>NC_140593.1:909788527-919788527 GCF_964204655.1 Triturus cristatus | reverse complement strand
TGGCCAACAATGCATAGACTAATCATGAGAATGACCAAAATGTTTTCATTGCATATGGTTGCACCTGCTGGTCCATGCACTTATGGTGACCCTTTCAGCTTTTGGGAAAACTGAAATTATGGGCAAACAGGCATTTCTAATTATTGTAACACTGTTATGCATGAAGATATAATGAACTAAATATACCAGAATGCATTGCTCATCTGACAAACACATTGGAGGCTAATCCTGTGATACAAAACTCACCTGCTGGTTTTAGTTTGCTGTAGGTACCCATGATCAAGGTGTTTGTAAGGAAACAATTTGGGGAGCCATGCAGTGTTCCAGGCACTTGCACTAATAAATTAAAGGAAGCTTTGTTGGGAGTGCATTCTTCCTCCAAGAGTGGGAGTATGGAGAGCGTCTATAATATTGGTGTCCTGCCCGAGGATGAACAGGAACTGCACCACTCCGTAAGACAAGCTGCGTAACCACCCACAAAGATTGGGGTGGTGGTTGCTCCTGCTGATTCATGCACTTATGGGGGCCCTCTCAGCTTTTGGAAAGGCTGAAATTATCGGCGAATATTTGTTTTTAACTATTGGAACACTGTGATCTATGAAGATATAATGACATACACCAGAATGCATCCCTCGTCTAACGAACACATGGAGGGTAATCATGTGATGCAAAACTCACCTGCTGGTTTTAATTTGCCCTTGGTACCCGTGATCAAGTTGATTCTACCGAAACACTTTGGGGAGGCACGCAGTGTTCTATGCACTTGAACTAATAAATTGACAGAAGCCTTGTTGGGAGTGCATTCTTCATCCTTCACTTGTACAAAACCAGTGAAATTCAGAAGTTATTATTAGTGAGCTAACTATAACTTGCGCCCCTGCAATGCACTGCCGATGAACTCACATATTGCATCACTCATGACATGGTCAGTGACATCAATGATGACATCAATGTTGACATCTCAAATTAAATCATTGATGACATCATCCAGTGACTGTGAGTGTTTTTAAAAAGTTTATGTGTGTTACACATATATATCAAAGGGTATTGGTGAATCAGGGGTGTATGAGTGGCTATTTGAATGATTCAGTGGGCATGTGATTGACTTTATAAGTGAGTGACTAGGTGTCTCGGTTTATATATGGATGAGTGGCTGATTGTGTGAATATCTGCACCAGTCTCTAAGTTGTTGTCTAAGTGGCTGTTTGGGTGTGTGAGTGGGTGGTTGAGTTTCTTTATTGGTAAGTGAATGGTTTTCTGAGTACCTCTATGGGTGTCTGAGTATCTGTGTGTGTGGGTGAGGGGGTATATGACTGCTAGTATGGATGAGTGAATAGATGAATCAGTGGCTGTATGGGTTTGTGAATGTGTATATGAGGGGCTTTATGAGTGAGTGAGTGTGTGTATGGCTGTGTCGATAAGTGAGTGCTTGTGTAAGTGGTATATGAGTGAGTACCTGGGTATGTGAAAGGCAAATGATGAGGCATGTGAGTGACTGAATGGGTGAGTGAGTGAATGTGAGATTAGCTGTATGGGGGAGTGTGTGCTTGTGTCAGTGACTGTATAGGTGAATGAGTACGTGTTAGCATTTGTATGAGTAAGTGAGTGAACATATGTTACTGTTTGGGAGAGTAAGTGGCTATGTGATTGACAGTATGGATGAGTGAGCAGATGTGTGAGTAGCTCTATGGGTAACTGACTCAGTATGTGAATGGCTGTATGTGTGTATGCATAGATACGTCAGTGGCTGTATTAGTAAGAGAGTGGGTGCATGAGTGGCAGTATGGGTGAGTGAGTGGTTGATTGTGTTGATCTGTGAATCAGTGATTGGCTGTGTAAGTACTGGTTGGGGTGTATGAATGGGTTTGAGAATATTAGAGTGGCTGTATGAACAGCTATATGGGGTTGTGAGTGGGTGCATCAGAGATTCTGTGGAGGATGTCATGAGTGATGTCATTTGAGATGTCAATGACCATGTAGTGAGTGATAGAAATTGTGAGGTCATAAGCAGAGCATTGCAGGAGTGGGACCTATAGTTAGCTCACTAACTATAACAAATGAATTACATGAGTGCATGAGTGAAACCTGAACCTCAACTATATCATCCATGTAACCTTTGTTTTTTTTCAGTGAATTTCTAAGGTTTTTCAAAATCTAGTTCCTAACTATAACGTCCCTTTAAACTTTGGTTTTTTAAGTGAATTTCTTTGGTTTTTTAATTGTAGTTACATTTGAAAACTGATGGACAACTCTGAGGAATCCTGCTGTGTCCAACTCACTGGAGGTAACAGGAGGGCTCTGGGCCCCCAAGAACCATCAACATCCAAGAGGACTTTATCCTGCAACCAACAGTGCACCAGGAAGCGTGTTTGCAGAGTGGTGAAAGGGGATGTGGCCTCCAAATGCTTCTCAGCAATCCCACTGTCAATCAATTAGGGATTTATAGAGCACACTACTCACCTGTGAGGGTCCCAAGGTGTGGGAGTACTGGAGGTGACAGGAGGGATGGCTCACCTCCAAGGACCCTCAACACCCAAGGGGACTTCATCCCTCAAACAGCAGCATGCCAGGAGTCGTGTTTGCAGAGTGGTGGAGAAAGGTGGCGTAGCCTCCGAACACCTCTCAACAATTCCACTGTGTGAGACTTACTGGAGGTAGCAAGAGGTCTTGGTGGCCCCCAAGGACCCTGAGCAGCCAAGGGGACTTCATTCCTCCACCAGCAGTATGCTCAAAGGCACATTTGCAGAGTGGTGGAGAAAGGTGGCATGACCTCGGAATACCTCTCAGCAATCGCACTCTGTGAGACTTAATGGAGGTAACAGGAGCTTTTGATGGCCCCCAAGGACATTCAGCAGCCAAGGGGACTACATCCCCAACCAGCAGCATCCCAGGAGACGCGATTGCAGAATGGTGCAGAAAGGGGGTTGGGCCTCCTGCATCGTGCCGGTAGCTGTTTCTTTCGTTCTTTATTCTTTTATTATAAGGAAAGGGGGCTGTGTGGCCCCCTTTTCATTGGATAATTTTGGCCCGAGGGACCCCATCCCCCCGTGCCAGATATTTTTAGAATTGGGAAGGGGGCTCACTCAGCCCCCCTTCCCAGACCAATTACGGCCCAGGGGCCCCATCCCCCTGTGCCTGCCCATTAAAAAAGAAAAACATGAGTGGGGACATGCAGCCATCCTCCCAGGCCGATTTTGGGCCTGGGGACCCCATCACCTGGGGCCTGGTCACAATACTGTGTGCCCTTGTCCCACCCAGGACACCCAGTTTTTCACATTGGGGAGCAAGGGAGAGCCTGAAGGTCCCCACGGTCCCTGCCGGCTCCTCTCATACTGAAGGAGACAGCATTGCTTTTGGACAGAGAGAGCTGCTGAACACGCACCCAATTTCTTACAATTGGGATAAACCACACCTTCCTGGAGTGGCTCACATTATCTTGCTGTATTGTGCATGGACAGTCCAATAAGGCACTGAGATTAAAACATTTGCTATGGTTGTTTTCGATGCATAGTCTACCAGGAGATTTGTTGTTAACTTTTGATCTGTTGTGCCGTTTCACACACCACCGACAAAAAAACACAAAAGAGGGTCATTGATATTTACATTTTGCTGTTACATACCTGTCAAGTGTCCACCAAAGGGTACTTAGGGGCTGATTACGATGTCGGGCGTATCGCCACCGCCTGCATGGCAGTGGTGATCCGCCCGACATTTTCCTCCGCCCGTCACCCATTTCCCACGCCATATTAGTATGGCAGGGGGACCCCTGCAGACGGAAAGACCGTCCGCCGGTTTTCCGCTGGTCGACCAGCGACCGGGCAGAAAAGGGGCTGGATATGGTGGCGGTGTCTGCTCGACACCGCCATCCATATTAGAATGGGCAGTGGTGCAGGGCTTTCCATGGCAGAGACCCCGCCATTGAAAGCCAGGCGGAGTTTGCTTTTGGGGGCCCGTTGCGGGCCCCCAGTGTATTGGGGGGTGCACATGGGGGATTACCATTGTCATGTAAAAGTTTGCAGGCACCGTGCGGTGCCTGTCACCTTGTGCATGACATTGCACAATGTGCATGACATTGCACAATGTGCATTCCCAGCATTGTGACGGGCGGTGCTGTGAGCACCGCCCACCACAATGCTGGGAATAGGGTCTCCTAATTGCTGGTGCGGGACCGCCGCATCACTGGCGGCTGGTCCCAGCACTGCTAGGGTGGCGGGCGGACAAAAGACCGCCCGCCATCCTAATCAGCTCCTTAGTGTTTACTACTGCATAATTGTGCCTTCTTAAACTCATATCTGATGTTCTGCAACCTTGGGAAGTTTAAGAAATATGCACCAGCAGTGTCCTGGAGTGAGTCCCAGGCTTGAAAGGGGAACAGGACACTTCTCTGAATGAGAACATTTTCCATTTGCCAATCAGCTTTTTGTAAATAGTAAAATTCGAATACTTCACACAACAAAAATATCCCATGACATTGCAAGCAGAATGTATGGAATCCAGAGACTAGTTCAGCTTTACAAGCCTGCTTCTAAATTCCAAAAGCAGTAAATCTGCACCCCTTCAATTGGATTGCAGATTCACTACTTTGTTAGCAAAATAGTCACTATAGAATGGTAAGTTCCTGATTTTTTAAAAAAACAGGATAAATTATTTCAAAATAAAATCACTATGAGAAAAATCAATAAAAATATAGCAGACCCAACCTCAGGACTAAGGGTCGGCGTAGTGGGGCTACGTGAAGCAGCACGTAGTGTGCCCAAATCTACGCACACTACGCGCTTCGCGTAGCCCCACTACGCGCCACCCGTTACCCACCCACCCTACTTTTAAAAGATAAAATGAATTTGTAATAAAGCAAATTAAAGGCACTTACCTGACGCGCGGCGTCTCCCGGGGCTCCCTCTTCCTGTTTTTCAATTTTCCTGACAAATGCGCATGCGCGGGCGTCCGCGCATGCGCATTTGTCAGGAAAATTGAAAAACAGGAAGAGGGAGCCCCGGGAGACGCCGCGCGTCAGGTAAGTGCCTAATTTGCTTTATTACAAATGTATTTTTTCTTTTAAAAGTACGGCGGGCGGGAGGCGGGTGGTGGGCGGCAGGCAGCTATGCTTCGCCCACGTAGTGTGCGTAGGCGCTGCCTGCTTCGCCTACTTCGAAAACTGCGAAGCAGGCAGCGCTACGTACACTACGTGGGCGAAGCGTAGTGTCGCGCCCAGGGTTACTCAGGACCCCTATACTCAACTGCCAAGAATACATTTATTTGGATGATGTCACACACTCACCCTCCTGATGCAACACCCCTATGTCGACTTGACCTAAATTTCTAGAACCCTTTAAAGCACATTGAATGCTAAAGAGGATGGGCAGATTCTACGAAAAAACCCTCAACAGGCTGAGTGAAAGTACCTCACAGGCCTGCTCTGCTTATCTGACACCAGCACTGATATCCAAGTCCTTCTACGAGACCTCAACATCATTTAACAGGATATAGCTTGCATTCACGTCTTGATGAAACGCCAGTCAAAGAGAGAGTCAAGTCATATGCATCATGGTGCTGTGGACAGATAGTATTTCATTAAAAGAAAACATGCCAACAATTACCAGGAAATGAAGTGGAGATGCACACATCTGCTAAATAATCACACCCGCTGAAAGCACTTTGCACCACCAGTTTATAACAAAGACTATAGCGTCCACTTATAAATGCGGCATCAGAGAAACCTGTAACAAAAATGTGAGACTGTTCACACTCACGAAGCACAAACTAAATATGACAACAATCCACCCATTCAGCCACTCTAAAGAGAAGTGAGCAGCCATCAACAACCCCTTCACTGACCATGTAGACATGATCCAACATCACATTGAAAGGACAATATCTAAAGATTGTAACCTGGCACATACCCAACCCATGTTACCAAATGATCTATCTTTGTACATTATTAGCTCAAAGGACCAATTGAACCTACGTCAGTCCTTAGATTTTACATAATGTGTAGACAGTAACTCGCATTATCAATCATTAAGATAAAAAAAGGAGACGCACCACACAGCTACTGAATATCCTCAATGCATCCCTTTTACAATGCACCTTCTTAGATGCTTTCCTACAGCATCTTAGAAAGCTGAACCATAATCCTGGGTAGGACACCCCTAATATGTAGGTAGCATTCCTCCAAACAACCAACAATAATGCCCCCGCCAAAAGATACATGGTGACAGCAAGCCAAAAACCTTCTGGCAGACCTACCAATCAAACTGTTGCCCTATTGCAGCACTAAAATTTGAATCTCCTAAGTGGTTGATGTAGTCCTGGAGATTACAGATAGCATTCTTTCCGTTTAAAATCAAACTATTTCATAAGCTTGTACTACACTGGTTTCAGTTAATAAGAACGGAACCTCGTTGCTCCAGATGAGTTCCTTGAATTCAAAGCTCATTCATGTGGCATGCAACTTCCCACAAGGCGTCATCTTTTATTTGTGAATTTAAACTTTTGTGTGATTTACCCACAGGTGGCTGGTATTATTGGGAAAAAAGGGGCATTGCCCAAACAGTATACGGGAAGGAGAAGGAGGAAAAAGAGCACAACCTGCAGCAGCTTGACACAAGCCTAGTTACTTGTGTGCTTTGGCTTGTGACTGTTGTTGATAAACAGTATAGTGGATTTGAGAATATCGGTGATAAAGATATGGGACATTTTGTATACAGATTTGTCTATGGATTAAGATCAGACATAAGTCAGATGATTCAGCAGCATATGCTTTGTTGGCAAAGCAAGCTGATCGATGACATCCTGAAGTATGCCAAATACTGCAGTGATGACATTGATGCAAAGCATAAAAAGTTAAAAGAGAAAATGATGTGGGCTCAAGTGAAGATGGCAGAACGTCAAGAAACAAATTCAAATTCTCAGATTGACAATCAGGTGAATGGACAGAATCAGAGTGCTCAAGTTTTCAATGAGAACAAAGGAAAAGGAACAATGAGTAGAGAGGAAGCGAGAAATAAATATCCTTGTCATGGGTGAGGAAAGCTTGGACATTGGAAGAATGAGTGTAGAAAATCACATTTTAAATCCACAGATGCAGAATGGGGTGGTTGTGAACCAACAGCAACAGCAGCAGATAGTTACTCAACAATGTGAATGCTCAGGTGCAGAGATACAGTGTGAACACCGGATTCCGCGGAGAAAGTGGTAAGAATACACAGACTGTTCAACAATTTTGGATGCAGAGTGATGCGGATGAGTTGAGAATGGCGCAATGACAGTGCCTGAAGGGGGATAATGAGTGTGTGCTTGGCGCATCCTTGGCGGTAGATCAGTCAGGTCCATTTATTGATGGGAAAGTCAAAGGCAATGATATTACTTTCTTAGTGGATACCGGTGCTACCCGTTCTACTGTGAGAACACCAGAAATCCCAAACCTGCCCCTCTCGGGAGAAACTATCCAAGTTGTAGTAGTATCAAATAAGCAGATAGGACCCTGACCACAAAATCAATAGGAGTGAATAATGGACATTTCAGAGACATGCATCGATTTGTGGTATGTGACTCAAGTCCAGTAGTCCTATTAGGTAGGGACTTATTGTGCAAAATGAATTGCACCATCTTCTGTACACCCTATGGTATAGCTTTCCAAACATTGGATGAGGACGTAGCATTCAAAATGATGCTAGCTAAACAAGGAACAGAAGTGGATGAGATGTCTTCCCTTTCTACTGAAAGAGACTTGCCTGATTAGCTGAGAGATACAGTCAGATCAGATGTATGGGATTTTACAGGAAAAGAAATTGTTCTAATGGCTGAAGTAGAGCCTGTCAAAGTTATGGTAAAGGAAGGTGCAGTGTATCCAAACACCCCACAATACAAAATGAGCCCTAAAGTGAAGGCAGAAGTATCTCAAGTAATTGATCAGATGATTGAACAAGGAATATTAAAAGAAATATTAGGCAGTCCTTGTAATTTGCCAATCATGGGACTCAAGAAGCCTAGTGGAAAATATAGAATAGTACAAGATTTGAGGCAAATTAATAAAATAGTGATACCTTGTTGTCCCGTAGTAGCAAACCCAGCAGTGATTCTTTATCAGATATCATGGGATGCTCATTGGTATACTGTGATTGATTTGTGCAACGCATTCTTTTCAGTTCCATTGCACCCGGATAGCCAGTATCTTTTTGCTTGTCCGGTTTGAGGATCGTGTTTTGGCATGGTGCCGAGTTCCTCAAGGGTACACAGAAAGTCCATCGATATTCAATCAAATTTTGAAAAAGTGGTTAGAGACGTTGGTGATGCCAGGAAATTCCATTTTGGTTCAGTACATTGATGACCTATTGGTGGCATCAAAGACAAGGGAAGCTTGTGTCACCGACACAATAGCTTTACTGAACCATTTGGCAGAAGGAGGACACAAGGTTTCCCCAAATAAATTACAATTTTGCAAACAAAAAGTTCAATATCTTGGACATAAGATAGAGAAGGGAGTCAGGAAAGTGACACCAATAAGAATAAAAGTGATTCGACAAATGAGTATGCCTAAAACTAAGAAAGTAGTACGAATGTTTTTGGGAGTGGTTGGATATTGTCGCCAATGCATAAATGGATTTTCATTACTGGCCAAACCTTTAGTTAGGTTAACACGAAAAGAGATGACAGAACCGGTTGAGTGAGATGATGAAAGTGAAGAGGCATTCATAAAACTGAAAGGTTGTTTGTGTCAGGCCCCAGCCTTAGGAATGCCAGATTACACAAAAGAATTCGCACTATTTTGCTGTGAAATAGAAGGGTGTGAACTCTCAGTGTTAACCCAGAGACATGGATTGTCTCGATGTCCTGTACCCTACATTTCTGCTACCCATGACCCAATGGCTGCAGCATTACCTGGCTGTTTAAAAGCAGTAGCTGCTACTTGTGTGAGCTTGGAGCAAAGTGAATCGATTGTGATGGGACATCCCGTCAAAGTGTATGTGCCACATTCAGTTGAGATCCTTTTAACAAGGACTCAAACTCAACATTTGACCCCAAGTCAGCTGACCTAGTATGAAAGAGTAATTTTGTGTGCTGAGAATGTGAGTGTGATAAGATGTACCATGGTGAATCCAGCAACCTTGTTGCCTGATTTTTATTGTGAAGAAGTGGGTCATGATTGTTTGGATGTGACAGAGATGTGTACTAAGCCCAGGCTTGACCTCCTTGACGTTCCCTTCTAAGAATCAGATTTTGTGCTGTTTGTTGATGGGTCATGTTTGAGGAGAGAAAATGGAGAACTGATGTCTGCCTATGCTGTATGCACTGTGTCAGGAATTATAAAAGCTTCCTGTCTAAAAGGAGTCAAGTCCGCCCAAATTGCTTAGTTGTTTGCATTGGCGAGGGAGCAAAATTGGGAAGAAATTGAGAGTACCTATATTTACAGACAGTCAATATGGTTTCGGGGTTGTACATGATTTTGGCCAATTGTGGCTAAAAAGGGTATTTCTGACTTCTTCAGCATCTCCTATACGAAATGGCAAATATGTTAAAGAACTATTGGAAGCATTACAATTGCCAAAAGAAATTGTAGTGGTCAAATGTGCCGCACATAAGTCCGGAAATGACTATGTGACACTGGGTAATGAAAAGACACGTTACCAATTGCCAACAAATGTTTTCCTCTGCTTTTGAAACATGGGATGAAGTTAGACAATTACAGGATGCAACAGACATGAAACAGAAGGAATGATGGATCAAAACAGGTTGCACAAGAAGGGCTGATGATGAAGTATGGGTGTGTCCAGATGGTAGACCAATAATGCCAGACAGCTTGTTGTCACAAATGGCAAGGGTGTATCATGGGTTGCACATGTCGGAAGGGATGCCATGATCAGACAGTTCAGACAAATGTGGTTTAATACCATATTCAGGATAGTTGCAGAGAGCCTCTCCCAACAGTGTTTAACTTGCCAATTGCAAAACCCAGGAAGGAAAGCTGTGGTTAGTTGGGGAGAAATTGGGAAAACAGAGGGACCATTCACAAGATTGCAATAAGACTTCATCGAGTTGCCGTCTTGCAACAGGTTGAAGTATGTCCTTGTCTTTGTTTGTCTGTTTTCTCGATGGGTGGAAGCCTATCCAACGAGAAGGAATGACAGCCTAACAGTTGCTAAACTGCTGTTAAGAGAGCTTATACTGAGGTTCGGATTTCCACTCACTTTCGAATCAGACAGAGGACCTCATTTTAATAATGAGATAATTAAACTAATTTGTGAAGCTTTCAAAACTGAGCAGAAGTTACATTGTGCCTACCGACCAGAAGCCTCTGGAGTAGTCGAACAGCTCAATGGCACAATCAAATACTGGTTAGGAACAGTGTGTGCATCCACTTCACTGAAATGGCCTGATGCTTTGTCCATTGTATTGATGAGCCATCGAAGTGTTCCTGATCGAAGAACAGGATTGAGTCCTCATGAAATCCTCATGGGAAGAGCAATGAGACAAGCATTTATCCCTGGAAACAAATTGATGAGTATAACTGATGATTTAATATTAGACTATTGCCAAGGGCTGGCTGATCTGGTACGTTCTGTGTCTCACCAGGTTGGAGAAGATCCAAATGCCACACAGCCAAATCAAGCTCATAATTTGTGTCCTGGAGACTGGGTCGTGATAAAGAAGTATACAAGGAAATCTTGCTTGGAACCCAGGTGGAAAGGACCTCATCAAGTCATATTGGTCATGACGATTGCAGTAAAGTGTGCTGGGATTCCTAATTGGATCCACGCAAGCCATACTCAAAGAGTGCCACGTCCACCTGATCGACCAAAGCAGCAACTGGTAGAACAAAGAAAAGAACCAGAAGCTGAGAGTTGTGAAGTCGAAGATATCAGAGAATCAAACTCTGAAGAACGCATTGACGATGAACAACCAAGTACGAGTCATGTAGAGTCATGTAGAGTGGGCACCAGTTACTGGGACTGAAGAGACTGCTATAAAGACCACAAGAGAGCTTGAATCTGAAAGACCAGAACGAAGTGAGCAAAATCCAAAGGAATCTGTAGGGGATTTGGATCAGGTTCAGTTTACGAGAAGAAAAAGAAGAAAATACTATTACTGAAAATTCAAATACAGCTCAGTTAGGAAAAGGGAAAGAATTTGCTGAAGAAAATTTTGACCAGAGTTAAACGACAGAAGAACAAGAACAAACCGCAAAAGAAGAAAAGGTAGGAATTTAGTCAACAAAAAGAAAGAGAAAATAAAAGAACACTTGCAATAGGTGAAGAAGGTGAAAGGGCAGTACAGACAAAGAGAGTTAGAATAGCAGATTGCAGGCCAAGTGGGGTGAAAAGACTGAGATACATTCTAAGAAGAAGACCAGAGAAGGAAGAGATTAGAACAAGTAGATGAGGTATCAAGTCAGGCAGAAGAAAGAACAAACAAGAAGAAAATCATTAAGGTCATCACAAAGAGTAAAGGTTCCAAATAGAAAGTATAAAGCTCCAGAGTGGACCTACATCCTTCTTGAAGATTTTGAAAATCTTGATCTAAATGAAGAACCAAGAAGTGGTAGTTTTGAAGGGACTGGTGAAAGGGAATTAAGACCATCTTCAAGACCTTTTCCTTGTTACAAAAGGTGAATTGTATTAAAGTCATTAAACAAGGACCCTGAAAGAAAGGCAAAGGTGGAAAAGCTTTGAAGTGTGGGATCACTGAAGGATTTACGTGCTTATGAGAAAGAATATAAATTTAGGATTAACTTTAGAAATTTAAAATGGCAGAAGTAAAAGTGACTGAACATCCGAAATATAACCTAAAGCAATGATGTGTTAAATGTTGTCAATGTAGTATTACAATATTAATATTGATGTGGTTGTTATTAACACTTGTGATACCTGTTCTAATGATAACTAATAATAAGAATAACACAAATATAAGTGAGAAAGTGAATGTGATTAATAAAAAGACTACTATTGCAGAATTAACCCAGGTGGATAAAAGCATGTATTATCATGATAAATCAAATAGCTATTCGTCATTAAATGTATTTACTACACTTCTGTACCACTATGTGGAAACAATGGATGTGAGTGATTGTTATGCGTGCATGAAACTACCTACATCTGTCTCGGAGGGTGCGACCTATCATCACCTTCCCTTAACTTATGGTGTGTCTTGTAGTGTTGTAACTAGTCTGTTCTATGTTACTGGTAAGTTACAATATTTTTATAGTAATATGCATTTAGTCTTTTCTGAAGTTCCCATTAGAAGAAATATGAATCCAGTACGTAGTGCTAGAAATGCAGAGTTTATGGGGGAATTCTTTCTAACCACGAACCCCATAGACATAACATATGTGCATAGAAATAATTTAACATACCTTCTGCGAGATGAAGAAAACAATAGTTTGAATTTAGTGGAAGAAAGAAGGCAGGATTTTCAAAGGAAAGCGGTTGAGCAAAAGTCCCATATACCTCCATGGGTTGCTCTAGAAGGGTAATATAAGTAAGATGAGGCTCATGCTGCAGTGCCCCTGGACTTGGCAAAAATGGGGAAATTCTGTCTTCATAGAATAAAAACTGAGTATAACAGTGTATTCATTGGTACTAGTGAATGTGAACATACCTTCTTAATAATGGGGGTATGGGAACTAAAAGGAGGTACAGATCCTGTAGTTCCAGGAATGTATTATGTATGTGGGAAAAATGCATATTACAGGTTACCTGCAAGATGGTATGGCAGTTGTTATATTGCCATTGTATTCCCGAATGTGTATCACATTACTAAGAACAATGAAATGAGTGACATAAGCAAAAGACTAACAAGAAATAGAAGAGCAAGTTTTTCTGAAATAGTAGGTGATCTATTCAGTGCATTGATAACATCAGTTGTAATCACATTAAATTCTCATAAGATACATCTGTTGTTCACTGTAGTTGACCGTTTATCAACTGATACTGCTGGAGGATTCCTAATGATTAATACTGAAATGGTAGCGATCAGATCTATGGTTTTGCAAAATAGACTTGCCCTTGATATTCTTTTGGCAAAAGAGGGTGGAGTCGGTGGCATGTTGATAGTTTAACACTGCTGTACATATATCCCAGATAAAAGTAAAAGTATTGAGGGATATATCAAGAATATTTCAAAGATTCATAATGATTTGACCCAACTGGAAGTTGACTGTGCATGGGAAGAACTTAATAAAGGTCTGTCAAAATTAAGTAACTGGTTTTCCACTTTTGGAAATAGTTTATTAAGGAAAATAGTAATCCCTATGATTTTAATAGCATTAGTGATATTAATAAAAGTAATGACCTATAAATGTTATAAGTGAAAATTGAAAACAAAGTCAATGATTGAAATGAAGAACAAAAGAATGGGAAGAAAGAGAAAATGGGAGGAAATCGAACAGGAAGAAATGAAAGACAATCTGTATGGTAGAATGAAAGGGAGGAATATAAAGGAAAGAAATAAGGAAAATATAAAATCAAATGCAGATTTAATGTTAATCTTGGCAATTGGTAATGATGGGTATTTTATGATGGCTCTAAAATGCCATCAGAGGGGGGATTGATGGAGCAAGGATTCGAGAAAAAGAAACTTGCTCGGATCAACCTCTCGTTAGCAAACACTAACAAGTAGAAATCATAGATAAATGAAAATGAACATACATGTGACATTCAAACACGGGAAAAAGGGCTTTTTGCTTGCTTAAATAACAAAGAATAATTTGCTACGTAATTAAAATCCCGCTTAAAACCGAAAATCGATTTGCGCCTGTGCAAACCTGTCCTGTGCAAGTAACCACGTGATTAACCATGTGAGAGGAAAACTGCTTGCCCGAATCTTAAAAGAAGTTTTAGGCTGCTAACGCTTTGCTTCACAAAGAAGAAATAACACGTGATAAAGTAGAAGGGGTGGTAAACAGTGATAAAAACATATTTGAGAAATTAACATGTTTATGATTCTTTCGTTAATAGTGAGAGTTTTGGGCCTGATATGCTAAGCCGAAAGAAAGATGGCGGAATGAAACGTAATGAAAGTTGAGTCTGCGCATTGAACACCCGGAGTGACCGGCTGACCAGGACATTGATCGTCTGCCAAAACCCAAGGATGAGAGCATGAGAAAAGATCCTCAACTGAAGAAATTATATAAAATTTGTATCTATCTATTGTGTGAGATGTATGGGAACAGAAGGGTCATGAGAAGTGAATAAATTAAGTGGGAAGGGTTTAGTAAACAAAGATTTAGTTAAAGATTTTAGGATGACCGCATGAGGTGATGACAACTCCCCTGCCCCGGCCCAATCATAGTTCAGAGTTCACAGACATTTGCAACCTTTAAACGTGGGACATGTAAAATTAAAGGGTATAATTCGAGTGACTTAAGGTTAAGTATAGAGAGAGATGATGAGAGCTGCTGCTGCTAAGGAGAGTCGTTGATGCTGAGTGAAGAGTCGGCGAGAATTTCTATTGAGAAAAACAGACTGGGAAGATTCAAAACTGAGAGACAGCCTGATTAGATTGAAGATTTGCGGAAGAATATCGAGGAGGGAGTGAGTCCAAGAGAAGGATGCGCTCCGGTGCACGGGTTTCTAGAGAAGTATAGTAAGTATAATCCTATCCTCCCCTATCCTAAACTCTTGTTCTCTTGACTCTTAATCAGGTGACCTCCATCAGTCCTTTTGGCCAGGGGTTGTGTTTCCTGTTTAATTTTGGTAACTATCACTCTTCCTTGAATTTTGAATATTTGCTGCAAAGTACAGATTTTTGTGTCTTGTGTCTTTTCATCTCTCACTCTTAATGCGTATGAGGTTGTTGAGTCTATATTTTGAATGAAATTTGATAAATGAATTTTTCTCTCCCATGATGAAAGTTGATGGAGTTTGCACTATGAATCTGTACAAATGAGCGTTCATTTTGTTTTAATTATTAGCTAAAAATTATTGAATATTACCTGGAGTCTGTGATTATTTACTGCAAAGTTATAAAACATTTTTAATCCATTTTGTTAATTTCACCATCAACTACTCAACTAATGGTCCATTGACCAAATGAAGAGTATTGATCTGTGAAGATTAGTTAGACATAGACTAAATTCAGATCTAATGAAAATAAAACTTGACCCCCAGCGAAACAGTCTGGAAATCCAAATTCGTATATGGACCTATTGTAAGTTATATTTTGATGTGTGAAAAGTTTATCCTGGCCTTTCGCTGGATCTGTAGCTGGTAGTGGTTTGCATCCTGTTCAAGTACTGACCCTCAGTCTAGTTAGAGTTAGGGAGTCACACTGCTAAGATAACCCCTACTTACCACCCTTTTAAGCCTGCCACGAGCAGTCAGGCTTATCTCAGGGAAAATGTTTAGGCATTTATATATACACACATTAACACAGTGAAAACACTACAAAAGGAGTCCACACCAGTTTAGAAAAATAGCCAATATTTATCTCACTAAAACAAGACTAAAACGGGAAAAAAAACATATCCAAGTAAATATATCACTTTTCAATGGTTAAATGAGTTCAATTCATAGAAATCAATAGATGCATTTCTTAAGCACAAAGTGACTAGGATGCATCAAAACTCAAAGACGATGCGAGGCACAAGAGAGGTGGGGCACCGGAAAAGCAAAGCAATGTGTTGATTCCTTACTCCCAGTGGAGGTGATGCGTCGGTTCCTTACTACCAGCTGTGGGTATGAGCTGGTTCCTTACTGCTACCCAGGAAAGGTGATGCTTCGGTTCCTTACTGTCAGGGAAGGTGATGTGTCGGATACTTACTGGGAAGAGAGGGGATGCATCGATCTCCGGACATAGGACCTCAGTTTCTTACTGCTGGGCAACGCCGATGAAGAAATCAATGCCCAAGGATGATCCGTCGAAAATCCAGACATGCTACGTCATGTGCTAGTACCATCGAAGGAATGGAATTTACTTACAGAAATAAAAGCATTCAACATGAAGAATTCACAAATTGTAACACACCGAATGTTCTATATTGTGTTATTTGTCCATGTGTAATGGCCTATATTGGCAAGACCACACAGCCAGTAAAGAAGAGAATCAGTCAACACCGGTCGCGAATAAGATGCAAAGTATCAAATGCACCCATGGTCCAACACTGTATAGAGAAAGGTCATGGCCAAAACGACAAAGAGTGGACAGTCTTGAAACATGTTAAATGTAAGAACATCAATATATATTGTCCAGATTTGAAGCTGAAACTATCCTGCGATTGGGAACTACCGAAAATGGATTAAATGAAATGAGCGAGATTATGCATTGTGTATAAAGGAAGCTCATTGCAATATTATCTTGCCAATATTAATAGTAAGTATAACTGATTGTGCATTGAAGAGCAGCATGTAAGATGGTTTATCCACTTTGAAGTACTCCCTGTCATTGCCCAAGCAAAACCTAGAGACGAAAGAGGTAGAATTGTGTCAAAAACTGAGAGACAACGTTGCAAGCCTCCAGTTCCCATGACACCAATGGAGTGACACGCTGCCAGGATGGCAGGCAAACCTAGGTATGCAAACGTAGGAAATACATCATACGTTATACGTTACACTACACGCGGAAGTGATGCCGGTTAAAAATGCCACATTTGAAGAAACTGTATGCAGGAAGAAGCTGCGACGGAGTATGTTGCGGCCACTGAACACACCGTGAAACAACCATAAAAAAGACCACAATAGTAACAAGGTAAAGCCTCCTCAAGTCAAGCTCTTTTTCAATATATGCATGTGCCCAAAAGAAGTCCTTTAATAAAGCACAGGCTTAACACGGGTACCACGTCATGCCGTGTGTTAGGTTAGAGATTCGACACAACCTTTTTACCCGGAGCACTTAACACCAAGCAGGCCGGATTTCTCAGACAACACAAGCAGCACAACTGAGATATTTAGTCAATCTAATGGCATAAATTTTAAATTACACAGTCCCTTCTCCATTACACAATAGTTCAAATAGCATTTAGAGATTGCAACCTCAGGTCTCGCTGTTACAATAAGTTACAAAGTATTTTCCTCTCCTATGAAATTTGCAGACATTTTGAAAAGTAAGGTGACAATAAGAAAAAAAGGAAAAAGAAAAAGGAAAATACACAAGAAAAGCTTTATTACCGCTACTGACAGACCTTTGCCAAAACCTGCATTCCACACACCATCAAGAATTTCCATTAAGTACACTCCTTTTAACAAAGAAGACTAAGAAACACTATAGCACAATTGTCAATAGGCAACAACTCCCTTATGTCCATTATTATGTAATTGCAGTGTCATACAAAAGCTTTCTTTGCCCTGATGAAGACCTTCTACCACAAAATTCTACGGTCCCACCACGAAGGTTGAAACGCGTCGGCACCACTTCCTTGAGACCAAGAGCTATCATCTTAAGAAATGGTACTACATAACGGACAGTCTAAGCTTCAATAATTTAACATAGACAAGGAGTAATGTATCAACACTCTGACCTCACCAGGACCACATAATAAAAAAATAAGTATCTTGGAGACAAAGTAAATAGGGCCCGATATAGAAATACACAGTAGGACATATACGATCGATTAAATTCCATAAATGTCCCCACAAACGTCCAGGTTGATGTGTTCGTGATATGTTTGTAATGTTTAATGTGTTTAGTTTAAAACACATTAATTAGTCTTTTTTAGTGTGATTTGTTTATCTGTTCATGTCTCAGCTTTGTCCTTAACAATGCATTCATTGTTTTGTCGGATTTGTAAAAGTGTTAATGTGCTATTATTTTTAATAAGAAAAATCTGTGAATAAGCCAAAAGGTATGGCATATGATTAAAAAATCGGTACAATCGTCTCGAAGTGTATGTTCTAATTCAATAGATGGGAAAAACACATATGCATATTAAAGGATACTAGTTTATTAATTGAATAGATTCGGAGATAATATAAGTATTCTCCGTTGCTGAAAGATTTGTTTGATATATGGTTGGAGAGGCATTCTCTCTTTTTGCAATTTATTACAGATTCCAGCCTTCTCACTCCTGAACCGAATCACTCCCCCATATGAGACTCACTTTCTAAAAGTGTCATTTTCAAAACAGCAGTTTGAAAACCAAATTCACCAAAAGATATACTTTTAAATTGTAAGTTCAGAGACCCCAAACTCCAAATCTCTATCAGCTCCCAATGGGAAATTGCTCATAAAAGATATTTCAAGGCAATCCACATGTTCCGCTATGGGAGTAATTGTCCTTGCAATAGTGAAAAACGAAATTAGCAGTATTTCATCATTAGGACATGTAAAACACAACAGCACATGCCCTACCTTTTATATGCACAGCACCCTGTCCAGGGGGGCTTCCTTGGGCCTACTTTAGGGGTGACCTATGTGTAGTAAAAGGCAAGGTTTGGGCCTGGCAAGGTAGTGCACTTGTCAGGTCGAAATGGCAATTAAAAATCGCACACTCACTCAATGCGCGTGCAGGTCTGAGATGTTTTTAGGGCTACTCATGTGGGTGGCATTATCAGTGCTGAAGGCCCACTAGTAGCATTTGATTTACAGGCACTGGGCAAAGCTGTTGCCCTTTACAAGGGACTTACTAGCAAATCAAATATGCCAATCATGGATAATGTAATCAGCAATACAGTTTACACAGGGAGCACTTGCACTTTAGCACAGGTCAGCAGTGGTAAAGTGCCCAGAGTCCTAAAACCAGAAGAAAAAAAAATGCAGCACACAGTCAAAAACAGGGGTTCAAAAGCAAAAAGATGTCAAGTCTAACAGGCATCTACACGATCATTCTTAAGCATGCAGAGAAGAGTGTCATAGGGAGTGTGCTTGAAACTGCAATGAAAATGATCTGAATTATTAAGACAAATTGGGGCTATCAAGGGCACAAGTCCTCAAAAAAAAAGTGGGGGACTAACCAAGTTAGGCAGTATGCAAGTGAGATTATTGCACGTGGCATCCCAGGAACTGGCATCACAACCCATGACCTCACATTAAGTGACATCACAAAATGTGACATCAGATCCTAAAACCGCACACATATGTTTAGTAGGACTATCATGAGTGCATTTGAGCACATTACAATAGTTAACATGTGAGATTTTGCATTGCTCTTGTGCCAAAAAGTGACCCAACCCCGACACACAATCTAGGCCTCAATTTATCGATTTTTTTTTTTTTACTCTACCACAAAGAAATTAGCAATAAGGAGAAATATGCCAGTAAATCTGTTCTGCTTTATTGGTTGCAAAGTCTACATTTGAAAATATTTTATGGGATTAAGATACCTGCTGCAGAGATTTTTGTGTGCCCAGAAAATCTCAGGGAATAATAATTATGGTAAGATAACTGGAGGCTAAAACATTTGCAGAAGAGATCTAAGTCTTGTCTAGGGAAGGGGTTGAGGTATTTGGACCTTAGGGCAGGGAGGGGGGGGGCAGTTTGTAGCTTCGGGTGGGGGAAGGGGGTCGTGATCTTAGCCATGCATCCCTCGTTACCATCCATGCCTTTACCATGAAATTACATGGTAAAGGCATGGATGGTAAAGGCATGCGTGGTAAAGGAATGAATGGTTAAGACACAACATGCTGATGACGGATTTTTATTTTATGTAGATAGGTAAGTGGGTTACTGCTTTTAACACAGGGATACTTTTGCTACTTGCATATAGCAGAGTGAGCTATGAAGGTCTTGTGACTCCTACACCTTGCATCACTCACTGCCTTATGTAACCTAGCCTGTACATTGATTTACACATATATGATTTATTGTCATATAATGTGTACAAATGATGTAAAACGCTCTGGCACCCTGCATTGGGATGAGTAGCGCTTTAAAATAAATACAACAAAAAAGTGGTATTTGAATTGCTATTTGTGTGAATACTTGGACAGACCAGCACATCTGACTTTGTTACAGTGCATGCATATCTTTTATTTACAGGAAGTGCAAAAAGCCAAAAGCATGTCTCACTCATGTACCCATGAAGCAATAACAAACACTCTGTGTGTCTTTGTTTCCCCTCAATTACATTTGCATCTAGGTGTGAGGCTCCAGATAGCTCCCAGCCAGGGTACTACAGCAAGGAGCCCTAATGGCCCCATAAATTGGGCCTTTGTTAAGGGCCCAGTTGGAATTGAAATAATAAAGTCCCTTTGCTGCCTGCACGTTACAGGAATGAAAGCAGACAAGTGCATGCGCTGCTGAATGTGTCCACGAATACAGCATATTTCAGTGGGACCCAACTTCTTTGCAGGATATCCATCGACGTGGAAGGAGTTTGTGGGTTAATTTGAGTGCAAAGTCAGACGCTAAAGCAAGGAAAATGGCCACAAAAATATATTTGTCGCGTTGTGCTCTATTTTGTCTAATAATTTGTAAACCGAGTAAAAGCAATTGTTACCTCGGTACAGCTGTTATTTCGATAGCAAGTTTTTTAAACTTTTTTTTTCACATGACTACTAGTTATAGTACAAAAATTAGTTCAAAGGCAATGACCTTTATGGTAATTACAGACTGTTCAGCGTTAATTTTCACATAATAATAATTGGTTGAAATCTCCTTTTGGCAGGTGTAGCAATTACATATCTGAAGGGATATGCACTGAACAATGCTGACACTGAGTGTTTTCTACACCAGGATAATTAGAGTTTTTCCCAAGGTGGCTGACTATGGGAAATGAGTGTGTTTCATTACAACCAGTGAGCTGAGCCTGCACCCTTGTCTCAAAATGTTTGAGGATCTGAAACCCTCATAAGACGGATAATGGTGCTCGACTCATTCTGGGTGAGAAAAGATTAAACGAGCCTTCCTCTTTGCCACAATTTCAATAGGGCTGTTTTCTGGACTATTTAACAGAATTTGTTTATATTTTACGTTCTATTACTGATCACGTTCCGTGATTTTTTGACATTTCATGCTACATTTAAGAACAACATTTTGAATAGAAACTTTTTTTTATGTAAACGGCACCTTCGGTAAGATTGGGATTCTTACACTTTTGTTAAAATCAAATTGATGCCTTTCTTTTTTTTAATATATATATAAGCATGCTCTTTCTTCATTCATTCCAAAACATGTTTGCACCCAAGCAAAGTGGTAGGTGCATATTCATTGTGGGTTTTAACCTTGGCAGTAAACGTTCCAAAATTCCTTTTTACAGATTCCCATTTAAAAAAAAAAAAACGATTTATTAATTATTAACTCGGGAACATCCGGAGGGAACCAGGTGGCTCTTCAAAAGCACCCCTACGTTTTTTCCTACTTTTTCTGGACCCCACTGCTTTTCCTAGAAATTTGGACTGTTTTGTGTCAAAAGTACATTGGCCTGCTTCAGTCTACATTATCTCCTCATAGCTTTTGTATAACAAAGTGCATAATTGTTTCAGTCTTTGTTTTGGTAATAACACTTCTGGGTGTTACACCAGCTTCAGTTTTCATGTTTTTGGTTAAAATAAGTAATTATCAAATAAGACATACAGGGGGTTATTTACAAGGCCCTTGCACGACTTTTGCATCATTTTTAACATGGGAAAAGTGACGCAAAAGTGGCGCAAGGGGCTTGTAAATCTGCCCCACAGGACCTTATGTATTAAAGTGCCAGTGCAGCACGGCAAGCCCTTTGGCAGTGCCAGGCAGTGGCACTTTCACAGCACAGGGATGAGTCATATTTACAACAATATAGCGCATCCTTGTGCGTTCCCCTGCGCTGGCGCACAATTGGCTGCCATGCACCACGCAGGCACCACGCAGAATGCAGCACGTATAGAAAGAGCAAAAAACAAGGAGAAATGTAAACATATTTCTCCTTGTTGCGCCTCGCTACGATTTCCGTGGGGGGGTGTAGCATTCTGACACATTTTCAGGTTTATGTATTCTCATGAATCTGGAAAGGCGGCAGAATACATGGTGTTGCGTGGGGCCACATAGGGTGGATTTACGTGTCCTTGTAAATATATATAAGAAGTGACGCACTGGTGGTGCAAGGGGCTTGTAAATAAGCCCCACAGTATCCAGTGACTTAGCCATCATTGGTGCAGCAAGTGCAGTGGAAGTAGGGCCCAGAGCCCTAATGGCTAATCGAATGCTGAAAATTGCTGTATTTTACTACATCAGCAGCTGTTAAAGAGGCCATTTTTCCTTCCTTTCATCAGGGTCCTATCATCTGTGCTACGCTACTGATTGTATCACTCAACCGTCTGTCTTGGCGTCTCCTGTAAAATTATAATTCTTCTGAAACAATTTTTAGGCATTGGTCACAACTTGCCAGTAGCATTTTGCCATCATATTAGGTACATCTGATCCATAATTCATCCTAAATCAATACTCACTCCTGTGATCCAGTCACTAAAGGGACTCACTCAGTAGTCAAATATTACTAAGTACTAGTCGCTTAGAAGGCAAAAAGAGACAAGATACGTCAGATTACACCCACGAGAGCATGTATTTTTTACTCAATTTAAAAACGTTATTTTTGACATAACTTTAAACTTTGTATCGAACAGTTTGGACATTAATTAATAACTATTCAGAGTAAGATAAATAGGAAGGGAGTAGTCAGTAAACCTGAACATATATAGACTTGAATAAGAAAAGAAACAACACCATATTTCACCCACATGGCCTCATTACTCAATGTGAAAACAAAGCACACATTTTGTACAAGTCAGCATTTGCAGACTGACCATAGGATGTGGGTGTTTATCTGGATAGTCTTGCAATTAACTTAGTGGGCAAGCTATCCAAATACTCAAAAATAGACGGGTACCACAATTGTCAATCACAGAACCCAAGAAATGCTGAATTAAAAAAATGGACAAGGCGATGAAAGGTCTCAGAAAGGCTACTGTGCAATTAACGTGCTGCAGGAATAGCAGTGACACCTAGACTTGTGGCTTTACCCAGGTCCCAGACAGGCAAGCTAATATGATGGAGCCAGAAATGGAGGCCGAATCTGGCCTCTACTGCGAAATGAAAAACCCATCGAAACATTGTAGCTAGCACCATCGCACCAATGTGGCCTGGCATTGAACAGATGTGCAAGTCTGTACCAGAACTCTGAGAATGGTAAGTAGTGGAGGTAGATGTAGAAATTACAAACCAACACTTGCAAACATATTGTCGCAATGTAAGTACAGTCATGTTTCACTAGTTAGCATAATATGCAGATGTCTGTGAAAATTAGGGGGGTGCAGTGTTTTGTGAAAATGGCGTATTTTCAGTGAAATTAACTATATTGCGAGAACAAGTGTATACCTCACACAAAAAGTCATTTAAGACTGGTGCAAGGATAAAACTCAAGGGGAAAAAAGCGGACTACCAGACATTTTCCACTCGATTAATGTTAGATGTTGCGTTATGTGAAATTGTTTTCATGATATCCTGTATTATTATTAATTTCATAAATTCCTGTGTTTTATAATTTTTGTAATTTATGAACGATTGTTATATTTAATTGTGCTTTTATGGCTGTACAGCCGAAATAAAGTTTTTTGGGACTTGACTTGACTTGAAATTGTGTTCATTTTGCATAATTTGGAATTCAGGATTTATGAGCGATTACAACACATAACAAAAAATTCCCACAGTCCTTATACATTATTACATGGGCATTATAAACACTCATTACAAAGACCGAGGACTGAAACATTATGGACCAATGCTTTTTCATGTCCTTGCAGGTAACTTAGGGCAGTGCTTAGTGCAAACACCTCTTACTTCAGAGTTGTGAACCCAGGTGTTTGGTGAGGGAATGTGTGCGTGGCAGGACTGTTCATAATTGGTGTGTGGATTTCTTGTGATTCTGTCTTGGTCTGCTAGTTTTTGTGCTGCTGTGTTCTTATTGCAGTGTCATGTTGTTGTTCTGCATTCTGTATTCACTCTTTTGTTGTGTTCTGCTCTGCTATGTTTTAAATGTTATGTTCCTTGCTGTATGGTGTGTTATGTTCTGTTGGTTATTGTAGATATGTCAGCAAATGCTGCTGCATTTTGGAAAACATCCATTAAACCGCAGGCATTACATCGTAATGCCTTTACAACGCATCTCGTTACAACGATACATTGTTACATTGCATGCCATTACAACGCAAGTCGTAACCACGACTTGCTGTAGGGGGCAGAAAGTGTTGCATTTGTTAGATTTTCAATACAACACCTTCCCTATTGTTGCACACACTGGAGTTGGAATAGTAAATTATACTATTCAAAAACTCCAGCGCCCCCTCTACAGCAAGTCGTAACCACTTGCATTGGAATGGCATGCGTTGTAAATGCATGCATTGAAATGAGTGTTATTCATACATTTTTAGCCCAACCCAGCACTGGCCATTAAAGTTCCTGCCACAAGCAACTATTTGCTCCTGTCCAAGGTGGTAAAATAGCACTGTTGCTGTTCTTCAGATATTTAAGATACCAGTCATCCCAAAACTGTAGCAAGGATCATACTTTTCTAAACACCTATTTAACTGCTTTGAAACCAAAGCAGTAAATATTCTACTGCTTTGACAGTACACCTTCCCCGAAAGATAAACCCCCAACCTCTTGTGCAATCTTTGGAGGAAATGTATTCATTAGACAACATTTTGGGGCCGATTCCGATCTGGGTCGGAAAGCACTCTGGGTTGTTTTCCAACCGAGCCGGACTCCTACAGTCCGACAGAGCGAGTACGATGCGCACGTATGCTGTCGGACTCGGTTCGGTCGGACTCCCATAGAAGTCAATGGGAGCCAGTTGTACTACGTGTACATGCGCTCCCATTGACTGAATGGGTACATCTCGAACAAGTGCGCCCCCTACAGTGGGTACGCATCAGTACCATCTGCGCCATACATGCCCGTGTGGGGGAAACCCATGGGTCTCCCCCTGTGTGCGAGTCGTACGGCTGCGGGTGTCGGGGGGTCCGACGCGGACCCCCGAAGTCCGACTCTCGGAGCTTTTGTGAGCCGGACGCTCCGACTCGGTCGAGCTGTCCGATTCGAGCATCGTACTAGTTTGGTCGAGAATCATCTCCATTCCGCGCGTCGGTTTGCATGCGACCGAGTCCAACGGATCGGGTCGGAGCCGAGAACGAGTCGGTCGGAGACTTCGCGCATCTTCGCATCGTACTTCGTCGTCCGGACCCGTGTACGGATCGGTCAGAAAAAAAGCATCGGAATCGGATCCGCTACGGCCGAACCCGATTCGGTGCCCTTCTGTCCGAGATCGGTATCGGCCCCTTTATGAGGAAAGTCTTTATTAAGATTATTGTTTACTCTTCCTGTGACACAAACCCTTAACAATAGTTACATCCATTTCTTTCTCAATGGAAGTACAAAACTTGCAATGAAAGTCTGTTTGTATATCATTGAATTAATGTCGAAGGAGGAGAAGAGATGTTTATGATCAACCAAGCCATTACAGACACCATCATCAGCTTTGTTAAATTACAGGAGGTCAGCTTTTCTAGTTAAAGGCTAGCGGAAGTACGTGATTTCTAATTTGGAAGTCGTCTCTCTGATCATAGTGGTGTTCATCACCAGAATATGAGGTGCAGAGGTCTAAACCTATAATGTCAGTAGGATACAGACACAGGGGATTTCTCCATGGTGGGGCCTGTTCTTGGTTTCCATTTCAGATCCAGTGCAATATCAATTAACACATTTTATGGTACAGCATTAATGTAAACTCTAACTGCTGATGATGCAGCCTTTCTCAAGATTGATGTGTAACTGTCCACGAAAGAAAGATTTGCCTTAAGCATACTATTATATACTTATAGATGTCAAGGAGTTAATAAGTGATTAACGGAACACAGTGAATCCAGTAACTGCCTAGGCCCTGTGTTTGTCAATGGAAAAGAAGGGAGCGTGTATTGTGATGGTCCTCTCCAACACTCCCCTGATGGGCAAGGGTGCATTGGCCATTCAGCTTGTACTGTGGTCTACGTCTGTAGAGTTCAGAGCTGGAACTCTGATGTCGGAGTGGGAGGCTGGCTAAGCTTCCCTTTTCCAACCAATATCTCCTCTGGCCTGCTTCCCCTCACCCTGTTAGTGTTTGGCACATTTACAACAGGCATATCACAACACATTTGCACTGTAAAATGAGATGGTTAATAACTGTGTGCAGTATGATAACTATATAAATTATACCCAAGAATCTATCAAAATACAAGAAAGTGCAGCTGTAAGAGGTTTGTTGGTGAGAAACGATAGACCCCATTAATGCCCACACCAGATGGAGCTGATAGGTTTCAAATATATCGTCTCTTGTATCAAAGGGTGGTACCTAGTCTTTGTCTATAGAGAAATTTGTTGATACGTAAGGGCAATATTTTCCAACAAACTGTGACAGTACCTTCTATTTAGTTTTTCTAGTCCTATTTTCCATTTGTTACTGCACTTGAGTGGAATCACTGATAGAATATCGACAACCACAATATCGAGGTCCCAAAATAGCGGGACCTAAATTTCGATGTCAAGAATATCAACATTAAGGTGCCGATCACGATCCTGTAAAAACCGGGTACGAACCGTCGGACGGAGCATATTCTCCGTCCGACGCGTACCCGGTCTTAAAAATATACAAACATGGAATTACGATTCGCACGGAAATACCATTTCCGTACGAATCGTACAAAACCCCGACCGACGAAAATAAACATACAAATGTGATCCGGGAAAGCGCCGACGTGACGTCGGGACGCACGCAGCCTGCCATTCACGAACCAGGAATTACGATTCGCACTGACGTCATCCCGCAAGGTGAATATTTTCTGGCAGCCAAAAACTGCCGGGAAATCAGGACGATGCGAACAAGGAGTACCTGCACGTGACGGACAGACATGGACCCGAACCTACGTGTCATCCCGGCTCTCATAGCAGTCGACCTCCTCTACAGGTTACGACGCAGACGCCGCAGAAGGTCAGAACAACAAAGGGAGGGGGGAAAGGGGGGGGCAGGAGCAGGGGCAGGCCACAAAACCCCCACCAAAGTCACACAGCACACATACCCTGGACATACCTGATCCCCAGGCCCTGGTCACTACGAGGGGGTGGGGGCGTGTCCAGCAAAGCCAGCGTCCGCCACAACGGAAGTGCTTGACGACGCGAACCGGCAACACAACAATACAGGTACGTCCCGTACCCACGCCTTAAGAGCGTGGGTACGAGTCGTACCACGCCCACACCTACGTCATCCCAACAATGGCGGGACGGCTGTACCCACGTGGCAAAGGCCTGGGTACGGCCCGCACAAGCATCACATAGCGTGGGGACGGATATGTACGGACCGTACCCCCAACCCCGTATGCATGGAGCGTACCCCCAACCCCAACAGTGTAAGTACGACCCGTACCCTCACCCGCGGACGTATGGAGCGTACCCCCAACCCCAACAGTGTAAGTATGACCCGTACCCTCACCCGCGGACGTATGGAGCGTACCCCCACCCCAACAGTGTAAGTACGACCCGTACCCACACGCGCGGACGTATGGAGCATACCCCCAACCCCAACAGTGTAAGTACGACCTGTACCCTCACCCGCGGACGTATGGAGCGTACCCCCACCCCAACAGTGTAAGTACGACCCGTACCCTCACCCGCGTACGTATGGAGCGTACCCCCACCCCAACAGTGTAAGTACGACCCGTACCCTCACCCGCGTACGTATGGAGCGTACCCCCACCCCAACAGTGTAAGTACGACCCGTACCCTCACCCGCGTACGTATGGAGCGTACCCCCACCCCAACAGTGTAAGTACGACCCGTACCCTCACCCGCGTACGTATGGAGCGTACCCCCACCCCAACAGTGTAAGTACGACCCGTACCCTCACCCGCGTACGTATGGAGCGTACCCCCCACCCCAACAGTGTAAGTACGACCCGTACCCTCACCCGCGTACGTATGGAGCGTACCCCCACCCCAAGAGTGTAAGTACGACCCGTACCCTCACCCACGTACGTATGGAGCGTACCCCCCACCCCAACAGTGTAAGTACGACCCGTACCCTCACCCACGTACATATGGAGCGTACCCCCACCCCAACAGTGTAAGTACGACCCGTACCCTCACCCGCGTACGTATGGAGCGTACCCCCACCCCAACCTTGTATGTACGGACCCTACCCCCACCTCGTATGCATGGAGCGAACCCACACCCGTGTATGTTCTAAGCGTACATATCCTGAAATAGGAGGGGTGGGTGCAGAGTCCTCCCAGCCGTGCCCAGACACAGGAGGGGTGGATGCCTATCACTTCCAGCAGTGCCCAGACAGAGGAGGGGTGGGTGCAGAGTCCTCCCAGCAGTGCCCCGACACAGGAGGGGTGGGTGCAGAGTCCTCCCAGCAGTGCCCAGACGCAGGAGGGGTGGGTGCAGAGTCCTCCCAGCAGTGCCCAGATACAGGAGGGGTGGGTGCAGAGTCCTCCCAGCAGTGCCCAGACACAGGAGGGGTGGGTGCCTATCACTTCCAGTAGTGCCCAGACACAGGAGGGGTGGGTGCAGAGTCCTCCCAGCAGTGCCCAGAGACAGGAGGGGTGTGTGCAGAGTCCTCCCAGCAGTGCCCAGACGCAGGAGGGGTGGGTGCAGAGTCCTCCCAGCAGTGCCCAGACACAGGAGGGGTGGGTGCAGAGTCCTCCCAGCAGTGCCCAGACACAGGAGGGGTGGGTGCCTATCACTTCCAGCAGTGCCCAGACACAGGAGAGGTGGGTGCAGAGTCCTCGCAGCAGTACCCAGAGACAGGAGGGGTGTGTGCAGAGTCCTCCCAGCAGTGCCCAGACGCAGGAGGGGTGGGTGCAGAGTCCTTCCAGCAGTGCCCAGACACAGGAGGGGTGGGTGCAGAGTCCTCCCAGCAGTGCCCAGAGACAAGAGGGGTGTGTGCAGAGTCCTCCCAGCAGTGCCCAGACGCAGGAGGGGTGGGTGCAGAGTCTTCCCAGCAGTGCCCAGACACAGGAGGGGTAGGTGCAGAGTACTCCCAGCAGTGCCCAGACACAGGAGGGGTGGGTGCCTATCACTTTCAGCAGTGCCCAGACACAGGAGGGGTGGGTGCAGGGTCCTCCCAGCAGTGCCCAGAGACAGGAGGGGTGTGTGCAGAGTCCTCCCAGCAGTGCCCAGACGCAGGAGGGGTGGGTGCAGATTCCTCCCAGCAGTGCCCAGACACAGGAGGGGTGGGTGCAGAGTCCTCCCAGCAGTGCCCAGAGACAGGAGGGGTGTGTGCAGAGTCCTCCCAGCAGTGCCCAGAGACAGGAGGGGTGGGTGCCTATCACTTCCAGCAGTGCCCAGACGCAGGAGGGGTGGGTGCAGAGGCCCCCAGCAGTGCCCATGGAAAAAAAAAGGGTGGAGTACCCACAGATCCAATTGCCACAATTGTTAGTCAGGTGCACAAAGACCCTGCAGTACATGTAACACATGTGTGCGAGGCTGGGAGTAGACACATGCATACAGCCTAAAAGGGAACATGTCCACATGAAGTCATGACTACATACACAAGTACAGTCATCACCAAGGATGCCACGAATGATGCAGGTGGAGACATCGCTCTGCATGCATGGCCAAAGTTGAAGGGGTCCGTCACACACCCAGCTAATGTAGACACAGCTCAGCGCAACATATTGGGAACACCCTGCAGGGAAGATGTCAGGGTACACAGAGGAAGGAACACACCTTGGGACAATTTCACCATGCAGTGACTGCTTACATGAACAGAGAAACTTAGCTAACACCTTGTGATGGCACACAGATACCAGGGTACCCCCTAGGACCAGCACACTACTATATTTCCCACACACCCAACACATGATCACCACCCAAAATCATGTAGCAGCCCCACCAACAGCAATACCACAAAAGCAGTAGTGTTCTAAGGGAAAAAAAGGCTTTATTCAGCATTTTCAAATAAAGTGTGTGTGGATAAAGTTCAATATTTACAAAGCCCATAGGACAGTCCATGAGTCACAGCTGGATGGGGGACACAGTGGGACGCGTGTCCCCTAGCTTGCCTGCACAGTCAGACTCCTTCGTCTTCCAGAGCGGGGAGGGCATCATGTGGGGGGGAAGGACCAGGCACCGCAGGGACATGAGGGCAAAGGTTAGGCGTTGTGGGTGCAGGGATGGAGGACTCCACCACAGGGGGTGGGGCAGGGCCAAAGGCGGAGGACAGGATGGCGCTGCACACCTTAGCAAGGTCCTCCAGCGACTCCCCTGCACCTGAAGGAACCACAGGCCCCAAGGAGGGGGGGGGCGGAGGGATGGGTCGCAGCACCACTGGGGGAGGGTGTGGACAGGGGGGGGACTCAACCACCCTGACCGGGGACTCCCTTGACCGCTTGCGGGGTGGTGTCACAGTGGGGCTCAGGGACAGAGTGGCCATGAAGGAGTCTTTGCCGGATATGTGGCCAGGAGAGCTGAGGGGAGGGGATTTGGACGGAGTGGATTTGGTGGAATGCGGACTCCCACTCTGGCTGCGTGACTTACGTTTGCCCCCCGACCCAGCGGGTGTGCCTACTTCATCCTGTGTGTGCGTGCCAGGAGGTGTGCGTATGACCATCCCTGCTGGTGTGGTGCCTGTGTCTGTTGTGGTGGGTGCATGCTGACGTCTGGGTGTACGTGGGACAGGCATGGGAGTGGGAAGTGTGGATGCGTCAGGCGTAGGGGGCTGGACGTAGCGCTGCAGGAGACCCACTGCTGCAGTCAGTGTCGAGTCAATGGACCTCAGCAAGTTGGGTTGGTCAGCCTGCGATGAAAAAATGCCCTCCAAGTATGCCTCCATGTTGTTCAGCACTTGGCTGTGGCCATGGAGGACATTAAGCATCGCAGCCTGACCAACCTGCAACTGCCGCTGGATATCCACAGACTCGGCATTGGCTGCAGCAGTGGAGACAGGGGCAGGGGGTGCGGTGCCTGGCAGGAAGGAGACATGTGGTGACCGGGCACGCTGGGAAGGGACACGAGCAAGTGGGAGGCGGCTGATGGCAATGGAGGGGGTGGGGTGAGATGTTGTGCCGCTGTCAGCTGCTGGTGCAGCCTCCGCCCACTCGGAGAGATCATCCTCGGACCCGTCAGCTTCATATTCTGTCGTGCCAGTGGACAGGTCCTCGGCCTCGCTCTCCTCCGCCTCAGTTCCACTCAATGTGCCAGCCACGATGTCAACGCTGGCACTGGTGCTCGGTCCCTCCGCTCCGTCTGTGCTCATGTCTCCCTCCGTGTCCCCCGACGATGCTGTGGGCAAGGTGAAGAGACAGCAATTAATCACACACCTGTATACATATGTCACATGAGTCCAATCTACATAGGTTACAGTGCATAGCCTGAAAAGAAAGATCAGTAACATCTACAAAACAAGGTACAGATGTAGGGCATGCAACACACAGTTGGTTGACCCACCATGCCACTGAAAATCCATGGAGAGCATGACACAATAGCAAATGACATGAAATGGAGTTTGACATAGGAGCCAGGCCCTGGGGAAAATCCAGCACTGCATCTGCACCACACAGCGTTGCCGAAAATAGGGATGAGCAGGGACCATATCCATGAACTTGAGGCACATGCTGCATAGGTAATACTGAAAACATGCCCAACATGACTGGCTCACTGCACCTTGAGTGTATGTCCAGACAAACATCACACACTGGCCAGACCTAGCAAGGAGATTTCAGGTTTGGACATGTAGGCTTTGCCCGCACCAACCACCCCCTACATGAGACAATTTGTTGAGACACAGGTGGCACTTACATCTCTTAGTCTGGGTGAAATACACAGGGGCTGCAGAAATGCAAGATTGGACGGCAAATACCCAAGGTGCGCCTGTCCAAATAATCATGTACAAATGTTCATCATCAGATGATTGTAACAAGACACACAGGCACTGGCCATCGTGAGTATGAAGAAGGAAAATCAGGTCAGGCTGTACAGTGGACACTTGTACTACATTTTACGTCAATATACATGGTGCCAGGGGACAATGGCACAGAGCACAACCTATGCTGTAGACACTGAGAGTGTCCACGTTTTGTGATGACACACATGACACCTAGGAAAATATGCCCCAGGGGACAGTAGTGGCCACACAACTCCATGGTCCTGAATGGGAATGACTGCAACACACGCCACCATCCCTGCACTATGCGTATCGCACACTCATGCACATCATGTCACAGGCCACAACATAGGACATGCGTGCTGTAAGGCATGACACTTGAGAGACTAACTCCCATGTCTGGACTCAGCATCAGTGCCAACTGACATGGAACCCACATGTACTGAACTGGACAGGGCACAGGCAAGGTCCCAAATCCTGTTACACACCACCCCCACACATGATGCTACAGGCATAGTTCACGTGGAGAAAGCACCAGCCTACATTACCTTGTGAAGGAGTGACTACACACAGACCAGTGAACACATTGCAAGGAGGGGAAGGGAGGCAGGAGAGCACCGCTATACTGTGGGTAACTGGATCTGCACAGCACCTTTAAACCCTGGCAGTGTATCCATGCAACTGTGCACTTACAAATGCTGGTAACACACAACAAACACACATGTACCTACCCCCTTCCTGCTGCTGCTTCTCCTGTAAGCGCCTGTCCAAGTCTGGAAATACCACCGCCAGCACACGCTTGTGGATGTGGGTCAGACGGCGGCGCCCGCGGTTCTTATGGGTCTCAGGTGAGTCCCCCAGCAGGACCCGTGCGATCCTCCGCGTCCAGCACCGGATATCCTGCCAGCGTTTCCTCACCTGGGCCAGGCGCCGCTTGCGACCGTCCGTCCTCCTCACGGCACTGACGGCGTTCATCCATATCTGCTTCTTGGCAGAGGCGCCTACCTGTGAGGAAGAACAAGTGACACTACATCAATACACCAGGCACATGTCACAGAGAGACATAGTAGAACAAATATGCTGTATACAACAAGGCATAGTATGCATCCAACGCATTGCACCTTTGTCATAGGGACATGATCCTCTGGGGAAGGGCAAAAGCAGTGCGTGCCATTGAAAGTAAGCAGGTGGAATGAGGGCAACGACACAATCAATGATCCAGGCTCACACTGTGCATCACAAGCTACACCAGGATAATGTGCAGCACCTCTAAGCAGTCACTTGCCACAGGCCACTGACGCTACCGCAGCAGAGTACACAGACACACACAGGCACAGGACATTCACCTGCCATTGCCAAATGCAGCGACAAACCTCACTCTGCACATGTGCCACTAGACGGGGGGGCTCACAGGTGTGGGGCTGGCTCTGCACATCAGACACACAGCACTGCTCCCTGCTCACATCACATGGGCAGGGTATATCCATCCCTCATGCAGCCCGGGTGCCACACTCCACATATGCACCCACCCACATGACAGGGGACTTACACACACACCGATGTCCAGGGTACGAACACATCATGTGGACACTCTCAGCACAGGTACACAGAACTAACACACATCTGTGGGTACAGTCACCTGTCACACTGGGCTGACCACATAATCACATGAGGACTGTAGAGGCTACATTCCCAGGAGGACACGACAGGCAGAATGTGGCATGCACCATGCAGTGATTGTCACAGTAAACACAATGCAAGTGAGGACGGCAGACATGCACCACAGCATGCACTGGCTGGGAGACATCAGGCATTCCTCCCCCTGGTACACCCCCTACAGTACATAGCATGTGTGCCACACCTGGACACAATGCCAGAAGTCACAGTCGCAAACAAGGGACACAGTCTGTGCTAGTAGACTCTGCACTCACCTGATACCCTGGTCGCCCATACAGCAGGGGGTACTGTGGGAGGATCACATCCAGCAAAGCCAGTTTATCCTCCAGGGTGAAAGGCTGTGACCTCTCCACAGACCTTGACATGGTTCCAGGGAATCAGTAGCAGCAGCTGGGTCGTCGAATCCAAAGATGTGCAGGCAAGTGCTCCCTCATGGGACCTGGCTGCCTTATATCTGCCTTGCTGGCCTGTTTCATGCACAGGAGTACAGAGCGATTGGTCACTCGCATTTGCATCCTATGTTTCCTCCAATCCTTTCAAACCTAGCACAGTCAGTGGGTTCTTATTGTGTTTTTTTCTTGAGCATGATGTCAACTCCAGAACCACATTGCAACAAAGTAGATTCATTCAAACTGACTACTGCTGTGCACCTGCTGAAAAAAATTCAAACTTTAAACTTGGTCTCCATGACAACCAGCATGCATGTAGGCCTTTATACTTGTCCCTCATGTGTCCCCTATGTAATTTGGAGTTTCACACACAGGTACGGTGCGTACCGGGGCCCTAGGGCACCACAACTGCATAGCAACGGCCCGTACAGGCGTGTGTACGGTCCGTCTCACTATCGGTGTTCTCGCGTATGCGTACTCATAGTGATAGTGAGCGTATGCACGCGTGTACGGTCCATACCACTATGAGTACGCATACGCGAGAACACCCATAGTGATAGTGAGCGTACAGGCGTGTGTACGGTCCGTACCACTATGAGTACGCATACGCGAGAACACCCATAGTGATAGTGAGCGTACAGGCGTGTGTACGGTCCGTACCACTATGAGTACGCATACGCGAGAACACCCATAGTGATAGTGAGCATATAGGCGTGTGTACGCTCACTTTCACTATGTGTGTTCACGCGTATGTGTACCCATAGTGGTACGGACCGTACACACGCCTGTACGCTCACTATCACTATGGGTGTTCACGCGTATGTGTGCCCATAGTGGTACGGACCGTACACACGCCAGTATGCTCACTATCACTATGGGTGTTCACGCGTATGTGTACCCATAGTGGTACGGACCGTACACATGCCTGTACGCTCACTTTCACTATGGGTGTTCTCGCGCATGTGTACCCATGGTGATACGGACCGTACACGCGTGTGTACGCTCACTTTCACTATGGGTGTTCACGCGTATGTGTACCCATAGTGGTACGGACCGTACACGCGTGCGTACGCTCACTTTCACTATGGGTGTTCACGCGTATGTGTACCCATAGTGGTACGACCGTACACACGCCTGTACGCTCACTATCACTATGGGTGTTCACGCGTATGTGTACCCATAGTGGTACGGACCGTACACATGCCTGTATGCTCACTATCACTATGGGTGTTCTCGTGCATGCGTACCCATAGTGGTACGGACCGTACACACGCCTGTACGCTCACTATCACTATGGGTGTTCTCGTGCATGTGTACCCATAGTGGTACGGACCATACACGCGTGCGTACGCTCACTTTCACTATGGGTGTTCTCGCGTATGTGTACCCATAGTGGTACGGACCGTACACACGCCTGTACGCTCACTATCACTATGGGTGTTCACGCGTATTTGTACCCATAGTGGTATGGACCGTACACACGCCTGTACGCTCACTATCACTATGGGTGTTCTCGCGCATGTGTACCCATGGTGGTACGGACCGTACACACGCCTGTACGCTCACTTTCACTATGGGTGTTCTCGCGCATGTGTACCCATGGTGATACGGACCGTACACGCGTGCGTACGCTCACTTTCACTATGGGTGTTCATGCGTATGTGTACCCATAGTGGTACGGACCGTACACGCGTGCGTACGCTCACTTTCACTATGGGTGTTCACGCGTATGTGTACCCATAGTGGTACGGACCGTACACACGCCTGTACGCTCACTATCACTATGGGTGTTCACGCGTATGTGTACCCATAGTGGTACGGACTGTACACACGCCTGTACGCTCACTATCACTATGGGTGTTCTCGCGCACGTGTACCCATGCTGATACGGACCGTACACGCGTGCGTACGCTCACTTTCACTATGGGTACACATACGGCAGCACTCCCATAGTGATAGGGAACGTACACAGGCACTCTGAGCGAATGTACGGTGCCTTTCACACATCACAGTGGTGACAGGAAGCACACCGGAAGGAATAGGGCTGACATACTTGTCCATGGATGGACATCAAGGCATTGTCTGGGCAGTACTACATGTGTGGGGCACAGGTGTGAAAGGCTGTGATGTGGCACATTACTCCTGAGTCGAGAAGGCACCAGATGTATGATGAGATGTGTACAGATTTTATGTGTGATGGTGCAATGTGTGCCAGGCATGCCCTTAACTCCTTTGACATGTGTGCATGTGGTACTGCACACTTGGGATGAGCGTCACTGGCATGGCACAGTCAACAACACACGCAAGTGTCCCCTGATGCCCACTACAGGGGTTACCACACCAGACATGTCACTACCCACGGTGCACGATGTGACTATGTCATGTATGTGTGGGGTGTCCCCATTAGCTTGATGTTGGTGCTCCCTCAAATGCATCAGCTGTTGCAGCAACCAACATGTGTCTGTGTGTAGATGGACATGGCACACTGTTACGCACACCAGGCCACATGTGGTATCGGATGTGAGGTGCGTATGTATGCATGGGACACGGAGTAGCGTAACAAGGACATGTCTGCATCCTCTCTATGAATGTGTGGTGAGTCATTACATGTACACCTTATTGGCAAGGTGTGTGGGCTGTCATAGTGTAATGTCATGTGACCTGTGGCTCTAGTGTTCCGCTACCAGTCTCTGAAATCGACAGCCTACTTCTGATGATGTGTTGATGTATGTCACTCCTGTGTTACTTCTGGCTGTTCACTTACACTGGGACACAGCTAATCCCATGCCATGGCATGTGGAGGTTTACAATCTCCGTGTGTAGCTGGGTCTTGGTAGGAGTGTCACCTGGCAGCCATACGTGTCCAGGGCATGTGGCACATACCTGACTCCGTATGTCGCATATGTGTATTGACAGATTAACATGTGCTCAGCACCAAAACATTGTTGTTGTAGTGCAGTCACTCTTCCTTGTCACTTCCAAATTACTGCAGAGCGCCGCCTCTTCCCCGAGCAATTCCGGACTTGGCTGACATGCGGGAGAATGACTGTATCCGGTGCTACCGCTTCCCCCAACCGTTGATTGAGGAGTTGACGGCGAGGCTGGCACCACACCTGCAACCGCTGCACAGGTATCCTACGGCACTGACACCCAAGCTGAAGGTAATGGCAGCCCGACATTTTCTTGCCACGGGTACCTTTCAAAATACCATAGCTCATGTTGGTGGCATGTCCCAGAGCATGTTCTGCCGTGTGCTACATGATTTCTTAGAGGCCATGTTGCTTCACCTGGATGAGTTCATCCATTTCCCAACCCCTAAAATGTTGACTGGGGTCAAGCGTGGATTCTATGCCCTGGGAGGGATGCCCCATGTCATTGGGTCCATAGATGGGACACATGTGTCTTTGTTACCACCACAGGCACGGGAGGTAGCGTACCGGAATCGCAAGCACTACCACTCCATCAATGCCCTTGTGGTGTGTCTGTCCAACATGGTGATTTCACATGTCTGTGCTCGTTTTCCAGGATCAGCACACGATGCCTACATCATGAGGCGTAGCAGGATGCCTGAAATGATGATGCTGCTGCGCAACGAACGAGCATGTGTTGTTGGTGGGTACACTCTGTCTGTCCTGTATTTTGCGTAGACTTCCAGCACGACCGCTTCTCCTGTCCTACTTATGTGCATGTGCTTTCCATGTATGGGACGCTGGCTATCCCAACATGCCATAGCTGATCACACCTCTCCGCAACCCCATCACGCCGGCCCAGCTCCGCTACAAGGCGAGTGATAGAGAGGACATTTGGCCTCCTGAAGAGCCGATTCAGATGCCTCCACAAGACCGGCGGCGCCCTCCCATATGCCCCAGCGAAGGTCTGCAAAATCTTCATGGTGTGCTGCATGCTGCACAACATGGCAGTTGAGAAGGCTGTGCCATTCATCCTGGATCAAGATGATCAGGACCATCCACCCGTGGAGGACCAAGTTCTTGGCAATGGGGCTAGTGATGTGGAGGATGTGGTTCCGCAAGAGGACATCCGGAGTCGGCTCATACGCGACTTCTTTGCTTAGTGGTGAGTACCAGTGTCTGTGTGTGCACGCATTGGTCCCCGTGTGGCATGTGTTGCCATGTGTGTGTCCATCTGCATGTATGGCACGTGAGTCAGAGGTGTGTGTGGATGTGTCACTGGAGTGATGGTGCCAGTGATGAGTGTATTTCCCCAGTCATAATTGTGACCTAGCATGTTGTCATCCTTACATGTGTCGAGTACATGCACATGCAAGTGGCTGTGCTTTTTGTGGCTGACTTCTTGTGTGTCTCTCATCCCCAGGTACTTGCACATGCCGTCTGCTGGTTGCATTGTTGTGGCACTGCTATTCCTCATGGACACGTCATCGTGTGCTGACTCAGCGTCACACGCACGGACAAGTTTGGAAGTCTCCTTAGGGTAAGGGATGCATCAGGGGTGTATTGGGTGTGGCAGTTGTTTCCGATGTGTGCACACTGCCCCTGTCGATGTTTGGTTCCTCTGCAGACATGTCGCATCACCATGGGACACATGACATGCAGCTGGGTACACCTGAATAGATGGTCAGACTTGTTGACAGTCATCAGTGATGGCATTGTGGATTGTGATGATGGCATCAATGTGTGTTACACTGCCCTCGGACACATACGGTTTGCATTGGCTTGACATGGTGTGGGACTTCCACATCAGCGGATCAATGGTGTATGGCAGCCTCTCCGTGAGCAGCAGGGGGTGTTTAGCTGTTAGCCGACACTTGTGTGCCAGTTCCATGGCTATCACGCATTTGTGCTGCAGAAGGGGGGTTCCAGTGTTGGACCCACATGTTACTCCACATGACCCGTTCATGTGTACTCCGAGTTGCCTCTGCAATCCCGAATACATGACTAATAAAGGTGTCCCTATGCCTCAAAGGTGCCTCTTCTCAGTCAATGCTGGTGTGTTGCCACGGTGCATCCGGCATGTCTGGCATGGTTTTCCGTGATAGTGGCTATGTGTCTATGTGTAGAGTAGCAAGATGCAAGCTGTTTGTGTGGGATTAGACTCTGTATTGTGCATGTAGTCCATGACTGTGTGGGTATTGTGACATGTGCCATCCCCATGCATCCAACGTTGGCCAGGCCACCATTCTCTGCATCCACCTGACTCAAGCTTGCAGGACATGGTTCTGCCACCTGTCCACACATACCTGGGTGTCCCACAGGACACTCCACATGATCCCTGACCTCTGCGCATGGCTGTCGCTGTACTCAATATGTCTGTCGGCACGGTTGTGCGGCCACCCCCTCAGCTGGTTGGGCCCATCACGGGTGTGTATGGTGCTCCATGTCTGTCTTGCCTAATACAATGTGACCCATGTGTGTCCTGTGCCAGACTCAGGCCCCAGGGTGTGGATGGTTGAAGTCAAATGAGAACTCAGGCATAGTTAGACTTTACAAGACACATGTAAGGTAATAATGCAATATGTAGGCATCTTCTCTTTATGGTGTAACTTTTTATTTTGGTTGGGGTACGGGGGGGTATGACATGAGGGGCTTTCCGGGTGTGTGGAATCCAAAGTTCACTAGGGTAGATGGTGTCCTTGCCATTTGAAATCCTCAGAGTCCATGCCACAGTCTTTGTCAACATTGGTCAGACAGTGACCAGCAAGTCCATGTGGCAGGGAATGTCTTTTGCTGCTGTGCCGCTGTTGGTCCAGTGGGCCAGGTGCCAGGCCAGGTGTCCTGGGAGATGGTGCTGTTGCGCTGACCCTCATGGTCTTTTCCGTGGACGACCCGCCCTCCTGCGGGGACCCTCAGAAGCAGGCCGTGACGATGTTTGGGATGCTCCGTCGGATGTCTCCTCCTCCTCCTCCTGATCCCTCCCTGTGGGTGGTGATGTTCTACGCCTGATGGCACAGGGAGGGTTGCCCATGTTGTCGGCTATCCGACGGAGTGTACTGTGAATTCCCCTGAACACCGTCACGAGCTCATCCTGTCTGTCCTCCATCCGCCCTTGGTGTCGCAGTAGACAGGCATGTTGCAACACATGTTGCTGGGCCTGCTGGGTCTTGATCTCCTCAAGGATGGACACAACCTGGTCCATTGCCCGTGGTGTCCTGCCGGTATGTGTCCAGGATGTTTCGGACATGGGAATATACCGGTTCCGCAGCCAACAGGTCAGGCTCGCGCCTCCGCCGTCCTCCACTCCCACCACCCCTGCCCACTTGCACCTGGCCTGCCCTTGTGGGCACATCGGGTCTCCGGGACCCCTGAGGGGTGGCATTGGCGTTGTCGCCTGCCTCCTCCTGGGTGTCTGGTACACCGTGTCCCTCCTGGCCAGACTGGCTGCATTGTGGTGGTGGGGCAGGGATCCTGGGTGTCTCCTGGGATGTGGCAGGAGTGGGGGTGGTGGTTGGCCCAGTTGTACCTGACGCAGGTGCTGCAGGTGGTTGGACACCAGAGGGGCCAGGTTGGTCGGGTTCGTCCACAGAGTGGTGAGAGTCGTCGCTGCCGGTGGGTCCGTCATCCCGCCGAGCCGGGCCCTGTGAGTCTTCCCCTCCAGTGTTGGGGGGTGATCCACAACGTTGACCTGTGTGTGAGAGAGACAATGTTAATTTTGTTCCATGCAACATCCATGTTTCATTCGTTTCTAAGTTGGCACATTTCCTCTGGGAATTTGGATATGTCTTGCATTCCACTCACAGTGCACTTGTGCATGGGTATGTCCCTTGGCCACAGCTTTTGCGACTTTACCTATGTGTGGCACAGTCTTACTTGCTGCGTCAATTGTGACTGCAGTCAGCAGTGGAATGGGCAGGTGTGGCAAGCCATGCATTGGCGCCTTCCGTGTTGCACTGTACGTGGGCACATGGAGTTGTTCCACACACTTAGATAATGCAGGTAGCTGGCGTTGTGCTCGTGCACAGGTTGACACATGGCCCAGTGTTTTGCCATGGAGAAGAGGGGGGATTCAGGCACTGGCCACCCTTGTCTACATGCACGCAGTCCACCTGCTGACGAGCAGACATTCCCACACCCCCCACGGCTGAATTGGTCTCCCTGTGTGTCCCTTTCTCACTCCCTCTCTGTCCCCCTCTCCCTCCCTCTGTGTGTCAGCCTCCTCCCTCTGTCCGTCTCCCTGTGTCTCCCTCCCTCTCTCTCCCCCTCTCCCTCCCTCTGTGTGTCACCCTCTGTCACCTCAGCCCAGCTTCCTAGGCACACACTTTTTGCAGATCTTTGACTGGCCCTTGGCTTGTTGATGTGAGTTTGTTTCTGATCAGCAGGCACCCATTGGGTGTAGTGTCTGTGTCTGCGCTGCTGCTGTGGTGGTGTGTGCTGCCACTCTTTCACAGTGTTGGCTGTTCATTAGCTGCTGTCATGTGCACAAACGTGCCGTCACCCCCATGTGTTAATGCAAGGCGTCCGCCATTTGCTGGCAAGTCTTTCCTGTGTGGGGACACACTGTTTGTCTGGCTGTGACCTAGGCCATATGGGCAGGGGGCATTGTTGTCTGCTTCTGAGTTGCACAATGTGATTTTTGTGGCCCACACTCCTGCCATCCGGCTTACCGTGTCTTGTGTTGGTGTTTTCTGTGGCCTGTGACTTTGCATTGTCCAGCTGGGTGCATGGGGCATGGTGGCGCCAGTGGCATGTGCGTGTTGTTGGAGTGTGGTTGAGTCATGCGATAGCTTGGGGTGGTTGCATGCCTGTTTGTGAGTTTGGTTGTGGATGACGTTCCCCCCATGTGAGGTGAGTTGTTTGTGTACTCACCCGGGTCTCGGAGTCCGTCTAATCCGTCCACTGACACCACCGGCAGTATGGCCATCACCCTCTCCTCCCAGGGATGGTATTGTACGGGTCTGCGGGGCGGCACTCCTCCAGTGACGTTGGCCTGGTTCTGGTCGTCGGTCATTTTGGCTCGGACCCTCCTCTGCAGATCGTACCACCTGGCTTGGCATTCATGCCTGGTCCTTCTGGTGGCCGCAACAGCATTCACAACATCAACAATCCACTGCCACATGGCTGTTTTTTCGGTCATGCAGGTCTGTCTGACCAATGTTCCAAAGAGGTGTGGCTCGACTCTGAGGATTTCGCCGACAAGGACCTCCAACTCTCGGCTAGTGAACTTTGGATTCTTGTTAGTGGGCATGGTGAGGGGTGTGGGTGTGGATGGTCAGGGGGGGGTGTGTGGATGGTTGTGGGTGTGTGTGTGTGGTTGTGCAGGTGTGTGTGTGAATGTGATGAGGGGGTGTTTGTGAAGGTGTGTGTGTGAAGGTGTGCAGGTGTAAGGTGTAGGAAAGGTTCTAGTATGGTGCTGTAGGTTGTCTGTGGGGTCTGGCTGCAGTGAGTCTGTTGCAAAGGCTCATGGTTTGTGTGTGTGGGCCCTTTTTATTGGTCCATTGGTGGGTGTGGCTGTGTTTGAAGTTTGGGTGGGTGTGTTATAAGGAGTGGTTGTGTTTTGGGCCTCTGTTTTGTATTTTGGCAGTTGCAGGTCAGTGAATGTGTTGTTTTTGTGCTTGTTGGACATGTTTTGTGGCTTTGTGCCATTCAAATGGTGTATTCTTGTGTTGTTTTGCTTTGTCCTGGTTGTGTACGTGCGTTTTTAGCGTGTGTACGGTGTGTACTTCGGGAATTTTGTTGTACAGTGCTGTCCTTGTGTCTGGCTTGGTACGACTCGTACATGCGCGATGTTGTGTGAAGGTTCTGGTGTTGGGGCCTGGGGTGCGCTCCGTACTTACAATGTTGGGGTGGGGGTACGCTCCATGCATACGCGGGTGAGGGAACGGGTCGTACATACACTGTTGGGGTGGGGGTACGCTCCATACGTATGCGGGTGAGGGTACGAGTCGTACATACACGGTTGGGGTGGGGGTACGGTCCGTACATACACGGTTGGGGTGGGGTTACGCTCCATACGTACGCGGGTGAGGGTACGGGTCGTACATACACGGTTGGGGTGGGGGTACGCTCCATGCATACGCGGGTGGGGGTACGTGTCGTAAATACACGGTTGGGGTGGGGATAGGGTCCGTACATACACGGTTGGGGTGGGGGTACGCTCCATACGTACGCGGGTGAGGGTACGGGTCGTACATACACTGTTGGGGTGGGGGTACGCTCCATGCATACGCGGGTGGGGGTACGTGTCGTACATACACGGTTGGGGTGGGGGTATGGTCCGTACATACACGGTTGGGGTGGGGGTACGCTCCATATGTACGCAGGTGAGGGTACGGGTCGTACATACACGGTTGGGGTGGGGGTACGCTCCATGCATATGCGGGTGGTGGTACGTGTCGTACATACACGGTTGGGGTGGGGGTACGGTCCGTACATACACTGTTGGGGTGGGGGGTACGCTCCATACATACGCGGGTGAGGGTACGGGTCGTACATACACGGTTGGGGTGGGGGGTATGCTCCATGCATACGCGGGTGAGGGTACGGGTCGTACTTACACTGTTGGGGTGGGGGTACGCTCCATGCATACGCGGCTGAGGGTACGGGTCGTACATACACGGTTGGGGTGGGGGGTACGCTCCATGCATACGCGGGTGAGGGTATGGGTCGTACTTACACTGTTGGGGTGGAGGGTACGCTCCATGCATACGCGGGTGAGGGTACGGGTCGTACATTCACGGTTGGGGTGGGGGTACGCTCCATACATTCACGGGTGTACATACACGGGTGGGGATTCGACTCGTACATAGGAGGGCTGGGTGGGTGTTGGGCGCGTATGCGGGCACATGTCTCCATGGTTGCAATGGGAGTTCGGAGCGGACGGTGTTTTTTCCATACGGTTGTAACATCGGACGCACGGGATGGATCGTAATTCCGCGGTCGGACTTCACTTTTCACAATTGTACGGTAAATCGTCCGGGGACGTGTTGGACACATTTTCCGACCCGAGGACATGTGGGGAATGATTCCCAATGTGATTCGTATGGACTTTTTCCCATGCAAATCGTGATTGCCAGTTTGTATGGCACTTGTACGATTCGTGCAGTAAAAAGACCGGATACGAGTCGTACGGGGAATTTTTTTACCGGATCGTGATCGGCACCTAAATCTACATCATGGTAAGTACAAAAATATCCCCAAAAAGATATCATTGTAAAAAATATCGTTGTTAAAAATATAGTTTTTTTTAAATGTTTAAAAAATAATATAAAATAAAGTAAATAATACATATAATAAAAAAAGATAGTTATATTTATTATAAAATGTTTAAAATTAGAAATAATATAAAACAAATTAAACATACATATATATAAAATATTATATATATATTTACTTAATAATATTAATAAATAATTATTATGATAATTTATCAAATTTTAGAAACATATTAAAAACTACAAATAATTTACTATTCCCACTCCATGGAGTGCAATATTAAGGAAAGTGTTGGATAGCGTAGGGGTAAATATTACTATTCCCACTCCAAAGATAGCAACAGTAGGGAAAGTGTTGGATAGCGGTGTAGAATAATTTACTATTCCCACTCCAGAGAGTGCTACAGTAGGGAAAATGTTGGAGAGTGGAGGGGTACAAATTATTATTCCCACTCCAGGGAGTTCAACAGTAGGGAAGGTTTTGGATAGCGGAGGGGAATAATTTACTATTCCCACTCCTGCAAGTACAATAGTAGGGAAAGTGTTGGATAGCGGAGGGGAATAATTTACAATTCCCACTCCAGCAAGTACAACAGTATGGAAAGTGTTGGATAGTGGAGGGGTAACAATTACTATTACCACTCCAGCGAGTGCAACAGTAGGGAAAGTGTTGGATAGCGGAGAGGAATAATTTACTATTCCTACTCCAGCGAGTGCAACAATAGGAAAAGTGTGGATAGCGGAGGGGTAACAATTACTAATCCCACTCCAGCAAGTGCAACAGTAGGGAGAGTGTTTGATAGCGGGGTGGGGGATAATTTACTATTCCTACTCCAGGTAGTGCAACAGTAGAGAAAGTGTTGGATAGCGGAGGGGTATCAATTACTATTCCCACTCCAGGGAGTGCAACAGTAGGGAAGGTGTTGGATAGCGGAGGGGTAACAATTACTATTCCCACTCCAGCGAGTGCAACAGTAGGGAAAGTGTTGGATAACGGAGGGGAATTATTTACTATTCCCACTCCAGTGAATGCAACAGTAGAGAAAGGGTTGGATGGCGTAGGGGTAAAAATTACTATTCCCACTCCAGCAAGTGCAACAGTAGGGAAAGTGTTGGATAGCGGAGAGGAATCATTTACTATTCCCACTCCAGCAAGTGCAACAGTAGGGAAAGTGTTGGATTGCATAGGGGAATAATTTACTATTTCCACTCAAGCAAAATAATTAAAATTAATTAACAAACAATTAAAAAAACAATATTTTGCCTCCCACCATATTCCCCTATAAATGACACCACCAATATTCTAAAACATAACACTATTAACATAATTAATTAATAATTAATTAATTAATTAAAACTAACAAGCAATTTAAAAACAATAAATAACAATTTAATTCACACACTTAACAGTATCAAACAACTTAAAATACATTTTATATTAAAAAAATTAAACATTATATTGAAATTAAATTACTTCCCAACCTACTCCCCTATCAACCCACAACCCGCTCTTAAAAAAAATGACACAAATAACATCATTAATAATTAACTAATAATTATTAATAACCAATTCATAAATAATTAACAACATATTATTTACCACAATTTACAATATAAAATTTTAAATACATAAATATTAAGGGTGGGCGACAATTTCCGTTCCGCTCGCGGAAATTGCAAAATTTCGAAATCTTTGCGTTCCGCGCGGAGCGCGAAAATTTCAAAACATCCGCGGGGGAACGGAAATATGCAGGGCAGGATTCATTATGGCGCGATGCTCCTGTCATTTTAAACCTCAACAGGAGGCACAAACAGATTTAAAGCAGGTGCCCGAGTTGAAGGTCACTTTCAGTAACGCATTAACCAGCACAAAAGATTTGGGAGCACGGCGGAGGCTAGGCAGGTGTGCTTTCTCCCCATATCTACTGTCAACAATTTGCTGTAATCCTTGATGGAGGTCTGTGCATCCATTAGTTTCTCGAGCGCAATCCCTGTGTAGTTACTGACACCATGAGGTTCTGTCTCCTCATCTGCTGCTCTGGTCGGTCTCTGACCCTTTATAAACAAGAGGCATGTTAACTGCATAGAAGCCCCGCCGTTTGGCACCAGCCCACACACCAGTGGTGTGCAACATCTTCCCGCCCTTTCCCCACTATGATGGACAGTTCACTCGAGGGACCCCGGCGCCAATGGGCGCGGTGGCAAAAGTTACAGACACACATGGACGCTGGAGACAACTCTTCTGGCCCTTTACGCAGCTGTAGTGTAGGAAAAGCACTATACATTTACCCACCGAGGTAGCACTTACTGATTAGCCAGTATAAAGTACTCCAGTTGAGTAGAGGTATTGCACAAAACGGTGGCATCTTCTTGGATAAATATGCAGGGCAGGATTCCTACTGGCACGATGCTCCTGTCACACAAATTAAACCTCAACAGGAAGCACATACAGATATAAATAAAGCAGGTGCCCGAGTAGAAGGTCAAATTCAGTAACGCATTAATAAGCACAAAATCTCCGCGATCACGCAAAATTTTGCGTGAACGCGGAGATTTTTTGCCGTTTCGCGATATTTTGCAAAAGGCACTTTCGCAAATTCCGCCCACCCTTAATAAATCTTAAATAATTAAAAATATAAATAAATAAATTATTATTAAATAACTTCCCACCCTACTCCCCTATAAACCGGCAACCCACTCCTAAAAAAATTACACAATTTACATAGTTACCAATTAATTATTTATAATTAACAAACAATTAATAACTAATTAATAATAAATTATTTAACACAATTAACAATATAAAATCATAAATACTTAATTATTAATTAATCAAATGTTTTAATTAATTAATTATAATGAAATTACTTCCCAACCTATTCCCCTATAAACCCACAACCTGCTACGGAATAAAAATGCAAAATCTAATAAAAAATTATCAATAACTTCTACAAATTATTATTACATTTATTATAATTAAATTACTTCCCACCTTATTCCCCTATAAACCCACAACCGGCTACGGAACTAAAACGCAAAATTGAATACATATATTAAAAAATAAATACAATACTTAAACAAAAATATAGAACACATACATTTAAAATACATACTAAAATACATAACACTAATATAAACATCGATAGATATTATTAACAACAATATTTTTACAAACGATATTACTGTCTTCGATATTAAAAAAAACAATATTTCTTACCTTACTGTCGATATTCTGGTCCACGATATTCTTGCAGTCGATATTCTTGTACCTCGATATTTTAAACTCGATATTGTGGTACTTCGGAAAAAAACAACTCGATATCCTGTCTGTTCACCACTTGAGTGGAATGCCAGCAATAATGTCTTGTAACATCTCCTGGCTTTAATTTCTCACACTAATAAACTGGCACTGAATTTCTGCTACCAAGTTGGAATTAATGATTCCATTACCTGCTCTCAGGCAAATATCAGACAAATTAAAAGTTCGATATCCCCAAGTAGCTCTACTAGAGAAATGAATTGCTGATCTGTTTGATGGAAAGATGACTCTGTGATTTAAACTCTCCCTTCCGACATCTATGTGTTTGTTTGACATACAGGTCACATGTCTGAGTATGTCCAAGTTTATTATTCCTTTCACACCACTGAGTTTGGAAATGCAGGTGCTATTGATTGGATAAATAGTAAAAACCGTTACTTAAAGTGGGCATAATGATGGTATGAATCACTACATGAAAGTCGAGTTATTATCTGATGGGCCAGTGATTTCGACTTCTCAATCCTGGCACTGCACCCACTTTTCTCGAAACTACATGATCCTGCAGTGTTCTTTACTATGATAATTCTGTTCCTATTGGTTTATCTCCTCTGCTCTTTGAACTTCAGAAAACTTACCCTTCCTCTCTGATCACTACTTTATCTGGTATTTTTTCCCGAATATGATATTATTGATATGATTACTCATCTATATGTTTACCTGTAAAGTGCTCTGATACCCGCAAGGGTCATGTTCCCGCTATAAAACTATCAAAATAAATAAATGAATAAATATCCTTACTAATGTGATGGTCCATGTCAAGTCCTCCGTCTGCTTATAGTTTGGCACTTTTTTGTTTCTTTTGATGTGTGTACCTTTGTGCCGAGGATTCTGGCCTATGCTGGAATTGTACTTTTCTATTGATTTGTTGATTTCTTAATGGGTTGATTTTCGCTTTTGACAATGTTTCAAAGCGTTCTATCATCCAAAATTATGTGATTTCTGTTTTAATCTATCATCTAACAGCTCTGTGGCTAAGGCCACAAACAATCCACATTATTGTTAAGTTAAATGAGAACCAACCACAAGAGCATTAGCAACTTTTTTAAATAGTGGATACTTTTGTGGTCATCATGAACATCATTAATGAGATCTAACATTAACCTGAGAAAACCCATGATTTGCATCCAAGCACTGCGAGGTTCAATACGATAACTGGAAAGTTTGTATATATATCCTCAGCTGGAGGATGGTGACCTTCTCTTGTGCAGTTCTATGGAAACCATTTTACAGTTTACCTGCTTTCCTCCCAAATAGGTTTCTCACTTTACATATCTTTTTTTTATTTGTAATGTTCATATATTCTTCCTGTGATCAAATGTGGAGGATCATGTATGTAGGCCATAGCAGCTTTGAATTTGTTATGAGCATGCACTGTGCCCCGTAGGTTAACTAAGGACATGTTTAATATGTTCTTATCTGTGAGTATTGTTTATATCTACTACAACAGCATTCTTCAAGACCCAGTCTGAAATCCTAACTTGTAGGAATCTATGGGGAAAAAAGGAATATTTTTCAGCAACATAAGATAACACATTGTAGTTGCTACTACATAAATTCACATACTTATCATTTGACATTTCGGGACCAGTAACACACTCATTCATTCATTCATTCAATTCTTTATTCGATCTTACACATAAGATCATAAAAGTACATAGGATTTCATTATTTAAAAACATAATTATATAAAGCATTTATCCCTATAATTAAAAGGACACTCCCACTCAGTTTGTCATACATTCTATTTCATCTGTATTTACATTGTCTACTTAGCAGCAATGTAAAACATTGAATATTACAGAGAATAAAAATGTAAAAAGACAATCCCACTACTGATTATGGGCCCGCTTGTTGCCTTCTTTTCATACATGCCCATAGGAATGATGAGACTGAGAAGCATACAAAAGGATTCGGAAGGGATTGAAAGAAATACAATGCTTCACGGCAAAATGTAAAATTATAACATTTACAGATTGGGACAATAAAATTGTGTCTTTCCTGTCGATAAAAACCACAAAAGAATAGAACGTGAAGATCATTTTGTGGTGATTGCATATCGCACGGACACAAGGAGAGTTCAGAATGCTTACATTTCTTCCCTGGGTATCTTATCATCGGCGGAATCAAATTTAGGCAGAATCTTAATAAAATAAATTTATGATGTGGTATTGTGACATCAGCCATTTAAAAATATCCTCCCTCATCTAAAGGTGGAGTTAATCATACATGAGGGCCGACTGACTTTGAAAATGTTTTTCCCTTCTCTGATATTGGGCCCTCAACATGAACGTGTCCACCAGTTTCCGCTTTGATATGGTCTTGCAGGTAGATGAGTCATTAGAAAGACGATTTAAACCAATAGCCGTCAGTTCCATCTCTACATACTTTATGTTTGACTTTGTTATATTGAATTTTGCAAGAGAGAAAGCTCACATACACTGGGTGTCCCATACCCAAATCACAGTATAGCCCCCCTCCCCCCAGCCCGTACGAGCAAAATCGTCCATGCAGGAGCACCCAAGATTCTATAGAGTGCGGTCTGGAGATTGGTCTTTGTCAAAGCAGAGTACGAGGCTTACCCCCTCTAAACATGTCAAAAAGTTAATGACCCCAGAACTCCTTTCCCCCTCACCCCTCCCTCCCCTGAACTGGTGTGCTTAAGACCTGTCCCTTCAGGGACCCGGTCGGGAGATGTTCATTGGATAGCTAATCAGTTAGCCTCACTTGTCCCTTCTGTGTCCGTGAGCCAGAGAAGTTGAGGATATTTTGGACAAGTCACTTCATTAAGCTCCGTAGCCAGCAGGGACACCAGGGGCCGCCAGGTAACCTTAAAGCTCTCTTCAGAATTCGTAAAGGAAGCCTGAATCCTTTCCATTCCTAAAATATACCACAGCTTGTGTAACCATCCCTTGTATGTTGGACGCGCCTGTGTCCCCCAGTGTGATAGGATGTGTTGGACCGCCGCCCCCAATGCCAGGCCTATTTGCTTCCCTCGGATGGATTTCAAAGGGTAAGTTATCGGGTTGGGCAGCCCCAACACCGTGTAAGCCGGAAATCGCGGTATTTCAGTCTCGAACTGTCTGTCAATGTTCTCTAGTATCTTGGTCCAATACCGCATCAGTTCCTTACAGTCCCACAACAAGTATATTAGTGTACCCTCTTCCTCGCCTCCTCACCAACACATCGGACTGCAGTCCGGATTCCCTTTGTGCAAACGAGCCGGCGTCAAATACCAATATGTGGCTACTTTGACTGCAACCTCCCTGCTGGCCGTGTTACGAGCTGTATGATTGGCTCTGTAATAAATGTCCCACCACTCTTTCTCCGTGAGGTCCCTCCCCAATTCCTTCGCCCATCATTTCTGGCTGGCAGAAGATTGCGGGGGCAAGTGGTCGCAGCATGTTGTACAATTCAGAAATCAATTTCTTATCCGAGTGTTTCGACAGCAGCCATTTTTTGTATTTTGTTAGGTTCCTGCTCACGTAAGGCCGTACTTCTGGCTGGAGGAGCCAATGGCGGAGTTGGAAGTATTGGAACAGTCCGGAATGGCGTACAATTGTCGCACTTCCGAGAACGGGAGGATCCCATCTAGATCAAATAAGTGCCCTGCCACTCTCCATTCTAAGTCCCGCCACACTGAAAATGCTCTTTCGTCCATCCCCGGACTAAACTCCTGGTTGTCAAACAAGGGAGTCAGTGGTGAGGTGAAGGACGTCAACCCTTGTCTGACGGCCACCCCATCCCATACGCGCAACAAGGAATTTGTAATGGGTGAGCCCCTGAGATCCAGCGGTCCATCCGCTTTCTTCAAAAAGGGAACCTTCCATAGGAAACGTTTCGCCAGCTCATTATCCTGGAAAAGCCACCTCATTTCAAATTCTGGTCAGCTCTATTCTACCAGATATCTAAGTTCTGCTGCTCTAAAATATGGGCAAGGTCCCTGCGTAAACGAAATCGCGCCCCGCCCATACGAACTCCTGTATTGCCTATTGTAACTTGTGGAGCATCCCCGATGGGGGCCAGACCAATAGAGTCTGGAATATGTACAGCACCCTGGGAAGAATGGACATTTTTATCGCCCGAGCAGTGACAGTTGGTGGTGTTTCCACTTCTGAAGGTCTCTCGTGATCTGGGAGAGTAGCTTAAAGAAGTTATGTGTGACCATTTGTGCTATGGATGGGGCTATATCTAGTCCCAGATATGGGACCGTGTCCCGAACCTGAAGCCCCCCAAAGGATGCCGACCTCCCCCCGGAGAGCTCTTCCCGTCAGCCCAAGCGCAAAGTCATGGACTTACCCACATTCACCCGAAAACCAGAAACCTGTACAAAGGATTCCAGCTCATGTAAAAATGCCGGCACAGATTGCTCTGGTTTCTCTAGGGTCGCTAGGATATCATCTGCATATAAGCTCACGGAGTGTCTCTCCCCGCCAAAAGGGATGCCCAGTATTTCGGGGTTGTCTCTGATCTTCTGAACCAATAGTTCAACATAGAGTCCAAAGGGGAGGGGTGAGAGCGAACACCACTGCCTCTGCCCCACTGGATCTCAAAGGGGCTGGACGCTATCCCGTTGACCCTAATTGTTGCTGTGGGCCTGCTGTAACAGCTCGCCACCCAAGCCCGGAACCGGTCCCCGACACCAAAGTGGGCCAGAGTCTTATCTAGAAAGGCCCAGTCCACCCTGTTGAATGCCTTCTCGGCATCGACCGACAACAGGAGGGCATCCATCTTCGGGCGGTGGGCTTTGTCAATGAGATGGAGAATGTGTTTGGTGTTGCCGCTAAGACCCCCGTGAACAACTTCAAGTCAATGTTGAGGAGGGATACCAGGCAGTAGGAGCCACATTGAGTCTTATCTTTCCCTGGTTTGGGGAGTACCACTATGTCGGCTGCCATCATGTCGGGGGGGATTGTTCCGGCCCTGTGAAAGAGTTAAAAAGCCACGTCAGGATTGGGGCGAGAAGCAAACAAAAGGACTTGTAGAAACCAGCCGAGAAACCGTCTGGCCCCGGCGATTTCAAAAGCTTGAGGTGAGAAATTGCCAGAATCACCTCATCGATGCTGATCGGTGCATTTACAGCTTCCTCCCCTGCAGTATTCAGTGCTGTCGTATATGCCCCCTGTAAATAGGAGTCCACCTTGGGGCATAGGCTTGGGTCATTTTGATAAAGTGCCGAATTCCTGGAAGGCTTCCGCTATCTCAGCGTTGCTTTTTACCCTCTCCCCCTAGCGTTCTGGAGAGTTTGAACTTTCATCCATTGGGTTTGGGCCCTAAGCTTACTTGCCAAGAGGCGCCCTGTCTTCTCCCCTCCGATATAGTAGGAGTGCTTGAGCCAAAGGGCCGCATATTCGGCCCTATCTAAATCGAGTCCTGCCAACTGTGCCTTTGCCGTCTTCAACTGGCGCCACACTCTAGGCGCACCTGTCCGGCTGTGGACCCACTCCAATTCCATTATTTGCACCATGAGAAGTTCCTGTTTATCCTTGCGCTCCCTGTTTTCAGCTGCAGAGATAGCTATCAGCTCCCCCCTCACCCCCACTTTAAGCGCCCCCCACAACGTAGCTAGAGAAGTGTCAGGGGTGTCGTTCGACGCCAAATAGTCGTTTATGCATTTGTGAATTTGTTGTGTCACTCCAGCCCAACGCAATACATTTTCTTGAAGTCGCCAACTCCCTTTCTGTCTGTGGACTAGGGGCATGTTGAGAGCCACTGTCATTGCATTGTGGTCTGATAGTGCAGCTGGCATGATGTTCACTACGTCCACTCGCTCATTCAACTCTGTGGAGCCTCTTAGGTGGTCCAGTCGGGCATAGGTGTGGTGCACATGGGAATAGAACGAAAACTGTGAGGACTGGACATGAGCCACAGGTCCACCAACCCCCTTGCTCGCAGCCATTCCTTCCCAGCAGTGGACAACGCTCCCGTCTGGCCGCAGTGTTTGCCGGACCTATCCATCTCTGCATCCATGACCAGATTAAGATCCCCCCTACCAATAGTCGCCACTCTTGTGGACCTCAGAGAGTGATGTGGTCAGGAATCTCTCCTGGCCTGAATTTGGTGCATAAATAGATCCCACCACTAGGGAAGAACCCCCAACCCACAGCCTGTAGGCTAAGAGGCGACCCTTTACTTCCGCCACTTTGTCCCCCACTGACCCCCCAAAGTTCCTGGCTACCAGTATTGCCAACCCCGCTTTTTTGTCTGATGTGGAAGAAAAGAATTGTTGGGGAAAACCCGGGACTTTATCTGATGCCAATCCTTGGGGAGGAGATGGGGCTTCTGGAGGAGACACACATCAGTCCCCAGGTTCTCCAGACAGGACAATATGGCTCTTCGTTTGATAGGGTTGTTAAGCCCTTTCACATTGAGAGTGACTACCTGGAGGGTGAACCATGACATGGGATTATCATAAGATCAGTCTGCTGTGGCTGCGTGACCTTGTTCCCCTCCCATGCGTGCGTGTCCCCTGCAACTGCTACATTATGTAACTCTGACCCCAAGCCTTGCCGCTTTGCCCATCGCTGTAGCACACCAGTTCCCCCCTCCCACTCCCTAACCCCAACCGAGAAGCCCCAAACCCCAGACATTGTCCATTGCCCATCACCCAATGATGCGGGCACTTGGAAAAAAAATTAGTCAGGAGCATTTGTGGTCCAAGTTTCCTGGACCCCTGCCCCCAGCCACACCCCCTGGCCAAGATACCTACTATGTGCAAGTGCCCCTGTTCAAAGTCATGAGCTGTCTGATGATGCTGTGTCGTTTAGGACCATTTCTAGAGCCGCCTGTTGCTCCTGCGCTATAGTGTTAGGGTCCAGCCCCAGCCCTGGAGCAGGCGATCGCCTCCGCCCAACTCTCTGCCATTTGGCTCCCGAAGGTGCTCTCGACTTGTCACCCCCTCCGGACCATGATGTTCCAGGCCGAGGATCCTGCAAGCTTCCTGGAGGGAACAGAGTTGACACAGCTTACCATTCAATTTGAAAATCAATCAAAAGGGGTGGCCCCATGAGTAAGCCACTCCTTGTTCTCTCAGGTGCGCAGTGACTTCTTTAAACTCCCTCCTATTCTGCAAAGTTATGGCGGCCAGGTCCTGGAGTAGAGCAATGGAGTGTCCCTGATATTTGATCGGTTGTTTCGCCCTGGCCTCTTGCTAGATGCGCTCCTTGAGGGGGTAATCGGGAAGGAAGGCCAAGATGTCCAGTGGGGGGGCAGGAGCCCGTCTCCTCAGGCTCACTCGGTGAGCACCATTGATGCAAATTTCAGTCTTGCAGCACTCCCAAGATGTCTCGGAACATCCCTTGAAGATACTGAGCCATGTCAGGCCCCTCCGTGTCCAAAGGCACTCACCTTACTCGGATGTTATTCCACCTCGAGCGGTTTTCGAGATCTTCTGCATGTGCCTATAGGTCGATGTGTTGCTCCCTTAGGCGAATCACCTCCTGTTGGAGCTGCTCCACTTCTTCATCTCTGGTCTGCTCACGGTCCTCTATGGCCACCACTCATTCACCAATCGTGTCTACATTGCGGCGTATCTCCTTCACTTCCCCCGCAACCTCACTTTTGAGTGTTTGAAAATCCTCCCTCAGCGTATTAAAGAGTGACTCCAGGAATGAGCGAGTGATCGGTACTTGCCCTTCCACCGGGTCCGGCTGCGTTTGCAGTGCTGGGGACGATCGGCCCCTTTCTCCCCGGATAGGGAGCCCTTGGAGAGCATTCCTTTCAATATCCGCTCCTTCTTCCCTCTCACCAAGGAAATAGTGATGATCTGGGTCAGGCCCCAGCGAAGGGATGATTCTCCTCTCTGCTAGTGCTGGCGCTGGCCCATGTGCCCTACTGCATCCTGGGCCTCCCGTCTGCTCCCACACGCCAGCCGATACATCTGGCCGAAGGGTAGTTCCACTGGTGTGGCTCTCTGCACTCTCTGCGATAGTCTATGTCTTGGAGGGCCCTTCTGTTCATCAATGCGTGTACCCGCTCCGGTAAGGACGCCACCCGGGCCTACAGTCCCGGAAAGTCCGATCCTATTCACACCTGCATGCGTCCCCAAAGAGGGAGAAGCTCGGCCATGCGGGAGTTTCGCCCTCTGATATCCACAGGCCCATGTGTACGGCCAATCCCCTGGCCGATAGTCATGGCTAGGGGCCACAGCGATGTGGTGCCCCGCGCCATACGACCGTGCTCCCACTCCACCGGTGTCACCAGGCTCCACCGATCCCCTCCTCCCGACTCAGGTCGCTCGGGCCACAGACTGTGGTGTCCGATCTCTCAGGCCGCACCGCTGAAAGCTATTTCCTCAGAGGCCCATCTCCCAGCTCCCTGTCTCTCCCATGGGGCAATCCGGCTGTCTTCGGTCCACCTTGGGTCTCCGTCGCTACTAGGCCATTGGTGCGCTGTTCCAGGCCTGCCAGGCAATGATCGCTATGAGTACCCTGTCCGGACAGTCTTAGGCCCCTGTCCTGGCCAAGTCGGGCCAGGACAGGGGGCCGACCGGTAATGCTCCACTAGGATCGTTGCCCTCCCTCGTAGATTCCCTTGTGAACTCCAGCCCCGGCCTTAGGGGGCCCCATGGGGGTGCCGCGCGCGGGTCACTCCCTTCTATGGTGTACCATGGGGTGCGCGGAGTGCCCAGGGAGACCGCTGCTCTGCCCACCGTCTGTTCTGGCTTGTTGCCGGACCCTCCACGTGGCGCCTGTGAGCGTCGCCGCACCTCTGCTAGGCGATGTCACTGCTGTCACGTTGGGCACCCCTGCTCGCCGTTGCTTCACCTTTATGCTTTATGCTCCCCCGCACTCTACAGGGATCCCCAGTACGCCAGGCCCCATGTCCACCTCTTCCCCGGCTGCTATACGTTGGGCCTCCAGCATGGTTAGACGCCATCTCGCTGTAGCTACCTGGACTACCTCCTCCGCTCAGTTGCAGCCGTAGGCCCAGTTGGAGCCAGACGTCGCCTCCACTGCCCTCTGCGCCTCCCTCCGTAGGATCCCTGGGGACTCTGATTTTGCCAGGTGAGATCCCTGGCCGATCTCTGGGCATTTCCATGCACCGTGCAGCTGCCCCACCTCCCTCTGTCTCATCTCGGGCCTCCCTGCTGCAATCATGGCTGCTCCGGCTTCAGGAGCTGCAGGTGCGCAGGCTCCACTGTCGGTCTCTCCTGGATCTACAGTAGCTCCGGCCTCCCCAGTTCGTGCAGCTGCCGCCGCTTGGTGTGCCCGCCGGATGCGAGGACAGGCCCCCCGCCTCAGGATGCGGCTAGCTGTAGGCGTAGGCCGCTTTGTGTGCGGACGCCATTTTGTCTCCCGTCTGCTCCGTGTCTCCGGGCTGGCTCCATTTGTCTATTCGGTCCCCAACTCTGAAATGTACAACGCCAGGATTCCCCCATGGCTCCCAACCATGCTTCCGCTAAGAGTAGTAGCGCTTATGGTACTCTAAGTGTGAAAGCGGCCGGGCAAAGCAGCCGGAAAATTCGACTCACCAGTCCACCATCTTGGCCATGCCCTCTCTACGTACTTTAGCCACCTAATCCTGCTGTAGTTTTCTGATATTAGAATATTACTTATTATATTTTGCGTAATGGGGACTGTGTCCCTACGCCAAATAGAAAGCCACAGCAGGAGTGGGGCCAATTTAATAAGGTCCACGATGTAAGGTAGGGCCAATTCTATGTGAAGAACATAGTTGGAATAGGACTGGGGAAGAGAGGTGAAAGATTAAAAATGTTGATTCTCTATAGATTGAAGGGAGTCACTAGGTGCCATCCCCAATACACCTGCCCCATAAGAGGCTGCAGCCTTTATTTTCGCATGGTAAATCTTTTTCATGGGGATTAACGGTTTTGCTCCCGATATTTTAGAGAATAATTTTAGTGCCATTAAGCTCCTCTCCATGCGTATTGCTCTTGCCTCAACCAGTTTAGACCATGATTGATGTTTATCAAAAAGTATACCTAAGTAGAGAAACAACTCCACCACTTCAATTTTCTCAGAATCCATGAAGAAAGATGGTGTTTTGTCACTTTTCCCTGCTCCTGCAATAATTACAAAGGATTTGGACTGGTTGACCTTTAGATCCAGTGAATTCATAAAGGCCGCATAGGCTGATAGGAGGCGCTGAAGCCCCAACCCACTTCGGGCCATCAAGACAGCCTCATCGGCATACACCAGGATTGGTAACCGCTGATTGTTAGAGGACACAGAGAGACATCCAAGGCTGCGCCCTCAAGATGTTTTCCTACACCGTTAGTGTAGATGGAAAAAAGAAACGGTGCGAGGACGCAGCCTTGCTTTACCCCTCTTGAGATCTTAAATGGTCGGGTGACTTCCCGTTCCTCCCGTAGCGTACAGACGAGGAGGCATCAGAGTACAGTTGTCAAATAAAGTCAACTATAGCCTGATCACTTCCCATCTTCTCCATTATATGCCCGAGTCTAGGGTGGGACACGCAGTCAAAAGCTGCAGATAAACCCATAAATGTGAGATAGATTTTCCCACAGTTGGCTCTGGCATATTTGTCTATAATCAGTTAGAGGTTCAGGCACTGTTCTATTGTGCCTTTTGCCTCTTGAAAACCATATTGGGACTCAATTCGAATATTCTTGCCCTTCACCCATGCCTCCAGTCTCATCAAAAGGAGATGGCCCATAAGTTTGGCTGTCGTCAGCGAGATCGGTCGGTAATTTTTGGGGTTACCTTTATTGCTCTTTTTGTGGAGCGGACAATTATGCTTGTTTTCCAGGAGGTAGGGGGACCGGCTATAGCAATTCTATTAAGAGAAATAGTTAATAAGGGAACCTATAAATCCTTCTTCTCATAAAAGAAGTCTATGGGGACACCATCAGGATCCGGGGCTTTCCCAGTACTACAAGCCTCAAACCTGTCCCTTACTTCACCAAGTGAAAAAGAAAGATGGCCCCTGAAATTGGTACATGGGATAACTGTTTATGGTACCAAATGGACCATAGGGGAAAAAATGTTTTTAAAATGAGCCACCCAGTCCTCCTCTCCTACATTGACATCTAGTGTAGGATCCTTCTGCGTCTTAAAATGGGGGCCGTTTATTATTAGCCAAAACTCACACTCACAAACATCACATACCCAACCAGTACAATATTGGAAGCTGCAAATTAGAATGTTTTTACAAAAGTGATTCATTTTTTGCATTTTGCTTTACAGTGATATTTGCTAGAATTAAATATATCCTAGCTATCATAATGGAAAGTTTCAATTCTATTATGGACACGGAGATGAGGATTACGCTGTATTCTCTCTTCACTTTACTACAGCAGACATTAGATGAACAACAATAAAAAGACTTAATTTCCCATGAACATCAATGGGAAAAAATCACCATTCCTTCAAATAAATAATGTCCAATGTACTAGAGGCAGGACTCCTTGATAGTGCTCTGTTGTTGTGAGCACCTCCTCTTTCTTCCTTGCGACTGCAGACAGATAGTGACGATTCTACTCCTGCTTCGCCCCTTCAGATCCTGAGAATAAAGAACATAGGTGTATAAGGCAGGAAAGATCGCATGGATTACATAACTGTCCAGCATAATCCCTATTGTTAATGATTTACAATTAAGATTACATATCAATATCAAGATAAAGAAATTCAGCTTAACGTGACCAACCATCTGCTAATAGGGAAGGGAGAGTTCCAATGATGGTTGTTTTCATCCTCACTGCCGTGTCCCTAATATAATTGAAACTTTCCATTATGCTTGTTTCTGGTCTAGGGATGACCTGGTGTGGCAGTCTGGGCTGGACTGTTCCCATAGGGAGCAGGGTCAAGATTGATTTGCATATGGCTGGGTCCAAACTGAGGTGACATTGCGAGCAAAATAACGATAAATTAAAACCAGATCTGTGACTGGGGTTGAGTATTTGAAAAGTTTCAACACTCCAAACATCATTTGATTTTGTGATGGCACCTCATTTTGTAGGCACAAGCATCCAGGCTAGGGTGTGCCTTTAAAATGACGCAGCTGCCATATCATGGTACCATTTTTACATTGTTTTCAGCCACGCTGTATATACACCATGGCTAAATATCCTCCCCAACACAATTGGAGCAGCGCGATTAAAGCTCCACCCTTACACGTCACAAAAGCGCAAAGATCAGGTGAACCTGACACTATATACGTTGTGTACCTTAACTTTACTGACATGAATTTAAGCATTTAAATGCATTATTGATATGTATGCACTGCAGAAACTAGAGACTCCTAAGCATGTGTGGGTAAAACTTTAGTTTAACTGTGAAGATATGGAATTCACATTTACATTTTGTCTCTAGTTATATTGCATTTATTATCAAATATTGCATATGTAATCATGAACCCATTTATTCCAGTTTGCTCATAAAAAAAGCTTCACTGAGTAAAGAAAGCAAGCCCAAAATTGCAAAATGATGTTACTTGGCTAACACCAACAACAAAGAAAATGGCACTCGAGCAGGTTTTTCTGCTGCAACTCTCAGTTTACCAGGGGGCTCAAAGGAAGATCTGTGGGCCTCCAGAGAAGATGTATCAGGCCGCCAGTGACTTGTTGGCTGTACTTTCCATTGGACTCTCCTATACCATTGATGATCTGAGACGGATCGTCAACAGTGGAAGCTCAGGAGTGGTTATATCCCTTAACCTCTCTGATTAGTCCAACACCACTGAGCACCAGATCTTGCTAAGCCATCTCTCAGCCTTCAAACTCTCCCCTGACTGAAATCATTTATTTCACATAGATCCCAAAAAATGAAACTGGAAGATTTCCTTGCCCCCTATTACACAACTTTATGGGGCATCCCCCAAGAGTTGTCCTTCTCTTCATTTCTATTAAACCTTTATATGCTACTTTTTGCCTCCCTACTTAAAAGCTGTAAGAGCAAAACTTCCCTCTACACAGTTGGCACCAAAATAGTTAGCAATCTTAGAGAGGAACCCTGAACTCTGTCTTAGTCCTTCTGGCCTTACTTAAAACAGTAGCTTTGTGGATGAGCACTCATTTTCTCAAGTTAAATCCAATTAAAAGAGCAACTGTTCCTGTGTTTTACTCCATTAACCTCTGAAATTCCATCATATAGCCTAATAACATTAGAAACTGTCCCATTAGGGGTATTCATTGATCCCAACGTCATCCTTGGAAGAATCTGGTGGATAGGAATTGGTCACTTTTAAATGTGACAGGGAGCGAAAAACTATAAAAACTCATGTTTGCCTATAGGAGAAATAAAACCATTAGGAATCACTTGGTGCATACATATAAAGAAGTGAAAAGTCCACAGCAATTTAGCATAAGGGATGGATAAAAAATAATGGGGAATTTCCCCTGCAGTTTTTGTACAAACTGTAGTATGATATACAAGAACAACAAGGTAGAATTAAATGGCGTGAGTCATTGGATAAATAACATGGTGAATTGTAGGACGAAAAATTTCATTTACCTCATTATCTGACCCTGCAAGAAAGGGTTTTTTAGGAGAGACCTCAAGAGAGATTGGGATTAGATTAAATGAGCACAGATTTGCAATCATGATAGGGAGAAAGAACACTTGCTAGAACATAAACATAAACAAGATGAATTGAGTTGATTTATTTTGGAGACAATTGTGGGGACGGCAAGAGGTGATAATTTTGGATAAGAAAAGGAAACAAAGAGAACAGTAGTTTATGTTAAAATTCAGTACCTACTACCATGGGCTTAATAACAGATAAGAATTGGAAATGCTGATAGTTTGGCGGATGAGGGGATAGTCATAGGTATCATGTAAGTCTTATGAGGGCTGTGAATGACTTGATTGATTGGTGACCCACCTGTTTTAGTCGGAGTGTGAGATGCCGTTACTGTGCTTTAGAATCTATATGGAGAACTATGTACACATAACCATGATATATAATCTTGTGCATTGAGAAAGATTTCTTGGAAATTTCAATGGGTAAACTTCACCCAATGCACTTCGAGATCAAACAGCCCTTTCTTCAGGGAAACAAAAATGGAAGAACAAGGATAGAATTAATCAAGGATACACCAAGACAACAACTCAATAAAAGCATAATATGTGTTTAAGATCTGCCAAGATGTTACATCTAGTAAGTTCAAGCAAAAATAAAATCAGACTGGAAAGACTCCAGAGTACACTGTGCTCAAAATTAGAACAATTACACCTAAAAGTGCGCCGTCGTGTAGTTAGATTGAACCAACTCCCAAATGTTCTGTTAGCAAATTAAACTTATTAATACCCAAACATGACTAAATGCAGAACCCCTGTCTCTAGTGCCATTCTTATTGGACAAACTCCCGATGTGTATAAATTCTATTTATCTACCATATATAAACTCATACTCACTCATAAAAAAGTCCAGAAATCATGTACAATCATATATTACTAGCAGTAACGTCTGGAATCTAGCCCCTCTTCTTATACAATCCAGAAGTATCTCTAGTGATAACAATAAAAAATAGAATATTAAACCAAAGCGAATTGACAACAGCATCAACTTAAAAGCCACACACCTAAACATACATTAAACCAAATCGTTCAGAGAGATGTGTCACATCCTCTGACTCACATCAAGTGAAAAATGTATCAAGCTTAATCTTTCAACCATTTAGAGTGCAGGCTGCACTCCTGCAAAACAAATTAAATTAAATTGCCATACCACCACTTCCTAAACCCCAATTGTTTCTGTTATCATCTTGATACAACCGTGCTGCCTACCTTTTCACCATATATGACTGTGTCAGCTCACTAGATGTTGACCGGAGAAACTAATACTCTGGTTTAAATGCATGTTGCTTGGAATCGAAGACGACAACAGTGCTAAACACAGTGAAGGGACTGCTGGTATTGAACACCGCCAAAGTGATCAAGTGACAGCCGCCATACTGGTGCATCTTCTTGAAGATCAATTCTCCATAATAACAATACTAAACAAGCTGTCCAGTATCTCTTTCTGTGTGAAATGTATAATGATATATAGGCATATCCGTCCATATGATGATATTCATTATTATCTTTGCAGCTTCGAGGAAAAAAACTGAAAAATTAACAATAATAACCAAAAAATTAAACTGCTGATTCCATATGTGAATTGCAGACACCTGCACAATTTCCAATCAAGATTCCTGACAAGCAACCACTTCTAATGAAGACCACTAAGTATGTGTAAAGCATGCCATAACTTTTCATTTTCATGCAAAACTCTAACTTAAAATGGAACATAGGCCACATGAAACTGCAAATTTCACGTGTCATGCTTGTGCAACAATTAATATTCATCCATAGTATAATCCCTATGTATTGGCACTGTAATCATACTAAGTGGGAATACCCTACTGGTATTCTGTGACTCAATTGCTATAAAAAAGTGACCCACCCATGTAATCTAGGTCAAGACCATCATATATACAGATACATAGATACGAAAGACAACGACAAAAGACATACCATTGTACATCAAATAATTTTGTATAAATAAAATGTTTGTATATAATAAAATAATTATCACCCTTATAATGCAACACCTGCTGATAACAAAGCTCAGTATAGTAAGGACCCTTAATCTAGTCTAACTAATAACCATAAATTACTTGCGCTATGACAGAAGGCAACATCATTCCAATTTATCATTGAGTCCTCATGGGAGATGGTGTTGAATCATCTAATCCAATATATTTATTTTTGTGATAGAATTTTTGGATAGTTCATACCCGAACTAATTTCCAATACTTCTAGAACTTAAAAAAAAATCTTAGTTGAGCTAAATTGTGCTTCTGCTCTATCCAATGCGCTGCAAAATTAGAGTTCAAATTTACATTACAAATCATACTTTCATGGTCCATGATCCAGATTATGATTTTCTTTTCTGTTTAACCAATATACTTAAGACCACAAGGACATTTGATGCTGTAAATCACATTGTATGTGTTGCAATCGGCTGAATGCAACAGAATCATTGTTTCTCCAGTCATGGGATGTGTAACAGTCTTGACAGTAATTACGTTGTTCCAATGGATACAATTGGTACCTGTCCCTTTTTTTTTTTTAACACAGTGTTTATTGGATTTTTGTGGTTGATAGCGGCCGGAGCTGATTACAGAGAGGCAAGTAGAAATCTGTTACAACAAGGTACCAGTATAGCAAGCATCAACATGAGCCTGTAAAATGCAGACAAACAAAACAACAACCATGGCACAGGCTGTACACTTCACTCCCCAACCTCGGGAAAAATTGTAAACGTTCTCTTAAATGGCCGAGTCTGTTACACAAGAGGGTGTTGGTAACTGGTGTATATGTTTACTGATTTATGATAGGTCTATTGGTTGTGTTGGGGGTAGGTCAATGGCTCTGTCTGTTGCCTAGCGGGACCAGACCTTCTTATGTTTCTGTGGGCAACCTTGTGCCTTGAACACAGCTATGTCTTTCACATACATCTATCCATGGCATGCTTCCAAGCCCCAATTGAAGGTGGCACAGTAATTTTCCAGAGTTGGGCAATGTCCCTCTTGGCTAGTGTGAGACCCAGGAAAAAGAGGCGTTGCTTGTAGTGGTTCCCAACAATCCCTTCAGTACTGTGTAGAAGAAATAACTTGGACTCCGGGTGAAATGCCAGGCTAAGACCCTCTCTAGGCAAGCAGAAACCTTTCACCAATATGGCTGAAGTGCCCTGAAGCTCCATACCATGTGGAAGAAGGTCCCTTCCTCGTAGCTGCATCTGAGATATGGAGGGGATGGTATAACTCCCAATCGCCAGAGACAGGAGTGTGCATAATAAGTTCTATGCACTTTTGAATTGAAGCAAACGGTATTGAGTCACGATAGCTGACCCCCAGGTACTCGCTAGAGCCTCCATCCAGGTGTCATCTGTGAGGTCCAGGATGTCTGCCTCCTATGCCATGCGTTTTGTGTTTAATGTTGTATGATTTAGTGTGACTAGGGTTTGCTAAATTCGCCGTATGTTGTGTGCCCCCAGGTCCCCCATCAACAGGTGCCCTTCCAATGGGTGGAACTCCGGCAACCCCTGCAGAGGAAGGATCATTGGGGTCAATGCATGCCTAAGTAGTAAATATCTGTACAATTGGTTGCGGTGATACTCTGTTTTTAGCTGTAGGAAGGTCTTAAGGACTGTTCCCTGCAGTATGTTACCCAGCGTCGAGATCCCAATTAGGTCCCATGCACGAAAACTAGGCAGTGTGGCAATTGACCGAGGTGGGTTCCATCCCACAATGGAGTCGTCTGTGTCAGGCGTCCTTTCCAGCCCATCCTTCTCAACGTTTGACGCCAGATTTGTATGACTACTTTGCACGTTGGGAGAAGGTGATCTAAATTTGACTTACTATAAAGGAGACCTAAGAGAGAATCAGTACCCATTGCCCTCTCTCCACAGTGAATGCCGGGTCCATTTGCCAGCTGTACCACCACTCGTTTATGTTTAGGAGATGGGAGGCAGCATAGTAAGCATAAATGTCGGCAGCAACAATGCCTCCAAAGTACATCAATTGTGTGCAGGTTCATACTGCGACCCTAACCACCCGCCATATCATAGTAAGTGGTCAAGAAGTGCGTTCACCTGTCAGAACCACGACTGTGGGATCGCATAGGGGTAGTTCTGAAACCGGTATATTATTCGTGGAAGAGATACCATTTTAAAAATGTTGAACCGCCCATACAGGGGTAGAGGTAAGGGAGATCAAACCTTCATTTTGTCTTGGATGAGGGAGAGCAATGAGTGGATATTGTGAGACCATTCGTGGAATTGATGAGATAAATATGCCAAGGTATTGGAAACCCTCTGTGGTGTGGGATAATTGAGCTGCCCATGTTCCTCTCCCCTGGTTCCGCAGACTGGGAACAACACTGACTTCGATGGATTAGCACCCAGACCTGATGTTTCCCTGAACACACAGAATATTTGTAGGATTTTAGAGCTGGAGAGTCCCAGGTCTGTAAGGAGAAACAGCACAACATCTGCATAGAGTGCAATTCTGTCTGATACCTCAATTGACCAGTTGAATGCCCGCACCAGGGGGTCTCACCTCACCCATGTTGGTTGGGGTTCTATGGCCAAGGCGAATAACAGCGGGGAAAGTGGACAGCCCTGCCTTGTTCCCTGAAAAATTGGTAAGTGCCCTGATTGTATGCCCGCCACTCCGACTGAGGCTGCGAGATCGGTAAACAGAAGTTGTGTATATGAGAGGAAGTGCTGCATGAAAAAAAGAGCTCGGAGGAGCTGGGAGAGATAGTCCCAACTCAGGGAATCGAACGCCTTGTCGATATTGGCCAACAGAAGGGCTGCTGGGCGTCCAAGCTCGGGGGCCTTCACAATGGCGTTGTGGACTCTCCTTATATTGTGTCTAGTGGATCTGTATGGCATAAAGCCCGCCTGATCCAGATGGACAAGCTCGTGTATGTGCGTACAGAGGTGATCTGCAGGTACCATACCCAGCAGTTTAGCTTCAAAGTTTAAAAGATAAATTGGGCTATGAGGAGGGCTCCACAGGATTGCATCCCGGTTTGTGGAACACCACAATTTCTGCTAGGCCCCAATCTGGGAGGAGAATCCACAGTTCCAGGTCTTCATTGGGTACATTTAAGAGATGTGGGCTCAGGAGGGACATGTGCGATCATAGGAATTCACTCGGGAACCTGTTGGGACCTGGTGTGCTACCTGGACGTATTCCCGATAGGGTCGTACCGAGCTCTTCTAAAGTGATTAGTGAATCTAGCTGGTCTTAGATATAGTCTGGTAGGGCTTTGGGTGGAATATCCATTAAGAATTCTCCTATTTGGTATGTTGAGATGGTCTCCTTTTTAGCGTAGAGGGACGACTAGTAAGCTGCAATCGCCTGAGCTATGGAGCCTGGGGTAGCATACAGGCCACCCTCTGCGTTCTGCAGCAGGGGCACTGGGGTAGGTGACCGCACCACCTGACAGAGGGATGAAGCATCTTGTTCTATTTGTCCCCCACATTGATAAACTCTGGATTGGGACCCCAATCAGATGTTGTGGGCTTCATCAGTCAGCATCTGATGCAGTCGTTGTTGGGCGAGAAGGCAGCATTTTGCTTCAGGGTCCCTGCCCTCCTTTACCTTGGTCTCTATGTTGCTCTGGTGATTCTCTAAATCCACCACCAGTGTGATGCGGTGATGCTTTTCCCCTGTGTGATAACTAATATCAATCCCTCGAATTGTGGGCTTGAGGGCTACTTACAGGGTGGTGCATGAGGGGGAAGAGGTGATATTTGATTCGAAATAATTTGTAATCTCCTTCCGGATAGTGGTTTCATATGTTGGGTCGCGCAGGTGCCAGGGTGACATGCGCCATCTGAAGCGGGTTTTGTGGGGACCGATAAGTAGCCCTAAAGTGACTGGGAAGTGATCTCAGAGGCCACGAGGAAGGATGGAGACAGATGAGGCCCTGTGAATATATGTAAGAGGGAGAAAGAGGTAGTCAGTCAGTCAGTCAAATAACTTTTATTCGATCAATTAAAGATCAAAAAAAGAGACAATACAAACAAATAGTCACATTACATAAAATACAGGGTACATATTCATCAATTACAGATATAAAAACATTATCATGATTAAAATTGAAGAGAACTTATTTCATGGGTTCAATTCTGAATTTAAAAATAATAAATAGGATAAAAAGATAAAAATTTCATTTAAAAACTCTAACAGGGATAGAAAACTCCACACCTAAACACCACCCTCTGTCACAACCACATCAGTTAAATTCATGCTAGACCGTACACTAAAACGCTTCTTGCTAATACGAACGGCTGCCACTAGAAAATTTGCTACATAGAAAGCAATAGTAATATTAGGCAACAATTGTAAGAACAGAAGCGCTGGCCGAACCTGAACAAAACCAGCCTCTTTAAGTATCGGTAACAGGTATTTTGACCTAATCTGTGCATAATGTTCACAAAACATAATAAAGTGTAATGTGTCTTGACAAGAAAAATTGTCACAATCACATGGGATAGCATTATCAGGAGTAACCCAAGTGGGATAAAAGCCTAACACAAAATGTATCAGATGTAGGCGAAACTTGGTGAGAAGAGACCTATGAAGTGGCATGGTTACAAATGTCAGGTAAGGTTCAAGACCGGGAACCGTTATTAGCCCGTAGTTCCTTCTCACTAACGGTTTATTTAATTCTATATCCTCCCTATCAGCCATAAAACGTGTTAGTAATGCAGTCTTAATCCCCATAATGTCCTTTTTGTTAATACAATCCGGGGAGTGAAACAACTCTGGTCTACCTGCTGTTGCCAACATCTTTTTCACATATACTAACCATGGAATTCTCAGGGCTCTATCCAAGACGAGACAATCCCTGAGTATCCGATGGGTTAGAGGGATCTCCTGGTTAAGCCAGGATTTTAGCCAGCATATCACAGGGGCCACTTTAATTAAATCCGCGACAAACCCCATGCCCAGTTCTGAGTGTATTGTAAAGGTGGGTGTAGACTGGGGGACAACCAACAAGGATCTTAAGAACTTATTTTCCGCCCTCTGGATATTGTTGGTATTAGTATAGCCCCATATGGCAGAGCCATAGGTGGCTATTGCCAACGATTTTGCTTTATAAACTTTCAGAATGGCCTCCAGAGGGCGAGCTCCCAACCTTTTAGCGAAACCAAGTATAGCTGCAGCCGATCTAGCCAGAGAATTGCCTTTTAATTTCTGTTGCGGGCCCCATGTACCTTTCTCATCAAAGGTAACACCCAAATAAGTGAAAATTGGGACCCTTTTGACCTCGTGACCCAGACACGAAAAGAATTTAGATTTCCTTTTCCTACCGGCCTGGCCGGTGACCATAACCTGTGATTTTTGGGTGTTAGTTTTCAGGTCTAATGATGTCATAAAATCACCGAAAGAGGCCAGTAGTCTGTCAAGAGCCACCCCAGAGCGTGCCAGAAGCACGGCGTCGTCCGCGTATAGGAGAACTGGGATCTTAATGTCTCCTACACGAGGAACATCCACCACTGCATCGGCCAGGACTGGGCCCAAGGCATTTATATATAATATGAAAAGGAGAGGTGCCAGTATGCACCCCTGCCTTACACCCCTCTCTGAGTTAAAACAGCTGGTGCACCTTCCCCCCTGTGTAACTCTCACCGAGGATAGTAAGCCACAATGAAGATCTGCCAAAAATCCGACTAAAGGGGGATCCACCCCTATGTCCAAGAGAATGCTCCACAGTTTTGACCTGTTAACCAGGTCAAAAGCTGAAGAGAGGTCCATGAAGGCCATATACAGAGACCCCTCCTTAGCAATCGTGTATTTGGAGATAAGTAAGTAAAGATTTAAGCATTGGTCCTGCGTGCTCCTATTAGCCCTAAAGCCATATTGGGCGTCTGATAGTATGCCGCTACCCTCGAGCCAGGTATTCAATCTACCCAAAATAACTCTACCTAAGATTTTGACGGAGGAGTCAATTAGGGAGATAGGCCTATAACAGGCCGGATCATCCCTCTGGCCTTTTTTAAAAATTGGGATGATTATAGATTTTGCCCAGGAGTCGGGGATATGCTTAAATCTAGCGGCGTTAAAGACATTTGTTAGAATTTTGGCCCACAATTTAGGTGCAGACCTATATAGATCTGCAGGAACGCCGTCTGGACCTGGCGCCTTACTCTTAGAAGTCTCTAGGATGGCTTTTTCTACATCCTCCTCCTTAAAGGCCGCAACTGGACCAACTTGATTCAAGGGTAACCGCCCCTCTAAATGCCCAGGCGAGACTGAACTATATATTTCACCAAAATGGGCTAACCACTGCTCATCAGGAATACAACAGTCCATAGCCTGGTTCGCGCTACTGGAAAAAAAGGAGTGATTTATCACTCCCCAGAATTTGGAACTATCCCGCATAGTATCTGGTGACATTAGATCATTCCATGCTTCTTCCTGAATCTCTTTTTTCCGGGCTTTCATTGCTAGATTATACTGTTTTCTCAGAGAAGCAATCAAATGTCTATTTCTTGGTTTACCCTTGATTGCCTTCAGAAGGGCAGAATGGGCCTTAGTACATTTGGTGTCAAACCATTTTTTGCCTTTGTGAGATCCTGACTTGGAATTAACCAAGAGGGCCACGTTTACATGTTGGCAAATGGTAGTAAAAGCTTCAACTATACTAGAGTTAGTACTATCATGGTCTAAGCAGGTACCCATCTCCGCTTCAACCTTAGACAGAACTTCTTGTAAAAAAATGATCGGAGTCACCTGGGCCCATTTTAGCCTCCTGCCTTGATCTTTAACTACAAGGGATCTGGTGCCCAATTTTCTTGAGTCTTTGGAGACCCAAAACCCTTCCAAGGCAACCTCAGCTATCACTGGATTGTGGTCACTAAATGCGGAGTCCTCCACCCTGTAATCTAAAATCAAGGAAAAAATCAAAGAGGAAACAAAAATATAATCGATGACAGACCCTGGGTCAGAACCTTTAAAAGTACACAAGTTTCTGGCCTTCCATACAACAACCAGGTTCAGAGAGGTCTGCGGAGGCCAATAGGCTCTCCAAGGCCTCACCTTGTTTAGTGTGTTCAAAATGTGTGGGTGATGAATAGGGAGATCCATCCTCGTCATTTAAAATACAACCTAGGCTGCAGGGATGAATGTTTAAATCACCCATAAGGATGACTTCAAAACTGTTATGTGACATTCTGTATTTATCCAGGACCTCCCCCAGAGATTCTAGATGCTGATTTGGACTGACAGAATCTTTCGAATTATAAAAATTAATCAATAACAAGGAAGGGGAGTTTGGCACCACTAATTCAACAGCTAAACAATGTTGGGAGCCACAGTCCACCTGTTTAGCTGATCCTTTCAGGTTCAATGATACCAACAATACGAGGCCCCCCTTTGACCTCCCCACCAAGCTAGGTGTAGCTGGAATATAGAAATGGGCATAACCGTCCAGAAAGAGGCTATTTGCTGTGTCCCAGGTTTCTTGTAGTGCAATGATGTCATGGGACACAACATAACCCGCCCATATCTCATCCTTACTTTTCAGTCTAATACCAGCAACATTCCAGCTTAAGATTTTGCAGGTCTTTTTTTGAGTCGTGCCGGTCTATAGCTGCTGCTCCCTTTTCCTCAGTTCTGCCTAACAAAGTATTTAGTGGGGGAGACATACTAAGATATGACCCCTCCTGACCCGGTCAGGCTAAAGTGTCCGGGTAGAATCTATTCTCACTATGCTCACAGGGCAGTGTTGCAAGGTTTGGGTTGAATTCCCTACCTACTTGGATTTGACCGGTACTACCAATGATGTTCGGTTGAATGTTATAAAAATGCCTTAAATCATGAACCCTTATATCCAACCTAACCCCACTAAATGAGTGGTCGCAAATAAAACGCACCACTCGAGTATCCTTGAAATTAATGATAATGCAATCCCCTGGCACGTTTTTTGGTCTGGGACCCACCCAACTAACTCTTCTGGCAAAGAGAATCTTCCCATCCAGAAAATTCGGGATTGGTCTCTTTTGATTAAAATGACTTTATTTTTAAGTTGATGGTAGGATTCCTCTGTACCGATTTTCAGTTCCGGGATGCCAGTCAGGACAATGACATAGGGAATAGAATCAGGGGGTAAGTTGATATGGATGTTAGATTTAGTTGTTCTATCCCTGGTATCTGTCTTTAATCCTATGTGTGTACTCCTACCAACCGATTTAGTTCCTAATGAATCCCTTAAGCCAGTCCTGACCTGAGTATCACCACGTGAGGTGGTACTATCTGGAGATATGGTTCTAGGGGGAATGACCCTAGAATTAACTATAATTGGAGTATCGGTGCTGGGAGAAGAAAGTGACGGGACAGGAAGAATAGGGTTCACTTTGATAGGGATAGTACTATCCTTATTGGCTAATTTAATAACATTTTTCAGTGAGCAAAAATTGTCTAAAATAGTTTGCTCAAGACGATCCACTTTGTCAGAGACCACCTTTACTCTTTCTAGAAGTGGCAATAATAGGGAGTGGACTACTTGTTCAATCTGAGAAGTCGGGTCCCTAAATTGTAACTGGTCCAGAGGCCTATTGGTAGTTTCATCCACCGTAGAGTTGTCAACAACCTGAACCTCGCCAGGCTCTAACGGTGGATATGTCGTGGTGTTAGCGTGTTTAGCTTGTCTCCCCCCCTGGGTCGGCCCCTCTCTCTTCCTCTTTGCAACAATACTTTTAACCCCCTTTTTGTTAGCTCTTGTCTGTGGGTGAGTCGAAGCAGGTTTCGGGTGAATTATAGCATTAGTAACTAAGGGGGCAACCTCTCTCGGAAGGTCATTTGGGCCATTTTGACCGAATGATATGATGGTACTGTCCCCCTTATCCCGCTCCTGCACAACATCTCCCACGTCCTGCAAAGTGAGGTCTCTTGGGGATTTTGCTAAAGCAAGTAATCCCAACGATGACCGCCTAGCTTGTGATATCTCAGAGGATAACCTCCGCTCTGTTATTGCCAGTTCATGTTCTAGGACAGACACTGCTCTAGTGATAAAATGATCAAGTGTGCCAGACACAGACCCCCCTCCTCCCACACGCTTCCCCTTGCCTGCCATCCAATACAGTATACGCCCCGCTAATAACGCAATCGGCAAGTATTGTCAATATGGTGAGACATTAAAGCAGTGATCCGAATGTCAAGACCCCAAGCTGCCTTTCAATGATATAACGACAGGTCACAAGCCTCAACTTACATATCCGTTATACACTGCACTTATGACCAGAACCGCCTCGAAAAACCAATATACCTCTCCTGCTGGTGCACATATACCAGTGTTAGGGAGGTGGTCCAGTCCAGTCAGGTCCAGGCAGTGACGGGCAAGGACGGGCGCTGCGGAGTCACCAGGCGGCCTATGTAGTGTTCCGGCGCAGCCTGTTGACGTCACCGCAAGCGCCGAGGATCAAGGTAATGCTGGGGTTTGTAGTGCGTGAGGCCGTTCACCTCACGGCAGCAACCAGAAAGCAGCGACAGCGAGGGGCGTCCAGCAACAAGGACCGTCACCTTCCCTCCGTAGTTCACCCTCGAGGTAATTATTAGGCACCAGGAGCGATTTAGTCAGCAAAGCGTCCCGCGCTGCGGAGTCACCAGGCGGCCTATGTAGTGTTCCGGCGCAGCCTGTTGACGTCACCGCAAGCGCCGAGGATCAAGGTAATGCTGGGGTTTGTAGTGCGTGAGGCCGTTCACCTCACGGCAGCAACCAGAAAGCAGCGACAGCGAGGGGCGTCCAGCAACAAGGACCGTCACCTTCCCTCCATAGTTCACCCTCGAGGTAATTATTAGGCACCAGGAGCGATTTAGTCAGCAAAGCGTCCCGCGCTGCGGAGTCACCAGGCGGCCTATGTAGTGTTCCGGCGCAGCCTGTTGACGTCACCGCAAGCGCCGAGGATCAAGGTAATGCTGGGGTTTGTAGTGCGTGAGGCCGTTCACCTCACGGCAGCAACCAGAAAGCAGCGACAGCGAGGGGCGTCCAGCAACAAGGACCGTCACCTTCCCTCCGTAGTTCACCCTCGAGGTAATTATTAGGCACCAGGAGCGATTTAGTCAGCAAAGAGGTAGTCTAATCTGTAATGGGAACCGTGTACTGCCGAGAGATAAGTGAAGCCTAAATCTGTGGGGTGATACGCTCGCCATGTGTCTGACAACCGCAGGGTAGAGACCATATGATGTAGTTTGGAATCTCCGGTATCAGGACCCAGGCCCGTCTCCTGCCACTGAACAATAGGCGCCCTTGTATTGTTCCAGTTGCCCCCCATTACAGATATACCCGTTGGGAGTCCCAGCAAAGGTTTGTAACCATGTCCACAAAAGTTTGTCCTAGAGGAGGTGGGGCATAGAAGCTGCCTAGCATCAGTGTTCCCCCGTATAATGTACCTGTCACAATGGTTTAGCGCCCACCGGAGTCGGAACATGTTTTGGACACGATGTAGGGAACCCTACGGTGTATAAGAATGGCTTTTTCACGAGACGCACGGACAAATCCTGAGTGATATACCTGATTGTAGCCGTAATGGGCAAGGCATGGAGCTTTATCGCCCATCATATGTGTTTCCTGTAGAACCAGAGCATCGACTTCTAGACAGTTAGCTTGTCTCAAGACAGTACCTCATTTGATTTTATCCAGGACCCCACGGAGATTCCAAGTCAGGATGTTAAGCCCACCCATGTGAGCGTTAGTGGTGTGCGCGGCCATCTATGTGTCACTCTGAATGTCTATATCCGGAGATCATAGCTTGGTGTCAGCAAAGTCTTCCCAGCAGTCAGGACTCATCACCTTGTGCCTGAGATTGCCAGCTGGATCGTGATCTGTCAAAATTACAAGACAGAGCACAGCACCAAGATAATTTTAAACTGACTCTGTTGTCAGTTGGATTTAATGATACACCAAGAAGAAGCAAAAAAGACAGAGTAATATAGTCCAAATTATGAATGCAAGTTTAAATGTATTCTTGACTTGTTGACACATAGTTGTAGCGTAGGTGCAGACAGCCGACGCGAGTTTCGTCGTGTAAACGACTTTTTCAAGGCTGTTGGGTAGAGTATACAATACACCACTAAGATCACTGAGATTGATAAATAAGGATGATACTTCCAGTGTCAACCACTTCATGCAAGTGTTGCCACATACATATACAATGCTATAGTAACCCATATCTAGATAACATAACAGAAAAATGTGCTCAAACAACGACATGGTCAAAGAAAGACTATATTAAAAGAAAGGAGTAAAAATACCCCGATATATGGAAGAAAGAGAGAAATTGCCAGAGGGAAAAGGTAGTGTAACCATTTTGCACAAGATCCGATGTGGAAAAATACAAAGTAAGCTTCAAAGTTCCTATTATAGTAGTTCCGAAGAGAGAATAAAGAGTTGACTAGAAAAGTTATCAGCACCAAACACCAGCAGGTTAGAGAAAGAATAGATAGTCTGAGTTAAGACTTAAATGAAACGGCACCTCGAACTGTAATTAGTACGTCTGTAATTGCAGAACTTCGAGATAAATCCAAGATCCCCATGGTATTTGGGGTAGTTGAAACAGCCCAAACTACGAAAATAATCTTACATGCAACAGATGATAATCCATGTTCTAGCTTTGTTGTCTCCAGTGTGAGAGTGACACTACAAGATAAGGAATACATAGGTAAACTAAGTCTGACACATAGTAGCTTGGAACACCCAAATGTGTCCCAGTATAAAACGATGAACTGCTAAATCATAGTAATGAGCCCAAGCTAGTCATTTAGGCTGGTAAAGCATCACTTGTTATAAACTTAATTAAAACATTTTGATAATTGAAAAGGCAACCGATTGCAGAGTTCCTTACATCAAGTGTACTCATGAATCTTAAAAAAAAACCACAATGGGTACATTGCATGTAAAACAACAGAATAGATCTAGATTTGGAGTGGACTGTCTAAAGCTGTCTCATAAGCAAGGCTGTCAAGTTGGAGCCCATAGCACAGAGAAAACAGTATTTACATTAAAAGCCCCTCTTACCTTATGTAAGCTTGGGACTGTAATGCTTGTTATGATAGGTGATACTAAAATCCTAAGAGTATGTTAAATAAATCCTGTGTCCATGTGGGGAAGCCTAGTGAATTCAAAACACAAAAGAGATGGCATAAACAAAAGTAAGAAGTCTAAATGCTAAATATAAATAACAACAAGCATTGGCATAGCCAATAGGTCTCGCCTTTGGGACCTTATAAGTATTTAGTTATGCAGCACAATATCCTTGGTGCAACAACATCAACTGTTGCATGGCTAAGCACTTATACAGTACCAAAGGTGAGACCTATTGGCTATGCCAATGCTTGTTATATATGTGTTTTAAAAGCCAACACATATATAAAAGGCATTGCCATTTCATATGCCAATAGTTCAAAATAATTCAGGTTCCAACTTGACTCTTAACGAAAAGGGGACAGTTTCCTAAATGCTTATAGGGGGTTAATCAACCACTTAATTAATCTTAACAGCTAAAGTGTGCATAGATAGCTCCACCCTCAGTATAGGTGAGCATGGTGCCCAGGGCCTTATGGGAGTGAGCCCACTAAACTCCCCAGTGGTGCATTCACGTCTCTTAACGGTGAAAGAGATACAGTGCAAGAGGTGCATCTTACCCTCAACACCCCTCATTCCAACACTACTGTCCTTGGAGATTACCCTTCGTATTACTTATTTTTCTCCAAAAAACAAACTATTCCAACATGCGCTACTTCAAGGCTGCGTGGGACCGCATACCAAAATATAACTGTACAAGGGTGAGTCCCCAAAATGACAATGCTATGGTCAATTCACCACGTCCAAATATACTGTAAATAAATGCATGCACAACTCAACACGCCCCAAAAAATAAACCCTTCTTAAAATACTGCCCTGAGGTGCGCCTCTCAGCACTGTCCGCTGCTGGACAGCAGGCAGGAGGCAAGCAAGCTTGGGCTGTGCTCTGCAGGGTCTAGACAGTTTCCTGACAATCATGCACGCACACTTTGCGCACACCTGGCTAATGTGTAGGAGACACCTAATTATTTGGTGACAGAGCAACACAGGGAGAGAGAGCGAGCGCAGGGCACCTGGTAGGGCATGGGGTTGGGCAAGCAGGCCGTGCCCATTATACCTTATAAAAGGCCCAGGTGGACACCCGCACCTCCACCACCAGTTCCTCCATGGTGCAGGCGGCTGAATACTCGCTAGTCGCGGGTCCCTGGGGGAGCGCTACCCGGGGTAAGTGACAAGCACTCTGGCCGCGGCTCCCCCTCCAGTGTAAACATCAAAGACGCATCAAGTGACCGGCTCCTCCGCACATTCTCAAACCATCCGTGCGGCCTAGTCTGCTGGGCCCCAAGTCTGAGTGATAGTTGGCCTACTGACAGCGAAGACGGACAACACCGAGAATACCAATTTGGACTGAGTCTTTCAGCAGTCGCAGATGTTTCTAAGTCTTACTTGGGTGCAGACAAAAGCAGCCTGCAGTTCCATTTCAGAGACTGCTTGTGTACATCTTTAAAGGACGACAACTCTCTTCGCCTCACCGCCTCTAAAATCAAAGTCCTCACTTTTAGAAAATCTTCATATTGGGGCCCTGAATGGTGTGATCTAGTACAGTTGACTCTTTACCCCTCTGTGCTCCATGTGCATGAAACGTAGGCATTATCGCTGACGGTGCTCTTTCCTTCAGCGCTTATGTTTCCAAAGTTACTGCTTCTTACCTTAAGTTCCGCCAACTCCTTAAAAGTGTTTTGCTTACGACTTAAAGCCTACTTCTTGGCTGAGGGTGAATTACGCTGCTATTTTCCAGCTTCTTAGGGAAATAAAAATTGACTTTGAAGCTTCGGTGTACGAGTTGAAGTGTTGCAGGGAGATGACTCAGATCCTCTCGATAAGGGACAGCCAGGTAAACCACACCACGCTTTACTTGAAGTCAGCTCACACCGGGTCAAATGAGGCCGCCACTCTGCGTCACAACCAAGCGTCTTAGGCAGTAAATAAACAACTGCTGGCGCAGCACCTCGTCTAATGAGTCTGGTCTGGCGGCGGCCCAGTGATCAATCAGGGACATACAAACTAATAGGATGACGCAGAACGCTATACAAATGAAACGCTGCCCCTGATATTCCTGTATTTCCATTGTGCAGAGGGAAGAACGACCTGCACTGCCACTAAATGGTAATACCAGCGCGCGCTCCTCGCGCAAAGAGTAAAAAAAAGTGTCGGCAAAAGTGAAAGCGTTTCCCTTGGGGAGCGAGCAGCACCAGGAGCATAATTGCTAACACATGGCGCCAAAGCTCGCTCCTGCAAGGGAATCGCCAAACATGCACACGTTGCCATTGAAAGCAATGCAACGTGTGAACGTTTTTGCCTGCAAAAGTGATGCGATTGCTAAAGGTCTTTGTCCTAGGTGGCGCATGTGCGCTGCGTAGGCGAGACCTAAAAAGCGTTAACGATAAAGTTATAACAGACTCGGCAAGAGTCATACCCGTGTACATGGCGCTCCCTAGTTGATTTGGAGTAGTACTCGAGTGGTTCGGGGAGTGACTGAATATATATACAGTCCGGGCACAAGTAAAAACATGAGTCAGCAGAGAAAGAGGAGATTCGTAAGGCACTGCATCGTTGTGTAAGGCAGTAGCCATCATGGAAGCGGAAGTGCCGTACATGATAGTATTCCCTTAGATAACTACCAGCAAATCCCAACATAAAGAGAGAATCGGCGTACAGCCGGATCCTACTTTTTTTTACAATTTGAAATGTGTGCCTACATTCTGGCTACATATTCATTAATAAAAGCTCAAGGACGGGTTCCTTGGTATCTTGTGATAAAGGTATCGGACATCAACATGTAGGACGTTGTCTAACTGGATGTTAATTGAAATGCATATAGCGAAGTTCCTGAAAAATGGGTGCCATCTTAGAGATGAAAAACTCTACTCAGAGGATATGATAGGTAAAAAAATAAATTTAAAAAACTCACATGTCACACCACATATACATGTTGGGTAATTGAATGTTGGCATATTATCGTAATAGAAAGTCCACCATAGTAGTTATACATAGCAAGTCAAGCATAATGTACAGAGTACAGATCAAATTGTCCGAAATTATCTAAACGGAAAATGGGCACCATCTTGTAGATGGAAAATCCATTCACAATTGATAGTTAACTGAGTGAAAAAATTAACCCAACTTATTCAGCCACATGCTGATATAGGTTAGAGAATTGTGTATTTGCGTCCTACGGTACATGCCTTGGTAAGCCATCTAACACTGAAAAAATGTCTAGCTTATAAATATCTGACTCTGAATTCAATCAGTACCAAGGGAAGCGCCACAGAGTTAGATTTAGAATATGTAGAGAAGGGCAAAGTGTTTAACGGAAAGTAGGACATTTTAGACATCCCCCGGTAAAGGTGAGAAACCACATTTTGGTAAAGTTAGTATGTTGAAAGTACCCACAGACATTAATCCACACTATTTGTTACATGCTATTCAGTAATCCTCAGTATTACCGCACAATATTAACATTAAACCAAAGGATTCTTACAATCATTGGTAGTGCAGACTAAAATTACAGGCTAATTGGAATCAGAAACAATTTTAGATTGGAAAACCAAATATTTACCAACCCCATAGTAAAGATTGCAGTGAAATTATAGCAATCTGTACATATATATTGGAAACAGGAGTTCTACTGGTAGATAATCAGATTCAAAATTAGTCCTTCAGAAACACAAACATCCCCCTGTCTATATTAGGACCATAGTCAACTGCCCTTATTTTGTTTATCCAAGTGGAATCCAGTTTGCGTAGGCAATGTATTCTATCCCCACCCTCTAGTGTTCTCTACAGCCGCAGCTAAATCATGGAATCTCACACGGGTGAGATCTGCTATTCCATTAGTTGCATTAAAAGGTACGGCCAAGGGGTAGCTGGTATTTTCATTTCTGATTGCCCTTATATGTTTGTGTATTCTCTCTTTAACTGGTCTAATAGTGCTACCCACATATATGCTGTTACATACACAGATAATACAGTACACCATGAACTTAGTGATGCAATTCATGAATGATTTAATCCTGTGTACTGTGGGAGTATTGTATTTCAAGCTCTTGTTTTTATCTAGAGCGTAAGAACAGATGTTACAATGTCCACACCTAAAGAATCCAACTGGTGGAGAACCAAGCCATTGTGTTTCTTGTTTCGATTTCTTGGGGTTGTAGAAACTCAGACAGAGAATGTTTTGTAACATCTGTCCCCGTCTGTATATCACACTCGTTTTCTCAGCTATCACCTTATTGACAATGGGATCTACCTGTAAAATGTGCCAGTGTTTACTTAAGATCCTATATAGCATGTGGCTAACCGAGTTATATGGTATTATTAGGTACACTCTTTCTTTGTATTTAGTACCTTTTTTGTCTTGTTTTTATTGGTCAACAACTGATTATGATTGAGACCAAGTGCCTTGTTTTTAGTGTTTTCAATTATCTTCTGACTATATCCTCTAGCTCGAAACATAGTGATTGCCTCCCTTATTTCTCTTTTGAAAACCACATCTTCACTAAAATTTTGTCTAATGCGTGTTAGTTCCCCAAATGGTATAGATTCTATTTGTGATCTGGGATGTGCAGTGTCAGGTTGTAATTCTGCATTACATGCAGTTGGTTTCCTCTATAGTGCAGATAGGATGGAGCCATCTTTAACATAAACTTTTAGGTCAAGAAAAGAAATGTCCTCTTTGCTGTATTGGTAGGTGAAGACATTACAATTATTAGAATTCAAGATATGCAGAAGTCATGTAGCATGTCAATGTCACCTGTCCAGATCAGCAGGACGTCGTCTATGTATCGCCCCCAATAGATCACATGGTTGATCAAACTGTCAGGGCATTTAGACCGGATAACGTTTTTCTCTAGCCAGCCCATGCACAAATTAGCAACAGAGGGTGAAAAGTGACCCCATATATACCCCTTGATGTTGTTTATATTGAGTGCCATTGTGCAGGAACACATTGTCGTTGAGAACCAGAGTGATCATTTTGACCAACATCATGGTATGCTCCCATAGGAAGGTGTTTTCACTTGACATAAAATAGTTAACCGCTTCTAACCCCAGAGTGATGGGAATCAAAGTATAGAGGGAACTAATGTCCAGGGTAACAAACCAACATTCCTCCGTCCAGTTAAAATCACTGAGATGTTTAAGTGGATCCGTGGTATCTAGAACTTACGAAGGGAGGTTTCTGACCATGGGTTGTAGGAAATGATCGATATATTCAGAAATGTGTTCTGTAGAAAAAACAATTCTTAAAATTATGGGTCACCGGGTTTATTAACCTTAGATAGAACATACAGACAAGGTGCCACAGGATATGGAACAAATAAGTATTCAAACTCTGAATCATTGATGAAACCAAGTCCTCTATAGATAGTCTGTGCCTTCTCTTAGAGGTAGACTTTTTCTGGCGTGTTCTTTGGTTGCCTTGTGAGGAATCAGATTCTAGCAGAGGCGGAGTGTGTGGCTTGAGATGAACAGCCTCATCTGTCCAAGCAAAAATCACCTCAGGAGTATCAAAGAACCATGATTTGGACTTATAAATGACTCACATGCAGGCCAGGTATAGTAACATGTACTGGATGCTGAGATCTCGGGGCTTGCACTTAGCCGTGGTGAAGGACTGGTGTTGCTGCTGAACCAGTTGAGTTTAGTCGGGGAAAAGCATGATGGTGTGCGAGTTATAGACTAGTTTCTCTTTGTGACGCCTGGCAAACTGGAGGATCGTGTCCTGGTCCGTATAGTTCAATAGTTTAGCGATAATGGGGCTGGGGCAACCTCCTGGGGAGGGGGCCTCCAAGTCAGCGCTCAGTGGGCCTGCTCCACAACGAAAGGATAAGGAGTCTTCTGGTAGAATGGAATTCAGCTATTGTGTGATGAAGCGTTCCGGGAAGCCAATGAGGTGGATGTTGTTTCACCATGAGTGGCCCTCTTCATCTTCCACCTGGAGACAAGTTCTTGCACCACCAGTGTAAGTTTTTTACCTTTTGTTGAAGCGTTGCAAAGGTATCATCCATGGATGATACCCTGATCCCGGGATTCTGTAATGCTGTCAACAGCTTTCCTGAGGTCTTGTCTTAAAAATCAGACTTCTGAGCCCACCGCACTGATCTTTGCATCCAGTGTGTCACGGATCTGGGTGATGGCGACCAGAAGGGCAGCATTGTCTGGAACGGGGCCCCCACTCTCCACACTGCCCACACTGCCAGGGGTTGTGGTAAACTAATCTAAGGTGCTCTGCTTTGTGGTGGGGCCGGCAGGCTTATCCTTCCTCATTGTGATTAGAAGAGCAGCTTTGGGCTAGGTGTCACCTTTTCCTGCACCGAACAACAAGCGGGTCCCACGACGGTCTGGTCACCACTCCGGGAAACTTGAGGAGTATGCCTGGATGAGCTAATGTGGGCTGGGCCTCACGGAACCAACCCAACCCAGGCCACATGGCACACGGGGCTTAGCCTGACCACCTCCGCAACCTGGGGATGGACCGCAAAGTGGGTCAACTAATGGGGCCTCACTCACCAGAACCACAGCACCCACCCTCATGCACTCCTGTTGATGTCGACTCCAGGGTTGCCAATCGCTCAACATTATGCATTCAGGAGGCAGACAGGTCTAGGTCCTCAGAAATCCCCCCATTGAGCAAGGTTCCAGGTGTCTCTGCCGCCAAGGCTCAGCCCAGGATTCACCCCCCTCCTGCACCTCAGGAGGAGAGGGATTCCGCAGCGCACCCAAAGTCATAAAAATCAACTCTGCACTGCAGGCCTACCTCACTGGAGTCGGGTCAGCACATCAAGGAGGCATTGCGCCCCCACTTAGGCACTCAAGGTTAGGGGACAGTGGTCCAAAGATGTAGGCGAAGTGGGCGATAAGTGGTTAAGGGTGGCAGTGTCCGCTTCACTTCCAGGCTAAAATCCGGCTCCAAGTGTCACCACAGATCCAGAGGGGGAAGGCCTCGGTCCCTGGGCACAGCCTCTGCAGACGGGCTGGCACTACAAGCCTGACTCGCCAGGGCCAGGTAATCGCCCCAAGTAGGGGAGATTGGGCCTCTGCCCCTGGCTCCAGGGGGCAGAGGGCTGCGGCCAATGATGTATGCGCAGAAGACGGGCCTGTGCCATAAGGCAGGATCTGTTGCCAATCACGCAGCTTTCGTTGGCTGCTGCTGGGCCTGGCTCCACTTATGATGGCCCGCAAGGCTGGGGCCATGAAACTGCACATTATGCATGTGCCTCACTGCACCATCACTCTGCTCGCAGCCTCGCCAGAGGAGCCCCATCGAGCAAAGCAATGCTCAGCCTCCAGGCAGGTCAGGTCCCGATGGGCCACGCCTTCCGTCTTCGGCGCTCATTCCTACCGTGCATCCATGAGGCAATGTAGGAATCCATGGCTGGGTCGGGCTGGGTCGTGCTGTGGCTCGGTGTGCCACCTTCCCGGCACCAATTTGTGGATCGAGGGTGTCTCTGCCTGATCCTCTGGTCTGTGGTCTGCCCGATGGAGGTTTAAGACGGATTGGGGGCTTGATGGGATGGAGCTCGTCTAACGACGACCGCCATGATGGCTATCCTGGCCACGCCCCGTACCTTTCCATTTTGATTAGTGACTTTCATAGGTGAAGTTAGGCTTTCTTTAAGGTGTCTAGTTTGCATGTATGCGAAGAAGGATTTCATTTGAAATAAACCTTGGAAGTTTGATTCCAATCATAACTGCTCTCCCCCAGAATCCTTCCTGATCTTAGACTTGCCATCGATACCTATGTTATTTAGATTTCAAGAAAATAAATTCTTCATGGAAAAATGGTTTGCCACGCTTAACAAATGTTCATTGGATCTTATACTTGTATTGATTGTGGAACTTTCTCACAAACTTCATGAAATGGATGAAGAAATCCACAACATTAAAAGACAATTGCCCTCAGGGAGAGAAGCAAATACATGGAAGATTACATTGGATGAAATAAATGTGAAACTGGAATCTTACAACAGAGATCTTCAAAAGAGGAAACTAAGGAAATTGAAAACAGACACAATCGATTATAAATTGAATGAAGTGCTCACATGGGCAGAGGTGTATGCCCAAAAAGAATAATTAGAAAACCAGAATCATCATTTGAGGAAAGTGTCATATCAGACTGAGATATAGCCCCATTGTGAGAAGTTGGCCTGCCATATGCTGTCCACTAGTTATAGTGGGCACCTTGCACCAGTCCAAACAACCCTTATTGATGATAGGTTTAGAGACAACCTTTATTGAAAGCTATCCTAGTGGTAGCTATGGAGAGCAGCCTTCAGGCTAAGTCTTGAAGGAGTGTAAAGCAGCTTGGTTTACCAGATTATAACCTCTTGAATTACTAAATGAAAGGAGATTCACACAAGGTATATATAAAATATATGTATTTATTTCCAAACACTCACTACTAATCTCTTTATGAGATTAGAGTCCACGATACACAATAATACAGTTCTAAAACGACAGTAAATAGCACAATATGCACTGAGCCCTAGGGGCGGACCAAACCATATATTAAGAAAGTGGTATAAGAACCACAACTTGATTAGACACAGTGCCTAGAGCATGTAGAATCACTGGGACCCCAAGGAACCACCCAAGGTAGTGACACAGGAGACCCACGGGGACGTGTGCAGTGTGAGAACACAGCCGCAAGCCCCGTACTATTCTATGGGAAAGTCGCGGTTGGAATGTTAGAAGTTAAGGACACTTAGGAGAGAACTTTGAGCAAACCCCTTTAGACTTAGGGGGTTCTAGGGCCAACACCCATGGGAGCACCGTAGAACTCGAGTTACCTCACCCAGGTAAAGCCGGGTGCATAGGTGTTAAATGGTGTCGGAAATCGTCGTTGATTTCAATGGCGATCTGCTGCAAAGTGCTGCTGCCGGGAAGAAGAAAAGTGTCCCATGTTATCCGTGCCTGGATCGAAGATCAGAATAACCTGAAAGCAGAGGGAACAGAGTGTGGGTCACTTGCCAGTGACCAGGGGCATGATAGACGAATGCCCACCGATGTCGGGTGTTTCAGGTGCGAAGAGGTGAAGCTTGACTCTGCAGCCACGAGGACGAGGAGGCGTCGACGACAACCAGGAGCTGGATTCGAGCTGTCCCACGAAGGATGTCGAGTGCTGCAGTGTCGGTGCCCGAATTGGACCCAACAAGCCTTGGCAACAGCAACCCACGCAGGAAGAGAAAAGATGCTTCGGTGCGGACCAGCAAGGTCCTAGGGACTTCCCAAGCAACGGAGAGTCAGGGTCCATCTGGAGCAACCAGGTAAGCCTAATTAGAAGTAAAGTTGCCTTCACAGGGACCCACCAGTCGACGGACTAGGGATTGCGAAGGGACCTTGAGAGAAAACACAAAGGGCCAGCTCACGGAACACTTGTGGAGTGCAAGCGGGCAATCTTTGGTGCAAATGCTGCTCGGGGTCAGGGCTACAAGTAACCCAAAGCTCAGCTATGGAGTTGTTGGAAAGCTGATGCTTCTGCAAATGGTCGCGGTGTCTAGGGGTTTGGGTTGCACGGTCTTCCATGAGGAATACAGGCCTCAGAATTGCTGAGTACACAGATCGACCTCAGAGACCATGGAAACCCACCTCCTGTGTTGCAAAATTCTTCGGAGTCCGGTGGAAGCTTCGGGGATGCAAACCGGACAGATGCGTCTTTGGTGCCTGCTTTGCAGGGGAGTAACTCCTTTACTCCAAGGGAGATTCTTCAGTCATCTAGTTCAATGTAGATCATTGAAGTTTCAGGATTTAGTATCAGAGTTTCCTCCAGGTGTAATCTAAAGTCCTGTAGCCAAGGGTTCCTTTCTTATACTCAAGGAAGGGGTTGGACAAACTGTAGGGACGCACCTATGGGAGGGTCAGGAAAGAGGGGTGGCTACACCCATTTCCTTCGTCCAGTTTCATGCCAGAGCAGGGGCTGGTAGCCCCTGAAACCGGTTTGAGCTGGGCTATGCACAGGGACACCAAATGTGCCCCCGGTGCAGACTTCAAAGCACTCTTGGAGCGCACCCACCCAGCCCCAATATACTAAAGCCTGTCTGGGAGGTAATGACACCTCCCTGTGACAGGAAACCTGTTGTCCATGCCTCCCCTGCCAGAGTTTCGTCCAGCAGAAGGAGGGCAGACTTGTGTCTGTGGCTGGCAGCATCCATTTTGTGATGCCAGGGCTCTGTTTGCTGGTACCGGGTATACCGGTGCTGTCATGTCTCTCCCTTAGGAAGGGTGGAATCATACTCCCACACCGGTTACTGGTATTCCAAGGTGTTTTACACCAAACACAACATGTTTCCGTGCAGCCATCCCAAAGTTAGCATTTACCGTTTGGTTATAATGCAAATAAGAGTATATGGTTTGGCTGCATCACAAACAACCCCGGAATAAAGGTTCCGAAGGCTGCAGAGGTTCTTTGCTCTAGCATGGGCACCCTCTCACATAAAACCCAGCACCGTGCCTTGAGGATTAGTAAGGCCTGCCGTAGGGGTGACTGATAGGTTTATATGTGCTGTGATATGGAGACATATAGTGAACCTATGTCTCAGTAAGGGGTGCGTGCACCACCTTACCCAGGCTGCAGTAGCAGTCCTGTGGTGTCATTTTGGAAGGCTTTCCAGGGGTGGCATAATACATGCTGCTGCACCTGGTAGGCGTCTGTGGTACCTATGCCCTGGGTACATAGTATACCATATACAAGTAACTTATAAGGGTACCCCAGAATCCAATCTGGAGTGTACCTAAAGTACTGGGAATCAATTTAGAGAGAGAGCAGCTAGGCTGGGGTCCTGGTTAGCAGGGCCCCAGCCAGACTAAAGTCGAAAAACAGTGAAACATCAGCAAAAAAGTGGGGGTAACTATAACAAGCAGATCCTACTCTCCTACAGAACTCCCCCAAACATAAGGACATTAAACTAACCTTGACCAGTTGAGTCTTCATGTTCTAAGTGGAAATATCTGGAGAGTCCATCTGCATTGGCATGGTTACTCCCAGGTCTATGTTCAACTGTATAGTCCATCCCCTGTAGGGAAATGGACCACCTCAAAAGTTTGGGGTTTTCACTCTTCATCTGTTTTAGCCATAAGAGGGGCTTATGGTCTGTCTGAAAAATGAAGTGAGTGCCAAACAAGTATGGCCTTAACTTCTTCAGAGCCCAAACCACAGGAAAGGCCTCCCTCTCAATGGCTGACCAACGTTTCTCTCTGGGGGTCAGCCTTCTGCTAATAAAACCTACTGGCTGATCCTGACCATCATTCAATTGAGACAACACAGCCCCAACCCCCAACTTAGATGCATCTGTTTAAACAATGAATTATTTAGAGTAGTTAGGACTTTGCAGAATGGGAGGAGTGCACATGGCCTGCTTTAGGTCATCAAAGGCCTTTTGACAGCTGACTGTCCACTGAACTTTCTTGGGCATTTTCTTAGATGTTAGGCCATTCAAGGTGTCACTATGGATCCATAACCTTTTACAAATCTTCTATTATACCCAGTCAGGCCCAAGAAAGTCTGAGTCTGGGTGGTTGGAGCAACCCAGTCTATTATGGTCTGGATTTTGCTCTGCAATGGTGAGACCTGGCCTCCACCCACAAGGTGGCCCAGGTACACAACCTGACTCTGCCCTATCTGGCACTTAGTGGCCTTGATAGTTAGGCCTGCTTTTTGCAGGGCCTCCAAAACATTCCTCAGGTGGACCAGGTGATCCTCCTAGGTGCAGCTAAAGACAGCAATATCATCTAGATATGCTGCACTATAGGCTTCCAGGCCCGTAAGGACTTTATTCACCAACCTTTGGAAAGTGGCAGGTGCATTCTTCAAACCAAAGGGCACCACCACACATTGAAAATGCCCACTAGGGGTGAAAAATGCTGTCTTTGGCTTTGCATCATCAGCTAGTCTGATCTGCCAGTAGCCAGCTGTCAAGTCAAATGTGCTCAGAAACTTGGCTGAGGCCAAAGTATCTATAAGCTCATCTGCCCTTGGGATTGGATGGGCATCAGTCCTAGTGACTGCATTGAGACCCCTGTAGTATACACAAAACCTCATCTCTCTCTTACCATCTTTGGTGTGAGGTTTGGGCACTAAGACCACTGGACTAGCCCAAGGGCTATCTAAGGGTTTAATGACTCCCAATTCCAACATCTTCTGGACTTCAGCCCTGATACAGTCCCTGACATGATCAGGTAGTCTGTAGATCTTTAACAGACAGACTGTCCCCAGTGTCCACTTCATGAGTCCACCAGGTAGTCTGACTCAGAGTCAGTGAGAACATATGTCTAAACTGGCTGAGAACTTTTCTGCAGTCAGTTTGTTGCTGGGTAGTGAGGCTGCCTGCCAAGGCTTCACCATCGACTGATCCATCATCAGGGTTCTGAGAGAGCAGGTCAGGGAATGGGTCACTCTCTTCCTCCTGTCCCTCATCAGTTGCCATGAGCAAGCCCATGTCAGCCCTGTCGACATATGGCTTGAGCCTGTTAACATGGAGCGCCCTATGGGGGCTCCTGGGAGTTCCTAGGTTCACCAGGTAGGTGACCTCTCCCTTCTGCTCAAGAATTGTATTGGGGCCACTCCACTTGCCTTGGAGAGCTGCTGGGGCCACTGGATCCAAAACCCATATCTTCTACCCTGGCTAGTAATCAGTCAGCACAGCCTTTTGGTAATGCCAGGCTTTTTGTAATTCCTGGCTAGCCTCAAGGTTTTTAGTTGCCTTCTTCATGTACTCAGACATCCTGGAGCGGAGACCAAGTACATAGTCCACAATATCCTGTTTAGAGGGTTTGAGAGGTAACTCCCAACCCTCCTTCACCAGACACAATGGACCCCTAACTGGATGTCCAAACAGAAGCTCAAATGGGCTGTAACCAACCCCCTTCTGTGGAACTTTCCTGTAGGCAAATAGAAGGCAGGGCAAAAGTATGTCCCATCTACGCCTAAGCTTTTCTGGGAGACCTTTAATCATGCCCTTTAGGGTTTTGTTGAACCTTTCAACTAACCCTTTGCATTGTGGGTCATAAGGAGTGGTAAATTTGTAATTTAATCCACACTCCTTCCACATTGCTGTCAAGTAACTAGACATGAAGTTTGCATCCCTGTCTGATACTACCTTCTTAGGGAAACCCACTCTGGAAAAGATTCCAAGTAGGGCCCTTGCCACCACAGGAGCTGTAGTGGTCTAAGGGGAATGGCTTCTTGGTACCTAGTGGCATGATCCACCACCATCAGTATAAATCTGTGCCCAGATGCTGTCTGAGGATCCATGGGACGAACTATGTCAATCCCAACCCTCTCAAAGGGAACCCCCACCACAGGTAGTGGTATCAGGGGGGCCTTTGTTGTACCACTTGCCTTCCCACTGGCTTGACAGGTGACACAGGAGCGACAAAACTCCTTGGTGTCTTCAGACATGTGGGGCAAATGAAAGTGAGGGACAATTCTGTCCCAAGTCTTGTTTTGGCCCAGGTGTCCTGCTAAGGGAATATCATGGGCTAGTGTCAAAAGGAAGCCCCTGAACTTCAGAGTTATAACCAACCTCCTGGAGGCACCAGGCTTGGGGTCTCTACTCTCTGAGTACAGGAGTCCATCATCCCAGTGTATCTTATGGGTTCCACTAGCATTCACAGCAGCCTCATTAGCAGCTTGCTTTCTGAGGGGTTCAAGAGAAAGGCAGCTCAGCTGCTCCTGGCTCAGATCTGCCCTGGAAGGGTCCCCTGTCCCCAAGAACTCAACCTGTTCAGGTTCAAGCTCATCTGGGAAAGTTCCTTTTTCAGGCTTGAGATCATCTCCCTCAAAAGACTGATCTGCTTCCTGAGGCATGGGGGTAGACACTGCCTTACCACTGCTACTCCTTTTCTAGGGAGGCGCCTGGTCCATTCTTCCAGGATCCAGGGCCTGTTCAGCATTTGACATTTTTTACTGTGACATGGTCACAGCAAACACATGTGCAGGGAATCCCAACATTTCTGCATTAGTCCTGAGCTCCACTTCAGCCCAAGCTGAAGTTTCCAAATCATTACCAAGCAAGCATTCAACAGGGAGGTCTGCACTTACCACAACTTTCTTAAGGCCAGTAACCTCTCCCCAGGAGAAATTAACAACTGCCAAGGAATGGTCTGTCCTGACATTGCTAGCATTGGTCACTTGGTACATTTTAACAAGTATGATTTGCTCAGGAGCCACAAGATCTTTTGTCACCATTGTGACACTTGCTCCTGTGTCCCTGAATGCCAAAGCCTCTTTTCCATTGATTAAAGGCTGCTGTCTGTATTTGCCCAAATTACTGGGACTCACAAAGGGGGACATGTCCATGCCCCCATCACAGATCAGGACAGCCTGAGTTGGAACTCTGACTAGGCCAGAGTCCACCTCAGAACCCAGGGTTAACCCTACTACACCCTTATTCTGAGTACAACCACTTGGAGCTGAACTAGGGAGAACAGTTGCTTTAGGGACAATGGTGGCTGGAGTTGAGTCTTTGGACTTGGTACACTCACTTGTCCAATAGCTTTTCTGTTTACAGATTTTACACCATGGTTTCTTTTGGCCTTTTCCTTTATTAGATTGGGACTCCCCACCAGATGCAGGCCCTTGAGAAGACTTCTGGTCTTTACCCTTGTCCCCACCCTTATCAGAGTTTTTGGAATCCTACTTCTTGGAGTCACCACCTTGGTTCTGAACCTTCTGCCTCACCCTGGTTCTGACCCATTTGTCTGCCGTCTGACCCAATTCTTGGGGAGAGGTCAGATCACAGTCCACCAGGTACTGATGCAACAGCTGATTTTGGCAATGATTAAGGATCTTCTCCCTCATAATCAAATTGTATAATCTTTTAAAATCACACACTTTACTACCAGCCCTCCAGAACCTTAGTAGAACAATCTACAAAGTCAACCCAGTCTTGAGTCTGTCCCTTTTGGGTATCTCTGAACTTCAACCTGCACTGTTCAGTGGTTAGGCCAAACCCATCTATCAGTGCACTCTTCAAGACTTGGTATTTGTCAGCATCCTCTTTTCTTACAGTGAGGAGCTTGTCTCTTCCTTTGTCTGCAAAGGAGAGCCACAAGATTGCTGCCCACTGCTCCTGAGGGACCCTCTGTACTTTACAGGCCCTTTCCAGTGCAGTTATCCATTTGTGGATGTCATCCCCACTCTGGTAAGGAGGGACAATCTTGTTCAGGTTCCTATGGTCATGAGTATGATCTCTACCTCTAGGGATACTGTTGCTGCCACCATGGGGCTCTAGCCCCCATCTATGTGAAGCTCGCTGGAGCTCCAGGGATTCCCTGTCCAATGCTAACTGTTCCCTCTTTATCCTAAGCTTAGCTTCCTCAAACTGGATCAGCCTGCATTTTCTCTCATAAGAGGACTACCTCTTCTGGGGGAAAATGGCCCTATGAGAGACAGAGGTCTCTCCAGATGCACCAGAATGATTAGACTCCAGAGAAGGAGATCTTGATCTTCTTGGCACAGCACCAACCCTTCCAGGCGGGGTATTGAGAGGGCCACTGAGGCCTTCTACCTCACCTTCAGGATGGATTGGATTTTCCAGGTTAGAATCATCTTCATCCTCCTGGTCAGCTTCAGAGTCCTGGTCATAGGTGTTGTCACCTCTTGACCTTTCCTCTTCTTCTGCCCCACCCAACTTGCCTACCTCATCAGACCCTGGGGTCTTTCTGAGGTCATCTAACAGCAGTGCCTTCATGAGGCATTGAGTGTTTGCACTCCTCCCTGTCTTCAAATTCCTAGCTGTACACATGTTCTCAATTCCACAAATGTGAGATGGTCATACTTGGAAGTCAAGGAGCCACTGGCTTCAGGCCTTGAAGACATACTAGTGTAGTGAGGTGTTGCACCTACCTAACCTAGTGGGAGCTACTAGACTCTCTTGAGTTGGGGAAAAGGGGTGTGCTTGTCCCTTTGCTAACCCAACTCCAAGGTCAGTAGAACTTACTTTAGTCTAGACTATATTTATTTGTACCTATGTACCTATAGTGGTTTTCAGTTAGTCATTCAAAGAGATTATCTGGTAAAGCAATAGCAAGCTTGAATCCAACTGCTGCACACCAATGTGAGAAGTTGGCCTGGCATATGCTGTCCACTAGTTATAGTGGGCATCTTGCACCAGTCCAAACAACCCTTATTGATGATAGGTTTAGAGACAACCTTTATTGAAAGCTATCCTAGTGGTAGCTATGGAGAGCAGCCTTCAGGCTAAGTCTTGAAGGAGTGTAAAGCAGCTTGGTTTACCAGATTATACCCTCTTGAATTACTAAATGAAAGGAGATCCACACAAGGTATGTATAAAATATATGTATTTATTTCTAAACACTCACTACTAATCTCTTTATGAGATTAGAGTCCACGATACACAATAATACAGTTCTATAACGGCAGTAAATCGCACAATATACACTGGGCCCTAGGGGCGGACCAAACCATATATTAAGAAAGTGGTATAAGAACCACGACTTGACACAGTGCCTAGAGCACATAGAATCACTGGGACCCCAAGGAACCACCCAAGGTAGTGACACAGGAGACCCACGGGGGACGTGTGCAGTGTGAGAACACAGCCGCGAGCCCCGTACTATTCTATGGGAAAGCCGCGGTTGGAATTTTAGAAGTTAAGGACACTTAGGAGATGACTTTGAGCAAACCCCTTTAGACTTAGGGGGTTCTAGGGCCAGCACCCATGGGAGCACTGTAGTACTCGGGTTACCTCACCCAGGGAAACTGGGTGCATAGGTGTCAAATGGTGTCGGGAATCGTTGTTGATTTCAATAGCGATCTGCTGCAAAGTGCTGCTGCCGGGAAGAAGAAAAGTGTCCGGTCTGTTCCAAGCCTGGAACGAAGATCAGAAGAATCTCAAAGCAGAGGGGACAGAGTCTGGGTCACTTGCCAGTGACCAGGGGCATGATAGACGAATGCCCACCGATGTCGGGTGTTTCTGGTGTGAAGAGGTGAAGCTTGACACTGCAGCCACGAGGACCAGGAGGTATTGACGACAACCAGGAGCTGGATTCAAGCTGCCCCACAAAGGATGTCGAGTGCTACGGTGTCGGTGCCCAAATTGGACCCAACAAGCCTTGGCAACAGCAACCCAAGGAGGAAGAGAAAAGATGCTTCGGTGTGGACCAGCAAGGTCCTGGGGACTCCCCAAGCAATGGAAAGTCAGGGCACATCTGTAGCAACCAGGTAAGCTCAATTAGAAGTAACGTTGCCTTCACAGGGACCCATCAGTTGACGGACTAGGGATCGCAAAGGGACCTCAAGAGAAAACACAAAGGTCCAGCTCATGGAACACTCGTGGAGTGTAAGCAGGCAATCTTCGGTGCAAATGCTGCTCGGGGTCAGGGCTACATGTAACCCAAAGCTCAGCTGTAGGAGTTGTTGGAAAGCTGATGCTTCTGTAAACGGTAGCGGTGTCCAAGGGTTCGGGTTGCACGGTCTTCCACGGGCAATACAGGCCTCAAAATTGCTGAGTGCACAGATCAAACTCAGAGACCACGGAAACCCACATCCTGTGTTGCGAAATTCTTCGAGTCTGGCGGGAGCTTCGGAGATGCAAACCGGACAGATACGTTTTCGGTGCCTGCCTTGCAGGGTAGTAACTCCTTTACTCCAAGGGAGATTCTTTAGTCATCTAGTTCAATGTAGATTGTCGAAGTTCCAGGATTCAGTATCAGAATTTCGTCCAGGTGTAATCTAAAGTCCTGAAGCCAGGGATTCCTTTCTTATACCCAAGGTAGGGGTTAGACAAACACTAGGGACTCACCTATGGGAGGGTCAGGAAAGAGGGGTGGCTACACCCATTTCTTTTGTCCAGTTTCACACCAGAGCAGGGGCTGGTAGCCCCCGCAACCGGTTTGAGCTGGACTATGCACAGGGACACCAAATGTGCCCCCAGTGCAGACTTCAAAGCACTCTTGGAGTGCACCCACCCAGCCCCAATACACTCAAGCCTGTCTGGGAGGTGGTGACACCTCCCTGTGACAGGAAACCTGTTGTCTAGGCCTACCCTGCCGGAGTTTCATCCGACAGCAGGAGGGCAGACTCGTGTCTGTGGCTGGCAGCATCCATTTTGTGACGCCAGGGCTCTGTTAGCTAGTACTGGGTATAACCTCTGCTGTAATGTCTCTCCCTCTAGAAGGTTGCGATCATACTCCCACACCAGTAACTAGTGTGGGGGTATGATTCCAAGGTGTTTGACACCAAACACAACATGTTTCCATGCAGCCATCCCAAAGTTAGCATTTACCGTTAGTTTATAATACACTTAAGAGAATATGGTTTGGCTGCATCACAAACAACCCCGGAATAAAGGTTCCGAAGGCTGCAGAGGGGCTCTGCTCATGCATGGGCACCGTTTCACATACAACCCAGCACCCTGCCTTCAGGATTTGTAGGGCCTGTCATAGGGGTGACTGATAGGTTTATATGTGCAGTGATATGGAGAGATATAGTGAACCTATATCTCAGTAAGGGGTGCATGCACCACCTTACCCAGGCTGCAGTAGCAGTCCTGTGGTATCATTTTGGAAGGCTTCCCAGGGGTGGCAGATTACATGCCGCAGCCCCTGGTAGGCCTCTGGGGTACCTATGCCCTGGGTACATAGTATACCATATACTAGGGACTTATAAGGGTACCCCAGAATCCAATATTGAGTGTACCTAAAGTACTGGGAATCAATTTAGAGAGGAAGCAGTTAGGCTGGGGTCCTGGTCAGCAGGGCCCCAGTCAGACTAAAGTCGAAAAACAGTGAAACATCAGCAAAAAGTGGGGGTAACTATAAGAAGCAGATCCTACTCTCCCACACTCATCACACTCTCCTGTAAGTGTGACATCACAAATTAAGGATAAACCATCTACATCTACACAACCAGAGGACACACTTCAAACACCATCCAATTTTTTGTCCATCAGCCAAGATCCAGGTCAACCGCCAGACACAGGTATCCAGAAACCACACATATCCATAGAAAAACCCACATAGAAAAGGAAAGAAAGAATTTGAGGAGTCAGAAAATGTACTGATTATAATGTCAACAATAACATTGTCTTTGCTACAAGTGGCGGTATTGACAAAAGGGACAACTTTTGATCCAACTTATCGTACGAATGCATTGGAATGTGAAATAGAACTGTACAGATTCATGAGATCTCTGCAATTGCGTCATTTTTTTTATAACGTTGCTCCTTCTAATGGTGTGAGAGATGAACTGGAATATTTTGAATTTAAACGCAAAAGAATCATTATGGCTCCTGGTTCCCAAAAAACATTGGATACTTTTGAAACTCCTGTAAAGACAGATTTTGAGCTATTACATTTCAATCTCTTAAACAAATATATTTTTCCAAAACAGAATACAAAATTTTAAGTTCTCTGGCTAAGAATCCTAACATTGTGTTTCAAACAGCAAATAAAGCAGGGGCATTGGTCATGATGGACCAGAATTAATGGGTTTCAAAAGTCAATAAGCATGTTGCAGATACTTCAACATATCTACCATTAGACAAAGATCCTACCAATGAACTAACCAAGGTTTTCCCTACAGTAACAGACATTTTGGACTTGACATGTCTTGTTTATCAAAAGCTATAGAATGATACAAATACTGTTTTTGTGAATTTCACTGCTGCACATAAGGGAGCTGAGGGGCGTCCTGTGCATCTGCGCTGAGGAGAACCGAGGGGACAGCCGCTTCACGGCATATTGCTGGGGCGTGGAGTGGACTACAACTCCCACATCCCCCTGAGACCACTTCCAGTTCCCCGATTCTGTCTCCCAGGCCTCCCAGGATCTTCAAAAGCACACCACGCGCCTGAGTTTGTGTTCCTGTTTATGGCCATTTCACTGCTGCACAGAAGGGAGCTGAGGGAAGTCATGTGCTCCTGCGCTGAAGAGAGCCGAGGGGAGAGACGCTTCATGGCATATTGCTGGGGAGTGGAGTGGACTACAACTCCCATCTCCCCCTGAGTCCACTTCCGGTTCCCTGATTTGGCCTCCCAGGACCTTCAAAAGCGTGCCACGTGCGGGGACGCACCCGGGCTAAGGGCAGGCCTGTCCATGCCCGTCAGAGCCCGGAAGAGGCTGAGCCATCTCTCTAACTCCTGCTACTTGGGAATTTCTAAACAAGGATTCTGAACTGCCTTAAACAACCGACTGTGAAGCGGATACCATAAGATTGGTAAGCACAAAGCTTCAGCGCAAGCCACAGAGGGTGAAATAGTCAATGCTCTTGACTGTTTCTTAGTTAGGGCAGCAAACGTGATATCACATGAAATTGAGCTTACAGAGCATCGTCTCTGCTTGGAGGAATGGAGGAGAAATGGCCTGCTGTTACAATCCCCTTTACCCTCCAGACCCCATTGAACGATGAAGCTGAACTTACCGCTACCCCACACCGGCCCACAACTGTGACTTTGACTGTTCCATCCCAAGTGGGCTCTCCTGTGTGTAATGAGTCTGCAATTGCCCCAGTGGTTTAGAGGAAGTGCAACGCAGAGAAACAACAACCCAAAATGACAAGGACGACAGGAGCAAGGAAACCTGCTCAAGACACATTGGTATTTACAGTGCCCCCTGTGGGACTAGACTCCACGACGGGAATATATGAGGATATGATAAAAAAATTGGAACAGATGGTTTGAGCCCTATTGAAGCCCCTAAACTGTAGATTGGGGAAAATTGAGGAGAAAATAGATTTCCTCATTAATGGGCGCTCTTTTTCTAGTACCTGTGGTCTTCCTACTTGTCGACCCTACAGTCCTTTAGTATAATGCGCCACAGGATCCTTGGGGGTTCCTGCAGGGGGTCCAGATGGGAGGGACAAAAACTCAAAGCAGGCAAACCAGGTTAATTGCTCAGACACTATGAAATTACTCACAATCCCTCAGCATATTCCCTCTTCCCCACTGCTGCCACTGTTGACAAACACATCCCATACCAGTCAGGGCCAAAATAAAATCCCCACTCGGGCCACCCAGGCTAATGCACAAAGAATGGACAGAAGAGAAGGGCGGGCCGGGAAGCAACCTCAACCGCAGAGCCTCTACCCGTAGGAATAAGCCAGCTACACACACTAGACCTCCCCCCAGCAGCGCTCCCTTACGTTTTAGTCCTGACCAACATGCCCCTGTTAAGCATGAACCAAAGCTAATCCATGATCCAGTTAATGAATAAAACTTTACACTCGTTCAGCACTCAGCTCAAAGGCTATGGTCTATGGGGCACCAGTCTGGACAAGCATATTATAATGGCCAGGAGGGTTGGATGCGTGGGACCCTCTGCCAAAGACACTAATGGTGACTGTGTTGCTGTTAACTTTAACAATCGGTATGTTTTAGGAAGCCTGCTGAGAGCCTCCACAAACGCCCCTTTGCTTTCCACACATTCTGTTCTTACTTTGGAAAATTTTTACAAACCCATATTAGGCCTACCTCCCCACAGTCTGAGATCTTTAAACAATCCATCATGCCCCCCTTTGTTAGCATCACGGGATCCGCCTAGCACCTACAGACTGAGGACAAGGCTTGAGTTAGCAAATCGATTTTTCCCCCCTGCATGACCTCGAGGCCTATGACTGACTACCCCTGGAAGATGCAGAAGGGGTTTCAACCTCCGCTAGTGAGCCTCCATAGATTCCACTTGCACAGATCTCCGGGTATCAGACCAAACCTCCTAGGGGGACAGCAAATGAAATTTTACTTAGTAGTTATTGTCTGCCAAGTAACTCAGGAGCACCGTCCCTAGCAAATTGGACGGCTCAACAAAAAAGGGGGATACATTTAGCCATGTGGAATGTGGCAGGTCTTGCATCAAAGATGGCTAAAGTGGAGTGGTTAGCCCTATTGCAGGATTGAGATATCATATGTTTTAAGGAGGTGTGTGCTTTGGACCTAATATTCACAAATGGTTACCGAACCTACCAAACCTACGCAGTCTCCACCCCCTCCCCCGGCAGGATGACCTAAAGGGGGTTTAGTAACCCTAATTTTGAACACATTACCCATTAAGGTCTTTAAATTTTAAAACTCCTCCCCATATTTCCATCTTGTAGCTTTTGAAGGAGGTCACCATCAGTGCTGGATACTAATAAATTACTATAACAACAATTTTGGTTGCATTATGGTGGCTGCTATAGATTCATTAGAAAAGGAATTGGAGAAATTCACTGCTGTGCAAAGAACTCAACATCATATCGCTAGGTGATTTTAACTCCCAAACATGCCCCAATACATTGGGAATGGATTGTGGCATAGTTGATATGGACGGAGACCCACTAGTCCACTTCACGCACCATGATTATGGGAAAGCTTTAAATAGGTTCTTAGTATCGAACGGTTTGGAAGTGTACAACATAGTAGATGGAGGCGGTTTGGAAAAAACCTTTTTCTGCGGTGATTCCAACTCTATATTTGATTTTATAGTTGCATCCACTAACTGTCAAGTACTTATTTATCACACCGATACCATATTGTCAAATTTTAGTGACCACGCAGCAATATTCCTTAAGCTTTTTGGTGTTGGTACGTCCCCACGTTAAACTGAGAAAGTTCCAAAACCAATTTTGGCCACGCTAAATGGATTCCAGTTGAAATGGGATAACAGAGACAAGAAGAAAATCATTCAGCATGTTATTTCAAATAAGCGGAATCTGGTCTTAATCTGCTTAGCAAACACATGGAGAGGATGGACAGAGCGCTGACACTTTTCAGACACTCACTCCCAGTCACAGATCTGGGTTGAGTTCATCATCATTCTTTAGCTCACTTCGCCACCTCAATCTGCTTAGACCTGGACACTGCATCAGATATTTTAATATTTTTTTTATAGAACTACTTCAGTAGATCAAATCTGCCTTGACTCGGCGTAAAACTAATAGGGAGAGACTCGAAACACGATGGTTAGATAAGAATTGCACCAAGGCCCTAAAGGGCTTTCGCGGGCCTTGAAGGTATTACCTAGAAATCAATCCCAGATCAAGGACCTGCGATTGGTGTATAAGAAAGTGCAGGAAACCCAGGAAGATGAGTTAAAAGAAGAGGCATGGTAAAATCTGGCTCAGGCCGCATCTCTAAATAGTAGCAGGGATTTCTGGAAGATAGTAAATGCCCCCTTCTGTAATAAGGAACAGGAAAAACTACTAGATAATCATGTGGACACATGGGTGGCGCATTTCACAAAGGTTTTTGGGAGCGAGACTTCACTAGGAGATGAATCGCTCAATCCTTCAGAGACCTCCCCAAACCCTATAACTTTTAACCTAGAGGAAATAAAACTTGTGCTTGTTAAATGTAGTCGCGCCAAAGCACGAGGACAGGATGGGACCCTAATCGACTTTTTTCTAGAACATCAAGATCTATGGGCCCCCCTGTTAACTATCATATTCCATGAAATCGCTTAGAGTGGCCTGCCTCCATCATGGAGAACAAGTATAATAGTCCCAATTTATAAAAAAGGGGACAAATCCAACTCACAAAACTATCGCCCCATCTCTCTTCTGGATTCCACCGTCAAACTCCTGGGGCAGGTTTTACTGAACAGGTTAGAAGACTGGGCAAGAGAACACAAGGTCCTGATGCCATCTCAATTTGGATTCCAGAAGGGCAGAGGCACGATTGACCAGTGCCTAAACTTAAGTTTGATTAGCTCTAAATACACCAGAGCAAAGAGAGGGAACATATACATGGCCTTTATGGACCTCTCTGTGGCTTTTGACTGCATAGCTCATCCAGAATTGTGAGCAACCATGGCTGTGATGGGCATAGATTCCAGGCTGATTACTTTGATATACCAAATGCACTCACAGGCGACGGCTTCAGTCCGCTACGGAAGGTACAGGGAATGTACTAGACCTTTTAAGATCATGAGATGAGTAAGACAGGGCTGCGTTCTAGCCGCATTTCGATTCTCACTTTATACAAACGGGGTAGAAGCCGCCCTGAAAGGGTGTACGCCTGATGTTCCTTATTTCCCCTCAGGCCAATTAACAATCCTGGCCTACACGTATGATGCCCTCTTGATAGCTAGGAGAGGTGTAGCACTTCAACACCTAATTGACACCTACTTGAGTTTCATGTCATCCATGGATCTTAAAGTAAACAAGTCAAAAACCTTTATTTTACTGTCACGACTACCTCCCCCTAAAAATATCCCATTGTTCCATATTGGGACTCGTAAACTGGTTGTTGCAGAGACCTTTTCAAATGTAGGAGTTGTTTTCGATACCAAACGAACCTGGTCACACATGGTGGGTAGTAGGGCCCAAACAAAGGAGCGCACTATGGCGGCTGTTTCCAGCTTCACTAAAAAATTAGGCTCAAAGCCCCAAACAACAATAAAAAATATCTATAATGCTAAAACGATCTCGGCAACAAAATATGGGGCAGGAGTCTGGGGCATAGGACCAACGGATTCCCCGGATTCCCTACAGACGTTAGAGAACAGGTTTTTCAAGAAGATTGCCTCACTCCCTCCCTCATTCTCAAACTATGTCACTCACTTAGAGCTGGATTTCCCCTATGTAGCTGACATAGCAAGAGTAGCCCCGATTATGCTCTGGCATTCAATATGGAATAGGGACACAGTGGATGTAAATCAGACCATCATACAAAACTGCCTTTCAATGGACAAGGCACATAAAATTCCCTTGTTGGAGTACATCAAATCAACCTTGTACTCGCTAGGAGTACCAGAATTATAAGTAAATCCCAGCTCATGCTGCAGGTTCCCAAAAAAAAGACTAAAGGCACTATTTCTGGACAAGTTAGCCGATGAAAGAAAGGAATCACAGAAGTTAAAATCAACTGTAAAAATCTATTACTTGATTCCATTGTTAACAGAGGGTGAATATTCGTATTTGGATGTGATAAGGAACCTGCATCACAGGTTTATCCTTTTAAGGTTCCACTTAAACCTAATTCATCTAATGCTGGGCTTTCCTTTAAAATAGTATGCCTTTAGTGACCTATCTACTTGCCCATGTGATAATCTATCTGTCCAGTCTGACCTCCACCTCGTCTTCTTTTGTCATTTCTATAATGAACAGAGAATTAAATATACCACGTCTCTTTTAAGGCGGCATAATTTCATGCAGTGCCATGTCGCTCTGTTCTACATGAAGAAGCTTCATGACCCTATTGTATGCTTCTGCGTAGCTTCATTCCTTTGGGCCTGTAAGCAAAGGAGACACTCACTAGAATTGGAAACTCACACTAATTTTTAGTCCTATACTCACTTTCTCTCTCAAACATATTACGAAATTTACATGAAACAGGTTCAAAGATATATAGGATCTGTATATTATATGTAATATTCTGAAATGGTTTTATAATTTATATAGGCCATTCCTTTTTTCCCAAGTTATTCTGTTTTAATTATTTTTAACTTATGTACTCATGTGGTAATCGGGAACTAGCAGTCTGGCATTTGACCTTCTATTGCGTCCATTGCACAAACTGAAGATATTAAATTGCGCACTTTGCACAGCCCAACCCTACACCCCTATTGCTTCGAGGTTTTATCTTGCATACTGCATCTTACAATCTTAATTGACAGCTTTTTGTAAGTTTATTGTACTAGATTGTATTGAGAAGAAAGATATTGTTTTCTTTTAACATGTATACTTTGATGATCTATGTTTTCAAATTAGATTGAATAAATTTTATGAAACAAAATGATACAATTGCTGACATGTTTAATTTTTCTCAGCTGAAGCCTTGTAATTTAATTAGATGCTAAAAATAATGCTCTGTTTCCGAATTTTTAGAGGCCCAATATGTTCATATAACAAGACCTACAAGTGTTCTTGATTGATCTACTCATTAGTAAGCTTTCAATGATTATTAATTCACTTAAATGGAGGTGAAGGTGTACTTTTAATTCTCTGTCCTCTCGAGATCTATTGATTTTTCTTCTTCTCTTTTGATTGGGGGATTTGCTATCAAAGGGGTCTCTTCACTATTATTTTTTGCAACAAGAACCTTTTAACTAATGGCCGGGTGTATATCTTTCTCTTTCTTGAGTCCTAAGTTGACAAAAACATTTCTTGTTAATATGCTTCTGACAGAACGGTCTCAGTTCTACGTCAGAATGTTCTATCCTGAAGATGGTCTAATAGATGGACAACAAAAAAAAAACTAAATGTCAGCGCGTCAACCCATTTTCTTTTGCAGAAGAAAATCTTGTGTACAGAAAATCTCTCTATATGCCACTTCCTATGAAAGTCACTAACTGAAATGGGTTTTAGTCTGTTGGTGATAAGTTGTTTTATGTGATTATGGATTTCTGTCACCCCTGTAGCTGAGATCATTTTTGTGCCCTCAATTTTGTATTTCTGTTTATAAACTTAAACAAAAGGAATATACCCAGCTCTGATTAGATTTTTTGAATTTACCTTAAAAATGTACATATTTGATGCCACTATTAGGGCACTCACAAGTAATGTTGTAATGTAATGAAATTGCTTGTTAAACAAAATCTCTTGTAGGCACCTTCATTTGAAATCTTTCTAAAAATGGCATTTTCAAAATTGTAACTTAAAATCTGACATTGCTAATGGAGATTGATTTTTCATAACAAATTCAAAAACAACGAACATGGAGTGATCACCTGTTTCCATTTGGAAATTACAGCTTATTAAATGTAATAGGTAACACCAATGTTATCCTATGGGAGACATTGGCCGTGCAGTACGACTTTATGAGGCTTTCACTACCAGGACATTTTAACCTTAAACGTACTTAGACAGATTTTCAAATACACTGCACTCTTCCCTCTAGGCTTTCAATAGCCTACACTACGGGTGGCTTATTTGTATTAAAATTGAGTATTTGGGCCTGGCAAAAGGTTTATTTTTCCAGGTCAAAATGGCAGTTTAAAACTGCACACACAGGCTTCAATGGCAGACCTGAGACGTGTTTTAAGGGCTACTCACGTGGGTAGAACAATAAGTGCAGCAGGCCCACCAGTAGCATTTAATTTACAGGCCCTGGGTACATGTAGCACCACTTAACTTGGGATTATTAAGTAAACTATATATGTCAATTGGGGATTAGCAAGTGTTACCTCATTTGAAGGAGTAAGCACATGCCCTTTACATCCGGCTAGCAGTGGTAAAGTGCACAGAGTGTTAAGTCCAGCAAAAAAGAGATTAGCAAAAATGGGAGAGAAATGAAAAACCTTGTGGGACGATCACTCTAAGGCTGACAGGTCTAACACCTACCCTTTCAAAGGGGGTACCAATAACACGTAAGGGATTCAGGTGAGTCTTCAGCTTTGTTTCCTGTTTTCTCACTGCCATGGAAGGTGAGACAGGTCCTGCTGAAAGTATCTGTGGCTATCTTCATCGGAGGCCAACAGAAGTGAGCAACAAGCATTGTGAAGGTCTTCTCTTGCCCCAAATGTCTTGCTAGGGAAATTTCATGAGCCAAACCTAGTAGGAAGGCCCTATAGCATTGGTGAATCAGTAACACAGTTAATGTCCTATGCCAAGGAGCCTTAGACTCGCTATACAGGAGGTAACTCTCCCAAAGCATGAGGTGATCTCCAGAGGTGTCACCAGCTGCCTAGGCTTCACCTTGATGGCTCATGCCTTCTAGGTTTGGGCATTCCATTGTGCCTTGAAGAACTCCCCCTCTACTTGCAACCCTGCAAGTTCATGCAGGTCCTCGAGGAAGAAAATTTCCTCCCCAGTAGGCTCCAGTATGGCTTCCTCTGGTACCCCATCCACCTGCACCATGGGATTTTCGGGAGCTGGTTTCACATGCCTCTTGTCCTTCCCTTAGCAGCTGAATGGGCCATTCTTCCAGTCTAGAGGTCCACCCTACTCCCCTCCTGGGCAGCCATGGATCTTGTGGTCATACAGACCCACTTAGATAACATTATAATTCCCAGGTGTGACCTGAACTCCACTTCCATCCAGGCAGTGTGTGCCAGGTAATTCCCTAGCTAATACCACACGGGCATGGTACAGCTACCCTAAAAAAACATGAGACTCCCCCATTCAAAGGGATTCAGAGCCACTAGGTAGTGGTTCTTGTGTTTCTTTTTACCACCACCACCTGGTGAAATGTATTAGGTATCACCTGCACTGAAGACACCAGATGACACCTTACACTAATCATACTGTCTTGTGTCCCTCAGAGCTTGCAACCCATGGCCATTTATGGTGACCTACTATCTGTATTTGGAAGTATTTGAAGGCATGTGGGTTTTGGGCACCATCTTTCCGGCACCCAAGGACAGGAAGGTAATCTCAACTGTCTCTTCCACTTTAACATGGGCCAACTGCTCCCCAAGCGCTACACTGGCAAGCCCAGGGGTATGCCCAACACTGGGGGTGCTGTTCCGTCTTGGGACACTTGGCATCACCTGTGATGTGCCCAAACTGCTAACACTCATAGCACTTGAGGACAAACCTACCAGTGTTCTTGTCTACAAATCTCTTTTTCTGGTTAGATTGGGACTGGGCCCTTTTCCCTTTAGAATCATTTTGGGTGCCTTGAGAGAATTCCGTCATCGTTTTATTCCTTCCCCCTCCTGCTTCTGGTGCTAACTATGACCAACCTTTTGGGAGTTCCCCCAGATATTTCTTATGGGCCCTGGTCCCGATCCAGTGGTCTGCCTCCTCAGCAAGCCCCCTGGGGCCAGACAGCTTAAAATTCACAAGGTTTTGGTGCAGCTCTGTAAAACAAAGACTGAACATGTGCTCTCTATCCATCACATTGTAAAGCCCTTATAATCACTCACTTCACTGCCCTCCACTCAACACTCCTACACCTTGCAAATAATATCCACACTATTCACCCAGGTGTGCTGGGGCAGATTCTGGCTGTCATTGATCTTTTTTTGATATCTCTCTGGGCTGGGCCCATATATCCTGGTCAGGGCCTTCTTCAGGAGGGGATACTTCATCCTGCCCCCTTTCCCTATGGCTAACAGGACATCCCTCCCTACATTGAGAATGTGCCTCCAGAGGCTGGCCCCCCAATCTTCTTTAGGTACCTTGTGTAACTTTAGGGAAATTTCATAGGCCGCAAGCCAGTTATCTACATAAACTCCCACAGCAACGTTAGGCACCAGGTGTCATGCCTGCCGATCGGGTGCTTCTGGGATGTCCATGGAACTACCAAAATGGACGGCTCCCGCTAGCACACATGCGTGGGAACAGGCCGGGGGGGTCAAAGTCTCTGGGTTCCCGAGCAGAGACGCTTTGCGTTCCTGCTACAGGAAGTGAGCACACCTCTTCTGGGTCACTCACCCTCACTCTTCACATTGTCGGCGTCCGTCTGTGTCCGTGTCGGCGTTTCCCTCGCTCAGTCTTCCCTTCGCTCGTGGAGTCTCCTGATTGCAGTCATGCCTTTTGCCTGCTTCAGTCCCTGTGGATTGTCCTCCTATCGGCAAAGAGACAAGAGAGAGAGGAAAAGCCTGTATTATTCATTTATGGTAACAGCGCTGTTACGCTGACATTTCTACTTATAATTTGTCTTTTTGTTTTACATATCTGACATGGGCTCCGCGTCTATGGAGGTCTGATGAGTAGTGTTTGGAGTCCTGTAGATTCCTGAAAATTCAGGGAATAGTGTGAGGTCTACCTGAAGTAAGGTGGATTATACATTGCATCAAAGAGAGTGCCACAGATCACATTATCTTTGTCTTCAGTCATTATACAACGTTGGGTGGCTTTATATACATCTTTTTATATGTTTTCCTTTCCTCTTCTTGCCCTCCAAATCCACATACATAATCTCTTATACCTTTTTGGTTGAACACCCTTTTTGCTTACACCTGTCACTGGGATTTACGGAAGAAGGAAATCATCTAGGTAGTCACATGCACACATAGGCTAGAACTAATGATAGGATTAGAATTATACTACATACTTAACTCTTTTTCAGTCCTTTTCTTTTAACCGAGTTTTCTTGTCTGACGGGTTGTTTTATTGCAGAGCGGGGTGCAACGTGGGACCTTTTTGTCTTTCTCCTTGTCTTTTCCCTCCTTCCCCGGGTTACTGTTGGTACTTTGACTTGGCTGGGTACAATAGGTGGCCAGGAGAGGTTGAGGAATTTTCATCATTTGCATGACGTTCCTGCAGAAACGTGAGCAAAATCTGACACCAGGTCCTTTGAGTTGTGGATTTTCTTTTCTCCAGTGAACACTGGACTAATGCTGCAACCATAACTACTGGACTCTGGGGTTTGCCTGTCTTTGAGCTCCAGCTCCTTCAGGCCCATCTCATGTGGCAGCAGAAGTTTGTTTTCCTCGAATGCCAGCCTCACAGCAGCCTCTTCCTTGGCTGTCTCTAGCTTAAGCTTGGCCAGCTGCAGTTCGAACTCCCTCTCCACCTTTCTGTCCTACAGCTCCTCAGACAGAGCCCGGGCAGAAACACTTTCTCTTGCCTCATCCTGGGCATCCTCTGAGTGTGTGCTGTGATCCTTCTACAGCTCAGGACTCAGGTTTGGGTTTTCATCTTCATTCAAGTGCGCTTCCCCCTTCTCAGGGTCACCCTCCTCTGGCATGGACTGCCACCTCTGTACTTCCTAATAGGCGTTGAGTGCTACCCAGAGGCCCAACTTGGTAGTCTTCTTGCTTGCCTTCAGACCCCTTTATTTGCAGAGCTTCTGCAGCAAAGCCCTAGTCAGTGTGTTGAAGTTGATCAGCTCCATCTCCATGGTACCAAAAGGGAGGTAGAAACCTTACATTTAGAAAGAAGAGAAAACAGCAAATGGACAACTAAGGGGAATTTAAAAATAGGTCTTCTCTGGGTGACAAATTATTTATATGGGATTGTTGTGTTACACAAATCACTTTATGGCATTGCACAAACACAAGTATTGCACTCTTTCACTGACCACCAATGTGAGAAATTAGGTTGTCGGTTGAGTGGGTTGTTAACCCTGCACAGCCAACAGGCAGAATCCTTGTCCGGGTGACCCACAAAAGTGACCAATCTAAACTGTGCTTAACCCGCTTGGCACAAAAGCAGTCAGAGCTAACTTAGAGGCAATGTGTAAAGTATGTGTGCAGTACACAAGCAGTAATAAAGTGAAAACAGCACACAAGAAAAATCCCACACCAATTTAGAAAAAGAGAGTTAATTTTAATACATTATTTAAATTTAAAAATAACATCATTAGAATCTGAATTATGAATTATGAATTTTTAAAGTTTAAGATAAAAACTAGCACCTAAAAGATCAAAGTGCCAGATCGAGACTGGGTAGAAAGTTAAAAAATATAGCCAACCACAATGAAGCAAAAAGTGGATTGGACCTAGTCAGTGTTTACTTTCAAACTTAGTAGAAATTTGAAGAGCTAGGGCCAGATGTATGTGGCTAAATACCGGTCGGTAATGCCGAAATTCGGAAAATTTCAGCGTTACCGACTGGTATTTAGCCATTCCTAATGTAGGGAAGGAATCGGTAAATAAGGAATCGGTAAATACCGATTCCTTATTGCTCTTGCATTTAAGGAATCGGTAATACAGATTCCTTGAATGCAATGTAGGAAGCACATTAAACAGTGCTTTTGAGCCTTAAGAAATCGGTAATTACCACCATCTTCAAGTTGGTGGTAATTAGCGATTTCCTTTAAAAAATCACTTTTTTGTTTTTTGTTAAGTGCCATGTGGCACACATTCATGCCCTTAGGGCATGTATGTGCGCCACATGTGCATACATGCACATTTCAGGGGTGCAACAGGGCGTCCTTTTGACACCCTGGCACCCTTGAAAGTGCTCCCGCTATTAGCAATTCGGTAATACCGAATCGCTAATAGTGAATGTCTTCACATTCATTCCTATGGGCCTCCAAGCCCATAGAAATGAATAGGTAGGTATTCCTTATTACCGAATCTCAATTACCGATTCGTTAATAAGGAAAATTAAGGAATCGGTATTTTTTACCGAATCTTTACCTACATAGGAAATACCGATTTCTTAATAGCGAATTGGTAAGGATTTGGGACTGGCGGGGCACCTCTTGGGGGGTTAGGACTACTCACTCAGGCAGGGCGCAGGTTCAAGAGGGTTGAAGCCATTTGTGGAAATATGGATTTTTGTGATCAGTTATGTCCCCTATCCTAGACCCTAACGTCCCCATGTATGAATTACAAGTACATGTATATTCACTCCAGTTCCAGTTATGAAGACGCAAACACATGTGCGTCCACCGTCAACATGTCCTCTTTCAGATCCGCCATGAATGGGCTGGATATTCCGTTCCTAAGTACGAAAGGCCACCGGCTTTATATGGTTCATCTATTCCATTTTACAGTTCAGGCGAGTAGGCCCTGATTCTGCCATTAAGCTTTTTCTAGCCTTCTACCTTTGACAGCTCCAGTCTGAGCTCGCATCTGTATCCATGAACTTTGTCCTACTCCTTGCGCGGCTAACGGTGCCTGACTCGGCCTGTCTGCCTGCCAAAAACTGTATTTCACCTTCACGTTATCTGCTCCGCTCCTCATCCAATGCATTCCTGTCTAGTAGTTTAAATAAACATTCTTCCAGCTACCGAGCAAGAGGCCTGGCCTCACTGTCTTCGCGCAAATAATTCATAGCCCCTGCTACTATGGAAGATTTCTGATCCCTCGCATCTCATGTAGACACTTAGACGCTTGTACACGCACTCACAGGCAATATAGAATAAGATTTCGTCCAAGAGACCTTCCTTTTGGATAACACAGTTCTTTAAACATAGGATACTAGATATGATTTAGGATTAGGTTGACTTGACCCTCCAGACTTTTGTCTCCACATGTAGAGCTAAATGCCAAGTTTTCCTCACCCCCTAGTTGCACGTCAATCATACGTCATGCGGCGGCGCGCGCATCTCTGCCAAATATTTCTGCTGACATTACAAGATTCTCTTATGGATCCACCCATGTGTTACATCACATATGATGACGTTTTCTAGTTACGCCTATTTTAGTTACACATGCATATTTTAGTTTGTCTTATCAGCTGTTACGCCTATTGCATCTGTTTTCACTGTAATGCCTTTTCTATAAAAATGATTACCTGTCAATAATGTATGGCCTTCACTTCCTGAACCTCCGCGGTGATGGAATCTGAAGCCTGCAACTCGAGTTGTACAAGAATAAAGCCCTTTCAGAACCTCTAATACCACGGATTCTGCCTCTCATTTTACTGAGTTATTCTTAAATGATTTCCGCATCAAAAATAGTACCGGTAATTAAATTATTTACCACATAAATTGGCGCCCGAATAGGGACACTTTCTCATCTCACGCGCCGGAGGTGCGTTGCAGGCCCGGTCTCCTGCCACAGCTGGACGGACAACAACGCGTACCCGCAGGATTTCCAGTATCTCCCTCCGGCCAAGCGGGGGCGACTGAGGCTGCGATCAACACCCAGACGAGGCGGTGAGAAGTGCGAAGTATTCCGACCAGAGCCTAGCTGAGAGAGCAAGATCCGAGGTATACGGAGGCCCACCAAGTTCCGAAGTTCCGAAGTCCCGAAGTTCCGAAATTCCGAGTCGAGTCCAGTCCGGTCCAGTCCAGTTCAGTTCCGAGGCCTTCCGTTCCGTTCCGAGCTACCCGGTGAGTACCATTGTCGGGGAGGCTTTCTGACGTGCACATAGGTTGTGCCGGTCAAGAAGACGGGTTTGGGTACACAAATCCGGTCTGCACTGTTTCAGCAGTGTATCTGTACTGTTTAGCAGTATATCTAGTATGTCTAGTATATAATTCAGTATCATCTAGTCAGTATCAAGTATTATGTCAGTAACTAGTTTCCTGTTAGTTATCATTGTCTGTTAAAATGTTAAATGTTTTAAATACGTTCTGCATATCGTGGTGTGAATGACTGTCCATTATTGTGTTTATTGTATTAAGTGTGTTCAAAATTAGGTATCAGACCAGTTCTCAACATGCCACTCTTTTCGAAATTACGACAGATCAAAACTAGAAAAGGGGTACTCGAAGAAGCTGTTCCCATTCCTCCTAGGGACACTCCAGGGTACTTCATGTATCATAAACATGGTCTAGACGCAGTATTATTTCTTGATTTATGGGTAGACTACACCAAGGAATTACCAGAAAGTCAGAGGTGGCCCGTAGCTGGGACCTGGGATGCAGATTGTATCATGAAAGTAGAAGAAGAATTATGGAAAAAGAAAGCTAGACAATCACAGAAAGATGCCATTGAATTATGGCGTAAAGAATCATATAGACGTACCGAAAAAGCGCTCAGACAGGAAGAGAAAAGTAAGGAAAGTTCAAATAAAGTCCGAGAAAATCTATAATAAATATAAGGTCCCCCGAGCATTTGTTTCAAGCCGCTGACAAATTACTCCGAGAACGAAGGGGGTATCATATACTCGATTCTATGGATGAACAAGAATTAGCCAGGTCAGCCGTTCAATGGGTTGACAGTCCCGGAAAATATAGTGATGATACACTAGCTCATACATTTTTGAACCTTACTCCAGACGAACAGCGTTTAGCTGGTATTTACATGATTCAACAACTCCTTATATTATATAAAGACCAACACTCCGATCCTAGTCCTCTACCTGATATATTGACTGAATTACTGACGAATAAATGGAAAGGTTCAAGTACTGATTTGATTAGGGAAATACTAGAATCCAGAAACCAGTACATTCTTTTTGTATGCCCAGAACATGTCTCACTGCCCATCAAGGAAAGAACGACGTATCATATGGACAGACAGAATCCCTTACGCAAAGTACACCCAATAAAGGGCGATGACAATCAATTTAAACGTGTATTTGTATACACACCTATATCTAAAATGGAATTATTAGAAATGAAGAAAGTGGTACCCAGTCATGACAAAGATCCAGCGGGATTCCACCGTGAAATTAAAGACATGCTGCTAATGGGAGAATATACCTATCCCGACATTATGAAAATATTAAAGGTATTAATGCCTGCGGGTATTTACGAAAAACTCAAAGAAAAAGATTGGGAGGTGGGAGACCAAAAGATAGATTGGACAGCATTAGAAACCGAAGAAACAGCCCGAAGTCCAGGTTCAGGGCTTGGGGACAAAACTAAATTGCTACCAGGTTTATTAGTGCAGGTATTGCCACGTCTATTAACTACGAAAAAGGAAGACTGGGGTGCAATATCAGCGTGTAAACAAAAGCAAGATGAAGACACTAGTGATTTCTATGCCCGATTCGAAAAATGTTTTGGTATAAATAGTGGCATAAAAGCAAGTAGCGAATCATACCCACATCTGTTTGTGACAAAATTAGTTGAAAATTCACTGCCCCAAGTTAAGAATAGAGTATTGAAATTCGAGAGTACCTGGCAAGGTAACACCCCGTCACAGATGTTACAAATGTTACAATACCATCACAATAGAATTAGAGAGGAACACGAACATGAACAAAGACGAATGAAAGACACGAAAATGAAAATACTTGTTGCCCAGTCAGTTCCAGCTGACGGTCATAAAAAGGGTATGACACAGTCCAGTGATTCAGCAGGTCCTGCAAAAGGGACATGCAACTATTGTAAACAACCAGGTCATTATATACACGATTGTCCAGTATTAAAACATAATATCGCCACAGGTAAAACACAGGAAAGACCACGGCCACCTAGACAGGATCAGAATCAACAAGGAGTCCCTCAGCATGCACAGTCCATGCCAGCTCCACAACAGTCCATGCCAGCTCTATTACCGCAGCCTATTGCTGCCGCACAAGAAACGACACGACAGCTGTACCAGTATGCACAATATGACTATCCTGATTATCAACGATACACATGAAACAGCCTAGAGAGGGAAGTTGGCTTACCCCTTATCGAGGTCCCTGTAGATCAAGAGGGTCCTTATGTACATAGTCAAGTATTAGGGAAAGATAGAAAATTTTTACTTGATACAGGGGCAAGCAGAACAACAATACGACGCAATGAAGTTCCAGGGGCACCCCTCTCAGGCTCACAGAATATTTCCCTTGGTTTTTCAGGAAAACCTATTATTAATGAAGTATCACAACCCCTTCCACTTACGATTGGTCCGTTGACACGAACTACAGATTTATTACTTACTCAATCATGTCCAGAAAACTTGTTAGGTATAAAAACACTGAAAGCTCTAGGAGCTGTAATATGTTGTTCTCCGGAAGGAGTAAGATTGTTTCTACGTGATTTCAAAGGGCACTATGTGTCCCGAGACATGGATCACCGACTACAGAATTTACCTACACACTTATGGGCACAAGGACCTACTGATGTTGGTTGCATGCACATTACACCATATCGAGTTACATTAAAGACAGGAGTGGTACTACCACGAATGCGACAATACAAGTTACCTCCAGATGCTGTAGTGGCTTTACTGCAAATCATTGACGAGCTTATTGCTCAAGGAGTGGTTGTGGAAACCGACTCCAATATATGTAATTCCCCGATAATTCCGATTCTTAAACGAACTGATCAAAAGGCACCGCCAGTATATCGATTAGTTATTGATCTACGCGAATTAAATAAATGTATTGTACCACAATACCCCGTGGTCCCCGACATCTCTTCATTACTGACAGCTATTGATTCCGAAGCAACCTTCTTTACTGTAATCGATCTCAAGAATGCCTTTTTCAGCGTCCCAATAGATCCGGAAAGCCAATACTTGTTCGGATTTAGTTTAAGTGGACGAAGTTTTAAATTCACACGCGCACCTCAAGGATTCACAGAAAGCCCCAGCATCTATAGCCAAGCATTGAAACGAGAACTTGACAGTATCCACATGCCAGTTAACACTGCTCTGCTTCAATATGTTGATGATCTACTGATCACCGCTCGAAGCGAACCTGAATGTGAAAAAGCATCACTGACGGTTTTACAGTTTCTGGCCGAAAAGGGGCACAAGGTGTCCCCTTCTAAGCTGCAATTCTGTGTCCAGCAAGTTGTTTACCTTGGGCACTCGCTGTCCAAGGAGGGGAGACAGCTTACACCCGATCGCATCCAGTTAATTGCTAACATGCCAATACCCAAGACACAAAAGGAGGTGCGGGCTTTTATAGGCCTCACTTCATACTGTAGGCAGTGGATCCCTCAATATGCATTTCTAGCAAAACCCCTCATTCAGTTGACAACACAGGAGGCGGCCATATCGACTGTCCTCCCTTGGACTCAGGAACATACACAAGCCTTTGAAAGCTTAAAGAAAGCTTTATGTCAAGCACCTGTTTTAGCAACACCATGTTACAGTAAACGTTTTACACTTTTTGTTACAGAACGCGAAGGTACTGCTTTATCAGTACTCACACAGGAACAAGCAGGATCACACAAACCATGTGCCTATTTCTCTAGTACATTAGATCCCGTAGCTCAAGCTCTTCCTGCGTGCCTGAAATCAGTCGCAGCAACAGCTTTAGCGATCAGACAAAGCGATGCCATAGTATTAGGACATCAATTGACAGTACAAGTACCACATGCAGTAGAGGTTCTTTTGAACCGAACGCAAACACAACACCTGACTATAGCGAGACTTACCGGTTATGAATTGACATTGTTTCAGCCACACATAGAAATCAGACGATGTAGTACATTAAATCCTGCCACACTTTTACCAGTAAACGGAACAGACCCACTAGCACATGATTGTAGTAAAGTTATTACTATAACGACGAAACCCAGACAAGACTTGACAGATGTCCCATTGACAGATCCAGACCTGACGTTGTATGTAGACGGATCATGCATGAGAACAAGTACAGGAGAATTAGTAGCTGCTTATGCAGTCACAACAGATACTGAAGTCATTGAAACAAATTGCATAAATACTTTGTCAGCTCAAGCAGCAGAGCTCATCGCTCTGACACAAGCCTGTATCCAAGCTTCAAATAAGAAAGTCAACATATACACAGATTCACGTTATGCATTCGGAGTCGTTCATGACTTCGGCGTGCTGTGGCGAGAGAGAGGTTACTTAACTTCTCACGGTGCCCACATTCAGCACGGACCTCTCATTCATGCCTTATTAGATGCAATTCATCTACCTACTGCAATATCGATTATGAAATGTAAAGCTCATACGAAAGTTATTGATATCATCTCTCAAGGCAATGATCTAGCTGACAGAACAGCTAAACAGACTGCTCAAATTCACACAACTGACATGACAAAAACAATAGTTCCGACACCAACGTATTGCATGACAGTTAAGGATCCCGCTCTTGACGTAATTGACATACAGACACATGCTACACCAGATGAAATAAAGAAATGGACTGAATTAGGAGGGATCCAAACGGATCAAGGATGGATGACGAAGGAAAAATCTGTATGGTTTCTTCCTGATTCTATGGTTCCAGTAATCGTTAATACAATACATAGTCCAGCACACCTAGGAGAGAAAGCTATGCTAGACAGCATCCAACACATTTGGTTCAACAAACATTTACGAGCAGCAGCTAAACAGTAAGTCCGTACCTGTATGATATGTTGTCAGTTTAACCCAGGTAAAAGCATTCCCGTAGAACAGGGTGGATTTCAGCCTCCTGATCACCCTTTTGAAGTCCTCCAGATGGATTATATCCAGATGGAGCGATGTCGAGGATTCAAATATGTTCTCGTAGTTGTCTGTGCTCTTTCTCGTTGGACAGAAGCCTACCCGGTTTCAGATTACACTGCCCCGACTACTGCCAAGCAGTTAGTTCGAGAATTCTTCCCACGGTATGGTTTACCACGTGTTGTCTATACAGATAACGGCCAGCCGTTCTCATCCGAGCTGATGAAACACGTTTCACTTTTGTTAGGCTATCAATGGAAGTTTCATTGTGTCCGACACCCCGAGGCAGCAGGTCTCGTGGAACGACATAATCAAACTCTGAAAATTAGATTGTCCAAAATATGTAGAGAAAAAGGTGTTGATTGGGTAGTAGCGTTACCGGTTGCACTCTTTTACATGAGAATGGTAGCACATTCTCGAACAGGGCTATCCCCGTATGAGGTGATCTTTGGTAGACCACCAAATATGTGGGGGACGCCTATACCTCGTAAAATAACTGATGTTGACTGTAATATGCTGACAGATTACCTGGCTTCCTTGATGTCTGCACTACAATCTTGTCGTTCACAGGTAGCTGCAGCCTTTCCCGATAACACCGAGGTGAAACCCCATGACGTAGTTTCCGGGGACCTGGTGTTTGTACGAAACTTTGACCGAAAGACCCAGCTGGATCCTAGGTGGAAATCGCCTCAACTTGTATTGCTCACTACAAGGACAGCCGTGAAGATCGAAGGCCGTAAAGGCTGGTTACACTCAAGTCATATCAAGAAATTTCATGGACTACCTTCAGATGTGAACTTTACACCTGACATTTCCTTACAGACTGATTCAAAACTCCCCTTGGTTGAACAAACAAATACCGAACTATACAAATTAAAATTAAGGTCTAGCAAGTCAGACGATTTGATTGTTTAAGTCCTCTCCAAGGTGAATCGGTTGAATTTGTCTCTGACATGTATCCCCTAGACCTGAATAGAGAAAAATATCGACAGATACAGTTGAAAAGACATGCCTATTGTAAATCACTTCGTAGTCATTGCACAGTGACATTATCGATTTTGTTTTTCTTAAGTCTTCTTATCATTTCTGCGAGTATACTGTTGCATATGTATTATCCTATTTCTAAACATGCTTACAATGTTACTGTTGAACACTCCTTTAGTGAATTACCCCCACATGAGTTGTCCTATAGATTTGCGCTGCGCAATAACACTTTCATTAGCATGCTACATCATTCCCATCAAACCAGTAATGCTACCAATTGTTGGATATGTGGCCGACTCCCTCCCTATCAGAACTATAAGGGAATTCTGCCTCTCTTTCCATATCCATTCACACACAATGGCTCCTGTGGAGCATGGTTTAGTTTAATTAATTCCTTAGATTCAAACTCAATAGTTTATCAAGATAATTGGGTATGGGGAAACCTGAACCTAGTTTTACTCAAAGTCTGCTTCCCTAACAAGGAGGGACTTCCCAAGAGAACAGGAACCGATCTAGAAAATGAAGTATATGGATTAGGTAATTTTACGCTCAATCTCATGATCCTGAATGTTGAATCCGAAGCTGCACCAATTCTGCCCGCTATATCAGTATTTCCAGTTAAAGGTGAATTGTGTGTAAGAAAGAATGGTTCCATACATATGGGCCATAGTAAATGCACCACTGTAATAGAATTTAATGATCAAGGTAAATCTACATTTAGAGCTTCTCGCCATTCTTACTTCGTATGTGGTCAGACTGCATATACACGTCTGCCTTTAGATTGGGATGGTACCTGTTACATTGCATTCCTTTTGCCACCTGTTTTCCTAGCTCCTCCTGATTATCACAGAAATATTCAGTTAGTACACCATAGGGAACGGAGAGATCTCCCAATCGTCGATTACACAGAGACGGCATGGGAAAAGTATACAGATTTTAATAAAGGTCTCTTTCCATATATAGGTACAGTCACCAATAGTAAGCTGATACGTAGATTAACTAGGACCCTTGAAGCCGTAGTAAATGAAACTATTTCTGCCTTAGGCAACTTAACAGAGGAGCAGTCTACGATGCGGATTGTTGTTCTTCAAAACCGTCTTGTCCTTGACGTCATCCTGGCCGATAGGGGCGGAGCTTGTAGGGTCATCGGATCAAGTTGCTGCGTATTCATTCCAGAAAATTCGCCATCTGTATATAAAGCTATAACCCGCCTTCATAAGATTGTAAGCCAGATACACCAGAATCCAGGCACCTGGACTTGGTCCGGTTGGTTTTGGGGCGTGTTGTCAGCCTGGGGATGGAGGATCCTATCCTTCCTAGGTATTGGCTTTCTCATACTATTCAGTTGCTGCTTATGCCTACAATGTGGACCAGCGATTTGTGGTCTGTGCGCCACTTCGTGTATTCCACCACCAAGTTTTCATTCAAGATTCCGGAAGAAGAAAGAAGAACAAATGATGCTATATGAACAGATCGATGGATTAATGAAGATTGATATCTCCTAAGGGTCAGTAGGGGACAAGGAGGGAATGTGGAAATATGGATTTTTGTGATCAGTTATGTCCCCTATCCTAGACCCTAACGTCCCCATGTATGAATTACAAGTACATGTATATTCACTCCAGTTCCAGTTATGAAGACGCAAACACATGTGCGTCCACCGTCAACATGTCCTCTTTCAGATCCGCCATGAATGGGCTGGATATTCCGTTCCTAAGTACGAAAGGCCACCGGCTTTATATGGTTCATCTATTCCATTTTACAGTTCAGGCGAGTAGGCCCTGATTCTGCCATTAAGCTTTTTCTAGCCTTCTACCTTTGACAGCTCCAGTCTGAGCTCGCATCTGTATCCATGAACTTTGTCCTACTCCTTGCGCGGCTAACGGTGCCTGACTCGGCCTGTCTGCCTGCCAAAAACTGTATTTCACCTTCACGTTATCTGCTCCGCTCCTCATCCAATGCATTCCTGTCTAGTAGTTTAAATAAACATTCTTCCAGCTACCGAGCAAGAGGCCTGGCCTCACTGTCTTCGCGCAAATAATTCATAGCCCCTGCTACTATGGAAGATTTCTGATCCCTCGCATCTCATGTAGACACTTAGACGCTTGTACACGCACTCACATGCAGTATAGAATAAGATTTCGTCCAAGAGACCTTCCTTTTGGATAACACAGTTCTTTAAACATAGGATACTAGATATGATTTAGGATTAGGTTGACTTGACCCTCCAGACTTTTGTCTCCACATGTAGAGCTAAATGCCAAGTTTTCCTCACCCCCTAGTTGCACGTCAATCATACGTCATGCGGCGGCGCGCGCATCTCTGCCAAATATTTCTGCTGACATTACAAGATTCTCTTATGGATCCACCCATGTGTTACATCACATATGATGACGTTTTCTAGTTACGCCTATTTTAGTTACACATGCATATTTTAGTTTGTCTTATCAGCTGTTACGCCTATTGCATCTGTTTTCACTGTAATGCCTTTTCTATAAAAATGATTACCTGTCAATAATGTATGGCCTTCACTTCCTGAACCTCCGCGGTGATGGAATCTGAAGCCTGCAACTCGAGTTGTACAAGAATAAAGCCCTTTCAGAACCTCTAATACCACGGATTCTGCCTCTCATTTTACTGAGTTATTCTTAAATGATTTCCGCATCAAAAATAGTACCGGTAATTAAATTATTTACCACACATTTCTGACCCTGAGCCTCTGATCAAACCAGCCAACTAGTTTTTGGAGTCGTTCTGGTAGGCCCGGGTTCAAGACATGGAACAGGGCTCAAGCAGCAATGCAGGCCTTTGAGTGCTCAATACAGCTTCAGGCAGCAAAGCAGTACTTATAGGTGTAGCAAAGCAGTTCTCTGAACTACACAGCAGACCACAGCAGCAATCAGTCCTCTGAGAGTCAAGGAAGGTGAGCAATACCCAGGATGCAGGGAAAAGCAATCAGAAACCCTGTCTGATTTACTGGCCCTTGGCTTCTAGCAGGCAAGAAAGGACCATAACTCCAATGATGAGAGAGAAAAATACCATTACTTCTATCTATTTTTGAACATCCATGTACCTTATTGGTGAGGTTTCTAACTCCTAAATTTAAAAAATATATAACTTTTTTTGTAATGGTCCACTCAGAAACCAAGGAAGGCTTGTCCAGCTGGGTGCGAAGATGACAGCCCTCTTATAAGCTCTCGAGCCCACACCCCATAATCCGCATTACTCCTGCCTACTGGGGCTCTCCAGTGGTCTCTCATGGATGCCGGTGACTAGGGGACACAGATCTGGGTGGATTGCTGCTTTGCTGACACGGGAGCCCTTGTCTTGGCATGGCTAAGGGATAGGGTCGGGTTAGCTGCACCCTAGCCCGGGGCGCCAAGGGATGTCAGAGGGGAGTGACGGAGGACCTCAACAAGCCCTGCTGCTTGTGTGAAGAACAGTGTCAGAGGAGCTGGCTGACCCTGATTGACTATACAGCTCTGCTGGGGTCCTGCCTGTGCCACCTAGGAGCCGCTGAGAGGACTGCTTGCTCCAAGGACTTGCTGCATGACCCGGTGTGGAACTGTGTTGGAGTAACGCCCCCTACACGCTCACTCAGAGCTTCTCATCCCATCTGGGCAGACTGCTACTCGAGAACGACCAAAGAAACTATCTGACAAGGTAAAAATGCCATGAAGAGCCCCAGTAGAACCCGTACCCTGCAATCCCTACGTTGAGCACCAAATAGAGACTCTGGTACGCAGGGTGGAATTGCAGGACAAGCAAGCTGAGGAAGAGGAGGGCCACATTAGGTGAAAAAATATCCACAAAGTAGGCCTACCTGAAGGAGTCGACATTGTTCATTGTTTAGAGGTATGGCTCTCTGACAAGATGGTGTCATGGGGGCTCTCTTAATTCTTCACTCTGGAGTGCACCCCAAAGGTGCCAGCTAAAACCCCTCCATCAGGTGGACCCTCCAGGTTGTGGCTAACCTGCTTCACTTCAGAGACCATGATCTGATTCTGCAGCAGGTTTGCTCCAGGGGGAAGCTGCAGCTGAATAATTCTGTTGTGGCTATTTTCCCTGATTACTCCTTCGAGGTACAGTGCAAACAAAAATGTTGTTTCTGGCCGTCAAAAGAGAGCACCGAGACGCTGGAGTTAAGTATATTCTGCTGTTACCCATTAAACTGAAGGTGATAGTAGATGATGCAGTGCATTTCTTTGACAGTCCTCAGTATGAGTGGGATAGGCCCTAGTTGGGCAGAATGGGTGGTAGGGAATCGACTGGACCCCGGTCACCGTCATCCAAAAGACAGAGGCAGAGATGACACTGGACGCAAGGCCCTTGGAACAACAGGTAGAGTGAGAGAGACCAGCGGCAGTAGAAACCTCAAAAGCATTCTGCATATTGGAAACACAGGACACGAACAAGCACTCCTCAGAGGCCTCGAGGACTTACTCTGACACCCAGAACAAGTTACTTTGGGGCAGCCCGCAGTTGACCAGAAGAGTAGCAGATAACCTAATGAGGAAGTAGCATAGATGACCCCTGGCACTGCTGAGGTGATCATGAGCAAGTACTGAGTGGGACTGTGTGTGCCGGCAAGGGGTGGTGCAAGAGCATTGATATGGATTTCATGAGTGGGCAGAGGCCATCCTTTGTGAGTGTAACCTCAACGGCCCCTCTTTACAGATCTTTCATGCCTCTGCACGGCATGGAGGTAAAGACACTACTGACAATGCAGTTAATTGTTATTGCAACATCACAAATTAAAAGGAAATTATAGCTTGAATCCAGTGGCGCATCAAGCTAGGGACCTTAGCCACTTAGGGTGCACATAGCAACATCACAAAATAAAATGATGGACGGAGTGTTGAAGCTTTTCAAACACTCACCCCCAATCAAAGGTTTGGGTTTAATCCATCATTATTTTACTCACCAATTCACCCCAGTTTGACTAGCTTGAATCCAGTGGTGCAGCGAGCAAGGGACCCATGTCTGGGCATAACCTTAGTCAATTAGGGAGCACATAGCAACATCATAAAATAAAATGATTCACGGAGTGTTGAAACTTTTCAAAAACTCAACCCCAGTCACAGAAATGGGTTTATAAACAACCGCGATGGACCGCACTCCGCTAGCCCCTCCTCCGGGTCGCCCCAAGGGAAGCTGGTACATGAAGTTCTTGAGTGGTTCACCCCAGTGGGTGCAAGTAAGTACTTGTTGAACTGATGATCTCTGATGGAGTTCTTGAGAGATTCACCCCAGTGGGTGCTCCATTGCGGTGGTTTATATAAATGGCTCCCTTGAGCTTTGAGCTGACGAGCTCCTGGACGATGCACCTGCGTGCCTGTGCGGGCACTGAGGCCCTTGACGGTTGCTTGGCGGCCCTCTCTTCCACCCCTAACTATTTTCTCTACTGAGGAGGGAAGGTATCTGTCGGAATCCGACCCTCCACGGACCGAATCCCACCCAAGGTGACGATACAACCCCTTCTTTACCATTTCAGCCCCTGGATTGGCAGACTGCCTCACCTGGACCGATACAACTTCCTGTTGCTGGCAGCTGGCCCTTTAAGACCCAGGAAGAACCGCCCGTGACGAGCGTTTGGGGGCGGAGCCTCGGAGCGCCGTTGCCCAATAAAGAATGGCCAACAGGAGATGAAGACGGAAGTATCCCGACGGAGGCAGACGTGGAGCGAGGGGAGGAGAAGACGGAGAAAGACCCGAAGACCGAACAGACGATCGTGGAACGACAGACCGGCAAGCCAGGAGGCCAACGGACCGGCGCTTCGCCCAGCCACTCCCCGGGGGGGACGTGGCTCACCCAGGTGCGGCAGCGCTTGCGAGGGCCGTGGGAGGCGGGTAGGGAGTCCGGAAAGCCGGGGTAGAGGGAAGCCTGCTTCTGCGCAGCGCGCGCTCAAATAGAGAACAGAGCAAACCCCAATCTCCTTGTCTTGGTGACGGACCCCCCCCTCACATACTCCTCCCTTAGATAGCCTGGTGGAAACCTCCTCACCTCCTCTTCCCTGACACGAGTGATCGAGGCCACAATATTGAAACGTATCCTCTTTCTTTCCTTAATGCCCGGGAGTCCAAGCTGACAACCAAGCTGTACACCGGAGAGCCGCCCCGGAAGAGAAAGACATTTGGTGAAGGAACCTAATTGCTGACCGAGGACTTCAACTGGAAGAAATGACTGTTTTCTTTGCTCCCTACTACGTTGAAATAAATAATATCTCAAGCAAACCCGGTCGCTGTTGGGTCTCTTCTTCACCCCTCGACATTTGGTCGAGAATGCGGGCACTTTAACCTCTTGCATCAGAATTCCCCATGGAGACTTTAATTCAACACATCGTCGAGGGCCAGAAGAAGCTCGAATGGGCTGTGGAGCGTCAGCTGACCTCCGCTCAGGCCGATAGAGACACATTCAGAGACCTTATGAAGGCTCAATTGGAGACCCTGATTAAAGTAGCAGAAGAACCGGCCTCAACCTCTACGGGCCATAGGCTATCCAAGGGCGTGTCCGCCCTTCCCACAGTGTCTTTACAGAAATACGTGCCCGGAGAAGATCCGGACGCATTCCTATTGAATTTCGAGAGGGCTGCCAGGGCCTCAGGCTGGCCTGTAAGCAAATGGCCGTTTTTTCTGGCTCCTCTCTTGACAGGAGAGGCACAAGCGGCCTATCAGGTGGCAAATGCTGGTGGGGTCACCCCCTATGAAGATATCAAAACCCTCATTCTAGACCACTTAGGTATGGACACGGAAGCCTATCGACTACGATTCCGGAAGGAAAAGGGAACCCCTGCAGACACTCCCAAAACCCTCTACTATAAGCTGAAGCTAGCAGCAGAGAAGTGGCTAAAACCAGCGGAGCGGTCAAAAGAGGAGGTCATGGGGGCGGTAATATTGGAGCAATTTCTGGACGCCCTACCCTTCTCAACGCAAAGGTGGTTGCGACAACATGCGAACCTCACGGCTGAACAAGCGGTGGAATTAGCAACAGCCTTTTCTCGTGCACAGCCTCGGACCCCTCCTTGGGAACCTGAGAAGCCGAGACCAGCTCCTGCCCCGAGGAAGCCCCTAAGACCCATCAAAGAACCGGAGAAAATACGACACCAAAGAAGCGAACCTCCTTTTAGATCCGCCCAGTGTTTTGATTGTGGGGAGTGGGGCCATATGGCCCGCTTTTGTCCGCGCAAGAAAACAGAAGAGCCGATGGACGTTAGTTACCTTCCCCAGAACCTCATGTATACAGCTGAGATGGGAACCTCCTTTTACGTAAGTTTCTATCTGAATGGGGTACAAGTCAAGGCTCTTCTAGACTCCGGTTGTCGGCAGTCCGTGATACGGGCTTCCCTCGTGTCCCCTTCCCAACTTCTCCCTGGCAGGAAGGTCCTCATCCGCTGTGTACACGGAGACGTCCGTCCCTATCCTGTAGCACGGGTTACTTTACAACCGTGTAGAGGAGTTCCTTCATCAGTGGTGGTTGGAGTCTTAGACACTCTACCCGAGAAATTGATCATAGGTACCGACAATCCCGCCTTTCTCTCGTTCTTTCAACAGATACTACACGGAAAAAGGGCAACCTCCTCAAAAACCCCCGTCCATGGTGCACTCTTAACACAAGAACCTTGGGTGTCTGATAGGGATTTCCGTTGGGCACAAAGCAACGATGCTTCCCTCGCACATGCTTGGTCGGAAGCCCGACAACCCACAAGCCGCTCCTACCCTACCTTCCAAATTACTAACGATTTGTTGTATAGGATACCGGGACCCGGCGAACACCCTCAGCTCTTGGTCCCTCAAGACTTTCGCGAACAAATACTATTCTTCGCCCATTCCCACCTCCTTGCCGGCCATATGGGGGCCGAGAAAACCACACAGGGACTCCTACGTCTTTTCTACTGGCCTGGTATATACGCACAAACCAAGAAGTACTGTAGTGAATGTCCCATCTGCCAAAAAACGAATCCCTATACACCCCCACAGGCCCCTCTACAACCTCTGCCTATAATAGGTCAACCCTTTGACAGGGTAGGGATGGACCTCATTGGGCCTCTTCCCCGCTCCCGGAAGGGGTTTCAGTACGTGCTGGTATTGGTAGACTACTGTACCCGTTTTCCAGATGCATTTCCCCTCCGAGCACCCACCACCACCAACATCTCGGATAAACTGATAGAGTACTTTTCTAGGGTGGGTTTCCCCCGACAAATCCTAACAGATCAAGGCACCCCATTTGTCTCCCAATTGATGGCCCAGATATGTAAAACCCTTGATGTGCGACACATAAAAACCTCGGTTTACCATCCTCAAACCGATGGCCTTGTCGAAAGGTATAACGGTACCCTGAAGCTTACATTAAAAAAACTCTTGTCAGGGGAGGGAAAAGATTGGGACCGCCTGCTTCCCCTTGCCCTTTTTGTCATCCGGGGTCAAGTCCAGAGTAGTTTAGGGTGTTCTTCATTTGAACTTCTGTACGGGAGGCAACCCCGTACGCTTCTTGAAATGACCAGGGAAGCCTGGGAAAAAGGACAAAATGATACCCAAGACATGCTAGAATACACCCAGCAACTGCGGGCGAAAATAGGTAAACTTCGGGACTTAGTCCACGCCAAACTGGATAGAAAACAGACCCTGCAGAAACAGCAGTATGACAAAGGGAAAAAGCTACGAACCCTGCGGGTGGGGGACTGGGTGTTAGTCCGTATACCCTCCTCCCTTTCTTCCGTTAAGACGGAATGGAAAGGACCCTTTGAGGTTAATAAAACCCGAGGAGCCACCACCTATCATGTCCGCCTGGGGCCAAGAAAGGTCCAGACATACCACATAAATCTCTTAAAAAAATGGCTGGGACCCCCACCAATTCCTAACCAACTAGTGCAGACCTTACCCCAAGACCCCTGCACACTCTCTCACCTGCCCATTAACGAAACCTTGACCTCGCAACAAAGGGAGGAGTTGTGGCAGACGCTAACAGACTTCCAAACCCTGTTTTCAGACCAACCTGGGAGAACCCACCTTCTGGAACACAGTATCGAGACCGAAGCCGGGAAGATAGTTAGACAAAGACCGTATCGACTTCCCGCCTCCCGACAACAGGCAGTCTCCGATGAAATACGACAGATGTTACAAACAGGAATCATCCGTCCCTCAACTAGTAACTGGAACTCTCCCATAGTCCTAGTACCAAAACCCGACGGGTCGATCCGGTTTTGCAGTGACTTCAGACAAGTAAATGCCATCTCAAAACTGGACGCATACCCCATACCTCGAGTAGATGATCTGGTAGAACGACTGGGGGAGGCCCGTTATATAACTACACTCGACTTAACAAAGGGTTATTGGCAGGTACCCTTACGGGCCTCGGACCAAGAAAAGACCGCCTTCTCCACACCTGACGGTCTTTTTGAGTTCACAGTCCTTCCCTTTGGGTTACACGGGGCCCCAGCCACATTTCAGAGGTTGATGAACACCATACTGAAACCTCATCAGGCCTTTTCCTCTGCGTATCTTGACGATATCGTCATCCATAGTCCCACCTGGGAACGCCACCTAGAGGATGTACGCAAGGTCCTAAGCTCCCTCCAGCAGGCTGGGTTGCATATTAATGCCAAGAAATCCCGAGCTGCTTTTCATAGGGTACGGTATCTGGGGTTCGTTATAGGAGATGGGTGCATCGAACCCCAGGACGAAAAGATCAGAGCCATTCAACAAGCCCCCTTGCCGACAACGAAGAAAGAAGTTCGGGCGTTCCTGGGCTTGTTAGGTTACTACCGTAGGTTCATCCCCCGTTATGCAGAAATTTCCGCACCCCTTACTGATCTCCTACAGAAAAACACTCCGAAGACTGCCCTATCCACGCCCTCCCTTGCTGTCCGAACGGCCATTCATGAACTAAAACAGGCAATTACCAGTCATCCCATCCTCATCTCCCCGGACCCCTCCCGACCCTTTGTTCTCCAGACTGACGCCTCAGATGTGGGAATAGGAGCTGTGCTGTCCCAATCCACCAGGGAGGGGGTCGAAAAACCTGTCCTGTTTATTAGTAGGAAGTTATTTCCAAGGGAACGGGCCTACCCCGTTATCGAGAAGGAATGTCTTGCCATTAAGTGGGCCGTGGACAAACTCCAATATTACCTGGAGGGTACCCATTTCATCCTGTTTACGGACTATGCACCCTTAGTTTGGATGAGCCGCAACAAGGGTAACAACCCCCGTGTCATGAGGTGGTTCTTGTCCCTCCAGCCGTATTCCTTTGAGGTGCGTCACCGTAAGGGTCTCCTCAACGCCAACGCTGACTTTCTCTCTCGCATGCCTCTTGTCCCCGATCGGGACGATGCTGGGGTGGGGGTGTGTCGGAATCCGACCCTCCACGGACCGAATCCCACCCAAGGTGACGATACAACCCCTTCTTTACCATTTCAGCCCCTGGATTGGCAGACTGCCTCACCTGGACCGATACAACTTCCTGTTGCTGGCAGCTGGCCCTTTAAGACCCAGGAAGAACCGCCCGTGACGAGCGTTTGGGGGCGGAGCCTCGGAGCGCCGTTGCCCAATAAAGAATGGCCAACAGGAGATGAAGACGGAAGTATCCCGACGGAGGCAGACGTGGAGCGAGGGGAGGAGAAGACGGAGAAAGACCCGAAGACCGAACAGACGATCGTGGAACGACAGACCGGCAAGCCAGGAGGCCAACGGACCGGCGCTTCGCCCAGCCACTCCCCGGGGGGGACGTGGCTCACCCAGGTGCGGCAGCGCTTGCGAGGGCCGTGGGAGGCGGGTAGGGAGTCCGGAAAGCCGGGGTAGAGGGAAGCCTGCTTCTGCGCAGCGCGCGCTCAAATAGAGAACAGAGCAAACCCCAATCTCCTTGTCTTGGTGACGGACCCCCCCCTCACATACTCCTCCCTTAGATAGCCTGGTGGAAACCTCCTCACCTGCTCTTCCCTGACACGAGTGATCGAGGCCACAATATTGAAACGTATCCTCTTTCTTTCCTTAATGCCCGGGAGTCCAAGCTGACAACCAAGCTGTACACCGGAGAGCCGCCCCGGAAGAGAAAGACATTTGGTGAAGGAACCTAATTGCTGACCGAGGACTTCAACTGAAAGAAATGACTTTCTGTTTTCTTTGCTCCCTACTACGTTGAAATAAATAATATCTCAAGCAAACCCGGTCGCTGTTGGGTCTCTTCTTCACCCCTCGACAGTATCCCGAAACCCGAGCCATGTCTCGGGCGATATTTTAAAACCCGGGACATGTATCGGGTCTAGAGATTATCCGTTTAACAAGTACTTACTTGCACCCACTGGGGTGAACCATTCAAGAACTTCATGTACCAGCTTCCCATGGGGCAACCCGGAGGAGGAGCTAGCGGTGTGCGCTCCATTGCGGTGGTTTATATAAATGGCTCCCTTGAGCTTTGAGCTGACGAGCTCCTGGACGACGCACCTGCGTGCCTGTGCGGGCACTGAGGCCCTTGACGATTGCTTGGCGGCCCTCTCTTCCACCCCTAACTATTTTCTCTACTGAGGAGGGAAGTTATCCCGAAACCCGAGCCATGTCTCGGGCGATATTTTAAAACCCGGGACATGTATCGGGTCTAGAGATTATCCGTTTAACAAGTACTTACTTGCACCCACTGGGGTGAACCACTCAAGAACTTCATGTACCAGCTTCCCATGGGGCAACCCGGAGGAGGAGCTAGCGGTGTGCGCTCCATTGCGGTGGTTTATATAAATGGCTCCCTTGAGCTTTGAGCTGACGAGCTCCTGGACGACGCACCTGCGTGCCTGTGCAGGCACTGAGGCCCTTGATGGTTGCTTGGCGGCCCTCTCTTCCACCCCTAACTATTTTCTCTACTGAGGAGGGAAGGTATCCCGAAACCCGAGCCATGTCTCGGGCGATATTTTAAAACCCGGGACATGTATCGGGTCTAGAGATTATCCGTTTAACAAGTACTTACTTGCACCCACTGGGGTGAACCACTCAAGAACTTCATGTACCAGCTTCCCATGGGGCAACCCGGAGGAGGAGCTAGCGGTGTGCGCTCCATTGCGGTGGTTTATATAAATGGCTCCCTTGAGCTTTGAGCTGACGAGCTCCTGGACGACGCACTTGTGTGCCTGTGCGGGCACTGAGGCCCTTGACGGTTGCTTGGCGGCCCTCTCTTCCACCCCTAACTATTTTCTCTACTGAGGAGGGAAGTTATCCCGAAACCCGAGCCATGTCTCGGGCGATATTTTAAAACCCGGGACATGTATCGGGTCTAGAGATTATCCGTTTAACAAGTACTTACTTGCACCCACTGGGGTGAACCACTCAAGAACTTCCTGTACCAGCTTCCCATGGGGCAACCCGGAGGAGGAGCTAGCGGTGTGCGCTCCATTGCGGTGGTTTATATAAATGGCTCCCTTGAGCTTTGAGCTGACGAGCTCCTGGACGACGCACCTGTGTGCCTGTGCGGGCACTGAGGCCCTTGACGGTTGCTTGGCGGCCCTCTCTTCCACCCCTAACTATTTTCTCTACTGAGGAGGGAAGTTATCCCGAAACCCGAGCCATGTCTCGGGCGATATTTTAAAACCCGGGACATGTATCGGGTCTAGAGATTATCCGTTTAACAAGTACTTACTTGCACCCACTGGGGTGAACCACTCAAGAACTTCATGAACCAGCTTCCCATGGGGCAACCCGGAGGAGGAGCTAGCGGTGTGCGCTCCATTGCGGTGGTTTACAGAAATGGGTTTAATCCACTGTTATTTTGCTCACCCTGTTTAACACAGCTATATGAAAATCAGTCTTGACCCTGATCCCATGGGAACCGTCCAGCCCCCAACTACCAGGCCAGGTCCTCCCTGGACCAGAAACAAGCATCCTGAGACCGTTTTTTAGGTATCACCCCTCATCAGCCAGACTGACTTAAAACCAGTGGAGCAGTGAGCAAGGAACCCATGTCTGGGCAAACCCATATCCTCTTAGGGCAAACATAGCAACATCAAAAAACAAAATGATGGACCGAGTGTTGAAACTTTTCAAACACTCACTCCTATTCACAGATCTGGGTTTAATCCATTGTTATTTTGCTCAACACATGACCCCAGTTTGGACCCAGCCAAATGCAAATCAGTCATGACTCGTCTCCCCATGGGAACAGTCCAGCGCGAACTTCCAGGCCAGGTTCTCCCTGGACCATAAATAAGCATCATGGGACTGATTTTGTGGTATCACCTCCCATCAGCCAGACTAGCTTGAATCCAATGGTTCAGCAAGCCAGGGACCCACGTCTGGCCATACCCTTAGCTACATAGGGCACATATAGCAAAATCACAAAATAAAATGAGGGATGGAGTTGTGAACCTTTCCAAAAACTCACGCCCAGTCACAGATCTGGGTTTATTCCACCATTACTTTGCTTGCACGCCACCCCAATTGTGAACCCGCCATATGCAAATCAGTCTTGACCCTGCTCCCCATGGGAGCCATCCAGCCCGTACTGCCTGGCTAGGTCCTCCCTGGACCAGAAGCAAGCATACTGGGACCAGTTTCTGGGTATCACCACTCATCAGACAGGCTAGCTTGAATCCAGTGGCACTGTGTGCCCGGGACCCACGTCTGGGAATACCCGGCGCACGTAAGGTGAGAAAGCAAAAGACTCACAAAAGATGGATAGAATGCAGAACAAATCAAACATTCATCCCCAGTCAAGGGATCTAGGTTAACTACATTGTTCTTTTGCTCACCATGCCACCCCACATTAGACCCGGCTATAAGCAATTCAGTCTTGACCCATCTCCCCATGGAAACAGTCCAGGTCAAACTGCCTGGCCAGGTCCTCCCTGGACCAGAAAAAAGCATACTGGGACCGGATTCTGGGTATCACCACTCATCAGCCAGGCTAGCTGGAATCCAGTGGCACAGTGTGCCCGGAACCACATCTGGGCATACCCTGCGCACATATAGTGAGAAAGTAAAAGACATATAAATGATGGATAGAATGCAGAACAAATCAAACATTCACCCCCCAGTCAAGAGATCTGGGGTAAATCCATTGTGCTTCTGCTCAACATGCCACAAGTTGGAGGAGAGGGTGCAAAGGTGCAAGCCAAGTGAGGAGGCACTAATGACAAAGCAACGGGAGCACAAAGCTGCACAGAGTTTCTTTGTATCTACTCCTACTGGGAATGCAGAACACTGTCACACACATAGGAATGGGTGGAGCGAGGAGCCGCTAGCCTGGCTCATATGGGTAAACATAAATTCACACCCAGTCACGAGCATTATAACCCCAAATGGTGACATTGTTCACACCCAAGTTGAGATATATGGAGAGTTTTCCTGTTACTGTACTGATTTATACAGCTTGTGTGTGAGAGCCACAGAATGGGACATCACCTCCTTCTTGGACAGGGTGGAATTACCTCAGTTGCCTTTGACAGCCAGGGACTGGGTGGGCCCATGTCATAGGGTGAGGTGAAGGTTGCATTGATGGCCCTGGTGAGTAACAAGGTCCCAGGCACTGCTGCATGAGTTCTACTGGTTATTTGCTCTCGCTCTGGCACTGCACTTGGCTACTACGAATCAGTAAGCAAACGTAAAGGGGAGGCTTCTGGCTACAAACTGGGAGGCACTGATTGTCTCCATCCCCAAACCAGGTGGGGAGTTGCTGGATGTTTCCTTCTAAAGACCCATGTCCATGTTGAACCTGCACTATAAGATTCTTCGTAAGGTCTAAGCTGACTACCTTAAGGCCTACCTATAGACCCACGTTCACTTAGACCAAAATGGGATCATTTCCATGAGGAAACCTCATTAAATAGCAGATGGTTATTTTCTCGTAGTGTTATCGACTTACAAAAGCCCTCAACTTGCTTAATGGCAGTACTGCAGCGGATGTCCCTGGGAGCAGCTTGGAAAAAATGGCGTTGCTCCTATATGTTGAGGCGCAGGCTAGAATCAGGGCCAATGGCTGTATCGTTGGACTGTTTAGAGTACACAGGGGAACAAGACAGGGTTGTCAGTTTTGCCCTATGCTGTTTATGCTGGCCTTGGAGCAGTTTACAAGTTTACTCCAGGCAGAGGGATGGGCCAGGGGCTCTGGTTGCATGATCAGGAACACCGCATATCACTTTATGCTGCTGACTTGATGCTATATTTATAGACAGTGAAGAACAACATGCCTTGGTGTTTGAAACTCTTGGACAACCTGCGCAGGTTGTCTGGTCTTCATATGAACTGTTCCAAATCCTGAGCTTATTCACTAGCAGGGCTCTCCCAGCTTGCCCCACCAGAGGTACTCTGAGCCAGCCACCTTTAACTACTTTGGGGTGCAAGTTTACCACAAAGAGGCAGAGGTTCGGGAGGGTGACCTGTGATGTGTGCTACCAAACCTCCGGGGCATCATAGATTTCTGGCATACTCTGAAATTGCCCATTACGCAAGGATCGCGCTGTCTAAGATTGTGAAACTTCCTCGTACAGTCGACCACTTTCCAAACCTCCTCATATGGATCCCACAATCTTGGTTTATGTCTGGGATCACACTACTCAGGGATCTGATATAAGACGGGGGCAAACAGAGAGTATTGCTGACCACTCTTTGGCAACCTAATGAGCCGGGAGGCCTTGGTGCTGCTGACTTTGAGTTATACTATATCACCACCCAGCTGCAGTAGATAGCTGGAGGGCTAGATGGCTTTGGCTTAGCTGAACTGGGACAGATGGGTGACAGACAATGGGAGGATGCACTTATTTCCGTGCTACTAGGCATCAGGCTAAACCCAGCCCGCTGGTATCCACAGCTCTTTGACTTGGTGAAGGTGCTGTGAAGGACAGCGCCATGCCTGCCGTACACACCTGCGATTCCCATGGTGGGTCTCTCAATGGCACGCAGAGGGTATTTCACACAGCACAGAAGATGTGAGAATGGACGGGTGTGGGGCTTGCCACAGTGGGTGACTGTTGCACTGAGGGATGACTACGAGAGTTAAACTATCTGCCTAAGGAGGACGGGCTTCTGAACTCACAGTTACTGAGCTAGGGAGCACTGGCGCACTCTCTGGAGGCTCTATGGGGTGCAAGCCGCACAGAACCAAAAACCCATGGAGTTTTACTGGTGCTGCTGACATTCGGAGGCAGTCCCAAAATCATATCATGGTTGTACAAGTTGCTTCAGGCAATGTAAACCACCCCCTCCCACACCACCCCCACCTGATGAAGCAGATGACATACTGTGAGGGCGTGCTAAGCAGGGAGCTATGGGAGTGGGAACACGTGCTGGCACATCCACATAAGATCTCTAGAAACACAAGATTCTGCTACATGCAATACAATTAATTGTACAACACTTGCCTTACGCCCCATAGGTTGAAGACTAACTTAATGATGTTAGACAATGTGTGCCCATGATGCCACACGCCGGGCGCTGATTTTTTACATATGAATCGGACTTAACTGTCGGTGGCCGGGTTCTGGAACGTGGTTGCGGCGGAGTTGGGAAGGGTGGTGGGTACATCTCCTGCATTGACTATAGAGGCCTGCTTGCTGGGACTGAATACACACCCCTACTCCAAGGTGGTACAGGCCAAGTTTACCGACTTGGGCCTGGTACTGACACTCCCAGTCTTAGCGATGCAGCAGAAATGCACAGTAGGGTACACACTGTCGGTAACACCCTTCAAGCTGAAGAACACAGGGGGCTTCACAATCATCCCACAGATGGTGTCTGGAACTACCTCACTGAAACCTTTGATGATCCCACAACATGACGCAGTGATGCTTATAGGTGTGCAAAGTAAGCACAAGGATGTGCAGCTGGGAGAGATAGTGCCCAATAGGAAGAGTGCACTCTTACACCACCCTGGGACACCTGTAATACCATAGTCAGACAGGCATTTTCTATTGTTTTGTTGTTACTCTTTTTACTTCCCTAGTTAGCTCTTCAATCAATCAATCAATCAATCAATCAATCAACCAGGGGGTCTTAAGTTCACTACTCACCCGTGAGGGTCTCAAGGCACTGGGGGAAGGGGACAGCAGTACCATGAAGTCAAAGAGCCAGGTCTTCAGAGCTTTCCTGAAGGTGTTCAGGGAGGGTGCACGTCTGATGTCGACAGGGAGCTCGTTCCAGGTCTTGGTCATTATGTAGGAGAAGGCTCTTTCTCCTGTTCTGGCTCTGCGGATGCGTGGGGTTTGGTGAGGGCAAGGTTTGTAGAGCAGAAGTTTCTTTTGTGTACATAGAAGGTCATTTTATTGCTGAGGTATTGGGGTCCTGTGTTATGGAGGCATTTGTAGGCGTGTGTGAGTATCTTGATGGTGACTCTCTTCTCGATGGGGAGCCAGTGGAGATTCCGTAGGTGTTGACTGATGTGCTCATGTCGGGTGATGCCAAGGACGAGTCTGACTGTGGTGTTCTGTATCGTCTGGAGTTTGCGGAGTAGAGACTTGTTGATGCCGGCATAGAGGGTGTTTCTGTAGTCCAGCCTGCTGGTTATGAGTGCGTGGGTGACTGTCTTCCTTGATTCAGGGGGGATCCTTTTGAAGGTTTTCTGGTAGGATACGGAGGGTGTTAAAACAGCTGTATGTGACAGCGTTGACCTGCTTGTTCATGCATAGGGAGTAGTCGAGTACGATACTGAGGTTTCTGGCATGGTCCGTGGGCGTCAGAGGGTTGCCAAGTGTGGTGGGCCACCAGGTGTTGTTCCATGCTGAGGGGGTGGTTCCGAGTACGAGGCCTTCTGTCTTCTCCGAGTTGAGCTTCAGGCAGCTATTGCTCATCCAGGATGCAATGTCCTGCATTCCTTTCTGGAAGTTGAGTCTGGTGGTGGTGGGGTCCTTGGTGAGGCAGAGGATGAGCTGGGTGTTGTTGACATAGGAGACTATGTTGAGGCTGTGCTGTCTGATGACGGTGGCGAGGTAAGCCATGTAGATGTTGAAGAGGGTTGGGATGAGTGATGATCCCCAGGGTACTCCGCAGATGATTTCCGTGGGCTCAGAGAGGAAAGGTGGTAGCCTGATTCTTTGGCTTCTGCCGGTGAGAAATGAGCGGATACATTCGAGGGCGGTTCCTTGTATGCCAGCGTCGTGTGGTCTGGCGGCAAGTGTGCAGTGGGAGATGGTGTTGAATGCTGCTGAGAGGTCGAGTAGTATCAGTGCTGCTGTGTGGCCTTGGTCGAGGAGGGTGAGGATGTCATCTGTGGCAGCGAGCAGGGCAGTCTCTGTGCTTTGGTTGCTGTGGAATCCGGACTGGGAGGGGTCGAGGATGGAGTTGCCTTTGATGAATTTAGTTATCTGAGCGTTAACTGTCTTCCCAAAGACTTTTTGCCATGAAGGGGAGGAGAGAGATGGGTCAGTAGTTCTTGAGATCCTTGGGACCTGCTGAGGGTTTTTTGAGCAGGGGCCTGACTTTGGCGCATTTCCAGTCGTCGGGGAAGGTGCCGGAGCTGAAGGTGGCGTTGATGATGTGTTGTAATTCTGGTGCGGTTGTGGTTCTGTGGTAGATGTGCGGTGGGCAGGGGTCCATGGGAGCCCCCGAGTGGATGCCTTTCCTGGTCGAGGTGGTCTCTTTGGTCGTAGCCGGTGTCCAGGAGGTGATGGTGGGCTGGCTGGTGTTGCTGGATGGGGTGAAGGTCGATGAATCAGGGGTTTGGTCGGTGAAGTTATCGTATGCATTCTAGATTTTTATGTGGAAGTATGTTCCGAGCTTGTCGCAGAGGTCCGGGGAAGGGGTTATGTCTGTGGATTCACTGGTGGGTTTAGTAAATTCCTTGCTGATGCTGAAGAGCTCCTTGGAGTTGCTGGTGTTGGCGAAGATTTTTTTGTGAATGAAGGTTCTTTTGGTTGTATTTCATCATGGCGTCCTTGTAGGTGGTGTGGTATTCAGGCATCTTTTTGTTTCACCAGATCTTCTCGAGGCATCTGCAGGTGTGTCTGGCTTATTGGAGGTTGGCGGTGAACCAGGTGGATTTCCTGTGGTGCTATCTGTTGGAGTTGCGTAGCGAGGCAAGCTTGTCTGCGCAGCTGGAGATCCAGGTGTGAAGTTCCCTGGCTGTGAGGTTGGCATTGGTTGTTGGCGGTGAGGGGGTTGCGGTTGAGGGTGGAGTTGAGCTGCTCCTCGGTGACTCTACTCCAGTTTCTTCTCAGAGGGTGAGGATCAGGTTTGGGCAGCTTGGGTTTGTTGACGAAGAAGTGTACGCAGTGGTGGTCAGTCCATGCGGGTTGCGTGGAGTGGCTGAAGAAGGTTCTGTTTCCTCCTGCGAAGATGGGGTTGAGGGTGTGTCCTGCCTTGTGGTTGGGTGTGGTGAGGAGTTGTTTCAGTCCGATGTTGGCGAGGTTGCCAAGGAGGGTGGTGGAGTTGTGCTTGCTGGGGTTGTCGAGGTGGAGATTCAGATCTCCAATGAGTGTGTAGTCCATGGAGGCGACGGCGTGGGGTGTGATGAGGTCAGTGATGGTGGAGGAGAAAGGGGCACGGGGGTCAGGGGTCTGTAGGCGAGGGTGCTGTGGAGTGTAGAGTTGGGGCTGGTCTGGACCTGGAAGTGCAGGTGTTCAGTGGCGGAGAAGGCGTCACTCAAGGTGGAGAGGCGGAGGGAGTTGTTGTGCGCAATGGCGAGTCATCCTCCTGGGTGGTTGGGGCGGTGCTTCCTCTGGATCTTGTATCTATCCGGGATGGGGATGGCGATGTCGGGGTCAGAGGAGGCGTTAGTCCAGGTTTCTGTAAAGAAGGCGACGTCTGGTGAGAGGGTGTCAAGGAGGTTCTAGATTTTAACAGTGTGTCTAGGCATGGAGCGCATGTTGAGGCTGATGCACTTCAGGGCGGCGTCGGTGTTTGCGGCATGGGTGGTGGTGAAGGTCTGGCATCAGTGGCAGCAGGAGAACTGGCCGTGCGTTGCGTTTGGCATGGCCTGGTGGCAGGTGTTGATTCTTCCACGGTTGAGTGCAAGGAGGGAAGCTCAGTCGAATCGGTGAATGATAGGAGATCCAGAGGTTCTGGCGCTGTCAGGTCGTGGACGGGTGCAGACGGGCTTGCCTTTGGAACACCTTCAGCACACCAGTGGCATGCCCGCTGCGTGCTGCTGCTGTGCAGCTGCACAGCAGCTGCCATTATATAGTGAAGGGAGAGGGAAGCTCACCTGGGAGGCGGGAGCGGCAGCGGCAAGGTGTAGGGACCGCCGGTGAGCAGCGGCGGGAAAGTGAGATGGGAGAACGGCTAGGGCACAGTCCATCAGTGAACCAGGGCACAGTAAAAGGACAAGAGACAATGAACAAGGGCACAGAAAACAGGCAAAGAAACAAATCATCAAGGGCACAGGGGCGCAGGGGCACAGAGCTACAAAATGCGGGGCTACACACAGGGACAGACAAGAGGGCGCAACGATCGCCCCGAGGCAGAGGCAATCAGGAACAGCAGAGGCAAGACTCGAACCCCCCCTACTGGCCACCTCACGCGGAACAATGGCGGAGCTGCTGGGGGAGAGAGCAGTCCCTGACCGGAAGGTCAGAGTTAGTGCTTGCTCACCCTCGAGCGGCCGCCATTATATAGCTCCTGACTACCTATTGCCATTACCACCGCTGACCCCTATTAGGACTGAACGATAGTATGATTAAGCTGCAATGTATGTGTAATGGTTAAAGTACATTATCTTTGTATGTAATTCTGCTAGAGAAGATCACAACCAATTTTTAAATATGGACCACCCTGGAATATTTATGACAGAGGAAGGCGAATCAAGGGGCATATTTACAAGCAGGCGATAAAAAATTCTCCCCGCTTTTGCGGCCATTTTCGGTCGAAAAGCGGCGATAATTTTATCGCCTAATTAGCAAGGCCACGCTAACGCGTGAAACCTTGCTTTAGCGTCAGGATTCCTAACGCCCAGCTTTGCATCTCTAAATAGATGCAAAGTGGGCGTTTCTGACCTAACATGACAGGAGAAATGACGCTAAGCGACATTTCTCCTATCATCAAGCCCCACGCTATGAAGCATAGCGTCAGGAAAAGTAGCGATAACCCCTGTTATCGCTACATTCCTTACACCTGCTTCAGGACTAACTTAGCCATGATATCCTATGGAAGGTGGATATCATGACTAAGTTTGTGAGTCCCTATCAGCAAGCCAACGCCACATTGCGTGAGATTATCGCTGGGTTTCCAGCGATAATCTCACGTTAGGCAGTTAGCGTGAGGATTCTTATCGCTGAGGAGATAAGCGTTGCTAATAGCACGTTATCTCAGCGATAAAAATCCACGTTACCCGGCGATAATTATCCGCACGCTAAGAGCGCTGATCGATAATTATCGCCGGGTGTTGCTGATATGCCCCCTAGTCTGATAACATTCACTTTCTTGCTTTGAAATCTAAGATCCTGTTTATTTTCAGAAAATATGACTTTCCTTTGGAATGCCATTTGTTGACGTTTCAAAAGTAATCAATAGAACACAGCATAATGACATAACGCAAAGCCAAAGGATAAATCAACAAAGGTATAACGGAGCACCACGCAATAAACAGCTAGAATAGAATACAAAGCAACAACCATTGTACAGTACAACAGAATTCAACAATCCAATACAAAAACATAACTAAGGAAACAAGCTCAACGCATCACCACACCAAAATACAACACAACAAATATGTACAAGCATTCTAGTCACACATTACCACTTCCACAATTCTGCTTTTCTTTTAGGGTGGCAAAAGGTGTATGCACCCAGCACTGCCGCACTAAGCTCAAAGGACACGTTTTAGCGACATTTAAAATATTTTGGGGCATATTATCAAGAAACGGCGTTAAAATTATGCCCTTAAGAATTCCCATAGAAGCCCATGTTCTGGTGTCAACATGGGCTTCTATTGGAATTCTCTATGGCATATTATCAAGCCCATTATCGCCGCTTTAGTGGCAATTTTCTGCCGCTAAAGCGGCGATAATTTTAACGTGGTGCTTGATAATATGCCCCATTGTGATCTGGCTCCAAAGGTTTAGGAAATGTGCATCTAGAGCAGAGAAACAAAGGGGCATATCAACAACAACCGGCGATAATTATCTCTAAGCGCACTTAGCGCTAGGATAATTATCGCCGGCTAGCGTGAATTTTTATCGCTGAGATAGCGTGCTATTAGCAACGCTTATCTCAATAGTGATAAAAATCCTCACGCTAACATGCTAACGTGAGATTATCGCTGGAAACCCAGCGATAATCTCACGTAACCTTGTTGATAGGGACAGACAAACTTAGCCATGATATCCTCCTTCCATAGGATATCATGGCTAAGTCAGAAAAATACCAGACGTAAAAAAGCAGCGTTAACCGCGGTTAGCGCTGCTTTTTTTTTTCTCTAACAGGGTTAGCGACATTCTTGATAATAGGAGAAATGTCGCTTAGCGACATTTCTCCTATTGTTTTACTCTGGAACGCCCCGTTTGCATCTCATTAGAGATGCAAGGGGAAGCGTAGAGTAAAAGGGTGCTAACATGCAAATTTGCGTGTTAGCACCCTGTTGTGGATAGGGCCCTAGTTTTATCTCTCCTTTTTTGGCTTTTAAAGCCAAAAAAGCAGAGATAAAGCCCTTGTTGATATGCCCCTTACAGTCTTGTGCATCAGCACAAGGCTGATAAATCTCTCACAAACACGTCATGCCAATGGGAGAAAGGACTTCAACTAGACTTTAAATATTACCTAGTATAAAGTCACCCTTAATGCAATGGCCAGTAAAGGTTAAATATCAACCAGCGCCAAACTGAAATGAACTACACAGGCACAAGAGCGTAAAAAGTATACCCTTAGACAAGACGTGCTGGGACTAACTAAAGTTCGCTGCTCAACTGTTGTATATCTGCAGTGGTTTGAATGTTCTTATTGATTTTAGCAGTTCGAAATATTTTATTTCCTTTTCGGTAGCTTAAATGTTCCCGTAGGACCTCAGTAATGTGAAACCAAGACCTGGAATTAAGAATCTAAACGAACATGTTGTACGATTAAAAAAACATACTTTAAAAAAGCAAAATGTTGAGTGTGGTCAAGTGGGCCTGTTTACGACATCTTGCACAGCAACAGCTCATTTCAATTAAATCATGTTTAACCACAAAAGAAACAGCAGTGGGTTGGATGATATCGCAGCATCCAAAGGCAACATCTCAGATTTCCAAGAAGATGCAAAACAATGCCAAGCTTTCTTTCTTTTCTGAGAAATAAATATTTTTCCAGTTTGTGTTCTTATTGCTCAATGCCTGCAACGCAATGTGAAACTGCGGACCATCTAACGAAATGTTTATACTTTGTGGAATCTTCATTTTTGCATCAAAATTGAATACAGTGCAGTTTAGCGCATTTTTATTGGAAGGGCCCCTCCCGATGTTATGCAGTGGTTGGGACGGAGATGACTCACTTGTTATATCTGGAGAAAAGAATGTGTCTCAGTGCTTTGCAAGGCGCCTACGAATTTTTGGCATGGTTCAATTCACAATACTGAAACCCTAGGGCTCCTCCACAACTTGAGATGAAATGAGAATATGGGGGCGTATTAGCAAGGGCATTTACGACGCTTTAGCGGCACTTTCTGCCGCTAAAGCGGCAGTATTTTTATCGCCCAATTAACAAGCTGTCGCTAACAGCTGTTAGCGACAGCTTACTGGGAATAGCGCCCGTTTCCTTACCGCTTTGCATGTCAGCGATAATCATCGCTAATGACATGCAAAGTGGGCGTTCCTCGCCTAGTCCTCAATAGAATCCGTCGCCAACATAATATCGCCGTATTAACAATGAGCTAAATTTCTTTGTTAGTGTGTGAAAGTTTAGATGAATGTATGTGTAGTACGCAATTGACTGAATGAATGCATTAGTAGCGTATGGTGAATGTATAAGTGCAGAAGTATGAGGATGTGCTGCAGCATCACACAGTAACCTCTTTAACTGCAGTGTGCTGTAGTACTTCCGAAGCACAGGGATGCAACATATGTACATAAATATGTTGCAAATCTATGATTCTGTCTGCACGGCTGCTTAAACTGCAGCCATGTGGTGACACAGGCACCCTTGCACCATAGTGCAAGGATATCTGTGTCATGTGCTGTTTGTTTTTCTACAGGAAGACACACCTTCCTGCACAAAAACAATGAGAAAATGCATTTTTCTCCTTCAATGTATGCTGAACATTTCAGCATGCATTGAAGATATACAAATTTGGAGAAATTAAAACAATTCTCCTTGTTGTGCTTTCCTACACCAATTTTAGAATGGTGCAGCATTCACACACATATCGAGATTTAAGATTTCTGATAAATCTAGACGTGTCTTGTTCTATGAGTATTAAGTGCAATCATGCACAACAACACTTACAGAACACCCTTTCAACACAAAGTGGTGTGCATGATGAGGTTATATTTACATGGAGTATAAAAAGTGCACAGAGTGCCTTTTTCTCTCTTTGTAAATATGAAAGAGTATCTTGCACAACAACTATGTTACAAAAAGTGACATATTTCCGTTTATAAATTTCCTTGCGAATGATAGAAGGTAAGCACAGAGTTTTGTCTGCAAAGATGTTCAAAGAAGAATGATTGAAATGATTGCGGTCATTCAATAGCTAAAATGGTAAATATTATGAACCCCTCAAATCTCTTTTTTTGCAGGTCACATGATATCTGATTATGGTCAGATTTCAAAACTACATAAACAGAGTGTTTTTAGAAACGTGTTCCAACTTTGTAGCTTCTTGCAGACCTCTTCCTTCTGCATATTGAGACTTAGTTAAACTTACCTTCACAGTAATAGGAATACAAAATGGTATACATTTTTTTCTGTTTTTCATTCAAATATAAATTCAAATAAATTGCTTATTTTAACATTTGGATCTGTGAAAGAAAAGGAAAAAAAATTATAACATGTAATAATACATTTTTTACAACACAGCATAATTTCCACAAAGTAATTTTTTTGCCTTTTTTGCTGTTCTCAGAATATATTAAATTTCACTAAAAATAGTGATTTCAATCGTACTCATCACTTAACAGCGGGCAAAAAAAACACAATCTCAAAGATTGTTAAAAAAACAACAACATGCCATTCTAAAAAAAAAACAAGATACAAATCACAGATATATAAAATGCACACAGCTAACAACATTTTATAACTTTAACTTACAAAAACTGTAAATGATGTCGCTTTAAAGTATTCACCAAATCTAAAGATGAATTTTTGGAGGATGCACCACGCCCACAACGTTTTCCTTCAGTGATGTGGAAATGTTCTACTTTTCTCGAGGGGCAAACAAAGACCAATGCCACCTTTCTCATGCACAAGATTTTCAAAAGAGTTCTGTTACGAGGGGATCCTAACAAAAAATACTCATGCGGCACAGCAAGTATGATGAAACACCTAAGGACCCTTCATCCAAACAATCTTGCACGAGAAGAGTGCAAACAGATGAGAAACACTCCTGTTCTGTATCTGTAAAAAAGAATCACAAATAAATGTATATTAATAACTTTCAAAATTATACTATTCCATTACTGTACAAACACATTTTATATAAATACTGACTAAGAAACTATAGCCCTGACCCACACGTGTGACAATGGTTAAAACACTACATGCATAGTGCATACTACTTTGAAGCAGTTCATGCCCTAAAGCCTACCTCACTAAAACACTACATGCTAACTGACTAAATGATTACAGTACTATAAGGAGACACACTGGGTGAGTGACAGGGTGTTTGCTAGAAGTGCATGAATACTAACTAGGGAATTGAAGGATTGAAACACAACTGTGTAGGTGATTAGAGGACTGCATCCATACTGCATAGGCATTTAAAGCACTCCATGTGCTAAGGCCTGGCTCACTGCATGACTACTTGGGTACTGACTGAATGATTAGAGTACAGCAAGGAGAGTGCCTAGGTGAATTTATAGGTGCTAGGCTTTTCGCACAGGGAATGGATTAGTACTCGGTACTGAATGGGTCACTAGAGGAGTGCAAAGGCAGTGACACGATGTTTGCTGGACTGTATGGATACTGACTAGGAAATGGAAAGTGTGAAAGACAAGTGTCTAAGTGGTTAGAAGACTGCATACATAGTGGATAGGGGTTTGAAGCAGTCCATGTGCTAAGGCCTGGCTCAGTGCATGAATACTTAGGCACTGACTGAATGATTAGAGTACTGCAAAGATAGTATCTTGGTGAATTTATAAGTGTTTGAGTTTTTGCACAGTGAATGGATTAGTACATGATGCTGAATGGGTCACTAGAGGACTGCAAAGGGAGTGACAGGGTGTTTCCTGAAAGTGTATGGATACTGACTAGGGAATTGAAGGTGTGAAAGACAATTGTGTAGGCGGTTAGAGGACTGCATGCATAGTGGATAGGGGTTTGAAGCAGTCCATATGCTAAGGCCTGGGTCACTGGATGAATACTTGGGTACTGACTGAATGATTAGAGTACTGCAAAGAGAGTGCCTGGGTGTATTTATTAGGGTTTGGGTTTTGGCGCAGTGAATGGATTAGTACATGATGCTTAATAGGTCACCAGAGGAGTGCAAGGGGAGTGACAGGGTATTTGCTGGAAGTGTATGGATACTGACAGGGGAATTGAAGGTGTGAAAGACAAGTGTGTAGGTGGTTAGAGGACTGCATGCATAGTGGATAGGGGTTAGAAGAAGTCCATGTGCTAAGGCCTGTCTCAGTGCATGAAAACTTAGGCAGTGACTGAATCCTTAGAGTACTGGAAAGAGAGTGTCTTGGTGAATTTATAAGTGTTTGGGTTTTGGCACAGTGAATGGATTAGTACATGGTGTTGAATGGGTCACTAGAGAACTGCAAAGGGAGTGACAGGGTGTTTCCTGGAAGTGTATGGATACTGACTAGGGAATTGAAGGTGTAAAAGACAAGTGTATAGTATGTTAGAACACGACATGCATACTGCATAGACATTTGAAGCAGTCTATTTGGTACTTAGAAACTGACTAAATCATTAGACTACTTCTAGGACAGTGCTTGGGTAAAACTTTTAAATTTTCAGTTCTGCCACAGTGAAGAGAATAGTACATGGTACTGCACCTTAGTGTCAAACCCTGACTCATTTTATCAATGCATAAGCAAAGACTAGCTTCTAATGCCACTAAAACTTGACAACATGACAGGTTTTAAAAGAGTTATCTGCTAAAAAATACACGATGTTACCAAATGCTTCTCTCACAGTGGTTCCCAAATGCACACAGACTCTCAGTGTGATTCTAGACAACAACCACTATACCTAGGAGTTTACCAAAAATCATTCACCACTGTGGAAGTGGTAAGGGAACTGCACACAATCTTCATATTTCAGGACTGCACTTTTGTGTCAAAGCCTGACTCATTTAATCAACGCATAAGCAAAGACTGGTTTCTAATGCTACTAAAACTTGACAACATGACCGATTTTAAAACAATTATCTGTCAGCAAATACACGATGTTACCAAATGCTTCTCTCACAATCCTTACCCAAATGCACACAGACTCACAGTGTGATTTTAGACAAGCAACACTATCCTAGGAGTTTACCAAAACTCATTCACTAGTCTAGAAGTGTTAATGTTACTGCACACAATCTACATATTTAAGTACAGCACATCAGTGTCAAAGCATGACTCATTTAATCAACGCATAAGCAAAGACTGGATTCTAATGCTACTAAAACTTCACAACATGACAGGTTTTAAAACAGTTATCTGTCAGCAAATACATGATGTTACCAAATGCTTCTCTCACAGTGATCCCAAATACACACTAACTCACAGTGTGATTCTAGACAAGCACCACTATCCCTAGGAGTTTACCAAAACTCATTCACTACAGTGCAAGTGGTAAGGGAACTGCACACAATCTACATATTTCAGGACTGCACTTTTCTGTCAAAGCCTGACTCATTTAATCAAAGCATAAGCCATAACTGTCTTCTAATGCTACTAAAACTTCACAATATGACAGGTTAAAACAGTTATCTGTCAGCAAATACATGATGTTACCAAATGCTTCTCTCACAGTGATCCCAAATACACACTAACTCACAGTGTGATTCTAGACAAGCACCACTATCCCTAGGAGTTTACCAAAACTCATTCACTACAGTGCAAGTGGTAAGGGAACTGCACACAATCTACATATTTCAGGACTGCACTTTTCTGTCAAAGCCTGACTCATTTAATCAAAGCATAAGCCATAACTGTCTTCTAATGCTACTAAAACTTCACAATATGACAGGTTAAAACAGTTATCTGTCAGCAAATACACGATGTTACCAAATGCTTCTCTCACAGTGGTTCCCAAATGCACACATACTCACTGTGTGATTCTAGACAAAGAACACTATCCCTTGCACTATACCAAAACACATTTCTTCATCTAGAAGAAGTACTACGTTTTAGTATAGAAACATAACATAACTCATTTCACAAATTCAGAAACAATGACTGGTTTCTAATTCTACCAAAATATAAAAACAGCACAGTTATCTGTCTGCAAACACATGAAAAACACAAATGCTTATCACAGAATGGTTTCTACATGCGCACACACTGTCAATAAGATTGTAGAGAAAAAAAGTACTCCCTACACTTTAGCAGGAGAAATAAATTAGTCTGATTAAAATCAAAATAGTCTGCATACATCCCCTCACAATTAAATAACTCATCTTTCAAGTTCTTTTGTAGATTAAGAAGTATATCAGTCACTCACCATATTTTCTTTTACAGAATCTCTGCACTGTGCACCTCTCAGCAAAAACAAAGAAAGGAAAAGTTTCCCTTTCATTTTCCACACATATACATGTAAACATCAAATCACAATCCTTCACACATAAACTCAAAAGCAAACACACATTTCTATTGGTTAAACATTTCAACCCTTTCCAACTGAAATACATTTCAACCCTTCCCCCAATCTGCCTTTTGCCTGTTACCATAGAAACAGGTCATGGAACACTGCACTGAGCACACAGGTCAGAAGTTCAGCACACAATGTTGCTACACAAGACAGGAAGTGTGCTTCACTTTTCAACATATCAGCTAATCATATATAATGTTCCTTACAATCTGTTTTTGTTAACCAATAAGAATCATACCTTTAAAAAACAGAAATATACACCCTACCTTTCAGTGTACAAAGTAGTCATACAACCAATGATTTCTTGTCTTTTTTTTTTTTAAAAAAAGTCAGTGGATCCGCGCACCCAACGCGATAGGATGCGCGCACCGTGCGCGCATTTTGCCGTTTTTTTTTTTTTAAAAGGGGGGCCCCAGAGGGTCAGAGTATTTCCACTCTGCCCCCTTTATATGTTTTACACACTTATTCCCCTTGCTTCTTCAGCCTTGCTTCTACCGAGGCAGAAAATGGCCGCCAACAGTTCCTGGTTTTTGAATGTAGAGAGACACTCGACAGCCAATTAGCATTCACCGCGCGATCGGGAGGGTGCGTGCTTGGTTCGGGGAGGGTGCGCTCACGGTGCGGGTAGGGTCCGCGGATCCTCCCCGGCCATAGATATTTATGTACTTTTAACTCTAATTTTCTCAGGAACTACTGAACGGATTCACACCATTTATGCAAAAGGCACGAGTCTGAACTGAGGACTACCTCTTTGCCAAATTTGGTGTCATTCCGTTCAGCGGTTCGGGCTGTAGCTGCGACAAAAGATCCTATGGGAAATTGCATGGGGAATATGTGTTTTGGGACCCCCCTTTTTTCTCTGCCCCCGCTTGACGATTCACCACAAAACTTTCAGGGTAGGAGCGGAGCGGAGCTGGCCAAAAGTTTGGAAAATTTCGCGAGGATTCGTCAACCGGCGCCAGACTTATTGGAAATAGAATGTTGCAGATTTCCTATGGAAAATAGGTCCTAACTATAACTATCTACTGGCGACCGCCAGTAGGTAGTATATATATATATAGCAGCACTATTTGGAACAACGTGTCCATTTTGGCAGGGGAGATATTTGCAGGGACCCCAGTGTCTCTTGAGGCGATAACCTACTATAGGACTTTAAGATAAGGTGAGAGTGTGCTGCACACCACTATGGATGAATATATTGCACTTCAAGTACCATAATGCAGCCGGAAGGCATGCCCACTGGGCGGGACTATAATTCAAGCTGCGAGTGCGGCTGAAATTCTGATGCAGCCTGCTCCTACACAGACTCCAGTGATCAAGGGCTTGGTAGCCAGAAACATGTTTGGAGAACTTTGTTCATTGCCTAAAGCGATGTTTGTCTCCCTGCAACCTGCCAAATAAAGAAGGAGAAAAGCACGTTTGTGTGTGGCGCCTCAATTGTTGAGCATTTTCCTGCAGATTCATATAGCGGCCGTGCTCGAGGTCGCGAGGTGCCCCGCCATGGAAGAGTGGCTCCAGCGCTGTGCTGAAAACAGCAGCCCTATTTGGAACAACATGTCCATTTTGGCAGGGGAGATATTTGCAGGGACCCGAGTGTCTCTTGAGGCGATAACCTACTATAGGACTTTAAGATAAGGTGAGAGTGTGCTGCACACCACTATGGATGAATATATTGCACTTCAAGTACCATAATGCAGCCGGAAGGCACGCCCACTGGGCGGGACTATAATTCAAGCTGCGAGTGCGGCGGAAATTCTGATGCAGCCTGCTCCCACACAGACTCCAGTGATCAAGGGCTTGGTAGCCAGAAACATGTTTGGAGAACTTTGTTCTTTGCCTAAAGCGATGTTTGTCTCCCTGCAACCTGCCAAATAAAGAAGGAGAAAAGCACGTTTGTGTGTGGCGCCTCAATTGTTGAGCATTTTCCTGCGGATTCATATAGCGGCCGTGCTCGAGGTCGCGAGGTGCCCCGCCACGGAAGAGTGGCTCCAGCGCTGTGCTGAAAACAGCAGCGCTTTTTGGAACAACGTGTCCATTTTGGCTGGGGAGATATTTGCAGGGACCCGAGTGTCTCTTGAGGCGATAACCTACTATAGGACTTTAAGATAAGGTGAGAGTGTGCTGCACACCACTATGGATGAATACATTGCACTTCAAGTACCATAATGCAGCCGGAAGGCACGCCCACTGGGCGGGACTATAATTCAAGCTGCGAGTGCGGCGGAAATTCTGATGCAGCCTGCTCCCACACAGACTCCAGTGATCAAGGGCTTGGTAGCCAGAAACATGTTTGGAGAACTTTGTTCTTTGCCTAAAGCGATGTTTGTCTCCCTGCAACCTGCCAAATAAAGAAGGAGAAAAGCACGTTTGTGTGTGGCGCCTCAATTGTTGAGCATTTTCCTGCGGATTCATATAACGGCCGTGCTCGAGGTCGCGAGGTGCCCCGCCACGGAAGAGTGGCTCCAGCGCTGTGCTGAAAACAGCAGCGCTATTTGGAACAACGTGTCCATTTTGGCAGGGGAGATATTTGCAGGGACCCGAGTGTCTCTTGAGGCGATAACCTACTATAGGACTTTAATATAAGGTGAGAGTGTGCTGCACACCACTATGGATGAATATATTGCACTTCAAGTACCATAATGCAGCCGGAAGGCACGCCCACTGGGCGGGACTATAATTCAAGCTGCGGGTGCGGCGGAAATTCTGATGCAGCCTGCTCCCACACAGACTCCAGTGATCAAGGGCTTGGTAGCCAGAAACATGTTTGGAAAACTTTGTTCTTTGCCTAAAGCGATGTTTGTCTCCCTGCAACCTGCCAAATAAAGAAGGAGAAAAGCACGTTTGTGTGTGGCGCGTCAATTGTTGAGCATTTTCCTGCGGATTCATATAGCGGCCGTGCTCGAGGTCGCGAGGTGCCCCGCCACGGAAGAGTGGCTCCAGCGCTGTGCTGAAAACAGCAGCGCTATTTGGAACAACGTGTCCATTTTGGCAGGGGAGATATTTGCAGGGACCCGAGTGTCTCTTGAGGCGATAACCTACTATAGGACTTTAAGATAAGGTGAGAGTGTGCTGCACACCACTATGGATGAATATATTGCACTTCAAGTACCATAATGCAGCCGGAAGGCACGCCCACTGGGCGGGACTATAATTCAAGCTGCGAGTGCGGCGGAAATTCTGATGCAGCCTGCTCCCACACAGACTCCAGTGATCAAGGGCTTGGTAGCCAGAAACATGTTTGGAAAACTTTGTTCTTTGCCTAAAGCGATGTTTGTCTCCCTGCAACCTGCCAAATAAAGAAGGAGAAAAGCACGTTTGTGTGTGGCGCCTCAATTGTTGAGCATTTTCCTGCGGATTCATATAGCGGCCGTGCTCGAGGTCGCGAGGTGCCCCGCCACGGAAGAGTGGCTCCAGCGCTGTGCTGAAAACAGCAGCGCTATTTGGAACAACGTGTCAATTTTTGCAGGGGAGATATTTGCAGAGACCCGAGTGTCTCTTGAGGCGATAACCTACTATAGGACTTTAAGATAAGGTGAGAGTGTGCTGCACACCACTATGGATGAATATTTTGCACTTCAAGTACCATAATGCAACCGGAAGGCACGCCCACTGGGCGGGACTATAATTCAAGCTGCGAGTGCGGCGGAAATTCTGATGCAGCCTGCTCCCACACAGACTCCAGTGATCAAGGGCTTGGTAGCCAGAAACGTGTTTGGAGAACTTTGTTCTTTGCCTAAAGCGATGTTTGTCTCCCTGCAACCTGCCAAATAAAGAAGGAGAAAAGCACGTTTGTGTGTGGCGCCTCAATTGTTGAGCATTTTCCTGCGGATTCATATAACGGCCGTGCTCGAGGTCGCGAGGTGCCCCGCCACGGAAGAGTGGCTCCAGCGCTGTGCTGAAAACAGCAGCGCTATTTGGAACAACGTGTCCATTTTGGCAGGGGAGATATTTGCAGGGACCTGAGTGTCTCTTGAGGCGATAACCTACTATAGGACTTTAAGATAAGGTGAGAGTGTGCTGCACACCACTATGGATGAATATATTGCACTTCAAGTACCATAATGCAGCCGGAAGGCACGCCCACTGGGCGGGACTATAATTCAAGCTGCGAGTGCGGCGGAAATTCTGATGCAGCCTGCTCCCACACAGACTCCAGTGATCAAGGGCTTGGTAGCCAGAAACATGTTTGGAGAACTTTGTTCTTTGCCTAAAGCGATGTTTGTCTCCCTGCAACCTGCCAAATAAAGAAGGAGAAAAGCACGTTTGTGTGTGGCGCCTCAATTGTTGAGCATTTTCCTGCGGATTCATATAGCGGCTGTGCTCGAGGTCGCGAGGTGCCCCGCCACGGAAGAGTGGCTCCAGTGCTGTGCTGAAAACAGCAGCGCTATTTGGAACAACGTGTCCATTTTGGCAGGGGAGATATTTGCAGGGACCCGAGTGTCTCTTGAGGCGATAACCTACTATAGGACTTTAAGATAAGGTGAGAGTGTGCTGCACACCACTATGGATGAATATATTGCACTTCAAGTACCATAATGCAGCCGGAAGGCACGCCCACTGGGCGGGACTATAATTCAAGCTGCGAGTGCGGCGGAAATTCTGATGCAGCCTGCTCCCACACAGACTCCAGTGATCAAGGGCTTGGTAGCCAGAAACATGTTTGGAGAACTTTGTTCTTTGCCTAAAGCGATGTTTGTCTCCCTGCAACCTGCCAAATAAAGAAGGAGAAAAGCATGTTTGTGTGTGGCGCCTCAATTGTTAAGCATTTTCCTGCGGATTCATATAACGGCCGTGCTCGAGGTCGCGAGGCGCCCCACCACGGAAGAGTGGCTCCAGCGCTGTGCTGAAAACAGCAGCGCTATTTGGAACAACGTGTCCATTTTGGCAGGGGAGATATTTGCAGGGACCCGAGTGTCTCTTGAGGCGATAACCTACTATAGGACTTTAAGATAAGGTGAGAGTGTGCTGCACACCACTATGGATGAATATATTGCACTTCAAGTACCATAATGCAGCCGGAAGGCACGCCCACTGGGCGGGACTATAATTCAAGCTGCGAGTGCGGCGGAAATTCTGATGCAGCCTGCTCCCACACAGACTCCAGTGATCAAGGGCTTGGTAGCCAGAAACATGTTTGGAGAACTTTGTTCTTTGCCTAAAGCGATGTTTGTCTCCCTGCAACCTGCCAAATAAAGAAGGAGAAAAGCACGTTTGTGTGTGGCGCGTCAATTGTTGAGCATTTTCCTGCGGATATATATATATATATATATATATATATATATTTACTGAAAAACCATAGGTTTTAGGGAAAGTTATAGTTAGTTGGACATTTCACTCGTACAAAACCAGAGAAATTCCCCCGTTATAGTTAGTTCAGCTAACTATAACTCACGCCCCCGCAATGCACTACTGATGACGTCACATATTACATCACTCATGACATGGTCAGTGACTTCACTGATGACATCACTGATGACATCTCAAGTGACATCAGTGATGAAATCACTGATGACATCATCCAGTGACTGTGTGGTTCTATAAAGTTTAAATATGTTTAATATATATAGGGAAAGGTGTATTGAAGAATGAGTGGGTGTATAAGTGTCTGAATGGATGATTTAGTAGGCGCGTGACTGACTCTATAAGTGAGTGATAATCACTCTATAAGTGAGTGATTAAACGTATCTTACTGAATGCATGGGTTAGTGACTAAACTGTGTGAATATCTGTATCCATCTCTCTGTTGGTGTGTAAGCGGCTGCATGGGTTTGCGAATAGCTACATGAGTGTCTATATGGGTTATAGATTTGTTGTCTGAGTATCTGTATGGGTGCCTGAGTGTTTGTGTGGGTGGTGTGTGTGTGACTGTGCATAGATGTGTGAGTGGGTGATTCCCTGGGTGCATGGTTTCAAGAGTGCATCTGTGATGGACTGTATGGGAATGAGTGTGTGTATGGGTGTGTTAGTGAGTGAATGTTTATCTCAGTGGTACATGTGTGAGTAACTACATATGTGAAAGGCAGTATATATGTGTGTTTGAGTATATAAATGGCTGTAAGGAAGAGTGGGTGATTGTGGGAGTGGCTGTATGGATGAGTGTGTGCTTGTGTCAGTGATTGTATAAGAGCGTAAGAATTTGTATGAGTATTTGAGCTGGTGTGTGTATAACTGTATAGGTGAGTATATGGCAGTGTGATTAATTATTTGCATGACTGACTAGGTGTGTGAGTACCTCTATGGATGAGTGGCAGTGTGTGAGTGTCTATATAGGTGTATGTGTGCATATGATAGTCCTGTACTGAGTGACCATAAGTATGAGTGACTGTACGGGTGAGTGAGTGGATGTGTGTATAAACCTAAGAATCAGTGAATGGGTATGTAGTTATTGCTGTTGGAGTGTCTATTGTTTTGATAATGGCAGTCTGTAATTTAGAGTGGGTGTATCAAAGGTTATATTAGGGTGTGAGAAGATGCATCAAATTATCACATGGATGGTGTCATCAGTGATGTCATCAGTGATGTCATTTGAGATGTTATCAGTGATGTCATCAGTGATGTCACTGACTATGTCATGAGTGATGTAATATGTGATGTCATCAGTAGTGCATTGCGGGGGCGCGAGTTATAGTTAGCTGAACTAACTATAACAGGGGAATTTCTCTGGTTTTGTTTCTATAACTTTCCCTAAAACCTATGGTTCTTTCAGTGAATTTCTAAGGTTTTTTAAATGCTAATTTCTAAGTATAACGTGCCTGAAACCTATGTTTTTTTCAGTGAATTTCAAAGGTTTTTTACATGCTAATTTCCAACTATAACCTGCATGAAACCTATGGTTTTTTAAGTGAATTTCAAAGGTTTTTCAAATGCTAGTTTCTAACTATGCCTACAGAGGTAGGACATGTGAAGAAAGAAGAAAAAACGCACAGACAGAAGCAAAAGAGATGCAGAAAGAAGCAACAGAAGTCCACAAAGACGAAGAAAAGTGCCAGAAGAAGCAAGACATGTGCAGAAAGAACCAACAGAGGAGCAGAAAGAGGCCTTGTTGCAAAATCATCCTGTGCCCACAACTTTTTCAGACGGGTACTGGTGGTAACTGACTCTGACTAACCAGGCCTAGAACCAGTGCTATGCTAAAAGACACTTAGAATACAGTGAAAACACCTACATGCACTAGGGAACTCTATGCGTTGGGGTACCCCTGTGATTTGCACGACCTCCTCTGTAAGGCCCTAGTACATAATAGGGCAGGGGGATTAAAACTACCTCTAAGTCAGAGGTGCAGAAATATACTTTAACTAGTAGTCACGTTTGCAGAGTGGTGGAGAAAGGGTGCTGGGCGTCCAACCTATGCTCATGGATTCCGCTGTGTAGGACTTACAGGTGGTACCAGGAGGGATTCTTGGCCCCCAAACTCCCTCAGGACTAAATTGGACTTCATCCCCCATCCCGTAGTCTACCAAGAGGCACGTTTGCAGAGTGGTAGAGAAAGGGGGCCATGGACTCTGAAGACGTCTTAGCAATCCCAGTGTGTGGGACTTACTGGAGGTAACAAGAGGGGTAGTTGGCCCACAAGGACATCCTTATTTTCTCGGCCGGATTCGCGCACCCAGCGCGAATTCGGCCGATTAATTTAAAAAAAAAAATGCTTTTTTGGGCCCTGAGCAGGCCTAGGGGGTCAGGGTTTTTCTACCCTGCCCCCTTTTCTTATTTTGCGCATTAGTTTTTCTGTTTTCTTGTGCCTCGGTTCTACCGAGGCACAAGATGACTGCCAACACTTCCTGGTATGGTGTGTTGACAGCCAATTAGAATAACGCTCATGGTCGGGAGGGTGCACGGATCCACCGTGCCTCTAGATATTGAAACTTTTATTGTTTGATTTTCTCAGCAACTACTGAATGGATTTACACCATTTAAATAAAGGGGGCTTTCTGAACCAAGCACTACCTTTTTACAAATTTGGTGTAATTCCCTTGAGCAGTTCGAGCTGTAGCCGTGTCTAAAGTTTCCTATGAAGAAATTTATTTTCCGACCTCTTTTTTTTTATTTCTCAGGAACTACTGAACGGATTTACACCATTTAACAAAAAGGTCTCTTTCTGAACCAAAGGCTACCATTTTGCTTAATTTGGTGTAATTCCAATCAGCAGTTTGGGCTGTCTTTGTCTAAAGTTTCCGATGGAAATTAACATGGGGAAAACGTGTTTTGGGACCCCCCCCTTTTTTCTCGGCCCCCGCTTGCCGATTCACCCAGAAACTTTCAGGATAGGAGCTGACCGGAGCGCCGCACTAGTTGTGAAAATTTCGCGAAGATTCGTCAACCGGCGCCAAAGTTATTGGCAAAAGAAAAAACGCTTTTCCTATGGAAAATAGGTCCTAACTATAACTATCTTCTGGCAACCGCCAGTAGATAATATAGCTATATATATATATATATATATATATATATATATATATATATATATATATGCAGTTTTGATGCCTGAGTTGCTGTACTGTCCCAACACACAGGTACGAACCACTTAAAATCTTCAAGATGTTACAAAAACCGCTTCAAACAACAGGGGTGGCTTCTTAGTCGTAGTTTATTCAGCCACTGTAGTAAAAACAGACAAGTGTCCGCCCTGGACGCGTTTCGATCGCCAAAGCGATCTTGATCACCTGACGCGCCTGTGACGGATTGCCATATTTAAATTACACTCAACCAATGAAAACCCTTTAACAATTAAATCCTCATGGAGATTTAAAGCAATACCAGCACTTGGAGTAACACAAAGATTTTGGCAGATTGCTACAAATTCAATAACTACAAAGTAACATGCGAAATGTGGCATATTCCGGTGCCAAGCAAATAAATGCAAATACAATGGAACTAAGATGTAAAATATTAGCAAACAGTTTTTTACAGAGATCACACATTTAAATATTGATGCGAGCAGTGACTGATATTTAGAAAGTGAACATATGATCTCTGCCCGCCAACCAAATTGGAATTAAAAACTAAAACGAACAAATTCGTGTATACAGTCCTGCAAAAGACCCCTGGGCATAAATTGCAATATAGCAGAAGGCAAGTGCCTAGTGAAACATCGCTACAAATGTAATGTAACTAAATTCATATTCCCACTGTAAAAAGGCTGATGCCTAATATTGACATTAATTTCTTAAATGAAATATTTATATTTAATATCTCGGTAATCTAATCCACTTATTTCTCATGTGAGACTATTGCCTTATATTGGCACCTGCTATTGTTGCAGTTGAAATATGACTACAAGTAATCTATATAGTCACTCATCATGTTAGTCTAAAGAATACTGTGCACTTCCCAAACATGTTATCGTGCCAGATTGTATTAACCTCCATGAATGAGAAAAAATGTTTTAAAAGGGAAAAAAAAGGTTGATTATTTAAGATTAAAATTACTTTAGGTGGTGCAGCAAGGAACAATATTTGTGAATATCATCCACTAAATGTAAGAGTTAGTGCATAGATACGGGCATTAAACATTGAAGTTGAATCATGTGTACTGTGGCAATATTAGACAATCTCACTAATAGCCAAGATGACAACAGCTCCACAAAAATTGTTTAGTAGATTAGCAAGGGAGAGAATTAAGTTCCCATGTTACATTGCTTATGACTTGACAGTGGGTTCACCTCCATAAACACATGATACTCATAAATAGAGGTCCCCAAATACAGGTAAAAGTTTTTTCTGCATTTACTGTATGTATGTTAGATTTGAAACTAAGACCTTTCATGTTGTCTATAGGAAATGATGCAAGTCCTCACTGGTGTTCAATCCATGCGGCATACGTGTATCCAATGAGAATGAACGAGGACTCCTACTGCCTCAATCTTTTCTCCCTGTTGCCTCCCCGAAAGTAAGGAGGAACTGCCCCTATTACAGAATAGGTTAAATCTTGCAACCTGTTATTGTGAACTGCTTTAAAGTGACGTGCTACAGGATAATTTTCATCCGAATTAACAATAGCACGCAGATGTTGAAGAATCCGGTTGAAAACCGGAAGCTTAGTGCTGCCAATATACTTCAATTGGCATGTACACTGCAGTTGGTATACAGTTGGTATACAGCGTAGTCAGTTCTACATGTATAGTGTTCTTTTATATGTATTGGAGAATCACTAAAGGCTGTGCAATATTCCAACAGGTTCAAACCAAATTTACATGCTCGACAAGATGAGCACTTAAAAAAACCTGGTCTGACCAACCAATTAGTTTTAGGCATAATCTCAGGGCATGTCTTAACAAGTGCATCCCTCATGGAAGGTGCCCTCCTAAAAGTTATAGCGGGAAGTTTTGGCAACAAGAATCTCAAAGTTAAATCTGACAAGACAATAGGCCATTGTTTATAGACAATATGTCTTATGCTTTTTTCCTGTCTACTAAAAGTAGTGATAAGGCGGATAGTTTGAATTGCTTCTGGAGTGGGCTCACTCTGTGTTGGATTGGTGAGGCTCTTTTTAGAAACTAAACATGATTCTCGTGGTTGCGAATTAGCTTTATCCAAAGCCTTGGTTAAATTTAAATGTGCATAGCCTCTCATCAAGAATCGTGAAAAAGCCTCTTTCTGGCACTTGTCTAGATCTAATTCTAGACTACATATGCGTCTAATACGGAGAAATTCTCCGTATGGGATACTTTGTATTAAATGACGCGGATGGGCACTGCTGGCATGCAAGATAGAATTACCGGCAGTGCCCTTCCTATGTAGTCGAGTTTGTAGATGGTTCTCATGAATGTATACCTCAACATCTAGAAATTCCACCTTATTTGTGTTGATAGAAGCTGTAAAGTGGGGGTTCATGGAATTGGTATTGATGGACGAAATAAAATCCTTAGCTTCGCCTTCTGTACCATCCAAAATAACAAATATATCATCAATAAATCTGCCATAATACCTCACATGATCCTCCCAGGCCTGTTTATGTTGCACTTTAAGGATGTGCTCCTCCCACCACCCTACCAACAGGCAGGCATAGGTAGGTGAGAAACACGCCCCCATCGCAAAACCCCTCAGTTGTTTATAGGGAATTTTGTTAAACAAAAAGAAGTTGTTGTTTAGACATAGCTCAGTCATCTGGAGTAACATGTTATTGTGCTCTTTAAAACCTATGTTGCGATTATTGAGAAAGTATTTTATTGCTGTTAAGCCTTGAGAGTGGTGAATACATGTATATAGTGATGTGATGTCTAAGGTCATCAAACACCAATCACTACACCATTCTATTTGGCTGATTTTCATCAGAAAATCACCAGTGTCTCTTATGAAGGAAGGTAGATTCATCATATGTGGTTGGAGGAAGTAGTCTACATATCTGGATATGGCCTCTAGTACGTTGTTTCTTGCAGAGATTTTTGGTCTGGCGACAACAGGAGATATTCCCTTATGCACCTTAGGAATAAAGTACATTATGGGAGTTGTAGGGAAATAATTTTTTAAAAAGAGAAATTCCTTTTTAGTGATCAACCCCTGTCGTTTCCATGTTAGTAGACTCTTTGTAACAGTTTCCTTCACCTGATTTAAATTCAATTTGCTAGCTTTCGCATAACAGTTGGTATCCGTTAAATGACGGTCAGCTTCCCTCAAATAATCCACCCTTGGCCATAAAACAATGTTACCTCCCTTGTCGGCACTCATCACAACAACATCATGTTTGCTTTTCAATTTATTAATCAAGGCCCAGTATTTTTTTGCCTGATAGGTACACTTGGTATGTCCATGAAGGACCGATGTTTGTAATTTCTTCAAGTCATTAATGACCATATCACTGAAAATGTCCACACTATCTTTGGGCATCAATGGATAAAAAGTAGATTGGGGACAAAAAGGGCTAGCAGCCGCCATGCCCGTGTTAACCCCCAATTCAAAGGATTCATCCAAGCTACACTCTTGTTCTGTGTTGGTATTTACGGCAAGAGATTGTACAACTCCTAATATTGAAATGTCAGCCACTGTCAAGCTTGATGAACTAGAAGTATCACTGCAATTGGTTGCAGGTAATTTATTAAGTTGGAAATGCTTGCGAAGTTTAATCTTGCGGATAAACTTGTAAATATCCACTCGGGAGTGTTTATACGAGAAGTTTGACTCAGGACAGTAAGATAACCCCAGGGTCAATAACTGTTGTTCCGCTGTTGTTTGAGTCATATTGGTCAAATTGATGATAGTATTATCCTGTTGTGTTAGCGGTTCCGTTTCCACCAACCTCTGCCCCTGTTGCCTCTTACTGCGCCTCCGCTTCCGCCTCTCCCGTCGGGATTTACTGGCGCTGATGGCACAGTGTTCTGTTTGTTCCTGGGGCGCAAAGTGGCTTGCCTGTCCATAGTTAAAAAATTCAGTTCTTCCCCCAGCGTATGTTAACAGCTTCCTCTGTATCCATGCCCCACTGGTACCTTCTTCTGAATCATAACTAGTTAGCGAATCTGAGTCTCCCTGGGCAGAATTATCACCAGTTATACCGGATGTTGATGAAGCTTTGACCTGTTCTGTTCGAACCAACTTTTTGACATTGTCAAATTTTCGTGAAAAAGTAAAAACTCTACCAAACAAGTAATCATCCCTATCACGGGCGAACTTAAAGGCTTTCCGAGTTTTAATCACAGATTTGTGGTTCTTCAGTCTTGACTCAATGTCCAGTCTGCCTTTAGCAATCAACTCTTTCTGTTCACTCCTTTCCAGGATAATATTCAGTTCATCAATCTCTTTGATAATGGCCTCTCTATCAATCTCTGCATATTTGATAAGGATGTTTACCATGTTCATCGAGGCCTGGAGATTATTGGTAGCCTCTTTTTTTTTATTTCTCAGGAACTACTGAACGGATTTACACCATTTAACAAAAAGGTCTCTTTCTGAACCAAAGGCTACCATTTTGCTTAATTTGGTGTAATTCCATTCAGCAGTTCGGGCTGTCTTTGTCTAAAGTTTCCGATGGAAATTAACATGGGGAAAACGTGTTTTGGGACCCCCCCCCTTTTTTCTCGGCCCCCGCTTGCCAAATCACCCAGAAACTTTCAGGATAGGAGCTGACTGGAGCGCCCCACTAGTTTTGAAAATTTCGCGAAGATTCGTCAACCGGCGCCAAAGTTATTGGGAAAAGAAAAAACGCTTTTCCTATGGAAAATAGGTCCTAACTATAACTATCTTCTGGCAACCGCCAGTAGATAATATAGCTATATATATATATATATATATATATATATATATATATATATATATATATATATATATATTATCTACTGGCGGTCGCCAGTAGATAGTTATAGTTAGGCCCGTGTTTCCATAGGAAATCCGCAACATTCTATTTGGAATAAATTTGGCGCCGGTTGACGAATCCTTGCAAAATTTTTAAAATAGGTGGGGCGCTCTGCTCCGCTCCTACCCTGAAAGTCTTGGGGTGATTCGTCAAGCGGGGGCTGAGAAAAAAGGGGGGTCCCAAAACACGTTTTTCCCATGCAATTTTCCATAGGGACCTTTAGTCCAAGGTACAGCCCGAACGGCTGAACAGAATTACTTGACATTTGGAAGAGAGGTAGTCCTCAGCTCAGGGATGTGCCTTTTGCAGGTCTGGTGTCAATCTGTTCAGTAGTTCCTGAGAAAATCAAAAGTAAATTCATATATATATGTGGGCGGAGCCTAACCACACATCTCATCTTGAGATCTGATTGGCTGTCAGCACTTCATCCAAGAAGTGTTGGCAGCCATCTTGGGACCAATATACATGATAGCACTTCATTAAAAAGCATTGCAGTTAATAGAAGGTTTTAAGACTTTAGTTACATTATAAATCATTTGTTGATGGTACCATATTCATTTTAGGAATTGTGGTATGTTCTAAGGTGATTTCACCATGTGAAAAAGCCTTCTGCTGGGATATCATGATTGAGAGAAAAATATTTTCTCATGCTTTTCCCACAGAGGTTTGGAAGGTGATCTATAAGCTAAACTGAGAGCTTATTTTCTGTAAATTCACATTATCTTTCTCAGTCATGTGAGAATGAAGTCTGACATTCTCAGTAAAACATGTACATCCAACAAGGTCAGAGACTGTCAGTTGATTCCTTTGTGTTCTACTGCAGCTTCCCAGAGTGTTCCAAAGAACAACTAGAGCACTAACAGTCCTACTTATGATAAACGTATGGCACACCTGAAGCCATCTTGCTTGGATTAAAGTGGGAACTCTTAAAACATTTAATTTAAAGAGGAACAAAATGAGGGGGTTCATTTTTCCATAAAAAGTATGATTAGTGCTGCAGAAAGAAAAATTAGGGCACATTTTGAGTGACTTCTCAAATCCTCTTCTATTTCATTAAAAAATTCTGACATGCAGACTGAAACATGCACTTTCAATACCAGCAGCAGTTTTCCCTGGTGAGCAGTAGCTTTACTACAGTGATCTAATGAGCAAAAAGAGTGCTAACATTCTGAATTTATGGCAAATGTGTGACACATCTGAATGCCTTCTTGATGGAATCAAAGTAAAAAACTGAAAGTATTTCCTACTGAGGAGACTGCAGTAAATGAGGAAATTAGGAAACTTCATAACAAATAAGTCTCCCAAGATGGCCACCAGAGACAAAAGAGCCCAAATGTAGCCCAAATATCACTCAGATGTAGCCCAAGTATAGCCCAATGACAGAATGCCCCAGAGTGTTCTTAAAAACAACTAGAGCGCTTACTGTCTTCATTATGACAAAAGTATGGCACACCTGAAGCCATCTTGATTGGAATAAACTGGTAACACTTAAAACATTTAATTTAAAAAGGAACACAATGAGGGGGTTCATTTTGCCATAGAAATTATGATTAATGCTGAAGAAAGAAAATGAGGGCACATTTTGAGTGACTTCTCAAATCCTCTTCTATTTCATTAAAAAATTCTGACATGCAGACTGAAACATGCACTTTTAATACCAGGAGCAGACTTCCATGGTGAACAGTAGTTTTACTACAGTGATCTAATGAGCAACTAGAGTGCTAACATCCAGAATTTATAGCAAATGTGTGACATATCTGAATACCTTCATGATGGAATCAAAGTAAAAAACTGAAAGCATTTCCTACTGAGGAGACTGCAGTACATGAGGAAATTAGGAAACTTCATAACAAATAAATCTCCCAAGATGGCCACCGGAGACAAAAGAGCCCAAATGTAGCCCAAAATCACCCAGATGTAGTTCAAATATAGCCCAATGACAGAAGTGTGCAAAACACTTATTATTTTGTGTTTTTGCAGTGTTATATAGTGCAGACTTGTCAGGTATTGGAGTGCTTTACATGAGCATTGGTTACATCACACAAGAACACATTCATTTTGGTTGTAGACATGGGGAGACTAAGTGATTTGACCAGAATCACAGGATGTCGAGCTGAAGCAGAAACTCCAACCTGGTTCCCCAGTTGCAAAGTCTGCAGTTCTGGAAGTAACACCACATCCTCTCCCCTAAGTGCAACATTTAATCAAGTGGTCAACTGGATAAAAAAACATAAAGATATGAAATAATTTAAAAGTGCTTTGTCGCTATTTGAAAACTCAGAAAATATGTCCTTATTTTAGAGCACTAACCATAATTTTAATGCCAATAAGACCCTCTCATATATGTAATTTCTAAAGGAAATGCTCTAGGTATTACAGTTTTGATTGCATCAAGATGACGTCAGGCGTTCCACACTTTTGTAATAAATATAGAATGTTAGCAATCTAGTTGTTCATTAGGATACTGTTGAGAGGCAGAGGCCAGGGGCACGGACTCTGAAAATTGAAGGCAGGTAGGAGGGTGCAAAGGCAACAATTTAACCACACTGAGCAGGCAGGAAGGGCCGTGGCAGCACAACAGACTATGGAGGGCAGTGGAAAGGGGGGCAGGGCAACAAACCAACAATACAGGACTTGTAAGAGAGGCTGTGGCAATGTAATAGACCATTGTGGGCAGAAGGAAGAGGCAATGGTAGTACAACCATACATGCCAACAGACCCGATTCAGCCAGGAAACGTCCAATGTTTTTAAGCTCAAATGGGCTTTATTTGATCTGTCTCCTGTCTACAATCTCCTCTTTTTCAATGTAACTCAAAGGGGAAAATCAATACCCCAGTTTTTTTTCAAAATCTCCCTCTTACCAAGTTCAAAATGTTCGCAAGTATGGTACATTGGATCATGGAAGGAAATGGGGTAGGGACATGGACTTGGATAACAGAGGTCAGGAGGGACATGGAGAGGTGCACCAAACTGACCCTGCAGGGCAGGCATCAGGGTTTGCAGCAGCACAATACACCACACAGGGCATGCGGGACGGGAGTGCAGCACAAAAATCCACAGAAAGCAAGAGGGAGGGGACAGGACCATGCACATGGACAACAGAGAACAGAGGGTAAAGAGGCAATGGTAGCTAGCTGACCATAAAGGACAGACAGGAGAGAAAGCTGCAGCATAACAGACTATAAAGGGCAGGAGGGACGGATCAGGGGCATTACAATGAAACAGACAAGCCAGGAGGGAAGGAGTAGGGGTCTGTACATGTAAACAGAGGGCTGGGGGCAAGGGGGCAGGGAAGGAGCAGCAAGATAGCCATGGAGGTCGGGCAGGATGGGCACTAGAAGCAAGACACACCATGAAGAGCAACAGTGAGACTGTGATGGCATACACACAGACCATGGAGGGAAGGTGGGAGGGGGTCAGGGGCAGCTAACTGACCACACAGGGAAGGTGGGAGGGGCCATGGCAGCACAGAAGACCATGCATGGCAAGTGGGAGGGTTAGTGGCAGCACAATGGCTATGATGGGCAAGAAGGAGGGTGCAGGGGCATGCACAAAGGACGATGGAGGATAGAAGGGAAGGTCAGGACCTGTGCACAGACAAGAAAGTTCAGGGAAAGGGGCCTCACAACAGACCGCACGGGGCAGGCAGGAGGAGCAGTTGCAGCACAACAGACCAGGGAGGGCAGAAGGGTGTGGCAGTACAATGGACCATGTAGGACAGGAGGAAGAGGATAGGGGCATGGCATGTGGACAGGCAGGGTGGAGGTGGCAGGGACAGGTTACAGTCATCTGACAATGCTAGGCAGGTGGGAGGGGAGTGGCAGCTCAACAGAACACTCAGAGTAGATAGGAGTTGCAGGTCCATGGAACATGGTGGGCGAAAAGGATGGAGCAGGGGCATGCACAAAGACATCGGAGGGCGGGGGGAAGGAGAATAGGGGCAGCAAGCTAAGCAAAGAGTTTAAGCAGGAGGTCAATGATGGGGCATAGAATTGGGCAATGGAGGGCAGGAGGAGTGGACTGGTACATCATACTAAATTGAGGGCAGTGGCAGCACATTAGACCATGCATGGCAGGAGGGAGGAGGCTAGTCCATGGATTCACACAACAGAGGATAGGGAGGAGGGGGATGGGGCAGCAAGCTAACTGTTCAGAGAAGGCGGGTATTAGGAACTTTATTGTTTTTAAAACGTGTGTCTGTGCGAACTACTTAAAATATGAACAAGTATGCAGCATAATCTCACTTTTATTCAGGAAGAAGAGGACGTTTATGACTGTGACTCCGGGCTCACTTGGCAGAAACACCCCCTGACCCTCCACCCCCTATCGCAAAATGTAATGCCCGTGAAAAGGGTAGGTGAACACAGTGTTATATAGAACATAGTCCTGAGAGCACGATTGAAAATGAAAACTAGATATAGTGTATGGTATAAACTATGCACCAAAAAGTGTGATATAAGATGAACTGGGCGTGAAATATAATATGCAATACATTGTGCACAATGACAGATTCATTGGAGAGCGCGAGATAGCACAGGCACTAGCGCGTGCTATGCGATATGAGCCTTGGAGTGTAATATGCACAGGGCAGTGTTGTGTAACATAACTAGTCTCTAAAGTTGTAATATAAAATATGTGCTGGGGAGTGTAACGTTGCATATGCACTGTGACAAAGATATGGATCCCAGATTGTAAAATGTATGGCATAGCACTGTGCGTTATAACATAGGCATCGAGGAAGGCACGTTAGATGGGGCAATATAACCTGTGCGAAGACAAGTGTGGCATGACATATTCACGGGGTGGTGTTACAGTGCACATGGGCTAGAGAGTGTCATAGCATATGCACTAGCTAGTGGAATACAACAAAGAGGTGTGTGGCACTCAGCAGGCAATGGTGGGTGTAACACAGCATTGGGCTCTGCCAGGAGCACGCTGTGACTCTCAAGTGATGTTCGTCCCCTTTCCAGAGAGTAAAATAAAAAGTATTACACATCCGGCAGTGGATGTGTGTTTTATTAACCGTGAGGGGGGTTTCTTGCATAGTTTTGGTTGAATTTTTGTTGAATCCCCTTTGAATGGCTTGGTGTGCATGTGTATTAAATGTGCCCGTCAATAGCTACCCATGTTTGTATAAATAAACGACAAGGGTGTCTACCGGGATTAGGCACGGTAGGGCATCAGACATGTCAGAGCTTCACTAGTGGTGTAAATACATTCCACGTGGATTCATTGTATGCATAGTCGCCTTTTAATGAATATCACGCAAATCGTCATGGTGATAGGTACGTACGGTTTGTCCAGCATGTCCTAGGTGTGTCTATAAATATATATTTTTTTAAAATAATAAAAAGCAGTGGCCGGCCCTGGGGATTGGGGTCAAAAAAATATAATTAGGAGACAGGCCCTGGGGGATGGGGTCATCAGGGCCAATAAATTAGAATAAGAAGGGGAACCACACAGCCCCCCTTCTTAAAAAATTAAAATAAATAAAAGACTGGCATCGTGCCGGAGGCCACGCCCCCTCCTTGCAGCACTCTGAAAAGGCGCCCCCTGGCGAGTTGTAAGTTGGGGAATTAATTCCTCTTCACTACTGAGGGTCCCTGAGGGCCAACTAGCCCAACAGGCATCTCCAGTATGCGCCACGGAGCTGCGCTGCAGACATGTGTTCTGAGACCAAGCCCCTTTTTACACCTCTCTGCAACGCAGCTCTGTGGCGCTTACTGGAGGTACCTAGTGGTGTAGTTTGACCCTAGGGACCCTTAGGATTCAAGGGGACTTAATCTCTCAACTTAGAACAGCCACAGGGCGCGTTTACACGGTGGTGAAGGGAGGGGACGGGGCCTGAGGTGACGTGTGCAAACACGCACTATGGCACGTTTTAAATTGGGAATATAATTTCCCTTCAATACTGAGGGCCCCTGGGGGCTAACTAGCCCACCAAGTGCTTCCAGTAAGCACCACTGAGCTGCATTGCAGAGAGGTGGTCCAGGCCATGCCACTTTTTACACCTCTCTGCAACGCAGCTCTGTGGCACTTACTGGAGGTACCTAGTGGGCTAGTTGGACCCTAGGGACCCTCAGGATTCAAATGAACTTAATCTCCCAACTAAAAACGGACACAGGGCGTGTTTACACAGTGGTGAAGGGAGGGGACGGGGCCTGAGTTAACGTGTGCAAAAACGCCCTGTGGCCTGTTTTAAGAGGTAGTTTTAATCCCCCTGCCCTATTATATACTAGGGGCTTACAGAGGAGGTCATGCTAATCACAGGGGGACCCCAACGCATAATGTTCCCTAGTGTATGTAGGTGTTTTCACTGTATTCTGAGTGTCTTTTAACATAGCACTGGCTCTAGGACTGGTTAGTCAGACTCAGTAACCACCAGTATCCGTCTGAAAAAGTTGAGGGTATGGGATGATTTTGCAACAAGGCTGCTGTCTGCTCTTCTTTTTGTTCTTTCTGCACGTCATCCTTCTTCCTGCACTTTTCTTCGTCTTTGAGGACTTCTGTTGCTTCTTTCTGCACTTATTTTTTTTCTTTCTGTGCATTTTTCCTTCTTTCTTCACATGCCTATCTCTGTAGGCATAGTTAGAAATTAGCATTTAAAAAACCTTTGAAATTCACAGAAAAAACCATAGGTTTCAGGCACGTTATAGTTAGGAATTAGCATTTCAAAAACCTCAGAAATTCACTGAAAAAACCATAGGTTTCAGGGGCGTTATAGTTAGCTGGACTTTTCACTTGTACAAAACCATTGAAATTCCCCCGTTATAGTTAGTTCAGCTAACTATAACTCATGCGCCCGCAATGCACTGCTGATGACGTCACATATTACATCACTCATGACATGGTCAGTGACATCACTCATGACATCACTGATGATATACACACGAGCGGCTCAAGGACCACCGCAAAAAACAACTGGGACAGCGGGCACCCTTGCCTAGTACAGCGATGTAACGCAAATGTATATGTGCCACAGGGTCTGTGTACAGAAGCTTGATCCAATTAGTGTATGCCTCTGCCAATCTCATGTGATGTAATACTGCGAACAAATACTTCCATAAAATTGAATCAAAGGCCTTTGCGGAGTTCAACAACACCGACACAGCAGGCAACTCTGGCTCTAAAATATGCAGCACAGCAAACAGTGTATGCAAATTATGCGAGGTAGACCGAGCCGGCACAAACCCTGACTGATCCGGCAGTACCATTGTTGGCAATAGGAGACAGAGTCGATTGGCTATGACCTTTGCCAATATCTTTGCATCAGTGTTGATAAGCGATAGCGGCCTGTAAGAGTCACAGCCACTGGGCAGCTTACCGTGCTTCAATAATGTACTTATCAGCGCTCCCCGGAGAGTGGCAGGCAGACACTTCTTTTTAAATGCTTACATATACATAGCATAGAGTTGGGGAGCCAATAAATCAGTGTACTCTTTATAGAATTCCCCGGCAGACCGTCTACCCCTGTAGCTTTCCCATTAGACAATGCAGCAATAGCTTCTTTTATTTCTTCCAGCGTTATTTGTTGCTCTAAAAATCCTCTCTGTCCTCGTGTGAACCACACCAGCACTATATCCTCCAAATATTCTGCAATATCTGGTTCCTCTGCTGATTCACGGTCAGCATACATGGTTTTGATAGTACTGCACAAACTTGCTTAGTATACCTGGTGTGTCATAGTGAATAATATTAGCACTAGATATCACTTCCACTATATGCGTTCTTGCCCATGGCTCTGAAATTCTGCTGGCTAACGCTTTCCCAGGTCTTCCACCTTACCCATAAATTCTAGCTTTCCATCTCTGTGACCTTTGTTGCAGCTCTTGTTCAGCTACTTCATTATATTCTGTAATTTTCTCCCTAATTTCTGCCAGAGTACCCTCCTCTTTCGTTATGTCATATGACCTTTCCAAGCTCCCCAAGTCTACTTCAAGCTGTCGCAGCCTCCCTTGTATGGATCTAAGGACCCCAGCTTGGAGACAGATACATGTACCACGAAGCGTTACTTCTGAATGCCTCCCAAACTATTTCCACACTCGGCACTGAGTATACATTATATTCAAAGAACTCTGCAATCGCCACCCTCACTCCTTACCGGCATACCTGATCAATCTGTGAGAACAACTGCAATCGCCATTGGAACTGTGGGGGAGTGTGTGTGGGAACCGACATAGCCATCAAAACCGGCGCATGATCTGATAATGTCTTTGGTAAACGTTTGATCCTTGTAATCCACGAAGTTACATCTTTGGTGGTTAGCCAATAATCTAGTCGCGACCATGATTTATGTATGTAGGAGTGATATGTGCCTTCTTTAATTCCCAGGTGCCGCATCTGCCAAATATCTGTGAGACCCAAGTCCATCATGCCCCCACAATGACTTCTGCCACCCGATTAGGTGGCTCCTCTGCTGCAGAAAGCGGATCTATCCCTTGCACCAATGAAACATTTAAAATCCCCACCACAGATAATTGCAGAGGAGGGTAATTTGTGTAGCTTAACCCATATTCTTGCAAAGAAGGCCGGGTTGTCTATGTTGGGCCCATATACATTGACAATGGTTATCATTGTGCCACATAATTTTCCTTGCACAATTATATATCGTCCCAGTTCATCGACTTCAGAATGTATGAGGGCACATTTTTTTAATGAGGATCATCACGCCCCTCTCATAGGAGGAGTATAAGGATTTTGGCTTCACCCAGCCCATCTTTTTGCCACTTTTTGCTCTGTTCGCTTAGTAAGGTGCTACCTGTATACCTTGCCAATTGAAGTAGGCCAGCAGCTAACTCATTTTCTTTGGGTTGTTGAGGCCCCGAACATTCCATGTCACCCAAGATATCACATTCTTAGAGTTCACCCCTGTATCACCCATTACTATTTACTCTTAGATGCAAATGCATGTTATGTAACTGTCTATACAAACACCTAAACTTCTGTAATATGCACACCATGCTTTTATAGATCCCCAATTACCCCACCTTCCCACTCTAGCACCCCAATCATGCCAAGAGATCCCATAGATAACAGGACATAACAGTAAAACAATAAAACATCAATCAAACTATATAGTCACCAGTATTCTGGTGCAAAATAAATTTTAAACAGTTGGGGTTTTCCCCTCTAGAGGTTCGCCAGCGGCCAGCACACCCCCTTGCTGGTAGGGGGGTTCAGGCCATTACTGATGCCGCTGCATCTTCATCTATCATAGTCTGCCCTATATGCCGCAAGCTATTAGTCTTTGGCCATGTCCATTTATATAGATCCCATTCACAGCCTCCTTCAAGCAGTAATCTATAGTCTGTTCTTAATAGCATATTTAGCATTATACATTGTCATTGCTTGGGCTACCAATATCGCAGTGGATTTGTACAAACAATATGCTCCGCTACAATTTCTACATCGACACCCACCTGCTTACCCTTATTTATTACAAACCTAGACAGTTCAATCTTCGTTGTCTGCATCGTCACCTGAGTGTCTCACTGCTTCTTGTTGTTCCAATTGCTTGACAAATGCCATTGCTTCTTTGGGTGACCCAAATATCTTGGCTTTGCTCTTATGTTGGATCCTAAGAACGCACGGGATACAGCATGGCGTATTGCATTTTCAAAGTCTGCAGTTTTTTCTTAACCTGTTGGAACTCACGCCTCACCTGCTGTACAGCCGCCATGAAATCTGGATACAGAGCAACCTCGATCCCTTGATAGGTAGTGGTACCCTTCTCTCTGGCTAGTTTAAGTGCTGTATCTTGATAATTCAACAAACGAGCGATTATGGGCCTTAGAGGTGCGCCTGTTACTGGCTTGGGGGCTAGGGATCTTTGTGGACTCTCCACAATGAGCACTGATGAACAATGTTCTGCACCCAGCATATCGTTCAACATGGCCTCCACATACTGCTCCATTCTGCCTGTATTGGTGGTCTTAGGCACTCCTGTAATGCGGAGATTATTGCGCTGCAACCTTGCATCAAGGTCTTTATTCTTGGCTTGCATCACCGCTAAGAGCTTTTCCATTTGTGAGCATGATGTACTGACCTTGCCCAACATATCCTCTGGTGTGGATATACAGTATTCCACCTCTGTAAGGCGAGACCCTTGTTTATCGAGTTTTGCTGCCATGCTATCCATTTTTAGATTGAGGCTGCCGATCTTGTTATCAATCGATTGCAAACTCTGTTGCATTGCCAGGAGCGTACTTTCCAGCATGCTGGTGCCCCCTGCCGCTAGCTCTTGGTTATTATCCGATGATGCCTGAGGTTGGGATTTAGCTGGGCGATTGGATTCGAAGTTAAGTCTAGACTGCTGCTTGTCTGTTTTACCCATGTTGCTTCTTTATACTCTGTGCACCGGGGTTCCTATGCCAGTGCTCTCACCACTCAACCCTCCTTCACTTGGCACTGCCGCTATGTCAAGTAGATTCATAGACAAGAAGTGGGTAAAAGTAGGTTTATTCCAAATAATGGAAGCACCACTGGTTACATGTCTTTCAGCTCCAGTAGACTCCGAACAACTCACTTGCTTGGCTCACAGGCTCGATCACATGCTCTATTATAGAACATCATGATCGCGCTGTGAACAAAGACATTCAAGTGTAAACACGACATGCTTGAGACAAGAATAGCATGCACATGCAAACATGCACAAGATGAACATAGCATGCACATGCAGCACATCTTCCCCCTTTAATAAAAAAAATAATAACAATTAAAAAAAACAAGAAAAATAATTACTTTACAAGTTTGTTTTTGATGAGGGAAACAAAGTCAGACATCCATCCTGGTTTCTTTCGAGGACCTTTGCTTACCTGCTCAATACACTCAGTCCCTCGAAATCCCCCTTCACTCAGCCACACCGTCCCGCCGCTGTTACCTGCATAGACCGTGGCTGCCAAAGGGTAGCAATATTGCGCCACTTCTTAATGGAAAGGGTGTTCATATGGACTGAATGTAGACATCTACCTATAGCTGAGTTCCCCTCAGGTAAGTAGTCACACAGTAGGGTTGTCCTTCCCCACCCCTGGGAGGACCAGTGTAGGGGGCGGTCTGAGCTCAGGGGTCATAGGTGGCGGGTGTTTCAGAGGGAATCATTCCAGCTGACCCAGCCTTCACCTGCAAGGATCAGTCACAGAGACAGTATACTTTGAAAGCGGTACTCATCTGGGGGGCGTGGTCCCCAGGCTGTGCCAACGAGCTTAGGTCCTGGTCCTCTCAGGTGGGATTCAACATGGTCCACGTATTTGACCCCTCATGGTTCTCATGACTGCATGTTGTGGGGTGAGGCAGCTCTCTCAGGGTTCACGTGGATAGGGCTCAAGTCTGTAGATGGGGGACGACCCCAGAACACCTTTGCTGATGTTGGTTCTGTCAGATGGCCTCCAGAGGCCCTGTTCCATTTATATGCAGATTGCAAGTTTCTGATGTGGTCCTAGAGACACACCAGTCCCAGTCATTTGCACACAGTCCCTCAACAGGGGCATTGTGGGAAAGCCACTGGGATGCCATTTGGAGGGGCTGTCATAAGGTAGGCTGGGTTCCACAAGGGTGTCCAGTTCCTCCGAGTAGAGGCTCTGCACTCTCCACAGGCTGTGAGCACTGATAATGGCCTTCAGAGCAGGGGCACAGAAGAGGTGCTAAGGCAGCTTACCCTTGGCTGTATCTGAGAGTGTCAAAACACATATAAAGAGGTAGGGCAAATCAACAGTCATCTTAGTTTTGTCTATATGGACGCAGTCAGCCAGGGGAGCACACCTCATTTTTTAAAACTGCCCTCACCCACAACAAGTTGTGGCATGCTTCATCATAGGGCTGCTACTAATACCTCTGCGCAGACCAACGCTAGAGACGGAGCAATAAGGAGGGGTAGACAATACAACAGTGATAAAGACACAAAGTAAAAAGAAAGGATCCTATAAAGGTGCAGAAAACTAGTGATTTAAAACTGACTTAGAGATATCAGTATAATAATTTTATTCATTGATTCCTTAGTCAGAGCTAAAAGGATTTTGATATCCAGAAGAATACCTACGGATGATGGTGGTGTGAGTAAATTAAGTACTCACCTCCCACCCCATCTGCATAGAGGTCGACATGTTTCAGTCGGTTATAGATTCTTTATCCGGCCTTCATCAGGACAAGTAGGATCCCTATGCTCTTTTTCTAACTAAACCCCTCTAATATAACTAGAGTTTGGGTTATTACTCCACCTGAAAGTCTGGAGGTGTTGGTAACATTACTCTCCAATTTGGAACGAGTTTAATAGGTCAGACGCTAAAACTGGCAGTGGAGAAGAGGGCGACCACCTGTAGTCACACATTCGTCAAGAGTGGTCCGCTGCCCATACAATACGTCTCTCACAGTGCCGCGTAGAAGCCCAGAAATGGTTGGGATGCCAGGGGGCCACAGAGAGCTGATATTAGCAGAATCGGGTACAAGTATTACAGATAGGGCTCTGTCAGGCACCACAACAATATGTAGGTCCCTCCATCATAGTGCACTGCTGAAATTCCCGGCCACACATTCCCAGCACTACCACAGGCTGAAGCATGACCAACAGTGCCCCCTAAGGGCTATGGATTTGAGGTGGATCAAGCAAGCTTCTCCAGTCACAGCAGAATTCACGAAGCCGGTCCTCACCCCGGGCAACAGGGGCCGGCTAGTCGAGGATGCAAGTCCATGCTGCAGGCAGTTAAAAAGAATGAGGCTGCACCATTATTCCAAGATGCAAACCTCCTCACTCCCAACTTCTTGCTGGTGCCCAATTCGTAGTAATTATCCTCATGTGTTCCAGGCGACGGCCACCACTTTTCCCGGGCGCCGTAGGCTGTTTGGGCTTGCTTAATCCTCCGACAGGCACATTGATCAGGCTATTGCAGTGGGATAGAGTGGAGCAACAAAGGCATGTGTCTGTTTCATTCCCCTGCAAGCCACACCCTCTGTGTTACCTTTTAAATGCAGAACCATAGCACAGTGCTGGGTTGGGTATAGCAATTTAACACAAATCAAGATGTGCATTGAATTGTAATCCAAAGTAATGCAATACAGTGCAATGTGATGCCTTGTGCTACCTTGCATCAGGGAGGTGTTCATTGGAGGGTGCATGGTCATTCCCATGCATCTATCCATGGTATTGGCACAAATGTATATCTACAAAAACTTGAAGACATGTATTTGCACCAAAATCCTATGTCTCCTGAGGCAGGCGAAATGTTAAGAAATATTTTTATCTCTCCTCATTCTTTTTCTTTAGATGTATGCTACATAGTAAAGCACATGTACAAAGAGAAAGTTGTCTTTCAGCATAGTTTTTATGCTGGAAGGGACCCCTTCCTGCACAAGCACTACTCTGACCACAATTTAGACCAGAGTGCAAGGGTGTCCGTTTAGGTGTATGGCTTCATAAATTGCACCTGTGCAGATCCACATCTTTGTAGATATGGTGCCGTTCTGCTTTGTTTCATTCACGCAATGCAGCGTAGCAACTTCATTTGCTATGCTAAGTTGTATGATTTATTGTAAATCTGGCCCTAAGTATTCTCCATCCATCCTTGGTGTTAAGAACGATATAAGCATTAATACTCTGAAATTCTACATTCTATCTAAAGATCTGTCATACTGAGGTTCCTCAGGCCAAATTCAGGTGCCTAACTTTGTGCTGTTTTCAGTGCCTGCTTTATCACTATAACAGCACAGTACACTGCATGGACGAATACCCCAAACTGCTTTTCTCAGAGATACATCATCATCATCACCACCAATAAATGTTTTCCACATCTTCATGTTAAAATCTCAGACAAACACATCATATCTAGCAATTCTACAGAAGGTTTCATGGAACAATTTGTATTTGTGAGTGATCTACAATACTTTGCTATAAATAAATCACACCATATACTAGCATACCAGGTGCAGTAACCTCTTTTGTAACAAAGTCAAAGTGGCTTAGACTCACACCAGTAGGCCTGTTTTTTGACTCCCTCATGTTTCTTTCTCAGCAAACATTACATGCATAATGTAACAAGACACTGGCATTGGCACAGTAAGCTATTTTCTAAGAATGTTTAAATCTTAAATGTATCTACCAATCATGCCAATCTGGGACTTCCAGCTTGGAGGAAAACCCAGCTTTGTTTCCTTAAAAGATTAACAAAGTTCTGAATCATTCATCCCAAATAAAAGGTAGGTTAGATACTGGGTTACACTGTAAATTGTGACCAGTTCCTGACTCTGGGAATCACTAGTAACAGTTAACCATCGATTCAATGTATATTAGTAGCAAATGTCTCAACTTTCCAGACCAAAATGGATGCTTGAAGTATTGAATATGTTAGGGAAGAAGATCGTACTAGGGGACTTTGATGAGAGCAAGCAGGAGGTACGCCTAACACAGGCATGACAGCATTACACATTACATGAATAGGAATTATCCTACACAGTCCATAGCTTTTAAGCATGCGTAACTTTATGGTACAGATAATGTGCTTGAGTGTGAATCTCAGATAAAGACAGAATGCTGGAGCACCTCCTCAAGTTGGAACAGTGGTCTGTGGTAAATAATTTAATTACCGGGACTTAATTTGATACAGAACATAATAAAAAAATAGCTCAATAAATAAGAGGCAGAATCCGTGGTATTAGAGGTTAAGAACGGGCTTTATTCCAATGGACGATTTCGAAATCGTGGACTCCAAGTTCCATCACCACGGAGGCTCAGGAAGTGAAGTACATACATTATTGATAATTAATAACTTTTATACAATAGGCATTACAGCGAAGCAAATGCAAGAGGCGTAACAATTGATAGCAAAGATAACATTTCACGTGCGTAGCTGAAGGAGGCGTAATTGGGAGTAACAAGGAAACGTCATTGGTTGTGATGTTACATATGGGTGGACCTATGAAATAATTTCGCAATGTCAGCAGAAATATTTGGCAGAGATGCGTGCGCAGTCGCATGACGTGTGATAGACGTGCAACTAGAGGGAGAAAGGGACTTGACATTTAGCTCTACATGTGGAGACAAAAGTCTGGGGTTATGTCAACCTAATCCCAAATCATATCTAACATCCTATGTTTAAAGAACTATGTTATCCAAAAGAGAGGCCTTCTTGGAGTAGAATCTTATTCTATACTGACTATACTGACTGTTAGTGCGTGTACAAGCGTCTAAGTGTCTGCACTAGATGCGAGGGCAGGAATCTTCCATAGTAACAGGGCTATGAATTACTTGCATAAAGACAGAGAAGCCGGGCCTTTGCTCGGTAGCTGGCAGAATGTTTACTTAAACTACTAGACAGGAATGCATTGGGCAGGGAGCGGAGCAGATAATTTCCGAAGGTGAAATACAGTTCTTGGCAGGCAGCAAGCTGATGTCAGGCATCGTGAGCCGCGCAGAGGATGAGACAAAGTTCATGGTCACAGATGCAGGCTCAGACTGGAGCTTTCAGAGGCAGAAAGCAGAAAAGCTTGATCACAGGATCAGGGCCTACTTGCCTGGACTGTAAAATGGCATAAATGAACCATATAAAGGCGGTGGCCTTTCGTACTTAGGAATGGAATATCCGGCTCATTCATGGCGGATATAAAAGAGGACATGTTAACGGTGGACGCACATGTATTTGCGTCTTCATAACTGGAACTGGAGGGAACATACATGTACTTGTAACATGCACATAGAACCGTTGGGGTCCAAGATAGGGGACATAATGGACCAGAAAAATCCATATTTCCACATTCCCTCCTTGTCCCCTACTTGCCCGTCAAGAGATATCAATCTTCATTAATCCATTGATCTGTTCATATAGCATCATTTGTTCTTCTTTCTTCTTCCGGGATCTTGAATGAAAATCTTGATGTGGAATGCACGATGTGGCACACAGACCACAAATCGCTGGTCCACATTGCAGGCATAAGCAGCAACTGAATAGTATGAGAAGGCCAATACCTAGGAAGGATAGGACTCTCCATCCCCAGGCTGATAACACACTCCAAAACCACCCGGACCAAGTCCAAGTGCCTGGATTCTGGTGTATCTGGCTCACAATCTTATGAAGGCGCGTTATGGCTTTATATACAGAGGGCGAATTTTCTGGTATGAATACGCAACAGCTTGATCCGATGACCCTACAAGCTCCGCCCCTATCGGCCAGGATGACGTCAAGGACAAGACGATTTTGAAGCACAACAATCCGCATAGCAGACTGCTCTTCTGTTAAATTGCCTAAGGCGGAAATAGTTTCGTTCACTACTGCTTCCAGTGTTCTAGTTAATCTACGTATCAGCTTACTATTAGTAACGGTACCTATATAGGGAAAGAGACCTTTATTGAAATCTGTGTATTTTTCCCATGCTGTTTCAGTGTAATCGACTATTGGGAGATCTCTCCTTTCTCTATTGTGTACTAAATGAGTATTTCTGTGATAATCAGGAGGAGCTAGAAAAACAGGTGGCAAAAGGAATCCAATGTAGCAGGTACCATCCCAATCTAGAGGCAAACGTACATATGCCGTCTGACCACATATAAAATAGGAATGGCGGGAAGCTCTAAATGTCGATTTGCCTTGATCACTAAATTCTATTACAGTGGTGCATCTACTATGGCCCATATGTATGGAACCATTCTTTCTTACACATAATTCACCTTTTACTGGAAATACTGACATGGCGGGCAAAGTTGGAGTAGCTTCGGATTCGACATTCAAGATCAGGAGATTAAGCGTAAAATTACCTAATCCATATACTTCATTTTCTAGATCAGTTCCTGTTCTTTTGGGAAGTCCCTCCTTGTTGGGGTGGCAGACTTTAAGTAAAACTAAGTTCAGATTTCCCCATACCCCATTGTCTTGATAAACTGCAGAGTTCGAATCTTGGGAATTAAGTAAACTAAACCATGCTCCACAGGAGCCGTTGTGTGTGAACGGGTATGGAAAAAGGGGTAGAATTCCTTTATAGTTCTGATAGGGAGGGAGTCGGCCACATATCCAACAATTTGTAGCATTGCTAACCTGATGGGAATGATGTAACATACTAATAAAAGTGTTATTGCGCAGCGCAAATCTGTATGACAATTCATGCGAAGGTAATTCGCTAAAAGAATGTTCAGCAGTAATATTATAAACATGTCTAGAAATAGGATAACATATGTGCAACAATATACTTGCAGTAATTATTAAAAGACTTAGGAAAAACAAAATTAATAACGTCACTGTGCAATGACTACGCAGTGATTTACAGTATGTATGTCGTTTCAACATTTTTCGGGTTCTTTCTCTATTCAGATCTAAGGGATACATGTCAGAGACAAATTCAACCGCTTCACCTTGGAGAGGACTTAAACAATCAAATTTCCTGACTGATTAGATCTGAGTTTTAGTTTATAATGTTCGTGACTACCTGAGTCAACCAAAGGAAGTTTTGAGTCAATGGGTGAAGACACACAAGGTGTAGTTTTTATATCTGATGGTAGTCCATAAAATTTCTTGATATGACTTGAATGTACCCAGCCTTTTCTGCCTTCGATCTTCACGGCTGTCCTTGTGGTGAGCAAAACCAATTGAGGCGACCTCCACCTAGGATCCAGCTGAGTCTTTCGATCAAAGTTCCTCACTAAAACGAGATCCCCCGGAATTACGTCGTGGGGTTTCACCTCAGTGTTGTCAGGAAAAGCTGCAGCTACCTGTGAACGACAAGATTGTAGTGCAGACATCAAGGAAGCCAAATAATCTGTCAGCATATTACAGTCAATATCAGTTATTTTACGTGGTATAGGCGTCCCCCACATATTAGGTGGTCTGCCAAAGATCACCTCATACGGGGATAGCCCTGTTCGAGAGTGTGCTACCATTCTCATGTAAAAGAGTGCAACTGGTAATGCTACTACCCAGTCGACACCTTTCTCCCTGTATATTTTGGACAATCTGATTTTCAAAGTTTGATTATGTCGTTCCACGAGACCTGCTGCCTCGGGGTGTCGGACCCAATGAAACTTCCACTGATATCCTAGCAGAAGTGAAACGTGTTTCATTAGTTCGGATGAGAACGGCTGGCCGTTATCTGAGTAGACAGCACGTGGTAAACCGTATCGTGGGAAAAATTCTCGAACTAATTGTTTGGCAGTAGTCGGAGCAGTGTAATCTGAAACCGGGTACGCCTCTGTCCAACGGGAAAGAGCACAAACAACTACGAGAACATATTTGAATCCTCGACATCGTTCCATCTGGATGTAATCCATCTGGAGGATTTCAAAAGGGTGATCAGGAGGCTGAAATCCACCCTGCTCTACGGGAATGCTTTTTCCTGGGTTGAACTGACAACAGATCATACAGGTACGAACTTTTTGTTTCGCTGCTGCTCGTAAATGCTTGTTGAACCAAATGTGTTGAATGCTGTCTAGCATAGCTTTTTCTCCTAGATGTGCTGGACTATGGATAGTGTTAATAATGACTTGGACCATTGAATCAGGAAGGAACCACACAGATTTTTCCTTCGTCATCCATCCTTGATCCGTTTGGATCCCTCCTAATTCAGTCCATTTCCTTATTTCGTCTGGAGTAGCATGTGTCTGTATGTCAATTACATCAAGAGCGGGATCCTTAACCATCATGCAATGTGTTGGTGTCTGGACTATTGTCTTTGTCATGTCGGATGTTTGAGTTTGAGCAGTCTGTTTAGCTGTTCTGTCAGCTAGATCATTGCCTTGAGAAATGATATCAGTAATTTTCGTATGAGCTTTACATTTCATAATCGATATTGCAATGGGTAGATGTATTGCATCTAATAAGGCATGAATGAGGGGTCCGTGCTGAATGTGGGCACCGTGAGAAGTTAAATAACCTCTCTCTCGCCACAGCACGCCGAAGTCATGTACAACTCCGAATGCATAACGTGAATCAGTGTATATGTTGACTCTTTTATTTGTGGCTTGAATACAGGCTTGTGTCAGAGCGACGAGCTCTGCTGCTTGAGCGGACAAGGTATTTATGCACTTGGTTTCAATAATTTCAGTGTCTGTTGTGACTGCGTAAGCGGCCACTAACTCTCCTGTACCCGTTCTCATACATGAACCATCTACATACAACGTCAGGTCTGGATCTGACAATGGGACATCTGTCAAGTCTTGTCTGGGTTTCGTCGTTATTGTAATAACATCAATACAATCATGAGCTAGTGGGTCTGTTCCATTTACAGGTAAAAGTGTGGCAGGATTCAATGTGTTACAACGTCTGATTTCTATATGTGGCTGAAACAATGTTAATTCGTAACCTGTAAGTCGCGCTATAGTCAAGTGTTGTGTTTGCGTTCGATTCACAAGAACCTCTACTGCATGTGGTACTTGTACTGTCAATGGATGTCCTAACACTATGGCATCGCTTTGTCTGATTGCTAAAGCTGTCGCTGCCACTGATTTCAGGCACGCAGGCAGAGCCTGAGCTACGGGATCTAATGTACTAGAAAAATAAGCACACGGTTTGTGTGATCCTGCTTGCTCCTGTGTGAGTACTGACAAGGCAGTACCTTCTCGTTCTGTAACAAAGAGTGTAAAATGTTTTCTGTAACATGGTGTTGCTAAAACAGGTGCTTGGCATAGAGCTTTCTTTAAGCTTTCAAAAGCGTGTGTGTGTTCCTGAGTCCAAGGGAGGACAGTCGATGTGGCTGCCTCCTGTGTTGTTAATTGAATGAGTGGTTTTGCTAGAAATGCATACTGAGGGATCCACTGCCTACAATATGAAGTGAGGCCTATGAAAGCCCGCACCTCCTTTTGTGTCTTGGGTATTGGCATATTAGCTATTAACTGGATACGATCTGGTGTAAGCTGCCTTCCCTCCTTGGACAGCGAGTGACCAAGGTAAATAACTCGCTGGACACAGAATTGCAGCTTAGAAGGGGACACCTTGTGCCCCTTTTCGGCTAGAAATTGTAAAACCGTCAGTGATGCTTTTTCACATTCAGGTTCGCTTCGGGCGGTGATCAGCAGATCGTCGACATATTGAAGCAGAGCAGTGTTGACTGGCATGTGTATACTGTCAAGTTCTCGTTTCAATGCTTGGCTATAGATGCTGGGGCTTTCTGTAAATCCTTGAGGTGCGCGTGTGAATTTAAAGCTACGTCCATTTAAACTGAATCCGAACAAGTATTGACTTTCTGGGTCTATTGGGACGCTGAAAAAGGCATTCTTGAGATCAATTACAGTAAAGAATGTTGCTTCGGAATCAATAGCTGTCAGTAATGAAGAGATGTCTGGAACTACGGGGTATTGTGGTACAATACATTTATTTAATTCGCGCAGATCAATAACCAATCGATATACTGGGGGAGCCTTTGGATCAGTTCGTTTAAGAATCGGAATTATCGGTGAATTACATACATTGGAGTCGGTCTCCACAACCACTCCTTGGCCAATAAGCTCGTCAATGATTTGCAGTAAAGCCATTACAGCATCTGGGGGTAACTTGTATTGTCGCATTCGTGGTAGTACCACTCCTGCCTTTAGTGTGACTCGATATGGTGTAATGTTCATGCAACCAACATCTGTAGGGCCTTGTGCCCATAAATGTGTGGGCAAATTCTGCAGTCGGGAATCCATGTCTCGAGACACATAATGACCTTTGAAATCACGTAAAAACAATCTTACTCCTTCCGGAGAACAACATATTATAGCTCCTAGAGCTTTCAGTGTTTTTATACCTAACAAGTTTTCTGGACATGATTTAGTAAGCAATAAATCTGTAGTTCTGGTCAAGGGTCCTATCGTAAGTGGAAGAGGCTGTGATACTTCATTAACAATAGGTTTTCCTGAAAAACCAAGGGAAATATTCTGTGAGCCTGAGAGGGGTGCCCCTGGAACTTCACTACGTTTTATAGTTGTTCGACTTGCCCCTGTATCAAGTAAAAATTTTCTATCTTGGCCTAATAATTCACTATGTACATAAGGTCCTTCTTGGTCTACAGGGACCTCGATAAGGGGTAAGTCAACTTCCCTCTCTAGGCTGGTTCATGCATATCGTTGATAATCAGGATAGTCATACTGTGCGGTCTGGTACAGCTGTCGTGTCGTGGTTTGTGTGGCAGCAGCAGGCAACGCTGGTGCGGCTGGCACAAACTGTATAGACTGTTGTGGAGCTGGCATGGCCTGTGCATGCTGCGGTGCTCCTTGCTCATTCTGATCCTGTCTAGGTGGCCGTGGCCTTTCTTTTGTAATACCTGTGGCGATATTACGCTTCAGGACTGGGCAATCGTGTATGTAATGTCCTGGCTGTTTACAATAGTTGCATGTCCCTTTTATAGGTCCTGCTGAATCACCGGAATGTGTCGTACCCTTTTTATGACCTTCAGCTGGAACTGTCTGGGAGACTAGCATTTTCATTTTCGTGTCTTTCATGCGTCTTTGTTCATGTTCTTGTTCTTCTCTAATTCTATTGTAATGGTACTGTAACATTTGTAACATTTGTGATGGGGTATTACCTTGCCAGGTACTCTCGAATTTTAATACTCTATTCTTCACTTGGGGCAAGGAATTTTCAACTAATTTTGTCACAAACAGATGTGGGTATGACTCGCTACTTGCTTTTATACCACTATTTATACCAAAACATTTTTCGAATCGGGCATAGAAATCACTAGTGTCTTCATCTTGCTTTTGTTTACAGGCTGAGATTGCACCCCAGTCTTCCTTTTTCGTAGTTAATAAACGTGGCAGTACCTGTACTAGTAAACCTGGCAGTGCTTTAGTTTTGTCCCCAAGCCCCGAACCTGGACCTCGGGCCTTTTCTTCATTTTCTAATGCTGTCCAATCTATCTTTTGGTCTCCTACCTCCCACTCTTTTTCCTTGAGTTTTTCATAAATGCCAGCAGGCATTAATACCTTTAATATTGTCATAATGTCGGGATAGGTATACTCTCCCATGAGTAACATGTCTTTAATTTCTCGGTGGAAACCCGCTGGGTCTTTGTCATGACTGGGTACCACTTTCTTCATTTCTAACAATTCTATTTTCGATATGGGCGTATATACATATACACGTTTAAACTGATTGTCCTCGCCCTTTATTGGGTGTACTTCTCGTAAGGGATTCTGTCTGTCCATGTAATACATCGGTCTTTCCTTGATGGGCAATGAAACATGTTCTGGACATACAAAAAGAATGTACTGTTTTCTAGATTCTAGTATTTCCTTAATTAACTTAGTACCTGAACCTTTCCATCTATTCGTGAGTAATTCAGTCAATATATCAGGTAAGGGACCAGGATCTGAATGTTGGCCTTTATATAGTATAAGGAGTTGTTGAATCATATAAATCCCAGCTAAACGCTGTTCATCTGGGGTGAGGTTCAAAAATGTGTGTGCTACTGTATCATCATCATACTTTCCGGGACTGTCAATCCAATGAACGGCTGACCTGGCTAATTCTTGTTCATCCATAGAATCAAGAAAATGATAACCCCTTCGTTCTCGCAGTAATTTGTCAGCGGCTTGGAACGAATGCTCGGGGGATCTCATATTTATTATAGGTGTTTGGAAATTCCTGTTATTATCTGGACATATCGGATGTATCGGGTCAGTAAAATATCTAGTACTATTACAAGATCTTCCTCTACCTACATAGGCTATGGTTTCTGACTGTCCTGTGGACAGTCCTGATCCTCCCTCCTCCTCGTTTTGTTCAAACTGGTCTACCGCTAATCTTTCTTCGTGTAGGCGTTCTAATTCTTTACGGATCTTTCTGCACATGGCTATTATACATTTTTGCCTATCATGTCTCCCTTCTGATATATTCTGGCTCCATCTGGTAAGAGTTTGCATTATTTCCGGATCTACCCCCGGTCGGTCTTGATTTCTGATTACGCAATTTATGAGGAAACGTAACAGTTCCCCCTGTATCTCCACTTTCTGGTATTCCATAGCTCTGTTAATACATTCAGAGTCTCGCCCTGTTTGGACATAATGATATATATTATCTAGATGCACAGTCATTCCTGGTAACTTCCCTAAATACACCGCGGCTCGTCTGATACGTAATGATGCCATGATCATTTCGTCCTCTTTGCCGGGCACAGGGTCATATCTACAATCTACCAGAAGTTCCTTAAGCGTGCGGGCATTTATGAGTTTGGGGGTACGCGGATGTGCTGACTCTTGAAAGGTAAGTTTATTTATTCTGGGGGGCGTAGAAAAAATATTGGTAGCACCTCCAGTAGCCCCGTCTGGAGTATCGGGCGTGAAAGGATTCGTAGAACGCGATACAGCAACTATAGGTGTGGACACAGCTATAGAAGTAGCTGTAGGAACAGATGTGGAAACGGACGTGCTTGCCGGAACTTGTGTCAGGATTTGATGCTGTAAGGATACAGATACAGGATCTTGGCGTTGAACCTCCCCGGCCGACGGTCTATGTGGGGCGGGGTTAGCATACTCGGGAGCTGCGTCATCTAAATATGAGGAAAGAAAAACATCTTCTGCGGTTCTAGGATGCCCCTTAGGATGTACTTTTATTGGAAATAATGGGGGTGGCAAGTCTTTTGGTATCCCCGCAGTAGCCTTAGGTAATCCTTCGGCCAGAAGGGGATACATACCCTTCATAAGGGCATGTCTTTGTCTGTCTACTTGTTCTGATTTCACTCGTGTACCTTCTTCAATTAATAGATTTTCTTGAACTTTACTTGAATTCTCTTTACTCTTCTCTTCCTGTCCACGTGCTTTTTCTGTACGTCTATACGATTCTTTACGCCATAATTCAATGGCGTCTTTCTGTGATTGTCTAGCTTTCTTTTTCCATAATTCTTCCTCTACTTTCACGATGCACTCTGCTTCCCAGGTCCCAGCTGCGGGCCACCTCTGACTTTCTGGTAATTCCTTAGTGTAGTCTACCCATAGATCAAGAAATAATATAGCGTCTAGGCCTTGTTTATGATACATGAAGTACCCTGGAGTGTCCCTAGGAGGAATAGGAACAGCTTCTTCGAGTACCCCTTTTCTAGTTGTGATCTGTCTTAGTTTCGAAAAGAGCGGCATATTGAGAACTGGTCTGATACTTGGTCTTGAACAAACTTAATACAATAAACCACGATAATGAACAGTCATTCACACCACAATATGCAGGACGTATTAATACATTTAACATTTAACATTTTTAAATGAGCAACAATGAAGATGACGATCTAAGAAAACTTAATCATAAAACGTAATTCTCGACATTAAACGTAATTATTCTGAATTTATATACTTGATATACTAGATATACTGCTAAACAGTACAGATACACTGCTAAAACAGTGCAGACCGGATTTGTGTACCCAAACCCGTCTGGACCGGCACAACTTATGTGCACGCCAGAACGCCTCCCCAGTAATGGTACTCACCGGGTAGCTCGGAACGGAAGGCCTCGGAACGGAACTGAACTGAACTGGACCGGACTGGACTCGACTCGACAACTTCGGACACTTCAGGACATCGGAAACCTGGTGGGCCTCTGTATACCTCGGATCTTGCTCTCTCAGCTAGGCTCTGGTCGGGATACTTCGCACTTCTCACCGCCTCGTCTGGGTGTTGATCGCAGCCTCAGTCGCCCCCGCTTGACCGGAGGGAGATACAGGAAATCCTGCTGGTACGCGTTGTTGTCCGTCCAGCTGTGGCAGGAGACCGGGCCTGCAACGCACCGCCGGCGTGTGAGATGAGAAAGTGTCCCTGTTCGGGCGCCATTTATGTGGTAAATAATTTAATTACCGGGACTTAATTTGATACAGAACATAATAAAAAAATAGCTCAATAAATAAGAGGCAGAATCCGTGGTATTAGAGGTTAAGAACGGGCTTTATTCCAATGGACGATTTCGAAATCGTGGACTCCAAGTTCCATCACCACGGAGGCTCAGGAAGTGAAGTACATACATTATTGATAATTAATAACTTTTATACAATAGGCATTACAGCGAAGCAAATGCAAGAGGCGTAACAATTGATAGCAAAGATAACATTTCACGTGCGTAGCTGAAGGAGGCGTAATTGGGAGTAACAAGGAAACGTCATTGGTTGTGATGTTACATATGGGTGGACCTATGAAATAATTTCGCAATGTCAGCAGAAATATTTGGCAGAGATGCGTGCGCAGTCGCATGACGTGTGATAGACGTGCAACTAGAGGGAGAAAGGGACTTGACATTTAGCTCTACATGTGGAGACAAAAGTCTGGGGTTATGTCAACCTAATCCCAAATCATATCTAACATCCTATGTTTAAAGAACTATGTTATCCAAAAGAGAGGCCTTCTTGGAGTAGAATCTTATTCTATACTGACTATACTGACTGTTAGTGCGTGTACAAGCGTCTAAGTGTCTGCACTAGATGCGAGGGCAGGAATCTTCCATAGTAACAGGGCTATGAATTACTTGCATAAAGACAGAGAAGCCGGGCCTTTGCTCGGTAGCTGGCAGAATGTTTACTTAAACTACTAGACAGGAATGCATTGGGCAGGGAGCGGAGCAGATAATTTCCGAAGGTGAAATACAGTTCTTGGCAGGCAGCAAGCTGATGTCAGGCATCGTGAGCCGCGCAGAGGATGAGACAAAGTTCATGGTCACAGATGCAGGCTCAGACTGGAGCTTTCAGAGGCAGAAAGCAGAAAAGCTTGATGACAGGATCAGGGCCTACTTGCCTGGACTGTAAAATGGCATAAATGAACCATATAAAGGCGGTGGCCTTTCGTACTTAGGAATGGAATATCCGGCTCATTCATGGCGGATATAAAAGAGGACATGTTAACGGTGGACGCACATGTATTTGCGTCTTCATAACTGGAACTGGAGGGAACATACATGTACTTGTAACATGCACATAGAACCGTTGGGGTCCAAGATAGGGGACATAATTGACCAGAAAAATCCATATTTCCACAGGTCTCTTGCCTCAAAATGCAGGTCCAATCATGGTTAAAGCATTCTTCTTAGAACATAGATATAGGTTGTGAATACATGTCTTGCCTTAAAAATAGGCAAAGATGCAGACAATAGAAACAAAATATAGCCTTTTATAAAAGTTTGGATACCGGGCTTCCCATGATATGGTTCTCTATCACAACCCATAACGGGAGGTTCCAAACATGAGGCTGCATATAAGTCTGTTGTGTCAAATGCAGGGCCATACAATTATGCTCAACAGAGGGGATACTAAGGCCAGCAGAAGATCTTTGGGCAATGAGTTTCCCAATGGCCAGGCGGGACTTCATCATCCCCCAGATGACTGACTTCATGCCCCTGTCACCCTGCTCCAGGATCTTTAAGGGGAGTCAACAGAAGGAGCAAGTCCAACACATAGGTAAATTATGGAAAGTCACCACTTTCACCACCTGCGATCTCCCCCTCTACTACAGGTCCGGGTATGTCCATTTCTCGAAGTCAAGCCACATCCACTCAAAGAGCGGGTACTAGTTGTCCACCACCATACGCTCAAGACTCCTATTGACATAGATACCCAAATACATAGGATGGGAGGCTCTCCACTGGAACAGAAAGCCGTCTATGGTGGCTTGGGTGATCACCAATCGAGAGCGGCAGGGCTTCGCTCTTCACCCAATTAACCTTGTATCCTGAGATGACTGCAAAAGGGTCAGTCGTCTACAGCAGCATTTGATGGAGGAGGGGAGTGCCCAAAGAGTGAGAAGGATATCATCTGCAGATAAGTAGAGTGCCGAAGGCCACCTGGGTTAGGGATTCCCATTATCCGGTCCGACTTCATTTGCACTGCCGCCTGGGATTCCTTGGCGAGGAGGAAAAGCAATGGGGGCAAGGTTACCCCTGCCGGATACACCAGTAAACCGGTGAAAGGTCAAAGAGAAAGCCACGACAAATGACCTGCACCGTGGGGGAATCATATAGCCAGAGGACCTTGGAGATAAAATCCATACCAAGTCCAACTTTACGGAGTGTGGCAAACAGGTAGTCCCACTATATCCTGTCAAAGGCCCTATCAGCATCCAGTGATCGTAGAGCCTCCTCCAGCAGATCTGTAGCCAGCCACACTCCATGTGCCAACGTACGCATATATTTTAGGACGATCAACGAGAACAAACTCCACTTGGGTATGATGAACCAGAGAGAGAAGAGCCCATTTGAGGCAGGCTGTTAGAATACTAGTGTAAGAAGGTGGCTCTGTATATACTGTTCCCAAATAGGTACAGTGTGCACAGAGTCCACAGTCCCCTGAGGTTTGGCAGAGGCTAAAGTTAGATATAACCTTACTCTCTTAAGTGGTAGCTTGGTCGAGCAGTAAGGCAGTATCAGAGGACAGTGTAAAGCATTTGTTGTACACCCTCAGTCAGCAAATGGTCTCACACACTCAAGAACTGAACTCTAGGCGAATGGTTTTGTATAAAAATATATGGTTGTTTTATTTTAGAACCAACAATTGGTATTAAAATATAATTTCACAGAATGAGATGCTTTAGTTAAATACTTTTCAATAGGCAATTGACTATTGAATGCAATAGTTACAGTTGTTGCAAAAGGCAACACAATTTCAAACACAATTTTACTTTGAGCTCAATGGGAATTTCTAAGTAAATGCAATTGATTACTTTTAGGATTACTTTTCTCACTCCAGGACTGGATCCTAGAGTCACTCCTGGGACAGTTCCTGGAAACAGGTAGGTAAATACGTTTTGAAAATAGGAATGATTTTCAAGGAATATTATGGTATTTTAAAAGTTGACAGAAACTTTTTCACATAGAATTACCAATGTTATCCTATGGGAGGAAATTCACATAGCAGGTAAGTAGGGTTATGGTTACTTTTTCTAACTCAGTGTTGGATCCTGGATCCAGCACTGGTGCATCTCCTGTAAACAGTTGGAAGAATGCGTTTTTGTTATACCGGCGATTTTTAAGGAATATTTGTAAGTTTCAAAAATCGACAGAAGAATTTCTGGCAAAAAACAGGCAATGTTATTCCATCGAGGAAAATCAAGTTAGCGGTAAGTACTTTTGTAATTACTTTGCAGGGTCACTGTTGGGCACCAAGATCCAGCACTGGGATCTCTCCTGATAGCAGGTGAGTACATTCGTTTTCGTTGATCGGCTGATTTTTAGTGAATATTTTAAAGTTTCAAAACTTGACAGAAGAATTTCCAAGTGAAACCAGTCAATGTTACCCTATGGAAGAAAAGTGAATTATCGGCTTTTGGGTAAGTACTCAACTGGCAGAGTTAAGGTTCTGGGCATAGACTCAAGGGTCTCCCAGGGTAAGGTAGGTACAGTTGTTACACCCTCAGAGGCACAGGGGCAGCCGGGTGCAGAGTGAGTTAGGCCCAATGTTATCCTATGGGGGGCCGGGGGGCCGGGGGCCCTTGGTTGGTGGCTGCTGGCTAGCAGGCCACGCGGGTGTGGGAGCTGAGCTCCTGGTCACTTACTCAGGGCAAGTGGGGAAGTAGATGAGGATAGGTGTTGCACTTCCAGGGGCCCTCGGGCGGCTGGGTGCAGGGTGCTTTTGAGCCGTCGGGCGCTCAATGGATTTCAATGGAGAAGTTACAAAACGAACAAAGGCTGCAAGCTCGGGGACGGAGATTCTTCAGGTGCGACCACCACTTCGAGAGGTAAGTTGGGAAGCTGTAGGTTAGGTTGGCACCTAGGAGCTGGGCACAGGGGGCCGCAGGGCACCGGGTGCAGGGGAATCTTTTTGAGTTGGGAAATCTTACCCTCAGCTGGCCGCGGTTGGAGGGGTCCCTGGTTTGGAGGCTGCAGGCGTCATCAGGAGCGTCGAGGTGGGTCCTTGGGTTCTGGATTCAGGGTCACAGTCGCTGGGGGGACGTCCTCATGGTGTTTGTCCACTCCGGCACAGGCCATGCTTGGCGGGTGCAGGGTGTGCAGGGTTCGCGGTTCCTGGCTGGTGCCAGATGTTGTTACTTGCTGTTGAGCAGGACCACTGCTCGTGGGACTCCCAGTCTTGGTAGAGTCACAAGGCAGTCAGGTCCTCCGGGGTTTTTGAGGTTTGTGACCACTGGAGACGCCGGGGTATAGCAGGAGCAGGTCTGAGGGTCGACAGACCTGTAGGGCTGGGACCAAATCAGTTGGTGTCTTCCTCTTTTTAGCAGCTGCACGGCAGGTCTTCTTGTTTCTTGATCTTGTTTCGGAATTGGGATCTGAGGAAGGAAGGTTCAGGGAGCCCCTAAATAGTAAATTTAGGGGTGTTACAGGTAGGTAAAGGGCAGGGACAAATGGGTCCCTTCCCTGGGGTGGGTACACCCCCTATCCTGCCACTCTCCTGTGGGAGGGGGCAGTAGCCTAGTCCTGATTGGGCAGGGTTCCCCATCTTCAAGATGGCGAGAGCCCCGGAGATGTGCTTCACCTCGCCTCTACCACCTGAGGGGTGGGGTTGGCAGAGGCTGGCACACCCCCTTTCCTCCCTTAGCTTTTCCCGTCGATCTTCCCGCCAGAGAGGGGGTCAGAACCAGTGGGGGCCAGTTGCTGAGTACAGCAAGTGGCCTGGAGAAGCTCACAAAGGTGGCATGCCTTTGAAGCTTCGCCTGCCCATCCTGGGGGAGGAGACCTAGCACCTTGCCCAGGATGTGCATTGTTGCGGGCCCAGGACAGCGGATGGCTCTCTACCCAGTGGTCCAGCAACATGTCTGCTGTGTGGCAGCCTAGGCAGCCCCTCAGACATGACGTGGATTGTAGGTTAGGTTCAGGGGGCATCTTTAAAATGCCCTCTTTTGTGCATCTTACAGTAAATCCCACACTGGCATCAGTGTGGGTTTACTGTGCAGAGAAGTTTGATACCAAACTTTTCAGGCTTCAGTGTTGCCATCATGGTGCTGTGGAGTTCGTGTTGACGACCTCCCAGCACTATATACTCGTAATGGCAGCGCTGCACTTACAGTGCCCAGGAATGGACCTGGGTACTGTAGGGGCACAGGGCTCATGCATCTGTACCCTCACCACTGGCATGGTGCACCCAGCTAGAGGGGTGACGGAAGTATGCCAGGTCAGTGTGTTTGTGTGCATGGCACACAGGGATGTTTGCCATGTCGACTCTCTGTTTTGTTCTGCACCCAGACACTCAGCCTGCAAAGGCAGTGTGTGTGTGTCAGGGTACAGGGCCACTAAGGGTGGCACAATGAGTGCTGCAGCCCTTAGGGGTCTTTTCTGGTCACAGTGCCCTGGGTACCTATGGTACCATTTACCAGGGGCTGACCTGTGGCCAGAGATGCCAATTGGGTTTAGGCTGTTGGGCAGTTATTAGGGAAGGAACACAGGCCCTGGGCACCTGATTGGCAGGAGTCCAGGGCACACCAAGACAAAGAGCATCAGTAGCCTGGCAACAAAAAATTAAAAAAGGGGGGTGTTTACTGCATCAGAAGCCCACTTTCTCAAAACTAGCCAAGATCTTGATGTCACCATTGAGGAGGGCGATAGGGCAATAGCTGTTACAGAGGATGGGGTGTCTTTCCAGGCTTGGGGAGGTCCATGATAAGGGCCTTTTTCGAAAAGAGGCCAAGGTAGCCCTTTCGGTCAGTCTCACTAAAGGCATCTTGGAGCAAATCCACCGCCTCAGTTTTTGTTCACTTGTAAAACTTGCCCGGGAAGCCTTCATCCCCGGGTCCTTCATAATATAAGAGAGTAGAGATGGCTTGCACTATTTCCTCCTTAGTGATCCATCACTAGAACAACTCATTTACCTTCTCTGTGAGGCAGGGCATTTGGACAGACATGAAGAAAAAAGTGATCTGTGCCAGATCTGAGACTGTGTCTGGGATGTAGAGAGCTTGGTAATAGGAAGCAAATGAATCAGCAATTTGCTATGGGCGGCTGGCAAGGCTGCCAGAGTCAGTTTTAATGGCTCAGATGGCAATCCCCACATCCGTGTGTTGAAGTTTCTCTGACAAAAGCCTGCCTGCCTTTTCTCCATGCTCATAGTGCCTGTACTTCAATTTCTAGAGCCGGTATTCAGATTTGGAAGTAAAAAGAGCATTAAGATCCCTGTGTGCCTTTTCAGGCTGCACCTAGGGGCAAAATAGAGGTGGGATTGTAGATGTGCTTGAGGCTAGCTATGCCCCCCTTCATCTGTTATTACCATGCCTCTTTTTGTTTGTTGAGCACAGCTGCATTCCTCATCAGCTGGCTCCTGATGGTCCTCCTTGCCGCGCCCACCAGGTCTGAGCTGAGAACACAGACCCTTTATCATGCTCTAGATAGTTTCAGACATGGGATTTGAGCTGTTCCTTACACACTGACTGGTTAAAGAGGGAGAGGTTTAGGCGCCAGAGCTTGTGGATTGGCTTTTGCAAGCCCCTGGTCAAACAACAAGAGAGTTGAGGAGTGGCCTAAAGCGGACCCTCTAGAATGGTGGTGTCGCTCATGATGTGGAGCATGGACTGGGTCATGAGAAAGACGTTCAGCCTCAATTGGGCCCATGCACTGGGGCGATATAGGTGTATTCTTTGCCTAATGGATGCTGGAGGTGACACATGTCCAGGAGGCTGTGATCTGCCTGAAGGTCACCCAGAAAGGCCAGGTCTGCATTATTAACCACATCAACCAGACTGGTGCAGTCCAAGATAGCATCCTAAGCCAGGTTCCAATCAACCCCTAAAAGCAATCAGTTAAGTTGGAGGAGAAACTGCCATACTGGTCCATCAGCACATAAAAGCAGCCCACGTAGAGCACCCTGTCACAGTCTGCACAGAATGAATAAATGAATGAATTTATTTATTGTTTCAATTAATTAAAATTGTTACAAAATAAAAGATTGGGTGTGATGTCTCCATCCACAATCCCTCTTCAATCATTGATAAAACTTGATGAATTCATTTAAAAAGTCTAATAATCACAATAAACAACAGTAAGAAACAATAAAATGAAGTATGTAAACATTGATTTGAAGCTGTGTTCAGCCTCTAATCCTTGGCTGAGTCTTTTCTTATAAGTCCTTTCAGCTGGTGTGCAAATGTCGCTAGTGTGGCCAGTTCCATTGGAATCTCAAAATTAAAAAGAAGTTTCATTGCATATGTGCAAATATGTGTGCCATATTTTAAAAACAGAAGTTTCAATAGAGTGCAACGTGAATAATTCTGTCGGTGGCAATTGCATACCAAGTGAGCCATGGATTCCATGTACTGGTGGCACAGTCTACAGTTGGTGACTGCCTCTAATGTTTTCCCGCGAGTATTTATATCTTTTATTGGCAATACCATGAGTCTCACTGACAGAATTTCCTCTACGATTGCTTTGCTCAAGGCTGAGTCAAGATATGGCTGTCTCAATTTGTCTTTGAAGGAACTAGCTATTAACCTGATGTTGCTGCTGGAGGACTCAATTGCCTTCATGTCGTCTTCCTTGGATAATAATCTGACTTGTTTTAAAAAAATAGATTTTAAAATTCCGGGTTGATGGATAAAGTCTTGCCAGTTGGACAGGTCAAGGTTCAGTTCAGTGCAAGCAGTGAGGAGGCCATTTGCCCACAGATTGTTGCCTTTTGTAAACATTTCCATCAAGATTGCTTTCATTGTATTCAGAGGTGCTGCACAGGCCCCAAGATAATACCAGACAATTGAGGCCCAATGTTCGTAGCATTGTTTGTTTAGCCCGAATTCCAGCCATACCAAGGCATTCCTTGTGTGGGCAGGTATCTGAAAGATCTGTTTGAATGCTTGGCAATTGGCAAATTCCATGGTGTTGATAAATGCCACAGGAAATACCAATTGGCCATATGTAATTGAAGGCAGTAACTTAGCTCTTATGACCTTTCGAATGGGCTCAGTTGTCGGGCTACTTAGTTTGGAGTTCAGTTTGCATAGGGAGTATGCCAGTGCCTTAGCTTTTAATTCAATGGATGCAGTGTGTGCTGTGGACTTCCCGTTGTTCATGATCCAGACCCCCAGATAGTCAATTTGAGTTGTTGTTGCTGTTTCAACTTGCCCATTCTCCATTCTTGTTTAAGTTTATCAACATACTTCCCAAAAATAACTATCTTTATTTTTCCTACGTTTGCTGTTAGATCATTTTCGTTATTATAGATGCTTAATACACAGTTGTATATATAATTTGCTGGAGAAATTGCATCAGCCTTGAAAAATGCAAACACCAGATTTATTAAGGACGTGTGTTCTCCATGTGTGATGCAAGTTACTGTGAATCACCTTAAGGGCCTCATTTATGGGGATTTTGTGTAGGGCAGTGCAGCAAGTCATCTTGCTGCTCTGAACTACATCACAGTGAAAGGGCAGGAATGCACTGCATCTATCCATTTTGGTGCATTTTCTGTCCTTTCCCCCTGTGCTAGTGCTGTTTGGGCAGCCTTGCGCCAACGCAGGCATCCTTGGACCATGGTGTAAGGGTGCATGTGTTGTCAGCAGGATTGTTTAAGTGCAGGTAGGGGCACTTTCCTGCACAGAAACAATTCATTGACGTGTGTTCCTCTTTTCATATGTACTGCATAATGTAGCACACATGGAAAAAAGAATAAACGAGGAAAAAAAGTAAATTTCTCCATGGTACGCCTCCTTTCGGGAGGCGTAAGTTTTTGTCGCATTCCCAGGTTCACAAGTCCTTTTGAATCTGGGAATGCATCAAACCCATGGGAGTTGCATTGGAACAACCTCCGCACCACCCATGGAACACCTCCCTTTCCCAGAGTAATGCAATGCATTAAATCAGCGCTGCATTGCCTTACTCAAGATTTATGAAGCCACGCAATGCAGCTTTGTGCGGCTTCATAAATCTAACTCATAGATTTGAGTCACACATGTACCACTTTGCATGGTGCAAATGTGACGCAAGTCTCTCATAAATATGTCTATAATTTCCTAAATGTTATTTTGAAAGCCTTGTAAGGGGCTATGTGTGCCGCCTTACATGTCTTTGTAAAGGAATGTAATGCCACGCAGCAGCTTGTGTTGCGTTGCATTATATTTTTTTGTAGTAGGCGTTCTATGGTGGAGCATGGGCTCTTCCATGCCTCCACCTATGGAATCTGACGCAATCACAGATTGACTACAGGTAGTAAACATGGGATGGCAACAAAAGGATGTGCCTGCACAGAGATGCATAATGAAGAGGATTATCTTTATTTCTCCTTAGTATTTCCTCTTTCCACATGTGCGGCCTTCTGCAGCACAATAGAAAGAGAAATAGCCTCTATAGATTGTTTTTGTGTGGGAAGGATCGCTTTTTGCACAATAACAATCCTGCCCCTAATGCAGACACCCTTGCAGCATGGTATGAAGGTGCCTTCATTGGTGCTAAACAGCACACAGTGTGACTGCACTAGAAGGTAACATAGGTTCACCACATTTTAGTAGATATGGCATATTTCTGCTCTCTCCTTTTCACATAATGCAGAGCAGTAATTTTGCTTGCTGCCATGTGTTGCCTGAAACATGGATAAAAGTTCCCCCAAATGTATATATAATACATGTTCTCCAAATTATTTTTTAAAACTGCCCAACGATTGTCATATTCCCCAAGCCAGGAATAGATCCAGTGCACGAGTGCATCTATATCCCTAATAAATCGGAACTCTCTATTGGATTATTTATCAGATAATTAGTACGCAAAGTCCAATAGGGATTTATTAAAAATAGAACTGAATCATAAGCTATCAGGCAGATTTCTAAAAGTAATATTCCTATTATTTGCTTCAAATGAAATACTAAGTAAAAATGCTGCAGCTGTGCAAGGCTAAAATTCAAATCCTGAAATAGCTTGGATGCTGTCAATGACTGGATTGAGTGTGTGCAAGGTCGGGAACCTTAAGGCGCCCAGAGATTGCACTTGAAAGGGAATAATATAATTCCCAACCTATCTAATTTAATTCCCAAGCTTCAAAAAAATGTCCATATATTTTTCTCAGGGAAAGTTTATGATGGACACAGTGGAGCCACATAGTTCACAAGACAATTAGCTGTGATGATAAGTTTAACATTTTATTCCTGCCAGTGAATATGAAAGATCCAAAAGATTAAAAGGAAAAACAAGTTTGAAATTATTTTAATACTCAAGAAAATATTCCACATATTTTTAGCAAGATGCTCTAGAGCAAAATCACAACTTTTAGAAATTTTGGTTGAACCTTTTTCCCATCATCGGAACCTGTTGCCCACCTCATGTTTTTTCGATTGGGTAGCACCCAAGCTCATATTTTAGGGGTGGGCGACATAGTCTGTTCTGCTGGCAGAATTGGTGGAATTTCAGGCACTCTGTGTTATGCGGAGTTCCAGCCAAATTCCGCCAACCACCATGTGGCAGAGTTTTTTCTCGCTCGTGGCTCAAAAACCATAAATTGGTGAGTGCGAGCAAGATTTGCTGTCCACTAATGTGATTTTTGGTCGCTAGGAGGTCACCAGGAGAGATTCCTCCAGCACAGACGTTTGCGGTCAGAAAGCTGTCTCTTGAGTAGAAAGTCTACTTGAGCTGCAGCAATATCAACTCGAGAAGCTGCACGTTCTGGTGTACTGCTTTGTGCCATTTGCACTGACTTCAGCACGGAATGAGCTCCAAGCACTAACTCCCAAAAAGACGTGCCTATTTCCGCCCATTGGCAGAATTCCTCTGAATCTCACAGAGTCTTTTTATATCACCGTGAAATTCCATGGAGTAACACTCTGCAAGTTCCACCCAGGCCTACAATTTATCTGTTTCATCTTACTTGTCATTCTGGTAGGCAACCTCTCTAGTTACTGCGGTGTGGCTGAGAGGAGTAAAAATTAAAGAAATGATTAATATACAGTGAGCCATGTAAGATAGATTTCTTTAATTTAAAACTCTTCATAGAGGTCTCTAGGCAAAAATGATTTTGAATCCACATTTATTGCGCAAGGTCACTTGGAAACAATCCCTCAATATCATTCTGTCCAAGATTGAAAACTACTCACTTAAGGCTCAATTTAGACTTTGGTGGACAGGATACTCTATTACAAATGCCAAACCCTCGATTCGCATGCCTAATTTAGAGACAGGCAGAACTCAATTTCCCCCAGCAGAGTCCACTTTTGCTTTGCTAATGGAATAATTCTTCTGATGGCCCAATGGAGTGTGGGCTGGCAGCGGTTGAAAATTACACAACTGACCCGATTTAGGGAGGATGATATAATGTCTTTTTTTCTCCTGTCCATCCAAACCAGGAATAGCCTGGTGGTGAGGGACTGAAAGAAATAATGATTTCCACACACTAGGGGGACACTTCTAGGGTGTGGGGCTCATTAGTTTTTTGTTTTTCAGACACAACTTTAGCTTTGGGAGTTTGTCTCTGTAAAAAAAAAAGGTTAGAAATTTAGAAACCGGCTGTCAAAACTGGCAGTGGCTGTCTATCAAACATTTTGTACATTAAATGGAACTGTGATGACAGTGATTCCTTTCAATGCACAGGAATGACCACTGGAATGACGGTCATCTCTAAGTTTCATTGATTGTGGTCCATCAGGATGGTGGAAGTAATTCCTCCAGCACACGGAAGGATGGAGTATCATCTATATAATCCTAAATTAGACCCTACATTGCCACATTTATTTGAGTTACTCATTCCAAGAAGGTGGAGCTATTTACAATAATCAAGGGGCATATTAACAATGGCCAGCGATAATTATCGCTGGTCGTGCTTTGCGATAAATGTATTATCGCAGGCTATCTCTTGAATTTATCGCCCTGGTAGTGCGTTATTAAAAACACGTTACTCCAGGGCGATAAAAATTCCAGAGATAGCGAGGTTATCGCCCTTTTGCAGGGAACATCGCTGATTTCCCAGCGATGTTCCCTGCAAAACGGCGATAATCTTGCTGATACGACCCACAGGGTCGTAACAGCATAATCCACCCCAATGTTGGGGATAGGTAAGTCTGTATTTTAGCAGACGTTAGTTTTTCTCCAAAAACTAACGTGTGCTAAAATGCTGGGGCAGCCTTGTAAATATCGCGATGTGAACATCAGCGATATTTGCAAGGTTGTCCATCCGGGGTACGCCCAGTGACGCCCACTTTGCATCTCATTAGAGATGCAAAGGGAGGCGTTGGGAAAAAGGGTGCTAACATGCGATTATGCATGTTAGCACCCTCTTGTAAATAGGGCGATAGTTTTATCTCTGCTTTTTGAGCTTTTTAAGCCAAAAAAGCGGAGATAAAGCCCTTGTAAATATGCCCCCAAGATGATTCTGGTAATTGCTTTATTGAAACTCAAAATCTATGAGATTTCTACAGATTTAGAATTTGATTTGGTAATGGGATGAGGAAACAGTTTTGAAGACTGCGCGTTTAAACGGGTGACATTGACTTCATCTTTTTGCTATGCAAGTGGACATTGATTTACTAAAAGGACAAGTCGTTTTACTTCATTTTTTTCTACTACTACTGTCTCGAAATACAAAGACTGTGGTAAATGCGCATAAAACCAATTGCTGCACATTTAGCACGATTTTCCTCTCCCTGGATTTTATCAAGCAAGAAACCTCATAATGGAGGAAGTCCTAAAATTAGAAACTGAAGCATTAAAGATTATTAGAAGGGCATTTCAGTTAGTAAGGGATTCATTTAAAAAGGTTGCTATCCATGTTGTTGGATGTGTGCATGGTGGTACTTCTTGTTGACAAGCTGTTCCCTAAGGATGTGGTTCTTCAGTTTCCCCCTTAAGGCTGGAATGATGTTGTGAGACAGGTATGTTATGTTGATGATATTTGTCCTAGATACATATCAGGAAATAGCCTACTTTTTAGCCTTCTGCCACTTGTACCTCTTTGATCGTATTGCATGTTGCATGTATGTATACGTTTTTAACGTGTTTACAATTATATTGATGTTAAAAATACAGTATACTGCAATATAGTTTTGTATTATGATATTTTATTTTATTGTCTTATAATTTTCTTAAATTATTTATGGGATTATTACATTTTATTCGTAACTATTGTAAATAATAGCATAAGACTTTATTTGTTTCATTAGGGTCTTTGAGTTTATTAATAGATTTATTGGGTAGTGTGCTTTAAATATATATATATATATATATATATATATATATATATATATATATATATATATATATATATATATATATATTCATATATATATATATATATTCATATATATTCACTTAAAAAACCATAGATTTCACACATGTTATAGTTAGGTGGATATTTCACTCGTAAAAATCCACTGAAATTCCACCATTATAGTTAGTTCAGATAACTATAACTCGCGCGCCCGCAATCCTCTGCTCATGACGTCACATATTACATCACTCATGACATGGTCAGTGGCATCACTCTTGACATCACTGATGACATCATCCTTGTGATAGAGTGGCGGTCGCGCGAGTTATAGTTATCTGAACTAACTATAACGGTGGAATTTCATTGGTTTTTTACGAGTGAAATATCCACCTAACTATACCATGTGTGAAACCTATGGTTTTTTCAGTGAATTTGTACGGTTTTTTAAATGCTAAGTTATGTATGTATTATTATTTTTTGTATATATTTATTTTTCAATAAACTACGTATTAAAATGTTTTTTTTTTTATGGTTTTGCACGGTGCGCGCACCCCCGCGATTAAAAAAAAAAAAATGTAAATGTTTTTTTCTGCCTTCGGGGTCCTTCAGGGACCCCCTGACAAAGGCTAGGGGCTCGGGAACGCTCTACCATGCCCCCTTTTCACGTTCGCCACCTTCCTTTTCCACTCTCGCACTGAAAACAAACAAAATGGCGGCCGACACTTCCTGATTTCGACTGATTCGAACGTTGACTGACATGTAACAACCAATCAGAATTACGCTCGCGCACTTTAGGGTGCGCGCACGGTGCGCGGCTATAGATATGTATGTACTTTTAACTGCAATTTTCTCAGGAACTACTGAACAGATTGACTCCATATATGCAAAAGGCACATTCCTGACCTGAGGACTACCTCTCTGCCAAATTTCAAGTAATTCTGTTCAGCCGTTCGGGCTGTACCTTCAACTAAAGGTCCTATGGGAAAATGCATCGGGAAAACTCGTTTTGGGACCCCCCTTTTTTCTCGGCCCCCGCTTGACGAATCCCCCCGAGACTTTCAGGGTAGGAGCTGAGCGGAGCGCCCCATTAGTTTTGAAAATTTCGCAAAGATTCGTCAACTGGCGCCAAAGTGATTCAAAATAGAATTGTGAGATTTCCTATGGAAACACGGTCCTAACTATAACTATCTACTGGCGACCGGCAGTAGATAATATATATATATATCAGTAGCGGCTCGTGGAGGGAGTGCTGCGAGGCGGTGGGGCGGGGTGGGGGAGGGGCAGGGTGGGGGTAGTAAACTACGGCATACGGCCGAAGAGTTAAGTAACTAAATAAATCAATAAAACGAATTAAATTGCGCACGCTGCATCGCAAATGGCGATATAATTTATTTTATTTAGTTACTTAACTCTGTTCGGCCATATGCCGTAGTTTACAACGCCCCAACCATGCCGCTCCCCCGCCTAACCGCCCCGCAGCACTCCCTACACGAGCCGCTACTGATATATATATATATCTATATATATATTTAAAGCACACTACCCAATAAATCTATTAATAAACCCAAAGACCCTAATGAAACAAATAAAGTCTTATGCTATTATTTACAATATATATATATATATATATATAAATATATGTATATATATAATTTAACTGATTCATTTCTTATTTGTAGTTGCTATTTATTTGTTTATATGTATAATACAGTTTTAAAGTGTTTATTACATTTGAAATATGGTTCTAGGATGTATTGCGGGATTGGGTAGATACTTGCTTTCTGCTGGGGGAGAGTTCTTGCAAATATGCAACCAGTACCATGGATTAGCAAAACAACTAAAAACGCTGCATTGAGTTCATTTGGAAATAGTGTTGGAAATGGCCCTTTTTGCAGGGTTACCCTCTTTTACTTTTTTTTTTTAAGCATGGTAGCCATTGCAAGTGTATAAAAATGCATAAAGCCCTAGGAAGCTGACACACATTAATTACAAAGCTACTAGTACTACATGGGCAGTTGCCAACTGGCCCCCAGTCAGGTCTCGAGAGATGTGACGCATACTTTGTGGTCACATTATAGGCACATTATCTCCATGTGACGGCTGTTAAACGTTCCTTATTAAAACATTGACAGGAACAGTTTAGGAACAGGACAAAATGTAATTCCAACAGTACCGTGACTTTTTCATTAGTACAAGGATTGAGATTAAAATGGCTGTATATAAATTAGATGAACCTCCTACTTGATGGCTCATTGGCATGCTGCAATCTCTGGTCTCTGCATGAGCATCAATTTACATTTTTTTCTTGCTCTGACCTCAGTAACTTTGATAATGAAAGGCACGCTTTTCTTTATTGATATCAAAACCATGTATCTTGTTATGTTACGCGTATTTTTGTAGAGCACTAGCACCCATGAGAGTAAGCTGGCACTTCGCAGGTGAGTAAGGTTAGCCCGGAGGGTACTTTATCGAAGAGCCAATTCTTCAGCTTCTTGTGGAATCCAAGAAGAGATGAGGAGGCCCATGTGTGGTGTGGGAGGTCGTTCCACAATCTAGGAGTGATGTACGAGAAAACTCGAACTCTTGATTTGCTTTTGTGTATGCTGGGCTTGAACTGTACAGGTTTGTTTATGGGGTGTCAGGGGAGTTGCCTCATGTGGTGTGATGTGGGATCAGCGAGAAATGTTGAGCATTGCTTGTAGATTCCTGCGTAGATTGAGTTCCAGTAGTCAACTTTGCTGTTATGAGGGTTTAAGTGACAGTCTTTCTGGTGTTCTTTGATACCCTTTGAATATTTTTCTCAGCATCCTCAGAGTGTTGAAGCAGGATGTAATGACGGAGTTGACTTGGGTGAACATGTCCAGCTTTATTTTGTATGATGATCCCGAAGTTTCTTGCTTGGTGGCTGGTGTTGGTGGAGTCCAAGGTCTGATGGCCACCAGGTGGAGTCCCATGGGAAAGCTCTTTTGCCAAAATCTCAACTTCAGTTTTGTCCGTACTCACCTTGGGGCAGTTGGACTTCATCCAGGTGGCCACTTCGGTCACGTAGGTGTTAAAGTTATTCCTTGATCTGGGGCTTTGTATGAGAGGGATTGCATCAGTTGCATGTTATTGACATAGATGAGTATGTCTGATGACATCAGCTAGAGAATCATGTCCATGTTGAAGGAGTTTTAGTTGAGCAAGGATTGCTCAGAAACTCTGAAAATAAAGGTTTCAAGCTTTCGACTTGTATAGTGGCATGTTGACTGTCTGGGTTCTTCCTATTAGGAATGTGCAAATCCATTGGAGGGTGGGGTCATTGAATGCCCATCTTGTGTAGTCTTCTCTTCTTATCAGGATAGGGTGGGACACTATGTTGAAGGCTTCTTAGAAACACTCTCTAAAGAACCAGCATTGCCTGTGTAAGCCCCAGCTATCTGCTTTCCTTTATCTGTTGCTTAGAGGGACAGAAAAGTGCACCGTCTCCTACTTGTGCAACCCCTTTACAGACAGTACTGGTTTCTGTTCAGAGTACAGCAGCCTCTCAATTGCCAGTGACACAGAAGCTCTGCTCCCAGCGTCATACCAGAAAGGTCTTCTACCTTTACTACGTGGTCATTACTTCGTATTACAATTACTACGCATATTTTAGTTCGCAGATGCCATTTTTTAGCATGCATTTGCTAAGCATGCATTTCCTATGCATGTTCCATTACGTAGCATGCACTTACTATGCATAATGGAGTAACTGTGCAAATTAAAGTTTTGGGGTACAGGGGTATTTTTAGGAGTTAGGGAGGGTTAGGGTTTGGGGGTGTAGGGGGTATTTTTAGGGTTCAGGGAGAATTTAAGGTTTTGGGGTGCTGGGGTATTTTTGGGGTTCCGGGTGCATTTATGTTTTGGGGTGCTGGGGTAATTTTAGGGGTCAGGGTTGATTAGGGTTTTGGGGTGTAGTGGGTATTTTTAGGGTTCAGGGTGCATTTAAGGTTTTGGGGTGCTGGGGTATTTTTGGGGTTCAGGGTGGGTTTAGGTTTTGGGGTGCCGGGGTAATTTTAGGTGTCAGGGTGAGTTAGGGTTTTGGGGTATGGGGGTAATTTTAGGGTTCAGGGTGCGTTTAAGGTGTTGGGGTGCTGGGGTATTTTTGGGGCTCAGGGTGCATTTAGGTGTCAGGGTGGGTTAGGGTTTTGGGGTGCATGGGGTATCATGGGGTATTTTGAGGGTTGAGGGTTCAGGGAGCGTTTAAGGTTTTAGGGTGCTGGGGTATTTTGGGGGTTCAGGGTGCCTTTATGTTTTGGGGTGCTGGGGTAATTTTAGAGGTCAGGGTTGGTTAGGGTTTTGGGGTGCATGGGGTATTTTGAGGGTTCAGGGTGCGTTTAAGGTTTTGGGGTGCTGGGGTATTTTTGGGGTTCAGGGTGCGTTTAGGTTTTGAGGTACTGGGATATTTTTAGGGGTCAGGGTGAGATAGGGTTTTGGGGGGTAGGGGGTATTTTTAGGGTTCAGGGTGCGTGCCAGGGGATAGGTTACTATTACAATTAATTTTTTGTTTTAAAGTACCAATAACGCGTTGTAACGGTATGCGTAATAATTAACTGCGAAGTAAAAGTATTTTTTATGTATTCGTATATATTTGCGAAGTAAAAGCTTTCACCACTTTGGCTCACACACCCACATGCACAAATTCGGCACCTCCTTCAAAAAATCTCCAACAAAGTGCCCTCTTGTAGGGCCTGTGAGGGACTGCAGCGCCACCCCCACGAGGAAAACCGCCCAATGATGATGCTTTACACACGCAAGAGTGTGTGAGGGCACAAGAGTAAAAAAGGAGGTATACCCCCACCTCGAGCACACTCAACCATCCTTTTGGAGACAATGACTAATGACTCACAACCATAGTCAGATTGTTGAGCATTTATCAGCCCCTTCTTCCCCCTAAGGAACCGTTACCATTTTTGTTATTACTGAAGTAAAAGCATGCCCACTAAAATTATGCGTAGTAAAGGTATTTGCGAAGTAAAAACTTTGAAGTAAATACCTGCGGAGTAACGGTATGCAAAGTAAAATCATATATTCTACCAGAACATGTGCAAGGCTCAGGCCACAGTGGGGCACTTGTTTTTGTGCAATTGATCATTTTTAAAGAGCAGACATTTAACTTGGAATTTCTCTGAGTGTGCGCATGAGCTGCAGACAGAGCAGCTTGGAAACAGGTGGCTGCTGTTGCCTCTCTGTTTCTGCGCTGCGCTGTCTGCGGGACATGCACTAACTTTGAAAAATTCGGAGTTAAACGTATGTGCTGTTAGGCAGTGCAATTGCATACAAACGGGAGCACCGCTGAGACTACTGTAAGGGGATACGTTCCTGCCATGGCTCCTGGTAGGCAGCAGTCATAGGGCATGGAAGGGAGAATCCTCAATTTGCCTTTTTGGTGTATAATGAACATAAGTGTTATGCAAAGTACATTTGAAAACCTGATTTAAGTGGTTGTACTGTCTGAATAACATATAATAATCTCAGATTTTCTCAAAGTTTTTGAATCAACGGAAGACATTTGCCACTCATGCCGTAATTAACAAAAATGTGTACTTATCTGTATGCACTATAGAAAGGGAATTCACACTTAAACAAGTGCACAGCTGTGTCTTTCACGAGTGGGTCGGTAGCAGCCATGTCAGACTGAAACCTAAGAGGGAGAAGCTGCCAGTACCGGTGAACTAATTAATGATTGAAACAAAGCCATCACGAAAATAATTTTTCTGACCAATGAAGGCACAGCAGATTAAAGCAGAGGTCGGTAAAAGGGACCTATAAGGAAATGCATAGGGGCAGATTTACAAGCCCCGTATGCCACATTTGCGCCGCCGTTGCGTCACTTTTGTGACGCAGCGGCGGCGCAAAGCCAGCGCCATGCTGCGGGGTATTTACAACCTGACGCATCTAGGGAGATGCGTCACGTTGTAAAGCCTTGTGCCACATGTGGGCGTTCTGGCGCAGGGTGAGTTCCGGTGCAGGAAAGCCTCCTAAAAGTGGCTGAGTGAAATCTACAAGATTTCACTTAGTCACTTTTACGGCCATGCTGCGTAAAAACCCTGCGCCTGCTTGAAGCAGGCGTAAGGATTGACGCAGCATGTTAGGCATAGGGGCACCAGAGCCCTGCTGGAGCTGCGTCGCGCTTGCGATGCGACTCCAGCAATGCATTACCTTTACAGCAGCAGATGCGTCACGTAAAGGTACGTACAATGCGGCGCATCCATGGTGGCGCAAGAGGTGTCTGCCGTGACGCAAAATAACTGGCGCACTGCTGATAAGCAGGGATGCGCCATTTATTGGAAATCTGCCCCTAAGTTTGCAAAATATTTTTGGTTGTCACTTTCACAAGAGCAAGTGAAACACTCCAGAAGGCGGCGATTGAGTAATATTTCACATAGTATGAATTCAAAAAACGTAATGCTGGAAACGCTCATGGACAAAGGACAAACGTGGTTAATAAAAAAAAGTTACACATTGCCAAACAACCATGAGTCCGCTTATTAGACGATTCGTTGTCAACAGTGCCACACGCAACGTCCCCTTGCTGCATAGTAGGATAGGATAGGATATGTATTTATATAGCGCAACGAATGCCAAAGCGTCTTGGCGCTAGTCATTTACCAACCCTGTGTTTTCTGAATACAATAGTTGTGGTTTACCTCATTTGGACCAATTGAACTAAAGTCCTAGATCACAGTGGTTTGTAGAAGAAAAAAAGCTGCAATTTAAATATTGTTCCGCTGAACGTTACCTATGGATGACCGTGGTTTACCCTTGTTTTTAACCGAGCACTTCATGGGGTGCAGCAATATGTGGCAGTTTTACCTCATGGCATGTCGTCATTCATACAGCGTAATCTGAATAAATATGAACCATACTTTGCTGATTTCTGAGAAACGAGATACTTGTAACTGCTACTGCCACGTTAGTGCGGCTCAGAAGGAATGCAAATTTGATGAACTTTGTTTATTTCTTCTATGTGGATTCCCCACAGCTTGTGGCAACGACGTTTTGTTGTCTTTGAAACCTAATAAAAAACATTTTCCACAAGTCCATCTCTGGAGGCGGTATCTATTACCACATCGCATTCCCACATCGTGTAACCAAAGTGCGTGCTTAGGGAACATTTAATGCTCCACATGGTTCATCGAAAGGAGACTGAAGTGTTGTTGGAGGGCATGAACTTTTTAAGCCCTGATCATTGTAACTTGTGTTTAAATTTGCTCAAACGTATTCAGTTTTTGAATGACTTTTGCTCCAGGCCACTATAGTTGAGGCTTGACATCTTAGGGCCTTATTCACAATAAAGTAATGCAGAGTGGTGCCGCAAGCCATTTGGTTGCACCGCGCTGCTTTACTTTCAAAGCCAAAGGATGCGTCATATTTACAACAATATGACGTATCCCTGAGCTCTCTCCTGCGCTGGCTCACAATTGGATACCATGGTGCAAGCGTGCCTGTGTTGCGGGGCTGATTGTTTCTGTGCAGGAAAGGACAGATGCTTGTGAGGCACTTTCTGTAATCCAGATGGCGCTGGCCCACATATAGAGCCAGCGCTATCACAAGAAGAGTATCACTCATTTGTATGGGGATGTGGCCTCATGCAAATAAGGGAATCCCTTTGCCTCGGTGCTACCGCCATATGTAAACCCCCTTATAAGTGCTGGAGAGGGTACTTCAAAGCCGCTCAGTATTTCATTTGAATGCACTGCCCCCAGGGCAGCATGATTTTAAGACTTCGCTGGGGCAGTGCATTCAATATAATAAGATGCACTCTCCGTTTTTAGCAGGGCACACTTCTTGAAAGGTGCACCCAATGCCAACAAAGAGGGAGCACAGTATTCTATAACATGGCCCCCGATTGATATTAATCAAGGAGGTTGTGTATACCTTCCTGCACACAATCCCTTTTTAAGGTGGCTTCACAAAGGCAAGAGCTGCATTGAGAGCAGTTTCTTTGAGAATCTGGTCCCTGTGTACCTCTTGCCAGCTCTGTAATTCATGTTTTCACAAATAAATCTATTAATTCAGAATTTGAATCATATTCTGGCATGTAAGGCAATCATCAGATTAGTCCTAAAGAGCATGTTGCAGTGATTCATTTGATTTTGCCCAATAAATGTCTTCATAACAAAAAACAGAAGTAAAACTGCTGTCCCCATAGATGCCCTGAAAGTCAGATATGTGTTCTTGTGACTATGGGGCTCATTTAAAATGTAGTGGGTCATACTCAGTTTTGCTGGGCCAGTGGGGGGATGTACTCCACTGCCCTGGCAGATTACAGCCGAATCATATTTAAAGATTTCCTTCTACTTGACGGCAATCTCTGTTGCATTCAGAGTAGCTGCCACCGTGGTAGTTCTTCGGAAGGCATTGAAGCTTTACTGTGCAGACTGTGTGTACAATTTATATTTTTTTCACACAACACAATGTGCGAAGACAACTTATTGTGCTGCGCTGCATGAAAAGGAGAGGGCAGAAATGCACCATATCTATCAAGATATAGCATATTTTTGTCCTTATGGTGACACTCAATGCAACCTAATGTCAATGGAGTGCACCTGGCCCCTTGGTGCAAAGGGACCGGTGTTGCAGGCAGCATTTTGTTGTGCAGGAAGAGGCATCTTCCTGCACAAAAACAGGCTATAGAAGCATGATCCACTTTGTAGGTGTGCTGCCGAATGCAGCACACTTAAAAAGCGAAAACAACGAGTAGAAATAAAGATATTTCTCTTTTTTGAACATTCCCTGGGACGGCTTAGCATTTTGATGCATTCCCAGATGTATCCATCTTGGTAAATCTGGGAATGCTCCAAAATCCATGGGTGGAGGCATAGAAACACCCACGCTCAACCCATGGAATGCCTTCACAGGACAGAGTAGTGCATGGCAACATAGCTGCATGTTTTCTGTCTTAAATAGGATCAATACTGGCAGTGTAGACTTCCTATCCGAATTCTTACGTATAAGCACATTCACCACACATAAAATATGTGGGTTTTAATACCCCAGTTATGTCTCCTTGATGCAAAGCTGTGCAAAGTGTTTTTTTACACTGAGAAAAGGGTACCTTTCCAGTGCAGAAAATACAATTTTCATGTGAAATGAAACACTAATACACTGCTTTGCCTCTCTTTGTGATGGTACAAATCCTTTTTTGCTACACATGTCTAATTTTCTGTACTAAAAAGCAGGCATCTTGCTTACCTAGTCACACCCAGCTGACACATGCCCAGCTGGACAGGGCTTAATGTGAACAATTATTTCATAATTTGTAGGTGGTTATTACATAATTGACAGGAGTCACGAAGTAAGGAACACAACACCTTTATTCTTTACAGTAAGACTGTCACCTGCCGTAGGACATTTTTTTTTGAGTGAGAGTGGTGAAAATCGTTCTCAAAATACAACCACAATCTATGTCAGGGCGAACCACCAAAATCACTAACATAATCTGTGCTCAATCCTCTGGTAGCACATAAACAGTAATAACTTAAAAATGCAACAGAAGAGATGTCCCACCAATTTAGAAAAAGAGAGTAAAATAAAAAAAAGAAATGAAAACAAATTCAATTAGAAGAATCGTAGTTAAGCAATTTTAAAGCATTAAGTAAAAATAGCACTAAGAAGCAGAGAGCGCTAACTGTCGGTATCTGGTCAGGCTAGACCGGGACAAAGTTCCAAGTTCAAGCCGAATGGATGGATGGAGTTCAGGCCGAATAAAGGGACCAGGTTAGTCTAGGTAAAATGTTCTCAAAGTCTAGAACCAAAGTTAAAAACTTCCAGATTTCACAGAAGGAACTCAACTGATGCCAGCCAAGGGTCCAGGGCCTGGAGAGGCACCTTTTGGGCACCACGTTCCAGCTGCACGTGTATTGTTTCCTAACCTAGACCTAAGTAGCAAAGCTGCCTTTTGCCTACATTTGCCCTACCTTGCTCTGCATAACGATTCTAGCAATGAACTTTAACCCAGTTATGTGCTGAATAAATGTTGATTGGTTTCCTTGAAACTAGTTTAATTTATTATGCATGAGTATTCTTAGCATCATATCTTAATCCACTGCACATGACGTACATAACAGTATTAACATACTCTGTACAAAAAGTCATTGCTATCTTCATCCTTGGGCGACAGGGCTACTTTGCAGAGTTACAATTATTGACTTAGGCTCATCCACATAATCGTACTCACAACATATCGAATGTGGTAGAACTCCAGAGGTGACCTTTTTGGTATAAAAGAACCACACCCTCACGAGGTAAAGGGAGGAGACGCTTCTACTCTGACACGGACATGGAGGTCCCTGCGCATGCAGCGGTCTGACATTCCTTGAGGGGTGTCCAACTCGTGACCCAGACGGGGTCCTTCATTCTCTCCCATCAGGTAATGGGTTGGCTCTTTCCTAGGGGATTCTTGGCTTCACATCTACATACTTGCTAGGTACATTAAGGTACACTTAGGTGGGGTATGCCTAGTAGGAGTATGCTAAGATTACTGTTTTTACAAATGCCTGCATATATTCGTTGCTTAGCACCATGGCGGAAATGTATCTACTGTTATTAAGAGCTGAATTTTTCTGGATCAGAAAATTGCAGTCCATGCAACCGACTGGAATGAATGATCGCATTGAACTGTCTTGTTTTCTATAAATGCATATAAGAATATTTGTTGTAACTTAAATCGTTTAAATTGATTATGGGTAAAGCATTTTTATGATCAGTTTATATATAGAAACCGTAAATTGTAACTGAAATTTTGCATGATTACTATGCTTGTTAGCGTTTGCACACTGAGACATAGTACTGTCTTTTATCCTTGCGAGTCATCAAATACCCTCGCAATTAATTGTTTTAGATCAAAGCATGACATTGATGAAATGTGGTGAATCCCTTTTAAATCACTATCATAGATTCATTACATGTCTACAGCTGAGAGCACTGCGAAATTAGCTGGCGTTACTTTACATACCACAATAGTGCATCATGGTGAGTATAGTTTTCTACAATCACCTATCACAAAATAGGGGCACGGACACTTTAAGATCCATTCGAACCAGTAAGATGTATTTTACGTAAACACCTGAGGTATAGTGAGAGCAGCCACCATCGAAAAGTTTCTCGCGCATCATTCCGCGATTGAAGCAGCGTTCTTCAATGTAAGTGTTTTCGTTAAGCAAATAATTGAAATGCAAGAGTATTTTCGTTATGAGAAAGGTTCTATGACAGTAGCAACATTACCGAAACCAAAAATTCTTTTGAATTTTTGTAACTGCGTAATGATTGATCATGTACGTATTCTTTTCGTAAGCAACGGCTATCTGCCGATACAATGTAACCAATATTTTGACACTGAAATGTTCCTCGTGCTTGCCCTGCGTTAGCTTAGCTTGTGCACAGAATACTAAAAGTCTGCATACTTAGCGTGTATCTTAAGATTCCAAAATTGGTAAGGTTGTTTTTATGATTAATTTGTCAATGTTTCAAAACGCAATGATTATTGACACACAGAAAGATTGCATTGTATTTCGTGAAGTGCGAGTTTAATCAGAATACTGTTACCATGCGTAATCTAGCCTTCGTTCACAGCTATCAAAAATAATTCAGTGTAAATACCAGTATGATAAAATAAAAATATGGATATTTACTGACAAAGTGACAGAAATTGAAAAAATATCTTACTTAGTCCTGGCCCCTTGATATACTTCTGAAAATTTTTAGCCAGAGATTTTCGTTTTTGAATTGTGTTTTTCTCATCATTAGAAAAGTAATTTAGCTTGGGTGGACATTTCTAAACCAGGCCAAATTTTTCTGGATGAAGTATATATGTCTCATAGTTCCTGAAATATTACATCATCACTGCAACACATCTGCCATTTTTAAAATGTCGTCCAGAAAAATTTGGCCCGGATCACCAATGTCTACCCAAGCTAAATTATTTCTCTAATAAACCAAAAATACAAATCAAAAATGAAAATCTCTGGACAACAATTTTTTATGGAGGTATATCAGGGGGCTGAGATTAACTGGCCAGAAATATAATCACCAGCCGCTCTAAATAGCAAAGCAATATCATCATCAGGGATGAATATATCACCATTCAGTATATGAGGGGAGAACACGGGGACACACCGGGAGGTGTTACCAAGCGCTCTACAAACTCCTTTAAACTAAACTAAACTAAACACAGATAGGGACATAGAAGCACGAAACGTCCTGAGCATAAAGGAGAATGTAACATTGTCAAAAGTTGTGATGTTTGACAGTCTATGGAAGCTCCTTAGTGTCACTGAGTTTGGAGTTAGTCAATTGGTGATGAGTGTATGGTAATCTTGATGGAGGACACCTACTATACATTTAATGGTGTAAAATGGACCTGTTTAATAAAGTCAATGGGTACAGAAGTGCAGAAGATCCTTCCAGGCAACACACTGACTTGCGTTTGGAGATGAATTTTCAACACACATGCGCAGTTTACTATTTCAAAAACAAGCAGAGTAAGACATATTGAAAGGATAGCGCAATTGCAAGACTAATGCATACAAAACGTCCAAAGCTTTTAGAATAAAATAGATCTTGTTTTGGGGTAGTTTAAGCAAATTATGCCGATTTTTTCCTATGAAAAGAAGAGATTTGTGAAAAATCAGTATGAGTAAATTGCATTATAGAACATGCAGAAACTTGAAGGGAAGGTAAAAATACCTTTATAAAGGAAATGTATTTATTCTTGTTTGAGAATGCCCTCTTTTTAGAGTTATTTTTCATGTGAGAATAGCTGCTGAACAATTTTAAACCAGATAAGACCGTTCATTTACCATTATGGGAGCAGGCAGCAAATATGCATATAAATAAAAGTATTTTCTGGTAAAAAGTACATGAAAGCTTTAAACCTCATAGAAGGTAGGAAGCAAGTTCCAATCGGAAACACACTTCAAAGTAACACAGCACAACGGAGACATAAACAAATCCTGCACAGTAGTAAGAAGTAAGGAACAGAGCCCAATTGAGATGGTTGCATGCCCTGTGTTCTACACTGGTAAGAAAATATACCTTTTCTCCTTAGATAATGCTTGAAATCCAAGCAGGGCTGGACTGGGAACCGAAACCGGCCATCGCAAACAGCTCAGCTGCAGCACCGCCCTTCCAACAGGGAAGGGGGGGCGGCCGAGTAGTTTGCCAGGGCCGGTTTTGGTTCCCAGTCCGGCCCTGCTTGGATTCCAAGCATTATCTAAGGAGAAAAGGTATATTTTCTTACCAGTGTAGAACACAGGGCATATTCAATAGAAAATATTGGAGCGCGGACCTCTGTCAGCTTTGGCAGCGCCATGGTCCAACGTTTTAAAAATGCAGGTATGCACCATATTCATAAAAATAGGGCGCACCCTTGTGTTCCCCTAGCGCTGGCGCTAAGCAACCTGCCTGGCGGCTGCGCAGGCATCCTGCCGCCATGTTCCAAGGGTGTCTGCGCTGCAGGGACGATTGTTTATGTGCAGGAAGGGACACCTTCCTGCACATAAACAATCAATAATGGTGATTTGCACCTCCTATGTTTGCTGCACAATGCAGTACACAAGGAAAGAGCAACAAACAAGGAGAAATTAATAATTTCTCCTTGTTGTGCCATTCTAACGCCAGATATTCCATGGCACTGCATCAGCCTTGTAATTCTGGGACAGCACCAGAAAGCAACGGGTGTTGTGGTGGAACCCTTTTGCCGCAGAGTACTGTGGTGGAAAGAGGCATATTCACATGGTGGGTTTAAGCCACGCAAAGTGGCTTAGCTCCTCCTTGTAAACATGAAAATGGCGCTGCTGCACCGGTGCATCAAAAAAGTGGTGCTCCTGGGGTGCTGAGGGCTTGAAATATGCCCCACAGATTGTTCTACATTTTCCAGAAGAACAAAATCGGAGGTTAAAACAGTGAATTTTGGGAATATGGCAAGTTGTGCTCCTCTTTGAAGAGGAAAACTGTGCACCAACCTGGTTGTTTGGAATTTGGAACTGTAAAAGATATACTGACTATTATTTATAGTGGTCTGTTACTTAACTACCAGTACTGAGAAGGAGAAAGTTGCACCTCCCACCATCATACCTACCAACTTTGCCTGTAATATACATGCAGGAACACTCCTGCGGATGCTTCCTGAACATAAGTGGCCTGTTGAAACTCTGCTATTCTTCCCTAATGCTGCCACCCTTGCCTGTATGAATGACACACAGCCAGACCAAGGCGTTCAGAGAGGTAGACACAGAAGCCCTCCTACCCCTCTCCGCCCCTTTCAGAGGAGCTTTAGCTCAGGATGCCACTTTTGTAAGTGCAAGATAGCTGACAGGTGTCTCTGCCTAGGAGAACACTACTTCTTTGCACCACAGTTTATTTTCTTTCCTGTCCTCTGACACTGCTCCGTGTGCACAGATCCAGTACCATTTTGGAATGTTTGTAGCTAGATCCAAATGGGTCACAGCTGTCACGTGTAACATTCGTATCCTGTGTGCCACCCACTGTGCTTCCCCTCAGAATGCACTTTGTCTGCTTTCTCCTATCCACAACTTAAGTTGGTTACCTCTTAGAGTCAAGTCACCGAACCAGAGCCTGTAAGGCCCTGACATCACGAGGCTTCATATTTTTAAGGTACGAATTACCAATAGCCCTATATCTGGAGGCAGGCATTTCTTCCTGACCCTATTTCCTCAACTTCATGAACTCTAAGACACTTTTGATTTTATTTGCTTTGCAAGACTATTGCAATATTACTGTTTGATATGTTCTTGGGTTGCTCCAGTTTTGCAGCACATGAAAACTGAAGGATCAAGCAATGGTAAGGTTTGCACACCGGTAATCAAGCAACGAAGTTCTTTTGGGAAAATTGCAATACTCTATTTTCAGTTTAGAATCGCAAGAGACCTCAAATGCTTCCTATCTGTGAACATTATGTGTACCATTCCTCCATTCCAACCTTATTTAGAGTTGTTAAAATCATAATCAAAGAACAAACAATCAAAACCCTCATCATGTGAGTGTGCCAAGGATTCTCAAAAAAATGTCAGACTGCCACAAGTCAGAGTTCGACAATCATAGCCATTTTAAAGCGTGATACAAGAACTTGACATGAGCACCTAAAAAAAGATATCTGGAGTCTATGAAACACTCAATTCCCATCTTAAGTTAAGTAGGTAGATATATTCTCTGTTGTCTCTGTAGAAGGTGGAATCTGACTGCATCGTTGCCCCCACTTTTTTTTCCTGGTGTTTTGCTGGTTTTCAACCTGCATGAGCAGAGCCCCTCTGCAGCCTTTGGAAACTATTTTCCAGGGGTGTTTGTGATGCAGCCACCCATATACACTTTAGTGCATTATAACCTCGCGGTAAATGCTAACTTTAAAACAGCTGCATGGAAACATGTTGTGTTTGGTGTCAAACACCTTGGAATCAAAATTCCACACCAGTAACTGGTGTGGGAAGTATGATTCCACCCTCCTAGAGGGAGAAATATGACAACACTGGTACACCCGGTACCCACTTTCTCGACCCTGGCATCACAAAATGGATTCTGCCAGCCACAGACACAAGTCTGCACTCCTGCTGCTGAGCCAAGCTCGAGCAGGGGAAGGCTTGACAATAGGCTTCCTGTCACAGGGAGGTGTGACCACCTCCCAGACAGGCTTTAGTGTATTGGGGCTGGGTGGGTGCACTTTGAGAGTGCTTTGATGTCTGCACTGGTGGCACATTTGGTGTCCCTGTGCATAGTCCAGCTCAAACCAGTTGCAGGAGCCATTTGCTCCTGCCCGGGTGCAAAACTGGACAAAGGACATGGGTGTAGCCATCCCTCTGTCCTGACTTTCCCATAGGTGGGTCCCCAGAGTTTGTCCCATCCCTTCCTTGAGTATAAAGTAGGAACCCCTGACTACAGGACGTTAGATTTTACCTGGACTACACTCTGCTACAGAAACCAAGTATCCTTCGACTGTGATCCACGTAAAGTGAGAAGAAGCACCGAGTCGATCGTGCTCCCACAGCCCGCAGGGGAAGGAGGCCGGGAGACGTGGCGACGGCTGGCCCCCGGCAATCTGGAAGCTCGGAGGCATAAATGAAGCAACAGACTGGCTGTTGTAACGTAGCCCATCCCTGATGCTGCACTGGAAGGCCCCGGGATTCCCAAGATGACCCTGATTTAGAGCTGAGACCAGGGGCCTAGATGAGAGGAGACATCGAGTGAGGCTCCTGTGGATGCGGGGATGGAGAGGAGACCCGGACTGTGGACACAGACTGGGTGTTTGGAGAGGTGGCAATACTGGGGAGGAAAACGCAATTGCGGGAAGATAGAGGATGACTGAGATCTCTGGGGCAGCCCGAGAAAGGAGAGTGTGGTCTGCTGGGAGCAAAGCACTGAGCCCCAGAGAAAGCCGAAGTAAAGAGAGCTCCCAGTGTGCACTGCCCGGCGAGGGCACAAAAACGTGAGGAGGAACCTGGATGAGCCAACCTGGAGAGGGTGTCATAAGAGCTGGGGCTAGACCTTTATGGACTCAGAGGCGGCGGAAGGGAGAAGGCCCCAGATTGGTTCATGAGGGTGAGAGGTCTGAGTCTTGGCTACCCCACTGACAGCAAAGTCACAACCTTGGGCACAGCGGGTGACCTTTTTTCAAAAGACATGAGGAAGTGACAATTTTGCTTGGTCCCTGCCTTTGCTTCAGTGAAGTAAAGAGCAGGTATCGCTGGAATGGGTTTGGGCGGCTAGCCCGGGATGCACCTCTTACTTCCCCTCCTTCTTTGAGGATTACCATATATCTGTGAAGTAGCATTGCACTAGGGAGGGTGTGGAATACATCACAGGTAAACACCGGGAAAGGGAGCTGAATCCCAGCACTATTTGGATGAATGCGAGTACAACTCTTATGTTCACGAAGAATAGGGAGACCTAAAAGAGCCATTGGGTGTGATCGCTCTTACTCCTGCCCGGTGGCGGTCAGTAAAGACGCTAGGTGCACAATCTTTGACCTGCTGGGACGGCAGGCGAAGAGGCAAAAGTGAACATGGGCAAAGCAGGAGTGAAGTTGGTGGGAGCTCCTTTGGTGCAGGAAGATGACCCCCTCGGACCCCCAGTGGCCGAACACGCCACTCCAGATGACAATAGACCCGGTACAACAACAGCTGGACAAAATCCTGGAAGCCATACCGGATACTAAGGCCACACTGCACCAAGACATAACTGTGGTTTCAGTAGTTCTGGTGCTTCTCCAAACTGAACATCACAAATTATCAGTGAGGGTAAAGGCAGCAGAGTCAATGATAGCAGAGTTAACCCCAGCGCATATGGCACTGTCACACCAGGTTGAAGACATTTTGTCCAGAGTGGACATGCTTGAGCGACATGTGGAAGATGCAGAGGGCTGTAATAATTGGAACAACATCTGTGTGGTGGGTTTGCCTGAGAAAGTGGAAGGAGGAGACATGATAAGTTACCTTGAGACATGGCTTCAGACAGTAGTTGCACTGGAGGGGTTGTGCCCATTTAATACGTTAGAGAGAGTGAATCAGGTCACCAGGAGGTCTCTGGCCCCGGGCCGCCCCTCGGAAGTGGGCTCAGACTCGGTAAAGGGAACGGAAGGCTCTGGGTCTGAGACCTCTGGGAACAGCAGCATAGTGCTGCCGACAGTTTCCCCTGGAACGGCAGATGACATCATTTGACTGCTGTATAGAGAGCCACCATGTTGTAGATGGAGCAGTGAAGAGACAGAGCCCATGCAAACTTTCTGGAAGTTGTCCCACCTAAGTCTGAGTGCTTTGGGCCCATGCAACAAGGTGAGGTATTAACTTTGCTCTACTGGCTACACACCTCCGATGGGTGGGTACCACGATGGGCCCTGCCCTACATTGGTGGTTAGTGAATTGGGCACAGTTTGGGCAGCTGACCATTGTCGAGCCACTCTGGGTTAGGGCAGTTGTAAGTTATGGGATGTTTTGTTTTAATGTGCTAATGTCATTTCTGCTCAATAGGTGTAGTTGCAGAAAGGAGGGGCTCCTGGGGGTGTCATGAGGAGCAGTGCAATCTCATTCTACCATTAGACATGGCAACCACCCCAGGTACCATTAGATTCCTCACGTGGAACATAAGAGGGCTAGGGTCAATGAATAAGAGACACACTGTGATTCACTACCTGAAAAGGAGGGGGGGGTTCAAATTGCCTTGCTCCAGGAAATGCACCTCATGCAAAGTGAAATTCAGAAACTGCATAAAAGATGGAGAGGGCAGATATGTGCAACAAATTATTCGGCCTTTGGGGAGATTTTAACTGCTTGAGGATGTAAAGTTAGACCGCTCGCACCCCCCTCTCTGGAACCCAGCCACACCGCACCACAATGGGTTTCCAGGAATGGAGTAACCATTGGGTGCTAGTTGACAATTGGAGGGTGCAACATGCCATGGACAGGGAATACGCCATCTTTTTCCCCCTGCATCAGTTGCACACCAGACTAGATACATTTCTTTGCCCTGCAGGTATGAATGAGACTGTCACACACACTGAATACTTGGGGCGCATATGTTCGGACCATAATCCACTGTTACTAATACACCAGCCCTTAAGAGCTAGACCCCTGGTTCCTATGTGGAGGTTCAGACCTGAATTGTAGGAAGATGCTCTCTTTAAAGAGTCCCTAGGCTCCTGTATTGACACTTCGCTACAAACGCACACTCTGCCTCAACTGAATTGATGAAATGGGAAGCCTTTAAGGTGGTAGTCCGGGGGCACTGTCTGAGCCAGTCAGTTGGGGTGCGGAGAGTGCTATGTAGGGAACAAGACGAGCTTGAGAAATACATACACACACTTGACAATATGCTGGGGATGGATGCAACTGCACCAGTGGCCCTTTTAGACACCAGATCCCTATTTAATGAAGCCCTGGAACGTCTACGAAGATATGATTATAAAGGGTATCTGGGGAGGGTCCATGATGTGGAAGGTAAATCAGGCCACTTATAAGAAAGACTTATCAAACCGGAGATGAGGTGCTCACAAATCACTCACATATGCAATGTTGCTGGCTTGGCTCGATATAAGCCAGAAGTGGTTAACGCCCTCTTTCAGGAATACTACAAAAGGTTGTATGCTGCCCTGCCCCCCTAAGACTCAATTGGGGAGTTCTTGGGCCCTTGCCGTTAGTGACCTTAGACAAGGGCTGCCAAAACAGCAATAAAAGAACAATTGAAGAAAGCCCCCTTTATTAAAACTACACCCTCATTGCGTTCTTTTTTCAAAATACAAAACAAGTCAGCACTTGCACTAGAGACTCTGTCCTCTACAGAACCTTCTTTAGCCATATCATCCTCTCTCCTAGCCTCAATGGAGTCTCCTAATAAATATCAGGTACTTTTGATAACTGACCAGGAGGCAGACAAAGACCACTCTACAGTAAAACAAGTAGCACAGCCTGCCCAGATGGAGGGCCATACATCTCTATTGAATTCAAGCTCTGATACCCCATCATTAGTACTAGAAAATGACTACTCTACGAATAGTGGTATGGGCGGCGATATTGGAGGTCTTGTGGCTACATTATTAAATGAAATGAAAGCAGGGTTTGCGAAGTCGGAAAAAAAACAACAGAAAATTCAGGCAACATGTGAAACACTGGAGAGTAAATTCAATGCATTACTAGAAAGAGTAGTGTCTGTGGAGACGGCCCTGGAACAGATTAAGGAGGAAGTGAGACTTTGCCAAAGTAGTAATGAAAAAGCCTTGGCTACTGAGAAAGAGCTCCGTGACAAAATTGAGATCCTGGAAAACAATTCCAGGAGGAACAACCTCCGCATATTAAATGTCCCGGAAGCCCAAGAAGGACAAAACTTAAGGTCCTTTGTTATAAATCTTTTAAAACAATTTGTTCCTGAAATGGATGAAAAAGATTTAGACAGCGATATACGGAGGACCCACAGAGAACCATTTAGATTAAACAAGGACAGGAAAAATCCCCGAAGGATTTTAGTTAATTTCAAATCATACACAATAAAAGAATCTATTTTGAATAAAGCCCTAATTTCGGGAGTTCATACTAAAGATGGGTATAATTACAAAATCCGTTCATATATTTCCAATGTTACGTCTGACAGGCAATGGGCTTTAGGGAAATTTATCCAAGACTTAAGGGCAGAAGGCGCCACTGTGCAAATGAAATTTCCAGCACTCCTACGTATAATGTGGTGTAATAAAACATACAATATAAGAGATCCACATGAGGAGGAAGTGTTTCTACAACGCATGAGATCCAACAGTAACACATAGCTCTATGAGCCAATTTGTAAGGATGCCGCGGTTGCGGTTCTCAAACAGGGCAACTGGGATGCCCATGACAGTGGGGAGGGTTCTCCAGGGTGGGCACTTTCTTAGGTTTTTTTTCTTTTCTTCATTTACATTATTCTTTGGTGGGGAGCATTGGGGGAAAAAAGGAAAAAAAAAATTGTCCGATATGTAAATTGTATTGCAATCAGGTCCAAAATTGATCCAGTAGAAAGGTAGTCCAATGTTTGACTTAAAAATATTAACGTGGAATGTGAATGGCCTAGGAACAAAGGGGCGGAGGCAAAAGATTTTTGAGTATCTTAAACATGTATCTCTAGACATAATTATACTACAGGAATCCCATCTTCTTAGGGAAGAATGGCTCGAGTTTATAAAAAACGAGAGCTGGATCGGGGAAATAGTCTGCACAACTCAGTCATGCAATATTAAGGGTGTCTCAATCATCCTTAGAAAATCTCCATATTGCACTTTGGTTTCACAAAGTGTAGATACAAAAGGGAGATGGGCCATAGCCAACATTAAACATCGAGATTATGCACTGTCTATAGTGGGCTATTATGGCCCCAACACGGATGACCCCGAACCCCTGTCCTCCTTGTACGCCCAAATGATAATGCTACAACTACCTATTATTTTGGGAGGAGACTTTAATATTTTATTAGACCCCAAGTCGGATAGATTTCCCCCTAGCAAAATTCTTAACCTGCCTAAGATGCGACAATGCTTGTCCACGCTTATGGAGGATTTGAACTTAGTCGATATATGGAGAACTAAAGGTAACCGACTTAACAAATACACTTACAAGAACTATAAATACGGACATTCCTCCAGAATAGATTTCTTTTTGGTTGACAAAACATTAAGTAACAGAGTTAACCTAGTGAAACATAACCCTGCACACTTATCTGATCACTCCTCAGTTTAAATAAGCATAAACTGTGGGCCAACTAGGAGTGATAAGAGGTGGACTTTAGATCGATCTCTTCTATTAGACCAAAAAGTTATCGATAGTTTGGAAACAACAACTAAAAACTATTTTAAGGAAAATAGTGGGAGAGAAGTCTCAGATATAATAGTGTGGGAAGCATTGAAAGCGGTTATTAGAGGGGCTTTAGTCGGCATAGCAGCGGGCAAAAACAAAACCAAGAATTCTAAAATTTTGAGGCTAGAATTAGACTTACTAGAACTACAAACAAAAATAGACTGCTCTACGTCAGAGGAGGATCAAAAAAAGTTAATAAATGAGAGTCTAGTAAAGAAACAAGAACTATCACTTTTCCTAGAGAAAAGGATAAGAGAAGGATGGCAAGCTAGTTCTCTAGCTAATTATGAATGGGGCGAGAACTGTGGGAGGCTTTTAGCGTGGAAGCTTAAGACTGATTCCAACAGAAGCAAGATAACCGCTATTCATAAAGAAAACAGCACGCAGCCGACCGAGGATAAATTAGGCATAGAAGAGGCTTTTGAGTCCTTTTTTCAGACATTATATGGGGAAGAGTTGGTACCTCGGCAAACATCAATTGAAACCTATCTGAACAAGTCACTAACCCCTAAACTTGATAATGTCTCCTGCAATACCTTGAATGTTTGGATTACCCAAAAAGAGGTGCTAGATATAATGAACAATCTTAAAAGAAATAAAGCGGCAGGCCCAGACGCCCTACCAAATGAAATCTATATTGTATTGAAAGACTTATTAGCTCCTATACTGACAAATTTATTTAATACCATCTTCCTTGAGGAATTACCAACTCCTAAATCTTGGAACGAAACCACAATTAGCCTGATCCTAAAACCAGTGAAAGACCCCACCCACTGCGAGTCGTATAGACAAATTTCGCTTCTTAACTCCGATTATAAAGTGTACAGTCAGATATTGGCTAAAAGACTTGGTTCTCTCTCTAGTAAATTAATACATGAGGACCAAAAGGGTTTTATTAGAGGGAGACAGTTGCATGACTTAACACATCAGGTGATAGGAGTCATAGATATAGCAACGCATGAGAAGGTACCTCTAGCAATATTTACCTACGATGCGGCCAATGCCTTTGACCGGGTTAATTGGGCATATTTACACCAAGTCATCACATATAATAATCTAGGTTAATACTTTTGTAAGGCGATAGCAAATATTTATTCTGCCCCGACTGGGAAAATATTGATAAATGGTGCCACAACTAACAGTGTTCAAATTAAGAGGGGCACAAGACAGGGGTGTCCTCTTTCCCCATTACTTTTCAACCTATACATAGAGGCCCTGGCAAATACGATTCGAATCTCTAAGGAGCTTATCCCTTTTAGTTTCAACAATTGGGAGATAAACGTGGCACTATTTGCCGACGATTTGATGGTCTACTCTAACAACATAGTAGACTCAACTCTCATTATGAATGAATTGTTGACAAATTTTGGGCAGATTTCTGGGTACCAAATAAATCAACAAAAAACAGAGACTATGCATTGGAATTTATCTCCCTCCGAACATGATTCCAAGAAGGAAATCCGATACTTAGGGATTCAAATTCGAAAAAACATCGATGAAATTGCTCAGGCGAATTTGTTATTTAAAACTAAGGAAATGAGAAAATTATTGAAATCATGGTCTTGTCTATCCTTATCCTTTATAGGAAGAGTCAATGTGATAAAAATGACTATCCTACCCAAGTTTACCTTCGTTTTTAATGCTATCCCTTTGGAGTTTAACACATTCCAAATTAAGAAGATTCAAAGTGAGTTAAACTCCTTTATTTGGGCATCTAAAATATCTAGGATTGACTGGAAAAACTTGAGCCAAAAAAAACACTGAGGAGGGATTGCTAGTCCAGACCTTTTGATGCACTATAGGGCTTTTCACTTTAAAAACATAAGACACCTCTTTCAAGAGTATGCCCTGTACTCCCCTTATTGGAAAGCAATAACAAATCATAGTAACTGTCTGTACAAGTTTGGACATCCAAGATTCTTTAAGAAAATTAAGTTAAAGGTGCTGAGATCAGCATGTAAACTATGGTCTGATATAAGGAAAATTTGGAGCTACCCATACTATAGCTCACAAGCTCCGATATGGAATTCGCCTGGTACTCCAGAATGTTTCCAGGACTCTTTAGCTCTTCCCTTGATAAGATCTGGAATAACAACATGGGGAGATCTCGTAGAAAATGGTAACTTAAGATCATGGGAAGATTTGGCAAGAGTAACTCCGAATGGGATTTCGAGGTTCAAATTTTACCAATTGGCGAACTGGGTTAAATCTCAAATTATTGGAACAGAGGACACCATAACGGTAGGGGATGATCTACATAAAGCCCCTGGAAAGAAAGAAGTTGTGAAGTGGTATTGGTCTATGGTAGAGAAGAAGGAATCAGACTATGATGTCCCAGACCATAAGTGGAAGAGGATCTTCCCGGCTGAAGACCTGCAACAGGCTTGGCAAGTATCTTATACTCATTTGTGGTTTACTACTATTTCTGCACTGTTGAGGAAAAACCATTTATTTACTCTGCATAGATCATATTGGACTCCTGGGAAGTTATCCAAAATGAATATCCAGATGACGAAAAAATGTCCAAAATGTGGTGAGAATGACGCAAATGACATCCACATGTTTTATTCCTGCCCTCAACTTGGTCAGTTCTGGACTGAAGTCGGTAAAGTTATTGGTAAAGGCTTAGATTTAACTCTCAAGGTAAGACCTTTTACTGTTATTTTTGGTATCTTGGGTATGGTAGACGGTAAAATTAATTTGACAAAAAAACAGAAACAGCTTTTATTTATACTTATACTTATAGCGAGACTTGAAATTTGTATTAACTGGATACTTCCCTCTTCCCCACTGATTCATGAATGGGTGGGGTCTGTGCATACATTTAGATTTATGGATAAATCTAGAGGAGTAAGTAGACGCACTGAATTTTGGGATTTATGGAACAATATTAGATGGTAGGGCAGGGAGGGCTGTCCGATGATTTAAACACCGTGATCAAACCGATGGTTCATAGAAGCAGGAATCAAATCCTTGATCTATGGAGTCGGTGGTATTGAAGTAAGGCCTCTAATTCTATTCCAAGGGTGCCTAAATTTAAGAGGACCTGACTGCACTTCTTTTCTCTAAGATCGCATAAATGAGGACAATAAAATAAAAAAATAAAAAATATATAAAAAGGCTGTATGCTGCCCTGCCCCCCTAAGACTCAATTGGGGAGTTCTTGGGCCCTTGCCGTTAGTGACCTTAGACAGACAACATCGGGAAGTATTGGGAGGCCTGGGGACACTGATAGAGATTACACAAGACATAACATCAATGGCCAAGGGGAAGACACCAGGCCCAGATGGGCTCCCTGCTGAATTTTACTGTCTTTGATTCCAAACTAGTGCCCCGTTTGGAGGCCCTGTATATGGCCCCGGTGGGACTGGGAAGGCTCCCTGACTCCCTGCAAAGTGCCATAGTGATACCACTTCCCAAGTCAGCAACCCCAGGGATCTGGGTAGAAGGTTACAGACTGTCTATGCTCAACATGGACTTCTAAATCTTAAGTAAGGTCCTGGCACTGAGACTGCTCCCACACATGCCCACGTTGATGCACACAGATCAGAATAGGTTTATCCTCTCACGCAATACCTCATACAACCTGAGGAGACTCTACTCAATCCTATACCACCCTGTAGTCAAGGCAAATGAATGGGTCAATAGACCTCGAAAAGGCTTTCAACACAGTTAGTTGGAGCTACCTATTCGAATGTATGGAAAGAATGGGATTGGGCGAGGGCTGGATTAAATGGGTTAAAGTACTATACTCTAATCCAACTGCAAGAGTAAAAACTGGGGGGACAGTTTCTGCCCAGTATGGGATCTTCCGGGGCACACAACAGAGATGCCCGTTGTCACCTCTACTGTTCGCACTGACAATGGAGCCGCTGTTGGCTTTGTTTCACCAAGAGGGGACTGGGATGGGGTGTTCCTTGATAGAAGACAACACATTGTCTCTCTTTATGCTGATTATCTTTTGGTCTATCTGGGGGAGGCTGTGGGTGGTCAGAGATGGTTCTGCACCTGCTGGACAGATTTGCCACTCTGACTGCACTGCAAGTCAACAAGACCAAGTCCTACCTCTTCCCGGTATCGGGCCATTACCTTGAATGGGCCCAAACCACGTTTAAATACCTAGGCAACCATATCTACCACTACCTGGAGGATTGGGAGTGCCTGACTTTGAATTCTATTACTTAGCCCCACAAATACAATGTTGGCTGGTGGGAGCTAATGTTAAGGCAACATACATGGGTGAGAGGGGTGGGCGTTCCAACCTCCTACTGGCTAAGATACTGGAAAATAAGATAGATCGATACTACAAACTACGGCACTGAAGTGCTGGAGGAGGAGAGTGTCCAGGATGCTGGAGGCTTCCAGGTACTCGCTGTGGCTCCCTCTGGTGGGTCTCCCGCATGGAACCCCACACCAGATATTTACCTCTGAACAACTGATGGAATGGGCAGTGGTTGGCCTAAAGACGGTACGAGACTGCTATCAGGAAAAGACACTGGTCCCTTTTGTAGAACTAGTGGAGCAGTATGGTCTATCAGTGGGCCAGTTTTTGCAGCATGCAGCCCTGACATGCACATTCGGGGATTTATGGGGAAGGGGAGGAGAGGAACCAGACACTCACACCCTGCTGCATGCATTGCACTCCTCGGGAGAATCTAAGCATCAGGTGAAGTGGTTTTATATGATGCTGGTAGAGACGTCATTGACACCGCTACCCAAAATCCGGGATCCCTAAGAACAGGCCTTGAGTAGGCAATGTGCAGACTGGGAGTGGGAGAAGGTCTTGCCTTTCCCCAATTTCGCGCAGCACGAGACTGAAATATATTCAGTTCAACTGCGTATATATGACGTACCTGACTCCGCACAGACTCCGAATGATACATGGGGAAGAGATGCGTCAGTGCACGAGGTGCGACCAGCAGGATGCAAACTTTGTCCACATGTTGTGGAGTTGCCCGACACTGACTCCCTTCTGGAATGCAGTAGTACGATTGACGGGGGAGGCCCTAGTGAGAGGGATGTCTAATTCGATGGAGGTCTGTTTGTTTGGTCTATTCCCCCGCCCACCTTAACAGAAAGTAGGGAACAAATTCATGGGCCTCGCTATGGCCCTGGCTAAGAGACGAGTGTCGATGCCTTGGAACTATAGAAATGGATCACAAGTAGAGACCTGGCAACAACACAAGCAGAAGGGAGGACACTCTCCGGGGAAGAAGCATGGGGATTGCGCAAGCGGCCTATCGCGAACCAGTGGAGGGAGCTCAGGTGGTCTTGGAGAAGCCTGGCATTAGGAAAAGATGACTCTGAGGAAGAGGGTACCACAGGGACGATAGGCGGAATATCTGATACCGCATAGAGATGAGGAGGAAACAATTAAAGCAATCAATAAACCCTAGACAAGGAGGAATACACTAGATCCATAGTACATAACCTTGCAAGGCTGTCATTGGTAGTTAAGAGGAAGCTTCCGCACATATGGCGCAGTCCCGATGCACCCACCCATACCCCACAATAGAGGTACTGACAATGAAACACACACACGTCAAAATGAGTTAGATGCAAGTAACAAGTTGATGAGTTCACAGTTCAGTTTATAGCTGGCTTCCACACAAGATTGCTGATCTACGAATACGACTGCATGATAGAAACAGGAAGAAGCGTTAGGAAGACAAGGTATGAAGAGGGCAACAAAACCAGAACTAGTAGATAAAGGGTATCAGGATGAACAAGACGCAGAAAGCTGATTGAGGCCCAACTGCTAACAAGTGGCAAGAAAAAAATTGATGTATTACTGTACCGAGATGTAAAGACTAAAATACATGCATGATGTAATGATATGACCATATTTTTGGAAATGCCAATAAACTAATGTTTAAAAAAAACTGTTACAATCCAGGCCTTTATCACAATTTGCTTACAGCTAACTAAAAAATAAATACTTGAGCTGTCTACCACAAGTATAAGTAGGGAGACCATCTGTGGTATTCAACTCGATTAGGCCAAACCATACCATGTAAGACACTTAGATGTACAGCATTCAACTAACTCCGACTTACTTTTGATTTTACACTTAGAGATGTTTGTAATGTACTTCACTCAAGCAATCTCTCTCTGTTCACTCATATAATGTTAATAGTATGCCGGACAATAGAACAAAAAGGTTGAGTAATGAGCTTGTGTTGACAGATAGTGTATTTACAAATCAGGTACCGCTAGACCAACCCTTTCCAGTAGCATAGTGAGAACCTCACATGTTAGCACTACTCTTAACTTCTCAAGACATATCTTCAGCAGTTGCATTTTATATTCAAATCATAAATAAAGGATTTTGGTGATACCATCATCTTATTGCAGTCAATCCACTCCATAATCTGGAAGAACAAGATGATCCACTCATCTACCTGCATTTTCTAATTTACCATATTTCTCTCCATTCATTGCCTCAACATTGCTATCAATCTGAATGCTGAGATATTTTATTGAGTCTTCCTGGCATTTTAATGTGAAATCATGGCTGATATCCCATGGATGGGAATATTTCTTATTTATACCAATTGATCCACAGGACAGAAATGCCTCCAAATGTAATCACTTTGTGAGCTATTGATTAAATATTAACCAATAGGTATTGTACATCAACAATTATATCATCTGCCTATGATGATGATAGTGTTCACCCATTTTTTTTGAAGAAGACCATAACATCTTATTGATTGGTTGACTGGGGTATGTGCCCCCGAAGATGACTGAGCAGTCCGATTTGGGTGTGGATCATCCTGTCACACATTGGACAGAATTGTATTGATACTGTCAGTGATGCGTGGTCAGCTCTGGACTTGCCCCACTGACGCTTTCTTTGAGCCTCGGCAGTATGCCTTGGAGGTTTGGCAGCCATCGCGAATGAGGCTGCACCATGCTGGATGGTTCAGTGCAAGAGTTGCCTGGGTGGGGGTGTTGATCTCAAGGGACTTCAGGGAGGCCTTCTTTTGCACCGAGAAAAAGTGCCACTACCGGTACTGATGAGTCACTATGGCACAACAATGCAATGAGTGTATGAAGATTGTAGAGGGTAGATTACTCTGGTATAAATCTGGATCCATATGGTACAACCATGAAACCATGAGTATATATTATGTTGCCAACAGTTATTAAGGACTACAGCTAATGCAATGAGCAGAATTCTGAAGAGTCTTAATATATTGCAAACAGATCAGAGTCTATATTGCCTGTGTAATGTTTATAAAACTAAACTGTGGGGCCATCCAGCCTAGGGGTTCTTCCACTCACCAAAACCTTAACATATATTGCAATCTCTTCCGGCTGCAAAGAACTATTAAGTACCTCCTTTACTTCTGCATCCACCTAAGATAAAACTATATTGTCTCAGGGCTGGACTTATTTAGTGGCACTTTGCCCATTCTCTACCAGAGCGAGGTAGTGAATTACTCTGTTGCTCTGACGGTGGTGCCTACAGTCAAAATTGAGAAATGTCTGCTGCCCTAGAAGACATTTCTGCTATTGGCAAGAACCAACGTCACATTGGTTCCTGTCAATTCCTTCAATTTTGCCATTTGGTTCGATCAACATGAAGGAAACGTATGACAAACTTACCAAGATGTTTTTTATTTTCAAAGTTGTATTTTCTCTTTTTTTTAAACTGCCCCCCTCTCTATGGCAAAGAGGACATTGAACATTTTTCTATATCCCCTACTGCCATGTTTTTCCTGGCAGTGAAAAGCATTGAAAAATGGCTAATTGTCCACCCATCTAAATTATGTGGGAGGACATACAGCCAATCCTCCCAAAGCCCTTGCTCTATCAGGCCATTGGAATGTTTAACCACGGTGTAGAAGGTGTAGTTTATGCCCTCGTCAAATTATGGTCCATCAGCATTCAATGGGGCAGGTGAACCATAGTTTTTACCATTGCAACAAGTACCCTCAACGCCAGGAAATAAATCAGGCCCTGGGTAATTAACAGGGAAAGGCAGTCATGCTCGATTTGTAAAACTGAGGGCAATAATTCACATAGGTGGTAATTATGTCTCTAGAAGCAAAGGCATATTTCTCCATGGAAGAGGAGATATGTGCAATGTAATTTTGTCCCTTTTGGCCTTTCACTGTCCATGCCAGTGTCAATGCAAGTCTATTTTGCTCTCCGTATTGCCACACCCAATCATCTTTCCCCAGAAATAAAATCGCTAGTTCAGCTGTCCTAGATAATTCTAGTAATTCGCAGCTAATTTCAACTAATGTAGCACCATCACAAGTTTTTTTCATATTTTGTTTGTAGTGGAAGTATTTTAGTTTCAAGGGAATTTAGCCTGTCTCTTAGCATGTTCCCTTCACTAGCCTCTTTAGAGATGCCCATCCCCAGTATGTACAATTTAAAACCCTCCCAGACTACTTCAGTGCTTGACAATCTGAAGACACTGATTTCAAAGTATATAGTTATATATTTGGGAATATCTGCTCCTTTGCATCACTTTTGTGGCACAGCCCTGAAATAAAATTATTTTGGCATTTACAAAGTCACACAAAGCCACATTATGTAGCTCTGCGTGGTTTAGTAAATACATAGTAAGCCAACACAGCGCATAGCACTGCCTTGAATAATGTTGCGTCAGGTAGGCATCATAGACATAGGTGCAGAATAGGCGTTCCCATGCATCCACCCATGTATTTTGATGCAAACCCAAATTTACAAAGACTTTTAAACCTGGGTTTGAACCAAAATGTCTATCTGACAGAGGCGTAGCAAAGAAAAAAATCTTTATGTCTACTCTTTGCCTACATATGGAAAGAGGGATATGTCTCTTTGGATTGTTTTTGTGCTAGAAGTCATCTCTTCCTGCACAAAAACCATCATCCTCCTTGTAACACAGGCACCTTTGCACTATGGTGCACAGGTGCCTCCATTGGTGCTAGGCAGCAGACAGTGCAGCAGCAGAAGGAGGTAACAGAAATTATTGATATCTTTGTAAGTATGGAGCATTTCTGCTATCTCTTTCATGCAGTGCAGCTCAGCAATTTCCCTTGCTGCGCTGAGTTGCGTGAAATAATACTAAATATGCCCCTATTTGTGTATTGTCTGCCCATTAGTGTGTTGCCATTCCTCATATCTATCAAGTTGTATAATTGGATTAAGTGAAGGATGGCAGTGGAGAGATGTTATGTCTCAGGGTGTTACCTTTCTATGTATAGGTCCAGTAGTTTGTTTGGTGCGCGGCCGGGTGGACCCAGCCGAGGCGGAGGAGCGACCCCTGCCCGAGGAGGTGAAGGCTGACCGCTGCTGGTCTGCGGATCCCCCCTGTGAGGCACTGCCACCACTGTGACCGACCGACCATGCCGCGGCAGTGGAGCCTTCCCCCCCTGCCAGGCCGAGGGATTGGAGGAGCAACCCCTGACGCTGAAGGTGAGGCTTTCCGCTTCGAGACTGCAGATCTCTTACTGTCGGGCACCGCCATTGGGGGCTGGGTCTTACTGCATCAACACCGAGGAAGACCCCACCTCTGCGTGGTCGGATATGAGAAATATGAGGGGCTGCTGGGTATGCGAGTGCTGCGGCCAGGGGCGGAGTGTTCACTGTCCCCCAGGAGTCACGCTGATGCGCTGATTTTGCTTGCGCTGCCGCCCTATGTGATGTTCGGGGCTAACTGAGCAGAGGCTGCTCGGTTGCATCGGAACACATTGGGAATAACTATAATTATACACTGCCTCCTTGACTGCTTGCACCTATCCTGGCTAGCTTGAATTTGTGCTGTGAGCAACGGGTATGCGGCAGGACAAAGCGCTTTTTGTTACATGTAAGGCCAAAGCTAAATGTTTGCCATGGAGAGGCGCCCAAATTAAACTTTAAAATTTTGATTTGCGGGCATCCATTTGGGAGCTAAAGCTCCACTAGAAATATAAGAAGTGACCAGTGCCCTCTTCAATGGTTCATCAACACATTAGTCATGGAAATAGAAAAAGGAAACACGCATGGCAGCCATCTTGAATAGATCTTTAGCTCTCCTTCAATGGAAATAGAAATAGGGTGCAATCCTCTTACGTGGTTGGCAGCAATCTTAGAGTGGTCAGGGCTATTCAATTTCCTTACTTAACTATGAGCAACCACATTCCACAATAAGACTAATCATAAAAGAATACACTCGCCTTTAGGAATCCAGACGATTATGGAACCAGGTCTGCCCGGAGGAGATCCTATACAACCAAGGAAGACTAAAACAGATCAATGCTGCAAACAAAAACATTAAGGCAGGCACTTTGGAGTAGCTCCCACTCTAGGAAGCATCAGTTGTCAGTGTATATCCCACATCACGAAACACTAACAACCGTGGAAACATATAATTGAAGATATCTGTATATTCTACCTACCGTCACAAAACTGAGGACTCAAGTGTAATAAAGTCTATAATTATTACTCATAATCATGACAGAGACCTATCTGAAAAAGGAAGGAATGAACTCTTATACAATCGCATACCCCCCTAATATCTCCAAAAACGCCACCAAGTCCTTTAAACACAACTTACTTAGGAAAAACCCAGAAACCTTCATCTCAGACCCCTCCTTCAACTTACAAAAAGGCACCATCATTAACGACCTAATATTTTACAATACTAAAATGGCTAAATGGCACAACACCTTAAATAACGTGCTGAAGGTACAGGAAGTAAGAAACATTCCTTACGGCATTAAGATGCTAACATCACCCTCTCGAAAACTAAGAGCTACACTGAATATAACATGCTACAAGACCGGCACGATTCTCATACAAGCCACCAACAAAGATTTGGAACGTTTCAATGAATATTTCTCAACCTTAAAAGAACACGTTCTTAACCACCCTCTCTCAATCAACATGCCAAACAATAAATCGCAAGCCATCTCACCGCACAGGATTCAATCTGCCAAGATAGAAAACATCACCACTATAGAGCCCCAATAGTCGATAATGGTGTCCAGAAGCTCCGTAGCCAAGAATAACAGCCCACATTTACCTAAAACCAAGTTATCTCCTACTAACCACAGAGCCAATAGCTCTAAAGCAAGCCCTAACACAGGTCCTATCCCTATATGGGAAAATGTTGTTAGGACGGAATCAGCAAGCACTGACCAGGATAACCGGAAATGTACTGATAGGACAGGCTCTAATAACAGCGAAACAGCAGCAGGATATAAGAAAATATGCATAGATAAACCCAACAGTAGCCCAATCCCTAAAGAGACAACCTATCCCAACATACCAACAGAGTCACCCATACTACCTCCGGACTCTCAGCAACTTGGCATGGAATCTGATGACCTTAGTTCTCTTCAACCCAGTACTGAGTATGAGGATAATCTCAGCACCCAATCGAGCAAAACTTGCAAAGCCATGCAACAAGCTATCAGGGATATGAAGAACCTACTTCTCTTATCAGAAAAATGTCTTTTAAAACTGGAGCGCCTACAGAAATCCGATCACAATAACCACAATAAAGTGAAATCTATCCCAATGGCAGTGACAAACAGACTATCAACTCAGATATCTGACAGACATTGAGCTACAAACCCTTGTGCTATCATATGAACCTTCCCCAATCCTCCCACTAAGTTAGACGAACATCTCATTCAGTCTGTCTCAATGAAAGCAAGCAGAACTGCAAAGACTAGCCTTCGAAGGCCAAACTTCAATGCCCTAAAAAATGTGATACTAATCCCCGAAAAGCAAGAATCACTACTAATCAAACCACAAAAACCTATTTTATGTCTACTACTCAACTGTCGATCAGCAAAGAAACATGCCGCGGACATAGCCGACCTCATCTTAAACCAGGAAATAGACGTAGAATTATGGCTCTCTGATTCATCCTCCCTATACTCCCTATGCCTAGATCTATTAGTCCCCCCAAACGATTGTATTATGAGACTAGACAGACCCAACAAAAAGGGCGGAGGCATAGCCTGTATAAATAGATTCAATATAGCCATTACAAAAGTACAATCAGACCCCTTAGAGTCTTGTGAATATCTCGGTCTGTCATTAAGATCGTTAGATAATCACCTCACACATTTTACCACCCTCCCGGTAAAAATACCTTGTTCATAGACCAGCTGATAGGAAATATAACAGCAAACTCTACTCCCCATTCTAAGGATATTTTCCTAGGAGACTTCAATCTTCACTGGGAGGATCATACCGACAATCAGATCAAGCTACTCAAAACCTTCCTTGTGGAGCAATTGCTGGTCCAAGAATGCCACCTACCAACCCAATCAAAATGCTCCACCCTAGACTGGATTATCTCTAAAGAAAAAGCTGTCGACAAAATCGAGATCACCCCTTGCGACTGGTCTGATCATCACATTATTACCTTCCAAATACCCCACATAAAAAAGAAAACCTACTCACAACCAATAAAACACAGAAAATGGATTCACGACACCAGAGAACTCAATATGGAAAGTCTCACAGCACGCTGTGAGGAAGAATTGCAACCTCCAAATAACCTAGAAGACGTCAATGACCTCACGGAGTACAACAATAATACAATGACGAACATTATTGAGGCCATAGACCCATTAAAACTCAAAAGGGTCCCAGACAAAGATAAAAACCCTTGGTTCAACGGTTCCCTCAACGAAGTAAGATGATCACGCAGACTCACAGAGCCAAAATGGCAACAACACCCTTCCTCACCACACTTTACCCTACTAATACAGGCTAGAAAAATCTACAATAAAAGCATTCTAAATTCAAAAGAAGACTTCTTTTGAAAAGAACTGCATAATGCAAAAAACAGACAGAGGAAACACTTCGAAATACTAAAAGATCAATCCAATAAAACGGCCAAATCTGCACCAACAGCTACAAAATCAAACATAAGCAGCGAAGAGTTCTCCTCCTTCTTTATAGCCAAAGCCATATCGATGGAGATGGAGCTCAAAAAGGCAGCGGATTGCCCTCTAATCAGGAAGAACACCCTAGCCAAGCCTCATTCTCAACCAGCGCTGGAAAGACCTAAAAATAATGCTATGTGGTCAGAATTCAAGCATGTCTCTGACACAGATATCGCAAAGATTATCGCTACCATTAAACCAAACAATCACTTCAACGATCCTCTACCTGCAAATTGCTGGTCTGCAATTAACCATCTGCTCATCCCCTCATGGACAAAGATTATTAACACTTTGCTATCGCAAGGCTCACTACCGGTCTGCCTAAAAATAGGGCAAGTCACCCCAATTTTATAAAAACCAACAGAGAACCCTGCAGACCTAAACAACTTCAGACCAGTAACAAACATTCCCATGCTAGCCAAAGTCCTGGAAATATGTGTACAGCAACAACAACTGAGCCAACACATCGCTGACTTCAAACTGCTGAATGACTTCCAATCAGGATTTAGACCGAAACATAGCACTGAAACAGTAATTCTGCACATAGTGAACGATGCTTTACTTGCCCTCGACCGCCACGTAACCTGTCTCCTAATCCTGCTTGACCTTTCAGCAGCATTTGACACTGTAAACTATACTAAAATGCTAGATCACCTGAAAAAAAGGATGGGCTTTGATGGTACAGTCCTAAAGTGGTTCACCTCGTTCCTAGAAAACAGATCGCAAAAATTCATAGTAAACCAAACTTTATATGCTTCATCCAGAAATGTTATTGGAGTACCACAGGGCTCAACACTATCCCCTGCTCTATTAAATCTGTATGTAGAGCCACTGTTGAACTTGGCCCTTTTTGCAGGGTCATCCCTAAATTTTTTGCCTTTCTCCTAGCCTTTTCTCTGACATGGTGTTGGTGGTTTTAGGCCTCTGGGCACTTTAGCACTTCTGTCCAGTGTAAAGTGTGTTTGCTCTCTGTGTTACATATGGTAAGATTGGTCTACCCCTGTTTGGCTTATTTAATTTACCTGTCAATCCCTTATAAAGTGGTAACTCATATACCCAGGGCTGGTAATTTAAATGCTACTGGTGGGCTTGCAGTGCTGATTGCACCACCCAACAAAGTAGCCTTGCAAACCTATCTCAGGCCTCTGCCATTGCAGTGCCTGTACGCGCAGTGTTACTGCTGCTGTGACGTGGCACCTAAAGTGTGTGCCATGTCTCTGACCCCCCTTTTACTGCATGTCAGTCACCCCTAAGGTAGGCCATAGGTAGCCCTATGGGCAGGGTGCATTGTAGGTAAAAGATAGGACATGTACCTTAAGTGTGTGACATGTCCTGGTAGTGACAAACAGCCATTTTGGTTTCTCACTACTGTGGGGCTGCCCTCCCATAGGAATGCATTGGGGATTCCCTGATAAGTGTTTCAGTGGTAATTCCTGATATGAGAGGAGCAGCGTGGTCATGTTTAGTATATTTGGAATTGTAATGATAAATGCTGAGCAATGGTGTGCACAGATTTATTATAACTATTTTAGAAATGCCACTTTTAGAAGTTGGCATTCTGTGTGCTATGTGCCTGCCTGCCTGATGTGAATTGCATGTCTGGCTTTTGAGTGACAGGGGCTGGGATGTGTGTGTGGCTCCAGGAGGGGCAGGGTGAGTCAGCACTAGGCTGAATGGGACATCTACATTGGGAGTAGTGGGAGGAGTAATCCCCTGACCCTGAATAGGTCTGTGCCCAGCCTGTACAATGCTGGCTGGCTCCGCCCCCTGTGGTGTGTCTGATCACCGAGCCCCCACCTGACAAAGGGGAAGAGGAGCCTTGTAAACAAAGTGCTCCAATTCCCCCCTGAACCAGCTGCAAAGGAAGATGCCATATAAATATAGGGGCTGTGACCCCATGAGGTTGTGCTGTTTTTGGACTTGCAGGGGCTTGCTGCTGCTGGGGGCCCAGGAGGAGCCGCCACAGGGGCTTGCCTCCCTGCTGTGGGGCCCTGTGTGTTGCCCTCCCTGGGGCCAGCTATGCCCCATGGACCTATAGACTTTGGTTGCCTCTAGCGCCTCGTGAGCGACATACTTTAATGGCCCTGAAAGAAGAGGAGCTTGAGGGCCTTGCAGCGCTGAGCTGCAACTTGTTTGGAGGGAATCCCGACGTGGGGTCCCCCCCCATTGGTGCCAGGAGAGCGGGTGACCACCCCGCATTGTGCCTGACCAGCGCTTTATGTATATTTAAAATAGCGGGTGCCCACCCCGCATTGTGGCCGAGAAACTGAGCCGCCGGTCCCACCAGGAAGCCAGGCGGCCTTGCCTGACTCTGGGCAGGCCAAAAACCGGAGGAGGCTGCCCGGGCCGCCAATCACAGCGTGGTCGGGCGGAGGAATGGCCCAGGAAGAGCCTGTGGTTGGGCAGGGCTCCTGTAAGCTGAGGGAAGCCCTGCGTGTACCGCCAGAGAAGGAGATAGAGTCCCCGAGGAGTGGGGGCTCTCCTGAGCATGCCGCCCGGGACCGGAGGAGTCCCCAACAGAGAGCCGGTGAGTGGCGCAGGCCGGAGCCAGCTCCATTTCCAATGTCCACAGTCCCTGAGAGGTCCCAGGAGAGGGGCCAGGCTCAAGACACATTGTCGGTGCCTGAGCGGACCCGCCAGAGAGCAGGCCGCTCTTACTATTGGGGACATTTATTTCACAGAGTCCCAGAGTGGGGCTCATGAGGCCATTATTGTGCCTGTGCCTCTTGTTGAGAGATTACCCAAGCTGCCCCGCACGACAGTGGGCAGCTGCAACCAAGGGGGCACTTTTCATTGTTAGAGAGTCCCAGAGAGGGGCTCAGGCGGCACAGTGGTGCCAGGGCTGATTTCTTATTCACAGCTGTGCCGCACCAGCGCCGGACAGCTGCAACATTTGGCAGTATTATTTTAGAGTCCCAGTGGGGACCCACCCAGAGAGCACAGTGAGTGCCCATGCCCACATTTTGCTTCACAGCTACACAGCAATTAGTGGCAGCTGCAACGTTTAGGCCAGCGCAGTTGCGCACTTTGGATTCTGCTGCATTGGCAGCATGCCCTGACATTATGGGCATAGAGCATTTGAGCCCTCTGAGAAGGCCAGTTGGCCAGGGGGTCAGTGTTAGGTTGATAGGGTGCCAGGCCCTAATGTGATTTATGTGGTGCCCAGGATATGTGTTTTATGCACCACGATTTATGCCTCTGATGTTTATGTTTAGGAGGTTATTCCCTAATCTGAGGTTTAGGCTTATGAGTTTATTGCCTAATTTGGTTTCTGCTTATGAGGTTATTGCATACTGTGGTTATGCTTGTGAGGTTATTGCATAATGTGTTTATGCTGGTGAGGATATTATTACTAAATATGTTTAGGCTCATGAGGTTGGCGCCTAATGTATTTTACGCCTGATGTGATACTGATTGCATAATATGATTTTTATGTTGCCGAATATAATGCTGAGTACAGTGCTTTGCCAGTCATTACTGGTTGTGTCCTATATTTACTATTTGGGCTTGTGATGGTTCTGGCAGTGGCCCAATTGGCCCTGTCATGTGTATATAATCCCCTGTAAATATTGCCTAGTGCCAGTTGGCACAATGTATATTGTGTGATTACTATTCTAATGTATTTATGATAGTACAAAGGCTATTTTTATATATAACCTTTTGTAGAGTTCCTTTTGTGGTGTACATAGTGTGTTGCTGCTGTGTGTGTGTTGCGCAAACTCTTAACACATTGCCTCTGTGATAAGCCTGACTGCTCGTGCCAAGCTACCAAGCTGGTGAGCAGGGGTTATCTTCAGCGTGTAACTCCCTTGCCCTGACTAGAGTGGTAGTTTCTGCCAGGCTTAGGCGCAAGCCCTAGCCATTCAGAAATCCCTTTTTTAACAGCCACTCACTGATATCTTACAGCAAGCAAACATCTCCTTTCACATGTACGTTGACGATACACAGCTTTACATAAAGATCACATCGATAGAAGAGATTGGTATCATGAACCAGGCATTAAAGAAAACCGTTCATTGGCTAACCAGTAAACACCTCAAGCTTAACCCACAGAAAACTGAATTCCTCTTGATTTCCATTTAAGCTACCTCAGAAAACTGAAACCTTTCATAAATAACGCAGACCTTAAAACTGCAGTACAGGCACTAGTCATATCAAGGATAGAGTATGGTTGCACAACACTAGCTGGTCTTTCTAAGATTTTAACAGCTCCACTAAAAGCCTGTCTCAATGTGGCTACAAGACTTATAACTAGATCCAGAAAAGTTAACCACATCACCCCCATCTGAAAGCGCTCCACTGGCTGCCCTACTAAGAAAGAATACAGAAAAAAATGGCATGTAGCACTCACAAAGCGATACATTACAATACACCCAGGTACCTAGCTCAGAAAATCACTCTATCAGGAGGTTGCCGGGTTTCCCGGAGTCATGGAGATCTATTACTAAAACCGGCCCTCTTCCGAAAGAAAAAAGCTTATGATCGAGCTTTCTCTGGCAGAGCACCAAGAATTTGGAATGCTCTCCCCCCTAATATTAGAAAAATTTCGTCCATCGCGGCTTTTAAAAGGGCAGCCAAAACCTTTCTTATGAGCAAATTCCTGCCATAACTTAAGCAAGCCGTTCATTATCAGAGGACCCTCTTGTTTAAATCAGACACTAATGTCATTTTGATCTTGATTTTGTAAAATTGTATGTCAGGCACAAATGTCTCTATCACAATTCAATGTACAACTAATTTATGAGTTTGTAGCATAACTGTTGTTAGTAACTTACTGTATAATGATTAGGTTTACTGAAATTGCAAGGTGTTCGTGCTGTGATAAGTGGAAAACATTATGTGATTGTAAAGTGCTCTGATACCCTGTTAGGGTCAAGTTTGTGCCATATAAAACACCAGATAAATAAATAAATAGTAGTGTATTGCAATCTCCATCCCATATCATTTTGGAGGTCTGGACCTCTGAACATGTACTTAGGATCTTGTTGTAAATTGTAAGCGTGTTTATGCTTAGACCATGCACTCACTTCTGTATACAATAGCCTTTCGGTATAACATACCTGCCCTTTGTGTCTACTATTCACCTCTTCAATTGCAACCCTGAATTTCCTGTGAATCAGTATTACTTCTCCTCTGAAGCTTGTACTGTAACAGAAGAAGAATCTTGTGGATCCCCTCATGTAGCACTACAAGTATGCATGCCGGAATGAAAATATGTCTCTTGTAACACAGCCATGTCTATTCTATGTCTGCCGACGAATGACTGGGTCTGTCTCATCTTTCCAGGACACTGGGGTCCTCGTACGGCCCGGTTCATTAATTAAATTGTCTCCCCCTTCCTGTGTTTTCTTGATAAGACATAGCCATAGCTTATTTTGCCACTATGCGTGCTGATCTACATGTTACTCGCGGCTAACACATCAATAGTTGCCTTAATATCTGTATGGTAGTCCTGGGATTGTAAATAATCTCCCCATACCTTCTACCCAATCCCATCCACATTGACTTTTATAACCCTTGAATAAATCTTCCAAATTCAACCAGAGGTTAAATCTTGGCTCTAGAACAATCTGGAGTAGTACACGGTGTGTTCCACATCTGGGGGAATCAGAGACACACAGTATCCCCTGGACCTATGACTTGAGCCGAGTTGTTATCTCATCAACTGCTGCAACAATACATCTGCATTTGTCGTACTGTGGGCGAAACCCCTCAGATGGCCCACCCTTGAGCGTTCATATTTAGCGATGACGACATATTAGCATGTAATAAATGGTATTTCATGGAGTAAAGTGATGTACATTCTTCAGAGTTAACTATCATGAAATGACCAATCACTGGTGACTCAGGGCATTCTCCAACATCATTTAACACACCAAGATGTCACATAGGATTTAAGCATCACGTTTGGCCGAGAAGAGAACCAACCATTAGTCACTCATCATAGAGTCATGTGAGGAGCGCCGCCTCCTCATCTGCAAGCTGGACGTGCTTTTCACGGCGCGCTGGACTTTTTGAGGTGGGTGGTTTTTCCCCTCTTTGACGTGGGTGGGTTTTTTTCCGAAATATTCCACACAACTTTTGGCCTGCCAGATCACTGCATATTTAATTTCTAGCAGTCGTAGGCGTTTATTCACAGCTGAGGAGTATCTGGCATCTTGATGAGTTGTGGTGAAAGGATTCGTTTTACTGTTGTTTTTTGAAAAAGACATTTAATTCTAGTGGCATCTATCTACATGTAAGCAGATGCAATAAACCAGACATGTACAGTGTTACAAATTGAAGTTTTCTGGCCATCAACTCTAACGTTAGCCCTCCAAAGACCGCAGAGCCCTGTCAAAAATGAAACAGTTTTCCCCAGACATGTTTATAAACCACCTGTCTCGGAGATCAATGTATTCCAGCCTGCCCTGTAATGTGGCTCACGGTTCCTTTGAGCAGCTTAACTCAGGGGGAGGGCTGCTTGCTTGGTTTCTATGGGTAATGAAAGACTAGGGGCCCAATTCACAAAATACGTAAGTTTAAAATTGTTTCCAATTCACAAATGTGTTTTACGAGTAGTATCTTTACGACTGTGGAGTCTCAGCAATAGCGGCGGAGACTGCGCATAAAAAGATAGGACAGTCCTATGTTTTTTTTTATGCGGAGTCTCTACCCCGAGTGGGCAGACTCTACTACTCATAAAATACCTTCATGAATAGGAAAAAGAAATAAACTTACACAAAATTGTACGTTGTGAATCAGGCCCACAAATTATGAATTTACCCGAAGGATGAAAGGCAGGCACCATTATAGATACTATCCAGTTGCAGGCCTGTTCATTTAGTAATTTACCCCATTCCTAGCATGTACAAAATACCAGGGAAAGAAATAGAAATGTAGTTTTAGAGAGATTTTGAAGTCTCAGAATTGAGACAATACAGCTTAGCAACCAGTTCGTGCGTCAATCACTTTATGCTGTGTGTAGGGGGTGGGTGCATTTCTTTGTATAACTAGTGTGTGACCTTGTAAGAGCTGAAAGGGGATTTGTGTTCTATGTATATTGTACAGATTCGTTTGAAAGTCAGTGTTCACTGCATTATAATACATAAAACGTCTTTCTTTTGATTCTTCTTTCTAGCATTAGCATCTGTAAGCCAGAGACCATATGTTTGCAGAGCCATCTGGAGGCAATTGATGTAAACTAGAGGCTACTAACAAGGATGCCGTTCAGATTTATAGGCGGATCACATAACACAAGCACTTCAAGTTCTAATTTAAGACAGTCACAGTTTTTGGCTGAATATTGCCTCAAATACTTAGGAGCTTATTCACAAGAGGTCTGCACCCCCGTTGCATGAACTATTGTGACACGCCAGCAGTGCAGGCAGTACTCCATATTTACAAGTCAATGCATGTGGCCAAATGAGTAAGTTCTTGTAGGACTTTGTCAGACTGTACCTGCTCCAGAACCAGCTGCACCACACAGAGATTAAAATACGCATGGTAAGCATTCCACCTCAAAAAACCAGCGCAAAACCCACACAATGATATTTTTCCCGAATGTTTGAGGCATCTTTGGCAAGTGTTGCGCAGAGCCTGAAATGAGGCAAAGTTCCTGCGCATCAGCAACCCAGGCATTAGAAATAATGAATTGGCTGTACTATCTGAAGACAAGCCACACAAAACAGTCTGGATGCTCAACTATGCCATGGAGATACCTATCTTTTAGCTGGGAGTTGAGAGGAGACCACCACCACCCCCCAACCTCCCCTACCACAAAGTAGGCAGCGCAGGAGAAGGGAGCGAGTTTACCACCAGCATACTTCCCTCATTGATCTCAGGAAGGATGAGGTCATCACATACTCCAGACTCAGGAAGGAGTCCATCAGAGAACTGCTGAAGCAGATAGCATCAAGGTTCCACCCACTCGCTGCCAGGCCCACCAATATCTCTCTGCAGGTCAAGCTGATGGCTGTACTGCACATGCTGGCATCCGGTTCATTCCAGACCTGAACAGCCAGAGTGGCAAGAATATACGTAGTCATCTTTTTCTGCCTTCGTACCCTCTGTCTTGGATTCCATCATCCACTTCACACCTCAGTACCTCCTCATCCACAACACACAACAACTGCAGCTGGAGACCAAGCAAGATTTCCATGCCAATGCTGGATTCCCACATGTGCTGAGTGCTATAAACTGTACATGTGTGCAATTGGTTCCCCCTGCAGCAGCATCACATCTGTACAGGACCTGGAATCAGAAATAATATGGTTCCTCCCTGAGCACTCAAAATGTAAATAACAAGTCCATCAGTAATAGAGTCCCTTATTGTGCTTGTTCCACTTTATTTCTTTAATATCCTTTAGGGGACTCAGCATCCGATGTTCAAGAGTACAGTGTCAATCAGTATACAGCTTCTAAAATGTTGACATGCGACAGAACAATATTCTACAGCCACATGTGTTCCATTGTGTGTGTTTGCACACATTGACTTCTTCAGGGCTGTAATTCCAAATATAAAATGTTACTATCAATATTCCTAACTCTGAGAAAAAGTAACTAAAGGTACCCTTGTGTCCTACGGCAGAGTCTCCACCACCTGAGAGATAACATAAAGTGTGAAGATAAGTCATTCCCAGCAGAACCATCTACCTTGTTACTTGAGTAACAGGGAAAGAGAAAGTACAGAGCGATTCAAGCCTGGCCAATATGCAGTATAGTATCACTGGGTGCAAGGGAGGTGTCCCATGGGTGTTGTTGGGGTGTTTCCATTCCAGTCCTATGGTTCAAGGTGACTGTTATGCTTCACAAACCAGGTAGCCTTTGAAATGTGCGAGATTATCTAGTTCTACGAGGTGATGAGTAACTGGGAAAAAGAACTGAAGTCATCCAAGTATGACCCACTTCCCATGTCTGCCACTTTCTGAGGCACCCATTCATTGATGATCTGGCCTCTGAGGGTTAATCATGTGCATGAAGGTGCCCCATCCTGCACAAAGACAACTCAGTATGCAATGCAAACATCCAAGTGCTGTGGTGCAAGTGTGGCTGTGTGTGTGGCAGTCAGCACGTTATGTGCCAATGTAGGGTGAAAGAGCAGGAATGTGCTGTATGGCTTTAACAATGTCCAATACTTCCCTGCCTAAGTGACGCAGTGCTGTGCAGACAGGTGACTTGCTGTGCTGCACATTGAAACTAACCCATATTTCTGGGCCCCTGGGTCATGTGCACACAATGGAACAATCCACTACAATGTGTAGACAATAAAGTGCCACACTGACATGCACTTACTAATCTGTAAATGGCATTAGTGGTTGACTGTCAGTGTGTAGCAATGTGTCATTTCACTCTGTGTGGGTGGATGGAACTACATCAACTGAACTGAGTAACAAATCATAAATTAAATCATATGGCATGACAGACAAGTCAATTATGAGCACCAAACCAACACCTGGGAAAATTCTAAGGTGTGTCAGCTCAATGGCGTACCAACTCCTGGTATCAGTCAAACCTCAACAAGCCCAGTGGTGTGAAAAAAAATACAGTGGAAAACAGCCAGTGTGTCACATCCGGCAGTGTACTTGTATGCTGATCAAAGGTTCCAGAGTAACACAGGTAGAAATGTGTGGAAAGTCCATGTGTGGCATGGCATGACAGTGCAAGCTCCAGACATGTGGAATGGTCAATACTGGATAAAATTGTGACACCAACAGTACAAAACACACACAGCCCCGTCTGCGCCCATCTGCGCCGACGGGCGCAGACGGGCACGCCAAAGGCAAGCCCGTCTGCGCCCGTCGGCGCCCGAAGCGCGCCCAGCGCCAGGACCCCTGGTTGTTTTGGGCCCCAAGTCTATTCTAGAGAGGTTTTGATGAAGTTTCGTGAGGAGCGTTGCAGGGACTCCGCCATCCTTAACATGGAGGGTAAGATGGAAGCGTTTTTGTGCACTCATTGTCACTACCGAGTGGAGGGGGACTTCAACAATAGCGTCATGAAGAATGGTGGGGAAGCGAGGCGTGCGGAGGGGGATAACCGGGTGGAGTCTTTGCCTAAGGATAATACATCCCCCACTCCCAACGACCAAGGGCCATTGACAGGATCTGTGGCTATACGAGAAAATAGTCTTCACTGTATACTTTTGAACACACGTTCTGTTGTCAAGCACAAATATGAGTTAGAAATTCTGCTGAATTCACATAATCCTGACATGGTCTTTTTAACAGAAACATGGACGGATGACACTTCCGTCCCAGACTGGAATGTGGCCCTGCCATTCGGCTATGCACTATGGAACCAAGATAGAATAGGAAACAGAGGGGGGTATAGCTATTATTTATAAAGACGTCCTGAAGGTTCAGGTGGAAGCAGTGGGAGACCTCCCGGCTGAAGCTATGCAATTTTGTGCCAGGCTCAAGGACCCATAAATTGCAGGGCTTATTGGTGTCCCGACCGTTGGGCCCTAGAGCTGTCTTTTTTTACAGGCTCTCTTGTCTTATATGGAATCTTGTACAGACTCTGAATTCTTTACAATACTTGGAGATTTCAGCTACCATCTGGAATTGGGCACAAACCCGAGACTGCAAGACTTCTAGATCACCTGGAGGTGTATGGCCTCCGTCAGCTAGTGTCTGAGTCTACACACCAAGGGGGGTCATACTTTGGATGGACTCTTTTCCAATAAATCCGACATCATACTGGAACGAGTGGAGTCACTTCCCTGGACGGACCATAAGGCAGTGTTCTTTGATGTCAGGGGTAAGGCCCTAGAGAAGTGTCCCCCCTTAAAGCAACTTAGGTCACGTTCTGACGCTGGAATAAAGTAAAAGGCAAAGATCTAGAGGATGCTCTCAACCACTCATCTCCAATATTAGATAGCGACAATGAGGTCGCCTCATCCCAGTTTAATGACTGGATTTTGAGTGCAGTCAACTGTGTTGCCCCTGAACATACCGGAATAGCTAAGAGGCGCCCACTGGTGACACCGTGGTATGGCCCTGAACTTAAAGGGCTAAAGGTGGAATGCAGAAGGTTTGAACGCCTCTGGAGAGCTGGAAGGGGGATGGGAGCACACTGCTACCTCCCAGCACAGTTGCGCGCTAAGAGAGGTACTAGACCTGATTATGTTTTTAGCAGCTTACACAGCAACCCCACTCTCATTTTCCTACTCCCTGCTGACGAGAGGCAACTACCTCGAAACACGTGTCCAGGGATGGCACACGCCACGCATACTTGCACGCACTCTTGAGCATAGGTGTATCCGCCGACGCTGACCTTCAGGGACCATTTTCATTGGGGGAACACGACTGGTAGGTGTAGCAGTGTGCGACCAATCTGATGTAACTTTATATTCAGGCTCCCTTGAGCCGGTGGAGTCGACGGACTCATGGTTACGCACCTGCGCGCTGAGAGAGGTACTAGACCTGATTATGTTTTTAGCAGCTTACACAGCAACCCCACTCTCATTTTCCTACTCCCTGCTGACGAGAGGCAACTACCTCGAAACACGTGTCCAGGGATGGCACACGCCACGCATACTTGCACGCACTCTTGAGCATAGGTGTATCCGCCGACGCTGACCTTCAGGGACCATTTTCATTGGGGGAACACGACTGGTAGGTGTAGCAGTGTGCGACCAATCTGATGTAACTTTATATTCAGGCTCCCTTGAGCCGGTGGAGTCGACGGACTCATGGTTACGCACCTGCGCGCTAAGAGAGGTACTAGACCTGATTATGTTTTTAGCAGCTTACACAGCAACCCCACTCTCATTTTCCTACTCCCTGCTGACGAGAGGCAACTACCTCGAAACACGTGTCCAGGGATGGCACACGCCACGCATACTTGCACGCACTCTTGAGCATAGGTGTATCCGCCGACGCTGACCTTCAGGGACCATTTTCATTGGGGGAACACGACTGGTAGGTGTAGCAGTGTGCGACCAATCTGATGTAACTTTATATTCAGGCTCGCTTGAGCCGGTGGAGTCGACGGACTCATGGTTACGCACCTGCGCGCTAAGAGAGGTACTAGACCTGATTATGTTTTTAGCAGCTTACACAGCAACCCCACTCTCATTTTCCTACTCCCTGCTGACGAGAGGCAACTACCTCGAAACACGTGTCCAGGGATGGCACACGCCACGCATACTTGCACGCACTCTTGAGCATAGGTGTATCCGCCGACGCTGACCTTCAGGGACCATTTTCATTGGGGGAACACGACTGGTAGGTGTAGCAGTGTGCGACCAATCTGATGTAACTTTATATTCAGGCTCCCTTGAGCCGGTGGAGTCGACGGACTCATGGTTACGCACCTGCGCGCTAAGAGAGGTACTAGACCTGATTATGTTTTTAGCAGCTTACACAGCAACCCCACTCTCATTTTCCTACTCCCTGCTGACGAGAGGCAACTACCTCTAAACACGTGTCCAGGGATGGCACACGCCACGCATACTTGCACGCACTCTTGAGCATAGGTGTATCCGCCGACGCTGACCTTCAGGGACCATTTTCATTGGGGGAACACGACTGGTAGGTGTGGCAGTGTGCGACCAATCTGATGTAACTTTATATTCAGGCTCCCTTGAGCCGGTGGAGTCGACGGACTCATGGTTACGCACCTGCGCGCTAAGAGAGGTACTAGACCTGATTATGTTTTTAGCAGCTTACACAGCAACCCCACTCTCATTTTCCTACTCCCTGCTGACGAGAGGCAACTACCTCGAAACACGTGTCCAGGGATGGCACACGCCACGCATACTTGCACGCACTCTTGAGCATAGGTGTATCCGCCGACGCTGACCTTCAGGGACCATTTTCATTGGGGGAACACGACTGGTAGGTGTAGCAGTGTGCGACCAATCTGATGTAACTTTATATTCAGGCTCCCTTGAGCCGGTGGAGTCGACGGACTCATGGTTACGCACCTGCGCGCTAAGAGAGGTACTAGACCTGATTATGTTTTTAGCATCTTACACAGCAACCCCACTCTCATTTTCCTACTCCCTGCTGACGAGAGGCAACTACCTCGAAACACGTGTCCAGGGATGGCACACGCCACGCATACTTGCACGCACTCTTGAGCATAGGTGTATCCGCCGACGCTGACCTTCAGGGACCATTTTCATTGGGGGAACACAACTGGTAGGTGTAGCAGTGTGCGACCAATCTGATGTAACTTTATATTCAGGCTCCCTTGAGCCGGTGGAGTCGACGGACTCATGGTTACGCACCTGCGCGCTAAGAGAGGTACTAGACCTGATTATGTTTTTAGCAGCTTACACAGCAACCCCACTCTCATTTTCCTACTCCCTGCTGACGAGAGGCAACTACCTCGAAACACGTGTCCAGGGATGGCACACGCCACGCATACTTGCACGCACTCTTGAGCATAGGTGTATCCGCCGACGCTGACCTTCAGGGACCATTTTCATTGGGGGAACACGACTGGTAGGTGTAGCAGTGTGCGACCAATCTGATGTAACTTTATATTCAGGCTCCCTTGAGCCGGTGGAGTCGACGGACTCATGGTTACGCACCTGTGCGCTAAGAGAGGTACTAGACCTGATTATGTTTTTAGCAGCTTACACAGCAACCCCACTCTCATTTTCCTACTCCCTGCTGACGAGAGGCAACTACCTCGAAACACGTGTCCAGGGATGGCACACGCCACGCATACTTGCACGCACTCTTGAGCATAGGTGTATCCGCCGACGCTGACCTTCAGGGACCATTTTCATTGGGGGAACACGACTGGTAGGTGTAGCAGTGTGCGACCAATCTGATGTAACTTTATATTCAGGCTCCCTTGATCCGGTGGAGTCGACGGACTCATGGTTACGCACCTGCGCGCTAAGAGAGGTACTAGACCTGATTATGTTTTTAGCAGCTTACACAGCAACCCCACTCTCATTTTCCTACTCCCTGCTGACGAGAGGCAACTACCTCAAAACACGTGTCCAGGGATGGCACACGCCACGCATACTTGCACGCACTCTTGAGCATAGGTGTATCCGCCGACGCTGACCTTCAGGGACCATTTTCATTGGGGGAACACGACTGGTAGGTGTAGCAGTGTGCGACCAATCTGATGTAACTTTATATTCAGGCTCCCTTGAGCCGGTGGAGTCGACGGACTCATGGTTACGCACCTGCGCGCTAAGAGAGGTACTAGACCTGATTATGTTTTTAGCAGCTTACACAGCAACCCCACTCTCTTTTTCCTACTCCCTGCTGACGAGAGGCAACTACCTCGAAACACGTGTCCAGGGATGGCACACGCCACGCATACTTGCACGCACTCTTGAGCATAGGTGTATCCGCCGACGCTGACCTTCAGGGACCATTTTCATTGGGGGAACACGACTGGTAGGTGTAGCAGTGTGCGACCAATCTGAGGTAACTTTATATTCAGGCTCCCTTGAGCCGGTGGAGTCGACGGACTCATGGTTACGCACCTGCGCGCTAAGAGAGGTACTAGACCTGATTATGTTTTTAGCAGCTTACACAGTAACCCCACTCTCATTTTCCTACTCCCTGGTGACGAGAGGCAACTACCTCGAAACACGTGTCCAGGGATGGCACACGCCACGCATACTTGCACGCACTCTTGAGCATAGGTGTATCCGCCGACGCTGACCTTCAGGGACCATTTTCATTGGGGGAACACGACTGGTAGGTGTAGCAGTGTGTGACTAATCTGATGTAACTTTATATTCAGGCTCCCTTGAGCCGGTGGAGTCGACGGACTCATGGTTACGCACCTGCGCGCTAAGAGAGGTACTAGACCTGATTATGTTTTTAGCAGCTTACACAGCAACCCCACTCTCATTTTCCTACTCCCTGCTGACGAGAGGCAACTACCTCGAAACACGTGTCCAGGGATGGCACACGCCACGCATACTTGCACGCACGCACTCTTGAGCATAGGTGTATCCGCCGACGCTGACCTTCAGGGACCATTTTCATTGGGGGAACATGACTGGTAGGTGTAGCAGTGTGCGACCAATCTGATGTAACTTTATATTCAGGCTCCCTTGAGCCGGTGGAGTCGACGGACTCATGGTTACGCACCTGCGCGCAAAGAGAGGTACTAGACCTGATTATGTTTTTAGCAGCTTACACAGCAACCCCACTCTCATTTTCCTACTCCCTGCTGACGAGAGGCAACTACCTCGAAACACGTGTCCAGGGATGGCACACGCCACGCATACTTGCACGCACTCTTGAGCATAGGTGTATCCGCCGACGCTGACCTTCAGGGACCATTTTCATTGGGGGAACACAACTGGTAGGTGTAGCAGTGTGCGACCAATCTGATGTAACTTTATATTCAGGCTCCCTTGAGCCGGTGGAGTCGACGGACTCATGGTTACGCACCTGCGCGCTAAGAGAGGTACTAGACCTGATTATGTTTTTAGCAGCTTACACAGCAACCCCACTCTCATTTTCCTACTCCCTGCTGACGAGAGGCAACTACCTCGAAACACGTGTCCAGGGATGGCACACGCCACGCATACTTGCACGCACTCTTGAGCATAGGTGTATCCGCCGACGCTGACCTTCAGGGACCATTTTCATTGGGGGAACACGACTGGTAGGTGTAGCAGTGTGCGACCAATCTGATGTAACTTTATATTCAGGCTCCCTTGAGCCGGTGGAGTCGACGGACTCATGGTTACGCACCTGTGCGCTAAGAGAGGTACTAGACCTGATTATGTTTTTAGCAGCTTACACAGCAACCCCACTCTCATTTTCCTACTCCCTGCTGACGAGAGGCAACTACCTCGAAACACGTGTCCAGGGATGGCACACGCCACGCATACTTGCACGCACTCTTGAGCATAGGTGTATCCGCCGACGCTGACCTTCAGGGACCATTTTCATTGGGGGAACACGACTGGTAGGTGTAGCAGTGTGCGACCAATCTGATGTAACTTTATATTCAGGCTCCCTTGATCCGGTGGAGTCGACGGACTCATGGTTACGCACCTGCGCGCTAAGAGAGGTACTAGACCTGATTATGTTTTTAGCAGCTTACACAGCAACCCCACTCTCATTTTCCTACTCCCTGCTGACGAGAGGCAACTACCTCAAAACACGTGTCCAGGGATGGCACACGCCACGCATACTTGCACGCACTCTTGAGCATAGGTGTATCCGCCGACGCTGACCTTCAGGGACCATTTTCATTGGGGGAACACGACTGGTAGGTGTAGCAGTGTGCGACCAATCTGATGTAACTTTATATTCAGGCTCCCTTGAGCCGGTGGAGTCGACGGACTCATGGTTACGCACCTGCGCGCTAAGAGAGGTACTAGACCTGATTATGTTTTTAGCAGCTTACACAGCAACCCCACTCTCTTTTTCCTACTCCCTGCTGACGAGAGGCAACTACCTCGAAACACGTGTCCAGGGATGGCACACGCCACGCATACTTGCACGCACTCTTGAGCATAGGTGTATCCGCCGACGCTGACCTTCAGGGACCATTTTCATTGGGGGAACACGACTGGTAGGTGTAGCAGTGTGCGACCAATCTGAGGTAACTTTATATTCAGGCTCCCTTGAGCCGGTGGAGTCGACGGACTCATGGTTACGCACCTGCGCGCTAAGAGAGGTACTAGACCTGATTATGTTTTTAGCAGCTTACACAGTAACCCCACTCTCATTTTCCTACTCCCTGGTGACGAGAGGCAACTACCTCGAAACACGTGTCCAGGGATGGCACACGCCACGCATACTTGCACGCACTCTTGAGCATAGGTGTATCCGCCGACGCTGACCTTCAGGGACCATTTTCATTGGGGGAACACGACTGGTAGGTGTAGCAGTGTGTGACTAATCTGATGTAACTTTATATTCAGGCTCCCTTGAGCCGGTGGAGTCGACGGACTCATGGTTACGCACCTGCGCGCTAAGAGAGGTACTAGACCTGATTATGTTTTTAGCAGCTTACACAGCAACCCCACTCTCATTTTCCTACTCCCTGCTGACGAGAGGCAACTACCTCGAAACACGTGTCCAGGGATGGCACACGCCACGCATACTTGCACGCACGCACTCTTGAGCATAGGTGTATCCGCCGACGCTGACCTTCAGGGACCATTTTCATTGGGGGAACATGACTGGTAGGTGTAGCAGTGTGCGACCAATCTGATGTAACTTTATATTCAGGCTCCCTTGAGCCGGTGGAGTCGACGGACTCATGGTTACGCACCTGCGCGCAAAGAGAGGTACTAGACCTGATTATGTTTTTAGCAGCTTACACAGCAACCCCACTCTCATTTTCCTACTCCCTGCTGACGAGAGGCAACTACCTCGAAACACGTGTCCAGGGATGGCACACGCCACGCATACTTGCACGCACTCTTGAGCATAGGTGTATCCGCCGACGCTGACCTTCAGGGACCATTTTCATTGGGGGAACACGACTGGTAGGTCTAGCAGTGTGCGACCAATCTGATGTAACTTTATATTCAGGCTCCCTTGAGCCGGTGGAGTCGACGGACTCATGGTTACGCACCTGCGCGCTAAGAGAGGTACTAGACCTGATTATGTTTTTAGCAGCTTACACAGCAACCCCACTCTCATTTTCCTACACCCTGCTGACGAGAGGCAACTACCTCGAAACACGTGTCCAGGGATGGCACACGCCACGCATACTTGCACGCACTCTTGAGCATAGGTGTATCCGCCGACGCTGACCTTCAGGGACCATTTTCATTGGGGGAACACGACTGGTAGGTGTAGCAGTGTGCGGCCAAGCTGATGTAACTTTATATTCAGGCTCCCTTGAGCCAGTGGAGTCGACGGACTCATGGTTACGCACCTGCGCGCTAAGAGAGGTACTAGACCTGATTATGTTTTTAGCAGCTTACACAGCAACCCCACTCTCATTTTCCTACTCCCTGCTGACGAGAGGCAACTACCTCTAAACACGTGTCCAGGGATGGCACACGCCACGCATACTTGCACGCACTCTTGAGCATAGGTGTATCCGCCGACGCTGACCTTCCGGGACCATTTTCATTGGGGGAACACGACTGGTAGGTGTAGCAGTGTGCGACCAATCTGATGTAACTTTATATTCAGGCTCCCTTGAGCCGGTGGAGTCGACGGACTCATGGTTACGCACCTGCGTGCTAAGAGAGGTACTAGACCTGATTATGTTTTTAGCAGCTTACACAGCAACCCCACTCTCATTTTCCTACTCCCTGCTGACGAGAGGCAACTACCTCGAAACACGTGTCCAGGGATGGCACACGCCACGCATACTTGCACGCACTCTTGAGCATAGGTGTATCCGCCGACGCTGACCTTCAGGGACCATTTTCATTGGGGGAACACGACTGGTAGGTGTAGCAGTGTGCGACCAATCTGATGTAACTTTATATTCAGGCTCCCTTGAGCCGGTGGAGTCGACGGACTCATGGTTACGCACCTGCGCGCTAAGAGAGGTACTAGACCTGATTATGTTTTTAGCAGCTTACACAGCAACCCCACTCTCATTTTCCTACTCCCTGCTGACGAGAGGCAACTACCTCGAAACACGTGTCCAGGGATGGCACACGCCACGCATACTTGCACGCACTCTTGAGCATAGGTGTATCCGCCGACGCTGACCTTCAGGGACCATTTTCATTGGGGGAACACGACTGGTAGGTGTAGCAGTGTGCGACCAATCTGATGTAACTTTATATTCAGGCTCCCTTGAGCCGGTGGAGTCGACGGACTCATGGTTACGCATCTGCGCGCTAAGAGAGGTACTAGACCTGATTATGTTTTTAGCAGCTTACACAGCAACCCCACTCTCATTTTCCTACTCCCTGCTGACGAGAGGCAACTACCTCGAAACACGTGTCCAGGGATGGCACACGCCACGCATACTTGCACGCACTCTTGAGCATAGGTGTATCCGCCGACACTGACCTTCAGGGACCATTTTCATTGGGGGAACACGACTGGTAGGTGTAGCAGTGTGCGACCAATCTGATGTAACTTTATATTCAGGCTCCCTTGAGCCGGTGGAGTCGACGGACTCATGGTTACGCACCTGCGCGCTAAGAGAGGTACTAGACCTGATTATGTTTTTAGCAGCTTACACAGCAACCCCACTCTCATTTTCCTACTCCCTGCTGACGAGAGGCAACTACCTCGAAACACATGTCCAGGGATGGCACACGCCACGCATACTTGCACGCACTCTTGAGCATAGGTGTATCCGCCGACGCTGACCTTCAGGGACCATTTTCATTGGGGGAACACGACTGGTAGGTGTAGCAGTGTGCGACCAATCTGATGTAACTTTATATTCAGGCTCCCTTGAGCCGGTGGAGTCGACGGACTCATGGTTACGCACCTGCGCGCTAAGAGAGGTACTAGACCTGATTATGTTTTTAGCAGCTTACACAGCAACCCCACTCTCATTTTCCTACTCCCTGCTGACGAGAGGCAACTACCTCGAAACACGTGTCCAGGGATGGCACACGCCACGCATACTTGCACGCACTCTTGAGCATAGGTGTATCCGCCGACGCTGACCTTCAGGGACCATTTTCATTGGGGGAACACGACTGGTAGGTGTAGCAGTGTGCGACCAATCTGATGTAACTTTATATTCAGGCTCCCTTGAGCCGGTGGAGTCGACGGACTCATGGTTACGCACCTGCACGCTAAGAGAGGTACTAGACCTGATTATGTTTTTAGCAGCTTACACAGCAACCCCACTCTCATTTTCCTACTCCCTGCTGACGAGAGGCAACTACCTCGAAACACGTGTCCAGGGATGGCACACGCCACGCATACTTGCACACACTCTTGAGCATAGGTGTATCCGCCGACGCTGACCTTCAGGGACCATTTTCATTGGGGGAACACGACTGGTAGGTGTAGCAGTGTGCGACCAATCTGATGTAGCCTCTGGAGAGCTGACTATAGTAGAAAGAGAAAAGACGCCTACAATGGGGCACTGAAAAAGTATAAGGAGGCTATTTTGGAAGCTAAAAGAGTGCATTTTACACTAAAAATTCAGGAAGCAGGAAATTAAGCTAAAGAACTTTTAAAATCTGTTACTTTTTTAGCCAAACCAGAGCAGGGAAATTTGTTTAAAACCGACCAGGCTTTCTGTAACCAGCTGGTGGCTTTTTTTCAGAATAAAGTACAAATGATATATGACGGCCTTGCTAATCCACTAAATGTTCAGACATTTAGCCATCAACTTTCTCTCATGGGGGAGACAGTGCCATCCAATCTAATATGTTTTAAACCCCTTTCTGGAGAGGTGGTAATAGACCTCTTAAAGTCTATAAAATCTGGGTCACCTAATGACCCCTGCCACCCTGCCATTATGCACCTGGTTGCTGAGAGTATTAGTGAAACTCTTACTCCTCTGATCACCCAAGTCCTAGCATCAGGGATCTACCCTGTGGCTTGGAAGACTGCGTGTATCAAGCCAATTCTAAAGAAAGTCACACTAGAGCCTACTGAATTTAAAAATTATCGACCGATTTCGGGTTTACCATTCGTAGCTAAGGTCCTCGAAAAATCGGTCAATAAGACACTGACAGAATATTTAGACAGCAATAGGCTACTGGATCCCACCCAGCACGGCTTTCGACCAAGATACTCCACAGAATCCGCACTGATTGCAACCTCAGTGGGGATTCGGAGAGTAGTGGATGGTGGAGGTAGGGCAATCCTTGTTCTCCTTGATCTGTCGGCCGCATTCAACATCGTGAACCACACGGTGTTGGTGCGGCGACTACAGGAGATAGTAATCAGTGACTCGGCTCTGGCCCTCCTCTCCTTGTTTTTAGAGAACAGGAAACAAAGTCTGAACTGGGATGGTTTACAATCAGACAGTTTCAACTTGCCCTGTGGTGTTCCACAAGGATCAGCTCTGTCCCCGACGTTATTAAACGTCTATGTCAAGCCACAGGCAATACTTGTCAGGAAACATGGCTTCACATTTGTGTCGTATGCCGACGATTCACAACTGGTGATATCCTTGTCGGACAAGCCCGAGCTAACAGCTGCCAGTTTTCACTCCTGTCTGAAGGACATCATGAATTGGATGAGTCTAAGCTTTCTGAAAGTGAATATAGAAAAGACTGAAGTGATTGAGTTTGGCAACGGAACACCAATATGGAATACTTCTTAGTGGCCGTCGGAGGCTGGGGAATGTCCTCACCCCGTTAAGAAGGTGAGGAACCTTGGGGTCATTTTCGACGATAAACTTAATACGTCGGCACAGGTCAACAGTTTAACGTCTGCCAGTTTTTTTCTGCTAAAGACTCTGCGTAAACTTTTTCGTTTATTCCCCTCATACTACAGAAGACGGTAATGGTTGCCCTTTTTCTGTCCAAATTGGATTATTGTAATGCGATGTTTCTGGGTATTGATAAACATCAGATCAGCAAACTTCAATCATTGCAGAATGCTGCAGTACGACTGATCCTAAAGCTCCCGAATGGTCATCCTACATCACAGGGAAGAAGGGCATTACGCTGGCTTCCCATCCAGCAGAGAATTGAATTTAAGCCGCTCTGTCTGGTGCATAAGACACGATACGGTGGGGGTTCAGAAGACTGTCATGAAAGGTTCAGGCTTTACACCCTCTCACGAGACCTACGTTCGGCCGATCTTGGCCTGATATACATCCCAAAGTTTCGACGGGCTAGATGGGGAGGCAGGTCTCTGTCTAGTTGTGCAGCACAACTGTGGAATAAACTGCCTGTGGCATTGAGATTGCAGCCAAACCTTCTATCTTTCAGAAAACCTTGAAAGCCCGGCTGTTTACTCCCAAGTAGATCTAGCTCAGCCCCTGCCCAGTGTACACACACCAGCGCCAAGACGCCTCGGCATTCGAGCATTTAATAAGCTCTATATCATCATCATATCATCATCATGTTTCAGCAATACTGATAGTCAACAAACACACATACACTCAGGCAGTCAGCTGCATTGACTGATGTTACCATTGTGATGCTTCACCTGTTCTGTGAAGTCAGTAGGCCAAATGAAAAGCATCAAAATTCAGCAATGTGAATCTTACTAAGTCAAATATGTCATACATTAGTCATCAACATAAAATAATCTCCAAAATGGACAGGGCACCTCTGACTGTGTACTCAGGATACCAATCTCAACATTCTTATGCCACAGCAACGAGGAAGTAATCAGGGTATCGAAGTACACAATACCCTACAAGTTAGAATCATACCCATACATGTGAAAAACAAATGTATTGTGTCTACTTTAATAGTACACAGGTCCTTGTAACAACATCAGTGTCCCACATAAAGATAGCTTACATTGCAATACATAAGTGTTAATGAAAGTGCACCTTGACAACTTGTCTGCCAGAAACAATAGTTGAAGCCTGACAATGAATAGCAAACGATCCATGTGACATATGTAAACTGCACCACATGTATGCCCCCAAAATCACATAATTGTACTATGAAACGGCTGTGCCAAGGTCATTTTGATTCAATCTCAGCACCGGCCAAGTAAATTAACCTAGGTGCAACGACTAGGACTTCTTTTTTGGCCCCCTGAAGTGCCCAGCCATAAGGCCAACACAGACCCTATTTTAAGCCCCAAAAGACAACAGGAACCTCCCTGCGCCTTCTCACCTAGCAATTTGCTCCAGCAACAAGTTCCCCCAGGGCCCATACCTGCTAGAAGTAGCATCGTTGTGACGCCACATTGGACCTCACCCCTGTAATCCAGCATAAATAACTCAAATCCCTGTAAATTCTCAGAACTCACGCTTCCCCTGACCGAAAGTAGCACTGACCTGTCGCCATCTCAGACGTCACCCCAATCGACACAACCTACCAAGACTTGCCTAAACCACAGTGACGAATGCTCTACTCCCCGGGATATTTACTCCCTTCCAAGATTTCAGGCTACTCACTATATGTCCTGAAGATGATCTTAAATAATTGAAAAATCGAAACACCGTCGACCCTCACAACAGGAACCCCCTTCATTGTACATATTCATGTGGAGTTCCACTCTTGTTGTCAATGTGATGTTATGTTTTTAGTTCACCCTCACTATGTCACTCTACGCACTTTTTCACTTTATGTGAGCACCTGTTAATAACCTAAAATCCCAATTTAGACCAGTGTTAAAAATTAAAATCGCCAATTTATACACTATATATGTTTCCCTACATCTTTGCTCCCTTGCTGATTAATTGTCTAGTTTAAAACTGATTTTTTATTCCCCCTTTGGGGTTTTCTCGCTCTGGACCTACTGAGGCTAACCCTGAACCATTGTTCTCTTTAAAAAAGGTCATGTAGGCCACCAACGACATCAGTGGTTTACCATGGACATATGAATGTGTGAGTGTAATACATGTTGGCTATGTCAATACCAACCTAGGGAGGCCCCACAAGCCAAATGTCTGATCAAAAATCTGTCACTTCACACATGTAGTAAGCGCACATAACATAGAGTGGTCAGGAACCTCTCAAAATAACCATCACAGAAAGCTACTGGATCTGCATGAAGTCAGTGTGTAGAACTGTATGCTTGGCATTTGCCATTACACAGAGAAATGGGAGAGACATGGGCAAACCTATGGCCAACTGTAAAAGTAACACATATTATGAAATACCATAAGAAATGTGTAAGATTGTTTTAAGTACACACAACAGACATGGACAGGAATGTAGCTGTAACAGAGAGAAAAAGCAGTGACAGTTGATATGTCTATCTCACTTTCGGCTGACCAAGAATATGACCTCCAGCTGTGGGTAATGACCCCAATACCACTGCCCCAGACTCAGCCGGACAGAGACTACAATCAGGCACTGATCAGGGTCCATAAAATTGTTTAGCGAACCTTTTGTGTTCTCAAGTCTCGATTCAGATGGACATGTCAGGGGGAAGATTGCTCTGCTCGCCCCCTATAGTCTGCAAGATAATACTTGTATGTGCCATTAATCACAATATCTGTGTAGGTTAGTGTAGTATAAGTTAGTTTAATTTTTTATTAGGTGTTACTATGACCGTGTGTATATGGTTAGGGTTGTTTTTAATGGCTGGGCTGATGATGTTTAGTGTGTGTTTTAGGAAGAAAGGAATAATAAAAACATAAATACAGACAATATACACATATATATATATATATATTATCTACTGGCGGTCGCCAGTAGATAGTTATAGTTAGGACCGTGTTTCCATAGGAAATCTCAAAATTCTATTTTGAATAACTTTGGCGCCGGTTGACGAATCCTCGCGAAATTTTCAAAACTAATGGGGCGCTCCGTTCAGCTCCTACCCTGAAAGTCTCGGGGTGATTCGTCAAGCGGGGGCCGAGAAAAAAGGGGGGTCCCAAAACGCGTTTTCCCCATGCATTTTTCCATAGGACCTTTAGACACAGCTACAGCCCGAACGGCTGAACAGAATTACTTGAAATTTGGCAGAGAGGTAGCCATAAGGTCAAGGAAGTGCCTTTTGTAGGTCTGGTGTAAATTTGTTCAGTAGTTCCTGAGAAAAAAGCATTTAAAGCAATATATATATCTGTAAGCGCGCTCCGTGCGCTTACGGTAAGCTTACCGTATGCGTACGGTGCCCTGCGCGAGCTCAAATCTGATTGGTTGTCACATGACTGTAAACATTCGAATCGGACGAAATCAGGAAGTGTCGGCCACCATTTTGTGTGTTTCACACAGAAAAAAAAAGGGAGATAATGTGAAAAGGGGGCAAGGAAGAGAGTTATAGACCCCATAACATTTGAAAGGGGGTCAAAGAAGGACACAAAAGTACGAAAAATACATTTATTAATTTTAAAAAAAAAACGCCGAGTGCGCGTACGGTAAGCTTACCGTATGCGCACGGCAAAAAAAAAGAATAAAAAAAAAAAAGAAATAACAATCATATTTATTAAATAAATTGAAGGACCCGCAAGGGAAAAAAAAAAAATTGTTACTGTGTAAAAAAAGGCGAGACGTGCACGGTATGGACTGCGCAATGTGGGCGCTCGGTGCGCGAAGCGCACCGAGTGCCCACAGCGCGCGCACGGCGCGCGAAGAGCACCGTGCGCGCAGGGTGTGCGCACGGTGAAAAACCAGAAAAAAAAATAAAAAATAAATACATAACTTAGCATTTAAAAGACCGTACAAATTCACTGAAAAAACCATAGGTTTCACACACGTTATAGTTAGGAATTAGCATTTAAAAAACCTTGCAAATTCACTTAAAAAACCATAGGTTTCACACATGTTATAGTTAGCTGTACATTTCACTCGTAAAAAACCAATGAAATTCCACGTTATAGTTAGATCAGGTAACTATAACTTGCGCGACCGCAATCCACAATGTGTCATTTCAGATGTCATCATTGATGTGAAGAGTGATGTCACTGACCATGTCATGAGTGATGTAATATGTGACGTCATCAGCAGTTTATTGTGGGCGCGCAAGTTATAGTTACCTGATCTAACTATAACGTGGAATTTCATTGGTTTTTTACGAGTGAAATGTACAGCTAACTATAACATGTGTGAAACCTATGGTTTTTTAAGTGAATATATATATATATATATATATATATATATATATATATATATATATATATATATATATATATATATATATATATATATATATATATATATATATATATATATATATAGTAAATCTTTCATCTGTGTTGTGCTGAGATCTGTGTATTAACAAGGGTGGGGTCTTGCTGTTTACCATGTCTGTTGTGGTACATGTGTAGAGTATATTAATTTAAGTTTAGGTACTTTAAAAAGTAGGATAGGTAGAGTAAGTTAGTAAGGGCATGGTTTAGATTGTGTTTAGTAGTGTAGGGTAGGTAGTTTTAGTTGCTCACATTTACAATTTCCTAAATAAAATACATTTTTCTACTTTCACAACTGTTCAATGATTTACTGCATAGGAGTTGCCATATTTGCTTAAGTTAATCCATGCACATGATGTTGGGATTCCCTGCAGTGCTTGTAGATATGTGTAATCATGTGAGATGCCAATGGATATGAGTCAGTCAATGTTGCAATGGAGTCACTTAAGGAATCTTCTACAATCTTTGGGTACTGTCAGTGGTCTTCATTGGGTGAATGGATGCACAACCCAACAGAGACTGTCATCTAGTGTAGCACTGTGTGTCTATGTAATGCTAAATGTATAGTACGGCTGGATCTATCTCCCCAATGAACCTATTCATGCATGTGTTAGAACACTCAATGGTGCCTGGCACTTACGTACTCACCCTTGCTGCATTGCACTAGTACGCTATTGTTGTTTGCTGGTTTGTATCAATGAAAGTGGCACCCACTAGCCCAAAAATGTATTTCTTCCTTGCCATTGAGTACTTGGTAAGTGTGGTACTTCCTGCATATGGATTTGTAAAACTAATTGATAAGTAAGCCCGGGCGGAGCTGGCGTAGTGCCTCTACAAGGAGTTGGAAAAAACTCAGTGGAACTCCGCTCCGCTCCCTCCCCCTTCCCTAGATAATTATAATTTTTTTTAAAAGGCACTTACCTGCTGTGGCTGCCTCCTCCTCACCCTGGCTGCTCTCTTTCTTCGTCCTCGCTGTCCTTGTCTATTGGAAACCCCTATGTTGTACGTCTTGCACGTGCACATTCGCAAGTGTAAGATGTACAACGTAGGGGTTTCTAATAGAAATGGACAGTGAGGACGAGGAAGGAGGGTGGCCATGTCGAGGAGGAGGCAGCCACAGCAGGTAAGTACCTTTTTTTCTAATTATAATTATTTGGGGGTGTTTCGCGGAGCCGGCTAACTCCCCTCCGCCACAGAGTCGGTGTTTTACCTAAACTCCGTGTTCGAAATGGAGGGCGGAGGAGGCAAAACTCCGTAAACTCCGCTGACGGAGCGGAGTTACCTGCCCGGGGTTACTGACAAGTTAGAATACATAATTGTGTGAAATTTCCTCTTAGCCTAGGAATGTGTAGCTTGGCTCCAGGGTCTGTGCTCTGACTCCTCTATATTGTTATATGTGTAGATGGTGCATTTGAAGTCATGTGTGGTTACACTCACGCTCAATGCATGTGAGGGCTCCCAGGGGCAAAGGCACACAATGGCCCCACGTATCCCTGTGTGTCTTACCAAACCATTTGTCATTTGAGATATGCCCTAAAATACTTAGTAGTTGCAGTTCATGCCTAATTACTTCCAAGGTGTAGCACTGAGCTTCTACACTCTTTAGTGGCATAGATATGATGCTATACAGAAGGAGTCTGGCCATATATGCTGATTGTGAGTGCATGCATTATGATAGTGCTCATAGAACATCTTCAGTTGAAGCATTGTGGCTGGTATATGTCCATGATGACATTGTCATGATAACTAAGAAAGATGTCTGTGGATGTGTGAACATGTGTTAGTGGCTCACCTGCGTCACAGGACCCATTTTGTGCCGTTATGCTTAGTTGGCCTATTTGTCTGTATGGCACATAAGGTACTGATTCTTATTTTCACACCATGACAAACAATAGTTCAAAGGGATTTGCAACACTATGCCATGACCGGGGTGGTCCATGACGCTTGACCTTGTCCAGCAAGAGAAAGTGATAGGGACCGCAGCCAATTTCCTAGACATGGTACGAAATTCCTTTTATGTCTGCACATCCACCATGGTCTAGTTAGTCCTATCTGCAACAGACATACAACACGCAGGTTCAAGGTAGGGCATTTATTTACAGGTATGTTCATAGGCAAATTCACAGTGGCAGTTATTGCAGCAACAACCCCAGCATTGTTTGAGAGCCAAGGGATGTCCAAACAGAGTCCATGGGGGATACATGTCATGTTGAGGAGAGGAGTATTCCAGTGAGGAAGAAGTCCATATTGCCATTAGGGAAGGTAGGCCACTTCAACTGTCCACACATTGATCTGATCAACAGGTGGGCATGCAAAAAGGGGAAGGTACCAGGTGACAAGGGTGGTGGCATCACCATAAACACTGGTCCAATGAGAAACTGGCCAAGAAGCACGGACAAATGTTAGTGGGGATTTGTCCATCAGAGAAGGTTGAAGTCCCCATCTTCGTACTCTAGTGTGTGCGCTGAATCCCCTGTGGTTGGGGGTGTTGTTGCAGGCAGCACCTGAGGCACACATACATCAGGGGCAGACGATGTGGCTCCCCTGTCCCCAGCAGCATTTGCCTGTGACAACTAGGAAGGCAGCAGAGCACAGAAAAGGGACTACTGGTTTGTCAGCACAGCAACAATGTTGCGGTGGATTGCACCCATTGTTGCAATATAGGAGTCCTTCACCAGCTTCATACATTCAAGCATGGTGCAAATAGCACTCAGCTGGGTGGCAACCCCACTCGTGTCACATTAGCATGGCTGTTGTTCTTGCCTCTGCCTATTGGCACCAGCAATGTCAGCCAGGGACTGTTCCAATCAATGGAGCAGAGGGTAGGTGCCTCTTATTGCCTCTGTGAGGTCCTCATTGGGACTGAGGCACCTACGGACTCCCTCTGGGTGCCTGTGATGGTCTCCATCCGCACCTACACCTCATCTACCAGTTGCCGCTGGTGTCCTTATGCCTGCTGCTGGAAGACAATTGTGGGGTCCTCTGTGTCTTGGGCCGGATTGGGTTGACAGATGGGGTATGTCCTGATGTAGGTGGTTTGTCTGGAGACCCTGCGATACTGTCACCCCCTCCTGTCACCGTAAAAGGTGTTCCAATGGAGTCAAGGAATTGCCAAAAGATGTCATCATCCATGGGGGGGCAGGATGCCATTGCCAGCTGGTTGCTCATCCAGGACAGACAATTGGCCAGGAGGTGTTGTTTATTCCTCTGCAATAATTAGAGTTATGTTACTGGTGATCTATGCTAGATGTTGACATGAGTAGTCTGGGTGACATACAAACTTTATTCTCTTTTTTTTTTTATTAGGTTCTTGGCAATCCATTAGAGCAAATAGTGCAGTTTGTCAAACATAGACATTATGCTGGATCAAAACATAGTACATCAACAAAAAAGAAAAAGCGAGAGACCCCCACAAACCATATATAAAAAGAGTTCAGCAATTTAAATTATAGTAACAAATATCGAAATATATCTACCACATTCAAAAGATAACTTTAGTCAAAATAAGATTCCCAAATTTTGGTGAATTTACGCAGCGCCCCGATCCTTTGTGCGAATATAAATTCGGATTTCCTGACTTTCTTAATTTTTTGATACCATTCATCCACAGTTGGGACAGTTTCTGTCTTCCAATATTGAAGAATCAGTGATCTGGCCACTGCTACCGAAATATACAAAAGTTTCGCCATAGAATCAGGCAAATTTAACTCAAGGTCCAATCTGAATATAATTAAATTTTCATATCTAGTGATCGTAAAATGTAAATGAAGAGAAAGCAAAGAGAACAATCCTTTCCAAAATGACTTAACTTTAGGGCAAAAAGCCATTATATGAGACCAGTTAGCCAGGTCCGATTGTGTGCATCTGAAACAAGTAGGCGACGAAGTGCTATACATTTTAGCCAAGATTGCAGGAGTATAATATAACAGCCACTTACTGAAGAAAAGCATTCGTCGCCAATTGGCACCTCTCAAAACCGTAAAATAAAATTTATTTAAGGTTTTCCAAAAGTTATCAGTTATTTTAATGATTTCCTGCTTCTGCCACTTTTTTTATTGCTTTGGCACTTATATCCTCCTCCCTACTTTGTGCTAAACTTTTCCTCCATTTTCCAGGATTTTTAAAAAGTGGGGACCAAAAAAGGTCATTTGTTAAATGTGACAATTGACTATTTTGTGCTAAATCGAATTGAGCCAAAGATTTATACAATAAAACATATGAACCCATAAGAAGAAAGTTTCCACGGATTAAAGTGGACATCTCATCAATAGTCAACCATACTCCATCTTTCACAAAGCTCGACAAAGTTGTAAACCCAGATCTGGCCCAATTATGTATAATTTCTAAGCCGATATTAATCCCGAATCTCAGAACAGCGTCCCTCAGTGGAGTTACTAAGCTCAAAAGAGAAAGAGAGTACCTTTTTAGCATGACTTCACGTTTTTTAAAAAACCAACTCAGAACCTTATATCTGACTAGTTTGGGTGATTTAAATATCGAAAGAGGAGAAGGAATTTTGGTCTCTTTACAAATTAAGTCGAAAAAAAAGTTTATAAATAAAGCAACTCTAGGTATTGAATGTTTAAATCTTGAGAGATACTGTGCAAAATAAGCGTAGTAGTAGTCTTTCAAATTTGGCAGACCAAGACCTCCTTGTTCTTTATCTGCATATAACGCGTTAATAGCTATTCGAGGTTTTTTTCCCGCCCAGACAAAAGCTGAAAATAAAGATACAACTTTTGAAAAAAAAGAGCCTGGGAGAGAACAAGAGATAGTAGAAAACAAAAAGTTAAATAAGGGAAGTACTGACATTTTAATTAATGCCACCCGGCCCAAAATGGATAAAGGCAATAGATTCCAACGTGAAAACATATCACAAACTTTTTGAATCAGCGGCTCGAAATTCAGTGTGTACAAATCCCGTACTAGAGGTGTGAAAAGGACACCCAAATACTTTTTGGGTCTATTATTGACACAGCTCTGAATATCTGGGTGCAAATCAGGATTATTCCTACCACAGATTAAAATTTCAGTTTTCTTCTTATTGATTCGATACCCCCCCCAATGCTTCAAATTCTGTAAAGACCGAAAAAAACATTGTTTGCGTATATATCTCAGGTTTCAGCAGCAACATAATATCGTCTGCGTATAGTTTAATTTTGTCCATACAAGCAACAGGCGGGAGAATATCCTTACTTTTTCTAATTGCTACTGCTAGAGGCTCAATAAAGAGAGCAAAGAGAGCAGGAGATGGTGGACACCCTTGCCTCGTCCCTCTTTGCACTGAAATCGAGCCTACTATAAATGAATTAACAAGGATATGAGCTTTTGCCCCCTGATATAAATTCCTAATTAGGGTAATGATTTGAGAAGGAATACCAAAGTGCTGTAATATAAAAAAAGTGTATCCCAAACCACCAAATCAAAAGCCTTTTCTGCATCTAAAAGGAGAACTAAGGCCGGAACCCTACGTGTTTCAAAATAGTCTAATGCCTCAATCAGGTAATGTGTGTTAGTAATTAATTGACGGCCAGCAATAAAGCCATTCTGGTCTGCGTGAATCAATTGCGAAGAAACGTGGTTAAAACGAATAGAAAGTAATTTTGTAATAATTTTATAATCTGAGTTCAGTAATGTTATAGGCCGGTAAGAGTTAGGATCTAGGGCTTGTTTCCCTTTTTTCAAGAAACTGACCCCCGTTCCATCGTAAAAGGACGCGGGAATTGGGCCACCCTCCAGCAAAGAATTGACTAGTGAAAGAAGAAGCGCAGAAAAAGAACTAAGGAACGTTACAAAAAATTCCACGGGAAGTCCATCTGGACCACAGGCCTTACCATAAGGAAGGCTTTTAACAACAGACTCTAAGTCATCAGATGAAAATGATGACGCCATTGCTTCTTGGTCCAGTTGAGAAAGAGTAGGAAGACCATATTTATTTTAAAAAATCGTTTAATCTCCCCTGATCTGTAGTGTGATATGAGGTATAGATGTTCTCATAATGAGACAGCATAATTGTTCCAATCTCTCCCTGATCTGAGGTATCCACGCCAGTAATTGGAGATTTAAGAGATCGAATCACATTAGCTGCAGCACGTTCTTTAACCTGCCATGCCATAAATTTGCCCGTAAAATTACTATGCTCGTAAATTTTTTGGGTTTGTCTGCAAAAGATTTCCTCACTTCTAGTGTAGTAATGTGCATTCAACTCCCATTTTGCGGCATTCAATTGATTTTGTATCTTAAGAGAGGGATTGTGATACATTTGATTTACTAAGACCTGTATGTTTTGCTGCAATTGATTCTTTGTATCCCTATAAATGGCTGATTCCTTTGCGTCCCTTCCTATAACTATCCCCCGAATAAATGCCTTCAATGAGTCCCATACAACATGTATGGGGGCTGTTCCCATATTTCGTTCAATATATTCCCCAATCTCCTTTTTAAGAAAAGATACCCAAATTTCATCAGAGAGATAAGACTTGTTAAAAACCCAACGTTTCTGAGTATTCGTGCTTTCTTCCAACACAAACTCAGCCACTAACATCGCATGGTCGGAGAAGCCATTATGTAACATCCGATAATACTGATTTTTAAATTTGGAGGAAACCACAAAAAAGTCGATACGAGAAAATGACTTATGCCTTCCTGATCAGCAAGTATATTCTCTTTTATAAGGATTTGAAGAGCGCCATGGATCAACAAAATTGAAAATCCTTACGTTATTCATAATTATCTGAAATGATTTAGGTTTCAACTGCTTTTTCCCGCCAGTGGTAGAATCCAAGTTTGGTATCATAAGAATATTAAAGTCCCCTCCGATCACAATATCCCCCCCAACCATCAGTAAGGACTGAAACATTTCGTCATATATTGCAGGGCAATAATTCAAGGGGGCATAAAAGCTTACGAAGGTAATATGCAGTGGTCTATTCTTTAATTTACACGTGGCCCAACACCACCTACCCTGAGTGTCTGCATCAAATTGAATCAACTCCGCCTCTAATCTCCTACTAAGAAAGAGTGCGACTCATCTCGCTGACTCAGAGAAAAAGGAAAAACCCCGCTAAAAGGCCCACCCCTTAAACATGGAAAAATGATCAGATTTTGAGATAGGAATATGAGTTTCTTGCAATAATATAACTGCTGGATTTTCGGACAGAATCCATGTCTCTATTGCCCGCATCTTCTTTTTATTATTTAGACCGTTCACATTAAAAGAAATAATTTTCAACTTTATTTTAGTCATAATTAGGACCCAAACTTAGAACCCAAAACACACATTTTTCCCCTTTGTCTAAAATGGGTTTAAACAATCAATACCATGATCAGTATTCACCAGATAATCCGGCACAAAGACCACGCTTATCTCCAGCATTTGACCAAGCAGCAAAAAATAAAAGCAACTAATTTTTTTTGCCAAGAACTTCATTTTTAACTTTTTTAACCCACCCGCCCCCTCTACAGCCTGTGGCACCCTCCTAACACTACCAACTTCTTCCCACACGTACCACAGGAACCTACCCCTTGACATTGAGGTGTCCTGAATTCACACCCCTTAACCCCAAGACCGTGACCCCCCCCCCCCCTCCAAACACTTAAGGATTCGCAGACCTGAAAAAATGGAGAGAGAAAAAAAAAAAGATTTGACACGTAATCTAGGTTGTTACACAAAACATTCAAATATAAATCATATGATCAGACTAGCCATTTTGAATTCCCTGGACCAACGCCTGTGCTTCCTCCACATCTGATAGCATATAAAATTTTCCTTTAATGAGAACTCTGAGTTTGGATTGTTGTACAATCATTGCTTGAGCCCCCTTAGCTTTAAATAGATGTAGAATTTTGACGAACTCCTTCCTGCGTCTCGCTGCTGCTGCAGACATGTCGGAAAAGATTCGGCATTTCGTTATATCAGTCACAGGGAACTGCCTTTGTTGTATTGCCTTGGAAAGAATTCGCTCCTTAACCCTAATATCGGCAAAATTCAAAAGAATAGTTTGCGGGAGAGTTGAGTTCGGGAATGGGGGAACAGGTACCCGGTGAGCTCTAGTGATGGTGAGATCATCTTTATGCTCCGGTATCGCCACCTGATGAAGAAACGTGGTCACCCAACCGAGCATTTCTGTCCCCTCAATTCCTTCGGGGACCCCCACTATGCGTAGATTGGACCTTCTATTATAATTCTCCAACTCGTCCAATTTAATTTCAAAAGCCTTTGTTGTTTTGAAGACCTCTTTGGACTCTTGTTTTACTACAGTAATTTGGTCCTCTAAGGAAGAGATCCTCTCCTCCGCCTCAAGTAAACGAGCTGGAAAAGAGGAAACTAGTTCCTCGATTTTATCCATCTTGTCCAGTCTCTGATGAATCGCAGAAAGTTCGGCATTTTGCGACCTTTTAATATCCCTCACCTCATCCAGAATTAGATTCAACATGTCCTTCACGGACATCTTCATTTCACCCTCCGTCTCTGTATCCATCTCTAACAGGGGGCCCAGGGGGTCTGTCACCATCCTGTCACGTCCCCTATCAGGAACTTCAAAAGGCTGTGTTACTGCGCTCCCTACATCTTCTTTTCTAACATCCGCAGCATCCATTATTATCTTTTTTTCCCCCCCTAAATCAGATGTAGGAAGACCAATAGAAGGAGGGCTTGAAGAGGTGTTTACCACAGGGCACGGCCCATTTGTGCCAGCCTGCGGAATCAGGCCTAACTCCAGATTTGGAGACCCCATGGAGGTCGCATTATTAGTTGAGGGGAGAAGTGATTTTTTAGTGAACAGAGGAAATTGTTTAGATGGAGGACACAATAAGGGAGGTTGAGTAGAATCAAGAGTCTTAGAGTGATCCCCAGAATGCAAAACATTAATCTCATCCCCCATATTCAGCTGGACTAAGTTTTCTACTAATGTATCCTCAGCCTCTGAGCTCTCTGGTGAACGTCCCAAATCACCTTCCTTAGTGACAGCACCGTCTTTTAACCTGGCTGTTGCCGCTGCCTCTTTTGCCTGCTGTCGACGCTGCTTAGCTTTAACACGAGCACATTTAAAAGTTTTCCCATAATGCGTGCGTCAATAGTTGTTCCTCTCACTCGCCTAATTAGCGATTTTTCCCCTTCGATGCTTTTAGAAAAAAGTGGCTGTACGCAACAACGAGCAAATGTGGATTAATTGCTAAGTAGACTTTGAGACAGCCAAAGCTCAATCCATCTCACGGGAACAGTACCATTTTCACATCCAGAGCGGGCAACAGCCTCCTCCCCTGCTCAACCACTTAACACCTGCCGCCTCGATGCCAATTGTCCAATGAGACCATCCACCAACAGAGGCAAAACAAAGTAACAATCAGGCTCCGGCTCGCCAAAAAAAAAGGAACAGCTGCGGGCGTCGTCTCCCTCAATATATCAAATGCCTGCAGCACCACAGCCCCAGGAGCAACGCGCGGACAAAGACACCAGAGTGGCACTAGCTCAGCGTAGATAGAATTTGTAGTGTCTTCATACTCCGTCTGGCGGTCAACAGACTCAGCTCCAGCACCAGCTCAGTCCCTGAGCCTGCGAGAGGGTGAGTTATATTGACATTCACACTCCATGTACGATTTTTTCCCTTTCTTTTTATCTCTCCCTTCTGTCCTGCACACTTAACCAAAGCCTGCCACAGCCTGCCTCAGAGCCAACCACTTGCAAGCAGAGTCCCGGACAAAATCGCCGAGAGAGTCAGTCACATCTATTGCACAAAGAGCAATTTCAACAGTGCCTCCCTCGACGTGCTGAACGCTGAAAGTCAAACTGAAAAGTTCAAACCTGCATCCTCTCACCACTTCGCCCGCTGTTGGCCGCACCTCCTCAATGTATCCCCGTATCAAAAACAGTGAAAATATAGCAAAATCCACTTGGGGAGATGACTCTGGCTTCCGGAACCCGCAAGCAGGCGGAGACGAAGATTAGAGCCGCGCATCCATAACCAGCGCTGCAGCACGGAACGGCAAACGCCTCACAGCCTCCATCGTTGACCTCAAGAAGGGGAGGGGCAGCAACACGGCCCTCAGGTGCTACGTGGAGGCGTGGAACTCCACCGTAGCGGCCCTCCAGTCCTGATTTTCAGGATACCCAAGATAAATGTGCATGCCAATACAAACTTTATTCTCATTAACTTTGAGTTAAACATTGTGGTATAGGGCATTTGTGACTTGTGGGAAATGTGGCCAAGTTGCACTGTAGTTGCCTTACAGATTTCTCAGCTTTGTTCACACTACCACTGTGTGACAGGGTGACTTTTTGTGTCAGACCCCACATTGCAACACCGTTAGACAGCTGGCTGGCCTGCCCTCCCTGTGCAGGTAAGTTGATGTAAGGTCCTCTTCTACATTGGTTATTAGCTTTCTTTTTCATGATCGCTAATATGAATGTAGTTTCACATAATGATACCACTACCGTGCCCATTGCATCAAATCACCAGGGTGCCTGCATTCCCTCTGGCCACTACTCAGCCCACAGCTCCAGTGAAAGTGATGTGGGTTTGGTTATGTATTTGTTTTGACCCTGCAGGATGCCTTTCACAGAGCACACCACATCAGTCTCCCTTGTTCTGCTGTCTTGCATGCACATTTTGCATTTATGTGGCCAAGGGATCATATTTCACAAGCATGCACACAGCTCTACCCAGCTAGCAACCTTGCTACGCTGCAGGGATGTGTAAGGGTATTTACTTACCATGTTTTTCCTATTTGTATATCCTCATGTGATATCATTACTAACACACTTGGCTCTGTAGTTCAGATCAGTGGACCCTGTGTACCAACTCTGAGGGGATAGGCCCAGTCACCCTTAGTAGATTGTTAGCACTGACGCTCACCCCATTTCATCGTTGCCAGAGGTGGTTATGTGTAGAGTATTCCAAATCAAAGTCACGCTCACTTATACATGTACATGACTCCACTGGCAACACTCATTTAGTTCCAGGAACTCCAATTACTGTCACACATTGATGGTACCCAGATCACATATTGGGGCATATTATCGACGAATTGCGATAAATATCGCAGAGCGCGCTTAGCGCGTTTTTTTCTATCGCCGGCTATCGCTTGATTTCATCGCCGAGATAGCACGTTATTATCAACGCATATCTCAGAGGCGATGCAAAATCCAGCAATAGCACAAGAACCAGCAATAGCGCGAGAAAACAAGTGCTATTTCCACTGAGCTATTGCAAAGCTTGCTAATAGGCAAGTGCGGACTCAGCCTGACAATCCACATTCCCATTGCCCAGATGGGTAAGTCAAGTTTTCAACAGGCGTTCGAAACCAGCGATAATTGCGGTTAGGGCGTCTTTTGTCATCGCGACGCGGGTCCAGGGCGGGATTGATAATAGGTGGTAGTTGTGTCAGCGACAGTATTCATGGCATTTTGGTGAGGAACGCCCACTTTGCATGTCATTAGCGATAAATATTCCTGACATGCAAAGTGGAGACATACAAAGTGGAGAAAAAATGGCTGCAACCTCAAGGAAGCACGCATTAGCGTGTCCTTGATAATTGTGCGATATTAAAATAGCCGCTTTTCAGCCATAAACGGCCGCTAAAGCGGCGAAATTGGGTTTGATAATATGCCCCATTGACTCTTATGTGACACCAACACCAACAATGTGAGTCACCATACCCAATTGACTGACATGGCTGACTGTATTTGAGGGCCACAGTTGAAGCTGTAACCCCCATGCTAGTAGCAATGATATTCTGTGACATGTACCTACTCAGGTTTACCATACAACTTGGCTCATTCACTTCATACTCCAACCATCCCTGACTCTTGCCCATAGTTGTGGCAACTGAGCTCATCCTGTCACTTCACAAGTTACAGCTTCACATCCTCCTGCTTTGACATGGCATGGTAAGACATTTTTTTTTCCAGCTCCCTCCTGACACATGCTATATCTTCACCCAGGTCCACATCACATGTAGGATGTAGTAAACTAATTCCCTTTTCTTTGTCATCACTTCCCCGCTGTGACGCTATTCTGATACTAGGAGACACAGCAGTGCACCTGTATTGCTCCGGCTTACTTGCAGGACACAAGTCACCTCTCTCCTCCTTGCTATGCAATATCTCGACATTCAAACTCAGTGTCATTTCTATGTGCTAAGCAGCACATACCATGCACTGCACTACGAGGGGTCCACAGAGGCTCCAACAGCACCCATGGATTTTGACACTACCGCAGATTTACAACAACGTGTAAATATGGGGAGGCACAAACTGCTTACACCACCAGCACGCATAGAATAAGAAAAACATATCTTAGGATTCTTTCTGTGCAGGAAGTTTGCCATACCTGCACAAAACACAGTCCTATAGGCAACTTAGGCACCCTTGTCCCATGGTGCAAGGGTGTCTATGTTGGCACTAGGCTGCCAAAACTGTGCAAGCGCAGGGAACAACTTTGAGTTTGGAGTAGGGCAGCGCAGCAATGTGATTTGCTGTGCTGGCTTAGGCAAAATTACCATCAATGAGGACCATGGTCCTCCGGTGTACATCATTTGTATTCACCCTCAACCCCAGTATGAATTTGTACATGCCAGGAGTTAGGGTGATCTGTACCATGGCAGGCAACACCTGTATGCTCTCACCCCCCACTTTGGGACACCCGCGTGCTATGTACATGCTAGTGCCTATGCACGTGACTCATCACATGTTCCTATGTGGTGATATTTCATATGTCCCACACATGACCCCCCTTTCAGGTGAGGAGTTTATCCTCTGACAATCCCATTCTATTCCTTTACAGTCCTGTTTAAGACACAGAAACCTCATGGTGCAAGGGGGGGCTCCATTGATACCCTCAGGTAGGACAGGGTTCAAGTATCCATGCATGATGTGTTGTTCCTGTCAATGTTTTTTTGCTTTGTATTGTGAGACTTGTAGTTCTAGTAACTCATGTTATACATTCCAGTACAATTCCCATTATGCAAGGTCACCCTGGACTGATGACGAACATCACACATTGAATGGACATACTTGACAGAGCCAGACTGAGCTGTACAACATGTAACTGGGCAGTATGACTTACATTTATGTGATGTATGACTGTACATGAAAGAAGTTCCAGCCGTTCCCTTGCATGCAGTGCAAGGACATATGTTGCTGCACTTCACAACATTACATTTTTGCCCATATAGTCTCTTGTTGCCACTTACCCTGTAGGTCTTGTTGACCCTCATGGCCAGAACTGTCTTATCCGGGTACTTCTGCCACCAACTCTTCCTAGATGACTGCTGCCACCTGCTCCTCCAAGGTGCTCAGCTCCTCTGGCTCCACAGGTTCTCCCCCTTCATTCCTCATGGTTGCTTTCAGGTTTGTGGCCAGTTTCAACTTGGTCCTAAGCTTACAATTGTACCAGTGCTTCTTGCACTCTGGCACTGTCCTTTTACCTTGCCCATCACTCTTAATCTTGTCCACTATGTACTGCAAAATTGTCTTTTTTCCCCTAATGGCAATTTTGAGGTGACAAATAGTTGATATCCATACTCTGTCACCCATGTTACTAACATTTGGTTCTCCTTCTCACTAGAATTACTCTTCCTCTTCCCCGCGGGTCTGTCTGGACATCTTGGCTGGGAAATGGCGTTGTTGGGCTTGTTGCCCTGTCTGCTGCTGCCTGCTCCATCTTTTTGTTTTGAGGCGTGAGAAAACGTTTTTTTCTAAATGTGTGATCTATTAAAGGGATTTCTGATGCATATTGCACTCCAAAGTGACACAAAGGCTGATTTGAGTTACTTTGCGTGCCGCAAATCAGGCTAGCATCAATTTTGCTAAATATGCGTCAGGTTTCTCTGCAGCAAACGTCCCACAGAAGCGTCAGTTTTTTGACGCATCATGGGACCTTACCATAAATATGACGCATCCAAGGCGTTTAAAACTGTTGTACACAACGTGAGTCTGTTCTCGTAAATAAGCCACTTAGAGAGCTTGAGCAGCCGTATTTGACTTCTTTAGACAGTGGGCAATGGATGTTTGTTACTGAAACTTTGAAGGAATGCACAGCTTTTCACCTGACATGTAGCAGCATGAGTTGCCTTCTCTAAATTAACTACAGAGTATAATACAGTAACATAAAACGCAAAATCACAACACAACAAAATATTAAAGGATACAATAGGAGAAAATAATTAAAGTAACCACTGTATTACACAACAACACATTGAAATATTACAACATAAAACAATGCAGTGCAAAAAACGAAACAACAACTCATCTGTACAACAGCACAAAATGGAGTAACACAAAATAATGCACCACAACTACATCACAACCTAAAAACATAACAAAAAATTCAACTCACCAGTGCAGCACAAACATGCAGGGTGAAACCAACACAATAGATTACAAGAAGATAGTGCTGTAACACATTTAAACAATACAATAATGGCACAACAGAACACAACACAACAAATACAGAAACACAATACACCGCAATAACAGAACTGCATAAATCAACACAACTTCAAACAAGAGAACAAAAGCTCTAGCACGTGACATTAACACCAAACTTAACATTAGAATTTAAAACACATCACAATCTCACACACACAATTGCAAATATGTGTTGTTGTGTTTTTGTGTCTTGATATATCTTTGTGTTCCATGGGTTGTATGCTGTGTTGTACTTGTGGGCTACATTGTTAGGTGGTGTTTTGTGTTGTGTTTGTGTGCTGTTGTTTTGTTGAAGTTTGTTGGTGCACTGTATCGTGTCACTGTTTTGTACTTGTTGTGCTATTTTGGATTGTTTTGAAGCCAACTTATTTTGTTTTCTTGTGCTGTATTGTTATTCCGGTGTGCTATTGTAGTATTATGTCATGTCGTAGTGATGTTGCAGTGCCTCAACTACAGTCCATCTGCTTTAATATGTGCATGTATTCCTGAAAATATATCATAAATACCAGTTCTGACATTAACATTATGCAGTCTTTAATTCAATGCTCTGAATGTGTCTGAAGATTGTGTAGAGGCTACAGTGAAATATAAATTCTGCCAGTCATTACCATAATCAGGCGCCAGCAGCAAAAAGCTGTTAAACATGTTTCTGATCATTTCCACAAGGTGTGTGCTAATAAATTCATATAATTTCCTTACAATTCCCCTGCAATTGGAAAAGACTTTTCGTTTATTATTGTGAGAAATAATAGTTGAGCTTGCTATTAATGATGTTATTATGTTCAAATGTTTCAAAGAGTATATAACCACTGCGGATTTCACATCTCAGGTGCTAGAAAAGCGTGACCAAACAAGAATGCAAAGTATAGTACATTATGTACAGAAGAAGTAAGAGAACAGAAGAAGATTGCTAGCATTTTCTTAATGGCATTAGTTGGCTTGTACATACTGATTCAAATGGGAAAAAACTGCAAGTGCCTGCGGAGTGAGTTGAATATAGTTCTTTTTTTATTTGTTGTGGGGAAGAGAAGTCGAGGCTTAGGGAGCCCCGAAATTCAGTCTCACTAGGAATGATCATACTAAGAATGATCTTCACACAGCCCGCCCCGCACACATACTCAGCGACGGCTCTTGTCTCTCTTCTATGTCAACTTCCCCCCTGCAGATGCTATGCGTGTAAGCGGAGAATTGCAAACTGCCAAGCAAACGCAGAAGGCATTTAAGGCTCGAGCCGACCTGAGGCTCACATCGACGGAGATCCCAAGCAACCAAGAAGGTCTAAACTCTGGTCCTGAGCTTTGACGAAGTAAGTGGGATCTTTTGGGGATCAGAAACCTCAAGACCACGGGGGAGCCTCTCGTAAACTTAAAGGTGATAGTACCATATTCTTTGTATGTCTCCTTTCTGCTAAACAGAGTGTGACTATAAGCCAGACCGCCATGCCGGATTCTCATGAGGTTTTTCTCTGATAATTACAAGAGTAAGAATTTATCTTTCTTTGTACAATTGTCACCTCAATTGAAGCATGTCGTGATTCCGTTACTGAACTTATGCACAAAATAGCGCATATTACCGACAATGACAACCATCTACCCCGTCACGGTCCGTACCTCACCACTGAATAATTATCCGGTTACAGCACGGACACGATGGCACAGAAGCACATAAGATGTATGTGCATATATTGAAGCTAATTGTCATATTTGTGTGTTTGTTTGTATTGTCTTTGTGTTCTTTATTTCACTACAGGTTAAACTATAGAGGGAGCTCCCCTCTTACCCATATTTCACCTTAGCAAGTGCAACACATATCGGGTCACTTACAAGTTATTTGACCACACTTTAATCACTTCTGACACATAAAAGTCCTGAAGAAAGCCAGTTCATATCCAAGGCCTGGCTGAAACATGTTGACCACAAAGGATGTGGAAGACCATAGATAACTCCATAGCACATCTGCCGCCTTGTTTTTAATACTGCCAAGAGGCCCACCAATACACCAACCACTGTGGGAAGTGGGACCCTAGGACAGTTTTTCACTTACACTCACACACCATCACTGTACACTCACTTACCAAAATACCCACTCCACTGTAAACAGGCATCGTAGCACACCCGGGGCAGTCTCGGTGCCACCAGGTGAGGCCCGATGATGAAGCATGCCACCAACTAGGTTGGTTGGTGAGGGCTTTCATAAGAAATAGTGGTTTTTTTTAAAAACACACACTTGTGATGCTTGTTTAGGCTAGTTCCTTTTCATTATACATAAGGTGGACCTTCCCAAAGAAAACTATCGCTGCAACCTCTACCTTCATGAAAAATGAACGGGGCTGCACCCCTTCGTGGGTTGGCCTACTGCAAGGTAGGTGGCTGCAGCTGGTGGTGCTGCTTGTTTGGGGGGCCTTGCGCAGCCACTCCCCTGCTCTGCCCTGGCGCTGGGTTGGGGCTGGGTAAGAGAAAATTGTAGAGGGAAAAAGAAGGAAAGAAGGAAAAAGGTAAAGCAAAAACTAAAAAACTAAAATGTCACGCAAAAAACAAAATTTCTTTTAGAAAAAACGTCAAATACAATAACACAAAGACACAGGGTAAGGTTATAATTAAAAATGAGGGGTAGATAGGTTTCAGAGGGGTAAAATTAAAAAGATTAAGAAGAGATATAAAAAATCGGCCCAGCACCATAAACAAAGCAAAAACCAAGATAGCTGCACCCATGCACCTGTGTGGTGCTGTTCGCTTTTGATTTCTGGTGCGAGAATGCACGCTGTGTTACGTATGATGCATAACGTAATGTGAGCGGGCGCGGCAAGCAACTCCGCCTGCTTGTGGAACCCTGCTGAACCCTGCGTACCTTGGAACCTTGCGAACTCTGCCAACTACATAAGTGGGTGGTTCAATCAGTGCTGCAGACCCACTAGTAGTACGTACAACAATTGGTCCAACTGACCAGTACATTTCTTGAAGCAGAAATCAAGGTTGGAGGACAACCCACAATTGTTGAATAGAACACTGACCAGGTTGACTTGATTATCAAAAAAGTTTATATGAATTAATCACAAGTTAACAATTTCAATGGTTGCTCTAAAGTGACAAGGTGAGTAAAGTGCTCTAGGTAGTGCTCATGACGGGATGGGGATGTGATACTAAATTGACAATATGTACAATATGTTACAAGAATGAAAGTGACCTGTCTAACAAGGTATCAAAAGCTGACTAAACAACCTAAGTAGAACAAGGCCATACATGCATAATAGATTCCCCGCTTCTGGGCTGGATAAATAAGGTCAAGTCCAATTACAAGCAAATTCAAAGTTTCAACCGCAGACACAAAAAGAAGGTGATTCTTTCCTTATAATGGAGTCTTCTTCAGGACCATAGGAACACTGTCTGATCCACAGTGGAATGTGTGTTATTGGGCTGGGTTGCTCCCGGAACATGAAAATGTGGGACATAGCGGGTACATAGAGGAAAGAATAAAGCAAATAGCATTTAATCTACAGGCCCTGGCCCTGTAGTGCCACTTTACAAGAGATTTATAAGTAAATTAAATATGCTAATTGGTTATAAGCCAATGTTACTGTGTTTAGAGGAGAGAGCAAAAGCACGTTAGCACTGTTAATCAGTGGTAAAGTGCACAGAGTCCTAAGACCAGGCAAACTAGGTCAGTAAAAATAAAGGAGGAAGGCAAAAGTTTGGTGGAAGTCCACCCTATGGCTAACTGGTCTAACAGAAGCTTCTTTTAAATTCTAAAGTGTGATGGAAACAAAGATTTTAATAGGGCTTAAACACATCAAGGCATTTTACTAGGTGATGCACAAATGACAAATATTTCCTGAAGCCCGATTTCCACACATTATTGCTTGGGTGTTCTAAAGTTTTATCCCTGAAATTTCATGCCTGTGCAAATTTAGTGGTACTTTTATTGGAAAATGTGCTGTCTGTAATGCCAGTGGCTACTACACCATGTTTTGTTAATATATTTGTGACAATGTGTGCTCCTAAATGCCACATAAGCTACATTTTATACCCTTACCACTCTCCTGCTGAGTTGGCACGGCTTCTTTGCAACACTTGCTCTTTGTGTGATGCTTGGAGTTTTCATAATCACTGATGTACATTGATGGCAGCACCCACAGCCTGAAAAGTGCTCCAGGACCACCGTCCACTAGGGCCACAGGAGCTCTTTTAGCACTTGGAGCTTGCTGTTAGTACTGTCTGATTCCATCAACTATGGAGTCAGAGTTGGAGCCATATAATCTACTGAGGCAACTGCATTGTGCATACACTGAATGGCCAATCAGTGCACATACCCACTTTTGTAAAAGCAGGCTGTACATTTTAGCTCTGGCTGCCTAGTGCCAGTAGGCATCAAAGAAGAAGTTATTCCCATACTGATGGGTGGCTTCTGAAGACAATATAGTCACAGTAATCACTGCGTTCAGCCTGATGGTAAGGAGGGCAGATGATGGCAGTTATTAAAAGAGCACAGACTTATTAGAAAAAGCGCTGGGGCTTGAAAAATGAATAATTTGAGCTTTGTTATTTTAAAATGTATGCTAATAAAATGAACAGGTAACTTTAAACAACTGTTTGCTGTTGCTACTGCACAATTCTTCCTTATAAAAACCAGAAATAGGAACAGTTTTTCTTCTTAGACCTGTGGAAACCAAACAAAATCTCAGTAAACAAGATGTTGATCCCCAGAGTGAGATACTGAGAGAGGGGGAACTCCAGTAACTGTTATACACAATGCTGAAGGAGAGGTGGGATAGCCAACAAAATAATAGAGAGAGGCGAGTCTAGAGTTTGTCTTGGCTCGAAGAGCCTGTCTAGGCTCTAAGAGCCAAGACACGAGCTGAGCCAAAGGAATATTTAGCATGGAAATCGCACAACAAATGTAATGTAACAGTATGGTAAAGTGTCTTCAGAATTCAAAAAGGCATTGTTCTATAACATGTGTTTTCCTCATTACATCAGATTATAAAACTGCATTGATAGGTGTTAACTAATTTGTGAACTTAGAGCCAAGTTAGTTGTTGTGTGCACCTAATTTGTGGGCTATTTTCCTATTTTACAAAGAGCAACATTATAGTCCATTATGTATAACACAAGGGAGATTTTCATGCAGCAAACATACACAAATATTTCAAGGTTTTCACATATGTAATATTCAAACAATAGGAGGTACAATACAATGAAATAATTGCCTAGGATCACATAGTTTTGTCAAGTGGTTAAACTGGGATTCATCCCAGGTTTTCTGGTGTAACATTGTGTAATTCAGTCACTAGATTGCTATCACTTTCTCACTCCTGTTTAACATCCAAGTTTAAAGCTTTGTCTTTCATTCTGTCTAAATTAGGTTAGAGCATGGGTAGGAGGTGCTGTACCTGTTTTGTGTGTGGAAATCTTTGACTCATACACCCCATTGCTGTTCCTTATTAATATACCAAATTTAAAATGCTGCTTATTAGTTCTATCCAATTACCCAATTATGATTTTGTTAGGAAAGTGTCCGGATGGGATTCAGTATTACAGAATCCGATTCGGAACCCTTGTTTCCTACCGAATCGTTCAGATTCCCCAACGACCGATTACGATGTCCAGAATCCGCTTGAGCAGTCCGAATCTTTCCGAAAAGCATTTTGACAGCCCGAGTCTTTCAGAGCCGATTCGTACAGCTCTATGGACACAGTTTCTGGATGAGCGATTACAATGACCGATTCGGACAGTCTTAGTTGGCATCTGCTTCACTTTTGTTTTTCTTTCTTTCTTTCTTTCTTATTTTTTTTTTCTTTCTTTCTTTCTTTCTTTCTTTCTTTCTTTCTTTCTTTCTTTCTTTCTTTCTTTCTTTCTTTCTTTCTTTCTTCATATGCTTGCACTACAAAGAAAACCACCACTTTGTTGTTTAAAAGACAAGTGGGCCTTTATTCTGCCAAGATTCTTCCATGCAAACGTCTACAAAGATCAAACTAACATAGTCTACAGTGATGGTCTAAGTGTGGTTTAAGGGAGATTAGATAACCTCAGTTGACATCAGGTCTCATTGTAACTTACTTTAAGAGCTTTTCGTTAAACTAATAGACCAATGCACCACATACTTAGCCTGTGTCTTCTATGCCACTATCTGTCCAAACACTGCTCATTTCTAGTGAAAAGTTTACCTGTGTGTGAGCAGTGTACCTGTGTGTGTGGTGTGCTTATGTGAGTGCAGGAAAGCCTCCATATTTTGTGAGCACATTCTGAGAGATGTAACTTTGTGAATACAGGATTACCATTGTCTTTTGCGAGTGCAGGGTAATGCTTTTCAGTATTATGGCTCTGACTTGCATAAACTGTAGTGAGTTTTGATATGGCAGAAGGAGACTCTGTCAAATGAGATTGAGGAGTGTCAGGGGCATCTGACAGACTTGCTTGCACTTAGGCTAATGGCAACCTAACACTGGGTGATGGTTTGCCCTTACACACAACCCTAGCTACAATATCAACATTTTCAAACATTTACCTGTGAAAACATTTTGCAAAAGGTCAAATTTAGTCCATTCTAAGTAATTCATTATGCTTTATTTTTCTCTTTGTGCCTCTCAAGAAAAGCTTTACCAACAGTAAAAATGAAAACATATAGGTACTACTGAAAGCAATACGAATCTCAGGCTTATTTCTACTGACCTCTGTCCAGTTTAACATACAACTGTGACTGACTGCCTCTCTTTGTAGGCTCCAGTGCTTAATTTAAGCCGATGATTGCAGGTGGGGCCTACCAGCACTCATTTCTGGGGACCAAAACTTATTTTCCTTCTTTAGTTTTGACCTACGTTAGAAATTGGGGTACTGGTGTGGGGGGGGGCTACTCAGGCAGCAACCAAAATTCTTGTCATGGTGAAACTCAAGCAAACCCCAAATAAACCTGTGTTTAACCTTCTGGTAGATTAGTACAACAACAGGCTTAACTTTGAGGCAATATGTAAAATATTTCTGCATTATACTTGAAAAACTAAATAAAGTGAAAACACAACAGAAATAAAAATCCCACACCAATTTAGAAAAATTGAGTGAAATTTAATAAAACTTTTGCCATCACAACAACAAAAATTGAATCAGTAGAACTGAAGCTATGCAATTTTAGGGAGTTGAGGGAAGTTTGGCACTTAAAAGCACAAAGCGCCCCTCAATGATTATCTGATCATGTGAGACTGGGTGAAAGGCAGAAGCACAATAGAGAGCAGGCCGGCTACAGGGACCAGGTTGGTCCTGCTCAAGGAGTTACCTTCAAGGTTCGGCACAAAGAATTTCATTCATGGTGGAGGGGGCCACGATGAGTAAGGGGTGCAACATGAATGGTCTTCACTGTGGAACGAAGAGCAGGCGGACGTTCGTTGTGTTGGCAGTCACCACGGCTGTTGATGCTGTAACACAAGTGCAGATTGCTGGTTATCGCTGGCGGTCTCTGTATGCAAAAATTCGGGTTCACCGGAGATGTGCATTGTCAGGCAGTGCATGCATCAAGATTTTGGCACAAACAGGCCAGTTCGCAGCCTCAAAGAGCCCACAACTTCAGGATTTCTCCTTTTCTTGGATAAGGGGCTCAACTGATGTCACACCAAGTGTCCAGGACCTGAGGGGTATCTCTTGTGGATCAGGAACTCACTTCAGCAGAGGCCAGCAAGGTTTAGGCAGTTCCAGTTGTATGTCCAGGCAGCAGGTCAACTGGGAAGACTCAAGGAGGCCTCTTGAGATTGTTAAATCCCTGTACTTCAGAACAGGAAGTCAGTCAGCTGACCCTTGGAATCACTTCAGCCTGGGATGAAGGGTGCAGGTCAATTATTTCTTCCCAGCAAACAAGGCAGTAGGCAGCATGGCAGCAGAGTAGCTAGTCAGCAGTTTACCAGTCCTTCCGGCAGTCAGAGAAGTCTCATCCTGCTAAATCCTATTCCCCCATTGTCTTGCTGTCTGGAAGCAATACACAATGACCAACTGCCAGCTTTACCTAGTCCTGTGACAAAGAATACAGGCCTCATACGCCGAGTGGTTAGGACAAGAACATGCCATCTTTCTAAAAGAGGCATTAGCAGAAATGTGACTTAAAATCAGACGTTACCATTAAAGAGGATTTTAAATTACAATTCTTCAGACATCAAATTGATATTCTTACCTGCTCCCAGGTGAAAGCTATAAATCATTAAATGTGATATGGTAACCCAATGTTATCATGTGGAAGAGCCGGGCCTTGTAGCTATGACAAATTAACATAAGAGTTTTTCACTATTGTAAAAGTTAAAAGTACATGCCTAGCTTTTCAGATATGCTGCACCCTGACCGATGTGTTGTTAGGGGCCTGCACTACGGGGAACTTGAATGTATTAAAAAGGAGGGTTTGGTCCTGCTAAAAGGCTATATTTACCAGATCAAAATGAGCCATGTTTAAAGGGCTTCTTAAGTGGGTGGCACAATCAGAACTGCAGGCCCACACGTAGCATCAGATATACAGGCCCTGGGTACATATACTACCACTTTACCAGTGACTTTCTGGTAATTTAAATGTACTAACAGGGTGTAAGCAAATTTTGCCATGTTTATGGCGTGAGCACACACACTTTAGCACTGGTTAGAAGGGGTAAAGTGCACAGAGTACTATGGCCAACAAAAATAAAGTCAATAAAAATGGAGGAGAAAAGGCAAGACGTTTGGGGGGAAACCGCCCTAACCCTGACGGGAATAACAACACAGAAAAACAGAGAGAAAAGCAGAAAAGCGGGAAAGAAGGAGGAAGAGAAAAAGTAGGGAAAACAGTGACATAGAAACCTGGGATGAAAATTAGCTGCAAGGGGGAGCTAAAGGGATAAGGACTATAGAAGGAGAATGAAAAAGACATGAGGTTGAATCAAGACTAGACATTCTTTGGATATAAAAACCCTGGAGCATATTTACAAGGGCATTGCGCCACCGGAGTGTAATCTTTTACGACACTTCGGTGAGGCAATGCCCTGCTCCATTTTTACAATTCAGCGCTAAGCTACTTTGCGTGGCTTACTGCTGCATTGTGAATATCGTACCCTTTCATGCAGTTTTCTACATCAAAGTTGTATGCAATGAGTTTTGCTGTGGGCATTCCTCCGAAACAGCCATAGCTTTGTGACTCTGCCCCGGATTTACAAGGATCTGTAAATCTGAGGAAGCTCCAAAAACTACGCCATTGAAAAACAGGCGTTAGAGTGGCATACTGAGGTGAAATACTTGTATTTCTCCTTTTTTTTTTTGCTCCTTTATGTGTGCTGCATTCTGCAGCACACATAGAAGGAACAAATCACCATGAACGAATGTTTATGTGCAGGAAGGTGTATCTTCCTGCTAATAAACAATCATCCCTGAAATGCAGACACCCTTGCACCATGGTGCAAGGGTGTCTGCCTTGGCCCTAGGCAGATTTGTTAGAGCCGGCACAAGGGAAACACAAAGGTGCGCCATATTCTTGTGAATACTATGCATCCCTGCGTTTTTTAAATGACGCAGTGTAGTGCTGCTAAATTGCTTTCAGTGCTGCATTGTGTAATTTCTTTATAAATATGCACCCTGACTTTTGGAAAAACTGGGGTGGGCTTCTGAGGAAAACTTTGAGGCTTGGCGCTTATTTTTATACAAATTAATTATTGACAGGCTTGCTTCTTTGAACTTCTGAAAGTACATAAAAGTGGTCTTAAATGGTATTCTGCACTTTTCTTGGAATGCAAAAAAAACCTAATTATTTCCCTCAGGTTTCTGGCGAGTGATTAATATGAGAGCCAACCGTGTTTTCTCCTTCGCTTCAGACTAAACACGTTCAGGGCAGATAATCCGTCTTCACGCTGTCGCTTACACTTGACAAACCACTTATGGTTTTCTGTGCTTGTGTTGTGCCACCTGATGCACGTTTTAATCTTCTCAATAGCTTTCTTGTCAGAGACATTTGATTGAACGTCTCCGTATTTTTGAACCTCAATAGACGCGTGGCGGTTCAGCACGTAGGATGAGCTAATACATCTCAGCGTGACCTGCCAATGTGATTCTCATGGGGAAGCTCGACTCCCATCAATACACCTTCAATAACCAGCATCGCTTTTTCCGCCTGGCTGTGCTAGAGGTGGGCGAGCCAACAAACAGGGAGAGCCAACCCAGAGCTGAGTCAAGTGAGCTGCTTGGCTACAAGAGCCTGTGAACCATTCGAAACCCCAAAAATATCTGCTATGTAAATCATACAACAACCCACGTAAAATATGAAAGTCTTTCTTTCACACACACCACCTCACTTATTTACACAGATACTAAAACATACTAACTCTCTTGTACAATCACTGAAACAAGCACACACTCATCCATTCAGCCACTCTCACAATCACTCCCTCTCACATATGATAATTTATATACTCCACCACTCACATATACTGCCTTTCATATATGTAGTTACTCACACATGTACCACTGAGACATCCATTCAATCCCCAACACAGCCATACACAGACTCACCAACCCATAAAGCCCTTCACAGACACACTCTTGAACCCATACACCCAGTGAATCACCCACTCACACATCCATGCAGGGAGTCACACACACACCACCCACCCACACAGACACTCAGGCACCCATTCAGATACTCAGACAGCCAATCAAAAACCCATAAAGACACTCATGTAGCTACTCACCAGCCCAAGCAGCCCCTTACACACTAACTGACAGACTGATACAGACATTCATAAAGATTAGTCAGTCATCCATGTATTGGTAAGACAGGTTTAATCACTCACTTATACAGTCAATCGGGCACCTATTAAATGATCCATTCAGATACTCATACATTGACTCATTCTTCAATACACCTTGGCGCATATATATATATATATATATATATATATATATATATATATATATATATATATATATATATATATATATATATATATATTCACTGAAAAAACCATAGGTTTCACACACGTTATAGTTAGGAATTAGCATTTAAAAAACCTTGCAAATTCACTTAAAAAACCATAGGTTTCACACATGTTATAGTTAGGTGGATATTTCACTCATAAAAAAACAATGAAATTCCCCCGTTATAGTTACTTCAGATAACTATAACTCACGCATCCGCAATCCTCTGCTCATGACGTCACTTATTACATCACTCATGACATGGTCAGTGGCATCACTCTTGACATCACTGATGACATCATCCTTGTGATAGAGTGGCGGTCGCGCGAGTTATAGTTATCTGAAGTAACTATAACGGGGGAATTTCATTGTTTTTTTACGAGTGGAATTTTTTGTTCCAGGGAGGAAGGGCACATGCATCATCAACAGGTTTATGAACTGCAATACTAGCTTTGTTGTCTATTGTCTGGTATGCCCGTGTGGTCTCCAATACATCGGGAGTACCATTCACCCTGCCAAGAAACGAGTATTGGAGCACACACGGGCAATTACAAACCATGATGTAACCTATCCAGTGGCGAGGCATTTCGCGGAAAAGCATGAATCTCGAAGTGACAGGCTCAGTTATTTCTGTTTAGATCATGTGCCCGTGACAGAAAGAGGAGGAGAGAGGGTGAAGGAGTTGCGTCAATTGGAGGCACGTTTTATCATCGAGCTCCAAACACGCACCCCTGGGGGATTTAATATGGAGGAAGAACTGTGGTCCTTCATCGGCTGAACTAGAAGTATGACCCCCCTCTTTCTCAAATTAATGTCACTCGAGATCTCTTTTTCTGGTTGGATTTATACACATGTTTATGAATCACATGAATTTTTTAACTTGGTGATTAACCTCCCTTTTTTTCTCCCCCCCCTTTTTTTCCCATTTGGTACATCTCTTATATACAGACAAGTTTTTTTCCGCACCTTTTTATCACAAAGTGGTATTGCTTGAATAACTATGTTTGTTGGATAATAGCCCATTGGTGGGCTCAATTTTGTAAAAATGATCTTCATTAACACAGCAATGTCCATAATGAATTGGTGTGGACAGTTAACTATGAGAACCTGTCAAATGAGTGACTGTTTATAATTTTTTGAGCAATTGCGTTTCTGTATTTGGATCATATTTTCCGATATGGTCATGTATTCTGAACTGCCGTTACTACTCTGCATTCAACCTCCATTACAGATTGATGTCGATGAATTAGGCTAAATTGGCCACTGTAGTAACGCCGCTTTCTGAAATTGTTCTCAAGAGAATGTGCATTAATTCAGTAATGAATTGGTTTAGACAGTTAACCATGAGAAATTGTCAAATGAACGTTTGCATATATATTTTTGCAATTGCGTTTTTTGCATTTCCCCTTTATTTATTTTTTTATTTTATTTGATGTGGTCGACACGGCCATATATTTGGAAATGCCGTTATCACTCTGCACTAACTCTCTATTACAGATTTATGTTCAATAACCAGGATAAAATGGCCACTGTGGTAACATTGACTTTCTGTAATTGTAACGGCAAGTCCCCTGTCTATTTCGCTAGCCAGCTCTTCTGTCCAATGAGTAAACCTGTTATTTAAAGGTGTTTATTGAGTAAACAAACTAACACTGACGAAGGCCAGGGTGCCGGAACGTGTGTGTTAGCTTTCACGGAAACTACAAAATAAATGGATTTCTGATTGAGCCAGGAGTGCGCTGCACGTTGTCTTTGTTGAAGACGTTGTGTTTTTCGATAATTAGATTGCGATATCGTCCGCGCAATTGGCGCACCTACATTGTTGAGAGCAAGGAAGTTGGGCGGTTCTGTGTGCAAATATATATATATATATATATATATATATATATATATATATTCACTGAAAAAACCATAGGTTTCAGGCACATTATAGTTTGAAATTAGCATTTAAAAAACCTTTGAAATTCACTGAAAAAAACAGGTTTCAGGGATGTTATAGTTAGTTGGACATTTCACTCATAGAAAACCATGGAAATTCCCCAGTTATAGTTAGTTGGGCTAACTATAACTCGCGCCCCCGCAATGTACTGCTGATGACATCACATATTACATCACTCATAACATGGTGATAGAGCTACTGATCATGCAGCTCCGACACCCAACAACACCACAATACCGAGCCCCACCACCACCAGAACCTCCCACCCGCACCACCCCCTCACTACCACCAAGGCAGCGCAAAACAGGACAACTGACCTTCCCAAAACACCATGCCCCTCAGCCACACAATATCTGAATGTTGGGAGATGTGGCAACCAACTACATATGAAGGAGGCAAGTCACCCTTTAACAATAAAGCACACAATGCCAAGTGTAACGCTGATGTGCTGCACAGACCTCCCTATGCAAAGCACAAACCTCTCCATGTGGCGATATACTGTTGATACTTGTAGTGTAGTGCACAGTGGACGAAACCATGTTACCTCAGGCAGTGGGAAAGATCTCGGTCATATAGCTGTGTTGTCCCCCCTGGAAGCGGCAGCGGAGTGGGCTACTCCAACGTACGCCACTCCAGCGTAGCAGTATGAATAAATAGGCTACGTCCTAAGCGTGGTTCACTTGAGGGAAGACCAACGAGTCTGTCACGGCGGCAGCCCTCACCCTGGCACGTGGCTGCCGCCATAACCGCGGGCCTCCTCAACACAGGCCCCCTGTGAACCCAGCGGCACAGCACCGCAGACTTATGTCTGTACCGACTACTGCCTTCGATCTACACTGCGGACAGCAAAGCTCACAATTCAGATGCAGTGGCGATTGCAGATGTCACAGTCCAGTTCGCAAGACACTTTGCTTCCAGTGCGGCCCACCCAGACCACGCATCATCGCACGGTGCACACACGCTGTGTGCTTCAGGTGCTACTAACTCACTGCACCATAAATCATCGCCGCGTAGCTGTACACCTATCCTGACCACTGCCTCCGCCCTACAGTGGGGTTACATGGTTCACAATTCAAGATTAGTAGCGACGCAAACTGGGTTAAGAAACCCACATGCTCCCAATCTGTGCAGCTCAAGTCAACGTCACCTGCCTGTGGGCCTTTGCTGACCGCTGCCTCCGGCCTACACTGTGGAAGACCGACGACACGTGGTACCAACTAACCCTGTTCAACACAAGCCAATCCCACATGTGGAAGTGTGTCCTGAGTCCTGAATTGCAGCGACCACAGCACCAGACTCACTTCAATCAATAAGGGGTATTTCCATATGGAAGGCGTTCGACACATGGTGCCACTGAACCTGGACTACACTCGCCGGTGGGGCCACCAACGTATGCACGTGGCTGTGGGTCCTTACTCACCGCTACCTCTGGCCTACACTGTGGAAGACCGGCGACAAATGGTGCCACTAACCGTCTTCAACACAAGCCGATCCCACATGTGGAACTGTGTCCTAAGTCCTCAATGGTAGTGACCCTAACTCCGTGAGACAACCACAGGATCAGACTCGCTTCGATCAGTGAGGAATATTTCCATATGCAACGGTGGCGACACGTGGTGCCAATAACTCTTTTCAACACAAGCTGAACAATCACACATGTGGAACTGTGTCCTGAGTCCTGAATGGCAGTGACCCCAAGTCCATGGCAGCGACCACAGCAGCATACTCCCTCTGATTAGTTAGGCATATTTCCATATGCACCGTTGGCGGCACATGGTGCCAATAACTCTGTTCAACACAAGCCGAACAATCCCACATGCGGAACTGTGTCCTGAGTCCTGAATGGCAGTGACCCCAAGTCCATGGCAGCGTCCACAACAGCATACTCCCTATGATTAGTTAGGCATATTTCCATATGCAGTGACCCAAAACTTCATGGCAGCAACCACACCACCACACTCCCTTCAATTAGTGAGGAGTATTTTCATATTGAAGACTGGCGACAAGTGGTGCCACTGAACCTGCACTACGCAGGCCGGTGACGCCACCAACGTATGCACGTGGCTGTGGGCCCTTGCTCACCGCTATCTCTGGCCTACACTATGATCAGCAGGCCTCAAAATTCTGATAGAGATGTGATTCCACATGACGCAGTCCTATAGCCAAGACACATTGCTCCCAGTGTGACCCGCCCACACCAAGCATCATCACAGGCTCATACACTCTCAATACTTCTGGTGCCACTAACCCTCTTTAACAGAAGCCAATCCCACATGTGTAACTGTGTCCTGAGTCCTGAACGGCAGTGACCCCAAGTCCGTGGCACCACCCACAGCACCGCACTCCCTTCCATCAGTGAGGCATATTTCGATATGCAAGGCCGGCGACGCGTAGTCCCACTAACCCTCTTTAACACAAGCCAATCCCACATGTGTAACTGTGTCCTGAGTCCTGAATGGCAGTGACCCCAACTTTGTGGCAGTGACCACAGCACCAGACTCCCTTCAGTCTTATTTGTTGTTCTTTTCTTTAAATATTTTTTTTATATGTAAATCTATACATAACTAAGATTCTTCTTTGTCCAACCGCACAGGGACACTTCCAGGCCCAAGAAGGTTCTTGGGGGTATGATGGTAATGTGGGAAGAGGGTGTGTTACCTGCTGATGTGGGGAGAGGCAGCGACAAAGGGGTATCTATCACAGAAAGAACTCCGATATGTTTTCACAAATGCCTTGGACAAATGCCAGCTGACGGACTGAATCACAAAATGGTTTTTCAATGCTTATGTAGTGTGAGTTATAAACAGTTCGCACCCAGGCTCGCAGAGAGCCAGCTGCAGCCCATCCGATCGACTCACAGATGCAGTACTACGAGCCGTTCACTTTATTGTAGCTCTCCCTGCCCTGTTCCATTGTACGCCACGCCACTGCGATTACGTTCCGACGTTGGCCCTACATAGCCACCTGTCGCAGGCGTACTTGCTGTTGGTGTGTAGGTCAGTGATCTAGTTCTCAACATCTCACGGCCACTCGCTCAGGGCAGGTTTGCACACACACCACATCCATCTGACACATGCGTCACAGGCCATGTGACCACACAAATACAATAGATCGACAACGTCACATCCTTTATTGCCGGTGCTCACTAGATGGCGGACGCTCCACGTGTCTCAACCATAAAGACGCCATGAAAAGTTGCGCAGAAGGTTAGTCGCACCCTGATCTGTATAGCCATCAGGGGCCTACCACCCCCTTCTTGGCGCAGACTTCAGATGCACAGGGTTAGTGCCACCCGAAGCTCATATGGCCACCATGTGGCACGAACTTAACTTCCACAGGCTTAGCGGCCCCAAAAGCTGATGTGGTCTCCGCCATTGATGACTCAGGACTCAGCGACATGTGTGAGATCTGCCGGGCTGTGGAGAAGATGATGTGTTCTCCGCCATTCATGACTCAGGAATCAGCGACATCTGTGCGATCCGCCAGGCACCTGATGTGGTCTCTGCCATTCATTACTCAGGACTCAGAGACATATCTGGGATGAGTTTTGATGGGCACGTGGAGTGCCCAATGCTGCACACTCCGGTGGCACCAGGTAATTATTTGCTCATGGATACGCAGTGTCTCTCTCTCTCTCTCTCTTTTTCTCTCTCTCTCTCCCCTCTTTCTCCCTCTCTCTCTCTCTCTCCCTCTCTCTCTCTCTCTCTCTCTCTATCTCTTCCTTCTTTTTCTTCTATCTCTCTAACTCTCTCTCTTCCTTCTCCCTTTCTCACTCCCTTTCTTCCTTCCTTCTCTTTTTCTCTCTGGCTTTTATTTTCCTTCTCTTTTTCTCTATGTCTCTCTCCTTTGAAATGCGCATTACACACATCCTTATTTAGTGCTTTATCTTCCAGGCTCTGTCTTTCACATCCATGGTCCCCACAGCAGTGTTCCACCTTGTTATTTTCTATTTTTTTTAATACATTTTGTTTATTACTTTATCGTTGATATATGTTAATAAAAAAATAAAGTTTGGAAAAAAATAATAATTACGGTTCTGGTTTTTTTCTTAACTGCTGTGTACCTCTTTCTTGTTCTTATTACTGTTATTTGATGAAGTCGACCATGGTCTTACATGTCAGTGTACAGGAAGTGGGTAAGTGTGTCTCTGTGTTCTGGTGTGGGCTGCCACAAAGGCCGCAGCACTCGATGTTGTAAAGTGCCATGCACCACCTCCAAACGGCACTGTGATGGTGTAGTTTGAATGTAGCAGGACATGCGCAAATAGGCATTACAATGGTGTGCCGTACGAGTGCACGAGATACAACAGCGCACTGTAGAAAAGTGTCGGGGCTCGTGGGAGGGAGAAGCAGCTGTTTGGCAATGTAACACACAGTGAACTCGCCCATGTGCCACGTGCTGGGCATCTCATCCATGATAACCACGGTCGCAGACATCTCACAACACCAACGACTGGCCTGTGTAAGATCCTGTATGAATGCAGCATGGTTTTCACTTCTATGCTCGTTCAGTGGTGTGATGTTGGCTGGATGTGTGGCTTGTGCTCCTTGTTGGTGTGTTTCATTTTGGCCATTGTTTGTCTATACTTCTGCTGTACCTAATTGTGCATGTGTGCCATTCTGCCCATCTCCCCCGTCCCTCCACTCCCTGCTTCTTCCTCTTCTTGGTGCTGTTGTGTCTATAATTTTGTTGCTCCACACATAAACCCATGTAAAGAACACATTAGAATAGTTCCTTGATTCTTTTAGGTTTCAAAACTTCTCTCTATTGGTTTCTTTTTAATTTTCCATATAAACCTTTTTTTAATATTCAGCAACACATAGAAGTCAGAAGTGCAACGTATTCTATCAACACACTTTCTAGAACATTCTACAACACGTGCAGGTTAAAAGTTCATCAATTATTTTGAAACTTAACGATATTTTTTTACAACATTTTCTCGAACATTTAACGGCACATGCAGGTTAAAACTTCACAATTGTTTTAAGTTCAAACAGTGCCTTCCAAATGCAAGTAGCAGCTGTGGTTCAGTTGAGCACATTTTATCCTATGGTATGTACTCCACCTTGAAACTGCTTTTTCTTAGCCAATCACAAAGATGCTTTTTCACAAAACAAATGTGCACCCTACTTTTAAAAAAGAATGCTTTTCAACTCCCAATCACGTATCATTTTGTATGGCAAAAAAAGTACTTCCCCCATCTTTAAACATATCTCTTATTCTACCAAGGAACTGCATGAGCTACAGACATCTTTCCATACCTTCTAACCATATCTTCAAAATGCTAGTGTGGATCGTAGGACGTAGCTATGTTTTCAAGTGCAAGAGGTATGCAGAACACAGACATATTAACTTAGACCTAGGTTTACAAAATGTGGACATTAAATGGTTTACAAAGAGAAGATTGAAGATGCACCAATTGCTACCTATGGTTAAAACCTCTTTGCATCTTCCACACCCTGACCTCATGATTGTGAATTGTGGTGGAAATGACCTAGGCACATTGACTGGGGTAGGTTTGGAAATGCTTATGAAGGACACCTTTGGACACCTCAGCTCAGCAACATGTGACTCTGGGCAATAGCTCACTTAATAGCTCACATAATTTCCACGCCGGCCTCGAGGGCCTCCAGACCCATAGGGGTGAGTAGTTTGCACTTTACAAATACCGTATTGATTTGATACGCGCAAATTTACCTTCGCACTCCCTGAATAACACCCCCTAAGCACCATACACAAGTTACAATGTACAAAACAAAAGTTCCTCCGAGTAGAAATAACTACATGCTGACACTACTTGACAGATTTGGCACAGCGGCCAGAGCCCATCACTTCACAGCCTATGACACACAGTTTGTACTCACGCTTTCATCCCCGACTCCGGCAGGACCTCAGCTTAGCACCATGAGACTCTAAAAAATACCTCACATATATTCCGTACCGCAGGACTTTCAAACCAGTAGGAGTCAGTAGTTCGTCCTAGTATGTATAAACACATGCTGACACTACTTCCACAGGTGTGCTGCAGCGGCCAGGGCACATGACTTCACACCATAAGACACACAGTTTAGGCTCACGCTTTCATCCCCGACTCCCGCAGCAGCTCACCTTAGCAGCATCAGACTACGCAATACCTCACTTAATTTCCGTACCCAGCACTTTCAGACCAGTAGGTATGAGTAGTTTGCTTTGCATCCCCTCTATAGCACACCCTAAACACCCCACAGAGGTTACAGTGCTCCTACCCTCCTCTTTCCCACATTTTTTGCCCTTTTTCCCCCTTACTCGCTTCAACGGAATCACAAAATGGCGGCCAACACTTCCTAGTTGCAAACGTTCGCAGCGCTCGCAGCAAATCAGCAGCAAGCTCGTGCTCGTAACGCCTCAGCCAATTAGATGGCAGAATTCCCAAATATTGATATCTGTAAATTTCGATATTTCTCAAAAACTACTGAATGGATTTACACCAAATAACAAAAGTGTGCTTTCTAGACCAAGACCCTTCTCCCTGTCAAATTTGGGGTAATTCTGTTCACCCGTTCGACCTGTAGCCTTGTCTAAAGTTTCCTATGGAAATTAACATTGAAAAAACACATTTTGTGACCCCCTTTTTTCTCGGCCCCCCCTTGACGAATCATCCCCAAACTTTCAACATGGGAGATGATCTCAACAAAGAATTAGTTTTGAAAATTTCACGAAGATTCATCAATCGGCGCCAAAGTTATTGCGAATAGAATGTTGCCATTTTCCTATAGTAACTAGGTCCTAACTATAACTACCTACTGGCGACTGCCAGTAGGTTATATGTATATATATATTATCTACTGGCGGTCGCCAGTAGATAGTTATAGTTGGGACCGAGTTCCCATAGGAAATCTGAAAATTCTAATTTGAATAACTTTGGCGCCGGTTGACTTATCTTCGTGAAATTTTCAAAACTAATGGGGCGCTCTGCTCAGCTCCTACCCTGAAAGTCTTGGGGTGATTCGTCAAGCGGGGGCTGAGAAAAAAGGGGGGTCCCAAAACGCGTTTTCCCCATGCATTTTCCCATAGGTCCTTTAGTCGAAGGTACAGCCCGAACGGCTGAACAGAATTACTTGAAATTTGGCAAAGAGGTTGTCCTCAGGTCAGGCATGTGCCTTTTGCTTAAATGGTGTAAATCCGTTCAGTAGTTCCTGAGAAAATCAAAAGTAAAATCATATACATATCCGGGCGGAGCCTAACCACACATCTCATTGTGAGATCTGATTGGCTGTCAGCACTTCATCCAAGAAGTGTTGGCAGCCATCTTGGGACCAATATACATGATAGCACCTCATTAAAAAGCATTGCAGTTAATAGAAGGTTTTAAGACTTTAGTTACATTATAAATCATTTGTTGATGGTACCATACTCATTTTAGGAATTGTAGTATGTTCTAAGGTGATTTTACCATGTGAAAAAGCCTTCTGCTGGGATATCATGAATCATGTTTGAGAGAAAACTATTTTCACATGCTTTTCCCACAGAGGTTTGGAAGGTGATCTATAAGCTAAACTGAGAGCATATTTTCTGTAAATTCCCATTATCTTTCTCAGTCATGTGAGAATGAAGTCTGACATTCTCAGTAAAACATGTACATCCAACAAGGGCAGAGACTGTCAGTTGATTCCTTTGTGTTCTACTGCAGCTTCCCAGAGTGTTCCAAAGAACAACTAGAGCGCTAACAGTCTTACTTATGACAAAGGTATGGCACACCTGAAGCCATCTTGATTGGAATAAAGTGGTAACATTTAAAACATTTAATTTAAAAAGGAACAAAATGATAGGGTTCATTTTGCCATAGAATGTATGATTAGTGCTGCAGAAAGAAAAATTAGGGCACATTTTGAGTGACTTCTCAAATCCTCTTCTATTTCATTAAAGAATTCTGACATGCAGACTGAAACATGCACTTTCAATACCAGCAGTAGACTTCCCTGGTGAGCAGTAGCTTTATTACAGTGATCTAATGAGCAACTAGAGTGCTAACATTCTGAATGTATGGCAAATGTGTGACACATCTGAATGCCTTCTTCATTGAATCAAAGTAAAAAAACTGACAGTATGCCTACTGAGGAGACTGCAGTAAATGAGGAAATTAGGAAACTTCATAACAAGTCTCCCAAGATGGCCACCAGAGACAAAAGAGCCCAAATGTAGCACAAATATCACCGAGATGTAGCCCAAGTATAGCCCAATGACAGAAATCCCAGAGTGTTTTAAAGAACAACTAGAGCGCTAACAGTCTTACTTATGACAAAGGTATGGCACACCTGCAGCCATCTTGATTGGAATAAAGTGGTAACATTTAAAACATTTAATTTGCAAAGGAACAAAATGAGGGGGTTCATTTTGCCATATAAATTATGACTAGTGCTGCAGAAAGAAAACTTAGGGCACATTTTGACTTCTCAAATCCTCTTCTATTTCATTAAAAAGTTCTGACATGCAAACTGAAACATGCACTTTGAATACCAGCAGCAGACTTCCCTGGTGAGCAGTAGCTTTACTACAGTGATCTAATGAGGAACTAGAGTGCTACCATTCAGAATTTATGGCAAATGTGTCACATCTGAATGCCTTCTTGATGGAACCAAAGTAAACAAGCATTGATAATGCAATAGGTCTCGCCCTCGTTTAAGTTAAAGCAATTCTGTTTGTAATTAGGTGGCTTTTTAGCTTTGCTTTTTATTAGTGTTTTTCAAAATTTCATGTAAATAACATGCATATCTGTATATGTATGCATGCATTTATATTTGTATTTATATAGATATGCAGATTATATATATGTTTATATATGTATGTATATACATATATACACATACATATACATAAATGCATATATGTGCATATGTGTGCATGTAGAGAGAGGTAGAGAGAGGTAGAGAGGTAGAGAGGTAGAGGTAGAGAGGTAGAGGTAGAGAGGTAGAGGTAGAGAGGTAGAGGTAGAGAGGTAGAGAGTGGTAGAGAGAGAGGTAGAGAAAGGTAGAGAGGTAGAGAGTAGAGGATGAGTAATAGAGAGTAGAGAGTAGAGAGAGAGTAGTAGAGAGAGTAGTAGAGAGTAGTAGAGAGAGTAGCAGAGAGTCAGTAGGAGAGAGTAGTAGTGAGTAGTAGAGAGTGAGTAGTAGAGAGTAGTAGCGGGTGAGAAGTAGAGAGTAGTAGAGAGTAATAGAGAGTGAGTACTAGAGGGAGTAGTAGAGAGTAGTAGAGAGTGAGTAGTAGAGAGTAGTAGAGTGAGTAGTAGAGAGTAGTAGAGAGTAGTAGAGAGTGAGTAGTAGAGAGTGAGTAGTAGAGAGAGAGTAGTAGAGAGAGTGAGTAGTAGAGAGTAGTAGAGAGAGTAGTACAGAATAGTACAGAGTGAGTAGTAGAGAGTGATTAGTAGAGAGTAGTGGAGAAGAAGAGAGTGAGTAGTAGAGAGTAGTAGAGAGTGAGTAGTAGAGTGAGTAGTAGGGAGTAGTAGGGAGTAGTAGAGAGTGAGTAGTAGAGAGAGTAGTAGAGTGAGTAGTAGAGAGCAAGTAGTAGAGAGTGTGTAGTAGAGAGAGAGTAGTAGAGAGTAGTAGAGGGTGAGTAGTAGAGAGAGAGTAGTAGAGAGAGTAGTAGAGAGTAGTAGAGTAGTAGAGAGTGAGTAGTAGAGCGTGAGTAGTAGAGAGTGAGTAGTAGAGAGTAGTAGAAAGTGAGTAGCAGAGAGAGTAGTAGAGAGTAGTAGAGAGTAGTAGAGTGAGTAGTAGAGAGCGAGTAGTAGAGAGAGAGAGTAGTAGAGAGTGAGTGGTAGAGAGTAGTAGAGTGAGTAGTAGAGTGAGTAGTAGAGAGAAGTAGAGTGAGTAGTTGAGAGTGAGTAGTAGAGAGTAGTAGAGAGTAGTAGAGAGTAGTAGAGAGTGAGTAGTAGAGAGAGTAGTAGAGAGGGAGTAGTAGAGAGAGAGAGTAGTAGAGAGAGAGTAGTAGAGAGTAGTAGAGAGTGAGTAGTAGAGTAGTAGAGAGTGAGTGGTAGAGAGTAGTAGAGAGTAGTAGAGAGTGAATAGTAGAGAGTGAGTAGTAGAGAGTAGTAGAGTAGTAGAGAGTAGTAGAAAGTGAGTAGTAGAGAGTGAGTAGTAGAAAGTAGTAGCGAGTGAGTAGTAGAGAGTGAGTAGTTTAATTTAAAAGGAACACAATGAGGACGTTCATTTTGCCATAGAAATTATGATTAGTGAGGAAAAAATAAAAATTAGGGCACATTTTGAGTGACTTATCAAATCCTCTTCTATTTCATTAAAAAATTCTGACATGCAGACTAAAACCTGCACTTTCAATACCAGCAGCAGACATCCCTGGTGAGCAGTAGCTTTACTACAGTGATCTAATGAGCAACTAGAGTGCTAACATTCAGAATTTATGGAAAATGTGGGACACATCTGAATGCCTTCTTGATGGAATCAAAGTAAACAAGCATTGAAAATGCAATAGGTCTTGCCCTCGTTTAAGTTAAAGCAATTCTGTTTGTAATTAGGTGGCTTTTTAGCTTTGCTTGTATTAGAGTTTTTCAAACTTTCATGTACATACCATGCATATGTATGCATATATGTATATGTTTGCATGAATTTATATTTATATAGATATGCAGATTATATTTATATGTTTATATATTCACTGAAAAAAACATAGGTTTCACACACGTTATAGTTACGAATTAGCATTTAAAAAACCTTGCAAATTCACTTAAAAAACCATAGGTTTCACACATGTTATAGTTAGCTGGACATTTCACTCGTAAAAAATCAATGAAATTCCCCCGTTATAGTTAGTGCAGGCAACTATAACTCACGCGACCGCAATCCTCTGCTGATGACGTCAGATATTACATCACTGTATTTAGACACTTATTTACCCATGTCTTCTTCCATTAATCTTTAGCTATACATATATTACAAATATTTATTTTTCATAAAGACACATATGTCATCAGTGATGTAATATCTGACGTCATCAGCAGAGGATTGCGGTCGCGTGAGTTATAGTTGCCTGCACTAACTATAACGGGGGAATTTCATTGTTTTTTTACGAGTGAAATGTCCAGCTAACTATAACATGTGTGAAACCTATGGTTTTTTAAGTGAATATATATATATATATATACTGGCGGTCGCCAGTAGTTAGTCATAGTTAGGACCTATTTTCCATAGGAAATCCGCAACATTCTATTGGGAATATCTTTGGCGCCGATTGACGAATCTTCACAAAACTTTCCAAACTTTTGGCCAGCTCCGCTCCGCTCCTACCCTGAAAGTTTTGCGTTGATTCGTCAAGCGGAGGCCGAGAAAAAAGGGGGGGTCCCAAAACGCGTTTTCCCAATGCAATTTCCCATAGGATCTGTTGTCGCAGCTACAGCCGGAACCGCTGAACGGAATGACACCAAATTTGGCAAAGAGGTAGTCCTCAGTTTAGACTCGTGCCTTTTGCATAAATGATGTGAATCTGTTCAGTAGTTCCTAAGAAAATTATGGTAAAAATGTTAGTGATATCTATGGCCGCAGAGGATCCGCGGATCCTCCACTCACCCTACTCGAACCCTCCCGAGCACGAGCTGAATGCTAATTGGCTGCCAACACTCTGAATCAGGAAGTGTTGGCAGCCATCTTGTGCCTCGGTAGAACCGAGGCACAAGAAAGCACAAAAACAAAGACGCAAAACGCAACAAGGGGGCAGGGTAGAAACACCCTGACCCCCTAGGCCTGCTCAGGGGGTCCCACAAGGACCCCCAAGGCCCAAAAAATTATTTCTTTTTTTTCTAAATCGTGGGATGCGTGTAGGGTCTGCGCATCGCGCTAACGGAAAAAAAAACAAAGCGCGGGCTCCCGCGCTTCGTTTAGATTTAGCCCCCGGTGGGGCCAAGTCCCGGGGGCAATATGATTCTATAATGGGGGGCCCAGAGGGGCCCCCCAGCCCCGGGGACCGCCACCCCCCAAGTCTTTTTTTTGTTTGTTTTTAAAAACCCTGTGTGGGGGGCTCGAGCCCCCCCACACGCCCCGGGGACCGCCACCTCCCCGGGGCACTGAATATGTAAAATAGGGGGTCCGTTACGGACCCCCAAGCCCCGGGGACCACCACCCCCGGGGCTTTAACTTAAGTGGGGGGGCCGCGCTGCCCCCCCCTGGACCCAATGATGGCCCTGGGGACTGCCACCCCCCAGGGCCGGCTCCTGCAGTGTCCCGGGGTGCCCACCCCTGGGACACTGCTGTTTGCTATGGCAGGGTGGGAGCCTCGCGGCTCCCGCCCTGCCATAGCAAACTGCTTTGGTAGGAAACCTGCTCTCTCTTCCAAATACCAAAGACGATTGCTTTTCCACACGGGGAGCAGCATGTTAGCTGCTCCCCATGTGGAAAAGCAATGCCGGCTCCCGCAGGACGCAGGGAGCCGGTGGGGCCAAGTCCCGGGGGCAATATGATTCTATAATGGGGGGCCCAGAGGGGCCCCCCAGCCCCGGGGACCGCCACCCCCCAAGTCTTTTTTTTGTTTGTTTTTAAAAACCCTGTGTGGGGGGCTCGAGCCCCCCCACACGCCCCGGGGACCGCCACCTCCCCGGGGCACTGAATATGTAAAATAGGGGGTCCGTTACGGACCCCCAAGCCCCGGGGACCACCACCCCCGGGGCTTTAACTTAAGTGGGGGGGCCGCGCTGCCCCCCCCTGGACCCAATGATGGCCCTGGGGACTGCCACCCCCCAGGGCCGGCTCCTGCAGTGTCCCGGGGTGCCCACCCCTGGGACACTGCTGTTTGCTATGGCAGGGTGGGAGCCTCGCGGCTCCCGCCCTGCCATAGCAAACTGCTTTGGTAGGAAACCTGCTCTCTCTTCCAAATACCAAAGACGATTGCTTTTCCACACGGGGAGCAGCATGTTAGCTGCTCCCCATGTGGAAAAGCAATGCCGGCTCCCGCAGGACGCAGGGAGCCGGCGGGGCCGTGGGGGGATTGGGGACCCCCCACGGCCCTGAACGGAGGTCAGGCCCCGGGGGATGGGGTCCCCGGGGCCATAAGTGGCACAGGAGGGGGGCTATGCAGCCCCCTCCATAAAATAACTAATTTTTTTAAAAAGGGCCATGCCCCGGGGGATGGGGTCCCCGGGGCAAATTATGGCCTGGGGAGGGGGGCCGCGTGGCCCCCTTCCCATTTAAAAGAAAAAAATCAAAATTGGGGGCAGGCCCTGGGGGATGGGGTCCCCAGGGCCAAAAAAAAGAAAAAGAAGGGGGGCTACACAGCCCCCTTCTAAAAACCAGAGGGGGGGAAAAAAGGATCGGGCCGGAGGCCACGCCCCCTCCTTACACCACTCTGCAAACGCGCCCCCTGGCACGTTTGCAGAGGGGGAACGAATTCCCCTTCAATACTGGGGGTCCCTGGGGGCGAACTAGCCCACCAGGAACCTCCAGTATGCGCCAGGGGGCTACGTTGCAGAGAGGTGTAATGAGGCCACGCCCCTTTTTACACATCTCTGCAACGCAGCTCCCTGGTGCTTACTGGAGGTACCTGGTGGGCTAGTTGGCCGCCAGGAGACGTCAGGATTCAAGGGGACTTAATGTCCCAACTTAAAACGTGCCACGGGGCGCGTTTGCACAGTGGTGAAGGTAGGGGGCGGGGCCTGAGGTGAAACTGTGCAAACACGCCCTGTGGCCCGTTTTAAGTTGGGGAATTCATTCCTCTTCAATCCAGAGGTCCCCTAGGGGACAAATAGCCCACCAGGTACCTCCACTAAGCGCCAACGTAGTTATTGGTATTGGAGTATCTATGGTTTTGAGAATGGACATATGAAATTTTGATTAAGTATATCAAAGGGTGTGAGAAGATGCACTAATTTATCACATGGATGACGTCATAAGTGATGTCATCAGTGATGTCATTTCAGATGTCATCAGTGATGTCACTGACCATGTCATGAGTGATGTAATATGTGACATCATCAGCAGTGCATTGCGGGGGCGCGAGTTATAGTTAGCTGAACTAACTATAACAGGGGAATTTCTAGGGTTTTGTATGAGGGAAATGTCCAGCTAACTATAACGCCCCTGAAACCTATGGTTTTTTCAGTGAATATATATATATATAACGGTATTTTGTACAACTATATTTATGACATCAATATTTTTTCTTGATATTTTTGTATTTACCATCGTAAGTACCGGATGTCGATATTTTTGACATTGATATTTATAACTTGATATTTTGGAATGGGAATATTTTAGTTGTCGATATTCTGTCAGTGAACACGCCTTGGGGAGTTAGGCAGATTGACAACAGACCTCCCATTCAGCTCCTGCAAATCTTGACACTCTCTATCTCCTATAATCCTGACCAGCCTCTCTATCCAGGAATTAATATTTTCCTTAAGGAATCTTTTTCTGGCAATAGAAGGCAAAGGTTAATGACTTCTCTGAGCCCTCACAACTTTACATGTATTGATTTGTTTTAGCATATAATGTGCAGGTGTGTCAAATTTTGGAGAATATATCTACAAAGATTTATTTTGCTTTGATTACTTGTACATATGTAGCTGTCTCACCTCTGCCCATACTCATCAACATGTTGAAGAAATCATATCCAATAGTCTATGTGCAGGTTTCTGTACCATCCCACCCATTCAGTAATCGGTGTACCACTACTGTCCTAGTGTGAACATTTCTAGTGAAATTATTATGCTGCTAAATAAACAATAAATATCATAATAAATAAAATGAACAAGTAGAACAGAAAAAGTGCTCATGCACAAAAATCGTCCTGAAAAGTGCTGACCACACCTGGCAATAATTTTACCACACAATAGGGTTTAATCAATCATGACAGAGACGTAATACTCTATATATTGTTCATAAGGCAGTGCACTGCCTAGACTTCAAAATAAAGCTATTTAAAATAGACTTTTCAACCCCCTGGCAAAGTATAAGATGTTGGGTGTAGATCCCTACCCACACAAGGGGTGGATGTAGAGCCATAGTAGGTGAGCTCCTTGCCCCCACCTTTCCGCCTTGAAGCTTACTAGGTTAAATATTTGAAACGTCTGAAAGGAGCCTATTCTGACAGGGAAAAATACCTGTCTTATCATTCCACTGTCCATTGCCCTTCTCTCTTTCCTGGGCACGCCAATCCTCTTGTGTCCCCAAGTAAAGCATTCAGGTTCTGAGGTTCTGCTTCTAGATAACACAGGTACTTAAAAACATAAAATACATAAATAAAAAATTAAATATTGGTATTGCAAAATGAGACTTTGCCGTAACTTTGTCCACAGCTAGAAAAGCAGCAGGGGTAGCTATAATCGGTGCAGCAGGTGCAGTGGCACCAGGGACCGGAGGGGACTCACCTAACAGCAGTCAAAAAAGCCATTTTGCTTGCCTGGACCAGGGCACATGACTTCCTTGCTACTCCCCTGAAAAACCAGTAGAACTGCTCTGAGAGACTTTTGCGCAATGAAAGTTGAATCCATTCCATGCCTGGTCTATTTATGCCTTGAATAATTTCAGTCAGGTCCCTTCCAAGCCACAAGCAGCGCCTAAAAGATGATAGATTAGGAGTGATACCACAGAGATGCTATCGACGTGCAAGATTATGCGATTTTGAAGGTGTAAAGAAAGAAAATGCTTGTGTGCTCATGCTGGAGGCTGGATGTCTTCAAACATGGGTTAGCCACATGGCTACCAGTATGCAGATATGCTGGATATGAAAATAAAATGAAAGGATGTTTGTTTTCCTAGTGAAGCCAGCTGTTTTCTTTTCCTCTGTTGGAGTCCTTCCCGCCGGGCTGTGTTCTCACAGAAATAACCAAAAGCTCATCAATGCTAGATCTGTTTAATTATCCTGTTGGAGATATATATTTTTTGAAAAATGACTCTGACAGGGAGCGAAGTATCCCCAGTCGACGGTAAATATATTTGTGGAAAGAAGCGAAATGAACATTTAACTCTTATTAGAAGATGCCAGTAAAGTATGTGACTGAGGCGCAGAAACCCGCGTTTTTTTTAGCTATAACGAAGTTGTGTTAATAAAGTAATCTAATTAATTGGTGGTGACTGCTGCGGTGACGCACATAGTTCACACTGGAGCCTTAGGCATCTTAAAGTCTGAGTAAAAAACGAACTGACAGCATTGTACTCATACACATCAAGGAAACGGAAAGATATTGAATTTAAGTAAAATTCTTCCTGATCAAAAGTGCAAGTCAGTACTATAATAATATTTACAAGAATATCCATTTTCTCCATAATGCGTAGGGTGAAATCATTATTTTACTAAAAAAAAAACTGAGTCGAATTTTATGTTATCTCGTCTAATTTATAGTTTGTTACTGTTTTCTAGGCATGTAGGTCCTGAAGATTTGTATGACCTCTCCAGCCGGTTCACAAAAGCAGGTAACAACATGTCAAATAGTACTCCAGAGGCCCCACAACAGCTAAGGGGAAATTAAAAAAGCATTGGTGAGTTTGAGAAGCTGTACTACAGGTATGCTCTTTTACACACTATTTCCTACATGCCTTCTTAAATGCCTTTGTGAATCGTTCCCGAAACACCCAACTGCTTATTTGTACAAGTGCACACGTGAGGGTGAGGGCACAGTATTTTCTATTTGTCCTAACTGTAAATTGAACTATATTCCCGGAATATTCCTATTTTATTCCCATTGTATATTTTTGGGGCAATTTAAAAAGGCAAGTAAGAGTACATGAGAGAGAAGTGCAGGCGAACTTCGGGGCATATCAGCAAGGGCCGGCGATAATTATCGCTCAGCGCTCTTAGCGTGAGGATAATTATCGCCGGCCAACTCTGAATTTTATCGCAGAGATAGCGTGCTATCAGCTACGCCTATCTCCAAAGCGATAAAATTCAGAGGGCAAGCTGCCAATTGTGAGATTATCGCTGGAAATACAGCGATAATCCCACAAGGTTTGGCGATAGCTTGCTGATAGGGATAGACATACTTAGCCATGATATCCACCTTACATAGGATATCATGGCTAAATCAGAAAAATACCGGACGTAAAAAAGCAGCGTTAACCGCGGTTAGCGCTGCTTTTTTTTATCTCTAACAGGGTTAGCGATATCCTTGATAATAGCAGAAATGTCGCTTAGCGACATTTCTCCTATTATTTTACTCTGGAACGCCCCCTTTGCATCTCATTAGAGATGCAAGGGGAAGTGTAGAGTAAAAGGGTGCTAACATGCAAATTTGCGTGTTAGCACCCTGTTGCTGATAGGGCGCTAGTTTTATCTCTGCTTTTTTGGCTTTTAAAGTAAAAAAAGTAGAGATAAAGACCGTGTTGATATGCCCCCAAATTCCTTTGTTAATAGGCCCCCTGAAATGGAGATAAAACGGGATTATTCATATATATATATATATATATATTATTTATTTTTTTTTTTTTTGTACAAACTTAAATTACTGTACATTCTTGAACTTTTACTAATAGGGCATTGGAGGTTTCATGGGTGAGGCCCAAAGGCATATAAGGATAGGTGATTCTGCAGTGCTACTTCCCTTACTCATAAAAGCTTTTTTTTAATTAACCCTCTAGATTTTTGCCTTCAGTTGCTCACTCAGGGTAGCTGTGTCAAGCATTGACAAATCTCATTTGAGAATCTTTATCTTTCTACACAATATTACAGGACTGGACTCAAAAGTAAAAATAAGCCTCCTGCAATATTTTAAGTGAGGATTGCAATTTCCCCACATTATTCTTTGACTTCGTTAACCCACATTAATTTTTGTGTCATTTCTAGACTTTGTAACCTCCCGTGGTACTCTATTCCTGCTGTTGTTTTACACAGTGAGTGATCAATCTCTATGTATGTAAAGAATGGATCATGTTATTTTGCTTGACTTTTTTCCATATTACCTCATTGATCCTGAAATTTAAACAACAGAATGTGTGTGAATTCCTCTGCAAAAAAGCACATAACCTTAAAGTTTCCAAAAACAACCAAAAGCTACATTTTGCGTTCACCTGTAGTTTTGCACACGTTGCCTTCACTGAAAATAATCAGGAGTAGCCAGAACAAATCCTAGCAACACACAACTCCAACATGGCGGGGCTGGGAGAGGTCTAATCAAAAACGTCACAGAAGTGGATTATCGTATCGACACCTGTAAATCTCATCGGTGTTCCAAAGGTTAATTGACGTGGAAGAGCAATAACTTACAAAAATTACAAGTAACATATCAAACATCAGAAGGATTATTAGTGACACGGTGAAGGCAAATAAGAACTTGTTCCAAATAATGCACGTTTTACATTGAATGTGTGATGTGGAATGGCATACCTTTTTTTATTTATTTATTTTATAGAGGCTATTCTTATGATGCAGACCTTACCCTGTTAGGCAACAGAGTAATGTACATAGGTAAGGGATCTATATGCTGAGAACTGTGGGAAATAGATGCATGGATGGATATTTAAATGGGCATTCTCCACATGATTTTCATAATCTTGGCTGAAGTGTGAATGATGGACTCACATATTTACAGACACATATTGAAGCATCCTTAGGTGAGGCAAACGAATAGTCCACATGTAAGGGAATTAAGTGGGGATGAGGAGGTGTTATTAGGAGTAGTGGGAAGTGCAATAAGCGGGCAGGGGGAGTGTAAGATCGCCCAGTTGGGTTGTCTTATAAGACAGTCCTGTGGCCCTGTTGCACATAAGTCTACGGTGGCGGGGGATTTTAAAATTCACCCCTGTGGAGATCCTAAAACCAGAAGCATGGCTGACCTGGGATGTGCCAGGACGCGGGGTTTCCATTTTGATCATTCTGTCCAGGGGGATGAATTAAACAACTTACTTAATGAATTTGATCTGCTTTCATCAATGTCTTTATCTGCCCCCCTTAGCAAACAGCACGTCCCTTCTTTTAAAGGATGTAGTAGCGGTTCTTTTATAGATCATATTCTGATCTCCACTGGTCTTCAGTCCAGCTTCTGTGGGTTTACAATTATGGATAGTATTTTTAGTGACCATAACCCTGTCTGTATGCACATGGAAGTAAGGCTGCTGTCACTATTAGCTAGGGTGACAGTCCCAGGCACGTTGAGACCCGTGGAGGGAAGTCGCCGTTTAAAATGGTCGCAGATATCTCCAGACTTATTTTAAGTCAAAGTTCAAGGGTCTTGTGCATCAGAATTGGCCTACTTTGTGCCATCTGAGTCTTATCCGGAGGAAGTCCTTAAGGCTTTTGATGGCATCATCACCAAGGTAGGGTCTCTTTTACGCGTTCCTTCAAACAGGATGGTGTCATCGGACCCCAGATGGTTCAACCCACTATGCCCTAAGGCAGCGAGATAATTAAAAGTTGCCCTAAAAGCCACTCCGAAAAACCAACCTTTGATTTGCGCCCGTCGCCTCGAATACAAATGAGCATTGGCCACCCGTAAGGGTGAATTGAAGGAGGAAAGGTGGAGAGACCTTCTGGATGCAAGCAACTTGGGGAATAGTGCAAGGTTTTGGGACATTATTAAACGACCTCTATTTGAAAGGGCGGGGGACGGAGAAGTAGGCACTAATATACCTGAGGACGAATGGGTGTCTCACTTTCAATCCATCTTCGAATGCCCCATGGCTCACCACCAAATTCTTGGTAGGGCCAACACCAACGATCCTGTAATGATTGAACAGAAAGAGGTGGAGAAGGGCATTTTAGGGATGACATGTAACAAGGCCCCAGTCCCGGATGGTATTCCCCGGATCTTTTCAAATCAAACCCAGTTTTATGGGCTTCGGTCCTGATGGCAGTGCTCAATGTAGCGGCCAGGATTGGTTGCCGGGTCTCCTGGGGCACCTCGACCATTGTGCCTGTCTTCAAGAAGGGCGATCGTGACAGCACCTTGTGTTATCGTCTGATCTCCCTTCTTGACTCCGTGGTTCAGGTTGTGGGTGGGGTGTTATTGGGAAGATTATCCTCCTGGGCAGCAGAAAATAAAATCCTCTCCGCCATACAATACAGGTTTCGCCCAGGGCGGTCTTCCCAGGTCCAATGCCTTAACCTTTATATGATCCTGGGGAAGTATACAATCGACCGCCAAGGTACAATCTACATGGCCTTCATGGATCTTTCCTCCTCTTTTGACTGTGTCAATCGGGGGAAATTGTGGCAATCCATGAGGGCCATGGGGGTGGAGGATAACTTGGTTGATTTCCTGGAGGATCTACATAGGGTCACCATGGCCAATATTAGATTTGCCAGGGATCTTCGTGTATCCAGGGATTTTAAAATAGAGAGGGGGGTTAGGCAGGGATGCATCCTGGCCCCCTTCTTATTCAATCTATATATCAACGATCTGGAAAATACCCTGGTAAAAACAGGGGTCGATTTCCCTCATGTGGGGCGACGGGGTCTGCCCGTCCTGCTATATGCGTACGATGCGGTCCTCGTCACTAGGACGGCAAGGGGACGCCAGAACCCTGCTTGATACATTCTGAATTGCAATTAATAACTCTAAATCCTATATTATGCAGGTCGGGGTCCACCTGAAGAAACAATACCCTTTCAAAGTGGGTAATGAGAATGTTCCGGTGACCACAATATTTTCTTACCTGGGTGTCTTGGTAGATGACCGGTTTAACTGGGGGGCCCTGATCAAGAGGCAAAAAGGGGAGGTTATAAGGGCAAATGCCGCAATCTTCAACTTTGCCGCAAAGATGGGTAGGCGCCCAATCGCGGCAATGTTGAAGATATACCAGGCCAAAAGTGTTGCCATTGCTAGTTATGGGAGTGAAATTTGGGGCTATGTAGCAATTGATGCTTTGCAGGTGGCGGAGAATGTTTTTTAAAAACGCATTTTAGGAGTGCCCAGCAGAACATCAAATTTGGTAGTTCATGAGGAACTGGGAGTGCCTTATATAGGGGATACTTTGGCTATGCACCCCTTGTTGTTCTGGCTTAATTGCTGATTAAATAAAGATCTAGCTCTTAACCATCATATTTTAAGAGAGAACATGAGCCTTGATTATATGACACGCATTCCATGGCTAAACTATATTAAGGGATGCTGGGAAGAGCTGGGACGGCCGGACTTGTTTTTAAAACCTGATTCGATTATCCTGAAGGATGGGGAATTTGTAAAGAAATCTTTCACTACCGTAAAAAGGTTTGGTAGAGATGACTTAGAACTTGGAAAAACTAGTGTCCGCAAACATATGGTGCTCAAAACATCGCCATCCATTGAGCCCTATCTTTTGTGGCGACTTTCATCTCATGAGAGGTTTCTATTGATCAGGTTTCGTTTAAACTATTTTCACTTGATGCTTGCCATCCCTAAAGGGAGCTGCAGAGGTCAGGTGTTAGCATCCTGTAGCTGCGACGGAGTGTCTCCTCAAGATCTTCTATACTTCATGTTTTTTTGTAAATTTCATGAAGTACCTCGCACATATTTTGTAACACCTCTTTTAAAGAAGCTGAATTTTATCCAGGTCCGCCCAGCCCTTTTTTATCTACAATTGTTGAAACCAGAATGTGTATCTTTTATAGTGGATTTTTTTAAATCGTCATTGCGATCCAGGATTTGTACAGAGAGCTATTAAACCCCTTTCATTGGCAGGCACTTCTCTTGTGTGCTTTCCCCGCCTGATCAGTCTTTTGTACCAGATGTATATATTGCTGTTTTTTACAGGATTTTTATTTATTTTTACTGGTATTCATTGTATGTTTCAACTGTTTTACAGATTTATGTAACTTTTATGGTTTTAATTCTAAAACCGAATAAAGTATACTTGATTGATTGATTGATTGATTGAGTGAATGATGGACTCACATATTTACAGACACATATTGAAGCATCCTTAGGTGAGGCAAACGATTAGTCCACATGTAAGGGAATTAAGTGGGGATGAGGAGGTGTTATTAGGAGTAGTGGGAAGTGTTAGGATGCAAAAGGGTCTTGAGTTTTTCCCGGAAGGTTACAAGTTAAGGTATCACTCTCAGGTGGAGGTGGATTTCTTTTGACAGTGTGGTTCACAAGTAGAAAATCATTGGCTTATTTGTATTCCCTATATTCTTCTGGTTTTCCAATGTCATGATAGTCATCCTGCTACTGTTGCATGTATGGTCAGAGTAACAGGCAACATTTACATTTAGATGTTAAAGCTGGGAGACCTAAAGCCTTCATGGAGGTATATGGGGCTATGAGTCGAGCACTGACTGATGGTACTTACTGTGGAGTGGAGGGACTTGGAAGAGTCTGTCTGCATCAGTTGATGACTATTTGCTAAAAGCCAATAAAGCAGTCAAGGAGAACCCGAGGATATTAGACACATGTAGCCATGATTTGGAGGGCTCATTAATGAATGGGAGTGCCACTGTTTCAGTGCTATGGTGGTGGGAGGATGGCTTGCTGAATTAGGAGATTGTTATGGTTTGTGTCATAACAAAGTTATGTTCAGATGAGGAAAGGATGAAGCCTTGCAGCTAGAGTGGTCAACCTCGAAGCTGGGGAACCGAGTTTGAGTCTTGGCAACAACTCTCAACATCCTGTGATTCTGGGCAAATCACTTAATCTCCCCATGCCTAACAAAAAAAAAATGAATTTGTCCATCTGTAACGAAACTGGTGCTCATGTGCAGTGCTCTGATACCTGATATCTTTGGGTCTAGTTTGCGCTATATGAAAAGTCTAAAAAAAACAAAAAAACATTCTGATACCAGAGGTATCCAATGAGTAATATTGAGAACAGCAGAAGTAAATGAGGAGGAAATCCGGAGACCCTATCCCCTGGGGCATGGCCTCTAGTGGGGTGCCTGGTCCCACCCAGGACACCCACTTAAAAATGTTGGGGACCAGGGGGGAGAGCCTCAAGGCCCCCACAATCCCTGCCGGCTGCCCACCTCTTCATGGAGCCAGCATTGCTTTGACAGAGACGGAGCTCCTAACATGCAGTTCCCTCTCCGTCAAAGCAGTTGTGCTTCACTTTGAGCCAGCAAGAGCAAAATACTCTTGTTGCTCAAAGTGGAGCACAGTTTGCTATGGCTTGGAGGGAGCAGTAAAGCTCCAGCCAAGCCATAGCACATTGCTATATACTGGGGATTGGCACCCCAGGACATAGCAGCAGCTGACCCAGGGGGTGGCGGTAACCAGGGCCATGTATGGCTCCAGGAGGGGGGGCCGCATGACCCCCTCCTTTGTTTGAATTTGCTACAGGGAGGTGGTGGTCTCCAGGGCAGCAGGGGGTTACCAGTGGCCCCGCATTATTTTCTGAGTAAACCCCTGGGAGGTAGTGATACCCAGGGCAGTGGAGGTGGCCGTACGGGCCTCCCTTGCATTGTTTTGTAATCAGGCCCCAGGGAGGTGATGGTACCCGTGCATCAATGAGCCAAAGGAAGAGGGCATACACCCCCTTCCTTTATCATAATGTCCCCGGGACCTGCCCACCTGGGGCAGATTAGAAATGAAACGCACTTCATTTAAAAAAAAGAAATTGGCGAGATCCATGGATCCCACTGAAAATGAAAAATAAATGCTTTTTTGGTACTTCGGGGTCCTTGACGGAGTCCTACAAGAGGCCTAGGGGTTCAGCATATCTCTACCCTGCCCTCTTTTCTTTTTTAAATGTTTTTTAGTCCTAAAATGGCTGCCAACATTTCCTGGTTGAAGTGTTGGCAACCAATCAAATGACTGCACAGGGACAGTTGGATCCACGGATAATTCACAGCCCCAAATATACACATTTGTTTTCCAGTTAACATCTCCAAAACTACTGCTTGGATTTACACTAAATCACAAGAAGCATGATCTAGCGTACCAAGATCTAGCTCCCTACTAAATTTGGTGTGATTCCATCCAGCGGTTTAGGCTGTAGGCTTGTTCAAAGTTCCAATGGGAATTAACATACCGTTAATGCATTTTGGGCCGCTCTTTTTTCTCGGAACTCGCTTGATGGATCACATCAAAACTTTCCAGGCTGCACCTGATGTTCTGGGCGAATTCTTTTGGAAAATTTCATGGAGATTCATCAAGCGACGCTAAAGATATAGGCACCTAAAAATGACCTCTTCCTATGGAAACTAGATCCTAACTATAACTACCTACTGGAGACGTCCAGTATGTAATACAGATTGGTCTTGTTCACGGTTAGCATTAGTCCATCTTTCATGTTCTTTTATACCCAACCTCCCAGTCTACCCATAATGAGGCATTATGGGATACGTAGTTCTGTTCCTTCTTGTCACTCCAAACCATTGAGGAGTTTTATATTCTTGAAAGATTATATACATATTTGCAAATGTACAATAGTCTTTTAATCCAATAGTGGTTTTTAGATCTTACAAGTTTTTAATTACACCGAGGGTTGTTTGCCTCTTATGGGCTCAGTGCCCTATTGTCTCTAGTTTCATATAGATTTTCATCTGCGATATTTTTTAAGGCAAGTAGTTTTTGGAGTTTAACGTTATCTCTAGGTCAATCCTTATTTCTAGACGTCTTTTGTGTCTTCATTTTTCCATTAGATAGAGTAATGGCTCTTGCAACTGGCTATGTGCCACCTATATGTTGACAGATGGTATTCCCTTCTCGTGATGTACACTAGCCACAGTGTATTTTCTGATGGTATATTTATATATATAGAGTTGTTTTTCATGGTACGTTCTACTTTTTGGTTACTTATAGATGAGTATAATGCTTTTCTTCCCCTTTAGGATCATATGGTAGCTTCATTCGGAATTTGATTATCAGCCTAGACTCCAGTCATCGTAGTTTCATTGTCCTATCCCCACCCCTCTCACTGGCAGGGATTGTTGCTAGGCCCCACTTTTTCATTTGTTGCCAATCCTGAGTTGCATGTGTGTGCATGTGCTTTTTCATGGCGCAGTTGGTGTCATAATTTTATATTGCACGGATGTGCTAAAGAATTATTTTCTTTAGTTGGCACACAGTGCTGCCAATGTACACAACATAGGTGCTGTCGCAATTGATTTTTTGATTGATATGGAAAATCTTTCCTTTCGAATCCCTAATTTCCTTCATGTTCTTTCCAATGCGACAGGCTTTCCACTTGTCGCATTTGCTGAAGCATTTTTGGAGTTCCATAAGCCAAGACTTGGGTTGTGGTCTTGTGTAATGGCTGTGTACTAATTTGTCCCTGATTGATGGTGCCTTCCTGTACGTTATATCGGGTTGGTTGCCTAGGATGTTTTGTATATCTGGGTCTTTTAAAAGGACATTCCAGTGTTTGCTCATAAACTGGAAGATTTCATGATGTTCTTTATTGTAGGTCAAAATCAGTCAGATTTCTGAGTCCTTTTCCTTCTCAGATTTTTTGTCTAGCTCCTATTTAGTCATCAATGTTTCTTCTTGAGGTACTTTTTCTGCTTTTTTCATGCCTGCTGAGATGTATGCTGGTTTATATTCTCTTTCTTTGAATTTATGTGCGGTTTCTTTAGTTTTAATTTACAATTCTTCCGCATCCGAGCAATACTGTTTCATTCTAAGAAATTCACCATAGGGTGTGCTTTTGATCAGAGATGTAGGGTGAAAACTGGAACCATATAGGATACTGTTTGTCGTAGTCAGTTTACGATAAGTTGTTGTTTTAACCTCTTCAGTGCCCATGACGAGATAGTCTCGTCATGGTGCACGGTCGCGCTGTGCCCATGACGAGACTATCTCGTCATGAACCCCACCCACTAATGTAACACCCGGCACAGGAGGGGGAAAGGGCGTGGCACAGAAGGGGTTAATTATCCCTTGGTCCACATATACTTGTATGTCCAGAAATTGTATAGAGGTGGCACTCACGTAATACGTGAATTGCAGGCGTGTCTCATTGTTCTTTAGTACATTCATGTATTGAGTGAATTCCTCACTCGTTCCATTCCAGATGATAAAGAGGTCATCTATAAACCTTAACCACAGCATTATTTTCTCTGTGTATTCATCTTTGTCCTCTCGCGTAGCTTGGGGAGAAGAAAACTCCCATTGCGGTTCCACGCATTTGGCAATACACTTGTTGGTCAAATATGAAGATGTTATTTTTCAAACACAGTTTTGCCATGTCTTTTAGCATTTCTGAGTTGCCCATGTATTTCAAATCTCTTTGCCACTGGAAATATTCCAGTGCTGGGAGGCCCATCTCATGATTGATTGACGTGTATAGGGAGACTGCATCAATAGTGGCTAAGAGATAACCTTCTTGCCACTGTGTATTGTCCAGGATTCTCAAATGTATGAGTTGAGAGTGGTTACAATTGGTGCTAAGAAATAGTTCACATATTCTGAAATTGATGCAACTAGACTGTCACAGCTCGAGATTATGGGTCATCCTGGTGGAGTGACCAAGGTTTTATGCACTTTCAGAAGAAAGTAAATGGTGGGCACTGTAGGATTGTCCTTCTTCAAGAATCTTTGGGACTTCTTCGTCGTCCCATTGCACAGGAAATGAAAGCAGAAAGAGTCAGAACAAAGGTCAGAAAATAGCAGAAATAGGCAGAATAAAGGTAAGAAATGAGCAGAAAGAGGCAAGATACAGGTGAGAAATGACCAGAAAGAGGCAGTATGGAGGCCAGAAGCTAGCAGAAATAGGGTTGAGAAAGGTAAGAAACAAGCAGAAAGAGGCAAGATAAAGGTGAGAAACGATCAGAAAGAGGGTGAATAAAGGTGAGAAACGAGCAGAAAGAGGCATGACAAAGGTGAGAAATGAGCAGAAAGTGGCAACATAAAGTTCAGAAACTAGCAAAAAAGGCAAAACAAAGGTCAGAAATAAGCTTGCTGAGAATTGCTGAGACCTTGTAGGAGGCCCCACCCCCTTACTCAACCACTCTGCACAGAGGCAACTAATGATTGGGGGATGAATTCTCCTAGGCTGCTGAGAGTCGTTGGGGAACAAGAACCCCTATTGTTGCCCCAAGTAAGTCCCCCACAGCCGGATTGCTAAAATGTGGCAGGAGGCCCCACCCCCTTTCTCAACCACTCTGCAAAGAGCCTGTGAATCCTAGTGCACTACAGTTTGCAGCCACCATCGCTAGCACTTGATTGTGCTGATCTATAGCACAAAACAATTCTGCTCTATCGCACAGTGCAGAGTTTATCGGTAACTCTACAGTTTCCTCAGGACAAGGAGTTGTCGAATCCTGCATAGTCTGTGACTGAAGCGTAATTTTAAGGCAAGGCCTACTTACCATTCACAAACCCACTCATAGACTCCTGCTCCTACTACCAGACCCATTCACACACTTAAGGACCCACTAACAGACCCACTCTGACACTCACACAACCACTCACAGACCCACTCAGACATTCACAAACCCACTCACTCACCCACTTCTATACCCACTAATCTACCTATACAGCCACTTACACATCCACTCTCAAAGGTTACAGGTTAAAGTTAGCAAATACAATTTTAAAAAACATCAGAATTGACTGAATAAACCAAAGGTTATGTGGACTTTATAGTTAGGAAATTGACTTAAAAAAACTGAAATTCACTAAAAAAACAAAGGTTACAGGGACGTTATAGTTAGGTTGAGCTAACTATAACTTATGCCTCGACAATGTACTGCTTATGACCTCACATATAACATAACTCCTGACATGGTCAGTAACATTACTGATTACATCATGATTTTATTTTAAATCACAGTACTAATGACAGTAATATAATAGCCTCCACAGGGGGTGTGTTGTACACTTTCACAAGCGCCGTATCCCCGAGATGAAATCATTGGTGTCTAGTAGGGTTTTTTGGCCATGTATTGCAGCGCAGCCATGATCCACAGCCAGGAAACCCTTTTAGGAAGGACTTGTTTCCCCTTTCAAAGGAGGCCTCCCTGAATGCTTGGGAGGCCTTCTTCAGCCTATTTTCCCCACTGGAGCCAAGCGTGGCCTTAACTGTGGCTTCCTCAGATCCGATGGGGAAAACTGTGACGTCAGCATGCCTCGCGTCACAGATGGCCAAGAGGAGGGCTGGTGAGAGATGCTGAAGCAATTCCATGTTTCTCCCAGGGGAAAGAAAAAAAGAATCCTCCGGTGCTTTACACTGGAGGATTCGTTAAAGCTTTCCCTGGTGTCAGCTAGTGGCCGTTTGATGCTCTATGGAGAGTGTGCATCTGTCGGCCTTTGGCTGACACACCCTCTTAACAGGTTAAAATGACTTTTGTAAAGTAGTCAAATGTAGACTGGTTGGAAGAAAATTATCATGTAGTTCATGCACCCCGCTTCCCAAAATAATAACTTGCATTGTTCCCTGGGTGCTGTCCCATGCAGGGTTTTTTACATTTTGCTACAGATTTGTGGATCCTCCTCCAGCTCATGGCCTTGAGCTGTTGGAGATTGACTTTCTATATGGTAATAAAATATTACAGTGAAAAAAATTTTTCTTAAAATTCACGGAAAACCAAAGGTTAAAGGAATGTTATAGTTAGATGAAATGCTCAGTAACAAAGTAGCATTGTTTTAACTCTAAAAACCACAGTCATTCAGCAGTTATAGTTAACTTAAGTAACTATAACTCATGCCCTAAGATAACTATTACTTGCACCCTCGCAATGCACTGCTAATTACCACAAATATTACATCACTCATGACATCTTCCATGACATCATTGATTATATCACTGCAACATTTGCGATGATATTATTGATGAGAAAAACTGTGCATGGTGGGGTCGCAAATTTCTCAGTGACAACATTAATGTTTTGAATTAAGAAAAACACAGCACTAACTATAATTTGCACCTCCGTCATGCACTTATTATGAACTCACCTATGAAATCACCCATGGCATGTTCTATGGCATCATTTATGATATCACTGATGACATCTCAAATGACAAAATGAGTAATGAGAAATATACTGCTGCCATAAAATCCCTTTTATATTTGGCTGTTACGAACCTGACCTCAGCGTTTGACTGTGTCATTTGCTCAAAGCTATGGACTAATCTTTTTTACTGTGAGATGGATGAGGCACTGGTGCACATTTTAGCTTACTTGTGCAGGGATATGAAAGTGAGATTTCAAATTAGTACCCATGCAATGTTTTCAATGCCATTACAAGCACTGGCATCCACGGCTCCAGGCAAACTGCCATCATTGTCCTGATTTTTAAAAAGGGTGACTTGCATTCCCCAAGTTATTATTGCCCAAACTCCTTTTTGGATTCTTCTATAAAAATTGCAGAGAGGGTGATGTTGGTGCTTGTTTTCCTGAGTCAGGGAGACAAACATGCTGATGGAGGTGCAGTATGGGTTTCTGGAGGGGCTGGGTACATTGGAGGAATGCTTAAACCCCCACTTGCTTATTAGCAAATATACCATCGCAATCCAGGGCTCCACATGCCTAACCTTTATGGATCTGTCTAGAGCCTTCTACAGTGTGGTAGGATCCAAACTGTGGGCCTTGCTGGGTGGTATGGGGGTAGACCTAGGGCTTGTCCAATTCTTGCAGGCTCTTCACTTCAATCTCTCAGCATCCGTAAGATATGGTTCTGCTGGTGAGCGCACCAGTAGCTTTCCGCTGGAGAATGGTGTACTTCAAGGGTGCGTACTGGCCCCTATACCATTCCTTTTGTACATCAATGGTCTCAAGGTTGCACTGAGTACATTGAAGATTGATTCAAATTGGATAAATTGGCCCCTCTTGGGTTATGGTGTACAGTTTGGCTTAATTCACATGCAGAATTTATTTGGAAGGTGATTTCTGATTGCCTAGCCTGCGATAGAGGGTTGGCCATACCATGGTTGCCATATGTCAAGCATGAACTGTCTATTCTGGGAAGACCGGAACTCTTCTCCTACCCCATTGCTATCACCAAGGCTGAAACTACCCGTGCCAAAAAAGCATTTCAAACCAGGAAAATGCAGCTTAGAGAGGAAGAGGAACTTGTTGGAACCTCAGCAAGGGAGTATGGGTTTCTGCAGACCACCTCCAATATGGAGCCATATCTGTCATGGGTGGACGCCACCTGGGACAGAATCTTTTTAACTAGATTTTGATTTGGCATTGTAAGGTGGCATTTGAGCTTCCCATTGGGTAAGTTCGATGCCAATAATGTTTTCCTCACTTCAGAGTTTGCTCCATTTCTCTTTCTTTTGCAAGTTTTACTTGGTATCCTCTCTCTAAAAGGTTTTTAATTCCTTTAATCCGAGCTTGTGGCAGCAGAAGATGGGCTGAGGCTCTGTTGTATTTGCAAGGGTTAAACTCACCTACACTTTGTATTTGTTCTTTTTTAAAGGTTGCTATCACTAAGAGAAAACAAATGATATGTTGATAGCCTGATCTATTTAGTTTGACTTGCCTATTCAAGATTGTGGGGCATGGAGCGCCATAGCAGTACTCACTTACTTTGTTCACTGGGGACACGGATTGTTTTTTTATTTTTAAAAATGAATATTTTAACTGCTGTTTTTGGACATGCTCCCTTGAGAAGACCATGAGATATGTTTTAATGATGTTTTCTATGTTTGAATTGTGCTTTTATGGCAGTCTTACCGCCGAAATAAAGATTATCTATCCATCTATCTATCTATCTATCTATCTATCTATCTATAGAAAGTAAATATCTGACCATCTGAAAAGAAGGAATGTTTGAGAAAGTAGTTTATTAATACTTAATTCTCACTTTTGTTGTCCAGGCAAATCATGCTTTAATGGCACCCACTTCCAGCTCGATGAAAGGCATTTTCATGTATTATATTACACAATTGTGGATTTATGGAGTAATATTGCACATGAGGTAAATGACTTATGATTACAAGGTCACCTTTTGTGCTTTCCTTGCAGGTATGGATTAAAGCAATCGCGTACATGAGTTTCTCTTGAACAAAGCCTTGTGAATAACTTCAGGTGCACATGCACATAAATAAACTTTTCTCGGCTGTCCTTGCAATGAATTATTAATATCAAAAATCCTCTTATTGCAAAATTTTAATTAAATATTCTTGTTCCTTACTTCTTCATATTGAAAACTGTGAAAGCTCCACGAGAAGTAAATAAATAAATAAATACATCGAATGTGCTGATTTAATAGAGGGAAGTATATATATGTATACGTCTATCTATCTATCTATCTATCTATCTATCTATCTATCTATCTATCTATCTATCTATCTATCTATCTATCTATCTATCTATCTATCTATCTATCTATCTATCTATCTATCTATCTATCTATCTATCTATTACTCATGGAGATGTATCTCTGATATAGATATGCAATGGAGAGTGAGGCAATGATGTGTATTAGCCCCTGTTTTATTCATTTTATACATTGATAAGCTCCATCCTTTTTTAACTTCTGCAACTCCAGACATTCCAAAAGTTAAAGGTTTATCACTCCCCTCGCTCCTCTATGCGGATGACACAGTGCTGATGGTACAAACGCTAAAAGACTTGTGTCTTTTAGTGCATGCTTTTGTGGATTTTATGGGCACCCTGGATTTCCAAACCAATTTTTACTAAATCCTATATTATGGCATGTGGTCCTAAAGAGATTTGAGTTGTCAACTCTCTCTATAGGATCAAACAGTTTAAAATGCACCAGCACTTTTTCATATCTGGGGGTCACTTTTGCTGTAACAGGATCGTGGGTACCACATATCAATCAGTGTAGGATGAAATCATCTATCGCTATTGAGTCAATACTCAACTTACCCCAATCATCAGGAGGGTGAGATCTTATCCTGCTGCTGCAAATCTATAAAACACAACTCTAATTGCCACATATGGGGCTGGGGTGTGGGGCGCCTCCAAAAGTGATGCCAATCAGTCTGAAGAAAAGAGGCTTTGTAGAAAGGTCCTAGCAGTCCCTATTTCATCCCCCCAATTAATCTGCCCTGAAGAACTGGGTGTCCCATATATAGAGGATTACATCTGAGTGAGCCATATGAAAAAATAAAGAGGCCAATTTGACTAAGGACATCATCATGGACTGCCTCAAATGAGAAAAGGGCATAACATTCCCATAGCTAGCTGGTGTAACTAGAGCTATGGGACATTCGGAAAGTTGCATATTGTTTGATGTTAGGGCTGGAACAGCTAACAAATTACTGTGCTTCCCATTGGTCTTCCAAAAGAATCTTGATTCAAGTACTTTCCTTTGCGATGGGAGCTCAGGACACTCTGTGCAGCATTTTACACTAGTTTGTAACTTTTATATTAGGTACATGACGACTTCTTTGCTCCCGCTTATTAAAAGACGTAACATTAGGGACTTCAGGATAGATGATGTTTTTGAGAATGGCTGTCTGTGCTTGCAGCTCCATGTTTACTGAATACATTTGCATTATTGACTAGAATGTACTGTGTTGTTGAATGCTGCTATGATTTGGATTGGATTTCATCTGTCTTTTATGTAATGTTTTTTACTATTTATTTTATATATTTTTATGCATCCAAACAAAGTTATTATGACTGTCTGACTTATATCATGAGTATATATCTATTACCTACTGGTGGTCGTCAGTACATAGTTATAGCTAGAACCATGTTTCCATACGAAAAGCATTTTTTGACTTGCCTGTACCTGTGGCACTATTTGACAAATCTTCACAAAATGTTCCCAAAAAAGTGCACCAGTGATTCTTACTGCGCGTGGAAAGTATTGGGGCGATCAATCAGGTGGGGGCCAAGAAAGCAAGGGAAGTAAAAAAAAGTGTGTTTCTTATGTTAATTTCCATAGTAGCTTTGAAAGTGACTACAGCCTGAACCACTGGATGGAATTACACTGAATTTCGCAGAAACATGGATTTGGTTACGCAAATCACGCTTTCACTTATTTGGTGTAGATCCATTCAGTAGCAATTGAGAAATGTAAGGAAATCCAAATTAGGATATCTGCAATTGCATCTAATTCACAAATATTAACGAGTTCATGCAGAGAACTGCAAAGCTCTGATTGGCTGCCAAAACATAAACCAGGAAATGTTGGCAGCCATCTCGGGACTCGGCTTGAATGGAGTCCCAAAACAAAAGTACAAAAAAATGAAAAGGGTGCAGAGTAGGAATACCCTGACCCCCAAGCCATGGTCTTAAGGTCCAGACAGACTCCAGCAGGGCAAATGTTTTTTTTTTAAAAAAAACAAATTGCAGTGAACTTGCGAAATCCACAAATTTATGGCAAAATAAAAACGAGCACGGTCCCCCATGCTTGTATTTAATTAAGCCCCCGGGAGGGCCAGGTCCCAGGGTCATGCTGGGTTTATTAAATTAATGTAGGGGATCCAGGTAGACCCCCACCATGGACAATTCTATGCCCCAAAGACTACCACCTCCCCAAGGCATATGTGTTATTTAATGCGGGGATCATGCAGACACCCCAGGCCCTGGGGACTACCACTTAACCAGGGTTTTAAAAAAAATTATGTAGGGGGCTCAAGTAGAATCCCCAAGCCTCAGGGACCATCACCTCTCCAGGGATTTTGTTAAATTAAATGTGGGGACACACCCACCCCACTAGCCCCAGGGACCACCGTTTCCCAGGAGCCAAATGCAAGAAATGTAGGGGGCATGTGACCCCCCATCCTGGAGCCATTGATGGCCCTGGGAACCGCCAACTCCCAGGAACGTCTCCTGCTATGTCCTGGGGTGCCCAACCTCGGGACATAGCTGTTTGCTTTTGCTTGGCGGGAGCTGACAGCTCCTGTGAAGCAAAAGCAAACACAGTTCCAGCGGTCAGGAGCTGTCAAAAAGCTCAAGCCCGCTGGAAGGGTAGGTTTCCTCTATTTTCCTGCCCGCAGACATGCGGGCATGGAAAGAGATGAAAATATTTATTCTGCATGCAGGGAGCAGCATTTTCAGCAGCAAAGCTGGCTACCGCAGCAGGCAGGGACCAGACTTGGACCACGTGGGCCTTGAGGCTTCACTCGCTGTCCCAGGGGAACAGACAGAAGGGAGCAGAAAGAGGCAGAATCAAGGTCAGAAGAAAACAGAAAGAGGCAAGATAAAGGTGAGAAATGAGCAGAAAGAGGCAGAATAAATGTCAGCAATGAGCAGAAAGAGGCATGATAAAGGAGAGAAGTGAGAAGAAAGAGGCAGAATAAGGTCAGTAATGAGCAGAAAGCGGCAAGATAACGGTCAGATTCGAGCAGAAAAGAGGCAGAATAAAGAGCAGAAAAGAGCAGGAAAAGGCAGAATAAAGGTCAGTAACAAAGCAGCAAGAGGCAAAATAAAGGTGAAAAATGAGGGGAAACAAGAAGAATAAAGGTCAGAAACTAGCAGAAAGCAACAAAATATCGGTCAGAAACGAGCAGCAAGACACAGAATAAAGGTGGGAAATGAGCAGAAAGAGGCAGAATAAATCCAGAAAGTTGAAAAAGAAGAAAAATAAAGATGAAAAGTGGGCAGATAGAGGCAAAATAAAGGTCAGAAACGAATAGAAAGACGTAGAATAGAGGTCAGAAACTACCAGAAAGAGGCAACATAAAGATGAGAAATTGACAAAAAGAGGAAAAATGGTCATAAACCAGCAGGAACAGGGAAAATATTGGTCTGAAACGAGCAGAAAGAGGCAAAAGAAAGGTCAGAAATTAGCAGAAAGTGGGAATAGTGGAGGAGGACAAGTGAGGGATTCACGCTCGGGCTGCAGGAACTGAGAGGCCCTCTCTTTTTACGATAACGCTGCGACAACCATTCTTAGTACAAAACATGTTTGTTGCTAAGGGAAACGGGGACGGGGACCCGGGGCGAGAGCCAGGAGAACTCGACATCGACCAACCCTACTGTTGATTGGTTTGTTTAGGGCGACAGGCACTCTGCATGTTGGGGAGGTGGGGGTTGTTGTACTCACCAGCAGGGTAGCAGGGAGGGGGGTGGGGATGGGGGTGGGATTGTTCAGTATGTTTAAAGTTCTTGGTTGTAAAGTCAGCTTTTTTGGACAATTAGCATATATTTTTGGCTTGCAGCAATCCGAAGGCCTCAGGACCGGACAATTAATTAGGAGATGGCGTCACAGGAATGGGTAACTAGTCAAGGGACGGCTCAGGCACCTCCAGGTGGGCGGTGGGGGGGCACACATAGTACCACCAGCTTAAGCATTCTATCCTGGAACGTGAACGGACCATATCAAACGCAGCATTGTGCTCCAGTATCTGCATCGCCACTCCCCGAGTATTGTGTACTGCTCCAGGAAATGCACCTCAAGGGTCAGAGGTATAGGGCACTGGATAGATATGGTTATAGACTAGCCGCCCACGTGAGCTATGCCACTGGCTCCGATGGAGTAGGAATTTTAGTGAAGACAGGGATCCCGTTAGTTGTAGATAAATTGTTGCACGACTCGCTGGGCAAATTTGTAGCCCTGGTGGCAAGGTGGGAGGGAAGAGCTCTCAACCTGGTCTCCTGTTACATCCCGCTGATGGCACGCACTGATGCATTTTTATGGCACTGGGAGTCTTGATAGTAGACCTCCCACCGGGTGTGTTGGTGCTGGGGGGGATATGAATGCTGCAATGGACTCGGGGTATGACAGAGACAGAGTAAGTGTGAGAGACAGGGGGGTGGAACCACTTCAGGCATTCACGGAGGCGTTCGGGCTGACGGATTTGTACAGGTTGCATAACCCGGGGGTCTGACAATATACATTCTACTCCGCCCCCCATACCAGCTATTCCAGATTAGACTACATACTGACACAGAGGCGGTGAGGGTGGTTCACCAATGCAAGAATAGGATCCCGGGGCATATCAGACCATTCCCCGGTGGAAATAAATGATGAGAGGCCTGTCTCAACCACTTGATCTGCTCCCAAGATTGAGCGCCTGTTTTTTCTGGAACAAAGACAATGCCCAGAGAGTTGAGGAAAGAGTGCAGCTTTATTTCTGGGAAAATGAGGGGTCCGTTGAGGAGGCTGGCACTCTGTGGGAGGCATTCAAACCAGTAATGAGGGGATATGTCCAGGCATGTATAGGGGCAGACAACAAGGAAAAGAAACTTCAATGGGATGAGCTAGAGACGGCGGTACTAGATATAGAAAAGTGCTACCTAGAGGGCGGGAGGAGGGACAGCGAACTGGCACACCAACTAGACCTTCGAAAACGTGAATTGCAGGACATGGCGCAAACGCGGCCAGGTCTGCGGCCCTGGCCACGCAGAAAAGAATATATGATTTGGGGAACAAAGCCAACAAAATGATAGCGTGGCTAGAAAAACGAGACCGCGAGGGGAATTGGGTGTCGGAAATTGAGGACAAGGATGGTAACGTACAATCGGGGGGAGAGGCTATAGTAGGCGCTTTCGCCGAATATTATGAAGAGCTTTATGACTCGAACCCGACCAGATCGGCTCAGGACTGCAGTGAATCTTTGGTGGAGATGCACCTCCCAGTACTGACGGACGACGATGGAGAATCGATAGACAGGGATCTCACGACAGAGGAAATAGTGGGTGCAATACAAGACTTGCAGGGGGGGAAAGCTCCGGGAACCAATGGCCTACCGGAGGAACTTTTCAAATGCACCGCCAATACAGTAGCTCTGTATCTGCTGGCCATGTTCAACGAGGTGAGGGACGGTGGGCTGTTGCCACTCGACCAGCGAACAGCAACGATAGTGGTGATCCCCAAAGCCGGCAAGCCGGTGGACCAGTGTGGCTCGTACCGACCAATCTCGTTGCTAAATCTGGACTCAAAATTCTGGCCAAAGTCTTGGTCAATAGACTCTTGGTGCCCATTTTGAACCTTATCCACCTGGACCAGTCGGGCTTCATGCCTCGCCGAAGCACCAGACTTAACCTACGACGACTGTACACCTAGTTAGTACCAACCCGGGGGTGGAGGCGGCTCTGCTGTTGCTCGACGCCCAGATGGCGATTGACAGAATAGAGTGGAACTATCTATTCGAGGTCTTGAAGAGATTCGGCTTTGGCCCATGGTTCATCTCTTGGATTCAGCTGCTATATACTCAGCCTATGGCAAGGGCTTGTGTTAATGGTGCTTTAGCTCACTCTTTCACTCTGAGAAAGGGCACGAGGCAGGGATGCACTATTTCACCGATTCTGTTTGCACTGATTCTTGAGCCTTTGGCTGCATGGGTCAGAGGGGATCCAATTGTATCAGGCATACGGGGCAGGGACCAGTGGGAAGAAAAGATATTGCTATATGCCGACGACATCCTTCTTTAGGCGATGAGGCCTCGGTTTACAATAAACCGGTTGCTCCAGATATTCGGGTCATTCCAGGGGTACTCTGGGTGTCGGATTAACTGGGACAAGTACATTTTATATATGCTATCGGACGGGCTGCTGCCAGACCTGGGCACTGACTCCAAACTCCAGATTAGGACTAGTTTTAAATATCTGGGTATCTTGATTGAAAAATCTGCCTTAGCGTTCATAACAGGGAATCTAAAGCCGCAACTGGACCATTTGAACAGCGAAGTTGTGCACTGGAGAAAACTACCGCTCTCCCTGATGGGTCGTGCGGTGCTCTTCAAGATGATGTCCCTACCTCGGATACTATACGTCTTGCAAAATACCCCCTGCCAAGTACCAGAGAAATTCTTTAGAGACATAGACAGTTTGCTATGAACGTTGCTGTGGGACGGGAGAGGGGCATGGATAGCACTAGCCAAACTGCAGAGAGGGGCGTATAAGGGTGGCTTGGCCATACCTGACCTCCAGAAGTATTACTGGGCCTCTTAACTCATGGTCATTAATGATTGGGCCTTTGCAGATAGGAACGACCCGGCATATAGAGTTGATCACTGGACAATGGGGGCAGAAGGTTATTTAGGCATCCTACACAGATGGGGTGGACGAGATAACCTAGCCCCACATACCCAACTAGTACAAAAGGCTTGGATTAAGGCCAACCAGTTTCTGGGCTGGACGGGACGGCTGACAGACCAGACTCCCTTATGGAACAGCGCCATGCTCCGAGAAGTGGGCCGACTGCAGGGCTTCTCGAAATGGAAGCTCATCGACATTGTACATTTGGGGGATGTAAGGCGGAGACAGGTAGTGTTGTCGTTTGCAGAGTTGCAGACAGAATTTCAGCTGGCACCCACGGAGTACTATAAATATCTACAGCTGCATCACGCATTAAGTTGCCATCTTAAAGACGGGGATCAGCTCCCGGAATACAATCCACTAGAAGACAGGTTACTGTTAGATTCAATCCCGGAGAAGGCGCTGTCCTGCACATACAAAAAAATTATGAATAACTCACCAGAGCTACTAGGCAAGGTACGGGAGGCATGGGAATCTGATGTGGGCCTATTAGAAGACGACGACTGGAGGGAGGCAGTGCAAAGTTCCAGAGAGGTAGCAACCAGGGCCCGATTTCGTCTAGTACAACTACGAATAATACATAGATCCTATTGTACCGGTATCCTCATGTTCAAATTAGGGCGTATTTCAACCGAGGAGTGCCAGAGGAGATGTACTCAAAAGGGAAAAAAAATGAATATCCTGTGGGACTGCCCGGTTATACAGACATATTGGATAAAGGTGGTCCGCATCATGTCAGAGGTGTTGGAACAGGAAGTGCCTTTGGATGCTAGATGGCATTTACTGTGCGTGTCTGGTGAACTGACCTGGCACAAATGCCAGCAGATGTGGCTACAGGTGGCTGTTATGGTTGCCGAACGGAATGTTGCCGGGGCATGGGGGGTGAGCCACCCACATAGAGTCTCTCAGTGGAAACGAGACATGGACTGGTGCTGTACGGCAGAAAAGACAATTTATGATAACCGGGGAAACCCAAGAAATGGGAAAAAGTCTGGCAACGATGGGTAGACTACAGGGGGTTTGGGGGGTATTAGACAGTTAGGGAGGGCGGGCTCCATGACTGGGGGATTCTGCCAACTAATGCATGATCAAGACGTGTTTAGCGGAATTTGTACGCTAATGAAACTACATGCAACTTGCTGTAAGCATAGGACCATGTTTGTTAAAGCTGACTATTCTTCAATAAAAAGAATGTTTTAAAAAAAAGAAATTAGCAGAAAGTGGCAGAATGAAGGTTGTAAATGAGCAGAAAGAGGCAAAATCAAGGTTTGAAATGAAGAGATAGAGGCAAAATTAAGGTCAGCAATGAGCAGAGAGAGGCAGAATAAAGGTCAAATATGCAAAAAGAGGCAGAATAAAGATCAGAAATAAGCAGAAAGCAGCAGAGTGTAGCAGACTGCAGGCAAGCTGGACAAGATGACCATCACAAAAGGGAGATGGCATGAGGACCTGGTCCAGTATTCCACGCTACATTTTGTTACTGTGCACCCACTGACTGACATACTGTTCTGCTTGGGTTTTCGGATCAGATAGAACCCGCTCATCAGAGCCTCACTAACCCAGCCAGAACGTTACCCCCTCCCTAGGGCCTGTTTACAATAGTGCAACCACATATATCTACCACCTAAGGACAGGGAATTCCTACTATACATACCAAGACCTCTTATAATCGGTGGCCTCGCGATCCCATACGGATCCAGACCTCTCTGCCCATACGACAGTATCACAAGTGGCGGCCTCGCGATCCCATACGAATCCAGACCTCTCTGCCCATACGACAGTATCACAAGTGGCGGCCTCGCGATCCCATACGAATCCACACCTCTCTGCCCATACGACAGTATCACAAGTGGCGGCCTCGCGATCCCATACGAATCCAGACCTCTCTACCTAGACGGCAGTCTCAGCACAATCGGCGGCCTCGCGATCCCATACGAATCCAGACCTCTCTGCCCATACGACAGTATCACAAGTGGCGGCCTCGCGATCCCATACGAATCCAGACCTCTCTACCCAGACAGCAGTCTCAGCACAATCGGCGGCCTCGCGATCCCATACGAATCCAGACCTCTCTGCCCATACGACAGTATCACAAGTGGCGGCCTCGCGATCCCATACGAATCCAGACCTCTCTACCCAGACGGCAGTCTCAGCACAAGTGGCGGCCTCGCGATCCCATACGAATCCAGACCTCTCTACCCAGACGGCAGTCTCAGCACAATCGGCGGCCTCGCGATCCCCTACGAATCCAGACCTATCTGCCCATACGACAGTATCACAAGTGGCGGCCTCGCGATCCCATACGAATCCAGACCTCTCTACCCAGACGGCAGTCTCAGCACAATCGGCGGCCTCGCGATCCCCTACGAATCCAGACCACTCTGCCCATACGACAGTATCACAAGTGGCGGCCTCGCGATTCCATACGAATCCAGACCTCTCTGCCCATACGACAGTATCACAAGTGGCGGCCTCTCGATCCTATACGAATCCAGACCTCTCTACCTAGACGGCAGTCTCATACGACAGTTCATCCTATGATCACCATAACATACAAAAAGGGAATCAGTCTCACTATTCATCAGATCACACAAGGATTGCCAGTTCGAGCATAGCCTGTTCTCAGGTTCGAGGGGCTCCTCTTTCCCCTATTCAGTTACCACTTACCTGATCAGGGTTAACATCTGTTCATGTAGCCGCAGCTGACTAGAAGAATAGGCTACCCTCTCATACAAGAACATGCAGCACATGTTGGTTCACTATAAACTGGGTACTTTATTACTCATTACATACGCAACCACATAACATTACAATATAACACATAACCTGCAAAGAAAAGTGAAAGATTAAGTTGTACACTCTAATAAGAAAGGGTCGACATCACCTTAGTAGTGTGTAGCCTGCACTCAGTGGTCATCTAGGTTCCCTTCTCGTCTGTGCCTCGGCTCGCCTGGAAGTCACACCTCCGCAGTCACGGATACATATCTGCACCACTATGCGCTGTTCTCTTCACCCTTCTCCGAGTTACTGGGACCTCTTCCTTGTCGGCTACTCTCTCCTCTCTGGCTATTCTGCTTAGGAGAGTATCTGTCTCTCGGTTCTTCTCCGCCTTCAAGATGGCGTCTGTCTTCCCTGGAATAAGTAATAGCTTTACTGCTAACGGCTAGATGCCGCCTACGGACTGAACATGTAACTGCCTCAGACTTTCACTAATATAGAGGTGCGTTTCCTCATGGAAAATTCCGGCCTGTAACCTGCCGCCCACCAAATTCTTGTACCTCCCCGTACCAAGGACACGTTCCCAGCCGGCCGGCCTGATGTAGTGTCTTCGGCATGAAGAAAAATACAATCCTTCGATAAGGGCCGGCCTGAACCGGTTCTCTCCAAGCGAATAACACCTCATAACTAAAACATTACATTTGACCTAGAAGCATCCCAAGCTGCCGGAGCAGAAAGAAAGATGGAGTCTCTCCCGTTTGAGGCCTACCAGGCCTGAATTCAGCACGGCTCCATGAAATACCCTCACTAGAGGACAGGTTATCCCTAATACTAACGAATCTATCCCCTAGGCTATGTGTGCAAGCCCTGATCTATGGGGAAGAGCACAGGATCATGTCGAAGTGCCTAGTAAATAGACTCCATTCACTACTCTAACCCTTAGACTTGAATGATAAGAGACTGAAGTCACATTTCATCATTGTTCCTCACAAGAAGGCCGGGAAAATCGAGCAGAACATTTCACCCTTGACTTCAGTCTATTATACATTCATTAAACAGAACTAATATCTGTGGAAGAATAATATGAAACAAGACTAACTGATCTATGTCTAGTACCAGGTGTGCAGAATTGAAGTAGTGAAGGAATACACTGAAAAAAGCAACAGATAGAAATCAAAATGCCGATAGTAATCAGAATACCTCCTAATATCTGACGTAACATATGCAAATCAGGTAACCAATTAAAGAGCCAGTCAAACCAGCCCTGGTCAATGTGTTTTCTAACTTCTTCTGTCAAGTCATGTAGTTTATCAATGTGAGCTTGAATGGATTTTGTATGATCCGACAAGTTAAAACAACAAAGACCCTCAAAATCAGAACAATCGTGTCCATGTTTAAGCAAAAGATAATCAATGGCCGCTCGATTTTGCAAGATAGCCCTACGTTCACCCTGGGCGTCTAATAGCATGTCAGACAGGACTGTAGAAGTATGATTGATGGATTTTACCATCCAGCAGGCCATTTTTTCAATAGATTTGGCATTATAAACTGCCAAAGCAGGAACACCAACAATTGAAATAGCCAGGCTAAGGTATTCAGACTTGGAATATAAATGCAAAGATGAGTCACAATCCTCCTGTAACCTCACTGTATCTCGAATCACACGAGAGTTGGCATTCGGATGTGATGAAAACATTAGCAAGCTCAGTCTAGTAATGGCACAAGGGCCTCCAGAAATATTTGCGGGAATATATGGCCAGGAAGTATTACCACATGAGAAAAGCCATCCGGCAGGTAGTAACATCGTGCGATAATGACTGGGGGTAACTACCAAACTCTTGCAAGTCATGTTATTCTGAACAGAAGTACATGTTTTCGGTGTCCTTTGAAGGCACAAAGTTCGTTCATGAGCGGTGAATGAAGTGGCACCTTTCAATCTTAAACGCATACATTCAGAAATCGCACTAGGATCACAAGTAAGGAAAAAACACAAATCTCCCTGTGTGATATTATAGGTAACTATTTGGGACTGGATGGGGGGTATCGGGTCTGACAGTACAGTACACAAGGGGCAATACTCATGGGCAGCAAAATCGCCCAGAAGAACATTGGGGCGAGCATTTGATATATTAAAAATATGAGTCAAAGTCTCCAATGAAGCAGGGACAGCAACTAAACAAGTCGCTAGAATGTCCGTCACCGATCTCATCGGTGTCAAGCAGAAATAGGGGGCTTTAGTCACTTGTTTGGCTAATGTAATCCAAAAGTTCGACGACGAATCCCACGCAGCGAAGGAACGCGACACTCGGGTTCTCAACTCAGCCCGGGTTGATGGGATCCCTCCTCTCTCGTCGTACCAGCCCAAAAGGAGTCCAACGCCGACACATCCTGCAGCAACAGTCCAAAGAATGATCTGAAAGAGAATCAAATACAAGCATTATTCATTCTCGTAAGTAACATTTGTCAGCCGGGACTGCTTCCCAGCTATCTTTCCCTGGTCTCATAACTAAAATGGTGTTGTCTTGACCGGTTGCAATGACTTCTGCTTGCTCAGGGGGATTCTTAGGCGACTGAACCCAAACTCTGGCCCCAGGATTATCTGTGGAGCCAAAACCTTTCTGGCCTCGTACAGTTAGCAACGTTGGGGCAGTGCCTTTTGTGATCTCACCACTGAAAACAGGCATTATTAGCAATTGAGCCACTCGGTCAGTTTGATGTATCAGTAAGTCAACCTCACTGCTATTCAGCAGGAGCACCTTAATCTCTCCCTGATAATCACTATCAATGATTCCTCCAAGCACCTGAATGCCTTTTACAGCCAGCCCCGATCTAGGGGCGATTAATCCGAAATTTCCAGTTGGTATATGAACACCAACACCAGTTTCAATGATGACTCGATCCTTACTTTTTATAACGGTGTCATCCATGGCATGCAAGTCTAAACCTGCCGACCCTGGGGTCGCTCTACATGGAGCCAAAGCTCCGGGAGTAATTTCCCAGTACATCACAGTCTCTCTGATTTCATTGGGCTTAGCATCAACATTCGGAGGAAACAAACGCATAAGTGGGGATTCAGCATTTAGAAAAGGACGGTTATTCAAAATCAATAGCGCTTGAGGCAAAAAGTCTCGCCAATTCTTATACTTGTCATCTGTTAATTTACATAACTGATATTTCAGCAGGCCATTCAACCTCTCCACAAGACCCGAGGCCTGTGGATAATATGGTATATGAAACACCCATTCAATATTGTGTTCCACACAGAATTCCTGTACCAATCTTCCACGAAAATGGGATGCATTATCAGATTGAATTTGGAATGGCACACCATAATACATCATAATCAATTCCACTGTTTTAATAGTATTCAATTGGGTAGCTTGCTTACAGGGAAGGGCCACCAACAGGCCACTGTATGTATCAACCAAACATATTGACAATTCCTACTCATAGGAAGTGGACCGATGTAATCAATCTGCCAAATTTGAGCGGGCAATTTCCCGCGATGTAAATGACCTTTAACAGTTTGGGGCACTTTGCGCTGCCTGATATGCTGACAAATGGGACAATGTAGAATAACATTTTTATTAAATCTAGGGGAATATAAATTCCTCGATCAGCAGCCCACCTGCTAGTGGCTTTCTCTCCAAAGTGTCCTGCTTTCTGGTGGGCCCATTTCGCCAATCCCGCAATATCAGAATCTTGCCTGTCCACCACTGCCTCAGCAATTTTAGATTTCTCATCTGCAATGTTATGAAAGAATTTGTCAAGAGAGTCTATCGGGGTATGAGCATCCACATGGAAGATTGTAACAGTACTCTCTGGGAGCATTTCCCAAATCTCCTGCCATAATTCTTTTCCCCACAGTTCTTTTGAATGGATTCTCCAACTATGGGAATGCCAAGTCGGTAACCAAACTGCCAGCCCATTGGCAGTAGACCAAGAATCGGTGAAAATATAACATGTGCCAGGTAACTCTTGTTTCAGAACTTGATAAACAGCATAGAGTTCAGCAAATTGACTGCTCTTACCCTCACCAGTTGTACTCAGCAATTTTTGTGTGATCGGATTATAGGACACTGCCTTCCAATGCCGTTTCGTCCCTATGAACCTTGCTGAACCATCCGTAAACCAGACATGGTTTCTGTCCTCCGCCGACAAATCATCAAAAGGTCTACCCCACTTAACAGGAGACTCCTGTACTAAAGGTACGGAACATTCACTCTCAGTCTCAGTCGATGGCGCCCGTGCCACCTGCTCATGCAAAGATGCAACTCCTTTTTGTCCCACACGTGCCCTGTCTTGTATATACCATTTCCATTTAATCACACTCGCCTCTTGAGCGTGTCCAATTCGGTGAGTTTTCGGCGAACTCATAACCCTTCTCAACTCAGGGGATTGATCCCTATCATCTCTACGTCTGCTGTTAACATAATCATCTCTCCCCCTCTCTCTTTCCCCCTCTCTCTCCCTGTCTCTCTCACGACGGGGGGACAAATCACGTACATAACGTCGATCATCACGACGATCAGAGCGCCCACGGCGGTCGTCATCACCGTTACCGTCAGAAAAACCACGATCACACTCAGTCGTCCGAACACGCCGGGCACCCTCCTTTCGATCCAAGCCACGTTTGCGAAACATTTCCCACAAATGAGAAGTAGTCTCACCGTCAATGTCCTCCTTCCGCACACCATCGGCCATAAGACCAAAAAACATATCACGTCTAGTAAGTTTATTGTCACCAGGGGTGCGAGTGTCAGGCCGGGATTGCCGTTCAGGTTTAAACCGCTCACCCAACTCACCGAGTTGGCGTACCGATTCCAGCACCATAGACAATACGTTACCAGTCTGATTAATCAATAAAGTCATCATGACCTGCTTATAAGCAACAGGGGAAGAACGAATAATACTATTCCGCACAGAAGATGTCAACAAACCATCAAGCAACCTGTCAGCAGTATGCAAGAAAATTGCCGTTTTCATCACCTCCTCTTTGAGACGTTGTGCAGCATCGCGCAAAGTATACCACGGTTTGTCATTCACAGGCCAATCAGATTCAGTAGGATATTTTTGATTACAACCCTCAGTCGCCAATTGAAGCAAAGAAATTTGACCACCAACATTAAAGTTACGAAAATGATCCTGGACAGTAGAATCCGAACTCAAGGAACAAAACTTCAAACAATCGCCAGCATCCAACATAATGCCAGCAGCGCCCAGTTCATAAAGGCGCACCATCCATGTGAGTAAGGACTCACCAGCTCGCTGCCGAAATCGCTGCAAAATATCACTAATTTCTTGTTGAGTAAAATCCTCCAAAGAGTCTAAAGCAATACCATTCGGAGCACCGGGAGCCTGCTGCAACTTCCGCTGAAAAACTGGATGCACCGAGACCGCGGGACGAGCATCACAAGGAGCTCGACCAGTACACATAGAGGAACAATCAGTGTAAGAAGCATCGACCCCACTCGAAGGACGAGCGCAATCATTGGGTGCACCATCAGAGGCGCAAGAAGCAGACTTACAATCACGGCCGGAGCGAGAGGACTCGCGCTTGGCAGACTCCTCACCCGAGGAAGGAGAATCACTCGAGTTCCAGATATTACCATCCCATTCATCAGGATTCCAATCCAGTCCGGCTTTGGCCACGACCAGACGCACCTTTCGCTTTGAAACCCGACCACGCTGATTTTTGTATTTATAACGAGCAATTCGCACAGCCGCCCTCTCGGCAATAGTTTGGTACGTCTCAAGTTTGTCAGCAAGCAACTTATTTTGACACCGCAACAAAGTATGAGCATTCTGAATCTCAACAAAGTTCGCTTCCACATCCTTATGCGATTTCTGCAACTTCAACAACCTCTCATGCAGAATCCTGTACGCAGACAGAACAATCCAACCTCTGCGCCCCAAAACGGGAAGCTCATCACCCTTAGATACCGGCGCCTTCTGTAAACAAGTAATCACATTAGCCGGCTCCGCCAGCTCCAAAAAAGAATTCCAATTCTCACTCAAACCAGTAGAATCAGCCCACTCACGGGCTAAGGCTTCATAAGGCGTTGAATCCCAGCCGGGAATATCAACGGGCAACTTAAAAGTAGATTTCGACTTTCTAGAAAACATTTCGGAAAAAGAGAAAGAAGAAAGAAGAAAGAGCAAAAACTACACTCACAATTATATAGAAATAATATACAAACGAAACCACGCACGCGCCGAAAGCAAACACGATACAACCAAAACGCACACAGGTTTCGTAAACGGTTCGTGACGCCAAATGTTCTGCTTGGGTTTTCGGATCAGATAGAACCCGCTCATCAGAGCCTCACTAACCCAGCCAGAACGTTACCCCCTCCCTAGGGCCTGTTTACAATAGTGCAACCACATATATCTACCACCTAAGGACAGGGAATTCCTACTATACATACCAAGACCTCTTATAATCGGTGGCCTCGCGATCCCATACGGATCCAGACCTCTCTGCCCATACGACAGTATCACAAGTGGCGGCCTCGCGATCCCATACGAATCCAGACCTCTCTGCCCATACGACAGTATCACAAGTGGCGGCCTCGCGATCCCATACGAATCCACACCTCTCTGCCCATACGACAGTATCACAAGTGGCGGCCTCGCGATCCCATACGAATCCAGACCTCTCTACCCAGACAGCAGTCTCAGCACAATCGGCGGCCTCGCGATCCCATACGAATCCAGACCTCTCTGCCCATACGACAGTATCACAAGTGGCGGCCTCGCGATCCCATACGAATCCAGACCTCTCTACCCAGACGGCAGTCTCAGCACAAGTGGCGGCCTCGCGATCCCATACGAATCCAGACCTCTCTACCCAGACGGCAGTCTCAGCACAATCGGCGGCCTCGCGATCCCCTACGAATCCAGACCTATCTGCCCATACGACAGTATCACAAGTGGCGGCCTCGCGATCCCATACGAATCCAGACCTCTCTACCCAGACCTGCAGAAGAAACTGTTAGATCGACACTACCCGGAGGCAATTGTCAAAAAGGGTTTCAAGAGAGCAAGGAACAACAATAGGGATTCTCTTTTAGAGGATCGACCGTCACAGGAAGAGGAAACCAGGCCTATCTGTGTCACTACCTATAATACACATTCAAACCAGGTTTCCAAGATCATAAATAAGAATTGGAAAATTCTTAATTGTGGAGGCCTCAATCTACCGAAACCCATGTTCTCTCACAAAAGGGGTAGAAATTTAAAGGACATGTTGGTTCACACCAGACCACGTAAACCACCTGCCCAACAGATCACAAGAGGCATTCAACCACCTGTCAAAGGGCACCATCCTTGTGGGATGTGCAGCACTTGCACACTCACTAAGAAGAGTACCAACATCACTTTTGCCAACGGCACAATCTGGGAACAGAGAAAATTCACCAATTGCAACAGCAAAAACGTTGTGTATCTTATTACTTGCCCCTGTCAATTGGAATATGTGGGTATGACCACCAGACCAGTAAAGGTGCGAATGGGCGAACATAAGAGCAACATCCGATGTAAAAAAAGCACGACCAAGATGGCGACGCATTTCCTGACTGAGAATCATGGGGTCGATGATCTCAAATGGACGGTCATAGAGCAACTACAGAATGAGCAAGGACTCTTCGAGAAAGAACAACGTTGGGTGTTCCGCCTGGGCACTCACATGGTTGGCCTGAACGATGACATACCATGGTCACAGCTGGCATAGTGATTTACCTTACCGCTTTCACTGTCAATTATGACCAACGATATCAATTATGACACTTCTTTCTTGGCACTTTAGGGATGCTTGTACCTGTGTTTACAGCAAACCACCCAAGCATCCTTTCTGCCGTCAGAGGACCTCCTTCTCCTTTTTCTTGATACCCTTTGACCCCCACCCTCGGATTAGTCCCATCACCTCCCAGCATTTGGCTTCTCTCCCCGTTGTAATTTAGCTGTCACACCTCTCGACACTCGGGAGCCTATTCAGCTATCATACCTCTCGGCACACGAGAGACGCTCCTCGCTCTCACTTAGTCCAGCTGATCCGTCTAACAGGCTGTGTGGCGGTATACTTGGGAGACCTTTACCCTCATTTAATCTTTATTTTTCACATTTACAGGGGGCGCATGTGATCGCACCCCGTCAAAATACCCGTATTGGGTCCCCACTTCCGGTGGACATAGATCCTTTAATCGATCGGGTCTAGTCTACCGGCACCCTTTCAACCGGAAGTCGTCTGATATTCACCAGGTGCAACTAGTTTCCCCGCAGATTGGTGCAAGCTGGCTGTATTTAAACGGGGCTCAGTAGGGATTTCCCCACAGTACGACCGGACATCGGGATGGAGGCACTTGTAGCGATTGGCTGCTAAAGGATTCGTGAGTACGGCTTAGCCGCTAGAGGTCACGGATAACGGCGTTTTCTCTAGGAGTAGTCAGTAGATAACGGGCATCTCTCCCCTTTCTTATTATCGTTTTCAGCATTGAGGATCCATATTGGTTTTCCATCAACCCTAAGGTCCATGAGGCAACACCTCACATACACTTAAGTATGTTTTTTACATCTTTGGTCTCATATTCGAATAACAGTTACGTCCATTATTTTTAGAGTGTGTGTTTTCTGTTTTTTGTTTGTAGTGTCGTGTATGTCTTTACCTTTCTTACAGGTCACTGCACCTTCTTCTGCAACCATTTAGAGTTATGGCTAAACTATCACGTTTTTTGTCACCTTTGTGGCACACCTCTTTTGTTTGCAGGTACAATGTTCACAATTCCTGGGAATCTGAACGAGTAATTTGCCTTTTTTTCTTACAGAACTTAATACGAATACCATTAGGTACTGTATACTCACGCATGTTTTCTCTTATAAATGATAAACTTATCATGAGTACGAATATGCGCACATAGGAGGGATCTTAACCTTGTCCTGAAGAAGATGCCTAGCATCGAAACATGTCGACAACATACTAGGAGAATACCACACATTGAGTAGGGAGTCTCCGCACCACCTTTTTACTAGTACCAGCCCCCTCCGACTTATTAAAGTTCTTTTGTCCTAGGGGCCAGGTCCTTTTTAACTCACATTCACACTTATCCCAGACCCTCCCACTGCACTACACATAGCACTTTACTATCAGTGCTCCCACGTATCCGTAGGTCGTAGCACGCCCCGTCCCGCAGCGGGGCGGGAAGACCCCTATGATGAAGCATGACACCACTGGTCATTCTTGGTGTGTGAGGGGTATTTAAACACCTTTGTGTATGTCCAACCATTGTGGGACTTTTACACCTATATAACCCAGGTTTTGAAGTTCCTTCTTTTCTCCCCCTATGAGATGGATCTTTTTGTTAAGTAAATAATTTGAAGTGGAGGACGTATCCATCTCTGAAGCCCGTGAAGGGCCATCCCTCTACACTCCCCAATTTTGTTACTAGTAACTCTCTGCCCATACGACAGTATCACAAGTGGCGGCCTCGCGATCCCATACGAATCCAGACCTCTCTGCCCATACGACAGTATCACAAGTGGCGGCCTCGCGATCCCATACGAATCCAGACCTCTCTGCCCATACGACAGTATCACAAGTGGCGGCCTCGCGATCCCATACGAATCCAGACCTCTCTACCTAGACGGCAGTCTCAGCACAATCGGCGGCCTCGCGATCCCATACGAATCCAGACCTCTCTGCCCATACGACAGTATCACAAGTGGCGGCCTCGCGATCCCATACGAATCCAGACCTTTCTACCCAGACGGCAGTCTCAGCACAATCGGCGGCCTCGCGATCCCATACGAATCCAGACCTCTCTGCCCATACGACAGTATCACAAGTGGCGGCCTCGCGATCCCATACGAATCCAGACCTCTCTACCCAGACGGCAGTCTCAGCACAAGTGGCGGCCTCGCGATCCCATACGAATCCAGACCTCTTTACCCAGACGGCAGTCTCAGCACAATCGGCGGCCTCGCGATCCCCTACGAATCCAGACCTATCTGCCCATACGACAGTATCACAAGTGGCGGCCTCGCGATCCCATACGAATCCAGACCTCTCTACCCAGACGGCAGTCTCAGCACAATCGGCGGCCTCGCGATCCCCTACGAATCCAGACCTCTCTGCCCATACGACAGTATCACAAGTGGCGGCCTCGCGATTCCATACGAATCCAGACCTCTCTGCCCATACGACAGTATCACAAGTGGCGGCCTCGCGATTCCATACGAATCCAGACCTCTCTACCCAGACGGCTGTCTCACAAGTGGCGGCCTCGCGATCCTATACGAATCCAGACCTCTCTACCTAGACGGCAGTCTCATACGACAGTTCATCCTATGATCACCATAACATACAAAAAGGGAATCAGTCTCACTATTCATCAGATCACACAAGGATTGCCAGTTCGAGCATAGCCTGTTCTCAGGTTCGAGGGGCTCCTCTTTCCCCTATTCAGTTACCACTTACCTGATCAGGGTTAACATCTGTTCATGTAGCCGCAGCTGACTAGAAGAATAGGCTACCCTCTCATACAAGAACACGCAGCACATGTTGGTTCACTATAAACTGGGTACTTTATTACTCATTACATACGCAACCACATAACATTACAATATAACACATAACCTGCAAAGAAAAGTGAAAGATTAAGTTGTACACTCTAATAAGAAAGGGTCGACATCACCTTAGTAGTGTGTAGCCTGCACTCAGTGGTCATCTAGGTTCCCTTCTCGTCTGTGCCTCGGCTCGCCTGGAAGTCACACCTCCGCAGTCACGGATACATATCTGCACCACTATGCGCTGTTCTCTTCACCCTTCTCCGAGTTACTGGGACCTCTTCCTTGTCGGCTACTCTCTCCTCTCTGGCTATTCTGCTTAGGAGAGTATCTGTCTCTCGGTTCTTCTCCGCCTTCAAGATGGCGTCTGTCTTCCCTGGAATAAGTAATAGCTTTACTGCTAACGGCTAGATGCCGCCTACGGACTGAACATGTAACTGCCTCAGACTTTCACTAATATAGAGGTGCGTTTCCTCATGGAAAATTCCGGCCTGTAACCTGCCGCCCACCAAATTCTTGTACCTCCCCGTACCAAGGACACGTTCCCAGCCGGCCGGCCTGATGTAGTGTCTTCGGCATGAAGAAAAATACTATCCTTCGATAAGGGCCGGCCTGAACCGGTTCTCTCCAAGCGAATAACACTTCATAACTAAAACATTACATTTGACCTAGAAGCATCCCAAGCTGCCGGAGCAGAAAGAAAGATGGAGTCTCTCCCGTTTGAGGCCTACCAGGCCTGAATTCAGCACGGCTCCATGAAATACCCTCACTAGAGGACAGGTTATCCCTAATACTAATGAATCTATCCCCTAGGCTATGTGTGCAAGCCCTGATCTATGGGGAAGAGCACAGGATCATGTCGAAGTGCCTAGTAAATAGACTCCATTCACTACTCTAACCCTTAGACTTGAATGATAAGAGACTGAAGTCACATTTCATCATTGTTCCTCACAAGAAGGCCGGGAAAATCGAGCAGAACACATACCCACTCATATACTCATGTAACCACTTACAGACCCACTCAAATACTCACGTGCCTACTCACAGGCCCAAAGACTCACATTCACTGACAGATGCACTCAGACACTTACAGACCCATTCAAGCACTCATTCACCCGCTCGCAGACCCATAGAGAGACTCAAATACATACTCAAAGACTCACTTGGAAACACTCACACTTTCACATACTCATGCACCCACTCATAGACCCACTCAGACACTCATATACACACTCGCAGGCCCACTCAGACACTCATGCACCCACTGACAGATCTACTCAGGCACCCACTCACAGACCCACTTAGAGACTCTTGCACACTCTCACAGACCTACTCAGACACTCATCCACCCACTCACAGAACCGCTCAAACAGTCACATACCCCTCAGAGACTCATGCACCAACTTACAGATCCACTCAGTGGGTCATACATCCACTCTCAGACCCACTCAAATACTTACATACTCACTCACAGACCCACTCAGACACTGACACACCCACTCACAGACTCACTCAGAGACTCATGCACCCAGTCACTGATCCACTTAGAGACTCATCCATCCACTCACAGACCCACTAAGACACTCATACACCCACTCATAGTGCTACTCAGAGGCTACTACATCCTCTCACAGACCCAATCAAAGATTCATGTACCCAATCCCAGACCCACTCAGAGAGCCACTTACCCACTTACAGACCCACACAGACACTCACATAGACATTCACAGACCCTACTCAGACACTCATACAACCTGTCACAGTCTTACTCAGAGAGTCATACCCCCACTCACAGTCCTACTCAGAGACCCACGCACCCATTCACAACCAACTCAGAGACTCGTGTACCCACTCACATACCCACTCAGACACTCATGTACCCACTCACAGACCCACTCAGAAACTAACACATCCAGTCATTGACCCACTCATAGACTCATGCACCCACTCACAGATCCACTAAGAGGCTCATGTACCCAATGCCTGACCCATTCAGACACTCGACCACCCACAATACCACTTACACATCCACTCATGAACCCATACAGCCACTCACACACTCACTCATACAACTACTCACATACCAGTTCACTCACCCACAGAGCCACTGACCCAACCACTCATTCATCCATACAGCCACTCACACAGCCACTCACTCACCCATACATCTACTAACATAGCTGTTCACTCACCCATACAGCCTCTCACACATCCATTCACTCATGCACAAAACCCTTTTACATACCCATTCACGCATCAACACACTCATGTGCCTACCCACTCATCTACACAACCACTCACACACATACTTACTGTGCAAAACAGCTACTCACATTACCCACTCACTTACCCATACACCCAGTCAAACAGCCATTCACTTACCTATGCATCCACTTACACACCACCATTCACCCATAGAGCCATTCACTAAGCCACTCAGTCACCGATACAGCCACTCAAACACACAGACACTCACACAACCATCACAGTCACCAATACAGCCACTCATACACACACTCACCTATCGAAAAAGCCACCCACACTGTCATTCACCTATACAGCTACTCACACACCCACTTATTCACCCATACAGCCACTCACACACCCATACAGCCATACAGCCACACTGATACAGTCACAGCGCCACTCAGATAACATATATTAAAAACAGTATCACTCATTAGTAGTACAAATTAATAGTAATTTAACTTATGCAGAACCTTAGGATATATATTTAACTCTCAAAAACGTTCAAGAAACACTTACACTCACTGGATGACATCATCAGTGATGTTATTAGTGATGTAGTTTGAGAAGTCATCAATGATATCATCAGTAATGTCAATGACCATGTTATTGGTGATGAAATGTGTGATAACATCTCAATTGACATCACTGATGACAGCAGTGATAACATCATCCACAGCATCCCTGATGCACTCACTCACACCCCTATACAATCTTTCATACACCCACTGCCAATCCCACACCTCCATTTGCAAACCCATTCACAGAGCTATACCACTACTTACATACCCACTCACTGATTCATAGATCTACACACACATCCTCTTGCTCACCCATACTGCCACTCATGCACTCACTCACTACTAAAGTCATTGACATATCCACTCACAGACCCATACAGGCACTTGGGGGATGAAGTCAACTTTAGTCCTGAGGCCCTCAAGAGGCAAGGTGACCTCATTCCCAAACCAGCAGTGCACAGAAAGGTGAGTTTTCAGAGTGGGGGACAAAGGGGAATGGCCCCTGACCACCTCTCAGAATCCCATTGTGTTGGACTTACTGGAGGAAACAGGAGGTCTTGTTGGCCCCTAAGTACCTTCAGCAGCCAATTGGACTTCATACCCCACTCAGCAGTGAGCCAAAAGGCATGTTAGCAGAGTGGTGGAGAAAGGGGGTGGGGCCTCAGTGATTTGCCAGCTGTTTTTTCCTATTTCGTTTATAGAGGGGGGCTGCGTGACCCACCTTCCATGGACCATTTTGGGCTCTGAGGAACACATCCCCTGTGGCTTGGCCCATTTTTTATAATGCAGAAAAAAGGGAGGGGCCACACATTCCCCTGCTGAGGCCGATTTTAGCCTAGGGGACCCCATTCCCCAGGGCCAGGCTTTTATATATATATTTGTTTTTTAAAAAGGAAGTAAGGCAGCGCGGCCACCCTCCACAGACCAATTTTGGCCCCGGGGACCTCATCCCCCGAAGCCTGCCCTGTAACTCCTGAGGCCGATTTCAGCCCTGGGACCCCATCCCCTGGGGCCAGGCCAAAAAATATTTTGAAAAAATGAGTAGGAGGGCCAACACACCCACCTACAAGGGCAGATATTGCCCTATGGACCTCATTCTTGCAGGGCATTGCCTCTTGTTGGGAACCGTGGGGGAGCCTCAAGGCCCCCACAGTCCCTGCTCACTCCCCACCCCCTGTGGTAGCTGGCATTGCTTTTGGAAAGAGGGAACTGCTAACATGCAGCTCCCTCTGCCCAAAAGCAATTCTGCTCTACCTCATGGAAGCAAGAGCATTTTCCACGTTCTTGCTTCCATGAAGGGGACCAGAGTTTGCAATGGCTTGGCGGAAGCTCAGCAAACTGCAATGTCCTGGGGTGGGCACCCCAGGACATTGCTGGAGCCAGCCTTGTGGGGTGTTGGTCCCCAGGGCCATGGAGGGCTCCTGGAAGGGGGCTGCATGGCACCCCTTCCATCCTCTCTATAGCCACGGGGAAGTGGTGGTCCCCGGGGCTGAGGTTCCACAAAAAACCCGTCTTTACATTATTTGTGCTCCAGAGCATTGGCGGTCCCCAGGGCTGCATGTGGGGGCTGTAGCCCCCACTGTTATTTTAAATATAGCCCGGGGAGGTGGCCGTCCCCAGGGCTACGCATTTCAGTGCATTTTCTCCCTTGAAGATGGCAGTCCACAGGACTGCATGGGGGTGCTGGAGCCTCCCCACACATTTTGTTGTAATATAGCCCCAGGAGGTGGCAGTCCCCAGGTGAGCATGGGGGCAGCATGGCCCTCCTGCATTTCAGTGATTCAGGGAGGTGGCGGTACACAGGACTTCAGGGGGCCCAAGAGGGGCCCTCCATAATTATTATTTATTGCGCCTGGGACCTGGCCCACCCGGTGCTTAGTTAAATGAAGCACCAGGATTCGCAGATCCAACGTGACTCCTGCCAAAAATAAAAAATATAAAAGCTTTTTTGGGCCACGGGGTCTCCTGAACAGGCCTAGGGGGTCAGGGTGTTTCAACCCTGCCCCCTTTTCTTTTTCTTTTCTTTTTTCTTGTGACTCGGTTAAACCGAGTCCCAAGATGGCTGCCAACACTTCCTGGTTTGAAGTGTTTGCAGCCAACCAGATTTCAGCCACGAGATCAGGAGTGTTCACGGATACACCGCGGCCACAGTAGTATATTTGAGAAGTCTTTACATTTCTCAGGAACTACTGAACGGATTTACACCATTAAACAAAAAGAGTGGTTTCTGGAACAAGAGCTACCTTTTTGCCAAATTTGGTGTAAATCCTTTGAGCAGTTCAGGCTGTAGCCGTGTCTAAATTTCCTATTGAAATTAACATGGAGTAAAAGGGTTTTGGGACCCCCCTTTTTTCAGCCCCGCTCAATAAATCACCCTGACATTTTCTAGATTGGAGCTCAAGTAAGTGTCAAATTAGTCTTGAAACACCTTACGGGGAGAGAGGATGCAGTAGTTTGCTGCGCAAGGTGTTTGCCAGATGGGACTTTTTTCTTTTATTGAACCCGCTTATGAGATGCCGGGACAAAGTGCAAACCACTGTCAGCAGGACTGGGAGGCCACTTGGCTTTTTGAGTGAAGATTGACTGTATTTTTCACTCACTATGGAGTGCATGAAAACCCAACATGGACCAGGTGGGAGCAGCGCTAAAGTGACTGGGGAGGCTGGTTTAACACTCAACACCAATCAGAGTGTACTATGATTCTTTAAACCAGCCCCCAGGTGGAACAACAATCACTTGATGGAACATGGCACTGAGGAAAGCCGACAGGATGAAACTCGCCTGCCTAGCGTTTCATTCAACATTAAACTCGAGCGCTTGAATTTTGGAAATAAAAAGCACCTGACAACTCCAAACATGTGTCGGCCCCGTTTTCTCTGTGGGGGAATCTAGGGGATTGGAGTCTATGTTAGAGCGGTATAGCAAGCACCGCTTTCCTGAACGCTCTCCCGGTTTGGAGCTCCACACAGGACCTGCTAAAACTTGGTATTGTATACAACTACAGCACGGCGCCCCCCCCCGTATGAAAAAGACACTCACTTGAGTTGGAATGCCAGACGGGGAGAGAGGATGCAAGAGTTTGCTGCGTAAGGTGTTTGCCAGATGGGACTTTTTTCTTTTATTGAACCCGCTTATGAGATGCCAGGACAAAGTGCAAACCACTGCCAGCAGGACTGGGAAGCCACTTGGCTTTTTGAGTGGAGATTCACTGTATTTTTCACTCGCTATGGAGTGCATGAAAACCTGACATGGACCAGGGGGAGCAGCGCTAAAGTGACTGGGGAGGCTGGTTTAACACTCAACACCTATCAGAGTGGACTATGATTCTTTAAACCTGCCCCCAGGTGGAACAACAATCACTTGATGGAACATGACAACTCCGAGTATGTGTCGGCCCTGTTTATATATTACCTACTGGCGGTCGCCAGTAGGTAGTTATAGTTAGGACCCTGTTTCCATAGGAAAACCGCAACATTCTATTTTGAATAACTTTGGCGCCGGTCGACGAATCCTCGCGAATTTTTCAAAATAGGTGGGGCGCTACGCTCCGCTCCTTCCCTGAAAGTCTCGGGGGGATTCGTCAAGCGGGGGCTGAGATAAAAGGGGGGTCCCAAAACGCGTTTTTCCCATGCATTTTTCCATAGGACCTTTAGACAGGGCTACAGTCCGAACGTCTGAACAGAATTACTAGAAATTTGGCAGAGAGGTAGTCCTCAGGTCAAGGAAGTGCCTTTTGTAGGTTTGGTGTAAATCTGTTCAGTAGATTCTGAGAAAATAGCCTTTAAATCAATATATATATCTGAGCCAGCTTACGGTGCGCTTACGGTGCGCTTACCGTACGCGTACGGTGGCGTGCGCGAGCGCGATTCTGATTGGCTCTTAGATCTTAGTAAACATTCGAATCGGTCGAAACCAGGAAGCGGCGGCCGCCATTTCGTGTGTTTCACTCAGAAAAAAAAGAGTGATAACAAGAAAAGGGGGCAAGGAGGAGAGTTACAGACCCCCTAAAATTTGTAAGGGGGTCAAAGAAGGACAGAAAAGTACAAAGAAAACATTTATTGATTTTAAAAAAAATCACGGGGTACGCGTACGGTAAGCGTACGGTAAAAAAATAAAATAAAAAAAGAAATGAAATGCAGATTTAAGTGTTTAGATATTAGGGGGCTCTAAAAAGAGCCGTTGTGTGTATGAAGTGATTTTTAAGTGGTACCTACAAGTAAGTACCAATGCAGAGTCTAAGGTTCAAGAGGAAGACTCTGTTCCCTTCATCATTGAAGTGCACACCATCTCCTCTATAAATGCCTTGCATGTCGTAACGCAAGTTGTTGTGGTAAATGGAACCCATACCATAGTCACCGAGGAAAGCAGAAACAGATTTGTTGACGTGCTTTCTTGCTTTGTCAATCTGCGGACAGAAATGATTGGACCAGTTCCATTTTTGCCTTTGGCATATGTTAGAAAACACAAAGGCAGTTTTAGGGAAAAGTGAAAACAGTTGTGCAAAGGTGTCCTTCATAAGCATTTCCAGACCTACCCCAGTCAAAGTGCCTAGGTCATTGCCACCACAGTGCACTATTATGAGGTCAGGGTGTTGGTTTTGCATGAAGGATTTCACCAATGGCATCAATTGGTGCCACTTTAACCCTCTCTGACCAATCCATTTAATGTCTACATTTGGCAAAGCAAGGTCTCTCACCATACCTGTTTTCTCTGCAAACTTTTCACTCCAGAAGACATAGCTGTGCCCTACAATCCACACTGTGAACATCTTCAAAGGAGAACTGGATGCACTCAGGAGGTGTAATTCAGTAGAATGGTAAAAAGAAATGAAAGACAGTTTGGAAATGGAGGCATACATATTTTTTTCATAAAAAAAAGAACTGATTGGCTGTTTCATACCATTCTAGAATAAAAACTAGGCTGTATGTGTAAATTAATAGAAGCATGTTTTGTATTGGTACAGAAAAATGTGTTACCAAAGAACAGTACTATGGATTTGCTGTTAGGTTTGAAAAGTCAAGCACTCTTGCTCTGTGGAATTGAAACATTATTTGGCGAACTTCTGACCTAACTCCACACAGCAGTGTTCCATGAGCTGTTGCTATGGTAGCAGGCAGAAGTCAAGTTGGGGGAAGGGTACTAGGCAGAAGTCAAGTTGGGGGAAGGGTACTTTTGGAAAAGGGTTGGTTTTCAACCAATAGAAATGTGTGATTACATTTGAAAAAAAGGGGGAAGCACTGAGATTTGAAATTAACATGTATATATGTGGAAAAAGAGAGGGAAAGTTTGCCATTATCTGGTTCTGCTGAGAGGAGAGAGGTGTAAAGAACAGAGATCCTGGCTCTGATAATCTGCTGTTTGAGTGCCACATTTCTTTCACAACTAACTAATTTTAAAGGTGAGTTTAGAGTTTGAGAGGGGATGTATATGGTAAATTAAGAAATGAATAATAGAAATGCAATTCTTTTTGTTGAAGTTGTGTTTATTATTTTCTGTTTTGGGAGAAATTTAAATGTGAGGAACAAGTAAAATAATATGGACTATGTTTTCACAATAAATTAAGGTGTACTGGTATAAAAAAAGAATAGTTTAAGGGTTTGAGGTTAGACTCAGTAATGCAAATACATTCAGCATCACTAAGGCTGTTTGCCCTTGCTGGAGTGTAGGCAGTCACCCAGGTTACAAATGGTGCTGGTCTGAAAAAGCAGTTTGGACATGTGCTTTTTAAAAAATCTGAAAAGTGGATTCATAATGTGTCAGTCTGTAAAAGTGTTTATCACTTGCCAAAAAAAAGAGCAGTAAGTGTGCTTTCAAATTGGCAAAGAAATTTCGTTTTGTGACTAATGTGAAAACATGACTCTGTGTGCAAAGAGGAATTATAGGCAGAGATTTATTGCGTATTGCTCTGGTGATTTCACAGTTGCATTAGATGGAAAGGGGGAGCCATTTTTTGGTGCAGAAGCAGACTCTTAGCACACACCCAGCTGCTTACTATGTGGAATCATGCACAGTATTCACAAGCGAGTGGGGTTTGAGGTTTCAGTCAGTAATGCAAATACATTCAGCATCACTAAGGCTGGTTGCCCTTGCTGGAGTGTAGGCAGTCACCCAGGTTACAAATGGTGCTGGTCTGAAAAAGCAGTTTGGACATGTGCTTTTTAAAAAATCTGAAAAGTGGATTCATAATGTGTCAGTCTGTAAAAGTGTTTATCACTTGCCAAAAAAAAGAGCAGTAAGTGTGCTTTCAAATTGGCAAAGAAATTTCGTTTTGTGACTAATGTGAAAACATGACTCTGTGTGCAAATAGGAATTACAGGCAGAGATTTATTGCGTATTGCTCTGGTGATTTCACAGTTGCATTAGATGGAAAGGGGGAGCCATTTTTTGGTGCAGAAGCAGACTCTTAGCACACAGCCAGCTGCTTACCATGTGGAATCATGCACAGTATTCACAAGCGAGTGGGGTTTGAGGTTTCAGTCAGTAATGCAAATACATTCAGCATCACTAAGGCTGGTTGCCCTTGCTGGAGTGTAGGCAGTCACCCAGGTTACAAATGGTGCTGGTCTGAAAAAGCAGTTTGGACATGTGCTTTTTAAAAAATCTGAAAAGTGGATTCATAATGTGTCAGTCTGTAAAAGTGTTTATCACTTGCCAAAAAAAAGAGCAGTAAGTGTGCTTTCAAATTGGCAAAGAAATTTCGTTTTGTGACTATTGTGAAAACATGACTCTGTGTGCAAATAGGAATTACAGGCAGAGATTTATTGCGTATTGCTCTGGTGATTTCACAGTTGCATTAGATGGAAAGGGGGAGCCATTTTTTGGTGCAGAAGCAGACTCTTAGCACACAGCCAGCTGCTTACCATGTGGAATCATGGACAGTATTCACAAGCGAGTGGGGTTTGAGGTTTCAGTCAGTAATGCAAATACATTCAGCATCACTAAGGCTGGTTGCCCTTGCTGGAGTGTAGGCAGTCACCCAGGTTACAAATGGTGCTGGTCTGAAAAAGCAGTTTGGATATGTGCTTTTTAAAAAATCTGAAAAGTGGATTCATAATGTGTCAGTCTGTAAAAGTGTTTATCACTTGCCAAAAAAAAGAGCAGTAAGTGTGCTTTCAAATTGGCAAAGAAATTTCGTTTAAGGGCCTAATGTGAAAACATGACTCTGTGTGCAAATAGGAATTACAGGCAGAGATTTATTGCGTATTGCTCTGGTGATTTCACAGTTGCATTAGATGGAAAGGGGGAGCCATTTTTTGGTGCAGAAGCAGACTCTTAGCACACAGCCAGCTGCTTACCATGTGGAATCATGCACAGTATTCACAAGCGAGTGGGGTTTGAGGTTTCAGTCAGTAATGCAAATACATTCAGCATCACTAAGGCTGGTTGCCCTTGCTGGAGTGTAGGAAGTCACCCAGGTTACAAATGGTGCTGGTCTGAAAAAGCAGTTTGGACATGTGCTTTTTAAAAAATCTGAAAAGTGGATTCATAATGTGTCAGTCTGTAAAAGTGTTTATCACTTGCCAAAAAAAAGAGCAGTAAGTGTGCTTTCAAATTGGCAAAGAAATTTCGTTTAAGGGCCTAATGTGAAAACATGACTCTGTGTGCAAATAGGAATTACAGGCAGAGATTTATTGCGTATTGCTCTGGTGATTTCACAGTTGCATTAGATGGAAAGGGGGAGCCATTTTTTGGTGCAGAAGCAGACTCTTAGCACACAGCCAGCTGCTTACCATGTGGAATCATGGACAGTATTCACAAGCGAGTGGGGTTTGAGGTTTCAGTCAGTAATGCAAATACATTCAGCATCACTAAGGCTGGTTGCCCTTGCTGGAGTGTAGGCAGTCACCCAGGTTACAAATGGTGCTGGTCTGAAAAAGCAGTTTGGATATGTGCTTTTTAAAAAATCTGAAAAGTGGATTCATAATGTGTCAGTCTGTAAAAGTGATTATCACTTGCCAAAAAAAAGAGCAGTAAGTGTGCTTTCAAATTGGCAAAGAAATTTCGTTTTGTGACTAATGTGAAAACATGACTCTGTGTGCAAATAGGAATTACAGGCAGAGATTTATTGCGTATTGCTCTGGTGATTTCACAGTTGCATTAGATGGAAAGGGGGAGAAATTTTTTGGTGCAGGAGCAGACTCTTAGCACACACCCAGCTGCTTACCATGTGGAATCATGGACAGTATTCACAAGCGAGTGGGGTTTGAGGTTTCAGTCAGTAATGCAAATACATTCAGCATCACTAAGGCTGTTTGCCCTTGCTGGAGTGTAGGCAGTCACCCAGGTTACAAATGGTGCTGGTCTGAAAAAGCAGTTTGGACATGTGCTTTTTAAAAAATCTGAAAAGTGGATTCATAATGTGTCAGTCTGTAAAAGTGTTTATCACTTGCCAAAAAAAAGAGCAGTAAGTGTGCTTTTAAATTGGCAAAGAAATTTCGTTTAAGGGCCTAATGTGAAAACATGACTCTGTGTGCAAATAGGAATTACAGGCAGAGATTTATTGCGTATTGCTCTGGTGATTTCACAGTTGCATTAGATGGAAAGGGGGAGCCATTTTTTGGTGCAGAAGCAGACTCTTAGCACACACCCAGCTGCTTACCATGTGGAATCATGGACAGTATTCACAAGCGAGTGGGGTTTGAGGTTTCAGTCAGTAATGCAAATACATTCAGCATCACTAAGGCTGTTTGCCCTTGCTGGAGTGTAGGCAGTCACCCAGGTTACAAATGGTGCTGGTCTGAAAAAGCAGTTTGGACATGTGCTTTTTAAAAAATCTGAAAAGTGGATTCATAATGTGTCAGTCTGTAAAAGTGTTTATCACTTGCCAAAAAAAAGAGCAGTAAGTGTGCTTTCAAATTGGCAAAGAAATTTTGTTTTGTGACTAATGTGAAAACATGACTCTGTGTGCAAATAGGAATTACAGGCAGAGATTTATTGCGTATTGCTCTGGTGATTTCACAGTTGCATTAGATGGAAAGGGGGAGCCATTTTTTGGTGCAGAAGCAGACTCTTAGCACACAGCCAGCTGCTTACCATGTGGAATCATGCACAGTATTCACAAGCGAGTGGGGTTTGAGGTTTCAGTCAGTAATGCAAATACATTCAGCATCACTAAGGCTGGTTGCCCTTGCTGGAGTGTAGGCAGTCACCCAGGTTACAAATGGTGCTGGTCTGAAAAAGCAGTTTGGACATGTGCTTTTTAAAAAATCTGAAAAGTGGATTCATAATGTGTCAGTCTGTAAAAGTGTTTATCACTTGCCAAAAAAAAGAGCAGTAAGTGTGCTTTCAAATTGGCAAAGAAATTTCGTTTTGTGACTAATGTGAAAACATGACTCTGTGTGCAAATAGGAATTACAGGCAGAGATTTATTGCGTATTGCTCTGGTGATTTCACAGTTGCATTAGATGGAAAGGGGGAGCCATTTTTTGGTGCAGAAGCAGACTCTTAGCACACAGCCAGCTGCTTACCATGTGGAATCATGGACAGTATTCACAAGCGAGTGGGGTTTGAGGTTTCAGTCAGTAATGCAAATACATTCAGCATCACTAAGGCTGGTTGCCCTTGCTGGAGTGTAGGCAGTCACCCAGGTTACAAATGGTGCTGGTCTGAAAAAGCAGTTTGGATATGTGCTTTTTAAAAAATCTGAAAAGTGGATTCATAATGTGTCAGTCTGTAAAAGTGTTTATCACTTGCCAAAAAAAAGAGCAGTAAGTGTGCTATCAAATTGGCAAAGAAATTTCGTTTAAGGGCCTAATGTGAAAACATGACTCTGTGTGCAAATAGGAATTACAGGCAGAGATTTACTGCGTATTGCTCTGGTGATTTCACAGTTGCATTAGATGGAAAGGGGGAGCCATTTTTTGGTGCAGAAGCAGACTCTCAGCACACAGCCAGCTGCTTACCATGTGGAATCATGCACAGTATTCACAAGCGAGTGGGGTTTGAGGTTTCAGTCAGTAATGCAAATACATTCAGCATCACTAAGGCTGGTTGCCCTTGCTGGAGTGTAGGAAGTCACCCAGGTTACAAATGGTGCTGGTCTGAAAAAGCAGTTTGGACATGTGCTTTTTAAAAAATCTAAAAAGTGGATTCATAATGTGTCAGTCTGTAAAAGTGTTTATCACTTGCCAAAAAAAAGAGCAGTAAGTGTGCTTTCAAATTGGCAAAGAAATTTCGTTTAAGGGCCTAATGTGAAAACATGACTCTGTGTGCAAATAGGAATTACAGGCAGAGATTTATTGCGTATTGCTCTGGTGATTTCACAGTTGCATTAGATGGAAAGGGGGAGCCATTTTTTGGTGCAGAAGCAGACTCTTAGCACACACCCAGCTGCTTACCATGTGGAATCATGGACAGTATTCACAAGCGAGTGGGGTTTGAGGTTTCAGTCAGTAATGCAAATACATTCAGCATCACTAAGGCTGGTTGCCCTTGCTGGAGTGTAGGCAGTCACCCAGGTTACAAATGGTGCTGGTCTGAAAAAGCAGTTTGGACATGTGCTTTTTAAAAAATCTGAAAAGTGGATTCATAATGTGTCAGTCTGTAAAAGTGTTTATCACTTGCCAAAAAAAAGAGCAGTAAGTGTGCTTTCAAATTGGCAAAGAAATTTCGTTTAAGGGCCTAATGTGAAAACATGACTCTGTGTGCAAATAGGAATTACAGACAGAGATTTATTGCGTATTGCTCTGGTGATTTCACAGTTGCATTAGATGGAAAGGGGGAGCCATTTTTTGGTGCAGAAGCAGACTCTTAGCACACACCCAGCTGCTTACCATGTGGAATCATGGACAGTATTCACAAGCGAGTGGGGTTTGAGGTTTCAGTCAGTAATGCAAATACATTCAGCATCACTAAGGCTGTTTGCCCTTGCTGGAGTGTAGGCAGTCACCCAGGTTACAAATGGTGCTGGTCTGAAAAAGCAGGTTGGACATGTGCTTTTTAAAAAATCTGAAAAGTGGATTCATAATGTGTCAGTCTGTAAAAGTGTTTATCACTTGCCAAAAAAAAGAGCAGTAAGTGTGCTTTTAAATTGGCAAAGAAATTTCGTTTAAGGGCCTAATGTGAAAACATGACTCTGTGTGCAAATAGGAATTACAGGCAGAGATTTATTGCGTATTGCTCTGGTGATTTCACAGTTGCATTAGATGGAAAGGGGGAGCCATTTTTTGGTGCAGAAGCAGACTCTTAGCACACACCCAGCTGCTTACCATGTGGAATCATGGACAGTATTCACAAGCGAGTGGGGTTTGAGATTTCAGTCAGTAATGCAAATACATTCAGCATCACTAAGGCTGGTTGCCCTTGCTGGAGTGTAGGCAGTCACCCAGGTTACAAATGGTGATGGTCTGAAAAAGCAGTTTGGACATGTGCTTTTTAAAAAATCTGAAAAGTGCATTCATAATGTGTCAGTCTGTAAAAGTGATTATCACTTGCCAAAAAAAAGAGCAGTAAGTGTGCTTTCACATTGGCAAAGAAATTTTGTTTTGTGACTAATGTGAAAACAAATGTAGTAATATATTTAAATAAAATAAAGGAATTTTTTTTTTAGTTTTTTTCAGGTATTGCTGAAGAGCAGTGAACAAAATTTAAGATGCCTACAAAATCCAGAGTAAAAAAAGACCACAAAAAAAACCTATATTTGAAGACAACTGGAGGACCTAAGTTAGTTGAAGATGCTCATGTTGGGAAAAAGAAAAAATCTTCTGGTAAGCAGACAAAAAATTTTCTAAAAAATATATTCAAAAAAAGGAAAAATGTACAAAATGTCTGTACTGGAAAGAATGATTTCAATCGAAAACGACAGGAAAAAATTGAGAATTTAGTTAATGCAAATATACCTTCTGCAACTACAAAGATTAACTTAAACAGAAAAACAGCGTTTAAAGAGATACGTAGAAAAATGTTTCAGAGAAGAGTTATGTCCAATTTGATAAAGGATGTGAAGAAATATAAGCAAAAGGCTAAGTTTTATAAGAGAAAAAAAGAAATTGAAGCCATTGCAGCAAAGGCATTAGAATTAAAAAGGAAACTATTCATTTTAATTTTGAATAGGATGCGTACATTAGACAAAATGGTTAATGTACTGAAATCACATAGCAAAAGGAAAAGAGTAGTGAACAGAACAAACTTTTCTAAAGTGTTTTTAGGAAAATGGATGCATAGTTCAAGTAGTGAACCTTTTTTTAATGAAGAGAGTTATTTTCAAAGTAACAGTTTGCTGCATGCAGTTGACACCAGAGGTCGTGCTTATGAAGTGAAAAATGGTTGCATAATGGAGAAGGAGATAATGGTTCCAAGAGATGAGGTACAAGTGATGGCGGATGAGGCTATGGGGAGACGTCCTAAAGCCCCAGTGTACACTTGGAATTGTAGTAGTATTTGCACTGTGCGTCAGGAATCTATTGATAAATTTCGTGAGTTCCTAAGAGAATATAGTAAAAAAAAGTGTAAAACAGAAGATTAAGGTGCTTCAAAGTTTGGATCCATGCAGAGTGAGAGAGAATACTGGTTTGCAGGGTCATTCTCTGGCTTGTCTATGTAGAAAAGTGTGTAATAGTGTTTTCCATCATTTTAGGATGCTGGCTGTTCATCATACTGAAATGATAAAGTTTGTGAGACGGTTGTATTTTGCTAAAAGTCCAGCAATAAAGTTAGATGAATTGAATAGGGCTCTGTTCCGTGGAACGGTATCAGATGTAGAGAAGGTTGTTGATGAAATTCAGTTTTGTTACTTTGGTCCTGAACAAAACAGTGCAGAGAAGGACACAGTAAATGAGGAAGAAGTGGAAGAGAATGTAGAACCCTCTGTAAGTAATACATTTAATGATCACATAACAAAATTTGCAATAATCTCTAATGAAAGACCAAATATTACTTGTATTTGTTGCCGCAGAACCCATTATAGAAAACAAACCAGGTATGTTGATCTCTACAGAAAGAGTGAAAATGAAGATAATTATAAGTGGAAGGATTTTGCCACATATATATTTCTTGAAAATTGTTTTGAATTGGGTGAAGTTCAGCGTATTTGTAAATACTGTTACAACAAGTTAGAGGAAAATAGAATGCCGACCAGAGCTGTACATAATAATTTAGAATTGGATGCTATTCCTGCTGAACTTTCTGAATTAAATACATATGAGTCTATACTCATTCAATGTGTTCATCCGTTCCAGACCATAGTACGTATGGAGCCCAAAACTGGTAAATTACCTCCTTCAGATTTACTGAGAGGTTTAAAAGGTAGAGTGGTGTATTTGCCCTTGGATTTGAAAAAAAATATGGAAACTATTGATGCGGATACTTTGGAAACTGAACCATTAATTATTCTGGTTAATGGTGTACCTACAAAGAATAAGAAGATTTGGCAGGAGCTGGTAGATGTACGGAAAGTACAAAGAGCAAATTTGTATTTGAAAAGGAATAACAAATGGTATGAATCAATTTATATAGAAGAAGAAGAAGAAGAAGATTTACAAGAAGACACAGAAACACCAACTGGACAAATTGAAAAAGTGGACAAGTCAAAGGAAGAAGAAATTTATGAACATTTTAGCATACATCCTCTTCATTCAAAAGAAGTTATGGGAGACAATATTGATCTATTTCAGATGAAGAAAGCAAAAGGAACTCCCGTGAGTGTATGGGAGGAGAGCTTGGAAGCTCGATGTTTTCCCCAGCTGTTTCCTAAAGGAAAAGGAGGACGATACGATGAACGTCCGGAACAGATTCCAGCTTCTGAGTATCGGACTACAAGACTATATGCTGAAGATCCCAGATTTCGACAAAGTATTCCTTATTTGTTCCATCTTTTATTTGAAAGCGACTTGTCTGCATTGTCTTATGCAGTAAATCACATTTTAAAAAGTGGAGTACATTTGCAAAATGTGTCTGCTAAGGATTTTATGGAGAAAGTGCAGCACCGAGATGATCATTTGGAAACACAACTGATCAATCTGATGGCTTGTCAGCGTGGGACAAATGAATATTGGTACCGACGCCATGGTGAATTAAAATGCATGTTACGGAATTTAGGAACACCAACATGGTTCGTTACCCTAAGCTGTGCGGAGTACGCTTGGGATGATTTACTGGATTTTCTACGAGAGGCAAATTCAAACATTAAAAACATCGAATACAAGACAGCAGGAGAACTGTGCTCATTAGATCCGGTTAATGTTTGCAGATATTTCAATCATAGATTTGAGGCTATGATGTCCTTCATCTGCAATAAAAAAAATCCACCTCTAGGAGAAGTAGTGGATTTCTTTTGGAGAAAAGAGTACCAGGCAAGAGGTGCTCCTCATATTCATATGCTGTTGTGGATCAAGGATGCCCCAAAGTTTGGAACAGATACTGATGAAGCAGTGTTATCTTACATTGAAGAATATGCAACATGTGCTATACCAAAAAGCACAGAAGAGAAAAAGTTAAAGGAGCAAGTTTTACGTTTCCAAAGTCATCGGTGTGGAAAATACTGTCGACGGAAATACAAGAGCAAAGATAAATACTACACTAAATGTCGATTTGGATTTCCTAGACCTGTTCTGTCAAATGGAAGAGTTAACAGTTTTATGTCATCTGTGAGACATACTATCACAAGAAAATCACCTAAGAATACCTACAACCTTAAAAGAAAAGAAGAATCAAAAAATATAAATGACTACAACCCAGTGATTTTATCCATGTGGAACGCTAACATGGATATACAGTATGTAGCTGACAATTCCATTGCTGTTGCTCGAAATGTAACGTCTTACATTACGAAATCAGAAAAAACAGAATTGAAGGAAATGTGGGAAGAGATTTCTCACGAGAAAACTGTCAGTAAGAAGCTGTACAGTTTCAGTTCGAAGATGTTATCGCATCGAGAAATTGGATCCTACGAATGTTCAGATAGGTTATCTTCTGCAAGTCTCTACTCGAAATCAAGAAGAATAATTTGGGCAAGTTTAGGCCTTGCAGCAATGAGAAATCGGGTACTGAAATCTGTTGGAGAAATTGAATATTTGGCCGAGAATGACCCAGAAAGTACAGATATTTTGAAATCAAACATGTTGGACACATATTATCCCAAGAGAAGTCATCATCTGGAGAACATGTGTCTCTATGAAGTGCTGCAGAACTACATTTATTCACGGAAAGCCGCAGAAGACATCAACAATGGAAAATATAAAGTCATTGGTGAGGAAGGATGTTTGGTGAAGCAAACAAAAGGAAGTTTGATAAATCACCGGAAGCTGAGTTGCGACACTACTGACAAAAAGGAATTTTACTACTTGGCTCTTTTACAGCTGTTTAAACCATGGCGTACAGAGGATGAACTACTGGGAGAATTTCAAAGCTATGAAGATTCTTTTAATGCTTGCAAAGACAGCATACAATGCAATACATTCACAACTTATCTGCAAATGTTAAATGAAGAAATTGCAAGAGTTGCACTATCCCATCCAGGGTGGTGTCCCTCTATGCGCACAGCGTTGTGGGGTAACAAAGTTACCAATTTTCGTTCTGGTTAAACCAAAGTTCATTTATTCATGATTAGAAATTAGAAATTCATTGTTCCGTGTAACAAATTATCACATGTTGTGTCAACAAAGGTGCTGGTGGATATCCTCTATGCATTTCGGGTAAAACCCTTCATCAGGAGGAATCCTGTAAACAAAAACAGGAGATAATGTTGCATGTCCCCTCATAGGATTTAACTTCCACTTACAAATTAAAGCGTTAACATAGTTAAATAAGTGAAAACATGTACCATCCAAGATATCAAGCTTCAAAAAGTGCACGAAAGCATATCAAGAAACGCTGTTAAGGAGAACTACAAAGGCGTATTAGAAATTGCATCCAAGCTATCCGGTGTCTTTTTTGAAAATTTCCGGCGTGTGAATCGTGCTGTAAAATAGATACGGTGATAGCGGCGTGTTAAATAGATACGTGAATGTTATATAAAGTATGCGTGCCGAGATCAAGTGAGATAGTCCAACACGTGTACAAAGTAAAGCATGCAGTGTTAGCAACATAAGCCATAAGATAGAACCACGCACCAAAGTCGATTAAGATCGTGACAGTTACCTCAGTTCACCCGTTCGAATGAGCATATCCAAACTGCTCTGATCCGAAAAACCGTTAGTAAACGTGTAGCCATGTTAAGTATGCGGATAGTGAACAAAGAAAGAAGACTCTAATAGTGGCGGCCATCTTAGAATAGAAAACATGTAAATTGTCAGAACATGACAAAAAGCAATAAACAATGACTCGACAAGAAAACCGAGTTAGTACAATGTAACCAAGGCAAAATACATAAAAGTTGAAATAATAAGTTGTGGTCACCAATGTAAGATAAAAGCTAAAAAACGGTGTTGGAAAAAATTAAATAAAGTTGTAAAGAATCAAATCAAAAAGAAAAAGAAACATGGATGGAAAATACATGTAAGCAGAAAGGTTGAAGATGGGTAAAGAAACAGTGGAGAAAAAACAATAACATTTTAAACATGAAAGATGTATATGAGCTTTTGGGCATTCTTGTGGGCAACAATTCAAAGTCAAATAAAGCAACTCAGTTCGAGACGATCATTCAGTCCAAGGGGTACCATGGAGTTCATTTTGTAAATCCAAAAGGTCTCTCTTTGAATCAGAAATTTTCTGTTGTCACAACCTTCCCTTAGCGGAACTGTTTCACACACTAGGAAACGTAATTGACTGACGTTGTGTTTGTGTTCATTAAAATGTACTGCTACTGTCGAATTGAGATTGTTGTTGCGGATGTTGCTTTTGTGTTCGTTTAATCGGGTTTTCATTTTCCTTTCGGTTTTGCCAATATAAGGCAAGCCGCATGGGCACTTCAACATGTAAACAACATTTTTGGAATCACAAGTTGCAGAAACGAAAAGTTTTATGTTGTGACCTTTAGTTGGATGTTGTATGTTCGTGCCTGTAATGATGTTATTACAATTCCCACAATTGTGGCAAGGTATAGTACCCTTGTATTCAGAAAATGGCTGTAAGGAGCTTGTTGATTTTAATACCTCCATGAAATTTCTACTCCTTTCGTAGGCAAACAGTGGTTGCTGCGAAAAGATCTGATTGAAGTCAGATTCCATTTGTAGTAAAGGCCAATGTCTAAGAATGGATTTCCTGATGTTAAAACTTTCTGTTGAGAATTTTGTAACCATAACCATTCTCGTAGCTGTATCTGAGGCTGTTGGTTGTTTTTCCAACAACATTCCCCTTTGTTTATTGGACGATTTGTCAATGGCTGTTGTCAATATTTGTGATGGATAACCTCGCTTTACAAAGCGTCGTTCCATTTCCAAGGTTTGTTGGGTTAGTTGTTGGTGAGGAAGGATGTTTGGTGAAGCAAACAAAAGGAAGTTTGATAAATCACCGGAAGCTGAGTTGCGACACTACTGACAAAAAGGAATTTTACTACTTGGCTCTTTTACAGCTGTTTAAACCATGGCGTACAGAGGATGAACTACTGGGAGAATTTCAAAGCTATGAAGATTCTTTTAATGCTTGCAAAGACAGCATACAATGCAATACATTCACAACTTATCTGCAAATGTTAAATGAAGAAATTGAACAGGAAACTACAATTGCAGCAGAAATAGCTAGAGACAGTTCTCAGGACAGCCAAAGTTCAGGAACACTCAGTCAAGATCCCCTAGGACAACCAATCGTTGAAAATGAAGCATCAATAGCCATGAATGAAGTGGAAACGGCTATGAATCAAGCTCCAGGAGAATTTATAGACTTACAAAATTTGGAAAGACAACTGAACGAAGAGCAGCAACAAATTTATGAAGAGATCAGAAAAAAAATTGATCACGGATTTCTACATGAAAAAAAAGAGTGCTCATGCACATCATTTCATCCAATCAGGATGTATGTAAGCGGACAAGCTGGAACTGGAAAAAGTTTCCTAATAAAAGTCATCAGAAGCTACCTACAGCAAAAAACGGATTCTACTTTGTCTTGTGTGGTTACTGCTCCAACTGGGTTAGCAGCATATAACATAAAAGGAATCACTTTACATCGTTTGCTAATGTTACCAGTGGAGCATGAGAACAAAATACAATACAACAAGCTAAATGGAGAAGCATGCTTGGAGGTTTCAAGAGTATTGAAGAAGATGCAAGTTCTCATTATTGATGAGGTGAGCATGGTATCAAACGTAATGCTTGCCTTTGTGCATTTAAGAATGCAGCAAATTCTGAAGACAGACTATGACGTGTTATTTGGAGGAAAACACGTCATAGTTTTGGAGATCTTTTGCAACTTACTCCAGTTAAAGGACAACCAGTGTTTAATACTGTGACACATGAAGACACGAAGAAGTCATTGGGAAGCATCGGTAATACAAATATTTGGTCCTTCTTTGAGTACAAGGAACTTACAACTAATATGAGGCAAGCAAACGATGAAGAATATGGAAGTATTCTGAAAGATATCAGGATTGGACTACTCACAGAAGCTGGCAAAAAAGCATTACAGAGTCGGCTGCTACATAATTTATTTCCAAAGGAAGTAATAGTTGCAGAGAAGATATACAAGAACATTGCAGAAAACAAAAGTGTCATCTGCTTAATGCCAACTCTACGTGAATGCTCAATATTCAATGAGGAGCTTTTGAAATTGGAAAAGGAAGATATCAGGAAATTGGAAGCAGTGGACAAAATTGAGGATGGAAGAATTACTGTCACATTAACAGGCACACTGAAAAATAAATTGGATTCACTAGAGAAGAACATTTCCAAAACAGCTGGATTAGAAAAAAATCTATATGTTTGCATGAACTGTAGAGTATTTTTAAGGAGAAATTTGGATGTTGAAAAAGGTTTAGTTAATGGAGCTATGGGAATAGTTGTGGGTTTTATTAATTATCAGAAAAAAGATGGAATTGAATGTTTAAAAATAAAATTTGATCAGATAGAAGAAGTTAAAGACATTTGTCGTTGTTCAGTTCGTTTCATGCTTGTGAAAGACTTATATGTACGTAGGAAGCAGTTTCCGTTTTCGCTAGCATATGCTGTAACTATTCACAAGTCTCAAGGATTGACTGTAGATTGTGCATTTGTGAACATTGGTTCAACTGTGTTCAAAGAAGGTATGGCATATGTTGCTTTGTCACGAGTGAAAACATTATCAGGTTTATTCATGATAGACTTTGATGATTCAAAAGTTAGTGCTGATACAAATTGTGTAAAGGAGTATAATAGATTAAGAAGAAGCTATGCTCCTCATTTAGGTCAGTATCCTGTGTTGGAGAAACGTGTGGTTTCTCGTAAAAGGAGAAATGAGAATATCTGTAATGAAGATGTAGAGAGGAGGAAAAAAAAGAGGAGTGATGTAATTGCAAGCAAAAAGAATAAGGAAAATGAAGAACAGGTTGTAGGATGTTATTTTGAAAATAGCTCTGGTGTCAACTGCTACGCTAATGTAGTGCTGAATGTTGCATTTTATCTGGAAAGTTTGCAAGAGCAGATAATAGTAAATCAGGGAAAAAGATTCTGTTCTGTGCTGAGTCTCCTTTTTGAAAAGCTGAGTAATGATAAAACTCAAATAGAAAGTGCTACTGAAATTAGAAAAGTTTTAGATGTATGTTCAGGACGAACACAGTTTTCTCAAAATGTACAGCAAGACGCACAGGAATTCTTGATTTATTTTCTTCAGGTACTGGAAGAAGAAGGGGTTCCCATTGAAAATTTATTTGGTCTCTCTTATAAATGGGAACATAGTTGTGAAAACTGTTATAATATATGTGGCTCTAATGTTGATTCTGAAAGGTTTATTTATTTAACATTGCCAGAGAGTAAAACAGTCACTTTTGCTAAATTAGTTAAAGATGCTAATCATAGCATGCAATGCAGTGAGTGTAAATCTGACATGTTTTCAACATTAATTTTAAAGGAATACAGACAGTATGTAATTTTAATGATGCAACGATGTAGAGCTGATGGTTCAAAATTGGATACCTTAATAAAGAAGTTTACAGGACAGCAATTATCAATTTCAGGAAAAACGTTTGTAACAGTTGCAATAATTTTCCATGATGGACCTACTGTAACTTCTGGTCATTACACAGTTTATCTTAAATGTGAAAAAGGCTGGACACTGTGTAATGATTCCCAATTGATTTTTAAGCAACGTTTGCCTTTTGATTTAGCAAATTCCTATCTAATCTTCCTGAAACCTAAATTTTAGAGAGATTTGGCAACATCTGGACAAAACAATTTTACCATTTTATTGGATTACCATTTGGAATTTACAAATAAAAAGATTTAACAAATTATCATTTGGCCTAATGGAAAGGTAACCAATTGTAATGTGGAATTTTTCAATTTTTTAAGGAAACTTTGGAAAACCAAAAATTTTGAAAAAATCGGTAACATCTGCACAATTTAAATTTTGGAATGTTATTGGATTGCCATTGGAAATTTTTTCAAAAAAGATTTTTAAAATTACTATTTGGCCATGCGGAAAAGTAAACAATTCTATTGTGGACTTATTTAATTATTAATTAATCTTTCGGAAACCAAAATGTTACAGAGAATCGGTGACATCTGTACAATTTAAACTTTATATTTTTATTGGATTACCATTGGAAATTAAACAAAAAAAGAATTTTAAAATTACTATTTGGCCTAAAGGAAATGGAACCAGATGTATTGTGGAGTTATTTGAGATATATTATTGTGATTATACTTCTGAAACAAAAATATCAGACGGTATTTTAAAGAAATAAGTATTGATATTAGATGATATTTTTTAAGAATATTATGCATTTCTATAAAGTTATGTTTATGCAAAAAAAAATTGTGGGCTTTTTTAAAACAATCTTTGAGATTGTTAATTTTTTTTTTGCCTGCTGTTAAATGATGAATGCAATTGCTTTCACAATTTATAGTGAAATGCAATATTTTCTGAAAACAGCAAAAAAAAGGCAAAAATATTTTTTGAAAAATATGTAAATATGTGTACTGTATTATAAAATGTTTTATTAAATATTAATACTTTTTTCTTTTTTTTCAGATTGAGATAGAAAATTTTCGAAAACTAGAACCATTTTTAAAGCAATTAAAAAAAAAATTAAATGAATAAATCTTTTTTTGAGTGGGTATGGTAAGTCAATAATGTCATGGTCCCTTTTTTCCACTTCTCTACAATCACATTTTCAGTTTTTAATTGTAGTCTCTCAAGGACCTTGTAATGTGATAATTAATTTTTAGTGTTTTTAAAAAAAAAAAAAAAAAATTACGTGTACCGTACGCGTACGGTAAAAAAAAAAAAAAAAAAAGTTTTAAAAAAAATATATAAAAAATAGATGAAAGGTAAGGTTGGCTCTTAAAAGAGCCGTTGTGTTCATGCAGGGACAGAGGAAAGAAAGATTGGGAATATTAGACGGTACGACAAGTGTGCTGATCTATTTTACAGTTCACTAGGGAAATACTGGTCTCCCTATAAGTAATTAGATCATGACAAGTGGCGCACCGTACTTCAACCCTCGCAAACCGAGGGTTAATTTCCAAAGGACCAGAAAAAGGAGATGCTCCCCCCACAGATGAAGGGCTCACCTGACCTGCAGAAGAAGGACTCGGCCCTGCAGATGATGGTCCAGGCTGAGCTGCTGTGGATGTGCTGAAGGGTTACCTTCAGTAAGTCGAGCATGTGTCCTTCTGTGTACATCCTTAAGGTGTCTCATCATGGTGTGATTCCCAAAGGAATACTTCCTGTCAGGATTCCCTCTTGAAAGTACACGCTTACACAGCTTGCAAGTCACTAAGGGTGCATTACCTTTTGCTGGCCTTCTGGAAAAGTAAAATACTCCCATACGTAAGAGGTCTTTTGTTTCCTCGCTCTCTGCCTCAAGGTAATGCTGCTAGCCTCACTCTCAGAAGAGCTCTGCTGTTCTGCCATCGTATCACAAAGACAACCCAGCTCCTTCTCCTAAGGGATCACAAGCAGAAATGAGGGGAATGGGTGTGGTGTAGGAGAGTTCTAGAACTGAAAGTAGTTTCAACCAATCAAAAGTTGTGTTTCATGATCACATGACCCACCGTACGCTTACGGTGCGCTTACGGCAAAAGTACGCATGCGCGTAAAAAAGACACGCGCTCGCGCGCATGCGCATAACAGTCACTCCCCGACACTTCCGCGTAACGTGCGCGTGTAGCGTACACGCGTACGCGCCCCATGCGGAGTACGCGCGGCTACGCAAATTGCGTAACTATACGCAAACAGCGTAGATAAATTACGGACATTGCGTAAACCGTACGCTTACCGTAAGCTTACCGTACGCGCACTAAAAAAAAATAAAAAAAAAGGAAAAAATGTATTGCTAATAAATTTTACCTGTTTATTTTATAAAAAATGTAAAATAAAAACATATTGTAGAATTTTAAAAATGTAACCATAGTCTTTAAAAAAGGATAGAAAATTAAAATAAAAATATGTAAAAAAAAAAAGAAGAAAAAAAAAATTAGCATTTAAAAAACCTTGCAAATTCACTGAAAAAACCATGGGTTTCACACACGTTATAGTTAGGAATTAGCATTTAAAAAACCTTTGAAATTCACTGAAAAAACCATGGGTTTCACACACGTTATAGTTAGGAATTAGCATTTAAAAAACCTTAGAAATTCAATGAAAAAACCAAAGGTTTCACACATGTTATAGTTAGCTGGACATTTCACTCGTAAAAAACCAATGAAATTCCCCCGTTATAGTTAGTTCAGCTAACTATAACTCGCGCGCCCGCAATGCACTACTGATGACGTCACATATTACATCACTCATGACATGGTCAGTGACATCACTCATGACATCACTGATGACATCTCAAATGACATTATCCTTGTGACAGAGTGGTAGACCTCCTCTCACCCTAATATAACCTTTGATACAAACATTCAAAAATAGAGACTAAAATTTTCAAAAAAATGGACATACCAATAACAGTTACAACAACCTATTCAGTAATTCTAAGATCCACATACACATCCACTCATCCACCAACAATCCTATACAGTCACTCATACATGTACTCACACATCATATGTACTCATACACCTAATCATCCTGTAACACAATGCATAGAGTTACTCACACACAGTCACTCATGCTAATAAAGAATCAAACATCCATTTACTTGCATATACAGTTATACACACACCACCACACTTACTTTTACAGAAACTTACACATACTTAGTCTTTTAAACAATCACTTATAGAAACACATACTTATTCATACAGGAAGTCTACCAATCTCTCACTCTCACATATACTCACTTATAAACACCAATAGTCACATATACTAGTTTAAAACATATGTAGTTACTTATGAAGACACTATTGAGACAGTCATTCACTCACTAACACACCCATGCACACACTCATCCACCCATACAGTCCTGCACACATGCTGTCTTCAACACATACAAACAGTGAGTCACTCATTCATGCATCTATGCACTACGTAATACCCCCCACCGCACCATGAAGACACTCAGACACTCATACTGATACTCAAAAAACCAACTATTAACCTATATAGACACTCATGTAGCTACTCACCAACCCATGCAGCCACTTATATACAAAGTGAGAGACTGATACAGGTATTTACACATTTAAACATTACTCACTTAGCCATGTATTCAAAAAGATACACTTAATCAGTCAGTAATACAATTAATTTTTCAAAAACAAATCATCAATTTAGACACTTATATACTCATTTATTCTTCCATCGACCTTGAGATATACATATATAAAACATATTTAATTTTCAGAAAAACACACATTCACTGGATGATGTCATCAGTGATGTCATTTGAGATGTCATCAGTGATGTCATGAGTGATGTCACTGACCATGTCATGAGTGATGTAATATGTGACGTCATCAGTAGTGCATTGCGGGCGCGCGAGTTAGAGTTAGCTGAACTAACTATAACGGGGGAATTTCATTGGTTTTTTACGAGTGAAATGTCCAGCTAACTATAACATGTGTGAAACCTTTGGTTTTTTCATTGAATTTCTAAGGTTTTTTAAATGCTAATTCCTAACTATAACGTGTGTGAAACCCATGGTTTTTTCAGTGAATATATATATATATATATATATGCACAATGCAGGCAGGTCCGTCTCTCTCATCTAAACATCCTCCACAGTTTGTACTCCGTAGAGAGCCACGACCTCAACAGGGCGGCCTTAGCATATGGGGAAGGAGCGCCCCACCAAATTCCAACACCCTCCTTTGCAAACTTTTCAAAGAAGGCGTGCCACACACCAAGAGGTGGGAGAAGTAAAGCTCCATTCAAGCCAGAGCAAACAGCCATGTCCCGCGGGTGGGCACCCAAGACATAACAGAAGCCGGCCCTGGGGGGCTGGCTGTCCCCAGGGCCATGTACCGCTCCAGGAGTGCGGGCTGTGCAATCTCCCTCCTTTCCTGGTCAAGGGCCTGCCCTGGACACGTGGCTGTCCCTGGGGCCAAGAATGCCACAGGGGGCATGCAGCCTCCCTCTCATTTCTAGAAGAATAAAGGAGCTTGGTCCAGGGGAGGTGGTTGTCCCTGGGGCCCGGGAGGTCCATGAGGACCCCCATGGGAAAAGTCAAAGTAAAAGTTGCAGGAAGGTGGTGATCCCCGGGACAGGGGGTGTGCGAGAATCCCCTGTTGCATTATCCCCATGGCTGTTGGGGAGCCCAAACAGGCATCCCCTGCAATAATTTCAAGAAATAGCCCTGGAGAGGAGGTAGTCCCTGCAGCTGCATCGCGCATCAGTTTACTTATGTTTACCCTGGGGAGGTGGCAGTCCCCAGGGAGCAGGGTGCCGTACCCCCACATTATAAAAACTTCCCTCAGAATTTGGCAACTACGGGGCTTCATCAAAAATATGCACAGGAACCCATGCTTCTTTTTTATTAATTTTGCAGGTGATCTGGGGGTCCACCCACGAATTCACCGCAAAATTCAATTTAAAAATGCTTTTAACCCCAGTGGGACCCCCCACCATAACTAGGGGTCACGGTATTCCTCCTTTTCTTATTTTGTTTCCATCTTGTGTGGGACTCGGCTTCCAGCCAAGTCCCAAGATAGCTGCCAACACTTCCTGGTTGAAGTGCTTGCAGGCAATCAAATTTCAGATGGATCCACAAGTATTCTGCAAGAACTAACATCCCCTGATAGCTATATTTTTTTTAATTAAATATCTCTGAAACTACTAAATGGATTTACACCAGATCTCAAAAAGTATGCTTTCTGGACCAACATCTGACTTTCTGCTAAATTTGGTGTAATTCTGTTCAGAGGTTCAAGCTGTAGTCATGTTCAGAATGTGAAAAATCCCCATAGACATAACATAGGGAAAACAGGTTTTGTGACCCTTTTTTCTAGGCCCCCGCTTGAAGGCTCACTCTGAAACTTTCAACACAGCAGATAAACCAAAGAGGGGAATATTTGTGAAACTTTTGTGAAGATCTGTCAGGCGGCAACACTAAAACTGCTTTTTCTATGAACACTTTGGTCCTACCTATAACTACCAACTGGCTATATATGTAGATATATGGGTGTGTGAGTAGGTGTGTGAATGGATGTGTGGGTGTGTAAGTGGGTTTGTGAGAGCATGAGTAAGTGTGTGTAAGCTGTGTGAGTCTGTGAGTAGGTGTGTGAGTTGCTGTATGGGTGTGGGTGTGGGAGTGTGATCGGTTGTGTGGGTGTGAGAGTGGGTTTGTGGAAGCTGTGTGGATCTATGAGTAGTTTTGAGAGTCTGTGAGTGGGTGTGTGAGTGGTTCTGTGGGTGTGTGTGTAGGTTTGCTGATCTGTGAGTGAGTGCATGCTTTTTTGGAGGTCTGGATAGGAGGATCCCTCAAATCCACCCGAATCTGTGAGGATCTGAGAAGGATGTGGGGAGGACCTGCTGCTCCTTCCATTGTAAATAAAGTGTTTTGGAAAATCTTTTGCCCATGAGGTGTCTCTCAAACACCCCTTCATTAGTACCATGTGGTCAGTGTACCTTTACCCTGACCCCTTCTATCACTTTCTAATTATATTTTCCCCACTAGGAACCGTGTCCTGATTAACAAAATGACAGCCGCAACTGTCCTCTCAGGCTGCAACCAGCAATCATAGCATTCATGCTGGCATGAGGATTCGCTAATCTGTGGAAGATCTGAGAAGGATCCACAGAGGATCTGCGTCACTTTATACACAAATTTGTTTTTCCCTCAATATTTCAAAAACTACTGAACGGATTTACACCAACTCACAAAAAGGTTGCTTTCTGGACCAAGCGCTACCTTTCAGCCAAATTTGGTGTACTTCCATTCAGCGGTTCAGGCTGTACCCTTGTCTGAAATCTCTATGGGATTTATCATCGGGAAAACTGGTTTTGGGAACCCCCCTTTTTCTCGTATCCTGCTTGACAGATCACCCCAAAACTTTCAACACAGCATCTGAACTGAGTATCATACTAATCTTGCAAATTTTGTGAAGATTCGTCAAACGGCGGCAAAGTTATTGGCAACACAAAAAATGCTTTTCGTATGAAAACTAGGTCCTAACTATAACTACCTACTGGCGACTGCATCAGGCATCAGTCCACAGAAGTAGTTGGAAGGTGACTACTGTGGATATCTCTAAAACAATTCCACAAATGATGTCACCTTAAAACTAACCCGGATGTTCTGCGCCTTTCTCAGCTAATGTATCTGTGCCACCATTTTCAAATAGAACATTACACATCAAAGATATCAATAATTACATTTAATGTTCAGTCAATAAAGATAAGTTAGTTAGGTTTTCAAAGTTTATTCTCTCATTTTAGAAGGCTAGTCTGTATTTTAGTTTTTTTATCAAATTAGTGGCAAAAGCGATTACAGTAAGAAATAAAGTTGGTTAGAACGAGCATAGAGAGTTAAAAACAGTGTGTTCCATTCAGAGTACCATCCCTATTCTAGACTAAAGGGCGTATCCTATCCTAGCAAGAACCCAAAAAGAGTCCTTCCCGTGAAAGAGCAAGTAGATTTTGGAAAAAATTGAGATAACTAAGAGGAAGAATTAACTCCCCATAAAGGGAAGTTCTGGAGACTCAGCCGAGTTTTCTGGAAAATTTAGGAGCAACCGCCTAAAAGGTGAGAAGGAAGGAATCACAGCAGTAGCTTTGATCCGCATAAAGAAGAAAAATCTCCTCACAAGGTGTAAGGTAAAACAAAGAAATCACTGTAAGCAGTAGCTTTTGGCAATTTGAGCTAGTGCAGCAACGTGCTAAGGGTCATGGCAGGGTAAGGATGTATGGAATGAGTGGCAAGCTTTCTTGCTAGGAACTAGTACTATATAGAAAGCAGCTAAGCATGTTGCTAAAACAGGTGAATGTCATCATCATCATCAACCAATGCTGAAAGGTCTTTGAATGGTCTGACGTCTTCGCCCTCAGTTCCCACGATAAATGTTTACGCCAGCATGAAGTAAATTAGAAATAGCTACAATGAATTACAAAAAGTTACATCTACAAAGGTTCTCATGAGAATCTTTTGCAAGTCTACTGTGTTGGCTGCCTGGTGCCTCTTCATCTAACAATGAGATGTTCTATGAAATGAAACATTCAAATTCTGCTATGTTCTGGTTAGATCACAAAATGTAAGCTACAGCAACCATTTTCTTTTCATTAATACACTTGTTAATGTTGCACATGTGGCAAATAAATTAATCTAAGTACAGTGAAGTCATATGGTGTGAGAAAAGAAGGAATACATTTTTTCAAGGACACAGTACATTTCACAAAAAGTCAAGCCCTAGCATTTTATTATAATTTATAACGTTGAATCATTATTTTATGAAAAGCATTCCTTTTCTTAAGAAGATAGAGCAGAATAAATTAATAGTGCGGCCTAGCAAGTGGAGAGCGATAGAAATGAAAGCTTTCTGCAGAAATAAACAGCATTTTTCACGTTTACTCATTAAATAAAGGCACATTTTCTAACATTTAACTTATTGTGTATTTTAAGGTTTAATATCAAGCACGTTCCTATATTATCATGTGGTGAAATTTGCATAGAAATTTTCAGTTTCCTCACACCTATCCACTGCTGGTGCTCGGCAAGAGCACAATCCCTGCGCTCTCTTTTTAACGTAAATTGTAGATTCCTCTTTGTAAGGAAAGAGCTGGCACTCCCAGCAAATGTGCTTCAAAAAAGGTGGGTAGTTACAATGGCGGAGAGATGGCTACCGACAGGCTATCGGTAGCGATCTCCCTGCCATCGAAAGGCCATTCCCCGCCTGCCACATTACGATTGCAGGCGGTTCTGTGGCGGTCAGAAACTCCAACTTCCACACATCTGACAGGCTCCTTGAGCCCGCCGGTGCCGCGGAGGACATCCCAATCCCTAAAATGATGCCGCTACCGCCGTGGGGATTACGGTGGCCCTTATCCGCTTGCCTGTTCTTGGCGGTTAACCCACCATGAACAGGCAGGCGGAAAGGGACTATGGAGGCCCGCTACCCCCTGGCCCCCAAATACAGGACATGGGGGGCACCCATACTGCCCCCTTACATTTCCCTGAACCATGTGGTAAGCACTGCATGGTGCCTGCCACGTACTGCAAGGAAATGCAAATTGTCCCTTTTTTGCATTGTGGCGGTGCTGCAGTCAGATGCACTCACCACAAATCAAAACATAGACAATGGGACCACCTCGGTGGAGGTCGCATTGTAATTCGTTCTATGGGACTGCAGCCTTGTAGGCAGGCGGTCCCAAATACTGTCTCTCCGTCACCATAATGACCCCAAAGTGTTTAAGGAGATCAGCTTGATTAAATACCTTGTATGAAGCACATTTGGTGAGAGTGCCCGCTCTTTCTTTACAAAGAGGAATTTTAGATAGATAGATAGATAGATAGATAGATAGATAGATAGATAGATAGATAGATAGATAGATAGATAGATAGATAGATAGATAGATAGATAGATAGATAGATAGACTTATACATATATATACTTTCCTCTATTAAATCAGCACATTCGATGTATTTATTTACTTCTCGTAGAGCTTTCGCAGTTTTCAATATGAAGAAGTAAGGAACAAGAATATTTAATTACATTTTTGCAATAAGAGGATTTTGGAAATTAATAATTTATTGCAAGGGCAGCCGAGAAAAGTTTATTTATGTGCATGTGCACCTGAAGTTGTTCACAAGGCTTTGTTCAGGAGAAACTCATGTACGCGATTGCTTCAATCCATACCTGCAAGGAAAGCACAAAAGGTGACCTTGTAATCATAAGTCATTTAACTCATGTGCAATATTATTCCACAAATCCACAATTTTGTAATATAATACATGAAAATGCCTTTCATCGAGCTGGAAGTGGGTGTCATTAAAGCATGATTTGCCTGGACGACAACAAAAGTGAGAATTAAGTATTAATAAACCCTTCTCCGCGGTTTCTGGTTATCGCCTAAATGCTGATAAATGTGAGATTTTACCTCTAAACCCTAGTTGTCAAAAACATCTTTTTTCCCAAACCGGTTTCTCATGGCAACCTTCTAAGATCAAATATTTGGGTGTTTGGTTTGCTCCTCTCTTGTCTGATATGCTCAAATTTAATTTTGATTATGTCTTCAAGAAAATGGACACAGCTATTCAACGTTGGCACCCGCTCTTTCTGTCCTGGTGGGGTCGGCTCAATTCTATAAAAATGATGTTATCCCCTCTTCTTCTCTATACCATTTCCATGCTTCCAGTGCACATTCCAGTTTCCTTCTTTAAACGGATTGATTCCTTGTTGCTGAAATTCTTATGGAATGGCAAGCGTTCTCGGATAGCTTTGGCTTCATTGCGCAAAGATAAGGCCCAGTCTGGTGTACGCTTTCCGGATTTTAGAGAATACCACCGAGCTTTCTCTTTGAAACAATCGACCCGTTGGTTCTCTTCCGATCTTCCGCTCTATCCGCCTGTCTGGCTAAGTATGGAATCTTCCTTCCTGTCCCCCTTTACTTTTCGCGAATTCTTATCCTTCACGTCTTCTTTAATTCGCTTTCGCACACCTATTATTTCTCATTCCCGTACTCTCCTTCTCCCTTACCTAATATCATCTTATCCCTCCCTTCTTTCTATTCACGAACAACCGATATGGCATAATTCTCTTTTTAAAATTCGTAATCGTACCATATTCTGGAAGACTTGGCATTCTAGAGGATTGTGTTGGATCTCTCAATTAATTTCCCAAGATATTCCTCTCTCATTCCAGGAACTTCAATCCTCTTTCTCCCTACCCTCTTCTGCTCGATTGCAATACAACACCCTTCTCCCAGTCCTGATCGTATATCTTCGCTCCTTGGAACCTTCTACCAATATTCCTTTGGCCCGCAAAGCTACTTCTCTATTATTGAATGCGTCTCCCTCAGCCTCTGCTATTTATAACTCTTTCCGATACGCCACTGACAGACTAAAGTCTAAAATCGAGATTGCATGGGAATTGGATTTTTCTCAGGATTGGCCAATACCTTTCTGGGACAAAATATGGACTAAACTTCATAAAACCTCTAGAGCTGCTAATACTACCCAAACCTTATATTTTATCTATAACAGAACTTTATGTACTCCACATGCTTTATCCCGTTTTTCGTCTGACACAACATCTATTTGTTGGTCCTGTTCCTGTCCCGTTGCTGATCTCAAACACATGTTGTTTGAATGCCCTCCTATTTCCAAGTTCTGGCACCTAATTTGGACGCAAATACAAAAAATATTCCATCTTCAAATTCCCTTCTCCCCTTTACAAGTTTTTCTAGGTTCCCTATCACCGTTTCTTCCGCAATCTCCTTCCCATTATTTACTACTTGATCTCCTAGTTGCTGTGGCTTTCCATACCATTACTTCTAATTGGAAGCAGGCTGCAAAGGTTTCCTATCAATCTTGGTGGAATGCAGTCTGCTTCCATCACCGCCTAGACACCAATTACGTATCTCCCGTTTCCCTAGCAATTAAGCGCGATCTGATTTGGCTCCCTTTGGTATCTTATCTCTCCTCCTTTGCTCCAGCACATGCCTCTCCAGACCCTGAAACAGTTGAGGTACGCAAGCCGCCATGATTTTCTTGTTTCCTTAATGCCTTTTTACTATGATATTGCGTTCTACTACATTATACAGTATTTTTCGTTCCTACACGTAGGTTCTGTTCATATAAACCTCATGCTTGTTATTTTTGCTTTAATTGAGAATTTTTATTGAAATGCTAATTGTTTGTATATGCATACCATGATGATTATACCCCCTTTCCCCTCCCTTCTCCTTCCCTTCTTATTTCTTCAATAAACTCAAACTTAAAAAAAAAAAAAAAAAAAAAAAAAGAAATGAGCCAGACGGAAAGAGGATGCGAGAAAAGCCCACTACCGGGATTTTGACTTTAGCTGCGCTCACCTCACCTCTTGCTCGATGAGGGAGACACCATTTGTAAAGAAAGCCACAGTTTCACCCTTCCCACCGGCTACCCGGAAGGTTTCAGATTCAGAAACACAGCACTTCTTGCCAACATCAACCTCTTAGTCTCAAAAATGTGGGTGTAGTCAGGTGTTTAAAAGACTGATCCTATTAAGGTCAGTGGGGAATGAACACTTCTTTTGAGGGCGATAAGGGTCTGAAAAGCGGGTGACTCCATTAAATTCTATTTTAGAAGTAAAAAGCGGGCGACACGCCACATGTAGGTGATTTGACAGCTGTGACATAATGTAACATGAAGAAAAGGTCAGCAGTGGCAGGAACATGTCACTCCCAACCCTATCTGCAAAGATGACCTATGCCGTGTGTCCCTGCTCCCACCAAACTCCTCACAGGTACACTTAACAGAGTAAAGGTCATTGCAAGGAGCGACTACCCACCCGTGAGTGTCTCAAGGTGCTAAGTGTGGGGGGTTCTGTAGTTCAGTCACTTTCCACTTTCATGTGCAGACACTGTGTTGCCACCTTTATCTTTTTTGCTCAGAGAAGTCACCTCGGAGAGGATTGCCCCACCTTCGGGCCCTAGAAAGACCTACGCAGAAGACAGCTTGCATTGTCATGAAGCTATCCAGGTCGGCTTGCTGAGTGACGCCACATCGTGGTCAGTGTAATGAGAAATAGGGTATTTGAAGTAATAGAAACGACTGGCAAGAACCCCAACATTTCCATTGAGAGTTTAGGCAAACTTGAACTTTCAAATGGACAATACAGCCTTAATAAGAAACCCAACATCTCAAGATCTTCCACCCGTTCAAGGACTCCTCCTCTAATTAATATTTCCTTCTACACTCGACGAGTCCCCCTACATTAACTAGTAATATTCATATCATCAGATCCTCGTCTCTGTTCTTCATTCTTGTTTCAGTCATTGCTTATTTAAGGATATATCTGCTCATACCAACTGAGCTGGTCTGCTGGCCAGATGCTGCAAGCGGAACATATCAACAGGAACCACACTGTGGTGCCAGTGTTGTGCACCAAGCCTGCAACTTGTAACACAGCACTGAGGCCTCCTTTGTTAGAATCTTAGGCCCGAAGACTCTTCTTTTAGTCTTGCAGCAATATAAACTAGAGTGCAGTGGAAGAGAATGGTTTACATAAAGTAGCCTTCTTACAAAAGGTTATAAGGGAGATCTCGCATTCCACACACGTAGCCTCTTCGTCCCTGGAAAGGGCCTAAATCCGAGCTGGTCTATAGGTCCATGCAATAGCACAACATTTGAGGCCCCAGTCTAATGCAGTGGTGTGGTTGAAAATTTGGGCTCACCTTGTCTTTGTATAGAATGCTGTACCATAGGAATTTTAGGAAGTGTTAGCAGCTGTCGACTGTCCAGAGAGTGGAACTTCTCCTCCATCAGAAAAAAAAGACCAGGATAAAAATAAATTATAACAATCTAGTGTGTCTGGTGAAACTGGACATACACTAATCGACACATGGCATCCACATTAATATCACTATGTCAGAGAACAACTGAGGAAAATAAGCCCAATTGAACAGAACGTATCCAAAACTCCTAGGCGAAATCCATGCGCTTAGACAAGAGGTCTGATAGGAATCATATCTAAATTCAGGATGGTGTAACGTGGTATCTGCAGTGCATAAGGATGTAGAGACGAATACAGGGCTTTAAGTGGGCCAGCTTCTTCCTGGTCTAAGACCCGTTTGTAAATAAAAAAAGACATTGAAACAGGTCCCTATCGGGCCCAATATTTACGTCCTTGAATTCAATGGCAAAAATACTGATCGATTTCTGAACAAATAATCTAAAGAACGTTAAGGTGATCTATGTCAGTGATTTAGTTCCTGTTTATGTTTCACTTGTTTAGATGAATGGCTTAATCTTGCGTTCCCTAAGAGTGCTAGCTATTTTCAGAGTGTTGTGTTTCTGGTTTTTCGTACCGCATGTTACTTTTGTGTAGTGCATACTTTGAACTGTGTCCCCTCCAGATGTTTATAACGGGCCACGATTGAGAGCTCAGGAGTTAATGCTGCAGGCAGTGTGAGTTTCTGACAATGCCGCTCACTGCATCAAAAAGGTATTCAGAATATATGGCCTTGTAATCCTGGCCTCTATGCAGAGCTCACAAAGCAAGGGTCATAAATTCCAATTACAGTTGTGAATCTGTATAAATGTGTGGAAAGGAAGTACACGGTTATCAGATTATTGACAAAGCGAAATTAAAATAAAATGCAGTACTTGTAAGTATTAATAAACCACTTTCTCAAACATTCCTTCCTTTCAGATGGTCAGATTTTACTTTCTTCAAATACAGGAGTAAATACTGTTTCAGTTTTCTAAGGCGAATGCACGCCCTGCCAAATTTTTGGCATGTAGGGGAAGGTTTTTTTTATTGAGGCAAAATATATTCACCATAGAGAAGATTACATAAAAGAATAAAACGTGTGCAATTGCATAAAAGTAATATAATTTCAGCCAGCATAATTGCATGCCATGCAAAATTATTCTGGCGGAAATGTCAAAGTGCAGGAGTAGCGTCAAATGCACAAAATCTTTCCTGAGGTATGCCTAGAAAGCACATGGTACCTCTTTACACGCACAACCTCGAAACGTTTGATCAATTTCATAAAGTTGTACATTTGCACCCATAATGGTGCTGGGGTTGATGTGCATTAGGTTCATATTTTTTTTTTTACATTAAAATTTATTTTTGAGAAATAGCATTGTGAAAAATACATTTTGTTTTGCAAATACTCCTTAGGCATTTATGCTTGCCTTTTTCACTGCAATACATTTTTTACGAGTGTTTATTCGAAAAATATGGATGCCTACTAGCTTAATAACTTAAATTGCTAACATTGAGTATCTGTACTGGGGGGCACCTTGTGCTGGTTAGGGGCAGAAATCCCTCCCTGTACCTCGAACAAGATGTGCTGCTGATAAAGAGAAGGTGGGGCGTCATGTTTTTTTATTCTTGCAGTAGTGCAGTTCATAACACATGAACAGAGATTGTTAAATTGGTTGCTTGCCATGTTTTGCCTTATTAAGTGACCTTGCTCGCCAGGGATTGGATCCAGATGACGCACTTCACTGGAGGGTCTAATGCATCTTGTCACTCCTAGTTTTTTGTGTATGTTATTGTATGGTAAGAGCGGCAGAATACTTAGACCATCCCTGAGCGCTGCTAATGCAAGGCAGAGCTCGCATGTGTCATCTGTGAAATGTGGTAATGTTTTTCGGCTTGTTCTCTCAGTTGGACTATTACAGGAGCTTTGCGACGTCAGACTACTAAATATAACCCTGCCTGACTCTATCAAGCTTGATGCAAACCAAAATTTAAGTGGATCTAGCACTCTTGCCTGCAGCTACGAGAAAGCTACCTGTGCTTGGATTTTCAAAAAATGAACAAGGAAAGTGATAACATGCAGACATCCTTTGAAAGTGCCCATTTTTAGTGCCAAAAATGTGTTGCAAAATACTTCTTAAGTGAGGAGAGATACATCAATTCTCAGTAAGTTGTCTTCCTGCTGTACGAGGCGAATAAACTTCAAGTAGCCCATGAGCAAGAGGAATATGCACACAGTGATTTGTATGTGCTCCTTCTCTCTGGTTTGATTGTTGCTACAAGTGTGTTTATGCATGTAATCACTGGAATGATTACCAGTTCAAATTTAAAAAACTAGAGGGCATATGTTCAAGCCCCTATCGCCTCGGGGACGTCCCTTTTTGTGACGTTTCAGTGGCGATAGAGGACTTGCCTTATGTACAAGGCAACGTTAAGCCACTTAACGTGGCTAAACGCTGCCTTGTACATAACGCCCCCTTTAACCTCTTCAATGCCCGTGACGAGCTGGTCTCGTCATGGGCCGCGGTTGCGCTGTGCCCATGACGAGACCAGCTTGTCACAAACCCCGCCCGCTAATGAAACAGCTGGCACAGGGCGGGGAAAGGGGCGGGCACTGAAGGGGTTAACACTATGTTAAGCGTGAAAGGGGCGTGCAGTGGCTTTTTATCGTGGGTGTTCCACCGCAACACCCATTGTATTTAACGCTGCCCCCTATGTACAAGGGGGCGTACATAGGAGGCAGCGCCAAAATTAAGTTCAGGAAAATCCTGGTCTTAAGTTGGCGAAACGAGGAGAAATGCATTTTTGCACACATGGAAAAAACAAAATGCCATTGTTTGTTTATTAACAGGAAGGTGTCCCTTCCTGTACATAAACAAAACTTTTTAAAAAAATGCCATTTTGTAACTTTCATGTGTGCTGCATGAAGCAGCACACATGAAACGTACAAAATGGCATTTTAGGATCGTTAATGTGCAGGAAGGGAAACCTTCCTACACATAACCAATCCTCCCATGCACTCAGATACCCTTGCAGTCTGGTGCAAGGGTGCCTGCGTTGGTGCTAAGTTTAACAGGGGGAAACGCAAGGCTGTACCACATTCTTGTAAATATGGTGCAGCCTGGCGTTTCCAAAGTGACCGAGTGTGCCGTTAAGCTCAGGAGGCTAACGACACGCACCGCTACTTCATTGAACATATCCCCCACTATGACAATTTAGGATACTACAGAAATGGTTACAGAGATTACCCTTGTTCACTAACCTTTCTTACGCTCTCTGTCTCTGATAATTAAAAAGGTCCCTAAACCTCTACCGGTTTGCATTAATCTTTATCTTGCCTGCCATCGTTTTTGCATTCAATGTCCTCTAAATTGTGCTTGTCCTTCTCGGGTTCCTTGGTTTGGCTTCTGTATTCCATTCTCTTCATTCTCACTTGGAGTGTTTCTGGGTGCTTGGGGGCTTATTTACAAGCCCCTTGCGTCACCCTTACATCATTTTTCCAATGTTAAAAATGACGCAAAAGCGGTGCAAGGGGCTTGTATATGTGCCCCTTGGGTTATAAACTTGCGGTGGTTCTTTGCACGTATAGTGCGTCAACATTGCTGCATATGGAACACAATATCTTATTTATAATAAACTACATAGTGACTAGACAGCTCCTTTCTGGATGAAACAATTGTAGCTTTGTTTCTTAATTCACCATGGTTTAATGTTATAAAGTTTTGGCAATGCTTTTCACACGTGTTAGACTGTGATTTGAATGTTGATGTATACAACTATATTAAACATTTACATTAAAAGTTTGTGAGCAAAAATAAAAGCTTTACATGTTTGGAATACACACTTCTGAACCAGTATTATGCATTGTTTTGAGTCTCTGCTTTCTGACTTTCATGGCATAAGAACATCGTGACCACTGAAGATATCCTAACCTAACATTACATAAACTTCACTGCTATGGTAACAGTTTCACATCGAAATACACACTTTTGATGATTAATATGGACTTAATTGAGTCTTTGTGGTCTGAGTTTCAGTGGCATATGCACACTATGGCCAATAATGATAGCTAACATAATATTACACGTGCTTGACTGCTATCGTGAAACATCTCCTAAAGTGTCTCCAATATCTCCCCCATCTCCTATGATCTTCCGCTTTATTGACCTAGTGTAATTCTCTCTGTTAGACTTGCCAACTTTGGTGTGGTTTCCCCTGACTTTTTGTCTCTACCTCTTGTATTTTTTATGCTACGCTGGATTTCGTTTTTGCTAGCTTAGATGCTTTGGGCACTTTGCCACGGCTGATCAGTGTCAAAGTGCAAGCGCTCCCTGTGTAAATCATTATTACAATTTGTTCTCTCTGATTGGCATATTTGATTTACTGGTAAGTTCCTAGTAAAGTGCACTGAGTGTGCCACAGCCTGTAGATCAAATGCTACTAGTGGGCCTGCAGCACTGATAGTGCCACCCACATGGGTAGCCCTGAAAAGGTATCTCAGACCTGCCACTGCAGTGTCAGTGCACAGTTTTAAACTTCCATGTCGACTTGGCAAGTGCACCCACTTACCAGACCCTAACCTTCACTTTTCTTACATGTAAGACTTCCCTATGGTAGGCTCATGGTACCCCTATGACTGGGTGCAGTGTATGTGAAAGGTAGAACATGTACTTGTGTGTGTGACATGTCCTGATAGTGAAATACTGCCAATTTTGTTCTTCACTATTGAAAGGCTATCTGCCCTATAGGATAGAATGGGAGATACTTTGTAGAATGCTTACAAGTATAACTTCCCATAGGGACAAGCTATAGGAAGAACGTTTAGGCTCTCTGAACTCAGAATTTAATAACACATCTTTTAGTAAAGATGTTTTTTAAATTGTGTATTTGAAAATGCCACTTCTAGAAAGTAGGCATTTTCTTGTTTAACCATTCTTTGTGCCTCTGCCTGTTTGTGGATTGACTGTCTGGTTTTGGAGTGACAGGGGCTGGGGATGTGCATTCACTGTAGACAGCCACTGGGGGGTTGAGGTATGCCTGGCCCTTCTTGGATGCCCCAGGGCTGAGCTGAATGGGACTTGGCTGCATTTAGAGTAGTGGGAGAAGATTTCATTGCACCTGGATAGGGCCTGTCTCCCTTACACAATGCTGTCTCCACCCTCTCTGGTCACACTGCACGAGTGAGGACAAAACTGATTTGGACTGAGCTCAGAGACCCTTGCACAAAGAGAATGAAGACATTTTGGGGTATAAGTATTACAGCTAAAACCACAGAACTTTGGACCACTTCTGGACTCAAGAGGAACCTTTGCCAAGGAAAAGACCTGAAGAGCTGTGAGGAGGAGTACTGCCCCTTTGCTGTGTGCTGTGTGGGGTTGGCCTGCAGTTGCTCTTTCTGCCAAGGAAAGTACAAAGACTGGAACTTTGTTTTGAACCTGCTTGAAAAAGATCTCCAAGGGCCTGTGCGTGCTGGCCTCCTGTTCTGAAGTCTCCGCTGCTGAGAGTTCTGACCTGCCAGGACATGCATATTCCAGTTGTGGTCCCTGGAGGTTGTTCCTGGTGTTAGGAGCTGGAAGAAAACCAAAGAACTGAAGAAATCGAAGCATCGCTCTTCTTGCGGCTATTTTTGCTGACGCAGCACCGCCATGCTAGAAGAATCTCCACCCATCACTGCGCCACTGCCAAACCCAAACCGATGCAGCACCTGTCGCAACTGCAAGAACCGCTGCAACGAGGAATCATGGCTGAAGAAACTGACAAAGCACCACTTGTCGCCACCGCATGGAACGCCAATGCATCCTTGACTCAATGCATCGTACCTGTGTGACAACTTTTCCCTTTGCATCGCCCACTGACCAGAATCATCGTGGAGTCGACAAATCACTTCCCCATACAGACCGAATTCAACGCATCACTCCTGAGTGCAGCAGAACTGTCACATCGCCTCCCCAAGTTCTCTGGAACTGACGCATCTCTTTGTTTTTCGACGCTCCCCATCTCTGCTGCTGTTTGGCCTTGTGAATTTTCACACATCTGCAGGTACTTTGTGTCGAATAACACATCCATGGTTTTCTATGGTCCCAGTTGCTTGAAACTTTTGAATAGTCATTTTATTATTACATGTAAGTTGGACTTTTGTCATTTTGGTCTTGTTGAGTTTAGATAAAGATACTTTATTTTTCTAAACTGGTGTGGTGTCCATTCATGGTGTTTTCCCTGTATTACTGAGTGCTTTGAGTTCTAATACTTTACACATTACTTTTGGGATAAGCCTGCTTGTTTGTGCCAAGCTACCCAGGGGGTGAGCAGGAGTTATCTAAAGTGTGTATCTCCCTTACCCTGACTAGAAGCAAGAGTCCCTATTTGGACAAAGATACCTATCCCTGCCAACTACACACCCCCATTTCTAACACCCCAATCCTTTTTTGGTAAAGATCATGTTAGCCCTTTGAACGTGAATTGAAGGATTGACAATTGATTTTATACTTGAAGATGTTACTGATTGTATGAATTTGTAGTAAAGTCTATTAAGAACTGATGCTTTCACTTCTTTACACTACAGTTCTTTCTTCACCCAAATTCCATGAAGACATTTATCTTGGAAAAAAAACCTCCAATTGTAATAGGCGTTGTTTTGTTGGACATTCTTGAGGACACTATTCAAGAGCATCCCCTGCCTATTCTCACACTGAGCGTGAGAGAAATTATAGCTTAATGTCAATGTACAGATATCCCTGAGCGTTCTGGGCGTGTTCTTTCTTACAGTTTGATTTCACAATTGCTCACAGCCCTAGAACAAACAATATTAAAGCAGAACATATTTAAATTCCAACACAGGTTCATAGATTCAAACAAACTATTTCATCCTATGTTCCAATGGCCTTGTTTTTGTGATCTGTTTTGGATTCAGCAGAATAATTTATGTCACTGCTTTCTATGATATTAGCATTTCCTGAAAAAAGATGCTCTTTGTTTTTTAGGTATTAAAGGTACTATAAAATAACTTAATACATTTCTTATTTGATTTAGACTCTTTCATTGGGGCAAATTCTTAAGCAGTACAATTGATCCAGTGTTCTTTTTGGTCGCCAATGCTCTGTAACTATTTGCTTTGGTGACCTTAGTGTCTTTTAGTGCTGCTGACTGAGGGAGCAAACAATCGTTAAGCCATTTCCACTGAATAAAGTGTTCGTTGAGTCATCTATATCTATGATTATTTGGTTTACTTTATAACATCCCCTTGCTGTCTGCCCTTTTTCTTCCTGTTCTTTCCCAGATAAGGTAATGCGGACTAAACTACTATCAGAGATATGTTTTGACCTAATTTCTCTGTTGCCTTGAGGCATTGTTAAATGGGTCGCTCACTAAGTTGCAGAAATAAAAAACCTGTTATTAGTTGCCCAACAGTTCATATTTGCTGCTGGCTGGACTACAATATCTGTAAAGTACAGATAGCTGTGGACCATTTTTCAGAAGTTGTACAAGGTTGATGCAGAAGTCCTTAGCACAGTGCTTGCTGTTGGCAGCATATTGATTAATCAGGAGTGCATAATATCACTGATTATTTGGTTAATGCGCATGATGTTTACCAGGAAAGTGCTTGAAAGCATGATCCTTGTCCATCTTCTTTTCAGGTCAGATCTGTTTTTGCTCCCAGTGTGAAGGTTTCTGATGCTGTGACATCAGGGGTATGCTAAAATATGTCCAGGCGCCTAGGCAGCTGGGCAAAGAGAGTTCTTCATCTCCATCTCGATTTCCTAGCAAGGTCTTTGATGTCCAGGTGAAGATTACATTGCCCTCAGTACTTTCAAAATGGCTGCTCAGATTTTATTGGTCTTATGGCATTTCAGATCATTTGAGAACAGTACAACATGCAGGACTTCAGATTCAGTGAGAACAGCCAAAAGGAACTGGGGTCTGTCAATAAATGGTACTTCCAGTTGGTGCAAGGCATGTGTGGGAATTTTGCAGCGTTTGTTGTGGCTTGCCTGAAGACCATCTACCGATGAACTGAATAAAGGACGCCTTGTGCCAGGTCCACACTAGACATAGTCAAAAGATTAGCATGATGTGGGTTGGTGTGTGAATGAGTGGGTCCATCACAAAAATAATCTTGAAGAATCTTCTCCATATCTTTTACTAGCCAAGGATACATCAGAGATAAAGAAATCAATAACTCCCACAGAAAAACCCTAAACATGGGATGACTCAATTAGCTGTACTAAAATTATGTAAAGATTCCCACAAGTTAATAAATTGACCAGGGCAAAGTATTTTTCTAAGATCATTTTTTTCTCATTTAGGTGAAACGAGGTAGTTATTGCATTCACCAAAGATGAATCCTCTGCTTTGTCTTCTAATTTTCCTATCATAAAAGTCGAGAGAAAAAAAAAACTTCTGAAAATGTTTACCCTCTGCAACGTGATATTTGTATTGACAGTTTTGTATTGTGCTCAAGACTACAGCAACAGTTATGCTACTCCAACAGAACATGCCATCCTGGAACATTTTTAACAGAGTCATGTTCTAAAAAATGTAATCGGATGACTGTACAGGCTCTCAGAAAGCAGTCATTGCATCCCAGAGATACAGGGCCAGATTTACAAGCCCCATGCAACACATATGCGCCTCTGTTACGCCACTTTTGTGACGCAGCGGCTGTGTAAAAAATGCGGCCCATTTACAACGTGATGCATCGTGGGAGATGCATCACGTTGTAAAGCCCTTTGTCACAGTAATCATGCGTCAGGTATAATGTATGCAGGAAAGCCTCATAAAAGCGACGCAGTGATATCTACAAAATTTCACTGTGTCACTTCTAGGACTCGACTGCGTCAAAACCGTAAGGAGTGACGCAGTGTAATGGGAATGGGCTTCAAAATGGATTGCTAGAGTTGCGTCGTGCTTATGACATGACTCCAGCAATGCATGACTTTTGCCCCAACAGATGCACCAGAATTTCTGACGCATCTGTCAATCCTTGCTCCATGGTGCACCGTATTGTAATTACGGCGCACCCATGGTGGCGCAAGGGTTTCTCAGGGTGGCGACAGGAAAGTGACCCATCTCCACAGATGCGTCACTTTCTTGTAAATCTGCCCACAGTGTGAACATTGTCTCCAGGATCCAACACATTTTCCAAGATATTTTGTCGTGTCAACCCTCGTTTAATCCCTAGACCTAATGGATTTGTGTCCAAACAGCGTGTCAATCAATAGGCTTCATCTGTCTCAGTTCGAAATATTTTTCTCACTTCCTGAAATGTCAAATGTATTTACATATTGTTAAAGTGCTATAAAAGAGTAGAGAGCATTGCCCATCTGACACTGAGAAAGAGTGAAGCATATCAGAACATGGATTAATTTGGGACAGTGGAAAAATAATTACGGGCCTTGACTCGATGGAGGTGGCGGCTGGTGAACTTTAAAAATGCATTAGGTGGAATTATTCACTCTAGGACATTTTTTTTTAAAAGATACCAAACATGCATTTTATTTACGTTATTGCGAAATAATGTACCTAAACAGACAAGGATTTAATGCACTCGGCCATTGTAGTCAAGCTGTATATATAACTGCCCTTCAGAAAACAGTGACAACAGATGTAAGTGCAATGTTAGAGAAGGACTACTGCTTGCTTTCACCACTTCACCCTTGAAACTATGCACAGAACTTAAACAAATTAGCCCCTACTCAGCCAGAGCCAAGGACACTTGAATTATATGGAAGAGAAGGGCCAAATAATGCAGCATAAGGTGACATGTTCTCTGCTAAAATTATTTTGCTACTTTATCATTTTAACACACATTTATACTGCCTGGGATACATTTTGCCTCACCAGGACCAGCCAGACACGTGAAATACATTAAGGCGATCAGTTATAGTTCACTGAGACCCTTCCATTGGGCAGCACTGTGCTTGATGTTTTATTAAGCAATGCAGTTTCCGTTTGAGTTTGGAAGAACATTTGTGTGCAAATTATGCATCAGATGCTGAATTACATGGCAAATGTGGTAAATTACAAATTTTGCGGAAAAGCAACTGCACAGATTTGCATACTTCCAGTGGCTCTGTCCGCAACTGAGTGAGTGATCTTAATTGAAAGCTTTATGAAACCTTTCCAGATGCTAAACTGATGCCAAAAAGCAGCAAAACCTTTGTTTGCCAACTCAACAAATATAATTCGAGGACAGTAACAGTTCAGTCTTTGCAGCCCTTGTTGAAATACACCTTGCATTATAAGTCACTGCTGCTTCACATACATTTGTATTTATTCATAGTATAGACTGTGACTGTGCTGTAAGTCATGAGCGTTGCACATATGTATAAAACTTGATTTACCGGGATTTTTACCAAGCCATAGTTTCTCTATTCTCGGAAAAGTGCACGACGGCTGTCCTGTAAATGTGTTTGGTAGCATCTGAAATATTGGCACAGGGCTGCTAAACTCATGAATAATCCGTCCCACCCACCCCTAAACAATGGCAACAGTTAGAAAGCTAGCCTGCCTCTTATTTTTCAAGTGAGCCTGACATCTTTATCAGTCGCTAAGTGGTAATGTTCATTCTGTAATTTTGTGTACTTTTATTCACAAAATGAAACTATCAGTGCTGATTTATTTACCTGAACTGTAAAAGTCTAATAAAATTGCAATAACATATCAATTGTTTATACGAATAAGCATGAATTGCAGTCCTCTTTTTAATCTAGAGGTTCTCTCATGATAATGGAGTTTTACACTGGGCTTAGACAACATTTATATTAAGCGAGCAAAATCCCTAATAATTTTGGTCAAGTCACTTCATGATATCTATAAGCATAAATGCTTACCTATTGTAACATATGGTGCAGCCAACTGGGGCAACTGCAAAACATACAACCTGCAGTTTGAAGAAAATCATTTCTGCAAGCGTTTTTTTGGGGTTACCACCAGGCAGTCCCCCAGCCGCGGTCCGTGAAGGTAAAAGCAGTGAGGCCACGTGCCAGGGGGATTTCGAGTGACGATGCTGAGGTAAAATTAATTGTTTATTTAATTTTCCCTCTGCATCGTCCCTCGAACCCCCCCTCCCTCAGGCAGCCCCACCACCCCAACGCTGTTACCTGCAATGGCCGCAGCTGCAGTCCCCATTATTTTATTTTTGAAGAACTAGGCCTAAGCTACGTGGAGTACCACATCGAACTAGCTCCTATGCTATTATGGATATCGGTCTCGTCACACACCCATGTCTCCCTCAACCAACACGCCATTGAGAACTGCTTAGCCTGTGACCTGGGGTATAACATTCCCTGGCACGGTGCAGGGACAGAATATTGAGTAAAAAATATCGAATTGCACAAATATTGTGTCAAAAATATCGTGGGTCAGAAATATCTACAAACAAATTCTCGTGGGCAAGAATATCAATTTTAGGTAAGTAATATTGATTTAACAAATATCGTAGTGTTTAATATCATTTGCAAAAATATCGTTGTTAAAAATATCGATGTTTTATTAATGTTATGTATTTTAGTATATATTTTATGTGTGTGATGTATGTTATTTGTATAAGAATTGTTTTTATGTTTATTATATGTGTTAACATTTTAGTAGTTATTACATTGATATTATATGAATTTTGTGTTTTTAGTTACGTAGCGGGTTGTGGGTTTATAGGGGAATAGGGTGGGAAGTAATTTAATTATATTACATTTATTGAATAATTTTTATTCATTAATATTTGTTTATTTGAGAAATTATAGTGTTACATGTGTAAATGAATTTATTAATAATTATTTAATAATTAGTTGTTAATTAATTTTAATTAATTAATTAGCAATTATTTTAATTATGGTAATTGTGCAATTATTTTAGGTGTGAGTTATGGTGTTTATAGGTGTAAATTGTGGGAAGGGTGAGAAGTCATTTATTTTAAATTAATGAATTAATAATTAGTTGTTAATTAATTTTAATTAATTAATTAGTAATAAATGATGGTAATTGTGTAATTAATTTTAGGTGTGTGTTGTGGTGTTTATCGGTGTAAATGGTGGGAAGTAATTTAGTTTTTTATTGATGAATTAATAATTAGTTGTTAATTAATCTTAATTAATTAATTAGTATTTAATTATGGTAATTTTGTAAAAAAATTTATTTAGGTGTGTGTTGTGGATATTATAGTGTTAAAGAATCTGTACTCAATGTTTATTTTTTTATTTATTTATAATATTTCTGTAATTCATTAATGATTATGTTAATTATGGAAATAAATTTAAATAAGAATGTTGAAGTCTTTTTTTATTGGTGTAGTTTTATAGGGTAGGAAATAAAATAAATACATTTATGTTTTAAATAATTTGTTTGTTTGTTAATGTTTGCTACTTTTAAATAAATATTGTCTATAAATATATGTATTAGTTTATTTTAGATAATATTCGTTCCTTTTTGTTATATGTAATTAATATTATAGCATGTGCTCTTTTTATCTGTTTAATATATTTAATTGTGTCTTTAAAATATTGTTTATTTCTTTTTAAGAATATTACATTTTTTTCAATTATTTAAATGTTCTTAGTAATTTTTGTTTCTCTGCTATTCAACACTTTCCCTACTGTTGCACTCACTGGAGTAGGAATAGTATTTTTTACCCCTCCGCTATCCACACATTTTCCTACTGTTGCACTCACTGAAATGGGAATAGTAATTTTTACCCCTCCGCCATCTAATACTTTCCCTACTGTTGCACTCACTGAAGTGGGAATAGTAATTTTTACCCCTCTGCTATCCAATACTTTCTTTACTATTGCACTCACTGGAGTGGGAATAGTAATTTTCACCCCTCCGCTATCCAAAACGTTCCCTACAGTTGCACTCACTGGAGTGGGAATAGTTATTTTCACCCCTCCGCTATCCAGCACTTTCCCTACTGTTGAACTCACTGGAGTGGGAATAGTAATTCTTGCCCCTCTGGTATCCAGCACTTTCCCTACTGTTGCACTCACTGGAGTGGGAATAGTCATTTTTGCCCCTCCGCTATCCAACACTTTCCCTACTGTTGCACTCACTGGAGTGGGAATAGTAATTTTTACTACTCCGCAATCCAACATTTACCCTACTTTTGCATTCACTGGAATGGGAATAGTAAATGTTACCCCTCCGCTATCCAACACTTTCCCTACTGTTGCACTCTTTGGAGTGGGAATAGTAATCTTTACCACTCCGCTGTCCAACATGTTACCTACTGTTGTTTTTATTGTACTGCAAAATGTACGTTTTAATATTTTTTAATAGTTTAATGTTTTAATTGATTATAGATTTTTTTAGTTTTAAAGTATTGATATATGTATATATTTTGTTTTTATATAATTTAAAAGTTTAAAATTTTTAGAGAAAGTTAATACATTATTTTCAAGTAAATATATGTATATGTATAAATTATTATGTTGGTGTGTTTATATTTGTTTTAATTATGTTTACTTTTTATATTTAGTTAAAATGTATATGACATTTAATTTATTTTGTTAAAAATAATATTAATATTTCATATCTTTATTATATATTTGTTGTATTTACATTGGTGTGTGCTTGTTTGCGTCTGGCTGTCGGGCTCGTGGCATGGGACGTAGCTAGGTTCTATGTCTCTGTGCCGGGCTTGATTGAGTGGCAGTTGGAGGCTGACAGCGCTGCCTCTCAAGAATAAACATACTTCCACTTACCACAAAGAAGCCTCCTCGTTTCCTTATGACAATATTATTTGATTTCATTTATATTTTTAAATCGATATTTTATACATCTATATTTCTAACTTCGATATTTTTGATTTAATATTTTTGTACTTACCTGTTTAAGTATAGGAAGTCTATATTTTAGCATTCTTTATTTTTTCATCTATATTTTTGTCATCTATATTTTTGCTATTGATATTTTGTCGGTGAACCCCCTGGCACCAGTACATGAAACAAACATCCAGCATACTCGGCAGATCCAATCTATTTAAGAATCCCTAACAGATTCACCGGCTTGAGAAAGGCTGATTGAAAGATATATTTGGTGCACTTATGACATTTTTCCGGGAGGCGGGGGCCGTTAAAAAGCGAACTGTTCGGGAATAGTTATACTTTAAACAACCCCAAATATAGAATCTCATTAAAACTGTGGAGAGCATTGATAAGCAGATTTCATCTTGGGAGCATAAGTAGCTATATTAGTAATCCTTGACCCAATACGAGACCAACACCATCCTTATTTGTCCATTTAAAGAATCCTCTATGAAGATTTTTGCATATAAACCATTTGCACGTCATGTTTTAAATCCTGTTCTTTACACTCAAGGGGGGGGATATTCTCAAGAACGTGTGATAACTATTGCAAAATTTGCTTAACGCAACTTTGCACATCGCCGTCTATTGCGGGAAAATAACGCTGTGTTAACATTGTATTCTCAACCCGGCGACACCAGGTCATAGTCTCACGATAATGTGCCAAATGACCGCGTTAAAATCAACACGACGCTGAAAAAATGCGAAACACCAACGCAATAAAAGTTGCGATGTCCCAAATCGCAAAACAAAAATCAGCGATAACCAGCGACAGGCCTGCAATCCCCACACCTCTTGCGGGAAAATGCACTGTAAAAGTAATGAAAAACAAATAAAAAAACAAATAAACTACGTAGCACCATGGACGCACCCGGACCGAGTTCAGAGGACAACGCAAAACCCACAAGCCCCACAGATGACCAGCAAGGAACCTCGGGGTCGGGGAAGTCCAAGGACAAGAGGAAGAGGAAGACACTGTTCAGTCTGCAGGAAAACGGGATCATCGTCACGGAGGTGATAGAACACTTCCAACTGTTCGTCACATCCAATGTGTCATTGGCAACAAAGACGCAAATATGGCAGGTTATCTTGGACCATGTGAATGCAGATGCAGCATTGAGGAGGACAATGGAAGAGTTCAAGAGACGCTGGAAGAATGTGAAGGCCAAAACCAAGAAGAAACTCGATGCCAACATGAAAGCAGCAACGCAGATTGGAGGTGGGGGTCCAACGGCACACCAGGAGCTGGATGACATGGAGAAAATGGTGGCCTCTGTCAGTGGTGGGGATATGGTGCCAGGAGTTGTGGCACCAGACACTGCTCAACATGACGTGACACAACATCAACAGGGTGAGTACCGACAAGGGACTTGGGGGACGGGGGAGATAGGCACACTGGCACACATGCACAATTAAGCAGAGCACACTGCACACCCACAATGACTCTGGATCATGTCCCTGACACACGTGGCACACTGCAGCACACATACAAACACCAAGTAGGCCCCCATCCACAATGTGCCCAAAGGGGTCCCACCCCACACATCACCAATATCACAACCAACACATACACACATGCGAAACCCAGCAAAGAATCAAATTTGTGAGCCACACCGACAATGCAAGTGACACTACACGACGATTAGCATAGCTGCAGTCCAATCATCATGACATTGTGCACGCCACGACACTGAGGTGGCTGAGTGTGGACCACATCCAGAAAGGAGCAGGTCACACTCTGACTCATCCACATACACAAACCACCCCTGACGCAACAAAACATCTGCGGACAAACCATGCCCAAGAGTCACAACTCAACCAAGAGCCCAATATACCCAAGTCTGAAACATCCCAGTACTGTTGAAGCACAGAATTCAAAGGCACACTGCCTGAAAGGGATAAGGGACAGCCAAATCTGACAACAGGGGGGACTCACCCACAATGCAGCACACAGACATAGCAATAACAGCACATCAACATTGATGACAATGTGGTACAAAGTGCAACACTCCCATGACAGAACAGAGGACACAACTGGTTCCGCCTGTGCATGGAAATTGGCCAATCACATCTGGCATAGCAGGAAACTGTGAGATGAAAATGTATGTGTACAACCTCACATCCGTGATGTAGTTCAAATGTCCACTGTCCCGCATCAAATGCTCAGCTCCTCCCAAACAGTCACAATGTTCATTGTCATGCAGTCCCGAGGTAAATATGAACAATGCGTCAACATACATGTCAATATAATGTGAAAATGCATCTCCCCTTCACATAGCAAATGCCCTACAACAGCTCATGGACATCTTAGGAAACCCACCTCCAGGAGCAGGACAGCCCAGCTGCATCCAGGAGACCCCACACCCTGCACAGACCACACAGCAGGAAGCACACACCACCACGGATGGCTCCCAGCACCTCACAGAAGCACACATCGCATTCCACAGCCAGGTGGAGGTGGCTGAACAGGTGGGGGTGGGGTTCGAACTCATGGCAGCCAAACTCGATTACATACGTGGGTGTCTAATTCCCATCAAGGACCACTTACACTCACCAACGGACACACACACTGCAACATAGCCACACGCATTTGCACATTTCCAGTACTGAACCATGCCCAGAGCCCTGGGACAATCATTCACACCCCTACACTGGACTTGCATACGCCTGCCCAGTCCACTCCTCTCACGTATGAAGGGGGGGACGACAGAGCTACATGTACAATGCCTTACCCACTGTCTGGGGTGACATGGTTGCGTCTGCTTAAGAACGCACAATGTAATATGGTAGGGCCCGGGGCCATCATGCATATGTAATGGGCACACGACACACTTTGATAGTCAGTTGAACTGACTACAGGCACGTGCGCCCAGCCACTCTTTATTACAAGGGTCACCTGACCAGTGCCGCCTTTGCTGGATGGGTGTGGGGTGAGTGTAAGCCAGCCCTCAGGGAGTGGTTGGTGCTGGCAACAACTTGAACAGTGTTCACCAATAAAGTGGAAACAGAAAACACCAACATAACACAAACAACTGCAAAGCATCATGTGGGTAGCCGGAGCAAGTACAGAGGTCACCCAATATCCAATTATCAGGGTCGGCGAGTCGCAGTGCACTGAGGTAGGGTCACCAGAGCTGATCGTGCTCATTTGAAAAAATTGTCCAAGATTGTGTGCCTTCAGGATATTCCTGCTGCAGCTGCAGTAGGGTGTGTTACACCTGCCTCATCTTTCCCATCATTGTCCCAGCTCTTCCCCACTGCCTGAGGTGACATAGTTGCATCCGCAATCCACAGCACGTACCTCATTCATAGCTCCTGGTGTGTAGCTGGACTACCACCTCCAGTCTGCATTGCTGCCTTCTCGTTGTTGCCTCCTGCCCTCCCATTGTCCTTGTCTTCACATCTACGCACAACGGCCACATCTTCCCCATCATTGTCCCAGGTGTTTCCCACTGCCTGAGGTGACATTGTTGCGTGAGCTGTCCACATCTAAAAAGATCTACTGGAAAGGGTCCATGAGTTGTGGTGCAATGAGTTGGTGGCACCTGAAGAGCTGAGCAGGGTACCAAGCAGATGATGGCATCCAAGACATTTGTGAGCAACTCGGATAGTCTTGCTTTAAGACTCTTACGACTCTGGCAGTGGTTGGTTGAAGGTGGTCCTGGCGGTGGTGGTGTGTGCATCCTGCGGTGATGCGTCTTCCGGGAAGGGCAGGACCCGATTTGATGTTTGAGCCCTGGTAGACCGCAGTTAAGGCCGGAGGCAGCGGACAGCGCAGGGCCACGGACACATGGCATTGATGAGCCCCAGGCCATCGATACAGAGGCCATCCAATAGTCAATCAGACAGGGTCCATTATTTGAGCTGCACATAGTTAGTGGCCCGGGATGCACTGTGGCCGGCACAGGCACACTGCCATGGGATGATGACTTGCGGTGCACTGAGGTAGGGCCACACAAGCAGAGCGGGTCCTCGTTGATGTCGAAGGTGAATATCGCAGAGTGTTTCAGGGGACAGTGGAAGGTGTCCTTCCAGGGCATGATGCAGAGGGCAGAAGCAAGCAGAAACAGGCAAATGGAGGAGTAGAATGCTACAGACTCCTTTTTACCACCAAGTCAGTATTAGCTACATGATGATGAAGACAACCCCCAGGCCATAGACTCAGACGCCACTAAAGTTGAACCAGAGAGTGTCCATGAATTACAGGGCACAGAGTCAGTGACACCAGGGCTGAAAGGGAAAGCTGTGTGCGATGAGGCCTGTACAATGATATAAACTCTGCCATAAATAAATCAAGGCCCAGATCCAAATGTTTGACCTACTGGACCGCAGTGTAGGCCGGAGGCAGCGGTCAGCATGGGCCCACAGCCACATGTCGTTGGCTTGTGATGCACAGATTTAGTGGCACCAGAGCAGTTGTTGGTAGTGTTCAATCACCTCCATAACGAGGGTCCTTTTTTCCTCCGGACTGAACCATGTCTTCCTCTTACTCCTATCATTGCGTACAATGATATGAACTCTGCCATACACAAATCAAGACTCAGTTCAAGTGTGTGACCTACTCGACCGCAGTGTAGGCCGGAGGCAGGAGTCAGCAAGGACCACAGACAGGTGTCGTTCGGCTGCTATGCACAGAGTTGGTGGCACCACATTGAAGGGAGTACAGTGATATCAAATCATCCATAAAGTGTGTACTCTGCCATTGCATAATCAAGACTCAGTTCCAAATGTATCACCTACTTGACTGCAGTGTAGGCCGGAGGCAGCATTCAGCGTGGGCCAACCACTTTTCAGCAAGCTCCTCCTGGAACTCTAACACACGACGTTGAAATGGTATGTAGAGATGACTTGTGGTTGACGGAGGTAGAAGCACCAGAGCTGAGTGGGTGTGCAGCCTGCGACGATGCCGTGTCCTGCCTGGTACAGATGGATTGGATTGGTGTGAGGCCTGCTGGACCGCAGTGTAGGCCGAAGGCGTAGTCAGCAAGTACCCACCGACACGTGTGGTTGGAATGCTATGCACAGAGATGGTGGCACCACATCGAAGGGAGTATAGTGGTTTAAACTCTGCATTGATATGTGTACTCGGCCATTATATAATCAAGACTCAGTTCCAAATGTGTGACCTACTTGACCGCTGTGTAGGCTGGTGGAGTACGTCAACGAGAAATGAGTGCAGCGGGCCTGTCTCGGGGAGGACAGCGATGGTCTGAGGAGGCTGCCAAGGTCGCGGGCCTCAGGCTTAGAGCTTGCACAGGCACGTGGTGGGCCCTCTTTGACACACACTGGTGTTGGAAGGTGAGCGGTGTGGCCCGGTTGCGCAGGTGCGTCCAAGACGGGTTTGGGGACCTGCAACCTGGGGTGCAGCAGGCGCACATGGTCGCAGGCACCACCGCTCAAGGCGTCGGCCTCATGGTGCTGGGAGAACCCACCCTGGCAGACACGTTGGCCATTCCGGAAGAAAACCACACCCAGAGCTATGGGCTTTCAATTCACACCCTTACGCTGGCCTGGCGTACGCCGGGCCAGCCCACTCCGGTCATGCTTACGGGGGACGTAATGAGTTACTTTCCACTGCCTGGGGAAACATGGTTGCGTGCACTGTTCACTACACTCCAAACACCAGCAGTATATGTCGACAAGGGCATGTCTGTGGTCTGCATACTGCAGTCTGGCCAGCACATCCAAGCCACACTTGGCATTGTGTACATTGTCATTCATGAGTCACTTGCCTCCTTCGCACATGCATGGTTCCCACCTCTCCCCACATTCTGCTATTGTGTGGCTGAGGTGCCATGCCGTTGATGGCTCGTGTACTTAGCTTGCCCAGATCACCACAGAAAGTTGTGCTATCGTGTCTGGTAGGTGGGCATGTTGTTTGGCATGTTGTGTGTGAGTTTGTAACGTGTGCATTCCCAGAGTTGTGAGTTGCATGATTTTGGAGTTGACGTGTGTGGTGAGTCCTTTTGGTACTTACTAACGAGCAATTAATTCCCATAGGTGCCAGCCTCAAAGCGCTGGTTGATGATGGACTGTCGGAAGATGAAGGAATCATGCACACTGCCTGGGTAGTTGGCGACGACATTGGTGAAGAGTCCACGGTGGTCAACTATTGCCTGCACATTGATGGAATGCATGTGCTTCCTGTTGCAGTAATTGTGTGCAGTGGCGTCAGGGGGCACGAGGAGTTCATGTGTGCAGTCGATTGCCCCAACACTTGTGGGAAGGCAGCTATGGCGTAGAAGCCTTGCTTGGTTTCCAGCGATGTCATTTGAGATGTCATCAGTGATGTCACTGACCATGTCATGAATGATGTAATATGTGACATCATCAGCAGTGGATTGCGGTCGCGCGAGATGTAGTAAGTACAGTTAACTATATCAGAGGAATTTCAATTTTTTTTTTTTTTTAAACAATTTTTTATTAAAAGAAAAACAAAACTCACAGCAGAGCAATAATAATGTCACATTAGGTAATCCCATCCCCGGCACAGTATACAAACGGGCACTGGGGATTACAGACCTCGCATGCGGGGCAGTCTACCTCATGTCAAACCCATTAGTGCGGCAACCTATAGATGGACTCACACAACCACAGGTATCAGGGAACCCCCTCTCTACAGCATATACCTTGTGACTTAGGGGCCTCAGGTCACCTCGGCTGCCCCAGCTGTCTTCAATGCAGCCAGTCTTTCCCTCCTCAGTTCCACAGTAGGAGAAATACAGATGTCCCCCCGATATTTGTTCCAGCGTCCCCACTTATGATCCCACTTCCGGGGGCACCCTCGACTTTTATATACTGTTTTTTCCGCCACCATGGCCTGATCCATATCAGTGGCCCAGGTTCGCAGCTGCGGCACCGTGTCTACCCCCCACTTCTGGGCAATGTTCCTTTTTGCGATGGCCCACCCCATGGCCCACCATTCCTGCTCCACTTGAGTCAGGTCTGTGGTGTCCCAAATGTTGGCAGGGTATGCTCAGACATGAGTCCCTTGCTCACTTTGCCACTGCATTCAAGCAAGCCTGGCTGAAGACGGCTGAAATGCCAGAAACCGGTCCTAGGAAGCTTGTTTCCGGTCCAGTGAAGGCATGGCTTGGCAGTTCGGGCTGGACTGTTCCCATGAGGCACAGGGTCAGACTGATTTGTATATGGCCATGTCTGGACTGGGGTGGCAGAGTGGGCTTAAGAACGGTGATGGATCAGGCCCAGATCTGTTGACTGGGTGTGAGTGTTTGATTGGTTCTGATGCTCCGTCCATCATCACCCCCATTTGTACCGCTTTGTTCGCCATAAGTTGGCAGGGTATGCTCAGACGTGAGTCCCTTGCTCACTTTGCCACTGGATTCAAGCAAGCCTGGCTGAAGACGGCTGAAATGCCAGAAACCGGTCCTAGGAAGCTTGTTTCCGGTCCAGTGAAGGCATGGCTTGGCAGTTCGGGCTGGACTGTTCCCATGAGGCACAGGGTCAGACTGATTTGCATATGGCCATGTCTGGACTGGGGTGGCAGAGTGGGCTTAAGAACGGTGATGGATCAGGCCCAGATCTGTTGACTGGGTGTGAGTGTTTGATTGGTTCTGATGCTCCGTCCATCACCACCCCCATTTGTACCGCTTTGTTCGCCATAAGTTGGCAGGGTATGCTCAGACGTGAGTCCCTTGCTCACTTTGCCACTGGATTCAAGCAAGCCTGGCTGAAGACGGCTGAAATGCCAGAAACCGGTCCTAGGAAGCTTGTTTCCGGTCCAGTGAAGGCATGGCTTGGCAGTTCGGGCTGGACTGTTCCCATGAGGCACAGGGTCAGACTGATTTGCATATGGCCATGTCTGGACTGGGGTGGCAGAGTGGGCTTAAGATCGGTGATGGATCAGGCCCAGATCTGTTGACTGGGTGTGAGTGTTTGATTGGTTCTGATGCTCCGTCCATCACCACCCCCATTTGTACCGCTTTGTTCGCCATAAGTTGGCAGGGTATGCTCAGACGTGAGTCCCTTGCTCACTTTGCCACTGGATTCAAGCAAGCCTGGCTGAAGACGGCTGAAATGCCAGAAACCGGTCCTAGGAAGCTTGTTTCCGGTCCAGTGAAGGCATGGCTTGGCAGTTCGGGCTGGACTGTTCCCATGAGGCACAGGGTCAGACTGATTTGCATATGGCCATGTCTGGACTGGGGTGGCAGAGTGGGCTTAAGAACGGTGATGGATCAGGCCCAGATCTGTTGACTGGGTGTGAGTGTTTGATTGGTTCTGATGCTCCGTCCATCACCACCCCCATTTGTACCAAATGTTGAGGAGGCAGAGCTGGGGAGAGGGGGTCAGGGGCTTGTCAATGGACCGTGCCATCTGACGGGTGACGTCAGTCCAATACTGCTGGATGCAGGGGCATGCCCATAGACTGTGTATAAATGTACCTATCTGGTGACAGTGCCGCAAGCAGAGCGCATCCACTCTCCATCCTAGTTTACAAAGCAATTCTGCGTCAAAATATACACGAAGTAAGATTTTAATCTGCACCAGGCGGAGTCGCATTGGCATAGCCACCTCCCTAGGGGAGGCCAGCGCTTCCGTCCAGTCCTCGTCCGCCAAGTCCCCCAGGTCCTTCTCCCAGTGAGTCCTGACTTTCTGCAACGGGTCGGTCCTATTATTGATCAACTTTTTATATGTCAGGGAGATAGCCTTGCGGTCCATTGGGTCCAACAGCAGCCTGTCCTCTAAAGGAGAATAAGCCGGGAGAGAGGCGTCATCAGGAAGGGCGCCGTCAATAGCGTGACTAATTTGAAGGTAGCGAAAGTACTCCGACGGGGCGAGCTGGTACTTGAGTTGGAGCTCTGCAAATGTCACCTTCCTACCCTTGATCCACATATCTCCCACAGTCGCGATACCGATCAAGTCCCATTTGTCGAACCCTGCGCAGGTACTCAGCCTTCCTAGACAATCAGGTTCCCAGAGGGGGGTAGCCTTAGTCAACCGCCCATACCACCCCATGCGCCGCTGGAGTCTGTGCCATATCTCCACCGTCCGGGCAGTTGGGCCAGTGAGATTGAGTTTTTTATAGTTTGAATACAGTGCCCTATTGTATCCCCCCCTCCCCAGGAGCCATCGATCGGTACGGAAATTGGGATCATCATGGGACCCGAACACCCACTGGTTAATTGCTACCAATTGCGATGCCTGGTAGTAGAGTCGCAGGTCCGGCAATCCTATTCCGCCATCATACCACCCCATAGTCAATTTTTGCTTCGCGATCCGAGGCTGTCCCCCATCCCATAACAAGTCTCTAATGGCAGCTTCGATCTGTGAAAAATACGACTCTGGAATCGGGTGGGTATATTTTGTAATGCGTAGAGAAAGTGTGGGAGGGCCAGCATCTTAAATAGCGATGCCCGACCCAATAGTGTAGGGGGCAGCGTCTTCCAGTGGACCACATCTGCTTTGAATCTCAGGAGCGGGCCCAGTAGATTGCGATCATAGAACAATTTGGAGTCTATTGTTATATGGATGCTGAGGTATAGGAAACCCTGTGGCGCCACCGGTATGGTATATCCTCTGGGACTATTGGGAGGGTCGCTCCAGAGCGGGTACATCTGGGATTTGGACCAGTTAATCTGGTAACCGGAGTGGGCCCCAAAGATATGGAAGATGTGGAGAACCCGACGGATAGAGCGGGCCGGGGAGGCCAAATACAGCAAGATATCATCTGCGTATAAGGATATACGATCTTCGTGTTCCGACGTCCACCTAAGGCCTCTAATTTCCAGGTCACCCCTGATCCAGACCGCGAGGGGCTCCAAGGCCAAAGCAAAGAGAAGCGACGACAGCGGACAACCCTGTCTCGTGCCACGATATAGGGAAAATGAGCCCGATCGGTGATTGTTAACAGAGACATGGGCCAACGGTAGCTTATATAAGAGTCTGATCCAGCCGATCAGCCGGGGCCCTAATCCAATCCGGGCCAGGACCGCGAAGAGATACTCCCAAGCCACAGTATCAAATGCCATCTTAGCATCGAGCGCTAGTAGAAGCGCCTCCTCTTGAAGAGTGGCGGCCCGACTGAGTGCCCCATGCACCCGACGAAGATTTCGTGCCGTGTTACGCCCAGGCATGAATCCCGATTGATCTGGGTGGATCAAGGCGGGAAGATACGGAAGCAAACGATTAGCCAGCACTTTGGCCAATATTTTGGCCTCTACGGTAATTAGGGAGATGGCCGGTACGACGCGCACTCATCCGCTGGTTTACCAGGCTTACGGATAACCACTATTGTGGCGGTACGAATATCTGTTGGGAGGGTACCAATCTCATAACACTCATTATACAAATTCAATAGGTGGGGTGCAACCCTCACGGCCATAGATTTTAGGAGTTCTATCGGGAGACCATTAGGGCCCATTGCCTTACCGGACCGGGTGTCACGTATGGCTGTTTGGATCTCTTCAATCGAGATGTCCGCCTCCGCCTCCAACACCTCCCTATCCTGCTGCGAGACACCCTGGACATCAATAGTAGCCAGGAGGTCTGGTGCCCACCTTGCTTGTGATTGCTGCGGCGTAGCGTAGATTTGCTCATAATACGCTGCGAATGTCTCGGCGATGTTTCGAGGATCAGTGATCAGTTCACCATCTGGCCCCTTAATCGCGCCCACCCACCTCGCCGCTGCCTCCTTTCGCTCCAGCCATGCCAACAGTTTCCCCGTACATTCCCCTAACTCATAAATTCTATGTCTGGTAGCAAGGGTGCGTCGATTAGCGTCTTCGAGGAGTAGCTGCCTATAGTCTAGCCGCTTGACATTTAGCGTGTGTCGAGTATCAGGGGACATGTTCTGAGAAACTTCGCGCTCAAGGTGAAGTATTTCAGCCTCAAGCTCGCCAACTCGACGCCTGCGTTCAGCTCTGTGACCCACCATCGTGGAGAGCGCCCTTCCCTTAATTACTGCCCTGTAAGCGCCCCACAGTGTGATCGCCGACGCCACCGACCCAGTATTTTCTGCAAAATAATTGTCAGTATCCTGCCTCAAGGAATCCCTTATATGAGGGATCTTCAATAACCAGGGTTGGATCCTAATGGGGCCCGGCTGCCTTGCCCCCTGGGCTCCATAAGTAGCCGTTACTGGGGAGTGGTCGGATATTCCCCGCGCTAAGCACCCTGACTCAGTAAAGTTTTGGATGTGTTGTGCCTGGGTGAAGAGGTAGTCAAGTCGTGACTGACTGCCATGAATCCCAGACTGGAAAGAGTAGAACGTCTCCCGGGGATGCGACCACCTCCAAACATCCACCAGCCCCACAGCGTCAGTGAAATTACATAGTTGTGCCCATCACCAGGACACCCTCGGGTAAGGTCACCAGGAACGTCCCCACGTCTGTCAAAATCTGACGTTGAAGGCCCAGCGGGGCGTACACTGAGAGCACATTGAGGACCCGTCCCTCCCAGTTACCTGAGCAGTCGACATATCTACCCTGTGGTTCGGTCCAGATAGTGTGAATCACATAGGAGCAACCCCTACGTAGGAGGATCTCCACTCCCCTGGATCCCGAAGTGAAACCCGAATGTGCCACCATCCGGTATCCCTTTCTGTCCAGGACTTTGCAGGAGTTACCAATAAGGTGGGTTTCTTGGAACGAATTTCAATATTTTTGTTCGAGTGAAATGTCCAGCTAATTATAACACCCCTAAAACCTATTGTTTTTTCAGTGAATTTCTAAGGTTTTTTAAATGCTAATTCCTAACTATATCAGGCCTGAAACCTATGTTTTTTTCAGTGAATTTCAAAGGTTTTTTAAATGCTAATTCCTAACTATATCAGGCCTGAAACCTATGTTTTTTTCAGTGAATTTCAAAGGTTTTTTAAATGCTAATTCCTAACTATATCAGGCCTGAAACCTATGGTTTTTTCAGTGAATTTCAAAGGTTTTGTAAATGACAATTTTTAAAGTATTAATTGTTATACTGATTTTTTGATACTGATTTACTACATTTTTTTAACTATTTATTTTTAGATATTTTATTTTTTTAATTACATTATAATTCCATTATACATTACAATACAAAATCTACTTAATCAGAATGAATTACTTTAGTTTAAATACTTTGCAAATAGGCAATAGAATTTTAAGTACAGTAGTTACAGTTGTTGCAATGGGCAACACAATTTCAAACACACTGCAACATTGAGCTCAATGGGAATTTCTAGTTAAATGCAATTAGTTACTTTATGGATTACTTTTCTAACCACAGGACTGGATCCTAGATTCAGTCCTTGGACATCTCCTGTAAACAGCTGAGTAAAAGCGTTTTGGTTACAGTAGTGAATTTTAAGGAATATTATTTTATTTTAAAAGTTGACACTTAGAAACTTTTCTGGTGAAAACCACACAATGGATTCCTATAGAAGGAAATACAAGTTACTGGTAAGTACGCTTAGAATTACTTTTCAGGGACAGTGCTGGGCTAAAAGATGCAACCCTGGGTTCTCTCCTGATAACAGGTGAGTAAATCGGAATTCGCAGTTCGTCTGATTTTAGAGGAATATTTGTACGTTTCAAAAATGAACACTTAGAAACTTTTCTGGTGAAAACCACACAATGAATTCCTATGGAAGGAAATACAAGTTACTGGTAAGTAGGCTTAGAATTAGTTTTTAGGGTCAGTGCTGGGTTAAAGGATGCAGCACTGGGTTCTCTCCCGATAACAGGTGAGTAAATCGGAATTCGTAGTTCGGCTGATTTTAGAGGAATATTTGTACGTTTCAAAATTGGACACTTAGAAACTTTTCTGGTGAAAACCACACAATGGATTCCTATGGAAGGAAATACAAGTTACTGGTAAGTACGCTTAGAATTACTTTCCAGGGTCAGTGCTGGGCTAAAAGATGCAGCCCTGGGTTCTCTCCTGATAACAGGTGAGTAAATCAGAATTCGTAGTTCGACTGACTTTAGAGGAATATTTGTACGTTTCAAAAATGGACACTTAGAAACTTTTCTGGTGAAAACCACACAATGGATTCCTATGAAAGGAAATACAAGTTACTGGTAAGTACGCTTAGAATTACTTTCCAGGGTCAGTGCTGGGCTAAAAGATGCATCACTGGGTTCTCTCCTGATAACAGGTGAGTAAATCAGAATTCGTAGTTCGGCTGATTTTAGAGGAATATTTATACAATGGTGAAGGAAGGGGTTGGGGCCTGAGGTGACTTGTTCAAACACGCCCTGTGGAACGTTTTCAGTTGGGGAATTAATTCCTCTTCAATCCTGCGGTCCCCTGGGGCCAACTAGCCCACCAGGTACCTCCAGTATGCGCCAGGGTGCTGCGTTGCAGAGAGGTGTTCAGAGGCCACGCCCCTTTTTGCACCTCTCTGCAACGCAGCTCCGTGGTGCTTACTGGAAGTACCTGGTGGGCTAGTTGGCCCCCAGGGGACCTCTGGATTGAAGAGGAATTAATTCACCAACTTAAAACGTCCCACAGGGCGTGTTTGCACACATATCACCTCAGGCCCCGCCCCCTACCTTCACCACTGTGCAAACGCTCCCCGTGGTGCGTTTTAAGGTGGGAGATTAAGTCCCCTTGAATCCTGAGGACCCCTTGTGGCCAACTAGCCCACCAGGTACCTCCAGTAAGCGCCACAGAGCTGCGTTGCAGAGAGGTGTAAAAAGGGGCATGGCCTCATTACACCTCTCTGCAACGCAGCCCCCTGGCGCATACTGGAGGTTCCTGGTGGGCTAGTTGGCCCCCAGGGACCCCCAGTATTCAAGGGGAATTAGATCTCCCTCTGCAAACGCGCCAGGGGGCGCGTTTGCAGAGTGGTGCAAGGAGGGGACGTGGCCTCCGGCCCAATCCCGTTTTTTTTTTCTTTTTTTAGAAGGGGGGCTGTGCAGCCCCCCTTTTTTTCTAACTTATTGGACCTGGGGACCCCATCCCCCAGGGCCTGCCCCCATTTTTTTTTTTAATTAAAAAAAAAAAAAATCGGGAGGCCATAATTTGCCCTGGGGGCCCCATCCCCCGGGGCATGGCCTTTTCTTTTTATTTTTGTATTTTGGAGGGGGGCTGCCTTGCCCCCCTCCTGTGGCCCCTTTTGGCCCCGGGGACCCCATCCCCCGGGGCCGTTTTTTTTTTGTTTGTTTGTTTTTTTTATTTTTTATTTTTAGGAGGGGGGCTGCGTGGCCCCCCTCCCGGGCCACTACTGACCCCGGGGACCCCATCCCCGGGGTCTGGCCACCTCGTTGGGGACCATGGGGGGGTTCCCAATCCCCTCACGGTCCCAACCGGCTCCCCGCCTCCTGCGGGAGCCGGCATTGCTTTTCCACATAGGGAGCAGCTAACATGCTGCTCCCCATGTGGAAAAGCAGCTAACATGCTGCTCCCCATGTGGAAAAGCAATCTGCTTTGCTTCATTGAAGCGAGAGCAGGTTTCCCGGCTCTCGCTTCAATGAAGCAAAGCAGTTTGCAATGGCAGGGTGGGGGCGCGAGGCTCCCGCCCTGTCATTGCAAACTACAGTGTCCCAGGGGTGGGCACCCCTGGACACTGCAGGAGCTGGCCCTTGTGGGTGGCGGTCCCCAGGGCCATCAATGGCTCCAGGGGGGCCGCGCGGCCCCCCTCCCACTTAATTTAAAGCCCCGGGGGTGGTGGTCCCTGTGGCTTGGTGGTCCGTAACGGACCCCCTATGGTAAATAATTAGTGCCCTGGGGAGGTGGCGGTCCCCGGGGCGTGTGGGGGGGGCTTGAGTCCCCCACACAGGGTTTTTGGTTATTAAAAAAAAAACAAGCCCCAGGGGGTGGCGGTCCCTGGGGCTGCGGGGTGCCATGAGCCCCCCGCATACATTGACATAAAGCCCTGGGGGTGGCGGTCCCCGGGGCTTGGGGGGTCCTTTGAGCGCCCCCACCCATATATAATAAAGCCCCGGGGTGGCGGTCCCCGGGCTGGGGGGGATGAGAGCCCCCCATAATTCAGATAAGCCCCGGGGGGTGGCGATCCCTGGGGCTGGGGGCCCCCTCTGGGCCCCCCATTATAATATACATATTGCCCCCGGGACTTGGGCCCCCCGGGGGTTAAATAAAAATGAAGCGCAGGTGTCCGCGCTTCGTTTTTTTTTCGTCAGCGGGATGCGCGGATCCTAAGCGCATCCCGCGGTTTAAAAAAAAAATTGGGGCCTTGGGGGTCCTTGTGGGACCCCCTGAGCAGGCCTAGGGAGTCAGGGTGTTTCTACCCTGCCACCTTGTTGCGTTTTGCGCCTTTTTTGGGGGGTTTTCTTGTGCCTCGGTTCTACCGAGGCACAAGATGGCTGCCAACACTTCCTGATTCAGAGTGTTGGCAGCCAATTAGCATTCAGCTCATGCTCGGGAGGGTGCGGGGAGGGTGCGCGGATCCTCCAAGGCCATAGATATATCTATCTTTTTAACTCTAATTTTCTCAGGAACTACTGAACAGATTTACACCGTTTAAGCAAAAGGCACGAGTCTGAACTGAGGACTACCTCTTTGCAAAATTTGGTGTAATTCCGTTCAGCAGTTCGCATGGGGGGAACGCGTTTTGGGACCCCCCTTTTTTTTCGGCCCCCGCTTGACGAATCACTGTGAAATTTTTAGGATAGGAGCGGACTGGAGCTGGCCAAAAGTTTGGAAAATTTCACGAAGATTTGTCAATCGGCGCCAACGTCATTCCAAATAGAATGTTGCGGATTTCCTATGGAAAATAGGTCCTAACTATATCTACCTACTGGCGACCGCCAGTAGGTAATATATATATTGTTAGGACCAAGTTTCCATAGGAAGAACATTTTTTGTTTTGCTTATAACTTTGGCGTCATTTGATGAATCTTCATGAAATTTTCCAGACTAATTCTTTGTTCATATCAACTCCTATGTCGAAAGTTTGGGGGTGATTCGTCAAAGGGGGGCCGAGAAAAAAGGGGGGTCCCAAAACGTGTTTTCTCCATGCAATTTCCATAGGAAACTTTAGACAAGGCTACAGATCGAAAGGGTGAACAGGATTACCCCAATTTTGGCAGGGAGAAGGGTTTTGGTCTAGAAAGCACGCTTTTGTTTATTTGGTGTAAATCCGTTCAGTAGTTTTGGAGAAATATCGAAATTTACAGATATCGACATTTGGGAATTCTGTCATCTGATTGGCTGAGGCGTTACAAGCACGAGCTTGCTGGTTATTGGCTGCGAACGGTTGCAACTAGGAAGTGTTGGCAGCCATTTTGTGATTCCGTTGAAGCGAGTAAGGGGAAAAAATGACAAAAAAAGAAGGAAAGAGGAGGGTAGGAGCGCTGTGAGCTCTGTGGGGTAGATAGGGTGTGCTATACGGGGAGTGTGAAGCAAAGTCTTCACCCCTACCGGTGTGAAAGTGCTGTTTTGCCCAGAGTGAGATGGTGCTGAGGTGAGGTGCCAGTACACTCGGGGATAAAACCGCGCACTTAAACCGTGAGCTGATTGCTGTAAACTGATGTGCTCTGGGCTCTGTATCATAGCTGTGCAAGTGGTGTTAGTATGCGTTTGGACTATAGCGGGTGTGGGAAGCTAACTACTCACTCCTACCGGTCTGAAGATTCAGGGATCAAACCGTGAGCCTAAGCCGTGAGCTGATTGCTGTAAAGTGATGTGCCGTGGGCGCTGTAGGATACTGGCCGCTGTAGCATACCTGTGTAAGTAGTGTTAGTATACGTTTATACTATACAGGGAGTGGGAAGCAAACTACTCACTCCTACCAGTATGAAGACTCAAATTCAGTGTTTTAGCAAGCAGGAATAAAGAAATAATCGTGAAGAATATAATGCAGAATGTTGCAATGCCACAGGAAAAAAATTGTGAAATCAGGTGTGTCTAAGAAAGTGGCTGTGTGTAATAAAGCGATGGAGTCTGCAAGTTATATAAAAAGTGTCTTTATTTAAGTGCCATAAATGGACCCACTGGTGCAAGAGCTAAGGCATCCAGCTGAGGCAAACTCCAACCGCTTCTGCTGTATTGAAACCTAAGGTCCTGCATCAGTGAATTCCACATTACATATTACAGTTCCATGTGACATAAACAATACCTATTAGACATGAATGACTCTAAATTCTATAATGAAATTAAAGGTAGGATACGATTACCACATGTATCCTTTAAGAAAACAAAAAAACAAAAAACAAAAAAAATTCCAAAATGTAATCATCAAACTTCTTAGGTACCAAGGAACTCCTTTTTTTGTACGGGGGGTACGGTGCTGACATACGGGGGGTATGGTGCTGACATATGCGGGGTGAGGGGGGCTGTAGGACTCGTATCCGGGCACAAGTTTACCCGTGTACATGTGTGCTACAGCGTCCGTCCTTTTACATGCGGTTGTGTATTCGGACGGGCGGTACGGATCGTACTTGCGTGCTCGGACTTCTGTTTTTTGATTTGCACGTAAAAATGTCCGGCTCCCTATCGTACACTTTTCCCGACGCTATTCGGACGTAAAAATTTCCGGCTCCCTCTCGGACCATTTTCCCGACGCAATTCGTATGTATTTTTCACGTACGAATCGTACTTCGCAGTTTGTTCGGTACTTGTACGATTCGTACGTGAAAATATACGGATACGAGTCGTACGCAATTTTTTTTTCCAGGATCGGAATCGGCACCTTTGTGTTGTAAGGGTGTTCTATAAGTGTTGTTGTGCATGATTGCACTTAATACTCATAGAACAAGACACATGTCTAGATTTATCAGAAATCATAAATCTCGATATGTGTATGAATGCTGCACCATTCTAAAATTGGTGTAGGAAAGCACAACAAGGAGAATTGTTTTCATTTCTCCACATTTTTATATCTTCAATGCATGCTGAAATGTTCAGCATACATTGAAGGAGAAAAATGCATTTTCTCATTGTTTTTGTGCAGGAAGGTGTGTCTTCCTGCAGAAAAACAAACAGCACATGACACAGATATCCTTGCGCTATGGTGCAAGGGTGCCTGTGTCACCACATGGCTGCAGTTTAAGCAGCCGTGCAGAGAGAAGCATAGATTTGCAACATATTTATGTACATATGTTGCATCCCTGTGCTTCGGAAGTACTACAGCACACTGTAGTTAAAGAGGTTACTGTGTAATGCTGCAGCACTTCCTCATAGTTCTGCACTTATACATTCACCATACGCTACTAATGCATTCATTCAGTCAATTACGTACTACACATACATTCATCTAAACTTTCACACACTAACAAATAAATGTAGCTCTTTTTTTAAACCAGGAAAGTTAGTTCTTACAAGAACTTTTTGTTTTCTTCTTTCTTCTTTTATAATTTTTTGGTTTTTTCTGCAAAAAAAAAACAAAAAACAAAACAGGAGAAACCAAACAATGAACTTCAGGGAACAATAAAAAAAATAAAAAAGACTAGCAAATGTGACTTTCTTGGCGGCGGCAGATCAGATCAATCGACTGCTCACCATATCACAAAGTCGCATTGCACTTAGTGCAGAGCACTTTTAAAAATTGAAATTGAGGACGGATGTCCAAGGTTTGGGCTGATGGATGCACTCTTGATGTGCTCAGCTGCGATGAGGTGGATGGCGCAGGAGCAGGAGTGTTTCTTATCCGTCGGCACTCTTCTCGTGCAAGATTGTTTGGATGAAGGGTCCTCATGTGCTTCATCATAGAGTATTTCTTGTTAGGATTGCCTCTCGATAGGACTCTTTTGCAAATCTTGCACGTGACCAAGGTGGCATTGGTCTTATTCTGCCCCTCGGGAAAAGTAAAAAATTTCCACACCACTGAAGAAAAACGTCTTTTGAGTGGTGCCTCCGGCAAAAATTCATCCTCAGAAGTATGAGGTGATGCAGGTGATGCCTGCTGCCCTGAAGCTATTTTTGTTTGAAAAAAGTTAGAGCTAAGTGTAAACTTAGTCTAAAAAATCTTCTTCTCTCCAAAGAGATGGTGCTCTAAAGAAGGTCAAAGAAGAATGATTGAAATGGATGGGGTCTTTCAATAGTTAGAAGAGGAAGTGTAATGAACCAATCAAATCTCTTTTTTTGGAGGTCACATGGGATCCGCGCACCGTGCGCTTACGCTGCATGCACCCAGCGCGCATCAGCGAAATTGAATTAAAAAGAAATATAAGATTAGATGTAAAAATATATTAGTTTTAAAACTAGTTTAGAGTTTGTCTTCAATTAATATTCACATGAAATACATATATATATGTTTTTTTAAATGTTAAATATTTCGCGGGATCCGCACACCTACCATGTCATAGACGTAGATGACGCATCACGGAAGCGCGTAAACGTTGCGTTACGTACATCGAACGTGTCGCGTATAGGCTGGGAGTCGCGTACCGGACGCATTGCGATCGCGCACTAAACACGTACCCAACTCGTACCATGTGCGGATGCCACCGCGTAGGGATAGGGAACGGTGTGCTTAGGGTGCGCGGATCCAAAAACATTGAAAAAATATAGAAAAGTTTTGCACATATAGTTAAAAAAATATTTTGAAAAATATAAAAAAAATATGTTTGAAAAACCCATTAAGTTCAAATAATATTTTTTAATTTTTAAAAGAATTAATTGAAAAAATAAGTTTCAAAAATGGTGTTAAAAAAGTATTTTTAAAAAAAGATAATCAATGAAATTGACACACTGAATTTTAAAAATATAGAAATCCAATCAAAATCATTAAACATGATATCTTCAGAGATAAGTTATAGATAGGAATTAGCATTTAAAAAACCTTTGATATTCACTGAAAAAACCATAGGTTTCATGCACGTTATAGTTAGGAATTGGCATTTGAAAAACCTTTGAAATTCACTGAAAAAACCAAAGGTTTCAGGGGCGTTATAGTTAGGAATTGGCATTTAAAAAACCCTAGAAATTCACTGAAAAAAACATAGGTTTCAAGGGTGTTATAGTTAGCTGGACATTTCCCTTGTACAAAACCCTTGTACAAAAACCATGACGTCATCCCTGTGATAAATTAGTGCATCTTCTCACACCCTAATATAACCTTTGATACACTGACTCAAGGTACTCTCACACCTAGTCAGTCATGCAAATAATTAATCACACTCCCATTTACTCACCTACGCAGTTATACACACTCAAGTTCACTTACTCATAAAAATAGTACCACATTCTTACGCTCTTATACAATCATTGATACAAGCACACACTCATCCATACAGCCACTCTCACAATCACACACTCACATATACCCACTTATATACTCTTACACGCATATAAACTGCCTTTCACATACGTAGTTGGTCACACATGTACCACTGAGATATACATTCAATCCCTAACACACCCATGCATACACTCACTCAACCATACAGTTCATCACAGATGCGCTCTTAAAACCATGCACCCATAGAATCACCCACTCACACATCTATGCATAGAGTCACACACACCCTACCCACACAAACACTCAGGCACCCATACAGATACTCAGACAACCAATCAATAACCCATATAGACACTCATATAGCTATTCACAAAACCATGCAGCCACTTATACACCTACACACAGACACATACAGACATTCACACAGTTTAGTCACTAGTCTGCAGTAAGATACATTTAATGACTCACTTATAGAGTCAGTTTCGCACCTAGAATATCATCCATTCACACACTTGTACACCCACTCATTCTTCCACAGGCCTTTCACTATAAACATATAAAACATATTTAAACTTTACAGAAACACACAGTCACTGGATGACGTCATCATTGATGTCATCAGTGATGTCATTTGAGATGTCATCAGTGATGTCACTGACCATGTCATGAGTGATGTAATATGTGACGTCATCAGCAGTGCATTGCGGGGGTGCGAGTTATAGTTAGCTGAACTAACTATAACAGGGGAATTTCTAGGATTTTGTACGAGGGAAATGTCCAGCTAACTATAACACCCCTGAAACCTATGGTTTTTTCAGTGAATATATATATCATGTGATCAAGGCCCGAGTGGGGGTCGAAACGCGTTATGGCGGACAGGCTTGATAAATAATTAAAATAAAGTTATTTTGATTGGCACCAACTTCTGGGTCCGCTCCTCGTCTTTTTCTGCCCGAGTGAGGCAGTGACAAGCGGCGATTTACGTGCATATAGATATATATATATATATATATATATATATATACACACACATACATACATATATATAATATATATTGTGGCCTCTACTCTTTCTTTGGAAGAGTTGTTCTCTGTATTTCGCGTGTCAGCCAGAGACACGCAACAGAGGCCCCCGCATCGTTAAGCTGGCCTGGCTGTCACTGGTTTCTGCTGCGGCGGACTGTTCAAGTTTCCAAGGGATTGGATGAGCCAAGGCCCACCACCGGGTTCAGGAGGAGACGGGGCGATGTTGGAGTTATCAACTCCACGTTGGGCGAGATGGATTGCCAGTCTTGCTCCCGCCGAAATATTTCCTGAGCTTTTGGGGTTGATGCAGTCAGGGGACCCAAGGGGCCATCTGAGTTCTAGTATCACACAGCAAATTGGACTCAACAACATCGTGGTGCCCTGAAATCCACACATGCATTAGTCACCCCTGCATTACCTTCCTGGATAAAAAAAAGCATTCTGGAATTTTCAGTTCGCTCACATTACGTGATCTGCAGTTGGTGAAAGTAGATACAGACTTCAGGGCGTAGCGGACCACAACCTATCAGCTTGTGGCAGGACATTTAAAACCACGTTGACACGCAACAGAGTACCCAGCATCGTTAAGCTGGCCTGGCTGTCACTGGTTTCTGCTGCGGTGGACTGTTCAAGTTTCCAAGGGATTGGATGAGCCAAGGCCCACCACCGGGTTCAGGAGGAGATGGGGCGGTGCTGGAGTTATCAACTCCACATTGGGTGAGAAGGATTGCCAGTCTTGCCCCGGCCGAAGAATTTCCTGAGCTTTGGGGGTTGATGCGGTCTGGGGACCCAAGGGGCATCTGAGTTCTAGTATCACATGGCAAATTGGACTCAACAACATCGTGGTGCCCTGAAATCCGCACATGCATTAGTCACCCCCACATTACCTTCCTGGATAAAATAAAGCATTCTGGGATTTGCAGATCGCTCACATTACGTGATCTGCAGTTGGTGAAAGTAGATACAGACTTCGGTGCGTAGCGGACAGCAAACTATCAGCTTGTGGCAGGACATTTAAAACCATGCTGGCGTTCATACCTGCTAAAGACTCTGGGCGCTGAGGAAGGCTAAACGAAGCCGAAATGCATTCGCCATGAAATGCAATTGAATAAAGACGCCTCCATGGTTTTTTCCCCCCTATTGCGGCCTCTACTCTTTCTTTGGAGGCGTTGTTTTCGGTATTTCACATGTCAGCCAGAGACACACAACAGAGGCCCCCGCATCGTTAAGCTGGCCTTGCTGTCACTGGTTTCTGCTGCAGCGGACTGTTCAAGTTTCCAAGGGATTGGATGAGCCAAGGCCCACCACCGGGTTCAGGAGGAGACGGGGCGGTGTTTGAGTTATCAACTCCACGTTGGGCAAGATGGATTGCCAGTCTTGCCCCTGTCGAAGAATTTCCTGAGCTTTGGGGGTTGATCCGGTCTGGGGACCCAAGGGGGCATCTGAGTTCTAGTATCACACAGCAATTGGACTCAACAACATCGTGGTGCCCTGAAATCACATGCATTAGTCACCCCCGCATTACCTTCCTGGATAAAATAAAGCATTCTGGGATTTGCAGTTCGCTCACATTACGTGATCTGCAGTTGGTGAAAGTAGATACAGACTTCGGGGCGTAGAGGACCGCAACCTATCAGCTTGTGGCAGGACATTTAAAACCACATTGGCGTTCATACCTGCTAAAGACTCTGGGCGCTGAGGAAGGCTAAATGAAGCCGAAATGCATTCGCCATGAAATACAGTTGAATAAAGACGCCTCCAAGGTTTCTTTTCCCCTATTTTTGCCTCTACTCTTTCTTTGGAGGAGTTGTTTTCTTTATATATAAACATATATATATGTATCTTTATCCAAATGCTCTGCAGCAAGGACGCACTCGACAGCAGGTAGGTAAAACCATTAATTTATTGCATTTTGAAAGTGGCTTCTCCTCCGTAATTGATTCCTTTCGCCGACGCGTTTTGTAGTGAGGATAGGGACACACCTGCGGACATTGCTAAGTTAGCTTAAGTTAGTATATGCCTGGCCGCCATTTTGTTGCTTATGCTCACATTACTACATGCCACATTTCTCTAAAACGCTTTGCTTGCTCGCTTTCACATGAGAACTGTCTGCATTTCACATATTTAGTTGAACACTCCTCTCCTCGTTTGTACAGCGTGTTCAAGGTCGAAAAACAATGAGCTCTGTTGATTTGCTTTGGTCAGTCTCATGTCCCTAGCCATAACATAGAACACAGCTGCAAACCTGGAAATCTGGTGCTTTTAATATTGCCTTGCATGCATGTTAACACACTTGGAGAAACGCTTTCCAGGATAGAAGAGCTGTGCTCGTCCGGTGATGTAAATTCCTGCATCTGAACTCGGAGGTAAGGGTCCCCCTGACAAAGCCTGGAGGACTTCTATAATTATAATAAACTAGCTTCTAGCATGGGGAGGGTAGCAAGGCACTATAGTCCTGTTTCCACCATCATTATAATATGATTTCCCCTTTTGTTCTATATGGAATTGCAACAATGCTGATTTGTTTGATCTTATGCATATTTCTGCTAATATTGGCTTGTGTACTGCATTATAGAGCATGTTAGTTAAAATAAACATTTTAAACTATTCCTTGACTCTATTTACTCATGTTGTGGACAAGTACGAGAGTTTGAACGAAAGAGTGTTCTTGTTTAACCCTGGGCGTAGTGGGCGTAGTGGGGCTACACGGAGCATCACGGAGTGTGCCGAATTCTACGCGCACCCGCACACTCCGTGTAACCCTACTACGCGCCGCCCTCCTCCCTCCCGCCCTCATTTTAAAATTACTTAGAACCTTAAAAATAAAGAAAATTACTTCCCCAGAAATGCGCATGTGCGGGAGCCCGCGCATGCGCATTTGTGAGGAAGAAGTTAGCAAGGAAGCAGGAAGATGGAGCCCCGGGACGCCGCAGCTCAGGTAAGTAATTTTCTTTACTTTTAAGTAATTTTAAAATGAGGGCGGGAGGGAGGCGGGTGGCGGGCAACTCTGCTCCGCCATGTCGTGTGCATAGTCTGCCTGCTACGCCTACTTTGCTAAGCGTGAAGTAGGCAGCACTATGCACACTCCGCGGGCGGAGCGGAGCACTGCGCCCACCCTTATTCTTGTTTCCACGTATCCTGAGAGGGACGGAGTAGCATGTTCTAGGATGTCTAATCATTGGTAGCTTCGCTGTAGCTCGAAGAACAAATGAGACACTATAGCTAGTCAGATTGGGGTTCTGGGCACCGAGGTGGGTATTTTGGTAGACCACTACACACTGAGGTCCTGGTTTCCTGTGCATAGTTCTGTGTATGTGCAGAATCCCTGCAACATGGCGCACCTAACGTTTGGTCTGGTTCTTATTTACAAGGCTCTTTAGTAGTTCTTGTGCTTGTCCATGATACCCTCGCTTCTGTTTTCCGGTTAACAGTTGTGACGGCATAACCAACCTATATTGATGTTTTTATATGTTTTTGTTCAAGCTTGATACATTGAATGGTTTTATAGTTCTTTTGAATTACTACCCTATTGTGCTGCCACGCATTAAGTTGTTCTTCTTTTCTACTCGATATGGCTGAGGTAGATATTGCAGCACATAGCCGTAGGGGGCGTTTGGTCATCATTTGCCTACTTATGGAGTGCCCAATGCGGGTATCTCACTCATTTTTGTGGTAGGAGCTGATCCAGCTCACCACTTTGAGGTGTTTTATTCTTGGGTTACCTTTCCGGCAGTGGATGGAGATGATTACTTGTTCATACATACACTCCCACTGGAACACCTATAGCGTATCGGCCATATACGACTCTTGATGTTCCGATTTCAGCATGGCAACAGCGTTTTTGGTTTAATGGTGCCCTACCCCACACCGTGACCCCGGTCCAGTTAGGCCTTTTATCGATTCCAGGGGCCACTTGGCCAGTTTTGGCCGGGTACTCACCACATCCACGTTATCTAGTAGTCGCTGTAGACGAGTTACACGTCTTACACACCTCCTTGATCGAGGTGCACAAGGCTCTATTACAATACGTCTCACGCAATCTGCAGGTGGGAGCACCTGGGGTTGCTGCACAACCAGACGAACCTGTGGAACTAACTATTAGTCCGGTTATGGTTAATTCGGTTATGTGCAAGCATCCCCAGAATAAGGAAGATTTACCTTACTGGCTTGAAATTTGACCAGCTGGCAGCAGTATTTCCGAATACAACTCCTGTGGAGAAACACAGGATTCTAACTATTAGTTTGCAGAAAGGCTTAATACCCGAAGTAACTGATTGTGAAAATTGGGGTAAAGTGTTTGCGGTGGTGTATGTAAAATGTTACGGCACATCATCTATGACTGCGCTTCCCTCCGTGATTAAGCATGTTCAGGATGAACACAGACCGGAGGCGGCTGTGGAGCTGGGAATGAGATTGGTTGGAGTGTTTGACATAGTTGCTGATCTGATCCTTGCTAATGTCAAGGGAGATGCTGTTAACTTTCAAGTATCTAATGCTTTGCGCCTTGTCCAGGATGAGGAGAAACTCCGCGAATTAACAAAAATTATTGCAGAAGCTTATAGGACAATTGGGTGCAATAGTTTGGGTGTTAAGCCTTTTGCTAGAATACCAGCACAACAGCAAACACAGACGGCATAGTCTGCTAACGACGACTGTCCAAACTTTCCTAAAAGGAATTGTAAACTAAGAAACAGGGGAAGCAACAACAAGCACAAGGGTCACGTGCAGCATCACCGGTACCCGAACCTTCTGAACGCACTGATGATTTGTGCAACCACGCGAGTATTAGATCTCCTGACAGGCTTCAGGTTCCTGATCAGCGTTCTCCTCATTCTTCATAGGCAACATCAGGCTCACAAGCCGTTGGAGGGGAACGCCAGGATCGTGGCAGAGTTTGAGGTGCCCCGCAAGGATGTGAGCAGCCTCGTCAGACTGAAAGCAAAGGGAAACAAGATGATTTTCCTCGTCAGCGACCGCCTTTTCAGAAGAAGAAAGTTGCTATTTTAACAGCAAGATATGCCACAGACGGTGAGAGCCCGGTTCCAGAACCTAACATGGGTAGTAACGCTGCTACACAGCGCAGCGGAGGTTACAAAAGTGTGGCAAGCACTGCGTCCATTTCTGGAGGTGACAGCAACTGAAACATTCATCACAGTTGAAACGGCTGACACCCGAGCGGCTCCCCCTGACAGACTATATGATATAGTTCTTCTAATTGAAGGTGACATACAACGTGTAATAAAAAGGGATTTTTTGGGAAAATCTGACTTCTTCGTATGATATACTTTTGGCAGAGAAAGATGATTGGCCGCCGCCTTTTGTTCTAGCCGCTCCCCGGGGTGAGGAGGATATACTCCCCAGTTTTTCACATAACGTCTCCAAGGAGCAAGCAAAGGCTTTTGCAAAAGAGTGGGCTTTGGTGCTTGCACCGGCTTTGTATGGAAATCAGGTGGGCTGGGATAAATATTCTCCCCCGCATGAGATATAATTACAGTCTATGCCACAGCCACAACCCCAATAGCCTGTATTGTCTCTTTGATAGACAGCATAGACGAAGATGCATATTATCTAACAGACAACGAGTCATGGCCGCATCTTTGTTGCGTGGATTGCATCATAGTGTTGTTTGCTGACCAAGGTTACAAATTTAACTTTGCAAACTCACAAACTGCAGAGTACACAGTGTTGTTTTTGGGCTATGAGCTCAACAATGGAGGAAAAGGCTTGGTGCCTAACTTCTTGGAAAAATGTGCACATTTACGCCCTCCGACTACACTGAAAAAATGACAGTCTTTGCAGGGTTTTTTGAATATTCGGTCGAACTTACATCCCCGATTATGCCCAGCGTATCAAGTCTTTGTATGCTTTGATACAACCTACTTTTTCAAAAGCCAGCTGGCTTCCGGAACAATCTACTATACTGCAATCTTTGCAGTCTGATCTTATTGAATCAAAATTCTTGTTGACTCGTGATAACCATACTAACCTGGTGATACGAATCATCCCTGGCCATGTGGGTTTCACTTACTTGATGTTTAATTAAGTTGACACAGTACCTATTGCTTACAAATCACATTTGAACACTTCAGCAGAATTGCGGTTTTCCTCTATTGAAAAAGTTTTGACAGCTGTCCAGATGGCGATCCTTAAGCAACGCGCACTGGCACAAGCGAAACGGATTTTGGTTGTAACACCATGTCCCGCTCTTGAAGCAGTGACAAAGGCGAGTGTACCAAACTCTAAGGCTTTGCATCCCCGTTGGATACACTGGGCCACATCGTTGACCTCTCCAGATGTCACGTTTATTTTTTACTTGTCATTGAGTACACAGGAGTTCTTGCAGTATGAATTTGTTCATCCTCCTCCTCTGTCAATGCGCCCCCTTGAGTAGTACCAATGTATCATTTACACTGACGGTTCAGTGGAGCCGGCAACCAGGTCAAAGCATTCTTACTCAGCGGCCAGTGCTATAGTGGCAGGTACCACAGTGGACGGGGAGTTCAAGTCCAATGTTGTCCATACACAGGCACTAGGAGATTGTACAGCCCAATTAGCAGAGCTGCGCGTTTGGGTACTAGCTCTGGAGTTTGCAGATCCAAAGGTGACTACTTTAATTGTAAGCGATTCATACTACTGTGTTCAGTTTTTTAATGACAACTTATTCTTTTAGTCTCAAAATGACTATCATGATTCTAAAGGCAGCGCAATTAAACATAAAATGCTTTGGTTTCGAGTCGCAGATCTTAAAGACCGTCTGCCTCTCACACAGGTAATTCATACTCTTGGTTATCAGCGTGTAGGAGTGCACGCAGTTGGCAACAGTTTGGCAGATGAAGCTGCCAAATCAGCAGTAGCCATGTGTTCAGTTGCAGCAGTTACAAGATCCATGAATAAGATTGATAATGATATTTTGGCAGCAATAGCTGCTACAGTGATGGATGATAATTACCTGCAGGGTTTCTCTTCCAAATACTCCTATCATTTAAGTCCTGATAATGTTCCATACGTGAGAATTAACGATGTTGGTGACAGGTTGATTCCTAACGCAGACCGCAGACCTTCACTGATAACAGCCGCACGCGAAGGCATGGCTTTGGCACATGCTGGGGTGTGTGTGACTGTTTCTATCTTGTAGCAGTGTTACTGGTGGCGCGGCTTATATAAACAAACACGTAATTACGTACTTTCATGTGACATTTGTCAGCAGATTAAGTCAACTACTGCAACGCACCCACCACAAACACAGCTATGCATTTCTAATGAACCTTTCAATTGTGTTTATTTAGATCACTGCGGTCCTTTTTCTTCAGATACTGCCTATAACTTCATCTTAGTTGCAGTTGATTCAGGCACATGCTTTCTATGGGTTTGGCCACAACATAGTGCTGACGCCCGAACTGTCATCAGGGATTTGCGTGTCTTTGTGGGAATTTTTGCATGTGGCAGCTTCCATTCGGACCAGGGTCCAGCGTTTGCCTCTAAGGTGTTCAAGGATACCATGAGGTCTTTGGGGGTGCAGGTCAAATTTTTGGCTCCATACAGGCCTGAGGGCAATTCGGTTGTGGAGCGAATGAACCGTGACTTAAAGCAATCCTTGACAGCTAGGGTCATAGCGACTGGCAAGAACTGGTTGGCCCATTTGTATAGCATACAGCGTGCACTAAAACTCCCTAGAAGATCTCTGGGTGGGCGGTCCCCATGCGAAATGCTCTTCGGCATGAAAATGTTTGTGCCAGACCTTGATGATCTAGACTTGGAGGCGTCAACCGCATCCTATGACGTAGATAATCATTCTGCGGTATTATAGAAACTACATGAGACCCGTGACAGTCTTGCAAAGGAACCGTTAACCCTCACACACTGATGCTGCGCTGCAGATTCCGGTAGTCGGCTGGCTACCCAAAATCGGAGACCTGGTCCGAGAGAAGGTGGAGAACAAGAAAGAGTTTGGCCCCTCTTATCGTGCACCGGTCCCAGTGCTTGGCGTGAAACGTACTCGTACAGTCATTTTACCACCGCTTCCTGGTCGAAAAGACAACAGATACATCTCAGTGGACAATGTCAAGCTACAACATCTGGCCGATCCTGAATAGCATCACACCAGCGGTCACTACAACAACTGTATTGAGAGATCCAGGCTTACCCGCTACTAACAACACGCAGGATAACACCACCATTGAGCTGGACTCTGTTATCAATCCTTTGCTGCTCCCGCCTGCTTCCACTCATAATGAAGAAACTGAATATGCTTATCCCACTACCATGTCATTACCTGGTTTGCGACCTGAGGCCAATAATGAATCACGTTTTTCCTTTGACACAAAATCCACATCATCAAAGGCCCCTTCCAAATTTTCTATTATTGTCGCCTGGTTTAAACGAACTTATTTGTTTCCACCTTGGACATACATCTGGGTGGTGCTCATCACAATTTTTTTGTTCCTGTCCATTGGCTTTGTGACATTTATTTCCTTCTAATAAATGGTCACTACCTTCCTGAACGCTTTGCTGTTAAACTGGTAGAAGGAACCTTGGCTCCGCACTCTTCTCCTCACATAATGAAAAGAAACCAGACTTTTGTCAACATCACTGCCTGGCCAGTTACAGACGGCATAGTTCGGGATGCTGTAGATTTTCAAATCCATGGCCCTACAGAGATAATTAATGTGCCAAATGTGCTTCATGTTTCAATGGGTGATGTAGTGGAACATAACATATGGTCTGATGATTGAGATGTACAGGCTGTACAATCCTTGATTTCAGATTTGAAATACTATGCTGCCTTTGATCCTGAAGATTGGTATTTGAATACTGCAAATTATGCAGATGTGTTTTGCTATCAACACTATGGTCATCATTATCTGCATAAAGCTAACACATTTAGAAATGTTTTTTAATTATACACAATGGGAACATTGCCCGGCTCCTTTGGAAGGCAGCTCTATAACATTTTTGAAAAAATTCACATATTTTACCGATTTTGATAAATCAAACCACGGGTCATTCTATTTTAAATTAAATGCTTTGTCGAATTCTAAAGTATTGCTCACCCACACCAAATTATTATATTCTAAATCCTTTATTGATAAATTGTCAGTGGGTGGTTATGATCTGTGGAAGTCCACAATTTATCTTAAATCAGTTTGGGGTTCTAAATCCTGGCAAGTGCGAGGCACAGAAGCGTTACACTGCGCGTGCCTTAATCCCATCACAGATTCTATTTTTAAATTAATCGATTTAGCAAACTACTTGTTTTGGATTGGCAACTTCTAAGCAAATGAATTCCCTGCTATTCCTGCTCTAGCTGCATATCAGAACTGGAGCAATTGTACAAATTATTCCATTGCTGAATTACAATCACTTTTTAACAATGACACCTTTAATTTTTCTAGTTTGGACCCCCTAGGTTGGTTAGTTTGGCAAACTAGTTCGGATGCTTGCCAACTTCGTTTCCATGACAAGGCTCCTGGTTACACACAGGATAGGCCTAATCCTCATTTTGCTAACTCCCATTCAGTTACTACATATTCCGTTGGAAAGTTATGTCAAAATTGGTTGCAACACTCGACTCTAACTTCAGTGAAACAACATTTGTCGTTATTAACAGGTGACATTGATTTGATAGAGTTGATAAAAGGACCTGCTGGTCCAAGATCAAAAAGATTTATTTATGCAGCTTACAATGAAATCTGGAAGCTATCCCAAATTGAAGCAACTTCACGTTTATGGGCAATTGATCAGGCTAATCTTGGAAAAGTGCTTGCTGTTGTTGATAATAGTATTAACACACTTTCTTCCCGCATTTACACATTGGACAATATTGTTTCATCTGTTGTTGACATTGTGCAAGAGGATGTTTCTGTTTTGTATCATGCTCAAAATCAATTGCGTTCAGTTATGCAATTTTCGTGGACTTTACAGACTCTAAAAATAGGGAAAGTTCCATGGGATTACTTGAACGCCTCATTGTTATTTTTGCCCTTTAACTTGACAACAAAACAGCCGTTTATGTCCATGAAAGATGCTACATATTCTCTTTTGCATATTGAAAAGTTAGATCCATTACCATTCTCTGTGGCAGAAACAGACTCAGCTGTCTGGCTCATCCATGGGGTGATAACCCTCCCATTTTCCTTGTTTAAATTTACCTCATGCATGAAACACTACCCACTAGGCCGCTTCGAACCCTTAGGCAGTGCATTTCTACACGAAGTTTGGTCATTATCATTCACATACAGATGCCTACGGGATGACAAAGATGCATACCTAACTGGGGAATCATGTGATACCAGGTTAGGTCATTCTCTTGTTTGTATGAACATCCAGTTGCATGGCGCCTGTAACCTTAAGGCCCCGAATCTTGCATGTGTTTTAAAAGGTATACCCGTACCAGCTATTACACCTACTTTCACTCTGCTTGCAAACGGTAGTTATTTGCTTTTAAATAATGAAGAATGCTGTGGCATGCTGGCTGGCATCCCTTACATTGTAACGGTTTCACAGCGTGTGGTTTGCTGTACAAATTTGCTTTTCCCACCCCCACACAGGATGGTCGATAACTCTATTTGGCCTTCCATTCCGACCTTGAAGGCAGACTTCAACAAGTTGAGCAGAATAAGAGCATTGTTATCCCAAAAAGAAGTTTCACTCACATCTACCCATGAGACATTCGTCCTTCACGTGGCTAACACCCGTACAGAAGTACAAGCCCTTCTTAATACTGACCTCCCACTACATTTCGGTGCGTTGATTCACACTATCTTCAATGCTTCTAACACTGCTGGCATTGCCCATTTTTTTTAAAGCTGTGGGCTCTGGCCTTGTGACCTCTTTCCAAACTATATTTGGTGTGATACCAGCATTTCCTGTGTTGAAATTATGGCCTGCGCAGCTGCACTGGGAGTTCTGGCTGAATGGGATATCTGTGCAGCGGCACAGGATTTCCTACAACGGAGTTACATTGAGTATCACATAAGTTGTCCTTTGATAGTGCTGAAGGCACCCATTCTTGAGGAACATATATGTTCATTCACTCTGCTTGATTGGGTGGCATCACTTTTTTCTGATATTAACAATGACTTCCACTTGGAGGCTATCACAACCTACTCTTCGTCCACCTTGCTGGATTGACTCAGCCACCTTATCCTTTCTGGATTTATTTTTTATTTTTGTATGCCTTTTTGGACACAAACTATTTTTTTCCTCTTTCTCTTCTCACATTCCCCGCAAATCAAAGGTATCATTGATACAAATGCTCTTGATTCTTGCTCAGACTTGTTTGAAAGCTGTGTTCTCTTTAAGACCACTGTCCGATGGACTGACCAAGGGGAGGGTGTAGTGAGGATAGGGACACACCTGCAGACATTGCTAAGTTAGCATAAGTTAGTATATGCTTGGTCACCATTTTGCCGCTTTTGCTCACGTTACTACATGCCACATTTCTGGTAAATGCTTTGCTTGCTTGCTTTCACATAAGAACTGTCTGCATTTCACATATTTAGTTGAACACTCCGCTCCTCATCTGTACAGCGTGTTCAAGTTCGAAAAACAATGAGCTCTGTTGATTTGCTTTGGTCAGTCTTATGTCCCAAGCCATAACATAGAACACAGCTGCAAACCTGGAAATCTGGTGCTTTTAATATTGCCTTATATGAGTTTTAACACACTTGGAGAAGCGCTTTCCAGGATTGAAGAGCTGTGCTCATCCGGTGATGTAAATTTCTGCATCTGAACTCGGAGGTATGGAGTCCCCTGACAAAGCCTGGAGGTCTTCTATAATTATAATAAACTAGCTTCTGGCACGGGGAGGGTGGCAAGGCGCTATAGTCCTGTTTCCACCATATTTATAATATGATTTCCCCTTTTGTTCTATATGGAATTGTAACAATGCTGATTTGATTGATCTTATGCATATTGCTGTTAATATCGTCTCGTGTACTGCATTACAGAGCACGTTAGTTAAATTAAACATTTTAAAGTATTCCTTGACTCAATTTACTCATGTTGTGGACAAGTACGAGAGTTTGACCTAAAGAGTATTCTTGTTCCCATGTATGGTGAGAGGGACGGAGTAGCATGTTCTAGGATGTCTAATGATTGGTAGCTTCGCTGTAGCACGGACAACGAAAGAGACACTATAGCTAGTCCATTTGAGGTTCTGGGCACCGAGGTGGGTATTTTGGTACAACACTACACACTGAGGTCCTGGTTTCCTGCACAGAGTTCTGTGTATGTGCAGAATCCCTGCAACAGTTTCAAAGCTGTGTGCTTTTTCTTCTGGGCGTGAAGGCTTGTGCGGAGATACTGTCCCACGTGTGTCCAATTACTTTTATGGCCTCTAGTGTGCCTCTCGTGCTTTGTAGCACTCTCAGTGCATGTTGGGACTTGTAGTTTGCTTTGTAGCTTTATTTAATAACCATAGGGACAGTTAGCATTGTTCTTTCCCGCAATGGCTCCTGCAATCCGCCATCTCTATTAAAAAGGTCACAGTGATTCTTTTCAATTCATTATGGTGTTAAATCCATCCAATGGGCCCCGGTGCGAAGCATCACCTTCAACCATTAGCATCCTGCTGTGCCACGGACTTGGAATATTCCTGTTCCAGAGCACCCTTCTCCAACGTCTCCTTCCTCATTTGCCAGGTGGTGCGCCCTCTACAACCGAAGCCATCGTATAATATCTTAATCCAAATGCTCTGCAGCAAGGACACACTCGACAGCAGGTAGGTAAAACCGTTCATTTATTGCATTTTTAAAGTGGCTTCTCCTCCGTAATTGATTCTTTTTGCCGACGCGTTTCAAAGCTGTGTGCTTTTTCTTCTGGGTGTGAAGGATTGTGCGAAGATACTGTCCCACGTGTGTCCTCCAATTACTTCTATGGCCTCTAGTGTGCATCTCGGGCTTTGTAGCACTCTCAGTGCATGTTGGGACTTGTAGTTTGCTTCATAGCTTTATTTAGTAAATATGGGGACAGTTAACATTGTTCTTTCCCCCAATGGGTCCCGCAATCCGCCGTCTCTATTAAAAAGGTCACAGTGATTCTTTTCAATTCACTTTGGTGTTAAAGCCCTCCAGTGGACCCCAATCCGAAGTGCCACCTTCAACCATTAGCATCCTGCTGTGCCTTGGACTCAAAATATTCCTGTTCCAGCAGCCACTTCTCCAACGGCTCCTTCCTCATTTGCCAGGTGGATCCTCCGTGCATCTCGGTGATTTTTTTTTACAAAAAATGCATTTTTGGGCCCGTGGGGTCCTTTTGGGACCCCCTAAGGAGGCCTAGGGGTCAGGGTGTTTCTACCCTGCCCCCTTTTCATTTTTTGTGCCTTAGTTTTTCTGTTTTCTACCGAGGCACAAGATGGCTGACAACACTACCTGGTTTGGAGTGTTGACAGCCAATTAGCATGAAGCTCGTGATCGGGAGGGTGCGTGGATCCTGTGCGCCTCTAAATATTGAAACATTTATTTTTGATTTTCTCAGCAACTACTGAACGGATTTACACCATTTTTGAAAAGGTCTCCTACTGAATCAAGGTCTACCTTTTTGCCAAATTTGGTGTAATTCCGTTCAGCAGTTCGGGCTGTAGTCGTGTCTAAAGTTTCCCAAGGGAAATAACATGGAGAAAATGCGCTTTGGGACCCCCCTTTTTTCTCGGCCGCCGCTTGGCAAATCACCCTGAAACCTTCAGGATAGGAGCTGACCGGAGCGGGCCATAGGTTTTGAAACTTTTGCAATGATTCGTCAACCTGCGCCAAAGTTATTGGGAAAAGAAAAAATGCTTTTTGAATAGAAACAAGGTCCTAACTATAACTACCTACTGGCGGTCGCCAGTAGGTAATATATGTATATATATATATATTCACTGAAAAAACCATAGGTTTCAGGGGCGTTATAGTTAGCTGGACTTTTCACTCGTACAAAATCATAGAAATTCCCCCGTTATTGTTAGTTCAGCTAACCATAACTCGCGCGCCCGCAATGCACTGCTGATGTCATCACATATTTCATCGCTCATGACATGGTCAGTGACATCACTCATGACATCACTCATGACATCACTGATGACATCATCCTTGTGATAGAGTGGCAGACCTCCTCTCCCCCTAATATAACCTTTGATACACACATTCAAAAATAGAAATAAAAATTTTCAAAACAATGGACATACCAATACCAGTTACAACAACCTATTCAGTAATTGTAAGATCCACATCCACATCCACTCATTCACCAACAGTCCTATACAGTCACTCATACATGTACTCACTCATCATATGTAGTCATACACCTATACATCCTGTTACACAACGCCACTCATCCATAAAGTTACTCACACACATAGTCACTCATGCTAATAAAGAATCAAACATCCGTTTACCTGCATATACAGTTATACACACACCACCACACTTACTTCTACAGAAACTTACACATACTTAGTCTTTTTAACAATCACTTATAGAAACACATACTTATTCATACAGGAACTCTTTCAATCTCTCACTCTCACATATACTCACTTATATACACCAATAGTCACATATACTAGTTTAAAACGTATGTAGTTACTCATAGAGACACTATTGAGACAGTCATTCACTCACTAACACACCCATGCACACACTCATCCACCCATACAGTCCTGCACACATGCTGTCTTCAACACATACAAACAGTGAGTCACTCATTCATGCACCTATGCACTACGTAATACCCCCCACCGAACCATACAGACATCAGACACTTATACTGATACTCAAAAAACCAACTAATAACCTATATAGACACTCATGTAGCTACTCACCAACCCATGCAGCCACTTATACACAAAGTGAGAGACTGATACAGATATTTACATATTTAAACATTACTCACTAAGCCATGTATTCACTAAGATACACTTAATCAGTCAGTTATACAATCAATTTTTCAAAAACAAATCATCCATTTAGACACTTATATACCCATTTATTCTTCCATCGACCTTGAGATATACATATATAAAACATATGTAATTTTCAGAAAAACACACAACTGAATGATGTCATCAGTGATGTCATCAGTGATGTCATTTGAGATGTCATCAGTGATGTCATGAGTGATGTCATTGACCATGTCATGAGTGATGTAATATGTGACGTCATCAGCAGTGCATTGCGGGCGCGCGAGTTATAGTTAGCTGAACTAACTATAACGGGGGAATTTGTATGGTTTTGTACGAGTGAAAAGTCCAGCTAACTATAACGCCCCTGAAACTAGGGGTGGGCGGAATTTGCGGAATTAACCTCCGCAAATTATCGCGAGATTGCAGAAAATCTCCGCAAACACGCCGGAAATATCGCGAAGATGCGGAAGTTTTTTGCCGCCTGTTCGCGGTATTTTTTGCGTGTTCGCGGGTCGCCAACTTACCCATGCGGTCGCTCATGGGCGCGGCCATCTTGTTTTCACTTGTCCCGCCCTCTGGCGTTGTTTACTTCCTGTTCCGGGTCGCGCAATGCATGTTCGCGGTCGATATTTCCTGTTCGCGATCGCTTTTACTTGATCGCGTTGCTTTTTGCTTGCTCAGGGAGAAAATATCGCGCGAACTTGCGCACGTGGTCGCAACGGGCGCGGCCATCTTGTTTTCCACTCTATTGCATGGTTCTGGGGCCTGATTTTCAATCCTCCCTAAATCTTTTCAATCCTTTGTTTATAGCCACTTTTTTCGGATCTTTATTACTTATTATTTCTCTAACTATTTTCCTGCCTCTATATTTTTGTTTTTTGTGTACCTTTTTTTTTGTTTTTTAGCTACTTTTTCTCTTTGTATTGCCTGCTATTTATTTCCTTTACTCCTTTATTTATTTTACCTTTTCTTTCCCGCCCCGTCCCCAGAACCATGTCCAAGGGCAGGGCTGTTCGCCGGCGCAGCCAGAGCCGCGACCGCCTTCCTTGCGGAAGGCGGCGCCCACAAGGGGTGCATGCACGGGCCTTATTTGGGGAGGCGGAGTTGGCTGCACTAATTTTCTTTGTGCAGCGCCACCTCCCCTCAACCCTGGCAGCAGGTGGCAGGCCTGGGTCCGGGTACGGCCTCCGGGAGCGTCGGCAGCGGTGGGGGAAGGTGCGCCGGGCAGTGTCTCGCATCTCTGGGGTCCGGCGCACCCAGGCACAGCTGACGCACCGGTGGTCCGACATCCTGGACCGTGAGCAGGACCTGCTGGACCTGCTAGGAGTGGAGGTCCCGGGGCTTGGTGAGTACCTATTTAATTATTACAACTTTGTGTCTGTTCTTCTGCTCTATGTTATATATTGCGAATATCTTTTTTTCCTTCCAACCAGATAGAATGTTGCTGCTTGCAATACATTCCAGGTTAATAATGTTTAAAAGTCTTCTGTGATTATGACACAGGTGCTCTTCTGCGCTACTACTAATCTTACTTGTTTGCAGCTTTGCGTTTGCGCTTGCTTAGCGTGATTCTTTACGAGTTTATTTTAGAGAAATTAAGTTACGTAATGCTACAGTGACTCATGTCCACTCCTTACTTTGTCCTGTCACTAATAGATAGGGGCGGATTGATACATAGGTTTAGGTACTTTGTATGAGCTTCTAATTGGTTAGTGGTATGCGTGATGCCCCCTCACTCAGTTACGTGACGTGCTGCTAGTACGCCAGTCTTTAGAACCTTTCTAGTTTGTTCAATGAGTGGAGGTAGGCTTTGCAGTTACTTAGCAGTAGCAGATGAGCATCAATCAAACCAAAATTGTGTATATACAAAAAATGTAGTCATGTTAATGTGTCCTCCATGATTGGATCATACACATTGTTGAGGAATACAGTCGAAATGCATACTTAATGTACAATTGGCATGCCTGGAATAGGTGGGCTAGGTTGGGTGGTAGGTTGTACTAATACTTAGGCTTACTTGTAACTTAGTTTTCTGGAATCAGAATGGAAGAATGGATTACTGTTGATAAATAGTAACTTAAGTAGTCGAACTGCGAATCCCCCGATATTACATGTTGACCAGATGAGATCGGTCAATGTAGTTATTGCAATTGTTTACATAAGTGTTTTTTGACCGTTGTTGAAAAAAATTGTATTTGCTTAAGTTGACACCATCCATCAATGTTTGTCTTTCTTATATCTTTCCTGTTCATCAGCACCCAGGGGCAGACGGGCAGGGACTGGGCAGTCGGCGGGACAGGAACACCACGAGGAGGACACCGCTGAGGGCTCCTCTGCTGGCCCCAGTAAGTCTTCTTGTTTTTAATAATATTTCTTATTCCATAACTTTTACTGCCCCATTTCTCCCGAACTATAGTGTGTTTCCAAATGCTATTTTTTACCACCAATTATCCTTCGATCTGTACGGTTTCAAAAAGCTTATCCCTGCCTCCGCTATGATGACTGAGTACTACTACATACTATCAGTCTGTCTGTCTGTACTGTAGTAGCTAGTCTTGCCCAGTGCCACTCTTTGTGAAAGGTTGTAATATAAAACTCATATTCACCAGTAGCTCGTACAATCCGTTGGGTCGTTGTCTTGTACTACTTTTTACTCTTGTTGATGTTTAGGCTTTGAAAATTCACAGCAACAGCCCTACCAGATTTCTTAATATTTTGATATGATACCCTATAGGACATACAACTGTTGTAGGGATCTTGCACATACATTTGCACCAGAAAATAGGATGTTGGTGATGGTAGGTTGGACCTTCCTTGCACACCTCAATCAGAAATTCCGCACCCACCACAATTCCACTGCTTGACTATAGTACTGTCTTGTCATACCTATTAGGTCTCGGAACCCTCCCCCCAAGACAACCAACAAGTAGACAACCCAGAACATTAACACACCCAACCTCTGTCGTGGAAGCAATTCACATGCACACCCTTACTTTAATTTGCTCAATCGTGTAAGTTAGTCCACTCCACACCAAATACCACAAAGTCTATGTAAGTTTAAAATTTTTATTTCAATTTGAGAAGGTCTGTACACTGTTATCTTAGCAGCACCAACCGGCAAATCAATAACATTAAAACAAAATACATTGTTACACTAATACAGTTGGGAATTAAATCATGATAACTGAAGTGGTGGAAGGCAGCACCACCATCCCATAGCAATTTAGTTTATATACATTTATAAATGAAGATGTGAGTGAAGGGACCCCTCACCTCAGAAGAACCTAGTACTGGTAGTTGGTGCATCGTTCAGAAGCTCTGGTTCGTAGAAGCGAATCTTGCGTCTGTAATGCGAAAAAAGGAAATGGTGTGCGTTAGTATATTGCAACTTGCAAGCATTTCTCAGCCGTGCCAAAAAGTGTAGCATCTATGGATAAGCAATATGGACTAACAGTAACAGTAGTACACCAGTTCTTCCTAAAAAAGTGGCTTGTTAATGTTTGTTGACCGCCTGTACGCAGCGCGTAGACTAGACAGTAGCAGTGTGAGGCAGGTCATGTGGGCTCAAAGGTGTCTTAAGAAGCTGCAAGGTAAAGGTAACGTCACATGTGCATGGCTAGGGCTAATCAAGCAAATGCTACAATGATCATATAACTTAGTGTCTACTCTACTACTACCTGATTTGTACTAGTGATTTATGTTAGTATTAACTCATTTTTCAACCTTGCTACTGATCAATAGGGGGGAGGTGTATATGTTGCCTAATAAATGTGTAATGTTTTCTAGGCGCACTACCGACCACCATTGCTGGGGCCAGCGAAGGCGACGCAGAGGGCGAGGATGCGGCAGTTGCAGATAGCAACGGAGGGGGAGTGGCAGCACCAGTGGCAGGCGGTGGTAAGTTAGATTCATAATCTTTAACTATTGTTGAACTTGACAGCACACTCACTGCAAAGGTGTACTGTATGTATATGTATACTGTAAAGTTGTGAATTAGGGCCCCATTAGGATGGTGGGCGTATTGCCCCCGCCGGGCTGGCTGGAATTCACTGCCGTCACAGCAGGGGCAAACCTCCCGCCATCCCTGTAGAAAATATTCAGACATGTCTAGGCGGAAAAGGGTTCAATATGGCGGTGGTGTCTCTCTCACCACACCGGCAGCCATATAATCTGCATTTTGGAATGCCTTTGCGTGGCGGCATTACCGTCCGCCACGGAAAGGCATGCACACATTGCAGAGTATGCTTGGGGGCCCCCATGGAGGGTACCTACCGATGCTATGGTACCCCCCGACTTTCAAAGCAAAACGTGACAGGCTCCGTGCGAGGCCCGTCATGTTGTGCTTGGAAAAGCAGCACAACATTTTAGCATTGCTTTCAGCGTCACTGTGCCGGGCGCATCATCCTAATTAATTGTCCCCACGGGACCCCCACCCTTTTTAGCAGTCGGATGGCGGGCGGACAAAGTCCGCCCGCTATCCGATGTCGTAAGTAAGTATGAGTTCTTGGGGACGTTTGAAGAGTGAACTAGAAGACTAGAATTCCCTTTAATTGGTATAGGACTAGGAGCCAGAGTATTGAGTAACCAATGGCCTCATCTATCTGATTTCAACTCCGCTTTGAAAGTTTTATGGAGAAGAGCACCTGGTGCACTGTTCAACTAAAAAGTGTAAGACAGGTGGAAGGAAGAAGGACGGGCGACATTTAAAATGTTATGTACTACTGTGCTTTATTTTATAGTGCTACTCTACCATGCCACTATGTGTATAAATAATTACCTTGTCCTACTGTTTTATTAAGACTATATTTTACAATTGTCTTGTTTTTTTCTTTTTGATACACAGCTACTCCGAAAATCAACCGGAAGGAGTTGGCCGCCAAGGCACGGCGCCGGAAGCTGGAGGCAATCCAGCAGGAATACCGGCGGCTGGTGGTCCTAGCCGAGGAGGAGGAGGAGAGTGCAGCAGCAATTGAAGCCTCCTCCAGTGCCCCGGGCCCCAGCCACCGCCCTCCAGCGGTACGGCGCCACCGTCTGGCGGCTGCCCGCCGCCACCGTGCCATCTCCGGTGCCCCCCCCCACTGTGGTTGCAACTGCCGCGGCCTTAGACGCCGCGTCGCCCATTTAGAGGACCAGATTCGTGTCCTCCTCCAGTCCCGCCCCACCAGTTAGTCCCTGTCACTGCCCCTTTTTTAATTCCTGTTTGTTTCCTCACTCGTTTGGGCGTTCTCTATTTCTATGGACAGTCGTTGGGGTTAGGGAGGGGGGTGGGTCAGCTTTTGTGGGTTTAGTTTATTTGTTAGGGTCAATTAAATATATTTTTCTATGTTACATGCAATGTTGTTAATGTTTTGTAGGTGGGGTAACTGTTTTACATCACACTGTTTCTTTGCTGGTGCATGGCCGCCCATAGCGTGTGTTTGATTTCAATAATTTGCTGACTGTATAAGACACAAACAGATAGATGCGACACACCTCACTCATTGACTGGTCCTACTATGCATTCTTTGGAGTGGTGTTTGAAACTGACATCATTGACAACATGTCCATTATTGATTCTGCCTCCCCCAAACTTCTCTCTTACCGGTGCTTGATGTTTATGTCCAACTGTGGCACAGCACTGGCTGCATGGTGAAGATGGTTTCCTTTTTCATACATGCCATGATTGGGGTGGTGGTGGTAGTATAGTAGTAGTATACACTGGCAGGGTAGCAGCATTTCCAAAAAAAGAAAAGGAGATAGTCAATCGCCTTTGAGAGACTGTTAGAGGAGTAGTTGAATGAAGTACATCACAGAATTTACCGAGCAACAATTATATGCTCAAATATTTGACAAAAAAAATGAATGCTGGATATTATGAGGATAGCCTACTAGACAGAGTTACAAACTATAGTTTTGTCGACTTGGCTATGCCTACAGTCTAACAGTTAGTGCTGTATATGAGGAATGACAACAAACAAATCAAATCAATGCCGGCAATTCATGCTGAGGTATATGTTCCTTTGTTAAATAAAATAACCTGTGAAATATCCTACTCATGGGTGGGCAAGCAGAAGAAGATCATCGCTCTGCATTGAAATTGAAGTAGTGTTGCTTTCACCACATCCGCCCCAGCAAGTGTGTGATTAAGTATTGGTGTACATTTAATTTAGTTACACCTCGACAATAAGTCACACAGCCCGGGGGAAGAGGGTTAGGGTCCGTTGATTGGATGGGAAGGGGGATTTTGGGAAAGGTTTGACATAGAAAAACAGTATGCATACATAGACAAACAAACGACAATCATTGAAGACTACCATACCATATCCATTCCATATGTTAAGGTATAAAAAAGGAAATGCATGCATGATGAGACCCGGATTACATACACTTCTATTTCTTGTTCTGTTCCGGCCTTAAAACTTTAACAGATAGCAAATAGAAATTTTAAATATTGGTAGTGAAGAATCGTAAACACAGAGCAAACGTAATGATGATTGATAATAACAACTCCAAGAACACACTGTTGTAAAGAATGTATACAAGATATTAATCAAATTATTTAAAAGAAGTGAAAAGTGGATACTGTTACTGTGTTATCCTGGTCAAAAATGTGGACTGGTTTTTTGCATCTCGGCATTCCTCTTGCTCCTCTCGTCCATCAATCTTGGGTGTGTCGCCTCACCACTCGCCACTGCCCGGCTGGAATAAAAAGGTGATTGATTGGTAAGGTAATTAATATGCATTGTAATGTTTTACAAAGTTTTGGACAAGGCCCGGCCTGTAAGTTTAGATTGAAAACCAAAGGGGATATTCAGAAAGAAAGTGAAAACAAATGCACAAGTGATGGTGTAGTGCAACAAGAACACTTTCCGAGGTGGCATGTATGCATATGCATCATCTCTACTGTAGTCTGTTTCCAGCATAGACCTTCAACAGTAACAGGAGAGATCAGGCCCACAGTGCTTACCATTAGCACATCCTACGTTAACACTTTAGAGTCATTTTTTTTTTTCTCTCAAAGAGTTGGACAAACGCAAAGCACATTATCCATTCCAGACATAGCATTTTACAGTTAAAGTTAGTAAAATCAATGCACTGCAGTCATCCCACCGCTACACTCTATTCAACTTCTACACAGACATTTGGGTGTGCTGTGGTTGTGGTTCACGTGTTTACCTTTAGGCTTTTCCGTTTTATGCCACTCATGAAACATCCTCCTGACTTCATCATCAGCTCTGATACTTTTACTGACTGAAGATCGGCCTGCAGTACAAGTGTAATTTTTAGAACACAACAAGAGTAGAAATATAAATATTACTGACTTGAGTCATTCTTTATTGTGTACAGAAAGATAGATTAATACTAGTACACTTTGACATCATTCACTTTGTGCACAACAAACAACGCAAACACAAAGATCAATAGCTCAGAGTCAGGTGTCCAATGCATGCCATTAATTATCATCATTTATTACCTGTTACTTCTCATCTTAAGTTAACGGGCCGTCTCTTTCGCCATCATCATGACGGACGGTGCTGTTTAAGTCACAGTCATTTGCATTGCGCAGCAGATTGAGTGAGTCCCCTTCCTGTATTGAATTAAAAGCAATGTATCACCAAGATGCAGGAGAAGTACACATTTCTTGTTTGCCAGAAGAGGAAAATTAGTAATTACTAGTGTGTTCTGTAGAAAGTTGATTAGTGGCAGTGCACAATTACATCAATTCATGCGAAACACACCACAAAATCTACATCATTCAGTCTGCTATTCTGCGGCCAATGCATGGCATCAATCATTACCTGTTGCATCTCATCTCGTTAACGCTGCAGGCCGTCTCTTTCGCCATCATCATGATGGACGGTGCTGTTAAGTCACAGTCATTTGCATTGCGCAGATTGAGTGAGTGCCCTTCCTGTATTGAATTAAAAGCAATGTATCACCAAGATGCAGGAGAGAAGTACACATTTCTTGTTTGCCAGAAGAGGAAAATTAGTAATTACTAGTGTGTTCTGTAGAAAGTTGATTAGTGGCAGTGCACAATTACATCAATTCATTCATGCGCAACACACACAACAAAATCTACATCACTCAGTCTGCTTTTCTGCGGACAATGCATGGCATCAATCATTACCTGTTGCATCTTATTTTCAGTTAATGGCCAGTCTCTCTCGGCTCTGAAGGAGGATAGCTATAGAAGTCATCAGATTCATGGTCCACTTGTTTTGGAAGGACGAGGAAAGTTTGAATTTGTTGTTACCATCATCCAATCATCATTCATGAGGGAAATGGAATTGACCAGGAGATGCAGTATGATCGAGCGGAGGAGCTGGATTCTGAGGACTGTAGTGTCAAATGGCAGACACCTGAAACTTGTATCTTAAATTAGAAGATTAGAAGACGGTGATAATGCATTGGTTGCGATTCACAAGTTTATAACCGGAACAACAGACACAAACAAAGGGGGAAAAAAGGGAGGAAGACAGTAAGTGCGAGCCTAATTGTCAGGGAAGTATAGCTCGTCCTCAAACTCTGGGGGATCGTCCAGTAGTAGGTAATCATCTGACACAATACTTCCGTCACCTGAGCCGCTGTCCTCATCTTCCTCTGTTGATTCATGCATTGTGTAATTCGGTGGTATGAAGTGCTGATTCATTTTGATCATTGTTAACCTCTCCACGTTTTTGGGAGATAGACTGGTCCTTCTCAAGGTTACAATGGAACCAGCAGCACTGAAAACACGTTCGGAAGAGACACTTGCGACAGGGCAAGCCAGATAGCTTATTGCCAGCCTGCTGAGCTGTGGCCATTCAGACCTTTTCCTATACCAATACTGCACTGGGTTTTGATCAACGTACACCTCTGTTGGGTCGTCCAGATAGGCCTGGACCATCCGCTCAATGTTCAGGGTTGCTGCTGGTAAGCTTTTGTGCTGTTTTTTCTGTGCATCAGCACTGTGCTTACGGCCCATCTTTACATACCAATCTGATAATGATTGTACTCGGCTGAATGATCCAGTTATTGTTTTTGTAGTCGATGGTGATGGTGAGTGTTGCGATTGTGAGCCAACCGCACTGCCCTCAGCCGACGAAGTTGCACTTGATTCTGCATGGCCTGCTTCAGTATCAGTACTTGTTGTGGGTTGATGTGGCGGGCTTTTAATTAGCAGCCCTTCGTTTTCAAACTTGATGGCTGCTTCAGCTATACAACTTTTGTAGCGGGCAACATCAGTGTCGGAAAAAGAAAGGAATAGTCCTAATTTTGCACGTGGATCCAGAATTGTGGCACAAATGTAATGGTCTTGTGACAAAATTTTATTTTGTATCCTTACATTTTCTGATAAGCGCCTGGATAAGCTCTCCACCAAGTCATGGGCTTGCCTTCTGTCCTCTACACCTTTGTAGGATTCAGACACATTATTCAGCTCATGCTCTAGCATTTGCAACAATGGGATCGCTTGGCCCATTGTACAGTCCTCCTTGCTGACTTCACGTGTGAAGACCTCAAAAGGAGACAGCATCTCAGTCAGGCATTGAATTAGGGTCCATTGCTCCCTCTGAAGGGTCATGCCTTTAACACTAGCATCACTGCTTCTGTACCAGACATAATCATTGAGTGACCTGTGCTGTTCGTACAGACGATCAAGCATGTAATACGTTGAGTTCCAACGTGTTGCCACCTCCTGGATGAGTGCCTTGACTGGCACCCTACGCTCACGTTGGAGGATCCTCAGCTGCTTCCGAGCTTTAAAAGAATGGCTGAAATGAGTGCATATTCTTCGGCAGATGGACAGTAAATTGCTTACTATGGGTTCTTTTTTCAGAAAGTCTTGCACTATAATGTTTATGCAGTGTGCCAAACACGGAACCCTGAAATAGGAACCAAGTTCCATGGCCTTAAGTACATTACTGCCATTGTCGGTGGCAACAAAACCAATACCAAGCCCTCTGGGCTGCAGCCATTCCAAAACCTTGGTGCGAAACTCTTCTAAAATGTTTTCAGCCGTATGAGATTTCTCCATGGCGAACATGGCTACAGTTGCATGTTTCCGAGTACCTTCAAAAATCGCAGCTGTGTCAACAACACCTCGTGCAGATAGTTGATCTTTAACCCCCACAAAAGAGATCCAGTGTGCAGTGATACACATGTAATCTGTGGCTTGGCAACTGGTCCACATGTCTGTTGTCAGGTGGATATTGTGCACAGCACTCTTCTGCAAAGCTTGTCCAACCAATTCCAGCACATCATGATGTAGTGCCGGAACAGCAATTCTTGCGAAATAGGACCGGCTTGGAACTTTCCATTTCGGGCAGATGGCAGACACAAATTCAAGGAAACCCACCCCTTCCACAAATGAAAAAGGAAGAAGGTCCAGCGCTAACATTTTAGCCAGCTTCGCATTGTACAATCGTGCCGTTGGGTGGTTGCGTTGGAACTGCCCCTCCAACCTAAACATGCTGTCAATGGTAGGCTGGCTTACTTTCCTTAGTGGTGCCATTAACCCACTAAGGCTCAACGACACAGATTGTCTCATTGAGGTACTCGCCGCCGGTCGCCTTGGTGTCTCACCCACACTCTGAGTATGGCTCTTACTGCGGTGCCACTCTGATGTTACTGAGGAGGATGTGGGCGTTACCACTGCAGTGACTGCACTACTGGAGACAGGGCTAGAAATGCCTCCCTGTTCTTCACCTGCCACCACAATAATATCGCTCCCTGATTCCTGACCAACTTCAAAGGGTTTAGTTTTCCTACTTTCTTTCAACTTAAGTAGGTGATCCTCCCACACAATAGTGTGGTGTATTCTGAGATGACTTGCTTGTCCTCCGGTACCATAGTTTGTACCAAGCTTACCACGCCGAACACCTTGCCGACAAATTGCGCATATAGCAATGTTCTCCTCCTTGGCGCTAACAGAAAAGAAGTCCCAAACTGGGGAGGAGAACTTTCTGGCACTGCTGGATGTGCCACTTTCAACACCAGATGAACTTGAGGGGGTCCTTGAAAATATGTGACCCTGTCCACCTACACTGTGACTTTTACTACCACTTCCTACTGAGGTGGTTGAGCTGGATGTAGGTCCCTGCCGGGCCTTGGAAAATATGGCAGCTGGAGGTAGTGGTGGTGTAACCTGTGTTGGTGAGATCCGTGCTGCATCCCACTCAGTAGCAGCCTTTCTGGATAGGGTTAGAATGTCGGTCTCCAATCCCTTTGGGGCGGGAGTAATGTGCGTGATGACTGGCTCGTCTTCATCAACATCATCACCCCCCTCTTCTACATCTACCTCCATAACTCTAAGTTTTTCTGGGACCTTCCTTTTCAGAAGCAATGTCTTGTGGCGTACTTCACTCTCAGACCGAGCTGGTGGGACCCAAGTGTCATCACGATCATCAGAAGCGGGGCTTGAAGAAGAAGATGATGGACTAAGCCTCCTTTTCCTTGCTGGTGGTCTGGAAGACAATAGATGTTCTGAAACAGTGGTTTGACTTCGCTCCGCTTTGTCTGCAGGAAGCTCGATTTCCTGAAATGCCCCTACGTCAGGAGCAACAACTACTATGGTGGGCTGTTGTGGCGGCTGCTGCTGTTCTGGTTGCGGCGGCTGCTGCTGCTGTTCTGGTTGCGGCGGCTGCTGCTGCTGGTCTGGTTGCGGCGGCTGCTGCTGTTCTGGTTGCGCCGGCTGCTGCTGCTGTTCTGGTTGCGCCGGCTGCTGCTGCTGTTCTGGTTGCGCCGGCTGCTGCTGCTGTTCTGGTTGCGCCGGCTGCTGCTGCTGTTCTGGATGCGCCGGCTGCTGCTGCTGTTCTGGTTGCGCCGGCTGCTGCTGCTGTTCTTGTTGCGGCGGCTGCACACTGATCTGCTGAGTTTGCGCCTGCGTTGAACTTGATTGTGTACTACTTTGCGGTAATGACATTTCTTCAACATCGCTGCCCGTTAGTAGACTGGCTACCTCTGCGACAGTAAAGCCCTTGGGCCTAGGTTGGTGGGGTTGATGGACCGCTGTGCTGCTCCCAGCTTGGTTCCCGGACAACGCTTTGGTGCCAAAAAAAACCTTGGCCGGCACACCACCAGTCGTGGTTAATGGCACTTCCTTTTTCTGTTCCTTCTTCTCACCAGCAACTTTCTTGGTACTGGACCTGGTACCTTTCTTTGGGGCCATCTTATTCCGACGTCAGGCAGGAGGCAGATGCACAACAAGTTCTGGTCACACGTGGGCGTGATGCGCAGCAGGACTTCTGTCTGGCTGGCAGTACAACGGGTAGCCAGGTGATGCCGATGACACCTCCTACTCTGTCTTTTGTGCACCTAAAAGCAAAGAAGACAGGAGAAGAACATCAGTGAAATGTTGCATTTGTTTTTGTGGTTCAGTTACTTAGTACTGTACTAGTGCAAACAAAAGATAGTCTAGCCATTTATGATTTTTTTTTAACTAGAGCTATGTTATACTACTAGTACTGTGTACAGCCACACTACACTCTCAGGAAGGTGATGTCTAAAAATTCAACAGATCACATAGAAAACACTTGATCAATAAAGCTGTGGCTACCTGCTCTGGTAGCAGTGGATGAAAGCAGGCCTGCTGGCAGACAAGGCCAGGCAAGCTTGCAGGCCTAGGCCTCAAAATGGCCACCAGCCACATGGAGAGCCCCAACAACAACAGCAAGGCCACCCCAAAATACACACTTCCCCAACTCAATCCAATGGCATCCATGCCCAAAATGATGTCTAAAATCAACAGAACACACAGAAAACAGTAGATTACTAAAGCTGTGGCTACCTGCTCTGGTAGCAGTGGATGAAAGCAGGCCTGCTGGCAGACAAGGCCAGGCAAGCTTGCAGGCCTAGGCCTCAAAATGGCCACCAGCCACATGGCGCGCCCCAACAACATCAGCAAGGCCACCCCAAAATACACACTTCCCCAACTCAATCCAATGCCATCCATGCCCAAAATGATGTCTAAAATCAACAGAACACACAGAAAACAGTAGATTACTAAAGCTGTGGCTACCTGCTCTGGTAGCAGTGGATGAAAGCAGGCCTGCTGGCAGACAAGGCCAGGCAAGCTTGCAGGCCTAGGCCTCAAAATGGCCACCAGCCACATGGCGAGCCCCAACAACATCAGCAAGGCCACCCCAAAATACACACTTCCCCAACTCAATCCAATGCCATCCATGCCCAAAATGATGTCTAAAATCAACAGAACACACAGAAAACAGTAGATTACTAAAGCTGTGGCTACCTGCTCTGGTAGCAGTGGATGAAAGCAGGCCTGCTGGCAGACAAGGGCAGGCAAGCTTGCAGGCCTAGGCCTCAAAATGGCCACCAGCCACATGGAGAGCCCCAACAACATCAGCAAGGCCACCCCAAAATACACACTTCCCCAACTCAATCCAATGGCATCCATGCCCAAAATGATGTCTAAAATCAACAGAACACACAGAAAACAGTAGATTACTAAAGCTGTGGCTACCTGCTCTGGTAGCAGTGGATGAAAGCAGGCCTGCTGGCAGACAAGGCCAGGCAAGCTTGCAGGCCTAGGCCTCAAAATGGCCACCAGCCACATGGCGAGCCCCAACAACATCAGCAAGGCCACCCCAAAATACACACTTCCCCAACTCAATCCAATGCCATCCATGCCCAAAATGATGTCTAAAATCAACAGAACACACAGAAAACAGTAGATTACTAAAGCTGTGGCTACCTGCTCTGGTAGCAGTGGATGAAAGCAGGCCTGCTGGCAGACAAGGCCAGGCAAGCTTGCAGGCCTAGGCCTCAAAATGGCCACCAGCCACATGGAGAGCCCCAACAACATCAGCAAGGCCACCCCAAAATACACACTTCCCCAACTCAATCCAATGCCATCCATGCCCAAAATGATGTCTAAAATCAACAGAACACACAGAAAACAGTAGATTACTAAAGCTGTGGCTACCTGCTCTGGTAGCAGTGGATGAAAGCAGGCCTGCTGGCAGACAAGGCCAGGCAAGCTTGCAGGCCTAGGCCTCAAAATGGCCACCAGCCACATGGCGAGCCCCAACAACATCAGCAAGGCCACCCCAAAATACACACTTCCCCAACTCAATCCAATGCCATCCATGCCCAAAATGATGTCTAAAATCAACAGAACACACAGAAAACAGTAGATTACTAAAGCTGTGGCTACCTGCTCTGGTAGCAGTGGATGAAAGCAGGCCTGCTGGCAGACAAGGCCAGGCAAGCTTGCAGGCCTAGGCCTCAAAATGGCCACCAGCCACATGTCCAGGCCCAACAACATCAGCAAGGCCACCCCAAAAAACACACTTCCCCAACTCAATCCAATGCCATCCATGCCCTAAATGTGATTGAAAATGAAATATATTCAAAAAACAAAAGGAACAGTTGCTTCATCATGCACACACACACCCATGAGGCCATGCCCATGGCTAGCTCGGGCCTACTACTACAACCCACAAAATTAAAATAAATTAAAAAAAAAAAAAAGGAATGATGATAATTAATTATCAAAAATAAATTGTAATTACACAACAACTGCAATGCCCACAATCAAACACAACAACCACTTACTTGTAAAATATCCTATTCCAAAAATCCTGAAATCCAATTGCAATGATGCAGCAGACAAAAAGAGAGATCTTTCCAGCTCCAAATCCAAAGGCAGAATGAGCAGGAGATGGACAAAGCACTGGGAGGAGCCTGCTGGACAGGAACAGGAAGTTGGAGAATCTGTGTCACTTCCTCCCTCTCTCCACTTTGTAAAAAAAAAATGACTCCTGGAGTCCTTGCACAAAAAAGGAAAGCCAAATGTGAATGTAAGGAGTTCTTTTCATCCAAAATCAGTATTTGCAGATGGTTTCATGCTGCTAGAGCCGATATTCCTCTCCAAATTGTAAATTTTACATTGTTGAGTTCTCCAGCTTCACATTACTTCCGCCGGCGTGTCGAAAACGATATGATCGCGTTCTCTTCTTTGTCCCTGTCGCGTTGGATATGACGTGTTCGCGGTCTCTTTCTCCTGTTCGCGTTCGATTTCATGTGCCCGCGTCCTCATTCTCTGGCTCGCGATGTAGAATGACATGTTCGAGATCTCAATCTTCTCATACTCGCGCGGTGCATGATCGCGAGAAGAAATACCTGATCGCGCGACAAATGACGTGATCGCGTGAAAAATGACTTGAATGCGGCCGCGAACTCTCGCGAGACAGCGCAAAATGGCTACCAAAATCCAACATCTCGTGGAGAACGCGACCGGGTCAAGAAAACTTGTCGGAGAACGCAGGGATTCAGGTAAGGCGATCGCGCGAGAATGTATTGTTTTACAGCGCGAGCAAGAAAAAAATTATCGCTAAGCTGCGGAATGCGGAAATTTTGACATTTTCGCGCTTTCCGCGGAACGCGAGAATGCCAAAATATCGCAACTTCCGCGAACGGAACGGAATTTTGGCCCAGGCCTACCTGAAACCTATGGGTTTTTCAGTGAATATATATATATATATTCACTGAAAAAACCATAGGTTTCACACATGTTATAGTTAGCTGGTCATTTTTCTCGTAAAAAACCAATGAAATTCCCCCGTTACAGTTAGTTCAGCTAACTATAACTCGCGCGCGTGCAATCCACTGCTGATGACGTCACATATTACATCACTCATGACATGGTCAGTGGCATCACTCATGACATCACTGATGACATCTCAAATGACATCACTGATGACATCACTGATGAAGTCATCCAGTGAGTATGTGTTTCTCAAGAATTTCAATATATTTTATCTATATATGGAAAGACCTGTTGAAGAATGAGTGGGTGTACAAATGTGTAAATGGATGATTTTCTGTGGTGCATAACATGATTCTTTAAGTAAGTCATTAAATGTATCTTACTGCAGACTAGTGACTAAACTGTGTAAATGTGTGTATGTGTGTGTATGTTGCTGTATAAGTGGCTGCATGGTTTTGATAACAGCTATATGAGTCTCTATATGGGTAATTGATTGGTTGACTGAGTCTCTGTATGGGTTTGTGAGTGTTTGTGTGGGTAGGGTGTTGGTCACTCTATGCATAGATGTGTGAGTGGGTGATTCTATGGGTCAATGGTTTTAGGAGTGCATCTGTGATGGACTGTATGGTTGAGTGAGTGTATGTATGGGTGTGTTAGGGATTGAATATATATTTCTTTTGTACATTTGTGACTAACTACATATGTGAAAGGCAGTATATGTGCGTGTAAGAGTATATAAGTGAGTAGATATGAGAGTGTGTGATTGTGAAAGTGACTGTATGGATGAGTGTGTGCTTGTATCAATGATTCTATAAGAGTTTAAGAATGTGATACTATTTTTATGAGTAAGTGAACTTGAGTGTGTATTACTGCATAGGTAAGAAAATGGGAGTGTGATTATTTGCATGGCTGAGTTGGTGTAACAGTAGCTCTATGGATACTTGTTTATGTGTGAGTGTATATATAAGTGTTTCAATGTATATTATAGTTTTGTACGGAGTGACTGTAAGTATGTGGGACTGTACAGGTGAGCAAGTGGAGGTATATGAAGACCAAAGAGTTAATAAGTGGGTATGTAATGATTGGTATTGCAGTATATATGGTTTTGAGAATTAAACTGTTAAATTTTTAGTCGGTGTATCAAAGGTTATATTAGGGTGTGAGAAGATGTGGTAATTTTTCACATGGATGACGTAATCAGTGATGTCATCAGTGATGTAATTTGAGATGTCATCAGTGATGTCATGAGTGATGTCACTGACCATGTCATGAGTGATGCAATATGTGACGTCATCAGCAGTGGATTACGGGCGCGCAAGTTATAGTTAGCTGAACTAACTATAACGGGGGAATTTCTTTGTTTTTTTACGAGAAAAATGACCAGCTAACTATAACATGTGTGAAACCTATGGTTTTTTCAGTGAATTTGCAAGGTTTTTTAAATGCTAATTTCTAACTATAACATGTGTGAAACCTATGGTTTTTTCTGTGAATTTCAAAGGTTTATTAAATGCTAATTTTTTTTATTTTTATTATTTTTTTTATATATTTCTTTTTCTAAAATTTCCCTATGTATGCATTTATAAATTATCTGTATCCTTTAGTTTGCTGTGGGTCATTTTTTTTTACTTTGAATTTGTAGAAAGTTGAACAGTATAGTTAATATCTTCTATTAACTTATGTCCACTCTATTTCTTTTTTTTTTTTTTTTAATTTTTAGGGTGCGTGCACTGAGCGCGAACCTAGTACGTTTGCGTACGTTTTTCATGTATGCAGGCGTACATTATCTACGTACGCATACATACGTTTTAGTGTGCGCTCGCAGCACGCACCTAGTACGCATGCGTACGTTTTTTGCGTACGTATGCATACGTTATATACGTACGCAAACGTTCGTTTTAGTGCGCGCTGGAAGCGCGCACCAGTACGCATGCGTACGTACGCATGCGTGCGTCGTACGTGCTCCACGCACTACACTCGCGTATACGTGTACAGTATGCGCGCTGACGTTCGCGCATGACCGCGTGCTGCGTATGCACGTTACGTACGCGCATAATACTTATGCGCATGCGCGCGTACGCGTTCGCGCATGCGTAATTGCACGGTGCGCGCACTGAGCTTGCTCCGTGCGCGCACCTCGGGTTATGTGATTAATAAAACAACACTTCTAATTGGTTTTCATTACTTTCAGTTTCATATTGTTTCAACACCACACCCAATCCCCTCATGGCAAGTCATGTGATCAAGAAACATCACTTTTTATTGGTTCAAAGTACTTTCAGTTCCAGATTCTTCCAAAACCACACCCACTACCCTCATTATTAGTTCTGATTCCCTTGGAGAAGGAGCTACTCTGTTTTTGTGAGACGATGGCAGAGCACCAGCCACCTTCTGATAGTGAGCAGGACTCTCTTGAGAGACAGAGGCAGAGGAAGCAGAAAGACTCCTTTATATGGCAGTTTTTTACTTTTCCTGAGGGACAAAAGAAGGTGAATGCACCATAGGTCACCTGCATACTGTGTCAGCGCACTTTGTCACGTGGGAATGCTAATAAGAAATACTCCTTTAGTATTCACACTATGATGAGGCACATTGAGGCAATGCACCCTGTGACTTTTCGTCGAGCTTCTGGAGCAAACCCTCCACCTGCTCAGCCGACGACATCTGCAGCAGCTCAGCCGAGCACATCTTCGGCAGCTCAGGCGAGCACTTCTTCTGCAATGGTGCCTTCACCTTCTACCACACCTCTGGATATTCGTCCTTGTTTTGGAAGGATGAGTACACACTGCATAGATTGCGGTACTCTTATTACTTTGGGTGAGAGCAGTATTGATCTAATTCAAAGAAAATTTGAGGAGCATCTTTCCGAAAGGCCATAATTTTGTTATTTTTATTTTCGTTTTTCTCTTCCTCTGTCCCTACATTATCTCAAGGGCTCTTTTTAGAGCCACCTAAAATCAAAACACAAGAACTTGTTATTTTACTCTATTTCTTTTTTTTTTTTGGGTGCGCGCACCCTGCGCGCACCCAATGGGGGTTTTTAAAAAAAAAAAACATTTTTTTCACCTTTAGTAAACTTTCAGGGCTCCCTGACAAAGAGAGGGAAGTGGCAAAGTAAATAAAAAAGAGATGGTGTACATTTCATAGATGAAGGGAAGAGAGTCATCGTATTAAACATTAAACTCTGCATCAGTACTTATGTATAGGTACCCAAAAAAGATAGTAACTCATTTTAGTGCTGCATTTAAATTGGCTGTATTTACAAGGAGAGGAAAAGACATACAGAGAGGCTTATCCTCTCCTTGTAAATATGGAGGACCACCCTGCGCCAGTAGTACGTGAAGAAAAGTGACATAGTGGTGGCGCAGGTGGCTTGTAAATGTGCCCAAGAAATCTTAAGGAAATTAAGGGTAAAACATACAAACCAAGAGTGACAGATACAGAGAGAGAGAGCAATCAACTGAGAAGGAGTAAGGAAGTTAAAAAGACTAAGACATATGGATACAGAGAAAGAAACATGGATAAAAAATCAGTGATGGAGGTAGTACAGGTAGGGGAGTAGTAGAGAAGGAGTGAGGGAATTACAAAAGAGTAGTAAAGCAGGAACAGAGAGTGAGAAGAGAAATGAGAAAAGCAGAGTAAGGAGAGGTGAAGAAAAGGAAGCATGAAACGAAAGCAGTGACACATACAGATATGTTAAACTTACCTGACCATCAAAATAAATAATTTAGAATTAAATGATTTTATTTAATTGCAAAGAAAACTGAATTACATCTTCTAAATTTTCTTTCTAGATCTGAAAAAAAGAAAAAAAGTATTAATATTCAACAATACACTTTATTAAACAGTACATGTTTTTTCATATTTTGCAAAGCCCTTTTTTTGCTGTTTTCAGAATGTTTTGATTTTCACTGAAAATAGTGAAATCAATTGTATTCATCATTTAACAGCGGGCAAAAAAAAACCAATCTGAAAGATTGTTTAAAAAAGCCCCAAATGTATCCTCACTAAAACATACCTTAATAGAAATGTCAAAAATACCTTTTCAGAACAATAACAATTTTCAAGAAATAACGTCTGTAAACCTTGTTGCAAAAGAACATTTTCCAAAATAATATCTGACAAAGAAGTCCACAATTGTTTGTTTTACCTTTCCTTAAGGCCAAATGGTAAGTTTAAAATCCCTTTTGAGTGAAATATCCAAATGTAATCCTTTAAAATTTTAATAATGCTTTCTTCCGATGATGATGTTAGTATTTAAAATTTGGGTTTCAGAAAAATTAAGTAACAATTGGGTAAATCATAAGGCAAACGTTGCTTGAAAATCAATTGAGAATCATTACACAGTGTCCATCCTTTTTCACATTTAAGATAAACTGTAATGACCAGAAGTTATAGAAGAACCATCATGAAAAATTATTGCAACTGCTACAAAAGTTTTTCCAGATATAGATAATTGGTTGGCAACAAACTTCTGTAGTAAAGTTTCCAATTTTGTTCCATCAGCTCTACAACGTTGTACCATTAAAATTACATACTGTCCATATTTCTTTAAAAATAACGTTGACAACATTTCAGATTTACATTTAGAACATTCCATGTTGTGATTAGCATCTTTAACTAATTTACTAAAAGTCACTGTTTTACTCTCTGGCAATGGTAAATATATGAACCTTTCAGAATCAACATTAGTACTGCTTGTGTTCATACAGTTATCACAACAATGTTCCCATTTATAAGAGACACCAAATAAATGTTCTACTTCTACCCCTTCATCTTCCAGTACCATTAGGATATACATCAAGAATTCCTGTGCATCTTGCTGGACATTTTGTGAAAACTGTGTACGACCAGAACATACATCTAAAAGATTTCTAACATCAGAAGCACTTTCTATTTTAGTTTTATCATTACTCAGCTCCTCATAAAGGAGACTCAGCAAAGAACAGAATCTTTTTTCATAATTTAGTATTATCTGCACTTGCAAAGTTTCAAGATAAAATACAACATTCAGAACTACATTTGCGTAGCAGTTGACACCAGAGCTATTTTCAAAATGACAACCAACAACCTCTTCCACACTGTCCTTTTTCTTTTTGCTTGCAGTCACATCACTATCTTTTTGTTTTCTCTTCTGTACATCCTCATTACAGATATTCTCAAATCTCCTTTTCCGACAAACAACACGTTTTTCAAACACAGGATACTGACCTAAATGAGGAGCATAGCTTTTTCTTAATCTATTATACTCCTTTACACAGTTTGCATCAGCACTTACTTTTGAGTCATCAAACTCTATCATGAATAAACCAGATAATTTTTTCACACGTGACAAAGCAACATATGCCATACCTTCTTTGAACACAGTAGACCCAATGTTTACAAAAGCACTATCAACAGTTAATCCTTGACACTTGTGAATAGTTACAGCATATGCTAGAGAAATCGGAAACTGCTTCCTACGTACATATAAGTCTTTCACTAGCAAAAAACGAACTGAACAACGACTAATCACTTTAACCTCTTCAATCTGATCAAATTTTATTTTTAAGAATTCAATTCCATCTTTTTTCTGGTACTTTACAAAACCCACAACTTTACCCATAGCTCCATTCACTAAACCTTTCTCTACATCCAAATTGCGTCTTAAAATTACTCTACAGTTCATACACACAAAGATTATTTTCCAAACCAGCTGTTTTTGAAATGTTTTTCTCCAGAGAATCCAATTTAGTAGCCAATTTGCCTGTCAATATAATAGTTATTCGTTCATGTTGAATTTTATCCACAGCTTCTAGTTTTATGATCTCTTCATTTTCCAATTTCAAAAGTTCTTGATTGAATACAGAGCATTCATGTAGTGTTGGCATTAAGCAGATTACAGTATTTTTTTCAGCAATTTTCTTGTATATTTTTTCTGGAACTATTTCTTCTGTTGTAAACAAATTACTCAGCAATCGACTCTGTAATGCTTTTCTGCCATGTTCTGTGAGTAGTCCAATTCTTATATCTTTCAGAATACTTGCATACTCCTCATCATTGGCTTGCCTCATATTGGTAATGAGTTCCTTATAATCAAAATATGTCCAAATATTTACATTGCCTATACATCCTAACGGCTTTTTTGTGTCTTCATGTGTAAGAGTATGGAATACCAGTTGTCCTTTTACTGGAGTAAGTTGCAAAAGATCCCCAAAAACTATGACGTGTTTTCCTCCAAATAACACGTCATACTCTGGGGCAGATTTATGAGCCCCTTGCGCCACTTTTGCGTCACTTTTAACATGGGAAAAGTGACGCAAAAGTGGCGCAAGGGGCTCATAAATCTGCCCCTCTATCTTCAGGATTTGCTGCATTCTTAAATGCACAAAGGCAAGCATTAAGTTTGATACCATGCTTACCTCATCAATAATGAGTACTTTCATTTTCTTCAATACTCTTGAAACTTCCAAGCATGCTTCTCCTGCTAGTTTGTGGTACTGTATTTTGTTTTCATGCTCTACTGGTAACATTAGCAAACGATGTAAGGTAACTCCTTTTATGTTATACGCTGCTAACCCAGTTGGAGCAGTAACAACACAAGCCAAAATGGAATCCATTTTCTTCTGTAGGTAGCTTCTAATTACATTAATTAAGAAACTTTTTCCAATTCCAGCTTGTCCACTTACATACGTTCTCATTGGTTCAAAAGATGTGCTTGAGCACTCTTTATTTTCATGTAGTAATCCGTGATCAATTTTTTTCCTGACTTCTTCATAAATTTGTTTTTGTTCTTCATTCAGTTGCTGCTCCAAATATGTTAAGTCTACTAAATCTTCCTGAGCTTGATTCATAGCTGTTTCGACTTCATTCATGGCTATTGCTGCTTCATTTTCTACAATCGGTTGTCCTAGAGGATCTTGACTGAACGTCCCAGAACTTTGACTGTCTTGAGAACTGTCTCTAGCTACTTCAGCTGCAATTGTTGCTTCTTGTTCAATTTCTTCATTTAACATTTGAACATAAGTTGTGAAAGTACTGCATTCTATGCTGTCTTTGCTAGCATTGAAGGAATCTTCATAACTCTGGAAATCTCCAAGTAGTTCGTCCTCTGAACGCCATGGTTTAAACAGCTGCAAAAGTGCCAAGTAGTAAAATTCCTTTTTGTCAGGAGTGTCACAACTCAGCTTCCGGTGATTTATCAAACTTCCCTTTGTTTGCTTCACCAAACATCCTTCTTCACCACTTACTTTATATTTTCCATTGTTGATATCTTCTGTGGCATTCTGTTTAAAAATGAAGTTCTGCAGCACTTCATAGAGACACATGTTCTCAAGGGGATGACTTCTTTGTGGGTAATATGTGTCCAACATGTTTGTTCTTAAAATGTCTGTACTTTCTGGTTCGAACTCTGCTAAATACTCAATTTCTCGAATAGATTTTAGTACCCGATTTCTCATTCCTGCAAGGCCTAAACTTACCCAAATTATTCTTCTTGATTTCGAGTACAGACTTGCAGATGATAACCTATCTGAGCATTCATAGGATCCAATTTCTCGATGCGATAACATCTTTAAACTGAAACTGTATAGCTTCTTACTGACAGTCTTCTCGTGAGAAATCTCTTCCCACATTTCCTTCAATTCCGTTTTCTCAGATTTAGTGATGTAAGACGTGACATACCGAGCAACAGCAATAGAATTGTCAGCCACATACTGTATATCCATGTTAGCATTCCACATGGATAAAATGACTGGGTTGTAGTCATTTATATATTTTGATTCTTCTTTTCTTCTTAGGTTGTAGGTATTCTTAGGTGATTTTCTTGTAATAGTATGTCGCACAGCTGACATAAAACTGTTTACTCTTCCTATTGAAAGAACAGGTCGTGGAAATCCAAATCGACATTTTGTGTAGAATTTTTCTTTACTCTTGTACTTTCGTCGACAGTATTTTCCACACCGATGACTTTGGAAACGTAAAACTTTCTCTTTTAAGTTTTTCTCTTCTGTGCTTTTAGGTATAGCACATGTTGCATATCCTTCAATGAAAGATAAAACTGCTTCATCAGCATCTGTTCCAAATTTTGGGGCATCCTTGATCCACAACAGCATATGAATATGTGGAGCACCTCTTGATTGGTACTCTTTTCTCCAAAAGAAATCCACAACTTCTCCAAGAGGTGGATTTTTTTTACTGCAGATGAAGGACATCATAGCCTCAAATCTGTGATTGAAATATCTGCAAACATTAACCGGATCTAATGAGCACAATTCTCCTGCTGTCTTGTATTGGATGTTTTTAATGTTTGAATCTGCCTCTTGCAGAAAATCCAGTAAATCATCCCAAGCATACTCAGCACAGCTCATGGTAAGGAACCATGTAGGAGTTCCTAAATTCCGTAACATACACTTCAATTCTCCATGGCGTCGGTACCAATATTCATTAGTTCCACGCTGACAAGCCATCAAATTGATCAATTGAGAATCCAAATGATCATCTCGCTGTTGCACTTTGTTGATAAAGTCCTTTGCTGACACATTATGTAGATGAACTCCAGTTTTTAAAATGTGATTTACTGCATAAGATAGTGCAAACAAGTCACTTTCAAATAAAAGATGGAACAAATAAGGAATACTTTGACGAAATCTGGGATCTTCTGCATATAATCTTGTAGTCCGATACTCCGAAGCAGGAATCTGTACTGGACGTTCATCATATCGTCCACCTTCTCCTGTAGGAAACAGTTGGGGAAAACAACGAGCTTCCAAGCTCTCCTCCCATACACTCACAGGAGTTGCTTTTGCTTTCTTCATCTGAAACAGATCAATAGCGTTTCCCATAACTTCTTTAGAATGAAGAGGATGTATGCTGAAATGTTCATAAATGTCTTCTTCTTTTGACTTATCCACTTTTTCAATTTGCACAGTTGGTTTTCCCTTGTCTTCTACTATTTCTTCTTCATCTTCATCCATATAAATGGCTTCATACCATTTATTATTTTTTTTCAAATACAAATTTGCTCTTTGTACTTTTCGTACATCCACCAGCTCCTGCCCAATTTTCTTATTCTTCGTAGGTACACCATTAACCAGAATAAATAATGGTTCAGTTCCCAAAGTAGCTGCATCAATTGTTTCCATATTTGTTTTCAAATCCAATGGCAAATAGACAACTCTTCCTTTTAAACCTCTTTGTAAATCCGAAGGAGGTAATTTACCTGTTTTTGGCTCCATACGGACTATGGTCTGAAACGGATGGACACATTGAATGAGTATAGACTCATACGTATTTAAATCTGAAAGTTTTGGAGGAATATCAACCAATTCTAATTTATTATGTACAGCTCTTGCTGGCATTCTATTTTCTTCTAACTTGTTATAACAGTATTTACAAATACGCTGATCTTCACCCAAATCAAAACAATTTTCCAGAAATATATATGTTGCAAAATCTTTCCGCTTATAATTATCTTCATTTTCACTTTTTTTATACAGATCAACATTCCTTGTTTGAATTTTGTAATGGCTTCTCCGGCAACAAATACAAGTAATATTTGGTCTTTCATTAGAGATGATAGCAAATTTTGTCATTTCCTCTTCAAAATTATTACTAACAGTAAGTTCTACATTCTCTTCTACATTTTCATCAATAACTGTGTCATTTTCTGCACTTTCTTGTCCTGGACCAAAGTAACAAAACTGAATCTCATCAGTAACCTTCACTTCATCTGATACAGATCCACGGAACAGAGCATTATTCAACTCATTCAACTTTAGTGCTGGACTTTTAGCAAAATACAATGTTCTCACAAACTTTCTCATTTCAGTATGATGAACAGCCAGCATCCTAAAATGGTGAAAAACACTTTGACACACTTTCCTAGATAGACAAGCCAGAGAATGTCCTTGCAAACCAGTATTCTCTCTCACTCTGCATGGATCTAGTCTTTGAAGCACCTTAATCTTCTGTTTAACACTCTTTTTACTATACTCTCTTAGAAAGTCACGTAATTTATCAATAGATTCCTGACGCACAGTACAAATACTACTACAATTCCAAGTGTACACTGGGGCTTTAGGACGTCTCCCCATAACCTCATCAGTCATCACTTCTTCCTCATTTCTTGGAACCATTTTCTCCTTTTCCATTACACAACCATCCTTAACTTCATATGCTCTTCCATTGGTGTCAACTGCATGCAACAAACTATTACTTTGAAGATAACTCTCTTCATTAAAAAATGGCTCAGTACTTGAACTATGCTTCCATTCTCCTAAGAACACTTTACAAAAGTTTATTTTTTTGACTTCTCTTTTCCTTTTGCTTTGTGACTTCATTGCATTGACTAATTTATCTAATCTACGCATCCTGTTCAGAATTAAAATGAATAGTTTTTTTTATTTCTAATGCCTTGGTAACAATACTTTCAATCAATTTCTTTTTCTTATAAAATTTGGTTTTTTTCTTATATTTTTTCACATCCTTTAGCAAATTTAACATCACTCTTCTCTGAAACATTTTTCACCGAATGTTTTTCAAATCTATTTTTCGTGTTAAGTCACTCTTTCTTATTTCTGAGTCTACATTAGCATTTTGTTTTTGCTGTCGACTCTGCTGTTGTTTTGTACTTGAAACACTGCTTGAATTTATCTTGCGATAATTATTTTTTTTTGGGAAGATATTTTTTAAAAATTCTTTAGTTTGCTTACCAGAAGACTTTTTCTGTTTTCCAACACACGCTTCGCCTCCTATTTTTTTTTACCAGTCGTCTTCAAATATAGTTGTTTCTTTTCTTTTCTATTTCTTGACTTTATAGGCATCTTTATATTTTGTCAGTGTTACTCAGCAATACCTGCAAAAAACTAAAAAAAAAATACCTTTATGTAATTTTAATTTAAAAAAAAAAAAAATTCAACTTTTCAAATCCTATCACATGAGCTGATCCTTTCCTACGAGTCCAAGTCTTACAAAACAAGAGAAACCTGAATTAAATCTCTGACAACACATTTCTGTGTGCACACAGACTCATGGTGTGATTCTAGGCAGAAAATGATATTTGATTGCCAATTTGAAAGCACATTTACTTCTGTTTAGGAGCAAGTGATACTGAGACAGCCTGACACATTTCCCTTATATTTTAGCGAGGCAAAAAAGAGCACATGTCCTAATAGCTAATTGAGACCATCAGCATGTATTACAGGGTGAGTGATTAGAGTAGAGCAAAGGAAATGAACCTTGCTGACGTTGAATGTGTTTGCGTTACACACTGCTATCTGAAATACAACACAGAGCTGAGTATTATGCATGGGAGTGTAGGAGAAGCTGCTGCATGTGTGCAAACAGTGTGTTTCTGGAGACTGTGTATTGTGAGTTGCAAGAGAGATCTGCATGGAGTCTTTTACAAGTGCATGAAGACTGCAGATATGTGTGTAAGAGTACATGTGTGGTAAGGGTTAATTGGAGTTTTGTACATGTAGGAACTACCTGACCCATTTCAAGATTGGAAGGAAAATCTACCCTCTTGATTTCAAATGTGTTAGCATTTGCCTCTCATTTGTGAGATTCTGATTTCTGCTGAGTGCTAACCATCACATTTGAACAAAACAAGCTGGCCCTTTCCTGAATGTGCAAGTTTTACAGAACAACAGCAACACAAATAAAATCTCTGACAACAATTCCTCTGTACACACAGACTCATGCTGTGATTCTAGACAGAAAACGCTATTTTCTTTGGCAATTTGAAAACACATTTAGTACTGTGGATGGAGCAAGTGACAATTACTGAGACAGCCTGACACATTTCCCTTATATTTTAGCAAGGCAAAAAAGAGCACATGTCCTAATAGCTACTTGAGACCATCAGTATGTGTTACAGGGTGAGTGATTAGAGTAGAGCAAAGGAAATGAGCCTTGCTGATGTTTAATGTGTTTGCGTTACACACTGCTATCTGAAATACAACACAGAGCTGAGTATTATGCATGGGAGTGTAGAAGCTGCTGCATGTGTGCAAACAGTGTGTTTCTGGAGACTGTGTATTGTCAGTTGCAAGAGAGATCTGCATGGAGTCTTTTACAAGTGCATGAAGACTGCAGATATGTGTGTAAGAGTACATGTGTGGTAAGGGTTAATTGGAGTTTTGTACATGTAGGAACTACCTGACCCATTTCAAGATTGGAAGGAAAATCTACCCTCTTGATTTCAAATGTGTTAGCATTTGCCTCTTATTTGTGAGATTCTGATTTCTGCTGAGTGCTAACCATCACATTTGAACAAAACAAGCTGGCCCTTTCCTAAAAGTGCAAGTTTTACAGAACAACAGCAACACAAATAAAATCTCTGACAACAATTCCTCTGTCCACACAGACTCATGCTGTGATTCTAGGCAGAACACGCTATTTCCTTTGGCAATTTGAAAACACATTTAGTACTGTGGATGGAGCAAGTGACAATTACTGAGACAGCCTGACACATTTCCCTTATATTTTAGCGAGGCAAAAAAGAGCACATGTCCTAATAGCTACTTGAGACCATCAGCATGTGTTACAGGGTGAGAGATTAGAGTAGAGCAAAGGAACTGAGCCTTGCTGACGTTGAATGTGTTTGCGTTACACATTGCTATCTGAAATACAACACAGAGCTGAGTATTATGCATGGGAGTGTAGGAGAAGCTGCTGCATGTGTGCAAACAGTGTGTTTTTCTGGAGACTGTGTATTGTCAGTTGCAAGAGAGATCTGCATGGAGTCTTTTACAAGTGCATAAAGACTGCAGATATGTGTGTAAGAGTACATGTGTGGTAAGGGTTAATTGGAGTTTTGTACATGTAGGAACTACCTGACCCATTTCAAGATTGGAAGGAAAATCTACCCTCTTGATTTCAAATGTGTTAGCATTTGCCTCTTATTTGTGAGATTCTGATTTCTGCTGAGTGCTAACCATCACATTTGAACAAAACAAGCTGGCCCTTTCCTAAAAGTGCAAGTTTTACAGAACAACAGCAACACAAATAAAATCTCTGACAACAATTCCTCTGTCCACACAGACTCATGCTGTGATTCTAGGCAGAACACGCTATTTCCTTTGGCAATTTGAAAACACAATTAGTACTGTGGATGGAGCAAGTGACATTTACTGAGACAGCCTGACACATTTCCCTTATATTTTAGCGAGGCAAAAAAGAGCACATGTCCTAATAGCTACTTGAGACCATCAGCATGTGTTACAGAGTGAGTGATTAGAGTAGAGCAAAGGAAATGAGCCTTGCTGACGTTGAATGTGTTTGCGTTACACACTGCTATCTGAAATACAACACAGAGCTGAGTATTATGCATGGGAGTGTAGGAGAAGCTGCTGCATGTGTGCAAACTGTGTGTTTCTGGAGACTGTGTATTGTCAGTTGCAAGAGAGATCTGCATGGAGACTTGCACAACTGCATGAAGACTGCAGATATGTGTGTAAGAGTACATGTGTGGTAAGGGTTAATTGGAGTTTTGTATATGTAGGAACTACCTGACCCATTACAAGATTGGAAGGAAAATCTACCCTCTTGATTTCAAATGTGTTAGCATTTGCGTCTTATTTGTGAGATTCTGATTTCTGCTGAGTGCTAACCATCACATTTGAACAAAACAAGCTGGCCCTTTCCTGAAAGTGCAAGTTTTACAGAACAACAGCAACACAAATAAAATCTCTGACAACAATTCCTCTGTCCACACAGACTCATGCTGTGATTCTAGGCAGAAAACGCTATTTCCTTTGGCAATTTGAAAACACATTTAGTACTGTGGATGGAGCAAGTGACAATTACTGAGACAGCCTGACACATTTCCCTTATATTTTAGCGAGGCAAAAAAGAGCACATGTCCTAACACCTCCTTGACACCATGACCATGTATTACAAAAAACAAGCTGCCCCTTTCCTGCAAGTGCAAGGGTAATAGTGCAAGACCAACACAAATTAAATCTCTGATAACAATTCCTGTGTGCACACTGTGTCATGGTGTGATTCTAGGCAGAAAACAGTATTCCTTGGTGATACCAGTACACCTTAACTTATAGTGAAGACATTCTCCATAATATCTAACATGTTCATGGCACTTAAATATCTTCATTAACATAAAATGTAAAACACAACTTTCAAAGTGGAAGGAAAATGTACCATGCACTTTTCAAATGTGTTTGCATTTGCCTCTCATTTGTGAGTAACTGATATTTGCTGAATACTAATCATCACACTTTTAGAAAACAAACTGCCCCTTTTCTGCGAGTGCAAGGCTAACAGAACAAGAGCAACACAAATTAAATCTCTGACAACAAATCCTGTGTGCAGACAGACTCATGATGTGATTCTAGGCACAAAACAGTATTCCTCAGTGATACCAGTACACCTTTACTTACAGTGAAGACATACTCCATAATATCTTACTAGTTCAAGACTGTTAAATTTCTCCTAAATCACAAAATGTAAAACTCAACTTTAAAACAAGAATGACTTTTATATTATTTATATCAAAATACACCACATACTTCCCCTCTCAAACTCATACCTCACCTTTAAAATTAATTATTTGAGAAAGTAATGTGGCACTCAAACAGCAGATTATCAGAGCCAGAATCTCAGAGCTATACACCTCTCTCCTCTCTCCACAACCAGTAAATGGCAATTTTTCCCTCTCTTTTTTCCCACATATACATGTTAATGTAAAATCACAGTCCTTCCCGCATTTTTTCAAATGGAATCACACATTTCTATTGGTTGCAACTTTCAACCCCTTTCCAAATCATCCCTTCCCCCAACATGACTTCTGCCTGCTACCATAGCAATAGCTCATGGAACACAGGTGTGAGCAGAGAGGTCAGAAGTTCAGCACACAATGTTTCAAATTCAAAGTGCAAGAGTGCTTGACTTTTCAAACCTAACAGCAAATCCAAAGTAATGTTCAGTGGGAACACATTTTTCTCTACCAATCCAAATCATGCTTTTAAAAATGTAAACATACAGCCTAGTTTTAACTGTAAAATGTTTTGAATCAGCCAATGAGTTCTTTTTATTAAAAAAAAGTATGTATGCCTCCATTTTTCAACTGTCTTTCTTTTCATATTGCCATTCTACTGTAAGACACCTCCTGAGTGCATCCTGTTCTCCTTGGAAGATGTTCACAGTGTGGATTGTAGGTCATAGCTATGTCTTCTGGAGTGAAAAGTATGCAGAAAAAAGAGGTATTTTCAAAGACCTTGCTTTGCCAAATGTAGACATTAAATGGATTGGTCAGAGAGGGTTAAAGTGGCACCAATTAATGCCTTTGGTGAAAACCTTTCTACATCTTCCACAGCCTAACCTTATTATTGTGCACTGTGGTGGTAATGACCTAGGCACTTTAACTGGGGTAGGTCTGGAAATGCTTATTAAGGACACCTTTCTGCAATTGATGTCACTTTTTCCGCAAACTGCCTTTGTATATTCTAATATATGCCAAAGGCAAAAGTGGAACTGGTCCAACCAACATTGTCCACAAATTGACAAAGCAAGGAAGCATGTCAATAAGTCTGTTTCTGCTTTCCTCAGAGACTATGGTATGGGTTCTATATACCACAACAACTTGCGTTACAACATGCAAGACATTTATAGAGGAGATGGTGTGCATTTTAATGAGGAAGGGAACAGAATCTTCCTCTTGAACCTTAGACTCTGCATCGGTATTTACTTGTAGGTACCGAAAAACACTCAATAAACACAAGGGCTCTTTTTAGAGCCACCTAATATCTAAACACTTAAACGTGATTTTTAATTTTATTTTTTTAAATGTTTTTTTTTCGGGTGCGCGCTGGGTGCGTGCACCTCATGATGTTTTTTAAAAAATTTTAAATCTTTTTTTTTTGCCCTTCCTGGTCCTACTGTGACCCCCTGAAAATGGCTAGGGGGTCAAGAACTCCCTACCCTGCCCCCTATTCACGTTGTCCACCTCTCCTTTTCAGTGCGACAGACAAAATGGCGGCCGACACTTCCTGATTTCGACCGATTCGAATGTTTACTGACATCTAACAACCAATCAGAATTACGCTTGCGCACGTTAGGGTGCGCGCACAGGGCTTGCACAGTGCGCGCACCCTGCGCGCATATAGATATTGATATGCATTTAAATGCTATTTTCTCAGGAAATACTGAACGAATTTACACCAGACCTGCGAAAGACACTTCCTTGACCTTATGGCTACCTCTCTGCAAAATTTCAAGTAATTCTGTTCAGCCGTTCGGGCTGTAGCTGTGTCTAAAGGTCCTATGGGAAAATGCTTGGGGAAAATGCGTTTTTCTCGCCCCCCAATTCACAAATCACCCCGATACTTTCAGGGTTGGAGCTGAACGTAGCGCCCCATTAGTTTTGAAAAATTCGCGAGGATTCGTCAACCGGCGCCAAAGTTATTCAAAATAGAATTTTGAGATTTCCTATGGAAACACGATCCTAACTATAACTATCTACTGGCGACCGCCAGTAGATAATATATATATATATATATATATATATATATATATATATATATATATATATATATCGACGCTCCAAATCCTCATTGTTAAAAGGAAGTAAGCACTCACGGGAGAGTCCTTTTAACAATAAGGATTTGGAGCGTCGATGATTTGTGGCTTGCACCGCCACAATGAGAGCACCCACCCGTGAGTGAATTCCCGAATAAAGGTGCAATTCGAGCCGATGTTGATGGGGATGCACCGCCAACCCTCGAAGACGCTTTAAGATTGGCCGAGTCAATGCAGCGGGCGTCGGAAACCGGCATGACAAGTAAGACACTGCGCGACGAACGGCAATACGCAGGACACAATTGTGTCACAGTTATTGGATAAAGCTTGGCAGGGTGAGGGAGACACGTAAGAAGCAAAGGTATTCCGTAGGAATAAAAAGATGTTCAGCGACTCAGCACGCCGCGAGGCTGCACAAGGCATGTTTAAAAATAAGGCATCCAGAGCAACGGGTGATTCAGCCACACCCACTGATGTAAAATCTATGAGTGGGGTCAATGGCATGCTAACGAAGTTGGAGAGACTCTATGAAAGAGAAACGCGCAAGTGGTGGGAGGCGACTTTACTTCAGAGCTACATCGAGGTTAATAGGGTACCGAGGGGTTTAAGGGTTTATACAGTTCCATCCTACGAAAACCCTGACCCGGCATTATTGGCAGAATGGGCCGACCATACAGCTCTAAATTGTCAAGGTACATTGCAAATTCTAGTGAAGTACGCGTGGAGTGATCGCGACAAAGCATTACAGGAGATTAAAGAGGTAGAAAACATGTTAGCCAAAGAAGAGGATAAGAATAAAGTGGAAGAACTTTTGGGGCAAATGAAGACACGCCTCCAAAAATATGAAAGCAAAATCAAAACCAGGAAACAAGAAAAATATGAAAGGGATGAACAGGACTATCTTCAAGGAAGAGTGCTAACGTTCGCACGCAAATTTGACGTTCCCAGAAAAGAACTATCATTGCAAACTACGCGAACAGAGACTGTGCAAGTGGTAACATCAGAATCAGAAGTCACTGAAAACGAATCAGAAGACGAACGTACCACAAGCCAGCCTACAGTCGGAAAAACGACTACTCCTTTTTTCGACGAGTTCAAGATTATCAGGCAATCATGGTTAAGGGGAGGGAAAAACAAACCACCCGAACGAGCAAGCGAAGAACACGGAGATCAGGGTGGGGCAAGAAGAGGAAGAACACCCTCCTGGGCATCGCGCAGGAAGAGATACAACAAGAAGTAACCAACGCAAGCAATATTACCATCGTTAACTTGACCCCGAGAATATTGTCTGATAAAGAAATTAAAGTATTATCGCTGGGACTGACGTTTTGCTCTACAAACCATCTAGAGTTTACGCAAACTAGAATTGATTTGTTTTGCTTTGTACGCAAACTGAAATTACACAAATATTTTAAACTACGACCCACCATGAGAGAAAGCAAAACCACCACCCCAAGAATAACGGCAACAGACATACTGACATGCAATGACATACGTGCCGTGGAATTGTTGCAAAATTTGAATATAGAAGACCAAGTGAATACAGGGTTATGTATGACAGATAGGGCAATAAAAGTGGGCATTGAACAAGGGATGCAAGAAAGTCCCTACAAACCGAAATCACTGTTCGTCCATCAAATGCCCTACGACTCAATCGATGTCTTCTCAGAGGCAATGGTTAAAGATCTACTCAATTTTCGAGGCAAAAAATATCATGGGGCTGGGAGAGACAATCTAACCAGAGAGGAGAAGATGGCACTAACTAATTTAATGGAAGACAAAACGATCATTATAAAACCTTCGGACAAAGGAGGGAATGTAGTTCTGAAAACAAGAACACAGTATCGGGAAGAAGCACTCCGACAACTGCACGACACAAAGTATTATACACCGACCACACGAGAAGTGTATTTGGCTAGTGTGGAAAAATATGAAACTATGCTTAAGTTGTGGAATACCAAAGGTATGCTGGGAAAGGAGGAACACCTATTTTTAAGATGCCCAAACCCAGTGACAGCAACTTTTTATCACATTCCTAAGATACACAAAGATGCAGTTCATCCGCCTGGAAGACCTATAGTCTCGTCCCAAGGGAGTTTGACGGAACACATGTCTATGTTCATAGATCATTTTCTCTTTCCATTCGTGACTGAATTGAAATCTTATATAAGAGACACCAAAGACTTTTTGGGTAAAATGTCTTTGATAAGATGGGATCCAACGTACCTGATGATGGTGTTAGATATTACAAGCTTGTACACCTGTATCAGTCATCAAGATGGTTTGAAAGCATTACAGCACTTTCTAAACAAAAGACAGCTTAGGTTTGCTGCACACAATGACATGATCTTACAATTCACTGAATTTTGTTTGATGAACAATATATTTTTGTTCGAGGACGGATACTTCAAACAAGTATCAGGTACAGCGATGGGCACCTGTTTTGCCCACAGCTATGCAAACTTGTTCGTACGCTGGTGGGAGGAACAGGTGCCCAAAACATATGAACATGGTAACCTGACAGGAAGAGTAGTTGAGTGGTATCGTTATATTGACGATTTATTCATAGTGTGGCAGGGTGGAATTGAATCCGCAAATGGTTACATTACCAATCTAAACAATAATCATCTTAATTTGCAATTTTCGGGCGTAGTTAGTCCAGTGGCAGTGGACTACCTGGACCTGAAGGTATTTGTAATGGAAGAACAGTTACACACAGCCCTACACCGTAAAACTACGGCAGGCAATTCCACCTTATTTGCCACGAGTAACCACCCACCGAAATTGATTCAAAGTATTCCGTATGGGGAACTGCTGCGTCTGAAACGCAACAGTTCACGATCATGTGATTTCGAAGTGTCAGCTAAAGAATGCATACAAAGGTTTGCCTTAAGGGGATATAATCCCACATTATTGCAAAACACACTCAATAAGGTGAAAGGCATTCCAAGACATAAGTTGTTAACCAGCAAACAGGTGTCAGAAAATCAGTCAGATATTACCCATGAGGGTAAATTCAGGATGGTGACTACCTACTCAGCAGAAGCCAATTATCTGAAACTTATGTTGAGGAAAAACTGGCATATTCTGCGAACCGACTCTGTATTGAATGAGGGTATTCCATCATATCCACTAGTAACTTTCAGAAAGGCACAAACTTTGAGAGATCAACTAGTGCGTAGCCATCTAGAGAAAAAATCCCCAGGGGTGAGAACCCTGAAAGAAATGAAAGGTGTTTTTCCCCTGTGGGAAATGTAAGGCCTGTTATAATAGTAGACGAGTTCTCTCTTATAACTTACCAGGCATACAAGTGAAAAGAACCATTAATACATTTATCACCTGTAGCACCTCATATGCAGTATACTGCTTAGTATGTCCATGTAACCTATGGTACATAGGTAGCACCATACACCCACTGAAGATCAGGATATTAGAACACCAAAGGGCAATCACCAACAAAGACACTTCATATCCTGTAGCGAGACACTACGCTGAGAGACATTCCAGCAATAGGAACTTATTAAAATTCTATGGTTTGGATCTCGTACCAGAGAACATCAGAGGGGGTGATAGGCTGAGGAAGCTGCGAAGACTTGAGTCACGATATATAGTTGACTGTCAGACAAAGTTTCCCAAAGGCCTAAACAGTGGCGAAGAATTGGCATCACATTTGAGATTATGAGGTGTTTATGATTGTGACTTGTTATGCCAGGAAACCACATATTGAAAGCAGAACTGCCATTAACTGATTGATGAAATGATTGATATGTGATTGTCAGGGGGATTTGGGCAGTTGAAGTTGATGAAGTCGGCCATAGTACTAGGATTACTTAAGCCGATCCACGGCAGAATCTTGTTGGGTACCTATTTTGAGTTAATCTGTGGGTCTATCAGAAACTGATATACAGTAGAGATTATTGGGAAATGTCAGAGCCAATACATGGCATTACATGATGAATAGTGACGAAATGTGCATCGTGCACAAAATGTATATCGTTTGTCCGAACATTATCCTAATGGATTCTAGACCCGTAACATGTACTTTAAAGATGTTGATTTTATCGTAATTTTGCATGGTATCTAAAAAAATGGAAAAATTGACTGATTAAGAGAGGCACAATCACATATTTACCTATGGCGGAGTAGTTATCGCACTAGTCCGCTTTTAGTGTTGCTACTTGGGTGCTTTAGCCAATACATGGCAGGAAATACGTTGAAATGCCACAATGCGTGCATTATGTATGAAATGTAACTCGTATATTTGGGTATTGTTTATATAGAGCTCAACATTTATGATTAAGAATGTGTTTTTTAATGATATCTAAATAAGGTTTCATTGAATGAGTGACAACTATACATTTGTAAATGGCGGACTTCGTGCGATCAGCGCACAAGTCCCCTTTTGATGTTGCCATACGGATGTTACAACTAATGCAGGTATTAAAATGGCGGCCTCCCGGTGCGTTAGCAAACACCGAGGAAGGCAGTCCGCCGAAACGCGTTTGTTTACTGTATCGGAATAAAATTTCTTCAGAGTGTCTCCCGTGAGTGCTTACTTCCTTTTAACAATAAGGATTTGGAGCGTCGATGATTTGTGGCTTGCACCGCCACAACGAGAGCACCCACCCTTGAGTGAATTCCCGAATAAAGGTGCAATTCGAGTCGATATATGTATATATATATATAAAATCTGTTATGGCGACATTGCAAATTAAATAATTAATTGCACTAACTTTTTGGTCCGTATCCGTCGTTAGAGAGAAGATTCTCATGGGAAAACGCAGAAAACTGTGATATATATATGATAGCAACTGACTAATAAAGCTGATTTTGTCTCGACATGGCATCGTCCGTCCTTGGAAACTGAGGCATTGGCGGAGAAAAGAAAATATATATATATATATATTACCTACTGGCGGTCGCCAGTAGGTAGTTATAGTTAGGACCACGTTTCCATAGGAAATCCGCAACATTCTATTTTGAATAACTTTTGCGCCGGTCGACGAATCCTTGCAAATTTTTCAAAATAGGTGGGGCGCTACGCTCCGCTCCTACCCTGAAAGTCTCGGGGGGATTCGTCAAGTGGGGGCTGAGATAAAAGGGGGTCCCAAAACGCGTTTTTCCCATGCATTTTTCCATAGGACCTTTAGACACAGCTACAGCCCGAACGGCTGAACAGAATTACTTGAAATTTGGCAGAGAGGTAGTCCTCAGGTCAAGGAAGTGCCTTTTGTAGGTTTGGTGTAAATCTGTTCAGTAGATTCTGAGAAAATAGCCTTTAAATCAATATATATATCTGAGCCAGCTTACGGTGCGCTTACGGTGCGCTTACCGTACGCGTACGGTGGCGTGCGCGAGCGCGATTCTGATTGGCCCTTAGATCTTAGTAAACATTCGAATCGGTCGAAACCAGGAAGCGGCGGCCGCCATTTTCTCTCTCGCACTCTGAGGGGGGAGCTGATAAACAAATGCCAAAAACATATAAAGGGGCTGTTTAGACAGCGCCCATGCACATAACCATGTTAGTTGAGTCTTCAAAGATCCCCCAAGGCAAAAAACGGTAATTTTTTATTTTTCGAAAATTTCGCCGATTACGTTTACCGTACGCTTACCGTACGCGTCCGGTAAAAACATTTTTTTAAAAAAAATCCACACTCTCTCCACCCCGTGTGCAAATGGTGGCCGAAGGCCACCATTTGTGCATGGCATCTAAGAGCACAGCATTTACAAAAAAAATTTCAACAGATTACCTATCACAAGGAAGCGCATAATATGTCCTCCATGTGCGCACGGTGCGCGAAGCGCATCGTGCGTACATGGCCCATCTAGCGTAACGTGGGCACGCCTTGCGCGTAGCGCACCGCGTGCCCACCGTGCGTGCACGGCACTAACTGCGTAAAGTGGGCGCGTGGTGCGCGAAGCGCACCGCGTGTTCACTGTGCGCGCACGGTGCGCGAAGCGCACCGTGCGCGCACGGAAGGAACTGCGTTAAGTGGGCGCGCACGCCACGAATGGCGTAAAGTAACTTAGCATTTAAAAAAACGTACAAATTCACTGAAAAAACCATAGGTTTCACACACGTTATAGTTAGGAATTAGCATTTAAAAAACCTTGCAAATTCACTGAAAAAACCATAGGTTTCACACATGTTATAGTTAGCGGAAATTTTACTGATAAAAAACCAATGAAATTCCCCCGTTATAGTTAGTGCAGGAAACTATAACTCACGCGACCGCAATCTTCTGCTGATGACATATGTGTCTTTATGAAAAAAAAATATTTGTAATATATGTATAGCTAAAAATTTATGGAAGAAGACATGGGCAAATAAGTGTCTAAATACAGTATTAGCATCAGCAGAGGATTGCGGTCGCGTGAGTTATAGTTTCCTGCACTAACTATAACGGGGGAATTTCATTGGTTTTTTATCAGTAAAATTTCCGCTAACTATAACATGTGTGAAAGCTATGATTTTTCAGTGAATATATATATATATATATATATATATATATATATATATATATATATATATATATAAAGATATATATATAAATAAAGGTTACCCTGCATGAGAACGCACGCGGAAAGTTCAATCCACTTTATTGAGGACTGCAGCGTTATCAGACTCTGACAACAAATCCTCTCAGGCCTGACGCGTTTCGGACACATTTGTCCTTGTTCACAGGCCAGCCAAAAGGGGAGCAACCACAGCATTGCAGAACACCTGTTTAAATTCACCATCGTCCCGCGCCAGTGGGCGTGTTCTAAAGTGCATGCTAGTAGTTGCAGTTCCGACAATGTTCCAAACCCCAGTGGGTGTCACCGTCATCCTCATAATATTAAAATACATTACCCAACAGTGGGTTGATTTGCAGCAAGAGGTACTTATATATGTATATAGATAATATATAATATATCATTTGTTTACACAAGTGAGCCTGAAAAGCTGTCCTCTTTCTATTCTAGAAGCTCTCCGATAATAATGGATGTTTACATTGGGCTTAGGCAACATTTTTAGCAAGCAAAACCCCCTAGTAATCTCTGTTTTTCATTTTGCATGTATTTCGCAAAATTATTTCCAATTTTTAGGGATTTTATTTTTACCTACAGGAAACTGATTGGAAGCAGCACCTGCCTCTGAACACTGAAACTGGTGGCTGCCGTAATTTTCGCTGAAACCAGTCTCCTGCTGACATCTCACATGAATTTGTACGAGTAATTCTCGTCATGCAAACGGCTATCAAAATGTATTTCACGTGATGCATAACAATTTGGTAAAACTTACATGCATTGTTCTTGTCAAAATTTTGCAATTTCTCCCATTGCTAGTCTACATTTGAACACTGGTTAAAAGATTAGCAATCAGGCATTTCAATTAGTTCAAAATCAGTGCTGGCAATTTGCACAACAATCCCCAAATATCATAAATAATGACTGTAATGCATATTTCTATGGTTAATAGTTCTTAATATTCACTATAATAATCCCATCTGCCTTGCATATTTTATCATCAGCAAGCCAGCGACAGACATTTCTATTTCATTTGCTTGATCAATAATTGTTCAATAATTAATTGATTATTTTAAGCCTAATTTTGTTCAGCAGTAATGAGTGAGTGCACCTTCATAAGCACAGACAGCAGCTATTCGTGCTAAAAAGTTATGGAATTCAATTGTTAGGACTGCATGTCAGATGGGTACCTTATATCCACCACTAGGCTTTCCTGTTTCAAATCACTATCCATGAGTGTCTTAGAGTAATTGGTTCAGTAGAAGTGAGGAAAGAAAGGCCCCAGAGCCCTGAATTGGATACATGTGTTCCTCTTGGACATGAAGTGATACAGCAACCCATGTCCATGAGTTTTTATTTTTTATTTTGGTGGGAATTACTCAAACAACATGCTAAAGTTAAACAAAGTACAACGGGATACAAGAGGCTTAAATATCACCCTGAAACTAGTACATTCACTATAAATACTCTTAATTAAGCTTTTATACATTTAGAGGAGGCCCGTTCTAATAAGTAAATTAGCATAATTACAACATTTCATGTTCTGCTTATTATGCCTGATTCCCGAAATTACTCCAGTATGCCACTTTGCATAATTAAGAACAGTTTGTAAGTAAAAAGTACTACAAGTGTGCCATTTGCAGTAAAATGTACTGCAAATTCATGGGAACAACAGAACGTAAGTGGCTGTTGATTATGGTGCTTTTAACTTTTTAGCACTTTGTTGTGGAACAAAATGTGTCCTCACATCAAAAAGTGACATGGGGAAGAATTTTGTGCTAAAATACAGCACAAAAATACAGATTTGCATCATATGTAATTAAGTGTAATTTCACATAATTTAGCCAAAGTTTTGGCTAATTACTGAAAAGCAACTTATGTGAATTTAGCAAACTTCTAGCACAGTTGTTCCTAATCTGTGGTCAAGGGACTGCTGGGGGACTGCACTGCCTACCCAGGGGGTCCGAGACTGTGTTGCAAAATGAAATAATATAAACATGAATACATTAGAGTGAACAAAGTATATGCAAATAAATACACTAAATTTAAAAGGCCTATTTGATTGTGAATAAACACAATACTTCAATATTTGAGCATTTGTTTGGTGTATTCTTATTTTTGCATTTTTGTGTATTGTTGTGAAGTTCAAATTATAGAAATCGTTTAGGCCTGTGGGCCCCCCAGGTTATATTAATGACACAGTAAGAGTCTCCGGATTGCAGTAATGATTCAGGGAGGGTCCACAGAAGTCAAAAGGTTAAGAACCAATGCCCTAGTGATTACACTGCTGCAGCCATGGCTTCTTCTCTGCTGGGTACTCTCCGAACCCATATACTCACACAAGGCTTGGGGTATCAACTCAAAGGGACAGACTTCTGGCGCATCTCTGATAATCAGCAGAGATGCGCCAGAAGAGTTGCGACGCATCTGCCCACCCGTGCGCCACCACTGATGCACCGCATTTATAATGCAGTGCACCGTGGCACTCTGATGGGCAGATGCGTGACGCATCCCCTGTCGGAAAGGCGGCGCATTGATGGAGTTGCGTCGCAAGCGCGACGCAGCTCCAGCAAGGCTCGGGGGTGCCCTATCCCTAACATGCTGCGTCAATCCTTACGCCTGATTCAAGCAGGCGCAGGGTTTTGACGCAGCATAGCCTTAAAAGTGACTGAGTGAAATCTTGTAGATTTCACTCTGCCACTTTTAGGAGGCGTCCCTGCGCCGGAACGCCCCCCCCTTGCGCCAGAACGCCTGCTTCTGGTGCAGGGCTTCACAACGTGACGCATCTCCCAGATGCGTCATGTTGTAAGCATGGTGCTGGTTTTGCGCCGCCGCTGCGTCACAAAAGTGACGCAACGGCAGCGTAAAACAGGCGCAAGGGGCTTGTAAATCTGCCCCAAAGTCTCCACATAGGTGTAGATTCTCCCCCGTGCGACTCTGACCCTTTCTCATGGTGGGAGGTCACTGCATGCACTGCTAGTACCCAGGAAACAAAAGCAAAATACAGCATTTTCAAGAACATTCTTAATACAAAGGAGTATGAATCAGTGTCAAATCCGTATGTGCATTAACCACATGTAGTAATTTCAGGCAAGGTTCTGGGTGTCCTTGTCCTGGGTTTTTCTTTGTATACTGTAACGTGAAGTCCTGCATTTATGATGAGCCATCAGGCCTATTGCCTGGGTACCAGATTGGAAAGGAAAAGCTGGCACTGACTGAGCTACTCATGCACTAAAAGGAAAATATGAAAGCTTTGTAAATGTTCATATTTGTAGATCGACACTTTTCATGCTATGCATCACTGGTTGCCTGAATATTAAGAACAGCTGTGCAAGGAAATGCCCTTTTTTTTGCTGGCATATTCAGGGCTGGACTGGCCATAGCGGGCACCGGGCAATCCCCCGGTGCGCCGCACGGGTGGGGGCCGGTTTTGGGGCCATGGGGGCCGTTTTTGTTACAGGGCCGTTTTTGCAGCATAGCTGCAAAATCGGCCCTGTAACAAAATCGGCCGAAAACCGGCCCTGGCAAAGAGCTCGGCTGCACCCCCAAGCCCCGGGGGGGGGGGGGGGGGGGGCGGCCGAGCACTTTGCCAGGGCCGGTTTGGGTTCCCAGTCCGGCCCTGGGCATATTTGTGGATAAGGAGGCATTCCTACTTTTTTGTCTTATGTGACAGCAACTCCCAGAAATACACAATTACAACTTTGTATTGTTTTCTAAAAATACATATGGATTTTTTTTGCAACATTTGTATATTGATTTCTGGGAGTATCACAAGGCAAGCATGTATATACGTGCAAATACAACATGGGTGAAGAGTAAGACCCGGATACAAGGGAAGACAAAAAAAATCCTTACCCCAGGCACTTTCAGCAAATTCGTATCAGTGCTAAAAGCAATGTTTACACACTTCAGCAATTCAAACACACTGCAGAGCAACTGGTCTTCCAGAATAACGAGACATAGGAAGAACACATGGGCGTTTTAGGGAGTGGAGGTGGGGGTTCACCTAGGGAAATGGCATCTTTGCCCAAATATTCTATGACTGCAAATAGAATAGAAAAGTTGCTGTCTCTTCAACCAGAAAGCCCTCTGCTACCTCAATGGTGGAGCTGGAGGCAATAAAATGAAACAAGTTGAGAGACTGGATTTTAGTGAAGGGCACAGCTGTGGGAAGGACAAGCATAAAGATAGCTTTTTAAAGCATTACATCATCCATCTACTGCAAGAGTCAGTGTTTGCATTCACCTGGAATTCCAAATTGCAAAAACACTGTCATATGCAGGTTTAAATGCTGCAGCAAAGTGTGCATGATGACATATTCTTAGCTCCAGGTGATTTTATTGACCTTCCTTAACCTGTGTTTTTTATCGCTTTCTTTACCCAATTAATGCACCTTAGTTTTACTGCCAGTCCATTGCACTGCCACTAGTCAGGAATATAGCAGCTGCATAGTGCTTGACATCAGAGTATGGGCTTGTACAATTCTACATGTTGAATTAACTCATGTCACACAGGATCACATCTTCAAATAGATGGATGTGTGCTTTAGAAGCACGAATGCCAGGACCCTGCCCCACCGCTGATGGGGCAGGGCCTTGCTAGCCCTACCCCAAGCATCATTGTCGCTATTCATGCTATCCTGCAAGTGAGAGCAGTTATTTAACTCCCACTTTGACGACGTACATCTTCTTACAATTTTGGATTGAATAATCAAGCCTCTTTGACTCTATCCCAACTTATGACAAAGCGGAAAATGATGGAGTCAGAAGAGAAGTGAATGGGGCCGTGGCGAGGCGCCGTACAAGATGGCCACCTAACGGGTGTTCTCTGCCGCAGTGGGACGCATTTTATACATTTTTAGCACTTCTCACTTACTTCAGCGCCTCCAGGTTCCAGCATCATGCGTCGGAACGGTTCCTGCTTCTGGTGAGCTCCTCTCCATCTTCCAGCGTGTCGTATTTAACGACCTATCGGCACTTTCATTGTTTCTCTCAGCGGCCGCCATTTTGAATGCCTGCGATGTGCTTTACTGACTGAAATTTGAAACTTGAACTCTCGTGGAAATGCCTTATAAGCGCTGACTCCTCTGTTGCTGTTTGGACTTCCTGCTTTATTAATGTTGCCATTGTGGAGAAATTTATTTCATTGCTCTGCTCTGCTTTTTACCTAATGTTGATATATGGCTCTGTTTACTTATTTCCTCATAACAACTGCCAACGTAGCTGCTGGTCTTTCTGAGGTCTTCTATGTGGACGCATTATTCATCTTGGCATCCTAACATAACTACCATTTGTACCTCTGCCCCTTCACTGGTAGTATTTTCAAGGTTCTCCAAGTCATTACTGCTGTGCACTAATTTTTTCACTAAGCTGTATGCTTTTTCACCGTGACAGATGCGTTGACTGGCTACTGCATTGTGTCTTTCTGCTTCTACCATTTATTTGCCTGCTCCACACGGACAAGAGCCACTGTTCTTGGGACGTTCATTTTTGATACCATCGCCCTTTCTCCTCATAGAGGTCCTTTGCTTTTACTATTTGAAGATCTTATTCTCTATGGGCAAGTTGCGTCATCCGAAGTTCGTTTTTATACCCTCAAAGACCACTCCTACGTCAACATCTTCTCTCTCCGCTACCTCAGACTCTCCTCCTGTTGCAAGCCAAATGGCGGGAGTTGCTCCTAATCATTCCTCTTCCACACAGCCCTCTTCAAGCAAACCTTCTCCACCTGTTGCGTCAACTAAATGCTTGAAACAAGACCCACCTTCTCCAGATAAAACTCTGCCTCCCATCTCATGGAACAACTTTTAGAGGAAATTCGTGCTTTATGCCCGTTTGTAGAGGAGACTAACCACAAAATGCAGTTTCTTGAGGAGAAGTGGACTTCAATGGATAGCAGAGTGACGTCTGTAGAACAGCAAGTCTCAGATCTACAAGTTACTTCTCAGCGCATCTCCTCTTTGTGGTCTGCCGGAGTCTCTGAAAGGTGATGATCCTGTGATGTTCTTTTCCACCTTTCTTCCGAAACTTCTAGACATGCAGGCTACCACTTCCCTCAACATCCAAAGGGTGCATCGACTTGGTCCCCGTTCATCTGCTTCAACTAAGCCACGTGGTGTCATCATTCTCTGTTTGAGATTCACGGATCTTCTCTCAGTTCTCTCTGCAGCTAGATCTAAACGTCAAATCTCCTGGATGGGTCAAAGAGTGTTTCTGTCTCAGGACGTTTCCAACGCTACTGCTCCTAGAAGAAAATAATTTCTGAACCTCTGTGCTCCTTTGCGTCCTATTGGTGCCATATATGGTTTATTCCATCCATGTATCTTCAAAGTTACTCATCAGAACCAAACATGGACATTTTTAGACCCAGCTGGAACTTAAAAATTGTATTCTTCTTCAAACCAGCGGTGGCATGGATACTTCCACCTCTCCTTGTGGCTGATTGCTTAATTTTCTTCTTCTTTGCAGGATTTCTTGATGGGACTATTTTGCATTTATTTTTATCTGTTATATATCTGTTATATTGTTGTTCTTGCCTTCTGTTGTTCTTTTAAACAGAGTTACTATAGTTCCTTTTATTATGTACCTCTTCCTTTATGTTTGTTTATATATTCTTATATATTTCCCTATTGTTCATTGCTGTTTGTATTTATTTATATAGATTGGTTGGTATACTTACCCTCTACTCATGTGGTTCCCATTCTGCATCTCCGTCCTGATGCGGTTGGACTCAAAATTCTTGGGAGGTTCGTCTTGTTGAGTGTCGCCATTGTCCCTTTATCCCTCCTCATGTCCCTTTCAGGTATGTTCTTTTCAGTCATCCTTTTTGGATATGTACTGTCTCCTCTGGTATTTCTTTTCTCTTTTCCTTCCCCTCCTTTCCTTTCTTCTCCCTTTTCTTCTTACCCAATAATCAGATTCACCTTTCCTTGGTTTGTCCTTCTTCCTTATTTCTCTACGTGTACTATTTTCATTTCTCTCTCTTCTCTCGACTTCTCCGATCTCTTTTCTAACTCTCCTTTCCTTTCTAGTTTCTTCTTTCTTTTACTTTTTGGTATTTTCTTTTCTCTTATCACTGGAGCCTTTACTTCTATGTATTCTTTCCACATGCTCTCTTTATTCTCTTTCATGTCTCATTTGCTTTTTTTTCCATTTACAAATTCTTTTTTTGTCTTTCTTATTAATGTTTCTCTAGTTCACCCTGATCATCTTTTTGCTGTTCTTTGTTATACCCACATTTTTTTTCTCTTTTTCTAATTTTTTGGCTGTATATTACTTATAAACATTTTTGCACTTTTTGTCTTTGATAATGTTATAATATTTGTAAATTCAAAGTTGTTTCATGGAATGTAAAAGGTTTCATGAATCCCATTAAACAGCAGAGAGTCCTTTCCCATTTAGCTTCCTATAACCCAGACGTGGTTCTTTTACAAGAAACCAATCTTACTGAAATTGAATCCCTTAAATTAAAGAGAGGTTGGGTAGGTACTGTCTTATTTTCGCCTTCCAACAACAAAAAGAACGGAGTTGCCATTTTATGTCATAAGAAATTAAAATATAATGTTTTGTCACAAGAAAATTATGCTGAGGGCCGATGGATACTCACTATATTGCTAATTAACTCTATTCCTTTAACTGTTGTTAATGTCTATGGCCCTACGCAACCTGATTGTTCTTTCTGGCCTTTAATCACGGAAAAATGTATTCAATATAGAGATGATTTATTTATTCTAGGTGGAGACTGTAACCAGATTGTTGACCCCTTCCTTGATCGAAAATCCACAGTTCGCTTCATACCTCACTAATCTCACAAACAATTTCTTGACACTATCATACAATCACGCTTTGTTGACTCTTGGCAACTGTCGCACCCTGATACCTTGGACTACTCCTTCTTCTCTCCTCCTCATTCATCTTTTTCTCATCTTGACTATGTTTTTCTTTCTTAAACTTTTTCTAAAAATGTGTTGTCCTCTTCTATAGAACCCATAGTTATTTCGGACCATTCCCCTATTGTGACAGATGTTGACTTACTCCCACCACCTCCCAAACCCTCCCGTTGGCGCTTTAACAGTACACTTCTCACTGATCCTAACTTCTCTTCCTCTTTTCGTTCCTTTACTAGGGATTTTTTCCTATTTAATTGTGATCATAGTACCCCTCCTTATATACTCTGGGATTCCTTTATAGCCACTGCAAGAGGATTTATTATCGATTTTGTCTCTAGAAGAAAGAAGCAATTTCTTCAGAAACGGAAGACCTCCCTGGCACATATAAAATCTTTGGAACATAAATTTTATACTTCTTCAGACAAAACTATGTCTCCAGACCTTTTACGAGCAAAATTAGAATTTAACAAATTTACTACTGATAATGCGTCTTCAATTCTTCTTCGTAGCAGCGCTCGTTATTGTGGGGGTCGCAATAAATCAGGGAAACTCTTAGCTAGTTATCTTAAATCTCGTAAAGAATGTACTCTTATAGAATCTATTTACTCTTCTGATAACACTCTTCTTCATAAGGACAAGGAAATACTTGACCAGTTTCAATTGTTTTATCAACAACTTTATACCCCAGAATCTCCTCCTACTCCTTCTCTTATTTGAGAAACTTCCTAAACCTCCCAATTCTCATCTCAAATTCCCGGACCTTGAACTTGACCTCTCATTACACAAACTTTCCGCGGCTTTATCATCCCTTACTAAAGGTAAAACACCTGGTCCTGATGGTCTCCCTGTTGAATTTAATTTACACTTTTCTGATCTTTTATTGCCCAAACTTTTAAACCTTTTTCAATCATTTTAGACATCGGGTAAAGCGGATGGTACTTTTCAGGATGCCACAATTTGCCTTATCCCGAAAGACGGCGGTGATCCCCAATTATGTAAAAATTATCGTCCGATCTCTCTAGTTAATGTGGACTATAAATTATTTGCTAAGTTGCTTGCATTGCGTTTAGATCCCTTTATGGCCCATCTCATCGGCAAAGAACAATGTGGCTTTGTCAAAGGTAGACTCACTTCTGATAACTCTCGCCTTTTTCTTAACGTTTTAAATGAAGCCTCGTCTCTTCCGATTCCCTTAGCTGCTATCTCTGTTGATGCGGAGAAAGCTTTTGACAGAGTTGATTGGTCTTTTTTGTTTCCTTCATTACGCTGGCATGGCTTTAGTCCCAAATTCATTTCCCTTATCTCTCTGTTAAATTCTGCACCCAAGGCCTCGGTGCTTGTAAATGGTCAACTCTCTTCGCCCTTTACTCTTCAACGAGGCGTTTGTCAGGGCTGTCCTTTATCCCCACTTCTTTTTGTCTTGGCACTTGAACCATTTTTATCCTCCATTCGTAGCACTAAACCTATTTCTTGCTTTCCTTATGGTACAAATCAATTGAAACTTTCTGCTTATGCAGATGATATTCTTTTATTTATTTCCGATCCAGAAGTATCTGTTTCCCCTTTATTATCTGAATTCGACTCATTCTCTCTGGTCTCAGGAATCAAGATTAATTGAGATAAGACTGAAATCCTTCCCCTCACCAAAACCTGTCTTCCTCATTTTTTCTCTTCTACTGGCTTTGCTTGGAACAGTTCAAAGATTAAATATCTAGGTATTTGGTTCTCTAATTCTATTTCTTCCTCAATCAGATTAATTATGTCCGTGGTTTTATCCAGAATTGAGCAATTGTTCTCCACTTGGAATCCTCTTTTTCTTTCCTGGTGGGGTCGCTTAGACTCAATTAAGATGATGATAGCTCCTATTTTAATTTACATCTTTTCCATGTTACCTGTTCATATTCCTGCATTATACTTTAAACGTAATGATTCATCCCTTTCGAAATTTCTCTGGAAAGCTAAAAAATCTAGAATCTCTCTGGCATCTCTGCGTAAATCCAAACTTAATGGTGGTGTTAATTTTCCAGATTTTCGACTCTATCATAAGCCTATTTTCTTTTCGTCAGGCTTCGAGATGGCTTTCGTCAGGTCCTTCCCCTTTTACTCCACTTTGGCTCCTCATTGAACAAACTGTTCTCTTACCCTTCTCTCTTGATGAAGTAATACGCTTCTCTGCCAAGACTTCCTCTACTTCATTTCCCTTATTCAAACATACTTCTTCTCTTTTACGACCTTTGATTCATTCCACCATCAACATGCGTGAATACTTTTTAAATTCCCCCATCTGGTATAATTCACTTATCCTTTTAAATAATAGACCCATATTTTGAACTTTTGGAGATTAAAGGGTATCATATGGGTTAACCAACTTTTTGATGGTTCATTACCTTGCTCTTTTCCCCAATTTCAACTCCTATTCCACAGTCCCCGGTCTTTTTTGCAGAAATTTACTACTCTTATGGCAATAATTCTTGACCGTAATTATTCTCTTCCCTCTTCATCTTCATTACCGCCTCCATCTTCTCTCCTTAAAATTCTCACTACCCTCCCTAAGGCATCTCTTATCTATACATTTTTCACCTCCCCTAATCAAGATCGCACCAAAACTAAATTGGAACTCTCCTGGGAAGCGGATTTTGGTTGTACTTGGTCTATTGCTCTCTGGGATAGGCTTTGGGCCAGATCCTTAAAAATTTCTCGTTCTGCTTCTCACACTTAATCTTTATTTTTTCTATACCACAGGCTTTATCTCTCTCCTCTTTCCTTGTCTCATTTCACACCCTCTTCTGATTCTAAATGCTGGACTTGTGGCACTCCCAATGCTGATCTTTTCCATCTATTCTTTTCCTGTCCTATTGTTTCTGTCTTCTGGAGAAAAGTTTGGTTCTATCTTTCTCGTATTTTTTCACTTTCTGCTCACTTTTCAACCATCTTTCTCTTTCTGGGTAGTCCCTCTGACTCTTTAGATTTATCTGCTCACTCACATGCTCTTTTTGATCTCATGCTTGCTCTTGCTTTCCAACACATCTCATGCAACTGGAAATCCGTCACAAACATCTCCATACATGGCTGGTGGAACAATTGATGTCATTTTCACAGACTTGATGTTGCCTTTGCCTCCTCTTGCAAACCAATACGTAATGTTGATCTTTTCTGGTTACCCTTCACTACGTACCTAGATCAATTGGCTCTGAAGAAATCTACACATATTAACTCAGAAAATGTTAAGCCTCCGTGAAAGATCTCGGCTCTCTCCTTCTTGTTATTTTTTTACAGATTTCTCATGTTATATCGTTTTTTATGCTGATCATTTTATATTGTTCATTTATACCATTTGTTTATAGGCCGTAATAATTTTTTAATACCTATTTTTATGATTTATCTATTGTAATATTTCTTTCCTTCCCCTTCCTTTTCCTTCTTTCCTATATCTTTCCTTTCTTCCCAACCCCTTATCCTTTAAAATCTCATAAGAGGCTTTTTGTTTCTTTCATTTTGATATTAGCATTGTTAATGTTCTATACTTTGCCTAGCACATTTGTGGTTTATGCTGATGTCTTTACTTGTTAACCAACTTCTCAATAAAGCTTTTCAAACATAAGAAGAGAAGTGAATTGAGAGGGGCACAATTACTGTTGACAAGCTAAAAAGTAAAGTGCCCAACATTGGATTGACATTGTCTTCTATTGACCCTCCAACTTCCTAATGGGAATCATGTGCTTCGGAAGGGTGTGCCCTACAATATACGTTTGTACACATGTAACTGGTTTCCCATTCTAATGCCCGAATGGAATGGAGTAGATTGAAGAGAGTAATTTATGACCAATGAATATGACTCACTTTCTCAGTTTTGTGAATACACTTAATTTTAGTTCTCCAATTTTGTTTTAGGCCTGAGTCCTAACACCCATGTTTAGAAAATCACCCCTCTTTGAATGGGCTTAAGTAAAATTACAATTTAATTGATTCAAACGCATGTCCCCTTCACTCCACAGTTTTTGGATATTATGCATTCCTAATTCAAACCAGGTTTCAATTTTTATACCTTATTATTTAACTTCTTGAAGGAGTTGCTCCAAAAGTGAAGCCTCCTTTCTGATGTACAGTTAATATTTTACTTTTATTTTAAGATTCTTCATCAGCTGTGTTTTTGCAAATTTAATCTATTACAACAATCCTTTTCTAGTGAACTTGGAGCTGGTAAGGTGCCTATAATTCTGACCCTACATTTCTTGCTTTTCCTTCCTCTTGAAGGTGGATGGCATTCTTTATTTGATGTAAAATGAAAACATAATCTGACTTTCTATAATTTGAAAGCATCACACACCTTTCAACCTGCAAATTAGGAACTTCAGCAATTAAACTTTCACCTTGTAATCAAGACGATAGGTTGTCAATCTGCATATATCTTCCTTTAGGGCAAGTGAAAGGTAAGTCTTGGCAAATACAGAAGAAGCTTTAAAGAATCACTGTGCATTCATTCACCCAAGAACCCAACATAAGGTTTTTCGCATATATCAAATTTGCATTTACTTTGGGCTATAAACACATGCAGATTTAGCCCAAATATCATATGCAAGTCCAAAGTTAGGACGATTCTCTGCTAATTAATGTAGTCATTTGTCAGCAAGATGTAGGTATTGATATTTATTCTTAAACATGCATTTAGATAATGTTGAAAATCCATATTTAACCCAGTTAGTCTTTATAAGAATTTGGGTTATTTGTTCAGAAAGTGGAAGTCCCACCCAGGGGTCAACCACAATCCTTGTCAGGGTGAACCAAAAAAGTCACTAAATTATACTATGCTTACTCTACCGTATCTTGACACAAAAGCTTTCAGGGTAAGCTTACAGGCAATATGTAAAGTATATATGTAACACAAAAACAGTGATACAGTGAAAACATAACACAAGAAAAATCCCAAACAAATTTACAGAAATAGAGTACATTTTAGTAAATTAAATAATACCAGTACAACAAAAAAATCCAATCAGTAGTTCCAGATATAGGCAATTTAAAGATTTTATTGAAAAGCAGAAATAGCTGCTCGCTGTCATCTAGTCGCAATAGACTGGGAGAAAATCGTACGTTCAGGCCGGCTGCAATGGAGCGGAGGTTGGATACAGGGACCAGGTTAGTCCTGCTGAAAAGTTACTTTCTGAGACCAATGTGAAGAGTTCCATTCACATTGGAGGAAGCCATGAGAAGGTTGAACGTTGGGTGTTGCATATGGTAGTCGCTGTAGCGCAGAGTCAGCCAAGGTTTGCGGATGGTCTTTGCTGGAGCTTCACGTTGGTAGTTGTCATGGGCTGACATTACTGTAATACGAAATACAGGTCTCACCTTGCCGGTTACCATGGACAGTAATTGTCAGTGCAAAGAACAGGTCTCACTGGTACTTCACATTAGCAGGCATCATAGTCGGCAGATAATTGGCGTAAACAGGCCTGTTCATGTTTACAAGGAGCATTTCTTCGGGATCAGAGATTTACACTAGCAGAGGCCAGCAGTACTCAGGCAGGTCTAGTTGCTGGTCCAAGCAGATACAGGTGCAGCTGGTCAGCTGGACAGTTGCAGGGAGGCCTCTGAAACTTGTTCTGTCCTTTTAGCTCACACAGGATGTCAGACACTAGGAGTCACTCTTGTTAGCCTGGGATAAATGCAAGCAGGTCAAGTCTTGCTTGAATGACAGTGAGGCAGTCTTTCAAGCAGCAGCGCCAATTCTGCGTGTGTAACTTCCACTGGTCCGGGAGTGTTCTCTTGAGTGGCTTACACATGAAGCCAGCCTTTGTATGTTGGGTCTCTCTGCCCTACCCCCTCTTCTGATTCTCCATCTTCCCTAGTCAAGGCGTCAAACTGTCTAAGGGTAAAAAAGTCGGTCGGGTGGGCCTGGTGTCATGTTTATTTGTGTTTGCAGGTGGCAAAGCCCTTTGAAGTGTAAGTGGGTCAGGGTACTGTTCCTCCCCAGTCATCCTGCCAGGATTGCCCATCCTGTCCACACCCAAGCACCCATTGTGTTACTGTCTGAAAGCAATACATAAACTCCAACAGCAGAGCCACTGACAGTCACGTGACCCAGGACACTGGCAGTAGGCGCAAATGATTAGGGAAATGATTGCGAGTCCTAATGCCAACATAAAAAGGTTCAGCACCAGAAGGCAAAAAACCTGGTAAACTGTCAAAAAAAGGCCAGGTCCAACAGTCTTGTAATCAGAAAGTTTAACAACATAAGACCAAACAGATATACCAATATTGTTGAAGAGGTTGTAGGCTCACATCTCATTTTTAACCACTAAGGGGCCGATTCCGATCTCGTTGGGAAAGACCTCCATCTGAGTCAGATCCGGAGGGTTTTCTGACTGAGCCGTGCCCCTGGAGTCCGACTGAGCGAGTACGATGCAGCCGTATGCTTACGGACTCGGGTCGCTCAGACTCCCATAGAAGTCAATGGGAGCCGGTCGTACAACGTGTACATGGGCTGCCATTGACTGAATGGGTACATTGCGAACAAGGGCGCCCCCTGTAGTGTGTATGCGTTGGTGCCATCCGCACCGTACATGCATGTGTAGGGAAGACCCTTGCGTCTCCCCCTGTGACCGATTCGTAAGGCTACAGGTGCAGGGGGGTCTGGCGCGGACCCCCGAAATCCGCTTCCTCATGCGTTAGCATGTAGGAGGCTCTGACTCGATCTGGCTACCTGAATCGTGCATCGAACTGGCACGGTCGGAAATTGCCTCCATTGCACGGCACGGTTTGCTTACGGATGAGACGTACGGAATGGTTTGGACCCGGAAACGAGTCGTCAACTATTTCGCGTTTCTCGCATCGTACTTGCTCGTTCGTACAGCTGTGTGAGTCGGTCAGTAAACACGCGAATGGCTCGTACTTTTTCTGGCCCGATCGCGTTCGGAGCCCTTTCGAGCGAGATCGGAATCGGCCCCCTAGTCCACACTCCTCCTTTATGACCCTTTTCCTGCTACTAAATTCAAAAGGCCTGTCTCATTCATGGTTATTCTTTTCTTAATTCATTCTAAGTTAACATGTCACATCTGAAAGTGCATCTACCATGGACATTTTGCAATCCAAAATTTGTGGTAGAGCAAATTTCTGTTTCATATGTTTCTGTTGTCATTTATGATTATGGAAGTTTAAGAAGAATTTCAGTCTTGTTGATAATCCCTGTTATAAAAACGATTGGGAGCTTATTTGATTTTATTAATATCTATGATTATAGATGAAACAGGTTTATTGGTGTTGCTAGGTGCACTTAATATTCTACTCCTGAACACTGATATAAGGGACCTAAAACCTATTCCAATATGGATTATTTCATTTTCCACACTAACAAGATAAGATGAGGAGAGCTTAAAATGAACAGCCGCCTTGGTGGATCTCTCTCTCTCTTCTGTGGCTCTTTGAATTGTGGCCAACTGCTTCTCCTTACTGGGAGAGCCTTCATAAACATTTTCCCGTGCCACCTTCTTAGACCCCATAAGATTTCAGTCCTTTTTTATTCACAAGCCAAATGTCCAGCTCTCAGGTGTTGTATTTCTCAATTTTCTAGTATTATTCCTTTAGCCATTTTCAACCTGAAATCATAACATAGAAGGGTTGCTTCTTAGACCGAGAACAAAGAAATACAGCTCGGCTCTACAACCGATTCATCTGACTGTCAAAATACTTAACAGTCACAGCCAGCATGACTCGCAGGTGGTGGGGCAGGGGAGATCGTGCTGGAAGGGTTTGCATTGGGAGGGGAGGTTAATTTAAAAAAAAAAACATTTAAACTTATCTTGGCCTCTGTTCCTGCGTCACGTCGCTTCTCCTCCCTCTGCTTCTACAGGAAGCTGGCAGCCTCTCTTTCCTCCCATAAGCCAATCACAACGCTGCAATGGTAGCGTTGTAATTGGCTATGATGCCGACCCCACAGGCGTCTATGGGGAGGCCATTTTTTCTATGTAGGCTGCATGCAGTTTACAGAGAAAATGCAGAGTGTGCATGACTGGTTTGATCGGCCCTGTGGCCTACCAAACAGTCAGCGCCCACAACAGTGGGCAAGCCACTCCTTCCCTGCCTGGAGCAGAAAAGCTCTCCCGCCAGCCCCCAACCAAACCCTGCCTTCTGCTTTCTCACAGTGTGAGAAGTAGAAACATAAATTGGTACTTAAAATACCATTTTATGTTTCTGCTTCTCACACTGCGAGAAAGCAGTGGGGCAACGCTCCTCCGCCCACATGGAGGAACAGCCCCTGATACTTAAGTCTCTCAATGAATTGTTCAATGAGTATAGATTCCATTATAGTACTGAATCCAAGGTTGCCATCACTTCTTGCAACTACCTGTACACCCTCAGTTTTGTTATTCCTCAATTCCAACACAGCTCCCAAAATCCAGATTGGGTACTCCAGCAAACTCAATAACTTAGTGCAAAATGTGTCCCCTTTAGCTTCATAACACCACCCTGCTAACCTCAAGAGAGCAGACAGCCATAGCTTTAGCTGTATGACCAAAGCAATAATTCGAAAGGGGCTTTTTTTTCAATTAGGAGGGGGTAACGCCTACATTTGAGGGACATCGCTTTTACGTTTATTTTGGTTGGCACGCACTTTATTTAACTTGGTTTGTGGGTCTATGTTCTGTTCATTAGGGGCTATAGTGCATGCAATTTAATTTGGAGTCAGAACAGTACCATTATTGCATTCTGAGAACCTCTACTCTGATTTAAAAGACACACAGCAATTATGTGAGAAATTCTTTGTGTTCAGTAACACACACCATAAATATTCATTCAACGCAGCAACAGCCCATGGGTGGGATATGAAAACTTAAAAGAAATAGGACTACAGAATTTTAAGCATGTTTCGCTTAATAATTTAGAAAGCCCTAGATGAGCCTTGAAAGAAAGTTAATCACACCTACAGTCATATAATACCTTCTCATAACCGGGTTCTTTTGATGTAAAAAATATGGCCGAGCACCTCACATTTCCAAATTATGCCACCAAGCATGTCTTTTCACTGTTAGTATACAGGATCAAAAGGGTATATAACAGCATGGTCAACATGATGAAGAATAATCAAGAATGTGACCAAAAGGGGTTCCAAAAACAGCCAAATTAGGTGACAGCATGACTGATGATATAGCATGTATAAGTAAATACATGTAATACCCAATGTGGATCATTTTATAGACCCGTGTGTGAACAATAAGTTTCTAATTGTGATACATTTCTAATTAAAAGTAACCATTTTATTTAGAGTATAGATGGAGTGGGTAAAGGAACAAGCTATTAATTTCAAATTAGCAATTATATGTTTCTTACATACATGCTGATTAATAAGTCTTCACAAGTAAACATTTCTCAGTAGACAGGACAATAACTGCCCATATACCAATGGTCCAGTGCATTTGTCAGCACTGCACCTTTCTAACAATCTATATCAATCTCTTCCGGAGGGCAGAAAGCCCTAGAGAAATCATAAATATGTATATTTTTTAATCGTCTTGGGACAGCCCATTCTAGTATCAGGTCGTAACCCACCCATTAAAGCACCAACAATATTTTTCCTCCCCCCCCCCCCCCCAAATAGGCTTGTAGCATCCCCATACCCAAAGCATGCAAGAGGGGACTTTGAGTCTTTTGGCCAGAGTTATGACATATTGCCCAGCAGAGAACACATCACACCACCCTAGCCTGCCCTTGGTTTCCATTTGTCACAAATCTCAGGGGCTAGTTGGTTTCCTTTTGTAACGACTGAGCCTGGGGCCAGACGATGCAGCTACTTTGTTATGGGCGATAGGCCCAACCACAAAAGTGGGGCACCATTATTAATGTGCAACAGTTGGAATTATGTGGAGCCCCGCAAATTCCAGAACTTTCCCTCACAGAAATCAATGTTTGATGTTTGCAGGGCATTCTGGGTACGAAAACATAGTGGGATCCCTACAAGTTTCACAACTCTGGACTGCTTAAGTGTCTAATTTTTCAACATCTCTGAGTTTAGTAGGTTTCCTTGGAAGGCGGCCCAAATATCAAAGCTACTCAGACAGCTAAAATAGGTAAATTTAAATGTCAAAATCCTAATATTTCCTTAGCACATTTTCGGTTATTTCCTATTACTAGCGATAGGCCCAGCCACACAAGTGTGGTACCATTTTATCATAAGAGTGGGAACACATAGTAGTAGAATATTTGTACTTATCAGTGGCATTTGTTTCAGTTTTGGTTTCTACAGGTAACCCAGAAGGGCATGGCCAAGATGGCAGACGAGTGAGATGTGTGTTTAGGTCCCTCCGTCCTTGTTGCTGACCTGTCCTGCTTGCATGGCTGCGTACTGGGGGTAATTTGAGCATATCGGTGCGCTCTAGCAGGTTAAGCCACTGAGCACCAGTGGGATGATACAGAGGTGAGCTGATCCCTCGATCTACCTCCGGGCCTGAGGCACAGAGGGAGACGTGTGTTTAGGTCCGTCCGTCCTTGCTGCTGTTCTGTCCTGCTTACATGGCTTCGCACCAAGGTAATTTGTGCCTATCGGTGTGCTCTGGCAGGCTAAGCTGCTGAGCACCAGTGGGATGATATGGAGGAGAGTAGATCTTTCGATCTACCTCCAGGCCCGAGGCCCACAGGGAGAGGAGTGCTGCTCAAGGCAAAATGGTGGTGATGCAGCCTGGTATCACCGCAAATAATACTATTGGCCTCAACCTCATTCACCAGTGACAAGGCAGTAGAACAACCATGCTGATGTGGGAAACCACCATGCTGATGCCCCCCATAGGCTTACTTAAGGATGTCCACCAGGACTTTGACATCCTGGGCAAGAGAGTATCTTCACTGGAAGACCACGAAACACGCCACATTGAAGAGATTGAGCAGATACAGCAGGAACTTATTCGACTTCAGGACCAACTGCTTGATTTGCAAGCTCACATCGAGGACTTAAGAAATCGGTAGAGGCACTGTAATAGACGCATCAAAGGCATACCTTCTGGGGCCAAAGGAATTGAAGTCACTCTGTTTGTCACAGAACTCTTTCGTTCGATCCTCGAGGCCCCACCAGAGATGGACATTAAGCTTGACAGAGAACACAGTGTTGGTCTCAGAAAACCAGACTCTGTGCCCCTGGTGGCCATCTTGGTGTGTGTTCATGATTTGCCACTGAAGGAATGTATTCTTGGTGCAGCAAGAAACCAACATCCAATACAGTTCAAAGATTATAAACGATGTTCTAAGATCTAGCTGCTTCTAACCTCCAGAAATGCAGAGAATAACGTCCAGTTACTGCCAACCTCAGAAACCAGGGCATATCCTAATTCCTGCGATATCCTTTTCAGCTCGTCTTCCACCTGAACAGCAAACTTCATCAACTGCGATCCCTCAAAGATGCCTGTAGGCTGCTTGGCATTGATGACACCCCCACAGACATCTCTCAGCCAGCGTCAGTGAGCATACCTCAGACACCAATGAAGAATAGGTTTCGGAGCTCCACCCTGACCTGGAGACTATGGCCAGAAAAAGGGCAGGCGATACTAGAGACGCTCCTCAGATACTCTGCTGGTGCAGATGCGACATAAACCTGGCCGTGATGTATATTCTTTATCATTTAGGGCAGGTGTATTGGGCAGAGGGAGGGGGACAGCGACCCCTTGGCCACTTCACACTCCCCAATATTTTCCTCCCAATTGGGTTATTGACCTTGGACATTGAATCTAATGGGCAATATTTGGCAGGTTGTTAGGTCTGTTTCTTTTTTTCTTCGATTTGTTCATGGGGGAACCTGCAGATGATGGTCTCATTTTATCACCTCAGCGTGCCCATTCCTTTTACTCCCTCATTTCGCACCACAGGACAAACATAATGGCCTACCCATCATGGATAGATAGATCTCGACTCCATTACTGTGCACCACATAATGCAGATCCTTCTTCTTAATGTGAAGGGACTCAACAGTGTTGTTAAACACCAGGTCACATTATCCTACCTAGATTGCTCTAGAGCGCATATCTGCCTGATCCAAGAAACACATCTAATTGCTAGCAACTTGCATATATTGCGCTCATGGGATTTCCACATCAATTATTCTCCTCCAATTCTTCTAAAACAGTGGGAGTAGCAATTCTGATGTACAGTTCCTTTCAATGCAAGATAGGTATCAAAAAGGCTGAAATTAGAGGTTGATTACTAGCTCATTCAGTGTCTCTGGGCAACCACACTTTCACATTGGGGACTATATACATTTCTAATAAGGGACAGGAACACATCCTATGCCGTGCAGTAGCTGAGGTTATGACTACACAAGCCCATCAGTTGCTTTTGGGGAGACTTAAATCTGTTTTTTAACAATCATCTGAACAGCTCTGCCTAAGGCCATGGTCAAACAGGGGTCCACTCTTGGGAAGGCACGCTCTTGATTGGGACAATGGGCTTGGGAGACAACTGGCTTACTCTACACCCACATACACGTGACTATACATTTTACTCTCATGCACCCCAGACATCCAGTCTATGGTCGTAGGCTCAGAGATAGAGCCCTGTTCCTTGTCAGGTCACTCAGCTGTGTCCCTCATCCTGAATTTTCCACTGATACTGACTCCATCCAGAGCGTGGCGGATGCAAGAAGCACTCCTGCATCGACCGGCGGCCATTAAATAGATTAACAAAGTGATAGTAGATTTCCTTGCAGTAAATGACACGGCAGAAGTTTCTATCTCTGTACTGTGGGAAACTCTGAAAGCAGTTATTAGAAGAGAATTAATCGGCATATCTGTAGTGGACAGCAAGTTTCATCAGGACAAGAGAGAGCACCTGACCCATCAGGTTCATGAACTTGAGCATATATTCACAAACGCACCGGGTACCCCCTAGTTTGGCTCCAGCTTGCGGCCGCCTGGACACATCTTACGGGCATTGATTCTGAACAGAGTGGAATATGCTGCTCTGCGACCCTGACACTTCTTTTATGTCAGTGGAGACAGGTATGAATGCCTTCTCGCCAATAGACTATGGGAGCAGTGACAGGCAACCGAAGTTCATTCAATACTAGAATTAGATGGCACTGAATGCACTAAAGATACCCATATCACCTCTGTATTTCGAGACTACTATAGGGAGCTTTGCATTTGGCAGGACCTCTCTGAGAAGAACCCACGTCTATATCTCCAGGGTGCCAGCACTCCGAAAGTGACGCCAGCACAGGCAACCAATTTATATCGCACAATCCAGGTTGATAAGGTTATCTCAATCATCTCTCGGCCAAAGCTACATAAAACGCCAGGTCCTGATGGATTCCCTTCACTTTTTTTTACGAAACTTTCTGCATGACTTTTGCTCCCCTCCTAACTCGCCTGTTTAACTCCATTCAAGGGGCCAGAATCAATCCCATCCTCCAAGTTGAAGTCATCCATTGTCATCATAACAAAACTGGGCACAGATAAAGTCAATGTGCCTCCTATCGGCTGATATCACTACTCAATGTCAAAATAATTTTATTCACTGGCATTTTGGCTGCCCGGTTAGGCCCTCTCCTTGCAACATTTCATTAACCCAGATCAGGCGTGTTTTGTTCCCCATCAGCAATGTAACGAGAATATGAAAATAATTCTACGGTTAATTGACAAAAGCCCAGCGCTCAGAACGAGAGCGAATGCTCTTGACTTTAGATACGGAAAAAGCCTTTGATTGGGTTCACTGGCCCTAACTAGAGGAAACACTTAAACACTTTGGACTTGGCGAGATGTTCTGCTCTTGGGTTCTTAGTAATTATGGCCATCTGGTTGCAATCATTCAGGTGAACGGGCAGACATTTGCCCTGTTCCCTACCTGTAGGGGCACCTGCCTGTGGTGTCCCCTCTCGCCCCTGCTTATTATGCTCTATATGGAGACCTTGGCACTGCTGGTCTGCAGCAACCCTGGCATTAAAGGGATCCCTTTAGGTGGGGAGGAGCATACCATCAATCTTTACTCTGAATTATGTCTTGACGGCCCAGGAGGACCCTCCACTTCTTGCTCAGCCTTTTTGAATGACCTTGAACAGGTGGCGGGATTCCAAGTAATTGTCCAAAGATATGAAGCCCTCAACCTTTCTTTCGTACTGGCCTTACAGATGGCCCTATCCTGCACAATGGGCGACTACCTCCGTCCCCTACCTGAGTGTACACCCGGCCCCTTTGGCTAAGACAACTGCATCCCTCAACTATAAGACTCTATATCCACAGATTAAAACAGGCCTAACCAGATGGAGGCCATACTTCCTCTCCTGGCTTGTTTGAAAGGCCGCCCTGAAAATGTCATTCGGACCTAAAATTTTATTCTTTTTTGCAGGCCTTGCAAGTGGCACCCCCACTGGTACCATCCAAGCCTTGCAGCCTGATTTGAATCACTTGGTATGTGCGGACAGCCACTCCCGCATGAGGAAAGAGCAGAGCTATAGACCACAGAATGAAGGAGGCCTGGGCATCCCAAATCTTTTACATTACTACCAATCGGGACAACTTTGGTTTCTCCTTGAATGGTCTCAAGAGGAATCGGAAAAGCACTGGCTTTAAATGGGTAGATCAGTGGTGGCCAGCAGTTCCCTTTTTGCATTAGAACACCCGATCGAGACGTCCCTATTCATCCCCCACTACCAAAGCTTCTTTAGACATCTGGAATTGGGGAAGCGAGCGAAGGGGCCTGACCTCACTGTTGTCACTGATGGTCGGCAATATTTGTTTCACCCAGTGCTAACTCGAACAGTGTTCCAACACTGGCAACGAGCTGACTGTTGATCCATAGGACAAATGTTTGATGAGGAGGGTCCATTGTCCTTTGAACAACTCCGCTCTGACTATGCAATACCTGAAACTGAGCGACTATATCCGGCACTGATTGATTCATCCTGAGGCACAACTCTCTCTTACCACTTTTGAAAAGTGGCTGGTGACTAAGAGATCAGACATCTGCCTTATCACTGGCCTGTTCGGCCTCCTGCGTCAGCCCACCTCATAGGTTAAATCGACAAGCCAACAGCATTGGGAATCGGAGCTTGGCCACTCATTGACCCAAAAGGAATGTGAAAAAATATATTAACGTGTGTGACACACAGCGCACAACACGGCCAGTATTGAAAACAACTACCAAAATAGCCATGTAGTGGTAGCTAACGACAGTCCGCTTTTATCGGGGTAACCCAAAGTGCAAACCTGAGTGCTCATATGGCTGCAGTTCTCCTGGAGCCTTACTGCATTTCTTATGGGAGTTCCCAAAACTAACCATTTATTGGACTCATGTACGGGATAACATGGATGCCCACCTCAGCACCCAGATTCCTCAATTTCCTTCCTAAAAAGTTCTGGGGCTACCTAATCACCATTCCGCTTGAATCATGCAGGGGACTACAAATTGCATTGACCTTAGGGACAGCCTTACAGAATTTCTTGACACATTGGTATACAGGGCACATTCCTACGTATCAGGTTTGGCTGCACCGGCTCTGGTACAAACTGGAGATGGAGAGGTTGACCCTAACCCTCTCAGCACAGGGCACTTCATATCCTGAGCTCTGACATCCTTTTAACATCTTATTATCCTCTGAACACAGTGAACTCACTTTTCCCAGATATTTCCACATACTTCGCCTGACGGACAATACTGTTGATCACCACCAAGACAGTATTAACTGGAATGACACGGTAAGACATATGAGACCACATTACTTGCAGTATTCCTCAGCACTATGGTTCTAAGGGGGATGAGGGGTTTGGGGAACTGTTATGTGTAGCCAAATCTATGCTCTAGAACGTGAGCGATAGGACCACATTTCAGAAATACATGTTTGATTTATACCCATTAGATTTTATCATATGAATGGTTGGTAAACAATGAAAAATAATTTTAAACCGTGGGTATTGCATGTTTTTGAACAACCATCAAACACTGTACAATACTTCAACCAGAAAAGTCTGGGGATGGCATATTACTTTTGTGAATCAGCCATTGGGGCAAAAAAATGACAGCTGAAAATGTTGTCAACTATTCTATTTTTCGTACTTTTTTCCACTGGTTTTTAGATTTCAACAAATAGTTTATTTAGGATATTGTGAGTTATCTACACACATGGCCCTTTGCTGAAATCAGACTTTGTATACGTTTCAGAAATGTGTAGCTTGCTGATTTCACCTGTGTGTCTCATACCTGTTTCCACCACAAACTGCAAGTAGGTAAAAACGCAAAAAACGCTAAAAAGTCTGCTACTACTTAGAAAATTGCAAAGAACTATAGGGCCTATTTATGAGTTGAGTTGCATCGCTCTTGCATCATGCAAGGTGATGCAAGACCGAAGCAAGTCCTAAATGAGATTTTGAAGCCACGCAAGACCACTTTTTGTGGCCCTGAGTGGCTCTCTAAATCTGGAGTAAAACAATCCAGAACAAATTGGTGCATTGCCTTACTCTGCCCTGGAAATGCATTCCATGGGCATTAAGTGGGTGTTCCATGCAACTCCCATGGTTTTTGAAGTATTTGCAGATTTATCAGAACTGGTAAACCTGGGAATGTGGGTACACATATAAAACCATCCACACCTTTTACACTCTAATTACATCTCCACTCACACTTAATATGTGATCACATGGAAATTTGAATATCCCCACTCTGGTATGTTAGAGCAATATTAATTATTTTATCAGTCAAGGAATTAGCAATGCCTAAAGTTATTCACATTATTTGAGCTTATCACAAAGTTAAAAACATTGAGTTTTTTCATAAAATGAACCCACCTAAAAGATTTGCATAATACTCAATGGATTATTACTCTCTCCTCACGAAGTATGCATTCGGAAATTTTCCACTAAGTTTGCAGATATACTCAATTTAAAATTAGAAACATACAACAAAATCAACACAAATTGAGAGCATACAATAGAGAAACACATATGTCTTTTTATCTAATGTGTTTGTCTATTGTATTCTCCCAATATAGTGGTATATTTTCGAGGGTGCCTGCTTTGGCGGTAGAGTGCCAAAAGGGTGCCAGCACGGGGGAAAATTCAGGAATATCCCGTATTGACTTAAATATGGTGCATTGCTGCCCTTTCCCTGTCACACAACGCAGCACAGCAAGGGGGCTTGCTGTGATGCACTGCGTGACAAGTTCATAAATAGGCCCCAAAGTTTTTGTTTTTATAACCTCTTTACCCATTCCTGAAAACTGGCAAAATGATGCATATCAAACATTTTTTTGCTGCTATTTATAAAAAAAAATCCTACACTTTATTGCACAGCACTTTTTTTCTCATTTTCAAATAAAAATAAACTTTTGCTACATTTTCTCAGTTGCCTAAATGGGAATCCACACACCCTAGATATCTTGACGAATCTCCAACATGTGGGAAAAGAGGAAATATATTTGTCCTGGCAACCTTTTGTAGAAGAAAAGTTATGAAGTCGTATGCAGAAACTGCCCCTAACAAGAAAATCGCTTTGCTTGGGGGACAGCCTCAGCACTTAAGGAGTTAATAGTTATAATTAAACATCTGTATCCAGGGAATACAGTGGAGAGAAGGGGGTGAAGAAAGGAAAATAATGCTACATAGGAGGCTGCCAAGTGTTAGGAATTAAGGACAATCATTCGAAAACCCATTCAGTTGCACTTCGTAAATCAATGAATTTCACCAGAATGATCACCACTGTGCCATGAATGCCCAAAAAATTAAGGATTTCCCCCCATATGCCAATGCATTTAATATACCATGGGTGGGCACCATCATTTCAAAAGTGTCAATAATGCATTATTAACCACTGAAATTAAGTATCTTCAGATATTCCTCATCTCTCTGAAAATCCAAATTTGTGGTTAGATTTGTACCAATGTGCATTACACTGAGCATTGTGTGGCCTTTGTATATTTTAACATACAGGGCCTCATTTATGAGAATTGTTACCTCGCTGCGTGAATATCCAACACTTCTCGGTGCGCCCTCCTTGTGACACAAATTATTTGTCATATTTACTGTATAACGCATCATGCCGCAAGGAAAAACAGATACGTCAGTATAACTGACGTATCTGTCAGTGCAAAAGGGGCGCATTGCTGGAGTTGTGTCGGAAGCCTGACACAACTCCAACAATGGGGCATATTTACAAGCTGGCGATAAAAAATTATCGCAGCTTTTGCGGCCGTTTTCAGCCAAAAAGCGGCGATAATTTTATCGCCTAATTAGCAAGGCCACGCTAACGCGTCAAACCTTGCTTTAGCGTGGGGATTCCTAACGCCCAGCTTTGCATCTCTAATAAGATGCAAAGTGGGCGTTCCTGACCTAACATGACAGGAGAAATGTCGCTAAGCGACATTTCTCCTATCATCAAGCCCCACATTATGAAGCATAGCGTCAGGGAAAGTAGCGATAACCCCTGTTATCGCTACTTTCCTTACGCCTGCTTCAGGACTGACTTAGCCATGATATCCTATGGAAGGTGGATATCATGGCTAAGTTTGTGAGTCCCTATCAGCAAGCTAACGGCAAACTACGTGAGATTATCGCTGGGTTTCCAGCGATAATCTCACGTTAGGAAGTTAGCGTGAGGATTTTTATCGCCGAGGAGATAAGCGTTGCTAATAGCACGCTATCTCAGCGATAAAAATCCACGCTAGCCGGCGATAATTATCCTAGCGCTAAGAGCGCTGAGCGATAATTATCGCCGGGTGTTGCTGATATGCCCCAATGTTCCTTTCACATGGGGCAAACCCCATGTGAAAGGGCCTGCTCCACCCTTACGCCTGCCATCAAACGCCGCTGCGTCACTAAATGTGATGCAACTGTCGTGCAAAAGTGACACCGACCTTCATAAATAGGACCCACAGCATTTAAATAAAATGCTGCATTTTCAGCAGTTGTTTTCATTTGGACTGTGCTGAAAATCTTACCAAAGTTGAAGCCACAAAGTCAATTCAAAGGAAAGAATTGTTAGTGGAAGGGGTGTCAGTAAATCCAATCTGTACAATCGTCTGACCCTGGAAGTATTCAGAGTTTATTTTTATTTGATTTTTTTCCTCATTCACTTCAAATGCACACTCAAGTTGTCCGTACCCACACTCAGCAAACTGAGAGGTGTAAGCGTCTAGAAATGGAGAAACCCGCCTACCGGTACATAGACCTGCTTGTGTGCTAGTGAAGACACCAACTGAGATAACTCTATTAACAAGCTCCAGGAGCTAGATGAAATTCGTCTTCAATCTTCCAGTCCCAGACTGAAAGTATCCGACATGGCCCATGGAATATTAAGGCAGCATAATCATAGGACCCCAAAAAAAGAAAAGAAGAAAAAAAAAGGGGGAGAACCCCTTATAGAGACAACTCCGGTACCCATCTTGATTTCAATATGTTCCAAAATGTTCTCTTCTATTTGCTGCCAGATCTCATTAAATCTAACCTGGAAACGGCCAAGACAGAAGACTGCCAGTCAAAGAAGGAGGGCGGGGTAGGGTCTGTCCATTTTATACAAATTTTTCTCCTAGCCAGGAGGATGGCATAAAAAAGTAACGATCTTGCAGGACCACTGACATTATCCTTCAAGCCAAAGATAATCAAAGGTAAGTCAATAGTAACAAGGGCTCCTAATATGTCAGACAAGAATTTTCCAATACTATCCCAGAAGAGAGCCAAAGCTGGACACTCTTTAAACATATGGATATCGAAGGCCGAAACCAATCCACATTTCTTGCAACATACAGGTTGTTCTTTGTTGATTTTCGAAAGTTTCAATGGAGTAAAGTAAGGCCTGTGAATGGTGAACAAGTGATTTATTTTTAACCATGCCGGTTTTACTATTTCGTACAAGATTGTAAACAAACGCTGCCACAATGTATCACAGTCTTGGGCAGGTAAAGAACTTCCCCACAGTTCCTCGGCAAGTTTACAGTCACCGTCCACTTCCTCCAATATAGCTTGATACCAGAAGGAGACTTCCCTTGGGGTCAAGTCACAAGCTGATGTTCCAAATAATTGCCTCCGCCTAATAAGCTTCCATGAGTTGTACGAGAGTGTGACTGGGCCCAACTAACCAGCTGGAGGTATTTAAATTTGGAGAGACCCACCCCGACCCTTTCCCTAAGTTGTTCCCATGTAACTATAGTGCCATCAGGGATCAGGTCCCCCCAAACTACCAGACCGGCTTCTCTGAGAGAAGCCGGTCTGGTAGTTTGGGGGGACCTGATCCCTGAAGTATTCAGAGTTAAAGGGTGAAAGGAGCAGCAGCACCAAAGTCACGGACTCTCACATTGAAGGAGTTAATTATGTACGGGCTATGGTTTTAAGCTACAATACGAGCTCAGAATTTGCAATAGGAGAAAACAGCATCCAAACTGAAATCTCTACTGCTGATCTGGAATAAACATCTGGTACATATGAGTGTACAGGAAGTTTTTCTTTAAGTTATAACACTAGAGATGGGAGGTGAGAACGGCAGAATCTGAACTGCTTTACTACTGTTTTAGAGGCTGTAATCAGGCCCAACGTGTGCTTTGAACCTAGGCCGCAGGAGCCTGTGTATTCAAGGGCACTTGTATCCCGTTTGGTTAGCTAGGAGATTAATGCGGGCTATATCTGCGGAAGAGTCAACTGTGACTGAATCACTGATGAGTGCTTGGATAAAAAGTGGTGCGAGCAGTTGTCCAGCCATGGAGTACCACGCAGGCGATAGCCGGTAGCAGCAGCATGTAATGCTCGGAGGCTCACCTAGGTGTCAGTGTTGCTGTGTTCAGTCCTGGTTGAGGTACTTTGCCAATCACGAGCACAGCTAATAGCAATTGATGATTTCCGTGATTAGCTTAAAATTGCTTCATATCAATTATTGTGTGTTACTCTTATTGATTAGACATTTCCGCATCTCCAGAGATAGCCACGAGAGAGGAAAGGGGGGGAGGGGTGGCATGTGTGTGAAGACTGTGGCGATTAGACAGACCAGTTCGGAAGCAAAGAAGTGAGGTTGGGGTTTTAGTGAGGAGCAGGGAGGCAGAAGGCATGGGAGAGGGGGACCGAAACCGAGCAAGTATGGGTGGACGAGCCCAAATATTGACAGGAGATTCAAGTTAGAGCCGAGCCTAGGGTCTGGCTTGGCTCTAAGTGCCTGTGCACAACCCAAGCAAGCCCTGAAGAATGTTGCCATGTAAATCATACTGCAACCATCATTTAAAACTATGACACAGTGTCTTTAAAATTAAAAAAAGTGCATTACTTTAAAATGCCGGACAGTTTCACCTTCCGACATCAGACTGTCACTGCATTAAAAGGCATTCATAGTATTCAAATGTAAACTCAGAAACATTCATGCCTTGCCCCTGCCCTGGGAACAATGCCATTACTGAAACAAAAGGCAAATATTCTGTCAAGTGTACCCCATATGTGCCCTATTCTCTTATAGATGGAGCAACATTATAATCTACTAAATGAAACACAAGAAAGGTTTACATAGAGGGAACATCCTGAACTCGCGTATTTGAAGGTGCTCTCTTAAGTGACTAAAAAAGGAGGCTCGAAGAAGTAATTTAATCTCCTAGAACCACACAAGCAGGGAAGCCGAGACTGATCCCAGGTATTCTAATTTCACTTTGTGTATTTCAGCTTCATATTACTGTGTTGTCTTTCATTCTTGGTGCTTGTTGGACTTGGCCCTTTCTGCAGGGTCATGCCCAATTGACTTAACCCTTCTGTTTTCTGAACCTGTGTTAGTTGGCATTTGGGAATCAGCGCACTTTACCACTGCTAACCAGTGCTTAAGAGCTTGTGCCTTCTCCCTAAAACCTGGTAGAATTGGCTTATACCCATTGGCATATTTAATTTACCAGTACATCCCTAGTAAAGTAGCACTACCTGTACCCAGGGCCTGCAAATTAAATGCTACTACTGGGCCTGGAGCCATTGCAGCCTGAGTGTGCAGTTTTTTATAATGTCATGCCGACCTGGCAAAACAAACCTTTTGCCAGGCCCAAACCTTCCTTTTTAATACATACAAGTCACACCTATGTGAGGACAAGTTGCACTGTATTTAAAAAGTGGGGCATCTACTTTTTAGTTTTACATGTCCTGGTAGTGAAAAACTCTTAAACTCACTTTTCACTACTGCAAGGCCTACATCTCCCATAGGCTAACATTGGAGTTACCTTATTACATTTAATATGTTGTAATTTCTAAATGGGAGCAGTTAACCAGTTCATGTTTGGTGTCTTTGGAATTGTAATGAAAAAATCTAACCTATGGTGCAGTTGGATTTTAAATTACAATTTTGAAGATGTATCTTTTAGAAAGCTGGCATTTTCCTCTCTTACCCATTTGGAGGCTGCAGCTAGTGCCTGGTTCACATGTTTGGGTGTAGCTGACAATTGGGCTTTGTGTATTCCTCCTAGAAACTCACACACAATACTGAGCATAGGTGGGCCTGGGAGGGTCATCACTGGCAGAATGGGGGGAGGAGCTGGGCACAGCCTAATTTACACTTCAATAGACTGGGTCCTGCCTCCACATAAAGGGCTGCATATCCTCTGTGGATAGTCTGGAGCCAGGGCCAGGGAGGCAGGACCCCTGTGCACTTCAAAGGCATACATCTAGAAGCTTCTCTCCACTTAAATGGCGCAACTAGGTATAAATATTGGACCTCAGACACTAACACTTCATTACACTTCTGGACCCGTCACAAAGATCCCATTGCCCTCACAGCCTCCTTTTAACCGCTGCTGCATGATACAACTTCAGTGCATACCCTTGCATCCCTCATTGACAGCAGTCTGAACAACAACACCGGACTCTGCATCGCAACCTCACAATTTCTCAAAACCGAAGCCTCGCCCTGACAGAGCGGTACATCCTTGACATCGGACTTCGCATTGCAGGCCTTCATCGACAGAATCCTCTATGACGATGCAGCACATCGCATCACTTCCTCTCTGCACCTTGGAAACGGGGCACCACTTCAGAAGTGGGATGCATCTTAGACAAGGATCCATAGAATGCTCCGCAAAATGTGATTTTAGGTACTTTGTTCAGTGGGCCTAATTTCATCCCTGTAGCTGGCCCACACTCCATTCTGGTTGGTCTGAAACTGTGACTTTGTCCCGGTCTCTGGTGAACAGATATGCACACTTGGTGCTTAGTGCTTTTTAGTTCTATTTTCACTAAATTCTTCAAAATTGCATATCTTTGGTTCTACTGACTGGATGTTTGCTGCTTTGGGCTCATTTTACTTATTACAAATTGGTCTATTTGTCTAACTTAGTGTCAGACCCTTTTTGTTTGGTGTTTTGGTGTTTTTAATGTATTACTCTTTGAAGGGTTGCACAGGTACTTTGCACATTGCCTCTAGGTTAAGCCTGACTGTTCTGTTCCAAGCTATCAGAGAGTTGAGAACAGGTTAATATAGGGCTGGGTTGTGCCTCACCCTGACAAGGATTGTGGTTGCTGCTTTCCCAGGGCTTACACCCCAATCAACCAACAACCCAATTTCTTACAGCCCTTGATGCTAAGGCGTGGGTGGCAGACAGAAGCCGCATGAAAGGTTGTTTTGGGTTTTTTTTGGGCTCAAGGCCATTGAGCTGAATCTGAGCCAGGCATACGGCTCAAGTCTGGCTCGAGATTTTAATGGCTCACCCACCTTTAGGAGTATTTGAGGGAAGCAAGAAGAGTCAGGACAGGGAGAGAAACCTGGCACACAGAGGAAAGAGGGCATTGTCGGAAGGGCAACCAGAGAACATAGTAGGGTGTGCTTAGCTCTCCCATGGAGTGCTAAAAATCATGACACTGAAATATGCAAAAGTTAAAATAGTTCCTTGATGTCAGCAGCGAAAGGAGAGAACTAATCCAGTCAAAAAGCATGTTGAAACAGTAATACTCCAGATAGGACAAACACAAAAAAGGGAAAAAAGCCACTGACTCTGGAGCAAAGATCTGAAACAGACACTAAAGCCCACACTAAGGGGCCGATTAGGATGGCAGAAGGACCCCCACCACAAGGCTGGCGGTGGCAACCGCCAGCCCTGCAGTGGCGGTCCTTCCACCATCACACATCGATTTACCCACCGCCCAATTAGGATGGCGGTGGGTCCCGCGGCAGATGCAAAGTCCGTCCGCCACTTCACCGCCAAAGGCAATCATTCAGATTGCCTGCCGGACAGTGCAGGGTGTCTAAAATGGTGGCGGTGCCTAGCAGGCACCGTCCACCAAATTAGGATGTTTTTAAAAAACGTCCTTTACATGGCGGTGATGCCGCCATAAAAAGGCATGTGGGGATTGGTTACGAGGGCCCGTTGCTGGCCCCCCTTATGTCAGGGGGAGGTGGGGTGCATTTCATTTCACTGCACTAAGTTGCAGACACCGTATGGTGCCTGCCATGTAGTGCAGTGAAATGCAAAACATGCGATTTTAACATCCGCCGCAATGTTAAAACAAAGAATGCGACCGCCATGGTGGCGGTTGCATCCTAATTTATGTTGCGGGACCGCCGCAGGCATGGCGGACGGTCTCGGTTTACAACAGGATGGCGGACGGACTTCAGTCAGTCCGCCATCCTAACGAGTCCCTTAGTGTATGGTGTAGTACTGATTACAATGCTGTCTTTGACAGAAGCTAAAGTTGTCGTAAGTAGGACAGAAAAAAAAGCCCTGAGGTCATCTGAGACACAAATATAGGACGTATACATTCAAGCTTTAGTACAATTCAAGTTCAATAGCGTTCATTACTAACATTTCTTGTTAAATGCAGAATTTCATTATTTCAAACGTCAGTCGAATTATCTTCCTCGCCGTGATATTTCATGCTGCATTGACATATATATTCATAAATACTAAATTATAAATAGTTTAAAGAGCAATCTTTAGTCCCCCTACATTGTGCATTAAAATTTAACTCACCGAAAAAATATCTTGCCTGTAGTTAAAGCCTGCTTCAATAATTATCCTTAATGACATTTGTGGCATAGTTTTGAGGGACCATGTTATTAATGTATTAATGTTGCTCTTGTTCCTATGGCTTGGCTGCTTTGCACCTCGGTAGATTGGATCACACACCCAAGGATGTGTGTGGTCTTCCTGAAGATAATGAACAGTAGGCATGGATTTCATCATAAAACCACCCAGTCATTATAAATGATAAGCACGCTTCTGTAACGATTACGGGACTGTAAGTGCAAGGGCATTTAAGGTCAAGGGAAACCATATTAAGAAGGTAATGCATATTTCAGTGTATTTATTTTACAGTTTTGCTGAGCGGTAAACACAGCAGTAAAAGCACAGGAGAGACTTGAGTAGATTTATCTGTGCTTTATTAAATAGGGTCCTTTCGAGATTTACATATTGAACAGATGAAGATTTTGTAGCACCGAAATTTTATTTTTTTAGAATACCTTGTGTTGGAAGCAGCCATTTCTGCAGGATCATGCACATACTTTTTGCCTTCCTCCTCCTATTTTTGCTGACTTTGTTTTTGTTGGTCATAGGACTCTGTGCACTTTACCACTGCTAACCAGTGCTAAAGTGCTTTTGCTCTTCCGTTATAATATGGTAGAATTGCCCTAAACCCAATTGGCATATATACTTTACTTGCACGTCTAGTAATGCAGCACATCATGTACCTGGGGTCTGTACAATAAATGCTACTATGTGTCAACCACTTAAGAAGCCCTTTAAAGATATCTCTAGCCTTCCATTGCAGACTCTATGTCTGCAGTTTTAAACTGCCATTTCAACATGGCAAAATGATTTTTTTGTCAGTCCCAAGCCTTCCTTTTTAATACATATCAGACACCCCTGGGTTAGGCCATTAACAGTCCAGAGGGCTGTATGTAAAAAGAAGCACCTATACTTTTAAGCTATACATATGCCGGTAGTGAAAAACTCTTAAATTAGTTTTTCACAACTTGGTGAATTCCTCCCAGACAGTCACTCAACAGAGGCATTAGGCATGCCTGGATTGGGCATCTGCTGACAGGATGGGGCGGAGCTGAGTACAGCCCCACTTACAATTGAATATCCTGTGCTCTGCATTCACACAAAGGGACTGACGACCCTGTATTGTCGCTGAAGCCAGCTTGGAGAAAGGGAGGCAGGGAATTTCATTCACTTCAAAGCCATAGTCTAGAGGTTTCTGACACGTTTCAGAATCAGGGCACTAAAATATAAAATTTGAATCTCAAACTTCAACTGTTCAGTACACTTCTTGACCTGTGGATACTCTGTTATGAAGAAGGACTGCTGTGCTGCTACAAGGACGGCCACTCTGCTGGACGGCTGCTCTATAGGAACTGATGCCTTGTTGTGATGACCTGTTGCCTGCTGCTCTATTACCTAGGGTAGAAGAACCAGACCTGCAAATTTATCTTTAACCCAGGACCGCAAAGTGATTCAACGGGCTAGTCTTCTGGCCTCCTGATCTGAGCCCAGGGCAATAAAAGGCTGCTCCTAGACACTGCTGCAGTGAGTCCTGACCCCCAAGTGGTGTCTCTCAGGTCCTGGCAATTGGTGTGACTCACGGGCTCCTTAGTTTAAGCTTTTGGTCTCTTCACAACTTTGAATGTGTCATTTGCACAGGAACCGCACTGATCGCACCAAAAATAAGTGCAAGTCACCATCTCTTCACACAGCAAGCATTGATCGCCCACGGAAGACCACCAATGCAAAGCTCTAGCCTCCCCATCTGCTACGCTCGGCCTGCTAGCAAAAGACACACAATTGATGGACGGAATGCAGAACAAATCAAAACATTCACCCCCAGTCAAGAGATCTGGATCAAATCCATCATTCTTTTGCTCACCATGCCACTCCAGTTTAGACCTGGTCATATGCAAATCAGTCTTGACCCTGTGCCTCATGGGAACAGTTCAGCCCCAACTGCCAAGCCAGGTCCTCCCTGGACCGGAAACAAGCATCCTAGGACCGGTTTCCGGGTTTCACCCCTCTTCAGCCAGGATAGCTTGATTCCAGTGGCACAGTGAGCCCAGGACCCACGTCTGGGCATACCTAGCGCACTTAGGGTGAGAAAGCGAAAGACACACAATTGATGGACGGAATGCAGAACAAATCAAAACATGCACCCCAAGTCAAGAGATCTGGGTTAAATCCATCATTCTTTTGCTCACCATGCCACCCCAGTTTAGACCTGGCCATATGCAAATCAGTCTTGACCCTGTGCCTCATGGGAACAGTTCAGCTCGAACTGCCATACCAGGTTCTCCCTGGACCTGAAACAAGCATTCTATGACCGGTTTCGGGGTTTCGCCCGTCTTAAGCCAGGATAGTTTGATTCCAGTGGCACAGTGAGCCGAAGACCCACGTCTGGGCATACCTGGCGCACTTAGGGCGAGAAAACAAAAGACGCACAATTGATGGACGGAATGCAGAACAAATCAAAATATTCACCCCCAGTCAAGAGATCTGGGTTAAATCCATCATTCTTATGCTCACCATGCCACTCCAGTTTAGACCTGGCCATATGCAAATCAGCCTTGACCTTGTGCCTCATGGGAACAGTCCAGCCCGAACTGCCAAGCCAGGTCCTCCCTGGACCGGAAACAAGCATCCTAGGACCGGTTTCGGGGTTTCACCCCTCTTCAGCCAGGATAGCTTGATTCCAGTGGCACAGTGAGCCCAGGACCCACGTCGGGGCATACCTGGCGCACGTAGGGCGAGAAAGCAAAAGACACACAATTGATGGACCGAATGCAGACCAAATTAAAACATTCACCCCCAGTCGGCCTGCTCTTCACACCATGCCAACCACAGCCAGTGTGATCTCCTTGTTGTCCGTGACCCTCTCCAATGTGAACGGGAGTCCAGGACCAAAAATGAGAAGGTAAACCTTCAGCGGGACTAATGTTGGACTGTATCCTACCTGTGCTCTATTGTGGTAAGCCTAATTTTTTTTACTTTGACCCAGTCCAGTATAACCAGATATACCAGGTTGGCACTTTATGCTTTTAGGTGCTATTTTTCACCATACTCTTTAAAAATTAATGACTCCGGATCTACTGATTGGATTTTTCTTATCATTTTAGTCTAGTTTTATTTACTACAGTTTGCTCTATTTTTATAACCTAGTGGCAGATCTTTTGTGTGGTGCTTTCCCTGTTTTACTTTTTGAAAAATTCCACAAATCCTTTACACATTGCCTATAAGGTAAGCCTGTCTGCTCTGTGTCATACAACAAGAATGTTGAGCTCAGGTTAATTTGAGGTTTTCTTGTGCCTTGCCCTGACTAGGATTGTGGTTGCTGCTTCACATGGCTCACACCCCAGTAAACCAACAACCAATTTCTAACATTGGTGACCAGCGGTGAGGAAAGGATGTATTTTTTTGCAGTGCCATTCAGTGATTTGTTGTATACTTCCATCCCATATCTAAGACTATTACAAGGTTTTCTCTCCTTCTTCTCTCACTTGGTCATTTTTCCAAATGTTTATTCCTGCTTCACCTTCATACACTTGGGACTCTTTCATAGTTGCAGCTGTATTACCTTGCCAGAATGTTTCTGGATCTCAACTGCCTAACAAACTACAATGTAAGGGATCTGAAGGAGTTCTGCAAGTAAAGGGGGCTAGCTGTGGGGAGGAGGTCCACATGCAGGATCTTCCGATAGCCCTGCATTCTCATGAGGATGCACTCAACAGAAGACCAAGAGGGTAATGGCACAAGAAATAGTCTGAGGAGGACTCGTTTTCAGATCTATGGATAGAGAAGGTGAGCCCTGGTTACTCCTGGTCCCAAAATCAGGGCCCTAAGGAAGTGGTGGCCCTAAGAAGGATGGGAATGAGGAGGAAAGTAACTTGACAATGGTTCCAGAGGAGTGGGGGAGCCCGCTGAGATGGAATTCCCTGCTGGATTCAACGCAGAAACTAGTGTCTTCTCTCACACCCTGTCTCCTGAGGAGTTGAAGAACAGACAGGCTGAGAGGGACCTGAGGCTGCAGCTGTCCCAACTGGCTGAAGAGGAGCGAAAAGCTGAGGTTGAAAGGGCCCTGGAAGAGAAGGGAAGGGTTAAGACTGAGAGGGAATTAGCAAAGAAGAAACTGGCCAAGGAGGCATAAGAAAGCAAAGCTGAGTCAGAGAGTGCCTTGGAGGTGATAACAGTCTTGTTGGCTCATGAACTCTTAAAGAGCTGGTCTCGAAGACCAAACAGCAGTTAGATTCCAGCAGGAATGGCGGCAGCGTAAATACAGTGTTCAGTGCTGAAGGAAAGGTCTAAATACCCAGACACTTGGGGTCTGGCTTTGAGGTGGGGGATCACATACACGTTTTACTTGAGGTGTATGAAGTTGCTCTAGAGATGCACAGCATTCCTGAGGAGGACTGGGGAGCTGGCCTTTGGAGGCATATGCCTAGTGATTGGAGGGACAACCTTCTTACCCTAGAGAAGGGGGACAGGATGAGGTATCCCCCATGAAGGAGACCCTTGTCAAGAAATATGGCTGCACCCCACCAGAAAAGTACAGGTTGAGGTTCAAGAACAATCAGAAACTGTCTCGCCAGTCCTATGGGAATTTTGTGGGCTTTTTGTGTAATGCACTGGATGGTTGGGTGAAGGGTAGAGAGGTAAACACCTAAAAGAGCCTGTACAATTTGATCGCCGACGAGCACATGCTCAGTCAGTGTTGCCAGAGCTATGCTAACACCTGGTTGACGGCATGCTTACTGACATCCGAGAGTTTGCAAAGGAGGCAGATCTCTGGGTTACTACCAGGCTGTTTGGGAAAGCATTTGGACATGATCCTAAGAAGGGTGGCTCAGGTTCCCTCCAACAGAGTGAGGGTGAGGTAGACACACAGTGAACCAAACAGGTCCCAGTATAGTGTGAGGGGAAAGGGGTCCCATTTCCCTTTTAAAGATAGGAGGATAGGGTATGTGGGCAGAAGCCCCATGTGCCCGATTTCTAACCACAGTTGTCAGTGGCCTCTGTTGATTGCTGTTCTTATGGACAGTGTTTACCTTGGGTGGTGGATAGAATGTCCCTTTACAGCACGGATCCTGGAAAAACACCTAAACTCTGAACTCTCATCCTTTCTGGATGAGAATAAGATTTTAGTTAATGTGCTTCATGGTTTTAGGAAAGAACAGTGTACTGAGTCAGCGCTAGTTATGGCATCTGAAGAAATCAGAACGATTATTGACAGCGGAGGAAAAGTGGCATTGATTGATGTCAGGATTCCCTGGGCTGTGTGCTGACACCTTCCCTCAATTAGGGTTGGAGTCATCAGGTGCAAGGGCCCTCAGCAGATCTCATTCCAGTTGCCCAAAAATACTGCTTAGGCTCCTGCCATATTGACCAGTTCCCCCCACATTAACTCACCCTCCACATACAGTTTTCCTCTGAATAACTCACCTGTGGCATGGGTGGATATTTTGTCTTGTCTCTGCCCTTATAATGCTTCTTCCTTAGCTGTGTTCCCTTCAGCCTGCACCAACTCCGGACAAATTTGCCAGCCATGTGTGGCTGGGGCTGCATGATCTCCGTGAATATGGCAGGCCCTCAGTTGCTGGACTGGCGTGCCTCTGCCATGTGGGATGACAGCCTGCTGCAGCTGGGGCTCATGCTACTGATATGTAAACCCCGCCCTAGCAACGCCCAAGCTACTTCTCATTGAAACCTGTCCTGGAGCGGTCTCGCGGCTCTTCTCCTCTTTCTTAAAGGCTTCCCAGCTGGCGTTTCCGGACAACAGCGAGACCTGCCATCGGAACCGAAGTCTTTAATCTGTGTTCCTCCCTTGATCCTTTTGTTTTTGGCAGTTAATTGTGACATACTAAATCTTGGAATGGGTTTCCAGCATTAAGGGGTTTCTTAGCGCTGGAAGACATTATGGTTATTTACCCAGTGATGACTTTACCTCTATGTATGCACATTAAGGCTCACGTGACTTTGCCTGTTTTATGATGTTAATATTCGGGTGCTAGTCAAGCTATTTATGTTATTTGACCCTTCAAGTGTTTAGCATTATTAATAATTTTCTCTGATTTGTGCCTCAGTTTCCTTTGGCAAATGGATTTGGTAAAGCTCCCAAAACATGTGTGTATCTATAGACAGTGAATACGTATAAGTGTATGTGTGTATGAGTATTATGATTATTATCCTTCAACTGTGTATATTTTCTTAAGACTGTGCCTGCTTCTTAAAGGTACCTCCAGATGTCAGACAAAAAGACATGCCAGAATGTCAGTTAAGTCTGGTCAAGGGTTTCTGGTGCATTTGTGTAACTAAGAGCTGCTCTCCATTTCCCTTTCAGCGTCTGGGTCTTCCAAGCGGATTCTGTGACCCAGCATTTCCATTTTCCACCAGCATGAATGCGCATCAGTTATCTTCTTTATTTTGCCTTTTTATTTTAATTTCTTATTTTAGTTTGTTGTGTGTTCCCAGACACTAGTGTCTCTGGTACAGTGCTCGTTGGATGGTTTCCGGGGATTGTTGGGTTCCAGCTGCCTCTGCGAGTCCAGCAGAGAGAAGAACACGTTCCAACGTTCATCACCGCAGTTTCATTCCTGATAATCGAGTTGTAACTTTCTGCCATGCTCAATACCATTTGCCACTCAGTGCTTATTGAACAACTAGAAAGCGTAGGTGTCAGAGGGATGGCTCTTGAGCTTCTGACATAATTTCTTTCAAAAAGAGAACAAACTGTAGCTTTTGGATCTGTATCTTTTACTTTACCATGTGGTGTCCCTTAGGGATCCTCCTTGGGCCCGAACCTTTTTAATTTATGTGGGACCATTGGCCAAATTGACCAGATCCTTTGGCTTTTCAACTGTTTCTTATGTGGATGATATGCAAATTGTAGTCTCTATCTCAGGTGATCCCAACGAGGTTGCCAAATGTTTCAGTAAATGTATGGGAGAGGTAGTAGGCTGCATGGGAGACAATTGTCTCAAACTAAACTCTGGGAAGACAGAGCTTCTTCTTATTGGAAAGGAAATTACTTTCTGGAATCCTACTTGGTGGCCACAAAATCTTGAGACTCTTCCCCTCCGAGTCACTAATGTCATAAACCTGTGGGTGATTTTTGAGAGAAATCTTACGTTCGCAGACCAGATCAATAAAATTACATCATCCTGCTTCTACCTCTTAAGAACGTTGAAAAATATCATCCCTTTCATCCCGTTCGATTAAAAAAAAAACAATAGTTACAGCAATATATCTCTCTAAGATCGACTACTTTAACGCCCTTTATATGGGCATACAAAATAGGCAGATTAATACATTGCAAATACTTCAAAAGGAGGCATCTTGACTTCTTATGAAGATCCCAAAATATATGTGAGCCTCCCAAACTATTGAGGTGCTAAATTGAAAACCAGTAAGGAAAAGAGCTGCCTTTAAGGTGCTCTGCTTGGCACACAAAGCCCTTCATGATTCTGACCCAAACAATTTGAGAAAGAAATTTTACTGGTATATCCCCAGAAGACCCCTTTGTTCTGCTTCCAATAACTTTATGGTAAAGGCCAAAATCAGGAAAGCATCCTGGGGTGGAAGAGGTCTTTCTGTTAGCATTCTTAAACTGTGGAATATTCTGCCTTTGTATTTTAAAACTCAACCCACTCTTCTGCGTTTCAGGAAACAACTTAAAACATGGCTCTTCTGATAGGCCCTGCCCCTCTAGCACATCCTCCTTCATTATCTAAACAGGCCTGTTTTCTGACATCAATAACGGACACTAGTTCCTAGACACCCCAGGGCAATCGAGCACTTTACAAACTATCAATATCAAAACATCAAGTCTGATCCAAGGGGTAAAATGGGCCACATCGCATTGTTGGCCATGGTGTTACTGTCTGCCTACTGGGAGGCATCTGTGAGTAAGTTAAAGTTAGGTACTGCACAGATAGTGTCCACAGATGAGGCGAGGGGTTCTCCTTGGGCAAGTTCAATGGCTCAGGAGAGCAGAGACAGAGGGATCCGATTGAGTTCAGAAGGGCATAGAACTAACAAGTGCCCCTGCAGTGGAGGGCCATTGTCCGCGTTCTATTGCCTAAGCAGGAAAGTCCATTAAGCTATTGGTTAGCCTCCGCTGGGTTAAGGCTGAAGGAATATCATGTTGGAATTGGCCCTTTCTGCGTCGTCATCCCAGACTTTTAGCCTTCCTCCTCCTATTTTTACTGAATTAATTTTTGTTGGACTTAACACTGTGCACTTTACCAGTGCTAACCAGTGCTAAAGTGCTTGTGTGTTCTCCTTAAAACACAGTAGAAATGGCTTATACCCAATTGTCATTTTGATTGATTGATTGATTGATATTATTCTTTCTTCGATTATACATTATAATCATAAAAGATAAAAACACATGTCAAAAAGGAGCACATAAAATGTTAAAAAACATTATTAAACATTAACCAGTTCAATTAATCCGATTTAAAAAGTTCATAAACATATAAAATCCATTTAAGATCAAGTCCCGACCTAGTATATACATCGTTGTTCCTAGGCACACATTATTTTGTTCCAGTGTAAGGCGCCTTTTAAATAGCCGATGACTGCCGTCATCACCACCTGATCTTGTAATCGCTGTAAGAATAAAAAAACAGGTCAAAATTGAGTGAAGCCCCTCTCTTTTAAAAGTGGTAATAGATATCTTCTGCGCAGAAATCCATAGTATTTACAAAATAAGTCCAAATGTGTTAGGGTCTGGGGGAACAGTCATCACAAGGGCAGATTAAAAAGACATGGGGATCAAACCCACCCAGAGGGAAGCAAATCATCGTGCGGATAGTGCCCAAACGAAAATTGGTAAGTAAAGATCTATACGTAGGGTGCTTAACTGCAGTAAGATCATTTTCAGGGCCACTATCAAATTTTCAGCAGCAGTGAAGATCTGATAGAATTTTTCATCAGCACTCGAGCTTCCCTTTCCTCTTTGGCCTCATTTAAAAAAAATCCATTAGGAGACTTCGATCACCCTTTTTGAGGAGGTGTGGCCTATCGTAGATGTCCATGAAATCGAGGGAGCGGGCAACCGATTTTGTGTAGATTATCCCTGGAGCCAGTTTAACCTGGTCCTCCATGTAGTTTAAACCCAATTCCTCATGGGTGACAAATGAGGAACTGTTTGGACCCACCCCAAGAGTTTCCTACAAAATCGGTCCTCTTCCAACTGGATTCCCTTGCACTTATGGTACTCCCAGATTGCAGCTCCATAAGTCAGGACTGGGAGACTCTAAATTCTGAATATTTTAAAAAGGGGCAGAATGGCTTGTTACCTACTGAGAATGAATATCTATATGAGGCACAGCAGGCTTGCATGAATTTAGAACAGTGACTGGAAATACAAGGAAGCCAGTTATTCTGGTGGCCAAATGAAATCCCCTGGTAAGGAAATGTGGACACCCAAGTAATGTATTGCCCTTTGATATCAAAAAGCCTCATCTTTGCTGTCCTCCTCTCATAGACCATAAAATGTGTCTTAGAAATGTTAGTATCTAGGTCCAGATCATTCATGAACTTCTCGAACAGAACCACCAGGACATTTAGCCCGTTAGCCGTATGGGCCATCAACACGGCATCATCCGCGTATAGCAAGGACGGGATCCTCCTAGACTTTACCCTTGGCAGATCCACTCCATTATTACTCAAACATGCTTTTCAGGCTGTTAATGTATAAAACAACAGTAATGGGGCCAACATGCAACCCTGCCTAACCACTCGAGGTAGGCTAAATGGTTCAGTAGTTACCCCCACTGTGCGGTATCTAACGCTTGCATTTACATCCATATGCAAAGCTCAAGAATGCCCCAAAGCTTGGACCTGTTCACCCGATCAAAGGCACTACTGAGGTCCATGAACGCAAGGAAAGTAGATCTCTGCTTCGCCACAACATATTCCCCTATAATAAGGTTGAGATTCAGGCATTGTTCTACAGTGCCCATCACTTCCCTGAAACCGTATTGGACAGGGCAGATGATGTGTTTGGCCCAAGCCCAAACTTCTTCTCGCTGAACGACAATACGCCCTACTACCTTTACCACTGATCATAAAAAATAAATTAGTCTGTAACAGGTAGGGTCCTCCCGATTCCCCTTCTTAAATACAGGGACTATAGTGGCTGATTTCCAATCAGCGGAAGACCTAGTTGGGTTACGGCATTAAGAACATTGGCCAGAACTGAAGCCCAGAGATGAGATTCATCCTTGCAAAAGTCAATAGGCATTCCATCTGGCACAGGTGCTTAGTTGGCCGGGCTGCCCATGATTGCCTTGTATACCTGCTCAAATTCAAACCTAATCTCCAAAGGGTACAAATTATCCGCATCACCCTGATTAAAAGGGAGGTCTTTATCCAGCGCGTACACCTTTTGATAGTGTGTGACTTAAATGGCTGGAGGGATGGAGGAGCCTATAACCCAAGGAACAAATTGAGTTCATAGCGTCCTTGAGTGGATCAAACCCAGCAGCTAGTTTTGTAAAGGCTGACTCCAGTGCGGATATTGTTTCAATCAAAGGGGCAATACTTAGCTGGATCATGTCTTTGAGCTAGCCAAACAAATTTGCCCAATTCGTGGCAGCAAGATTCAGTGGGACTGAACAGTAGCACTGGGCTGAGTAGTAGGCTGGGTAGTAAATATGTTCGAAGGTCCATTTGGACCACTTGCTTCAGGTGGTTGTTTGTTTTGCCTCTTCCTTTTAGGCTGGGGTGAACATAAACTATTGTTAGGAGTTACCATAACATGGCTGTCAGGGGGTTGAACCACAGGAGGTGTGCAGGAAAGACTTTTATAAGGCTGGGGTACTAAATGGTCTTTTGAGGCACGCTGCGCGGCCTGTGTAACCAGCCCCCCAAGAGGAGAACCAGGCCCCCCCACCTCCAGTGATGACCTGTGTTCCACCAAGTTGATTTCAGTTGTGATGACCCCCATTGCTCTTGCCAAGGAAGAGTCCAAGGTGGTGCTATTAGTGAATTTAATGCTTGGCTCGTGCGGGCCCGTGGTTTTGCGCATCCCTATTATGAACCTGTGACTGTCTTTTTGGTTAGAAGGCAAAAACCAGAGGGTAAGACTGAGTTGAGGTCCGACTTGCCTAAGGAACAAGATGCACAGCTTTGAAAGGATAAGAGCAGTGGGTGGGAGACTCACCCCTGGGCCTCGGGCTTCCAGATTCCTCTCACAGCTCCATAGGCGGGTCCAGCCCATCCTGCTCCAGACAATGAAGGGCGAAGACGGGCCCACTCTTGGCCCAGTCTTCGCCAGGGCCTGTGCCTGGTGCGACACGCGCAGCGGGAGGCAAGCCCGGTTAAGTATGTGCCAGTGGCAGGTCTAGGGTTTGTGGCCAGAGCCGCGTTCACTCTCGGGGCGTGTAGTTCAGCCCCCACCTCCAGGCAAAGTACAAACAGTGTCATATTTAATTAACCTGCAAGTCCCTATTAAAGTGGCACAACATATGTCCAGAGCCTGTAAATGAAATGCTACTAGTGGACCTGCGACACTGATTATGCCACCTACTTAGGTAGCCCTTTAAACATGCCTCAGGCCTGCCATTGCAGAGCTCGTGTGTGCAGTTTTAAATGGCTTTTTCAACCTGGAAAAATAAACTTTTTGCCAGGCTCTCCTTTAGCTCACATTTAAGTCCCTAGTAATAGGTACTCCTGGTCCTTGTTTTTAAAAAGGGTCCCTAAGGGCTGAATTGTTTGACCCTAATAGACCCCTCACCAAGCACATGCACACTGCCACTGCAGCCTATGTGTCTTGGTGCCGACTAAATTGAAGAGTCAACATGGCATAAATCCCTGTGTGCCATGCCCATCGACATGCATGAGATATAGGATAAGGCACCGCTCTAGCAGGCCTTAGCCCTAAGGCAGGATACACTATATCTCCAGTAAGGGCATATCTGCAGGAGCAGATATACCCCTGCAATCTCCTTGTCAAGTCCTGGATATTGTAAGTGACCAGGGAAGTCATAGTTGTACATGGGCTGGACACTCCATGATGACTTCACTGTGATATGGGATCTTTGTACCAAACATCTCAGCATAATAAACCTGCACTGATTCCAGTGTCAGACTCAATACAATGTGCACACAGAGGACCCCTTAGAGGGGTTCCCTGAATCCTACCAATCCTTAGTGTGGTCACCAAATGGCCTGAGCCAGCATGCTACCACCAGACAGTGTTCATACCTCCTGGGGAGAGTGCCTGCACACTCTGAGGCCGAGAACAATGGCTTTCCTGGGTGAAGGTGTACACACCTCCCGTAGGTCAAGAAGAGCAATCTGTGAGGGGAGCTTCAAAGGCCTTGTCACCTTTGTAACGCGACCCAGCCCCTCCGGTTAGACGGAGCAGGCTCCCTTCCTGTCCTTACCCCCTTTTAGGCAGGAGGATACTTGGGAAAACTCATGAAGAATAGGAGGTGTGTCCCCCTCAGCCCACTCTACCCCTCAGGTGCTGGAGGCGAGGTGAAGTACACTTTTCATTGCCCACCATGTTGATGATGGTGGGACTCCTCCAATAAGGATCAGGGTTATGCCCAACCCCCACGAGGTCAAGCTTGAGAGGGTGAAGTCAAGCTTAAGGTAAGTAGCCCATTGGCTACTAACTGGCTCTCCCTTTAAACACCCCTAAATGTATTATCTAGGTGGCCCCCCTGAGCCCTTAACTTCAGTTCCTGATTTCCTAAGAAAAGCCGAACACTACAGAGCCACACCAGCAGAGAAGGCTGTTGAGACCAACTGACTTGAACCTCCTGTCTGCAGTCCTCAACGATCCTGCACAAAAAAAGACTCGTCCGGCAGGCCAGCTACCTCCAGAATCCTGGGAGGACTAGTGGCCGACAATAAAGATCAAGACTCCCAAACACTTCACCAAACAACCATCTTCAAAGAAAGGACTCTTTGACCAGAAAAACTATGAATCCTGCCCTTGGTTCCATCATGACGATTGCCTACCGGCGGAAAAGTGGCGGACGGTCTTTCCATCTGCCGCGGTATCCCCCGCCATGTTAATGCGGAAGGGGGTAACAGGCCGTCCAGCGGGGTGGTGGCGATCCGCCTGCCATGCTAAGGACCCCCTATATGTCACAAATTAACCCTTTTCAACAAATGTGATTATTCTCTTCTCATCATGTTTATTTATCCATAATCATATTTTCTTTGTTTCTTTTTTGCGTTACTAACAATATACAACGATCAAAGATTTTCAAACAGAATTCGGATTCTCATAATTTGACATTTAATGCATGCAAAAAAATCATCATCATAAAAAAATGATAACATTGTATTTCAGTGCCCAATGCATTTCTGGACTGGAGGGGAGCAGGACTGAGACTGGGAGAGCCTTGGCATAGCAGAAACTGGCCACAGAGGCGGAACAAAGGAAAGTTGAGGCACAGAGAGCCTTGGAATAAATAAAAATGTTGTTGGCTCATGAACTGATTCTTAAAGAGCTGGACGTGAAGGCCAATCAGCTATTAGAGTCCAGCAGGAATGGTGGCTGTGAAAATACAGTGTCCAGTGCTGATGGAAAGGTCCACATACTTAGAAACGTTGTGCCTGACTTTGAGGTGGGTGATGACATAAACATGTGGCTTGAGGCACATGAAGTTGCTGGAGAGAAGCACAGAATTCCTGGTGAGGACTGGTGAGCTGGCCTTTTGAGGCATATAGCGGGTGATGGGTATGCCCTAGAGAAGGGGGACAGAAGAGTACAGATTGAGGTTCAGGGAGAGTCATAAACTGTCTCACCAATCCTGGGGGGATTTTGTGGGTTACTTGTGAAAGGCACTGGATGGTTGGATGTAGGGTGGTGAAGTAAATTCCTATGTGTGGCTGTATAATGTGATAGTGTGTAGAGGCCAAGTTCTAATGGGCAACTTGGACAAAAGCGTGCACAGCTGTAGAGACTATGGGGTCCATTAGGATGGCGGGTGGACTTCCGTCCGCCCGCCAACCTAGCGAAGCTGGGACTGGTCGCCAGTGGTGCAGCGGTCCTACACCACCAATTAGGATGCAACCGCCACTGTGGCAGTCACATCCCGCATATACAACATTGTGGCGGGCGGTGCTGTGAGCAGCACCTGCCACAATGTTGTAAATGTATGTTGTGCATTGGTATGCACAACGTGACAGGCACCATGCGGTGCCTGCCACCTTGTGTATGCCAATGTAGGGGGGTACTGTGGGTATCCCCCAAGTGCAGCCCCCACCCACAGGGGACACACAACGGGCCCTCAAAGCGATTCCCGCATGCCTTTCCATGGCAGAGTCTCCGCCATGGAAAGGCATGAAACCGCCAACATCATAATATGGATGCCACCATATTGTGGGCCTTTTCCGCCCGGTAGGCAATCATGACGATTGCCTACATGCAGAAAAGCGGCGGACGGTTTTTCCGTCCACCGCGGTACCCCCTGCCATGCTAATGTGGCAGGGGATAACAGGCCGTCCGGCGGGGTGTTTTGGTGGGCGGATCGCCACGCTGATGACCCCCTATATATCACAAATTAATCCTTTTCAACCAATGTGATTATTCTCTTCTCATCATGTTTATTTACGCATAATCATATTTTCTTTGTTTCTTTTTTGCGTTACTAACAATATACAATGATCAAAGATTTTCAAACAGAATTCGGATTCTCATCATTCCAAATTTAACACATGCAAAAAAATCATCATCAGAAAATAATTATAACATTGAATTTCAGTGCCCAGTGCATTTCTGGACTGATGTCTCTTTATCAGGGGCGAGTCTGTAAAGGACAACTAAAAACATACGTATGTACAAACATGGTTCATAACATATCACAATTAATGCAATTTAATATGTGTTGTATTGGAATGTGAATGCTGTTACCAAGTGGGGTAAAGTACCCCTGTGTTGACTTACCTTCAGCGACCTTATTAGTGCCAATCACCATTCTACCTGATAGTCCACAAGTTAAACTTCCCTAAGTGAAACCAATCTACTCATGCAGAAAGAGAAACCCATTTCTGTGAGATAGACCAAATACCAGAAACCATTACTTACAATTCGAGGACCCTCTCAATGCACTTCAACCTAAAATGATCCTAAAATATTGCAAGTTCACAAGAGACTGTGCTATGCACAAAACGCAATCAACACCAGATTTCAGTAACAGTGTAAATCAATGCTGGACCTTGCTTACCTTTAAACTTCCCTCAAACGCCGCAAGGTCACCAGTACAAAACTGCTTGCTGATAGCACTGTGAAAGAATGTTAAAGCATGCATCAGAACATCGCAACTAGTCACTGCAAAGGTTCTACTACTACCGACTTGTTCAAACCTCTCATGCCCTTACCTTTTGCATCTACATCTGTATTTCTCTCCATAACATTCGCGTTGTAGCATACACAAACGTTAAATTTCCGACATGATTTGTACCTATGAAATCTCGTGATAACGACGCCTTCAACATCAGCGCCATGATGGACTGGTAAATGGTCACGAAGCTCACTACTAACTAAATGCTTACAAAACTAAACTGAATCGGTAAATGGTTAGGGATCAAGTATGGATTCATTCTAGTGCTGCCTGTGTGCCTGATAATTGTCATACATCGCATCAGGGTCAAGTAGAAAAGATCTGAAACAATGTTGTAAGAATGCAAAATAAAAGAATCCTAGATAGAAATGCCCGAAAAGGAAACAAAATACAACCATAATGACACCGTTCACACAGAGCGGTCTCGTTGAGCGAAATCATGTGGGAGGACAGAAGTAGATTCTCTAGAAAGCGCATCTAGTTGCCATGTATACTACAATCACTGCCATATTGAAAGTGATAGCACTTATCGTAATAAACCTTAAACCTTAGTGTGTCAATGCCTTCACTCAGTAGTATCAAAAACAAAGCTCAGTCCGTAAATAGTAAAAATCTATCAACATCCTAGTGAGCAGGGGACACAGCCCTGCGATCGCTCTGTTGCTCTCCATTTGCCTGACACAAATCTGTGTCATTTTCAAAGGCATCAAGAACAATGAAAACCGAAGGCGAAATAACAACCCTTTGATAGCTTTGCTTCGAAGCTACAGCGGACAGATCTCATTGTGGGAAATCATATAGGAAGACGAAGGTAGATGGTCATAAAACGCACCTAGTTACAGTCAAACAATTGTAATAGCGTCGGCACCATATTACAAGGGATTGTATGACATAATTTCGAAAGACAAAAATTCGACCTACAAAAATATCGCAACAAAAATATCGTGGTCAAGAATATCGACATCCTATCTACAACATGGTAATTACAAAAATATCGATAATTTAATATCGATGTCAAAAATATCGTAATTCAAAAATATCGGCTTTTTTTTAGTTTAAAAATATATGTAAAATAAACCAAATAATACTTATAAATCAAAGAAACATAATTAAATATATTGTATAATATGTAAAATGTATAATAAATATATATAATTAAATGAAACTTTAATGAAACATATATATATAATATATAATATATATACTTACTTAATAATTACTTTTAATAATAATTTCTGTAACATATAAATTATTAAATATTTATTTAAATTACCAATACATCTATACACATAAAACAATAACATTAATAAATATTAAATAATTACATATAGCAAATAATAATCAATAATTTTAATTTGAATAATTTTTATTATTAATTATATATTACAATAGCTAAAATATTACAAAACATATTTAATATCAGACTCAATAAAACTACTAGTCCAACTTCAACAAAAACAACAGTAAGGAAAATGTTGGATAGCGTAGGGGTAAAAATAACTATTCCAACTCCCGAGAGTGCAACAGTAGGGAAAACATTGGAAAGCGTAGGGGTAAAAATTACTATTCCAACTCCAGAGAGTGCAATAGTAGGGAAAGTGTTGGATAGCGTAATGGTAAAAATTACTATTCCCACTCCAGAGAGTGCAATAGTAGGGAAAGTGTTGGATAGCATAAGGGTAAAAATTACTATTCTCACTCCAGACAGTGCAACAGTAGGGAAAACGTTGGATAGCGTAGGGGTACAAATAACTATTCCAACTCCAAAGAGTGCAACAGTAGGGAAAACGTTGGATAGCGTAGGGGTAAAAATTACTATTCTAACTCCAGAGAGTGCAATAGTAGGGAAAGTGTTGGATAGCGTAAGGGTAAAATTTACTATTCCCACTCCAGAGAGTGCAATAGTAGGGAAAGTGTTGGATAGCGTAAGGGTAAAATTTACTATTCCCACTCCAGAGAGTGCAACAGTATAGAAAACGTTGGATAGCGTAGGGGTAAAAATAACTATTCCAACTCCAAAGAGTGCAACAGTAGGGAAAACGTTGGATAGCGTAGGGGTATAAATTACTATTCCAACTCCAGAGAGTGCAATAGTAGGGAAAGTGTTGGATAGCGTAAGGGTAAAATTTACTATTCCCACTCCAGAGAATGCAGTAGTAGGGAAAGTGTTGGATAGCGTAAGGGTAAAAATTACTATTCCAACTCCAGAGAGTGCAATAGTAGGGAAAGTGTTGGATAGCGTAAGGGTAAAATTCACTATTCCCACTCCAGACAGTGCAACAGTAGAGAAAAGGTTGGATAGCGTAGGGGTAAAAATTACTATTCCAACTCCAAAGAGTGCAACAGTAGGGAAAGCGCTGGATAGCGTAGGGGTAAAAATTACTATTCCAACTCCAGAGAGTGCAACAGTAGGGAAAGCGCTGGATAGCGTAGGGGTAAAAATTACTATTCCCACTCCAGATAGTAAAACACTTGGGAAAGCACTAGATAACATAGTGATTCTATGAACATTATAACCAATTCAATAATTTGTTATAAAAAAATTGCATGTTAACAATGTTTTTAAAAAAAAATTATTATTAAATACCAATTATGTAAAATAAATATTTAAATAAATAAATTTAAATTACATCCCACACTATTCCCCCTTTAACACACAACACACTACACATACAAAATACACAATAGATTTAAATATCAATTTATCTCTTATTTACAATTAATAATACATTCTTTATAATTAATATAGTTATTAATTCACTAATTAATACATATTAACTACGAAATTACAAATATTCACCTATTAATTATTAATTAACAATACATTAATTAGCAATAACAACAAATAAAATACAATAATCAATTATTTATATTTACTATATTTAACTAACTAATAACAATTAATTAATAATAATTACAAATAAATAAAATATATCATTATTTATTTTATTTTAATTACATCCAACCCTATTCCCCTATAAACCCAAAACCCACTACACATAAAAATTCACATAAATAATTTAATTATCAATTAATCACTTAATAAAATTAAATCACCAATTAATTACTAATTAACATTTAATTAATTAACTCTAACAATAAAGAATTATTATTAATAAACTAATTATAATGTATATAATTAACCAAATATTAAATTAATTTTACAATTAATAATTAATTAAAAATTAATTAATCTATTAATCAAATTAATTACCAATTATTAATTGATTACCAATTAATTAATCATAAATACCAATTAAACAATACATATTAATTCATTAATTATAATTACATTACTTCCCACCCTATTCCCCTATAAACCCACAACCCACTACACATAAAAATTCACATAATTAATTTAATTATCAATTAATCACTTAATAAAATTAAATCACCAATTAATTACTAATTAACAATTAATTAATTAACAATAACAATAAATTCATATTAATAATAAACTAATTATAATGTATATAATTAACCAATTAATAAAATAATTTTACAATTAATAATTAATTAACAATTAATTAATCAATTAATGACCAATTATTAATTAATTACCAATTAATTAATCATAAATACCAATTAAACAATACATATTAATTCATTAATTATAATTAAATTACTTCCCACCCTATTCCCCTATAAACCCACAACCCGCTCTGATACTAAAACGCTAAATTAAATGTAAAAAAATTATAAATCTCTAAACATTTATTTTTAAATGTATTAAAATACATTACAATAATCTTTAACATACAAATAAAATACATATTAAATGACATTACACTAAATAAATATCGATATTATTGACATCGAAATTTTTACTTACGATATTACTTACATCGATATTAATTACTTCGATATTATTAACTTCGATATTACTTACCTTGGGATCGATATTCTGTCCATCGATATTCTTCACTTCGATATTCTGTACCTACGATATTAAAAACACGATATTATTGTAGGTCGAAATTTAAAACTCGATATTTTGGCTAAACACCATTACAAGGCACAAAGACTTTCAGTCTGATATGATCATGCCATTATGGATGTCTACACTCACCCTTAGGAAAGCAACATTGCGCTCATCTATCAGTCTGGGAGGAAACCCCCCACAAACTCCTAAATGTAACAACTGATCTTTAAAGCCAATTAGTACATCCCAGCTGGCTCTTTGGGGTGGTGACCTAATTCCTTTCTACGTTCCCTGATCGGGTCATGTTTTGTTGAATCACCCTTACAAACCCCTGTATGTGTTGAGTGGATAGTGACATGGTTTCCATGACTGGTCAGGTTACAATCAACATGTTTGTCATATAAACATATTATATGTTCAAATGGATAGAACCTACAAAGTGTTTAGTCAGGAATTTATTTCATTAATGCTCTCCTGAAAGAACCGCAGCATTTCTCGTTTAGCATGGCGAATGTGTGCATGGATGATTTTGACTATGTATCATTTATATGGGAAATAATTCAATTTTAAGCAAGACTATCATATCTGTCTGAAACATGCTATCTCAAATTTGTCATTCAATCCTTTTGGGTTCAATGCGTTTACATTTTTTATCCAAAAGGCCTCTCGTTGTAACAGGTTTTTTTAATTATCTGTTCCCTGGAATATTGGTACTATTTCAGTGACTTGAAACTTCATTTGTGCAATAGTATGTCAGTTCTGGTTCCAATGGTCTGCCAAGTTGGAATTGATGCTATTCCTTATCTTGCTCTTATGTTCCGTGAGACGAATTTGTCGTTTTCTTTTACCTACATACAAGAAGCCACATGGGTATTTGATTGCGTAAACTACATTGCTGGAATTGCAGTCCACAGAGTGGTTCAATTTAATTTGTTCACCTGTTCTGGGATGAAGTAGTGTATCCCCTGTGATAGCATTGTTGCAATTAATACAATTAAGGTACTTCCTGGTGCCTTCTCTTCCTGGAGTTGTCTTAGTTGTTTTCCTTGACAGGATTTTCTTGATATTTCTTGATCTTGTGTATGCACATAGGGGCACATGCATCAACCATTTTTGCGAGCGCAAACGGTGCGATTCGCAAAAATTGGCCGTTTGCGCCCGCAAAAAGAGCATTTCCGATGCATGAAGGGACAAGGCACTCGCAATTTGAGAATTCACAATTAATTGCGAGTTCTCAAACTGCGATTGCATTTAAGGAATCGCAAATTGAGATTCCTTAAATGCAACGCATTAAAGTAAAATAATTAGCGATTTCGCTGATAGGGGGTGCAAATTACCATGAAGTTGAACTTCATGGTAATTTGCAAAAGCTTTGAAAAATGCACGAAAGTGCATTTTTCAAAGTGGTAGGTTACACACACATGTCCTTTGGACATGTGTGTGCGCAACATTTGTACACAGATCGATTTCAGGGGTGCAACAGGGTGTCGTTTTGACACCCTTGCACCCTTGAAATTGCATTCTCCATTGCGATTCTCTAATTGAGAATCGCAAATTGAGACCTTCCTCCCATTCATTCCTATGGGCCTCTAGGCCCGTAGGAAGGAATGGGGAGGTATTCCTTAATTGCGACTCGCAATTTGCGACTCGCAATTAAGAAATATTTAGAAATCGCTATTTTGTAAGCGATTTCTACATGCATAGGCTTTTGCGATCCCTTATTAGCGAATCCTTATTTTTCGCTACTAAGGAATCGCAAATGGCATTTTTGATGCATGTGCTAGATAGTGGTTTCTCCATGAACAGACCATGAAAATCCACTTCTTCTTCTAAAAGTTCCCTCCGGTTAAGGATTATAGTTTTAATGCCCTTGGATGCCGCTGAGAATCTAAATACGAACACCATTCTCTTTGTCTCCTTTTTGGGTTTCTTCTGTAGTAACATCTTTCGATCTGTTGATAATGCCCTTTGTGCATGACTTTCCAGCAACTCTTCTGGATATCCTTGTTGCATAAAACATCCTTTTTGTTGGTCCATCATTGATTTACACGAAGAGATATCTGAAGAAATTTTTCTTGTTCTCAGAAATTGAGAATATGGTACATTTCAAATCAAATTTGGAGGATGGAAGCTCTGGAATAGTAACAAGTTATTTCTGTCCGCTGGTTTCTTGTACATCTTCGTTGTGATTCCCACTTTTTCTAGCTCAATCCAGACGTCTAGGAATGCAAGACCTGTTTTGCTGATGGTATGTGTAAACTGTATCCTTGGTTTCCTGAAGTTCAACATCCTGATGATTTCTATAAGTGAGTCTTCAGTGTTCTTCCAGATTATGAAGCTATGGTCCATGAATCAGCGAAAAAAGACAGGACCATTCATCCAGGTGGAATTCGATAGAACATACTCCTGTTCAAATTTTGCTATTAATGTGTTTGTGTATACTGGTGCTCCGGGAAAACCCATGGAAGGTCCACTTTGTTGCAGGAAATGTTGTTTATTCCATTCAAAGTAGCTATGATGCAAACAAAACTCTTAAAGTTCAATCAGAAAAGTGTTTTGAGGATTTGATTTTTTTCAAAATTTTATTTTGGGAAGTTTTATATAGCGCAAACTAGACCCGATACATCGGGTATCAGAGCGCTTTACATAGCACCAGTTTTGTTAGACAAGGACACATTCACTTTTTCTTAGGCACGGGGAGATTAAGTGATTTTCCCAGAATCACAGGATGTTGAGCGTCGTAGCCGAGAGTCGACCCCGGTTCCCCAGCTTCGACTTTGACCGCTCTAGCTGCAAGGCTATATCCTCTCCCCTAATAGTAGGTTCTTGTAGGTTCTAGTAGGTTCTAGTAGGTTATTGTAGCAATGCCCATTCTACTTCATCAAGGCCCACTGAGTATGGGATAGATGTATAAAGCGAAACCACGTTTATGGTACACAAAAAACATTCCTCATCACCCTTTGCTAGTAAAGCCGCTATCATCCTAAGGAAATCTGTAGTGTCTTTAATATACGTTTCCCATGACTACTCAAAAGATTGAAGATGGGTATTGATGAATCTCCCCAACGGTTCGAGCAAAGAGCCGCAACCTGACACAATTGGCCGGAATGGTGGATCCATTAGGCTTTTGTGTATTTTGGGGAGCATATATAATTTGGGTATCCTTGGGAATTGTGTTGTTAAGTACAATTTAGTATTCTCATCAATCCAATCCATGTTCAAAGCTTTATTGAGTATTTTTTTAAGGAGATTAGAAATTTCCAATGTAGGGTCGGTATCCATTAGCATGTAAATGGCTGTACCATTCACATGTTCATTGACTTGCTTCGTAGAAGGTGTAATCCATCTTTACTAATCCTCCTCCCTTGTCTGCTTTCTGAAAAATTATTTCAGGACTCTGTGCCAAGGTTCATAGAATGCCGTATTCTGCACTGCTCAAATTAGTCTTAAATTTGTTAACCTTCAAGTAGTTTAATTTATTTGGATCTTCCTTGACCAAGATTTCAAATGTGCCCAGTTTTTTATGTGAGACTGGGGCCATGAATTTGCTCTTGGATTTGAATTGCAGAATCAAAATCTCCTCTTCTGTATTTGTCACCAGAACCACATTGCTAAAGAAATTCTTCAGTCTCAAAGTTCTCATGAATTTTAAGAAAGCGTTGCTGTTATAGGTTGGAAAAAAAGATGTCCCTTTATTCAATACGGTCCACTCGACATTAGTTAGAGGAACTGATGAAATGTTAATTACGAGTCCTTTCTCTGGCTCCTTAGGCCTTTCTTTGTATTTTACCTTTTTTTTTTCCTCACCGAGTTTTTTTGTTATGGATGTTTCTCTTGCGTGTGATCTGGTGGTTGCCATTGGTCTGGAGATTGGGCTAAAAAGGAGCTTGTGTGTGCTTGGTTTCTATTGTCCTTGTCAATTGGTTTACTAGACAAAGGTTCTATTCAAGATGACTGTGTTCTCAGCGGTGCTCTTGCTGTATCCATATGTTTATCTGATATTACGCTTTCTTCTGAAGATGTGTTAATCCTTTTGGTAAATCATCTTTGGGCATATACCTCTGCCCACTTGTGGGCTTCATTCAACTTATAATCAATAGTATCACGTTTGAATGTTCTCAGTTTTGTTTCTTGTAGCTCCTATCCATATGTATCCAGTTTGCCATTCAGATCCTCCAGAAACTGTTTCCAGTGTCCTTCTTCCACTCTCTGAGATAAATCTCTCCTCGTGTTTTCAATTTCTTCCTCAAGTTCATGGATGGTTCTGGAGAGTTCCTCTACCAGGAGTAGAAATAAATCTAAGGAGCATTTATTTAAAATCGCAAACCATTTTTCCATAAAGACGTGGTTATGTTGTAATCTGTAGAGCATGGGTTTGATAGCTATCCTCAATCCTCGGGGAATATGCTTCACCTTATGATATTGTATAAGTGTTGAGGCATGTAGTTGTTGATTCAGCTCACGGCGTGATAAATATTCAAATTGTTTTAATTGTTGTGTAATTGAACAACTTTGCACATTAAATGATCTGGCTTCCTGTATCAAACTGTAAATTTCAGTCACTTGTTCTGAGTGTAAGCTTCTGTCGTTGCTCGATTTGCCGTGATATTTGCAATGGTTTCAAATGACATTTTTACCTCCAGGTGCTACAATCAAGGAGTAGGCAGAGAATGTCCAAGAAGAAAAAACATGTAGATTTTGCACTCCAATTTTACATGAATTTTGCAAGTTTGCAACTTTAGAATGATCAGCGTGCTGCGCTTTCTGAATGTTTGACTAGCGTGAACTTAAAAATGTGTAGGGGTCGAGTTCCAATGGGCAACTTGGACAAAAGCGTGCACAGCTATAGAGACAATATGTCACAAATGAATCCTTTTCAACCAATGTTATTATTCTCTTCTCATCATGTTTATTTATCCATAATCATATTTTCTTTGTTTCTTTTTTACGTTACTAGCAATATACAATGATCAAAGTTTTCCAAACAGAATACAGATTCACATAATTCAAATTATATTGCGTAAAATAATCATCATAAAAAAATGATAACATTGAATTTCAGCGCCCAATGCATTTCGGGACTGATGTCCCTTTGTCAGGGTTGAGTCTGTAAAGGACAACAAAAAACAGACTTATATACACACATGGTTCATAACACATCACAATTTATGTAATTTAATATGTGTTGTATTGGAATGTGAATACCGTTGCCAAATGGGGTAAAGTACCCCTGTGTTGGCTTATCTTCAGAGGCCTTATTAGTGCCAATCACCATTCTACCTGATAGTCCACAAGTTAAACTTCCCTAAGTGAAACCAATCTACTCATGCTGAAAGAGAAACCCATTTTCGAAAGATTGACCAAATACCAGACCCATTACTTACAATTCGAGGACCCTCTCAATGCACTTCAACCTAAAATGATCCAAAAATATTGCAAGATCACAAGAGAACGTGCTTTGCACAAAATGCAATCAACACCAGATGCCAGTAACAGTCAGTAACAGTGTAAATCAATGCTGGACTTTACCTTACCCCACTTGGTAACGGTATTCACATTCCAGTGGGATCGGTTGAGTGCTGTTCTGATGGACAAAGCTTTTCTTGAATTCAGGTCAGAATTATGATCCAGGGGGTAGAATGGGTCACATCACATTGTTTGCCATGGTGATTCTGTATGCCTACTCAGATGAATCTGCGAGCAAGTTAAGTTTAGGTGTTGCACACATGGGGTCCACAGATGAGGAGAAGGGTTCCCCATGGGTCAGGTCAGTGGCTTAGGAGAGTATAAACAGAGGGATACAACATGGTAGAATTGTCTTATACCAAATTGGCATATTTAACTTACTTGCAAATCCCTAGTAAAGTAGATCAACATGTGTCCAGGACCTGTAAATTAAATGCTACTCGTGGACCTTTGGCACTGATTGTGGCACCCACTTAAGTAGCCCTTTAAACATGTTTTAGGCCTTCCATTGTAGAGCCTATGTGTGCAGGTTTAAACTGCCATTTTGTACTGTCAAAATAAACCTTTTGCCAGGCCCCAGCCTTCCCTCTTAACACATATAACACATGCAATGTATTTAAATTGCAGAACAAACACGTTTAAGTTTTAGATGTCCTGGTAGTGAAAATCTCTTAAATTCATTTTTCACTATTGCAAGGTCTATCTGTCCCCCAGGTTAACATTGGAGTTGCCTTATTACATTTTATAAGTGTAATTTCCAAATGTGAAGAGATCAACAATTCACGTTTGGTGTCTCTGTGATTGTAATTTAATATCCTAACCATGGTGAAGTAGGATTTTAAATTACAGTTTTGAAAATCCCACTTTTCCAAGGTTGTCAAATCAAAAAAAGTATTTAGTTGCCTGTTTTCTATAACGACTGCATTGAAAGGACCAATAATCTCATTTTTATTAGCCCCTATGATTTATTTCACATTACTTCAATATTCACTGAAGGGCATTGTGGAACATCTTCTTGCATGTCTTAATGAAGGGCAAACTTTCTTGGGGAAAAAAGTAAGATTAAAATGTTGAACAATCAACATGACAAAAATAGGTGAACATATAATCACATAACATAACAATTTCTTTCATTCAATCAAATGAACAGTGAGATTAACAATTCAGAGACCAGTCCTTCATTTGAAAAGTGAAAACATACGGCGGAATAGACAATTCCTATTTTTAACAAAGTCTTATACTGCCGGTATAAGCTACTGGGGTGCTCTAACTTTAATTGTTTGTACTGGTGGAATAGGCGATCTGCTAATATTCCCAAAAGCTGGCTGGTTTCTTGCGTAGAGTTCCATAAAGGAAAATATTCCTAACTGGCTAAGGGACCTAACCAATTCTATGTAGAAACCATGAAGAGTTATTTTTTGGAAGAGAGTAAGAGTGAAAATAAAGAAGAACTTCCCATAAAGAGTCATTCTGGAAACTCAGTTGAGTTCTCTACAGCTGCAGTAGTAACCATTATTGATAGAATGTTTTCTGCAGTAGCTTTGATCAGAGAAAGGTCCTTAGGTAAGAGGAAATAAGTCACCTTTAGCAGTAGGTGTTGGTAACAAGCAGAAGATCAACTCTACAAGAGAAGAGTCGCAAGGCAGGGGAGATAGATCTGAATCTGGAACCTCGCACATTCTCTGTTCTCAACTAGCTAGGAACACTCACTATTATAAAATCGTACAATATTGTATCACAACTCTATTAGTTGTCAGCTCTTACATTCAATTAAAACCGCTCATCCGATGCTATTGTCAACTTCCAGTGTCTCATCTTCCTATTTCCAAGGAAAACATTCACACTGCTATTGTTTTAGACTTTGTTTCAAGACTTTGATTCACGGGGGAAAGTTCTCATGAGAACCTTCTTACCTAAGCTAAAGATGCACTATGAGTTTCAATGTGAAAACAAAGCTTGTGAGAGATGTGGAGTCAAACTAGCAAAAATATTCTGATGACGCATACATATAGGTGCCGATCACAATCCGGTAAAAACCGGGTACGAACCGTCGGACGGAGCATATTCTCCGTCCGACGCGTACCCGGTCGTCAAAATATACAAACATGGAATTACGATTCGCACGGGTACACCATTACCGTACGAATCGTAAAAAAGACCGACCGAACAAAAAACACCTACCAATGCGATCCGGGAAAGCGCCGACCTGACGTCGGGACGCACGCAGCCAGCCATTCACGACCCAGGAATCACGATTCGCACCGACGTCACCCCGCACGGTGAATATTTTGCGGCAGCCAAAAACTGCCGGGAAATCAGGACGACGCGAACAAGGACCACCAGTACGCGACGGACAGACGACGACGCGAACAAGGAGGACCAGTACGTGACGGACAGACATGGACCCGAACCTACGAGTCATCCCTGCCCTCATAGCAGTCCACCTCCTCTACAGGTTACGACGCAGACGCCGCAGAAGGTCAGAATAACTAAGGGAGGGGGGAAAGTGGGGTGGGGTGGGGGTGGCACTACCAGGGCAGGCCACAAAACAACCACATGAGTGACACACTACACATGGCCTGGACATACCTGACTCCCATGCCCTGGTCACCACGAGGGGGTGGGGGCGTGTCCTGATAATCCAGCGACCGCCACAACGGAAGTCCGTCACCACGCGAACCGGCAACACAACCAGACAGGTACGTCCCGTACCCACGCCTGAAGAGCGTGGGTACGAGTCGGACCACGCCCACACACGTCACCCCAACAATGGCGGGACGGATCGCACCCACGTGGCAAAGGCCTGGGTACGGGCCGCACAAACATCACATAGCGTGGGGACGGATATGTACGGACCCTACCCCCACCCCGTATGCAAGGAGCGTACCCCCCACCCCAACAGTGAAAGTACGACCCGTACCCCCACCCGCGTATGCAAGGAGCGTACCCCCCTGCCCAACAGTGTAAGTACGACCCGTACCCCCACCCACGAATGCATGGAGCGTACCCCCCATGCCAACAGTGTAAGTACGACTCGAACCCCCACCCACGAATGCAAGGAGCGTACCCCCCAGCCCAACAGTGTAAGTACGACCCGTACCCCCACCCACGAATGCAAGGAGCGTACCCCCCACCCCAACAGTGTAAGTACGACCCGTACCCCCACCCGCGAATGCAAGGAGCGTACCCCCCTGCCCAACAGTGTAAGTACGACCCGTACCCACACCCGCGGACGTACGGAGCGTACCCCCAGCCCAACAGTGTAAGTACGACCCGTACCCCCACCCGCGGACGTACGGAGCGTACCCCCAGCCCAACAGTGTAAGTACGACCCGTACCCCCACCCGCGGACGTACGGAGCGTACCCCCAGCCCAACAGTGTAAGTACGACCCGTACCCCCACCCGCGAATGCAAGGAGCGTACCCCCCTGCCCAACAGTGTAAGTACGACCCGTACCCCCACTGGCGAATGCAAGGAGCGTACCCCCCTGCCCAACAGTGTAAGTACGACCCGTACCCACACCCGCGGACGTACGGAGCGTACCCCCACCACACCAGTGTCAGTAGACTCGTACCCTCACCTCTAATGCAGTGTGCGTAACCCCACCGTGTATGTGCCAAGCGCACATATCCAGAAATCGGAGGTGTGTGTGCAGAGTCCACCCAGCAGTGCCCTGAGACAGGAGTGGTGGGTGTGGAGTCCTCCCAGCAGTGCCCTGAGACAGGAGGGGTGGGTGCCCATCACTCCCAGCAGTGCCCAGAGACAGGAGGGGTGTGTGCAGAGTCCTCCCAGCAGTGCCCTGAGACAGGAGGGGTGGGTGCAGAGTCCTCCCAGCAGTGCCCTGAGACAGGAGGGGTGGGTGCCCATCACTCCCAGCAGTGCCCAGAGACAGGAGGGGTGTGTGCAGAGTCCTCCCAGCAGTGCCCAGAGACAGGAGGGGTGTGTGCAGAGTCCTCCCAGCAGTGCCCTGACACAGGAGGGGTGGGTGTGGAGTCCTCCCAGCAGTGCCCTGAGACAGGAGGGGTGGGTGTGGAGTCCTCCCAGCAGTGCCCTGACACAGGAGGGGTGGGTGCAGAGTCCTCCCAGCAGTGCCCTGACACAGGAGGGGTGGGTGCAGAGTCCTCCCAGCAGTGCCCTGACACAGGAGGGGTGGGTGCAGAGTCCTCCCAGCAGTGGCCTGACACAGGAGGGGTGGGTGCAGAGTCCTCCCAGCAGTGCCCAGACACAGGAGGGGTGGGTGTGGAGTCCTCCCAGCAGTGCCCTGAGACAGGAGGGGTGGGTGTGGAGTCCTCCCAGCAGTGCCCTGAGACAGGAGGGGTGGGTGTGGAGTCCTCCCAGCAGTGCCCTGAGACAGGAGGGGTGGGTGCCCATCACTCCCACTAGTGCCCAGAGACAGGAGGGGTGGGTGTGGAGTCCTCCCAGCAGTGCCCTGAGACAGGAGGGGTGGGTGCAGAGTCCTCCCAGCAGTGCCCTGAGACTGGAGGGGTGTAACACATGTGTGTGAGGCCAGAATTATCCACATGCATACTGGCTACAAGGGAACATGTCCCCATGAACTCATGTCAACAGACTCCACACACAAGTACAGTGATCACCAAGGATGCCACGATTGTCGCAGGTGGAGACATGGCCCTGCATGCATGGCCAAAGTAGAAGGGCTCCGTCACACACACAGCTCATGTAGACACAGCTCTGCGCTAAACATTGGGAACACCCTGCAGGGAAGAAAGCTGGGTACACAGAGGAAGGAATACACCCTTGGACAAGTGCACCATGCAGTAACTGCCTACATGAACAAAGAAAGTTAGCCAACACCTTGTGATGGCACACAGATCACAGGGTCCCACCAATGAGCAGTACACTACTACATATCCCACACACCCAAACCCTTACACACCACCCAAAACCATGTAGCAGCCCCACCAACACCAATACCAGCATAGCAGTAGTGTGATAATGAAAACAAAATTAAGCTTTATTCTGCAGGAGCACAATGTCCGTGGATCGCAGGCAGTTCAATCTTCACAAAGCCCATAGGGCAGTCAATGATTCTCAGCTGGATGGGGGACACAGTGGGATGCGTGTCCCCTACCTTGCCTGCACAGTCAAATGGCATCGTCTTCCACACTGGTGAGGGCATCAGGGGGGGGGGGAGCAACAGGCACCGCAGGGACATCAGGGCAAAGGGGCGGCGTTGTGGGTGCAGGGATGGAGGAGTCCACCACAGGGGGTGGGTCAGTGCCAAAGGCGGAGGCCAGGATGGCACTACACACCTTTGCAAGGTCATCCAGGGAGTCCCCTGCACCCGAAGGGACCTCAGGCCCCAAGGAGGGGGGGGGGGTCAGAGGGATGGGTCGCAGCGCCACCGGGGGAGGGTGGAGACAGGGGGGGAGACTCAACCACCCTGACCGGGGACCTCCGTGACCGCTTGCGTGGTGGTGTAACTGTGGGGCTCAGGGACAGAGCGGCCATGAAGGAGTCCTTGGGGGAGATGTGGCCAGGAGAGCTGAGGGGAGGGGATTTGGAGGGAGTGGACTGGGTGGAATGCGGACTCCCACTATGGCTGCGTGTCACACGTTTGCCCCCCGACCCAGTGGGTGTGCCTACCTCACCCTGTGTGTGCGTGTCAGGAGGAGTGCGGTGGACCTTCCCTGCTGGTGTGGTGCCCGTGTCCGTTGATGTGGGTGCATGCCGACGTCTGGGTGTACGTGTGACAGGCATGGGAGTGGGAAGTGTGGATGGGGCAGGGGTAGGTGGGGGGAGGTCGCGCTGCAGGAGACCCACTGCTGCAGTCAGTGTGGAGTCGATGGACCTCAGCAAGTTGCGTTGGTCAGCCTGCGATGAATGAATGCCCTCCAAGAAAGCCTCGATGTTGGTGAGGGTTTTGCCGTGGGCATGGAGGACATTAAGGATCGCAGCCTGACCAACCTGCAGTTGCCGCTGGATGTCCACAGACTCTGCATTGGCGGCAGCAGTGGAGACAGGGGCAGGGGGCGCGGTGCCTGGCAGGAAGGAGACATGCTGTGACCGGGCACGCTGGGAAGGGACACGAGCAAGTGGGAGGCGGCTGGTGGAAACTGAGGGGGCGGTGCGAGGTGTTGTTCCGCTGTCAGCTGCTGGTGCAGCCTCCGCCCACTCGGAGACATCGTCCCCGGACCTGTCAGCTTCGTAGTCTGATGTGCCAGTCGACAGGTCCTCGGCCACACTCTCCTCCGCCTCTGTCCCACTCGATGTGCCAGCCCCGATGTCACGGCTGGCACTGGTGCTCGGTCCCTCCGCCTGGTCTGTGTCCATGTCTCCCTCTGTGTCCCCCGACGATGCTGTGGGCAGGGTGGAGAGACAGAAATTATTCAGACACCTGTACACATCTGTCACATGAGTCCAATCTACATAGGTAACATTGCATGGCCTGAAAAGGAAGATCCCTAACATCTACTGAACAGGGTACCGATGTAGGGCATGCAACACACAGTTGGTTGAGCCACCATGCCACTGAAATACCATGGAGAGCATGAGACAATAGCGAAACACAGGAAAAGGAGTCTGACATAGCACCCAGGTCCTGGGGACAATCCAGCACTGCATCTGCACCACACAGCGTTTGCGAAAATACCGATGACCAGGGACCATATCCATGAACTTGAGACACATGCTGCATAGGTAATGCTGAAAACATGCACAACATGACTCGGTCACTGCACATTGCGTGTGTGTCCAGGCACATCACACACTGCCCAGACCCAGCAAGTGGTAATCAGGATTTAACACATAGGCATTGCCCGCCCCAACAAGACCCTACACGAGGCAAATTGTGGAGACACAGGTGGCACCAACATCTCATGGTCTGGGTGATACACACAGGGGCAGGCAAAAAGCAAGATTGGACGCCAAACAGCCAAGGTGCGCCTGTACAAATAATGAGGTACCAGTGCCCATCCTCAGATGAGTATAACAAGACACACAGGCACTGGCAACTGTGAGTATGAAGAAGGACAATCAGGTCAGGCTGCACAGTGGACACCTGTACAAATTAGCACGTCTATATACATGGTGACAGGGGACAATGGCACAGAGCACAACTTACGCTGTAGACACTGACAGTGGCCACGTTCATGATGACACATACACCACTGAGGAAAAGGTGCCCCAGGGGACAGTAGTGGGCACGCAACTACATGCTACTGAATGGTAATGACAGCAACACACGTCACCATCCCTGCACTATGTGTATCGCACACTCATGCACATCATGTCACAGGCCACTACATGGGACATGCGCGCTGTAAGGCATGACACATGAGAGACCAACTCCCATGTATGGAGTCAGCATCAGTGCCAACTGACATGGAACCCACATGCAGTGAACTTGACAGTGCACAGGCAAGGTCCCACAACCTGTTACACACCACCCCCACACATGATGCTACAGACATTGTTCCCGTGGACAAAGCGCCAGCCTACATTACCCTGGGAAGGAGTGACTACACACAGACCAGGGAACACATTGCAAGGAGGGGAAGGGTGGCAGGGGCACAGCGCTATACTGGGCCAAACAGGATCTGCACAGCACCTTTAAACCCTGCCAGTGGATTCATGCTACTGTGCCCTTACAAATGCCGGTGACACACAACAAACACACATGTACCTACCCCCTTCCGGCTGCTGCATCGCCTGTAAGCGCCTCTCCAGGTCTGGAAAGACCACCGGCAGCACACGCCTGTGGAGGTGGCTCAGACGGCGGCGGCCGCGGTTCTTGTGGCTCTCAGGTGAGTCCCCCAGCAGGAGCCGTGCAATCCTCCGCGTCCAGCACCGGATATCCTGCCAGCGTTTCCTCACCTGGGCCAGGCGCCGCCTCCGACCATCCACACCCCTCACGGCACTGACGGCGGTCAGCCAGATCTGCTCCTTGGCAGTGGCGCCTACCTGTGAGGAGGAACAAGTGACACCACATCAATACACCAGCCACATGTCACAGAGAGACATATGGGTACAAATTAGCTGGTAACAACAAGGCATGTCATGCAGCCAACGCATTGCACCTTTGTCATAGGGACATCATCCCCTGGTGAGGGAAAAAGCAGTACGTGCCACAGTGGGTACACAGGTGGAATGATGGCAATGTCACAATCAATGATCTAGGCTCACACTGTGCATCACACCCACCCCTCCTGTCTCAGGGCACTGCTGGGAGGACTCTGCACCCACCCCTCCTGTCTCAGGGCACTGCTGGGAGGACTCTGCACACACCCCTCCTGTCTCAGGGCACTGCTGTGAGTGATAGGCCCCCACCCCTCCTGTCTCAGGGCACTGCTGGGAGACATCAGGCACCCCCCCCCCGGGACCCCCCCGACAGTACATGGCATGTGTGTTACACCTGGACGCAATGGCAGAAGTCACAGTCACCACATAGGGACAGTCTGTGGCAGTGGCCTATGCACTCACCTGATAACCTGGTCGCCCATACAGCATGGAGTACTGTGGGAGGATCACATCCAGCAGAGCCATGTTCTCCTCCAGGGTGAATGGCTGTGTCCTCTCCACAGCCCTTGACATGGTTCCAGGGAATCAGTAGCAGCAGCTGGGTCGACGAATGCAAAGATGTGCAGGCAAGTGCTCCCTCATGGGACCTGGCTGCCTTATATGTGCCCTTCTGCCCAGTCTCATGCACAGGAGTACAGAGAGATTGGTCACTCACATTTGCATCCTATGTTTCCACCAATCCCTTCAAACCTAGCAGTCTGTGGGTTCTCTATCGGTTTCATTCTCCTGCATGATGTCAGCCCCACAAACACATTGCAACAAAGTAGACAAATCCCAACTGACTTCTGCTGTGCACCTTCCAGAACAATTTCCAATTTTGAACTTGGTCTCCATGACAACCAGCATGCATGTAGGCCTTAATACTTGTCCCCCATGTAATTTGGAGCATCACACACAGGTACGGTGCGTGTGGGGGCCCTAGGGCACCCCAAATGCATGGCAACGGCCCGTACATGCATGCCTACGCTCTCCATCACTTTTGGTCTGCACGCGTATGCGTACTCGTAGTGGTACGGACCGAACACTCGCATCTACGCTCACTATCACTACGGGTACGCATACGCGTGCAGACCCATAGTGATAGTGAGCGTAGATGCGAGTGTACGGTCCGTACCACTACGGGTACGCATACGCGTGCAGACCCATAGTGATAGTGAGCGTAGATGCGAGTGTACGGTCCGTACCACTACGGGTACGCATACGCGTGCAGACCCATAGTGATAGTGAGCGTAGATGCGAGTGTACGGTCCGTACCACTACGGGTACGCATACGCGTGCAGACCCATAGTGATAGTGAGCGTAGATGCGTGTGTACGGTCCGTACCACTACGGGTACGCATACGCGTGCAGACCCATAGTGATAGTGAGCGTAGATGCGTGTGTACGGTCCGTACCACTACGGGTACGCATACGCGTGCAGACCCATAGTGATAGTGAGCGTAGATGCGTGTGTACGGTCCGTACCACTACGGGTACGCATACGCGTGCAGACCCATAGTGATAGGGCCGTACACTCGCATCTACGCTCACTATCACTATGGGTCTGCACGCGTATGCGTACCCGTAGTGGTACGGACCGTACACTCGCATCTACGCTCACTATCACTATGGGTCTGCACGCGTATGCGTACCCGTAGTGGTACGGACCGTACACTCGCATCTACGCTCACTATCACTATGGGTCTGCACGCGTATGCGTACCCGTAGTGGTACGGACCGTACACTCGCATCTACGCTCGCCATCACGATGGGTACACATACGGCAGCACTCCCACAGTGATTTGGGAACATGCACAGGCCCTCTCAGCAGCAGTACGGCGGATTTTACACATCACTGTGGTGATAGGCGACACACATGTCGGAATAGGGCGGACATACTTGTCCATGGATGGACATACTTGTCCAGGAATGGACACCAAGGCATCGTCTGTGCATTACCACATGTGTTGGGCACAGGTGTCACAGGCTGTGATGTGGAACATGCCTCCTGAGTGGAGAAGGCACCAGATGTATGATGAGATGTGTACATGTGTACTGTGTGAGGGTGCAATGTGTGCCAGGCATGCCCTTGACTCCTTTGACATGTGTGCATGTGGGACTGCGCACTTGGGGTGAGCGTCACTGGCATGGCACGGACACCAACACACGGAAGTGTCCCATGATGCCCGGTACAGGGGTCATGACACATGACTCATCACTACCCACAGTGCACAATGTGACTATGCCATATATGTGTCCGGGATTTACATCGGGTTGATGTTGTTGCACCCTCAAAAGCTGCAGCCGTTGCAGCAACCAACATGTGGCTGTGTGTAGATTGTCATTGCACACTGTTCCCAACACCATGCCACATGTGTTACCGGATGTGAGGTGCACATGTATGCAAGGGACACGGAGTAGCGTGACAAGGCCATGTCAGCAAACTCACAAGGAATGTGTGGGGAGTCATGACATGTGCACCTTCATGGCAAGGTGTGTGGGCTGGACTAGTGTAATGTCATGTGACCTGTGGCTCAAGTGTTCCGCTGCCAGTCTCTGCAATCAGCATCACACTTCTGCTGATGTGTGGGTGTATGTCACTCCTGTCTTGCGTCGGGCAGTGCACTTGCACTGGGACACAGCTATTCCCATGGCGTGGCATGGGGAGGTTCTCAATCACCGTGTGTAGCTGGGTCTTGGAAGGAGTGTCACCTTGCATCCATACGTGTCCTGGGCATGTAGCACATGCCTGACTCCCTATGTGGCATGTGTGTATTGGCAGATTTACATGTGCTCAGTAGACATGAGTTGTTCTCGTAGTGCACTCACTCTTCCTTGTCACTTCCAAATTACTGCAGAGCGCCTCCTGTTGCCCGAAGAATTCCAGACTTGGCCACCATGCAGGAGAATGACAGGATCCGGCTCTACCGCTTCACCCAACCGTTGTTTCTGGAGCTGACGGCGAGACTGGCACCACACCTGCAACCGCAGCACAGGTATCCTACGGCACTGACACCCCAGCTGAAGGTAATGGCTGCCCTACATTTCCTTGCCACGGGTACCTTCCAATATACCATAGCTCATGTTGGTGGCATGTCCCAGAGCATGTTCAGCGGTGTGCTGCATGATTTCTTGGAGGCCATGTTGATTCACCTGGATGACTTCATCAAGTTCCCAACCCCTGAACAGATGACTGAGGTCAAGCGTGGTTTCTATGCCCTGGGAGGGATGCCCCATGTCATTGGGTCCATAGATGGGACACATGTAGGTTTGGTACCACCACACGCACGAGAGGTGGCGTACCGCAATCGGAAGCACTACCACTCCATCAATGCCCTTGTGGTGTGTCTGTCCAACATGGTGATTTCACATGTCTGTGCTCGTTTTCCAGGATCAGCACACGATGCCTACATCATGAGGCGTAGCGGGATGCCTGATATGATGATGCAGCTGCGCAACGAACGTGCATGTGTTGTTGGTGGGTACAGTCTGTCTGTCCTGTATTCTGTTTGGCCGAGCAGCACTACCGCTTCGCCAGTTCTAACGATATCCATGTGCTTTCCATTTAGGGGACGCTGGCTATCCCAACATGCCTTGGCTGCTGACACCTCTCCGCAACCCCATCACGCCGGCCCAGCTCCGCTACAACACCGCCCATGGCCGGACAAGGCGAGTGATAGAGAGGACGTTTGGCATGCTGAAGAGCCGATTCCGGTGCCTCCACAAGACCGGCGGCGCACTCCCATATGCCCCGGCGAAGGTCTGCAAGATCTTCATGGTCTGCTGCATGCTGCACAACATGGCAGTTGAAAGAGCTGTGCCCCTCATCCTGGATCAAGATGACGAGGACCATCCACCCGTGGAGGACGAAGGGCTTGGCAATGGGGCTAGTGATGTGGAGGATGTGGAGCCGCAAGAGGACATCCGGACTCGGCTCATACGCGACTTCTTTGCTTAGTGGTGAGTACCAGGGTCTGAGTGTGCACGCATTGGTCCCCGTGTGGCATGCGTTGTGATGTGTGTCTCCACCTGCATGTATGGCACGTGGGTCAGAGGTGTGTGTGGGTGTGTCACTGGAGTGATGGTGGCAGTGATGGTAGTATTTCCCCAGGCATAATTGTGACCTAGCATGTTGTCATACATACATGTGTCGAGTAAATGCACATGCAAGTGGCTGTGCTTCTTGTGGCTGACTTCTTGTGTGTCTCTCTTCCCCAGGTACCTGCGCATGCCGTTTGCTGGTTGCATTGTTGTGGCACTGCTATTCCTCATGGACATGGCATCGTGGGCTGACTCAGCGTTACAGGCACGGACACGTTTGGAAGTCTCCATGGGGTAAGGGATGCATCTGGGGTGTATTGGGTGTGGCAGTTGTTCACGATGTGTGCACACTGCCCCGGTCGGGGTTTGGGTCCTCTGCAGACATGTGGCATCCCCATGGGACACGACATGCAGCTGGGTACACCTGAATAGATGGGCTGCCTGGTTGTCAGTCATCAGTGATGGGATGGTGGATTGTGATGAAGGCATCAATGTGTGTGACACTGCCCTCGGACACATACGGTTAACATTGTCTTGACATGGCGTGGGACTTCCACATCAGCGGATGTATGGTGTATGGCAGGCTCTCCGTGAGCAGCTGTGGGTATTTAGCTATTATCCGACACTTGTGTGCCAGTTCCATGGCTATCACGCATTTGTGCTGCAGAAGGGGGGTGCCAGTGTTGGAGCCACATGTTACTCCACATGATGTGTTCATGTGTACTTCAAGTTGCCTCTGCAATCCCAAACACATGACTATTAAAGGTGTCCCTATGCCTCCAAGGTGCCTCTTCTCAGTCAATGCTGGTGTGTTGGCACGGTGCATCCTGCATGTCTGGCATGGTATTCCCTGATTGTGGCTATGTGTCAATGTGTCGAGTGGCAAGATGCAAGCTGTGTGTGTGTGCTGAGACTGTGTAATGGGCATGATGTCCATGACTGTGTGGGTATTGTGACATGTGCCATCCCCATGCATCCAACGTTGTCCATGACCCCATTCTCTGCATCCACCGGACTCAAGCTTGCAGGACATGGTTCTGCCACCTGTCTACACGTACCTGGGTGCCCCCCAGGACACGGGCCAGGATCCCTGACCTCTGCGCATGAGTGTTGCTGTACTCAATGTGTCTGTCAGCACGGTTGTTCGGCCACCCCCTCAGCTGGTTCTGACCATCACGGGTGTGTATGGTGCTCCATGTCTGTCTTGCCTAGAAAACTGTGACCCATGTGTCCTGTGCCAGACTCAGGCCCCAGGGTGTGGATGGTTGAAGTGAACAGATGACTCAGGCATGTTTAGACTGTACAAGACACATGTTAGGTAATAATGCTACCAGCAGGCATCTACTCTTAATAGTGTGATTTATTATTGGGGGGGGGGGGCCAAGTGAGGGCCTTTCCGGGATTAGGGAATCCAAAGTTCAGTAGGGGAGTTGGTGTCCTTGCCATTGGAAATCCTCAGAGTCCATGCCACAGTCTTTGTCAACATTGGTCAGCCAGTGACCAGCAGGGCCATGTGGCAGAGAATGTCTCTTGATGCTGTGATGCTGTTGCTCCAGTGGGCCAGGTGCCAGGCCAGGTGTCCTGGGAGATGGTGATGTAGCAGCCACCCTCACGGTCCTTTCCGTGGACGACCCGGCTTCCTGCGGGGAACCTCAGCAGCAGGCCGTGACGACGTCTGGGATGCTCCGTCGGATGTTTCCTCCTCCTCCTCATGATCCCTCCCTGTGGGTGGTGATGTTCTCCGCCTTCTGGCACAGGGAGGGTCGGCCATGGTGTCGGCCATCCGACGGAGTTCAGCGTGAATCCCCTGGGACGCCGTCACTTGCTGAGCCTGTCTGTCCTCCATCCTCCGTTGGTGTAGCTGTAGACAGGCTATTAGCTCCGCATGTTGCTGGGCCTGCTGGACCTTGATCCCCTCGAGGACGGACACAACCTGGGCCATGCCCGTGGTGTCCTGCCGGTATGAGTCCAGGATGTTACGGACATGGGAAAATACCGGATCCCCAGCCAACTGGTCAGGCTCGCGCCTCCGCCGCTCTCCACTCCCACCACCCCTGCCCACTTGCGTCTGGCCTGCACTTGTGGGCACATGGGGTCTCCGGGACCCCTGAGGGGTGGCATTGGCGTTGTCGCCTGCCTCCTCCTGGGTGCCCGGGACACCGTGTCCCTCCTGGCGAGCCTGGCTGCATTGTGGTGTTGGGGCAGGGATCCTGGGTGTCTCCTGGGATGTGGCAGGAGTGGGGGTGGTGGTTGGCACGGTTGTACCTGACGCAGGTGCTGCAGGTGGTTGGACACCAGAGGGGCCAGGTCGGTCGGGGTCGTCCGCAGAGTGGTGAGAGTGGTCGCTGCCGGTGGGATCGGTCTCCTGCAGATCCGGGTCCTGTGAGTGTTCCCCCCCAGTGTTGGGGGGTGCAGCACGACGTTGACCTGTGTGTGAGAGAGACAATGTTAATTTTGATCCATGCAACATCCATGTTTCATCCGTTACAAAGTTGGCACATTTCCTCTTGGAATTAGGATCTGTCTTGCATTCCACTCACAGTGCACTTGTGCATGTGTGTGTCCCTTGGGCACCAATTTGGCCCCTTTAACTATGTGTGGCACAGTCTTACTTGCTGCGTCAAGTGTGACTGCAGTCAGCAGTGGAGTGTGCATGTGTGCCGAGCTATGCGTTTGCGCCTTCCTTGTAGCACTGTACATGTGCACATGGAGTGGATCCACACACTCATATGATGCAGGTGGCTGTCCTTGTGCTCGTGTACAGGTTGTAACATGGCCCTGCGTTTTGCCATGATGAAGAGGGGGGGTTCTGGCACTGGGCACCCTTGTCTACATGCACGCAGTCCACCTGCTGACGAGCAGACATTCCCACACACCAAAGGACTGATTTGCTCTCCCTGTGTCTCCCTCCTTCTCTGTCCCCCTCTCCCTCCCTCTCTGTCCCCCTCTCCCTCCCTCCGTGTGTCAGCCTCCTCCCTCTGTCCGTCTCCCTCCCTCTCTGTCCCCCTCTCCCTCCCTCTCTGTCCCCCTCTCCCTCCCTCTCTGTCCCCCTCTCCCTCCCTCTCTGTCCCCCTCTCCCTCCCTCTGTGTCCCCCTCTCCCTCCCTCCGTGTGTCACCCTCTGTCACCTTGGCCCAGCTTCCTGGGCACACACTGTTAGCAGATCTTTGAGTGGCCCTTGGCCTGTTGATGTGAGTTTGTTTCTGATCTCCAGGCACCCATTTTGTCTGCTGTGTGTCTGTGCGCTGCTGCTGTGGTGGTGTGTGCTGCCACTCTTTCACACTGTTGGCTGTTCATTAGCTGCTGGCATGTGCAAAACAGTGCCTTCACCCCCATGTGTTGATGCAAGGCGTCCGCCATTTGCTGGCAAGTCATTCCTGTGTTGGGACACAGTGTTTGTCTGGCTGTGACCTAGGCCATATGGGCAGAGGGCATTGTTGTCTGCTTTGGAGTCGCACTATGTGATTCTTGGTGCCCAGCCTCCCGCCATCCGGGTTACCGTGTCATGTGTTGTTGTCTTCTGTGGCCTGTGACTTGACATTGTCCAGCTGGGTGCATGGGGCATGGTGGCAGCAGTGGCATGTGCCTGCTCATGGAGTGTGGTTGAGTAATGCGATGGCTTGTGGTGGTTGCGTGCCTGTTATTGATTTTGGTTGTGGTTGCAGTTCCCCCCATGTGAGGTGCGTTGTTTGTGTACTCACCCGGGTCTCGGAGTCCTTCTACTCCTTCAACTGCCTCCACCGGCAGTATGGCCATCACCCTCTCCTCCCAGGGATGGTACTGTACGGCTCTGCGGGAGGGCCCTCCTCCGGTGGCGTTGGCCTGGTCGTGTTCCTCCTGCCTCTTGGCTCTGACCCTCCTCCGCAGATCGTACCACCTGTTCTGGCAATCCTGCTTGGTCCTCCTGGTGTCCGCAACAGCATTCACAGCATCGACGATGGTCTGCCACATGGCTGTTTTGGCTGCCTGGCTGGTGCTTCTGACCAATGTTCCAAAGATCTGTGGCTCGACTCTGAGGATTTGATCAACAAGGACCTCCAACTCTCGGTGACTGAACTTTGGATTCTTGGTAGTGGGCATGGTGAGGGGTGTGGGTGGGGATGGTGTGGGTGTGGGGGGGGGTGTGGATGTTGGGGGGGGGGTGTGGATGGTTGTGTGTGTGTGTGAATGTGATGAGAGGGTGTTTGTGAGGGTGGTCGTTTGAAGGTGTGCAAGTGTAAGGTGTGGTGTAGCTTGTAGTCTGGTTCTGTGGTGTCTGGCAGCAGTGAGTCTGTTGGAAAGGCTCATGGTTTGTGTGTGTGGGCCCTTTTTATTGGTCCATGGGTGGGTGTGGCAGTTTTTGAATTTTGGGTGGGTGTGTTATAAGGAGTGGTGGTGTATTGGGCCTCTGTTTGTTTTTGGCAGTTGCAGGTCAGTGATTGTGTTATTTAAGTGGTTGTTGGCCATGTTTAGTGGCTGTGTGCCTTTCGACTGGTGTATTCTTGTGTTGTTTTATTTTGTCCTGGTTGTGTACGTGCGTTTTGAGCGTGTGTACGGTGTGTACATGGGCCATTTGGTTGTACGATTTTGTCCTTGTGTGTGGCTTTGTAAGACTCGTACATGCGGTTGTGATGTTGGGGCATGGGGTGCGCTCCGTACTTAGGAGGTTGTGTTGGGGGTGCGCCAGGAACGTACTGGGGTGGGGGTACGACTGGAACGTACTTGGGTGTAGGTACACGGGGGGTACGACACGTACAGGGGTGGGGGGTGTACATTGACGGTGGTACGACACGTACTGGGGTGGGGGTACGACTGGAACGTACTGGGGTGTAGGTACACGGGGGGTACGACACGTGCAGGGGTGGGGGGTGTACATTGACGGTGGTACGACACGTCCTGGGGTGGGGGTACGACTCGAACGTACTTGGGTGTAGGTACACGGGGGGTACGACACGTCCAGGGGTGGGGGTACGACTGGAACGTACTTGGGTGTAGGTACACGGGGGGGTACGACACGTCCTGGGGTGGGGGTACGACTCGAACGTACTCGGGTGTAGGTACACGGGGGGTACGACACGTACTGGGGTGGGGGGGTGTACATTGACGGTGGTACGACACGTACTGGGGTGGGGGTACGACTGGAACGTACTGGGGTGTAGGTACACGGGGGGTACGACACGTACTGGGGTGGGGGTACGACTGGAACGTACTGGGGTGTAGGTACACGGGGGGTACGACACGTACTGGGGTGGGGGTACGACTGGAACGTACTGGGGTGTAGGTACACGGGGGGTACGACACGTCCTGGGGTGGGGGTACGACTCGAACGTACTTGGGTGTAGGTACACGGGGGGTACGACACGTCCAGGGGTGGGGGTACGACTGGAACGTACTTGGGTGTAGGTACACGGGGGGTACGACACGTCCTGGGGTGGGGGTACGACTCGAACGTACTTGGGTGTAGGTACACGGGGGGTACGACACGTACTGGGGTGGGGGGGTGTACATTGACGGTGGTACGACACGTACTGGGGTGGGGGTACGACTGGAACGTACTGGGGTGTAGGTACACGGGGGGTACGACACGTACTGGGGTGGGGGTACGACTGGAACGTACTGGGGTGTAGGTACACGGGGGGTATGACACGTACTGGGGTGGGGGTACGACTGGAACGTACTGGGGTGTAGGTACACGGGGGGTACGACACGTACTGGGGTGGGGGTACGACTGGAACATACTGGGGTGTAGGTACACGGGGGGTACGACACGTCCTGGGGTGGGGGTACGACTGGAACGTACTGGGGTGTAGGTACACGGGGGGTACGACACGTACTGGGGTGGGGGTACGACTGGAACGTACTGGGGTGTAGGTACACGGGGGGTATGACACGTACTGGGGTGGGGGTACGACTGGAACGTACTTGGGTGTAGGTACACGGGGGGTACGACACGTCCTGGGGTGGGGGTACGGCTCGAACGTACTTGGGTGTAGGTACACGGGAGGTACGACACGTACTGGGGTGGGGGGTGTACATTGACGGTGGTACGACACGTCCTGGGGTGGGGGTACGACTGGAACGTACTTGGGTGTAGGTACACGGGGGGGTACGACACGTCCTGGGGTGGGGGTACGACTCGAACGTACTGGGGTGGGGGTACACGGGGGTACGACACGTACAGGGGTGGGGGGGTGTACATTGACGGTGGTACGACACGTACTGGGGTGGGGGTACGACTGGAACGTACTGGGGTGTAGGTACACGGGGGGTACGACACGTACAGGGGTGGGGGGTGTACATTGACGGTGGTACGACACGTACTGGGGTGGGGGTACGACTGGAACGTACTGGGGTGTAGGTACACGGGGGGTATGACACGTACTGGGGTGGGGGTACGACTGGAATGTACTGGGGTGTACATAGACGGTGGTACGACACGTACAGGGGTGGGGGGGTGTACATTGACGGTGATACGACACGTCCTGGGGTGGGGGTACGACTGGAACGTACTTGGGTGTAGGTACACGGGGGGTACGACACGTCCAGGGGTGGGGGTACGACTGGAACGTACTGGGGTGGGGGTACACGGGGGTACGACACGTACAGGGGTGGGGGGGTGTACATTGACGGGGGTATGACACGTACTGGGGTGGGGGTTCGACTGGAACGTACTGGGGTGTACCTAGACGGGTGGGGGTATACATACACGGGGGGTACGTGTCGGACGTACGGGGGCTGGGGGGAGTGTTGGGCGCGTATGCGGGCACATGTCTCCATGGTTGCTATGGGTGTTCGGTGCGGACGGTGTTTTTTCCATACGGTTGTACGCTCGGACGCACGGGATGGATCGTGATTCCTCGGTCGGACTTGGCTTTTCACGTTTGTAAGGTAAATCGTCCGAGGACGTGTCGGACACATTTTCCGACCCGAGGACGTGTGGGGAATGATTCCCAGTGCGGTTCGTATGGACTTTTTACCATGCGAATCGTGATTGCCAGTTCGTACGGCACTTGTACGATTCGTACGGTAAAAAGACCCGATACGAGTCGCACGGGGGAATTTTTTACCGGATTGTGATCGGCACCATAATGTCTAAATCATTTTTTATTATAACAATCACAGTAAGCCTCATTGTATTCGGTTAAATGACCTAACATGGGGTAAGGGAACTGAATGAAGCATAAATTGGAAGTCAGCACATTCTAAGGAAGCTGCTGGTGCTAGGCAAAATATTCTAATAATTGTCTATTAAGCTGTGAGGAAAAGGTGAAAATAAAGGCTTTGAGCTCTAACTAAATGTGCACATTCAAGGATGATAGCTTAGTACAATTTTTATTTATTTATTTATACTATTTCATAAACATTTTATAAGTATGTTTCCTCTCTATATGAAGGATTAATACGGATTCTAACACGTTATGAAGTGGGAACCATATAGAGGAGGGTACACTCATAAGCTGGAGTAAAGGCTGGTTTATTTAAGATATATATTTTGCCCCAGCGTCCTTATGAGCGCTCCACTCTTTGACAATCTTCTCTCCCTTTTGAACTATAACATTCTACACAGAGGCCCACCAAGATGACATGCCACCTCAATAGAATATCCAGGAAGGGGGGTTCCAAAGGCCCACACAATTCATTAGGAGAACTGTAGGATACCACACACCTCCCTCCCTACAACATTGCGCAAAAGAAAAGTACGTATAAGATATGGGCCAATAAACATTACAAAATGTGAATATCACTGCAAAAACAGCAGGATAATAAATGCATGGCATAGGAGTAAACTCGAACTAGTTACACATGTTTGGAAAAAAACAATGACAAAATCACACATAGGGCCTGATTCTGATCTCGCTAGGAAAGCCCTCCATACGACTCAGGTCTGGAAGGCTTCCCGAGCGAGACGTTCTTCGGGAATCCGAACGAGCGAGTATGATGCTGCCGTATGTTTATGGACTTGGTTCGCTCGGACTCCCATTGAACTCTATGGAAGCCCGTGTACAGATGCCTACAAAGGCTCCCATAGCAGAAAAAGGGTGGGCGGGGAAAAGCGTACCCCTGTGGCAGGCAGCCCATGGTGCCCAGCACACTGTGCATGCCTGGATCGGGGTACCCATGGGCACACCCCTGTGACAGATTCGGAGGGCCCCAGGTGAAGAGGGGCCTGCTACGCCCACCCGAAGTACGCTTCTGACAGCTGTTTCGTCTCACTGAGACCGAGGTAAAGCGGCTGTCCGAATCGTGCATCGTACTCGCTCAGTCGGAATTGGGCTCCATAGTGCTGCATGATTCGGCTACGAACAAGTCGTACTGGCAGGTTCGGGTCCCAGAAAAGATTTGGTCGGCATGCACGCAATCTTCGCATCGTACTTGGCTGTTCGGACCTGTGTACGATTCGGTTGTAAACAAGGGCTACAAATCGGATCCAGGAAAGCCAAATCCGATTTGGAGGCCTTCCCAACGACATAGGAATCGGGCCCATAGTCATTCAAATAAGTGGGCTTAACAACATGTCTAGACTTCTCCTTACACTGGACTCATTATGATCCACCTTGACCTTGTGAGGGGTTTCTTAGCATTCTCTCCTTAGTCAAACCTCTGGTCAGTTTGGCCACCCTTTTAACGTTCCACAACCTATAGTGTTCTGTTCTTAGGGATAATTTTGATCACTCTCATGGGATGAAGACATTTAGAACCTTGCATGGACAAACCCTTGAGGTGTGATTTTATGCTAACCATCACCCACCTCGACCACCGTCCTTACGAACATCAAACCTTTCCTTGTTCTTAATCATTTTCTTCATCTCCATTTCTTCCTTCTCTTTCTTATCCCTTGCACACTCCACACCCTGGGTTTTGTTCGATACCCAGAATGGGCAAAGAAAAGTACCTGCTTTCCTCTTTCTAAAAAGTTCAAATGGGGTCTTCCCTGTCATAGTATGGGGCATGAAACTGTAGTTTTTTACCCTATTGAAAACCTCTATTTTCCAACATTTCTGGTTGGCCAAGACCATCTGGATGGTTTTCTTCAACACACGGTTGTATTTCTCGACTGTGCTATTGGATTATGGGTGATATATAGACATTTTCCTGTTTTTAATACCCCAGTCATCCAAATAAGTCTCCATCTCTTTTGAGACAAACTGGGCTCCATTTTTGGTTAAAAAAACAGATGGAAAACCCTCTGATGGAAGACCCTCTTTCTCAAAGGTGCACTCCAATAAAGCCACCACATCCGTAGTTCCAATGGAATTGGTCAACCGAATTTCCAGCAACCTTGAGTACATTTTCAACTGCACAATTACATATTTGTTCACACTAGATTTATTGATGGGACAGAAGATGTCTATCGGCCTCATTATGAAGCCAGTCAAACTGGCTTCCGTGGCCCTGTCGGAGGCAATCGGACCTCCGCAGTCTCATCAGAATCAGTCAGTCTGACCACCTGATTATGATGCATGCATCATGTACTCTGACCAACCGCTTGGAGACCGTAGACTCTGACAGCCTTTTTCCAACTGTTGAGATGGCGGTCAGAGAAAATCGCAAAAACAACAATTGATGGACAGAATGCAGAACAATGTCATACATTCACCCCAGTACAGAGATCTGGGCCTAAATCCATCGTTTTTTTGCTCACCATGCCGTTCCAGTTTGAACCCAGCCATATGCAAATCAGTCTTGACCCTGTGCTTCATGGGAACAGTCCAGCCGGAACTGCCAAGCCAGGTCCTCCCTGGACTGGAAACAAGCATCCTAGGACCGGTTTCGGGGTTTCACCCCTCTTCAGCCAGGATAGCTTGATTCCAGTGGCATGGAGAGCAAGGGACCCACGTCTGGGCATACCCTTCCCACTCGGGGTGACAAATGCAAAAACAACAATTGATGGTCAGAATGCAGAACAATGTCATACATTCACCCCACTACAGAGATCTGGGCCTAAATCCATCGTTTTTTTGCTCACCCTGCCGTTCCAGTTTGAACCCAGCCATATGCAAATCAGTCTTGACACTGTGCCTCATTGGAACAGTCCAGCCCGAACTGCCAAGCCAGGTCCTCCCTGGGCTAGAAACAAGCATCCTAGGACCGGTTTCGGGGTTTCACCCCTCTTCAGCCAGGATAGCTTGATTTCAGTGGCATGGAGAGCAAGGGACCCACGTCTGGGCATACCCTTCCCACTCGGGGTGACAAATACAAAAACAACAATTGATGGACAGAATGCAGAACAATGTCATACATTCACCCCAGTACAGAGATCTGGGCCTAAATCCATCGTTTTTTTGCTCACCATGCCGTTCCAGTTTGAACCCAGCCATATGCAAATCAGTCTTGACCCTGTGCCTCATGGGAACAGTCCAGCCCGAACTGCCAAGCCAGGTCCTCCCTGGACTGGAAACAAGCATCCTAGGACCGGTTTCGGGGTTTCACCCCTCTTCAGCCAGGATAGCTTGATTCCAGTGGCATGGAGAGCAAGGGACCCACGTCTGGGCATACCCTTCCCACTCGGGGTGACAAATGCAAAAACAACAATTGATGGACAGAATGCAGAACAATGTCATACATTCACCCCAGTACAGAGATCTGGGCCTAAATCCATCGTTTTTTTGCTCACCATGCCGTTCCAGTTTGAACCCAGCCATATGCAAATCAGTCTTGACCCTGTGCTTCATGGGAACAGTCCAGCCGGAACTGCCAAGCCAGGTCCTCCCTGGACTGGAAACAAGCATCCTAGGACCGGTTTCGGGGTTTCACCCCTCTTCAGCCAGGATAGCTTGATTCCAGTGGCATGGAGAGCAAGGGACCCACGTCTGGGCATACCCTTCCCACTCGGGGTGACAAATGCAAAAACAACAATTGATGGACAGAATGCAGAACAATGTCATACATTCACCCCAGTACAGAGATCTGGGCCTAAATCCATCGTTTTTTTGCTCACCCTGCCGTTCCAGTTTGAACCCAGCCATATGCAAATCAGTCTTGACACTGTGCCTCATTGGAACAGTCCAGCCCGAACTGCCAAGCCAGGTCCTCCCTGGGCTAGAAACAAGCATCCTAGGACCGGTTTCGGGGTTTCACCCCTCTTCAGCCAGGATAGCTTGATTTCAGTGGCATGGAGAGCAAGGGACCCACGTCTGGGCATACCCTTCCCACTCGGGGTGACAAATACAAAAACAACAATTGATGGACAGAATGCAGAACAATGTCATACATTCACCCCAGTACAGAGATCTGGGCCTAAATCCATCGTTTTTTTGCTCACCATGCCGTTCCAGTTTGAACCCAGCCATATGCAAATCAGTCTTGACCCTGTGCCTCATGGGAACAGTCCAGCCCGAACTGCCAAGCCAGGTCCTCCCTGGACTGGAAACAAGCATCCTAGGACCGGTTTCGGGGTTTCACCCCTCTTCAGCCAGGATAGCTTGATTCCAGTGGCATGGAGAGCAAGGGACCCACGTCTGGGCATACCCTTCCCACTCGGGGTGACAAATGCAAAAACAACAATTGATGGACAGAATGCAGAACAATGTCATACATTCACCCCAGTACAGAGATCTGGGCCTAAATCCATCGCTTTTTGCTCACCATGCCGTTCCAGTTTGAACCCAGCCATATGCAAATCAGTCTTGACCCTGTGCCTCATGGGGACAGTCCAGCCCGAACTGCCAAGCCAGGTCCTCCCTGGACTGGAAACAAGCATCCTAGGACCGGTTTCGGGGTTTCACCCCTCTTCAGCCAGGATAGCTTGATTCCAGTGGCATGGAGAGCAAGGGACCCACGTCTGGGCATACCCTTCCCACTCGGGGTGACAAATGCAAAAACAACAATTGATGGACAGAAAGCAGAACAATGTCATACATTCACCCCAGTACAGAGATCTGGGCCTAAATCCATCGTTTTTTTGCTCACCATGCCGTTCCAGTTTGAACCCAGCCATATGCAAATCAGTCTTGACCCTGTGCCTCATGGGAACAGTCCAGCCCGAACTGCCAAGCCAGGTCCTCCCTGGACTGGAAACAAGCATCCTAGGACCGTTTTCGGGGTTTCACCCCTCTTCAGCCAGGATAGCTTGATTCCAGTGGCATGGAGAGCAAGGGACCCACGTCTGGGCATACCCTTCCCACTCGGGGTGACAAATGCAAAAACAACAATTGATGGACAGAATGCAGAACAATGTCATACATTCACCCCAGTACAGAGATCTGGGCCTAAATCCATCGTTTTTTTGCTCACCATGCCGTTCCAGTTTGAACCCAGCCATATGCAAATCAGTCTTGACCCTGTGCCTCATGGGAACAGTCAGCAGCCATGGAGATGTACAGGGAATTCTGACTGCCGTCTTGATTACGATGTGTGTTTCCGATGAGCCAAACTTTGAAGTCTGACCCGCTGCCTCAACTCGTCAGAAACATAGGATTTGGGGTGCATACTTACCCAAATCCGCTTCTCCCCAACAGTATCCAGTGTGGATCCCTTTCTCCAGGTCCCCCTTACACCGCAGCAGCTGAACCCTGAAGATTACGACCATGTGGATCCCGGAATGCAGGTAAGTCTGTAGGTGGCATTTATTCCCATTGACTGGACTGTCAACAGATCACCACACTCCAGCAATGAGGTACATGCAGCACAAGGCATATTCCCACATATGTCATAAATGTGTGTACATATCACATGTTACCTGTGAGTTTGTACACACTTGCAGTGACATATTCGTAGGTATGTCCACTGCCGTAGATTAGACCATCGCAGTAGCAGTAGCAGCAGTTGCATCATAATATGGCGGTGGAACTTTCCCGGCCTCAACAGTTGGAATCGGATTTTGGCTGCAGTGGTTGAACGGTCGACCTGACTATCATCGTATTGAGGCCCTATGGCAACCTCCTCACAAGCTTCTTTAGGAATCCTTCTAGGTTCAAAGGTTGCACTCTGGGCTTCAAAACTTTATTGCCCCGGTTACCTTCCACACACTCCATCACCGCTCTTAAGGTGTGGATGTCCATGCCTGGCCACCAATATGCCTGCCTCAAACTTTCTTTGGTCTTGTAGATCCCCGGGTGACCATAATGGACCCAATCCACTTGGCGTTCTCTCAAACGGTTTGGTGGAATAAGTCCTGTGCCCAATAATAAGAAACCACTTTGAAAGGCAAGTTAATTTCTTATTTTACTAAAGACTTTCAAAGGCTCCTCAGTTTTACCATCTTTTGCTTAAACATCCTGATATCATTTATCACTGCTGGTAGGATTTCATACTTACACACTTCTCTGGTCCACTCATCCTCTTTGATCACCCCATCCTTGGTGAGACACATCACACAGTCATCTTCCTGGAAGAGTTCCTCATTCTCATCATTGTGTGTGGGTGGTATTTTTTATCTACCAAGCATGAGCAACAATCAGCTAGGTTGATTTTCACACCAGGGTTATACTCCACATAAAAGTTTGACACTTGCAAGGCAACCACCCACTTTCTTATTCTTAAGGAGATGTTATCCAGACCCTTTTCTCCAAAATCTCTCTACGAGCTGTCCTAAGGAGGCTGGGGTGAAAGATATATCCTGAATAAAGCGGCCTTTATTCCAGGTTATGCATGTCCTCTCATCCTAAAATTGATATACCACCTCAGTAGAATATCCAGGAAGGAGGGTTACAAAGGCCCACACAATGCATTAGGAGAACAGTATTGTGTTGTATTATAATTGCATTTCTATAGCTCCTACTACCCCTGACGAGGTGTCGAATCACTTTTTCGGCGAGTAGCACGCTACTCCAGAACCCATAAAGGATTAGTGTTGGATTAGTATATTTAAATATGAAAGTAATTTGAGTGGTGGATAGGTTAGTCAGTCATTTGGATTCAGAAGGATAGCGGAGGGATAGAAGAGGGAAAAAAGATTTGCTTTTATATAGCACTTGTTACCCCTAATGGGGTGATGAGGCACTTTCTTGGCGAGTAGCACACTACTCCAGAACCCATAAGGATTAGTGGTGAATTAGTATAGTGAAATATGAAAGTAATTTTAGTGGTGGATATTAAGCAGTTATTTTGATTTAGTAGGATAGCAGAGGGATAGAAGAGGGAAAAAGGTTTGCATTTTGATAGCACTTGTTTCCCCTGATGGGGTGTTGAAGTGCTTTTCTGGTGAGTAGCATGCTACTCTGGAGCCCATTAAAGCATTAATGTTGAATTAGTATAGTGAAATATGAAATTCATTTCAGTGGTGGATATCTTAATCAGTTATTTGGATTGAGAAGGGTAGCAGACGGATAGAAGTGGGACAGAGGTTTGCATATAAATATACCACTTGTTACCCCTGATGGGGTGCTGAAGCACTTTTTTGGCAAGTAGCATGCTACTCCAGGAACCCATAAAGGATTAGTGGTGATTTAGTATATTGAAATATGAAAGTAATTTGAGTGGTGAATATTAGTCAGTTTTTTGGATTGAGAAGGATAGCGGAGGGATAGACGAGGGACTAAAAGGTTTGCATTTATATAGTCCTTGCTACCCCTAATGAGGTGTTGAAGCGCTTTTTTAGGCGGGTAGCACACGATTCTGGAAATCATAAATGATTAGTGGTGAATTAATATAGTGAAATATGAAATACCACTGGAACATTTTAACTTCTTGTCATTTTCTACATGAAAACATTTCTGGAGCAGTTTAAAAGCATTTCTAAAGTGCAATTCTAACATGGTCTGCAAGTTTTCAACTAATTTCTTTCACTACTTTATGCCAAGCTACCAGGGGTTGAGAACTGGTTAATTTGTGGTTTGCTTGTGCCTTACCCTGACTAAGATTGTGGTTGATACTTGACCAGGGATCACATCCCAGTTAAACAACAACCATATTTCATATACAATTCTATACAGAGTATAGAATATACATGAGTACGTTGGAATCAAAATAAAACACAATTCATTTTTAACGTTAAATTTACTTTTTACAACACACATATGTTTGATGTCTTAAGATTCTATGTTTCCTCTTCTATGTTGATGTTTACGATTCTATGTTTTATGCTTTCTGAGTTATTTTCTCTGATTGCTGGCTCCTATGTTCCTCCATTGCTTACTTAACAAAGCAGTTAAATGGTTCTCTCTTAGACCTAGTGGAAACTCATGGAAAGATTACTTTATTTTTTCCTATCAAATCCCTCTTGCAGTTCCACTATTTACATTATTACTGCTTTGTAATATTTTATTCTGCAACTCTGTACATTAACTCACTTAGTAATGTTATGTTTATGTACCTTAATGTATGGTGCTAAAATATCAATAAAATCTTTGGAATAAAAAAACCCTATAATAATAACCTTACAGCTCGATAGCAACTTTGTTTCGTATCTTTAACCTATCATACATTGTTACTAATGAATGATCATCAAATAATGGAATAGTCAGAAAACAGGAAAAACAAAGACAGGGTTGGAGGAGTGATAGGTATATCGGTACCTATGAGTGCAAGGGAAGTAGTTTGTTTTTTTCATTGGTAATGTCCAACCTTAATTTACAAGGGGATTGCACCACTGGAAAATCACTTTTACCAATGTTCCAGTGGCGAAATGCCATGCACCATATTTACAAAGTGGTGTTAAACCATGTTCTAGTTGCTTAACTCAAACTTTGTAAATATGGTACCCTTTCATGCAGATATATGCATGAAAGGGGTATGCAATAGGTGTTTCTTTGGGCATTCCACCACAATGTTTTTTTGATACTGCCTCAGATTTGCAAGGATCTGTAAATCTGAGGCAGCTCCAAAAACGCCATGCATTAGCAGCTGCTAGAATGGCGCAACGAGGAAAAATACTTTTATTTCTCCTTGATTTAGCTTTTTCTATGTGTCCTGCATTCTGCAGCACACATAGAAAGAGCAAAACACCATTCATGATCACGTATGTGCAGCAAGGGACACATTCCTGCAAATAAACAATAATTCTTTGCAATACAGGCACCCTTGCACTATGGCACAAGGGTGTCAGTGCTGGCGCTATGCAGCTATTTTTAGCACCAGTGCTAGGGAAAACACAGAGTCGTGCCATTTTGTTGTAAATATGGTGCATCCCTGCATTTTTTGGCAAATGCGGAGCGCAGCACATTTCGAAAATTGCCGTAGCACTGCGCTCCACCATTTCCTTGTAAATATGCCCCTCAGTTTGGTACTTTAACACTTTGGAGCCGATTCCGATCCGGGTCGGAAAGCACTCCGACCGAGTCGGATCCGGAGTGTTTTCCGACCGAGCCGGACCCCTAAAGTCCGACAGAGCGAGTACGATGCGCACGTATGCTGTCGGACCCGGTTCGGTCGGACTCCCATAGAAGTCAATGGGAGCCAGTTGTACGACGTATACATGCGCTCCCATTGACTGAATGGGTATGTCTCGAACAAGTGTGCCCCCTACAGTGGGTACGCGTCGGTGTCATCCGTGCCGTACATGCCTGTGTGGGGTAGAGCCATGTGTCTCCCCCCGTGTGCGAGTCATACGGCTGCGGGTATCGGGGGTACCGACGTGGACCCCTGAAGTCTGACTCTGGGAGCTTTTGCGAGCCGGACACTCTGGCTCGCACAGGCTGTCCAACGTGTGCATTGTACTGACTCGGTGGTAAATCGCATCCATTGCACACCACGGTTAGCTTACGACCGAGACGTACGGAGCGGTTCGGGCCCGGAAACGACTCGGTCGGTGGATTTCATGTAGCTCGCATCGTACTGGCTCGCTTGTACGGCTGTATGAGTCGGGCGGAAACACGCGTACAGCTTGTAGTTTTTCCGGCCGGATGACGTTCGGTGCCCTTCCGACCCGGATCGGAATCGGCCCTTATGAATTATGTTTAATAAAATGTAACACATTTGCTATGGAGGCAGCAGTGATGTGTTCAATATTTCATTGAAAAATGGCAAAAATATTTATATAAAACCCTACTGTTACCAAAAATATAATTTTGGACAAATGCATCCATACTCTTTTAGGACTGGTACAGAATGATGTTGTCCTTTTTCATAAATGGTTAGCAGTGTGCAGTGCAATTTCCCATCATAAAATTTTACCATGGATTTGAAAGTCTATCCACAAGTGTCTCTGACTAACTTGTAATACTAAGATGTTCTCTTAGCCAGAATAAAAAGTGACTACTAAAGTAGGGATCTGCAGCACAAGGAATAATAAAGGGATCTGCAGCTGAAGCTGACACACAGACAGGTTTTCAGCCACAGTGAGGGTCTGCTGTGACAGGGAGAGGAAGTGGTTCAGAATAAATGTATTGGAGCCTGAGGCAGAAAGGGTGATAGAGGAGGGGTTCTGTCACACAGAGGAGACAGAAAGAGCAGGGCAATGTATTTAATAGCAATGAGAAGTCTACGAGAGCAGTTAGGGATGTGCCAGATAGGGTTCTACAGGAGCTGAGAGGGACTAAAGGTGAAGCTGCGCAAAGGAACCTACAGGTAGCGGAAATGGTGTGCAGTGAAGGGGCACTGCAGAGTATGTAAGGATGCCAAGAAGTATGCATTTCAGTAATTTCTAAATGGCCGCAAGAGGGAACAGTCTCTCTACGTTTAAAAAACACTGCAGATTAAACTTTAATCTGCAGTTATTTTTAAACAGGGGGACGGCTCCCTATTCCAACCGTCCATAGAAACAGTTCAAAGCACAATAATTCCGCAGACAGAGCAGCGGAATTTATAAGTAATTCTGCCGTAGAAGAGTAATGCGGAGGTGCCAAATTTCTTCGATCCCGCCGGCAGAATTTAGAATTCCACCAAGGCCTAATGACAACTGAATTGACATCAATGATGATGTACGGTGTGGACATGATTTATGTTTTTTGAGTTAACCATATGTAACCATGCCAACCTGTTGCCGGAGAGGCCCTGTGCACAACCCGTAGGTGCCCAGTTGGATGCTACTCACAGCCTTTGGCCACGCACAGAAGGGAATTGGCTGCAGGACTGGTCTCTGGCATAGCTCTATACCCAACACCCCGCCACCACTTGACCGATTTTGTGCACAGCCCAGTGGTAGGTTGGCGACAAGACCAGGCTTGAAGACTTTGGACAAGCTCTGCTTCTGACCCTTCATGGCCAACTAACCTCTGTGGAGAGTCAACCTCCTGCCATGCATGTATTCACCCCTCCCCTTTTATCTCAATTGTTTTAATGGACTCTTGCGGGAGCAAGTGGACCATGCTGACTTCTGTGGGTCTCTTACCTGAGCCAGTGGCCTGTGCTCCCTCTTGGAACTCCCTACAAGGAACAAGGTGTCAGGGCAACCCAACCCTGCCCGGTCATAACTTATTTTGTTTTTATTTGCATTTGTAAAAGTAGGTGCACAATGTTTCTTCATTTTGCGGCTAGCCAATCAGAATAAGAGCGACTGCAGAAGTAACAAGGCTGATGGGCAAAAAGCACCCTCCACCAATCAGATCGCTCTCATCATCACCACCATCACCAAATTTTATTTTGGCTATCAAAGCCATAACAGTGCAAATGAGACACAGCATGATAAAAATAGACACACAGAGTAATTAGGAAGTTTGAGATAGACACAAACATAAAAACAGACAGTAGATAAACTACATGTTTCATTGTTAGTAAAGCAGAATATTCACACATGCAAAGAAAGAGCCCGCCTGCGGGCAACCACATAGCACCCAAAAGGTTGCCTAATGCACAAGCATAAATAGGCTGTCTATCTGTTCTAAGTATATGGAGAGCAGTGCAGTGACTACTTGTTCCTAACTCTTTGCATAAGGGTGGAAGCCAACAGGATCAAGACAGAAAACATGGGCTACAGTTTCCTTCATATGGTTACACACAACACATACAGGGGAATCAGATGGGGCCCATTTAGAAGTAAATGATTTCAAAGGTAGAGTGCCCACATGAAAATGAAAATATAGTTTCCTATCCAGAGGCACTGTAATGGAGTCCCAAAACTATTTAAACACACAAAGTGATCTGAAGTCAAGAAAGTAATTTGTCAAAAAAGCACTTACAACTTTATGTGTTGGCTGACAGCAAAAGGCACCCTCCGCCATTCAGATCGGTCTCATATTTGAAGTTGTGTACCCTCGGAACTCTCAAAGGAATCTCGCATACCCAACTGTACAGATAAATAAATTGTGAACCTTAACTTATCAAAAACTGCTGAAAACATCAAATCACAAAAAGCGCACTTCCTCAGTAAAGATCTAGCTTTCTGCTAAATTTGGTGTCATTATATTTAGCTATTTGGTCAGTAGCGCTGTTCAAAAATGCCTATGGAAATTGCATGGGACAATTGCATTTTTGGACTCTCCTTTTGTCTTGGCCCCCACTTGACGAATCACCACATACATTTCTAGGAAGAATCTGAGGTGGATGAGCATTTTTTTTTAAACGTTTGTGAAGATTTGTCAAATGACACCAAAGTTATAGGAAAACCACAAAATCAATTTCCAAGTGTGGTTCTAGCTATGCCTACCCAATGGAAACTGCCATTGAGTAATATATACAAACGGCCAAGCCCCTACTATGCACAGCCATTACTCTGTGCAGAGCTGTGCTATATCAACAAAAATATACACAGTTGTGCTCTCTCAATGCATTGGTACATGTTGTGCAGCTTTTTGTCAATGCTGCATGCTTGTGCTATAGTGCAAGGGTGACTGAATTGTACTGACAGTAGTTGTCTTGCAGGAGGGGGTTCCTTTCTGCACAAAAAACATCCTTTAAACTTATTTCCTATATATACTATAGAAATGTGCACACATGCAAAGAGGAAAAAATGAAGAGACATATATTTCTCTTTGTTATGTCACCCTCGAGGTGGTGGAGAATTTTGGTGTAAATTCATCTCCACAATTCATTGTAGATATTTGCATTCAAATCCATGGATGGATGCATGGGAATGGCCATACCTCACCCATGGAACGCTCCCATTACACAAAATAATGAGAAGCAATACATTACACTACACTGAATTACTATTGTTTACATATAAATCAACGCAAATGGTGATTCTGTTGACTTAAAAATATTAAGCTGAATTCTAGTAACACAAACGTGAACCAAAATCTTAGTAAATCTGATGTATATTTATTGTTATAAGTGTTTGGGTTTTAATTATACTTAGAACAATAGACATAGTTATTATTATGAATAAACTGCAAAGGGAGACTATTTATGATCTATTAACATAAAAACACACGACTAACAACTTGCAATTTTTCTATTTTTAAGGAAAGAAAGTCAGTTCTAAAAGAAAACACTTTTTTGAGTTTTTATAATCTTTTTAAAACTTCTTTAGTTTCCAATATTTTTGAAGTCGAATTAACTTAAGAGTGGTAAAACTAAAACAAAATGTGTAGATAGGAAAAACAATAAAAAAAAAAATACACACACTGAGGTTTGATCTCAAGCCTGTCTTAGGCAGCAATACTTTGCTTTCTGACGACCACTGCTTTCTGGCAATTTCCACAATAAATCATCAAGTTTTAGTATGCAGGGATCGTGTTGGGTTTGCTCTGGATGTCTGAAAATGGAACAATGTTCCAGGTGCTACAGATGGTCTTGATGTAAAGGTGGATGCTTCAACGTCATCATGCAGCTGTCTCTCTCTTGCCAGGTGTATGGGATGCATGGACTTCATGTATTTTCACATTTCTGATGGCACATACAAAACTTTTTTGGTGGTACCACGGGAAAAATCCTTTCCACATATGTGATATGTGACGATTTTAGCAGTCATCTTCTTCTATCCTTAAGGCATAGTTAAGAACTGCCTGACTAATGATAGCCTCACATGTGGTGCAATTGTTTTCTGCTCCACTTAAAGATCTTCCCTCTCTTCTCATAATGCCATTTTTAGAGGACTTCCCTTAAAAAATGTGAAAACACTAAGAGGCCGATTCCGGCTGTAAAACGTACCGACTGACACAGACTCGGACCAGAGACCGACCCACACGGACCGGCGCCGTACGACCCGTGCAGTACGATGCAACGTGTGTGAATTACAACCGACACGTATGGAATACAAGCCGTACGACCGAGCCGTAGGGAAAATAGTGATATGGCCGGAAAACCAACGCTATTTTCACCGACCGACACAAACCCAGAATGAACCCGAACGACCCGTACCCGCGATGTCCGACCCGTGCAGTACGATGCTATACGTGTAAAACCAGACCGACTCGCACGGAGAACAAGCCGCACGACCGTCATGCACCGAAAACCGGGCCCACAAGTAATAGAGACTTCCGCAACCGACGCGTATGAAACACAGAAGATAGGCAGCGTGAACGAGGCGGAGAAGCACGCACGAGACAACATCAGCGTCCGTTTCCATCAGATGAACGTCTCCTTCATGCCTACAAAACCCAAAGGAAAAAAGACAAAAAAAGGACCAAACAAGCAATGATAAAGCCAATAAATATCAAATAAAAAAACCTGGTACAAAGACACACCCACAACTCCAACTATATAAAGGACTACAATCACTACCATGATCCCTTGCAAACAGAAGACACAGCCAGCAGCAAACACCATTACACAGCAACCACAGACACACTCACAACTCACCCATCACACAACCCACACACCATCAGCACCTCATCCAAAAGCACACACACATACAGCCAGCAAAACCAACAATAACCCACCCTCACTTGCACCCTCACACACACATCCCTCACCACCAGCACCCATCACCATGCCCCCAAAGAAGAATCCAAAGTTCACAGATAGTGAGTTAGAAGTGCTGGTAGATGAGATCATCAGAGTAGAGCCACGTTTGCTTGGTACATTGGTCCAAAGGACCCCCATGTCACAGAAAACAAAGATGTGGGCGAGGATTGTGGACAAGGTGAACGCCCAAGCACCAGCAAGGCACACAAAGGATGATATCCAGAACAGGTGGTATGATGTGTGCAGGAGGGTCAAGAAACTCATCGAAAAAGATCACGCCCTGAGGCAGTGCACCGGCGGTGACCCTCCTGCCAAACCAGTCTACTTCAGGACCTGGGAGGAGAAGGTGCGAGACATCCTAACACCAGAGAGCGTCCATGGGCTAACAGACATACCAGAGCCTGGTGAGTACACAAACAACATACGCAAGATTGTGTGGCAAGGGGACAGTGAAACCATGCACTGCAAGCAAAGCCAGAGTAACCAATAGATAATCACCCCAAGATGTGTATGCCAGTCAGACAAACACAATACCTGCTATCTCATAGTGACTTGGAACTGTGTCATGACATGCACCAACCTACAAACAAATAGAGCAAGGCAGTGGCACAAAGCTAAATCGACACTGCCAGACAGTTTGCCACCACAAACACACTACCTCACAGTGCAGCTGACTGACAGGAAGGAATAGTGGGGATGCAGGTGAAGTGAGTGTATCCAAAAACATGATGGGTTCTGTAGTCACAGATAATGCTCCCCTCCTGAATGGCCCATCAACACCTCTCTGAAACATGCCCACATCACAGGGAGTGGAAAATGACTGACAAGATGGCTGACACTGGGTCCTGCTGTGGGGAGCACAAGGCCCAGTTAGGGCATGTGCGCAAATCAGAAGCAGGACACCACTGACTGACATCCTGAAAGACAACTTGCACGCCCTCCAATGGAAGCACGTTTCATGATGGGAAGTCTGGCTGGGTGGGAAGGAGGACTGACAGCTCTGACCATACTTACCAGCATGTGGAGACCCCCCCCAAAACAAACTCTACACAACTCACCGGGTAGAATGCATTGACCCACACCTCAGTGAAATATCAGCAAAAGATACTCCGTACTGGGCGCTGCTGTGTGAAGCACAGGGGCTCTCTTTGGACTTGTAGCCAAACACCAGGATTTCACAGTGAGCCATCTTGCCATTGCTGTCACACCCCCTCACAGGAAAGCAGAGTCATGAGGAAGGAAGTATGGGCATGCTGGGAAGGGGGAGTAGCCAAGAGCATGATGGGAGTCGCAGTCACAGACAATCTACACCCACCCACATGGCCCAGCAAGCATACACTGAACCATGCTCGCCTCACAGGGAGTGGGAAGGGACTCAGGGGCCGATTACGATCCTGGAAAAACCCGGTACAAACCGTGGGTCGGAGCGTTTTCTCCGTACGACTCGTACCGGGTTGTAAAACTTTACAAACATGCAATTACGATTCGTACGGAAACACCATTTCCGTACGAATCGGAAAAAAGACCAACCGACAGAAAAATACATACAAATGTGATCCGGGACACCGCGGATGTGACGTCCAGACGGAGTTAGGCATGTTTTTACGTACCAGCAATTACGATTCGCACCGACTGCAGTCCGGATGGGAATATTTTTATGGCACCTAAAAAGTGCCGGAAAAGCTAAGTACGCAGCGATGCGAGCTGATTAGGGGGCCCGGTACGCGCCGTACCCCCCCCCCGCCGCCCGTATGTTCGCGCCGTACCCCCAGCCCCCCGCGGATGGACGCGCTGTACCCCCCAGCCCCCCGTATGTATGGAGCGTACCCCCCAGTCCCCCGTATGTACGGAGCATACCCCCCAGCCCCCCGTATGTACGGAGCGTACCCCCACCCCCGTATGTACGGTGCGGACCCCCAGCGTTATGCGCTGGGGGTCCGCACCGTACATACAGGGGTGGGGGTACGCTCCGTACATACGGGGGGCTGGGGGTTACGGGGGTACGCTCCGTACATACGGGGGGCTGGGGGTCCGCACCGTACATACGGGGGTGGGGGTACGATCCGTACATACGGGGGGCTGGGGGTACGGGGGTACGCTCCGTACATACGGGGGGCTGGGGGGTACGGCGCGCCCATCCGCGGGGGGGCTGGGGGTACGGCGCGAACATACGGGGGGCAGGGGGGGGGTACGGCGCATACCGGGCACTTGTTTGGACATCTCCATGGTTGCTATGGGAGTTCGCTCCGGACGGTCTGTTTTCCATACAGTTGTACAATCGGACGGATGGGACGGATCGTACTTGCGCATTTGGACTTCAGTTTTCCCATTTGTACGTAAAAATGTCCGGGGACGTGTGGGAGACTTTTCCCGACCCGAGGACGTGTGGGGGAATTTTCCCAATGCGATTTGTATGGACTTTTTCCCATGCGAATCGTACTTGGCAGTTTGTACGGCGCTTTTACCATTTGTACGGAAAAAAGTCCAGATTCAATTCGGTTGGGGACATTTTTTCCAGGATCCTAATCGGCACCTCAGTGTGGGAGGGTATGCTCAGACGTGAGTCCCTTGCTCATTGCACCATCAGGATTCAGGCAAGCCGGGCCGACGAAGGCTGGGATGCCAGAAACCGGTCCCCGGAAGCTTGTTTCCTTCCCAGTATAAGAATTGGCTTGGTAGTTTGGTTTGCCCTGTTCCCATCATGCACTGGGACAGATACAGACTAATTTGCATGTAGCCAGGTTCTGAGCTGGGATGGTGCAGTGAGCTAAAAAACGGTGATGGATTAAAACCATGATCTCTTGACTTGGTAAGAGTATTCTGCATCATTCAGAAACTCTGTCCATCACCGCCCCCTTTTTCCCAAACTGACAAGATGTCTGACACTGGGCTCTGTTGTGGGGAGCACAAGGCCCTGCTGGGAAATGGGCAACAACAAACACTAGGACTTCACAGTCAGCCATCTTGCCATTGCTGTCACACCCCCTCGCAGGAAAGCAGAGTCAAGAGGGAGGAAATATGGGCATACTGGGAAGGGGGGAGTAGCCAAGAGCATGATGGGAGTCGCAGTCACAGACAATCTACACCCACCCACATGGCCCAACAAGCATACACTGAACCATGCTTGCCTCACAGGGAGTGGGAAGGGACTGACAAGATGTCTGACACTTGGCTCTGTTGTGGGGAGCACAAGGCCCTGCTGGGAAATGGGCAACAACAAACAGCAGGACTTCACAGTCATCCATCTTGCCATTGCTGTCACACCCCCTCATAGAAAAGCAGAGTCAAGAGGGAGGAAGTATGGGCATGCTGGGAAGGGGGGTGTAGCCAAGAGCATGATGGGAGTCGCAGTCACAGACAATCTACACCCACCCACATGGCCCAGCAAGCATACACTGAACCATGCTCGCCTCACAGGGAGTGGGAAGGGACTGACAAGATGTCTGACACTGGGCTCTGTTGTGGGGAGCACAAGGCCCTGCTGGGAAATCGGCAACAACAATCTCAAACTCTGTCCGTGACAAGCTGGAAAAAAGGAGAGTACATGCAGGCATCTGTTCGTACAGTAGAAAATGTCATGTTTGTCAACCATTGATGCCTGTAGAAACATAACTCACATTGTGTGTCTCTTCCAAACACAGGTGGTGCTGGGGACCCAGCACCCAATGAAGAGGATTCCCAGGCCCAGACTCTGGTGGACACTGAGCTCTCTGGTTTGACTCTGTCTCTGTCCTCTTTGGATGACGACGACCAACCTGGCCCCTCCGGTGTGAGTCATCATGCAGCACCAGCAGTATCAACATCTGCACCCCCTATACCCATGTCTCCTGCATCTGGACACCGACAGGGCACCCCTGCCAACACGGACAGACCAAGGCCACTGAACACCCACAGCACAGGGACACAGGATCCCCCGGAAGCTACAGAAAACACCACCAGCAACACCACCCAAGGGGTCCCAGTGTCACCTGTGTGTCCTGCCGCTGGTCCTGCCCGTGTGGATAGGGGTGCTGGGAGGGGTGGGAGGCAGATGGCGCGCCTTGCAGACGGGTCTGGACTGCTTGATGACCCCCAACTGGCACGCATCATAGATGTGTACCAGGATAGCACCGGAGGATTTGGCCAGGTAGTGGGGATCCTCAAGGACATGCAACAGGAGCAGGCTGCTCACTATGCTCGCATGGAGGCCAAGTGGGATGCCCTTACTGCGGTGCATCGTGACATACTCCAATGCCTCCGCCAGATCAACACAAACCTGTCCAAACCTCTCTGTGTGGCCACAACATCTGTTGCAACACCATCTGCCAGCGCCACAGGGAGGGAGGAGGACTCTGGCGGAGAGTCCCCTGCACCGCAGACGCCTGCACCTGAGGATCCCCCCTCAGGAAGAAGAGGGGTCATCCAAAGAAGGACATGTGAGAGGCAGATGTCCCAGCACATCCCCCAGGGCCTCTAAACCTGTCTGGACAATGTTCTTTGTGCGCAACCCGTTCACCTTGTCCAATCGCACACAACTCGCCCACATGACATGGAGGGTTCATGTTGGGCCAATGTAGCAGATGACTGTGGACTTCACTCTGGACATTTCATCTACCAGCACTTCCAACTCTAATGTGAACTTTGGATTCCAAAACCAATGTACAGCACCCACCATCCTGTGCACTTTCCTCACACATGTTCGAAAATAAACTCACCAGTACACCATACTTGCCTCTGTTGTGATTCCAAATTGTCATGTGTCATGGAGATGTCGATCTGCTACACAACACAGTGCATTCCAAATACTGCAACAATGTGACCAACGTCAGGTGAGTCATGGTGACGTGGCACACGTGAGGGAGACACACCACAATGGTAACACAACACATACTCACCATGGCCATGTTACTCATCACACACAATGATGGTGACCTGAAACACATGGGTATGCACAACCACAACACCTATCCACAGTCAGTGGTAACAAGTCTGCAGGTGAGGTAAGCAAATGTCACTCAGATGTGCGAAGACAAACAACGCACCTAACAAAGCATAGCACAGGTTCATTACACATCAGCAACATGTTTATTCCACAATAGTTGCAAGGCAATTGTATGTTACGGTGGACACACGGTCACAGAGTGTATGAGAATTGTAGTCCAGGGGTGTGTGACACATCACTTGATGTCAATTTACTACTCCCACACTGGTGTCGGATTCTGGGTGCTGGGGGTCAGTGTTGAACAAACAGCAGGCAAATGACCCTGTGAAGGACAGACACAAGACACAGTCAAAAGCACAGTAAAACAGTAGAGAAATGCAATACACATGCACCAAACATGTCACAATAAACCTACACAAAAACAAGTTAGCATTACTACCCTATTGTCGAGTACACACCACCTGAATGGACACATCACTGCACGCATCCAGTCAAGTGGCACACAGACACACTCAGACAGCAACAGAGCAGCCACAACACATTCCAGGCTAACTCCATACATTGACATAACAACCCTGGAAACTCACATTCAGGTGAAGAAGTTGTTGATGAGCTGTGAGTTGACGTCACCCTCATCCTCATCATCACTGACATCTTGGCCCAGGCCGGGATCCTCCACAGGTGCCGGAGGTTGGTCATCGTCATCCTGGATGAGAGGCACCTTCTTCCGCACTGCCATGTTGTGTAGCATGCAGCATACAAGGATTATTTTGCACACCTTTAAAGATTCATATGGGAGGGCCCCTCCGGTCTTGTCCAGGCAGCGAAAGCGGCTTTTCAGGAGGCTGAATGTCCGCTCAATCACCCTCCTGCTCCGACCATGTGCCTCATTGTAGCTCATCTCGGCTGGTGTCACAGGGTTCCTGAGGGGTGTCAGCAACCACGGCATGTTGGGGTATCTGGAGTCACCTACACACACAAAAATGAACAAGTAGCTGAGTTTTGTAGGAGTGCGGAATACAACATTGACAAACACACACAATGATAAACAGTCAGTACACACCGACAAGCCAGGCATGCTGATCTGGCATCTGTGACATCAGCGTTGCAATGCGACTACTCCTCATTATGTAGGTATCGTGCGCAGAACCAGGAAACGTGCACACACATGTGTGATACACATGTCTTCAAGACATACCACCAGAGCATTGATCAAGTGGAAATGTTTCCTGTTCTGGTATGCCTGTTCATGTGCCAGTGGTGGCATCAGGGCCTCATGTGTTCCATCAATAGATCCGATGACGTTCGGCATCCTCCCCAGTGTATAAAAGGCATCCTTTATTTCAGGGAGTTCAGCTGGGCTCGGGAACTTGATGTACAGGTCTAGGAAATGCAACATCCCCTCCAAGACATCGCGTAGCACCCGACTAAACATAGTTTGCGACGTACCACCAGCAGTAGCCACAGTGTACTGGAAGGTACCAGTAGCAAAGAAGTGCAGGGCTGCCATCACCTTCACCTCTGGGGTCAGTGCTGTAGGGTATGTCCGGCCAGGTAGCAGATGTGGCACCAACTGCTCCGCCAACTCCTCAATCAGTGGCCTGGTGAAGCGGTACCGTCGGATGCAGTCGCGTTCCTGCATGGTTGCAAGGTCTGGGACTGGTCGATGGACAGCTGGTGTCCTGCAGAACAGAGATGAACAAAGGAAGATTGTCGGTTCATCCACCTATGTGGCCATGACCAGGCTCAATATCACATGATAGATCATGACATTACACAATCTACTGAGGTGTGTGCTGTTGGGCATGGACACATATGTCACCTACATGACCATCACCTCACATCTCAATTCCACATGTCCACATGAATCCCATGTAGTGCAATGGCCAATCATCTGGTTGTGTCACCCGACCTATGTACTGCTGTGATGTTACAAACACACACCACAGTAACAAGTGAGGTCTGATGTCTCCCAGGCATCACAGATCTTTCTTTCTCCAGGCAGCCGCTGGCAGAAGGGTAGGTGCTGACTGAGCCGGCCCCCGACGCAACCCAAATAGGGCGCAGGCAGCCTCGGCAAAACCTAGGAAGCCCCCGTTCAGATACACGAGGGTTACACTAGCTTGGTACGCTCTTTCTGTCTTTGCTGACTAGGTCACTGTACCCCGCAGCCCCGTACCTCTCTTAACCTCCTCAAGACGTGGGTTACCCTTCCAATCTCTGGCACCCTCGTCTTCACCGTCCTCAACCTTTCACTCTTATTTGGTCCTGATGAAACGCCACTGACCCGTTCGGGCATTTAAGGCGTGAAACATGTCGACCTTTTATTAAAGTCACATTAGCACCTTGCGCTTATTAGTGACCCTGCGACCTTGCGGTCTTTTTACTTTGCCAGAGGCTCCATAATATTAAAACTCACTTTTTGGACACCCCTAGGCATTTTTATTTCACACACCCTGCACGCACGCAATCACTCACCTCTCGGATCCACCTTTACTATTTTTTTGCCCACATACCCGCATTCACCTTACGGCTTTTCTCTTTAAAAGACCTCCGATAAAGAGACCCTTCGGGGGACCGTCGGGCATTGCAGCGCCGGCCAGACGAGGAGCAACAACAAGCCCAATGATGAAGCAAGACATCCCTCGGGGTGTGTGAGGGCTAACTAGAGGCTACATAGAGTCCTCCCCTTCGGGATTGGATCCTTGAGACTGGGGAAATTTCTCTCTGCCTCTTTTCATCTCCCTTCTACCCCCCTCCCCCCCTCTATACTCTCTCTTCTCTTTCTACTTGTGTTGAGCAGGTGATCGTTATTTTTGTTTCGCCGCCAACAGGGAACAATGTCTTCTTTGATTTAACTGTCATGAGTGGAGCACGGACATTGGACCATAACCAGCTCCTGGTCCCCCTCTTCTTTTTTTGATTAAATCACAGATCTTTGCCATGCAGATACCTAGGGTCCCTGTATTGCCACATCGCCAATGCCATGGACATGGCGTATCACGTACACACCACAGGGCAAGCGTGAGTCCCACAGGTAGTGGCCACTGTTGTCCCTGCAGGCCCTACATGTACATCTCTTAGACACACACACACACCACCAAGGTAGATGCATATACCACATGGATGTGGAGACTGTCTCCCATTGGGCACATTTGATCAGACACATCTGAGATACAACATGCACACAGACTGTGGGTGCACATCAGAATTGTGGCTACTGGTCTCACTGTGACATACATGCCATCACCCCCAGGACTCAGGGTGTATGTGACATGCCCTAAACTGATCCAACATGAAACTGTGTCTGTGACTCATGCCCATTACTGTACATTTGCACATCACAGTGGTAATGTGCACGACACACAAAGGATTCTGCCCCCATGTACACGTGCACAGCCTGGGAGTGGCAGAACAAAAGTGCCACCCAACAAACCAAATGTGCCCCCCCCAACACACAGGGAATGCAGCCTTACATGCCATGGGACACTGTGTGGTCAATGCTGTAGTGTGGTAGGTGTGCAGAGGTGTCCCTGGCAAGTAATTGTGTGTTGAATCCGTCGAATAGTCACACCAATGATGTCCGACGCGGGTGACAATGTGCACGCATTGCACGGTTAATGACCGAGCCGTGCGTACGCTTTGCCATTGACTGCAATGAGCTCCGACGAGGGTGACAATGCGTACGCATTGCATGGTTCATGACCGAGACATGCGTACGCTTTGCCATTGACTGCAATGAGCTCCAACGCGGGTGACAATGCGTACTCATTGCACGGTTCATGACCGAGCCATGCGTACGCTTTGCCATTGACTGCAATGAGCTCCGACGCGGGTGACAATGCGTACGCATGTGTACGCTTTGCCATTGACTGCAATGAGCTCCGACGTGGGTGACAATGCCTACGCATTGCACGGTTCATGACCGAGCCGTGCATACGCTTTGCCATTGACTGCAATGAGCTCCGACGTGGGTGACAATGCATACGCATTGCACGGTTCATGACAGAGCCGTGCGTACGCTTTCCCATTGACTGCAATGAGCTCCAACGTGGGTGACAATGCATACGCATTGCACGGTTCATGACCGAGACATGTGTACGCTTTGCCATTGACTGCAATGAGCTCCGACGCGGGTGACTATCATGTATAGGCGTCGGGCAGGCATGGTCCGAGACAGGCGTACGCCTTGGCCATTGAATCATATGGAGACAGGTGCATGATGTGTATTTTCAAAATACGCGTTGTACAGTCAGATGACCGAGCCGGGCGCACCCATTGGCTCTGGACTGTCATGGAGATGGATGCGGATTCAAAACGTGTACGAGTTGTGCACTGGAAATTCAGTTGGATGCCTACAACAATGTTGCAATTACTAGTGTGCCATGAAGGTGAAGATTTGAATGATGAGGAAGGCGTGTACGAGTCGTACATTTCCATTGATTGGCCATATTCATAGAATGCAACCATGGTGTACCTATCACTTGGGACACATGGTTTAGATTCTGCCTCTGCAACACAGATATAATGCTGGCTGGCCCCCAGGGAGCTCACTTGCCTGCACTACATGCTCCTGGACCACATCCCTTCTTCCACTGCTGCTGTCTCTGCGTCCTCTGGCTCCTGCTATGGCACGTACTATGGAGAGGGCCCCAGCCTTCACTGAGGAGGAGAACCAGGCCCTGCTGTACGGGCTCCTTCCACAGTACAGCAAGCTGTATGGGAAACCAGGGGAGCAGGTGAGTATGCAGTCCACTGCTTTCCTAATTGTGCCTGTTGTCTGACTAGCAGTACTAGCAGTGTGTACACCAGTGGCAAGCATTGTCACTGACTACTTTCATCCCCCAAAGTGTGTAGGGACATGTAATGAACAGGTGTTCTGCTGCTAAAGTGCATTAGTGTAAGCTTAAACTTCCCAGGCATTGTTAAAATGTCAGACATGCAGGTGATTTGTCCATCCCCATGGTTACACTACCTGTGTAACTCATTTCCCTTTGTGATGATGACATGTATTTACAAATGTTTGCAGCACAAATATGGGGCATGTGTGTTAATGTACTTTTAACTTTGTCATCCTCACAGGTTGATGCCCACCAGAAGCAGGAGATATGGCTGACCATCCCCCGGGCAGTTCGTTTGGTGGGGGTCTACAAGTGCCGGATCCGCAACTGCCAGAAGAGGTGGCAGGATCTTCGGGCTGGACCCGGAGGATAGCTAGAGTCCAGCTAAAGCTGTCACCTCCACGCAGGAGGGGCGGACACCGGACCCTGACCCCCCACATGCTCCGGATCCTGGCGGTGGTTGTCCCAGACCTGGATAGGCAGCTGTAGGCCAGACAGCAGCAAGAAGGGGGTAAGTCCATGCCTAATCTGTGTACTATGTCTGACATAAGAATTGTAGTCTTTTGGCCGGTCACACTTACACATTACGTCAGTCTTGTAGTCCAATTCTCAGGTCCCTCAATTGTGTGATGCACCCTCCTCATCTGTTCCACCTCACCTGCACCCCATTCCGCTCCCATGGATTTAGGCACTGCAGTGGAGTCCACGACCACCCCGTCTGACTTGGGCACTGCAGTGGGGACCCAATGCACTCCATCTGACCTGCCCACTGCAGTTGTGCCAGCACCCACCCCATCTGTCTTGTGCCCCACAGTTGTGACTGCACCGTCCACTTCAGTCAGCTCCACTGCAGTTGCAAGTGACTCTCTTGCATCCATCACCCCTTCACTGCCTCCTTCTGCTGCGCCCTGATCCTGTCCCTGCAGTGCCTGGCCTGCCCCCATGTATGCCCCTCCAAGGGGATGTCCCATGTCCTAAGCAGTGCAGGCAAGCAACGTGTGACAGTTGTCACTCAAGTTAACTCCTTGTAATTTGATGATGGACTGGCCATTGGCCTTTTGTTTGAACGGCCGTTTAAATTTTCATCTGCTGAATAAAGCTTTTTTCTTTATCCTTGTGAACTTGATTTAGCTGTACGTTAGGTTGATGATGTTTAGCATGCCCTTGCACCTGTAATGCTTGGTTTCTAATGTTGAATACTGAGGTGTTGATGTGAGGTACTCCATGTGGTCCAAGAGATATGTATCCTATTCTGGTGGGTATCCATGTCATCCTTTGCAGCTAACTGGGTGTGTCATGATTGACAATTTGATAACATCTCTGTGAACATTTCATTTGCATGGTCACATCTGTGGCTTGCACCCATGCACATATGATGTGTCTATTTCCCTGACTTTGGGCACATCTCCACTGGACCTACAGGTGTGGGCATCATTGGTATAGGAGCAACTGGGTCCTCTGTGCAACTTGCTGTACATATGTGTTGAGTATGTGCAGATGACTTAGGGGAGATTCACGTACCCTGGCTGTTGTGACCAGTTGCTGTTCATTCCAGCTTGTGTCACATGTGTCTGTTGTGCTCTCTCTCATCTCACAATGCCTGATTGCCCACTAAGGGGGTCCCAATGATGGTTTACTTTTGTATGGCACTGTGTCCACATCTGTGTCACTGTGGTTCAGCCCCCCTCATGTGTTGTGTATTTGCCTGGGGATACTGAGACACACACACACACACGTTGTGTCAGATGTGCAGTGTGAGGTTGCCTGTTTGTGTTTGTGCATCTGCATCAGTGCATTGTTATTGCTGTTGTGGGCCATTGTCTGGATGCTGTTTCTGTGATGTTCCCCGCTTTCCCTGTGAGTCATATCACATCATTGTGCACATTCATCCTGGTTGTTAGGTGCCATTGCTGACATGGAATGGGAGTTTGTGAGCTGACACCTACAGTCTACACAGGTTGTTTTGATTGGTGTTTCTATTTTCGAGATGTGTGTATGCTTTGTGATGGTCAATTCTGCTCTTGTGTCATTGTACACTGTATGCATTGTCAGCCCCCATGTGTGGTGCTTGTCTGCACATGGCCCGAGTATGTTTTGTTTTCACCAATGATGGTTTACTTTTGTATGGCACTGTGTCCGCATCTGTGTCACTGTGGTTCAGCCCCCCTCAAGTGTTGTGTAGTTGCCTGGGGACACTGTGACTAGGGGTGGGCGGAATTTGCGAAATCCACTTTCGCAAATTATCGCGAAAATGTTAAAAATTATCGCAAACACGCGGAAATATCGCATGTTCGCAAGATTTTCTGCATGGTTGCGGCTCGCCAACTTACCCATGTGGTTGCTCGCGGGTGTGGCCATCTTGTTTTCAGTTGTCTCGTGGTGCATGATCGCGAGAAGAAAGACGTGATCGCGCGACGCATGACGTCACTGCGGGCGCGAACTGTCGCGAGACAGCGCAAATGGCTAAAAACAATACAACATCTCATGAGAACGCGACCGGATCAAGAAAACTTGTCGGCGAACGCAGGGATTCAGGTAAGGCGATCGCGCGCGCGCGAGAATGTATTATTTTACAGCGCGAGAAAGAAACAAATTATCGCCAAGCTGCGGAATGCGGAAATTTTGACATTTTCGCACTTTCCGCGGAACGCGGAAATGTCAAATTATCGCAATTTCCGCGAACGGAACGAAATTTTAGCCCAGGCCTAACTGTGACACACACACACACATGTTGTGTCCGATGTGCAGTATGAGTTTGCCTGTTTGTGTTTGTGCATCTGCACCAGTGCATTGATATTGCTGTTGTGGGCCTTTGTCTGGATGCTGTTTCTGTGATTTTGCATGCTGTCCCTGTGAGTCATTTCACATCATTGTGCACATTCATCGTGGTTGTTGGGTGCCATTGCTGGCATGGAATGTGAGTTTGTGAGCTGACACCTACAGTCTACACAGGTTGTTTTGATTAGTGTGTCTATTTTCGAGATGTGTGTATGCTTGATGATGGTCACTTCTGCTCTTGTGTCATTGTACACTGTATGCATTGTCAGCCCCCATGTGTGGTGCTTATCTGCACATGACTGAGAGTGTGTTAGGTTTTCACAGCACTGTTAGCATCACCACATCTCTGTGGGTATGGGACACAACCACTACTTTGCCCCAGGAGTGTTTGGTGTGTTGGGATCATGAATCATACATGCTGTTTGGCAATTGCAGCTGTGACCATGATGACACTTACCTTTTGGTCACTGTGATGAGGGGGGGTTTAGACCCCATCACCACAATGCTCAACATCTGCTGCAGTTTGGAAGCCCACAATTAACTTCTGTTCTACACAGTGAGGGGGTGTTCTTTTTACATTGCCCCAGTGCTATAACGATGCTTGCTTTGTGTAGGCCACACTCATTTGTTGGTCACACATGTGCTGTTAGTTACAGTGTATGTTCGAAGTCATGATCACTGTTGTGGGCGTTTGTCACAGACTACACACTGTTGTCATGATGTTAGGGGAGATGTATTTTGCTGACATACATAATGTTGGAGTATGATGGATGTGTGGTGCATCACCCATCCTATGGGTGAGGGTGGCAGGGGTGATGGGCAACAGATCCCCTATGAGTGGGGGTGGCAGTAGTGCTGGGCAACAGGTCCCCTATGAGTGGGGGTGGCAGGGGTGATGTGCAACATAAGCCCTATGAGTGGGGGTGGCAGGGGTGATGGGCAACATAAGCTCTATGAGTGGGGGTGGCAGGGTTGATGGGCAACATAAGCCCTATGAGTGGGGGTGGCAGGGGTGATGGGCAACATAAGCCCTAGGGGTGGGGGTGGCAGTAGTGATGGGCAACAGGTCCCCCATGAGTGGGGGTGGCAGGGGTGATGTGCAACATAAGCCCTATGAGTGGGGGTGGCAGGGGTGATGGGCAACATATGCCTTAGGGGTGGGGGTGGCAGTAGTGATGGGCAACAGGTCCCCTAGGGGTGGGGGTGGCAGTAGTGCTGGACAACAGGTCCCCTATGAGTGGGGGTGGCAGGGGTGATGGGCAACATAAGCCCTAGGGGTGGGGGTGGCAGTAATGATTGGCAACAGGTCCACTATGAGTGGGGGTGGCAGGGGTGATATGCAACATAAGCCCTATGAGTGGGGGTGGCAGGGGTGGTGGGCAACATAAGCCATAGGGGTGGGGGTGGCAGTAGTGATGGGCACCAGGTCCCCTAGGGGTGGGGGTGGCAGTTGTGCTGGGCAACAGGTCCCCTATGAGTGGGGATGGCAGGGGTGATGGGCAACATAAGCCCTATGAGTGGGGGTGGCAGGGGTGATGGGCAACATGATGGATGTGTGGTGCATCACCCATCCTATGGGTGGGGGTGGCAAGGATGATGGGCAACAGATCCCCTATGAGTGGGGGTGGCAGTAGTGCTGGGCAACAGGTCCCCTATGAGTGGGAGTGGCAGGGGTGATGTGCAACATAAGCCCTATGAGTGGGGGTGGCAGGGGTGATGGGCAACATAAGCCCTAGGGTTGGGGGTGGCAGTAGTGATGGGCAACAGGTCCCCTATGAGTGGGGGTGGCAGGGGTGATGTGCAACATAAGCCCTATGAGTGGGGGTGGCAGGGGTGATGGGCAACATAAGCCCTAGGGGTGGGGTGGCAGTAGTGATGAGCAACAGGTCCCCTAGGGGTGGGGGTGGCAGTAGTGCTGGCCAACAGGTCCCCTATGAGTGGGGGTGGCAGAGGGTGATGTGCAACATAAGCCCTATGAGTGGGGGTGGCAGGGGTGATGGGCAACATAAGCCCTAGGGGTGGGGGTGGCAGTTGTGCTGGGCAACAGGTCTCCTATGAGTGGGGATGGCAGGGGTGATGGGCAACATAAGCCCTATGAGTGGGGGTGGCAGGGGTGATGGGCAACATAGGCCCTATGAGTGGGGGTGGCAGAGGTGATGGTCAACATGAGCCCTATGGGTAGGGGCGGTAGTGGTGCTGGCTATGCAACCCCTATGGTGGCCTGTTGTTAGTGGCCAGGATATGGATCCCCTGTGTGTGTGTGACAGTTTGCGGGTATGTGTCATTTGTTTGTGTGGTAGGTGTCTGACTTACCGTCTGCGCCGTCAGCATTGGTACCTGATCCGGTCATAGATGTAGAGTACTGGTATGACCTGCGCGATGGGATTCATGATGTGTTTGTGTCGTACACGCTGCTTGTTGCTCCGTCTTATACCTGTTGCAAGCTGATCCGTCTCGTAGCCGTGGATTGAGTTGTGGCGTGAATCGTAGCTGATATGCTTGTTTTCCGGATGCTGTGACGTGCCGTACGTGGTGGCCCGTCCGGCGCGTAGGAAGTACGCATTGTACTTGTCAGGGTGAAACTGCTATGGATACTGCTTCCGGGCGACTCGGTTTGGCGTTCGGGGTTACGGCTCAGACAGAGAATGAAGCTTGAATCACAGCCTACGTGTCGGTCATGTTTTTGGCAGTTAAGTGCATCGTACTTCATCTACAGGACGGACCAGTTACGGGTACATGTCGGTCGCACGGTAAGGCTACAGACAGCTCTCGGAGAGCTGTCTGACCCGGATCGAAATCAATCCCTAAAAAGATGGAGGGCCAGGCACAAGATGTCTTAATATCTAAGTACTTATTCCAAATGAGGTTAAAAGGGTGAGAACTTGCTCTAAATGGAGCTAGACAGTGAATTCAACCAATCAGATACCTTTCAGTTTACATCATATGTCCTGCTGTATTTCTGCAAACCACCCAAAAATGACACCCCAAAACATGCCCCAAAATTACACTTAAGGCGTGATTATGACTACGGCAGTCCGATGGACTGGCATAGCCACAGTGGCGGTGCGGGCACTGGCACACCTGCTGTGCAGCCACTGCATTGTGAGTTTGGTGGTCGTGCCCCCATAGGACCACTGCGACCAGCAGGGATCCATGATTTCTGACAGTCTTGCAGTGGTCTGAGGCCGCAATATGCTGGTGGTGCTGCTGCAGCACCGCAAAGCATATTACGAGTTTCCTCACTGCCACAGTTTTCATGGCGGTGAGCCTGCCATGAAAAGTGTGGCAGTGAGGAAACTAAGGGGCCCTAGAGAGTCCCGTGTTGCCTCAGGGCCAGGGGATGCATGCAGGGGGGTACTTGTTGTGCCCCCCATGCCATGCAGGAACAATCTGTGGCGGTCCCATGGCACTGCCTTTCAAAGGCTCAGATACAAGCTTTTGAGAGGCATCGCTGTTGGACTGCTGCAGCAGCGCGCCCGACCTGTATTCCAATCGGAATACGGCACATGGTCTCACTACTGGCTTGGTGGTGTGGCAGCAGTGTGCTGGCATGGCGGCCAGCTGCAAATAGTGGTGGGTGTAATTTGCGTATTAGCGCTACGCAAAGCTTCGCAAAACGGTAAAAAATCTCCGTGAGCACGCAGAGTTCCGCCAACACGCGGAATTGCTTGTTCCGCCCGTTCGCGATGCTTTTTTCCTGTTTGCGAATGCGTTTTGCGTGCTCGGGGGAAAATATCTTGCGAACACACATTTTGAAAGCGCAAAGAAGCAAAAAATTCCACAAAGCCACGGATTGCGGAATTTCTGGCAACTACGCGGAACGTGAAATTACCCAAATTCCGCAAATTCTGCGAGCGGAACGGAATTTACCGTCCAGGCCTAGCTGCCACACCACCAAACATGTAATCAGGCCCTTAATTTAAAAAATAATATTTCATGGAAAACATTTTTTTTTATTTCTGGCGCTCCTGCTGTACTCTAACAGGACATGGGGCAGGAATTAAAATCCACATAGAACTCCCTCTGGTCCCTCCTATTGGTTCTAGGAGTCATGCAGGAGTAACGCGGGTCCTGTGTAAAGAAAAATACATAAATAAAATTAATAATAGACATTATTGTGAAAAATTAAAAAACGTTATTGAAAATTCTAAAAAAAAATTAAGATAATATTGATGTTATACCCAACAATTGTAATAATAGTTTAATTTGTTTCAAAGAAACACTAGAAATTACCTGAAAAAAAAACAAATGTTAAAGTGACGTTATAGGTAGGTGTGGTAATAACATCTTACTTTACATTAAAAGCAACTTAATTACACTGAAAAAACAAGGTTAAAGTGATGTAATAATTAGATCATAAAAACCCAAAATACCCACAGTTTAAATGACATTTTAGCTAGGTGAAGATGTCGGTCACAATGTGATGTTCCAAAAAACACTCAAATTCACCAGTTATATTTCAGCAAGCTAACTATAACTTGCGTCCCTGTCATGCACTAATTATGACTTCACATATTGCATCACTTATCACATGTTCAATAGCATTATTGATCACATAACTGATGATATCTCAAAATATTTCATTGACTACATCACTGATGACATTATCCAACCTACTACTGTTCAACTTAATCTACAAACCAGTAGAGCATGTGCCAGCTAACTTATTTTTGGGGGGAGGGGACTTTATTTTAAATAATTTTCAGCTGTCTAGAGAGACCACTCAGTGATGATCAACAGCAGAGTCATGTTTTAGAGCATGCCCAAGCATATAGGCATTGACGCTGTACTTCCTGGGGCTTCATGTCACTCATTCTTGGCAGTTACTCTCAATCTCACTATCCCACCCTTTCCCAAGTTTTCACATTGTGGGGTTGGGTCAGCAAGCATCACTGACCCCACCCTACCCTCTAATGTCCTGGAAAAGGGAGAGGCTACAAGAGGCTACCTGGGAATAAGGCCAGACCAGTGCCTGAGCATGAGACCTGATGTAACAGAGTCATAAACTCATAACTCAACTGACATTGCCATGAAATACATGGGCACAGGATGGGTGCTGAAGAAGGCACTCTCATAGGTCCTAATGAATCATAAGCACATATGAAATCGCCTTGAAAAACATGGGACTAGGATGTGCACCATATAAGGTGCTCTGAGAGCATCTCGTAATGCATGAGCCAAGGATATGGGCTGTTCCAGGTGCTCTTAATTGTCCTAATGAAGTCACTAGCACACATGAAAGTGTCTTGACATACATGAAATCAGGGTGTATGCTGTAAAAATGGAAACCTTTTTGTACAATGCACATCCTGAGCTCCCTCATGTTAAGGCTCCCTTATATGTATTAATGAAATGAAGTCATTAGCACCTATGTGACACCTTGAAATACATGAGCCTAGGATGTTAGCTGTAAAGGGTACTTTGAAATAAGTTTGAAGATTAATTTTAGGAATTTAATTATGATACTTGTCAAGCTTTAGCAAAACAAGCTTTCATTCAGTCTTTCAAAGTTTAGCTTGTACGTATTTGTTATCTCAAAAAATGACTAGTCCAAGGAACAATAGATGTAATTGAACAATAATACACATATTTATTGCATTGCTTGCCACCTATTCAAATCTCTTTGTGGATTATTTGCATTACTTTGAGCTAAATCTGCCATTTAATAGGCAGACAAAGCAGTTGAGCCCAGAATTGTTGAAGGTTGTTCCTTATGAGAGTGCCTTGTACAGTACACATCCAGAACTCAGATATTTCAAGGCACTAATATCTAAGCTAATGACTTGTGAGAGCTCTTTATACAGCGCAAATCCTGGACTTGCATATCTCAAGGTGCTCTTGTATGTGTTAATGACTTAATTAAGACATGTGAGAGTGCCTTGTACAGTATGCAACCTGGCTCACAAATTTCCTTTTTTTTTTCTTTTTTTTTTTATTATCCACAGTATCGAAACATCAATAAATACATATACAGACAGATCTAATAACTAGGCATAAAAGCAATTCATTTAATTCAATCATACTAAAAAGTGTTACCTAAAATCATTACAATGGATTACATTCATGTTCACCTTCAACAGTTCATGTGATCTATCATTGCCCCCATACATAGATACCTAGTTTGCATTTCCTTGACCCTTTGACAGCATAGAGGCTATGTTCTAAATTATAAATATTATAGAACCGAGCTCTCCACATTTCAAAAGATGGTGCTTCAGGTTGGAGCCACGAAGACGCTAAACACAGCCGTACTACAGCCGTGGCAACAAAGAGCAGGTACCGAAATGTATACATAAGTTTCCCTAGCTCAAGATCCTCACCGACCCCTACCAACATCATAGAAGCCGATATCTTAACAACCACCCCCGAAATCTCTGTAAGAAACTTCTCTATATGTTCTATATATGGGGCCACTTTAACCCCTTCAGCACGGCGCGGATTACCGCGCTGTGCTGAAGGTTCTATTGCGCGGGCGGGGCCATGACGGAGCGGTTCCGTCATACGCACAGCGCAACCGATGCGCATGACGGAACCGCTCCGTCATGCGCATTGAAGGGGTTAAAGCAAACATAGAAAATGTGGAGAGTTTTCAGCGTTATCCGTACCACACCGGAAACATTTGCCATCGCTCCCCCTCCCCCATTTCATCATCTTGGCTGGAGTGTGATATAGATTGAATATAGTTTTATAAAACTGGTCTTTAAGATTCGCTGACAAACAGATATCCCTAGCAATAGCAATCACCTTTTCCAAGGAAACACTAGGCTCTCCCACTTTAAGCGCCCATTTACGATTATGTTTGTCCAGATCATCCCTTCTTGAAGCTAGCAGGATATTATATAAATGCCCTATTCTTCCCTGACTTCTATTAGCTTCAACTAATTTAAGAGGTCTCATTATTATAGAGTGTTTGCTCCAAAAATCGCGAATTTGTAAAAATTTAAAGAACTGATTTTTATGAAGGAGAAATGTATTAGCTAAATCTGTAAAAGATACATAAAGTCCCCCAGCCTCATAGAAATCCCAGATTTGGGTGATACCATTAAGTCTTCAGCTACTGGCCACAGGGTCTTGGAAAATTGAAGGTAATATACCCGGTGGGGGAGCCGAAGGAGGGAATTTTGGAAAACTGAAACATATTGTTTTAAAAATTGCACTTACCCGCACTGTAAAATACTTCATTCACTCTCACATTTTGTGAGGGATAGAGCACTGGGTCCTCCTCACGGAGAAGTCGAGAAGCATTTCCCCTCACTTCCGGTTGACACCTGAGCACCGCCATTTTGGTCGACGCTCTAGTGGTTGAACCACTACAGCCGGGCCTCTATTTAGGAGGAGACATGCAAGCGCGCAGCGCGCCCGCAGTGGGCACGCCGATGGCGCGCCAGAGGCGCACCAGAGGCAAGCCCGTCTGTGCCCGTCCGCGCCTCGGCCGCTCCTAGCGCCAGCCACGCTGTGCGGCCTGCCCAAAGTCCTTTTAAATATACAAAGGAACAACTATTGGACATTAGAAACAAGGTCAGTGGGGGAGAGAAGGTTACTAGGGCGCTGCAGCCCAGCCCGGTCCTTGAGTGTGGCTTGCTTAACTGCCGCTCCCTGGCCAAACACCATCAGGAGGTGTCAATTCTGGTGCAAGATCTGCAACTGGATGTGTTATTTCTGACAGAGACATGGTGTAGTAATGACTCCCTGGTGGAACTGGGGCTCGCCTGCCCGGAGGGCTATAAGATCTTTCATAAGCCCAAAGCAACGGGGAGAGGCGGAGGGGTCGGGGTGATGTTCAAGGATACCTGGGATTTTGCCCCGTTTAAGGTTGATGAGGTGGTGGGTATCGAGCTATTAGGATTCACCCTACAAGAACAGAGGGGGAGGCTCCTTACTGGGATGGTCGGATACAGACCCCCAAGCTCTAATACTCAGTACCAGGCGCTCCTGGATATCATTGCGGCCCAGTCACTGACACACTCCAGAATGCTGCTCCTGGGCGATTTCAATCTGTGGGAGAATGGCATTTTAGACGGCCACTTAAGAGATCTCAGGGAAACCTGTGAGAGTTGCAACCTGCATCAGCTGGTCCAACAACCCACCCATCAACGGGGGCACATTCTGGATCTTCTGTTCGCAGACTGTAATGAAACTGAGGTGATTAACATTCTACCTCAGACTTGGACTGACCACTCGCTGATCCAGTTTCGGATTCGAATACCTGGTGGAGAAGCAACTAGGCTACCTCCTGTAACATATCGTATGGGGAGAGACTGGGCTAAACTTATGAAAAGTCGGACGGAGCCGCTTTTCAAAATCTGCCTCCTTTTGACCCCTATGAGTCAGTGGGTACAAACTATCGTCTGTACCATAATTACATCCATGAAGTACTGGATCAGCACGTGCCTCTGAAGCGCCTGAAGGCCAAAATTAAACATTCCGCACCATGGTTTACTGAAGAGCTGAGTATTTCACGCAGGTCCTGTCGGCTGGCAGAGAGGAAATGGCGCAGGCACTATGCTGAGCATGACAAAGTGGCTTTCAAAGGGGTGCTAACTCAATACAAGGAGCTGATTGTTAAAGCCAAGGCAGACTTTTTTATCAATACCATCTTGTCTTCATCGAATAGCGCCAGAGCTCTCTTTAAGATCGTCAGAGACCTCTCCACCCCCACTAGTCTGGGAAATAAAGTGGTGGCCTCGCAGGCACTATGTGACAAAATTGCCTCCCATTTTGAGGAGAAAATTTCTAAAATTGTTGGGGGGATTTTTGTGTGACGCTTCCCCCCAAAACACTCATGGTCAGAGGCCTGCGGAAGAACCAGGGGTGGTAACCTCTCTGGCGCACTTTACACCGCTTACAGACGAGCTGTTTAACAGATGTGCACAGAATGTGAGGTCAGGGTCTCCACTAGACCCCTTACCTAATAAGATCTGGAAAGAGCATGCACAGGCACTGCTTCCCCGGTTGCGAAAGACATGCTGCCAATCCTTGGAGGAAGGGGTGGTGCCTGAAGCATGGAAGCTGGCAGTGGTTACTCCCTTACTAAAGAAGCCATCTCTGGACCCAGGAGATCCCACTAGTTTTAGACCAATCTCCCTGCTGCCTTGTCCTATAAAAATTCTTGAAAAGGTAGTGAGTAGGTCTCTCTCAGGGTATCTTGAAGAGTTCCATCTCCTGGATAAGAGCCAGTTTGGCTTCCGGCCAGGTCATGGAACGGAGACAGCTCTGGTCACCGTGCTAGACAATCTGCGGATGCGGGCTGACAGAGGCCTTTCATCTGTATTGGTCCACTTAGATATGTCTGCCGCATTCGACACGGTTAACCATCGAATTCTGTCGAACAGATTGGAGCTTCTGGGAGTTAAGGGACGTGCCATGAGGTGGATGCAATCCTATCTTACAGGGAGACAACAGGTGGTCACCCTGTCCCCTTTCACCTCCAGCAGGACCTTGGTGGAGCATGGGGTCCCTCAGGGGTCGGCCATCAGCCCCATCCTCTTCAATATTTACCTGCAGCCATTAATCTCTATAATCAAGTCGCATGGGGTCGACTTGATCAACTATGCAGACGACACCCAACTGGTGTTCTCATTGGAGGGGAAGGGTGCTTTGACTATGGATGACTTCCAGATATGTATGCGCCAGACTTCGGACTGGCTTAGGGCCAACTCCCTGCAGTTCAATGGAGGAAAGACAGAGGTGATCTACTGTTCCTCTGCAGGAGTACGTGACATGCCTTTTGACCTCAGACTGGCCCCAGAGGCGGAACCCATTGTCCCTGTGACAACAGTGCGGAATCTGGGGGTTATGTTTGACGATAATCTTCAAATGGCCTCTCAAGCTAAAAAAAAAGTGGGGGTTTGCTTTGCTCTCCTGAAAGCCCTACGACAGATTCTACCTCTTCTGCCAGTGGAGAAAAGACCTCTGGTGGTACGCAGTATCATCCTGAGCAGGCTGGACTACGGCAATTCTCTGTACCTAGGAGCTCCTCTTTACATCTTCCAGAGCTTGCAGAGGGTCCAGTCTATGGCAGCCAAATTGGCGCTGAATAAGAAATGCGGATCTTCAACCACGCTGGCGTTACAAGAGCTCCATTGGCTTCCTATAAGGGAAAGGGTTAGGTTTAAAGCCCTATGCATTGTTTACAGTGCGGCACACGGTCTCGGCCCAACCTCCTTGCAGGAGAAATTGTCATGGTATAAGCCTCAAAGGACTCTACGCTCTTCAAATGCCTATCTGTTAACTACTGGCAGGGTTAAGAAGGCCAGGATGGGGGGCAGGGCCTTTAGTACAGTGGCATTGCGGTGCTGGAATGATCTTCCTCTGAATATTAGACAGGCTAACTCTCTGATGGACTTTAGGCACAGCCTGAAAACCTAGCTTTTCCCTAGGGAGAAGCCCTTGATCTCCTGATCTCCTAATTCTGTACTTCCTGGCCGGCTTCTGCATTTCTCTTGGTTTGTCTGTGGTTACTTGGCTGGTTAAAAGTCTCTTCACCATCTCAGTCTAAGCGCCAGGATACCCGTTGGGTGACAGTAGCGCTCTATAAGAACAAAATACAAATACAAATACAAATACAAATACAAGGCCGTAGTAGGGGTATAAAAAGGTAATCCCTGAATTTGAAGATTCTTTTGTACCATGCTCCAGATCTTGAAGGCTGCCCCCAATACTATGAATCACGTTCTTTTACAGTAACTCCTATTGACCTCTTTACCTATCATAGAGGTAGGCAAGATGGCGTCCATAGCTTCGGACGTGTAAGCTAATGCTCCCAAGCTGCTCTAACCCCCCACACTGGCTACAGTAAACTGACCACTTACGAGAGGAACGAAGGAATATCCTACTGGTTAGGCATGTGGATTGTTGTGGTGGCTCCAATTTTGGCAGGGCTGCATCGCCTGTGTCGTGGCAGTTTCTGGGGGCTTGCCCGGAGTCGGTACTGGTCTTCGCTGCCGACGCCTGCTCGCTACAGTGGCCGCAGAGGGTCGGGCAGGATCGTGTCTGCAATGCCTCCCAAGGTGGGAAAAGGGAGGACTCGCCCTCAGATGGACATCATTGGTACTGCATCAAAGAATACAGCGACTACAGTGAACAGTCCCAAAAAGCTGAGTAAGGAACCGGCTGTAAAGGGGGCGAAAACGGTAACAAACACAGGTAAGCGCACCATTACAACCCTATTTACTGCCAGTAAAATGAAAGACAAAGGCAAAAATCCCCAGATTCACCAAACCTATCTTTTGATGTGGTGACAGGGGTCGAGGGAGCCACAGACTCTACTTTAGAGCAGCTGGGGAGACAGGGAGATCATAACCCCAATGGCGCTAATAGCTCCAACACGGACGCAATACCTATACACGGAGCCACCCTTGTCAGTAAACTGGGTGAGACTGCAAATGCTGAGGGGAGTCTATCTAGTCACTTATGCGGTGATTCCACTCCGGCCCCTCTGAATGATGACCTTAACGCCAGCCCAGATGGAATTAGTGATCCTGGTCCAGCCTTAAAAGGAGACAAAATAGATGACGCTATGGGGCTCAAATCCTCACTGCAGGATATAGAATCTGGGGACTATTTTTTTTCGCTCTCAGATCAGTCAAATCCATCTAGTGATGATCTTGAGTCCATATTCTTGGCCTCAGACGTGACTGGTCCTGACATTGATGGCGGCAGTGATCATAGTAGTATGCATCTTAGGGACTCCGGGGATGTAGACAGCACCCTAAGAACAGTGCGTAAAAAACAAGAGGCGAAAGGCAGTATCAAACAGACAGACGATGGTATAGGGAGCAATGCTTTACAATGCGACTATTCCTGCTCTACTGACTTAAGCATTGAGAATAGTCGTAGCCCAGGGACTGCTACTGATATTCCAACCAATCCATCTGAGGCTATATCACTGGCCCTGATATATCAGACCATGGTCACCCTTAGAGAGGAGGCACGAGTAGAGAATCAGAGAGTTCAGAGGTCTTGCCGCAAATTGCAGAACTTTGTACGCCGGATCGCTAAAGCTTGTACAGAGTTCACAACAAGATTTAATGAAGCAGAAGCAAGAATCTAATTTCTTGAAGATGAACTAGTTGTACAGAAGGCTCTGACTGATTCTCTACGTTCTTTAAAAGACGATACACAGTGGAAACTTGCGGATATGGAAAACGGCTCTTGCAGGAACAATCTTAGGGTTTTGCAAATTCCAGAGGGGGTCGAAGGACAGGATCCTTGCAAATTAATTATTGATTTGTTCACGTAAGCCTTCCCTGAGTTGAATAAATGGGATTGGTCGAGAGCAGTAGAAAGAGCACACCGCTTTCCATTTAATCTCCGCCCCAGATCTGGTCAAGCTTTAGATAGATCTCGAGCGATTTTGATATCTCTCAACAGCTTTTTAGCTCGGGAAGATGTGTACTCCCTGGCACGTCCTGATAAAAAGGAGGCAGGGAAAGGGCTGGAGTTATTTGTCAGGCCTGACTTTTTCCATCTAACTGTGGAAAGGCGCTGGCATTTACGCCAGCTCATCGCACCATTTCAGACCAAGGGGGCTCAGGTTTTTCTACTAAATCCAGCCAAACTTAAAATCATGGTTAAAGATCCTCTGGGATACTCATGAAAGAATTTCTGCAATCTTTATAAAAGCTGTCTAGCTTCGTTACAGGTGTAAAAATCAATGCTAGGGTTCGATTTAAGATATAGCCGTGTTACTATTTCTATCTGTCTTTTATTTTATTGATTCTGCGCCCCCTCTCTTTTCTTTTTTTTCTCTTAGTTCCCTTTCTTTGTTCCTTTCTCTCTCTAATTCTCGTAACACCTCACCCTATACTTGATCGGGTAATCCAGATAGGTTAATCGATATTGGGAATGCGTATATGGTTTTTCTGAATGCTGTTAATTCTAACCTTTTTCTTATATTGTCATGAATGTAGTATAGGATGAGGGGTTTGTTGTGGGGGTGAGCACTTAGGTGGTGGGAGCTTGTCATCACAGGGACCTTGGGTCCCAAAGCCTTGTTGAAGGGTAGGGGTGGGGGGAGGGGTTTGGGGGGTTGGGGTGTAGGGGTTGGGGGGGTTGGAAGGGCGAGGGTGGTTGTGGGGGGATAAAATAAGGAAAATAACCCACAGTATTGGTAACATTTTCAGTCTAACGGATCTAATGTTTTCTTCAAGCGTAATGAGAATTGGCTTGTCCTCCTATTTCTTTAATGGCTAGATCAGGACTGCGAATATGTTCCCTAAATGTCTGTGGCTTAAATAGCTATAACAAGAGACAAAGGGTAGCTGCTGAACTTCGCATCATTCAACCAGACTTGATCTGTTTACAAGAGACCCATGTACCCTGGGGTAAGCGCAAAATCTTAGCTGAAATGGGCTTTGTGCTCTTAGCGGCTACTTTACAATCCTCTATGACCCGGGGGTGGCTCTGCTTGCTAAACCTGCTATACAAACCTCTGGATGGGTATTAGCTGATAAACTGGGGTGGTGGCTTATTGTGGAATGTGTGACGGGGAGACAAAATGTACACTCTGTACTGTCTATGGCTCCAATCTCGATGAGGCTATGGTTTTGGAACATCTGAATGTGGAACTCGCACTTTGGCCTACCCCTCTGGTGCTATGTGGTGATTTTAATATCAATTTGATTAATAAGGAACTTCAACTGGGCCCACAACATTACAAGGGTAGAAAACCGAGGGTTTTTAAGGCACTTTTTCATTTATTGATGGACCACGGGTTGGTCAATGTGTGGGATCACCTCTGCATGGATGAGCCTGGCTTTACATTTTATTCTCACCCCCATCAAAAATTGGTTCATCTTGATTGCTTTTTCGCTTCACCTCTGCTATTTACAGATGTCAAAATGCGAGTCTTCCCAAGAAATACATCAGATCATGCTCCAGTGGTCCTGGACATTCCCGCATTAGGCTCCTGTATTAACCCACAAACTTTCACTTTTAATAGGAAACTCCTTCTTGATGACAATTTTTTAGATCATATTAAGAGCTGGATCAAGGGGTTATTCCAAGATAATCGGCATTCCACATCTGTTGGGGTACTACGGGATGCTTTTAAGGCCTATCTCAGAGGGGAGATTCTGAGTTATGGTTTGCACCAGCAAAAGAAAGCCAAATCTCTAATGCAGGAATTGTATACTAAACTCAAATCTGCGGAAGAAAATCTGGGTCAAGAATAATATCGCCGAACTCCAAACTAATGTCGCTAGGTGCAAAGCTAATATCAACTTATCCTGGAGTAAGGAGATCACAGCCAAATATCTGGGACATAAAAAGGAATTCTACGGCGAAGCGGTAGGACGCTGCCTGGCTAACAGGCTATGCTCTAATGAGGTGGCACACAGAATAGCTGGTATGAAAAATCCTTTTGGTGATATGGTGTATGATCCTCAAGAAATTCTTGGGATTTTCTATAAATACTATGAAGATCTGTATCTGGGAAAAGAGCCATAGTTGCATACGGCCGACCTTGGGATTCAACAATTAGTGGAACAGGTCGGTCAGGAGGAGGCAGAGATCCTGGGGAGTCCTATCACTATGGAAGAGCTAGAGTTAGCCATAAATAGTATGGCGATTGGTAAGGCAGCGGGCCCCGACAAGCTTCCCTCTCAGGTTTATAGGTCCTTTTTTCAAGATATCAGATTAGACTCGTTGGCCATTCGCCAAGCAGCCCAATAGGGGGGACCACCACAATCGTGGGATGAGGCCAATATTGTCATATTCAAGAAAAAAGATAAGCCACCGGATAAGCCAGGGTCATATCGCCCAATTTCTCTTGCCAACTGCGATGGGAAGATCTGTGCTAAAATGTTGGTGAATCGATTGGCAAAAGTTATTTCTCCCCTCGTATCCCCAAAACAACATGGTTTTATCGCCAGTCGGGGGACCGTGAACCATATTAACAAAATTGTGACGCTTTCCGATATCGCTCAGGTTGAATCCAGGGACCTAGGATTGGTCTTATTGAATGCCGAGAAGGCGTTCGATCGCGTAGATTGAGATTTCCTCTGGAAGGTTATGCAGCAGATGGGGCTTGGTCAGGGTTTTATCCAGGCTATAAGAGTACTTTACCGGTCACCTACTGCTAGGATCTGCTCTATGGGACTTGTCTCAGACCCTATTAAGATCTCAGGAGGCACACGACAGGGGTGTCCGTGCTCCCCCCTGCTGTTTGCCCTATATATTAATCCCTTTTTACGAATGCTTGAAAGTAGCTCCCAAATTTTTCTTGTTTTTGCATACGCCGACAATATTGCCATAACAGCATCGGATCCTCTCACGGCTATATCCGAGGTAGAACGGCTTTCAGCTGAGTACGGCGCAGTCTCGGGCTATAAGATAAATATCTCTAAAACACAGATTCTCTGTACGAAGGAAATTATGGCTAGCGATCCTAGGGTGGTTAAGGAGGTAACGTATCTTGGAATTAAGATCTGAGAAAACTTGAAAGATTTGGTGGATGTTAACTGGGGGATATTATCACCAAGGTAAAGCATTTGTTAGACAGATGGGAGTGTTTACATTTATCTTTGGTAGGCAGAGTCAATATCCTTAAAATGAACATACTCCCTAAGCCTTTATACTTTTTTTAGATCATCTGTACCCTTAGAGGTATCTCGCGGCCAGCTACAACATCTGCACGCACTTTGCTCTAAATTCCTATGGGCTCCAGGGAAACCTCGAAGGGCTATGGATTTCATGACGCTTCCCAGGGAGAGAGGGGGGTGGTCGGTCCCAGATTTTACACTTTATTACTATTCGTGTCTTTTATCAAATGTGCAGATAATGCTAACTGAAGAAAGTGTAAGTAATGCTGCTGAGGCTCCCTTAATCTATCAGATGTTGTTAGGTGAAGAGGTCTGCCTCACAAATTTCAAGGTGCTTTTGTATACACTAATGACTTTGTTAGCACATAGTGCAGTTCAGCCCCTAGAGGGATATTTCTTTCTTCCAATTTACATCAACGATTAGCGCTTTACTTTCAGTTCTTGGTGCATTAGGTTAGAGCATGGGTGGCAGGTAAAAGCCACTTGAAGGCTTGGTTTGTTGCGGGTTTAGAAGGCCCAGGTGGACCTTGAGCTGTGCCAAAACAAGCCATGAGGCTCCAGCCATGTTGGAGCCTTCAGTGGCTCCCCCAAATCTATGTTCTTCCAAAACAGCTCAAATGTATTATTTTGACTATTACCATTATTTGTTTTTTTTTTAAAAACAAAACAGTATTCTAAGGAAAATATATTTCCATAAACATTACATGATTGCAGTGTAACTGGTGGGTAACATTCTTGTTTTTTATCCATCAGCATTTGGGAAATCAGAGTTAAGACAATCACATTCAAGATCAGTGCTACTAAAAGACATTAAAGTAAGACACGTGGTACAACAGGACCCTGACCTAAATTCACCCTTCCTGTATCTTAACTTCAATCCAGAAAGTAAGACTTGCTTCTGTATACAGCTGAGTGGTCCTCCCTCTGCTGTACATAGGGGCTACATTTGTGGTGGGTTGAGAGAGTGGCTTTGGGTGTGTGGTTGGGTTGGCTCATTGTAGCAGCACAATGAAAAGAGTATGAGCTGTGGGATATTTTTTTTTGAAGTTTTTTAAAAATTAACTCATTTCAATGTTAAACTGAAAAATATACATTGATTTCTCTGGAGGCCTTTGCACCAGTATTCAGTTGTGTCATGACTGTTGATGGCTCCCCTGTGGTGAGATGTGGATTGCTCCAAGACAGCAGACATAGGGCTTGGGTATTGGGAGGTGTTGCTCTTCCCTTGAGGGGACAACCTGGGGGTCTGTGCCCTAGCACTAGTTCTCCTTCAAAAAGGCCTAACCTGTCACCGGCAGACGAACCTGACACTAGACCTGCCCCTTTCTTTGTCCCTCTAATCGGCTTGGCTCCAAAAACAATGGGAGGTGAAGCTGCCTCAGAAATGGTTTGGAGCAACCCCAAGGGAGAGTTTGGCCATTATCATAGCCACAATAGCCACACTTCTGGGTGTGCCCAGAGAGCTCTGACTAAGTGAAGAAAAGCTTTGCCATCTTGAATTTAGGTAGAGAGGGGCACTGTGGGATAATGTACAATAAAACACACATGGAATGTTATAAAAGTTGGTAGGATCACCTCTGGGAACTCTTACTTCTTTTGCTATGTGGCGGACACTGGTTGCCCCTCCTACACTGCTCTCCTCAGAACACTCCTGCAAATGAGAAAGATCAGAAGATGGATTGCCCTACTGTATGAAGATTCAATTATCAAAAGTAAGTTCTCTTGGAGAACACCATACATTCATATATTCTCATAGATCATACAATCCTCTAACCTAGTCATTAAAGGGACCAACACAACAATTAATAATCATCACATTTATCAAAATGTAATCTTAATCATATCAAATAATACATTCATATTTATAAAAGACATCAATTAAAATCACTTAAAAACAAATAGAAACACTTTTGTCACAAATGAGGAAAAACACACAAAAGACATATACATTAGTTATTGGCAAGAGTTAATTTGTAGGAATCCACAAAGAGTGTGTAGTTTTGAAATTGTGTTCAACATACAACACTATGTTTCTCAAATTTAACAACAGTAGGTGTCAACACGTTTCGGTGGTCTACAAAGTTACAAACCACCTTCTTCAGGACAATTAAAAACATATAATCCCTCCTAATGATTAATACAGCAATATTCTGCATAATACTCTAAAGCATAATAAGGTGAGTTATTGTGCAAGCTGTTCTCAACGATACTAACACCGTTTACGATCCTTTACACCTGCAACTACGACACCAATGATAATCCTGATCAGGTGCTCGTAGGTAGGAATATTGATAGAACATTCTCTGCTGGTCAGTCAGAGCTTATTAAAGGAATCAGATTCTCCAGATCGGATTATACAGTACTAGTTTATAGTTCTGGGAAGATAGTCTGGGGGCTAAAAAGCTTTCCACCCGTAATAACCTTGTACCGACACCACCATCCAGTTGTCAGCCTTGTGTTTTTGGGTGTCATATGATCACCTTATCCGTCCTGTCTTCATTCAGTTTCAGACTACTGTATGAAGAACCTAATCCTGAGCAGGACCCGATTAACGGCTTCATTAGACTTGATGGCGAGCAGCCCCAAGCAATGCTGACCACCTTTATCGACGGCTTGTCCAGATTTCACGCCGATTGGCCTCTGATCAACTCTGAGACCTTGAACAGCAGCTCTCTGTTGCTGTTGAACCCTTAGTAGGCTTTAGTCACCTGGTTGGCCCCGCTGAAAGTCTTTAAGTCAAAAGGTATCTTTGTGACCAGAGAGAGGCTTTTTCTTGTATACGATCCGGGCTCCATCACAGTAGGCCTTAAATCTTCCCCTTCTACTGGTCCAGCACAAACTGTTACCCATTGTTGCTGCGCAGTTGTTTTTAAAGTGTTTTTAAACACTATTTTTAAAAATTCACAACTTCAGTTCTACCAATAGTATTTTTGTCATCTCGGTGTCATTTGATGTATTAAAATAATTTACTTTTCTAAATTGAGAGTAGGGTTTACTTGTGGTGCATTTTTACTTCATTTCTGTTTGGGTACTGCATAAATACTTTAGGAATGACTTCTAAAATAAGCCTGGCTGCTCTGTGTCATCGCTACCAGTTGGCTGAGCACACTTTTTTTTGTGACTTTAATGATTCACCTCACAAGGATTCTGATTATCATTTGAGGAGGGTTCTCACCTCCTCAACTAATGCTCCACTTTCTTACATAGATCCATCACACTAACTCTGTACAGTTTTGTTCATAAGGTATTTCAATAATATTCATGGTACAACCAGCTGATGAGGGAGTTTTCAGCATCTCAGCAAGTGACGCTCAATTTTCTGTTCGGTTTCTAAGATACAGAGAAAAACCATTGGAAAAGATACTGCTCACTTTCAGTAACCAGTTCAATATGCTAGTTTTTTCTTTCAGTCAAGTAGAGTACCTTCTTCAACAGCAAGCATATTGATGTGTAAAAAAGTACACTAATTTGACCCACATTGCACCAATACCTGGCTGCTTTTGCACTTTTGCAAAAACCAAAGGAAATGATGGACGGAGTGTTGAACATTGCAAGCACTCACCCCCAGTCAACTGATCTGGGTTTAATCCATCACCGTTCTTTAGCCCACTCTGCCACCCCAGTTCAGACATGGCCATATGCAAATCAGTCTGACCCTGTGCCTCATGGGAACAGTCCAGCCCGAACTGCCAAGCCATGCCTTCCCTGGACCGGAAACAAGCTTCCTAGGACCAGTTTCTGGCATTTCAGCCGTCTTCAGCCAGGCTTGCTTGAATCCAGTGGCAAAGTGAGCAAGGGACTCACGTCTGAGCATACCCTGCCAACTTATGGCGAACAAAGCAAAAACCAAAGGAAATGATGGACGGAGTGTTGAACATTGCAAGCACTCACCCCCAGTCAACTGATCTGGGTTTAATCTATCACCGTTCTTTAGCCCACTCTGCCACCCCAGTTTAGACATGGCCATATGCAAACTTTTGCCAGCTGTTCTCAAACATAGCTGACAATTCTGACAAGCGCTATTACAGATTGGAAGGGAAGTGTAAATGCTCCTCAGATGCTGTGCAGTTTGAGCGTCAGGAAGGAAAGCGGCTGACAACGGACCTTCTGCCCCGTGACAACGTTTGGGAACAAATGTCTTACAGGCAGAGCACTGAATAGTAAAAGCTGTCACTACTTGCCAGTAATCCCCATTACACAGAGTCCACTTCTCCGGCACAGCCTTTACCAGGGTGAATTGTGTCCTAAAAGAGGAAATCCCTACTCCCTCTCTCCTGAGAACATCAACACCTCACATGTCACTCGGAAGTCCTGTTTTCTTGGTACAATGAAAGATCATTAAATCTTTTTGCTGGCCAACTGATGAGGCTGCCTGCTGCTCAGCGTAAAGCATTTCGCTGCAGGACGCCTCTCCAAGAAGCTGGCCCAATATTGGCATCTATGCATTAAATTGACGTTTCTACGAACTGATATTGTCGGTAATTATAGACCAGTTTCGGTTAATTCAGAGTTGGCAGTCGAATTAATCTATGCTATATTTTTACTAATAAAACACATTCCTCGCCTAACGAATCCCAGGAAATGAAACATTGCGTTTTACATCAGCAGTGCAAAATGTAATTAATGCCCTAATGGAGGATTCAGGAGCCACGTCTTAATGACGCTTTCGCCACTGTAAACAGTGCCCTCGCGACCCCAGTATTTTGTATGAGAGTCAGTTAAGAATGGCGCATTCAGCACGTTGGGTGTGTTATTTCAACACCCCCGTGTTGGTGGCGCCCCTAGAGTTTTCTCTTCCCCTGCTTGACTGTCTGGGCCTTTGTACACGAGAAACTTTCCGTATAATGTGTCTGTGCAAAGCCTGTACTGGGCTCCATCTTGGGGAAACCACAGCAGACTTCATCTGGAACCTCACTGCTCCCCTCCCTGGTACACATTCTGCTGTATCCCACAGGGCACACACCACTGCTGGGCTGCAGGCATTCCCATAAATAGGCTGAAACCACTATATAGTTATGAAAGGGTGAAGTGAGCTATTTTCTGCTCCTTATAACACAGTTTTAGTCTTGTTAGGGTTTAGGCCAAATGAAAAACGTCTCCTCGAGGGCTTATAAAACCGAGCGTCCTCTGGTTTATTTTGGAGCCTTCAAAGTCGGATTAATTCAGCTGAAGCACAGAGCCGTTACTTTCTATTTTGTCCCTTTGGGTGAATTTTGGTGTGGGAGTAAAAAAGCGTCTGCACAAAAAACGAAAACATGCCCACCTCTCTGCCCGCCTCCATGTAAAGGGTGACGAAGAGGTGATGAAGTATCTGTTGATCGAATTAGCAAAAGATGACTCATCACTATTCAGAGATAACATGATTAATACAGTTCCATGTTTTGCTCTGGGGGCCACTATACCGATAGCAATAGCTGGAATATCACCCTTCAAACTGAAATAGCAGATAAAAAAGACAACAGGTGCTATGACCCATTTTTAGTTGTATTGCATTGTATTGCAGTATTTATATGGCATTAACTAAACACACATGGGGGCAGATCTATATCGGAGATGCGCCACTTTTACGCCGCCGTTGCGTCACTTTTGTGATGCAGCGGCGGTGTAAACCCTGCGCCACGTTGCGCCATATGTACATCGTGACGCAGCTATGGAGATGCGTCACGATGTAAAGCCCTGCGCCACGTAAAACCTGCGTCAGGTTTCACGTGGGCGTGTCGACATTGGGGGGGGCGTTCCGTCGCAGGAACGCCCCTGAAAAGTGACTCAGTCAAATCTATAAGATTTGACTGAGTCACTTTCCCAACGCTGATGCGCCAAAACCCTGCGCCTGCTTGAAGCAGGCGTAAGGCTTGACGCACCATGTTAGGGATAGGGTTGGTTGGAACAGTGCTGGAGTTGCGTCGCGCTTGCGACGCAACTGAAGCACTGCGCCAACCTTACGCCATTGGATGCGTCACGCATCTGTTTATTCCTGCGCCATGATGCGCCGCATTATAAATGCGGCGCATCATGTGTGGCGCAAGGGTAAACTTGCGTGACACATCATTCCTGGCGCATCCTTGCTGATTTGCAGGGATGCGCCAGGCAACATAAATCTGCTCCATGGTGCGCCGAAGAGCTTGCCCACAAGGGTAGCACACTACACCATGTAGGGTATGTGGTTGGAAGGATGTTCTCTTTGTTTTGATCCTATGTTGGAAGTGTTTCCATGTCATGAGTGATGACCACTGAGGCGTTGCTATGGTGTTATGGGATGCAGCGCCTAGCAGTGTGGTGGATGATAAAGTGTAAGAGACAGACGTGCAGTTTTGAGGTTCTCAATATGCTGGCAGCTTTGAACAGCTCTGCAGGTCCCTTCTTGGCATTTCTTATGATATAGATCGCTTAGCTGGTTAAGATATGGTGAGTTCACTGAAATTAACACCGCATTCGCGAATCATTTATCGTTTACAGAAAAATAATGAAAAAATATTTTAAAAGCCCACATAAACTACACCCACCTAACTGATGGGCCGGCTCAAACAACCAGAATTCAGTCTCTGGTCTGCAAAGGGCATATACATACTTTACGTTCGATGGTGCTTCCATACAATACCAATGGCAGAACTTGGGATATATAAATCTGTGCAACAAAAAATATCGTATATCGCATGTTGCGGTGATAGGCATGTGAGTTAAGAGTTCATAAAGCCACAACACATTTACCATTGCTGAAACCACACTCTTTCTTTTGCCCTCTTGCAAGAAACCTAGTTATCAATTTGGTAATCACTACTTTTTAAATAATCAAGTGAACTTTTTTTCTACCGCACATTTACAGCCGCCAACAACTAGCAAAAGCCAATGCCGCAAACAGAGCTTCATAACGTTGTCAGCACTTAAATGAAGACAGATCTCTCATCTAAAATTAGGTTTAAGTACATCAATCAATTCTCAGAGCAGTAAAGGACTTTCTGCAAAGTTATAGTTCTGTATTTAGATTCACAGTCTTACTCATAGGAAATATTTTCCAGGGGCAGGTTTATGTTGACTTATTCTGCATGCTTCCATTGTTGATTACCACTGGCCACTTGCAAATGCATCTGGATGGAATTATCATGCCGTGCTATTGTATTTCAGTCAAAATGAAAAATCACCTAAAAACGGAAAAATGAATCGCGACCGGACTTCCACAATATGTTTTCTGATCCTCTATCACTGCCACTTCTCTTTAAATAGGGATTAAGGGTTAATTCTTCAGATGGAGCATATCATTAATTATAGAATAAGATGCTTGTGTGAAGGATATCTCCAAGGGTGACAGGCGGTGGTGTTTTCCCATCTTGTAACAGAATGATTTCATCCTCTCTTGAAAGCCACACCTCCCCAACTACATATCTTTCCCGTTCAATACCCTAGTGGGTTAGTTGTCCTTGAAACATATGGGCCGATTTTGATGTTGGGCAGAATTCCTTCCAGCCGACACCGACTCAGTTCCGGGCCCAACCGACAACCAGTCGTGGTCCCACTCGCCTAATTAGGATGCGACTGAACACTGCTCTGTCGCATCCCTACATTTCACTATGGGAGCATGCATTACGGCCATAAATCGGCCATAATGCATGCTCCCATAGGGAAATTAGGGTTGTGGTTCATTCCAATACCTCATGGCAGGCACCTCAAGGTGCCTGCCAGGGGGTGCAGAGATCAAGAGGGGGCACCATAGGTGCCCCCTCGGCCCTAACCAGAGGCCACGCACCCAAGTGGGCCCTGCTGTGGGCCCCCAAACAGGCTTTCCCACATGGTTTCCATGTCAGACAGGCCGGCATGGAAAACATGCTGGAAACCGTGCATCATAATTTCAAGGGCAGAAAGACCAGCCCTTGAGATTACTGGCCGGCTTCCTGGAGCCTATCAGAAGCTAGCCGGAATGACAGGCCAGTTTACTTTCCAACCGCCTCGATCATAATTAGGCGGTTGGAAAGTAAACTGAGTGACCCATTACGAGGTGACCCTGAAGGCTCCGACCGTCGGTCAGAGCCTTTACGGGCCGCATCTTAATCAGTCCCTAAGTGTATTGAGCCTGATGTATGTACATGCAGGTCACAGAGAGTAAACACAAATTACATGCTGACTTTTTGCAACTTCCTTACTGTTTAGCATTGCAATCTATGTACTTGTTTGTGATATTGCAAAACGCTCACCTGTCGAGGGTAACAAAATAACCTGCCTAATGAATGTTAATCAGGGCCGCAACTGTTTGAGATGGCCTGTGTTAGGTTACAAGCACAGCGATGGTGGCTCAAAAAGACAAAAGACATCCATTATTGTAAGAAAATGCCTGCTTTTTGAATGATCACCTCCAGTTTTTTGGACTGGTACTGTTGGTTTTTAACTCTACTAATCAGGCCCCAGTGCATGTGCTCAGGCAACTAAAACCTGTAGAAATTGGCTATACTCCTTATTGGGAATTTTAACTAACCTATATGTCCCTAGCATGTGGTACAACGTGTACCCAGGCACTGTAACTTAAATTCCACTAGTGGAATCCAGCACCGATAGTGCCATCACTAAAGTGACAATGCAAAACAATACTGCAGACCTGCTACAGTAGCCTGGCTGTGCAGGGTTAGCTGCAAGATCAACAACCTGTCAAAGTAACCCCTTTTGACAGGTCTAAACCCTCCTTTTAAATCTGAATAAGTTAAACCTAAGTAGGAATTAGAAGCCCATAAGGCAGGGTGCATAGTATTTAAAAGTAAGACACATACAAGTTTAATGTTAAACATGTCCTTACAGCGCCAATGCCCTAAAGACTACTTTCACTGTAGCAAGGTACCTGGTACACATGACAGCACTGGGATGCATTATTAAAGGGAACAATGGTAGTTCTACCTAGCAACCAGCAAAAAGTTAATTATTGGACTTTTTAAAGAATTTAAACCTTTAACATTGCTTAACCTATTTGCATGAGCTCCCAACTGTCACCCAGGAGCTGAAAAACTGTATGATGAGGTATGAACTAACTGAGGGTATGCCCAGACGTGGGTCTCGTGCTTACTACGCCACTGGAGTCAAGCTATCCTGGCTGAAGAGGGGTGAAACCCCGAAACCGGTCCTAGGATGCTTGATTCCGGTCCAGGGAAGACATGGCTTGGCAGTTCGGGCTGGACTGTTCCCATGAGGCACAGGGTCAAGACTGATTTGCATATGGCCATGTCTGAACTGGGGTGGCGTGGTGAGCAAAATAACAATGGATTAAACCCAGATCTGTGACTGGGGGTGAATGTTTTGCAAATGTGCAACATTCCGTCCATCATCTTGTGTGTTTTGCTGTATGAACTAACTCCCAGAGCTCAAGCAAAGGTCTTGGTTTCTGGGGAGGTGTTTTGTTCCTATGAAAGGATGGCCATCAGGGCTGTGCCCTGGAACTTAATTATCTTCAAAGAGTCCTACCCTGTCATAGGCAGATGTAGCTAGCACCTGGGCTTACATCCATCCTTTATCCCACGTGTCAGGCACCAATCCCAGTGTGAGAGGAGCTGCCGTCAGAACCAGTGTTGAGTGACTGCAGATACGGGGTTGCTTATTACCCTGGTTACACCTCTAGGGTGGGCACAGGGGCTTTGCACAGCGGCAGAAAGGTTTTTCCAAGTTTGATTAAGGTAGTGGGGGACACTGTGGGATTATTTGCAAAAGGGTACTCAGGGAATGATGCAAAAGTGGGTAAGGTTACCCTCTAGAACTTTTTTCCTTTTGGAAAGGGAGGGGCCAGAAGTCACCCCTACTGAGGGGCTAATGGGAGGCAACTAAGTAAAGGGTACATGTACGACCGTTTTCAGCGGTTACAAACAGAGATTTGGCCCATTTGCTACTGCTAAAACAGCTGTTGCCATGTACCAAACCAATTTTGTGAGTCAATAACCTATTACCGACTCGCAAAATGGGGTTTGCGAGGTGCTATTAGGAAAGGGCATTCCAAGGGCTTCCCTACCAAATAGTGAGTCACAGGGTGATGTATGATTATTTTGTTACTGGAATGCGCTCGCAAAACAGTCACAGGGTCAAGTAGGTGGTAAATCAGTCACAACAGGAAGGAGTGCCCAGATAACCCCTTCCTCTGTCTGAATGCTAGCAACAACATTTTTTAGTGGACCACTGCCTACTCCTAAAAAATGAAAAGGAAACTTTTCATTTTAGTATTTTAAATGCATCCCATTTTCCTTTAAGGAAAATGGGCTGCATTAAAAAAAATTGCTGTATTTAAAAAGCAATCACAGACAAGGTGGGCTGCTTACTCCGGCAGGCCACCATCCTTGTGTTTACAGGTCATTTCCAATGGGTCGCAAATTAAAACCTACCTCATGACTATTAGGGGGCAGAATGATCTCAGGCCATTTTTTCTGAAATAACATTTTAGAAATTATTGTAAATATGGAACCTGAATCCACCAAAAGTTTCCCCTCTCTACCTATGACCTGAAATATGACCCTGGGTCGGTATGCTCGACCTCTAACGTCATGTCCTTCATGCTCCATGCTAATAATACAATCTTTATGGCTCGGGAGAGAACTCTCCAATTTCTCTAACCACTACTCTTGACCTAACTTCTGGGTACACACACAAGCATAATGTACCCAACTCTTTGTTTTGTGTGAAGCAGTATTCGGAATATCGTAAATCACTAGTGCACCTAAAACAACTTTTGCCAGGTTGCTTTGGTGTGACAGTTTTTTTCTGAAACTTCTTGGAATTTTTCCCATAGGCATTCAAAGCACCTACACTCTCTTGCTCACATTCTGCTAGAGATTCATTGACAGTTCAGAGAACCACAGAATTGTGGCTGAGCTGAGAACTTCCTGTGGTGATTGCTCCTCCCCCTTTGGTGAACGGCCAACAATTGTCTCTTTCCTTTATTCCTAGAGCGGCCACACTATGTTGCATGCAAGCCATGCACTGCCTTGCCAGAGGAAGCTTCATGATGGCCCCTGCTGAAGAAACCTTCTGCCGACCTGACAGACCTCAAAAACTACAGACCCAACTCTCTGATCCCCTTCCCAGCCAAAGTCATTGAGAAGGCCATCAATGCCCAACTCTTCAAGTTCATCAAAATGAACCACAACCTGGACCTCTCTCAATTGGGCTTCAGAAGCAACCACAGCACTGAGACTGCACTAATCACGACTACTTATGACATCCGCACTTCCAGGACCTCTCGGCTGCCTTCAACACCGTCTCCCACCACACCCTCTCTGCAAGACTCTGCGAGGCCAGTATCCACGACAAAGCCCTAGAATAGATCCACTCCTTCCTCGCCAGCCAAACACAGAGATTCAAACTTCCACCATTATACTTGGAACCCACAGAGATCAGCTGCGGAGTGCATCAGGGCTCCTCCCCGAGCCTCACCCTCTTAAACATCTACATGGCCCCACTTGCAACTATCATCAGATGCCACATTTTCAACATTGTTTCCTACACAGACGATACAAAGCTGATTTTCCTTCTCACCGATGATCACAGAGTACCAAGGGAAACTTCCATAATGGGATAAATGGAGTTGCCACCTGGATAAAGGACAGCTGCCTAAAGCTCAGCTCAGACAAGACCGAATTCCTCATCCTGGGCTTCACCTCCTCTGCCTGGGATGACTCCTGGTGGCCAGCAGCGCTCGCAACCCACCCATACCCACGGACCACACACAAAGCCTCAGCATCATAATGGACTCCTCGCTCTCACTGAACTGCCAAACCAACGCCTTCTCGTCCACCTGCTTCCACGTGCTCCAACTGCTTTGGAAGATTTTCAAGTAGATGCCCACCAAGCCCAGGAAAACAGTCACCCATGAGCTCGTCAGCAGCAGGCTTGACTACAGCAACACACTCTATGCTGGCACCACCCAGAAACTCCTAAATAAACTGCAGAACACCCAGAACGCCTCCCACAGACTCGTCATGAAATCCCCCACCGCAGCCACATCCCCAGTCACCTGAGAGACCTCCACTAGCTCCTGATCAACAAAATATTTACCTTCAAGCTCCTTACGCATGCCCTCCACAACACAGGACCTACATACCTCAACCACCACCTCTCCTTCTACACACCCACTGCAGACTGGCCCAGGCCACCATCCCATGGATACGCAAGACCTCCGTTGGAGGAAGATCATTCTCCTACCTCGCTGCAAAGACCTATATCTCCCTGCATCTCAGGCAATCACAGTCACTGGCTCAATTTAAGAAGGACCTCAAGACCTGACTCTTAAACTGAACTGCAGATCCCCCCACACAGCATCTTGAGACCCTTACGGGTGAGTAGTCACACTTTACAAGAAACCTGATTGAGTGATTGATTGGCTGTGTGTACTTCTCTGTACTTGCTTGAGCTCTGTCACAAGTGGCCCCAAAGTGCACAGCTGTTATGCTTCCCTCAAAGGCAATCAATTGCACAAGCTCCTCTTCCCTCACGCAAAGGTCACATACTAAACCGAAAGAAACAAATGATGGACGGAATGCTGAACAATGCAAACATTCACCCCCAGTCACAAACATCTGAGATTAATCCATTGTTCTTTTTCTCATCATGCCACCCAGGCTTGGACCCAGCAATATGCAAATCAGTCTTGACCCTGCTCCAATGGGAATGGTCCAGCCCGAACTGCCAAGCCAGGTCCTTCCTGGACTGGAAACAAACATCCTGGGACCGGTTTTGGGGCATCACCCTTTATCAGCCAGAGTAGCTTGAATCCAGTGGTGCAGTGAACACGGGACCCCCATCTGGGCATACCCTTCCCACTTGAACAACAAAAGCGAAAGAAACAAATGATGGACGTAATGCTGAACAATGCAAACATTCCCCCCCAGTCACAAAAATCTGAGTTTAATCCATTTAGCTTTTGCTCACCACGCCAACCCAGTTTGCACCCAGCCATATGCAAATCAGTTTTGACCCTGCTCCAATGGGAACAGTACAACCAGAATAGTCAAGCCAGGTCCTCCCTGGACCAGAAAAAAACATCCAGGGTCCGGTTTCCGGGCATCACCCTTCATCAGCCAGGCTAGGTGAGTCAATTGTTCTTTTTGCAATGGTCATACACTAAGGCAAGTCTAAGTCTTTGGCATGTTCAGTGCTTAACAGCAACCTAGCGTGAGCTCTGGTCACAATTTATGAAATTAACTCTGCTTTTACATAACCAATAATATGTGCACGTTAACAAAATGCTGGTGCTGTGACATACAATACGGGTTGTTGCAGATACTTTACTGAACAAAGACAGCCACATCTGAGAACTAGAGAACAGATAGGTGCTTTGGCCACGAGGCTGGCTGCATGCTTGCAATTTGTCACCAAATTGTAGGGAAGGCTCCAACTCTCTTTCAAATAAGGGGGCAAACTGAGCTTTTTTGAACAGCTTGCCTAAAGCATGGCTTCCCTCCTGCCAGCAAAGGTCCAACTTGCACAATTGGAATCCACACTCCAGAAGCTTCCAAATGACAGAGCACACAGAACACAGGACCTAGAAAGTATTAAAGGCATTAAAATCCACTTTACCTGCCTACTACGAGCCTTTCCCTAGTGGTCCTTCCCCAGGTATAATCAGTGGCGGCCAGCACGGCTCGCAGGTGTCAGGGCTGGTGCAGAGAGGCCGGGATGGGTTGCAATGTAAAAGAAAAAATAATTAGAAATAAACACTTACCTTGCCACCGGGTCCAGCTTCTCTGCTCCTGTTTTCTTCCATTGGACTCCAGGAACAGGAAGCACCGCTAGGCTCCCCTGATCAGTCACAATGCTGCAATGCTGCATTGTGATTGGTAAGCACCCAGGCACCCCTGACCAATCACAACACTGCAATGCAGCATTGTGATTGGTCTGAGCGTTGTTGTTGGACGCTCAGCCAGGGAATGGGGGCCTGGGCATGTTCTCCACACAGGCTGTAAAGTAGCCTGAATGGAGAACAGGGAAAGTGCGCATGACTGTTTGACCGGTCAAAGAAGGCTGGCCAAACAGTCATGTGCACTTAGGAGTGGACAAACCACTCCTCCTCTGCCCTGCCGTGCTCCAAGGGCAGAGCAGCCCCGCCTGCCCGCAAAGCAGCACGGAAACATTAAATGATAATAACTCTTAAGTTATTATCATGTTGTGTTTCCTTTATTTGCACTTCTTAAAAGCATTGAGGCGATGGTCATTCGCCATAGTGGAGGAGCTGCCACTGGAATTGTTACAGAAACCTTAGTTATGATGCTTGCCTGGAAATGGTCGGCAGTGCAAGCCTTAAATATGTGCCATTCAATAAATTTTCGCGAAGAATTTCAAAAACCAAGTGCTGATAGTATTCAATGATTACTAAGAAGCAGATCGTTGTAAGTGGTTGTTTATTTTTATTTACTGCATTCCTAATTATTTATGAAGGCAATCCACCTATGAGCATATGTGTTTATTTTTGTACTGTCAAACACATCTTACTTTTGCCACAGTGGGTCTTTATCAGTAGGATTCTGTAGTCTATTACTCCTCACAGGAGCCCTTTATGTGCTTCATGATGTCACAGAGCGTATCCCCCTCAGAAACAATTTCCCACAGACCATCATGGTTTAGTCATTCCACACAGGTACGAACTCCCCTTCAGCATCAGATGTAGCCCTACACTGCAAATATTCAGAAAGGACCTCAAGACCTGGCTCTTCAGATGACCTAGGAGCTTCCTGAACACCCCTCCCCAGCGCCTTGAGACCCTCACGGGTGAGTAGTGCGCTCTATAATAATCCCTGATTGATTAATTGATTGACAGGTATCGAGACAAGCATGTCTTTAGTGCCCCTTTGCAAGCTCCTGACAATGTGGACTTAAAGCCACCTGTTAAATTCAGTCGTATGGATGGCAGGCAGTGCAGGTCATACTCTTAGGCGAGTGTATGGATCAAACTCACTTGGCCAGATAGTAGCAGGGTGGAATCTAGCATCCTTTATGGAAAGGAGATGGTAGCAGTGAGGGGGCAATCCTAGCCAGTAGGTGCATGAGTCACCGTTGTCAATAGGGAAGGTCTGGATTTCATAGGTAATCTCCACACAGTTCAGGGCTCCCACTCAACATACAGGACAGGGCAAGCGGAAGTGAGTCATTTTTCCAGCTTGCAACATGTACTTTTTGCGAAAATTACAGGGATGACAAGAATTGCTTGTAGACAATCGCCTGTATGAAAATCAAATGCCAGATATGCACCCATGTACAAAAGGCAAAAAGCAGCTCAATGTTGTGTCCAGACAGTTTCTAAAGTCAGAAAGTAAACATTGCTAGTCTAGTTCCCAGGAGACAGCTTCTACTCATTCCAAACCTCCCACTAGTAGGGTAAGCATAAAAAAACAGACCTTACCAATTACACATTAGTCCAAAAATCACAGTTTTTGCAACACGATGTGTGCCTAAAAAAACGGCACAACCCTAATTCTGACTGTGCGTTCCAGTGGATGACACTGGGCAGGCGTGGTGCCAGTGGACGGGCACTGAGTGGTCGTACCACACTCACATTTAGACCATATCTTTGCCGGTGTTAATGTAGGCGATATATGCCAAAGAACATCTGACAGCATGGCATTGTGTCTGGGGACCCCATTTACTCTATAACACAATAAACCCTGAGGTCTAAAATCGCCGAAAAGGAAGAACGAAAAGGTGGTGTGAAGATGACAAACAGAAAAAGTCCCACTTCAAGTAATGAAAGGGCAATCCCTTTTAAGGACGTAATCCCTCACTCACCCTGGGTGACATGCTTCATCATATGGGATTCTCCTCCCAGAGAAAAATCCTAGTTTCTCTGGGGGCTATGACCCCCTCTATGAGAGGGAGGAGCTCAGGGATGTTTTGATTGTATACTAAAGGATAGACTAAATCCACATATGACGAGCTAAGTATGAGTGAGTGGTGCAGTGCTGAGCAATTGATAGTGCAGTGAAGGTGTATTAAAACTAGTCACGGGATGGCAAGGAAGATTCTCTTGACACAACCGTGCTGAAGCGAGATTAAAAACGTGGACACCACTAGACCAATGTAAGCCATGGTGTGTGACAATGGAAAAAGGTCGACATGTTTCAGCCTAAACGCCTAAGTGGGCTCGGCTTTCATCAGGACCAAAAGCTACTGCAAGATAAAACAATGTGTGCTGACTACACAGAAAAAGGATACTGTGAACACCCAATAGTTGCTAACTGGGTGTGTGTCACTTAGTCATCTCAGGCATCACCTAAATAAAGAAAGAAAACTCAGTTTAAAAACCAAGTTGGTTCACAATGCAAAGTTAAACAGACATCAAACGTGAAAAATAATAACTAATTGCATGAACCACTCACCCGTAAACACTGGGTGCAACTCTAACCTCCACCTGGCATCCGCTCAGGAAGTGGAACACCGCCCTGAAAAATGATGTAAGAAGCTCAGAAATTGATATCTACATCTCAGGAGCGAATGTTAAAAGGGGTGGACTAAAAAACTAGAAATGAGGGAGACCGGTATCTTCACTAATTTCACAAAGTATTATATGAATGAAGAACCCAAGACATGCCAGGTTCTCTGAAATGTATGCGCAATTGACAAGTGTCGCTGTGTTAAATGCTTAATTAGAACACATTCAAAGCAAAAACAATAAATCTAAGTTCAAACAATGAATGAACTCGATGTGCAAGCACACAGGTGCATAGTGCATAATAACGAATGACCCCTCATACTTGAAGGGGCAAAAGCCGTCAGAGGGACGACTAAATATAAACCAACACAAGAACTGAATGTCAGTTGCAGTAAATGAGAAATAATAATAACGAAGAGCTAATCCAAACGTTTTGAAAATGAAGAAACCAATCACCGCTGTAATGCAGCGGTGATTGGTTTCTTCATTTTGCGCATTGTGTAGGACGAGCTTTTCTATTGGTCCCTGATCGAAGACATTGACGCTTCATATTGCACGTTTGCCTATCCCGCAGGACCTCCGGCTTCAGGCTCATATCAGCCGCGGTACCCCGACGGATAGGTAAGCGTTTGGATTAGCTCTTCGTTATTATTATTTCTCATTTACTGCAACTGACATACAGTTCTTGTGTTGGTTTATATTTAGTCGTCCCTCTGACGGCTTTTGCCCCTTCAAGTATGAGGGGTCATTCGTTATTATGCACTATGCACCTGTGTGCTTGCACATCGAGTTCATTCATTGTTTGAACTTAGATTTATTGTTTTTGCTTTGAATGTGTTCTAATTAAGCATTTAACACAGCGACACTTGTCAATTGCGCATACATTTCAGAGAACCTGGCATGTCTTGGGTTCTTCATTCATATAATACTTTGTGAAATTAGTGAAGATACCGGTCTCCCTCATTTCTAGTTTTTTAGTCCACCCCTTTTAACATTCGCTCCTGAGATGTAGATATCAATTTCTGAGCTTCTTACATCATTTTTCAGGGCGGTGTTCCACTTCCTGAGCGGATGCCAGGTGGAGGTTAGAGTTGCACCCAGTGTTTACGGGTGAGTGGTTCATGCAATTAGTTATTATTTTTCACGTTTGATGTCTGTTTAACTTTGCATTGTGAACCAACTTGGTTTTTAAACTGAGTTTTCTTTATTTAGGTGATGCCTGAGATGACTAAGTGACACACACCCAGTTAGCAACTATTGGGTGTTCACAGTATCCTTTTTCTGTGTAGTCAGCACACATTGTTTTATCTTGCAGTAGCTTTTGGTCCTGATGAAAGCCGAGCCCACTTAGGCGTTTAGGCTGAAACATGTCGACCTTTTTCCATTGTCACACACCATGGCTTACATTGGTCTAGTGGTGTCCACGTTTTTAATCTAGCTTCGGCACGGTTGTGTCAAGAGAATCTTCCTTGCCGTCCCGTGACTAGTTTTAATACACCTTCACTGCACTATCAATTGCTCAGCACTGCACCCCTCACTCATACGTAGCTCGTCATATGTGGATTTAGTCTATCCTTTAGTATACAATCAAAACATCCCTGAGCTCCTCCCTCTCATAGAGGGGGTCGTAGCCCCCAGAGAAACTAGGATTTTTCTCTGGGAGGAGAATCCCATATGATGAAGCATATCACCCAGGGTGAGTGAGGGATTACGTCCTTAAAAGGGATTGCCCTTTCATTACTTGAAGTGGGACTTTTTCTGTTTGTCATCTTCACACCACCTTTTCGTTCTTCCTTTTCGGCGATTTTAGACCTCAGGGTTTATTGTGTTATAGATACTTTAATTGGGGATCTAACCCTGTGTGGTCTTAAAACTTGTTCCCTTTGACCCTCCGGTCTCTGAACCGTCTTTGTATGTGACCCCATTTACTCACCTTTCATGGGGTAGGACACCACGAGGCCACCTTCCCTCAGCAGAAGCATTTCTGCTGGATGCTCCTATTATGCACAGGGCAGACGCGGCTGGAAAATGGGCAATTCTGTATATTTACTGCCCACTGAGAACGAAGCAGATTAATTTGTGTACCCGCTTTCCACTCAGTATTTTCATTGGTAGAAAACAAATCCCACCCAAAGAGGCCTACTTTTTGTTCGTAATACATTTCACCTCAATCACAGTTGGCAGTGTTAGGTGCCTTTGTTGGTAACGTCTTGCCCAGGCTACTGCCATTTCCCCTTCCTCTCGGATATATGAGGTTGCTTAGCTGCCATAATTTGAAAGGTGTGAGGATATTTTCAAAATCTGAAGTATGTGGTAAAGCCACCTGGATTAGGGCATTCAATATGGTAAAAAGTGACTCCTATTGGTCAATTCTCTATTCCATGGTGTTTTACTCACAAATTCAAGCTGCTGGGGTGATGTTACTGCACGGAAATGGTAAAAAAGCGTTGTGATATTATCATGAGGTAAAATTGCCCCAGTACTGTGCAACTTGTGATTATAGCCAATATGTGAACATAAAACATTTTTAGCGTTACAATTCTACATGGAAACACTTCCTTGCTAAGGATTTAGGGACACATGCATTAAGGTAGGCTGTTGCGAGCCCTTCATTGCGATTACTAAGGAATCGCAATTAAGGACTCGCAAAAGCCTATGCATGTAGGAATCGTTATATAAATAGCGATTCCTAAACATTCCTTAATTGCGACTTGCAAATTGCGAGTCGCAATTAAGGAATGGCTTCCCATTCATTCCTATAGGCCTACAGGCCCATAGGAATGAATGGGAAAATGCATACGCAATTTACGAGTCCCAATAGGTACTCACAATTGCGCATTCAATTTCAAGGGTGCAAGGGTGTCAAAAGGACATTCTGTTACACCCCTGAAATTGTGATGTGCACCCATGTTGCACCCATGTTGCGCACACACATGCCCCAAGGGCATGTGTGTGTGTAACCTGAAACTTTGAAAAATGCACTTTAGTGCATTTTTCAAAGTTTTCGCTAAATACCATCAGGTTGAAATAATCGGTATTTAGGGGTCCATAATAGCAAAATCGTTATTTTAAATGCAATCTTGCGTTACATTTAAGGCCTCACAATTTGCGATTCCATAAATGGAATCACAAATTGCGATTTTTGCATTTGGGACGATGCATCCCAAATGCAAAAATTGCGGACGCAAAGAGGTAGATTCCACGGATGTTCCCCTTTGCGAGCGCAATTTCCAATGATGCATGTGCCCCAAAAAACTTATCTCATTACAATTTTTTGGGGGTGGGGGGGATCGTAAAAGGGCTGCAGATTTTTCTCTAAATAACACCCCACCCCCATATTTTCTATCCCACCCTTCTTTGATTGTTAAGACTATTGCTAAATTTAAAAGCTTTGATTTCTCACTAAATGCTACTAGTTCAGTTCATTTTAAGAATTAAATCTTTCAGACAAAAACATAGCCATAACATATTGGGCCTAGTCTTGTTTATGTATGAATGTCGTACAGGTTAACCCCAAGAAGTGTTTATCTCTGCAATTGGCGCTATAAAAAAGGGATTTCTTTTTGTAACTTGCCATAAAGAAGCCTTTTGTGCTTGCTATGTTTATTGTAGATCACCGTGGAATCTGCACCACAGCTCCCTGGGCCAAACTGTTATTTTTTAAAAGGCGCTCAGTTTCCTCTGATGGCCTGGTCCAAACTATAAAAAAAAGTGATAAATAAAATAAATAATTATAGTTATATAAACATTTACAGGACGTCAGTAAGAGGAGTAGTGATGCGGGGGCCATTTGCTGTGGCCTGTGTGTTTTTAAATGTGTTTACTCTAGCATGGTTTTATGTGCCTGCAAGTCGCACAAAAAGTTTTTTGGTCACCATTGCAGACCATGGTAAAAAGACATACATGTTCAATTGTGTCATAATAAATGGGTCACTTATTCACACTGGGCCGCTTGTAAATACCGGCCATAGGTGGTTAGATTCTGCTATTCGAAAAGGAGAAAAGCTCCCTATGTTCATGGCATTTATTTCGCTACTGGGTGAGGGGAGTCCTAAAGAAATTGTAAAAGCGTGACCGGCTGATTTCATCTCTAAAATACAGACATGGATAAAATCAGCCATTTATTAAATGTTGCAGCAGATTCCCGTTGGTACATGAGAACAATTATGAATTGTATATTAACCCCTTCGCTGCTAGGCCTTTTCCCCTCCTGTGCTAAGCCTTTTTTGGGCTATTTGATGTAGTGCGCGCTTAGGCCCCTGTAACTTTTTGACCACATTAGGTATCCACGCCAAATTTGCGTCCTTTTCTTCCAACATCTTGGGGATTCTAAAGGTACCCAGGGTTTGTGGATTCTCCTAGAGGGTTCCCAGAAATTAGTCAAAATACAGCAATTTTTTTTTTTTTTTTGTGAAAAATGTGAAAAACGGGCTGCAAATGAAAGCTTCTGGGTTTTTCTCTGCAAATGGTATCAAAAAAGGGTTTGTGGGGCTGAAATCACAATTTCTCCAGCTTTTAGGGAATGACAGAATTTTGTTAGAAAACCAACATTTTTTACACAGTTTTGGCATTTTTCTGGGACATACCCTATTTTTGCTATTTTTTGTGCTTTCAACCTCCTTCCAGTTAACGGTACAAATGGGTACAAAAACAATAATGGATCCTGAAAAGCTATACATTTTTGAAAAGTAGACAAAATTCTGAATTCAGCAAGGGGTCATTTGTGTAGATCCATCAAGGTTTCTTTATAGAAATTTACAGGCAAATATAGGAAAAATTAAAAATTTGTTGAAAAAAGCAGCCTTTTGAGTCAACGTTTTTACCTGTAACTTCTTCGAATTATGACATCTCTTTGAAAGCAATGTACCGTTACATCCGGTAGACCTTCCTGGTTGTGGGGACATATAGGACTTGTAGGTTCACCAAGAGCCCAACGAACCCAGAGTAGAAAAATGAGCAGCATTTTGTTAAGGTTTTTTTTTTGGTCCGGGTATATAGCAATTATTGTGGGAAAATGTATACATGGAAAAATCGGTATGAAAGTCACCTATGTATTTCTGAAATGGGAACAGATTACAGAGTTCAGAAACAGTGCATATTTGCACATTTTCGAAATTGGGAATACTCATATTTGCATGACAATTATTGGTCATTTTTCAAAATGACTTTTTTTTTACACAATGTCTTTCATTTGGAAGGGAGAAATGCATCAAAAATCAATAGGTAATAACAGTTGCTTTACAAATTTGAACTACCCTAAGTCTCCCGATAAAAATGGTACCTCACTTGTGTGGGTAGGCATAGTGCCCACGACAGGAAGTGGCTCAAAACCTAAGGTGAACACACCACATTTTCACACTGAAAATTTACACTTTTTTTGCAAAGAGTCTAGCTGTAGTTTTTGAACCCTAGCCCTGCCGGCACCTAGGGAAACCTAGCAAACCTATACATTTTTGAAAACTAGACACCCAGGGGAATCCAGGATGGGGTGACTTGACTGCCTCCCACCATGGTCTGTTACCCAGAATCCCTTGCAAATGTAAAAAATTGACAAAAAAAACACATTTTCCCCACATTTCTGTGATGGAAAGTTCTGGAATCTGCGTGGATCCACAAATTTCCACACACCCCGCGTTCCCCAAAGTCCTACGAGAAAAATGGTACCTCACTTGTGCGGGTCGGCCTAGTGCCTGCGACAGGAAACGGCGCAAAACGCAACGTGGTTTTGCAGTGAAAAATGACCCTTTTTTTGGCAAAGTGACTAGCTGTAGATTTTGAACCCTAGCCCTGCAAGCACCTAGGGAAAACTAGCAAACCTATACATTTTTGAAAACTAGACACCCAGGGGAATCCAGGATGGGGTGACTTGACTGCCTCCCACCAAGGTCTGTTACCCAGAATCCCTTGCAAACGTAAAAAATTGACAAAAAAAACACATTTTCCCCACATTTCTGTGATGGAAAGTTCTGGAATCTGCGTGGATCCACAAATTTCCACCCACCCCGCGTTCCCCAAAGTCCTACGAGAAAAATGGTACCTCACTTGTGCGGGTCGGCATAGTGCCCGCGACAGGAAACGGTGCAAAACGCAACGTGGTTTTGCAGTGCAAAATGACCCTTTTTTTGGCAAAGTGACTAGCTGTAGATTTTGAACCCTAGCCCTGCCGGCACCTAGGGAAACCTAGCAAACCTATACATTTTTGAACACTAGACACCCAGGGGAATCCAGGATGGGGTGGCTTGACTGCCTCCCACCATGGTCTGTTACCCAGAATCCCTTGCAAACGTAAAAAATTGACAAAAAAAACACATTTTCCCCACATTTCTGTGATGGAAAGTTCTGGAATCTGCGTGGATCCACAAATTTCCACCCTCCCCGCGTTCCCCAAAGTCCTACGAGAAAAATGGTACCTCACTTGTGCGGGTCGGCCTAATGCCCGCGACAGGAAACGGCGCAAAACGCAACGTGGTTTTGCAGTGAAAAATGACCCTTTTTTTGGCAAAGTGACTAGCTGTAGATTTTGAACCCTAGCCCTGCAAGCACCTAAGGAAAACTAGCAAACCTATACATTTTTGAAAACTAGACACCCAGGGGAATCCAGGATGGGGTGACTTGACTGCCTCCCACCATGGTCTGTTACCCAGAATCCCTTGCAAACGTAAAAAATTGACAAAAAAAACACATTTTCCCCACATTTCTGTGATGGAAAGTTCTGGAATCTGCGTGGATCCACAAATTTCCACCCACCCCGCGTTCCCCAAAGTCCTACGAGAAAAATGGTACCTCACTTGTGCGGGTCGGCATAGTGCCCGCGACAGGAAACGGTGCAAAACGCAACGTGGTTTTGCAGTGCAAAATGACCCTTTTTTTGGCAAAGTGACTAGCTGTAGATTTTGAACCCTAGCCCTGCCGGCACCTAGGGAAACCTAGCAAACCTATACATTTTTGAAAACTAGACACCCAGGGGAATCCAGGATGGGGTGGCTTGACTGCCTCCCACCATGGTCTGTTACCCAGAATCCCTTGCAAACGTAAAAAATTGACAAAAAAAACACATTTTCCCCACATTTCTGTGATGGAAAGTTCTGGAATCTGCGTGGATCCACAAATTTCCACCCACCCCGCGTTCCCCAAAGTCCTACGAGAAAAATGGTACCTCACTTGTGCGGGTCGGCCTAGTGCCCACGACAGGAAACGGCGCAAAACGCAACGGGGTTTTGCAGTGAAAAATGACCCTTTTTTTGGCAAAGTGACTAGCTGTAGATTTTGAACCCTAGCCCTGCAAGCACCTAAGGAAAACTAGCAAACCTATACATTTTTGAAAACTAGACACCCAGGGGAATCCAGGATGGGGTGACTTGACTGCCTCCCACCATGGTCTGTTACCCAGAATCCCTTGCAAACGTAAAAAATTGACAAAAAAAACACATTTTCCCCACATTTCTGTGATGGAAAGTTCTGGAATCTGCGTGGATCCACAAATTTCCACCCACCCTGCGTTCCCCAAAGTCCTACGAGAAAAATGGTACCTCACTTGTGCGGGTCGGCATAGTGCCCGTGACAGGAAACGGTGCAAAACGCAACGTGGTTTTGAGGTGCAAAATGACCCTTTTTTTGGCAAAGTGACTAGCTGTAGATTTTGAACCCTAGCCCTGCCGGCACCTAGGGAAACCTAGCAAACCTATACATTTTTGAAAACTAGACACCCAGGGGAATCCAGGATGGGGTGGCTTGACTGCCTCCCACCATGGTCTGTTACCCAGAATCCCTTGCAAACGTAAAAAATTGACAAAAAAAACACATTTTCCCCACATTTCTGTGATGGAAAGTTCTGGAATCTGCGTGGATCCACAAATTTCCACCCACCCCGCGTTCCCCAAAGTCCTACGAGAAAAATGGTACCTCACTTGTGCGGGTCGGCCTAGTGCCCACGACAGGAAACGGCGCAAAACGCAACGGGGTTTTGCAGTGAAAAATGACCCTTTTTTGGCAAAGTGACTAGCTGTAGATTTTGTACCCTAGCCCTGCCGGCACCTAGGGAAACCTAGCAAACCTATACATTTTTCAAAACTAGACACCCAGGGGAATCCAGGATGGGGTGACTTGACTGCCTCCCACCATGGTCTGTTACCCAGAATCCCTTGCAAACGTAAAAAATTGACAAAAAAAACACATTTTCCCCACATTTCTGTGATGGAAAGTTCTGGAATCTGCGTGGATCCACAAATTTCCACCCACCCCGCGTTCCCCAAAGTCCTACGAGAAAAATGGTACCTCACTTGTGCGGTTCGGCCTAGTGCCCGCGACAGGAAACGGCGCAAAACGCAACGTGGTTTTGCAGTGAAAAATTACCCTTTTTTTGGCAAAGAGACTAGCTGTAGATTTTGTACCCTAGCCCTGCCGGCACCTAGGGAAACCTAGCAAACCTATACATTTTTGAAAACTAGACACCCAGGGGAATTCAGGATGGGGTGACTTGACTGCCTCCCACCATGGTCTGTTACCCAGAATCCCTTGCAAACGTAAAAAATTGACAAAAAAAACACATTTTCCCCACATTTCTGTGATGGAAAGTTCTGGAATCTGTGTGGATCCACAAATTTCCACCCACCCCGCGTTCCCCAAAGTCCTACGAGAAAAATGGTACCTCACTTGTGCGGGTCGGCCTAGTGCCCGCGACAGGAAACGGCGCAAAACGCAACGTGGTTTTGCAGTGAAAAATGACCCTTTTTTTGGCAAAGTGACTAGCTGTAGATTTTGTACCCTAGCCCTGCCGGCACCTAGGGAAACCTAGCAAACCTATACATTTTTGAAAACTAGACACCCAGGGGAATCCAGGATGGGGTGACTTGACTGCCTCCCACCATGGTCTGTTACCCAGAATCCCTTGCAAACGTAAAAAATTGACAAAAAAAACACATTTTCACCACATTTCTGTGATGGAAAGTTCTGGAATCTGCGTGGATCCACAAATTTCCACCCACCCCGCGTTCCCCAAAGTCCTACGAGAAAAATGGTACCTCACTTGTGTGGGTCGGCATAGTGCCCGCCACAGGAAACGGTGCAAAACGCAACGTGGTTTTGCAGTGCAAAATGACCCTTTTTTTGGCAAAGTGACGAGCTGTAGATTTTGAACCCTAGCCCTGCCGGCACCTAGGGAAACCTAGCAAACCTATACATTTTTGAAAACTAGACACCCAGGGGAATCCAGGATGGGGTGGCTTGACTGCCTCCCACCATGGTCTGTTACCCAGAATCCCTTGCAAACGTAAAAAATTGACAAAAAAAACACATTTTCCCCACATTTCTGTGATGGAAAGTTCTGGAATCTGCGTGGATCCACAAATTTCCACCCACCCCGCGTTCCCCAAAGTCCTACGAGAAAAATGGTACCTCACTTGTGCGGGTCGGCCTAGTGCCCGCGACAGGAAACGGCGCAAAACGCAACGTGGTTTTGCAGTGCAAAATGACCCTTTTTTTGGCAAAGTGACTAGCTGTAGATTTTGTACCCTAGCCCTGCCGGCACCTAGGGAAACCTAGCAAACCTATACATTTTTGAAAACTAGACACCCAGGGGAATCCAGGACGGGGTGACTTGACTGCCTCCCACCATGGTCTGTTACCCAGAATCCCTTGCAAACGTAAAAAATTGACAAAAAAAACACATTTTCCCCACATTTCTGTGATGGAAAGTTCTGGAATCTGCGTGGATCCACAAATTTCCACCCACCCCGCGTTCCCCAAAGTCCTACGAGAAAAATGGTACCTCACTTGTGCGGGTCGGCCTAGTGCCCGCGACAGGAAACGGCGCAAAACGCAACGTGGTTTTGCAGTGAATATTGACCCTTTTTTTGGCAAAGTGACTAGCTGTAGATTTTGTACCCTAGCCCTGCAGGCACCTAGGGAAACCTAGCAAACCTATACATTTTTCAAAACTAGACACCCAGGGGAATCCAGGATGGGGTGGCTTGACTGCCTCCCACCATGGTCTGTTACCCAGAATCCCTTGCAAACGTAAAAAATCAACAAAAAAAACACATTTTCCCCACATTTCTGTGATGGAAAGTTCTGGAATCTGCGTGGATCCACAAATTTCCACCCACCCCGCGTTCCCCAAAGTCCTACGAGAAAAATGGTACCTCACTTGTGCGGGTTGGCCTAGTGCCCGCGACAGGAAACGGCGCAAAACGCAACGTGGTTTTGCAGTGAAAAATGACCCTTTTTTTGGCAAAGTGACTAGCTGTAGATTTTGTACCCTAGCCCTGCCGGCACCTAGGGAAACCTAGCAAACCTATACATTTTTGAAAACTAGACACCCAGGGGAATCCAGGATGGGGTGACTTGACTGCCTCCCACCATGGTCTGTTACCCAGAATCCCTTGCAAACGTAAAAAATTGACAAAAAAAACACATTTTCCCCACATTTCTGTGATGGAAAGTTCTGGAATCTGCGTGGATCCACAAATTTCCACCCACCCCGCGTTCCCCAAAGTCCTACGAGAAAAATGGTACCTCACTTGTGCGGGTCGGCCTAGTGCCCGCGACAGGAAACGGCGCAAAACGCAACGTGGTTTTGTAGCGAAAAATGACCCTTTTTTTGGCAAAGTGACTAGCTGTAGATATTGAACCCTAGCCCTGCCGGCACCTAGGGAAACCTAGCAAACCCATGCATTTCTGAAAACTAGACACCCGGCGGCTTCCAGGGAGGTATGGCTTGCGTGGATCCCCCAACGTTTCCTTACCCAGAATCCCCTGCAAACCTCAATGTTTGCTCAAAAAATCACTTTTTTCACACATTTTGGGGTGGGAAAGTAGTGGCATCACCGGGCTCACACAAATTTACCACCACCCAGCGTTCCCCCAGGTCTCCCGGTAAAAATGGGGCCTCACTTGTGTGGGAGGCCCAAGTACCCGCGGCAGGCAAGGGCCCCAAACGTAGTGAGGCGACATCAAAATGGCCTATCGCCAAACCACCTGGTTTTGCAAGGGGGGTCACTTTGGTTTTTGGCCCGGTGCGCGGCGGCCATCTAGGGAAACCTACCAAACCCAGGCATTTTTGAAAACTAGACACCCGGCGGCTTCCAGGGCGGTATGGCTTGCGTGGATCCCCCAACGTTTCCTTACCCAGAAACCCCTGCAAACCTCAATGTTTGCTCAAAAAATCACTTTTTTCACACATTTTGGGGTGGGAAAGTAGTGGCATCACCGGGCTCACACAAATTTACCACCACCCAGCGTTCCCCCAGGTCTCCCGGTAAAAATGGTGCCTCACTTGTGTGGGAGGCCCAAGTACCCGCGGCAGGCAAGGGCCCCAAACGTAGTGAGGCGACATCAAAATGGCCTATCGCCAAACCACCTGGTTTTGCAAGGGGGGTCACTTTGGTTTTTGGCCCGGTGCGCGGCGGCCATCTAGGGAAACCTACCAAACCCAGGCATTTTTGAAAACTAGACACCCGGCGGCTTCCAGGGCGATATGGCTTGCATGGATCCCCCAACGTTTCCTTACCCAGAAACCCCTGCAAACCTCAATGTTTGCTCAAAAAATCACTTTTTTCACACATTTTGGGGTGGGAAAGTAGTGGCATCACCGGGCTCACACAAATTTACCACCACCCAGCGTTCCCCCAGGTCTCCCGGTAAAAATGGTGCCTCACTTGTGTGGGAGGCCCAAGTACCCGCGGCAGGCAAGGGCCCCAAACGTAGTGAGGCGACATCAAAATGGCCTATCGCCAAACCACCTGGTTTTGCAAGGGGGGTCACTTTGGTTTTTGGCCCGGTGCGCGGCGGCCATCTAGGGAAACCTACCAAACCCAGGCATTTTTGAAAACTAGACACCCGGCGGCTTCCAGGGAGGTATGGCTTGCGTGGATCCCCCAACGTTTCCTTACCCAGAATCCCCTGCAAACCTCATTTTTTGCTCAAAAAATCACTTTTTTCACACATTTTGGGGTGGGAAAGTAGTGGCATCACCGGGCTCACACAAATTTACCACCACCCAGCGTTCCCCCAGGTCTCCCGGTAAAAATGGTGCCTCACTTGTGTGGGAGGCCCAAGTACCCGCGGCAGGCAAGGGCCCCAGACGTAGTGAGGCGACATCAAAATGGCCTATCGCCAAACCACCTGGTTTTGCAAGGGAGGTCACTTTGGTTTTTGGCCCGGTGCGCGGCGGCCATCTAGGGAAACCTACCAAACCCAGGCATTTTTGAAAACTAGACACCCGGCGGCTTCCAGGGAGGTATGGCTTGCGTGGATCCCCCAACGTTTCCTTACCCAGAATCCCCTGCAAACCTCATTTTTTGCTCAAAAAATCACTTTTTTCACACATTTTGGGGTGGGAAAGTAGTGGCATCACCGGGCTCACACAAATTTACCACCACCCAGCGTTCCCCCAGGTCTCCCGGTAAAAATGGTGCCTCACTTGTGTGGGAGGCCCAAGTACCCGCGGCAGGCAAGGGCCCCAAACGTAGTGAGGCGACATCAAAATGGCCTATCGCCAAACAACCTGGTTTTGCAAGGGGGGTCACTTTGGTTTTTGGCCCGGTGCGCGGCGGCCATCTAGGGAAACCTACCAAACCCAGGCATTTTTGAAAACTAGACACCCGGCGGCTTCCAGGGAGGTATGGCTTGCGTGGATCCCCCTACGTTTCCTTACCCAGAATCCCCTGCAAACCTCATTTTTTGCTCAAAAAATCACTTTTTTCACACATTTTGGGGTGGGAAAGTAGTGGCATCACCGGGCTCACACAAATTTACCACCACCCAGCGTTCCCCCAGGTCTCCCGGTAAAAATGGTGCCTCACTTGTGTGGGAGGCCCAAGTACCCGCGGCAGGCAAGGACAACAAACGTAGTGAGGCGACATTTGGTATAGGCAATGTTGATGTCGCTTCACTACGTTTGTTGTCCTTGCCTGCCGCGGGTACTTGGGCCTCCCACACAAGTGAGGCACCATTTTTACCGGGAGACCTGGGGGAACGCTGGGTGGTGGTAAATTTGTGTGAGCCCGGTGATGCCACTACTTTCCCACCCCAAAATGTGTGAAAAAAGTGATTTTTTGAGCAAAAAATGAGGTTTGCAGGGGATTCTGGGTAAGGAAACGTTGGGGGATCCACGCAAGCCATACCTCCCTGGAAGCCGCCGGGTGTCTAGTTTTCAAAAATGCCTGGGTTTGGTAGGTTTCCCTAGATGGCCGCCGCGCACCAGGCCAAAAACCAAAGTGACCCCCCTTGCAAAACCAGGTGGTTTGGCGATAGGCCATTTTGATGTCGCCTCACTACGTTTGGGGCCCTTGCCTGCCGCGGGTACTTGGGCCTCCCACACAAGTGAGGCACCATTTTTACCGGGAGACCTGGGGGAACGCTGGGTGGTGGTAAATTTGTGTGAGCCCAGTGATGCCACTACTTTCCCACCCCAAAATGTGTGAAAAAAGTGATTTTTTGTGCAAAAAATTAGGTTTGCAGGGGATTCTGGGTAAGGAAACGTTGGGGGATCCACGCAAGCCATACCTCCCTGGAAGCCGCCGGGTGTCTATTTTTCAGAAATGCCTGGGTTTGGTAGGTTTCCCTAGATGGCCGCTGCGCACCGGGCCAAAAACCAAAGTGACCCCCCTTGCAAAACCAGGTGGTTTGGCGATAGGCCATTTTGATGTCGCCTCACTACGTTTGGGGCCCTTGCCTGCCGCGGGTACTTGGGCCTCCCACACAAGTGAGGCACCATTTTTACCGGGAGACCTGGGGGAACGCTGGGTGGTGGTAAATTTGTGTGAGCCCGGTGATGCCACTACTTTCCCACCCCAAAATGTGTGAAAAAAGTGATTTTTTGAGCAAACATTGAGGTTTGCAGGGGATTCTGGGTAAGGAAACGTTGGGGGATCCACACAAGCCATACCTCCCTGGAAGCCGCCGGGTGTCTAGTTTTCAGAAATGCCTGGGTTTGGTAGGTTTCCCTAGATGGCCGCCGCGCACCGGGCCAAAAACCAAAGTGACCCCCCTTGCAAAACCAGGTGGTTTGGCGATAGGCCATTTTGATGTCGCCTCACTACGTTTGGGGCCCTTGCCTGCCGCGGGTACTTGGGCCTCCCACACAAGTGAGGCACCATTTTTACCGGGAGACCTGGGGGAACGCTGGGTGGTGGTAAATTTGTGTGAGCCCGGTGATGCCACTACTTTCCCACCCCAAAATGTGTGAAAAAAGTGATTTTTTGAGCAAAAAATGATGTTTGCAGGGGATTCTGGGTAAGGAAACGTTGGGGGATCCACGCAAGCCATACCTCCCTGGAAGCCGCCGGGTGTCTAGTTTTCAAAAATGCCTGGGTTTGGTAGGTTTCCCTAGATGGCCGCCGCGCACCGGGCCAAAAACCAAAGTGACCCCCCTTGCAAAACCAGGTGGTTTGGCGATAGGCCATTTTGATGTCGCCTCACTACGTTTGGGGCCCTTGCCTGCCGCGGGTACTTGGGCCTCCCACACAAGTGAGGCACCATTTTTACCGGGAGACCTGGGGGAACGCTGGGTGGTGGTAAATTTGTGTGAGCCCGGTGAAGCCACTACTTTCCCACCCCAAAATGTGTGAAAAAAGTGATTTTTTGAGCAAACATTGAGGTTTGCAGGGGATTCTGGGTAAGGAAACGTTGGGGGATCCACGCAAGCCATACCTCCCTGGAAGCCGCCGGGTGTCTAGTTTTCAAAAATGCCTGGGTTTGGTAGGTTTCCCTAGATGGCCGCCGCGCACCGGGCCAAAAACCAAAGTGACCCCCCTTGCAAAACCAGGTGGTTTGGCGATAGGCCATTTTGATGTCGCCTCACTACGTTTGGGGCCCTTGCCTGCCGCGGGTACTTGGGCCTCCCACACAAGTGAGGCACCATTTTTACCGGGAGACCTGGGGGAACGCTGGGTGGTGGTAAATTTGTGTGAGCCCGGTGATGCCACTACTTTCCCACCCCAAAATGTGTGAAAAAAGTGATTTTTTGAGCAAAAAATGAGGTTTGCAGGGGATTCTGGGTAAGGAAACGTTGGGGGATCCACGCAAGCCATACCTCCCTGGAAGCCGCCGGGTGTCTAGTTTTCAGAAATGCCTGGGTTTGGTAGGTTTCCCTAGATGGCCGCCGCGCACCAGGCCAAAAACCAAAGAGACCCCCCTTGAAAAACCAGGTGGTTTGGCGATAGGCCATCTTGATGTCGCCTCACTGCGTTTTAGGCCCTTGCCTGCCGCGGGTACTTGGGCCTCCCACACAAGTGAGGCACCATTTTTACTGGGAGACCTGGGGGAACGCTGGGTGGTGGTAAATTTGTGTGAGCCCGGTGATGCCACTACTTTCCCACCCCAAAATGTGTGAAAAAAGGGATTTTTTGGGCATAAATTTAGGTTTGCAGGGGATTCTGGGTAAGGAAACGTTGGGGGATCCACGCAAGCCATACCTCCCTGGAAGCCGCCGGGTGTCTAGTTTTCAGAAATGCGTGGGTTTGAAAGGTTTCCCTAGATGGCCGCCGAGCCCTGGGCAAAAAAACAAAGTAACCCCCCTTGCAAAACCAGATTAACTATTGTTACTACAGCGTGAGAATTTAGGAATAATACTGCAAAGAAAATGTGGCAGACAGTTTGAGGTTTACAGGACAATGGGGATAAAAAATATTTCTCAAATCACTAGAGAGACATCACCATGAACTCCCAAGGGTTTTCGACAATATCTACAGTTGGTGGGTTATTCTTACATGGAAAGTGTACCTTGGCAGAGAAACTAAAGACAAAGATTCCTGCACAACCATCTATTCCTCAAACACACACACATACTGGTTGGATTTGGCACGAGGGCGAGTCATGGTTCAGTGTATTAAATTTTATTAACAAGAGATTTCACAAAAATGAAATGCACTGTCAATAATTAAATTCACAAAAAACCAAACCAATGACTTGCAGCTCGTGAGCTGTAAAGCCACGTCAAGGCACCAACCACTTTACAGGCCATTCACACACCTTTCATACGTGATACAAACAAGACCATTCGCACCACCAGGTACAAAAGCAACACAGTACAAAAATCATAAAAAAGGGACAAGGTACACCCTGCTTCAGAAAGACAAATATTACTGCACAGCCATCTAACCCGCAAGCACACACACATACTGGTTGGATTTGGCACGAGGGTGAGTGATGGTTCAGTAGATAAAATTGTATTACCAAGTGATTTCACAAAACATGAAATGCACTGATAATAATTGAAAGGGCAAGAAACTAAACCATTGACTCACAGCTCGTGAGCTGTAAAGCCACGACAAGGCACCAACCTCTTTACAGGCCATTCATACACCTTTCATACGTGTGAGACATACAAAACCATTCACACCGCCAGCCGCGGGCCCATCACATAACAAAACTCACACCAGCACACAGCGCCATTCAAGGGCCCATCACTTTCACACGCCCACAATCCAGACACAGCAACTACACAGGCTGAAGGATTGCGTGGAGTGGCACTCAGCTAGCAGTGTGTGTAGTGACCAGCAGAAAGTCACTACTCACACACAGCCAGCCAAGCACCAGTCGACACACACCGCTAGCCAAACGGCAGTCCACGCACACCGCTAGCCAAGCGCCAGTCCAGGCACACCGCCATCCAATCGCCAGTCCAGGCACACCGGCAGCCAATCGCCAATCCACCTACACCGCCAGCCAAGCTCCAGTCCACGGACACCACCAGACAAGCACCACTCCGCACACACCACCAGTCCACGCACACCGCCAGCCAAGTACCAGTCCACGCACACCGCCAGCCAAGCACCATTCCACGCACACCGCCAGCCAAGCTCCAGTCCACACACACCACCAGACAAGCTCCAGTCCACGGACACCACCAGCCAAGCTCCAGTCCACGGACACCACCAGCCAAACACCAGTCCGCACACACCACCAGTCCACACACACCGCCAGCCAAGTACCAGTCCACGCACACCGCCAGCCAAGCACCATTCCACGCACACCGCCAGCCAAGCACCATTCCACGCACACCGCCAGCCAAGCACCATTCCACGCACACCACCAGCCACGCACCAGTCCACGCACACCGCCAGTCCATGCACACCGCCAGTCCACGCACACCGTCAGCCAAGCACCATTCCACGCACACCACCAACCAAGTGCCAGTCCACACACACCAACAGCCAAGCGCAAGCCTACACACACCGCCATCACATTTTGGATTTTTTTAGAAAAAAATAAAAACACAAACAAATTGCAAATAGATACAAATCTTCTAACAGAAAATCAGCAACTAAATACATTGCACTAACACCAACCTTGAAACAGAATCATATTTTCCAAAGAATACAGACCAGCCAGTTCACTTTACCACTCATGAATGTTCCCAAAAGTTTTTTCGCGTGTGGTACGCTCTGAAACAAGCAGGGAGACACAGTGCAGGTTGAGACGGACAATCGGGGCAGTACATACGACTCTCCTTCCGCAAACCTCTTCGCCAACAGACTCTACATCTCCTACTGGGAAAATCTTTTGCGGGTGTGGGAGGAATGTGATCTGGAAAGTGGCGTTCTTTCAATCTAGCAACATCCTCCACCAGTCTAACTCTAGGAACACTTGCCTGTTCCACTACAACAAGGCTGCCTATTACAGACTCCTGAAACTTAGCAAAAGTCATCTTTGACACAGGGCAAGAATCCTGGAACACAACAAAAGCATTAAACATTGCCAAGTGGAAAAGATGGATAGCCAACTTCTTGTACCAAATGTAAGCCTTACGAAGAGCAGCGTAAGGTTCCAACCTCTGATCTACTCTGTCAACACCACCCATGTGCCTATTATAGTCTAAAACGCACACAGGTTTGCGCACTTCAGGGACCTGACCCCAAACAGTCACATGTGCAGTGCTTTCATCATGGATGGAAGTCAGCATGTAGACATCTCTCCTGTCTGTAAACTTCACAGCAAGAAGCTCCTGGCAACGCAACGCACTGCACTGTCCCCGCACAAGCTTTTGACAAACAAGTTCTTTTGGAAAACCTTTACGGTTACAGCGGATTGTGCCACAAGCAAAAGTGTCCACTTTGGCCAATTCCCTGAACAACCGCACACCAGTGTAGAAGTTATCTACATATAAATGGTGGCCTTTGTTAAAAAATCCTCTACCAAGTTCCCAAACAATTTTCTCAGTCACTCCAAACGTGGACGGACAACCAGGGGGGTTAATCCTGGATTCCTTACCGGTGTACACCCTGAAATTAGAGACATATCCAGTCCTACTGTCACACAGCATATACAGCTTTATTCCATAGCGTGCCCTCTTACTAGGAATGTATTGCCTAAAAACCAAGCGGCCCTTGAACAACACCAAAGACTCATCCACTGCAATTTCTCTACCAGGGGCATAAATCTCAGAAAATCTATCAACAAAGTGATCAAGGACAGGCCTAATCTTAAAAAGACGGTCACAATCAGGGTGATCTCGTGGCAACGCTAAACCATTATCCACAAAGTGCATCATCCGAAGCAGAAGCAAATACCTGTCACGAGTCATGACTGCCGGAAAAATAGACGTTGCCATCAAGGGACTGCTAGACCAATATGAAGCCAATGATGGCTTCCTTAGCAAGCCCATCAAAAAAGTTAAACCCAAGAACTTCTTCATCTCTTCAACATTTGTGGGAGTCCACCGGGTAGCTCTAGAGTGTGGCTTAAGACTGGCACTGTTGTCCCTCAAAAACTGTTCGGCATACAAATTAGTCTGCTCAACAATCTCTGCCAAAAACACATCGTCCATAAACAACTGAAAAAAATGTACAGGCAAAAAGTTCTCAGTATTCACTCTAGACCCTGGAACACCAGTAAACTCTGGAAATTCCGGCTGCACCATGCCAGGGGCAACCCAGAGGTCATCACTTTCAACGGGAAGACTTGCAGCCCCAGCCTGCAGCCCAGATGTCTCTTGCCGCACTACACCAACGGAAAGGCTTGCAGCCCCAGCCTGCAGCCCAGATGCCTCTTGCCGCACTACACCAATGGGAAGCCTTGCAGCCCCAGCCTGCAGCCCAGATGTCTCTTGCCGCACTACACCAACGGAAAGGCTTGCAGCCCCAGCCTGCAGCCCAGATGCCTCTTGCCGCACTACACCAACGGGAAGCCTTGCAGTCCCAGCCTGCAGCCCAGATGCCTCTTGCCGCACTATCGGCACATCAGTCTCCTCCTCTAACACAGGCACTTCATCCGCACTAAGAGTATCTTCATCATCCGATGACCCCATACGGAGAGAAAACTCACTGCCAGAATCGTCCCCTGCCTCCTCTCCCTCAGAAGCAGAGTCAGTCTCTGACCCAATATCAGAGGAAGACTCAAACAGCAAACCAACAACCTGCTGAGCAGTCATCCTGCGGCTAGCCATTATACTTACTAAGATAGAAGACTGCACAAACAAGTCAACAACAACCAACAATGTGCAAACCAAGTAAGTAAAAAAATGTGTACCTTTTATCACAAAGATCAATGTACTCAAAAACTATACAATCCAATTACAAGGGACAGCTGCACTCACCAGAAACAAACTCTGCAGTGACACAGCAAAGACCAACGATATCAAACTAGAAAGAAGAAAAAAAAACAAATTACTCACAAGACAACAAAATACACATCGAGCACCAATGCAAAAAGTTTTTGACACTCAAAAACCAAACATACTGCTATTATTACACCATTTGCAAAAAAAAACAGGCAGAGAAATCAAACACATTTGCATTGTACAAAAAAACAGTCTCTTACCAAACTACACAAACAGCAGAACCACCAGTACCACAACGTCAACGTGAACAGAAGAAAAGCCTTCACCTAGAACAAAAAAGTAAACAAAAAAAACATTACAATTGGAAATCACAAAAAATATAACAATAAACATTATAACATGCCATGTCACTACCCAAATGGTCAATCGGTTTGTGTGCCAGGTGGGGCAGAAAACAGCAGGAAAAAAAAGGCTACTCAGTCCCGGGGTGGGTGAGCCAAATACATATAACAAATTGCACCCTGGAAGCGAGGGGTCACTTCTATTTCTAATTGAACTAATTCCCTGGTGTCTAGTGGGCTTTTCTGCCCCCAATGGGAGCAGAAACGGCAAAAAAATAAAACCGATCTGTCCCCAGAGGGGGCAGAAAAGTCTTCAAAAAATTTAGGGGCCCAAGGAAGCGACCCTTGCCCAAGGGGTCGCTTCCTACAATAATATTTATATCCCTGGTGTCTAGTGGGCTTTTCTGCCCCCCCCTAGGAGCAGAAACGGACAGAAAGACGACCAATCTGCCCCCAGGGGGGGCAGAAAAGTATTCCAAATAATTAGGCCGCAAAGGAAGCGACCCTTGCCCAAGGGGTCACTTCCTACATAAAGAAAAAGACATCCCTGGTGTCTAGTGGGCTTTTCTGCCCCCCCTGGGGGCAGAAACGGGCAGAAAGACGACCGATCTGCCCCCAGGGGGGGCAGAAAAGTCTTCTAAATATTTTACCACCCTAGGAAGTGACCCTTGCCCAAGGGGTCACTTCCTACATAACATAAAAGACATCCCTGGTGTCTAGTGGGCTTTTCTGCCCCCCCCTGGGGGCAGAAACGGGCAGAAAGAAGACCGATCTGCCCCCAGGGGGGGCAGAAAAGTCTTCAAATTATTGGGCCCCCCAAGGAAGCGACCCTTGCCTAAGGGGTCGCTTCCTACATAGCATAAACGACATCCCTGGTGTCTAGTGGGCTTTTCTGCCCCCCCCGGGGGCAGAAACGCGCAGAAAGCGGACCGATCTGCCCCCAGGGGGGGCAGAAAAGACTTCCAAAAATGTTGCCCCCAAGGAAGCGACCCTTGCCTAAGGGGTCGCTTCCTACATAGCATAAACAACATCCCTGGTGTCTAGTGGGCTTTTCTGCCCCCCCTGGGGGCAGAAACGCGCAGAAAGCGGACCGATCTGCCCCCAGGGGGGGCAGAAAAGACTTCGACAAATTTTTCCCCCAAGGAAGCGACCCTTGCCTAAGGGGTCGCTTCCCAAATTCGAAAAAACAAATCCCTGGTGTCTAGTGGGGCATCCCTACTCCACGATCGCGACGCTGTGCGCGATCGTGGAGCAGGAATGCCCTGTATTGAGACATCGGGGGAGAGGAAATACTCTTTCCTCTCCCCCGATGCCTCAATACTACAAATTTCACCGCCGCGGCCCCCACCGGACAAGAAAACCTACCTCTTCCCCCTTGGACGCGCTGGAAGAAATGGATTCCAGCGCGTCCAACGCTTCCTGATGACGCCGGCGCGCGCTGTGCGCGCTGACGTCATCAGAAAGCGTGGGGGGGCTCGGGGGGGGGGTCGGGGGTGGCAGCGGAAGCTCTTCCGCTGCCACCCCCGTAAAGGGGGGCAAGATCGCTGCACAAGGGGGGGAGCGCCAGCGCTTCCCCCGGGGGCTGTCCTCATGACGGAACGGTTCCGTCATGAGCACAGCCCAACCGATGCTCATGACGGAACCGTTCCGTCATGAGCATCGAAGGGGTTAACAACGTATGTCTGGCTCACTGAGTGATGGGCAAGTGTTGCACAACACACCAATTACTAGCACTAACTACATACTGGTGTATGTATTGAGTTGCACTCATTTTCAATATGAGACAATGTTAATGTTCACCTCTTGCAATATATTATATTTGCTCAAAAAACCAGGAGAAAAGCTCTTATACACGTGTGTGCATTCACCAACCCCCAAAAGGGGAAAAGGATGTTGTTTGTTTTATGCAGGCTTCCAGCCCTGCACCCTGTAGTGTGTAAGGCTCGATGGTGGCCAGCTACCAGAAAAGGCACACTTTTTTAAACTAATGAAGGGACACATGCATTTTCTAAATTGTTTTCTAAAATGCAAAGCACATGTTTGCACACAGTAGTATAGCACATATGTCTGAGACTCCGTCATCGAGACCGAAGCAGTTTTCCTCCCAATCAAGAGCATCAGCGGCAGCTCCTTCATCTAAGGCGGAGGATGTTTGCATCACCGCTCACTGAGCAGTTCAAAAAGGAAAAATAAAGTGATAGTAATGCAGCGCTATTATGTTATTTTACTGTACTGGCTCGGTTGGTTGGAGGGGGCAGGGAGAGGCTGAGGTGTTCAGAGCTGGGGGCGGAATTGTAGGAACTTTCTAAGGGGCATATTATCAAGCATGGCGTTAAAATTATCACCGCTTTAGCGGCAGAAAACTGCAGCTAAAGCGGCGATAATGGGCCTGATAATATGCCCGTGAGATTTCCAATAGAAGCCCATGTTGACACCAGAACATTGGCTTCTATTGGAATTCTTTAAGGGCATATTATTAAGCCCATTATTGCCGCTTTAGCGGCAGTTTTCTGCCGCTAAAGCGACGATAATTTTAACGCTGTTTCTTGATAATATGTCCCGAAGTGCCCTTATGCTCTAGAACAGTAGAGATAACGTACGGAGGCTGCCCTTTCTTTAGGTTTTACTATTTCCTAATTATCCAGTACCTTCCTGCAGGGCAGGCCGGTTAACATAGATTTTTTCTCTGTAAGTAATAAATCAAGGGGCATATCAACAAGGGCTTTATCTCTGCTTTTTTGGCTTTAAAAACCAAAAAAGCAGAGATAAAACTAGCACCCTATCAACAACAGGGTGCTAACATGCAAATTCGCATGTTAGCACCCTTTTACTCTACGCTTCCCCTTGCATCTCTAATGAGAAGCAAAGGGGGCGTTCCAGACTAAAATAATAGGAGAAATGTCGCTAAGCGACATTTCTCCTATTATCAAGAATATCACTAACCCTGTTAGAGACAAAAAAAGCAGCGCTAACCGCGGTTAACGCTGCTTTTTTACGTCTGGTATTTTTCTGACTTAGCCATGATATCCTATGGAAGGAGGATATCATGGCTAAGTTTGTTTGTCCCTATCAACAAGCTAATGTGAGATTATCGCTGGGTTTCCAGCGATAATCTCACGTTAGCCACTTAGCGTGAGGATTTTTATCGCTATTGAGATAAGCGTTGCTAATAGCACGCTATCTCAGCGATAAAAATCAACGCTAGCCAGCGATAATTATCCTAGCGCTAAGTGCGCTTAGCGATAATTATCGCCGGTTGTTGTTGATATGCCCCCAAATGAGAAGCGCCCACTGTTTTAAACGCAATGTGGCACGAGTAGAAATACATATATTTCTTTTCAACCGAGTGGGAGGTCAGTATTCGGCCGTACCCTGACTCTGTCAGCTTCACAGGAGATCTGTAGGATATATGTTGTATGACCCACACATGCTTTAGAACTTTGCAAATACCTGGGGCTAAGACTATGACATTTCTCCACCTTAGTTGCTAAGTATGCTGGAGGCCTCGTATAAATTGAACTGAAAAATAGGGGTCCGAATTTTCGTTCCATCTTGCACTGATGAAGGTGTAAGATGGATTAAGCCACGCCCTATTTACAACACTAAGTTAGCATAACCGAGATAATTGTTAGCAAGCCAGCTTGTCGTTTCTGCTGCGCTGCACACAACACTGTTGTTATGTGTTATTCATTTTAGAAATGCTGACTCGACTTTGCCTTACAGGATAACAAACTGTTGTTTCACATTCTTAGCAGTGAAATGTGTCCTTGGTCTGTACATCATGCAAAGAACGAGTCTGGGTCACTAGAAGGTACAGAGTGTTGTGATTAGATTGATCGTACCACTTTTTAGACACATCATACATACAGCTGCCAATATCTGAAGGACAAGCGTCTTTAATATTGCAGAACAGTTTGGTTTTACTTCCATTCGAACAGAAGAGCTGATGCATGAGAGAGCTGATCTTTTGATGTGATTCTACTAAGCTGATCTATACGGTATGGGGTCCCCCCTGTTAGCCTAAGAGACCTTCTAATAGTCTAATAATAATAATGTATTAGATTCTAGACAAAGGAGTGTGGCTGTATACCACTGTCATTATTAGTATGATTGCTCCTTTCATTTTGTGTGGTATTGTAATAATGCTTATGGTTCTGATCTGTACTGTTAGTCTGCTAGTGTTAGCCAAAGTACTGCATATTAGGACGCGAGGTTTATAAAATAAACTCTTTAAACTTTACCGTGTCTGTATTATTATGTTGTGGACTAACAAATAGATACGAACAGGTATTTCGGATTCCCACCACTCCTGAGAAATATCTAAGTCGCTTGTTCTGGTTTGTCTATACATTGGGACCGCCTAGCTAGATCTAGGCTAACGAATGGGATACTAAGCTAGTCGGATAAGGGGTTCTGGGTTCTGAGGGGAATTTTCTGGTACACCACAATTCTCTGAGGTCCTGGTCTCCTGCGCATAGTTCTGTGCAAAAGCAGAATCCCAGCAACATGGCGCACCTAACGTTTGGTCTTAAGATCTGAGACGCTTTAGTAGTACTTGCGTTTAGTCCACAACTACCCTCACTCTCGTTTCCGGAAAACAAGAGTGACGGTTTAACCTACCTAGGTTTTGACTAAAGGTTCTATCAAGCTTGAAAATTAAAAAGGTTACAATTTTTGAGCCCAAGTGCTACTGTAAACATCGTTGTTACTCTTTAGGGTGTGCTTATGGCGGTTAATATTCCCGCTCATAGTAGGGTTCCTCTGCGCACTCATTTGAGGGCTTATGGGGTACCTGATGACGGGATGGCCGTGGTCTTTGTGGTCAGTGCTGATGCCATCTACTCTTATGAGTTGTTTTACTCATGGGTGACCTTTGAGGAGGTGGATACGGACGATAATTTGTTCCACGAATATACAGCCACGCCTGTGCCTGCGGTTTATGCCCCATGTAGGACACTAGAAATTCCTATTTCTGCCTGGCAGCATACAATTTGGTTTAATGGCGCCCTCCCCCATGAGGTCGTATCGGCGAGAATGGGCCCGTTGTCAATTGCAGGGGCCACTTGGCCGGTACTGGCCGGATATACTCCACACCCGCGCTACCTGACGGTGGGAGTGGGTGATTTACGAACGCTGCACACGGCCCTGATTACGGTCCATAGGGCTTTAGTGCAGTATGTGTCATGCACAGTTCAGGTGGGAGCACCTGCGGTTGCAGGGCACGGGTCGGATCACCATCATGCGGTGGTGATTAGCCCTGTTATGGTTAATGCGGTTGTCGGCAAGCGCCCCCTCAGTAAGGATGAATTTCCTTACTAGCTTGCGGAAAAATTTGATCAATTAGAAGCCGTGTTTCCAAACACTACACCTGTGGATAAACACAGGATACTCACCATTACTTTGCCGAAGGACCTGGTCCCTGAACTTGTTGATTGTGACAATTGGGGCAAGGTCTTTGCTGCGACCTATTCGAAGTGCTACGGCACTCCGTCTATGTCTGTACTACCCTCCGTCATCAAGAAGGTCCAAGAAAGTCATGGTGCGGAGGCAGCAATTGAGTTAGGATTAAGGCTTGTCGACAGTTTCGATGTGGTTTGTTCCATGGTAATGGGCAACCTCAAAGGAGATGCCATGCAGTTCCAAGTTGGTAATATGCTGGAACTTGTGGCTGATGCCGATAAGCCAAGGGAGTTCGCGAAAATTATTGCGAAAGCCCATAGGATGGTTGGACGTAGTGCCTTAGGCGTGAAACCCACCATCAAGATTCCTGATGTAGTGCAGCAAACTAAGGTGATTTCATCTACAAAAGACGAAAAGCCCAACTTTCCTAAACAAAGTTGGCGAGCCAAAAAACAAGAGAAGCAGCAACAGAAACAGGTTTCTCGTCCTGCCTCACCCGTACAGTCGTATAGTGAACGCACTTATGATTTGCGCGATCGTACTAGTATTAAGTCACCTGATAGATTTCAGGTTTCTGAACAACGCTCTCCTCGTTCTTCACAGGAAACATCGACTTCGCACACTGGTGGTGGAGAGCGTGGGAGAGGACGGGGTGCTCAAGGTCGAGACCAGCCCCGCCAGTCTGACGGCAAAGGCAAGCAGGAAGACACTGCCAGACCACGTCCACCGTTTCAGAAAAAGAAAGTTGCTGCTATCTCAGCGAGATATGCCTCAGATGGTCAGGACACAGCTTCGGAACCTGACATGGGCACTAACGCTGCTAGACAGCGCGGCGGAGGTTACAGTAGTGCGGGAAGCATTGCGTCCATTTCTGGAGGCGACAGCAACTGACATTTATGTGACAGTTGAAACTTCTGATACTCGCGTAGCTCCCCCAGAGAGATTATTTGAAATAGTCCTTAATATTGAAGGTGACATACAACGCAAAATTAAAGTGGTTTTTTGGGATAATCTTACCACCACCTATGATATTCTTTTGGCGGAAAAAGATTGGCCTCCGGCTTTCATTTTGGACGCTCCAAGGGGAGAGGAAGTTATACTTCCTTCCTTTGGGCACGCAGTGCCCACGGATGCGTCTACTAGGTTAGCCGGGGAGTGGGCACAGGTGCTTGCACCTGCGTTATATCGTAATCAGGTTGGCTGGGATAAATGTTCTCCCAATCACGAGATTCCATTGCGATCCGATCCCCAGCCTCAACCCCAATATCCCATGCGTCGCGAGGCAAGATCTCACGTCGCGTCTATCCTTGAACAATTGGAATATCAAGGAGTGATTGAGACATGTGTGTCACCCATGAATAATCCTTTATTCACTGTGACGAAGCCTGACGGGTCGTACCGCCTAGTTTTGGATTACCGGCATTTAAACTCGTATTGCCGGACGTGTGCGGTACAAAATACTCATAGTTCGGCTCTCGTCGATAGTCGTGTGAGAAAACGTTTCAAAACTACGCTCGACTTATCAAATGGCTTTTATTGCCATAATCTGGCCCCTCTTTGTTATGAGTGGACAGCATACACCTCGGGTGGCAAACAAAAATTGTTCAAACGGCTCCCGATGGGCTATAAAAACAGCCCTGGTGTTTTTGCTGCTCGCGTGGTCTCTCTCTTGGAGATGGTAGACCCGGAGGCATACTCGTATGTTGATGACATCTATCTGACGGACGACGAGTTGCTTCCACACCTTGCTCGTGTGGATAACATAGTGACTATGTTTGCAGACTTCGGTTACAAGTTTAACTTTAAGAAGTCCCACATTGCTGAGTTTACAGTGTTGTTCTTGGGGTACAAACTCAATAATGAGGGTCGAGGCTTGGCACCGCAATTCCTTGAGAAATGCGCACGCCTTCGTATCCCTACGACACTGAAAAAACTACAATCCCTGCTGGGTTTTCTGAATTTCGGTCGATCCTACATTCCTGATTATGCCCAGCGTATCAAGCCGCTTTATGCCTTGATACAACCAACTTTTACCAGATCTTGCTGGCTGCCAGAGCACTCGTTGGCATTGTATACTTTGCAAACTGATCTTCTTACAGCTAAATATCTAAAAACTCGTGACAACCACACCAACCTGGTCATTAGAATTGTTCCAGGCGCGGAAGGTTTCACGTACTTAACGTTCAATAAGGGCGACACAGTCCCCATTGCTTACAAATCTCATCTGTACACTTCGGCTGAGCTGCGTTTTTCCACTGTTGAAAAAGTCTTGACAGCAGTTCAGATGGCGATCCTGAAAGAACGAGCGCTATCACAAGGAAAGCGCATGCTGGTGGTAACACCATTTCCTGCTCTCGAAGCAGTCACTAAAGCTAGTGTACCGAATTCTAAGGCTTTGCATCCAAGGTGGATACAATGGGCGACCTCCTTAGCTTCGCCTGACGTCGAATACATCTTTGACGCGGTGTTGCAGACTCAAGAGAGTTTGGAATATGAATTCGTTCATCCTGCTCCTCTGTCATTGCGCCCCATCGAGGAATACCATTGTGTCATATACACTGACGGGTCGGCGCAACCCGCAACTGGATCAAGGCACGCTTATTCAGCGGCTTGCGCAATTGTAGTCTGTACTTTCGTAAATGGAGAGTTCCAATCTGATGCAGTGCATACGCAGTCATTGGGTGATTGTACCGCGCAATTGGCGGAGCTTCGTGCTCTAGTGCTTGCACTTGAGTTTGCTGATCACAGGGTCACTACTCTTATAGTGAGTGATTCTTACTATTGTGTTCAATATTACAACGACGATTTGCTTTTTTGGATTATGAATGGTTTTCGTGATTCCAAAGGTGGCACAGTGAAGCATGAAACGCTTTGGGCTCGAGTGGCAGAACTTAAAGGGAGTAAATGTAAATGTTGTAGACTTGTAAAGCGCGCAGCTGCCCCAGCAACGGGGTGTCCCGGCTCTGTAGACCGCTGGGGAACCCGTCCTGGCTATCCCTGTGAGATGGTCCCTTTCTGGGTATCTCCAAGGTGAAACCAGGCATCCCCGGCATCTGTGGGGGGCCGTTGTAGAGATGAGGCAAGCTTAATGCCCAGAGTTGCCGAGTGTGTTCCTGGTTAGAGTAGGTACCGAGGCGAGAATTATCGAGTCCGTTTTGACCCTGCCACTTGTGAATGTAATTCACACTCTTGGTCACCAACGAGTTGGTGTCCATGCTGTCAGTAACAGTTTGGCTGACGAGGCAGCTAAAACAGCAGTGGCAACATACTTAGTAGCAGCATTTACAAGATCAAAATCTAAGATTGATGCTGACATCTTGGCAGCTATTGCTGCTTCTGAGACAGGGACAAACTTCCCTAGAGGTTTCCCTTCTCGATACCATTATCACTTAAGTCCTGATAACGTCCCGTTAGTGAGGATTAACGACGTTGGTGATAGATTAATTCCCTACGCGGACTGCAGACCAAATTTGATAACGGCTGCCCACGAAGGTGTTGCGTCTGCGCATGCTGGAGTGTCAGCAACTGTGTCTCTTTTACAGCAACGTTACTGGTGGTACGGTTTGTATAAACAAGCGCGGGCTTATGTACTTAGTTGTGACATTTTCCAGCAGATTAAACCTTCTTCTGTTGCGCGTCCACCTCCAACGCAGCTGCATATATCTAATCAACCACTTGCGTGTGTTTATTTAGATCACTGTGGTCCTTTTACCTCTGATACTGCGTACAAGTACATCTTGGTTGCCGTGGATTCGTGCACACGTTTCCTGTGGGTGTGGCCACAAAGGAGTGCTGATGCCAGGACTGTCATCAAAGCATTGTGTGTCTTTATAGGAAGTTTTGCATGTGGTACCCTTCACTCTGATCAGGGCCCGGCGTTCGCCTCTAAGGCGTACAAAGAAGCAATGAGAAGTTTGGGGGTCCAAGTCAAATTTTCGTCTCCATACCGGCCTGAGGGCAATAGTGTTGTGGAACGGAGGAACCGTGACCTAAAGCAATCGTTGACAGCCAGGGTGTTAGGTACAGGCCAGAACTGGCTTGCCCACTTGTATGACGTCCAACGTGCACTTAATAACCTCCCTAGAAGGTCTCTGGGTGGGCGGACCCCGTACATGATGCTCTTTGGAGTGAGAATGTTTGTTCCGGACCTTGATGGTCTAGACATTGCGGCGGCTGCCGCGCCTTTTGACCTGGATGACCACTGTGCTGTATTGCAGAATCTACAAGAAGCAAGAGACACTCTAGCGAAGGAACACGTGCCCTCTACATCTGAAGAAGCGCTCCTGATTCCGGTGGTCGGCTGGCTGCCTCGAGTTGGTGACCTGGTCCGTGAGAAGGTGGAGAACAAGAAGGAGTTTGGCCCCTCTTATCGTGCACCAGTGCCGGTGCTTGAAGTATTGGGTACACGTACAGTTGTTTTACCCCCACTTCCTGGTCGCAAGGGTAACAGGTACATTTCAATTGAAAATGTCAAGCTACACAGGGTGGCCGATTCTCCATAGTATGACACCTTCGGTTTCCTGCCCTTCGATGCTGAGAAACTCTGTTGTGATGCCACCCTCTATCATCGTGCCTGAGGTTTCCATTGAGATGCTTACAGTTACTGATCCGCCTGTGCCACCTACTGCTGGTGGTTTGCCTGATGATCCTGAGTATGCTTATCCTGCAGAAGTCCCTTTGCCACTATTACAAACAACAGCACTTACCTAGTCCCATTCTTCCTTTGAAACTGAATCATTGACTTCCACTGCCCCTTCCAAAATTTCTATATTTTTTGCCTGGTTCAAGAGACATTTTTTGGTTGCACCTTGGACTTACATCTGGTTGGTGCTCCTTCGTATTTTTTTATTCATGACAATTGGCTTTGTGGTAGTGTTTTTTAGACTTATCAATGGACACTACCTGAATGAGCGTTCTACAATTCAATTAATTGATGGAACTTTGGCCCCACCATTCCTCATCACACATCATGAAAAGAGACCAGACGTTTGTGAACATCACCGCATGGCCTGTACGTGATGGGATTGCTTGGGATGCAGTGAACTTTCAAATTCATGGTCCCACCGAAGTTATTAATGTGCCAACTGTTTTTTGTGTTTCTATGGGTGATGTAGTTAAACAAAACATCCGCTCAGATGATTGGGATGTACAAGCAATAGAAGCACTGTTTTCTGATTTAAAATATTATGCTGCATTTGATGCTGAAGATCTATATTTAAATACTGCAAACTACGATGAACAATTTTGTTTTCAACATTATGGCACACATTTCCTACACAGAGCAAATACTTTTCGAAATGTTGTTAATTTCACTCAATGGGAACATTGTCCTGTCCCTATGACTGGCAGCTCTGCTACTTTATTGAAAAAATTCACATATTTTTCGGATTTTAGTGTGTCAGACCCTGCTTCTTTTTATTTTAAGGTGGCGGTAGAACCCACTTCTAAGGTTAGATTGACACACACAAAATTATTATATTCCAAATCCTTTATGGATGAATTGGCTATTGGAGGTTATGACGTATAGAAAGCTACTATCGATCTTAAATTGGTTTGGGGAACTAAACAGTGGCAGGTACGAGGAACAGAAGCTTTGCATCGTGCCTGTCTTATCCCAAACCATATATTATTTTTAAATTCGTCTATTTTTCAGACCACTTGTTTTGGATTGGCTATATCTAAGAAATTAATTTCTCCCTCGATCCCGGATCTGGGTGCTTATCCTGGTTGGGAGAATACCTCAGATCTGTCCCTTACTATGTTGCAGTCCCTTGTTTCCAATAGCACCTTCAATATTTCAACATTGAATCCTGAGGGTTGGTTGGTGTGGCAAACAAGCTCAGATTCCTGTCAACGTCGGTTTCTGGATTTGGCTCCAGGGTATACACAACTTAGGGTTGACCCTCGTTTTACATCTTCACACACGGTGACTACCTACTCTGTAGGTAAGTTATGTCAGTCGTGGCTGCAACATTCCACGTTAACTTCAGTTAAGCTTCATTTATCACGATTAAATGACAAAATAGATTTGAATGATTTTATTAAGGGTCCTGCAAATGGCAGGTCTAAACGATGGGCTTATGCTATTTACAATGAGATTTGGAAATTGTCGCAAATTGAAGCTGCTTCTAGACTGCGTGCTATTGACCAGGCCAATATGGAAAAAGTATTGGCTGTGATAGATAATAGTATTAATACTTTGTCTTCTAGAATTTATACATTAGATAATATTGTTTCTTCTGTCGTAGACATTGTGCAAGATGATGTATCTGTATTGTATCATAGCCAAAATCAGTTGCGTTCAATTATGCAGTTTGCATGGACATTACAAACGTTAAAGGCAGGGAAAGTCCCTTGGGATTACATGAATATTTCACCGTTGTTCCTACCTTTTAATTTGACAGCAAAACAGCAGTTCATGTCCATGAAAGACGCAACTTACGCGTTGCTGCACATTGAAAAATTAGAGCCTTTACCTTTTTCTGTAGCTGAGTTGAATTCAGCCGTGTGGCTTATCCACGGATTAATGAAAATGTGTAGTGCCTGCACTCCTGTTATTAAGTGAGAATCAATGATATAAGAGCAAATAGGTTAGTTATAGCTGTTATCAGCGTGCTGTCATGTATAAGGGTTTCAGCCCTGACCCTATCTGTATATATGAACATGAAGAGGTGTGGAGTGATCCACACATACATGACGCACAGCAATCGCACTCCGAAGAGTTTTCAAAAGGTAGTATACATTTTTAATCAACCAATATTTTAAAGTAACATGAATGTTTGATGTTCAACTAAATGACATAGATCAAACGCGTATTATTAAACATACGTTGTGGGTGAAACATAATTCATGGTTGAAATATTTGGTAAACAAAAAGAATCTGTTAAACAATGTAATAACTTAGACTTCAAAATACATCGATATTTTCAACATTTATCCCAATGCATTTCGGGTTATTAACCCTTCTTCAGGGTATTCAGTTCGTGTGCTTCAGTAAACAGTTCCACGTTTATAACACTACAAAAATCGTACTTAGTTCACATAAGTAATATTAGGATTTGCACTCATAACCAGAAGTGTGTGAATAAACAAGAAGCCCGGTGTTGTTGAGAGGCAAAGAGAACGTGTTCGTAGCGAAAGAAAAGTTTTAGGGAATATCGTGCAGAGAACGGGTAGTAGGATCAACGCAACCTCTGTCCAAAGAAAAATCCAAGTGAATATCGTGCAGAGAACAACCGAAAGAAGAGGACAGACCCCAAATCGAATCGCACTAATCGAAAACACCATGAATGTTGATATGTCGTACTCACATTCAAGGGTCCAAACAAGTTTATAGGGACCGTGATCATATGGCAACATCCGGCTATTGAAAAGGTACGAGAATCTTATTAGTGCGTGCACGACTGTGTGAGAACAATGACTGTCAAGGGAAAGTAGTGAAATCTTACCCTTCCGTGTTCTGGATATAATCCTATTCAAGTGTTGGACATGTCTGTAAGGATAAAAAGGGCTACATTGAGTACGGTGTATGTCCGACACAGAACTGGTCGGTTAACCAGGGTTCAAAGGAAGCGAAAGTTCAAAGGTATCGTGGCTTACCCGTCAAAGGTCAAAGAACGCGAGACGTGGGAATCCTGATGCGTACGTAACAGCAACGCGTCATCATTGTGAGACGTGAAAAAAGGCTGTTTTTATAGACGGCGTGAGTTGTAAAACTTTATTGAGTCCTAGGTTGAAACACGGGTCGCTGTGAACAACCGTGTATGTTAATGAGTGTAGTGTAAAGAAAAAATGAAATCATGAATTGAATAGTGTGGTGGTTTCCGGACGTGATTAAAGTAATTAGTCACTCCAATAAGTTGAGTCGGAGATATACGTACATGAGTGTCAGTAGAAAAAAGAAAATCATAAATCTGAATATGTGTGTCTTCAAGTTTTGCTGATGAACCCATAGGTCATGCCAGTCACATAGAATTATGTGAGACGAGTGCAAATCCTTTACAAAGCTGTAATTCTGCGGGATGAGCGTGAATCTACCATGCAGAAATGGAGAGCATATTCTAAACATGAATCATAAGAAACAAGAAAATTCAATATGATCATTAAGCCCCCCCGGGATCAAAGTACCCAATTTTTTTATCCAGAACGTTTCTTTTCTTGCTAGCGTGTTATGAAGGTCAATGCAAGATGTGGTACTGATTTTCTCTAAAATGGTGAAACGTAGCTGGGGTATGGTGTGTGCTGTTTTTATCCAATGTGTGGCCAGACAGGATTTAAAATTCTTATTACGAATTGTACTCTTGTGTTCTATTATCCTCGTTTTTATCTTTCTCGAGGTTCTGCCTACATACACGAGTCCGCATGGACATTGTATCGCGTATATAACAGTTTCTGTGTTACAGTCTGATGAATGTCGCAAGGAAATTTTTTCTCCTGTCTGAGGGTGGTTAAAAGTCTGTCCCACCATTACATTTCCACATTGGCCACAGTTGTGGCATTTTTGCATGCCTTTATGCTTGAGTTGTTTGTTTGTGGGTTTGAATTTTAGGATTTCTCTTAAATTGTTAGACCTCGTATGTGCAAATATCGGCGGGCCTTGAAAAAGATTTGAAAAATCGGGTTCTGTTGTGACAAGTTCCCAATGTTTATTGATTATTTTCTTAATGTGAGATGCCTGGGTGGAATATTTCAAGACACATACTTTGCGATGTGATGTAGTTTTATCTGCTGGAAGTAATAGATCTTCTCTGTTTCTATTGCAAATTTTTCTCTCGGCTTCATTTAGAATGTCATCTGGGTATCCTCTTTCTTTATACCGTTGCTTTTGTTCACTGATCAGTTGTGTACTTTCTGCATCATTTGACGTGATCCTCTTTATTCTGATAAATTGTGAGATCGGTAAGTGTTTTTTCAAAGAGAATGGATGTCCGCTGGAGAAGTGTAATGCATTATTAACATCCGTTGGTTTTCTGTAAACTGAGGTTTGTATACCTTCCTGGGTCTTACGAAGTTCTATGTCCAAAAAATGTATTTTTTCCGATTGTATGTCATACGTGAATTGTATTCTGGGGTTACAGAGATTTAACTGTTGGATGCAGGTTTCAAGAACTTGTTGTGGACCCTTCCAGAGGCACAGAATGTCATCAATGTATCGAAGAAACAGTATCGTATGTTGTTGCCATAAAGGATTTTGAAGAATGTGAGGAGATTCAAAGTGCGCCATGAAGGTATTCGCGTATGCGGGTGCTCCAGGAAATCCCATTGATGTTCCTGTCTTTTGTAAATAATATTCATCTTGCCAAAGGAAGTAGCTGTGATACAGTGAAAAATGTAAGAGTTCAAGTAGAAACACGCTCAAATCCCGCTCTAGGGGAGAGTCTAAAAGTCGCCATTCAATGGCTTCAAGTCCCTCGTTATGAGGTATTGAAGTGTAGAGTGCTACCACATCTATTGTGCACAGTAGAAAATCTTCGTTCAAAAGATGATTTAGTGTTCTCAGTTTTAAGAGGCAATCGGTGGTGTCTTTTACATAGGTAACCCATGATTGTACCAGTGGTTGTAGATGGTAATCTAAAAATTGTCCAATTGGTTCGTGGATAGATCCACACCCTGCTACAATTGGTCGAAAGGGTGGATTCTCCAAATTTTTATGGATTTTAGGGAGCATATAAATATGCGGTGTCTTTGGAGTGGAAACTGATAGGAATCTTCTGGTGTTTTCAGAAATAACAGCATTATCACAAGCTTTTTGTAACAAAGAACTCAGTGTTTCCTGAAAAACTTTGATGGGGTTCCCCTGTAGGTGAATATAGGTATGTTCATCCTTTACATGTAAATCCGCACTCTGTCTGTAAAATCCAGAATCCAAGATGACTAAGGCTCCACCTTTGTCTGCCGGTTGACAAGTGATAGTCTCATCTTGTCGCAAAGCATTAAGTATTCGTGATTCTCTCAATGTGAGGTTAGTGTATTGTGATCTTTTGTATTTGATCCGGGTAAGTTCTTTTTTTACTAATAGTTCAAAGTTGTCCAGTGTCTTATGTGAAGTAGGAGCCATAAATTTGCTTTTAGGTCAGAAACGTTCTGTTGTGGATTCAGTTGCGTCTGATCTGTTTTGTGCAAAGAACCATTTCAACCTAAGTTTTCGCATGAACTTAAAGAACGAAATCTCTGTTTCCAAGGGATTTGATGAATATGTGGGAACGAATGACTTCCCTTTGTTCAATACTTGTAGTTGTTCTGAATTCAAATTTTTCTTGGAAATGTTCACTACTAGCGAATTTATTTCCTGAGGTTCCTTTGTGGTCTCCCTGATTCTATGTTTTTTTTTGTTGATTTGTCCCCTGCGGGTGCGGTATCTGAAATTGCAATGTTTTTGTCGGGAGGAAGATTGGATGATTGACCTTCTGCTAAAAAAGACGGTTTGGTTCCTGAAGTAGAGGGCATTGTCTCGCTAGGTGCTTCTGCACGTTCTGTGTGTGCTCTTGCTGGCGGACGTCGAGTTGAAATGTCCTGGTCATCTGCTACACTTTCTTCAGATGAAGTGTTTCCTGGCTTCCGAAAAAAACGTTTTTGGGCATATGTTTCAGCCCATGTATAAACTTCGTCCAGTTTATAATCGATTGTGTCTCTTCGAAATTTTCGAATTTTCCTTTCATGTACTTCTCTGGCATAATTGTCTAGACGACCATTGATATCTTCTAGAACTTTCTTCCAATCTTCTTGTTCCATTTGTACCTGTATTTCTTCTTTAAGTCTGTTAATGTCATCTCTTAGTTCTGTGAGAATCGCTGAAATTTCTTCAACAATGAGAAGAATCAAATGTAATGAACATTTGTTCAATATTGCATACCATTTAAGCATGAATGTTTTGTTGAATTTAAAAAGCATAGGTTTCAAAGCTATGCGTAATCCTCTTGGTATTCTTTTGACTTTATGGTATTCAATCAATGTGGTAGCATGGAGACGTTGATTAATCTCCTTCTTTAAAGTGTATTCGAGTTGTTTCAATAGTTGGGTTGTAGTGCTGATGGAGGAACTGAATGTGCTTGCTTCTTGTACCAAGGAATATATTGATTCTGCTTCATCCGTTGTGTAAGCTTTAGTATCTGCTTGGTTGGTGGTAATGTCGGCTATATCTTTAAAGGACATGGTTAATCAGTGGGTGCTGGTACCAAATGGGCAAAAAGTATGAACAATGAAAATGTGTAGTGCCTGCACTCCTGTTATTAAGTGAGAATCAATGATATAAGAGCAAATAGGTTAGTTATAGCTGTTATCAGCGTGCTGTCATGTATAAGGGTTTCAGCCCTGACCCTATCTGTATATATGAACATGAAGAGGTGTGGAGTGATCCACACCTACATGACGCACAGCAATCGCACTCCGAAGAGTTTTCAAAAGGTAGTATACATTTTTAATCAACCAATATTTTAAAGTAACATGAATGTTTGATGTTCAAATAAATGACATAGATCAAACGCGTATTATTAAACATACGTTGTGGGTGAAACATAATTCATGGTTGAAATATTTGGTAAACAAAAAGAATCTGTTAAACAATGTAATTCCTTAGACTTCAAAATACATCGATATTTTCAACATTTATCCCAATGCATTTCGGGTTATTAACCCTTCTTCAGGGTATTCAGTTCGTGTGCTTCAGTAAACAGTTCCACGTTTATAACACTACAAAAATCGTACTTAGTTCACATCAGTAATATTAGGATTTGCACTCATAACCAGAAGTGTGTGAAAAAACAAGAAGCCCGGTGTTGTTGAGAGGCAAAGAGAACGTGTTCGTAGCGAAAGAAAAGTTTTAGGGAATATCGTGCAGAGAACGGGTAGTAGGATCAACGCAACCTCTGTTCAAAGAAAAATCCAAGTGAATATCGTGCAGAGAACAACCGAAAGAAGAGGACAGACCCCAAATCGAATCGCACTAATCGAAAACACCATGAATGTTGATATGTCGTACTCACATTCAAGGGTCCAAACAAGTTTATAGGGACCGTGATCATATGGCAACATCCGGCTATTGAAAAGGTACGAGAATCGTATTAGTGCGTGGACGACTGTGTGAGAACAATGACTGTCAAGGGAAAGTAGTGAAATCTTACCCTTCCGTGTTCTGGATATAATCCTATTCAAGTGTTGGACATGTCTGTAAGGATAAAAAGGACTACATTGAGTACGGTGTATGTCCGACACAGAACTGGTCGGTTAACCAGGGTTCAAAGGAAGCGAAAGTTCAAAGGTATCGTGGCTTACCCGTCAAAGGTCAAAGAACGCGAGACATGGGAATCCTGATGCGTACGTAACAGCAACGCGTCATCATTGTGAGACGTGAAAAAAGGCTGTTTTTATAGACGGCGTGAGTTGTAAAACTTTATTGAGTCCTAGGTTGAAACACGGGTCGCTGTGAACAACCGTGTATGTTAATGAGTGTAGTGTAAAGAAAAAATGAAATCATGAATTGAATAGTGTGGTGGTTTCCGGACGTGATTAAAGTAATTAGTCACTCCAATAAGTTGAGTTGGAGATATACGCACATGAGTGTCAGTAGAAAAAAGAAAATCATAAATCTGAATAAGTGTGTCTTCAAGTTTTGCTGATGAACCCATAGGTCATGCCAGTGACATAGAATTATGTGAGACGAGTGCAAATCCTTTACAAAGCTGTAATTCTGCGGGATGAGCGTGAATCTACCATGCAGAAATGGAGAGCATATTCTAAACATGAATCATAAGAAACAAGAAAATTCAATATGATCATTAAGCCCCCCCGGGATCAAAGTACCCAATTTTTTTATCCAGAACGTTTCTTTTCTCAGGGAGACCACAAAGGAACCTCAGGAAATGAATTCGCTAGTAGTGAACATTTCCAAGAAAAATTTGAATTCAGAACAACTACAAGTATTGAACAAAGGGAAGTCATTCGTTCCCACAGATTCATCAAATCCCTTGGAAACAGAGATTTCGTTCTTTAAGTTCATGCGAAAACTTAGGTTGAAATGGTTCTTTGCACAAAACAGATCAGACGCAACTGAATCCACAACAGAACGTTTCAGACCTAAAAGCAAATTTATGGCTCCTACTTCACATAAGACACTGGACAACTTTGAACTATTAGTAAAAAAAGAACTTACCCGGATCAAATACAAAAGATCACAATACACTAACCTCACATTGAGAGAATCACGAATACTTAATGCTTTGCGACAAGATGAGACTATCACTTGTCAACCGGCAGACAAAGGTGGAGCCTTAGTCATCTTGGATTCTGGATTTTACAGACAGAGTGTGGATTTACATGTAAAGGATGAACATACCTATATTCACCTACAGGGGAACCCCATCAAAGTTTTTCAGGAAACACTGAGTTTTTTGTTACAAAAAGCTTGTGATAATGCTGTTATTTCTGAAAACACCAGAAGATTCCTATCAGTTTCCACTCCAAAGACACTGCATATTTATATGCTCCCTAAAATCCATAAAAATTTGGAGAATCCACCCTTTCGACCGATTGTAGCAGGGTGTGGATCTATCCACGAACCAATTGGACAATTTTTAGATTACCATCTACAACCACTGGTACAATCATGGGTTACCTATGTAAAAGACACCACCGATTGCCTCTTAAAACTGAGAACACTAAATCATCTTTTGAACGAAGTTTTTCTACTGTGCACAATAGATGTGGTAGCACTGTACACTTCAATACCTCATAACGAGGGACTTGAAGCCATTGAATGGTGACTTTTAGACTCTCCCCTAGAGCGGGATTTGAGCGTGTTTCTACTTGAACTCTTACATTTTTCGCTGTATCACAGCTACTTCCTTTGGCAAGATGAATATTATTTACAAAAGACAGGAACATCAATGGGATTTCCCGGAGCACCCGCATACGCTAATACCTTCATGGCGCACTTTGAATCTCCTCACATTCTTCAAAATCCTTTATGGCAACAACATACGATACTGTTTCTTCGATACATTGACGACATTCTGTGCCTCTGGAAGGGTCCACAACAAGTTCTTGAAACCTGCATCCAACAGTTAAATCTCTGTAACCCCAGAATACAATTCACGTATGACATACAATCGGAAAAAATACATTTTTTGGACATAGAACTTCGTAAGACCCAGGAAGGTATACAAACCTCAGTTTACAGAAAACCAACGGATGTTAATAATGCATTACACTTCTCCAGCGGACATCCATTCTCTTTGAAAAAACACTTACCGATCTCACAATTTATCAGAATAAAGAGGATCACGTCAAATGATGCAGAAAGTACACAACTGATCAGTGAACAAAAGCAACGGTATAAAGAAAGAGGATACCCAGATGACATTCTAAATGAAGCCGAGAGAAAAATTTGCAATAGAAACAGAGAAGATCTATTACTTCCAGCAGATAAAACTACATCACATCGCAAAGTATGTGTCTTGAAATATTCCACCCAGGCATCTCACATTAAGAAAATAATCAATAAACATTGGGAACTTGTCACAACAGAACCCGATTTTTCAAATCTTTTTCAAGGCCCGCCGATATTTGCACATACGAGGTCTAACAATTTAAGAGAAATCCTAAAATTCAAACCCACAAACAAACAACTCAAGCATAAAGGCATGCAAAAATGCCACAACTGTGGCCAATGTGGAAATGTAATGATGGGACAGACTTTTAACCACCCTCAGACAGGAGAAAAAATTTCCTTGCGACATTCATCAGACTGTAACACAGAAACTGTTATATACGCGATACGATGTCCATGCGGACTCGTGTATGTAGGCAGAACCTCGAGAAAGATAAAAACGAGGATAATAGAACACAAGAGTACAATTCGTAATAAGAATTTTAAATCCTGTCTGGCCACACATTGGATAAAAACAGCACACACCATACCCCAGCTACGTTTCACCATTTTAGAGAAAATCAGTACCACATCTTGCATTGACCTTCATAACACGCTAGCAAGAAAAGAAACGTTCTGGATAAAAAAATTGGGTACTTTGATCCCGGGGGGGGCTTAATGATCATATTGAATTTTCTTGTTTCTTATGATTCATGTTTAGAATATGCTCTCCATTTCTGCATGGTAGATTCACGCTCATCCCGCAGAATTACAGCTTTGTAAAGGATTTGCACTCGTCTCACATAATTCTATGTCACTGGCATGACCTATGGGTTCATCAGCAAAACTTGAAGACACACTTATTCAGATTTATGATTTTCTTTTTTCTACTGACACTCATGTGCGTATATCTCCGACTCAACTTATTGGAGTGACTAATTACTTTAATCACGTCCGGAAACCACCACACTATTCATTTCATGATTTCATTTTTTCTTTACACTACACTCATTAACATACACGGTTGTTCACAGCGACCCGTGTTTCAACCTAGGACTCAATAAAGTTTTACAACTCACGCCGTCTATAAAAACAGCCTTTTTTCACGTCTCACAATGATGACGCGTTGCTGTTACGTACGCATCAGGATTCCCACGTCTCGTGTTCTTTGACCTTTGACGGGTAAGCCACGATACCTTTGAACTTTCGCTTCCTTTGAACCCTGGTTAACCGACCAGTTCTGTGTCGGACATACACCGTACTCAATGTAGCCCTTTTTATCCTTACAGACATGTCCAACACTTGAATAGGATTATATCCAGAACACGGAAGGGTAAGATTTCACTACTTTCCCTTGACAGTCATTGTTCTCACACAGTCGTCCACGCACTAATAAGATTCTCGTACCTTTTCAATAGCCGGATGTTGCCATATGATCACGGTCCCTATAAACTTGTTTGGACCCTTGAATGTGAGTACGACATATCAACATTCATGGTGTTTTCGATTAGTGCGATTCGATTTGGGGTCTGTCCTCTTCTTTCGGTTGTTCTCTGCACGATATTCACTTGGATTTTTCTTTGGACAGAGGTTGCGTTGATCCTACTACCCGTTCTCTGCACGATATTCCCTAAAACTTTTCTTTCGCTACGAACACGTTCTCTTTGCCTCTCAACAACACCGGGCTTCTTGTTTATTCACACACTTCTGGTTATGAGTGCAAATCCTAATATTACTGATGTGAACTAAGTACGATTTTTGTAGTGTTATAAACGTGGAACTGTTTACTGAAGCACACGAACTGAATACCCTGAAGAAGGGTTAATAACCCGAAATGCATTGGGATAAATGTTGAAAATATCGATGTATTTTGAAGTCTAAGGAATTACATTGTTTAACAGATTCTTTTTGTTTACCAAATATTTCAACCATGAATTATGTTTCACCCACAACGTATGTTTAATTATCCACGGATTAGTCACTTTACCTTTTAGTTTGTTCAAATTTAGTTCGTGCATGAAGCATTATGCCATTGGCAGATATGAACAACTTGGTGATGCGTTCCTGCATGAAGTTTGGTCACTTCCGTTCACTTACAGATGCGTAAGGGATGGCAAGGAGGTTTACTTAAAAGGTGAAGTATGCACTTCCGCTCCTGATCACTCTGTGGTTTGTAGACATATACAATTACATGGCGCTTGCAATATACACGCTCCTAATTTAGCTTGTGTCCTAAAGGGGATTCCAATGCCAGTTATAACGTCTTCTTTTAAGCTGCTTGCCAACGGTAGTTATTTGCTTTTAAATAGTGAAGCTTGCTGTGGGATGCTAGTGGGTATTCCTTACATAGTCACTGTTTCGCAAAAAGTAGTTTGCTGTAATAACGTCCTTTTCCCACCCCCGCAAGGCCGACTCGATATATCCATCTGGCCAGCGATTCCAACCTTGAACGCAGAGTTCAATAGGATGAGCAGAATAAGGGCTCTTTTGTCTAAAAAAGAGGTTGCGTTGACTTCGTCCCGTGAAACATTTCTTCTTAATGTGGCGAACACACGCACTGAGGTACAAGCTCTTTTAAATACTGACCTCCCCCTCCATTTTGGAACCTTGATTCAAACTATTTTTAATGCTTCGTCTACGACTGGCCTTGTTCATTTTTTTAAAATTGTGGGCTCGGGCCTCGTGACATCTTTCCAGACTCTTTTTGGTGTGATCCCCGCATTTTTACATTCTATTTTTTCAAGTGTCTTCGGAGGGTTCCCCTTGCTCCTCGCTTTGGTGGCTGGGATCCTCTTGTTGATTTGCGCACTTCGATATGGCTGCACACCAGGAGTTGCAAGACAGCATGCTCCGCTTGCTCCATCTTCGTAGCCGGATGCTTGATTACTACGGCACCTTACCGCTGGCGGTATTAAGCGTCAAGTATGGATTGTCTTTCCGGTTTCCTTTTTTTACGTGTGTGCAACCTGTCTTTCATTGCCTAGATTGTCCCTTCCAATGGGCTCTGGACTTGTGCCTGTCAAACTTGGCGTCACCTGACCCGGATTTTGATGAACTAATGTGTCCCTTAGTGACTCATGAATTTGATTGTTCTTGTGTCGGGTTTATGGCTTTGGGTGCTGCACACGGAGTCCTTGGTAACTGGGATATCGGAGAGGCGGCTATTGAATTCCTTGAAAGGAGTTATATCGAGGATGCTGACAGTTGTCCTATCATGGTGCTGGATGCTCCGATAATTGATGAACACGTGTGTTCCTTTCCCTTGTTAAATTGGATGGCGGATACTTTTGCGGACCGCTCCAATGATTTCCTCTTGGAAGCTGTTGCAACTTACGGTGCTTATACCTTTATGGATTGACTGATTGACATTGTCACTCCAGAATGCATCCAGGTCTATTAATTATTCATCGAAATTTTTACTAAATTAAAAAAAAAAAAAAAAAGACATCGTTTTTTTTTTTTGTTTGTTTTTAACGATTTTTTTGATTCTCGGACTTTACGCTTACCTTATATGGACTTATAGTTAATGCCCTTGGTTCCGTTCTATATCACTTGAACTCTGCGTTCTTGATAAGTGTATCCCTATTGGTCAGTGCTCCGATCATGGGGGGGTGTAAGATGGATTAAGCCACACCCTATTTACAACACTAAGTTAGCATAACCAAGATAATTGTTAGCAAGCCAGCTTGTCGTTTCTGCTGCGCTGCACACAACACTGTTGTTATGTGTTATTCATTTTAGAAATGCTGTCTCGACTTTGCCTTACAGGATAACAAACTGTTGTTTCACATTCTTAGCAGTGAAATGTGTCCTTGGTCTGTACATCATGCAAAGAACGAGTCTGGGTCACTAGAAGGTACAGAGTGTTGTGATTAGATTGATCGTACCACTTTTTAGACACATCATACATACAGCTGCCAATATCTGAAGGACAAGCGTCTTTAATATTGCAGAACAGTTTGGTTTTACTTCCATTCGAACAGAAGAGCTGATGCATGAGAGAGCTGATCTTTTGATGTGATTCTACTAAGCTGATCTATACGGTATGGGGTCCCCCCTGTTAGCCTAAGAGACCTTCTAATAGTCTAATAATAATAATGTATTAGATTCTAGACAAAGGAGTGTGGCTGTATACCACTGTCATTATTAGTATGATTGCTCCTTTCATTTTGTATGGTATTGTAATAATGCTTATGGTTCTGATCTGTACTGTTAGTCTGCTAGTGTTAGCCAAAGTACTGCATCTTAGGACGCGAGGTTTATAAAATAAACTCTTTAAACTTTACCGTGTCTGTATTATTATGTTGTGGATTAACACATAGATACGAACAGGTATTTCGGATTCCCACCACTCCTGAGAAATATCTAAGTCGCTTGTTCTGGTTTGTCTATACATTGGGACCGCCTAGCTATATCTAGGCTAACGAATGGGATACTAAGCTAGTCGGATAAGGGGTTCTGGGTTCTGAGGGGAATTTTCTGGTACACCACAATTCTCTGAGGTCCTGGTCTCCTGCGCATAGTTCTGTGCAAAAGCAGAATCCCTGCAACAAAGGAGCACGATAGAAGGTCTCCGAAAGGGTAAGATGTGTAGTTTTTAACAGAGAGGATGCCTTTTTTCTACACAGTCTTTTAATCCCTTAAATATCTAACATTGGTATGGTTTCTTTTCGTTCTCAGACTTAATTAGCATCTTCCCCAAGGGGAGCTCATTCGTTTGCCCAAGGCAGCTTGTGTCATATCAGCCAATAATACTGTGGACGTATCCGGGATGTGATTACTGGTTTTGTTTGGCCAAAGGTAGATAAGGACTACGATACCTTACTACTTTTTCAGTTAAAGTAGTATCCTAATTCCTTCCTTTTTTCTTCTTTCTCTTTTCTTTTTTCTTTTTACTTCTTTCCTCTTTTCGTTCTCCCTAAACTATGTAGCTTTGCATGAATTTAGCCATATGGTGGAGGTCTGTTAATGGAAACCTTTACTAACTCTCAACTAGTGTGCTTTTCACTTCACTTTATGCACATGTATTGAAAGCTTGTACACATGATGGTATGAGTTGGAAGTGTACCCATTACTGACACACGGTGCACAATGGAGGATACAAATTAAGTACCACCAATCTGGTTATGGAGAGCAGTTTGTTTTTGTCAAAAATAGTATATTTTATGTCAAACCCATTGTATTTATATGATTATTTTACAGATAACCCCTTGCTTCTCTATTTGAGATTTATTTTTATATCTACCTTGGTCCTGAGGAAGGTGGTTTTGCCGCTGAAACACACGTAGACCTACAATACATATCAGGAGTGGTCCTTGAGAGACAAATTCATCAGAAGTGTTTGTGTATAATTTCTTTTACGTATTTGTCTTTTTTTAAAAGTCATATTTGTAAGTTAATATATTTTTTATATTTAAAATAATGTTTAAAGTTTCAAAATACGATATACTTACCTATTTTATGGTGATATTTTTATCTTCTATAAAGTCAATATTTTATACTTTATTTCATAAAGCATGCATAGTCCATATGTGTGTCATCATTATTTGTGGCAATATTTTGTATTGCAACACTTTGTCCCAAATATGCTGTCATAAAACCCTTAATGTGACAAGAACCCTGTCTGAGTACTCGAAACTGCAGGAAATGTCATCTACTTTGGTAGCTCATCATATTTTCTGTATTCCTGACCTCAAGGTTAGGGCGTGCTAGGGTCTGTGATCTGACAGTCTATGCTCTGCATACATTTACAAAATCCATTCACTTTTGCTGCAGTTCCTGTTTCACACTAGGCGGACACTGGAGGGAATATTAATAACCATATTGTCTGTTTATTTTAGAATTCCGTTTCTCCCTGTTTAGCTGCATTCACTAATTAGTCACGTTTTGAAGGTTAATTTTAATATTCAGAAGCCATAAAACATTTATCTATATACCACAATTGCACTGTTATTGGCTAAAAAAAGGCTTGTATGTTAAGGATTATCTTTAATTGTGTAGCATACTTGTTTCCTAAAACGAAACTTGAAGAAGGATTGTAAATATCTGTGTCAGTTTTTTTTAATGATAGGAGCTCAGGACAGGGATTTGGTTTCTGTTAATCAGTGAAGAATTGTGGTGATATTTGCATATGCTGGGTGGGAGAAGACACCATTTTCAATCAACAAATCCTCTTTGTTTGGTGACTTCACTCACATTATGTCTCATATTGTCGACTGGACTTCAAAGTGAATTGAATGTCTGTTTCTGGCAGCACCTCCCTTATGATGGTTGCCTACTCCCATTCAGTGGCTAGATGCATGATTTCTTTGCACATAGCCAGACTCTGCGGCATATTTATAAGGCTCCTCTGCCACAGGTCATTCACTTTTTTTAACGTGCCAGTGGCTTACAATTCTGAGCCATATTTACAAGACACTCAAAGCCAACCTGCATGGCTTTTCATGGCCTTATAAATATTGTCCCCTTTCACACATTACTCTTTGTGAAATGGGCATTCATGGGTGTTGCTATGGGTGTTCCACACAACACCCATGGATTCTGCTGCAATCCTATATTTCCAAGGTTTCTTAAATCTGGGAATGCATAAGATTCTAACGCCTCCCCAAGGAAGGTGTTAAAGTGGTGCAACAAGGAGAAATAGCTGTCAAAGAAGAGCTCTAATCTGACCTATATTCCTTTAAATGTGACCATAAAAGGCCCAGAATCGCCACAAACCCAACATCAATATTGAACACAACAATCAATCACAAAAATAATTTTGTTGTTTGTTTTATTAAACTTCTAAGATATTTTCTTTATACACAAAAGAGTTTTTTTGTTATTTTTTCTTTCTACACTTTAATTTAAAAAAGGTTCATTTGTCATTGTCTGTGCATACATTTACTCAAGAATTACTATAATACAGTATAAATCCTTTAGATAGAAAAACACATAACCCCACAAAAAAACATCAACAAATCATTCTTACCATTCAAGCCTGCTCATTCAACCTACATTCATACATAAAAAAGAGAGACTCAACCATATGAGGGATCCAATATGAATCTACTGGGGACAAATCCTATAATTGTTGGTGATAATACAAGCATATTTCACGGATCCACCATCTCGTAACCACGAGACGCTGAAGGAGCATATTGTGTGATGTTTTAATGGCAGCAGATTAATTGTTTCTTCTTTGGCATCAACCCACTGGGGTAAGACATTATGAAAAAAACAAGGACACAACAGCACCCACTTGGGAGTGATGTACATTGAGGAACTGCAAGTACCATGAGGCATTTTTGCACACGCCCACAATGGCAGGACTTGGTGGAGTATTTATATGTGTTCCTCACTGTCGCTGTTGCTTCTCATCGGTTTGCCAGTGATCAAGGAAAGAGACATTTCTGAAACGCGTTTGGCTTTGAATATGGATCTGAGGTGGACCTTTAATACTGCTGTTGTCTGCAATAAAGAGGTGACGAAACTCCCCCTGTGGGCGTCTTCATGAGGGGAACCCTTGTTGATTGAATGTTTAGCGGCCCTCCCAGCCGCGATGACTCCCTGCTGCATATTTCACAGATAAGCGATCTCGTAACGGCGAGGCACTGAAGGAGTGGGGGGGCCACTTATTGGGTGACGTTTCAATGGCAGCAGATTAATGGTTTCTACTTTGGCATCAACCCACTGGGATAAGACATTATGAAAAAACAAGGACACAACAGCACCCGTTTGGGAGTGATGTACATTGGGGAACTGCAAGTACCATGATGCATTTTTGCACACGCCCACATGGGCGGGACTTGGTGGAGTATTTATATGTGTTCCTTACTGTTGCTGTTGCTCCTCTTCTGTTTGACAGTGATCAAGGAAAGAGACATTTCCGAAACGCGTTTGGATTTGAATATGGATCTGAGGTGGACCTTTAATACTGCTGTTGTCTGCAATAAAGAGGTGACGAAACTCCCTGTGTGGGCGTCTTCATGAGCGCGCGCTGCATTTTGCGATGCAGGGCGCGCAACGAAATTTGTTTTATTTATTTAATTGTTTACTTACCTCCAATTATCCATATTCCGGTTTTAAGTACCCCCCACCCTGCCCCTCCCCCGCCCCGCCATTCCGCCCCACGGAACTCCCTCCACGGGCTGCAGCTGTGAGTACATGTATGAGTGACTGTATAGGACTGTTGGTGAATGAGTGGATGTGTATGTGTATCTTAGAATTACTGAATAGGTTGTTGTAACTGGTATTGGTATGTCCATTGTTTTGAAAATATTAGTTTCTATTTTTGAATGTGTGTATCAAAGGTTATATTAGGGGGAGAGGAGGTCTGCCTCTCTATCACAAGGATGATGTCATCAGTGATGTCATTAGTGATGTCATTTGAGATGTCATCAGTTATGTCATGAGTGATGTCACTTACCATGTCATCAGTTATGTAATATGTGACGTCATCAGCAGTGCATTGCGGGGGCGAGTTATAGTTAGTTATAGTTAGCTGAACTAACTATACCGGGGGAATTTCAATGGTTTTGTACGAGTGAAAAGTCCAGCTAACTATAATGCCCCTGAAACCTATGGTTTTTTCAGTGAATTTCTAAGGTTTTTTAAATGCTAATTTTTAACTATAACGTGCCTGAAACCTATGGTTTTTCCAGTGAATTTCAAAGGTATTTTAAATGCTAATTTCTAACTATGCCCACAGAGATAGGACATGTGAAGAAAGAAGAAAAAACGCACAGAAAGAAAAAAAGAAATGCAGAAAGAAGCAACAGAAGTCCTCAAAGACGAAGAAAAGTGCAGGAAGAAGGATAACGTGCAGAAAGAACAAACAGAAGAGCAGAAAGAAGTCTTGTTGCAAAATCATCCTGTACCCTCAACTTTTTCAGATGGATACTGGTGGTAACTGAGTCTGACTAACCAGTCCTAGAGCCAGTGCTATACTAAAAGACACTCAGAATACAGTGAAAACACCTACATACACTAGGGAACACTATGCGTTGGAGTCCCCCTGTGATTAGCATGACATCTTCTGTAAGCCCCTAGTATATAATAGGCAGGCGATTAAAACTACCTCTTAAAACGCACCACAGGGCATTTGCACACGTCACCTCAGGCCCCGTCCCCTCCCTTCACCACTGTGTAAACGCACCCTGTGGGCGTTCTAAGTTGAGGTATTAAGTCCCCTTGAATCCTAAGGGTCCCTAGGGTCAAACTAGCCCACTAGGTACCTCCAGTAAACGCCACAGAGCTGCATTGCAGAGAGATGTAAAAAGGGGCACGGCATAGACCACCTCTCTACAACGCAGCGCAGTGGCGCTTACTGGAAGCACCTGGTGGGCTAGTTGGCCCCCAGGGTCCCTCGGGATTGAAGGGGAATTATTTCCCCAACTTAAAACACGCCACAGGGCTTGTTTGCACATGTTAACTCAGGCCCCGTCCCCTCCCTTCACCACTGTGTAAACTCGCCCTGTGGCTGTTTTTAGTTGGGAGATTAAGTTCATTTGAATCCTGAGGGTCCCTAGGGTCCAACTAGCCCACTAGGTTCTTCCAGTAAGCGCCACAGAGCTGCGTTGCAGAGAGGTGTAAAAAGTGGCACGGCCAGGACCACCACTTTGCAACGCAGCTCAGTGGCGCTTGCTGGAAGCACCTGGTGGGCTAGTTAGCCCCCAGGGGCCCTCAGGATTGAAGGGAAATTATTTCCCCAACTTAAAATGCGCCATAGGGCGTGTTTGCACACGTCACCTCAGGCCCCGTCCTCTCCCTTCCCCACTGTGTAAACACGCCCTGTGGCCGTTTTTTAAGTTGGGAGATTAAGTCCCCTTGAATCCTGAGGGTCCCTAGGGGTAAAATAGCCTACTAGGTACGTCCAGTAAGCGCCATTACAGAGAGGTGTAAAAAGGGGCACAGCCTGCACCACCTCTCTGCAATGCAGAGCAGTGGCACTTACTGGAAGCACCTGGTGGTCTAGTTGGCCCCCAGGGTCCCTCAGGATTGAAAGGGAATTATTTCCCCAACTTAAAACGCGCCACAGGGCGTGTTTGCACACGTCACCTCAGGCCCCGTCCCATCCCTTCACCACTGTGTAAACGCGCCCTGTGGGCGTTCTAAGTTGAGAGTTTAAGTCCCCTTCAATCCTAAGGGTCCCTAGGGTCAAACTAGCCCACTAGGTACCTCCAGTAAGCGCCACAGAGCTGCGTTGCATAGAGGTGTAAAAAGGGGCGTGGCCTCAGAACACCTGTCTGCAACGCAGCTCCCTGGCGCATACTGGAGATACCTGTTGGGCTAGTTGGCCCTCAGAGACCATCAGTATTGAAGGGGAATTAATTCCCCAACTTACAACTGGCCAGGGGGCGCGTTTGCAGAGTGCTGCAAGGAGGGGGCGTGGCCTCCGGCGCAATGCCGGTCTTTTATTTATTTTATTTTTTTAAGAAGGAGGGCTGTGTGGCCGCCCTTCTTTTTCTAATTTATTGGCCCTGGGGACCCCATCCCCCAGGGCCTGCACCCTAATGTCTTTTGTTGAAAAAAATTAATTTGGCCCTCCCCGGGTCATGGCCTTTTTTTTTTTTTAATTCTTTAGGAGGGGGGCTGCGTTGCCCCCCTCCTCAGGCCACTTATGGCCCCGGGGCCCCATTCCCCGGGGCCGGCCTTTGTTTTTTATTAATTTAAAAAAATATATATTTATAGAAACACCTAGGACATGCTGGACAAACTGTATGTACCTATCACCATGATGATTTGCGTGATATTCATTAAAAGGCGACTATGCATACAATGAATCCACGTGGAATGTATTTACACCGCTAGTGAAGCTCTGACGTGTCCGATGCCCTACTGTGCCTAATCCCGGCACCCCCGCTGGTGAGTACTCTCCAAGTAGGCACCCTTGTTGTTTATTTATACAAACATGGGTAGCTATTGATGGGCACATTTAATACACACGCACACCAAGCTGTTCAAAGGGGATTCAACAAAAATTCGACCAAACTATTCAAGAAACCCCGACCCCGGTTAATAAAACACACATCCACCGCCAGATGTGTAATACTTTTTATTTTACTCTCTGGAAAGGAGACGAACCTCACTTGAGAGTCACAGCGTGCTCCTGGCTGAGCCGAATGCTGTGTTACACCCACCAGTGCCCGCCGAGTGTCACACACCTCTGTGTTGTATTCCACCAGCTAGTGCATATGCTATGACACTCTCTAGCCCATGTGCACTGTAACACCACCCCGTGAATATGTCATGCCACACTTGCCTTCGCAAGGGTTATATTGCCCCATCTAACGTGCCTTCCTTGATGCCTATGTTATAACGCACAGCGCTATGCCATACATATTACAATCTGGGATCCATATCTTTGTCTCAGTGCATTTGCAATGTTACACTCCCCAGCACCTATTTTATATTACACCTTTAGAGACTAGTTAGGTTACACAACACTGCCCTGTGCATATTACACTCCAAGGTGCATATCGCATAGCACGCGCTAGTGTCTGTGCTATCTCGTGCTCTCCAATGAATCTGTCATTGCGCACAATGTATTGCATATTATATTTCACGCCCGGTTCATCTTATATCATACTTTTTGGTGCATAGTTTATACCATATACTTTATCTAGTTTTCATTTTCAATCGTGCTCTCAGGACTATGTTCTATATAACACTGTGTCCACCTACCCTTTTCACGGGTATTACATTTTGCGATGGGGGTGGAGAGTCAGGGGGTGTTTCTGCCAAGTGAGCCCGGAGTCACAGTCACAAACGTCCTCTTCTTCCTGAATAAATGTGAGATTATGCTGCATACTTGTTCATATTTTAAGTAGTTCGCAGAGACACACATTTTAAAAACAATAAAGTTCCTAATACCCACCTTCTCTGAACAGTTAGCTTGCTGCCCCATCCACCTCCTCCCTATCCTCTGTTGTCTGAATCCATGGACTAGACTCCTCCCTCCTGCCATGCATGGTCTGATGTGCTGCCACTGCCCTCCATTTAGCATGATGTACCAGTCCACTGCTCCTGCCCTCCATTGCCCAATTCTATGGCCCATCATTGACCTCCTGCTTAGCCTCTGTGCTTAGCTTGCTGCCCCTATTCTCCTTCCCCCTGCCCTCCGATGTCTTTGTGCATGCCACTGCTCCATCCTTTTTGCCCACCATGTTCGATGGACCTGCCACTCCTATCTACTCTGAGTGTTCTGTTGAGCTGCCACTCCCCTCCCACCTGCCTAGCATTGTCAGATGACTGTAACCTGTCCCTGCCACCTCCACCTTGCCTGTCCACATGCCATGCCCCTATCCCCTTCCTCCTGTCCTCCATGGTCCATTTTACTGCCACACCCTTCTGCCCTCCCTGGTCTGTTGTGCTGCAACTGCTCCTCCTGCCTGCCCCACGCGGTCTGTTGTGAGGCCCCTTCCCCTGAACTCTCTTGTCTGTGCCCAGGTCCTGACCCTCCCTTCTATCCTCTATGGTCCTTTGTGCATGCCCCTGCACCCTCCTTCTTGCCCATCATAGCCATTGTGCTGCCACTAACCCTCCCGCTTGCCATGCAAGGTCTTCTGGGCTGCCATGGCCCCTCCCACTTTCCCTGTGTGGTCAGCTAGCTGTCCCTGACCCCCGCCCACCTTCCCTCCATAGTCAGTGTGCATGCCATCATAGTCTCATTGTTGCTCTCCATGGTGTATCTTGTTTCTAGTGCCCATCCTGCCTGACCTCCATGGTCATCTTTCTGCTCCTGCCCTGCCCCTTTGCCCATAGCTCTCTGTTTCCATGTGCAGACCCCTATTCCCTCCCTCCTGGCTTGTCTGTTTCATTGTAATGCCCCTGATCCGTCCCTCCTGCCCTTATGCAGCTCTCTCTCCTGTCTTTCCATTATGGTCAGCTAGCTACCATTGCCTCTTTCCCCTCTGTTCTCTGTTGTCCATGTGCATGGTCCTGTCCCCTCCCTATTGCTTTGTACGGATTGTTGTGCTGCAGTCCTGTCCCGCATGCCCTGTGTGGTGTATTGTGCTGTTCTAAACCCTGATGCCTGCCCTATAGGGTCAGTTTGGTGCACCTCTCCATGGCCCTCCTGTCCGCTGTTATACGAGTCCATGTCCCTACCCCAATTCCTCCTGCCTACCATGATCCAATGTACCATACTTGCGAACATTTTGAACTTGGTAAGAGGGAGATTTTGAAAAAAAACTGGGGTATTGATTTTCCCCTTTGAGTTACACTGAAAAAGAGGAGATTGTAGACAGGAGACAGATCAAATAAAGCTCATTTGAGCTTAAAAACATTGGACGTTTCCTGGCTGCAACGGGTCTGTTGGCATGTATGGTTGTACTACCACTGCCTATTCCTTCTGCCCACAATGGTCTATTATATTGGCACAGCCTCTCTTGCCAGTCCTGTATTGTTGGTTTGTTACCCCTGCCCCCCTTTCCACTGCCCTTCATAGTCTGTTGTGCTGCCACTGCCCTTCCTGCTTGCCCAGTGTGGTCAAATTGTTGCCTCTGCACTCTCCTACCTGCCTTCAATTTTCAGAGTCCATGCCCCTGGCCTCTGCCTCTCAACAGTATCCCAATGAACAACTAGATTGCTAACATTCAATATTTATTACAAAAGTGTGGAACGCCTGACGTCATCTTGATGGAATCAAAACTGTAATACCTAGAGCATTTCCTTTAGAAATTACATATATGAGAGGGTCTTATTTGCATCAAAATTATGGTAAGTGCTCTAAAAAACTAAAATGAGGACATATTTTCTGAGTTTTCAAATAGCGACAAAGAACTTTTAAATTATTTGTAATCTTTATGTTTTTTTATCCAGTTGACCACTTGATTAAATGTTGCACTTAGGGGAGAGGATGTGGTGTTACTGCCAGAGCTGCAGACTTTGCAACTGGGGAACCAGGTTGGAGTTTCTGCTTCAGCTCAACATTCTGTGATTCTGTTCAAATCACTTAATCCCCCCATGTCTACAACCAAAATGAAGTTGATCTTGTGTGATGTAACCAATGCTCATGTAAAGCACTCCAATACCTGACAATTCTGCACTATATAAAACTGCAAATACACAAAAAATAAGTGTTTTGCACACTTCTGTCATTGGGCTACATGTGGGCTACATCTGGGTGATATTTGTGCTGCATTTGGGCTCTTTTGTCTCTGGTGGCCATCTTGGAAGATTTATTTGTTATGAAGTTTTCTAATTTCCTCATTTACTGCAGTCTCCTCAGTAGGAAATGCTTTCAGTTTTTTACTTTGATGCCATCAAGAAGGTATTCAGATATGTCACACATTTGCCATAAATTCTGAATGTTAGCACTCTAGTTGCTCATTAGATCACTGTAGTAAAGCTACTGCTCACCACGGAAGTCTGCTGCTGGTATTAAAAGTGCATGTTTCAGTCTGCATATCAGGATTTTTTAATGAAATAGAAGAGGATTTGAGAAGTCACTCAAAATGTGCCCTAATTTTTCTTTCTTCAGCACTAATCATAATGTCTATGGCAAAATGAACCCCCTCATTGTGTTCCTTTGTAAATTAAATGTTTTAAGTGTTACCACTTTATTCCAATCAAGATGGCTTCAGGTGTGCCATACGTTTGTCATAAGTAAGACTGTTAGCGCTCTAGTTGTTCGTTAGAACACTGTGGGACATTCTGTCATTGGGCTATACTTGGGCTACATCTGGGTGATATTTGGGCTACATTTGGGCTCTGTTGTCTCTGGTGGCCATCTTGGGAGATTTATTTGTTATGAAGTTTCCTAATTTCCTGCAGTCTCCTCAGTAGGAAATACTTTCAGTTTTTTTTACTTTGGTTCCATCTAGAAGGCATTCAGATGTGTAACACATTTGCCATAAATTCTGAATGTTAGCACTCTAGTTTCTCATTAGATCACTGTAGTAAAGCTACTGCTCACCAGGGAAGTCTGATGCTGGTATTCAAAGTGCATGTTTCAGTCTGCATGTCAGAATTTTTTTATGAAATAGAAGAGGATTTGAGAAGTCAAACTGTGCCCTAATTTTTCTTTCTGCAGCACTAATCATAATTTCTATGGCAAAATGAACCCCCTCATTTTGTTCCTTTGTAAATTAAATGTTTTAAGTGTTACCACTTTATTCCAATCAAGATGGCTTCAGGTGTGCCATACTTTTATCATAAGTAAGACTGTTAGCGCTCTAGTTGTTCGTTAGAACACTCTGGGACATTCTGTCATTGGGCTATACTTGGGCTACATCTGGGTGATATTTGGGCTCTTTTGTCTCTGGTGGCCATTTTGGGAGACTTATTTGTTATGATGTTTCCTAATTTCCTCATTTACTACAGTCTCCTCAGTAGGAAATACTTTCAGTTTTTTACTTTGATTCCAGCAAGAAGGCATTCAGATGTGTCACACATTTGCCATAAATTCAGAATGTTAGCACTCTTGTTGCTTATTAGATCACTGTAGTACAGCTACTGCTCAACAGGGAAGTCTGCTGCAGGTATTGAAAGTGCATGTTTCAGTCTGCATGTCAGAATTTTTTAATGAAACAGAAGAGGATTTGAGAAGTCACTCAAAATGTGCCCTCATTTTTCATTCTGCAGCTCCAATCATACTTTCTATGGAAAAATGAACCCCCTTATGTTGTTCCTTTTTGAATTAAATGTTTTAAGAGTTACCACTTTATTCCAACCAAGATGGCTTCAGGTGTGCCATACGTTTGTCATAAGTAGGACTGTTAGCGCTCTAGTTGTTCTTTAGAACACTCTGGGAAGCTGCAGTAGAACACAAAGGAATTAACTGACAGTCTCTGCCCTTGTTGGATGTACATGTTTTACTCAGAAAGTCAGACTTTATTCTCACATGACTGAGAAAGATAATGTGAATTTACAGAAAATATGCTCTCAGTTTAGCTTATAGATCACCTTCTAAACCTCTGTGGGAAAAGCATGAGAAAATAGTTTTCTCTCAAACATGATTCATGATATCACAGCAGAAGGCTTTTTCACATGGTAAAATCACCTTAGAACACACCACCATTCCTAAAATGAGTATGGTACCATCAACAAATGATTTATAATGTAACTAAAGTCTTAAAATCTTCTATTAACTGCAATGCTTTTTAATGCGGTGCTATCATGTATATTGGTCCCAAGATTGCTGCCAACACTTCTTGGACAAAGTACTGACAGCCAATTAGATCTCACGATGAGATGTGTGGTTAGGCTCTGCCCAGATATATCTATCTTTTTAACTCTAATTTTCTCAGGAAATACTGAACAGATTTACACCATTTAAGCAAAAGGCACGAGTCTGAACTGAGGACTACCTCTTTGCCAAATTTGGTGTAATTCCATTCAGCAGTTCGGGCTGTAGCTGCGTCAACAGGTCCTATGGAAAAATGCATGGGGAAAACTCGTTTTCGGACCCCCCTTTTTTCTCGTCCCCCGCTTGACGAATCACCGTGAAATTTTCAGGATAGGAGCGGACCGGAGCTGGCCAAAAGTTTGGAAAATTTGGTGAAGATTCGTCAATCGGCGCCAACGTTATTCCAAATAGAATGTTGCGGATTTCCTATGGAAAGTAGGTCCTAACTATAACTACCTACTGACGACTGGCAGTAGGTGATATTTATATATATATATATATATATATATATATATATATATATATATATATATATATATATATATATATATATATTCACTTAAAAAACCATAGGTTTCACACACGTTATAGTTAGGAATTAGCATTTAAAAAACCTTGCAAATTCACTTAAAAAACCATAGGTTTCACACATGTTATAGTTAGCTGGACATTTCACTCGTAAAAAACCATTGACATTCCCCCGTTATAGTTAGTTCAGATAAGTATAACTCGCGCGCCCGCAATCCACTGCTCATGACGTCACATATTACATCACTCATGACATGGTCAGTGGCATCACTCATGACATCACTGATGACATCATCCTTGTGATAGAGTGGCGGTCGCGCGAGTTATAGTTATCTGAACTAACTTTAACAGGGGAATTTCAATGGTTTTGTTACGAGTGAAATGTCCAGCTAACTATAACATGTGTGAAACTTATGGTTTTTTAAGTGAATTTGTAAGGTTTATTAAATGCTAAGTTATGTATGTTTTATTATATTTTATATATATATATATATTTTTTTTAAGGTTTTTTACCGTACGTGCTTCGTGCGCGCACCCCGCGATTTTTTGAAAATAAAATAAAATGTTTTTTTCACCCTTCGGGGTCCTTCAGGGACCCCCTGACAAAGGCTAGGGGGTCAGGAACTCTCTACCCTGCCCCCTTTTCACGTTCTCCACCTTTCTTTTTCACTGTCACACACAAAACACACAAAATGGCAGCCGACACTTCCTGATTTCGACCGATTCGAATGTTGACTGACATGAAACCACCAATCAGAATTACGCTCGCGCACGGCACCGTGCGCGCACGGTGCGCTCCTATAGATATTTATGTACTTTTAACTGCAATTTTCTCAGGAACTACTGAACAGATTGACTCCATATATGCAAAAGGCACATCCCTGACCTGAGGACTACCTCTTTGCCAAATTTCAAGTAATTCTGTTCAGCCGTTCGGGCTGTACCTTCGACTAAAGGTCCTATGGGAAAATGCATGGGGAAAATGCATTTTGGGACCCCCCTTTTTCCTCAGCCCCCGCTTGACGAATCACCCCGAGACTTTCAGAGTAGGAGCTGAGCGGAGCGCCCCATTAATTTTGAAAATTTCGCGAGGATTCGTCAACCGGCGCCAAAGTTATTCAAAATAGAATTTCAGATTTCCTATGGAAACACGGTGCTAACTATAACTATCTACTGGCGACCGCCAGTACATAATATATATATATATATATATATATATATATATATATATATATATATATATATATATATATGTATATACATATCCCGACTACCGCCTTTTGCCAGCCTCAGTAATCCTCCGGACGTTTTCAAAAAGCAAGTACACGAACCAAGTTAGTGCAAAGTTAGATTATTTGCCAAAAGCGACGGCCATTTATATATATATGTTACATTATATAATATTTATAGAAATTATTAAAAGCTGAAATTACTAAATTATCATTAAAATTATAACTACAGTCATTTTGAAAACATATTTAAATAATACCACAAATATTTCCATACACAGTTTGAATAATAATAATCATGTGAAATAAATTACACTAAAACCCTTAATCACAATACGTTAAATTGCTATGCAAAATATTCGAAATATGTACATCACTTACAAAATTAATTATCTAACTAACCAAAGAACAATTGAAATAATACATCAAATGCATTAACACATTGTATAATTAATAATCCAATTTTTTAGTTAAAAGCTATAAAATAAATAAACTATTTGTAATCAATTACAAATTATTTATTAAACATTTCCCGCCATATTCCTGTGCAAACCCAAGAACTTGCCAATAAGTAAATTAATTCAAATAAAGATAAAAAAGAATATATAATACAACATAAAACATAGACTACACGAATGATTAATTACACACACGTAGCATTAAAATAAGACGTCCTCATAACATAAAATCTTATAAAATACAACAAAATAATTTAGAAAGGCCGTTTTCGGCCGTAAAGCGGCGATAATTTTATTGCTATATTAGCAAGGTCACGCTAACGCGTGAAACCTTCCTTTAGCATTGGGATTTCTAACGCCCAGCTTTGCATCTCTAATGAGATGCAAAGTGGGCGTTCCTGACATGATAGGAGAAATGTCGCTAAGCGACATTTCTCCTATCATCAAGCCCTACGCTATGAAGCATAGCGCCAAGAAAAGTAGCGATAACACCTGTTATCACTACTTACCTAACATCTGCTTCAGGACTGACTTAGCCATGATATCCTATGGAAGGAGGATATCATGGCTAAGTTTGTGAGTCCCTAGCAACAAGCTAACGTAAGATTATCGCTGGGTTTCCAGCGATAATCTCAAATTAGCCAGTTAGCGTGAGGATTTTTATCGCTATTGACATAAGCGTTGCTAATAGCACGCTATCGCAGCGATAAAAATCTGTGCTAGCTGGCGATAATTATCCTAGCGCTAAGTGCGCTTTGCGATAATTATCGCCGGTTGTTGTAAATATGCCCCAGTATTCTTACCTACACTGTGCTATCATATGGCATTACTGACATCAACACATTTTTGACTTGATATTTGAGAGAATCGTTTATTTTTAAAATATTATTATGGTAACGCACCATAAAAATGTTTGACAAATATTTTTAAAAATGTGTACAAGTTTTCTAAAAAAAAGCTTAGTTTTAAATATGTTTGACTAGTTGTAGAATTAATGAACAGAACATTGTGTATAGAATATATGTGGTTTGTCAGCTTTTACTGCAATTATCAATACTAGGAATACAATATTAATATCAATAAGAAAACCAATAGCAGCAGAAATGCTATTATTATGATTAACTCTGCTACAGTCACAGACATTGCCATCACTACTATAGCTATGATTACTACTACCCCATACCGGTGATGCTATTACTAAGAATAATTAATATTACTATTATTGTAGTGGCAACAGTCTTGTTAAATATATTCTTCTAAATTGCTTAAGGACTGTTTGATGGCATGGGCACCTGTATGTTCGCCTCACAATAAAAAAGGATACTGTGCGAGTGTTCCAAGACTGCTTAAACTGAAAATAGATTGTGGAAGAAGAGCTTCATTAAAGCACCATGCCTTTATAGTATGTTGTGAAACACTGATAATTACAACCTAAGTTCAGGCAGTGAAAGCTCTACTTCTTATATACAGCTTGTTTATTTCGTTTTTCGAGCCTCATTCATACGTCAGTTCCCCACGTCTATGTTTAGGGCTCAAATTCACGGTGTTTGCATTCAGAGTTGGAATCCAGGCAAGACTCCGGCTAGCTTTGAAAACAACAACAAATGATGTGGTAAGACAATCTAGGGGGTTAAAGGCCCTACTGCAGACATCTTTGTGCGAAATGCATTCTAAAGTAATGTGTTGGGGGTCTGCTGCAGAAACGGGTGTGTATCCGGCATGTCTTAAAGAGCAATCGTTTGACATGGCTCAGTGTATTAGTTAACAAGCCGCAGTGATCTGTGTGTAGCCTGTGGGCACGTTTCATCTTCCTGACACTGATTAATTATTACTGAGTTGGGTTACACTATCAAGAAGCAATTGCCTTTTCCAAATAAGGCATGAATTTCTGACTAGCACTTTATGCACAGGTGTCTTCATTCAATGCTTCTCCCAGTGAGTTATTGAAATAATTAAGGGCCATATTATACAGGGACAGCGAAAACATTATCGCCGCTTTAGCGGCAGGACACTGCTGCTAAAGCGGCGATAATGGGCTTGATAATAGCCCTTGTGAATTCCCATAGAAGCCCATGTTCTGGTGTCAACATGGGCTTCTATTGGAATTCTCACGGGCATATTATCAAGCCCATTATCGCCGCTTTAGCGGCAGTTTTCTGCCGCTCAAGCGGCGATAATATTAACGCCATGCTTGATAATATGCCCCCAATTTCGTGCCTGGTGAAATGAAAGAGTTATATTTCATGGACCTAGCTTCTTCATTTGCTTCAAATGTTCATTTATAGCACCTATTAAAATAAGATCATGTTTGTCACATAAAATCCAGTTAATGGTAAGGAGTGAAATTGCTTCAGAGAAAAAAACTCAGTTTACAAAAAAATCAACATCGGAAGTCACAAAATAGGAATACGTGTGTATTTGGCAAGAAATGACCCCAATAAAAAGAACTGCATGGAAGTTTATAGAGAACACTTACCCACACTACAAAATCTCAGCGCTAAGCCTAGAAAAACACAATCATGAGAGCACCCTGCAAACCATATATAACCAAGCAGTGACCTAGATAAAATAAAATACGGTAAATTGCTATGCAAAATATTCGAAATATGTACATCACTTACAAAATTAATTATCTAACTAACCAAAGAACAATCGAAATAATACATCAAATGCATTAACACATTGTATAATTAATAATCTAATTTACAAGTTAAAAGCTATAAAATAAATAAACTATTTATAATCAATTACAAATTATTTATTAAACATTTCCCACCATATTCCTGTGCAAACCCAAGAACTTGCAAATAAGTAAATGAATTCAAATAAAGAAAAAAAAGAATATATAATACAACATAAAACATAGACTACACTAATGATTAATTACACATACGTAGCATTAAAATAAGAAGTCCTCATAACATAAAATCTTATAAAACACAACAAAATATTTTAGAAAGCGATTTTATATACAACTATGTTACAAATATATAAATTACTTGAAAAACAGTGTGGCATATTTACAACGAGGCGATAATATATTATCGCCGCTTTTGCGGCCGTTTTCGGCCGTAAAGCGGCGATAATTTTATTGCTATATTAGCAAGGTCACGCTAACGCGTGAAACCTTCCTTTAGCATTGGGATTTCTAACGCCCAGCTTTGCATCTCTAATGAGATGCAAAGTGGGCGTTCCTGACATGATAGGAGAAATGTCGCTAAGCGACATTTCTCCTATCATCAAGCCCTACGCTATGAAGCATAGCGCCAAGAAAAGTAGCGATAACACCTGTTATCGCTACTTACCTAACACCTGCTTCAGGACTGACTTAGCCATGATATCCTATGGAAGGAGGATATCATGGCTAAGTTTGTGAGTCCCTAGCAACAAGCTAACGTAAGATTATCGCTGGGTTTCCAGCGATAATCTCAAATTAGCCAGTTAGCGTGAGGATTTTAATCGCTATTGACATAAGCGTTGCTAATAGCACGCTATCGCAGCGATAAAAATCTGTGCTAGCCGGCGATAATTATCCTAGCGCTAAGTGCGCTTTGCGATAATTATCGCCGGTTGTTGTAAATATGCCCCAGTATTCTTACCTACACTGTGCTATCATATGGCATTACTGACATCAACACATTTTTGACTTGATATTTGAGAGAATCGTTTATTTTTAAAATATTATTATGGTCACGCACCATAAAACTGATTGACAAATGTTTTTAAAAATGTGTACAAGTTTCCTAAACAAAAGTTTAGTTTTAAATATGTTTGACTAGTTGTAGAATTAATGAACAGAACATTGTGTATAGAATATACGTGGTTTGTCAGCTTTTACTGCAATTATCAATACTAGGAATAAAATATTAATATCAATAAGAAAACCAATAGCAGTAGAAATGCTATTATTATGATTAACTCTGCTACAGTCACAGACATTGCCATCACTACTATAGCTATGACTACTACTACCCCATACCGGTGATGCCATTACTAAGAATAATTAATATTACTATTATTGTAGTGGCAACAGTCTTGTTAAATATATTCTTCTAAATTGCTTAAGGACTGTTTGATGGCATGGGCACCTGTATGTTCGCCTCACAATAAAAAAGGATACTGTGCGAGTGTTCCAAGACTGCTTACACTGAAAATAGATTGTGGAAGAAGAGCTTCATTAAAGCACCATGCCTTTATAGTATGTTGTGAAACACTGATAATTACAACCTAAGTTCAGGCAGTGGAAGCTCTACTTCTTATATACAGCATTTTTATTTAGTTTTTCGAGCCTCATTCATACGTCAGTTCCCCACGTCTATGTTTAGGGCTCAAATTCATGGTGTTTGCATTCAGAGTTGGAATCCAGACAAGACTCCGGCTAGCTTTGAAAACAACAACAAATGATGTGGTAAGACAATCTAGGGGGTTAAAGGCCTTACTGCAGACATCTTTGTGCGAAATGCATTCTAAAGTAATGTGTTGGGGGTCTGCTGCAGAAACGGGTGTGTATCCGGCATGTCTTAAAGAGCAATCGTTTGACATGGCTCAGTGTATTAGTTAACAAGCCGCAGTGATCTGTGTGTAGCCTGTGGGCACGTTTCATTTTCCTGACACTAATTAATTATTACTGAGTTGGGTTACACTATCAAGAAGCAATTGCCTTTTCCATATAAGGCATGAATTTCTGACTAGCGCTTTATGCACAGGTGTCTTCATTCAATGCTTCTCCCAGTGAGTTATTGAAATAATTAAGAGCCATATTATCAAGGGACAGCGAAAACATTATCGCCGCTTTAGCGGCAGGAAACTGCTGCTAAAGCGGCGATAATGGGCTTGATAATAGCCCTTGTGAATTCCCATAGAAGCCCATGTTCTGGTGTCAACATGGGCTTCTATTGGAATTCTCACGGGCATATTATCAAGCCCAGTTTTCTGCCGCTCAAGCGGCGATAATATTAACGCCATGCTTGATAATATGCCCCAAATTTCGTGCCTGGTGATATGAAAGAGTTATATTTCATGGACCTAGCTTCTTCATTTGCTTCAAATGTTCATTTATAGCACCTATTAAAATAAGATCATGTTTGTCACATAAAATCCAGTTAAAGGTAAGGAGTGAAATTGCTTCAGAGAAAAAAACTCAGTTTACAAAAAATTCAACATCTGAAGTCACAAAATAGGAATACGTGTGTATTTGGCAAGAAACGACCCCAATAAAAATAACTGCATGGAAGTTTATAGAGAACACTTACCCACACTACAAAATCTCAGCGCTAAACCTAGAAAAACACAATCATGAGAGCACCCTGCAAACCATATATAACCAAGCAGTGACCTAGATAAAATTAAAAATAGACACAACAGAATTACACCCTGAACTAACAGCTGTAACTAAGAACAAATTACAGCGGATAAACGTAGTTCAAATACATATTCATCAAAGCACTACGCCTTCTAGTTATTGTAGGAAAAACAATGCCTACACAATGCTACACAGTCACCAAATCCAATAATACACAAACATCCACCAACCCATAGTCACTGACAAAGGCATGAGAACCTGCCACTGTACTGACAAGAAGGTGCATGTGCAAAGACATCTATTACTAAGGACGCAGGAGAATCCCAGGATAAAATTCATCGAGAGAAGTATACAATTTATAAACCCACACAAACATAAAAACATGAGAAACTACATGAGAATACACCGTAAAGTTGCACCAGCTGGTGGCCATCGAAGAAAATGGAAAATAAAATGCAGAAATCAAGAATCAACAATTAGCAGGAGGCACACATAGACTGAAATGTTATGTTATGTTATGTTATGTTACAGGAATTTATAGAGCGCACGTATACCCGGGGGTGTCTTGGCGCTAGACATAACAATGATCCAAGAATACGTCGGCCCTAATGCTGGAAGAGCCAAGTTTTCAGTTGCTTCCTGAAAATCGTCAGGGAGCTAGCATTTCTGAGGGAGAACGGAAGGGTGTTCCACAATTTAGACGCTCCGTAAAAAAAACTGCGTCCACCCCAGTGAGTTTTGAGAATTCTTGGTACAGCGAGTAAACGAGCTCCAGTGGACCGCAGCTGTCTGGTGGGACAGTACCAAGAAAGATGATCCTGCAAGAAACTCGGACCAATACCATGCAAGGCCTTGAAGACGATGCACAGGGCTTTGAAATCAATACGCTGGGGTATAGGAAGCCAGTGGAGATGGCGGATTCCATTGGAAACGGAGTGATATTTAGGAATATCCAGTATGAGGCGAGCCGCTGCATTCTGGATCATCTGTAATTTATGCAGATGTTGCTTCTGTGCGTTCAAGAAAAGGCCATTGCAGTAGTCGAGCCTAGATGAAATAAGGCAGGAGACTACTGTTCTCCTGGTGTGATTGGGGATGTAAGGAAAGATTTTCCTGATTTTCTTGATGAGAAAATGCGATGCCGACACTACCACGTTTGTGTGATGATGGAAAGTGAGCTTGGCATCCATAAGCACGCCCAGGTTCTTTGCCTTAATCACCGGAGTGGGAGGGGAGCCCAGCTCAACTGGCCACCATAGATCATTCCACGGGGGCTGAATGCTCCCGAAAATTAGGACTTCTGTTTTACTAGAGTTGAGCCTCAGGCAGTGTGCTGTCATTCACTTATTGATTGCACTCATGCAATTCCTGAACTGCGGAGCTGGCGACTGTTGGGATTTGGAGGCTGCCACCACAATCTGGGTATCATCAGCATAAGTGGTCAGACTGAAACCAAAATTCTGGATAAGGGGTGCTAGTTCAGAAACATATATGTTAAATAGTGTGGGGCTTAGAGAGCTCCCTTGTGGGACACCGCAGGGAAGTGTGTAAGAGTCTGAATTAAAACCATCCATGGATACGGTGGATGTTCGATCGGCGAGAAAGGAGGCTATAAGTGCACGTGCTGAGTCTCCTAAACCTAGCTTCTCCAAGCGTCTCTGCAGAAGGCCATGATCCACCGTATCAAATGCCGCAGAAAGGTCGAGGAGCACCAGAGCTGCTGCACCTCCAACATCCATAACTGCCCTAATCTCCTCGGAGGCTTTGATCAATGCCAACTCTGTACTGTGGTCCTTACGGAAGCCAAATTGGGTGTGATTCAAAAGGCCATTGGCATTGATAAATAGGGACAATTGGTTATTCATTATTTTGTCCACTATCTTTGCTGGCAACGGCAGTCTGGCAATGGGCCGATAGTTGGTGGGGTTAGTCGCATCAAGAGTGTTTTTTTTTAATAAAGGTAAAATGGAAGTCTGCTTCCAGCTAGTCGGGAAAACACCAGAAGAGAACATCGGGTTATAAATATCGGTGAGTGGGGGACTCACCGACTGTACCAGTTCTTGATAGACCCTTGGGGGGCAGGGGTCTAAAGGTGAACCCGACTTAGCTTGAAGGATAAGGTCTCTCACTGTGTCAATCGAGATTGCAGAGAACACAAATGGTGGAAGCTTGTTAGTGCTTGGGCTGTTTGGGCATAAAACTGGGCTGGGGTCAGAAGCCACCCTAAAAGCATTAAAAATATCTAAAACCTTCGATTTAAAAACCTCGGCCACCTCGTTGCAGAATTCCTGGTTAACCCTCCTGCCTGAGTTAGTGGGTGTCGAGAGCTTATTAATCACTGTAAACAGTTCTTTAGAGGAGTTGGCGGCGGACTCGATCTGCGAGGTAAAGTATCTTTTTTTTTCAGATATGAGGAGTTTTTTATAATTGGAAAGTGCAGTCTTATACGCTAATTTCTGAGGCTCATCATAGTTTGTCCGCCACCGTCTTTCTAAGCGACGACAGTGCTGTTTTTCCAGACGAAGACAGTCGGAGAACCAGGGGGCAGAAGGTGTAGACCTATTAGTTGAGAGCGTTCTTTGAGGAATTGAAGCATTCGCTGCATCCTGTATCCAATTAGTATAGCTGTCCACAGCCAGGTCTACCTGGTCATGTATGGAGGGATAAGAGGACTCTAGCAGAGCAATAAAAGATGGTAGGTCTGCTTTATTCCATGCAAGCCCAACAGAGGCAGAGTGTTTACTGACAACCTCCTTGGGTTCACTAGGCATGGGGAGCGTGAGTTTAATTAGGGAGTGGTCTGACCAAGTTAAAGGAAGCGTATCCTTGATCATAAGACCCTGGAGCGAGGAAAACACACCATCTAGTGTGTGCCCAGCAGTATGTGTGGGGGAATGCACCAATTGTGAGAGTCCAAAAGAACCAAAACTGTCCAATAGCTCTGCTGTATCTTTGTTGGCAGGAATCAGTTAATTGTAAGGAACAATGAATTCAAACTCCAGGCTATGTTTTTACAGCACTACACAATATTCAGAACTTGTTAACATACATATATACATATATATAGATACTACCTGCAGGTAGTCGCTTACAGTTATAGTTAGGACCTTGTTTCCATAGGAAGAGTGCTTTTTCATTTGCCAATAACTTTGGCGTCACTCGACCAATATTTGCAGAATTTTCAAAACTAATATAATAACCACACCAGCTGCTGTCTTGAAAGTTTCGTGGTGATCCGTCAAGCAGGGGCCGTGAAAAAGGGGGTCACTAAATGTGTTTTCCCCATGTTAATTCCTATGGAGATTTTAGCCACGACTACAGCCCAAACTACAGAACGGAATTACACCAAATTTGGCAGAAAGGTAGCTGTTAGTACAGAAAGCGACCTTCTTTTAAATTTGCATAATTCCGTTTAGTAGTTTTTGAGATTTTAAGAGAAAAACAATTTGTATATAAAGGGTCACAAAGGCTCTGTGAACCCTCCCGATCTCATGCTGTGGCCAGATTGGCTTGCAACAGTTGAAACCGAGAAGTATTGGCAGCCATCTTGGGGCTCAGCTTAAGCCAAGTCCTACAATAAAACATTTAAAAAATGAGAAGAAGTGTAGGAATACGCTGACCCCTTGGGGAAGGGGGGGTCCCAGAGGGGCAGCGCAAGGGAGAAAAGAAATTCTTTTAAAAAACGATTTCAGAGGGAGGTGCGCTGGAGCTGCTGCTCCCACTGCAAAATTTTGAAAAAAGAACCACAGGCTCCTGAACTTCTCTTCTAATAGGCCCTCAGGAGGGCCAAGGCATGACCAGTTATAAATATGTGGGGAGTCTGGTGCTGCACTCCTAACGCCCCGGCGATGGCCTCATCCCCTCTAAAGACATTTCAATAAATGCAGGGGGTCCGCACTGCCTCATTGCAGCCCCGGGGACCATCACCTCCTCGGGGCAAACACAGTGGTTATCATAACATTTACACTTTTCTTCAATTCGTTTGGAGTTTATAGAGTGTTTATCACTGCCAGTAATTTGTTTAATGTAATTATGAGAAGGTGGTCCTGACCATCTAATCTGCCAGATTTTTTGCTTTTTAATCATCAGTTTTTTAAACTTTTTTTTGCGGGAGAGCTTCACAACCTGTTACTCACCCAGGGTAAACTCATTGTAAATGGATTGCGTGTGGTTACCGTTAGTGCCCTCTTTTTAAGATAAGGCCACTGTGACTCAGCTGGGGTAAGGGGCATTTGTCTGGTTCCATGTGAACACATGTGCATATGCTTGTGCACACAGTGAGGGCTGGGCATGGGAGGTTTCTCCCAGGTGCAGCCAAGTAACTGTGCACAGGTAGCCTGGTGTATAAGGGACTCTGCAGGGTTGGGTATTGAACTGGGATAGGCCTTATAATGTTGGGGTACGCATATAGGGAAAGTCAGTGTGGTTTTATGTCTTATCTGCAGTGACACTCCATCATACAATTATGGGGAAGGCTGACCGAGAGTGCAATTTTGCTTCTTCTTGGTCTACAGACATCAGCGTCGTACCAATGTACAGTGTAACCTGTGTAAAAAAAACATTTCTGTAAAGTTCAAAGACATATCTGTACAGTTTCTGGGCCATCCAGGAATTTTATACTTCTCTGGCTCAGCTCAGCATCAGAGTCCAGGACTTATGTCACCCTACTGGGCTGATTTAATTACTTTACTTCTCTCTCCAGTGGTAGGAAAAAGCCATCCCCCTGAAAGGGAGCAATTAAGAGTGCTTAAATCAGCTTTGAGGCGGAAAGGCATGAGGCGGCCTGCTCTGCGCTAATCAGCCAGCTCTCACCCTATACCGGGAAGAGGCTTGCCTAGGCCCACTAAACAAAGGAGGGAGCCCCCACCGCTGGTGCCAAACCAGGAGGTGGCTCCTTTGTGGTTTTGCTGGGGAAGGCCCTGGCAGTGATACCAGCTAGGAGTGTAGCTGTGACCCCCAGAGCTGATGTGGCAAGAGACTCCTGGGTGACGTTATTTTGGAATATCCTAGTATGCTTTGTAGGTAGGTTGGGCCATGGCAGAGAGGTGATGTGGCACAGCAGGACAGGCCAAAGGTGCATCCCTGCTGGAACCTCCCACCCTTACTTAAAAGGTTCTGCACAGAGAGGAGAGGTCTCACTTGGTTGTACTTTTCAGCAGAATATTGGGACTGGAGGCTGACACCGTGGACAATTGGATTATGACTCTGATAAACCCCAGGACCAGTGGGGCAATTCCCATGGACCTTGGATGCTGGTTACTCCTAAACCCCCTGAGGACTAACTGGGGGAAAGACTGGGCTTCTGAGCCAAGGAGGCGAGAAGCCCTTATGAAGATCAAAGTGAAAGGCTGGTGCAGGGAGCCAGCGAAACCAACTCCCATCAAGGTTTGCCACCTTTGAGGCCCGGAGAAATTGTTACAAGTGGCCAGGAGCAAAACAAGACCAAAAGCTTAAAAATAAGCCCCACGGGCCTGAGTTATGAACGTTGGAAGTTTTGCGACCTTTAACCCATGTTTTCCTCTGTCAGTGACAAAGCATGTGAGGCTCCGCCTCCATTATGCATTTTACCTCCGGGGCGCGCCAGGTCCTGGAGGCTACCACCAAGAAGTCGCTGTGCGGAAGGGCTGTCGTGCTTTATCTGCTAAGAGGTGGAAGAGGCCCAGGACCCCATCCCTGGGCCCCTAGATGTCCCCTGGGTTTAGAAGGATGTTGCGCTCTCCTGTGATAGGAGGGGGGACCCAGGACCACATCCCTGGGTCCCAATAGCAAGGAAGATGCTGGGGTGTGCTGCAGCACTCCCCAGGGTGGCAGGCCTGCCCTGCTCCCCGTGCATATGTCTGGGGGGGAGCAGGAAGGCAGCAACAGGTAACATGCCTGCCTGCGGGAGGGAGCAGGCCAGGAGACTGCTGCTGGCTCCCATGGCAAACACATGGAGATGATGGACGGAGCGCTGAAACTTTTTAGACACTCACCCCAGTCACAGATTTGGGTGGAATCCATCATCATTCTTTAGCTCACTTCACCACCCCAGTTCAGACCCAGCCAAATGCAAATCAGTCTTGACCTTGTCATTCATGGGAACAACCCAAACTGAACTGCCAAGCCAGGTCCCGCGGCAGTATGCCAGAATACTGGCAGCTCTAGGAGCTGAAGGGGGCAGTCAGGGTGGACTCCCTGAGCTGATCCTCATCGAGAATCCTGTACACAGAGGTGCCAATTACGATCCGGTAAAAAAATTCCCCGTACGACCCGTATCCGGTCTTTTTACCGTACGAATCGTACAAGTGCCGTACAAACTGGCAATCACGATTCGCATGGTAAAAAGTCCATACGAACCGCCTTGGGAATTATTCCCCACACGTCCTCAGGTCGGAAAATGTGTCCGACACGTCCTCGGACGATTTACCGTACAAATGTGAAAACTCAAGTCCGACCGAGGAATCACGATCCATCCCGTGCGTCCGATGTCACAACCGTATGGAAAAAACACCGTCCGCACCAAACTCCCATAGCAACCATGGAGACATGTGCCCGCATGCGCGCCCAACACTCCCCCCCGCCCCCGTACGTCCGAGACATACCCCCCGTGTATGTACACCCCCACCCGTGTATGTACACCCCTGTACGTTCGAGACGTACCCCCACCCCTGTACGTGTCGTACCCCCGTGTATGTACACCCCTGTACGTTCGAGTCGTACCCCCACCCCTGTACGTGTCGTACCCCCGTGTATGTACACCCCTGTACGTTCAAGTCGTACCCCCACCCCTGTACGTGTCCTACCCCCGTGTATGTACACCCCTGTATGTGTCCTACCCCCGTGTATGTACACCCCTGTACGTTCGAGTCGTACCCCCACCCCTGTACGTGTCGTACCCCCGTGTATGTACACCCCTGTATGTTCGAGTCATACCCCCACCCCTGTACGTGTCCTACCCCCGTGTATGTACACCCCTGTATGTTCGAGTCGTACCCCCACCCCTGTACGTGTCGTACCACCGTGTATGTACACCCCTGTACGTTCGAGTCGTACCCCCACCCCTGTACATGTCCTACCCCCGTGTATGTACACCCCTGTACGTTCAAGTCGTACCCCCACCCCTGTACGTGTACTACCCCCGTGTATGTACACCCCTGTACGTGTCCTACCCCCGTGTATGTACACCCCTGTACGTTCGAGTCGTACCCCCACCCCTGTACGTGTCGTACCCCCGTGTATGTACACCCCTGTACGTTCGAGTCGTACCCCCACCCCAGTACGTGTCGTACCACCATGTATGTCCACCCCTGTACGTTCGAGTCGTACCCCCACCCCTGTACGTGTCGTACCCCCATGTATGTACACCCCTGTACGTTCGAGTCGTACCCCCACCCCTGTACGTGTCCTACCCCCGTGTATGTACACCCCTGTACGTTCGAGTCGTACCCCCACCCCTGTACGTGTCGTACCACCGTGTATGTACACCCCTGTACGTTCGAGTCGTACCCCCACCCCTGTACGTGTCCCACCCCCGTGTATGTACACCCCTGTATGTTCGAGTCGTACCCCCACCCCTGTACGTGTCGTACCACCGTGTATGTACACCCCTGTACGTTCGAGTCGTACCCCCACCCCTGTACGTGTCCCACCCCGTGTATGTACACCCCTGTACGTTCGAGTCGTACCCCCACCCCTGTACGTGTCATAACCCCGTGTATGTACACCCCAGTACGTTCGAGTCGTACCCCCACCCCTGTACGTGTCCTACCCCCGTGTATGTACACCCCTGTACGTTCGAGTCGTACCCCCACCCCTGTACGTGTCCTACCCCCGTGTATGTACACCCCTGTACGTGTCCTACCCCCGTGTATGTACACCCCTGTACGTTCGAGTCGTACCCCCACCCCTGTACGTGTCGTACCACCGTGTATGTACACCCCTGTACGTTCGAGTCGTACCCCCACCCCTGTACGTGTCGTACCCCCGTGTATGTACACCCCTGTATGTTCGAGTCGTTCCCCCACCCCTGTACGTGTCCTACCCCGTGTATGTACACCCCTGTACGTTCGAGTTATACCCCCACCCCTGTACGTGTCGTACCACCGTGTATGTACACCCCTGTACCTTCGAGTCGTACCCCCACCCCTGTACGTGTCCCACCCCCGTGTATGTACACCCCTGTACGTTCGAGTCGTACCCCCACCCCTGTACGTGTCGTACCACCGTGTATGTACACCCCTGTACGTTCGAGTCGTACCCCCACCCCTGTACGTGTCCCACCCCCCCTGTACGTGTCCTACCCCCGTGTATGTACACCCCTGTACGTTCGAGTCGTACCCCCACCCCTGTACGTGTCGTACCACCGTGTATGTACACCCCTGTACGTTCGAGTCGTACCCCCACCCCGTACGTGTCGTACCCCCGTGGATGTACACCCCTGTTTGTTCGAGTCGTACCCCCACCCCTGTACGTGTCCTACCCCCGTGTATGTACACCTCTGTACGTTCGAGTCGTACCCCCACCCCTGTACGTGTCGTACCACCGTGTATGTACACCCCTGTACGTTCGAGTTGTACCCCCACCCCTGTACGTGTCCCACCCCGTGTATGTACACCCCTGTACGTTCGACTCGTACCCCCACCCCTGTACGTGTCGTACCACCGTGTATGTACACCCCTGTACGTTTGAGTCGTACCCCCACCCCTGTACGTGTCCCACCCCCGTGTATGTACACCCCTGTACGTTCGAGTCGTACCCCCACCCCTGTACGTGTCGTACCCCCGTGTATGTACACCCCAGTACGTTCGAGTCGTACCCCCACCCCTGTACGTGTCCTACCCCGTGTATGTACACCCCTGTACGTTCGAGTCGTACCCCCACCCCTGTACGTGTCCTACCCCCATGTATGTACACCCCTGTACGTTCGAGTCGTACCCCCACCCCTGTACGTGTCATACCCCCGTGTATGTACACCCCAGTACGTTCGAGTCGTACCCCCACACCTGTACGTGTCGTACCCCCGTGTATGTACACCCCTGTACGTGTCGTACCCCCCTGTATGTACACCCGTGTACGTCAGAGTCGCACCCCCACCACAACCTCCTAAGTACGGAGCGCACCCCAGGCCCCAACATCACAACCGCATGTACGAGTCGTACCAAGCCACACACAAGGACAGCACTGTACAACCAAATGGCCCATGTACACACCGTACACACGCTAAAAACGCATGTACACAACCAGGACAACACAAAACAACACAAGAATACACCATTCGAATGGCACAAAGCCACTAAACATGTCCAACAACCACTAAAAAAACACATTCACTGACCTGCAACTGCCAAAAACAAACAGAGGCCCAAAACACCACCACTCCTTATAACACACCCACCCAAACTTCAAACACAGCCACACCCACCAATGGACCAATAAAAAGGGCCCACACACGCAAACCATGAGCCTTTGCAACAGAATCACTGCTGCCAGACCCCTCAGACAACCTACAGCACCATACTACAAGCTTCACCACACCTTACACTTGCACACCTTCACACAACCACCTTCACAAACACACCCTCATCACATTCACACACACACACACACCTGCACAACCACACCCACACACCCACAACCATCCACACACCCCCCCACCATCCACACCCACACCCCTCACCATGCCCACTAACAAGAATCCAAAGTTCAGTAACCGAGAGTTGGAGGTCCTTGTCGATGAAATCCTCAGAGTCGAGCCACACCTCTTTGGAACATTGGTCAGACAGACCAGCATTGCAGAAAAAACAGCCATGTGGCAGACCATCGTTGATGCTGTGAATGCTGTTGCGGACACCAGAAGGAACAAGCAGGAATGCCAAGCCAGGTGGTACGATCTGCGGAGGAGGGTCCGAGCCAAGATGACAGACGAACACAACCAGGCCAACGTCACTGGAGGAGGGCCGTCCCGCAGACCCGTACACTACCATCCCTGGGAGGAGAGGGTGATGGCCATACTGCCGGTGGAGGCAGTCGAAGGATTAGGAGGACTCCGAGACCCGGGTGAGTACACAAACAACGCACCTCACATGGGGGGAACGTCATCCACAACCAAACCCACAAACAGGCACGCAACCACCCCAAGCTATCGCATGACTCAACCACACTCCATGAACACGCACATGCCACTGGCGCCACCATGCCCCATGCACCCAGCTGGACAATGTCAAGTCACAGGCCACAGAAGACACCAACACATGACACGATAAGCCGGATGGCGGGAGGGTGGGCCCCAAAAATCACATAGTGCAACTCAGAAGCAGACAACAATGCCCTCTGCCCATATGGCCTAGGTCACAGCCAGACTAACACTGTGTCCCCACACAGGAAAGACTCGCCAGCAAATGGCGGACGCCTTGCATTAACACATGGGGGTGAAGGCACGTTTTTGCACATTACAGCAGCTAATGAACAGCCAACACTGTGAAAGAGTGGCAGCACACACCACCACAGCAGCAGCACAGACACACACACAACACCCAATGGGTGCCTGGAGATCACAAACAAACTCACAGCAACAAGCCAAGGGCCATTCAAAGAACTGCTAACAGTGTGTGCCCAGGAAGCTGGGCTGAGGTGACAGAGGGTGACACACAGAGGGAGGGAGAGGGGGACAGAGAGGGAGGGAGACACAGGGAGACGGACAGAGGGAGGAGGTTGACAGAGGGAGGGAGAAAGGGAGATGGACAGAGGGAGGAGGTTGACAGAGGGAGGGAGAAAGGGAGACAGAGGGAGACGGACAGAGGGAGGAGGCTGACACACGGATGGAGGGAGAGGGGGACAGAGAGGGAGGGAGACACAGGGAGACGGACAGAGGGAGGAGGCTGACACACGGAGGGAGGGAGAGGGGGACAGAGAGGGAGGGACACACAGGGAGAAGGACAGAGGGAGGAGGCTGACACACGGAGGGAGGGAGAGGGGGACAGAGAGGGAGGGAGACACAGGGAGATGGACAGAGGGAGGAGGCTGACACACAGAGGGAGGGAGAGGGGGACAGAGAGGGAGGGACACACAGGGAGAGCAAATCAGCCTTGTGGTGTGTGGGAATGTCTGCTCGTCAGCAGGTGGACTGCGTGCATGTAGACAAGGGTGGCCAGTGCCAGCACCCCCCCTCTCCTCCATGGCAAAACACAGGGCCATGTCACAACATGTGCACGAGCACAACGACAGCTACCTGCATCATTGAAGTGTGTGGAACAACTTCATGTGCCCACGTACAGTGCAACACGGAAGGCGCCAATGCACGGCTCGCCACACCTGCCCACTCCACTGCTGACTGCAGTCACACTTGACGCAGCAAGTAAGACTGTGCCACACATAGTTAAAGGCGCCAAAGTGGTGCCCAAGGGACACACCCATGCACAAGTGCACTGTGAGTGGAATGCAAGACAGATCCTAATTCCAAGAGGAAATGTGCCAACTTTAAAACTGATGAAACATGGATGTTGCATGGAACAAAATTAACATTGTCTCTCTCACACACAGGTCAACCTCGTGGTTCACCCCCCAACACTGGGGGGGAAGACTCACAGGACCCGGCTATGCGGGAGGCCGATCCCACCGGCAGCGACGACTCTCACCACTCTGTGGACGACCCCGACCAACCTGGCCCCTCTGGTGTTCAACGACCTGCAGCACCTGCGTCAGGTACAACAGGGCCAACCACCACCCCCACTCCTGCCACATCCCAGGAGACACCCAGGATCCCTGCCCCACCACCACAAAGCAGCCAGTCTGGCCAGGAGGGACACGGTGTCCCGGGCACCCAGGAGGAGGCAGGCGACAACGCCAATGCCACCCCTCAGGGGTCCCGGAGACCCGATGTGCCCACAAGGGCAGGCCAGGTGCAAGTGGGCAGGGGTGGTGGGAGTGGAGGACGGCGGAGGCGCCAGCCTGACCAGTTGGCTGCGGAACCGGTATATTCCCATGTCCGAAACATCCTGGACACATACCGGCAGGACACCACGGGCCTGGCCCAGGTTGTGTCCGTCCTCGAGGGGATCAAGACCCAGCAGGCCCAGCAACATGCGGAGCTACATGCCTGTCTACTGCAACACCAACGGAGGATGGAGGACGGACAGGCTGAGCTCGTGACGGCGTACACGGGAATTCACGATACACTCCGTCGGATGGCCGACAACATGGCCAACCCTCCCTGTGCCAGAAGGCGTAGAACATCACCACCCACTGGGAGGGATCAGGAGGAGGAGGAGGATACATCCGATGGAGCATCCCAGACGTCGTCCCTGCTTCTGAGGGTCCCCGCAGGAGGGCGGGTCGTCCACGGAAAAGACCGTGATGGTCGGCGCTACATCACCATCTCCCAGGACACCTGGCCTGGCACCTGGCCCACTGGAGCAACAGCATCACAGCATCAAGAGACATTCTCTGCCACATGGCCTTGCTGGTCACTGTCTGACCAATGTTGACAAAGACTGTGGCATGGACTCTGAAGACTTCCAATGGCAAGGACACCAACTCCCCTACTGAACTTTGGATTCGAAACTCCCGGAAAGCCCCTCACGTCATACCCCCCCCCCCCCAAATTAAAAATCACACCATGAAGAGAATATGCCTGCTGGTTGCATTATTACCTTACATGTGTCTTGTAAAGTCTAAACATGCCTGACTTCTCTTTTGACTTCAACCATCCACACCCTGGGGCCTGAGTCTGGCACAGGCACACGGGTCACAGTGTATTAGGCAAGACAGACATGGAGCACCATACACACCCGTGATGGGCTCAACCAGCTGAGGGGGTGGCCGCACAACCGTGCTGACAGACACATTGAGTACAGCAACAGTCATGCGCAGAGGTCAGGGATCCCGTCCAGTGTCCTGGGGGGCACCCAGGTATGTGTAGACAGGTGGCAGAACCATGTCCTGCAAGCTTGAGTCCGGTGGATGCAGAGAATGGGGGCCTGGCCAACGTTGGATGCATGGGGATGGCACATGTCACAATACCCACACACTCATGGACATCATGCACAATACACAGTCTCAGCCCACACACACAGCTTGCATCTTGCTACTCGACACATAGACACATAGCCACTATCAGGGAAAACCATGCCAGACATGCTGGATGCACCGTGGCAACACACCAGCATTGACTGAGAAGAGGCACCTTGGAGGCATAGGGACACCTTTATTAGTCATGTTTTCGGGATTGCAGAGGCAACTTGAAGTACACATGACCACTTCATGTGGAGTAACATGTGGGTCCAACACTGGCACCCCCCTTCTGCAGCACTAATGCGTGATAGCCATGGAACTGGCACACAATTGTCGGCTAACAGCTAAACACCCACAGCTGCTCACGGAGAGACTGCCATACACCATTGATCCGCTGATGTAGAAGTCCCACACCATGTCAAGCCAATGCAAACCGCATGTGTCCGAGGGCAGTGTTACACACATTGATGCCATCATCACAATCCACTATCCCATCACTGATGACTGTCAACCAGTCAGACCATCTATTCAGGTGTACACAGCTGCATGTTGTGTCCCATGGTGATGCTACATGGCTGCAGAGGAACCAAACATCGACAGGGGCAGTGTGCATACATCGTGAACAACTGCCACACCCAATACACCCCTAAGGAGACTTCCAAACTTGTCTGTGCGTGTAACGCTGAGTCAGCACACGATGACGTGTCCATGAGGAATAGCAGTGCCACAACAATGCAACCAGCAGACGGCATGCGCAAGTACCTGGGGATGAGAGACACACAAGAAGTCAGCCACAAAAAGCACAGCCACTTGCATGTGCATGTACTCGACATATGTATGAATGACAACATGCTAGGTCACAATTATGACTGGGGAAATACAACCATCACTGCCACCATCACTCCAGTGACACACCCACACACACCTCTGACTCACGTGCCATACATGCAGGTGGAGACACACATCACAACACATGCCACACGTGGAGCAATGTGTGCACACTCAGACACTGGTACTCACCACTAAGCAAAGAAGTCGCGTATGAGCCGAGTCCGGATGTCCTCTTGCGGCTCAACATCCTCCACATCACTAGCCCCATTGCCAAGCCCTTCGTCCTCCACGGGTGGATGGTCCTGGTCATCTTGATCCAGGATGAGTGGCACAGCTTTCTCAACTGCCATGTTGTGCAGCATGCAGCAGACCATGAAGATTTTGCAGACCTTCGCAGGGGCATATGGGAGCACACCGCCGGTCTTGTGTAGGCACCTGAATCGGCTCTTCAGCAGGCCAAACGTCCTCTCTATCACTCGCCTTGTCCGGCCATGGGCGGTGTTGTAGCGGAGCTGGGCCGGCGTGATGGGGTTGCGGAGAGGTGTGATCAGCCATGGCATGTTGGGATAGCCAGCGTCCCCTACATGGGAAGCACATGGACATCGTTAGAACTGGTGAAGCGGTCGTGCCGGTAGGCTATGCAAAATACAGGACAGACAGACTGTACCCACCAACAACACATGCTAGTTCGTTGCGCAGCTGCGTCATCATTTCAGGCACCCTGCTACGCCTCATGATGTAGGCATCGTGTGCTGATCCTTGAAAACGAGCACAGAAATGTGAAATCACCATGTTGGACAGACACACCACAAGGGCATTGATGGAGTGGTAGTGCTTCCGATTGCGGTACGCTACCTCCTGTGCGTGTGGTGGTACCAAAGCAACATGTGTCCCATCTATGGACCCAATGACATGGGGCATCCCTCCCAGGGCATAGAATCCACGCTTGACCCCAGTCAACTGTTCAGGGGTTGGGAACTTGATGAAGTCATCCAGGTGAATCAACATGGCCTCTAAGAAATCATGCAGCACACGGCAGAACATGCTCTGGGACATGCCACCAACATGAGCTATGGTATTTTGAAAGGTACCCGTGGTTAGAAAATGTAGGGCTGCCATTACCTTCAGCTTGGGTGTCAGTGCCGTAGGATACCTGTGCAGCGGTTGCAGGTGTGGTGCCAGTCTCGCCGTCAACTCCAGAATCAACCGTTGTGGGAAGCGGTAGCACCGGATACGATCATTCCCCCGCATGGCAGCCAAGTCCGGCATTGCTCGGGGAAGAGGCGGCGCTCTGCAGTAATTTGGAAGTGACAAGGAAGAGTGAGTGCACCACAACAACAAATAATTTGTACTGAACACATGTTAATCTGTCTATACACATATGCTACATACGGAGTGAGGTATGTGCCACATGCCCTGGACACGTATGGCTGCCAGGTGACACTCCTACCAAGACCCAGCTACACACGGAGATTGAGAGCCTCCCCATGCCATGCCATGGGATTGGCTGTGTCCCAGTGCAAGTGAACAGCCAGACGCAAGACAGGAGTGACATACACCCACACATCAGCAGAAGTAGGATGCCGATTGCAGAGACTGGTAGCGGAACACTAGAGCCACAGGTCACATGACATTACACTAGGACAGCCCACACACCTTGCCATGAAGGTGCACATGTCATGACTCACCACACATTCATTGAGAGGATGCAGACATGTCCTTGTCACGCTACTCCGTGTCCCATGCATACATGCGCACCTCACATCCGATACCACATGTGGCATGGTGTGCGGAACAGTGTGCAATATCAATCTACACACAGACACATGTTGGTTGCTGCAACAGCTGCAGCTTTTGAGGGTGCTCCAACATCAACCTAATGGGAAGCCCCCACACATACATGACATAGTCACATCGTGCACCGTGGGTAGTGACAAGTCAGGTGTGGTAACCCCTGTACCGGGCATCAGGGGACACTTCCGTGTGTTGGTGTCCGTGCCATGCCAGTGTCGGTCATCCCAAGTGTGCAGTACGACATGCACACATGTCCAAGGAGTCAAGGGCATGCCTGGCACACATTGCACCGTCAAACATTGCATCTGTACACATCTCATCATACATCTGGTGCCTTCTCGACTCAGGAGTAATGTTCCACGTCACAGCCTGTCACACCTGTGCCCCACACATGTAGTAATGCACAGACAATGCCTTGGTGTGCGTTACGCATAGTGCAGGGATGTTAGCGTGTGTTGCAGCCATTCCCATTCAGGAGCATGGAGTTGTGTGGCCACTACTGTCCCCAGGGGCATCTTTTCCTAGGTATCATGTGTGTAATCCGAGAATGTCGACAATCTCTGTGTCTACAGCATAGGTTGTGCTCTGTGCCATTGTCCCCTGGCACCATGTATATTGACGTGAGATGTATTACAAGTGTCCACTGTCCAGCCTGACCTGATTTTCCAAGTACATACTCACGGTGGCCATTGCCTGTGTGTCTTGTTGCAATCATCTGATGATGCCCATTTGTACATGATTATTTGGACAGGCGCACCTTGGGTATTTGGTGTGCAATATTGAATTATTGCATCCCATGTGTATTTCACCCAGACTAAGAGATGTAAGTGCTTCCTGTGTCTCCACAGATTTGTCTCATGTAGGGGGTGGGTGGTGCGGGCATGGCCTACATGTCAAGACCTGTAATCTCCTTGCTAGGACTGGCCAGTGTGTGATGTTTGTCTGGACATACACTCAAGGTGCAGTGTGCCAGTCAGGGTGGGCATGTTCTCAGTATTACCTATGCTGCATGTGCCTCTAGTTCCTGGATGTGGTCCCTGCTCATCCCTATTGCCTGCCACGCTGTGTGGTGCAGATGCAGTGCTGGATTGTCCCCAGGGCCTTGCTCCTCAGTCAAAATTCCATGTCATCTCATTTGCTATTGTGTCATGCTCTCCATAGTTTTTCCATGGCATGGTGGGTCACACAACTGTGTCTTGCAGGGCCTACATATGTACCTTGTTTTGTAGTTGTAACTCTTCCTTTGTTTCAGGCTATGCACTGTAACCTAAGTAGATTTGACTCATGTGACATATGTATACAGGTGTATGATTAATTTCTGTCTCTTCACCCTGCCCACAGCATCGTCGGGGGACACGGAGGGAGACATGGACACAGACGGCGCGGAGGGACCGAGCACCAGTGCCAGTGGTGACATCGGGGCTGTCACTTCGAGTGGGACTGAGGCGGAGGAGAGTGAACCCGGGGACCTGTCGACTGGCACAACAGAGTATGAAGCTGACGGGTCCGAGGATGATCTCTCCGAGTGGGCGGTGGCTGCACCACCATCTGACAGCAGCCCTACATCTCGCACCGCCCCCTCCATTGGCATCAGCCGCCTCCCACGTGCTCGTGTCCCTTCCCAACGTGCCCGGTCACCACATGTCTCCTTCCTGCCAGGCACCGCACCACCTGCCCCTGTCTCCACTGCTGCCGCCAATGCTGAGTCTGTGGACATCCAGCGGCAGTTGCAGATTGGTCAGACTGCGATCCTTAATGTCCTCCATGCCCACAGCCAGGTCCTCAACAACATGGAGGCATACTTGGAGGGCATTCATTCATCGCAGGCTGACCAACGCAACTTGCTGAGGTCCATAGACTCCACACTGACTGCAGCAGTGGGTCTCCTGCAGCACTATGTCCCACCCCCTACCCCTGCCCCTTCCACACTTCCCACTCCCATGCCTGTCCCACATACACCCAGACATAAGCATGCACCCACCACAACACACACAGGCACCACACCAGCAGGGAAGGTCCGCCGCACACCTCCTGACACGCACACACAGGGTGAAGTAGACACACCCACTGGGTCGGGGCGCAAACGTGTGACACGCAGCCAGAGTGGGAGTCCACATTCCACCCAATCCACTCCCTCCAAATCCCCTCCCCTCAGCTCTCCTGGCCACATCTCCCCCAAAGACTCCTTCATGGCGGCTCTGTCCCTGAGCCCCACAGTGACACCACCCCGCAAGCGGTCAAGGAAGTCCACGGTCAGGGTGCTTGAGTCCCCCCCCCTGTCCACACCCTCCCCCAGTGGCGCTGCGACCCATCCCTCTGACCCCCCCCCCTCCTTGGGGCCTGTGGTTCCTTCGGGTGCAGGGGAGTCCCTGGAGGACCTTGCCGAGGTGTGCAGCGCGCTCCTAGAATCCACCTTTGGCCCTGCCCCACCCCCTGTGGTGGAGTCCTCCATCCCTGCACCCACGTCGCCTACCCTTCGCCCTCCTGTCCCTGCGGTGCCTGTTCCTTCCCCCCCCACATGATGCCCTCACCCCTGTGGAAGACAACGGTTTGTAACTGTGCAGGCAAGCTAGGGGACACGCATCCCACTGTGTCCCCCATCCAGCTGTGACTCCTGTACTGCCCTATGGGCTTTGTAAATATTGAACTTCCTACATACCAGTTTTTGGATCATGCTGAATAAAGCTATTTATTTTTTGCCCTTGGAACACTCTTGCTTTGCTGGCATTGCTGTTGGTGGGGCTGCTACATGGTTGTGGGTGGTGTTCATGTGTTGGGTGTGTGGGAAATGTAGTAGTGTGCTGCTCATAGGGGGGACCCTGGGATCTGTGTGCCATCAAACGGTGTTAGCTAGCTTTCTCCATTCATGTAAGCAGTTGCTGCATGTTGCAATTGTCCCAAGGTGTATTCCTTCCTCTGTGTACCCTGACTTCTTCCCTGCAGGGTGTCCCCTGACTTTAGCGCAGAGCTGTGTGTACATTAGCTGGGTGTGTGACGGAGTCCTTCAACTTTGCACATGCATGCTGAGCCATTCTCCACCTGCATCATTCGTGGCATCCTTGGTAGTCATTGTACTTGTGTATGTGGTCTATTGACATGACTTCATGTGGACATGTTTACTTTTTGGCCCTATGCATGCGTATACTCCCAGCCTCGCACACATGTGGTACATGTACTGCAGGGTCTTTGTGCACCTGACTGACATTTGTGGGCATGGTATCTGTGGCTACTCCACCCTTTGCGTTCCATGGGCACTGCTGGGAGTGTTAGGCACCCACCCCTCCTGTCTCTGGGCACTGCTGGGAGGACTCTGCACCCACCCCTCCTGTCTCTGAGCACTGCTGGGAGGACTCTGCACACACCCCTCTCATGTCTGGGCACTGCTGGGAGTGTTAGGCACCCACCCCTCCTGTCTCTGGGCACTGCTGGGAGGACTCTGCACACACCCCTCTCATGTCTGGGCACTGCTGGGAGTGTTAGGCACCCACCCCTCCTGTGACTGGGCACTGCTGGGAGTGTTAGGCACCCACCCCTCTTGTGTCTGGGCACTGCTGGGAGGACTCTGCACCCACCCCTCCTGTCTCTGGGCACTGCTGGGAGGACTCTGCACCCACCCCTCCTGTCTCTGGGAACTGCTGGGAGGACTCTGCACCCACCCCTCCTGTCTCTGGGCACTGCTGGGAGGACTCTGCACGCACACACCCCTCCTGTCTCTGGGCACTGCTGGGAGGACTCTGCACACACCCCTCTCATGTCTGGGCACTGCTGGGAGTGTTAGGCACCCACCCCTCCTGTCTCTGGGCACTGCTGGGAGGACTTTGCACACACCCCTCTCATGTCTGGGCACTGCTGGGAGTGTTAGGCACCCACCCCTCCTGTCTCTGGGCACTGCTGGGAGGACTCTGCACACACCCCTCTCATGCCTGGGCACTGCTGGGAGTGTTAGGCACCCACCCCTCCTGTGACTGGGCACTGCTGGGAGTGTTAGGCACCCACCCCTCCTGTGTCTGGGCACTGCTGGGAGGACTCTGCACCCACCCCTCCTGTCTCTGGGCACTGCTGGGAGGACTCTGCACCCACCCCTCCTGTCTCTGGGCACTGCTGGGAGGACTCTGCACACACCCCTCTCATGTCTGGGCACTGCTGGGAGTGATAGGCACCCACCCCTCCTGTCCCAGGGCACTGCTGGGAGTGATAGGCACCCCCCCTCCTGTCCCAGGGCACTGCTGGGAGTGATAGGCACCCCCCCTCCTGTCGCAGGGCACTGCTGGGAGTGATAGGCACCCACCCCTCCTGTGACTGGGCACTGCTGGGAGTGTTAGGCACCCACCCCTCCTGTGTCTGGGCACTGCAGGGAGGACTCTGCACCCACCCCTCCTGTCTCTGGGCACTGCTGGGAGGACTCTGCACCCACCCCTCCTGTCTCTGGGCACTGCTGGGAGGACTCTGCACACACCCCTCTCATGTCTGGGCACTGCTGGGAGTGTTAGGCACCCACCCCTCCTGTCTCTGGGCACTGCTGGGAGGACTCTGCACACACCCCTCTCATATCTGGGCACTGCTGGGAGTGTTAGGCACCCACCCCTCCTGTCTCTGGGCACTGCTGGGAGGACTCTGCACACACCCCTCTCATGTCTGGGCACTGCTGGGAGTGTTAGGCACCCACACCTCCTGTGACCGGGCACTGCTGGGAGTGTTAGGCACCCACCCCTCCTGTGTCTGGGCACTGCTGGGAGGACTCTGCACCCACCCCTCCTGTCTCTGGGCACTGCTGGGAGGACTCTGCACCCACCCCTCCTGTCTCTGGGCACTGCTGGGAGGACTCTGCACACACCCTTCTCATGTCTGGGCACGGCTGGGAGTGTTAGGCACCCACCCCTCCTGTCTCTGGGCACTGCTGGGAGGTCTCTGCACACACCCCTCTCATGTCTGGGCACTGCTGGGAGTGTTAGGCACCCACCCCTCCTGTGACTGGGCACTGCTGGGAGTGTTAGGCACCCACCCCTCCTGTGACTGGGCACTGCTGGGAGTGTTAGGCACCCACCCCTCTTGTGTCTGGGCACTGCTGGGAGGACTCTGCACCCACCCCTCCTGTCTCTGGGCACTGCTGGGAGGACTCTGCACCCACCCCTCCTGTCTCTGGGAACTGCTGGGAGGACTCTGCACCCACCCCTCCTGTCTCTGGGCACTGCTGGGAGGACTCTGCACGCACACACCCCTCCTGTCTCTGGGCACTGCTGGGAGGACTCTGCACACACCCCTCTCATGTCTGGGCACTGCTGGGAGTGTTAGGCACCCACCCCTCCTGTCTCTGGGCACTGCTGGGAGGACTTTGCACACACCCCTCTCATGTCTGGGCACTGCTGGGAGTGTTAGGCACCCACCCCTCCTGTCTCTGGGCACTGCTGGGAGGACTCTGCACACACCCCTCTCATGCCTGGGCACTGCTGGGAGTGTTAGGCACCCACCCCTCCTGTGACTGGGCACTGCTGGGAGTGTTAGGCACCCACCCCTCCTGTGTCTGGGCACTGCTGGGAGGACTCTGCACCCACCCCTCCTGTCTCTGGGCACTGCTGGGAGGACTCTGCACCCACCCCTCCTGTCTCTGGGCACTGCTGGGAGGACTCTGCACACACCCCTCTCATGTCTGGGCACTGCTGGGAGTGATAGGCACCCACCCCTCCTGTCTCAGGGCACTGCTGGGAGTGATAGGCACCCCCCCTCCTGTCTCAGGGCACTGCTGGGAGTGATAGGCACCCACCCCTCCTGCCTCAGGGCACTGCTGGAAGTAATAGGCACCCACCCCTCCTGTGACTGGGCACTGCTGGGAGTGTTAGGCACCCACCCCTCCTGTGTCTGGGCACTGCAGGGAGGACTCTGCACCCACCCCTCCTGTCTCTGGGCACTGCTGGGAGGACTCTGCACCCACCCCTCCTGTCTCTGGGCACTGCTGGGAGGACTCTGCACACACCCCTCTCATGTCTGGGCACTGCTGGGAGTGTTAGGCACCCACCCCTCCTGTCTCTGGGCACTGCTGGGAGGACTCTGCACACACCCCTCTCATGTCTGGGCACTGCTGGGAGTGTTAGGCACCCACCCCTCCTGTCTCTGGGCACTGCTGGGAGGACTCTGCACACACCACTCTCATGTCTGGGCACTGCTGGGAGTGTTAGGCACCCACCCCTCCTGTGACCGGGCACTGCTGGGAGTGTTAGGCACCCACCCCTCCTGTGTCTGGACACTGCTGGGACGACTCTGCACCCACCCCTCCTGTCTCTGGGCACTGCTGGGAGGACTCTGCACCCACCCCTCCTGTCTCTGGGCACTGCTGGGAGGACTCTGCACACACCCCTCTCATGTCTGGGCACGGCTGGGAGTGTTAGGCACCCACCCCTCCTGTCTCTGGGCACTGCTGGGAGGTCTCTGCACACACCCCTCTCATGTCTGGGCACTGCTGGGAGTGTTAGGCACCCACCCCTCCTGTGACTGGGCACTGCTGGGAGTGTTAGGCACCCACCCCTCCTGTGACTGGGCACTGCTGGGAGGACTCTGCACCCACCCCTCCTGTCTCTGGGCACTGCTGGGAGGACTCTGCACACACCCCTCCTGTGACTGGGCACTGCTGGGAGGACTCTGCACCCACCTCTCCTATTTCACAATATGTACGCTCATAACATACACGGATGTGGGTACGCTCAATGCATTTGAGGTGGGGGTACGTGTCGTACTTACACTGTTGGGGTGGGGGGTACGCTCCATACGTCCGCGGGTGGGGGTACAGGTCATACCTACACTGTTGGGGTGGGGGTACGCTCCATTCGTCCGTGGGTGAGGGTATGGGTCGTACTTACACTGTTGGGGTGGGGGTTCGCTCCATGCATTCGAGGTGAGGGTACGTGTCGTACTTACACTGTTGGGGTGGGGGGTACGCTCCACACGTCCACGGGTGAGGGCATGGGTCGAACTTACACTGTTGGGGTGGGGGGCACGCTCCATGCATTCGAGGTGAGGGTACGTGTCGTACTTACACTGTTGGGGTGGGGGGTACGCTCCATACGTATGCGGGTGAGGGTACGGGTCGTACTTACTCTGTTGGGGTGGGGGTACACTCCATACTTACGCGGGTGAGGGTACGTGTCGTACTTACACTGTTGGGGTGGGGGGTACGCTCCATACGTACGCGGGTGGGGGTACGGGTCGTACTTACACTGTTGGGGTGGGGGGTACGCTCCATACGTCCGCGGGTGGGGGTACGTGTCGTACTTACACTGTTGGGGTGGGGGGTACACTCCATACGTCTGCGGGTGGGGTACATGTCGAACTTGCATGTTGGGGTTTGAGGTCCGCTCCATGCATACGGGGTGGGGGTACGGTCCGTACATATCCGTCCCCACGCTATGTGATGCTTGTGCGGGCCGTACCCAGGCCTTTGCCACGTGGGTACGAGCCGTCCCGCCATTGTTGGGGTGACGTAGGTGTGGGCATGGTACGACTCGTACCCACGCTCTTAAGGTGAGGGTACGGGACGTACCTGTCTGGTTGTGTTGCAGGTTCGCGTCGTCAAGAACTTCCGTTGTGGCGGTCGCTGGCTTAGCTGGACACGGCCCCACCCCCTCGTAGTGACCAGGGCCTGGGAGTCAGGTATGTCCAGGGCATGTGTGCTGTGTGACTATGGTGGGGGTTTTGTGGCCTGCCCCTGGTCCTGCCCCCCCCTTTCCCCCCCTTTCCCTCCCTCCCTTAGTTGTTCTGACCTTCTGCGGCGTCTGCGTCGTAACCTGTAGAGGAGGTCGACTGCTATGAGGGCCGGGATGACACGTAGGTTCGGGTCCATGTCTGTCCATCGCGTACGGGTACTCCTTGTTCGCGTCGTCCTGTCTGTCCATCGCGTACTGGTACTCCTTGTTCACGTCGTCCTGATTTCCCGGCAGTTTTTGGCAGCCGGAAAATATTCCCCGTGCGGGATGACGTCGGTGCGAATCTTAATTCCTGGTTCGTGAATGGCAGGCTGCGTGCGTCCCGACGTCAGGTCGGCGCTTTCCCGGATCGCATTTGTATGTTTATTTTCGTCGGTCGGGGTTTTGTACGATTCGTACGGAAATGGGATTTCCGTGCGAATCGTAATTCCATGTTTGTATATTTTTTCGACCGGGTACGCGTCGGACGGAGAATATGCTCCGTCCGACGGTTCGTACCCGGTTTTTACCGGATCGTGATCGGCACCAGAGTGTACTGGAGGGACAGGACACCCTGAGGAGAAAGAATGTGGTGCAAGGCTGCCAACAAAAACTAAAATAAACAAAGAATCAAAGATGTCCTTGCTCTCCCCATCACAGTGGGAGAGCCACTCATGCAGTTTTCACTGCACTCATAGAGGAGCGTCCAGTAATGCCCTGCAGGGCCTGATCTTTTTTTAATGGAGTATACTCGTTTTTGGCTTGTGGTGGCCCCAAGAGGATAGGGCAACCATCAACTGTTTCCTAAAGTGCAGGGAGAGTGGCAGGAGCTGTAGAGCCTCCCCCCAAAAAGATTAACAGGGTCCCCACCCTGAGCACCCTAAGGTGGGTTGGACTCTGAAAATGTAACCCCACAAAGGTTTTCAAGGATTATTAAGAACTCCCTAGGCTGAAGCATGTGCTCTACATCTGGGAGTGCTGCCCCCGCTGAGGACAAAGTCTATGGTGTCAGTATCTGTGGCCTGAAGGTGGACAACATATGTTTTCATGTTGTTCAAACACCCTGTAGGGGTGAAAGGTTGTAATTACAGCTATTGTGATTACAAAGATAATGCCTCTTTGGGGATATATCTATATCTTAATTGCGTATTTGATGCTAGAAATAATTATGATTTCACATATCATTCAGACGTACGTATACATTTTTCTTGTAACTGTTTTATGGAAACAATGATGCAAACAATGATGCTGACAGCCACTCATGATCAAAGTTTTCATGCCTTATTGCCTTTACTAAGTGCACTCACCTTAAGTTATGCCCAATCATTGCATTTAAGTAAATGTTAATGTTGGAACATGTGGTTTATTGGACTGGACCCCTTTTGAGGGGGTGTCCAAAGTGATTACGCAATGTCATCAAGAGGTATTTTCATCAGCCTTATGTATATTTGTAAATTACTGCGTAGTATTGAGAGAGATTGTGTGTAATAAATGTACTTATCCTTTTTCAAAAGAAAAAGCACAGACTGGACAACCATTTATTGGGTGTTATTATTGTGGATTTGTGAATGGTGATAACTAGCCCACTCCACCTCCTTTGAGTAGGCGTTGGACTGCTCTGTTTCACTACCCTGTAAGAGTCAAGCTCTACAATGGGGTGTTTGGTTCCCAGTGGAGGAAAAATGTGGCCACACAACTAATGACCCATTTCCTAGCAGTAATGTTAAATTCCAATCAGTGATTTGATGGATGATTTTGTATGTGTCACAGCCAATGACCTCTCATTGACATTTTGGTGTGATTCTGGCTTTTCTTGATTTTCACTACACTATTTTTTTACAATCTTTCAGATAGGATTTTATTGCAAGCAATCTTCCCTGAAAACAGTGAAAATAATGATCTTTGGTAAACTCATAATCAACTCAATATTTGGGCAAGTCTGAATTTGATGTAATTGCTACTCTTATAACTGATTTCAAAATTATAGTGAAAACTAATATTTTGTTTGAACATTTATATCCTGAGTAAAGCCACAGAAAAGTGGTTGCTCACATAATCTCTGAGGATTGTATGACACTATATCAATGTTCATAGTAAAGAACTACATAAGTATTTATTCCACTAAATCGCCTAGCACTACATCATCATAAGAAGTCTATGATTACAATTCTTCGCTACACATTTATCTACCTAGTCTTACCACTTAGGCCCTCAATACGAGTGGCCCCGTGTTTGGGCGGATATTATAGGATCTAACAAAACCTGACTACGCTTGGTAGGAATTTATGGGGTTCAGTCTTGAACTCCCAATTAGGATTTTGCCCCTGAAAAGGGGTAATAACAATGAGATTTTGGTGCTTATTACGCCAAAATTCAACTAGAGAAAACTACGGGAGCGGAGTGTTAATCACCAAACTCTTAATTGTGATATGTGCAGTAACAGGAGTAATCATGCATATCACAATTGACCTGGCTAATGAGGGCCTAAGTATTTACGATTCCTAACTGCACCTTTTCTTAACTAGACTTACCATCCTCTGTAGTGGTTTGGTCGATGGAGTGGATATAGTATATTTGTCATACGATGTAACTCATGCGCTATACCTCTCTGAGGAACTTCCCCTTTCACTGAGTCAAAACAATCACAGCAAAATGGGAATTATTTAGATTTTGACCAATGAGATACTCTGTCACAAACGTGGAAGATGTCACAGCTGTTCTAATGCAAGTTCTTTATAGCCTATGGCACTTGTAATACCACAGATGGGTTTTCTGCCACATTATAACTAAGCAGCCGATCCACCAAAAATGAAATAAGGCCTAACGTTACTCTGCTGAGGAGTAAAACTTTTTGCAGCTCTCTATCAGTCAGGCGTCTTTCAAGGATGTTTAATATGATCAATAGCATTTTTTTTACTATTTGTAACACTTGGCACTCTCTGAAAACTATAAAGCTGGATGGATGGCTGAAGAAACCTGAAACGTAATGGAGAGCACAATGTAAGATAAAATTAACTAAAAGCAAAAATATAAATACACTTTACTACTACTTGTAAAAGTGCGAGCTTCGCGTAGATTATATCTGAATAGCAAATGACAAACACTTATCTGCATTACACACTGTGGTTCGCACAGTTAGGTGACTATATCTACTCTAAAACAAAAAGTGCCCTTATGTCTTAAAGTCATATGTGACCAGGGCCGGACTGGCCATAGAGGACACCGGGCATTTCCCCAATGGGCAGCCAGGGTTGGGGGCTGGTTTTGGGCCCCTGGGGGCCGATTTTGTTACAGGGCTGTTTTTGCAGCATAGCAGCAATAACGGCCGCTGAAACGAAATCGTCTGAAACCGGCCATGGCAAACAGCTCGGCCGCACCCCCCACCCCGGGGGGCAGCCCAGCACTTTGCCAGGGCCGGTTTTGGTTCCCTGTTTGCGACCATAGCTGTCCCGGAAGTTCACTCGGCTGTTTGTGACCTTTGCGGTTGCGAATTCTAATTGAGTTACGTCAATGAGTCAGACGTGTGTGCGATGTAAAGGAAAGCGTTCTGAATGTACAATTCCATCCACCTCTCAAACTATTAACAAACACGGACACTGTCTCTGATCACGTAGCAAGATTTATAGAGATAAATGTTCTACATTTCTAGCAGTGTGTCTATATATTGTTTAATTAAACGCAGTATTTAAGTGTTGCCTACCATAAGGATTTCGTTGTTGATAAAAAAAAATCGTAGATTTTGCATTCACCCGAATAGCAGCCATTGCCGTCTGACATCTATAATTAAGATGCATCGCTTATATTTAGCGCCTGTGGTGTGCCACTTTAGAAAAAGTAATTTATCCACATCAATAAGTAAACACCTCAAAGACACGCGTGACATTTACAATGGAATCTCATAATACCAGATTATCTTTCACAAAAGCTCCAGATGGTGAGGAAATCAACGTGCACCCCGAGGCAACAAAGCGAAATTCATTGATGCGTTATGAAACTTATCACTCGACACGTCTTAAAAAGTAATCATTTCGTGTGCCAATGCATTCAATTGAGAAGATTACCTGTAAAAACGGAGGATTATGAAATGCCGTTGCCACTTTAGAATATTGAAATATTCCTTTCCGAAGTACTTGACACCACTGGCCTATCATCAAAATGGCTGCCCTGTCGCAGCAGCGAGGTCGTCACATCCAGGATAAAACGGGTAAAAGGATGGCTGAACCTGTTGACATTCCCATCATCACATGGGGCAAATATTCATGGGCTTAAAGGTCGGCGAAAGGGCCAGTGACAGAAGCAAAGGTTACTTTCACTAATCCAAATGTTATTTTCAGCATAAAAATCCATTCACAATCTTCTCATGACATACCATGTGTTTGTGAAGTGCACGTTCACCCTTCAGGGTAGTTTAGTGCTGAACAACAGATGTTTATTGTTACCCAACTGTACTCGTTTTTTTTTTTACCTCAGAAGGATGAGTGGATCCCCGGGATTTGAACATGTGACAATGAGGTCTAACACGATCCCCTAAAGTGGACTCATTAATCCACTAAGCCATTAGACCCGGTCGACAAATGCATTGATTAAGTTTAAGTGAAAAGAAATCAATCCAAATAATATTTTGATCGGCACATTAATCGCCTTGACAAATAAAAAAAGTAATTATATTAAAAATATTTCTGTTGAGGTGTGTGGCCAAGTGGAGCATGGAGTAGGCAGCTGTCACCTTGTTCCTCTCCACCTCAACCCAAAAATGCCTTTTGCACCCCATGTCAGAGATGAAACCCCAGTTGGGATTTGTGGCAAGCTGAGGGAGCCCCAGACCACACGGCCGGGATAGGTAAGCCCTGCTGATCTGGCTGTGAAGAATCCAACGTAACGGCCAGGAGAGAGATGGAGATGGCACACAGTCTCCATTTTAGGAGTGATGCAATGCCTAGGATTGCACTGCCTTACTGGCTCTGCCACCCTGCTACCTGCACTCATCCACACATGATGCCTCTGAGGGGCCCTCAGGGTGAGGGGAACCAGAGACAACTGAGACAGCTCTGAGTCTGAAGGGGAAGAGAATCCTGCTCTATCTGGGGTTCTAATGCCATCTTGGGAGCCATGCCAGGTCTAGGACTACACAGCCTTAGTGGATCGATGGTATTTAGACAAAATATTGGAGAAAAAAATGTATTGTTATACAAAAATATTGTGTCAAGAATATCTGGTTTACAGAAATATTGTTGACAAGAATATCAAAGGCAAAAATAGAGGGGCAGATTTACAAGCCCCCTGCCCAACCACTACGTCACTTTTCGTGATGTACTGGTGGCGCAGGGGGCTCCTCCATATTTAAAAGGAGAGGAAAAGACACGCTGTGTGACTTTTCCTCTCCTCGTAAATATGGCCCCTTCACACACAGCACTGTGCGTTGAAGGGGCGTTCCATGGGTGTTGCTGTGGGTGTTCCCACGCAACACCCATTGAACAAGACACATCTCCAGATTGCCGAGAAATTGTAAATCTGGAGATGTGTGTGAATGCTATGGCACCCTAGAGGTGGCGTAGCGAGGCGCAACAAGGAGAAATGTTTTAATTTTCTCCTAGTTTTTTCCTCTTTCAATGCGTGCTGCATTCTACAGCACGTATTGAAAGAGGAAATGGCCTCTTGTGATTGTTTTTGTGCAGGAAGGTGTCCCTTCCTGCACAAAAACAATCTCCCCGCGACGCAGGCATCCTTGCACCATGGTGCAAGGGTGCCTGCGCATGGCTGCAGTTTGTACGCCAGCGCAGGGGAAGCACAGAGATGCGACATATTCTTGTAAATATGTCGCATCTCTGTGCTTTCCAAACTAACGCAGCACGGCATAGCAAAATGACTTGCTGCACCGTGCTGCGTTACTTTGTTGTACATCTGCCCCATAGTTTTTAGTGTTCTTTTATTATCATTGTAAAAATTGTCGATATAGAAAATGTTGTTGTATGCAATATTGTTTTTATGGGCCTCATTGCGATGGCGGTCATATGATCCTCCCACTGCCGTCGCTTCGGGCAGGTGTCCGACCGACCATATATTGGCAGTCCCACCTGCCTGATTACAATTCGACTGCTGTGCAGGCAGTTGGAAAACTGCTCTTTTCCATTGCAGCGTGTGCTGCAACCCTTGAAAAGGGCTGCAGCACAAACCGCAGTGGAAAAGGGCAGCTCTCAAACATCCATGCGCCGTGTGTCAGGTGCCTGGCACACAGTGCATGTATTTTTTGGGGGGCACCTCATGTGCTACCCTGTGCTCATAGCGGAGGCCCACAGGGGACAAGTCCCATTCTGTTTGCCGTTTCATGTCAGTCAGACCGCCATGTAAAGGCAGAGGGAAAAGGGACATCATAATCCTTATGCCGGGGCCTCCGCAGGCACCGCTCCCATTGTAGGAATTACGCTCTAACCAACGCTCCAATGGGCTCTTTGAGCCTGTCAGAGGCATCAGTCAGTCCCTCAGACTTCTTCGGTCCAACCGACTGCATCTTTATGCAGCACTAGGAACACAGCTTCCAATGTCAGATGCACCGCCACTGACAGTCTGTCAGTGGCAATCCAACCAATATCATAATCAGGCCCTTTAAGCCTCATTACAATGGTGGTTTGACGAGCGTCCAACCACCATCGCCTCAGGCAGGTGTCCAACCTACTATATGTCGGCGGTCTCAACTGCCCGTTTACAGTGCGAACGCCGTGCAGGCAGTCAGAAAACTGCTCTTTTCTATTGCAGCTGCAGTGAAAAAGGGCAGTTCTCAAACATCCATGCACCATGTGCCAGGCACCATGCACACGTTGCATGGAAGTTTGAGGGAGCAACACATGTGCCCCCGGGCCCATAGCAGAGGCCAAAGGGGGCCCTGCTAAAGGCCTCCAAATTCTCATTCCATCTGCCTTTACATGGAGGTCGGACTGTAAAGACAGAGGGAAAAGGGAAACTGGAATCCCTACAGCGGTGCATCCGCAGGAACTGCCCTCATTGTAGGGATTACACTCCGAGCAATGCTCCAACGGGCTCCTTGACCCTGTCGAAGGCGTCAGTCGGTCCATCCGCATCATTATTCGGTGGTTGGACAACAGCCTTAGATGACGGACGGACCACCACCGAGGGCCTGTTGGTGGAGATCCGCCCGACATCATAATTGGGCCCTACGTGTTCATTTGTATGTAATTTATTGCAGTGTGTAATTTATTGTAATGTGTTTAATTGTATATGTTTTTATTTTTTTTGTGTCTTTATTAAGATGATTTATTAGTTATGAAATTGCTGACATTTGCAATTTTAGTTGGATTTATGTATAATAATGATGGTTTTATACTTTTTTTAGTAGCGTGACATTGGGATTTTAAGGGATGAGGTTGGCGAGTTTTGTAAAAAGTGTATATTAAGTCAAATGTATGGTAAAAAAATTAATGATATGCAAATTATTACTTTATATTTTTTTAATTTATTTTGTTAATGTAATGTTTTTCCTAATTTTTAATTTAACAATAATAAAAATATATAGTACTGGCATTAAGTGTAAAATACTTTTCTAATTAAGAACATTTTTTTTTTACAAAATATTTAGAACGTCTTTTTAATAAAGTAGAATACTTTCAAATTAATTTTTATAGCAGTTTCAATATTTCTACATGTTCTAGAATACAATCTAATTTAATAATAACAAATATATAAACAAAACAATATACATATATATGAATGGTATAAAATGTCAACAACAAGTTTTTTTTTAAGTGAAATTTTAAAGAAAACCTTCCAAAATATCGATATTTTGATATATGTTTTTTTAAAAAGAAGAAAATGTTAGAAACTAGTTTCCATACATTTTTAGAAATGTACATTCCTTCAGAAATCGTTTTTCAAAATTAAGCAATTTAATATTTATTATGTTATACATTGATAATTATATTTAAAAAATGTAATGTTTATAATAAAAGAATGGTTTAAAATATATTTTTTATGTGTGTTTTGCAATTTAGGATTATGGTTTTATTTGTTTTTTATGGTATACCTTTTAGGAATGGTAGTTATTGTTTATATATTTATATTAATAATTGTAATAAATTTTTAAACACATTTTGATGTTTGAATATGAAGATATTAGTCCGTAATTGTTGATAGTGTCTTTCAAGATGTAATAATATTTTAGAAATTGTGTTTGAGTGTTGAATATTGATTATGTATATAAAATATATATTTAGCGTTTTTACATCTTAAAAGTTTTTCTATTGATGTGTTTATAGTTAAATTTAGTCCTTTGCTGTATAACATCTTCTTCAAATAGCCTTAGATTGGAATGGGAAAAGTTATTGCTACTCCTTTAGTGTCCAACACCTTCCTCCAATATGGTTAGACTGGTGTGGGAATAGAAAATGACACCCCTTCATTGTCCAACTACTTCCCCCAATATGGTAAGGCTAGAGTGGCAATAGTAAATGTCACCTTTGTGACAGGGACATAGGATAGTGATATCATTTGTTTATTCCCAATGCAAATTAGCTCTTTTAGAATAATCTACACTTAGGGTCTGATTACTAGTTTGGTGGTCCGGTCATCCAAACACCACGGTGCAGCCGTAAGTAGACCACACCTTTAGTGGTCTTCAGACCACCATATTACGAGCATACCACAATGCCAGTGGTGTGGCTGCGGAGATCTTGCGGTGGTGGTGATTATTTTTCTATATGTATAGATGCCCATGTGACAATTTCAGCTGCATATGTGTCGAAAGCAGACATATGAATGATACATGTTGAAAAATACCATCTGCCTATTGCGGGAGTCTGGCCCAAATGTGGGCAATACGGGGATTGGGTATATGGCACAAAAAGTGCCACAAACAGGGTTGTAATCCTAGGGGGTGAAGCTGCTGCTGTGAAGGGGGGACCTGAAGAAAGGGATCCACGTCGAACTCTGATGGGAAGAACAGGAAATGGTTGAGCATGCAGCCCAAATCCTTAGTTTCTGCCAACTTGAAGACCCACCACCGCGGTCAGCTCATCAGAAAGCCAATTCGGAATACGGACAGCAATTAAACTCTTCTGAACAGCCCTATGGCAGCTGTTGTTTACTGACCATGACCCCCACGGTCTGCTATGTGCTGGCCATGTCGACGGTTCAGTTGCGGTCTTTCCAATAGAACTCCACCCAACTCATTATATTGCAATCGGACAACCAAGCTCACGGCAGAGCCTCCATATGGTTTGATTCAAATTATAGTACCTGCCTTGTATGGCTGTGTGGGGATACATTTTCTAAATGGTTTAAATTATGGTTTGTTCAAAGTCTATGATCATGTTTTGGGGGTTGTGGTTATTTGTTTTATGTTTAATGTGGTTTTAAGAGGTTGTAGTAAGCGCTGCATTGTTTATTTGATTTATTTGGAACTTGGGCTTACATAAAAGGGCTATACATATTTTGATATTCACTGTGTATGGTGTATATTTGAGTGAATGGTTTGGGACAAATTTTAAATGTCCCATCCATTATCCACTTTTGACAGTGGCTAAGTTTTAGTAAGTTATTTTCTGTACAGAATATTAGGATTTGTTTTTCATTCGGTTGTCATGCAAAAGGTTAGTTCTTCATTATGTGTCATTGATATTTGTATGTCTTGAAATAGTTTGGGCGGAGTATCACTGTGTTTTTTTTAGTTTGTGAAATTAAATGTTTTATATTGGAAATAGGTGGCAGTTGTCCTGTGATGTGTTCAGTCAATTTAGGCAGTATACCTTTAAGGATTTTGGTTGTGGGTTCCTGGGAACTAGTGCTTGCCTCTCTTATGTCTTGTAATATCTCTACTACTTCTATTTCTGAAACAATTGGGGGTGGTTGTGCTCTCCTACATGAATTACAACTTCTCCTTTTGTAGTTGCCTTCCCATAGCATGCATTAGAATAATATTCAGTACATTTCCAGTTTATATTTTCTGTTGATGCACTTTCTTGGCTGTAGGTGTAACCCATGAAATTTAGTACCTACTTTCCTTTCTTAGAAGAGATGTACATTGCTAACTCCAGTCATTGTATTTGAAAGTAGTCTAATGGTATAAATATATATAATATTTAAAGTTTGTGCATTTGTTATATGCATGTCAAATCATGCAATCACTTGTATTTTGTAAACTTGCCTGCATGTTCTGTTTATATGCTTCATACGGGTTTGCAGCTTTTCCTTTGGGGGTGTTCCAATGTGGAGCAGGTGCTTTCATTTCTGTTGGATGTTAAAAAAAGTTAGTTTAATTTTAAATGTTTGTTTTGTGGTAGTTTGTAGAGGTTGAGGTCAGCAGGTTGATTTTTATTCGCTATTTGGGTGAGTTTACAATTCTGTAATAATTTATGTATACTTACTTAGTCATATCATTTTGTTGGTTTGTGGTAGTCATTTTTTCTGCCAGTTTATCAATTTTTCAAGCCGTAGTTTTGTCTTGTAGGAAGTCTATGTAAGGAGATCGAAGTTAACGAGTACTTTATTAAATACTTGGTATTTTCCATTTTTAAGTTTATTAACAAGTACATTTTAGACTAAATATAAGTTTTTCTTACTTGGTTAGGTAGATGTTGAAACATATGTATGCTTTCTTTAAAGGTTTAGGGGCCGATTACGATGGTGGTTGGACTTTCATCCAATCGCCATTGTTGTGCTAGTGGGACCGTCTGCCTGTATGGCAGGGGGTCCCCTACGTGCAATTACGATGCCACCGCCACCGTAGCGGTCGCATCATTCATGTTTACCATTGTGGTGGCTGCTGCTGGCTGCAGCACATGCCGCAATAGTAAAAATGACTGTTTTCCATTTCCCTGCACTGCGTGTCAGGCACCACGAGGTGCCTGCCACTCAGTGCAGGGAAATGCAGGGGGGTATAATGGGTACCCCCCAGGTACAACAACACCTCCCCCCAACACAAGTGGGGCCCACAACGGGTCCCCAAACCCAATCCCCGCCAGCCTTTCCTTGGCTGTTCCACCACATGGAAAGGCTGGCTGACGCCCGTATCGTAATATGGTGGACAGTGCCTGCTAGGCACCGCCACCAATTTACCCTATCTGGACCGTCCGCCAGGCAATCGGACCGATTGCCTGTGGTGGTTCCGTGGCAGACGGTCTTTGCGGCTGTCACAGCCGCAGTTTGGATCCGCCCGCCATCCTAATCTGGCGGGCGATCAATCCACGTTTGATGGCTGACGGATAGCCACCACACAGCTGGCGGTGGCGGTCCTTCCACCATCATAATAAGCCCCTTAGTGAGAGAATCCAGCAGAGTTTTCTCATCTTTCAGCATTTGTCAAGTATTTAGTTGTTCAAATTAGTGTGTCTTTTATATTATTGATTTAATTGTTTGTCTGATTTATTGATTAGTTATTTAAACATTTATTTTATTGGTGGCCTTGTTTGAATTTGAATTTTTTCTATTACTCATCCACTTCTAAGGTAAACACTGATTTAGGTTTTATTTTTAATGCATGATATATAGTTTGATAGTTTTGAATATCAATGTATTTACAAAAATATGTATCAATATTTAGGGTGTTGTTTAAAAATTTGTAGCTAATTGCATTTTTTTTTCAAATTTTTATTATGATGTAATTTTAGAATGTGTATAACATGTTTTAGGCTCATTTCCAAAAATTATTTTATGTATTAAGTACTTTTTTTATATTTTCAAATTATTATTTAACTATTTTGGTGATAATATTGGAGTTGATATTGTGTGATTCAGTCTTTTTGACATATTATATGTTTATTCAAAGCTAATGACATTTTTGTTTCCAATATTTCTGTTTTCGATATAGGTTGCATTTTTAACAACGATATTTGTGTTGTCGATATTTGTGGTTTTATTCGTATATGAACACAATGTTTTTGATTTCGTTATTTAATTTCTGATATTTTTGTGTGTCAATAATGTATGCATCAATAGAATGTCAGTGATCTGAATCGGCTGCTTGGTGTACCACAAGCACCTTGCACAGAACAAAGCTGGTGGACCGCTCAAGGGCCCAGGGCCCACAGTTACAGAAGAGCTCCACCCCAACTGGTGATCTGGCCTGCAACTGCTGACAGCCCTCAGAGAGCCCTCATCAATGGATTGCGAGAGGCTTGCATGTAGCACATACCCTCCCAACCCACCCAGAAAACTGCAAGCATGCTCCAAGGGCCCTGAAGCTATCAGGCAGGGGCACCCCACAGCTCCTGGGGAGGACTGCTAAGGAATGACTGAGGCTAAGAGATGCCATGGTGCGGAAGGAGAAAGGCACTGATTTGAGAAGCCAATGCACGGTGGTCGACCATTAGTGACGTGGCATGTGTGAGGCCACCCTGCCCCACTTCAGTCAAGGTGAAGTAAGCAGACTTAAAGGGCCATTGGCACACCGCTTCTAGCCTCTGATATGCATTACACCAGTGGTGAATTCAGCATACACTGTGTGACCTCCTTCCATTGACTTTCTGGCCAGAACAAAGGAAAGGTCTGTGGCTTCCTGCTTGACTAAAACCACTGGGAAGACAAGTCATTGACTCTGGTGGAGTGACCTCTTGCAGTTGATCATTGCCCAGCCCACAGCAAGCACCCTCAGGCCTGCCAATATCCCCCAAAGACACAAGGGCCACACTGCACTGCTCACGCTGCTATGCTGCTGATCATTGTAGTCTGTCCAGGGCTAGTTGATTTTTACCTCCATCTGTGGGCTGTGCATCCTGTGAGCACCTTGAGCAAGACTATTTTGCAGCTTCCTGGGTCAGGCACCTTGCCCCCCCTTGCCGGATGACACCATGGCCTAAAATGGTCAAGGGAAAGTCTCAGAAATATGGACTTGAAATTTGACAGGCTGCATCGGAGGCATCCCTAGGGGGGTCCTAGGGGGAGGACATAATGCGTCATACAGGGTGTTCTCCTGCACGTCTGGCATGGGCACTGCTCCATACATTCTCAAGAGCGTTGAATATCTTAAAGAGAAGGAAGCCATCATGACCATCGCCTGTGGCAAATCTTAAAGACTTAATCTTCCATGGAGCAACGATCCTGCTATACCACAACTTAGCACTGACAACTCTCAATTAATGTGGAGACTTGCTCCAAGTCACAGTGGCCCTGAAGGAGAGCAGCATATATTATCAATGTGGTCATCGGTTCAATGGAACAGGAGACAAAGAGTGGTTTGCTCTTTCTGGAGGAAAAGTAATTGCTAGGGCTCCCTCCAGATCTGACACCGGAGAACCTGGCCTAGAACCCACAGTAAAAGAGAATTGTGTATCAACCGATGGGCAAGCCCAATCCCTATGGCACAAATCTAGACAGTTTGGGATCAGTTCACCAACGACGCTAAAGAAGATGTGATCTCACACCTCCTCAGGGCGAACAGCACTCCCTGAATCTAGAAAGGTCCCCATTAGGAACACACCCTCAAAGTTTGGCCTTGCTCTACATTGTACTCCACAAGCTCCAACTAGGGTTCCATGATGGGCTGGGGGGTGGAAAATGGCAAGAATTTTGGATTGTCCCTACCCTGCTCTGTACTGGACCTATGAATGTTTACTACAAACTTGGAACCCCCAACACTGAACAGTCTTTCTCCACACAGAGGGCTGCACCATTAGTGGAACTAAGGTTCTACTCCACACTTCTAATGGGAAAAACACCTTGGCTAGGTCCCTTTGTCCATTTAGGGCCTTTAGTTCTCTGTCCCTCCTTTGGTTAATTTCGTTCTTTTGAAGCAGGATGTAAGGGTGGAGAAAGAGTTTACTCAGCCTACCAACTACCATTGGAATCTGAGAGGCTCTCCATCAGCTCCAGCCACATACCCATCCCTTCATGACAGACATTGATGCCTCATACACATTTAAACTACTTTAGCTAAACATGTAGGGGTCTAAACTACCCTAACAAGTGTAGGCAAGCTTGTGGATATATGAGCCCAAAGGACTTTGATGTAATTTTTTTGTGGGAGACGCATCTGCTGAAGGCAGATTTCCAGTGCATGTGCTACCAAAGTTATCCTACCAATTTTGGATGTCCACTTCCAACAAAACTGTGGGGCTTGCGATCCTATTCAAGTTCAACATAGCGTACACACCCACCTCCGTAGTCCAAGACCCAGAGGGTAAATTCCTAAAGCTCAACATTCAAAGGGGGGGACATAACTCTCTCAAGATGCTAAACATATGCCATAAACACACCACAGATATATTCCTATGCTACACACTGAAACAGCAATTGTACAACGCCACAATGAACATCATTGTAGGAGGAGACTTTAACCTAGCCTGGGATCCGGACGGGGTCATAAATGTCAACACCTACTAGGGAACGGGACCAATGTCCGCTCCCCTAAAAATGGAGATAACCCATTTGGGATTGCTAGATGCGTAGTGCCGTCTTCACCCAAATTTGATAGACTATTCTTCTACTCACACATTCACTCCTCTTATTTCTGCATCCACTATATTTTTATAACACACTCTCTGGAATCAACATCTCTCTTGGATATATAATCATATCTGATCAGGTTCATCTGGACCTCATTTAGCGACTGGGAACACAACCCCCTCGCTGGTGCCTGAACCCTCAAACAGTCAGAGACCCGGTGAACAGAGCTGTGATCCAGAATCTATAAATGACTATTTCACCCACAATGCCACCCCTGATGTCACCGCCCACAAGCTCTGTGACACATCCAAAGCCAATATAAGTAGTACTATCATTACTATTGAAATGGACAGGACCAGAAAAGTGTGCCTAGTGGAACAATCCCTCACTTTGGAGATTAAAGAGTAGGAGACCCTAGATAAACAAAACCCCTTCAGGCATATTCAGAAGAAACTGACATTTTGATAGGTCAGTTAAAAACACATAGGGCCAACCTTGTTATAGATGCGTTACTCAGAAGAGGCCAGCGTTCTTAAAACAATGGTGATAAGGTGGGCATCCTGCTTGCCCACAAACGTAGAGTGCAAACAAAAACACATATGTTCTGCAGGTCAAAATAGAGACAGGCAGCTGGGCAGTCAGCAAGAAAGAAAAATAGAAGGCCTTTGGTAAATTCTACCAAAACCTATGCAAACAAGACACTGAGGACATGGAGCATATTGAGCAATATCTGAGTAATGGCAAATTGCATCCGTTCCATCCGACTACAGAGAGTGACATGAAACCCCCATGGATGCACCTTAACTGTGACAAGTGACTAAACCAATGCCAGATGGTAAGTCTCCATGGGTGGATGGCTTGCAGCTGGACTTTTACTAAATCTTCTCTGCACCCCTGCAGGATCACTTGCTCTCCCTGTTCAACTCATTCTAACAGAGCACTGGATTAATGTAATCCATGTGCAAGACGGAGCTAGCCCTAAAAACCAAACTGAGCAAAGAACCGACTGACTGTGCGTCATATAGGCCTATGGACCTACTGAACGCAGATACGAAAATCTATATAAGCATATTAGCCATGCACTTAAATCTCCTTCTCCTGGGCCTATTGGAGCTGGACCAGGTGGGGTCTGTATGCAACAGACAGGGAGCATACAACAGCTGCCGTCTAGCCCATCTAATTTAAAAAGCGCATAAACACAACATCCAGGCTCTGATTCTCTCATTTGACACAGAGAAAGCTTTTGACCATGAACTTGGCCTTTGTAAACGCAGTTCTCAACAAACCTTAACTCAGACATGGAATTGTGGGGAAAATTACGAAGCATAGTCCAATCCCTCTGCAGTTAATTGAGTAAATGGGAATCACTGTGACTCGTGGTACAAGACAAGGGTGCCCATTGCTGCCCCTCTCCTTCGGTTTAGGGGTTGGACCCTTCGCCGTAAGGATCTTGCAAGTACACTCTATAACAGGCATTTCATTTTCAGGCCAGACAGATAAAAATAACCTTTTTGCTCATGACATCCTTCTTAGGCTAACAAATCCCTATGAGTCTCTCACATCCCTAATCTCAACCCTAGAAGAATTTGAAATTGTATCGGGCTATGAAGTCAACAAAGGATAAACTTACATTCTCAACTTAACTGCCCTACTGCTGACCTCCCTCCACTCCAATCGGTGATGCCCTTTCAGTGGGCCAAATCATCAATCTGATTTTTGAGGCATACTATCCCAAGGCACCTTTAGGGATGGACAAAGGCCAATTGGGCCTGCTCCTCAAAAACATTCTCAAAGATATTTGGAGATGGCTCCCATTATATCATCTTGACTGGGATGTATTGTGCTTTGCAAACAAATGATGGACGGAATGCTGAATAAATCATACATTCACCACCAGTCAAGAGATCTGGGTCAAATCCATTGTTCTTTTGCTCACCATGCCACCCCAGTTTAGACCCAGCCATATGAAAATCAGTCTTGACCCTGTGCCTCATGGGAACAGTCAGTACCGAACTGCCAAGCCAGGTCCTCCCTGGACCAGAAACAAGCATCCTGGGACCGGTTTCTGGGTATTAACCTTCATCAGCCAGGCTAGCTTGAATCTAGTGGCACAGTGAGCAAGGGACCCACGTCTGGGCATACTTATCCCAATTAGGGTGAAAAGTGCTACGCAAACAAATGATGGACGGAATGCTGAATACATCATATATGTATCAACATAATTAAAATGAATGTATTACATATATTTCTCTACCTAATTTAAACCCTTCTGACCCATGTGCCCACACAGGACATTGTTCAACTACAAAGCAGTGTTGACTCATTTATATGGGCTGGAAAAAAAGAAGGCATCTCCAATAAGATCATAATGCTTCCTATGGATAAGGGAGGCCTGGCATGCCCTAACTTTCTAGAATACTACTGGGCAGCTCACCTCTGTTACATCTTGGAATGGTAGACGCGGGATAGTGAAGAACATTGGTTCCATATGGACCGAAATGTGGCCTACCACCCTCTATGGGACCAAGCTTGGCTGCCACGACACGCACGACTTAAGAGTGCCAAAAAATACAGTTTTAGCCATATGGGCCGAGATAGCTCTCAGGAAGGGAAACTGGGCCCTCCACCCATCCAATACTGTGGGAGCAATGAGCCCACTCACGCACTTGTAAAAATTTGTAAGACCATTCGAGGGAATGAGGGGACTGATGTCCAGGACCTATTACACCCTCCAGGACTCCTAACATTCGGGAAGGAGATATTGGACAACATCAAAAAATTGCAAGGCTACCCTATCCTGGCTAACACTGCTAGTCTCCTCCTGGGAGAGAGAGAAGTCAAGGAGGGCACAAACTGCTCCTACTGGGTGCTCATATGCCATAAAACTGGAGTGGCAAAGCAATTGATTGCTCTTTACTTGAAGAAAAAGGATCACTATGGTTTTATAAGATGTGGCTCATCCTAACTATGGAGTAAATGACACACAAACTGGCTAATACTGACAAAAAATCTACTTACATCTGGCAAAAACTCATAGGCTAAATATTGCGGCTCGAATACAAATGCTTCGCTCCACAGAAGCCTAGGGATGTACAACTCTAGATGCTCATAACTGAGTGGCCCCGTAGCAGGAGCTATCACTTCGAATACAGCACCACCAAAACATTCACCCATTTCCAAAGGCATTTGTGAAAACTTGACCTCATACCTAGGTCTATAGAAATAATAGCAAGGAGGCCACCTACCACTTCTCCCAGACAATCACCGCTCACCCTTTTCCTCCTTCCCACATAGAAACACATCTTTGCTAACTGCATCCCCATTTTCTGTCCCTACTATGCTCTCCCTTCTTGGAATCCTTTTTTTGGGTTATTCAGGTGTAGGAGGGCAGAGGAAAGTTCTCCGTTTTATTACTGTCTTATTATAAAACAACTTGGTAATTAACACCCACACAGACATTTGCCAATGGGCCTTTTAACCATTTGACCACCAACTCTGCTACTTAAACTGTGCACCCTGGGTATGCAACACCGCTTTGTTAAAAACACTTAATCAAAGGATTTGAAACGAAGATTGTAAAACAAAAAATATTGTTGTTGAATGAGATACAGTCAAGTTCAAGGAAGTAGCCAGATCATTAAAATACCCCTCACATGAAGCATGCTTCTCACACCGAGCATGTGAAGCAAGTGGACTAGACCCATCATCGAAGAGTTTCTTTCACCCTTTCATCCTCCATCTATACTTCTATTAATCCATACACCCTTCTATCCATTCATCCATCCTTTTGTCCATCTCTTAACCTTTCCATCTACTTTCTCTTCCCCAACGAAACATAATATTTTCCATCCATCCATCCTTTCATATATACATTCATCCAATTACCCATGTTCCCATCAATATAGTTATGTGTCTTTCCATCCGTCCTTTCACCCATCAATCTCCATATGTCCATTTTCTATCTTTCCAGCAATTTACCATGCAAATGTTGATTCATTAATTTTCCCATCCAAACTTTCACCTTTACATCTATCAATCTTTAAACCCTTCCACCCATTCTTTCCTCTTTTTTCCTTTTTTTCTTTTGTTTCCTTCCTTTCATCACCCTCCCTTCTGTTCTTTATTTACCCTTTCTATCCCCCATCTTTTTTCTTTTATTCTTAGTTCTTATATCTCAATTTTCTTCTTTCATTCTTGGTTTTTCTTCCTCACTTCTCACCTTCATCTCCTGTGCTCATTGTATGTGTATTTCGTCCTCTATTTTATTTATTTCCCTTTCTCTGAGTTTTATTGGTAAGCATTTTGACTGCAGACAGAAGATGCCCATACACAACTAATTAACTTTTAAGTGCGCCCCAGACTTACAGCCCATCCCAGAAGTGGCCTCTGCTTAAGCTGCTAGACTATAGGTTTCACTAGTCATTACTCCAATTACAGTGCTTTTGTTGTGAATCTAGTTTGTGATATAACAAAACGAACATAGTAGACTTCTGAATCAAGTGAATGCTACAAATCACCAGATTACAGAGTTAAAAATAGCTAATATACTATAATACAGCCAGAAGCATTTAAAAAAAATACAAGACAGACAGGAATGTGTATGCACTTTGACAGATTTACTCTTAGCTGATTGTGAACTATTATCTGTCTGTAAGAATGGCAGATGGAAGATGGATGCTTTCCAAAGAGTATAACAAGAAAAGCACAGTCCCCAGTGTCTACTTCCTTCTCCCCTCTTTCTGTAGTGGTCATATGCAGTGAATACACAAGGGGGGATATTTACAAGCCCATATCACCATCACAATTTCACTTTCAGTGACGTTGTGATGGCGATAGCGGCCTCGTCTAATTTACAAGGCAGCGTTAAGCCACTTAACGTGGCTTAACGCTGCCTAGTAGATTAGGCCCCCTTTCATGCTATGCTTAGCGTGAAAGGGGAGGGTAATGGGTGTTACTATAGGCGTTCCACCGCAACACCAATTGATTCTCATGCTGCCTCCTAGATACAAGGGAGGCGTAAATAGGAGGCAGCGCCAGAATTAAGACCAGGAAATCCTGGTCTTACCCAGGCGCAACAAAAATAAATGTTTAATATCTCCTCGTTTTTGCTGTTTTTATGTGTGCTGCGTTGTGCAATACACACATGAAAACAGCAAAAGGACAATGATTGTTTCTGTACAGGAAGGTCCCCTTCCTGAACATTAACAATAATTTAAAAAAAAAATGCAGTTTTGCAACTTCTGTGCATGCTGCATGAAGCAGCACACATAGAAGTTACAAAGCAGCATTTAAAGATGGTTTATGTGCAGGAAGGGGGACCTTCCTGCACATAAACAATCTTCCCCTGAACGCAGACACCCTTGCACTATGGTGCAAGGGTGCCTGCTTTGGCGCTAGGCCGCTAAACTTAGCGCCAGCGCAGGGGGAAACGCAGGTCTGCACCATATTCTTGTAAATTTGGTGCAGCCCTGTGTTTTAGAAGTGGTGGAGTGAGGCGTTAGGCCATGGTGGATGACTACAAGCTCCGCCACTTCTTTGTGAATATGCCCCAAGATTTTTCATCAAATACACCACTTGTAGTGGTTTCATCGTCAGAAAATCCACTGTGGAGGGGGACATTCTTCAAACATGGAATTTTAAAATTGGTAATATAAGGCACATCTTCCACTCTAGTTAGGAAATATAATCTAAAAGCGAGACTGTTGCTGTTGAACCTTACAGAACGTGGTGCTAAGAGCCACCCCATTCCATCAATCCAGGGACAAGCCTGAAGGCAGTGCAAAAGCTTCCCGATCTGCCCTGCTTCCGAAGGTACCAATGTGGAAAACAAATGTGGAATCTCTAAGTCAGCCCAAAGAATGCCGACATGTGGACACAGTGCCCGGAAGCCCTCCTTGCCTCTCACAAGAGTGCCATGGAGAGCTTCGTTTACACTAATGTTGTACCACAATATTGCATTCGAAATATTGACCTGTAATTATATCAAGACCATAATATTCAGTCCCAAAATATCATCATGGTTGAATTAATAATAGTACATTTGCAATTATCCTGAAGATATGTTGGTGTTCGATATCATAACAATACATCAGTAGGTAAATGTATAGACCACTACATATAAGGAGTTGGTGAGTAGATTGAGGACTCTGCTTGGTGAGAACTCTCATTCCCCTGTTCTGACCTTTAATGCTGTGTTATTCAACAACCTGCTGCTATGGCAGTGGTTCAAAATTTAGTTCACTTCCAAGCTAACCAGACCGACATTGCAACATCAGCACCTTGTCCTTTGGTGGTACATGTGGGTAGCTCATTGCAGTAGACACACTTAAATGACTTTTAGGTATTGATCAGAGCAGTGCTGTATCTTTAAAACATATATTTTAAGGCAATTGCTTTTTTCTTCCTTTAAAAATGTTCTCTTCAGTGATGATATACATTGGCATCTGCCCCAAGTAACCAGTGGGGGACTGGTCTTTAGCCATGCCTATTATACACTGTTTGCTGGGTATGGCCTTTAGTCAATCTTCGTGCCTAGTAAGGAAACTCAATGGGTCTGTATGGCACTGGGTATAGCTGTGCCAAGCAAGCTCTTCTTGTAGAGCATGGCTCTTGGCTGTGACTTCCACTCTGTTTTGCTTTCCTCAGAATCTGAAGGGCAGGACGTTCCTTATGGTTAGCTGGCTTTCAACATCTTTGACAAAATCCTTCAACATGCAGAGCCCCACCGTTCCGGAGTTCAGCTATGCCAAGAAGCCAGTGGTTTGCAAGTTATGTCCTTTGATCCCACCCTGCGTTGAATAATCATTCAATGTCCAACTCTCAAAAGCCTCAAATGTGCCTGGAGTGTATTGGATGTAGCAATTATTCTTCACACATATCCTGCACCCATTCCTTTTGTCAAAAATATTGGTGGGACACCTACAGTGAGGATTGTGGGCATTCACTCACCTATCAGCTGGGCGCGGCCCACAGCCATTTTGGGGCAGATTTACTAACATTTCATGCAACGCAGCACAGCACGCAAGATTGCTGGGCTGCACTCCGTGAAAGGGAGACAACAGAACAGCACCATTTCAACAAAAAAATTGCACAGTTTTTCTCTGTCTCTGTGCTAGTGCACCTTAGGCTGCCATGCACCAACACACACAGCCTTATCGCATAGTGCAAGGGAGTTAGTGTTCTGTCAAGTATACATTTTGTACTGGAAGGAGGCCTTCCACTACAAAAACTATGCTTTAATACTTATTTCCATTTTGTTTGTGTGATGTAGAGTGCAGCACATACAAATGAGGAGAGTTAAAATTATAAAATGAGGAGAGTTAAAATTTCTCATTAGTTATGCCCTCCTCAAGGAGGCACAATGTTCTGGTGCTACTTCCTCTCTACAGGTGTTAGTAGATAGGGACTGTTGTCAAAACCCATGGATGGTTGCATGGCAACACTCATGTACCACCCATGTTTCGCCTCCTTGACACAAAGTCGTGCAAAGTTGCTCTTAAAGCTACTTTGTGTTACTTTAGGCAACTTTCCTATGCAAATCATGATTTGTGTTGAGAAGTAAATCCCAATACACTGTACACTCGATTGTATCATATTTGTGATGCAAAACCAGTGGAAAGTGTTAGTAAATCTGGGTATCTGTGTGTTCTTGCCTATCACTACTAGGACACTACTAGGACCCATATTTCATTGCACACAGCTAAGTGGTGTGGAGTGGGTTCTTACTTTCACCTGGGGTCAATGATGATCACTGAATAATCTATTTTGATGGGAAGTTAGAGATCTTTTCTCAGAACAAATGTTTGCTGTGAAGCTTAACGAAATTCTCCTAAAGTTTTCTGATGAAATAATATCAGTGCTATGACACAAAACCCAAACTAGGAATTGTGAGCCAACTTCAGACATGCAGTCACAGATGCCATTGCAATTTACGTACTAGGCATCTGAGCAAGGTATGTTTCAAATTCCTGCCATTGAGGATGCTGGATTGTCATCAACGTTCACAGGGCACAGACTCTGTGGATGGAGTACCGCCTTTAGACTGAACCCCATTCCACTTGTCTCAGAGGGTTTGGAGCATGCCAGTGCCTATTGTGCTCTGAGCGCATACATTTGCTTTTAGTGACACTTAGTGAGATCTGGAAGCAGGGTTGGCTTTTGGTCATTCACTGCACAGAAAGCTCTGTGCACGGAGCCTAGGTTTTGACATTATTATGAGCCTGGTCCTCACATCTACTGTGCTTCCAGGAAGCAGACTTTGGCTCCTCCCAGAGAGGAATTCAGTGCTGGGCATTATCGTCTTTCACCATGCTCTTTGCTGGTTTTCCATCCGCAGAATCCTCAGGGCACAACCTTCAATCCTATTGATCCAACGTTTGGTGAATCACATGGCTCTGTTCCTTACTTTAATCTTGTGATTGCCCACTAGATGTATTTACCATGGTCTAGCAAGCTCTGCACACAAGAATAACATGCTCAATATCTGCTAGCCTGTCCACACAGCCCACTTGGCAATACCACTGCCCATAGGTTTCACTTGCCTCACTCACTTCACTTGATAATCCTGTCTCAGGAACCAACATAACGTTCTTTCAGTTGTGTAAAGGAAATTCAGGGTGCCAACCATGGCCTACTGTGAGAATCTGAAAGCAGCAGAAAACATGGCCAGTGAACCAAGAATACTTTACCGCGACTACATCTATTGACTCCTGGATGTTCTCTACATCCAGGATTCCTGTTTTTACTAATCATCCTCATCCAGAACAGAGTCCGATTGGGTGGAGACATGTCTCTGTTTGAGTCACCTGTGTGGTGGAATCACCTTCCTCTCTGGGTCCAACTGATGGAGAATCACAGGGGGGCTTTTTGGAAAGCCGTCAAGATTCACCTCTCATGTTACCTTTTTCTCACTTGATTATTGGGATGTTGGAGACCTCGGACCAAGAGGCTGCAGGGAGGATGTACACTTCAAAATGTTCCCATTCTTTCATTCATTTATGCCAAGGGTTCAGTCTCTTACCTTTAAAGCTCACAGGGCACAGCTGCACACATACTCTGCAACCACAGGGTACAGGTTATAGTCTTTGTTAAAAGTGTCTACCTCATCCTACTTTTGTCAGAGCAAACAGAGTGTAGTCTTTGGCAATGTTCAGCTAACTCTGGGAGAAGAGCATAGTCATTTCTCAGACCTGTCTCCCTTTCCATAGAGTTTGTAGGGAATGACCTTGGCTGGCACTGGACAAACGCTATTGTATTCATTAATGCCCTGAACCTCTTACCTTTGGCACCAGAGCCTACCGGACATGGCCTTCAGCCATGTCAGACAACACATGAACAGACTCAGCCACAACAACCTAAAGCAGAAGAGCACAAACTCTGAATCATGCGTTTCTCCATGTCCTTCTGCTGCACTGCACGTATTGCTTGGCCCACTGCCATGTCAAGTTAGCTCAGAATAGCGGTGTGCACATTGAACCTTCACTGTGGACCTCCTGCTCTCCGAGCCAAAGGAGCTCTTGGTAGAAGGTGTACCCTCTAGCTAACGTAGCACCAGTCACCATCCCCAGAACCTACAGCTATGGAGATATCTGGATGCAAAGAATGGGCTTTGTCCGTGCTCTTCCTTTGGTCATACAGTCATGGCCTGCACAGACCATAGCTTAAAGCTGTGTAACTCAAGTTCTGGACTCAGGGAATGGGATTTGGCCAAGACCTGCATCCACTCCACCACCTCCAATGCACAGTGGGTATGGGTTTTTGGACCTTCCCTGAACCCAGCTATCTATTTCTGTGAGCCAGTAGAACAGGACGAGATCCTTGTAAGCTATGGGTACAGGGTCTGGTGGTCGTGCACTGGACCACATTCAGCCGTACCCTCAACTTCATGGTGCTATGTCTGAATAGAACTCTTCTCATGGTCCCCTCCAGCAGACATGCTGTGCATGGTAATCAGCCATGAACACAGTCTTTCTTTCCTCAGAGTGAACATCTTGTGATTAATTATGCTGACACGCACAATTAAATTACTCAATGGCACACTATTGATCTGCTGTTGGTTATTTCTTTCTTCATCAGAATGTCATATAATCAAAAAGATAATAAATAGATATGAGAAAAGAGCAATGTAATTATGCAAAATATCATATAGTGGATGGGGTTCCTAGTGTAAAGACTACAACTGCATTGTAAGTTACTTCCAATTAATATATTTCAATAACATTATTTTACTCTAGTCACTCTCTGGGCATTAAGGTGCTCAATTTAATATCTGCATGGCCAACTATCACACTTAACTAAATTCCCATTATTTTCATTTTTTAGGGTCCTCCTGAACATGTCCAATATCGGAGATACTTTAAACCAGTGCAAAAATCCCAGTACAAATATGTCTGTGACACAAAATGAAGTTGACGTCATCTAGGGCAAAATATGGAGCAAATTTATTCCATCAACTTTCTGCTTTTGCTGTTCCTATTACGAGGAGCTGATACAACAGCTTTCCACAATGTTTGAATTCTGAAATATTGGTCTGAATCTGAGGAAAATTAAAGGTATGGAGTTAAGGAGTATGAGTTCCTTAAGAAAATATCAAAGATTGACAAAGTCATTTGTGAGCAAAATACTGTGTGGAGTCGGGTTTTAATAACATTTCTCCATCTTTGCTCCGCTGAACAAATATCCAGCCACGGTCCGTGCAGGTAACAGCGGTGAGGCAGTGGGGCGGCATGGGGGGATTTCGAGGGACGATGCAAAGGGAAAATTAATTATTTATTTAATTTTCCCTCTGCATCGTCCCTTGAAACACCCCCCATGAAGCCCCACTGCCATACCACTGTTACCTGCACGGACCGTGGCTGCAAATATCAATATTTATGTATTCCATATTGTAAAATTTGAGCAGGCCTATGGGATCATGTGTTTGATTTAGCAGATTTTTTTTTTCTGTTTTCCTTTGTTTTCAGGTGTTTTTCAAGCTATGCAACCTGGGGTCTGAAGCCACACAAGGACTTTGGGGCCCAACAAGTGTTTGAATGCATTGTGAGAGGAAAGTCCAAATAATTGATTCAAAATTCAGAGTTGCTTTACTTCCCCAAATATTTACATTACGTGGTTTAACCAGTGTAATTCTTAACGTCTACTAATATTTCTTTCAAAATTGTAAGTTATTAATTTGCAATTTACCTGCCAAACAGAGAAATGACCTGACGGTACTGGAGTAAAGTAAAGTAAAGTAGCGCATTCTTCTCTACAAAACTCTTTTTTAAATCTCATGAAATTGAGGGATTCCCTACATCAATTGTTCGTTCAACAGTGGTTTGTAACTGTTCAGAGCCGTAGACTGATTCACACCCTGGTGATGATCCAACAAGCGTGTTTTTAAATTTGTAATACATTTTTTGATTTTGTGGTGTAACTGTTTATGTTTATGCAAATTATGTGTATGTTTGAAGTATTTATAGAGCGCATGGCTGCCCAGAGGCTTCCCAGCACTGAGCAGAGGAAGCAGTAGTGACGAAGACTGAGAGAATCATCCTGGGAACAGCCATGTTTTAATTTTTTTTTCAAAACTGCGTTCATCTTTCAACAGTCTCATTTCCATGGTCATGAAGTTCAAAATCTTCGGGACGAGGTGTGAGAAGGATCTTCCTCCCCATCTTGACCTCTTTATCACCAACGCCGTCATGAGGTTGTCTGAAGATGATCTGATGGATCTCTTAGGCATGTATGGGGAGATGAGTGTCCTAAGCAGGACAGGGCTTCTGCCATTCATAGCTTTGCGAGCCAGTCAGAGGGATTTAAATTTGATCCTGGATTGGATGGGCAGCCAGTGAAGCTGTTTCAGAGAAACTTTCACTAACTCCTGTCTTGGTATTTTTAGAAGTAAGCTAGCTGCCGCTTTTGTGCAACCTGCAATCTGTTAACAACATATTTTGGGGATTCCAGGTACCGGGTGTTGCCGTAGTCAAGGTGTGAGACCACCAGAGCCTGGAACACAGTTCTCCGTGCCTGTTCTGGGATAAGGGCTATGATCTTATGAATCATTTGGAGTATCCCAAAGCAGGTTGCTGCTAGTTTTGTTACTTGAGTTTCCATTGATAGGTTGTGATCCAACCACATACCCAGATTCTTTATTGAAGGTTTGGGGACAGGAGGTGTACCCCACTCTTCTGGTCAGCTAATCATGGCCAAGGGCCAGGGGCTGTTTTTCAGGAACATCAGTTCTGTTTTATCGCTGTAGGAAAGTAGGATCTGCTTCTTATGGTTACCCCCACTTTTTGCTGGATGTAATTCTGTTTTGACTAGTCTGACTGGGATCCTGCTATTCAGGACACCAGTCTATCTGCTATCTCCTTAAACTGTTATGCTATGTACTTAGGTACACTACAGATTGGACACAGGGTTACCCTTATCAGTCCCTAGTATATGGTGCCCATGTACCCAGGGCATAGGTACCCCAGAGATCTCTCATGGGCTGCACCATGTATTATGCCACCCATGAGAGACCATTCAAAATGGAACTACAGTCCTGCCATTGCAGTCTGTGTAAGTTGGTGCATGCACCACTTAATTAAGATATAGGTTTCCTATATCTATGGGTCACTGCACTTAAAACCTATAGGTCACCACTATTGCAGGCCTTTACAATCCTGAGGGCAGGGTGCTTGCTTCTTATCGAATGGGTGACCCTGCATGAGCAGGACACCCCTGCAGCCTACGGAGTCCATTCCCCCAGGTTGCCAGTGAAGCAGGCATAGATTAATATAGAGGGGCATTGCATGACCGCGCGATGACCATCTTGAAAACGGCTGCAATGAACCCTATCATGCTTGGTTTCAAACATGTTGGAATCAAACCCTGACACCGTTACCGGTGTGGGAGGTATGATTGCACCCACCGGGAAAGCCCTCCATTTGGCTCTCATTGTTCCAGGTACCAGTCTTCTAGTCCGATACGGCACAAAATGGTTGCTTCAGACCAAAGACACGTTTCTGCCCTCCTACTGCTGAGCAAAGCTCGAGTAGGGGGAGGCAGAAAAATAGGCATCCTGTCACAGGGAGGTGTGACCATGTCCCAGACAGGATTAAGGGCCAGACATACGACTTGCATTTAGCGAGTTGCAAATTGCGTCAAATTGCGGCTCACAATTTGTGACTCGCTAAATGCAATGTACAACAGTGTCTCAGACGCTGATTGCGATTCCCAATGGGGTTTTAAATTGCATGCCTCATCAGTATTCATGAGGCAAGCGCAATTTGCGACCCCATTGGGAATGGCTAGTACTCCCAGGGATGGTGGCCTGCTGGGGTCAGCAGACCACGATGTCTGTGACTGCTTTTTCAGTAAAGCAGTTTTTTTTTTTTAAATGCAGCCCGTTTTCCTTAAAAGAAAACTGGATGCATTTAAAAAAAAAAATGATGCTTTTCAGTTTCATTTTATTAAGGGCAGGTAGTGGTCCCTTGGACCACTGCCTACTCCTAAAAAATATTTACATACACACTCGCAAAGGGGGAAGGGGTCCCCAAGGGACCTCTTCCCATTTCCAATTGGTTTACCACCTACTTGAATTAGGTGGTAAACTGCAAGTGTTTTGTGACAGCAATTGCGGTCGCAAAACAACAGTACATGGCATGGAGACTCGCTATTAGAAAGGGACGCCCCTTCCTAATAGCGAGAGTCGCAAATGCTAGTCAGTGACTCGTAAACTAGCATTTGTACATGCCTGGAACCTTTTTTGTGGTCGCAAACGGGCTGATCTCCCATTTGTGGCCACAGAAAAGGGTTGTACATCTGGTCCTTAGTGTATTAGATCTGGGTGGTTGCCTGTGCCAATGCCTGAGAGTCTGCATGAGGGGCACATTTGGTGTCCCTGTGCATAGTCCAGTTCAAACCAGTCCTGTGAGACGTTGGCTCCCACTCTGGTGCAAAACTGGACAAAGGACATGGGAGTAACCTCCCCCCAGAGGGTCGCCTGAATCTTCCGAACCCTTTCCTCAGGGTACTTAAGGGATTACCTGACTGTAAGTCCCTAGATTAATTGTGGACGCGATTTAGAACTGAAACCACTGCACTTCGACCGCCTGGGCACTCTGGATTTCGGGGGACTTCGTGTGGGCCTGACTTTGTCTTCCTCTCAGTCTGCTGCCTCATCTGCACCTGTGCAACATGCAGGATCAATGTTGGGCCTGTGGAGCATCCAAGACACCTGAAGATAATCACCCTTGGAGTAAAGGAGTCCTTCCCCTGCATTCACAGTCACTGCAACTCTGCTGACCGGTCTGCTGGTCCCAAGCTCCTACGGACTCTGAAGGGTTCAACAATACAGGAGGTGGGTTTCTATGTACCTCGAGGCCGGAGCTGCCCTCTCTCCCAGTTTAAGGTCAGAATCCCTCATGGGGACTGCAATACCTGAATCCCCTGTGCACCGTGTACTTTTGTGGGTGCAAATGCTTGTCGGCAATTCTGCATCAAGTGCATTGGGCGCCAAGTAGCCCCAACCTCTGTCACCTTTTACTGAAAAGATCTTCAACCACACCACACTGTGTGCACCGTGGCCTATTGTTTTGTAAAGCTGCCAGAGGTCCTCCTGCGACTCCAGTGTCTTTGACCTGTGGGTCCTGCTGAGGGTTAACTATATTTATTTTGGGCCCCCCTGATTGCTCTGGGCTTGCCATGACTACCCTGCTTATGGTGAGTCTTCTGGCCTTGCTGGTCCTCTTCCTGCAACTTCTTGACTTCCTGCATGGGTTGGTTTTGCCAAGGCTTGTTGGTGCTCCCGCTTAACACCAACCCCTCAGCACTCGACATCCTTTGTGTGACAGCTCATATCCAGCTCCTTATCATCCTCAGCATCGCCTGGTCCCCGCAGCTGCAGAGTCAAGGTTATTGACATCTCTCCTGAAGCACCTGACATCGGTGGGCATTCGTCTACCGAGACCCTGGTCACTCTCCAGTGACCCATACTCTGTCCCCTCTGCTTTCAAGTACTCTTCGTTAAGAATCCATGTTTGGATTCCCACGGACACTTTCTCCTCTTCCAGCAGTGACAATTTTCTAAAGTCCTCCATTGGGTTCGATGGCGGTTTCCGAAGCAACTTCACACCTTTACACCCGGCTTTCCTGGGATAGGTAACTTGGGTACTACGGTAGCCCCGGGTGGGGTGGTTCTCCAACCTTCTGTCTTCCACAGGGTTTCCTCAGGGTCCACTGGGAAGGGTCCCTAATCGTTAAAAATCCAACCGTGACTCACATGTAGAGTTGTACAGAGTCCGCAGTCGTGTTCTCACATTGCACACTCCCTCTGTGGGTCCCTGTCTACTCACCTTGGGTGTTTCCTTGGGTCCCCAGTGATTCTATAACCTCTCAACATTGTCCTGACTCTAGTGGTGGTTCTTATTCCACTTTCTTAGTATATGGTTTGGTCCCCCCCCTCCCCCGGGGCCCACTGTGTATTAGTGCTATTTACTGTATTGTGTGCTTTGTTTTTATCTCTGTGTGGGAGATACTGGAACGTACTAGAGAGTATTATATAAAAATTGCATATTTTTATAAATACCTTGTGTGGTTCTCTTTCATTTAATGTATACTATAAGATTGCATTCTGGTAAAAACAAGCTGTTTTACACTCATTCAAGACTAAGCTTGAAGGCTGCTCTCCAAAGCTACCAATTGCATAGCTTTCTAATGTTGTCTGAGACCTCGTAAATCACCATAAGTGTTGTCCCAACTGGTGCAAGGTGCCCACTTACATTAGTGGACATCATTTACCAGGCCAGCTTCACACAATCGCCACTTAGCTTTAGGCTACAGCTGACCATCAAGTTGGCCACCTTTTCCATGAATGGTACCAGTTGGAGGTGGTTTGAGTTAGGTCCCTCAGCCACTGAAATTATGAGTTGTGCGTCGTCCGCATATGACACGATTGACAGCCCAAACTCCTGAAATTTTTTAGTTAATGGGCGCATGTATACATTAAACAGTGTGGGGCTGAGGGGCAAGCCCTGCAGGACTCCGCATGGGGCCCGCAGCGTATCTGATAGGTTGATAGATTCCATTATCTGAAAGGATCTATCGCTTAGAAAGGAAACAAGCCATTGAAAGGCTTTATCCTGGATACCGACCTCCCTCAGCTTATGTATCAGGGTGAGGTGGTCCACGGTGTCAAAAGCAGCATTTAAATCTAGGAGCAGAATTGCGGTAGAGTCCCCCTGATCAAGTATCCGTTTAAACTCCTCGGTGACCACGAGGAAAGCAGATTCTGTGCTGTGTTGCAGCCATAAACCCAACTGAGTCTTGTGTAAGACGTTATTCTCCTACAGAGACTGTGAAAGAATGTAATTACATGATTTCCCACTAATTTTCCGAGGCTGAGTTGCAACGAAATAGGGTGAAAATTCTCCAGTACTGCGGGATCTAAGTGGGGCTTCTTCGGCAAGGGCCTCACAATTGCATGTTTCCACTTCTTAGGCACTATCCCAGTGTTGAGAGACAGTGAGAGAAGCTCTGCTGTAGTGAAGAGGATGGGGTCCCTGCCCTGGAGTATAATATGGGGGGGGGAGGATCTTGGGGAGAGCCTGTTCCTGTGAAACTAACCGAAATTACTCAAGAGCACTAGAGTAAAAAAATGACATATTTTATAAACACTGCTTGTCATGTTCATTGTATCGTTCCCAGGCTAATGAAAAATCTCTTAATTACTTAATCCAAATAAATATTCTATGCACACATATCCCACAATTATATGATACCGTATAATGTGCGGAAACCAAACTTCTATTGTGTTTCTATCTCATCATTTATTATTGCTAATTAGATATATTATCATGCAAGAGCAGCATTTTCAGATACAGTAAAAAAGAATAGGATAATCACAAAGTACAAAAAAATGTGAGTTACATATAAGCTACATTTGAATGGTTCTCCCACAAAGCTTAGTTTTTCCCCCCAGTTAGGTATAAGATCATTACATGTACAAAACTGTTCTACTTGTAGCATTATATAGTTCCTCGTCATCACCACCATCATCATCAAATATCTTTATTCCGCTAACAAATGTATTCATAAAAATACACACAACACATGCTATCATCAAATAGTACAATTTTAAGTCAAAAGTCAAAGTGCATTTATTATGTCAGCTTATAAACATAAGCCATACAAAAAACACATATTAAAATCCTCATTCTAGTGCAATAATAAATAAGAATAAGTATGAACAATAAGTTAGTGTCAGACTCTAATATAAAAAACAAGGGCAACAGCGGTTGAGACATGTTCCTAGCATGTCCTTGATGGCTAAAGACCCATCAAATGCAACTAACAAGATACTCATTACAACTAACAGACGATTCATATGCAATTTTGGGCATCAGAATATAACGACATAGGAGATTTCCAGGATGCTTGCCCATGGTAGCTGGAACACATACTAGACGAGATAGATGCAACTCTTTTTTTTTGTTGCATATTTATATAGCGCGAACCCGAAGGTATTGGAGCGCTGTACATGAGCACCGTATTTACATTACATATTCAGGCACGGGGAGATTAAGGGGCATATTAACAACACGTAGCGATAATTATCGCTAAACGCGCTCAGCGCGTTTTTTTCTATCGCTGGATTTTATCGCCATGACAGCGCTGTATTAACAACGCTTTGCGCATCGGCGATATAAAATCCAGCAATAGCGGCCCAAAACCCCTTCAACACGAGAAATCCGGAGATAAATGATCAGCGATAATGGCAGAGCTCGCTGATTTTGAAGTGTGGATTTAACTTCACAATCCACCTCCCATAGGACATAATGCTAAGTCTGCTTTTTTGCAGACGTTAAAATCATGCGATAATGGAGTCTTAGCGCGCGTTCAGGCATCACTGTGTGGGTCCGCTGCCGGCTTGTTAATTTGGCGAAGCCGTGTCAGCGCGTATTGCAATGCTGTTTTCCTCAGGAATGCCAACTTTGCATCTAATTAGCGATGCAAGGTGAGGCGTTAGGAAAACTGCTGCTAAAATGCGCTAATGCATGTTACCGGCGCATTGTAAATATCGCGAAATTATGATCGCCGCTTTTCCGGCGCTATGCGCCGGAAAAGCGGCGATATGTCCGTTGTTAATATGCCCCTATGTGATTTGCCCAGAATCACAGGATGTGGACGCGACCTCGAGGCTCGAACCCTGGTTTCCAGCACCAATGTCGGCAGCTCTAGCCGACGGACGACATCCTCTCCCCAAACATCAAGTAGTCGCAAAGGGCCCATGTTTGCGTGCCGCATACATTAGTCTGTTAATGAAAACTATTTATGTGGCTACACATTTCAGAAGGGACAAATTTGCAACTTTGTTGACGAGTTCAGCTGCATGTTGGACCTCTGCTTTTCTTAGGTAATCAGAAATGTCCCGCTAATACAAAAATCAATGCATAAACTAGAGACATGTGCAAAGTGGTGACACTAGAGCGAGACAGTGTGATTAAAATTTCTGGAAAAAATGCCATATACGACCAGGAACATAAAAACATTCTGTATCCAAAGGTAATTACAATCAAAGTGTCGCCAGTGGACCGTGCCAAATGGCATTGAGCAAGGCATTTCCGGTTGATTCAAGAGCATTTTCAGCTTAAAAATCAACGCAATTAAAAATAATCTTACTACAATGAATTACTAATAATTAAGGCACTTCTAAATCTCGGCCATATAGCTGTCAAGGTCGTGGCCGCGTTACTTTCCATGCTGCTTAAATGTGGGAGGCCACTGGGTCAAAAATGAAGGTGATATTGGCTCTTAAGAATAAGTGCATGGCGGCATTTCAATGTCTAATATTACACTTTAAAAAAGAGAGGGCCATATGTACAAGCCCCTATCGCCACCACAACGTCACTTTTATTGACGTTGTGGTGGCGATATGGGCTGTGCCTTATTTACAAGGCAGCCTTAAGCCACTTAACGTGGCTTAACGCTGCCTTGTAAATAAAGCCTTCTTTCACGCTATGGTTAGCGTGAAAGGGGTGGGCAGTGGATGTTGAGGTGGGCGTTCCACCACAACACCCATTGTTTTTTACACTGCCTCCTATGTACAAGGTTGGTGTTCAAAGGAACCAGCGCCAAAATTAAGACCAGGTGAAATCTGATCTTAAGTTGGCGAAATTGAGGAGAAATGCATTATTTCTCCTCGGTTTTGCTTTTTCCATGTGTGCTGCCTTGTGCAGCACACATAGAAAAAGCAACATGCCATGGATTGGTTATGTATAGGAAGGTCCCCCTTCCTGTGCATAAACAAAATAAAAGGCAAAATGGCATTTTGTCACTTGCATGTGTGCTGCATTTTAGGATTGTTTATACGCAGGAAGGGACACCTTCCTACACATAAAGAATTCCCCCCTGCATGCAGACACCCTTGCACTATGATGCAAGGGTGTCTGCTTTGGCGCTTAATTGCTAAACTTAGCGCCATTGCAGGGGGAAACGCAAGGCTGCCCCACATTCTTGTAAATATGGTGCAGCCTTGAGTTCCAGAAGTGGTGGAGAGAGGCGTTAAGCCATGACGGCTAATGCCTCTCTCTGCCATTTCCTTGTGCATATTCCCCTGATTGTGAAGAAATCTCCTCCTGACTGGCAGAGAGAATGAGCATAGTAACAAAAAGTGCATTAGGGTCTCATTAAGGCCCTGCAGGCGGCAGGGGCAGGTTAAAAGGCCACTAGACTTTGACCTGTTCCATGTGAAGGGCTTTACAGGGAGACAACCTAGCCTAAATTTTATAAACAATGTTCTCTTTAATGGTGGAAATAATTGATCCGTGTAGACCTCGAAACCAGGTGCGGGTTACATTTCTCACTAAGTAGTAATTTGCCATGGTGCTGTTCTGAAAGCCACAACCACTAGTTCCCTTTTATTATATCTTGGGTTGAGGTTTCCATGGCCTCCGAGTTGATCCAAAATTCATGGAAACCGATGCTATTAAGAGTGATTGCAATAGGATTGAGATTGCCATAGCAGTTTATGAGAATTGCTAATTTCCCAAAGCTCAATAATGGCTTGAGGTAGGGAGATACATTTGGTTTGGACCATATTCGATGCGATAACAGAATTGGCTTTATTGCTGCAACAGAATCAGTGTTGTTCATGCCCAGCCCATATTTAAGTGCTGTCATTGGAGTCCCAGCACCAAGTTGTAACAAGTGATGCAGAAATTGATTTTCTATTTTCTGGAAGCCAGGTGCCCTGTTGGATCATCTGGTTGCCTCTGTCGGAGGTCATGTCTCAGAGTCATGTCAGGGGATATCTTCTTGGCTGCATTTCCAAAAAATGGACGCCACTGGAGTAAAGTACCACTGACTGGCTGGTCCAGGAGAAAGGAGAGGAGGTAGCCACCATTGCTGGCTTTGGATTCCATCAAGAGGGAAGCCGACAATGCCATCACCGCCATTACTGGCAGTCAAGGCTGCCATCTGTCCAGATACAGATAACCTCCTCCGTCAACTAATGTACGGCCTGGAGGAAGTGAAGGAAGGCCAGGGCTAACTTCAGGAAAACTATTGGGCCATATTAAAGAGGCTGGATGCCATGGAGGTGCGGGCCACGTGTGAGATGAGAGGGTCGGAAGGACAGTTGTGGAATTGGGGCCTCATTTATGATGACCTACCGGCACTTTGCGCTGCCGGAACATCACTATTTTGATGTTCCAGTTGCGCAATGTGTCATTGGCATATTTATAGGGCCACTTAAAGCCATGTTACGTGTCTTTTCTGGCCTTATAAATATGTGCAACTATAAGGCAGAAAATTGCATGAAAGGGGTGTTCCATGGGGGTTGCTGGGGTCATTCCCAGCAACATCCATGACTTTTTGACACTGCCCCAGATTTACAAGAAATTGTAAGCCTGAGGCAGTGCCAAAAACTTACACTTCCCTAGAGGAGGCAAAAAGGAGGGACAACGAGGAAAAATATCTTTATTGCTCCTTGTTTTTCCTCTTTCTATGTGTGCTCCATTCTGCAGCACTCATAAAAAGAGGAAAAAGCCTCTTGTGATTGTTTTTGCGCAAGAAGGTTTGCCTTCCTGCACACAAATAATCATCCCTTCAACGCAGGCACACTTGCACCATGGTGCAAAGGTGCCTGAGTTGGCACAAGGTGCAAGGCCTGCTGTACTGCCTTACGGCAAAAAACCCATAAATGAGGCCCTATCTTTTTAGGGGTTAGAGAGAGGTGGTGGGTCTATGGCAGGATGCAAAGGTTGGCCTTTCCATTCTTTTGTTACTAGATGGGTGTATTTTTTCCTTCAGTATGTTTCTTTATTAATATTAATAATTGCTAGTTATTACTGGTTAGCTTAGCATCACTTTTAATTAAACAGACACAAACCTACTGACGACAACAGCTGAGACATGCACCTGACCCATCACTAAGCAATCATTCAACTTTGTCGGTTCCATTTATCTTCCCTTTAGTCTCCCCTCTACCTGAGCTACCTTACCACATTAGATAGAATACTTACCTTCCACCCTCTATTCCACCCCCTTGCACTCAGTGTTGGAAAATTGACCTTTACCCATCTGAGCAATATGCCTGGGCAAAATTTTATTTATGCCAGAGTAATTGGTATAATTTTGGAAATTGTGTGTAATTAAATTTACCTGAAATTGCAAAGATTGCATAATTTCACCAAATTGCATTCCTTCAGTGAGAAAGGTTAACAAAGATGTCTCATTCAGGTAAATTTTAAACGCAAGTGGCATTTCAGGTAGATTTTTTACATGAGCAGACCATTTGGGTAATTTTTGAGCATGCAACTACAAATACTCGCGATAACTGCAGTGTTTTGAATGTGAGCGTCAGTTTCTTTATCATGGGCTGTCAGCAAACATTTCAGGTAGATTTGTCACCTGAGCAGACCATTGGGTTAATATTTGAGCCCAAAACAGCAAATCCGAACACGAGCATTGAATTTTTACCTAAAATGAATGTTTGGGTACATTTTATAAGGGTGAGATGCATTCTGCCTAATTATATATATATATGTATTTTATATTATCACATAATTGTTCTGCAATTCTGCTTAATTATGCTATAGGAAATTACACGATACACCCACCCTTAGGGAGCAGCACCTATCCTGCCATCACTAAAAGTTGCATACTTACTCCCTTTTCCCTACCCTCTTAAACTATTAATCACTAAAGGTATATGTCAACACAGAGCCAAAAACCACAATCTCTCCCTTCGGTTTTTAGAACTTATTTTCTTACCTGAGTAGAAAACGTGATGTCTGCTACCTCCCCCAATTGGCCCAATGCCTTAAAGCAGGGTTTTCCAAAGAACATTCCTAATGGTGGTGGTGGATGTCCTGATGCTAACAGAGAAAACCTCACAAGAAAAACATGGTTCTTCTTCAGAATGATCTGGTAAACCAGCCAAAAGATTCCCATTCTGCATCACAGGCAGTTACAATGATAGAAAACATAGAGTGAGTGGAAAATCAAAGACAGAGAGCATCACGATAAAACAACAACGAGCAACAAAAGGACTGATTCACAAGGTAAATTTGCACTTTTGGGTAAGAGTGCTACTTTTTGGTACTCAGAAACTGCATGCGGATTTATACCACTACGTATGCCCTATACCTTTATGCGAGGAGTTCTCTCTAGATGGAGACTTCTCAATTGGGGCTGAGAACTCCACACATATAAATATAGGGAGTGTAAAATCATACAAATCAGCATGTAGATTTTAATTGGCATATTTATGACTTTTGTGGCGCAGGGCAGCGTAGCAAATCACCTTGCTGCGCTGCCCCACTTCACAGAGGGAAGGGCAGGAATGTGTCGTATTTATCCAATACAGCGCATTCCTTTCCTTGTCCCTTGTGCTGGTACCGTTATGGCAGCCGAGCGTCAATGTAGGTATCCTTGCACCATGGTGTAAGGGTGCCTGTTTTGTAGGCAGGATTTGTGTCCCTTCCCGCACAAAAACAATCCTGAGAGGCTTTTTTCCTCCTTCTATGTGTGTTGCACACATAGAAAGAGGAAACATAGAGGAGAAATAAAGATATTTCTCCTTGTTACACCTCTCCTGGGAAGACGTAAGAAGTTGGTGCATTCCAGGTTTCCAAGTCCTTGTCAACTTGGGAATGTTTAAAAACCATGGGAATTGCATTGGAACACCCACACAACACCCATGGAACACCTACACAAGGCAGAGTAGTGCAAAGCAGCGATTTGCGCAGTGTTGCATTACTCCAGATTTTTGGAGCTATTCAAAGCCATGCAAAGTGGCTTTACTTGGCATCAAAAATTGGAATGAAGATTTGCTTTGTTCTTGCCCCACGTTGAGTGGTGAAAGAGCGACATAAACCGGGTCATAAATATTACCCTAAAAATAGTAAACCCTCGCAACATTGCAAGTTTGCCTTAGTGAATCAGGTCCATAGTGTAGAGTTATTTACTAAAGTAGGCATAACAAAGCTCTCACGTTTTATGACTCAGGAGAAGGTAACTTCAGGAGGATAGATTATAGATTTTGTTAAAAAAAAAAAAGTACATGCTACAGGACCTAACCTCTCATATACATTGTGGTATTTTACTCTCTGCACTATGATTTCCCTTCTTGCCTTAGTAGGATGATGTGGACAAATTCACAATTTTTGACAGCCTCCTCCGCCAGTAACAGTTGGGGTAGCTTTAACAACATCTGCATCAGAAAGGGTGAGATGTGTTGATGGTGGAAAATAACAAAACAACAGATTGCACAACCTGGGATAAGTGGGTTAGGAGTTTCATTGAAGGATGGATAGGGGGAAATAGGGAAAGGTGAGAGAAATATAAATACAACATTCAACAATTCCATGAATAGCATGTGACATCAATCTGTTGTGGAAGGAAGACGACAGATCAGTTACCAACTTCAAACAGCTATTTTCTTTAGCAACCCCAGACACCCAAATTTGCTCTTTGTTGCATAGGTTGGAAAATGGATAAAATGGGAGGACCACAGAATTAAAAAAATATCTCTAAAAAAAGAAAAAGTATACTATATACAAATGGGTACGTATGGATGTTGTAACTGCATTCTTCTGACTTTGTCCATCTTGGTGTAGGCCGGACTGAATTGGTGAGTAGGGGCACAATGGAGGTTCCAATACGTGCTTAAGGAAAGGCCTGTGAAATGCAAAAGGAAAATGTCAATTTTGGAGAGCAAAGGTAAGGAAGGTTTATGAGAAGTCACTGGATTAGACTAGAATAGAGGTGTACTATTAACTAATAGCCAATTGCATATCAATTCCAGAATCCATACAACCAGATACACAACAAGCTGCATGTACCCGGCATATTAGAGATTACCAATAAAGAAAACATTTTTAATAGTTCCCATCTTGTGACATGTATAGGCCACACCATTTACTTAGTGTTTGCCGTGAGTGCCACTAGTCTGCATTTTCCTAATCAACACATCTCTCTTCAGTCCATGGGGTAGGCCTCTCTGAGGTCTCATATTTCGCAATGAAGTAGACAGGTATTGGTGCTTACCCTAGCTGTTAACGGTACTTTAAGAGGTCATTCAAAAATAGATTGACCTGCTGAACATGAAAATGAAAAGAAATTGATTTTTAGCTTAATTCGGATAAACTAAGTGGTTTCGAAAGAATCTAGCGATGAGGGACTTAATTAAATGAAAGAGCAATCAAGGAACGTAGCTTTCCCAGTGATAAATTGTGATCACTTGAACATTACTTATCAAGCTTAGTCTAAAAGATCCTCCCTGCTATCACAAGAATCATCATTATTTGGTACTTATTTGTGCATGTTTCCTCTTTCAAGTGGGGTGTTCATTTTCCTCTGTGCCTTTATGTGGAAGTGATGCAATACAGTGCAGAATGTTAAACCTTTTTGGCAGGTCGTTATGGGAATGCAACAAGAGATAGGGATGGGAGGTACCTATTTCTTATTTTTTGTGAAATGGAAGCTTTCATTGCAGACTGACACCACTGCTCATTTCAAAGTCTACGGCAGAAACGAAGGCCGAATTACTCTTTCCCACATCTCACCACTCAGTCAGCCCACTAAAGGAACTGATGTGTCCTCCTTGACTAACTATCCGTGCCATGCACACTGGTTCATTTACATTTATTTACAATAGGCAAAGTAAGCTGCAGGCCAGATATTACAGGGACATTATAGTTAGACTGATATCACTTGTACAAAACCAGAGAAATTCAGCAGTCATAGTTAGCTGAGCTAACTCTACTTACGGGGGGGCAATGGATGAGGCTATGGGGGATTAAAACATGCATTATTTTTGTATGAGAACACTGGGTGGGTGTAAATCCATGATATCTTAGATCCATAATTTGGAGACACGCAAGGTAGAGTTAAATTAGTATGCAGTGTTTACTTTCTGGTAATTGTATGAGGAGGGGAATGCTGATTTTTTTTCAATTGTTTATTTTCTAGATATCCGTGACGAAGGGAACTTTCCCAAAATGCATTGGATATTTTTATAACGTGAATGTATAAAATGAAGTAAAAAAATTGTGAAAAACAGGTGATAAGAAACAGATTAAAATTGAGACAAACAGAAGATGAAAATCGTGATTTTGATTCATTTGATTCATCCATGTATGGGGCTGTGCAGCTTGCATAGGGACTGACCTTGGTTCCCTTTTGATTGAATGAAACAAATGACATAGTAAGAGTTACAACCTGAAACAGTAACATCCCAACTTCCAATCACTGGGTAAACGGGCGGCCGATCCTTTGCCGCCCACAGCATTAATCTGTATCTTCCACTGGGGGAGCCACTGGAGGGAGTGATGTTGCAGCTGAAGGTGTATCCAGTTTGATGCAGGATTGTGAGTGTCGTCCTTGTCCGTAACAGCCCACTCCTGATAAGTTGAGTGGGGTATAAGTTTGGCCTCCTGTGTTGATCAACTGTTTAAATTGCCAAATCAGAACCAGACCATGGGGGAGATTGGCCGATTGCCAGCAGGTTCAATTGTTAGGGATGTTAACAGCTGGGCAGTATACAGTCTGAAGTAATTGGGGTAATATCCAAACTTCCCCCCAGGGTCCTGCCCACTACATCATGTGGCGTGAGTGGTTCTACGGTATCTGTTGGTATGGTGGAGGATGTGTGTGATTGGCTAAACTGTTTTTCTGCTAACACTTGGGCTCTTTCCATCTCTGCTTGTATTTTGGTTGGGCCACTCATTGTCCTCTGATTCTGTGACGTTTAGTCCAAGCCTGTGTCCAATTGCCTCTACTACCGCCCTCAGAATTGGGTCCTCGCTCACTAGAAGGTATCTCATCCTGTCTACGCAGCCAGGCTCAACATTCCTCCGATGTAGAAAAAAACAGGGTGGTGTTGCCCTGAATCTCCTTGGGCTTGCAGAGTATATGAGAGATTAGCAGATGCCCAGGCAGCACAAATCTTGCTTCACTTCATAGTAGGATGCTTTCTGTTTTTGGACCTCAGCAGTGTAATCTGGGTATGTATTGACATTGCTGTTCTATATTTGCCAGGGACCTTTAGTGCAGGCCACTTGGAGGATGTGGAGCTGATCACGATATTTAAAGAGTCGAACTATCAGTAGCCTCAGCACTATCCCCGATGCCTGTGGTCAGCCCGGAATGCAGTTCGCTCATTTACAGAGCAGAAATCTGACTGGCGTCCCCCAGAACAGTGTGCACCAGTCAGTCCTCCAGGAAAAGTTCCACAATTTGGCCTTCTGCTAGTTCAGGTAGACCTACTATTCAAATGTTGTTACACCTGGATCGCAACTCCGCCTCAGCAACTCGCTGTTTTAATTCCCAATTGGAGTACATGCGTCTGTGTTTGCGTCTCGGTGACTGAAGAGAGCAAGATCACTAGCACGTACTCACTCGCATTCACCCTCTCTTTTAATTTCTGATGGTCCACCCGTAACAGGCCCACATCTATCGACAGTGCATCTACTTTAGGCTTCGGGGTTGCTTTGATGTCCATTATAGCTTTGAGGATCTCGTCAAATTTTCCAGTATGCTACATTAATGTTTGTGCAGTTGCAGGGTGTGGTGGCTCTGTCCTCTCTCTGTCTCCAGCATCATCCATGGCCTGGGGCACTTTGTTTCTTTTCAGCTTGAGCATTTTGAGTAACCCTGGGCGCGACACTACGCTTCGCCCACGTAGTGTACGTAGTGCTGCCTGCTTCGCAGTTTTCGAAGTAGGCGAAGCAGGCAGCGCCTACGTACACTACGTGGGCGAAGCGTAGCTGCCTGCCGCCCACCACCCGCCTCCCGCCCGCCGTACTTTTAAAAGCTAAAATGAATTTGTAATAAAGCAAATTAGGCACTTACCTGACGCGCGCCGTCTCCCGGGGCTCCCTCTTCCTGTTTTTCAATTTTCCTGACAAATGCGCATGCGCGGACGCCCGCGCATGCGCATTTCTCGCAAGAAATGCGCATGCGCGGGCGTCCGCGCATGCGCATTTGTCAGGAAAATTGAAAAACAGGAAGAGGGAGCCCCGGGAGACGCCGCGCGTCAGGTAAGTGCCTTTAATTTGCTTTATTACAAATTCATTTTATCTTTTAAAAGTAGGGTGGGTGGGTGGCGGGTGGCGCGTAGTGGGGCTACGCGAAGCGCGTAGTGTGCGTAGATTTGGGCACACTACGTGCTGCTTCACGTAGCCCCACTACGCCCACTACGCCCACCCTTAATTTTGAGCTGAAATTGGGAGATTGCATCAAGTAGACATGGAAGATAAGATGGGGTGCAACTATTCATGGCGTCAGGAGGAGCAGGAAGCACTCACAGTTTTCCAAATTCACTCGGTCACTGGGGTGGTATCTGCAATTAGCAGGGAGTGTGCGGTATGAGGAGAGTCACCACAGCATGGTCCTCCAGTTTCACCCTCTCAGTTATGTTTTGGGTCGGTTGGAGTTCACGGAGCCCCACTCTGTGGAGTTGCAAAAGAACTCCGTCATGCCACGCAGAGTTCCACGTTCGGGCAGAGTTTGCCGGCATGACCGTTCGTATTGCGTTTGTAACATAAAGTGTGTCCACGTCAAATCAAACGGGAACGATACTACACGGTCCTGAAGTGTGCTTGCATTCTAAATCAACCACGAACAGCAGCACACAGTCTCCAAGGGTGCGACAATCTTGTTTTTCTGCTCTCTGTTATGGTGCTGGGCCTCATTTTTAATCACTTAATCTTTGTGATTCTCCTTCTTTATTACTTTTCTACCACAAATGTACTTTTACAATAGCGTGCATCTTTGTGTTTGTTTATTTTATGTTTTTGTGTAAATTTATTAATGTTTTTGTGACTTTTATATTTACCCTTCTTTCCTTATTTCTTTCTTCTTTACTTTCCCTTGCTTTCATTTCTTAGTTTATTATTTACCTGGCCAGTGCCATGGCAGAGGGGCGGCTTCAATGTGATGGTGCTGCCGCCCAGGAGGGCATCCCCGGATGATCTTTCAATAGGAGGACGTGGCAGCACTATTTATTTTTGTGCAGTGCTGCCTCCCCTCTATTCTAGCAGCAGGTGGCAGGGCCGGTAGTGGCTATTCCCTGCAGGAGCGTCGTATTAGCTGGGGGATGGTGGGCCGGTGCATGCGGCGCACCAGCGATGTTCAGCACACTGCCCAGCAGCTGACGCACCGCTGGGCTGACATTCCAGACCGGGAGCATGACCTGCTCAAACTGCTAGGCACCAAAGATTCTGGGGCTCAGTGAGTTTTCATTAATTGTTGTGTTTGTGTTCTACAATGCTAAAAAAAAATCAAAATAGCATTGTGCTTACACTCAGAGGTAAGTTAGTTTAGTAAGGTTTACGCTGGTATATTATTGTTTGATCTAGTTTCCAGTTTCTGCTAGGCAGGTGCCGCTACCTAATCGTATTCATCAGGCTCTCGCTTTGGCTGATTAATCAAGAAGCCATTGCATACTGTTTCTTCTGTCACTATAGTTAATTGCTGAGTAGCCATTCTCTCTGTGCCTTTGTTTATGTAGCTCGTACAGTTCCAGGTTATTTAATTGAATTTTCAGTGATGAAGTGAAGTATGAATCTATGCATTGCAAAAAAGGGAGACTGAGTTGGCTCATCAAGGATGTTGAGAGAAGGTATTAGAAAAAATTCAAAGATTATTAACTGCAATACAGTAGTTCCAAAAGTAGTTTTTGTTAAGAAGATTTGGAATATGGATTTAATGAAAGTCGATAGACTTTAGTCAAAAGAAACTAGTAGTACTATAGGTGATCTGTTTTAGCGAGTGTGTTCGCTTTTCATAAAACACTTTGTGGAGATTATTAATAGAACCACTAATCTATTTTTATTTATCTTCTTAATTTCTTTCATCAGCACCCAGGGGGAAGAAGAGGGGTCGATTCTGAGGGTCCAGGGCAAGCTGGTCAACCGGCACCCACCACCAGCGCCGCTGCCGAGGGCTCTGCAGAGTCCAGTAAGTCCTTTTATGATTGTTATGGAATTCTTAGGGTAGAACAGTAAAATATTGGGGTATTTATTTGTCTATTGGAATGTTGGTGCTATATATCGTGATTTGTGATGATTCAGATAGCAGGCTCAAGTAGGCTAGCATTTTAAATAAAAAAAGAGACCATGTATGTTTGTTCAGAAGGCTTTCCTTTTCCGGCTTATGCCTTGCTCTAACACAGTTCAGTTCACGAGACATTGGCCATGGTCATCATGGACCACCCCTCCAGTGTAGTATGCTGCAGACCCGTTCATTTATAATGACAGTACACCACCAGTTTCTAATGACAGTGGAGTAAGACTGGACAAAATGGGTGAGGTCCCACATGCATTTGCCACCCAACACCATAGGTTTATTATTGACCCTTATTCAACGCTTGTCTTGTCTAACTTTGTGAAACAACCAATCAAATGCCCAGAATGTTATTTGGAAGATATGTGCTAACTGAGCTGTAGTGTTGTATTGCTGTTGTATTTGGGGTTGAGTATCTGGGATCTAAATTATGTGTAATATTTTATATACTAGCCACACAGAACTTCGATAATGCTAGCTCCAGTGCCGCTGCAGGAGGATACAGCAACTGCTCAGTTGCAGGAGTAGAAGCGCCAGCAGGGATGGGCACTGGTAAGTCACAAACTTCTTGCAAGTCTATGCTCACTAGATATTGCCATGGCTTTGCTTGTCGTCATCAAAAATTACTATGAGGTGAACCCCCCCACCTTTACCAGCCACAGCAGTGGTTGAGTTATTATGGACTCTTCTATCTGCAATGCATCAAAATCTCACATAATGAGCCTTGATGGCTTGAGGGAGACATGAAAGAATGGAAGGTAACTAAAAAGAAAGGAAATGGTGTATGAGTGAAAGAGTGGGTAGGCCATTCTTGCCATGTGCCACATTTAATCACATTTAATCATGCAATACCCGAGGGAAGTGAATCCAGAACATACATCATGGTTTCACATAACAGATTAATTGACACTTGTTCAGATTATTCCCTTTTAAATCAGTGTAGTGGCCCCTCTATTATATATTATATATAAAAAAGCTGTACCCTACATTTCTAAACCCTCTGTCATACCCATGCAGTAGAGAAAATCAAGTTTCCTTTCCTTGGTTCTTGCCCAGCACACTAATTTGTTGTAAAACGTGGTGGGAGGTGAGGTCACAGAGTAAAGTGGGCGTAAGTGCAAGATTTGATATCAAGTTTGACATGTGGAATACACAGTGACTAATGTGCCAAATAAAATCTATAAAATCGTTCCTTTACCTGTAGTGCAGTCCTCTAGATTCATTTTCCTCATCATCTACTTACGGCAGACAGGATAATATATTAATATCCGCATTTCATACATGAGATGTGTGACTGATGTATTATCTTATTTATTATTCATCAGCCTCTTTGGAGACAGGGTAGAAAGAGAAATGCATTTGGCGAAGAGCAGGGCCACTGGAATTAAAAATTGTTAATTATCAACTATAGCTGCAGCCAGTAGTAAACTAGCAGAGTCGCTGGCTCTCAATGAGCATAGATCCATTATTTTAACACCACACACAACTTGTACTCCACAATAGTGCATAATGCCATACTCAACAATGAGAAGTCATTAATTTTTCAACTCAAATGATTCAACTACTGTTTTTTTATTCCGGTGATGTTATTCTCTGCCAGTCTGCCTGTTGCCTGTTACTCTTCTGCCACACAGTCACTGCTTTTTTATGTTTAGCAACATGTGTGGGTAAAAGAAAACATAAAATTGGCCTTGTGAATCTCCAAATCATAATCATCACATCAAATAAATTCCAAAGGCCCTAGGGGACCAGCAATATACTGCTGCTGTGCCACACAGATATTTAAAACAATTAACACATGTTCAGCAGACACACTGGAGACAGGCCAAGCCAGATACTTAATTGCCAGCCTGCTGAGCTCTGGCCATTGGCGCAAATTCCCACACTAATACATCAAGGGATTTTGATCCACATAGACCTCTTTTGGATTATCCAGATACTCCTGGAACATCCTGTGGATGGTCATTGGTGCTGCCACTTTCTCTACCTGTTTTGCCTTCGCCTCTGCACTGGATTTGAGCCCTGCCAATTGAAACCAATACAATGCAGAGGTTGGATCCAGTTCTTCTTTTGCTGTTTTTATTTTTAAAAACAAATGTTATTGAGTTATCCAAAAGATATAGACAAAACCACATACTCAATGAAGGCTGCAAGTGGACAGATTGAATACACACTTAGTACTGAGCAGGATATTACAGGTCCATAGTGCATCAACAATCAACTGCAAGCAAAGGAGAAAGGAACCCCCTCCTGACATGGGGAAGTGTGATCTAAGTGGGGGATAATCCCCAGCACCCCTTACTCTGTCTTGTAGTAGAGGCCAGCGGGATCTATTAGTTGATATCTCTTCGGTCAACATCTGTAGCTTGCAACTCAATCAACCCCCCTCCCCCCCAATCCCAACAAACCCCCCCCTCCCTCTCCTCCCTTGGCATGCCGCTGAGTTAAGAAAAGGTTCAGTGCTGAAACTGTGGGCAGGACAGTAATATTCCACAGGTCATGCATTCTAAACCGCAAATGTCAGTGTGAGGGACGAGTATGCACCCAAGATCATCCCGCCATAGCTGCGCCCTGCACTGTGCACCATCAGTGCCACCCAACCTTAAGTATCCGCTGCTGAGTCCCCCCGACCAGGAGAGCCTTCAGTATCTCCAGGCGGATGTTTTACCAGCTCCACCAATGCAACCCACACTCTCGCCATCTCCAGAGATTTGTCACTCCCAGTGCGGGCGGCCATGCGCAACCTGCAGCTCCCCTCTGCCTCCGCCCATTTCACTAACTCCCTAGTCCATCGCGCTAAGTTGGGCCCATCCTTGACTTCCAGTGGCTGGTGATCTCCCTCTGGGCCAAGACCAGCCCCAGGTCACTAAACTTGCTTGTGATTTTGGTCTTGGCAGTATGTGGAAACCAATGCAACAAACAGCAACCCGGTGTCAGCGCTACCCCTCTTTCTGTTGCGGCCGCCAACTCAGAGGTCACTCCCCGCCAGAACTCTCCCAGAAGCGGGCAATCCCAAAGCATGTGGAGGAACCCCGCCCCCTCCAGGTTGCACCGCGGGCACGCTGCCGAAACCCCGAAGTATTCATTCACCTTGCCCGGGGTAAGGTAAGCCCTATGTAGCACGTAAAAGTGGATTAGCTGGAAACGGGCGTTCCTGGAACACTTCCAGGCCCGTTCTACCAATTCCTCCCATGGCTTTTCCCCAATGAGCTCCCCCAAGTCCTCTTCCCACTTGATACGTAGGGCTACCAATGGCTTTCGCCAGCTGTGGGTAATCCGCTTGTAAAGACACGTGACCGCCTTGAACGTTCCTGCCGCCATTGCGACATATTGGCAGGCCAGCGAGGTCCGAGGTTCCGCCATCCCCTCCCGCCAGTGCTTCCTAATGGCTGCCGTCAGTGCGGCATGAAGCAGGAAATCCCCGCGCGGTAAGTCATGGCGCTCCACCAGGTCATTAAAAGGAAGGAGGTTGCCATCTTCAAATAGGTCTCCTACTGTAAGTATCCGCGTCTCCTCCCAGTCCCGTAGTCTACCCCAATCACCTCCGTGCGGTAGAGCCTCACATATCGCCAGCGGGATCTCCGGAGCATAGGGAGTATGCATGCCCGCACGCCTGGCCAAACGGTTCCAGGACTTGCGCACCACCTGTAAATCAGTCGGGAGCTCCCTATTCCTTATGGGTAAGCACAGCAGCACCCGGGATAGTAGCGCCAAGGGAGGGTCCAGCCCACCAGGCTCCTCTCATTGCCTAAGTTGGCCAGCCACCCACTTAGTGAACCATTGTAACTGCGCTGCGTGGTAATATGCCTCTAGATCCGGCAAGGCTAATCCTCCCTCCGCCCTGGGCCACCCTCCGATGCCCCGCACCCCACAAGAATCCTGTGAGCAATGTGTTGAGTTGCGCGAACACCTGAGCTGGGATTAAGATCGGAAGCATCCCAAAAAAATAGAGGAACCTGGGTAGTGTGACCATTTTTACCAAGGCAACCCTGCCCGCTACTGATAGCGGGAGCTGTCCCCAAAACTCAAAACAGGCCTTGGCCTTACGTATGGCCCGCACTATATTACCCTCCAGCATGTCACTAGGGTTGTGGTAGATCTGGACTCCAAGGTAAGGCAAGCAGCTAGTCTCCCACAGGACCCCCTCCGCCGGCTGCGTAGCATCCCTGCCTGGGCGAGTCGGGAAAAGACAGGACTTGGACCAGTTCACACGAAGCCCTGCGGTCTCTCCCAAAGAATGCAACAGTCCCTTGGCTCCCTGGAGGGCCTCCTCCGAGTCGGCCAGAAAGAATAGTAGATCATCAGCATACAGCGCTATGTGTTGCAGGTGTCCCTCCACTACTAACCCCTGGTAGTGACGTCCCGATCGGGCCCGAACAGCCATTGGCTCCATTGCCAGAGCAAAGAGCAGGGGTGACAGCGGGCAACCCTGCCTCGTCCCCCTACCCACAGTGCAAGCCGCAGAGATCAGCCCTCCCGTTCTGACCCTGGCAGTGGAGTTATTATACAAGATTGCTGTCCATTCCACGAAGCGCTCACCTAGGCCGAACGCCCTCAGGACTGCAAAAAGATATGGCCATTCCAAGCTATCGAAGGCCTTCTCGATATCAACTGCAAAGATACAAGCCTCTTCCCCACAATAGGTGTCCGCTCGCAGGACATGCAGCAATCTCCTTATGTTCATCGCCGTGTTCCTTGCCGGGATAAAACCCGCCTGGTCCACATGGACCAACGTTGACATGTGGGTCATTAGCCGACTAGCGAGGATTCGGCTGAGTATCTATAGTCCAGGCTAAGCATGGCAAGCGGTCTGTATGCAGTCCGGTCCCAGGGCGGCCTACCCGGTTTAAGGAGAGGCACAATGATTGCCTCCCGCGTGGAAGCTGGAAGGTAACCCTCCCGCCGCGCTTTGTTATATACTACGACTAACTTCTGGGCCAGGGCATCTACAAATGCAGAATAAAATTCCACCGGAAGGCCATCCGTTCCCGGCGTCTTGTTCTGAGCCATATGTTTGATGGCGCTGTGCACTTCTCCCACCTCGACATCTTTACCAAGCTCTTCCGCCGCCTCAATGTCCAGCTGGGGGAGTTCTATCCCCTCTAATATCCCCGTGCCATTAGCAGCCCCAGGAGCAAGCTTACTCTGATAGAGGGTGGTATAATAGTCCAGAAAATGCGCGTTGATGGCTTGTTGAGTGTAATACGCCACACCCTCCTGGTCCCTAATCTCCAGAATTGGCGTGCCTCTACGCGCCGGGATTGTCAACCATGCCAGCAGCACCCCTGATTTGTCCCGTTCCACTTGGGCCCGAGTGGCGTAAGCCTTATAATCAAAGGAGTTCAGCCTTTCCACCTGTGTTGCCACCTCCTCACGTGCCGCAAGCAGGTCCCCCTGCCTATCAGGTCGTTTCGGTCTCTCCTTTTCCAGGTCTCGGAGCCTATCCTCTGCCCTGAGCACCTCCCGTGTCAGCACCTTTCGGACTCCCACCACCTCCCCAATACAACGTCCTCTGATAACTGTTTTGAACGCGTCCCATTCGATAAGCAGACTTGATGCAGATCCCGCATTATCTAGGAAATAGTCGTCGATCGCCGATCCAATCGAGGCCTTAAACACCGGATCGTCTAGCGCCTCCGGTCTCAACCGCCAAGTAGGAATGGCAGGCTTTGCCCGTACCCAATCCAGCAATATTAGCAACAGGTTATGATCAGAGATCGTTCTGTTCAAATATTCACTATGGGTAATCCCTCCGTGTACCTCTGGGGAGCAGAGGAACGAGTCCAGATGAACATGCAACTCATGCAGCCCAGAGAAGAAGGAGTAGTCCCTATCCCCCGGGTGATGGGCCCTCCAAGTATCTATCAGTCCCCACTGGCATTGCCATGCCCGCCTAGTCGCTGCAAGCCTGTGCACGAGAGCATCTGGAAGAGGTGGGTGAGATCAATCCAGGTCCACATCAGCAATACAATTAAGGTCCCCCCCCAACAGCACCGAACCCGTCAATAGGGGAGCTAGCCTCCCGGAGAGGCACTCGAAGAAGCCAGCTTGAGCTACCTTGGGGGCGTAGAGGCTCCCCAACACTATATCCCTACTGTCCAGCCGCCCCACCACCACTACATATCTACCTTCTGGGTCAATCAGGTGCCTAACGCTCTGAAACGGGACCCCCGCTCGTATCCAAATCAATGTGCCCCTGGAAAAGGCCGAGTATGAGGTGTGAAACAACTACCCCCTCCATCTATGCTGCAACGACGCCCCCTCTGCCTGTGTTAAATGCGTTTCCTGCAGCATGGCAATCTGTACTCCCCTCCTCACCAAATATGCGTGAATCTTGTGCCGGCATACCAAAGTGTGCATGCCCCTGACATTCCATGATTTACATTTAAGACCTACGGTGGAACCCATATCTGGAATCGCAGTGGTCTTCCCTCCTGCCCCATCTCAGCGACATGCCAACCTCCTGTAGAACTCCCACAACCCCAAGAAACTTCCCAACTCCGACTCCCCAGGACAGGTACATTCCAACTAGCTCCCATCCAAACGAATGCAACGATCAACCAGTCACTAAACGTTGTGAGGCGTGTGCTGACCCAATAGGACCCAGAGCCCCTCCAGGCACCCCCCCATCTATAGCAGACAGAAAGGGACCTAGGTATCGGTCTGGACAGGAGGCACCCCGCTTCCGCCCCCAGAGTTCAGTCCGACCAGTAGCTGTTCCCTAGAGGCAGCTCGGTCCGCTCGCACCCAACATCATGGAGCCATGTCACAGGAGGAGGTCTGCCGTCTGGGGTGTAACCACAGGGAGTTCAGGTTCAGAGTCTCTGCTTGTGCTGCCGGTAAGAGAAGTCCCAAGCCCACCTACAGCACTGCTAGCAACCGTAGAGCAAGTGCTAGTTGCACCTCAGCTGATCTCCGCAACTGCCCTCACTGCCCTATCCCTTTCAAGTTGTAGTCCCGGCGGGGTCATGGATCTCTGTGACTGCGAAGGCTCAGGTGATCTGCGTACCGCTGTGTCCGCCGGAGAAGCCCCCCCGATCCCGGTTTTCGCGCCTCCAGCCACTGCCATGCATCTTGTGGTGTGGTGAAAAAATGAGTGGTCGCCCCATCCACTACCCTGAGGCGCGTGGGGAACAACATGGCGTACGGCAATCGCAACTGTCGGAGTTTCCACTTCAAGGCGAGAAAGGAAGCGCGCTGTCTCTGCACCTCCCTGGTGATATCCGGGAAAATCATCACCCTAGCATTCGCGATTTGGAGGTTCTGCTTTCCTCGCACCTGTTTCACGATGTGGTCTCTGTCACGGTAGTGGAGTAATCGCACAACCAACGGACGCGGGGGAGTGCCCGGCTTTGGAGGTCTGGCTGGGACCCTGTGCGTGCGTTCCAGGGCGAAGAAGGGAGAGAGCCCCTCCGGGGCCACCTCGGTCCGAAGCCAATTCTCCAGATACCGAACAGCGTTGTCACCTTCCTCTCGTTCCGGGACCCCCATGTTCCTACGAGAGCGCCCCTCGCTGTCCTCTGCTCTCACCTCCAAGATCCGGACCCTCTCTTCCACTACTTTCAGAGAGCGCTGCAGGGTAGAGATTGCATCTGGAACCTCCGCCAGAGTCGTCTCAGTAACTTTCACCTGCTCCTTAAGCTTGCGGTGGTCATCCTTCAGGAGGTTGAGGTCTACCCCTATGGTGTCCATCTTGGTCTCCAAAGCTTCCCTCGAGGAGGTGATGGCCTGCATGATGTCCGCCAACGTGGGGCCCTCTGCTGCGTCATCTCTCCGCTGTTCCGCCATGTCCTCCTCTTCATCTGATTGTCGCCCCGTGGGTTCTACATGCAAGGCCGTGAAGCCCTTCCGGCGAGTTGTGCGACCCATTCGAACTGGTTGCGGTGGGGCACACCGGGCCTCTAGTTGGGGAGCACAGGGGGGTCAGTAGAAGTCAGTATAGGCAGTGTGCACTGACAACAGCGGTAGACCTACCCCGGTGCACCCATTCGTTTCCTTGGGGCTACACAGCAGAGCGTTCTATTCAGGTTCGCCAGCTCAGAAGGGGAACCGGGTGAACATCCCCCCCCAGCTTGTAGGGTGCGCCCTCCCACGATCCTCCGGTTCTCCGGTCTCTCTCCTCCCGACCGTCACAGCCTCATGCAGGCAGTCGCTCCCAGCACACAGGACCAACCAGTAGATCCGCAGAGCCCCCACAACTCCAAGTAGGGCAACAGTACAGCTCCAACTCCCAATCAGGGCATGCAGTGGGCGCTATAGTTGTGCCGATGCGGTTCTCGGCCCCCGTTCAAAGCGCAGGCTTCCGTCCTCCATAATGACCCCTGGTCTCCATGTGTTCTTTCCCCGGAGCATTCACCACAGTCACATGCTCTCACCAATATACAGGCTCCTCACCTGCTCCTCTCCCCAGCACCAAGAGTCCCATCCAAGACCAGGCGCCAGGACCAGAGGGGGATTGCCTGCGCAGGAGACCTCAAGTGCTGCTCTCTCTCAGCGGTTAGATTCAGCCTCTCGACCCGCCTGAAGCATCGCGCGCCACCATTTTAAGGTCAGGCAGCCTCCGCTGCACGCTTTGCAAATCGCACCGCTCCTTAAAAGGGATTGCGTCTGCTCTCACTTGCCACTGCTCGCTGTCCTCAAGAAAAACAGGCTGCACTCAATGGGCTCCCTCAGCTCGGCAGGGCATCTCTAGCCGCTCCGATCCCAGTGGCGAGGTGCGGCCGCCATCTTGTCTGCCGTTCCACCCGATCGCGAGCCGGGAACGAAAGTGCTGATTTCTGTGTGCCCCAGCACCCCAGAACTCCGAAATTGCCCCCAGGTGGACGCCAGGACCTCTGCCGCCAGCCTCCACCGTCTTAGCGGCGCAGGTAAGTTTCAAGCACTGCCTGTTGCCCAAACTCAGTCTCACCTGTGCTACACCCCCGCGTTCAAGGCCGCTCACTGGTCTGCAGGAAATCAGCCGGAGCCAATCTCAATACTCCGCCGCTGACGTCCACCACACCTCGCCGTCTGCGAGAAACCCAGCAGGGCCAGAGAACACCTCACAACAACAAGTTCACCCACCACTTCAGGACCGGTGTTCTGCAGCATAACTTTGCTGCCGTTGCCCGACCCACTCTCATTAGGCAGCTCAATCAGTGCTCGGGCCGCCACCTTAGGATCAGCGCTCAGTGCTCAGCTCGGACAGTCCTCTTCCGCTGCACACCGTCCCCACACTTGAGCGACCGCATTCTTCCCTCTCGAGGTCGGTGTGAGAGCCCCTCACCATCACACTGATGCTGCCTGCAGGGCTCGGGTCAATGTGGCCCATGGAAACACTCCCATCCGGTCGCGGCCGCCATCTTGGGCTGCCACGGTCAAAATGCGAGCAGTGCGAGCAAGCGCTGTTTCCTCCGTGTTACAGCTTCCCGAGCCGCTGGCGGATCACCCACCAGGGCACCAGGTGTTCCGATACAGGATGGGCTATCAGAGGCCCCCTTATAGCATCAGGATTAGTTGCAACAGGGGGAGGCCACGGAGGAGCTCCGAGGTCCACCCCCGCTTACATCGGTATCATGCCACGCCCCTCCAGTTCTTCTTTTGCTGTTGTTGTCGGTGTTCTAGTGGATGGTGTTTTTGGCTGCTGTGAGACAAGACTGCCTTCTCTGGAAGTTGAAGGTGGCACCCCAGAACTGCAGGGTGGGACACGAAATTCCCGCCATTCTTTTTCCAAGTCTCTAGCGTGCTGTACAATCCACCTCTTGTATTTTAGAACATTTCCTTCAGAAAATGGGATGAAAGTGAGCAGAATTGTTTTGTACCATTTATCAAATAGTGTTACACATATGTACTCTTTGGACTCAATAATGTCATATGCAGCCGTATATTAGAAGCCAAGCACAGGACTAAGCTCTCAACCAAGGCATGTGCTTCTGTGTTCTCATTCACACCTGCAGGGGCGAACCTTTCAGATAACCTCTTTACATGGTCTTGTAGGAGATGCAGCAACTGGATAGCTTGGCCCATTGTACTGTCCTCCTTGCTAACTTCCCCCGTGAAAACCTAAAAAGGTAGTAGCATCTGTATCAGGCATTTGACTAGACCCATTTATCCGCATCCATGGTCATAGCTTTCCCAACTGCATCCCCTCCAATTTGGATGACATAGTCATTAATCTGTTTGTACTACGCAAACAGACGTTGCAGCATGTAAAAGGTGGAATTCCAATGTGTTGGCACCTCCTGTATCAGGGTTTAACTGGTACTCTATTATTACGCTGAATAATCTGCAGCTGCTTCCGGGCTTTAACAGAATGACTGAAATGGGTGCCGATGGGCCAAACACAGGACCCTGAAATAGCTTCAGTCTGACATGTTCTTGACTATGTTACTGCCATTGTCCATGGCAACAACTCCAATTCTAAGACCTCTGGGTCGCAACCATTCATAATCTTGCTGTTAAATTCCTCCAAGATGTTTACAGCTGTATGGGATTTCTCCATGGCGAACATGGCAACTGTTGCATGCTGCTGAATGCTCTTAAAACTTTCTTCAGGGCCAAAACCTGAAGATATCATTTGCTTTACCCCTGCAAATTAGATCCAGTGTGCAGTGATGCACATGTTAGCAGTCTCCTGGAAACTGGTTCACAGGTCTGTCATTGGGTGGATGGTGTGAACAACACTTTGCTGCAAAGCTTGTCCAACCAACTCAATGTGCGTCATGGTGGTTGGGCAGTCACTGTATGCTGTGGTGTCTCCATCATCTCACTCTGAGTCTTCTTGTGCCATTGTGAAGTCGCTGAGACGGGTGAATCTTCTGGCACACTGCTGGGGACAGGGTTGCTTTGCATGAAGAAGATGTCACACTTTTCTTCTTCATCATCATCACCTTTCCCCATGATTGGACTTGCAGCTGATGTTCCCCGGGTCTTCCCATCACCACGACCACTTTCAGTAATTTATTTAAGGTGCACCTCCCACTTCATTGTGTGGTGTTTTTTCATATTGGTCATCTGGTCTCCAGTACCATAATGTGTACCAGGCTTACCTTGACCATCATTTGTATGGCAAATGGTGCATACTGCAATGTGCTCCCCCTCTTTGCTAACTTTAAAAATGTCCCAAACTGGGGAGGAGTACTTTTTACCAGGCCACTGCCAGTGCCTGAAGGCCAACTGAAGGTAGGTAGGCATGTCGTTGATTGCCTCTCTGCTGTTCTTGAGGCAGGGGTTTGATGCTGGTTTAAGCAGGGGCTTTGCCAATATGGGAGCTGTTATGTTATGTTATGTTATGTTATGTTATGTTATGTTAAGATGGGACTTTTATAGCGCAACGGCTACTCCAAAGGAGTGTCCCGGCGCTTTGTGCTCCAGACCTAAAGAAAGAACTGGAAAACATAACAGTAAAAAGACAGGAGCCTAAAAGAGGAAGCGGACTAACCAGAGAACAGCCAAGTTTTTAAGTCCTTCCTGAAGGCAAGGAAGTTCGAGGTAGTCCGCAAGGACACCGGTAGAGAGTTCCATAGCTGGGGGGCAAGGAATCTAAAGGACCGGCCGCCTAGACGAGCCCTTTTGATACGTGGTACCCGAGCCAGAGCCAATGTTTCCGACCTGAGGGATCGTGTAGGTCGGTAGAAGTCCAGCCTCTTCTGGAGATATTTTGCACCATTACCATGCAGGGCCTTATAGGCTAGGGTCATGGCCTTGAACAGTATCCTCTTCCGTACAGGAAGCCAATGGAGGGATAGAAGAAGGTTAGAGGCACTAGTGCGACGATGCAGGCCAAAGATCGCTCGAGCAGCAGCGTTCTGGGTCACCTGCAAACGCTGAAGGAGATATTCTGGCAGACCCAGATATAGAACATTTGCATAGTCCAATCTGGATCCTATAAGTGCCTGGACAGTTATCCTCCGATGTTCCTCAGATAGAAGGGGAAAGAACTTACGCAACATTCTGAGGATCCCGAAACATGTTCCCGTAAGAGTAGAAACCTGGGATTTGAGCGAAAGCTCATTGTCAATTTTTACTCCCAGGTTCTTAGCCCACTTAGATGACTGAGTTGGAGGGAACATGTCAGCAGGCCACCACCCATGCCAATCTGGTTCCGATGGGCATCCGAAGAATAGTATTTCGGATTTATCCGAGTTGCACTTGAGGCTGTTGAGTTGGAACCAATTAAAAACAGCCCCAAGGCACTCACGGATCCTTTCTCCATCGAACTCTTCGCTCTTACGGCAGGTGAACAGAAGCTGGGTGTCGTCAGCATAAGAGACGATCCGGGCCCCATAGGACTCTGCCAATGTCGCCAGAGGGGTCATAAGGATGTTAAATAGAGTGGGGCTCAATACAGAGCCCTGAGGCACTCCGACTCCCAATGGCGGCATTTCGGCAGATCCAGGTGGGACCCAGACCGTCTGCCGGCGGTTGGCTAGAAAGGAACGAAACCAGTTGAGCACCGTGGTGGTGGTGGTGCTTGAGGCACAGGGTCAAGACTGATTTGCATATGGCTGGGATCAAATTGGAATGGCATGGTGAGCAAAAAAACGGTGGATTTAGGCCCTGATCTCTGTACTGGGGTGCATGTATGACATTGTTCTGCATTCTGTCCATCAACTGTTGTTTTTGCATTTGTCACCCCGAGTGGGATGGATATGCTCAGACGTGAGTCCCGTGCTCTCCATGCCACTGGAATCAAGCTATCCTGGCTGAAGAGGGGTGAAACTCCGAAACCGGTCCTAGGAAGCTTGGTTCCAGTCCAGGGAGGACCTGGCTTGGCAGTTTGGGCTGAACTGTTCCCATGAGGCACAGGGTCAAGACTGATTTGCATATGGCTGGGTTCAAACTGGAAATGCGTGGTGAGCAAAACAATGATGGATTTAGGCCCATATCTCTGTACTGGGGTGAATGTATGACATTGTTCTGCATTCTGTCCATCAGCTGTTGTTTTTGAATTTGTCACCCCGAGTGGGACGGGTATGCTCAGACGTGAGTCCCGTGCTCTCCATGCCACTGGAATCAAGCTATCCTGGATGAAGAGGGGTGAAACCCCGTAACCGGTCCTAGGATGCTTGGTTCCATTCCAGGGAGGACCTGGCTTGGCAGTTCGGGCTGGACTGTTCCCATGAGGCACAGGGTCAAGACTGATTTGCATATGGCTGGGTTCAAACTGGAATGGCATGGTGAGCAAAAAAACGATGGATTTAGGCCCAGATCTCTGTACTGGGGTGAATGTATGACATTGTTCTGCATTCTGTCCATCAGCTGTTGTTTTTGCGGTGGTGCTACGTGTGCCACATCCCTTGGAGCTGGTTGAATAGCAATGTCAGATTTCTCTGTGTCACCTTCCACCATGACTACCTCGTCTCATGTCCTGCACAGACCTTCTGTCTGACAGTACTATGGGTGATGTCTCTTGTCTTGTGAACCTAAAAGCAAACAAGCAAGAAAAACATCAGTAAAACGTGACATTGTTGCAGTTCAAGTGGTAGCACAAACAAACAATGTCTTTAGCATGGTCACTTAACCCTTTCACCGCGGCGGGTATTCCGCCGCGGTGCTGGGGGGTGCGGGGGGGCAGCGCGGTGGCGCTGTGCTCATGGCGGAGCCGCTCCGTCATGAGCCACGGTTGGGCTGTGCTCATGACGGAACGGTTCCGTCATGACTCCGCCCAGTTGCGTTGTCCCCCCGCACAGGCGGGGAAACAGCGCCGCGTAGGCGGAGCGGCCGCCAACGGGCGTGTCATGACGGAACCGTTCCGTCATGAGCACACGGCAACCGTGGCTCATGACGGAGCGGCTCCGTCATGAGCAGGGAAGGGGTTAAAACTAGTATACAGTGTTGATTCATAAAATGGAAAACTGCACCAACATAAACTTTCATGGTGACTGTACACTCAGGAAGGATTAGAAAGAGCAACAACAAAACAATACTGCTGTAACTGTTTATGCTCAATGCATCACGTGGGAAGTGTCAATCAGGGAGGTGCAGCTGACAAATGACAATCAAATAATCCTTACACAACAATTGCTGTTGTGCACCTATAACAGACATGGGGTTGTTTAATTGATGCAAGATGTTATGAACATGGCAAAACAAATATATAAATATTAAATATAAAAAAAATAAGAAATTTAAAAATTATATGCAAATAAAAAAAACTAAAATTGTTTAAAAAAAAAATACATGACATTATCCTCAAGCATATCACTTGTTTTAATTTATCAAACTGCTATCTCATTGCTTAACCATCCATGCAAGCGTATAGGAAACGGGCTACACTGTCTGGACACACAAAATGGCTGCCTGCCATTGCCACATGGTCATCAACAACAACACAGAGCAACCAGGCATTGGGAATGGGAACAAAGAGAAGAAGACATGCAGGCCTATGGCAAAAAGCACACTGGATACCTATAAAAAATGTCCACCAACTGACCACATGGTGAACCAGCAAGCAAGGAGACATGGCCGCAACAAATTGATAGAAGAACAACACATGCAAGCCTATAGCAAGAGCATGCTGGATGCCTATACAAAATGGTCACCAGCCACATGGTCAAACAGTAAGCAAGGAGGCAAGGGGAACAAAGAGAAGATACACAGGCCTATGGGGAAAGCACACTGGCTGGCTACACAAAATGGTCTCCAGCCACATGGTCAGAACAACAACAACCAGCAAGTAGGCAAAGCCACAATGGAGAAGACATGCAGGCCAATGGCAAAAGCACACTGGTTGGCTACACAAAATGGCCGCCAGTCACATGGCCCAAACAACAACCACCAGCAAGTAGGCATGGCCACAATAGAGAAGACACACAGGCAAAAACACATTGATTGGCTACACAAAATGGCCGTCAGCCACATGGTCAAACTTCAGAAGAACAACAATCAGCAAGGAGGCATGGCCACAAACAGAGAAGACATGCAGGCCTAAGAGGAAATCACACTGGCTGGCTACACAAAATGGCCACTAGCCACATGGTCAGACAACAACAACCAGCAAGGAGGCATGATCACAAACAGAGAAGACATGCAGGCCTATGCAAAAGCACACTGGCTCGCCATACAAAATGGCCATCAGTCACATGGTCACAACAACAACAACCAGCAAGGGGGCATGGCCACAAACAAAGAAGAAAGGCAGGCTCATGGGGAAAGTAAACTGGCTGGCTGCACAAAATGGCCACCAACCACATGGTCACAACAACAACAAGCAGCAAAGAGGCATGGCCACAAAGAAGAAATGCAAGCCTATAGGAGAAGCACACTGGCTGGCTACACAAATGGCCACCAGCCACATGGCTAGAACAACAAGCAGGGTGCCTAAAAAACAAAGAACACATGCAGGCCTAGGGTGGACACCGACTATACAAAAGGGCCCCTGTTCACATGGCAGAATGATTCTTGAACAACAAAGGCAAATGGTGGACAATGCCGAACACACATACACACACACAGTGGCGACACAAAAGAGGCATGGTAATACAGAGAACACAGCATTACTTAAGCAATGCCAAAAATAAAAATTAACAGGGCTAAACATTTCCACATCCATGGCCTAAATGATGTTTATATTCTTCCGACTCCACAGAAACAGTTGTTTCATACACCCATGAATAGTACAGGGCCTACTGGCTAGAAGGCCCATTGCCAGACTAGGCCACATAGTGAATTACATTTATCAATATTGCAAACTTATAAAAAACATGGAGAAGAAAATGTATCGAACTGTGCAACATTTTTCCTTTACAAAAGAAGATAAATTTCATGCACCAAAAAATTAGGCCCCTTCTAAAACTGCAGGCCACCTACCACAATAAATTTAAAAAATCTAATAAAAGAACAAATACATCCAGGTGTGTGCTCCCAGTCAAATAAACAACACCCTTATACATCAGTTTTTCAACTTACTTGTGATATCTCAAAAACAAAGTCCTTAAATCCAATGGTATATATGCATAAGACAAGGAGAGTGATCCTTCCAGCTCCAAATCCCAATGAAAAGTGACCAGGAGAGGGACAAAATACTGGGAGGAGCCTGCTGGACAGGAACAGGAAACTGAAGTCTCTGGAGCACTTCCTTCTGGTTTGGAAAAAAAAGTTTTTCAAAAATGGATTCCCGCTCAAAAAACCAACTTCATCAGCTAGTCTGAGAAGAAAATCCACTCCAAATGCCTTTCAGCTGCATTCTCAAACTGAGAAGCTGCTCCACCTCTTCGTTTGCGATCGGCTCTAAGAATGCTAGATTGGTGCCGTCGTGGCTGGAAGCTGTGCGAGTGAGCACGTAGTCTCGCGGGAGCTCGCTAGCAGTGTGAGACGTCTTGCATGAGCTCGCAAGTGGCCAGAGAGTCTTGGCACTCACGTTGAGCACCAAAAGAAAACTCGAGCGTGCAAACAGAAAAAAAACTCTGCTTCGCACCCGAATGTCGGAAACTCAGGAATTCTGTGTTCCTCCGCGGAGCGCGGAATGGCTGAATTCCACAAACTCCACAAGCAGAGTAGAGTTTCCTGCCTGGGCTTAGTTATGTTATGCCCCACTGGTGCTTCAGTCCATGGGGTGGCACAAGAGTGATCCATGTAGTCTGGGTGGGATCAGCTAGATGAGCAGTTTATGGGGTGTCCCCACCTCACCAGTCCCAAAGCACATTGGTGAAGGTTCTCCGCAAAGCATGATCTTTCCCTGTGCCCTGGGGAGGGGGTAACCCCAAGGCATTCAGTACAGCTAGGCCCGATGACCCCCAAAACAGAGAGGGCATATGGTGGGCATCCGAGCAGGGGAGAGGTGTGTCCAGGCCTCAGTGTCCTCACCCACTCTGGGTCTCCTCAGAAATAGAGTAGATCTAAGTAGTGCAAGGAGGGACAGCTCCATCCATTATGCGCCCAGGCTGGCAAGCACTCCTAAAATTTGCCCTCTCGGTCATGTTGTGCCATACAGAGCCCTCAGCCTGCAGAGGGTACGGGCACTGGAATGATCCATGTCATCTGGGGTCCCCAATTCCTGCTGACAGTTGCTGTGGATCAGCTAGACGAACAGTTTGTGGGGTGCCCCCAACTAATCAGTACCTATTCCAGGTAAAGTTAGATAATTATAGTTTATAGTTGTTTAGATTTTTAGTAATGCAGATTCTTTAGAATCAGTTTAATTATTATATATATATATTAATATTAATAAATGTGGGTTTAATTTAGATAATCTGCCTAAGTATTACCTTTTTTGTTAACATACAAAGAAATATTTATGGGTGCAGAATTGAAGTAGAGTGCATTTCTTTTATTTAAAAATTAGTGTTTCACATTTTAACACACACACACATGATTATCAAAATAGTAAGCAAAAATGAAGGTTGTAAGGGTCAACTTAGAATCAGCAAACTATGCTTCTGTTATTAGACATAACAATGAAATAGGAGACACATATACTGTAATTTAATACAAAACTTTAGACATACATGTTTTTATTGGGAATAGAACATATATTTCATAATAAATTGAGAATGAAAATATATAAATTCTGTCATTTTTATTATATTATTTTATGCATGAGTAAAAATTGCAACTATCATTTCTTTAAATGCCTCGCTCCTGATAATCAATTTCACTTTCAGAATTATTTGAATCAGATCTATCATCGTTAATGTAGGACAAATTATCGTGTCAATCAATAGAAGCGCTGACAGCTAGATTGTGAAGAGTGGTTCATACATTAATCATTTTGCACACCATCTCTGGTGTGTACAGCCACTGTCGCCCAGATTGATCCTAAAATCTAAACCTAGATATAAACATGCCAAATGAGCATCAATATGTCACATTTTTAGAGCCAAATCATATTTTGGACATTATTTTGTGGATTCTGAGTTGGTATCATTACCCAAAGCCAGCGTGTATAAGCTTGCTCACCTAATAAGTAAAAAATAGGGAATGTTATACATAATTAACAAAAATTGTATGTTTTAAATAATATTACACAAAGGACAGCATATATATTTGTAATCATTACTTATTCCTTTTTAGGTAAAACATATGTCACCTATGCAAAAAAAGTACTGCCCATAGAACCTCTAAAAATATAGTGTCAAGACTGAACTTTCTAACAACATGGCACACATTTGGTGCATCTATATCAACTATGCTCAGATAGAAATACAGAAATGTGCACATTGTGTAATGGTATCACACTGTGCATTTGATATTAAGAATTTCATGATCTTGATTGTAACCATCAACCACATGTAAAAGATTGGACTGAATAAATAAGGGAATAGTCATCATGACACACTAAACCATGTTCAATAATTGGAATTGTAAGAAACTAGATGGTTAGATGACTGGGGTGTGAGCCCTGGTCAAGCAGCAACCACAGTCCTTGTCAGGGTGAGGCACAAGCCAACCTGAAATAAACCTGTGCTCAAACCTAGATTATAAAAATAGAGTAATTATTAATATGTAAACCAAGACCAAAATGACAAAATTCCAATCAGTAGAACCGGAGATATGCAATTTTAATGACGTTAGTGAAAATAGTGCTGAAAGGCACAAAGCACCTTCTGTAGATATCTGATTGCGCTGGACTAGGAAAAACTCTCAAGTTCAGGCTGACCCAGGTGGAGCGTGGGCGGGCTACAGGGTCACAGTTAGTTAGGCATGCTGAGCAGAGTACCTTTAATCATGGTTTGCGGAGCATTGCAAGGCTTCATGTCGAAGATGCGGAGCGTGGCTGCAGCGATGCTTTGATTGCGAGATATGTTGAGGTGGCAGTGTGAGGTCCTGCATTATTGTTGAGAATCTCTTCAACGAGGGTGGCTATGTGCAGTCTGGCATCAAGGATGCAAAGTGCAGTCAGGGCAATGCTTTGGTTCCTACAAACTGCAAGACTGCAATCCAGGCTTTGCCATTGCTGAGGGCTCTGAGTGCCTGCGCCAAGTATGCATTGTGCAATGGGAGTTCTCATGTGCTCTGATGCGATGTGGGTTTTTACAATGGGCACAATCCATGCAACAATGGCAATGCACTCGTTCAGCTCGGGGTTGCGCTACAGATCAGAGGAGGTACATTGGTTCAGCTGGATCACAGACCCTGGCAGAGCACCTTAAGCCCCACTTCCAAGGGTCCAGGACTTGAATGGCACCGCTTGACAGGTCAGACTCACAGATGGCAGACTCCAGATTCCGGGTTTAAAATTGTTGGAATTTTCTGTCCCTAATGCTCAAGTCAGAAGGCCAGCAAACTAGCCCTTGGAGTCACTTTAGGGTCCTGGGCTCAACTGATGCAGGTCCAGTCTTTCTCATCCAGGGCAGCAGGTCAGCACACCAGGTCAGCAATCTTTCAGATCAGCAGTTCAGCACAGTGGCAGTCCTTTCAGTTGCACAGCATTCCTTCTTCCTGGCAGAGTATTCACTGATCCAGAAACCTACTGAAGAGGTGGTGTCTGAGGTCCAATATTTTACATGGTGCCCTTCCTCTGGAGGTGGGTAAAGCTTCTAGAAATTCTCTTTGAAGTGTATAGGCCTCCTACCTTACCTCCCATGACTCAAGACTAACTACAGGGGGTTTGCAGCCTTTTGTGTGGAGGCAGCACACAGCCTATTCAAGTGCAAGTGGGGCTGTGCCCAGATCCCCCTTCCCATCCTGCCAGTAATGTCACACCTATGCTTTCTATTCTGTGAGGCTGTCTAGGAGGAATACACAAAGTCCAACTGTCAACCACACCCAGTCATGTGCCCGAGAAACAGGCTGCAGGCACGAAATGGCTAAGGGTAGCATTATGAGTTTGGCAGTACTGGAGTGGGACCGCCCCTCTTCTGCACCACCACACCCGTGGTTGAACTGCTCGCCAGATTAGGAGTTTTCTCCTGTCTGCCGGGCGGTTCTTTGATGTTCCACGGTGGTGCCTAAGAAATAGGCACAGCAATGGGAACATCAAAATCAGTACCTGCATGGCATGGACTGCTGTAGTCCATGCCGTGCAGGTACTGAGGTGCATGCACACAGGGGGCACAACATGTTCCTCCTGCAGGTATCACAAGGCGCAAAGGTGCAAAGGGGCTCTGTAGGTCCCTTTTGTTTCCTCACCGCCACACTTTTCATGACGATCACACCCATGTGAAAAGTGTGGCGGTGAGGAAACTTGTAATATGCTTGGTGGGGCTGCAGTGGCCCCGCCAAGCATATTGTGGCCTCAAGACCGCCGTTCCACCGCCACGGAAACACTAATATTGTCACCTATAAATTGTTATATTTCATATAGGTACCCCGATATAGGTCAGGGTATAAATTAGCGCTTACCAAACCAGGATTCAACTGCTAGAAAAAGTGAAACTTCACTAAACCAACCAATAAAATAACACTATAAACATCTTTTCCCAAAAATATCAAACAAACAATTAAGCCCACAATATAAAATGCACACTGATGAAAACAACTAAATACTCCAAAAATGATAAACGCTGTAAGAGGAGGAAATTCTGTCAGATTCTTCCACGAAATGATTAATACAAAAAGAAATAATTTCAACAACTACAATTTCATGTAATACATATATATAAACTAAAAATTACTTGTTATTATTAATTATTATTAAGGCGATTTATAAAGCGCACGATTACCAAATAGGTGTCCTGGCGCTACAGGACACTAAAATATATAATTTAACAAATAAATTGCAGCACACTCTGTAACTTTTAGCTTTTTACTTATACAAAATATGAACTTTAACAAAGCACCAAGAATATATATTTAAGTAAGTATGCATATATAATAATTAAAAAACTCTCCCAACCAACGACCAAAAATAAACGTAACTCCATAATCCTCAACAAACTTGCAACAAAGTACCATATTTAATTATTATAATTTTTTTCTCTTTCAACAGAAAATTTTGCACCTGATCCATGTTAAAGTGAGGTAAGTAAAAGCTTCAAGACTATTCAAAGTCGTAGTCATAGATTTTAATAAGCGCACATATCAAAGCTCTATCCAAAACCCAAAAGAAGGAAGGAAAGACGACGACAGCAGGAAAGTTAAAATGATCAGAATAGCCAGGTGTTTAGCTATGACCATACGCAGCTGCAGTGGAAGCAAGTTCCACAAAGTAGGGGCGAGATAGGAAAAGGAACTGCCACCATTCCTGGTGGTGCGAATCTTGAGAGGAGTAAGAAGATGTTTGGTTGAGGACCTGAGGGTTCTAGTAGGTTGGTACCAGATGAGTTTTTTGGCTAGATACCTTGGCCCGTTCCCGTGCATGGTTTTGTGTACAAGACAGATGATCTTAAAGTGGATTTGTTCCTGATGGGAAGACAGTGGAGAGCTCTCAGACTTCGTGGCAATGGGGACCGTGAAGGTAGATTTAATACAAGTCTGGCGGCAGTGTTCTGTAGCACTTGGAGTTTGCTAAGAAGCTCTTCAATGATGGAAGTCATCAGGGCATTTCCGTAATCGAGACGACTGATGATTAAACCCTGGACCAGCGGCATCCTGGATACAACTGGGATCCATTGGAAGATCTTGCGTAGACTGCGCATTAATCCATAGCAGATGCCCGTCACAGTTAACATGGTCTCTCGTGGACAAGTTGTTGTCGATCTTCACTTCAAGGTTACACACCACCAGTTTGGGGGAAGGACAGGGGCCAAGATTGGGAGGCCAACAGGCGCAGGACCATAATTCTTGGGCTTTCCCAAAGAAGATGATCTCCGTCTTACTGACATTGAGTTGCAGACGGTTAGTTTGCATCCAGGCATTGATGTCTGTCATGCAATTTATGAACCTGAGTTTGGTGTCAGTTAGATCTGGGCCAAGAGTAATCAATAGTTGTGTATCTTCTGCGTACGACACGGTGTTGAAACCGTGCGATCTAATCACTCTTGTCAGGAGTACCACATAAAGATTGAAAAGCGTGGGACTTAGAATGGATTCCTGGTCGAACTCCCTTGTCAACCGTCCGGCTACAAGATACGAGTGTGCCAATTTGGACTGTCGAAGTACTGTCAGTTAAGTAACTCCTGAGCCAGTTTAAGGTCGTACCCCTGATTCCCAACTCCCACAGTCGATTCACTAGAGTCCTGAGGGAGATGGTGTCAAAAGCAGCTGATAGATCGAGTAGAACCAGCATATATTGTGTACTATCTCTATCAGCGATGTTTCAGTGCTATAGGCTGCCTGGAACCCTGATTGAGAAGGGTCCAACAATGTATGGCTCTCTAGGAAGGATGAGAGTTGCTTATTGATTAAGGCCTTAAGGACTTTCCCAAAAAAGGGAGAAGAGAGATGGGCCGATAGTTGCTGGGTTCCTAAGGGTCAGTGGTAGTTTTTTTTAGAATAGGCTTGACCCTAGCTGCTTTCTCTTTTGTGGGAACAGTTGACTATTTAAAAATATCTCAACAAAACAAACAGGTAAGTAAATAAATAACAAGTACCCGTGTGTTTTAAATTCTCAATAATAAAAATACAAAAGTCAATTTATAATATATTTATACTGTTAAACTACTGTTTAGAGATACAATGGTAGAAGTGGCTAAATATATAAAATCAGAGAAAGGGAAACAATTCTTTAAACATATGAGCTACACCTATAGCCAAGAAAGTGCGTCAACCGCTATGCTATGAGAGGGCAACTACAAAAGATACATTTGCAAAAGACCACAACCACCTACGCAAATGTTACAGAAATAGAAGTTAGATAAATCCTACAAGATATAAGAGAGGCAAGCAATAGCTCTCAGGAACCTACAGGCAAAATCCTGAAAGACATACTAACTAAAGTCCCCATGCACCTAATCCCACTTTGAAATGCTTAATTGCATGCACTAAAGAAGCTACCAGAGATACCCCACCTGCCTCTAGAACATGCCAAGACATAGGGCCTGATTTAGATCTTGGCAGATGGGTTACTCCGTAACAAAGGTGGCGGATAGCCCATTCGCCGAAATATAAATCGCAATATATCCTGTGCGATTTATAGTTTTGAGGATGAAATATCCATCAATGTTGTGATGGAATAATTCCTTCTACAAAGATCTAATTCAGGCCCATATATATACTTGGCCATTTAAAACTAACATTTATTGAGGAACTCTTCCTTTCACATGAAAATTTATATAATGAAAAGCTAATCTTAATTTTCTCTACAGCAAACAACTTAATGAACCTTACCCAAGGCCAAACCTGGATGATGGATGGGACCTTCAAAATATAATCCCAACCATTCACACAAATATGCACCATACATGGTGAATATGAAAATACCAATGTCCCTTTCGTATATGCTGTGCTACGAAACAAAAAAAGCAACACGTACTATGAACACCTAAAAAATATAAAACAACATACAAATAACAACCCCCAAATAATAACCATTGACTTTGAACAAAGCTATGATTCAAACAATTCTTAAAATATACCCCCTAGCCATACAAGGCTGTTACTATCACATTAATCAAAGAATATGGAGACACTTCCTTAAATCTACACTAAGGTCCTGGTTACAAGTAGGTGGTCTCAAGATTGCTGTATCCATGGTGGCGGTCTGACCATACGCCTCCTCACCAGTCCGCCTGCCCGATTGCGACAATGGTGGCCAGACCAACAAAAGACTGCTACCACCGCCAGGATCCTGGATCCCACGGCGGTGGGGAAAGCTGCGGGGAATGGATGGGGTGCCAATGCCAGCACACCGCCCTATCCCAACCTGCCTTTCTGTTGACCTTTTCATGGCAGGGACCATGCCATGAAAAGGTCAGCAGAAAGGTAGGGAACAGGCCCCTGGCATTTTAGCCCACTGAGCATTTTGGCTGCGGGCACATGTTGTGACCCTCTATGCCTGCACTGTCTTGCATGCACTGTGTGCCATGCATGACATTGTGTATAGCAACAGTGTGTGCATGACAGTGCAGGCACTACAGTGGTGGGACATTGCCTTCAGGCTCACTCTGTGAGCCGAAGCATGCTGTTGTCACAAGACCTATGCCGGCCCACCACTGGTTTGGCGGAAAACTCAAAATGCCACGGTTGGGATGCCAAACGCCGGCGTTGTGGCCTAGCGGTCTGACCACCAAGATCGTTATCAGGGCCTTAGTGTTGAAAACTCCACTAACAGTGAATTCACTTTTGAAATCAAAAAATTATGCCACTAGCCTACATCCCTACCACAGAGGTAGTCAACCACTATAACTTACAAATAGAAAACCCTTTCTACCAACAAAATGAAGACAGACTTATTCCCCTAATGGACTGTTTCGAAGATACATGGTTTGGCAGACTGTATCAGTTAGGACACATACACCAAGCCAAGAACCAGATACCATGGTGGAATGTCTTTGACAGCACTTCGGCTTAGGATACCAAAACAAGCAATGCAGTAGAAGGATGGTGCAATACCTTTCAATCCACACTAGGCAGAACTCTACCGACATTATACAAATGTATCAAATTATTACATATATAACAAAGCTACCAAGAACTAAGAATAGAGCAATCCGTTTCCCAAATTGGCCCTAAACTAAACAAACAAACTAAAAGAATGTGCGACATGCTACAATTTAAAGTCAAACTCTATGGCAAAAACATATTATAAATGAAATATAAATCTAACAAAAAACTCAAAAACTATAACAAACTAAACCACCAAATCAAAACATTTTTATTTTTTTAAGTATGAATATAAATATTTTATTAAATCAGTGAAACAAATATATAAAATCACCAAATTGTTAAACACTGAAATAATAAATTAAATATGATAAATATTTTAGAAAGCATAACAATAATCCACTGCCAACGTAAAAAATTCCAATGCATAGCATCAAATAACTATAACACATATTGAAAGCAATTGCACATAATAATAACATACATATATCACAAACAATATAACATTACATTTTCCACGCAAGCAAAGCAAGTTAGTAAATTAAAAAATAGGAATCCATCAGCAAGATTCAAATCCAAAAGCAAAAAGCCCCCACAAAAATTGCAAACATATAAACAAAGCAATTGAAATAACTCAAAACAATCACAAATCTATAGCTTCCATAAAAAAGAATAAAAAAGTATTTTAAAAACAGAACCACGCCAGGAAAACCATTGGTTTATAATAAACCAACCCTGATTCCCGTAAAAAAGTTACCTCCAAACTCCTTTAGAAACAAAAACCTGTAAAACAAACTTTAAAAACCCACCCGCAGTTTCAACTATACAAATACACAACACTTAGGGCATGATTACAAGTTTCAGGGGTCCTGGAGTGGGTGACTCACTGCCACCCACCCGCCAGACTACAAGTAATCTTGGGGTCTGGTGAGCGGCGTGGCGGTCCTGCGGCAGTGTTGTTTAAAGGCTCATTGTGAGCCTTAAAGAGCACCACTGCGGCACAGCCAGTGCACGTTCCTGCACGGGAAGTTATGCACCATGTCATGCATTCCTTCCTGGGCAGGAACTGGGAGTGCAAATCTACAGGGGGGGCCACAATATGTGTCCCTCTGAATGCACCATTGTGTACAAGTTCAAGAGAGGGCCCTGTAAGACCCCCTTTCTTTCCTCACTGTTGGCAGTTACATGGAGACAGAACCTCCATGACACCACTGGCGGTGAGGAAAGTTACAATATCCTTGACAGTGCCTCAGGGCACTACCAAACATATTGCAGCCCTCAGACCTCTGCGGAACTGACGGGGAACATGGTTCCCTGGCGGTTGCGGCAATGCAATGGCAGTCTCACCGCCAAAGTCCTAATAGACCAGTTTGACAACCGGTGCAGCGGTGGCTGGACCGCCCCTGCCATGTCCACGTGAGTCTGGTGGTACTTGGACTGCCAGGCTCTTAATCAGGGCCTCAATCACCAAAATATACATAACATCACATAATGTCAATGTAAAGCATTTATACATTTAAAACAAGCATTTGCAATGCAATAGGTCTCGCATTTGTTGCAGTTGGAGCTACTGGCATTGTAAATGGCAGTGTTTTTTATCAATGTTTTTGTTTGCAGTGGAGTGATTATTTAAAAATTACACACTATACCATATTATAAGCTATTCTAGCAACTGTACAGTAAAGCTATGGCTATTTTAACGTAAAGGAGTGTTAATGGATTAATAAAAATACAAAAAACAGGATCTAAAAATTTACGATGGAATGTATAGCAGGGGACAGGGACTACCGATCACAACAAATGTGCTTGAAGTGATTGGGGCATCATATGCAATAAAAAAATCGGTAGTACGGGGTGTCAGCGACGCTTGTGCAAATGTTGTTCAGCTGGTGAAGTGGTCAGCTCTGTTTGCAGATGCAAAGTGGTGAAAGGTGAAGTATTCAGCTCTGTTTGCAGGCACAAAGGGATGAATGGTGAAGTGGTCACTCTCTTCAGCGGTGAACATGCTCTTTACTGTTGCTCATGGGCATCAAGAGACTCTGCCAGGTCTAAGGCATTCCAGAGACCTTATATGATGGCTGGGGTTTGTAAATGAACCTACATTAAACACCACTAAGAGATGAAGCGATTTCTGCAGTATCAAATGTTTTTTCTCCAAAATGTGTTTTTTCAGTTTTATTTTTTGGATTCCTGGGATGCTCTGGCATAAGATTCCCGGTTCCACCATGATTCATTTGGTACAGTAAAAAAACACAATAACCAAAAATACTCTCAAACTTTCAGTTTAACGGAGACGTTGTTTTCTGTGTAACAGACAAACGCCTGACCATGGTCCCAGCAGGGGCACATGCCACCTAATCTAGAGACACTTCTCTCACAGGAGTTGTGCCAACTCACCTGCAGCCAAAGCTATGGGTCACGGGAAAATGGGATGGAGAGTAAGGGGGGTACAGGGAGAGAGAGAAAGGGGGCAAAGGGAGAGAGAAATGGGGGCATGGAGAGAAATGGCGGACCGAGAGAGAACGGGGGAAGAGAGGCTGGAAGGGTGAAAACGAAAGGGAGAGAGGGCACTAGTGAGGGGGGTACCGGAAGGGGAAGGAGGTGGACAGGTGATATACATTTTAAAAAGCAGGTCTTTGGCAGTAGGTGATGACTGCTGGCAAGGACCAACACCCGGAAAGGAGGTTTGACATCCGAGCCCCCACTATTATAATGTGCAACTACAATATCACAAAAAGGTGCTAGTTTTCCAAAGACACATGACCCGCCTGATGTACACACTACAAGATTCTTATAAGTCCCAAGAACATAAAGACAAATTCATCTGGCACATTGGAAAAAAATTATACTTTTCATATAGCCCTCCGTATTAAATTTTCTCAATTTCTACGCTCGGTTAACAGATATAACTACTACCCAATCAATGGTATTCAATTGATCCACCTCGGAAGAATGAAGGCTGAGGCAGACTTGCCGGGAGTGTAACCTCTGCCCCTTACAAGTGTACGTCTCACTGAGCCCTTCTGCCGGTATTGTGTTGGACAGCTGGTTACAATTCGATCAGTTGAGCCCCTTATGTGTAGCCTTTAAACAGAAACACAGCAAAGCCCGCTTTTGTATTCGCCAGATAACTAGGAAAACCGGCTATACACGAGGCGCGAGCAGCAACCGGAGTCACAGAGGTGGAGAGACCAGCCTTGGCTCCGCCGGTTATGAATAACTTAACATCCACGTACCTACCAAACATGAATGTGTCCTTCTATAATGGATGTGGTATACATGTAAAGTGCTCCAATACCTACGGATTGAGTTTGCGCTAAATAAAAAAAACTAAAAAATAAATACAAACACCTAACAGATCTGTTCCAGGTCAGGCAGCGGAGTCATAGTTCGCCCGACCCTTGTGAAGACAGAGCAGCCGTCCCTGAAAATCAGCAGGGCAAGGGCGAGAATGTGGTCCGTCGGCTAAACTGCCGACTTTGGTGCTGGAAACCAGAGTTTGAGCCCCGAGGTCGCATCAACATCCTGTGATTCTGGGCAAATCACTTAATCTCCCCGTGCCAGAATGTGTAATGTAAATACGGTGCTCGTGTAAAGCGCTCCAATAAACTTCGGGTCGAGTTTGTGCTATATATATATATATGCAAAAAAAAAAGTGCAAAGGCAAGTAACAGTACAAGGACATGTCGCCAGCTAGTCACAAGCACTCATAACCACACCTACAGGCGACGCAACAGCACAGTGAACCCATCCGCCCAACACCGGACATTTTGCAACTTGCTTTTATATGGTGTACGCATAATTATACATTTGCCACACTTGCCTCATAACATCATCTCCTGCATATTTTTCCTTTTCTCGCATAATTTAGCCAACCCTGCCAGTTACACTATAATAAAGTAAACAAACTAAACAGTTCACAGAACTTACCCCAGTAAAACAAGCGTCTTCAAATAGGTCGTGTCTCCAATGAATGTCGCTGATTCGCCTTCTTTGAAAATGTTCAGTGCTGCACGTTTAAATAGAGCATTGGATGCATGAAAGATATCACTAATAGCACTAAGTAAACAAAGTAATTGCTAAAAATGTCCTAAAACATGCCGCCCTAATTATTGCTTGCCATGCAGCTTTTATGACTAATGAAGGCGTGGCGGTGGTGCCAGTAATACGCCTGCTCCCGATCACAACACAGAAAGTGAGAATTATCACAGCATGAGACCCCACAGTAATCATTAGCACAGCATGTCAACAGGCGCCCCATGTTGCTGGAGCACTCAACTATAATTAATGCGCAGCACGTCTTCCGGAGACGAGCACTCAACTGGAATTAACTCGCACAAGCTGTTCCACTGTGAAGCGCGTTCACAGACCAGAATCGGCTCGTGCCCAGACCAGAATCGGCGCAGCACGTCTTCCGGAGACGAGCACTCAACTGGAATTAATGCGCACAAGCTGTTCCACTGTGAAGCGTGTTCACAGACCAGAATCGGCTCGTGCACAGACCAGAATCGGCTCGTGCCCAGGTCTGTCTCCCTTGGGAGTCAACACGGTAACAATAGTCTCGTTGGCCGCAGCGCTTCGCGCTGCAACGCCAGCGAGACCTAAAAAAAATGCAAAATGACAAAATGATTCAAAACACTAACAAAAGCACATCTAAATGTATAAAACACACTAAAACAACACCATATCCACTTTTTAAACATGCATCCTAAAGCCCCTACCATAAAACCCTTAAAAAAACCTTAAGAAAGGACAAATCTGGGCTGACAAACTGCATCACCTAACCGCAGCTTTGTTCCTGTAAAAATGTCGCAAAATAGCACAAATAGATTACAAAATAGAAGTTAGCAATACAAAAATGAAACTAAAAAAAACACTAGCCCTCCATAGAAATCATTGGGAAGTATAGTAACATTGTTTAATGAATGTTAACAAATTTGTAATACATTTTTTCAAATATTAAACTTATCAAACAATGTTGTAAAAAATGTTAGAACATTTGTGGAGTATAAACTAAATATTAGTATAAAATGTATACAAATATTTCATATATACTAATAATTTTGTTATAATAATATAAAAAATGCATTAAAAAAGTTTATTAAGGTATAAAATATATAATACATTTTTTTAAATGCTAAACTTGTTTAACAATGTTGTAGCAAATGTTAACAAAATTGTAAAGTATGAATGAAGAATAAGTATAAAATATACACAATTATTTAATATATACAAATAAAAAAATATTTAAATAATTAAAAAAATTTAATTTAAAAAACTCAATACATGTATAAAGATTGTAAGTAATGAAAAATAGCAATTGCTAATGTACATTGTACAAGTATATAAAAAATAATGTACTTCTATTTTTTCACAGTAAAAACATTCAAAAAATGTTTTTTCACGTCACTTTGTAATTATTTTATTTCTTTCAAAATATATTTCTTAAAATGTAAAACTGTACAATAATTTGAACTTAGAAAAAAAAATATGTATATGCACCATCGTTTTGATACACAAAAATGAAAAAAATACTCTTATACACTAAAGGGGTGAAATTTGCTATTGCCACTCCAATCTAAACCAATTTGAAGAAGGTGGTAGGCACTAAAGGGGTGACATTTACTATTCCCACTGTAATCTAAACCAACTTGGGAACAGTGTTGGGCACCAAAGGGGTGACATTTACGAGACCCACTCCAATCTAAACCAACCTGGGGAAGCGTTGGACACCAAAGGGGTAATATTTACAATTCCCAATCCAATCTAAACTAATCTGAAGAAGGTGTTGGACACTAAAGGGGTGACATATGCTATTCCCACTCCACTCTAAACCAATTTAGGGAAAGTGTTTGACACTAAAGGGGTGACATTTACAATACAATTTGTGTGGTGTCCTTATGATAAGGGCATCTGGGGGAATACCAGTAGCTACTCCAATGATCCAGTTCGGAATCTGCTGGTGTGTTTCCTACTAAACCTGGAAATTAAAAGAATTGGTCTAGGTGGGCTCACTCACGTAATGTGACAATGTTCATCATAAGCCACCTCGTTCCACCATAGTAAGATTATTCTTTTTTCTGGATAACTTAGGTCCAGTTATTTGACTAAAAATGCACCTGGGTATACCACAAAAGTACCCTTTTATTAAGGTGGTACCCTGGGTATAGTTAAAAAGTACCATAAGGTAATTTCATGGAAGTGAGCCCGCCATGAAAAGGGTGGTGGGGAGGCAACTAAGGGGGCCTTAACAGGGCCCCTACCAATCCTGGGCCTGGCTGGGGGAGCATACATTAGTGCTCCCCTGAATTTACACCCTCAGATCCTGCATGGTGTGAAATGTATACCACACCATGCATGAAGGTTCAGTCAGCACTCTGATGGTGGTGGTTTTTAACTCCCAATCTGGCAGGCGGTAACTGCATGGCTTTGGCGGTCCTACAGCAGACGGCGTGTTGCTGTAGGACAGCCAAAATCATGATTAGGCCCTAAGACCAGTAAAAACTAGATCAGTAAAAATAAGTGGAGGGAGCCAAAAGGTTTTGGTGAAGACCAGTCTAACGCTTACAGGTGTTACATGGATGTATGTGGCTCGTTTTGTAGGCTTATTTAGAAAATATTATATTTCTTCAAAGGAAATTGTTTGAGGAAAAATGCAAACATTCATCAGACAACCATCAAATGCAATATAAGATGCCTCAAAGTGTATATTTAATATGAGTTTAAACATCATAATGCCATTTCCACTCAAGGTACAGAGATGACACTGGTACATGAGATATCTCAAAAAGTGATGGTGGGTAGGGTATTCAAATGGAAAACATATTGTCCTGTAAAAGACTTGTGTATGCTACATTACTGACCACCAAATATATTAATTCTAAGTATATATTGGTACATATATAAATGGAAAAGGAAGAACGTCAATGTGTCTCCTTTTTTTTCTTTCTAAATATGTATAGCTGTAAATTTTATTATTATATATTTGTTTTATTCTTTTTTAAATGGTTTATGTTCCCTAAATCGTAAATGTAATGCATTCACATATTAATAATAATAACTATACTATTGTATTGCAGAAGCTGCAAGTAATCCAGAATTGCGCAGCTCGCCTTTTGCTCCAGATCCCCCGGAGACAAACAGCGAAACCTGCCCTGCGCAGCCTTCACTGGCTTCCCATCCGGGCCAGGATACATTTCAAGACCTTGTGCCTGGCCCATAGAGCTATGTGGAAGGCAGTCCCAGGCATTCTTCAGTCCCTGGTTACACCCTATCAACCTTCCAGAAGTCTCCGTTCCAGCTCTGCATTCCTCTCCACCTTCTTGAAGGTACGGAGATCCAGATGGGGGGGACACTCCTTCTCCCTGAATGCCTCCAACCTCTGGAACTCCCTCCCGCTCTCCCTCCACGGGGAACACAATCTGCTGGTATTCCGGAAACGTCTTAAAACTCATCTGTTTAGTACCACACACCTCCCTTGTCTCTCCGCTCCGCAAGCACTAGGAGGCCTCAGGGTAGCTAAGCGCTATACAAATCCAATTTCATTCATTCATTCATTGTATAAAAAACATTATCCTAACAACTAATAGAGTATTTCCATATAATCAAGTCTAGAAGCAATGATTAAATATAGAGGGCATAACGATGTACGAATCATGAGCACTTCAAAGATATTATTTCACAACAATATAAATGAAGCAATATCATGACTCCATTCCTATGTAGACCTAGACAAAATGTAAATTACGCCAGAGTATCTATAGTAATTTCACAATCGTAACTTAAAATTTGAGAAAATTCTAAATTAAGACCACCAAAATAATTTTCAGTAATTTGGGGGGGAAAAAAAGAACAGAGCGTGAGCGGTACTTGCTGCTGCTGTTCTTGTGCTGTTGCATTGAGTGCTCTTTTATTAAGGGCCTTATTACGAGTTTGGCGGTCTTCAGCTCGGACCACCACCATGGTGGTTCCAGGAAGACTGTCATGCTTGTGGGAACCCCCATGCTGGATTATGACTTTAAATTCAGGGCAGGCTGGCGGTGTGGTGGTGGTCTCACATTGGTGAGAATGTTAGGCCCATAGAAGAGCCTAAACAGCATACAATCACCTTGGCAGCTTCTACAGTACATTTCTGCATGGTGTGACATGCATCATGTTGTGTATGCCACACCGTGCATGAACGAAAGTGCGATTCCAGGGGGGCACAACATGTGCCCCTACATGCACCCTCATGCCCAGATTCTCCTGAGGGTCCTGTTAGGGACCTCTTACCTGCATATCCGCACCCTTTTCATAGTGGGGTCCCTGCCATGAAATGGGCAGAGAAAATGTAGGCAATAATATGCTCAGTGGTGCAGGCATATTCAGGCCCTTTGAGACCACCACCACAGTGGGATCGTGGATCCCCGGGAGGCTGCTGTCTTGTGGCGGCCCCACTGCCATAATCACACTATGGTGGTCAGACCACCAGGGTGGTGGTGGTCAGTCAGCCACCACTAGTGCGGCGGTCCCAGGACCACTTTACTCATAGTAAGGCCCTAAATATAGCCTAGTATGTCAAACACATGCATAAATCATTCAATCTTATAAAATCCTTGCATGGTCAAGTTTCCATGAAGACCTCCAAGGTTGTGGGGAACCCGCATCTAAATATATGTTCAAACTCTGGCCAGGAGCATGGTGCGGTGGCAGTCTCACGTCGGCAGCACAAAATGTGTCCCCTGCATGCACCCTCATGACCAGATTCTCTCTCGGGCTCTGTTATGGCCCCTTTACCTGCATAGCCGCCACCCTTTTCATGGCGGGGTCTCATCCATGAAATGGGTGTTGGAAATGTAGGTAATAACATGCTAGGTGGTACCGTCATTGGCACCATCAACATATTTGGGCCCTTTGAGACCGCCACCGCAGCGGGATCCTAGATCCTGCGGAAGGTGGCAGTCTTGTGGTGGTCCCACTGTCACAATCGTAATATGTCAGTCGGACCGCCAGGGTGGTGGCAGACGGTCAGCCACCACAAGTGCGGCAGTCCCAGGACCGCTTTACTCATAAAAAGGCCATGAGTATAGCCTACTGCTTCAAACACATGTAGAAATCATGCAATCTGATAAAATCCTTGCATGGTCCATTTGCTGTGGAACAATATTTCGAAAATTAAGAAACTGGGAAATAAATTTGCTGGTGACAACAAATATAGTTGGTAAAAAAGAAAAAGTGAAATCTGGAAAAAATAGCCATCTTGGCATAAGTGCTTTGAAATGATGAAAGCAGTGGGATTACTGACATAATCATTACAGGTAGTGTTACATTGAGCGTCAAGCATTGGATTGTTAAATTGCTGGATGGTGCAGAAGGTTCTGTGGCAGTTAAAACTACTTCCTGCTTGGAAGAACACCAGTGTACACCAGTGTGCACTTCTCCTGTTTGCCTGGTGGAACTTTCCTCCTGTGAATAGAGAGTACAGATGGTTATGAGGACAGAAGAAGCTATTTCATGTGAACTGAGGATTCTGTTTCAGCCGCAGATGAATCCAGAGGACTAGTTGTAAACTGACATTTTACTGTATAACTGAAATGAAGTTGAAAGAAGTTTCCTGCAACAAGAATCCATGGCTTTGGGTCTGAAAAACCAGTCCTGGAGATCTGAAGACTTATTGTAAAGAATCCTTTCCTGATGGCAGAAGCTTTATTAAGTAATATTTTAAAGCACTTCTCTTTTCTAAAGACTGGAAACTGTTGGGTACTTACTGCTTCTTTTAAATGCTAAACATGAATGCAATGATATCCACTTTTACACATTGGACAGACAAAGGCTTTGATTTTACTGCAGAAAGTTCACTTTACAAATATAAAATAGCAGTTCCTTTTTAGGTCTCGCCTTGCTATCGCGTAAGCGATCGCAAAGCGAGACTATTGTAAAAGGGCATTTCAAAGTGCTCCCAAAAAGCGGATTGCATTGCTAGCACGCACACAATCACGCGCTTGGTGCCGCCATGCACTCCGCTTTTTGGGAGCACTTCAAAGGGTCCGCTCCCCCGCCTGGAATGTGCTCCCCCGCCCCCAAGCGCACGCGCGCCACGCTCCGCTGGGCTTGTCTTTTTTTAAACTTTCAGCGCGAGTCGCGCGTGCGGCCAATGCTTGTCTTTAAACATAGTGCGTGACTGTCGCTGCTTAGACTACCCGCGTTCCGTGATCTTCAGCAGGGAGGCACGCTTTAGTTTTCCTTTCACGTAATAGGAAGGTCGTCGCTTCAGTGAAAGAGAACGGTCTCCGTTAGTCTTCGCTTTGTAGTGCTACGAATGGTATACGTTACTGCCTTGCGGGTCTGTAATGCATGATTCACACAGCACTCTGGAGGGAGCGGCCGCCGACCTCTGCACCATGAGCAGCCACAAGCAGGACGGTGAGCACATGAGCAGCGTCGAGGAGGAGGTGAGGCTCCCTTTGGTACTGACCCTTAGGTTTGAGCGCTTTTGTGGTGGCCGCGGCGCAATTTTACTTAACTTGACAATCTCTTCCGTGTTTAGACCAGTGAGAGAAAGAGTTGCCACTCACTTCTACTGTGCCATTGTTTTACTGCCGGGATCGGGTTTGCTTCGTCTTCCCTCTCGGAACCCTTAGCTGCCCCCTTCGCCTCAGTTCTTTCGAACGTCCACCTGTGCACGGTTCAGGTCCAGGCGAGGGGCGCTCACTCACCTCCTACATCTGGCATGGGGGCAACTCAGCCACTTTCCCAGGTAGATCAGTTATATTGTATTTAGAAAAGAACTTCTGACTATTGTGAACTCTCATTACACTTTCCTCACATTTATTGAAAACCCGTCTCTATAATGACTTGAATTACACCATAGTCACATGATGCACTAGCACCATCAGTGTTTTGGGCAGGGCTCAATCTTTTACAAATTAAACACTAATTGCGTCTTCGCATCGTTATGTCCCTCGCTGCATTGCAGGTATTATTACAAATGATAGTTCATAAAAATTCCTACCCGCCATCTCCAGAAATGGCAATGGTGAGCTAAGAAGCGGGTCTGGTGGCTCAGGGCACTAACGTACTCCCTGTAGGGGCCTGTGTTGAATCTCATGCTCACGGGTTCAAATCCTGGCGGGTCCACTCAGCCTTTCATCCTTTTGAGGTCAACAAAATAGTACCGTTGCGTTGGCTAACAATAAACATCTGTTATTCAGCGCCAACGTGAAGGTGGGTGAACATGCGATTTACAAATACAAGTTATGTTAAGAGGCAAGTCCGTTGTCCTGCATCCTTTATGTGACCTAGAGTCAGGCGCGCAACACCCATTGGACTCACAGGGCTTCAGCCCCCCCCCGTCGTGTGTGGCAGCCAGGGATGAGACACCTTCCCGGGCAAAAAAGACGCTTCACCCGAGCACTTCACAGGTCTTTAAAAGACCATTTGCATGTTAATGAGGCCTTGCTGTTGTTTCACCCCTTCTAAGAGCCCCTGCAGCTCCACTCTGCCTATTGCTTAAAGATCAGCCCCCCCCGAAAGTTTTGCTCAGCCCCCCCCCCCGAAATATGGCTCTAGTTGCGCCTCTGCCTAGAGTCTTGTAGTACGTGGTGCAGCGTCATAGTTTATCTTCAGTGTCGGAGGCTTTGGCACAGGACACATATTCTTGAGTGCATGCATCTGAAGCTTCTCCCATATGTCTTAGTGAAGAGGAAGCTCCGAGAAATATCCCATCTCCTAGAATCCCACAATTTGGTTAAGCGGAATAACGAGCTCGATCTTTAATGTTCTGGTTTTACTTTGTGGGATCCAGCCAATACATAGGCGTAGGTTTCTCTCTGCCTGCTTACGTGAAAGGCCTTGTCTTTAATTGTTGGCACCTGCGATTAGAGTGTGGGTGGCAGAAGCCGCATGTAAGCGCAGCTCATTTGGGCTTGAGTCTCCAAGAGTACCCTGGGCAGAGCCAGAACAAGGCATCTGACTCAAGCTTTTATGGGCTCGCCCAGCTCTACTCTTCCCCTCCCCATGTCCAGTTCACTGCCCCATGGCCTCCTCTTTGCTTCCACCCTATGTGATCTTAGGCACATCTTGGCTGCTGCTGAATGTCCTCTTCGCCACATCTTTACAATATTATCCTCTTGAATGGCCCTATCATGTATAATTTAGGGAGAGTTGGCGTTTTTTTTCTGGTTGGGTGAGGAAGCCCGGAACTTTGCTTTGTCTATAATTCCTCAATCGTAGCAGTCGCCATGCCACCCCCCCAGCCCCCATACCCCACCCGTTATGTGTCACCTTGGGCTGCTGCAGTTTCAGGACACACACAAGTCTGTGGCAGTCGCCATGTTCCCCTCTCTAGCCCCCCCCCCCCCCCACCGTGACACACACAGTTCTTTAGCTGATGTGTACTGGGCTGCGCTGCTGATAGACTCCAATGACAGCCTCGTACAAGGTATTTCCCAGGTCATCCAGAGGTTGAGGTGCATAGAAAAAATGACCACTCTGATCCTGAGAACAATGTTGGTGACATGGCTTAAAAAACGAAAACCAAAGTGTTCTGCAACTATTTTGTTCCCCTTCACCTTGAGGTAACTACAGATAAGATATAGCGCACATACCTTAAATGCAAAATAAAGTGTGTAAGTGTGTGCGTGTTTGTTTGTTTGTTTGTGTGTCACTAGACAGCCGCCCAACTGAATCCTGGTTGGGGCACTAGTAGAATAGTGGTGACCATTCAAAGTGCTTCGAGGTCCCAGCTAAATGACAGAAAGCACTGTGAGTGTGATAGTCATTATTTTTAAATTCTATTGCACACAGTATAAAAAAACAAGCATTTGCAACGCAATAGGTCTCGCATTTGCGAAACTTTCAGCTACTGGCATTGTAAATGACAAAGCTTGTATCTATATGTTGATTTTAAAAACAGATAAATTAAAGGCATTGTCATTTACAATGCCAATAGCTTAAAATTTCGCAAATGCGAGACCTATTGCATTGCAAATGCTTGTTTATCAAGTTTTTGATCCTTACATGAAATGGATTTAATGTTTGTGATATTTTACTAATCAAGTTCTAGAATGTACTAAATAAACTGATTTGGGACTTTTAATTAGTGCTTTTGTTTGTGAATTATTTTGATGCATACTTGTGGCATATGTATCACAAGCAATTTTCTGAGCAAAACTAGGCTGCTGGAGTTGAGGTACCAAGATCAATCCATGGATGAGTCACAGAATACAAGTAATCACATTAGTGTCAGGTTTGACCTAGCAGCCTCTCTCCTACAGATAATAAGAGTCTGATATTATATAGTATATATATTCTACTCTTTCCTCACACTCTTCAAAGTATGTGCAAACAAAAGCACAGCTTCAATGTACATTACCCGAAGCACCATTTAGAACCTCATCCATGACACCAAACTCTTCCTTCATAGGCTGCACTGCATGCAGACAGGATCCCATCTATGCATGCACGCTATAATGTACAACAGGTTTGTGGAGTACAAGACTACATAAGTGACGGTAGCCAACCATACTTTCAAGTAACAATAAGCTATTGATGCATAATAATTTAACATTTTTCTTTCATCACTTTTAACACAGGTACCCTTATCACAAAGTAAATTTACATTTGCAGATTTACTCATGTGTACATTAAGGGCCTTATTACGATGTCGGGACACTGTTGCGGAATCAGGACCGACCGACCTCCGGTCGGCAGGCCTGACTGAAGCATTACAATGCAACAGCACATGGGGGCTTATTATGATGTAATGTGGAAACTTTCCGCCCGACTCCTGCTTGGAATCGGATCTGACCGACCAGCGATCGACGGTTACGCCTGACTGATTACGATGTGACCGAACATTGTTCGGTCGGAGTCCCATTGACTTCTATTGGAGCCCTTGTTGCACCCGACAACACTGGCTCTTATCAGGAAATGGGGTGTTTGCGGAAAACCCTGCACCATGTCGCAGGGACTACATGGTGCCTGCCTCACAGTGCAGGTTTTTACAGGGGGTCCCTTGCGTACACCCTCGGCCCCAAAGCAGAGGCCACAGAATGAAGGGGGCCCGTATCCGCGTCAGAGGTCTCCGTGACTCCGTGACTCCCAGTGGCGCCCTGCCTCACCTGTGTGCTTGTGTGCTCGTTGTTGCTCCTGGGCCCTGCAGCCTGTGTGCCTCCGTCGCCATTGCTGACACTGCTTCCCGCGGGAGGAGGACTACAACCCCCAGACGCCTGAGCGCCCGCTGACGCTACCCACGCGCCCGGAGGCGCACAAAAGATCACGGCTCCCTCCGCGTCGCGGGACGCGCGCGGGCGGGCGCCGGGCTAAGCCCGGGCAAAGGGCGGGCCGTCTGTGGCCGTCCGGGGGCGGACAGGGCTGGGCTGGGCCACCCCCTTTACCAGCTCCAACTGCCTTCGGGGTCTAGCTGTCGCTATATAAAGCTTGTTGCAAGGTTTGGTTTGCAAATGTCTGATATGTTGTGCTAGTTGTGGTCATAACTGCCCCAAGAGATTTGATTTAGTGCAAGCTATGGCAAAAAACTACAGTAAGGGCTCAACAGTGGCGGGTTCAGGGACTTTAGACGCCTTTTTAAAAAAAGCTGAACATGCTGTCTCTAAAGAAATTGAGATTGTTGAGAAAAGGTTGTCTTTAGAGCCCCTTACCCAGCTCCTGACATCTACGCCCACGCAGGCACCTCATTCTTTTTCTTCTGGGCCTGCTTTAGAGTTTGGTCATTCTAGCGATCAACTTTTGTTGAATGTATCTAGTCCTTCATTGTCCCCCCCAGCCTTACGCTCTAGGCAATTAAAGACCCCCTCTGTTGTCCCTGTTAAAGTACCCAAGGGCAAGAGAAAAGCCACTCATGCCCCTTCTGGAAACTGCCAAAACGCTAAGCAATCCAGAAATAAAGATCCTGGTGAGCGGTTGGTTCTTCCGGTAGGTAGTTTAATGGTTGAGGCTACCACTCATTTAGGAAATGGGTTTATTGAGTCTATTGCTCAAGGGAGCACTGTCACTATGAAAGACATGTCAGCTGACTTGATTAAACGATTGGACGAGAGATTGAGTAAGTTTATTTTGCCAGTCTTGGATAGACTTAGTGAGATTGACAAAAGACTCATTCTTATCAAACGCCACATTGCTGGTCAATGTGCTCCGGTGTTAAGGCCCACTCCTTCTGATTTACTTCCCTTAGATGAAGTCACCTCTAGAGTGTCGGATATGGTTAATTCTATGGCAAGTTCTGTGGTAGGCTCTACAATCCCCTTACCATCTGCTCGGAGCATTAGCGGTGTTAGCCCAGGGCGGAGGGACACTACTGATTGTCGACTAGTACAGGGACAGTTGACATATAAGGCACGTCCATTAAACTTGCCACCAGAGGCAGGCCCATACACGGTCATCTTGGCTAATGTCCCGAAGACTTGTGATGGCAAGGAAGAGCACTGGTCTTCCTTGAAAAACAAAACCTTTCACTTTTTGGCTGGGAAGACAGTTTTGGGGAGTCATCTCTTTGATTGTTTTAAAATGGTGAGAAGGGTTCCGTGGGTGGGGAAAACCAACAAGACTCTGAGGGGTGATTGCGTTGTTGTGAATTTTAGTTCTCCCGACATAGTTGATCACATTTTAAGACAAGCAGGGTCTTTGAGAATTCAACAGGACCACATTAACGTTCTTCCATTGGGCTTTTTTTACCCTCCACCCTTTTTAGGTCCGGTTAGACAGAGAGAGCGCCCCTTTCAGCAAGTCCCTGTAAGTAACCCACTGGTTTTAAAAAACAGATTTGAAGCCCTTAGTACCTTAGATACAAATGATTGACTTAGGGTTAATGGAGTCTACACACACAATGAGATTTTCAGCACAGTTCCCTCTAACCCTTTTGGACTTTTATCTGCTAGGTCATCTGCTGTGGATTACAACGTCAATTTCACCGCCCCGACAGTTAACAACTCCTCTTTACAGACAGAGGCTGCCATTAGTGTCACACAGAGATGTTCTGAGGTAGTCTCCGTAGTAAAGAGAGGAATAACTCCTACTTTTAATTCTGATAATTTGGGTGTTGAATTGCCTTCTTATGGAGTAGAGGTTGATCCATTACCCCCTTCACTTGAATTGGACAATTGTTTAGTTAGAGAACAAGTGGGTGTAACGGGCTTTCCAGCAATAGATTCAATTTCTGCTTTATCATGGAACATTGCTGGTCTTCGCTCTAAACGAGGTGATCAAAATTGGAGGGCTCTCCTCTCTACTCATCATATAATCGCTTTACAAGAAACTTGGGAGGCCACAGATCCTTATTACCTGGATGGGTACCAATCTTTCATTAAATACGCTATGCCCTCTGTTATGGGGAGACCACGAGGGGGTCTTTTGTTATTATTCAGCTTAAAGCTATTATATAGTACTGAGCTGATAGTAACCAATTCTCCTCATATTTTAGCGGTGAAAATGGAATGTGTTAATTTACCATCATTCTTGGTGGTTAATTTTTATAACTCATTCACAAGGTCGGACGAGTTAGAGCATCTCAAAGCACTATTCAGCTTTCTGGATGAGTATGATGCAATTAATGTTAAACCTTATTTTCTTTTACTTTTTGGCGATTTTAATATTCATGTATGTAATCTTAACTGTTTTGTAAATAATCATCATGACTCTTGCTCACAAGAGGCTATCCATTTTGAACACTCTAAGGGTGGGATTTTCTTAGAGAATATGGTATCGTCCTATTACCTTTACATGCCTGTTCAAGATTTGTTGGTCCCGGTTCACACGTTTACAGGTCAAGGCCATTGTAGCACAATTGACTATATTTTTGTACCACGTATAATGGTGAACCTATTGGGTACTTTTCGTGTCACGCAAAATGTTCTAAGTGACCACAACCCACTCACACTGGAAATTAAAGTCAAGGCACTGAGGAAAGATGTTCTCTTGCCTCTGATTTCTAACATAAATCTTGAGTCTACCAGTCAGGGAAGACGACTGAGATGGGATGTTATTAACCCGTCCGACTTCCTTGTTAACTTATATGAATGTAAAAAAGAGGATTTTAGCTTGTGTTTTTCGCCATCGGCTCAACCGATGGTTATTCTGGGCGCTTTTGACAGAATTACTAAACATGTAACGGGGAACCTCACCACTTATGGGAAACCAAAGCCCAAGAAATTTAAAAACTGGTTTGACCATGCCTGTGCTAGTGCTCACTCTGCCCTTTTATCGGCTCTTAAAGAACCTGGCAATAACCCTAGTAAGTTAACTGAGGCTAGAAGAAACTATAAAAAAGCGACTAAGGCCAGGAAAAGTGAGTTAAAAAACAAGGCATGGGATGATTTGTCAGATGCAAGCACTCAGAAAAATAGCAGCCAGTTTTGGAAGGTGATTAATAGCCCCCTTTTTAATGAGCAGGAGAACACTATTAAAGAATGTTTTATCCCGCCAGACAAATGGGTGGCCCATTTTAGTGGTCTATATTCGGAGATACAGGATGTTAACCCAGCAAATTACGCAGACTACACATTAGCCTCAAGAATCCTTTTTAAGGAGGAGGAAGTCCTAGAGGTCATTGAGGCAATGGCATTATGTAAAGCCCCAGGACCGGATGGAGTTCCTGCGGACCTTTATAAGGCTGACTCAGGGTTTTGGGCGAAAGTTTTAACTCACGTTTTTAACGCTGCCTCTGAGGCCGGAGCTTCAAGATCATGGGGCAAAGCTGTTATTGTCCCTCTTTTTAAAAAGGGTTCAAGAGAAGACCCGGCTTGCTACCGGCCTATTTCTCTCCTGGATTCCGCCGTGAAAGTTATGGGTAAAGTTGCCCTTGCCCGTTTAACATTGTGGTTGGAGGAGCAATCTATAATTTCTGACCTACAATATGGGTTCAGACAAGGAAGGGGAACTGTTGGCCAATGCCTTAACTTGCATCTGATCATAGGAAAGTACACGGTCGCTAAGCAGGGGGACCTCCATCTAGCCTTTATGGACTTGTCCACCGCTTTCGACCTTGTTAATCGACAAAAACTATGGGCCTTACTAGCCACTTTGGGGCTTGACACAGTTCTGATTTCTTTCCTGGCTGTTATCCACGAGGACACCACCGCAGTTGTTTGTTATAGTGAAGACGGAAGTCAGACTGATGCTTGGCAGGTAAAGCGTGGAGTAAGACAGGGGTGTATTCTTGCACCCCTACTTTTCTCGCTTTACATTAATAACTTGGGTCCGGTTTTAACTGCGGTTAGCAAAGACATTCCGAAAGCCGGCTCCACAATGATCCCCGCATTACTATACGCGGATGACACAGTTTTATTGGCTAGAACCGCGAGAGGATTACAAGCTCTTTTAAATGGTTTTTATGATTATATGGTCTCTTTAGACTTATTAATACATTTTAAAAAATCACATTCTATGTCGATTGGCTCGGGGAGAGCAAAAAGGGTGAAATTCTTCTGTAATGGGCAGGAATTAACCAAAGTTCAGTCGTTCCCATATCTGGGGATTGCATTTGACGACAGATCATCTTGGGTTATACAACGTGCTCAGAAAAAGAACAATCTAGCCAGAGCTACTGGCGCATTGTTGGGCTTTGCAAAGCGCATAGGGTGTAAACCGATTCCTGCTCTATTAAAAATGTATAGTGCAAAGTGTTTGCCCATGGCACTTTATGGAAGTGAGGTCTGGGGTTACAAGGCTTCTCCTAATATTCAAGTAGTCGAAAATAATTTCTTTCGGAAATTGTTGTCTCTCCCCCCCTCTGCTCCAATTTTTAACATTCATGAGGATTTGGGGATGGGATATGTTACTGACCAAATAGCTGTTGCACCGCTATTAGGTTGGTTGAGGGTTTGGGCACAACAGCCACCAAACCTAAACCAACAAATTATCGAAGACTGCCTGTCCTTGGAAAAAGCCTTGTCTATCCCATGGTTATGCTACATTAAAAACAACTTGAAATCACTAGGCTGTTTGGAACTGTTTACCAGCCCTTGTGTACTAAGTAAAGAGCAAATCAAGGCCATTAAGATCCAATTTCTGTCCAGAGCAATGTTGTCAAGGGAAGGAGATGTGCTGGGGAAACCGACAGTTAGGAGGTTTGTTATGTTAAGTTCAGGGAGTGCGATTCAGCCCTATTTAACCTACATCAACAAACCTTTCCACACGTTTTTGCTAATAAGGTTTAAGCATGGTTTGCTCCCTTGGCTCTTGGCATACCCAAAAGGATTTTTTAAAGAGGGAACTTTGGGGCCCTGTCCTTGTGACAACATTTCTGAACAAAATTTGTTGCACATGTTATTTTTCTGTAAATTTTACTCTTCTCAGCGTAAAAAATATATCTTGCCGATCTTGAAGAATTGTCAATTTAAGCAAGCAAGGCCTGCATTGACCTATTTACAAATGTTGGACTCTCCTTTGACTTGTTTTGGGGTTGCTTGCTTTATTGTGGGTGCCTTAAGAGCTAGAAACAGGGCTCAGCTTATATAGTTATCCGCCAATGAGCACCGCTCTTAATATGTTGTTGTGGACAGAGTCTTTTAAGGAGACACGATTCTTTAGAATGTTTTATTATTGAATGAATGAATTAATTGAAAAACATACTTTTATTGTATATTGCGCCAAACAGTATTGTATTTAGTTTTTGTGTTAATAATTTTTCTGTAATTGCATTTGCCTGTATCATGAATTTCTGTCCTGTGCTTTGATGGTTTTAATATTTTAACCGAATAAAGCAAATTTTGACTTTGACTTTGACTTTGAAGGGGGATCTGCCAGGGGCCCCCAAAGTCAGTTTCCGACAGCCTTTTCTTGTCGGACAGGCCAACTCAGAAAGGCTGTTGGAAACCAACATCGTAATGGCTCGGTCGGAAACGCAATCTATAGAGCTGTACGATGCGGTTCCAAATGACATGGTTACTCCGAGAGCCGGTCGGAATTAATTCGGAAAGACTATGTGGTTTCCAATCTGACCACGAACATCGTAATTGGTCGGGCAGATTGTAAACCGACCAAGTCGGAAGGGTTCTGACACAGTCTAGGGAAATCCGTCTGTCGGGAGGAGGCTTTCCACCCAACATTGTAATTGGTCCCATGATGCGGTCGCATACTCCCATTTCTCTATGGGAGCTTGTGCTGCAGCTGTAAACCAGCAGTAGCACAAACTCCCCTCGAGAAATGGAAGAATCTGTTAATCCATAACAAAAGTGGCAAGCCCCTCAAGTTGCCTGCCACACGGTGAAGTGATGAACAGGGGGTGCACCTATTGGCCCCCAACCGGAGGATGCAAGGAGAAGGGGGCCCTGCTAGGGTCCCCCAGAGTCGCTTTCCGACAGGCTTTTCATGCCAGAAAGCCCAACATGGAAAGCATATCAGAAACTGACATCGCAATCCTGACGGTGGAAAGGCCCTTCATTGGGATTACGGTCAGGCCTGCAACCGGCTGATGGGCTCCTTGAGCCCGTAGGAATCCAGCCGGAATGACCGGTCGGTTTCACTTTTGACCACCTGCATTGTAATGCAGCGTTCAAAAGTGAAACCTACGGTGGGACTCGGAAAGCCTCTGACCTGTCGTCGGAGGCTCTCCGCGTCTCATCATAATGAGGCCGTTAGTATTACTCTCTCCTCTTTGAAATACATTTGCTATTTTTGGCTATTCACCATTTCCAAATTTAATTTACTCAAAAGTGTCCAATTACACGATCTCACCCTATAAAACAAGGAGGTGGGGCCAAATGAAAAAGTGTAAAGTTACTACTATTAACTTTCTTTTGACACATAGGTGGAACGAGATCTCTGTCACTGGGGCAGAGATTTTCGTTTGGCAAAGTATAGCAAAAAGTCAAGGAGTTTATTCAACTTTAAAATTATTTACAAAAAATATTATAATGTTAAATATTAATGTAACATAAGTTTATATAATTTTAAACATATAAAAAACAAAAAAAGTTACAGTGTCATGGAGTTCCTATAAACCTATATAGGATCTGCACGTTTAGACAACATACACTATAGGATGGATTCAGACTGATTCTAGACACCCCTTCCGGGTATATTAGCCTGTATACCAGCTAGCTCACAGTGCCACTAGAAACCCCTCTTACCAAGGAGAGAATAGTTCTTGGCAACTATCGAACATGACAACCCTGATTCCTCATGGAAATAATATATTACTTTTGGCTCAGTCACTCGTGCTCACTTCGTCTCAGAGAGATACAGAGAATAAACAGTGGGAACATTTTTCAATAAGCATTTATTGAACCAGTGTCATTCTAGTATAAAATAGGTGTGCTGAAACAACCATTAGACAGTAACAGATATAAATGATTATAAGCACTAACAGAGTAAAAGGATGGTAGGTGTCTACCATAGTGCTTAAAACAATAAATACAGGCATGTATATTATATACATGACAGTAATAACTCTGTACTCCTACGATGCGACCCTAAGTAGGTGTACCTAAGTGTACCGAGAATATATGTGTGTATAAAGCCAAGAATCCCTCTTGGATAAAGTCATCCCCGTTACCTGATATGGGAGACTGTGGGACCCCGCCTTGGTCTCAATATGGCCCCCCGCAAGGGATGTCTGACCATTGCGAGCTGGAGTGTCTGCATGCAGGAACCTCAGCGACTCACATCAGTGTGTCGGCATGGAAGTCCTTTTCTCCTCAGACAACCTCAGCAAGATACGGTGTATATATACCCAAAGTGGTACCCCCTGGGATATATCTTGCTGTGTCTTGTCGGACTAGGATGACGGCAGGAATGACCCTTATACATAGTTATTATGCAGGAGATGGTAGGCCTGCTGTCCTGCTGTGATTCCACGAATCCTCATGCATAATGAACGAGGCTTAAGATTCTCTGAGAAAATCGCATGTAATCTTTAGGTATTACCGTAACTAGGTAAAAGGTCTGTACTAAGAACCGTTATGCAGTGTAATATCAGGGGAATGTAGGTGAAAGGTGCATTCATTACCTGAGCCGGCCTTGACCCTCTGCCCCATGGGAACAGTCCAGCCCAAACTGCAAGGCCATGTCCTCCCTGGACCAGAAACAAGCATTCTGGGTCAGAGTAGAGGGTCAGAACAGAGTTTGGATCTAATGATTTTCTTTTTAGTTTTACTCCTCCCTAGTGTGTGACAATAGGGGCTCACCCCTCCCGGGACCAGATCAGTATTGAATTTTCGCATATAACGTAAATATTAAAATTGTCTTTAAAATGGGCAATATACCCATTGGTTTCTAAAATAAACCCACAGACTCTGACTATCACAAAATAATAGTGATACAGCTATGTTTGCACGGCGCATCTCAACCGACCCCATGCGGTGTCTTGACCGCCATTAAAGGTAACTATCACACAGTAAATTGATAGTCCACGTGTTTTTCTGTGCCTCACGCAGTCTAGCACTTTTCAATAAAATCTCAACTAAGCGCCTTGATTAGCCCTGTCACATGCATGTAACTTCACTTATTGTATTTGAGTGCATGATATGTGTACGAATGGCGCTACACTTTTATCTGACACTGAGTGCTTTAGCAACCACCACAACGATACATGAAATTAGTCAAGGATGTGGTATATAATGTATTCCAGGTTGCATATTTTATGTGCTATGTGTTGTACTGTGTTGTATTGTCTCTCTTTCATTTACAGGTACATACACAGTAGTGGATCCAAATTACGGTTAGTCCACGAGGCATATACAGCACACCTTAGCGTGTGTGCTTGATATGCGTATACACGTGGTTTAAACATTTTACCACTCACTTTTTTCACTCTTTTCACTTTCTCTTTTTAACTTTTGAGAGAAAGGTCCTGAAGAAAGCCCTATTAAATCTTGCAAAGGGCTGAAACATGTAGACCAGAGATAACTAAGACACAATCACTAGTCTTAAAACGTTATCCACTCATTGATTTTAAACATACCCTGGGCCACTGGCACTGGGAATAAAGTAATTATCAGTTAGAATCCCAGAGGTATTTTTATACTACACCACTTCATCACATTTACAAAAAAACACCTCCACTGTAACCAGGAGTCACAGCATAGCGGAGTAGCATTCGGCTACTCAGCTGGGAACCCGATGATGAAGCATGACACCAACTAGGGGGCATATTAACAATGGCCAGCGATAATTATCGCTGGCCGTGCTTAGTGATAATTATATTATCGCAGGCTATCTCTGGTATTTATCGCCCTAGTAGCGCCTTATTAACAACGTGTTACTCCAGGGTGATAAAAATTCCAGAGATAGCGAGGTTATCGCCCTTTTACAGGGAACATCGCTGGTTTTCCAGTGATGTTCCCTGCAAAAGGGCGATAACCTTGTTGATACGACCCACAGGGTCGTATCAGCATAATCCACCCCCTATGTTAGGGATGGCCAAGTCAGGATTTTAGCAGACATTAGGATTTGGCAAAATCTAATGTGTGCTAAAATCATGTGGGCTGCCTTGTAAATATCGCGATGTAAACATCAGCGATATTTGCAAGGTAGTCCATCTTGGGTACGTCCAGTAACGCCCACTTTGCATCTCATTGGAGATGCAAAGTGAGGCGTTGGGAAAAAGGGTGCTAACATGCAATTATGCATGTTAGCACCCTCTTGTAAATAGGGCGCTGGTTTTATCTCTGCTTTTTTGGCTTTGTAAGCCAAAAAACCGGAGATAAAGCCCTTGTAAATATGTCCCTAGGTTGGTGTGTGAGGGTTCTTTTAACAAACCCTTGTGGTGCAAGTCATTGCAGTGTTGGATAGCCAATTATATTGGTCCATCCAAGTTGTTTTTCAATGCTTACCAAGGGACAAGGACAGCCCGTTCACGGTCCTAGCTCTCCCATTTGTTTTTCCGCCGTCTTACATGTGACATTGAATACAGTGCACTTTGGATGCAGTGACTGGGCAATACTTCCCAATGGTAAGTTGGAAATCTACAGTGACATGAGAGTATAAACATCACTGGTGCCATCTGTATTTTTGCCTACTTGTTTGCATGTGTATCGTTCCCTGTTATAGTATCATCTGCACTACTGATTTATACCTGATTTAAGTGTCTTCATTGGTGGATGTCTGAATCCATCTCAAATGTGTGTCTAGGCCAATTTGTATTTAGAAATAGTTATTTGTGATAGGTGTACAGTTCATGTCTTACCACTGAAAGGACGCTGTACACATTGGTGGGTGGATGATACATACCCTAAGCCATTACTCCATGTCATTGGTCGGGTTCAAATGATGAAGCAATAAAGGACATGACAGGAAGACTTACAGTAATTTGTCACTATTGGAAAATCCGTGGCAAGGATTTTGTGAGTATTCAGTTAAGTGAACATGTTGACTTGTCAAAGCTCCTTCGCTAATTGGTGGCATGCATCAGGGAGTGACATGTATGAGAACCTTGAACGTCTCCGGACAGAGCAGGCCAGAATCCACGGGAGCGAAGATGATGTATCTCCTCTCCCCAGAGACCACTCACCCCTAGCTATTTAAACAGCCACAAGAGGGGAGTAATATCTGTGGAGCGAGGAGACCGGAATGAGCCACCAGGAAGGGTCTCGTGGGTTCTGTAGGGGAGCTAGTCACTACGATAAGGAAACCTGTAGTAAGACAGGAAAACATATACAGGGCATAGGTTAGAACATATAACTACCACTTATGTCTGTTTTTTCAACCCCTCTATAAAGCAATCTTGTGTACTTTCAACACTTACACATATTGTCCTGGCAGGGTTTTTGTTCTGAAATCTCTCCAAGTGTCAGCGTTCTAAACCAAAGCCAGCAGATAGCACTCTTCTGGCGAGTTCCAAAAAATAAGAGTCAAAAGAGAACGCAGAACTTCCACAAGGATTGCAACAAGGTGCACTAGTGTCTGTTATTCACAGTTAATGACCAACTAATAACCAAGAAGGCAAACACAAATGAAAAGCTTAGATGCCGCTGTCCAATTATAGTACTCACACGACTTAGATGAATATCAGCCTGGTGATGGACACAACAAGGAGTACTTGAATGTAGGCGCTTCCTAGCGCGAGTTGAAATGCGGGAGTGATTTGTTGTCTTTTCCCCAGCTTAGCACAAAATCATATTTTTTGCCTTCACCGTAAAGCCCCGGAGGCACCAGGGAGCCGGGTCAAGGTTAGCGCGACCTCGCGCTTACGAACAGCAAAGCAAGTCTCTACGCGGGTCCTCGCGTCCGATCGCGATCACCGCACAGGCAGGAAACGGGCAGCTAGAAACGTTCAGCGCTACCACGCACAGGCAGGAAACGGGTAGCTACAAAGAAACAGCCAGCGCTACCTCGCGCTGGTGTAATCAATAAAAAAAATAAATTAAAAAAAATGCAGGTCTGCAAACAGCACTTCCACTCGCTACTGCCTTCAACAAACACCATACAGGCACGCAGTGCGTCCTCGCACGGGAGGGAATAATGTTCCAGGAAAACCAAGATTCTTCGCTCCACACGAAGACAGAGTGCATCGGACATAAACTCCCCACAATCCAGGAGTAAGGCGTGGCTCAACCACCAGGAAACAAAGCCAAGCACCTGGGAGCCATTTCTGTGTGCTTATATGCTGATCACATCAGCTGATTAACTCCCAGTGCAGTGTGGGAAAGTACACATTCATGCTACCCTCCTAATGCCTTGTGGGACATGTAGTTCGGGAAGTATATAACAACATGCAGAAATGTAGGGATCACATGACAGTGTCTTCACTCAGTATTACAAGGCATTTTGTGTTTGTGATACAAAAAGGTACTGTGATGTGCCTTCCCATTAGGACAATAGTGAAAACCCCTCTTCATTTAATGAATATTCCCTGAGCCTCAACAAACTTCAATGGCCTATTGGCTTTTAGGAATGCAATATAAGAATGGTGTTCTCACCAGTACCAAGCTGAATTAGGGATATACCTAGGCCTAGGTGAATGCCTTCGCTGTGGATATTTGTAGACAAATCTCCCAAACCCAGATTGTCGGAAGTCTACTTTTCTGTGCTACATGTGATACATAGCCAACTACTTAAGTACAGCTTTAATTAGACTATTCTGACAGTGGATATGTAAGGAATATTACATTAGGAAGTATCAACAGTGTGAAATAAGCAAATACATGCCACCCTATTTCTGCTACTGCACATATTGCTGCAATATAGCTGTATTACTTAACGATCATTTCATCATGATGTGGTTTTAGGTATATGAAAATTTGCTGATTGCCGGGCCGAGTGTGGAACCTGTTGAAAAGATTTTGTCATAGCCATCGTATTTGAAGACATCAGGTCAGTATGGTATGCTACAAGGGCCAAAGTATACAAGCTGATCAAGTCTCCTACTAGATACAATGAGGATGGATTTGAGACAAGTTCACTCATGCAAAAGGAGCTCTCTGTGGTGATGCCATCACTGTGAGCGAGCAACTGTTTACAAGCCATGGGGCATGCATGCATTTGCTCAGGCTCATGTTGAAGCAACTATAGTGGACCTTGTAGCTGGAGTCATCTGTGCACTTTAGAAATGTTCTTTGGTTAAAGCTCTTGGTCCATTGTGTTCATTCAGATGTCATAAACCTATTTTAAATGTTTTTTCACTATCATCCCAGGCAAACGAGACAGGGCCAACTTAGTGGGGAATCAGCTGGCCAAAGTGGCTCTGGTCATGACACTACATACATTGAGGGGGACAGTGGCCCTGAGGTTTATGGGTTCATCATCATCATCTGCAGACTCAACCTCAACCTCCAGTGGACACTCCCTAGTGATGGCAGAATACACAGGATCAATAACAACACCATCCTTGCCTGCCACCCCATTCCATCTCCACCCTCCCTCTTGCTCCTCAGTCAGTTGGCCAGGCCTGCTCCCCTGAGAGGGGAGCCATCTCCTTTGCTCTGGGCACCCAAGCCCCTGTCCCCCCCCGCTGCCCTGAGTGAGGAGGCTATTACCCTCATGAGTCACATCTCTGTAGGGCAGACTGCTCTACTGAATGCCATCCTGGGGCAAGGCAGCAATCAACAACAGAAGGTGGCCTACCTGGAAGGCACCCAGACTGCTATATATGGCCTACAGAGATCTTTTCAGACTCTGTTCTCATCACTTGTGGCAGTCTTTCACCAATCCAAACTACCACCCCACCTCCTGTTGTTTCCCCATCCCCATCACAATTCCCTATTCCCATGCATGTCCAAAGCGCACTCACATATAAGCATGCACCCACTTCAACATCCCCAAGCAGCACCTGCAAACAGAAACACCAAAAGACAAAGAAGCATGCAACCACTCACCTGACAGTCACCCCCTTCCCCACCACCACCCTCCCAGCATTCCCCAGACATCACACCTGCAATCATAGACACATCCACAACATCCATCACACCCCCAGACATGACATCTGCACCCACAAACACGTCCACAACACCCAGCATACCCTCAGACACCAGACCCGCACCAACAGACACAACCACAACACCCAGCATACCCACAGACACCACACCTGCACCCACAGACACATCCACAACACCCAGCACACCCCCAGGTACCACACCAGTACCCACAGACACATCCATAACATCCAGCATACCCAGCACAACCACATCACACACTGCCAAAAAACGCAAGCACCCACACTCACTCACACAAAAGACACTTACAAAACACACCCCAAACATGCACAAGATACATCAGACACACAGACACCTGCACCAACAACACACACACCCATACCTGACACTTCTACTCCTCTAACTCCCACGCCATACTCCCACCCAAACATCCAACCCATTTTCTCTGTGAAAGGTTATTTGCCATTACCATTACCTCTGTCACAACCGCCCCCTCCCCCAAAGTAAAAATAAAACCTTCCATACCCCAACCCATCTCTTGCACATCACAATCCACCCCTATAAAACTGTTCCCCCACCCCTAAACCCAGGAGTACCCCTGAGAAAAAAACAAAACCCTTCCCAAAAGCAAAAGCCCACCCCTCCCAAGTGACATCATTGAGGTGCCTGTCAGCCCATTAGAGGCCCATCTCTGGGGAATTTCCCCTGGCAGTGTTTTGGAGGTAAGCATGACGCAGCACAGCAGTCCACAGGACTGTTACGTTTGCAATGGAGTCATACAATCCTCACACTCATTCACATTCATACAAGACACCTATGCACATTTGGAGTAAGCGGGAAACATAAGATGTAAATCATTTCCACCAAGATGAAAAAAATGATAAGGTCTGGACATACGAGGTTCAATGTGTCCAGACCTTATCATGTGAATGAGTTGTAAGAAGTTTTGTTATTTTAGGGACTTATTGTATTCTCATTCAACTTTGTATGATTTATCATATGCATATACAATTTTTTACGAAAAAAACAAAAAAAAGTTTTGTATTAACTCATAAAAATGATATTCAATTCACTAAGCAAAATGTAATAAGAAATTAATGAAAATAATAAATGTGATGTTGTTTAAAGAAATTATCAGGTTTTAATGTTATATACAAGTGTTGTTTGCAAAATTTACAAACCCATACTAGATATAATCTTTGGTAAAAGCAATATAGGTCTAAGGGGAGTTCTTTCTGGTTCTCATCGGTCTGTTGCCAGCTAACACCTCAGCTATGGACACAATGTGGTTTTACAGGTGTGTTACTTCAAATTTCGTTAACGTCAAAGTTGGAGACATATGCTTGGCACTTAGTGATGCTATTGGTTGTCCTTGATATATTTGAAATCAGGGGGCCTGTTCACGAGACGTTTAGAGCCATGGGAAAAGTGGGCTCTTGCCCAGGGAGCTAGACTTTCAGGGTGAACCCTGACTGAGCCAACCCTGTTCTACAGAGTTGTGCCATGATGACCTTCAAATACTTCTTCAACAGATTGGTTTAATTTACATTTTACACAAACTACTTTATAATGTGGGTGAAATGTGAGTCTATTACAGAACTTTTACAGAGAAGGTGTGTTTCTGTTTCATGAAACATCCATACTTCAGTGTATTTCAGTGTATTTCATACTTTCATGTTTCAAAACAGGACCCAGCATGTGTGAAATGGGAGGGTGTCACAAAGCTTATTTGATGTAATATTAGTGATGAGCTACGTTTTGTTACAATATTAAAAACATACATCACTTTCCATGAATATTAGATGCCAACACATTTGGGATTTGAAAGGGTGTGCCTGTGCAGTGTCAGTGACTTGGCCAAAGAAGGCATCAAAGAGGTGAATTTAGATCATACATTCAACGCTGTTATGAACAGGGATTCACAAAATTGGTTTATGCCAGGGCACCCATACACCTCAAGATGTCTCTGCATGTGCATCTGTTAACTGGGAAGTCGATGAAAATGGGGTAGATTGAGAAGTCAATAGAAACGGGGTAGATTGTGACTTACAGTCGGTTGAGTCGGTTTTGGACGTCATCAAGCTGCAGTGGCAGGACATGTACGATCGGCTCCATGCTGACACAAGAGCTGTGTAGTTGAGTACAGGTGAGTTTCACGTCCATTTCTGCCAGCTCAGCTGTGGAGGTTTTACTGCCGCAGTCACATCCGCGGGGAGGGACATCGTGATTGGGACAGCAGTACCACTGTTGCCCACCCTCCAACAGACGTAATGGCCTATTCAAACGCAGTCAAGATTTCCTTGTGGTGTGGCGGTGCCACGGCCGTGTGATGGCGGTCTTTCGTCTTTGGAACCGCATGCTTCATAATAGGGTGGGCAGGCCACCAACTGGGCGGGTGTAATCCGACACCGTTTCGACTGTGGTGCACTTACTGCTAAACTCGTAATCAGACCATTAGTGATATTAAACAAATTAGGATCAGTTTCAGAGCAATGTATATGCTTTATATTCTAAAAGATTGTAACGTACTCAATAATTTTAAATGCTCAATGATTTCTGCATTGTGATGAGTTTTTCAGTCTTGAAATAAGAAATATAATATTTTATAACTTATTAGATTAATATATTTTGTATCTATGGAAATATTTTAGGTGTATTAAATCTCATGTTAGAAATGTATGATCCTCCATAATTGCTCTATGTAACTTTGTAGTTAAAATGGTGCCTATTTAACAAGTCTGCAGAAAAAAGATTCTATACATGATTTCAGTGGCGGCTGGTATTTACCGTCGGGGTGTGTCGAGGGGGAGGAGGTGAAAATAAAAATACACTAACCTGTCTGACGCCGACTCCGCTCTTCTAGGTCCTCTTCGCCCACTGGCCAGGAAGAAGGAAGCACCCAGGCTCCCAGCCTCCCGATAGCCAGTCACAATGCTGCAATGCCACGTTGTGATTGGTCTGAGTGCTGTGGTTCGGTGCTCAGCCAGAGAATGGCAGGCTGGGCAAGTTCTCCATGCAGGCTGTAATGCAGCTTGCATGGAGAACCTACAAAGTGCGCTTGAGGGTTGGCCCGGCCCGAGAGGGGCGGTCAAATCGTCATGCACACTAAAAGTGGGCATACCACTCCTCCCCTGCCCTGCTCTGTGAGCAGAGCCGCCCTGCCCCAGCTGAGCAAGAATGTAAAAATAAAATGATAATAACAATGAGTTAGTATCATTTTTATTTTTACCTTTTTGACCTTCTTAGTGGGGCGATGCTCCCCCGCGTTAGTGGAGAAGCCGCCACTGCATGATTTCGGTGCATACATCTCTAGATATCACCATTTGAAGAGCCAACACGTTTTTCTACAGGAGATTTTTTTTTTTTAAAACAGCTTGTGTTTTAAACTTCTGAGTTTCATGGCTGCACTATCCGCCATATATTCCCCTGTATTGCACCTCAATATATCTTTATATCCGACTACCTCCCCCAGTTGTCCCTGTTGTTTCATCACTGAATTGTTGTTACTGTTAGCACCATCAGCATCATACAGATTTTGATGGAATTACCAACCGGGCAATATTACAAAGAATACATTTAATTACCACACCTTGAGTGTCTGCCTCACAACAGAAGTATTATTGTCTGGTTTCAGAGTAGGAATAAGGAATAATTTGCTAAATCAGTATCAACACAACTGATTTCCGAAGAGTTATCTCCTATATATTTCTTGTTTCTTTATTTTTCCTTTTCATGATGTCGTATCATGATAAAATAACACTCATCTGCAGATCACTGGCCTGTCTTAATGGAGCAGTGGAAGAAAATCACATTGTGCATGTCATAATACTGTAAGGGGAGCAATCTTGGAAGCATATAACATTTTCCCAAAATGTAATGTCAAATTAGGTGTAAAGGTGCATTTGAACCTGATTCTAAATTACCTGCAAACCTGAAATGTGGTTTTAAGTAAATGATGTTAGGGATTAAAGAAACTACTAGGATCTGAAATACAAATGTCTGATTATGTTTAAAAAACTGCTGTCTTAGGACAGGTCCAAACTCTGACAGTTTGTGCTTGCTCTGAAATTGGTGCATTAGTGAAAAGCAAGACTGCAGTTTGAAACCTTTATCCTGTCTTTCAGTAGAAGTGGACCTGCCTGGAGGCTGATTTCTGGGGGGTCCCTGTGGCCCAATCAGTGCACCTGTAGATGACTTAGTTGCCATCGCACCCACGTCTGTAGTGTGACACAGGTGAATGGAAAAGGTTTCCACACCCCCATGAAATGAGGGAATGCTCCTTGTCATTGTGCCAGTCCAAAAGGTGCACCTGCATGCTCTATAAGCAGGGTTCTCCAAAGTCGGTCCTAGGGGGCCGGATCCATGCCAGATTTTTGAGATAACTACATTTATCTAGATGGGGATATGCTCAAAATCTGGCATGCATCCAGCCTTCCAGGACCTACTTTGGAGAACCCTGCTCTACAGCAGAGAAGGGGTCGCATAAATATCTGTAGCCGCTTCAATAAGGGACATATGAAGAGGTGCAAATGCCATTTGTGTTCATAGGGTACTATAGTTACTAAGGTCCTAGGAGCGCAAGTCATTTAAGGTTCCCATTTGAAATCCCAACGTATTCAATGGTAGACAATGATACATGGCATAAAAAACCTAATTTGTGTTGTCTCTAAACTATGAACAAGTAATCCCACTAACCACTAGGAGTTCAGGAAGAAATTAAAAGAGATTGATGAACCATAAAACCTTATATCTTGCCACTGTACAAAGAATTATCCATCTTTCATTCATGAAAACTTTCTTTCAATGCTTGATTCAAACACAATTCTTTGAACAATCATTAGGGCTTCATTAGGAGTGCCCTATACATCAAGAAACCATGCAGCTTCTCTCCACTTAACTTCCTGGTAATACCTTGGTAAATTTGGTCAGTGGAAAATGCAATATTGGAGGCCTAATTCACAAAAGTATATAGTGGTAAACATAAGTTTATGGCCAATTTTATTTTTTTCCTTCTACAAGGAATCAACAAATGTATGCCAGATGTGACTCGATGGATTAGGAGTGTAGACATCTCCGTCACAAGTGTGCAGAAATCCACACTTGATAGTCCCATTAAGGAAGTTTGAAATGGGCATTCTAAGCCTTAGCATGTGGGTGTTTGGGAACACCCATAGACCTGTACGTTTGCGGACATTTGCAATCTCCAATTCAATGTTTTCCTTCTCTCGAATGGTCATAGATTTACTCCAGCCATGGACTGAAGTAACTCCCCTTCCAGGCTAGGAATGGACGTGGTTCACCTGCACATCTGTTGGGGGTGTAGGGTAAGAGTTGTCAACATGCAGAAAAATGTCTTCCCCAATGGAGAAAACAGAAGTGTGCATTGTCCTTTCAATTGTGTATCTATAATAATGCGCCTGGCACAGCTTTTGAGTTGAACTAATTTGGATCTTCATGAATGCCAATAAGTAGTAAATCTGCATTATCACGTAGATATAAATCTGTTGATGCAGATTTACTACTTTTTTTAAGAATCAGGCCCTGAGAGTTTAGCAGCTGAGAATGGATGGTGAGCAATACGTGCAATCTTCTACCAGATTGAGGAAAAAGCACAGCCTTCACTATTTGTATTTCCACCGGTGTCCAAGCTTAAACCTGACGTTTAACTTGACACCTAAAGTTTAAGGGCCTGATTCACAAAGGTGAACTTAGACGTTTGGTCTAAACTTAGACCAAATGTTTAAGTTTACAACTTTGGGAATTCACAAAGGGCATTTACGAGTACTATCTTTATGTCTGCACTCGGGATAGAGAACTGCCCCGAGTGCGGACATTAAGATACTTCTCTTAAATTGCCTTTATGAATTCACAAAGTTAGACGATTTAGTCTAAGTTTAGACCAAATGTCTAAGTTTACCTTTGTAAATCGGGCCTTAAGTTTAGACCTGAAGTCTAAGGGATATATTTACAAGAATTGGCGTTCCGCTGTCTTGCCGCAGCGGAGTATTAAAAATGTTACCGTTGCAGTATGCACTTCCTAACGCCATGTTAGGATCGTATTTACAATACAATGCTACATGGTGTTAAGAAGATTTAGAAGCTGAAAAAACTGACCAAGTGAGCTTCAAGTTGCTAAAAAAATGCACGTATGGTCCAAAAAGTGACGTTCGGCCAATTAGCAGTGAGAAAATACACACTGGCGGCCTAACGTCATTTTTCTTCTACTAGCAGGAAGAAAAACAAAGTGTAGCTAAGAGAAAAAAAAAGTTACACTTACCTGAAAGCAGCTATGGAGCAGCCAGGATTGAGAGCAGATTAGGACAACATCCCCACTACCAGCCAGGATGACCAGCCAGAGTCCCAGGGGACAAGGAAGAGGAAGTGCAAGTTCAGTCAGGCGGAGAATGAAATCTTGATCGCAGAGGTGACAGAGCACCAACACCAGCTCTTTGTCAGCTTCAAGTGTCATTGGGGAAGAAAACGACCATATGGCAGTCCATAGTAGACAGGTTGAACAGCATTGCTGAAGTGTAAACCAAACAAGTCAATCGCAAAACTAGAGAGAAACTAGCAACCAATTTATAGTCAGCATTTCAGCCTGGAGGTGGTAGCCCAGCACCCCAGGAGTAGTTGGATCCCTTGGAGGAGCAGGTGTCCATTGTCATCTCTGAGGAGTGGGTGGTTGGAGTTGCGGGACAGGACAGTTCTGACTATGAAGAATTACAACAGCAACAGGGCAAGTCCCAACAAGGGCCAATGGGGGAACTGCGTAATGTCTTGCAGTCCAGGTAGCTGTGTCCCAGCACTCTGCAGCACTGTCAGCAGGACAAATTGTAGGCAGTTGGCTCATCTATGCTTCTATATGACATCAATGTAAGTCTCATGGGCATTTTGATTGTATGTTGACATAGACCAGTTTTGCGAGCCTTATAGCTGGGATATCCTACCTCAGAATGAAAGGGCAGCAATGTGCCATTTCTACAAGATATGGTGCATTCCTGTCTTAACTGCCTGCGCCGGCGCACAAACAGCAGATGTACACCAAAGTAGGCACCCCTGCATCATGGTTCAAGGGTATCTGCTTTCGTGCATGCCAGCTGTATGTGCACCACCAGAAAGGAAAGCACAGGGATGTGTTGCAATGTTCTAAACACAGCACAACCCTGCACTTTCCTATTCACACTGCTTGGTGCAGAAAGATGAATTGTTGCACTGCGCTGCACCACATGTCTATGTACGATGCCCCTCTGTCTCACCAGGGCCCATGCACATTAACCTAGACTCCAAATCCCTAATATACAATTGGTATCTCATAGGAGAAACACTACACCTGAGGGGTGGGGATATGTGGGACATGGGTAGTACCTACATGTAGGGACATTTCAAGAGTCACGTCCTTACTCCCCTAGAATAAACTACATGGTATGAAGCCACAGGTGTCAGGTGCCATGGTAGGGAACACCTGAACTCCTCTCATCTACATATATATGACTGGATGTGGGGGTGAATGCAAGTTATGTACACCAGCAGACTATGGCCCATATTTAAAGTCAAAAGGCGCAGGGCGTGGATGCTAACATATCAGCAGTGCTGAACTGCATCATTTCACAAATGCATAGATGGGCTAAACTTGCTGGGGTGCGCCGTATCCTTGTGAATACAGTGCTGTCAAGTGTTTGTGTAAAGATGCATGGTGACACAGCTAAAGTGCTAGCATCGCCATGTTGTGCCATTTCTATGTGAACTACTACAATCTGGGGTGCTGCCTGATGCATGTCACTTCATAACAGTCTGCCATGTCAGCCCATTGGTGATGGCCACGCATAATGTAAGTGTCATAGGGACATGAGAGTAAATTTATGATCAGGAAGTCGGCTTCCAGGAACAAAGTTGGAACAGTCAAAGGGGGCATATACACATACTAGTTCATAGGTCTGATGAAAACAATGTGTGACATCCTGAAGATAGACAACTCTGGTCATGAGGAAATGGCATGAACATCAGTGATTGGAATCTGATTACTGTGACAGGGTCCATCCTCTCAGAGTAGACACACAGTGGTAGTGATGACAATGCTGAGATCCAGTCATCTGAAAGGGAAATACAGTGCTATTTGCAACCCATACCCTTGCATAACAGCTGTCCTACTCAACAATTAGGAACTGAAAGTGTCTTGTAATACACTTTGTTGGTCAACTGCTTTAACCATGTCAACATGTAGAAGACATTGCCAATAGCATTTCCACATCTCATTGCAGAGGATAAACCCTCACTTCCTGGCCAGCACCCTGTCCCGGACACCTCTGATGATGGCGATGATGACAACCCACCAACCATCAACCAGGACACCCTCAAAGAACTGGAGTTCCATTGGGATGGATGTATGACTTTACATTGCATTCCGATGTAACTCATGCCTTTACCATGCATGCATTACAACGCAAATGCAATTACAACGTAAACCTTTACCACGCGTGTTACTTCAATGAATATGACTTTACCACGCATGCCTTTACAACAAATTTCATTGTAAAAGCATGTAAATTAAAGGCATATGTGTGGCAAAGCTTTTCCTGACCCCTACCCTAATCCCAAAGCCCGGTCAATGGCGTAACCCACTGCCCAGCCTCCAACCCTTCTAAAAAAAATCCCACCCCCTGCCCTAAACCCTAAAAAACAAACCCTGCGCAACTTCCCCTGGACCTCAGCCATTCCCAGGCCCTAAACCTTAAAGCACTACCCCTGCACTCCTTTCCAATCACCAGCCCTTGCCCTACCCTAAACCCTAAAACACTACTCCTACGCTCCCCCATCCTCCAGCCCTTCTTTAACTCAAACCCCTAAGATAGTAGCCGCCAGCACAGGCCTAATCCCCCTTACCTCTCTCCTTGTGAAGGCAGCTTGTCTGAGGGGCATGGCACATTGTTGTGGGAAAGCGGAAGATTCTCTCTGTTTCCTCTAACGACATGCATTGCCTACCAATGCAGCTGTTTCCACGCATATGCCATTACTACTATACATATGCCTTTACCATAGATACCTTTACAACAATATTTTTTGTAAAGGAATGAGGTAAAAGCATATGCAGAGTAAGAAAAATGGGTAGCAAAGGCTACGAGTTGTAATGGAACATGTATTGTAATGCATATGTTTCAATGGCATGCGTGGAAACAGCCACATTATAATGTCTATTTTACCATTGGGGCACCATATCCGCAAATTGGGAGGTTCAGTAGCAGTGTGGCATCTCCACATTTCCGCCTAACAACCAACAGGCACCACCCGCCACCCTGTCCAGAACCCTTGAGTCCGAGAACCCAGAGATTACATTCCGATGTGCTGTTGTAGGAGTCCGACGGGAGCTGGCAGATCAGGAGCGGGCGGGGATGGAGACTGTGGCAGCCACCCAAGAGGGATTCTGTGGGTGCCTCAATCCCAATAGAGTCAACTCTGCCGCCATCAGAGACACCTACTCACAGATTTGTTGTCTCCAGCAGTCCCTGGCTGACATCCCTGGTGTCATGAGGCAGATGCATCAATAACCACCCTGCCAAAGTGGCACCAGCAAGGTGACCAAAGAGCTTGAGCCAATCAGAACCATCTTGGAGTCCATGGAGTGGAAGCTGGACTCTCACATGACTGCTTACCACTGTGATGTTGCTGATGGTTTGCAAAACCAGCAGATCCTCCTCGCTGCAGTGATGCCTCATGTTTTGGCACAGATGAATGCTGCCGCTGGCACGGATCCACATTGTACGCCCCTGATGTGTGTGTGCCTCCCGTAGCTGCCGCATCTACAACACCACCCTCATGGGATACACAACTAACATCAGAGGAGGAAGATGTGGATGGTATCTCTTTCCAATGAAGTGTCCGGTAGCATTCATCTGTGCAGTACACCCTGTTTTTCCTCAGCCCTGTGCTTATTTTCACTTCACCCTGTTCACCATGGCCATTTCAGGACTGTCAATGTGGCCTATCCTCCCTAATGACATTGTGGTCATCCTCCTGACTGAAGCACTCCTCCCCTCAACCTGTCCCATGACATGCTCCACACATGGACTCAGTCTGCCTATCCACTGGCTTTAAACATCCTTTGGTGTTGTTGTTCAATGAGCTTTACCTGTGAGACCCTTCAACATTTGAACTTGTAAATGAATGCACTAATAATTACTACCTGTGTGTTGTGTGTCTTTAGGAATCAGGACCAGGTTGACCATCGGCCATTCTGGAGGCAGCTACACCAATGACTTGCCAAAGGGACATGTGTTTTGTGGAGTCTGGGACAATATTAGGCAGTGAGAGTATAACATATTTGATTATCCCTATTTGGGTGATTACTAGCAAGTGCTTATTCAAGGTTGCAAGCAATAAGCGCAACTGGTGTCATGCAGCCTCTGTGGATGGTGAATAAAGTCACCCCACAAATGCCGGGTGCATGGTTACTGTACGCATACAAAATTGGCCCGACAAGTAAATGCTGCAAGTGTGTGTGGTCAAGAGGTAGCCATCACTGTATGAGTACAAAAACTGATTAATTAGTCAAATGATATTGACCACAACATCCCTCCAATCCATGTTGTGTTAGCAACCCACACATGGATATTGTATGTGAACACATGATTAGCAAATTGTCAAAAATTCTACCATCGTTGCCTGGTCCACTGCTCAACAATGTCTGATTATTAGATGATGTCAAGTCATGGCAAGCCTGACTGGACCCTGCCCATAGGTAAGACAACTACTCACACATCTTGCCAAACACTGCTGGTAAAGACATATGCATGTAAAATACTTTACCGCAACACATGCTAACTCCCACACTGTAAATAATGACGTAGAACCTGTATGTAGCATATAATTACATTTAATGTCAATAGAAAAGTTAAATAAGAAATAACAGCCTGCACTATACTAACTAGATAGCCTAACCTATCCTACACTATCTTAGCCTACCAACCATCTAAAACGACTTTATCTTAACTTAGCTTACTCTACACATTTAGCACAACATGATAAACATCAACCTCCCTCCCCCCTCACGGCATGTTATCACACAAGGACAGCAGAATCTCCACTTAAACGTCGAATGCCTACACATAGAAACCTAAACTGTCATATATTTTTTGTATATTTTTTCACAATTACTAAAGTTTTAAAACAAACATTTTTAGATATAAAACACATCAACCACAAATAACCTAAACTACCCCAAGCCACTAACAATCTAACCCACCACTAAAAAAGATAAAATCACTATCCCTACAGTATCAATATATCTACACTAACTTAAACTATACTAAAAACACATTATATACAATATAAAGGTGTATGAGCAGGGGGAAGGGCACAATAGGTCCCTATGTATATGGGCGCTTTGGGCTGGCCATGGTCTGCTTAATCTCCTGCAGTAGGCATAATGCCTGCTCCATTTTGTTCTCCAGGACTGAAACACACAGTTTGAGGTCTGATCGGTCCTTTAGAATGTCCTTCTCTAAGTTGGTGGGCCCTCCTGTAGCCTGAGGTGTGGGTCCACAGGAGATCGATGGCCTGCTGGTGGAGGTACTAGCAACAGCTGGCTGGGAGGTACCTGAACTGGACTGTCCATGCCTGTCCATCCTTCTGTTTACAGTGATTGGTGGTCCCATAGGAAAGCTAGACCACTTCCGCAGGCCTTTTACTCACATATCTCCTCTTTATGGCCTTGTGTGCCTTGGTGATCCATCAAAGGTGGTGGTAGTGCTCCTTTCTCTTGATGTACTGGCTCAGCTCATCTGGGGTCATGTTGTCTGTTAAAGCAATGAGGATAAATGTCCCTCAAAGGCTGACAAGCAACAGATATCACCATCATGAAATATCATTATTTGCATTACATCTAAGGTAGCAGCCCCTACAGCCTAAATTCATCTCGCACCTTAGAGTGACCCTACACATACGTATTATCTATCATATCAGATGTCCTCAGCCCTAACTGCAAAGGCGGGCCAATTTTTATACTATGCAATTGCAACACCATTGGCAGTTCTAGGTATGACCAAGCCAGTACTGAGTATGCTCGTGAACAAAGATCTTTGGTACCTATTGAATTGTACACATTTTCACCTTGACTGTATATTAGTGTACCTTCTGCATTCTGCAATGGCCTTGATGCGTTGATGAAATATTAAGAAATGCTCTGTCTTGACAGTACATGTATTGTCTCACAGTGTTTTGTAATTGATAAGGTATGAAGCAATATCAGGACACATTGCTACCTATTTAGAAAACTTGGCAGGTATTATGTAATAATGGACGCAGGATTATCACCCCACATCATACAGAAACGTATACAACTTCTCATATTTGACCTGCAGTAAGTACAGGGTGGATCGGGGCCACCGCTCAATACATTCTCCCAATATCATAGCATGTGCAACTGACATGCATTCTGTATCATTCACAGCCACATCCGTTTTCAGATATGTATACACTACCACATACATTTGCATTGTCTGCCACTGGGATCATGGTTCTCCTGTCAAGCAACTATCATGTGGTCCATCCTAGATTTGCTAAGTGTTCTCCTTGACAGTAGTCAGAGGCTACTAGACATGCAACACATCACCTTAACTTTTCATTGACTATTTTCCTACTTCCAAAAGTTCATTTGTGATAAGGATGCACATTGAATCTACCAATTAGCACATCATCTGATGTCACAATCACTCCTTGTACTACGCAATTAGCAATGATGAAGGTCCTCACTAGTGAAGTTGGGGTTCTTGTAGTTTGCAACCTCATGTTTTGTGTATGAAGGAGATCCATCTACAAGACAAAACATGTAAATCACATCAGTAAACTTACTACAAATATTTAATATGCAACAACAGTAAAGTAAATATGCAAGGCTATTGGCTATGCAACCCTTCAGGTTGTAAGTGTACAAATGACACAGCTGACATGCCGGGATGATACACATTGCTAAGGATGGCTGAGGAGAACATACATAAAAATGCCTTAAACATGCACCTAGTGGCCATTTAGCAGAACCAGGTAATGAACTGCCTCACTACCAAATTACACAATGGTAGCTGACTTGAATGATGTTGTGTACCTACATAATTCACATACCATACTCAGTAAGGTGATGCTATACGGAGGCCCTCTAAAATGCTGACACCAGTAAATGAGTACGCTATGTACATCTCACTTCGTGAATACTTGTTCCCTAAGTAACATGAGTACTGTACCCGTTAGTGCTGCTGAGTGCATGATATTGTACACTCATGTCCCATGCATCCCTAAGCTGAAAATGACATACTTGAACTTGAACACGTATGGTATAGGTAGAGTTGTGCCTCATTCTGGGTAGAATACCCTTGGATACTGTACCATGTGAGTGGGCTCCCATCTGACATTTGGGCTTTCATACTGGAATCAAGTACTATGTGAGTCTCATATGTAAAGACAGCTCCAGTGGCTCTGGCCTCAAAAACACCTCCATGAGGCCATGCAAATGCAGCATGTGTGATTTGCTATGCAGTCAAAGGTATGCAGTCTGTTAAGCCAGTGCAAAGCACAGCATAGCCATAGTGGGCATCAAGGAGCTAAACCTAGTACATAAGAAATGCTGTTCAATACCAGTGTTATATGTATTGCCACATTACGAGGTAAGCTAAGTAGTGTAAACCATAGCAGGCCTCATTAATGCGTCACAACTCAGGGGAGATATGCCAAGGAGGATCATCAGCGCAACACTATGGGGCTTCTTTACAAGGCTCTTGCACAGCCGGCGCACCCCACTTTTGACATTGTAAGAAGTGCGGTGTGCAAGCGCCTTGTAAATAGGCCCCTTTATGTATGATGTATTTTCTGTGATGGCTCCTCACAACTGTGCATGACAAATGTCTGTTGTGAAATAATTGGCTCTGGAGCTCATCTGCACTACCTGCCCTTTCATCATATGAGTTGTCTGAATGGGCTATGGCAATGTACATCAGTTCCATGCTTCCCTGGGACTCATCTATGTCATTTACAGTAACACTAATAGTAGGGAGGGCTAGACAATGTCACAGATAGCACTGGTGCACATATTTTGCCATCACTATAGCCACCGCATTTGCCCTGTTTGCATGGGGGCATGGCTAATTTTAGCCAATCTTTCTTGTGAGCCTTACTAAATGCAGCATCTAGATGTGTATGCATTCCCCTGTCTGCTTGCGGAGCTTCACATGGTGGCCCTGGATAACTTAACCACCACAGGCCAGCATGTTGGGCAGGTAATGGCAGACCAGTCACTGGAATGCCCCAAGCTCCTGCTCATTCACGGAGCGACAAGGAGTATGCCTCGGTATGATCTCACCCACAATTATCAAACAAAACACCCCAAAAAAACGAAAACACTCTACTGCCCCTATAACAATTATACCCCAAATGACAAACACACAAAAGCACACAGGACAATAAACAACAATATAGCACAAATACACATAATAATGACTTACCTTACCAGAGGTGCTCGGTTTGCTAAGTTATTAATAGCATCCATTGACCTTGTATCAGCTTCACCCAGGGATGCAAGAGCCTAACACTGCCATGGGGTAAGTGCACCCAAATCTATGACTGCTCAGCCTTCTACCAAACAGCACCTTGTCCCACAGTGGAGGCATCAGGCTCTGTTGAAAATGTAGTGCTCGCTAACATTGTAAAGCATATTGGGAATGGGCGGTCTTGCTGAGGCACGTCCCATGTCCCAGGAAAGCCCTTGCTGAGCAAAGAGAACAATTGTGATTGCTACAACAGCAAGCATTAATTTTTTCGTTTCCCATGCAACCACAATTGCAAATAGGTGATGCCCCAAAAAAAGAAACAGGTGACTACAGGGGTCAGTCTCTTTCAATAGATGAGCTCTAATTGAACACGCCATCCTACCAGTCGGCTGTTGGTGAGTAAACAGGTAGGATAGAAGAGGGCATTACTCCTTGATGAAGTAAATCATGATACTTCTGTGCAACTTTTTGAATAACTCCCCTCCAGCTGGATACGCTTTTCTGAGTCAATATTGTTCAAGGTGCTTGCTCCGCCATTGGATATAAATGTGGGACTTGCTAGTATGCACATGGCAGTGCACAGTGTCCACTATAGTGACAGTTAACAAGGAGATATAGATATGAGCTAAATCTTTCACTGTACAGTGCAACTGGTGGACTGACTACACTACAGGGCCTCATGTCTTGTGGACAGTGTAGGCTATATCTTCCACTTGATTCAGTGTCCATTGTTCTGTAGCTGTGCAGGCAGAACCAATCAAGCACTGCTCCAAGACAGTCGCATTATTTTCCTGGAACTGTATTGTTGGCTGTCATGAGAGATGTACTTTGTGCATGAGGCTGCACCTTGCTACACAGTCAGGTGCCTCATATGGATGCTGTTGTGGTTTTTGCACAAATAAAAATGTTCTGCACATAGTAAATGATGTGTGTATATGATGAGTGATATGATGTGGCATGCTAGAGCTGATCCTGTGAGGTTCATTTATGACCATATATCTCAGATTCACAGGTATGGGTTAAATCTTCATGCCTCCTGACATTGGGATTTACATGTGAAACACAGACTTGACATAGGGGTTGGCTTGCTTCAACAGGGTATATAGAAGAATAATTTTACTAGTTGTTGCATTTGTGAGGGTATTAGACACTATTGAATGCACACACAGGGCCTCATGGAGCATTTGTTGCCACTGGACAGCAATGGATGTGATGTCGCTGAGCTGATCTGCATCCAAAGTGATTTTGTGGACTGTGCCTTTCAGTTGACATACAGCACATGCATGGTTTGTCCACATTCGCAACATCACATGATAGTGACGAGTGCTACCATCTGCTCCCCTTATACCATAGTGCATGTGTGTCAGTCCATTGTCCTCACAGGACGTCATGCTTTAAGGGACACATTTCAGCACCAATAACACACCATCTATTACATTCCCTCTTCTATTAGTCATGCAGAATGCTGTCTACACTATTTGCACACTGTCCCAGGGTCCTTGAACTTAGGTTATGTGCAAATGTATGAGTTAATCATTGATCCTGGCCACTGCAAAGCCTATGGTAGATATCCTTAATGTTGGGTGAATGAATGCTGCACTTTGGTGTGGCTTGTGTTACTGCAAACCAATGAGGCCATGCAATTTCATGCAAACAGCCTTTGCATTGTCACATTGATGTGATTTGGGAAGCTGCTCCACCAAAGCATCATGATTGGTCATAGTCCATCAGCACAGTTCTCTTATACTTGTGGTCCACAGTGGCGTAGGCAGTGTTAACATGTGTGACTTGTATGGTTGTGTTGCGCATAGGCTATGTAGTATGGTGGAAGTATATATGCCCACACCAACTACGAATGCACTGTCTCATTTATTCCAAGACTGATATGTCAACGTATTCATACATAATTTAATTGCATGTGGTCTGTCATGTGCTTTAGGTGTACTTACCAACCAGTAGGCCATTCCCATAGGTGCCATTCTGGAAGCGCTCATTTATGGGGGAACGTCGCAAGATGAATGAGTCATGTGCACTGCCTAGGTACTTGGCAAGGACGTTGATAAAAAAAGGCCTAGATGGTCCACAATTGATTGCACATGCATGGAATAGGTGTGCTTCCTGTTGCGGTAAATGTGGGATGTTGCCAATGGTGGCACAAATTGTACTTGTGTGCAGTCCATTGCCCCCAACACATGTGGAAATACTGCCATTGCATAAAAGCCTTGTTTGTTCTCCTGTTGTTGCTGCCCTGTTTTGGGGAAGTAAAGATATTTGGGTATGAGGCTCATGATGGCATCCAGGATGGTCTGGGAGGAACCTGGAGAAGGATGGCTGGGATACTTCTGCCACTCTGGCTGTGGTGGGTTGAAAAGTTCCAGACGCGAGCATGTGGAGTACAGTCAGTAGCTTGGCTGTGGAGGGATGTTGGTGCAGCACTGCGATGTTGTCTACAGCCTTGGCACAATTTGGTGCAGGAGGTGGACAATGGATTCTCTCCTGAGCCTGTAATTTGCAATGACCTCCTCCTATCAATGAGGGTTATCCTCTGGTGGTATGTTCGCTCCCTTCTACTGCGCTGCCTCAGTGAGGGGGGAGGTGGACTCCTTGGTGGTCCTAGCACCAATAGCAGTAGATCCATGGTGTAGCTGAGCTTGCCAAATTGCTTTGGGTCTGTTCTGCTTTTCTACCAGTGTGCCAGAATAATTTTTAAGACCAGCTTTTTTTTTAGCAGTAAAAAACAGCCACAAATGAGATTTATCAGCAGTTTTTGAAAAGTAGCCATGTTTCCGAAAATCGTTGTGCATATGGAAGTGTCAGTTTTGCAAAGGTTTTTCCAAGGGAATGCCTACCATGTGTATCATTTTTGAAAAATGCCGCTAACAGAATTGGCGTTGAAAACAATAGTCGGTAGCAGTGTAAAAGTGTTGTTAAGGAGCTCTACCGTCACATTGTAAAGAAAGTGATGCTATGGCGGCGTTATTTCCTTGAAAATATGCACCTAAGTTTAGACCTGAAGTATAAATTTAAAACTAAAGTCTAACTTTTTTTTAACTTTATTTACCATTTTGACATATAAAGAACAGAGAAATCCACCGGTACATTCCCATAACTAGACAACAATTAAAAGGAAATAGCACAACATACAATGTAATCCAATTGACAACACATAGTACTCGTATCTGCTCCATATATGTTCGTCTCCCCCAACGTTACACAACAAGTGTACATTTTGCATTGCGTAATTTGACTAATTTCAGGTTGGTGGGGAGATCTTCACCCCACCCCTGTGGGGACCATCCCAGCCGGGGGGGGGGGGGAGTTGGGGAGGTTTGTTCAATTTCTAAAAGGTACGTTTTCAGAGGTCCCCAAACATCCCTAGGTCTAGAAATGACCGGCAGTGTGGAGGAGTATATATCACTGTTGGTGTTTCAGTAAGTGAGACTGTTTAACCAATCTTTAACAGTAGGGGTACGCTTGCTCCCCCAGACTACTGCTATTTCCCTTTTGGATAGCAGTAATGCAATCGATGTGTATCGACAAAGCCGCTTAGGGATAGTCCTAACGTACCCCAACAGGGCAACCTGCGGGGTGAGCTGGAGATCCAGACCTGTCACCCGGCAAACTTTCCACATAGATTGCTCTCCAATAATTAGCCACTTTCGTGCAATTCCAAGTCATGTGCGCAAAGTCTGCATAGTGCGTCCCACATTTGGGGCACATATGTGGTCTGTGTGATCAAAGGAATGTAGCTTCGATGGAGACAAGTATGCCCTCCACAAAAACTTCAAATGTAGCAATTTATGCCTGCTGTTTAGTGAGATTTCTTTAATCTGTGAACAACAGAAGGCCCTTTGTGAATTGTCTATGGGGTGTCCCAGATTTCGTTCCCAGACAGCGCGGGTTTTCGTTTCTCTGGCCGTTATTAGTGACATGGAGGCTTTGTATAGTTTTGAAACTAAGTGGTCACCTTGTGCGCTTGTGATTAAGATCGTCAAAGGCAAGTATGATTCTGGTTCTAAGGGGAATTCAGGCAAAAATGTTCGAAAGGCACTGCGCAGTCTGTTCAATATGAATCGGTCAATGAATGGCACTTCGCCGAATCTAACCTCCTGTGACAGTTGGAACATCTGCCTCCCTGAAAACAAATCGCCGCAGGTTGCCAGTGAGTATGTAGTGTGTGTCTTTTGAACTATTTTTTCTGCAGTGAGGGGCACCCATGCAGTGTTTGCAAGTGGGATGGCTGATGAATATAATTTTTGCCCTCCAGTAACTGTAGCTAGCTTCCGCCACGCCCAGCTACTTGTGGAGACGGTTTGAATATCAACCGGGTCCCTGGGGAAGCCTTTAGACAGTATTGTGCTTAATGGGGCAGGGCTCACAGGATCAGCCTCCAACTTGGAATAAGGTATGCGGACATCTAGATGGTACAATGAATACACAAAACTACATTGCGCTGCTAAATAATATATTTGAAAGTTCTGGACTCCCAGGCCGCCTCTGTCATTTGGGAGAGTTAAAGTGTTCCAGCTAACCCTTGAAACTCTACCACCCCATATAAGCCTAATAAGATGAGAGCGTAGTGTCATAAAGAATTTGTTAGGGAGTGGGATTGGTATGTCTTGGAACAGGTACAGGAACCTGGGCAGTACTATCATTTTAATAAGGGACACTCTGCCAGCCAGAGAAAGGGGGAGTTTAATCCAGCGCTCTACTTGCTGTTCTAATGTGTATATTGCTGGCACATAGTTCAAACATATGGCCTGGTCCGCCTCTTTGTGAAGGTGTATTCCCAGATACTTAGTAGTGCCATTGCACCATGTTAGCGGAAATTCACAGTCCCGACTAACGGTACTGGGAGTTAACGGAAATATCTTGGATTTACTCCAATTAATAGCCAAGCCCGAAAAGGCCTCAAACAGGATAACTTCTCTGATTAAAGGGTCGAGATTATCCTGTGGTCTACACGTAAACAGGATTACATCGTCTACATAGAGAGATATCAAAAGCGGTCAAGTAGTGTAGGTGTCGCTCCTGCAGATGTCTAACAAATGGGTTGAGTGCAGTGATAAAGAGATGTGGAGACAACAGGCAGCCAAGTCTCGTGCCACGGGTCAATTGAAATAAAGTGGAAAGCATGCCATTCATTCTAAGTCTAGCGGTAAGCGAGCTCTAAAAGAGTGCGGTAAGTTCAATGATCCCTTAGGCATGCCCATTTTTCTCATGACAGCCAGGAAAACGGGCCACCTGAGAGAGTCGAATGTCTTTTCTGTGTCTAAAGGCACAGCCGCTGCTGGGGTATTGGGGTCTATCCTATTTATGATAGCAAATAACGTACGGAAATTCAATGCCGGAGACAGGTGCGGTACAAAACCGGACTGAACCGGAGAAAATATGTGGTCTAGGAGCAGTAAGCGTAGTGCTATCATTTTAGTCAAGATTTTGTAGTCAAGATTTAGCAGCGACAACGGCCTATAAGAGCCGCATAGTAAAGGATCTTTTCCTGGTTTAGGAAGTAACACAATCACCGCTTCACGTAATGTGGGGGGCAGTATCCGTCGTTCCTGCGCCTCATTGTAAACCTCCAATAAATAAGGGGCCGGTATGTCCTTGTAACTTTTATAGAATAAACCCGTATACCCGTCCAGGCCCGGGGCAGTGGAGCCGTTAATGGCTTCAATGGCACTGATAATTTCGTCCTAATAGAAGGGTTCCGCTAAAAATGATTATATGGGCTTTTCTAGCCACACCACCGCAACTTCTGCTAAATATTGTGCTTGCGCTGCCTCTCTGTGCGATATACGAGAAGGATATAAGTTAGTGTAATATTCCAGAAACACATCACGAATCTCTGGGGTTCTGGTTAGCAGTTTCCCTTGCACCGTGTGGAGCACCGTGATGTAAGACCGCTCGTGTGTGGATGCAGTAACCTCACCAGCGTACAGCCTGGGCTATCCCCTTCGCCATACCGTCGTGTGGTGGAATATTTACTTATAATGTGTCTCACGTTCTGCTGCCTCTCTAAAGTCTGTCAACAGCATCAGTCTTTGGCGCTGCATGTCACGGTCCAGGTTGTCTATTTGTTCTTGATCCAGTGAGACCAGTTGCAGCTCAATTTTTTGAGCGTGTTTCTCCAATCTCGCAGGACCCCAACATGCTTAGAAATGCACACTCCTCTCATATATGCCTTAAAGGCCTCCCAGAGAGTAGACCATAATATAACTGATCCAATATTGATCTAAAAAAAATCTAACATTGCCTCCCGGAGCTCTTCCCGGAACACACTGTACAGCAGGGCCTGATCGGCAAACCTCCATTGCCGCTCACACCCCTCCGGTCATGGAAGCCTAAGAAACATAGCTACAGGTGAATGATCCGACAGCGTTCTGGGCAGGTGCTAGGCCTCCCTGAACCAAGCAACCAGGGAAGGAGAGACTAGCCAGTAGTCTAATCTTGTCCAGGTGCGATGTGGCGCAGAGTAATGCGTGTATGCAAATTCCCCAGGGTGACAGTGGCTCCAAACATCTAATAAGTTGAGTGCAGCGCAAAGTTCCTGCAACGCATGGCGAGCTCGGGGTTTAGAATGAGCTGCATTAGACATACCGTCCCTTATTGGATCTATTAACAAATTTAAGTCCCCCCATACATATGTGATCTGTGTCTAGTTGTAATATTTGAAGATGTATAGCCCTTAAAAAATCTGGGTCATCAATATTAGGCGCGTACATGCTAACAAAAGCTATCTTACGCCCTATAAGAAATCCCACTACAATAACATAGCGGCCCTCTCTGTCAACTCGTGTTGTTAAATGTTGAAAAGGAAGCTGTTTGTGTATAAGTATAGCTGTACCTCTAGCATAAGAACTATAGAGAGCGAAGTATCTGTGTGTGCCACAAGATGCAGCAAAGGCCGTAGTCACCGCCTTTGGCAAGTGGATTTCCTGGAGAAAGGCAATTCCTATCTTGTATCTCTGCAAGTAGTGTAAAACTTGTTTGTCTTTCCTGTTATCATTTAGTCCTCTAACATTCCAAGTAAGGAGCAACAAGTCAGTGTACTTTAACATAGCATAGTACACATTCCCCAGCACACGTGATTTCAATACATATCCATTTCTGATGTTATTCACATATGATTAAAAAACACATTAAATCAAACAGTCGTTTGTTTCTTCTTATTCTTTTTCAAGTGTTTAATGAGTGAACTCTTCCATAGCCAAAGCCAACACGTGTTTCGTCGCCTCAGTATGTTTGTACAAGCGACTTGTTCACGGCTGAATGGATTGACTGAATAGCAGTATATAATGTGGCGATAATTCCGGGCCACACTAATCATGTGGCGTGAGGTAAAATGAAAATCTGCTGGGCATATAATTCTGTTTCCAATGTTATCCCGGTATTCTTGTTCCAAAATCTTTTTGCTCGAAACGCCGATCCGCCTCCCCACCCCTCACACCGTCTCTCCTCGAGTGCGAGACATAGCATCATGTGTCATCATGAAAAACAACCAACATCATATCCAATCGTGCATTTGTGGTATTACGTACCTTTTATACTGATGGTAGAAAAAGCCTAGTAGGTCATAATACCAACAACGTAGCATATCCTCCCTCTCACCCCACCCATCCCTGCTGACCCAATTGCAAGGACATTTCCCCTTGAATAATATGGAACAGGCATCAACTAACACCCCACATAATGAGGAATAGTATTCCAACGTTTGCATCACAAACATGGAACCCATCAAAAGGTGATAAACACCAGGGGGTGGCAATGCCCCGTCGATCCACCCGACTCATGAAGTAATCAGCAATCTCCAAAATGATCATGGAATGCTCTATCTCACACCGTGAAAAGAAAAAGAAGGAAAGAAAAACAGGAGAATAGCAAAGTCCACCATATAACATGCACAGATGCCAGTCAGTCTGATGTGAACAACTCAACACTGGCCACAGAGCCACTTTGCTGCGAAGACATGCCAGCAGTGGGCCCACCCTGTGAGCCCTCCACTCTTTTGAAGACTCAACAGGATTCCTGGACAGGTGTTGGCGTCTCAAACACTCGAATCTTCCCTGCTACATCGATTTCTTAGAGTGGCCTTCACTCCCACAAACTTTCTTCGCACCTCCTGCACCATTGCCGTAAAATCGGGAAAGAGCAAAATCGCAGAACCCTGCCAGGACAATGATCTCCCCTCTTGTGCTAGTCTTAAGGCTGTGTCACGATCTCGAAAATTCAATAGGCGAGCAATAATAGGCCTAGATGGGTCACCCAGGCCAGGACGAGGACCAAGTAAATGATGCGCATGCTCAACCAGAAAAGTTGGAGTGAATGCCTCTTTACCAAACAGATCTGTGACTAAGGTCTCAAAAAAGAGTTCCATTCTGCCAGTATTTGTGGACTCCGCAAACCCAAGTATGCGAAAATTATTACGTCTGCTTCTCGCTTCTAAGTCCTCATTTTTCATTGAGACTGACTTCAAAATTTTCTACATGCGGTCCAATCTTTTGACAGCCTGCGCTGCCCCGTCCTCGAAGACCAAAACTCTACCTTTTGCAGTGTCCAATCGATGTTCATGAACTACCAGGCAGACACCCATATTATCAAGTCTTTTTTTAAAGAGTCGAACTGGCCATCTAAGGACATAAAACCTGCCTGCAGTTCTGCCATAATCACATCCGAGCCAAGGGGGGCATCTACAGCGGAACTCTTCTCCACGCCACCCTCAGCCATGTTCGTGGTGGATTTGTGTCGTTTGGTTTAGGAAATTGAAGTACCCTCTGCTTGGGATCTTTCCGCACCATGACATGTGCAGTGTTCCACCACAATGGCCGCCACTCCCAACCAAGCGGCTGTCTAATGTACCCCCAAGTGTAAGGATACAAGTGGGCCTGCTCTGTCAATGGACAGTGGTGGGGTACGGCCGTGGTCAATATAGGCAGCCTCAAACAGCTTCCCGGGCCCTCATGTTGGAGCAATTAGGCACCACTCTTGGCTCCTTTGTGCCGGCACCTTCCCAGCACAGATGACAGGCCAAATCTCCCCACAAGTCAGCTGAAGCCCCCAGGCCTCGGTGCCAAATTTCTCACAGGTCTGGATGTGTCTTTACTGCCACCCAAGTCTCCGCTTCCTGGCTCCCCCAAGCTACCAGACCTCCCAGCTGGCAGGCCATCCCCCAGGCTCACCCGTGGCACCACACACCGTGGGGCATCTGGGGGTGAATCTGGCCTGCCGCTGAAGCCTATGCCGGGGAACAAGAGGTGCGGCGGTACAGGATGGCTCTTAACGGCTGTTCTTGAGGGCCATCTGCAGCCAGGATCGACACGTCAAGTTGGCCCTCTCGCTCCCGCGCTTCTGACACGGGAGCCTCCAGGCCATTCACCGAGTCTTGGGAACCTCCGGCAGTAGATCAGATGGGGTCTGAGAGGCGATCTTTAGGGCTTTCGCCGAGTCGCAGCAGCAAAACTATGCGGGCTCCAAGTAAGGCGAGGCCGCCAGGCCACACCCAGTCTTCAGCCGCCGCAAACGACACTCAGCATAACTCGGGGCCCTGCGACACTGGAGATGGATTGTTTACTTGGCGGATCACTCCTGGATCAGTGGCATCAACTGGTGGGCAGGATAGTGCTCTTGTTCAGGCAAAGAGAGCCAGGATGTCGGGCGATCCGGCGGAGCTACAGAGCTACACAGCCATCTTGGACGGCAGCCTGGTCACACCCCCAAACCTAAACTCTAACTTTAGAACTGAAGTCTAAGTTTAGTCCGAAAAACAAACTTTAGACATGAAGTCTAACTTTAGACCTGAAGTCTAAACTTAGGCTTCAGGTCGAAAGTTAGACTGCAGGTCGAAAGTTAGACTTCAGGTCTAAACTTAAACTTCAGGTCTAAATTTAGACTTTAGGTCTAAACTTATACTTTAGGTCTAAACTTTGACTTTAGGACTAAACTTAGCCTTCAGTTCTAAGTTTACCTTTGTGAATTGTGTGCATAGTGTTTTTGGAAAACATAAAGACCCTCACTTTGGAAAGGAGTGAAGTGTGAACTTCTGCACATTAATCATCATTGTTCTATTTAAACTAGTATAACTAGCTCACAAACATGCTATTACCACTTTCCTGCACAACAACGCTCAGACAAATACCTTCAGGAAAATAACTGTGCTGACATTGAAGCTTCAATGGAAAACAAAAACAGACACAGTTTTTGATAGATGTCTGGTAAAACAATTCCTGGCTTTTGGTATTGTTAAGAATCATCTGGCAAACTCTGAGTGAGCATGACATAGAAACACAAGCAACCAGCTCACATGTAAGGCTGTAAAACATGCTCCACAGTTTAGCACATTGTCATAAAAAACACACAGAAAAAGGGAAAAAATATGACCCAGCAAACAACATTGACACCTTTGGACAGCTGGGATGGCAATGATCTTGTGTCACTGAAATACTAGTAAACTATTAACAGAGGATGCTTTGTTTGCATAATTTAATTGTTTTTTTTTACCTTTTCCTTTTTTGTAGCAGTGATTAGATACCATTGTGTTGTGTGCCATGAAAAATAAATGTCCAGGTTTTTTTGGTGATTCCAACTACATTTCCATTAAAACCAGACATAAGAGCAAAAGTACACCCTATATAATGACAAACCAGCTGTCATTTAGACTCTTGATACTCTTGCCTTAATGGACATGTTCTACTGTTTGAAACCCACCTGCAATCACCTCCGCAAACAAAGCAAATGAAAAAAGATGTATTGCAGACATCACTTGACCTGACTCTTGGAGTCATTTTGTGCAGGAAGCACCACCAGTCAATAGAAACAGATTTGAGCTATTTGACATTGTAACGTTTCATCAGGTTCTCACCGAGGCGATTGTTGTCTTCTTCAACAGTTCCTAGAAAACCTTTGCTTTCCATAGCTGGAAATCGAAATCTGGCCTTTTTAGCCTTTTCAAAGCTGTGTACGCTATTATTTCCAGAAGCAGGATAAAAGGATGGAACACAAAACATTTGTGGCTCATGCTATTTCATATCCTTAGTGAAAATGTAAGATAGTGCTTGCTCCAAACACCTTTTACCACAGTATTATGATATATGCTAATCTGTGAAAAGCCAACAGTCAGAAACTTTATTCGGTCGTTACGGCTATCAAAGTGCAAAGAAATACAGTACAATGACTTCACCAACTCATACAATGTACTATTTCATTATACAGAAAAAGTTAGCTGAGGGGTCAAGGTGTATCAATTTCATTAAAGAAATCAAGGTTAAAAACATGATATGGTGATTATACCAGAGGAAACAACTCGCTCACGAAGGGGCACTAAAATTACATCAAAGTGCAAGTACATATGGTGCAAAAATACAATAAATGCTTGATATTGTTACAATATGAATGCAACGTTCGTGTTCCATTTAGATAGCTACGTCAGTTAAAACAACAAGCCTAACAAATGAACAATAATTTATAAAAACAATGCATTGATAAAAGAATTATCACATCACTAAAAAGAAGCCTAGAAAAGAATATACTGGGGAGAAAACTCCCACAGGACAGAGCTCTTGGAAAGATGGGAGGAAGTACAAATGTGATCAGATGCAGATATACAATGCAACATGCATTTTATAGATGTTGTTAGGGACAGAACTTGCATTACTGGTCATTTCACTCCAACACAAATCAAACAATAACCCTGGTAACAAAGAAACAACAATATCTAAGAGAGCCATTGATCAGCAGTGCCATAGTACCGGGAATGCCCAGACGATATTTTACAGGTAGCCCTTGTTCATAATTTCAATAACCTGGGCATACTGTTGATTAGTATTCGTGACATAAGACTTAGTTAACAATTAACAACTAGTAATAGTAAAAAATCAATATGCAAGCTGTAGATGCTATTTATCCCTTCTGCAATGCAGACCTCCTAATAAGCCACATTTTCCCCAAGAATTTGGCTACTGCACATGCTATTAGTGTTCTTGGATCTGTTTTTCAGAATACATAGTGCCTCTAGGTGGCATCGTGTGCCCATCTGCCAACAGACAGGGGCTACCCATTTGGCTCTCTGAGTTTTATAGAGGGGACATGCAAAGAAAACGTGCTTGATCATCTCAGGGACCCCTGGGCAACAAGGGCAGCAGCATGATGCAGCACGCGGGTCCCTGCTGCCGTGCCGCTGTGAAGGATTTCGGAGGGAGGGTGCCAAGTCTGAACTGTATGTTCAGCCTTCTGTCCTACGGGATGGTGATAACCTCCATATACTGCTCATACATGCCTAGTAGCTTGAACTCAAGGTATTCAGATGTAAGGCGGCCATCCATTGTGTGTGTAGCATTTTTCTGCTTTATCTGCTTTACCCAATTCTAATAGTGTATCCTTACATAGTCTCTACTAGGCAATGTGGTGGCCTCAGACTCGTCCCACAAATTCCCAAGACCTATAGTGGAAAGTAATGAGCGGATGTTGCTATACCACTTAATTTTTTTGAATCGATCTAACTTGAGGACTTCTTGAAGAGCGGACGCATAGTTGGTAAGCGCAGGTGTTTGTTTTAAACGTAGCCAAAAAAGAAGGGGGTGTAACCTTGCTTTGTCCACTATAGTGGATCTACCCATTTCAAACCTTAGCGGAAGGAGTAATGAACAGAGTGACCCCAGGAATTCATTTTCTGTACAAAGTAGGCCCTCAAGATTGACAAACCCCCAGATTTCAGCCCCATACAGAGCTGAACCTACCACCTTTTGATCGTGTATCTGAAATAATAACAACTAACCCCTACTAAGGTAACAATCTGGTGGCAAAAAATCCTATCTTGCAGTTTAGAATTCATTGAAGAAAACTCTGTCACATGGAAAACAGGCGCGTCAAACATTCACTGCAACCACTCCTCATTCAGTTGTGAATATAGTGCATCCACCACACAATCCACCACACATGTAGGTACGCTTTTGGCATATCCTCACCAGCCAGGTAGGAGAAGATTTCCAATCACACTGTGATGGCAAGCCAGCAATCAAACTAAAATTGACCCCTTTACGTAGTTCTGCTATAATATTTGCTGTTCAATGAAACAGAGATGTGATAGTAAACTCCCAGTGACTCTACAAATGTGGAAGTGCCTGTAGGCTATGGATTAACTCTAACACCATGCACAGAGAAATCACAGCTGTTTTGACAAACTCAAGGATGCCTCCCTTCCTACATGTCCGGCAGAAATTATGCTGTAAGTTAGTAGATGGGTACTCCCCTGTCCTACTTACTTCCTTGCTCTCAACCCTGATAGGTTTGATTCATTATGCATACCTCTTTTCTTGCAAAATGAGGTATTGCCCTTCTAGGTTGACCAAGATTGAACTTTAGGGTCTTCTCACCCACTCTTTGATACAGAGGGAGAAAGATTCAGTTTATTACATTGCTTTCTGAGTTTTCTTCCGGTGACTCATTTACCACCTTTAAAAAAAAAAACATTTCAGTGTTTTGTTTTAATCCCCAAGAGGGTCAAAATAACTGACTTACTTCATTGTACCTGTCACATTGTGTCAAGACTGTCAAATAGGGTGCTATAAAAGGCTTCCAGCTTATGGATGTCTCATTATACATGTAAGTAGGTCCCCCTTTTTTCTCCAGCCCAGCACTATAAGGACATCTATCTTCCTAGCACTAGTTATATGTCAATATATGCAATGCAGGTTTTTTTAGGATATGAGTTTGGAGCCATGACGCTCTTATGCCACATATCTTGGCTGTCATCCCTCAAACTGGAAGTTGAATTCCTTCTCCCACCGTTCCCTCTGATTCTTGTCTTCTGCCTGTACAATAGCATAGGTTCTTGATATGCACCCCTTTTATCTGCTGTCTTTTAAGATTCATCAGTCTAAGGAGGGCGACTGTTTTGTCTGCTTGCTTTAGAATATTTTGTTTTTTCCAAAAGGCACAGCAACAGATACTGAAAGGTCCAAAAGTAATTTTGGTGTTCTAAATTTACTTTTAACTTCTCCAAACTTGTTTACATATTTCCTGTCAAGTAACACTTGATCAGGCATACACCAGACTCATGCCATTAGTACAGCATAGGTATCTTCTGTCTATTTGGAACCTTTATAATCCAGGTTATAGCATGATTTATTAAAGATGGGATTAGGTGATACCTGAGATGGACTTCCTTCCATCCTTCTCTGGAGTCATCCAGAACCAGAGCATGCATTTGTAAGGTATATTAATGTCTGACCAACTGCAAATTGACAAATGTTTTCAAGATAAATCTTTCATGTTCAACCCACATAGAAGTTTTACATCAACTGTAACCTGTGATCTAGTTAGTTTTGCCATCCTGGTCGGCTATGCATACAAACATACATTGAGGCTAAGGGCCTGATTCACAGAACTAACTTAAGACAAAATCCTAAACTTACTACCATTTTGGTATTCACAGAAGGCACTTACTCATTTTGGTATTCACAGAAGGCACTTACTCATTTCAGTATTCACAGAAGTTAGGAGTCCTTACTTTAGGACTCCTAAATGCCTTCTGTGAATACTGAAAGTCTTAAAATTAGGATTTTTCTCAGTTTAGGAGTAGTAAAGTTAGGACTCCTAACTTTACTACTCCTAAACTGAGAAAAATCCTAACTTTACAACGTTAGGTGTTCACAGACGGCATTTAGTAGTCCTAAAGTTAGGAGTCCTAACTTAACTACTACTAAACTGTGAAAAAGCTAATTTTAAGACTTTCGGTATTCACAGAGGGCATTTAGGAGTCCTAAAGTTAGGAGTCCTAACTTTACTACTCCTTAACTGAGAAAAATCCTAATTTTAAGACTTTCGGTATTCACAGAAGGCATTTAGGAGTCCTAAAGTTAGGACTCTTAACTTCTGTGAATACCAAAATGAGTAAGTGCCTTCTGTGAATACCAAAATGGTAGTAAGTTTAGGATTTTGTCTTAAGTTAGTTCTGTGAATCGGGTCCTAAGTGTCCAAGTCATCCTCGCATCGTGTTGTGAATGGCATGAGCAGCTTTACTTTGGCCATTATGCCTTTGCCATAAAAATCGGGTAAGCCGTTTTCCAGTTTCCTTTACTGTGTTTATGCAATGGGAGAGGTAGACAGTTGATACAGCATTTTGCTTATGGCCCAGTGACCACTTTATGGCGTGTTATTAAGCCCATTAATGACAAAGGCAGTATTCCCCTTCTCTGGAAATCATTTTCACATTGTGCCAGAGTTTGTTGAAATGTGTTTTAATCTGGAATTTAAAATCACTTTTCAGGTCTGCATGAGGTAAAAGAATAAGCACATTTGTTCAATTCAAACTCTCTGATGAGTCAATCTATTGGCCCTTCCCTTAAGGTACAGCTGTTTGGTTTTGTTCCATTTCATTTTGTAGCTTGTTTTTTGTATTTATAACTAATACCCAGAATTTTAAGTAGGTGCTGCCTGTGTTTTTCATGGCAAATAGGATATCATCTGCATATTGTAATATTTTGTTGCATTGCTGACAGCAGCACCACCACAATGTCAAAAGGAGCATGTCATGCATTTCCCTGCACTGCGTGGCAGGCACTGCACAGTGACTGCCACCTGGTACAGGGACATGTAGGGGGGTACCATGGGTACGCCCCAGTGCACCCAAACCCCCAACAGATTGGAGGCCCGCAATAGGCCCCCTGAACCTGTCTCCACCAGCCTTCCAATGGCGATTCCACTGCAGCAGAAAGGCTGGCTAACGCCGGCATCATAATCATACCGGCGGAGCCTGGCCCTACACCGGCCCCATTTTAGCAGTCCAGCTCTGCCCGCCAGGAAAGCGTGCGGACTGCTACCAGCGGAAAAGTGGCAGGCGGAATTTCTCATCACCGCGGTCAACATCGCCATGCTAATGTTACCGGAGGCTTTCCGGGTTTCAATCGCGGACGGATGGCCGCCGCTGGCCCGGCAGTTCCCACCGCCCGCCCGGCGGCGGCCATCCGTCCACCATCCTAATAGACCCCTTTGTGTCTGAAAACTCCCCTTTTTATAGCAAGTGGTTGTAAAACTCTGTAGTTGTGGAATCAGGAAGTCTGCAAATGTTTTGTAAATTCAGTAGGGAGGTTGCCGAGTAATGATGTGTTGCTAATCTTCAAGTTTGTGATGGTGTTCTTCTCTTCCTTTGTTGTTATAAGCTGCATCTATTTTTAATACCATCAATCTAGATAGCTACATGAGATCTATATTTTAGAAGTTTGTGTCCAGCCAGTAGCTTAGCCAGTGTGCCATGGGCCCTAGGGCAAGGAAGGAAATGGACCCCTGGCTACTGTATGATTTATTAAATATAGCAATAATCAGAATTCAGTGGGCCCCTCAGGACTCTGTGCCCTGGTGCCACTGAACCTGTTGCAGCAATGAAAGCCACACTCCTGTGTCCAGCTTAACATCAGATGCTCCACTGGCTAATCAATCCCTATAACAAATAAAAATATCAACAAGACGAAAACATATTTTCTAAAGTTGTAGTGCAATAAATATGTGCAATCAACATTAATTCAAAAGGCATTACTCTAATCAGGGATCTCCAAAGTTTTCTGCAATAAGAGCTACTTAAATCAATAAAATTCAGCCTGAGTTACAAATTTCATTAGCGTGACTTCATCAGACAATATTATGCTAGTGACTACCCTATGTAAAATTACCTGCAGTGATCACCTCATTGCATCAGGCAGGACTGCCAGCGGTAATGTAAGAAAAAAAGATATATATTGTCTTGTCAGAATGGAATGCCTTTACGTGGGTTATAAGTAACAACCATAGCTTAAATGCTCCTGGCACAAAGGTAATAATATTAATAATAAACCTCCCCAACGTCATATGATTTATCACTCCAATATCTGCTTTAAATATTTTTTCGAAATTCCAACATCTTATGGGTTCTGAAAATACACACATTTATATCTCTAATACACGCTTTTTAAGTTTGATATACATATATTCAATCAATCAATCAAAAGCTTCTAATTTATTACGCTAAACTGGCCACCACAGGTGAGCTACTTACAGGTAACTGAAGAACTAATAGTAGCTCATGAGCTACTTGTTGGAGAAGCTTGCTAAAGGCAGTCATGCTGACGTCGCAAGGGCGGTCAACTAAGCACTATAGTGAGTGTGGAAGAAAAGTGAAAACGCACCATTGCTAGACCAGTTCCTCACCATATAAAATTTATCAGAATACTAATATAAAGTATTCAATATGTCAAATAAGTTTTACATCCGTAAATTTCAATGAGAAAAACACACATCAATTGACAAATCTACACTGTTACCAGTTCACACTGGGAGGTAAGAGAGAACAGGTAAATGTGGCATACACGGACTAGAATATATTTCTGCCAATCGAAAATATGTATACTAAATTAGACTTCAAAGTTATGAAGTCATGATTTCAAAAAGTCTGTGACAGTTTTTCATCAAAGTTGTGGGTAGAAGGCAAAGTCTGCAGATATTAAAGCTAAAGAAAATGAGAGTGAAACAGAGTGAGACACTAGTGACAGAAATAGAATGTGATAGCATGTGTTTCCCCACGTTTGTGCATGTATATACACATTATATAGGCTTTTATGCACCAACATTCAACTTCAGTCAATGTAAGACTGAGAACAGGTGCAACTGATATTAGCACGGTCATTTAACGGTTCACTGACAAAATATCGACACCCAAAACATCCCCATACCACAATATCGAGTCATAAATATAGATGTCAAAAATATCGACATCCTATATTTATAAAGGTAAGTACAAAAATATCAAAACATAAATATAGATGTCAAAAATATCATTTTTTTATATATTTATGCATATATTTAAAATAAAATAATAAATATTAGATATATTAAATAATATACTTAATAAAAAAAATGTAATATACATTTTAAAAAAAATAACAAATGAACTTAACCTATAAAATTTAAACACACATATATAATAATTATTATTAGTATAATTTTTTTTTTTTGGAGAAAGCCGATAGGTGAAACGCGTTTGTCAGAGGAGGGGGGGAAGTCTGCACAATAAACACCAGCGAGGAAATTATCCTAGTGTGCTCCCTGTTTTTTACAGCTGCGGAAAGGCTGCTGAGTTGTAGAATATAATAATTATTATATATATATTTACTGTAAACAATCAACTATTAATTTCCATTTTTTTTATAATTTTAAAAACATATAGCAATTTAACAAATAAATATATATATACATAGACCAATAAATTAAGATGTATGTTACAAAAACATTGTTATTAATTAAAACATGAAACTATTAAAAAATATTTCAACTTAAATTTCCCACTCTATTCAAGGCAACAGTAGAGAAAGTGTTGGATAGCGGAGGGGAAAAATTACTATTCCCACTCCAGTGAGTAAAATAGTAGGGAAAGTGTTGGATAGCAGAGGGATACAATTTACTATTCCCACTCCAGTCAGTGCAACAGTAGGGAAAGTGTTAGATAGTGGAGAGGTAAAAATTAATATTCCCACTCCAGTTAGTGTAACAGTAGGGAAAGTTTTGGGTAGCGGAGGGGTAAACATTACTGTTCCACTCCAGTGAATGTAACAGTAGGGAAAGTGTTGGATAGCGGAGGGATACATTTTACAATTCCCACTCCAGTCAGTACAATAGTAGGGAAAGTGTTGGCTAGCGGAGGGGTAACAATTACTATTCGCACTCCAGTCGGTGCAACAGTAGGGAAAGTGTTGGATAGCAGAGGGAGAACATTTACTATTCCCACTCCAGTCAGTGCAACAGTAGGGAAAGTGTTGGATAGCTGAGGGTGCAAAAATTACTATTCCCACTCCAATGGGTGCAACAGTGGGGAAAGTGTTGGACAGCAGAGGGGTAAAAATTACTATTCCCACTCTAGTGAGTGCAACAGTAGAGAAAGTGATGGATAGCAGAGGGGTAAAATTACTATTCCCACTTCAATGATTGCAACAATAGGGAAAGTGTTGGATAGCTGAGGGATAGAAATTACTATTCATAATCCAATAAGTGCAACAGTAGGAAAAGTGTTGGATAGCGGAGGGTTAAAAATTACTATTCCAACTACAGTCAGTGCAACAGTAGGGAAAGTGTTGGATAGTGGAGTGGTAAAAATTACTATTTCTACCCCAGTCAGTGCAACAGTAGGGAAAGTCTTGGATAGCGGAGGGAAAATCATTGCTGTTCTCACTCCAGTGAGTGTAACAATAGGGAAAGTGTTGGATAGCGGAGGGGTAACAGTTATTATTCCCATTCCAATGATTGCAACAGTAGGGAAAGTGTTGGATAGTGGAGGGGAAAGAAATTACTGTACTACTCCAGTGAGTGTAACAGTGGGGAAAGTGTTGGATTGCAGAGGGATAAAAATGGCTATTCCTACTACAGTCAATTCAAAATTAAAAACAAACAAAATATCAACCACCACAAAAAATATTTGAAAAACTGAATAACTGTAAAAAATATATATAAATACGTAAAACATGTAAATACAAATATATTTAATATTATATATTAAAAAAATAAAAACACGTTAATATGTTGAATACATATCACCATTACCTACAAATATTATATTTAAAAAATATAAAAATATTTTTCAAACAAAGAAATATTTTTAGTTACACATTTTAAACAAACAACATCATTATTACATACATTCATTTTAGGTAGATCCTACCCTAGAACACCACACAATTCACAACCCACATCTAAATTAAAAATAAAATGTACTTCCATAATTGACATAATTAATTATCAATTAAATAAATATTGTTAACTAAAAAACATATTAAAACAAATAGAAATAAATTACTTCCCACCCTTTAACCCAATAAACCCAATAACCTGCACCTAAACTTAATTACACAATTTCAATATTTAATTTTCCATATTGATTAAAAACTAATTGTTACTTAATTAAAAATAAATTATTTCCCACCCTTTACCCCTATAAAGTCCACAACCCGCACCTAAAATTAATTACACGATTTCCATATTTAATTTTTAATTAGTTAATATCAATTAACAGCAAATTAATAATTAATTAAAAATAAATTACTTACTGTGGAGTTTTCTCTGGGACGCTATTGCCTCATGAATACTTCTATTATGGCGGCCCACGCTCTTCTAACTATTTGTTTTGGAACATTCTTTATTATATATCAGCTGTCACAAAAGCTGCTTACATGCCTGCCTGCTTGGTCTTACAGTTGTTTTTTCTCTCAAGTCAGCTCGTCTTCTGAGGAAAGCAAAGCTAGCGGCCGCCATTTTAGTTTAGATTGAATTACAAATGATTGGCATTCATATACTTCCACATTTTGAGTCCATTAGATAAACGCACTCTGTGAACAGGAAGGTTTCTTTGATTACTGCATAACATGCTTCTTCTCTGCTAGTGGAAAGCTTTGTAACTTCCTAGCGCACAGAAACTGCGCAGCTCCAGTGTGACCTTCCGTCTTAGCAGCGCTTCTGAATATCAGCCCTTTTCCATACTGTCTCATATGGGAAGATTATTCTATCAATGACTGTTATTCACATGCCTTTATGCTTCGATACTTTATTAATTTTGTATACCTTGCAAGCATGGTGGCTTTATTTGTTATTCAGTTAAAATAATATCTCACCGATTATTGAAGGCTCTGCAGCAATTCACATAATTTTCCAGCTCCATTGTGACTTTCCTTATCAGCACCATCCTATACATTTTCTTTCCTCCTGTCTCAAAGGGGACGATTGAAAAAATCAGTTCCCCTCGCTTCATGCTCCACACAATCTTTTATCAAAAATTCCAGAATTTACACAGAATTTACCAAAATGGAAGCCTCTCTACTATCTTTATCTAAGGGACCTACATTGTCAAATCCTATCCCTCTAGCAGCAGGGAAAACTACTATAAAATGCTTGAAAAAGGATCCGCCCTCTCCACCAAAATCTTCTTCCCCTGTTTCATTAGATTTGCTGTTGGAAGAGTTACGTGCCCTTCGGCCTTTTATGGAGGAAACAAATACCAAGCTGCAGTTCCTCACAGATAATTGGCCCCAGATGGATGATAGGCTCACGGTGGTTGAACAAAACGTGTCTTCTCTTGGGCTCACAGACACTAAAGTCAATGCACTTCAATCACAGGTTTCCACACTTCAAAAACAGATTTAAGACCTCGGAAACCAAAATAGAAGGAACAATTTACATATTTATGGCCTACCAGAAGGAACAGAAGGCTCAGATCCTCTCCTTTTCTTCAAATCATTTCTTCCTAAGTTATTAGATCTGCCAGAAGATACTGCTCCTAATATCCAGCGTGCTCACAGGTTAGGCTGTCAACTGTCTGGCTTATCAAATTCACGAACACCGAGAGGAGTCATACTGTATTTCCTCGAATACACAGACATACTAAAGGTTCTTGCAGCTATCAAGTCAACCCAACGTGTCTTATGGTCTGGCTCAACCCTATTCTTTTCACAAGACTACGCCAAAGCCACAGCAAATAGACGTAAGGAGTTCCTCAACATGAGACCTGATCTACGTTCTTTAGGGGCCCAATATGGACTTTTCCATCCTTGTCTCTTTAAGGTCGCCTATAGCAATAAAACAACACCTTATGATGATCCAGTCAAACTGCAGAGCTTCATAAACTCCTGCAAAACAGAAGCCATGGACTTCTCGGGAGCCTCAACATCTTAAACCACTTAGTGGCAACAAAATTTCAGGACAATTTCCTTTTCTCTCTCTGTTATTATACTGAAATTTTACTTCTTGATTGATCAGTTTCAATGTTGTGTTACAATGCATTTTAGCATGTTACTGCATAGCTGCTTTATAACAATTTCCTTATTTTTTTCCCCTTCACAGGTTTATTGATGTTTGTAATGCCACCGTTGTTTCTGCACAAGTGGTGTGGTCCTTCATCGTTCTCCTTTCTGTTGAATTTGGGCATGCCATCTGTTCCATGTGGTTTCACCCCCCCCCCATTCCTGTTTGATATTTTTTAGGTATGTCTCCTTTTCCATATTTCTACATCATTTTCTCCCTTGTCTTCTTTCCCTTTTTCCCTCTATCTTTTTCGTGCTCTTCTATCATTTTCTTATTCAACGTTTCCTCTTTTCATCTAGTTAATCTTTCACTTATGCAATTAGACCTATTTTTCTCTCATTTCTTGTATTATCTGGTTAATTCTTCACATAGTTGGATTGTTCTCTGGTATGTTTCTTGTTGCTTAATGGACTGTCTTGATTGGTGTCTTTTATTTCTTTTTGTATCCATCTCATGTCTTTGGAATGTATTTCATGGAATGTCAGAGGTTTGACTTCTATAAAAAGGCAAAAGGTTTTGACTCACTTGGCTAAATTAGAAGCTGATATAGCATATTTACAGGATTCTCGCCTAACAGTAGAGGAATCTTTAAAATTAAAGAAAGGAGGGGTAGGGGAGGTTTTCTTCACACCAGGAGATGGTAAACGAAACGGAGTTTTGACCCTTTGTCGTAAATCACTTTCTACTAAACTACATTCTCAATATTCTGATAAAGATGGACGTTGGTTATGCACCAAATTGTTGATTGGAAATGCTCCGGTTTCTTTACTTAACGTATATGCTCCCACCACTGGAGATTCCTCTTTTTGGATCTCTGTAGCTCAACAAATTACACATTGTATTGATGATAATTTTATTTTGGCAGTTGATTGTAATCAAGTTATAGATCCCGTTCTAATCAAGTTATAGCTCCCGTTCTACATCGTAATTCAATGGTCTCTTTTTCCCCACAGAAGGCCCATAAACATTTTGCTCAAACTATCAAACAATACAAACTTGTTGATGCTTGAAGAATCTGCAATCCCACCACAAGATAATCCAATTATTATTCTACAGCTCATCAAACCCAAACACGAATTGATTGCTTCTTTATTTCCCATGATATATCCCAATCCTTAACAGCTGTGGATATTGGTTCTATTCTAATATCCAATCATGCTCAGTCCTAGCTCCATTCAGCTTGATATTTTACAAAAACCCAAGAAAACATCCTAGAAGATTGTGTTTATTAATGCTCTTCTCTTAGACTCATCATTTACCTCCTCTTTTGTTTCCTTTATCAATGAATATTTTTTATTTAATCAAACCGATACCCTGCATTTTTCTGTTATATGGGACGCTTTCAAAGCAGCAGCTAGAGATTTTATTATTGGTTATGTCTCCAAAAACTGCCAACCTCAAACCAAAACAAACCAATAACCTCCTAAACAAGATAAAGATATTTGAGCATTCCTATTATTATTCTAAATCAAAAGACTGTTTATCTGCACTTAGAAATGCTAAGTTACAATTTAAAAGGAATCCGCAGACAACACCTCATTACATTTATTAAACTCTAGTGCAAAATTTTATGGTGGCCAAAACAAAGCAGGGAAAATATTAGCAGATTACCTGAAAGTGAAACACAACAAACTTAATATAGAATCTATTATGGATGAGCATCTGACATTGAAATTTAAAGATAACGAAATCTTAAATGAATTTCTCCTTTTTTATAAATCACTTTACACATAAGAGTATCCTCCCTCAGAGCATCATATTTCTCAGTTTTTTTCTGCCATACAGCATCACTCAGATACCCGACCGGATCTTACACTCTTGGATTCCAATCTGTCACAAAAAGAACTCCTCACTTCCTTACAAGCTCTTAAAAAAGATAAAGCCCCAGGTCCAGATGGTTTTACCATCAAGTTTTTTTTACACTTCGCACAGTTGCTTCTCCCCAAATTACACAACCTCTTAGATTCTTTTTTACACTCAGACTGTTCCTCTGGCTCTTTCTCAGAAACCATAATTTGCCTTATTCTCAGAGATGGCAAGGACTTAAGATACTGCAAAAACGACCAACCTATTTCATTAGTTATTATCGATTATAAAATCTTTTCAAAGGCGTTGGCCATACATCTAGAATCCCATTTACCAAAATTGTTAGGAATGGAACAATCTGGATTTGTTAAGGGAACGTCTTATTACAAACAATACCCGTTTGTTTTTCGAAATTTTGTCTAAATCCTCTCACTTATCTCAAACCCTGGCAGCAATAGCATTGGACGCAGAAAAAGCATTTGATAGAGTTGAATGGCCATACATTTTTCACACTCTTGATGGCTTTGGCCCCAAACTCATATCTTTAATATCATTCCTCTACTCAAATCCACAAGCAGCAGTCTGTGCAAATGGTAACACATCTTCATATTTTAATCTAGGTAGAGGTGTTCGCCAGGGCTGCCCTCTATCCCCTTTTTTCTTCAACCTAGCCTTCAAACCTTTTTTATCTAGAATACGTCAAAACCAAAATATACATGGATTCGATTTGAAGAACACCCAAATCAAACTAGCAGCATAAGCGGATGACATATTGTTATTTATCTCACAACCCCAATCCTCTATCCGTGCTTTTTAAGAGAAGTCGAATCCTTTGCCTCTATTTCTGGATACAAATTGAACAAGGACAAATGTGAGATATTACCTTTAACTAAATATACTTTTAAAAATGATTTTGTTACTTCAAATTTCACTTGGAGTTCTAATCACATCAAATACTTAGGTCTGCATTTCACTCCATCCATTTCTGATACACTTTCTCTTTGCATGAATAAATGTATACAAAGAATCTCCACACTGACTGGCAAAAGGCACCCTTTATATGTATCTTGGTGGAGCCGTTTAGACACCATAAAGATGATGATAAACCCTATAATACTTTATACAATCTCACATTCCAGTACCCATTCCTTTAAAATTGTTTTAGAAGATAAATTCTGTGCTTTCCTCATTTTTATGGAATAAGAAACCACGCATGTCATTGGCGAAACTAATACGCCCAAAATCAGCAGGGGGGTCAATTTCCCTGATTTCCCTACATACCAGAAGTCTTTTTTCCTTTTTCTTTTCTCGAAATGGCTTGCTGAATCCTTGGCGGATTGTCCTTTATGGGCTTTACTTGAAAGCTCCTTTCTCTCCCCTTCTTATTTCAAGAGTATGTATCCTTCTCTCGCAAGTCACAATGCCTTTTTACTCCTATACTTAAATACACTTGCAAAATTTTGAAATCTAATTCACCCCCAATTCCTACAGATTTAGACTATTTTTTCAAATCCACAATATGGCATAATATGCTGTTATTGATATGCGGTAGGCTTTTATATTGGAGATCCTGGAGACAGAAAGGCCTAATTTGGGTTTATTAATTGTTTGCACAAAATGAAATGTTGTCTTTCTCACAGGTTAGTAGACTCTTTGACTTGCCCTTGTCCTTCAATCCAAATACAACCTTTTGAAACAAGACCTTTAAATTGTATTTGCTCACTTCACGTCTCCTAATGCTTCCAATTCCTCCCCAGTTAATAAGCTACACACTTTTCTCCGTACCAATCCTAAAGCTTCTGTTATCTATAATTATTTACGTTCTTCATGCGCCATAAGAGGAAAAATCAAAAGTGGAACTTTCATGGTAAGAAGATTTAGAGGTGTGCTGGTCGAGGACCCTATGGAGTTAAATTTGGACTAAAATCAGAAAGTCCTTGAGGGCAGCAAACACCATGCAGACTCTCTTCTTCATATACAATGAACTTCTGCTGTGTCCGGTTACTGTAAACAAAAGACGCGCTGATACGCCTGATACTTGTTGGACATGTTAACCCCACTTGCATACTTAAGCCACTTACTTTTTACATGTTCACTTGTCCATCACTTTTGGAAAAATGTATGGTCTCAAATTAACTTAATCTTTGGTTCCAGTTCTCCTTTTTCTACTACCTATGTGTTTTTTGGAAGTTTATCCCCTATTTGGACTAATTGTAACTTCAACACAAAGATCATTTACCTATTGTTAGCAGTTGCCGTTCAACAAATAACCAAAAATTGGAAAGACTTTACCAAATTATCTTATCAAGCATGGTGGTATGCCGTTTGCCACAATCACAGATTAGATACAACCCTTGTATACCCCATCCACATGGCTACAAAACACTTAGGCGCTGATCACGATCCTGTAAAAACCGGGTACGAACCGTCGGACGGAGCATATTCTCCGTCCGACGCGTACCCGGTCGTCAAAATCTACCAACATGGACTTACGATTCGCACGGAAACACCATTTCCGTACGAATCGTACAAAACCCCGACCGACGAAAAAAAAAATACAAATGCGATCCGGGAAAGCGCCGACCTGACGTCGGGACGCTCGCAGACTGCCATTCACGAACCAGGAATTACGATTCGCACCGATGTCATCCCGCACGGTGAATATTATCCGGCAGCCAAAAACTGCCGGGAAATCAGGACGACGCGAACAAGGAGTACCAGTACGCGACGGACAGACAGGACGACGCGAACAAGGAGTACCCGTACGCGATGGACAGACATGGACCCGAACCTACGTGTCATCCCGGCCCTCATAGCAGTCGACCTCCTCTACAGGTTACGACGCAGACGCCGCAGAAGGTCAGAACAACTAAGGGAGGGGGGAAAGGGGGGGGGGGTGGCAGGACCAGGGCAGGCCACAAACCCCCCACCAAAGTCACACAGCACACATGCCCTGGACATACCTGACTCCCAGGCCCTGGTCACTACGAGGGGGTGGGGGCGTGTCCAGCTAAGCCAGCGACCGCCACAACGGAAGTTCATGACGACGCGAACCGGCAACACAACCAGACAGGTACGTCCCGTACCCACGCCTTAAGAGCGTGGGTACGAGTCGTACCACGCCCACACCTACGTCACCCCAACAATGGCGGGACGGCTCATACCCACGTGGCAAAGGCCTGGGTACGGGCCGCACAAGCATCACATAGCGTGGGGACGGATATGTACGGACCGTACCCCCACCCCGTATGCATGGAGCGTACCCCCACCCCAACAGTGTAAGTACGACCCGTACCCTCACCTGCGTATGCAAGGAGCGTACCCCCCATGCCAACAGTGTAAGTACGACACGTACCCCCACCCGCGTATGCAAGGAGCGTACCACCAACCCCAACAGTGTAAGTACGACTTGTACCCCCACCCGCGTACGTATGGAGCGTACTCCCACCCCAACAGTGTAAGTACGATCCGTACCCTCACCTCGAATGCATGGAGCGTACCCCCACCCCAACAGTGTAAGTACGACCCGTACCCTCACCTCGAATGCATGGAGCGTACCCCCACCCCAACAGTGTAAGTACGACCCGTACCCTCACCTCGAATGCTTGGAGCGTACCCCCCATGCAAACATTGTACGTACGACACGTACCCCCACCCGCGTACGTATGGAGCGTACCCCCACCCCAACAGTGTAAGTACGATCCGTACCCTCACCTCGAATGCATGGAGCGTACCCCCACCCCAACAGTGTAAGTACGACCCGTACCCTCACCTCGAATGCATGGAGCGTACCCCCACCCCAACAGTGTAAGTACGACCCGTACCCTCACCTCGAATGCATGGAGCGTACCCCCCATGCAAACATTGTACGTACGACACGTACCCCCACCCGCGTACGTATGGAGCGTACCCCCACCCCAACAGTGTAAGTACGATCCGTACCCTCACCTCGAATGCATGGAGCGTACCCACATCCGTGTATGTCATGAGCGTACATATTGTGAAATAGGAGGGGTGTGTGCAGAGTCCTCCCAGCAGTGCCCTGAGACAGGAGGGGTGGGTGCCTAACACTCGTAGCAGTGCCCTGAGACAGGAGGGGTGTGTGCAGAGTCCTCCCAGCAGTGCCCTGACACAGGAGGGGTGGGTGCCTAACACTCCCAGCAGTGCCCTGAGACAGGAGGGGTGGGGGCCTATCACTCCCAGCAGTGCTCTGAGACAGGAGGGGTGTGTGCAGAGTCCTCCCAGCAGTGCCCAGAGACAGGAGGGGTGTGTGCAGAGTCCTCCCAGCAGTGCCCAGAGGCAGGAGGGGTGGGTGCAGAGTCCTCCCAGCAGTGCCCAGAGGCAGGAGGGGTGGGTGCAGAGTCCTCCCAGCAGTGCCCAGACACAGGAGGGGTGTGTGCAGAGTCCTCCCAGCAGTGCCCAGTCACAAGAGGGGTGGGTGCAGAGTCCTCCCAGCAGTGCCCAGATGCAGGAGGGGTGTGTGCAGAGTCCTCCCAGCAGTGCCCAGAGGCAGGAGGGGTGGGTGCAGAGTCCTCCCAGCAGAGCCCAGACATAGGAGGGGTGGGTACAGAGTCCTCCCAGCAGTGCCCAGACATAGGAGGGGTGGTTGCAGAATCCCCCCAGCAGTGCCCAGTCACAAGAGGGGTGTGTGCAGAGTCCTCCCAGCAGTGCCCAGACACAGGAGGGGTGGGTGCAGAGTCCTCCCAGCAGTGCCCAGACATAGGAGGGGTGGGTGCAGAATCCTCCCAGCAGTGCCCAGACATAGGAGGGGTGGGTGCCAATCACTCCCAGCAGTGCCTAGACACAGGAGGGGTGGGTGCAGAGTCCTCTCAGCAGTGCCCAGTCACAGGAGGGGTGGGTGCAGAGTCCTCCCAGCAGTGCCCAGAGACAGGAGGGGTGTGTGCAGAGTCCTCCCAGCAGTGCCCAGACACAGGATAGGTGGGTGTAGAGTCCTCCCAGCAGTGCCCAGACAGAGGAGGGGTGTGTGCAGAGTCCTCCCAGCAGTGCCCAGACACAGGAGGGGTGTGTGCAGAGTCCTCCCAGCAGTGCCCAGTCACAAGAGGGGTGGGTGCAGAGTCCTCCCAGCAGTGCCCAGACGCAGGAGGGGTGTGTGCAGAGTCCTCCCAGCAGTGCCCAGAGGCAGGAGGGATGGGTGCAGAGTCCTCCCAGCAGAGCCCAGACATAGGAGGGGTGGGTGCCTAACACTGCCAGCAGTGCCCTGAGATAGGAGGGGTGGGGGCCTATCACTCCCAGCAGTGCCCTGAGACAGGAGGGGTGTGTGCAGAGTCCTCCCAGCAGTGCCCAGAGGCAGGAGGGGTGGGTGCAGAGTCCTCCCAGCAGTGCCCAGAGACAGGAGGGGTGGGTGCAGAGTCCTCCCAGCAGTGCCCAGAGACAGGAGGGGTGGGTGCCTATCACTCCCAGCAGTGCCCAGAGACAGGAGGGGTGTGTGCAGAGTCCTCCCAGCAGTGCCCAGAGACAGGAGGGGTGGGTGCCTATCACTCCCAGCAGTGCCCAGACACAGGAGGGGTGTGTGCAGAGTCCTCCCAGCAGTGCCCAGAGACAGGAGGGGTGTGTGCCTATCACTCCCAGCAGTGCCCATGGAACGCAAAGGGTGGAGTAGCCACAGATACCATGCCCACAAATGTCAGTCAGGTGCACAAAGACCCTGCAGTACATGTACCACATGTGTGCGAGGCTGGGAGTATACGCATGCATAGCGCCAAAAAGAAAACATGTCCACATGAAGTCATGTCAATCGTCCACATACACAAGTACAATGACTACCAAGGATGCCACGAATGATGCAGGTGGAGACATCGCTCGGCATGCATGTGCAAAGTTGAAGGAGTCCGTCACACACCCAGCTAATGTACACACAGCTCAGCGCTAAATATTGGGAACACCCTGCAGGGAAGATGTCAGGGTACACAGAGGAAGGAATACACCTTGGGACAATTTCACCATGCAGCAACTGCTTACATGAACAGAGAAACCTAGCTAACACCGTGTGATGGCACACAGATCCCAGGGTCCCCCCTATAACCAGCACACTACTACATTTCCCACACACCCAACACATGAACACCACCCAAAACCATGTAGCAGCCCCACCGACAGCAATACCAGCAAAGCAGTAGTGTTCCAAGGGCAAAAAATAAATAGCTTTATTCAGCATGATCCAAAAACTGGTATGTAGGAAGTTCAATATTTACAAAGCCCATAGGGCAGTCCAGGAGTCACAGCTGGATGGGGGACACAGTGGGATGCGTGTCCCCTAGCTTGCCTGCACAGTTACAAGCCGTTGTCTTCCACAGGGGTGAGAGCATCAAGTGGGGGGGAATGAACAGGCACCGCAAGGACAGGAGGGCGAAGGGTAGGCGACGTGGGTGCAGGGATGGAGGACTCCACCACAGGGGGTGGGGCAGGGCCAGGATCTCGCTGCACACCTTAGCAAGGTCCTCCAGGGAATCCCCTGCACCCGAAGGAACCACAGGCCCCAAGGAGGGGGGGGTCAGAGGGAAGGGTCGCAGCGCCACTGGGGGAGGGTGTAGACAGGGGGGGGGGAATCAACCACCCTGACCGAGGACTTCCTTGACCGCTTGCGTGGTGGCATCACTGTGGGGCTCAGGGACAGAGCGGCCATGAAGGAGTCTTTGGGGGAGATGTGGCCAGGAGAGCTGAGGGGAGGGGATTTGGAGGGAGTGGATTGGGTGGAATGCGGACTCCCACTCTGGCTGCGTGTCACACGTTTGCCCCCCGACCCAGTGGGTGTGCCTACTTCACCCTGTGTGTGCGTGTCAGGAGGTGTGCGGCGGACCTTCCCTGCTGGTGTGGTGCCTGTGTCTGTTGTGGTGGGTGCATGCTTACGTCTGGGTGTATGTGGGACAGGCATGGGAGTGGGAAGTGTGGAAGGGGCAGGGGTAGGGGGTGGGACGTAGCACTGCAGGAGACCCACTGCTGCAGTCAGTGTGGAGTCTATGGACCTCAGCAAGTTGCGTTGGTCAGCCTGCGATGAATGAATGCCCTCCAAGTATGCCTCCATGTTGTTGAGGACCTGGCTGTGGCCATGGAGGACATTAAGGATCGCAGTCTGACCAATCTGCAACTGCCGCTGGATGTCCACAGACTCAGCATTGGCGGCAGCAGTGGAGACAGGGGCAGGGGGTGCGGTGCCTGGCAGGAAGGAGACATGTTGTGACCGGGCACGTTGGGAAGGGACACGAGCAAGTGGGAGGCGGCTGATGCCAATGGAGGGGCGGTGCGAGATGTAGGGCTGCTGTCAGATGGTGGTGCAGCCACCGCCCACTCGGAGAGATCATCCTCGGACCCGTCAGCTTCATACTCTGTTGTGCCAGTCGACAGGTCCCCGGGTTCACTCTCCTCCTTCTCTGTCCCACTCGAAGTGCCAGGCACGATGCCACCGCTGGCACTGGTGCTCGGTCCCTCCGCGCCGTCTGTGTCCATGTCTCCCTCCGTGTCCCCCGACGATGCTGTGGGCAGGGTGAAGAGACAGAAATTAATCATACACCTGTATACATATGTCACATGAGTCAAATCTACTTAGGTCACAGTGCATAGCCTGAAACAAAGGAAGAGTTACAACTACAAAACAAGGTACATATGTAGGCCCTGCAAGACACAGTTGTGTGACCCACCATGCCATGGAAAAACTATGGAGAGCATGACACAATAGCAAATGAGATGACATGGAATTTTTACTGAGGAGCAAGGCCCTGGGGACAATCCAGCACTGCATCTGCACCACACAGCGAGGCAGGCAATAGGGATGAGCAGGGAGCGCATCCAGGAACTAGAGGCACATGCAGCATAGGTAATACTGAGAACATGCCCACCCTGACTGGCACAATGCACCTTGAGTGTATGTCCAGACAAACATCACACACTGGCCAGTCCTAGCAAGGAGATGACAGGTCTTGACATGTAGGCCATGCCCGCACCACCCACCCCCTACATGAGACAAATCTGTGGAGACACAGGAAGCACTTACATCTCTTAGTCAGGGTGAAATACACATGGGATGCAAAACTTCAATATTGCACACAAACTACCCAAGGTGCGGCTGTCCAAATTATCATGTACAAATGGGCATCATCAGATGATTGCAACAAGACATAAAGGCAATGGCCACCGTGAGTATGTAATAGGAAAATCAGGTCAGGCTGTACAGTGGACACTTGCAATACATCTCACGTCAATATACATGGTGCCAGGGGACAATGGCACAGAGCACAACCTATGCTGTAGACACAGAGATTGTCGACATTCTCGGATTACACACATGATACCTAGGAAAGGATGCCCCTGGGGACAGTAGTGGCCACACAACTCCATGCTCCTGAATGGGAATGACTGCAACACACGCTAACATCCCTGCACAATGCGTAACGCACAATCATGCACATCATGTCACAGGCCACCACATGGGACATGCCTGCTGGAAGGCCTTGCACTCGAGAGATTAACTCCCATGTCTGGAATCAGCATTAGTGCCAACTGACATGGAACCCACAAGTCCAGAACTGGACAGGGCACAGGCAAGGTCACTAAACCTGTTACACACCACCCCCACACATGATGCTGCAGGCATTGTACACTTGGAGAAGGTGTCAGGCTACATAACTTTGTGATGGAGTGACTAAACAGAGACCAGGGAACACATTGCAAGGTGGGGAAGGGAGGCAGGAGAGCCCTGCAACACTGTGGGTAACAGGATCTGCACAGCACCATAAACCATGGAAGTGTATCCATGGAACAGTGCACTTACAAATGCTGGTGAAACACAACAAACACACACATGTACCTACCCTCTTCCGGCTGCTGCACCTCCTGTAGGCGCCTGTCCAAGTCAGGAAAGACCACCGCCAGCACACGTTTCTGGATGTGGGAGAGACGGTGGCGCCCGCGGTTCTTATGGCTCTCAGGTGAGTCCCCCAGCAGGACCCGTGCGATCTTCCGCGTCCAGCACCGGATATCCTGCCAGCGTTTCCTCACCTGGGACAGGCGCCGCTTCCGACCATCCGCACTCCTTCCGGCGCTGACGGCGTCCAGCCATATCTGCTCCTTGGCAGAGGCGTCTACCTGTGAGGATGGACAAGTGACACTACATCAATACACCTGGCACATGTCACAGGGACACAGATTAGAACACATTCGCTGTTTACAACAAGGCATAGTATGCATCCAACGCATTGCACCTCTGTCATAGGGACATGATCCTCTGGGGGAAGGGCAAAAGCAGTACGTGCCATTGAAAGGACACAGGTGGAATGAGGGCAACTACACAATCAATGATCCAGGCTCACACTGTGCATCACACCCACCCCTCCTGTCTCAGGGCACTGTTTGGAGTGATAGGCCCCCACCCCTCCTGTCTCAGGGCACTGCTGGGAGTGATGGGCTCCCACCCCTCCTGTCTCAGGGCACTGCTGGGAGTGATAGGCCCCCACCCCTCCTGTCTCAGGGCACTGTTTGGAGTGATAGGCCCCCACCCCTCCTGTCTCAGGGCACTGCTGGGAGACATCAGGCATTCCCCCCCCTGGAACCCCCCTACAGTACATAGCATGTGTGTCACACCTGGACACAATGGCAGTAGTCACAGTCACTAAAAAGGGACACAGTCTGTGCCAGTGGACACTGCACTCACCTGATAACCTGGTCACCCGTACAGCATGGGGTACCGTGGGAGGATCACATCCACCAAAGCCATGTTCTCCTCCAGGGTGAATGGCTTTGACCTCTCCACAGCCCTTGACATGGTTCCAGGGAATCAGTAGCAGCAGCTGGGTCGTGGAATACAGAGATGTGCAGGCAAGTGCTCCCTCATGGGACCTGGCTGCCTTATATCTGCCTTGCTGGCCCATCTCATGCACAGGAGTACAGAGTGATTGGTCACTCACATTTGCATCCTATGTTTCCTCCAATCCCTTCAAACCTAGCAGTCTGTGGGTTCTCAATCTGTTTTTTTCTCCTGCATGATGTCAGCCCCACAAACACATTGCAACAAAGTAGATTCATTCCAACTGACTTCTGCCGTGCAGCTTCCTGAACAAAATCAAAATTTGAACTTGGTCTCCATGACAACCAGCATGCATGTAGGCCTTAATACTTGTCCCTCATGTGTCCCCTATGTAATTTGGAGCTTCACACACAGGTACGGTGCGTTCCGGGGCCCTAGGGCACCCCAAATGCATAGCAACGGGCCGTACACGCGTGCCTACGTTCACTATCACTCTGGGTGTCCTCGCGTATGCGTACTCGTAGTGGTATGGGCCGTACACGCGCCTGTACGCTCCCTATCACTACGTGTACGCATACGCGAGAACACCCAGAGTGATATGGAGCGTACAGGCGTGTGTACGCTCCGTATCACTACGTGTACGCATACGCGAGAACACCCCGAGTGATATGGAGCGTACAGGCGCGTGTACGGCCCTACCACTCTGGGTGTCCTCGCGTATGCGTACTCGTAGTGGTACGGACCGTACACACGCCTGTACGCTCCATATCACTCTGGGTGTTCTCGCGTATGCGTACACGTAGTGATAGGGAGCGTACAGGCGTGTGTACGGTCCGTACCACTACGAGTACGCATACGCAAGAACACCCCGAGTGATATGGAGCGTACAGGCGCGTGTACGGCCCTACCACTCTGGGTGTCCTCGCGTATGCGTACTCGTAGTGGTACGGACCGTACACACGCCTGTACGCTCCATATCACTCGGGGTGTTCTCGCGTATGCGTACACGTAGTGATAGGGAGCGTACAGGCGCGTGTACGGCCCGTACCACTACGAGTACGCATACGCGAGGACACCCATACTGATAGGGAGCGTACAGGCGCGTGTACGGCCCTACCACTCTGGGTGTTCTTGCGTATGCATACTCGTAGTGGTACGGACCGTGAACATGCCTGTACGCTCACCATCACGATGGGTACACATACGGCAGCACTCCCATAGTGATATTGGAACGTACACAGGCCCTCTTAGCAGCAGTACGGCGGTTTTCACACATCACAGTGGTGACAGGCAGCACACAGGAAGGAATAGGGCTGACATACTTGTCCATGGATGGACATCAAGGCATTGTCTGTGCATTACTACATGTGTGGGGCACAGGTGTGACAGGCTGTGATGTGGAACATTACTCCTGAGTCGAGAAGGCACCAGATGTATGATGAGATGTGTACAGATGTAATGTGTGACGGTGCAATGTGTGCCAGGCATGCCCTTGACTCCTTTGACATGTGTGCATGTCGTACTGCACACTGGGGATGAGTGTCACTGGCATGGCACGGACACCAACACACACAAGTGTCCCCTGATGCCCGGTACAGGGGTTACCACACCTGACTTGTCACTACCCACGGTGCATGATGTGACTATGTCATGTATATGTGGGGGCTTCCCATTAGATTGATGTTGGAGCACCCTCAAAAGCTGCAGCTGTTGCAGCAACCAACATGTGTATGTGTGTAGATTGACATTGGACACTGTTCCGCACACCATGCCACATGTGGTATCGGATGTGAGGTGCGTATGTATGCATGGGACACGGAGTAGCGTGACAAGGACATGTCTGCATCCTCTCAATGAATGTGTGGTGAGTCATGACATGTGCACCTTCATGGCAAGGTGTGTGGGCTGTCCTAGTGTAATGTCATGTGACCTGTGTCTCTAGTGTTCCGCTACCAGTCTCTGCAATCGACATCCTACTTCTGCTGATGTGTGGGTGTATGTCACTCCTGTGTTGCGTCTGGCTGTTGACTTGCACTGGGACACAGCTAATCCCATGGCATGGCATGTGGAGGTTCTCAATCTCCGTGTGTAGCTGGGTCTTGGTGGGAGTGTCACCTGCCAGCCATACGTGTCCAGGGCATGTGGCACATACCTGACTCCGTATGTAGCATATGTGTATAGACAGATTAACATGTGCTCAGTACAAATTATTTGTTGTTGTGGGGCACTCACTCTTCCTTGTCACTTCCAAATTCCTGCAGAGCGCCGTCTCTTCCCCGAGCTATTCCGGACTTGGCTGCCATGCGGGAGAATGATTGTGTCCGGTGCTACCGCTTCCCCCAACCGTTGATTCTGGAGTTGACGGCGAGACTGGCACCACACCTGCAACCGCTGCACAGGTATCCTACGGCACTGACACCCAAGCTGAAGGTAATGGCAGCCCTACATTTTCTAGCCACGGGTACCTTTCAAAATACCATTGCTCATGTTGGTGGCATGTCCCAGAGCATGTTCTGCCGTGTGCTGCATGATTTCTTAGAGGCCATGTTGATTCACCTGGATGACTTCATCAAGTTCCCAACCCCTGAAATGTTGACTGGGGTCAAGCGTGGATTCTATGCCCTGGCTTGGCATTCATGCCTGGTCATTCTGGTGTCCGCAACAGCATTCACAGCATCGACGATGGTCTGCCAAATGGCTGTTTTTGCTGCCATGCTGGTCTGTCTGACCAATGTTCCAAAGAGCTGTGGCTCGACTCTGAGGATTTCATCGACAAGGACTTCCAACTCTCGGTTACTGAACTTTGGATTCTTGTTAGTGGGCATGGTGAGGGGTGTGGGTGTGGATGGTGGGGGGTGTGTGTGGATGGTGGGGGGTGTGTGTGGATGGTTGTGGGTGTGTGGGTGTGGTTGTGCAGGTGTGTGTGTGAATGTGATGAGGGGGTGTTTGTGAAGGTGGTTGTGTGAAGGTGTGCAAGTGTAAGGTGTGGTGAAGCTTGTAGTATGGTGCTGTAGGTTGTCTGTGGGGTCTGGCAGCAGTGAGTCTGTTGCAAAGGCTCATGGTTTGTGTGTGTGGGCCCTTTTTATTGGTCCATGGCTGGGTGTGGCTGTGTTTGAAGTTTGGGTGGGTGTGTTATAAGGAGTGGTGGTGTTTTGGGCCTCTGTTTGTTTTTGGCAGTTGCAGGTCAGTGAATGTGTTATTTTAGTGGTTGTTGGACATGTTTTGTGGCTTTGTGCCATTCGATTCGTGTATTCTTGTGTTGTTTTGGTTTGTCCTGGTGGTGTACGTGCATTTTTAGCGTGTGTACGGTGTGTACATGGGCCATTTGGTTGTACGGTGCTGTCCTTGTGTGTGGCTTGGTACGACTCGTACATGCGGTTGTGATGTTGGGGCCTGGGGTGCGCTCCGTACTTAGGAGGTTGTGGTGGGGGTGCGACTCTGATGTACACGGGTGTACATACAGGGGGGTACGACACGTACAGGGGTGGGGGTACGACTCGAACGTACAGGGGTGTACATACACGGTGGTACGACACGTACAGGGGTGGGGGTACGACTCGAACGTACAGGGGTGTACATACACGGTGGTACGACACGTACAGGGGTGGGGGTAGGACTCGAACGTACAGGGGTGTGGGTACACGGTGGTACGACACGTACAGGGGTGGGGGTACGACTCGAACGTACAGGGGTGTACATACACGGTGGTACGACACGTACAGGGGTGGGGGTACGACTCGAACGTACAGGGGTGTGGGTACACAGGGGTACGACACGTACAGGGGTGGGGGTATGACTCGAACGTACAGGGGTGTACATACACGGTGGTACGACACGTACAGGGGTGGGGGTACGACTCGAACGTACGGGGGTGTGGGTACACGGGGGTACGACACGTACAGGGGTGGGGGTACGACTCTGACGTACAGGGGTGTACATACACGGTGGTACGACACGTACAGGGGTGGGGGTACGACTCGAACGTACAGGGGTGTGGGTACACGGGGGTACGACACGTACAGGGGTGGGGGTACGACTCTGACGTACAGGGGTGTACATACACGGTGGTACGACACGTACAGGGGTGGGGGTACGACTCGAACTTACAGGGGTGTACATACACGGGTGGGGGTTCGACACGTACACAGGTGTACATACAGGGGGGTTGTACATTCACGGGGAGTACGACTCGAACGTATGGGTGCTGGGGGGAGTGTTGGGCACGTATGCGGGCACATGTCTCCATGGTTGCAATGGGAGTTCGGTGCGGACGGTGTTTTTACCATACGGTTGTGAGATCGGACGCACGGGTAGGATCGTGATTTCTCGGTCGGACTTCACTTTTCACATTTGTACGGTAAATCGTCCGAGGACGTGTCGGACACATTTTCCGACCCGAGGACGTGTGGGGAATGATTCCCAATGCGGTTCGTATGGACTTTTTCCCATGCGAATCGTGATTGCCAGTTTGTACGGCACTTGTACGATTCGTACGGTAAAAAGACCGGATACGAGTCGTACGGGGACATTTTTTACCGGATCGTAATTGGCACCTTAAACTTATGGCTACCTATCACAATGTTTATTGATGCTAGTGCTAAACGTTCCTTTTCCCTTAACCCTATCCAACAAGAAGTTTCTCAACCTCCATGAATTTCCTCATATTATTGATTTACTAATCCGATTACTTCAAACTTTTCTTGTATTTTATGTATGAACTGCAATTTCTCTTTGTATACACCAACCTAATTTAAATACCCTTGTTACTCTCTCCTTTAAGCTATGCTATCTGATTTTTATATCCAGCTATTTTGTTCCTAAGTCTTATTTTGTTTTATGCGATTATTCACTGCCTTGTTGTATTATGTATTGACACTTATATTCCTTTAATAAAGTTACTTTTGAACTTAAAAAAAACATAACCAATACATATACTAAAATACATAATACTAATTAAAAAATTTATATTTTAAACAACTATATTTTTGCATACAATATTATTAACTTCTATTTTTTTTGCTATCAATATTCCTCACTGACGATATTTAGGCATCAATATTCCTGTAGTTTGACATTTCCAACTCAATGTTTTGTATTTTGTCTGCACACCATATTTAACACTGCACAAGTTGTAGTGGAGGGCAACTTGTTACCCTTTGTATTACTCATTTACTTTTTTCTCTAGTTTTAAACTGGCTGCAATTCTGAGTGTACAACCACAAAAATATGGTATCAGCATACAAATTAAATGTGAAAATGGTTTTGATTCTTCCGATCCGTTATGCTAATCAAATATTTCACAAAGGCTCTGATCACAAGTGAGTTATGAAATTCTAATCCCTGTGCAAACTCTTGTACTTGTGCAATTTTCTCCAGATGAGTCGCAGCATGTCAAACGTGGTGAAATTCACTAGGGAGAAATACCCAGTAATTTTCTTAGTCATGTGGAATCTGGTGCTGCAAGAACTAACTACAACATGCTATGCTCCAGGAATTTGAATGTAGAATAAAAGGTAATTTCCAGAGCTGGTAAATATCTCAACCTGCGCGATTGTTATTTACCGCGTTTTGTATACCTTGTCACAAAAGATACCCATTGATAAAGGGATTTGCCCTGCGAGTTTTTTTATTCAGGGTTTAGATCGGAAATCGCAAAAAACATCACAATTAGGTGTCCTTAGATGCATCAAACTACTCTTGTGGCATTGATGCCAAGAGGAAGACATTTCACCCTTATTGTCGTCAATTGTGTAAATGCCATATTGAATAGAGAGAGGGTGATTTAATATACCAGAGAGGCGCACAGTAAATGCTTTTCAAGATGCTGACATTCTATTAACTACCAGAGGAGCATGCTTCATTAACAGGCTGTCAATAGTAGAATGACTAATTCATTAAAAGGCATTTGCAGGTCGATCAAGAGTGCTCTGCATTAAAACGTTTGTATTCTTGCAGGTCTGTCTGTCTGTCCGTCCGTCCGTCCGTCCGTCCGTCCGTCCCTCTATCTATCTATCTATCTATCTATCTGTCTGTCTGTCTGTCTGTCTGTCTGTCTGTCTGTCTGTCTGTCTGTCTGTCTGTCTGTCTGTCTGTCTGTCTGTCTGTCTGTCTGTCTGTCTGTCTGTCTGTCTGTCTGTCTGTCTGTCTGTCTGTCTGTCTGTCTGTCTGTCTGTCTGTCTGTCTGTCTGTCTGTCTGTCTGTCTGTCTGTCTGTCTGTCTGTCTGTCTGTCTGTCTGTCTGTCTGTCTGTCTGTCTGTCTCTCTCTCTCTCTCTCTCTCTCTCTCTCTCTATCTATCTATCTATCTATCTATCTATCTATCTATCTATCTATCTATCTATCTATCTATCTATCTATCTATCTATCTATCTGTCTGTCTTTATGCCTTGGCAGTGAAAACAAATGTAGCTCAACTACACCTTATTTAACGCAAATGCACTACTTTCACACATCTATTACAACAATGCAAACATCAGATGCAAGCGTATTTCCCCAGGGCAGGTAAATTGGCACGAGAAAACAAGCACTGGCAAAGCCAACTGGTCTAGATTGCATTTGAATTACTTACTGGTGCAAATAATAAAAGAAGAATGCTGCAGTGAAAAAACAAAACAAGGTGATTAATTTCTGTAAATAATGCATTTATGAGAACAAAATAATGTGTGATGATTTGTTGTGCCTTTGAGATGTAAAATAGTCCCTCATGCACTGTAATGCAAGGGCTCCATAAGAGGGAGGATGCTATAGCAAAGAGCCAATAGCATGAGGTGAGAATAATACTCCTCTGGATGGAGCCAATGACCATTCTATGTACATTTTTTTTAAATGGTAACAGATCCTGCAAACTGCTGCAATGTCAAGCCAGAGGTAATAAACCAACACCTCTTTCAATACCAATAGTGCCCAAGGCCTTTAACAGCTGCGCCACAGCCCTCACTTTTGGCCCCAGTCATTCCTTCCTTCCTTCCTGATGCTTCTGCACACATTCAGCAGCTTTGAAAATGTAGACAGATTGCAAACTATACAAATATTATGTGTCTGTTTAGATTTTCCTAATATTCAAAATGTGCATATTTCGTTCACTATATACAATATGTATAAAACGGTGGGATTAGTTTTCCAAAAGAAAGATCTGAACCACAGATTTGGACTGCTGTAGTTTATGGACCCAATAGACTGCAATGGAAAACTATTAACAAAGACCGTTTAAAAGGACATGTGGGAGAGGGGCCTGGGGAAGGCAGGAAACCATGGATTGACGCCTGATCCCATTTCTACTGTTAGCAGCAGTGGGGCCTACAGTTGAGTCGGCTGCACTGGGAACTCACTAAGTGAGAGCAACTCCCTAACACTTAAAGCACATTCTAGCAACAAAGCGCTATCTCACAACACAGACACCGCGTGGTAAGACCAAGCGGAAGTTCTGCGCACCTTACCCTTCCTTTTCCCATCTAGCTCCCACACCTTTCACTATCGATGGATCCAGGGCCAGGCCTACATTATTCATGGTACAACAAATGGGAGATAGCGCTCATGTTGATTTGTTTGTGCAGCACACAATGCATAAGTTATTTGCTTCTAGGTACTCACTGACTGGGCTCCAATTGCCTATTCCAACTGCTTAGCGCACTGACGTCCCCGCTGTAATGTTCAATGTGGCAATGCACTGACAGGGGTGACTAAGTGAGTCACCTGCCTGCGTTGTGCAGTTGGCTCTCCCCGTGCATGACGTAATGTGCCAGGGTGACGATAATAAAGAGGCATGGCCTGCAGAGTCAGTCGGGGGCCACAAGAGATAGCAAAAGGCCTCTGCGTGGTTTGTCTCCCGCCGTGCAGCGCTAGGCCCTCGCAGCAGGTCAGGATTCTACACTGACAATGATGGTGATCGCTCACCCGTGCCATTACCGCGCTACCGCATCGCACGCTGCCACCTGATTATTGCACTCACAGCGGGGTGTGCAGGCTGCTGGTATGCCCGAGGTGCACAGGACGCCTCATGCTGCACTCCCCGCCCGATTCACAGGTGAGGACATTGCTCAGCCTGCACGCATGGTGTGCTGTCCAGAATTAAAAAAAAAAGACAACAGAAAAAAAGGACTAACTGTTCCCCCAGTGAAGGCAAGTGTGGAGGTGTCAAGGGCCCTGCAAGTATCCAGGGAATGGTATTGGGACAGTCACCCCTTCAAAGGATAACATCACAGGTACAGGGAGGTCACAGTGCCTCGAGGGACTCTCTCTACCTCTTCTCTGAAACACAATCTGGGCTTCCAACGTGCGCAGATCAGTGCAAATGGGACTCCAGGGCATGGCAATACATTCACACTACACAATGTCCCCACGACCTCCAGCGGAGAAACGGACAGCCACTGCATGCCTCACCACGCTGGGTAGGACCAGCTTCGGCCCACGCAATCACCTGTGATGGGCAGACGTGCAAAGAAGGCACCCATACTATGCCGCAAGTCAGAGGAATACCGCAACCCAGCAGGAAGAACAGATTCCCTCGGTCTGGCTGCTGGCGCAAGACGTCTTTAGTAGGACAGCGCTCGTGTCGTGAGGCACCCCACCGCCAAAGTCCAGATCGCGGCCATCCCGGTCATTGAACCATTCGTGGTTGACGGCCAGCCATTATCCTTAGCCTGAAAATTGAAGGATTGGACTGACCGGCTGCAGTTCTACTTAGATGGGGCAGGCATTATGCAAGATCGGAGCCGTGCGATACTACTCCACCTCGGGGGAAAAGACATACACCAAATCTACAAGACCCTGGTGGAAGCCACCCCTAAAACGTACATTACCCTACTCAACGCCCTGAACGCCCACTCCGAATCGATGGCGAACAGAGACTAAGACTACATCTTTAGGCAACTGGCGAGGGCTGGAGCTTCACACATGGAAGCTGCACTACACCGTCCATTCAAAACTGAACAAGCCAACGTAGTCACCGCCAAACCACGATTTCCTCCAGCAAAACGCCCGCAAGAGAGGTGGAGGGAGTGTGGCTACTGCGGTGGCGCACCGCATCGGATGAACAAATGCCAGGCCAAGGGGAAAAGATGCACGGCATGCGGAAGGATAAATCACTTTGCAAAAGTTTTCAGATCCTCAAGAACACCTAAGGAGTCCGCATAAGTGGTGGAAGAAGCCCCAGACAGCGAGGACATGGACAACGACACCGGAGACTATCCCGTACACTACGTGCTGGCAGGGGACCAACAATCACAGAAGAGGCGCAACTACCAAAATGCGAAGTCCAGATCCATCACCAGAATGTCAAAGCCACCATTGACATGGAAGCCTCAATCAAGCTCATGGCGACCAATATGTACCGTGCCCTGGATCCAAGCCCCCCCCCTACATGAAGCCAAAATTAATGTTTTTACATATGGGCAGAAGACACCCATCCCACTCATTGGGTGTTTCAAAATGGAAATCCGGCACCAAGACCTAACCACACCCAACACTGTCTACGTATCAAAAGAAGGACATGAGATGCTAGTCAGTGGCACCACAGCTGAAACACTTAAGTTAATACTGTTTGCGTTCGCAGTACAGGAGGGGGACATCTCAGCGAGTCTGGATGAATTCCGACACATATTTCAGGGCATAGAGTGCCTTAAAGGGAAGGAGATTTCTCTTCAAAAAGATCGATCAGTTCAGCCAGTGGTGCTGATACATCGGCGCATAGCGTTTCACCTCAGGCAAAAGGTGGAGGAGGAGCTAGAAGCATTGGAGCGGCAAGGCATCATCGAGAAAGTCACTGGACACACTCCTTGGGTGTCCCCGATCGTAGTTGCCAGGAAGTTGAAGCAGCCAGGGCAGGTACGCATCTGCGTGGACATGCACCTCCCAAACACCGCCATCAAACGAGAATGCCACATCACCCCCAAAATTGACGACATTCTTGAAAAACTGAATGGGGCGGTGTGGTTCTCGAAAATGGATCTACACTCAGGATACCACCAGCTGCCCCTACACCCAGACTCCCATTATGTCACTACATTCTTGACGCATGTCGGCCTTCAGAGGTATAAGCGCCTCAACTTTGGGATCTCCAAAACACTATATGGGAAGTTCTAAGTGACCTTCCCGGAGTCCTCAGCATCAGTGATGATATACTGGTGCATGCAAAATCACTCGAAGATCACCACCAGCGTCTCAGAAAAGTCCTTCAATGAATACGTGAGTCTGGTTTGACGCTACATCGGGAAAAGTGCGATTTTCTGCAGAAACGGATCAGATTTTTCAGCTACACCTTCTCAGGCAAAGGAATGGCCCCAGATCCTGACAAGGTGCAGGACATCCAGGAAACCCCAGCACCTTCCAACGTGTCCGAGATGCGAAGCTTTCTCGGAATGGTCAACTTCTATGGACGGTTCATCCCGGACCTGAAGAATCTCACACGCCCCCTCCGGGAACTCACAAAATCAACCACCATGTGGCAATGGGGAACCGACCAAGACCGAGCCTTCACGAATACCAAAGAAGCACTCTCTTCAGAGACCACTTTGTCATATTTCAACCCATTGCTGCCTCCAACATCGCTGTAGATGCCAGCCCCTTTGGACTCCTCCAATTGCAAGGATATGACTACAAACTGGAGTAAAAGCCAGGAGCATCCAACCCTGCCGACTATTTATCGAGGCATCCCCGAGCCACCACTGCAAAAGAAAGGGCTGAAGCTGAAGATACGGAAGTGTACGTACAAATCGGGATGGAGCGCTCACGCCCCCTCCCAATGGGAATAGACTTGCTGGTCGAATCAACCAAGAAAGACAAATGCCTGCAACTTGCAATCTCCGCCGTCAGAGCCAATGACTGGCACCCTGTCATAACGAGCCTGACCTGGAGGACACCACAGGCCAAAGAATTCCTGGAATCCTGATACATGTGTGCGGAGAACTGTCTACAGACATCAGTGGATGTCTATTGAGAGGGCCCAGGTTAGTTATTCCATCAAGCCTCCCATTGCCGGCAGAGCTGCTGGTCTATCATGGACATCAGGGCCTTGTGAAGACCAAGAGCCAACTGAGAGCGAAGGTGTGGTTTCGAGGATTGGACAAGATGGTCCAGCAAGTGGACAACTTCTGCCAGTGGTGCCAAAGTCTCTGGAATTCCGGAACGACCACCCCCGGTCATTACCGAGGACAACCCACAGCGACCATGGGAGAGTGTGAGCATGGAATTTGGGCATCTGCCAGATGGACGACACACATTCGTTGTCATTGGTGATTACACTAAATATCCCGAAGTAGAGATTGCCGGAAGCCAAACGGACACTGAGGTCATCACCAAAGTAGAGAACATCATCGCAACCCATGGATTCTTTAAAGTGGTGAAGACAGACAATGGACAAAGGACAGAAATTTGCTGACTATCTCCGTTCCTGGGGCACATGTCATCGAAAGATAACACCAAGATGGCCCCAAGCCAACGGGGAGGTTGAGCGGATCTTAAACATGGTAATTCGAATTGCTCACGTAGAAGAATCAGCAGTAGAAAGAGTCATTTACAGTTTCTTGAGGCTGTGTAGGCTGGCACCCCATGTCACGACAGAGAGAGCCCTGGAAAATGCTAGCATGGGGCGGGTGGTGCAGGACACTATCCCACATCACCCCGACTGGACCCCGTCCCCCATCGATGATGCCCGAGTTCTAATAAAATGGTCAGTCATGAATGCCCAATCCAGTAAAAGGCAAAAGCCCAAGGTATCAGTCATCTGCCAAGGGGACTTGGTATATATCAAAGACAGACACCCTGGAATCAAGTTCCGTCCTCGGACACTCACATGCCAGAGAGGAACTATGGTCACCGCATGCCGAGGAGAAGGGGAATTCACCAGTAATATCTTGCTTTTTAAGAGGGTGCATGATCTGACAATGGCCTCAGATGTTCCTGAGGGTGCTGCCATCAGGGATAACGGTGGTGCGACTCCAAACAACCCTGTGCCGAGCACCAGCAGCACTCCATGGAGACTCCAGCTGGATGAGACTGGGCCGGAACATTCTGAGGCTACCCTGGACTACCCTGATAACCAACCCCCAGGGGACACCCCAGCACCAACACCGAAACCCCGGGATGTCCGCTCCAGGTACCAGGTACCATCTGCGAAGCAGCCCAGCTCCCTCGTCCCACCTGGCAGACTTCCTGGTGTGGTGGACGCAAGAGGAACAGCTCGAGTCGACTGACTTGTAATTCTATACACGTCCACCTATGGACACTGTGGTCGGACATTACACCTAGTATCTTGTGGCTATTTTGATATGTTTTCAATTTGTGGTTAATGTGTTTCATTGTTAAAGATAAGCAGGAATGTAATGTTCGATGTAGCAATCCAACGACAGGGGTGACTAAGTGAGTCACCCGCCTGCGTTGTGCAGTTGGTTTGCGCCGCACATGACGTAATGTGCCATGGTGACGATAATAAAGAGGTGTGGCCGTCAGAGTCAGTCGGGGACCACGAGAGATAGCAAAAGGCCTCTTTGTGGTTTTTCTCCCACTGTGCAGCACTAGGCCCTCGCAGCAGGCCAGGATTCTACACCCACAACGCATACACGCAGAGATTTACAAAAGCGCCAAGAGAAAAAATACATTATGCTGAGCATTTGACAATACTTCCCTATCACTTTCTCTTCCATCCTCGGCAGCAAAGCATTTAACAGGCACAAGTCCATCTGATAGCATGGACAAACCAGATCGCCACTCTTACGCTTGTCCCCGGAGACCACCAGGAGGAATATATGTCGTTACTACGCATTCCGTTGCAACGCATGCCTTTACCACGCATGCGTTACAACGGAATGTGTTTTCCACGCTTTGCCGTTACCTCGATTTTACCTTTACTCCGCTTTTTCTTTTTTTGGGGGGGAGACCCCCCCAAGCCCCCTTTCTTCTTTTTTTTCCTTTTTCTGCAGGTCTCCACCGACACTGAAAACGGACTGATGCTTTTTTTCGGATTAGGATGATGTTGTTCCGTGATGACGTTGCTTGCGTGGTGAAGATGGTCGTTGAAGCAATACCCGTTGTGAAGACGTTTACGAGGTAAGTGTATCGTTGTAAATGTAATGCGTGGAAAATGATTCGTGGTAAAGGCTGTTTCCCCACCAGGAGGTCCGCACAGGCAGAGCAGGCACTGGGAGTTGGAGGACGGTTGTACGTGGATTCATCACAGTGCAGTGGATGGGCTTTCACACTGTTGGCCAATGGAGATATAATTAAAGCTGCCCACTGACATTCTCTATTTAATTACAGTAAATCATTTCCAACTATTAAAAGTTGAATTGGCAAAAATGTTTGTTTAAACTTCATAAGCGCACACAATGAAATTTAATATTTTACTAATATTTTCCAAGTACTACTTTTGGAAATGCATTTTCTTTTTTAATTTACAGTATACGAAAACAATTGCGCATTTCATTGTAGTACTTTCAAATTGGACATTTTACTTTATATAGCACCCAACTCAACTGCACTTATTTCTTACTGTGGAAGGATCAAATCACGAGTTGGCACAACCGGGATGGAAATGTCTGGGGTAAGTTTACAGGGTTGTCTGCAGCTGGTATGCTGCCCAAAGAATACACGATCTATAGTGGACTTGTGGTATTATTAATTGTCATTTGGTGAAGGTCACTATTTTATCCAATCCTTCTTGCACACTGCTACACTGGCACGCTTTCCCTGCAATTAAAATTACATCTAAGGCACATAAGAAGCCTACTGAATTTTTGTTTATGTCTAGACATATCTTTGCCTTTGTTTCTCTCGCTGCAGAGCCGTGTAAATACATCACTAAATCATGGTTAGACAGTAAGGGCTGCCAGCATGAAGTAGGACGTTAAGTTGTGGTGTGTAGGACTCGCTGCACAGGGACCTGACCCTACTTTACCACAAAGAGGAATCGCAACCGGGTATGAGTGAGAGCTATAAATAATAACAGGCATTTGCAATGCAATAGGTCTTACCTTTACGTGAGACCTATTGCATTGCAAATGGCAGGCATCACGGACAAAGGGAGGGGGAGAAGGCACGGACAATGGGAGGCAGGAAGGCATAGACAACAGGAGGGTGGGGGAGGGGAGAAGGCATGGACAACGGGAGCACGGGGGAGAGGGGAAAAGTATGCACCAAAGCATGTCCTGTCTGCAGTAGGAGAACCTCATTAAAAAAAATAGTGCTCACAGTCTAAATAACACGTGCCATGTAACAGCCAAAGTAAAGGGGTCAGTCACCATGGGAGGTGACAAATGAAGAGAAGGCGGTACTAATAAGGGACTAACAATCCTATTTATGAATCAGAAGCCAGCATTTAGGACAGACAATGACACAAGCCAATGGCAAATATGGGCGGAGAGTGGGTGCATGCACGCTGGCTCTTGGCTCGACCTAAAAACATTTTTACTGCTCACAGATTGTATGTACAAATTATTTTACACAGAGAAACAACTGTCCTCATAGTGACACATCTATTCACTGTAATGTTACCTTGCGGCACGACTTAACCCCTTGCTTCCTGGTTTTGGTTCAATTCCTTTTGCCGGTACAAACGCACATTAACAAATATCAGCCCCCCCGCTTGACAATATGCTCTGACTCACTGTGCAAGTCAGATAAAAAACATGAAACCCTATGAAAAGGCAAAGGATCTTTCATATATCCGCTCGCAGACGATGATTGTGGACTTTGGATAACACCGACTAGTGAACTTTGCTGGAGTAGCTGGATGAATTTTAAAGTACATTTTTACCACTGGTGGAATTGCTGAAAGTCTTTTAAATCGCTACTTCCCCCGAAGGCTGATATCTCCGCCGGGACTGCGAGGCCCAGGCTGCCCTGCAACTTCTTTGCGCAGCACACCTGGTGCCTCTTCCCGGCCCCTCCCTTCATTACCGGCTCCTTGATAACGTCTCGCGGCCCCCGCTTCGCGGGAGCCGCTCGCAGACGTGGATTGTGGACTTTGGATAACACCGACTAGTGAACTTTGCTGGAGTAGCTGGATGAATTTTAAAGTACATTTTTACCACTGGTGGAATTGCTGAAAGTCTTTTAAATCGCTACTTCCCCCGAAGGCTGATATCTCCGCCGGGACTGCGAGGCCCAGGCTGCCCTGCAACTTCTTTGCGCAGCACACCTGGTGCCTCTTCCCGGCCCCTCCTCTTATTACTTTATTGCTCACGCCCATTACCGCGTAGCGGGACGCGAGCGGGGCGCAGCCCGGGGCTAAGCCCGGGCAAAGGGCGGGCCGTCTGTGGCCGTCCGAGGACGATTGAGGACGGGACGGGCCACCCCCCTAACCCCTACTTTGTGATAAGAGTAGCATCCCCGTACTGTCACAACCATTTACAACTCTTGGTTATTGTATCTTTGTCAACTCGGACACGCACCCGTGATACTTTCTTGTAGTATCCCCTTGTAGTTTATTAACATGCCATCAGACGCAGGGAAATCACGCACTCTAACTGTTAATACCTCTAAAGGCCCAGTCTCTGGTACAATAGACCAGTTCTTTAAACGTGTAACAACTGTTTTGGAGAAGGAAATTGCGGACACAGAAAAATGCTTGTCCCTAGACCTTCTAACTGGCAAACGCTCCTCACTGGGCCCAATTGGGAAAGTACTCTCCCCGGGGGCGATAAATGAGGGTTCAGGTAGCTCCAGTCTTTACTCTACCCCTGAAAGGGATGAAACAGCTATTCAGATAAATTCCCTAGGCACGGTTCCTCCTCCTGACCATACAATTAGCCTAACCATATCAGGGTTATCAGACTCGCCAAATCTGGTTATATCCCCTTCATCGACCACAGGGCCCCTTGAGAATAGACAAATCTTAAGAAAGAGACGAGGTTCTCCTATTACGTCATCCTTGGCTAAGAAGGAGAAAGTTAAACCTCTGGTACAAACCTCGACTTTCACTGGTCTCCCAGTGATAAATAATTCTTCTTTAGGTACTAATATTACAAGGTTATCCACCGGCCAGGACCCTGTGGGCGAACTATTCACTAAAATAGAGACCATGGTCAAGTCCCTCCTACTCCCTCTCCTTGAGAGGACTAGACTAATAAGCCTACACTTAGATGATTTGGGCAAACAAATGCAAGGGAATAACCTGGCCCTATCCGAACTTTTAAAGATACAGACCACAAGCACTACTGTTGACCCAGCTGCCTCTCTTCCTCCCCCGCCAGAACAACCATCAACTAGCGGTACTTTGAAGAAAATGCATACCCCACTGGGGAAAAAATCTGCGGGAAAGCCATCCGTAAAAACTACAGATAAAGGTAAAATTAATCCCCTACCAAATGGAAAAGAAATAGATAGGGAGATAAAGGTGGGTAATAGCTCTAAACCCGGAAAGACAGGAGAAGCTGAAGAACCAAAAAATAAAACTAATCTTTCGGCGACAAATAATACAATGAGAAAAGATACAATGGATAATGGGAATGGTGAATGGCTATCCCAGCCCCAGTATATTCCACCAAGTAGAAGAGTGGACTTACCCCCAGAATCAGCCCCATATACGATCATTATGACAGGGGTACCTGAACTGTTAGAGGGTACAAGTGAGGACCATCATGCTCTAAAAAACAAAACCATTTATTGGTTGAATCAAAATAGACCTCTTCCCGCACATATAAACGGGGAAATCCTAATGGTGAGACGCATGAGTTGGGTGGGAACAAGACCAAAAGAAAAGAAGGGGGATGTGATAATTATCAATTTTAGGGACCACAGAGCAGTTAGATGCATTGGCGACTGGTATGAAGCCAGAGGGGGGGATGCTATTTCCACACATTATGTGAACTACTTCTACCCACGAGAACTGACTTCTCATTTCAAACCCCACCCTGTAAAAGATCTTCTCTTAGACTGGAGGGAAGCAGACCATCAATTTTCTCATCAAAACACCCGTAACCACTTGTTTTATCCACAGTCTACTGGGAAGCTTCTGAATAATAATTACCATCTACTTCAGAGCCCTAATGCAGTACATCGGAACAATTACCCCCAGTTACATCAGAGGTTCAACATACCCACCTTTAATCACTTTTCAGCTTTGTGTGGTTTGGAAAACGTAGATTGACTCAGCTTAGAACAGGTCCGAGCACAAAAATCTATCACGGCACACCAAACCATCCCTAAAGACATCGTTCTCCTAAGTGAAAGCATAGAAATACAAGAAACAGAAAGTAGCAACCACTATTCATTACCTAATCTAACACTGCCTAGAGGAGCTGACACTATTACTCCGGGAAATATTTGTAGTCAACAATTTATGCTGACGGGGGACGAAGGGCAAAGAGCCCCGGAGAACCCACCTGCAGTAGAGGTAGTCGGTATAAACAAACGTTTAGACCCCAGAAAGAACGACATTATAGTACAAATTATGTCCTGGAATATAGCGGGCCTACGCACCAAAATAATGAATGGGAGTGTGTTGGACTTCGTTCAAGATTATCATGTAATCTGTCTACAGGAGACATGGTCTACCAACGAACAGCATTTGATAGGCTATAAAACTTATTTTTCAATGGCAGTCGCAGGTCCTCATGGTAGGGCTAAGGGGGGCCTGACGGTGTTTATAAAAAACACCATACCAGGGTTAGAAGTAACAGTCATCAGCCTACTTCCAAATTATCAGATATTAAGACTTTCACTCCAGAAGAAGGGGATAATTATTTTGGTGAATTTGTATGACAACCTGCCAGAAAGTGAGAGAGCAAATTTACTTGGGGCTCTTCGTAATAAACTCTCTATTCTAACAAAAAAAATGCAAGGGTCAGATGTCCCAAGCATCGTTTGGGGCGGAGACTTCAATCATCACCCCTGCTACGCGGAAAATAGTAATATCTGCGGCGTGGGGGAAGAAACAGATAATTACACGACCCACTTCAGTCACACTAAGGTAGGAGACCTCCTAAACGAAACGATGTCAGAGTTAGGCCTAGTGATTTTAAATAAAACTAATACCCTATCTGGCCAGTTACAGGCTACCTATCTGGGTAGGGGGTGGGAGTCGACGATTGACTATATATTGGTCTCAACAACACTTGAAAGTAAGGCTCACAGTTTCAGATTGATAGTTAATACCCTAAGTGATCATGCTGCCCTGGCCTTTGATTTAGCTACTGACCAGGGGCAACTCACACCTTACCCGATGATGATTGCACTTGCTCAGAATAACATCTACCTCAAAAAAACAAATGGCTACCCCCATAGGTTGGGGGAAGATAGACCCAGTAGCCATGACAAATAGGGTGGTTCATGCGGTATATTCCGCCATCGTGAAGTGTCTAGATATCGATACTAGCGAAGAAGACCTTTTGCACAATTTTAGTCTAATTTTGGAGAAGGTAAAGGATCTTCTAACACGCAACAAGAAAGGGAATAAGGGTGGAAAAAAAGGGTGGTTCAGTCACGATTGCACCACGGCCCACAAATCCTTAAAAAAAGCGCTGACAAAATCTGTAAGAGATCAAGAGGAGATCCGTAGACTGAGAAGGTCCTATCGATTAGCCTGCAAAACAAGAAAACAGGAATTGAAAAAAGCTCTCTGGGACCAATTACACGAGAGTTCCCAGAATAGAAATAGTGAGCAGTTTTGGAAGGTGGTGAAGACCCACTTCCTGACAGATATGTGTGATTTGCCAACAATAGAAGTGGTGATCGAGGGTCCAACATGGGTAAACCATTTTTCTAAAGTTTTCGGCAAAACACCTGGAGTAGATATATTAGAGGAGAATAACCAGAATTCACAAGAAAGTCTATTCCCGATCCCCTTAAATTTCGGAATAAACAAAGTCATAAATGCTGTTAAAATGAGCAAATGTGGAAAAGCCCCTGGCCCAGATGGAGTACAAGTCGACTTTTTCAAGTTTAAATTAGACTTGTGGGCCCCAATTCTAAAAAGAGTGTTTGACGCAGTAATGAAGCGTGGCCTAATCAAAACTTGGACCCAATCGATTATGGTCCCTATTTTCAAGAAGGGAAATAGGGAAGAGGTGACCTGCTATAGGCCAATCTCACTACTGGACTCGCTTGGTAAAGTACTGGGCAGAGTGGTTCTCCAGCGCCTCCAGGAGTGGGTCGATGATCGCAATATATTATCTGACATCCAGTTTGGCTTTCGAGAGGGCTTCGGAACAACCGAGCAGGCATTGAATTTAGCCCTAATAATGGGAAAATATGTCTCAGCAAAGCAAGGAAGGTTATACATGGTCTATGTCGACCTTTCCGCGGCCTTTGACTGTGTTTCCCACTCGAAGCTCTGGTCAGTCCTCACTGACATGGGTATAGACCCAGCCCTTGCACACCTTCTTCGCGCACTATATTCCAACGCTTCATCCAGGGTCCGCTTCGGAACGCAGGGTGAACTATCCGAATCCTTTAAGGTGGAGCGGGGCGTGAGGCAGGGTTGTGTGCTGGCCCCCTTTCTCTTCTCTCTTTATACTAACGGTCTTGAGGTAGAGATGTTGAGAGGGGGTCAGGACCTCCCACGAGTGAAAAACCGCCTCGTGCCTGCGCTTCTTTACGCGGATGACGCTGTGATCCTGGCACGCACCCCGCGAGAGCTGCAGAAAGCTCTAGATAGATACTCAAAGTTTATGGGTAGCCTAGATCTCAAAATAAACATAAAAAAAACATATGTGATGGAGGCAGGAAAGGGAAAGAAAAGGGGAAGGATAATTTCTCTCGATAAAGAGAGAGTGGATTCGACTACCCAATACCCATATCTTGGGGTTATGATAGACGAAAAACTCAATTGGAAAGCGGCCATTGAAGCTCGCAAACACCAACTTTTGCGAGCAATAATCGCTCTCATAAAATTTTCCCAGAAGCTAGGAAAGAGGCCACCAGTAGAGCTGCTCCGCATTTACGAAGCAAAGTGCCATTCCATCGCACTTTATGGGGCGGGGTTGTGGGGACATAAAAACACTAACGCCCTGCAGGTAGCAGAGAATACATTCATGAGATTTCTCCTGATGGCACCTAAGCGAGCATCTATTTTTGCCTGCCATGCAGAACTTGGTATCCCCCACATTGAGGATTTGGCTAAAATCCAACCTCTTCTGTTGTGGCGCCGTATTTGGACGTCAACAAAAAACTCACTCACAAAAGAGATAGTGGCAAACTGCATGTCCCTGGAACACGTGGGGAAAATTGAGTGGTTGCTATATGTGAAAAATCTCCTCGCAGGCTTGGGGCTGAATAAATACTATGCTAACCCCGAACTAATTGCCGAGATTCCAAAGAAAGAGTTAAAAATAAGGGCTCTGAGCTATATGGAAGAATTACGGTTGAGCAAGGAGATAAGCAAAACATCTGTTCAACACTCCCTGGCAGTTATGACCACCCTGGAAATGGAACCATATTTGACCTATGTCGAGTCACAATTTGAGCGTTTCTTGTTGACACGATTTAGATTGAACGTCTTCCATAGGCTTGTAGCCTTCCCTAAATGTCATAACTGGAATGAGAGTTTAATGGCGTGCCCTTGTGACGAGATGTCGGAACAATCAACAATGCACACCGTCCTGTTTTGTAAATACTATACCGCACATCGTAAATTATGGCTAATTCCATTGCTGAGAACTCTTGGTCTCAGAAGATGTCGCCCCGTAATGTTGCACTTGCAATTTCTGAATACCACACTGATTTCGAAAAGTGTCAGCACGCTTTTAAAGTGTATTTTTAAACATAGAGCAAACCTTGGTTGAAGTATTTTCTGTCATTTCAAGGAGTTCCTTACACTGCGTATACTGTATGTGATATGTATTATATGTACTTTAATGGTTATTATTGTTCTTTATAACCGAATAAAGATTTACTTACTTACTTACATATAAAAATCAACAAAGTGAGCAAAATAGTGATTTCCAATCATCCATCTGTCCAGGAAATGACACTAATGGTTTCTCATCAAAAACATAAACAAAAAGAAGCCAAGCAGGAGGAAATCATTTCCCATAATTGTATCTGCACAGGAAGCAAAATCACTGGTTCCCTGTCAAAACTATTTTTCAATGAAGATGCCAGGCAAGGGAATGTCATTTCCCGTCATCCAGCTGCACAGTAAGTGATAGCACTCCCTGTCTTCTCCCTTCTCCAGTCAACTCTTTTGTGCGTCGCATCACCCTGGCGTTACCAGCAAGGGGCGGAAATAGAAAAGGGAATCACATGTTTGGGTCTCTTAGGGCCCGGAATAGCCTTGATCAAGAACTTCTTTTTACTGAAACTCAAAACATAAGATAATCATTCCTCTCACTCAGCTCCCCTTAGTGCTAATCTCCAAAATCCCACTCAGTCTTAGGTGACTCAAACACTCACTTAGCTTTCACACAGCATACAGACCCAAACACATACTCATTATATTACCTACAACGCATCCTGAATCTACAGAACACACATTTCAGTTCATGCTCATTAACTTTTGTTCTGCAGTACTTCACTCACCAGACATCACAGACTCCAACTCCTATCATAAGCTTGGTGCCCTCTTCATCAAAGAAGCATTGCTGACCCCCATATCCTCGCACATCCTACATGTCCTTCTTCCCACAGACCGCCATGTGGGCTGTGACAATAAGAGGAAGAAGGCATCACTGTCATCCACAAGTCCTGCTGGTCCTGCACCCTAGGCAAGCAAGTAACACTCAACTACATGGAGCTGTTAGCATTTATTTTCCCACTGAATGCAGCACATTTCATCTCATTTACAGAACTCCCTGAAAAAATAGGACCACATTAATGAATTATCATATCTCTTCACCACCTAATCCATCTGACATGCCTACACCACCTTCTTAGGTGACCTCAATCTCCCAGACAATATAAACTCAAAGAAAACAAGAGACACTTTCTTCAACCTCATTAATACACTCACATCATACTGCATGTCACACAACCAATGCACTCCAAAGACTACATCTTCAACCTTGTTTGCTCATTGTCACCAACAATCCAATGCAAACCACCAATATCCCTAGACTGAACTGACCACTTTGTCATCCCTATCTCCATTTTCAGTGCCCTGAAAACAAACCAAGGTCAGCACAAAAGCGACGCAATACCCTTAGATCTTTCAAACAATTATCCATAGGGAACCTAATCCATGAACTAATCTCTTATCTTATTAGCTCTGGAGGCTGCACCAAGTATCATGGGTGCGGTGGAGGGAAAGGAAAATACATTTAAAAAATGACTTGCCTTTCTCCCGGATCGTGGCCCCATCTCGCATCGTCCCCTTGAGGCAGGAAACACAAACAGGCTCCACCATCCAATCACAATGCGATTACCCTGAGTCGCTTGTTCTGGGTTGTCTAATCATTGGTAACTTTGCTGTAGTATGGAGAACGAATGAGACACTGATGCTAGTCGGATAGGCGTTCTTGGTACTGAGGTGAGTTTTTTGGTACACCACAATTCCCTGAGGTCCTGGTTTCCTGTGCATAGTTCTATGCATGAGCAGAATCCCCGCAATATGGCGCACCTAACGTTTGGTCTTGTATTCGAGACGCTTTAGTAGTAGTGCTTATATTTGCCCACAACACCCTCACTCCTGTTTCCGGTAGACAGAAGTGATGGATTAGCCTACCTATATGGATAAATTATAGGTTCTTTCCAGCTTGACAATTAAAAAGATTTGCATTTTGAATTACTGCCCCTTTTTGTGCTGCATTTCATATAGATTGTTTTTCTTCTCTGTGTCCTTATGGGTGATATTAATATTGCTCTGCATAGTCGCGCAGCACTCCGGCGTCATCTGATGCAGTTTGGGGTGCCTGACGATGGTATGTCAGTAATCTTTGTGGTGAGTGCCGATGCAGCGTTCCCCTTTGAGCTTTTCTACTCTTGGGTCACGTTTCCTGCAGTAAATGCGGATGATGAAACATTCCATACTTACACTCCCACTGCGATACCTGCATTTTAAACACCTTATAGGACTGAGGAGATTACGATTTCGGCATGGTAGCATCGTATTTGGTTTAATGGCGCCCTCCCCCACGCCGTAACTCTGGTTCGGTTCGGCCCCTTGTCTATCCCTGGGGCCACTTGGCCAGTCTTGGCCGGGTTCACACCACATCCACCTTATTTTCAAGCCCCAGTGGACGACGTACGTCAGCTACATACCGCCTTGATAGCAGTATACCGGGCTTTAGTGCAATACGTCTCACGCAGCCTCCAGGTGGGGGCACCTGGGGTTGCGACGCAACCAGTTGGACCGGCCGGGATTTTTATTAGTCCCGTCATGGTTAATTCGGTAATGAGCAAGCGCCCCCAGAATAAGGACGATATGCCTCATTGGCTTGCTGAGAAATTTAACCAGCTGGAAGCAGTATTTCCTAATATGACTCCTGTGGAAAAACACAGGATTCTGACGATTAGTTTGCAGAAAGACTTAGTATCTAAGGTGACGGATTGTGAGAACTGGTGTAAAGTATTTGCAGCAGTCTACGGGAAGTGCTTCGACACACGTCTATGACTGTACTGCCCTCCGTGATTAAGCGTGTTCAGGATGAGCACGGTCCAGAGGCGGCGGTCTTGTTGGGAATGAGGCTTGTTGGCGTGTTTGACGTAGTTGCTGATCGCATCCTTGCTAACGTCAAGGGAGATGTGGTTAACTTTCAAGTGTCTAAGGAGTTGCGCCTTGGTGCCGACAAACCCAGGCAGTTACCGAAGATTATTGCGGAGGCTTATAAGACCATTGGCCGCAATTGTTTGGGTGTTAAGCCTTTTGGTAAAATAGCAGCTCAACCACAAACTCAGACGGTTAAGTCTACTGAAGACAACCCTCCAGTTTTTCCTAAACAAAATTGGAAAAATAAAAAACAGGGGAAGCAGCAACAGAAACAAGGATCCCGTCCTGCATCACCAATACCAGTGTCTACTGAGCGCACATATGAGTTGCGCGATTGTGCGAGAATTAGGTCTTCTGATAGATTTCAGGTTCCTCATCAATGTTCTCCTCGTTCTTCACAGGAAACATCGGTCTCACAAGCCGGTGGAGGAGAACGCGACAGAGGTCGGGGTGCCCCGCAAGGACGTGAGCAGCCCCGCCCGGCTGATGGTAAAGGCAAGCACGATGACTTTCCACGTCAACGCCCTCTATTTCAGAAAAAGAAAGTTGCTGCATTAACCGCAAGGTATGACACAGATAGTGAGAACACAGCTTCGGAACCTGACATGGGCGCTAACGCTGCTAGACAGTGCAGCGGAAGTTACAATAGTGCGGCAAGCACTGCATTCGTATCTGAAGGCGACAGCAACTGACACATTTATTACAGTGGAAACTGCTGACACTAGAGTGGCTCCCCCTGACAGACTATATGAAATAGTCCTTTTAAGTGAAGGTGACATACAACTCACAATAAGAGGGATTTTTGGGGAAAATCTGACCTCTACATATGACATTTTGTTAGCGGAGGCGGACTGGCCCCCACCTTTCGTTTTGGCCGCTCCGAGAGGGGAGGAGGTAATCCGCCTTAGTTTCACACACACAGTGCCAAAGGAGCAGACGCAGAGCTTTGCAGAAGGGTGGGCTCAGGTGCTACCACCAGCATTGTACCGTACTCAGGTCGGATGGGATAAACTTTCGCCCGGGCATGAGATTCCATTCCAGTCATTGCCACAGCCACAAACCCAATATCCCAAGTGGCGAGAAGCAAAAGATCCCATTGCAGAAATCCTAGACCATTGGAATATCAAGGTGTAATTGAAACATGTGTGTCAACCATGAATAATCCTCTTTTCACTGTAACCAAACCGGATAAGTCGTACCGCCTAGTTTTAGATTATCGGCATTTGAACTCTCATTGTCAGACATGCATGGTACAAAATACCCACAGTTCACCCCTGGTCGCTAGTCTTGTGAGAAAAAAGTTTAAGACCACACTAGACATTTCCAATGGCTTTTATAGTCATAACCTGTCCTCTATTAGTAGTCAATGGACAGCCTTCACTTCTGGCGGCAAACAAAAACAGTTCAAAAGATTAGCCATGGGCTATAAAAACAGCCCAGGCGCCTTTGCCGCACGTATTGTCTCTCTGTTAGAGAGTATCGACCCTCATTCGTACTTGTATGTTGATGATATTTATCTCACAGACGACTAATTATGGCCACATCTGTGTCGTGTTGATCGCATCATTGTCATGTTTGCGGACTTCGGTTACAAATTTACCTTTGCGACATCACACATTGCAGAGCACACAGTGTTGTTTTTGGGCTCAACAACGAAGGACGAGGTTTAGCACCTCATTTCCTGGAGAAATGCGCATGTTTGCGCGCTCCAACAACTCTGACCAAACTACAATCTTTGCTGGGTTTTTTTAGTATCGGGCGTACTTACAATCCTGATTATGCCCAGCGTATCAATCCGCTATATTCCTTGATACAACCTACTTTTACCAAATCTTTCTGGCTTCCAGAACATTCAGCTATACTACAATCTTTGCAGGCTGATCTTCTTGCATCTAAATACTTACTGACACATGATAACCACACAAACCGGGTAATACGAATTATGCCAGGCACAGTGGGTTTCACGTATTTGACATTTAATGAAGGTGACACAGTCCCTATTGCTTACAAGTCATACTTGTACACTTCAGCTGAAATGCGCTTGCAGATGGCGAATCTAAAAGAGAGAGTGCTGTCGCAGGGGAAACGCATGTTGGTTGTCACACCATATTCTGCCCTTGAGGCAGTAACGAGAGCCAGTGTTCTAAAGCTTTGCATCCACATTGGATACAATGGGCCACTTCGTTGACGTCTCCGGATGTCACTTTATCTTTGATTACTCGTTGCAAACTCAGGAATACTTCCAGTATGAATTTGTTCATCCTGCTCCCCAGTCCATGCGCCCGCTTGAGGATTAACATTATATAATTTACACTGATGGTTCGGTGCAACCGGCAATGGAAACTAAGCATGCTTATTCAGCGGCCTGCGCAATAGTGGTAGGTACCATAGTGAATGGCGAATTCAAATCCGATGTCGTGCACACGCAGACATTAGGGGACTGTACCGCCCAATTGGCAGAGCTACGTACTCTGGTGCTTGCACTAGAGTTTGCTGATCCCCGTGTGACTACTCTTATTGTAAGTGACTCTTACTACTGTGTTCAGTCTTTCAACAACAATTTATACTTTGGACTCAGAATGAATATCGTGATTCCAAAGGTAGCACAATCAAACATAAAATGCTTTGAGTTTGAGTCGCAGAACTTAAAGAACGTCTGCCTCTCGTGAATGTAATTCATACTCTTGGTCACCAGCGCATAGGAGTACACGCCGTTGGTAACAGTTTAGCTGACGAAGTAGCCAAAACAGCAGTGGCAACATATTTAGTAGCAGCCGTTACAAGATCCAAAAGTAAGATTGATGATGACATCTTGGCACCTATTGCTGCAACAAAGAAGGGAGATAATTACCCTAGAGGCTTCCCTTCTTATCATTTAAGTCCTGATAAAGTTCCCTATGTGAGAATTAACGACGTTGGTGACAGATTGATTCCCAACGCGGACCGCAGGCTTTCCTTGATAACAGCCGCTCATGAAGGCATGGCCTCGGCTAATGCAGGCGTTTCAGCGACTGTCACTATCTTGCAGCAACGTTACTGGTGGCGCGGATTGTATAAACAGACTCGTGATTATGTCCTTACTTGTGACATTTGCCAGCAGATTAAGCCTTCAACTGCTGCCCGTCCACCACAAACACAGTTGTACATATCTATTAAACCACTTGGGTGTGTTTATTTAGATCACTGCAGTCCTTTCTCCTCTGATACTGCGTATATGCTCATCTTAGTTGCAGTGGATTCATGCACACGCGTTCTATGGGTTTGGCCACAAAGGAGTGCTGATGCTTGAACTGTCATCAGGGATTTGCGTGTCTTTGTGAGAATTTTTGCAAGTGGTACCCTCCATTCGGACCAGGATCCGGCGTTCTCCTCTAACGCGTACAAAGAAGCCATGAGGTCTTTGGGGGTCCAAGTCAAATTTTCATCTCCATACCAGCCTGAGGGCAATTCTGTTGTGGAAAAAATGAACCGTGACTTAACCCCTTGCCTGCTCATGACGGAACCACTCCGTCATGAGCCACGGGCGCCGTGTGCTCATGACGGAGTGGTTCCGTCATGCTGCGGCCATTGCGGCCGCTCCGCCCACGCGGCACTGATTCCCCGCCTGTGCGGGCGAACAATGCAAGTGGGCGGAGTCGTGACGGAACCACTCCGTCATGAGCACAGCGCGCCCGTGGCTCATGACGGAGTGGTTCCGTCACGAGCATGGCAGCGTCGCTAACACCCCGAACCCCCCCAGCGCCGCGGCAAAATTCGAGCCGCGGCGAAGGGGTTAAAGCAATTCTTGACAGCTAGGGTTTTAGGTATGAGGTAATTCAGTTTCCGATCCCGTTCGTATTTAGCCACCATTTTGTGTCTTTCTGCCATTTTGTGTTGCCCTCACTCAGGCGGCACGGTGAACGAAGTGTTGTTTTCCCTCATCCTACTGCAACGTGTCAAATAACCTCCTGCCTCTGTTTATAGCTGGTGTCAGGGTCCGGCCGACTCCGCTAATCCTCGTCTGGTCTGACTGATCCCTGTTTCAACTATCTGTTGGTTCGCACCATTCTTTCCTGACTTTATCTTATCTTCTGGCCTTCGCTATTCTTTACTCGTATTCTCTCATTTCACAACTGTCCTCTCGGGCATACAAATGTGTCCTGCCACCTGCAAGTCAACTTATAAACACTACCACTGATTAACTTGTGGGGAAGGGGGACAAAAACAGTTGGAAGAGAGGCTTATTTGAGTTACTTAATATCTTGTTTTCACATTCTTCTCATTGGTTAACCCTGTATGCATTGGGAGTGTTCTTTGTAAATATGTGTGTTATAAAAGATTGTGCGCCACGAAGTGGCAGTCTCCTAAGAACATACCGAGTGTACTTCTGGGACAACTGTACTTAGCTGCAGCTAATAAACCCTATCTTCTACGCCTAACGGAGATTCCCGTGTCTCTGTTCGATAAAGCAGGTGAACTCAGGAGATTAAGGCGTACCCTGCGCCACAAGGCCCCTAAGGTCTTGGTTCTTCAATTGGCGCCTGAACAGGGACCGGCTTCAGAGGTAGCAGTTCTTGCCCGAGGATCGTAAGGAGCCCCGCAGGAAAATTCTGGAGGAATCGCGAACCACGTCAAGCGACCCCTGTATGTCGAAGTGGTCCGAAGTTCTTTTGCAGCGCGGTTTCTCCTTTCTGACGGCTGCTGACGACTGCTGCCCTGACTGCCGCCCTGCTTTGGTCCCTTTGATGATGTTTGGTATCGCGAGAAATTAGACGGGCCTCTGTTGGCGTAAGAAGACACTTAGTTAAGTATTGGTGGGTAGCTCCCACTATTTTGTTTTGATTTGGGTATTTGATTCGGCTATTGCAAAAGCCGAAGCCGAGGGGTGAGTACGTTTGTGCTATATTATTTGATTTAACCCCTTGATGTTTGTGAACAGTCCAGTGAAATAACGATGCCTGGTCTGAATAAGTTTAGGAAGTTCTGTTGCTTTGGTTGTAATAGGGATTCCCGGCTGGAGGACTCTTGTCCGATTCCACCGGTTGGTACTCCCACCTATGAGCTTTATTCAAAACATGGTGTCGGCCCCATCGCCTTTAATAAGGCATGGATCCGATACACCAAGAACGATGGCGTTCTACAGTGGCCACAAAATGGTAGTTTTGAGCCTGACATATTAGACAATTTGGAAGCGATATTGTTCAAAAGACAAGCCCGGCCGGCAATGTTTGACTCTTTCCGCCTCTGGCATAAGGAAGCCAAACAGAAAGAAATTAAGCAGGCAAAACAAGATAAGAAAGCACAAAATATGACGATTATACAGGCTGCCCAGCAGTTAAAAGATAGTGAGATTGATAATGCAATGGAAATTTCAGAGAGACAGCATTGTATGGCAACAGATAGATGCTATCCGGTGTTGCCTAATTCCCCTTCTGATAAAAGTAAGGATCTGGAGGAAGACCCTTTGATGTCTCACCTATTGAGATTGCCTCCACCCTATGTACAAGGTGCTAATGCACCCCCGTTGTTGCAACCTGTTCAGTTACCTGTTGTCCCCCCACCTGTTCCAGTTCTTCCACATTTTCCTCTTCCGGTATTACCACTCCCACCTCTCGTGCCACCGATTCCTTTGTCTCCATCTCCTGAACCTCAATCTTCTTTGCCTTCGGCTCCCCTTATAACTGCCAGTTCCTCTCCTGTATCGCCTAATACCTTGTCCCCTGTCCTTATGTCTAATTCTCCTACTGTGCGCAAACGAATATCTGGTTTCTTGTCCCCTTTCTTTGAGACTCTGAACATGTCTCCGGCTTTTTCTCGAAGACAGTCTCGTAGTCAACTTCCAGGTTCCGACGAACGGGTGGTATTGGACTCTCTCGCTCGCAAATGGATCGAGAAGGGTCCCCAGTATAGTGTGAAAGATATCATGATCACCTTTCATCAGTGGGAGGCGCCCACGCAGAGATATGTATTTAATGTTATGTGTGACACTCTCGCTAAAGAATGGGAGGATATGGATTTGGGTTTACTTCCCCAGGGTTTGTTGGATGTTCAGGCTAATTTCGATAAAGGACTCATTGTGGGTTCTAAGGTTGAGGACGCCGTAAGGACACTTGTTACTTTTAGGTCCTTATTTTCTTCACAAACTTTTCTTGATTCTGATCCTGCTGTTCGGCAGACATTAACACATTACCCAATGAGAGAGGTTCCTCCGATATGGAGAGAAGAGGTTGCGCAAGCAGGTAATAATCCAGCTATTCCCGCTCACTTCCAGCGTATATGGGTACATGTGCCCTGGAAGAGATCTGATGTTTTGGCTCTCAAACAATCTTTACCGGATCCCCGTAAAAACCCTGCTGGTTACTATAAAGAACAGTCTCAGACTGTGGATGCCTGTATTATGAACTTAGCGGATATTGACATGCTGATGGGAAATGTAGTCCCACAAGCGTTATGGGCTCGGATTCATAGAGAGGATCACATTCAAGAACTGGGTGGTACATGGGATGCTATAACTGCCTCGGATAGAGCACAAGTGGGTGGTGCTAAGACTGATGTTTTGATCACAGAACTCCCTGGTAGGATTATTACTTTAATGAAAACAATGATGCCCGCCTTACGAGTTAATTGGGAAAAATTAGCCGCGTGCAAACAGAAGAAAGATGAGAGTGTCTCCGATTTCTTCACTCGTTTTGAGGAGACGTGTATTTGTCACAGTGGTTAGGATATGACTACAGAGGGTGGACAGCGATTATTTGTAGATAAATTCATATTCAATTTGCTCCCCGAGTTGTCACATAAGTTAAAAGACTCTGAAAGTTCATGGGCTGTTTCTTCTTCGGCTCAGATATTGGCTACTGCTCAATATTACGAAAACAGGGACAAAGAGGAAAAAGACAAGCAAGAGAAGAAGACTAAAGAATTAAAAACAAAGGTTCTTCTGCAACAAGCTTATCCTCCTCGCTCTGCTCAGCGCCAGTTTCAACAGCCTCCCCAATTTCAGAGGGTGTTTCAAAAGCCTGAGCCCTATATTCTGCGGCCTTTGTTAGGTCCTAACCAGTGCGCCTATCGTAGGGAGGAAGGTCATTTTAAGAATAGCTGCCCGGTTTTATTACAGCGTAATGGAGGACTATCTACTCCACGAGGTCGTGGTGGTTCCCAGTTAGCGCCCAGGGGTAGAGGTCGAGGTATGTCGCCCCAGACACAGCGTTCCCTTCCACCTCCACATTCTATGAACTACTTTGATCAGCAAAATACTCAGTCTACACAGTATTACAATGATGATTACTATGTTGAAGGTGAGAATGACGGTCTTCACGCTAACTAGGACAGCCATAGACAAAGTGAGGGAGTTGTATCGATTCCAGTAGATCAGAATGGGCCATATGTTAATGTCACTACAATGGGTGTTTCAGAGCCATTTCTTTTAGATGCTGGTATTCACTCCAAACTCCCTGGGGCACCTTTGTCTGGCTTAACAAACGTATCCGTAGGATTTTCTGGCGCCCCAGTTCATAGCCCGGTCTCTTGTCCTCTGCCTATTTCAATTGGTTCTTATGATTTGGAAGCTCCACTTCTTTTAACGACTGGTTGCGGCGAAAATCTGTTGGGTTTGGATTTATTGAAAAGACTGCATGCAACAATATATTGTTCTCCTTCTGGTGTACATCTCGTTTTGGGGCAGAAACTGACTTCTCCAATGTAGTTGTCTCAAAGATCAATTTCCACCTGAATTGCTCTCTCTCCCTGCAACACTTTGGGCTACGGGTCCAAATGATGTTGGTTGTCTTGAGATCCCACCCTATGTTGTTACCCTCAAGCCCAATGCTAAATTGCCACGCATCCCTCAATACAAAATTCCCAATGATGGTGAAAGAGCACTTTTTGCTATTATTTATGATTTGGTTCAGAAGGGTGTGGTCGAGGAGACGAGGGGAAATGTATGCAATAGTCCTGTTCTCCCGGTTCTTAAACGCACTGATCCTTCTCAGCCTCCTGTTTATCGCTTTGTTATTGATCTCCGGGAGGTTAATAAAATTGTTGTACCACAGTTTCCTGTTGTTCCAGATATCACTGCCCTGGTAACTATGATACCTGCCTCGGCAGCTTGGTTTTCTGTTATCGATCTGAAAAATGCTTTCTTCAGCATCCCTATTGCTGAAGAGAGTAGGGATATTTTTGGCTTCTCTTTAGGAGGCCGAAGTTTCCGGTTCAAGCGCGCACCCCAAGGCTATTGTGAAAGTCCCTCCAGCTATAGCCAAGCTCTGAAATGCCAGCTTGATGCTTTTCCTTTGCCGCCAGGTGCTACCCTTATTCAGTATGTGGATGATTTATTGATTGCTGCTGATTCCGAGGATATTTGCAAAAACGTGACTATTGCACTATTCCGTCACTTGTCTGACCTTCACCATAAGGTTTCACCTTCTAAATTACAATATGCCCGCCAAGAGGTTACCTATCTAGGTCATCTCTTGTCGAAGGAGGGAAGGCGACTGACCCCAGAACGTATTCACGCAATTGCACAAATGTCTGTGCCATCCACACAAAGAGAAGTGCGTGCCTTTCTGGGCATTACCTCTTATTGTAGACAGTGGATTCCAAATGTTTCTTTGTTGGCACTCACTTTAAAAGACACACCCCAACCCCTTCCTTGGATTGATGAATGTCAGAAGAGTTTTTCTGATTTACGTGCTGCCCTGTGCTCTGCTCCAGTGTTGGGTACTCCGGATTACAGTAAGCCCTTCACGCTCTATGTCCATGAAAGAGAGGGTTGTGCGTTGTCAGTCTTAACACAATGATTTGGAGACAAGCAGCGACCATGTGCCTACTTTTCGGCCACATTAGACCCAGTAGCCAAGGCATTGCCTAGTTGTCTTAAAGCTACATCGTCCAGAAATTCCATGCGGCGAACCATCCCCAATCAGCGGGTTTGGTAGAGTGATATAACGGCACTCTCAAACTTAAGCTTGCAAAGGTACAGGCTAGCACGGGACTTGCCTGGTCCGATGCTTTACCTTTGGCTCTCCTATCCACTAGAACAGCTGTACATTCTCGTTTGGGACTCAGCCCATACGAGGTTGTTTTTGGGCGCCCGGCTAATGTTTGGGGAGTCCCTCGCCCTAAAAAATATTCTGACATACAGATTGACTACTTGCATGACCTCACCACTAAATTACGTGTTCTCCACCAACAGGTTCAAAACGCTTTACCAGAGGCCTCCACAGACCCAGGTCATTCTATCCAACCGGGAGACTGGGTCTGTGTGAAAATTTTTCAGAGGACAAGGAATTTGGAGCATCGTTGGAGGACGCCTCGACAGGTTCTTCTGGTAACACGTACAGCAGTGAAAGTCGAAGGAAAAAAGAATTGGATCCATGGCGTGCAATGCAAAAAGGTGCCCTTGCCCTTGCCTTTTGACCAGTGGGTCCGTAAGGGTGTAGGTGATTTTGAAGGCGAAAGGGTCCCTCGGTTTGTACCTTTCAGTAGTGCACACCTAGATGGAGATCGGTCTGAAAAAGAAGATGACGACGTTTTACAAGAAGCAGTACCGCCACATCTCCGATTGAACACTACAGATCCACAGACACTATTTCAGGACCAAACTGTACTGAACAGAACTCAATATAATTTAAGGCCTAGACTGGTCAAGGACACCTGAGATTTTCATCTCTTTCGTGACATGTATCATCTGTCCAGGTTGCAGGGTCACGGTAGGAGTCTTGGTTCGTGACCTGTATAGTGGCTAGTCCCCCAGGACTTGCAGTGTCATAGGACGGCTAATAATCACAGCCAAGTGAGTAAGGAAGATTGCCGTGAGTAACAATTTTAGAGGATGGATGTCCAATTGGGAAAGAATAATAAGAAGGAAGAGATGAAAAGGAAATATTGTAAATTAGTGTACAGTCAATGTGGCATAACATTGTGTGTTCTTATGTTTTCTAGTATCTTATTGGCTTGTATAGGTTGGATTGTTCATGTTATGCAGAACAAATGTGTTCCTACTTCTATGTCTTTGCCTTTTCATTCTACTATCTCCCCACATCAATTATATACGCTTCCCCAACATGAACCAAATGCATATCAGAACCGATTTAGACGTCTAGCTGGTTCATATGGTAGTAGACAAGATTTTAGTCATAGTTCTCTGATAAAAGGAATAGTGGCTATGGCTAGAATTGTTGAGAATAGTAAGGTTCCTGTTGATGAGAAACGGGCATATGATGCTTGGAACGTGACTCGTTACGCCACTAGCCTTACAGATAGAATTAAACAGGGAAAATCTCCACCAATTTGGACTGTGCCTCATCGAGGTAACTTTTGTTTACAAATAAATGGCCAGACTACTGACACTGGACAAGGAAAGAGTGTTTGTTCCCATACATACATTCACATATCTCAGAATTCACCTCCGTTAGTGCCATCCCAGGGCACGTATTTTGTCTGCCACGATAGAGCGTACACGTGGCTACCGACGGATTTTTCTGGAACATGCTATATAGCCTTTCTTCTCCCCCCTACATACACTGCTCCTTCGGGACATCACAATAACAGATATGGCAGAGGGATTATCGATTCTAAAGACACGGCAGGACAAGAGGGAGGTGATTTCCTTAAAGGATTTCTTCCTTTTTTGGGCCCAATTGCCAACAGTAGAAACATTAGACAATTGGTTCCTGTTTTTGAGACTACCATAGATGTCACTGTGGGAGCCTTGAGCAATCTCACAGCTGAACTTCAGGCGGATCGTCTCATGACATTGCAGAACCGGATTGCTCTGGATGTTATTCTTGCGGATCGTGGTGGAGTTTGTAAATTGATTGGATCTAGCTGTTGCATTTACATACCTGACGACGCCCCTACGGTATACCAAGCCATCTCCAAATTACATGTGATCTCCGAGTCGATTCATCAGGACGAAGGAGATTGGTCTTTAGTGGAATGGTTTGGGGGATTACTGTCCAAATGGGGATGGAAGGTATTAACACTCCTTGGAGTGGTTTTGGCCATCATTTTTTCCTGTTGTCTCTGTTTGCAGTGTGGCCCTGCCATCTGTGGTCTTTGTGCCACTATGTGTGTCCCAAAGCCTGTGCCACGGAAGACGGAGAGCATTAAAATGATGTTGCAACAACAGCTTGATGACCTCATGGCCATTGACGTCGTGTGTCTTGCCTGAGTAATGGCAAAAGGAGGGTCTGAGGTAATTCAGTTTCCGATCCCGTTCGTATTTAGCCACCATTTTGTGTCTTTCTGCCATTTTGTGTTGCCCTCACTCAGGCGGCACGGTGAACGAAGTGTTGTTTTCCCTCATCCTACTGCAACGTGTCAAATAACCTCCTGCCTCTGTTTATAGCTGGTGTCAGGGTCCGGCCGACTCCGCTAATCCTCGTCTGGTCTGACTGATCCCTGTTTCAACTATCTGTTGGTTCGCACCATTCTTTCCTGACTTTATCTTATCCTCTGGCCTTCGCTATTTTTTACTCGTATTCTCTCATTTCACAACTGTCCTCTGGGGTATACAAATGTGTCCTGCCACCTGCAAGTCGACTTATAAACACTACCACTGATAAACTTGTGGGGAAGGGGGACAAATACAGCTGGAAGAGAGGCTTATTTGAGTTACTTAATATCTTGTTTTCACATTCTTCTCATTGGTTAACCCTGTATGCATTGGGAGTGTTCTTTGTAAATATGTGTGTTATAAAAGATTGTGCGCCACGAAGTAAAGTGGCAGTCTCCTAAGAACATACCGAGTGTACTTCTGGGACAACTGTACTTAGCTGCAGCTAATAAACCCTATCTTCTATGCCTAGCGGAGTGTCCCGTGCCTCTGTTCGACAAAGAAGGTGAACTCAGGAGATTAAGATGTACCCTGCGCCGCCAGGCCCCTAAAGTCTTGGCTCTTCAGGTACTGGCAGAAACTGGTTGGCCCATTTGTATAGCGTACAAGGTGCACTTAATAATCTCCCTAGAAGGTCTGTGGGTGGGCCAACCTCATATGAAATGCTCTTTGGCATAAAAAATGTTGTCCCGGACCTTGATGGTCTGGACATGGCGGCATCAGCCACACCCTTTGACGTAGATGATCATTCTGCTGTGTTACAGAACCTACAAGAGACTCAAGACAGTCTTGCAAAGGAACATTTGCCCTCCACAACTGATGCTGCACTTCAGATTCTGGTAGTTGGCTGGCTACCTCGAGTCGGTGACCTGGTCCGTGAGAAGGTGGAGAACAAGACGGAGTTTGGCCCCTCTTATTGTGCACCTGTTCCAGTGCTTGGCGTGCAGGGTACAAGTACAGTCATTTTACCTCCACTTCCTGGTCGCAAGGATAACAGGTACATGTCAAACTACAAGGAGTGGCCGATTCTTTTTAGTATGACTCCAGCGGTCTCTTGACCAGCAATGCTGAGAAATTCTGTTTTGGACTCGGCAAATACGAACAGGCCTGACACTGCCATCGAGATGCATGCATTTACTCATCCATTATTGACTCCACCGGATGGTAATCACCATGATGATACTGAGTATACCTATCCCACAGATGTGTCATTGCCTGGTGTGCAGACAACTGCAGTTGACCAGTCACGTTTTTCATTTGACACTAACTCTACAACATCGAGTGCCCCATCGAAAATCTCTATTTTTGCTGTTTGGTTTAAATCAATTACTTTCCATAATGCAGTTTGCATGGACTTTACAAACATTGAAATCTGGGAAAGTTCCTTGGGACAACATGAATACCTCGTCTCTGTTTTTACCATTTAATCTGACTGACAAACAACAGTTCTTGTCCATGAAAGATGCAACATATTCGCTTTTGCACATTGAAAGGTTGGAACCTTTACCATTTTCTGTGTCCGAATCTAACTCGGCTGTATGACTCATTCAGGGTTTAATAACACTAACCTTTCCCTTGTTTAAGTTCAGTTCATGTATGAAACACTATGCCTTAGGCAGTTATGAACCATTGGGTAGCGCTTTTCTCCACGAAGTTTGGTCACACCCATTCACATACAGGTGCCTGAGAGAAGGCAAAGAAGTTTACTTAAAAGGCGAGAAGTGCACTTCTACACCTGATCACTTACTAGTGTGCCAAAATATACAATTGCACGGCGCATGTAACACCCAAGCTCTGAATTTAGCTTGCATTTGAAAGGAAAATCCAGTGTCAGCTATAACACCGACTTTAATTGCTAACTGTAGTTATTTGCTTTTAAATAATTAAGGGTGCTTAAGCATCTTCAGTGGGTTACCATTATTTCTCGCCTTGGCTGCCGGTGTGCTTCTGTTGATTTGTTTGCTCCAAAATGGCTGCACAAAATGTGCCACAAGACAGCCTACCCCGGCTGTTCCAGCTTCGCAACTGGATGCTTGAATACTATGGAGTGCTACCTCTGGCCACTTTGAGTGTAGCCTATGGATTAACCTTCCGGTTCTCATACTTTACTTGCGTGCAACTAGTTTTCCATTGCCTGGATTGTACATTTCAATGGGCTCTGGATTTGTGTCTCTCCAATACGGCGTCTCCTGCCCCGGATTATGATCGACTGATGAATCCCTTAGTGGCTCATAGGTTGGACTGCTCTGGTAACGGGATTATGGCCTGTGCGGGGCATGGAGTTCTAGGGAATTGGGATATATGTGCAGTGGCACATGACTTCCTGGCATGAAGTTACCTCGAAGAACACGCAAGTTGTCCTCTGATGGTGCTAGATGCTCCGACTTTCAAAGAACATGTATGTTCGTTTTCTTTATTAAATTGGATGGCGGAATCCTTTACTGATGATAACAATGACTTCCTCTTGGAGGCTGTTGCAACATACTGTGCCTATACGCTGATGGATTGAATTGGCAATTGTCCATCTTCAACGCGTACTGTTCTCAATTTTTTTATTATTTTTTCCTCGCCAGAATGGGCCTGGTATACCGCCACTTCTAGGTGTTTTTACTTTTTTACCGCACAACTTCGAACTTATCACTACCAATTATCTGGTTTGGCAAAATATGAACTTGGTTCTGTCTCACTTGAACTTGAACTCTGCGTTCCTAAATTGCTTACCTATTTTGTTCGTGGTCCGATCAAGGGAGGGTGTAGTAAAGGCAGGGTTCTGCTTGCATACATTGCTATGTTAGCATAAGCGTATTAGAAGTTTAAATGCCATTTTGCCACTTGGCCGCTTTTGCACACTACACTACAAGTATCTGTTGTTGTAAGTTAAACTGATTGCTTTTCTTCACATGAGAACGTTCTGTTTTTCACATCCCTAGACTTACACCGCGGCCTGAGTCTGTACACTGTGTGCAGAAGTCTTCAAGGTCAAATAACAATGTATGCTGTTGATTCAGGTTGATCGGCCCATGCTCTAGACACAACAAGCACACAGCTGCAAATATCTGAATCTCGGGTGCCTTTAATATTGCATTGCATGCATGATGCTGGCACTTGGAGAAAACCTTTCCATCTACAGAGAGCATTGCTGATCCTGTGATGTGATTCACCTTAGCTGATCTTGGAGGTATGGGGTTCCCCGTTCAAACCTAGAGACCTTCTAATAATATAAAACCTAGATTCTAGCCAGGGGAGGGTGGTACACAAGGTGCTATACAACCTGTTTCCACTATCATTGTAACATGATTTCTCCCTTTGTGTTTTATGGAATTGTAACAATGCTGATTGTTTTATTTCTAATCATTTGCATGCTTATGTTAGACAAAATTCTGCATCTTAGAGCACGTAGTTAAACATAAACATTTTAAACTTTTCCGTGTCTCTGATTACTCACGTTGTGGACTGGTATGAGAATAAAAACAAAAGAGTGTTCTTGATTCCCACCATTCTTGAGAGTACCCTGAGTCACTTGTTCTGGGTTGTCTAATCATTGGTAGCTTCACTGTAGTACGGAAGAACGAATGAGACACTGATGCTAGTTGGATAGGGGTTCTGGGTATTGAGGTGAGTTTTTGGTACACCACAATTCACTGAGGTCCTGGTTTCCTGTACATAGTTCTGTGCATGAGAAGAATCCCCGCAACAACAGGGAAGAAAATGGGACAAAAAAACAAAACTCTGATGACCTCAGGATACTGAAGTCCCTCCATGAAACACAGACAGCTCATCACATCAGCCAAAGCAAAGTACAATACCAATGCTATCATTGAAGCCCAAAAAAGAAGCAGGAAGACAATCAAGCACTGCATTAACCACAGCAAGCCCCATCTATTCATCACTCCACAAAAAGTGCAATATCATCAACCTCTTCTTTAGTGAAATAATACAGAAGATTTGACACCACACCACCAAAACCAAGCCTGCTGTGTCTCTTAAGCCCACCCCTTCCCATAGAATCATCTAGCAATGGCCAGCCTTCAAAGCTCTAACTCATGCAGATTTTGCTGACTTACTCGATGCATTCAAAGGCACTTCTTATGAAGATGATGCTTTACCCTCTATTTTCAACAAAGCTCTGTCTGGGAATGCTCTCTCATCCATATTTACCATTGTCAATGCCTCCCTTAATCAAGGTATCTTCCCAATCGTTTAGTTTGTTCAAAATCTGTTTCATGTAAACTTTTTGGAAAGTGTCTATTAGGCTTATAGGCCAGTAATTGTCCAGGTCACCCCTACTGCCCTTCTTATGGATGGGGACAATTTCTGCCCCCTTCCATGATTTGGAGATAAGGGCCCCTGATGTCACTGCATTACTTAAAAGGTTAACATATGGCACCCATATTTCCAAGTCGTGTTTCAAGAGGTCCCGGGGTATTTTATCCGGCCCTGGTGCTTTTCCTAGTTTGATAGAGTCAATTGCTAATCTACAGCCTCATGCATCAAGCCAAAATCCAGTCGGTAAAATACCGATTCGCTAATAGCTCCCGGTATTGAGTTAAAAATACCCAATCCCAATGCATCAACCCAAAAGCAAAAATCGCTATTTAAGGAATCCTTAAATAGCGATTCCTTAAATAGCGATAGCATTTAAGGAATCCCAAATTGAGATTCCTTAATTTAAGGAATCTCAATTTGGGATTCCTTAAATGCAATGCATGAAAGTTAAAAAAATAGCGAATTCGCTAATAGGGGGAGCAAATTACCATGAAGATGAACTGCATGGTAATTTGCTAAAAGTTTGAAAAATGCACTTTTGTGCATTTTTCAAAGTTTCATGTTGCGCACACACATGCCCTTAGAGCATGTGTGTGTGCAACATATGTGCACATATCAATTTCAGGGGTGCAATAGGGTGTCATTTTGACACCCTTTCACCCTTGAAATTGCATGAGCAATTAGCGAGAACCTACTGGTACTCGCTATTTGCTCATGCAATCTCCAATTCATTCCTATGGGCCTGGAGGCCCATAGGAATGATTGGGATGGCATTCCTTAATTGCTACTCGCAATTTGCTAGTAGCAATTAAGGAAAGTTAAGGAATCGCTATTTGAATAGCGATTCCTACATGCATAGCCTTTTGCTATTCCTTATTAGCGATTCCTTACTTTTCGCTAATAAGGAATCGCAAATGGCATTGTTGATGCATGTGCCCCCTAGACTCTTCTTTAGTAAATAAAGGGTTGCCTTTGATCGATCATGAGGGGGAGTTCGAGAGGGTGCAATAGCATTTGCACAACGCTCTGGGGCCCTTGTGTATAGGTCGGAAAAGTGTCTGTGCCATGTGCTAGGATCCAAATAATTATCTGTGTAGGTCCTGCCTTTTTGACTATGTGCTATTATTCTCCAAAAAGAAGAGTAGTCTTTTGTTCTGGCTGCAGTGATAAGGTCATCCCAAATAGTATCGTCCCAACTCTTTTGTGCCACATTTTGTGTCCTTTTGCAGTCTATCCTTAGCTAGATCTCTTCCCATAAATCATCAGAAAAAGTTAGATCCTCCCACCTGTGAAGGAACCTACACTAAACAGTAATACCTTGGCAACTAACAGCTTGTCACACACCTACACACCTATAAGAATATTGAAGAAGCATTCTATGTTCAAACCTAAGATCACATTAATGATAACCATTTCCTGCAAAGCTACCAGTCATGCTTCAGATCATGCTGCAGCATGGAGACCATTAACTTACACATCGTGGACCATGCCCTCCTGACCCCTGCCACCTGATATTGCTGAACTGCTCAGCTGCCTTTGCCACAATTGATCATTCCAATCTCATGCACACACTGGAGTCTCCAATGGAATTCACAAGCAATACCCTTCACTGGTTCTCCTCCTATATGTCCAACCAACACCAGTTTATTTACATGGGCACCGTCAAGTGCCAAATGATCCCTACCGCCTGCAGAGTCCCCCATGGTTCCATACAGTGCCCTGTCATTTTAAAACTCTACCTGAAGTCACTATGTGCTCAACTCACAGATAACAGCATTAAGATTCACGGATATGCAAATGATGCACACCTTGACTTGAAAGTCTTCTCTGCTTCTGACATCCAACACCTCAAATACTGTCTGCACTTCCTCCAGACCTGGATGTCCAGTGTCATTCTGAAGCCTACCCCAAACAAGTTAGGGTTCCTGTTATTTATTTATTTATGTACTTATTTAAAGTATAAAGCACGTAATGCACCCACAGGTAACTCTGTACTAACCATTTATGATGGATTTAATAATAAATAAGCCATCAAAATATCAGACATTAGACTCCACGGCTAAAGGGGACTTGCCAGGTTTTCAAAGACTTCCTAAACTTTGATAATAGAGGTTCCACACACCATTTCAGCAAAATGCTATTCCAAAGTCTAGCCACAAAAAACACGCTGCCACCCACAGTAGCACATTGAAATCTGGGCACATTCATCCTTCTCTGATCTCTGATGACAGTGTCTGGGCACAAAGAACAAGATTTTCCTCGAAAAAGGATTTCGGCTCTTATCACGCAGATTTCAACAAAAATATTATTTCTAGCTCAGTCGCATGTGAACCAGATATAAGGATTAAACATCATCCTTTGTCTAGCTGGGAGCCACTGGAGATAGAATTATATTTCTTAATATTCAAAATCTGTCTCGCTGCTGCATTATTAAATAGTTTCAGTTTGCTCAAGGTTTTTTTAGGCAGGCACAAGTATTCAGAGTTACAATAGTCCAGCCGAACAAACACAAATGGATTGGTCAGCTTGTATTTGGTGTTCCGTAGTCAGGACTGAATCCAATTTAACCCCAAGATTCTTTACCTTGTGAACTGGGGATGGTTTTGGACACATCGATGGAGGCTAGAATTCATGATTCCGGAGGGACGGCTGAACGTAAATAGAATGTATGGCTTGTTTCCATTTATTATCAAATTATTTTACTCTAAGCAACTTTCCACACTTTCAGTGCAGCTCTGCTATTTTACAGCATTCATAGTAGGGTCACCTTCTACCACAAATCGAATATGTGTTTCTTCCACGCACATTAATTTAGCTAAGCCAAAGTAATGGATCGAATTGGCCAGTGACACCATGCACAGACTGAACTGGGGAGAAGTCACTGACCTGTGTGGTACTCTGCATGATAAGGGATTTTTACAGACAGATAGGAGCCCAAATCAACCTGCCTGGACCGACTGGCCAGAAAGCTATGAAACCACTTGAGCACACTATCTTTGATATCGAAAACTTCCAAGTGCTTCCATAGCACCTGCTGGTCAATGGAACCAAACACCAGTGGTAGATCCATTTTGATTAACATTGGCACCTTTCTGACTGGTTCTGCAATTCCACAGAATGTGTTAGATGTATAAATACTGCACGTTCCTATAACTTAGCAAAAAAGGCAATTGTGAGACGGGTGACGTTTTTCCCAGAGGTCATGGTCTAAAGCAGGTTTCCCTATTAGCTATAGGATCCGAGCCTTTTTTAAGTCAGCAGGGACCACATCCTGTAGTCAAACTGAATCTCTAATAGCCAGAGCAGCAGAGTGTGATTTTTTCAAAGGCTCTTTTATGTAGCCTACCAGGCAGCAGATCATCTTTGAGCCACAAGGCCTACTGCTCTTAACTAGGACTATCCGTCAATTCTCAGAAATAACTTGCAAACTTTGGCTCCTCTTTTAGGACACTTTTACCAGGAGGAAACTCATCTTGACAAACTGTACTTGATACGTGGGCATTAATTGACATTATTTTTCTGTTCAAAGAACATTGGGGCAGATTTACTAGCCCCTTGTGACACTTTTACGCCACCGTTGCGTCACATTTGTGATGCAGCGGCGTCATAAACAATGGGCCATGTTGCAACACATTTACAAAGTGACGGATCTAGGGAGATGCTTCACGTTGTAAGGCCCTGCGTCACATTACACCTGCCATTATACCTGCGTCAGGTATAATGTATGCATGGTGGGCGTTCCCACGCAAGAAAGTCTCGTAAAAGTGACGCAGTAAGATCTACAAGATTTCACTGAGTCACTTTTACGACGCCACTGCGTCAAAACCTTATGTCGGCTTGAAGCAGGTGTAAGGAGTGACGCAGCACAATAAGTATAGGCTGTCCCTGAGGATTGCTGGAGTTGTGTTGCGCTTGCAACACGACTCCAGCAATGCGTTACCTTTACGCTGACAGATGCGTCACGGACCTGTCAATCCTTGCGCCACGGTGTGCCACATTGTAACTGTGACGCATCCATGGTGGCGCAAGACTTTTTGTGCCTGACGCAAATTAACTGACGCATCTCTGCTGATATTAAGAGATGCATCAGTTCTTGTAAATCTGCCCCATTGTTTGTAGCCCATCGTAGCAGAGTCTATTTCAGGTCAACTACTTAACAGTACATTTGAAAGCTGGTGTACATTTTTATATTTATAAGGTTGATAGACTAACAACAGTATGCTAAATGCTCAAATTAAAGGACCTGATTAAACTGTTTATACAATCCATATGCCTCACAGTAGGTGGTTCATGATTAGCCAAGGCACATGTTAACTCATTAAGGGTCTGAAACTCAGCATTCAAGAGACCTGGTCTGTTGTAGATATTATTTAACCCTCACCTTATGATGAATATATGAATACGTTTTTAAGATCTGTATAAGCCCTTCCAGGAACATGCCATTCTTGACCCATATTATTAGATCACAGGATGCTATTCCATAATTGTTTTTTAACAAGAAAAACACAAAATATAGTATATCTTTTAAAACAGGCACCTCTTCCACCAAAATCTTTGGCAACATTCAATATCTAACCGGAGATTTATGGTCCGAGCTGTAGTGTGGCAGACTTTACTCCAGGTGGCAAAGGACATTGGAACACATGTTCAAGATTTAGGGTATCGGGATTTCCTTATTTAAATTCTTACTGAATTGCAATTAGAAAATCGCAATTCCAAATGAACAAAATAAGAATAAATAACGAAGTCCTAATGGTTAAGCAAATCGGCCTACCTAATGAATATTAATGAGAAAGGTAAGTAATTTGCAACCCATCAAGAATCGCAGTCATCACATGGATGGTGGCCTGCTGAGGTCAGCAGACCACCAAATATGTCTGTTTTTTAATAAAGCATTTTTTTGTAAGTAAATGTAGCCCGTTTCCCATAAAAGAAAATGGAAAGATGTTCAAAAGAAAAAAATCAACTTTGAAGTTGTATTTTTAAGAGTAGGCAGTGGTCCACTGCCTGCTCTTAAATATATTTGTTCCTATTCTCAAAGGGGAACCCCTTCCACTTGTGAATCGGTTACCATCTCCTTCAAGAAGTTGGGTAAAGTATTAATGTTTTGCAAACGGAATTCTTTGCAAAACGTTAATGCATTCAATTAAGATTCAGTATTTGGAAGGGATGCTCAAAATACGACCCTTCCAAATACCGAATCTGAAACACAATTTGGGATTCTGTAATGTGCAACAGAATGGGAATTTGTGGTTTATATGTAAAATACATTTTGCAGTTGGAAACAGCCCGTTCCGGCCACTTCCAACCACAAAAATGCTTTGTGCTTATGACCCATTATCTCTGCCACATCTAGATATAATCTGTGGCCCAGCACTGATCTCTGTACCTTGGCACCATGGTAGTTCTTGTCAAGGTCCAAAAGGTTTGGTGGCTGGACCCTATGGATTTTGGCGGCTGTCCACTAAAGTGGGAGTTTGTTTCTCTAAAGTGAAAAAATAGTGACCCCTACACCTGGGATATTTTTCCCTGGGTGTAGGGGGTCATTATGTGTTTTTATCTGTTCATCACCACCCAACCCAGTCTTCATTAGATTAACACTACTCCACAGGGCCATTGGAGGACGTCTTCCATCAGAAGTGCCAACAAGGGCTCCATCAATGGAAACCTTATTTTGTTCTCAACCGGAAATATGGCATGAAGACCATCAGTTAGGCAGACTGGGTACTCCATCACATATGTGATGGAGCACACTCACTGCCAGACAACAAATCAATGCCTTGGTCCTGCCAAGCTGCGTGTCCCAATTTGCTCAAGAGCTCGCATATTTTCCATGACATTAATTTGACATATCACTTCAATTCAATTTCAGTGCAATTCTTTATTGATTTTAATTTGTACAAATTTTCAATGCAATTCTGTCCAGAAGAGCAATCTAGCACCAGTTGGCACACCAAATACTTATTTTCTTATGCAACTCAAGCTTCTCCAGAAACATCATTCCAACATGTCTATGTCAGGTGAGGGTTTATATAGAAAAACATAATTGCTCCTAGCCAAGGATGTGATGGAGGAAATAAATCATTCCACCCCAAGAAATCTCCTAGTAAAGGGCCTCAAATATTATGGGGATGCATGCCAATTCTTTGGCCTGCCACCAATGTATCAGGCGTTCTCTCATTCTAGTCCCAACACATCTCAAACGTAGCCCATCACAATGCCTGATAATATAAGGTGGTTGGTGAGGGAATGGGGTAAAGATTAATGCTTGCACTCTCTCCCTATGGCAAATAGTGAACATTGTACTCCCTATGTAAGTAGCCCTTGAATCTAAAGGTTATGAAGTATATATTACCTATCCTGGTCTAGGGTGGCGGGTGGTGAATGGCTTCCAAATTGTATCAAAGAGCACCATTGGGTTGTTGACCCTATATAAGCCTTGATCTCATTCCACAGCCCTGGGAAGTAGAGACAGCCGCTTGGAGAAGGTGTGTATGGCCAATTTCTTCCTGTGGTGCAGTATACACACATTAACCGCGGCCAAGGCTGTTGACAATCATGATTGTGTATGTTTATTAAGTAAGACACAGTCTCCTATATCATGGAGGAAGGCAAGGTGTATCAAAGAGATTATTTCACATTTGTATTCCAGGCATACTATTACTGACCATGCTTCATTGCAATAGGAGTAAAGTGCTGTGCAGTAACAAATAATGTGTGGGATGGATACCTGTTGCATCTCCAACAGGTATCCATTAGTGAGAGGTTAGACCTGTAGAGCTGTTTTGTGAGGTCCAATACCAATTATGGAAAATCTTGAAATAAGTGACTTCAGTTTTCCCTCTCAGAGAAATGTGTCATGAGTATTGGCGAGATTTGGCCAGTCCTCTGGAGTGTATTCACCAAGCTGCCATTATGCCCGAGCGAGGACCCTTGTAGGGATAGCAAAAAGGTGTTTACTCAGGAGACTGTATGTGCCAAATACCACCCCCTTATCTCTTTACCAGGTTTACAAGTATGACAAATGGGAGAGTCCTGAAGGGCATGTACATCACCACTTAGTCAACTTTGTAAACAATGCTTTAGTTAGGTGTAGGTCCATAGCTGGGGTTGAGCGAGGTTGAATTTGGCTTAAAGTTCTTGAAATATTTAAGGGTATCCCTTATGGACATCTGGACTAGATGCATAATACCTTGAGGATACCAAGACAGTAGGGAGGTTCTAATTTGCATTTCACAGCAATGCCTGATGGGGGGTGTTATGAAGCCATGGTTTAACTCCTAAGACCTGTGTTGTGTTTACCTTTGGTTCTTCCCATTAGAGTACACTTTAGAATTGTGCGGCTATGTGTTCTGTGTTCTGGCGGTGAGGTTCGGAGGTTCGAGAGCTGTGCTGAGACCGCCGGAGCTGACCGCTACGAGTTTGAATACTGTGTGCTGTAACGAATAAAGAAGGCATCTGTTGTATACATACTCGTTCATGGCGCGTGGTGTCCACGAGCAAACTTGCATCTTGCTCGTGGAAACCACGCGGAGTGTTGTGTTTCGAACAGGGAGATTCGGGTGGTGTGAGCGTTGGGGGAAACGTTGGGGCATTCATGTTTGTACTGGAAACTTGGAAGGTGAATAAACTCCTGCTCCGGCTGAACTTCGTTGTTACTCGTCATTTTTGATAAATGAGTCTTTTTTAACATTGGCGACGATCGGGCACGGACCGCCCTTGCATATTTGAAGAAGAAAAGCTGATTTTAAAAGGAATATTGTGTTCAGATGAAACTGACACTGTAAGGAGCGTCTCGAAAAGGACAAATTCAACGGAAAAAAAAATTCAAGCTTTTTTGGATTACAAGGGGCATCCGTCTGCAGCAGTCTATCAACGAGCATTGAGGGAGTAATCAGCTTAAGGAAACAGCAAGGATTTCATCGGAGATCATAAAAAAAATAAAACGAGTTTATTTACTCACGATTGCAGAAGGATCCTGCACTTGCTTTCTTTTGAATTCACAGCGTTGGTGTGCAGGCGCGCACTGTATCAGCGTGTCACGTTGATCGACAAGAATGTAAACACAATCTTGTTCTCGGATTATCTGATTCAACAAAAGATCGACAAGAATGTAAACACAATCTTGTTTCTCGGATTATCTGATTCAACGAAAGGAACCGAGACTGCATAATTCGTGTAAATTCAGTTTCAGTTACTGGAAGCAGATTGTATCATCGCGTCACGTTCTTCGTAAATACAACCTTGTTTTTTTTGATTGCCTGATTCAACACAAGGAACTGAGACAGCACATATTCATGTAAACTCAATTTTAGTTGCTGAAAGTAGTTTGGGGTGTGATTAATTTGTCAGGTTAATGGAAGATAATCTACAGAAATCGACAAACAATATGTGAGTTACAATAATTTATGTGTTTTAAGTTTATTGTTATTCAGAATAATAACTATTTTGCATGTAAAATTTACAGTTTATCTACCACTTATAGTGCAATATGTCTGGTATCGTACCTCCTCCTTCATTTCTATCATCATCGGGTGATCCTCCCATGCCATGGGAAGTATGGGAACCAGTATTTTTGGCATATGTGGAGGTTTTAGAAGGCGAGGATTGCGAACCAGAAAGGAAATTGTCACTGTTAAAACATTGCTTAGGTGGATTTGGCCTAAAAGAATTTCAAAAGTTACCTGCGTTGATTAGTCCTGGGAGAATTAATGTTTACCAGTATGCTTCGACACAGCTTAACATACGTTTTGGAAAAAAAAAAAATGTAGTGATGGAAAGATTTATCTTCTACTCCCGTAAACAACGCAGCGACGAATCTATTGAAGACTATGTCTCAGCACTCAGATCGTTGGCAGCTTCTTGCAAATTAGAGAATATATCATATGAACAAGTACTGAGAGATCAAATTTTAATGCGTACAAACAGCAAGAAAGTTCAGGAGAAATTATGGTCAACATCTGACTTGTCATTAAATGCAGCTATTGATATTGCAAAATCCATTGAACACTCTGAAGAGTTCGTGAAAGAAATTAGAGGAAATGAGAAAACAGATGTATTCAGTGTCAACAAAGAGTTAAAAGATAGTGAAAAACAAAAAAGAATTGTTGCTCAAAGATCTGAAAACTTTGCGAAAAATGGGAACAAAACTAAGTATTCAAATGCTAGGGGTGAGAAACATAATTCATTATTACTGTGTTTCAGGTGTGGAAGCAACAGCCATCTAGCAAATTTCAAAGGGTGTCCTGCTATGGAGAAAGTTTGTTCTAAATGTAATAGGAAAGGTCATTTCAGTAGGTTTTGCAAAACACCCACAAAGAAAGTAAATTACATACAGTTTTCAGATGATTATGAGCCGCCCTATGACAATGATGAAAATGAAATTAACACTGTAATTAATGTATGTAGTGATGACAAAGTTTCGAAATTTCCTTCCTGTCTCATCAGTGTTGATGGTGTGTTGTTGAGGTTCTTGGTTGATTCTTGCGCATGGTATTCTATTATTTCTTTGAAAGTTTTCAATGAAAATTGGCCTAAAAGGGAACTTAGTGATCCTGATGTTTCTCCAGGTGGTTACACAGGGCACAAGATTGATTTGATTGGATATTTTTACGCGAACATAAAATTCGCAGGACGGCAAACTCACAGTAAAATGTATGTGGCAAAGTCAGGAAAATCACTTTTAGGGTGGCCACATCAACACGAATTAAGCATCAAACTTGACCCAAGAGCCGATCCCCCAGTTTTTGTTGTTGACCATGATGTTCACCATGGTCCGGTTATTGTGGATGAGCTCATTAAGGAATTCCCTAGTGTTTTCAGTGGAAAGCTTGGGAAATACGAAGGGTTTGAACACGAAATCAAACTCCATGAGAATGCCATTCCTTTACGTCAAAAAGTAAGAAATGTCCCATTGTCATATAGAGATAAATTGAAGAGTATGTTGAAAAATCTCTGTAATGATGGCATCATTGAGCCAATAGAATCTTCCCCGTGGGTTTCTCCCATTGTGATTTCAGTCAAATCTTCAGGAGAGCTCAGATTATGTGTGGACTTGCGCAGTTTGAACCGAGTCATTTGGGTAGATGCACATCCTCTTCCTAATTTGCATGAGATGGTTTCTACTCTATCCGATGCGTAAGTATTCTCCTGCATTGATTTGGCAAGCGCGTACCACCAGGTAGTCCTGTCTGACGACTCAAAAAATTATACGGCGTTTATCACACCTGAAGGTCTATTCAGGTATCGTCGTATGCCATTTGGGTTGGCTAGTGCTGCTTCTGTTTTCCAGAGGTTGATGAAAGAAACTCTAGAGGGGCTATCAGGGGCCATCGCTTTCCAAGATGATATTTTAGTTTTTGGGAGGAATGATGAGGAGCACGATGAGAACTTACATAACGTCATTGCAGCTTTAGCAAAGAAAGGCCTTACTCTTCGGTTAGATAAATGCAAAATAAAGGCTAAGGAAGTGGATTATTTAGGACACACTATCAGTGGGAAGGGGATCAAACCAAAACATAAGCACATTGAGAGCATTACCAATGCCCCTCTACCGACCTCGAAAGAACAGTTGGTTGCTTTTCTTGGGTTGATTGAATTTTATGCTAAGTTCATTCCTAATTATTCCATGAAGACTGAACCATTCAGGTGCCTATTGAAAAAAAATGCAAAGTTTGTGCGGACAAGTGACATGACTGAGGCGTTTGAGATATTGAAGGCATTCATAGTTAATGCACCTTGTTTAAGACCGTTTGTCCCAGGGAAAAAATGCATAGTTATGGTAGATGCAAGCAATTTAGGTCTAGGTAGTGTTTTATTGCAGAAAGATAATTCTAGTGAATGGATTGTAGCATATGCGTCCAGGGTTTTGAGAGATGCAGAGAAGAACTACTCTGTCATTGAAAGAGAGTTACTTGCTTGCGTATGGGGAGCAGAACACTTTAGAAGTTTCTTGTGGGGGACTGATTTCATAATAAAAACTGATCACAAACCGTTAGTTTTTCTAATGTCTCCTGGCGGCGGTAGATCCATGTCTGCACGGTTAGCTAGGTTGTCATCAAGGTTACAATCTTTTCGTTTTCACATTGAATATGTCCAGGGGAAAGCGAATATGCATGCGGATTGCATGTCCAGGTTACCTTTGGATAGTAATAAGGATTATCAGGAGGATGATTGTGAAGTTGCTTTCACAACGCATGATATCAATCTCTTACATGGTGATAAGGCGAGTCTAGATGAAAAGGTTTGGATGGAAGCAATGAGAAATGATAGTGAATTGAACAATGTTAAGAATTACATTGTGCAGGGATGGCCGGAGGAAAGAAAATTATCTGGTGATATGATGAGTTATTCCAAGGTCCATGATGAATTAGCCATTGAGAATGGGTTGGTTATGAGGTTGGACAGAATAATTCCTCCTTTTTCTCTTAGAGAAACCATTATGGAAATTGGCCATGAGGGACACTTGGGAGTTTCATTCACTAGGAGGCGAATAAGGGAAGCATTTTGGTGGCCTGTCATTGATTCCGCTGTGGAACATTTTGTACGCAAATGTAACAAATGTTCGAATAGTGACAAATCTGCGGTGCCTTTAAGAGTTGAGTCGTGTCCTGTGGAGTATCCTGTTGGGCCATGGAGGAAACTAGGGCTCGACATTATTGGTCCATTTCATGTTTTGCCCAAGGATAAGTGCTTTGGGATCGTTCTAATTGATTATTTTTCAAAGTGGCCTGAAATCAAGATGGTTAAGGAAGTTACGTCACAAAGTGTCATTGAATTTCTTGATGGTATATTTTGTAGAGAAGGTATTCCTCAGGAGATTGTCACAGACAATGGTCCCCAGTTCATTAGCAGAGAAATGGAGTCATTTTTTGAAAAATGTGGCATAACTCATAGGAGAATTTCAGTTTTCCATCCGGAGTCAAATGGTCAGGTGGAACGCTTTAATCGCGTGGTGAAGGAAGCGATCCAACTTGCCATTAAGGGTGGACTCAATTGGAGCAATGCTCTACAGTCCATGCTATTAGCATATAGGACATCTCCTAATTCAGTAACCTTAATTAGCCCATTCGAGCTCTTGAGAGGACGGAAGCCCAGTACTTGTTTGGTTCCATGGTGGTTAAAGAAGGGTATGGATGATAAGAAGTTGGTTGCTGTTGATTACAATGTAGTTAGACAAAGGGTCAGTGAGTATAAAAAAAAAATGAAAGAAACTATGGACCAGAAGCGAGGTCCAGTGAGCATACAAAAAATTGGAGTGGGTGATCTGGTTCGCATAAAGAGGAAAGAGAATGTCCTTAAGGGTTCCCAAAGCTGGTCAGATCCAAAGAGGGTTGTACAAGTTTTCAACAATGCGGTGAGAATAGAGGGTGGAAGTGTTTGGAATCTGAGCAGAGTTTCTGTATTTAAGGGTTCTACACAACCATACGGGAATGTATCCAATGACATGTGTTTAGATAATGTAAGCAATGACATTCCATTTAGAAATGTTAAAAATGACACACGATTGGAGAATGTGCACAATGAAATGAGGTATGATCAACAACCAGGGTGTTCTCATTGGAGAAGAGATTTTTCTGGAAGAAAACGTGAACACCATTGCCCGGGAAGGTTTAAAGATTATATTATGATTTAGTTTAACGAATAACAATGTATAAAAAAAAAAAATAAAAAAAAAAAAAATGAATAAATAATAAAGGGGGGGAGATGTGTTGTATACATACTCGTTCATGGCGCGTGGTGTCCACGAGCAAACTTGCATCTTGCTCGTGGAAACCACGCGGAGTGTTGTGTTTCGAACAGGGAGATTCGGGTGGTGTGAGCGTTGGGGGAAACGTTGGGGCATTCATGTTTGTACTGGAAACCTGGAAGGTGAATAAACTCCTGCTCCGGCTGAACTTCGTTGTTACTCGTCATTTTTGATAAATGAGTCTTTTTTAACAGCATCCACACCTCTGAAGGAGTTGTCCAAGTCTATCCATTTGGTGTACATCGGACCTTCTAACAATCTGCAACTATGGAGGGATGCGGAGCAGTTTGAAGGACTGAATCGTCATATCTGGAATCGGCAATACAGGCCATATCCATTGAGTACTTTTGGACCACTCGGTGGGGGTATCACCTCTCACGGGGGCAGACTGCGCCTCTCACTTAGAGACCATACAATATATAGAAGATATTAGAACTCAGCAACATACGAGACTAAATTATTCGTAACTTTATCTCAGCCATGGCTCTACATTGACCTATACAAGATACATTGAAGATCACACGTACATTTTATTACGTGACAATAAAATATAGTGACATCTATCCTCGACAAAGACTCCGTTGTTCCAGTCTTGGACTGGGAATTTACATTACAGGAAACTTGTTCCCCCTGTTTATTTGCCTGTGTGACATTGTGTCCGATTTGGACAAGGTCCTGAAGAAGGTGGTTCACGTTTTGTGTTAACCCACCGAAACGCACGTCGACCTCGTGTGTTTAGACCTTATTGTTGTTTTTTTCATCTTGGTGGAAATGGTTTACATCTTGTGTTTCCCTTTAAAATCCAGATGTGTATAAGTGTCTTGTATGAGTGTGAACGACTGTGAGGGATGTATGAGTTGAAAAGAACGTTTGTTACTTAATTGGGTGCCAAAAATATGGTATTTAACTCTGTATGATCAACTGTTCATATGTATATACATTAATATAAAAAAGCAAAAAAAGTTTTTTATCTATTTAAAAAAATTGTATTTAATACATTGGAGTAAAAAGGAAAAAAGAAGTTAATGAAAATAATAAATATGACTTCATAAAATCAAATATGTTGTTGTAATGTTATAAATATTTGATGTACGGCACATTTTGATACCCATACCAGATTTAATCTCTTGTAAAAGAAATATAGGTCATTCTGGAGTGTTTTCTTGATCGTTTTGGTCGGTTCAGTTCCCCTGGTCAATAGCATCTAATGAAGTGGCCACATTTTCCTTGTTTGAGTTTTTGGATGCACATAGGAAGTGTGCTGGCATCTGCATATAATTCCTTAACTATCATTTTGCCCAGTCTTATCAACAGTATTTTGGCCAGGATTTTTATGTCCACATTTATGAGAGAAGTGGGCCTATTGCTCCCATATTCCAGGGGATACTTACCTACCTTGGGAAAGGTAAGGATTTCTTTATTGGAGATAGTCCCAAGGACCTGTGACTCCTCAGCTTCTCTATAGGCTTCCCAGACCACAGGCACCAACTGAAATTTATAGGTTTCGAAAACTTCCCTAAGAAGCCATCCTCCCCTGAGGACTTGCATGTCAGTAGATTAGAGAAAGCTTTGCAAATCTCCTCCACGGTAATGTCGCCCTCTAGGAGATTCCTACTTTCCTCTGACAAGGATGGGTAGGGCAGGAACTGGATGGGCCTTGAGTCAAGAAACCTATCTTCTGCTTCATGATCAATATCATCCAAGACCTTGTAAAGTGATTCACAATATGAGGCATATGCCTCCGTAATGTCTTCTGGATGTGCAACTAGAAGTCCTTGGACATCATGCACAGCTGATTTAATAAATTAAGCCTCTACCTGCTGTAACTGAAAAACAAGCATCCTGCCCAGTTTTTCCCCTTCGCATAATAGCGCAATTTTTTTTTCTCTGCTCTTGTAATAAGTGTGAAGAGTGAATTTCTCTGCGTATAGTTGGCATCGTAGAAGAAGGTTAGGAGCAGTGTTATATTTCAACCGTTAATTTCGCTATCTTGTTCTCCAGATGCTTACTTGTCTCTACGGTGTAAAATCCCTGATCATGAGGCCTCTCCAGGCTGCCTACTCCACTACTCATAGCATTTAAGGGAATGATACTGCGTACAAATTCTCTGCTTAATAAGTGTGAATATGTGTGTTGAAAAGATATTTGTCGACAGGGGTGCTATCATTTGAAGTGGACATCCTCCACAGGTGTACTGTGGCCTAGTAAAAAAAAAAGTAAAATCAAACTGTGATAAGACAGGTCACCAGGTAATATGTCAGATCAAAATGGTGGTTGAAGTAATGGAGCTTGTGCAAGGAAGAGGTCTAGCCCCTAGCCTGAATAAGTTACCATGAATTAGTGCGTGAAAGGTGGGCTGTGCACTAGGCCTGGGCGGTAAATTCCGTTCCGCTCGCGGAATTTGGGTAATTTCGCGTTCCGCGGAGAACGGGAAATTGCCCAAAATTCTGCTTTCCGCGACTTCCCGAATTTTTTTGCTTGTTCGCGTTCACAAAATGCGTGTTCGCGCGATATTTCTCCCCGAGCACGCAAACAGTGATTGTGAACAGGGAAAAAGCATCGCGAACAAGCAATTCCGCGTGTTCGCGGAATTTCTGCGTGTTCGCGGAGATTTTTTACCGTTTCGCGGAGATTTGCGTAACGCGATTACGCAAATTCCGCCCACTCCTACTGTGCACCACACATCCTCCAAGCCATGATCATTGATCACGTTAAGGTCCAGTATTGGGCCAATAGCCAAGTTCCAGTCCCTCCCCATGAAAACTGCCCCCTGTGTTCCCAAATTCGCTGAACAGTCTGGATAGCTGTGCAAAAATGGTAGATCTATTGCTGTTGGGATCATAGATAGTAGCCAGTATCAGAGTGTGGCCCTTGCATTTTTTATTTTTGGGAACACATATCTCCTTCCTCGTCTATTGTTGCATGCCATCCTTTCTGGGTAAGAGATTTGTGATTGAGTATGGCAAGTCACATTTCTTGGTTGTTGTAATGCTGGTTTGGGTTAAGGAAGATTTGTTCAGAGCTTTGTGGCATCTTTGAGTGCCCGTTCCTACCCAGTTCCAATTCAGTTTTCTGCCTCACCAGGGAACAAATGCGCTTCCTGGATCATTGTGATGCCTGCCAGTTTATGTTGGCTATAGGATAATGTTCTCTGTTGTTCAAAGAGATAATGTTAAGTGAGTGGAGTGAAGAAGTCAGGGTCGTTTATTCGTTAAGAGAGACTGGTAAGTGGAAAATATGTCTGTATAGTTGTCTCAGCTGGATTAGATCTACAACACAATTTCAGTGTATTATGCTCTCAAGGACTGAGATCAGGAGAGTTTGGCAGGAGGTAATTACTCAGCTGGTTTGCCTGGCAGGGAGAAATGGTAGGCAAGGGGTTTAGCCCCGTGACCATAGGGCCTCACTGAAAAAGATGGGCTTGACAGAGTGAGAAGTCCACAATGCAATGTAGCCTAAAGGTTCCTGCTCGTCTAAGACCTAACCTTTGAACTACAGGCTTTGCTCCTCCACCCGCTCATCTGGGTCATGTCATTCGGGGCCCAATGTACAAAGTGGGAGAGTAGCCAGAGGAAGACTACCATGTATAGTTAGGATACTCAGGGCAGACATTTAGTGTGTGACCCCCATAAGGAGGGGGATCATGAAGGTCAAACCATCTCCCAGCACTGGGTCATACAGCCTTGGATGTACTGAATGATGAGCAGGTGGGGAAATCTTCTCTTTGGAGGGGAGCAAATCCCCTAGAATAGTAACTCTCTATAGGGGTGCAGTATGGGATAAGCAATAAACAGAACATGTGGAAGGAGGTAAACTGTAGTTATAAAGACAATAGTCAATACAGGTGCATGGCTTGATGTGTTTGGAGGCAGGTTGTTGTAGGTCCAGGCAGTTCTGCGGAACATTTGTGGAGTTACATGTCCTGTCTTTTGAGGGGATCTGGAGTTGTCTTTATCCTGTGATAAGGCCTTCTGCCACTTTGTTGAGACCCTCTCTTCCAGATCTTCTGATGCATGGCTTTATTGAGCCTTTGCAGGTTCTCAATTTTCTCAGGATGGTGTCGATCATCTCTCTTCGCTGTCTATTCCAGTACTCTCCCTAGGTGTTGGGATTCCATCTCGATGATAGACATACTTTCCAAGATTAGAAATTCTAAGAGCTCCTGAGGGTCCAGGAATTCTGTGGTTCAGTCATGGATGTCGATAATCATAGTTGGTTGTTCCAGTAGGCCTTATTTGATATTGTGTTTTCAGAGTTGAGTTGAAGTCTCAGAGCCAAGAATTTTTTTTGCTTTCTTTCTGTGTCATGGGAAAAGTCTGCCACAATGTGACTTGGTTGTCCTTTCAGCTGGAAAGTTTGCTAATGTTTTTTGGCTGTCTGCAGGATGATTTGTAGTTGAGCATAAAATCCCGGGCACACGTAAGCTAGGTAAATTGCTTGTTGTCACAAAAAGTCACATATACTTTCTCAATGTCTGATAATTAATGTCCACGCATGAGTTCCTTCAAGTATTAAATCTTTATGAACACAACCAGCCAAATCTTTATGAACACAACCAGCCAACAAGTGTTTCGTCACATTTGGGAAGTATACCGTGACTTCTTCAGGGCACTGGTTCACCTCTGCAGAGGTGAACCAGTGCCTGTCACCGTCCTGAAGCTGCAGAGGTAAACCAGTGCCTGTCACCGTCCTGAAGCGCACCCGCGGCAGAAACTATTACGGCAAACTCACCGTACTCCGTTTTTGACAGGCGCTCTGTTTGGGATCGCCACCACCCTGGCGATCTGTCCACAGAAGCGGTTTTCTCAGGCAGGCTCCGCTTCAATACACCGATTGGCCTTTCCTGATTAACTCGTTACCCTGAGATATCTTTTCAATCATCCCCCAGTTTGGAGTTATCACCGGCGAAGCGACGCCACCCGACAACGACGCTCCCATTACAGCCCTGAAGAAGTCATGGGATACTTCCCAACTGTGACGAAACACTTGTTGGCTGGTTGTGTTCATAAAGATTTGGCTGGTTGTGTTCATAAAGATTTAATACTTGAAGGAACTAATGCATGGACATTAATTATCAGACATTATATATAAAGTATATGTGACTTTTTGTGACAACAAGCTATTTACCTAGCTTACGTGTGCCCGGGACTTTGATTTTCTGTTAAAGTGTGTGGGTCCTCACCCACATGCAACTAGGGGTTTAGGGTATTCCTCTATCCTTCCTACACCGTGCCATACGGCAGTAAGAATACCTTTCACGCCAACATAGCAGGGCTCCAAAACTTCCTGACATATCCCAAACCCTTTCCTTTAGAAACGTTGTAGTTGAGCATGTTGAAGTGGACACATTATGGTCACCATGCGATTGCCATCAGTTGAGGTGTGGAGGGGTTGGATCCTGTGTGCCCATTGAATTTCCAATGGAACAGAGAATTGAACATTGAGGGGCAGATTTACAAGCCTCACGCAACACTTTTGCGTTGTCGTTGCATCACTTTTTCTGACGCAGCTGCAGCGTAAAGAATACTCCACGTTGTGGCCCATTTACAATGTGACGCATCTAGGTAGATGCGTCACGTTGTAAAGCCCTGCGTGACATTATACCTGCGTCAGGTACAATGTATGCAGGGTGGACGTTCCCATGCAGGAAAGCCTCATAGAAGTGATGCAGTGAAATCTACAAGATTTCATTGCGCCACATCTAGGACGCCACTGCATCAAAACCGTACACCTGCTTGGAGCAAGCGTAAAGAGTGACGCAATGTATTAGGTATAGGCCTCCCTCAAGCATTGCTGGAGGTGCGTCGTGCTTGCGACACGACTCCAGCAATGATTACCTTTTGCGCCAACAGATGCGTCAGGATTCCTGATGCATTTGTCAATCCTTGCGTCATGGTGCGCCGTATTGTAAATATGGCACATCCATAGTGCCGCAAGGGTTTCTTGGCCCGACACAAGGAAACCGATGCATCTCTGCTCTTCGCAGAGATGCGTCAGTTTCTTTTAAATCTGTCCCTTAGACGTTTTGAGAGCAGACACTGTTTATAGGTCACCATATAATCTTCTTCTGCAATATCTGGGACCCAATAGAGATGAAAGGTCTTCCAGGTCTGAGGATTTCTCCTTGAGCCACCGTATTTCAGCACCCCAATCCGTTTAGTAGTTAATTTCTTTGTCTACGTCTTTCAGCTTCCTGTGCACCCTATTAAGTCATTTGAGGACTGCTGCAAAGTCCGACCTCATTAATTTTATTTCTGTAGAAAGACCCGCTAGAGTAGTGTCAAACCCACAATCTTTGATCCCAAGGAAGAGATTTTCTTTAGGATGGAGTTGAGGGCAGGTTTTGACATTGTGTCTCATTTTGATGAAGTTCCCAATTTAGTGCCAGAAAGAGTCGCAGAACAAGAAAGTTCAATGTGGTTTTCGAGGGTGGCATAATGTGGCAGTCTGTGTGGTACTGTGGGCTACTGATGTAGTCCAGTGCAGGATCCATAGGCCAGATGTCCAGCAGCCAAGGATCATCTTTGAACCTCGGAGATCTACGTCTTGCAAATGTCAGCCATGAAATTGCATGAGCAACATGCCAATTTCCTCTCTGGTGTGGTGTGTCCCGTGTCTGGAATTTATTTAGGATAATGACCTTAACCAAGATTGGGAGGGGGGGTGACAGCTATGCTTGCTGCTTCTACAGGTTAAAGTGTGTTGGGTGCCCCGTGTGAGGAGACTGGATGCAGCTGATGTGGCTATGTAATTTATAGGCATTTGTCTACAGATTGCAACTAAGTTAGGTGTGGGGTAAAATTGTAAAGCAGCATGCAGCCTCAGGCCGGAATGATTATTTTGCTCAGTGAGTATTGACTTTGAGGTGGACCAGCTCTTGAATGCAGGCCCCCGCAGGATCGTTGGAATTGGGACACTTCAACTGAAGTCATACATGTGATATAGTTATCCTGACAAGAATGTTAGGGGGGTACAATATGTGAATGGTAGAATTGACAGCCCAGGCATGTTGTATCTACAGGCCCCATGAACAGTGATAGAGGGGCTTGGGCCAAGCGTGGTCAGTAAGGCCTGATGGGGTCAGCAATTTCCAAAAGCCGCCCACCTCCCCCCCCCCGGTGGGAATAGCGATGTTGGCCATTCCTGTGACTCGTTGCTTTTAGGACCTCTCCCACACCAAATCGGGGGGTCCACTGTCATGGGCAAATGCTGCACCTCTGCCTCAATGGTTCATCTAAATGGCTCAGCTGTTCTCTTTGCAGTAGCCCAACAGCATGCAAATCAAACTCAGAGTAGTTGCAAGGTCAACTCGACACCAAGCTATGCCAATGTCATCTGCTCTCCACGGGCATTTATCAAAAAGATGGAGGGGTGGACTCTAAAACAGACATCATGGCAAGTAGCATGATATTTGTGTCAATGCCAGAACCTCACTTTGCGGGGCCCGCTTCAAATACACTCTGTAGCACAATGCGATGAGAAAGACTCCTGTGGAGGGCGTATGTGTCCTGGCAGCCACCCCAATCAGTGTGAGTGGATCAGAGAGCGACCATCATGATCGGTGACTGCCCCTGCCTCCCCCTTTATCTTAATTTTTAATTAGGTGATGCTTACTTTGACTGTACTTAGGGTTGGCTGTTTTTCATGTGTTTATTGCTTCTTTGTGGACCATGTTATTTCAAGAGAATTAAATGCAATAAAAACGTGAACATTTGTGATAATGTTTTGGGAGCTGGAGTCCTAATCATAATGTAACAGGTAGGCTCCAATTACAAGTTTTCATCGGAGTGGTGGACAAAACTTGCAACTCTCCACCGCCCACCCTATTAAAGCTACAGAGTAGTAATTCAGGGGGGCGGTGTGGCGGTCCCATGGCAGTGCCACTATTAAAAGAAGAACTGCAATGGGACCGCACCACAAGGTTTCTGCATGGTGTGGGCTAGTAAGTCCATGCTGTGCAGGATCCACTGTGTAGGAACACAGGGGGGCAAACAGGGGGGCTCATATTGTGCCCCCTGTTTTCATCTACATATGTGTGAAGCTTGTTTCCTCTCCACAGGGCTTTTCATGGTGGTGGAACCACCATGAAAAGTCTGGCGGAGAGGAAACTCATAATATGCTTGGCGGGACCAAGCATATTGCGGCCTCTCACCGCTGCTTCTACACCACGGAACAGCGGTTCCTGGGTGGAGCAGGCTGTCCCCTGGCATTCCAACTGTCTGAGTCATAATTGGGAGGTCGGACCATCATTGAGGCGGTGGCTGGATACGTCACTGCCGTGCCACTATGAGTTTGGAGGTCCGAGGACCGCCAGACTCGTAATAGGCCCCATACTGTTTTTACTCTGTGAGAATGGATTGCCTCAATAAAAAAAATTCTTATCACAAAAAGACTAACTTTATCACTTTTAAAAGTTCTTCCTATTGTAGGGGGTCTTTTTTTCATATATTTCTCTCAATTAAATAATATGGTTCATTGACCAGATTTACCCCACAAGATGAAAGTTAAAAGAAGCATGTAGAATTGAACTTAAACTTTAACTATGGCAGTTATACTTGCAATTGGAGCTATCAATAATTTACAACATAAGCGCTTGTTGCATGGTCCATACTAAACTATACAAAACAGTGATGGTTGGAATGCTTGAATTAGATTAAGCCACTGCTAATTAGTTACTCGAGTCACATCCTAATCCATTGTTTCTTTTGCACACCATGTCACCTCAGATTGGACCCAGCTACATGCAAATCAGTCTTGACCCTGTTACAATCGGAATAGTCCAGCCCCAACTGCCAAGCCAGGTCCTCCCTGAACAAGAACATAAACAACCCAGGACCAGTTTCACCCTAGATATGGACCAGTTTCACCCTAGATATGAGCTCATGAGCAGCATACAGCTTGGTTTCAGTGACATAGTGTACATGGGACCCACACCTGGCATACCGTCCCATTTAGGGTGACACACTGAAGTATACAAAAACGTAATGGGTGAAATGCTTGAATTCATCTCCGCCACTGGTAAATTTCTCGGGCTGCATCCCAACCCATTGATATTTTGCACACCATGTCCCCTCAGTTTGAACCCAGCTATATGGAAATCACTCTTGACCCTGCTCCAATCAGAACAGTCCATTCTGAACTGTCAAGCCAAGTCCTCCAAGTCCTCCTTGAACAGGAACACAAGCAACCCAGGACCAGTTTCACTCTAGTTATGGCCTCATCAACCAGGTACATCTTGGTTCCAGTGAAACAGTGTGCACAAGACCCATGCCTGGACATACCAGTCCCACTTAGGGCGACACACTAAAGTTTACAAAAAAATGATGACTGGAATGCTTGAATTATTCTCTGACACTAGTAATTACCCTAGCCGCATCCCAATCCATCGGTATTTGTACATGTTAATTCAACCATTCCAATCATCAACTTGTTTTTGCATTTGGCAACTTAAGTTGTTTGATAGCACCATTTTTAAAATCACTCAATTTGTGTGTACATAGCCTATGTTGACAGATCATGGGGTTCTGGGAGTCATATCCATAATTGTCACCAAGATGGGAGAATCACAGACGTCAGTTCCTCAATATACATAATACAGTTGCAAAACTAACAAACTATAAGCAACATATATGTGGTTCTCACAGCTCTTTATGCACATTCCTTAATATGCTGTACTCCCTCCTGGATTAGACAGAACCTCCCTAAAGAGGGGGATCTGACAGCCTTGTGCACAAACAACCTTGAAGTATCGCTACTTCTATATGTACATACAAATTTCTAGCTTTCCTACTTGCATCACTTTGCACACAGCCCTAATAAAAACTCAAACCATTCTCCAGGGGTGACAGAATCTTCCATAGTTAGGGAATTAAACATCTTTATATATGTTGTGTCTTAAAAAGCAGCCACCACTGCACGATATAGAAAACCTCTCAGATTGATGAAGACCTGACAGCACTTTACACAAACTCTTACAACAATCTTCCACAGGTAATGAACAAAAGAGCTTGTTGAATACAACCACCTAAAGCTCAGCCCTACGTGTTTAGTGATACCAAACCTCTGATATGATTCAGGTGATTATCTAAGATGTTATATACTTTCCTAAGTACTCACTAGCAATGCCATGAGTTTCACTCAATCAAATAAGCTCTGTGCTAGTATTTACACACCCTCTTAAAGTGCAATCTCTTCTATATGCACACATGTCTACTGAGAGTCTTGTGTGTTACACAGGAGTTAGCTGCTAGAGGAAGTGTGTACAAACAGAGGACCTTAATTTCGTAAGTACTCAACAATTCACCTGTTCCTAGTCCCTTGTGTAAATGCATTTGTTCAGGCATGAGTCATCACCTGGAGACCTGGGAGCCGGTCCCGTACTCACTAGAACTCCTATTACTGACTGGATGGTGGACACAACAGCATGCAGAGTCATATTGGGGTCTGACCTTCAGTCAGACACAGCACAGGCTGACTAATCTACCCTATAGTGGGTCTGCTCTGCTGCACACACCATCAGCTGCCTTCACTCTTTCATTTGTACACATGCTCTTGCAGACCAGCTTGGTGGTACTGGTGTGTAGGATCAGCCTGGCTAGTATGCAAAATTTGTGCCTTGGGCCATTTTGTAAAGGGATGACTGTCCCTGCAGTCACCCAGCTACAACCCAGCTATTTTATGAGAAAGTGCAAACACATGTTGTGCTTACAACTTCCCTTACTGAAAGGATGCACTCTTACTCTGTAATGACTCAGAATTTGTTGTTGCAGTGCCTGACACATGCCTGGCTCATCCTCCAGGACTGCCCGGACACCCTTCTCAGAACAGACATGGAGAAAGCCAACAAGTAGACAGTGGCACAATAAAATATGAAAGGTTAAATCTCTCAATAAATACTTCTGGCAAAAGACAATTCTGGTCCCTGGTGCTACTACACCAGCTGCACCATTGATACCTACACTCTATCTCCATAGGAGCCAAAAATTCCTTCTAACAATGTGAGATCGTTTTCAGCCTTCCAGCACTTTGAGATGATTTTCATCAGGTACACTAATATCAGTTCTGCTGTCTGAAGCGCCCAGTGATCCCCACTCATCAGCTGAATGGTTCTTCACAACCCTAGCTGGCTTCCTGAAACTTTTTATTGCATTTGTGTGTGAATTATGAAGTCTGCAGTCTGTGCCCAAGAAGACCTCGTCATCGACCAGATGCTGCATGGCATTGGTTCTGGAGAAGCCCTGTACATATAGAAGTCAAATTTCCTTTGGTAGGACAAACTAGTTGCAGTTTCGATAGTGACCCATGTCTCCATCAGTGCCTCAGCCAGATAATTGACAAAAGGTTTCTAAGTCCCACCTTTTGCAGTTAGGCCAGGAGAAGTACACTCTGACACCAGCCAAGGGTTCCAGGACCTCAGGTACAGCACTTTGGGGTCAGAACCACCCTAACTGAAGCCAATGACAGGGTCCTGGGCAGGTGCAGTTTAAAATAATCAGTTGGGCTCTTTGTGGAAAGTGGTCTTCTTGCAGTTTTTGTGTCACTATAGCTAGCCAGGTCAGCTAACTTTTCCTTGGAGCCCACTTCTTTCTCCTGGGACAAAGTAGGAGCAGGTTCAGCATTTTAGGTCTCCTCACAGGCCACAGTAGCAGCTTGAGTCATTGTTTTGTCTTTCACATGTCCGGTAGTGTTCTGAAAAAGGTAACCAGGGGTGCCACACTTATGTTTAGCACTATACTGTGGGTTGGGTGATTCCTGGCCCCTCACTAACCAACACCAAAAAAGTTTCCAGGGTCACCCAAAACCACATTTGCCGCAGTTTCTTGGTGCCGTACTGCAAACAATCCCAACGCGGCCCTTTCTACCTAATCCAACATGGTAGAACCTTTCCTCTCTTCTGCAGAGCTCCTGTGTCCACCCAAGAAATGCAGTCAGGGAAATGAGCAAACTCTCCCCTGTGGTCCTCAAAACCAGCTCTGGGGCGAGCTACTCCTCCACTAGGTTTGGTGCCTTGCTGGCTATGAAGACACAAGGGATGCAAACCCTGGTGCCAGTAGCATCCACCAGTGACAGGGTAGTTATTCCTTAAAGATATGTAAGGGACTGGGCACAGCCCCCAGGCCATCGTATCAAGGGAAGGTCAACATCTCCCCACACCTAAGGCCTTTTTCTCAGCTCTGGTAGCCAATGCACACCTAATCAAGGAGCTATTCAGCTTCTCTGTGATAGATGGACGCTTTGGCAAATGGGTTCTAGAGTCTTTAGGCAGGCTAAAAGTAACTTTTTAAAAGTATATTTTGTCAAAATATTTGTTACAAATCTGACTTTACCAATGAATTGGACTTATTATTTCTTTTTAAACCTATTTTATTTGCATTTATCAATGATACAAATTTGTACATAAACAGTTTATATTACAATCATATGCGTGAGACAACCAATCCTTTGATGGCTGTGTCTATCCAGAGAATAATATATAGCGAGTACAGGTATAGTATGCCACCAGAGGTGGCAAAAACTATAATATAAAGAATACTGTTAATTAACACATCATTGGTATTACCCAGTTTCAAGTAAACATCATTTAACCAACTCCTAGGGATGTCAGTATAACTAGGTATTACTAACGTCTCCACTTCTATCAGCTATCATAAGTAGCTCTCCACATGGACTTTACAATGGGAGCTGTAGTAACTAAAACACCAATGCCATAGGACATAGAAGATACCCAACAGAAACAAAATTAAAACAGATCAAAATAGTCCTGAGGGTCTGAACATCAGTTAATACAGCAATAGTCCACAGAGGTTCACACACCTTTGTGGGTCCTATACCACATGCTCTAGCACACTGGGGAGGGGACGAGAGTGGAGGAGGGCTATAAGGTTACCCAACTGCAGGGAAGTCCATACAGGTATATAAGTTATTCATCAGGGTATGACCTTGCCCAATGGGGAGCAAGCAGCACATGGAAGGGGGATCCATGTGTGCCTCCAAGACCTTTGTCGCCAAGACCAATGAATTGAACTTATATATAAATACTTTAAAAAGTCCAAGAATAAACTTTTTATCTAGGTCTTAGGCAGAGGTAACTGCATTAACTTTTATAAATTACCCCAATGCTCTCCTATGGAACAGCTAACCCGCCTAGAGTGAAAATAGCTTTCATGACATTATCACTGTAAGAACATATCACACTCGAAGAAACAACAAACTGCAAGGAACATAGGAAATAAAGGTCAGGGGGAACTCACGCCTAAATCAGGTGGAACGGAGAAGGGAAGAAAACAACGAAGATGTGGGAAAGAGTACTGGGGTGAACTCAGAGGGAGAAACTCAGCAAAAACACAACATGTAGCCAGGCATTCCCTTTCTGTGGGAATGGGGAACACCCTTGTGTATTGGCACCACTGCTTATATTCCAAAAGTGTTCACTATAACCAGAAAGTGGGAATCTAAACCGTAATCATGTATGCAGTCTAGTTGTTACAGATACACAGGGGCAGATTTACATGAAAGTGACGCATCTGTAGAGATGCGTCACTTTCCCTGCGCCACCCTCAGAAACCCTTGCGCCACCATGAATGCGCCCTATTTACAACAGGGCGCACCATTGCGCAAAAATTGACAGATGCGCCAGAAATTCTGACGCATCTGTTGGGGAAAAAGCCACGCATTGCTGGAGTCATGTCACAAGCACAACTCAACTCCAGCAATGCATTTTGAGGCCTATTCCCACTAAACTGCATCACTCTGTATGCATGCTTCAATCAGGCGTAAGGTTTTGACACAGTGGAATCCTAGAAGTGACGCAGTGAAATCTTGTAGATTTCACTGCATCACTTTTACGAGGCTTTCCTGTGTGGGAACGCCCGCCCTGCACAAATTATACCTGACGCAGGTATAATGTGACGCAGGGCTTTACAACGTGACACATCTCTCTAGATGCATCACCTTTTACTGCTGTTGCGAAAACATACTCCATGTTGTTATGTTGTATTCAATATATACGTGAAGGGGAAATGTGTAACCAGAAATGTACCTTTATTATTCAGCTGTGGTTGCTTAATGAGGGCAAGGGAGCATTAACCCCCTTCCCACTTCGAGCCAAGCTAACCGTGCAAAAAATATAATGGCAATGAAATGATTTATTTGCCATTTTATTTTTCCATTCCATAACTTTATTTCGGACCCATGGACCATAAAAGTACATAAACAGACAAAATGGAGCGCCGCAGCAGCCAGCCTGCCCTGAGCCAGGAGGAATGGGGGCATGTCCTGTGCTGCTGGTTGGCAGCAGAGGACTGGAGCAGTGGCTTTACTGGACGCTCCAAAGTGTGCATGTCACTTTGGATGGCTGTCTTGAGAGGCCAAGTGACATGCGCACTTTGAAGCTCTCCACCCAGCTGTCTTAGATAGCTGGATTGAGAGCAATCACAGACCTAAATGGCCTAAAGGAGTGTCAAGCTAGCCTGCTCCAGACAATCATGGTGCTGCTCTCATGCATGACAGCAGCTTCTGCATTGCTTAGGGAGGTTAGGTATTCATCGACTCGTGCTCAGTGGGATCCAGAGACTGCAGAGTACGCAGTAAGTAGAATGTATTCTATTTACATTGTTACTGTAATGCATGCCGTGATGTATTGTTTATTTATTGTGCATGTTGTTTTTTTATATACGTATTTTGTGAAGAGGTGACTTCGCTCGCCCCACCACTTTCAAAGAAAACCAGCTGCCCCTGTTATGAATGCATTCTTTGTTTACCAACTGGAATTGTTGTGTCCTTCTGTTTAAAAGCTTGATCCATTATAACATTTGCTAATGGGCCATATTCAGCTGGTGAGTCATGAAGCTTAACCTCGTTTTCAAACCTAGCAAAGGAAGCAGGGTCTTCTGAGAAGAATAGAGTTAGTATTTGTGGATATGAATGCTATTGTCGCATCAAGGGCGTCCTGCATTTCTTTGGAGAAAAAAATACAGACACCTGCACGGTAGCTAACATTCTGCTCACACTGGCTAACTGCTGTCACATGATCTTTCTAGATTGGGTTGCATTAAGAGAAAATGTATATATGTATTGTTAATGCTAGACTAAAAATGTACATGTTTTAGCACACTCCTCCAACGAACCATTTTCTAGGGAGGGAGCGCCCTGGTCAGTTGAAATGACAATTGTCTTTTGATATTTTCTTGGCTGCCTACTATTTTGCATTTAACACTGTTTAGAGTAGACCTGGGCTTCCCTGTGTGTTTCATGATATTTTTGACACTGTCAAAGGGGGCAAAATAATACAATTGTGGCCCCTCAACAACTTAAGACGCCAGTCAGCCCAACACTGTGGCAGAGGCTGTGGCTCCCAATGCTCACTTTGTGCAATAGTGGGCTGCACATGAATTTCTTTGTGGCCGGGAACAGTCTGACAGCTTCCGGTCTGGAAGCATATACTTGGAAGAGGAGCTGGATCACACTTGCACACTTGAAGCTCCTCATCCATCTTGCAATCTGTAAATAACTGTCTCATGAAGGGCATACCTACACGTTATTTCATCATTCACAGTGAGAATTGTTCTCAGTGTCTGAGTATGCACACTTACCCAAATGCAAGGGCCATCTTTGGCATTGGGGGGTGACCTCCTCAGGGTCTGATATGTCATGTTGAATGGGCAGTTTTCCCAAGGGTTGACATGTGTAGCCACTGGACTCAGGATTTGGCTTCCGGACTGCTGGCCTGTTATGGTCAAGGTTAGGCCAGAACCAGACTATATGCAATAAATAAATGTCCATATGTCTCCAGCATAGGGCAACAGGATTCATGACAGACTCATGTAGATTAAAACAGGACAGTTTGAGTTTCCATTGTTTTGTAATAAGTTAATTACACTCTTGCCTCTCTAAAGTCAGTGGCGTCTGGCACAGGCAAAAGCGTTGGGGTGAGGTGGAGGTGGGGGGGTGCAGGATGGGGAAGTCAACATACAACGGGATAAGTTGAATTAAATAAACAAAACCACTTACCTTGCGCTTGCCGCATCGCTGAGTCAGCGATGCAGGGCGCGCAATGTAAGTGATTTTTTTTTTTTTTAAGACCGCCGTATGTCGACTTCCCTGACCCCCACCTCGCACCACCGCCCACCGCTCTTACCTGTGCTGGCCGTGACTGTTTAAAGTTGTTAATGTGTCTTATAAAAAGTGTTAAGCTGTTTTCTTTTGTGTATTCATGAGTTAATCAAACCCACAAACGCAGATGTATGTTACATTTTTGCAATGCTCAGAAAATAATTTGTGACTCGGGATGCAATATAATAGAGAGATCACACTGATGACTAGGCCTCATCTTATGATGTAGCAGAATATAGCTGATGCTGTTAGGGTTTAATGCTCTGTTTGAGCACCTTTTCAAAAACTCACCAGCTACATGTATCGCACCGATGACAGGATCTTGGTAAAATTCGGTCCACACGCCAATGAATGCTATAGTATGACGCCATTTGAACATATGAAGTTTACCCGGGCCCCTTGAGGATCTTTCAGACTCAGAATTACATTCCTTAACTTGATTGGCAGGACTTTGATAAAAATGTACGTCAACACTGACAAGTGATGTAGGTCAAAAACTGGAGCTCAATAAGGGATCATTTTCTGGCTTTGGGAGGAATATTAAGGTTCTTTTTTTAAGTCTGGCTGAAGGTTATCAGAGTCTTCGGTATCCTAGAAGTCTTTTTATGGCAAGGAGGAGCATTGTAACCCACTGATGTTTTAGAGCTCCCCATTTAAACCATTGTCTGTAGGCAACCTGTTTTTTCCCCTCGCATTGCTCTCACTCTTCAGGATCACTGGCGACATTCTAGCCAGAGATAACTGCAGACATATAAAGAGGAGAAGAGGGGCAAGGCAGGGGAAGAGATATTAGGAGAAAGTTATTCGATTTTAACCAATGGAATGGCAAAAATACTCAGGGTGGTGCTTTAGTTTTCACTGTCACAGCAATAAAGTCAGGGATATATTGTAATTACATATATTCTGCAACTAAAGCTAGAATTTCGAGCGATGCGCATATCTCTTATTTCAATATCATGCTCTGGTCCGTATCAAACGAGTCACCTTTAGCATCTTTTTCCTACAATGGTAGTACCAATGCATAATCCGTTAGCCTCGGGTCTTGTCATTGACAATGGTAGTACCAAACTGGTTAGACACCTTGCAGCACCGGAACGTCACTTTTTTGACCTTCCGGCGGTGCAATGTGCTCTGGCATATTTACAAGGGCACATAAAGCCACTTTACGTGCCCCTTTCACACAGAAAACTGCGTGAAAGCAGAATTCCATGGGTGTTGCTGTGGGTGTTCCCACGCGACACCTATGGAATCTGAAGCATTCCCAGATTTGCGAGAAATCGGAAACTTGGGAATGCATCAGAATCTAACGCCACCCAGTTAGGGAGGCGTAACGAGGAGAAATGTTTTCATTTCTCCTTTTGTTTTGCTTTTTCGAGGAAAAAGGATCAAATTATTAATTTTGTGCAGGAAGGTGTCCCTCCTGCACAAAATCAATCAGCCCCTCAATGCAGGCACCCTTGCACCATGTTGCAAGGTTTGCCTGTGTTGGCGCATGGCAGCCCTTGTTGCGCCAGCACAGGTGAAAAGTACAGGAATGCACTGTATCTCAGAGATACGGCGCATTCCTGTCCTTTTGTTTTGACGTAGGGCAGTGGAGCAAGATTCCGTGCGGTGCTGTCCTACGTCAAAACCTCATACATGAGGCCCGGAATTCCATATAAAATGTTGTTAGTGTAAGTAAAAAGAATCTTGATCCAAACTCAAAATGAAATGGTTGTATCAGTGTTTGTTCAAGCGTTCTGTTGGTACTGTCTGGCGGGTTGACACTAGCCTAGGTTGATCAGGCGTCCCTGATTTGCCTGAGAAGTCGCGTTTTATCACTAGATGTCTCGGCAAATTCCTGAAAAATTAGCACTTCACAGTTTTTGGAGATGCTGGACTGAAAACAGAAAGAACGTTCCACACCTTCCAGTTCTTCTTCGAAAACAATTTATTTAACACATGTGAGGCCTCGTTGTCCGTATTTCTATTTCTGTTTGTTAAGCCATTCTGTGGCCCTCGGTCAAGGTCACAATAGTAATGCTTCTCCTATGTTTGCTAAATGCCCTCGTTTCTGGTTTTCAAAATGCTGGTCACCGCGCACTAGGCAGCGTGATCAGGCAGCTGTTTTGGCGTGCCCTAGTTCTGAAGGTTTAACATGATTGATATTGACTCCGTTACTTACCCGTAATCTTCATTACTCCTAGTCATAGTCTTCCTCGTCACAGTCACAAAGGAGCACCCCGTGTTCCGGGCACAGCATTCACCCATAAACAAAAAGGTCCTCACCCAATATGGTTGTCTGGCAGGAAGTACCTGCCACCTGACCTATAAGGGTGGGACCAGCACAGGAAACATCCTGAAATACACAAGCAGAAACCAAGGAAAGGAAACAGTTTGTTCGTCTCATCACCACAAAGGGTGGGCGGGGGGAACATGACTGTGACGAGGAAAACTATGACTCGGAGTAATGAAGATTACTGGTAAGTAACCGAGTCATTAACATCCTCCTCCATCTTCCTCATCACAGTCACAAAGGAGCATATACCCAAGCGCCAGACGAACAAAAGAAACAGACACCAAGGATGCCAAAGAAATTTTATTGCAGACAATAACACACAATCAGGGGACAGCCACAAGGACAGCGGAACCAAAATTCCCAGAAAAGACCTCCCCCATCCGCAACCTATAATGAGAGATGAACGTGTGAGGGGAGGACCAAGTCGCTGCAGCACAAAGATCCTTCAAGGAGGCCCCGTAAAAGAAGCCCAGGAGGAAGACATACCACGGGTGGAACGACCCTGAACGACTGGGGGAAGAGAGACCCCTAAATGCCGGTAAGCCTAGGAGACAGTAGACCGTACCCAACAGGAAAGAGTGGCCGTAGTAGGGTGATGACCCTGCCGGGCAACCCCAAAGGTGACAAACAAAAAATCCACCTGGCGAATGGAGGCCATACGCTCCAGGTAGATCACCAGAGCCCTGGTCACATCAAGGGAATGGAGCCGGATCTCCTCCTCCGTAGAGGTGACAGGATAAAAGGCAGGAAGAACAATATCTTGTGACAAATGAAAAGCGGAGGACACCTTGGGAAGAAAAGCCGGGTCAGGACGCAGGACCACCTTGTCAGGGAAGAAACGCAAGAAGGAAGGATGGCAAAGCAAAGCGCCAAGCTCCCCCAAACAATGTCAAGAGGTAATGGACGCCAGAAGACAAACTTTCAGGGTGAGAAACTCCAGGGACACAGAAGGCAAAGGCTCAAACGGGGAAAGCTGCAAAGCATGAAGAACCAAAGGAAGATCCCAGTGGGGAACAGGAGAAACAACGACAGGCCGTTGAAGAAAGAAACTGTGCAGAAGGCGAGAAGCCAAGGACTCAAAGGAGACGAGAGAGGCCCCCCAGATAGCCTTAATGGCGGACCACTGGCTGCGGAGAGTAGAGACCGACAGCCCAAGCAAAAAGCCATCCCGGAGGAACTAAAGCACTGACCCTCCCTCACAGGAATCAGGGAGAAACCCCTGCGAAGAACACCAAGCAGAGAAATTCTTCCAGTGACGCTCGTAGACCTTAAATGTACTGTCCTTCCAAGAATTCTGAATAGACAGAGCCACCGCAGAGGGACAACCCAAAGACACTAGCCTTCGTCTTTCAACTTCCAAACCCACAACACCAACTGGCTGAGAGCCTGGCGAGACAGGTGAGGAATGCGGAGTGGGGAGGAGACAGGGGGACCTCCACGGAGGAGCAAAAGCCAAACGAAGAAGGGGTGGATACCAGGGCTGGCAAGGCCAAAAAGGGACCACTAACCACACCACCACCCTTTCTGACCTGATCTTGGCCAAAACCCTGTCGAGAAGGGGAAAGGGAGGGAAAGCATAGAGAAGACCCTGAGGCCAAGGAAAGCTCAGGGCATCCACCCCCCACGCCTCCTCGTAAGGAAGAAGTGAGCAAAACCGAGGCAGAAGAGCATCCTGAGGAGACGCAAAGAGATCCAACCAGGGCCGACCAAACCTCCCTGACAGCACCAGAAAGACCAGAGGGGACAGGGACAGAGAAACCGAAGAAGGAACAAGGCGACTCAACTGATCCGCACACCCATTCTCCCTCCCCAGTAGATAGCTAGCCATCAGACCCAGCAGATTGGCCCCCACCCATGGCCCAATCTGATCCGCAAGGGGAGCCAGAAGAGGAGAGCGAGTCCCCACCAAATGATTCAAGTAGTCACGTGCCACCTGATTGTCCGTCCGGACCTGAACCCACATGTTCCTCAGGCAAGGGGCAAAGCGCAGCAGCTCCTTGAACACAGCTGCCAGTTCATTCCAATTGGAGGACATCCAGCTCCCCGTGAGGACCAAGGACCATGAGCAGAAAGAACCCCGAGGGTGGCACCCTAACCCGAAGGGCTGGCATCGGTTGTCAGGGTACAGGAAAGGGGGGGGTCCAGGGGCACCCCCCTCGCCGGGTTGTTCGGAACCAGCCACCACTGCAGCAGGAGAGAAATTGCGGGAGTCACTGGAACAGAGGCATTGTAGTCCTGGGACCCCAGATCCCAGTGAGCCAGAAGGTGATACACCAGATACTAGAGGTGTCTGCGAGCCCAAGGAACCAGGAAGAGAGAATCAGACATGTACCCCTGAACCCGCAACCAGTTCTGTGCGAAGGCCGAGGAGGCAGACAGGAGGGACTCCAGACGAAACCGTAGCCAAAGCTGGCGATCCGGAGGAAGAAACACCATCCCCAACCTGGTATTGAAGAGAGCGCCGATGAACTGGAGCTCCTGAGACGGGATGAGGTGGGACTTGCTGAGATTCACAAGGAACCCAAGAGACTCCAGGCAAAACCGCACCAACGCCACATCCTCCAGGTTCTTTAGGAAAGACGAGGAAGAAATTAATCAGTCGTCAAGGTAGGGAAACAAAAGCACCCCTTGAGCATGCAACAGACCCACAAGGAGATCCAGAACCTTAGTAAACACCCGTGGGGCAGAAGCCAACCCAAAGGAGAGGACACAGAACTGGAAGTGTTGACCCAGGGCAAAGAACCACAAATACCTCTGGGAGAGAGGATGCACAGGAATATGGAAATAAGCATCCAAAAGGTCCAAGGAAAACAGAAAAGCCCCAGAGGAAACCCGGGGTAGGATCCACTGCAAACTCACTATCTTGAACCCCTGATAAGGCACATAGGTGTTTGCGTTTTTGAGATCCAGGATAGGGTGGAAATCCCCCGATGGTTTCCCCACCAGGAACATCAGAGAATAGCAACCCTGACCCAACTCGGCCTCGGGGACAGGAATAATGGCACCCTTCCGGAGAAGATCCAGGATCCCCCGCTGCAGCCCCAGCAGCTTCAGAGGATTCAGAGGAGTGGGGGTGGGAACAAAAAGATCTGGAGGACATGAAGAGAAGTCGATACAATAGCCTTCGACCACCAGACGAAGAACCCAGGACTCAGTGACGTCGTGAGCTCAAGCGGAAGAAAACCAACCAATCCGTCCTCCCACCTTGAGATAGTCAGGACTTGGGAGAGGCATCTGTAAGGGCGGCACCTGCAGGCTGATGCCGGGGTTTGGCAGAGAAGGGGGTGCCACGGCCACGACCCCTCCCCTGAAAGGTCTGGGAGGAACCCCTCCCAGCAGAGGGGGGATTCCCAAAAGCACGCCGATAACCAAATCCTCGACCCCTCAGAGCAGGCCGCAGAGGAGTAAGGAGCTTGCGATCCTCCACTGACTTCTTCAGGAGATCCTCAAGCCAAGGCCCAAACAGCTTGGCACCATCAAATGGCAAGCAGGAAAGCAGGCTTTTCTGAGAGGACTCCGCCTTCCAAGATCTCATCCAGATGTTACAACGAGCCGAAACAATGGCGCCAGAGATTGCAGCAGCCGCAGCAGACAGAGGGTCGAAAGTAATGTCCGACAGGAAGCAAACCTGCAGCTCCATTAGGACAGATGGGAATTAACGTCCTCCCCCTGCTGAAACGCCTCAGACAAGTCGTGAAAATCATGTAGGAGAGACTGCACCACATACGAGGCATAAGCCCCCACCCTGATGGCAAAGTTAGAAGTGGCATAAGCATGCTTAACAGCGCTGTCTACCCTTTTATCCACCAGATCGCTAGGAGAGGCGTCCTCAGGGATAATAGAACCACTGGAGGCCAAACCCACCATGAGCGAGTCCACCTTCATCTGAGGAGGGAACTCAGTCAGAAAGTCCTGAAGAAGGTACTTCTTGGCAAGGAATCACGGGAACCCAGCCTTCTCAACATCAGCCCATTTTCTGGACAGAAGCCCCTGGATGGCCTTATGAATGGTAAGGGTGTCAGGCTCCTTCTGACGGTATTGGGAGAAATACCTCCAAAGGAACAACAGTTGGAAACGCCAAATTGCCCTTTAAGTACGTCAGGACTTCTCTCAATTCTGCGCCCTTGATGAAGCACCCACGCTGCTCATCATCAGAACCATGAGAGTCAGGGTCAGGCTGAGAGGAACCCCTAGGGACCTGAGGCACCGGCCCATCCTGAACCGCAAAGACAGAATCCACCGCCTTGTTAATCATGGCCTGCAGGACATCAAGATTCATGCCCCCGGGCTGCAGAGAGGCAGGATCAGCATCTGACCCAGACGACCGGCGAGGACGCTTCTCAGACCACTTTCCCTCCATAACGAGACACACAACAGCTGAGAAGGAAGAGGCTCCTTAAAAAGGGGGCTAGAACACCGCCCACATGCAACCGGCCCCTCCCCCTCCTGAAGCAGCAAATCAAAGAAGGACCAGTAAGGCCATAAATATGCCCAGGAAGCCCCACACGCAGCGGAAAATCAGGAGAAGCCGGGCAACCTTAACAAAGCGCCCACACTGCCGAAAGGAGGAACAGCGCAACACAGGTAAGAACCGAATACGTGTGGCAGCCCAAGGGCAGGGAACCCCCAACCACACCAGACCGCCAAGCAGAGGAGTGGTAAACTCCGTAAAATGCCAACACAGCCGCACCCAGCCGCTCAGTGCGGGGGAGGCGGATCAATATTCACAGCGCAAACGGACAAGCAGCCGCTCCCCCCTGCTCAGCGTGGGAGTGGCAAACAGAACAGAACTGCTGCACCGAGGCAGAAGCCCACAGAGGATGCTAGAGCAGGCCCCAGAGAAATACTTACCGCAAGACCGGTGATGAAAGCAGCATCCTATCGGTGGGATTCAAACTTGTGCCCTGCAGCACACAGCAAACGGCACCGATGCACATCACAGGCAGCCCACCGACAGCCGCCTCGACACAAAGATGGTTGTTCCAGCCGGAACACAGAGAAAAAAACAGGATGTTTCCTGTGTTGGTCCCACCCTTGTAGGTCAGGTGGCACGTACTTCCTGCCAGGCCACCATATTGGGTGAGGACCTTTTTGTTAATGGGTGAATGCTGTGCCTGGAACACGAGGTGCTCCTTTGTGACTGTGACGAAGAAGACGGAGGAGGATGGAAATGTTTGGCATTATCTGCATCATGAGGGCTTGAATAAGCCTATAAGAGATAAATTCAAAGAAGTGGCTTAACAAAAGCCCCTGCATCACCCATGGTGTGGGGGGGGGGGGGTGGCAGGGGCCCCCTCTGGCACTGGCAGGTCTCTGACCTGAGAGCTGAGGACTGGGTCCAGAGTGTGGGGGCTCCCTGCATTCATTTTGCACCCGCCTCCTCACGTTTCATTACACCACTGATTCAAAGTTGTAGGGGGGTGGAACGGGGGACAAAATATATCTTGCCCGGTGTCCCGCAAATCCTTAAGATGTCACTGCCTCCCTGTAGTAGTAGAATTTAGGTTGTTCGTGAGCACGGTCATCGTGAATATAGCTAATTGGCAGAAAAACATCATATAGCGAATAACGGGGTTATCTGGGGACGTGCTATGGAAATAATGTTAATATGCCACCTTAATTCTGCATTACAGATTAAGACCGTGTGCTGTTTCGACAACCACATCCTCATTCAGATAATTTGCTCGGCAAAACTGTAAAATTTGTCATCGTGATGCCATTTAGGGTTAATTAAACTAAAACTGCAGAATAATTTTACATTTAGCCCACAGTGAGAATTAATTCTGACAAAATAAATTGACGTTGACATCCACATATACCTAACCCGTTCTGAAACTACTTTCGGAAACAACGTATGTCTAAAAATGGAAAACAATCTTACATGCGGTGCCAAAAAACACACCAAGAGCTGAAATGAAAGCGCTTTTCTTCATGGTTCGGGCGTGGTTTCAATCTAGTCATCAGTGCAGTACTCAGCAGCAGACTCCCCTAAAATCACAAACACAGACTTTCGTCTCGGCGGTTTGCGCCACATTACAGCAGCAGGCTCCATGCTTCACTTCCTCTACATTTACTTATTTTACGGTACTGGCGTTCGGAAAATACATAAACTGTAATTGTGTGTACTTTAGGCCTTCCCCTCCAAGCAGAGCCTGTGATAAAACGATCTTTCTGTAAGACTCCCTCTCAGAATAGACCCCACTCCAAAAACAGAGTTGTCAAGCACAAAGATTTTTCCATCATAAATTACCAACGATTTCCCAATGAAATGCAATAATGGCCTATTTGTCTTACATGCATAGTACTGCACTGGGCATCAAATTGGTTATATGTTATATATTGCAGAAGTTTAAAGAGGAAGCTTGAAAAAAAATGTAAACTATGTTATGGATTGAGAGCATGGAATATACACAATAGTTTATAAATATATTGGGATAATACGCTAGGAGGGTATTTACATTCTCACTTAGAAATGTTTTGAAACCAAAAAACAAACTCGCGTGGAATACAAGTTTTTTTAGGACAAATATGAAAACAATCGCTACCAAAGTGTAAGTGGGTGTAATCTTCTAATATTTGTTTTTGTATTCGCCTTTTAGTATTCTTTTGAAAAATCACAAAGTATTTGCTGTACCACCGACATTATTGGGCATATTTACAAGCTAGCGATGAAAAATTATCGCCGCTTTTGCGGCCGTTTTCGGCCAAAAAGCGATGATAATTTTATCGCTTAATTAGCAAGGCCAAGCTAACGCGTGAAACCTTGCTTTAGCGTGGGGATTCCTGATGCCCAGCTTTGCATCTCTAATGAGATGCAAAGTGGGCGTTCCAGACCTAACATGATAGGAGAAATGTCGCTAAGCGACATTTCTCCTATCATCAAGCCCCACGCTTTGAAGCATAGCGTCAGGAAAAGTAGCGATAACCCCTGTTATCGCTACGCCTGCTTCAGGACTGACTTAGCCATGATATCCTATGGAGGGTGGATATCATGGCTAAGTTTGTGAGTCCCTATCAGCAAGCTAACGCCACATTTGCGTGAGATTATCGTTGGGTTTCCAGCGATAATCTCGCGTTTGGCAGTTGGCGCTAGGATTTTTATCGCTTTGGAGATAAGCGTTGCTAATAGCACGCTATCTCAGCGATAAAAATCCACGTTACCCGGCGATAATTATCCTCACGCTAAGAGCGCTGAGCGATAATTATCGCCGGGTGTTGCTCATATGCACCTATATTTTTAAATGAGTACCACCAGCAGCAACTGCTAGCCTTGGGACTACCCATGTAGTCCTCGATTAGGAGTTGCCAGTTAAAATCTTCGTTATTTTCCCCACTAGAATTACCATTAATGCGGTTACCGCCCCATAATTTCATGGAGGGGAAATACATGGAGGTTGACCCTTTCCTGGGAATAACGTGGGAGTCGGTGTTGCCGCTCCGGTTTCTCCATGTTTCCCCCGGATTTCTACACAGGGATTTGTTCTATCCCAGAACCTTCCTCTTAAGAGTCTCTTCTAGCTATCTTTACTTCTTCTTCACGTCCTTTATCCCACACACCCTTCTTTATCTTCTTTCCTCATCTATTTTTCCTGTTCTCTTCCTCTGATTGTACTTGTTGGGCTCTCTGCGACCAATTTCAGTTTTTCCCCCACTATTTAAATGCGGCCTCAACTTTCGGTTAGAGGAGTCTGGGTCTGAGGCTTGCCTCACTTAAATTAGCATCTTGAGTGGATGAGTGATTAACCTTTTTAAACCTATTTCTGTAAAAACGAGACAAAACTTAGCTTTGCACTTTTTATGTTCCACTGTACAACCGGTACAATGACGGTAAACTTTTGCAAGCTATTATATGAGTTTCATAAATCAGCTGCTGCCCCAAAATAATTATACTGCCTTTTTTTCTCTTTGCCTCAATCCAGTACTTCATTTGTAAAATATGAGTGCCGGGGCCCAAACCTTTGTTCAGAGGTGCGTGCCCGCAGCACTTCTGAAGGTCACGGTGTGTGTTACAGAGGCAGTTTGGTCTTGATTCGCCCTTATGCATCTTTAATCCGCCACCAGACACCCCTGCCTGTCTATCGCACTGCTGCACGCTCTTTTAGGTCTCTGCTTTCTCCCTTTTCCGCTCTTTTCCCGTCTTTCTCTTTATGGTTCCTCCCCCCCTTCTGGTTTTTTCTCGCTCTTGTTGGCAATAGTGTGATGAGGAAAAATGAGTGCTGTGTCCAAAAATAAGTGCACCACACCTTCAACCACAGGCTCAAATTAAGCAGAGCCTAAATCATTTTGCCATTGGTGATTTCCCAGTCTTGCCAGGTAGCCAGGAAGACAGCGTAAAGGAGGCACGGATTCTCTGACTGGTCCCCTGCAAAGGAGCTTAAATGCTGTAAAGCCCTGCACGTGCGAAGTATACACAGGGCAGCCCCATTGAAGTAGTCTTTGTAGCTGATGTAATATTTTGCAAGTCGGTGTTTCAAACAGAGTATAGTGGTAGAAAACACTCAATCAATCAATCAACCTGTGAGGGTCCCACGGCGCTGGGGGCTCAGGTTAACCTGAGGCCTTGCGCCAAATAAATGGGCCTCATTTATGAGAAGTGACGCACCGCTGCGTGAAAACAACTATGCGTCACTTTTCATTGCGCCCTCCTTGCGACACCAATGATGCGTCATATTTACAGTATGACACATCATGTCGCAAGGAGTTACAGATACGTCAGTATTTCTGACGTATCTGTAGGCGCAAAAGTGACGCAACTCCAGCAATGGGTCATTTCACATGGGCAAGTCCAATGTGAAATGTGCCTGCGTCAGAGGCGTAAGATAGTGACGCATTTGCGTCCTAGAAGTGACGCAATGAAATCTCATAGATTTCACTGCGTCACTTCTACGACCCTTTCTTGCGTCGGAACACCCACCCTGCATACATTATACCTGGCGCAGGTATAATGTAGCGCGGGGGTTTACAAAGTGACGCATTTGCTCAGATGCGCCACTTTGTAAATAGGTCGCAACAGGAGGCATGTTTTACGCCACCAATGCGTTAAAAAAAGTGCCATCTATTTTCCATAAAAGCTGTTGTACTTTAGTGTTGTTGGACAGTAAAGGGATTTCTTGAGACCCCATAGCCTGTTAGACCCCTGCCATTCTGCCACCTGTGACAACTGTGAGAAAAAGAAGCTGCTGGTGCCATAGTTAAGTAAGAGGGCAGGGAGGGGGTAGGAGCTCCCAGATGGAACTCCCATTGAAAATACCACCACTGGTGCCCTCTTGCACTAAATTCCAGCCTGATCCATCAGATCCTCACCTGTTTTGGCGGAAACATATCATGGAGTCCCAGGAGGATTTTGATGTTACACCACTGTCTTGGCCTATCGTCTTCCAGTCGGGTTCAGCTGGTCGGGTACAATCTTAGGCCTGAAATGCGGAACCTGTGTTGCTTTTTCTGGCGAGTCTTGTAAGAGGAGTCATCTGATCTCAGGGTCAGCGGAGGAGATGATGACCTCCCAACACTGTCCGTACTGGATAATCTGGGGGAGTGCTAAACTCTGACGGTGAGGTTGGCGGGGATCCACTTGCCACCATTCTCCATCACCGACTTAGAACTTGATGCAATGCTGCTGCTTATGTGATGGTGATGCTAGTCCTTACCTCTTCTGGCTGGAGTGGGGTGGGAAGATTGCAGCAAGAGACCTGTACTGAGGGTTCATGCGCAGCTATGAATCATGCTAGGCCAGTGATACTCAAAGTATGGCCTGGGGGCTCATGACTTTCACATGTGGCCCTGTAAAGAACAGCAGTGCTAGGCTGCTGATTACCCGAGAGAGCATTAACTTTCAGAAAGATTATAAATAAACAGGGAGTATTTATTCACAGGTTAGCTGAAGTAAAAGACAATAAGCATTTAAGGTGTCCTGCATCATTTAACCTTAGGAACACATTAATTTTTATAACATCTTGCATAAAACATGTAAAGATATGATAAAGTCTCTTCAAAATTCAAATATGTGTATTTCCTTTGCATATAGACACGGTTCACCTTAGTACATCAGGTTATATCGGTGCATTGCAAAGTATTTTTTTAAAAAGATAGTAAAAAAAAAAATATAGAAACATTCATGCCTCATTCCAACAACAATAATGCGAATAGTGAGCTAAGAGGCAGGACAGTTGTCACGTGGAACACTCTGGGTGGCCTCTGTTGATATTATACATGGTCAACATTTAAAATTGTTTTAAATGAAGCACAAAATAAGGTTTTGTGCAGCACATATCCGGAACTCATATATTTCAAGGTGCTCTTTTATGTGATACTGAAGAAAAAGGAGATAAAGTTAAGGTAGGTAATACATCTTTATTCAATTGATTATGCATCATAATCATAAAAGATAAAAACATTAAAACACCATAAATGCATTAAAAACCATTAAAACATACAGGCCATCGTATTGAGCTCAGATCACATATTCTGTAGGCAGTAGGTACAAGTAGGTACAATTTAGAGTAAAATAGGCCAACCTATTTATCAAATCATTGTAAATTAGCCGCTTATAACTTTGAAGTGAAATAAATCGATTGCCTAGGATCACACAAGTTAGTCAAGTGGGAAGCTGGGATTTATTTCAGGTTTTCTAATTTCACGTTGTGCAATTATATTTCATTACAATTCAGTAGTCAAGTTACATCTTTTTTACACTTGACTCTCCAAAGGTAGCAATAGCAAACAGAGAAGGCGTACCCCAAGGTGCAATAGAGGAATAACGATTCAGATACAGCTTAACACAGTATTGTTAAATCTATGACTCACTGGAGACTATGGGCTTAATTTACATGACAGTATGGAATGAAAACCTTAAAACAACTTCATGACTCAATGACCACACCATGTACATGCTTAACTTACCTTACGCACAACTTACCAGCCTCCCTGCAAATTCCCACTCCTATCTTGCTGGCATCGGGGCAGCCCTCAGGCACACCACAGATTATACTTTTTGGCCCCTGGGAAGATGTTTGTGAGTATCCATGTGCTAGGCTTTGCCACTGGAGTCAGCCATCTTAAAAAGTGCCTGCCTTTAAAAATATGTCTCTCGCAGGAAGGAATGCAAAATTCATGCTGACCACTTGCAGGCCGCCTCGGGGCATAGCATGCTACACTGCTGAACTTATGTTCTAGAATGTAATGTCTGGAATCACATCACTGTTTCGATCTGAATGTTTTGCTATTTAACGTAAACTCTCTCATGTGTCTATGAAACTGTTTATATCTTCTTGAAACAGTTCTAATGTAAACAGCTCTTTATGCAGTGTGGCGGAATAGTTCTTTTGTAAAGCACTCAGTCACCCATTGGCCGTAGTAGGCACCGGGCATTTCCCCAGTTGGCCAGAGATGTGGGGGCTGGTTTTGTGGCTGTAGGGGCTGGTTTTGTCACTAGGGGCCGGTTTTTAAGCAGTTCTACAATATCAGCCCCTGGTATCTAAAGCAGGAGTGGTGCTTTTTAATAAACCCCCCACCCCGCTGCCTGAGGCGGTCGAGCAGCAATCTGCCAGGGCTGATGCTGGTCGCAGTCCGGCCCTGATTGGGTCTTAATCACATTATAAGAAACTCCCATAAAAGTTGAGAAAATACATATCTCTTTTGTATTTATTAGTAGAAATCTTGCAAGCAATCACATACCTCCTCCCCAGTAGATGAGATTCTGGTTGCCTTGCTTCATGCACATTAGTCCTCGTAATTTCTATATTGAACTTTGCAAATGGCACTAATTGGGTGTACCTGATGAATTGACAGCAGTTTTCCAGGATACTGCATTAAGGGCAATGGCCGGCATGAAGAGGATCACCAATTGTCCCAGTGGTTTCTCAACTCTTCTGTCTTCTAATGGAAAAATGAGTTCGTTTAGAAAAGAGCACGCCATCTTGAACAGTCAGGCTGCTCTATTTTTAGGCAAGTAAATTATAGATCAGGTACTTTCTTTATCAATTGGAGCAAACTCTGCCGATCTAGCAAATATCCTGTGATTCGTATTACTACATTCAACATGAAAAACAAGCCTGACCATTTGATTTTGCTGATGCTTGTTGGGTTGTTCAATGGTGCATATATCCTGCAAAATTGCTTGGCAACCATGCAAAATTGTTCCTAACCAGTTCAAAATGTCTTTACAAAGGTGCAGTTTTCATGATCTGGCATTGAAGAATTTAGTTCTAAAAGATTGTCAGACATTATTCTGGTCTGCACTTCTTGTATAGCATATGTTTACATTGCACAATAAAGATGCCAGAACGAACCTACCTCCTTGGAGCCTTCAAACACATACGTAGCTGGATGTATATGTAATGTACAAACAGAGACTACAAACGTGGAGAGCAATGCAAGTAATAAATGGAAGATAAATGAATAATTAAACAATTAAATATATTGAGTTATGTTATCTGTATTTTTATAGCGGGCTGGCACCTGTGAGGATATCCTTGCACTGTGGCATGTGTGTGAGGCTGGACTCAGAAGGGCTTACTTAAAGAGCTAGGTTTGCAGCTTTCTGCAGAATTCAAGAAGGGAGGAGAAAGGTCTGACGTGGTGTGGGAGATTGTTACAGGCTTTAGGTCAATGTATGAGAAGGCATGACCTCCTGATCTAGATTGGAAAACAAAGGTAATCAAAAAGAAACTTGGGGGTGGAGCTTAACTTGCTCCAAGATGGCCTCAAGCTAGAGGAGCTCCATAAGCAAGATCAAACATCTTTCAAAATCCTGTATCCCATCGTCATTCCGATGTACCACAAGATGTGGGCAACCCTGGACTCATGACCACCCTGTGATTCTGGGGTTTCTGGCTCCTGGACTCTCTCCTGGCACGAAGCGCGGCTGTGAGCAGTGAGGTGGGCGTGGCTGGGCGTGTGGTTGATTGTGCTCCATTCTGGTTTGGCGGTCCGCCCTGCAGGCTTTGGGCGTAGTGGAGTACGGAGCCCTCCCTTGGGATGTGGTGCCAGCCTAAAGTGAAGCCAGTGGGTTGGGTCCACTCAGCCCAACCAAACATCGATGTGCTGCAGCGGTGGGTTTAGGGCCTTCCAGAGTGCTGCCCTCTGCTACCCCGCTGTCCTGATAACACAGAGGGGGCCTCTGGCTCCCAGGCGCCTCGGGGACACAGCGGTCATGGCTTGCTGCGAGGTTCCGTAGTGGTACTGCTGGCACGAGCCTCCGGCTCTACAGGGAATCCAGGGGGTGAAGAGCATAATTAATAACGAGGTGAGGTTGCAGTGGCTAGTGCCTGCACCTAAACGGGGCTCCTTGGACCTACCTCATGGTGGCGTTTGAGTGAGGAAACTGAGGCGGAGGTCCTACAGCCACAGTAGGTCACAGGGACCATTTATTCCATTGGGGCATTAGTCATATGCTCTAGCGATGCTAGCGCCCTAGCGCCAAGTTGCCCTACGAGATCCATATAAAACTGTCATCAATGCTCGATCAATAGTGCCTTCCCCTTGTGTGGCCTCTCATTCAATTTGTCACGCAGCTGGGGTGCACATGAGTTCTCTACTGCTCACAATGCAATACTACTAAGCGCCCAGAATTTTGGAAGTACTAAACACCATGAGCCAAACACATAAATCTCAGCCAAAGCTGAAATTCGAACCACGCAAGACACCCAGAGACAAAGAGGCTGACTCCTGCGCTGCGGATTCTGGCTCCGAGTCCACTGATCCTTTGTCAGAACAAGACTTAAAACAAATTCTAGCCGCCTTGCAGCGCAGTCGGACAAAGATCGATGGTAAAATAGTTGCCATCTCTTGTAGAATGGACCGTATGATCGAAAGGCTGGATAAACATACTGAGAGAATCAACTCGGTTGAAAAGAGACCGTCAGATGCAGAGGACATAATCACGACTGAAGTTGCAGCCCACTTGAAAATGGACAAAATGCTAAGCTTTGTGCAAGGGAAGGCCGAAGATTTGGAAGCACGCTCGAGATGGAACAATGTCCGAATTGTTGGTGTTGCGGAATCTAGAACAACTTCTCATAACTCTTCTGGGGAGAGGCACTTTCTCAGATTTTTTCGTTGTGGAGTGCCCCCATCAGATCATGTTGCCAAAACCTATCCCTGGAGATAATCTGCACCCAATTGGGGCCCATCTACTGGATTACAGGGACCATGATGCTGCCCTCTGAAAGGCTAGAGAGTTGAAGGCGCTGCTGCATGAGGTCATGGTCCTCTCTCTCTTTACCCAGATTTTAGGCAGCAGGTGCAAGAGGCCTGCTGACAATTCATCCAAGTAAAGAGAAAGCTACGTGTTCTGAACTTTGAGTATAGCATGCGCTACCTACCAAAGGTACGAATTCTCTTGAGCAGGAAACCATATTTTTTCATAGACCCAAAACAGGTGCTACAGTTCTTCAAACGACACAATGACTCAAGTTCCTGTGGGGTCCTCCCTACAGGGCTACCCAATGTAGATACTGACACATTGAATTGAGATAATTTCAAATACCCCTGTCGCTTCCAGCATCTTTGAGCGGAGGGTGTTCAGCTGGGTCCCGGGCAGGGTTAGCCACACTATGTGAGGGACACTTATCATGGGGCCTTGGGCGTTTTGACCTCAGATCACACTGTGAGACTGTCTGTCGTGCCTATGGCCTGGGCCTAGACATGGCCCCGTACTTCTTCCTCAATGCCTCCTAAGGCAGGGGTAAGAATGTACCTGCTGTGTGGGGTGACAAGAAAAAGACTGATCATATAATGGGGTTTGCAGGAGATATCTTTCCCTAATGTAATAGGCTGTAAACCGTTTGTAGGTATTCAGAAATTCACTTATGCTCTGAACTAATTAATTCCTGATTACTGGGGTTAGAGGTCTCTGCTCGGCGGAGAAATGGGGATGCTGGACACGTCATGTCGGTCATTATCTTTTCCAGGCATAACCCGAGTTCTATTAACTGGTAACATCCGCCGCCATGTGTGTTCCACCTTATGTCGGTATTCTGGTTTTGGTTTTTGCTTTATGGTTTTTGAATGGGAGGGTCGGGCGGATTTACATTCTGCTATGCTTAGTTGGGGTGTGCACACAGTGTGTTGGGTTTATTTGTGGGGAACATTTTCATGATGTTATCAATGTCAATGTTTTAGTACAATGGCAGGTTGGGCGTGCTCGAGGTCCAGGGGGGTTCGAAAAGGGATGGGTGACCTAAACAACACAGTTGACACTCAACAGGTCCTCCCTTCAATTAGATTCCTCACATGGAACGTAAGGGGCCTGAACGACCACAGGAAACTCTGTAATGTACTAGCGTACTTGAGAAGACAATGCATAGATGTAGTGATCTTACAAGAGACACCTATCGAAAAATAGTGGTCTCCTAACACAACGCAGATACAGGGGTCTTTTTGCGCTGCAGGGTTCCCCTCACATGAGCAGCGGGGTTCTGTAAGGACCATTCATAGCTCTGGTATTACATTACAAGAATTATGTATAGACCAGGAGGGTAGACTTGCTATTGCTCGCTGTGTCAGAGACTGAGATGTGTTCCTAATGGTTGGAGTATACAGACCCAATCAGGATGATCCACAGTATTAGAACATATTGAGTGCCCATTTACATCAATGGGGCAACCTCCCACAAGTATGGGGCAGCGACTTTAATTGTCTGTCGGACCCAATCAGAGATCCTTCAAAGGCACCCCACGGCTGCCCTTCGCAGCCACAAGAGCAATCACAGATATCTCAGAACTCTTAGATCTGGTAGATACATGGAGACTTCATTCTCCAGAGAGGGCTAGCTTCACACATTACTCCACAGCACATGACACTCACACTCGCTTATATTACTGGTTAATATCCAAAGGTTTGGTGTCCCGAGTCACCAAATGCGAACTGCTTCCAAGAACTCTCTCTGATCATTCGCCCCTAGTCTTGGATATAGCTTTGCAGATTTGGAAGTTCACTGTATTATCTTGGTGCTTTCCTCCATATTCTATACTAGACTCAGTATTTAGGGTGGACCTTGCGCAGGCGATTGAGGAATTCTTCCAACACAGTATAGGCTCCATTTCTAGCTTTAGCACAGTTTGGGAAACCTTCGAAGTATGTGTAAGAGGTGCCACAATCTCGAAACATGCAGGGGTTCCTTTTAAGTCTCTGATATCCAGACTGGTTACATTACAGGGGGAGATTGCTTATGTGGAAATAGAACATCAATGGTCAGGTAATGAGCTATTGCTTAAAGACATTAGAGAAAAGCTCATGGAGTTTCAGGAAACTGCAGATTCTGAGGTCAAACACCTAGACAAATACGCCAAGGCCAGAGTGCATGGGGAGGGAGAACACCCATGTGCCACACTGGCTTCTATAATGCATCCCAGACAAGAATCAGGGGTGGTAACTGAGATATTAGACAAAAATGACCAACCAGCACACGACTTGGAACATATAGCAGATATATTTCATAGATATTACTCTGTGCTCTACCGTTCACCCATGGAACATAACTTAGAGGCCGTGGCGGACTAGCTGGAGCACATACATATGACATGGCTTCTGGTTGAACACAGGGAGCACCTTATGGCTCCTTTCGACCCCTCTGAAATGCGATTTGCACTCAAAGGAATGTGAGCAACTGGTGCTCCTGGCCCTGATGGCCTTACTGTAACATTCTACAAGGCTTATGAAGATCTACTGATTCGCCACTTGATTACCCTCTTTGAGGAAATGGCCGTGATGGAGGTTATGCCACCCACAATGAGGAAGGTGCTTATTGTTACTCTTTTAAAACCAGATAAACCACCCAATAATTGTACCTCTTACAGACCTTTGTTGCTACTGAAAGTAGATTAAAAAATCTTTGCCAAAATCCTGGCCAATCGCCTCGCCCCATTGGTACCGGGGATAGTCCACACTGAACAAGCTGGTTTCATCCCAAGTAGGAGTATCACCTACAATCGTTGCACCTTATTTGGCCTGATGCAACAGATAGACCCAGACGTGAAAGCTGCGGTTGTCTTTTGAGATGCTGAAAAGGCATTTGATTCATTAGACTGGGTATTCATGAAGGGGGTATTACAGTGAATCGGGGTGGGAGAGATATTCTTGCATATTGTCTCATTGCTTTTCAAAGCCTCCACGGCCAGAGTTCAGGTAAACAATCATGTCACGGCCCCCTTTGAGATGGCTAGGGGCACCTGCCAGGGTTGCCCGATATCGCCCTTGCTGTATGCGCTAGTGGTGGAGCCACTTGCTTGTGCTCTGAGGGAATAGCACTGCTATAATGGTGTACATTTTCCAGGACACCAATTTAGAATATCAGCCTAAGCTGAAGACACACTGCTCTTTGTCCAAGAACCAGAAGGCAATCTCCCCCCCCCCCCATACTAAGGGAAGTCATCTGATTTGGGGCCCTCTCTGTTTCCCGGATAAACTGGAGCAAATCTACAATCTGTCCCTTGACACCCCCTACCGTGCAGCCAATAAGAAATTCCCCCTGTGGTGGAGAACGGACTATTGCTTGATAACTACGGTAAAGCAATCCACAAGTTAGAGGCTGGTATAGATCGCTGGATCAAATTACCCTTGTCTTTAATTGAGCATATCGCCCTAATGAAAATGATAGTACTACCCTGTTTCTTATTTCTATTCCAAAACATACTTATGTCCTGGCCACACACGTTATTCACATCCCTACGTTCATTGCTGGTCAAGCAAGCCTGGGCTGACATGCAACCCAGGGTCAAATGAGAAGTTCCCACATTAACATATGATATGGGAGGCTTGAATGTGCCAGAATTTGAACAATATTACTGGCTACATGGTCTGTCAGATCTGCCGCACTTGTATTTTGAAAATGAAGCTCCCCTTCCTCATACCCTACCACAGACCCTGTTTCAGAAGCTGACCAGACAACACAGTACAATTGTTTCCTTGAACCCTACGGTATGAGTCTGGTGCAGAATGCTGCAAAAGTAATTGGGTTCCCTATTGTACTCACCCCATATTATGATAGAATGGTGCTCATGGATCCCAGTGGGGAGGGAGAAGGAAGTAACTAATGCCCTGCAAACACTTGACATATGCAAAATAGTAGACCTCTTCGATGACGAAACTGTCAGAAGTTGGGTCACAGTGGTCCAGGAATCCTCTAGATGGACAGCCCTAACTATTTTCCAGTACTTCAGTGTCCGCTGGGCTTTGCGGGGGATGAGATGCGGAAGCCCCCAGAAATCCCTGCACTGTTGCTCCTGGTTCAAAAGATTATCCCAGTGAAAATGATATCTAGGCTCTATGTCCTCACTCAGGGGGCTGGATGCTCAGCAATGCCTAAGGCACTGATAGACTAGCAGATAGACCTCGAGGTAACCATAGACGGTACAACATAGCAATACTGCTGCGCTAGGAGAGGAGAGATCACCCTCAATGGTAGGCATTGACTCATACACTATAAATATATGAATCATGTATACTATACACCTGAGAGATTGCACCGATATGGCCTCTGTGATTCAGCAGAGTGACCCCGTTGCCATGCTCCCGATGCTGGCTTTTTACATATAGCTTGGCTCTGTCCAGACGTCATGGAGTTCTGGGTAGAGATTTTTCACGAATTGTCGTCCATCTCTGGCCACTCCTTAGAACTTGATCCACTACTAACCCTGCTGGGTCTCTAGATAGAGATATCATCAAAGAGGTGAAAAAACTGGTGGCTATTGGGATCCTCTTAGCCAAACGTAGGGTGGCTATGCGATGGTGATGTGGCCCACCCCCTACTTTAGGAGCTTGGCAAAAAGACATGACACACTGCAAGACACAGTCAGGTGTTTTCCATGCTCTCCTTCCCCCACAGAGTCATCCTAGGAATATTTGGGGCCCATTGAAGCTTATTTGGTGGGAAAGGAAATGGGTGAGACGGAGGGAGAGCAGGAGGAGAAGCCAGAAGTTTAAGGTACTTTTTTTATATGCCATACTATAGAGTACGATAAATGTCATTATTTTGGTCCTCCTACTTTTAATCATGGTTGGGTCCATTGGAGATCGGACTCTGTGCATCTGTATGGTTATTGTTACCTTTGCAGGGGGGATTGCTGTACAATTCGTCATTTATGTCATCTGTAACCCTTCCCGACCTATGTATTTGAACAATGTCTAATTGCTACGACACGCTGACCAATTACCAATTGTTGTTTGTAACCCACTGCAAGTATGTAAAGTTACTAAAATAAAAAGATGTCCAAAAAATAAAATAAAAAGAAACTTCGGAAAATAATGCTTGTCACTGGAAATTTAGCTGTTGGAAATGATTAGGAAAAAGCTTTCTTCGTTTTTGAAACTGCTCAGAACCGTGGCTTTCTACCAGCTGCCAGGTAGCTGATCTGCCAGATAATTCTGGGCGCTTCTCTTCAAGTCTGTGCTATAACCACCAGGTGATTGCTGGTTTGGGGTCAATGGAAGAGAGCGGGTTACAAGGTGCTTTGCAAACTGGAAGTGCTTTAAGATAATGTGGTGCCAGGCTGAGGATATGATTCTAGGTACCAGTATGTGTATTTATCTTGATCTGGCCTTCCTCAGTGACCCAGCCTGAAGCCGAACATTCTTTGGGTACATGGTGATGCCTGTTCACATCTCTGTGACCTGCCTGTCATTGTCCAGACTATTTGATGTGGCTTCTCTTTCTACTTTGCTGGTCTGCGTATCAGTTTCACATGTGTTGCCTTGTGACACCCTCAGTACAGCGGCCACAGGGGCGTAACACAGGTCCCTGCTTCCCCCGTGGTGCGGGGGACCTGAGATGCAGGGGGACCCCTCAGCACAGTACTCAGACCTGAGTGCTCCGGATTAAATCCGGAGCGGTGGGCCCTCCGTGTACATTGCAGGGGGGCCCCTTAAACTTTCGTTACGCCACTGAGCGGCCATCGAGATGACAGAAACACGTGCATCTTCTATCCGGGAACAAATGCTGTCTTTTTCTTGTCAGAGGGAAGACATGACATTGCATGCATTACTGTCAGAAAGCAGATTATGTTTCCGATTAGAAGAAACTATCAGTTATATGAATATGTATAAAAGGACTGCACAACATTTTGAAAGCTAGATTTATAACACAAATTATGTTTTTATTTAAAAAAAATAGGTGCCATAAACATTTGTTGTTCAAGAGCATGTCTCAGTTTGTGCATCTCATATTCAAAGCGGGCAAATACGGTCTAATTCTTTTAACTCCATCCAATCTCCTTAAGCGCATTTGTCGTATAATTCAGAAAGTCTCGTCCTATTTGGAATTCAATAGTCACTTTTCAGTAATAATTAATCAAGTCAAAATATTCAAATTCTCAACAAGAACTATAAATCTTTTATGGTCTTGCCTTATTTCTGTCATGGATTTTTCGTCGCTTCACTCGATTCAGATTTGATTAATGGCTTCACAGATGTACTGGATGGTGTGGATCGTTTTGAATTATTGTTTAAAAGCGTCAACAACTGATTTATGAAATAGCAGATCTTTAGTTTTATTGTCAGTAACCTCTCTCAAGCTAAACTGTATAACAGTAGATACATCAGCTCGAATCTAATTATCTGGCCATGTGCTTAAATTTCTTCCCTAAAGGCACCAAGGGGCACATGCATCACGCTAATTACCGGTTGCAAATGGTCTGATTGGCAGAATCGGCTCCTTTGCGACCGGTAATTAGCCGTTTGGGATGCATCAAGCCCAAAGCCATTCACAAAATAGGTAATCGCAAAATTTGCAATTACCAATTTTGCGAATGCAGTTAGAGAATCACTATTTGGTATTCCCTAAATGCAATGTAAGAAGCATTCCCAGAATGCGACTTTGCATTAAGGAATCGCAAATGACCATCAACTACAAATTAATGGTAATTTGCAATTTTTTGGGAAAAATGCACAAATTAGCATTTTTCTAAGTGCAATGTGGCGCACATGTGCACACATGCCAATTTTGGGGGTGCATCAGGGTGGCCTTTTGGCCCCCTGGCACCCTTGAAATTGAATTTGCAATTTGCGATTACCTATTTAGTAATCGTAAATTGCGAATGGTTTCCCATTCATTTCTATGGGCCTCTAGACCCACAGGAATGAACGGGAAAGCATTCCCTAATAGCGAATCGCAATTTACGATTCGCTATTAGGAAATGTGTAGGAATCGCTATTTTTTTCGTGAAACCTACATACATAGGCAATTGTGATTCCTTAACAGCGATTCCTTAATAATCGCTATTCAGGAATCGCAATTGCTTAGTTTGATGCATGTGGCAGTAAGTACTTCAACATAAAGAGAGCCTTATACCCGGTAGCGGTAGCGGTCCGTGGAGGGAGTTCGGTGGGGCAGTGAGGCGGGGCGGGGGAGGGGCAGAGTGGGGAAATGTAAACACCGGAATATGGATGAACGGAGGTAAGTACACATTTAAGTAAATAAAACGAATTTCGTTGAGCGCGCTGCATCGCATTTTGCAATGCAGCGCGCGCAAAGGAATTTGCCTCACCTAACTCCCTCCATGGACCGCTACTGCTTATACCAAGGATCTACCAAACAGATGCCTACTACCTTCTTGAATGACATCATGCAAGATGATGAAAGCCATTCCAAGCGGTAAAGGAATATTGACTGAACTCTTGCATTGTATGCTCTCATTAAGGCATCAATTGATTGTTTTCCAGATTAAAAATAAATGAATGCCAACAGGCCCTTACCCACTGACGCACTTTTGGTCAGCAAGGTGGACTTTCCACGACATACGATTAAATGTTCACTCACAGAAAGCGATATGTGGTTACACTGCTATGTTTCAGAGAGTTGATGTACAAGGAGAGATAAGTCTCCTTCTTCTAGAAAGGTTTCCGGATAATACCCTTCATATCCTTTATTGTAAGACTGCGCTCCAATATTTATAGATTATTTGCTTGAAATGTCCTATGTAAGTCAACTGGAAAATTGTCCAATAAAATAATATTGTCAGCGTATAACAGAATTGGAATCGCTCTGCCTTCTACCCCTCACCCCATTTCAGAACTGTGCATACTGCAATTAGCTTTGGTGCTAAAATGCACCCATGTTTTAAAATTACTATTAACTGGAACAATATGACCCTGCCCTGGTTCCTTCATGCAATTCTACTGTCATGTAAAGCAAAGGAGTTGGAATCGCCCAACCATTCAGTTTGCACCATAATCTATGCCTATCTGCGTTATCGAAAGAGGTTGATTACTCATTGAATGCAGTATAACATTGTTGCTTCAATCTTGCATACTTTTCAGAGAAATCAGTAGAAGTGGCTTCTCTCAAGCTTGTCTTTCATTTGGTTAATATTCTTAGGGGGAGATTTACTACGATTCTGCGCCGTGTTTACATCACAAAAGTGATGCAAATCGGCGTAAAATCCGTTTTTTCCAATTTAATTTCCAGCTCTAAACTTGCTTAATGCTGGAAATCACAGAAAAGTTGTGCGAAGCAGCTCATAGCGCTGCTTCGTATCATTTTGCACCATAGGGACTTACCAAGGATGGTGCATGTGCGTTCCCATGCAACCACCCAAGCTTTCTCACGCTAAACCCAATTCAATAAATAAAGTAGATTGGGTTTAGCGTGAGAAAACTGCACGCTCTTCAAGTAGGCGCAAGAAAGAAGAAATGCTTTCATTTCTCCTTCCTTTTCCGAGTTGGCATGTGTGCTGCACTGTACAGCACACATACAAAGAGGGAAACTGGTTAAAGTGAGTCTGTGCATAATATTTTGTACTGGTACTTCCAGTACAAAACCGAAGCTGTGGTGTCGCCTTCCAGTGTGACACCATGGTGGCACAAAGGTGTCTCCGTGGTACACGGCAGCTGATTTCAGCCCCGGCGCTAGTGAGAGGGGAGCACTACTTAATTTGAGCCGGGGCTTACCGGTGCTAAGCACCGGCACTTAATTGGTTTCCGGTGCTCGGCACTGGCACCTAATTGTCAACAACCTACTTAGGACAGTTCGCCACATGGTGGCGCTGCTCATCTAATTTAGAGATTAGCAGAACAGCGGTTGTTTAGTAACACAATATACATTAAAATAATGCTAATTCCTGCCTCCCCAGCCATTCCTTTAGCTTTGGGGACCTGGAATAATATGAACTGTCGCACTTACAAGCGAGAGAGATGGTTAGTAGTTGTTCTGGCAGCGATGACAGGGGGCGATGGGTGGTGCAAGCCGCAGTGGCCTCCTGGTCAGAGCCCTGGCACTTAATATTTTACAAATTAAGCACTGGAGGGGAGGAGAGTGCCTTATTTAAGTAAACATGGCGCTCTCTTCTTTTCACGTAGCGCAGTGCAGCATTTTCAGCTGATGCAGTGAGCTACTCTGCCCCTTTCTCTCCACCATTCCTTGGACATTTCAACAAACGATGCACAAATAATTCCCCAGAGCTGTCCAGGGGAGTGATTATTCGGTATTTGCTAGGTTCTGCTATTGCCAATTCTCTTTTTTTTAAAGTTAAGATTAAGCTAGCTTTCCGAGATGTAATTGCAGAATTGGTCTAAATACAATGATCAAATAACAATTTAAGGATTTTGTCCATAGATCTGGATTTGTTTGTATAGGATGACCATGAGGTGCTTGTGCTGCCGATTTATTGAAACAACGTATCCACTCCTCAACAATTTCCATGTAAATGAAGGGTTAGGAAACCGGCCTGTACCAGACGTCTTGTCATATATGTTTTTCAAACAGCATTTTGGAAATATTTATTTGTCCAACTATTTTTCAAACGTAGAAGGTTGTACTGTTTTAATAGATTCTGTTCAAGTCATATTTTTCAGAAACCTCGAAATGTTTTAAGAGTATTCCCTTTCAGCTCTTGGTTCAAATGTTTCCAATATTTTCCATGGGATGCTTATATCTCTAGTCTTATTTGTTGTCTAAATTGAACAAATATTTTTCTTATACTGTGGGTCCTATATACATACAACCTTTTCAGAATTCAAATGATCATTTTTTGCAGTCTTCCTACAGACAATATTTGCTTTCTGCTGGAATACAGCATTGCATGCGGTACTAACAGAGAGTGGCCTTTGGGTCAGTTCATAGTTCATGATTGGAAGGCTTTCGTATCCATTCCAAATCTCTGATCCTGTAGCTCTCATCCCTAATCTTGTGTGTATCCCACACCCAACAGCATTTTGGTATTAACATTGTTTTTGATTGGTTGGGTGTGAACTTCCACTGCTGACGTCCGGGAACTATGGGGCATATCAGCAAGGCGAGGCGATAGAATTATCGCCGCTTTTGCGGCCGTTTTTGCCCGAAAAGCGGCGATAATTTTATCGCCTAATTAGCGTGAAAACTTGCGTTAGCGTAGGAATTCCTAACGCCCAGCTTTGCATCTCTAATGAGATGCAAAGTGGGCGTTCCTGACCTGACATGACATGACATGACTGACCTAACATGACAGGAGAAATGTCGCTAAGCGACATTTCTCCTATGATCAAACTCCACGCTATGAAGCATAGCGGCAAGAAAAGTAGCGATAACCCCTTACGCCTGCTTTAGGACTGATTTAGCCATGATATCCTATGGAAGGTGGATATCATGGCTAAGTTTGTGAGTCCCTATCATCAAGCTAACGCCACATTGCGTGAGATTATTGCTGGGTTTCCAGCGATAATCTCACGTTAGGCAGTTAGCGTGTGGATTTTTATCGCTTTTGAGATAAGCGTTGCTAATAGCACGCTATCTCAGCGATAAAAATCCACGCTAGCCGGCGATAATTATCCTAGCGGTAAGTGCGCTTAGCGATAATTATCGTCGGTTGTTGCTGATATGCCCCTATTTTCTTTTTGTTGCATGCTAGTTATGATTTTTTACTCTGGGGCAGTGCATGTCATCCTCTTTTCCTTACCCTTGCCAGCTCTTTCCTTTATATATGTATTCCCCCTCCCTTCTATTCCTACTCATCCTTGGTTTCTCTTGTTCACCTCCCTCCACCCGTCACCCTGAGAACTGCTTTTCTAATTTTCTGTTTATCTCCACTCACTCTCCTCGCACTTCCAAGCTACTTCAGCCCCTGGCTTCCGCTCACCACTACTGACTTTCATAATGCTTGGAAAAGTGTGCCTGCACTGGCCAATCCAGCAGTATGATGCAATTTTTGAAATGTAAATTTTATGTGTCTACTATGGCTTTCACCATGCCTCAAGATGCAACATGGCAACCCTTTTGGAAATTGAAACAAAGAACTCCCATTGTGGCAAAATGTTATTTGCTTATCAATTGCTCAAAATGCATGCTTTTCATTGCCAAAAACAGTACCTGCAAACAACAAGCCCATAGCTAAACATTCTAGAAAATGATCACAATTGTCCTTTTAGATGGATTTTATATTATTGTATCAATCAGCCAGGGTTTGTAAAGCGTGGCTACTCTCCTGTGAGGGTCTCAAGACGTGGGGGTGGAGGCTGCAGGTCAGTCTGCCCTATGGTGTTCAGTCAAAGATCAAGGTCTTGCGGTCCTTCCTGAATTGAGTCAGCAACCGGGATTGTCTGAGCTGGGAAGGCAGAGTGTTCTATGCCTTGGCAGTGAGGTAGGAGAAGGATCTTTGTAGGAAGGTGGATATCTGACTATGGTCACCCCCAAATTTTTGCCTAGTGTCTAGCTGGTTTTTCGACTTAGTTGGCCTGAGATCCTGCCATTCAGGATCTCAGCCTGGCTGTTCTCTCTTTAAAATGGACTCCATGTACCCTAGGTACATACCCAATTGGTTGGATCACCCTGTCAGCCCCTGTACCAGTGTACACTAGGTACCCAGGGCATTGGTGTACCCAAGGCCTGCCAAGGGCTGAAGCATGTATTATGCCACCCCAGGCTTGGCCTAACAATTTGACACAACTGGCTGATCACTCAGCTGGGGTAAGTTGGTGTAATCACCTCTTACTTAGGTGTAGTATACCTATACCTAACCTTAAATGGGACACCTGGTAACCTATAAGTCACTCCTATGGCAGGCCTTAACAATCCTGAAGGCAGAGTGCTTGGTTCCATGTGAGATGGTGCTCTGGCATGAGCTGAGCCTGTCTGCAGTGGTCGGAACAACTTCCTTCTACTGTTTCCAGATATCGTCATACCATATACTCTTAAGTGCATTATGAACCTCGCGGTTAAATGCTATCTTTGGTTTGGCTTTATCAAAACATGTCGAGTAAGGTGTCATACGAATTGGAATACTAACCCCTCGCCAATTCTGGCGACGGGGATAGCATTCCACCCTTCTAGAGGGACACGACATGTACAGTGCCTGAAACCCGGGTAAAATCAGACATAGCCTCAGCTCCACAAAATGGATGCTGCCACCACAGACACAAGTCTGCCCTCCTGCTGCTGGGAGTCCTTCCAGCTTGGGAGGTGTGGACAAAGGGTTTCCTGCCAGGGGAGGTGCGTGCACCACCCCAGACAGGATTTTGTGTATTGGTCAGGTAGGGCTTGAAAGAAACCAGACATGCCTGTGGCTCACAAGGAGCCTCGGTGCATATGCCAGTTCAAACCGGTCCTGGGGCACACCAGTCCCGGGCCTGGGGCGAGCTGGACAAAGGATTGGGGGTGTAACCACCCCCCTTCCTGGTCCCACCCATAGGGAGGGACCTAGCAGGTAGTCCGGCCCCTAGAATCCGCTTAAAGGTAGGAGCTGTGTCCTAAGACTACAGACATCCTGGAATCAACTTAACACTAAGAAGAAGACGGGAACTTCGACGCTCTGCTGCACAGAGGACTGAAGCCAATCTCCCCTGTGGTCAGGGAGTGACCACCTTGCTAACGCAAGCACCATCCAGCGAATCAACGTCTGCTTTGCCGCCGCCTCCCGCCGGAGCCCGAGCCCAGAGACTGACAAGACCTGGACCTCCAGACCTCTCACCGCCCGATCCACAGTCCCTGAAAAGAGGAGACCCGTGGAGGCACCGAGACACGTGGAGCCAGCCATCTTGGAACGACTACGACAAGCTGACAAGTGCAACAACCGAGGCTCCCTCCAAGTTGTGCTTTGGGATCTGAGAAGCCCAACACCCGAGCAGCATCTGTACCAAAGGTGAGCCCTCCAGCATCTCCACGATCTGCGTGGGGCCCTTCTGCATTTTGCCACTCGACGCGCCTAACCGGTTGCTGGCCCGCTGGCTAGTAGCCATCTTGGCGACGAACTTCAAGAAATACACCGCTGGTCTGGTTGCTCCAGACTGGCCCTTGCTCCCCTCCAAAGGAGCAGTCCTTCTGACCTTGCTGGTCAGAACCATCAGCTTATTTCATCTCCTACAACAATTGCTTTTGCCAAGGCTTGTTTGCTTCGATCAAGTCGCCGACACCGCCGACAGCGAGAGACTGCATGGGACAGCTCGTGAACCGACTCCTGGACGTCGTCGTCCTCCAGGGACCACGTGGCTGCGGAGACAAGCTACACCTTTCTTCCTGTTTGCACCCGACATTGCCTGGTACCCACCTGGTGCCACGCTGGTCACTGGCTAGTGACTGTGAACACTGTCCCCTCTGCTTACAGGTCTTCAACATCTCCGATCCACTCTTGGATCCACTGCATCTCTCCCGGACCGACCGCCTGCAGCATCTTTGTCTTCAGGCTCCACGGAACAGATAGAAGAAACCCGACGCACTTCGAGGCCTATGCACCCGCTTCCTGTGGGTGAGGTAAAGCTGGCACACCTGTGCCCAAGTGTAGTATTACATCTCTAGTGCCTGTGTTCCAAATCTTGAGTTCCTAGTCCATCCGGAAGATCCTCTTTGCAGTAACTTTGTACTTTTTACGCACCCATTGAAACCTATGGGAGCACGCGTGTGACTATTTGCTCTGCACACGCCACCCGTGGACCTCCTGGTCACTAACTGACGTTAGCTCCTTGTAGGCCCAGCGATTCTAGAGGCCCTAGGCCTTTTCCCTTTTCTGTTCGTGGTACTTATACCACTATTTTAGTATATGGTTTGAGTGGCCACCAGGGCCTATCCATATAAAGTGCAACTTCTGTGTATTCTGTGATAATCTTGTTTGACGATTTGTGCTCCTGTGCTCATAAAGAGACTAGGGGTTACTTTGAGAAATAAATACATATATATTTTGAATATATATCTGTGTGGTGTCCTTTCATTGGTATAAAAGGGGGTTGCATTTGGTAAAACAGCTGGCTTAACACGCTTCACGAGTTTAGCCTCAAAGACTGCTTAGCCTACGCTACCACTAGGGCAGCTAGTCCGAAAAGGTTGACTTACAACCACACCATAAGGGTTGCTTGGCATGGTACAAGGTGATCACTTTAACTAGTGAGCATCATATACCAGGCCAACTTCTCACATTGGTGAGCAGCGGTTGGATTTGAGCTTGCTGTGTTTTACCATTGTAATCTCTTGGTTACCAATTGAAAGATCACATAGGTACCTGTAGGTACATATAAAACAAGATTAGATATACATAAGTTCTACTGAACTTAGTTGTTGTAGAGCAAAGGGAGTAGCACACCCTGACTACAACTGCTAGATAGGTTTAGTAGGTAAACCCAAGTGTAGGTAGATTGCAACACATCCACCCACACTTAAGAGCAATGGCCGGGGCAGAGGGGTCCACTGTACCCATCTCTGTTGAGAGTGACCCCCAGAGGGCACCATCCAGCTTTGCTACCCTTAATCAGAATGAGCTCAGGCATTTGGCAACTCTTAGAGGCCTTAAACAGCCCAAGAACCCTAACTCTGCTGAGCTCAGAGAACTCTTACAGAATGATGAGAATCAGAGAGAACTCAAGAAAGCTTCCCAGTTAGCCCCCTTAGGGACAGGAACAGGAGGCCCCCCTTCTGAAGATGCCACAGAGGTACCCCCTTCCAATAGTCACCCCTTAGATGGGATGCCTACCACAGAGGAAGAAAGTGATGGGGATACAGATGTGAGTGGGGATGAAGGGAGAACTAGCCCAGTGCCAAGTGTTATACTTGGTCCAGCTAAGCTAAGGCTATTGGGGACTGACAGTGGGTTCACCCCATTGGATCTCCCCAGTGGACTTAACACAGGGCTTGGAAGGCAAAGGAATCGCTCAGGTGACTCCAATGCTTCCCATGGCTCTAGAGGCTCTCAAGGTCACTCCAGAAGGAGACTGACCACCCCTCAGAGGAGGGAACATGAGGCCAGAATGCAGGAAGCCCAGCTGAGGATCAGGAAGCAGGAGCTAGAGGTAGCCCTGATGGAAGAAAAACTGAGGAAGGCTAGGCAACCTAGAGAGAGTGGGTCTATACCCACTGGTGGCAGCATTGTCCCTAAGGACAAAGATAGGGTCTTTGATAATAGGAACCTGTCTAAGGTTGTGCCCCCCTACAAAAGTGGGGATGACATCCACAAATGGATAACTGCTCTTGAGAGAGCCTGCAAAGTACAGCAGGTTCCTGAAGACCAGTGGGCAGCAATCCTCTGGCTCTCCTTTGAAGGAAGAGGCAGAGACAGACTCCTCACTGTTAGAGAAGAGGATGTCAGAAACTACAGAGTCCTGAAGAGTGTTCTGGTTGATGGGTTAGGCTTAATCACTGAACAGTACAGGTTAATGTTCAGAGACACCCAAAAGACACAGACTCAGGACTGGTCTGAATATGTTGAATGTGCCACTAAGGCTTTGGAGGGTTGGTTGCTGGGAAGTAAGGTATCTGATTATACAGGATTGTACAATTTGATGATGAGAGAACAGATTTTAAGTAACTGTCAAAACCAGCTCCTCCATCAACACCTGGTAGACTCAGATTTGACCTCTCCCCAAGAATTGGGAAAGAGGGCAGATAAATGGGTCAGGACCAGGATCAGGCCTAAGAATCAGGGTGGTGACCAAAAGAAAGATACCACCAAACCTCAAGAGAAGGGAGGGGATAAGGCAAAAGAGAAATCTTCCTCAGGGCCCCAAAACTCCACACAGGGTGGTGGGTCCCAAGCTCCCTCCTCTACCACAGGTAAAAAGCCTTACTGCCATGAGTGTAAAACTCCTGGGCATTGGAAAACTGACAGCAGTTGCCCAAGGGCTACAAACAAAACTGTTCCTCCAATTACTCCTGTCACACCACCTATTACTGTCAGCAGTAATCCCCCAGGTGGTGGGAGTGCCCCCAAAAATGTGGGTGGGTTTACTTGGGGAACACAGGGGGACCCTGGCTTAGCCAATTCCCCTGCAGCAGATACTCTTGTCTGTGATGGTGGCATGGGGTTTGCCAACTTCACTGCCTGTCCCAACACTTTGGGTAGGTACAGACAGGAGCCCTACATCAATGGTACAAAAGCTGAGGCCTACAGAGACACTGGAGCTAGCATCACAATGGTGGCCCATTGGCTAGTTCCCTCTGAGCAGCTTTTGCCTGGTTTCTCCTACCAGGTGACCAACATTGATGGCAAACAGAACAGTCATCCCATGGCAGAGGTATGTCTCAGCTGGGGAGGTGTCACTGGCCCTAAAAGGGTGGCAGTGTCCCCAACCTTGCCTGTAGACTGCTTACTGGGGAATGACTTAGAACTCTCAGCTTGGGCTGGAGTTGAACAAGACACCCATTCTAAAATGGTAGGCCTTTCACAAAAGGGTAGTGGGGTTGTGCCATTCACAACCCCTGTCCAAATAGATTTCCTCCCTGGAAAGGTTGGAAGGGAAGTGGTAGCCACAGCCCAGGCACAGACAGACTTCCCTGTAGAGACTGGCAGAGCTGTGACAGTCACAGCTCAAACACAAACTGAGTGCCTCCCTGAAAAGGTTGGCAAGGCTGTAATGGTCTCAGCCTATACTCAGACTGACATAGGTGTAGTGAAGCCTGAAACTATGGATCACTCCACACAAACAGAGAGTAGTGGGGAGGAAGAAAAGTCTCCCTCTCCCCAGACATTAGGAAAACGTCAGCCTCTTCAGGGAGCTGACCTCACCCCTTGTGAAGGAACTGCCCCAGAGGTAGCCAGGCCTGGCCTGGCAGAGCCTCTGATGTCAGTGGCCCCTTCCAAGGTGGGACCCAGTCTGGTGCAGGTAGCCTGCCTCTCTCTACCCTGCCTCAGTCAGCCCAGGGCTGCAGAGGTCAGGGAGGCCAGTGGACCCCAAGAGGGCCCCTGTCCACAAGAACCCCCCCATCAAAAGAATGAGGATTGCCTGGCTAGTAGCCCTAGTCAGGTGATGGGTAAAAACATTCCTGAGGGATCTCCTTTACAGGTAGTTAGGGACCTCCCCCAGAGGGATTCTGTTGGGTACAGGCAAACATGGGACCTTAGGGCCCCAGACCTGACCTGTCCCTCCAGTAAGCCCACAAAAGGGACCCAGCCTCCAGCTTTAGGTAGCCAGAGGCTGACCCTGAGAGCACAGTGCAACTCAGTTAAGGAAAGAAAGGCATCCATGGTGGAGGATGATTGGAGGAAGCTGAGGCCTCACTTTGAGGACACTCACTTCAGTACTCCATCTCAACACCAGCCTTTTACTTTGCCAAGACACACCAAAGGTAGAGATTCCCTATGGTGGAGACCCTCTGATACCCTTAGGGTGAGGGATTGCTTAGTAGACCATGAGACAGGGGGTAACCATGCCAGTGCTGGTTCCTCCTTATATGGCCACTTGGGCAATATAGGCTTACCTGGTCAAGGTCAGCCTTATCTCCCTTCGTTTGGGGGGGGGTTGTGTAGGAAGGTGGATATCTGACTATGGTTACCCCCAAATTTTTGCCTAGTGTCTAGCTGGTTTTTCGACTTAGTTGGCCTGAGATCCTGCCATTCAGGATCTCAGCCTGGCTGTTCTCTCTTTAAAATGGACTCCATGTACCCTAGGTACATACACAATTGGTTGGATCACCCTGTCAGCCCCTGTACCAGTGTACACTAGGTACCCAGGGCATTGGTGTACCCAAGGCCTGCCAAGGGCTGAAGCATGTATTATGCCACCCCAGGCTTGGCCTAACAATTTGACACAACTGGCTGATCACTCAGCTGGGGTAAGTTGGTGTAATCACCTCTTACTTAGGTGTAGTATACCTATACCTAACCTTAAATGGGACACCTGGTAACCTATAAGTCACTCCTATGGCAGGCCTTAACAATCCTGAAGGCAGAGTGCTTGGTTCCATGTGAGATGGTGTTCTGGCATGAGCTGAGCCTGTCTGCAGTGGTCGGAACAACTTCCTTCTACTGTTTCCAGATATCGTCATACCATATACTCTTAAGTGCATTATGAACCTCGCGGTTAAATGCTATCTTTGGTTTGGCTTTATCAAAACATGTCGAGTAAGGTGTCATACGAATTGGAATACTAACCCCTCGCCAATTCTGGCGACGGGGTTAGCATTCCACCCTTCTAGAGGGACACGACATGTACAGTGCCTGAAACCCGGGTAAAATCAGACATAGCCTCAGCTCCACAAAATGGATGCTGCCACCACAGACACAAGTCTGCCCTCCTGCTGCTGGGAGTCCTTCCAGCTTGGGAGGTGTGGACAAAGGGTTTCCTGCCAGGGGAGGTGCGTGCACCACCCCAGACAGGATTTTGTGTATTGGTCAGGAAGGGCTTGAAAGAAACCAGACATGCCTGTGGCTCACAAGGAGCCTCGGTGCATATGCCAGTTCAAACCGGTCCTGGGGCACACCAGTCCCGGGCCTGGGGCGAGCTGGACAAAGGATTGGGGGTGTAACCACCCCCCTTCCTGGTCCCACCCATAGGGAGGGACCTAGCAGGTAGTCCGGCCCCTAGAATCCGCTTAAAGGTAGGAGCTGTGTCCTAAGACTTCAGACATCCTGGAATCAACTTAACACTAAGAAGAAGACGGGAACTTCGACGCTCTGCTGCACAGAGGACTGAAGCCAATCTCCCCTGTGGTCAGGGCGTGACCACCTTGCTAACGCAAGCACCATCCAGCGAATCAACGTCTGCTTTGCCGCCGCCTCCCGCCGGAGCCCGAGCCCAGAGACTGACAAGACCTGGACCTCCAGACCTCTCACCGCCCGATCCACAGTCCCTGAAAAGAGGAGACCCGTGGAGGCACCGAGACATGTGGAGCCAGCCATCTTGGAACGACTACGACAAGCTGACAAGTGCAACAACCGAGGCTCCCTCCAAGTTGTGCTTTGGGATCTGAGAAGCCCAACACCCGAGCAGCATCTGTACCAAAGGTGAGCCCTCCAGCATCTCCACGATCTGCGTGGGGCCCTTCTGCATTTTGCCACTCGACGCGCCTAACCGGTTGCTGGCCCGCTGGCTAGTAGCCATCTTGGCGACGAACTTCAAGAAATACACCGCTGGTCTGGTTGCTCCAGACTGGCCCTTGCTCCCCTCCAAAGGAGCAGTCCTTCTGACCTTGCTGGTCAGAACCATCAGCTTATTTCATCTCCTACAACAATTGCTTTTGCCAAGGCTTGTTTGCTTCGATCAAGTCGCCGACACCGCCGACAGCGAGAACCTGCGTGGGACAGCTCGTGAACCGACTCCTGGACGTCGTCGACCTCCAGGGACCACGTGGCTGCGGAGACAAGCTACACCTTTCTTCCTGTTTGCACCCGACATTGCCTGGTACCCACCTGGTGCCACGCTGGTCACTGGCTAGTGACTGTGAACACTGTCCCCTCTGCTTACAGGTCTTCAACATCTCGATCCACTCTTGGATCCACTGCATCTCTCCCGGACCGACCGCCTGCAGCATCTTTGTCTTCAGGCTCCACGGAACAGATAGAAGAAACCCGACGCACTTCGAGGCCTATGCACCCGCTTCCTGTGGGTGAGGTAAAGCTGGCACACCTGTGCCCAAGTGTAGTATTACATCTCTAGTGCCTGTGTTCCAAATCTTGAGTTCCTAGTCCATCCGGAAGATCCTCTTTGCAGTAACTTTGTACTTTTTACGCACCCATTGAAACCTATGGGAGCACGCGTGTGACTATTTGCTCTGCACACGCCACCCGTGGACCTCCTGGTCACTAACTGACGTTAGCTCCTTGTAGGCCCAGCGATTCTAGAGGCCCTAGGCCTTTTCCCTTTTCTGTTCGTGGTACTTATACCACTATTTTAGTATATGGTTTGAGTGGCCACCAGGGCCTATCCATATAAAGCGCAACTTCTGTGTATTCTGTGATAATCTTGTTTGACGATTTGTGCTCCTGTGCTCATAAAGAGACTAGGGGTTACTTTGAGAAATAAATACATATATATTTTGAATATATATCTGTGTGGTGTCCTTTCATTGGTATAAAAGGGGGTTGCATTTGGTAAAACAGCTGGCTTAACACGCTTCACGAGTTTAGCCTCAAAGACTGCTTAGCCTACGCTACCACTAGGGCAGCTAGTCCGAAAAGGTTGACTTACAACCACACCATAAGGGTTGCTTGGCATGGTACAAGGTGATCACTTTAACTAGTGAGCATCATATACCAGGCCAACTTCTCACAATCTTCCTCCGGTTCTAGCCTTGTGGATCCAAGGGATGGTGGCCAGGGCAAGCTGGGCGGAGTGGAGGTGTCTGGTGGGGATGTGGAGTGAGAGGCGCTAGTTCAGGTATGCTGGTCCTGCGTCATGGAGGGCTTTGTAGGCATGTGTGTGGAGCTTAAAGCTGATCCTTTTGTTGACTGAGAGCCAATGGAGTACTCGGAGGTGTTCAGAGATATGGCTGCAGTGAGGAATGTTGAGCAGTCTGAGCAGTATGACTGTGGTGTTTTGAATGTTCTGAAGTTTCCTGAGTAGTTTCTGGGTAACACCAGCGTAGAGTGTGTTGCCGTAGTCGAGTCTGCTGCTGATGAGTGCTTGGGTGACTGTTTTTCTGGATTCAATGGGGAGCCATCTGAATGTCCTTCAAAGCAGGCGGAGTGTGTGAAAGCATGATGAAGCAACGGTGTTGATCTGATTTTATTATTTTTTATCATGAATAAATTGTTAATTTTGTATTATGCCTACTTCAAGTTGGTTTCCAGGGAATATTGTCCACAATTCTTACATTTAATGGGGTTGTATTAGGGTTTGACATTAGTTCCATTACCCACTTGCCTTTCAAGGTTGCTTTTCATGTTTTTTCCACTTGGAAAAGAAAGATCACAAGGCACATTGGGGAGTAGGGCCTGGCAGGGGCATGATGTAGGCATGGGCAGTCAGAGCTCCTCTCCAGCCTCTGCTTTTGCTAGTGATAAAGCATTCAAAACCTTTTTCATTTTAGACCTCAGAATTTATTGAGCAACAGTGGACATTTTTATCACTGATAAACTCTATATCTGACCTGAGGAATGCTGCTTCAGAGAGAAGAAAGTGATGTGTGTTCCATGACAGAGGATGAAGAGGAGCGATCATATTAGATGCAGCACTTAGGCCTGTCAACACAACAAAGAGCCGAGCAGCCGATCTGAAAACCAGGACCAGAAATTAGTGGGTGGCATGGCCCAGTCTTCTGCAGAGCCTCAGATTGTGACACAATGTGGATCTGATCACCTTCTCTGCTAATGGCTGAATATGGAGATATCTAGAGGTGATGGGGAGGAGCAGCAGTCAGACAGGCCTAAAAGAGATGTAACACAAGTGCTGTCATGAGCTACTTGAAGAACGGAGAAAATGAGGCACTTGGCTTCGGCTCTCAAGGTGGACTGAACAAAGAGAGGAGAACAAAGTGTGAGCAAGATGCAGCCTGCAGATACTGTAACAGAGAAAAGACATGCCCGGCATTGAGGTGACAGTGAAAGAGACCCTACTGAAGTGGAGGAATAGTTATCCACCCAAAGATCGAGTCCCATTTAAGAGAAAGAAGCAGAGAAGAGAAATGTGCAGAATTAGTGGAAGAAATTTAGGGCACGAGCTTCCAAGGCAGTGAGAGAAGGGATACATACATACGATTGATACAGAGGAAGTTTTCATATTATCATGCAGGGCCACTGTTAGAGCTCCTTGACACATGACAACTTCATTCTTGGTACCACTTCATAACAGCATTTACTGAAAAAAACTGAAACGTGTTGAAATTAATAACGAATTTCTTACACAAAGCAAAATATTAGTAAACTGTAAAAAGCTGAGGAACTACATTAGGGCCTCTTTTGCTGTGAAATGTTCAGGGTGAAATAGCACCCACCACCATAGATAAATTATAGTGACTGTGCAACTATATCACACCACTGGGAGAACAACCCTCTGCCCCCATATGGGAAGGAACCACGTGTAAACAAGAGCATTCTAAGGAATAATGAAGCTAGACTCTCCCTACTTGCTTAACTTAAGGGCTGACTTCAGGGAGGGAACATGAAGGGAGACAGCACTTTGACTATTCAATGACCAAATGATGCATAATAATAATAAAGGCAAATAGACTCTTTGTGAAAGACTTACTAGGAGCAAGAAAGTAAGATGAAAAATAACTTGGACCTTAGTCGACAATAGACTCATCTGAGACTACTAACACAGGAATACCTACAACATTTCCTGACAGGCATAACAATGAAACCATTTTCAGAACTGAGCTCAAGTCCTTCATCTACAGGCTGTAGAAGGGCACCGGAGAGCTGATAAATAGAGAGGATGACCTGAAGAGAGTGTTTTGAATAATACCAAGAAGGGTGCCAACCACTAATGGTGGAAGAGAACTTAGAAGAGTACATGATGAATGAAGAGGACCTAGAAAAGGTGAAAACAACAAGGGTGAAATAACATCTGAATAAGAGTTAGCGAATAAGATGATAGCCAGTCACATATTATCTGCAACCGTTTTCACTCATCTAGGAACAGACCATAGTAAGCTTCCACTAAACTTGATTGAACACACATTGTCTGGGCGGCCGAGTGAAGGTTCTTCAGATGTTGTGACAATTGTCAGAAGAAAAAGCAGGGATCATAGTGATTGCTGCATCATCTGTAACAGACACAGCATAGGCATAGGGTGAAACTTTACTGCAAGTAAAGAATATCAGCAAAGCCAGAGAAGAAGAAACAGAAGGCGGCTCATCTGAATGATTCTAGTGACAGCAGTGGAGACCCTGTGCAACTGCTGCTGGTCAGAACATGCTTTATATTTCAGTTTGTTGACTAGAATGGGACTGATGGGTTATTTTACTCTTGAGAGTGGTAAAGCGCAGTTTTGATAAGTGCCTACGTTTTGTTGTACATTTTAGATGATTTGTAAGATGAGGCTATCTCAAAGCGGGCCGATGCACAACTATTAGAGGTTTGTTGGGCTTGGTTCCAATCAGAACCATAAAGAAAGGTCTCAAGACGGTGAATATAATTACAATTTAAAGGAGCAGATCACCATTACCAAACTAGTGGCAGCTCTAAACCATCTAACGGAATCAAATGGCAATATGCATCATCCAAGAAATTCAATGAATCAGGAGGGATTGGGATCGCTCAAATCAAGATGGTTCTCTTATATTTTCCATCTGTGCTGCTTGGGGTAGCTATGTGGTGTTCTCAAACTTTCACAGGATAATAGCGAATAGCGAGGGTGGTAGTTGACGAGACGGACAGGTCATTGAGCATGTGTATGTCTGAGCAATCTCTATGACTACTCAGACATATACATTATCCACACTACATGCTTCCTACAGGAATTAAGAGGCATTCCTCAAAAAGCAATCTCATATATGTTCCAAAGTGTGAAGTGTAACATTAAAATAGATCTAGACTTCAACATTAGCTAAAAGAAAGATCACAACAACAATTTGGAAGTGAAGGGTTGTATCCGGGGGGTTCAGGGACTGGATGGGTCATGTCGGATTTATAGATGTATGACAATCTTCACACAGAATCATTGTGACTACACGTTATTCAATAGCATCTAAGACTTAAGAGCTATTGGACCATATCTTCATTAGGAACTGCATCTAACTTAAGGCAAGAGATATTTAAATTGGACATATAGCCTTGTCTGACATGGATCCAATGTCCTTGATATTGTCAGATATTCAGACACAGATTAGAAGCAGAAGGTGGTGATAAAAGGACAAGTTACTGTATGATGCAGCCCTCATAACAGAAATTACTAATACCATCAGGAACAGGAACTGCCTTCTGGAAAATGATAGAGGCAGTGTAGGAATGGCAGTGTAATGGGATACTCTGAAAGCAATCATTAGAGGACTTTTTTTTAACATAACATGGCTATAGTTAGATCTCATTTGCAACAATAATTGATAGACCCAGATAGGGATCATAAAACAACTACATTGATTAAGTTGTGGCAAAAAATTAGCTTTTCAAGCCCAATTCTGGGCTTCGGACCTAGCTAGAGCTGTATATGCTACGACCACAACAAGCAAACAATTGTAACTCTCTGGGAACAGGGGAGAGTGAATGCTGACCTGTGAGCTAAAGTTGTGAGTGAGAGAGTAAAGAAAATTGTAAGTGAAGGGGGAAATATGTGCAATGATGAAGACATCACAGGTAACTTCAAGCTGTTTTATAAGAAATTGTACACAGATGAATCAGCGGGGAAGGTAGACATTGTGAACTATGCTGTAACCTTGGAATGTTTAGATTCTTCTATCTGCAAACAGAGACGTTGGAAGCCTCCTTACCTATGGAAGAACTAATAGCATTCATAGATACACTGAAAATGGAGAAGTCATCTGGTCCTGAGGGTTACCCAGCTACTTTCTATAATACATTCTGCACTAGTCTGGCATCAATACTAACCAGAATATTCAACTTTAGTACTGAAAATCGGATCCCTCACTACTTTTATGCAAGATGTAGAAATTGCAGTTTTTCTTAAGGTGAGTAAAGTCACTACTTGGTGTGCCTCTTATAGGCGTATATTTGATATTTGTCTAGAGGGTCTGATGTTTACTGGCGTCCTCACAGCATGACCGAACACCTTTTGCCAGACTTGGCTGTCAGGGTTAGGTCCATAAACATATCTATAGTCATGAATAAAGGGGGGATGATAAAGGATGCAAATTACTTCAGATGGAATAGGAAGATCAGTTGCTCACAGTATGTTTCATTCTGTTGCACTTGCTCAACTTAATGCATTCTATAGATATCTCTATTACAGTAATATCATTCTGGATGCATCTGATATTTAGCGAGAAACCTAGTCAAGATGGATAAGTTATTAAGATAGGAAAGGGTGTGTTAGTCCAACCCTTTATTCTGGAAATAATGTTATGATTTCTCCCATGATATGAGGAGGATTTGATTTGGCATCCATTTTCAAATGTACATAGAGATACCTCTATAAAAAACAAACATTTCCCATTTATTTGGATGTACACCGGATTCTTTTCGTCTCACTGTTGGAGCATGTCTGAACTGAAATCTTTTTGGAACCTCTGGCTGTGCGAAGTCAAAGTCCTGCAGGACCACACAATAATCCACTTCTTCATCAATTGACCAACTGGAACCACTACCAAGCCTCCCTGCACCTCCCACCACAGCTGGAACAAAGTGTCAGAGAGCTGTGGACCAACGCCCTTAACACTTCCTACTCTGACACAGCAACAAACCTAGAACAGGCTGTCAGAAATTTCTTTGCCTGGATCTACAATTGTGCCGACAGAGCCACCCTCATCAAGCCCACCAAACTGAAAAAAAACCACCAAACAGGCCAGTTGGTACACCACAGAACATAGAACTACCAAATGTAGCTGAAAGGAAATTAGGCTCCACCAGGGATCCCGTAAACAGAGCCACATTTGAGGCAGCAGTCAACCAATAATATCAGCTCATGAAAAAGATGAAAAGGAATGACCTTGTGAACCACATCAAAGCCAGCAGAAACCACAGCAACACCTCTTCAACATCCTCAGAGAGTTCAGCCACCGGAAACATCATCACTCCTTTTTATGAACTCTGTGACAGCCTGGCAGACTTCTTCCATGACAAGATCCGCACCATCTACAAAACCTTTGTATCCCCACCATACATCGCCAAGCTCTGTACCCTCAAGGTCCCCACCGAGGTGAGCCCCAACCACCTTCTTACCTCATGAAACCAGTTTACCACACAGAACACCACAGCCCTCATAAACTCGTCCACTCAGAAGCACCCACAGACCCCTGTCCTCACCACATTTTCAACCTGAGGAGCAAGAAGATCAGCTGCCAGCTCTACCACCATCTTCAAAGCATACGTCACCATGGCCACCTTCACCGAAGAATGGAAACACACATAAGTCAAACCTCTTCTCAAGAAACCATCTGCCGACCCCAGCAACCTCAAGAACTACCTTCCTTTCTCTCTGCTCCCCTTTCCCATGGAAGTCAATGAAAAAGCCATCAACCGTCAACTCATACAACACCTGGAAAACAACAATCTTCTAGACACCTCCCAATCCGGATTCCGCACCAACCACAGCACCAAAATCACCCTGATTGCTGCCATTGATGACACAGAGCTCTCCTAGGACATGGCGAGATTTAAGCACTACTTTCCCTCAACCACTTAGCCGGTTTTGACTCTGTATCACACCATACCCTAATTAAAAGACTTCATCAGAATCCAAGGAAATGCCCTCAAATGGATCACCTCTTTCTTCGCTGGAAGACCCCAGAGAATCCACCTTTCACCTAAGAACCCGAAAACATAATCTGCGGTATCCCTCAAGGCTCGTCCCTCAGTCCCACTCTGTTCAACATCTGTATGACCCCTTTAGTCAACATCATCACAACTCATGGACTAACCATCATATCCAATGCAAATGTCAGCCAGCTCATCCTCTTACTCTCAGAAGACCCCACCACCACGAAGGCCAACTAGAGCAGATGCTTGACAAGCATCGCCGGCTGGATGAAGAACAACTGCCTGAAGCTCAACCCGGACAAAATGGAAGTGTTGATTTTTAGGAACAACCCCTCCCTGAGGAAGGACTCCTGGCAGCCCTCTAAACAGAGTCCCTCACCCACTCCCACAAACCAAGTCCTCAACCACCACATCATCCTGGACAGCAAACTCTCCTTAAAAAGTCAGATCAACACATGTTTATCTCCCTGCTTCCTCACTCTTCACATGCTCTGAAACACCTTCACATGGCTCCCTATCAACACTAGAAAAACCATCACTCAAGCCCTAGTCACCAGCCATCTGAACTACAGCAAAGCACTCTACATTGGATTCACCGCTCACCTCCTGAAGGAACTTCAAACCATATAGAACTCAAATGGACCCACATCAACCCTCCCTTCAAGAAACTCCACTGCCCCCCCCCTCCAGAAGAGATGTTTTATCAAGATGCTGATCCACACCTGCATAGTATTTCACAACCTAGAACCAGCATACACCAACCACCAGGATGAACTTCCCCCAACCCTCTAGACATCTGCACTCTCCAGCCCTCTCTCACGCTCACTCCCCTGCATCAGCTGAATCAACACTGGAAGATGCTCCTTTTGCTACCTCACTACCAAACCCTAGCAGGACCTCCCCCTTCACCTCCAGACCTCCACAGGTTGTTAAACTGACCACCTGAAGCAGCAAGGCCCTCAGAGCCTGGATACCCTCACCGGTGACAAACTGGGCTCTACAAATCCTGTTTGATTTGACTTGATTGCTCAAGTAGTACATTCAAGTTGGTATTCTTGAACTTTGTACATAAATATTGAGACTAATATGCAAATTAAATTATTTTTAATTTTGAAAACACAGGTGGTAGCAAAGCCATTTTTCACACACCTGAATTGGATTACAGGATAGTGTGAACTAACTGCTTAGTATGAATATTTGTTTTGAAAATGGAGCCTCTAACTTTTGAATGCCTTAAAATACACTGGTATCTCATTTTTTATGAGTGTTTGTTATATGATCATGAAGTAATAATAGCAATGTCACATATTAATGTTTATTTCCAGTTTATCTTAGGCATACTATTACAGAGAACACTAACTGAAAATAGATAGAGACACTTAATGAAAATACATAATAATTATTATGAATTATTTGGAAAGATTCCTGTAGTTTGATTCACATATTTATATTCTAAGATCAAATGCAGTGAGTCTAAACTACAGGCAAAATCATCGGTTGGTACTATCAGAGTGTTACTATTAGTTCCAGGAGGTGTGTTTGGAGAGTGGTGGTGAACGGAGGCGGGTCTTCAGTGATCTCTCAGCAATCCCATTGTGTGGGAATTACTGGAGGTGACAGAAGTGGTTGTTGGCCCCCAACAGCCCTCACCAGCCAAGGGGACTTCATACCACAACAAGTTTTGCACCCAAAGCCACCTTTCCAGAGTGGTTGAGAAAGGGGGCGGGGCCTCCGGCAACTTCTTCCAGAGCCTAGCTTTTTTTCTTCAATTAGGGGAGAGATTCTTTGGAGCCCCATTCCCCTGGCCAATTTCGGCCCTTGGGACCCCATCTCCTGGGGCACACCCTATTCTTAAAAAATGTACTTAGTAGGAGAGGGAGCCTCCATGGGTGGATTTTGGCCACAGGGACCCCATCCACTGGGGTCCAGCCTATTTGAAATAGGCCCTCTCCCTGTCCCAATCTCATCCCCAGGAACCCCATCCCCCATTGCCCAGCCTGTTCAATGAAATATTCTTTTATGATGAGGGGGTCCCGTGGTCCCCTCCCTGGACTGATTTCAACCCTGGGGACTAATCCCACAGAGCATGGCCTTTTGAAAAAGATTAGGGGTGGCATGTGGCCCCCCTCCATGGGCCTGGGGACCCCAGCCCCTGATGCCCAGCCATGTCTGCTGAGTGTCCCCAGGGCACACTGTCTCCACGGACTTCTGGGGGAGCCTGAAGGCCCCAGCAGTCCCTGCCAGTTTGACCACCTCCTGCAGGACCCGGCATTGCTTTCCAACATAGGGAGCAGCTAAACATTGAGCTCCCTGTGTTTGAAAGCATTTCTCTTCTGCTTCCAGCAAGCAAGAGCATTTCTGAGCTCTTGCTGCTAGAAGCAGAGCATTTGCTGTGTCTTGGTAGAAGTGATTAAGCTCCAGCCAAGCCACATGTCCCGGGGCGCTGCACCCTCCTTTCTTGTTTTTAGAGCCAGTCCCAAGGTGGTAGCAGCTTCTGTGTCCAGTAGCAGCCCAAGAGGGTCTGTAAGACACCCTCATTTGAAAAAAATAACAAAGGCTGCATGCCCCCAGGACCTGCTCTACCCGGGAGCTTAATAAAAGAGAAGTGCTCCAGTATGACTTCTGCCAAACCTTTAAAAAAAATATTTTTTGCCCTAGTGAGATCCTTCTGGGACCTTAAGACACACACACACACATTCAAACAGCCACTCACTCACACTCACTCACCCATACAGCCATTTACATACCCAGCCACTCACTCTTACTTTCATTCAGACACCTACTCACTCACCATTACAGTCACTCACACAATGAATCAATTACCTAAATAGCCACTCAAACAGCCGCTTAGCCACCCATACAGCCACTTATACACACAGTTACTCACATATACAACCACTTACACAGCCACTTAGTACACCACAGAGCCACTCACAAATCTACTCTCAGACCCATACAGCCACTCACACAGTCACTCACTCATCCATACAGCTACTTATACAGCCACTCACTCACCACTATAGACACTAACACACACTCACTTATCCATAGAGCCACTCACTCACACATCCACTCACTCAGTCATACAGCCACTCACATATCAACTCGCTCACCAATACATTCGCTCACATAACCAGACACTCACTTTTACATTCATTCAGACACCCACTCATCCACCATTACAGTCATTCACACACTCACTCACCCACCCATAAAGCACTCACATGTATAGTCACTCACTTATACAGCTACTCACATAGACACCCACTCTCCAATACAGCCACTCTTACAACCAACCAATTAACCAAACACCCACTCAAAGAGCCACTCAGTCACCCATGCAGCCACTCACACACTAAGTCACTCACATATACAGCCACTCACACAGCCACTTAGTCACCCATAGAGCCACTCACATATCCATTAAAAGGCCCATATAGCCACTCACACAGTTACTCACTCATGCACATAGCCACTCATATAGCCACTCACTCACCAGTACAGACACTCTCTCTCTCACACACACACTGATTTATAGAGCCACTCATTCACAGACCCAATCACTCATGCATACAGCCACTCACACATACAGCCTCTAAAACCAACCACAACACACTCACCAATGCAGCAAGTCAACAGTCACTCCCACACCCATACAGTTACTCACACACACTTATTCACCCATAGAAGTACTCTCACTCCCACCTATTCACCCATACAGCCACTCACACACATATACAGCCACTCAGATATCCACTCACACACAGATACATACAGTCACTCACATAATATACGTTAAAACACTCATAAACATTTAGAAATCACACAATCAATGTCATCAGTAATGTTGTGAGTGAGGTCACTGACCATGTCATGAGTGATGTAATATGTGAGGTCATAACCAGTGAATATTACTGAAGCATTAATTATAGTACACTCAGGTAACTATAACTGTTGAATTTCACTGGTTTTGTGTGAGTGAAATCTGAGCCTAACTATAATTTGTTGTTATTTTTAATGAACTTCAAAGGATTTTAAAAATCAATTTCCTAATTATGAAGTCCCATTTCTTAGTGGTTTGCTAAGGTTTTTTCAACAGTAAGTCACTTGCCCATTATATTTCTCAGTGAGGGGGCTTTGAACGTAGGGCCTGGCCTGGCATTATACTGTCAACACCCAAGCTTGAGGCTCCTGTCCCATCTTCCTTGACAATCCATTGTCCAAGTCCTTGGCCCTGGTCTATCATTACAGTTATGTGTGGTTGTTGTTCTGCAACTGACCTTCCTGCCTACCCTAAACAGTTAGTTTGCTGCCCCATCCATCTCCTCCCTACCCTCTGTAGCCTGAGTCCATGCACCAGCCCCCTCCCTCCTGCTCTGCATGGTCCGATGTGCTTCCACTACCCTCCATTTACCTTAATGTCCCTACCCACTCCTCCTCAGTTAAATGCCCCATCATTGTCCTACTGATTAGCCTCTGTGCTTACTTTGGTGCCTCTTACCTCCTTCCACCTGCCCTCCAATTTCCATGTGCATGTCCCTGCTCTCTACATTTTGCCTACCAAATTTCATGGACATGCCACCCTCCTATCTACTCTTGAGTGTTCTGTTGAGATGCCACGTCCTTAAAACCTGCCTAGCATGGTCAGATGGCTGCCTCCTATCCCTGCCAATTCCACCCTGCCTGTCCAAATTACATGCCCTTATCCTCTTCCTCATGTCCTCCATGGTCCATTTTCTGCCATTCCCTTTTTCCCTCAACTGTTCCTCCTGCCTGCCCAGGGAGGTCTGTTGTGAAGCTCCGCCCTTGCCCTTTTTTGTCTATGTCCAGCACCTACCCCTCCCATCTGTACTACATGGTCCCTGTGTTATCCTGCAACTGTTCCTCCTGTCTATCCAGTATGGTCAGCTTGCTGACCTTGCCTCTTTCTTCTCTGCTCGCTGTTGTCCATGATCATGGCCCTGCCCCTTCCCTTGTTCTTTCTATGCTCTGTTGTGGTGCACTGCTGTCCCGCTTGCCCTGGGTGGTAAACTGTGCTGCTGCAACCTCTGATGCCTGCCCTGTAAGGTCAGTTTGGCACCCATCTCCCTACTGACCTCTGTTATCCAAGTCCATGTCCCTACCCCATTTCTCCTGCCCTCCATGATCCAATGTTCCCTACTTGCCAACATTTTGAACTTGATAAGAGGGAGATTTTGAAAAAAAACTGGGGAATTAATTTTCCCTATTGACTTGCATTGAAAAACAGGAGATTTTAGGCAGGAAAAAGATTAAATAAGGCCCTTAAGGGCTTAAAGACATTGGGATTCTCCTGCATGAATCAGGTCTGTTGGCATGTACTGCCTCTTCCTTCTGCCATCAACGGTCTTTTATATTGCCACAGCCTCTCTTGTCTGTCGTGCATGGTTGATTGCTTGCCCCTGCCACCTTTCCTCTGCCCTCCATGGACAGTTGTGCTGCTATAGCCCTCCGGCCTGCCCAGCATGGTCAATTTGTTGTCTCTGCACACTCCTCCATGAGAGGGTCTTATTCCCATAGAAATGATGGTTAGTGCTCTTAACAACTAAAATAAGAACATATTTTCTGAGCTCTCAAATAGGGTCAAAGCACTTATGAATAATTTGCTTTCTTAGTTTTTTTTATCCTGCTAAATAAAAGGAGAGGATTTGGCATTATGACCAGAGCTGCAGACTTTGTAACTGGAGAACCAGATTCAGGTTTTGGCATCAGCTCGGCATCCTGTGATTCTGGGCAAATCACTTAGGGGCATATAATCAAGGACGGCGTTAATATTATCGCCGGTTTAGCGGCAGAAAACTGCCGCTAAAGCAGCGATAATGGGCTTGATAATATGCCCTGGAGAATTCCCATAGAAGCCCATGTTCACACCAGAACTTTGGCTTCTATGGGAATTCTCTAGGGCATATTATCAAGCCCATTAGCACCGCTTTAGCGGCAGTTTTCTGCCGCTAAACCGGCGATCATTTTTAACGCCGTCCTTGATAATATGCCCCTTAATCTCCCCATACCTAAAACCAAAATGAATGTGTCCTTGTGTAATGTAACTGATGTTCATACAAAGCACCCCAATACCTTTGGCTCAAGTGTGCACTATATAAAACGGCAGAAAAATAAACAAATTAAATGTTTTGCTTAATTCTGTCATTGGGCTATACTTGGGTTGCACTTGGGTGATATTTGTGCTATATATTAGGATCTTGTTTTCTCTGGTGTTCATCTTGGGATGCTTATTTGTTTTGAAGCTCCCCATTTTCCTCATTTACTACAGTATCCTGGGCGGAGCTCTCTGAGTTGTGCTTCACAGAATTCCACGGAGTTACAAAAAAAGTCAGTGAAATTACGCGGAGCTCTGCCCATCCCTAATTAACATTTTTTGGCGCAGTTTCTAGCTGGAGGAAATAAAACCCCTTGGTATTGTAGCACACAAACCAGATTACATGCACTTCACTGAACCTTTAGAATTCAAAATAACAGATGCAATAAAAAACAAATTAGCTAGTCTTGTAAAAAAAAAAAACATACTGTGTAATCCATTAGGAGAAGTAATGAAGAGTAACTGATGGTTTGAAAATACTAAGCAGGCAGAGTTGGACCAGCAGAGTCCCATTAAAATGTGACAAATGAAATGGTATTCTTAAATAATGCCAGGCGTGGTCTGGTGCATGTGAGCCCTTTACAGCTGCCTGTTGTCTCTAGGCTAATGGCAGACTTCTGCTTTCCTTGTTCTCAGGAGTAGGATGCCGGAATTAATTTACTTCAGCCTGGCTCTGAATACAAACTGCCAAGTGGAGGGCAACAAGGGGAAAAGCTTGATCAACCGAAGCAGAATAAAATTAATAAAATGCATCCCTTTAAAGAGAAAGTTATTCAGCCACTTGCTCTTTCTAGGTATGCAGCATCAACTATTTTAATAGATTCATCAGCATTTGTATCTGTCAGAACAGAAGTGACAAATAAATTTCTTATTGAACATTTTCATAAGAGATGCTGCATGGTGTCAGGTAATCTGTTGTTGTAGGCACATTTGCATATCTTGCGGCTGTCTGCTGAAGGACAACACAGGCAGAGAGCTTTTCACACACACATAGAAGGGCGTCGTAGCAAAGCTGAGAGGGTTACTACTGCTTCTTATTTTAACAGCAGCAAACTTTTAATCGTAATTTAATTTTATTCACCCTGATGCTACACTGACTGTACACCATACAACTCCCCTGCACCCGTACTATCAGACTGCACTCTAAGCAGTTGTAGCATTCACCATGTTTATCTTTCTTTTCCTAAAGGCTACTTGTATGAACACCCTTGCCCTCACCACCGTCACAAGCAGTTGCTCACCTTAGCTTAGTCGGTCCCTGCAGACCCCAAGTCTATAGTGTTCTACAGTGCCTGTGCCGCTTCACAAGCTCTAGACATTTTCTCCATCAGTCACATCAGTAAATAAAATGCGTGCCAAAAACAAACAACAATTCCAGGCAGCGGACAACTGTGATGTAGTCAAAGTTTGCCAGCAGCATGAGCATATACGACGATGCTTTGGTCTCTGGAGATAATAAGGTGGCCATCTTGGAACTTGTCTTGCTACACCATTGACCATGTTAATAGTGTTGACATATGGGTTGGGCACTGGCAAACTCTTCTACGCTGCGATTGACAGAGTTTTTGTAAAATTTTGAGTTCCAAACGGAACGTGGAGTTGGCAAAGTCTGTGAACTTCACAGGCGAAGCAGAGTGTACCACCCACACTTTAGGCATACATTCGGAATTTTAACACTCTAGTTGCTCATTAGAACACTGTAGTAAAGCTGTTATTCACAAGGGAGTTAATTGGCATTCTGCTGCTGGTGATGAGAGTACATGTTTCAGTCTGCATGTCAGAATATTTTAATTCCCTCCCAGGAAAATTATAATTTTTTTTAAAGGAAGGCTGGCCCCAGGTGATGGTGTCCCCAGGGCCATAAATGGCCTCAGGAGGGGAAATTTTAAAAAACGAGGCCACGCCCCGGGGGATGGGGTCCCTGGGGCCAGAAGTGACCCAGGGGAGGGGGGCCACGTGGCCTCCCTTCCAGAAATAATAATAAAAAAAAATTAAAAACGAGGCCAGGCCCCAGGAGATGGGGTTCCTGGGGCCAATAGTGGCCCAGGGAATGGAGGCCACTCGCCCCCTTCCCATTTTTTTGGGGGGGGGGAAATGCTAAGGCCCTGGGGATGGGGTCCCCAGGACCCCAAAAATATTAAAAGAAGGGGGGGCCGCACACCCCCTTCTAAAAATATTTTAAAAAAAGAACAGCCGGCATCTCGCCGGAGGCCCCATCCCCTCCCTGCACCACTCTGCAGACGCACCTCCTGGCGCATTCTAAGTTGGAGGATTAAGTCCCCTTCATTCCTGAGGGTCTCTGGGGGCCAACTAGCCCACCAGGTACCTCCAGTAAGCCCCACAGAGTGAGATTGCTGAGAGGTGGTCAAAGGCCAAGCTCCTTTTTACACCACTCTGCAAACATGCCTCTTGGCACACTGCTGGTGGGGTGATGTGGTCCTCTTGTGTCCTGAGGACCTTGGGACACAAGTGAACTTCATCCCCCAAGCAGCAGTTCGCCAGGAAGCGCGTTTGCAAAGTGGTGTGAAAAGGGGGCATGGCCTCGGACCATTCTCAGCAATCCAGCAGTGTGAGGCTTACTGGAGGTACCTGGTGGGCTAGTTGGCCCCCAGGGACCCTCAGGAGGCAAGCGGACTTCATCCCCCAACCAAGAGCATGCCATGAGGTGCGTTTGCAGAGTGGTGGACAAAGGGGGCATGGCCTGTGTCCACCTATCAGCAATCCCAATATCTGAGGCATACTGGAGGTATCAGGTAGGCTAGTTGGCCCCTAAGGACCCCAGCAGCGAATGGGACTTTAATCCCCATCCAAGAGTTTTCCAGGGAGTGCGTTTGCAGAGTGGTAGGGAAAGGGGGCGTGGCCTGCTATGACAACTTTGCAATCCTGCTGTGTGGGACTTACTGGAGGTAATAGGAGGGGTAGTTGGCCCCTAAGGTTGTCCTTGGGGGCCAACTACCTCTCCTATTACCTCCACTAAGTCACACACAGTGGGATTGCTGAGAGGTCTTCAGAGGCCACGCCCACGCCTTTCTCCACCACTCTGCAAACGCGCCTCCTGGCATAGTACTGGTTGGGGGATCAAGTCCACTTTACTCCTGAGGGACTTTGGGGGCCAAGAAGCCCTCCTGGTACCTCCTGTAAGCCCTACAGAGGAATTCCTGAGTGCTGGTTGGAGGCCCAGCCCCCTTTCTGCACCACTCTGCAAACGCGATTACCAGTTAAAGAAGCATTTGTAATGTAATAGTTCTTGCATTTGCGAGAGTTAGAGCTATGTGTTGTAAATGTAAAAACATGTTTACTAATTTTTGGGGTGTAGAGTGGATGTACGTTGTGTGTAGTGGAATTATGTGGTATGTTGTGCAGTGAAATTACGTCAATAGAAAGTACGTGGTATTTAGTGTGTAGGAATTATGTGGAGTGGGATTATGTGTTTTGGAGAGTAATTATGTGGTATTGTAGTCTGTGTTGTGGAGTGGTAACCTCAGGTTTAGTCTTTATCGTTTCCATAGAAGTTAAACTATGAACTCAATGAGACACAAAAAACAGAAGGAACCACCACTGAGTAGCACTTCTGGACCAAGTCGGAGGTGTGAGCAGGGCCACTGGAATTATGTGACTGTTCGGCTGCACCAATTTTCACATAATGAAAAATGTTCCGCTTTTGACAAATATTCCATCATCTGCTGCCCAATCTGCAGATTTGAACAAAAAAGCCTTGTTTCTAGCTCAAACGGCTCAAATGTTCCCAAAAAGGCAGGTCACGTGTTACAGCATGGTGAAAGGCCCTTTGCAAAGCTGGAATGGTCACATGTTACTTATTACAAAATGTGAGTGTTAAACTGGTACTAATGGTGCACAAACCTCTCTTCTTTCTGTGGCTCTCTTGCCTCCTTCTGCACTTCTATTGCTTCTTTCTACACCTCTGTTGCTTCTTTCAGCAATTCTCTTGCCTCTTTTTGCACTTCTCTTGCTTGTTTCTGCACCTCTCTTGTGTCTTTCTGCACCTCTGTTGCCTCTTTCTGCACTTCACTTGCTTCTTTCCGCACCTTCTTGCCTCTTTTGTCACCTCTGTTGCTTCTTTCTGCACTTCTTATGCCTCTTTCTGCACCTCTGACTTAGAGGTAGTTTTAATCCCCTTGCTCTATTATGTTCTAGGGCCTTACAGGGGAGGTCATGCCAATCACAGTGGTACCCCAACCAATAGTGTACCCTAGTGTATGTAGGTGTTTTAACTGTATTCTAAGTGTATTTCAGCATAGAACTGGCTCAGGGCCTGGTTAGTCAGAGTTAGTTACCACCAGTACCAGTGAGCAAAAAGTTGGGGGCACAGGATGACATTGCAACGAGGCCTCTTTCTGCACCTCTGTTGGTTCTTTCTGCATATCTCTTGCTTCTTTCTGTGCTTTTTTCCTCTTTCTGCACATGTCCTACCCCTGTAGGTATGGTTAGAAATTAGCATTTAAAAAACTTTTGAAATTCACTGAAAAAACCATAGGTTTGAGAGGGACGTTGTAGTTAGAAATTAGCATTAAAAAACCTTTGAAATTGACTGAAAAACCCACAGGTTTCAGGGATGTTATAGTTAGGCTGACATTTCACTCGTACAAAACCCGAAAAATGTGGCCGTTATAGTTAGTTGAGCTAACTATAACTCGTGCCCCCGCAATGCACTGCGATTGACGTCACATTTTACATGGTCAGTGACATCACTAATGACATCTCAAAGACATCACTGATGACATCACTGATGATATCATCCATGTCATAATCAGATGCACCGCCTCATACCCTAATAGAACCTTTGATACACCCACTTTAAAATACAGACTACCATTTTCTAAACCATTGACACACCAATACCAGTTACTACATATGCACTCACTGATTACTAGGTCTACACACACATCCACTCATTCACCCGTAAAATCACTCATACATGCAGTCACTAATCAATACAACACTGTCATATGCACTCATACACCTATAGAGACACTCACACACCACCACTCATCCAGAGTTACTCACACACCTAGTCAGTTATGCAAATAATCAATCACACTTCCATTTACTCACGTATACAGTTATACACACACCACATCACTTATTCATACAGAAACAAACACATACTTACTCTCTTATACAATCACTGATACAAGGACACACTCATCCATACAGCCACTCTCACAATCACTGACTCTCATGTATAGTCATTTATATATTCCAACTCTCACATACACTGCCTTTTACATATGTAGTTACTTGGACATGTACCACTGAGACATCCATTCACTCACCAACACACCCATAGATGTCATCAGTGATGTCATCAGTGATGTCATCAGTGAAATCACTGACCATGTCATTAATGATGTAATATGTGACGTCATCAGCAGTGCATTGCGGGGGCGCGGGTTATAGTTAGCTGAACTAATTATAACGGCAGAATTTCTCTAGTTTTGTACGAGTGAAATGTCCAACTAACTATAACGTCCCTGAAACCTATGGTTTTTTCAGTGAATTTTTTAAGTTTTTTAAATGCTAATTTCTAACTATAACGTACCTGAAACCTATGTTTTTTGTGTGAATTTCAATGGTTTTGCAGCACACATGAAAACGCAAAAGGCCAATGATTGTTTATGTACAGGAAAGTCCACTTCCTGCACATAAACAATATTTTTTTTTCAAATGCAGTTTTACAACTGCTGTGTGTGCTGCATTAAGCAGCACACATAGAAGTTACAAAACAGCATTTAAATATTGTTTATGTGCTGGAAGAGGGGACAATCTTCCCTGTTCACGCAGACATCCTTGCACTATGGTAAACGGTGCCTGTGTTGGCACTAGTCTGCTAAGTGTAGTACCAGGGCAGGGGGAAACACAGGGTTGCACCACATTGTTGTAAATATGGTGCAGCCCTGTATTTTTGAAGTGGTGGAGTGAGGCGTTAAGCCATAACGGCTAGCACCTCACTCCGCCACTTCTCTTGTAAATATGCCCCACAGTTCCCTGAAGTCAATAGCTCTGTCTGGGGCTATCACGGCATCGTGAACAATAAATCCAATCAGTCCTGGATGACCACTAACCCTGGGCGTAGTGTGCTTAGTAGCGCTACGGATAGCTACGCGAACTGTGTAGTGCGGTAGGAAAATGTTGTTCACACTGATTGCACAGTGCCGGATGCTTGTCCACACTGTGCAATCATTGCAAATGGCATCTTGCACAGTGCAAGCGGTCGTTTTCTGCCACACGAGTAGATTTGTACTAGAGCGGCAGCTTTCTCAATGCGGACTGGTAGTTTCTCATCGTGAGCGGTCGCGAGCATACGCGACAACTCGCAATGAGAAACCTGACCTCCCAGCATTGAGAATCTCACCAGGAGGTTTATCTTCCACGCTCGCGATTGGCAACTTAATGTTGCTGATCACAAACGAGGAAAAAGTCTCGCCAGGATGTTGATTTTGCCGCTCGCAGTCGCCAACTTGATGCTGAGGACATTGAGCAAGCAAAAAATGCCCGCTACTCGTTTTTGCACTTTGCTACGTGCAATTCGCGTAGTGCATAGTAGCGCAAACTACGCACGCTCAGCGAGCGTAGCGTAGTATTGCGCCCAGGGTTAATGACCACACATTTAAAGTATGTTTTGGTTTATGGCCGTATACCAGAACCTCTGTTTTTGTACCGTTAGCTTGGAGGTAATTCTCTGAGTTAAATAGATGTATATATTTCCAGTGCCCCTTTCATACCAATTCCTGGTTTGGTTCAATAGTCTGAGGTGGCCTAGTTTGGGTGGAAAGATGTTAGTTTTCGAAACGCCTCTGCTAAGATCGCAGTGTATAGATTAAACAGAGTGGGAACAGTCATGCAGCCCTATTTTAACCCTTTGCTTGTGTAAATCTTGGCCATTGCATGTGTCTGCGTGAGCTTGGTGCTGACCTATGTACTGGTATGGCGCGTCATAATGGCCGCCAGGAGTTTCCTCTGGATACCCCACTTTGAGAGATTTGCCCAAAGTATATCACGATTGATGCCTTCAAAGGCAGCGCTATAATCAACTAAGCCTGGGCAGAGTTTGCAGAGTTCTGCTACGCGGAACTCTGCAAAGTGCAAAAAAAACCTCCACCACGCTACATGGTGCTCTGCAAGCAGAGGAGTCTATTAGATAAATGCAGTTTACGGTGACTTTTAGCACCAGGTGTTTGTCCGCACTGTGCAATCATCGTGAACGGCACCATGCAAGCGGGCGCTGCTTCCTGCCTGCTGCTCGAGTAGATTTTATTCTCGAGCAGCAGTTTTATCAACGTGTATGGTTTCTCAACGTGAGCAGTCATGAGTATACGCGACCACTCGCAATGAGAAAACCGCCCATGTAGGGAAATCTCGCCGGGAGGCTGATTTTCCTCGCTCGCCAACTTGATGTTGATGAACACAAGTGAGCTACGCAGAGCTTAGTTTTTGGAACTCCGCGAGATCCGTGTAACATGCGTTTTGTGGAAAACTCAGAAGACTCTGCCCAGACTTATAATCAACACAACAAATGTAAAGTGGTGGAGAGGTGACCTCTGTGGCCCTGGTTGCAAATATGATGAGGCAATGGTGTTGTCCATGGTGGATCAGTTGGGCCAGAACCACTTCTGATATTAAGGTATGAAGTGATTTTTGTTTATCCAGGACTTTCACAATTTCAAGATTGCTTTCACGAATGCTTTCCTATCAACGTCCAACAGGGTGATCTGTCTGTAGTTCAGTGGGTTCAAGGCCTTTCCCTTTTTGTAAATTAGGTGCAAGATGGAGCCTTTCCATGAGTCTGGTACCCCTGATATCTTGTAGCATTGGCTGAACAGGTTGTGCATGTGGGGAGCCCAGAATTCGTGATCTTCATTGAAGATGCTACCCGGTAGACCATTGGGTCCAGGAGCGCCATCCTTCGAATACACTTCAGAATGATTATGGTTTCCTTTTCAGTTATGATGTTGTGTTCTTCCTCTTGTTCATTCAGATGGTTGCACACTATCTCCATGTTGCGCGGGCTGCCCATTCCTTGTCAGGTATGGTGTTCTCTATGTGAGTTTCACCACTGAGGCCATTAACATAGCTCCAAAATTCCCTAGTCTTGTTAGGCACTAGTAGGGAGTATATATGTTTCCATTTCTCCTCTCTGTGGATTTGTTTCAGCTGCCAAGTGATTTTTGTGTGCGATTTTCTAGATATTTCCTGGTTGTTTTTATTCGCACACACTTCTTTGCTCCTGTACTGTGACTGCCTGGAGGCGCCTCTTTTTTCTCTCATTGAATTCTGTAGATGGACCTTTTTTCTATAGGTTTGCCTTTGTGTTTGGATTGCTTTTGTACGCTCAGGGTTTTAAATAGCGAATCCATTTTTTCTGGCAAGCTTTTTTCTGTGCCCGATGTTTGTATGACCTGCTTCCACTGGTAGTATCTAACCTGGCAGGCAAGCCCCCATTTAATTATTTTTATTCCTGATCCACCAGTTGAAGCGAGCATTTAGCCGGTTGGAAGATGTTTATTGTGCGGTACATCACTTACGTTCACCAGGATGGATAATCGGTGATGGTCACTTACAGGGGTATGTTGCACCTTATATTTATCGCACCTCCTTAATAGTTCCTTGCTCAGGAAGATGTAATCCAGTGTAAAGATGTTTTTAAAGGTGGGTTGTGGTGTGCTATTCATCAGCCCTGTTTGATTAGCAGACCCCAGTTGCAATTCATTAATACAGGCTTCCATGATATTCCACCCCCTCTCCCCTTGGTTTTGCTCCTTGCGGCATATCATTCCCAGGGTGCTAAGAGAGATATTTTTTGATCAATTCAGTAATTATCTTAATGCTGTTGTTTTACCTTCCTTTGTGGATTGACTTAGAGGATGATTACTACAATTGTGGTTGGACTTCCCTTCATCCCTATTCCTTTTATGTTTAAGATCTGGACATCGTGTGAGTGCGTAAGCCATTCCTTGACATAGACTTGCAGATTTTGTTTTACGAAGATGGAGATCCCACCAATAGGTCTTCCAAAGAGGTTTTTCTTGTGAGCCAGTAGGTGGATTGCCTGTAAGCCTTTGATAGGGCTTGGTGTTGTCCACCATGTTTCCTATAAACATAAAATATCTCATGTTTTTAGGAGTTCCATAGTTTCTTTTTTTGCTACGGTGCTTTTGAACCCTGCCACATTCCAGCTTATTATTCTGATCTTGGATCCTATTATCTGCTCCATTATTACCTCAGCACAGGGGTTTGAGCTCCCCTTAGTATGCAATGGTGTTGATATCTGGGTAATGTTAGAAATGTTCCTGTGATAGGAGTTTGCCCTCTCATTGGTGTGCAAGGCTGTTGAAATCCAGGCCCAGTCTCCTGATGCCCTCGAATCGTGCATTGCTCTTACCTCCGTACAATATCTGACTCCATCACTCTTTAAAAGCTGGATTGTATTTATTATTATTTTCACAGGGTTGTATAGAGATTGGTTTTGTGTCTCTTAATACACATTTTAAGGGTTGTTAAACCCCTTGTACTTGTGGCCTCTGCAATAGTACATAAGGATACTTCTCCATTGTACAATTGTCTGTTTGTATGCCCCATTCCTTGAATAGATCTTGTTCTGTCATAATGTTTTGGGCGTCTACCCTACTTGTAGACTTCATAAGAGTTGTCTCTCTTTGGCTGATCCTTGAGTAATTCTTAAAGTGCACCAATGCTAAATGAGCTGGTGTTAAATAGGCCAACGAGGGTATACTTGACAAGAGGTATAAGATATTTAACTGATTTAAGATATCGTGTGAGCCTCTTGTTTCAAATTCAGGGGTGAAAATCACAATGGGCGGGGTGCTTGCTATCACTAGTTTGTCCATTTCTCTTTTCTCGTTCACACATGCGTGTCCACCATTGGCATGTATTCAGTCAAAGATCCCTGTCTGACATTTGTTCAAGAGTGGCACAACTTTTTTCATCCAGTTTGATGTTGAAGGGTTGCTTATCCTTCTGGACCTTTTGATCAGTAGGTGTCATCTTCCATGCTGTTATTGTTTGGGGGGTGTTAGAAATGGGGGTGTCTTGTTGGCAATGGTTTGCACCATTGTCCAAATAGGGACCCTTCCTTCTAGTCAGGGGGATACACACCTAAAATAACCTCTGCTCACACCATTGGTAGCTTGGCACGAGCAGTCTGGCTTATCTCAGAGGCAGTGTGTAAAGCATTTGCACATAACCAACAGTAATACAGTGAAAACACTAAAAAAGGACACCACACCAGTTTAGAAAAATAACCAATCTTGTATATGTGCAAACAAGATAAAAAAGGACACAAATCCACATACAGTTCTCAGAAATATCAATACTCAAAAACAGACTTGAAATGCAGGGGCATATTTACAAGTCCCTATCGCCACGGGAACGTCACATATTGCGACGTTCCTTTGGCGATAGGGGCTTCACCTTATTTACAAGGCAGTCTTAAGCCACATAACGTGGCTTAACGCTGCTTTGTAAATAAGGCCCCCTTCCATGCTATTCTTAGCATGACAGGGAAGGGCAATGGGTGCTGTGGGCGTTCCTCCACAACACCCATTGGTTCTGATGCTGCTCCCTATTTAAAAGACAGGCATAAATAGGAGGCAGCACCAGAATTAAGACCAGGGAAAACCTGGACTTACCCTGAGGCAACGAGGAGAAATTTTTCATTTTTCCTCCCTTTTGCTGTTTTCATGTGTGCTGTGTTTTGCAGCACACATGAAAACAGCAAAAGGCCAATGATCATTTATGTACAGGAAAGTCCTCCTTCCTGCACATAAACAATATATTTTTTTCAAATGCAGTTTTGCAACTGCTGTGTGTGCTGCATTAATCAGCACACATAGAAATTACAAAACGGCATTTAAAGATTGTTTATGTGCAGGAAGAGGGGACAATCTTTCCCTGCACACAGACACCCCTGCACTATGGTACAAGGTGCCTGTGTTGGCACTAGTCTGCTAAGCGTAGAAGCAGTGCAGGGGGAAACACAGGGCTGCGCCACATTGTTGTAAATATGGTGCAGCCCTGTGTTTCTGAAGTGGAGTGAGGCGTTAAGTCATGAAGGCTAGCACCTCACTCCACCACTTCCCTTGTAAATATGCCCCACAGTTCCTTGACGTCAATAGCTCCATCCGGTGCTATCACGGCATTGTGAACAACAAATCCAATCAGGTCTGGATGACCGCAGCATCGCGGGCCAGCTACAGCGTCGGGAAGACCTGCAAAACAGTACCTCTCGTTGAGCCCCAAAGAGCCAGCGTCCACAGGCGTCGGTCCTGAAGGCCAGTGCAGGAGTCGACGGGCCCTTGAAGTCAGACGCATTGCAGATCGAACTCCTCAAAGTTGAAGTCAGGAGCGACGGCATCGGCAGGCATATGGGATGCGGTGCAGCAGCTAAGTGTTGGTCATCCAGCTGCATCTGTGAGGCCAAGGCTGCGGTGCAATGTGATGGGGTGCTCGTTGCGGTGCTGGCAGGTCACAGTGCTGGCAGGTCATGGTGCAAGCAATGTCGTAATCATTGCAGAAGCCCTGTCATCGGCTGATGAACCCGAGTGAATGGTTCCGATGTCGGTAGGCCAAGGCTGCAGTGCGGGATAAGAGCGGTGTGTTGTGTAACTTACGAGCAGTGCCCTAGAACCACAGTGCAAGCAGCTGTATCGATGTTGCATGGGGCGTTGTCGTTGGGGACACCAGGGCGACGGAGTGAACTAAGGTGTATTGCGGTGCCCACAGGTTGTGGTGCAAGCAGCAGCTTGGTGGCGGCATCGGGCGGCATCATCGGTGAGACCAGGGTTGCAGGGTAAAGTGTGGCAGTGCCCTCTGCAGTGCCTAGAGGACACGGAGACGGAATCGGTGACAGCTTGGGTTGCTTTTTCTTCTGTTGCAGCACAAAACACACAGTTCCCAGCGCTGGTAGCAGATTCACTTGAAGTCTTTTCTGTTCCTGAGACTTCTTGATCAGGGGGCAAGCTCTACCTCAAGCCCTTGGAGAAACTCAAAGGAAGAAGTTGCTGAAAGTTCAGTCCAGTCCTTTCACTGCCCAAGACAGAAGCAGTCACTGCAGGCAAACACAGCAAAGCACACAGCAAAGTGGTAGTTCCACCTCACAGCTTCTCCAGCTCTTCTTCTTGGCAGTCTTCTTGGTCCAAAAGAGTTTTCTGAAGTCTTTTATCTCTTTGTGACTTTCAACAGGAGGAAGCTCTATCTCAAGCCTGTGGAGAAATTCTAACAGCAGGATGATGAAAGTACAATCAAGTCTTTTCCCTGTCCAAGGCAGAAGCAACAAGCAGCAGGCCAACACAGCAGAGCATGCAACAAAGTGGCAGTTCCTCCTGACAGCTTTTCCCGCTGTTCTTCCTGGCAGGTTCCTTAGTTCAGCAGTAATCTAAAATTCTGGGGTTTGTAACCCAATATTTCTACTCAGTTTATCTTTGTTCTTTTGGGCAGAGAGTGTCTGCACTCAGCCCAAACCAGTTCTGTCCTCTCTGGTCCAACTTCCTCGCAGGAGGAGGAGACAGCATTGTGCAAGGGAGAAAGGGCCTATTCAGGTGCAATGGAAATCTCCTCTCAATGCTATAAATGCAGACGAGACCTATTCAGGTGCTAGGGAAACTCCTCCCACTACTCCAAATGCAGACTGGGCCTATTCAGGTGCTAGTGAAACTCCTCCCACTACTCTAAATGCAGCCCATGTCTTCTCAGCCCAGCCCTGACTCATAAAGGAAATGCAGGATACACCTCAATCCCTCCCCAGTGGCTGTCTACAGGGAATGCACATCCCCAGCCCCGTACTCCAAAGTCAATACACAACCCAGCAGAAGGCAGACAGGATGGCTAAGCAAGAAAATACCTACTTTCTAAAAGTGTCATTTTCAAACACAGAACATAAAAATCATCCTTACTAAAAGATGCATTTCTACATTCTGAGTTCAGACATACTAAACCCCATTTTTCTATATTGTCTCAATGGGCAGATATACTCATAAGATGTTATAAGTGAACTCCCCTTCTATCCTAAGGGACAGATAGCCTTTCAATAGTGAAAAACAAAATATACTGCATTTCACCATAAGGACATGTCAAACACACTAGGGCATGTCTTACCTTTCACATACTCTGCGCCCTGCCCACAGGGGTACATTGGGCCTACCTAAGGGGTGCCTTACATGTATGAAAAGGGATGGTTAGGGCCTGGCAAGTTGGTGTACTTGCCAGGCTTCCCTGCATTGGTTTATTAAGGTGGATAACAAATCTGGCACTGTGGTTAGCTTTTCAACAATGGCTTTGCATGTAATATTTGCTAAGCTTGTGGTGGCCCCCAAGCCCTTTTCTCTAGTGACCCACTGGTGAACTTTAACAATTAGCATATGTATTAGTTTCACTTGTATCTCTAATTGTGGGATTGCCAACTAAGTGCTTTGACTGCTGCCAACAAGGAAGAATTTATTGTGTTTAAGATGTGTGCCGGACCCTCCTTGTGGAGGGAATCTGGGCTTTGGGGGCAGTTTCCAGGATGTGGCCCATTGCTGCTCTTTTAAGTTAATCTGCCCTGTTAATCTGTATTTTCCTGGTAGTGTTTTTTCAGGAGGTCGATGCCTGGATCCTTCCATCTTCCCTGAAACATTGGGCTCCAGGTTGCTGAGTTGCTGTTTTGCTTGCACCCATCCTGATTTCTTTGCTGGGGGAGCAGGTCTGTCTTAATTTATGAACACCAGCATTAGTGGAGTCATCCAAGGTGGCATATTGCTGATTATTTCTATGAAGAACGAGGGCCTCTTTTTCAAACACGTTCATTTTTTGGGTGGATCCTGTGAGTGATTGATCCTGCAATTTGCCGAGTATTTTCCCTTCATTTATTGTTGATGATATCTCAATAATCTCTGATTGCTCTGTTTGTTGCTCTGGCATACTATAGTTAAGTGGATTGTTGATGGAATTTTGGATGCTGTTTCAATTCACTGCAGTGTCTACAAGTCTCACCATCTCTGCAATTAGCGATTATTCAAAACTTGGGCCAACTGTACAATCTGTGATGTTGGTAGGTACCTCTCTCTGCACCATTGCTTCCTGGCCAGCTGGGGATGGGCCTGACCTAGTATCTGCTGGACCCACAGGCTCCCCCATGCAATCCCCTAATGTTTCTGCCTTTAGTCTTGTGAAATACGTATGTATCGGAATGCTTGTTATGGCTGGGTTGCTGTTTAGGGCCATTCAATCTCTAGAAGTGCCCTGACCTACCCCTCCATCCTCTGCTGTGGACAGACTCCTTTCTACAATATTATAGGGGTAGGCCTCCATCATACGTCATCCAGGCATACTTATCTGTCCTCTGTAAGGTCACCTTTGAGGCCCTACCATTGTGTCTTTGGTTCCTTGTTCCACTGAGAGTGCTCTAGTCCACGCATTCCTCACTTTTCTGGAAATAACGCTATTCTTATGGGCCTCAAAGACCCTGTGTGAGTGTTTCCAATTGGTATAAAATGCAGAAGTCAGCCGTCTGGTCATGCACACCTGCTCTTTTGGCCTTGAATTCCTCAAATGCCTTGATTGCCTGAATTGGCTAAGTTGAGTGGCTATCAGTGCTTGAGCAAGCTGTGCCGCCAAGAGAGCTGGACTCATTGATGGATGAGCAGCGTTTCTTTTTGATTTATTAATCATAGGGGCATTGCCGAGATTTTGCCAGGGTGAAATTTTTTTTAGTATGCTACCTCAATTTTGTAGTAGCTCATTGGTTTTGACGGAGTTGACTAGATGCTCCCGTTAGGTGTCTTGTCCTGGTTATTTGTGCCCATGCCGTATTTTGGGCTATACCAGTTGTTGTATCTATGCTTCTTTATAATTGCGGCACGGCACTGCAGCCCGCTTCAACCTCCTCCAGCCACGTTGGCTGCTCCTTTGGATATGGTCAGTCCATCTTATTTGGTTTTTAGCCTCTATCACCTTGAAGCCTCATACGGTGTGCTATGCTGCTCTGTACGTAGACTGGGTTATAGGCTGAAGGATGTAGACTGCAAGATTGCAAGATTGCGAGGCTACAAGCTATATGCTGCCAGTGACAAAGCCTGAAGCGGTGAAGTTTGGGCCGATGGTTTGTGGTTGTGAATAGGCAGTGTCTGAGCAGCATCAATGGGCTGTAGGGCCATATGGCTTGCAGGGATGGCCGGGGGCTGACTGAGTACTGAGTGCTGGCTGCGATCAACTGATGAGAAGCCCCCTCCTTCGGCTCCCTCCCTGTCTATGACAGTTCAGCGGAAAAACTGTGGTGCTGGGGCGAAGCCTATGTTGTGTGTTCCATGTTGCAGTTAAGAACCGGGGCTGATGCGGTGTGGCAAGGGCTAAGGCTCTGCTGTGTTGTGTGCATCAGCCCCTTGTTGCTGTTAAGATCCGGGGCTGATGCTGCATGATGCAGCATGGCAGGGGCTGAGCTGCAGGCCTAATGTGAGATAGTGATTTAGCGATTGAGACAGGCAAGGTTGAAGGAGGAGGGGTACGGAGAGCTGGGGCCCTGCACTTGCCCAGCACAGCTCAATGCCCCCAAATGGACAATGACTTGTGGTGTCCCCCCTGCAACCAACTATTTCGGCTCCGGGTTGCTCTGCGCGTCTTTCAGCCATGCACTCTGTGCGCTTCCACTGGTCCTCAGCTCTATTCGCCGGCCACAGCAGCTTCCTGCGCCCCCCCAATCTCAGACTCTCCGGGTCTCCAAGCCAGGCGCGCAACGCCCATTGTGCTCAAAGGGCTTCAACCCCCTCCCCCTTCCCCCTTCCCTATCGTGTTTGTCAGCCCCGGCTGACACAGCTTCCCGGGCAGGCGACCGTCTTGTTTCAGCCGCACCTGACTACATCAGAGGTCTTTAAAGGACCATTTAGTTGCTAACGAGGTTTTGTTGTGTTTTCACCCCTTCTTAGAGACCCTGCTAGAAGAATTGGCCCCCCCGAAATTTTTATCAGCCCTCCACCGAATATTGGCTCTTGTTGCGCCTCTGCTCACAGCTGATGCGCCGATGCGCCGCCGCCGGGTCTATCTTCTGCAGCTGCCCTGCTGCTGAAGCTCCACCCACTTACTTCCGATTGGCTGCAAAAAAAGCTTGCACCCGAAGTTCAAACCTCCTTTTGTCCATATGTATCCATCCTCTCCCTGTTGAAGACAATTCCAGGACGAGTGACAATCCCATTCCTTTGTCCCCAGGTCTACTTCACACCCAAAAATATTTTGTGGGTGGTGGGTGGTGGGTGTGGGAACAGAGAGGTGTGAAAGCAGACATTGCTCTTATTGAATCAGGATTGCGAAATTAGTGATTTCTACCACTGTATGAGTTCCAATCCCTAATCATTTCTAGATTGAGCTAGATTAACTTTCGTTTAGAAATCTTTCATGCGTATTCTCCATTTGTGTTATTTCTTTAGATTTTTTCCTATCCATTTGTGTGAGTTATTGGATTGTTTCACAACTAAAGATGGAATGGTGGGGATCTGGGAATGAAAGCCAGATTACCACACCATTCAATGCTCATCTTAATTCCAAAAAACAAACCGGTAAAACGACAACGTGCTCCTATGAAATGCAGACAACTACAACTGCAGTTTCCAAAGAAAAGACTTTACTTGTATACGTTTTTGTTTTTCAGTTGAATGAAACCGATTACTGGCAGTCTTTCTATAACCATTCTAGCGCTAATGCTTCATTTAGGTTTGGGTGACAAAAAGGAAAGTGCCGAGCATTAGCAGATAAGACATCTGCCTAGCTCTTGATTGCTTTCCTCTACTCACATGCAGAGGAAACTGTGTTTAAAAGAGCGGAGTTTCAAATGTCAGATGCACCTTGGCCAGTGGCCCAGCTGCTGCATGCCCGTCAGGCCACAGGACAGTGCTTTATCTAGGGCAGCACCATGTCACGCGCGCTGGTCTCCTGTATCTTGTTCTGCTCTGCACAGAGTAGCCGTCCCAGGCGGGCAACATGATCAATGGGGAAATCTCTGAGCAAATCAAGGACTTTTTTCTGTGGTTTAACGAAAAACAGCCCTTCTTTGAGTGTTTGACTTTGAAATACAAACAAAGCTATGCAATGTGTGATGCCACCATGGCAGGTCGACCGACATTGCACAGTTGTGCTGAAAGTGCTCCTGCTGGGTCAGGGCCGGCTTTAGCGCTGAAGGCGCCCGGTGAGACAATCACTTTTTGTGCCCCCACGTCCCATGACTGCCTCCCCGGATTCTCTTACTACCACCTGCAAAAGTGCTACCTCATTTCTCCTATCATAAGATATTGCTAAACACAGTGCCCCCTGAGGGCACCGCACCCCCTCCACAGGTCAGCACCCAGTGCGGCTGCACCAGCCACACTGCCCAAAAGCCGGCCCTATGCTGGGTTGGCGGAAGCAGTTTCTTCGAGTAATCACTACTCAGCATCAGGCTGGCGAAGAAAATAGGCCAGGTATGGAAATAAAAGAGACTTCAATTAGGGAATCAGATAGCTAAAAACGTGGCCCACATTTACAAATCAGGGCAGTTTTGAACCTGCAAAGAAGAAAAGCTGAATGATTTATGTTTTTCCAGGACATGCACAACTGCATGTATTTGTGCTAGCTGCAAATCCCAGACAAAATACGCCCCCCAAACCATAAAACAGGTACACAAACAGTCAAAAACCTGGCCCACACTTATCTGTCAGACCAGCCCATCGTCCCAGAGTGCCCTGTTGGCCAGTCTGACCTTGTCTTACAATACGGGCAGGCATCTCTAAATTTGGAGGGCCTGCTACAGATTTGGCAGCCCACCAGTTAACAGCTGCATAAGGCCTTTAATCACTTTAGCACAAGCAAGACAACTATTTCTTCGTCGCCCCGGTGGAGAGATTGACTGTCCACCTACAATTAAATCGAACCCTTAATCTTCCATCTAACTGCTCTGAGGCCTGTGGGGAACAAGGAGTACTATTTGTTTCTGCCATTTCAGCTGAACCACAAACTGAAAATGAAGGCTGCAGAAGCAGAGCAGGAAAGAGGAACTGTATTGCTCTTTCAGACTCCCCTGAACTGAACTGTGAGCCCCGACTAGGCTCCCCAGCTCCCCTTATGCATATGGAGGCAGCAGAACACAGCTGTGCACAATTGCTCAAAGCACCTGATCCGATGATCAAAGGCTTATGGGACAGTAGGGTGATAAACTGGGAAAACACATCTTATTATTTTATTTATTTGCAGAGTTTTATATAGCGCTGGCTAGACCCGGCCGTATGAGAGTGCTTTACATGAGAATCAGTGAGTTTCAAGCTACAAAATTACATCAGTTACACGAGCTTAGTAACTAAAAGCATACAATAACAAAGACAACATAATAAACAGTGTGACACAGTAACATGAGTAATAGAGCATAGCATAACAAAGACACACTTCCTATGGGGCATAAAAGGTAGAGGGGGGAAAAGTAGAAAGGGGAAAGGAACGCAGAATCGGGTCATACAGTAACTCAACCGGGCATCGGGCGTGCTGAAATTGTCTCTGACGTTGGCAGATCTTCGGAGATTCATCAGGAGGGCGGGGTAGGAAGGAGACACAATGGAGAGACGAGGAAAACTGTGCCCAATGTCCGTCTGGGTAGGTGACGGCCAAGGGGGTAAACCAGAGCCAATCTCCTCTATAGCTATCAGGTAACTCCACCGGGCATTGCCATGTTGCTCGGGCTCCACGGTCAGCACACTATTAACGGTTCAACAGAAGATTTTGAAACTCAATCGTGGGAGTTATAGAGTTGAAGGATCACAATCCAAGTAGCCCCAGGTGAGTAACAAGCATTTGCAATGCAATAGGTCTCGCAGTTACGCAAGTTTGAGCTATTGGCGTTGTAAATGGCTATGCCTTTTATTTTGGTATTGGTTTTTAAAACATAAATACAAGACATTGTCATTTATAACGGCAATAGCTTAAACTCGCGTAAATGCGAGACCTATTGCATTGCAAATGCTTGTTTTGTTCTACCACTAAAATTCAATGGGGTGGCATCAGGACTGTCCACGACATTTACTCTGGGGACATCAAACTACGGGGTGTCTTAAGTGAAGCGGTGTTGTTTCAAGGGCTGTGTGGGTGTCGCCGCGTCCCGACCCCTGGGTGGGCTAGGGGTCACCGTACTGGGGCATAAGCTGTACATTTGCAGACTAGGGGTCGCGTGTTGCACATGTTCCCGGTTGATCTGACTGTGGGTGTGAGAGGACTACTGCACTCACCTCACCTGTATCCCCAGGGGGGTCCCACTCGAGGAGGGGCGCTGCTCCCTCAGTGCCCGATGAAAAAGACAGTCTGTGAGGCGCACACAAAAAACGTGACACGGGGGTAAACTAACGGAAACACGGTGCAGGGGTACAGTGCGCGAGCTTCTAAATCCCATGAATTATTTCCGATCGGCTGTTCATTTCATACTTAGTATTAAATTAAAGTGCAGCGACATGCAAGGGAACCCCGCCAAAAGGGCTGCTAAAATACTCCTCCCGTAAGACTGGGTTAACGGCCATACTAACATTGTAGTATTTAATCACTGAAATTCCTTAAACATGCAGTAAGTGCTCACATTGTAATTAAGTCATTTATAGAGGTAAGAAGACTACAGTAAAAAAAAAACAGTTTCAACGAAGTTAAAAGGTGGGGGCGGCGGAGTTCAGCGTGCACTGGGCGAACCTCCGATGAGGATTAGGGTCTGCGCGGGGCAGATCCCCGGGCACAGCACAAACACCGGCTCATTCTCCCGGAGCGGGAGTCTGCATCACGGCGAGGACCTAAACATCCATAGTGCCAAGAGGCAGCCCTGGTGTATAGCGCCTATGTCGAGCTCCACAGCACGCATTTGGAATGCACTCACAAGTGTGGCGCCTAACAAAAAGAACACACAGAATACATAGATATGTATATAGCTAACACATTGGATTCGAGTGCAACTATGATGCTTTCTTGTGAATTCCTGAATGAGCCCAAAACTAACAAAAAGGGTTTTTTATACCAAATGCCAACAGAATACACGCTGCTGTACTCTACTGCCGAGATTTCACTGACAAAATAATAGGCTTCCATTGGTTTAAATCAGAAATTCGCCGGAATTAAATTATGACCCATAAATTATATGACGTTATTCGTGTGGATTGAATAAATAGACAGACAGACAGACAGACAGACAGACAGACAGACAGACAGAGTGTAATATCGTCCTATACTTCAGTCAAGCGAATCTGATGAAATCATAAACCACAAGACCAGAGTAGATTCGAATCTTCAACAGACATTTTCATTTTGGGCAGTTGGTTTGAAAATGTGTTTGGTTGCCTTTAGTAAACAGAAAGGAAGGGTACATTTAAGAATATATAGTTTCAGATAAAAACACCCTTTAGTTTATTTTAAAAAACACATTCTGTCTTTACATTTGAGAGATTGTTAAGGCTGTTCTCTGCAGGGCGCTTGAATGAGAAAATTCGGGCTGTGTTTGCATTTCACAAATATATAGTTGATTAAACAACGGACAAAGGACTGTAGAATGGTTTCAGGATTCCGTTTGAAATGGTGAAACTCACATTTCACACAATTTCGTACAATAAAATCAAATAAGCATGCAATATGTTTGTGGGCGGCGTAGATACATCCATCCAATATTTCCTGTTTTAAAAGTTATGAATAAATATGCATGTCTGATGAATGTAATTAATTTGACGAGCAATATCTGCAGGTCATGTTCAGCATAGTAGATAGTTCCCTTACATGGGTATGAACTCAGTGTCATGATTTGGTACGAACCTGTGATACGTGGTGCGTGTGTACACATGATGGAATCTGAAAGATCCGTTCGCAAATGAGCAGAGGGTGGCGAGAGGAAACTAAACCTGCTTCTAATAACGTCCCTTGGCTTTGAGCTTTAACTAGTCTGCGGTATTCGTAGGTGATGATTCCACCGCGGGGCAGGAACAGCGCACTAGGCCGGCGCCCTTCCCACGACAACGGAATATGGCAAAAGTCCATCGAAGCAAGAATGCGGCGTCGCACCGGAGCTCAGGCAGGTGCGATAGCTCAGTGAGTCAAGTAGATTCGAATCCTGGGCGGGCCTTTCTGCCTTTCGTCCTTCGGAAGTCGTTTAAAAGAGTACCATTGAAGTGAGGCATTGTACGGGTTGTTTTACAGAGCTATGAACAGGCAGAGAAGAGGAGAAAAGGAAGTGAAGCGGAGAGAAAGAAAAGACGCAGGGATAGGAAAGGAGATAAGTGGAGAGAAGGAAGAGATGCGCGGAGAAAGAAGGAAAAGAGAAGCGGGAGAATAAAGGAAATGAGAGAAGAGGAAAGAAGGAAGAGCCGCGGGGAGAAGAAAGGAAAGGAGAAAAGAGGAGCGAATGAAAGAAAGAAGAGATTTGGGGAGCAGGGGACGGGAAAGAGGATGGAAAGGTGCTCAGGAAGAAACTGGCGGCGAGAAGTTAAGTAGAGAACGATGAACTAGAGAAATGGAAATACAAGCAGGAAGTGGGATAAGGGAGGGGGTGGCAAATGGCGTGTACATTTCGCGGGCGCTTTGATGTTCGCAGTGGCCGCGCGGCTTACTGAGAACATCAAAGCGCCCGCGAAATGTACACGCAGGCTGCCAAATGGTGCGCGCGCTGCATGCACTGTGTGAAAGTGATCGCGATCGCGATCACATCAAAGCGGCCGTGCGGCCCGCGAAAGTGAAAACCAACGAGTGCTTTCAGGCCTCCAAATGGTGCGCGCGCCCAGCGCACAGGAGGCCTGAAAGCACTCGTTTGCACTTCCAGATCCCCCATTTACAAAAGCTCTCGCGAGAGCAGCGCTAAAGTGCTGTCTCAGGCGAGACCTAAAAAAAAGGATATGACGTGGAGCACTGCCGATTCATAGTGCTGCTTTTTTTTTTTTTACTTTCAGCCATGTTGCTGTACAACATGGCTAAAAAAAACATTGACAAAGGCCAATGGCTCTCGTAGGTGAGAGCTATTGACATTGCCAATGCTTGTTGAGATGTAGGCGCTGTCTGAGGTGCCACATAAAACAAATACAAATGGTTCCTAATTGGAACACAAATCTTGGTTCTTGTGCTCTGCTTGCTACCGCTCTCGGGAAGTAACAAATGAAACATCAGTGATAGTGTATTGATCGTGTTTTATACATCTAATTTCATTACAATTACATCTATAATTTTCTTTGCCATGATTATTCTAATTGCTGTTATTAGTAGGAGCTATGACCGTAGTGGTATTACAATTCCCTTTCGTGATTTTTTTTTTATTTACCGATCCACCTTGATCCGTAAATAAAGTGAAGGTGCGCATAGGCGCTACAAAAGGACGCAGCCAACCGCGCCAAAGGCTGTTTTTAACTCTTTACCCATGCTGCACAGCATGGCTAAAAATAATAGATCCCGAAGCAGAGACCTATTGGCTTTGCCAATTTTCGTTAAGAACAGGCGAGGCAGTGCCTGCCCCGCCGACGCTAATGGTCTGTCTCCCTCAGAGCACTTGTGTCGTACAGTAATGTGTTGTGGGGTGAAAGGGTTAATAAGGCTGCGCGTGGAGCTGCTTCGGTGAACGCACCGGTGTCTGGCTGATTAATGTGCAGCATTGCAAAGTGCTGTGGAGGCCCGAAACCGCCGGCGCCCTGTTTTAGTGCGGTTATAAGGCAGGAGGTTCCCTCTGTGGCTGTGCTCGTCAGTGGTACCTTGTTGTCTCGGGGGGTGGGGGTGCACTGCGGAGATTCTCGGGGAGGCCGGGCCTGCCGCAGCGGGGAAGGTGGAGGCACGCAGCTCTCTGCAAGAGGCGCAGAACTTGGCTAGATTTAGAGGTGGGTGGATTGTAATGGAAGGTCTGAAGGAGGTGCCACGCCGGTGGGCCATCACACTTGGGGATCCCGACCCGCCCACCACTTCCATCCGTGAAAGAGAGTGCGGCTGAGTCGATGTTGTTTCCTGTGCAAAGTCGACGCTGCAGAATAAATTACCATATCGGCTGCATTACGATGCTACGCTGAGCAACTTTAGAACGGTCATGAAAACAGTTTTTCTTGTAAATTGTTTAAAATACCTGCTGGCGTCCCCCACTAGCACCAAGAAAGCAAACGATGAACAAATAATGCTGTCGCCATTGTGAAACAAGCAGAAAGTGGGATAAGGGAGGGGGTGGCAAATGGTGAGCACTTTCGCGGCGGCTTTGATGTTCTCAGTGGCCGAGGCTCACTGAGAACATCAAAGCGGCCGCGAAATGAGCTTTTGTAAACGGGGGATTTGAAAGTGCAAACTAGTGCTTTCAGGCTGCCAAACGGTGCGCGCGCCCGGCGCACATGCACTGTATTTGGAGGCCTGAAAAGCACTAGTTTGCACTTCCAGATCCCCTTTCACAAAAGCTCTCGCGAGACCAGCGCTAAAGCGCTGGCTCAGGCGAGACCTAAAAAGGTCTGAGGAGGGGGTGGATTCCAGGGAATAAGAGCCAAAAGGCAATCCCTAGCCATCTTTGGATCCAATCAAATTTGTCGTCACGCAGCTCCTTCTTAGGCTCTCTCAGCGAGATCAGCAGGTTTTCCCTCGTGAGTGCTATGCTTCCAACGGACTGGGCCATCCCCTCTTACTCTGCCCCAGTGATCGCTGGGGTGAAGAAGCTGGTGACGTTTGCGGACTGCGCCTTTTTTGGTGGCATAAGGATCAAGGCGCGACTTCAGCCTGGGGCCCCTCCTATACCAGAAATAGCTGTGGGCTTTGTGGGTCCCCACCGTGGGGGCACCACAGACCTGATCTGGTGGATTGCGTCAGGGATTTCACTGTTCGGTGTGTGAGACAGGCAGAGCTCCCACTGCACAGACTTTGCCTGCTTCAGTGTTCCCCCAGGTTTAGAGGTCCAGCACATGGGTACAGTACTTTAAATGAGTGGCATGGGGCCCCGGCCGGAGGCCTTGTCTCAAGGCTGCAGTCACTGGAGAAGATGCCTGACCGGCGCCATTTTAAGGTCAGGCATAGCGTTCCCGGGGGCTTTGCTAGAGCAGTTGCAGGACGTGTCCCCCAGTACTCTACCTCTCAGATGGCAACAGTCGGCGTCTCACAGTGCTCGTCTCTGTACAGCGTGGAGCCCCGCTCCTCACCTGGAGGTCCACACAAGGATCACAGTCCTATCGACCTGAGCGCTGGGGCGGCTGGTCATGGTTCGCCGGCAGCGGGGTCAGGCTCTCAGGCTGCTGCAGGGATATGGAGAGGGCCCCCAATCATCAGCCGCTATGCTAGTGTTTCAAGCCCGTCAGATCCGCCAAGCGCCACTGGCAATATCGCAGTGCTGGGCTGAATTCCTAGATCCCCCTAACACCCCTCCCCAATGTAGCATTTATCCTCTACAAGTATCTGCATAAAAATTGGCAAACGAGGACATAGCTGAGATGGTCATGTTTAGTTCAAAACCATTGCCGCAGTTAAACGTCATAAGCAAATCGATAAATCACTTCTCAATGGAATGATGACATCCTCCAAGTTACTACTCTTCAAAATTATAGAAAAGAAAGTAAGTTGTAAAGGTCCCATGAACAAATAGAGCATACATGTGTGCATCTATAAAATATAAGCAACCTAGTCTTGGAGACAAATCTGATTCAGTATATTAAAATATACATGGTGCACTGTATAACTACTAGTAAACTTCTCAGTGTAAACAGTAGATCTTTTAAACAAGTTAGAGACTAGGCGTGACTTTGCAGTGTGGTTGAGAAAAGGGGCGGGTTCTGAAGTGATGACGTCACAGCAATCCCACTATGGGAGACTTACTTGGGGCAAAATAAGGGATCTGGACCCCCAATGAACCTCAACAGTCAAGGGGACTTCATCCCCCAATCAGTAGTGCGCCAGGAGGCCCCTTTGTAGAGTGGTTGAGAAAGGGGGCGGGGCATCCAATGATGCCCACCCACTCATGGAACTCCGTGGAATTTGGTGCAGTATTTTGGCAACTTTGCAGAATTCTTGGGAGTGAAACTGCACGAGCTCCACCAAGGCCTGAAAAACCAAAGCTCATGTTCACAATACATTATTAGCCTGTGTATTTGTGTGCACATACTATCATTAAATATATGTTGAGTGGTGCTAATAATGATTTCCCTATAATCTGGAGATTTATAAGGCACAGATGTTGATTTCCAAAAGTTCAATGCAAGTTCTGTGACATTATATATTAATGCAGAATCTATACTCTATATCAATCTGATGTGTGGCTTTCATACCGAGGTACCAAAATGGCACCAAGGAGAAAAAAGTAAGCCTAAGTAAGTTGGCAGGTGCGAGCGAGGAAAACCCAATGCTAGTCCACTTTCGTGCAAGATTTCTCAAAGTGGTCAGTGGTGCTGAGTTTACAGTGCGGGACAAACACCTGGCACTAAAGATTAGTGCAAAAGGCACAAGGTAACCCAGTCTGCTGCTCGCGGAACACCGTGGAACTTGGTGGAGTTTTTTTTGTCATTTCTCTGCCTAGGCTTACAATTAGCTGCGCATTATTCAAAAGACAGGCTGATTAATGTGTGGTCAATAGTAAGGCAGCGTAAAGGCATACACTCTTTAAGTCAAAGACAAACCTAAATCAATTTGCAGCACATCGATATGACACAGCATACCATGTCTGTGATTATTTATCCGCCTTGAGAACTTCCTCAAATGAAGGCTGTAGGTTAGGAGTATATCCTGGCAATCTGTGCTAGGAAGTTTGGGTGTGCCCATGACCCCTGCCCTGCGACCTCTGCACCAACCCCAATTCACCCCAATTCAGCAGGTCACAGCTGAAAACCTAAACCCCCCACCTGCCTGCTCCCCACACTCAGGCCACTGATTGCTCAAACACTAATAAAGTCCGGACTCAGGCAACAACAGATAGCAGAGCTGAAGGAGGGAGTGTGGGGTGGAGGGTGAGAGGAGAGCCAGAAACAAAGGGCGGGGGGCAGAAAAGGAACAAACAAGGAAGGATACAGCTCAGAGACCTGTGACTGTTCTGCCTGCAGCCGCATCACTTTTCTGAGCTGGCATAGATCTCAAGCCAGCCCACCCAGTGCCTCAGGCAAAAACATAGCTTGGCCCTGCATGCTTCCGTATGTATCAATGTTAATTAAAAAAAAACTGCAAATGGAACAAAGTGAGCTACTGTTTTTATCCAGTTGGTTTTGCAACATTATTTATAATCTCTCAGAAAGATACAGTCATATGAAAAACAAAACTGGGCCTTATAGTGAGTGAGATGCCTGTCCCACTCGCTACAGCACACTCAGAACCCTCCTTAGTGACTGCATAACACGTAATAAGAATCAATGCAGTGGTACTCATATTTACCTCAAAAGGATGAATGGCTGAGTCAGCCCTGAAGGGCATAAAGAGATGTCAAAGAGACAGCAAAACTATTATGACTGGAAAGGCCTGAATCAATGATTGTTATCTACTGGGGAATCCACTGGTAGCATTTCACTCCATCATTTTTAGCCCATCTGAGTCATTACAGCAGGGGTCTAACCATACGGAAAATGAGTCTTGGTAGCAGAGAACCAATCATATGCAAATCAGCCTTGGAATCAGACATTTTGGTGCTCGCCCGGGTTGCTACGAGCCATCCTCTGGGAAAAGAAACACATTTTAGCTCGTCATCAAAGCAGGTCACCTCATCTTAATATATTGTCCTATCACTTCCCAACTTCTTGCCAAATCGTTATCAATGCAAGCCAAGAAAAAATGAACTCTTTACAGCAGGTCACCTACTGTTTCACTGGTAGTGATGCACTCGCCTCTTACACAAAAGCACACCCAAAACGTTGTTCCTCCAGGTGCTTAAACGCAGATGATATGAGGCAATTCAGTGGTTCCATTTAAGCTCTGCCTCTGAAGGGTGAAAGGCCCAGTCGGCCCTGCGTCACACAAACATCTCTACAGCTGGCGTGCAGCAGACTGAGTTATCAAGGCATGGCCTCATTTAATTGGGTAATTAGGAAAATGTACATTGCCTGGCAGTAGAAGGGGGTTTATGAGATAAATCCCTCTGCTAGTGCCCCTTTACATGTTTTAACCCCTTCGCTTCTATCTCATTCACACAGTATTTACCGAACAAAAGTAGTCCCTCGAAAGAAGCACATGCAAGCTATCAGTTATAGGGTTTTGGGACATAGTGACATCACACAAGGGCTTACCTTGGAAATGACAGTGCAGAAGGACGCAGCTTGTTTACTGCAAGACATATGTAAGGTCATTTAATACCATCAGGGGGTACAATTATTATTATTATTATTATTATTATTATTATTATAGATCTATAGAGCGCAGAGCTAGCCAGCAGGGTCTCCTGGTGCTGGACAAGATAGCAGGTAAGCCGCAAGCTGCAAGACGAACAGCCCCAAGATGTAGAATTAAACTTAGTGGCTATAAAGGAAGGTCTTTAGATTCTTATGGAAGACTAGCAAGGAGTGACAGTTCCTGAGCTCAATTGGGAGAGAGTTCCAAAGTTTAGGGCCCAAGTAAGAAAACGAGCAGCCTCTCATGTGAGGAAGGCAGATCTGGGCACAGAGAACAGTGAGAGTCTGGTTGATCTCAGCTGTCAGGCGGGCATGTAGGGTTTTACAAGGCATTGAATGTAAGCAGGCGTCAAGCCATGTTTGGCCCGGAACATATAGCATAAAGCCTTGAATTCGATGCACTTGTTCACCTTGAGCCGGTGAAGTTTATGAAGCAGTGGTGAAGCTGAGGTGCGCAATCGCATTCTGTATGATCGGCAGACGATGGACTGAGGCGTTATATGCGCCCAAGTAAAAAACATGTCATAGTCTAGTCTGGATGACACCAAAGCCTGCATTACCATTCTCTGGGTTGCTGGTGGGATTACCCAGAGGATATTTTTAAGCCATTTGAGAACATCGAAGCAGGTCGCAGGGACCCTAGACACCTCAGGTTTGAGTAAGAGATTGTTGTCAATAATAAAGCTCAGATTCTTAACATTATGGATCGGAGCAGGTGATGCTCCCAAAGTATTAGGCCAATGGTTGATTCCCAAAAGTTTGGGGTTGTTACCAAGAACAAGCACCTCTGTTTTAGTGCCATTCAGCTTCAGTGCATTTCTGGTCATCCACAGGGAGATATTTCTCAGGCAAAGCTGGAGCAGGGAGGAATTGTGGTGCTGAATGGCTGAAAGTGAGAAGATAATCTGGGTATCATCTGCATATGAAGAGATGCTCAGTCCCGACTTTTCAGCAATGTCCGCCAGAGGGCGAACATAGATGTTGAAGAGAAGAGGGCTTATAATCAATCCCTCGATCACCCCTCGAAGATAATGCTAAGGAATTCGATCTGGTGGTATACGAGAAGAAATGAAAGTGCGGAACTTCTAAAAAAGAGATCAGCCACCCCAAGGTCAAACCCTCAATACCTGAGGCTTCAAGTCGGTCTGCCAAGATGGAGCGTGACACCATATTGAATGCCACACTCAAGTCTAATAGAATAAGAGCGGGAGTACCACTGCAGTCTAGCTGTTTCCTGACCCCAAGTAGGGCCGATTCGGTGCTATAACAGGTCTAAATCCAGACTGTGATGGATGGAAAAAATTGTGGATTGCAACAAAAGAGGAGAGTTGGACATTGACGTGTCTTTCCAGTACTTTAAAGAAACCAGAAAGGAGGGATATCAGGCGGAAATTTTCCCAACAAAGAGGATCAAGACCGTTCTTTTTCAATAAAGGAAGAACAAGAGTTTGTTTCTAACTCTGAGGTACGTGTCCTGAACTTAAGGAGGTATTGAGAAGGTTGAGAATCACATTAATGGCAGCTTCGTCCAAGAATCTGAGTTTGGAGGGTGAAGGGGGACAAGTGTGGAGCCAGACTTGATGGATCCCAGTAATGATTGAAATGTAGCTAAGTCCAAATGTAGCCATACCCTGATTTGTTGAGGTTCATCAGAATGAGAGGCGTGGGAGAATGTATCAGAATGAACATCAGTTAGAGTTTCAGGGAACCTTAAGTTCCCTTGTTGGGAGGCACTCATGTCAAGTTGGCAGTGAATGAACTCGACTTCTTTCTTGGAAGAACGTCGCTAGCTCATTACACTGGTGTTGAGATAAAGAGGGGGTAGACAGAAAAGCAGTGGTTGCCGAGAGTTTGTTCACGACTTTAAGCAGAGTTTTCTGGCAGTGTTGGGAGTTTGTAATCCTTTCCGTGAAGAAGGTTGATCAATGTGCCAATGTTATTCAATAATGAAGCACACCTTCTGCAACGCATAAGAGTGACTCACTGTGGATTTTTGCTCCTCAAAAGAACACTCATAAAACTTGTTGCTTTGCCTAAGGCCTGCATGAAACATGTGATAACCAGCTCTGAGCTCGGTCCCACCCATGACTCCTGAGCCAATCTATACTCTCTGCTCCCTTGCTGTTTATGTTAGGAAACAGCATGAGAGCACCACGAGGATTGGCTCAGTCAGGCACTGCCAGTGCTCCTTAGGAGCTCTTACAATTGTGCAGGTAGGCAGGAGTTCAACTGCGCATGTTGGGCTGGCCAAAGCAAACCACTCGTCCAACCAGACTTTGCACACTTCATCCCAAGGAGGCAGTAGCTAACCAGTCAATAATCCAAACTCCCCCCACCCACCATGTGACATGGTGTCTCCTGTAATGAAAGGAAAACTTTGCTTAAAAAAAATTAAAAAGGCAACAAAACCATTTTACACAGTAAGCATTTATGGGGTCCACCATCCGGGGTGACAAATCAAACAGGTGGGTGATGCCCCCACGACCCAATAAAACTGCAGCCGATTAGATGTCCTGAATATGGGTTATGCTTATCTTAAAAACTATCTAAAATATACCATGACAAATATCTTCTTGGAAAATAATAGCTAGGTAGAACAAAACATTGTTTCCGTTGTATTATTCAAACATGTCAAACAGCTATTCCTCAAGTATAGTGAACTGGAACCTGGAGATAGAGTGCAAAGATGCATATTGCTATGTAGACTGAAATGTCTACCTTAAAAAGTGTGACAGATGCATGGCAAAATGTAACTGGGAAAAAGAGGATATCATATACATCTTATGGTATAATGATTGCAGACCATTGAATATGTAATATTTGCCTGTCCTGCTTTAAAAATATATCAACAGAGATTCTTTAAAACACTTTTTGAAAAAGATGATGTTTGACGACAAGAGCTGCAATGGAGATGAGAACTTGTCTTAATAATGAACTAATGTGTTGTAAAATTGTAAACATCTAGCTCCTTTTTAAAGTTGTATTAATGGATGTAATTTAATTTTGTATATTGAAGATCTCATTGTAAGATCTAACTCTCTTTTAAAAAATCTTGAACCTTGAAACCTTAAAATATATACCTTCACCCTGCACCCACCAGGAAGCGTGATACATCGAGTATCCTTTCGGTGAGTCTGGAGGCCATACAATTAGAGTAATTTGATGTTCTGCTGTTGATTGGAGGGGATTTTAACACAAATCTTTTTGGGGTTAAGTTGTGCTGCGTAAAGGAAAGACTCGGAGAACACCTATTGGAATATCCACCCAGTGTTTCTGCAAGTACAGAATAAAAAGGCCTTCTGTGATCAACTGGCAAACACACTGGAATCACTGGGGTTGCAGTGTTTGAATGGCAGAACTAAGAGTGACACTCCAGTGGCTTATGCATACATTTTCCCCTTTAGATTAGCCACACTAGATTATATCTGGACTTCCATCAATTACTTCACCTCATCCAGGACTTACAGATCACACCTAAAATATCGCGCAATCATGCGATATTGTCATGCAAAATTATCAGCGGCTGGCAACGTCGCCTCAAACTATTGCTGATAGGTAACCAAAGCGATATGCCGCCTCTTAATCGAATTGCCTGGAAGTGGGAAGAGTTCTCAAGAAAGAAAAGAAATGAAATAACCCTGGTAAAAGAGATTAAAACAGAACCAGAAGGAAAATATAAATCCTATGTAGGGTTTGGAAAAAAGTCTAAACCCTAATCCACCTGGGGTCTGAAAGCCAGGAAATTAAAGAAAGAACTAATTAAAGCCCTGCGAAATGATAGCAATAAAAAAAATCACACCTTAGAAGCTGAAACATAAAATCAAGCTATTAAGGCGAGCTTACAGAAAGATAAAGGAGGATAAATTAAACTGGTCTAGACGCCATATTGCCATCAAATTCAAAGGATCAAGGACATTTTGGGGCCTTTAAACGTTATGTAATGTTAAATTATTTGTAAAGCGCAACGTATACCCGACAGTTGTCTTGGCGCTGGAGTAGTAAGCAACGAAAGGGGTATGAATGACCTATTGATTGAAAAGCCAAGTTTTTAGAAGCTTCCTGAATTGAAATAGGAAGGGAGCTAAGATTGAGTGGAAGGAGATTCTCACACTGCACGCACCTTTTTCCCTCCTGAGGCGGAAGCCGGGAGGTCTCCTGCCTGTCCCTGTGTTTTTAAATCGCTTGTAACTCGCTTTTATTGCGTTTGTATTTGTACTCGTTTTTGCCCCATACCTGATCCTAGAGGTGTGCTGAGACCCCCCAGTGCCCAGCAGCACCCAGAAGTCTACTCTTACCTGTCCTGCTGTGCCGGTCCTGCTCTCGGCTGAGAGCACCGGGAGCCGGTTTTTGGCGGCCATCTTGGGTTGGGCTGGGTTGGGGACGCCATTGAGAGCACTATAAAAGGTGCCTGGTGCAGGTAATCGCCTATTCTGACACTGCACGCACCTTTTTCCCTCCTGAGGCGGAAGCCGGGAGGTCTCCTGTCTGTCCCTGTGTTTTTAAATCGCTTGTAACTCGCTTTTATTGCGTTTGTATTTGTACTCGTTTTTGCCCCACACCTGATCCTAGAGGTGTGCTGAGACCCCCCAGTGCCCAGCAGCACCCAGAAGTCTACTCTTACCTGTCCTGCTGTGCCGGTCCTGCTCTCGGCTGAGAGCACCGGGAGCCGGTTTTTGGCGGCCATCTTGGGTTGGGCTGGGTTGGGGACGCCATTGAGAGCACTATAAAAACGGGCAGGGATGACTCCGCGCAGCGGACGCGATCAGCGGGCGCGCCGGATCTGCGCCGGAGTCGTGCCAGAGTCCTGCCCGTCTGCGCTCGTCCGGGCACAGGGCTCAGGGACTCTGGCACACGCTCCTGTTATACCTCAGCGGACCTCCTAGGACTGAATTCCGAAAGGTATAACTTACCCCCTAGTGTAGGTGTTATACTCAAGGAACTCAACATCCTACACAGCTCTAGTTGTAAGCACCAAATCCTCTTAGCTCCTGTGAAACTGGCTACCCTTAATACCAGGTCACTGCAGAAACATCATTTAGAGATCTTTACCCTGCTACGGGATGAGACCATTGATATCCTGACACTTACCGAAACGTGGCTGAGCGACGCCTCTTCCCCGGATATCATCGCCGCCCTTCCCAGCGGGTATGATATGGTCTGGCACAATCGACCAGAGGGGACTCGGGGGTGGCGGGGTAGCAACGATCTTCAAAAAACAATTTATGGTAACAAAGATCTTAGCCGAGACCACAAATACTGTCGATCTACTGGGTATCAAAATTACCATGAACAACTCCTGTCTCATTATCTTAACAGTATATTGTCCACCCCAAAGTACTCCTGGGTTCAATGATCTCTTCCATCCAATTATATCAGATCTTTGCACACGCTATAAAAACATCTTGGTAACTGGCGATTTTAACATCCACTGGGATAAAAGTAATCAAGACCTGTCAGCCCAGAAATTACAGACCATCATGACCACCCTTGGACTGACACAACTTGTGGAAGTTCCAACCCACATAAAAGGCCATATCCTAGATCTTATTTGGTCTTCAACCCCAACAGCGGTCATTACCAGCATCTCACCTTGTCTCTGGTCAGACCACTACCTTATCTCATATGACCTACTGCAAGACATCTGCCAGGCTAAACTACCGTTAAAAACCAAAAAAGTGCGCCAATGGAAAAAGGTGAATGTTGAGACCCTAACCAAAACCATGCCCAAGTACATACAGAACTCTATATTCCCTGCTGATAGTACTGATCTAGACTCCAAGTACAATTTGATAACAACCATCCTTAGGCAATCTATTGATGAGTTAGCTCCCGAAAAGGCACAAAAAATAAAAGGTGTAGAGAAAGGAGCCCCCTGGTTTACTGAAGGTCTACGCGAACAAAAGGGAAAGCTCCGCTACCTTGAAAGATGCTGGAGGAAATCTAAAAGGGCTACCGATAGGGAATCATATCGAACGTCGTTCCAAGCATATAAAAAGCTTATTACATCAGCCAAGAAGGAGTATTACGAGACGCGTATCAATAACGCCACAAACATACAGAGAGAGACCTTTCAAATATTGAAAGAGTTAAGTAAGAAAGAGGAAAAGACAGATATCACGATCGATTGCGATACCTTTCAAGGATATTTCCTGGGAAAGGTAGCGACTATCTTGTCCGACATCAAGACGAACAACCCAGTCCCTTATATCGAACAATCGCCCCTCCCAGACTCTCCTACTCCAACTTTTACCAGTTTTCCCTACATTGACTCTAGCACTCTGAGGAAACTCGTAGTGTCTACCAAATCTGGCTCCCCCGCTGACCCCTGCCCGCCTGACATCTTTCGGATGGCAATACCGCTTCTAGAAGACCAGATCCTAGACCTTTTAAACATCTCATTAGTCACTGGATCTTTACCATCTACCTTCAAAGAGGCATGTGTCAGACCTTTGATAAAAAAGCCTGGAGCCGACCCAACTAGCCTGAAGAACTATAGGCCAATTTCCCAGCTGCCATTCCTGTCAAAGGTACTGGAACAGCACGTACTCAAGTCCCTGTCAGCCCTCCTGGAATCTCACCATCTTCTCCAGGAGCGGCAAGCTGGTTTCCGTGCCCACCATAGCACGGAACTAGTAATGCTGTCGGTACTGGATGAGCTAAGATGCATGGCTGACAGTAAAAGGCCAAGCGCGCTGATATTATTAGATCTTTCAGCAGCGTTTGATACTGTCAGCCATGCACTGCTCTTGGACAGACTGGCTGGGTTCGGGATAGGAGGGCAGGCTCTCAAATGGCTCACAGCCTTCTTAACAAGAAGGACACAGAAGATCCAGTTGGCAGACCAGGTCTCAGAGGTGGGCATGTTAGTCTGTGGGGTCCCGCAGGGGTCAGCACTCTCGCCACTTTTATTCAACCTCTACTTGCAACCACTGATAGAGTCACTGGCAAACATGAAGTGTAAAGTATTTAACTATGCCGACGACACTCAGCTATTGCTGAGTATCGATAATACACCATCGGCACAATCAGTGGCTCAAGACATCCTACGTTTTACAGTGAACTGGATGTCATCTAACTTGTTGAAGATCAATCCGGATAAAACGGAAGTCCTTGTCATCTCGACTTCTGTTTCCCCCTGGAGCGATTTGTTCTGGCCACAAGAACTAGGCCCTACTCCAAAACCATGCCCCAATGTCAAGAGTCTTGGGATGAAAATCGATCAGGAACTCTCAATGGTCAATCAAGTCTCCGCTGTAGTTAGCTGCTGTACTAACCTGATCAGGCAATTACGTAAACTCGCCCCCCTGCTCTCGAGAAATATGCTGCAAACCATTGTCTCAGCCACAATAGTGTCTCGAATAGACTATGGAAACGCGCTGTATCTCGGCCTTCCAAAGAATTCCATCAACCGTCTTCAGGTCATTCTAAACGATGCAGCACGCCTGATCTTTGGAGTGCCGAGGAGGACCCATGCTTCCCCCCTGCTCCACCGATTACATTGGCTGCCCGTGGTGCAGAGAGTGGAGTTCAAAAGCATGTGTATCTGCCACAAAGCAATCCACGGACAGGCGCCAGCTTATATAAAAGAAAGGCTTGAACTCTACGAACCTAAACGTATCTTGCGATCGTCTGGATCTTTCTTACTGTCTCAACCACGCTTCAAGCTAACAACCAAAGGAGGCAGATCCTTCTCAGTGCAGGCCCCCATTAGTTGGAATAAGCTACCGGAGGTGCTTCGGAGAGAGCCCAACCTTCTCCGCTTTCGGAAGTCTTTGAAGACCTTACTCTTCAAAGACGCATTCCCGCTTCTATAGGCGATTGTTAGACCTGAGACCCATACTTCCTCTTTCCATCTTTGTTCTGTACTTGGTCAGTAGCGCTTTGAGACCTGTTGGTGAGTTGGCGCGATATAAAACCCAGTTACAATTACAATTACAATTACTGAGGCAAAAATTCCATTAAAGTGGACAGATTATATTCAACAGCCATATAATCTGAACCTTGCACTTCCAGTAATAAGATCAACACCATAAATAAGTGGGGAAGAGAGCATATCATCAGGGGAACCAGTAGAGTGAAAGGAGAAAAACACCACTTAACAGATACACCAAAGGGCGTTCCAAAATTGGTGGGTCTCGCGACCAGTGAGAAACGCCACTGACATCTGATAGGGAGGATCAATCAATCAATCAATCAATCAAGTAACTTGTAAAGCGCACTACATACCAGGGCGGGTTTCAAGGCGCTGGGGTGGGGGGGGGAGGCTGTTAGTGGTCGAAGAGCCATGTCTTGAGTTGTCTCCTGAAGGTCAGCAGGTCTTTTGTTTGGCGTAGGTGGAGGGGGAGGGTGTTCCAGGTCTTGGTGGTGCGGTAGGAGAAGGATCTGCCTCCGGAAGTAGTTCTCCGGATGCGTGGGACCGTGGCCAAGGCGTGGTCAGCGGAGCGGAGTTTTCTGTTGGGTACGTAGAAGGAGAGTCGTCTGTTGAGATAGGCTGGGCCGGTTTTGTGGAGTGCCTTGTGTGCGTGGATCAGGAGCTTGAAGGAGATTCTTTTGTCGACGGGGAGCCAGTGCAGGTTCTTCAGGTGGGGGGTGATGTGATCGCGGCACGGGACGTCGAGGATCAGGCGTGCAGAGGCATTCTGGATTCTCTGTAGTCTGCTGATGAGCTTGGATGAGGATCCGGCGTAGAGGGTGTTTCCGTAGTCGAGCCTGCTGCTGACCAGGGCCTGGGTGACTGTTTTCGTCATGTTTGTCGGGATCCATCTGAAGATCTTGCGGAGCATGCAGAGGGTGTTGAAAGAGGTGGAGGAGACTGCGTTGACTTGTTTCGTCATGGAGAGCTTCAAGTCGAGGATGATTCCCAGGTTGCGTGCATGGTCGGTGGGGGCCGGGGGGGACCCCAGTGATGTGGGCCACCAAGAGTCGTCCCAAGCGGAGGGGTTGGACCCGAGGATGAGGATTTCCGTTTTGTCTGTGTTCAGTTTGAGGCGGCTGTCTTCCATCCAGTCAGCGACGGCCTTCATTCCCTGGTGGAGGTTGGATTTGGCGGTGAGGGGGTCCTTGGTGAGGGAGAGGATCAGCTGAGTGTCGTCAGCGTAGGAGATTATGTTGAGGTCGTGTTGTCGGGCGATGCGTGCTAGTGGTGCCATGTAGACGTTGAACAGCGTCGGGCTGAGGGAAGATCCCTCTGGGACGCCACAGATGATCTTGGAGGCCTCGGAGCGGAATGGGGGGAGGCAGACTCTCTGAGTTCTGCCGGAGAGGAAGGAGGTGGTCCAGTCCAGGGCCTTGTTTCGAATCCCTGCGACATGGAGGCGCATGCGTAGTGTGCGGTGGCAGACGGTGTTGAAGGCGGCAGAGAGGTCTAGGAGGATGAGGGCCGCCGTCTCACCGTTGTCAAGCAGGATCCTGATGTCGTCTGTGGCGGCGATGAGGGCGGGCTCGGTGCTGTGGTTGCTGCGGAATCCTGATTGTGATGGGTCTAGGATGTTGTTGTCTTCGAGGTGTCACGTGAGCTGGGTGTTTACTATCTTCTCGATGACTTTAGCTGGGAACGGGAGCAAGGAGATGGGCCGGAAGTTCTTGAGGTCGCTCGGGTCTGCCTTGGGCTTCTTCAGTAGGGCGTTGATCTCTGCGTGCTTCCAGTTCTCAGGAAAGGTGGCGGTCTCGAAGGAGAGGTTGATGATTTTGTGCAGGTGGGGTGTGATGGACTTGCTGGCTATGTTGAAGATGTGGTGTGGTAGGGGGTCGGATGGAGAACCGGAGTGGATTGATCCCATGGTCTTGATTGTGTCCTCGATGCTCACGTTGGCCCAGGTTGTCAGGGTGTCGTGGGTGGTGGGGTGCGGTGGGTTTGGTGCGGTGTGGTCGGCAGGGGTCGCCCGGGGTCGCCCGGGGTCTGAAGCTGTCATGGATGTTGGTGATTTTCCGGTGAAAGAAGGTGGCGAGAGAGTCGCACAGGGCTTGTGATGGTGGGATGTCGTTGGCGTTGGAGCTGATCCACTGGCAAGAGATGAAGCCTACCCTAAAGCAAGCATCCAATGACCCAGCAAAATAAAAGTTAGCAAGCGTTAGGTAAATTAAGTGGGGCAGGTGCCTCAGGGCCACACGGTTTGCCTGCTGCTCTTTTCAAGACAGACCATTCCTTTTGGGAGCTGCTCCTAACATCAGCATACGCTGACTGTTTTCACGCAAGTACAATTCCTGATAGCTGGCAGGGAGTCCATACTGCTACTAATACACAAGAAGGTAAGCCGGCTTTACCCAGAAAAGTAGATACTGTTGCTGGATGTAGCGGGAAAATGTTATGCCTGATTACTACATAAAGAATGAGAAGCCTGGGCTACTGAAAAACAACTGACCCCATTGTTTCAATTTGGGTTTCAAAGAAATTACAACATCAAAGACAGCTTGCTCACTCTGCCTTGTCTAATAGAGAATGACTCTTATCCCAAATCTTTGCCACTCTATTCGACGTTCATCGATTTTACAAACGCTTTTGATATCATCCCAGGTGGAAGGCTATGGACAATATTAAAAAGATGGGGGATTTATCCCGTGTTATTGAAAGCAATTGAATTGCTGTATAGCAAGACATGGGTAAAGATTAAATTATCAAATTGGCCTACCTCAGAGAATATAACCACAAACAAAGACTTTAAACAAGGATGCATTCTTGTGCTTCTGCTGTTCAACCTTTATATGCAAGACCTGAAGAGCTATCTGGTCAGCTTCAGATCATGCCCTCTCACGGGTGGTCAGCCAGAAAGTCTAAATGGTTCAATATGCAGATGACGTGGTCAAACTATATTGCATTCAAGTAGGCGTACAGAGATCACTCAGAGTCCTTGGCCACTACTGTAGAGAAAACACAATCAAGATCAAACTAAACAAAACTAGAACAATGAAAAAAAGGGGTTTGACATATTGAAGGTTCACACTTGCAAAGAGTGAAAAACTTTAAGTACCTGGTTTTGCATTTGGACGGAAGGGGCAGTAAAAGGGCAGAAGAAGAAGCATGCGAGGCATTGGCTAAGCATTTAATGTATACAACGGGGTGTCAAAATTAATTTAGCATCACAAACTTGAGAGCACTGTTAACAGTCGTGGGAGGTAAAAGATGCCTGCTCTCTCATATGGAGCCATAATGTTTAAAGGCTAATGATTTGAACTACTGGACAAGCAGCAATGTGCGCAATATAGACAGCTGTTTGCTCTCCCAGGGGCAGATTTACAAGCCCCTTGCGCCACCAGTGCGTCACTTTTCATGACGCACCGGTTGTGTGTTTCTCTGCCCCATATTTACAAGGACAGGAAAAGCTACCCTGCATGACTTTTTATGTCCTTGTAATTATGGCCCCCTTACACGCAGCACTGTGCGTTGAAGGGGCATTCCATGGATGTTGCTGTGGGTATTCCCACGCGACACCCATGGAACCTGACACATTTCCAGATTTACAAGAAATCGTAAACCCTAGGGGTGGCGTAGCAAGGTGCAACGAGGAGAAATTGTTAGGGTGGGTTATGACTAATGAGGATAATTGTGCAGTTTTAACTGTAATGTTCATTAGTTGGCATATATTTTAATTTGGGTTTGCGAACTTTGCATCAGGACTTCAAAAAAGAGGTCTGAAATCTTTTTCACATAATTTGAATCATTGGAACTGGTGTTATAAATATCCATACAGTCAATCACATACCCACTTGGAGACCCAGAACACTATTCACACATTCACACAGCCACTCATACACTCACTCTGAGACACAGAAAACCACTCACAGACCAACACAGGCACTCACACATCTGCTCACACACTCACCCACACACCCATGAAACCACTCACACATCTGTAAAGCCACTCACACACCAACTCAGAGCCCCACAAAAACCCTCAAGCATGCATACAGCCACCCACACGCCCACTAAGTGACCCACAAAACCACTCACACACCCACTCACCTACTCAAGTTAAAAGAACATTGTAGTTAGGAAGTAGCATTAAAAAAGTAGAAATTCACCGAAAAAAACAAAGGATACAGAGATATTTTAGTTAGGATATAGAATTAAAAAGTCTTAGACATTCACTAAAAAAAAACAAAGGTTACAGGGACGTTATAGGTAGGATCAGATTTTACACACACAAAACCATAGAAATTCAGTACCTTTGCACCCAGGTGGGCCAGGTCCTGGGTGTATTTAATAAATATAGGAGGAGGGCGCATGTGGCCCACCTGCTTGGGCCTGGGGACCATCACCTTCCTGGGGCAATCTTCATTATTAATGCAGGTGGGCCCACTGGGCTAATTTCAATATTATGGGGGGTTTCGTGGCCCTCCCCTGCATTATGCTCTTGCTCGCTCAATGTGGAGCACACTTTGCTTTTTAAACACAGGGAGCTGCATGTCAGCAGCTTATGACATCACATATTACATCACTCATGACATGGTCGGTGACATCACTCATGACATCTCGAATGACATCACTGATGACATCATCTAGTGACTGAGTGATTTTAAAACGTTTATGAGTGTTAAATATATATACCAAGGTGTATTGGTGTATAAGTGCCTGTATTGATGATTCAGTGGGTGCATGACTGATTGTATAAGTGAGTGATTAGGTGTCTCAGTGAATCGATGGGTGAGTGACTAGGTTGTGCGAATGTCTGTATCAGTCTGTCAGTTGGTGCCAAAGTGACTGAATGGGTTGGTGGGTGGGTACATGAGTGACTGAATGGGTGATTGATTGGTTTCCTGAGTACTTGTATGGGTGTATGAGTGCCTCTGTGGGTGGGTGAGGGTGTGTGTAACTGCCTGCATGGATGAGTGAGTCAGTGGCTGTATGGGTTAGTGAGTGCATCTGTGATGGACTGTATGGGTGACTGAGTAGTGAATGGATGTGTCAGTGGTATATGGGTGAGTAACTGCATATGTAAGAGGCAGTATAGGTGAGTGTTGGAGTATATAGGTGAATGTATGTGTTAATGAGGGATAGCGAGAGTGGTTGTATGGGTGAGAGTGTGCTTGTGTCAGTGACTGTATAGGTGAGTGAGTATGTGTTAGTATCTGTATGAATATGTGAGTGAGTGTGTGTATAACTGTATACGGGAGTAATTGGCTATGTGATTGACTTTATGGGTGAGTGAGTAGGTGTGTGAGTAGCTCTATGGGTGATTGACTGTGTGAGTGGCTGTATGGGTGTATGAGTGGATATATCAGTGACTGTATTAGTGATTGAGTTGGTGTATGAGTGGCTTTATGGGTGACTGAGTAGATGTATATGTATTCCTATGAATCAGTGAGTGGGTGTGTAAGTACCGGTATGGGTATGTCAATGGTGTTGAGAATGGTAGTGTGGAAGTTGGAGTGGGTGTCTGAAAGGTTATATATTATATTGGGGTGTGAGTGGGTGTGTCAGAGATGCTTTGGATGATGTCATCAGTGATATCATCAGTGATGTCATTTGAGATGCCATCAGTGATGTCATTAGTGTTGTCACTGACCATGTCATGGGTGATGTAGTATGTGAGGTCGTAAGCAGTGCATTGCAGGGGTGTGATTTACAGTTAGATCAGCTAACTATAACTGCTGAATTTCTCTGGTTTTGTACCAGTGAAATGTCAGTCTAACTATAACGTTTCTATAGCCTTTGGTTTTTGTTACTGAATTTCTAAGTTTTTTTAAAATTATATTTTCTTACTATAAAGTCCCTGTAACCTTTAGTTTTTCCATTGAGAAGAAATATGTATATATATCCATGCAAGTTCCTCACACAAGTACCGTCCTTTTTTTCTGAGCGCCAGGTGAAAAGAAAAGAATAATTGTGCAATTTCTTTGAGATGTTTTTACTTCTTTGAAATGACACAAGGGATATCACTTGCTCTTATTGTGAGTAGAACATGGTGTTATTGATTGGTTTTGGCAGGACTACAAAACTCTGACATTTTTGGGTTTCTTTACATGTGATGGTTTCCAACTGATGGGACCAAGCGTTTTTCTAATTTTGCTTATGGGCAAGAGATGTCAACTGCCTCAATCAGGATCATGTGACTCAGTGCCAGTAACGGAACCCGCAACTGGGCTGGAATCATTAACAGTAAAATGAATATATAAAAAAGGTCTTTGAGGCATCAGTTGGTAGTAATTACATGATGATGCATTGCTTAGAGTAAGCCACTTGGCTATAATTTTCTTGATTTGGTTAGACATCTTTGATAGTTTGCTGCATTTGAAATGATTCTAGCAGAATTGCAAAGATTATATTTTCAAAATATTTGCATTGCATCCTTTAAAATGGGTTAATTTGTGCACAAGTATTATATATTTTTTAACATAATTCATTTTTGTATGATTTAATTGTGCTTTTCCATGAATTTAAGAAACCCTGACAAACATAGCCAGTGCTTATTATGCACTTTGTCCTGCCTTTAATGTTTAGGATTTTCTTTATGTCTACCACTGTTTGTGCTTGTATTTAAGGGAAATTGAGCACTTTGTTTTGAATACCAGGCCGCGATGAAGACCCGTTTGGATTGTAACGCATTGCCATTAAAGATAATGGAACCCGGATGCTGTTTTCGAGCTTTTGAATCTTGTTTATTGCGGCAAGGTTTACTCCTTTGGCATATATACATACATATATATTCACTGAAAAAAACAAAGGTTTCAGGCACATTATAGTTAGAAATTAGCATTTAAAAAACCTTAGAAATTCACTGAAAAAACTATAGGTTTTAGAGAAAATTATAGTTAGCAGGACATTTCACTCGTACATAACCAGTGAAATTCCCCTGTTATAGTTAGTTCAGCTAACTATAACTTGTGCCCCCGCAATGCACTGCTGATGACGTCACATATTACATCACTCATCACATGGTCAGTGACATCACTGATGACATTTCAAATGACATCACTGATGACATCATCCAGTGACTGTGTGTTTCTGTAAAGTTTAAATATGTTTAATATATATAGGGAAAGGTGTATTGAAGAATGAGTGGGTGTATAAGTGTCTGAATGGATGGTTTACTAGGTGCGTGACTGACTCTATTAGTGAGTGATTAAATATATCTTATTGAATGCATGTGTTAGTGACTAAACTGTGTGAATGTCTTTATCCGTCTGTCTGTTGGTGTGTAAGCGGCTGCATGGGTTTGTGAATAGCTACATGAGTGTCTATATGAGTTATTGATAGGTTCTCTGAGTATCTGTATGGGTTCCTGAGTGTTTGTGTGGGTGGGGTGTGTGTGACTGTGCATAGATGTGTGAGTGGGTGACTCACTGGGTGCATGGTTTCAAGAGTGCATCTGTGATGGACTGTATGGGTGGGGGAGTGTGTGTATAGGTGTGTAGGGTGAATGAATGTATATATCAGTGGTACATGTGTGAGTAACTACATATGTGAAAGGCAGTATATATGTGTGTTGGAGTATATAAAAGGCTATAAGTGAGAGTGTGTGATTGTGAGAGTGGCTGTATGGATGAGTGTGTGCTTGTATCAGTGATTGTATAAGAGCGTAAGAATGTGCTAGTATTTGTATGATTAATTGATCTGGTGTGTGTATAACTGTGTAGGTGAGTAAATGGCAGTGTGATTAATTATTTGCATGACTGACTAGGTGTCTGAGTACCTCTATGGATGAGTGGCGGTGTGTGAGTGTCTATATAGGTGTATGAGTGCATATGATAGTCCTGTACTGAGTGACCATAAGTATGAGTGACTGTACATGTGAGTGAGTGGATGTGTGTGTAAACCTCAGAATCTGTGAGTGGGTATGTAGTTATTGGTGTTGGAGTTTATATGGTTTTAAGAATGGCAGTCTGTAATTTAGAGTGGGTGTATCAATGGTTATATTAGGGTGTGAGAAGATGCATCAATTTATCACATGGATGATGTCATCAGTGATGTCATTTGAGATGTCATCAGTGATGTCACTGTCCATGTCATAAGTGATGTAATATGTGACGTCATCAGCAGTGCATTGCGGGGGCGCGAGTTATAGTTAGCTGAACTAACTATAACGGGGGAATTTCACTGGTTTTGTACAAGTGAATAGTCCAACTAACTATAACTTTCTCTAAAAGCTATGTTTTTTTCAGTGAATTTCTAAGGTTTTTTAAATGCTAATTTTTAAATATTACGTGCCTGAAACCTTTGTTTTTTCAGTGAATTTCAAAGGTTTTTTAAATGCTAATTTCTAACTATAATGTGCCTGAAACCTATGGTTTTTTAAGTGAATTTCTAAGGTTTTGAAATGCTAGTTTCTATCTATGCCTACAGAGGTTGGACATCTGAAGAAAGAAGAAAAAACACACAGAAAGAAGCACAAGAAATGCAGAAAGAGGCAACAGAAGTCCACAAAGATGAAGAAAAGTGCAGGAAGAAGCAAAACATGTGCAGAAAGAACCAACAGAGGAGCAGAAAGAGGCCTTGTGGCAAAATCATCCTGTGCTCACAACTTTTTCAGACGGGTACTGGTGGTAACTGATTCTGACTAACTAAGCCTAGAGCCAGTGCTATGCTAAAACACACTTAGAATACTGTGAAAACACCTACATACACTTGGGAACACTATGCGTTTGGGTACCCCTGTGATTAGCATGACCTCCTCTGTAAGTCCCTAGTACATAATAGGGCAGGGGATTAAAACTACCTCTTAAAACGCGCTACGGGGCGCGTTTGCACAGTGGTGAAGGGAGAGGGGGGCCTGAGGTGACATGTGTGCAAACACGCCCATGGCACGTTTTAAGTTGGGGAATTAATTCCTCTTCTATCCTGAGGGTCCCTGGGGTCCAAGTAGCCCACCACGTACCTCCAGTAAGTGCCACAGGGCTGCGTTGCAGAGTTGTGTGCCAGGCCATGCCCCTTTTTACACCACTCTGCAACGCAGCTCTGTGGCGCTTATTGGAGGTATGTGGTGGGTTAGTTGGACCCCAGGGACCCTTAGGATTGAAGAGGAATTAATTCCCAAACTTAAAACACGCCACAGGGTGTGTTTGCACACATGTCACCTCAGGCCCCGCCCCCTCCCTTCACCACTGTGCAAACGCACCCCCTGGGGCGTTGTAAGTTGGGGAATTAATTCCCCTTGAATACTGATGGTCCCTGGGGGCCAACTAGCCCACCAGGTACCTCCAGTAAGCACCCCAGAGCTGCATTGCAGAGAGGTGTAAAAAGGGGTGTGGCCTCTGAACACCTCTCTGCAACGCAGCTCCCTAGCGCATACTGGAGGTTCCTGGTAGGCTAGTTGGCCCCCAGGGACCCCCAGTATTCAAGGGGAATTAGTTCCTCATCTTACAATGGGGCGCATTTGCAGAGTGCTGCATGGAGGGGGCGGGGCCTCCGGCACGATGCCAGTCTTTTTTTTTTTAAATGTTAAGAAGGGGAGCTGTGTGGCCCTCCTTCCTTTACTATTTTATTGGCCCTGGGGACCCCAGCCTATTTTTTTTTTTAAAAGGAAGGGGGCCGCGTGGCCCCCCTCCTGAGGCCATATTCGGCCCCGGGGACCCCATCCCCCGGGGCATGGCCAGTTTTTTTTTTTTTTTTAATTATATTTGGAGGGGGGCTGCATGGCCCCCCTCCCGGGCCACTTCTGGCCCCGGGGACCCCGTCCCCCGGGGCCTGGCCACTGCGTTGAGGACCGTGGGGGGAGCCCCAATGCCCCCGCAGTCCCAGCTGGCTCCCCGCCCCCTGCGGGAGCCGGCATTGCTTTTCCACACAGGAAGCTGGCGACATGCAGCTCCCTGTGTGGAAAACCAATGTGGTTTGAATTTTGGAAGAGAGAGCAGGTTACCTGCTCTCTCTTCCAAAATCCAAACCAGAGTTTGCTATGACAGGGCGGGAGCCATGAGGCTCCCACCCTGTCATAGCAAACTGCAGTGTCTTGGGGGTTGCAACCCCGGGACACTGCAGGAGCCGGCCCTAGGGGGTGGCGGTCCCCAGGGCCATCACTGGCTCCAGGAGGGGGGCCACCCGGCCCCCCTTCCAACATTGTCAATGTGGGTGGTGGTCCCCGGGGCTCGGGGGTCCTTAACGGACCCACAAATTTGCATAGTTAGTGCCCCGGGGTGGTGGCGGTCCCCGGGGCGTGTGGGGGGCTAGAGCCCCTCCACACAGGTGTTTTTCTTTTTTTAAAACAAGCCCCGGGGTGGCAGTCCCCGGGGCTGCAGAGGGGCCATGTGCCGCCCGCAAATATTTTAGAAAAGCCCCGGTGGCGGTCCCCAGGGCTTGGGGGGCCATGTGCCCTTGTAGGCCCCCCATCCATTTAAGAGACAAGCCCCGGGGGTGGCGGTCCCCGGGGGTGGGGGTCCCTTTGAGCCCCCTATTACAATATAAGCATTGCCTCCGGGACTTAGCTCACCCGGGGGCTTCAATTAAACGAAGCACGGGAGCCCGTGCTTCGTTTTTTAAAAATTTTCAGCCGAAATTCGCGCTGGATGCGCGAATCTCACCCTTTTTTTAATTATTTTTTTTTAATGCTATTTTGGGCCCTGAGCAGTCCTAGGGGGTCAGGGTGTTTCTACCCTGCCCCCTTTTCTTGCTTTTCACGTTTCTTTTTCTGTTTTCTTGTGCCTCGCTTCTACCGAGGCACAAGATGACTGCCAACACTTCCTGGTTTGGAGTGTTGACAGCCAGTTAGCATGAAGCTTGTGATCGGGAGGGTGCGTGGATCCTCCGCGGCCATATATATCACTATCTTTATTCCTTACATTTCTCAAATACTACTGAACGGATTTACACAATTTTAAAATGGTCGCTTTCTGAGCCAAGCAGTACCTTTTTGCCAAATTTTGTGTAATTCCGTTCAGCAGTTTTTGCTATAACTGTGTCTAAACTTTCCTATGGGAAATTGATTTTTTTACCTCTATTTTTTGATTTTCTCAAGGACTACTGAACGGATTTACACCATTTAAAAAAAAAAGGTCTCTTTTTGAGCCAAGGGCTACCTTTTTGGGAAATTTGGTGTAATTCCGGTCAGCAGTTCGGGCTGTAGCCTGTTCCAAAATTTCCTATGGGAAATAACCTGTTTTAACTTTCACATTTAATTTACACCTACACTTTTTGGCCCCTCACTCACACCACATCTATTGGCAAGGAACAAAAGATCTCCGCCAAAGAGCCCCTCATTGGGTGCCCGTTGGGTATTGCAGCGCCAACCCAACGAGGAGCAGGCCCAATGATGAAGCATGACACCTAGCTGGCTGGGTGTGTGAGGGCCCTAGTTCCGAAGGAAGGTATTCCCCTCCCGGACCAACACGACTGGTTTAAGGTGTCGGGTTTTCACCATCTACCCGTTAGACATTCACTTGTATCTCTCTCTCAACCTAACCCTGTAGGAACAGCATACCTTTTCTTTGGAGTTTATGATACGGGCTCGTATGCTGGACCTCTTCAAAATGCCCTATGTCCCCCTCTTTGTTGATTATAGAATGCACGGGTTAACCCCCGTGGGATATGTTTACAGGTTACCAGAGACGCAAATAGCTTCTCTTGGCCCATATTTTAATTTAAGGTTAACAAGTGATGCAAATGGCCTCTCCTGGTTTTTTCCTTTTTTAACTCTACATTACAACACCTCTAGGCTACTAAGCCGTATACGTGGCTCCCCGGTCTGGACATGTACTCTCCTTTCTCCACTCGACGCCAACATTTAGGTGTCCCTTTATCTCTTGACATTAATGAGAATCCTAGAACTCTAGGACCTCCCCTTACCAACACGGGGACCTTTTTTGCGCTTCAACCCCACTGGGTTAACGTTCTAGTCGTTCTTGTGCTAGACTGATGTGACGCACGTTTTGTCACTTCCGTATTTCGGGCACTGCACGTTTCCGGATACTTTTTCTTTGCATGAGAGACGACTGCTGCCATCACCCAGTTCCGACGGGGATGGGTAGGTTACAAGCTCGCCAACATCTTCTTTAGGTAAGAAGCAGTCCTTCAACAGAGTTTTGTCGGTTTCCTGACTTACCTTGGTTTCCGCGTTCTGCGAAACCGAGTGGTTGGGTCTCCCCTCAGTGCCCCGTATTTGTGTTTGCTAAGGTTGCTTACAACTTCTTTTAACCATATGCATTCTCCAGGTCACCTTATCTTCTGATGTCACGGCCCGCCGGAAACTGTTTAGGCGAGGCGTCATCTAGTTAATTGGTGAGTCCATGTCCTTCCGGGGTGTTTACGCTGTACTGTGAGCTTCGTGCTCATTTCGAAACCTTAGGAGACCATACCACGGGTTTCTTTTAACAATAATTCTAATACAATGGGTTAATAAGCCCTCGTTTTAAAAGGGTTTGAATTTATGTTATCAATATTAAGAGAGAGATACAGAATGCAAGCATACGCCTAACTTTTGTATATGCTGTTTACTTTTTTCTTTTGCAGAAATCCCTTCAACATGCATGAGTATCTAAACAACAGCAATACTATTACGTGGTAGGTAGTCTGTCCACCATTACCACTGTGTGTAGGTAGTTTCACACTTCAGATATTTTTTTGGTCCTGATGAATTGCCATAGACCCAGCAGGGCTGTTAAGGCAAGAAACATGTTGACCCTTTGGAATAGAGCGTTATTTTGTTCTGATCCATTTAGTCAGATCAAACCGCCTTCCTCTTTTTCTTTTAATCAGGTAGGAACCATATCCTAATAACAATTATTGGTTTACCTAACCTGTTTTAACTTTCACATTTAATTTACACCTACACTTTTTGGCCCCTCACTCACACCACATCTATTGGCAAGGAACAAAAGATCTCCGCCAAAGAGCCCCTCATTGGGTGCCCGTTGGGTATTGCAGCGCCAACCCAACGAGGAGCAGGCCCAATGATGAAGCATGACACCTAGCTGGCTGGGTGTGTGAGGGCCCTAGTTCCGAAGGAAGGTATTCCCCTCCCGGACCAACACGACTGGTTTAAGGTGTCGGGTTTTCACCATCTACCCGTTAGACATTCACTTGTATCTCTCTCTCAACCTAACCCTGTAGGAACAGCATACCTTTTCTTTGGAGTTTATGATACGGGCTCGTATGCTGGACCTCTTCAAAATGCCCTATGTCCCCCTCTTTGTTGATTATTAAATAACATGGAGAAACACATTTTGGGAACCCCCTTTTGTCTCGGCCCCCGCTTAACGAATCAACTTTCAGGATAGGAGCTGACTGGAGCACCCCACCAGTTTGAAAATTTTGCGAAGATTCGTCAGCCGGCGCCAAAGTTATTGGGAAAAGAATGTTACGAATTTCCTATGGATAATAGGTCCTAACTATAACTACCTACTGGCGACCCCCAGTAGGTAATATATATATTATCTACTGGCGGTCGCCAGTAGATAGTTATAGTTAGGACCGTGTTTCCATAGGAAATCTGAAAATTCTATTTTGAATAACTTTGGCGCCGTTTGACGAATCCTCGCGAACTTTTCAAAACTAATGGGGCGCTCCGCTCAGCTCCTACCCTGAAAGTCTCGGGGGATTCATCAAGCGGGGACCGGGAAAAAAGGGGGGTCCCAAAACGCGTTTTCCCCATGCATTTTCCCATATACTTTAGTCGAAGGTACAGCCCGAACGGCTGAACAGAATTACTTGAAATTTGGCAAAGAGGTAGTCCTCAGGTCAGGGATGTGCCTTTTGCATATATGGAGTCAATCTGTTCAGTAGTTCCTGAGAAAATTGCAGTTAAAGTACATAAATATCTATAGCCGCGCACCGTGCGAGCAACCTAACGTGCGAGAGCGTAATTCTGATTGGTGGTTACATGTTAGTCAACGTTCGAATCGGTCGAAATCAGGAAGTGTCGGCTGCCATTTTGTTTGTTTTGAGTGCGAGAGTGAAAAAGGGGGCAGGGTAGAGAGTTCCTGACCCCCTAGCCTTTGTCAGGGGGTCCCTGAAGGATCCCGAAGGCAGAAAAAAACAGTTTAATTTATTTTTTTTTAAATCGCGGGGTGCGCGCAACGTGCGCGCACCATGCGCGCACGGTGAAAAACCATTAAAAAAAATTTGAAAACATTTTTAAAACGTAGTTTATTGTAAAATAAATAAATAAAAAATATAATAATAAATACATAACTTAGCATTTAAAAAACCGTACAAATTCACTGGAAAAACCATAGGTTTCACACACGTTATAGTTAGGAATTAGCATTTAAAAAACCTTTCAAATTCACTTAAAAAACCATAGGTTTCACACATGTTATAGTCAGGTGGACATTTCACTCGTAAAAAAGCAATGAAATTCCCCTGTTATAGTTAGTTGAGATAACTATAACTCACGCGACCGCAACTCTATCACAAGGATGATGTCATCAGTGATGTCATGAGTGATGCCACTGACCATGTCATGAGTGATGTAATATGTGACGTCATGAGCAGAGGATTGCGGGCGCGCGAGTTATAGTTATCTCAACTAACTATAACGGGCGAATTTCATTGGTTTTTTACGAGTGAAATGTCCACCTAACTATAACATGTGTGAAACCTATGGTTTTTTAAGTGAATATATATATTCACTTAAAAACCATAGGTTTCACACATGTTATAGTTAGCTGGACATTTCCCTCGTAAAAAAACAATGAAATTCCCCCGTTATAGTTAGTGCAGGCAACTATAACTCACGCGACCGCAATCCTCTGCTGATGACGTCAGATATTACATCACTGTATTTAGGCACCTATTTACCCATGTCTTCTTCCATTAATCTTTTGCTATACATATATTACAAATATTTATTTTTCAGAAAGACACATATGTAATCAGTGATGTAATATCTGACGTCATCAGCAGATGATTGCGGTCGCGTGAGTTATAGTTGCCTGCACTAACTATAACGGGGAATTTCATTGTTTTTTTACGAGGAAAATGTCCAGCTAACTATAACATGGGTGAAACCTATGGTTTTTTAAGTGAATTTGCAAGGTTTTTTAAATGCTAATTCCTAACTATAACGTGTGTGAAACCTATGGTTTTTTAAGTGAATTTGTACGGTTTTTTAAATGCTAAGTTATGTATTTATTAATATTTTTTTTTTTCAGGTTTTTCACCGTGCGCGCATGGTGCGCTTCGCGCACCGTCCGAGCGCCCACGATGCATTGTGTGTGCGGTGCGTGCACCGTGCGCTCACGGTGAGCGCACCCCGCGCTTTTTCGTAAAAAAAAAAAAATGTTTTTTTCACCATTGGGGGTCCTTCAGTGACCCCCTGACAAAGGCTAAGGGGGTCAGGAACTGTCCACCCTGCCCCCTTTTCACGTTCTCCGCCTTTGTTTTTTGCTGCCTCAGACTGCGAGAGACAAAATGGCGGCCGACACTTCCTGATTTCGACCGATTCGAATGTTTACTGACATCTAACAACCAATCAGAATTGCGCGCGCACGGTGCGCGCCTATAGATATGTATGTACTTTTAACTGCAATTTTCTCAGGAACTAATGAACAGATTGACTCCAGATATGCAAAAGGCACATCCCTGACCTGAGGACTACCTCTTGGCCAAATTTAAAGTAATTCTGTTCAGCCGTTTGGGCTGTACCTTGGACTAAAGGTCCCTATGGAAAACTGCATGGGAAAAACGCGTTTGGGACCCCCCTTTTTTCTCAGCCCCCGCTTGACGAATCCCCGCGAGACTTTCAGGGTAGGAGCGGAGCGGAGCGCTCCACCTATTTTGAAAATTTCGCGAGGATTCATCAATCGGCGCCAAAGTTATTCCAAATAGAATGTTGCGGATTTCCTATGGAAACATGGTCCTAACTATAACTATCTACTGGCGACCGCCAGTAGATTATATATATATATATATATCTATATATATATATATATATATATATATATATATATATATATATATATATATATATATATACATACATACCTACATACACACGTTGGTGCTTACTTTGATATATTATCGCTGCCGTTCTGATGCTAATGTATTTTCAAATGTATTATTTTAGGGTGTTTATAGGCAGGTGACAGGTACGTTGTATTACAGCTTCTGGCACGCTATTTTAAAGCAGGTACTATTTCCTTTGCTCCTAGGTTTGTATTTACTGTTTTTCTTAATAGGGCACCGAGTATTGTATAAAGACATTTTCTGGAACGTCACAAACATTTTTCTCCTGTGCATCCAGCGTCGAAGCGGGGCACACATTTTTCTAATTTACAAATAAATAAATGTATTGCTGCAGAGAAAAAAAATGCTTGTGACTGGTGATGCAGCATACCCAGAAGCGTAGGACTATTTCATGCCCTTTTTGTTCACAATGGGCTTTGAAACGTATTACTTTTAAGGAAAATGGAATACTGTAAAGAGTACTTTTAAGTTCATCGTACACTGATGTCGTTTTGTATATTATATTTCGCCTATAAATAATGCACTGGCCTCCAAAAGGCACCGATTGTCTTGATTTACGTGCTTGCTTTGGGCTGTTCATAGCCCTTATTATTTTAGAAAGCTGTTGCCAGTGGGTCTACATTTGTCTTTTCAGCATGCACAAATAGAAAAAGAAACTGTGGCGTTCAGATAAAGATAAGCACACCCTGGCCGCAGTTAAAAATAATATTTCCCCAGCAGGAGACATAGCTGTCCTACATATTTGATTTCCCACATCACACTTAAATTGCTAAATATTAGTTGACATTGCTGGTTGTGTAGTATTGCGGGAATTGTCATGTCCTTATTTGACCAGATGTGTGTATGAGCTTTGATTCAAACAATGGTCTGGTTGTTCGGCCCAAAAATAGAATATGGCTGGTCTAGGTTGATACAGAGGTGAAAATATGCGTTTTTTTCATGCTCATATCCTAGCGAAAACCGCTAACTTTAGTATAGTCTCTGAAGTGAACAGCACGTAGGCGGGAAAAAGTTAATTTCGGCTGGTACTTATTAAATATAGTGCATCGGTTATTTGATATGGCCGTGGTTCCCACCGCCAGCCTTCTCATTTTACTACCCCTATATTGGGTGTCAGCATTGTTTGACTGTTTTATGTATACAGTCAGGGTCCCTATGCCGCAAAGGCTTGCCAAGGTTTCAGGCAGAGTCCTTGTCAACGACATCTATAGGCAGTGGTTAAATCCTGCTAGTCCCCGAGGTCACTGAAGGTCAGCGCTGGCTAGACAGAAAGCATGGCATGAAAGAACAGTGCTGTCATAAATCTCCACGTGGGCAGCTGGGCGAAATGCCAGGTGGGCTCCAGACACAAACCTGACATAGCCAGCAGATGACGGCTTGGTCTTTTCAGAGAGTTTATCCTCCAGCGTTAGCAGCTCAAACTTTTCCGCCATGTCTCCCTTCTGCAGGCTTGGATTTCGCGCGAGGTGTGAATTTCATGCGAGAGATTTACTTGAATGCCAACAAAACTACGGGGGAGAAGCGCTCGGTTTTAGCAGCGAAGGGAGAATATTGTTTCGACAGACGTGAAAGCCCAGAACAGGATATTACGGCGGTGTCAAATACCAGTCACGTTTCGGCTTGGAAAGTCAATATGGGCCGCAAGTTAAAGACGTCGTTTGGAAATCTTGCTCAAGTCAAGTTCGGAATAAAAGTTCAGGCCCAATTATTCTAGTGTTGGAATAAAAGTTGTATAAATGCGGAGCTTTTAAGTGTATATGCAAAATAAGCCATATTTGCCTCTGCGCTTTTCAAGAATATGAATTTTCTTATTCATTACAACTGGATTTATGGTGATAATCTACCTACGCACAAGAGAGCACAATCTCCATGTAGTACATTAGAGTTACTTACTTTGGGGTATGGTTCCTAAGGCGTGTGCGCGACTCCACTAATATCGCCGGTCACTGCTCCAGTGGCCACTGTGATCTGGCCATCTGCTTAATTCCTAGATTTTGCATACATTCTGGGCATGGGTGGTTTGACGGCACATTAGTTCTCTGGCCCCCCATCTACATTCACATATGCATGAACAGGAGCCAGCGCATAGGTAGGGCGCATCGTTTACAAGCACTGAGGCAGCAGATTGCCATCGTCCATATTACTGGAAAAGTCATTCCCAGGACCCGTCTTCCCATTGGTTGACAGGCTCCATCAATCCAGAGAGAAGAGAATAGGGCCAGCCTGAACATAACGGGAGCCATCATTTGGATGTTGTCTAGCCTTTTGCGTTTTCTCACGTTCTCTTTTAGTCCCCTTACACCTTCCAAAATGGAGTCTGGCCCTGGAATGAGGCTTGCATGTTGGTTCGGGGGCCGCTAGCGAGTGCTGCTTGTCGCCTTAACCCATAAATGGTCTATCCATCTACACCCGTTTTAACAGAAAACCTGGGGGAGCAGCCAACAAGCAGCAGATGCCAAACCGACACCTGTGTCTTCACCAGGGATGGTGAGTAAGGAGTTGTATGGGTCTGTGTGTGTGTACATGTATCTATGTGAGCAAGTATGTCGGTGTGGGAATTAGTAGTAAGGCAAAGAGCACATTTAGACACATCAATTTAAAAGTCAATTGGGATATGCGTATAAGCATAACCAATTGAGCCAGTTCACAGTGTTGAATTTAGCTGGGAGTCAGCAAGATGTATTTTCAGTCACAGAACTTTCAGCTCATTCTTGAAGGTGACCATGAGAAAGAGAGCTGTACAATGAAGTTGCAGTCCCAGTAAAGGGTTGTGCCATTGTGTCAATTTAGTTTTGAAAGCTGAAGGTCCTAAAGTAAGGTTTTCGAAGTGTATATTTTCTAGTGCACAGTCCATTCAATGCCTATCAATAGCTCATCAGAATTACGCTGCTTTATAATCTATGGATGTGTCAGAAATCCAATATTCCCAGCATTGAATGTGAACTGAGCCCAGAAAAACCTAACCCAATTAGAAGCTGATGGTAGGGCTTGAGATCTCCTGCCACAACTGGAGACCTATATGCAGCTGATGCAACAGAAGAAAACCCCTTTGTTATTTGTGTGACCAGATGACCATGAATGTGGCCTCTCTCTCTGCTAATGAGTTGTCACTTGCAGATCACAGCCTGTTCCACTCAAACTTTAATCATAAGGACATCCAGGAGACAGGGTAGACATCTTCCGAAAAGCTTACCATTATCTAAATTGTCAACCTACCTTCTTGGATTTACACACACATCAAGAATCCCAGATTATGGTACTCCTTCCAATCATGCACATAACAATAACACTCCACCCGTACCTCTTCAATAAGGGATAAAGTGAGGGGTATCAGTCATGGCAGATTGTAGAGATTTACCTTGGCAGGACAGAAAGCAGCCTCGACAACCCAGGGTACAGCTGAAACAATAATTGGATTCTAACTAAAGTTCAGCTGTGTAGGAAATTGGGTTACAGGTTGAGGGGGTGAAACCCTTCTCAAGCAGCAATCACAATTTCTGTTTGGGTGAAGTCACAAGCTAACCTCAAATTAACCCTTGCTCATCCGTCTGGTAGCTTTGCACAAATCAGTCAGGCTTAACTTAGAGGCAATGTTTAAAGTATTAATGCAGCACTTTAAACAATAATAAAGTGAAAACGCAACACAAGAAAAATCCTGCATTAATTTTGGAAAATAGCGTTTAATGTGATAATAAATTATTTGTGTCGAAGATGCATCAAGCAGGGCAGGTTCCGAAGAGCGGTGGGCCACAATAGGAGGTCCTGCCCCAAGGATGTGTATTACAGTGGCGGTTCCAGTGGGGCCATTAGCAAGACTTGCGATGCGAGGCCAAGTGTTGTTGTTGAGGATGCCGTCAATGGAGGCTTGTGATGTGAAGTCCTGCTTATGGTATGTGCCACACAGCGGTGGTTCAGATGAGATGAAGGCTGCAATATGAGGACCTCCATTGGCGATGCATTGCTCAGGAGCAGTTCTGATGTGAGGCTGCGAGGAGATGCATCGCACAGCGTTGGGTCTGCCAAAGAGACCACAGCTGGACTGACAGAGCATCGTCAGGCCCACTGCCAAGGGCCCAGGACTGGGGTAGCAGTATTTTTAGGGGCAAAACTCAACAGACAGAGTCTAGGTGCTGGGTAAATGACGATGGGAGATTTTTTTGTCCCTCGGACTCTGATCAGGGCTCAGCCAACTAGCCTTTGGATTCAATCTGGTAGTCCTGGGTTCAAGATGCAGGTCCAGTCCTTTTCAATCAGCCAGCAGGGCAGCACACAGCAAGTCAGCAAAGCAGCAGGGCAGCAGAGAAGCAATCATTATTTCAGCAGAGCAGTACACCAGTCCTTCAAAGTCTTTCACAGATCCAGATGTGTACTGGAGTTGGGTCTGAGAGTCTGATATTTGGTGCCAGCTTTGAAGTAGGAGAAGGTTCTGAAGGTTTCCACCCCCAGAGGTCTTTTGCATTTCCTGCCTGACTGTCCTGGCCCCAGTTTGACTGGGAACACAAAAGACTAGGGTCAAACCCTTTGTGACTGTGCTGAAGCAGGGGCTTTGTTATGCGCCAGTGTGGCAGGTGAAAGTTCCGCCCCCTTTCAAGTCAGATATAGCCCATCCTGCCAACATTTGATTACACTTTGTCCCACTTTCTGGGAGTAATACAGAAAGACTAACTGTCAACGACACCCAGTCATATGACCCAGGACCCCTGCTGCAGGCCCTAAGTGGTTTGCACAAAACATGCCAACTTTCTAAAAGTTTTTTGAAAGAACAATGGTCCTTGTTAAGAGTAATTAAGAAACCACAAAATGAATATAGAAAAAAATCAATTCTATATATAAGCTATCCAGCCGGATAGTGCGATTTAATAAGAATTAAACAATGTCAAGAAACAAACTGAATATGCAGTGGGATACAGTTCTGTATCCGATTCCACATAAACAAAAGGGTGACAATTGACAATTTACAAAGACATATTTTTAACAGAAAACATGAAGCAAACAGGCGAAACAAAAAGTTGCTTGTACTTCAATACAAAAGATGCGACAAGCGTGATAAATGGCTACAACCGTGACACATAATGATAAAATTGTTAGAGTGTACGGTGTTTTAAGGTGTCAACGACGTTTCGATCCCTATCTTAAAAATATTGGGATCATCATCAGGACAGTGGTAATGTTGGCCTGAGCAATTAGAACAACTGAACGGTCCTATGGAAGCGGTCTTCGGTGAGGAAAGGGGCCACTTGATTCACAGTAGAACGGGCCTAGTGTGAGGAGTTCAAGGCAGTGCTTGGTTCCTTCGCCCCGGTTGGTGCGTGGCTAGGGGCACTTGTGGAGATGACCAGAATCGGTCTTGGTTAGGATAGCATCTGCTATCCTAACCAAGTCTTTGTAAATTGTCAATTGTCACCCTTTTGTTTATGTGGAATCGGATACAGGACTGTATCCCACTACTTACTAATTTTGTTTCTTGACATTGTTTAATTCTTATTAAATCACACTATCTGGCTGGATAGCTTATATATAGAATTGATTTCTTTCTATATTCATTTTGTGGTTTCTTAATTACTCTTAACAAGGACCATTGTTCTTTCAAAAAATTGACTCCCTAGGTCCTTGGTTACCTTTTGGGGTTCCCTTGTCTTTAACAAAAACTTTCTAAAAGTGGCATTTTCAGAACTGTGACTTAAAATCCGATTTTACCAACGATTAAAGAGGGTTTTCAATTTCAATTGTTCAGACATCTTACGCATCCTCCCTACGTACTCCCAAATAAAAGTTCTCACTTACTAAACGTAATAAGGTAACCCAATGTTATCCTATGGGAGAGGTAGGCCTTGCATTAGTAAAAATTAATGTAAGAGTTTTTCACTGCCAGGACATGTAAAAGTGAAAACTACACGTCCAACATTTTGAAAACACTGCAGCCTGCCCTCTGGGCTGTTTAGGGTCTACCCTAGCGGGGATCTACATGTTTTAAAAATGAATGTTTAGGCCTGGTATATGGTTTATTTTGCCAGGTTGAAATGGCAATTTTAAACTTCAAACATAGGCTGCAATGGCAGGCCTGCAACATGTTTAATAGGCTACTTAAGTGGGTTGAACAATGAATGCTGCAGGTCCACTAGTAGCCTTGAATTTACAGTACCTGGTACATGTAGTATCACTTTACTAGGGATGACCAAGTAAATTAAACCCTAACAGGCACATGCATCATTGTTTAAGATTGCGATTCTTTATTTGCGATTTTTAAGGAATCACAAATAAAGAATCGCAAAACGCGATGCGACAAAAAAATTGTGAAAAATTTAAGAATCGCTAAAAATCGCAAAAATATTAGCGATTAGGGTAATTGCGAAATCGCTCATAGCGATTTCGCTATTTGCAAAATCGCTATTACCGAAGTCGCATTTTGATGCATCTTGATGACATCAGAACCAGGAAGTCAGCAGCAGAAGCCTCATTTTCTGTGCACAGTCAGAGGGAGTGGAGGGAGCTGGCTCTGGGAGCTGAACAGGAGTGGGATTGAGACATTCGAAACACCTGGCATTTGTAAAAAAGTGGAAACTCCACAAACACCAGAGGACAGCCAAACAGGCAGGAAGAGGAAAATGAAATTTTCGGAAAAAGAAATTGACTCCCTAATTGGGGGAGTTGTCCACAGCCATGATAAGCTGTTTGGTAAATTATCATTAAAAGTGGCAGAGCAGGAAAAACGCAAAATATGGACCCGGATCCAAAACAGGGTAAATGTCATTGGGGTGACACACCGCACCATCGACGAGTTGAAGAAAAGATGGTACGACTTGCGCAGTCGGTCTAAGGTGCACATTGCTGACCGGCTGAAGGAAGCAAGTAAGACAGGAGGGGGAACACCGACAGACACTGGGAACACTCCCATGGAGAACATGGTTGAATCCACAATCCAGCCTGAAGCTGTTGTTGGTGTGACACAGCTAGACACATCAGGAGCAACAAACACATCTGAAGGTAAGATGAATGTATGTTACCATTGTCCTAAATTATAAAGGTAAAACATCACCTTAGCACAGCACAAGTGCACACTTAGAACATCCAGTACACAATGTATTCATAAAGGGAAGTGCATTATGGGAGATGTAGGCAGGTCAAGCAGTTACAATGACAAGCACACAAATAGGAAAAAATCAATGCAAAACAGTGTAATATATTCTCAATTTAATAACAAAGCAAAAAATTGACTACTGTGACATGACATCACAGACATAAATGAATGCTGTTTTGCACTGTTAAACCTCACAGATGCAGAACGTGCAGAAGCTGAGGATAGTGACTACCAGGACATACAGGACACCAGCACAGTTGAAAATATGGACACACCGGTGTTGCCAACAAATCCATCACGTGCCCCAAACACACGCAGGGCAACTGTCCCACCGCTGGTCATCATGGATCCTGATGATGAGGCAAATGCAACACCAGAGGCCAGCCATGGCCAAGCTACTCTCATTCCAAAGCCACATACACAGGTCCACAGAAGCATTGTCAGAGTCAGGCATAGAAGAGCTAGATCACTCAGAACACAGCAGGAGGACCAACCAAATGATGTCTGGGGTGGTCTGAAAGGACAGATGCTCCGTATGCAGTGCCTGCTGGCCAAAAGCACACATTCAGTACAGATACAAATTGGGAAGATGGGAGCCAACATTGCAGTACTGTCAGATTGTGTGCAGTAACTGACCAAGGATATGCAGGAGGGACATGTATCCCAGAAAAGACACTATCGTCAACTGGTGCAGCACCTCAACATAGATGCTAAATCCAATAATAGGCTGGCCACAACAACTGCACTGCTGGCACGTAGGTCTGTGACCATGCAAACAGAAATGTCCCATTGGAGCGGGGATGTGGCTAAGTCACTGGAACAGGTGAACAATGCAATGGAAATGATGCATGCTTCCACAATTTCGGCCAACATATACACACAGGAAGAGTGTAGTGAGGAGGCCTCAAGCATGAGTAGTATAGCTATGCCAGTTGCCACTGCAGGAAGACACACCACACGCAGCAGTACCATCTCCGCTACCAACATGAGGGATGAAGATGCTGGCTCTGACAGGCGTCTGGGTGTTCGTGGGAGAAAGCGCTAGACTGCCATGTACAATGACATTCTGATATGGTGACGTAACCATTTATGTAATCAAACATTTTGACTGACTTACAAGTCATTATTTTTTTTCATACCACTTATGTCCATTACAGAAAATCCTGTGCCACTGGTCACATTAAAAGTGTGCTTCAACACTCATGTCATAATTTTCTTAAATAAAACATACTTTGATTGCAATATACACTTTTTGTGTCATCATTACTCACCTCAGAAATAATTTTGTGTGATGTTCAATCTTCTCCTGCGCCCTTCTGCTGCACTTGCCCCTTGTGCTGCACGGCGGTGTGGCACTTGCTGGTTCTCATCCTCCGAGTCGCTTTCAGACACCTCGATTTCCATGCCTCCCTTTGTCGCAATATTGTGCAGCATGGCACATGCTGCTACTATCTTGCAGCATTGTTCAGGGTTGTATTGAAGTGCTCCACCGGTCTTATGGAGGCATCTGAATTGGCTCTTCAGCAGTCCAAATGTGCGCTCTATGATGTTCCTTGTGGAAATATGTGTTGCATTGTACCTCTGTTGGTTGGCAGTTGTAGGATTGAGGTAAGGTGTCAAAAGGTAATTACGCAAGGCGTATGCGCTGTCACCTACATGTAAATAAGCAGAGGGCCATTGGCAGTTTGACATTGGCATTCGTACAATGACTTTGAGAATCAATTACACATATTTACCAAGCAGATGTCCCTCTCCAAATTCTTCCCTGACAAGACGGGTGTGTATGCCACTTTGACTGAATATATAAGAATCATGTGCACTCCCTGGAAATTGCGCCACAATGTCTGTAATTATGTTTTCGGCATTGCAAACAACCTGATTATTAAGGGAATGATAACATTCTCTATTTCTAAAGAGATATTCCTGTACTACAGGGGGACATATTGCCACATGGGTGCAATCAATACAACCTTAGACATGTGGGAAGCGAGCTATCTGGTAAAACTCCTATTTAGTTTTTGCAAGGTCATGCGCGGTGGTGGGGAAATTGATGTGTGACCCGATACGGGCCATCATGGCATCAAGGAATGCTTTGAATATTCTTGAAAGTGCGCTTTGTGACACACCTCCCGCTACTGCAATGACCCCCTGAAAACTGCCTGACGCCAGTAGGTGTAGGCAGCATAGGACCTGCACATGCATTGGGCTAGCATTGGTCCTACGTGTCTGTCGTTGCAGAATGGGATCCAATTCATTGAATAGATCATGGATCATTGTTGCATTGAGCCTATTCTTATCGTATATCTCATCCTCTTTCTGTCCTAGCAAAGTTATGTGGACTCTGAAAATGCGCTCATTTATTCACCTCCATCTGTGTCCAGCAGCCTGCAGCCTCATCCTCCTCGCCATCAGGTAAATCCCTGCCATTGTGAAATGTGGTAGCTCATTCTGGGTATGTTTAAATAAGTTTAAGTTGATTTTCAGCTGTATCTGATTTGCACTCATGATTACCACCTGGTTGTGATCCTTCTTATTTAGCACTTGCAAAATTGCGATTCTTTATTTGCGATTTGCTATTTGGGAGACGCAAATACAGAATCGCAATAATGTTTGCAGATTGTTTAGCGATTCTTTATATTTGCGAAAACTTGTGTTTTCGCAAATATTCAGTTGATGCATTGCTACACGGTATTTTGCGATAGCAAAAGCCATTTTATAGCGATTCGCTAATTTTGCGGTTCTTTTTAACGCTTGATGCATGTGCCTGTAAGTGTACTATTTGGGTGTAAGTCAATGTAACCATGTTTAAAGCACTCATCTTAGCATTGGTTAACAGTGGTAAAGTGCACAGAGTCCTAAGGCCAACACAAACAGGTTCAGAGAACAGGAGATTGAAGGCAAAACGTTTGGGGATGACCCTACAGAAAGGACCAAGTCCAACAATCTGCCAATAACTGTCATTTGTTTAATGGCCTGGACATGTTAATGGTAGTCACCCATACTAAGAAGGCCCACTTTGTTTGGACACCCATCTCTAGTAGAGTTGTTTACTGTGCTCAGGTGCAACATTCTAACAAACATGCAGCACCTCTTAGAGCAGGGATCTCCAACGAGTAGCTCGGGAGCTACTGGTAGCTCGCCAGTACCTTCAAAGTAGCTCTCTGAAGTGAAGTCAAGCCCAGTATCAAATTCAGAGAGTTGGTGCCTGTTAAAAGGAGGCAGCACTGATCATCTCAAGACCCTTAGAGTGACAGTCAGCCAAACTTATGCCAGTAACTTATACTAACACTCAAACATGCACTGTGTCGGCTTATCGGGCATGCTACATGACAGTCTGTATCCAATCTCAATGTAATTAAGCCACAAGGAGATTGACCATGTTGTAGTCCCTCCTTTATCAGTCATAACATATGTGTGAACAGTGCACCATCAAAAAAGTATGGCAGCAGTAGCCTGAGCAGTAATCCGTGCTGACTCACCAATGTGGGGGGTTGCAGGAATCAGAGTGAAAACGTCTGTTGGATGCATGACCTGAGGAGAACAGGGTATGATCTAGACCAGAGAAAATTAAGAGATTAAGCAATATTTATGTGTGTCCATAATAAACACTATTGCTTCCTGAAACTATGCCTGGTGCCAAGAGCCGCCAAATGTATATGCTATCCCCCATCATAAGAGTGTTATTGCTTGCATAATTGTTTCCATTCCTGGCATAATAGTGCCAATGGCATAAAATGGTCATCCTTGACAATTTTAGCATTTCTGGCCTAGTTGTTGTATACTACCAGCCATCATTGACATACTAAGAGCATGACTGGCCTATATGTACCTTTTCCTGGCATATCAATGGTCATGACTGATATATGGTCTCATCCCTGATCCTTATGGTTTCCAGCCTTGGTCCAACTGAGGCCCTAGTATAATTTTGGTCATTACTGGCATAATACAGGCATCAGTGGTGCTATGGTGAGCATCCAAGGCATATGACTGTAGTGTAATACCTGGAAATTCAAAGCAGTCTGTCCATATGAGGCATTTGTACATGGGAGTACATGATGAAAATGACAAGCTGATGTTTTGGGACTGTGCATTTCCTAAAAACTGAAAACTGATATTTTAAAGGCAGTTTTAGTTTTCAAAAAGGGGTTTTCTTCTGGAAAATTGAGTTTGTTCGCCCTCGTGGAAAGTGGTATTAGATAGAAAAATGTGCATTTTCAGAAACTGGTGAATGATCATTCAAGCTGAGGTGGGGAGACGTACTGCTGTGCTTATGTCCTTTGGGCCACAGGGCATGTCAAGATGTGAATGTTACTTCATAAGTCAAGGGGAGGCATTTAATGTTGATGAACTTTTTCCCAGCATTTCTGCTGGTAACCACACTTGGTATACTTGGGTGTTAACTACTGGAAATGGTGCTTTGGGTGGTCATAGTGTTGTCAATAGTTTTACAGTTATAAAATTTGCTAGTAGCTCGGGAAGACTTTCCTTGAGCAGAAGGAGCTCTCACTACAGAAAAGGTTGGAGACCCCTGTCTTAGAGCAATATGGTACCAATACTCAGTCTCTGATATCGTGATATCATAATATAATTGCTAAAATATCTACAACTAACATACATGCATCATAAGTATATAGAAATTAGTTTGATACCGTAGTAATTCCACATATATGTACCTTGAGGACATATATATTCAAGGTATGTAAATGGGGAGTTTAGAATAGCAACCCAATACATTCCTATACACTTCACAGATTCCACGAACAGAGTAGAGTTCACCGCCCAGGACTAGATAAATCCCAAACCTATTTAGATCATTAGATTAGATTTTAATAAATAATACCAAAGGTAGAACCAATTTGTTTAGTGAAAAAAGCGCCAAGAAGCAGTGAGTGCCACTCACTGTTAAATGGGAGCACTAGACCTAGGGAAAGTCAAAAGTTCTGGCCGACCACAATGGAACTCAATTCAAGTACAGGGAGCTGGTTAGTCCCATGGAAGAGTTACCTTCTCAAGTCTGGCTAGAAGAGTTCTGTTAACATTGGACAAGGTTGCGTAAAAGAGGATTTCGGCGCAAAGAGAAGGTTGAGCGTTGTGGACAGTAATTGCTGTAACACGAAGGGCAGGTCATCGCGGGAGCTTTGCATTGGTGGAGTGTCACAAATGGTCAATACCTGTGCTAAGTACAGGTCCTGCACTTCTAGTCATCACGGGCAGTCAGTAGCAGGCAAAGACCAGATCTTACCAAAGCTTTGCGTTGGCTGTCATCGCAGGCCATAGAGTCTTGGCGCTAATGGGCCTGTTCGCTGTTTTGAAGCGCCCAAACATCAGGATTTTCACCTTTTTCTTATGGAGGAATTTCAATGATTTAACCAAGAGTCCAGGACTTGGGGGAACACCACTTATGGATCAGGACTCACACTAGCAGAGGCCAGCAGCAGGGCTCCTGCAGGTCTGGTTGATGTTGGTCGTCTGGGAAGTTGCAGGGAGGCTCTAGAAGCTTGTTGTGTCCCTGTAGCCCACACAGGAGGTCAACCAACTGACCCAAGGAGTCACTGTGGGTAGCCCAGGATCAAGGAAAACAGATCCAAGCTTTCTTCTTCATACAGCAAGGCCGTCTTTCAAGCAGCATGGCAGTCCTTCTTCTGCATCCTCCATAGGTTCAAAAATGCTCTGATGAGTCATTCTGAAGATCCCTTTTTAGGTTGAGCCTATAGGAGCAGCACGCATACGCTGCTCGCTTTGCAAGGCGGGCAGTTATCTAGTATGGGATGAAAGCTCCGCCCACTCTCTGCCCATGTTTTTAATTGGCTCGTGTCATTGTCCTTCGTAAATGCTGCCGTCTGATTGGTTTTGAAGCTTGTTAGTCCCGCCTTATTATGGCCATGTCGTCATTTGTATCCTCCAGGGGCTACTGGCCCCTTTACTTTGTTGTTACACAGACGTGTACTATTTCCTTCGTGCACATGTAGAGCCATGCCGCTTTGTTCGTGCCTTCCCCTCTCTCTCCCTTCCCATTGTCCGTGCCTTCTCCCCCCCACCGCCGTCCGTAATGCCAATTTACCAATGCAATAGGTCTTCTGTAAATGGGAGACCTATTGCATTGCAAATGCTTTTAAAAAAACATTTTTCATGCGAAGAACATAAAAATATTCATTTTTTTCTTCACTGATGTTGAAGGATAGTGCTTTTTTTGTCGTAATAAAAGAAACTGGGGGCATATTATCAAGCCAGGCGATAAAATTATCGCCGCTCTAGCGGCAGAAAACTGCCGCTAAAACGGCGATAATGGGCTTGATAATATGCTCTATGGAATTCCAATTGAAGCCCATGTTAGATGTCCTTCACATCTAACATGGGCTTCAATTGGAATTCCATAGAGCATATTATCAAGCCCATTATCGCCGTTTTAGCGGCAGTTTTCTGCCGCTAAAGCAGCAATAATTGTATCGCCTGGCTTGTTAATATGCCCCCAAGTTACTTACCTGTACACTGTGGTTCTCCAGTATTGATATCCTTCATAGATTCACATGCTTGTATCTTCCCCATCGTCATGGTGGGAGTCTCACGGTATAGAATATAAATAACAGTATAAAGAAAAAACTGCACTAATACCATACAAATGCATTATACTTAGTAACCCAGTACCATCATTATATGGTCCAAATACCGACCAAAGAGACGCCAGCCCTGAGATCACAATCCCCAGCAGAGCCACCATACCTCAGATTTCCAGCCCTAGTGTGAGCCAAGGAAGCATCAAGAGGTAAAAGTGTTCTACCCTAGAAACGGGGAGGCGGGCGGGCCGCTTGTGAATCTATGAAAGATATCAATACTGGAGAACCACAGTGTACAGGTATGTAACTTGTTTCTGCTCCAGTATTGAATCTTTCATAGATTCACATTTTTGTTTCAGAATAGAAAGCAGCATCTCCTCCATAAAAAGTGTTTCATGGGTAGGAACTTCTATTTCCTAAGGATCATATAGTGTCTTTTTCAAGACTACCAGATCTTCTAGATCAGGGATCTCCAACGAGTAGCTCGGGAGCTACTGGTAGCTCGCCAGTACCTTCAAAGTAGCTCTCTGAAGTGAAGTCAAGCCCAGTATCAAATTCAGAGAGTTGGTGCCTGTTAAAAGGAGGCAGCACTGATCATCTCAAGACCCTTAGAGTGACAGTCAGCCAAACTTATGCCAGTAACTTATACTAACACTCAAACATGCACTGTGTCGGCTTATCGGGCATGCTACATGACAGTCTGTATCCAATCTCAATGTAATTAAGCCACAAGGAGATTGACCATGTTGTAGTCCCTCCTTTATCAGTCATAACATATGTGTGAACAGTGCACCATCAAAAAAGTATGGCAGCAGTAGCCTGAGCAGTAATCCGTGCTGACTCACCAATGTGGGGGGTTGCAGGAATCAGAGTGAAAACGTCTGTTGGATGCATGACCTGAGGAGAACAGGGTATGATCTAGACCAGAGAAAATTAAGAGATTAAGCAATATTTATGTGTGTCCATAATAAACACTATTGCTTCCTGAAACTATGCCTGGTGCCAAGAGCCGCCAAATGTATATGCTATCCCCCATCATAAGAGTGTTATTGCTTGCATAATTGTTTCCATTCCTGGCATAATAGTGCCAATGGCATAAAATGGTCATCCTTGACAATTTTAGCATTTCTGGCCTAGTTGTTGTATACTACCAGCCATCATTGACATACTAAGAGCATGACTGGCCTATATGTACCTTTTCCTGGCATATCAATGGTCATGACTGATATATGGTCTCATCCCTGATCCTTATGGTTTCCAGCCTTGGTCCAACTGAGGCCCTAGTATAATTTTGGTCATTACTGGCATAATACAGGCATCAGTGGTGCTATGGTGAGCATCCAAGGCATATGACTGTAGTGTAATACCTGGAAATTCAAAGCAGTCTGTCCATATGAGGCATTTGTACATGGGAGTACATGATGAAAATGACAAGCTGATGTTTTGGGACTGTGCATTTCCTAAAAACTGAAAACTGATATTTTAAAGGCAGTTTTAGTTTTCAAAAAGGGGTTTTCTTCTGGAAAATTGAGTTTGTTCGCCCTCGTGGAAAGTGGTATTAGATAGAAAAATGTGCATTTTCAGAAACTGGTGAATGATCATTCAAGCTGAGGTGGGGAGACGTACTGCTGTGCTTATGTCCTTTGGGCCACAGGGCATGTCAAGATGTGAATGTTACTTCATAAGTCAAGGGGAGGCATTTAATGTTGATGAACTTTTTCCCAGCATTTCTGCTGGTAACCACACTTGGTATACTTGGGTGTTAACTACTGGAAATGGTGCTTTGGGTGGTCATAGTGTTGTCAATAGTTTTACAGTTATAAAATTTGCTAGTAGCTCGGGAAGACTTTCCTTGAGCAGAAGGAGCTCTCACTACAGAAAAGGTTGGAGACCCCTGTTCTAGATTATAGAGTGGATTGTGTGTCTCAGCATGTACAACAGTCAACAGTACCATCTATAAGCATAAACATGTTATATAATTTACACCATTAAATCACATATTTTATCACCACCAGAAAAAACAACATTCTTTCAAATGTATGAAAATACCTTAAAGAAACAGTCGGCGCAGCACCGCTTGTCCCACCGCTGAATCCATTTTCCAAGCTGTGTCAAGACAGTAGTGTCTGGTAAATGTATGGACATTTGACCACGTTTCTACTCTGCAAATGTCGGGGAGCAATACTCCCGCAAACAATGCGGCAGAAATCGCCATCTTTCTTGTTGAATGAGCAGTTGAGCACGAACTGTCAAGGGTCGAGGCCTTCCAGCCTTTTTGTGACAGAAAGTATTAGCTGAGGCTATCCATCTGGAAATACCAGATCCTGGATAATGCCAAACCTTTCCTGGGGGCAGCGAAAGCGATTAACAGTTGATTTGTTTTTCTAAAGGATTTTGTTCTGTCTATATAAAATTTTAGATATCTTTTGATATCCAATGTGTGAAGAGATCTTTCTGCTGTAGAAGATGGGTCTTTAAAATATGTAGGTAAAACAATAGGTTATTTGAGGTGAAAAGACGTTGGAACTTTTGGAATGAATTTTGGATTTGTTCTAAGGATTACTCTGTCTGCTTTGAACTCTAAAAAAGGTTCTGCTATACAAAAAGTCTGAATCTCACTGACTCTTCTGGCTGACATCAGTGCCAGGAGTAAAGCCACCTTCCATGATACGAACTTCAGGTCAGCTTTGTGAATCGGTTCGAAAGGTGACTTCATCAGCTCAGTGGTGGACGGACAGCAGCAGTGGGGGACGAGGACTCCCCACTGTCTCCCTTCTCAAATCTACTGCTATTGATGATGATGATGAACTACCCAGGGGCACCCGGAGACCGAGGGGTGCTGTCCAAGAAGTGTGAGTACCGCCAGGGACGTGCTCATTGGGGTACACTTTGTGAGTCCAACAGGGCATCGTTGGGAACATGCATTAGTCCTTGATCTGAGCATGCGAGGTCTCAAATTGCTTCAATTATCATAGGACTGAAAAGAGGGCACAGCAGCCTAGACAGACCCTTGTGTGCACAGAGATATCACATTCATGCTGTGCTGCCTCAGCTTAGTGTCATCTTGCATTGTCTCCTCCCCACTGCTGGCACCAGCCAGTGCACGGCGAGAAACCCTGTTTCCAGTGCAGCTGATTTAAACTTGGGAAATACATAAGTTAAATAGATTGGAAATCGTATTCTAGTTAAGTACCTTTTAAGCACTTTGGTTGGAAAAGGTCCTCTGAAAGCCTCAGTGACAATATCAAGAGATTTCGCCATCAATCGTGATAGTTGCTGCTGTCAGAAATCTTTCACCATGATACTATTATAAAGGCGTGCTGCTTTGGGTGTGGTGCATACTTTTTCACAAATACTTGGCGCAGTTAGCGAGAGCTCCATGCAGTAAGGATGCATTGGACACACGGTGGTTAATTAACTAATCATTAAAAGCAACTCAGGAAACCCCCTCCTTTCTGTGCTTCAATCATCTTCTCGTATAAGCAAACTGGTTGCTATAAACAGGCACCAACTCTTCGCAGAATTTTTTTAAAATAATTAAGTCACATTTTTAAAACGTGTGCTAGGAATCACAAGCGCATTTACCATGAACAGAATATAAATGTCCATATAAAATTAATAAAGAATAAAAAAAAAAAGTGAATGCTGGATTGTTTAGAGTGCAGTATGTATGTTAGCATTGGTAGGTACTCGAGTGCCCACCTGATCAAGAATACTTGATGACAATAACTGAAATCACAGCTTCTTTAAGGCCAGTCTGTAAGCTTGGGGTGGCGTATACCAGATTGTCTCATTGTGTAGCTATTTCTTCACGCTCTCTTGGGGGCATATCAACAAGGGCTTTATCTCTGCTTTTTTGGCTCGAAAAGCCAAAAAAGCAGAGATAAAACTAGCACCCTATCAACAACAGGGTGCTAACATGCAAATTTGCATGTTAGCACCCTTTTACTCTTCGCTTCCCCTTGCATCTCTAATGAGATGCAAAGGGGGCGTTCCAGAGTAAAATAATAGGAGAAATGTCGCTAAGCGACATTTCTCCTATTATCAAGAATATCGCTAACCCTGTTAGAGACAAAAAAAGCAGCGCTAACTGCGGTTAACGCTGCTTTTTTACGTCTGGTATTTTTCTGACTTAGCCATGATATCCTATGGAAGGAGGATATCCTGGCTAAGTTTGCCTGTCCCTATCAACAAGCTAACGTGAGATTATCGCTGGGTTTCCAGCGATAATCTCACGTTAGCCACTTAGCGTGAGGATTTTTATCGCTACTGAGATAAGCGTTGCTAATAGCACGCTATCTCAGCGATAAAAATCAACGCTAGCCGGCGATAATTATCCTGGCGCTAAGTGCGCTTAGCGATAATTATCGCCGGTTGTTGTTGATATGCCCCTTGGTTAGGTGTACATGATGTGTTAGGGAGTTATTAAGCATGACAGCTCACATGCAGGTTGAGAGTGTTCCAGCTACATAGCTGAAAGACAATAGCTCTGGCTAAACACGTATAAAGTCCCAAAAGAAAGACCTATTGGCTGTGCCAATGCTTGTTTTACCTGGTGCCGGCCTTTGAGTGGAGGAATTCCTTTACCTTTCTCCAAAACTGGCTTTGATCAGACCTTCCCCTTCCCCTGGGTTTAGCTTCAAAAGCCTCTAGGGGGACAAAGGAAGGGGCAAGCCTGGTGGCAGGTTCTTTTGTGTGTGCTGTGGGCAAGGTCATTTCAACTGTAGTTATGGACGGGTAGCGCTTCCCCTCAGCCTTCCTGCCAGAAAGACCCAATCCCTGCTGCACTAGGCGGCCTTGCCACAATGCACATTCCTCATGGGGGAATCATTAGCATGCCCAGGCAGCTGGAAACTCCTAGAAAGGACCAGACACTTTAGACAGCACAATGCCAACTTTCTAAAAGTGAATTTTTCAAAATTGCATTCTAAATTCCGACAATTAAAGAGGATTTTAAATTGCAATTCATTTAAGGTTAAATCGTATTTTTGTAGCTGCTCCAAATATGAAGGTAACACTTATTAATTGGAATAAGGTAACTGACTATGAGCCTATAGGAGAGATAAGCCTTACAACTGTGAAAAATGACTTTATGAATGACGGTCATGAAGGGGAGTTTACATATAGCCGTGACTCCATATAATGAGGCTTATGGCATGGCAAGTGACCCCCTGGAAGTCTTTTATCAAGTGAACCTAGCTTTGCCTACTACACCAGACCTTCTTGGCTTATGTGAGTCAGGAACCAATGAAGAAACTACCTCAACTAATGTGTACTGACGCCACAACTGTATCAACTGCTCGTCAGTTCGGCCAAACTCACTTAATGTATCCAAACGCCCTAGTCAACCGCTGTATTCATATCCCAGACAGATCAACTCTATGGAATCTTCTCGAACTGGCTTTGGAAACTAGACAAGCTCACCCAAATGCAAGAGCAGAAAGAACAGCCATCATGCCAAGCGAGAGTTCTTGCAAGCAGCTACAGTAATCAATACTTTGGGTGCACCCGGTGATGTCCTTGGACTAAGTACAGACAACCTATCTCATCTGAGGAGTCCCGCTGTACTGGAAGTGAGAGAGAAGGAATATAAATGCCTGAAAGAAGAATTTTCTAAAACAAAGCAGGAGCTCAAGTTAAACGATGAAGAATGTGAAACACTTTTGAAAGTCGACTATCAACATGGACAAGAGTTGGAAGAGTTTAAAGCTAGTTTGTTTGAGGAAGAGCACAAAATGGTATCAAATGCAATTATTAAACAAGCAACAGCATAAAAAATATTGTAGGAAGCACAAGGAAAGAAAGGTGTAATTCAAGTTGAAGTTGCTGCATTAAAAACGCTGGTTAGGTCTACATCACCAACATAACCTACCAAAGGGATTCAACCAGGTGTAAATTTGCCCTTTCAAAAAGGCAGTGGGAGGACTAAAGTACCAGAAGCCCTATGGTTGGGTTTCAATGGGAACTCAGTGTCATGCACCCAATTGTGAAGTACAGTAAAGAGGCTGATTTATCTCTGTACAAGGAATTCAAATCTTGGAAAGAAGAGCCCAAATGGACCAACAATGCTCCTTTTGTGGCAGAATATATCAGGAAGACAGATGTCCATGCCTGGCCTTGTTTAAAAGTAAGTTGTCCTCAGCTGTTCTTGAAGTGGTGGAAAACATCATATTGAGCATTGAACCAGTAGGCTTGCAACTTACTTGATTTGTGAAATCTTCAGCAGTAGAATGTGGAGGACCAAAGAAAAGTGTTCTAATCGGTCAAAGTCCTGTAAGCACAGAATTAAACTAGGAGACTCAAGCAATTATTTTTACATTTCTCCATTTTGTAGATATAGGATCACATCTGTATGCAACTTATTCACATACATTTGGTATATCCAACAATGACTTCTGAAGCAGCAGGATATTGATCAGATGTATTGGGAAGTGATGCAGTGGATAAAAGAAATGTAACTGGCAAAACATAGATATTATAAAGAAGAACTTTAATGACAGTTAAGAAGGAATATGCACACATTAAACTGAAGGTTAAAGTTATACTTTTTTATTTATATTTATTCCCAAGGAGTGGGTCCAAAATCCTTTATTTTCTTCCTTTCCTCAAATTGCACTTAGAAGTACTGTGATTATTCCAAACCGACTTATGCTGCTGTGCTCTTATATAAGTGCTGCAATTGTAAATTAAGGTTGCTGAGAAGCAATCTGATGAAATAAATATTGTTAGAGTTTAGGAATTTTTCACTGCGAGGGTATTTAAAACTTAAACTCACAAGACCTACTTTTTAAATGCCATCCTGCCCTAGGAGCTGTTAGAACCTACCTTAGAGGTAACTTAGAAGTATTAAAATAGAAGGATAAGACCTGTCAAAAAGTTTATTTTTCCAGGTTGAATTACTTTGGGTGGTACAATGAATGCTACTGACCACATGTAGCATTCAATTTACAGGTAACCCTGGGCGTAGTTTGCGTAGTCGCACTATGCTACGCGAAGTGCACTTTGCACTACGTCACGCTATGCGTAGCTATGCGAACTGCGTATTGCGGTAAGGAAATGCTGTTCGCAATGATTGCACAGTGCCGGATGCTTGTCCGCACTGTGCAATCATTACAAACGGCATCATGCACAGTGCAAGCGGTCGTTTTCTGCTGCTCAAGTAGATTTGTACTTGAGCGGCAGCTTTCTCAATGCGAACTGGTAGTTTCTCATCGCGAGCGGCCGCGAGCATACGCGACCACTCGTAATGAGAAACATGACCTGCCCGCGTTGAGAATCTCGCCGGGGTGTTTATTTTCCACGCTCGTGATCGGTAACTTGGGGGCATATCAACAAGGGCAGAGATAAAACTAGCACCCTATCAACAACAGGGTGCTAACATGCAAATTTGCATGTTAGCACCCATTTACTCTACGCTTCCCCTTGCATCTCTAATGAGATGCAAAGGGGGCGTTCCAGAGTAAAATAATAGGAGAAATGTCGCTAAGCGACATTTCTCCTATTATCAAGAATATCGCTAACCCTGTTAGAGACAAAAAAAGCAGCGCTAAACGTGGTTAATGCTGCTTTTTTACGTCTGGTATTTTTCTGACTTAGTCACGATATCCTATGGAAGCAGGATACCATGGCTAAGTTTGTCTGTCCCTATCAACAAGCTAACGTGAGATTATTGCTGGGTTTCCAGCGATAATCTCACGTTAGCCACTTAGAGTGAGGATTTTTATCGCTATTGAGATAAGCGTTGCTAATAGCATGCTATCTCAGCGATAAAAATCAACGCTAGCCGGCGATAATTTTCCTAGTGCTAAGTGCACTTAGCGATAATTATCGCCGGTTGTTGTTGACATGCCCCCAAATGTTGTCGATCGCTAATGAGGAAAAAGTCTCCCTGGGATGTTGATTTGCTCGCTCGCGGTCACCAACTTGACGTTGAGGACCGCGAGCGAGCAAAAAATGCCCGCTATGCTATGCGTTTTTGCACTGTGCTATGTGCAATTTGCGTAGCGCGTTGTTGCGCTCGCTACGCACACTCCACGAGCGTAGCATAGTTTTCCGCCCAGGGTTATTTACAGGTCCTAGGTGCTAGGGCATTCTAAGGACTTACAAGTAAATTAGGTGCACCATTTGTACAGTGTTTTAGGTTAGAGCACAAGCACTTTATCACTGGTTCACAGATAAAAAGTGGACAGAGTCCTAAAAGCCAACAAAAATGGGTTCGGCAAAGGAAGTCAGAGGAAGGTGACCCCGTAGAAGGGGCCAGGTCCAATAGTCATCTATGTTTTTCCTATTATAGCAAAGTAGCACAACTTTACAAACTCAGTTTTCTGACATAGTCTTTGGAAGACTGATATCATGAGTGCAATTATCTTAATACATGCTGACAGAGTAGCAAATGGGCATAAGGACTAATGTGTTAAAGGGTTACTATACTTGGGATTTATGACACAATTACCAGTACATTTAGAACACTTTTGAAATAAGTAATTGATTAAAATATGGTGATGATGAGACAGAATGGAGGAGTAAGATTTATTTTATAAGAGAGGCGTGATTAAGTTGAGCTTATAGTGTCAATTTTGACTTTAAGGTAGTGTGAACGACTGTAACAGAAATATAGGGAAGGAGTTATTGAGGTATCACAAGCAAGGAACAGTAATGGTCATTTATTATTTTCGTTACTTCTTTGGTAGTACAAGCTTTGCTACTGATCTCAATCTTAATTTACCTGTTGGGAGATGGTCAAAGATCTCTATGTCAGTATCTTGTAGGCTCCTTGGTGTAAAACCAAGGCAGATAGCCATGAAAGTGGACTAGTGGATTACCAAAAGTGTTCATCGTTTGCATGTGACTAAATAATTCCTCTTCATTCATTTTTTCTTTGCCAGCACATAGTCTTTGAAAGTGTACTTGTATGGTAAGGGTGTGGAGATCCGTGCATGTTCTTCTGATCCTCAGGGCAATCAAGGAGTGTCCTTGAGAGGCACCAAGACACCTGTTTCAGGGTTTCTTAGGGATGGGGGTACCACAAGGTCTACCATAAGCAAAAATCCAGAGTATCAGCTTGAGAAAAAGCCAAAATGATGGAGTGACTCTCTCTACAAATTGTTAGTCCATTCTTAATCTTAACCCCAGGGTTGTGAACTTCTTCACCTTGTTAGCACAGACTTTGAAGTTTTAACCGTGGTCCGTTTGAGCCACTAATCCTGCACCCAGTTTACACCTCCATCAAAGCAATTTGGAATTGCGATGTCAAGTTAAGTAAAGTCAAATAGAACTTTATTCAACCAAGAGGCCATAAAAACATAGCACAATGGTAAAAACATACAATGCAATTTTAGAAAGATCCAGCAGAATGTATCCATGTGAATGATAAACAGAAATCCAAAAGATGTATAAATAATTCAACATTCATCTGTTAAAAGTATTACGTTAAGTTTCATATCATTTCCCAAAATAAAAAGCAGTTTTTATAAAATGTAACAATAAATAGCACAATTCCCACGAACCAAATGATTACAGGAATATTATCCCTTCCTTATGGAGTCTCAGGTTGGATTTGAGCAGTAGTGGGACCAAGAAGAAGCATTTGGGCCCGAGCATAGAGCGCAACATAAAAAAAAGTGACTAGTGCTCTGTTTTGAAGTACCATCGCACCCACAGAGTGGGAGATCCCTTTTCCAGGCCCGTGCTATAGGAGAGGCAAATTTAAAATGCAATATTCCCAGCCAAAATTTTGTTAGCCAATATCGATATGTGAGATTCACAATCCAGCTCGGTAAGGCTCAGTACTACATGTGGTGGAGACTAGGGAATACCTAACAATTTAATCCTTGAGATTGGGCACTTTCCAGGCACGTGTTAATACAGTAATCCATATAACATTGCTTGACACACAATTTATGGTTATGCTCAATCACGGAGGGATTGTCATACTAGTACGTTAGCCTAGAGCCTTGAAGGTGTCTTTCACATAAAATAGCCATGGTATCTGATTAGCTGTATGTAATGAAAGGCAATCTGCATTGCAGGTTCTGGTCACAACAGTCTTAGGTGTAGCCCAGATTTTAACTCAAAGTAATAAAGGGGCCAGGCCAATCAGGTCTCCAGGTATGTCAGCCCTGATTCTTCATACCATATTAAAGTTGCTGTGTTACGTGGAACTGAAAACAGTCTACAGGTAAAGTTGTTTTTTGCACTTTGTAAAATACCCCTTTACTATAACCCCACAGCCCGGCGTTATATAAGACTGCTGAGATGCACTTGCTCCTGTAAAATAAAACATTTCTATTATTGGTTTGTTTTGCAGCTTTCATGCAAATCTAAATATGAATTCAATATTCCTCCTAAAATACTGAAGTCTTAGCATTATAAGGAGTGCTCAGCTAAGTGATTGGTTAAAAAGAATTCCTAAGTAGTTAAAATGATTTACCTATGCTAAAATATGGTCCCCCATTCTAAAAATCTTGAGGCCTAATTATGACTTTGGTGGTCTTGGAGTGGGCTGCCACGCCAGCGCCCGGCTCCAAACCTGCCAAAGTCAACCACCTCCCAACAAATTACAAATTTTTTCAGGGTCTGGTTGGCGGACGGCCTGGTGGTCCCATGGAAGTACAGTACAAAGGCTCATATGTGAGCCTTAGAACTGCACAGATGCTCGACCGTCAATGCAGGTTCCTGCATGGCATGGACATTTCATAAATGTCAGAATTTGATCAATGAGAGTCTGGATCCCATTTGCTGTGCTTGCAATCTGCGTATAATAAAATGGGGGCGGGCTTATTTCCCATGCGCGGCACATCTTTCACATTTTCCATGACAGGAAAAAAAAAGGGGCCAGGATGCACCCCTCCCTTACTCCCTATAAGGACTTATTGGAGGGTGAGTATTTGCCCAAAGGGGCATAGCGCGCTCTTGCTTTCAGATATTAGTGTGGAGTTAAAAGTTCTGGCTTGACAACATCCCTCACATTATGTCCCACAGTTTATGATGATTCACAAAGTCAAATGCAATAAATAAATCTATGAAAGCCAAGTCCACAGATTCACATTTCCCAAGGATTAGGTAGAAATTTAGGCATTGTTCAATCATCCCTAGACCAGATCTAAAACCAAATTGGGCGTCAGATAGTACATTATTTGCTGAAGCCCATTTTTCAAGACCGGACAGCAAAACTCGTTCCAAAATGTTTGCACTAGAATCGATGAGAGAGATTGGTCAGTAGCATGTAGGTCTCCTTTTTAAAATACCGGGACGAATAGGGCAGTCTTCCAGGAGTCTAAAATAGGACCCTAGGTTTCCACTCTAAATATGTTTGGTAGTAATGGAGTGCACAAAAGAGTATTAGACCAGTGGTTCCCAAACTTTTGACTCCTGAGGACCCCACTGAGTCACCACTGGATGTCGGGGACCCCCAAGCAATTTGTATGATTTAAATTTCAAACGTTAAAACAGTAATTCGAAAAAAATAAACACATGTGTGCACACAAAACAAATACTCGAATTACTAAGGATTTTAGGGGCATATTTACAAACCCCTACCACCATGGAAACATCACTTTTTTCAACGTTCGCGTGTCGATAAGGGCTTCACCTTATTTACAAGGCAGCGGTAAGCCACTTAACATGGCTTAACGCTGCTTTGTAAATAAGGCCCCCTTTCGCGCAATGCTTAGCGTGAAAGGGGTGGGTAGTGGGTTTTGCAGTGGGTGTTCCACCGCGAAACCCATTGATTTTGATGCTGCCCCCTATTCACAGGAGCAGCGTAAATAGAAGGCAGCGCCAAAATTAACACCAGGGAAAACCAGGTCTTAACTTGGCGATACGAGGAGAAATGGTTTATTTCTCCTAATTTTTGCTTTTTCCATGTGTGCTGCCTTGTGCAGCACACATGGAAAAAGCAAAACGCCTTGCATTGTTTATGTTCAGGAAGGTAACACTTCCTGCACATAAACAATCACTAAAAAAATAGCATTTTGTAACTTCCATGCGTGTTGCATTAAACAGCACACATACAAGTGACAAAACCCCATTTCAAGATTGTTTATGTGCAGGAAGGGGGGACCTTCCTTTACATAAACAATCTTCCCCTGCACGCAGACACCCTTGCACTGTGTTGCAAGGGTGCCTGTGTTGGCGCTACACTGCTAAGTATAGCACCAGCTCAGGGCGAAATGTAGGGCTGCACTATATTCTTGTAAATATGGTGTAGCCCTGCATTTCTGAAGTGGCGGCGTGTGTCATTAAGCCAATGAGGCTAATGACACGCTCCACCACTTCTTTTGTAAATACCCCCGTAGTATTTTATATTGAAAGAATTTGCAAAAAACTTAGGGGCAGATCTATGTTGGAGTTGTGCCACTTTACGCCGCCGTTGCGTCAATTTTGTGATGCAGCGGCGGCGTAAACCCTGCGCCACGTTGCGCCCTATTTACATCGTGACGCATCTATGGAGATGCGTCACGGTGTAAAGCCCTGCACCACATGAAACCTGCGTCAGATTTCATGTGGGCGTTTCCACACAGGGGGGGCGTTCCGTTGCAGGAACGCCCCTGAAAAGTGACTCAGTGAAATCTATATAGATTTCACTGAGTCACTTTCCCAACGCTGATGCGTCAAAACCCTGCGCCTGCTTGAAGCAGGCGTAAGGCTTGATGCACTATGTTAGGTATGGGGTAGGTTGGAACAGTGCTGAAGTTGTGTCACGCTTGCGACACAACTTCAGCACTGCGCCAACCTTACGCTGGCAGATGCGTCACATATCTGCTTATCCTTGCGCCACGATGCACCGCATTGTAAATGCGGAGCATCTGCGGTGGCGGAAGGGCAAACTTGTGTGACGCATCTTCCCTGGCGCATCCATCCTGATTTGTAGGGATGCGCCAGGGAACATAAATCTGCCCCTAAAATTTTAAAGGGAAGGTTGGTGCTGCATCTCTGTGACCAACTTTTAAATGGTTGGTTTTATTTTGCAGTACGAGGCTCCTACTCCTGCCAGGGCCAGACTGGAAACCCAAAGCAGCCCTGGCAAATGTTTTCAGACCAATCCCCATACGGTGCACACCAAGTGCATTGAGTGTGCCTGACCAGTACAAAGGGGACTTTGGGATACTCTCCCCCCAAAGAAATTTAGGAAACAATGGTGCAGTCTACAACACGTTTATCACTTTACATCACACACATATAGAGACAATTAATCATAAGTGTAAATCAGTGTATAGAAAATGTTACATAAGGCAAAGGGGACTGCAAGGTGTAGGATTCATTTATACTGGTTGGCATTTTTAAAGAGTGCTTGGTCTGGAGAAGCACAAAAAACTTGTGATTCAGAACATAAGAAAGTGGTTAGCATTGACTTTAACAATAAAAATGTATTTCCCCCCTAATAAACCTTTTTAGCAGCATCGGGATAATGAAAGACAGGGAAAAAACATAAGTTACTAACTTGTACCATGCAGTTTTCAAGCAGCTCTTTGATGACAGTTTAGGTCACTGTGCTAGATTACGGTTGTCACTTATGTACTGCACAGTAACAAAATAATTTTTGTGACAAAAGCAGTAACCCACTCGCCTCTGCACATAAAATACTGTTATTTGAAATGCATGGTACACGTTCTTTGCAATAGGCATATTAATCCTCTGTGCTACATTAGATAACTCAAAGCTGCCACAGGACAAAACTCTCAACCCTTGCTCCACAGCAGGTACATTAATGACTGGTGTTATCTTGACACTTTTATTGTTGCTGGAAAACTGCTAATTATACAAGTGCAGTGCTTTTTAAACTGCTGCCTGCGGACCCCCTGGGAAAGTGTCAGTATGCTTTTGGTCACACATTTCTTCCCCCATAAACACAGATTACAGCAATTATTTTTATCTAAAAATTGTAGTTAAACACTGCCAACCAGCTGTCACAGTAAATATAATTATAAACATTATTTCACATTAAGGGGTGATTACGATATCGGGTGGAAATCTCCTCGACTGTGTTGGAGACCTTCTGACTGACTCGGTCGGTTTACACCTGACCGCCCGATTACGATGTTTGCGATCAGAATGTAAACCATGCGGTTATTCCGACTTGATTCCGACCAACTCGCGGAGTATCCGTGTCAGTCAAAACTGCATCGTATACCCCTATGGACAGCGTTTCCATCCTCGGGATTACGGTGTCAATTTCCAACAGCCTTTCCTTGCCCGCCTGTCCGACATGAAAATGTTGTTGGAAATCACTCTGGGGGGCCCTTGCAGGGCCCTCTTCATCCTGCTGTCTCTGGTTGGGGGCCTAGGGAGTACCTAAGGGACCACCCCTGTTAAACCCTACACAGTGTGGCAGGCACAATGGCGTGCCCATGACAGGGTTCAGGGTTTTACACACACACCCCATTTCCCCATAGGAGCCTGTGTTATGGCTGGTTGTCAGGCATAACACAGGCTCCCACAAGAAACAATGGGAAAACAACCAAATCGTGTTCGGTCGCATCGTAATGTGATGGGTGGAACTGCTGACTGCGAGTCGGTCGGTCTTCATTCCGAGATGGTGTTGGGAGAAGCCTTTCCATTTCCACCCAACATCGTAATCAGGCCCTAAAGGACAAATACATATTAAAGCTAAAGAATTGTAAGATTTATTTTTTGCATTTTCAGCATTTATAAGCTACGGAGTCTACAACCTGTAGGAACATTTCGATTTGTCAAAGCGCAGTAAGTTGTCATAGCTGTAATCAAAAATAATTTTGATGTTGCATTTGACATAACAACATGAAAGCTTGCAGTGCAATAAAAAAATAGTTTTCTATTATTTTTTTACAAACTAAGGGGCTCATGTACAAGACCCAATGTTTGCCGGAACGTCACTTTCAATGATGCGCCTGCGGCACACACTGCATAATTATAGGTACAGGGCCACATAAAGTCACCCTGCATGGATTTTCATGGCCTCATAGCCTCATAGATATGGTGCGACGCAACGCAGCACAAGTCACTGCATTGCCTCAGTCTGTGATAGTGAGGCATACCATGGGAATTACGGTGAGTGTTCGCACATTAAACTCATGACATTTGACACATTCCCATATTTAGAACATGCTGCAGACCTGGAGATGTGTCATAAGCCTATGCCTCCCCAAGGGTGGTGTAACAGTTGTTTTTTGTGAAGAAAAGTGTCCCTTCCTGCACAAAAACATCCTGATTTCAATGCAGGCACCCTTGCACCATGGTGCAAGGGTGCATGCGTTGGCGCTTGGCAGCTATTTGTGCACCAGCACAGTAATAGAAGACAGGAATGCTCCGTAACTTATAGATACAGCACATTCCCGCCCTTTTCTTTTGACGTAGGGCAGAGTCGCAGGAAGGCTTGCGGTGCTGCCCTACATCAAAAATAAGTAAATGAGACCCTAAATGTATACAAAGAAGAAACCATACAGTAACTGTGTGAACCAATTACTCCAACAAGTGTTATCACAGGAAAGGTGCTTGACAGTGGCCGTGGGGCAGATTTACTTTTCTAACCTGGCCAAGTACTTACATCAGGAAGGTGCTGGACAGGGTCTGGGGGTAGATTTACTATTCTAACTCTGCCAAGTAATTACCTCGGGGAAGGTGCTGGACAGTGGTTGGGGGGCAAATTTACTATTCTAAGTCCTCCAAGTACTTACCTCTGGGAAGGTGCTGGAGAGTGGCTGAGGGGTAGATTTACTGTTCTAACTCTACCAAGTACTTACCTCAGGTAAGGTGCTGGATATTGATTAGTGGGCAGATTTACTATTCTATAATTCAATAATCAAACTGAAAAAAGAACCCAAAAGAACAGACCAAACTTTCCTTTCAAAAAAGGTAATTACTATTCGTTAAAAAAAACCTTGAAAACACGTCTCTTTAAAATTCAGAACATTATGTTTTTTCCAGCAAATAAACTATGACATTTGATTTTAAACAGGCTTTTTGAAACTAATACAAAATTGTTTTTTTCAACCACAGGTGTTGCAAACATTCCAGACAAGAAATATAAAACCTTTACAAACCATTTTACTAAAGCCTTTTCTTCAGAAAATGGAAAATTGATAAACTGATTATGTGCTGTCACACAGAGGAAACAGACTTCTAAGATACTACAGTTACCTTTATTGTAAGGAGAGATTCACTGAGCCCAGGAGTCATTAGAGGTGTTTTCAATAGTTCTCATACCATTGCAAAGGCAGAGGGTTGCCCTTGGTAATATGGTTGAAAGACCCACTTAACATAGTCACTGTGCCCCTGAAATGGAGATTGAGATTACAGAAAATGAACAGCATATTAAAACTCTAGCTGCCACCTCCAATGAGCCCTGTAGCCCAGTTTTGAGAGACGTAGCCCAGAACATCCCCATGCATGTTGCACATAGTATGCCTGCAATACCTAATATGAGAAGACTGAAATAACAACAACAAAAAGGAGAGTAATCCCATGAGAGTAGCCCCAGGGCCTAATCAGATATTGCATTACTTCTGACTTTACTAAAACTTTCAATCAAGAATATTTCCTACTACATGATAATAAATACAAATTCAAGGATTCTTTTTCACTTTTCCCAGGCATATTCGAGAAAAATTAAAAAACATCCTTAGTTGAGGAATACATGACAAACTGTAAGCTACAATATGATCATAAGAAAATAACAGCACTGTGTTTTGTACCTCCTGAATGTGTGGATTATAAAATACAAGTTTTGTACCCAAAATGAGCACATATTGGCACCACTTCTAAATTACGTTGACGATACTTGGATTTCCCACCTAAGCAGGTTAGGTCACAGAAGGAAACCACGTTTTCCATTGGAGAGGCTGATACGTTTATTGAATTGCTCAGAGGGAGGTTCCAAAACCAAAATTTCAATAGAAGGATGGCTTAATTAATTTAACCGTAGTATTGGTAAAACCCAACCTAACCTTTTCCATTTCTTGAAATTTTGAAAAAAGAACAACTTTTCCCCAAAAATGAGGATGGCAACATTTTTGTCAGATACTCTGACTCCCTGAGTTTCTAAAACAAAAAGCAAAGAAGTGTCAGAGAGACTATTTGGAAAATTCAACATTTTTCGTTGATGGGTGCTTCAGTGTACTGTACATAAACAACTTTGCATAAATTCCACACTATTAAAATGAAAAACAAAAAATTGTGATTACTGTCCTGTTTTATATTCTAAATTAATGAAATTGACGTTCTGTACAATTCTTTTGTAAATAAATAAAGAAGTATAAACCCTACTTGCAAAAGTCTTTTTACAAGTTTTGGTGATTTTCCTCAACGCCATTCACCAAAAATTAAAATTATTCCAATGAAAAAAAAGAACAATCTAAGCTGAATTGATTTTTTTTCTTTAATACGTACAAAAAAATCCATCACCTACTTTTCCTTAATCAGAATCTGAACCAGACAACAATTTAAAAAAAATAAAAAATATGAAGTAAGTTGAAAAATTTCACCGTAAAAACAGTTTACATAACTTTTACACATTTTCAAAGACCAAATTCCAACTGCGATTCTTCTCTTCTTTTTCTTCTTTTGTCCAAAATACTTTCTTACTTTCTGGAGTGGAGAGAATTTGTAAAACAAAATGACACCATTTTAAAAAAAAGGTTCTATTTTAATAAAATAGATTATTTTTAAAGAACAATACCTTTACATTTCTTTTTCAAACTGCATTATAAAATTTAAACTGAAATCCCAATGTGTGCCTATGAAAACAACCTGTATGGGGATACAACCATTCAAAACCTATCTCTTTCTCTCCTTACAATAAAGGTGCTAGTCTGTATGTTTAAAAAAGTAAAATAGATACTTCTTAGCTGAGCGCAGCTCCTCCGTCCATCTAAATTTGACTGTAAAGCTCCACCGACTGTAGAGCCAGACACCAAACCAAGGATGTCAACCTGAAAACAGAGAAAGAAAAAAGGACATTTTTTTCTGGCAAAATGAATTGAAACATGAGGAAATGTTTTTGTTATTGTAAAAATGTTTGATACATTTTTAGAAAAGTCTACTCTTGTTTTAAAAACTCTGAAATGAATACTAACTTTGCAAAATGAATTTCAGTTTTTTTACATCAATAACATTTCTGAAAAAAGATTGTTCTTTATTGTAGTTTAAAACACTTTTTAAATTCATATTTGCAGCTTTTTAATATGATAATATTTTACTTTTATAAATGTTGCCCAATCCTTTTAGAATTACTCTGTTTGAAATGTATTTTTTCTAAATTAATGTTAATTTCAAAATAAACATTTCCAGTACGTATTAGTATTATTAGAGTATTAATATTAACACCTGAGTATTAATACACTTTCCTACCCATTACCCCTCTAACGCTTACATTTGTTTCTAAAACTTTATTGTTTGTAAAAATCTAATAATATTTATTTTTTGTTTTTAAATATTTGTTAAATGGATTACATAATGCATACCCTGGTATCATTGTTGATACCTAAGAATTAATACACATCCCCACCCATTACCCCTATATACCTTACATCCCACTCCTAAAACTTTAATGTGATATATTTAAAATAGTTTACAATAATTATTTTAAAAATAAGACCGTATTTATTGAATGGATTACATAATTAATACTTAGCTATCATGGTTGATGCATCAGTATTCATCCACTTCGCTGCCCATCATGGCTATGCCACTTAGATCCCCATTTATTTTGCTTTTCCTAAATGGATTTTAAATAATTATTTACAAAAATACAATATTTATTCAGTAGATTACACAATTAATACCTAGATAACATAATTGGTACCTGAATTTTAATACATGTCCCTACCCATTACCCAATACCCCTAATACACCGCTTCTAAAACTATATTACAAGACCTTTATGCTAATTTGAATCATATAAAAATATATATATTATGTATGTTATATATATATATACATCTATATGTTTGTGTGTGTGTGTGTATGTAGATTCACTAAAAAACAAAGGTTACAGCAACGTTCTAGTTAGGGTGACATTTCACTCGTACAAAACCAGAAAAATTCAGCCCTATAGTTACCTGAGTTAACTATAACTAACGCCCCCACAATGCACTGCTTATGACCTCACATATTAAATCACTCATGACATGGTCAGTGACATCACTGATGACATCCCAAATGACATCACTGATGACATCAGTGATGACATCATCCAGTGACTGTGAGTTTTTAAAAAAGTTTATGAGAGTTAAATCTATATAGCTAGGTGTATTGGTGAATCAGTGGGTGTATGAGTGACTGGATGACTGAGTGGGTACATGACTGACTACATAGGTGAGTAATTAGGTGTCTCAGAGAATGTATGGATGAGTGTGAATGTATCTTTCAGTTGATGTCCAAGTGAATGTATGAGTGTGTTAGTGGGTACGTGAATGGCTATATGGGTGATTGGTTGACTCTCTCTATGGTTGTCTGGGTGTCTGTGTGTGTGAGTGGGTGTGTGACTATATGGATGAGTGAGTGGGTGAGTCAGTGCCTCTATGGGGCAGTGAGTGCATGTGTGAGAAGCTGGATGGGTATGTGAGTGTCTGTATGGCTCTGTCAGTGATTGAGTGCTTGTGTAAGTATGCGTGAGTAACTGGTTATGTGAAAAGCAGTATAGGTGAGTGACTGTGAATATGAGTGACTTTATGCATCAGTGAGTGAATGTGAGAGTGGCTATATGGATGAGTACATGCTTTAGTCAGTGACTTTGTAGGTGAATGAGTGTGTATTACTATTTGTATGAGCAAGTAAGTGGACGTATATGTAACTGTTTGGGTTAGTACATGCCTGCATGATTGACCATATGGGTAAGTGTGTAGGTGAGTGAGTAGTTCTGTGGGTGACTCACTCAGTGTGTGAGTGCCTGTATGGCTATATGAATGGATATGTCAATGTCTGTATTGGTGACTGAGCGGATATATGAGTGGCAGTATGGGTGAGCAAGTGGATGTGTATGTAGATCTGTGAAGTTAGTGATTGGCTGTGTAAGTACTGGTATGGATTTGTCAATGGGTTTGTGAATGGTTCTGTGGGAGTGGCAATGGATGTATTAAGGATTCTATAGGGGTGTGAGTGGGTGCGTCAGAGATGATGTGGATGATGTCATCACTGATGTCATGAGTGATATCATTTGAGATGTCATCAGTGATGTCACAGACCATGTCATGAGTGATGTAATATGTGAGGTTATAAGCAGTATATTGAGGGGGTGCAAGTTATAGTTAACTCAGGTAACTATAAGGGCTGAACTTCTCTGGTTTTGTATGAGTGAAATGTCAGCGTAACTATAACGTTCCTGTAACCTTTGTTTTTTTAAATTAATTTCTAAGGGTTGTTAACTAGCATTCTCTGTGGCAGAGTGGTGGAGAAAGGTTGCTGGGCCTACAACCAGCTCTCAGGAATTCCTATGCGTAGGACTTACAGGAGGGCTTCTTGTCCCCAAGGTACCTCTGGAGCCAAGGGGACTTTATCCCCCAACTAGTAGTGCATTCGAAGGCACATTTGCAGAGTGATGGAGAAAGGGGCGTGGCCTCTGACACCTTCTCAGCAGTTCTGCTGTGTGGAACTTACTGGAGGTAACAGGATGGATAATTGGCCCCCAAAGATGCCCTCGAGGGCCAACAACCCCTCCTATTACCTCCAGTAAGTCCCATACAGCAGAATTGCTGAGTTCTGATAGCAGGTCACTCCCCCTTTCTCCACCACTTTGCAAACGTGCATCCTGGGGTGCTCTTGGTTGGGGATGAATTCCCCTTTGCTGCTGAGGGTCCTAAGGGGTCAACTAGCCATTCAGATCTCAACAGGAGATCGGGAAGAGTCGCGGATCCACAGCGTCCCTATAGATGCAACTGGGAATGTCTTTACATTTCTCAGCAACTACTGAACGGATTTATACCAAATCACAAAAAGACACATCCCTTAACCAATATCTACCTTCCTGCCAAATGTGCTGTAATTCCGTTCAGCAGTTCCGGCTGTAGTGGTTTCTAAAGGTCCCATGGGAATTAACATCAGGAAAATGTGCTTTTAATCACCCCCTGGTTCTCGGCTCCCGCTTGACTGATCACCCTGAAACTTTTAAGATAGCAGCTGAATTCAGCATTGTGATAGTTTTGAAAATTTCGGGAAGATCAGTCAAACGCTGGCAGTTATTGACAAAACAAAAAATGCTTATATTTATCCACATGCAAGAATGCCCCGTCTGAAACCCTTGGCCAGTAGAAAGGTGGTGCGCTGTGCCAGCGAAGCCTGCCGGTCCAAATTATTGCAGGACCTTGGGCAATATATATATTCACTGAAAAAACTAAAGGTTAAAGTCACACTATAGTTAGATGAATATGTTAGTCAAATAATAACGTTTTGAACAAAAAAAACATAAATTCACCAGTTATAACTTGCACCCCTTCCATGTACTGCTTATGAACTTGTGTATAACATCACTCATGATATGTTCTATGACATAATTTATGACATCACTGATGACATCTTGATTTCAATTCATAAAGTTTATTCTGCTAGTTCAAAACAACCATAAAAGTACACTAAACATATGTTAAGAACAATATAAAACATGTCCAAATAACAGACCTGAAAATTAAAACAATGGGGCTGATTATGATGTCAGAAGGACCTACATAAAAGATATGATAAGAACAGTATAAAACTTGTCCAAATAACAGACATGATAATGGAGACAATGGGGCAGATTATGATGTCGGAAGGACCGCAACCGACCGACGGTCGGTTACGGTCCTTCCGACATTTGCCCCTGCGGTCCGTCTGTACCATTATGATGCGGCAGGCGAAGGTATCGGGTAGAGGGACCATCCTGTGCTGTTCATCCATGCTCCTTGAGCATCGGAAAGACACCATAGTCCCCTAATGATGTCTTAGCCAGCCTCTGCTGTTCCAACTCGCTCCTTGAGCATCGCAAAGACACCATAATCCCCTATTGACGGTGGAGCCAGCCGTGGCTCCGCTGTCAGTATTATGACATCATTTTCTGACAGCCTTTCCATGTCGGCCTTTCCGACATGAAATGGTTGGAAAATTAAATGTTGGGCCCCTAGCAGGTCCACCTCCCCCCCTGGCACTCCACTATGGGGCTAGGGGGGCATATGTGGGTCCCCCTAAACATCCCGTGAGGTGCCTGACACAGTGCAGAGATCTTTCTAAACATAAATTTTACTATGGCAGCTTGTGCTGTGTGTCTTTGCCGCCCACTGCACAAGCAGCAATGGATGTTTCCGAGTGCCCTATGGTGGTTGCATCCTAATATTGAGGTCAGAACTGCCGACTTAAGGTCGGGCGTTTCCAGACTGATGCCCGCCTGACATTGTAATGAGGCCCAATGTTTTGACATTTCCAGAAAACACAAAATAAATAGTCCACTGTCATCATATAATCATTCCAAAATTCTAAAATCAGGGTCCCACCTAATGCATGACACTTTTCCTCAAATTAACGGCCTTCAGGATAAAAAGAGCAACATTAATGCACACAAAGGGATCATTTAATGCAAGCAAGAACTTCATGGCAACATTATAAGATCTGATATTCTGGTCAACAAGAATCGGCTTAGGACAAAAACACCTATAGCTTAGATAAAAATTACAAAATAACAGAAAGTGCAACGTGCTCTGTTTACTCTGACCATCATATGGGCAAAGGTTTATATCTGGGTGGCAGGACTTCATATTAAGAAAAGCCACAAAGAGAGTGTCTTGTCAAAACAAAACAGTACTACATATTAGTGACACAGGATAAGTATATTTTGCAGCGCTCCTCTGGATCAACTGACATGTAAAAAACAACTGTTGATTTCATCATTTCAGTGACCATTCTCCATTCCCATCTATGCTGTAAAAAGCTTCCTTTAATATTCTTCTTAGTGAGTGTGATCTGATCATATGGAAAATGTAAACAATGCACTGGAGGAGGAATTAATATATGATAGCCATGGGATACGTGAATCGTTATCAAGATAATTTAATCACATCTCAAGTGGCATCCCTGATGACATCACTGATGACATCATCAAATGAGTGTGCTAGTTTAATCCATAATTGATGTAGCGGCGTGTAAGTACAATTTTACTTGGCTACCAAATTTTGGACAGCATAGTCAAGCTAATGGGTGTAAGTGTTAACAAAGCACATCTGTTCCTACTACTACTTAGGTGAGTATAGATATTGCTCATGTTATAAATCTTTCTATTCAAGAGTAGCTCTGTGTGCACGTGAAAGATGACTTGTGTTAATCATGTTCCCCACAAGTTTTTTGGCTCTCATAAGATGTTTTCAATAGGAGTAAGATTCTCCACAGTAGATACTACATTTTGAAAGCAGCCTTGAGTTATTAGAAGGAATTCTGTCAACATTAGGAGTGGGCAGTAAACTCCACACCACTGGCAGAGTTCATGGGGTTTTGCCCACTCCGTGCCCTGTTGGAGCACAGAGTTAGGCAAAATTGTTTCCAACTGCTGCGTGGTAGAGTTTACTGGTGCACACTCCTACCCAAGACCCTCTTGTCTGTATCACGTTCCACCTCCATGACTGGGCAGTCGCCCTGACCTTTGAACGACTGTTTCACTTAAGAGTGTGTATGCCTGGGGAGTTGAGATGTATTTGGATCCCCGTATTACTAGTTTGAATACCAGAATGGTAGTTGACGAGTAGGTTATTGTCCAAACCGATGTTGGTATAGCTAGACGTGGCCTCTACGCCAAATGCAGTGTCTATGGTGCCATCCGCCTCAGAGAGCCATCCAGACTGTAACTACGTCACGAGTAAGTCAAATCGCCATTATTTAATGATTTTTTATGTGCAGGAAGGGACACCTTCCTGCTCATAAACAATCTCTAAAGATTTTGTTTCTCGTTCTATGTGTGCTGCATAATGCAGCAAGGATAGACAAAGCAAAAAAGAGGAAAAATAAAAGTATTTCTCCTGAGTGTGCCAATCTAATGCCTGCTTTTGCATGCCGTCAGTTTTTGGCACTGTCTCAGATTTACTAATCCTTGTAAATCTGGGGCAGCATCAAAAGGCAATGGGTGTTGCAGCTGAACACCCACAGAAACACCCATTGCACGCCCCTTTCATGCCGAAAACTGTGTGAAAGGGTACCATATTTACAAGGCGGCATTAAGCCACACAAAGTGGCTTAACAGTGCTTTGTAAATATAGTGAAGGGCATTGCGCCATCGGAATGTTGTAAAAGGTGACATTCCGGTGGTGCAATACCCTTGTAAATATGTCCCAGGGTTAATTATATATCTGTGGCAATTGGTAATGTGAACTATGCTATCTGTAGTGTCTATGGTGCAGTTCAATGTTGCTTATAATGCATACATTCTACAGCCAAGGAAGTTGTATCTGTGATGACAGTAATGATGACTGATATTCCCCTGAGCGATTTTAAACTTACAGTAAGGCCTCTAACGCCATAACAATTTATAGATCAATACACAGGAAAACAAAGCTTGTATGATGTTATCAATGATGTCATTTGAGATGTCATCAGTGGTGTCAGAAATGATTTTGATAGAACATGTCATGAGTGATGTCAAATGTGAGGTTATAAGCAGTGCATGGCAGAGGCACAAATTATAGTTAGCACTGCTAACTATAACTGCTGAATTTCTGTGTTTTTTTTAGTTCAAAACTTTAATGCTATCACTAACATATTCAACTAACCATTATCTTACATTAACCGTTCGTTTTGTCAGTGAATTACCAAGGTTTCTTTAAAAGAAAAAAAACAGATCCTTTTATCACATCTAACTATAATGGTTACCTTAACCTTTGTCTTTTTCAGTGAATTTGTAGTGTTTTTTTATGATATGTAATACCATACATAAATGCAACCCACTGCCACACACAATGTTCGCAGCCAACCCCTCATAAGCCAACCCTACACTGCTCATGGCCCCATGCCCCAGGCTAATTTTTTGCTAATTAAAGGGGATAGGAGCTCCACAGCCTCCCTGGGGTACTATTTGGGGTCCAGAGCCACTTATTTTAAAAAAAGGGGAGAGGGCCATGTGGCCATCTCTCCAAGCATTATTAGGCCCTGGTGCCCACATCCTCCAGGGTGACTATTTTAAATAAAGAGGAGGGGCACACATGGCTCCTCAGGCTGATTTTGTTCCTTCGGGACCTCACCTCCTTGGGCCTGGTGCACTTTTCAGGGTGATGGGGAACTTGACCCCCATCTCCAGGCTGATTTCAGCCTCAGGGGCCCCAGGCCCAGTGCATTTTATAGGAAAAGGGGATGGGTGCAGCCCCCCTCTCCAGACAGATTTTGGCATGCTTGTTTGGGGAGAGGAGCACCCAGCACCCCTCCCTGGGCCAATTCAGCCCTGGGGATCCCAGCCTCAGGACCTGGCAAAGTTATAAGGGGGTGGTGGCACACAGACCCTCTCCCATGCCAATTTCGGCCCCAGGAACCCCATCCCCCAGGGCCCAGAAGCATTGTTAGGGGGAGGGGACATGCAGGGCCCCATCCCTTGGCTGATTTAGGACCTGAAGACCCCAAGCTCAGGGATTTGGCACAATTTAGTAGGGGGAGGAGGGTCCAGGGGCCGACCTTCTCGAGCCAACTTTGGCCCAGGGGACCCCATCCCCTGGAGGCCCGGCATCAATTTAAAGGAGGTAGAGAGCACACAGCTCCCCTTTCTCTGATGAATTCGGTACTAGGGTCCCTAGTGCCTAATATTAATATTATGGAGAGGGGGCATGTGGTCCCAATCCATGGGCAAATTTTGCCCATGGGAACCCCCTAACCCAGGACTTTGCAGAATAAAAGGTGGTTGCCCTGATGCCCACCAAGCGCACCCACCATATGCTTGTTGGAGGCTTTGGGGGGATCCCCAATGTTCCCCTGGGCACCAGCCAGCTCTCTGCATTCAGCCGGTGCTGGCACTGCTCCTGCTTGCAGAAAGTAGCTAATAATGCTGCCCCCAGCTTTTGGGAGCAATATGTAGGTGTGTTTCCCTGACTGCATCACTGCAGGCAGAGAAACACACCTAAGGTCTGCTCTCAGTAGGCAGGAGCATTTTTTAAGCTTCTGCTCGCTAGAAGCAGCCTTGGTGTTTGCTTCCATTTGGTGGGACATTTAAAACAGCTTCTGCCAAGCGAGAGCAAACACAGGTTTCTCTGCCTGCACTTCTGCTGGGGTCCCCAGGGCCATTAATGGCTCAAGGATGGGGGCTGTGCAGCTGATCTCCATTAATGGAACGTGGCCCAGGGTCGGCTCCCTTGGGCCTTTTTAGGATTGAGGAGGGGGCTACCTGACCCCCTTCCCTTTTTAGTTACATTTCAGAACTGGGGGTGTGCTCCCTGGGCCTGTTGAGGCTCAGGGATATGGCCCCCTCCCCCCAAAAATAGATAATATATATAAAGAGGTGGGCTCCCAGGGCCTCCAGAGGTATAGGGGGAGGGCTGCACAGTCCACCCCCATACTTATTGATTGACCCTAGTAATAAACTCCCAGGGATGGGTGCCCTGGGGCCTCTAATGGCTCAGGGAGGGGGGCCACATGGCCCTCTCCCTATAAATGATAGGATCAGCTCTGGGGGTAGGCTCTTGGGGCCTCTAGTTGCTCAGGGAGGGGTGTTCATGTCCCACTGTCCATACAAATAGTTTTGGGTCCCTGAGGTGGGTTCCCTGTGGCCTCTGGAGGCTCAGGGAGAGGGGCCACACAGTTCTCCCTCTCCTTCCTGAACACAGCTCTTGGGATAGGCTACCCAAGGCTTGTAATGAATAAATGCAGCCCAGCGAGCATTTTGTTTTTTTTGATCTTGCTAGAGTCTCACTGAATGCGGCACCTTTCACAATGTATTGTCTTTTTGGCCCCAGGGGGTCCCTCTGGGTCCCCCGCATGGGGCCTATGGGGTGTGGGTATCCCTATCCTACCCCATATACCGTTTTTCAAAACGTTGAGGACAGGAGACCAAAGCCCAGAGTCCTGTAACGGCTGCCAGCAAAATCTTTCTCATGTTACTAACCAATAAGAGCGCTAGCTCCCACTGCAGTCAGCAAGATGGCCCATTGGAAATGAAGCTCCACAGGCCAATCAGCACTGTCTATATTTTAAATTGGTGCCTGAGTCGCAGAGACCCTCACAGCCCAACCATCCAAATATCTATATATTTTTATCTTTAATATCTAAAAAACTACTTAATGAACTTACACCAAATAATAAAAAACACAATCTGCAGACCAAGATTTAGCTTCCTAGCGAATTTGGTGTAATTCTTCTCAGCAGTTTTTGCTATAGCCTGTCTAATGGAAAATGGATGGTAGTTTTGTGTTTAGGCACCCCCATTTTTTCTCAGCCCCTGCTTAACGGATCACTCCAAAACTTCTCAGGAAGGAGCTGAGGTGGATGAACTTTTTTCTGAATGTTTTCTGAAGATTTGTGATACGGGGCCAAAGTTATTAGTAAACTAAAAACACTTTGTGTATATATTTCCTACTGGTGGTCGCCAGTAGGCAGTTATAGTTAGGACCAAGTTTTCATAGGAAACGCATTTTTTGCCGTGTCTATATCTTTGGCGTCGGTTAAGGAATCATTACAAATGTTTTTCGCAAAAAGGGTTATAGTAAGTTTTGTTTTGCATGGGAAGTTTTGGGGTGATCTATAAAGAGAGGGCAAGGAAAAAGGGGTCTGAAAAAGTGTGTTTTCACATTTTAATTCTCATAGGATGCAAATTTGAACCTACAGCCTGAAACGCGGGATGGAATTACACCAAATTTGGTAGCTAGGTAGATGTTGTTAGTCAGATTGATCTTTTTGTTATTTGGTGCAAATCAGTTCACTATTTTTGAGAAATTTCAGAAGAAAAAGTTAGTGATAACTCTGACTGCGAAGCCTCGCTAAAAAAGATAAGCTTGTGCTGGGAAATGCAAAGCTCTGATTGTCTGCCAACATGTGCTGGCAGCCATCTTGGAACTCAGCTTTGTCGAGTCCCATAAAGAAGTAAAAAATAAAGAAAAGGAGGCAGGGTAGGAATACCATGACCCCCAAGTCAGGGTGTTGAAGTCCCCGTGGGACCCCACAATGCAAAAAAAGTTTTTATTTTCTTATTTTTACCGCATGGTTGTGATGAATTCACAAAATTGTGGTAAAATTGTTTTAAAAAACAAAGAGAGGGCTCCTGTGCTTTGTTCATTATTGGCCCCTGTGGCATTTTTTTTATCAATGTAGGGGGGCGCACGGGCCCCCTCTTCTTGGTGCTTAATATTGCCCCCTGGATCCCCACCTCTCTGGGGCTTCTTTAAAATAAATGCTCGCTGCCCTGGGGAACACCAACTCACCGGGGTTTATACAAAAAAATGTATATGGGGGTCCTCTTGGAAACCCCGAGCCCCAGGGACTTTAACTTTAATACATGTGGAGGGCTGCGCCGACCCCCTCAACCCCCTGGAAATGCAACCTCCCTAGGGCTTTTGCTAGTTTGAATGTGGGGTGATCGCGCGAACCGCCCCCGCAGCTTCGGACACCACCACCTCCTCCGGGCAAACTAGAACAAAGGAGGGGGACCATACATCGACTCTCCTGGAGTCATAGACATCTCAGGGGACAGCCATCCCCTAGGGCCGACTCCTACAATGTCCCAAGGTGCCTACCAGTTTGTAGTGGCTTTGCATGAGCACTGCTCCTACCAAGTCATAGTAAACTCTGCTCCGCTTGGTAGAAGAAAGAGCATATAAAATGCTCTCACTTGCACAAAGCGGAGCAGAATTACTTTTAGTCAGAACGAGCTGCATGTTTAGCAGTCCCTCTGTCCCAAAGCAATGCCCGCTCCTGCAGGACACAGAGACCTGGCATGCTCCTCAACATGAGAAACTGGGTGCCCTTGGTGAGACTAGGGCACTCACTTATGTGAACCTGGAAGTTGGGGTCCCAGGGGCCAAAATCGGCCCTGGGAGGGGGTCTGCATGGCCCCCTCGCATGTTTTAAAACAAATACAAAAATAAAGGGAAGGCCCTGGTGGATGGGGTCCCCAGGGACAAAATTGGCCCAGGGAAGTGGGGGGGGGGGGGGCACACGGCCCCTTCTTCCTTTATCAAAAAGAAGATATTTAAAAAAAATAAAAGCCCTTATTATTTTTTTTTTAAAAGAGCTAAAAAAGAAAAAAATGCCTTGCCCCCTTTCTGCACCTCTCTGCAATCGCACCTCCTGGTGCGCTGCTGGTTGGGGGATGAATACCACTTTACTCCTGAGGGCCTTAGGGCTAAAGTGAACTGTCCCCCCAACCAGTAGTGCACTAGGAGGCGTGTTTGCAGAGTGGTGGGGAAGGGGACGTGGCCTCTGATAACCTCTTAGCGCTCCATCTGTGTGGGACTTATTGGACATAAAAAGAGAAAGAGTTCTCCCCCAAGGGCCCTCAGGAGTAAAGTGGACAGTGCTATAAAGGCTTAAGCATTGTGGAAATATTGTTGAAAAGACTTTTGCTGTAATGGCATTTTCATTGTAAAAATTGTGTTGTTAAGCCATTCGTTGTAAAGGCATTCGTAATTCTGACATACATACAACATATCCAATAGGATAACTTCCCCTTTGAGAACTGTGTTGGGTGGCCTCTGGAGGAGGAAGTAGTGGTCAAGCAAGCTCCAGCCAATGTCTTTTCAGCATGACCATTTTTTTTAAGCTAAATCTGTCACTGTAAAGGAAATAGTCTGCTTTTAAAAAAATACAGCCCTGCCAAGTACCATGCATCAGGGGTTAAACAAACACATTTTTGGGATTGTGTTGGCATCACTGCACTAAAATGCATTTGTCCTGCATTATATAACACCCCACTCTCTACTCTGTGTATGTCTTAAATTAATAATGGGCATCTCTCTGTGTTGTCACTGCATGTGAGCTTCCCTGGGCTTCAAGCCGGGAGCCCGGGCCTCTTATTTTTATAGATCACGTGGACTCAGGTGGCAATAATGTGAGAAACAATACACAGCCGCCTATGGAAAACAGTATTTAGTCATGTGGCACCTTCCTATGTTGTCTTCTTATAGCAGGCTTGTACCAGACTCTGGTGACCTTATGCAGGAGATAAAGATTTCTGATCATTAGGTGGCAACAGCTTTTTTTTTTTACTCTGCTGCGTTAACTGCTAATCATGACCCCTTTCCAGCAACTCATGCTACCATCCTCTCTCATGTTGCTCACTGGAAGTGGGTGGTACTTTTCGCTGCATTTATAAAAAGTTTTCATGCCCTGTCAGCAGCAAACAAAGCTCTTACTGCAGCAAGTGTCCAGACCTGCTGGCCAAGCCATCTGTATCCTCAGTCACCAATTGCCTTGCCAGATATTCCCAGGGTGTCCTCCAGGGGCCACACCGCCTGGAGGATGGCTACCAATGAGAAGGCAAAACCGCTCACCGGCTCTTGCCTAATGTCTTTGTTGGGGTACCCAAGGACATACACTTTGGTCCTGGTGTGCACAAGTTTTTACAAGTGCCTCAACCTGTCTAGCCTGAAGCACCCCTCACATAACTCCTCTCCTCTATGAGTACAGATTCCTTGACTCCTGGATTGAAGAATAACAGACTTGAGGCAGTAGATAGTCCTGAGGGAGTCTGAGCCTACCCAACAAGACAATGCAGCACACCAAGAGGGTGCAGCACTCTAAGCACTAAGCAGCAGTTTTTGGCAGTGAAATGATGGTGATAAGGGCAGGCTGACAGAGAGGGCAATGTCTTCAACTTTTGAAAGACTGTCCACTGGAGGTAAGTGGTGGCCAGTAGTTAAGGAGGTTCTAAGGTTGTTTTATGGTGGCAGGATAGTCATGACAGTAGTGTAGAGAGTTGGGCTCTCCTGCAGCATTTGATTCTAGGTTAGTGAGTTTGCTAGGTGGGCAGTGGTGGAGAGGAGGCCCTATCCATCATTAAATGGTTAGTAGGAGAGAGGGGCTGGGCTCTTTCAGATGGCACAAAGTATTTTACTGCAGGAAGTCCATTACCCCAGATGTCCAATTGCTTCTTGTCATGTGTGACCCTTTCTGGGAGTCACTTTTTAAACCTGAACACTTTGCATGCAGGGACTTGTAGGTTTCTCTTTTCTGATCATATTGTATGGGCATGATACAAATCCTAACATCCAAAGTACGCATAGGTTAAAAAAAAGAAAAACAAGACATGTGATTCATGTGCAGGCTCATTTTATACTGAAGGACATCGTAGGATACTTCCTCCCTACACTAGATGAGTTTGAGGAGCTGCAGGGCACACCTGACCTTGATTATATGCGTGATGGGTTGGTTAGAAGGGAGTAATGCAGGTCCACAAAAAAGGACGAAAGCATAGCCTGTGTCAGTCTTGTTTTAGTGGCAGTACATTGGTGGCTTGCAATTTCAGATGTTTTGCAGCAGATTAGTGGGGCATATTTACAAGGGCTTTATCTCCGCTTTTTTGGCTTTTAAAGCCAAAAAACCAGAGATAAAACTATCGCCCTATTAACAAGAGGGTGCTAACATGCATTAGCGCATGTTAGCACCCTTTTACCCAACAACTCCCTTTGCATCTCCAATGAGATGCAAAGTGGGTGTTACTGGGCGTACCCCGGATGGACTACCTTGCAAATATCGCTGATGTTTACATCGCAATATTTACAAGGCAGCCCACATGATTTTAGCAGACGTTAGATTTTGGCGAAAACAGCAGTTTTCGCCAAAATCTAACGTCTGCTAAAATCCTGACTTAGCCATCCCTAACATAGGGTTGGATTATGCTGATACGACCCTGTGGGTCGTATCAGCAAGGTTATCGCCGTTTTGAAGGGAACATCGCTGGAAAACCAGCGATGTTCCCTGCAAAAGGGCGATAACCTCGCTATCTCTGCAATTTTTATTGCCCTGGAGAAACACGTTGTTAATAACGCGCTACCAGGGCGATACATTCCAGAGATAGCCTGCGTTAATATTATTATCGCTAAGCATGGCCAGCGATAAATTTCGCTGGCCGTTGATAATTTGCCCCTAAGATCGTTTTAGAGTGAGTTATAACATTGCATACAACGGTGTAAATTGTGTTATGTCTTTTTCCGTATACTTTATTACTTAGAGGTACTTGTGAGAAAGTGTAACTCTAAGTGTCACACATTTGATCATTGAACATCACTCATGAGTACTCTAAAACAATGGCAATGTCACACATAAGGAGTCTGAAATCTTGGCAGCTATGACAATATGATAAAAAGCTTGGAATGTAAATACTGGGATTGAGGTCTACATTCCCTTGTAGCTCCATCTCTTCATTCTTAGCCTTTGGGAGATGGCCGCAAAATGTGGTCTGTGACATTAAAATTAATGAGGGTGGAGGTTTTATGCCCTTCTACAACAATATATTTTATGATGTGACTGATAAGTACGTCAGTCACATTGCAAAATGAACAGAAGTTTGCAAACCACTCTGTGCAATTACCTATCTCGCTTTACATATTGTACTTCGCGCATCAGCTTTATATTTGCCTCTGTATTGCAGTGCTCTTACTCAGACCATTAAGCGGAATAAGAAAAGTGGGGGTCTCTAAAAGGGGTGTGGCCTATGTAATTAAGGGCATGGCTTAATCATGTTAACTAAAACGAAAATTAAAGCAGCCTTTTGAAAACCTTTCTGACTCACTGATAGGCACTGTGAGAATTATTCACTGCCTTCAGTCTCATTTGCAGAGCTCGCAATAGTGACCCTTTATAAACACCTGAAGTATGCACTAGAAAACAATAATATGTTACAGTAAAAAAATACCGAAACGAAACACCCTGGAAATACCAAAGACTCTTAGGGCCTGATTACGAATCTGGTGGCCTTGCAACTGCCAGACTCAGGGTGGCGCAAGAGTGGTATCCACGTTTTTGCAGATTATGACTTTGTAAATCGTATCAGTGATGGACCGCTGGCTGTGCCAAGGAACAGTCATTCCCTGGTGGTGGTGCAGGAGTGCCACAACGCATTATGCTGAACAGGGACTGGCCCCTAGCTTTATTCCCCCCAGTTCCAGCACAGCATGGGCATCATCGTCTATGATGTGCTAGAACTTTGTGGCCATTCCCATTGCAGTGCCTGTTTTCAATGCACCGCCATGGGAAAGGCTAAAGGACCGCTGACCATATCATGGCTGGCGGTCCATGCTTGGGTTTGGGGCTTCGGAGCCAGCTTTGAGTCTGCTCCACTGTGTCAAACTCATAATCAGGCCCAATATGAATTCAAAATTAAAATGCAAAATTTAAACTGAAACTGTGGCCCTCATTTTGATGTCAGGCGGACTGCCACCGACAGGCCATCAGTGGTGGTCCGGCCGACATCCAGGCCATCGGTCTGACTACCGGATTACAATAAAGGCGGTCAGAGCAATTAAGTCGGGGGTGGAGACTGCAACCTGCGACTGGCTCAAGGAGCCTGTGGGGGTGGCGGTCAGACACCAATCCCTACAATGGAAGTGGTGCCGGAGCAGGCACCGCTGTGGGGATTAGGATTTCTCTTTCTGACTGTCTGTACATTGCGGTCCCACCGCCATGAAAAGGTAGCCAGAAAGTGACTTTTGGGTGCCCCTAGCAGGGCCTCCATCCCCCGTGGGCTACTGTTTATTGGCCTGGGGAGACACATGAAGTGCCCCCCTACACATCCATGCACCATGTGCCAGGCACCACATGGTGCCTGGCACACAGTGCATAAATGTGCACAAAATGCTTTTCTCTAGTACAGCTTTTGCTGGTGCCGTTGTCCTGGGCCACAGCACAGGCTGCACTAATCAAAAGCATTTTATGACCGCCTGCACGATGGTTGTATCCTAGGGTGGGTGGGACCACCGACTCATTGTCAGACGGTTACTGCCCATGGCAATGGTGTACAGGCGCTCGTTCGACCGCCATCTAAATGAGGCCCTAAATATCTGACATGGATTTCCTAAACATTTTTCACATTCTTTGTTCTAAAAACAATCAGTGTTTTGCCTGTAAAATTAAGGACAAGAATATAGTGCCCAACAGCGATCCGATTCAATGTCGGTTTTTAATTACTACCAGATGCGAGTCCAAGAGGGACCAGGCCGACTTTACCAATCTAGTAAGCATGGCATTTCTGCTCAGTGGGGAGGTTTCCAGTGAATGCACCAGTTAGTGGAACATTGTGTTTATTTTTAGGTGTAATGAGCACCTTTCGGAACAAGTGCCAACTTTTGATTCTTAAAAATTGGGGGCAGACATTGTGAGCAAAGCCTTTTTTTCATTTGATTAACGCCACAGGCTTAAGTCATTCAGTTCTTGACTAGGCCTATTGTGAAATATTTGTGTCAACTTGGTCTTGAGAAACTCTTTATTACTTGAAATGTGCACTTTTTGCCATTTTTTTTTGCCTGGTGAAACTGGCGTGAGTAGAAAATACCAGTAACACACCAGTACCTTGTGTGACTTTATGATAAAAGGTACAACATTTCGGTAAAAGGTTACTCGAGATACAAATTGAAATGTATTCCACGTAATATACTTAATTTCACAAAAAAATATGCGTAACGTGCACATTGTGCACACTACTATTTGTGGCATAATTTTCTAAGCGATGCTTACATGCAATCTCGTTCCCCTTTACTGGCTGGGACCCCTCCCTATTAAAGCACAATGCAACATGTTTCATCAGAATATCATTCGTACAGTTGAGATCCCAAAATGAACACTGGGGCGTGGCTGTTTAAACCTCAGTAGCTGTGACCCTGGTGTTTGTATCGAGTTATCATTGGCTGAGAGGATGGAGAGACCGTTCAAGGTTTCCTCCGAGTGTTTCAGGTGCCTGTGAAGCTTGAGCCATGACAGCACATTGTCTGCCCTGCTAGGTCATGTATTGTATTACAGCTCTCAGAAAGCGGGTTAGGTTTCACTAGCAGTTCAGAAATACCACTGGATAAAAGCGAGCTGCTCTAATTTGAGCCCAAGCTGTCTTTAAATGAAATGAGAAACCAATCTGTCTTTTAATATTTCCATTGTACGGCACTGGTGCCTCTAGATGCTGCGTATTTCTGCTGTATTTATATAACTTGCTTACGTAAGGCCTCCGATGAAAGGTATGGCTCAAACAATGGCACTGAATCACATTTTAGGTAGCCGTCAGGCATGCCAATGTCTTTGGAAAAGTGGCAAATGTTTCTCTCTCAATAAAAGAGCAAATAATATACTGACTTTCAATACTTGTATCCTCTATGACTAAGGCACTGAAGAAACAGTGGGCCTGATTCACATTTTGATCTGACCTGTTTTTGTTGTACTCCTGTATTCCAGGGGTAAGCCAGAAGTACTCCTGAAATTAAAGGCTAAGCTAGGAGTAGGTGGATAGGTGCCACCTTCCTGCACTGCTGTACATTTGTGCTTTGAGTTTCTTTGTAAATTCCATGGGACTGATTCACAAAAATTCAACTGTGACTTACTTCTGTAGTACACCTGGCTTACTCTTGAATTCCAGGTAAATGCCAGTAAAACTCGTCGGTCGGAGCGTATTCTCCGTCCGACTCGTACTCGGTTGTAAAACATTACAAACATGGAATTACGATTCGCACGGAAACACCATTTCCGTACGAATTGTAAAAAACACCGACCGACGAAAATATGCATACGAATGTGATCCGGGAATGCTGCGACGTGACGTCGGGACGCTTCCAGGCAGCGTTTCACGACCCAGGAAGTACGATTCGAACCGACAGCAGTCCGTACGGCAATATTTTTACGGCACCCAAAAAGTGCCGGAAAAGCGAAGTACGGCGCGAAACGACCAGAGTAGGTGGCCCGGTAAGCGCCGTACCCCCCCCCAGCCCCCGCATGTACGCGCCGTACCCCCCCCAGCCCCCGCATGTACGCGTCGAACCCCCCCCAGCCCCCGCATGTACGCGTCGAACCCCCCCCAGCCTCCGCATGTACGCGTCGAACCCCCCCGTGTATGTACACCCGAGTACACGTCGAACCCCCCGTGTATGTACACCCGAGTACGTGTCGAACCCCCCCGTGTATGTACACCCGAGTACGTGTCGAACCCCCCCGTGTATGTACACCCGAGTACGTGTCGAACCCCCCCTGTATGTACACCCGAGTACGTGTCGAACCCCCCGTGTATGTACACCCGAGTACGAGTCGTACCCCCGTGTATGTACACCCGAGTACGTTCGAGTCGTACCCCCACCCGTGTATGTACGGTGCGTACCCCCAGCGCGTAGAACATAAACATCAACAGGCTAAAAGTAGATTCAAAAAATCCAACCTAACTGCGAAACAAAAAAACATAATCGCATCCCTCGCGGATGATACAAACATCATAATCCGCCCAGCAGACAAAGGGGGGAACATTGTGATACAAGACAAGGAACTATACATTAAAGAGGCATTAAGACAGCTTAACAATGAAGCGTTTTATTGCAAAAGCAACACCAAGACATACAACGAAAGCATAACGACAACTTGGAGTTGTCTATCAGCATGGCAGGAACAAGGGATAATATCCTGGTACGAATATCTCTTTCTGAAGAAAGACTATCCAAGGCTTCCCATAATATATTTCCTCCCCAAGGTGCATAAAAACCCCCTGGCCCCCCCAGGTAGACCTATTGTCTCATCCATTGGAAGTACCTTTGAGAACATATCTAGATATGTGGATTTTTTTTTGCAGGAATATGTGTCAGAACTTCCATCCCATGTACGTGATACCAAAGACTTCTTGTGTAAAATTGATAACTTGCATTGGGAAGAGGGGTACCATTTTCTCACTATGGATGTTTGCTCACTGTACACGATTATAGAGCATGACCAAGGGATAAGAGCCTGTAATCACTACCTAAAGAAAAGAGATATCAGGTATCTGGAACATACTAAAATGCTTACGGAAATGATGAATATGTGTCTCCAGAACAACATATTCATGTTTAATGGAGACCTGTACAAGCAAACCACGGGCACATCGATGGGTACGAGCTTCGCGCCGAGTTTCGCGAATCTCTTCCTGGGGATCTGGGAGGAGGAAATACACAATGATGTCTTGTATAATGCCCATTTCAAGAAGGTTATCACATGGCTTAGGTACATAGATGACCTCTTTGTAATATGGAAGGGTACCGAACAAGAGGCAGAAGACTTTGTGAACCTACTTAACAAAAACACATATAACATCGTGCTAACCCACAAGATAAGTAAAGACGAGATAGAATTTCTCGATGTCAAAGTAAAGGCTACTGCCAACACCTTGCAGACTAAATTATTTAGAAAAGAGACTGCGGGCAACAGTCTCCTCCATGCTCTCAGCAGCCACCCTGACACTCTCAAATGGAGTATTCCATATGGCGAGCTGCTGAGAGCAAGAAGGAACTGCAAGGACACCACCCACTACCAAGAGGAAAAAGGATTTATGTTACAAAGATTCAGGGAAAGAGGTTACCCGGAGTGGGTTCTAAATAGAGCAGTGAGCAAAATGGAAAACATAACAAGAGAAAAAACCATGGAAGATAAACCTAGAGGGAATCAGGAGGAAGACTCAGGAAGTAGAGTCATTCTCACGTACAATGAGGACTCCCAGAAAGTATACAAGATACTCAATGAGAACTGGAACATCCTACAAAGTGACCCTATAATAGGTAAACAGATTTGGGACCGACCCAGAGTCACGTACCGGAAGAGTAGAAGCCTCAGAGATATACTCATGAAGGGAGACATAACAGAATAGACAAGCAAGAGCCAACATGACCTTAGGGGGTTCTATCCATGTGGCCACTGTAAGGCCTGTAGGAACAGCGGAATGGTGCAGGAATTCAGTATACCACACAAAACTACCAAATTTAAGATAATGCAGTTCCTTACATGCACCACAACATATGCCATTTACATACTTGAGTGTCCCTGTAACAAAAGATATGTCGGGAGCACTACGCTGACGGCAAAAAAGAGGGTCCTGGAACACCTCAGAGCAATTACTAACAAGGACCCCCAATACCCAGTGGCACGCCATTTTGCGGAATTTCATCTATCCAACAGCAGACTGCTTAAATATTTTGTCATAGAACAGATACCTGCCAAACAGAGAGGGGGTAACAGGGAGCTGGCCCTTAGAAGGAAGGAATCGAAATGGATCCTAGACCTCGAAACTAGGCAGCCTAAGGGACATAATCAGGATGAGGAGATGGCGACTCACCTGATAGAAGAATAAGTGTGGATTGGCTTTTGTCCGCTTGTGTTGAATTCATGATGAGTATGTAAATGTACCTACGTATGTAATTACTATGTTTTGATTTTATGACTTAGAACACTTGGTGCTCTAGTATATTTTAACCTGTATTTTCTCTTTCTATGCAGGAAGAAAGGAAGGGGCCCATCACAGCAACACGAGCACATTCACGGGCCACCTACCCTTTTCTTCAATACTCCAGGGAGAGCACCGAAGAAGAAACTAGATAAGGACTTTCACATTTATTTTGTCACTATAGTTTTCACTGTTCGACTGCTACTTACTTATCAGTACCATGCCTTATTGATCCTTTAGCCACTAGAGCGCCAGCAGTAGTACATGTGCCAAAACAAGACGTTTAAATTAGACTAAGGCTGTCAGTGCGCGCCACACACTTTAAAAATTGCACGCCACTCGGTGCTGATCATTTAGCCACTAGAGCGCCAGCAGTAGTATATGTGCCACTACAGGACGTTTAAATTAGACTATTACGATTAAGGCTGCAAGTGCGCGCCACATACTTGAATTTATTATTGCACGCCACTCGGTGCTGATGCATATACAAATACCGATGTCTGTAGGCAACGTCTGTATTAACTTCCTGCTATGGCGCACATTAGGAGACAGCGGTCTATTTCATATGAGGTCTGCATACCAATGGGTACACGGAAAATTTTATGTTGTTACTGAGAAAAGGCACTGAATTAGCAGAATCGAAGTGCCTCTTGGCATTACTTTCGTATGCACCATTTGAATTTATAATGTATCACTGTTATCTGTTGGTATTACGGCACTGAACAGTTGTATGTATTGAATATGACATGTTCCAAGATGGCGACCATATGTACTTTGGAAATACTACCTCACTATGAGTCCGTTTTCCATGTTGAGCTGTCGAACTGTATGTAATGCACTGGGTCACTGGCATTCGACGTGTGATCAAGCGAGTTCACTCTCGAAACGCGTAACGTCGGAATAAAAGATCGCTGTTATACCCTAAACTGAGAGCGCGCCTTACTTTGGAATTGGATTGAAAATTTGTGCCGGCTGTGGCTCTACCGGCCCCGTGCGCCACCAGACTATGGGTGGATATCCCAGGAGGAGCTGAATGAGGTTTGAAAATATATATATATATATATGTTTGTATGCGCGTATATATATATGTATATATGTACATATATATATATTTGCTTAAAAAATCAATAATATTTAAAGAATGTATTAATTAATTTGTGTATAAAATACATAAGCACTATATTTAAAGCAATATTTTAATGTTTGTGTTCTTTTTTATATGTTTAATTTCTAATTTGTTACATCTAATATTATGTATAAATACATATATATATATATATATATATATTCACTGAAAAAACCATAGGTTACAGGGGTGTTATAGTTAGCTGGACATTTCCCTCGTACAAAACCCTAGAAATTCCCCTGTTATAGTTAGTTCAGCTAACTATAACTCGCGCCCCCGCAATGCACTGCTGATGACGTCACATATTACATCACTCATGACATGGTCAGTGACAAATAAAAGGTAAGCACAGAGTTTTGTCTGCAAAGATGTTCAAAGAAGAATGATTGAAATAATTGCGGTCCTTCAATCGCTAAAATAGGAAATATTATGAACCCCTCAAATCTCTTTTTTTTGCAGGTCACATGATATCTGATTATGGTCAGATTTCAAAACTACATAGGTATAAACAGAGTGTTTTTAGAAACATGTTTCAACTTTGTAGCTTCTTGCAGACCTCCTCATTCTGCATATTGAGACTTAGTTAAACTTACCTTCACAGTAATAGGAATAAAAAATGGTACACATTTTTTTCACATTTTCATTCCAATCTAAATTCTTAAAAATGTCTTATTTTAAAATTTGGATCTGTGAAAGAAAAAAAAAAAATTATAACATGTATTATTACATTTTTTATAACACAGCATAATTTCCACAAAGTAATTTGTTTGCCTTTTTCGCTGTTCTCAGAATATATTGAATTTCACTAGAAATAGTGATTTCAATCGTACTCATCACTTAACAGCGGGCAAAAAAAAAACAATCAGAAAGATTGTTAAAAAAAACTAACATACTATTCTCAGTAAAATACCAGAAAATACAAATCATACATATATGAAATGCTTACAGATTACAACATTTTATAACTTTAACATATAAAAACTGTAAATGTTGCCGCATTAAAATAATCACCGAATAAATGCCCACCAAAAAGTCCATAATTCAAAAAGATACCTTTCCTTGAGGCCAAATGGTATTTTTGCACGTCTTCTTTATGTAAATTGTCCAATGATAGTCCTAATAAATTATAATAATAAATTCCTCAGAGAGTGAATTATCTTCCTAAAACTTTGGCTTTAAAAATATTAGGTAGGAATTTGGTAATTCACTAGGCAAACGTTGTTTTAAAACCAACTGGGCATCATTACAAAGTGTCCAGCCTTTGTCACATTTTAGATAGACAGTGTAATGTCCAGATGTGGTGGAAGGACCATCATGGAAAATTATTGCAATTGCTACAAAAGTCCTTCCTGATATTGATAGTTGTGCTGCTACAAATTGTTTTATTAAAGTATCCAATTTTCTTCCGTCAGCTGTACCACGTTGCATCATTAAAATTATGTATTTTCCATATTTTGTTAAGAATAATGTGGATAACATTTATGATTTACATTGGCTACACTCCATGTTTTGAATTGCACCTTTCACTAATTTATTGAAAGACACTGATTTACAGTCTGGTAATGTTAAATACAGAAATCTCTCAGTGTCTACATTGGTGCTACATGTATACATGCAATTTTCACAATAATGTTCCCATTTGTAAGAAAGGCCAAAAATATTTTCCATTTCTACACCTTCATTTTCAAAAATGGTAAGCATATACATTAAAAATTCCTGAGCATCTTGTTGGATATTTTGTGTAAATTGTGTAGAACCAGAACACACATCCAAAAGACTACGAACATCTGAAACAGATTGTATTTTACTTCTATCCGTTGTCAATTTTTCATAAACAGAATGCAACAGAGAACAAAATCTTTTTTGCCGATTCTCCATAATTTGTTCTTGCAAACCTTCAAGATAAAAAACAACATTGACCACTACATTAGCATAGCAGTTGACACCAGAACTATTTTCAAACTGATAACCAACAATCTCTCCAACAGTGTCCAATTTCTTTTTACCTGCAATCACAACATTATCTTGTTCTTTTCTTTTCTTGACACCTTCAGAACAGATATTCTCTAACCTTCTTTTTCGACCAACCACACGCTTTTCAAATACAGGATATTGACCTAAATTTGGAGCATACACCCTTCTTAATCTATTATACTCTTTTACACAGTTTGCATCTGCAGTAACCTTTGTCTCATCAAAATCAATCAAAAACAAACCAGATAATGTTCTGACTCGCGACAAAGCAACATATGCCATACCCTCTTTAAATACGGTAGATCCAATGTTCACCAATGCACTGTCTACACTTAATCCTTGAGATTTATGAATAGTCACTGCATATGCAAGAGAAACTGGAAATTGTTTCCTACGGACATATAAATCTTTAACAAGCAAAAAACGAACTGAACAACGACCAATTACTTTAACTTCATCAATCTGATCATATTTAATTTTTAAAAATTCAATTCCTTCTTTTTTCTGATAATTCACAAAATCCACCACTTTGCCCATTGCACCATTAACTAAACCTTTCTCTACATCCAAATTACACCTTAAAATGACCCGACAGTTTACACACGCATACAGAGTCTTTTCCAAACCAGCAGTTTTAGATGTTTTTTTTCTAAACAATCCAGTTTTGATCTCAACTTACCCGTCAAAATAATAGTGATTCGTTCTTGCAGTATTTTATCGATGGCTTCAATTTTTACAATTTCTTCATTTTCCAGTTTTAATAATTCTTTGTTGAATATTGAACACTCACGCAGTGTTGGCATTAAACAAATCACTGACTTATTTTTAGCAATTTCCACGTACACTTTTGCAGGAACTGCATTTTCATTTGGAAAGACATTGCAAAGTAATCGACTCTCCAAAGCTTCTTTCCCTTGTTTTGAAAGAATTCCAATTCTTATATCTTGAAGAATACTTCCATATTCAGCATCATTTGCCTGTCGCATATTTGTTGTCGGTTCTTTGTATTAAAAATTACTCCAAATGTTCACATTACCAACACTGCCAAGAGACTTTCTGGTATCTTCATGGGCAAGTGTTTTAAATACCGGTTGTCCTTTTACCGGAGTCAGTTGCAGTAGATCCTCAAAAACTATGACGTGTTTTCCTCCAAATAACACGTCATACTCTGTTTTAAGAATTTGCTGCATTCTTAAATGCACAAAGGCAAGCATCAAGTTTGAAACCATGCTCACCTCATCAATAATGAGAAGTTTCATTTTCTTCAGGACTCTTGAAACTTCACAACAAGCTTCTCCAGATAGCTTGTGGTATTCCAATTTGTTCTCCTGCTCTACTGGTAGCATTAGTAAACGATGTAAAGTAATTCCTTTAATGTTATGTGCTGCCAACCCAGTTGGCAAAAACCAAAGGAAATGATGGACGGAGTGTTGAACATAGCAAGCACTCAACCCCAGTCAACTGATCTGGGTTTAATCCATCACCGTTCTTTAGCCCACTCTGCCACCCCTGTTCAGACATGGCCATATGCAAATCAGTCTGACCCTGTGCCTCATGGGAACAGTCCAGCCCGAACTGCCAAGCCATGTCTTCCCTGGACCGGAAACAAGCTTCCTAGGACCGGTTTCTGGCATTTCAGCCGTCTTCAGCCAGGCTTGCTTGAATCCAGTGGCAAAGTGAGCAAGGGACTCCCGTCTGAGCATACCCTGCCAACTTATGGCGAACAAAGCAAAAACCAAAGGAAATGATGGACGGAGTTTTGAACATTGCAAGCACTCACCCCCAGTCAACTGATCTGGGTTTAATCCATCACCGTTCTTTAGCCCACTCTGCCACCCCAGTTCAGATATGGCCATATGCAAATCAGTCTGACCCTGTGCCTCATGGGAACAGTCCAGCCCGAACTGCCAAGCCATGTCTTCCCTGGACCGAAAACAAGCTTCCTAGGACCGGTTTCTGGCATTTCAGCCGTCTTCAGCCAGGCTTGCTTGAATCCAGTGGCAAAGTGAGCAAGGGACTCACGTCTGAGCATACCCTGCCAACTTATGGCGAACAAAGCAAAAACCAAAGGAAATGATGGACGGAGTGTTGAACATTGCAAGCACTCACCCCAGTGAACTGATCTGGGTTTAATCCATCACCGTTCTTTAGCCCACTCTGCCACCCCTGTTCAGACATGGCCATATGCAAATCAGTCTGACCCTGTGCCTCATGGGAACAGTCCAGCCCGAACTGCCAAGCCATGTCTTCCCTGGACCGGAAACAAGCTTCCTAGGACCGGTTTCTGGCATTTCAGCCGTCTTCAGCCAGGCTTGCTTGAATCCAGTGGCAAAGTGAGCAAGGGACTCACGTCTGAGCATACCCTGCCAACTTATGGCGAACAAAGCAGAAACCAAAGGAAATGATGGACGGAGTTTTGAACATTGCAAACACTCACCCCCAGTCAACTGATCTGGGTTTAATCCATCACCGTTCTTTAGCCCACTCTGCCACCCCAGTTCAGACATGGCCATATGCAAATCAGTCTGACCCTGTGCCTCATGGGAACAGTCCAGCCCGAACTGCCAAGCCATGTCTTCCCTGGACCGGAATCAAGCTTCCTAGGACCGGTTTCTGGCATTTCAGCCGTCTTCAGCCAGGCTTGCTTGAATCCAGTGGCAAAGTGAGCAAGGGACTAACGTCTGAGCATACCCTGCCAACTTATGGCGAACAAAGCAAAAACCAAAGGAAATGATGGACGGAGTGTTGAACATTGCAAGCACTCACCCCCAGTCAACTGATCTGGGTTTAATCCATCACCGTTCTTTAGCCCACTCTGCCACCCCAGTTCAGACATGGCCATATGCAAATCAGTCTGACCCTGTGCCTCATGGGAACAGTCTAGCCCGAACTGCCAAGCCATGTCTTCCCTGGACCTGAAACAAGCTTCCTAGGACCGGTTTCTGGCATTTCAGCCGTCTTCAGCCAGGCTTGCTTGAATCCAGTGGCAAAGTGAGCAAGGGACTCACGTCTGAGCATACCCTGCCAACTTATGGCGAACAAAGCAAAAACCAAAGGAAATGATGGACGGAGTGTTGAACATTGCAAGCACTCACCCCCAGTCAACCGATCTGGGTTTAATCCATCACCGTTCTTTAGCCCACTCTGCCACCCCATTTAAGACATGGCCATATGCAAATCAGTCTGACCCTGTGCCTCATGGGAACAGTCCAGCCCGAACTGCCAAGCCATGTCTTCCCTGGACCGGAAACAAGCTTCCTAGGACCGGTTTCTGGCATTTCAGCCATCTTCAGCCAGGCTTGCTTGAATCCAGTGGCAAAGTGAGCAAGGGACTCACGTCTGAGCATACCCTGCCAACTTATGGCGAACAAAGCAAAAACCAAAGGAAATGATGGACGGAGTGTTGAACATTGCAAGCACTCACCCCCAGTCAACTGATCTGGGTTTAATCCATCACCGTTCTTTAGCCCACTCTGCCACCCCAGTTCAGACATGGCCATATGCAAATCAGTCTGACCCTGTGCCTCATGGGAACAGTCCAGCCCAAACTGCCAAGCCATGTCTTCCCTGGACCGGAAACAAGCTTCCTAGGACCGGTTTCTGACATTTCAGCCGTCTTCAGCCAGGCTTGCTTGAATCCAGTGGCAAAGTGAGCAAGGGACTCACGTCTGAGCATACCCTGCCAACTTATGGCGAACAAAGCAAAAACCAAAGGAAATGATGGACGGAGTGTTGAACATTGCAAGCACTCACCCCCAGTCAACTGATCTGGGTTTAATCCATTACCGTTCTTTAGCCCACTCTGCCACCCCAGTTCAGACATGGCCATATGCAAATCAGTCTGACCCTGTGCCTCATGGGAACAGTCCAGACGGAACTGCCAAGCCATGTCTTCACTGGACCGGAAACAAGCTTCCTAGGACCGGTTTCTGGCATTTCAGCCGTCTTCAGACAGGCTTGCTTGAATCCAGTGGCAAAGTGAGCAAGGGACTCACGTCTGAGCATACCCTGCCAACTTATGGCGAACAAAGCAGAAACCAAAGGAAATGATGGACGGATATGCAAATCAAGACTTATTTGCATATGGCCATGTCTGAACTGGGGTGGCGTGGTGAGCAAAATAACGATGGATTAAACCCAGATCTGTGACTGGGGGTGAATGTTTTGCCATTGTGCAACATTCCGTCCATCATCTTGTGTGTTTTGCTGTCCACCCTATGTGGGAAGGGTATGCTCAGACGTGGGTCCCGTGCTCACTACGCCACTGGAGTCAAGCTATGCTGGCTGATGACGGCTGACAGCCAGAAACCGGTCCTAGGATGCTTGATTCCGGTCCAGGGAAGACATGGCTTGGCAGTTCGGGCTGGACTGTTCCCATGAGGCACAGGGTCAAGACTGATTTGCATATGGCCATGTCTGAACTGGGGTGGCGTGGTGAGCAAAATAACGATGGATTAATCCCAGATCTGTGACTGGGGGTGAATGTTTTGCCATTGTGCAACATTCCGTCCATCATCTTGTGTGTTTTGCTGTTCACCCTATGTGGGAAGGGTATGCCCAGACGTGGGTCCCGTGCTCACTATGCCACCGGAGTCAAGCTATCCTGGCTGATGACGGCTGATAGCCAGAAACCGGTCCTAGGATGCTTGATTCCGGTCCAGGGAAGACATGGCTTGGCAGTTCGGGCTGGACTGTTCCCATGAGGCACAGGGTCAAGACTGATTTGCATATGGCCATGTCTGAACTGGGGTGGCGTGGTGAGCAAAATAATGATGGATTAAACCCAGATCTGTGACTGGGGGTGAATGTTTTGCCATTGTGCAACATTCCGTCCATCATCTTGTGTGTTTTGCTGTTCACCCTATGTGGGAAGGGTATGCCCAGATGTGGGTCCCGTGCTCACTACGCCACTGGAGTCAAGCTATCCTGGCTGATGACGGCTGATAGCCAGAAACCGGTCCTAAGATGCTTGATTCCGGTCCAGGGAAGACATGGCTTGGCAGTTCGGGCTGGACTGTTCCCATGAGGCACAGGGTCAAGACTGATTTGCATATGGCCATGTCTGAATTGGGGTGGCGTGGTGAGCAAAATAACGATGGATTAAACCCAGATCTGTGACTGGGGGTGAATGTTTTGCCATTGTGCAACATTCCGTCCATCATCTTGTGTGTTTTGCTGTTCACACTATGTGGAAAGGGTATACCCAGACGTGGGTCCCGTGCTCACTACGCCACTGGAGTCAAGCTATCCTGGCTGATGACGGCTGATAGCCAGAAACCGATCCTAGGATGCTTGATTCCGGTCCAGGGAAGACATGGCTTGGCAGTTCGTGCTGGACTGTTCCCATGAGGCACAGGGTCAAGACTGATTTGCATATGGCCATGTCTGAACTGGGGTGGCGTGGTGAGCAAAATAACGATGGATTAAACCCAGATCTGTGACTGGGGGTGAATGTTTTGCCATTGTGCAACATTCCGTCCATCATCTTGTGTGTTTTGCTGTTCACCCTATGTGGGAAGGGTATGCCCAGACGTGGGTCCTGTGCTCACTACGCCACTGGAGTCAAGCTATCCTGGCTGATGACGGCTGATAGCCAGAAACCGGTCCTAGGATGCTTGATTCCGGTCCAGGGAAGACATGGCTTGGCAGTTCGGGCTGGACTCTTCCCATGAGGCACAAGGTCAAGACTGATTTGCATATGGCCATGTCTGAACTGGGGTGGCGTGGTGAGCAAAATAACGATGGATTAAACCCAGATCTGTGACTGGGGGTGAATGTTTTGCCATTGTGCAACATTCCGTCCATCATCTTGTGTGTTTTGCTGTTCACCCAGTTGGAGCAGTGACAACACAAGACAAATGTGACTCAGTTGTTTTTTGCAGATAACTTGTATTTACTTTAGTTAAGAAACGTTTTCCTGTTCCAGCTTGACCACTCGCATACATTCGGATAGGTTGAAATTATGTACATGAGCACCCTCTCTTTTCATGAAGTAATCCATGCTCAATCTGCCCTTTGACTTGCTGATATATTTGCTTCTGTTCAACATTTAGTTGCTCTTCCAAGTTTCCTAACTGTATTTCATCTTCTTGTGCTTGATACATTGCTGTTTCCACCTCATTCATTGCAATCGCTGCTTCATTTTCAACAATTGGTTGTCCTAGTGGATCTTGACTCAGTGCAGCAGAACTTTGACTGTCTTGAGAACTGTCTCTAGCAATCTCAGCTGCAATTATAGCTTCTTGATCAATTTCATCATTCAACATTCTCACATAATTTGCGAAAGCACTGCATTGTATGCTATCTTTACAAGCATTAAATGAATCTTCATAGCTGGGAAAATCTCCAAGTAATTCCAGTTCTGAACGCCATGGTTTGAAAATTTGCAAAAGGGCTAAATAGTAAAATTCCCTTTTGTCAGCAATGTCGCAACTCAGTTTTCTGTGGTTAATTAAATTTCCTTTCCTTTGTTTCACCAGACATCCTTCGGAACCAATCACTCCATATTTTCCATCGTTGATGTTCTCTGTAGTATTCCGTTTAAAAATGTAGTTTTGCAGCACTTCATAGAGACACATGTTCTCAAGATGATGACTTCTATTTGGATAGTATGTGTCCAACATATTGTTTTTCAAAATATCTGTACTTTCAGGGTCATTTTCTGCTAAATATTCAATGTCTTGAACAGATCTCAGTACCCGATTTTGCATTCCTGCAAGACCTAGACTTACCCAAATGATTCTTCTACTTTTGGAATATAGACTTGCAGATGATAACCGATCTGAACATTCATATGCTCCAATTTCACGATGCGTTAACATCTTCAAACTGAAACTGTATAATTTCTTACTTAGAGTCTTCTCGTGAGAAATCTCTTTCCACATTTCTTTCAATTCAGTCTTTTCTAATTTAGTAATGTAAGACGTTACATATCGAGCAACAGCAATGGAGTTGTCCGCAACATACTGAATATCCATGTTAGCGTTCCACATGGATAAAATAACTGAATTGTAGTCATTTATGTATTTTGATTCTTCGCTTCTTCTTAAGTTGTAGGTGTTTTTCGGAGACTTTCTTGCGATGGTATGTCGTACAGCTGACATAAAACTGTTCACTCTTCCTTTGGATAATACAGGACGTGGAAATCCAAAACGACATTTGGTATAGAACTTATCCTTTGACTTGTACTTTCGTCGACAGTATTTTCCACACCTGTGGCTTTGAAATCGTAAGACTTGTTGTTTTAAGTTTTTGTCTTCTCTGCTATTTGGAAGACCACATGCAGCATAATCTTCAATGAAAGACAAAACAGTTTCATCTGAATCTGTTCCAAATTTGGGGGCGTCCTTGACCCATAACAACATATGTCTGTGAGGAGCACCTCTTGCTTGATACTCCTTTCTCCAAAAGAAATCCACAATTTTTCCAAGAGGAGGATTCTTTTCATTGCAGATGAAAGACATCATAGCTTCAAATCTATGATTGAAATATCTGCATACATTGACAGGATCCAAAGAGCACAATTCTCCAGGTGTCTTGTATTCAATATTTTTTATATTGGAATTTGCCTCTCGAAGAAATTCAAGTAAATCATCCCAAGCATACTCAGCACAGCTTAGTGTAATGAACCATATAGGACTTCCCAAGTTCCGTAGCCTACATTTCAGTTCTCCATGTCGACGGTACCAATATTCATTAGTCCCACGCTGACATGCCATCAGATTAATCAACTGAGATTCTAAATGATCATCTCTCTGATGCACTTTATCCATAAAATCCTTTGCAGTTACATTTTGAAGATGCATTCCAGTTTTTAAAATGTGATTTACTGCATATGAAAGTCCAGACAAGTCACTTTCAAACAGAAGATGAAACATATAAGGGAGACATTGTCGAAATCTTGGATCTTCTGCATATAATCTTGTTGTCCGATATTCAGATGCAGGAATCTGCACAGGACGTTCATCATATCGTCCACCTTTTCCTGTTGGAAACAACTGCGGGAAACAACGAGCTTCCAAGCTCTCTTCCCATACACTCATGGGACTTCCTGTTGTTTTTTTCATTTGAAAAAACTCAATCGTATTCCCCATCACCTCTTTAGAATGAAGTGGATGTACACTGTAATGTTCATAGATCTCTTCACATCTGGACATGTCCACTTTTTCAATTTGTCCACTTAATATTTCACTATCTTCTGCTAAATCTATTTCTTCTTCTCCAACAAACACATTTCTATAGCACTCATTATTTTTTAACAGATACAATGATGCCTTTTGCACTTTTCTAACATTCACTAACTCTTGTCAGATTTTCTTATTCTTAGTAGAAACACCATTAACTAGAATGACTAGTGGCTCATTTTCTGCATGATCTACACCAATAGTTTCAATATTTTTCCTTAATTCTAATGGTAAATACCCAACTCTTCCTTTCAATCCTCTTTGCAACTCTGATGGAGGTAATTTACTTGTTTTTGGCTCCATACGAACAATAGCCTGAAACGGGTGAACACATTGTATGAGAATAGACTCATACGTATTTAAATCTATCAGCTCTTGAGGAATAGCAACCAACTCTAGATTATTATGAACAGCTCCAGCAGGCATTTTATTCTCATCTAATTTGTTATGACAACATTTGCAAATACGCTGCTCAAATCCCAAATCAAAACAATCCTCTACCAACAAATAAGTTGCAAATTCCATCCACTTATCATTATCTTCTATTTCACTTTTTAAATACAGATTGACTCCCCTAGTCTGATTTTTATAGTGACTTCGCCGACAACAAATTCAAGAAACATTTGGGTGCCGATTACGATCCGGTAAAAAATTTCCCCGTGCGACTCGTATCCGGTCTTTTTACCGTACGAATCGTACAAGTGCCGTACGAACTGGCAATCACGATTCGCATGGTAAAAAGTCCATACGAACCGTATTGGGAATCATTCCCCACACGTCCTCGGGTCAGAAAATGTGTCCGACACGTCCTCGTACGATTTACCGTACAAATGTGAAAGGTGAAGTCCGACCGAGGAATCACGATCCATCCCGTGCGTCCGAGGTTACAACCGGATGGAAAAAACACCGCCTGCACCGAACTCCCATAGCAACCATGGAGACGTGCCCGCATACGCGCCGACCCCCCCCAGCCCCCGTATGTACGCGCCGACCCCCCCGTGTATGTACACCCGTGTACGTTCGAGTCGAACCCCCCCTGTACGTTTGAGTCGAACCCCCCTGTATGTACACCCGTGTACGTTCGAGTCGTACCCCCGTGTACGTTCGAGTCGAACCCCCCCCGTGTACGTTCGAGTCGAACCCCCCTGTACGTTCGAGTCGAACCCCCCTGTATGTACACCCGTGTACGTTCGAGTCGAACCCCCCCGTGTACGTTCGAGTCGAACCCCCCCTGTACGTTCGAGTCGAACCCCCCTGTATGTACACCCGTGTACGTTCGAGTCGTACCCCCACCCGTGTACGTTCGAGTCGTACCCCCACCCGTGTATGTACGGTGCGTACCCCCAGCGCTACGTGGTGCCGTGAAAATATTGCTGTCCGGACTGCTGTCGGTTCGAATCATAATTCCTGGGTCGTGAAACGCTGCCTGAAAGCGTCCCGACGTCACGTCGCAGCATTCCCGGATCACATTCGTATGTATGTTTTCGTCGGTCGGTGTTTTTTACGATTCGTACGGAAATGGTGTTTCCGTGCGAATCGTAATTCCATGTTTGTAAAGTTTTACGACCGGGTACGAGTCGGACGGGGAAAACGCTCCGACCGACGGTTCGTACCCGGTTTTTACCGGATCGTAATCGGCACCTTGGTCTTTCACCTGAAATTACGTTAAACTTTGTGATTTCATCCTCAAATTTTTCTGTAATTACGGGTTCTACATTGTCTTCAACATTTTGTTCTACTAATGTGTCAGTTTCTTCACTCTCTTGCTGAGGCCCAAAGTAACAAAACTCAATATCCTCACAGACCTGCTTCACATCTGAATCTGACCCACGTAAAAGAGCACTGTTCAACTCACTTAACTTTAGTGCTGGACTTTTTGCATAATACAACCTTCTCACTAACTTCCGCATTTGAGTATGATCTACTGCCAGCATTCTGAAATGGTGAAAAACACTTTCACAAACTTTCCTAGAAAGACAAGCCAGAGAATGACCTTGCAAACCAGTATGTTTTCTCACTCTGCAAGGGTCTAGTCCTTGCAGCAGCTTAATCTTTTGTTTTACACTTTTTTTAGTATAGGCTCGTAAAAAACTACATAATTTTTCAATAGATTCCTGTCATACACTGCAAACACTACTGAAATCCCAAGTGTACACAGGGTTTTTAGCACGTCTCCCTAAAACTTCATCAGCTATCACTTCTTCTGCATTTCTTTCAACCATTTTCTCTTTCTCCATTGGACAACCATCACTAACCTCATAACCTCTACCACTGGTGTCAACTGCATACAATAATGTTTCGCTCAGTGAATAACTCTCTTCATTAAAAAAAGGCTCTGAACTAGAACTGTGTTTCCATTCTCCCAAAAAAACATCACAAACATTTATTTTATTAATAACTCTTTTCCTCCTACTTTTGGCCTTCATTACATATTGGTTTATCTAGTGATCGAATTCTGTTTAACACGAAAATAAACAGTTTCCTTTTTACTTCAAAAGCCTTTTCCACAATGCTTTCAATATGCTTCTTCTTTTTATAAAATAAAGCTCTCTTTTTATATTTCTTCACATCTTTCAGCAAATTATGCACTACTCTCTTGTAAAATATTTTTTTGCGTAATTCCTTATACTGATTTTGTCTTCTTTTACCATACTTTATCTCCTTGACTGAACATTTGCTTTTTTGCTTTTCCTCTTATTTTGAATTTTTTTCTTACTTGAAAAATTCTCAAAAGTTGCAGCATTATCTACATTCTGTTTGCTCCTACAAACATTTTTAATAAATTGCTTCGTGATCTTACCAGAAGATTTTTTCCTTTTAGCCACATTATCATGTTCATTCAATACTTGTGGTTGATGTTTCTTCAAATAATCCTCCTGTCTCTGTTCTTTTTTTTTTCTTTTTTTTTCTGGCATAATTTAACGTTGAAAAACAGTATCTGTAAAAAAGAATCACAAATAAATGTATATTAATAACTTTCAAATTTACACTATTCCATTACTGTACAAACACATTTTATATAAAAACTGACTAAGAAATTATAGCCCTGAACCACAAGTGTGACGATGGTTAAAACACTACATGCATAGTGCATACTACTTTGAAGTAGTGCATGCCCTAAAGCCTACCTCACTAAAAGACTACATGCTAACTGACTGAATGATTACAGTACTATAAGGAGACACACTGGGTGAGTAACAGGGTGTTTGCTAGAAGTGTATGAATTCTAACTGGGGAATTGAAGGTGTGAAAGACAACTGTGTAGGTGATTACAGGGCTGAATGCATACTGGATAGGCATTTAAAGCAGTCCATGTGCTAAGGCCTGGCTCACTGCATGAGTACTTGGGTACTGACTGAATGATTAGAGTACAGCAAGGAGAGTGCCTGGGTGAATTTAGAAGTGGTAGGCTTTTGGCGTAGGGAATGGATTAGTACTTAGTACTGAATGGGTCACTAGAGGAATGAAAGTGTGAAAGAAAAGTGTCTAGGTGGTTAGAAGACTGCATGCATACTGGATAGGGGTTTGAAGAAGTCCATGTGTTAAGGCCTGGCTCAGTGCATAAATACTTAGGCACTGACTGAATAATTAGATTACTGCAAAGAGAGTGTCTTGGTGAATTTATAAGTGTTTGGGTTTTGGCACAGTGAATGGATTAGTACATGGTGCTGAATGGGTCACTAGAGGACTGCAAATGGAGTGACAGGGTGTTTCCTGGAAGTGTATGGATACTGACTAGGGAATTGAAGGTGTAAAAGACAAGTATATAGTATGTTAGAACACTACATGCATACTGCATAGACATTTGAAGCAGTCTATTTGGTACTTAGAAACTGACTAAATCATCAGACTACTTCTTGGACATTGCTTGGGTAAAACATTTACATTTTCAGTTCTGCCACAGTGAAGAGAATGGTACATGGTACTGCACCTTAGTGTCAAACCCTGACTCATTTTATCAATGCATAAGCAAAGACTAGCTTCTACTGCTACTAAAACTTGACAACATGACCAGTTTTAAAAGAGTTATCTGTCAGACAATACACAATGTTACCAAATGCTTCTCTCACAGTGGTTCCCAAATGCACAAAAAGACTCACTGGGTGATTCTAGACAACAACCACTATCCCTAGAAGTTTACCAAAACTCATTCACGACTGTGGAAGTGGTAAGGGAACTGCACCCAATCTACATATTTCTGGACTGCACTTTTCTGTCAAAGACTGACTCATTTAATCAAAGCATAAGCAAAGACTGGCTTCTAATGCTACTAAAACTTGACAACATGCCAGGTTTTTAAACAGTTATCTGCCACCAAATACACGATGTTACCAAATGCTTCTCTCACAGTGGTTCCCAAATGCACACAGACTCACAGTGTGATTCTAGACACCAACCACTATCCCTAGGAGTTTACCAAAACTCATTCACTACTATGGAAGTGTTAAGGAAACTGCACACAATGTACATATTTCAAGACTGCACTTTCGTGTCAAAGCCTGACTCATTTAATCAACGCATAAGCAAAGACTGGCTTCTAATGCTACTAAAACTTGACAACATGACCAGTTTTAAAAGACTTATCTGTCAGAAAATACACGATGTTACCCAATCCTTCTCTCACTGTGATTCCCAAATGCACACACACTCACAGTGTGATTCTAGACAAGCACCACTATCCCTAGGAGTTTACCAAAACTCATTCACTACAGTGGAAGTGGTAAGGGAACTGCACACAATCTACATATTTCAGGACTGCACTTTTGTGTCAAAGCCTGACTCATTTAATCAAAGCATAAGCCATAACTGTCTTCTAATCCTACTAAAACTTGACAACATGACATGTTTTAAAACAGTTATCTGTCAGCAAATACACGATGTTACCAAACACTTCTCTCACAGTGGTTCCCAAATGCACACAGACTCACAGTGTGATTCTAGACAAACAACACTCTCCCTAGAAGCTTACCAAAACTTATTCACTATTATGGAAGTGGAAAGGGAACTGCACACAATGTACATATTTCAAGAGTACACTTTTGTGTCAAAGCCTGACTCATTTAATCAACGCATGAGCAAAGACTGCCTTCTAATGCTACTAAAACTTGACAACATGACAGGTTTTAAAAGAGTTATCTGTCAGCAAATACACAATGTTACCAAATGCTTCTCTCACAGTGGTTCCTAAATGCACACAGACTCACTGTGTGATTCTAGACAAACAACACTATCCCTTGCACTATACCAAAACACATTTCTTCATCTACAAGGAGTACTACATTTTAGTGCAGAAACATAACTCATTTCACAAATTCATAAACAATGACCGGTTACTAATTCTACCAAAATATAAAAACTGCACAGTTATCTGTCTACAAACACATGAAAAAAACAAATTCTTATCACAGAATGGTTTCTACATGCACACACACTGTCAATAAGATTGTAGAGAAAAAAAGTACTCCCTACACTTTAGCAGGAGAAATACATTAGTCTGATTAAAATCAAAATAGTCTACATACATCCCCTCACAATTAACTCACCTTTCAAGATTTTTTGTAGATTAAGAAGTATATCAGTCACACACCAGATATCAGTCACACACCAGATTTTCTTATACAGAATCTCTGCACTGTGCACCTGTCAGCAGAACCAAAAAATGGCAAAGTTTCCCTCTCATTTTCCACACATATACATGTAAACATCAAATCACATTCCTTCCCACATAAATTCAAAAGCAAACACACATTTCTATTGGTTAACCATTTCAACCCTTTCCAAATGACATAAACTTCAACCCTTCCCCCAATCTGCCTTCTGCCCGTTACCATAGAAACAGGTCATGGAACACTGTACTGAGCACACAGGTCACAAGTTCAGCACACACAATGTTGCTAATCAAGACAGCAAGTGTGCTTGCCTTTTCAACATATCAGCTTATCATATATAATGTTCCTTACAATCAGTTTTTGTTAACCAATAAGAATCATGCGTTTAAAAAACAGAAATATGCACCCTACCTTTCAGTGTAGAAGGTTGTCAAACAACCAATGATTTCTTGTCTTTTTTCAAAATTGCATCTTAGCCACCATTTTAGAAACATCTTACTTTCCAAACTGCCATTTCATTTACAGAGACCATCTGAGTGCATCCAGACCTCCTCACAAGATGCTTACAGTGTGGATTGTGGGAATCAGCTACATTTTCTGTAGCCAAAGGTATGCAGAAAACAAAGGCATTCACAAACACCTAGGTTTGCCAAATGTAGACATTAAATGGATTGGACAGAGAGGGTTAAAGTGGCACCAACTGATGCCATTGGTGAAATCCTTCATGCAAATCCAACACCCTGACCTCATAATAGTGCACTGTGGTGGCAATGACCTAGGCACTTTGACTGGGGTAGGTCTGGAAATACTTATGAAAGACACCTTTGCAGAACTGATTTCACTTTTCCCTAAAACTGCCTTTGTGTATTCTAACATATGCCAAAGGCAGAAATGGAACTGGTCCGATCATTTTTGTCCACAGATTGAGAAAGCTAGGAAACATGTGACTAAATCTGTTTCTGCTTTTCTCCGAGACTACAGAATGGGGTCCATTTACAATAACAATCTGCGCTTTCATATGCAAGAGATGTATAGGAGAGATGGAGTACACTTTACTGATGAAGGAAACAGAGTCTTCCTCAACAACTTTAGACTCTGTATAGGTACTTACTTATAAGTACCAAAAACTCTGAATGAACACAACAGCTCTTTTTAGAGCCACTCAAGAACAAAACGCTTAACCTTAATCTTTATCTCCCAACAATTTCATTTTTTTTCCTTGGATCCGCGAACCCACCGCAAGAGAATCCGTGCATCCAACGTGCTAGGATGCGCGCACCATGCGCGCATTTCGCCGTTTTTTTTTTTTAAAGGGGGCCCCAGGGGGTCCTTCTGGGACCCCCTAAGCACCTCTAGAGGGTCAGAGTATTTCCACTCTACCCCCTTTATATGTTTTACATGCTTATTCCCCTTGCTTCTTCAGCCTCGCTTCTACCGAGGCAGAAAATGGCCGCCAACAGTCCTGGTTTCGAATGTAGATGGACACTCGACAGCCAATTAGCATTCAGCGCGCGATCGGGAGGGTGCGCGTTCGGTTCGGGGAGGGTGCGCTTACGGTGCGTGTAGGGTCTGCGGATCCTCCCCGGCCATAGATATTAATGTAAATTTAACTCTAATTTTCTCAGGAACTACTGAACGGATTCACACCATGTATGCAAAAGGCACGAGTCTGAACTGAGGACTACCTCTTTGCCAAATTTGGTGTCATTCCGTTCAGCGGTTCGGGCTGTAGCTGCGACAACAGATCCTATGGGAAATTGAATGGGGAAAACGCGTTTTGGGACCCCCCTTTTTTCTCGTCCCCCGCTTGACGAATCACCACGAAATTTTCAATTTTCAGGGTAGGAGCGGAGCGGAGCTGGCCAAAAGCTTGGAAAATTTCCCGAGGATTCGTCAACCGGCGCCAGACTTATTGGGAATAGAATGTTGCGGATTTCCTATGGAAAATAGGTCCTAACTGTCAAGAATTCCTGTCATACAAGGGAAACACGCCCTTATGTAAACAGGAGAGCTGTTACATAACTCAAGGGAAACACGCCCTTATGTAAACAGGAGAGCTGTTACATAACTCAAGGGAAACACGCCCTTATGTAAACAGGAGAGCTGTTACATAACTCAAGGGAAACACGCCCTTATGTAAACAGGAGAGCTGTTACATAACTCAAGGAAAACACGCCCTATAAAGGGAGGAACCGGGAGGTACAAGGCTGTCGGATATTGTGTTTACACCGACGTACCTGCTTCGTGAAGAGCAGTGTTCCGGAGTGGTGCTCCAGTAAGGCAAGAACGGAGGTAGGTCGAGTCGTTACTCCCTGGGCCGTGTCTTGCCCCATCGTCACCTGTGAAGGACCCGGAAGCTCTACCGGTCAACCATTGAGCTTCGCTTTTTGACTCGGCTGAGTCCAAGCGCAGTGGCGCTTTTGCTGGTTGGAGTCGTAACTCCCAGCCCGACCAGAGACACGGGGACTGCCAGCTGTAACGCACACCAGGAGGTGTTTGCCGCGTTACAGACTCGGAAGTCCACAGGATCGATCGAGCGGCTGCTCTCGGTTCAGTCTTCTTGCTTGTGATTGGGGTATCGGTGACGCATCACCAGGAGGTGACTCCGCGTCCCGGTGCAGCCTGAGGAAGAGGTTGAGCGGCTGCTCCCTTCAGGTAGAGACCCCGGCTGGGTGTTTCCCTGACTCCTCGATTCTCCCCAACACTCTTCGTGCCCCTCACAGCCTACCGATTGGCATTGTCGGCCATTTCATTTCTGCCCTCTGTTGGCATACGCCGGGATCGGCGTATATGCAGAGGACGGTTAGGACCATCCGTGCTGTGGGCTGGTAACGTACTTAGCCTGGAGGATTCCAGTGACTATAACTTTTGTTTGTTCTTTGTATTTTATTTGCCTTCATTAAAAGAACTAACCCTTCACAAGTGGTTGCGTCCTCATTGTCGTGTCTGTTAAACGATCCTGAGACGTTCAGGGCGTTACACTAACTATATCTATCTACTGGCGACCGCCAGTAGATTAAATATATATATATATATATCTATATATATATATATATATATAGATATATATATATTTATTTATATTTCTCCCACAGAGTCCGGTAGAACGGGGCACGAACTTGCCGCGGTCCTGAACGGATCCCGGAAATCTCTCAAATTCACCACACTCATTCATTCCTTATTCAAAGAATAAAGTTCAGGGCACTTCCACAGTGCTCAAATACTATTTATTGCAGACACGATAGCCTCGGACCGACGGGTTTGACCTTTACGGCTTTTTCACGGTAAGTGAAGACATGTTACACTTCCGTATTCATACAATCGTGACGTGAACATAGAAAAAGGATCTGCACGTTGTTTCACAGACACACATGGGCGCCATCTTTAACTGGCATTCAATTCCGTGTTACAGAGACAAAATGTGTCAATAAAGTTGGATTTACCATACTACATTTCTGTTCTATTACGGTTAAAAATATTCATATAAGAACACATCTACCATTTTGTGCAAGCACCATTTGATAAAGTGCATGTGAAAATTCACAAGCACTATTTAAAGAAACATGGAACTTAAGCATAAAAATCAGTGCTTGTGATCTATTTACTTAATTCAAAACCACAAAATTTAGGCGGTTTGGAAAACTGCAAGATACAAATGTCAACATTTTTACAACTGTAAGTAACAGTATTACCTCAGTGCATTTTCATAAGTAGTCGAGTAAATTACTTTTCAATACAATTACTCTTTATATGTTCAATCCCGCCCCAGTGGGCATAGAGTGTCTAGCCTTAATTCATACTGTTACTGTATTCCTTCATGCTCAAGTGGGCAGGTAATATATCACAATAGTCTCATTAAACCTTCTTTAATTAAGGCGCTCCTCTGATCTCATTGCTTTGTTAACAGTTGTTATGTGATGCCAAGAATTCCTGCTAGATCCTGTTTACAAAAAGAAATACATATAACAGTGTAAACAAAATTCTAAATACTAAAAATCCTTTGATACAGTTAAAAACATACATTAAATTGAAAGGAAGGAAACTTCCAACACTGTACACTCAATCAGTTGGCTTTCCATTTCATGTTACAGATATTGTCTAACCTGTTGAATAATAGATCAGCCTAAATGGATGCATTTCTTCACTGGAATTTAGCCCTACAGGAAATAATGTCTCAAAATCGATGATATATTTAGATTCTAGGACTCTCAGCTGGTGTTCTCTATCACCTCCCCTGGCTTGTATAGGTATCGCATCTAATATGACAAAAGATAAAAGTTTGTCATTTTGTCCATGAGTACTTTTAAAAATGTTGGGCTACTGGATATTGTTTGTTGTTATTACGTATAGCCCGCTTGTGCTCTAGAATCCTTTACCTGCCTCTGTGTATGGTACTGCCTATATAATACTTTTTGCACGGGCAGATCAAACAATAAACACAAAATTCAGTATTGCAATTGTAGCTTCCTTTAATCAAAAAATCCCTACTACTATTGGGTACTCTGATTTTGAAGCAATTTCTACTATTAACACGAGCCTTGCAATGCATGCAACATTCAAATTCTGCACAGTTCTGTTTTCGATCCACAATTTCAGATGTGACTGCATTTTAGAGTCAGCCAGTCAGTCAGAGTTAACTTTATTCGGTTAATTAAAGCCATCAAAGGGCAAATAACAAAACAGGACAGATAGAATCTACAACCATAAAATACATAGATGTAAAATCAGTTAAAATCCCCCATCTTGTGACATTTTAGAGTCAACAATTAGAGGAATAGTGAAAAGCCGAGGCAAGCGTCTGTACACTGGATAGGAGCTGTGCCCTTTCTGCTACCAGGAAGGCTCACTTGCTGCCAGGCCTCCCCTGGGCTCCAGGGCCGACCAGTGTGGCTGTGTGAATGGCCTCCATTATTCTGTCCGGCCTTCCTTGTGCTGCTTGCTGTAGCGTGGCTCCCAGAACTCCACGTGAACTCACTGGCCTTCTTCCCCTGTTCTCAAAGGTCTGTCCCTATATCACCCAGCCTGCCCTTGTGTTCTGAGCCTACCACTTTTTCTAGCAGTTCCCGTGTTCCCAGATCACATGATATGGTAAAAGGTCATTAAGGCACCCAGGACCTGCCGCAGTGCTCTCTGAGGTGTGGATTAACTTCCCTCCCTGTCCAGTAGGCGCAGACCCAGAACATGTTTCTTTCCTGCCAGGCCAGCCTCTACGCGCCCAGCGCTTACCCTTTAAGCTTCCTGTGCTCTGCCATTTTTGCTTCTCTGCTCCCACGTCTGCCCATTTACTCTCATACTGCCTTAATGCCTCCACACCCACCCCTGCTTCCAGGCCACCGTTCGCCATGCTCCGGAGATCAGTTGTCTTCAGCAAAATATTTTGTAGGTTTTATGTAGCGCTAAAACCACCTCGCTCCCCAAAATAACCGCGAGGCCCCCCTCAGAAACTGTACGAGATACCTGCTGCAGTGCTCTCTGAGGTGTGGATTAACTCCCCTCCCTGTCCAGTAGGCGCAGACCCAAAACATTCTCCTTTCCTGCTACACATTCAAAGTCATACACACGTGTACACACACCCCTTATTTGCCCATTCAAACATACGAATATAGATAGACTCACAAATGCACACTCATGAGCAAATGCACTCGGACACACATACGCGCAAACACCTGTACAATGAATAGGAACGCATGCAAAATTTACACACACGCACATGCGTAAAGGAGCACAGTACGCCATCCAGGAGCGCTCCTACCCACCTCCCTCCCCCTCCCCCTCCCCACCCCCAGGTGTAAGCCACAGTCAGTGAGCAGAGGACCCTCTATGCATTATCTCAGATGTTGTCTCAAGGCTGCATACAAACCAGTCTTCTTTTAACTACACACCCATCTTATCACCGCTCTTAAACTTTCTTCGGTGCATTGCTCTCCTCCCCAGGATGCAGCACTCTTCTCGCCCATGCTGCCTACGCCGTCTGTGCCCTCAGTACTGCCGTGACCTCTCCCAAAAATATACCCGGGCAGCCAGTGTTCTGACCGCAGCCGTGCCCTCACCCTGCACAGACAATACCCTGCTAGTGACTGTGCTGCACCAGTGCCCTAGCCCTGTACTGACCCCTATGCTCCTAGTGCCTGGCCTTCAGCAAGGCACACACCCAGTACTACCCCCTACCCAGGCAGTGTGTGAGCTGCAGCAGTGCCTTCACCCAACTATGAATCCAGCACCTGGCTGCAGCCACCAGTGGCCTCACTCAGTACTGACCCTTGGATGACAGTGTCATGGCTGCCACACTGGAAGGAGTCCCTAAGCTATCAGTGCCTGATAAGAAGAAGCACCCTCACCCAGTACCAACCATAGCCTGCCAGTGTCATAATGGCAGCAGTGCCCTCACTCAGTACTGACCATAGGCTATCAGTGTCACGACGGCAGCGGTGCCCTCACTCAATACTGACCATAGGCTGTCAGTGTCATGATGGCAGCGGTGCCCTCACCCAGTAGTGCATGCAGGCTGACAGGGCCTGTTTCGCAGCCTTGTCCACTCCTAGGCCAGCATAGCCACTATCGCACCAGTGTTTTTAACCAGTACGGCTGTCAGTGCCCACACCGCAGTAGTGCGCTTTCCTACGAGTGGCCACTACGCTGCAGTAGTGTTCTTACACAGCACTGGCAGCTGCAGTGACCTCGCGCACCAGGGCACCCCTAAACTGCTTCAGCGTCCTACCTTGGGTGTCAGCGTGGCGGTCACAGCTGCATATTCACACTCAGCCTAAAAAGAAGGGCGATATGATGGGCCTGGAGCAAACATGGTAATGCTGAAATAGCGCCGAGTCACTGGCTCTCAGGTGAAAACCCGCCATCTTAAAACTCATCACTTTGCGGGGTTTCATGGCTTCATTGCAGCTCAGTTAAAACAAAGCAGGCAGTTCAAAGTTTATTCTTTCCTGGATTCATTCCATATACCTGCGTAATGAGACCTTTTTTCCGCATATGATTAACTAAGCCCTGGGGAGGTGGCGGTCCCCGTGGCTGCGGCAGCCCCCGTGGGCCCCCGCTAATTAATTAGTGATTGCACTCAGGACCTGGACCACTTGGGGGTTTATAGAAAATGAAGCGCGGGAGCCAGAGCTTTGGTTTTTTTTCTCGTCCGGATTCGCGCCCGCACCCAGCGCGAATTCGGTCGTTTTAAAAACAAAATGTTTTTTTGGGGCCTGGGTGTCCCTCTGGGACCCCCTGAGCAGGCCTAGGGGGTCAGAGTGATTCTACCCCGCCCCTTTTCTTGTTGTTCAACCTTTTTTCACCTTTTTCTTGTGACTCAGATACCGAATCATGAGATGGCTGCCAACACTTCCTGGTTTGGAGTGTTGGCAGCCAATCAGAGTGAAGCTCGTGGCCGGTAGGATTCGCAACTCCTCGGTGCTCAGATATAAATATTTTTCTTTTTTTAGTTTCTCAGGTACTACTGATTGGATTTACATCATTTAAAAATTGTCGCTTTCTGAATCAAGAGCTACTTTTTGCCAAATTTGGTGTAATTCCGTTCAGCAGTTCGGGCTGTAACCTGTTTCAAAATTCCTATGGAAATTAACATTGAGAAAACGTGTTTTGGGACCCCCTTTTTTCTCAGCCCCCGCTTGACAAATCACCTCCAAACTTTCAATTCAGGAGCTGACCAGAGCTGGTCATTCGTTTTGAAAATTTTACGAAGATTTGTCAAACGGCGCTAAAGATATTGGCAAAAGAAAAAACGCTTTTTGAATTTAAAATTTAAAATTCCCTTATTTGCATAAAAGTTTCCCCTATTACCACTGGCTGGATTACAAGTGTAATCCAGGTCAGGGCCGGCTTTAGCATTGGTGGCGCCTGGTGCGACAATCTTTGTTGGCGCCCCCTATGACCTTATTCTCCAAGGATCCTCTCACTGCCACTCTCCAACGGTGTCCCTTATCACTTTCTAGACCCTCTCACACTTTCAGCGCTACTCACTGCAATGTAGGGTGTCAAAGCATTACATCACACACACATAATATATAATATAAAGAAGCAATGAATGGCACAGCTGTGGCAAATCTATTCCCCTATCCTCATTATCTTTACATTAAGAAATGTAAAGAAGGTAATCTGGGAAAGTTCTCTACTTACAATGGCATACACTGAACAGGATAATTACGTGTGTACACACATTAAACTGTAATGAAAATCAATGGCCTGTGCAAGAACGTACACCAGCCCTCTCACCCAGAGGCATGCACTCACATACAATCGTACAGTCATACACAGAGGCCTATTCTGATGCACTGGTACAGTATTTAGGACAGCCAGGCAATTATTACCATCAGCCGTAACAATGTATAGCACGGAAGCCTCCAAACAAGCATTCGTGCACTACAGATTAAAGTGTTATGTCAAATCCAGAAAAGAGAGTGACATTCTCAACATTTTCATAAACACCATCAACACAGTATGAGGTTTGTAAGCCTCTGAACAAATGAACTGGCGGTGCACATCGATTTAAAGGAATACAGTGCACTCAGATATAATTTCTACATACAGACACATATCTCAGAAACATACAAAAACACTGATTTGCATAATCATAGAATCACACACATAAAGAAAGATGGAATACATGTACATGAGGGCACATTATAACACACTCAACCACACAACTTAAAAAGGGATTTCCCTTTATCTAATTACACAACATAAATAAACAGATGTTCCAAGAGCTATAGCTAGGCCTTACAGCGATTCACTCTTCTGCAATGGCCTGCTGTAAGGACTTATTTTTAACGTCACTTCCTTTTAGGCCTGGGCGAAAATTTCATTCCGTTTGCGGAAATTGCGATAATTTGACATTTTCGCGCTCCGCGGAAAGCGCGAAAATGTCCAAATTTCTGCATTCCGCAGCTTAGCGATAATTTGGTTCTTGCTCGCGCTGTAAAATAATACATTTTCGCGCGTGCACGATCGCCTTACCTGAATCCCTGCGTTCGCCGATAAGTTTTCTTGATCCGGTCACGTTCTCCATGAGATGTTGTATTGTTTTTAGCCATTTGCGCTGTCTCGCGACAGTTCGCGCCCGCAGTGTCATCATGCGTCGCGCGATCACGTCTTTCTTCTCGCGATCATGCACCGCGAGACAACTGAAAACAAGATGGCCGCGCCCGCGAGCAACCACATGGGTAAGTTGGCGAGCGGCAACCATGCAGAAAATCTCGCGAACATGCAGGAAAAAAACTTCCGCATCTTCGCGATATTTTCACGTGTTTGCGATAATTTTTAACATTTTCGCGATAATTTGTGAAAGTGGATTTCGCGAATTCCGCCCACCCCTACTTCCTTTCACTCAGAAAACCATAATTCCCAGCAGGTATTACTCCGGAAGATAGCAGCACTGGAAACCCATACCGACGCAGTGTGCAGACTGCTGCCCTACAGAGAAATGGAGCGGTTTACAGGTGGGCTGGGAAAGAGTCGGAAAACAAAGTTGCCAATGGCTGTCAACGCAGTATTCCCTTAATGTTCGTCATTGCGCAACTTTTACATTCCAAAAGACCAAAATGCATGTCGGGACACCTGTTTAAGTTACCACTCTCATCTGTTGCATATGCTGTAAATTGCAGCGCCAAGTAAGTACCCCTATACATGCAGGGTTTCCCAGTGTGAATGAGTAGTGCATTTGGATCTGTGCTTCTGGTTCTTTGGCTAATTGACTCTGCCAGTGCCGTGGTCAGAAAGAGGTATTCCAACACTCTCATGCATTTCTTTTGTGCCATCAGTTCTACCAGGGGAATATCAAAGGACAGAAGACTTGTCTAAGCAGCAGTGTATTCAGCACTAGTCATGAACACATACGTGCTGCACCTCAGCCACAGTTGCATCGCCTGCTCTAGTGGCAGTGCTGTGCTCACTGCTATAATAGTGTGGGGCCTGGGCGCCACCCTCACCTCTGGTCCAAAGCCGAGGGGCCAGTGGATGGAAATTGTAACCAGTGGCAGCTGCTGCCACTAAAACTTGGTGGGCAGCATGGGACGTTGTGGGAGGGGAATAATGAAAAAATAACTTACCTGCAGCTCCCTGACCCCACCTCGAGGCTCCTCTGCTCCAGCCGCCACACACGCATGAAGTGTTCAGTTTTTAAGCCCCGAAAATCAGGCACTCGCTATCCATGGAGGTCAAGGTGAAGTGCAAGGGCCGAGGTGAGAGGTCTGTTTTGCAGTGCAGTCTTCTGTAATTGGCAGCGAGCTATCTAGCATGCCAAAACGAAATGAAGTAATTGTTAGCGAACACAAGGCACGCGTCTTTAGTAGGTGTTTAATGTTTTTACTTTGTGCCAAAATGGACATGAGCTCTAATATGAACGGCTTCTGATTTGGCAAGCTTCTTTTAAAATGAGGCAGGACGATGATGCAGGAAAGAATGCTTTCGACACCAGTTAGTTCACCAGCATTATTATAGTGCACTGTAAACCCCCAAAGAACAACCCCTGGAAGCACAAGCACCAGTAGAAAAGCACTCTCTGGAAAGCCTGCTGCCTCCATGGCAAAAGTGCCCTGTATATACATTAAACGTAAATTGTACATAGCATGGAGCTGGCTCACTCGGCTTGGAGGGAAGAGTGAGTGAGAGACAAGCAGCACCAAGACAGTTTTTGTAGCGCATAATTCACATAATGTGCAGATTGCTGGCCGGATGCTAACATAAAACAAGCCATCTGTGCCCGCGTGAGTGCCGGTGTCCGTCTTCAATTACCAGAACTGCCGACGTCATGGAAACTAAAGACAGACAACGGCACTCATTTCAGAAACCGTGCAAATGGCGCCCCTGCAAACTTGGCACCCGGTGCGGTGGCACCGGTCGCACCGCCCTAAAGCCGGCCCTGATCCAGGTTGGGTGGGGGATGCTGCGGTTGTCTCAAGGCAGTGGACTGCATATGGTCTGGGACTACCGAATTTCCCCCTCCCCCCTGCGCATAACACATTTCTAATGAGGGACATGAGAAGGGAATTACTTTTTGGAGGCGGGGGTCGTACAACCCCCGGCCGTATTTATTAAAATATGAAAACAAAATTAACATTTTGAAATAAACAATATTTACACAATTATACGCAGAAACATAACACGACATTTGATTACAATTCATATGCACAGATTTCAGATGGCTAACCTTAACATATCTCTAATACATAGTTCTCCTATCCGAATCTAACATAATGATCATAATCATACATTAATTACTTTCTGCGTATCCTATTTGAGCCTACGGCAAGGTCACTAACTGTTATCAATTTACCACGCCCTCCCGTAGGAGTTGCGCATGCGCAGAGGGCCCGCTTACCGAGAGGGTACTTCCCCCCTGGTTACCCCCATACGTTCCCTGAACTCCATTCAAATTTGGGGGGTCTTGCACTCTGCGCCATTTAGTGACATCCATGCCAGTGCGGGGTGGCCAACCAGCCTAAAAGAAAGCGTGACTCCCCCCTTTCCCCGCACCCATCCAGCCAACCGGATGTACCGCCCCTGGAGTTATAGGAGAGACCCCTTATCCCTCCCCCTGGGCGACCCCATCCGAGAATGATGCCGCCCCCTAAGGACCTTAAATTTACTGCTCACTAGTCATGACCTTACCGCCACAGGCCAGCATAGTTGCCCGACTATCTGGCCCCCCCCCCAACCTGTCCTTCAGAAAGGTCATGCCCCCTCTTTTAAACCATCTAGCCAGGCTATGAAATTCTCTAACATTATTTGATTACCTAACCTAGTCAAGTGGACCCCGTCTTTTAGGAAGCACGCCCATGTGCAATGCTCTGTAATTTAGGAGATCTGAACAGTTTCCCTATTTTATTGTTGACCCTCTTTACCGAGTGATTCAACACTCTCACAGAGTCCCCCCCCCCTCCATTTCAATCTGGGTATCATGTGCGACCAAACTATGTTGCAGCCTTGGCATGCCTTGGCTAACCAGCCGATCTCGGAGATTATGTCCTCAAACAAGATCCTCCTGCCTAACGTCACCAAGTCGTTACCCCCCAGATGCAAAATAACGATTGTGGGAGGGGGACTGTGTCTCTTCAAAAGATCACTCATAAAACCCCTAAACTGACTAAGGCAAAGGCCCCCTTTTCCATGGAAAGGTACTGTGAAACCACCCTGCTCTGCTCTTTGCCTGTAGTTACCTGAAAGGAAAACAGATTTCATACGCCATACATATGAACGACCCACAACCCACACATTACGTGTTCCTGTGCCCTGTAGTTTTGACCGTCGTTGAGAAGAATCTAGCTGTTGTAGCAACGGCAGGTCCCCTCCTGCGTGACAGGTTTGAGAAACTGTGAATGAAAACGACAAACAAGCCAGGCATCAGTCCACAATTGTATTGTGCATTCACAACATGTGCAGCCGCACATAACGCTTATAACTATTGGAAGCCCATCGTCAAATACTCTGTACACTACTGCCATGCAACCCCCTAGCCGTTGCCTCAGTGGCAGCCCCTATCCTGAAAGAATGTGTCCCGAAAACCTTTGGATCCAAACCTGCATTGCTGATTGCCATTGCCAATACTTTTTTAAACTGGAACATGGTAAGTGGGGTACCTTCCGCGTGTAGTAACAATGTCCCGCCAAACGCGCTGCTCCTCTGTCTGAGGTAAGTTTCCAGGTGCATTACCGGGCAACACGGGTTATTGTGCGCCCTATGAAGTACCACCCCTTCTCCCCGCGCCTCTTGATCCGTTTTAGTTTTTCTGATGGTTAAAAGCAAAATGTCACCTTGTATCTTAACTTGCTCCATTAGAAGCCCACCCTGGACATCCAATTTGTTGCGTGCCACCAATTCACCTACCCTGAATGCCCCACAAAAGGCCAATGCAAAGGCAGCTCTGAATAATAATGTCTCCCCAATTGAACTGCAAATGACACCCAATACCGTCATCAATGCACTCAGCCGCTCCAACCCTATCGGCTGCCTGGTGTCAGGAGCCGCTCCCTGGATGCGTCGCTACCCCTTCAAGGCCTTTCTCACAATGAAACTGTTCGTGGGATCTTTGGTGTCTCTGATCTGCGCAAAGAAGGAAACTGCCGCTACATGTCGCCTGGCCACCGCCACAGAGCACCCTTCCCTATGTAGGTTGTCTAAAAACAAGAGGAATGCTCCCGACGTATCCCATCTATCCTCCCATTCCTGGCCCAAAAAAGTACAGTAAGACCAAAACACCCCTTTATAAGCTTTCTTGGTCCTGGGAGCTAGGCTAGCAGCAACGAGGTTCTGTAGTTGGGGGCACCAATCTGCCAAAGTACTTCGGGGAAGTGTGCTGATGTTGTCTCTGCGGATGGTAGATGTTCCCTGAAAACCTGCATCTTGAAGCGAGAGAGTGCATCAGCAGCATTATTCCGCACCCCCGGGACATGTTTAGCCTTAAACTGTACATGCAGCTTCATACATAGCAGCACTATTTCTTTCAACAGGCGAAGAATCATCTCAATTGTTGTTTTTGCAATTGTCACCCCGAGTGGGAAGGGTATGCTCAGACGTGAGTCCCTTGCTCTCCATGCCACTGGAATCAAGCTATCCTGGCTGATGAGGGCTGAAAGCCTGAAACCGGTCCTAGGATGCTTGTTTCCAGTCCAGGGAGGACCTGGCTTGGCAGTTCGGGCTGGACTGTTCCCATGGGGCACAGGGTCAAGACTGATTTGCATATGGCTGGGTTCAAACTGGAATGGCATGGTGAGCAAAAAAATGATGGATTTAGGCCCAGATCTCTGTACTGGGGTGAATGTATGACATTGTTCTGCATTCTGTCCATCAATTGTTGTTTTTGCATTTGTCACCCCGAGTGGGAAGGGTATGCTCAGACGTGAGTCCCTTGCTCTCCATGCCACTGGAATCAAGCTATCCTGGCTGATGAGGGCTGAAAGCCTGAAACCGGTCCTAGGATGCTTGTTTCCAGTCCAGGGAGGACCTGGCTTGGCAGTTCGGGCTGGACTGTTCCCATGGGGCACAGGGTCAAGACTGATTTGCATATGGCTGGGTTCAAACTGGAATGGCATGGTGAGCAAAAAAACGATGGATTTAGGCCCAGATCTCTGTACTGGGGTGAATGTATGACATTGTTCTGCATTCTGTCCATCAATTGTTGTTTTTGCATTTGTCACCCCGAGTGGGAAGGGTATGCTCAGACGTGAGTCCCTTGCTCTCCATGCCACTGGAATCAAGTTATCCTGGCTGATGAGGGCTGAAAGCCTGAAACCGGTCCTAGGATGCTTGTTTCCAGTCCAGGGAGGACCTGGCTTGGTAGTTCGGGCTGGACTGTTCCCATGGGGCACAGGGTCAAGACTGATTTGCATATGGCTGGGTTCAAACTGGAATGGCATGGTGAGCAAAAAAATGATGGATTTAGGCCCAGATCTCTGTACTGGGGTGAATGTATGACATTGTTCTGCATTCTGTCCATCAATTGTTGTTTTTGCATTTGTCACCCCGAGTGGGAAGGGTATGCTCAGACGTGAGTCCCTTGCTCTCCATGCCACTGGAATCAAGCTATCCTGGCTGATGAGGGCTGAAAGCCTGAAACCGGTCCTAGGATGCTTGTTTCCAGTCCAGGGAGGACCTGGCTTGGCAGTTCGGGCTGGACTGTTCCCATGGGGCACAGGGTCAAGACTGATTTGCATATGGCTGGGTTCAAACTGGAATGGCATGGTGAGCAAAAAAACGATGGATTTAGGCCCAGATCTCTGTACTGGGGTGAATGTATGACATTGTTCTGCATTCTGTCCATCAATTGTTGTTTTTGCATTTGTCACCCCGAGTGGGAAGGGTATGCTCAGACGTGAGTCCCTTGCTCTCCATGCCACTGGAATCAAGCTATCCTGGCTGATGAGGGCTGAAAGCCTGAAACCGGTCCTAGGATGCTTGTTTCCAGTCCAGGGAGGACCTGGCTTGGCAGTTCGGGCTGGACTGTTCCCATGGGGCACAGGGTCAAGACTGATTTGCATATGGCTGGGTTCAAACTGGAATGGCATGGTGAGCAAAAAAACGATGGATTTAGGCCCAGATCTCTGTACTGGGGTGAATGTATGACATTGTTCTGCATTCTGTCCATCAATTGTTGTTTTTGCATTTGTCACCCCGAGTGGGAAGGATATGCTCAGACGTGAGTCCCTTGCTCTCCATGCCACTGGAATCAAGCTATCCTGGCTGATGAGGGCTCAAAGCCTGAAACCGGTCCTAGGATGCTTGTTTCCAGTCCAGGGAGGACCTGGCTTGGCAGTTCGGGCTGGACTGTTCCCATGGGGCACAGGGTCAAGACTGATTTGCATATGGCTGGGTTCAAACTGGAATGGCATGGTGAGCAAAAAAACGATGGATTTAGGCCCAGATCTCTGTACTGGGGTGAATGTATGACATTGTTCTGCATTCTGTCCATCAATTGTTGTTTTTGCATTTGTCACCCCGAGTGGGAAGGGTATGCTCAGACGTGAGTCCCTTGCTCTCCATGCCACTGGAATCAAGCTATCCTGGCTGATGAGGGCTGAAAGCCTGAAACCGGTCCTAGGATGCTTGTTTCCAGTCCAGGGAGGACCTGGCTTGGCAGTTCGGGCTGGACTGTTCCCATGGGGCACAGGGTCAAGACTGATTTGCATATGGCTGGGTTCAAACTGGAATGGCATGGTGAGCAAAAAAACGATGGATTTAGGCCCAGATCTCTGTACTGGGGTGAATGTATGACATTGTTCTGCATTCTGTCCATCAATTGTTGTTTTTGCATTTGTCACCCCGAGTGGGAAGGATATGCTCAGACGTGAGTCCCTTGCTCTCTATGCCACTGGAATCAAGCTATCCTGGCTGATGAGGGCTGAAAGCCTGAAACCGGTCCTAGGATGCTTGTTTCCAGTCCAGGGAGGACCTGGCTTGGCAGTTCGGGCTGGACTGTTCCCATGGGGCACAGGGTCAAGACTGATTTGCATATGGCTAAGTTCAAACTGGAATGGCATGGTGAGCAAAAAAACGATGGATTTAGGCCCAGATCTCTGTACTGGGGTGAATGTATGACATTGTTCTGCATTCTGTCCATCAATTGTTGTTTTTGCATTTGTCACCCCGAGTGGGAAGGGTATGCTCAGACGTGAGTCCCTTGCTCTCCATGCCACTGGAATCAAGCTATCCTGGCTGATGAGGGCTGAAAGCCTGAAACCGGTCCTAGGATGCTTGTTTCCAGTCCAGGGAGGACCTGGCTTGGCAGTTCGGGCTGGACTGTTCCCATGGGGCACAGGGTCAAGACTGATTTGCATATGGCTGGGTTCAAACTGGAATGGCATGGTGAGCAAAAAAACTATGGATTTAGGCCCAGATCTCTGTACTGGGGTGAATGTATGACATTGTTCTGCATTCTGTCCATCAATTGTTGTTTTTGCATTTGTCACCCCGAGTGGGAAGGGTATGCTCAGACGTGAGTCCCTTGCTCTCCATGCCACTGGAATCAAGCTATCCTGGCTGATGAGGGCTGAAAGCCTGAAACCGGTCCTAGGATGCTTGTTTCCAGTCCAGGGAGGACCTGGCTTGGCAGTTCGGGCTGGACTGTTCCCATGGGGCACAGGGTCAAGACTGATTTGCATATGGCTGGGTTCAAACTGGAATGGCATGGTGAGCAAAAAAACGATGGATTTAGGCCCAGATCTCTGTACTGGGGTGAATGTATGACATTTTTCTGCATTGTGTCCATCAATTGTTGTTTTTGCATTTGTCACCCCGAGTGGGAAGGGTATGCTCAGACGTGAGTCCCTTGCTCTCCATGCCACTGGAATCAAGCTATCCTGGCTGATGAGGGCTGAAAGCCTGAAACCGGTCCTAGGATGCTTGTTTCCAGTCCAGGGAGGACCTGGCTTGGCAGTTCGGGCTGGACTGTTCCCATGGGGCACAGGGTCAAGACTGATTTGCATATGGCTGGGTTCAAACTGGAATGGCATGGTGAGCAAAAAAACGATGGATTTAGGCCCAGATCTCTGTACTGGGGTGAATGTATGACATTGTTCTGCATTCTGTCCATCAATTGTTGTTTTTGCGAAGAATCATCTTACACCTTGCCGCCTGTTGATTGATGGATTCCACCACTGTCATGTTAACTAACCAGAAGATTACAGACTGATTCTGCAGATAATGGGGCCACACCGTCAATGCCACCCAAATGGGAAATAGTTCCAAGAAACCTATGTTGGCTGTTAAACCACTCTCGAGCCACCACCCCGGCCACCGCTGGGCCACCCACTTGTTCCCGAGTATGGCACCAAATCCCACACTATCTGCTGCGTCAGTCCATAAACCCAACTCAGCAGAAGTAGTGGGGGGACCGGGCCACACTACTCTGCCATTGAAACCCTCCAGAAATGCGATCCAAATCCGCATGTCCTGGTGAACCTCAGATGACAGTCGTGTGTGATGGTGTTTTTCGTGTAGGCCTGTCATGGCCTGTGAGATGGAACGGGAGAATGGTTGAGCCATAGGTATCACCCGTAGCGCAAGATTCAACTGTCCTACAACCTTCTGCAACTGGTGTAAGGTTACTTTGTCCTTTGACAAACACTTTTGCAAAGCTGCACGAAATTTCATTGTTTTTTGCTCAGGTAACCTAAAACACCCTTGTACTGAATCCACTTCAATGCCTAAAAATTCAATTGTGGTTGTTGGCCCCACTGTCTTTCCCGGAGCCAGGGGGACCCCAAATGTACGCATGAGCACACAGAATTCCTCCAATGCCCCAGAACATTCCTGGGAGTCCGCCGATCTCAGAAAGAGAAAGTCATCAAGATAATGCATGACAAATTGATGTCCTGTCACCTGCCTGAAAACCCATTCCAAAAATGAACTAAATTTTTCAAAGTAAGCACAGGAAACCGAACAACCCATGGGCATGCACCTATCCATGTAAAATTTTCCTTGAAATGAAAAACCTAGCAGGTGATGATCTAAAGGATGAACCGGCAAATGTCTGAATGCAGATTCAATAATCGGTTTAGCCAGCAAGGCCCCTGGTCCCAAAACCCTCAACATCTCTACCGCCTGATCAAAGGAAGCATATTTCACACTGCAAAGTTCCTCATTGATGGCGTCATTCAATGACTTGCCTCTAGGGGCTGATAGATTATGAATCAACCTGAACTCCCCTTCTTCCTTTTTTGGGACCACCCCCAGTGGGGAACAGACAAAATTTGGCACAGGGGTGAAATCAAATGGACCCGCTATTCTCCCTAAGCCCAATTCCTTATTAATTTTTTGCGCTGCAACCCCTGGGTTTGATCTTACAGACAACTGATTTTTGCACTCCGATGTCCCTGGTATCCTGAAACCATACAAAAAGCCTTCTTGCAGCATCCTAGCTGTGGCATGATCTGGATACCTATTTAACCAGGGATTCATAGCAAATACATCAATGGGTGAATGCGTTACCTTTTCTCCTTTACTCTTGCTTCTTCCTCCCTCTATTTCCTGAAAAAGCATTCCCTTTTTTAAGGCATTTTGACTCTGGGTGAGAGGGATGGTTACATATGGAGCATGCGTGCCTGAATTTACAAGTGCCTTGGGCTTTGGTACATGACTTTCTATTAAAATCCCAGTATACTCCTTTTTGCCTCCCCCTTTTCAGTACCCGGTGCCGAGCCCCCGGTGTGCGCTGGCCGAAAGGGGTGATGTGGCTGAGGAGTGTGTCCCTTGCCCCAATTTTGACCTGCATTGCCCGGCTGCCCTGAGCCAAACTGGTCAAACCATGAGATAGAATCCACCCGGTCCCATGTGAGTGAAGGGTCAAACTCTTTTGCCTTCCTGAAATTCATGTCGTATTCCTTCCAACCCACGCCACCATATTTATCATGTGTCATTGCCACCCTGCTCTGGTAACATGCCATTTCTACTTGCATATTAGGTGAACGTTCAGCTACTATGGCCATAAACACTGAAAACGCCCTTATCCAGTTTGTCAATGTCTCCTCTACCCTGAATCTTGACATTTCTACCCGCCACTCACTGGGAAGCATCCAATCCTTCTGCCTCTTAGCATACTCCATTTCCCTGTTGTAAACCAGTAAAGAAAAAAATTTTACATACGCACCAGACCAAATCAAGTCCTTCACGTCTTGCGCTACATGCCGTGCTAAATATTCCTTCCTGGAAGGTAACACCCCCGCGCCCATCAATGGCAAAGCCAGCTCCTTACCCGTTGCCCCAACTCCCACTGACTCCGCCGTCTTGCCTTTTCCGCTGTCGCTCTTCTGGAGCACTGGTTGTGATTGCTTGGCCTTATCCGCGCCCAGGCTCTGCTCCCCGCTCGGGCCGCCATAATCCTTGCCACCATTCGTTGTGCCTCCGCCAGTGGGTCCTCCCCCACCTCTTTGGCGCCCACCGACAGCGGCAACATCCCCCCCTTTCCTAACCATGGAAGAACTGCCACTATTTGAGAAGCTAATTCCAGCGGCACCTGCCCACCCCCTGATGGTGCTAATACAGGGGCCGGGGCAACAGGGTTCAAGACCGGGACATTTGGGCACGATGGGGGCAAAACTGGTATGACACTTGGTACTACCGGTTCGGCCGCTGGAGGCAGCGAACTGGTGCAGATACTGGCGCAAGTGACCCTGGAACATTGGGCGCTAAATCAGGAGTTCCTTTTGGGATCTCTGGCACTACTGGAAGCCCAGAAGGACCACCCCCTTCAGGTGTCCCTAAAAGGTGCGCTATTTTTGGGTCCTGATTCTTCCCCTTCTTGTGTCTAACCCGCTTGGGGAGAGCTTCCAATTCCCCCCTAGGCTTTGGGGGCACTATTGTCCGCTTGGGCCTGCCGGACGGCCCGCCCTGGTGCTCCACTTTCTGCCTGAGCTCTGCTAGGCTATGTCCCATGTGTTCAACCTTGCCCCATCTCCTAATCATAGTCGCCATCCTGCGCATCATTGACTCCAGCATATGCTCCATGCGAGAACGCTTAGCTCCCCGCTTACCTGACATGCTATGATATCAAAGACCCACACAGCTATCCCTCAATATCCCAGCTAATACAACTCTACTTGCTCTTTACCTGGAAAAAACAAGCAACACAGGCTTAGCGCAATATTAAGATCACAGTATTCTATACACTGTACATGTCCCCCCCCCCTACTAATCACACATGAAGGCCTGTAACTCTGTGAGTGCGATAAAATGTGCCAAGACGTCAAAATTGCAAAATGTATACCCACAATCACCTCTGTGCACCTCCCCGAGCACCAGGCTCACTTTTTCACAAAATGCACCAACAGAACAATGTTAATTAACCTGAAATTGTCTAATAAGAGTCCCAGACCTTCACCTTTATACCCCCAGCTGCTATCTTGAGGCCCACGTAAATTTAAATATTTGTTTATACCGCTAGCCAGCCATCATGATACTAAGAGAGTCAGACCTTAAGCATTAGTCCCCAGATGGCTAACCTTAACATATCTCTAATACATAGTTCTCCTATCAAGTGACTCCCGCCAATTTTTTACCTGTCCGATAGTCTTTTAAAACCACAGAATCAGTAATAATATTCCAAAGAACTTAGGTTAAAACAGTTACTCAAGCAAACTACGGGTCTCGAAATACTACGCAGTGCAGCAGCAGCGGGCTGACAGACACGGGCGAGCAAGTGGTGCTGTTGCGGTGTCATCAGATCACAATCAGTCCCGCCGAAACCGGAGCCCCTGCCCCCCGCAATACCTTCTCGGCGCGTGCGCGTGCCTAAAACCAACCGCCTACAACCGATCCGGAATCCTCCGATACTCGTGTTCTCGTGGGGACGACGCTCCCAAACCACTCTCGCAACTGCCAGCCAACCGGACTAGCCGCACTTCGTCCCGCCGCAACCACGATGCTCTCCTTCAGCCTGGACTCGCCTCTCGTAATCACCGCTAGTATCGCCGCAAGACCTGCAAAAACAAAAAATAAAACAAAAAGTTAGCAGCCTCCCAGAGGCCCGCGCTCCCCGGCCTTTTATCGTTGCACTGGGGGCAGGCCAATTCTAACTGGCCTGACCCCTGCCCCCCCTTGACCCGGAAGCGCCTTAATCGCTTACGGGCCAAGGCTTCGCCGTCGCAAGCCAATCCCGACCGCGGCGCGCCCACCGCGTCATGGTGACGCGGTGAAACGCACCGGGCCAGGTGAACAGACGAGGGGGGGGGGGGTCGGTGCCCCGCCATATCTGCGGGGGGGCCGATCCCAGCCCCCGCCTTTCTCGGATCCTTGATCCTGGTTGGGCCGGTGTTCTTGTGGCAGTCCGACTGCCACACTTCTAATACTGTGGGCGGAACGGCAGTGGTGCGGTGGTTGGACCGCCACTGCGAGCACATATATTTTTTATTCCATATATATTTTACACATTTTACACATATATTTTTTAAGCCATTATCATGGGTAAAGTTAAACAATATTTTTGTACACTTTATAATATTAGATAAAATATGGAAATTATATTTGAACAGTGTTGTACATTCGAACATTTTTCTTTAATGTTTTTAAATAAATTGTGGTATATGTATTTTTCATACATCAACACAGTTGTTTCATATACATTTTGACACTTTTACATCATTATAAAGAATATATTTAAGTAATACTATATGGTTTTCTTAAAGTATTATTTATTTTGTACTTTACATAAGTGTTTCATTTTTTCACCCTTGTATTGACATGCTTTACAATATTTTCATTTTTTAAAATATTTTAAACGTTTTCGAAACATTTGTAGTTAAATTGCCATTGTTTTCTACAGGAAGATAGTGTTTTTTTAGTTTAACATTTTTTTTACAGTTAACTTAACTTTTGTAGTCTATTTGTGTCATTTGTCGTTCATTTTCCTGGAAGTGAGTCACAGGGAGGGACTGCTATTTGTTATGACAGGCATGGTGAATGTAGGGAGTATTAGTAATTTTTTTTTTTTTTTAACACTTTATTGATGACCGCAATGTGTCAATACATAACATAGGCAATATGCAGTCTAACCAGTCTGTTTGTTTTTTTTTCTTTGCCCTTAGGACATCAATTACAATATATATGCCCCCACAAATATTCTGTTTCCATTGTTCTAGAAAACAATAAAAAACAAAAGGAACCTAAGGGTCACATTCTGTGGCAATAATGCTACCAAGCAAAAAAGTGGAAAATGTTCCCTCGTGAGAGTCGTTACAATTTGCATATGTTAACATTCAACTGATAAATCTTATTCAAACTCGTTGCCCTCCCCCCTCCCATCCCTCCCTACCCCACTCCTGGTCGTTCTTGCTTCAACTAGCACGGTTAACGTAATTGGTCTATGCACATTATTCTCCTATGGGGTTTTAATTTTCAGAGCAAGATCATAATTTCTCGGGTCTCAGGGCCTGATTCCAAGAGGCCAGGAGGCGTTGTTGCGTATTGCTGGGTCTGGTTAACTTATGTAGGGGATAGATCAAATGCTTCCAGTTCAATTATCATAGCCTCCCACTCCAGTGAGATAGTATGCTTCCTTAGCTCTCTCTCTTCTTCTCTGCGAAGAGCTGCACCCTCCGCCCGTCCCCACTGAATCATGTCAGTTTGCCAAATAGCGACCACCGGGCATCTGGGGGACTTCCACCTCATAGTAAGTACTCTGATCGCTAAAATGAGTGCTAGGTCCAAGAACCTTAACTACACCTTCTGCACCCCTGAGCGCCGATGAAGGCCCACCAGGCAGTTTAGGACCTCGTCCGGAACCGAGAGCTGCGTTACCCTCGTCAATGAATTTCAGACTCTCCCCCAGTAGCCCCGTATGCAGGGGCACGACCACAGCATATTGATAAAGTCCGCCTCGTCTCCCCTACAACGGGGGCAGCAGTGAGGGGAGTCTGGGAACATGCAATGTATCTTTTTCGGGGTGAGGTATGACCTATGAAGGATCATTGTCTGAATAAATTTGAGTTTAGCATTGCACGATACTTTTTGGGGGTGTTCCAGCATGCTCTTCCATGCTTTATCCGTAATCTCAACTCCAGAGTCCTCCACCCAGCGTGCCCTAAAGGAGGTAAGTGGAATTGCTGCATGTGCCCTGACTCCAGCGTGTAGCCAACATACTAAATGCCCCCCGGGTCCCATATAGTATAATAGGTGTACCAGATCGTGTTGTGGGGGTGCATTCCTCTGCGGGGCCCAAGCGGTTCTGATGTAATGCGTTACAGTAGCATGTAAGAGATATAAGCGTGGGGGTGCCCCCGTGGCCTGTATGAAAGAGTTGTGATCTAGCATGGTGCCGTCCCCAAAGAATGCCCCCACTCCCTCCACCCCACTGTCTGTCCAGTCTCGCAGTCTGGCCTTCATGAGCCTACCCTGTGGTGTAGGGATACCGAGGATGGGGATGTTCGCGGCATATGGAATTACCGTAGATGTATAAGATAGGGCCTCCTCCAACACAATAGGGCGGTCTTCAGTAGGGGAGGACAATCCGGGGGAATCCTAGCCTTCGGTAGCAACAAGGAATGCAATTCCCCTCGATCTAGCCTCTGCAACGTAAACCCAATCTCCTGCAAATTCCTCCCTGCGGTCCAGTATGAGAGCCACTGGAGCTGGCTTGCGTAGTAGTAGCCCCGGAAGTCAGGGACTCCTAGACCGCCACTGCGCGCAGCCAGCTGGAGCTTTCGAAGACTTATTCGTCTGCGGCCAACGCCCCAGATAAGACTCACCAGTATCGTGTTTAATGTGTTAAAAATGGATTGCGGGAGGATCACGGGTAGATTCACAAAATAATATATTAGGCGAGGCAGCATCACCATTTTTGAGATAGCGATCAGTCCCATTACCAATAAAGGCAGAGAGGACCAAAACCCTACACTAGCACGGAGCCCCGTTATTGCTCGCTGTAAATTGCCCTCAATTTGGTCCTCCTGTGTTCTGTAGACCTGGATACCGAGGTACTTAAAGGTGGTAGGAGTGACCGGTAGGGTATAGGTGCCGAACTGCAGGCGGGTTAGATGTGGTGCCTCTTGGAAGAAATAGCTCGTCTATTTCTCAGGGTTTATGGCCAGTCCTGACAGTCGCTCAAATGTGGCCAGTATATTAGGGAGAGGGGCATTATCAGCGGTCAGGTCTCGTAAGTATAGGAGTATGTCGTCTGCATAGATGGACATCAGGTGGCATACTCCATCAATAGAATGCCAAGCCGGTCCTCGGAAACCCGCAGGGCCAGGGCTAAGGGTTCCAGTGCAAGGACAAAGAGCAGGGGGATAGAGGGCATCCCTGCCTCGTGCCTCTGTAGATATTATATTGATCTGAAATGTATCGACCCGTGCGAGCCCTGGCCGTGGGAGACGTGTACAATAATTGGACCCATTTAAGGTATGCGTCCAGGAATTCAAACCGTCTCAGAGTCGCGAACATGAAGTCCCAGGAAAGGGAGTCGAATGCCTGTTTAAGGTCCAACGCCATACACCCTGCGTATTGATAAGCTCGTGGGGTGGCCTTCATTACATAATGTAGCCGTCTGGTGTTCAAAGAGGTGCTGCGGCTTGGTAGGAAGCCGCACTGGTCCCGGTGGATGAGCGTTGTAAGATAGGGTTGTATGCGATTAGCCAGGGCCTTGCTGAGGATTTTATATTCTGTAGATAGCATAGAGAGGGGTCTGTAATTAGACAGCTCCAGCCCGTCCCGCCCTGGTTTAGGTATGGACGTGACCAGGGCCTGCATGGTGGAGTCCGGCAAGAGGCCAAGCTCAAAAGCAGTCTTAAACGCAGCCTCCAGTGCAGGTACTAAAGATTCAGAGTAGCTCTGGTAAAATTCTACAGGGAGCCCATCCATCCCAGGCGTCTTGTTACGGTTTAGACCCTTGATCGCAGCGCGGATCTCTTGTTGTGTAATAGGGCCATCTATTTCTTTCTGCACATCAGCACTGGGAAGGGGAGGTCTTGAAAAAACTCAGTGATTGAGGAGCTTTCTACTGGAACAGGGGGTGCATAGAGTTCTTCAAGGTGATCATGAAAGGCCACGTTGATTTCTTCTTGTGTGTTCACTATATGTCCCGCTAGGGTTCGGATTCTAGTTATAACGGGTGGGTCCGGTCTGTCTCTAACTATGCGGGCAAGTAACGCACCCGATCTGTCCGCTTCGGTGTGTTTTCGTTGGAGAAACGCCCTGTAATCTATTGTCCGCAGTGTCTCCAGCGTTTCCGCATGCACAATGTGTGCGGATTGCAATGCCCCCTGTTTGACAGGGACTGATGCTACCTCCCTCTCCAGGGTCTGTAGCTTATGTTCAACGTCCTTCGGCCTTTGGTGTGTCTCCTGCCTAGCCCCCACTAACTGTCCAATTGTCGCCCCCCTCACCACCACCTTCAATGCATCCCACTCGGTCAGATTGGAGGAGGCTGTGTTCCAGTTTTCAGCCAAGTAGCTGGTGATAGTGTTAGACAGAGTCGTGCGGAATGGGGCATCTTCAAGTAGGTGTGGATGCAACCTCCATGTGGGGACTGGGGCAGGCACCATGCCCCAACGAAGTGTGAACTCGAGGGGGCTGTGGTCAGAGAAGGTCTTTGCTAGATATGTGGCGTGGTGGGTCTTCGCAATAATGGATCTCGAACAGAGGAACCTGTCAATTCTGGTATGGACACTGTGTACTGTGGAGTAAAAGGAATATTCCTTGTGGGTTGGGTGAAGGCTGCGTCATACGTCAGAAAGTGTCCACCCGCTGGTCCATGTTGTGAATTGCTCTGCTAGTTTGCTAGCGTTCGTGCCATTCAGGGGGGTGTGTGACCTGTCCAGTTCAGTGTCCAGTACCGCATTCCAATCCCCACCTAGTATCCAGGGTATCCCGTCCCAGTCTGCTAAGACTGCACCCACCATACCCAAGAAGCGGTCCTGGTCGAAGTTAGGGGCATAAATGCTGCCGAGAACCACCGGGGAGCCATCGAGGGTGCCTTTCACCAGGATGTAGCAACCCTGGTCATCTACCCTGCGCTCCAGTTCAAGAAAGGGTACCCCGTGGCGTATGCAAATAGTCGCTCACCTAGCGAAGGCGGAGTAATTGGTGGAATAAATATGTCCCCTCCATTTTTTCCGCATCTTTTGTGTTTCGGATTTGGTTAGGTGGGATTCCTGGAGGAACACCACCTGTGTCTTTTGTCGAAGGAGGAATGTATGAATACGCTGCCTTTTCTGGATTGCACCTAGTCCCCGTACATTCAATGTGATGAAGGCATACGACCCTGTTGTGTTAGCGTTCCCTGCCATGTTGTGAAGTATACTGTGGATCTCCCATTCCCGTGTACCCAGTAGAGCAGACCTCACCAGGAGTCCCCTTTCCCATAACCGGAACAAAACTTGGCACAGCGCCTAAACTGCGCTGGGCCCAACATTGGAGTACCAATAATATGAAACAAACAACGGTGCGTACGCAAGTAAGGAGGTAGCCACCCCAATACCTAATCATGGTCGTAAAAAGGAAGTCTGCAACCCAGCGGCTCTACGGTACCCCGCCCCCGGGAGGAGGGAAGTGTGTGCAGATGTGATGGGGACATAATTATTGGCATACTCCATCACAATGGGGAGTGTCACGAAGCCCCTCCGCAGTTAACGCACAGCCCAGGTGCATCAGAGTGCAGCAGTTGTATCAATAGGATAGCAGGCTGTAGCCCCACCTACCCCCAGAGAGAGTCCTAGAACTCATCAACATACACAAAAAGCATTATTAGTTAAAGGATACGATAGTCTCTCAGGCGCAGGGCTCACGCCATCGGCAAGGGCAAGTCCAAGTCCCACCTCCTCCGGCTCAAGCTTTGTTGATTCTTCCCCTTTATTCAGTTGTCGATCATATCATCAGCTGTCCTCGGTGTGATCGTGGGGAAGAGAATTGCACTGTGCTCGGAGTCTGAGTGAGTAGCACAGTCCTCAGAATCAGTGGAGATTTTGTGCGAGTCTTCACGGAAGGCACCGGCAGCCGCAATCGCTCCCTCCAGATCTCGTCGCTGTTGTTCCCGTGATGGGCCGGTGCCTCCTCTACTCCCGTTGGGGTTCTGAGTTCGGTGAGGGGTCCTTTTCAGGAGTGCGTCTGAATCCTGCGAGGAAATATCCGGGTTGCTGATTTGGCTAGAACCGATGCACATTACTTCCAACCATTCCTCGACATCTGCTGGGCTTTCAAAAAAGTGGTTTTTTTATCGTGTATAACCTTCAGCCGGGCAGGATATAAAAGTGCGTATTTGAGGTGTGCTTTCTGTAGTTTTTTCTTCACAGCCTGGTAGGATGATCTTTGTCTCTGCACCAACACCATGTAGTCGGGATACAGGGAGATGCGGTGATTTTCGTACTGTATTAGTGCCTTTTCTCTAGCTTTCTGTAAGAGGACGTCACGATCTCGATAAGTGAGTATTTTCACGATCAGGGGGTGGGGCGGTACGCCGGGCCTGGGCTGTCCCGTCGGAATTCGATGAGCTCGTTCCACACAGAAGTACGGAGAAAGTCCTTCAGGTGCCACATGATCCCTGAGCCATGTCTCCATGAAGTCTGCCGTCCTATTCCCCTCGCAGCATTCCGGCAGGCCAATGACACGGACAATGTTGCGTCTATTCCTGCCCTCCGCGTCCTCCACCCGATCCAGGAGCGTCGACACCTGCTTTCGTAGCTGTTGCAGTGTGGATGAGTGTTCTGCTACTCTGGGGGCAAGGTCAGTGATCGATTGGCCGTGGTCTTTTACCGTGTCCGCCAGTTTATTATGGTCTGCCTTCAGCAGCGTGAGCCCCATGACCAGTGTGCCCATTTGTAGTTCCAGTGCTGTTCTAGTGTCTCAGATCTCCTTGAGAATGAGGTCCAGTTTATCCGGTGGCTCTTCTGTATGTCCGGTCGATGTTGCCCCCGGCGGAGAGAGCCTATTAGTGTGGTTAAACAACAGAAGAGTGACAAGGGAAAAGGAGCAAAAGAGCGCGGGCAAAAACCAAAAGGATTTGTTAAAAGAACCCTCACTCACCAACCTAGTTGGTGACATGCTTCATCATCGGGTTCCCACCAGAGAGGCCGAGTGCCTCTCTGGTGTGCTGTGACGCCTGAATTACAGCGGAGCTGGTTTTTGAATGTGAAAGGAAGTGAAATTAAAAGGTAAATGATTTTAACCAACAACCAATTTAATCATGGCAAACCAAAGACCAATAAAAACAAGTGAGTTGGACAAGAGCCGGTTGGTTAGGTTAACCAGAGCTCAACCAATTTACGATAAGGTCGACATGTTTCTGCTTATCATGCCCAGTTGGCTAAGCTTTCATCAGGACCACAAGGACCTCCACGGCGATATGCGCACGCTAAGGCGCACCCTAACCTGTGGAGATCAGATGGTAAAACTTACAGTTCTACCGAAAAGCCATCCTACTATTCCGGGGCTAATAACGTCTGTAAGAGAAAAAACAGACAAAACACACATAAAGACATAAAGAGACAAAACTTTGTTGGTTGCATTGTTATTCTTTACGTGATAGGGTGAACAAATAATTTGGTAATCCTGTGCTGTGGAGCGGGAGTGGGTGTCAAAATAGCAATTGCAGCCAAAGAACGCCCAAACACGAGTATTTACTAGTCAAAAGCAGGGGACCTATAGAAATATCAAGGTGTTTCTATAAGACCCTATACACTGATTGTGCCTGCGTTTAATTACATTGTGTAGTGTCAAGTCAGCAGACAATGTGCAATCGTAGTGGCTATTTAGCCGCTGTGTATGCCGAAGAAATAGCGGACTCGTGAAGGTGATAGGCATGCTGAAAACGAGCGTCTGAGGTGTTTGCCAGGCACCGTTGCTCCAGAGCATGTCTAGCGTTGAAAAGTTGTTAAAAGCAGCTGCATGGAAGAATAATATTGATCCTCTTACTCATGTACTTGGTACTACTAACGTCATGGGTCCGAGAGGGGGGTAGTGAGCTATAGTATCTGTCAGGGTGGAAAACAAACAATAAATTATTCTTATCTGTTGAGATACTCTATACAAGCTGAAAGGAACCTAGTGCTGTAACAAGGAGGGGTTTGCCAACTTACTTCCATGCTCGCACACTCCAGCGATCAACCTGGATCTGTCCTGCTCGGCCCGGATATTGGTGAGTGAATGGGGAACGCGGAAGTAAATACTCCGTGATTCCCGTCACATGATTGCTTCAACGCGCGTATGCGTGTGATGTAATCAAAAGGGGCGTGTGATTGGAAAGTGAAAACTAATGTGTGCGTTCGTATTGGTTCACCCTTCGTAATGGGGAAAGAAAGTGTAATCATTTAAACTGGTGTGCTTTATCCATCGGGTTTATATGAAAAACTCGGGACAGCATTGGTATTTACACCGGAATGTAAATAGTGCGTTTGGTTAATTGAGGAGCTCTTATCAACAAACAGGCCGCTTATTAGGAACATAATACGCATAATGCAGATGCCAAATTATATTAGCTGTCTTTGGGGAATCTCAGTCAAAGACAACCCATGTCACCCTGATGTTGGGGGTTGATAAGGGAAAGTGGCAAATCAGAAACTGTTGTGAACTAAGCTACACGGAGGCTATTTAGGCATTATTCCAAACTGGCTAGGCTGGGTCAGCAAATCAGTGTTTTAATATGGAACCCCATGGAATATTGTCATTCAAACCAATAAGGTGAGTAGATAAACGATAAACCCAACGTTGTTCTTTCTCGAAGAGTAACTGTTGGGTGTTCGGTCCAGGCTTCAGTTTTTCAATGATTGACCACTTCATGTCATTTGTTGTGTGGTTCAACAGTAAAAAGTATTCCATAAGTTTTGTGCTCAACTTGCGACAACGAATGGTGCTGCGATGTTCGCAAATGCGCTGTTTGATTTTTCTACTTGTCATGCCGACATATTTCAGTCCGCATGGGCAAGTGATTAACTAAACCACATCAGTGGAATTGCAATTAGTGTGCATTTTCTGCATCCATTGTTTTCCTTGTTCAAGTATTAGATATTTCGAGGGGGATGTCAAATGGCAGACACTGCATGAGCCACAAGGGTAGTGGCCAACAATAGGGGGAAGACCCCACGCACTGACAATGGACTGGTCCTGATTCTTGTCCTGTACTTTCGGACGAGTATGTACCAAAGAATCCTTAAGGCTTCTTGCTCTTTTATAAGAAAACAAGGGTTTCTCCCAGTCGTGTTTGTTACTTGTCAGAATATTCCAATGTTTCCTTTTGGACTTGCTTACTGCGTTGGATGCTGCATTGTAGGTTGTAACGCATGTGAGAGGTATAGAGTCCTGATCTCCTCTCACATTAACTTCCAATAGAGCCTCCCTGTTTTGATTGCGGGCTCGTTTATTACTCCTTGAGAGGATTTTATCAGGGTAGCCACGATCTTTCAATTTCCAAGTGAGTTCCTGGGCTTGTTTTTTGTATGTAGAGACTTCACTGCAATTCCGACGGAGACGAAGGTATTGGCCAAAAGGGAGGTTTTCCCTCAATGGCCGAGGGTGGTAACTTGAGAAATGTAGCAGGTTATTTTTTGCCGTAGGTTTATGATGGGTTTTGGTTTGTAGAGTATTGCCTACCCTGGTGATGACCACATCCAGGAAAATCATCTCGTCTTTGTCATGAGTATGCGTGAACTTGAGGTGAGGATCGCATACGTTCACCCAGTTGAAAAATTCGAGGAGGGATTCCTCCGATCCCAGCCAAATGATCAAGACATCGTCAATATATCTTTTCCAAAGAATATATTTGACGAAAAAGGGTTTTGTGAAGCTAGGATGAATTTGCATTTGAAATCAAACACATACAACCCGGCTACCGATGGCGCAAAAGTGCTGCCCATCGATGTACCTGTTGACTGTAGGAACAGATCGCCCTTGTATTAAAAAAAATTCCATTTTAAAGCGAGGGCAGCACAAGTGACCACAAAATCACGTGGAGTTGTGTAGTTCCAGGTGCTAGACTCTAGAGTGCTCCTGATGACATTAATGGTGTCGTCCTGTGGAATGCAAGTATAGAGACTTTCTATATCCATGGTCACCAGGAAAGCGACTCCATCAGGGAGGGTGATCTCTTGGAGAAGTGCCAATAGACTTTTCGTATCCTTGAGGCAGGTGCTAGTTGACTGGATAAGCGGTTTTAAGAAAAAATCACAGTAATATTGAAGGGGGTTTCCAACAGTGAACCAATCCTAGACACTATGGGGCGCCCAGGAGGGGGTATTCTGTTCTTGTGCGTTTTAGGTAGCATATAGAAGTAAGGGATGGTGCCTTCACTGGTTGTGAGGAAAGTTGCTTCCTGTTTAGTGATAAAACCCTGGAGTTCGGCGTCCTCGACCAACTCATGAATGATACTCTGGAGTTCTTGGGTAGGATCCGCAGCTAAGGGAGTGTAACTAATAGGATCATCCAGGAGGCGTCTACATTCCCTGTCATAAGCAGCAGTGTCTTGAATTACTACTCCTCCACCCTTGTCTGCTGATTTTGTCACGATGTTAGTGTTGGATTGCAAGGAGTGTAAAGCTTGAAACTCGCTGGCCTTCATGTTCTTAAAGCGGTTTGGTTCAATGAAAGCTTCAATATCATTGGAAACTGCCTGTTCAAATGCTGTGATCTCAGGCGGGATTGCATAAGGAGGAGGGGTAAAAGTAGATTTTACCTTAAACCCTGTATCGCTCAATTGAGGCTGAGTGTTGTCTGGAGGCTGTTTTTCAAAGAAACTCTTGAGCTTAAGTTTCCTAAAAAAATTCGAAAGTTCGCATTTGAGTTTGAAGCGATCAAAAAGGGCTGTGGGTATAAAACCTAACCCCTTTTCCAGGACTGAGGTCTCATCAGACGTGAGTATCACTGAAGACAGGTTCGTGATCAAACTCGTTGATTGCTGGGGCCTGCTCGTTGTGCCTTGCTCCGCGTATTGTCCCCCACTGTTTCGTCCTGGTGCCAGTGGACTTGAGTGGGTCCTCTTCTTCGGCCGCGGCCTCTCCTGCCCCTCTCTAAAAAAGGGGGGCGGTATTGGTTCTGTTGAAACTGGGGATGAGGTAAGAAACGGTGGTTCCAACCCATCATAGGGTGGAACGGTGGGGGTTGGAAAGGCGATTGTTGGAAGGGAAGCCAGGTCTGGTTGTTGTATTGTCGTCTATTCCTTCCTCTACCCCGCTGGCGTGCCTTATAGCTGTCGCCACTGGAATCGCTCGCAGTGGAACCATCAAGTGAACTATCTGTGCTGTAGTCATTCCTCACAGGCGGGGTGTAGTCAGGGCTGGCATAAGGGTATGCTCTTATGTAAGACCATCTTGCCAGATCCTTTTGGAATTTCTGGGCTTTAGATTGAGTGAGGGAATCCTTGTATTCATTCATTTCCTTGTTTAGTTCATCGAGCCGTTTCTTGTAGCCGGTTAGAGTGGTTCTAAAGTGAGTTTCCGTTAACTGGATCTCTACCATAATAGCCTCCGAGAGCCTTAACGCTGTTTTTATGATGAGCACCAACCAGTCCCTGGTACAGTGCCAAGCGATCTGTGCCCATTCTTTTCTAAATTGTGCAAGGGTAGTGGCCAACAATAGGGGGAAGACCCAACGCACTGACAATGGACTGGTCCTGATTCTTGTCCTGTACTTTCGGACGAGTATGTACCAAAGAATCCTTAAGGCTTCTTGCTCTTTTATAAGAAAACAAGGGTTTCTCCCAGTCGTGTTTGTTACTTGTCAGAATATTCCAATGTTTCCTTTTGGACTTGCTTACTGCGTTGGATGCTGCATTGTAGGTTGTAACGCATGTGAGAGGTATAGACTCCTGATCTCCTCTCACATTAACTTCCAATAGAGCCTCCCTGTTTTGATTGCGGGCTCGTTTATTACTCCTTGAGAGGATTTTATCAGGGTAGCCATGATCTGGCTAGGCTGGGTCAGCAAATCAGTGTTTTAATATGGAACCCCATGGAATATTGTCATTCAAACCAATAAGGTGAGTAGATAAACGATAAACCCAACGTTGTTCTTTCTCGAAGAGTAACTGTTGGGTGTTCGGTCCAGGCTTCAGTTTTTCAATGATTGACCACTTCATGTCATTTGTTGTGTGGTTCAACAGTAAAAAGTGTTCCATAAGTTTTGTGCTCAACTTGCGACAACGAATGGTGCTGCGATGTTCGCAAATGCGCTGTTTGATTTTTCTACTTCCCATCACAGTGGAAGAGCGGTCAGGGCCCTGTGGTCCCTCCAGAGTCTTAGCCCGATGCCTGCCCATGATGCAACGTTGCCGCCAATCTCCGCACTGAGCCATCGCTATAATCGGGTCCACAGAGACTCTGGTAGTGTTCCTCGTAGGGTTATGGCGCAGCCTGAGCACGTTTCAGTGCATCCTGGGGGAGTATCGCCGATGGGCCAGGGGGCCCAGAGAGGTAGTATCTCGCCGCGTATATCCAGGCAGATCAGGTAGATCCCGCGTTCGCGGGCAGTGGTGTCTCACCCAGGGCCCTCCGTATGTTGTTCCCTATGTGCATCGCCCCAGTACGTGTATAAGATGCTCGGTCCACTGTAGGAGAATGCATCACGCGTCGTCGAACTCCGACCAAAGACGACGGTAGGGGCGCCCAGGGTCCCCGGTCAGCCAGCCCCACGCCGCAGGCTTCGCTGGGGGGAGGCGTCTCAGGATCCATCACGCAGTCTCCCCCCTGGGCTCCGTGGCCCCCCAGCCACCTTCTGTGTCCGGGCAGCCCACTGGTAGGGGAGAAGGGGTCAGGGTTGTACCCTCTGGGTCACCTTCGCCTCCCACGAGGCTCAATGGCAGGCCGCAGGGGCCCCATGCGGCACCGTGGCCCCACACCCGGCACTGCACTGACCGTTAACAGGGTCCTCCGGCGCTCCCCCATGCCCCCTCGGTCGCACCTCCTCTGGGGGCCAGTCCAGTCCGTGGGCTAAGTGTCTTTCTGCCGTAAACCTCCAGCACACCTCCGCCATGCGGCCATCCCAGGGAAATACTTGTCGTATGAGCCAGGCCAACGGGCTCCCCCACCGCTGCCCCAGGCCCACGTCGCAGTGCCAATGTCTGGCTGCAGCTCTCGGCCTCTCTTCAGGCGCGGCCTTGTGCAGGCCCACGTCCGCCTCTTTTCTGCAGGCTAAACAGCACCTGGGTTGTAGCAGGCCACAGATCTGTGGCCCGGGCACTGCGGAGGCGCCTCCCGGAGCCCCCACTCACCTCGCCAGCCCATAGCGGGCACTCCCCTGGTCGACAACACTCCTGGCTCAATGCGGAGCCCCCGGCCGTTCCTCCGCTAGGCCTTCCGTCCCACAGCCACTGTCCAGTAGGTGGGGAGAGGGGGGAGGGTCCCCCATGCCCCGCGCTTGGTGTTGTAGGCCGGCGCGGACCTCGTAGGGGTGCCCGCAAAGAAACAAAGGAGGATCTCCCAGTCCTACGCTAGGCGCGGGGCTTGGGCGGGAACGCGCCCAGGCGCTCGTCTCTCGCCCAGGCATCCCCATTACTCCAGGCCACGGCCTCCGCTCGGATCCAGCAGATGACAGGCCCCAGGGAGGGTTCGCACCGGAGCGCCGCTATTCTGGCGAGTAATCGTCCCTCGCCGGTCCGGGGGCTGCGGGCCTCCCGGACGTCGTTTCCCATCCATAAAAGTCCGTAGGACAGTGGAGGATAAGTAGGTTTCCCCCGGGAGGGTCCGGAGCTCTACTGTGCTGCGACCGCCATGACAGACGGCTAGCCACGCCCCCGGAGTATTAGTAAATTAGTTAATGGTAGTTATATTGATGTTTTCTTGTTTTTGGAAAGTTTATTTGTAGTTTTTGATATTTTGTTTTCCAGTTTTATTGTGTTAGACTTAGGTAGAGTTTGTCAGTAATCTATCATGTGCTTCTTTTACATTAATTGTGATATTTAAGTTACGTTTGAAAATAGTATTTTTGGTGAGTGGGTACTGTAGGTTTACAGATACAAAGGTATTATATGGGTGTTTGGATGTTGTGTTTTTTTTTAAAGAAAACAAATTTTGCTTCTAGTACACCAATATTTTATTTTTGTTTCCTTTGATTTTTCAGGTTTTCAGGAGTTTTCATTGGATTTCTAATGTACCTGTTTTCTATTTGTATTGTTTTTGGTCTTTTTAGGAACTATTTTTCGCTCTTTGGTGAATTACATGGACATGGAGGTAGATCTACAGCTACAGAAGAGTAGGTTATATTCAAATTATTTTTTGTGGTTGGGAAATGTATTAATTTACTAAGTATTTGTATTTCATGTAACTGGTACTTGTTATATTACTTTTTATGTGTTGTATTTAATTGATTCCGTTTGATTTTTCTTGTATTTTTGAATTTTGCATTTTGCAACTTTTTCATTTTTAACTAATAATATACATATTAATATTATCCATCAGTCTTTTTTTGTACTTCTGGTCGTGTATAGATTTTACTGTTGTATAAAAATAATTGGTTTAATATTTTGTTCAAAATCATTTTACATATTCTGATTCGGATTTTTTGGTTGGATTATTGAGTGCTGTGTAGGAAATTTCTTTTTTATAATAGGATTGTGGCTATTGATTATAAGGGCCTTATTATGATTTGAAGTCTCGGGACCGACCGACTTCCAATTGGCGGTCCTGACACAATTACAACTGTACAATGCAACCGCAAATGGTGTGGTCGCATACTCCAATTTCCTTATGGGAGCTTGTACTGCAGCTATAAACCTGCCCAAGCACAAGCTCTCGTAGAGAATTGGGAGTTCCTGTTATTCACAGCGCCATGTGGCAGGTGCCTGTCACATCATAAAGGGATTAACAGGGGGCATCACATGGAGAAGGGGGCCCTGCTAGGGGCTCTCTATGTCACTTTCCAACAGGCTATCCATGTCGTAAAGCCTGTCGGAAACCAACATCGTAATCCCGACGTCAGAAATGCCATCCTTAGGCATTACTGTGAGGCCTCCGACTGACTTAAGCCCATCGGAATCCAGCCAGAATGACCGGCCAGTTTCACTTTCGACGGCCTGCATTGTAATGCGGTGGTTGGAAGTAAAACCTATGATGTGATTCAGAAAGCCTCTGACCTGCGGTTGGAGGCTTTCCGAGTCACATTTTAATGAGGCCATAAGTAGTGTGTTCCTTTGCTGCTAATAAAGATTTTTTCTTTACATTGTAACTTGTCTTAAATTCTTTTGGTTTGTTTACCAACTTTAAGTTGAATTTGCGTTACTGATTGTTCCATTTATAGTTGTTGGCATCTACGTTTTTTTGTAGGGCTCCAGCAAATTTGTAGAGTGTAGGTTGTGTTCTACCTAGCATAGATTGGAAGGCATTGTGTCATCCTTCTACTGTGTTGTCGGGTTTTGGTTTCTTGAGTCATGGTGCTGCTGTGGATATGCTACCAGGGTATTTGGAATTTGAGTTGGCATCCAGAACGGTGCATTCTACCAACCCAAGTGTCTTAAAAATAAATTAGGGTATTTAGTTAGTGTTTGTTGAGTTGGTAGAAAATACTTTCTATATTAAGTTGTTGTGGTTAGCTACCTCTGTGACATGGACAAAGGCTAGTGCAATCATTTTTTTAATATCAAAGGCTAATTGATTGTGTGTTGCATATTCTACAAGCAGTGCAGATTGCTGGTGGTGTCTTCAAATGCTTGGATTAAAATGGTAGTAACAGCCTTGTATGGCTGTGTATGTAAAGTTTAAGAATAGTTTGAATCATGGTGTATTCACAATTCATTATAATTTGACTTGGGGAGTAGTTGTTTCTTTTAATATTAATGTAGTTTAGTAGTTTATGGTAAATGCTACTTTGTTAGGTAGTAGGGCAATTCTGAGTGGTATGTTGGTGTATTGATATTCACCATGTATGATGTATATCTGAGTGAATGGTTTGGGGCACATATGTGAATGTCCCATACATCATCCACATTTGACTTTGGCTTATTTTTAATGGGTTATCTGCTCTAGAAAATATTCTGATACATTTATCATTGTTACGGTTATCATGTAAGGGGAAGGGTTCCTCAGTATTTGTGGTGTTTAAGTGTTTAGCAATTTGGATATCTGGGTATCTTCTAGGAGCAGGAGGGGTCTCACTTATAGTATTTTATTTTGTGTTATTAAGCATTTTAAGTTGGGTATAGCTGGCAGCTGGCCCGTGATGTGTTTGTGGACTGTATGGAGTATATATTTTATTATTTTAGTTGTGGGCTTTTGGGAGCTCGCTTGCCTCTCTTATAACTTGTTGTACATGATTCACTTTTGTTTCGATGACATTTGAGGAGTGGTTGTGTTCTCTTAGATTAATAACATCATCTTTTGTAGTGGCCTCCCCATAGAAAACGTTAGAGTAATATTTAGTACATAACCAAATGATAGTTTCCATTCATGTACATTCTCAGCTGCAATTGTAGCCCATGTGAGAGAGTAATTGTTTCCCTTTCTATGATGTAATGTATCTTGCTCTTAATGTCATTATATCTGAAATAAGTGTAATAATACAAAAGATAACATTTTAACAAATGTATAATACATTTATTATTGACATAGCAACATTTAGTATTTGTTTCCTATTTTACACTTACGTATGTGTTCTTGCTGATAAGTGCAGTCTTTAATTTCAGGTTTTCTGCTGGGGTGTCATAATATGGGGCAGGCGACTCCTTTTCTGTTGTGGAAAAACAATTGCTTTAGTTTTATTTTAAGTTCAAATACATTTTTATTACCTTTAAACATCAACATTGCCATCACTTTCAGGGTCCATAACTTTGCTGATATAAATCATACAAAAATGCAGTATTGTGAAGGAATGAATCCCTCCCTCCTTTCCCCATCTCCCATCTAGAACTCCACCCTCCCCCACCATCTCCCAGTGTCCATGGATTGCTGACTCTTCTCCCAGCCCATTATAGCAACACATTCCTCCTCAGCATGCTGTGTGGGTTCAAATTTACGGCCGTGGGTTCTGAGATGGACTTATTACCAAAAAATTATTATCCAATTTGGAATCATTCAGAACGTTCAGTGCGCATAAGCGATTGGGCAAGAGAGTTTTTTATAGTCTTTGCCAAATTAAGAGGGCAATGAACTTCATTGCTTTGAGAATTCCTTATCAGTCCCTCGCGCTATGGAAGCCAATTTATCCATGCTCAGGGTCAACCACAATTTCTCTTACCATTTCTGCTCAGAGGGTGGACTGCATTCCCCTCACATACCAAAGATCGTATACTTAGCTGTTAATAAAAAATAGGAGATCAATTGGTCCCTCAGTCTTTACAGAGATAACATTTCTGGGGCAGTGTGCCCCAACATTATCCCCTCTGGGCAACAAGCCAGGTCCAAACTAGTGATATTCGCCACTTGTATCAGGACTTCCTGCCAAAATTGTGGCAATGCTGGGTACAACCATAAAATGTGCTTCAACAAACCCTCTTCACTGCACCCCCTCTAGAATGATGGGCTTCTCCCACCTCCCATTTTCACTAAGCATGCTGGGTTGTAATGCCATTGGTTGAGAAACTTCAGAATAGATTCCTCGCTCCCTGTGTGTGTGATGCAAAATGTTTAGTTCATTCTAGTATTTATTCCCACTGGTCTTGCTCTAATGTCCCCAGTTCCCTTTCCCAGGCCCTCTGGAAAGGAATTGTTGAGTCTCACCCCTCATGTTCAGTATCATGTATATATGGGATATTGCATGACTGTATCTGGTGCAATACAGTAGGCACTTTTCAAAGATGGTAAGGGATTTTTTGGGCCCCTTGTTTCATTCTAGGGCTTAAGAGCCAATGTCGTAGTTGTAGGTATAGAAAGTGTTCTAACTCTGAAAATGCAAATTTTGTTTTGTGTTGGTTCCTCTGTCAAACATATTGCTAAATGTCTTAAACTCCCCTCTAACCACTTCTGGTAGGGGGTCCTGTCTCGTCCCAGTCTGAACTCAGGGTTAACCCACAAAGGGGTAAACAGGGAGGGAAAAGAGATGAGGTCTCTCTTTACCACTACCCTATCCTGTATTGAGTCTGCCTCTTGTGACCGGAGATCAATAAAGCAGTGTGGTGCAATGCACCCTCAGTCGACAAGGGATTTCCCATAATGGGCTTGCTGCCATAGTATGATCTATCATGCACCAACCCTTGCTCATTCTCCCTCCCATCCAATTGATTAGATATCGTAGGTGGGCTGTTGTGTAATAACTGCCCATACAAAAGTGTTGCATATGACCTGCAGATCTGTAATATAGTCTTTGGGAATCTGAAGGGGCATGGGGTGGAAAAGGTTAAAATATTGGGTAAGATGGCCGTTTTATATGCCACAATGTGGCCAGACAAAGATAGTATTTTTTATTTCTGGCTCTTTATTTCAGCTTTCACTCTTCGTGGTAGATGTTGGAGGTTAGTGTCTCTAGTTGTAGAAAGGGTGGAGGGCCGAGCCAATCCCAGGTAAGTTATATGATCTGCTACCCATCTGATTATATGTTTCAATTGTTCAATTATGGACTTGGGGGTAGAGAGGTTTAGGATTTCTGATTTAGAAATGTTAATTTTAAACCCCCAAACAGTTTGATAAGTGCTCAATTCATCTAGGACTGCAGGTAGGGAGCCATTGAGGCACATGATAAAGAGTAGAATGTTATATATTTGATGTTCTGTGTACCAAATTTGATGCCTGCTATGTTGGGATTAGTCCTAATTTGTTGTGCCAGGAGTTCTAGAATGAGCACAAAGAGCAGAGATGACAAAAGGCTCCCCTGTCTTGTGCCTGCTGGAACTTAATCCAGTGGGAATGGAGTCCATTGAGGCATATTTTCCCCCTCGGTTCTTTGTATCTTGCTATAAGCCATTGCATAAAAGTGTACCCTATCACCACCACCCATAGTGTGTCTGTCAAACGCATTTTCTGCATCCAGGGTGACCAGGAGTGATTGCTTGGTCCCTGTAGTGCTAATGTCCAGGAGGTGGAAGGCCTTTTGATAATGTCCCTGATATGCCACTCAGATATGAACCCCAGTTGGTCGGGTTAAACCATCTCCTCCATCAGGGACTGTAATCATAGAGCTGCTATCTTCACGAAGATTTGTATATCTACATTAAGGAGAGATATGGGTCAGTATGAGTCACATGCCATGGGATCTCTACCCGGTTTAGGGATGAGGAAAATGGTAGATTCAGTGATAGAGGGTATCACATGGCCTTCAATTCCTGGAATACTTAGTGTAAGAGTGGAAGGAGGGAGGCTGCAAAGCAATGATAGAAGGTGGCCATGAACCCATCAGAGCCCGGTGCCCTGCATAGATGTAGCTTAGATATGACCTGGAGAATCTCTTCCTTGGTAATGGGTTCATCTAATCAATCACTGTCCGATTGTAGCCGCCTAGGCAGCATCCCTTCTTCTTGGTGTGTGGTACAGTCCTGCACCTCGGTAAGCTTTCTTCCGTATCATTGTGTATAGTATGTATGAAAGAACTTAGCATAATCCATGTCTCATGTATGAACCTGTCATCTGGGGACCTACTTCTACTATTAGGGTTTTGGTCCTGTGGCCGCAGAGGAGGTTAGCTAAGAGTCTGCCTGGTTTGCTTCCACACATGTATTATTTACTGTATATCTGAGCCAGTAAGTGGGCTGTTCTATCAAATTCAAAGGCCCTATTTTGTCCACGCACCAGTAAGATTTTCCTCCAGAGCATCTGGGAGCAGGTGCATTTGTGATCCTGCTTTAATGTGAGGAGTTTGTCTGTGGGTTTCGTCCTCAAGGCATTTATCGTTTTATGGAGGCGTGCTGCCACCACAATGGAATTGCACCCCAATATTGCCTTAAGTGTACCATACTGTTGCCAGCTTCATATTATCATTGTCGTTATAAGTAATATAAACAGCTATACTTGCTCCAATGTTGACAATCATCATCTGAGCGTAGCAGGGCATCATGGAGCTGCCAAAAGTGGCCACTCCCTAGGGTTGGTGACCCCTATAGCACCAGCTTGCAAACAACTGGCCTGTGATCGGCGAGTGTAAGAGGGTGCTGCACCATGTCCAGAAGCTCTGGAAACAGTTGTGTATCAACCAAGATATAATCCAGCCTGAAATATTTCTAATGAGCCCCAGAGAAATGGGACTAGTCTGGTTCCAATGGGTGACTAGTTCTCCAGGAATCCCTCAACCCCCTTCTTGAGAAGAGTCCTGCCAGCTGTTGGTAAAACTGTGAATCTCCCCCGATCAGTATTTTCTGTAACTGCTCCCGCCTCAAATCGAAGTTAAAGTCACCCTCCACCACTAGTGATGCTGTAAATTAGGCTGATATCTGCCAAAGTGTGGTCATCAGGAATTGCTCCTGTCCCTGGTTTAAGCAGTAGGTCAAGGCCAAAGTCAGTGGGCCCCCCTCTCAGTGTCCCCGTTATGGCCACCCACCGTCCTGATTTGTCTCCGTATGTCCCAGTAACTATTAAGAGACAAGGTATAAGGATAAGTATTTCCACCAATCAGTTTTCTTCCCCTGAGGAATAGTACTGATTGGGAAAACTTGTCTGACCTCCCATCAGCCCTGACAATTACCCCGACCCCCCAATCCCTCAAAACTACCCTGACCACCTGCTCTGAAAGCTACCACGACCCCCTCACTGAATACTACTCCACCCCCCAATGCTGAAAACTACCCTCACCCATGTAAAACCAGCCCCAGCCCCACTTACCTCACTGCATCCTCTGGCTTTCTTCCTGGCATCTTCCTGCTTCAACCTTCACCACAGCAGCAGCTAGATCGCGCACTGACGTAAGGCACATGTATGGTTAAGGCGAGTGTGGTAGCGCATGTGTAGTCTGAACACTCATGACTAAGGCCTCTTTGTTCCGACTCTTTCCCCACTGAGCCAGCTCTTTTCTATTATGGTGGAATTGAATGCCCCAATTATTTTGGAGGGGATTTTGATATTTTGTTGGATAATTATCTAGACAGCTCCTTGAAACACACTCAAACTATTTCCCCAAAAATGAAGGCCCATCTCCTTGCCATGGCAGAGAACTTTCACATTTTTTATATGCTGCGCAGGGTAAAGGGGAGTTTTAGGGATTACCGGAGAACATCCTGGGGATAGAACGCCTCTCTATCCACTTGTCAGATCATGCAGCCATGCCTTTAAAAATTAAGCTGAAGGGTTGCAACCAGGTCAGGTGGTGGACAGTTAATAAGAGAATCTTCCTACAGCCCGATATTGTCTCTGAGGTAGTGAAGGGTGCAAATGAGTTCTTCAGTTGGAACATGACATCATCCCCCATACATCTAGTCTAGGATGCATTTAAGGCATGGCTAAGGGGAACCCTTAAGAATCTCTCAGTAGCCTGGTTCAGGAAAGAAAAGGAGCAAGCCTTGCAGCTAGAAGAGGAGATTGTAAAATCAGAATATGTGCTAAAGGCAAATATAGTAAATGGGGATGAAAGAAAGAGAATAGAAGAAACATTGAATGACCTGCAGTTAATGTTTAAATTGAAAATGGAGGAGAAAGTGTCACAGCAATGTAAAGTTAGCAAAGTAAGGGAGTTTGTGCATGGGGAAAACTGTGGAAAGTTGCTAGCCTGGAAGGCTAGGCTGGATAGAAGCTGGAATTATGTCAGGAACATCGTGGACAAGTAGACAAATGTAATTACTGAGGAGAGTAGCAAAATCAAGGCAGCCTTCAGCAATTTCTTTCGGAACCTGTACTCAGAAACCTAAAATATAGCTAGAGAAGATCTAGACAACTGGTTGGTTGAAAAACATCTCCCAGGCTTACTGAAGCCCAGCAGCAGTGTCTGAGTCATGAAATTACAGGAATTGAAATTTGGACAGCAATCAGGAAGCTAAAAGACTGAAATCTGCAGGGCCGTACGGGATACCTAACAAATGTTATATCTTCACCACAGAGGGGGTTATCCCGGCCTGGATTAAGCTGTTTAACTCCATATTAGTATAAGGTTCACCAATACCAGAGTCCTGGAATGAGGTTTTAATCTCACTAATTCTGAAACCTGGCTAGAACTCCCTACAGTGTCAGTCATACCATCCACTTTAGCAACTTAATTGCAATTACAAATTATTTTCCAGTATTCTAGCTACTCGGTTAAATAAAGTAGTGGAGAACCTCACAAACGAGGATTAGAAGGTATTTGTTTTACCAGGAAGGAATATAAGAGAGTTGAGCTACACCCTGAAAGGCTCATAGCTTTAGCTATAACTTTAGAGGCTCCACTGACAATTGTGTCCTTGGATGCAGCCACGGCATTTCATTGTGTAAGTTGGACGAATTTGAAGGTTGTGTTAAAATACTTCGGGTGTGTTAAGTTCTGATCTGTACATTAACTAAGATCTAGAACTCACAAAGTGCCCAGGTTCTGGTAAACAATAATTTGTCCACACCAGTGAAAATAGAAAGAGGGACCAGTCAGGGCTGCACCCTATCACCTATTCTCTTTGACTTTTATATTGACCCCCTTTTCCAAAGCCTGAGAATGAGCAGGGAAGTAAAACCATTTCTAGCAGGAGCATATTCTAGGAAAATATCTCTTTATGCTGATGATCTAATGGTTTACACCTCAGAAACTGCATGCACTATAACACATCTAATGACAGAGGTTTGGCAATTTGGTAGGATATCCGGCTATGAGGTTAATGAGGAGAAAACTGAGAAAGTCATGAACTCATATTTGCAGAGGAATAACAAGCGTAAGGGAAATAAGATACCCTGGCTAAAAATTACACAAGACCTAGAAAAAATCCCAGCCGTGAGCTTGGAGAAGATCGGCATAGAAACTTAGACTATTGAAGAGATGGAAGAACCACCCTCTTACTATTTATGGTCAGATACATTGAGTCATAATGTCTATTTTATCTAAATTCACCTTCTTGCTTGACAATAGTCTGCTAAACTTTGATAAGAAGGCCCTTATGAAAATACAGGGGGAAAATTACATCTTTTGTTTGGGAAAGCAATGGCCTATGACTCTCCTGGAAAAAGTTGAGAGGTAAGCCATTGAAAAGAGGTCTAGAGCTCCAGACATACAACTTTATTGTTGGGCTTTCCAGCTGAAAAACAACAAAATGCTCCTCCTCCGACCAGCTGAGACATCCCTTTGTGTTTTGTTCAGTTATCTATCTGTCTATCTATCTGTCTATCTATCTATCTATCTATCTATCTATCTATCTATCTATCTATCTATCTATCTATCTATCTATCTATCTATCTATCTATCTATCTATCTATCTATCTATCTATCTATCTATCTATCTATCTATCTATCTATCTATCTATCTATCTATCTATCTATCTATCTATCTATCTATCTATCTATCTATCTATCTATCTATCTATCTATCTATCTATCTATCTTCTACCCATTAACTCACATGCATATAGACACTCACACACCCAATCACCCACCAATATAATCACTCACACAGCTATACAGACACAGATTCAGCCACGTACACAGTCACTCACCCACCTATACAGTAATTTGCACAGCCACTCACTCACCAACAAAGTCACTCTCACAGCCACTCACTCCACAGGTCCAGAAGTGACCTGTAGAGTTGGGTCTGAGGGTACAATATTTATTCCTGTGCCAGCTTGGGAGAAACTTTGAGGATTTTTCCCAACAGAGGTGTCAGGAACTTCCTGCACCCTGCCCTGGTCCTGGATACCCTGATGGCATAATAGGCTAGTGTGAAGTCCTTTGTGTGTGAGCTAATTCAGTACCTTTGTAGTGCAAGAGTAGTAGGTGACTGCTTCACCCTCCTATCAAGACAGAAGCGGCACATCCTTCCAACACCCAGACTCTCTATAGTAATGATGTCCGTGAGGAGTACAGATAGGGCCAAACGCCAAGTATATCTAGTCATGTGACCCAGTACAGGCTGCAGGCACCAAATGAGTAGGACAAGAAAATGCCAATTTTCTAAAAGTAAGAGAAAGTGGGGAACCCAAGATACCCTTGGATGCTTTGGAAATGTGTCTATCAATAGGTACTGTGCCTACAAGGGACTTCATTCACAAAACTCTGAATTATACAATTTGAACAGTGTCTGTAAGTCCCCACCGGTGACTTACAGTTGAGCACTTAATACATGGATTTATTCATTTGGATCAAGAAAAATCAACCAACGAATGCTCTTAGAAACGGTGTGAGTTTTTACAAAATATAGACTTATGTAATATAAATAGAAAGGGGTACAGAAAAATATTGCAAAACACAGTGACCGAGGATAACAAATGATGTACAGAAATTGATGCCTATTGGTCATTAGTGTAAACATCTATTCCAAAGCATATTAACGGAAATTTAATCTGATTGAAATAGAGAACATTTCCTTCATACAATAAGTTAATGGGGAAATAGATGGAATTGTCGACGTTTCGGTCTTAGCGTATACATCCTTTAGACCATCTTCAGGACGAAGCAATTGGGACATTTGTATGGCCCTTCTTTCAAATCAAGGTAGGAATTCTAATCATGGTTAATTTGGGAAGGGTTAAAAGACTGCCTGGTTATAAATACCAGAAAAGTTGCATATGTAGATGGTCGTAATGATGCATGGCCGCTCATTGTATCATAATGGCTGATGTACTTACAACCCAGGAAAATGGACTCCGAAGGTTGTGGACTATCCTGCTCATGCAGGGGCACTCTCACACTTAGAACCGAGCACCCTGCCTTCAGGGACCGAAAGGCCTGCTAGAGGGGTGACTCATTGGTTTTAAGTGCAGTGATCTTAGATATAGGGAAACCTATATCTGTCGTAATTGGCCTAGCACCAGCTTACATAGGCTGAAATGGCGGTCTGTAGCTATAGTTTAAGGGGTCTCCCATGGGTGACATAATACATGCTTCAGCCCATGGGGGACTCCTGGTGTACCTATGTCCTGGGTACCTCAGTCTCATATAATAGGGACTTATAAGGATACACCAGTATCCAATCTGGGATGTACCTAACTACTTACCATAACTAATTTAGGAGAGAAAGCACAGAGACTGGGGTCCTGGTTAGCAGGATCCCAGTCAGACTAGTCAGAAACACCAAAGCACCAGGCAAAAATTGAGGGTAACCATAAAAGCAAATTCTACTTTCCTATACTTATTAAATATAATAAGGTAACCCAATGTTATCCTATCGGAGAGATGCACGCCTTGCAACAGTGGAAAACTAATTTGAGAGCTTTTCACTACCAAAGCTTGTAAAATGTCAAAGTACATGTCCAGCTTTTAAAATGCAACACACCCCTCATAATAGTTGTTTAGGGCCTACACTAGGAGTGACTTATATGTAATAAAAAGGAGGGTTAAGGCCTGGCAAAAGGTTTATTTTGGCAGGTCGAAATGGCAGTTTAAAAGTGCATATACAGGCTGCAATGGTACGCCTGGGCATATTTAAGAGGCTACTTAAGTGGGTGGCACAATCAGTGCTGCAGGGCCACTAGTAGCATTTAATTTCCAAGCCCTGGGTACTTAAGGTAACACCGTACTAGGGACTTATAAGTAAATTATATGTGCCAACTGGATGAAAGCCAATTTTACCATGTTTAAAGGAGAGAGCACAAGCACTTTAGCCCTGGTTAACAGTGATAAAGTGTCCTGAGTCCTACGGCTAACAAAAACAAATTCAGCAAAACAGCAGGTGTGAGTGCAAAGAGTTTGGGGGAATTCTTCCCTAAAGATGACAGGTCTAAAATATTGCCTAGTTTAAATAACTCTTACATATTTTTTTTTGCTGTGTGTAATTTCACCGGAAAGTGTTTTGTGATAGCAATAGGTGCTACCCATGAAACATGCATGTTGTACCCTTCAATTTCTCTGTTTTCCCCAAACACTACATAGGTGGAGAACTAGTTAGTGGAAGTGGAGTTTTCAGAAAACTGCAACAAACAGGAAGTTACATTAAGGAAAAGAAAGTAAAGAAGTACAACCATTCCTGAGATTCCTTTAGATCAAAGCACAATTCTCTTCCATCCTGCTGAAGCATCTAACATAGAAACCACCAAAATGGCTGACAAGAAAGATGAGAGGGCTCTCAACTTCTTAATAGAGGAAGGTACATTAATCATTCATGTGGACTCAACAACAAGCTCAGCAACCCTCTTCACCTAGACATCTGGGATGCCTTCACTTAGCACTGTAGTGCACAAGGCGTTCACACTTGATGAGTCAGGGAGTGTGGGTAGCAGAGAAATCCAAGAGAACCCTAGAAACTGCAACGCATCCAAAAACACCATATATGTGATGAGAATTTGACATGGCCACTGACTATTGGAGGATGGGTATTTTTCTTCGGTGACATTTGCTAAGCACATCCCAAATACAGCAAAACAGAAAATAAAGCACCATTTGCCCTTGCCTTAACTTATATGTACAAAAAAGAAAACAATGAATCTGCAAGCATATAGGACAACATAAATTGCGAATCCAGTGGAAGATCATGTCTGCACCATTGGTGAAATATTTTATCACATACATCCACACTGATAATGAAATAAAATGAACAGTTCTGGAAATTATATCCAAGGACCCAAGAGGTGACAATACTGAACACCTTCTTTCAAAAAAGAAAAAGCTCATCCCTATCTTGAAATTCAATACTTTCACAACAGGATTAAACTACATGCCATCCAGTCATGGGCAATGGTGTTTACATGTCTGCCAGGGGGGAGAAAGCCCACTAGACCACATGGAATATTTTGTATTTATTATTTGGTGGGAGCGGCCCCCCTGAGTTTGGACCTGTGCCTCACCTCACCCCCTGGGCACAAGACTATGGGCTATATCATGAGTGTGGCGGTCCCATGGACCACTATACCAGCACTGGTGGTCTGAGCGTGGTAAGCTCTGCGATGGGTATCGTTGTATTATGAGTTAGGTGGATCTGCTTTGCAAAGACTGCTGCTGGACCGCCGGGACTGCCAGCAGACAGCTGACCACCGGGTCCACAATCGGGAAAGAAATGCCAGAGGGTGGTACAGGGGAGCTGCACCACCATGCATATTATGAGTTGCCTGTTCCACGAGCGGACCACGGCGGTACAACTGCCTGCTTCAAGGTGGCGGTGACGGAGGATTTCGGGTGCGACTCGCCCCTTCTTCTTCCAGGCAGATTCCAACATGGATCCCTTTCTCCAGGTTCCCTTTCACAGAAGGATCTTCACCCCAAGGACAATCACCCTGTGTGCTGCAATGTACAGGTAATTCCTTTTCACACCATGTACTCATTGCCAGAACTGGCCACATATGAGGCCCAACCCCTGTCATGGGTAAATGATATTTATTGTGGCACCTATATCATGCATATGTGTGCATCTGACTCATATGCAGTCGAAATGCACTCACAGGCATTGATATATTTAGTAATAGTACTCACCACCTCTGCAAGATCTGCACCTCCACACCGCCGGCCTCATAGTCGATTCATAATACGGTGGTCTTTGGACCCCCAGCGCCATGGGCTGCTGGTGGGTGTGGACACAAATACTATGGTGGCCGGACCACCAAACCCGTAATAAGGCCCTATTTTTGCACCCCTGAGGAAGTGGATAGGGAATGTCATAGCCAGACTACCCCCTGGGGTGCAGAAAGTACACTAGACCACCATTAAATATTTCTAACTGTTTTGGGGGCACCGCCCCATTGGACATGGACCTCTACTTTTCCCTTTCTCTGGCACAAGAGTCTTTCTGCCCCCTTGAGGGGGACAGGGGTGTGTACTTCAACCCCATAGAAGGCTAGAAATCACAGTAGACCACCTAGGAATATTTTTGTTTATTCACTATTTGGTATGGAGCATTCCCCTGATATTTGTCCTGTGCTCCCCAGACCCATAGACACAAGTTCTTTCTGGCCCTGAGAAGGGGGAATAGAGGGTGTTTACACCCAATCTACACCCCCCTTTTAGGCCATAAAGCACACTAGACTGTCAGGGAATTATTTTACTCAGGGCCTAATTACGAGTCTGGTGGTCTGACGACTGCCAGAATGGTGGGGCGCCACCGCTGCATCGACAGTCCGACCGCCCAATTACAACTTTGGTGGTCGGACCACCATTGCACTGCCACAACTGTCATGGTACCACAGTTCCCTGGCAGTGGAGCTCAGCAATATGCTGGTGGTGCCACTGCTGCACCGCCATACATATTATGAGTTTTAGGACCGCCAGCAGTGTCATGGAGGTCCTTATTCCATGAAAAGGCTGGCAGCCCTGGACCTAAAGGGGCCCTACAGGGCCCCCTGTTGCCCATGTGCAGGGGGTTTCATGTAGGGGGGTACAGCATGTGCCCCCCTGTGTGCATGCACCCCAGTTCCTGCACAGCATGGACTTTACAGTCCATGCTGTGCAGGACCTGTTTTTGGTAATCCCATTGCAGTGCCTATTTTCAGAGCCACTGCTTTGAGACCGGAAAATAAGGCCCGTCAGACACGAGGAAACTTGTAATCTGGTGGGTGGTGCGCACATGGGTATGGCAGTGCAGGAGTAGGCCGCTGGTGTGGCGGTCTGCTCCAGCACCGTCAAACTCGTAACCGGGCACTTACTGTTTGGGGGAGTATTTCACCTGAGAATGGGCCTGTGCTTGACACCCAACCCCCAGTTTCAATAGTATTTCTACCCTTGGGGCAGATTTGGGGTGCTTACCCCCATATGCCCCTGGGGAGCAGAAACCACACTTGACCACCACAGAATTATTTACTGTTTCAGGTGAGTGGTCACACTCGGCACGGGCCTGTTGTTCCTCCCACCTCTAGGCACAACAGTCTTTCTGACCCCTTTGAGATGGATGGGGGATGTTTACCACCAATTTGACCCCTGGGGAGCAGGAAGTCCACTTGGCCTATTGGAAATTATTTTAGATACTATTTTGGTGGACACAGCCCTCTGGATATGGGCCTGTGTCCCCAGGCACTGCCTGGCACAAAGCCTCTCTGCTCCCTGGGGGCAGAAAGCCCACTAGACGCCATGGAAAATGGTCAGGAAAAAAGAAGAGGTGGGAGTGGGCCAGCCAGATATCTGGCTGTAACCCCACCCCAGAATGGGCACAACAGTCTTTCTGCCCCACTGGAAAAGTAGTTTGACATATGGGCTGGATGACTAGGATTAAATCGAAATTTCCTATCACTTGCCATGTTGAATGGTTGCCCCATTTGGGGCTGGGACCAGCTGCTATCCAGGGAAACCTACCAAATCCAGACATTTCTGTAAACTAAACACACCGGGAAGCCCAAGGTGCTCTGACTTGCATGTATCTGTCTTTCTTTTCTTACCTATAATGTACAGCAAACCTCAAGCATTGGCTTAAATAGTGCAGTTTCCTGACATTTCTATGAGGGAAAATCCCAAATCTGTGGGGATGCTACAAATGTGCATAACCCATCATTTCACATTCCTCCCTATAAAAACAATAGATTCTACACGCTATCTCTGAAATTTATACCTATTTTACCCCTCTGCCATACAAATTATCTTTTTGACATCAAAGTGATCACTACAACTTTTTAATTACTCAAGAAGTCACATGCATAATCGGCAAAATGACTACTGCAAAATGGAAATAATAAATGCTTAACTAAAGTACATATTTCCGATACATGAAAAAATAGAAATGCACATACAAAAAATGAAATTTATCTACAGACATGATTGGTATCATGACAGCATTTGTTCAGTGAGCACTGGTAAACAGCCAATCTCACAGGTGGTACGCCGGGATTGTTGATCTGTGTGCATGCATGAATACTTACATAAATGTGTGAAGATGAATTTGTTTTTATGAAATCTGCATCATGATATCTTGACTGCAAAGTAATATCTGAAATAATTGTTATATCACACATTTTTCCCTTACGGGTATTACATATGTAGTGAAAATCGTAAGTGACAGTTTCACCTTAGTAACAGAGGCAATTTCTCAACAGCTGTTGGAAACACACCTTAGCGTGTGTTTTTTCACTACACCAAAGTCGTAATTGTCTTTGTCACTCTGCGCTTTTTGGTCCTGACAAAAGCCTTTCCGATCTCATCTTACTTGGCTGAAACATGTAGGCCAGTTTATGGATGTATCAGATCATTGATATCTAAAGAAACATCCGCATTCCCCCTTTTTTAACCATATCCCAGGTTCCCGCTGATAAAGTAAATTCCTACTCAGGAATGGCTCACTGGAGATTGTTTTATATTCACATTTACCGCACAAATTGTCACCAATAAAAAACTAAAAAATCCTGCTCCACTGTAATCAGGCGTCGTAGCACACCTGGGATGCATTCAGCATCCTAGTTGGGAACTCTATGATGAAGAATGCCACCAACTAGATTGGTGGGTGAAGGTTCTTTTAAAAAGCCTATTGGTTTTTGTAGGAAAGTAGGATCTGCTTCTTATGGTTACCCCCAATTTTGCATCATGTTACACTGTTTTTGACTAGTCTGACTGGGATCCTGGTAATCAGGACCCCAGTTTATCTGCTTTCTCCCTAAAATGTTATGTCATGTACTTAGGTACACTCCAGATTGGATACTGGGGTACCCTTGTCAGTCCCTAGTATATGGTACCCATGTACATAGATACCGCATAGGCCTCCCATGGGCTGAAGCATGTATTATGCCACCCATGAAAGGCCATGCAAAATGGATCTACAGGCCTGCCATTGCAGCTTCTGTAAGTTGGTGCATGCACCACTTACTAAAGATATAGGTTAACTGTATCTAAGGGTCACTACACTTACAACCTATAAGTCCCCCCTATAGCAGGCCTTAACAAACCTGAAGGCAGGGTGCTTGGTTCTAAGTGAGAGTGTGCCACTGCATGAGTGGGACACCCCTGCAGCCGAAGGAGTCCATTCTCCCAGGTTGTTAGTGCTGCAGCCATTTACGAAATATAGAGTGGCATTATGCGACTGCGTGATGGCCTACTCTAAGAGGTCTGAAAGTAACCCTACTATCTTTGGTATCAAACATTGTGAAATCATACCCCCACACCGGTAACCGGCGTGGAAGGTATGATTACACCCCTCAGAAACAAGCTTTGTGAGGCCCCTGGTGTTCTCGGTACCAGCCTATTAGTACCGCGCAGCCCAAAATGGCTGCTGCCAACCAGAGACACATTTCTGCCCTTCAGCTGCTGAGCCAAGCTCGAGCAGGGGAAGGCAGAACAATAGGCATCCTGTCACAGGGATGTGTGACCACCTCCCAGACAGGATTTTGTGTATTAGGCCTGGGTGGGTGAGCTTGCCAGCGACTGAAAGTCTGCATGAGGGGCACATTTGGTGTCCCTGTGCATAGCATAGTCCAGTTCAAACCAGTCCTGGGACCATTGGCTCCTGCTCTGGCACAAAACTGGACAAAGGACATGGGAGTAACCTCCCCACTGTACTGACCCTCCCCCGGGAGGGTCCCCTGAATCTGTCCAACCCTCTCCCATGGGTACAAAAGGGCTTAACTGGCTGTAGGACCCTAGATTCGACATGGAGAACATTCTGAGCCAGAAACCACTGAATTTCAACCGTCTGGACACTCAGGACTTCGCTGTACTTCGTTTGAGCCTGACTTCATCTCCCACTCCGTCCAAAGCATTGTCTGTGCCCATGCACCATACAGGCTCCATGCAGGACATGTGGAGCATCAAGGACAACTGAAGATATCTCCCTTGGAGTGAAGGAGTCACTCCATTGCACTCTACGCAGGCACCACATCACGATTGACCAGTCTGCTGTTCCTGAGCTTCTATGGACTCCGAAGGCTCCAGCAACACAGGAGGTGAGTTTCCTAGTCTCTGAAGGTCCAAGCTGCCCTCTAATCAAGTGTGAGGTCAGAATCCCTTGTGCGGGCTGCAAAACCCATACCCCTGTGCACTGTGTACTTTTGCACGTGCATATGCTTGTTGACATTCCCAAAACAATTGCACTGGGCTATGAGTAGCCCCAACCTCTGGCACCATTTCCACCAAAGAACTTTGGCCTCCTCACACTGAGTGCTCCGTGGGCTGTTGCTTTGTGAAACTGCTTGAGGTCCCCTCTTGACACCTGGGCCTCTGGCCTGTGGGTCCTCTTGAGTGTCATCTGTGCTTTTCTTGGGCTCCTGTGGTTGCTCAAGGCTTGCCCCAACTCCCCTGTAATTGGTGAATCTCCTGGACCTTGCTGGTCTGAACCGTAACCTTTCTTGACCATCTTCATTGGTTGCCGCTGCCAAGGCTTTAGTGGACAGCATATACCAGGCCAACTTCTCATTGGTGTGCAGTGGTTGGGATTCAAGCCTGCATTGTTTTACCAGATACATCTTTTTATTGATTAACTGAAAACCACTAAGTACTAGGTACATATAATACTTGCTTGGAATAAGTAAGTTCTACTGGACTTAGGGTTGGGTCAAGGGTCTAGCACACCCTTTCTCCAACCTCAGAGAGTTTAGTTCCCACTAGGTTAGGTAGGTGCAACACCTCACCACACTTAGTATGTCTACTAAAGGAGTTGCCAGTGGCTCTCTGCCCTCTAGATACAGTGAGCTTTCATTCCTAGAATTGAAAGCCTTGTGTGACTCTAGAAAGGTGAAGAAAGAGAGCAGTGCCAACACTCAACGTCTAATAGGGATGTTACTGTTACATGACCTAAGGAAGACTCCTGAGTCAGATGAGCAGGACAGAGTGGGTGGGACAGGGAATGAGAACAGGTCAAGAGGTGACACCTTTTATGACCTAGAATCAAACCCTGGCATGGTGGAGAACCAAGATGGGTGCCACCTGGACAACTCAGATCTTCAGGGAGGTGATGGAGAAGGCCAAGAAGGCCCCCTCATCACCCCTCCTGGAAGAGTGCAGAGTTTACCAAGGAGATCTAGATCTCCTTCTGCAGAGTCTAATCACGGAGGACAGTCTGTAGGGACCTCTGTATCTAGCTAGAGGGACCACTCTAATTACAGGGAGTACCAATTTCTGGAACTTGAGAAAGCAAAGCTTAGGCTCAGGCAACAGCAATTGGCCCTAGACAAATAGTCCTGAGAAGTCCAGTGAGCTAGAAAAAGTTAGGACTAGAGTCCCATGGAGGCAGCAACAGTGTCCCTAGAATTAAGGGACATTCCTTTGATAATAGGAACCTGAGCAAGATTGTCCCTCCCTACCATTTTGGGGATGACATCCATAAATGGATACCTCTTTTAAAGAGGGCCTGTAAAGTTCAAAGTGTCCTTCAAGGGCAGTTGGCAGCTATCATGTGGCTCTCCTTTGCTGACAAAGGTAGAGATAAGCTTCTCACTGTTAGAGAAGAGGATGCTGATAACTATTCCATCGTGAAGAGTGCTCTCATTGATGGGTTTGGCTTAACCACTGAACAGAACAGGATTAAGTTCAGAGACACCCAGAAAACACAGAATAAAGGCTGGGTAGACTTTGTGGATAGTGCCATTAAGGCTCTGGAAGGCTGGTTGCTTGGCATTAAAGTGAATGATTTTAACGGATTGTACATTTGGATTCTGAAGGAGCAGATCCTTAATAATTGCGAAATCAGTTGTTGCACCAGTACCTGGTTGACTCTGATCTGACTTCTCACCAAGAATTTGGAAAGAAGGCAGATAAGTGGGTCAGAACCAGGGTGAAGCAGAAAATCCAGAACAATGGTGGTAACCAAAAGAAGCAAGATGCTAAAACTCCAGATAAGGGTGGGGACAAGGGTAAAGATCAAAAGTCTTCACCAGGGCCCCAAAAACCCTCATCTGGCGGGGAGTCACAATCTAACAAAGGTAAAGGCGAAAACAAACCTTGGTGTTATCTTGGTAAACAGAAGACACATTGGACAAAGGATGCTGATTGTTCAAAAGCCAAAGAAAACCCTCTTACCACTACTGTCCCTAAGGCAACTGCGCCCCCTTGCACAAGTACAGGTGGTGGTACAGGGAACAAGGGATTAGTAGGGTTAACCTTGGGCTCTGAGATGAGTTCTGGCCTAGTCAGACCTCCAGCTCAGACTGTAATTGTCTGTGATGGTGGCATGGATCTCGCTACCTTATTTGTCAGTCCCAGCAACCTGGGCAAATACAGACAACAGCCTTTGATCAATGGTAAGGAGGAGGCCATGGCATACAGGGACATAGGTGCAAGTGTAACTATGGTGACAAAGAATCTTGTGGGCCCTGACCAAATCATACTTGGAGAAATGTACCAAGTGATCAAAGCTAACAATGTCAGGACTGATCATTCCTTGGCAGTTGTTAATTTCAGCTGTGGAGGGGTAACTGGCCCTAAGAAAGTTGTGGTTAGCTCAGACCTTCCAGTGGAGTGTTTGTTGGGCAATGATCTGGAGACTTCAGCTTGGGCTGAAGTAGAGTTAAGGACTCATGCAGCAATGATGGGCATCACTGCAGATGTGGTTGCTGTGACCAGGTCACAGGCCAAGCTGGCTAACACTGAACAGGCATTGGATCCTGGAACAATGGACCAATGGCCTTCCAAGATACGGAGCAGGAGGGCTAAGGCTGTTTCTTCCCCCCAGACTCAGTGTAAGGATCAATCTCCTGAGGGAGATGATCTCAGTCCCTGTGAAGGAACTGTCTCAGAGAAACTGGAACCTAATCAGGTTGAGTTCTTGGGGACAGGGGGCCCTTCCAAGGCAGACTTGAGTTTGGAGCAGCAAACCTGCCCCTCTCTTGAACCCCTGAGACAGCAAGCTGCTGCTGAGGCTGCTAGGAGTGCCAGTGGATCTCACAACATCTATTGGGATGAGGGACTTCTATACTCAGAGGGTAGAGACCCCAAGCCTGGTGCCACCAGGAGGTTGGTCATACTTCTGATATTTAGAGGCTTCCTACTCACCCTAGCACATGACATCCCCTTGGCAGGACATCTAGGCCAAAGTAAAATTTGGGACAGGATTATCCCTCACTTTCACTGGCCTCACATGTCAGAAGACGCAAAGGAGTTTTGTCGCTCTTGTACTACCGGTCAAGACAGTGGTAAGGCAGGAGGTACCACAAAGGACCCCCTCATACGACTACCTGGGGTGAGGGGTTCACTTTGAGAGTGTTGGGATTTATATAATTGGTCCCATGAACTCTCCTACTGCATCTGGGCACAGTTACATAATGGTGGTGGTGGACCATGCCACTAGATATTCAGAAGCAATGCCCCTTGGAACCACCACAGCACCTGTGGTGGGTTCAGGGCCCCCCTGGGAATATTTTCCAGAATGGGGTTTCCTAAGGAGGTATTAACTGACAGAGGTACCTACTTCATGTCAAGTTACATCACTGCATTGCGGAAGGAGTGTGAAGTGAACTATAAGTTCACCACACCCTATCACCCATAATGCAATGGGTTAGTTGAAAGGTTCAACAAAACACTAAAGGGCATGATCATGGGCCTCCCGGAAAAGCTTAGGCAAAAATGGGATGTCCTGTTGCCCCTCCTTCTCTTTGCCTACAGAGAGGACCCACAAAAGGGGGTTGGCTACAGCCCTTTTGAACTTTTGTTTGGGCATCCAGTTAGGGGACCCTTGTGTTTGGAGAGGGAGGGATGGGAGTTACCTCTCAAACCTTCAGAACAAGACACAGTGGACTATGTACATGGTCTCTGCTCCAGGATGGCTGAGTACATAAAGAAGGCAAGTAAAAACCTGGAGACAAGTCAAGAATTGTAAAAAGCTTGGGATGACCAAAATGTATACTGAGTGATTACCAGCCTGGGCAGAAGGTTTGGGTGATGGAGCTTGTGGCCCCAGCAGCCCTCCAAGACAAATGGAGTGGACCCCATACCATACTTGAGTAGAAGGGAGCGGTCACCTACCTGGTGGACCTTGGTACTCTCCGGAGCCCCCACAGGGTGCTCCATGTGAACAGGCTCAAGCCAATTATTGGCAGGGATGACATGGGCTTGCTCATGGCAACTGATGAGGGACAGGAAGAAGAGAGAGGTCAATTCCCTGACCTCCTCTCACAGAACCCTGATGATGGGTCAGTTGGCTTTGGCAGACAGCCTCACTGACCAGCAACAAATTGACTGTAGGAAGGTACTCAATCAATACAGGCACATGTTCTCTCTGACTCCTAGTCAGACCACCTGGTGTACCCATGAAGTGGACACAGAAGAAAGTCTACCTGTTAAAAATATGATTGACAGCCAACCTGACCATGTCAGATACTGCATCAGGACTGAGGTCCAAAAGATGCTTGGGTTGGGAGTAATTAAGCCCTCTGATAGCCCTTGGGCTAGTCCAGTGGTATTGGTACCAAAACCTCACACCCAGGGTGGTAAGAGAGAGCTGAGGTTTTGTGTTGACTACAGAGGACTAAGTGCAGTCACTAGGACTTATGCTCATCTAATTCACAGGGCAGATGAGCTTATAGATACTTTGGCCTCAGCCACATTTTTTAGCACTTTTGACCTTACTGCTGGCTATTGGCAAATCAGACTAGCTGAGGATGCCAAGCCAAAAACAGCATTTTCAACCCCTAGTGGGCATTATCAATTTATTGTAATGCCCTTTGGTTTGAGTAATGCCCCTTCCATATTTGAAAGGTTGGTGAACAAAGTTCTTACAGGTCTGGAAGCCTATAGTGCAGCATATCTTGATGATATAGCTGTCTTTAGCTCACATGGGAGGATCACCTGGTCCATCTGAAGGATGTTTTGGAGGCTCTGCAGAAAGCAGGCCTCTCTATCAAGGCTACTAAATGCCAGATAGGGCAGAGCAAGGTTGTGTAGCTGGGCCACCTTGTGGGTGGTGGCCAGTTTAAGCCATTACAGAGCAGAATCCAGACCATCATGGACTGGGTTGCTCCGACTACCCAGACTCAGGTCAGAGCTTTCTTTGGCCTGTCTTGGTATTACAGAAGATTTGTTAAAGGATATGGGTCTATATTGACTCCCTTGAATGATCTTACATCAAACAGAATGCCCAAGACGATTCAGTGGACAGTTAGCTGTCAGAAGGCATTTGATGATCTCAAGCAGGCCATGTGCACTGCTCTCATTCTGCAAAGTCCTAACTACTCCAAGCAATTTATTGTCCAAACAGATGCATCTGAGTTGGGGGTAGGGGGCTGTGTTGTCACAACTTAAGGCAGAGGGTCAGGTTCAACCAGTAGCTTTTATCAGCAGAAGGGTGACCCCCAGAGAGAAACGTTGGTCAGCTATAGAGAGGGAAGCCTTTGCTGTGGTCTAGGCCCTGAAGAGGCCATACCTGTTTGTCACTCACTTCATTGTTCAGACAGACCAGAAGCCCCTCCTATGGCTAAAATAGATGAAGGGTGAAAACCCCAAACTTTTGAGGTGGTCCATTTCCCTACAGTGTATGGACTATACAGTGGAACCTGGGAGTAACCATGCCAATGCAGATGGACTCTCCTGATATATCCACTTAGAAAATGAAGACTCAACTGGGTAAGGTTAGTCTAATCTCCTTACGTTTGGGGGGCTGTGTAGGGAAGGAGAATCTGGTTCTTATGTTTACCCACACTTTTTGCTTCATGATACACTATTTTTGACTAGTCTGACTGGGATCCTGCTAATCAGGACCCCAGTCTATCTGCTTTCTCCCTAAAATGTTATGTCATGTACTTAGGTACACCCCAGATTGGATACTGGGGTACCCTTGTCAGTCCCTATTATATGGTATGAGCAGGACACCCCTGCAGCCTACGGAGTCCATTCTCCCAGGTTGTTAGTGCTGCGGCCATTTACGCCATATAGAGTGGCATTATACGACCGCGTGATGACCAACTCTAAAATGGATGAAAGTAACCCAATCGTGTTTGGCATCAAACATTGTGGAATCATACCTCCCACACCGGTAACCGGTGTGGGAGGTATGATTCCACCCCTCAGAAACGAACTTTGTGAGGTCCCTGGTGTTCCCGGTACCAGCCTTCTAGTCCCCGGCAGCCCAAAATGCCTGCTGCCGACCAGAGACACATTTCTGCTCTCCTGCTGCTGAGCCAAGCTCGAGCAGGGGAAGGCAGAACAATAGGCATCCTGTCACAGGGAGGTGTGACCACCTCTCAGAAAGGATTTAGTGAATTAGGCCTGGGTGGGTGCGCTTGCCAGCGACCGAAAGTCTGCATGAGGGGCACATTTGGTGTCCCTGTGCATAGTCCAGTTCAAACCAGTCCTGGGAGCCGTTGGCTACTGCTCTGGTGCAAACTGGACAAAGGACATGGGAGTAACATCCTTACTGTCCTGACCCTCCCCTGTGAGGGCCCCCTTAATCTGTCCAACCCTCTCCCGTGGGTACAAAAGGGCTTACCTGCCTGTAGGACCCTAGATTTGACATGGACAAGACTCTGAACCAGAAACCACTGAACTTCGAGCATCTGGACACTCTGGACTTCGCCGGACTTCATTTGGGTCCGGCTTTGTCTCCCACACCACCCAAAGCATTTTCTGTGCCCGTGCACCATACAGGCTCCGTGCAGGACCAGTGGAGCATCAAGGATATCTGAAGATATCTCCCTTGGAGTGAAGCAGCCACTCCCCTGCAACCGCAGGCACCACATCACGATTGACTAATCTGCTGCTCCTGAGCTCCTTTGGACTCCGAAGGGTCCAGGAACACAGGAAGTGGGTTACCTTGTCCCCCAAGGTTTGAGCTGCCCTCTCACCAAGTGTGAGGTCAGAATCCCTCATGGGGGCTGCATGACACGTACCCCTGTGCACCGTGTACTTTTGCAAGTGCATATGCTTGTTGGGGTTCCCAAAACAAGTGCACTGGGCTCCGAGTAGCCCCAACCTCTGGCACCATTTTCACTAAAGAACTTTGGCCTCCTCGCACTGAGTGCTCCGTGGGCTGTTCCTTTTTGAAACTGCTTGAGGTCCCCTTGCAGCTCCAGTGCCTCTGGCCTCTGGGTTCTCTTGAGGGCCATCTTTACTTTTCTTGGGCTCCCCTGGTTGCTTCAGGCTTGCCCTGACTCCCCTGTGATTAGTGAGTCTCCTGGGCCTTGCTGCTCCGAACCGTAATCTTTCTTGACCATCTTCTTGGGTTGTCGCTGCCAAGGCCTGTTGGTGCTCCAGTCAGACACCAACCCCTCAGCACTCTACATCTTTTGTGGGCAGCTCGTATCCAACTCCTGGTTGTCCTCAACGTCTCCTTGTCCCAGTAGCTCCAGAGTCAAGAACACCCTCAACACATCTGAAGCACCCAACATCGGTGAGCATTTGTCTACCGAGCCCCTGGTCACTCCTGAGTGACCCAGACTCTGTCCCCTCTGCTTTCAGGTACTCTTCATCAAGAATCCGCCTTTCGATTCCGATGGACACTTTCCTTCTTCCCAGCAGTGGATTGTCTTCGTAGTCCTCCATAGAGATCGACTGCAGTTTCCGATGCCACTTCAGACCTATGCACCCGGCTTCCCTGGGATAAGTAACTCTGGTAGTATGGTATATATGGGTGGGGTGGCTCTCCACCCTCCTAACTTCCACAAGGACCACTCAGAAGGGTCCTTAATCTTTAAAAAAGCAACTGCAGCTCTCCCATTGGATTGTACAAAGCACGCGGTTGTGTTCCCACACTGCAATTGTCCTCCGTGGGGTCCCTACTTACTCACCTTGATTGGTTCCTCGGGGTTCCAGCAATTCTACTTCCACTAGACACTCTCTTGACTAGAGTCAGCGTTCTTATACCACTATTTTTGTATATGGTTTGGTCTCCCCCTGGCGCCCACTGTGTATTAATGCTACTTACGATTGTTTCTGTGCTACAGTATTGTGTGCTTTGTATTTATCTGTGTGTAGTAGATACTGTGAAGTATTTAGAGTGTGTTATAATAATAATTACATATTTTTATAACTACTGTGTTGTTCTCCTTTCATTTAACCAATACAATAAGGTTTCATTCTGGTAAAACAAGCTGCTTAACAATCCTTCAAGACTAAGCCTGAAGGCTGTTCTCCACAGCTACCACTTGGACAGATTTCTAAGGTTAACTTTGACCTCTTAAATCACCATAAGGGTTGTTTGGACTGGTGCAAGGTGGCCACTTAAATTAGTGGACAGCATATACCAGGGCCACTTCTCACAATTTTTCATTACACTGTTTCAGATGCAGTTGACATTTGAAACCCGTTCTTATTGTTGATGTACTTTATAAAGGGAGAATAACGAGCTTCATAAGTTACTCCTCGCTCTCTACACTTGTTGAATTATATGTTCTCCAAGATACAGGTCTCTCTCTCTCTATCAACAATGGGAAATCTTCTAAGTGTGTGGAGATGTTGCACATGGTCACCTCATTTTATATGTCTCTTCCACAAATAGCACTGTTGTTAAAAAAATGATTTTCTCATGGTATGGTATTTTCCCATACCAATCCCCTGTGCATGGCCATCTCATTGAGCCATGTGATTAACCTGAACAGTGAGGGTTGGCATCTGAGAAGTTGTCGGGAAGAGATTGCTCAGTGGGAGAAAACCCAGTCTCACATGGATTTTCCTCTCTAAGAGAAGACAGAAAGAAGACTGGAGTTGCCCCTGGGTGGAAGCATGGAATAGAGGAGCTAACTGACATACATGCAACCTGTTTGGTGGTGTTTGGGAGTGAGGCCTGCACAGATGGGATGAGCATATGTAGCTTTTTAACTGTTTCATGAGGCGTTTTAATTCAGAGATTTTGCTTGATAGTAAGGTGAAAATTAAGGTGCCATCCTCGGTGGGATCTACAACTTACTCTTCCTCTATAGTGGTAGGGGCAACAGAGATGCCAGCTTGCATGAAGATTGAGTTTTCTCCCGGGATTTCTTGCCATCTTTCCTTCATGGGAGCAAGGGTGTCATCCTCATGCAGTTTGTCTCCAGGTGCTGCGAGGTAAGGGCAATTTCAGATATTACTTCGAAATTTGAAAGAGTATTGTTTCATGAATTAGATGTTGTATTGTTGATTAAAGACACAGATGGCATGTCAAGAGAGACTGATGGGATATAACATTAACATATACGGGTATCTATTGCTTGGAATATGCCTATATGATACATTTGCTTCCTATCAGGCAATGCAACAGACTCTTGATGTGTGTATGGAGCCATTGATGTCTGCTAATCACCAATGGTCCCTGGATGTGGCTGTGTATATGTGTTGCTTGATGTAGTAACTCTTGATGTTGATAAATGTAGAAGATGGATAGTGTTTATTCCTTTCACATGGGCAAATGATAAAAGGACAGACATTCATTAGAAATGAGAAAGGGGGGTCAATGAGATGCAAATGGAGATAGATAATAGTATATGTATTATGGCCACAAACTTACCTTACAAACTGGTGTTATAGAGCCAAATATCTTACTGCAGGATATTCGCCGATGTGGTGAGATGGGTGGGGCATAATGTAGAAACCAGGGAGAAACACATAGAGACTATTGACATATCATAACACAAGTGCTTTGATGGAATGATACCATGGTAGTTTTAGGCAGTGACTAAACATCCACAGAGTGAAATCTACTGTACAAAAGGTGTTAGATAGATTCATTCATTGTCATGATGTAAGGGAACAAAGAGAACATCACTTAATGGTGTCCCGGAAGTGGAACATGTGAGGATGTAGTGGGCGACAAGAGACATAAATACATTTGCCATAAAAGCAGTGAAAATGAGGGACTCACTTTCTGACAGAAGGAGGCAGATATCAGACCTGTAAATGTACCCATCAAGCCTGTTAGTGAGACATGCTGAACATGCGGTCCTTATTAAGTTATAGAATAACATCTACACTATCTTCACACATATGCAGAGGGAGGGGAACAACCTTTACAACGCAACTTTTACAACGCACTACCATTACAACGCATTTTTTACAACGCATAATCCATTACAACGCATGATATTACAACGCAGGACACTACAACGCATTTTTAAAAACTACCTTTACAACGCATTCCATTACAACGCATACTACCATTACAACGCATACCATTACAACGCATAATATTACACTATACTATCCAACACTTACCCTACTGATGCACCCCCTGGAGTTAGAATAGTAATTTTTACCCCTACACTATCCAACACTTACACTACTGATGCACCCCCTGGAGTTAGAATAGTAATTTTTACCCCTATACTATCCAACACTTACCCTACTGATGCACCCCCTGGAGTTAGAATAGTAATTTTTACCCCTATACTATCCAACACTTACCCTACTGATGCACCCCCTGGAGTTAGAATAGTAATTTTTACCCCTATACTATCCAACACTTACCCTACTGATGCACCCCCTGGAGTTAGAATAGTAATTTTTACCCCTATACTATCCAACACTTACCCTACTGATGCACCCCCTGGAGTTAGAATAGTAATTTTTACCCCTATACTATCCAACACTTACCCTACTGATGCACCCCCTGGAGTTAGAATAGTAATTTTTACACCTATACTATCCAACACTTACCCTACTGATGCACCCCCTGGAGTTAGAATAGTAATTTTTACCCCTACACTATCCAACACTTACCCTACTGATGCACCCCCTGGAGTTAGAATAGTAATTTTTACCCCTATACTATCCAACACTTACCCTACTGATGCACCCCCTGGAGTTAGAATAGTAATTTTTACCCCTATACTATCCAACACTTTCCCTACTGTTGCACCCCCTGGAGTTAGAATAGTAATTTTTACCCCTACACTATCCAACACTTACCCTACTGTTGCACCCCCTGGAGTTAGAATAGTAATTTTTACCCCTACACTATCCAACACTTACCCTACTGTTGCACCCCCTGGAGTTAGAATAGTAATTTTTACCCCTATACTATCTAATACTTACCTTAAATGTAATTTAATATTATGCGTTGTAATGGTATGCGTTGTAAAGGTAGTATGCGTTGTAATGGTAGTGCGTTGTAAAGGTATTTTTTAAAAATGCGTTGTAGTGTCATGCGTTGTAATGTCATGCGTTGTAATGGATTATGCGTTGTAAAAAATGCGTTGTAAGTGCATGCGTTGTAATAGTGTGCGTTGTAACGTCATACATCCGCAGAGGGATTGAAGCATAGATTATTATCAATTGACATGGATATTGTCATAGCAATCTATGCCATCTGTCTGGTGTCTGAGGCCAACTCAGATAGCCGGGCAGGAAATGCACCAGAGGACGGGGTGGTGTCAGGTAACTGAGGGGTAGTCAACACAGAACATGCAAAGGAGAATGTGATATGATATGAATATGCATATTTGAACCCTAATCATTACAATATAGTTATGTCATGAGTGCACTTTCTTTGCATATGAAGAGAAGATACTTCTGTGGCAGTGACGAGCTACAACAATGACAACTTTACACTACTCAAGAGAATGGTTCTAACATTGATAATGGTTAGGCATACCTAGCTGGACGTTAGGTATGTATAACCCTGGCAGTCCTGGTGAAGGCCTTACCAGAGGAGGGGCTCTTGCTGCTGCAACTTTCATGAGTAAAGCACCAGATGTTAGGCGTAAAGAAAGGAAAGTTAGAAGGCATCAAAATAAATATAGCCTTTTTCAAATCTGTAAAGGAATTTTGGATGGTTGTGAATAAAATGCATGGGATGTTTGCACATGTGTGAGAAGAGTGAAATCTGCTGTTTGAAGACAGTGCAACATAATTTAGCTTTGCTTTTGCTTGGCCTGCCATAAGCCTTGCAGCAGGTAAGGGTGCATTTCGGAAAGAATAAGTTCATTGAGGTGGTGAGATGTTCTTTGAGGAGAGTAAGACGAGGAAGAGATCTGGCCACTTGAATCCTTAAAAATGTCTCCTTCACCTGCCTCCTCTCATCTTATTAAGATCCACCACATCATGTACCTTTACGCCCACAGCATCCGACATTTTGAGAGCATCCTGTCACATGTCTCTGCTGCACTGAGGGTATTTGGTGGTGAACCATGTATCGTCCTGTAGTGATCCACTTCAAAGTGTATCACTATTTCTCTCTCCTCCTCACTGAAGTTCCTCTTTCCCTTGAGTGGTGTGGGCTGCATCCTGGAGAATATACCATGTATTTGGTGTCCCCTGCATCAAGAAGTGCAAGAGGGTGCGGGGTGTAATATTATACTTCTAAGGCTAATGTTTGTTTGGTGTGTGTGATAAACTCCTGGTGATGGGTAGTTTCCTATTCTTTTCAATTTGCATTTCTACATTGTTGAGGCTGAGAGCCCTGTTTTCACTCCATAGAACAATGCCTAGAGTTGTTTAAATGCATCAAAATGGAGATTTTGCCCTTTGGCATAGGTGGAGATCTATGTGTGCAGAAATCACTGCTAGTAGATTTGCCTACATAAATATGCCCTCATGTGCACATCCCTTCATCGTTTGTAATCATTGAAGCACTCCCTACATTTTTCTCCTATTTTGAACAGGTTCTTTCATTCTCATTTTATCTTTTGTAATAAACTTTATATGTAAATATTTGTTTTTTACACCCGGTGTTTACATTTTTTTGTATGTGTTTATATACGTTTATATATTTCTGCAACTCTGATTGTGCATCATCTACAAATTAAGTAGACATTTTAATGTAATGTATATAAGAACCCATTTCACTGAGCACTATGTGTATGCATCTACTTCATGGCTCAATACTTTTTGGGACTAAAATGGACTCAATGCATATTTAACCTTAAGAAAAGGGATATAATTTAGACTTGACCCAGTGTCTTTCTTGATATACAGTTACAGCTGTGAAAAAGCCCAAAGCCATCAGGTGAAACGTATTGGCTGTTGCTTAAGAACAACGATTTGGTTTTCTATGTGCTGAAAGAAATGCCAGTGAATTGGGAAGAGTTTTAAAAAAATGTATATATCACAAATGGACCAATGATGAACTGCATCCTATTTACAAGAAATAATTGATGTTCTTTGTATCACTTCCTTCTAATGAATGTATCTATATAATGTTTATAACACCAATTACCTATATAGCACAGATAGACCAAGGATGAGACTATCTTATTTACAAGACCATACAGATGATATTTTTGTGATCATTCCCCACTATCAATCTGAAGTTATCATTTCTGAAGACAAGGATTTATCCAGTCCAGATCCTCTTTCTCAGACGCAATTTGAAAGTGTTCTAATACAAAATAACCAGTTACTCACAGTGGTATTCTAAGCCTTAATGATTACTACTCTTCTTAAAATTGACACCTGCTACGATGTTTCCTCATTTACAATGTGCCATGCCCCATGCTAGTGATGGAATGTTGAAGTTGCATTGCGGTTGTGCTAAGTTTGCTTTCACATAGGACAAACTACCGAACGATTAACACAGCTTTTACAGACCCTTCTGTAAATACCAAATCACCTGGGATTAGAGCAACATGAATAAACATTCATTGATCGCACACAACTATTTGATAACATGGCACCTCCACTGTGCCAATAGGGTTTTTTATTTGAAATGTTTTTATAAATCAATGCAGACAACCTTAACGACCTCCTACAGAGCAAGTAGGTTTGGGAGCAGGGAGTTATGGGTGGAAGAGATGCAATGGATCACAAAGAATTGGGTGGGCAAGTATCATTACTCAGAATATTTGTATTTGTATGCTCAGACGTTGATGAAGCTGTAAGAGTGATCACTTCACTTAAGAACCATGGGTTAATGCTGGATGTGAATAAAAAGAAATGAATAGACTACAGAAGCCTGTTGCATCTCACCAGAAAAAGAGACCTTGATTGGCTTCAACATATTTGTTTGCAACTTGGAACCTTTTCAAATACGCAATTATTTCTGAGGCCATATTGAAAAGATTCAGCAGTCATGACATAAGTGTAGGCAGGTGAAAAAACATGTTATAGGTGCTCTTTGTCACAATCTCCTCCTGCGCCCTCCTTGTCATGACCCCTTCCTGTGCCCCCTGCAGAGTGGTCTAGTGTGCAGGGCTTATGTTGCCTTAGTCCTATGGCGCAGTATGGAATGCTTTGACATCATGACTGATGGTTTCCCAGAATCCTCATGACCGATGTAGCACCTTCATAACTGATGTTCCCCAACACCCTCAGGACTGATGTTTCCCCAGCATTATCATGACCAATGTTCCACCAACACCCTCATAACTGATGCTGACCCAGCACCCTCATGACTGATGCTCCAACCAGCATCCTCACGCCCGATGCTTCCCCAGAAACCGGAATTCCATTGCTCTTGAATCTCTGCAAGCTTTCCCCAAATCCAGTGAACCAATGGATTAACTGCTCTAGCTGTTATTAGGGTCTTGGTGTGGTTTTCCATTGAATGCTTGCATGCTTCCCCCAGAATCCCATAAGCCAATGACAAGCCTTGCTGTCACTGTTACTGGGACCTTGGGGTTGTTTTCCATTATGCACACTTGAGCAAAAATGATACATTTGTTTCCTGTTATTTGGTTCCAATCAACAAGTTGCATCTGTTCATTGTGTTAGGTCAAATAGAGTGTAGGAACACGTGTTTTCTCAAAGGTTCGAGAACCTTCCAGATGGACATGTGCCCCACATGCCAGAGGTGACCTAGCTACATCCATTGAGCTTTCAAGAGGTTATATAATCCCCACCCAAACCCGAATTACAGCTTGGCCTCTCTCCCTGCAGAACAAGCATCACCCTTCCTAATCACCTGAAGAAACCTGCCAGAACCAAGAAGAGTTCCAGTCTCCTTCAAGTCCATCCAACCCTATGCTTCCCGTAGCATGAACTCCCTTGATGTCTTGCTCCTCGTTACCTCTTGCACAGCTACTCAGAAGTGCAGAATCCTGTTATGCAATGTCGCACAGCCGCTGAGCAGATCCAGTACCACAAGTCTCTCTTTTTTTATTTTATCCCAACCCCCCTTTTACCCCAGGGGAACAGTATGAAATCTAAGGTTTTGTTTCTTTGACTTGCATTGTCATTGGGAGGGATAGGAGGGCCAGCATCAGCTCCAGTGTCGACTCCACAATTGGGACCAGGTGAGTGCATAATAGAAGGCCAAGCCTTACATGCTTCCTCTGCCCCAGAAGACATGGATGACCTGAGACACTCGTTAAAGCTCTGGCCCAGGCCCTGACCAAGGACCCCCCCGAGTATTTTAGACTTAGCATGGGCTTTAGGGAATGCACAGCATGAAGTTCAGTCCTTGTGACAGGAAAATCAGTCACTTAAGGATGAACTGGTCAGGTGTTATCCTCCCCATAGTCATTTGAGGTGGGCACACCTGTTTTGCAACCCGCACATTTTAGCAATTTGGGAAATGTAACAATGACCTGCACTATCAGAAACTCTAATCCTGTTAATGTCACAGTTACCACTCTAGTCCCAGTATCCTGGGTCCACCTGAATGATTTTTTGGGGATAGTCACAATTTTGATGTATTTTGGAACCAGTGCCAGTTGCAGCTTCTTTGGAAACCAGGAGCCTTCCCCTCAGATATTGCTAGAATAGCCTTTATCATATTCTATCTCAGGGATACAACTTCGGGTTGGGTTGTTCTACTCATTAAAAGTGATGAACTGGTTTGCATGACTTTGAAAGGGTTAAAGAAGCAACCCGTTGTCTCTCTGATTTGTACACTTTTGTCCAGGCCAGTGAAAATGGTTTGCTAATCCTCTGCCAGTACAGTCAGTACCTCCTTACCTACATTACTGCTTTTTGTAGGCTAGTGGCCAGAAGAAAATAGAACCTGCCAAAACCTGAATCGGTGAGTGGCCTCTCTCCTTGCAGAACAAGCTTCCCAATCATTTGAAGAATCCTATCAAAACTGAGAAGTGCTTCAGTCTCCTTCACGTCCATCCAAAACTGTGGTTCCTGTGGCACCAGCTCCCTTGACACCTTCCTCCCCGCTCCCTTCTGCCCAGCTACTCCGGACCTCCTGCGACTCTCTGAGTCAAAGCCTTGACATCTTCTTTGAACTTCAGCCAAGTGGAAGAACTAGGCTAAGTGTTTAATATGAGGTTATTGAACACTAAACCTTCTATAGTAGTAAACAGGACCAAATTTCCTGGACTTCAGAGACTATAGACTTTTCCTCCATGTCCTCTCTGTGATTTACTCCAGAGATTCTTGTGTGTTCATCCTCTGAACCCTTCCTGCAACCTTGGCGCTAGAATTGTATTGCGGAAGGATTAAAGACTTGAGTTTCATGTTTCTCTGAGGAACAGTAGTGCCAAGAGAAAGCACTTCTGAGTCTTTGATATATGTATGAACCATGTATCCCACCTTGTGTTACTAGTGTATCCTTGGGAGTGTAAGTAACTCCAACCTTTGCTCCGTGTGTATCTGTCGGAGTGCAAATAACTCCAAAGTTTGTTTTGAGCTTGTCTCTGGGAGTGCCAATAACTCCAATCTGTATTTCAAGTTTATTCCTAGAAATGCCACACTCCAATCTGTAATGTTAGTTATTCTGCTCTCATGCTGAGCTGCTGATGAAACCTGTATGTTTTTCTGAAGTTAAAGCATGTTCATTGTATGTAGAGACTTGTTAGTGCATTGATGGTAACTGCCTCCTCTTCTTATTTCCAGCACGTTGTGTCATCGCTAAGCCAGAGGTTCTGGTCCAGTTCACATCTAGAAGGTCTCAGAAGTGACAAATCCTATTACGGAGTGTCGCACAGCTAGTGAGCAAATCTAGAACAGCAAGAGTCTCTTTTCTTATTTTATCCCAAGCCCTCTTCCCCCCGAGACAGAGTGAGGTCTAAGGTTTTGGTTGCTTGACTTGCATTGTCCTTGGGAGAGTTCAGTGACATAATATTGACATCACTAATATTGTGCTATAAAAATATCGAGACAAAACTATCGACCCTAAATATATTAATTTCCTAGACTGATAATGTATATAAAAAAAATCAAAAAACAAATTCTGATGTCACTAATATCATTGTAAATTGGCTGAATGTATAGTAACATGTTGTTTCAATGACAATGTAAAACAAGTAGTACGTTTTGATGCAAAATTCACCAGTACAAAATGGATGCCATCACAACCTGTAATTAGAAAGCACAACCAATTTGTCCGTTGTCTATGTTCATGAACTGGCATGAAATACACAAAGTGAACTTTACTGATATAAATGAGTAAACAGCCATTGCTGGATACAATTGAATAGGCCTACAGTATAAGCTATCATATACTTGAATATGTGTGCAATTTACTAATTGTTAAGTAACGTAAAGCTTCTGTGGCTACGTGGAGCAATCCAGTAGATTTCAATGCTAAATACACCATTACAAAATGGATGCCATTATAGCTCTGTAATTGGAAGACACAACTGAGTTGTCTGTTGTTTATGTCCATGAACATTGTATGTAAAATATGCTATGACCAGAAGTGCCGGTGTGTGATCAAGACTGCCTTGACAGTCAAAACGCGTTACTGGCAATAAACTCTGTGGAATTGCAGGTATCCTGAGTGTGCAACTACTTGGTTTTTGAAACAAAAAAAATATATATACATCTATATTCACTGAAAAAACCATAGGTTTCAGGGGTGTTATAGTTAGGAATTGGCATTTAAAAAACCTTAGAAATTCACTGAAAAAACCATAGGTTTCAGAGGCGTTATAGTTAGCTGCACATTTCTCTCGTACAAAACCCTAGAAATTCCCATGTTATAGTTAGTTCAGCTAACTATAACTCGCGCCCCCGCAATGCACTGCTGATGACATCACATATTACATCACTTATGACATGGTCAGTGACATCACTGATGACATCACTGATGACATCTCAAATGACATCACTGATGACATCACTGATGACATCATCCAGTGAATGTGTGTTTTTCTTAAAAGTTTAAATATGTTTTATATATTTATAGTGAAAGGCCTATGGAAGAATGAGTGGGTGCATAAGTGTGTGAATGGGTGATTTTCTAGGTGCGTAACTGACTCCATAAGTGAGTTATTAAATGTATCTTACTGCAGACTAGTGACTAAACTGTGTGAATGTCTGTATGTGTCTGTGTGTTGGTGTATAAGTGACTGCATGGTTTTGTGAATAGCTATATGAGTGTCAATATGGGTTATTGATTGGTTGTCTGAGTATCTGTATGGGTGCCTGAGTGTTTGTATGGGTAGGGTGTGTGTGACTCTGTGACTAGATGTGTGAGTGGGTGATTCAGTGGGTGCATGTTTTTAAGAGTGCATCTGTGATGGACTGTATGGTTGGGTGAGTGTATGTATAGGTGTGTTAGTGATTGAATGTATATCTCAGTTGTACATGTGTCAGTAAATACATATGTGAAACGCAGTGTATATGTGTGTAAGAGTATATAACTATCTATGTATGAGAGTGTGTTATTTTGGGAGTGGCTGTATGCTCCATAGTGCAAGGATATCTGTGTCATGTGCTGTTTATTTTTCTGCAGGAAGACACAGAATTTGTTAGTATTTTTATGAGTAAGTGAACTTGAGTGTTTTTAACTGTATAAGTGAGTAAATTTTACTGTGATTAATTATTTGCATGACTGACTAGATGTATCAGTACCTCAACGGATGATTGGCGGTGTGTGAGTGTCTATATAGGTGTATAAATGCACAGAGTGACTGTAAGTATGAGTGACTGTACAGGTGAGTGAGTGGAGATGTATGTAGACCTAAAAGTCAATGAGTGGGTGAGTAGTTATTGGCATTGGAGTATCTATGGTTGTCAAACTGGCCGTCTGAAATTTTGAGTCGGTGTATCAAAGGTTATATTAGGGTGTGAGAAGATGCACTAATTTATCACATGGATGATGTCATCAGTGATGTCATTTGAGATGTCATCAGTGATGTAATATGTTACGTCATCAGCAGTGCATTGCGGGGGCGCGAGTTATAGTTAGCTGAACTAACTATAACAGGGGAATTTCTAGGGTTTTGTACAAGAGAAATGTGCAGCTAACTATAACGCCCCTGAAACCTATGGTTTTTTCAGTGAATTTCTGAGGTTTTTTAAATGCCAATTCCTAACTATAACGCCCCTGAAACCTATGTTTTTTTCAGTGAATATATATATATATATGTATATATATATATATATTCACTTAAAAAACCATAGGTTTCACACATGTTATAGTTAGGAATTAGCATTTAAAAAACCTTGCAAATTCACTTAAAAAACCATAGGTTTCACACATGTTATAGTTAGCTGGACATTTCACTTGTGAAAAACCATTGAAATTCCCCCGTTATAGTTAGTGCAGGCAACTATAACTCACGCGACCGCAATCCTCTGCTGATGACGTCAGATATTACATCACTGATGACATATGTGTCTTTCTGAAAAAATAATATTTGGAATATATGTATAGCTAAAAATTAATGGAAGAAGACATGGGTAAATAAGTGTCTAAATACAGTAATGTAATATCTGACGTCATCAGCAGAGGATTGCGGTCGCGTGAGTTATAGTTGCCTGCACTAACTATAACGGGGGAATTTCAATGGTTTTTCACGAGTGAAATGTCCAGCTAACTATAACATGTGTGAAACCTATGGTTTTTTAAGTGAGTATATATATATTCACTGAAAAAACCATAGGTTTCACACATGTTATAGTTAGCTGTACATTTTACTGATAAAAATACTAATACTGTATTTAGACACTTATTTGCCCATGTCTTCTTCCATTAAATTTTAGCTATACATATATTACAAATATTTTTTTTTCATAAAGACACATATGTCATCAGCAGAGGATTACGGTTGTGTGAGTTATAGTTGCCTACAGTAACTATAACGGGGGAATTTCATTGGTTTTTTATCAGTAAAATGTCCAGCTAACTATAACATGTGTGAAACCTATGGTTTTTTCAGTGAATTAGCAAGGTTTTTTAAATGCTAATTCCTAACTATAACGTGTGTGAAACCTATGGTTTTTTCAGTGAATTTGTACGGTTTTTTAAATGCTAATTTATTTATGTATTATTTTTTATATATTTATTTTACAATAAACTACGTATTAAAAATTATTATTATTTTTTTTTTTGGTTTTCACCCTGCAAATTATTTTGTTTTTTTTTGTAAAAAAAAAATTTTTTTTGTGTTTTTCAGGGTGCGCGCACTGTGCGCGCACCCCCGCGATTTTAAAAAAAAAAAAAATTTTTTTTTGCCTTCGGGGTCCTTCAGGGACCCCCTGACAAAGGCTAGGGGGTCAGGAACTCTCTACCCTGCCCCCTTTTCACGTTCGCCACCTTCCTTTTTCACTCTCGCACTGAAAACAAACAAAATGGCGGCTGACACTTCCTGATTTCGACCGATTCGAACGTTGACTAACATGTAACCACCAATCAGAATTACGCTCGCGCACGTTAGGGTGCTCGCACGGTGCTCGCACGGTGCGCGCACCCTGCGCGCATATATATATATGCTTTTAAATGCTATTTTCTCCGGAAATACTGAACAGATTTACACCAGACCTGCAAAAGGCACTTCCTTGACCTTATGGCTACCTCTCTGCCAAATTTCAAGTAATTCTGTTCAGCCGTTCGGGCTGTAGCCCTGTCTAAAGGTCCTATGGAAAAATGCATGGGGAAAACGCGTTTTGGGACCCCCCTTTTATCTCAGCCCCCGCTTGACGAATCCCCCCGAGACTTTCAGGGTAGGAGCGGAGCGTAGCACCCCACCTATTTTGAGAAATTCGCGAGGATTCGTCGACCGGCGCCAAAGTTATTCCAAATAGAATGTTGCGGATTTCCTATGGAAAAGGGGTCCTAACTATAACTACCTACTGGCGACCGCCAGTAGTTAATATATATATATATATATATATATTCACTGAAAAAACCATAGGTTTCAGGCCTGATACAGTTAGGAATTAGCATTTAAAAAACCTTAGAAATTCACTGAAAAACCATAGGTTTTAGGGGTGTTATAGTTAGCTGGACATTTCAGTCGTACAAAACCATTGAAATTCCTCCGATATAGTTAGTTGTACTAACTACATCTCGCGCGCCCGCTATCCACTGCTGATGATGTCACATATTACATCATTCATGACATGGTCAGTGACATCACTGATGACATCATCCAGTGAATGTGGTTTGGTTTGTTATTTAAATATGTATTATATATATATAGCAAATTGCATTGAAGAATGAGTGGATATATCAATATAAATATCTGGATGGAGGATTTAGTAGCAGTGTGATTGACTGTTTACTTGACTAATTTATAGTGTCTCACTAAATATATTGGATAGTGACTAAACTGTGTGAATATCTGTATCACTTTGTCAGTTGTTGTGTAAACTGCTGCACCAGTTGGTTACTAGCTATGTGAAAGTCTATATTAATTATTGATTAGTTAACTGAGTATTTGTATGGGAGAGTGAATGTGTGTGTGGTTCGGTGGGGGATGTGTGACAGCCCAAAGATCTGTGAATAGTTGATTTAGTAGGTATATGAAGTTAAAACTACATGTTATAACAGTTGTTTGAGTGAGTGCATATCTTTCTGGGTGTGGTGATGAGCAAATATATGTCTCAATGGTACATATCCAACAAACTAGAAAAATAAAAGCCAGTGTATGTGTCACTTGTTGTATATAAATAAGTATACATAAGACTCAGTGATTGTATGAGTGACTGTATGGATAACTGTATACTTGTAATAGTGATTTTATAACACACTAAGTATGAGTTACTATCTATATGAATAGATGAAGTGGTGTTTGTATAAGTGTGTAGCTTAGTAAAAGTATGAATGATCCATTGTTTGCATAAGTGAGTAGGATGACTTCATAAGTGATTAGGATGTGTGCGGGTGTGTAATGTCTATATAGGTGTATAAGTATATTTGATAGTGTTCTATTGATCATTGACAGCATGTATGAGTGAATCTATAGGAAAGTCATTAGATGTGTGTATAGATCTAGGAATCCCTGAGTGGGTGTTTAGAAACTTGTATTGGTGTGTCAATGGTTTCAAATATGGCACTCTGTATTTTACAGTGAGTGATGAAAAGTTATACTAGTGTATGATGAGGTGTATCTGATTGTCACGTGGATGATGTCATCAGTGATGTCATCAGTGATGTCATTGGAGATGTCATCAGTGACGTCACTGACCATGTCATGAATGATGTAATATGTGACATCATCAGCAGTGGATTGCGGGCGCGCGGGATGTAGTTAGTACAACTAACTATATCGGAGGAATTTCAATGGTTTTGTACGAGTGAAATGTCCAGCTAACTATAACACCCCTAAAACCTATGGTTTTTTCAGTGAATTTCTAAGGTTTTTTAGATGCTAATTCCTAACTATATCAGGCCTGAAACCTATGGTTTTTTCAGTGAATTTCAAAGGATTTTTAGATGCTAATTCCTAACTATATGAAGCCTGAAACCTTTGGTTTTTTCAGTGCATTTTAAAGGTTTTTTAAATGCTAATTCCTAACTATATCAGGCCTGGAACCTACGGTTTTTTCAGTGAATTTCAAAGGTTTTGTAAATGACAATTTGTGATGTATTAATTGTATACTGATTTTTTTGATACTGATTTACTACATTTTTTAAACTATTTATTTTTAGATATTTTATTTTTTTAATTACATTATAATTACATTATACATTACAATACAAAATATACTTTCTCAGAATGAATTACTTTAGTTTAAATACTTTGCAAATAGGCAATAGAATGTTAAGTACAGTAGTTACAGTTGTTGCAATGAGCAACACAATTTCAAACACAATGCAACATTGAGCTCAATGTGAATTTCTAGTCAAATGCAATTAGTTACTTTATGGATTATTTTTCTAACCACAGGACTGGATCCTAGATTCAGTCCTTGGACATCTCCTGTAAACAGTTGAGTAAAAGCGTTTTGATTACAGTAGTGATTTTTAAGGAATGTTATTGTATTTTAAAAGTTGACACCTAGAAATGTTTTCACATAGAATCACCAGTGTTATCCTATGGCAGAAAATTCACTTAGCAGGTAAGTAGTGTTATTGTTAGTTTGTCTTACTCAGTGGTGGATCCTGGATCCTGTAAACAGTTGAAAGAATGTGTTTAAGTCATACAGACGATTTTTTAGGAATATTTTTAGTTTGTGAAAATAGACACTTAGAAACTTTTCTGCTGAAAACCACACAATGGATTCCTATGGAAGGAAATACAAGTTACTGATGAGTACGCTTAGAATTACTTTTCAGGGTCAGTGCTGGCCTAAAAGATGCAGCACTGGGTTCTCTCCTGATAACAGGTGAGTAAATCGGAATTCGTAGTTCGGCTGATTTTAGAGGAATATTTGTACGTTTCAAAAATCGACACTTCGAAACTTTTCTGCTGAAAACCACACAATGGATTCCTATGGAAGGAAATACAAGTTACTGGTAAGTACGCTTAGAATTATTTTTCGGGGTCATTGCTGGGCTAAAAGATGCAGCACTGGGTTCTCTCTTGATAACAGGTGAGTAAATCGGAAATCGTAGTTCAGCTGATTTTAGAGGAATATTTGTACAATGGTGAAGGAAGGGGGCGGGGCCTGAGGTGACGTGTGTGAACACGCCCTGTGGCGCGCTTTAAGTTGGGGAATTAATTCCTCTTCAATCCTGTGGTCCCCTGGGGGCCAACTAGCCCACCAGGTATCTCCAGTATGCGCCAGGGAACTGCGTTGCAGAGAGGTGTTCAGAGGCCACGCCCCTTTTTACAACACTCTGCAACGCAGCTCCGTGGCGCTAACTGGAGGTACCTGGTGGGCTAGTTGGCCCCTAGGGGACCTCTGGATTGAAGGGGAATTAATTCCCCAACTTAAAACGCGTCACAGGGCGTGTTTGCACACATATCACCTCAGGCCCCGCCCCCTACCTTCACCACTGTGCAAACGTGCCCCATGGTGCGTTTTAAGTTGGGGGATTAAGTCCCCTTGAATCCTGAGGTCCCCTGGCGGCCAACTAGCCCACCAGGTACCTCCAGTAAGCGCCACGGAGCTGCGTTGCAGAGAGGTGTAAAAAGGGGCGTGGCCTCATTACACCTCTCTGCAACGCAGCCCCCTGGCGCATACTGGAAGTTACTGGTGGGCTAGTTGGCCCCCAGGAACCCCCAGTATTCAAGAGGAATTAGTTCCCCCTCTGCAAATGCTCCAGGGGGTGCGTTTGGAGAGTGGTGTAAGAAGGGAGCATGGCCTCCGGCCCGATCCCGTTTTTTTTATTTTTTAAGAAGGGGGGCTGTGTAGCCCCCTTGTTTCTCTAATTTATTGGCCCTGTGGACCCCATCCCCCAGGGCCTGCCCCAATTTTTTTTTTTTAAATATAAAAATCGGGAAGGGGGCCAGCGGCCCCCCTCCTGAGGCCCTTTTAAAAGAAAAATAAATTGGGGAGGGGGGCTGCCTTGCCCCCTCCTGTGGCCACTTATGGGCCTTGGGACCCCATCCCCTGGGGCTGTTTCTTTTTTTTTTGTGAGGAGGGGGGCCGTGCGGCCCCCCCTCCCGAGCCACTACTAGCCCCGGGACCCCATCCCCCGGTGCTGGCCCTCTTCGTTGAGGGTCGTGGGGGGTCCCCAATCCCCCCATGGTCCCAGTCGGCTCCCCGCGTCCTGCGGGAGCCAGAATTGCTTTTCCACATGGGGAGCAGCTAACATGCTGCTCCCCCTGTGGAAAAGCAATCTGCTTTCCTCTTTGGAAGAGAGAGCAGGTTTCCTGCTCTCTTCTTCCAAATAGGAAAGCAGTTTGCAATGACAGGGTGGGAGCCACGAGGCTCCCGCCCTGTCATTGCAAACTACAGTGTCCCGGGGTGGGCACCCCAGGACACTGCAGGAGCCGGCCCTGGGGGGTGGTGGTCCCCAGGGCCTAGACAAGGGTCCAGGAGGGGGGCCGAGCGTCCCCCCTCCAACATTTTGAAGAAGCCCCGGGAGGTGGCGGTCCGCGTGGCTGGGGGGCCTGAGAACCCCCCACCCAATTTTAATAAGCCCAAGGGGGTGGCGGTCCCCGGGGCTGGTGTTGCCGAGAGCCCCCCACCCAATATTAATATTGGTGGCGGTCCCCGGGGCAGTGTGGGGGGCATTGGGACCCCCCCACACTAGTTTTTGAAAATGCCATGTCATGAGTGATGTAATATGTGACATCATCAGCAGTGCATTGTGGGGGCGCGAGTTATAGTTAGCGCTACTATCTATAACAGCGAATTTCTCTGGTTTTATATGAGTGAAATGTCCAACTAACTATAACGTCCCTGAAACCTAGGGTTTTTTCAGTGAATTTCTAAGGTTTTTTAAATGCTAATTTCTAACAATAACATAGCAGTTGTGTTTGCAGAGTGGTGGAGAAAGGTGAGCTTGGCCTCCGAACACCTCTTAGCAATCTCACTGTGTGGAACGTACTGGAGGTAACAGGAGGGGTAGTTAGTCCCCAATGTCAACCTTGGGGTCCAATTACACCTCCTATTACCTCCAATATGTCCCACACAGCAGGATTGCTAACTCCTCATACCAGGCCATGCCCCATTTCTCCACCAATCTGCAACCGCACCTCCTGGCACGTTCTGGGTTGGGGGATTACGTCCCTTTGAATCTTGAGGGTTCCTGGGGCCAACTAGCCCACCAGGCACCTCCAGTAAGCACCACAGAGCTGAATTGCAGAGAGGTGGTCTGAGGCCACACCCCTTTTTACACCACTCTGCCAACGAAGCTCCTGGCGCACTGCTGCTTGGAGGATCAAGTCCACTTGTGTCCTGAGGTCCTCAGGAAAGAAGAGGACCTTATCGCCCCACGAATTTTGCTTTGCTTTGTTGAAGCGAGAGCAGGTTTCACAGGACATTGCAGGAGCCGGCCCTGGGGGGTGGCGCGGTACCCAGGGCCATTGAGGGCTCCAGGAGGGAGACCGCACAGCCCCCCTCCCAGAATTTTCAATGCCCCATTAACAAGGATTGCCCTGGGGAGGTGGTGGTCCCCAGGGCAGCGTGTGGGGGCAGGAGCCCCCCATGCATTTTAAATATAAGCCCCAGGGAGGTGGCGGGCCCCGGGACTGTGGGGGGACTGCGTGCCCCCACACATAAACAATTAAGCCCCAGGGAGGTGGCAGTCCCCAGGGCTGCGGGGGCCCCCACTGTCCCCCACTACATAAATAAGCATTGCCCCCGGACCTGGCCCACCCGGGGTCTTTAAAAAATGAAGCGCAGGAGCCTGCGCTTCATTTTTTCTTCTTCATTTTTGACCAGGTTGACACACCCGGCGCGACTACAGACGAAAATGGGGAAAAAAAGGCTTTTATTGGCAGGCCTAGGGGGTTAGGGGGTTTTTACCCTGCCCCCTTTTTTTCTTTTTAATGTTTTGCTCACCCTTTTCCTTCTCCCTCTGTACCGAGTCACAAGATGGCTGCCAAAACTTTCTGGTTTGAAGTGTTGGCAGCCAATCAGAGACCAGCTCGTGCTCGGGAGGGCTCAGCCAATCTAATCTTACAATTCTGAAATATCAATATCTGTAAATATTTAAATTTCTCAAAAACTACTGAATGAAATTACACCATTTAAAAGAAAGCGTGCTTTCTCGACGAAGAGCTATCTCTCTGCCAAATTTCGTGTAATTCGGTTCAGCAGTTCAGGCTGTCGCCGTGTCTAAAGTTTCCTTTGTAAATTAACATGGAGAAAACACGTTTTGGCACCCCCCTTTTTTCTCGCCCCCCCCTTGACAAATCACCCCGAAACGTTCAAGACAGGAGCTGACCTGAGCGAACAATTAGTTTTGAAACTTTCTTGAAGATTCGTCAAACGGAGCCAAAGTTATTGGCAAATCAAAAAATGCTTTTCCTGTGGAAACTAGGTTCTAACTATAACTACATACTGGCGACTGCCAGTAGGTAATAAATATATATATATATATATATATATATATATATATATATATATATATATATATATATATATATTACCTACTGGCGGTCACCAGTAGGTAGTTATAGTTAGGACCCCTTTTCCATAGGAAAACCTCAACATTCTATTTTGAATAACTTTGGCGCCGGTCGACGAATCCTCGCGAATTTTTCAAAATAGGTGGGGCGCTCCGCTCCGCTCCTACCCTGAAAGTCTCGGGGGGATTCGTCAAGCGGGGGCTGAGAAAAAAGGGGGGTCCCAAAACGCGTTTTCCCCATGCATTTTTCCATAGGACCTTTAGACAGGGCTACAGCCCGAACGGCTGAACAGAGTTACTTGAAATTTGGCAGAGAGGTAGTCCCCAGGTCAAGGAAGTGCCTTTTGTAGGTTTGGTGTAAATCTGTTCAGTAGATTCTGAGAAAATAGCCTTTAAATCAATATATATATATCTAAGCGCGCTCCGTGCGCGCTGGGTGCGCGCACCTCGCCGTGCGCGAGCGCAATTCTGATTGGTTGTTAGATCTTAGTAAACATTCGAATCGGTGGAAATCAGGAAGCGGCGGCCGCCATTTTGTCTATCGCATAAAGAGGGGGTGATAAACAAAGGGGGAGAACTTGAAAAGGGGGCAGAGTGGGTAGAAATAGACCCAGTAGGCATTGTAAGGGGGTCAAAGTAGGACCTTGTAGGGCAAAAAAAAAGATTAATATTTTGTTAAAAAATATCGCCGAGTGCGCGCACCCAGCGCGCACCCGGAAAAAAACTTAATAAAACAAATTTTAAAAAAAACGCATTTAAGTGTTTAGATATCAGGTGGCTCTAAAAAGAGCCCTTGTGTTTATTGTTTGTTTTTTGGTACCTACAAGTAAGTACATGGCCCATCTAGCGTAACGTGGGCACGCGGTGCGCATAGCGCACCGCGTGCCCACCGTGCGTGCACGCCACTAACTGCGTAAAGTGGGCGCGCGGTGCGCGAAGCGCACCGCGTGCTCACTGTGCGCGCACGGAACGAACTGCGTTAAGTGGGCGCGCACGCCACGAATGGCGTAAAGTAACTTAGCATTTAAAAAACCGTACAAATTCACTGAAAAAACCATAGGTTTCACACACGTTATAGTTAGGAATTAGCATTTAAAAAACCTTGCAAATTCACTGAAAAAACCATAGGTTTCACACATGTTATAGTTAGCGGAAATTTTACTGATAAAAAACCAATGAAATTCCCCCGTTATAGTTAGTGCAGGCAACTATAACTCACGCGACCGCAATCTTCTGCTGATGACATATGTGTCTTTATGAAAAAAAAATATTTGTAATATATGTATAGCTAAAAATGTATGGAAGAAGACATGGGCAAATAAGTGTCTAAATACAGTATTAGCATCAGCAGAGGATTGCGGTCGCGTGAGTTATAGTTGCCTGCACTAACTATAACGGAGGAATTTCATTGGTTTTTTATCAGTAAAATTTCCGCTAACAATAACATGTGTGAAACCTATGGTTTTTTCAGTGAATATATATATATATATATATATATATATATATATTTGCACTGAAAAAACCATAGGTTTCAGGGGCGATATAGTTACCTGGACTTTTCACTCGTACAAAACCATAGAAATTCCCCCGTTATAGTTAGTTCAGCTAACTATAACTCGCGCGCCCGCAATGCACTGCTGATGACGTCACATATTACATCACTCATGACATGGTCAGTGACATCACTCATGACATCACTGATGACATCTCAGATGACATCACTGATGACATCACTGATTACATCATCCAGTGAATGTCCGTTTTTCTGAAAATTAAATATGTTTTATATATGTATATCTCAAGGTCGATGGAAGAATAAATGGGTATATAAGTGTCCAAATGGACGATTTGTTTTTGAAAAATTGATTGTGTAACTGACTGATTAAGTGTATCATAGTGAATACATGGCTTTGTGAGTAATGTTTAAATATGTAAATATCTGTATCAGTCTCTCACTTTGTGTATAAGTGGCTGCATGGGTTGGTGAGTAGCTACATGGGTATCTATATAGGTTATTAGTTGGTTTTTTGAGTATCAGTCTGAGTGTCTGCATGGTTCGGTGGGGGGTATTACGTAGTGCATAGGTGCATGAATGAGTGACTCACTGTTTGTATGTGTTGAAGACAGCATGTGTGCAGGACTGTATGGGTGCATGAGTGTGTGTATGGGTGTGTTAGTGAGTGAATGACTGTCTCAATAGTGTCTTTATGAGTGACTACATATGTTTTAAACTAGTATATGTGACTATTGGTGTATATAAGTGAGTATATGTGAGAGTGAGTGATTGAAAGAGTTCCTGTATGAATAAGTATGTGTTTCTATAAGTGATTGTTTAAAAGACTAAGTATGTGTAAGTTTCCGTAGAAGTAAGTGTGGTGGTGTGTGTATAACTGTATATGCAAGTAAATGTATGTTTGATTCTTTATTAGCATGAGTGACTATGTGTGTGAGTAACTCTATGGATGAGTGGCATTGTGTAACAGGATGTATACGTGTATGAGTACATATGATGAGTGAGTACATGTATGAGTGACTGTATAGGACTGTTGGTGAATGAGTGGATGTGTATTTGGATCTTAGAATTACTGAAGAGGTTGTTGTAACTGGTATTGGTATGTCCATTGTTTTGAAAATTTTAGTCTCTATTTTTGAATGTGTGTATCAAAGGGTATATTAGGGTGAGATTAGGTCTGCCACTCTATCACAAGGATGATGTCATCAGTGATGTCATCAGTGATGTCATTTGAGATGTCATCAGTGATGTAATAAGTGATGTCACTGACCATGTCATGAGTGATGTAATATGTGACGTCATCAGCAGTGCATTGCGGGCGCGCGAGTTATAGTTAGCTGAACTAACTATAACGGGGGAATTTCAATGGTTTTGTACAAGTGAAAAGTCCAGCTAACTATAACACCCCTGAAACCTATGGTTTTTTCAGTGAATTTCTGAGGTTTTTTAAATGCTAATTCCTAACTATAACGTGCCTGAAACCTATGCTTTTTTCTGTGAATTTCAAAGGTTTTTTAAATGCTAATTTCTAACTATGCCTACAGAGATAGGACATGTGAAGAAAGAAAAAAAAATGCACAGAAAGAAAAAAAAGAAGTGCAGAAAGAAGCAACAGAAGTCCTCAAAGACGAAGAAAAGTGCAGGAAGAAGGATAACGTGCAGAAAGAACAAAAAGAAGAGCAGAAAGAATCCTTGTTGCAAAATCATCCTGTACCCTCAACTTTTTCAGACGGATACTGGTGGTAACTGAGTCTGACTAACCAGTCCCAGAGCCAGTGCTATGTTAAAAGACACTTAGAATACAGTGAAAACACCTACATACACTAGGGAACATTATGCGTTGGGGTCCCCCTGTGATTAGCATGACCTCCTCTGTAAGCCCCTAGTATATAATAGGGCAGGGGGATTAAAACTACCTCTTAAAACAGGCCACAGGGCGTTTTGCACACGTTAACTCAGGCCCCGTCCCCTCCCTTCACCACTGTGTAAACACGCCCTGTGTCCGTTTTTAGTTGGGAGATTAAGTTCATTTGAATCCTGAGGGTCCCTAGGGTCCAACTAGCCCACTAGGTACCTCCAGTAAGTGCCACAGAGCTGAGTTGCAGAGAGGTGTAAAAAGTGGCACAGCCTGGACCCCTCTCTCTGCAATGCAGCTCAGTGGCGCTTACTGGAAGCCCTTGGTGGGCAAGTTAGCCCCCAGGGGCCCTCAGTATTGAAGGGAAATTATATCCCCAATTTAAAACGTGCCATAGTGCGTGTTTGCACACGTCACATCAGGCCCCGTCCCCTCCCTTCACCACTGTGTAAACGCGCCCTGTGGCTGTTCTAAGTTGAGAGATTAAGTCCCCTTGAATCCTAAGGGTCCCTAGGGTCAAACTAGACCACTAGGTACCTCCAGTAAGCGCCACAGAGCTGCGTTGCAGAGAGGTGTAAAAAGGGGCTTGGCCTCAGAACACCTGTCTGCAGCGCAGCTCCCTGGCGCATACTGGAGATGCCTGTTGGGCTAGTTGGCCCTCAGGGACCCTCAGTATTGAAGAGGAATTAATTCCCCAACTTACAACTCGCCAGGGGGCACGTTTGCAGAGTGCTGCAAGGAGGGGGCGTGGCCTCCGGCACGATGCCAGTCTTTTATTTATTTTAATTTTTTAAGAAGGGGGGCTGTGTGGTTCCCCTTCTTATTCTAATTTATTGGCCCTGATGACCCCATCCCCCAGGGCCTGTCTCCTAATTATATTTTTTTACCCCAATCCCCTACACACCTAGGACATGCTGGACAAACCATACGTACCTATCACCATGACGATTTGAGTGATATTCATTAAAAGGCGACTATGCATACAATGAATCCACGTGGAATGTATTTACACCACTAGTAAAGCTCTGACATGTCTGATGCCCTACCGTGCCTAATCCCGGTAGACACCCTTGTCGTTTATTTATACAAACATGGGTAGCTATTGACGGACACATTTAATACACATGCACACCAAGCCATTCAAAGGGGATTCGACAAAAATTCGACCAAAACTATGTAAGAAACCCCCCTCATGGTTAATAAAACACACATCCACTGCCGGATGTGTAATACTTTTTATTTTACTCTCTGGAAAGGGGACGAACATCACTTGAGAGTCACAGCGCGCTCCTGGCAGAGCCCAATGCTGTGTTACACCCACCATTGCCTGCCGAGTGCCACACACCTCTGTGTTATATTCCACCAGCTAGTGCATATGCTATGACACTCTCTAGCCCATGTGCACTGTAACAACACCCCGTGAATATGTCATGCCACACTTGTCTTTGCACGGGTTATATTGCCCCATCTAACGTGCCTTCCTCGATGCCTATGTTATAACGCACAGTGCTATGCCATACATATTACAATCTGGGATCCATATCTATGTCACAGTGCATATGCAATGTTACACTCCCCAGCACATATTTTATATTACAACTTTAGAGACTAGTTAGGTTACACAAGACTGCCCTGTGCATATTACACTCCAAGGCGCACATCGCATAGCACGCGCTAGTGCCTGTGCTATCTCGCGCTCTCCAATGAATCTGTCATTGCGCACAATGTATTGCATCTTATATTTCACACCCGGTTCATCTTATATCACACTTTTTGGTGCATAGTTTATACCATACACTATATCTAGTTTTCATTTTCAATCGTGCTCTCAGGACTATGTTCTATATACCACTGTGTTCACCTACCCTTTTCACGGGCATTACATTTTGCGATAGGGGGTGGAGGGTCAGGGGGTGTTTCTGCCAAGTGAGCCCGGAAGTCACAGTCACAAACGTCCTCTTCTTCCTGAATGAAAGTGAGATTATGCTGCATACTTGTTCATATTTTAAGTAGTTCACACAGACACACGTTTTAAAAACAATAAAGTTCCTAATACCCGCCTTCTCTGAACAGTTAGCTTTCTGCCCCATCCCCCTCCTCCCTATCCTCTGTTGTGTGAATCCATGGACTAGCCTCCTCCCTCCTGCCATGCATGGTCTGATGTGCTGCCACTGCCCTCAATTTAGTATGATGTACCAGTTCCCTCCTCCTGCCCTCCATTGCCCAATTCTATGCCCCATCATTGACCTCCTGCTTAAACTCTGTGCTTAGCTTGCTGCCCCTATTCTCCTTCCCCCTGCCCTCCGATGTCTTTGTGCATGCCCCTGCTCCATCCTTTTTGCCCACCATGTTCCATGGACCTGCCACTCCTATCTACTCTGAGTGTTCTGTTGAGCTGCCACTCCCCTCCCACCTGCCTAGCATTGTCAGATGACTGTAACCTGTCCCTGCCACCTCCACCCTGCCTGTCCACATGCCATGCCCCTATCCTCTTCCTCCTGTCCTACATGGTCCATTGTACTGCCACACCCTTCTGCCCTCCCTGGTCTGTTGTGCTGCAACTGCTCCTCCTGCCTGCCCCGTGCGGTCTGTTGTGAGGCCCCTTACCCTGAACTTTCTTGTCTGTGCACAGGTCCTGACCCTCCCTTCTATCCTCCATCGTCTTTTGTGCATGCCCCTGCACCATCCTTCTTGCCCATCATAGCCATTGTGCTGCCACTAACCCTCCCACTTGCCATGCATGGTCTTCTGTGCTGCCATGGCCCCTCCCACCTTCCCTGTGTGGTCAGTTAGCTGCCCCTGACCCCCTCCCACCTTCCCTCCATGGTCTGTGTGTATGCCATCACAGTCTCACTGTTGCTCTTCATGGTGTGTCTTGCTTCTAGTGCCTATCCTGCCTGACCTCCATAGCTATCTTGCTGCTCCTGCCCTGCCCCCTTGCCCCCAGCCCTCTGTTTACATTTGCAGACCCCTACTCTCTCCCTCCTGGCTTGTCTGTTCCATTGTAATGCCCCTGATCCGTCCCTCCTGCCCTTTATGGTCTGTTATGCTGCAGCTTTCTCTCCTGTCTGTCCATTATGGTCAGCTAGCTACCATTGCCTCTTGCCCCTCTGTTCTCTGTTGTCCATGTGCATGGTCCTGTCCCCTCCCTCTTGCTATCTATGGATTGTTGTGCTGCACTCCCGTCCCGCATGCCCTGTGTGGTGTATTGTGCTGCTGCAAACCCTGATGCCTGCCCTGCAGGGTCAGTTTGGTGCACCTCTCCATGTCCCTCCTGTCCTCTGTTATCCAAGTCCATGTCCCTACCCCATTTCCTTCCATGATCCAATGTACCATACTTGCGAACATTTTGAACTTGGTAAGAGGGAGATTTTGAAAAAAAACTGGGGTATTGATTTTCCCCTTTGAGTTACATTGAAAAAGAGGAGATTGTAGACAGGGACAGATCAAATAAAGCCCATTTGAGATTAAAAACATTGGACGTTTCCTGGCTGAATCGGGTCTGTTGGCATGTATGGTTGTACTACCATTTGCTCTTCCTTCTGCCCACAATGGTCTATTACATTGCCACAGCCTCTCTTGCAAGTCCTGTATTGTTGGTTTGTTGCCCCTGCCCCCCTTTCCACTGCCCTCCATAGTCTGTTGTGCTTCCACGGCCCTTCCTGCCTGCTCAGTGTGGTTAAATTGTTGCCTTTGCACCCTCCTACCTGCCTTCAATTTTCAGAGTCGTGCCCCTGGCCTCTGCCTCTCAACAGTATCCTAATGAACAACTAGATTGCTAACATTCTATATTTATTACAAAAGTGTGGAACGCCTGACGTCATCTTGATGTAATCAAAACTGTAATACCTAGAGCATTTCCTTTAGAAATTACATATATGAGAGGGTCTTATTGGCATCAAAATTATGGTTAGTGCTCTAAAAGACTAAAATAAGGACATATTTTCTGAGTTTTCAAATAGCGACAAAGCACTTTTAAATTATTTGTTATCTTTATGTTTTTTTATCCAGTTGACCACTTGATTAAATGTTGCACTTAGGGGAGAGGATGTGGTGTTACTTACAGAACTGCAGACTTTGCAACTGGGGAACCAGGTTGGAATTTCTGCTTCAGCTCGACATTCTGTGATTCTGGTCAAATCACTTAGTCTCCCCATGTCTACAACCAAAATGAATTTGTTCTTGTGTGATGTAACCAATGCTCACATATATGTCTTTCTGAAAAATAAATATTTGTAATATATGTATAGCTAAAGATTAATGGAAGAAGACATGGGTAAATAGGTGTCTAAATACAGTGATGTAATATCTGACGTCATCAGCAGAGGATTGCAGTCGCGTGAGTTATAGTTGCCTGCACTAACTATAACGGGGGAATTTCATTGGTTTTTTACGAGGGAAATATCCAGCTAACTATAACATGTGTGAAACCTATGGTTTTTTAAGTGAATTTGCAAGGTTTTTTAAATGCTAATTCCTAACTATAACGTGTGTGAAACCTATGGTTTTTTAAGTGACTTTGTACGGTTTTTTAAATGCTAAGTTATGTATTTATTAATATTTTTTTTTTCAGGTTTTTCACCGTGCGCACACCGTGCGCGCGCTGTGGGCGCTCCGTGCGCACGCTGTGGGCGCTCGGTGCGCTTCCCGCACCGAGCGCCCACGATGCGTTGTGCGTGCCGTGCGCGCACGGTGCACGCACCCCGCTCTTTTTCGTAAAAAAAATAATGTTTTTTTCACCCTTGGGGGTCCTTCAGTGACCCCCTGACAAAGGCTAGGGGGTCAGGAACTGTCCACCCTGCCCCCTTTTCACGTTCTCCACCTTTGTTTTTCACTGCCTCAGACTGCGAGAGACAAAATGGCAGATGACACTTCCTGATTTCGACCGATTCGAATGTTTACTGACATCTAACAACCAATCAGAATTGCGCTCGCGCACGTCACCGTGCGCGCACGGTGCGCGCTTATAGATATATATGTCTTTTTAACTGAAATTTTCTCAGGAACTACTGAACAGATTGACTCCGGCTATTCAAAAGGCACATCCCTGACCTGAGGACTACCTCTCTGCCAAATTTCAAGTAATTCTGTTCAGCCGTTCGGGCTGTACCTTGGACTAAAGGTCCCTATGGAAAAATACATTGGGAAAACGCGTTTTGGGACCCCCCTTTTTTCTCGGCCCCCGCTTGACTAATCACCCCGAGACTTTCAGGGTTGGAGCGGAGCGGAGCGCCCCACCTATTTTGAAAAATTCGCGAGGATTTCGTCAATCGGCGCCAAAGTTATTCAAAATAGAATTTTCAGATTTCCTATGGAAACACGGTCCTAACTATAACTATCTACTGGCGACCGCCAGTAGATAATATATATATACATACATATATATACATATATATATATATATAATATTAATACTTAATTTACAAAATTAATTATCAAGTAAACAATTAATAGTAATGAACTAATAACACAAGCAAGGTCTTAACTACCCAATTTACATAGTTATTTATCAATTAAATAAATAGTATACATTAACATCATTTGAATATTATAATTAATTTCCTGCACAAACCGTACCCATACAAAAACAACAAACTACAGAAAATTAAAACAATTAATTTATTGCACAATTTACATAATTAAATATCATTTGCATATTAATTATAATAATAGATATGTATTAAGTAATTATATTTCATTTACTTCTCACCCTATACCCTACAAAACCCATAACCTGAATCTAAAGCTTTAATATAAAAACAAATGTATACAATTAACATAAATAATTATCAATTAGATGATTGATATTATTTAAAATTTAATTATTAATTAATAATAATTAATTTACTTCCCACCCTGTACCCCTACAAACCCGACTACCTGCTGCAGTACTAAAAATGACAAAAAACTATTTAATTTAATTTAAAAACTACTAAAGGTTTACAAACTATATTAAAAAGCATGTTTTTAAATTTTACAATTAAAATGTAGGGTAAAAGATATAAAAATAAACAAATATTGATATTAGTAACAACAATACTTTTAACATTGATAGTAACACAGATATTTTTGTAACAGATTCTATATTTTTACCATCACTATTACTTACCTTAAAATCGATATTTTGTCAATGATATTTTTGCTAACAATATTTCTGTATGACAATATTTCCAACTCAATTTTTCTGTAGGTCGATTTTGAGTTTTCAATATTTTGTCTTGTGATGTATAGGACCTCTAGCATCGGCTCCAGCGACATCTCCGCTGTTGGGTCTGGGTGAGTGCATGACACTCTTAAATCAGTTTGGTTAAGAAAGGCTGCCAATCTAGGATCCAATTGAGGTAATAAGCCAAAGTCTGTAGTTAGGTAAGTGTGGGTATGCTGACAATTAAGAGACCTATTCAAGATAAGCAATGAGGCACATGTTAAGGTATCTCTTTTGTCAAGTTACTCCTGTTTCTTTTTCTGCACATCTGCGTTTTTGACAATAGGGTTAGCTGAGACTTGCAAACCAGGCATCAGTTACATGCATCCTGTCTAGAAAAGATATTAATTTTTCACTTAAAAGTTGACAAAGTTTCCAATTTTATTAACAACTTTATTTATACTTGTTAAGTCTTAAATAGCCACAACAAAATGTCTAACGAGTGTGATCAAACACAAGTGCAAGTGGTACCCAAGCCTTGGGAATAGTATACCAATAAAAGTCATGCTGTGCAAGCGTCTGCTTCTTGGCAGGGCATCGTCCAGCGCTTCAATTCCATCTAGCCGTACCAGCTTAGGGGTCTGCCTCTAGTCTCTGTCTCATTTTGGATAACTTAGGAATGGTTTCCATATTTTTTCAAAGTCACATACTGTGTCTCTCAAGATGGCTGTTCGGCTTTCCCTTGCATAGATTAGCCATACTTTCACCCACCACTGTTCTATTGTCAGCGGTGCAGAAGTCAACCATCGCTGGGCTGATACAAGGTGGGCCGCTATGAGCAGAGGCATTATCAACTTTTCCTCTGCCTGGGAGGAGGAGGGCAGTTCCTTTGCATCCATATGCCCCAGGAGGGTTTAGGGTGCCCCACCCAGTTAAAGCCTATTATTCAGCAAGTAATCTGGCAAATAAAAGATCTATGGGTAGTGGTATAATTCCTCTTTCTCAGGCCTGTTTGTGTTCCCAAGCACATATACCACCACCACTGCAGCCCAGGAAGTATTTAGTGTACCTTACAAATGTTCCACTACTTAAACAAAATTATATGGAATACGCAGATTTCCTCATTAACAAAACCATCCTCTGGGTGCACCATACAAGAAACTGTTGCTCACTTATAGTTGATGATCTAGTGTCAGTTAGCAGGATGCATGTGAAGTGTCAGAGTGGGATAACCTGGAAGTGTTTGTCCTCACAATCTCTGGCATACCAATTAAATAATCAAAACTTTGGTTTCCCTCCTCTAGATGAGATTTTAATGCTCTGCCACTGGTGTATTTGACAATCTGCAAGACATTGGTGAAAATAATAAAATGCTATGTCATTGGGATTATTTGACCAACATACACACTATGTTCTCTTCTAGTTTGGAGGTGGTGGATTGACAATCTAGGAATGTCTCTCCCCTCCTTTCACCCCCTAAAACTCCAGGATCCAATGTTGCAAGAACTTGCCACATTGGGTGCCCTCTAATCCAAGGAGGAGTAGCTAAGGATGTTGGCTCAGCACCCATAAAATTGTCTCTAACATTGTTTGTGCAAACAGGTTCCAAGTGATGATAAAGGCTGATATTAATCGCGGTGAATCCACCCGTGATCCGGTAGCCATAACCCAAATCTGCCTCTGCTAAATGTGGGTGTGCTAACCCAGTGGCAGATGCAAAAATCTCCAGCCTAATTAGTGATGTACAGGAACTAAGGGCTCGGATTGCAATAAATAGTGGGGCTCCAGAATGTGTGGAGCTGTTAGGAACAATGCAAGAGTGTCAGGATTGGGTCAACTGTTTCCAGCAGATGGGCACACTTAGCTTTAAAACTATGAGGTTTTTCTTCCGAATATCCAATAAATCACAATAATCTTCTCGAAAAAATCTTCCCCAAAATGTATAAGTGTAGGTTCATGTATTTACTTATGATTAACAACGATGATTTTCATGATTCAAAATCCTACACTGTATATATCACAATATACACCATGATTATCTCATAACCCAATGCATTTCGGGTCATCCCAGACCCTTCATCAGGGTTCTCTTAATACAGTCTGAAAATGAAACAGAGGAAAGCTCAATTCAGGCCTCAGTAGCCAAAATGAAAAAATAATATATTGATCAGTGATGGTTAAAAAAGATACCAATGTCATAGTGAACCACCGACTATGCATTTGGTGACAGTGATGTTTAGTATGATAAAGTTATTTCCACCATAAAAAACGTGTCCGCGTTGACATTTGGAGATGACTTAACCCTCTACACACGCACTTCACATTTCAATCTGGGGCGCACGGTAGCCATTCCCGTATAGATCACATATTCACGCATGCCCAGGATATTCACACCTTCCCGAGCGCTACATGCCTTGCTCGCGGGATCTCGGATCATTCTCCTGTCCTTATATGTTTTGCAATACGACGGGCCAGACGACCCGGCATAATAACTGTACAGCCATGGGCATTGAAGGTCCCTCACATTAAGAACGCTCTACGCAAGGAGGCAGAATATAAGTTTGCCGAAAATGTGGGCACTGTCGACTCGGCATTGATACTATGGGGTGCATTTGGAGCCGTAATAAAGGGAAGGGCCCTCTCTTTGGTAGTGGGGCATAGGAACGAGAGGTCCAAGAGGGTGGTTGAGATTGAAGCGAAAATATTAGCTCTGGAGGAGTCGGCTGCGAGCGGCTCTGACCATGCAACTCAGCACAGCCTTAAACTCAAGAGACAGGACTATAAACAGGTACTTCTGGAAGAAGCCACAATGCGCTCCTTGACCTCTCGACACAGGGTTTATGAACAAGGGGAATGGATGGGCAAACTCCTGGCTTGGCTGGAGCGTAAAGAGCAGGCTTCGCGATGGGTCTCGGTAATCGCAGCCCCAGACGGTACACTTCACACGGATCCCCAACTTATAGCTGACACCTTCGCGTCTTATTTCGAGGAGGTTTTTGCTAGTTCGCCGACATCCCAAGCTCCGATGTCAGTTGACCTACTGAACACTACAGAGGTGAACAGCATCTCCCCACAGGACAGAGAGGCGCTCGAGGTCGATATCACTGAGGCTGAAATTCAGAAAGCTATTCAAGGAAAGGCGATGGGCCCAAACGGACTCCCCATCGAGCTTTTAAAACCCATGGCTGCACTGTTGGCTCCCCACTTGCTGAACCTTTATCAGGAGTGCTTTGAGTTGGGACTCCTTCCGGCCGACGTCCGCAATGCTGCCATCGTGGTCATCCATAAACCTAACAAGCCGGTCGAAGACTGCAAATCCTACTGCTCTATTTCTCTCCTGACAGTCGAGGCCAAAATCTTGACCAAAATGTTTTGCCAATTGACTCCTTCCTCATATCACCGACTTAGTTCACCCAGATCAATATGGCTTCATGCCGGGCAGAAACATGGCCTGAAACCTTTGGAGGGTGAACAGGGCTCTCGGCAGGATAAATACCATCGAAGAGGACGCGGTCCTATTATCTTTAGACGCCAGCATGGCGTTTGATACCATCCAATGGGATTTCCTTTTCACCGTGCTGGCTCGCATGGGGTTGGGGCCCAAAATAATACGAGGGATTAGGTTATTGTATACCCAACCCACCGCTCACATAGTCGTTAGTAAGCATTGTTCGGTCACGTTTGCTCAACACCGGGGTACGAGGCAGGGGTACCCCCTGTCTCCTCTGCTCTTCGCACTGGTATTGGAACCGTTGGCCGTCTGGGTGAGGGGGATCCAGAGATTCGAGGGCTCAAATGGTCAGCGGACCATGAAGATCGCGTTTCTGTATACGCTGACGATATTCTCTTATATTTCGCCTCTCCAGCTCGCTCTATACGGCGAGTGCTTCACATTTTTCATATTTTCGGTTCCCACTCGGGATACAGGATAAATTGGTCCAAGTCCCAAATGTTTATGTTGTGGGGTGCTCCCCCCACCAGTCCAAGGGGCTATGAGATACCGGTTGCAACCCACGGCTTTCGCTATCTTGGTATTTTTGTCACCCCTGATGCTGATCTCTTTAATGAACGCAACCTGCTAGGGTCCCTTCAACGCCTTAACTCTGATGCCCTTCATTGACAATCTCTCCCCCTCACTCTCCTGGGACGTGCGTCCCTGTTTAAAATGCTTGCGCTCCCACGCTTTCTATATGTGCTACAAAACACCCCCAATCCTATCCCAGATTCCTACTTTGCACAAATCGATTGAGTTGTACGGGGACTTTTGTGGGAAGACCGAGCTCCATGCATTGCACTGGCCAAACTCACGATGGGACGGTACGACGGAGGTATAGGGTTACCAGATCTACAACTCTACTATAAGGCCCCCCAGTTGATTGCGGTTAACAGTTGGGCGTTCGGCCCCTATGACAACCCCAACTTCCGCACAGATCGTTGGCTTATGGGAACGGGTGGCTATAATAGGGCGCTCTACCCAAATCCCCGCAAATTGCAGTTAACAGGCCCCACTGCCCGGACGGTTGAGACTTGGCACAAAGTCACAAGAAAGCTAGGGTGGTATAACCGCCTTACCAAGGCGACACCGTTATGGAAGCCTGAGCAGCTGGGTCAACTTAGTCAATGCCCTGGGTTCGATAAATGGGACACGATTGGAATCTCCACAGTGGGGGACATGTGGGTGAAAGGGATGTTGGCCTAATTTAGTGACATCCAGACAAAATACCAACTGGCACCATCGGAGGCATTTAGGTACCTACAGATTAGACATGCTCTCTTGACAGCCTTGCCAAAGGATTTCCCTCTCCCTGACTCATCCCCCCTGGAGGACAGGTTGCTGTTAGATCTCATGGACCGTAAGGAGCTATCACTCACATACAAAAAAGATTGTCAATATCCGGGCTGATCCAATGCGGAAACTAAAAGGGAGCTGGGAAACAGACTTGGGTATTATAGAGGATGAGGATTTGCGCGACGCACTGTCCTCCACCAGGGAAGTAGCCATTCCCACGCGGCTACGGCTAATCCAGTTGAAAATCCTCCATAGAGTCTACTTCGATGCCCCACTCCTATTCCGACTGGGTAGACGCCCTGACACACTCTGTCTCCGACATTGTCACCAAGTAGGTACTTTTTTCCACATCCTGTGGGAATGCCCACAAACACAGCAGTACTGGGATGCCATCACCCGTCAACTTGTGAGAACATGTGACAAGCCCCTGCAGATGTCCCCGCAGCTCTGCCTTCTCATTATTAGGAAGAGGACTGACCTCTCCCAGGCTAAACAGACTTGGGTGACGATGGGCTTCACTATCCCAAAACGTAACATTGCACAGAAGTGGGGGGTGGATGGGGTTCCGATGTTGAGAGACTAGGCTAAGGATATGGACTCTGCAATGATTGTAGAAAAAACAGTATTTAAGGGACGGGGATGCCCTAGGAAGTGGGACCACAAATGGGAAAGGAGGAACAGATACAGAGGTGACATTTGTATCTCCCCTACGATTGAGCTACGGCGCGAAAGACAAGAACTGTTGGACCAGTTAGCATCTGAGCTTGGGGCCTCTCCCCTCCCCACTTAGGGAATTACTCAACACCTAGATCTGCATTATTGGCCATATTTGTTAATAGTGTTTACCCTTAGCAATGTGTCCCGAGGGTGGCTGTTTATTGGCCAGAGGCATGGAAGCGCTCAAGTTCATGCTTGGATGTACGTGGATCTGAAATGCCAGATGCAATGTGGGGGATTTGCTATCACTGTACTGATGCATAATGTATACCGATGCTATGTTGTTGAAAATAAAAACTGTTTATAAAAAAGAATTTAAAAAAATGTCCGCTCATCCATGCAGAGTGAACAACTACTCAAAAGAATATGAGCACAAAAGGTTTCAACCAAAGTGTATAAAGTGAAACCTGCCACTAGTAATCTTGCTGTGCTTAAAACATGTTCCGTGAAATCTAGAAAATAATAAAGTCCAAAAGAGTCCAAACAGCTTTTAGTATGCTTTTCAAACCGAAGCACGTTCCGTGAACTCGTGCAATTAATAACGAGCCCGTGAATGCAAAGCTAACTCTACTTCATTCAAACCATGTACCCCACTGGCGTAACAAAAGTTGAGGGGCCCCACTTCAAGGTACATGAAGGGGCCCCCACTCCGTATTTATTATGGAGCTCTCAGGCCTGAGTATGGTGCTGAGGGGGCCCCTTGCAGCTCGCCCCTGATGTACAGCGAATAAATGATTAATAATGTACGCGTTCTGTGGTCTTATCCCAAAGTGACCAGCCGGCATGCAAGCAAGCTTCGCCCAATGGTGTAGATTCAACGCGTTCCTGCCATGGAACTGTGAGCGTTCTCTTCAGGACCGTCGAGTAAATGAATATGTTACTGGCTTATGACCGAACGTCCTCTTAAAGTGAAAGCGACAATATAAAGAGGATGTGGCTTACAACCTAAGTGCTGTGGGCTCTTAAAGTAAAAGTGACAGCATGCAAATTTAAAAGAGTGAATAAAGATATCACGAATGTCAGATTAAACTAAACTAAAAAGTTATAAAACAATTCAGATCTTGCAAGTGGTTTCTGATGATCAATGTCTGGAATTTTTTAAGGCCTCCAATAGGGTAAAACGCAATTGTGCTATATTGTGTCCTGCCTGTTTCCAGTGCATTGCCACTGTAGATTTCACATTCTGTGTCGTTATGTTGCTTTTATGCTCCGATATCCGTATTTTAATTTTTCGCTCAGTTGTCCCCACATTTAAATTTCCCCACAGGCATTTCGTGGTGTATACAACATTGGAAGTGTCACACGTACTAGAATGTTGTAAAGTAATTGTGAAACCTTTTGTTGGGTGAGTAAACTGATTCCCAATGATAACATTGTTACAATGTACACAGTTTGAACACCTTTGCATTCCTTTATGGGTGCTGCTGATCTCAGTTTTCTTATTGCTAGTTAACAATTCTTTAAGATTTCTAGATCATTGAAAGGCGAATTTTGATTTTTGTTCAAATTAGTTTTGGAAATCTGGTTCAGTTTGAATCATGGCCCAATGTTTCATAATCATAGATTTAATTTGATGAGATTTGATCAAATGTTTTAATGCACAAATCATGGAACTGTACTTGGTGGATTGATTCTTCTGTAACAACTGCTCTCTATCCAATGTTACCACTTGGTTGATGGATTTCTCTATAATGTCTTCTGGATACCCGCGTTGTTTAAATGTCATTGCAAAACCATGTATTGTATCCAGTACTTTCCTTTGATCAGATGTTATTTGTTTCAGCCTGATATATTGAGAGTATGGTAGATGACGCTTAAGTGAATTTTGATGAAATCTTTTGTAATGTAAACAATTGTTTCTGTCCATTTTCTTATTGTACACATTTGTTTTGATTCGTTTGTATCAATCTGTACTAAAACAAATACACTTGTGTTTATCAATCTGAGATGTAAATTGTATATGATCATGGGATTGGCTCAACTCAGAGCTGTTATCTTGTAACAATTGAGCGCAAAGAAGAGGCCCCCTACTAATTAGGTTGCGGTTCCTTAAAGTAGGGAAATTAACAATGAATGCACAGATTTAAGGTAACAAATCAGAACACAATTATTCAGTATAAATCAATAGACAATAAACAGTCAGAAAGAACCAAGGACAACTGATTATTTATCAAAAATACAAAAAGAACATTTTATTCAATTTTAGATGGTTAAGAAAAATGAGACAATCATTCATGCGTTTTCATGTCTATCATGCTTACTCACAGACATACTTGGGACAAATTAAAAACATATAATCGGTATATGAAACAATTGCTAAATAATTTACAATTTATAATAAGAACACTTTCAAGTTGAAACAATGTGGCACAAAATTAGTTGACAGGTGGTATTCAATAATTTTTCTTAACCACCTAATATTGAATACAATGTTCTTTTTGTATTTTTGATAAATAATCAGTTGTCCTTGGTTCTTTCTGACTGTTCATTGTCTATTGCTTTACACTGTATAATTGTGTTCTGATTGGTTACCTTAAATCTTGTAACAATTGTACATCACCTTTCCAAATTATGAAAATGTCATCGATGTATCTTTTGTAAACCATCAGATGCTCTTGCCACGATTCTTTTTTCAGTGTGTACTCAAGTTCAAATTTTGACATAAAAATGTCCGTGTAGGATGGTGCCCCCGTAAAACCTATGGATGTTCCCTCACATTGAGCATAAAAGTTCTGTTTGTGAGGCACTTTTGCACTTTGCAGGCAAAGGTTGCTGCTGTTGTCTTACTTTTACAGGAAATGATCACCTCTGAGGCCATTGATTGACTATATTTTAAAATGTTTAATGTATAACCTTTTGGCCTTTTAAATTGTGCGTTGTATATATTGCTGTTGTCACTGTGCCACTGGAATCAAGCTGTCCTGGCTGATGATGGGTGAAACCCCAAAACCGGTCCTCGGATGCCTGTTTCCGGTCCAGGGAGGACCTGGCTTGGCAGGTTAGGCTGGACTGTTCCCATGAGGCACAGGGTCAAGACCGATTTGCATATGGCCTGGTCTAAACTGGGCTGGCATGGTGAGCAAAAGAATGATGGATTTAACCCAGATCTCTTGACTTGGGTGAATGTTTGGATTTGTTCTGCATTCCGCCCATCAATTGTGTGTCTTTTGCTTCCTCGCCCTAAGTGCGCCAGGTATGCCCAGACGTGGATTCCAGGCTCACTGTGCCACTGGAATCAGGCTATCCTGGCTGACAAGGGGTGAAATCCTGAAACCGTTCCTAGGATGCTTGTTTCTGGTCCAGGGAGGACCTGGCTTGGCAGTTCGGGCTGGACTGTTCCCATGAAGCACAGGGTCTAGACTGATTTGCATATGGCCAGGTCTAAACTGGGTGGCATGGTGAGCAAAACAATGATGGATTTAACCCAGATCTCTTGACTGGTGGTGAATGTTTTGATGTGTTCTGCATTTCGTCCATCAATTGTGTGTCTTTTGCATCCTCTCCCTAAGTGTGCCAAGTATGCCCAGACGTGGGTCCCGGAATCACTGTGTCACTGGAATCAAGCTATCCTGGCTGATGAGGGGTGAAACCCCGAAATCGGCCCTGGATGCTTGTTTCTGGTCCATAGAGGACCTGACTTGGCAATTCGGGCTGGACTCTTCCCATGAGGCACAGGGTCAAGACTTATTTGCATATGGCCAGGTCTAAACCAGGGTGGCATGGTGAGCAAAAGAATGCTGGATTTAACCAATATCTCTTGACTGGGGGTGAATGTTTTGATTTGTTTTGCATTTCGTCCATCAGTTGTGTGTCTTTTGCTTCCTCTCCCTAAGTCTCCCGTGTATGACCAGACATGTGTCCTGGGCTCACTGTGCCACTGATATCAAGCTATCCTGGCTGATGAGGGGTGAAACCTGGAAACCGGTCCTAGGATGCTTGTTTCCGGTCCGGGAAGGACCTGGCTTGGCAGTTCGGGCTAGACTGTTCCCATGAGGCACAGGGTAAAGACTGATTTGCATATGGGCAGGTCTAAACTGGGGTGGCATGGTGAGCAAAAGAATGATGGATTGAACCCAGATCTCTTGTCTGGGGGTGAATGTTTTGATTTGTTCTGCATTCCGACCTCCAATTGGGTGTCTTTTGTCTATTGACTTATGGCAGTAATTTTGTCTGCACTTTTTATGGTTTTAATTGACGGAAATAAAGTTATATTGATGATGATGATGACCCAGATTCCAACCTGGCTCTTAGACTCAGTCACAGGCCTAATATTTAAAGTGCACGTCACTAGGAAATCCAACGAAGCACAGTACCAGCTTTTCCTCATGAAGAAAGTGAAACTGTCTGTTCTAAAAATTTATATCCGAACAACCGTGCAGGCGTTGGTCCTCTCCCACCTAAGCTGAAGAAAGGTTCTGCTCAATAGCCTCTTAGGTACCAAGTTGACTCCCCTGTAAGGTATCTTACACACTGTGTTACATATGAGCTAGTACTTGAAGAATAGTGTCCACATGACCCCAATGCTGATTGGACTATACTGGCATCCTCTCCAGGCAACTATCATCTTCAAAACCAGCTGCTACATCTATAGGCCATAGAAAATGGTATACCAATACATCTGACCAAAATAACTAACTACCTCAGCAGCACCACTCCAAGTGGCAGGACATAGAGTGAAAATATAGAGGGGCTAAAAGCTAAAAACAGAGGCTGGCCTTCTCCAGCTTCACACCCAGTACCGGGACCACATTCCCATCATAATCAGACCTGCTGTCCTCTTGCATCTCAGACAGAAGCTGACGACACACCCTATCAGCTGCATTAACCCCCCTGCACTGTAGCCCTTACATGTTTCCCCTGATTGTATATGATACGAAAATAACCCCTGGGCCCTCGCCTATTGTCCAGAACTCCACTGCTTCCCATCGAGCTTAACGCTATACAAATACCATTATTTTACATTACTTGTAAAGTAGTTATACACATACATAAGGACATTGCATAGTTGACTCATCCAATTATTCGCCTGTAACTATTTAATACAAAAAGTAAATACATTTTTTCGTAAAGCTGTTTTCATTTCAAACTGGCTGCTTGAACATAAGAACATTTCAATCCAAATCTTGCAGTAATATTGAAGCAGCTCTAAAATACGCGAATTCTCTCAGCTTCAGTAGAGGAACCCTGAAGAAAATAAATCTCAGATGAAATGAAATGCACTGCAAAACCAAACTCTAATGCAGCGCGTCTTCTGCAGCCCCCAGCAACATGCATAGCAGGCATTCACCTAGGGAGAGCAGATCAGACAGACAGAGCTTCAAGGCAGTCTTTAAGGGGCTTTAGTTCTTGTATGCCATAGGCTTAACATTTATAATACAGAGAGCTAAAGGGGGACATGCCAAAATCTCTGCAAATAGAATAGACGCTGCAGCAGCTGCTACACAGTAGATCCCCATGGGGACGGTCCTAAGGTTACGGATAACGAGTCTGCTTTGTTCGTCATCACATTTCATTTTTTAGTTCCAGGAAAACGATAGTGGAGCATCTGATATAGCATGATGGAAAATATTCATATACCTTTTGTCATATTTTCTTATTATTTCTTACACTATGTAAAGATATAAACAAACAATCGTGTAGAATGAGCATGTCGCTCTTGTTCCTTTCTGTATTGTTCGTAATTAGTTTGAGTCTGAGAGCTTAGAGGCCAATTCAGCAACGGACTGCTGATAAATTCTGCTGTTTGCTCTCTAAGGTTTACTCATTCCTTCGCTCCGTGTGAAGTTACAGCTTTCTAGGAATCTTCAGACAACTGAAGAAGTAGTCCTAAAAAACTATGCCAGCTGCAGGTCTCCAGCACACTCGAATTTACAACCATTTCCGCTTAGCATGATGCAGGAAAAAGAAAACCAAGTCCTCGTGTGGAAATGTCAGGCCCAAGTATATGTGCACTGATTTTTGTTTTTGTCTCTCCATGTGCAAAACATTTTTCTCCACGGGGAAACCCTTATTCTACACGTGCCTAGGTTGAAGTGGTAATGTGCCCTCTTTCAGACTCTAAAAAAGCTTTACCCTTGCCCTCAACATTAGTATGTTTCTGAGTTTCTTCAGGGTAGGAATCTACCTACAAAAGGTTAGTGAATTGTCTTACTGGAGTGTTATGTCTTTATTGTGTTTATATGAATCTCTGATTCTAATAAATGTGACAGTTTTTCATGAATGCCCCAAAATGAGAATTTTTAAGAACACCCACAACTAAGCCAAGGCAGCAGATTTACTCGTACGTGAAATTTTGCAATACTTCCAAATGTGTAAGTGTGACTAAATTAATTAATCCTCTGCCAATCTGTGACTCACAAATGAAATTTGGTAGTGTAAATTATTCTATTTGCCACATGATGAGCGTTCTGGTGTAGGGATTCCTGGGCATGCACAGGCGTCAAGAATTGTATGCGTGGATGGTCTGATGAGCACACTTCTGGATTTCCTAAAGAAAGTATGACTCATAGCAGTAGCCACAATGCCATCTTGCACAGAATAGTAAATGTGAAAGGTGTTAAGAACCTCCTTAAAAAGGTCCCAAATAGAAGAAAACCCCACAAACGTGAAACACATCTGCGTGGCAATCTTCACACTGATTGATGATGACGATTAGTAATGAAGAGAATGGCAAGACAACCAAACTCCTTGCAAAGATAAGGAAGGAGAAAAAAGAGTCAGGCTTAATTCCAGAAGGACAATCTAGTTAAAAAAAATCCCTGCTACAAGGAACAGAAATCAGGGACTATAACAGAGGCAAGTGGATGACGAATGCAATGAAAAATAAAGCAACACATGAGGTGCGACACCTGCTTCACTAGGAATTGCCTCTTCATATATGGTTCTATCAGGAACTGACATCACAGGAAAATTACCTTTCTTCATCTTGGATTGAGATCCTCAGATAACATTCTATGGACAGACTCTAACCTTCGAAAGGACATCTTATAAGGCTGGAAAGCCTGGGGTTTGCTTGGCAACCAAAGAAGAGTCTCAAGTAAGACATATTTACATCAGTGCTGCATTCCACAGACCCGCTGCCATGTTGCAATTACATCATTCAACCCCTGGGGGGGTCATACAAGGACCAACTGCAGCCTGAAAATCATCTCTAAAATGTACCCAAAGTCCCTGTATGACTCCTGCATACTTCTCATTTCAATCTTGGACACTTTGGAAAACTTATATTTGCTTCCATGGACTATGGGTTCCATAATGCACTGCCCAGTACTCATAGAGACTCAGCATCTACTGTGAAATACTTTTTAATTAGAGTAGACTTGCTGTTCCTAAGCATCAATTGCTTCTTCCGGGACTTGAGAGAGGTGGCAATTGCACACACCTGTGAGTAGTCTTGTGCAGCTCAGTCATGTGACTCCACCTTAGGCTTGCTAATGTCTAGAACTGCTTGTTAGCTGGTATTGCCTGCTATAGCCTGAAGCACCTTGTTTGTGTATTGAAGTTTTAACCTTTGCTTGTTGCCTGTTTTCCTGTCTAGTTCCTGCCTTGCTTCAGCCAGTGCTTGTACTGTGATACTGTAAAGTTTGCTATAGATTTCTCTCAACCCTGTATTTCTTTTGCTTCATTAACTTGTCTGCCTTTTTTCTACAGTCAGGTGCAGCCCTTGAGCTGCTCTCTTTGTAGTTTGTCTTAGTTTGTTCCCTTTGTTTCTGCTATTATTTCTCTTTTCTTATTTCTTTTGCTTCTTTCATCAGTCTTGTAGTTTCTCCCCAGTCTCCTAGATTCTGCCACTTGGTTGTGTTCCCTTTCTCAGTGTTTCTATTGCAGTCTCTAGTTGCCTTGAATTTCCAATGAATGGTGTCTTACAGTTCTGAGAATCGTTGTACTAGACATGCCTGTTTGTTCTCAAATTCTTTTCATGAAAGCCCTGCTCTTGACTATTTACTGAAGCTATGTTCCTTTCTAGTGTTTGCTGTGCATACTCTTCTTGGGTTCTTGTGTGGTGTGTGTGCTATTGTAAACACAAGGAGATGATGGAAGCAGCGCTGAAACTTTTCAGACACTCACCCGCAGTCACAGATCTGGGTTGAATCCATTATCATTCTTTAGCTCACTTCATCACCCCAGTTCAGACCCAGCTATATGCAAATCAATCTTGACTCTGTGCCTCAGGTGAACACTCCAGCCTGAACTGCCAAGCCAGGTCTTCACTGGACCAAAAACAAGCATCCTGGGACCGGTTTTTGCGGTAACACCCCTTATCAGCCAGACTAGCTTGAATCCAGTGGTAAAGTGAGCAAGGGACCCACGCCGGGGCATACCCTGACATCTTAGGTCGAACAATGCAAACACAAGGAGATGATGTACAGAGCGCTGAAACCTTTCAGGCACTCACCCTCAGTCACAGATCTGGGTTGAATCCATTATCATTCTCTAGCTCACTTTGCCATCCCAGTTCAGACCCAGCTACATGAAAATCAGTCTTCACCCTGTGACTCATGGGAACAATCCAGCCTGAACTGCCAAGCCAGGTCTTCCGTGGACAAGAAACACACATCCTGGGACCGGTTTTTCAGGCTAGCTTGATCCAGTGGCAAAGAGAGCCAGGGACCCATGACTGGGCATACCCTGCTAACTTAGGGCGAACAAAGCAAACACAAGGAGATGATGGACAGAGCACTGACACTTATCAGACACTCACCCCCAGTCACAGATCTGAGTTGAATCCATTATCCTTTAGCTCACTTCGCCACGTTCAGACCCAGCTACACGCAAAACAGTCTCGACCCTGTGCCTCATGAGAACAGTCCAGCCTGAACTGCCCTGCCAGGTCTTCCCTGGACCAGACACAAGCGTCCTGGGACTGGTTTCGGGGTAACACCCCTCATCAGCCAGGCTATCTTGAATCCAGTGGCAAACTGAGCAAGCGACCATGTCTGGGCATACCCTGCCAACTTAAGGTGAACAAAGCAAACACAAAGAGATGACGGACGGAGGGCTGCAACTTTCAGACACTCACCCCCAGTCACACATCTGGGTTGAATCCGTTATCGTTCTTTAGCTCACTTTGTTGACATACGGCTCCCTAAGGGTAAAAAGGAAAGTGCTCTACTTTGAACAAGCGAGAGCAAAATGCTCTCACTTGTTCAAAGTAGAGCACTTGTTTTCCATGGAAAGGCAAGAGCATTGCTCCCACCATCCCATAGCAAACTGCAATTTCCTGGGGGAGGACGCCCCACGACTTTGCTTGAGCCGGCCCTGGGGGTTGGTGGTCCTCAGGGCCATTTACAGCACCACGAGGGGGGCCGCACATCCCCCTCCAACAATATTAAAGCCCCGGGGAGCTATTGGCCCTGAGGGCTGTGTAGGGGGCTCGAGCCCCCCTACAATTTATTTTCTAATATGGCCCCTTGGAGAAGGCCGTCCCTGGGGCTCCATGGTTGGGCTGAAGCCCCCATACATCTTTTCAATGTAGCCACAAGGAGGTGGCTGCGGGGTCAACATGGGCCCCCACATTTAATAAATTTTTCCCCGGGGAGGTGGCGGTCCCCGGGACAGCATGAGGGGCCAGGATCCCCCATGCCTTTATTTGAATAATAAAGCCCCGGAGAGGTGGCAGTCCACGGGGCTGTGGTGGCCCGCGCAGGACCCCGCATGTATTTAGATAATTGCCCCCGGGACCTGGCCCACTCGGGAGCCTAATAAAACGAGGTGCTGGAACCCACGCTTTGTTTTTTAAAAACAAAGATTCATGGATCCAACGTGCATTCCCCTGATTTTTTTTTTTTTTTTAATTTCTTTTTGGGCCCTGAGTGTCCCTGTGGGACCCCCTGAGCTGGCCTAGGGGGTCAGGGTGTTTCTACCCAGCCCACTTTTCTTAATTTTTAATGTTTTTTTAACCATTTTCCTTGTTACTCGGTGCAACCGAGTCACATGATGGCTACCAACACTTTCAGGTTGGAACTGTTGGCAGCCAACCAGATTGCAGGCCTTGAGATGGGGAGGGATCGCCGATCTGCCGCACCATTTTTGTACATCTGAGAAATTTACACCATTTACCAAAAGGAGTGCTTTCTAAACCAAGAGCCTCCTTTTTGCCAAATTTGATATAATTCCTTTCGGCAGTTTGAGTTGTAGCTGTGTCTAAAGTTTCCTATGGAAATTATTATGGAGAAAAGGCATTTAGGGACCCCCCTTTTCTCAGCCCACGCTTGACGAATCACCCTGAAACTTTCAACACAAAAGCTGAAGCGAGTGCGCCATTAGTTTTGAAAATTTTGTGAAGATGTGTCAAAAAGCGCTAAAGATATTGGCAAAAGAAAAGCTTTTTGAATAGAAACCAGGTCCTAACTATAACTACCTTTTGACAACCGCCAGTAGGCAATGTGTATATGTATGTATATATAGTGTATATATATATATATATATACACAAAAAAACCACAGGTTTCAGGGACGTTATAGTTAGTTGGACATTTCACTCGTACAAAACCAGAGAAATTCGGCTGTTAGAGTTAGTTCAGCTAACTGTAACTCGAGCCCCCGCAATGCACTGCTGATTACATCACATATTACATCATTCATGACATGGTCTGCGACATCACTGATGACATCGCTGATGGCATCTCAAATGACATCACTGATGACATCATCCAGTGACTGTGTGTTTCTGTAAACTTTAAATATGTTTTATATATATATATATATATTCACTGAAAAAAACATAGGTTTCAGGGGCGTTATAGTTAGCTGGACATTTCCCTCGTACAAAACCCTAGAAATTCCCCCGTTATAGTTAGTTCAGCTAACTATAACTCACGTCCCCGCAACGCACTGCTGATGATTTCACATATTACATCACTCATGACATGGTCAGTGACATCACTGATGACATCTCAAATGACATCAGTGATGACATCACTGATGACATCATCCAGTCTCTGTGTGTTTCTATAAACTTTAAATATGTTTATTATATATAGGAAAGGCATATTGAAGAATGAGTGAGTGTTTAAGTGTGTGAATGGATGATTTTGTAGGTGCGTGGCTGACTGTATAAGTGAGTCATTAAATGTACCTTACTGAATGCATGAGTTAATGACTAAACTGTGTGAATGACTGTATGCGTCTGTCTGTTGGTGTGTAAGCGGATGCATGGTTTTGTGAATAGGTACATGAATGTATATAAGTTATTGATTGGTTGTCTGAGTGTCTGAGTATCTGTATGGGTACCGGAGTGTTTGTGTGGGTGGGATGTGTGTGACTCTGTGCATAGATGTGTCAGTGGGTGGTTCACTGGGTGCATGGTTTCAACACTAGGTCTGTGATGGACTGTATGGGTGGGTGAATATCTGTATGGTATTAGTGTGTGAATATATATTTCATTAGTCCATGTGTAATTTACTACATATGTGAATGCAGTATATATGTATGTTGGAGTACAGAAATAACTATAACTGAGAGTGTGTGATAGTGTGAGTGGCTCTATGAATGAGTGTATGCTTGTATCATTGATTGTATAAGACCATAAGAATGTGTTAGTATTTGTATGACTAATTGAGCTTGTATGTGTATAATTGTATAGGTGAGTAAATGGCAGTGTGATTAATTACTTGCATGACTGAGTATGTGTGTGAGTAACTCTATGGATGAGTAGCGGTGTGGGAGTGTCTATATAGGTGTATGAGTGCATATGATAGTCCTGCACTGAGTGACCATAAGTATGAGTGACTGTATGGGTGAGTGAGTGGATGGGTGTTTAGACCTAACACTGTGATGGGGTATGTACTTATTGGTGTTGGAGTGTCTATGGTTTTGAGAGTGGCAGTATGTAATTTAGAGTGGGTGTACCAAAGGTTATATTAGGGTGTGACAAGAAGCATCAAATGATCACATGAATGACATCATCAGTGATGTTATCAGTGATGTAATTTGAGATGTCATCAGTGATGTCATCAGTGATGTCACTGACCATGTCATGAGTGATGTAATATGTGACATCATCAGCAGTGCATTGCGGGGGCGCCAGTTATAGTTAGCTGAACTAACAATAAACAGGGGAATTTCTAGGGTTTTGTACGAGGGAAATGTCCAGCTATCTATAACGCCCCTGAAACCTATGTTTTTTTCAGTGAATTTCTAAGGTTTTTTAAATGCTAATTCCTAACTATAACGTGCATGAAACATATGGTTTTTTCAGTGAATTTCAAAGGTTTTTTAAATGCTAATTACTAACTATAACATACCTCAAACCTATGGTTTTTAAGTGAATTTCAAAGGTTTTTTAAATGCTAATTCCTATCTATAGCTTATCTCTAAAGTTTTAGGGCCCGATTCACAGAACTAACTTAAGACAAAATCCTAAACTTACTACCATTTTGGTATTCACAGAAGGTACTTACTCATTTCGGTATTCACAGAAGTTAGGAGTCCTAACTTTAGGACTCCTAAATGCCTTCTGTGAATACCGAAAGTCTTAAAATTAGGATTTTTCTCAGTTTAGTAGTAGTATAGTTAGGACTCCTAACTTTAGGACTCCTAAATGCCTTCTGTGAATACCGAACGTCTTAAAATAAGGATTTTTCTCAATTTAGTAGTAGTAAAGTTAGGACTCCTAACTTTAGGACTCCTACATGCCTTCTGTGAATACCATAAGCCTTAAAATTAGGATTTTTCTCAGTTTAGTAGTAGTAAAGTTAGGAGTCCTAACTTTAGGACTCCTAAACTGAGAAAAACATAATTTTAAGACTTTCGGTATTCACAGAAGGCATTTAGGAGTCCTAAAGTTAGGACTCCTAACTTCTGTGAATACCGAAGTGAGTAAGTGACTTCTGTGAATACCAAAATGAGTAAGTGCCTTCTGTGAATACGAAAATGGTAGTAAGTTTAGGATTTTGTCTTAAGTTAGTTCTGTTAATCGGGCCCATGATGTTTAATGATTTTCTAAGGATTTCTAAATCTTTATATCTCAGTGTGTCAATTTCTTTAATTATGTTTTTTAATATTGTTTTTTCACAATTTTTTAAACTTTTTTTCAATTAATTCTTTTAAAAATTAAAAAATATTTGTTTTTAATAACTTATTTTTTTTAATTTGTAATTTTTTAAAAACTATTTCTAATATATTTTTTTCTATTTTTTTAAACGATATTTTTAATACTTTGTTATTTTGTTTTTTACAATTCTTTTTGGATTCGCGCACCCTATGCGCACCTTTCTCGATCCCTGCGCGGAACATAGTCGCCATTTTAAGATTGTAGTGTAGGATCCGCGTGCGGTATGCGTTGGGTACGTATTTTTGTGCGCGATTGCTATGCGACCGGTACGCGACTCCAAGCCCTTACGCGACACATACGAAGCACGTTAGGCAACGCTCGCGCGCTTCCATGAAACATCATGTGCGTGTTTGACGCGGTGGGTGCACGAATCCCGTGAAATATTTTAAATGTCAAAAAACATATGTATATGTATTTCATGTGAATATTAATGGAAGACATCATCTAAACTACTAATAAAATTAATATATTTTTACTTCTAATCCTATATTCCTTTTAAATGCAATTTTGCTGATTCGCGCTCGGTGCGTGCTGCCTATGCACACGGTGCACGGATCCCATGTGACCTGAAAAAAAGAGATTTGATTGGTTCATTACACTTCCTATTCTAACTATTGAAAGACCCCACTGATTTCAATCATTCTTCTTTGACCTTCTTTGGAGGAGCATCTCTCTGCAGAGAAGAACTTTTTTTGGCTAAGTTTACACTTAGTTCAAACTTTTTAAAAAAACAATGGCTTCAGGGCAGCAGGCATCACCAGCATCTGCTCATTCATCTGAGGATTAATTTTTGGAAGAACTATCACGCCAACCAAGATACATCTGTGGTTTGGAAATTTTTTACTTTTCCTGAGGGGCAAACCAAAACCAATGCCACCTTAGTGACATGTAAGATCTGCCAGCGAGTGCTCTCCCGAGGGGATCCCAACAAAAAATATTCCTGCGGTACAGCCACTATGATGAAGCATCTGAAGACCCTCCATCCGGTGAACCTTGCTCCACAGGAATGCCGAAGATTGCGAGTTCTTCCAGATCCATCAAATGCATCGCAGCCGAGTACTTCAAGGGTGGATCCATCTGTGCAAAACTTGGACATCCGTCCACAGTTTGCAACCTTAAAAGTGCTCTGCATAAAATGCAACGCTGTACTTTGCTATGGAGAGCAGTCGATTGACCTTATCTGTCGAAAGCAAGAGAACCATCATTGCGAGTTATTTTATTTTTTTTCCTGAAGTTCATTGTTTTTTTCCTCCAGTTCTGTTTTTTCCTTTTTTTTGTTCAAGAAAAAACAAAAAATTTAAAAATTGTTCAAAAAACGTAGAATAAATATATAAAAGAAAAAAGAAGAAAAAAAAAGTTCTTCTAAGAACTAACTTTCCTGGTTTAAAAAAAGAGCTATATTTGTTTGTTAGTGTGTGAAAGTTTAGATGAATGTATGTGTAGTACGTAATTGACTGAACGAATGCATTAGTAGCGTATAGTGAATGTATAAGTGCAGAACTATGAGGAAGTGCTGCAGCATCACACAGTAACCTCATTAACTGCAGTGTGCTGTAGCACTTCCGAAGCACAGGGATGCAACATATGTACATAAATATGTTGCAAATCTATGCTTCTCTCTGCACGGCTGCTTAAACTGCAGCCATATAGTGACACAGGCACCCTTGCACCATGGTGCAAGTATATCTGTGTCATGTGGTGTTTGTTTTTGTGCAGGAAGACACACCTTCCTGCACAAAAACAATCAGTAAACGCATTTTTCTCCAATGTATGCTGAACATTTTAGCATGCATTGAAGGTTAAAAAATGAGAAATGAAAACAATTTTCCTTGTTGGGCTTTGCTACACCATTTGGAGAATGGTGCAGCATTCACACACATGTCGAGATTTACGATTTCTGATAAATCTGGATATGTGTCTTGTTCTATGAGTATTCAGTGCAATCACGAACAACAACACTTATAGAACACCCTTTCAATGCAAAGTGGTGTGTATGATGAGGTTGTATTTACATGGAGAAGAAAAGGTACACAGAGTGCCTTTTCCTCTCTTTGTAAATATGAAAGAGTGTCTTGCGCTATAACTATGTTACAAAAAGTGACATATTTCTGTTTGGAAATTTGCTTGCGAATGATAGGAGATAAGCACAGAGTTTTGTCTGCAAAGATGCTCAAAGAAGAATGATTGAAATGATTGCGGTCCTTCAATAGGTACAATGGGAAATATAATGAACCACTCAAATCTGTTTTTTTGCAGGTCACATGATATCCTATGACAGGGAGATTCAAAAACGACATAGGTATAAACAGGGTGTTTTGAAAAACGTATTCAAACTTTGTAGCTTCTTGCAGATCTGCCAATTGTACATATTAATACTTAGTTAAACTTACCTTCACAGTAATAGAAATAAAAAATGGTACACATTTTTTTCAGATGTTTTTGTAATGTAAATTGGGGTAAATTGCTTATTTTAGAATTAGGATCTGTGAAAGAAAAGAAAAAATAGTTATAACATGTAATAATACATTTTAGAACACAGCATAATTTAAACAAAGTAATTTGTTTGCCTTTTTTGCTGTTCTCAGAATATATTGAATTTCACTAGAAATAGTGATTTCAATCGTACTCATCACATAACAGCGGGCAAAAAAAAATAATCAAAAAGATTGTTTAAAGATGTTGCATCTGAATGGCTGTCACCTCCAGGGGAATTGATCTAAATATATATAAAACCTTTGGTAAGATATTCATTTTAATAATATTGCTTCTACCAATTAAAGTAAAATGTAATCGTCCCCATTTATCAAGCGAATCCCTAACACTCTGTAGCATAGTATTCCAATTGGCATCAACCAGCTCTAACATTGACGTCTTAATTTTAATGCCCAGATAAGTCACCTCATTTAACACTCTGGTATCCTGTAAATCAATACTATCTGAACAAAGGATTTGTGTTTTGTTTACATTAAGTTTGTAACCAGATATCTGGCCAAACAGTCTTGCTAGATGTTCAATCTCTTGAAGCGCAAGAGAAGGATCAACCGACGTCACAGCGATGTCGTCCGCATACGCAAAAACAGAAAATGGAATTTCATGTACATAAAAGGGCTTGATACAAGGGTTGTTGCCCAGTTGCTCAACAAAAACAAAAGGGTTTATATATAAGGCAAACAAAAGTGGCGAGCAGGGGCAGCCTTGCCTGGTACCTCTGGTGATTCTGACAGGATCAGTTAATAACCCCATAGCAGTAATTCTACCGATCGGCGATGTGTATAGTACCTGTAAAGCCTTCATAAATCCAGACCCAAAACCCATCCGTTGCATCAATTGCCACAGATACTCCCACTCAACATGATCGAAGGCTTTCTCCGCATCCAATAGAATTAGCCCTAAGTCTCGTTTTTCGGTATGGGCGACATCAAACAGTGTGATGACTTTATTTACATGAGTAACAGTCCCACGAGCTGGTATGAAACCATGTTGATTTAAAGAAACTAAAGAATTTATAACCTTATATAAACGCATTGCCAATATCTTAGAGTATATTTTACTATCACAGTTTAACAACGAGATCGGGCGGAATGGTCCTACTAATTCCGGGTCTTTGCCCTTATTACAAAAAACCGCTATAGTAGCTTCAGTCCATGAGTTGGGAGCATAACCCTTCTGAGCAGCCTGAAAAGTTTTCAGCATTTCGTCCTTCAAGTGATGAAAAAACAATTTGTAAATCTCAGCCGGCATTTTGTCAGGACCAGCCGCTTTTCCTAAAGATTATCTATTGACAGCAAGTTCTAATTCTACCAATGTGATAGGGCTCTCCAATAATTCCGCGTCAAGAGAATCTAAATGTAATACTCCTTGCTTTAAAAAAACATTATCATTCTCATCCACTCCCCCAGCATCCTGTTTAGTATACAATTCAGTATAAAACTGATGAAAAATAGAGAGTATCTGCTGCATATCCTGATGAAGTTGACCGTTCTTATCCTTCAAAGCAGCAATAGAACGAAAAGATTCTTTCATGCGTAGCTGTAAAGCCAAGCATCTTCCAACCGTATCCCCATATTCATACATTTGCTTCTTATAAACTAAATCTTTATGCATGAAGTTTATATGGGCTCCTGGTAAACCAAGACGAGCGGTTAGATTTATGACGCTACCAATGGAGAGAGGTGGCTTAGCTATACCGGATTTTGCCTTTTATTGTATTGCATGCATTTTGTTAAAAATGCGGATTTTATTGACTGGGGATGGAATGGCTAATACTGTCGAGGCCCCGTCGATTTTTGAGATCTTGTTAGGATCTGAAGCCCGACACTGTTTGTTTAAAGAGATTGATGGCAGCTATTTTAAGCGAACAAGATTTAAAGTGGTTGAGGGAGCCTTTAAAGTATGGAAGAGAATATGGAAATTATGTTTATTGGAGAAATTATCATATTATACACAAATGAATGCAACTAAGATCCTTCCTCCCATTTTCTGGGATAATATTGCCAACGTGTGGAGGAAAAAAGGTATTATTACACTAGGGGATCTTTTTTCCCAGGGGGGGTCACTTATGTTGTATGAAGAAATGGGGAAACATTACAATCTGCTTAATTCTCAGTTTTTTTAATTTCTTCAAGTCCGGGATTATCTAATGCGGAGAAAAGTTGTTGCCGCTCCCACCTTAATTATAGAGGCAGTAAGGCGGCAGGAGAAAATTGGCGTCTTGTATAAGATACTGTTATCATATAGAACAGATGATTTAGGGAAATATAACAGCAAATGGGCTAGTACTCTGGCTGTACATAACATATCTATTGAAGATGCCGTTGCCAGATCTCGGGTTGTGTTAATGTCCGCTAGTTTAAAAGTACAATTTTTTAAAACTGTTTTTGATTTGTATTATACCCCTGCTCGTATCTTTAAGTGGGGGGAGGGTATGATGGAAAATGCTTTTGTTGTCGGGGGGATAATGCTGATAGCCTGCATATTTTTTTTAATTGCTGTAAACTCTCCAGATTTATAGCGGATATAGAGAAGTTCATGGCTGGAATTATCGGGAGAGCGCTGACGATCACACCAGCCATAATGTTATTAGGGATGGGGCCTGAAACTGACAAAGGCACTTCACTATATAATCACCGTTATTTGATTTTTATAGCTATGACAGTTGCACGGCTATGTGTCGCCTCTAATTGGCTCCAAAGGGACCCCCCTGTATTTGAATCATGGCGGGCTAAAATGTATAATCTTTTCAATTTAGAATTAAGCTTATTTTCTGTTAAAGGGGTTAAAAAACGTAAGATTGGCTTGAGTATATGGGGTTCATTTTGTGACCATACTTGAAATTGTGAAATGTATATATGTACTACTGTACTGTATTTCTTCATTGCTCTTTTTTTCCCTTTGTTTCTGTTTTTATGCTGCTGTGGAGTAATAAATAAAACTAATAAAAAAAAAAAAAGATTGTTTAAATAAAACCAACATGCTACTCTCAGTAAAATACCAGAAAATACAAATCACACATATATGAAATGCTTATGGCTAACAAACTTTTATAACTTTAACTTATAAAAACTGTAAATGTTGTCGCTTTAAAATATTCACCGAGTCAATGAGCACGAAAAAGTCCATAATTCAAACATATACCTTTCCTTGAGTCCAAATGGTATTTTTGCACTCCTTTTTCTGTAAATTGTCCAATGGTAATCCTATTAAATTATAATAATAAATTCCTCAGAGAGTGAATTATCTTCCTAAAACTTTGGCTTTAAAAATATTAGGTAGGAATTTGGTAATTCACTAGGCAAACGTTGTTTGAAAACCAACTGGGCAACATTACAAAGTGTCCAGCCTTTGTCACATTTTAGATAGGCAGTGTAATGTCCAGATGTTGTTGAAGGACCATCATGGAAAATTATCGCAATTGCTACCAAAGTTCTTCCTGATATTGACAGTTGTGTTGCTACAAATTGCTTTATTAAAGTATTCAATTTTCTTCCATCAGCTGTACAACGTTGCATCACTAAAATTATATATTGTCCATATATTTTAAAAAATAATGTGGATAACATTTCTGATTTACATTGGCTACACTGAATGTTTTGATTTGCACCTTTAACTAATTTATTGAAAGACACTGATTTACAGTCCGGTAATGTTAAATATAGAAATCTTTCAGTGTCTACATTAGTGCTAGATGTATACATGCAATTTTCAAAATGATGTTCCCATTTGTAACAAAGGCCATAAATATTTTTAATTTCTACACCTTCATTTTCAAAAATGGTAAGCATATACATTAAAAATTCCTGAGCATCTTGTTGGATATTTAGCGTAAATTGTGTAGAACCAGAACACACATCTAAAAGATTATGAACATCTGAAACAGTTTGTATTTTACTTGTATCTGTTGTCAATTTTTCATAAACAGAATGCAACAAAGAACAAAATCTTTTTTGCCGATTCTGCATAATTTGTTCTTGCAAACCTTCAAGATAAAAAACAACATTGACCACTACATTAGCATAGTAGTTGACACCTGAACTATTTTCAAACTGATAACCAACAATCTCTTCAATACTGTCCTTTTACTTTTTACTTGCAATCACAACATTATCCTGTTCTTTTCACTTTTCTACACCTTCAGTACAGATATTCTCAAACCTTCTTTTTCAACCAACCACACGCTTTTCAAATACAGGATATTGACCTAAATTGGGAGCATATGCCCTTCTTAACCTATTGTACTCTTTTACACAGTTTGCATCTGCAGTAACCTTTGTGTCATCAAAATCAATCAAAAACAAACCAGTTAATGTTCTGACTTGCGACAAAGCAACATATGCCATACCCTCTTTAAACACGGTAGATCCAATGTTCACCAATGCACTGTCTACACTTAATCCTTGAGATTTATGAATAGTCACTGCATATGCCAGAGAAAATGGAAATTGTTTCCTACGGACATATAAATCTTTAATAAGCAAAAAACAAACTGAGCAACAACCAATTTCTTTAACTTCTTCAATCTGATCAAATTTAATTTTTAAAAATTAAATTCCTTCTTTTTTCTGATAATTAGCAAAATCCACCACTTTACCCATTGCTCCATTAACTAAACCTTTTTCTACACCCAAATTACGCCTTAAAATTACCCGACAGTTTACACATGCATATAGAGTCTTTTCTAAACCAGCCGTTTTAGATATCTTTTTTCCTAAAGAATCCAGTTTTGTTTTCAATTTTCCCGTCAAAATAATAGTGATCCCTTCATGCTCCATTTTATCGATGGCTTCCATTTTTATAATTTCTTCATTTTCCAGTTTCAATAGTTCTTAGTTGAATATAGAACACTCGCTCAGTGTTGGCATTAAGCAGATCACTGATTTATTTTCTGCAATTTTCATCTACCCTTTCTCAGAAACTACATTTTCATTTGGTAACCAATTGGAAAGTAATCGACTCTGCAAAGCTTGTTTGCCATGTTCTGTCAGAAGTCCAATTCTTATATCTTGAAGAATACTTCATATTCAGCATCATTTGCCTGTAGCATATTTGTTGTCAGTTCTTTGTATTCAAAATATGTCCAAATGTTCACGTTACCAACACTACCGAGAAACTTTCTGGTATCTTCATATGCAAGTGTTTTAAATACCGGTTGTCCTTTTACCGAAGTCAGTTGCAGTAGGTCTCCAAAAGCTGTGACGTGTTTTCCTCCAAATAAAACGTCGTACCCTGTTTTAAGAATTTGCTGCATTCTTAAATGAACAAAGGCAAGCGACAAGTTTGAGACCATGCTTACCTCATCAATAATGAGAAGTTTCATTTTCTTCAGGACTCTTGAAACTTCACAACAAGCTTCTCCCGATAGCTTGTGGTATTCCAATTTGTTCTCATGCTCTACTGGTAGCATTAGTAAACGATGTAAAGTAATTCCTTTAATGTTATGTGCTGCCAACCCAGTTGGAGCAGTGACAACACAAGACAGATGCGACTCAGTTGTTCTCTGCAGATAACTTGTAATTACTTTAATTAAGAAACTTTTTCCTGTTCCAGCTTGACCACTCACATACATTCAGATAGGTTGAAATGATGTACATGAGCACCCTTTCTTTTCATGAAGTAATCCATGGTCAATCTGCTCTTTCACTTGTTGATATATTTGTTTCTGTTCAACATTTAGTTGTTCTTCCAAGTTTCCTAACTGCATTACATCTTCTTGAGCTTGATACCTTGCTATTTCCACCTCATTCATGGCAATTGCTGCTTCATTTTCAACAATTGGTTGTCCTAGTTGATCTTGACTCAGTGCAGCAGAACTTTGACTGTCTTGAGAACTGTCTCTAGCAATCTCAGCTGCAATTGTAGCTTCTTGATCAATTTCATCATTCAACATTTTCACATAATTTGCAAAAGCACTGCATTGTATGCTATCTTTACAAGCATTAAATGAATCTTCATAGCTCTTAAAATCTCCAAGTTATTACAGTTCTGAACGCCATGGTTTGAACATTTGCAAAAGGGCTAAATAGTAAAATTCCCTTTTATCAGCAGTGTCGCAACTCAGTTTCCTGTGATTAACCTCTTCTGTGCCCATGACGAGATAGTCTCGTCATGGAGCACGGTTGCGCTGTGCCCATGATGAGACTATCTCGTCATGAACCCCGCCCGCTAATGTAACGGCCGGCACAGGAGGGGGAAAGGGCGGGGCACTGAAGGGGTTAATTAAATTTCCATTCCTTTGTTTTACCAAACATCCTTCGGAACCAATCACTGCATATTTTCCATCATTGATGTTCTCTGTAGTATTCCGTTTAAAAGAATAGTTTTGCAGCACTTCATAGAGACACATGTTCTCAAGATGATGACTTCTGTTTGGGTAAGATGTGTCCAACATATTCGTTTTCAAAATATCTGTACTTTCTGGTTCTTTTTCTGCTAAATATTCATTTTCTTGAACAGATTTCAGTACCTGATTTCGCATTGCTGCAAGACCTAGAATCACCCAAATGATTCTTCCACTTTTGGAGTATAGACTTGCAGATGATAACCGATCTGAGCATTCATATGCTCCAATTTCACGATGCGATAACATCTTCAAACTGAAACTGTATAATTTCTTACTTAGAGTCTTCTCGTGAAAAATCTCTTCCCACATTTCTTTCAATTCTGTCTTTTCTGATTTAGTAATGTAGGACGTTACATATCGAGCAACAGCAATGGAATTGTCCGCAACATACTGAATATCCATGTTAGCGTTCCACATGGATAAAATAACTGGATTGTAGTCATTTATGTATTTTGACTCTTCGCTTCTTCTTAAGTTGTAGGTATTTTTCGGAGACTTCTTGTGATGATATGTCGCATAGCTGACATAAAACTGTTCACTCTTCCTTTGGATAATACAGGATGTGGAAATCCAAAACGACATTTGGTATAGAACTTATCCTTTGACTTGTACTTTCGGCGACAGTATTTTCCACACCTATGGCTTTGGAATCGCAAGACTTGTTGTTTTAAGTTTTTATCTTCTCTGCTATTGAGTACAGCACATGTGGCATAATCTTCAATGAAAGACAAAACAGTATCATCTGAATCTGTTCCAAATTTAGGGGCGTCCTTGATCCATAACAACATATGTATATGAGGAGCACCTCTTGCTTGATACTCCTTTCTCCAAAAGAAATCCACAACTTCTCCAAGAGGAGGATTTTTTTTATTGCAGATGAAAGACTTCATAGCTTCAAATCTATGATTGAAATATCTGCATACATTAACAGGATCCAAAGAGCACACTTCTCCAGGTGTCTTGTATTGAATATTTTTTATATTGGAATTTGCCTCTCGAAGAAATTCAAGTAAATCATCCCAAGCATACTCAGCACAGTTTAGTGGAACGAACCATGTAGGAGTTCCTAAGTTCCGTAGCATACATTTCAGTTCTCCATGACAACGGTACCAATATTCATTAGTCCCACGCTGACATGCCATCAGATTAATCAACTGAGATTCTAAATGATCATCTCTCTGATGCACTTTATCCATAAAATCCTTTGCAGTTACATTTTGCAGATGCATTCCAGTTTTTAAAATGTGATTTACTGCATATGAAAGTCCAGACAAGTCACTTTCAAACAGAAGATGAAACATATAATGGATACATTGTTGAAATCTTGGATCTTCCTCATATAATCTTGTTGTCCGTTATTCAGATGCAGGAATCTGCACAGGACGTTCATCATATCGTCCACCTTTTCCTGTTGGAAACAACTGTGGGAAACAACGAGCTTCCAAGCTCTCTTCTCATACACTCATGGGACTTCCTCTTGCTTTTTCATTTGGAACAACTCAATCGTATTCCCCATCACCTCTTTGGAATGAAGTGGATGTACACTTTAATGTTCATAGATTTCTTCACATCCGGACATGTCCACTTTTTCAATTTGTCCACTTAATGTTTCAGTATCTTCTGCTAAATCTATTTCTTCTTCTCCTACAAACACATTTCTATAGTACTCATTATTTTTTATCAGATACAATGATGCCTTTTGCACTTTTCTAACATCCACTAACTCTTGCCAGATTTTCTTATTCTTAGTAGGAACACCATTAACTAAAATGACAAGTGGTTCATTTTCTGCATGGTCTACACCAATAGTTTCAATATTTTTCTTTAAATCTAACGGTACACAAGTCTTCCTTTCAATCCTCTTTGTAACTCTGATGGAGGTAATTTACCTGTTTTAGGCTCCATACGAACAATAGCCTGAAACGGGTGCACACATTGAATGAGAATAGACTCATACGTATTTAAATCTATCAGCTCTGGACGAATAGCAACCAACTCTAGATTTTTATGAACAGCTCCAGCAGGCATTTTATTCTCATCTAATTTGTTATAACAATATTTGCAAATACGCTGCTCAGATCCCAAATCAAAACAATCCTCTACCAACAAATAAGTTGCAAATTCCTTCCACTTATCATTATTTTCTGTTTCACTTTTTAAATACAGATTGACACTCCTAGTCTGATTTTCATAGTGACTTCGCGACAACAAATACAAGAAACATTTGGTCTTTCCCCTGAAATTACCTTAAACTTTGTGATTTGATATTCAACATTTTTTGTAATCACGGGTTCTACATTGTCTTCAACATTTTGTTCTACTAATGTGTCAGTTTCTGCACTCTTTTGCTGAGGACCAAAGTAACAAAACTCAGTATCATCACAAACCTTCTTCACATCTGATACTGACCCACGCAAAAGAGCACTGTTCAACTCACTTAACTTTAGTGCTGGACTTTTTGCATAATACAATCTTCTCACTAACTTCCGCATTTGAGTATGATGTACAGTCAACATCCTGAAATGGTGAAAAACCCTTTGATAAACTTTCCTAGAAAGACAAGCCAGAGAATGACCTTGCAAACCAGTATTTTTTCTCACTCTGCAAGGGTCTAGTTCTTTCAACACCTTAATCTTTTGTTTAACACTTTTTTTACTATATGCTCGTAAAAAACTACATAATTTGTCAATAGACTCTTGTCGTACACTACAAATACTACTTCAATCCCAACCTTGACCACTGGTGTCAACTGCATGCAATACATTATTGCTCTGTAAATAACTCTCTTCATTAAAGAAAGGCTCTGAACTGGAACTGTGTTTCTATATTCCCAAAAAAAATCACAAAAATTTGTTCTATTAATTACTCTTTTCCTCCTACTTTTGGCCTTCATTAAATCGATTGGTTTATCTAGTGATCGAATTCTGTTTAATACTAAAATGAATAGTTTCCTTTTTACTTCAAAAGCCTTTTCAACAATGGTTTCAATATGCTTCTTCTTTTTATAAAATAGAGCTCTCTTTTTATATTTCTTCACATCTTTCAGCAAATTATGTACTACTCTCTTGTAAAATATTTTTTAGCGTATTTCCTTATACTGATTTTGCCTTCTTTTACCATACTTCGTCTCCTTTGAGTGTCCCTTTGCTTTTTTGCTTTTCCTATTATTTTGAATATTTTTTCTAGTTGAAGCTCAGAGGTTTCAGCATTCTGTACAATCTGTCTGGTCCTACAAACATTTTTAATAAATTGCTTTGTGATCTTACCAGAAGATTTTTTCTTTTTAGCCACATTATGTTGTTCATTCAATACTTGTGGTTGATTTTTCTTCAAGTAAAACTCCTTTCTCTGTTCTTTTCTTTTTCTTTTTATTTCTGGCATGATTTCTCTATTTTAATGGTGAAAAACAGTATCTGTAAAAAATAATCACAAATAAATGTATATTAATAACTTTAAAATGTATACTTTTCTATTACTATACAAACACATTTTATATAAATACTGACTAAGAAATTATAGCCCTGAAGCACAAGTGTATCGATGGTTAAAACACTACATGCATAGTGCATATTACTTTGAAGCTGTTCATGCCCTAAAGCCTGCCTCACTGAAAGACTACATGCTTTCTGACTGAATGATTACAGTACTATAAGGAGAGACACTGGGTGAGTGACAGGGTGTTTGCAGGAACTGTATGAATACTGACTGGGGTATTGAAGGTGTGAAAGACAAGTGTATAGGTGGTTAAAGGCCTGCATGCATAGTGGATAGGCGTTTGAAGCAGTCCATCTGCAAAGGCCTGCATGAGTACTTGGGTACTGATTGAATGATTAGACTATTGCAAGAAGAGTGCCTGGGTGAATTTATAAGTGTTTCAGTTTTGGCGCAGTGAATGCATTACTACATGGTGCTGAATAAGTCACTGGAAGAGTGCAAGGGGAGTGACAGGGTGTTTGGCTGGAAGTACATGGATACTGACTGGGGAATTCAAGCTGTTAAAGAAAGAGTGTATAGAAGGTTAGAAGCCTGCATGCATACTGGATAGACCTTTGAAGCAGTCCATGTGGTAATGCATGGTTCACTGCATGAGTACCTGCGTACTGACTGAATCATTAAACTACTGCTAGGAGACTGCCAGGGTGAAAATTTTAAGTTTTTCGGTTTTGGCTCAGTGAATAGATTAGTACATGGTACTGGATCAGTCACTGGAGGAGTGCAAGATGAGTGACAGGGTGTTTATTGAAGTATATAGACACTGACTAGTTAATTGAAGAAGTGAAAGACAAGTGTGTAGGTGACTAGAGGCCTGCATGCATAGTGGATAGACGTTTAAACAGTCCATGAGCTAAGACCTCGGACACTGCATGATTACCTGGGTACTGCTGAATCATTACACTACTGCAAGGAGAGTGCCTGGGTTAATCTTTTTAAGTTTTTGTGTTTTGGTGCAGTGAATAGATTACTACATAGTGCCAGATGAGTCACTAGAGGTGGGCAAGTGGACTGAAAGAGTGTTTACTGGAGTTTATAGATACTGACTAGTTAATTGAAGAAGTGAAAGACAACTGAGTAGTTGACTAGAGACCTGCATGCATACTGGACAGACGTTTGAAGCACTCCATGGGCTAAGGCGTGGGTCACTGCATGAGTACCTGGGTACTGACTGAATCATTAGAGTACTGCAAGGAGAGTGCCTGGATTAATCTTTTAAGTTTTTGGGTTTTGGCGCAGTGAATAGATTAGTACATGGTGCTGAATGGGTCACTAGAGAAGTGCAAGGGGAGTGACAGGGTGTTTGCTGGAAGTGTATGGATATTAACTGGGGAATTGCAGGTATGAAAGACAAGTGTGTAAATGGTTAGAGGACTGCCTGCAGTGGATAGGGGTTTGAAGCAGTCCATGTGCTAAGGCCTGGTCACTGAATGAGTACTTGTGTACTGACTGAATAATTAGAGTACTGCAAGGACAGTGCCTGGACGAATTTATAAGTGGTTGGGTTTTCGCACAGTGAATGGATTAGTACATGATGCTGAATGGATCAGTAGAGGAGTGTAAGGGCAGTGACAGGGTGTTTCCTGGAAGTGTATGGATATTGCCTGGGGAATTGAAGGTGTGAAAGACAAGTGTGTAGATGGTTAGAGGACTGCATGCATAGTGGATAGGTGTTTGAAGTAGTTCATGTGCTTAAGCCGGGTTCACTACATAAGTACCTGGGTACTGACTGATTCATTAGAGTACTACAAGGAGAGTGCCTCAGTGAATTTATAAGTGGTTTGGTTTTGGTGCAGTCAATGGATTAGTACATGGTGCTGAATGGGTCACTGGAGAAGTGTAAGGGGAGTGACAGGGTGTTTGCGGGAACTGTATGAATTCTGACTGGGGTATTAAAGGTGTGAAAGACAAGTGTGTAGGTGGTTAGAGGCCTGCATGCATACTGGACAGGCATTTGAAGCAGTCCATGAGCTAAGGCCTGGGTCACTGCATGAGTACCTGGGTACTGACTGAATCATTAGAATACTACAAGGAGTGTGCCTGGATGAATCTTTTAAGTTTTGGGGTTTTGGCGCAGTGAATAGATTAGTACATGGTGCTGGATGAGTCACGGGAGGTGTGCAAGGGGAGTGACAGGGTATTTATTGGAGTATATAGATACTGACTGGGCAATTGAAGGTGTGAAAGACAATTGTGTAGGTGGTTAGAGGCCTGCATGCATAGTGGATAGACGTTTGAAGTAGTCCATGTGCTAAGGCCGGGTTCACTACATAAGTACCTGGGTACTGACAGAATCATTAGCGTACTACAAGGAGAGTGCCTTGGTGAATATATAAGTGGTTGGGTTTTGGTGCAGTCAATGGATTAGTACATGGTGCTGAATAAGTCACTGGAAGAGTGCAAGGGGAGTGACAGGGTGTTTGGCTGGAAGAACATGGATACTGACTGGGGAATTCAAGCTGTTAAAGAAAAGTGTATAGAAGGTTAGAAGCCTGCATGCATACTGGATAGACCTTTGAAGCAGTCCATGTGGTAATGCATGGTTCACTGCATGAGTACCTGCATACTGACTGAATCATTAAACTACTGCTAGGAGACTGCCAGGGTGAAACTTTTAAGTTTTTCTGTTTTGGCGCAGTGAATCGATTAGTACATGGTACTGGATCAGTCACTGGAGGAGTGAGAGATGAGTGACAGGGTGTTTAATTGAAGTATATAGATACTGAATAATTAATTGAAGAAGTGAAAGACAAGTGTGTAGGTGACTAGAGGCCTGCATGCATGGTGGATAGACGTTTAAATTGTCCAAGACCTCGGACACTGCATGATTACCTGGGTACTGACTGAATCATTACACTACTGCAAGGAGAGTGCCTGGGTTAATCTTTTTAAGTTTTTGTGTTTTGGTGCAGTGAATAGATTACTACATAGTGCCAGATGAGTCACTAGAGGTGGGCAATTGGACTGAAAGAGTGTTTACCGGAGTTTATAGATACTGACTAGTTAATTGAAGAAGTGAAAGACAACTGTGTAGGTGACTAGAGACCTGCATGCATACTGGACAGACGTTTGAAGCACTCCATGGGCTAAGGCGTGGGTCACTGCATGAGTACCTGGGTACTGACTGAATCATTAGAGTACTGCAAGGAGAGTGCCTGGATGAATCTTTTAAGTTTTGGGGTTTTGGCGCAGTGAATAGGTTAGTACGTGGTGCTGAATGGGTCACTAGAGATGTGCAAGGGGAGTGACAGGATGTTTGCTGGAAGTGTATGGATACTGACTGGGGAATTGCAGGTATGAAAGACAAGTGTGTAAATGGTTAGAGGACTGCCTGCACAGTGGATAGGGGTTTGACGCAGTCCATGTGCTAAGGCCTGGTCACTGAATGAGTACTTGGGTACTGACTGAATAATTTGAGTACTGCAAGGACAGTGCCTGGATGAATTTATAAGTGGTTGTGTTTTCGCACAGTGAATGGATTAGTACATGATGCTGAATGGATCAGTAGAGGAGTGTAAGGGCAGTGACAGGGTGTTTCCTGGAAGTGTATGGATATTGACTGGGGAATTGAAGGTGTGAAAGACAAGTGTGTAGATGGTTAGAGGACTGCATGCATAGTGGATAGGCGTTTGAATCAATCCATGTGCTAAGGCCTGCCTCACTCCATTACTACTTGGATATTAACTGAATGTTTACAGTATTGCAAGGAGAGTTCCTTGGTGAATACATACGCAATGACTGGCTTCTAATTCTACCAAAACTTGAGAACAGGAAAGGTTTTTAAGCAGTTATGTGTATGCAAAGATATGAAATACCCAAATGCTTCTCTCACAGTGGTTCCCAAATGCACACAGGCTCACAGTGTGATTCTAGACAAGCAACACTATCCCTTGGACTTTACCAAACTTCATTCACTACTCTGGAAGGGGTAAGGGGACTGCACACAATCTACATATTTCAGTACTGCACTTTAGTGTCAAAGCCTGACTCATTTTATCAATGCATAAGCAATGACTGGCTTCTAATGCTACTAAAACTTGACAACATGACAGGTTTTAAAACAGTTATCTGTCAGCAAATACATGATGTTACCAAATGCTACTCTCACAATGGTTACCCAAATGCACACAGACTCATAGTGTGATTCTAGACAAGCAACACTATCCCTAGGAGTTTACCAAAATGCATTCACCACTGTGGAAGGGGTAAGGGGACTGCACATAATCTACATATTTCAGTACTGCACTTTAGTGTCAAAGCCTGACTTATTTTATGATTGCATAAGCAATAACTGGCTTCTAATACTACTAAAACTTCACAACATGAAAGGTTTTAAAACAGTTATCTGTCAGCAAATACACAATATAACCAAATGCTTCTCTCACAATGGTTGGCCAAATGCACACAGACTCACAGTGTGATTCTAGACAAGTAACACTATCCCTTGGACTTTACCAAAACACATTCACTACTCTGGAAGGAGTAAGGGGACTGCACACAATATACATATTTCAGTACTGTACTTTATTGTCAAAGCCTGACTCATTTTATGAATGCATAAGCAATAACTGGCTTCTAATACTACTAAAACTTGACAACATGACGGGTTTTAAACAGTTATCTGTCAGCAAATACAGGATGTAACCAAATGCTTCTCTCACAATGGTTGGACAAATGCCCACAGGCTCACAGTGTGATTCTAGACAAGCAACACTATCCCTAGGAGTTTACCAATACTCATTCACTACTCTGGAAGGGGTAAGTGGACTGCACACATTCTACATATTTCAGTACTGCACTTTAGTGTCAAAGCCTGACTCATTTTATCAATGCATAAGCAAAGACTGGCTTCTAATGCTACTAAAACTTGACAACATGACAGGTTTTAAAACAGTTATCTGTCAGCAAATACATGATGTTACCAAATGCTTCTCTCACAACGGTTACCCAAATGCACACAGACTCACAGTGTGATTCTAGTCAAGCAACACTATCCCTAGGAGTTTACCAAAACTCATTCACTACTGTGGAAGGGGTAAGGGGACTGCACACAATCTACATATTTCAGTACTGCACCTTAGTGTCAAGGCCTGACTCGTTTTATCAATGCATAAGCAAAGACTGGCTTCCAATGCTACTAAAACTTGACAACATGACAGGTTCTAAAACAGTTATCTGTCAGCAAATACAGGATGTTACCAAATGCTTCTCTCACAATGCTTACCCAAATGCACACAGACTCACAGTGTGATTCTAGACAAGCAACACTATCTCTAGGAGTTTACCAAAAGTCATTCACTACTATGGAAGGGGTAAGGTGACTGCACACATTCTACATATTTCAATACTGCACACTACTGTGAAAGCCTGACTCAGTTTGCAATTGCATAAGCAATGACTGGCCTCTAATGCTACTCAAACTTGACAACAAACCAAATTTTAAAGCAGTTATCTGCAAGCAAATACATGATGTTACCAAATGCTTTTCTCACAATAATTGTCCAAATGTACACCGACTCACAGTGTGATTGTAGACAGCCAACTATCCCTTGTACAAAATACATTCACTAGTCTACAAGATGTAAGGTGACTGCAAACATTGCAGAACATTTTCTACTACACATTAGTACCAAAATGTTTCTCTCAAAATGATTCCTAAATGCACACAGACTCACTGTGTGATTCTAGACAAACAACACTATCCCTTGCACTGTAACAAAACACATTTCTTAATCTAGAAGTACTACATTTTAGTGTAGACACATAACTCATTTTGCAAATACATAAACAATGACTGGTTTCTAATTCTACCAAAACATAAAAACAGCACAATTATCTGTCTGCAAATACATGAAAAACACAAATGCTTATCACAGAATGGTTTCTACATGCACACACACTGTCAATAAGATTGTAGATCAAAAAAAGTACTCCCTGCACTTTAGCAGGAGAAATACATTAGTCTGATTAAAATCAAAATAGACCACATATATCCCCTTACAATTAAATAACTCACCTTTCATGTTGTTTTGTAGATTAAGAAGTATGTCAGTCACACACCAGATTTTCTTATACAGAATCTCTGCACTGTGCACCTGTCAGCAAAACCAAAGAATGGCAAAGTTTCCCTCTCATTTTGCACACATATACATGTAAACATCAAATCACATTCCTTCCCACATTAATTCAAAAGCTAACACACATTTCTATTGGTTAGACATTTCGACCCTTTCCAAATGACATAAATTTGAAACCTACCCCCAATCTGCCTTCTGCCTGTTACCATAGAAACAGGTCATGGAACACAACTGAGCACACAGGTCACAAGTTTAGCACACAATGTTGCTAATCAAAACAGAAAGTGTGCTTGACTTTTCAACATATCAGCTTATCATATATAATGTTCCTTTCAATCAGTTATTGTTAACCAATAAGAATCATGCGTTTAAAAAACAGAAACATGCACGCTACTTTTCAGTGTAGAAGGTTGTCAAACAACCAATGATTTCTTGTCTTTTTTCAAAACTGCATCTTAGCCACCATTTTCGAAAAATCTTACTTTTCAAACTGCCATTTCATTTACAGAGACCATCTGAGTGCATCCAGACCTCCCTTCAAGATGCTTTGAGTGTGGGTTGTGGGACACAGCTATATTTTCTGGAGCCAAAGGTATGCAGAAAACAAAGGCATTCACAAAGACCTAGGCTTGCCAAATGTAGACATTAAATGGATTGGACAGAGAGGGTTAAAGTGACACCAATTAATGGCATTGGTGAAATCCTTTATGCATATCCAACACCCTGACCTCATAATAGTGCACTGTGGTGGCAATGTCCTAGGCACTTTGACTGGGGTAGGTATGGAAATGCTTATGAAGGACACCTTTGCAGAATTAATTTCACTTTTTCCCAAAAGTGCCTTTGTGTATTCTAACATATACCAAAGGCAGAAATGGAACTGGTCCAATCATTTTTGTCCACAGATTGAGAAAGCTAGGAAACATGTGAATAAATCTGTTTCTGCTTTTCTCCGAGACTATAGATTGGGGTCCATTTACAATAACAATCTGAGCTTTCGTATGCAAGAGATGTATAGGAAAGATGGAGTACACTTTACTGATGAAGGAAACAGGGTCTTCCTCAACAACTTTAGACTCTGTATAGGTACTTACTTATAGGTACCAAAAGCTCTCAATGAACACAACGGCTCTTTTTAGAGCCACTCAAGAACAAAACACTTAAGCTTGATGTTTATCTCCAAAAAATGTCAGTTTTTTTCCTTGGAGTCACGCACCCAACGCGTTAGGAAACGCGCACCCTACGCGAGAGAAATCGTGCACCCAACGCGTTAGGATGCGCGACTCCTAATTTTACCGTAAAAAAAAAATAGGCCCTATCACTAATTTTTATTATCCCCGGGGACCCCATCCCCGGGACTTATAAAAACACGTTGGGGACGGTGGGGGGAGCCCCAATGACCCCACGGTCCCAGCCGGCTCCCCGTGTCCTTCGGGAGCCGGCATTGCTTTTCCACATGGGGAGCTGCTGACATGCAGCTCCCCGTGTGGAAAAGCAATGTGTTTGGATTTTGAAAGAGAGAGCAGGTTTCCCTGCTCTCTCTTTCAAAATCCAAACGAAGTTTGCTATGTGAGGGCGGTAGACTCCCGCCCTCTCATAGCAAACAACAGTGTCCTGGGGTGGACACCCCAGGACACTGTAGGAGCCAGCCCTGGGGGGTGGCGGTCCCCAGGGCCCTTTAGGGCTCCAGGATGGGGGCCACGCAGCCCCCCTCACTCAATAAATAAAGCCCCGGGGGGTGGTGGTCCCCGGGCTTGGTGGGGCCATTCAGCCCCCCCACCCTATTTATTTTGTAGCCCCGGCGGGGTAGCGGTCCCTAGGGCTGGGGGGCCACCCTGGGCTCCCCTTTTAATTTTTTATGCATTTTGCCCCCGGGATTTGGCACCCTGGGGGCTAATTATTAAGGAAGTGCGAAAGACCGCGTTTCTTTTTTTTTTTTACGGCCGGATCCGCGCACCCTGCGCGCATTTTGCCATATTTTTTTAAAAAGAGGGCCCTGGGGAGTCCTTCTGGGACCCCTAAGCTATACTAGAGGGTCAGAGTATTTCTACCCTGCCCCTTTACATCTTTCACACACTTATTTCCCTTACTTCCTCAGCCTCGCTTCTACCGAGGCACAAAATGGCTGCCAACAGTTCCTGGTTTCGAATGTTGACAGACACTTGACAGCCAATTAGCATTCAGCGTGTGATTGGGAGGGTGCACGCACGGTTCACAGAGGGTGCGCTCAGGGTGCGCATTAACCCTGGGCGCGACACTACGCTTCGCCCACGTAGTGTACGTAGCGCTGCCTGCTTCGCAGTTTTCGAAGTAGGCGAAGCAGGCAGCGCCTACGCACACTACGTGGGCGAAGCGTAGCTGCCTGCCGCCCACCACCCGCCTCCCGCCCGCCGTACTTTTAAAAGAAAAAATGAATTTGTAATAAAGGAAATTAGGCACTTACCTGACGCGCGGCGTCTCCCGGGGCTCCCTCTTCCTGTTTTTCAATTTTCCTGACTAATGCGCATGCGCGGACGCCCGCGCATGCGCATTTCTCGCAAGAAATGCGCATGCGCGGGCGTCCGCGCATGCGCATTTGTCAGGAAAATTGAAAAACAGGAAGAGGGAGCCCCGGGAGACGCCGCGCGTCAGGTAAGTGCCTTTAATTTGCTTTATTACAAATTAATTGAATCTTTTAAAAGTAGGGTGGGTGGGTGGCGGGTGGCGCGTAGTGGGGCTACGCGAAGCGCGTAGTGTGCGTAGATTTGGGCACACTACGTGCTGCTTCACGTAGCCCCACTACGCCCACTACGCCCACCCTTAGTGCGCATAGGGTGCGCGGATCCTCCGAGGCCATAGATATATATGTACATTTAACTCTAATTTTCTCAGGAACTACTGAACCGATTTACACCATTCAAGCAAAAGGCACGAGTCTGAACTGAGGACTACCTCTTTGCCAAATTTGGTGTAATTCCGTTCAGCAGTTCGGGCTGTAGCTGCGTCAAAAGGTCCTATGGGAAATTGCATGGGGAAAATGCGTTTTGGGACCCCCCTTTTTTCTTGGCCCCTGCTTGATGAATCACCCTGAACCTTTCAGGGTAGGAGCGGACCGGAGCTGGGCAAATGTTTGGAAAATTTTGCGAAGATTCGTCAACCGGCGCCAGACTTATTGGGAATAGAATGTTGCAGATTTCCTATGGAAAATAGGTCCTAACTATAACTACCTACTGTCGACCGCCAGTAGGTAATATATATAAATATATATATATATATATATATATATATATATATATATATATATATATATATATATATATATATATATATATATTACCTACTGGCAGTCGCCAGTAGGTAGTTATAGTTAGGACCTATTTTCCATAGGAAATCCGCAACATTCTATTCCCAATAAGTCTGGCGCCAGTTGACGAATCTTAGCAAACTTTTCCAAACTTTTGGCCAGCTCCAGTCCGCTCTTATCCTGAAAGTTTCGTGATGATTCGTCAAGCGGGGGCTGAGAAAAAAGGGGTGTCCCAAAAAGCTTTTTCCCCATGCAGTTTCCCATAGGACCTGTTGACGCAGCTACAGCCAGAACTGCTGAACGAATTACACCAAATTTGGCAGAAAGGTAGACCTTGGTTCAGAGTTGTGCCTTTTGCTTAAATGGTGTAAATCCGTTCAGTAGTTCCTGAGAAAATCAAAAGTAAAATCACATATATATCTGGGCGGAGCCTAACCACACATCTCATCGTGAGATCTGATTGGCTGTCAGCACTTCATCCAGGAAGTGTTGGCAGCCATCTTGGGACCAATATACATGATAGCACCTCATTAAAAAGCATTGCAGTTAATAGAAAGTTTTAAGAATTTAGTTACATTATAAATCATTTGTTGATGGTACCATACTCATTTATGAATTATGGTATGTTCTAAGGTGATTTTACTATGTGAAAAAGCCTTCTGCTGGGATATCATGAATCATGTTTGAGAGAAAACTATTTTCACATGCTTTTCCCGCAGAGGTTTGGAAGGTGATCTATAAGCTAGACTGAGAGCATATTTTCTGTAAATTCACATTATCTTTCTTAGTCAAGTGAGAATGAAGTCTGAAATTCTCAGTAAAACATGTACATCCAACAAGGGCAGAGACTGTCAGTTGATTCCTTTGTGTTCTACTGCAGCTTCCCAGAGTGTTCCAAAGAACAACTAGAGCGCTAACACTCCTACTTATGATAAACGTATGGCACACCTGAAGCCATCTTGATTGGAATAAAGTGGTAACTCTTAAAACATTTAATTTAAAAAGGAACAAAATGAGGGGGTTCATTTTGCCATAGAATGTATGATTAGTGCTGCGGAAAGATAAATTAGGGCACATTTTGAGAGACTTCTCAAATCCTCTTCTATTTCATTAAAGAATTCTGACATGCAGACTGAAACATGCACTTTCAATACCAGCAGCAGACTTCCCTGGTGAGTAGTAGCTTTACTACAGTGATCTAATGAGCAACTAGAGTGCTAACATTCTGAATTTATGGCAAATGTGTGACACATCGGAATGCCTTCTTCATTGAATCAAAGTAAAAAACTGACAGTATGCCTACTGAGGAGACTGCAGTAAATGAGGAAATTAGGAAAATTCATAACAAGTCTCCCAAGATGGCCACCAGAGACAAAAGAGCCCAAATGTAGCACAAATATCACCGAGATGTAGCCCAAGTATAGCCCAATGACAGAAATCCCAGAGTGTTTTAAAGAACAACTAGAGTGCTAACAGTCTTACTTATGACAAAAGTATGGCACACCTGAAGCCATCTTGATTGGAATAAAGTGGTAACACTTAAAACATTTAATTTGCAAAGGAACAAAATGAGGGGGTTCATTTTGCCATAGAAATTATGATTAGTGCTGCAGAAAGAAAAATTAGGGCACATTTCTCAAATCCTCTTCTATTTTATTAAAAAGTTCTGACATGCAGACTGAAACATGCACTTTGAATACCAGCACCAGACTTCCCTGGTGAGCAGTAGCTTTACTACAGTGATCTAATGAGGAACTAGAGTGCTACCATTCAGAATTTATGGCAAATGTGTCACATCTGAATGCCTTCTTGATGGAACCAAAGTAAACAAGCATTGAAAATGCAATAGGTCTCGCCCTCGTTTAAGTTAAAGCAATTCTGTTTGTAATTAGGTGGCTTTTTAGCTTTGCTTTTATTAGTGTTTTTCAAAAGTTCATGGACATAACATGCATATATGTATATGTATGCATGCATTTATATTTGTATTTATATAGATATGCAGATTATATATATGTTTATATATGTATGTATATATATATATACACATACATATCTATAAATGCATATGCATATATGTGCATATGTGTGCGTGTAGAGAGAGGTAGAGAGGTAGAGGTGTAGAGGTAGAGACGTAGAGGTAGAGAGGTAGAGGTAGAGAGGTAGAGAGTAGTAGAGGGAGAGGTAGAGAGAGGTAGAGAGGTAGAGAGTAGAGGATGAGTAATAGAGAGTAGAGAGTAGTAGAGAGAGTAGCAGAGAGTGAGTAGTAGAGAGTAGTAGAGAGTGAGAAGTAGAGAGTAGTAAAAAGTGAGTAGTAGAGTGAGTAGTAGAGAGTAGTAGAGAGTGATTAGTAGAGAGTAGTAGAGAGTGAGTATTAGAGAGTGAGTAGTAGAGAGTAGTAGAGAGTGAGTAGTGGAGACTGAGTAGCAGAGAGAGAGTAGTAGAGAATGAGTAGTAGAGTGAGTAGTAGAGAGTAGTAGAGAGAGAGTAGTAGAGAGTGAGTAGTAGAGAGTAGTAGAGAGTGAGTAGTAGAGAGTAGTAGAGAGAGAGTAGTAGAGAGAGAGTAGTAGAGAGTTAGTAGTAGACAGTAGTAGACAGTGTGTAGTAGAGAGTAGTGCAGAGTGAGTTGTAGAGAGTAGTGGAGTAGTAGAGAGTGAGTAGTAGAGAGTAGTAGAGTGTGAGTAGTAGAGTGAGTAGTAGGGAGTAGTAGAGAGTGCGTAGTAGAGTGAGTAGTAGAGAGCAAGTAGTAGAGAGTGTGTAGTAGAGAGAGAGTAGTAGAGAGTAGTAGAGAGTGAGTAGTAGAGAGTGAGTAGTTAAGAGAGTAGTAGAGAGTAGTAGAGTAGTAGAGAGTGAGTAGTAGAGAGTGAGTAGTTGAGAGTAGTAGAGAGTGAGTATCAGAGAAGAGAGAGTAGTAGAGTAGCAGAGAGTGAGTAGTAGAGTGAGTAGTAGAGAGTAGTAGAGAGCGAGTAATAGAGAGTGAGTAGTGGAGAGTGAGTAGTAGAGTAGTAGAGAGTGAGTAGTAGAAAGAGAGTAGTAGAGTGAGTAGTAGAGAGTGAGTAGTAGAGAGAGAGAGTAGTAGAGAGTAGTAGAGAGTGAGTAGTAGAGTAGTAGAGAGTGAGTAGTAGAGTGAGTAGTAGAGAGTAGTAGAGATTCAGTAGTAGAGAGAGTAGTAGAGAGTGAGTAGTTGAGAGTGAGTAGTAGAGAGTGAGTAGTAGAGAGTAGTTGAGAGTAGTAGAGTAGTAGAGAGTGAGTAGTAGAGAGTGAGTAGTAGAGAGTAGTAGAGTGAGTAATAGAGAGCGAGTAGTAGAGAGAGAGAAGTAGAGAATGAGTAGTAGAGTAGTAGAGAGTGAGTGGTAGAGAGCAGTAGAGAGCAGTAGAGTGAGTAGTAGAGAGTAGTAGAGAGTGAGTAGTAGAGAGTGAGTAGTAGAGAGTAGTAGTATAGAGTAGTATAGAGAGAGTAGTAGAGAGTGAGTAGTAGAAAGTAGTAGCGAGTGAGTAGTAGAGAGTGAGTAGTTTAATTTAAAAGGAACACAATGAGGAGGTTCATTTTGCCATACAAATTATGATTAGTGCGGAAAACAGAAAATTAGGGTACATTTTGAGTGACTTCTCAAATCCTTTTCTATTTCAATAAAAAATTCTGACATGCAGACTGAAACATGCACTTTCAATACCAGCAGCAGACTTCCCGGGTGAGCAGTAGCTTTACTACAGTGATCTAATAAGCAACTAGAGTGCTAACATTCTGAATTTATGGCAAATGTGTGACACATCTGAATGCCTTCTTCATTGAATCAAAGTAAAAAACTGACAGTATGCCTACTGAGGAGACTGTAGTAAATGAGGAAATTAGGAAACTTCATAACAAGTCTCCCAAGATGGCCACCAGAGACAAAAGAGCCCAAATGTAGCACAAATATCACCGAGATGTAGCCCAAGTATAGCCCAATGACAGAAATCCCAGAGTGTTTTAAAGAACAACTAGAGTGCTAACAGTCTTACTTATGACAAAAGTATGGCACACCTGAAGCCATCTTGATTGGAATAAAGTGGTAACACTTAAAACATTTAATTTGCAAAGGAACAAAATGAGGGGGTTCATTTTGCCATAGAAATTATGATTAGTGCTGCAGAAAGAAAAATTAGGGCACATTTCTCAAATCCTCTTCTATTTTATTAAAAAGTTCTGACATGCAGACTGAAACATGCACTTTGAATACCAGCACCAGACTTCCCTGGTGAGCAGTAGCTTTACTACAGTGATCTAATGAGGAACTAGAGTGCTACCATTCAGAATTTATGGCAAATGTGTCACATCTGAATGCCTTCTTGATGGAACCAAAGTAAACAAGCATTGAAAATGCAATAGGTCTCGCCCTCGTTTAAGTTAAAGCAATTCTGTTTGTAATTAGGTGGCTTTTTAGCTTTGCTTTTATTAGTGTTTTTCAAAAGTTCATGTACATAACATGCATATATGTATATGTATGCATGCATTTATATTTGTATTTATATAGATATGCAGATTATATATATGTTTATATATGTATGTATATATATATATATACACATACATATCTATAAATGCATATGCATATATGTGCATATGTGTGCGTGTAGAGAGAGGTAGAGAGGTAGAGGTGTAGAGGTAGAGACGTAGAGGTAGAGAGGTAGAGGTAGAGAGGTAGAGAGTAGTAGAGGGAGAGGTAGAGAGAGGTAGAGAGGTAGAGAGTAGAGGATGAGTAATAGAGAGTAGAGAGTAGTAGAGAGAGTAGCAGAGAGTGAGTAGTAGAGAGTAGTAGAGAGTGAGTAGTAGAGTGAGTAGTAGAGAGTAGTAGAGAGTGATTAGTAGAGAGTAGTAGAGAGTGAGTAGTAGAGAGTGAGTAGTAGAGAGTAGTAGAGAGTGAGTAGTGGAGACTGAGTAGCAGAGAGAGAGTAGTAGAGAATGAGTAGTAGAGTGAGTAGTAGAGAGTAGTAGAGAGAGAGTAGTAGAGAGTGAGTAGTAGAGAGTAGTAGAGAGTGAGTAGTAGAGAGTAGTACAGAGTGAGTTGTAGAGAGTAGTGGAGTAGTACAGAGTGAGTAGTAGAGAGTAGTAGAGAGTGAGTAGTAGAGTGAGTAGTAGGGAGTAGTAGAGAGTGAGTAGTAGAGTGAGTAGTAGAGAGCAAGTAGTAGTGAGTGTGTAGTAGATAGAGAGTAGTAGAGACTAGTAGAGAGTGAGTAGTAGAGAGTGAGTAGTTAAGAGAGTAGTAGAGAGTAGTAGAGTAGTAGAGAGTGAGTAGTAGAGAGTGAGTAGTTGAGAGTAGTAGAGATTGAGTATCAGAGAGAGTAGTAGAGTAGCAGAGAGTGAGTAGTAGAGTGAGTAGTAGAGAGTAGTAGAGAGCGAGTAGTAGAGAGTGAGTAGTGGAGAGTGAGTAGTAGAGTAGTAGAGAGTGAGTAGTAGAAAGAGAGTAGAACAGAGTAGTAGAGTGAGTAGTAGAGAGTGAGTAGTAGAGAGAGTAGTAGAGTAGTAGAGAGTGAGTAGTAGAGTGAGTAGTAGAGAGTAGTAGAGATTCAGTAGTAGAGAGAGTAGTAGAGAGTGAGTAGTAGAGAGTAGTAGAGAGTAGTAGAGTAGTAGAGAGTGGGTAGTAGAGAGTGAGTAGTAGAGAGTAGTAGAGTGAGTAGTAGAGAGCGAGTAGTAGAGAGAGAGAAGTAGAGAATGAGTAGTAGAGTAGTAGAGAGTGAGTGGTAGAGAGCAGTAGAGAGCAGTAGAGTGAGTAGTAGAGAGTAGTAGAGAGTGAGTAGTAGAGAGTAGTAGTAGAGAGTAGTAGAGAGAGAGTAGTAGAGAGTGAGTAGTAGAAAGTAGTAGCGAGTGAGTAGTAGAGAGTGAGTAGTTTAATTTAAAAGGAACACAATGAGGAGGTTCATTTTGCCATACAAATTATGATTAGTGCGGAAAACAGAAAATTAGGGCACATTTTGAGTGACTTCTCAAATCCTTTTCTATTTCAATAAAAAATTCTGACATGCAGACTGAAACATGCACTTTCAATACCAGCAGCAGACTTCCCGGGTGAGCAGTAGCTTTACTATAGTGATCTAATAAGCAACTAGAGTGCTAACATTCTGAATTTATGGCAAATATGTGACACATCTGAATGCCTTCTTGATGGAATGAAAGTAAAAAACCTGAAAGTATTTCCTACTGAGGAGACTGTTGTAAATGAGGAAATTAGGAAACTTCAAAACAAATAAGTCTCCCACGATGGCCACCAGAGACAAAAGAGCCCAAATGTAGCACAAATATCACCGAGATGTAGCCCAATTATAGCCCAATGACAGAATATCCCATAGTGTTTTAAAGAACAACTAGAGCGCTAACAGTCTTACTTATGACAAAAGTATGGCACACCTGATGCCATCTTGATTGGAATGAAGTGGTAATACTTAAAACATTTAATTTGCAAAGGAACAAAATGAGGGGGTTCATTTTGCCATAGAATTTATGATTAGTGCTGCAGAAAGAAAGATTAGGGCACATTTTGACTTCTCAAGTCCTCTTCCATTTCAAATGGAATCAAAGTAAACAAGCATTGAAAATTCAATCTCGCCCTCGTTTAAGTTAAAGCAATTCTGTTTGTAATTAGGTGGCTTCTAAGCTTTGCTTGTATTAGAGTTTTTCAAACTTTCATGTACATACCATGCATATGTATGCATATATGGATATGTATATGTTTGCATGCATTTATATTTATATAGATATGCAGATTATATTTATATGTTTATATATGTATATATTAGGGGGACTCAAGGAATCGTTTTTTTGTCATTAAGGAAAATTTCAGATCGGACATTCTGTGTTCAGTCCTGCGCAGCAAGTAATTATCTGGACTGTCATCTGTGAGCCCATCCCCATCATCCGTCCCAGTAAGGTTAATTCTGAGAGTTGTAGTATTTGCAGAACTCCCGCTGATGTCTGGTCACGTGATGGGGGATTGCCAATGCTCCCACCAATGGGAGGGTGCTGGACTATTTTAGGACACAGGTGGGGCAGCACCTTGATCTACAGCGGCATCCGACGAAGGCTGAAGGCAGCCGAAATGCATCATGCCACATGCTGTTTTCATTAAATAGATTCCAAAGAAATCCCCTGTGTGGCCTCTACCTTTCATCACTGGAGGGGTTTGGTTCATATGTATATATATATGCACATACATATATATAAATGCATATGCATATATATGCATATATATATGTGCATATGTGTGCATGTACAGAGAGGTAGAGAGGTAGAGGTGTATAGGTAGAGGTGTAGAGGTAGAGAGGTAGAGGTAGAGAGGTAGAGAGTAGTAGAGAGAGAGGTAGAGAGAGGTAGAGAGGTAGAGAGTAGAGAGCTAGTAATAGAGAGTAGAGTGTGAGTAGTAGAGAGTAGTAGAGAGTAGTAGAGAAAGTATCAGATAGTGAGTAGTAGAGAATAGTAGAGTGAGTAGTAGAGAGTGAGTAGTAGAGAGTGAGTATTAGAGAGTGAGTAGAAGAGAGTAGTAGAGAGTAAGTAGTAGAGTGAGTAGTAGAGAGTGAGTAGTAGATAGTAGAAGGTGAGTAGTAGAGAGTAGTAGAGAGTGAGTAGCAGAGAGAGAGTATTAGAGAGTAGTAGAGAGTAAGTAGCAGAGTGAGTAGTAGAGTGTAGTAGAGAGAGAGTAGTAGAGAGTGAGTAGTAGAGAGTAGTAGAGAGTGAGTAATAGAGAGTAGTAGAGAGAGAGTAGTAGAGAGTGAGTAGTAGAGAGTAGTAGAGAGTGAGTAGCAGAGAGAGAGTATTAGAGAGTAGTAGAGAGTAAGTAGCAGAGTGAGTAGTGGAGTGTAGTAGAGAGAGAGTAGTAGAGAGTGAGTAGTAGAGAGTAGTAGAGAGTGAGTAATAGAGAGTAGTAGAGAGAGAGTAGTAGAGAGTGAGTAGTAGAGAGTAGTAGAGAGTGAGTAGTAGAGAGTGAGTAGTAGAGAGTAGTGGAGTAGTAGAGAGTGAGTAGTAGAGAGTAGTAGAGTGAGTACTAGAGAGTAGTAGAGAGCGAGTAGCAGAGAGCAAGTAATAGAGAGTGTGTAGTAGAGAGTGAGTAGTAGAAGGTAGTAGAAAGTGAGTAGAGAGAGAGAGTAGTAGAGTGAGAAGTAGAGAGAGTAGTAGAGTAGTAGAGAGTGAGTAGTAGAGTGAGTAGTAGAGAGTAGTTGAGAGCGAGTAGTAGAGAATGAGTAGTGGAGAGTGAGCAGTAGAGAGTAGTAGAGAGTGAGTAGTAGAGAGTGAGTTGTACAGAGTGAGTAGTAGAGAGTAGTAGAGAGTGAGTAGTAGAGAGAAGTAGAGTGAGTAGTAGAGAGTGAGTAGTAGAGAGTGAGTAGTAGAGAGCGAGTAGTAGAGAGTAGTAGATTAGTAGAGAGTGAGTAGTAGAGAGTAGTGGAGTAGTAGAGAGTGAGTAGTAGAGAGTAGTAGAGAGTGAGTAGTAGAGTGAGTACTAGAGAGTAGTAGAGAGCGAGTAGCAGAGAGCAAGTAGTAGAGAGTGTGTAGTAGAGAGTGAGTAGTAGAGAGTAGTAGAGAGTGAGTAGAGAGAGAGAGTAGTAGAGAGTGAGAAGTAGATAGAGTAGTAGAGTAGTAGAGAGTGAGTAGTAGAGTGAGTAGTAGAGAGTAGTTGAGAGCGAGTAGTAGAGAATGAGTTGTAGAGAGTGAGCAGTAGAGAGTAGTAGAGAGTGAGTAGTAGAGAGTGAGTAGTACAGAGTGAGTAGTAGAGAGTAGTAGAGAGTGAGTAGTAGAGAGTAGTAGAGTGAGTAGTAGAGAGTGAGTAGTAGAGAGAGAGTAGTAGAGAGTGAGTAGTAGAGAGTGAATGGTAGAGAGTAGGAGAGAGTAGTAGAGTGAGTAGTAGAGAATAGTAGAGAGTGAGTAGTAGAGCGAGTAGTAGAGAGTAGTAGAGTAGTAGATAGTGAGTAGTAGAGAGTGAGTAGCAGAGAGAGTAGTAGAGAGTGAGTAGTAGAGAGTGAGTAGTAGAGAGTAGTAGAGAGCGAGTAGTAGAGAGTGAGTAGTGGAGAGTGAGTAGTAGAGAGCGACTAGTAGAGAGTGAGTAGTAGAGAGTGAATAGTAGAGAGTGAATAGTAGAGAGTGAGTAGTAGAGAGAGAGTAGTAGAGATTAAGTAGTAGAGAGTAGTAGAGTGAGTAGTAGAGAGTGAGTATTAGAGAGTAGTAGAGAGAGAGTAGTAGAGAGTGAGTAGTAGAGAGAGAGTAGTAGAGTAGTAGAGAGTGAGTGGTATAGAGCAGCAGAGAGTAGTAGAGTGAGTAGTAGAGCGTAGTAGAGAGTGAGTAGTAGAGAGTGAATAGTAGAGAGTAGTAGTAGAGAGTAGTAGAGAGAGAGAGTAGTAGAGAGTGTAGTAGAGAGTGAGTAGTAGAGAGTAGTAGTGAGTGAATAGTAGAGAGTGAGTAGTAGAGTAGTAGACAGTGAGTGGTAGAGAGTAGTAGAAAGTAGTAGAGTGAGTAGTAGAGAGTGAGTAGTAGAGAGTGAATAGTAGAGAGTAGTAGAGAGTGAGTAGTAGAGAGAGTAGTAGTAGACAGTGAGTAGTAGAGTAGTAGAGCGTGAGTAGTAGAGAGTGAGTAGTAGAGAGTGAGTAGTAGAGTAGTAGAGAGTGAGTAGTTGAGAGTGAGTAGTAGAGAGTGAGTAGTAGAGAGTAATAGAGTAGTAGAGAGTGAGTAGTAGAGAGTAGTAGAGAGTGAGTAGTAGAGAGTGAGTAGTAGAGAGAGAGTAGTAGAGAATCAGTAGTAGAGTAGTAGAGAGTAGTCAGTCAGTGTCAGTCAGTGTCAGTCAGTCAGTCAGTGTCAATCAATCAGTGTCAGTCAGTGTCAGTCAATCAGTGTCAGTCAGTCAGTGTCAGTCAATCAGTGTCAGTCAGTGTCAATCAGTGTCAGTCAGTGTCAGTCAGTCAGTCAGTGTCAGTCAGTCAGTGTCAGTCAATCAGTGTCAGTCAATCTGTGTCAGTCAGTGTCAATCAGTCAGTGGGAGTCAGTCAGTGTCAGTCAGTCAGTGTCAGCTAGAGCAGCTCTACTGACCTGGTTCTGTGGCTCTAAAGCAGCTCTGCTGACCTGGTTCTCTCTCTCTAAAGCAGCTCTGCTGACCTGGTTTCTCTGGCTCTACAGCAGGTCTGCTGACCTGGTTCTCTGGCTCTAGAGCAGCTCTGCTGACCTAGTTCTTATGCTACAGAGCAGCTCTGCTGATCTAGTTCTCTGGCTCTACAACAGCTCTGCTGACCTGGTTCTCTGGCTCTAAAGCAGCTCCGCTGACCCAGTTCTATGGCTCTGAAGCAGTTCTGCTGACATGGTTCTCTGGCTCTAGAGTAGCTCTGCTGACCTGGTTCTCTCCCTCTAAAGCAGCTCTACTGACCTGGTTTCTCTGGCCCTGCAGCAGCTCTGCAGACCTGGTTCTCTGGCCCTAGAGCAGCTCTGTTGACCTGGTTCTTAGGCTCTAGAGCAGCTCTACTGACCTGGTTCTCCTGGCTCTAAAGCAGCTCTGCTTACCTGATTCTATGGTTCTAAAGCAACTCTGCTGATTTGGATCTCTGGCTCTAGAGTAGCTCTGCTGACCTGGTTCTCTGGCTCTAAAGCAGCTCTGCTATCCTGGTTCTCTGGCTCTAAAGCAGCTCTGCTGGCCTGGTTCTCTGGCTCTACAGCAGCTCTGCTGACCTGGTTTTCTGCACTCACGATGCACGCACCCGACTTCGCGAAAATATATTTAAAAATAATATAAGTTTATTATAAGTACAAATATATTATTTTGATGAATATCTTACATAATCTCTTGCCTTAATATGTATATTAAAGACACATACATATCATTTTGGAACATACATTTTTTTTGCGATGAGTCGCGCACCCAGCACGCCCCAGCACGTATATGATGTCACGCGGGACTGGTAGTTCATCAAACCCATGTGGGTCGTCGCTGCAAAACACATTTCCAAAGTTTATCACAAGGCACGGCAAACACATACTATCTGCTACTGAGGAGGGCGGTGGCCCGAAACGCGTATAGCAGGAAGAAAACGAAGGTTGCAGTTTTCAACAGACTGCCTGTGCTCTGGCATTAATCCTACCTGTAGTGCGGTCCTATCAAGGGGCAAACTCTTTCTTTCATAAATAGCGGTCGGCCCGGCCGCGGGACTGCATAACTACGAAATGTTTGTGTGTCCGCTACTGAGCAAAGGAATGCAGTGTTAAAGTGGAGCAGGAGGTGCTGTTTATGTGCATGGGCGCCTGAATGAATTTTGCCGTGCCTTGTGATAAACTTTGAAAATGTGTTTTGCAGCGACGACCCACATGGGTTTGATGAACTACCAGTCCCAAGAATCCTTACGAGCAGTTGCACCTGTGAAATATTGATTGGGGATATACCGGTGGTTATCCGTACACTGCCAAACACATACTATCTGCTACTGAGGAGGGCGGTGGCCCGAAACGCGTATAGCAGGAAGAAAACGAAGGTTGCAGTTTTCAACAGACTGCCTGTGCTCTGGCATTAATCCTACCTGTAGTGCGGTCCTATCGAGGGGCAAACTCTTTCTTTCATTCATATATATATATATATATATATATATATATTCACTGAAAAAACCATAGGTTTCACACATGTTATAGTTAGCGGAAATTTTACTGATAAAAAACCAATGAAATTCCCCCGTTATAGTTAGTGCAGGCAACTATAACTCACGCGACCGCAATCCTCTGCTGATGCGAATACTGTTTTTAGACACTTATTTGCCCATGTCTTCTTCCATAAATTTTTAGCTATACATATATTACAAATATTTTTTTTTCATAAAGACACATATGTCATCAGCAGAAGATTGCGGTCGCGTGAGTTATAGTTGCCTGCACTAACTATAACGGGGGAATTTCATTGGTTTTTTATCAGTAAAATTTCCGCTAACTATAACATGTGTGAAACCTATGGTTTTTTCAGTGAATTTGCAAGGTTTTTTAAATGCTAATTCCTAACTATAACGTGTGTGAAACCTATGGTTTTTTCAGTGAATTTGTACGGTTTTTTAAATGCTAAGTTACTTTACGCCATTCGTGGCGTGCGCGCCCACTTAACGCAGTTCGTTTCGTGCGCGCACGGTGTGCTTCGCGCACCGTGCGCGCACAGTGAGCACGCGGTGCGCTTCACGCACCGCGCGCCCACTTGCTTGCCCACGTTACGCTAGATGGGCCATGTACGCACGATGCGCTTCGCGCACCGTGAGCACATAGAGGACATATGATGCACTTCGTTTAGAAAGGTAATATTTTACTTTTTCTTAGTGTTTAATAAGCCATGCACAAATGGTGCACTTTGGGCACCATTTGCACACGGGGTGGGGAGAGTGTGGATAATTTTTTTTTTTTTTAATTTTTTTACCGTACTCGTACGGTACGCGTAATCGGCGAAATTAGCAAAAAAATAAAAATTCCGTTTTTGGCCCTGGGGGATCTTTGGGGACTCCCTCAACATGGCAAGGTGTTTTGGAGCTGTCCAAACAGCCCCTTTACATGTTTTTGTGCTTTGTGTTTTAATCCACACTCTCAGTGCGAGAGAGAAAATGGCGGCCGCCGCTTCCTGGTTTCGGCCGATTCGAATGTTTACTAAGATCTAAGAGCCAATCAGAATCGCGCTCGCGCACGCCACCGTACGCGTACGGTAAGCGTACCGTAAGCGCACCGTAAGCTGGCTTAGATATATATATTGATTTAAAGGCTATTTTCTCAGAATCTACTGAACAGATTTACACCAAACCTACAAAAGGCACTTCCTTGACCTGGGGACTACCTCTCTGGCAAATTTCATTAAATTCTGTTCAGCCGTTCGGGCTGTAGCCCTGTCTAAAGGTCCTATGGAAAAATGCATGGGAAAAACGCGTTTTGGGACCCCCCTTTTATCTCAGCCCCCGCTTGACGAATCCCCCCGAGACTTTCAGGGTAGGAGCGGAGCGTAGCGCCCCACCTATTTTGAAACATTCGCGAGGATTCGTCGACCGGCGCCAAAGTTATTCAAAATAGAATGTTGCGGATTTCCTATGGAAACGTGGTCCTAACTATAACTACCTACTGGCGACCGCCAGTAGGTAATATATATATATATATATATATATATATATATTGGCAAAGGTGTATTGAAGAATGAGTGGGTGTATAAGTGTCTGAATGGATGATTTAATAGGTGCGTGGCTGACTCTAGAAGAGAGTGATTAAATGTGTCTTCCTGAATGCATGGGTTAGTGACTGATACAGACATTCACACAGTTTAGTTTGTCAGTTGATGTGTAAGCGGTTGCATGGGTTGGTGAGTAGCTAAATGAGGGTCTATATGGGTTATTGATTGGTTTTCTTAGTATCTGTAAGGGTGCCTGAGTGTCTGTGTGGATGGGTGGGAGGTGTGACTGTGCATAGATGTGTCAGTGGGTGATTCACTGGGTGTATGTGTTCAAGAGTGCATCTGTGAAGGGGTGTATGGGTGGGTGAGTGTGTGTATGGGTGTGTTGGTGAGCGAATGGATGCCTGAGTGGTACATATGTGAGTAACTGCATATGTGTCATATAATCGGAATCATATATCTTGGCAGCTCGGTGGATCCTTGGCGAGTCTAATGTTCCCATTATGTAAGCGTCTGCTGCTTATGGAACTTCATTTACTTTCAGACAGTTGCGGGGATTCTCCACCTGTACGCCACAATTTTTTACTTCTGCCATAATGTTACAATGTGCATGTTAAATAATAAGAGCTGTCTTTCTTATTTAACAGAGATTTTAGCTACAGCCTTGGTGCTTAGTGAAGGTCTTGATTTTTTGCTGTAATACTCTTACTAATCCTGGCTCCGGCAATTTACTCAAGTTGTGTGATCCTGTGAAAATCTCTTTAGGTCCCTGTGTTACAACTAGATTATCTATCAGAATTAAAAGTGCCACCAATTGTTACACTTGACATTGTCCTTTAAATCAGGTGATATGGATTTCTAAACCCTAACTCTAGTGGATAGGTTGTAGGTGAAAAAAAGAAGAAAAACACACATTGAATTTGAATTCCAGCATCCCCACTTCACCAGTTTGATAGCGAGGAAATCAGTTTCTTCTCTCTCACCACCTTAATCAATGTAGCTACCTAAACAAGCATAAAAAATGCAATAGGTCTCGCCTTTCATTAAGTTAAAGCCATTTGCTTTGCTATACAATACCATTAGCAAAGCAAATAGCTTTAACTTAATCAAAGGCGAGACCTATTGCATTTTCAATGCTTGTTAAACATTACTAAGGTTCTGTTGAAGTATATTGGTCTTCAAAGTGTTTCATTTCGTCTCCTTTTCCCCGTTACACCATCTTCCCTTGTTAGACTTGTCCTTTATCTCCTGGCATCTTTCTGAAGTCGTCCATCTACATATCTCAAACATCACCTACTTCCTCTTTATTGCTGGTTTTGACTCTATCCTTCTGTGTGTACATCCTTGCCTCACCTGTCCACCATGCATTCACATTCTCTTTTCATCTGTAAACACAGAATTTTCTTTGACATTTGGAGCAATCTTCTCAACAATTCTCATACCTCGTTCAAACACTTTAACATAAAATGGTAACTACAATTGGCACAAATGGGACCATCGTTCTGATCGCTCTGCAGAGAGGCCAAGGATTGAATGAGCATGTCATCTGAACACCTTCCTTGCCCACTGACAGGCCCTGTCAGAAACTGGCACTGCCGTTAGACTCCACCCCTGAGCTCACCCATGTTGCATGAAAAACAGAACTACAGAAACAACACGGGGGAGGGGTAATATTCTTAGGGAAAGGAATGCAAGATAAAGTAAAAATGTGAAATGTAAACAGGGACTGCATTGCTGATATAGATTAGCTTAGTGGTTTTATTGTCATTTAGAGATCCATCAGGGTTTTTGTTTGTAATATTAAGGACAGGTATATAGGGAAGGGACTCCTTTCAAAGTCAGCTTTTGATTACTTCCAGTTACTAAATCCGCCAGGATAGGTGATATATCGTGAGTACAATGAGCCCCAAGAGCTATATATGGGGTGCAGTGGTGTCCCTAAATCCTAGGCCACGGTGCCACTATATCTGCTGCACCATTGATAGCCAGCAACTGAGGTGGATTTTACAAAGAAATCTTTAGATAACCGTCTCTCCGCCACGGGATCTCCATATCCATCCCATCAGAGGAGGGGGCCGACAAAAGGATTTCTTCCCATGAGAGGAAGACGCAAGTGGGAAACCCCTGCTCAGGCGGGGCCCTCCTCCTGTGCAGGGTGGGAACCCCTCTTAGAACACTCAAGTGACGCTCCCCTTACTCGAGCAGGTTGTATTGGCGTCCGAGGGGGTCCCCTCCTCCTCCCTCAGCAGACCGCCCTGCAGGCTGGGGCCTCTGCCTTATCGGGACAGGTCTGTTTGTTGAGAGGAAATGTGCTTGTAGCGCCGGCTTGTCAGATCAGAGTGGGGCGTCTCCGCTCTGAGTCCGGACTCTCTGTGCTCAGCGGAGTATTAGTTAATTATCATTAAAGTCTTATCAAGGTAATTGTGACACAGCTGCTACCATATTGTTAATTTGTAATAACGCAACACTTCTGCCATTTTAGGCACTTGTGTAATTGTGGCGTGCTCTACTTTCTACATCCTAAGAATTATGAATGAACTGTGCCCGGGTTCGAACTTGTAACTTGCAGTTTATCACTTGTGGGCGCGCTTGTCACTGGCTGAGCTGCTTACCTCCTCGAATATAGTAGCCGCTGCCTGGCAGAGGTAGTCTGCACAAAAGTGCAAGAGACTCCTGATTGGTAGTGCTTTAAACCTTGATGCGGGACTGCCCTTAAGTTGAAAAGAGGGGATGGCACAGTTTGAAATGAAAGATTGTTTACGATCTTGGCCTCACCAGATTTGAATGGAGATGTTTCTGTACTCAACAAACCTTTAGCCCTGGCAGTGCGGCACCTTTACTTGAAACGCACGTTGGCGGTGTGCCCGAAATGTGTATTCAATTGCATGGTTATTATGGTGCAACAGGTGCAGTGGCACAGCGGGCCAGGTGGTTGTGGGGCCCACTGCACCTCAGTTATGCTGGTTTTAATACTACTAAATCAGCGGCGGGGTGTGGAGGGGGATCTTCCTTGCTTCATAGCCCATGCCACCTTTGCTATCCAATTGCTTGTAGTTCATTTTTATGTACAGAAAACTGCCATATGCCCACCATCGACTTCGTAAACAACCTTTTAAAATCTTGAGGGTTCCTGTGCACTTTGTTGTATATTTGTTGTATAAAGGTGTGCAGCAGTGCCGAGGCCTTGATGCAGTCATGTCCTATGTATGTTCGGTGAACTGGTGCTGTGGACGCTGCAGAGCAGGGCTTAGTACCCTGAAGCGGACTGCTGTGTGCCGTCTGTCCATGTGCACGCTCTTTTCCTCATCGTAATGGTGCTGCTGTGCTGTTTGCCACGGTATGCCTGCGCCCCTGTCCACATGGTCAGTGACTGGCTACCGCCCTCCCCCTATGACCACACCACCCCCGGACACAGCACCCAGACGTGGTATCTTTGGAAGGCGGGGGGTCGCGAAACCCCCCGGCCGGGCAGACTGTAGTGGGGCAGAGCTCCCAGAGAACTGCCTATGCCATGACACAGAGTCCACCTTATCCCATCTCTGCAATTTTGTATACTAACATTTCTGGGCCATATGGCAAGGTCGCTAACCGGTGTCAGGTCCTACTAGCTGCGCCTCCCCTACAGGTGTGCGCATGCGCAGCCGGGCCCGGTAATTACCCGGTCCACGCCGTGAACTTCATTTACCCACTAAAGGAGGGCCCTTACTCTGCGCCATCCGGTGACGTCATGAGTATGCGCGCGCGGGGTGGCTACCAGCCTAAGGAAAGCGTGACTCCCCAACCCGCGCCCCTTTGAAGCACCAGTTACCTTGCCCCTGAAGTTCTAGGAGGGGCCAATGGCCCCTCCCCCTGGGCGGGCACCTCCGTAGGATGATGCCCGCCCCCTCAGACCTTCAAATAGTTGCTCACCAGTCATGACCTTACCGCATGCCCCTCATACCTAATAAATACGACGACCTAAGGGAGAAAATTCTAAAGGACAACTACACTGACTAAAAACACAGGTCATGTACAACATCATAAAGCTACTAGGGAAAGAAAAGGCCTAAACACGACTGCAACAGTTTACACATAATCAAAAATCAATCGCTACCTAGGGAGAAAAAGGGCTACAAAAAGCATAGTCAAAACATAACTGCACAATACCATATTGATCACTACAATGGGAGAAAAAGTCCTAACAGAACAACCTCATCAGAAACTAACATTTCATGACAATTACCCGCGCCCAAATGCCCGCTAGTTGGGCTAACAACACATCAACCACGTACTCCAGGGATGGTGGGTGGGGAAAAGTTATCTGCCCCGAGCGCCGGGGCACGTCCTAAGTGGGGGAGCGTCCAGGGAACAAGGGGGTCACCTGGGCGCTCCCCACCGCTTTATCCCCCCCCCCAGTGGCCCGCCCCCCTCCCTTCCGACCCGGATGTCGATTAACGACATCCGGGTCATCCAGGCAGCCAATCGGCGGTAGGGCGCGCCCCCTAGTGACGCGCCCCACCACCGAGTAGTCCGGGGGGAGGTCGCCGCACAGCCATGCAGGCGGGGGGGCCAAAAGCCCCCCCTTTCCATTCTCTGCATAGACCCTCATCGCGCCTCCTTCCGGCTCTGTCCCGTGAGGCACCGAGCACACGAGCCGGAGGCTGCTGAGCGTCCATGGGCGATTGGGGCAGGTACGTGGGGAGACTTCCATCAGCTTCTCACCCAGGTGGCCTCTGGACTGGTCACCCCAACTGGTGCCTGATGGATCAGCTTGTGTCCGAATAGAACCGGGGATCTCAGCCCAGCTCCCGCCGCAGAGGTCCTCTTCTCTCTAAACGCCCCTTGTTATAAGCCGCCTGCTTGGCCTCTCTGCCGACGCAGTAAACTATGGATTACGGAGGCTTACAGGTAAATTAACATATAAATTAATAAAATGAATTTCGTTGCTTTCCATGCATCCCCAAATGCGATGCTGTGCACGCAACAAAATTCGTTTTATTAATTTATATGTTATCTTACCTGTAAACCTCCGTAATCCATAGTTTACTACCCCCCACCCTACCCCACCCCCTACCCACGTCACCGCCCTGCAGTTACTCTTACTACAGACCGCGGCTGGCTTTATCTTAGAAGAGCCCACCCTCCAAGTATTAGAGGGCGCATGCATATGATTTGGTAAAACAATAAGTGCTGGGGCCCAAAATATTGCTCAGAAGCCAGTTGGGGGAGAGGGGGGGGGTGTAACATCCCGGCCACTTTAATTCACTCTTGCAGGTATTTTTTAATCCTTGCTCTTTTCTCTTGGTCCTGCTTTCCTCTTTTGTATTTTGTCTCTCTCCCTTGCTGTGTCAGAAAACTGATACCGGTGCAGAATAAAATGCCTAGATAACGCATCTACTATTTCCTGCCACTTCAGATCACCCAGTGCATAGAGCTTTCCTCGGTGTGCACTTCAAGATGCGAGTCTTGCTCCCTGGAGGAGCCGCCTTGCCATTGGGTAACTTGAAAGTAATGATGTTTTATCCCGTACACGCTGAATGTAGTGCTTTGGAGCCGAGTGTATAGAGGCTTTAAAAGCGCCCACGTTTTACGTTTTCAGAAGTGAAGCGCTAGACTCAATCCCATCACATGCTCGCTGTGCGTTCCTCGACGTGGGCAGACATTTGGGTAAAGATGAGTGTATGGTTAAATGAAGTTGCTCATTTGAATCCTATCCATTTATGATACAGATTCCATGTTTCCGGAGTCACTGCCCTGCTTAGAAACATCTGCAGTCTCAGAGTCGAAGCTGGCTTTTGACAGGCTGAGGGAAGGAACAGCCGATGAATTATGATCCGTTTGCAATACTCGGAACGGTGTTACAGTGCCTTTTTTTTAAACTTGGCTTTATGCAACATTATATTACAAAATAGCAGTTATCAGTTGTTTAGACACCCTGGTATAGTATCTAAGTTTCAGTGGCTCACCACCACTCTCACACGAAAAACTAACGAACAGAGAGCTTATCTGGGAAAAGGAAAGGCCCTTGGGAAATGAGCGTGACGAGCTCCGAAGGCTCCTTTCGCATTTACATCCGGCGAAGCACTTTCTTATCTTTAGGGAGGGCCATCTGGCCCTCCCTAAAGATAAGAAACTGCTTCACGACAGAAGGAAGGCAGGCTAGCCAGTCTGGGTGGGCTGGACAAAAAAGCAAAAAGGAGGCACCCCAGAAAGCTTATTCCCAATGACAGGCCACCGTTTACCATAAACGGTGATGCCAGCCAATGGGAATAAGGGGCAGGGCTTCAAGCCCTTTTCAGAGAAGAACTCATATGCAATAAATCTCGCCAAGCGAGCTACACATGTGTGCAGCAATGCTAGGCGAGACCTAGAAAGGGAGTGCCTAAAGGGGCTTTAGACAGCACTGTGCGCTGTTCAAGAATATCCACTTGTGCCCATTTTACCAATCCTGGAGGGATAAGCTGTCTGTGCCAGAACAGAAAGGCGGGGCCCTTGTGCTGCACACCTAATTTCAAAGCCCCGGGCAATTCTAAAGCTTGATACCAGTGACACACAAGGCTCATATGTGTGACAGAAACAAGTAAAGGCCGCTCTTGGCATGGCGCAGGGCCTGCCCGGGGGTGCCACATCTGGCTGCGGTATGCTAAGCTCACTCGAGCACGCCCCAGGTACATCAGGGGTGGAATGCAGCCCTGCAGGGCCAGGCAGAGCCAGGTGACCTGAGGGTCACCCCTCCCTTCGTGGCCCCAGGGAAGTAGAATGTGCATTCAAATGGAATTAAAATGCTGCGAGAGGTCGCCACGGAGCGTGTTTTTGATTTGGAGGGTAATCACATTGTTTTAGACTTTGTCTAGTGAAACGGTGATGGCATTTTTGGCTAACATGGGTGGAGTGGCCTATTTATGTAATTAATTCTCTTCTCCCTTTTTCTAAATGGGTTAATTGAAGATCTCTTATCAGTTAAGGATATAGACTCCCCTAAACTTGCCAATCATAAAATTCCTGCATTAATGTTCGTAGATGACACATTGCTCCTATCTAAAACACCTATGGGGATGCAACTTGTCCTAGAGAACTTTGGCTCGTTTTGTAAGAAAAGGAATCTCGAGGTAAATATAAAGAAAACAAAGTACATGGTGTTTCATGCCAATACCACAAATTGCCCAAACGGACAAAAGGCCTTTAGAGAGGGTCCCAGTCTTTGATTATTTAGGGCTTACTATAAACGATAAAATGGACTGGGGGCCGCAGATTGCCAAGGCGAACTTAAAACTTATTCAAGTTAGTGGGGGGATTTTAAAAGTCCATAGGAGATGTGCCGAAAGGGTTATTGGCCCCCTTGTAGAAATTTATAAAGTTCAAGCAAGGGTTGCCACCCTCTATGGAGCTGAATTATGGTGTCACTGCCAGACTAAAACCCTGGCACTGACCGAAAATAACTTTTTAAGGCAACTTTTGGGTCTCCCTCAAAGTACCCCTTTAGTCCCTTTAAGGATGGATCTGGGCATTCCCCCATCACTGAAGTGATAGCCTCTCGCCCACTCTTGTATTGGCGAAGGCTATGGAGTACCCCATAGCTGGTTGCATATAGAGAGGAACAAGAATCAGTTATGCACATCCGGGGGGCGGAAAAAATCCCTTGGCTGTCCTATATTCGGGATACCTTTCGTCAAATTGGGAGGAGTGATTTGTGGTCTTCTCCTGAGGAATCTTGTCTTGACATCTCTAAACAGTCACTAACCTCCGCTTTAAAATAATTTCGACTGATGTGCACCAGTAGGGTGTTAGGGACATCTAGTTTAACCTCTAGGTTGTTAGATGTTAAAATGGATTATAAATTGGAGCCAGCTCTTGATCTCATTCAACCCTTTTTAGCCAAGAAACTTTTTCTCCAATTCCGACACAGGACACTCCCTCTCTATGCATTTACTAACAACTGGGCGGGGGCCAACAAACTATTATGTTCTGGGTGTAACGAGACAGATGAGACTGAGACCCATGTGATCTTTTTTTGTCCCGCATATAAGGCCACCAAATCTAAATGTGTTTTCCAGCTCTGCAGGATTCTGGGAATTAGAAATTTTAGAGAGGTGTTTAGGCTACTAAAATATGATACACATCCGGTTCTTGTGGCTTCTATATCCATATTTCTTTTTGCTTTGTGCTGTAAACGCAGATGTCTAGTGAAAAGTTAGGGCTGAGATTTGGACGGTACCATTTTAATTGATTTTGCTACCTTGATTTTAAAATGCTATTATTCTTTTTCTTTTTAATTTTTAATATTCTAGCTATATTATGATGCTGTATTTTTAAATCTATTTTATTGTGCTTTTATGGGAATAGTTTCCGAAATAAAGTTTTCTTGACTTGAGAAATTCTATGACAGGTAATTAATTCTTCTGCCCCGGCTGTAAAATATTAATTTTAGACTGTTCTGAAACCTAGCACTACACTTCCAGTTTTCAAGAGTTGACTTCCCAGATTAAATCTTGAACAAAAAAAGGACTCTTTAAATGGGCAGGTGATGTCAGACAGTGAGAACCATCAATTACTTATTTTCATGCGGAAAAGAGCCACTTTACAGCAGGGCTGCTGTAATCGCAGGCAGAGCCCTACTATGGGACAAGGCAGCCTTCCCTGCCCTACTGTGTACAAAAACAACTGAAAATGCACATTTTGACCAATGAGGTTAGACGTGCGGCGTTTGATGTTCATAAGTAACCGGCACCAGGGCACCATTGTAAGTGAGTATTTTGTCTGTACAGTGCCTGCACCCCTAGAGATCAACTGCGTGCTGGCCCAGCCTCCAGTAAACAGCAACCTAGGATACATTCCCCATAACAGCCCTGCCCCACGTGTTTTCATCCCAGCTTCAGTGGACAAACAGAAGCCGAGGGGGCGCACATACTTCGACTGAGAAAAGACACAGATGGAAAGGGTGATGTGGCCAAGATCGCACGCATGATGAAGTGGGGTAGTAGGGATTGGAACCCGAGACAACATTCTTGATCACACACGAAATCCTCTCTCTAGTGACTGTCTGTGTGCACGTGTCTCCCTCCCAGGCACCTATGGACATGGGCTTGAGGATGAAGAGGAGCCCAAAGAAAGTTTACCTCCCGCTCTGCCAAGATCAACAGCGCAGGGTCGCCTCGGGGAGCACTGGGCACCGAGGGATAATAATAAATGCCCTCACACTTGCTTCACCACACACAAGCAGTATTTCGCCCTCTACTATGAGTTGTGTTTTTTGTCAAAACTAGAATGTATAAATACAAATAGAAAGTGTATCGGCTGAAGAAGTGGAAACGTTCACGTCAGAGCACACGTACAAAGAGAAGGAGACCAGGCTTTAGGGCAGGGGACTTCAAACTGTGGGGCCCGACCCCCAGGGGGGTCGTGGAGTGATATAAAGGGGGTTGCACATTCAAGGTCACACTTCTGTCCATTATTATTATTTCCAAAAAGGTGTCCTGGGGCTGATAACCATCTGCTGGCTGAAATGGCAAATGAGAAACACATGGAATGGGAACCAGCAAAATAGGGTAACCTACAGGGCATAGGGCCAGGTTTTTCTAACTTCCTAAAGGATAATAGATTAATGGTGGAGCGAAGCAAAGGTGGGTGCAAGTTCCATAACTGTGCGGCCCGGACCAAAACAGTGAGGCCAACTTCTCATGTTTTTTTGAATTAGAGAACAATAAGAAGATTGGCACAGGCCGAGAGGAGCATACGGGTATGCCCAGTGAGGAGAGATGAGAGGGTGAGAGTAGATGGGATGAAAGAGGAGAGCAAGGGAGCGAAAGAATTTGATTTAAGAGGTCAGGGATGAGGAAAAATGTGAAGTGCTGAAGAAGTGCAGAAACGCAAGAGGAAAAGTGAGTGTGAGCAAAAGGTGAGGGCACAGAGGAGAGATACCGTTAAACTGTGAGAAGATAGCTGAGAGATAATCTGTGACATAAAAAGAGAATTTGGTACGACATGGGTGAGGGACAGCAGCGATGGGGGAAGAGAGGGAGTATTGAGGTGGGTGCAGAGGTAACAGCAGAGGGACGTTGGTTCAAGAAGGTGCAGAAGAACAAAGGGGAGATGTGAAAGATGAATGGTGGACTGGAGAGGTGTAAGAGACAAATAGACAGAAATTTGAAGGAAGAGACTTCAGGGGAATGAGAAGTGCCGAGGGGAGAGAGAGGCCATGGGTCCAGAGAGGCCATGAGATAAATGCGAGAGATGAGGGCAGTGAAAAGACAGAATGGCAAGAGGTGATTAAAGGTGAAGTGAAAGGTTGACTGGGGAGAGTTCAGAAGTTTTAAAAAGGGGTGAAAGAAAATGGCTTGCAAAGTGAGAGAGGGATCCAGGGTTGGAAGAGGAGAGAGGGATGAAAGGGACGCGGTGAGATGAAAGAGGCGTGGGTAAATTGCTTAACTCTGCATAAGATTGCCAGGGTTTTAGGGGAAATCTGGTGCACCGGGAAAGGGCCAGGTGACCTTCTAATGTGACAACACAGATTCCTGCGGAGTGGAAGGCCCTTCACAAAGGTCGAATAGACATCTTTCTGTTGTTTATTGCTGTATTTTCATTATAAACTGGTACTGATGAGGTGAAATCTTTCCTCAGTGTTACTGTGTGTAAATATGTCAAAATAATGAAGCAATACTATCCCAAAATATGCGGCATCACATAGTATTATTTATTTTTCTTACCATACAATTTAGTCAAGCCTGCTGCATAATTTGGTCCTCACCTGCCTCATAATTCCTGTAGCTCTGCCTATTGGTTTAGAATATTTTGTCAGGAGGGGGTCCTTAAACCTGAACATTTTGACTGGGGGGGTCTCGGCATCCAAAAGTTTGAAGACCTCTGCTTTAGGGTCTGTGTGCGGGAACTTCGTAGCTCACATTCCCACGCATGAGCGACAACTGCCCTTTGTAGGGTGACACTGACCCCATCACTAGTGCAAGAAGAAGCTTATTGTACAAGTACCTAGATCAGGAGCTTGTCAAGGACCGCAAAAACCTGTAAGCGCTATTAATACATAGTGCTTAACACCTCTCCTCACTTTCCTTCGAAGCGCATCCAAATATTGGCAGATACAAGACACGAGGCACGTGGAGATACAGGAGTGGTCAGCAAACATGAGTGTTTGGGACCTTACAACAAGGTGACCGGATTCCTCATTCCGGTTTCCCCACTCAAGAAAACAGTGTGATCCTGGGCACAGTCTCAATAATAGCTAAATATGCAAGATATATGCTTTTTAATGAAATGGGAAACTTTTACAGGGTCCGTTCGACTAAAAGACAAAGGCTGGTGGGTGGGGGCACTGAAAACAGAGGTCTGGGGAGAGTCACCTGCCAACAGTGATGAAAAGAGTTTTATATTGTGTACTGGGCCGGTCTCTGTCAGACTAGGATGTAAATATAAAAGGGTTGCAGACAGGGTTTGAGCTTCCAGGTGCACCAGTATACTCCGATGGGCACTCAAGCGTATCTGGGCTCCTAGACATGTGTAAATAAACTCTGTGCCACAGTCATGGCAGATTAAGTGTTTTCTTCTTTGTTTAAAAGGAAAGACAGCAGAGCTCCCACGGCTGGGCAGGAGAGGCATTGCTGTTGTGGTCACAGGACAGGGGTCGCAATCTTGAGAAGGAGAGCGGTGTGCTCCTACATTAGTCTTGGCGGTGGCCAGGAGCAGGAAGCCCACCAGCTGATCAGGGATCTGCCGATCTGAGCTCTCCGGCCACTGGACACCCACCACCGGATCCGCCACTGAACACCTCCTCCCCCTGCCTCTGAACAAAAAATGTGATGCCCAAAATGCCCACAGCCTCACACCGCCCATGTGGGAGCCCCTGGTGGTCGGAGAAGCCTAGGGTGGCCAAGTCACCCAGAGCTGCCAGGCTATGCGCAGCCGCTGCCGAGAAGGCACCGCTACACCCCACCACTGCCACCATCTGTGAATGAAATGCCCCACTTGCTTCCTGTCCAAAAAGGCTGCGGGTGCCCCGTGGCCCTCGCATATATATAGCACATTGTCCCCAGGACCTGGCCCACCCGGGAGCTTAAAACAAACGTATCGCTGGAGCCCGTGCTTGTTTTTTTTTTATTTTTCATCCGGATTCGCGCACCCAGCGCAAATTTGGAGGATTTGCTTTTTAAAAAAATGCTTTTTTTGGCCCTGACGGTCCTTGTGGGACCCCCTGAGCAGGCCTAGGGGGTCAGGGTGTTTCTACCCTGCTTTCTACCCTGCCCCCTTTTCTTGTTTTCCACTTTTTTCTCACACTTTTTCTTGTGACTCGGTAGATGACTGCCAACATTTCCTGGTTTGGAGTGTTGGCAACCAATCAGAATTGAGCTCGTGGTTGGGAGGGGTCGCGACTCCTCCTCGGTGCTCAGACATCGATATTTTTTCTTTTTTTAATTTCTCAGGAACTACTGAATGGATTTACACCATTTAACAAAAAGGTCTCTTTCTGAACCAAGCCCTACTTTTTTGCCAAATTTGGTGTAATTCCGTTCAGCAGTTTGGGCTGTAGCTTTGTCTAAAGTTTCCTATGGAAAATTACATGGGGAAAACATGTTTTGGGACCCCCCTTTTTTCTCAACCCCCGCTTGACGAATCACCCCGAAACATTCAAGACACTTGGGGAATAGGGTTAAGACACTAAGATTGAATAGTGTATCTTTATTGTTCGCTGACATTGATATCCGCTTGGATAACTGGTCTTATCACGGGCCAGTGAACATACTTGGATGGTGATATAGAACGCTACTTTCCATCAGTTATACATACAGCATATTAAATCTAGCTTGAGCTATATGACTCTGTTAGAAGAAAAATTGGGCATCATGTAATCATTATTTGTACATTTATAACATCATATGCAACAAGCGGTTTAAATTGTGGACTCGTACTCAGGATGATACTTGAATTAAGTTCAAAAGAGTATGTGATTCTTTTATTGATATTTACTGCATTAAGGATGTTAAATATATTAGCAATAAGGATATCTGTACCTTTCTAAGATGGCTGCTATACTAACAATGGTGTGAAGGCATTGGTACGATAAGTCCGTCTTTTGAACATGTAACAAGGAAGTGTATTTAAACATGGTGAATTTGTATACATACGAGCGTGAACAAGGCATAAAGCTGAAACGCGTCGTTTTTTACCCTGCCATTAAAATTATTTGCAGCATTCTGAGCATCCGAGTTTCTTCCTGGATTGGTGGAGAGTTGTGGAGTGCATATATATATATACATATACTTCCACAAAGCTTGCGAACAGCCGCCGCACTCCTGATCTGCGGGCACGTCGTCGAGCAGACCTCACAAGCTGGGTCCTTAATATGAAAACACCATCCTCAATCAGAAAAGGAATGACAACGCCACGTCTTGACAATCCACATTAGATTTTAATCGACGACATTGCCGACGATTAAAATCTAATGTGGATTGTCAAGACGTGGCGTCGTCATTCCTTTTCTGATTGACGAGTGTGTTTTCATATATATATACATATAAATATATATATATTTTCTACTGGCGGTCGCCAGTAGATAGTTATAGTTAGGACTGAGTTCCCATAGGAAATCTGAAAATTCTATTTTGAATAACTTTGGCGCCGGTTGACTTATCTTCGTGAAATTTTCAGAAATAATGGGGCGCTCCGCTCAGCTCCTACCCTGGAAGTCTCGGGGTGATTCAACAAGCGGGGGCTGAGAAAAAAGGGGGGTCCCAAAACGCGTTTTCCCCATGCAATTTCCCATAGGACCTTTAGTCGAAGGTACAGCCCGAACGGCTGAACAGAATTACTTGAAATTTGGCAAAGAGGTAGTCCTCAGGTCAGGCATGTGCCTTTTGCATATATGGTGTCAATCTGTTCAGTAGTTCCTGAGAAAATCAAAAGTAAAATCACATATATATCTGGGCGGAGCCTAACCACACATCTCATCGTGAGATCTGATTGTCTGTCAGCACTTCATCCAAGAAGTGTTGGCAGCCATCTTGGGACCAATATACATGATAGCACCTCATTAAAAAGCATTGCAGTTAATGGAAGGTTTTAAGACTTTAGTTACATTATAAATCATTTGTTGATGGTACCATAATCATTTTAGGAATTGTGGTGTGTTCTAAGGTGATTTTTACCATGTGAAAAAGCCTTCTGCTGTGATATCATGAATCATGTTTGAGAGAAAACTATTTTCTCATGCTTTTCCCACAGAGGTTTGGAAGGTGATCTATAAGCTAAACTGAGAGCATATTTTCTGTAAATTCACATTATCTTTCTCAGTCATGTGAGAATGAAGTCTGACATTCTAAGTAAAACATGTACATCCAACAAGGGCAGAGACTGTCAGTTGATTCCTTTGTGTTCTACTGCAGCTTCCCAGAGTGCTCTAAAGAACAACTAGAGCGCTAACAGTCTTACTTATGACAAAAGTATGGCACACCTGAAGCCATCTTGATTGGAATAAACTGGTAACACTTAAAACATTTAATTTACAAAGGAACAAAATGAGGGGGTTCATTTTGCCATAGAAAGTATGATTAGTGCTGCAGAAAGAAAAATTAGGGCACATTTTGAGTGACTTCTCAAATCCTCTTCTATTTCATAAAAAAAATCTGACATGCAGACTGAAACATGCACTTTCAATACCAGCAGCAGACTTCCGTGGTGAGCAGTAGCTTTACTACAGTGATCTAATAAGCAACTGGAGTGCTAACATTCTGAATTTATGGCAAATGGGTGACACGTCTGAATGCCTTCTTGATGGAATCCAAGTAAAAAACTGAAAGTATTTCCTACTGAGGAGACTGTAGTAAATGAGGAAATTAGGAAACTTCTTAACAAATAAGTCTCCCAAAATGGCCACCAGAGACAAAAGAGCCCAAATATCACCCAGATGTAGCCCAAGTATAGCCCAATGACATAATGTCCCAGAGTGTTCTAACGAACAATTAGAGCGCTAACAGTCTTACTTATGACAAAAGTATGGCACACCTGAAGCCATCTTGATTGGAATAAAGTGGTAACACTTAAAACATTTAATTTACAAAGGAACAAAATGAGGGGGTTCATTTTGCCATAGAAAGTATGATTAGTGCTGCAGAAAGAAAAATTAGGGCACATTTTGAGTGACTTCTCAAATCCTCTTCTATTTCATAAAAAAAATCTGACAGGCAGACTGAAACATGCACTTTCAATACCAGCAGCAGACTTCCGTGGTGAGCAGTAGCTTTACTACAGTGATCTAATGAGCAACTAAAGTGCTAACATTCAGAACTTATGGCAAATGTGTGACACATCTGAATGCCTTCTTGATGGAACCAAAGTAAAAAACTGAAAGTATTTCCTACTGAGGAGACTGCAGTAAATGAGGAAATTAGGAAACTTCATAACAAATAAATCTCCCAAGATGGCCACCAGAGACAAAAGAGCCCAAATATCACCCAGATGTAGCCCAAGTATAGCCCAATGACAGAATGTCCCAGAGTGTTCTAACGAACAACTAGAGCACTAACAGTCTTACTTATGACAAAAGTATGGCACACCTGAAGCCATCTTGATTGGAATAAAGTGGTAACACTTAAAACATTTAATTTACAAAGGAAAAAAATGAGGGGGTTCATTTTGCATAAAAACTATGATTAGTTCTGCAGAAAGAAAAATTAGGGCACATTTTGACTTCTCAAATCCTCTTCTATTTCATAAACAAATTCTGACATGCAGACTGAAACATGCACTTTGAATACCAGCGGCAGACTTCCCTGGTGAGCAGCAGTTTTACTACAGTGATCTAATGAACAACTAGAGTGCTAACATTCAGAATTTATGGCAAATGTGTGACACATCTGAATGTCTTCTTGATGGAACCAAAATAAAGAACTGAAAGTATTCCCACTGAGGAGACTGCAGTAAATGAGGAAATTAGGAAACTTCATAACAAATAAATCTCCCAAGATGGTCACCAGAGACAAAAGAGCCCAAATGTAGCCCAAATATCACCCAGATGTAGCCCAAGTATAGCCCAATGACAGAATGTTCCAGAGTTTTCTTAAGAACAACTAGAGCGCTTACTGTCTTACTTATGACAAAAGTATGGCACACCCGAAGCCATCTTGATTGGAATAAACTGGTAACACTTAAAACATTTAATTTAAAAAGGAACACAATGAGGGGGTTCATTTTGCCATAGAAATTATGATTAGTGCTGAAGAAAGAAAAATGAGGGCACATTTTGAGTGACTTCTCAAATTCTCTTCTATTTCATTAAACAATTCTGATATGCAGACTGAAACATGCACTTTTAATACCAGCAGCAGACTTCCGTGGTGAGCAGTAGCTTTACTACAGTGATCTAATGAGCAACTAGAGTGCTAACATTCAGAATTTATGGCAAATGTGTGACATATCTGAATACCTTCTTGATGGAATCAAAGTAAAAAACTGAAAGCATTTCCTACTGAGGAGATGGCAGTCAATGAGGAAATTAGGATACTTCATAACAAATAAATCTTTCAAGATGGCCACCAGAGACAAAAGAGCCCAAATGCAGCACACATATCACCCAGATGTAGCCCTCATGTAGCCCATTGACAGAAGTGTGCAAAACACTTATTTTTTGTGTATTTGCAGTTTTATATAGTGCAGACTTGTCAGGTATTGGAGTGCTTAACATGAGCATTGGTTACATCACACAAGATCAAATTCATTATGGTTGTAGACATGGGGAGATTAAGTGATTTGACCAGAATCACAGAATGTTGAGCTGAAGCAGAAACTCCAACCTGGTTCCTCAGTTGCAAAGTCTGCAGCTCTGGAAGTAACACCACATCCTCTCCCCTAGGTGCAACATTTAATCAAGTGGTCAACTGGATAAAAAAAATAAAGATTACAAATAATTTAAAAGTTCTTTGTCGCTATTTGAAAACTCAGAAAATGTGTCCTCATTTTAGTTTTTTAGAGCACTAACCATAATTTTGATGCAAATAAGACCCTCTCATATATGTAATTTCTAAAGGAACTACTCTAGGTATTACAGTTTTGATTACATCAAGATGACGTCAGGCGTTCCACACTTTTGTAATAAATATAGAATGTTAGCAATCTAGTTGTTCATTGGGATACTGTTGAGAGGCAGAGTCCAGGGGCACGGACTCTGAAAATTGAAGGCAGGTAGGAGAGTGCAGAGGCAACAATTTGACCACACTGGGCAGGCAGGAAGGGCAGTGGCAGCACAACAGACTATGGAGGGTAGTGGAAAGGGGGGCAGGGGCAACAAACCAACAATACAGGACTGGCAAGAGAGGCTGTGGCAATATGATAGACCATTGTGGGCAGAAGGAAGAGGTAGTGGTAGTACAACCATACATGCCAACAGACCCGTTTCAGCCAGGAAACGTCCAATGTTTTTAAGCTCAAATGGGCTTTATTTGATCTGTCTCCTGTCTACAATCTCGTCTTTTTCAATGTAACTCAAAGGAGAAAATCAATACCACCGTTTTTTTTCAAAATCTCCCTCTTACCAAGTTCAAAATGTTCGCAAGTATGGTACATTGGATCACGGTAGGCAGGAGAAATTGGGGTAGGGACATGGACTCGGATAACAGAGGACAGGAGGGACATGGAGAGGTGCACCAAACTGACCCTACAGGGTAGGCATCAGGGTTTGCAGCAGCACAATACACCACACAGCGCATGCAGGACGGGAGTGCAGCACAACAATCCATGGAAAGCAATAGGGAGGGGACAGGACCATGCACATGGACAACAGAGAACAGAGGGGAAAGAGGCAATGGTAGTTAGCTGACCATAATGGACAGACAGGAGAGAAAGCTGCAGCATAACAGACCATAAAGGGCAGGAGGGACGGACAGGGGCATTACAATGGAACAGAAAAGCCAGGAGGGAGGGAATAGGGGTCTGCACATGGAAACAGAGGGCTGGGGGCAAGGGGGCAGGGCAGGAGCAGCAAGATGACCATGGAGGTCAGGCAGGATGGGCACTAGAAACAAGACACACCATGGAGAGCAACAATGAGACTATGATGGCATACAAACAGACCATGGAGGGAAGGTGGGAGGGGATCAGAGGCAGCTAGCTGACCACACAGGGAAGGTGGGAGGGGCCATGGCAGCACAGAAGACCATGCATGGCAAGCTGGAGGGTTAGTGGCAGCACAATGGCTATGATGGGTAAGAAGGAGGGTGCAGGGCATGCACAAAGGACCATGGAGGATAGAAGGGAGGGTCAGGACCTGGGCACAGACAAGAGAGTTCAGGGAAAAGGGCCTCACAACAGACCGCGTGGGGCAGGCAGGAGGAGCAGTTGCAACACAACAGACCAGGGAGGGCAGAAGGGTGTGGCAGTAAAATGGACCATGGAGGACAGGATGAAGGGGATAGGGGCATGGCATGTGGACAGGCAGCGTGGAGGTGGCAGGGACAGGTTACAGTCATCTGACAATGCTAGGCAGGTGGGAGGGGAAGGGCAGCTCAACAGAACACTCAGAGTAGATAGGAGTGGCAGGTCCATGGAACATGGTGGGCAAAAAGGATGGAGCAGGGGCATGCACAAAGACATCGGAGGGCAGGGGGAAGGAGAACAGGGGCAGCAAGCTAAGCACAGAGGCTAAGCAGGAGGTCAATAATGGGCCATAGAGTTGGGCAATGGAGGGCAGGAAGAGTGGACTGGTACATCATGCTAAATGGAGGGCAGTGGCAGCACATCAGACCATGCGTGCCAGGAGGGAGGAGGCTAGTCCATGGATTCAGACAACAGAGGATAGGGAGGAGGTGGATGGGGCAGCAAGCTAACTGTTCAGAGAAGGTGGGTATTAGGAACTTTATTTTTTTTTAAATGTGTGTCTGTGCGAACTACTTAAAATATGAACAAGTATGCAGCATAATCTCACTTTTATTCAGGAAGAAGAGGACGTTTGTGACTGTGACTCTGGGCTCACTTGGCAGAAACACCCCCTGACCCTCCACCCCCATCGCAAAATGTAATGCCCGTGAAAAGGGTAGGTGGACGCAGTGTTATATAGAACATAGTCCTGAGAGAACGATAGAAAATGAAAACTAGATATAGTATAAACTATGCACCAAAAAGTGTGATATAAGATGAACCGGGGCGTGAAATATAATATGCAATACATTATGCGCAATGACAGATTCATTGGAGAGCGTGAGATAGCACAGACACTAGCGCGTGCTATGCGATATGCGCCTTGGAGTGTAATATGCACAGGGCAGTGTTGTGTAACCTAACTAGTCTCTAAAGTTGTAATATAAAAAACGTGCTGGGGAGTGTAATGTTGCATATGCACTTTGCCAAAGATATGGATCCCAGATTGTAATATGTATGACATAGCGCTGTGCGTTATAACATAGGCATCGAGGAAGGCACGTTAGATGGGGCAATATAACCTGTGCGAAGGCAAGTGTGGCATGACATAATCACGGGGTGGTGTTACAGTGCACATGGGCTAGAGAGTGTCATAAAATACGCACTAGCTGGTGGAATACAACACAGAGGTGTGTGGCACTCGGCGGGCACTGGTGGGTGTAACACAGCATTGGGCTCAGCCAGCAGCACACTGTGACTCTCAAGTGAGGTTCGTCTCCTTTCCAGAGAGTAAAATAAAAAGTATTACACATCCGGCGGTGGATGTGTGTTTTATTAACCGCGAGGGGGGTTTCTTGCATAGTTTGGTCGAATGTTTGTCGAATCCCCTTTGAATGGCTTGGTGTGCGTGTGTATTAAATGTGCCTGTCAATAGCTTCCCATTTTTGTATAAATAAACTACAAGAGTGTGTACTTGGAGAGTACCCACCGGCGGGGGCGCCGGGATTAGGCACGGTAGGGCGTCAGACACGTCAGAGCTTCACTAGCGGTGTAAATACATTCCACATGGATTCATTGTATGCATAGTCGCCTTTTAATGAATATCACGCAAATCGTCATGATGATAGATACATACGGTTTGTACAGCATGTCACAGGTGTTTCTATAAATATATATATTTTTTAAATAATAAAAAACAAAGGCCTGACCCGGGGGATGGGGTCCCCGGGGCCATAAGTGGCCTGAGGAGGGGGGAAACGCAGCCCCCCTCCTAAAGATTTTTTTTTAAAAAAAGGTCATGACCCGGAGGTTGGGGTCCCCAGGGCCGATTAAGGCCTTGGGAGGGCCAAATTCATTTTTTTCAACAAAAAAAATTAGGGTGCAGGGCCTGCGGGATGGGGTCCCCAGGGCCAATAAATTAGAAAAAGAAGGGGGGCCACACATCCATCCTTCTTAAAAAATAAAATAAATAAAAGACCGACATCGCACCGGAGGCCACGCCCCCTCCTTGCAGCCCTCTGCAAACGTGCCCCCTGGTCAGTTGTAAGTTGGGGAATTAATTCCCCTTCAATACTGAGTGTCCCTGAGGGCCAACTAGCCCAACAGGTATCTCCAGTATGCGCCAGGGAGCTGCGTTGCAGACAGGTATTCTGAGGCCACGCCCCTTTTTACACCTCTATGCAACGCAGCTCTGTGGCGCTTACTGGAGGTACCTAGTGGGCTAGTTTGATCCTAGGGACCCTTAGGATTCAAGGGGACTTAATCTCTCAACTTAGAACGGCCCCAGGGCGCGTTTACACAGTGGTGAAGGGAGGGGACGGGGCCTGAGGTGACATGTGCAAACACGCCCTGTGGCGCGTTTTAAGTTGGGGAAATAATTCCCTTTCAATCCTGAGGGACCCTGGGGGCCAATTAGCCCACCAGGTGCTTCCAGTAAGTGCCACTGCTCTGCATTGCAGAGAGGTGGTGCAGGCCGTGCCCCTTTTTACACCTCTCTGCAATGGCGCTTACTGGACGTACCTAGTGGGCTATTTTGCCCCTAGGAACCCTCAGGATTCAAGGGGACTTAATCTCCCAACTTAAAAAACGGCCACAGGGCGTGTTTACACAGTGGGGAAGGGAGGGGACGGGGCCTGAGTTGACGTGTGCAAACACGCCCTATGACGCGTTTTAAGTTGGGGAAAAAATTCCCCTTCAATCCTAAGGGCCCCTGGGGGCTAACTAGCCCACCAGTTGCTTCCAGTTAGCGCCACTGAGCTTCATTGCAGAGAGGTGGTCCAGGCCATGCCACTTTTTACACCTCTCTGCAACGCAGCTCTGTGGTGCTTACTGGAGGTACCTAGTGGGCTAGTTGGACCCTAGGGACCCTCAGGATTCAAATGAACTTAATCTCCCAACTAAAAACGGCCACAGGGCGTGTTTACACAGTGGTGAAGGGAGGGGACGGGGCCTGAGTTAATGTGTGCAAACAAGCCCTGTGGCGCATTTTAAGTTGGGGAAATAATTCCCCTTCAATCCTGAGGGACCCTGGGGGCCAACTAGCCCACCAGGTGCTGCCAGTAAGTGCCACTGCGCTGCGTTGCAGAGAGGTGGTCTAGGCCATGCCCCTTTTTACATCTCTTTGCAACGCAGCTCTGTGGCTCTTACTGGAGGTACCTAATGGTCTAGTTGGACCCTAGGGACCCTCAGGATTCAAGGGGACTTAATCTCCCAACTTAAAACGGCCACAGGGTGTGTTTACACAGTGGGGAAGGGAGGGGACGGGGCCTGAGGTTACGTGTGCAAACACGCCCTGTGGCGCGTTTTAAGAGGTAGTTTTAATACCCTGCCCCATTATATACTAGGGTCTTACAGAGGAGCTCATGCTAATCAAAGGGGGACCCCATTGCATAGTGTTCCCTAGTGTATGTAGGTGTTTTCACTGTATTCTGAGTGTCTTTTAACATAGCACTGGCTCTAGGACTGGTTAGTCAGACTCAGTTACCACCAGTATCAATCTGAAAAAGTTGAGGGTACAGGATGATTTTGCAACAAGGCTTCTTTCAGCTCTTCTGTTTGTTCTTTCTGCACGTTATCCTTCTTCCTGCACTTTTCTTCATCTTTGAGGAATTTTGTTGCTTCTTTCTGCATTTATTTTTTTTCTTTCTCTGCGTTTTTTCTTCTTACTTCACATGTCCTATCTCTGTAGGCATAGTTAGAAATTAGCATTTAAAAAACCTTTGAAATTCACTGAAAAAACCATAGGTTTCAGGCACGTTATAGTTAGGAATTAGCATTTAAAAAAACCTTAGAAATTCACTGAAAAAACCATAGGTTTCAGGGGCGTTATAGTTAGCTGGACTTTTCACTCGTACAAAACCATTGAAATTCCCCCGTTATAGTTAGTTCAGCTAACTATAACTCACGCGCCCGCAATGCACTGCTGATGACGTCACATATTATATCACTCATGACATGGTCAGTGACATCACTCATGACATCACTAATGACATCTCAAATGACATCACTGATGACATCATCCTTGTGATAGAGTGGCAGACCTCCTCTCCCCCTAATAAAACCTTTGATACACACATTCAAAAATAGAAACTAAAATTTTCAAAACAATGGACATACCAATACCAGTTACAACAACCTATTCAGTAATTCTAAGATCCACATACACATCCACTCATTCACCAACAGTCCTATACAGTCACTCATACATGTACTCACTCATCATATGTACTCATACACCTATACATCCTGTTACACCACGCCACTCATCCATAGAGTTACTCACACACATAGTCACTCATGCTAATAAAGAATCAAACATCCATTTACTTGCATATACAGTTATACACACACCACCACACTTACTTCTACAGAAACGTACACATACTTAGTCTTTTAAACAATCACTTATAGAAACACATACTTATTCATACAGGAACTCTTTCAATCTCTCACTCTCACATATACTCACTTATATACACCAATAGTCACATATACTAGTTTAAAACATATGTAGTTACTCATAAAGACACTATTGAGACATTCATTCACTCACTAACACACCCATGCACACATTCATCCACCCATACAGTCCTGCACACATGCTGTCTTCAACACATACAAACAGTGAGTCACTCATTCATGCACCTATGCACTACGTAATACCCCCCACCGAACCATACAGACACTCAGACACTCATACTGATCCTCAAAAAACCAACTAATAACCTATATAGACACTCATGTAGCTACTCACCAACCCATGCAGCCACGTATACACAAAGTGAGAGACTGATACAGATATTTACATATTTAAACATTACTCACTAAGCCATGTATTCGCTAAGATACACTTAATCAGTCAGTTAGACAATCAATTTTTCAAAAACAAATCATCCATTTAGACACTTATATACCCATTTATTCTTCCATCGACCTTGAAATATACATATATAAAACATATGAAATTTTCAGAAAAACATACATTCACTGGGTGATGTCATCAGTGATGTCATTTGAGATGTCATCAGTGATGTCATGAGAGATGTAATATGTGACGTCATCAGCATCAGCAGAGCATTGCGGGCACGCGAGTTATAGTTAGCTGAACTAACTATAACGGGGGAATTTCAATGGTTTTGTACGAGTGAAAAGTCCAGCTAACTATAACGCCCCTGGAACCTATGGTTTTTTCAGTGAATTTCTAAGGTTTTTTAAATGCTAATTCCTAACTATAACGTGCCAGAAACCTATGGTTTTTTCAGTGAATATATATATATATAAATTTGTTTCTGCAACTCCCACTCGGCCGGTGAACTCAGGACAGGTGCTATCTCCGTTGCACGAGAATGGGACCTATATATATATATATATATATATATATATATATGAAAATCCAAACAGCTGTCTCCCACCTCCAACCGGCGAGGAAGAAGCACACGGACACCAACTCGTGCTTCACAGGTATTTAATGTTAATCAGCACCCACACAGCACGCCATTACGCGTTTCGGCCACCAGATGGCCTTGATCACATGAAGTAACTGCTGAAACATTAGGCTTATATAATTCAAGAGCACTCTGTAATCTCGTGATGTTTGTGTCCATAGACATGGAAAAAATACATTGGTTTCAAAATAATTCTGTTTTTTGATGATTAAATACATGTAACAAATACATATACATTGGGAATTGTACCAGCATGGGTCTGAGATGTTGTATGGTTGTACTGATCGGTAATATCTGCTTCTAAATACTCTTCTATGTTGACAATAATATCACGACCTTGTACATGCATGTTATTTTGCATAGTTTTAAGGTGCAATAATAAGTTGTGCAAATACGCAATTGTAGGTACAAATTCTGATACCTAAAGTGCAAAAAAGTGCCATCAAGGTGCAACAAGATGCAAATGTGCAAAATACGCAAAGGTAGTGCAAACAGCAAATAAATGTATATTAATACATATGATAACCAGAAATGATGTCCTTAACTGATGCACAATCAGAATTCGATGCAACAATTCAACATATGTTAAAAAAGTCTCTGATGATAAAACCTATATGACCGACCCAAGATTGCTGTTAAAATCAATAGCCTATGTAAAAGATCCTAAAACCAATCAAAAAGTGAGTAAAGTGCAAAAATAGTAAAATTAAGATAAAACTACAGAGGGAATCAAGCGAGGAGGAGGATAAGAGGAACACTCCAAAATTCTATTCACCTATATGAGGTTCCATTTTGACGAATACATAAAGACAGCCAAGCACATAAATTTCGGCGAACGTGAGTCCAAAGTTATAGCGGGTCCCCAAAGCTGCTATCACCTAGATTGTATTATGCCTAGGTGTAAAGGGGAACTTGGCTGGCAGTATCCTCATGTTTGGAGAACTGGAACACACCGTTATGTGGAGAAAGCGTTTGATATTCATTGTTTTCTTGTCTGTCGCCTTACTCCTTTGAAATCAAAAAGACAAAGATAGGGAAGATGTAGAATGAACAAATTAATCCAAACGACTGGCTAACATTTCTACTCTGAATACAATCAGAGAATGATATTCATAAAATTGGTGAGGATACAGGTTAAACAAACAGGATAAGTCAAACAGTGAGGTAACTACGGATATGAGAAATTGATACTGTGTACCCTGCAGGTAACAATCAAAAAGGATAAAAGCAAGTCTAAGAAAGAGCAGAGGCGATCCCGTGTGGTCTGACAGTACTCATATAAAATTGTGTAGATCTTCAGTGGTGTTTAAGCCCGTAGGTGCTTTGCTATCGAACTCGAGTATGTATTTTGTTTCGAGTTGTCTAAGGGCTTTCTCCCTGTTGCCCCCTCTTCGCTGTGCGGGGACACCATCGACAATGAAGTATTTCAGGCAACTAAGATCATTGTTGTGTAGTTTTCTGAAATGCCGTGCTACAGGGTAGCTGGAGTCATTGTTTACAATTGCCCTTAAATGTTGTAAAATTCTGACATGGGCCTGTAGCTTGGTGCTCCCAATGTAATTCAAGCCACATGTACAGGAAAGGACATACACCACAAATTCAGATCTACATGTAAAGTGACCCTTGATTTGTCTAGGGTTGTCACTGAACGGGACTGAGTACTGACTGGTGTTCTGACCAAATTTGCATGCTCTGCAACTGGAGCATTTGAAAAAACCTCTTCTAGGTTTTAGCCACGAACTGCTGGTCGGGGTTTGGATGTTGGGTCTCATGAGCTCCTCTCTCATGGTTCTGGCCCTTCTAAACGTCAATACAGGTTTAGAAGGTAACATGGGGGCCAGGACACCATCAGTCAATACAATTGGCCAGTTTCTATTTACCATGGCTCTGATCTTACGGTGTTGTTTGTTAAATGTTGTGATCAAACGTGGTACATTGGAGTTTGCATTGTCAAATGTATCCACTGTGCTGTGTTCACTCGTATTGACCGATTTATCTATGAGTAGGGAGTTCCTGGGAGTGGATTCAACTTTGTTATAGGCTTCCCTGAGGATCCCCTCAGAGTAACCCCTTTGCCTCATCCTGTTCATTGCTTCTTCTGAACATTGTACCCTCTCCTCCGGTATACTACATATACGTTTGATACGGAGGAGTTCCCCGTATGGGATACTTTCTATAAGGTGTGATGGATGGGCACTGCTGGCGTGTAGGATGGAGTTGCCAGCGGTGGATTTCCTATACAGACATGTTTCTACATGGTTCTCAACAATCGTGACAGTCGTATCTAAAAATTCAACTGATGTGTTGTCTACCTTAAAAGTGAATTTGAGATTAAAAGCGTTGTCATTTAAAACCTCAATAAAATCAATCACACTTTCACGATCGCCTTTCCAAACCATAAAAACATCGTCAATGTATCTATACCACTCCACAATCTTGGATCCAAACATCTTAGCATGGGTTCCCATGAGAACCTGCTCCTCCCACCAGCCAACATGCAAGCAGGCATAACTGGGGGAGAAGCAAGCTCCCATGGCGACTCCCCTCTTTTGGGAATACAGTTCATTTTCAAACATAAAATAGTTATTGTGCAAAGCCCAGTGAATAAGTTCTAAAAGCATACTGTTGTGATTGTAAAATTTGATTGGTCTGCAGTCCAGATAGTGTTTAGTGGCGGCAATCCCTGTATTGTGTTCTATGCTAATATACAGGGACTCTATATCAAGAGTGACCAACAAGAAATCCTCATGCCATTGGATTTTGGCTAGTTTCCTGATGAAATCACCAGTGTCCTTAATGTACGTTGGTAAAGCGCGGACTAGTGGCTGTAAAAAGTAATCCACATACTTACTGGCATTTTCACTGATGCTCCCAATAGACGAAATGATTGGTCTGCCTGGTACTGGCCTCACGCCTTTGTGGATTTTTGGTATCAGGCGGAGCGTTGGGATGATCGGAAACTCATTGAACAAAAAATCTAATTCTTGGCTTGGAATTAATCCCTGCCTTTTATAAGCATGTAACATTTTCTTCAGGGATTCCTTAGATGTATTGTAAATTTTTAGGCTTATTTTTTCATAGCACTCAACGTCCGAAAGCTGCCTTTTTGCTTCTGTCCTGTATTCCTCCTTGGGCCAGATGACCACATTGCCCCCCTTGTCGGACATGCAAATTATTAGGCCAGGGTTGTTATTCAATTTCTTTGATCAAGTTCTTATATTCTAAATCTTGTTGTTTTGTGTTTCTGCTGTTGGAACTTGTGGCCCGATAGAGATTCTTTAGGTCATTGGTTACCATCTCTTGAAAGATATCGATCGCGTCCTTGGGCATCATAGGGATGAAGTTGGATTTGCCTCTGAAAGGACTTAGCCCGGCACATGGTTCTGTGCCAATGATGGAAGTAAGTCTGTCTTGGGAGGGCCGTGTGTCGACTGCCTGACTGGGGGAATCATGATTCATTCTGTTCAAATCCGCCAGGGTGAGAAGTAACTGTGCGTCGGCAGATTCCAGATTATGTTCGTTGGAGGTTGCGCTGTTGTCATGAGGACCCATGTTCGTTTTATTACCAGATTTGATGGTAAAAAACTTCTTTAATTTCAACTTTCTTGTAAAATTAAATAAGTCCGCTCTGGTTTTGCAGTAGTTGAAATTGTTACCAGCGCAATATGAAAGGCCTAAGGAAAGAATATCCTCCTCTTTGGAGGTGAGCACGATCTTGGATAGATTCATATATATACCTAATGTATATTCTAAGTATTGTAGTTAATATATATCATTTCAGAGAGAGGATGCCCTAAACACAGTGATAAAGCACATCGACTAATGGAAAAGGTATTGAAAGGGGAGAGATCTTCTCAATAGAGCTTACAGAATTTAGGAACTTTGGTATTATTCATTAGGCAAGTGTTAGCTAAGAAGATATGTTGTCATAAAAACTAGGTATTAAGCCTTTATAGAGTACTAAGATAAGGTGCTAAAATATGAAAATTAACTGTAGTGATTGTATACTCTGTTATAATGAGAAAAGCAGAGTATGGGGCTTGTGTTATACCATCTACATAGAGTCTTTGCTTTGTAATGATGTGTTATTGTAGCAGCTGTTTTTCCCCCCAATTTACTATTCACCTTGTTTACTGAAAGAAAAGTGTCCACAAAGAGCTTAGTTCCTCACTACGGATTTTTACACCCATTCTTTATTTTGTTCAGAGCTATTAGTAGAGAGGAATTGTTTTGTAAAACTCAAACAGAAAGAATAATATAGCATGTTGAAATATACTAGCATAAGGCCCACTTTCTGTCTCAGTCCCTCTTCAAAGACTGTCTATTCTATTCAGATGAATCACTAGAGAGGGTAGTCTTACTATAGTGAACCAAACTCCCTATTCAGACAATGAAAAATGTCTGTACGGACGGATGACCTTCTCAGGAAAGACTTTCACAGCTAGCCTTCATCTTGAAGAGAGATGTCACCAAAAAGGCTATGCTGTCATAAAAAAGAAGCATTTACCCTGTATGGAGTTATAACAAAAGGAGCCACTCTTTCATCAAACTGTTACATACTAAATCTGTACTCTCTATGATAAAAACAAGCCCTAGTGTTTCCATGCACCCTTCTATACAAATCCTTTGTCCTTTTGAGTGGTGTTAGTTGACAAATTACTATTTGTAAACTAAGACTAACATCCTGTTCAGTGTGACAAAAGATCTTTAGATGGGTTTATTAGTAAAGTCTTTCACAGACACAGTTTGACATTTAAAGAGTAATCACTAAAGATGTTGTTTTGTTAGACATCTGAACCTTTCATATAAAATGTTGTCTCAGAGAAAACATCTTTATAGAGGTTGAATTACTCACTAAAACCTTTTACACCCATCCTTCAATCTCTACACAGCCATTAATAGAGAGGAACTGTTGTGATAGAAGTGATCTATTCACTCTCTATACAATTGTAATAGAAATATTTAAGGGTATATTCACAAGAACGTGTGATAACTACCACAAGAGTAGCTTAACGCAACTCTCAACATCGCAGCCTATCGCGAGAAAACTACCCTGTGCCAACCAAGTATTCACAACGTGGCAGAAGCATGCAATAGTCACCAGTTAACGTGTCAAATGGCCGCGCAAAAATCAACGCCACGCCGCAAAAATGCAAAACAGGAACGCAAAAAATCATGCCATGAGGCTAATCGCGGTACAAAAAGTAGCAAAAACAAGCCACAGGCTTGCAAATCCCACGCGTCTGGCAGGAAAATGCACCATAAAGATCACCGAAACAACACACCTGAAACAAGCCAAAGCACGTAGCAACATGGATGCACCCTGACCCAGTGCAGAGGCCAACGCGAACCCCACAACCCCCACAGACCACCAGCAAGGAACAACGGGGACGGCCGAGGAGAAGAGGGAGAGGAAGATGGGGTGCAGTCAGCAGCAAAACCAGATCAGCGTCACAGAGGTGACAGAACACTACCAGCAACTGACCCACAAGTAGACCACCTTGAATGCAGTCGGAGTGCCGAGGAGGCCAACCGAGGAGGCCAAGAGGCGCAGGCATGATGTGACAACCTAAACCAGGCACAAATCCGCCGCCAACAGGAAGGCTGCAACAGCAACAGGAGGTGGCAGTCCTGCGCCACAGGAGGAGCTGGAGGAAACCAAGGCCACAGTCATCAGTGTGGTGCTGGTTCAAGGAGTAGGGAGTACGGACACTGCTTGAGAGGACCTGACACAACATCAACAGGGCGAGTAACGACCAGGGACTGGGGGGACATGGGGAGATGGGCACAATGGCACAAATGCACAACGAGGTGTAGCACACTGCACACCCACAAACACCCAGGATCATGTCCCTCATCCCCTTGGCACACTGCAGCACACACACATAGCAAGAACAGCACATCCACATTGATGAAAACGTTGCACAATGTGCAAAGCTGACACCATGGAACAGAGGACACAACTGGCTCAGCACATGTACAGAAACATGCATACTACATCTGACAGAGCAGGAAACAGTGAAATGGAAATGTACGCGTAGGACCTCACATATGTCATGTAGTCCAAATGTACTCTGTCCCGCAGCAGTAGTCAGCAACTCCCAAACAGTCACAAAGTACATTGTCATATAGTCTGCATGTAACCCAGAACAATGCGCCAACATGCATGTCAACACAATGTCAACATGCATCTCCCCTTCTCTTTGCAGAGGGGCACACAACACCTCCAGCAGAGCACAGAAGACAACACATCTGTGATGCCAGAGAGGACCACTACACAGACAACACCGACTCCCTACAACAGCCCATGGACATCCCACGCAACCCACCACCAGGACCCGGGCAGCCAATCTACTTAGAGGAGAACACAGAGCCTGCAACAGACCACACAGCAGGTAGCACCCGCAAGCACAGCTGGCTCATGACACTTCACCCAACCACACATGGCACCCCAATGCCATGTGTCAGCATGCCAAAAGGAGGTGGCCCAACAGGTGTGGGTGGGGTCTCGACCTATGGAAGGTGAACTAGATCACATACGTTGGTGCCTATTACCCTTCAGGAACCACCTACACCCCACAAAGGAGACCCACACTGACACAGGGACACATGTAGATGCACATTCACAGTACACAACCACGCCCAGGAGCACGCACATATCAGTCACACACCCATGTTGGCCATGCGTACTACGGTCCAGCCCACTTCCCTTACGAATTGAGTTGGTGACAACAAAGCTACATGTCCAAGCTCAAACCCGATGCCTGCGGTGACATGCCTGCATCCGCTGTACACAGCACAAGGTAATGTCGCAGGGCCCTGGGCCCCCATGCATACAGCAAGACCTCAGGGACACACACAGACATGATGTTGAACTGGCTACGGGCACGTGCGCCCGGCCCCTTTATTGCTAGGGCCACATGTACAGTGACGCCTGTGCTGGATGTGTGTGGGGTGGGTGCAAGCCAGCCCTCAGGGAGTTGTTGGTGTTGGCAACAAATACAATAGTTAACACAATGATTATGTAAACAGACAACACCAGCATCACAGGTACAACTGTGAAGCATCATGGAGGTAGCCTGAGCAAGACCAGAGGGCACACAATGAGCAAACAGAAGTGTCCGTGAGTTGCAGCGTACTGAGGTCTGGGCACTACAGCTGAGCGCGCCGATGTGAAGAAAAAGTCTTGGATTGTGTCCCTTTGAGATATTCCTGATGCAGATGCAGTGGGGTGTGTTACACCTGCATCATCTTCCTCATCAATGTCCCAGGTCTCCCACACTGCTTGAGGTGACATTACTGCGCAACCTCTTCACAGCACAAAACTCAATCAGTAACGGACGATGGCTTGCGGTGCACTGAGTCAGTGGCACCTGGAGTGCCTAGCAGGGTATCAGTCTGATGATGGCATCCACGACAGGTGTGAACAACTCTGCAAGTCGGTCAGACCACCGTTTCGACTTTGGCAGATGGCAGTTGGAGGTGGTCCTGGTGGTGGTGGCGTGTGCCTCCTGCGGTGATGTGATGTCCAGGTCGGTCAGCACTCAATTTGGTGTGTGAGTCCTGGTGGTCCACAGATGCGGCCGGAGGCAGCGGACAGTGCAGGGCCACAGACACCTGGCATCAATGACCCTAAGGCCATCGCCTCAGAGGCCATCCAATATCTCAGAAGAAGGGGTCCCGGACCTGACCTGCACAGAGTTAGTGGCTCCGGATGCACAGCGGCCGGCACATGCACCCTGCCACGGGACGGTGACTTCCGGTGCACTGAGGTAGATCCATGCGCAGTGAGCGGGTCCTCATTGGTGTCGAAGGTGAATGTGGCGGAGTCCTGCGAGGGATTGAGTAAGGTGTCCTCCAGGGCATGATGCGGAAGGTCTGATTTTATCCAGAAGCAGCAAATGGTGGAGTGGAAAGTGACAGATTTGTTTTCACCTCCAAATCGGTATCAGCTACATGAGGATGAAAACTAGCCCCTAGTCCATAGACTCAGACGCCACAAATGTACGACCGGAAAGTGTCCATGAATGTCGGGGAACAGACTTAGTGGCACCAGTGCTGAGAGGGGATGCAGTCTGCGGTGATGCTGATACACTGATATGAACTCCGTCACCACTAAATCAAGACTCTGTGACCTACTGGACTGCAGTGCAAGCCGGAGGCAGCGGTCATCAGTGGCCCACACCCACCTGTTGTTGGCTCACGATGCACAGAGTTAGTGACACCAGGGCAGTTGTTGGTAGTGTTCGATCACCTCCGTGACGATGATCCTATTCCCTCCAGACTGCAACGCGTCTACTTACGCCTCTCCTTGCATGCGATGATATGTTTTCTGCCTTTGAATAATGGATGTTCAGTTCCACATCTGTGACCTACTCTTGCGCAGCATTGGCCGAGGGCAGTAGTTCGCGAAAGGCCCACAGACACGTGTGGTTGTAATGCTATGCACAGACTTGGTGGCACCACACCGAAGGAAGTATAGTGACATAAACTCTGCCTTAAATAATGTTCACTGCCATGGTGTAATCAAGACTCAGTTCCAAATGTGTGGCCTACTTGACCGTAGTGTAGGGCGGAGGCGGCAGTAGAATACGTAAACAAGAAAGGTCTAAAGTGGGCCTGTGTCGTGGAGGCTATGATAGTCTGAGAAGCTTCCAAGTTTGCGGGCCTCTGGCTTGGAGCTTGCACAGGCACATGGTGAGCCCTCGTTGACACACGCGGTGTTGGAATTTGATCAGTGTGGCCTGGCTGCGCAGGGGTGGTCCTGACGGGTTCAGGTTCCAGTGGGCTGGGGTACGGCAGGCGCACAGGATCGCAGGCAAATTCGCTCAGGAGGATGGCGTCGGCCTCGTGGTGTGGTGAGAGGTGCCACCACGTTTCTGGGGGGGGCATAACAGGCAACATTTCTGCGATCTCACCCACTGGCTGGGGTGACATGGTTGCGTCCACTGTCCACTACACTCCATACAACAGAGGTGTATGTCGCCATGGATATGGGTGTGTTCTGCATGCTGCGGTCTGTCCAGCACATCTCCGCCACTCTTGGCATTGTGTGCTTTCCCAGTCATGGTTCTCCTGCCTCCTTCACCCATGCCTGGTTGCCACCTCTCCCCACATTGGGCTAGTATGTGGCTGAGGTGCCATGCCGTTGATGGCTCATGTTCACGGCTTGCCCAGGTTGCCATTGTGAGTTGTTCTGTCGTGTCTGGTGGGTGGGTATGTTGCTTAGCATGTTTGTTTTGATATTGTGACGTGTTCATTGCCAGAGTTGTGGTTGCATGGTTGTGGAGTTGAGGTGAGTGGTGTGTTCATTTGAAACTTGCCAACTTGTGCATTTCCCTTGGTGCCGTCCTGGGGACGCTGGTTGCTGATGACTGTCGGAGGATGGAGGAATCGTGCACACTGGCTGGGTATTTAGAGGCGAGATTGGTGGAGGTTCCACGGTGTTCGGTTATTTCCTGCACATTGATATGAGACATGTGCTTTCTGTTGCGGTGATTGTGTGCTGGGTCGGCAGGGGGCACAGTTATGACATGCGTGCTGTGGATTGCCCCCAACACGTGCGTGCATCCAGCTATGGCGTGTGGGCCTTGCTTGGTGTCCGGCGGATCCTGCGCATTGTATAGGGACTGGGGTACCAGGCTGATGGTGATGTCCAGGTCAGGTGTGAGGGACTTGGATGTGGCTGGCTGGCTGTGTGACTCCTCAGACTGTGGCAGGGGTTGGTTGGGGAGTACCAGGGGCCAACAGGTGCAGCACAGCTAGCAGCTTTGTGTGGGGTGGGATGTTGGTTGTCCGCTGTGTTAGTGCCGTCGACCTGTTGGGCATTGTTGGTCAGGATGCATACGATGGTTGTCCCTTTGAGCCTGTTGTGGGCAATGACATTGGCAGGTGTTGAGTCTGTGTGGCTGGTGTGTTTCCTGGGGGTCCGCTGTCTTTGTCTGCGCTGCCTCTGTGGTGGTCTGGGTGGTGTGGGTTCCGGGTGGGGGTTGGAGTCCTTGGGTGGTGGCGGTGTGTGATGTGGCCCTCTTGGGTGTCCGGGCCGCATGACCAGTGGCTCCAAGGCGTCTGTTGCCCTTCTGATGTGGCTGTGGGCTGTGCTCCCTTTTGTGGTGCAGGCTGTGGTCAGACTTTGCACCAGGTCAGAGCAGGTGTTAATTTCCTGCTGCTAACGCACCTTATTGCCTGTTTTTTGTTCTTATCGCAGTTCTGGCTGACCGTTGTGAATGTTGTGGAGTGGTGTTGTCGCGGCTTTAGGCACGGGAACGCCTACTCTGCATCTCATTAGCGATGGTTGCGGGGGGTCTTCTGTGGCAATGTTTTTTGTGGCTGCTATCGCAGGTTAACAGGTGCTGTGGGCTGTTAACACCAGCTTGTGAATGGGGCGATAAATTTATCACAACTTTGGCTGCGATAAAGTGCCGTTAACTCGGCGATAGCTCCTTGTGAATATCCCCCTAAATTACTTAAGGTCATTTGACCTGATATTGCTTCAAGAAACCTGGGAAGAGCACTAGATAGCTCCACAAAGATACACGTCACAAATCGTCCAAGCCACTAGAGGCTCAACCTTTGGTCATCATTCAGGCGGTCTGATGACATTTGCCTCAATTCTTACAATAGGAACAACAGAAGAAATCAAGGTTAAAATTACAGCCCCAAACGTTATACAGGCAATGGCTATAACAATCAAAATTAAAAAGGTGGACCAACCACTTATTATAATCAATTCATATATACACCCGAAGCACAGACTTAAAGGGGCAAAGGAACTGGTCAAAGAAATGGCAAGAATCATAGAAGAGAGGGATGTGGAGAATTTGATCCTGGCAGGCGACTTCAATCTTTTCCTCTTTAGAACCGCACTGGAAGATGAACTAGCACAGGAACTCAATATAGCTGGGGCATACTAAACCAAGCCCAAGCACTTCCAAATAAACAAACAAGGTGCTCAATTCAATTACTGACCTAGAACAACTAAACTTGAGGGTGTTGAACGGCCGATTCAAAGAGGACACTCCACCAGCATCACCTTAACATTCCTCAACCATCTCCTCCTACCTAGATTTCACTCTAGCAACTCTTCCTTTGTTTGACATCATTGAATCATTTAGATTGGGCGAAAATGGTCAAAGTGACCATCTATCGTAAGAATTGACGCTAAGTGTAAGCAGAGGGAACCACATAGAAACAAGGATAAGCGCCGGGACCGAGTATACCTCGGATTTTACACGAATAAGGTGCAAGCCGGACAAGATTGAAGAGCTATCCACAAGCGCGAAGGAACTTATTCATCAAGATAACAACCTGATTACAAACCCAATCGAAGCTTGGGAGGAGTTTACAATGGCCCTCGGGACAAAATACGCCACAAAGCCAAATATTGTTTAAAGGGAATTCTCAGAATTCCTTATTAGGAAAGGCAAACTCACCGGAGATAAAAAGACATAACGAAAAATAAATCAAAGTTTAGGACGGCTTCGTACACAACCACAAAACGAAGCCCTGCAAAGGGAGCTACGTAACCTAAAGGCAAAGCTAAAAAAGGTGATCTGTGAAAAGAAAAGGCAAGTGAATGATGAATTCTGGGCAAAAATAACATATGATTCGAAATTGAAAAACAGCGCCAGGTTTTGGCAGACAATCCATAGTCTCCAACGGCCAGGTCACCACGGAATAAGCTCATACATAGTAGAGGCAGATTGGGCAAATAATCTGTACAATCACTTTAACGACAAAAACCAAGAAGGGAATTTAACTGAAGATAAATTAATGACCGCAAAGATGAAAAAGAAAGACACCAACACAGGAAAGACAAAACAAGCGACTAGTGAGGACACCAAACAGGATGAGAAATGGCATAAACAAGTGGTAGGAAAAACGAGCCCAATATTACCATCAAGCACTAAAGAACATAGTATTAGTATATTATCAGCTCTGATAAAATCAGAAATATTAAAAGGCAAGTCGGAAGGAGCACCAAGTCCAAATGGTATACCCCCAATAATGTATAAGTATGACATTGAATTTTGGAGCAACATTCTGGTACCAGTTTTCAAGGGCATTCAGGAGTCACAAACCAGCCCAGAATCTTGGAAAGGCTCGATAATAAGTCCAATTTACAAGCAGGGCGACAGGAGCAACCCTTTCAATTATCGGCTTGTCGCCCTAATTGATATAGAGGCAACGTATTATGTGGGCCTAGTCCTGGAGGAATTGGCATCTTGGGCATCGTCAAAACATATAATCCCCGCAAATCAAACAGGGTTCTGCAGAAGACAGGGCACTATAACCAACATCATGGTGCTAACCCTGCTGACAGATGCGGTACAAGCAGCAAAGAGCTCACTATTTTTATGTTTTATAGATTATAGCGCAGCGTTTGACCATGTGGATCGGACCAAACTATGGCAAAAGTTAGAAAAGTGGGGGATACCGAGACCTCTTATGAAATAGCTGATCTTATTACATACTAACACCTGGGTCAAGATCAAGTTGGGAGCTGGGACGCATCTCTCAAGGTGGATTAACACCTCCAAAGGCCATGCTGTTCAATCTCTTCTTAGCAGACCTTCCATGGGAACGGGACAATACTACATCACATGCCCCACGATTGCGAAAAATCTCGCTGTCCAATCTCCTATATGCAGATGACTTGGTCTTAATAAGCCGGTCTCCAATTGGCCTCCAACACCTCTGGACACTACTAGCAAATTCTCGCAACGTAATGGCCTAAGCATTAATTTAAACAAAACGAAAATTATGACAGTGAACTACAATAAGTCCAGGAAAAATACTTGGTATCTGGAAGGGTGGAAACTGGATCAGGTAACTAGCTATAAGTACCTTGGAGTACTATTGGACAGCAGAGGCTCGTTCGAACCTCAACTAGAGTCCCTGCGTCAAAAAAGGGCACCATGAGTTATCTCTCGATGAAGCCCCTGAAGAAAGTCCTACCAAACTGTACACTTGACCCTCTCCTACAAGTGATCAGAGCACAACTGCAGCCAATGCTCACATATGGGAGCGAACCAACGCATGGAAAAGATGCGTTGGTCCTAGATAAAGTGATTAGCAGTACATACAGAGCAATTTTTCAGCTACCCAACTATGTTTCACCTGCCCAAGTGCGCCTCAAATTTAGCCTTCAGAAACAAACAGTGGAAAGAAGGGGTGCCTATATAAAATGCTGGCACAAGATCAGAGGTGCAGAGCAAGGATCTCTAAATGCCCACCTCTGGACTGAGTTGTCACAACAAGAGAAATCACCTGCCAGGGAGTATCTGTTGGAATCATTAGAAAGCCTCAAACTGATCGATCTTTAGGGATCATCAACAGATCATAAGATCTTTAAAAAGGTTGTAACCAAAGTACCGGAAATTATATCCTTAACAAAAGATAAGGAATCTCTAGCCAAGAGGGCTCACGGATGGATAGCGCTGAATGACTATATAGCCCTTATGCCACAAGCTCATTTGAAAAGGGGAATAAAACAAAAGATAAAAGAAAAGTTTTTAAAGTTGCATTTTGGTATTTTACCAATTCTCCCTCACCTGGCTCCTTGGAAAAGGAGACGAGAAGAACAGTCCTGTTGTCTCTGTAGAACAGGAAACGAGGATCTAATACATATTATCTGTATTTGCCCAAGTTTGAAGGACATAAGGCGCGCCTTACCTCGAGTAAAATGGAACCAGAAGGGCATCAGGACCTGCAGCCAGGCTGGAAAACTGTGTTTTAACCCAGAAGAGATGCAGCTAAACTGCCGTCTTGCAAAGTACTTTGATTTAGTGGCTGGAAGACTAAAGCACCAGCAAGACGCAGAAGCAGAATAGCAGGCAGCTGCATACCTTACAGAGCACGCCAACAGCCAATGTAAAGCGGGATTGTTTTGCCCAAGTTTTGGCACCTTGAATCACAAGCACTTTATTAAGTCTTATCTTGTATTCATTTTTTAAAAAAGGGCTTGAATAGGCAACCCAAAGCTCAACGCGCCTCGTCTAAAACTTATATATTTGGAAGGACAGTAAAGATAATGGAGCTGGGACTCTGGTTCATAGTACAACATCAACAGGCTAACCTGGAAGTAAGAATCTTAATCACTAATGTATAAAGAAAGGCAAGGCTAATTTATGTATTTTAATGCTTGAATGTTTTAAACTGTAAGTTTTAAATTGTGAGTTTTAATTAACTGTACAATAAAGATTACTCTTACTCATAGGATAACATTACTAAATTACTACTTACTAAAGTTAATGAGTGCTAACTTTGGATTGGGATGAGGTAGAAATATACTGTTTACACTAAAATGAATTGTAATTTAAAATCCTCTTTAATGGTAAAGTTGGATTATAGATTACAAGTTTGAAAATACCACTTTTAGTAAGTTAAGTGCAACAACAGCAAGGTGGTGGATGGAATATTTGAACTATTCTCAGCCACTGGCAATTGCTCGAGCCATATCCCAACCCATTGTTTTTCGTCCTTCATGTCACCTCAGTTTGGACCCAGCTAGATATAGTCACCATCTGGGCATACCCGCTGCACTTAGGGCAACAAATTCAAAAGCAACAAGGTGATGGAAGGAATGCTTGAATTATACGCAGCCATTGCAATTGCTCAAGCTCCATTCCAATTAATTGTTTTTCACTTATCATTCCACCTCAGGACCCTGCCGTATGAAAATCAGTCTTGACCTTGCTCCTTATGGGATCAGTCCAGTCCGCACTGCTTAACTAGATCCTCCCTGAACCATAACACAAGGAACCCAGGGTGGATTTCGCTCTCATTAGGGCTCGCCAGCCAAGTAAAGCTGGGTTCCAAAGGCACAGTGAGCCCAGGACCCACTCTAAATCCTAAAAATACCCTTGCCACCCAAATACCCTTACCCACCCTATATAATATGTGTTTATATAAGTATATACACTCACACAACACTATATGGTAAGCCCACAGCCGGCAAATCCATCTTAGAGGCAATCAGTAGCCACCCAATCCCATTAAAATGCAGTATACTTATGGGGGATCACTTATCTCAAAAGAAATTGTACTAGAAAGGAAGAGTATGAAAAAGCAGCACAGGAGACAATGGACAGATTCAGCATGAGAGGTTATTCTAAACAGGTATTAGAAAGTGCACTATAAAGAGCAATGAGGGAATTACGGGAAGATCTACTCCAAGAAAAGGTCTCTAAGGGGGACATGGATTACCAACTTAAAGCAATTTAGAATAATCACTACTTTTTCCGAGCATGCAGGTGCTGTTAGTATAATATTATGACGCAATTGGCATATCCTCAAAACTGATCCAATCATAGGCAGTACGATACAGAACTGCCCCAGCATAACTTACAGAAGAGGTCACTCAATCAAAAACATAATAGTAGGGACTCATTTATCCACAGTAGCAACAGATCCTAGGGTCAGTAACATCACTGCTTTTTTTCCATGTACCCAATGTAAAGCCTGTAAAGACAGCAGATTTTCTCTTACCCCTTTTCCTTGATGCTGTAAATTGAGGACTATTAACAAATTCATGATTTCTAATACTCTATATTTGATCTATTGTTTGCATTGTCCATGCCAATTAAAATACATTGGCAGTACAATACACCCAACAAAACACCACATTCTTGAGTATGTGCGCGCAATTTAAAACAAAGATCAGACATATCCTGTCGCAAAACACTTTGCAACCCATCACAACAGTGACAGAAGATTACTTCAATTGTTCTTTCTTGATCAGAATAGCTAAATTAAGACATCTGGAGTCCAAATATATGGTGGACTTGCAAACCAAGACACCTCTAGGCCTTGACACAAAGGAGGAACTTGTAGTTCACCTAAGTTAGAAATGTAGAGGAAGGTCAGCTGTCTTGGCTCATTAACAGTTGTTTTCTTATAATTACATTTAAGTTCGCGACTTATCAACCTTGAGTTAGAATTTCTAATTTTTCTAAGACTTGTGATTAGGTGTAGAGCTTTGTTTCACCTCTATCCGATACTCTTTTCCACAAAGCATCATAGCCTTTTTTTGCATAAAAAATATTAGTTTTTTAGTTTGGGATGTTTCTATGATATAGTTTATGAACTGTGAATTTTGGAATAAAGTCAAATGTGTTCCTTTAATGCAAGACCATACATGGTACAATTGTGTTGAAGATTGAGATCAACATGCAGAGTTAGGATAATAATATCATGGAAATAAACCTATTGTCATATCTGCAGACTGGATTCTAGAATTAAGAAGGAACTCTCCAGATATTCTGGTTACACCTGCCTACTTAGAAGCATGCCTAGAGATCTATTAAAATAATATGCACTGTTTTTTAACTTAAAAATATTTTTGCAAGCAAATGGCCAGCATATTTAGATGACAACATGTTTTTGTTTCAGTAAGCAAGTTAACTGTCTCACCAGCTTTTAAACACAGTCCTCCTGGCATTGCCTATGCCTGTTAAATAAAAGTACCAATGATGTTAGACCAAATTGCTCCAGGACACTTCAGTAAAATGTTAGAGAGCCTATTGGGCCATCACCATTTTGTTCTTCTTAATGTATTTTTTATTTGTCCTATTTTCTTATTGTCAGCCATTCCCAAAATTGGAGCTGTATCGAAGATCTCTTTGAAGTCTCTGTTCATCAGAAAAATAGCAACTATTAACTAGTACTAGGATGGAGGCTCAAGAGAAATCCTGGGAAATCATGACAAGAGGTTGCACCTTAAGCAAAAATGTAAATAAAGTCAACTCTCTTATCAGAAAAATTGTATCCCTATCAAGCACCTACCAAAAATTGGTCAGTGAAGTAAAAAACACAAAAAATTACTTTTGGTTAAAGTTCAGCATTGTAGAAGGCATGTGTCCTTGTGAATCTTTCTCAGTGAGCTGGAAAAAAATTAACAGCCTTTAGAAATGGCATCTCCGGTTGGCCGCGGTGTCTAGCCGGTCCAAGCAGGGACCATCACCTCTAGGCAGGGTAAGTCTTGAAATACACTAGATTACCCTCTGGATGCTTGGCGCAGAGTAGATAGGCCTAACTCTGAGAGGCAAGGTGTAAAGTAATTGTGTAACACACTCACACAGTAACCCCTTGGCACGCCATAAAGAGACTCCACACAGTGGTAGAAAAATAAAAAGTCTCTTTATATAAGCATCAAATGAATTCACAGGTGACAAGGATGTACTCCGTAAATTTGAGGGTATCCGTGTTGCACAGATCACAGACCAATAACAAGATCGGAGCTCCTTTAGGAGCGTTACGGTAAGGATCGAGTCAGTGTCAAATATTCCTGAGCAGCCGCCGCCTGGGAACCCTATTGCGGCGTTGCGGCGGCGTTGGCAGCCGTGAGGGGCGCAGCAGTGATATGTGTCCCACTTCCCAGCGCAGCCGGGGATCGTAGCACAGAAGAAGTAGTGGCCACCCACCCCGGCAAAGAGAAAGTCAAGGAGTGCCTGCCGCAGGGCAGCCAAGTACATGTTCTGTTGTCACAGTCGAGAAGAGGCGCGCACTTAGTCCACCGGCTTCAGTGTGGCATGTTGGGAGCAGAGTGTGAGTTCCACGGAGCACTGGCTCGGTCCAGGTGATGAAGGTGTCTGTCTTCCAGCACGGGGCAGAAGCAGAAGTTCCTCGGGTGCCTGTTCCTCAATGGCACTGGTTAGGTTGCCCGCGATGAGACCGGATACAAGAGGGTAACACCAGATAGTCCAGCGGCCTCGCAGAGGGATAAGGGAAGATGCCGACAAGTCCTGGAGGACACTTAAGAGTTTCCTTAGTTGTTTCTTTTACAGGGCAAAGATCAGCAGGTAGCAGGGCAACCCAGAAGAGCAGGACAGCAGGTCCTGGAAACAGTGAGTCACAGTAGAGTGGCAATCCTCCTAGCGCAGCAGCCTTTGCTACAGCAGAGCTTCTTGCATATCCAGTAGTGTATCAAAGATGTGTGGCCAGGAACCTATTTTTATACCCTGGTGTCCAGCTACTAGAAGGGGCTAGAAGCTTCTGGAAGGGTTTTTGGGGGTCCCGGGGTGTTCCCTGTCTCACCTGACCTGGCTCCTGGCTGTCTGCACTGACAGAGCAGGGTCGTTAAGCCTATTGTGGGGCAGCAGGGCCCAGCCTATTCAAGTGCAAGCCCGAATCATCCCTTCCTCCTCTCAGTTCAAGAAGGTCATTAGTATACAAATGAAGGCAGACCTCCCTGTGTTTGGGGGAGTCTGCAAGTGTGAGGCTGCTACCACTGCCCAGATTTGGATTGGGGCACGCTACAGATACACAGACCTAAGTGAAGGTCAGGGAAATGTCCAATTTCTAAAAGTGGCAATTCTGAGACAGTAATATCAAAACCCAATACACCACTAGAGAGAGTTCCTCACTACTATTCCAATCATTCCAAACATGACATATCTACTGCTTCCCATTCAGGAGTTATCACTTAAAGGGATATAAGGGAATTCCCAATGCTGGCCTATGGAAGGGTAGGCCTCACTGCGATGGCAGAGGTCTGCAGCAGGTATTGCAATGTAACCATTTTTTTAGGGGAGAGCACACTCACCTTAGCACTGATCAGCAGTGGTAAAGTGTCCAGAGTCCTAAGTCCAACAAAAATGTACAGCTAAAGTGGGAGTGTGGGATAAAAAAGTAGATTTCCCGTACAATAAGGAATATCGGACCTATATTATGTTAGTATGATGCATCTATAGGTATACTCCTTGTTTGATATATATGCTTTTGCGTGGAGGAAATTCGTTTATTTCCTCCCTGTATATCTATTGCTAAAGAGTAGGCCGAGAACCATATAGATGCCATCTTTAATCATATGCTCGAGCACGGGCCGTGATCACGTGTTGATCACGTGTAGTTGTCAGGCCCCAGTTCATCTTAGTTAATGGTAGCAGCCGAAGGTAGGCTGTTTTACTCGACTGTTCTAAGACTCAAGGTCACATCTGGCTTTGGAGGGTGATAAGCGCATTCCTGGAGGCACCGTGTCTACCCTCCCAGGCACCAAGACGAAAGGGAGTCACCCCTCCTGACTTCCTCTGTAATAGATAGTCAAGCCTTTGTACTGATCTGATGTGTGCCATATATGGTCCTTCCCTGGAGCTCGAGGGCCAACTGGTATTTTTCCTCTTACTGTGTTTATATGTGTTGAACAGAAAAGTATATAACCTTATATTTGAATACGAGCCAACAGACTTCTCTGCGCACCTGATGGGTGAAGTTCGGAGATGCTCCTCTATAGAGTATTTTGTTTAATAAACGATTGAACCTTCTTCACTGCCAACTGACTGATTATTTGGTAATGGTATTGGGACTATTGATATGTATAGTTCTTTAGTTTATTTTTATGGTACATCAGGAGGGAAAACAGCAAAAAGGTAGGGGGAGACCTCCCTAAGGCTGACAGATCCAACACAGCCTTACTGTCCCGTTAGATCAGGATGAAAAGGTGGCAGCTTCTGGATTTTTATAAAGGTGCAGGTTCAGCTTTGTATTTGTTGTACGGTCCATGTCACAGGCTACATTTTCCCTCCAGTTTCTAATGTAGGGTCAGAGTAAAAAAGAGTGGTATAGACTGTAAAACAGGATCTATTACTAATTTGTCTGGCTGGATGTATCTTTGAAAATAATACAAATATAAAATACTGTCTCCTATGTGCATCTTTCCTTTAGTGCTGTTTTCAAACGGAAAATATGTAATCAAATTTGATTTTAGGGCTCACTCCGGTATATTCTACAGTTAATGGATACCACAGAGAATCGCGTGGCAGAAAAGGGCACTAAGTCACATGACAGGAAGTTCTGAAAGTCAGCATTTGGCCTAATTAGTGTCAATGGATGTAGTATGGTTGATCTCTCTGTCTGGGCCCGTCTCTAGGGTAAGACACGGCTGCAAATAGTTCAGCAGCCCCAGTTTGTCTATTCATTTGAATACATCAAGCAAACAATAAAAATATTGCAGTGTTTGAAGTCAGCAGTATGTGTGAGCCAGACTTCACTTAGTAAATCAAATCACAAGTAACACTCCTAAAAAGCTATATTACTATCAGACCTGTTTACTTTTTCGATGTTTACTTTGTTTTAATTGCAAGTATCCCTATTGTGAGAAAGTAACTCTTTGTTAAGCAGCAGGACTAATGCTGATTCTCAGACTGGAGCGATGCAAACAAAAGGAGGGCAGTGTATATATATATATATATATATATATATATATATATATAGATATATTCTCATCTTTTGTGCAGCCTGTGTTGGCACGCACCCCACATATTTGCTGAGATGCCAACCCTCCATTTGGCACGGTCTCCTGGGGCTGCGGACTATTTTTGACTCTCTTTAGATACGGGTTTGTAAGATAACCTGCCTGAAATAACCCTTAGCATTCTGTTCTAATCTTTAATGGACGCCCCACACTACTCAGTGAAGCCTCAATTCACGACAGTTGGGCACCAGAATGTTCCACCGATAAAAAGAAAGGCATGGAAAACAAAGAAAATAAAAGACACATAATTTCTCAAAAAGTCACATGACTGCTCCTCAAAATTCTTTAAAAGTTGGCTCTCGACTTGACCAATGCATTTACTTTGAAAACAATTTTAAAACCTTCCAAACAAATGTATTGCCTAAAGCGCGTGGGCTATTCTTGAAATTGCTGAGTGCTGCCACACAATGTATTTATTTAATAATTTCTTGATGTTCTATATATGAACACTTTTGTAGCCTGACATTTGTGGATACAATTTACAGCGCATTCTCTTTTCCACCACACTTATCTGATGTGTGGAATGCTCGAATTAATCCCAGCCACGGGTAGTTTACTCTGAGTAGCATTGTAGTGCACCTTTCCTGATCACTGCACCACTATTGATAAAGGCGGACCATATGTAAATCAGCCTTCGTCGCGCTCCAATAGGAAAAGTCAAACCAATATGTAAGACTTTGGCCTCTTTGACCGGGAGCACAAGGAACCACAGACTGGTTTCAGCCTCTCTGGGTGAAGCTTGTGCCAAAGGACCCACGTCTGGACACTCCCATCGTACAACGGCACTTCAGATGTAACAGCATGCTACAAAGCACACCATTTCCGTCAGAAGCGTTTTCAATACAATTTGAAAAGACAATCTTAAGCAAACTAATTTATGGCACATTACAGAAAGGGAGTCATTTTCCTTCAGAAAATACTGCAGTCAACTACAAGCCTAGGGCCCGATTCACAGAATTAATTTAAGACAAAATCCTAAACTTACTACTTCTGATATTCACAGAATGCACTTACTACATTTGGTATTCACAGAATGCACTTACTACTTTTGGTATTCACAGAATGGATTTACGACTACTAACTTTACTTCTGCACTCAGGCCGGAAATTCCGGCCCGGAGGCGGAGCTTCCGGCCCGGGGCGGAGGTTCCGGCCCGGAGGCGGAGCTTCCGGCCTGGAGGCAGGAATTTCCAGCCCGAGTGCGGACGTAAAGTTAGTAGTCGTAAATCCATTCTGTGAATACCAAAAGTAGTAAGTGCATTCTGTTAATACCAAAAGTAGTAAGTTTAGGATTTTGTCTTAAGTTAATTCTGTGAATCAGGCCCCTAGAATATGATGGCCTAAGGATGCTCTCACAGACATATGAGGCCATATGTACAAGGACTGGCGAAAACTATCGCCAACGTTAGTTAGCGGCAGTTTTATTATCGCCGTGTACTGCTGAAAACTATTGCCATGTTAGCGACGTATTTACAAACCATTGCTACATGGTGATAGCTTCAGGGATCAGCGGCGAAAACTGCCGCTAACATTAGCGTGATGGCGATAAGAATTCCGGCATTAGCGGGTGAAAACCAAAAAAGGCCTATTAGCGTAAAAAAACGCACGTTAGTCAGCCCAACGTAAGTTTTTTTACCTCTATTGGAAAAAAATTGCCTATCATTCGACCGCCAATAGAAAAAAGGCAAAAAAACCAATGAAATGAAGAATGGAGAAGCCAGGGCCAAGTGCAGCACACATCAACAACCCCCTCAAGCCACCCAACATCCAGGATGACCAGGATGAGAGCCTGGATGCCTCGCAGGACCTGCGCCTGGAGCCTGGATGCCTAGCTGGAGCTGTGTCTGGAGCCTGGATGACTCACTGGACTGTGGAGCCTGGAGTGGGATGCGGAGGAGCTGTGGAGTTGATGAGCTGTGGCAGTAGACATTGAGGCTTGGCGAATGCCTGTACCTGGTGTGAAGTCTGGCAGGTCACATGGAGACACATTGCTGACCTGTGTGAGAAAACTGCCTTGAGCCCCTTGGAGCTGTGAATGGTAGAGGCGCTCCTGCGCACCAACAGAGGGGGATCTGCATCGCATATTACGACTCACCACCACACCGGGGTGACCGGAGTGGATTACCAATGGTGGGCAATGCCTCTCTGCATCACAGGCCGGATGATGTTGTGCTGGCCGGACGCTGTGGAGGGTGAGCCCCTGAGCTGCGCCGAACTTGTGGGGTGGGAGCACTGCAACTTCATGCCTAAGGGGGCCCTGATGCATCAACTGCATCGGGAGGTTCACTAGTGGACAGGTTGGCGACTGCTGTACCCAGGCTTGTGAAATCCAACCTGGCTGAGGCTCCTGCTGGCTGATTCACAGATTTGGAGAGAGTGCAGCAGATTACACCACGGTGTCAATGTCCAGGTAAGGAGAAGGCGGGACGCGTAGCGGAGGAGGCCCGGGGGTCGAGCTGCAGAGGCCTAGCACCCGTAGATAACACACCCCCTGTGGTGGCTCATCCCCTATGGCAGAAGAGCATCGCCCCACTGCTTTCAAGCAGTCCAAGAAGAGGGGAAAAATCATCACATGATGATAACTTCCTGATGTAATCGTGCTATGTTTCCTTTGCGGGCAGGATGGTGGGTAGGGCTTCTCCACTGATGGAGCAGGGCAGGGGCAGAGTAGCATGCCAAATCAAGTGCGCAATAACTGTTTGGTCAACCCACCCAGGCCACCCAAAGCAGTCATGCGCACTGTCCTGTTCGCAATGCGATTCTCCCTTTTAATGCAAACAGAACTTCTCCTCCCCCCCTCTTCTTTTAAAAAAACCTTATCAATCCACTACAGACTTGACTCAAGAACGACTACATGGTCCCTAGCGCTGATTGTATTCTCTCTCGTTCTTTTTTAGATTCACTCCTCCAGCGGAATTAATTTTGTTTAAGCCACTGTGCTTCAACCGTTGGTCAATTGACCAGGGATGCTTTCCCAGCAGGATTTGAACTGCATCCTAATCGTTTTGTTTAAGGGATTTCTTTACATTGGCTGAGTAAGTTGGCTCTAATATCTTTCAAGGTTTTTTAGGACCTCACATTTGGCAGAGGCCTTACTGACAGACACCTTAATTTTACAGGTGTTTACCACTCTCTCCATCGTACTCCTCGGAGGTAATGCACCCCACCTTCTTAGACGACTTCATGGGCCTTTGAACACTGCCAATTCAGGCAGACACGGTAATTATTAGTCAACACTCCTTTTCAGTCTGTCCTGATCCCAATCAACTTGTAGATCTGACACACCAAACCCTTTTTATTGTTCTTTAGGTGCCCTTTCCCTCCCAATTGCACTATCGTCCTGAGGAAGACCCCGCTATGTAAGGTTCTGACATATACCTACACGAATCCAGGGGTCGAAACGTCGACATACCACTGATGCCAGTAACACCAACAGCGCATGTCGCACTGTGACTTCCGTCTTACATGGCTGTACATAATTCATTGTAGTGTATTGTGATATGAACCATGTGTGTAATGTGTGGCATTGAATAAACATGCCCAACAATTTGATTGTATACAACTGTTAGTAGTATCTCTCACTTACCCCACAACCTCACACAAGTCACTGCCCCTTCCCCTCTCCACACACTTGGGCACATCTATGATGTTTTTTAAATGTTTTTTGTATATTGTGTTCTCTATAATCTGCAATACATGTTCAGTGTGATTAAATAACACTTGAACAACTCTCTAATCTTTCGATTCTTTTGTTATTGTTTATTTGTATTGCCTTTGATTGATATATTTGTACTGGGACAACTCTTTTCCATATTGTCTTGCACCCAGGTCCCAGTGATTTTGGGTATACCCTTTTTCCACAACGACTTGTGAGCAGGCGCACGCCTGCTAGGTATTCTTAGTGATACTTAACTACTTACCAAAATGGCAGAGAGTGAGACTCTCTCATATACGGAGGAGTATATTAATCAGTTGCTACAGGACCCTGCAAACCAATTTTTATCCTCTGACACACCAAATATTGACTTTACACTGAATGATAAAATTGCACGCTTAGATCGCCTCGAGAAGAAACTTATCCGCACTCGCCTCCCTGGACATCTACTTACCAAATACCTCCAGGCTAATGTAATACCTATCGGGCTTCAGATTAAAAACGAACTGGCAATATTCGTTGATATACCCAAATATAAGGAAGGCTTCAGTTTCGTGGCAAACAACGCCTCCCGACATTGGATGGTATTGGGAGTGAAAATCGCAGCTGAGCAGGTTCAAACACTCACCAGAGAGATTGCATCTCTTAAACAGGAAATTGCAGGGGATTCAACATTGGTCAATGCGAAGGAGGCCCTTGATAATTTGTGGAAATCCTTGAAAGAATTTAAAACTACAACTCAGCACAAGAAACTTGAAAAATTGTCTAAAGATATTCGGTTCTATGAAAAAAAGAACACCTACCCTTACCTTAACGAAGACCATTACAAACAGGATACCCAGGGAAGGTTTATATGCAGAGGTTGGGGTGGCTACAGAGGTAGAAGGAACTTTACCACTTTCTCTGACTCATCGGTGAGCTCTGAAAGCGACAACGAACAACCAGGCCCCAGTTTGGACCATAGCTATCGGGACAACTGGTATCCACCACAAGGCTACTTTCCTTTTTTAGGCGAGGGCCAATGGAGACATCCGATAGGACAAAGCAATTGGCAAAGGGGCCCACCGAGAGGCCATCATCCCACTATCCCAAACTGGGAGAGGGGCCGGGGCGCAACCCCCAAGCAGGTTCGCTTCCAACAGGAGAACCATGGGAAAATATCAACACGACACAAGGTATACAGATGGTAGAAGGTAACAATAACCCAGTGGTTAATATCTCTTCTTATACCTTGAAGGATAATGAACAAAGAATACTCTCCAAAGGCTTGTCCTTTGTACCTACGGCCTACCCGAAAATTTTTGAAACAAAGATAGAACTACACAGTTTCTTCCGAAAGATCCGTCTCAGATATTTTTTCAAGAACTCGACAACGGCCCCATCCTATTCAGTGACAGGACTAAGGGTCCCATCCACCTTTGTTCCCCCTACCAACACTATGAGCAATAGGATCCTGGCATATGAGAGTATGGTACTGATGGATGTGATGAAACTACTTTCCACACTCAAACATACTATTCCGAATACCAGTAAGTTGGAGAAAGCCGCCCTTATGAACTTTAAGAACAACAAGGACATAATTATAAAAGCTGCAGATAAGGGCGTCGGAATCGTGATACAGGACACAACAGCCTACAAAACTGAGATTATGAGACAGCTCCAAGATGGTGTCAGCTACTCCCAACTGAGATCGGACCCCACAAACGAACTGGCTGAAGAAATCTTGAGGGCTACGTCTGAAGCCCAGGAAAAAGGGTTTCTAAGCAAACTCGAGTTTGATTACCTTAATCAGAAACATCCACGGCTCCCAACCATATACACTTTGCCCAAAATCCACAAGGATATGCGGAACCCACCTGGACGCCCGATTGTATCGGGATGTGGATCATTACTTGAACCCCTATGCAAATACATTGACTACTTTCTCAAACCACTGGCTGAGAATACTGAAGCATACTTAAGAGACACTATGCAAACTATCACTTTGATCGACCAACAACCTTTCAATCCGAGTGATCAATTACTTGTAACATGCGACATTGTATCTCTGTATACTAGCATCCAGCAAGAACCGGCTCTAGAAGTAATGAGAGATGCCCTGAACAAATGGCCTGCACCAATGACAGTACCCACGGAATTTATCATCACCTTATTGACGATAACAATGAAGAAAAATGTCTTCTTTTTTCAAGGACACTACTATATACAGATAAAGGGCGTTGATTTAGCAATCATCTATATGGACCATTTTGAGAGATCGTTTGTATTCAACAACAACCCCTTTTACCACCGGGTGAACCTGTGGAAACGGTATATTGACGATATACTGATGATTTGCAATGGACACTCTACCGACTTGGACACCTTTCATGATTGGCTCAATCACTGCGATCAGAACATCAAATTTACTATACAATCGGATACCAAAGAAATAGCCTTCCTGGATATTAAAATCTGCTGTAAGGATAATCAATTCTACACCACATTGTATCGGAAACCGGCTGAGCGGAATTCCCTCCTCATATATAACAGCCACCACCCACGCGGGCTGAGAGACAACCTACCGGTGGGTCAGTTCCTGAGGATTCGCAGGAACTGCACAAAGAGGGTGGACTACATGGCTGAGTCCGAGGATCTCAGCACTCGTCTGATGATGAGGGGCTATCCGAGAAGACTGGTAAAGTGGGCACAGAAAAGGGCCTGGTTCAAAACTCGGGAAACTTTGTTGATACCCAGAGAAAAGGATGACACTTTGTCTCAGAGAATAATCTGCGTCACTACTTTCTCTACGAGAAGCAATGCAATAAAAAAAGTTATCAACAAACATTGGAGTCTAGTGGCAGATGACATTGACCAACCCGACCCACCAAGGATCATGTGGTCCATTCCTGTTTGGAAAACGCCATGGAACCAACAATCCAATCACTTTGGAACCTACAACCGGTCAAAGGGCATTACAAATGTGGACACTGCAAAGAGTGTAACACTACTATTCCCACCAAGACCTTTGTCTACAGGGAACACACGATTGCTCTGAATTCCTTCACGAACTGTAATTCCATTAATGTCATCTATGGAATATTCTGCCCATGCGGGTTACTCTATGTAGGGCAGACACAACAGAAGATTAAATCTAGGATACTGCAACATCACAGCAGGATTTGGTGCACCATGGCAGGGGCACCATTAGTGGAACATTGTGGATTGATGAAACATAATCCTGATGATTTACAATGGCTGGTACTGGAAAAGCGAATTTAGGACCTAGAGGCGGAAATCTTTCCGCTATCTTGAATTTGAGGGAATCTAAATGGATGGTACGCTTGGATACAATAGCAAACGGGCTGAATGAACTCGATTGTAGTAATGCCCAAATAGCACGACTATACACCTAATGCTGTCTCCTACCTACCTGTATGTGAATGCGTTAACACTGTGATCTATGCTTCAGATTTTTCTAAGGTGTTCTTGTGATATTAATGAACCCTTGTTTTTTCCACCTCCCGCCCTTTTTCAAATTTGACTATGTTTAATGAGGTTTTTGATTTCTAAATGTCACTCTTGTGACAATAATGTTTAATAATGTCGGTCAAGCGATGGGCCTGTCAATGTCTCCAACCTGTCAATAATCAGTGATAACCATGTGGTCTATTTGATATACAATGTGTATTAATTTACAACAGAACCGATGCATCAAAAACCTGGCTCATAATTAAGACTCTATGTTTATACCTTGAGAAACACAATTTAAGTCATTATATTATTTTTCCCATAATAAACGCAATGTTTCAAGTCTTTTTTCCCTTCCGACTAACTACGTAAAGACCGGCATCCAGCGGTGGCTCCCTACCGGTGATTACGTCATTTCACGTCTCTCCCCTTTAAATACATTTGTCAGCACCACTCGCACGTTCTGCTCCATCCGTGACAGGAGGCTACACTAAGAGGGTGAATGCGCTATATCCGTCTCCCTGGAGACAGGGCTCTCTCCCCCTTATTTTACACACTGGAGTGCTTCAGTGCCTCTACCAAATCGTGATGGCCTCTTTCCCTCACGTCACCAACCTGACTCATGAGGCACTTTATTTCTGTTTTTAAGGCGTGTCGCCATAGTCATTTAAACCAGGATAAGCTTTCACTAAATGCTGGGATGTATCTCTCCGACTTTATCACCACGTTTGGCTAGCCGTCACCCACATTTAGATCGCTAGACCGTTTGGCCAACGAACCGACAACCCGGGCTTCGCGGCCCATTTCATCCACATCCGCATATGCGTATAGGACTGATATGACTAAGCACCCATCTGGTTTTAATTATCCTACTTGCATGTACTATAGGATTAGGCCCATGCTACCCCCTTTTTCTTAAATAGCCACACCAAACGCACGTCAACCGCTGCTTTCCACCTTGGCGTAGCATGTCGATTTCTCCTTCTTCCCGACTAGAAACAACCACACGGCATATACACATCGACTGCCCCTAAGGGCGGCGGTAATGTTGAGGTGCATGGCGCGTAGTTTCTGACTATGGAATATAACACGGTGAATCTCACCTAATTCTCCCTTTTAATGCAAACAGAACTTCTACTTCCCCCCCCTCTTCTTTTAAAAAAACCTTATCAATCCACTACAGACTTGACTCAAGAACGACTACATGGTCCCTAGCGCTGATTGTATTCTCTCTCGTTCTTTTTTAGATTCACTCCTCCAGCTGAATTAATTTTGTTTAAGCCACTGTGCTTCAACCGTTGGTCACTTGACCACAGCTGCTTTCCCAGCAGGATTTGAACTGCATCCTAATCGTTTTGTTTACGGGGTTTCTGTACATTGGCTGAGTAAGTTGGCTCTTATATCTTTCAAGGTTTTTTAGGACCTCACATTTGGCAGAGGCCTTACTGACAGACACCTTAATTTTACAGGTGTTTACCACTCTCTCCATCGTACTCCTCAGAGGTAATGCACCCCACCTTCTTAGACGACTTCATGTGCCTTTGAACACTGCCAACTCAGGCAGACACGGTAATTATTAGTCAACACTCCTTTTCAATCTGTCCTGATCCCAATCAACTTGTAGATCTGACACACTAAACCCTTTTTATTATTCTTTAGGTGCCCTTTCCCTCCCACTTGCACTATCGTCCTGAGGAAGACCCCGCTATGTAAGGTTCTGACATATACCTACACGAATCCAGGGGTCGAAACATCGACATACCACTGATGCCAGTAACACCAACAGCGCATGTCGCACTGTGACTTCGTCTTACATGGCTGAACATAATTCATTGTAGTGTATTGTGATATGAACCATGTGTGTAATGTGTGGCATTGAATAAGCATGCCCAACAATTTGATTGTATACAAATGTTAGTAGTATCTCTCACTTACCCCACAATCTCACACAAGTCACTGCCCCTTCCCCTCTCCACCCACTTGGGCACATCTATGATGATTTTTAAATGATTTTTGTATATTGTGTTCTCTATAATCTGCAATAGATGTTCAGTGTGATTAAATAACACTTGAACAGCTCTCTAATCTTTTGATTCTTTTTTTATTGTTTATTTTTATTTCCTTTGATTGATATATTTGTACTGGGACCACTCTTTTCCATACTGTTCGCAATGCAGGATGCAGTACAGAACATGCCCACCCCTCCAGATCCTGGCTGAACGCCTTGGCCCTGCGCCAATGACCAATCCCAATGCCGCATTGCAGTGTTGTGATTGGCTTAGGGGAGGTAGCCTGGCTGCCTACTTCCTGCTCCTGGAAGCAGACTCAGGAGTGTTGCAGGGATTCTGCGCATGCACAGAACTATGCTCAGGAAACCAGGAGCTCAGTGAATTGCGGTGTACCAAAAACTCACCACAGTACCCAGAACCCCTATCCGACTAGCATCAGTGTCTCATTCGCTCTCTGTATCATCTCGAAGCTACCAATGATTAGACAACCCAGAACATGTGACTTAGAGTACTCTCAGGAATGGTGGGAATCAGAAATACCTGTTCGTTATTATTCTCATATCAGTCCACAACAAGAGTAATCAGAGACACAGTAAAGTTAACAATGTTTATTTTATAAACTACGTTTCCTAAGATGCAGTACTTTGGCTAACACAAGCAGACAAATGATTAAGAATGAAACCATCAGCATTGTTACAATACCATAGAAAATGAAGGGAGAAATCATGTTACAAATGATAGTGGAATACAACTACTCTCCCTTCGCTAATAAGCTAGTATTATTAGACTAATAGAAGGTCTCTAGGGTTGGATGGGGAACCCCATACCGTAAATACCAGCTTAGGTGAATCACATCACAGGATCAGCTTGGCTCTGTGTCTGGAAAAAGTCTTTTCCAAAGTGTGTGTCTCATGCATGCAAACTGCAATATTAAAGGCGCTCGAATTTCAGATATTTGCAGCTGTGTGCGTGTTATGGCTAGAGCGTGGGCCGATCAACCTGAAATCAAAAGCTTACATTGTTTGTTGGCCCTGACTGTGTCTGCACACAATGTTCAGAGTAATGTCGCGGTGCACATCTAGGGATGTGAACAACAGACCGTTCTCATGTGAAGAAAAGACAAGCAAGCAGATTTCATATATTAACATCTATCAGCAGTGTCGTGTGCAAAAGCAGCAAAAGTGGCAAGATGGCGTTTTAACTTCTAAGACGCTTATGCTAACATAGCAATGTGTGTACCTGAACTTCCGTCTCCACTACACCCCCCCTTGATCGGACTACGAACAAATTGGGATACAATTCAGGAACGCAGAGTTCAAGTTCAACATTGACAGAACCAAGGGCACGTATTGCAAATCCATATAAATGGCAGTGAAAGTTCGAAAAATTAGCGTAAAAAAGGAAAAAGAAAAAAGAAAAGAAAGAAGAAAAAAAAAAAACGTAACGCATTATCTCGCAAAGGCTTCGCGCAGTCTAAATTGCGAGTTAAAAAAAACCTCAAAAAACGGAAGTGAGTTGACTTCCAAGTTAATCCATCAACGTGTAAGCACAATAAATTGCTACAGTCTCCAAGAGGAAGTCATTATAATGTTCTGTAAAAGTGTCCGCCATCCAGTCTAACAATGTAAACGAACATACATGTTCCTCGATAACTGGAGCCTCTAGCACAATCAGAGGGCAACTTGCGTGTTTTTCGATGTAACTTCTCGCCAAGAAGTCATACGCTGCCGCATAGATGTCCCAATTCCCTAGGACTCCATGTGTGCTCCAGAGGCCATAATCCTGATACCAGAACAGTCCAACTCATGAGCCACTAAGGGACTCATCAGTCGATCATAATCCGGGGCAGGAGACACCGAGTTCGACAGGCACAAAACCAGAGCCCATTCGAAGGGAGAATCTAGGCAATGAAAAACAATGAAAAACAGGTTGCACGCAAGTAAAGTAAGAAAACCGGAAGGACAATCCATAGGCTATGCTTAAGGTGGCCAGTGGCAACGTTCCATAATATTCAAGCATCCAGTTACGAATGTGGAGCAGCCATTGCGCATCAAGCAGACCAACAGGAGCACACCAGCAGCGAGGGCGAGAATCAATGGGAGCCCGCCGAAGACGCTGGAAAAAATAGAATGAAAAAATGCCGGTATCACACCAAAAATTGATTGGAAAGAGGTCACAAGGCCGGAGCCCACAACTTTGAAAAAATGAGCCAAGCCAGTTGTTGACAAGGCATTGAATATAGTGTGAATTAGAGCACCGAAATGAAGGGGGAGATCAGTATTTAAAAGCGCATGCACCTCGGTGCGTGTGTTTGCTACGTGAAGGACAATTGTTTCACGGGAGGAAGTCAGAGCGACTTCTTTTTGAGACAATAGAGCCCTTATTTTGCTCATTTTGTTGAACTTTGCTTTCAAGGTTGGGATGGAAGGCCAGATGGATCATCCAGCCTCCCATGCGGGGGTGGGAAAAGGACATTTTTACAGTGAGACAGTCAAAATGTAGGGAATACCCACTAGCATCCCGCAGCAAGCCTCATTGTTTAAAAGCAAATAACTACCGTTAGCTAACAATGTAAAAGTGGGCGTAATAGCTGGCACAGGAATCCCTTTCCGAATGCAAGCTAAATTCGGTGCCTGAACGTTGCATGCACCATGCAATTGGATGTGCCTCCAAACTACTGAGTGATCAGGTGTGGAAGTGCATTCCTCACCTTTCAAATAAACCTCTTTACCATCTCTCATGCATCTGTACGTAAATGGGAGCAACCAAACTTCATGCAGAAAAGCAGTACCCAATGGTTCATACCTGCCTAGGGCGTACTGTTTCATACAGGAACTGAACTTAAACAAAGGAAATGGCAAGGTGATCAACCCGTGGATAAGCCACACTGCGGAGTTCAATTCGGCCACAGAGAAAGGCAAAGGTTCCAACTTTTCAATATGCAGTAATGAGTATGTTGCATCTTTCATGGACATGAACTGTTGTTTTGCAGTCAGATTAAACGGCAGAAATAAAGAAGATGTATTCATGTAGTCCCAGGGAACTTTCCCGGCCTTCAACGTTTGCAAAGTCCATGCACACTGCATTATAGAACGCAATTGATTTTGGCCATGATATAAAACAGACATATCATCCTGTACAATATCCACAACAGATGAAACAATATTATCTAATGTATAAATTCTGGAAGAAAGGGTGTTAATGCTATTATCGATAACAGCTAGCACTTTTTCCAAATTTGCTTGATCAATAGCTCTCAATCTGGAGGCCGCGTCAATTTGCGATAATTTCCAAACTTCATCATAAATAGCATATACCCATTTTTTGGACCTGCCACCCACAGGACCCTTAACAAAATCATTGAAATCTTTTTTGTCATCCAATTTTGATAAAGGAAGTTTAACAGATGCCAAGGTGGAATGTTGCAGCCAGGTCTGATATAACTTCCCTACAGAATAGGTAGTAACCGAATGGGAAGATTCAAAGCGTGGGTCCACTCTAACCTGTGTATAACCAGGGTATATACCCAGAAAACGATGTTGACAGGAATCTGAGCTCTTCTGCCATAACAACCATCCTTCACGTTTAAATTGGAAATGTTGAAGGATGTGTTAGTAATATATGACTGCAACGCATCAAGGGACAGATCTGTGTGATTACCCCAATTTGGGTAAGCACCCAGCTCAGGAATGGAGGGGGAATTAAGCTTTTTAGAAGTAGCCATTCCAAAGCAGGTGGTTTGAAAAATGGTAGAATTCAAAAATAACATGTGGTTTGGGATAAGGCAAGCACGATGCAGAGCCTCAGTTCCTTGTACCTGCCATGTTTTGGAACCCCAAAGTGATTTAAGATCAATGGTATCTTTCCAAAGCTCATAACCCCTTATAGTCAACTCATCCATAAAGGATTTGGAATATAACAATTTAGTCGAAGTCAGTCTAACTTTGGAAGCTGGCTCTGCAGCTAATTTAAAATAAAATGCTTCAGGGTTAGACGCACTGAAATCCGTAAAATATGTAAATTTGTCCACTAATGTTTTAGAGCTACCTTCAATTGGCGAGGGACAATGTTCCCATTGCGTGTAATTAACAAAATTTCTAAACGTATTGGCTTTGTATAAGAAGTGATTACCATAGTGTTGGTAGCAAAATAGCTCCCCATAATTAGCTGTGTCTAAATACAAATCTTCAGCATCAAAGGCAGCATAATATTTCAGATCAGAAAACAGTGCCTCTATGGCCTGGATGTCCCAATCATCAGAGCGGATGTTTTGTTTCACAACATCTCCCATAGAAACACGAAGTACATTTAGGACATTAATCACTTCTGTAGGACCATTAATTTGAAATTTAACAGCATCCCACACAATCCCATCCAACACAGGCCAGGCAGTAATATTCACAAAAGTCTGGTCCCTTTTCATGATGTGCGACGAGGAGTGGGGGGCCAAAGTTCCTCAATTAGTCTAATTGCAGATCTTTCGGTGAGATAGTGTCCATTCACAAGACGAAAAAATATCACCACAAATCCAATGGACATAAACAAAAAAATACTTATGAGCAACAGCCAAATGTAAGTCCAGTGGGGATTAAAAAATGTCTCTTAAACTAAGTAGCAAAAATAGAAACTTTCGATGGGGGATTGGAAGTCATAGAGTTAGTATCAAGAGAAAATCGTGACTGGTCAACTGCAGTTGATTGTAAACCAGGCAACGATACATCTGTGGGATAAGCATACTCAGCATCATCAGATCGACCACCAGCCGGTGGTGGCAACAAAGGATTAGTAACTGTATGCATCTCGATGGCAATGTCAGGCCTGTTGGCATTTGCCGGAGCAAAAACAGAATTTCTCAGCATCGATGGACAAGAGACCGCTGGAGTCATACTAAGAAGAATCGGCCACTCGCTGTAGTTTGACATTGTCAATGGAGATGTACCTGTTATCCTTGCGACCAGGAAGTGGAGGTAAAATGACTGTTCGTGTACCCTGCACGCCAAGCACTGGTACTGGTGCACGATAAGAGGGGCCAAACTCCTTCTTGTTCTCCACCTTCTCACGGACCAGGTCACCAACTCGAGGTAGCCAGCCGACTTCCGGAATCTGAAGCGCAGCATCAGTTGTGGAGGGCAAGTGTACCTTTGCAAGACTGTCTCTGGTCTCTTGTAGATTCTGTAATACAGCACAGTGATTATCTATGTCAAAGGGTGTGGCTGACGCCACCATGTCTAAACCATCAAGGTCCGGGACAAACATCTTTATGCCAAAGAGCATTTCGTATGGGGTCCACCCACCCAGAGACCTTCTATGGAGATTATTAAGTGCACGTTGTACGTTATACAGATGGGCTAACCAGTTCCTGCCAGTGCCTAAAACCCTAGCTGTCAGGGATTACTTTAAGTCACAGTTCATCTGTTCCACAACACTATTGCCCTCAGGCCGGTATGGAGACGAAAATTTGACTTGGACCCCCAAAGATCTCATGGCTTCTTTGTACGCCTTAGAGGCGAGCACAGGACCTTGGTCAGAATGAAGGGTTCCACACGCAAAAATTCCCACAAAGACACACAAACCCCTGATGACAGAGCGAGCATCAGCACTCCTTTGTGGCCATACCCAAAGAAAACGTGTGCACGAATTTACTGCAACTAAGATGTACTTATACGCAGTATCAGAGGAAAAAGGACCGCAGTGATCTAAATAAACACAGCCAAGTGGTTTATTAGATATGTACAACTGCGTTTGCGGTGGGTGCGTAGCAGTCGAAGGTTTAATCTGCTGGCAAATGTCACAATTAAGAAAATAAGCACGAGTTTGTTTATACAATCTGCACCACCAGTAACGTTGTTGTAAGAGAGTAACAGTCGCTGAAACGCCGGCATGGGCAGAGGCCATACCTTCGTGAGCCGCTGTTATCAAAGAAAGTCTGCAGTCCGCGTTGGGAATCAACCTGTCACCAACGTCGTTAACTTTCACATAGGGAACATTTATCAGGAATTAAATGATAAGAGTACCGAGAAGGGAAACCTCTAGGGTAATTACTACCCTTCTCTGTTGCAGCAATAGCTGCCAAGATGTCATCATCAATCTTACTTTTGGATCTTGTAACTGCTGCTACTAGATATGTTGCCACTGCAGTTTTCGCCTCTTCGTCAGCTAAGCTGTTCCCGACAGCGTGGACACCAATTCGCTGGTGCCCAAGAGTGTGAATCACATTCACGAGAGGCAGATTCTGTTTAGGTTCCGCCACTCGAACCCAAAGCATTTTATGCTTAATTGTGCTGCCCTTGGAATCACGATATTCATTTTGAGACCAAAAGAATAAATTGTCATTAAAAGACTGAACACAGTAAAACAAGTCACTCACTATAAGAGTCGTAACCCGTGGATCAGCAAACTCCAGTGCAAGCACGAGAGCACGTAGATCTGCCAACTGTGCGGTACAATCACCCCATGACTGCGTATGCACGACATCAGACTTGAATTCACCATTCACGAAAGTACCAGCCACAATTGTGCAGGCCGCCGAATAAGTATGCTTTGATCCCATTGCCAGTTGCGCAGAACCGTCTGTGTATATGACACAATGGTAATCTTCAAATGGGCGCAAAGACAGAGGAGCTGGATGAACGAATTAAAAAAACTGTTGTTTTTGCATTTGAACGAATTCATACTGCAAGTACTCCTGAGTCTGCAATGCGGCATCAAAGATGTATGTGACATCTGGCGATGTCAAGGGCGTTGCCCATTGTATCCAACTTGGATGCAAAGCTTTAGAATTAGGTACACTGGCTTTCGACACTGCCTCAAGAGCAGGATACAGTGTGACAACCAACATGCGTGTCCCCTGCGACAGTGCTCTCTCTTTAAGAATTGCCAACTGCACTGCAGTCAAAACTTTTTAGACAGTGGAAAAACGCATCTCAGCCGAAGTGTACAAGTGTGATTTATAAGCAATGACGACTGTATCGCCCTCATTGAACGTTAAGTACGTGAAACCCACTGTGCCAGGCACAATTCTTATTACCAGGTTAGTGCAGTTATCACATGTCAGTAAGTATTTCGAAGCAAGAAGCAAACATTGCAAGATAGCTGTATGTTCTGGCAGCCAGCTCGATTTGGAAAAATTAGGTTGTACCAAGGCATATAGCGGCTTGATATGCTGGGCATAATCGGGAATATAAGTACGCCCGAAATTTTGAAAACCCAGCAAAGATTGAAGTTTTTTCAGAGTTGTCGGTGCACGCAAACATGCGCACTTCTCCAGGAAGTGAGGGGCCAAACCTCGACCTTCATTGTTGAGTTCGTAGCCCAAAAACAACACTGTATACTCTGCAATGTGTGACTTTGCAAAGTTGAATTTGTAACCGAAGTCCGGAAACATAACAATGATGCGGTCAACGCGACACAGATGCGGCCATAATTCGTCGTCTGTGAGATAGATATCATCAACATATGAGTACGCATCAGCGTCAATGCTCACTAACAGAGAGACTACACATGCGGCAAAGACGCCAGGGCTGTTTTTATAGGCCATGGCTAATATCTTAAACTGTTTTTGTTTGCTGCCAGAAGCAAAGGATGTCCATTGACTACTAATCGAGGAAAGATTATGGCTGAAAAAGTCATTAGATATGTCAAGTGTGGTCTTAAACCTTTTTCTCACGAGACTATCAACGAGGGCAGAACTGTGGGTATTTTGTACAGCACAAGTCCGACAATGAGAGTTCAAATGCCGGTAATCCAAAACTATGTGGTACGACCCATCAGGTTTAGTTACAGTGAATAGAGGATTATTAATTGGTGACACACAGGTTTCAATAACACCTTGATATTCCAATTGTTCAAGGATTTCTGCGACGTGAGACCTAGCTTTGTGGTGCATGGGATATTGGGGCTGTGGCTGGGGCACAGACCGTAAAGGAATCTCATGGCTTGGCGACAATTTATCCCACCCAACCTGAGTACGGTACAAAGCCGGAGCAAGCACCTGGGCCCACTCTTCTGCAAATTTTTGAGCGTGATCCTTTGGCACAGTGTGCGCGAAAGATGGGAGGATCACCTCCTCCCCTCTAGGAGCAGCCAAAACATAAGCTGGGGGCCAGTCTGCCTCTGCCAATAGAATGTCATATGTAGAGGTCAGATTATCCCCAAAAATCCCTTGTATTGTACATTGTATGTCACCCTCAATTAAAAGGACTATATCATATAGTCTGTTAGGGGGAGAGCCACTCTAGTATTTGCAGTTTCTACAGTAATGAACGTGTCAGTTGCTGTCGCCTCCAGATATAGACTCAGTGCTTGCCGCACTACTGTAACCTCCGCTGCGCTGTCGAGCAGCGTTAGTGCCCATGTCAGGTTCTGAAGCTGCGTTCTCACTATCTGTGGCATACCTCGCTGTTAGGGCAGCAACCTTCTTTTTCTGAAACGGGGGACGTTGACGTGCAAACTCGTCCTGCTTGCCTTTACCGTCAGGCTGACGGGGCTGCTCACGTCCTTGTTGGGCACCCCGACCTTTGCCACGTTCTCCGCCACCGGACTGTGAGGCCGATGTTTCCTGTGAAGAACGAGGAGAACGTTGTTCAGTAACCTGAAATCTATCAGGTGACCTAATTCTAGTGCAATCGCGCAAATCATATGTGCGTTCATTAGTCGCCTGTACCGGTGACGCAGGACGAGACCCCTGTTTCTGTTGCTGTTTTCCTTGTTTCTTATTTCTCCAATTCCGTTTAGGAAAAGCTGGATGTTCGTCTTTGACAGACTAACCCGCCTTAGTTTGCTGTTGCACATCTGCAATGATAATATTAGGCTTAATTCCCAAACTACTGCGGCCGATAGTTCTGTAAGCCTCCGCAATAATTTTAGGCAACTCACGCGGTTTATTGACGTTGTCCACGAGGGCTAACCCATTCGCCACTTGAAAGTGAACTGCATCTCCCTTGAGGTTACCAAGGATGAGAGTGGCAACCACATCGAACACACCGACAAGTCTCATTCCCAACTCGACCGCTGCCTCTGGACCGTGTTGATCTTGAACACGTTTGATCACGGAAGGCAGTGCGGCCATAGATGGGGTGCCGAAGCACTTCGAGTATACCGCTGCAAAAACCTTACCCCAGTTCTCACAATCGGCCACTTCTGGGACTAAGTCTTTCTGCAAACTAATGGTCAATATCCTGTGTTTCTCCACAGGAGTAGAGTGCGGAAATACAGCTTCCAGCTGGTCAAATTTCTCAGCAAGCCAATAAGGTAAATCGTTCTTATTACCGAATTAACCATGACGGGACTAATAACAATCCCGGCCGGACCAGCTGGTTGTCCCGCAACAACAGGAGCCCCAACCTGCACATTGCGTGAAACGAATAGCACTAAAGCCCGATGTACTTGGACCGCCAAGGTCACTGAGGCACACGTGAATTCCATCTTGTCTGCCCACCTCTCTCGTAATAACATTCTTGACGAGAGTCAAAATGGTTTTCGCGCCCAACACAGCACTGAAACTGCTTTGCTCTTCATGACCGAGCATTTGCGGTCAGTGCTGGATGCGGGGCAGACTGCGGCACTCCTATTGTTAGACCTGAGCGCCGCGTTTGACACGGTGTCTCATGACATTCTGATGCGGCGCTTGGAGGAAGTGGGTATTGGGGGAAGGCTCTTCAGTGGTTCCGCTCCTTCCTCTCGGACCGGTCTTTCTAAGTAGCCATTCCACCTGGCCAGTCCTCTTTCCATTCTTTGGAACTGGGAGTCCCTCAGGGTTCTGCTTTAAGCCCCACATTGTTCAACTTGTATGTGAAACCGTTGGCCGCTGTCGTCAGGCAATGTGGCCTTACCATGACATCGTATGCCGACGACACGCAGCTGGCGGTGACACTCAGTGGGGACCCTGAGGTGACTGCGCCCAGGTTCCGTGCAGGACTTATAGCTGTGGCTAGCTGGATGCGTAGCAACTGCCTACAGCTTAATGCTAAGAAAACCGAGGTCCTGGTTGTGGGGAAGCAGGCGGAACTTTGGGGAGACCAGTGGTGGCCTTCTGAACTCGGGGTGTCCCCCATCCCAGCGGCCGAAGTTAAAAATCTGGGGGTGTGGCTGGATTCCAATCTTTCTTATACCAGCCATACAAAAAAGACAGCAGCTACCTGTTTTGGTATTCTGCGAGGGCTGAGGTCAGTCCTAAAATTCTTTGACCCCCCCACTCGGCAACTGGTTGTTCAGGCCTCTATTCTTTCCCGGCTGGACTACGGGAGTGCCTTGCTTCTTGGAGTCAACCAGGCTGAGGCTACTAGGCTTCAGAGGGTGCAGAACGCTGCTGCACGGGCCATTGTTGGCCTTCCGAGACGAGGCTCTGTCTCTGCTGTTCTGACCTCCCTTCACTGGCTTCCGGTCAGACAGAGAATCAAATTTAAGGCTCTCTGTCTGACATTTAAGATCCTGAAGCTTTCCTCTCCCCCTGCTTTGGCGGGCCTTATTTCTCCTTACGTCCCCACGCGGTCTCTCAGGTCTGAATCTTACCATCTGGTGACTAAGCCTAGGTTCAGGCTGAGTAGGATGGGAGGACGCTCTTTTCGTGTTCTGGCGGCTGATCTATGGAATTCCCTTCCTTTACATATTCGCGCCCTAAACAGCCTGACTCTTTTTAGACGCGCCATTAAAACACATCTGTTTGCCCCTGCTATCTGATTTCTCTTTTCTTGGCCTTGACCTGTTGTGTTGTGTACCTGATCAGGCACCAGGACGCCCCTTCGCTGGGGCAGCTGTGCGCCTAATAAAAGTGAATAACATAACATAACATAACATACTGTAATCAGGGCTGTATAGAGTACAAGTAACTCATCCACCGTAGCATTTTAATAACGAGGATGAGGTGTAAATCTGGCAAGTACCGGCCACGAGGCCCCTGGAATGGACAAAGGGCCCAAACGAACCGGTGTAACCATGTGGGGGAGGGCGCTATTAAACCAAATACGATGCTGCCAAGCCGAAATAGTGTCCTATATGGCGTAAAATTTTCTGGGACCTGCGTGGGAGTATAGGAGTGAAACGTACTATCGTCCGCATTCACCACCGACATAGTTACCCAAGAGGAAAACAACTCGTAGGGATATGACACATCGGCACTCACCACAAAAATAACAGCCATCCCATCGTCCGGCACCCCGAACTGCATTAAATGACCCCGGAGATGTGCGCGGCTATGCGCCTCAATAGCGACCACAGCCATAAGGACACAGAGAAGAAAAACAATCTATTATAACAGTAGCACAAGGGTTCAAAATAAGAAAAAGCTTTTTAATTGTCAAGCTTGATTGAACATATAGAGTGACTATTAGGTAGGTGAAAGCCGTCACTCCCGCTATCCGGAAACAAGAGTGAGGGCGTCGTGGACTAATATAAGTGCTACTAAGGCGTGTCAAATCATAAGACCAAACGTTAGGTGCACCATGTTGCAGGGATTCTGCTCATGCACAGAACTATGCGCAGGAAACCAGGACCTCAGTGAATTGCGGTGTACCAAAAACTCACCTCAGTACCCAGAACCCCTATCCGACTAGCATCAGTGTCTCATTCGCTCTCCGTATCATCTCGAAGCTATCAATGATTAGACAACCCAGGACATGCGACTTAGAGTACTTTCAGGAATGGTGGGAATCAGAAATACCTGTTCGTTATTATTCTCATATCAGTCCACAACAAGAGTAATCAGAGACACAGTAAAGGTTACAATGTTTATTTTATAAACTACGTGTCCTAAGATGCAGTACTTTGGCTAACACAAGCAGACAAATGATTAAGAATAAAACCATCAGCATTGTTATAATACCATAGAAAATGAAGGAAGAAATCATGTTATAAATGATAGTGGAATACAACCACTCTCCCTTCGCTAATAAGCTGGCATTATTAGACTAATAGAAGGTCTCTAGGTTTGAATGGGGAACCCCATACCGTAAATATCAGCTTAGGTGAATCACATCACAGGATCAGCTTTGCTCTGTGTCTGGAAAAAGTCTTCTCCAAAGTGTGTGTCTCATGCATGCAAACTGCAATATTAAAGGAGCTCAAATTTCCGATATTTGCAGCTGTGTGCGTGTTATGGCTAGAGCGTGGACCGATCAACCTGAATTCAAAAGCATACATTGTTTGTTGGCCCTGGCTGTGTCTGCACACATTACTCTGACCAAGGTCGCGGTGCACATCTAGGGATGTGAACAACAGACCGTTCTCATGTGAAGAAAAGGCAAGCAAGCAGATTTCATATAATAACATCTATCAGCAGTGTTGTGTGCAAAAGCAGCAAAAGTGGCAAGATGGCGATTTAACTTCTAAGACGCTTATGCTAACAGAGCAATGTGTGTATTTGAACCTCCGTCTCCACTACAGGAGAGCAGGAGCAACGAAGATACGGGAACCGGCCTCGAGGTAAGATTTCTCTCATTTAAATATTTACAACACCCGCTCACACCCCCTGTCCATGCCCTATCCAGTGTCCTTTCTGGTGTTTCCCACCTCCCAGCTGTCCAGTTCCCCCCACAGCACTTCTCAATGGCAGCTGCTGTGCGGCTATGCGCACCAGGTGTACCACTGGTGTGCCAAAGGTATATATGAAGTTACGACGCATACCATTACATCGCATTCCATTACAATGCATACTAATACTAGGCATATTAAAACAGTAGGGAAGGTGTTGGATAGCCGGGATGTAAATATTACTATTCCCACTGCAGTGAGTGCAACCGGAAAACTAACCCTTGCACCCCAAAGCAAACCCTGAACCCTAAAATTAATCTTTGAGCCCCCAAAACACACCCTAAAAATCATATTTGACCCAAATGCACACCCCAACTTTCATAATTGACCCTAAAACACACCCCAAATTTTGAATTTTACCCCATAATGCACCCCAAATTTCATCTCTGACACCCGAAACCCATACCCGCCCTAAAACTTCAAAATATCCCATAACTGACCTCACAATGGGTTGTAATGGAATGCAATGTAAAGGCACCTGCGTTATTGTAGTTGCGTTGTTAAGGCATTACGATTTAATGCCTGCATTGTAATGGATGCCTTCCGTGCTAAAGGCAAGCCATAGGCAAGCCCGTCTGCTCTCATCTGCCCCTGGAACGCACTCAGCACCAAGCACCCTTCCTCTCGGACACTCCACCGCTACGACGCCAGCACCCTCCTTGCCATCAACTCTGGATGCCACATCGCCTGCCAGGAACAACCTCTGCTCCGGACTGGACATCGCCTTCCACCCCAACCATCCAGGAGGAGGCATTGTCATCACCAACAGAAGCACACTCCGACTGACCACGCACTCTAATGACCCAACGGTGACCATGGAACACCTCAACTTCCAGATACGAACCAACCCCATCCTCTGTAGCATCCTCATCTGCAGGTCCCCTAGGCCATGGACCCCCAATCTCTGATACCATTGTAAACCTCATTGCACCCCAGGCTCCCCAATCCACCGACGACATCCTACTCGGTGAACTCAAGTTCCACCTGGACAACCCCAGTGACCAGTACACAACCCCCTCCTGGGGAAGGACATCATAAGGGCTCCAAATTATGTATTGATAATCTGCTCCGAATATCCTGTTCCATCCATCCCATTAATAAGGAAGTTTTCTGACTAGTAGCACTTTCATATCCAGCACGCCTTCTCTACCTGCTGGTTCGATAAATCCTGCCATCATGGTGAAACAGGAAATTCGGAGCGGATTATCAATACATAAATACATAATTTGGAGCCCTGTTGATGTCTAAGTGTGGAAAAAACATGTTGGCTGATTGATTTGTTACTATATTGTGTGGATATAACAATTTGAAAGGTTTTTGAAATTAACCACTGAGTTTGAAATTAATCAAAGACTGCCTAAACCTTTTTTTTGCACGAAACCATTACTTGAATAATAGATTTGTGAACATTGTAAACCGAGGCGCTCCTTTCAGGACAGTTTATGAATTCTTTTTGATTAGTGGCCCAGTGGCGGTGGGACCATTGAAAGTTGAGCGTGGATGAACTAACTAATCGACTAACTGGTATTACACACCAGTGCGCACACCTCCTAGCCCTCATCGCCTATCTTGTTGGATGAATTATTTACACATAGATATACAAACCCTGATAACATCCTATAGGATGAAACTCATTGGCTGGGCTGATTGACTGTTTGATAAAGAAATCAATAAAATTGGATCTGAACATAAAATTCACGACTCCTGATGAACTGAATTTGATTGAATGGATGTTTTGTGTGATTTCTTAGGATGCCAAAATATCTTACTTTGAACTTTCATTGCTCTAACTGAGTCAAAACAATTGTGATTTTTTTGTGCACCTTTTTTAGTTGTTGTAAAAATGTTTTGATGCAATATGATTCCTAAGTAGTGGGGTAATTAAAAGTTCAGTGTAACAGTTTATCTGTAAAACATAGAAAGACACCCAAGTGTTTGTTTGTTTATTGAGTTTATATAGCGCTGGCTAGACCCGGAGGTATCAGAGCGCGATGTCAGATGGCCTATACTGCTTATGAGAAGTTTCTTTTCAGAAATGAAGTACATGTTCATATTAAGCATGGGTGAAAGTCGAATAAGTTTCTTTGGAGAATTCAATGATGTCATAGAACGTCATGAATGATGTAACATGAGGGGTAATTAGCAGTGCCTGGCAAGGGCACACATTCTAGTTCCTTTGGAAAGGAATCATTGTTACTGGAGATAACTATAACTGGTGAATTCCAGTGTTATTTTTAGTTTAAAATGTCACGCTGTTGTTGAGATTTTCAACTAACTATAACGTTACTTTAACCTTTGGGGTTTTTTTCATCGAATTTCTAAAATTTCTTTTTAATGTGAAGTGAGAAAAATTTACAATTCCTAAATATATTGACACTTTAACCTTTGTTTTATTCAGCATATGTCTGGAGCTTTTTTTTATATGCGTTTCATCCAAACCCTATGTCCGACCTCTCTCCCGCAGCCAACCCCATGCTGCATATTGTGTTTGACCATGCCTGGCGTTGGCCACAAGCCCATGCCTGCCGCCAGGTTCTGCGTCCGATCCCTCGCAGACAAGCCAGCCCATACTGCGCACAGTCACAGACATGAGCGACGTGTGATTAGTCTTGCAAGTACTGGCTGCACTAAGGAAGGCATACTGACTTTGCCAAAGAGTGACAACACCAAAATATTAAAAGTGAGCCTACTGGAGTCAATGAGAGGTGTGCATATCAATATATGTAAAGCAGATCCATCATCTTTCTCCAACAATCACCAATATCTTTACACAAAAGAAGATTTCAGTAACTCACACAATGTAATGTGATTAAAAAAATGTTTAATAAAGTTTTTTTAAAATCGTCGGTGAATATCTTTTTACATAGTTTTTTTTATTACATTTTCTGGGTGAAAAATATTTAAAAAAAGGCTTCCCTTGCAAATATCCATTTTAGGCAGAGGGCCTCCCCAAATTCTAGAAACTCTCTTCTTCTCTCAAAGTAAAAGGGAGAACCTCAAATGATAACATTTTGGAATGTTTCCCACTGCATAAGTGGATAAGATTATTGACTTGGTGATATGTGGACTACTTTCCGAACAAAGCCGAAATAGTGGGTTGTTCTTCTGGTTTTTTTGTGACAAACTCACCTCAAGTGATCTCTTGGGAGATAGGCTGCTTGGACCCTTTAGGTTTGCTGTGGCATCTCTCTTTCTTGTGCCACGCTGAATTTCTGACAGCTGGTAGTGCACAGTACTAGCAACAGGACTGCTTCTTGTGACAATGATATTTTCTTTATCATCAGCACCTCCTTCTATTTGTTTAAGAATGTCTCCTTCTGCAGCAGCCATGATTTTAGGTGTTGTTCCTACAGGATTGCACGTCTACCTGGCTGCCCATGATGCACTAAAATGTGGCAAACTGTCCAGTCTGCAATGTGGTGGTCATTTTGCTTAAGTGTAAGCAAGTCATAGGGAGAAGAGCTTTCATATAGAGGGAAACCAAGAGTCATGGTGGATCTAAGCTATGTTTGCTTTTCTTTAGGATGGGCTGTGAATGCAGTAAGGACAGATGGAATTTGTTTTTAGGTTCTTGAGAAGTTGGAAGTAATTGGTGGTTGGAAAAGAGCTGGTTGAAATGAAGCAATCTGCACTTTGCAGGGCCACTCTCAACATGAACATTGAGTGGTTCATCTTCCTCTCTGATAAATTGGTTTGCTGCCATCTTTTATATCCCTTGTCTCCTATGGTGGGGCTTTGGCATCCACTCCAAGTCACCATCACCTGAAAAGGGCTTGGAGGTGATATCGGAGTAATCTTTCTTTTCCTCTGAGGAAATGGTGAAGATAATGTATCAAATAGAAGAGTAGTCACATTATTCTGTTGTGAATCAACCTCAAATTCCTGCTCGGATCCTACCAAAAAGATATGAGGTGTAGCAGACTCTTTCTGCTATTATGTTTCCTGGGAAGATTTAGTTTGTTGGGAAAATTCCATTTTGGAATCTGTGCTCTGAGCCATAACTACAGTCACTATTGCAGTGAGAGACACCTGCTTTAGTTTTGTTGGTGGTGCTACCATTCCAGGGGTGATCCTCCTCCCAACATCCTCCTGCTCAAAAGAAGCTACAGCCGGTATACTCTATTGTGCACCATTGTGGAAAAAGAATGAGGCCTTGAAGCAAGAGGCCATGACAGACTTCTTTACTTCAGTGGCTGTTTTTTCCTTAGGTATCATCTTCACTTCTTGTTGATCAGCAGCATGAGCAGTGGCATTCGACAGAGAGGTTGCTGGACTCCGTGGGTCAACTAATTCTCAGATTTCTCTCCATCTCAGTGTTACACATGGAGATGATGTTAGCGGGGAACAAAGGGAAATTACTAGCTACACGTGCCCAAACTTCTAGAGCCACCACCATCCACATGAAGACAAAACAACCTATTTGGCGTGAATTCAAAGCCATACACAAGACTCTAAAATAATAAAACAATATTTAGCACAGCAGAAGAGAGAATATGAAAAAACCATTAAAAGACAACACCAATGTCATGCAGTAGACTAAGCACCAAACAGTAAAAACATCAGAGTGTAATCACAAATCCAGGTAAAACTACAAGGAAATGGGGGAAATATCAATCAACTACTGACCACACCGTCTAAAAATGATGATTCCCCTTATAGTCTTATCTCTTAATCCCTACAAGTATCTGCCCTGCACCTGCTAGTTCAACCTCCAGGCCATCCATCAACAAACATTTTTTTTTTTAAGTGATAAAAAGTGGTGGCTGCGGCCCCATAAACATCAAACATTTTGTAAAGTACTGCAGTGAACTTACTTAATTTTGCCACCAAGGGCTCAACAAAGAACAGAGAGAAGTCTCCAGGATAGGAAGGGAATGTTGCTATTATACGCACAATAGCCCAGCTCTATAGTACTTGCATTGTAAAAAAAAACTGAAAGTTAAAAAGGATGCAGTTTGCACTAAAACATTACCTAAGTGGTGACCTCAAGCAAAAAATCAACAGAAAATGCATTTTCAAGTTAATTCATGGGTGTCATGTGTTACATCAAAAGCAGTTCATGTTCAATGTGCTTGTGTTCTTCGTGTACTCAAGCAATATGATTTCTACCTGAACAAAATCTAATTTATGTTTTATATTTATAACGTGAAATGCTGAGAATTTCACAAGATTACACCAACTTAAAAGAATAGTCACCCAGGCTTACTGTGCGTAAAAGAAGTAAATGGGTCCAGTATGGGTTCTTCATAATGGATAGAATCACTGCCTCTTACATTGAAGGGAAGAATCTCCTGAATATGGGGAAAAGGGGCTTGATTAAGAGTGACACAGAGAGGGGGCACATAGTTAGGGCCAAAAGTCTAGTTAGTGGGGACATGGATTTTTCTAACCAGAGTGACTAATTTCTTTGGCTAGTGAATAAAATCTTTGCCTGAAGTATAGTTAATGTTTCAAATGAAGACAAAAGTGGATGCAAGATAATTATTTTGAATTACAATCATCCTCGTCAATGTTGAAAATAAAATAACTGATCTTTTCAATGAAGAAGTAGGCAAGAGCCTCGCATGAAATGTGAGTAGGGATGGAAGAATTTCCAGAGTTGGGATTTTAAAGTAGGTAGTATGAAACGCCTTGATCTGGTACTGCCTCAAGGATTTTGGAGTAATATTATGACATGCAAACCATTTAAGTTTGATGTATAAGCTTTTAATTGAGCTAAGTAATGCTTACAATCTAAAGCCACATAAGTACTTTTTGAGGCTTGTTCTGCAGCTCCTCCAGGAGTTTTGATGATTGATAAAGCTGGACAAACACTACGGAATGAGCTGGTGTGCCAAAGGCAAGCCCTCTGCACCAGTTTGCATTCAATACGCGGTCAGTGCCAGTCATGCTGCCATTCCAACTCTGAACTGAAGAAGAGGCTATGCTATTTTGTCCATGAGCTTTTTAATTTAATACCTACCACAGTATGTCCAGGCAACATTAAGTGGCTCTCTATTCTAGAGTGTTTTCCTGCAGGGTTTGTAGAGAGTTTTTTTAACAAAGATCATCAAGTAATGGCAGAGGACCTGATGAAGTGGCCAGGGCCTTGCCATGGTTGCTTGAGCTATATCCATCCACTCATCTTATGTCTGCTGCTCTACTAAATGTGCACTACTTACATAAATATGCTTTACATATATACAACTCCTTATAGATTCATCAGAGAAGTTCGAAAAGAAGAGGCATAGCCATTGCATTTCAAATTGTCATCCACTATGCTACCTTCCAGTGGGCAAATTTAGGGCGGCACATGATTTGAGCATCTATCTCTTTAACCTTAGGGCAGCTCTCGATAACAGAAGCTTTACTTTATAGCCCGCTCAATTATGCAGGGGACTTCATCAACTCACTTGAACAGCAGGTACACCACTTTCTCTGAACTAGGTGAATGAATATGCACATAGAAGACCTTAACAACAGGCTTGCTCAAGCTGTGCCTAACAAGCTGTTTAATCTTTGCCAGTTTGTGTCCGCCCCTACTCACCAAGCAGGCCTCATTATTGACCTGTTTTTTTCAAACTCTTCTCTCCAGGTGGAGAAGCCCCTGAAACTAATGTTCTCCGATCATCTTGTCATTTCCTTTCAATGGATGTTTGCCCCTACCCCTTTTCCCTAAAACAGCCAATAAGAATATGATCATGCACTGATGGAGCAAACTTTTTCCCCATAAACTTTCTAGTTTTCTCTTTAAGTCCACGGCAAGTCATACTAGGGAAATTGAAATAGATGTGAAGGTCACTAACTGTTGGCTGCCGTCGCTCTCTAATGAGCTTGCCCCAACAAAATATTCTAAAGACCAAAAACAAGGTCCTGCTGCTCCTCGGTCCTCACAGGCTCCGGCCACTAAAAAAATGGCCTGTAAGGAATTTGAAAGTTAACCATGGTATTATTGTGCACTTGAGGACATGGTAGCTCATCAAGTCGCCCTTAAAAAATATCACAAAGCCATTAAAGTTATGAAACCCTCTTTCTTTGACATAAAACCAAGTGAGCTAAGAATCATCTGAGAATTTTTTTTAAAAACCCTAAGACGCTTTCACAATCCGATACCTGTAGTAAGGAAATTACTCCCTCGCTTAAGCTTTGTATAAACATTTCAGATTTCTTTGAAGAAAAAAATCAAAGGTATCCAGTTAAAGTTAAGGGCGATCGAAATGAACTTCACAGGAGATGCAATGCAAGTGCCTTAAATTATCCCAGTTAACTGCACCCTAAGTCAGTTAAGTCCTAATTATTTAAATGAATCAAAAACTGCTATCTTGACATGTAAGTTTGGGTCACCGGATGAGCCTTCCCCTCAGAAGTTCTTTGCCATGGCAGTTTATGATAACAATCCAGTTGTCAATACGTTATTCTATGACTCTTTACCCTCCTCTATGGTCTGCCTTGTCTGGATACAAGCCAAAGTCGTACCACTCTGTTCCCAGCCTTACTTTCTAACTTTAGACCTATCTTGGTACTACCTGCGGTGTCTAAGATGTTCAAGAAGCTGATTGACCATCAAGTATCGAACTATCTGGAACAGTGGTCTTCTGCACCCTAGTCAGTCAGGGTCCACCTCTGACATAGCATTGTGTCGGCCATACTTGCATTGTCTGAATCAATTAAGTTGACACCAGACCAAGGAGAAACACCTTCCTAATTTTATTAGATATTTTAGATCTTTTAGTGTTGTTTGATATAGTTTTGCATTCAGTGCTGTTACAAAATTTTACAGAAATGCTGCGGGAAGCTTAACTTTGAGATGCATATGGTCTTTTCTTGAAAATAAGGAGTAGGCAAAGTGGCTCATGCCCCTTTTTTTCAGTGAACCATGGGGTCTTCTCTGCACCCTAATTTTTTTAATATCTACGCTGAGTCATTTGGAGTGAAGGTTGGCTCCTATGTGGATGATACCCAACTGCTCCTTTAATTGACAATTAGACGGGCAGTGCAAAAAATCATTCAAAGGTTTTGAACTGAATGTGGAATAGTAATTTGAAATGCAATTTAGAGATCAACATTCTGTTCTTTGGGCCTTTTCAAGACAACTGGTGTAAAAAGTGCTGGGCTACAAATTAACCCCCCACCCTATATCTGGCTGAAATTGCCATAAATCTGGGTGAAAAATTTGACAATAAACTCTTTTTTAAACCCCAGATTTCAGTGGTTCTTGGTACATGTTTTGCTTTGCTCTGGTCTATCAAAATATTTTCTTTGTGCCATTACTCATGACTAGAGATACCATAGTTCATCCATTAATTATCTCGAGGTTGGATACGCGAATGTCCTGTATTTGGGTCTTCCTGAAAAACTAAGAAAATGCCTGCAGATTGGCCAGAATGCTGCTGTGCACTTGACCTTGACGACTCCCCATCAGACCTCTATCACCCACCATCTTAGAGATCTCCATTGATTGCGAGCCAAAGAAGGTAGTGAAGCGGAAATTTAATTTCAATTGTAGGGGTGCATCATAATCACGTTTAGAGTGCACTCTCATAATATTACTTGTTGTATTGATGTGAAATGTTAGAATCTGAAATGTATTAACATGAATACGTGGTGTATTAGGCCATTGACAAGTAGCATGGAGATTTGACGTAGAAAATGAATGTAACTAGCAGGAAACATTAACATGAAGAACTTGTGTTGTGCAACTTACTCTTATTTATGTTTAAAAGGGTTCACTAGTTACGTTATTTCACACATAGGTAAATGTGTCACCAACGTCGTTAATTTTCACATAGGGAACTTTATCAGGACTTAAATGATGACATGGGGTCCCCCTTAATGCCCATCCCCTTGGGCGTCATCAAGTTTCTATCGTGGAATATCGCGGGGCTAAGGAGGAACCTCACTGATCCTGTCTGGAGTGATTTTATCGATAAGTTCGATCTCATCCTCTTTCAGGAAACCTGGAGTCTGGTCCCCCTGCATAGATCAGGGTTTACCACCCTCTTCGTTCCAGCAACTAGGTCCATACGAGGACGACCCTCTGGGGGTCTTTCAATTTGGGTTAATATTAGCTTGAACTGGGCAGTTAAGAGGCAAGTAACTATTTCTGATGACCTCTTGCATATATCTATTAAAGGGGCTGACCATCAACACCCCCTTGAAATATTCAACATCTATGCTAGACGAACCCCCGGTGCACAAGTAAGCCCTACTGTATCAGCTCTCGAGTCTGAACTTTCAGCAATCACCTTTAAGGCGAATGTCATAGTCGCCGGGGATCTAAACTGTACCTTTGAGCCCCTGAGCAGCGATGACATCCTGGGTTTTGGCGACGTTGATTCTAAGCAGGGTATACCCCAACTTACTCTTCCGCCAGTAAAGAAATGGTCTAAGAGAGTTGTACAAATTAATGCTCTCATTCTGGAGTTCAATCTGAGGGCTACAAATCGACGAACCCAATCGGATAGCTTGGGAGCCCCCACATTTACGAGAACTGGCACCCCCTCACGCATTGATTATATCTTGTTGGGCACAGAGCTCTGGCCGGATCTTATTGACATGGAAGTTGTCTACCGGCCTGAGAGCGATCATAGTCCTCTGTTCATGCAACTTAGGCGAGGGCTGGTCACTACTTCCATTGAGCCCTCAATTGAACAGAGGCCTGGGGCAAGAGAGGTCGCCCCTACTAACTGTAACAGATGCCTCAAGTGGCCAAGGGTGGTAAAGCGAGAGATGGACCTGCACAAAATTAGAAGGTTAGTTGAAGAAGGCATTGCAGCTTTGGACATGCCTACGGGCTGTTTCTCGCAGGCTCTCCCTCCCAAAGACTTCTCAGAAGCTTACCACCAGACTATAGCAAGGGTTTGGAATTTCTTTGTGATACAGGAAAAGGGGGATCAAAAGCGCCCCCCCCCAAAAACAGAAAACCCTTGGTTCTCACAGGACTGTAGGGAAAAGAGACAGACTCTATCTCGAGCCATAAAATCTAAGGAACAGCTAGCCATAGTCAATGCCCGGAAAACCTTTTACAAGGCCATAAGGAAGGCAAAGCGTCTGTGGGACGAAACCCATTGGCAGGACTTAAAGGCCGCAGCCCTACTGAAAGACTCATCCTTCTTTTGGAGTCTTATTAACATCAGCACTGGGGGTGGGGCCGATCCAATCCCGAACCACATAACGGGGAGCCAATGGCATTTACACTTTTCAAATCTTTACTCACTTGGGGAAAGAGTGGGCCCTGAGGAGCAGATCCCGGTAACAGAGCACCCGGTACCCTTGGAGATGGAGGCCGACTTTGGTTTATTAGAGGTCCTCTCTGCAATCAATACGATTGCTCCGGGAAAGGCAGCTGGACCCGATGGTCTTCCCGGTGACCTTTTGCTCCACGAAAAAGATCTCCGGGCAGAATTTATTCTTCGGATTTTAAAAAATCTAGCCCTAGGATGCCCAATCCCAGATTCCTGGAAGGGGGCGGAGGTGGTGGCTATTTACAAGAAAGGGGACAGGGGGGACCCTGCCAACTACAGACCGATGTAATACAAAAAGTGATAGGCAGAGTCCTCTTGACTAGGATTAAGGCCTGGATAGATGAGGAGGGAATTCTGAGTCACTTGCAAGCAGGTTTTAGGGAAGGAGTTGGTACTATTGACCAGGTCTTCAGATTCTGTACCATATATTGGAAATCTGTGGTCATTGAAAAAGGCAGCCTGTATTTGGCTTTCATTGACTTAAAAACAGCCTTTGACCTGGTCCCACGATTACAGCTGTGGCAGGTGCTGTACGATCTGGGCATCCCTCCGCTAATCCTGGACCTCCTTAAACGCCTCCATGAAGGCAATTTTGCCAAAGTTAGGTGGGGACATCAGGGTCAGCTTACAGAGAGGATATCTGTCGAGAAAGGGGTGCGCCAGGGTTGTATTCTGGCCCCGACCCTGTTCTCTCTTTTTATAAATGGAGTGGCAGACCATTTAAGAGATGACATGGTCGATGCCCCAACCCTGTGCGGGGAAAAAATACCCACCTTGCTTTTTGCTAACGACACTCTATTGATCTCAAAAAGCCCTATGGGCTTACAAAGATTGCTGTCCCGTTTTTCCCAGTTTTGTGACACCAGGGGTTTGAAAATAAACACATTAAAAACCAAGCTGATGGCGCTATCACCTTCAAAAAACTTTAGGAATAACATCAAGCTTAATGGTACCACACTTGAGCTAGTGGAGGCTTTTGACTATCTTGGAGTGAGGGTCAACAACAAGCTTAAATGGGCCCCCCCATCTCTCGAAAATGCTCCTTGTCCATAAAAGAGCCTCAGGGGCAATATCAAAACATCAGAGGCTCTCATACAGCAGGCCAATAGCGGCGGCAGTTAAGGTCTACGGGGGGAAGGCAATGTCAGCGGCCCTCTACGGGGCGGAACTGTGGGGATTTGAAAACCTAACAGAGTTACTTATATCGGAGAATAAGTTCTTTAGAGACTTAGTCTCCCTCCCCCTGTCCACCCCGTTAGTTCCACTCCGTAGTGATCTCGGCAGACAAAACATCAGGAACGTGGCCAGGCTGCGCCCTATATTGTATTGGTCTAGGCTTAGAAGGTCCCCTGAACTTCACCACTATGCTTCTGCCCTGGACAAGCTCCTAAAACTCGGAGCAGAACACAAGATCCCCTGGGTATCGAATTTGAAAAAACAGCTGCAGAAGATAAGTCTGGAAGAGGCTTGAATGAGCCAGGTCCCTCCACCCAAATTGATGTTAAAAAAGATCTATTGGGATTGGGTCACAGTCGACACTTTAAGAAATCAGGTGGGTGCGCTTACTATGAATTTTCTGGACATGAAACCTGCTCCTAGTATGGAGTCCTTTATGGACCTGATTGAATCCCCTGGAGATAGATCACTATATCTCAAATTGAGAAACGGCACCCTTCCACTCCATGAGTTCCAATCTAGCTGGAGTAAGACAACCGTGAGCCCAAAAGGCTGCCCAGGCTGTGCCTCGCCCATAGAGTCCATCGGCCATTTTATGCTTGCCTGCCAGGCGTACAGGCAACCAAGATCAAGATGGCTGAAACCGGTTTGTAAAAATCTGGGCATTAGGTGTGCTAGGGTGGCACTGCGCATTTTGACCTATGAAACATCAGTCCCTAGTGTAATCTGTGGGACCGCCAAATATTTGGGCTGGGCTTGGAGGATAAGACGCAGGCTACTTAAGACGCATCAATTATAAGCCAAGCATTCATCTCCTTGACCCTGTATGATTATTATTGTTTATTACACTACCCAATGGGGGTATGTGAAAATATTGTGTGTATATACATGTTGTTTTTTTATCCCTTTTTAATTATATAAGGAACAAAGCCATCTGTTGTAGTGGGTTTTAAACTGTTTTTATATGTATTGTGCTATACTTTTATGATATTTTTTTATATGTAGAATAAAGTAACTACAACAACAAGATGGGCTAACCAGTTCCTGCCAGTGCCTAAAAACCCTAGCTGTCAGGGATTGCTTTAAGTCACGGTTCATCTGTTCCACAACACTATTGCCCTCAGGCCGGTATGGAGATGAAAATTTGAGTTGGACCCCCAAAGATCTCATGGCTTCTTTGTACGCCTTAGAGGCGAACACAGGACCTTGGTCAGAATGAAGAGTTCCACACGCAAAAATTCCCACAAAGACACACAAATCCCTGATGACAGTGCAAGCATCAGCACTCCTTTGTGGCCATACCCAAAGAAAACGTGTGCACGAATCTACTGCAACTAACATGTACTTATACGTAGTATCAGAGGAGAAAGGACCGCAGTGATCTAAATAAACACACCCAAGTGGTTTATTAGATATGTACAACTGCGTTTGCGGTGGGCGCGTAGCAGTCGAAGGTTTAATCTGCTGGCAAATGACACAATTAAGAAAATAAGCACAAATTTGTTTATACAGTCCGCGCCACCAGTAACGTTGTTGTAAGAGAGTAACAGTTGCTGAAACGCCGGCATGGGCAGAGGCCATACCTTCGTGAGCTGCTGTTATCAAAGAAAGTCTGCAGTCCGCGTTGGGAATCAACCTGTCACCAACGTCGTTAATTTTCACATAGGGAACTTTATCAGGACTTAAATGATAAGAGTACCTAGAAGGGAAACCTCTAGGGTAATTACTACCCTTCTCTGTTGCAGCAAGAGCTGCCAAGATGTCATCATCAATCTTACTTTTGGATCTTGTAACTGCTGCTACTAGATATGTTGCCACTGCAGTTTTCGGTGCTTCATCAGCTAAGCTGTTCCCGACAGCGTGGACATCAATTCGCTGGTGCCCAAGAGTGTGAATCACATTCCCGAGAGGCAGATTCTGTTTAAGTTCCGCCACTCGAACCCAAAGCATTTGATGCTTAATTGTGCTACCCTTGGAATCACGATATTCATTTTGAGACCAAAAGAATAAATTGTCATTAAAAGACTGAACACAGTAAAACGAGTCACTCACTATAAGAGTCGTAACCCGTGGATCAGCAAACTCTTGTGCAAGCACGAGAGCACGTAGCTCTGCCAACTGTGCGGTACAATCACCCAATGACTGTGTATGCACGACATCAGACTTGAATTCACCATTCACGAAAGTACCAGCCACAATTTCGCAGGCCGCCGAATAAGCATGCTTTGATACCGTTGCCGGTTGCGCAGAACCGTCTGTGTATATGACACAATGGTAATCCTCAAGTGGGCACAAATACAGAGGAGCTGGATGAACAAATTCATACTGCAAGTACTCCTGAGTCTGCAATGCGGCATCAAAGATGTATGTGACATCTAGCGATGTCAAGGGCGTTGCCCATTGTATCCAACGTGGATGCAAAGCTTTAGAATTAGGTACACTGGCTTTCGGCACTGCCTCAAGAGCAGGATACGGTGTGAGAACCAACATGCGTTTCCCCTGCGACAGTGCTCTCTCTTTACGAATTGCCATCTGTACTGCAGTCAAAACTTTTTAGACAGTGGAAAAACGCATCTCAGCCGAAGTGTACAAGTGTGATTTATAAGCAATGGGGACTGTATCGCCCTCATTGAACATTAAGTACGTGAAACCCACTGTGCCAGGCACAATTCTTATTACCAGGTTAGTGTGGTTATCACGTGTCAGTAAGTATTTCGAAGCAAGAAGGTCAGCTTGCAAACATTGCAAGATATCTGTATGTTCTTGCAGCCAGCTCGATTTGGAAAAATTAGGTTGTACCAAGGCATATAGAGGCTTGATATGCTGGGCATAATCGGGAATATTAGTACGCCCAAAATTCAGAAAACCCAGCAAAGATTGTAGTTTTTTCAGTGTTGTCGGAGCACACAAACATATAGTCTGTCAGGGGGAGCCACTCTAGTATCCGCAGTTTCTACAGTAATGAACGTGTCAGTTTCAGTCACCTCCAGATATGGACGCAGTGCTTGCCGCACTACTGTAACCTCCGCTGCGCTGTCGAGCAGCGTAAGTGCCCATGTCAGTTCCCGAAGCTGCATTCTCACTATCTGTGGCATACCTCGCTGTTAGGGCAGCAACCTTCTTTTTCTGAAACGGGGGACGTTGACGTGCAAACTCGTCCTGCTTGCCTTTACTGTCAGGTGACCTAATTCTAGTATGATCGCGCAAATCATATGTGCGTTCACTAGTCGCCTGTACCAGTAACGCAGAAACCCCTGCTTCTGTTGCTGTTTTCCTTGTTTCTTGCTTCTCCAATTCTGTTTAGGAAAAGCTGGACGTTCGTCTTTGACAGACAAACCCGCCTTAGTTTGCTGTTGCACATCTGCAATGATAAAATTAGGCTTAATCCCCAAACTACTGCGGCCGATAGTTCTGTAAGCCTCCGCAATAATTTTAGGCAACTCACGGGGTTTATCAACGTCGTCTACGAGGGCTAACCCATTCGCCACTTAAAAGTGAACTGCATCTCCCTTGAGGTTACCAAGGATGAGAGTGGCAACCACGTCGAACACACCGACAAGTCTCATTCCCAACTCGACCGCTGCCTCCGGACGTGTTGATCTTGAACACGTTTGATCACGGAAGGAAGTACGGCCATAGATGGGGTGCCGAAGCACTTCGAGTAGACCGCTGCAAAAACCTTACCCCAGTTCTCCCAATCGCCTACTTCTGGGACTAAGTCTTTCAGCAAACTAATGGTCAGTATCCTGTGTTTCTCCACAGGTGTAGAGTGTGGAAATACAGCTTCCAACTGGTCGAATTTCTCAGCAAACCAATAAGGTAAATCGTCCTTATCTTGGAGGCGCTTGCCCATTACCAAATTAACCATGACGTGACTAATAACAATCCCGGCCGGACCAGCTGGTTGTCCTGCAACAACAGGAGCCCCAACCTGCACATTGCGTGAAACGTATTGCACTAAAGCCCGATGTACTGAAATCAGGGCTGTATGGAGTACACGTAACTCATCCACCGTAGCATGTAAATAACGAGGATGAGGTGTAAATCCGGCCAGTACCGGCCACGTGGCCCCTGGAATGGACAAAGGGCCCAAACGAACCGCTGTAACTGTGTGGGGGAGGGCGCCATTAAACCAAATACGATGCTGCCAAGCCGAAATAGGAATCTCCTGTGTCCTATATGGCGTATAATTTGCTGGGTCCTGCGTGGGAGTATGGGAGTGAAACGTACTGTCGTCCGCATTCTCCACCGGCATAGTAACCCACGAGTAAAACAATTCGTAGGGATATGACGCATCGGCACTCACCACAAAAATAACAGTCATCCCACCGTCCGGCACCCCGAACTGCATTAAATGACCCCGGAGATGTGTCAAGCTTGATTAAACATATAGAGTAACTATTAGGTAGGTCAAAACCGTCACTCCCGCTATCCGGAAACAAGAGTGAGGGCATCGTGGACTAACATAAGCACTACTAAGGCATGTCAAATCATAAGACCAAACGTTAGGTGCGCCATGTTGCAGGGATTCTGCTCATGCACAGAACTATGCGCAGGAAACCAGGACCTCAGTGAATTGCGGTGTACCAAAAACTCACCTCAGTACCCAGAACCCCTATCCGACTAGCATCAGTGTCTCATTTGCTCTCCATATCATCTCAAAGCTACCAATGATTAGACAACCCAGAACATGCGACTTAGAGTACTCTCAGGAATGGTGGGAATCAGAAATACCTGTTTGTTATTATTCTCATATCAGTCCACAACAAGAGTAATCAGAGACGCAGTAAAGTTTACAATGATTATTTTATAAACTACGTGTCCTAAGATGCAGTACTTTGGCTAACACAAGCAGACAAATGATTAGGAATAAAACCATCAGCAGTGTTACAATACCATAGAAAATAAAGGGAGAAATCATGTTACAAATGATAGTGGAATACAACCACTCTCCCTTCGCGAATAAGCTAGTATTAATAGACTAATAGAAGGTCTCTAGGTTTGAATGGGGAACCCCATGCCATAAATATCAGCTTAGGTGAATCACATCACAGGATCAGCTTTGCTTTGTATCGGGAAAAAGTATTCTCCAAAGTGTGTGTCTCATGCATGCAAACTGCAATATTAAAAGGCGCTCGAATTTCAGATATTTGCAGCTGTGTGCGTGTTATGGCTAGAGCTGGACCGATCAACCTGAATTCAAAAGCATACATTGTTTGTTGGCCCTGACTGTGTCTGCACGCAATGCTCAGACCAAGGTCGCGGGGCACATCTAGGGATGTGAACAACAGACAGGTCTCATGTGAAGAAAAGGCAAGCAAGCAGATTTCATTTAATACCATCTATCAGCAGTGTCGTGTGCAAAAGCAGCAAAAGTGGCAAGATGGCGTTTTAACTTCTAATACGCTTATGCTAACATAGCAATGTGTGTTCCTGAACCTCCGTCTCCACTACAGGAGAGCAGGAGCAACGAAGACACGGGGATCGGCCTCGAGGTAAGATTTCTCTCATTTAAATATTTAAAACACCTGCTCACACCCCCTGTCCATGCCCTATCCAGTGTACTTTCTGGTGTCTCCCACCTCCCAGCTTTCCAGTTCTCCCCACAGCACTTCTCAATGGCAGCTGCTGTGCGGCCATGCGCACCGGGTGTACCACTGGTGTGCCAAAGGTACATATGAAGTTACGATGCATACCATTACATCGCATTCCATTACAATGCATACTAATACTAGGCATATTAAAACAGTATGGAAGGTGTTGGATAGCCGGGATGTAAATATTACTATTCCCACTGCAGTGAGTGCAACCGGAAAACTAACCCTTGCACCCCAAAGCAAACCCTGAACCCTAAAATTAATCTTTGAGCCCCCAAAACACACCCTAAAAATCATATTTGACCCAAATGCACACCCCAACTTTCATCATTGACCCTAAAACACACCCCAAATTTCGAATTTTACCCCATAATACACCCCAAATTTAATCTCTGACACTTAAACCCATACCCGCCGTAACAATTTGAAAGGTTTTTTAAATGAACCACAGAGTTTGAAATTCATCAAAGACTGCCTATAAACCTTTTTTTTGCACGAAACCATTACTTGAATAATAGATTTGTGAACATTGTGAACCGAGGCGCTCCTTTCAGGATAGTTTATTAATTCTTTTTGATTAGTGGCCCAGTGGCGGTGGGACCATTGAAAGTTGAGCGTGGATGAACTAACTAATCGACTAACTGGTATTACACACCAGTGCGCACACCTCCTAGCCCTCATCGCCTATCTTGTTGGATGAATTATTTACACATAGATATACAAACCCTGATAACATCCTATAAGATGAAACACATTGGCTGAGCTGATTGACTGTTTGATAAAGAAATCAATAAAATTGGATCTGAACATGAAATTCACGAGTCCTGATGAACTGAATTTGATTGAATGGATGTTTTTCTTTGGTCCTCATTAGCCTGCCCCACAATCTCCATGAGAAACGCCACTCCCCTTAGATGTCGTCTGGAACTAGATACCATTCCATCCCAAACCCTGACATCAAACGAGTATAGACCGGCGAGAGACGTTCTCGAGGATGATGTTGTAGGAGGAAAGGGAGAAATATGTGAAGGCTCACAACCCCTTAGAACTCCATCTTAAACTCGGAAGGCCTTTCGAAGAGACAACCATGGCACCTGGAGTATGATGGCATAATCATCGGACCCGGGGGGAAAAAAAAAACAAAAAAACCCCGGGGCTCAACGGAGCCACTTATTTCCACTGGACCAACAAATTCCAAAAGGAGAGGTTGCGTTGTTGACATGATCTGGCCATATCCATTTTTGATGTGTCATATAAAGACTCTAGCCAACCTGCGTGAGATGGTGCCTTCTGGTCTACCCAGAATTTACAGATCTGCCGTCTAGCCAGCAGAATTGCGTAAAACAGAAAGCTCTTTGCCTGGCCTGTGGTATTGTCGTCCACCCCAAATATAATTAGCGGCAGAGTAATAGGGGTGTTCTTCTTGAGGATAGAGTCCAACGTGATCTTGACTTCCTCCCAAAAGGTACTGATAGATGGACAATCCATAAACATGTGTACATCAGAGGCAGCAGGAAGATTACACTTGTTACATAATTTCCCGGGCTGGTATTTAGATAGCCTTTGCGGGGATAGGTAAGCTCGATGGAGGGTAAATAGGTGATTCCGCCTCAACCAGGCCGGCTTAACCAGTTTATACAGGAGAGTGAAAGATCTTATCCAAATATCCTCACACTGCATCCCCTTGGGCCCTCCCCACTGTACATCGGGTAAAGGGAAATCCCCGTCCACCTCCTCCAAAATGGCCCAGTACCAAAAGGCTACCTCTTTCCCCCCCACTTGCCTCTCTATCAACTGTTCTTCCAGGTGGCAGCTCTTCCCCAAGTGTGTCTTTTTCCTGATCAATTCCTGGGACCAACTGGCTAACTGGATGTATTTAAATCTGGAAAGTGTTGGGCCAACCTTCTTATATAACTCCTCCCAACCCACCAGTCCCCCCTCCACCAACAGCTGGCCCCACCTTTCAATCCCTGCCTCTCTAATAGGTGTTGCAAGACTGTCCCTCAGACACAGAGGAAGCCCCGGCGAGTCCCAGATTGGAGCGAACCAAGAATAATATGGCAACCCCAGCCTTTCTCTGATCGCTTTCCACACCTTGGCCAAGGATAGTAAGATCTTTAATCTCACCTTCTTGAAGAATTTCCGTTCTCCAAATTTAAAAAGAAAACCGTCAGGTGGCAAATCAGCCCCATTCAACATGGCCTTAAACATTTTACCAATTGATGCAGTTGATGGAGCCTTCAGCAGCATTCTAGAGTATGATAACTGAAATGCCCAGGCATAGTATTGTAGATCTGGGAGTGTGAGCCCCCCCTTCTCCCTCCTCCTCCTCAGTTTTTTCCAGGCTAGTCTGGTGGCTTTATAGTTCCAAATGAAGGAGTTTATGTCTTGTTGACATTTATAAATTTGTTTCTGGTCAAAAGCAAGAGGGATGGTATTAAAGATAAAGGTGTACTTGGGAAGGATGGACATTTTTACTAGACTGATTCTCCCCAAAATTGTCAATGGAAGACAGACCCAAGCTTTTAGTAATGCCCGACATTCTCTTGAAACCCGTTCCAAATTGGTGTAAGCAATTTTACCTAATTCCTGGGTGATCCTAATTCCCAGGTAGCGCATAGATGGAGTAACGGCCAGGTCTGAATTTTGGGTGTTCCAGGTCATTACCTCAGTCTTTGCTTCGTTGATTTCGTATCCCGAAAACTGCCCGAATTCCTTAGCTCTCTTGATAATAGCAGGGAGAGCCTTCACAGGATCCGATGTATAGATTATTATGTCATCCGCATAGAGTCCTATCCGCTTAACCCAACCTCCAAACTCAAAAGAGGGAATGTTGTTATCCTCTCTCAATATTTGAGCTAAGGGTTCTATATACATATTAAATAGGAGGGGGGAAAGCGGACAACCCTGTCTGGTACCCCTCGAAATTTTAAATTGTTCAGTAAGAACTCCGTTAACCAGAAGTCTAGCCCTTGGGTCGTTGTAAAGAAGCGAGATGGCACGACGAAAGTTATCGCCTAAATTAAATCTTTTCAGCACCGCGGCCAGGTAGGGCCAGTTGACCCTATCGAAAGCTTTGGTGGCGTCCAGGGTGAAGGTGGCCAATGGAAGACCGAATGAGGTTGCAATGCCTATTGCTCCGACCAGGTCATGGGTAAGATCCGCTAACTGTCGCCCTCTTATAAATCCCTTCTGGTCCTGATGGATTACTGAACCAATCTCACTCCCCAACCTTCCAGCAAGAATGGCCGCAAAGATCTTATAATCGTTGTTTAGGAGTGAGATTGGTCTGTATGACCCGCAGTCGGCCGGGTCCTTGCCAGGTTTAGGGATCAACACAATAGTGGCCTCATTCCATGATTCTGGCGGGACCATGCCATCTAAAAATATAGCATTGAAGAGGGCAGTCAATGATGGAACTGTAACTGAACCCAAGGCACTATACACCTCCCCTGGAATACCATCCGGGCCTGCGGCTTTCGCTCGCTTCAGTTGTTTGATGGTTTTACTAACTTCGGCCTCGGTTATTTTGGACTCCAAATGATCACGCTGGACTGACGAAAAGGTAGGGAGGTGGGCCTGGTTTAACCATACATCCCTAGCCTCCCTAACCAAATGATCATTGACGATATCCTCCTTGTAAATATTTTGAAAGAACTCCTGAAAGGCGAACCCTATTTCTGTGGTAGTGGATCTGACCCTGGCTTCCCCAACCATTTTTATTTCCTTGATATATTTCTTGGCCTGATCCGTTTTTATTTTCCAGGCCAAGATTTTTCCGGCCGCCTCTCCATATTCAAAATGTGAGAGCTTCGATGCCTCCCATCTCTTGGCCACCCTGTCCTGAAGTAGGTTTTCGAGCTTTGCCTTCAGCGCTGCCCGCTTTTCCTGTTCCTCTACCGAGAGTAACCCAAATTTTAACTCTGTCTGCCTGAGTTCCTGCTCTATGTTGGAGACTGCACTTCTATAAGCTTTACACCTATAAGACGCTCTATTTGTTCTGCAGCCTCTTAAAAAAGCTTTCAGTGCTTCCCATACAGTGACTATTGAAGCTGAGTTTATGTTGATGTCCAAAAACTTGCATGCCTCAGCCACAAAGAAGCAGATTTCCTCTTCATCGAGTAGAATCGTCCGATCAAAGGACCAGGAGTTTTGCTTACTCTGCTGATGGTGCAACAGAGTGAAAACAATGGCAGAATGGTCAGAGAGGTGAGAGGGGATGTATGTTATATCCTTCAAGTCATTCTTCAGCTTATAACTGAAGAAAGCATAATCGATTCTTGACTTGTGTTTGTATTTGTGGTTATGGTAAGAGACCCCTTGAGTATTACCCTCTCTCTGCCTCCATTCGTCCACCAACCCAAGATTCGACAAAATAGATATAAGAGTTCGCCTGGATTTAGGGGTGGTTATTTCTCTTGAGTTAGCAGATTTGTCCAGCTTGGGATTTAAGACAATATTAAAGTCACCAACCCAGACAATGGGGTCTTGACATGAGATCAAGTGGATCTGAATTTTATCCAAAAAGGATGGGTCATCATGATTCGGGCCGTAATACCCCACCAGGGTATAAACTAGCTCCATCAGCAGCACTTTTACCAGTAACCATCTACCACTAAGATCTTCTTTCTGATCTATAATTTGGTCACACATCTGCTTTTTAAATATTATAAGTATCCCCCGTATGTTGGCGTTGTGATCCGTACATATGAATTTATCCACCCATTTTAAGTTTTTCAGCATGTCCTTGACCTCATGTTTTAATAGGTGGGTCTCTTGGATGATTATTATCTGCGCGGGAGAGTCTTTTAAATATTGTAAAATCCTGTGTCTTCTAGCTCTCACCCGCAAGCCGTTGACATTCCAGGATATAAACTGCAGTCCAATCATGGTGGATTAGCCATTCCTGTCCATCCTATCCTACCACCTTTTAAACCCGACTCTCTAGCCCAGTCCACCTGACATCTCCCAACCTGAAGACCTATAAAGGCTGAATTATATATCATGAAGAATGCTGAGACAAACTTAAGAGGACTTTTTGAGTTTCTCACCCCCCCTGCCCACCCTACCCCACCCACCCTCCCACCCCCTGGAAAACCCTCCCTTATTGATACTGGCTTGGTGTTTTGCCAGATTGCGTCAGAGAAGACCATACCTAAGCCCCCGAAAAGCTACTTGGAACAAGGGACCAACGTTCCTCCATGTCAGCTCTATAGTGAGAAGAACGTAGGCAATGTGGTACTGAAGTAGTGACGCAATGGGATCTAAACAAAGTGGGAGGGGACCTCACCCCTTACCCCCCAACTTACCTAACTAACGTGCTTATCACCCGTTGTGCAATAACCCGCCTACCCGCCATTAACTTTATTAACTCTAAACTAATCTTACATCCTCCCTAGGAATGAATGAAATGAAAGCCCTATCAGACTGGGGCAATTTTAGGATTCTTCTTCTTTTTTTTTTTTTTTTTTTTCTTTCCTTCTTCCCTTCCCTTTCTCTTTTCTTTCTCCTGCCTCCTCATCTTCCCCCACGTTTGAAAACCTAAAGCCCTAGATCAAGGGTGCTGCGGACTGATGGAAGCTATTAATTCATCTGCTTCCTGAGGAGATCGGATATTGTGCATTTTATTGTTATACATCACCCTCAGGAAAGCAGGAAATCTCATCTGTACGGTTGCCCCTGCCGCTCTAAACTTGTCCATTTTTTGGCCTAGCTCCCACTGTCTATCTAGGGTGATTTTAGACAGGTCTGATCGAATCTCGAAAGAGAAGCCAGTGGCCGTCACTGACTTCGCTTTTAGTGCTAGATTAAGGATTTTCTCCTTAAGGGAATAGGTGAGAAAATTAACCAAGATCTTTCTTGGCTTCACTCTCCCGGGGTTAAGGCGGAAAGGGTCTCTGTGGATCCTCTGAATATCCCTATCGAGACTTTCTGCCGATTCCTCAAGATTGAGCGAGCTTTTTAATAGGGCCACCACAAAAGCTTTGATGTCACTACCCTCCTTTCCTTCTGGTATTTTTAGTAGGCGGAGGTTGTTTCTTCTGGAGTAATTTTCCAAAGATTCCACTCTCTCCTTCATCACGTCACCTTCCCTTAACAGGGATTGGATCTTGGTCTCTGCTAACTCCAGAGTTGATTCCAAGCGCCCTACAGAGATTTCCAAATGGTCTGTTCTCTCACAAAGACCATCCACCTTCTTTTCGAGAGTCTCGCAGACCGCCCTGATCTCATTCTGGTTGCTTTTGGACTGTGCAAAACCGCACCTAATCTCCTCCCTCATCGTATTCAGGAGTGCCTCCAAAGCACTACCAGTCTCACCCCCCTCTCCGGAGGGATCGCAGTAAGTTATGTTAGAGGACCCTCCAACTTCCTCATTGTGGGCTGCGAGTGGTCTGTCCCCCCAGGGCCTGGCAGGGGCTTCACACCCCCCCTCTGGGGCAACCGTTGTGGGTCTAACTCCAGGTGACTCAACCACCCCAAGTACAACCTCACCTTGGGGGGTATCAGCCTTACTTTTGTCGCTCATAGGTCCTTCCGAAATTCCGGCTGTATTGCTGACAACCTCTGAGCCAAGTTGTATGTCCAGGATTTGGGGGCGCACCCTGAAGTATGAAAGTAGTGAGGGGGTTATACGAATCGAGGTTTTGCGTCTATCTCTTTTAGATCCCCTCTCGACTGCACAGATAGTGGCACTTAGTTGGGGCGGTATAGCCGGTATAGCCGTACAGTCTCTTTTTTCCACTAGCGCCTCCAGTACCTTTGAGGTCACAGTCAAAGATTGTTGGGGGTCCTTACTGCTAATGCCTTGTTTGCCCCCTGGGGCAAGAGACGTGGGGTCTTTCCCCCTCTTTCTGGTCTTGGCCCCTTTCTCTAGGGAAATCTTGCCAATAGGTTTTTGAGTGGGTTTGTGGGACCCTGATGCCACTGCACCCTCCCCCCGTCCTCCCTCGTTGCTACTCACCAAGTTGTAGTCCGTGGAGGAGCGAGAGACGCCTATAAAGACTGCCTGCTCTCTGGGTACTGCTGCTGCTCCCGCGGAGTTGAGATCCGGTTGAGATAGATTGAATGGATGTTTTGTGTGATTTCTTAGGATGCCAAAATATCTAACTTTGAACTTTCATTGCTCTAACTGAGTCAAAACAATTGTGATTTTTTGTGCACCTTTTTTAGTTGTTGTAAAAATGTTTTGATGCAATATGATTCCTAAGTAGTGGGGTCAATAAAAGTTCATTGTAACAGTTTATCTGTAAAAAATAGAAAGACACCCAAGTGTTTGTTTGTTTATTGAGTTTTATATAGCGCTGGCTAGACCCGGAGGTATCAGAGCGCGATGTCAGATGGCCTACACTGCTTATGAGACGTTTCTACTCAGAAATGAAGTACATGTTCATATTAAGCATGGGTGAAAGTCGCATAAGTTTCTTTGGATAATTCAATGATGTCATAGACCGTCATGAATGATGTAACATGAGGGAAAATTAGCAGTGCCTGGCAAAGGCACACATTCTAGTTCCTTTGGAAATTAATCATTGTTACTGGAGATAACTATAACTGGTGAATTCCAGTGTTATTTTTAGTTTAAAATGTCACGCTGTTGTTGAGATTTTCAACTAACTATAACGTTACTTCAACCTTTGGGTTTTTTTTCAGCGAATTTCTAAAATTTCTTTTTAATGTGAAGTAAGATAAAATTACAATTCCTACCTATATTGACACTTTAACCTTTGTTTTATTCAGCAGATGTCTGGAGCTTTTGTTATATGCGTTTCATCCAAACCCTATGTCCGACCCCTCTCCGGCAGCCAATCCCATGCTGTATATTGTGTTTGACCATGCCTGGCGTTGGCCACAAGCCCATGCCTGCCGCCAGGTTCTGTGTCAGATCCCTCGCAGGCAAGCCAGCCCAAACTGTGCACAATCACAGACATGAGCGACGTGTGATTAGTCTTGCAAGTACTGGCTGCACTAAGGAAGGCATACTGATTTTGCCAAGGAGTGACAACACCAAAATATTAAAAGTGAGCCTACTGGATTCAATGAGAGGGGAACATATCAATATATGTAAAGCAGATCCATCATCTTTCTCCAACAATTACCAATATCTTTACACAAATGAAGATTTCAGTAACTCACACAATGTAATGTGATTAAAAAAATGTTTAATAAAGTTTTTTTTAAATCGTCGGTGAATATCTTTTTACATAGTTTTTCTAATTACATTTTCTGGGTGAAAAATATTTTAAAAAAGGCTTCCCTTGCAAATATCCATTTTAGGCAGAGGGCCTCCCCAAATTCTAGAAACTCTCTTCTTCTCTCAAAGTAAAAGGGAGAACCTCAAATGATAACATTTTGGAATGTTTCCCACTGCATAAGTGGATAAGATTATTGACTTAGTGATATGTGGACTACTTTCCGAACAAAGCCGAAATAGTGGGTTGTTCTTCTGTTTTTTTTGTGACAAACTCACCTCAAGTGATCTCTTGGGAGATAGGCTGCTTGGACCCTTTAGGTTTGCTGTGGCATCTCTCTTTCTTGTGCCACGCTGAATTTCTGACAGCTGGTAGTGCACAGTACTAGCAACAGGACTGCTTCTTGTGACAGTGATATTTTCTTTATCATCAGCACCTCCTTCTATTTGTTTAAGAATGTCTCATTCTGCAGCAGCCATGATTTTAGGTGTTGTTCCTACAGGATTGCACGTCTACCTGGCTGCCCATGATGCACTAAAATGTCGCAAACTGTCCAGTCTGCAATGTGGTGGTCATTTTGCTTAAGTGTAAGCAAGTAATAGGGAGAAGAGCTTTCATATAGAGCGAAACCAAAAGTCATGGTGGAGCTAAGCTATGTTTGCTTTTCTTTAGGATGGGCTGTGAATGCAGTAAGGACAGATGGAATTTGTTTTTAGGTTCTTGAGAAGTTGGAAGTAATTGGTGGTTGGAAAAGAGCTGATTGAAATGAAGCAATCTGCAGTTTGCAGGGCCACTCTCAACATGAACATTGAGTGGTTCATCTTCCTCTCTGATAAATTGGTTTGCTGCCATCTTTTATTCCCCTTGTCTCCTATGGTGGGGCTTTGGCATCCACTCCAAGTCACCATCACCTGAAAAGGGCTTGGAGGTGATATCGGAGTAATCTTTCTTTTCCTCTGAGGAAATGGTGACGATAATGTATCAAATGGAAGAGTAGTCACATTATTCTGTTGTGAATCAACCTCAAATTCCTGCTCGGATCCTACCAAAAAGATATGAGGTGTAGCAGACTCTTTCTGCTATTATGTTTCGTGGGAAGATTTAGTTTGTTGGGAAAATTCCATTTTGGAATCTGTGCCCTGAGCCATAACTACAGTCACTATTGCAGTGAGAGACATCTGCTTTAGTTTTGTTGGTGGTGCTACCATTCCAGGGGTGATCCTCCTCCCAACATCCTCCTGCTCAAAAGAAGCTACAGCCGGTATACTCTATTGTGCACCATTGTGGAAAAAGAATGAGGCCTTGAAGCAAGAGGCCATGACAGACTTCTTTACTTCAGTGGCTGTTTTTTCCTTAGGTATCATCTTCATTTCTTGTTGATCAGCAGCATGAGCAGTGGCATTCGACAGAGAAGTTGCTGGACTCCGTGGGTCAACTAATTCTCAGATTTCTCTCCATCTCAGTGTTACACATGGAGATGATGTTAGCGGGGAACAAAGGGAAATTACTAGCTACACGTGCCCAAACTTCTAGAGCCACCACCATCCACATGAAGACAAAACACCCTATTTGGCATGAATTCAAAGCCATACATAAGCCTCTAAAATAATAAAACAATATTTAGCACAGCAGAAGAGAGAATATGAAAAATCCATTAAAAGACAACACCAATGTCATGCAGTAGACTAAGCACCAAACAGTAAAAACATCAGAGTGTAATCACAAATCCAGGTAAAACTACAAGGAAATGGGGGAAATATTAATCAACTACTGACCACACCGTCTAAAAATGATGATTCCACTTATAGTCTTATCTCTTAATCCCTACAAGTATCTGCCCTGCACCTGCAAATTCAACCTCCAGGCCATCCATCAACAAACATTTTTTTTTTGAAGTGATAAAAAGTGGTGGCTGCGCCCCCTTAAACATCAAACATTTTGTAAAGTACTGCAGTGAACTTACTTAATTTTGGCACCAAGGGCTCAACAAAGAACAGAGAGAAGTCTCCAGGATAGGAAGGGAATGTTGCTATTATACGCACAATAGCCCATCTCTATAGTACTTTCATTGTAAAAAAAAACTGAAAGTTAAAAAGGATGCAGTTTGCACTAAAACATTACCTAAGTGGTGACCTCAAGCAAAAAATCAACATAAAATACATTTTCAAGTTAATTCATGGGTGTCATGTGTTACATCAACAGCAGTTCATGTTCAATGTGCTTGTGTTCTTCGTGTACTCAAGCAATATGATTTCTACCTGAACAAAATCTAATTTATGTTTTATATTTATAACGTGAAATGCTGAGAATTTCACAAGATTACACCAACTTAAAAGAATAGTCACCCAGGCTTACTGTGCGTAAAAGAAGTAAATGGGTCCAGTATGGGTTCTTCAGAATGGATAGAATCACTGCCTCTTACATTGAAGGGAAGAATCTCCTGAATATGGGCAAAAGGGGCTTGATTAAGAGTGACACAGAGAGGGGGCACATAGTTAGGGCCAAAAGTCTAGTTAGTGGGGACATGGATTTTTCTAACCAGAGTGACTAATTTCTTTGGCTAGTGAATAAAATCTTTGTCTGAAGTATAGTTAATGTTTCAAATGAAGACAAAAGTGGATGCAAGATAATTATTTTGAATTACAATCATCCTCGTCAATATTGAAAATAAAATAACTGATCTTTTCAATGAAGAGGAAGGCAAGAGCCTCGCATGAAATGTGAGTAGGGATGGAAGAATTTCCAGAGTTGGGATTTTAAAGTAGGTAGTATGAAACGCCTTGATCTGGTACTGCCTCAAGGATTTTGGAGTAATATTATGACATGCAAACCATTTAAGTTTGATGTACAAGCTTTTAATTGAGCTAAGTAATGCTTACAATCTAAAGCCACATAAGTACTTTTTGAGGCTTGTTCTGCAGCTCCTCCAGGAGTTTTGATGATTGATAAAGCTGGACAAACACTACGGAATGTGCTGGTGTGCCAAAGGCAAGCTCTCTGCACCAGTTTGCATTCAATACGCGGTCAGTGCCAGTCATGCTGCCATTCCAACTCTGAACTGAAGAAGAGGCTATGCTATTTTGTCCATGAGCTTTTTAATTTAATACCTACCACAGTATATCCAGGCAACATTAAGTGGCTCTCTATTCTAGAGTGTTTTCCTGCAGGGTTTGTAGAGAGTTTTTTTTATCAAAGATCATCAAGTGATGGCAGAGGACCTGATGAAGTGTCCAGGGCCTTGCCATGGTTGCTTGAGCTATATCCATCCACTCATCTTATGTCTGCTGCTCTACTAAATGTGCACTACTTACAGAAATATGCTTTACATATATACAACTTCCTCATAGATTCATCAGAGAAGTTCGAAAAGAAGAGGCATAGCCATTGCATTTCAAAATGTCTTCCACTATGCCACCTTCCAGTGGGCAAATTTAGGGCGGCACATGATTTGAGCTTCTATCTCTTTAACCTTAGGGCAGCTCTCGATAACAGAAGCTTTACTTTATAGCCTGCTCAATTATGCAGGGGACTTCATCAACTCACTTGAACAGCAGGTACACCACTTTCTCTGTACTAGGTGAATGAATATGCACATAGAAGACCTTAACAACAGGCTTGCTCAAGCTGTGCCTAACAAGCTGTTTCTTTTAATCTTTGCCAGTTTATGTCCGCCCCTACTCACCAAGCAGGCCTCATTATTGACCTGTTTTTTTCAAACTCTTCTCTCCAGGTGGAGAAGCCCCTGAAACTAATGTTCTCCGAATCATCTTGTCATTTCCTTTCAATGGATGTTTGCCCCTACCCCTTTTCCCTAAAACAGCCAATAAGAATATGATCATGCACTGATGGAGCAAACTTTTTCCCCATAAACTTTCTAGTTTTCTCTTTAAGTCTACGGCAAGTCATACTAGGGAAATTGAAATAGATGTGAAGGTCACTAACTGTTGGCTGCCGTCGCTCTCTAATGAGCTTGCCCCAACAAAATATTCTAAAGACCAAAAACAAGGTCCTGCTGCTCCTCGGTCCTCACAGGCTCCGGCCACTAAAAAAATGGCCTGTAAGGAATTTGAATGTTAACCATGGTATTATTATGCACTTGAGGACATGGTAGCTCATCAAGTCGCCCTTAAAAAATATCACAAAGCCATTAAAGTTATGAAACCCTCTTTCTTTGACATAAAACCAAGCGAGCTAAGAATCATCTGAGAATTTTTTTAAAAACCCTAAGACGCTTTCACAATCCGATGCCTGTAGTCAGGAAATTACTCCCTCGCTTAAGCTTTGTATAAACATTTCAGATTTCTTTGAAGAATAAAATCAAAGGTATCCAGTTAAAGTAAAGGGCGATCGAAATGAACTTCCCAGGAGATGCAATGCAAGTGCCTTAAATTATCCCAGTTAACTGCACCCTAAGTCAGTTAAGTCCTAATTATTTAAATGAATCAAAAACTGCTATCTTGACATGTAAGTTTGGGTCACCGGATGAGCCTTCCCCTCAGTAGTTCTTTGCCATGGCAGTTTATGATAACAATCCAGTTGTCAATACGTTATTCTATGACTCTTTACCCTCCTCTATGGTCTGCCTTGTCTGGATACAAGCCAAAGTCATCCCACTCTGTTCCCAGCCTTACTTTCTAACTTTAGACCTATCTTGGTACTACCTGCGGTGTCTAAGATGTTCAAGAAGCTGATTGACCATCAAGTATCGAACTATCTGGAACAGTGGTCTTCTGCACCCTAGTCAGTCAGGGTCCACCTCTGACATAGCATTGTGTCGGCCATACTTGCATTGTCTGAATCAATTAAGTTGACACCAGACCAAGGAGAAACATCTTCCTAATTTTATTAGATCTTTTAGATCTTTTAGTGTTCTTTGATATAGTTTTGCATTCAGTACTGTTACAAAATTTAACAGAAATGCTGCGGGAGGCTTAACTTTGAGATGCATATGGTCTTTTCTTGAAAATAAGGAGTAGGCAAAGTGGCTCATGCCCCTTTTTTTCAGTGAACCATGGGGTCTTCTCTGCACCCTAATTTTTTTAATATCTACGCTGAGTCATTTGTAGTGAAGGTTGGCTCCTATGTGGATGATACCCAACTGCTCCTGTCAATTGACAATTAGACGGGCAGTGCAAAAAATCATTCAAAGGTTTTGAACTGAATGTGGAATAGTAATTTGAAATGCAATTTAGAGATCAACATTCTGTTCTTTGGGCCTTTTCAAGACAACTGGTGTAAAAAGTGCTGGGCTACAAATTAACCCCCACCCCATATCTGGCTGAAATAGCCATAAATCTGGGTGAAAAATTTGACAATAAACACTTTTTTAAACCCCAGATTTCAGTGGTTCTTGGTACATGTTTTGCTTTGCTCTGGTCTATCAAAATATTTCTCTTTGTGCCATTACTCACGACTAGAGATACCATAGTTCATCCATTAATTATCTCGAGGTTGGATACGCGAATGTCCTGTATTTGGGTCTTCCTGAAAAACTAAGAAAATTCCTGCAGATTGGCCAGAATGCTGCTGTGCACTTGACCTTGACGACTCCCCGTCAGACCTCTATCACCCACCATCTTAGAGATCTCCATTGATTGCGAGCCACAGAAGGTAGTGAAGCAGAAATTGAATTTCAATTGTAGGGGTGCATCATAATCACGTTTAGAGTGCACTCTCATAATATTACTTGTTGTATTGATGTGAAATGTTAGAATCTGAAATGTATTAACATGAATACGTGGTGTATTAGGCCATTGACAAGTAGCATGGAGATTTGACGTAGAAAATGAATGTAACTTGCAGGAAACATTAACATGAAGAACTTGTGTTGTGCAACTTACACCTATTTATGTTTAAAAGTGTTCACTAGTTACGTTATTTCACACATAGGTAAATGTGTTAGTCAAAATTGCACTAGGGTTATGTGATTTCATAAAGCTCATATGATGTTTCTCATATGATAGCCTAAAATTCATAGGTCTAAAGTGCAAGAACCTGAGACTCTCACTCTAGAATTAACAGTTGAATTTTATGTGTGCTATTGAATCTATTCTTTCTCACATTTTGTGTTGCAGGGGAAGAAGCACTCTCTTAGATGGAGTAATGTCTTTGTTTTACTAATCAGGCAAGGAAGGAAGAAGTTACAATTGAGTGGCTTGAATCAATAAAGGAAGGTCATTGTACATCACACAGGAGAAGGCCTGGGAACCAAGGACATATTGTATCCAGGAAGGTAAAAAGTCCACATCATGGAAAATTTCTTTCAGGACTGTGCCTAGGGTGGATAGCATGATCCAAAGTGCATCCTGGGATTGCTGCATAGGTAAAACTGGTTTGTGGAAGTAGGGATAGTGTGTCACTTCTTGCTTGCCTCCAAAGATAGAGCATCCTAGAACGAGCTCTGTCTTTAGTAGCTTTATGCCACTTGACCCACTGATCATGGAAGTCTTCTTAGGAAGTCTCACCGTACTGACACCTTTTAATCTTCCTTCTGAAAATGCTTATATAGGGATGTCACCTTAGTGTTAGAGATGGGCTGGATTTTCTTTTACAACCAACTTTATTGAGAGTTTTGAGGCAAAACATGGCATAGTATAGTACAGCATACTATTCACATGCTAGTACGGAATAGTTACCCTCTCCAACCCCAATCTGAGGTGACAGCACCACATCAGATGGATATGCAATAGTAGTCCCTCCACTTCCCTCATTTCTGTGCATGCTTCTGTGGGGAACCATGGACCTCAAAAATTGTTTTCTCCTGGTGTGCACACCAGTCCACTCCTGCACGACAACCTCTAACTGTCTGCAGTTGTTTTTGCTTTCAGACTTGGGCAACATCTTGTTTGGCAACCAACCATGCCATCCCCAGGAAGACACACTCTGCCCTCGGGCTCCCACATCCTCCATCAGCCCTAATAGTGTAATACAGGCCTTCAATTCCAGAGGTGACGTAAGACAGCAGACAACGTATGACCACCTCCACCCAAAAGGGCTTCAAATGCCCCACAGAAGTATGTGCACCGACTGTACAGAGAGGAGATCAGCATATGGTACCCACAGCAGGTCTATACAAGACTCTGCAGCAGGCGCAGCAGGTTGATGGGTGTAAGTCCTGCGGGCGTGTTGCCAGAAGCACCAGACATCACATATGCCCAGTGAGTCAGCCCAGGATGTCAATCGCGTGGCATGGGAGCTCCTAGCTGGGTAGGCGCGGAGGAGATGTCCATGACTGGATCTGGAGGTGCATTGAAATCCCCCCTGACTACTGTTCCACCCTGTGGTAGAGTCAAAATAAAGGTTCTCAATGACTGCAAGCAAGGCTGCTACAGAGGTGGCGGATATAACAGGAGATAAAGTTGTGATGATGTGCTTCTAACTAGCCCTCAGTGCTCACAAAGCAGCCCATTGGTATGGTGAGCTGTAACAGCTAAGGGAAATGGTTTATGTAGAAAAATTGCAACTCCTCTAGAGCCGCATGTAAAAACTGAGTGGTACACTCCGTTGTAACCAAACTGGCCTAAGAGATGGGTCTCCTGCAGGAGAATGGCCACTGTGGCTCTTAATGTATTGCAGAACCGTAGACCGCTTGATGCCATCTAGCAGGCCGTTAACATTACATGAGAGTACTGTAAATGTGAGAATGATCATGACCAAAGTGAAGTAGCCAAGCCCAACCACCACCCAGCAGGGATGAGCAAACTTTCCATGGGACCCTTGGTGCCGTTTCGATGTACATCAGCCATTGTTATGTGCTGAGGTGCCGCCGTTAACCTAGAACAAAGAAATACCAACAAAACATTCACAGGCACAAACTGGGCTTGAAAGCCCAAATAAACTGCCAATACCCAATACGTCCCTCCCCACACTTCACCCCAGGAAGCATCTGTCACCCTTACTAATAATCTCCAGAACCACTAACTAATGGGAGGAGCAATAACCAGTGTGGTGCATAGGCGCACATAAAGCAGGATCCAAGGCCTGACAGCACAACATATCAGGGTGAAAGGAGATTGAGGACCAGCCCCTAATGGGATAAAAACCAACCAAACTGGGGGGGGGGGGTCCAAGCAAGCCAACGGGTCCCTATAGGAGAAAGTAGTGAACCAAATACCTCCAACCCCACAACACACATTCCCAGCCCCCTTCCCACCATCATAAACAGTATTAAAGTCTAAGGAGAAGTGGTCAGTTCAGGGCAAACCGGAAAGTTGAGGTGATGAGTCCTGGTCTATCCCTGCTGAGCTGAAGACCAGGGGAGTATCTGAAAGGTTCTTATAGCCCCTTGATGTACATCGATCCATGGCGGAGGGCCCCCCAAACTGGGCCAGAGCCCTTATCATCAACTCCACATTCAGCCTTGGGACTCCTACAATTGGAACGCCCCCCTTCACCACCATCTGTAAAGAGAGCCAGTGCGCTTCTTCATAGGGTCTAAGCGGGTGCCTTAGGGAGGAGAGGACGGAGAGGTCAACTGGCGGGATATCCACTTTAGATTCAACAGCATCTTGTGAGTTCTATATGGCATTGAGGATTATAGCCAAATCTGACACCCCCTGCTGCTCCGAGTCCTATATCTGAATAGCTGAACTCTCAGCCTGCTCATGGGTGGCAACTGGTCGGACTGTGTATGGGTCCATCTTCATTTGGAATGAGGTAGGGGTCTGCGGTGGCACCTTCCCCCTGCCCCATCCTCCACTGCCAGGGCCTGGGGTGCCGGGCAAGATCAGGCCAAAGCGGTATCTGCACCCAGGCCGGGTTGGTCAGGTGGGGAATCAGCAAGAGTCAACAATGGAGCGTCTGTCCAGAAGTGGGGCCCCATAAGGCAGGCAACGGAGGAGGGAAGCACAGGAGGAGGAAGAGGCTCAGGTGGGTCAGAGTGGCCACCGACACCATCTGCAGACAACCACAGTGCACTGCCAGGCACCCTCACTCAGCAGCAGTAATCCATGTTTTAGCCTCAGGGGCACCTCCACACTGACTTATTCACCCCAAGTGGCCGGCTATCCTTCTACTCCTCTGACCTCACCCCAGGAGCATCACCCCAGGCATAATCAAGAAGGCATAGGTCCACGTCCCTGCCGCATTCACTAGTGGTCCCCAAGTCGTCCAAGTAATCTTAACCATGCAGGGCCCCAGCAGGTCCATCAAGGAGAAGTGTGGCTCAATGATTAGAGCGGCAGACCCTGATGCAGAGGTCTAGCCTGGGACCAGGGTTCAATTCCCTGCCTCGGCGGGTCTTGGGCTCAAAAAATTCCACGGACCTGATAATTCTCGCCTCGGTGCCATTCCAATCATGGAGTCCCACTCTGCAAATCTGGGCAATAGCTTGCTTAATCTCCACAACGGCCCCCACAACGCTAAGGATGCCTGGCCTCCACCTTGGGGGTGCCCAGGAGTGGACACCTCACAGGGAAAGCCAGGATGGGTTCCACAGCGGTATTCGTACAAGCTCCTTGAGACCCTTGCGGGTGAGTAGTGCGCTATACAAGTATCAATTTACAATTTTACAATTTATAGGCTCCAGCTGACTCCCTGGGTGACCAGCCAGAGCCAATGTGGTCCACAATGCCATTGTCAATGATGAAGGCCTGCACTGGGGAGGGCCAGACCAGATTCAGTGGTCTAGCACAGGTGACCAGCAACTCCACTCCTCCCTTGGTAACACACAGTCCGTCGTGCTGGTCCAATCTAGGCAAAGGGGGAGAAAAGGAGGGGAGGAGGGGAGGAGGAGAGAAAGACATGCATATGCGGCAGCCAAAGTGGGCAGCTCTCACCCGCAATCTGTTGTCCACCCTGGGGTGAGTTGTCCCCCACCAGCTCCTGCACAATGACACCAACACCATTAAGACAGCAACTCCAGTTGGCCTCCCGGCTGTCAGTCAGGAGGGAGAGTGGAGATCACTGGCCCCTCGACGTCATCAACACCACCACTCCAACTGTTCGGCCGCACCACATTGCAGGCTAGTGACCTGGATTGGGCTTAGTGCACTGCGATTCCAGCTCGCTAGGAATTTGGGCCAAAATCAGGAAGGAGGACCCCACCGGGGCCCTGTCACTGCTCTGGACCTCCTCTAGCTGTCGAGGTGGGGGGGACAACAATTCGCAACTCTGCCCCTTTACAACGATCACCAGCCTTCTTGGTCCCTCCTCGGTGTCACCAACACAGCTGCAGGAGATGTTCCACCACCCTGCCTTGCAGGCCAGGCAGCCTAGATCGGCCTCAATGCACCACAATCTTTGCCCCCAGGGTGACATCGGGATGGAGGCCTACCCACTAATGCCCCGCCGCCACCCAGACTGTCTTCTCGATGGCAAGGGGGCAGCGAGATCCGCACCTCCCTCCTCTTCCATTAAGCATGCTCCAGGCTGCGCCCGCACTGCAGCCCTGCAGTGCATCAGTCTCCATCATCTCACATCCATGCCCTCACCACCAATGGAGCCAAGGGAGACTGCCTGAGCTCCGCAAGAAGCATTGGCACCCCAATGCTCGGTAAGAAAACGAATGCAATGCAGGCATCGGAAGCACAACTAGAGCATGACTGCCATCTTGGCCGCCCAGGCCACGCCGCCTGGAGTAGGAATAGATGTATTGCTTTTCACTCACCAACCCTCGATACAGGGACATTTGAACTCATGCTTCTTGATTTTCTGTATTCTACTTCTTGAAATAATTGTGTTGCTTAACCTGCACTGTCTAAACTGGAAGCACAGATTTGGCTTTATGCTGATCCCTCTGTATTTCTATACACTTGTGTTGAGGTGTCTCTATGTTCAGTTATTTTTGGCTTCCTAATAAATCAACTAACCTCAGATAGTTGTCCATGAGTTCTTATGTAGCCAATGGAATTTTTGGCTAAATGATCATCTTCCTAATGACGTTTCTCCCCTTTACACTTTCATGCTGTGAAAAAGAACCATCAGCTGCTATAACAATCTAGAACTTATGGACCTGGCCCTTCCAAAGGTTTTTACTAAAAGCTTTCATTTTGGCACATAGTGCTTTCTACTCCTCAGGCCCCAAATCCTTTTTGAAGAGGATCATTCGTTACTTCCTCTCCAGGACATTACATTCTTCACATGCGATTTGGCCAATCATTCCAAGGTTCAGGCAAGCCAGGACAGATGGCTCTCAGGCTTACCAGGAGAGGTTTCTTTTCTGGGCGCTAGGCCTGTTGTAAACTCACAGCATATTTCCAGATCATCACTAATGGGTTACATTTTCATAAACAGCTACAAAATTGGTTGCATTCACTTCCCTTATTGGGCAATGTTTTATGATTTACCAGTTCCCTATCAGCACCCGGATGTTCCCAGGAGCAGCTGATCACTATACAAAACTAACTCATTTATTCATGGTGAAAACCGTGTTATCGGTTGTAGTCAGTGTGAGGTGGTCCTAGATTTAAGGGGTGGGGACAGAGTATTAATGGTAAATGAGATCCTTCTAGAACAGGCACCATTATTATACACTATGGTTGAGAATATGCTGTGTTTCATGTCAAGTAACCGAAATAACTTAGACCATCCGTGACTGGACCGCAGGAAACTTGAAAGGTAGAAACTAAGGGGCAGATTTACAAGCCCCTTGCGAGACATTTACGCTGCCGTTGCGTCACTTCTGTGATGCAGCGGCGGCGTAAACCATGCGCCATGTTGCGCCTTATTTACAACGTGACGCATCTACGGAGATGCGTCACGCTGCAAAGCCCTGCGCTACATTAAACCTGCGTCAGGTTTAATGTATGCAGGGTGGGCGTTCCGTCGAAAAAAGCCTCGAAAAAGTGACGCAGTGAAATCTACAATATTTCACTGAGTCACTTTTCCGACGCTCCTGCGTCAAAACCCTGCGCCTGCTTGAAGCAGGCGTAAGGCATGACGCAGCATGTTAGGTATAAGCAGTCCCTGAGCATTGCTGGAGTTGCGTCGTGCTTGCGACACGACTCCAGCAATGCGCCGCACTTATGCCGTCAGATGCGTCACGCATCTGTTTATCCTTGCGCCACGATGCGCTGCATTGTAAATGCGGCGCATCTGTGGTGGCGCAAGGGTAAACTTGCGTGACTTGCGTGACGCATCTTTCCTGGCGCATCCCTGCTGATTTGCAGGGATGCGCCAGGAAACATAAATCTGGCCCTAAGCTGGACATTTCAAAAGACTGCAAAACTTTGTGCAGATTCGTCAAGCAGTGTCAACATCACAAGCAAACTAAAAAAGCCATTTCCTACTTAAAGTGAACATTTACTGTAAGTACTGAGATGTGCACTGTGACATTATATAGTTTTATGCATATATATTTTTTTATTTCAAATATGCAATGTAGCCACCCTGTGCAAGGGAATCATCGTCAAATTAGCATACGTTTCTAAACTAAGGAACTGTAACTTTCCTTCTAAAGCTTCTTAACATTTCTATAGTTCGTTTAGACATGACACCTACAGATGTACATTCTTTGAAAGCAGCAGATCTCAGAGACAGCCGAAGGCCCGGCTGTTTGATGTTGGTTTCCACTGGGACTTATTTTCCAACATCAGAGGTATAACAAGGTTCAAGGGAATGGATCATAGAAAGGTGTGAAATAGTGCTGGAGGGCCCTCATATTTTCACTGCTCATCTTGTGATTACAAGAAAGGGCCAGTGTGACCTCAAAGAGACTATTCTTTTGTAGGGTGCTATATAGCAATAAGCCATTTAAAGTGCAAAAGTGGCCATTGGAAGATCCTGACCTTACCATACAGTGCAAGCATAAAAGGCGAATAAACATGTATTTTTTATTTTTATTAAATGGGTCATTGGTTTTGAGATAGAAATGAGAATATGAGCACCTGGCATTTTCATCCTCTGTATAGATATCTATAGCTATATCTCTGTCTACATAATGTGTACCGTGTTCCTACATTCTACAGTTACAGCAGTTACGCATGATATGGCATTTAAAGGGCCAGGAAGTGGCTTAATGGCTCGTGTGAACCACACCGGTAGCACATTTCACTTTAAAATTGACCACACCGCTAAATGACAAATCAAACGTGTTTTTTTTTTTTTAAACTCTTGCACATCCACAAGACACGTAACATTGTTTTCTGTATCATGTCCCATATTAGAGCCTCTCCCTCTTTAATGTTGGATCAGTTCTCTCGCACCCAGGCTTAGCGACTTTTAGTTCTTTGGAGCAAATGGGCATTAATGAAGAGCTGTAGCTCTTAACACCAACACAACTGTCTGATTTAAGGCTTTACTTCAACATAATGCACTGATTAATGTCTCATTTGAAAGGGATTTTCAATCAGTGTGCCTTGGAAAATATCAACAAATTTTGAATGAGAGCATTCTATTATATGTTACAATTGTGTTTAGGTATCTGCTACTCTAATAGAAGGTGCTTTAAAGAAAATTATTTTTTCTTTTAACAGCACAATCCTCTTAGAAGGTTTATACTTTTTTCAAAACAAGTGATAATGCAAGATTTAAGAAAGAAATGGAATTTACTCGATCAAGCTAAGGTGTATTGCTTTATATAATACTCTCATTTCTGCCTGCCAGACTTTATTTTCTATTACCACATTTCTACCCACACATGGTTTAATACTATTTGTGAATTGGTTACAAAATGCAAAGAAGCACTGCATGAGAATGTGCTTATGGTTCACAGACAAAATATCGAAGGCCTCAATATTGTCTGCAGAAATATTAAGTCAAAATATTGTGTTCCCATATATATAATAGTAAGTACAAAAATATTGGAAAAAAGTCATTTTACACTAATAGCGAGAAATATATACAAACATATTGTTTGTAAGCTATATAAGTTAAAAATAGTAAAATTAAAATATGTTAACATATAACAGTAACATAATGTAAATTAAATGTATTTAAATATTACATATATAAAAGTATTCCTATCATGATATAAATATGTTCAAATTTAAACACACTCATGTATGTTTGTGTGTATAGGTACACATATATAATGCAAATCTATTATTAAAATAATGATTTTAATTCATATTATAGTTGTCTATTGTTTCTGATCATAACATTTTAATCCGCTCACAAAATAAGGTTGTAAGATATAGCACTTTCTGACATATATCTACAAAAAATAAGACTAATATGATGTTTTTCTTTCTAATTTTAACCTGCATTAGGAAGGCGTCAAAGAATTGTTTCTGGCATCAGTATGATTAAAATATTACAAAACTGATCGAAGTTGGATATTTCATGACTGGTTGATGAGTGCGCGTTTCTGTACATTGGAAGTGGCTGTAATTGCTACGGGTTCCTCAACCCCAATGTGCACTGGTGCCACCTTTGGGTCCCGGCCGCTTGATAATACATATTCCATTTCCACTCAATTCTGTACAACAGTAGGGAAAGCGTTGGATTCAGGAGGGGTAAACGTTGCTAATCCCACTCTAGTCTGTGTAACAATAGGGAAAGCAGTAGGGTTCAAATTGACTATTCCCACTCCAGTCTGTGCAAAAGTAGGGAAAGCGTTGGATTCAGGAGGGGTAAAATTTACTATTCCCACCCCAGCCGGTGCTACCTGTACTTATTGCATCTGACTAAATATTGTGAGCATTTGCTTTGGTTGAGCCTGGCACAGGGGCTGGCTGTAGGCCATACTCTGCACACAGTGTGAAGCTGATCCCTGCCGAAAAGAGTACTCATCTGGTTTGAGTGGATGAATTAATTCTAGGCATGTCCCTACTCCAGAGCCAGGCTGCTCACAACCAAAGCATGTGTGCAGCTTCTTCGGTTAGCTGGGTATTGGGAAACAATGTCTCCCATTTAAGGAATATGTATTTCAAAGGAATTGCATCCACAACTTATCAGTCAAGCTACATGTGTGCACTATTTCGTTATGCTTTAATTTGATGACTAATTGAAAAAATTATGCAAAAATACATGAAATGCAAAGCTGACTTTTTTTGTAGCACAAAGATTCGAGGATACCTCGTACCAAACAAAGTACAGAAATATTGCTGCGAACTCAAGTACCTCGCATTATTGTCTTTTTCATTGTTCCGGTTCCCCCGCCATGTAGCAATTTTTAATTACCCGCGCAACCCCTAAAATGGTGCACTTTGCAGAACTTTGCATAAAAAGTGTCACATAAATAGCCAGCAGGTATGCAAATTATCTGGCGTAATTTAAATTTCACCAGGTCCTAATGGAATTCTGTGAAATATGAGGTTGGGGTGACTGATTCTGCATTCTGAAGATCCTGTGGCAGACTGGTTGCCAGATTAAGGTTCACCACTGGTGGATCCATCTGAGTTTCTGCCTGTGGAAACCTTATAATGTCCCCACCTCTAAAAGGGGCAGCAGTAGCAGGAGCTGTGACGCAAAGAGCGAGGTCATGCAACTTGAGGCAAATCCACATGGCTATGTTGTCAAAAGCGTGGGAATGCCACTATTGTCTGTACATACAGACTGACCTAGAGGGGTTGAAAGAAAATTATTAGTCTATCAATGACTCTCCTGATATCATGCAGTACGTGAGGCTAGTCTGTCTAACATCGGAGACATAGCATGCAGACAGAAATCAGGACTGACGGCATTCAGTACATTTCAAGAAATGTCTGGTGCAAATCGTGTTACAGTTCGCAGGAAGAGGCACTGGTCGCTTCATTTTACACACAGTGGCACCAATAACATATTATCAAATATGGATGAGGGAAATGTGTAGACAAATGCCCAAAAATAGACAGTGCATAAGGCATACATATATGAAACCATTCGTTTTATTCGCAGAGGAACCTGAGAGGGGGGAATAAGAAACAGGAAGCCCCAGCCCATTCTCTGCTTGCTGGTGTTTAACAAATGCAGATCACTTGCAGCTAGTGTTATGAAGCCTGGCCTGATCTGGAGGAATTTACTCTATGATCCAGAGCTTTCCTGCAAACATCACATCGCGAAATGTTGTTCAACCTCGTCCCGCTCCTCAGACTGAACACGAGCCACAACAGGCATCAGGCATGTAAATGGTCTGTCCCAGAAAAAGGCGTGCTGCTATGAGAAGCACTGCTGAAACAAGGGCGTCATCCTGTGGGGAGCTACCTTAAGCAAGAGATGCACCTCGCACGTGTTGCAGAGTACACATAGGATGATGGGTGCACAAATGATTGTCCTATAAAAGGGGGTAATACATCCCATACATAAATTAGTAGTGATAAACGTCCAACATCTCAAAGGAGGAGTGCAACTGGAAAGACTGGTTGAACATACAATTACCACAGAGTCATCTAGATAACAAATGGAAGACTGCTGGAAGATATGGTGATCGTTTAATGTATTGATCACAAACAATGCCAGGCATGGCTTGATCCCAGTTGGGTTACAATTTTGACCGTTGCACAAGTGTAAGATGACAATCACTTCACAGTCACGCGCTTCACCAGTCCCTGTGTGATGATAGACAATGATCACGCGCCCAGCTTTGCTGATTCATTCCTAAAGGTAAGATCGAGCGCTTGCTTGCCATTACCTTTAGGATTCAAGTTTGAGGAATTGCTTTGTCTTGAAATCTGTAAGTGTGCCCAGACATTAGTCTCATAGCTTGCTCTGCCATACGACTCAATCTGCGCAACTTTGGTGAGGCCCAAAGAGGCCAAAACGTGTCCACCGTTGTTTCTGTTCCCACAACAATAGCATGTGGGTTAGCAGTGTCAATTGGTTTGTCCCTTTTGAGGAGAGGCCAAGATTGATTTGTTTATGGTTGGTGCATGTCTGCTGTGGCAAAATAATTTTTAAAAAACGTTGGACTCTACTGCAGGTCATAACAATTGGCAGTGTCTGAGATCAATGCATTTCTTTCTTGGCTGTGTTTTACTTTATTCCCAGGACCACAGAGGGAAGTTGTGGGCCATTGAGGTGAGAACCCCCGGGCTACAGAACTAGTAATTGATAGCAAGGAGAGAGGGCATTTGCAAAGGACCAGAAAGATGGTATCTTGGTACTGGTAATAAGGTAATCTGCCTCAGAGAATTTCTTTTGCATTCCATAGACAGGGCTGCCCTTTAATCATGTATGGACACAAAGCACATCAGAAAGCCGTGTCCTGTGGATGCATGAAAGAGATTTGTCTATTAACATTGGCCAAAAATCATATCTTGTGGACACATGAAAGCCATTTGCCTCTTGACCTTGGCTATAAGCCATGTTCAGTTAGTGCAAGATAAACTAGTGTCCTTTACCCATGTACATACAATTTGCTCTTGAATTCTACAAACAGAACACAAGGTATCCCTACATGCTGTAGGCCCTTTTTAAACCAAGAGTCGTGGCATTGGTAAAGTCATATGTGATGGCATTATTCATTAGATCTGTGAAGTATCGTATGAGCTCGTGAGTGGTGTGTCTGGTGGTGATTTGTTGTTGCAAATCTAACCATAAGATGTTATTGCTGTTATTTTTATTTGTCATTTAATTAGAACTCAAACTCTGTTCTTGAACATCATGAATTGGCCTTTAACAGGGAGCATCTCCTCTCTCTTTGGTAGCAATACTCAAGATGATAACCCCACCCTTATCCAGAATCAATTTAATTTTGAGGCCCATCTCATTTGAAAAAATTATTTCAGCTTTCTGATTTTTGAAGACGTTCTTTTGCTACAAAACAGACCACAATTGTGCAACTTCTGCAGCTTTCTTTTTTATTATGTCTCATTTGCTGTTTAATACATTTATTAATCAAATAATATATATTAGACAATATAAATGTATGATGTTCTTTTAGTGAAGAGTAATTATTAGAGCTTGGTACTCAAAACAATTGCTGGTGATTAAGAATCACCCAATACTAATTACGAAGGGTGTGCTTCAAATTAGGTCACAGGTACCCTGGGTATTAATGTTCCAAAGTCCGAATAATCGAGTTAAACACTGGGGTTGACTCTGCATATTTGTTATCAAAATCAGGGTAGTTCCTCCTTTGCCAAGTGGACACAAAGAGTTGAACCAGATGGCTAACATAGGTGTCTCTGGATGATTTGAAAATCAGATCTTGGTGCCCTCAAACACCTGTCAGGGTGGCATGCTTCACCATTTGGCGCTCCTGGTCTGGCCAGCGCTGCAATGCCTGGCAGGCCTGGGGGCTTCTTTTTCGGAGATCGTTTGATCTGGAGATGCCATGTATATGAATGCAAGTGAGGGAATTGAATGGGTTTGGTGAGTGAGTTGTAACTAAAATAGACTCTGGTTACCTTAAAAAATATTTATAGGGAAAGGGTACCAGGACTAAGTAAAAATAGTGGTTCTATTATGTGGTCTTCGGGTACCAGGAGAGCTACTAGTCAGAAATGGTCACTAGTTCGGTGTGGTCCACATGCTTCGTGCCTTGTGAGCCCCATGGTCCGGTGGCACTTCCTCAGGACCAAAAAATAATCAGTTGGTGCCCCTGGGGTCTCCTCTCTAATACAGAATGGCCTTTTAGTGTTAACCGGTGTCCCCTGGATGGATGCCAGTCAACGATTTCACCTAAAAAGAATGGAACACATGGTGGAAAGGTAAAAGCGATATACTTTTTAGATAAAGGTCAAGGTGTATCCTACAGGTGCAATAGTTTATTTGCGGTTGCAATAGTGTATCTACAAGCTCTTGTGTAAAAAGTGACATAGGTCTGCTCGGTTTTACAGTGTGGTAACCAATCCTCACTGTGCAAAGATCAGCAGGCATTCAATTGCACATGCGACGTAAGTGAGACCGTGTTTTAGCATTGCAATGACTTACTTCCAAAGAGGCATGATAGTGCTCCTTAGGCGAAATGAAGGGGCCAAACACAATGAGGGACACCTTCATTAGAGAGGAAAAAGGAAGGAAGCAGCATCCATAGTCAATATGTATAAAGCATCATCTCATCAATCCATTATGAGTGTCATCATTAGTCATAAAGGCCGAATATTTATCGTTCCGCTAAGTGAAATGGCTCATAAATGCAGTGTAATATCACTGCTATAAATATGAGAATGTTCACATTGGGCAGAACATTAAGGTAGTTTAAAAAGTGCTGGTGTCTCATACACTATTATCACGCTGCACTCTCCTGTGCAACTAGATGGCCTTAATATTTAAACAACTACAGTACCCAAGGCCAGGATCATACAGGATGTTAGGACATCCTACCTGGTGTCACGTTACAAACACGTCCCGGGATAATAGTGCATGAGATACCAGCACTTTTTAAACTTCCTTAAGGATCTGCCCAATGAGAACATTCTCATATTTATAGCAGTGTTATTACACTGCATTTATGTTAGAAATGGGATTTCTGGTTGGCTAAGGCTTGCGCCAAAGCCAGGCAGAAAGCACCACTCTAGTAAGGGCAAGGAAGATACACGCCGAAGATAACCCCTGCTCACCCCCTTGGAAGCTTGGCACGAGCAGTCAGGCCTATCCCGGAGGCAATGTGTAAAGCGTTTGCGCAACCCACACACAGCAACAGCACACTAGGTACACTACAAAAGGAACTTCACACAAGGTTATATCAAAAATAGCCATTGTATTATCATAAACACATTGAATAGTAATCACACAATATACAATGTGCCACCTGGCACTAGGCAATATTTACAGGGGATTATATACACGACAGGGCCACTTGGACCACTGTCAGAACCATCACAAAGTGAACATAGTAAATGTAGAACATATAATAAACATAGAACACAACCAGTATTTACTGGCAAATGCTGTACTCAGCATCATCCTGCAACATAAACCATATTATGCACAGTATTGCATCAAGCGTAAAATACATTATGCGCCAACCTCATAAGCCTATACACATTAGACCCTAACCCCCTAATCATAACTCACATTATACATAAATCACAGTGGAGAATAACCTCCCAAGCATTAACCAATATGCAAAACCTCATAATATAAACCACAGTAGAGGCATAAATCATGGTGCATAAAACACAGTACATGAATCACATTTCCTAGCACCACCTAAATCACAGTAGGGCCTGGCGCCCTATCAACCTAACAGTCCCCCTGGCCAACTGGCCAACTCAGAGGGCTCAAATGCCCTATGTAAAAAGTGTCAGGGCGGCTGCCAATGCAGCCGAATCCACGTGTGCAATTGCGCTGGGGCAGAGGAGTGTATCTCACTCCTATTTCATTTAAAAATGCCCCCAAAGAAATGTCAGCCTAAATGTTACAACTGCCACTAATTGCCGTGCAGCTGTGATGAGGAAAATTAGGCAGTGGAACCTACTGTGCCCTGGGAGCCAGACTGGGACTCTCCAACCAAATATACCAAACGTTGCAGCTGCCCACACTGGTGCGGCACAGTTAGGAAGAACGTAAATGGGCCCTGGCACGACTGTGCCCTTGGGGCCCCACTGGGGTTCTCTGAATCAAACACTGCCCCCATCGGTACAGTTGCCCACTGTTAAGCGGGGCAGCTGTGAAAACATAGCCATGCAGGAGAAGCACATGCCCCCCTGGGCCCTTTAGACCCCATGGGGGCCCTAACAACAAGGTGGCCACAGAGGGCAGGCATCGACAATATGCTCCGATGTGGCCCCCCATCAGGGACTCTGGGAAATAATCGGCCCCAACATTGGAGCGGCCCTCTGTCAGGTGAGATCGTTCAGGCTCCCTAAGCACCGGGCATGTGCCTCGATCTCACTCCAGCCAGCCATCCCCACTCACCCGGCTCTCTGCTGGGGCTGGGACGGGCACCGATAGGGGCGGGGATCGGCCCTGCTCTCTGGGCCTTTTCTCCTGGTCTCCTCTTAATGGGACAGACTTAGAGGCTCCATCTCCAGCTTCACGGATAACTTTGCTCTTCACCCGGCCCTCTCCTGGGACCGGGACTTCCGCATGGAGCTTGCGAGGCTCCGAATGTCCGAGGCTGCATGTAGGGCTCTCCCCATCAACACGGGAGCCCTGCCCGGGCCGGCAGCAACTTCCGGACTCTTGCCACGCCCACCAGCAGGCACGAAGGTTGCTGGCTTCCGCGACGCACTTGGCAGTGGTGGTGATTTCTCAATGGGAGAAGGCGGGGTGGGCACCCGCTATAAAAGTAAAGATAATCACGGCATCAAAGCAGGGTGGGCTCCCACAGTTTAAATATTGATAAGCGGTTGGGCACCCGTGAAAATAAAGGCGTCATGGGGGAATCCCTACATTGGGGATTCTCTCTCAAAGGGCTCCAGCTCAGTGCTGCGCAGCCCACGCTCTCCTTCCTCTGTGGACAATCAAAAGAAAGCGCTCACAGGGCGCAAGAAGCACCAAAAGTCCTGAAGGTCCTGGAAAAAGAATAAGGTCACGCAAAATGTTCCTCTAGGTCCAGGGGGCACAGCTGGGCCCAGGGAGGCCAGATCACAGGGCCCTCCAGTAGGGAGGTAAGCCCCCATGGCGGTTCCTCCTTGGCCCCAGCAGCAGCATGCCCCCACAAGTCGGGAACAGCACACCAGCATAGAACAACTTCATGGGAACGCAGCCCCTATATTTATACACCACAATCTCTTTGTCTGCCGTGCAGGGCTTGGAGGAACCAGATGCAACTGGTTCAGGGGGGAATTGGAGCACTTTATTTTCCAATCTCCTCTTCCCCTTTGTCAGGTGGGGGCTAGGTGATCAGACATACCACAGGGGGTGGAGCCAGCATTGTACAGACTGGGCACAGTCCTATTCAGAGTCAGGGGATTACTCCTCCCACCACTCCCAAAGCAGATGTCCCATTCAGCCTAGCGCTGACTCACCCTGCCCCTCCTGGAGCCACAAAAAACCTCTCAGCCCCTGTCACTCACAAGCCAGACATGCAATTCACATCAGCCAGGCAGACACATGGCACACAGAAATGCCAACTTCTAAAAGTGGTATTTCTAAAATAACCACAATAAATCTGCGCACACCATTACGCATCATTTATTATTACCATTCGAAATTTACTAAACTTGTCCACGCTGTGCCTCTCATATCAGGAATTACAACTGACACATCGATCATGGAATCCTCACTGTAATCCTATGGAAGGGCAGGCCAACCTCACCAACTGTACACAGACAGCGCATGCACTTTACACGGGGCCACAGTGCTAAAGTGCCCAGAGGCCTAAAACCACCAACACCATGTCAGAAATAAGCTGGGAGAAAGGCAAAAAGTTTAGGGATGACCCTGTAAAAAAGGGCCAAGTCCAACAATTTATGACCCATTTCACTTGGCAGAACAATAAATAGTCGGTCTTTATTGTTAATGATGCCACTCATAATGGCTTGATGAGATGATGCTTTATACATACGACAATGGATGCTTCTTCCTTCCATTTTTGTTTCTAATGAAGGTGTCCCTCGTTGTGTTCGGGACCCTCCTTTTCGCCTAAGGAGCACTCTCCTGCCTCTTTGGAGGTAAGTCATTACAATGCTAAAACATGGTCTCCCTTACATCACATTTGCAAGCCCATTGCATCCTTACTAGATATAGATGTCCTCACTCTACATTATGCGCATAAGAATTTTAATTGAATGTCTGCTGAACTTTGCACGGTGAGAATTGGTTCCCACACTGTAAAACCGACCAGGCCCACTTCACCTTTTATATAAGAACTTTTAGATACACTATTTAACCTGTAAATAAACTATTGCACCTGTATGATACACCTTGACCTATATCTAAAATGTTGTGTTGCTTGTACCTTTCCACCTTGTGTTTCCTTCTTTTAGGTGAAATCGTTGACAGACACCCATCCAAGGGTCACAGGTTAACACGAAAAGGCCATCCTTTATTAGAGAGGAGAACCCCAGCACCAGACAGGGGCACCAACTGATTATTTTGTGGTCCTGATAAAGTGCAGCTCGACCATGGGGCTCACAAGGCACGAAACAAGTTGACTACACCGAACTAGTGACCATTTCTGACCAGCAGCTATCCTGGTACCTGACGACCACATGATAGAACTACTGTTTTTACATAGTCCTGGTACCCTTTCCCTATAAATATTTTTTTAGGTAACCAGAGCCTATTTTAGTCACCACTCACTCGCCAAACCCATTTAATTCCCTCCCTTGCATTCATCTACACAGAATCTCCAGATCACAAGATCTCCGACAAAGAAGCCCCAGGCCCGTCAGGCATTGCAGCACTGGCCAGACGAGGAGCGTGCAATGCTGATGCGTGACACCCTAACAGGTGTGTGAGGGCACCGAGATATGATTTTCAGATCTTCCAGTGACACATACGTTAGCCATTTGGTTCAACTCTTTGTGTCCACTTGTCTGAGGAGGAACTATCCTGATTTTTATAACAAATGAACTGTTGCCCGGGAGGAGCTAGAGTGTAGGACCTCGGTAAATATCTCACTCTTCCTTCCCTCCATTAATTCAAAGTTGACTCTGCATAGCTTGCTGCTGCATCATTTTGCTATAATTCTAGGGATTAAATAAATACATTTAAATTATATTTTTTCTCCCATGTGAAATATGGAATTGTACCAGGGGGGCCTGCATGGAACTAATTTTGAACTTGGCTCATGAGTGCGGAAACACTACCACATTACGTTTTTGAACTTTGAGTGATTAAAATCTGTTAAGCGCTTGGTGTACTGATGTTGTTGTGATTGCTATTTGGTATATACATTTCAAAATCTCGATTTTTGGATTTTGAACTTCAAAGATTGACCTCTACTAGAGGGATTGTTGGCTCTCTATTGGCGTTATCAATCAAGATGGCAATTCCTCCACTTTTGGAACTAGAATGTCAACTGCCCGGTATATGGGTATGTTCCCCATTCCTTAAATTTTATTTCAGCCCAAGGGTCGTACTGATCTGTACTTGTGAACGAGACCTAGGCCTGATCCCTAACTGTGAGGTCCTAAACATCTCCTGTGACCCGAGGGAGTGCACTATGCATGCCCATATTATGGGCTGAGGAGCACTGTCCATGTCCTTGGTTTAGAGCCTAAAGCGATGGTGGCTGCATATTGTGTTTTTAAAAGATCAATACTGTGACAAGACATTTTTATCTTTGTCACTCGGAATTAGATTACTGGTCCCATTTGTGTAAAGTTCTGCTATATCTATGCTCAGAAATTTACGCTAGCATCACGAGTGTATGTCAAGTGTGTATTCATGCATATCATTTTATTTATTTAGCAGTGTTTTTAGAGCATGAACAATCGTTCCCGGGGGAAACCACAGCACTATAGCTGCCACATGTTGTATTACTGATTCACTGGGGTTAAGAGACTAAAGGGGTAAGAACATTTATTCAGGAAAGAGCCAAGTTTTGGGCTTCTTTCTGAAGCTGAGGTAGTCATCTGTGCAGCGGAGGTCCAGGGGTAGCAGATTTCAATGGATTTCAGCAAGATGGGTAAAGGATCAGCCTCTGGCCCTAACATTTTTGATCCTATGTGTTTGAAGTTGGTTGGATTTCAGACTTCTTGAGAGTGTGTAGAACTCCATTTTGGCACAAAGAATCACAAGGCCAGAGTTATGTAGAGCCCTGTGCGCATGGAAAAGAAGTTTGAATTTTGCCCTTTTTCAGATGGGTAGCCAGTGAAGAGTTTTAGGAAGGCCAAGGCAGAACTGTACCTGTCTTTATTGCATATGAATTTTGCAGCCATATTTTGAATCACCTGCAAGAGGGTGACAAGGTAGTCGGCTATCACCATGTAAAGGGTGTTACCGAAGTCCAATCTACTAAATACAGGGGCTTGAACTATAGTCCTGCACCAGTTTACTAGGATCTTGATGGAAGAGTTTCTTAAGAAGTTTGGCCAAACTGCAGCATTTTCTGCGTGTGCCTCATTTGCTGCATAGTGCAAGTAACATGGGTAATTATCGACTCTGTGTGAGTATGCCTTAGTAATCGGGCCAATGACATCCATTATGGATGCCTCCAGCCTGGTATAGCACTGGATGAATAGCGAGGACTGTTCTCTCAGAAAATGGACGAGTTTGCCTTCACTACTGTGGATAACTGTGAGAGATCCAGACACCAAAGTGAGGAGAAAGGTCTACCCACAGCCTTTTGTTAGCAAGGATTTGCTAATTAGTCTAAGTGAGCACTGCCCATTTGTGGATTCTAGGGGTGAGGGTGTGTCTGAGGCAGTTTCAAGATCAGACCAGACTAGTTTTTGTGTCTGTGATTTGTTATTCTGTTGGGCTGATGACAGTGAGGTGCAAAAACCTCAAATCTCATTGTGCCTGTGTTGTGGATGCTTCATGTTGGAGACATTACCAATGCTCCCTGATTCGAGAAGCATCAATTAACACAAATGCTGTCTGGAAAGCTACATGATGAGGATACTTGATAGAAGAACCATTCCCAAACTGGTTCTACATTTGTAGACAGTATATTCACATCCACTGTCTAGAATATGTGTATAAAAGTGGGCCCCAAACCATGTATTTTGTTTCGTCCTCTATGACCAGGGAAGGGGGTGCTCTGGACAGTGCTCAAAGGACTGCTGTGCAAACAGGGCTGATGTCTGCTTGACAGCAGTTTCCCATAGGTGAGGGGGCATCTCCTGAAATCTGCATTCTCTACTAAAGGGGCTGTGAATCTGCTTGAGGCACCTAGAAGCCTGCCTGCGGGTGGAGAGTTGGTCTTCCTGGTCGTTCAGGAGTAAAGACCGTTTAGGAAGAGAGGGGCCCAGTGTGTTCTCTGAATACTTAGGGACGTCCAAGTGAGAACTTTCTGCCCAAGAGCGCACTGGGTCTGACCTGTATGACAAAAGGGCTTCCTAGTATCTCACACCCAGATATTGCTACTCGCTGCTGTACCTTTGGCCTGGTCAGGTTCTGCCATGGCTGTGATCTTGGAAAGCCCGATTGGAGCTGCATCTACCGTTAAACTGTTCGTGAGCTGCAACAGCCCTAATCATCATATTCCTGATCTGAGCTGAATTTCCTTTTGGCTTGGCAGGGGCTGCATTTGCAGTGATTACTGTGAGCCCAAATAGGGTTACCATTGGCTCAGTTGGGGCTGCTACATAACTCATAACCATTGACCTAATTTTGGCTACAATTTCCATTAGTCCAGGCAAGGCCGTACCACCATGATCCAAAGAGATCATTGTGGTTGGATCAGCATCTGTGCCAGAGTTGCAGCATCGCAGGACTGGGGGTGGAGGGTGGGTTGACCGATGTGGCCAGCACCTGGCTTACTAAAAGGCATTGGGAGATCCTTCCCCACCCAGGCCTTATAACCCTACATGTAGACAGCTGCATGAACTGCTCATGAGGAGTGAGGAATAGGCAATTACCTACCCAATACACCAAAGGTGGTATGACTCGAAAACAATGTTGATTTGAGTGCACATTGGGCTGTGGGAAATGTAAAGATTGCTCTTGAGCTTGAGTCGTTCTTTACCTGATTTCCAGAAGGTGAAACCAACTGTAGAGCAATGACCTGGGACTCGTAAATGGGAATCAGAGGTGAGGTGTCATAAAGTATCACACCTAGGGACATTATCATGTGTAATCAATTGGTTTGTGTAATGGGCAGCATTGCTTTTGTGATTAAAACTATGTTTATTCCTTCAACGACTTGTACTGCCATCTGCATTGGAGTGATTGTGCCTGTTGGGTGACTGTTGAGTGTTAGCTCCCTGAGAAATCTATGATTGCAACCCTGAGAGGCAGGACCAAAAAGGTTGTGCTTGTCCCAGTTTGCAGAGCCATAGTAGAAAAGCCCCGGGCCACCAGTGACAAACAACCTCAGCTTCAACAGTTAGGGCCCAATAGTCCTTGTCTGTGCAGCAGCTCCAAAACTGGGTCTGAATACCACCTTAAACAGAATCAATATAATGTTGATCCCTATCTTAGATTTAAAAAATTAATTCAGCTACCTGATTTCAAAAGTCTTTCTTCTACAATTACAAATAGAACAGACTACACTTTATTTACAATTATTCTTTACACAGGGCATTCTGAGACTGCTGTTATGAAGATTGGCCCTAGCATCTTGTAAAGAGATGTTATGTCATAGTTTTGGTGACGATAATTACATTTCAAAGCAATTCCAAATATATGCTGTGTTTCTTGACCTTCCTGCTTGTGGTTTCAAGACATCTATTCTAAAAACAATAGAGAGGAAAGGGCATGCATAACTTAAAAAGTACCTATTTTATGATACAGAAAACCATGTGGTGTCCAATTAGCTTTTCAGAAATCAGATATGTGTCTAATTCCACTTTTGAGAAAACACTTGATGTTGTGGTCTTATTCGAATTGCCTTTCATTTGCTTACTAATATCTAGTGCATGTATTTGAGGACTGATTTAGTGTTTGGCATGCAGGGCTCTCCATCATAAACATGATGGAGCAGCTGTCTGCCAAACCCTCAATTCCTCCGCTCTATTTTGATTTAAGTGGACCATTGGTTTGCTGTCGGTGGTGCGTCAGTTTTACGATTGTGGTGCCCCCACTAGCTTAGCCATCAGAAAACATACTCTGACAGCGCAATTGAGTAGGGGCCATAGGAGTAAGGGTATTTGACCATCCATCTTATCTAAAGCAGAAGGTCATATGCCCTTTTGTCAGTCCACCACCACCTGGAGATGACTGGCTACCTGACAAGGTCTTAATCAGGTCCTAAGTTTGCTTATGTCAATCATTTCTAGAACATGCACCTAGGATAATTTATCGCTTTTATCCATATGAATTGCTTTTGACCCCTATCCATGTTTTTCTCATCATCCCTTCCATAATCCAGAATAATGGGGTTATTTAGACTTTGGCAGAGCAGATGAACTGCCAGAAATTCATGGTTCATCTGTCTCATCAAACCACCTCTAAAAGCAGCACACTTGAACATACAGTGATAAAACACATATAAATATACATTTGTTGCCAAAGATTGCATAAGTTCTGTGTCCCTACCAAGTATGTGACCCAAGACGTCAATCAATTCATAGAGTACCACTAGGGGTAGGGATGGTTTGGTTAAAATGCTTCATCATTTGCTGGGCCAGACTTTGTACTCATTTGTGTGGAAACACCCCTTTCCTCCTCCTCCTCTTTCTCCTGCCAGGGCCTTGCCTGTCTTGTTCTGTCGTGATTTATTAATTCCTGGTTAAAGTTAAATGTCTCGCTTGCTTTTACATATAATCTACGATGCATGGTATTTGAAAGTGCCCATCACGCTGGTGCTAAATGTTCTTGATTTTTCCAACTCACAATGATTTCTACAATGAATGAAACACTATGAATTCTCATTGATCAATTGTCAGAGCAGGGAAGATGTGTGTGATTTCATTTCATCATTGGCCGTCCGAGTTTTTGCAAAATCAAAATGTTTCATGTGGTTTGACAAACAAATACATTGTGAAATTGCGATCAAGTTAAAGCACCTGACAACCAGTTAGTACTGTTCTTTGGGCGCAGGAAGCCAGTAGTATGCAAGAAACCAGAAGAACTTTGTCCTGGCTTTGATATCCTAAAGTGCAGAGAGTTCCTCAGGAGTGTGCTCAGAAAATTGAATGACTCAGATGATAATATAGGGCCGATTCACAAAAGTAATCTGAGACAAAATCCTAACTTTACGACTTTCAGTATTCACAAAGGGTATTTAGGAGTAGTAAAGTTAGGATTTTGTCTCAGTTAAACTTAAGTGTTAGTCTTAAGGTTAACTTAAGTAAAACTTACGTTTAACTGAGACAAAATCCTAACTTTACTACTCCTAAATGCCCTTTGTGAATACCGAAAGTCGTAAAGTTAGGATTTTGTCTCAGTTAAACGCAAGTTTTACTTAAGTTAAATGGTCCATCCAATGTGATAACGTGTAATCAACTTTTATTTATTTGCACTCAAATAATAGGTTAATCTGTAACCTCATTAACTCTAGCATACATGATATATTAATTATGCACTCGAACTATGTCACTTATTAGTTTCATCTTATTCTGATTTAGCAAAGTGAAGCGTAGACATATATTCGATTAACTTTGATTAGCCAGTGTGAATTTAAAGACAGCGTAAGTGGTCACATTTGTTCTGCGCCATTTTGAAATAAATGTTGTATTCCTGCTTGCTGTGCATATTTTTCTGTTTCAGATACCAAAGTCACTTAGTGCTCATTTAAAATGTTATTCTTTGCTAGCTTACACTTGAAGGTCACAGTATAGTGATTAGGTGATTTGGACCAAAACCTCAACACCTGCAGTGGACGAGAGAGCTTAGGAATGGCTACTCCTTTGTGTGATGTTGTGAAGGTCGTGGTAGGAGAAAGTGTTGGCAATATATTATTTCTTGAGAAGGAAGACGACTCTAGGCACATTGGGGCATATTATCAAGAAACGGCGTTACAATTATCGCCGCTTTAGCGGCAGAAAACTGCAGGTAAAGCGGCGATAATGGGCTTGATAATATACCCTTGAGAATTCCCATACAAGCCCATGTTCTGGTGTCAACATGGGCTTCTATTGGAATTCTCAAGGGCATATTATCAAGCCCATTATCGCCACTTTAGCGGCAGTTTTCTGCCGCTAAACCGGCGATAATTGTAACGCAGTGCTTGATAATATGCCCCATTGAGAATCCTGGGCTTTGATTGGTCATTGCTTGGTGGGAAACCTGAAAATTGTATTGTTTGGACTCAATGTTGTGTTTTAACTGTGCTATTCTAAATTTCCTGATGCCAAGTGCTTTTGATACTCCCAATTTTAGGTAAGATTTAAGGTTTATCCTTTATGGAAACGAGTCCTAACTTCACTCCGCACCTGTTGTCTTCAATATACTAAATCAGTGTGTTACTATTTGAACTGCTTGGATTATAGTCCTGCATGCTGTAGCTAAAATAATATCGATTTTTTTTAAATTGTATTGATTTGAGATATAATTTTACTAACCTGTTAAAAAAACCTTCATGCTTTCCAATTGATTCCTCTCAGTCGTTACCGTGTGGCAAAATCTACTGCACTGTCAATGAAATGCTAAACAAATTGTGATTGCGGCCTCGGTTTGCGACAAAGACGCCTCACGGTGGAGATAGCGGAGCTTCGAGATTGCGCCGCCAAGGTTAGCGAGCTACAGAGACCATCCTTTAGCTCATCTGAACTTTCTATCAAATGTACACTGTGGTAATTCCCAAAAGTGGATGAGGCTGTCCAATAGATATTAAAGCACTCTCATTTACGGCTGGATGAATTTAATTTTTATTTCTCTGGTATGATGAAGTGCATTTTAATGAAATTCTGCAAAATTTTTCCTTCATACTACCACAAAGACAAATAAGCCCACAAAGCTAGAGCTGACAATTATGGGTAGTTTTTGTGGTTCTCGTTAGTGAAGTGGCATCGAGTAACACCACTCAAAGCACATACACTTTCAAATATATGGGCAGTCTGGCCGGAATTGTTCCTCTTTCCCAGGTTAGCAAGCAGAGCTGTTCAATTAAATACCCAAGTGAATTTCACTAATTTCCCAATTCACAAAATAGGTTTGTCCAACCTGACTTTGACTTCCCAAAATGAATAAATACATTTTAGTGAAATGGGAATGACAAACAAAGCAAGAGGCATCACCTTGTGCCCCAGAAATTACCTGCCTTTCAAACATACTGAGAGTAGTAGCGATAGATTTCCTGCATCCACGACCATGGCTCAAATTCACATAAAGATGTTCAAAATGGGCCTCTCCATTTCAAATACACAGATACTGCCTGGCCCCCACCAAAATGAGCACTATCACTTTATGAGAGAGCTGTAAACCAAAAGGCATTTAGGAAAGCTTTGGAACTAGGCTCAAATGCACACAAATATTTCATTTTGGTAATGGAACAGAGTGTAAAGATTCACACAGAAGTTTCAAGCAGTCATGGCTCCCCCGCAATAATGATTATATCAGACAAAAAAATGAACAAAGTGTCCCAATCATTCATTCTCCTACTCAGTGTTAAGGCAAGGAACCCTAAAGGGACACATACCAGCTACTTGGATGCATATGGCAGATACGTCTGAACTTCTTAGAAAACCCTCCTGTAAATAACTGGAGAACTTGAATAGGAGAGCCGGATATATAGCTCTGGCGCCCAACGTATAAAACACCTGAGAGGGTGGTCAGTTGTAGGCACAAAAGAGCAGAGGGCATGAACCATAGGCATTGCTGGATTGAGAGAGCCAAGTTCCATTGAATACCTTGAAAATGTAATCTTAGAGATGTATGTCACAATATTGCACAGAAAAGATAATTTGACATAAATATCATGTCTAAAATATTGATTTTAAAAGTATTGTGCCACTGGGTGTGGATTTTCTACTATTAATTCCAAATGGGCAATATTTTTGCAAACAATATTTAGGACTCAATATTTATGTTTGATGATATGTGACAAGGATGTTCTGGTACCACAACAACCCTTCGCTCTCAATCCTCTAGACTGAAAACCTGACTGAGTGATGCAAGTCAACCTGTAGAACAGACTGATAACAGAAGGACTATAAAGACGAGGCACTCTAGATTCACTGTTATTCAGGTGAAGGCATATAAACTTGTCCATGCTCAACCAGTGAGGGCTGACGATAATTCTTTACCTCCTCTCTGAATTTGATTAAACTCCTTGGGTTAAAAAATGACAGAAATGCAAAAATTAGGTCCTTCAGCAAAGATGGTCTCATCAAACCCTCCTTAGATGCTTGATAGGCTTAAATGTCTGCGATAAAAATTCGTGGCTCAGTTTTGTTTTTTTTTTTAAATCTGTTTTTATAAAAAATTTTAGTCAGAATTTGAATCAGAATTATCTTTATTCAGCTGCGAACAGGCATAAGAGTGTGTAAAACATGCAAAATATAAAATAATACATACAAATTATTTAAAATTCAGTAATAAAATACATAATATCTTCAAATTCAGGATGTTAAAGACCAACGGTCTGAATAAAAACAGACAGGAATAAACACAGGCAGTATTAAAACAGAATTAGACACTAATTCAACAATCTACTCAAATTAATCTAAGAACATCCACCTCCAAGAGCGAACTGTGGCTTTAAGAAGTAGACTCACTTGTCTACATGTTTCATCATCTGGTAATGCTATTAGAAAATGAAATGACTGCATACAGAGCTGGAGATTCCTAAGCCTCAAAAATGGAATGAGGAATTTTTTAGTATACCTTTTATAATATTTACAAATAAGAGAAAATGTAACATAGCTTGTTTGTACAAATTATTACATGGGCATTTTCTGGATTATAGCTGGGGTTGGTGACTAGCTGGAAAACAAAGTAAATATTTCACAAAACAAGCCCGAATGCTCAACAATAGGAGCCTTTTCCAGCTCTTATTGGTATTCCGCAGATGGTTTGTAGAAATGGCCCCAGGGTTAAAATATCAATAATGCTTAACATTAGATTTTTGACTTTCAGCCCTCATCTGCTCTTCTTTGGCTTACTCTAGCAACAAAGTTTGCACTTGTTTTTGATGACGGCTGCCTCCAGCGTTCTATCTTAAAACATATCAGCCAAGCCAACATCCTCTAGAGATTTTTTGACGTACTCTATCCAGAGGATCAAGAGACCCTTATCACATTCCAAACAGTCTAAAAAGATCTCTATTATTAATATTGCTTCTTCTGAGCTCCAGATACACAGCCACAAAATAATAGGCCGGTATCAAATAGAATTGCTCAGAATGACTAATCCAAGTTTGTTGTGGCAAATAAAACTAGAACATGACACAGGGGCTGACAATACTCTCCAATTGAATCGATTTTCCTCCCTTTGGGAGATAATTGAGTCACACTGGCCCCATATACCTGCCCCATAAGTTGCTATAGGAACACATTGTGCAGAAAATATTGTAAGAACCCTCTCTCCTTTGGTGTGAAAGAAGACTTAGCAAAGAGCCAACAACCCTGGAGAACTAGGACCTACTTTGTGCGATGTTCCCAGACCATGTCCCAGCCGAGCTTAAAGTGACCCCCAGGTAAGAGAAAAAACTTGTGCTTAGTAATACATCCGTACCCATCGTAATAGTTAAGAGGCACGCGCGCTTTGGGCCGCAGGCCATCATAAAAGGCTTAGTAAAATAAGTTAACAAATTCAACCTGGCCATAAAATGAACAAAGGAATGTACTAGATGGCACAAGGCTTTGGGGTGCAAGCGATTAACACCACATCTGCATTCAATAATGCTGAAAGGGGGGCACCATTCACTATAGGAACAAATGGGATGTCCTTAGTAAGCTCCCTACTAAGATCATAACATACAAAATAAAAAGAAGTGGGGCTAAAACGCCCCCCTGGCGAACCCCAAAACCGACACTAAAGTCACCAGTGACTTCTCCTTTGTTCTCAAACCTGACACAAGCCTTAGTGTCCGTGTGCAAGGAAACCATCAGGTGAACTAGGGATGGATCGATTTGCAAATTAATGAGGGATTGCCACAGCTTAGCCCTGCTAGCACAGTTCAAGGCCACTGTCAAGTCCTTAAAGGCAAAATACAGTACAGACTGCTTGGCCACTGTGTATTTCCCAATAATCATGTTTAAGTTGAGGCACTGATCAATTGTTCTATGCCACTTCGAAATCCATATTGGCGTTTATTTAACATGTTATTTTCACTGACTCAATTTAATACTCCGTTATACAAAACTGTACCCAGAATTTTAACTGGTATGTCTATCAGGGAGGTCGGGCGGCAACATTTAGGCTCCACCCTAAAGCCCTTTAACAAAATTGTGACTTCGACTGAAGAAGCCCAGGAGCAGGGGATAAACAAGCTGTCCAAACTGCTATAAACATTCACCAACAATGGGGCCCAAAGATCCAAGTTACACTTAATACTATCAATCTGGACAACCATCCAGCTTGGGTGCTTTCCCCCGCACTCTCCTGGATTGCAGCCTTCACTTCCTGTAACAAAATTGATGGGAATGATGGTGCATCCCCTGTCCATAACTGCAAAGTGACCGGGATGGGATCACCCACCCAGTCCTTCCCATTTATATGACAAATAACCACGGATCCACCTTGATTTAAAGAGTGCATACTAGAGACAGCCTGCCAAAATGGCTTGCTGTCCTTAGTGCAGACAGTATCAATTAGAAGGGACCACTGCTGGGGGAGAACTTCTTTCCTCCTCCTATGTTTAGTCAATTTATAGTCTTTAATCTGAAAGGCAACTAAATTGCGATTAGGGGCTGTGTTTTTTAGGCGCTTTGGAAGAGTCTGTTTGCCCGTGAATAATTGTTATTAAATCATCGAGGTTCTCCCAGACTCTAGTCTGATGGGGGGGGGGGGGGGGTTGAAGGGGAGAGAGTGGTAGAGAGAGAGAGAGAGAGAGAGAGAGAGAATTTTATACGCTCACAGAAGGCAACAAAGGAGAGAGCAATTGCTCCACCGGCATTATTCTCTCATAAGCAGTCAGGAACTATCTGCAAGTTTACAGCTACCAACTCATTAAGGACCTTGGATTGATTGGGCAGCTTCCAGCATAACCTAAGGCCTCTTGAGAAATCTCCCTGTATGGTGCCCTTGGATTATGATCCATATAATCAATTGAAACAATTGCACCATCCAACAGCATTTACCTCAGATTATGAGAGATAAAAATATAATCTATAATTGAGGGACTATTCCCTCCTCTAAAGGTTGAGAGACCCTCTGAATCCTTGCCAACCTCCTACATAACTTTGCACAGGTCGGCAAATGCAATTAGAGCCAGCAATTCTTTTCTCCATACATTGGGTTGACTAACGACAGTTAAAACACCCTCAATCTCCTGACATGGGATCCTGGCATTAAAATCACACCCTAGACAGAGCTATACCTGCTGACCCTGTTTAGATTTGGCCTCCACCAGAGAAGAGATGTATGAGAATAAACCGAGAAACTTTTGATTGGGCACATTCACAAAATCATTGTTGTAGAATAGCATCAGAGCCCCCTTACAAACAACAGCTTGAACATCAGAGGCCAGAGTGCCTACAGACTCTGAGCGGCCACCTATCTGAAAGTTAACTCATATGGGCAGACCTGCAGAGGCTCTGCAGGAGCGGGATGGGGTAGCAGGAAGGCTAAAACACATACAACCATCCAAATCTATTGAGTTATTTTCCCAGGTCTCCTGCAAGAGAACAATGTCATATGTTTTAGAAAACGTTTGCCAATCATGCATTAATAACTTAGTACAAAGACCTGCAATGTTGCAACATAATAATTTTAGCCCAAAGGTCTTAGCAGGCAGAGTTAAAATAGTATGGGTTGGGGCAGAGCATACATGGACTGAGCAGGAGTAACTGGGCAAGACATTGGCTGGGCAATGTGTTTTATTCTGGGTACCAACACTGTCAAAATCGCCATCAATGCTGTACAATGTTTTTCCCTCGAACGCTGGGGGGGGGCCCGGTTCCATGATCTACAAATAATAGACCATACTTCCGAGACAGGGCAAGAAAGTTCTCCAGAGTACACAAAGGGAAATCAATCCACCTCATTACATTCTGATAGGGAAGCATATCTATTTTGGTAGTGCAGCCTCTATCCCACCTGCTGAATGTGGCAATTTGAATAATGATTAGACCCTTGTGTAGTAGGTTTATAGAAATACCCTAAAGGGATTATGGCAGTCATTGATTTTTAGACATTTCCAAACACTGGACGTTTAATAGCTTCCTCACCATGACTGGGTGCCTAAAGTTGACTACAACCGAATTCCCATCTCAATCTTTCCTTGAAGGCCCAACCCAGCCCTCTCTTTGCACCATTAAGATGTCACAGCTATCTGCTGGGTCAAAGAACTTGTGTATGCTATCCAGTTAACAACCTTATTTCAGAGTTCCCCCCCATGATTCCATCTGGTTTACTTGGAGTGAGGGTACCCCCACCATTATCAAGACAGAGGGGCATGAATAAGGCAACAGATTTAGAATTTCAGGACTGGAAACTCTATCCACGGCCATGCCTTTCCCTCCCTGTGCAACTGGAGTACTTTGATCTGTTGAGACTCCCTATAGGGTGCTCCTTTTAAAGCTATTTGTTTCCTGAGCAATGCTGCAGGGCCCCTGGTAGCATACGTTCTGAGCCCTGAAACTACCGGTGTGGAGTGAGTAGGTTGAGGTTGGGTTCTTTACACTGTGAGATAGCTCCCCTATTCAGGGCTATACTACCTAAGCTTTGTGAGGGCCTAATTTGAGGTGTAGCTTCAACTATGGGTAACCTCAGTGTCTCTTGCAGCACGCACATGCAAGATACCATCACGCGTGCTCAAAGGTGCAGTTAAAAGCTTCTCAATACTCTCCCTTACAGGCTGTAACAGTGCCTCCAAAGTATTAGTGAAGTTCTTATAGATGTCCTCCACTAAGGTGTTTTCCGAGGGTGAAAACGTGGTGCTAGGTCCCCCTTTATCCACTGTCTCAGGCCCTTTAGGTTTTGCCCGTGGTGCCCTTATATTGATCTTCTTTCATTTCGGCATAGGTTCAGTAAAATAAATGGTGTTATCCTGCCTTATTGTCTTCATGTGGCTTCAGTGGGTGAGTAGGAGATGTTCTGCTTTCAATCAAGCTAATAACAGCTTCTTCTTCAGGGCACCCAGTATCGTTAATCAAGGTTCCTCCTGGAGCAGCTAAAGAGTGTCCTAAGCCCCCCTTGCCCAAACTGCAACTGCGTGCTTCAGCATGGTATCAATAATGGTAGGTCTATATGGGATTTTCTTCAGGGGGCCCAGGCCTGAACATCCTACCCCCTTTGAGCTTTCCTAGGTGCTGAAATCCAAGCAGGTTCATGGTGATAGTTCTCGCCTTAGAAGGTAATATCAGAGGGTGTCCCAGCCCAGCCTTGTCTGCAAGTAGATGACTTATCCTGCTGCAGGATTCTTCAGGCGCTTTTGTGGCAAGGTAGGTATGGGAAGGGATAGATGGAATCTATAACCTCCAGCAGTGCTTGACTCTTTCTGCATGGCTTCACCCCTCCTCGTGGGCAACACTGGTTTAGGTAGAACAGGCCTGTTGAGCCAAATTAGGATCAGTTATTAAAGTCAATCCTGTGACAGTGAATAAAGGAGGCCAAGAAAGCTCGCTTTCTGTGGCTTTCTGTAAATAGTGGCAGGCGTGTCGTTCTGATGATGCAAATAGAACTAAATAGCAGCAAGTGATCACATACCTCTCCTCCAGTCTAAAGAAAAGCAGCGGCTTCTACCCACAGCCTGGATGGCCAATTTGATAAAGTTGCTTATTTCAGGCGATTATATCCTGCTCAGGGTAACAAAGCAGTGTGCTAGTGATGATAATGAGGATGACTGAGCTCAATAGACCAGCAGCTCAGGATGTCCAGGAGATCAAAACCAGGAATCAGAAGGTTTCATCAGTCTGCAGCTAGCAGCAACCTCTGCCTCTATCACAGCCTTGACCCTACAGCCTTGACCTCACAGCCCCCATCACTGTGAGTGCAGCAGTGCACAACTCTCATCACCTCCTTCCACCCCACTGCCCTGCTGTACACCCGTACCCACCCGCCTTCACAGGTGAGCCGAGAACAACAGCAGCAGATAGAGGTCAGCAGCAATGGAGTTGGCAGTAGCTATAACAGGTGTCATGCCGGGAATCATGCTGGGACGGCCACATCAGAGAGAGTGTTGCCGGAGGGGGAGATGGATTGACCAGATTGGACCGGCTTCACAGCACATACAACAACCTCGTAGGGACGCAGGAGGGCTTGTTTTCAATAACGACTACGATAGCACTGTGTCCTTCCCCAGCTTCCCCAGCCTTCCCCAGCGAGTAGTGCATGTGCGTGTGGATGGTCATGCGCACAGCAATGAGAGGACGAGAGAATGTCATATGACAAACTGCGGGAGCCTTCAACATACTGCTTATAGCAATTACAGAATACCATCCAACATGAAAACATACATCGGACAGTGGTCCTGGAGAGCCCGCTCAGGCCCTTGGGCCATCCCCTCAACCCTCATGGGTCTCCCCCGCAATCGTCGATTCAGAAGCAGTACCTCTCCCTGAACAACATCCCAACAATTCCCCACAGAGGGCCAGAAATAGTTAAAATTAAGGCTCTGCCGCAGAGCTCTCCTGAGCAGTGCCCTAGAGGTGTGCAGTGTGAGTCCATGATAGTTCCTTCAGATTCCCCAAGCCTGAACAAATGTTTGTGGGCAACTCCTTGCTTCGCATATGACTTTCTCCGCTACATACATCTATTACAACAAATCCACAGGGCTCTCGTTGGCAGCGCAGTGGACCCCCAAACCCTGCGTAACATCCTTTTTTGCCACGATATGCCCAAGCCTACAGAATATCTGCTTCTTTTTTGGCTGGTCAAAATCTCTGGGGAAACCCAGGAGAACAAACTGGGGAATATATGGTCTCTCCTCCCGGTCTCTGTGCTGATTTCCCAGAGAATCATACCCCTGTAGTCCTGGATCTCCTTTCACTGCCCAGAGAATATGATAGATCGACCCTTCAGCGACACCACATTCAAGATAACTGAGAAGGGGTATCCCTCCCAATATATGTACTTAAAAGGGTCCAGATACACCACATGCGGAATCTTCAGCTGGATCAGTCAGAAGGGAGCCCATATGGCCACAACCCGGAATGCATTAAGGCCGCCTCCCAAACAATGTCCTCCATCTTCCAAAAGTCTCACTCCCAGAGCTGCCTCAAGCATCCCAAGTTATCCAGAAAATGATTTATGATGGCCTTGTACTGTGACGAGATCGCCCCCCTGCGCATCTCTGAGTAAGAGGTTCTCCAGAAGGGCCGAATTGGGAAAGTCCATCCAATCAACCCCCTCAGGGTGAAGTGCATGTTGGAGTTATGCATACTTGAAAGATTGTGTGTGGCTGAGGTCACATTTGACCCATTAACTATCAAAGGTTTATACCACCCGTCTTCTATATTGTCCCACACCATAGTGATCCTAAGTAAGTCCCATCTGGCAAAACCCTGGAGGCAGGGTACCTCCTTGAGTGTCACCTCCAACCACTGCAGCGGGTCTTTCATGACTCTTCCTTTCCAAACCCATATGGGCCCACATCTTTTCCTAGACTGCCAGGATTGCCCAGGCAGGGACTGGCAGTGTCCTTCTGTCTGATCTGCCATAAAAGTAGAGCACCCATATAGGGGCCACTATGGCTCACTGGTCGTGGACCGTGGGCTCAATGTCAGGCAGAGGTTCATTCATTAACAAATTGTTACCGGACCGGCCAGTAATAGGCTCAGATGTGAGCCAGATCTATCCCCCTGTTATGGACAGAGCGATAAAAGGTCTTCGGTGCAATCTGGGGGGCCGAACCATCCTAGAATAGCAGCTAGAGGAAGTAGGACTCTGGGACCATATATGGAGTGTTCTGCAGAACGAACAGTAACTTTGGGAGGGAGATTATTTTATAGCTGGCCACAAAGCCGAGAAGGGTTAATGGTAACCTACACCATCTGGACACGTCATTCTGAAGTACAGCGAGAGGCCTCTCCAGATTAGTCCCCATGAACAGTCTCTATTCATGGCAACATAAATTCCAAAATATCATAAACCATCCTCCACTATCCCCAGAGGGGCCTCCATCAGGGGACGTTGGTCCCGCCTGCCAAGGCAGTGCGGAACTGATTTATGCCAGTTGATTCTATAACCTGAATAGTCTCCACATGCCTCAGAAATCCTAAAAAGAGGGTTCAAACAAATCACAGGGTCCACTACATATAATAGGACATCATTGGCATACAAGGAAATCATGTCCCTCTCCAACTCTGCCAGGACATTACCGCACCTGAGGTGGTGCTTCTAACCCAGGCTGACAGAGGTTCAATACAAAAGACAACGATATAGAGGGATGGTGGCAGCCTTGCCTTGTACCACTCGCTAGTAGGAAGATCTCAAACTGCCACTGTGGGGTCCATAAACAGTAGGGCCACCCAGCTATAAAAGCAGGGACTGAACCCAAAGTGCATCATTACCAAGTGCAAATAGGGCCAGTGGATGGAGTTGAATGCTTTCTCCAGCTCTGTGGTAAAGATGGCGTGGGGGGCCGCACCCGTCAATGTGTCAAGCCAATTTAACAGCCTCCTAAAGTTCACCTGAGTAGATCTACAAGCTTAAACCTGTTTTGATCCAGGTGAATGAGCGACGTTAGAACAGCTTTGAGCCTTCGGGCCAGCATAGCCACCGCCAGCTCGGTCTCAATTTTGAGAAGCGAGATTGGGCTGTAAGACCTGCACTCTGTTCTTGAGCTTATCATCTTTAGAAATGACTGTAATAATTGTATGTCAGAGGTCAGGAGGTAGGCGCCCCTGTATGCGCGAGTCCTCATGCATTTGCAATAGATGCAGACCAGACCCACCAGCCCAGCCAGTCTTTTAAAGAATTCCAGGGGCAGCTCATTGAGCTCTGGGACTATTCCACTCTGCATTGCTGTGAGCGCACCGCACAGCTCCTCCAACGTGAAATCGGGCTCTAACATCTCTACATCCTCCTGCAGTATTGCTGGGAGATGCAGCATAGCCAGGAATCGCTCCGCCTCCTGGTTGCATGCCTGTGTGCATGCAGCGCCAGCAGTCTTAAGCCAGGACTGTGTCCTCCGAACCCCCAAGGTCACCATTTGCTGCAAAGCCCCCTCTAATGAGGAATGCCCCTAGATCAGCATCAGGCAGACCTATAAAACAGGATTGCAGGGCAGTTGGGGCGGCCCCCAGGAGCTCAGGCAGGTGTGTCTGGCTCTACCATGGTCGTAGCCACACCCCCATGGCTTTGGTTCTTGAACAGACAACTAGAACTACCCATCACACTAATCAAACTAGCCATGGTCTATGGAACTGCCTGTTTTCCACAGTGCCTATGTGCCTTCTGAATACTCAGTCTAGACAGTGCTCACACAATATTGATTAAAATGCAAACATTTTTACAGATTTTGCAAAACACCAAGGGGCATATTCTCAAGGAGCTATCATGGAGTTAACGGCACTGTATCTCAGCCAAAGTTGCGATATATTTATCTCCCCATTCACAAGCTGGTGTTAACAGCCCACAGCACCAGTTTAAACGCAATAGCAGCTGCAAAAAACATCGCCACAAAAGACCCCTGAAACTATCTCTAATGAGATGCAGAGTAGGCGTTCCCGTGCCAAAAGCCACGACAACACCACTCCACAACATTCACACCGACCAGACAGAACTGCGATAATGACACAAAACAGGCGATAAGGCGCGTTAACAGCAGGAAAATAACACCTGCTCTGACCTGGTGCAAAGTCGGACCACAGCCTGCACCACAAAAGTGAGCACAGCCACATCGGAAGGGCAACAGATGCCATGGAGCCACTGGTCATGCCGCGCAGACACCCTAGAGGGACACAACACCCACCACCACCACCCCAGGACCCCAACCCCCACCCGGAACCCCCCCCCCCGGACAACCACAGAGGCAGTGCAGACAAAGACAGCGGACCCCTAGGAAACGCAACAGCCTCACAGATCCAACACCTGACAATGTCATTGCCCACTACAGGCCCAAAAGGACAACCATCCTACGCATCCTGCCCAACATCGCCCAACAGGCCCACTGAACCAACACGGCGGACAACCAACATCCCACCCCACACAAAGCTGCTGGTTGACCCCTGGTGTCCCCCAACCAACACCCACCAGAGTCGGAGGAGTCACACAGCCAGCCACATCCAAGTCCCACACACCTGTCCTAGACATCACCATCAGCCTGCGGGGAACAACCTTTACAATGCAACTTTTACAACGCACTACACTTACAACGCATTTTTTACAACGCACAATCCATTACAACGCATGACATTACAACGCAGGACACTACAACGCATTTTTAAAAACTACCTTTACAACGCATTCCATTACAACGCATACTACCATTACAACGCATACCATTACAACGCATAATATAGTAATTTTTACCCCTATACTAACCAACACTTACCCTACTGTTGCACCCCCTGGAGTTAGAATAGTAATTTTTACCCCTATACTATCCAACACTTACCCTACTGTTGCACCCCCTGGAGTTAGAAAAGTAATTTTTACCCCTATACTATCCAACACTTACCCTACTGTTGCACCCCCTGGAGTTAGAATAGTAATTTTTACCCCTATACTATCCAACACTTACTCTACTGTTGCACCCCCTGGAGTTAGAATAGTAATTTTTACCCCTATACTATCCAACACTTACCCTACTGTTGCACCCCCTGGAGTTAGAATAGTAATTTTTACCCCTATACTATCCAACACTTACTCTACTGTTGCACCCCCTGGAGTTAGAATAGTAATTTTTACCCCTATACTATCCAACACTTACCCTACTGTTGCACCCCCTGGAGTTAGAATAGTAATTTTTACCCTTATACTATCCAACACTTACCCTACTGTTGCACCCCCAGGAGTTAGAATAGTAATTTTTACCCCTATACTATCCAACACTTACCCTACTGTTGCACCCCCTGGAGTTAGAATAGTAATTTTTACCCCTATACTATCCAACACTTACCCTACTGTTGCACCCCCTGGAGTTAGAATAGTAATTTTTACCCCTATACTATCCAACACTTTCCCTACTGTTGCACCCCCTGGAGTTAGAATAGTAATTTTTACCCCTATACTATCCAACATTTACCCTACTGTTGCACCCCCTGGAGTTAGAATAGTAATTTTTACCCCTATACTATCCAACACTTATCCTACTGTTGCACCCCCTGGAGTTAGAATAGTAATTTTTACCCCTATACTATCTAATACTTACCTTAAATGCAATTTAATATTATGCGTTGTAATGGTATGCGTTGTAAAGGTAGTATGCGTTGTAATGGAAATGCGTTGTAAAGGTAGTTTTTAAAAATGCGTTGTAGTGTCCTGCGTTGTAATGTCATGCGTTGTAATGGATTGTGCGTTGTAAAAAATGCGTTGTAAGTGCATGCGTTGTAAAAGTGTGCGTTGTAACGACATACATCCTCAGCCTGCTACCCCAGTCCCTATACGTCCAACACAATGCGCAGGATCCGCTGGACACCAAGCAAGGACCATACGCCATAGCTGGATGCACGCACATGTTGGGGGCAATCCACAGCACACATGTCATACCTGTGCCCCCTGCCGACACAGCACACAATCACTGCAACAGAAAGCACACGTCTCACATCAATGTGCAGGCAACAACCGAACACCGTGGATCCTCCACCAATGTCGCCTCCAAATACCCACCCAGTGTGCATGATTCCTCCATCCTCCGACAGTCCATCAGCAACCAGTGTTCCCAGGATGGCACCAAGGGAAATGCACAAACCCTTGGCAAGTTCCAAATGAACACCCCACTCACCTCAACTCCACAACCATGCAACTCACAACTCTGGCAATGCACATGTCACAAAATCACAACCAACATGCAAAATAACATGCCCACCCACAAGACATGATGGAACAACTCACAATGGTAACCTGGGCAAGCCTTGAACATGAGCCATCAATGGCATGGCACCTCAGCCGCACACTAGCCGAATGTGGGGAGAGGTGGCAACCAGGCATGTGTGAAGGAGTCAGTAGAAACATGATTGGGAAAGTACAAAATGCCAAGAGTGGCGGAGATGTGCTGGACAGACCGCAGTATGCAGAACACACCTATATCCATGGTAACATACACCTCTGGTGTATGAAGTATAGGGGACAGTGGACGCAACCATGTCACCCCGGCCAGTAGGGCAGTTCACGAAAATGTTTCCTGTTATGTCCCCCCCCGTAAGCGTGCGCAGAGTGAAATGGTCCGGCATACGCCAGGCCACCGTAGGGGTGTGAATGAAAAGCACGTAGCCCTCGGTGTGGTCCTCTTCCGGAAAGCCCAATGTCTCTGCCAGGGTAGCGCCTCTCACCACGCCACAAGGCCGACGCCATCCTCGTGAGCGGAGTTGCCTGTGATCCTGTGCATCTGCCGTACCCCGGCCCACTGGACCCCGAACCCGTCAGGCCTGCCCCTGCGCAGCCAGGCCACACTGATCACCTGCTGACACTGGCATGTGTCACGGAGGACCCACCACGTGCAGGCGCAAGCTCCAAGCCTGAGGGCCGCAACCCAGGCAGCCTCTCAGACCATCGCTGGCCCCCCGACGCTGTCCCACATTACTCCATCCTCATTCACATACTACACCAGCATCATCTTAGGCGCAGTAGGTCCCATATGTGAAACTGTGTCCTGAATCCTGAATGGCAGTGACCCCAAAGCTGGGGCAGCAGCCACAGTACCAGACCCCCTCGATCAGTGAGCCATAGTTCCATATGGGCATCTTGTGAAACGTGGTGCCACTAACCCTGTTCAAAGCCAGCCGGCGACATGTGGTGCCACTAACCCTGTTCAATGCCAGCCGGCGACACGTAGATGAGGGACTAGGACTACCCTGCAGACCAGTAGGTCCCACATCCAGCACCTAGTTGAAAATCATGAATGGCAGAGTCCACACCAGTGGTCGCACGGAGAGGAGTAAGAGGAAGATGCGGCTCAGTCCGGATGAAAGCCGGGTCACAGTCAGGGAGGTGACTGAACACTATCAACAACTGACCTGGTGCCATCCACCTTGTTCATCGCAAGTCCGTGTCCCGTGGTGCCACTGAACCTGAACTACGCAGGCCGGTGGGACCATCCAACCTATGCCGGCGACACTCAGTGAATGGCTCGTGCTGACCGCTGCCTCAGGTCTAAACTGCGGTCCAGTAGGTCACACATGTGAACTGTGTCTTGGGTAAGATGTAAAGGACTTCACACCATTGGACACGCCTCATCGCAGGCGGCATCCCCTAATAGCACTGTTGCCACTAACTCTGTGTGCAAAGAGTCATGGGCACCATCTGTTTGGACCTTGGTGGCGTCAGAGCCCATGGCCTGGTGGTTTTCTGCATCTTCTTCTAGCTGGACTGGACTTGGTGTCCGACATGTGTCTGTTCCATTCATCTACACCATAGTGACTGTATCAGCGTGGGCCTGTCCTCTGCATCCTGCCCTGGGGTACACCTTCCACTGTCCATCGATACACTCCGAGACAAGGCCCCTTGTCATCCCGTGAACCTCCTCTGCACCCGTGACCCTTCCCCAGTGCACCGCAAGTCAGAGACCCATAACGGCAGGCCCATGCAGAACGCAGTGCAACTAGGGCTTCTAACTCTGTGCAGCACAAATCATGGGGCCTTTATGATTTAATGGTTGTGTCCTTTACGATGTACACTGTTGTCGATTTCTGACTGTACCAGGCAGCCCTTGCGGCTGATGTGCACACACCCCACACACATCCAACATAGGTCTCACTCGGTAAGTGTGCCTGATAATAAATGTGGCCGTGTGCACATGCCCGTAGCCATTTTCACCATCTGAGCAAGTGTGTCCATGTATTCATTGTGTCAGCATGATGGGCACGGGCCCTGCAACTTCACAATGTGCTGTCTTCTGCAGAGGTTCCCATGTCACCTCAGCGTTGGCAGTGACCTTGGACATGTAGCCCCGCGCCTACCCCCCTGCATGCACAGGCTGCGTGTGCTGGTTTGGCAGGGGGGCAGGGCGTGGTCTGGACTTGGCCCGGTGCAGGAAGTACGGTAGGTGTGTCTCTGTTTTGGGGTGTTGTCGCGACCAGGGCCACAGTACACGATGTTGCAATGTGTCTTGTACCAGGAGGGTGGGCCCGCAGGTACGGGGACATGTAGGAGCGCAAGAACGCCGGGGTTCTTGGCACATGCATGCCAGGTGTCATGTGTATCAGTCTTGCAGATGCATGAGTCTGTTGCCTGGCCTCATTCGCAGCGTGATCCCAGCCAGCCATGGGCTGAACACCTGTGCCCACCCTGTCCGGACCATTGGCCTACACCCAAGTAGGCACACACCTTCGAAGGCCAGCGTTGCGGTATTGTTGGCATGGCTCTGGACATGCGCAGACAGGCATTAGAATGGTGTCCCGTAGGGGTGCACGTGATGCAACCGTGCAGCGCACACATGTGTGGGTGCCCGTGGCAGGGAGGAGCAGCTGTGTGGCAACGTGGCACTCAGGGAGTCAGCTCATGTGCATCGTGCTGGGCATATCATCCATGATTCAAAGGGTCGTAGACGTCCCACCACCCCCACAACCAGCCTCTGTACATCTCAGGTATGCATGCAACTGGTGAAGTTATTGTAGGTATGAAAGGCCCTTTGTCTGAACTATCAGGCGGTAGCACATCTGCATCTCTGAGCAGGAACTTGCATATGCCCAGCACCCCCTGACAGATATGATAACATTTGCTTGCAACTCAAACACTACGCACTGCCCGACGTAAGACCAACATGTACACATCCCACACGCAGATGTCCTTGGTCATAGTTGATGTGCGTGAAATGGCCTTCACACGTACTCCCACCCCACCCAAGGCCTGCACCCGTTGCACACTGACACTGCTCATTGCACCGAGCTGTGCCATTTCATCCACCGGGCTGTCTCAGGGCAAGCCAGTGCCGCTTCAAGCAGAGCCACTGACGCAATGGCAGACCATCCCGGACACATGCTAGACTCCGGTCATGTGGAGCTGTACCGTGCACGTCTGCTGCATGTACTGGGGGCACTGCCGTTGGCAGTGCTGCAGATCAGTTACCGGCTAAACTTCCACCTTGCGCACGTCACCTGCGTGCAGCCTGTATTGCATTGTCGCTCATGCATATTCGAGTGGTCCATGGATGTCTGCCTCTCCAACATAACGGTAGCTGACCTGGATTACGACGTGTGTGTGCACACGCTGTTGGCCCACGACCAGGAGTGTCACCAGGAAGACCGCTTTGGCATGCATGGATGTTTGGCATGCAGGCTGGAAACTGGACCTGGGAGATTGCACAAGTCGTAGTGTGCAGTGAGCACATTGAGCCATTACCCGATTGGGCTTTGGTGCACATTGGGTCCAGTGGTTGGAGTCAGCACATCTGTCCAGGTCAGCTGATGGATTACGTCGGCGACATGTCAGATGTGGTGGATGACGATCGCTCATTGAAGATGTTGGCCTACGCAGCTGCACTCGCGTTCATGGAGGAGTGACAAGGTACCTGCAGCCACAACTGCATGTGAGCCATTGCACATGTCCCGACACATGGTTGCATGTTGTGGATATGGTCACATGTCCCAAGATGACAGTGGACTTGGCTGCATTGGCCAGGACTCATGTTCCAGGCACGGACAACCAATGCGGGTTGGCACTGACTTGTGTTGGTGAGGGACTCCCCCGTGGTGGACATGGGCGTTTGTTTTCCTACGTTCCTCATTCAGACATGCTGCTGCATTTGTCTGCATATCGTGGCACTTCTCTTGGCCGTACTGACTCGCACTTGTTGATAAAGTTTACTCACTTTCACTTGTCTGTGTCTTGATTTGTATGCCAATGTGTGTGTCACAGACTCTCTGGCTCCCTGCCATACGTGCATTGCTAGCTCATCAGTACTGTGTGTTTGTACTTGTGCATTATCATGTCCCTGTTTCGTGCTTTGCCAGTTGCGTATGGCCGTTTACCGGCCACCGGCGGGTGCACTTGTGTCCTGTGTTTGGTTGTGCACATGTTGGTGTTTGTACCACATTGTGTTGGATGTTGGGGTGCTCTGCTTCCTATGTGTGTGTGCTGCATTGTGTGCGAGATGTCCCTTCAGCTCTGATTTGGCTCACCCTTCTCCCTTTCAGGTGGTGTTGTCTTCACTTCTGTGCTTGTTCAGTGGTGTGACATTGCCAGGTTGTGTGACTTGTGCTCCTGGTTGGTGTTGTTGCTCTTAGGCATGGTTTGTCTGCAGTTGTGCTGTGCTTAGTTGTGCATGTGTGCCATTGTGTCCATCTCCCCCCCCCCCGGCCCCCAGTCCCTGCTGGTTCCTCTCCCTGTTGCTGTTGTGTCTGTTGTTTGTTGCAGTTTGCGGTCCCTGAGTCCTGCCACCATCTCCAGACTGATGTGGTGGACACCATTTCCTCCATGTATTCCTGCTCCTGGTGTGGCACTGGACTCCCACCTCCGGTGTGCATTGCTGCCTTCTTGTTGTTGGCATGTTCCTGCTTGTTTGTGCCTTTTGCATCACTGGAGTTCTGGTTTTCTGCCATTGTCCTCCTCCACTCTCAGGCTGCATTCATCTTGTCCAAGATGGCCTGCCATGTACTGCACAATGTTTATTTGACAATGGGTTTGGTGGGATTGTCTGCTGGCTCGGGTTGCCTTCATTGTGGTTGGCTGTTGTTTTCTTTTTGGTCTGTCTAACTTTTTCAGGCTTTGGTTGTGCTTATTCCCGCCTGCCGTGTGTTTCGCGGTTCTGGCCGTGCTTATCCCAGCTTTCCTCATCGCGAATGGGCTCGTCGCACGTTTTCTGGTGATGTGGTTTGTGTTTTTCTCTCCGCCGTGGTGGTTGTATCGCGGACATTGGCCGCGTTTTCGGAGGACTATCGCATGCTACCGCTGTGTTGTGAATTCCACGTTAACATGGGGTTGTTTTCCCGCGATGGGCTGCGATGTGCAACGTTTTTGGTGATGTTTAGCACACGTTCTTGTGAATATACCCCCGAATAGCAAAGTAAGAAGGTTCACTTTCCATTACACATGACTTATGTCATTGAGAGTTACAAAGAAGACTAAATGACGACATAGGAATGAGACAGCACAGCTAATTGGTGGAAGGTCGGACGGCCTTTCTTACTGTAATGTAGGTGTAGGGTCTCACAAGGACAAGAATGTTTTGCTACACTTTGCACTTTTTTATAAATGTAACATGTGTCACTGCCTGCTATTCGAAGGTAATAAAACGGGCAGTGCATAATACAGCCTCCGGCCAATAGAGCTGCTGTTCTTTAACAGGTGTTCATTGAAGGACTTGTAAAGTAGTAGGAGACATGCCACTGGGTGACACACTGAAAATGTATTCCATTTGCACCTCGCTCGTGTGAACGGGTCAGGTTTCCACTCTGTGGGATTCAAGCTGTCGAGTCTGATCATTCAACACTTTATATTTGGATCAGATGTTCTTTCCTGTGGCTTCGCTTGATATCTGCTCCTTTCTAGGGGCTGCTTCGGAAAGTGTGCTTCCAGAAATTCATTTAAAAGCTTTTGATCGCCAGGGTTGATTGCCCCAGAAGCACATGGTAGGTCTGTCTGAGAACATCTCACAAATATTGAGTTGATGGGCATGCGATTTCCTCCCAGTATTTAAGCTAAGCACAGCCAAATAATTGCACACAATTTAATAGCCAGCAAGACAAATCGTCGAGTTAAATGACTGCTGAAGAGTCCCGCAGGCCTCAGGCTAGACTCCCGCATGGCTAATTCAACATTTTGTTTTTGGGAGGAAGTTGGAGGGGAAGACTGTAATATAATGAGTACCCCTGGGCAATGATGCCATCTATTAAGTAACCATGAAGGGACAAATCCGCTTGTGCTGCCCCGTAAAGAAATTGTAACATTATGTAATTATTGTCATCTCCTGTGGGTGCTAACAAATGTTAATTCTCAGACTCCAATGTATTTGGAAGCACAGCTGACAGCTGTTGCCATCTCGCTGGGTGTATGGAACTAGGGGGCAGATTTACAAGCCCCTTGCGCCACTTTTGCCTCACATTTAACATGGGAAAAGTGACGCAAAAGTGGCGCAAGGGGCTTGTAAATCTGCCCCTAGGTATTTATCACATTTTCTACCAAAGTCTCGCCACAGAGAAACAACACACCAACTATTCCTGCCTGCTTCGGCCTCATAGACGGACTTGAAACCTAAACTAGTCCTAGCAAATATATCTTCACATCAGCGACTAATGCACTGTTGAAATAAACGTGACAAGCACGCCTGTCCCCCTCAAGGAGATCTGTGACAAGTTCTCCAACAGAGAACATTCTAGGAAGAAATAAAAGTCATCGATACAATTTCCAGCGCAATTATTCAAATATATCGACTACAATGCCATAGGGTTTACATACTACTAATGGGAATCGAATGAAATATTGCAAATCAATTTTGCAGCAGTGTAACCTAGGTAAATATAAGTGCCGAATAAGATGCAGTGCCTATCTGATACTATGTGACACAATAAATAAATGGTGATACAGAAATAAATTCTGAGAGGATTAGCACCAATTTCAAATTCTGTATAATGTCTATCACTGTCAGTGTGCCAGCTCTCAGTGCTTTAAGAATTGAGTGCTGCTAATTTTATGTTGCTAAATATTCCAGCCTCCCAGATAGAAACCACGAGAGAGGTTTTGGTGCTCCAGACAATATAGCATTCTGCCAGTTGAGGTGCCCCCTCTCTAACTGAACAACGATTATTCTAATTTAGAGTTTGACCGATGCGGGAAATTCACAAAATATTATGGGTATCCTGTCCGCAAAATTAGAGTCTATATATAGTTCAATACACTTTTTTAGGGTCATCTGCTAATTTTGTCCAACATCCACCAACCTAAATCATGGCCATTTTTTTTTGCCTTCTACAGTAAGTGGTGATACAAAAGGCAATTCACTGTGCCATCACAACCGGCAACCCAGGTTATTATACTTGAGCTCTTGCCACACTGGCAGCAAATAAATATTTAAATGGGGATAGAGTACAAATAAGAGAAAACAAAGTAACAAGACTTCTAGATCAAAGCCCCCAGCATTCGGGACAGCACAGCATCCTTGCTTCCATCAGGACCATCCCACCCTTTGGTTCAATGAAGGTGAGATCTGAAGGAACACCTCTTTAAAGAACTATAAATTACAACTAAATAACTATGCACTTCCAGAATACAGCTACCTCTCCAGTCTCTTGTTGACTCTCTGTATCTTTCTCTTTGACCCTGAACAGTGTAATACCGTCTTTCGGCTATATTCGCACTATACAAAAATTATACTGTGCCAAAGAGGTGCTTAGTGTGCGAAGTATAGTCAGGATTTTAAGAATGGTACAGTTTACAGGCTCAAAATTCACAAGTTAGTGTTATATACTGATTCACAGATGTGCCCATGTTGCCATTATATAAACTACCCCAAAATGAAGAGCAAACATTGCAATGGTCATTTCTACATTGAACGTGTATATAAAGCATCACTGCTTTTCCAGAATACATATCAATCAATAAATCAATCGATCAGGTGGCTTGTAAAGCGCGACTACTCACCTGTAAGGGTGTCAATGCGCCATGGGGGCTGCTGGTCCATTGAAGGCGCCGTGGTTCAGTCGATTTTGAGTCATACTGCTCTAGTATTTAAAGTACCACTATCGTGTCAACTTATAAGCAAAACTTCATTGCCATGGGAGAATCCACATTGCCCCTGCATATAAAGCACAAATGCTTTGGTCCACATTTCTTTGAAAAGTAAAACAGCATTGTATTGCAAGCATATACATGGTCCTCCTGGTGTGTACAGGACTGTCATCAAAACAGAATCCCCACTGCTTAGGTATGTACAGCATAAATCAGACTGCTCAATATTGTTAATAGAAGTTGAGTATGTGATTCTGAGTGTGAAACCATAATAAACGTATGCTATGCAGACTATTATATCTAAAGAGCAGCAATTAACACACTTATGTTCGGTTTCCCTCCTTATAATGTCTGCACCATTAGAAATACACACAAAATATTCACCTGAACCAAGCAGCGGGAGCACAGTTTTATGATTTGAGGTGAGCTAGTGAGACAAAATTATCAAGGAAATGCTTGTTGCAATATGGAGGAAACTTGTCACCCTCTGGGAAATTTGCGTCACTACTTGGCTATAGTCTGAGGTGGAACAGCTTCATTATCGAGTGTTGTTCACATATGCCTGAGAAATGTGACATTGAATAGGACACACTAAGACTATTCTGTGCTTAAATGCAGACATGTGGGTCAGCAGAAGGACCCATGTGTGATATGGCTATTGCGAATAGTCTAGGAAAATTAGCAGAAATTTGATGGGTATGTTTCTTTATTTTCCGCAGGTACTTGAACAGATTGAATCTGAAAACCAAGAAACAGAATCTCAAGTGATATATTTTGTATAGTATCTGCTCACTTTAGCTTGTGGTAAAAACCTGGATAATGACTACCAACAATCCTTGGCCATGTGCTGATAATTGTTCATTTCCATTAAAGGGAGCCTAATTGCACAGAAACATGCTGATATGTCTTGACATTAGGGGCCTAGATATGGACTCGTTTTCCTTTTAATGTTTTGTGGGGTCAGAATAAAGGTGATAGGGCACCCTCGCACACTGTTTACATCTACATGCAATTCAATAAGGTATGCTGTAGTTGAACTGACCTAATAATCAGATATGATCACAAGAAATATTCCCTTGTGACAATTGAATATTTGATAGCCACCTCCCACATCACACAAGATCCAGTGGCTGTATTTTTCCCCATAGGAGTAAACCCAATGAAGAAGCATGCCACAGTGTGTGCGTAAGAGTTGGATATCCTTTGAGCAATTAACAACACAGAGTTCTACACCAAAATACTGAAGCTGCAAGATGTTTTTGGGGTTGTTGTTATTTATGTGCACCCAAACAGTAACACCTCTTTGTATGTTTCCAGGTTATACTAGAGATGGTGTTCTCTTGTTAGACCTGCAATACGTGGTGTGGTATTCCACCAAACCTTTTGTCTTCACCTCTTTCTATTCTCTTATATCATATTTTTGCCATTAGGACTCTGCACTTTACCAGGGCTAAAGTGCTTATACTCTCTCCCTGAAACATTGGAAAATTGACCGACACCAGATTGGCACATTTAATTTTCTCCCTAGTATATGGTATTACATGTATCCAGGGTCTATAATCAAATGCTACTTTTCGCCCTAAGTGGGATGGGTATGCCCAGACGTGGGTCCCGTGCTCACTACGCCACTGGGGTCAAGCTATCCTGGCTGATGACGGCTGATAGCCAGAAACCGGTCCTAGGATGCTTGATTCCGGTCCAGGGAAGACATGGCTTGGCAGTTCGGGCTGGACTGTTCCCATGAGGCACAGGGTCAAGACTGATTTGCATATGGCCATGTCTGAACTGGGGTGGCGTAGTGGGCAAAAGAACGATGGATTTAACCCAGATCTCTTGACTGGGGGAGAATGTCTGCATTGTCAGCATTCCGTCCATCATTTGTTTGTTGTAACGCTTTTCGCCCTAAGTGGGATGGGTATGCCCAGACGTGGGTCCCGTGCTCACTACGCCACTGGGGTCAAGCTATCCTGGCTGATGACGGCTGATAGCCAGAAGCCGGTCCTATGATGCTTGATTCCGGTCCAGGGAAGACATGGCTTGGCAGTTCGGGCTGGACTGTTCCCATAAGGCACAGGGTCAAGACTGATTTGCATATGGCCATGTCTGAACTGGGGTGGCGTAGTGGGCAAAAGAACGATGGATTTAACCCAGATCTCTTGACTGGGGGAGAATGTCTGCATTGTCAGCATTCCGTCCATCATTTGTTTGTTGTAACGCTTTTCGCCCTAAGTGGGATGGGTATGCCCAGACGTGGGTCCCGTGCTCACTACGCCACTGGGGTCAAGCTATCCTGGCTGATGACGGTTGATAGCCAGTAACCGGTCCTAGGATGCTTGATTCCGGTCCAGGGAAGACATGGCTTGGCAGTTCGGGCTGGACTGTTCCCATGAGGCACAGGGTCAAGACTGATTTGCATATGGCCATGTCTGAACTGGAGTGGCGTAGTGGGCAAAAGAACGATGGATTTAACCCAGATCTCTTGACTGGGGGAGAATGTCTGCATTGTCAGCATTCCGTCCATCATTTGTTTGTTGTAACGCTTTTCGCCCTAAGTGGGATGGGTATGCCCAGACGTGGGTCCCGTGCTCACTACGCCACTGGGGTCAAGCTATCCTGGCTGATGACGGCTGATAGCCAGAAACCGGTCCTAGGATGCTTGATTCCGGTCCAGGGAAGACATGGCTTGGCAGTTCGGGCTGGACTGTTCCCATGAGGCACAGGGTCAAGACTGATTTGCATATGGCCATGTCTGAACTGAGGTGGCGTAGTGGGCAAAAGAACGATGGATTTAACCCAGATCTCTTGACTGGGGGAGAATGTCTGCATTGTCAGCATTCCGTCCATCATTTGTTTGTTGTAACGCTTTTCGCCCTAAGTGGGATGGGTATGCCCAGACGTGGGTCCCGTGCTCACTACGCCACTGGGGTCAAGCTATCCTGGCTGATGACGGCTGATAGACAGAAACCGGTCCTAGGATGCTTGATTCCGATCCAGGGAAGACATGGCTTGGCAGTTCGGGCTGGACTGTTCCCATGAGGCACAGGGTCAAGACTGATTTGCATATGGCCATGTCTGAACTGGGGTGGCGTAGTGGGCAAAAGAACGATGGATTTAACCCAGATCTCTTGACTGGGGGAGAATGTCTGCATTGTCAGCATTCCGTCCATCATTTGTTTGTTGTAACGCTTTTCGCCCAAAGTGGGATGGGTATGCCCAGACGTGGGTCCCGTGCTCACTATGCCACTGGGGTCAAGCTATCCTGGCTGATGACGGCTGATAGCCAGAAACCGGTCCTAGGATGCTTGATTCCGGTCCAGGGAAGACATGGCTTGGCAGTTCGGGCTGGACTGTTCCCATGAGGCACAGGGTCAAGACTGATTTGCATATGGCCATGTCTGAACTGGGGTGGCGTAGTGGGCAAAAGAACGATGGATTTAACCCAGATCTCTTGACTGGGGGAGAATGTCTGCATTGTCAGCATTCCGTCCATCATTTGTTTGTTGTAACGCTTTTCGCCCTAAGTGGGATGGGTATGCCCAGACGTGGGTCCCGTGCTCACTACGCCACTGGGGTCAAGCTATCCTGGCTGATGACGGCTGATAGCCAGAAACCGGTCCTAGGATGCTTGATTCCGGTCCAGGGAAGACATGGCTTGGCAGTTTGGGCTGGACTGTTCCCATGAGGCAAAGGGTCAAGACTGATTTGCATATGGCCATGTCTGAACTGGGGTGGCGTAGTGGGCAAAAGAACGATGGATTTAACCCAGATCTCTTGACTGGGGGAGAATGTCTGCATTGTCAGCATTCCGTCCATCATTTGTTTGTTGTAACGCTTTTCGCCCTAAGTGGGATGGGTATGCCCAGACGTGGGTCCCGTGCTCACTACGCCACTGGGGTCAAGCTATCCTGGCTGATGACGGCTGATAGCCAGAAACCGGTCCTAGGATGCTTGATTCCGGTCCAGGGAAGACATGGCTTGGCAGTTCGGGCTGGACTGTTCCCATGAGGCACAGGGTCAAGACTGATTTGCATATGGCCATGTATGAACTGGGGTGGCGTAGTGGGCAAAAGAACGATGGATTTAACCCAGATCTCTTGACTGGGGGAGAATGTCTGCATTGTCAGCATTCCGTCCATCATTTGTTTGTTGTAACGCTTTTCGCCCTAAGTGGGATGGGTATGCCCAGACGTGGGTCCCGTGCTCACTACGCCACTGGGGTCAAGCTATCCTGGCTGATGACGGCTGATAGCCAGAAACCGGTCCTAGGATGCTTGATTCCGCTCCAGGGAAGACATGGCTTGGCAGTTCGGGCTGGACTGTTCCCATGAGGCACAGGGTCAAGACTGATTTGCATATGGCCATGTCTGAACTGGGGTGGCATAGTGGGCAAAAGAACGGTGGATTTAACCCAGATCTCTTGACTGGGGGAGAATGTCTGCATTGTCAGCATTCCGTCCATCATTTGTTTGTTGTAACGCTTTTCGCCCTAAGTGGGATGGGTATGCCCAGACGTGGGTCCCGTGCTCACTACGCCACTGGGGTCAAGCTATCCTGGCTGATGACGGCTGATAGCCAGAAACCGGTCCTAGGATGCTTGATTCCGGTCCAGGGAAGACATGGCTTGGCAGTTCGGGCTGGACTGTTCCCATGAGGCACAGGGTCAAGACTGATTTGCATATGGCCATGTCTGAACTGGGGTGGCGTAGTGGGCAAAAGAACGATGGATTTAACCCAGATCTCTTGACTGGTGGAGAATGTCTGCATTGTCAGCATTCCGTCCATCATTTGTTTGTTGTAACACTAGTAGGTCTAAAGCACTCATTGCTACCCACTAAATTAAAGTACTTCAAAACATGTCTCAGGCCTGCCATTACAGCCTGTAATGCAGTATTAAACTGCCAGTTTGACCTAGCAAAGTAAAACCCTTTGCCAGGTCTAAGTCGTCGTTTTTAATACATCTAATTCACCCAAATGTTAGGCCCCAAAGGCTCAAAAGGAAGGGTGCATTGTGTAGAAAAAGTAGCACATGTGGGTTTAAGTTTTACATGCCCTGGTAATGAAAAACTTCAATTTATTTTTGGACTACTGTAAGGTTGATCACTTCCATTGACTAACACTGTATTACCTTATTGCATTTAATAAGTGCCAACTTTGAATTGCGAACTGAAAGGGATGTCATGTTTAGACTCAACTGAATTGTAAATTAAAATCTTCCTCAATGGTAAAGTCTGATTTTAAGTCACACTTCTGAAAATGTCACTCTTAGAAAGTTAAAATGTAAGAGCTGGAGCCTCGCCTGGTTACCCAACCCAGGATGCACTGCAAATAGGTATGATTGAGCCATCCAATTCAGTTCAAACAATATCTTCCTTGTTTCATCCGATTTATACCAAAAGTAATCCAAATTAACCCATGTTTCAGGCATAAATATTTTTGTACTTTAATCTTGACATAAGTTCAATGAGTTCCGTTAAAGCTTTATGCCAAGACACATAGATGTACATGATTCCTCATAATTCAATGTGGAGGTGATAACCCCCAATGCATTTCGGGCAAAACAACGCCCATCCTCAGGGGTAACTATGAATAAAATAAATCAAAAAATGAGAACCGTGTGTTGCCAGCATTGACTGAAATTTGTTAAAAAGTTTAACACTATGTGCGTCAAGTTGTGGCCATACTTTTATGAACCACAGATAAAAACAGGGTGTACAGTGCTATATGAATGTGCTCTTTCTCTAAGGACCTCACAAACTGAAATATTTTGATCCCGTTTATAACTAGTAGTCAATAAGTGTATTCCATTGTAGATTTCAATGCTCTCCCCCCAAAAAACGTGTTCACTTAAACCTTAAAGTAAACATGCAAAGAAATGCCATGTGAATCCAGACAGTGAAACCGCAACAAAACAACACTATAATAATAATAATAATAATAATAAAATAATAAATGTGGTTTAAAAAGCGCACAGCTACCTCCGACTGAGGTGTCCCTGGGCTGGGTTGCAGATTCACAGTGAGGAAACAACAAGAGATGGGAAACTACGGAAGGTTAAAAAGCCAAGTTTTCAGTGCTCTCCTGAAGGCCCGTTCTGGCTCTGTCATGCAGAGGTGTAGGGGCAATGCATTCCAGAGTTTCACAGCTCTCACCGAGAATGCTCTGCCACCTATCCTGGCCTTGAGTAAACGGGGAACCCTGAGCAATTTCAGGTGGTTTGATCTCAGGACCCGGTCTAGATGGTAACTTTGCAATCTATCAAATCTAGGCAGTAAACATGGATTATAAAGTTGCGAGGCAATATCGAAATTCTAATTTGATTGAGACAGTGTACTCCTACTACAGTAAAGATAATTTTCAATCATTTTATTTATGTTGCATAAAACATCAGACAATATGTACAAAGAAGCAACAAGAATAACAACCACATAAAATGAACATTACTGGCACAAAACAGTGTTTCCGACAAAATACATGATGACAGGAAAAAAGTAATACATATACTGGCTTATGGAGCGAAAAGCTGGGGGAAAGGTGGTTAATTTCAGTAGAGAGTTGTAATTTTCTACGCGCGTTTCAGCATTAAGAAGCCTTCTTCAGCAAAAAGCCAAAACAATTCCTAAATAAAGAACAAAAATGAGCTTGTGTAAACAATTTATAAACACATAAACATACATGTAATTTCAGCAATCAATTAGAGCTTTGTTTCTTAAAAAGATGTTTAGAGACCTATTTACAGAGTATATTGGGTCATGTGTATATGCATAGATACGATATAGTGGAGTACACTGTAACCATATGGAAAATATAACACAAAAATGGGGTTGGCACACGCGAAAGAAAGAAGAAAATGAAACCCAGAATTGGAAAGGGTTACTGATATCATCCATCAGAAAAGAAATTAACGATATGATGATATAGTGAGGAGACAAGAGACTGTCTCCAGATAGGACACCTTTATGTGCAGCGTGAAAGAGTTCAAACAAGACCAGTGTAAGTGCTACTTAATGAAAGTCCAATAGAAACCAACCACCAATTAAAAAGTAAGGCATAATCACATATAAGTATCTATTACCTACTGTGTCCCTGATGGACATGCAGAGACAAAAATTTCTCAGGATGTCAAGGACAAGATGCGAGTATCGTACAAAGGATGCCGAATATCCAGGATCTGGAGATTCACGAAGAAACTCACGTCCCGGAAGTCCTAATGTTGGATCTATGTATAATTCGGAACGGGTAGACTAAAGAATTCTGTAAGGAGTGAATTGAAAATGATAAGGAACTGCTCCAATGTTAAAGTGAAAAACTAAAAAGTGAAAAGGTACATTTGCCTAGATGAACTCAAGTTCTATGGAAGGGAATCGATCAACCATGGATGGCGCTAAGTCCTTAGTCGCCAGAGTTACCACAAATTACATGAAGTGGCCTGGGTAGTAATAAATTGATGAATATAAGAAACATCACCAGAGTGAGACTAATAAAGCGAAACTTATGTGCTGAGGAACCGCGCATACAAGTTGGGAAAACTAAGTTAGGAAAGCAGCGAGTAAACTTAAAGTCCTGGAGTATATAACTGCAGCGGATTGACTGAAAAACAAGGTTTGGGATTACCTGTATAAATAGCAACGGGACTCTTTATGTAGAGATGCAAGGGATAGGAAGATGAAATCGTCGCTGTACTATGGAGTACTCGTAAAAGATATATAACTGTAACGAGTTATACAATAAATTCAATTATGGAACATGTCAAGGGATACAGAAGGTGATGGGCATGACTAGGAAAATAACCCATCAGTTACCAACCATGAATGAGTCAAAATTTAAAGTGAGGGTCAAAATATTAAATGGAGGGTCAAAAATTCGCTAGCCCAGCATGAACGCCACAATGCGAGAAGGTACTGACTTCGAAACGTATGAATATCAGCCTGTCTGTGATACAACCCGGCACGGAAATGCCGGAGAGGAAATAGGGTGTTTATGAAAGAGGAGGCAGCCAATGGCATGGCTGTGTATAGCTCACGTGATCATGACGTGAGACGCACTCAGCGTATACAGGAAATGACCAACCAAGTCTGCATATTACAATGGAACTAGAACGCTAACCGAGTGATGATGGATGGCGGTCTGAAAGCAAGAAAGAAAAGAAACTTGTAACAGGATGACCGATAAGAAAAAAGATTGAAACGGGGGCAGAGGCAATGCCTTCACTAATATTAGAGAAGCGTGTATATTTAACGAAATGTCATTTCATTAAGTAGCACTTACACTGGTCTTGTTTGAACTCTTTCACGCTGCACATAGAGGTGTCCTATCTGGAGACAGTCTCTTGTCTCCTCACTTTATCATCATATCGTTAATTTATTTTCTGATGGATGATATCAGTAACCCTTTCCAATTCTGGGTTTCATTTTCTTCTTTCTTTCGCGTGTGCCAACCCCATTTTTGTGTTATATTTTCCATATGGTTACAGTGTACTCCACTATGTCGTATATATGCATATACACATGACCCAATATACTCTGTAAATAGGTCTCTAAACATCTTTTAAAGAAACAAAGCTCTTATTGATTGCTGAAATTACATGTATGTTTATGTGTGTATAAATTGTTTACACAAACTCATTTTTGTTCTTTATTTAGGAATTGTTTTGGCTTTTTCCTGAAGAAGGCATCTTAATGCCGAAACGCGCGTAGAAAATTACAACTCTCTACTGAAATTAACCACCTTTCCCCCAGCTTTTCTCTCCATAAGCCAGTATATGTATTACTTTTTCCTGTCATCATGTATTTTGTCGGAAACACTGTTTTGTGCCAGTAATGTTCATTTTATGTGGTTGTTATTCTTGTTGCCTCTTTGTACCTATTGTCTGATGTTTTATGCAACATAAATAAAATGATTTAAAATTATCTTTACTGTAGTAGGAGTACACTGTCTCAATCAAATTAGAATTTCGATATTGCCTCGTAACTTTATAATCCATGTTTACTGCCTAGATTTGTTATTTTGTCTTTGAACTATTTCCCTGTTCTAGGAGTACCTAATATTTACGGGGGGCCCTTCTTTATACCTTAACTTTGTAATCTATGCCTTAGATAGCCTGGGCCCAATCTCTGGAGGCTCTGTAGGCCAGAGTGAGCTCTTTGAACTCGATTCTCCTATTAACTGGTAGCCAATGGAGGCTCCTCAAGTGCAGGGAGATGAGATGGCAGAGTGGCACATTCCCATTTAATCTGGCTGCTGTGTTTTGTATTATTTGCAGTCTCCGGACCAGATAGGCTGGTAGTCTAGATATGGTCTATTTGAATAGTCTTGCCGGGACGTGATCAATGCATGGACCACTGTCTTCCTGCAATCCATCAGGAGGAAGTGAAGGAATTTTTTCAAGGCTCTCAACTTCCAGAAGCATGAGGAGGAGACCTGGCGAAACTGGGTTTTACATGAGAGGTCATTATCAAATCTAAACCCCAGATTTCTCCTAGAATCCACCATAATTGGTGGGGGTTAAGCTCTGAGGGCCACCAAAGCTTAGAAGGAGAAGGTATCAGCTGGTTAAAGCATAGGACCTCTCTTTTCTCGGTGTTAAGCTTTAAGCAGTTCACAGTCATCCAGGCCGAGATGTTCTTCAGGAATTGCTTAAAGTTGACAAAGGCAGCCTCCGAGTGTTCTTTGAAAGAGAACACCAGCTGCGTGTCATCAGCTTGGGACATCACTCTCACTCCCCAAGTCTCAATTAGTGTCGCCAGAGGAGTTAGGTATTCATTAAACAGTAAAGGACTCAGTGCTGAGCCCTGGGGTACTCTGCAAACAAGGGGTTTCTGAGAGGAGACCTAAGGATGTAGGAATACTTGTGAGCGGTTCTCTAAGAATGACTGGAGCCAAGCCAAAGTAGTTTCCCTCAAACCCAAGTGTCTCAGTCTCTCTAAGAGAATCGGGTGGGCCTCTGTGTCGAATGCTGCAGATTAGTCAAGCAGAACCAACAATGCAGAGCTGCCCTGGTCCACAGATTCACGCACGGTTTCGGCAACTTGCAGAAGTGCTGTCTCCGTGCTATATCCCGTTCTAAACCCAGATTGTGAATCATGGAAATGATTGTTGGATTCAATGAATTCAGAAAGTTGTTTCTGAACTTCCTTTTCCAGAATTTTCGCAGGAGCAGGCAGTAGGGAAATGGGCCTAAAGTTCTTGTGTTCTGATGGGACAGCATTAGGTTTCTTAAGTTTAGGCAGTAGGTAGGCCTGTTTCCAGGCATCAGGCTAGGTGTAAGGGAGGAGTTCCAGGTCTGGTTCAGAGGCAAGTTGAGACAAGGGGCAAGCAGTTTAAAAATCTGAGCCGGGCAGGGGTATCTTGGAGATCCCAATTTACAATTGTACAACTCCCTTAAAGACGCATCAATAGGCAGCTGGCAGAATTCAGACCAGGTGACCTGAGGATCCGAGGTAGGATTTTGCAGAAGAGAGGACGTTGAGGGTGAAAAGGCAGAGTAGATCATTTGGATTTTTTCCTGGAAAAAGTTCAACAGGTCAGTACAGAGGGTGGAAGAGGGCGTAATTGTGCTGTCTAGAGCAGTGGGATTAGTAAAACATTGAACAATTTCAATAATTCTTTAACTGAGTTGTCTGATAGTTTAATTTGGGTAGGGAAGTAGTCCCTTGTGGTGCTGCGCTTAACCCTATGGAAGTTTTTCAGAGCCTCTCTGTAAGAGCATTTAGCCACATGGTTATGGGATTCTTTCCAGGAACGTTCAAGTTTCTTGCATAGACTTTTCTCCGCTCGCAATTCCGTGGAGAACCAAGGGGCTGTGTTTTTTCCCCTAGAAGATGTCACTGACCTGAGTGGGGCCACTCTGTCTAAGGCGGAGGTGAGCCAGCAGTTGAAGCCGGAAACATCCCTGCTAGGGTCACCCTTCAACTGGGGGGAGGGTTTTGGAGTGCAGGTCCCAAAGTTTCTAGGGTGACCTTACTCCAGTATCTCCTCTTGTCTGAGATTGACCTGTAGCTACACCGTATGGCTTCAAGTCTGAGGCTGAACAGAACTAATAAATGGTCTGACTAGGTCAGGGGTAGCGGGGCCTCTACTTTAAGGTTAGGATCATTAGAGAAAACAAGGTCCAGCATATGGCCTACCCAATGAGTAGGGGCGGTCACCCTTTGCATCAGATTTAAACCCTCAAGGGTTTCTCCCAGCTGAGAAGCCTTTGAGCATTTTCCATTATCGATGTGGACGTTGAAGTTGCCTAGAACAGTGAAGTTTGGCGTTCTTCAGCGTGATATCAGCGACAATGTTGCATAGCTCTAACAGGTGGCAAGAAGGGGTGGCCAGGGGTCTATATACCAGGATTCCAGCCACCGAAGAGGAGGAAGATATTCTGACGCAAAAGGACAAAGCCTCAATGATGCCAATGTGCTCTATTTTTCTAGAGGAGACCTCCCAGCAATCTCCCATGATAATAGTTACACCACAACCTTTCTTGTAGCTACCCCGATTGGCACAAGTCATCCGAAAACCTTCAGGGACCGCCAGCATCAAGTCTGGGTTAGAGCCCTCCTTCAGCCAGGTTACTGTTAGAAACCTGAGATCCCAGGAGTTTGAATCCAGCGCGAGCCAGATGTCCTCTGAGTGTTTGACGAGGGATCTACAGTTAATTATGCGGGCCTTAATATTGATGCTAATAGCTAAAGGATGCTCTATAGGGGGCAGTTTTGTGGTCGAACAGTCATTCTCCATCCCTTCATTGACCACCAGCGTAAAGAGACATGCTTTACAGCAGTACTTATAGCTATTCGTCCCCAGGTCCATCCTGGCGTTACCTGAGTAGACCGATTTATTCATGTTTACAGGTTGATCTCTGGACCAAATAATATTGGTCGAAGTAGAAAATGGGCAGCTTGGCTGGCTCTGGCCGTGGTCCGTATGCGGATGGGCGTAGACGGGCTTGCCTTTGGCACGCCTTCGCTACACCCGCTGCATGCGTCCGCTGAGCGTTCCTGGCATGGCTTGTATTAGGTAGGGGCTCGGGTCGGCCGGTCGACAACTAGACCACCGAGCTTCAAGATGGCACCCAACTGATGTCCCATCAGGGACAGGGAGAAATGACCTCCGCAAGTGAGGTGAGGGAAAGCCCTTCGTCCAATACTATAACAGGTAATCTTTTAAATGTTAAGTCGCCAATACAATTTAAATGCTCCTGCACCCTGCAACATGCAGCAGTGCAAGAGCCTCACTCACGCAGCAACAGTGACGGTATGAAAAACGATCAAGACAAGGTTAAAAAGCAAGGTAGAAGCTTGTCAATTCATGCAGGCAAGCAACAGGATTTTAAGAAGTGGTATAGCGAGGCTGAAGTTACCCCACTAGAGTCCGTTGCGTGTTCGCGGCGCGGCGCGCATTAAGTAAGGGCTCGGGTCGGCCAGTCGACAACTAGACCACTGATCTTCGTCATGGTGCCCAACTGATGTCCCAGGAGGGACAGGGAGAAAAGGCCTCCGCAAGTGAGGGGAGTGAAAGCCCTTCTTCCAATACTATAACAGGTATGCTTTTAAAAGGTAAGTCAACAATACCACTTAAACGCTCCTGCATCCTGCAACACACAGCAGTGCAAGAGCCTCACTCACGCAGCAACAGTGACGGCATGAAAAAGTATTAAAACAAGATTAAAAAGCAAGGTAGAAGCTCGTCATTTCATACAGGCAAACAACAGGATTTTAAGAAGTGGTATAGCGAGGCTGAAGTTACCCCACTAGAGTCCGCCTAAATGCAGAGAAAACTCTAGATTAAACATACCTCCACCAATAATGTAGACCAAACATTCCCAATCATGCGTGCATGCTCTGCTGAAATCTTTGCATGTGTGTTAGATATTTTAAAAGTTGGTCATGTGATGTATATCAAATGACCCTACCCCCGTGAAAACATAGAGAAAATACTTAATTTATCATACACCCAATCAAGCTATGAAAATGAATTGAACCTCGGGCAAAAATTGCATAACAATGACATCCTTCTCATTAATACACAGCGAATACAATATATATAATATTAAATCTGTGCACAAACTAAAATGAAAAATTGTAAAATCGTACCACAGCAGTGAATTTGTTTTTTTGTGGGGAGAGCACTTGCATATAAAATGCAGTGCACTTATTGAGCACTGGATATTAACTTGGTCACAATAGTTCTTGATTTATTTTTTATCATAGTTACCCCTGAGGAAGAGCAGACGTTTGCCCGATATGCATTGGGATTAAAACCTACATGTTGAATTAGGGGGAATCATGTACCTCTATGTGTCTTGGAGTAAAGCCATATTGGCACTCGTTGAACTTATGTCAAGATTCAAGAACAGAAATATATGGATGAAACATGGGTTACTTTGGATTACTTTTGGAATAAATGGGATGAAGCAAGGAAGATGTTTCTTGAACTTTATTGGTTGGTTCAAATATACCTGTTTGCAATGCATCCTGGGTTGGGGAACCTGACAACGCTTCAGCTCTTATATTTATATATTCATGCGCACTGAGGAGCACGTTCCAGTGTGGCACGCTTCATACTTGCCTTCAGCATTTTCTACCGTTTTGAAAGACATTAAATGTTGGTGTGTTTTCTACCACTTTTGATATGGAGGCTTAGAAAGTTGCCATTTCACTTTCCTGCCATAACCATTTTGTTCCTCTGCCAGTGTCCTGGGTCACATGAGTGTGAATGGCTCTGATGTTGGGTTTTATGTATTCCTACCAGACGGCGACGCAAAAGTGGACCAGGTGTGGGCAGGATGGGTAATCTTGCCAGGAGGACTGGGGTGGATCTTTTCCCTGCCTCACTTACACTTTGAAGAGCTTGGTTCCAGCACACAAGAGGAACCTGACACTAGCCTTGTGTCACCCTAGAATTCTTGGTGTCTTGGCCGGGGAAGGGAAGAAATTTCCAGAACCAGATGTGGGGGTAGAACAGGCTATTCCCCACACACAAAGGCTGGCACAAGCATAAATATTGGACTTTCAGAACACCTTTTTAGTACACTTGTGGACCTATAAAAGACTTCAGAAGGACTACCCTGCCATCAGAGGACTGCTCAGCTCCTACCAGAGGACTGTCCTGCTGCTTTATAGCTACCTTTCTGTCTGTGGGAGAACTTGACCATCTCATTGAGCTCCGTACCACGGACCACCAGAAGTGACTCTAAGTGCTAGTTGGCTGGCCTCCTGTGTGAGCTACAGGGACATAAAAAGCTCCTGAGGCCTTGGACTTTGCTGGTGGCTTCTGCTGGAGTTAGTCCCAACCCGCCAAGTGTTTTCCCTCAGGTCTTGGACCCTTGGTAGTGGTGCTGGTAGTACTGCTCCAAAAGCTGGGACTTAAAAAATGTTCCAACAAAATCTTCCTGGAGAACCGTCATAAGATCAGGACCTACCTGCTAGCTGATCCGCCCAAGGTGCATCGCTGGTTGGCAGTACTCTGTGGTAGCCCTTGCTACATTCTTCTCCACAGCATCTTGGTCCACTGGAGAGTTTTGACATCCAAGTAAGCTGCCTATGTCCAAATGTAACAATCTGCACCTGGCTCACAATCACCTGTTCCCCATTGATGATTGCCTTAGTCTGCAAATCGAGCTTCTCGCTTTCAGGGCTTTTTAAGGGAAATCGTTGATTGCTTCTCCGAGACTTCGTCCAGTGGCTCCCTAGCATCGATGACTCCTCCCCCGGCACAGCCAGCGGCCTTGGCCCACTAAACTGTTTCTTCTCAGGAACGTTTCTTGGAAGGGTAAGCCAAAATCTGTGCCAAATTCACCCCTTGTATCTGACCCATGCTCAATCGCAGTCGGCCTAAACTTTTGACTTTGACCCAGTCTCACTTGACCAGATACCCTTGGTTGGTGCTCAAATCTTTTAGGTGCGAGATCTTACTAAAAACTTCAAAATTTCATAACACAAGTTCTACTGATTGTAATTAATTCATTTTAGTGTCATTTTATTTGGGGGGGGGGGTGGAACTGGAGGAGTATCAAATCACAGAATTCCACAGAGTTACATGAAAACTTCACAAGATTCAGCAGAGTTCCTCAAACAGGTGGAAATGGCACATTGTGCTGCTCGCAACGATTTTTAGCACCAGGAGGTTGCTCCATGCTGCAAAATCACCACGAACGGCACCACCCGAAGCACCGGAAGACACTGTTCCTTTGCCGCCATTCGAGTAGATTTTTTACTTGAGCAGCAGCTCTCTCACCGCGAATGGCCATGACTGCCCACATTGAGATAATCTCGTCAGGTGCCCTCCAAGTGTCGGAAAATCGCACTAGGGGATGCCAATCCATGCTTGCTCTCACCAACTTACCGTTGGTAAGCCGTACAAGAGAAAAACCTCTGCCACGTGACAGTTGGCAAAGTTTGGCCGGAACTCTACGTTACAAGCGTAACATGGAGTGGCCAAAACTCCTCGAACTCTGTATCTACCTTTCTAAATTGGTTTGGGATTTTTTTATGTTGTGTTTTCACTTTATTATGGTTTATGTGCTGTATAATACCGTATAGATTGCCTCTAAGTTAGGTTAAGTTAAGCCAGCTTTTGTGGCAAACTACCAGAGAGTAAAGCACAGATTAATATAGGGACTTTTGTGTTTCATCCTGACAAGGATTGTGATTGTTGCTGCTTGAACGGTGCTGCCATCCCCTCAACAATGTGCCCAATTCCTTACAGTATGGAAATGTATATATATATATATATATATATATTCACTGAAAAAACCATAGGTTTCACACATGTTATAGTTAGCGGAAATTTTACTGATAAAAAACCAATGAAATTCCCCCGTTATAGTTAGTGCAGGAAACTATAACTCACGCGACCGCAATCCTCTGCTGATGCTAATACTGTATTTAGACACTTATTTGCCCATGTCTTCTTCCATACATTTTTAGCTATACATATATTACAAATATTTTTTTTTTATAAAGACACATATGTCATCAGCAGAAGATTGCGGTCGCGTGAGTTATAGTTTCCTGCACTAACTATAACGGGGAAATTTCATTGGTTTTTTATCAGTAAAATTTCCGCTAACTATAACATGTGTGAAACCTATGGTTTTTTCAGTGAATTTGCAAGGTTTTTTAAATGCTAATTCCTAACTATAACGTGTGTGAAACCTATGGTTTTTTCAGTGAATTTGTACGGTTTTTTAAATGCTAAGTTACTTTACGCCATTCGTGGCGTGCGCGCCCACTTAACGCAGTTCGTTCCGCGCGCGCACCGTGCGCGCACAGTGAGCACGCGGTGCGCTTCGCGCACCGCGCGCCCACTTTACGCAGTTAGTGCCGTGCACGCACGGTGGGCACGCGGTGCGCTACGCGCACCGCGTGCCCAGGTTACGCTAGATGGGCCATGTACGCGCGATGCGCTTCGCGCACCGTGCGCACATGGAGGACATATTATGCGCTTCCTTGTGATAGGTAATCTGTTGCAATTTTTTGGGGAAATGCTGTGCTCTTATATGCCATGCACAAATGGTGGCCTTCTGCCACCATTTGCACATGGGGTGGAGAGAGTGGGTTTTTTTTTTTTTATAATTTTTTACCGTACGCGTACGGTAAGCGTAATCGGCGAAATTTTCGAAAAATAAAAAATTACAGTTTTTTGCCTTGGGGGATCTTTGAAGACTCAACTAACATGGTTATGTGCATGGGCGCTGTCTAAACAGCCCCTTTATATGTTTTTGGCATTTGTTTATCAGCTCCCCCCTCAGAGTGCGAGAGAGAAAATGGCGGCCGCCGCTTCCTGGTTTTGACTGATTCGAATGTTTACTAAGATCTAAGGGCCAATCAGAATCGCGCTCGCGCACGCCACCGTACGCGTACGGTAAGCGTACCGTAAGCGCACCGTAAGCTGGCTCAGATATATATATTGATTTAAAGGCTATTTTCTCAGAATCTACTGAACAGATTTACACCAAACCTACAAAAGGCACTTCCTTGACCTGAGGACTACCTCTCTGCCAAATTTCAAGTAATTCTGTTCAGCCGTTCGGGCTGTAGCTGTGTCTAAAGGTCCTATGGAAAAATGCATGGGAAAAACGCGTTTTGGGACCCCCCTTTTATCTCAGCCCCCGCTTGACGAATCCCCCCGAGACTTTCAGGGTAGGAGCGGAGCGTAGCGCCCCACCTATTTTGAAAAATTCGCGAGGATTCGTCAACCGGCGCCAAAGTTATTCAAAATAGAATGTTGCGGATTTCCTATGGAAACGTGGTCCTAACTATAACTACCTACTGGCGACCGCCAGTAGGTAATATATATATATATATATATTCACTGAAAAAACCAGAGGTTTCACACATGTTATAGTTAGCTGGACATTTTACTGATAAAAAACCAATGAAATTCCCCCGTTATAGTTACTGCAGGCAACTATAACTCACGCGACCGCAATCCTCTGCTGATGCTAATACTGTATTTAGACACTTATTTGCCCATGTCTTCTTCCATTAAATTTTAGCTTTACATATATTACAAATATTTTTTTTTCATAAAGACACATATGTCATCAGCAGAAGATTGCGGTCGCGTGAGTTATAGTTGCCTGCAGTAACTATAACGGGGGAATTTCATTGGTTTTTTATCAGTAAAATGTCCAGCTAACTATAACATGTGTGAAACCTATGGTTTTTTCAGTGAATTTGCAAGGTTTTTTAAATGCTAAGTTACTTTACGGCATTCGTGGCGTGCGCGCCCAGTTAACGCAGTTCGTTCCGTGCGCGCACGGTGCGCTTCGCGCACCGTGCGCGCACAGTGAGCACGCGGTGCGCTTCGCGCACCGCGCGCCCACTTTATGCAGTTAGTGCCGTGCACGCACAGTGGTCACGCGGTGCGCTGCGTGCACCGCGTGCCCACGTTAAGCGGGATGGGCCATGTACAAACGATGCGCTTCGCGCACCGTGCGCACATGGGGGACATATTTTGCGCATCTTTGTGAAATGTATTCTTCGGGCACCATTTGCACACGGGGTGGGGAGAATGTGGATAGTTTTTTTTTTTTATAATTTTTTACCGTGCGCGTACGGTAAGCGTAATCGGCGATTTTCCGGGAAAAAAAATTTTTTTTTTTGGGGCTTGGGGGTGGTTTGGGGACCCCTGTATCAATGCTGGGTGGTTAGGATCTCATGAAACTGCCTCTTTACATATATTTGGGGTACGTTTTTGCTGCCCAACTCAGGAAGCGAGAGAGAAAATGGCGGCCGCCGCTTCCTGGTTTCGACCGACTCGAATGTTTACTAAGATCTAAGAGCCAATCAGAATCGTGCTCGCGCACGCCACCGTACGCGTACGGTAAGCTTACGGTAAGCGCACGGTAAGCGCACCGTAAGCTGCCACAGATATATATATTGATTTAAAGGCTATTTTCTCAGAATCTACTGAACAGATTTACACCAAACCTACAAAAGGCACTTCCTTGACCTGGGGACTACCTCTCTGCCAAATTTCATTAAATTCTGTTCAGCCGTTCGGGCTGTAGCCCTGTCTAAAGGTCCTATGGAAAAATGCATGGGAAAAACGCGTTTTGATACCCCCCTTTTATCTCAGCCCCCGCTTGACGAATCCCCCCGAGACTTTCAGGGTAGGAGCGGAGCGTAGCGCCCCACCTATTTTGAAAAATTCGCGAGGATTCGTCGACCGGCGCCAAAGTTATTCAAAATAGAATGTTGCGGATTTCCTATGGAAACGTGGTCCTAACTATAACTACCTACTGGCGACCGCCAGTAGGTAATATATATATATGTGTGTGTGTGTATTGGTGACTTTTGTGGTTCACTCTGGCAAGTATTTTGGTTGTTGCTTGAGAAGGATTTTTTCCACCTCAATCAAAAAAACAATTTCTAACAAGTTTTGTCTCTCCTTTCTGTTTACTACTCTTCCTCCAATTAAAAATATCTCTCTTTCTCGAACAAATGACCTTTGCTTGCCAGCAGATCGCTATCTGTAATGCAGGTAGAGATAAATTACATAGCATGAACTCCTATTTAACTTTCATGATCAGAGTATGTTGGTTTTTGTAAGGAAAGACCTATTTTTGCATTATCATCCCCTCTTCAAACGTTGTGGACTGATGCTGCTGGTCTTAGACTCTTTTGCACTGGGACCCTGCTAATCAGGCACCAGTGCATACGCTCTGATACCTAAAATATGTGCACAATTGGCTAATCCCTGATTGACATCCTTAGCTTATCTGTAGCCCCTAGTATGTGGTACTCTGTGTATCCAGGGCCTGAAAATCTAAATGTCAGTAGTAGACTGCAGCACCTATTGTGCCTCCACTACAGTAACAAAGTAAAAGCAGGTCTTCAGACTTGCCTCTGCAGAGTGTGCAGTTCAAAAGCTGCAAATTTGACCTGGTAAAATAAATATTTTTAATATGAATGATAGAATGCATTCTAAAATCATCAAAACGTTTTCAAACGCTCACAGGAAAAGTTTTAGCATGGAACTCTGGTGCGTTCTCTGCCTAAAATTTAGGTATATGTGATTGGCACTAGCTGGTGCCAAAAAGGTGCACCAGACCCCGAGTGCACAACCACCAAGCCCATAGGTCAATATAATCAGCAATATTAGTCCAATCTACTCAATTATTTGTCAGTTCTTCAATGCTGTATTCAACATGATGATTCCAGTATTCCAAATTCTTACAAGATGCGACTCCAAATGTGTTGCTGCAGGATATAGCCATACATGAGTCATCATTGATAACCATTGTGACATAAAACCCAATGCATTTTGGGATAAACCCTTCATCAGGGGTAGGTTATAGTAATCATATAGTAAAAATCTGACGTCCCATAGGAGAACCAATATGACACTTCAAATAAAAATTAAGCGCGTAGCATGTCAAAATGTGGAGACACCCATCTGTGCAACAAGACACTATGGGGCTTATTTGTAAGCCTCTTGCGCCTCCTGTACATAACTTTTAAAAGTGAGGGACTGGCAGCACAAGGGGATTGTAAATATGCCCCAATGAGATCAAAAATGCAGTCATGAAATTGCCGTTAAAATTTAGGAAATGTGTTAATCGCCAGCCCACCTGTTTGAGGTAAATTGGAAACTGTGTCGGTATCTTGTAGGAACTTGGAACACTGGAATCATCATGTTGAATAAAGTATTGAAGAACTGATGGGAAATTGAGTACATCAGACTAATATTGTTGACTACATTGGCCTATGGACCTGGTGGTTGTGCATTCTGGGTCTAATGCACCTTTTGGGCACCAGCTAGCGACAACATTCATCTTTTGCCAGGTCTAAACTTTCTTTTTAGGTATGGTGTTATCCAAGACCTTTAGATTAAAAAAAAATATATATATAGATATATTTAGGACCTATTTTCCATAGGAAATCCGCATATATATATATATATATATACACAATATACTAATTTAAAGGAGTGTTCAGCCAGCTTTCTTGTTCCATTGGCCTGTTGGTGTGTCATTCACATTTTGCTTCTGCCCACTTCAGCTTTCAGCATGGGGCAGGGGGTCAGCCCACGTCAGCAACTGAATGTGAATATGAGTTTATTCATGATTGATTACTTAAAATCATTACATGTAAGCAATAAAATACAGCATTTTCCCAAGAGCAAGTATGAAGAAAAATGTTGAAACCATGTTTAATAAAAGTTGTCAACAGATATTGTAAACAATCTTAACATTTTTAAAGGAAACGGCATCGTAATTGAGCGTGTAAGTTATCTCTTCCGGTAGTTTGCCATGTTTGAGCGATCCCCATTTTTATGGGTGGGGAAAAGAAATTACCCTCTTAATGAGAATGGGATTGGATTGTTGCAGTGGTGAGGGCATATGTGATTGGCACTAGCTGGTGCCAAAAAGGTGCACCAGACCCCGAGTGCACAACCACCAAGCCCATAGGTCAATATAATCAGCAATATTAGTCCAATCTACTCAATTATTTGTCAGTTCTTCAATGCTGTATTCAACATGATGATTCCAGTATTCCAAATTCATACAAGATGCGACTCCAAATGTGTTGCTGCAGGATATAGCCATACATGAGTCATCATTGATAACCATTGTGACATAAAACCCAATGCATTTTGGGATAAACCCTTCATCAGGGGTAGGTTATAGTAATCATATAGTAAAAATCTGACGTCCCATAGGAGAACCAATATGACACTTCAAATAAAAAATTAAGCGCGTAGCATGTCAAAATGTGGAGACACCCATCTGTGCAACAAGACACTATGGGGCTTATTTGTAAGCCTCTTGCGCCTCCTGTACATAACTTTTAAAAGTGAGGGACTGGCAGCACAAGGGGATTGTAAATATGCCCCAATGAGATCAAAAATGCAGTCATGAAATTGCCGTTAAAATTTAGGAAATGTGTTAATCGCCAGCCCACCTGTTTGAGGTACATTGGAAACTGTGTCGGTATCTTGTAGGAACTTGGAACACTGGAATCATCATGTTGAATAAAGTATTGAAGAACTGATGGGAAATTGAGTACATCAGACTAATATTGTTGACTACATTGGCCTATGGACCTGGTGGTTGTGCATTCTGGGTCTAATGCACCTTTTGGGCACCAGCTAGCGACAACATTCATCTTTTGCCAGGTCTAAACTTTCTTTTTAGGTATGGTGTCATCCAAGACCTTTAGATTAAAAAAAAATATATATATATAGATATATTTAGGACCTATTTTCCATAGGAAATCCGCATATATATATATATATATACACAATATACTAATTTAAAGGAGTGTTCAGCCAGCTTTCTTGTTCCATTGGCCTGTTGGTGTGTCATTCACATTTTGCTTCTGCCCACTTCAGCTTTCAGCATGGGGCAGGGGGTCAGCCCACGTCAGCAACTGAATGTGAATATGAGTTTATTCATGATTGATTACTTAAAATCATTACATGTAAGCAATAAAATACAGCATTTTCCGAAGAGCAAGTATGAAGAAAAATGTTGAAACCATGTTTAATAAAAGTTGTCAACAGACATTGTAAACAATCTTAACATTTTTAAAGGAAACGGCATCGTAATTGAGCGTGTAAGTTATCTCTTCCGGTAGTTTGCCATGTTTGAGCGATCCCCATTTTTATGGGTGGGGAAAAGAAATTACCCTCTTAATGAGAATGGGATTGGATTGTTGCAGTGGTGAGGGTGTAGTTGAAGACCCTGGTAAGTAACCTTGACCAGAAGTCTTGTGTTGTTTTAAAGACTGAGGAAGGGAGGCCGCTGGGACTCGGAGCACCGTCTCAGCTTATTTTAAGTATGGTGGCTATGACTGAGGCCTCTGTGATTGGGAATGCTGGTAGGGCATGGCAGTCTCGGGTGGGGGGTAATTTCACTTTGAGTGACTGCATTTTGTTTTTCCACAAGGAGCACACAAGCTAGTTATTTTCTCTGGCTATGTTTTCTTTTTTAAATGTCTTAATTTTTTTGTTGCCTTTGTATTTAGAGTTTGATGGGACAGTAGAAAACTTCATATCAGATGTGAGCACAGGCCACATTCCACTCTTTATCAGTTTCTGTCTCCTACCGATGTTGTTATAAATTCCTTTTGGAGTGCCCTTTGTTTACTGTTTGACTGCTGGTGTTTCACAGCATAACAGATTGCTTCCATTTGAAAGTGTTCTGTACTAAGTTATCGAAGGTTCAATATTATACATGTGCATTCATAAGTGGACAATTCTTTAGAACACATTTATTCTGGACACAATGTCACCAGTGGCTCTTTATTAAACTTTGCCGAAGAAGAAAACCAGTCTTTATCGTTTTTAATCTGTAGTACTTATAACACTTTTACATTGCCTCTTTTCCTCACTTCTTTCTTTCCTTCTTCCTTCTTTCTATGTTTCTTTCATGACTTCTTTCTTGTTTTCTTTCACTCATTCCTCTTTCTACCGTTCTTTCCTCTTTTTTCCCTTTTTTCTTGCATTCTTTCATTCATTCATTGCATTCTTTCATCCCTTCTTTTCTTTTTCTTTCATTCATTTGTTCTTTTTTCTTTCTTTCCCTTTTCCATCATTCTTTCGTTCTTGCATTCTTTCTTTCTTTCTATCTTTCTTTCTTTCTTTCATTCTTTCTTTCTTTCCTTTTACATTCATTCCTTCTTTCTTTCTTTGTTTCTTTCTTACTTTACCATTTTCTTGTAGTCCCTCTTTTTTTTCCTTTTTCTTTTTGTTCCTTCTTTCCTGCTTTTCTTTTCTTTCATTGTTTTGTTGTTTCATTTCTTCTTTCCTTCTTTCTTGCTTCTGTTTTTCTATCATTCCTTCTTTACTTCTATGTTGCTTGCTTTCTTTTTCTTTCTTCTTTCTTTCCTTTTTTCCTTACTTCTTCCTTCTTTCTTGCTGTTTTCTGTCTTGCTTTCTTTCTTTTCTTCTTTCCTTTTTCTTGCTTTCATTCCTTCTTTTCTTCTTTCCTACTTCCATTCCTACTTTCTTGCTGTTCTACTCGCTTTCCTTCTTTCCTTTTTGCCTTCATTGTCTCTTGTCTTTCTCTCCTTTCCTCTGTCTCTTTCTCGATTCTTTCTATCTTAGATTGTTTCTTTCTTTGTTTCTTTCTCTCTTTCTATTGCTCTTTCTTTGTTTCCTGCTTTCATTCCTTCTTTCCTCTTTTCTGTGCTCTTTGTTTCTTTAATACCTTCTTTCATTTTTATCTTTCTTTCATTCCTTTTTTCCTCTTCCTTTCCTTTTTTCTTTCATTTTTTAGTTCCTTCTTTCTGTTATTTCCTTTTTTCATTCTTTTGTTCCTTCTTTCCATTTTCTATCATTCCTTTTTTCTTTCTTGCTTTTTTCTCTCATTCCATCTTTCTTTCTTCAGTTCCTTTTTTCTTTCACTTTTTCATTCCTTTTTTCTTTTCTTCTTTCTTGACATCCTGTGCTTTCATTTTATCCTTTCTATCCGTCTTTCAGTCATTTATTTTATTTTTCTTTCTTTACTTCTTTCTCTCTTTCTTTCTTTCTTTCTTTCTTTCTTTCTTTCTTTCTTGCTTTCTTTCTTTCTTGCGTTCTTTCTTTCTTTCTTTCTTTCTTTCTTTCTTTCTTGCTTTCTTTCTTTCTCCAAGGCAAGAGGCTTGCAGGCAATGGCACAATAATTGGCTTTTGTATATCTATGTTATCCAGGACCTTTTGATTTTACAAAAAAAATGTGTATGTTATGGGGGGCTTTCTGCTACACTTTATCCATTTGTCTGTGGTGCTGTCATTCACATTTTTCTCCAGCCCACTCAAAAATGCACCAAGGTCGAACACATCATCCCACTTCAGCCATTGGCTGACTTCTGTACGAGTTACAGCATACTACCCTTTCACAAGAAGCATATCCACAAACAAAGTGGTTCCCTTCAGTGTCGGAGAGTACTACTGTAATGTGTGCTTTTATGAGACTAAAATTATTTTGCCTTTAGTCCATGTTTTTTTTTTAGATGGACAAATTCAAGATAGCTCCCCAAACCATAAGGATTTACAAATGTAATGACAAAACAAAACATGAATTGCAAAAATGCTGGTGGACGACTCTAAACCTATTGTCCTTGCCAATGCTTGTTATCACTTGTATGTCTCCTCTAATGTAGTAATGTAGGAAAGGAGCACACCTTGAAATAAACTCTATTAGGTTATTGGTCTACAAATTTAAAGAGTTTTGACTTGGACCAGATTAGCTGTCCCTTTTTAACTACAGACATTGTTCAGAGCCTTCAGCATGCTGTATGCCATTACTAACCTCCGCTTGAGCATCATCGTATTCATATTGTTTCTATGGTTTGAGAACATGAAAAATTTATGATATTTACATTTGTTTTAGGTTGGCTCCTGACGAAGGGACTTTCATAATCCCGAAATGCATTGGGCACTCTCCATCAACGACTTGAAACTATTTTATTATGTATAATCTAGTTACCTTTGGTTGATACCTAACAAGCTAATCTGTACATTCAGTTAAGAAATTATTAACTTGTTGTACCATTGTATATTTTCATTAAGTTGTCCTTTAGAAATACTGGTCTGATACAAAAGATTTTGTTGTTTACTCAAATATGTGTATGGTTTATATATTTGGAATTGTCATTTGAAACAATTTTGAGCTAAATTGTATTCTTGGGGGGATTCCCCAAGCTTGTGAACAGTGCAACGTTCTAAGTGGGTTCTCCCACTTCCCCTCCTCTAATGTAGGCCATAAATGTCCTATAGGGCAGGGTAGATGGTATTTAAAATGTAGGACATTGGTTACTACGCTTTACATGTCCTGGCAGTGAAACAAATCAAAGTCATTTTTCATTGTGGCAATTCTAGCTCTTCAAAAGAAAAGCACTGGTTTACATCGTAACATCTTATAATGCATAACTTTAGTTTGGTAATAACTCGAACCACGGTTCAAGAACTCAAATTAATAGAAATGTAATTCTAATCTGATAGTCAAGTCGTATTTTGAATTACTATACTGAAAATCCCACTTATAGAAAGTTGGTATTTTCTGTCTAAGGTTTCTAGCAGGCTTTTCAGAGTTAATTCCCAGCTGTCACCTGGCAGCTTGCTGAGAGGTGTGAATGGCTCCCATGAATGGGAGCAAAAGGGCCTTAGCTTAGAGCATGTGTGACCTCCCCCTGACAAATGGGCTTACGGATCAGCCCACCAATTGCACAAGCTTCAGAAGGACATTTCCTGTCACAGGCAATGTAACCCATACCTAGACTACCCCCAGCCATTATCCAAGTTACCAGAGTGGCACCAATCCCAGTGGAGATCCTGTACCACACATGATTTGCTGGGTGAGTTTCTCATTTTCCTAGCTACACCTCTGGGGTATGCCCAGAGTTCAGACTAGGGGAAGAACAATGCTGCCATACTAGATTTTAGCAAAGCAGAAGACTCTGGGATTGTTTAGGGGCATATATATTCAGGAAGTGATGTCAAAGTGGGTATAGGTTTGACCCCAGGAACCTTTTCCCTATTGGACAGGAAGTTTCCCTCCATCCCCTATCCACAAGCAAGTGCAAGGCATAAAGGTGGCACCTCTGCATATCTTTTCAAGTACACCTCTGGACCTGTCAAAGACAGAAGAAAGACTGCAACTGCTGTTGAGACATGTGAGGGAACCTTAAGGGCTGGATGTGCTCCTACTTTTACCCAGGACTGAGCAGTGGACTCCAGGGTTCAGTTCGTTGATCTCCTATTAAGCTACAGGGACACAAAAGCTGTAAGAAATCCACCTTTCTGAAGAGTTTAGCTGGACAGTTCAAACGTAACTTGCCCAGAACCCTGCTAGTTGCTCCTCATTGAGTCCTGACCCCAGGTCATGTCAGAGTTTACTTGTCCTGCCTAACCTTAAAATCTGGGATTTAGAAACTGTTTTATGGACCGTTGCCAAAAGAACCAGAGGTTACCACCAGACCGCTGCCAAGCCACAACCGCCTCCCTGGGTCTGGTCTTCAGAATATACCCACTCTTAGTTTTCCCACATTTGAATTCGAAAGCCTTGAACCTCCTGCCAATACTGAGGCTCTCACAGTGGTCCTGAACTTCAGTCGCCGGAAGTCTACAAGCTCCTCTTGCGATCAGTTGGCTTCTTGACCCAACAGCCCCATTGATGAGGATTTTCTCCACAAAAAAGACTAAGTCAGAAAGCAAAATTTCCCATGGACCTATTCGATCCCTGTGGTCAAAATGTCCTCTATTATGTCAGAATTAACTTTTTACTTTGACTCGTCCTAGCACAACCAGATACTGATGGTTGGCAGTTTGGGATTTCTGGTGCTAGAAACATCTAAATGTTGTCATTTTTGTGTTTCTTTAATCATTAACAAATTTTAACTTTTAAGAAAGTGGATTGAGATTTTAATTGTGTTATGTTTTCTACTTTGTAACTGTTTGGAACTGATAAATGCTGTACACGTTTCTTCTAAGCGAAGCCTGTCCACTCTGTGCTACAGCTACCAAGCGTTAAGATCAGGTTTACATTTTCGAGAACTAACAGGATCTAGAAAGGAATAGTGCCATTATTACTTCAAGAGGATCACCATCCACTGCAACTAATAATCCACTTTAATACAGTTTTCCACTGGAGTTTCCTCATTTCACCTGGGCAATACCACTTTGGAGACAAACAGCTCCACAAAGAAGCATTGAAGTCTTGTTATCTTGAAAGACTGCCGGAGTAGATTTTTTTGGGATGGATTTACTGTAACATGCTGGGAAGTACTGGAAAAGAGGGTTTCCTTGACTGTGGACAATTTCTGGTAATAGAATCAGAAACCCCCTCTAATGACTTGCTAGTGGACATCATAGGAAAGGCCTCCAACCACCAGCACACCAGAAAAAAATGGGATTGGATCATCTCAGAAGAGGAGAACCTTGCCACATCAGCCACAGGTGAGGACTGAGGCCACGTCTGCTTGCATTTAAATATACCCAGGAAGTGGCAGTGCTTCTCAATAGTATAACCAGTGAAAATGTTTTATACCAGAGACATAAAGAACAAGAAAGTCATTTTTCCCAGAGAACTAGCAGTCTGTTTGGGAATGGTATCTGTGCTGAAGTCTTTCCTAGAGGAAATGGTTGAAATTGCCTCCCAATGCTATATTTGACCTTGCCCCCCACAGCTGTCCCTAGAAGTGGGAGATTTGGAGCTCTCAGGGTGAAGATATCCAGCTATTGGCCATAACCTTATGGTACCGGATGCAGATACATATGTCTCCCTCGTGTAGAAAGGTGCACTTTTGAAGAAGGACTCAGCATGTCAATGGGACTAAACTTTGGTTGTAGCCCTAAAGAAGCAGGGTTTAGAGGGGTCTGTTTCACCTAAAATATGTGCCTGGAACCCCCGCCCCATTCCCTACATGTGAATGTTATAGCCTACAAGGTGATTGGCCCTGATTTCCAGACATATGTCTTGCAGCACACTTTGCTGGTAACTGTTTTTCATTTTCTATGCTTGAGTATCCCCATAATGTAGATAAACTAATATTGACTTACATACCCCATTGACATTTAAAAAAAAAAGAATTCTTCATATCTCCTGATCCCATATCCATCTTTGATTGTTTTGGTCTCGTTTGACCATGGCATTGCACTTCCTTTTACTAAACTGGTTTGAGAAATTTGCTGATTTCTTTCTTGACTTTAGAGATTTTTGTTGCTGCTTAAGTATTTTACTTGCATTTCTCAGAGGAAATGCCTGCAGCTATGTGATATCGCTCCAAACGGTAATCCCAGGTTTTTTCATTGAAACTGAATATACCTAACAAGGCACTGTTTTAGAAAGTTTGTGAAAGTTCCTATCTTACAGTCCTCTCAGTTAAAAATCAAGGATCTCATAAATTGTTTCGTACAAGACACCAGTTCCAAACACCATCTGACCTAACAGTGACTCGTTAGCATTTTTCTTAATTACTCTCTTCTTTTGCACCTATGGGTCCGGCTTATCTGAAAGTGAGTTCTGCTTCATCAATATAGCTGCTGGTTATTCCATAGCCTGCTTGGAATTGGTGGGCAAGAGTCTAACTTCGTCTATGGCACAGCCACTTGTGGCAACATGTGACATAAAAGCTATTCCAGAGGATTCAACATATCTTTTACATGTGACAATTAATAGCTGCTGAGGCAATTCAAAATGTTGGTCTGTAGTATGCTTTAGTCTAGCTCATGCTCTTTAGTGAGCCAAAGGTGACTCAACGTTCTCTGCTGCATTCCATTTATGTGTTTTTCTTGACAGTGGCTTCTTCGTAATCAGCTTCGTCTGTTATCTCAGTTTATTCTGTTGAGCCAGTATTTTCATTCTACAAGGTTTTGCTTTCAGGGTAGTTACTGATTGATGGGTCAGGGAAATAAAGCATCATGTTGCCAAGCATGCATACCAAACAATCCTCCTTGGAAAATGTTTTTCATGGCCCTTTTACATTACTTGTTTCTGTATTCAGGAAGAGCCTACACAATTTTTCAATATCAGCATTCTTAGTGCACACAAGCAAACCATGAGCTCCCCTTGTGATCTTCAGTCATCTGCAGGTGTAAAATCCATGATCACTTTCAAAGAAGATTTTATCAAGCTTTAGCAAAGGGCTATGCATCGTCAAGAATCACAATTGACAACTTGCTTTCTGCCAATGGGTTGGAGAAACTCACACAAGCCTAAGAGATTTAGGCGAGAAACTGGGAGTGATGCTGTAGAGAGAGAAACAGGGAACACTCATCTTCATCTTATTGGACACTTCAGAAAGGTTCAGCATTCATGGATGGAACATACTATTGATCACAAAGAAGAAAAACATTATCTAAGGTTTGATAAGAATATAAACTATATGCAATAAATGTTAAGCGTTTGTCAATGTTTACCCATCTCCAAGATGGATTACAATAGTTTGATTCCCTGTGTCAATCTGGAAATGAGCAGCTAACACTTGGAAGCCACAGGAAGTTGTAACAGGATGTTTCTGACCAGGAAGCAGAAACAGCCATATTTTAAAAACTCTGCCAATTTTCTTGCCTAAACTGAAGGAAACACGAGGGAGAAAACGAGAAAGAGAAGAGCCGGTATGTCTATGCCAAAGTAGATGGTAGCTAGAAGCTATACAGCTAAAACAGGATTCTGTGGTGGTGAGGCAAGGCTCTTGAAAATCAATACTTCTTGCCTGTAGTGCGGAACGCACTCCAAATGACTCCGGTGAAGGTAGTCCAAACCCCCACTGCCCATAGTTAATTTGATTCTGTCAAAGCGTGGCCAGCCCTTGAAAATGAGCGCTTCTTGTCTGCAGTGTGGGATGTGCCCAGGTGCATGTTCTGGTGAAGACCTGAAAGAGCGGGCCGTCTTCACCTATCATCGGCCAGAAGAGGCTGACAACCCCCCTTGGTTGCAAGATGGACATGGAAGGTATGTGGTGTTTTAGTATTAAAGAGAGTTTGGCACATTGTGAATAACGTTGCTTCAGCGATAAGGTCAACACTCTGTATCTTAGCAATTCATAACTTACTTCTGGCCAAGGAGTGAGAGAGCTGAGGTCCTGTAGAGAATCTAGCTTATAGTAATGTGGAAAAGAAAGGCAGCTGAGGCCCCAATGGGAATGACATTATCAAAATAATATGCTAATCTTCCTCCTTAGAGTGACACGCTAAGAGAAATAAATTATTTAATTGATGGTCAAGACTATTCTGAATGCATCCATTATCTCCATTTCTCCACCTAGAAGCAAACCAATAGCAAAAATATTTTCAAAAAAGCCAGGCAAGCTACGCAAGACACCTTGCCTGCAGAGAAGTCCTCTCTCCATTGTTACAAATGGGAGTGTTAGTATGGAGCCTCTTCAAATTGAGACATTGTTTGAATCCGTTCACGCCTCGTTACCTTGGGACCCTACCATGGTCTTCAAAATGCAAAAATTGATCTGCTATTGTGACAGACTCGGAACCTGTTATATTGTGTATTTCCAATAATGTAAACAGCTATCCTTTTACTAACAGTATCATCCATCATACCCCATTGAATATCAAACTGCTCCAGGTTGTAAATGACTCAAGACCGAACTAGCAGAATTCAAGGCGTGTGTCAAGTCACTAACTACCCAGCTTAAAGTAGTCACACCTTGTGTACAAGAACTGGTTTCCATAAATGATCAATCTACCATATTGTCGCAACGTGGGAGTGAAGCTAGATTAGATAACATAGACAAGCATTGCTACCAGCTCTCCAATGGAAGATGCCACCCGGAGCCTTTGAGGTCAGTACAAAAGGCCATGTGTCCTTGGAGGAAATCCCCAGTATAGGGAAAAGAAGAGCCACACATACAAATCCATCTGCTTACTCATGAAAGATTTAATTCATCTGGGTGGGGAATAGATGTATTCGCCCTTGTTTGTATGAATGGGCTGCCCCCTCCCCACACAAGGGATTATCATCAGGCAATGTCTTTGCATTTTGCCAGAAAAATCTTCCTTAAGCCTCCTCAAGATCATGACTTATGTTCGAAAGGGTTTATTTACATTCATAATACTGCCAGAACTTCTACTGGCACAGGAGAAGTAAGAGACGCACTGATTAACAAAGTGATCCAGTGGATCTGAGATGTTCGCAGATACACTTCAGAAATTCGTTCAGACATTCTGAGGGCCAATACATTGTTCAATACATGGAAATACATGCCACAATGTCAAAATATAATTGCCATCATGAGACCTGGCTGATTGCTGATAGCATTGGAGGCCTAGTCGTTCTGCTCCGTACCAACAAATGTTTGATTGAAGTACAAGCCGCCCCTGGCAAGGGAGGAAAGTCAACAAGCTAATAATTTCACTCCTCAAGATCTTCTAAAGGAACCTTGTTCTTCAGTTGAAAGTGTGGCTTGACTTTGCACAAAGTAATCACAGCTGCTTTCTTCTTTACAGCTAAACAGAATGTTGCTGGCCAGCTTCGTCATGATAGTAACAGCCTCAAATACTCCCACTGCCAGAATTACCTAGGAAATATATCACCAACCCAAAAGCCACTATACTGGTATGTTAAAGTTCTAGTTTATTGGCCTAACTTGCACTGTTCCATTGTCACTGATTGCCACAGCCTGTTAGACCCAATTATTCTACTATGTGCAAGGTCATACGTGATCTACTCTGTCCCATCACTTAATTTGTGCGTTATCCTCACTCTGGTGGTTTTACATTCCATTCCACAGGAGTCAGTCTGGTTACTTCATGGTGTCATGAAGGTACACTCACTGCCAAAAAAAACATTCCCTAAGAGTTTTATTGAGGTTTTGACTTTCTTGGGCATTAAACATGGAACTTCCACATTAAACTGGGGATATGAATAAATGATGTGGGGATAGGTTTAACAAATCTACTAATCTGGCACATTTTTTGTTTACCTGAGCACAGATGTTAAGTTGAGTGGTAAACTTATTTCCATAGTCTGTGAGTTTTTGCTACACAAAGTTAAAATGTGCTAAGAGTTTATTTGTTCATGTTCAGGATATCTTGTAACCACAGAGTTATCACTGGAATCCTACCTAAATACTACAGATCTAAAAAAAAAAGTCTAGTGAGGGTTAATCAGATCAGATTCCACTCCCTCAGTACTATTTAAACCAAGTACCTTTCTCTGATGCCTGATTAGCAATCCTTCATCTTCATCATCTGCAGAGATCAAAAACAGAGATACCCATAGCATACAAAAGGTTGATGGGACACCGCAAAAAAGATGATCTTCACTACACTATGTTGTTCTTTTCCTTCTCTACCAGTAGCAATTTTGTAGGATGTCAGATTTTGATTCACAAGATTTCAAATCTAATATAGCTTTGTATCTGTCTTGGCTTGTAAAGATGTCACTTTTTCCTTTTCATCACCAGAATCTGCATAGCATTGGATGTTTGGAATAACACTGTCTCCACTTATCCTATCTGGTGAAATGTCTTTTTCAGTAAGCAGATCAAGGTGTTATGTTTTGGGAAGTTGAAGGGTCCATGTCAAAATGTTAAGGCTTATGATGTATTCCTCCCACTTCTCTAGATAAGGAAATTATTTGTTTATGTTGAATTTAGTAATGATTGTCATGACTGGATCAATGTTCTGGTCCTTGATTCATTGGTAAAATTTGCTGATATTAAGGTTTATCTGTTACTATGCATTAGGACCATCTCCGGGGAGGAAAGCTGAGGCCTTTTGCCACCAAACAGAAAGCCTACTCTGTTCCATCTCAATGTAGTTGAAGTAGCAACTTCATTAGTTGGTTCTAAATACAGATTGTTTCACTTCCCCTGGAATACATTTCTTAATTATAAGTAGCTCTTTGGATTAGAAACTAAAGAGAGTCCACTATAATGTTTGCCCCTCACAGTGCTACTAAAGCTTCTGACATCCTGCTCTGCATCATGGAGCATTATTTCTTGGCTTTCCATGTGATTAGTCATGTGTGTTGGTGGATGAGTAAGTATGTTATGAAGGTCTTAGAGAGTTACAATTAGATGGGGTATGTGATCTAATTCTGTGAGCTCTCTTTATTTCCAGCAGAGTATTACATTTTAATTGGAGGATCATTAAGGCAAATGTCTCAGAGACCGAACCAGATTTTCAACTTCACACGTATTTTGAAATGTTTCTCCTTTGTTCTTCTAAATCTGTGTTGGCAAGCACCAACACTATGATTTGTAAATGCTTACATCACTCTAGTCTGTATTCTAAATTGGAGAAACTGTTTTCGGCTGCTTTGACTCTCATTTTGAGGGAGGGGTAGAAGTTTTCTGTTTAAGAAGTTAAAGGTTGATTGATTATGTTTGGAGATGTGGATGCTGTTTTTAAATTCCCACTAAACCGCTTTTTGAGTCTCTCGCGTTATGGGGAGATGAGGTGCCTTTAGGTATTTAGATTTTTTTCTAGAAAACGTCTTAATGCCTGTCATTCTGCCCTAATATCTATCTTCTTACCTTCCTAGATGTACATTGAGGTGCCGATTATGATCCTGGAAAAAATGTCCCCGTACGACTCGTATCCGGTCTTTATACCGTACGAATCGTACAAGTGCCGTACAAACTGCCAAGTACGATTCGCATGGGAAAAAGTCCATACGAATCGCATTGGGAATTATTCCCCACACGTCCTCGGGTCGGAAAATGTGTCCGACACATCCTCGGACGATTTACCGTACAAATGTGAAAAGTGAAGTCCGACCGCGCTAGTACGATCCATCCCGTGCGTCCGATGTTACAACCGTATGGAAAAAACACCGTCCGCACCAAACTCCCATAGCAACATGTGCCAGCATATGCGCCCAACACTCCCCCCAGCCCTCCTATGTACGAGTCGAATCCCCACCCGTGTATGTACACCCGTGTATGTACGAGATGTACCCCCACCCGTGAATGTACACCCGTGTATGTACACCTGTGTATGTACACCTGTGTATGTACGAGACGTACCCCCACCCGTGTATGTACACCCCCGTACGTACGGCCGGTACCCCCACCCGCGTATGTATGGAGCATACCCCCACCCCAACAGTGTATGTATGACCCGTACCCTCACCCGCGTACGTATGGAGCGTACCCCCACCCCAACCGTGTATGTACGACCCATACCCCCGCCCCAACCGTGTATGTACGACCCGTACCCTCACCCACGTATGTATGGAGCGTACCCCCACCCCAACTGTGTATGTATGACCCGTACCCTCACCCGCGTATGCATGGAGCGTACCCCCACCCCAACCGTGTATGTACGACCCATACCCTCACCCGCGTATGCATGGAGCATACCCCCACCCCAACTGTGTATGTACGGACCGTACCCCCACCCCAACCTTGTATGTACGACCCGTACCCTCACCCGCGTATGTATGGAGCATACCCCCACCCCAACCGTGTATGTACGACCTGTACCCTCACCCGCATATGCATGGAGCGTACCCCCACCCCAACTGTGTATGTATGACCCGTACCCTCACCCGCGTATGCATGGAGCGTACCCCCACCCCAACCGTGTATGTACGACCCATACCCTCACCCGCGTATGCATGGAGCGTACCCCCACCCCAACCGTGTATGCATGGAGCGTACCCCCACCCCAACCGTGTATGTACGACCCGTACCCTCACCTGCGTATGCATGGAGCGTACCCCCACCCCAACCGTGTATGTACGGACCGTACCCCCACCCCAACCTTGTATGTACGACCCGTACCCTCACCCGCGTATGTATGGAGCGTACCCCCACCCCAACCGTGTATGTACGACCCGTACCCTCACCCGCGTATGTATGGAGCGTACCCCCACCCCAACCTTGTATGTACGACCCGTACCCTCACCCGCGTATGTATGGAGCGTACCCCCACCCCAACCGTGTATGTACGACCCGTACCCTCACCCGCGTATGCATGGAGCGTACCCCCACCCCAACCGTGTATGTACGGACCGTACGCCCACCCCAACCGTGTATGTACGACCCATACACTCACCCGCGTATGCATGGAGAGTACCCCCACCCCAACATTCTAAGTACGGAGCGCACCCCAGGCCCCAACACCAGCACCTTCACCCAACATCGCGCATGTACGAGTCGTACCAAGCCAGACACAAGGACAGCACTGTACAACAAAATTCCCGAAGTACACACCGTACACACGCTAAAAACGCACGTACACAACCAGGACAAAGCAAAACAATACAAGAATACACTATTCGAATGGCACAAAGCCACAAAACATGTCCAACAAGCACAAAAAAAACACATTCACTGACCTGCAACTGCCAAAATCCCAAACAGAGGCCCAAAACACAACCACTCCTTATAACACACCCACCCAAAGTTCAAACACAGCCACACCCACCAATGGACCAATAAAAAGGGCCCACAGACACAAACCATGAGCCTTTGCAACAGACTCACTGCTGCCAGACCCCACAGACAACCTACAGCACCATACTTGAACCTTTACTACACCTTACACTTGCACACCTTCACACACCCACCTTCACAAACACCCCCTCATCACATTCACACACACACCTGCACAACCACACCCACACACCCACAACCATCCACACCCACACCCCTCACCATGCCCACTAACAAGAATCCAAAGTTCACTAGCCAAGAGTTGGAGGTCCTTGTCGACGAAATCCTCAGAGTCGAGCCACACCTCTTTGGAACATTGGTCAGACAGACCTGCATGTCCAAAAAAACAGCCATGTGGCAGAGGACTGTCGATGCTGTGAATGCTGTTGTGTCCACCAGAAGGACCAGGCATGAATGCCAAGCCAGGTGGTACGATCTGCGGAGGGGGGTCCGAGCCAAAATGACCGACGACCACAACCAGGCCAACGTCACTGGAGGAGGGCCGCCCCGCAGGCCCGTACAATACCATCCCTGGGAGGAGAGGGTGATGGCCATACTGCCGGTGGTGTCAGTGGACAGATTAGAAGGACTCTGAGACCCGGGTGAGTACACAAACAACTCACCTCACATGGGGGGAACGTCATCCACAACCAAACTCACAATCCGGCACGCAACCACCCCAAGCTATCGCATGACTCAACCACAATCCATGAACACGCACATGCCACTGGCGCCACCATGCCCCATGCACCCAGCTGGACAATGCAAAGTCACAGGCCACAGAAAACACCAACACAAGACACGGTAAGCCGGATGGCGGGAGTGTGGGCCCCAAAAATCACATAGTGCAACTCAGAAGCAGACAACAATGCCCTCTGCCCATATGGCCTAGGTCACAGCCAGAGAAACAGTGTGTCCCCACACAGGAAATACTTGCCAGCAAATGGCGGACACCTTGCATTAAGACATGGGGGTGACGGCACGTTTTTGCACATGACAGCATCTAATGAACAGCCAACACTGTGAAAGAGTGGCAGCACACACCACCACAGCAGCAGCGCAGACACAGACACTACACCCAATGGGTGCCTGGAGATCAGAAACAAACTCACATCAACAAGCCAAGGGCCATTCAAAGAACTGCAAAAAGTGTGTGCCTAGGAAGCTGGGCTGAGGTGACAGAGGGTGACACACAGAGGGAGGGAGAGGGGGAGAGAGAGGGAGGGAGACACAGGGAGATGGACAGAGGGAGGAGGCTGGCACAGGGAGACGGACAGAGGGAGGAGGCTGACACAGGGAGGGAGAGGGGGACAGAGAGGGAGTGAGAAAGGGACACACAGGGAGACCAATTCAGCCTTGGGGGGTGTGGGAATGTCTGCTCGTCAGCAGGTGGACTGCGTGCATGTAGACAAGAGTGGCCAGTGCCTGAATCCCCCTCTCTTCTCCATGGCAAAACACTGGGCCATGTCTCAACCTGTGCACGAGCACAACGCCAGCTACCTGCATTATATAAGTGTGTGTAACAACTCCATGTGCCCACGTACAGTGCAACACGGAAGGCGCCAATGCATGGCTCGCCACACCTGCTCACTCCACTGCTGACTGCAGTCACAATTGATGCAGCAAGTAAGACTGTGCCACACATAGGTAAAGTTGCAAAAGCTGTGGCCAAGGGACATACCCATGCACAAGTGCACTGTGAGTGGAATGCAAGACATATCCAAATTCCCAGAGGAAATGTGCCAACTTAGAAACGAATGAAACATGGATGTTGGATGGAACCAAATTAACATTGTCTCTCTCACACACAGGTCAACGTCGTGGATCACCCCCCAACACTGGGGGGGAAGACTCACCGGACCCGGCTCGGCGGGATGACGGACCCACCGGCAGCGACGACTCTCACCACTCTGTGGACGACCCCGACCAACCTGGCCCCTCTGGTGTCCAACCACCTGCAGCACCTGCGTCAGGTACAACTGGGCCAACCACCAACCCCACTCCTGCCACATCCCAGGAGACACCCAGGATCCCTGCCCCACCACCACAATGCAGCCAGGCTGTCCAGGAGGGACACGGTGTACCGGGCACCAAGGAGGAGGCAGGCGACAACGCCAATGCCACCCCTCAGGGGTCCCGGAGACCCGATGTGCCCACAAGGGCAGGCCAGGTGCAAGTGGGCAGGGGTGGTGGGAGTGGAGGACGGCGGAGGCGCGAGCCTGACCAGTTGGCTGCGGAACCGGTATATTCCCATGTCAGAAACATCCTGGAGACTTACCGGCAGGACACCACGGGCATGGCCCAGGTTGTGTCCATCCTCGAGGAGATGAAGACCCAGCAGGCCCAGCAACATGCGGAGCAACATGCCTGTCTACTGCGACACCAAGGGCGGATGGAGGACAGACAGGCTGAGCTCGTGACGGTGTTCACGGGAATTCACCGTACACTCCGTCGGATAGCCGACAACATGGGCAACCCTCCCTGTGTCACCAGGCGTAGAACATCACCACCCACAGGGAGGGATCAGGAGGAGGAGGAGACATCCGACGGAGCATCCCAAACATCGTCACGGCCTGCTTCTGAGGGTCCCCGCAGGAGGGCGGGTCGTCCACGGAAAAGACCGTGAGGGTCGGCGCAACAGCACAATCTCCCAGGACACCTGGCCTGGCACCTGGCCCACTGGATCAACAGCAGCACAGCAGCAAAAGACATTCTCTGCCACATGGACTTGCTGGTCACTGTCTGACCAATGTTGACAAAGACTGTGGCATGGACTCTGAGGATTTCCAATGGCAAGGACACCAACTCCCCTAGTGAACTTTGGATTCCAGACACCCGGAAAGCCCCTCATGTCATACCCCCCCCACGTACCCCAACAAAAATAAAAAGTTACACGATAAAGAGATGATGCCTACATTTTGCATTATTACCTTACATGTGTCTTGTAAAGTCTAACCATGCCTGAGTTCTCATATGACTCCAACCATCCACACCCTGGGGCCTGAGTCTGGCACCGGACACACATGGGTCACAATGTATTAGGCAACACAGACATGGAGCACCATACACACCCGTGATGGGCCCAACCAGCTGAGGGGGTGGCCGCACAACCGTGCCGACAGACATATTGAGTACAGCGACAGCCATGCGCAGAGGTCAGGGATCATGTGGAGTGTCCTGGGGGGCACCCAGGTATGTGTGGACAGGTGGCAGAACCATGTCCTGCAAGCTTGAGTCAGGTGGATGCAGAGAATGGTGGCCTGGCCAACGTTGAATGCATGGGGATGGCACATGTCACAATACCCACACAGTCATGGACATCATGCACAATACACAGTCTAATCCCACACAAACAGCTTGCATCTTGCTACTCGACACATAGACACATAGCCACTATCAGGGAAAACCATGCCAGACATGCCGTATGCACCGTGGCAACACACCAGCATTGACTGAGAATAGGCACCTTGGAGGCATAGGGACACCTTTATTATTCATGTATTCGGGAATGCAGAGGCAACTCGGAGTACACATACACAGGTCATGTGGAGTAACATGTGGGTCCAACACAGGAACCCCCTTCTGCAGCACAAATGCTTGATAGCCATGGAACTGGCACACAAGTGTCGGCTAACAGCTAAACACCCCCTGCTGCTCACGGAGAGGCTGCCATACACCATTGATCCTCTGATGTGGAAGTCCCACACCATGTCAAGCCAATGCAAACCGTATGTGTCCGAGGGCAGTGTTACACACATTGATGCCATCATCACAATCCACTATCCCATCACAGATGACTGTCAACAAGTCTGACCATCTATTCAGGTGTACCCAGCTACATGTCATGTGTCCCATGGTGATGCGACATGTCTGCAGAGGAACCAAACATCGACAGGGGCAGTGTGCACACATCGTAAACAACTGCCACACTCAATACACCCCTGATGCATCCCTTACCCTAAGGAGACTTCCAAACTTGTCCGTGCGTGTAACGCTGAGTCAGCACACGATGACGTGTCCATGAGGAATAGCAGTGCCACAATAATGCAACCAGCAGACGGCATGCGCAAGTACCTGGGGATGAGAGACACACAAGAAGTCAGCCACAAAAAGCTCATCCACTTGCATGTACTCGACACATGTAAGGATGAAAACATGCTAGGTCACAATTATGACTGGGGAAATACACTCATCACTGGCACCATCACTCGAGTGACACATCCACACACACCTCTGACTCACGTGGCATACATGCAGATGGACACACACATCGCAACACGTGCCACACGGGGACCAATGCGTGCACACTCAGACACTGGTACTCACCACTAAGCAAAGAAGTCGCGTATGAGCCGACTCCGAATGTCCTCTTGTGGAACCACATCCTCCACATCACTAGCCCCATTGCCAAGCCCTTCGTCCTCCACGGATGGATGGTCCTGATCATCTTGATCCAGGATGAGTGGCACAGCTTTCTCAACTGCCATGTTGTGCAGCATGCAGCAGACCATGAAGATTTTGCAGACCTTCGCCGGGGCATATGGGAGGGCGCCGCCGGTCTTGTAGCGGCATCTGAACCGGCTCTTCAGGAGGCCAAATGTCCTCTCTATCACTCGCCTTGTCCGGCCATGGGCGGTGTTGTAGCGGAGCTGGGCCGGCGTGCTGGGGTTGCGGAGAGGTGTGATCGGCCATGGCATGTTGTGATAGCCAGCGTCCCCTACATGGAAACCACATGGACATAAGTAGGACAGGAGAAGCGGTCGTGCTGGAAGTCTACGCAAAATACAGGACAGACAGAGTGTACCCACCAACAACACATGCTCGTTCGTTGCGCAGCTGCGTCATCATTTCAGGCACCCTGCTACGCCTCATGATGTAGGCATCGTGTGCTGATCCTGGAAAACGAGCACAGACATGTGAAATCACCATGTTGGACAGACACACCACAAGGGCATTGATGGAGTGGTAGTGTTTGCGATTCCTGTACGCTACCTCCTGTGCCTGTGGTGGTACCAAAGCCACATGTGTCCCATCTATGGACCCAATGACATGGGGCATCCCTCCCAGGGCATAGAATCCACGCTTGACCCCAGTCAACAGTTCAGGAGTTGGGAAATGGATGAACTCATCAAGGTGAAGCAACATGGCCTCTAAGAAATCATGCAGCACACGGCTGAACATGCTCTGGGACATGCCACCAACATGAGCTATGGTATATTGAAAGGTACCCGTGGCAAGAAAATGTAGGGCTGCCATTACCTTCAGCTTGGGTGTCAGTGCCGTAGGATACCTGTGCAGCGGTTGCAGGTGTGGTGCCAGCCTTGCCGTCAACTCCTCAATCAACGGTTGGGGGAAGCGGTAGCAGCGTATACAGTCATTCTCCCGCATGTCAGCCAAGTCCGGAATTGGTCGGGGAAGAGGCGGCGCTCTGCAGTAATTTGGAAGTGACAAGGAAGAGTGAATGCACTACAACAACAATTTATTTGTACTGAGCACATGTTAATCTGTCAATACACATATGCTACATACGGAGTTAGGTATGTGCCACATGCCCTGGACACGTATGGCTGCCAGGTGACACTCCTACCAGGACCCAGCTACACACGGAGATTGTGCACCTCCACATGCCATGGCATGGGATTAGCTGTGTCCCAGTGTAAGTGAACAGCCAGACGCAACACAGGAGTCACATACATAAACACATCAGCAGAAGTAGGATGTCGATTTCAGAGACAGGTAGCGGAACACTAGAGCCACAGGTCACATGACATTACACTAGGACAGCCCACACACCTTGCCATTAAGGTGTACATGTAATGACTCACCACACATACATTGAGAGGATGCAGACAGGTCCTTGTTACGCTACTCCGTGTCCCATGCATACATACACACCTCACATCCGATACCACATGTGGCCTGGTGTGCGTAACAGTGTGCCATGTCCATCTACACACAGACACATGTTGGTTGCTGCAACAGCTGATGCTCTTGAGGGAACACCAACATCAAGCTAATGGGAACACACCACACATACATGACATAGACACATCGTGCACCGTGGGTAGTCACATGTCTGGTGTGGTAACCCCTGTAGCGGGCATCAGGGGACACTTGCGTGTGTTGTTGACTGTGCCATGCCAGTGACGCTCATCCCAAGTGTGCAGTATGACATGCACACATGTCAAAAGAGTCATGGGCATGCCTGGCACATATTGCACCGTCACACATAACATCTGTACACATCTCATCATACATCTATTGCCTTCTCGACTCAGGAGTAATGTGCCACATCACAGCCTTTCACACCTGTGCCACACACATGTAGTACTGCCCAGACAATGGCTTGATGTCCATCCATGGACAAGTATGTCAGCTCTATTCCTTCCTGTGTGCTGCCTGTCACCACTGTGATGTGTGAAAGGCACCGTACATTCGCTCAGAGGGCCTGTGTACGTTCCCTAACACTATGGGAGTGCTGCCGTATGCGTACCCATAGTGATAGTGAGCGTACAGGCGTGTGTACGGTCCGTATCACTATGGGTGTGCTCGCATATCCGTACCCATAGTGATAGTGAGCGTACAGGCGTGTGTACGGTCCGTATCACTATGGGTGTGCTCGCGTATGCGTACCCATAGTGATAGTGAGCGTACAGGCGTGTGTACGGTCCGTATCACTATGGGTACGCTTACGCGAGCACACCCATAGTGATACGGACCGTACACACGCCTGTACGCTCACTATCACTATGGGTACGCATACGCGAGCACACCCATAGTGATACGGACCGTACACACGCCTGTACGCTCACTATCACTATGGGTACGCATACGCGAGCACACCCATAGTGATACGGACCGTACACACGCCTGTACGCTCACTATCACTATGGGTACGCATACGCGAGCACACCCATAGTGATACGGACCGTACACACGCCTGTACGATCACTATCACTATGGGTGTGCTCGCGTATGCGTACCCATAGTGATACGGACCGTACACACGCCTGTACGGGCCATTGCTATGCATTTGAGGTGCCCTAGGGCCCCGGAACGCACCGTACCTGTGTGTGAAACTCCAAATTACATAGGGGACACATGAGGGACAAGTATAAAGGCCTACATGCATGCTGGTTGTCATGGAGACCAAGTTTAAAGTATGAATTTTTTTCTGCAGGTGCACAGCAGAAGTCAGTTTGAATGAATCTACTTTGTTGCAATGTGGTTCTGGAGTTGACATCATGCTCAAGAAAAAAAACATTTAAAACCCACTGACTGTGCTAGGTTTGAAGGGATTGGAGGAAAAATAGGATGCAAATGTGAGTGACTAATCACTCTGTACTCCTGTGCATGAAACAGGCCAGCAAGGCAGATATAAGGCAGCCAGGTCCCATGAGGGAGCACTTGCCTGCACAACTTTGGATTCTACGACCCAGCTGCTGCTCCTGATTCCCTGGAACCATGTCAAGGTCTGTGGAGAGGGCACAGCCTTTCCCCCTGGAGGAGAACCTGGCATTGCTGGATGTGATCCTCCCACAGTACCCCCTGCTGTATGGGCGACCAGGGTATCAGGTGAGTGCAGAGTCTACTAGCACAGACTGTGTCCCTTTTTTGTGACTGTGACTTCTGGCATTGTGTCCAGGTGTGACACACATGCAATGTACTGTAGGGGGGGTCCCGGGGGGGAATGCCTGATGTCTCCCAGCCAGAGCATGCTGTGGTGCATGTCTGCCGTCCTCACTTGCATTGTGTTTACTGTGACAATCACTGCATGGTGCATGCCACATTCTGCCTGTCTTATCCTCCTGGGAATGTAGCCTCTACAGTCCTCATTTGATTATGTGGTCAGCCCAGTGTGACAGGTGACTGTACCCACAGATGTGTGTTAGTTCTGTGTACCTGTGCTGAGAGTGTCCACATGATGTGTTCGTACCCTGGACATCAGTGTGTGTGTAAGTCCCCTGTCATGTGGGTGGGTGCATATGTGGAGTGTAGCAGCCGGGCTGCATGAGGAATGGATATACCCTGCCCATCTGATGTGAGCAGGGAGCAGTGCTGTGTGTCTGACGTGCAGAGCCAGCCCCACACCTGTGAGCCCCCCCCCCGTCTAGTGGCACATGTGCAGAGTGAGGTTTGTCGCTGCATTTGGCAATGGCAGGTGAATGTCCTGTGCCTGTGTGTGTCTGTGTACTCTGCTGAGGTAGCGTCAGTGGCCTGTGCCATGTGACTGCTTAGAGGTGCTGCACATAATCCTGGTGTAGCTTGTGATGCACAGTGTGAGCCTGGATCACTGATTGTGTCGTTGCCCTCATTCCACCTGTGTACTTTCAATGGCACGTACTGCTTTTGCCCTTCCCCAGAGGATTATGTCCCTATGACAAAGGTGCAATGCGTTGGATGCATACTATGCCTTGTTGTAAACAGCAAATTTGTTCTAATATGTGTCTCTGTGACATGTGCCAGGTGCATTGATGTAGTGTCACTTGTTCATCCTCACAGGTAGGCGCCTCTGCCAAGAAGCAGATCTGGATGAACGCCGTCAGTGCCGTGAGGAGGACGGAGGGTCGCAAGCGGCGCCTGGCCCAGGTGAGGAAACGCTGGCAGGATATCCGGTGCTGGATGCGGAGGATCGCACGGGTCCTGCTGGGGAACTCACCTGAGACCCATAAGAACCACGGGCGCCGCCGTCTGACCCACATCCACAAGCGTGTGCTGGCGGTGGTCTTTCCAGACTTGGACAGGTGCTTACAGGAGAAGCAGCAGCAGGAAGGGGGTAGGTACATGTGTGTTTGTTGTGTGTCACCAGCATTTGTAAGTGCACAGTTGCATGGATACACTGCCAGGGTTTAAAGGTGCTGTGCAGATCCTGTTACCCACAGTATAGCGGTGCTCTCTTGCCTACCTTCCCCTCCTTGCAATGTGTTCCGTGGTCTGTGTGTAGTCACACCTTCACAGGGTTATCTAGGCTGGCAGTTTATCCACGTGAACAATGCCTGTAGCATCATGTGTTGGGGTGGTGTGTAACAGGTTTTGGGACCTTGCCTGTGCCCTGTCCAGTTCAGTACTTGTGGGTTCCATGTCAGTTGGCACTGATGCTGAGTACAGACATGGGAGTTAGTCTCTCAAGTGTCATGCCTTACAGCACGCATGTCCTATGTTGTGGCCTGTGACATGATGTGCATGAGTGTGCGATACACATGGTGCAGGGATGGTGGCGTGTGTTGCAGTCATTCCCATTCAGGACCATGGAGTTGTGTGGCCACTACTGTCCCCTGGGGCATATTTTCCTAGGTGTCATGTGTGTCATCACAAAATGTGGACACTCTCAGTGTCTACAGCATAGGTTGTGCTCTGTGCCATTGTCCCCTGGCACCATGTGTATTGACGTAAAATGTAGTACAAGTGTCCACTGTACAGCCTGACCTGATTTTCCTTGTTCATACTCACGGTGGCCAGTGCCTGTGTGACTTGTTACAATCATCTGATGATGACCATTTGTACATGATTATTTGGACAGGGGCACCTTGGGTATTTTGTGTCCAATCTTGCATTTATCCAGCCCATGTGTATTTCACCCAGACTAAGAGATGTAAGTGCTTCCTGTGTCTCAACAAATTGTCTCATGTAGGGGGTGGTTGGTGCGGGCAAAGCCTACATGTCAAAACCTGATATCTCCTTGCTAGGTCAGGCCAGTGTGTGATGTTTGTATGGACATACACTCAAGGTGCAGTGAGCCAGTCATGGTGGGCATGTTTTCAGTATTACCTATGCAGCATGTGCCTCAAGTTCATGGATATGGTCCCTGCTCATCCCTATTTTCGGCAATGCTGTGTGGTGCAGATGCAGTGCTGGATTGTCCCGAGAGCCTGGCTCCTCTGTCAAAATCCATTTCATGTCATTTGCTATTGTGTCATGCTCTCCATAGTTTTTCAGTGGCATGGTGGGTCAACCAACTGTGTGTTGCATGCCCTACATATGTACCTTGTTTTGTAGATGTTACTCATCTTTCTTTTCAGGCTATGCACTGTAGCCTATGTAGATTGGACTCATGTGACATATGTATACAGGTGTATGATTAATTGCTGTCTCTTCACCTTGCCCACAGCATCGTCGGGGGACACGGAGGGAGACATCAGCACGGACGGAGCGGAGGGACCGAGCACCAGTGCCAGCGGTGACATCGTGGCTGGCACAACGAGTGGAACTGAGGCGGAGGAGAGTGAGGCCGAGGACCTGTCCAGTGCCACCACAGAATATGAAGCTGACGGGTCCGAGGATGAGCTCTCCGAGTGGGCGGAGGCTGCACCAGCAGCTGACAGCGGCACAACATCTCTCCCCGCCCCTCCATTGCCATCAGCCGCCTCCCACTTGCTTGTGTCCCTTCCCAGCGTGCCCGGTCACCACATGTCTCCTTCCTGCCAGGCACTGCACCCCCTGCCCCTGTCTCCACTGCTGCCGCCAATGCCGAGTCTGTGGACATCCAGCGGCAGTTGCAGGTTGGTCAGCCTGCGATGCTTAATGTCCTCCATGGCCACAGCCAAGTGCTGAACAACATGGAGGCATACTTGGAGGGCATTTTCTCATCGCAGGCTGACCAACGCAACATTCTGAGGTCCATTGACTCGACACTGACTGCAGCAGTGGGTCTCCTGCAGCGCTTCGTCCAACCCCCTACCCCTGACCCATCCACACTTCCCACTCCCATCCCTGTCCCACGTACACCCAGACGTCAGCATGCACCCACCACAACAGACACAGGCACCACACCAGCAGGGAAGGTCAAACGCACACCTCCTGGCATGCACACACAGGGTGAAGTAGGCACACCCACTGGGTCGGGGGGCAAACGTAAGTCATGCAGCCAGAGTGGGAGTCCGCATTCCACCAAATCCACTCCCTCCAAATCCCCTCCCCTCAGCTCTCCTGGCCACATATCCAGCAAAGACTCCTTCATGGCCGCTCTGTCCCTGAGCCCCACAGTGACACCACCCCACAAGCGGTCAAGGGAGTCCCCGGTCGGGGTGGTTGAGTCCCCCCCCTGTCCACACCCTCCCCAGTGGTGCTGCGACCCATTCCTCTGACCCCCCCTCCTTGGGGCCTGTGGTTCCTTTGGGTGCAGGGGAGTCGCTGGAGGACCTTGCTAAGGTGTGCAGCGCCATCCTGGCCTCCGCCTTTGGCCTTGCCCCACCCGCTGTGGTGGAGTCCTCCATCCCTGCACCCACGACGCCTACCCTTCGCCCTCATGTCCCTGCGGTGCCTGGTCCTTCCCCCCCACATGATGCCCCCCCCCTCTGGAAGACGAAGGAGTCTGACTGTGCAGGCAAGCTAAGGGACACGCGTCCCACTGTGTCCCCTACCTGGATTTGAACTTTGGATTGCCCTATGGGCATTGTACATTTTGAACTTTCAAGGGACAAACAGATTTTTGGATGCTGAATAAAGCAATTTCTTTTTCCTTAGTACACTACTGTCTGTCTGGTATTGCTGTTGGTGGACCTGCTCCATTATTTTGGGTGGTGATAATGTGTTGGGTGTGTGGGAATTGTAGTCTTGTGCTGGTCATAGGGTGGATCCTGGTATCTGTGTGCCATCACAAGCTGTTGGCTACATAACTTTGTTCATGTAAGCAGTTACTGCATGGTGACATTGTCCCAAGGTGTGTTCCTTCCTCTGTGTAACCTGACATCTTCCCTGCAGGGTCTTTCCAATATGTGGTGCTGAGCTGTGTCTACATTGGCTGGGTGTGTGACGGACTCGTTGGACTTGGGCCATGCATGCTGAGCGATGTCTCCACCTGCATCATTCGTGTCGTCCTTGGTGGTCACTGTACTTGTGTATGTAGACTGTTGTCATGACTTCATGTGGGCATGTTTTCTTTTCGGCGCTATGCATGTGTATACTCCCAGCCTCGCACACATGTGGTACATGTACTGCAGGATCTTTGTGCACCTGACTGACATTTGTGGGCATTGGATCTGTGGGTACTCCACCCTTTTCTTTGCAGGGGCACTGCTGTGAGTGTTAGGCACCCACCCCTCCTGTGTCTGGGCACTGCTGGGAGGACTCTGCACACACCCCTCCTGTGTCTGGGCACTGCTGGGAGGACTCTGCACACACCCCTCCTGTGTCTGGGCACTGCTGGGAGGACTCTGCACACACCCCTCCTGTGTCTGGGCACTGCTGGGAGGACTCTGCACACACCCCTCTTATGACTGGGCACTGCTGGGAGGACTCTGCACACACCCCTCCTGTGTCTGGGCACTGCTGGGAGGACTCAGCACACACCCCTCTTATGACTGGGCACTGCTGGGAGGCCTCTGCACACACCCCTCCTGTGTCTGGGCACTGCTGGGAGGACTCTGCACACACCCCTCCTGTGTCTGGGCAATGCTAGGAGGACTCTGCACACACCCCTCTTATGACTGGGCACTGCTGGGAGGACTCTGCACACACCCCTCCTGTGTCTGGGCACTGCTGGAAGTGTTAGGCACCCACCCCTCCTGTGTCTGGGCACTGCTGGGAGGACTCTGCACCCAACCCTCCTATTTCAGGATATGTACGCTTAAAACATACACGGGTGTGGGTTCGCTCCATGCATACGTGGGTGGGGGTACGCTCCATACATAAGTGGGTGAGGGTAAGGGTCGTACACACACTGTTGACATGGGGGTACGCTCCATACGTACGCGGGTGAAGGTACGGATCGTACATACACGGTTGGGGTGGCGGTACGCTCCATACATACGCGGGTGAGGGTACGGGTCGTACATACACTGTTGGGGTGGGGGTACGCTCCATACGTACGCGTGTGAGGGTACGAGTCGTACATACACGGTTGGGGTGGGGGTACGCTTCATGCATACGGGGTGGGGGTACGGTCCGTACGTACACTGTTGGCATGGGGGGTGCGCTCCATACGTACGCGGGTGAGGGTACGGGTCGTACATACACGGTTGGGGTGGGGATACGCTCCATACATACGCGGGTGAGGGTACGGGTCGTACATACACTGTTGGGGTGGGGGTACACTCCATACGTACGCGGGTGAGGGTACGGGTCGTACATACATGGTTGGGGTGGGGGTACGCTCCATACGTACGCGGGTGAGGGTACGGGTCGTACATACACGGTTGGGGTGGGGGTACGCTCCATGCATAAGGGGTGGGGGTACGGTCCGTACGTACACTGTTGGCATGGGTGGTACGCTCCATGCATACGCGGGTGAGGGTACGGTCCGTACAAACACTGGTGGTGTGGGGGTACGGTCCATACATACACTGGTGGGGTGGGGGTACGGTCCGTACATACACTGGTGTGGTGGGGGTACGCTCCATGCATAGGGGGGTGGGGGTACGGTCCGTACATATCCGTACCCACGCTGTGGAATGCTTGTGCGGGCCGTACCCAGGCCTTTGCCACGTGGGTACAGCCGTCCTGCCATTGTTGGGGTGACGTAGGTGTGGGCGTGGTACGACTCGTACCCACGCTCTTAAGGCGTGGGTACAGGACGTACCTGTATTGTTGTGTTGCCGGTTCGCGTCATCAACCACTTCCGTTGTGGCGGACGCTGGCTTTGCTGGACACGCCCCCACCCCCTCGTAGTGACCAGGGCCTGGGGGTCAGGTATGTCCAGGGCATGTGTGCTGTGTGACTTGGGTGGGGGTTTTGTGGCCTGCCCCTGCTTCTGCCCCACCCCCCCCTTTCCCCCCTCCCTTTGTTGTTCTGACCTTCTGCGGCGTCTGCGTCGTAACCTGTAGAGGAGGTCGACTGCTATGAGGGCCGGGATGACACGTAGGTTCGGGTCCATGTCTGTCCGTCGCGTGCAGGTACTCCTTGTTCGCGTCGTACTGATTTCCCGGCAGTTTTTGGCTGCCGGAAAATATTCTCCGTGCGGGATGACGTCGGTGCGAATCGTACTTCCTGGTTCGTGAATGGCAGGCTACGTGCGTCCCGACGTCACGTCGGTGCTTTCCCCGATCACATTTGTATGTTTATTTTCGTCGGTCGGGGTTTTGTACGAATCGTACGGAAATAGTATTTCCGTGCGAATCGTACTTACATGTTTGTATATTGTTACGACCGGGTACGTGTCGGACGAAGAGTATGCTCCGTCCGACGGTTCGTACCCGGTTTTTACAGGATCGTAATCGGCACCTGAGTGTCTTGTGGGAGGGGCCATTCTTTACAAGTTTTCTTGAAATATTCTCAAGAATATGGTGTGAAACAATTATTAGATCAGACTTCATTGTGCTATTAGTGGCACATGCAGGCTATTGTTTGGGGCTCTTTCGTCTCAGAGAGGTCTAACAACACAGTGGAGATATATATTTTCAGAGTGGAGTACTGGGTTTCACATAAGATGACTTCTACCTAGGGAGTGAATTGTTGGTTGAGGTGACTGTTTAGATGACTTAACATGATCTCAAATTTAATGCCTCTAAAAAGCAAGTGATATTTTCAGGTATTTTTAGTTGTTACATGCAGAGTAAAATGTATTTTTTCTCATTTTGTTTTTGTTTTTCCTAACTCCTTAACTAAAATCTTATACTCATGTCAGATTAAGCATCTTCTTCCTTATAGAAATAATGGATACCATCAAGGAGTAGTAGGCTCATTGACCAATACCAAATTGTATTTGGATATTGCTTTGCTTGGGAGCCTGCTGACGTATCAAGTAGACTAGGTTCAATATAAGTAGACCGCCAATGCCTGTGTGATTCTAAAGGCCAGCAAATATGATAATATCTCATACAGTTTTGGTCACTTGCACTAGCTTCCTATCAATAATCATATGAGTATCAAGCCACTCTGATGCTCAAAAGCATCCATTGTTTAGACTCGATGGTCCCCGGAGAAGAGCTGTTTGCTTACACCCCTTCCTGAAACCAAAGTTCTGGTATTCTGCTTCAGGCCCTACCTTCAATTCTCATTTGAGAAGGGACAAGCTATAGATGGTTGATAAATTCGATCCCTTTGTACAAAGGATTCTAAAAAAAAATACTTAGGAGTACTCTGATTGCTCTTTCGGTCTTTCGGTCACGTTTTCTCAATTCCGCTTTTACTTAAGTTTGATCACTTTGGCACTTGGAGGAAATTAGATTTAGAGAAGAAAATAAAACGTATTACTGTGATCATTGTGTAGTACAGCTTCCTGAGTCAGCTAGAACCTCTGTTTATACATTCTGAGTTAAGAGGTGCTGAAATTCAAAATGGGTGTTACATAGATCATATGAGACCCATAACAAGATGGCCTCCACATTTCTTAGTCATTGATTGTCCGTGGTGGGTGAAAGCATGGAATAATAGAACCGAAAGGTAATGCTTTCAGTGACTAGTTATCATAGTTTGCACAGTCTCATACATTGCAAGGCCTACTTTGAATTTAATTCCATACTTGGGTTTCAGCGATCATTCGAGTGTTGTTGATATCTTCCCAGATTTAGCGGTGGGTACTTTTTGATTCTGGAAGGTAGGTCCCTTGGGTGTGATCATACTGTTAGTCTTTTGCCTGTTTCTCTCAATGACACCTCACTTATCAGCAGGTGACCAGAAACTCCCCTGTTGAATCAGTGAAGGTAGGCATGCAAGCCTTATCTCTTTTGCAGAAGATGGGTGTGGTGGGTGTCAGATTCTTCTTGAGGAAAAGTCCCCAGAGATGTAGAGTGTTGGACTTGGCCCTTTTTGCAGGGTCATCCCAGAACTTTCTGCCTTCCTCCTGTATTTTTTCTGACCTGTTGTTGGTGGTTTTATGACTCTGGGAACTTTATCACTGCAGTGCATGTGCTGTCTCTTGCAAACTTGGTAAGATTGGTCTACACATGTTTGACATATTTAATTTACCTGTGAGTCCCTTGTACAATGGTATTCCGTATACCCAGGGCCTGTAAATTAAATGCTACTGATGGGCTTGCAGCGCTGCTTGCTCCACCCACCGACGTAGCCTTTCAAACCTGTCCCAGGACTTTGCCACTGCAGGTCCTGCGCACGCACAGTTTACTACTGCTGTGACATGGCATCTAAAGTGGGTACCACGTCTGCAACTACCCTTGTACTACACATCAGTCACCCCTAATGTAGGCCCTAGCTAGCCCTATGGGCAGGGTGCGATGTAGCTAAAAGGTAGAACATGTGCCTCAATTGTGTGGCATGTCCTGGTAGTGACATAGGGGATTCCCTGATATGTGCTTCGATGGTAATTCCTGACATGAATGGGGTAGCATGACCATGTTTGGTATGTTTGGAATAGTAGTGATAAATCCTGCTTATTGCTTATTGGTGAAAGCAGATTTTTTATTACTATTTTAGAAATGACACTTTTTAGAAGTTGTCATTTCTGTGTGCTATGTGTCTTTCTGCCTATCTCGATGTGTATTGACTGTCTGGTTCTGACTGACAGGGGAGAGGGGATGTGCACTCACTCCAGCCAGTCCCTGGGGGTGCTGAAGTGTGTCGTGCTCTGCCTGGGTGACTCAGCACTAGGCTGAATAGACCCTGCCTGAATTTAGAGTAGTGGGAGGAGTTGTTCATTGCACCTGAATAGGCTTGGTCTGCATTTGGAGTGGTGAGGGGAGTTGCGTCTGCACCTGAATAGGGCTGTGCCTGCCTTCCACAATGCTGGCTCTGACCCCTATGGTGTGTCTGGGATCAAGGCTTACACTGTGAATAGGGGGTGTTGTGCATTTGTAAATGTATTTTTAAATGCCCCCCAGAACAAAGGCGTTGCAACTATAAGTAATGAAGCAAAGAAGAGTGCCGACCCACCGTAAGAGGCACCAAGAAGTTGCAATGTGGACCGCTCCTCATGCTGCTGGGGCACTAGGCGTTGCCTAGTAACCAGTCAGGATAGCAAGGAGAGAGAGACCCAGTCCGCTGCAGCCCCGCCCAGCAGGAGCTGCGACGAAACCTCGGTGCAATGAGGACGCATTCCAGACAGGAGAAAGCTACATAACTTCCATTTCCGGATGCACCCGAAGGGAGTTCCCTTCAAGCACCGATACCCGGGAGGATCCTGCATGACCCGAGGCTTCTGGGTGAGTGACCCTCCATACCTGGCATTCCGGCTGCAAGAAGCCAGCTTGGAACCTTTGTTTTTCCCACATTTTGTTGGCATCTATACCACGAGCTTGTGGTTAACTGCCTGAGGGGCCAATTCTGGGTTCCATTATCTTGGCACCACATGGCGGACTCTCAATGGAGGCTCCGGTGCTGGGAATCACCACATTTGACTGGGTAGGCAAGCTCAACTTTGGGCAGCCTATGAGGTGGACCCAAACGCGGTATATAACCCTGCTAGTGAAAGGGCAGGTGTGCCGGGGGTCCAAGGCCTCTGAGGGGACAGAGGTGCCTAAGGGTGCTGGAAATATGTGCCTAGGGGCACGGTGACCTCTGCATTCTTCTTTGTGACAAGCGCCTAGTGGCTCTGTGCATATATGTGATGTTACATTGCCAGTTAGGATTGCAAGTATGTGCCCTCTACAGGTACATGCTATGAGACACTGTTGATTTTGTCTATGCATAATGGTTCTATGCTGTTTTTGTAACATGTGCGCTCTATGAGCATTGTGTCTAGTGCACTACATGTCTCTATGACAGTGGCCTAATTGGCCCAGCGATTTATGCGACCCCTGTGAAGTCATGACAAGTGCCTAGTGGCACAGTAATATATGTGATTGTGGTCTAATGTGTTTTTATGGATAATAGAAAGGATATTTTTTTATAAACTTGTGTGGAGTTTCTATTGTGGTGTGCCTAGTTTGTCATGGCTGAGTGAGTGTGTTGCGCAAACGTTTTACACATTGCCTTGGGATAAGCCTAACTGCTCTGCCAAGCTACCAAGGGGGTGAGCCGTTGTTATCTTCAGTGTGAAACTCCCTTGCCCTGACTAGAGTGGTGGGTTCTTCCTGGCTTAGGTGCATAGCCTTGCCAACCAGAAACCCAATTTCTAAAAGAAAGAATATCAAAGTGGACAGCATTGTTCCTGTGTAATTGATTATATGTGTGTTTGAAGTCCAGAGTGCAAAATGTATTTTAATTGTGAAAGAAAAGTAGACACAAAAGCAAGAATCCATTTGTCAAATGCTAAACGCACTCATAAATAACACATTACATCTGGTGAGAGTGCATTTTATGTTTTGTATGTTGCATAGCTGAGAATTAATGATGGACAATCCTTTTCTAGAATTGCTCAGTATGCCGATTTTGCCCCTCACGCTCGGTTTGTTCGGTAGTATCTGGATATCCGTTCAAGTTTTAGTGTGGGTACGAGTGCTTTTGAGAAGCCTGCCTTTGCCTAACCCTCATTACGTGCTGTAACGCGACACCACAAATTCAAATGATTAAGTAAAAAAACACTAGAAAGTAGGCTGGCTAATTTGTTTCTTCAAAATGATTGGCAAACATACAGAGTGGCTATTTGATACGTGGGTAAATTTGAATGTCTTCCGTGGCTTCAATAGGCGAGCGAAATTTGAGGTCACTCTCACTAGACAGTGAACTGGACCAAAATTATATTTTGAGGACACTTTAATGTCCTCCTACGTACTCCAGCATATGTGTTAAAAGTGTAGGCAAACCAGTCCACTAACAGTAATAGAATAATGCTTGCGCTGAAATCTACCCCTCTGCTGTTTGACAATAGACAATGGTGTTCCATAGAGAAGTTTTGTAAGCCTACAGATTCCTTTAAATTCTATAGGGACCCTATGGGGAACACATTCTTCATATTGCTGCTCTATTATATAGTGCTTGACCTAAAGCTATGAGAACATTCTTTGGGACAAGTCTGAAGACTGGCAATAGGTATCTGAACTACGTTTACAGAGATGCTATTTCCAACCAAAGAGTCCCTGGGTTTTGGATTGTTACTTCACAACTATAATTTGCCCCGGAAGTAGTTTGACTAATATTGACCATTTATACTTATGAGACCAGGCAAAATGCAGTGCTTTTTTGTTCAGATTACAAGACTCGGGTGGCTGTTATATACTAGGAATCATCAACTGCAGGGAAGGCTATGACCAGCAGATTTGTTTTATTCATTAATTCTTATAAGTATTGATTTTAAATCATACTGAAAACACTATAACGGATTTCTGGCACGAAAGATCGAAAAGTGCCATTATGTACTTAACTTCTTAGGGAAGAAATTAGGATTTTCTGCTCGGTTTGTGCTTTGCTTTCACTGCTCTCAATGTTTACTCCCTAAAATATTGAACCTAAGTTCACTCTGTGAAAACCAAAGTCTTCTATAGGGGAAGTCCATGCATGCCACGAGGTGTTGGCATAAAGGTCCTCTGCATGGCTTGGAAAATATGTCAGCTTTTCTGAACCGGCCCTGTGGGTTTCCACCAGGGAACTTGACAGTCATGGGAGTCCAAAGAATGTAATTCAATTTTACTTTACCGTTCATTGCCAGAGGTGAGATCTGGTGATATGAACACGTACATTGCCTTGCCCCTTATCCTGAGCAAAGTAGTGAATCGTGGTCGTGGCAGCAATTACTAATCCTCATGTCCTGGTCCTTTTTCCTTCAAATCTGAGTGGGAAATGGCTCGCTGGGTCTCTTAGTGAAAAGTTTCTCAGCTCCTCATAAATTGATGATTGACCTTCTTCGTGCGTGGGACGTGTGGAAACTGTGATTGCAGGGAGTGTGCTTGTTTTACGAGCCCTCAGTGAGAGCTGTGTTTTAAATTTGGGTACTGTGTGCATGGATGCACAAGATGGAAATTGCACTGCCACTTTGTTTTTGTCATTTGCAAGGCATAGGAAAATGCTTCTCCTTTGCCCGGATTTCACTCTGAAATCAGTCTAACCCTGTGTATCGGGGGTTCTCCCTTTTTAGGTCGAGCCTAGTGCAGCGCGCATGTGGTGCTCTAGAAGATGACCTTTAGAAATCGGTCAGCACTTTTCAAACACACACTCGTGCTTGTGGCGGCATCCACCTTGCGGGAGCGAGCAGCGGCGCGCAGGGGCCATCTGTTTGTAATTACCGTGGCCGCACGCGCTTGTTCTTCCACTGCCTGTCTTACCTTCGCTAGTCATGAAGTAATGTTGAATAGTTTAGTGCCTCCTATACAGTGAGTCATGATATAATGACATATAACCACATAACAAGGAGATCAAACCTGAGTGCTACAACTGAACTGCACATTTGAGTATCAGTGTGTGCATTTCTGAAATGTAAACCCTGGGAAGATGGCTAGACCAATCTAAGAACACTACAAAAATATTCACAATGCGTCTGCATGAACTGCACACAACCGTATCCAGCTGAGACCGCGCATTAACATGGACTGTTCTCATACTTCATGGTGAAGGCATGATCAAACGGTGATGACGATATTCGCGCATGCGTGTATACATTTCCTCTCTTATTGACTTTGAAAGAGAAAACGTTTGACGCGAACTGAATTCCCAAGTTTGTGTTTGTTTTTTTAAGTTTACGCATATTGTTTGACGCTGCACCACTGCTATTCCATACACAAAAACGTGGAAAGCAAACTACATTATATTGTTAGCCAATGTTACTGAAAAGATTTGCGGTGTGAGTTGCTGGAGAGAAGGTTGAAGCAGGACCATAGTGCGAATGTTTGAATTTTCCTCTGGTTTCTCTTTGAGTCTTTTCCTGCCCGTGCATGGGCGCAGTCTGAGCTGTGGGTGGTAAGTCGTTGTAGCCCAGCATGTCGAACTAGGGAGATTACGTTAGGGTAGTTAGTACTTGGCCATACAGATGAATCGGGGCATTCATAGAGCGCTACCAGGCAGGTACCAGCACTGCAGATCTGTCACAGGACACTCTATGCCAGCCAGTGCCCCCTCAGAGCACGTGTTTGCTGTGCATGCTTGGTGTTTGCACTGCATGCTTGGTGTTTGCCTGGGGTATACACTCTGATTGCTCGCTGCCACCGCATAGTGAGTTGTGCACTGTATACTGCTCACGTTTGTAGCTCCTGTCCTGGGAATTTAGCAGTCCTAACTGCCTTTCTGCATAACGGACTGGCGCCATGACTTTCTATTTGTCTTATATATAGTTAGAACACATGAACCATTTGCCTTAAGTGACTTTTCTTGTGTGTTTTTGCTGCTGGAGTTGGCATACTAGCAGTGCACCACGCGGATATCATCAGCAGGCCTGGACCCATGGGAGCTTTCATGCCGTCATAAGTGTTTTGCATAACATGACATCAGTTATCGATCTGTTATAGTGCAGGGTGAGTTTTGAAGAAAAGTACATCAGATGGCAAACCTAATCCTGCAAGTAGAAGAGACAAGTTTTAGTCTACCCACTTGATCACGTTTCTCATCCTTAAGCCTGCTTCATTTTAGGCCTTGTAAGAGAACTTTATTTCCAAGGATGTGTAATTGTCATAGGGTACAAAATCTGTTGGCAAAGTTTATTACAGGCATTAAATCTGACAAATTATGTTAGTGGTACAATGCATTTATTAGCTTCACCTCTCTACTGGTACACAATGCTTGGTTCTTTCATAGTAGCCCCCTGCCTAGTCCACTCCGGTCCTCCTACTGGGCCATCTGGTATACTCTCCCTTATTAAAATGAGCAATACCCCATTCCCAGGCTCGTCCCATAGTGGGATGGGTGGTACCTTCATCTTCTTAAGACTTGTTACTTTGCTTTGTGCCTGCGATTTGGCCTACACTTTTTATTTTGAGTGCCGTTTATTTTTATTTTTTTAATGGATGCAATTTGGGCTTGATATATGGCAACATATTCTGGAACTATGCTATGATTGAACCACCCAGAATAATGTGCTGCATGACTAAACACTTTTAAGGTCCTAAAAGTGAGACATATTGGCTATGACAATGCTTGTTCCGTTTTGTTTCTTCCTAACTCGGTGTTGTTCGTCACCTTGCCCGGGGTCATTTGTACAGTGCTCTGTCTGACTCGGAAAACATAAGCACATCTTGAGCGGTTCGAACTGAACAGCTTTATGACTTCCTACTCTGGGAGACTGTGAAAACAGGACGCAAAATGAGGAGGTGTTTTTTCTAGGGCTGGAGGAAGGGTCTAACATTTGGGGAAAGCATCCCTATGGTTGGCTGTAGCTTTCCACTGGAGCACTAACATTAGAATAAGTACAGCCCCTACCAACCAGTACTTAGCACCATTTGGAGTTCTTTGGGACTCTCTACACGAGTACAGAGCAAACATGCTGCCTACCACTGAACCTCGATTGCTGCTAAACCTTCAGAAAAAGGCTAAATCTTAATTCCCATTAGAAGCTGTCTGGCAGTGGCCTCTGAGGATAAGGAAAGTTTTCTACCTACAGTAAGATCTGATCTGTGCCTGGAAGATGAAAAGCTGATCATTTCCCAGCGAGACCTGAGAAAAACCCAGCTGTTTGGAGAATCTGTTTGTTGTATGTAGGACAACTAATTGTAAGGCAATTGACACATGGAATCCACTTCTTGGTCCTGGATGGTGTAGTGGTGGAGCCACCCGGCCCGCACTATACATTGTTGTTAGTCCAGGAACCCAGAGGGCGGGCACGCCTGAAGGTATAAATAAAAGGGCGCATGACCGCTCGGGGTCTTGGCCCGTAACATATCACTGGTGTGCATGTCTCCCATTATTTACTGCCCCATTACTGCGGCCTACTTGCATAATAACTGCGCAGGCCCCCCTGGTGCCGATCCCGACATTGGTGACGAGGCAGGTCCTTCCCACGCCTCTGCCGCTCTGCTGAAGACCTGCTGCCCAGCCTTGTGGTTTGTGGCGTCGGCCAGGGCGGCGCGTCCCCGTAGCAGTGCGGCAACGCTGAGGAGCTGAACATTGCTGTGGGTGCCCACCCTGCGAGCCCGGAGTCCGACTGCGCCGATCCTGCAACGCCACTGAAGGTCAGTGTGGTGCGAAGCTACGGCGTCCAGCTTGTGCCCCAGCGTGTGGCACGATCTTATACACGCTCCTCGGGCAGGCCATGAGGATGCAAGGATGTGTGGAGGAAGGCCGCACCCCTTCCTTTGCCCTGAGGAGCTCGCACGTGCCTGCATCTCCGGCGATGTAAAATTGACCATCTCAGCCCGGCAAGCGTGTTTCAGTCATCGAGTGTGCAAAGCTGACAGCTTTCCCCAACACCAGGAGCAGCAAACATTGGCAGCAGCAAGTGCCCTTAGGACTTTGAGGTTGAGCAGCGCGACCCCCCCCCAGCTCCAGTGGCAACAAGCATTGGCCACAACAATACTTCTGGACACTGGGTGCCAGTGAGCAGGAGGGGTGAGTCCCTGGGCTCAGTTAGCGGGATGGTTCAGAAGGTGACAGGGCCAGCACAGTCCATCTCAGCACTGCAGCAACTAGTCGGCGATCCCTCAAGCCCCTGCGCTTGCACGTGCTTTGGCGAACATGAGTCAGCAGGTTCAGGACGGGGCTGGAGCCCCTGTGCAGGTGCCACAGCCCCCAGTTCCGGCTCAGAGGAACGCCCCAATGCCGCCTGGCCAAGCAACAGCAGCTCCCCTGCCCCCCTTTAGCGAGTTGACGGATCCAGCAATGGTCGCATTGAGGTGGAAGTCGTGGATTGGCCGGCTAGACCACTACTTCATAGGGATGCGCGAGATGGACTGAAGAGTGAAGAGGTCCCTGCTCATGTGTTACGGAGGAGGCGAACTATATGACCTGTTCGAAACTTTACCTAACACTGGGGCTGACAACAACTATGATGCAGCAGTGGCAGCTTTGAACAGGCATTTTGACCCTCAGATCAACCCTGATTTTGAGAGGTTCAAACTCCGCCAGGCGAAGCACTGTGAGTCAGAGTCGATCGACGTCTTTTACGCGCACTTGAGGAAGAAGGCAAGCTCCTGTACCGTTCCTGACCATAGAGAGGCGATAAGGGCCCAGATCATCCAAGGCTGTAAGTCGGTGACGCTGCGCCGCCTGATACTCAGGCAACCCGGAATCACGCTGGATGAGATCCTTGTGCTCGCAAGATCACTCGAGTTGTCGAACGCTCGAGCAGATGAGATGGAAGCAGTGCTCAACCGCCACCCAGGAACTGCTGGCATGCCGAGGCCATCGTCGATAAAAGAAGAGGGAGTCGATGCTATCCAGAGATGCCCAGCAGCACCTCGTGTGTCCGGGAGGCCGCCACACAGTGGCATGTGTGGTAAATGCGGCCTCGAACACCCGCCAGCAGGTCAGTGTTTGCAAAAGGAAAAACTTGCTCCAGGTGTAGAAGGCTAAACCACTTCGCAAAAGTGTGCCGCATCGGAAGGAACAGATCCAACACTCCTGGGCAATGAGGGATGTCGACGGCAGTCGGACAGCTGTCGCTAGAAGACCCGCAGGAGCAAAAAGATGCCGCCCTGCAAGGATTTGGACTCGGTGATAATGACAATGACGTCTTTGTAGTGTCATTCGTGAGCCACGATGGCCCATGTCACCAGACCCCAGCCTATGTTCTCCATCGAAGTGGCTGGGTCCACAGTCAGAGTGCTTATAGACACCGATGCCTCAGTAAACATCATGGACAGAGACCAATGCGAACGTGTGTCCCCATGGCCACCTCTAACATGCTCGAAGGCCACGAACTACACGTTTGGGGGTACCGATCCGCTTCCCCTCAGGGGGGTCATAGAAGTCGACGTCGCCAGTGACTGACGCTGCATTCACATGCAGTTCCACGTCACCAAGGGAATAAGGGGGACGCTACTTAGTTGCCACACAGTGGAGGACCTGGAGTTGGTTTTCTTTGCCAACCAAGTAAATGACCTTCACGCACATGACATCCTCAAGGATTTCCCCATGCTATTCAAGGGCCTAGGATGCCTCAAGGGGAAGGTATTCAAGCTGCACGTCGACCCCACAGTCAAATCGACCGCACTCCAACACCGGAGAGTGCTGTTTAATCTCCGCCTCCAGGTGGAGGAAGAGCTGCGGAAGCTCGAGCAGTTAGGCATAATTGAGAAAGTCTCCGGCCCTATCCCGTGGGTGTTGCCTCTGGTGGTAGCTCCCAAACCAAAGCAGCCTGGCGTGATCCGTCTGTGTGTGGACATGAGGCTCCCAAACATGGCAGTAAAGCGGGAGCGGCACCTCACGCCTACCATGGATGACATAGTGGCGGATTTCAATGGAGCCAAGTGGCTCACAAAATTAGATCTCAATGCTGGCTACCATCAATTGGAACTACACCCAGAGAGCAGAAACATCACAACGCTCTATAAGCAAGTGGGGCTACGAAGGTACAAGAGACTGAGTTTTGGAGTATCGTCGGCTGCTGAGGCGTTTCAAAATGCCATTCGAGAGACACTCTCAGGGCTGCAGGGGATTATCAACTTAAGTGACGACAACCTGGTGTTCTCGGAGACTCTGGAAGACCACCACGTCCACTTGAGGAACACGCTCCAACTTCTTGCAGACCGTGGGCATCGTGCCAAGTGCTCCTTCTATCAGGAGTCCGTGGAATTCTTTGGCTACATCTTCTCACGGAACGGGCAACAAGTCGACCCCAAGAAAGCTACAGCCATACGCTTTGCCCCCCGGCCGACATCCCCCACTGAGGTTCGCAGTTTCTTGGGCATGGCCACATACTGTGGGTGGTTCATCCCCAACTTGGCGTCCCTGTCCAAACCCTCAGGAGGTTGACGAAGACCTGCACTCCGTGAGAGTGGACTGGAAAGGAAGACGTGGCATTCACTGCCATCAAAGAAGCCCTCATGGATAAGATGATCATGGCGTACTTCCAGCCTAACAGACGCACCAAAGTAATAGTGGACGCCAGTCCGGTGGGGCTAGGAGCTGTCCTTTTCCAAGAGACATCCGCCAGAGAGTGGGTCCCATTGACCTATGCCAGCCGAGCCTTGACAGACACCGAGATGCGATGTGCCCAGATCGACAGGGAGGCTCTCGCAATAAAGTGAGCATGCCATCATTTTCATCTGTATTTCTCCGGGCTCAAATTTTTGTGATGACGGATCACAAGCCATTGGTCCCTCACTTTGTGGGCACTGCCTGGCTGGCGCCTCCCCGGATTGAGAGATGGGCAGTCCAGTTTTAAGCCTACCAGGTCAAGGTAGTGTTCCGTCCAGGTGTCAACAACAGCACAGACTTTTTGTCATGCCACCCTGTAAGGTCTGTACAGGCTGGGCAGTCCACCGATGAGGAACACTCAGAAGAGTTTGTTCGGCTGGTGTCTCAGAAGCATTGCCCAATAGTGCTCACGTTTGGAGAAGGTCAGTAGAGCCACCGTGGAGGATGAAAGCCTGGCCAAGGTGAGAGAGACGCTGCGCGATCGCAGCTGGCAACTCTTCATGGATGGTTCCAGTGGTTTGAAGGGATGATGAGATGATGCACCAACACCTATGGAGAGTGCGAAGGGTCGCATTGAGTGGTTCTGCGAGGGTCCTCGGTGGTTCCTCGGAGCTTGCAGAAGATGGTTGTTGACCTTGCGCACACAGGACATCAGGGGATTGCTAAAATGAAGGCTCATCTCCGGAGCAAGGTGTGGTGTCCTGTCATGGACACCCAGGTAGAAGACACCATTCGTACCTGCCACTCATGCAAAATCACCAGTAACAACCCAGCCCCTTACCCCATCATCACAGAAGACCCGTGTCACGACCCGTGGGCCCAAGTCAGCATCGACTTTGGATCGTTCCCAGATGGACGGAGTACACTTGTCCTTATTGATTCGCACTCGAAATTCCCATTCGTGGAAGTAATGGGATCCACTGCTTTTCCTGAGGTCAAGAGCACCCTGGACAAGATATTCGCAATGATGGGACTTCTGCTGAAGATCAGATCGGACAATAGGCCTCCTTTCCAGGGCAGAGAGTTTCAAGAATACCTGAGATCCCAAGGCATCAAGCATCACAAAATCACGCCGCAGTGGCCCCAGGCCAATGGTGAAGTAGAACGATTTATGCGGACTCTGAACTGAGCCCTGCGAATTGGAGTGGAGAGAGGCGAGAATGCGGAACAGTGCCTACATCAGTTCCTGAGTGCGTATCATCAGACGCCTCACTGCACGACGCGGTGTGCGCCAGCACACCTTCTGTTCCGGAGAGCCCCCAGGGGTTCCATTGTCGCCGATCCATCCTGACGTCCCAAGGAGTTTGATTCAGCGGCTGCGCAAGCCCGGAGGGAGATCTCCAATAAGAAGGCGAAATAGATTTGCGAGTTGGAGACATTGTCATAATGAAAAGATCGACACCCCAGGTGGAAGTATGGCACTCCGTACGAGCCGGAGGTGTGGGAAGTCACGGATGTACGGGGCACAATGGTTTCTACTCGATGTGGACATCGCACTTTCTCCTGGTTCAAGAAAGTGGAGAACGAGAGTATGGGTGGAAGCGAAGAAGAAGTGGTATCACCGAGTGCTCCAGAAAGTTGTGATGCTGACTCCCAAAGGAACCCCGAGGGATGTGTACCATTGGATGGTGAACAACCAGCGGTGGTCATGAACCCCGCATTGACTGCAGCAGGCGCGGCCGGAATGGGGAACTCCAACAACTCCTGGAGCCAGAGGTATGGTCTCCAGCCGAGCCCCACTCCCAGCCAGAGACTCCGAGACTTTGCGTGTTGTGTGCCCGAATGGGTCTAGAAGGACACTGTACAACATTCCATCTAAATGAAAGGAGGGATGTAGTGACGGAGCCACCCGGCCCGCACTATACATTGTTGTTAGTCCAGGCACCCGGAGGGCTGGCACGCCCAAAGTTATAAATAAAAGGGCGCATGACCGCTCGATTCTTGGCCTGTGACATATCACTGGTGTGCATGTGTCTCATTATTTACTAGCCCCATTACTATGGCCTACCTGCATAATAACTGCGCAGGCACCCCCGGTGCCGACCACGACAGATGGAAACAGATCCTGCACTTAGATTTCCCCTCACAGGTCAAAACAACAAGTGCAGTCGGTTTTCTGTCTTCCACAGGTCCAGCAGTGATATGAAGATGGTACTGGGAGTGCCACATGTATCCCTACTGTCAGCCTGTGGGAGTGCCACATGTATCCCTACTGTCAGCCTGTGGGTGGGAAAACTCCTGACCACTCCGTAACCAGTAGGTTAAAAGTTCCCATGGCTGCTCTCCCTCTTTTGCATCACTTCCCTTGCTGTTTTACTATAAACTATCCCACAGTGCCCCACTCTACCTAAAACCAAATGGTAGAACATTTCTTTCTCTGATAGTGATGATGAAGCAACTTGTAAGGCTCACAGCTACTCCGAAGAGTGTCCCAGCACTAAGCACAGGTCAGAAAGGAAAATAAATCTGGTTGTTCCACACCTGGACAAATAGCCAAGTTTTCAGCCTCTTTTTAAATATTGTCATGTTGCTAACAGAGCGAAGCTCAAGAGCGAGTTTGTTCTAAGCTATGGATCCCAAATAGACGATACACCTTCCTCCAACTCTTGGATGCCAGATTCTTGGCATCTCTACTACAAATGTATTGGCTGACCTCAGATTTCTTGCTGGAACATAAAAAATAAACCTAGTTCTGAGGTAGACTGCACCAATCTGATGCAGGGCTCCATGAACCAGCAGCAATGCCTTAACAAACACTCTTTTCCTGATAGGAAGGCAGTGAAGAGCTTGCAGATGAGGAGGCATATGAGTTCTGACTGGCAAAATCAAAAGAAGGCAAGCTGCTGCATTTTGGATCACCTGAGGCCTCTCTATCAGATACTCTGGCAGACCAAAGTAGAGGTCAATGCCATAGTCCAACCTCAAGGTTATAAAGGTATAGATAACAGTCTCTTTTCTGTGATGGACAGAAAATTACGAAACTTTTCCACAGACCTCAGTACACCAAAGCATGTACCCACGACAGTCTTGATTTGTGGCCTGAAAGACAGACAGTCATTGAATATGACCCTAAGCCCTCCCAGAAGGCTGGGAGGGGGTGGCATTTCCGGGTCAGAAAGCCTGCAAGGTTTCTGGAGAAGCATTGCCCAGAAAAAAGTTTTTTCAGCGTTGCAGAGCTCCCTGTGCCCACCCAGAGATGTGACTATGATAATGGCTAAACCCTCCCTTCTGGTCACTCCAAACCAGATCTGGGGTCAGCTCCTCTCACACTGGAATTGTTGCCTGGCTGGCAAGCAGTACAATAGAGTGGCAGGGTCATGTGTGAGCTACTTCTTCCTGTGACAGGATGGGCATCCTTTGAAGTTAATTAGGTTCCTGGACACAACCCAGATGGCCATCCTGTCAGGGAAGGTCAAACTCGCTCTCTTTGTCTCAGATTTGGGAGCCACTTCACACAATATCAGTTACCGTATAGGCTTTTTGGGCATACCTTAGGGGTGACTTATAAGTATTAAAAATGAAGGTGTAGGCCAGGTAAAAGTTTTATTTCGTCATATTAAATTGGAAGTTTTGCATACCCAGTCTGCAGGTGCGGGCCTCAAGACAAGCTTTGCATTGTCACTTTAGTGGTAGCACATTATGTGCTGCAGTACACTAGTTACATTTAACTTACAGGCCCTGGGTACACTTTTGTACCCCATAGTTGGGACTTACAGGTAGGTTAAATATGTCTATCAGGAGTGTAGTCAATTTCAACCTGTTTTAGGGTTCAGAGCATGTGCTTTAGGCATGTCCTAATATACAAAGTCCAAAAACAGCAATAAAATCTAGCAAATAAGGGAGATGACCGCAAAAAAAGAAGCCTTTCCGTATATGCATTGACACAGATCTACTCAGTATTTCTGTTTCTTCTATTCCGAAAACGTTTTGTACCTATACACAAGGAGAGTGCAGTTGGATTTTGCAAGTGGGACTTGATTAAACCTATTCCAGAAACCTTTGCAATAATCTTTTGAACCTCACGGTTCCAGGGAACCATTTATATTTACAGATGGTTTTCAACACTAAATTCAAGGTTCCAGGTAGAACTTGTAAAACCTTCTGGTTCAGTTGTTGCCAAGTACCTGAACTGCCCACTTCGGGAAACTCTTCATTGCAAATAATCCCTTATGGGATTTAGTCACTTAAGTTTGATAATCTCCTGGAATGGAATAGTTGGAATAGCTGCCTTATGTTATTGTTCAGAGAAAATAACTTGTAAAAACCTAAAGATACAAAGGTCCTGTCAGAATACTCAACTTGGCTCTAGACTGTAAGAGACTGTCTCCTTCCCAGTTGTAGTTATGGGGCCTGGTGACCAGTTAATTGGAGCAGAGACTTGGCTGCACCCACTGGCACTTGGCACTTTTCCTCAACATTCGGATCCTATTTCACTTTGGAGCAGTTGGTGATTTTAGGAATTGGCAGTTACTGGAACCATTGTCTGGATTTTAAGTTAACATTAATCCTAAATTAAGGTTAGCCATTTAGGACCTGCACCACTTCAAGGACTTGAACAGCCTCCCCTTCATGAATTCTTACCATAAAAATCAAATGCCCTGTGAAGAAAAACTCTTACACTATGTAGGTCCAGAGCGGTCCTGAGCATCCCCAAGTCTTCTTAAGTGCCCCAAGCAGGATAACATAACCATGGGGTCAATATTATGGAATCATATAGGCCAAGGAACTAAAGAGCTATAAATGCATGGTGAAGAAGAGAAGCTTCAAACATTTTTGCATAAATCTTATTTGTAGGTGTTCTGTTTATCTGCGTAGAAATAAAACCCTATTTGTCTTTAAATGTTGTAACACCTACTGGATATTGATGTTATTGCATACTGTTAGACTTGGCATCCTTGATGTGGTTTCCACTAAACTTTTGCCTCTACCTCCGGCATGTTTGACTGTGTGATGAGTTTTGTTTTTGCTGGCTTAGATGCCAATCAGTGTCAAAGTGCAAGTGCTCCCTGTGTAAATTTTAATTATGATTGCCTCTCCATGATTGACATTTTTGATTTACTGGTAAGTCCATAGTAAAATGCAGTGAGTGTGCCAGGGCCTGTAAATTAAACGCTACTAGTTGGCTTACAGCAATGGTTGTGCCACCCACATGAGAAGCCCTGTAAATGTGTCTGAGACCTACCACTGTAGTGTCCGCGCACGCAGTTTGGAACTGCTCTGTTGACCTGGCAAGTGCACACACTTGCCAAGCTCTAACCTTCCCTTTTCTTACATGTAAGGCACCCCTCAGGTAGGCCCAAGGTATCCCCATGGGCAGGAAGCAGTGTATGTTAAAGGTAGAATATGCACTGGCGAGTTTTACAAGTCCTGATAGTGAAATGCTGTTTATTTAGTTTTTCATGATTGAAAGGCTGTCTGTCGCATAGGTTAACATGGGAGCTGCACTGTAACATCTTACAAGTCTAACTTTCCATTGGGACAAGTTAGAGAAATTGAGTTTGGGCTCTCTGGACTCAGAATTTAATAACACATATTTTAGTAAAGGTGGTTTTTAAATTGTGTGTTGGAAAATGTCACTTGTAGAAAGAGGACATTTTCTTGTTTAACCATTCTGTGTGCCCTGCCTGTTTGTGTATTCAATGTCTGGTTTTGAAGTGACAAGAGATGGGGATGTGCAATCACTCTAGACAGTCACAAGGGGGGTTGAGGTGTGTCCTGCCTTTCCGGGGTGACTCATAGCTGGGCTGAATAGACCTGGTTTAGAGCAGTGGCAGGAGTTTCACTAGCTCCTGAATAGGCTGTGTCTCCTTTGCATAATGCTGTCTCCACCTCCTGTAGTGAAGCTGGGCCTGAGAGGGCAGAATTGGTTTGGACTGGGCTCAGAGACCCTTGCCCCAAAGAGAACAAAGAGAAAAAGGGGTATACGTATTGGACCTTAAACCCCAGTGAATTAGATCACTTCTGGACTCAAGAGGAACCTCTGCCAAGGAGAAGAACCAGAGCACTGCAAGGAGTACTACCCCTTTTCTCTGTGTGATTTGATGGGTTGTCCTGCATTTGCTGCTTTGGCCAAGGAGAGGACAAAGACTGAAACTTTGCTGTGAACCTGCTTGAAGAAGACTCTCCAAGGGGTTGTGCGTGCTTCCCTCCTGTTCTGAATTCTCAGGGCCACAAAGACTTTGCCTGCACCCACTGACCTGCACCTGTAATCCTCTGTGGACTCCGGTATTCAAAAGGCCGCCAATCCCAGTTCCTGGACCTTAACAATTGTGTGGTTGGTTTTACAAAGCAAGGAGAACAACTCCGACACCGTCAGCGAACTGCACTGAGTTTGGGCGTACAGCTCGTGAAGTGCACGATGCACTGCCCCACCTGAAACGCAGCTCCGACGCCTTTCAACACCTGGCGAAGCCTGCAGTCATCTGCCTTCCCACACCAGCACTCACACTGATGCCATCACCACCAGCACTAGTATCACGTTATCACAGAGCCGATAACTGACGAGGGTGACTTCAAAACTTTTCAATGTCACACCGCCTCACCGGAACCAATTCCTCATCGCTGCTGCCACCTTGCTTCCCTTGTCCTGGATGTGACGCTTTGACTCCTCATGTGCTCGGGGCCTCGGCTGAAGGGGCATTTTCCATATAATTATGGAGTTGCTGAATTTTCCAAATAATCGACCACCTGCTGCATAATTTGCAGATTTCAACAATTTTCAGCACACCTCCATAAACATTTATGAAAATAATGCCACATGTGCTGTCACAGAACTGCAGAATCTTCGAAAAGGTTCCTCATCAATGTATTTAGGTGGTAAACTTGTGCTACTAAAGTTTAGCCTAAGACCATACAGTGGCAATATGTGTAAAAATAACAAAATAGCACAATTATAGAGCACTCACTGGGCCACATTATGCTGCATAATTTGTCTTTGCCTGCCACAAAATTTTGTGGACCCTAATGCTTTAATTCAACACTCCTTTGCAGCATAGTTTCAAAAGCCGGAGGTTAGCTTGGGAAATTGCACCTTAACATACCTTCTATAAATAATGCTTACTCTTGGTTTTTAAGTAAATTGCCCACTTTATGTGAATTCTCAAAGAATTTCAGTAGTACTCCATTGAAGCTTTGACTGGCACAGCATTCCAGGAGTCTTCACATGTGCAAGTATTTACACACTCACTATCAATAAGTGTGGATTTCTACACGGCCAAATATAGCGAACAAGTATATTTGGTTTTGCGACCGAACAACACAGGAAAATACACCGCATGCCTTAAGCACTGAGGGGCATATTATCAAGAAACGGCGTTAAAATTATTGCCGCTTTAGTGGGCGGAAACTGCCGCTAAAGCAGCGATAATGGGCTTGATAATATGCCCTTGAGAACTCCAATAGAAGCCCATGTTCTGGTTTCAACATGGGCTTCTATTGGAATTCTCAAGGGCATATTTTCAAGCCCCTTATCGATGCTTTAGCGGCAGTTTTCTGCCGCTAAAGCGGCGATAATTCTAACGCCGTGCTTGATAATATGCCCCTTATTTTTTACTAAACATTTTTTTACAACGCATATGTTTTTACAAGACATACCATTACCTTTATATATATATATATATATATAAAATAAGTATTTGTGGGGGAGAACCCATATGCCTCCAACATACCTTAAATGCGTGGTAAAGACATGCATTGTAAAAACGTGGTAAATCATGCGTGCTAAAAAATGCGTGGTCAAGGCACAATGTGGTAAAAACCTCGTTGTAAAGGCTGTTTCCCAGCATATTCGCATGTTTTTTGTCTTTATACGGGGAAAATATTTTCCTCATGCAGAAACCCTTTCCCACCCACCTTTTCTAATTTTTCGTCTGTTGTCTCTCCATTCCTCTGCAAGCTATGGTCACTTGAAGGGTGTGATATGATTGTCACTTGTGAGTCTGTGGGTGTTCACCTACTTAAGTAGGCATCCCAGTATTAGAATGCCTCAAACCCGCCTAGTTAGCAGATTTCCTCACTCCTAATATCACAGCATACCAGTATAACACACATATAGGTAAATCCAGTCACAAGTGAAAGTTCCCAGATTTTTTAATAGCGTGAGTTTGCACTCTCACATGAATATATATCCACGCGCATAGGCTCGATTAAGCGTACAAATGGATTTATGTATAGGGCTCTGCGAAAATGCAATTGACATCTTATCTCAGTTTCCCTAAAACCATGGAAACTCGTATTTCTATCAGACATTAAGCACTTTACATTATTCTTTCATTACGTTTGGTATAAGAAATACATATCTGTGCCCATATTTCTCAGGAGAGGAGCCTAACACACTGATTATTTTGTTTCTGTTTCCACAGAGAGGAACGCACTCTGCCAGTGTGGGGACGTTTGCTGGAGAGGTCAGAATATATGATATCTCTTCTGCGTGAGGCGCACAGGCACAGAGCAGATCCCCAGCACCTTCCCATTTAAGTGCTAATCCATAACAATGCCGGGCCCATCTGTTCAAAAATAGCAGAGCAAATGTTTTGGCCTTTTATAGGAGTTCCTCTATTGTTATCCGAGGAATGTGGCAGGCCTGTCGAATGACACATTGTGTGACCTTAGGGGAATGAGCTGAGATAAAGACCTTCTTGGCCAGGGAGACCTGTGCTGCATTTTCTCACTGGGTCCCTCAGTGTCTGCCTCCTCTGAGCCCTCTGTCCCTCCGCCGTCCCTTCCATTTACCAGGACCTGATCTCTGTCACAGCCAAACGCCAACATGCCACCCAAAAAGCCCGAGCCCAAGAAAGAGGACCCCAAGGCAGCACCGAAGCCACAACCACCTCCACCTGAGCCTGAGCCTCCAAAGGAAGTCGCATTTGATCCTTCCAAAATTTCAGTAGGTATCAAAACAACGCTTAGGGCGCTGAAGTACTATCACGGAAAAATGGTTGGTGTTTATGTGTGTTTATTTTTATTTGCCTGAGCGTTCCTCGCGCTTTGCTTTTTTGTGCACATACACGTCATTATTGCTGCCTGTGGGTGTGCGTGGGTCTATGTCTGCGTCCTTATCTGCTTCTCTCTTGGTGTTAGGCTGCCCGTGTCCGTCACTGTCTATGCAGCTGTTTTTGTCTCATCCCTCTCCCCTTCCTGTGTCTATCTGTTTCTGGCTCTGTATCTTTTATGTGTTTGGACCCCTGCGTGAGTCTCTCTGTCTGTCTTTAAGTCTGTGTTTTTGCCTGTGCCTCTTCTTCTGTCCATTCAGGTTGTCCGCTGATAGTCAACATCCACGTCTGTACCTCTATCTGTAGTTATATCTGTCTCTCTTTTTGACTGTTGCTTCATTTGTGTGACTTAAGTCCTTGTCCATGTACGTGTATCTTTCTTCGTATGTGTTCCTGTCTATATCTGCTTCAGTTCTTGACTGTGTTTGTTCGAATCTATGGTGTGTTCCCACTAAAAAAGCAATGTAGAACTGACAAAGTGACATTTACAACATTTCACTACGTCACTCTACGCCTTCACTGTGTCAAAATCCCTACTCCTGCTCAGACCAGGCGTAAGGAATGATGCAGGGCTTTTGTAATGTTGTGGCACATTGCTAGAGTTGCGTCACTTTCATGAGCAACTCCAGTAAATTTCACTTTGTCAGTTCTACATGGCTTTATGAGTGGGGACGCCTAGCCTGCGTGACACTATTCCTGGCACAGGTATAATGTGAGGCAGGGCTTTACAACGTGAAGCATCTCCCTAGATGTGTCACATTGTAAATTGGCGGCATTGTTTACGCCGCCGTTGCGTAAAAAATGTGACACAATGGCGATGCAAGGAGGTGCAAGCAGCTTGTAAATCTGCCCCAAGGTTCCTATTTGTCTAACCTGTGCCCTCCTTCATCGTGAACTGGTTCACTGTGTTATCTTAGTAGATGTCTACTTAATCAGCTTGCCCTTTTTAGAGACTTCTGACATTAAACATACATTTTAATCATGACAGAAGAAAGTGCTTAATTGCTCTCTCTTTAGATAGGATGCTTTTTGGCTTATCCGGACCTAAAATAATTTAGAGCGTTGTTTGAGAGTTCTTACATTGCTCATTTAGCTCTGAAGAAAACCCTTTCGAGGCCTCACTTCCGGTCTTCTGTTGCCAGGCAAGGGCCTGTCAGTTGGAGACCACTTAACTTTTCTATCTTATACAATCAATCAATAAAATGCTCACCTTGGCCACTAAAACTTCTCTTTTTGTATCATATCACATAGTGCCCCACAAAACACCCACACAAATAAACTGCAAAACAACAGACTTAAAATGTGTGCGAACTCGTGTTTAAAGGTTGAAAGCATTCACCTTTGAAAGGCGTTATTGTTGAACCATCCCCAGTAAACAAATAATGAGTAATGTTTTCTTCAGTAGTGGAGAAGGGACAATGGTGTACCAAGAGTCCGTTTGGCACTATTAGAAGGAAAACGGGCCCACTTAACCCGTGTTGGGTAGTTGAAGTTAGTTAAGACTAGGGGGGTGCAAAATGTGAGCAATTTGTTTTCGTGTCATTACGCGAACTTTCAGCAACTCACACGAAATTAAGCCTATTTACACAAAATGCGAATCCGTCATTTCTCACTATATTTTAGCATGAAATGAGTCCTCTTGCCAATTTTTGAGGCAAGACTACAGTTTATGCTAAAAATTGACAACAAAAAAAGCTCACTACGAACAACAGCCACTGGTGTTCTCTTGTTCCTGTATGTTCATGTTAAATTTGACAGCAAAATGTGTGTAATCATGCGAAGTAGCGTAATGACGTCCTTTCAGGAATTTCGGGTAACACGAGTAACTTTAAATTCCCAAATGTAAGTACATTTTGCTGATGTCATTTAAATGTCACCCAGGCCTAGTAAATACAGGTAAATGTATGCCTCCCTATATATTCTGACTATCACATTCTGATTGTCAATATTTTGCCATCAATATTTTGGAAGAATGTTTTATCCTTCCATTTCTGACATACAGTCTTTTGTAGATTACCTGATTCAATATATTTATGACCACACCATCGACTAGAGCGGTTGACATTGAAGCTGGGGAACCGGGTTCGAGTCTCAGCGGGGATGTTAAACATCCTGTGACTCTGGGCAAAACACTTAATCGCCCTGTGCTTAACAAAATGAATTTGTCTGTCTGTGAGACACCTGCTGCCGATGTAAAGAGCTCTAATACCTTTGGGTCGAGTTCGCGCTATATAAACCCCCCCCCCCCCCCGAAAAAAAGTTCCTCTATGGTGTCTGCTTGCTATCTTAGACATTCTTAATCATTTCTGTAACACATAACACATGCGAGATACAGGTGAGGGTGGAATAAAGCAAGATTAGATGGGAGATGGACAGAGAGATACAGGAGAGAGGTATGAATGGAGGGGCAGAAAGCGATATCTAGGAAGGGATCGAGAGAGAGATGGCCTGAGTAGAGAAAAGAGAAATGAAGAAAAATGATGAGGAAGAGGGAGAAGGAGGAACTAAGGCACAATGAATGAATAGGTAGATGACATGGGTAGAGTGGGTGTGCATTGTGGTGTGCATTGAGATGGTGGGAGATATAGCACACACCGCGGTGGGGAAAAAATAGCAATATTCACACAAAGTCTTCAATAAAGCTGCATATGCTCAGCTGGGTGGTGGTGAATGCATGCATAGGAGATTATATTAGGGTGAGTCTATGAGACCTGGTCAAGGGTGCAGAGTACCAGGCAGGAATGCATAAGGGAAAAGAAGTCAGCACAGTGTCTTTCTACAAAAGCAAAGAGAGTCTGTGATAATTATGGAGGGAAAACAGCGGAAGGTAGATATGAAAGATGGAAAAAGTGGGCGGGGTTTAGTTGTACCAGTCCTTATATAGTGAACATGTGGCTTCCAATTGCGGCTATTTTCATCCTGGGTGTAGCCAGTGTTCTCGTCACACAGTAATGCACCTGTCAGTTTGCTTGGTAGATGACTTTGTTCTACCTCCATATTAACTTCTCATCTGTCTGAGAACATCCCGAAAGCTTTTTGTCATGGTTCTTCATTCTTCTTGAGTGCTTTGAGTGATGTGTCTTAATAAAAACTATTTCGAATGGAACTTTAATCATAGTCATCCTCAGATTTTAAAATATCTGTACAGGGTCAAAAAAGCAGAGATGAAGTCATAGAGTGATGGGAGGGATAGTTGGGACCCGGAGGCTGAAGTAGACTATTTCTAGAGTGTGATATAGATTTGTTTGAAAAGGTTTGTCTTCATCCCACTCATAATTCAGAGAAGGTTTGGTGCAGCCCTGATGGGTATAAGTAATATACATGGCCAGATACTGGGTGCATAGACTTAGAATGCCTGGGACCTCATGTTCAAAGCAAGCTGTAACAACAATATGCTATCTGATAGAAATATATGGTCCTAGTTTTTTTTTTAACTCCATCTATGGACACCCTGCATCACCTCAAACACAAACTTGATGAAACTGACTATACCATTCCAGGAAGGGAATACAAGAGCTTATCTCTTTTCGTGTCCTGAATTTGTCAAAATGATTTGCCCTCCATCTAATACTGCTCCGTCCCCCCTGACTGTCAGGAAAAATTGCAAATCCATCTTCTTCTCTCTCTATACCTCTCATCATGTACACAAATCCCCATTCCTGACTATTACAGATCCACTCTTCTATGGGTTCAATTGACTGTTTCTTCTTGTTGTGTTAATCTCCCCCCCCCCCCACCACCAGATTAAATACCTGTTTCTCCATTGTTCTGTACTTTAAATGCCTTGGAAACTACTCCTTGACCTGTGTACCGTGGTCCAACGTCCTCTATGGTTAGATTCATGCTACAAAGATACTTCCAATAGGGAGAACACTCTTTTTTTTTAATGTTGAAGGTAGAGAATGAGGCCTCCATTACAAGTTACCCCGAGTTTTAGCCCTAGTGGGATACAGCTCTGGGCAAACACAAATAGTCCGGTTTGCCAACCTGAAATGACTGCACTTTAAAAGACTGGACTTAAATTTACTGGGCGCAGTTTCGTCTCCGTAAGACTACTTCTGAAGGGGGGAGTCGGGCAGAGGCACAGGCTGGCACCTTGCCTCCCACCACAACCAGCATTTTGGTTGTACAACAGTACAACGCAGGCAAATACATAGCATGCCTTTAGCATAAATTTTTTACCACGCATGTTATTACCACGCATATGCTTTCACAATGCATGCCATTATCACAATGTATTTATGGGGGGGAGAACCTCCACTCCCCCAACTTACCTCAAATGCGTGGTAAAGGTAGGCATTGTAAAGGCATGCACGCGGTAAAAATATGCGTGCTAATATTGCGTGGTAAAGGCACTATGGGGTAAAATCCTCGTTGTAAAGGCTTTTTCCCCAGCATTTCGCGGGCAGATATCTCTTCTCCAAACAGACCACAGTTTGAGATGGCCATAGATGGCATGCCTGCCCCACCCCACTGCCATGACCTGCCCCCACCCCCACCAAATGGCAGTGGTAGACTCCTGAAACTAAGAAAACCTATGTAACAGGAAGCAGTAATATTCAATATTCTGGGTATTTAAGTCCTGATGCTTGTTAACACAAGTGGGGATACCAGATGGAACTGTTATTTACAGACCCCGTACTTGCTCACGGTGCGAAAGTGTAACCTGCAATGAGGCTGCAAGTGGTGACTCTGTGTAGTCATTCTTCTACTCGCTTTATGTGATTTTCTTCAATGCAGACCAACATCTTAAGCGTGCAGTGAAAGATAGAAATTGCCAGAACTAATAGTACCACATACAGCATAAATCAACATAAGTTTATTATGGAAGGATTCCGAAACACATCACAGGATAAGCTGCTAATGAAGCAGGACGTCAAAAACTTGAAGATTGAAAATATCGAAAAATATCGCAAGTAATAGTAAGCATGCCTTTTTATGTACACCCCTACCTTGCTCCCACCAGTTGAAAAATTTAACCGTTGCTGCCCCGCACCCGCGCGCCCCGCTGTCAGAACATCGTCTGGAGACAATTCCCCGTGTCAGAAGGTCCACCGTGTTCAATTAAGTCTCACTGTATACGGGAAATGTGCCAGCAAACCATATGGGCTTGATGGAGGCGCTTAAAGCAGGGCTTTTCCAGGCTACCTCACTTCGCTCTCCATATCAAAGGCTAGAAATGCAGGAAGCTCCGCGCGCCCTGTGAAGTGGTTTACCCAATTACTGCGGGGCGCGCGCGGCGGTCTTCAGGGAGAGGCATGGGGGGATCTGAACGGGCTGCTGCAAATTCATTCCAGGCGCGTGCAGCTCTCAAGATTCCATACCGGTGGGAGACGGCTGTGAAATTGGAGGCTTTGTCAGATTATCGCTTTATAGAGCATATAAATAAAAGAAAAGTCATATCAGCACTTCAAAGTCAAAGTTGTACAAATCCATTGAGGATATACAACAGGGCATTCATCCCCGCAGTTTTAATGGAGACCTCATTGCAAATTACTTGGACTTTTCAATAATACCTTTTCGGGAATAGAAGGAACAATAAGGAAATGTCCTGGGTCCTTTAGGCACTAAAAATAAGCCTGGGCGACGCCATTTTGTGTCATGTGTGTTCCATGTTTTGGGGCTGATGGGTATTTTTTTTACAATGGGGAGCTGTTATAGTGATAGTTTACCATTTTGCCAATGTTATTGTTTTTAAGAGGACCTCTGTTTTATAATTTTTGTCTGTCAATGAGCCGTATTACAGGTTTTGGCTGTAAATAGGAAGCATTTGTTGATGCTTCTAAATGAAGAACAGTGTGTTCGCACTTTTAAGGAAATACACTGTATTATTTAGTGTCATTTCTGCAAGCCATTGTAGATGTGAGAGACATTTCTGTTTAATTCAAGTTTCTTTTATGTATACTCTATGTCACAAGCATCCCACTAGGGCTCCTAATATTTTGAGGCTTTCTTCTATTGCCACTCTTGCTTTATCACTTGGTCGAAATTCAGTGAAGCAAATGAACAAAGAGCCAAGGAAATCGTTTAGTAGTGCCTGAGAGACCACAATGGCGGCCAGCTGGAGCACTCACCTTCATTAGGAAGGAGGAATTTTGTATAAAATAAGCACAACCGGACATAATAGGTAATAGGGTACTCAAAGAAGCATGATAAAATCAAACAAAAACATAAAAATAGAAAGGCGAAAGGAGGAGGCATGTGTAACGCAGAGGGAGGTTCAGAGGATGCAAAGAGATGAGGTTACCTCACTTTTGGGATCTATTAATCCATGGCCATCTTTCATGTGTGAGCAGGAGTATTCTGCACATGAGAAAACCTATTCCCTCTGAGCTATCGGGTACAAACAAACCATGCCTTAAGCCCTGTGGGACCCAATTCTCTACAGATCTCGGCAAGGCAAAAAGACCCAATAGACCTGGACATCTAAAATGCCCCTCTAGGCCCTGGACCCTTGCAAGTGGTGTTGGAGGGACTGTTCCTGCCTTATCCTGAAAGTTGGGACTGAAAAATATGTAATCCGCCCCATGTGTTTGTGTCTGGAGCAGTTTAAATACCAGTATAAACCTTCTTTAAAAATGTAACAGTACCCATAGGGCATAAAAGGGTGCCAAATAATGCACACATGAACAGGGGGCATTTGAGGACAATAAGACACGTGCAGAGTGTGGTCTTACACGCTGGAAGTAAGGAGCACACACATTTTATTAATTCAGTAGATCTAAGCAAAACCTCAGAATATGTTTATAGACATGGCTCCAAGATCTTTACACCCTGCAATAACCAGCCCGAAAAACAAGCTGTTTGCCAAGTAATCCATTTATCATAAACATTGTGTGCATGATATCATTTCGAGAGCCCAAGAAAAACACTGTCCACACCACCAGTCACACCAATCATGCTGTGAATGGGAAATCATACACACACCGCTGAATCAATTTCTTACTGGCACTCCATCAAGGTCTAGAAGCAGAGAAACAACATACAGAGTCCATGTTTTGAATGTTTCTTGAAGATGGTTGAGACATATTGTTTTTCACTATTTAAGACCACCCTCCAACCTTATATCTAATGGTTTGCAAGTCCTTGTAAGGACACAATCATCTGAGAGGTTTAATTAATGCAACTCCTTCATAGATAGGAGCAAGCAACCTCAGGGTCATGCGTGGAAGCCCAGCCAGGCTGTCTCAGCCTTTCATGTTTCATGTCTGGTATGGGTGGGTGGCTTAGTTATGTGGTCCATGTATGGATGTCTCATCAAGAAACATTGCCTGCATGGTAGAGTTAAACATTTCCAGTACTATAAGAGTGATTTACGTTCAGGGATATAAAAAGAAATGCAGTTATGTAGAAAACATCAGTGACTTTTTGTGAATTAATTTGTGTGTCTGGCACATGACTTTGAGAGGCAAGCATGTGCGCTTACGGGAATCAAAACCACGGTTTGTTAAACACGTGCAGATACGCTAAATTCCCTCCACTGGCTGGCAAGTTTATCCAACTGTGTGGCTTTGTAACAGATTTGCCAGGCTGGCTTGGGATCTAAAGGTAGTCCTGCAAAATCCTTTAATACCAGACACGAACTGCACCGGGGGTGCAAGAGCTGTGGGCGCCCACACGCCACCCGTTGCCTGGCATTTACTCCCATTTAAAGTTGAGATGCTTTGGGGTAATGCTGCGCAGGAGTAAGTGGATTTACGAGTATAAGGAGTCCTTTTATGACTAACTTGCACTCATAACTCAGGCCAATTGCACTCTTAACATAGATTTGGAAGTGCAAATATTTTGTGAATCGGACCCTATTTAGGGGCCAATTTACAAGCAGCGCCTTGCGCCCCAGGTGTGTTACTTTTAATATGGGAAAAAGTGAGTACCGGCAGCGCAATGGGCTTGTAAATGAGCCCCTTAGTTTTAGCTTGCAGTTCTGAAAAGAAGTTCATAAAACATTAAAGTATTTCCGGCAGAACTGGGGGTTTCTTATTGGCATAGGTAGGTACCTTTGTCCAAGCAGGGATCCTTGCTTCTAGTCAGAGTAAGGGGGATACACACCTTAGATAACGTCTGCTCACCTCCTTGGTTGCTTGGCACGAACAGACAGGCTTAGCTCAAAGGCAATGTGTTAAGTATTTGTACTCAAAACACACAGTAACACCGTGAAAATACCACATATTGACTAGGGATGGGCGGAATATGCAAAATCCACTTTCGCAAATTATCACGAAAATGTTTAAAATTATCGCAAACAAGCGGAAATATCGCGAAGATGCGGAATTTTTTCCCCGCATGTTCGCGAGATTTTCTGCATGGTTGCGGGTCGCCAACTTACCCATGTGGTTGCTCGCGGGTGCGGCCATCTTGTTTTGAGTTGTCTCGCGGTGTATGATCGTGAAAAGAAAGACGTGATCGCGCGACGCATGACGTCACTGCGGGCGCAAACTGTCGCGAGACAGCGCAAATGGCTAAAAACAATCCAACATCTCATGGAGAACGCGACCGGATCAAGAAAACTTGTCGGCGAATGCAGTGATTCAGGTAAGGCGATCGCGCACGCGCGAGAATGTATTATTTTACATCGCGAGCAAGAAACAAATTATCGCCAAGCTGCGGAAAGAGGAAATTTTGACATTTTTGCGCTCTCCGCGGAACGCGAAAATGTCAAATTATCGCAATTTCCGTGAACGGAACGAAATTTTTGCCCAGGCCTAATATTGACACCACACCAGTTTAGAAAAAAAAATAAGGTATTTTTATCTAAACCAAAATGAAAAAAAATCAAGCATACATTTATCAAAATAGCACTTAAAAACAGTTACTTGCAGAAATAGCATTTGTAGAAACAAATAGCTCCACCTGAGGCAATTATGACGTTGTGACAGTAATAAATCCAAAGTACGGCCCCAACCTGCGAGGTGCACAGTGGCGGGCACTGAGTCACATGGACCCTAAGCAACAATACCTTGGAAAACGAAGTCTATGGACAATGCACAGCATCGTGGAGGTAAGGCCAGTTTCCGGTTGCCATGGGGGAGGCAAGGCATCATGTCCGTGAAGTAGCGACATGTAGTGTCCAGGACAGAGGAAGTCGTCGGCGTCGGCTGTGAGACGTAGGTTCCAATGAGGCGATGCAAAGTCAAAGACTTTGTGAAGTCACCCTCGTCAGATATCGGCACCAAGATAACGGGATGCTGGTGCTGGTGGTGAAGACATCTTTGCAATTTCTGGCGTCGGGGAGGCCGATAACTGCAGGCATTGAGGGGCGTCAGAGCTGTGGTGCCTTCGGAGCGGTGCGTCGGCACCTCACGAGCAGTGCCCCGGACCTCGGTGCAGGTAGCTGTGTTACTGGCAGCAGCGCCAATGGCATCAGAGTTGTTTTTCTTGCTTTCTTTAACTTTCTTCCAGCTCTCAACAGCAGGAACAACATCCAGAAGCCCAAAACTGGAATAGGCAGTTCAGACCTCCTGCAGTGGTGTTCATGGGAGCTGGTGGTGAAGTCTTTGTGTACCTGAGACTTCGGAACAGGAGGCCAGCACACAAAAGCCCTTGGAGATTCTTCTTCAAGCAGGTTCTCAGCAAAGTTCGAGTCTTTGTCCTCTTCCTTGGCAGAAGCAGCCAACCCAACAAAGCACACAGCAAAGGGGCAGTACTCTTCCTTACAGCTCTCCATCTCTTCTCCTTGGTAAAAGGTTCCTCTTGAGTCCAGAAGTGATCTAATTCACTGGGGCTTAAGATCCAATACTTATACCCCAGTTTCTCTTTGTTCTCTTTGTGGCAAGGGTCTCCGAACACAGCCCAAACCAGTTCCGTCCTCACCGGTGCAGCATGACCACAGGGGTGCAGACAGCATTGTGCAAAGGCGACACAGCCGATTCGGGTGCAAGGGAAACTCCTCCCACCACTCTAAACTCAGCCAAGGTCTATTCAGCCCATCCATGAGTGAGCCAGGAAAGAAAGGACACACCTCACTCACCTCCGGGGTGGCTGACAGTGAATGCGCATCCCATGTCACTCCAAAACCAGATAGTCAATACACAAATAGGCACTGGCACACAGAATGGTTAAACACGAAAAGGCCTACTTTCTAAAAGTGCCATTTTCAAAAACATAATTTAAAAAACCTCTTCCTAAAAAGATGTGTTATTACATTCTGAGTTCAGAGACCCTTAACTCCATTTCTCTACGCTTGTAAGATGTTATAAAGCAACTCCGACTCTAGCCTGTGGGACAAATAGCCTTTCAATAGTGAAAAAAGAAATTGGCAGTGTTTCCTATCAGGACATGTGAAACACTCCAGCATATATCCTACCTTTTACATACACTGCACCCTGCCCATAGCGACACCTTGGGCCTACCTGAGGGGTGCCTTACATGTAAGAACAGGGAAGGTGGGGGTCTGGCAAGTGAATGCACTTGCCAGGCTGACATGGCAGTTTAAAACTGCGCGCCGACACTGCAGTGGCAGGTCTGAGATACCTTTATAGGGCTACTCAGGTGGGTGGTACAATCAGTGCTGCAGGATCACTAGTAGCATTTGATTCACAGGCCCTGGCACACACAGTGCACTTTACCAGGGACTTACCAGTAAATCAAATATGCCAATCATGGATAACCAATCAGAATCACAATATACAGAGAGAGCATATACACTTTGGCACTGATTAGCAGTGGTAACGCGCCGAGAGCCCTAAAGCTGAAAGAGACAGGCCATGCAAAATAGGAGGAAGAAGCAAAAGTTTGGTGAATAACCCTACAAAAGGGCCATTTCGAACAATTTCAGATCGTGGCACTGAAACTAGCAGCATTATTTATCCACAGCATCAAATTATATATTTGCCAATAAGAAAAATTGCTTATTGAATAGTTAATGTGGGGTGAATACAACCATGGGGGAGTTAAGGCCCTCTAAGTATACCTCCTAGTGAGATGAAAGTTTACTATGTATTTGCGGTGCTGTAGGAAGGAGGAATCACCTGACCCCACTCAAATATGGATCTGCACGATCTGTTCAAACAAACAACAATGTCCAGAGCACATGCCAAAATACCACCATTAATGCACACATTTGAAACACAGTGGTTGTCTCTTTCTTTTTCTTTCCTTTTTTGACTTCACATGCCCAGCCAACACATGTTTTGACATCAGAAAAGTTCCCCACGGCTTCTTCAGGGCTGTATAACAGCAATGTTTCGTAGCATTTCCAACCTCCAAGCCAGTTATACTTTCGTCCGGACGTTCAATGACCAACTTTCAGTGTCCATCCTCCGTATCTGTTTCCTCTCGGGACATTTCGTTTTCCAACTCCTTTTCATACGTCGAGTCAAATTTAATATCAACCATCCTTCAAATTTTATTCAAACCTGGTAGAGAGTTGGCTTGTGAAGTATAGTGTATCCTGGCTTCGTTGTGCAGAAAAATTGCTTGCCCATCCCTGCAGGCTCTCTATATGACTGTATGAACTAATAATGGCACCCTGTCCAGCACTGCAAGCAGTCTATTCTCCTTCAGACCCAGAACCATTTTCTATACTAGGTCTGCGTTAACCGTTTGGTTATACTGAAATTAAGAATGCGGCAGCGAGACTGCTTCTCAATATACCTAGGAATCAGTCAGCTAGAGCATCCCTTAGAGAGCTACACTGGCTCCCTGTCCATACCATAATCAAATTTAAGTCCCTCTGCCTGGCACATAGAGCCATGTATGGGAGAGGTTCAATCACGTTGCGAACCCTGATCTCCCACTACGCACCTCGCCGCTATCTTGGATCAGTTTCGAATTCCTTGATGAACACCATCAGAATTAAGAGGTCAAGATGGGGTGGAAGATCCTTTTCACATCTGGCACCAAACTCTGGAATAGCATGGACCCAGAGCTTCGATCGATCGAAAACGAACAGTCCTTCAAAAAGAAACTTAAAACCTGGTTGTTCCCCTAACTCTTGTCCCAGATGCTTCATCTACCTGTTATAGTGCTGGGATGCCAGCGGGTAGCCATGCACTTTATAAATCCCTAAACCTAAACCTATTTACATTATATACGTAGTTACAGGAGTTTTTATACAACATTCTTCACTCATTGGTCTTTTGTTGGGTCATAAAAAATGGTTTGGCTACCACAGTATGGGGCAATTGATCAGGCCACTTAAACCAAAGGTTAACTTCAATATAAGTGAAAACATCCTTTGCTAAGGCAAGGAGCACTACAGCATAATAATCCACATTTGTTATAATAATCCACATTTGTAAAGCGCAAACAATCACCCGTATGGGTCTCTAGGCGCTGGGGGCCATCGGGAAGATTAAGCAAGCTATTGCCCAGAGTCACATGGTGCTGGGCTAATCTGCCGCCGGGGATCGAACCCTGATCCCCAGATTCCGGAGTTAGTCACCCTGGCCGCAGCGCCACACCTGTGCCACACAAAATAGTTCCCTTCAGTGCCATGGACTATTATGAGAAATTATGGTTTTGCAGCCAAAAAATTGTTATGCTTTTAGACAATGCTGGTAACAGCTTTTAGACAGTGAGTGCCTGGTAACTTCATCCAACAATAAGATTTTACAAAAACTGTGACAAAATAAGCACTGACAAATCTAAATGGTTGGCAGCCAACACCAGACCTATTGGCTTTGCCTGCGCTTCTCTCCCATGAGGCTTGGCCAGGCCAGTTTTAAATGAACCCAGTCTACCTTTTGAAAAAGGAGGGTTCGATAGATAGCTTAGTCTTTGAGTTCGCATTCATGTTACCTAATGAATCCGCTTCAAATTTCAGTTGTTTTTAAGTCCAGCTTGGCAGACTTATTACACACATGAGAAACGGTGCAAGTAGCAGTAAGCACTCATGTGGGCAAAAGAGTCACAAGTTCAGGCATCGGCATTCCAACTGGAAAAAGCAATCCAGGTTTCTGTTTAAACCATGATGGCATTATTTACAAAAACAAGGTAGGAGTATGTGCAAAACTTTATGTTTGTAATTGCAATTGTATTTATATAGCGCTTATTACCCCTGACGAGGCATTGAAGCACTTTTTGGCAAGTAGCATGCTACTCTGGAAATCAAAGGTGGATTAGTGGTGAATTAATTGAGGGAAATATAAATTGCTATTGAGAGTGGTGGGAGTGGTAAACATGTGAGTCTGTTAGTTAAGGAATCGGATATGGGATGGATAGAGGAGGGAAGAGTTTAGAAAGGATTATTTTGGAGTTCATAGAAGGAAAAGTGGCTGAGGATGAGTCAAAGAGAATGTTAGTTGGATGAATAGGATAAAGGATGGATAGAGTAGGAAAGAGTTTGGAAGGAGTTGTTTGGGAGTTCATAGTAGTAAAATAGGTTTGGGATGAGTCAGAGAGTGGAGGTAGGAAATAGTTTGAAAGAGAAAAGGGATTAGTCATAGAGTGGCAACAGGGAAAATATTTCGTATTCTCGGCCATTTTTTACACGATGCTTGCAAAGCGGCACCATTGCAGCTTTTCAAGCTTTCCTGGGAAAGTCACGTGACCTCTGTGTGCTTGCTATTTACCCTATACAGACTTGTAAATATAATACGTTTCCACATTATGAGACAACAGCACCTTGCTGTAATTTCATGTTTTTCCCCAAGTGAAAATATTTGGAGGAACAAATTTAGGTGTTGTGACTACAGAACGGCTTTGCCCCCGTTTTGTCGCTTGCAAATCTGACCCATGGAATAACATTTGCCCCTATTATAAGTTCAGCTCTTATGCCCCATATCAATCTTTTCCACAATGCAACAGAAAATAACATATGAAATGAAATGAAGAATTAATAGAGCGCTACATATATCCAGAGGTGTCTAGGCGCCACCTTCAGACAGAGAGGACTATATAGAATTGCCAGGGGATTTACAACTGTTTGCCGCACAATATTTTGCTGTTTTGCCGCACAATATTTTGCTTAGCACTCTTTTCTGTTCATGCTATTTTCCTCAGCTAACACCTGAAAGGAACTGTGTGTGTAAAACCACAGAACTGAGTGCAGCTTGTGCCAAGCCCCTGATTGTAAAACCAGTCTGAATGTTCACACCTGGTTTTAGAGTTACCACGACACTCAGAAAGCTGCCAAAAGCCTTATTCAAAATGTATTCGCCACCTGTCTGGTGGATTCATTTGGACTCAGAAATTTGGAAAAAAGGGTCATGACCCATTTCAGTAGTCCTTTTCCAAATGGTTGCAATATTTACACCCATCGTACAGGCATACCTTAGGGATCTATTCTACAATCTGAAAAGAAATATCCATTTAGCAATTGCTGAGGTGTTTCAGAAAACTTACAGTTTATTGAGGGCATGCCAGTTCCATAAATACACCCACTGAGTTTCATCTAACCAAGAAAGGAGAATGCTTCATTTAGAACTTGGGAAAAGCCTTTCTCTCCCAAAATAAGCATCCTGGCATTACCATCATATATTAGCTTTCGCAATATCATCTGAGAGCGAAATCCTAAATGTTAAACATCTGGGAAAATTATGGAAAGCACATGGAGCTCATTTCATACTCAATCCAGCAGCAAGGCACATTGTCAAGATATATAGTAATCACTTCACAGATGTCTCATTCATTTCAAATTGATGGTAATTTTGCCAAGGATCTATCTTAAAAGCATCACGCCCACTTGTATAAAGCAATGCTCTGTCTACGTTGATCATTCAAAATCAAATATAATATTGTCTTATATTGCCTGGGGTATTTAGACAAAATATCGAAAAAATATCGCCATGCCAAAATATTGTGTCCAAAATATTGTGATATGGAAATATCGTCAGCAGGACTATTGTTGTCAAAAATACCAATTTGAAGGTAAGTAATATTGGTTTTCAAAATATCAAAGTTGTTAATATCGCTTGCAAAAATATAGCTGGTTAAAATATCAATTTCTAAATTATTGTTATGAATTTTAGTATATATGTTAAATGTATATGATGTAAATTTTTTGTATAATCATTGTTTATGGTTTTTAATATATTTGTTACATTTTTATTAGTTATTAAAGTTAATGTAATTAATTTTTGTGATTTTAGTGTCATTGGCAGTTGTGGGTTTATAGGGCTATATGGTGGGAGGTAATTTAAATATAATACATCAATGATTATCCTTTATTTAATTGATATTTAATTATTGAAATTGTGAAAATTGTGCTAGTAATCATTTTTACTTTTTTTGGTGCAGGTTGTGGGGGTTATAGGGTAAAGGGTGGGAAGTAATTTATTTGTAACTAATTAATACTTAGTTCTAAATTAATAGTAATTAATTGATCATTAATTATGTTAATTGTGTAACTTAGGGGCTGATTTCGATGGAGGTCGGACTTTCGACCGACCGCAATCCTAATAGGGAATGGGACCACCCGACTAGCTGTCGGCGGTCTCACAATAGCAATTACAAGACAACCGCCTTCAAGGAGGTCGCAAAGTGTATCTTTTGTATTGAGGCATGTGCATCGGGCTGCAGCACATGCCGCAGTACAAAAAAAACATTTTTTGGCATATTCCTGCACTATGTGGCAGGCACCATGCGGTGCCTGCCAATTTGTGCAGGGATATGTAGGGGGGACCATGTCGTTGGTCCAGGAGGGAAGGGGACCTGCTACGGGCCCACAAAGCACCTTTCTGCCAGCCTTTTCATGGCGGGTGAACCACCATGAACGACTGTGGAAAGGGACATTGCAATCCTTATGGCAGTGCCTAAGCAGGCACCGCCAGTAGAGTTCCAACTCCCTTCGACGCTCTGATGCATGACGGTCGGTCTCTCCGACCGCCAGACATCTGCCCGCCATCATAATGTGATAGGTGGTAAGCACTATTACAATGTTGGTGGGACTGCCACCAATGGGCTGTTATTCGCAGTCCCACCATCATCGTCATCAGGCCCTAATTGTTTTTTAGGTGTGGGATGTGGAATTTATAGGGGTAAAGGTGGGGAGTAAATACATTTATATTAATTAATAATTTGTTGCTAACTACTATTAATTATTTAATTGATGATTCATTATTTTAATTGTGTAAGTAATTTTTTTAAGTTTAATTTTAGGCGTGGGTTGTGGGGTTTATAGGGGTTAATGTTGGGAAGTTAATTAATTTTAATGAATTCATATTTTGGGGCTTATTACTATGTCAGTTGGACGTACCATAGCGGTCTGAAACCGCCCAACATTAGGTCGGCGGTTCTGACCACAGTATTAGGATCCACCCATCCTATGGGTGGTTTGAAACATCCATTTTTATAATGGCAGCTTGTCTGGGGGGCGGAAAAAGCCCGCAGCACAAGCTTCCATTGTAAAATGGATGTTTTGAAACATTTGTGCACTGAGTGGCAGGCACCACATGGTGCCTGCCACATGGCACATAGATGTTTAGTGGGGCACCCCAGGACCCATAGTGGAGGGCCAGGGGCGAAGGGGGCCCTGCTAGGGGGCCCCTAAAACAATTTCCGACAACCTTTCAATGTCGCAAATGCCAACATGAAATGGCTGTCGGAAAGTGCCATTATAATCCCAACAGCGAAGCCGAGCCTGGCTCTGTCATCCTTAGGGGATTATGGTGGCTACCAATGCTCTGACGAGCTCATTGAGCCCATCGGAAGCGCGTCGAAATCCTCCCACAGGTTTCACTCCGACCACTGTCATCCTAATAGAGCGGTCGGACTGAAACCTATGATGTCAGGCAGAAGGCCTCTGACAGCTGGTCGGAGGCTTTCCGCCCGACATCGTAATAAGGCCCTTTGTTTCTGATGAATATTTTATGATTTTAGATGTTGGTTGTAGGTTTTGTAAGGGTATGAAGTGGGGAGTAAATTCAATTTAAGTAATTAATAATTCATTAATTCTTAAATTAATATTAATTGTTAAATTGATAATTATGTTAATTGATATTGATTTTGTAAATATTTTGCTTTTTAATGTCAACTTTTAAATGCAGGTTGTGAGTTTTGTGGGGTAATAGGGTTTGAATTACCTTAATTAAATATATGTAATAAATATTTTTTAATAAATAATTTCAAAATAAAAATAATTATTTGTATGGAAATTATTTCTGTATTTATTTAAAATAATATTTGTAGGTATTTGTGATATGTATTTGTCATTATAATATGTTTTTTAAATATTAAATATATTTGAAGTTGTTTTTCTACTTATTTATATTTTTCGTACTTTGTGTTCGAAATAATTGTATTTTGTTCAAGATATTTTGTTTGTTTTTTAATGCTGCTCTGACTGGAATGGAAATAGTAAATGTTACCCCTCATCCATCCAACACTTTCTCTACTGTTCTACTGACTGGAGTAGGAATAGTAAATGTTAACCCCCATCAATCCAACACTTTTCCTTCTGTTCCATTGATTGGAGTGAGAATGGTAAAATGTACCCCTCTGCAATCCAACACTTTCCCTACTGTTGTATTGGCTGGAGTGGGAATAGTAAATTTGACCCCTCCGCAATCCAACACTTTCCCTACTGGTTAAAAAAAAGCTATGCTAAAACATGCAATATGAAATTTCAACAAATATCACTGGCTGTAGTTGGATGAAATAATTAGAAAGTTTGTATGGAATAATAAACATCCTAGGGTTAAGATAAATACATTACAATTGGATGTAACATCAGGAGGATTGGCACTCCCACATTTTTCAACTTATTATCAGGCTGCTTTAGTTAATTTACTCTCCCAATTGGGCAAGGAAAATTCAGTTTTTGATAATTTCTTATTGATGCATATGTTGAAGGAAAGTAATATATAGAACTCCCTGTGTTTTTACGACTAGCAAAACTCCCAAAGAAAAAAAGATACAAGGTGATACTCACACTGGCTGAGAGAACTCAGTTATTTTTTAAGTTACGAGATATCCCTACATTCCATGCATATATCCCTATTCAAGAGTGTGTAGTAGGAGGTCTTATATTGTCCAGAGGGCTTGATCAGGTATGGCAAGGGCTGGGTTATTCCCAGCTCGGGGATAATTACAATTATGAAACATTGATTACCTGGGAAACGGTTTGTTTGCAGGCTACTATGTTGACTACTGCTCTCTTTCTGAGTTTTTTACAAATAGCCAATTTTCTTAAAACAAATTATTCAATGCTGGGGAATACGGTACGTCAAATCACTAAGCAGATGGCAAATAAAATGATAGGGGTTGGGTGTTGGTATTGGTTACTTCATCAAAATGCCAATTCTGAAGAGATTATGATGAAAGAGCTCCTAAAAATTTACTCAGAAACGGGCTGTAAGTTTAATACCAAAGAATGGAAACAGCTTAGCGAATTAGCGAATAAAGCACTCAGAGGCGCTAATTACAAAAGGATGAACTTTTTATCCAGATGGTTATTATATTACACACCAGAGATTGTCTAAAATGTTCCGAACCAGCCTGAATCAATGTTTTAGATGTAATAAAGATGGGGATGGTGGATGGCTGCACATATTTTACGAATGTAATAATTTACAGCAATACTGGAAGGGGGTTTTCGACAAAATTTCTCGGATTCTATCATTGGTAATTGAGCCATCAGCCATGCTGGTGCTATTTGGTTCTTCCAGAGAAGTGAAATGCTTTACAAAATATCAACAGAACTTTATTTTAATTGGTATTGCAGTTGCCAGGTCACTTATTATTCAAAATTGGAGAACTAATATACAACCCAGCATTGAGCACTGGTTTAATAAAATGTCCAGGACCTGTAGATTAGAGGAAGCCTACGCTAAACGTATAGAAGCGACTGTAAGATTCAGGGGTATTTGGTGTAATTTCTCTTCTAATGAGGCTGCTGATGGAAACTGATCATAAGACTTGGGTCCTAATGGCCCCTATTAGCACACTGCACTTTAAAAGAATAGATGTCATTGACGTATTCGTTAAAATTAGTTTCTGTGTTTTTTCCTGCACGTTGCAATTTATATTTTATAATTTGTTAAATGGTTAAAAATACATCAGCAGTGATATACACATATGCACTTTATATAAGAATGTCATCTACTGTGATTTCCTATTTTAGATCTGATAGTATGGAATGGATAAAAACATTTTTTAGGGAATTTGTATTTGCGATTAGCCATCTTATAACTGGGGACTACTAAAAAATATGTTCTATATTCGATAGAGAAGATTCATCATGTATCTATTATGGATTGGATTTTATAACTGTAGTTAACTATGATCTGTCAATTGCTTGTTTTGCTGTAGTTCTGTAAACTCTTTATAACCTACGCTTTTTTAGATGTTATTAGGATTGTTTTATCTTTCCTGTTCTAATAAAAATTTCTAAAAAAAATAAATTTGCTGGCTGTGGAATTTGGATATTTCTTGAACATTTCTGGCATAAATAAAATTTTACCTTGGCCTAAATCCTAATCTGGAATTGGAAGTGACTCCAGTTACCTGCCGAATTGAGATTCATGATGAGTCACCAAAATGAGTACACTGGTTTTAATAAATATATTTGATGTTCTATTATTTACCTCCGCATTGGCCACAAAGATCCAGCATAGAATAATGATATTGTATGGGAGCATCTCTTAGTACATTAACTGCTTAGATCTAATTGAAGCAATTCAGACTAACTAACTTTTATTATCCACTGGACAATTAAATGTCACACTAATAAACCCTTGAAAGGATCCCATATTTAAGAGTAAGTTCTGATTTAAAGTTTAGCCATCAGCGTAGGCAGTTAAGTCAAATACATTTTCAATTTGGTCACTGGCGGTCCTTACAACGTACTGCGAAACGACTATTTGTGTTCTGAAAACACACAAATTGTAGAGCAGAAATAATCCCAGGACAGTCAGAATTTTTCTTGTACAAATCCTTAGCTCATTCTCACTTTTTTAAGCCTTTTTACCACCCACCCATGCATGCAAAAATAGTTGCTGTCTTGTTTACAATTGGAGAAATTTAGCTGTCTTGGAATCAAGTACTATGACCTTGAAAGTGCTTTAAAGGAGGTGTCAGTTACGCAAGTACTAATGAGTAATTGATGCATTTGGGCTTTGATATGAATTGTCCTTCTGGACAACTTATATTTCAAACGTCTTTCTAATAATAGAACTAGACACCTTGGCAGGTACATTCGACAAGTGCCTTTTTACTCAGGCAATTGTCGCATTGTGGGGCAGATTTACAAGGTCTGGCGCATCTCTGCAAATCAGCAGGGATGCGCCAGAACACTTGCGACCCGCAAAACCACCCGTGCGCCACCACTGATGCGCCGCATTTACAATGCAGCGCGCCTTGGCATATGGATGGGCAGATGCGTGTCGCATCCCCCTGCAGAAATGCGGTGCATTACTGGAGTCGCGTCGCAAGCGTGATGCGACTCCAGCAAGGCTCCGGGGTGCCCTATGGCTAACATGCTGCGTCAATCCTTACGCCTGCTTCAAGCAGGCGCAGGGTTTTGACGCAGCATGGCCGTAAAAGTGACTCAGTGAAATCTTGTAGATTTCACTGCGTCACTTTTACGAGGCGTACCTGCGAGGGAACGCCCACCCTGCGCTGGAACGCCCACATGAAACCTGACGCAGGTTTCATTTGGCGCAGGGGTTTACAACGTGACGCATCTCCCTAGATGCGTCACGTTGTAAATACAGCGCAACATGGTGCATGATTTACGCCGCCGCTGTGTCACAGAAGTAACGCAACGGCGGCGTAAATGTGTCGCAAGGGGCTTGTAAATCTGCCTCTGTGTGTTTACAGACTAAGGTGGGATTGAACCCCGCGTGTTTCTTTGCAGGTTTGTCCCACTTTTAGTTCGTCCTTTGTCTAGTAAGCAGTTAGGACACCACTGGCCATATTACAGAAAGCGGCGAACGGGTGCAACGGGCATTCGCAGTGACCTTGTTCACAGTGGTTGAGACTGTGCATTTTGGATTCAGGAGGTGTTTTCCTTTTAGTGGTCTGTGGAGCCATTTCCCAGCAAGTTTCCCCTCAAGAGACTGACCTCCTTTTCCACCATCCCCTGCAGTATTTGGCAAACACTGCACCTAACCATGTCTCTCACAGCCTTTGAGGTTCCCATATTTCTTGTATTTTCAACATCTGAATAAACATAATAGAATATGGGGGAAGTCAGCCTCAAATGGGCGGCTTGGGAAATGAGGATCATATTGCTGGAACATATATTCACTTTTAGCCAATTTGTACATTGTTGGCATTTTTGGGGCTTTGCGCGACACCACCCGCAGTCTACAAACCTTTTACTATTGTACTGCTGATGTAGCATGTTCTTTTTCGGTATGGGAAACTATTACATGCGTTGAGAGGAAGGCACATAAAAACGGCCTAACAAGCACATAATCTATATTTTTATGTTTGAGATTAACTTTTCTCTCAATTGTTTAGAAAGCAGAACATGTCATTCCCAGTGAACCTCGCCAGTGAACTATGTTTATGGCTATTTATAGTTTTCATATATTTCAGTGTGCAAGATACAGATGGAAAAATTAACAACATTCTGAACTTTTGCAGTAAACTTTCACTTGGCCCCAGTGAGTACTTAAATATGCCAGATGTGCTTATGCGGCAGTTTATGATATAAGTGCATATGCTTTCGGATTTATTAAACATTGCATACTTGGTGTCTGTGGCAGCGACACCCTTTAAACTGTTGGAGGAGCAGCTGAATCAATATTTCATTAATAAATACAGATGTGTATGTCACCGCTTGACCTTCAATTGATGGTCGTACCTTACCTGCTTTTAAAGGTCTAAAGTGTCCCCTTAGGACTGTAGTCAATTTACCTGCTCGAAGTGCCCATGTTTTATATGATTCTTATTGCTCAAAGACTTGACCATTAGTGACCTTTTGAAAAGAAAAAAAGATCTGTGTCCTTTGCATTATTAAACAGACCATTATCATAATATATCGCACGTGGCGCCATAGCAAGCTAGACATATGTCATAGTTTGCACATTACCGTGATTGGTGCTCTTTTTAGGCTCATAGAGGTGACATCTGCCGAGATCTGAAGGTCACAATTTATTTTCTTCACAACGAAAATCCAAACTTAAATGTTTTCGAGGTTGGCAAATTGACTACTGCTACACTTGATAAAGCAGCACTTGCTATTTACAGCGCTTAGAAGCAGGACAAATGTGGGATGAGGCACCATATGAAAATGAAATTGTTAGTTAGTTAGACAGTTGTGCACTACCCTGTGGGACTTGTACTTCTGCTTTCACAATTTTATATGTGAGCCAAAAAAACATAGTTAACTGAGTTTTGTTTGCTACCAATTCTGGAACGACGGAAGCCATCACACCAGATGTAGAGGCCACATGATACCTATAATAAAAAAAAACATATATAGGAACAAAATAAACTTGCACTAAGATAGAAGGGCCATTATTGATAACATCAAGCTTGGAAACACGACCTTCATACACTGAAACATTTAGACAGGACAAGTTTATCATATCTTAAGGTGATCCAATTTGTATAGTTATGATAAAAGATTTGATCTTGTGATTCATTTGCTCAGTTACCTCTGAGAGATCTGGGTATGTTTCACCTTCAGCTCTTGACCACAGATGAAAAGTGTGTGATTCTCATGAAACCACTTTAGTTCTCCATGGCTCTGCTAGAAATGGGGGTCTCTAGTGGTATGCACCCTGTATAAGTAGGAACCCTTCCTTCTAGTCACAGTAAGAGAATTACACAGAAAAGATAACCTCTTGCTCACCTACTTGGTAGCTTGGCATGAGCAGTTAGGCTTATCTCAGAGGCAATGTGCAAAGTATTTCTACCTCAAACACACAGGAAGACACTAAAAACACTACAAATGGACATCACACCAGTTTAGAAAAAAAACAATCTTTCGCTAGACAAAACAAGACCAAAATGATAAAAATCCAACATACCCAACTCAAGATATCACTTTTTAAATGTTTAAGTAATTCAGTCCATAGAACTCTATGGATGCGTTGATATTAGCACATAGTACCTTTGATGCATCAAAACCCAAGACAAAAAACAACTGCAAAGGGGGGAAGCATAAAAAACACAGCGATGTAATGATTCTTGAGTCTCAGGGGAATGGAGGTGTCAGTTCTGCTGAATGCAGGAAAAATGATGGGTTGATTTCTTACTGCAAGGAGAAGCAATGCGTCAAATTCCGAAAGCTGCTCCTTACTTGGTAGACAGGTACGATGCGTGTAAAATCCAGGTGCGCTGGGTCAATGCAGTGGAGAAGCAGGTGCTACATTGGTTCTTCCAGTCACAGGCAGGTGATGCATTGATCCCTTCAGCCGCACAGCAGGTCCTGCGTGGAAGTCGGAGCAGGGTTCTCAGATGCTGGAGACACAGTGCTGTGGATTCGGGCGGCAGCGGTTCTGCGAGACACGATTAGGCACTGCATCGATTTTTTGTGTTACAGCAAACAAATGATGGACGGAATGCTGACAATGCAAGCATTTTCCCCCAGTCAAAAGATCTGGTTAAATCCATCGTTCTTTTGCCCACTACGCCACCCAAGTTTGGACCCAGCCATATGCAAATCAGTCTTGACCCTGTGTCCCATGGGAACAGTCCAGACCGAACTGCCAGGCCAGGTCCTCCCTGGACCGAAAACAAGCATCCTGGGACCAGTTTCAGGGTATGTCACCCTTCTTCAGCCAGGCTAGCTTGAATCCAGTGGCACAGTGAGCAAGGAACCCACGTCTGGGCATACCCATCCCACGTAGGGTGAAAAGTGTTACAGCAAACAAATGATGGATGGAATGCTGACAATGCAAACATTCTCCCCCAGTCAAAAGATCTGGGTTAAATCCATAGTTTTTTTGCCCCCTACGCCACCCCAGATTGGACCCAGCCATATGCAAATCAGTCTTGACCCTGTGCCCCATGGGAACAATCCAGACCGAACTGCTAGGCCAGGTTCTCCCTGGACCGAAAACAAGCATCCTGGGACCGGTTTCAGGGTATGTCACCCTTCTTCAGGCAGGCTAGCTTGAATCCAGTAGCCCCTGCAGCAATGCATTGGTTTTTCAACCGCACAGCAAGCTTGCGATGGGAAAAATAGCACCAAAGGCAGATGCAATGATTTTCAGCTCGTGAAACAGCAAAACCTCCGGAAAGCAAAGTTGTTTCACGGCTCACAGACAGAAGCAGCAAGTGCAGGCCAACCCAGCAAAGCAACACAGCAAAGGAGCAGTACTCCTCTTGAAAGCTCTTCAGCTCTTCTTCTTGACAGATTCCTCAGTCCAGAACTCCCACCCCCCCCCCCCCCCACAGTCTCCCCTGACCTGTGGCTCTGGCCAGATCTGTAAGGGGGCAGAGAAACATACTGAAATTGCCCCAGACTGCAGCATAAGTATGCCGACCAGCGAGTAAGGCTCCAAGGAGAGGCTGGAGGCCCAGACCAGGCCCAAAAGAAACCACAGCCAATTTGGATGGGGCCTGAAGTTAGGCCTTGAGGCTGGAGCCTGAAATCCTCCTGCTACATAAACAAGTGAGCACCGGAAAGGATACTGATCTGGGGTCCCACGAGGACGACCTGCCCCCCGGTGCACACATCTTGGCACTGACGAGAGGTGATACCTGAGAAAGGAGCCCACGCAGTGAGGAACAGGAGAGAGGACTCACTGAGCCCCTCCTCTGGCTCGTGGAACTTGAACCCGACACGCTGACTCTGAGAGACCCTCGGACCCTCACAGAGGCGACCCTGCAAAGATGACCACACACCGGGCAAGAAAGGAACCCACAATCAAAGACCACCTACAGAAGCCAGGCACTAAAAAGTCAGATGAACACTGCTCTGAGCAGCAAGTGGCCCAACCCCAAAATAAGGAACCCTTGGGGAAATACTCAGAGGAACCGACTACCCACTTGTTCCTGGAACAACTATTTGGCACGCTCAGGGAGTTCTTTGCCGGCCTAAGGCAGGACATCACCTCCAATATTAAGCAGATCAGAGTGGAGATCCAGGAAATCGGGGAGCGAGTCAACTTCCTAGAAAGAAATTGCGTCCGTAGAGAGGAGGGTATCACTGAGCATGCCCGGGAACTGCTGGAGCTTAGAGATCGCAATGAGGAACTCTACTTCCACCTAGAAGATCTAGAAAACCGTTCTAGGCAGTCCAACATTTTCATTAAAGGTGTCCCACTGCAGGTGGATGGGGGAAGCTAGAGGAATGGGTAACCCGCTTCTTCCGACGGCGCTTGGTGACAAAGATATCATCCTGGATCGAACACACAGCGCCGTAAAGCCAGCCTGTAGCCCAGGTCAGCAACAAGATATCTTTACCTGCCTCCATTCATACCAGCAGAAGGAGAACATTATGAGCTCAACTCGGGTCAAAACAACCATTGCTTTTGAGGGTCTCCAGGTTGGAAACTATCAGGACCTCTCGCCACTTACTCTTCAAAGACGCAAAGCCCTGAAGCCAGCCACAAATTATCTGCATGATAAAGGAATCCGATATTGCTGGGGTCACCCATTCAGACTTTCCTTTGTATGGAACAAGGAGCTACAAATGGTTCGGTCCCTAAAGGAAGTGCAGGAGGTCCTCTGAATCAATCTGGAAGAAGAGGAAACTTCCGGGTCACAGAAAGATGACAAAGCACCTCGTGGGCCACCAAAAGCGGGCTGAAGAGGAGGGACCAGGTGGGATTAACACCAAACTTTCTGAGTTGGAATGCCAGATAGAGAGGGAAGCTCTACTTCGACAGCTACAGAATCGAAATGGGGTCAGAGAATCCTTGAATGACTGAACTCACATAGTGCATCTATCCTAAGCCCACGGGCTGCGGCAACCAGCTGGTGGCCATCCTTTTAGCTTCACAGTTCCCGGGAACAGTGCTGGGTGTGCACGCAGAAACACCAGGTAGGATGTTGGCTCTGCGGGTATCGCTAGGGGCCCACACATATATAATAGGCTCTATCTACAGGCCAAATGAACTTCAAGAAACTTTCCTCTGGGAAACGCTGAACACCTTCCTCGAAAGTCGAAACCCCGGATGAGGATTCACTAGTGGGGGGGATTTTAATATAGTGCCGGACCCCCAAATAGACAGAAGAGTGCAGCGGGCTGGTCATTTGGGGTCACTCTCGGACTCTATGCTACAGAGGTTGGGGGAGGTGGGTCTGACTAATGCTTGGAGACTCCGCTATCCCAACTCTAGGGAGTACTCGTTCTTCTCTGCAGCACACCAAACCTATGCACGCATAGATTTGTTTTGGACATCCCCTCGAGTTACGAGATACACCGGAGATGTCATGATAGGGACGGCTGCTCTCTCAGATCATTCCCTGATTTCTCTGGTGTTGCGTCTGCCTGGGGGCTCCCCCGCCAGAGAACATGAAGACTAAACCATAAACTTCTCACATATGAATCCAATGTTACCGATATACGGGCAGCTATACAAACCTATTTGGCAACCAACGGCAACGGCTCGGTTGCTGTTACCCTGGTGTGGGACGCATGGGGCACCACCATCGAATTCCTATCTTCGTAGTATATGGAACTTTCTTGCCCAAGATATCTGTGGGTACTCCGACTTCCTACTGCAAACTCCCACATGGATGACCACATCCACAAAGAATAGAACACACCCCCTGGACAGACGCCCACTCTATTGGTATATAGACCACTTCCAGATACCTTGACCCTGACCTTTTTATTTCTATACACTCTAACTCTCTTCACCCCATCCATGAAGATACATTTTCTTTATTGTTCCCCACCGGCCAATGGATGTAGGTGGCGGCTATTGTTAATCTCTGCACTCTTAAACTAATAAAACGATTTACCCCATAAAACTTCACTTGTATACACTGCAGTGACAGATCTAAGACATGTTTGCAGAGTTACTCATGTGGGTGACACAATCACTGCATTTGATTTACAGGCGGTAGGCACACACAGTGCCCTTTACTAGGGACTTACCATTTAATCAAATATGCCAATCATGGGTAACCAATCATAATCAAACTTTACACAGGGAGCACTTGCACTTTAGCACTGAACAGCAGTGGTAAAGTGCCCAGAGTTCAAAAGCCAGCAATGTTCTGCATTCTGTCCATCAAGTGTTCTTTTTGCATTTGTCACCCTGAGTGGGATGGGTATGCCCAGACATGGGTCCTGTGATCTCCATGACACTGGAGTCAAGCTATCCTGGCTGATGAGGGGTGAAAGCCCGAAACCGGTCCGAGGATGCTTGTTTCCAGTCCAGGCAGGATCTGGCCTGGCAGTTCGAGCTGGACTGTACCCATCGGGCGCAGGGTCAAGACTGATTTGCATATGGCTGGGTTCAAACTGGAATGGCATGGGGAGCATAAAAACGATGGATTTAGGCCCGGATCTCTATACTGGGGTGAATGTATGACATTGTTCTGCATTCTGTCCATCAATTGTTCTTTTGCAGCAAAAACGAAGTCCAGCATACAGTCAAAAATACAAGAGGTATAGGCAAAAAGTCAGGGGAACCTACACCAAGATTGGCAGGCTTTTATTGTAAAATGCATATAATTTAATTATAATTAAAATGGCTGTTGCAGCAAATCTAGTAGTGCCTTGAAAATCACAGCTTTTTCAAAACAACTGAATCCAAAATGCGATTGAAAATCACAAAGTTAAAACGAGTGACCACCAAACCTTTCTGAATACAAATCACTTCATTCAAAAACAGACCTTCATCTAACATGACTTCAAGAGAAGTAATATCTTTCCCAAAGCCGAAGGTGTAAATATTGTGCCTCCCATCTGTAAGCCATTTTTGTACATCTTTCCAAACAGCCTAACACTCTACAAGTATAGCCAATGTAGGGTCAGGAGATTCTGACCAAGGTCACAGTTTCATGACAAGTAATGACTAGTTAAATAAGTTCAAGTTAGATCTATAGCATTTAAATGAATGACTCTTGCAGACATCCTGATACCTAGGCGGGTGTGAAATTTTCATAATTTGAATTTTGCATTATTTCCTCAAATTTTGGAAAAATTATGCAAAATTATACATATTAGCAAAAAATGTAACACCGGCCTCTTGTTCTATTTAATAGTGTGAAATGCATCCTTGTAGCCATTTTGGATACAAGGATGCATTTCATGCAATAAAATAGTGACAAAAACACAAGCGACGCAGGCAGCATATACCCTTGTTCTGTTCATTCATGTTGTTGACCACATTTCTGCTGCCAATGACACATAATTACATGACATGGTATATTAGGGTAAATTCAGGAATTTCCCGTAACAGACGTAATGTGAAATGTTGCGAAATTATGCCGGTCTACTGGAAATTTTGTCTGAGTCTACAGTTAACCTGGCTTACATCTAGCCCCTACACTTGCCATCCCTGCCATAGCACAAAACCTGTGCTGAAAACCTTGCCCACAAAATTTGATCCAACTCCATGTCTTCGTCAAGAGCAGTCATTTTAATGTTTAGTCAGACATTACTGAAATTATTGAATTTGGTAATGACTACTTTGCTCCTATTTACATAAGCCATGATGGTTGTTTCCACTTGACAACATAAGGCTGGTATACTGATGTCAGTAGAGGGAATTATTTCAAGTGCATACTTTACATGACATTATTTTAAATGACTTCCATGCACCAGTTTCTAGAGTGCCCAGCTTCCTCAGATAGTCCATTCCCTGCTTGAAGCATATCATCAAGAGATTGAATTTCTAATAGGTTTATTTAAAAAGCCTTTGGTTATTTTGATCAAAAGACCTGGTAATTGGATTGGGTATTCCAGCTCCTAAGTATAAAAAATGTTGCACATCGGAACAGCAGGACAGGACTAAAGGTACTTTCCTCTCTGTGAACATGAAACTAATAGTATTAGTTCAGTCATTTAGGGAAATATGAAAATATCCCTCTGGCATGTATTATGAAATTTAAGCTTCATACTATTTCATTTTAATGCCATATTATCAACAATATAAATGTTAAATTTATTCTGTAATGTATTCTTGAACCTCTTGCTCTGAAATAAAAAAAATAAAAATAAAAAAATAAAAAAAATGTAAGCTTCATTCTTACATCTGGTCATAGCTGAACTTTGTTAACATTTACTGAACAGATAGTGAGGCAGATTTATAAACAAATTGTGTCAGTGTTAAGTCACAAAAAGTGAGGCAAACTGGTCCAAAGTGTAGATAAAGTAATTATTTTCCAGTGCAAAACTTTATGGGGCATATCAACAACAACTGGCGATAATTATCTCTAAGCGCACTTAGCGCTAGGATAATTATCGCCGGCTAGCGTGGATTTTTATCGCTGAGATTGCATGCTATTAGCAACGCTTATCTCAATAGCGATAAAAATCCTCACGCTAACAGGCTAACGTGAGATTATCGCTGGAAACCCAGCGATAATCTCACGTTACCTTGTTGATAGGGACAGGCAAACTTAGCCATGATATCCTCCTTCCATAGGATATCATGGCTAAGTCAGAAAAGTACCAGACGTAAAAAAGCAGCGTTAACCGCGGTTAGCGCTGCTTTTTTTGTCTCCAACAGGGGTAGCGACATTCTTGATAATAGGAGAAATGTCGCTTAGCGACATTTCTCCTATTATTTTACTCTGGAACGCCCCCTTTGCATCTCATTAGAGATGCAAGGGGAAGCGTAGAGTAAAATGGTGCTAACATGCAAATTTGCATGTTAGCACCCTGTTGTTGGTAGGGCGCTAGTTTTATCTCTCCTTTTTTGGCTTTTAAAGCCAAAAAAGCAGAGATAAAGCCCTTGTTGATATGCCCCAAAATGTGCTGGAAAGTAGCCTGTAAAGTATCACAAATAGTGCTTTGCTCTACTTTGAGCTACTGTTGCACTATTTTGCACTACTTTCCGTCAAGGTGTCGTGCAATGGGTGGTACATGGCTGTTGACAGAGTACCACCCATATTTATGGACGCAAAAATGGTAGACAGGGATTTGAATTTTAAAAAAAAATGATGTGTGAAGCACTAGGCATCCCAATTAAGCTCTGGCGTTGGGTGAGAGTGAAGCAGCATCATATCTTACTAGTGTCCAATAGGGCTATTTTTGATACTTTTTATTCTGAGTTTATGGGTGTGCGCTAGACCGCTGAATTTTGGGTAAGGCAAAAGCACAGACCCTTTCTGCATCTGCATAGAACTCTGCACAGGTTCATGATGCAGCCCCATGAGACATTGGAAGCTGAGAGGTTGCAGCTGCAGAATAGGATCAAATTCGAAGGTCAGTCTCTTAAAAAGTAAGGGGCATATTATCAAGGACGGTGTTAAAAATTATCGCCGGTTTAGCGGCAGAAAACTGCCGCTAAACCGGCGATAATGGGCTTCATAATATGCTCTATGGAATTCCCATAGAAGCCCATGTTCTGGTGTGAACCTGGGCTTCTATTGGAATTCTCAAGGGCATATTATCAAGCCCATTATCGCCGCTTTCTACCGCTAAACCGTCGATAATGTTAACGCCGTCCTTGATAATATGCCCCTAAGAGGCTCAGATGTGAGTTAAAAAATTATTCCTCCTGAGCCACCCCTACGTTTGTCTACTATTGTATTTGCCCAATAGGTGCACCAGCCTTCTAAGCAGCAAACGCTGTTAGAATATGTTACACACTTAAAAAACGCAACAGCTTCTCGTCTTCTACATTGAACACATCACAAATGTTTACTTTCAATGGGTGAAAAAGATAGGCTGGGCAACAACTTCACTTTAAACTACCCACTTTACAAATGAACACAAACACTGAATGTTTTCATGCAGGAGCAGTGTATTCCACATGTCAGTTGAATCAGATGCTTACATTATGTCCATGATTCTGTGCCAGGCAGAGCTGAATTCCAGTATGGAATTCTGATCCCCCTGATTCTGAGTGGGCCTTCTTGCACCCATTTTTTTGGGGCGTTGGAACCCCTGACGCCATCTTCTCAGACAGTTTTTCTGCATGGTAAAATCACATGAGATTATAGCAGCAGCAGCATCCAAGCCTCTTATTCCATTTTTAGGTCTTGCCTGACCCAGCGCATGCGCTGGTCTGGCGAGGCTTATTGAGAGGGCTCCAAAAAGTGCTACCAGGCCAGCCTAGAGCTACAGTGCATGTGCGCGGGCGCGCGCGCCTCACTTTACCGCGATTACTTTCACTTTCCCGGCCGCGCGGCCGCTTTGATGTGTGATCGTGATGCGATCACTTTCACTTTCGCGGCCGCTATGCATAACCAATAGGTCTCGCTTTTGGGACCTTTATAAGTATTTAGTTATGCAACTGTTGCATTGCTAAACACTTATAAGGTCCCAAAGGCGAGACCTATTGGCTATGCCAATGCTTGTTTCTCTGTGTGAGGGCGCATACAATGCTTTCCCCACCAGAAATCAACTAACTTCCCCTTCCCTCCGCATCCCCGCACCATCCTCCTTGCAAACAGTCACAGCATACATTTACTTCCTTTTCGGAGTAGGTAGTAAATAAAATAATCATACAGAAATAAGACTCCTGTGTTGTTTTATGAACATTAACGCCGGTCCCACAGGGCTAGTACTCATTCTATGAAATGTAACTCATAGTTGCACGGTATTGGCATGTTATTACTACACAATAATATTAAACTTGCCTGCAGAGTTGGCACTCGACAATGCTGTGCAGCTAGTAATCAGGGACTAAGGGGCACATGCATCAAACTCCTCACACTGAATTGGGCATGGGCTTTCTGGAAGACCAAAAAAAATGGCCCCTCTTTCACTCTGGGTTAAGATATGGAGCAGCCCCCGAGGATGGGTTTTCTAGGAGCATCGTGGGAGATGGCTTAAATTTAAATAACCGCAGTTCCATCCATGGTTGGCATACATCAAGTACACATTAATTGACCTGGATCTAAGAACACTAGATTCCCCAGACAACAGTGGCCTACAAATTAAGGCCTCAGTAAAACAAAAAAATATTTTGTAGAGAGGAGGCCAGAATAAAGAGATCTTTAGAAATGTCCAGTGTTCTTAATTACATGGAAATCTCCATCATCCCTGGGATTGAGCCTTACCTAACATGGGTCGAAAAGCCGGAATATAGATTTTATTTAACAAGGCTAAGACTAAATGCGATACATTTTTTAGTCACTTTTTCCCTCACAGGATTATGTTTTACATCTCTACCACGGTGCCCATGCAATGATTTTTCTCCCCAATCTACGGGGCATTTTTTGCTTTTTTGCACTTTGTACCACACCTTGAGAGCCCGCTAACAATGCCCAATTTTAAAGCATGAGCAACTTACATCTTATCAAGAAGGGATGACCTGTTTAAAACGTTTAGCCTGCCCCTCAATCTGCTTTGCTGTTCTTAATTATATGCCAACTGATAATACATTGAGAAAGAGATATAATTTAGAAAAGTGTCAAATCCTTGATTTTAAATATGATAGACGTCTTTCCATTGTTTGAGATTGCCACCCCTTAATTTTTATGTGATTTTTAAGCTTACTGATTGCTTGTAATGTCTTTTTATCTTGTGCTTTATGGTCAATATCATGACTGAATAAAGTCTATGGAAACGAACAAAACGAGACAAGTAAGCTTTTCACACCACAATATAGTAAAAAATGCCAATTTGCATTCCCTGTCATTTCTGCGGAATTTCATGTAATTATTAGAGGTGGGCGGAATTTGCGAAATTCACTTTCGCAAATTATCGCGAAAATGTTAAAAATCTCTGCAAACACGCGGAAATATCGCGAAGATGCAGAAGCCTTTTTCCCGCCCGATCGCGGTATTTTCTGCGTGGTTGCGGCTCGCCAACTTACCCATGCGGTTGCTCGCGGGCATCTTGTTTTCACTTGTTTCGCGGTGCATGATCGCGAGAAGAAAGACGTGATCGCGCAACGAATGACGTTACTGTGTGCGCGAATTGTCACGAGACAGCGCAAATGGCTACCAACAATCCAACATCTCGTGGAGAACGTGACCGGATCGGGAAAACTTGTCAGCGAACGCGGGGATTCAGGTAAGGCGATCGCATGCACGCGAGAATGTATTATTTTACAGCGCGAGCAAGAAAAATATTTCCGGTAATATGCGGATTGCGGAAATTTTTACATTTTCGCGCGCTCCGCGGAACGCGAAAATTTCAAATTATCGCAATTTCCGTGAGTGGAACGGAATTTTAGCCCAGGCCTAGTAATTATGCAAAAGCAAATTACGCGAATTATTTCCTCCCTTCTAGTTATGATTTTTAGGTTGAACCAACAGTACTGACGTGGGAGTGCTAGCTTGCTTACCTATCTTGCAATTAATCGTAGCATGGTTTTATGCAAGTCTTTAAGGACCACAGAGAGTAAACAGGTACAGCTACAAACAAGGTCCTCTAATAGTTGGATTTCCAACGTTTTCCCCATTGAATATGCATTTTTTAACCTCGACTAGAATGATGACAGTGACAAAAGTTTGATTTGCGCGCTTTATTCCATGTTTAGGTCCACAATTAATGCCTTTGTTAAATTCACAGCTTGAAAAAAAAAACGGTGGCATGAAAAATAATATTTTCTCTGCTTGCTCTAGGGGCAGGGACGTCTGTAAGGTTTCCGACTGCCAATTTCCTGAGCTGACCACAGCAGCAGCTACATTTTAGTGCTGCACTAGGAAAAGGCTTGTGGCGTAGAAGCATATTTTCTACCGGGAGGGGGGTCGGTGCCATGTGTGTGCCGTGCCGCCGAGCGTCTGTGAGAGAGAGCAGTGCATTTCTACTGCACATAAAACCTATTAGAGCTGTCCATAAAACGACAGAGCAGACCCATAAAATGGCCTCATTTCATGCGAAAAATGCAGTTAAATATAAGTCATATTCCCTCTCTTTCACTGCTGCGTGGGAACAACGGCGCTCCTACTCCCCCTAATGTGCCCTGTTGGCACGCGCCAGCGCCGGCCTACACATTTCATCCACAATAAACTCTGTTCATCTGGAAAAGCGCTTGCATTGCTACCGTTAACTGCTGAGAGCCAAAATCATTCTGGCAGTCAACTTTCCCGACTCCCTGCCCAAGAGGAGCAGTTTTCGCTGAAGTTCAGGGTTACACTTCAGTAAAAGTCTAAAGTAAACTATTACAATCTCGGGTAATCGTTCTAAAGGGGCTGGGTCAGCTTATTGTGCTCAATGATACAATTAAATGGGTAGGTTTATTCATAAAGGGACTTCTGTTGTGATAATGCAAAATGGTTGAGTCCGGCCCTACACCTCCAGGCCGAGGCCAAGACTTCAAACATGAATATTTGTAACCAGGGCTTTAGTGGGCTGACAAAACGGGGAGGTCTCAGAAAGGGGCGTGGCCAATGTCATTGAGGGCATGGCTTAAAAACACGTAAGATAAAAATCTGTGCTTAAAACAGTGTGTTGCCCCACTGGTATTGTGGTGGTTCTGTCTTTGCATCCAGATGTATGATGCAACAAGTAACATCATACCTACAAGTCAGGACTATTGGCTTTGTCAATGGTAGTTAGTTTCATACGATAAATAAGCAGCAACCTTGGCTTGTATATAAAATTAAAAAAGCTTCCACTTAAAGATCTGGTGACATCACGACAATGTTGCTGCTCCTGAGTTTCAAAAAGAGAAGGGAAATCCAGAGAGAAAATGACTCTCTTTAAAGGATTTCCCTTCCTCTACAACGCTCCCCTGCCTTGACGTCATGCCGTAACTTCTCCACGAGTGAGAAGTGAGCAGTGTGAGCACTCGCACATCAATGTGCCTGCTGTCACTGCAGTCCGGGAAAATATGGACCGCCTGTGCCAGGGCACGAAACAAAGCCCGATAGAGACCTGTTTTGTGGCCCCCTTTAAAAAACTGCCGGTGCTCAGCACCTGTGAGACCCGGCCCACTTAAAGCCCTGTTTGTAGCCACATTGCTGCCCTACTTCCTAGAAGTCATTTAGTGGCCTGGATGTAAATTGGTCACAATCTATCACCATAGTCTGTGCTTCCATGTGCTGTGACACCAGCGTCATGGTGCTACTATGTGTTGGCGGCCCATAGCTATAAAATACTATTAAAATGTCCTTTTTTTAATATATAGGGAGTGCTACAGCAAGCAAAATGCTAATTTGTCCACGAACACTCAAAATCGTCATATTGAACCCTATTTGTTTTCTAACCAAGGACTTTTTAAAGGGTTGAGTCCAGCATGGACTTCTCATGAGGTGTAGACATTGATATATGAATGTCAACATGTTTAAATCACTGGCGAGGAGTTTAGCACTATACTGCAGCGCTTTAGCGTGTGCAAAGCATGTTGAGCCTTTTGAATGACCCCTTCTAGTGACATGGATGCAGACATATTTAATATTGCCCACGGCCACTGACAGATCATCCTGGCTGTTGGCTTAAGATTTGCCAGGCTCTGCTCCTATTGCCGTTCATTATTGTTTCCAAGGTTTCTACTGTACAGCGCCCTTAAAACTGCTACACCAAAGATTTGTGCTACTGTCAGAAATGGGGTTAATGATTTGAGAAGAGGGTCCCCATACCAATTCAATAAATTCACTCTGGTTAGGTCCAGGTGCGTAACACAGGATTCTGCAGCCCTTGCTGCGAAGCAGAGTTTCCACCTACCGAGAAGCATCATCAACCCTTCGGGGGGAGGGGGCATTCAGCCCAAGGTCATTGAAAATATATGATATAGGGCAGACAGAGGGGGCACTCTTGCTATTCTGCAGAGGGGGCATCATTTTGCATTATGCCACTGGTTTGGGCAAACACAGTTGTGAGAGAATCTCTGCTCAAACCCTGGTAGCTATGGCACAAGCAGCAGGCAGAGATTAATTTGAGCCAGTGGTTACGTGTGGCTCCCACCCACACTGACTGATAGGAATCAGCACTTATTTTTCCTCAGCAGACTTTGACTCAGAGCAAAAGAAGGAAAACACACCCAGAGGGGAAAGAAGAAGGAAAAAAAGGCAGAACAACTGTCATCAGAAGGATAAAGCAGGAACCTCCAAGAGTGAGATAATGGGGCAGGGAGTGTTTGGTGAGGATTAAAGAGGCTTAAGGTAGAATCAAGACTACGGAGTCTTGGTATTCAACATACTGACATTCAATAGCACTGGCTGCAGGCTTCTGAGCAAAACTTTTGGCCACAGCACTTATCCTTTTAGAAATTAAGCACTGGCAGCAGGAAGTCACCAAAGAAGTGCGTGCTAAGGTCAAGCAGTGCCAGCAATTTTAAAGTATCAAACACAATGCAAATAGCATTCCCAAACCGATCTAGAAAATAAAAAATGTTTAAATTAGCAAAAGACACAAAGAACATCAAAGTAGAGTAAGGGGAACAAGAAATATGATTTCTAAAGGTTTTAAAACAAAAGCACCTAGAAAAATTCACTCTCTATGGAAAAACAACAGTTTGTGTGTGACTGGGACCGAGGCGCCAATCACAATGGAGTCTAGGACTGAAGGGAAGGCTTGTTCGCAAGGCACTAGGCCTCTTTCCATTCAGGTCTCCTGCCAGGTCCATTCCTCTTTAGTCAGCAAGTTACTCCAGGAGTCGGTGCCATTATGCTTTTCATGTCCCTGAAGTAGGTAAACAGCCGGCCAAGCACTTGCCTCTGGGAGAGAACTTCCAAAATGTGGGTGTCAATAGGATTCAGGAGGTCTTGAGAGAGTCCTCTTCTTCCAGCAGGATTCAGAAATAAGGATCCTTCTTCCAGCACGGTCTTCTTCTTCTGGTGAGGTCTTCCAGGTATTGACATTTTCTGAGGAGGTTATGTTTGAGGTGCCAAATTGATCATGTTCAGTAAATAGTGATTGGAGAAAATCTACCACCCAATCCCACCTGTTTTCACACAGTTCCCCAACTTCCTTTTGCAGCACTTCATCTTAGCCTTACAATAAAATAATTCAGGATCCCCTTTTTCAACACGGCAGGACCCAGCTGTCACTGGGAAGGGCTATCTTCAGCTTCTTGGGCAATCCCCTACCCAAAAGGGTCAAAACAATTTTTTCCTACTACATTTAATTATACGTACCTGGTAAAGTTGTACTCCCTGTACATAGGGACTGTAAATTAATTGCCACTAGTGGGCTGGCAGCACTGATAGTGCAACCCACTTAAGTTGCCATTTAACCGTGTCCCAGGCCTGCCAATGCAGAGCCTGTGTGTGAAGTGTACACTGCCTTGTCATCCTGGCAAAATAAAGCTTTTGATGTCCCTGAAATTTCTCCACGAAAAAATATGAATAGTAGTTTGTAGGGCAGCTCTCCTCTGGTCTCTTGTGGGAGGCAGAGGGTGCTTCTTAGTGTTGTCTGTGTATGCTTCTAGATTCTGGGTGATGGTTGAGGGCAAGGTCTGTAAAAAGGAGTATCCAAGCTCTTATATCCCTTTGATGGCCGTTGGGTAAGAGCACCCAGCCAATCAGTGGCAGTACATCTCACAAGTTTGCAATTCCCAACAACCAGGCTGCAGCAGAGATTACTTCTCCATGGGGTATTCTGGGAAGGACCAGCCTTGCTTTCCTTTGAGACTACACAATAAAGACTGCCACCCATGTGACAACGGCCTGGAACAATCATGAGCGGCCAATCTGACTAAGGGCCCGTTTACAAGTTTCGCAGTGTGGGAGAGGGCAGCCACGCCACCCCCCCTGCTCCCACACCACCAATCAGGGCTGCTGGCTGCCCGTCAGAATACGAGTTTCCATGTGATCTGGTGGGCAGTCCTTTGGTGTTACCACAGCGGTGCCTTTCAAAAGGTCACTGCAATGGGACTGCCAAACCTTGTTCCTGCACGGACTGAAATACATAATGTTATGCATTTTGTTCTGTGCAGAAAACTCGGGGTGCACACATACAGGGGGGCACAACATGTGCCTCCCTGCATGCACCTCCCAGCAAGATGCTTTACCTCACCACCACCCTTTCCATGTCAAGCTCACCACTGTGGATAGGGTTGCAGTGAGGAAACACATAATAGGCATATTGTGGCTTCATACTGCCATCCCACCACCATGGATCCCGGATCCATGTTGGTTGCAGCAGTTACAAAATGGTTGGACCACTGTGCTCATAATACAGCAGTGAGACCACTGGTGCAGTGATCCCCAACTGCCACTGCACCTCCACCATGGGTTCAGCAGTTCAATTGACCACCAAACTCCGAATCAGGCCCTATAACACGTGCAGTCCTTTCAGAAAAGTACTTGAGAGCAAGGAAGCAAGTGCGTAATGGTGTGAGTTGGCCGCCCGTGTTGCTTCTCTGTGTGTATCATCCATTTCCATCTTGCAGTCACTGTTCCATACAAATTAAAAAAGGTGATTTGCTTATTGCATTGAGGCCGACCGGAGGGGGGAGCAGTGTTTGGCCACACTATGGACCCCGTAAAGACTTCCTGCCGGTCATCCCTGGATGACGGACTATTTCTCGATCTGTCATCACTCACCTATACACATGTTCTGTTTGTTTCTAAGGGTTTTTCGTTTTTTTGGGGGTCCCTTGTTCACTGCTTCCTGTCATAAAAGGGCCTTACAGCACATCACAGGCATCCTTTGGGGGGTATGAACATGACCATACACACTGGTTTAACCCTAGGTCCCTAGCAGCAATCCCTGTCCTCAGATCCCCAGATGCCCCTCAATAAACTCAAGATCCTCACATTGAATTTGAGAGGTCTCAATAACCCGATCAAATGCATGGCGATTCTATCATATTTGGAGAACACTAACACTGATATATGCCTCCTACAGGAGACACACCTGCTTTCGCGCGACTGTCACCAACTCAAATCCCATATGTTCCCAACGCAACTATTCTCTTCCGGCCCTTCTAAAACTGGCAGTATAGGTTTCCTGGTCCTTCCAGGGAAGGGCAGTTCAGAAAGTGGAAGAAATCAGGGGGAGATTGCTGACTTACCAGTTTGCAATTGGGGGTTTTCTGTTAGTCATTGGGTTCCTGTACACACCAAATGAGGGCCAAGAGAGATTTCTCCATGAAGCTCTGACAGAGGCCACAGAGACGGTTGAACGCAAGATACTCCTGGAGGGTGACCTCAACATAGTGCTCGATAATTCCCTAGACAGGTCTGTGCAGTGCTTCGGTCAGACAGGCTCGCTCTCAACAGAAGGGCTAAATAGAATGAGAGAGCTGGGCCTAGTAGAACTATGGAGATGTCATCATCCCCACCTCCTAGAATACTCTTTCCTTTCCAACGCTCACAAAACCTACACCAGGCTTGATTATTATTCCGCGACCTTACCTCTGACGTCGAAATCCTGGTGGCATCTCTATCGGACCATGCGCCGGTTGTGGCCACACTAGTACTCCCTCCGATTCAGTGGCCTACACAGCAGAGGTGCCTCAGAGACACCCTCCTACAGCACCTGGACGTAGTTGCACAAATACAGCGTGCCATAGACAACTATCTATTGCACAATGATAACCCATACACGCTTATGCTGACACAGTTGGGAGGCACTCAAGGCGGTAATTAGAGGCGAGCTAATTGCAATCTCGACGGGAGACAATGCAGAGCATAGAAAGAAAAGAGATAACCTCACACAGAGAATAAGGGACCTGAAGCAAATGCACCAGAGAACAGGGGCACCCAGAATTTGGTGCCAACTATGTGCAGTGCATACGCCACTAGCAGCCATTGACCAGGACAGGGCGAAGTATGTGGCATTGCGACTACACCACTCGTTCTATGTTTGAGTGGACATATGTGGACGCTTGAAAGCACATAAGCTGCGCAAAACAAGACAAATGCAAGGGGTCCAGGAGATACGCAGCCCAACAGAGAGACTAGCATCTGACGACGCAGTAATAGCCGAGACCTTCCGAGACCTTTAAACCCAGTTATACTCAGGCCAGCAGCTGAACAGTGTAGACGGGGACGCCCACCTAGCAAAGGGAAATCCCCCCACGCTAACCCCAGAACAAACAGAACACCTAGAGAGGGAAATAGGAGTGGAATAGGTCATAGCAGCTATATCACGACTTAAACTGGCCAAATCGTCCGGGCCGGACGGATTCACAGCGGCCTTTTATAAACAGTCTTGCCCCGTGTTAGCTCCTCTACTAACTAGGCTCTTCAACACCTTCACGACCCCGGGGGTCATCCCAGAGGCAATGCTAGAGGGCGCTATTGTGGTCATCCCTAAACCAGGGAAAGACAAGACCAGCTGCAGAGCATATTGTCCCATATCTCTCCTAAACATTGATCTGAAACAATATACAGGGATCCTAGCGCATAGGCTGGCTATACACATGCCAGGCTTGATCGACCCCAATAAGACAGGATTTATCCCCCAACGACAGACTAGTGACAACTCTAACAGGGTCCTACGATAGAGTACACTGGCCATACCTGGCACAGGTGCTGTTGCACGTCAGGCTGGGCACGAAATTGAGGATGCAAATTTTGAACTGCTACCACTTCCCCACAGCGTCAGTTAGGGTCAATGGATACACGTCGACCCTCTACCCCATAGGCAGAGGTACAAGATAGGGGTGCCCTCTCTCGCTCCTGCTCTTTGCACTCTACATAGAGCCCATGGCCCAAAAAGTCAGAGCGCACCCTCACATCACCGGGATCAAGTTTGGAGGAGATGTTCACACCATAAGCTTGTATGCGGATGATGTCCTGGTGACACTGTCAGAGCCAGCTACAGCCTTGGGAGCCTTCTTGTCGGAGCTAGATTCCTTTGTGTAGGCCTCGGCCTTCAAGGTTAACATTGAGAAATCGGTTGCACTTAATCTCTCGCTGTCACCACAAACATAGGCCAGCCTACAGAATCAGCATACTATATAGTGGACATGTGACACAGTTCCATATCTGGGAATTCAATTAGCGCCTACTCTACAAACAATTGTGTCGGTTAACTATGCCAGGCTACACACACAGGTCCGCACAGACTTGAGGCAGTGGAAGCATTACCCTATCTCATGGCTAGGGAGGGTAGCCGCAATCAAAATGACCATCTTGCCAAATATACTATACTTATTTCAAACTCTCCCTTTGCGACCTCCCCCCGGGTGGCTACATTGGGTACAGACAGAGATCTCTCACTTCGTTTGGCAGGGCCGCAACCCACGAATGAAGAAAACCATTAGTACTCCAGCAACTAGCGAGGGCGGACTGAGGATCCCTGACCTTCAGCTTTAATATTTTGCTGCGCAATTACGACACCTAGTTGAGTGGAACCGCACTGAGTCGGAGAGGCATTGGTTGTTTCAGGACCGAGCGGTGGCAGGCACGTCTTTGCAGAAGATTCCTTTTCTTAGTAAACCACACAGACCCCCAACTTATATGCTTCCCACATCACACAAACGACACTGCTAGCGTGGGACCAGACTAACACTAAACATAAGCTGACTACCTTCCCCTCCCCCCTCACCCCACTCTTTGACAACCCAGAATTTGGCCCGGGGATGGGTGAGACCGTCTTTACACATTGGCACTCCTCAAAGTGACGCACTTTGGGATATCTCTTTGACTTAGAAGGAGTCCTTTCCTTCCCGCAAGTCAGATATGACTATGGGATCCCTGAGTCAGAAAGGTTACACTATCTACAACTTCGGCACTGGGCACTACAACTACACTACAGGCCACATGCACAGAGGCATCTCACACCCTATGAAAGATGGCTTATAATGAGGACGTCAGATAAGAAGTTAATTTCCGATCTATACAAGATGTTACTCACGCAACATACTAGGAAAGAGACCTGGGACGAGAACTTAGCAGTAAAGAGTGGGAAGGCGCGTATTATAGGGCACGACACACAGCAAGTAATAGGGATTGACTGAAACGCTAACAAAAATAGTCACCTATTGGTACTACACGCCAGAACACATCCACAGGGCAGACCCCAAAAAAAGCACAGAATGCTGGCGGGGGGAGAAAACAGGGACCACTGGTCCATGTCCTATGGGAATGTGAATGCATACAACAGTACTGGTCTCAGATATTAGATGAGGTGGACAAATATCTAGATACCCAATTGCCAAGATTCCCAGCCTATGTACTTTTAGGAGTACCAAATCCCTTAACGTATCGCCTCAAGTCCAGAAGAGGTCGCCAGATAGTGATAGCCTTAGGATCAGCAGCTCAAAATATTTGGACCCACTGGAGACCTCCTGAACCCTCACCTTCACAGGTTAGCTTCAACACTTGTAGCATGTATTGGGTATGGAGAAGATAACCCTCACACTGGCAGGGAAGGGCTCGACCTTTGGAGAACTTTGGCAACCATTAATGGCTCTCCTCACACCAAAGTTTCGCAAGCTAACGTGCTCTAGGTACTTACGCTTCCTGCGTCTCCCTGATACTCATACCAAGGTTAACCAGGGCACGAAACAACAAGCCACAGCATTGGCTTATAATAAGACTATAGAAGGAGCAGTGAAAGAGGGACTGGATGAGGGGGGTAGTATGGGTTTCTTTTTTACTGTTTTCGCCTGTTCATTGTTTGATTTATCCGTAAGCCAATTGCAAAGGGCTCTGTGTCGCCCATGATAATGCATATACTCAAACGTGATGGTTTGTTTGTTGATAAGGCTCAATAAAAAAGATTTAAACCTAAAAAAGGTGATTTTGCTCATTGGAGTGTTACTGTAATGACAAGTGAACCAAATGTGATTGCAAACAATCTTCTGCACAGCGTCTGGTGTTTGTGATTATTGCTGCAAAAACTAGAAACATAATATTCACAAATAATTACATTCATTTAAAGATAGTAAGTAGAGAGCCAAGCTGCCCCTCTTCTTTAAGCTTAATTTACACACAGAGGCCAGTAGGCACGGACTCCGGATGCAAATAATGCACATAAAAACAAAAATAGCAACCATCATGCAGAACCTGGACAAAAATGTAAAGGGACTGTTCCCTCAAAGCTACAAAGTGTTGAGACGCTTAAAGCGTCTCCTCAAATGTTTAGGAAATGCCTAAATGTCCATGAAGGGCATCTGGTCTGTATATTAGGGGGCCTGCTGGTGACTATGAAAGGTTCTTCACACATTACCAACATGGCGAAAAATCAGGAGAACCTCCAGGGCAAAGGTAAAATCGTGGAGATGAAACTGTTGTCCTGCTAGTGATGGCCTTTCTTCCTCATACACTGTGGACTCAACATTTTAGATGGTGTGCACAGGTGCCTTGCAAGCACACAACCCTTGGCCAACTGTTGCTGCTGACATTCATCATCACTATTCTATAATGAATTTTGTTTTCCATAATACTAGTTAGTAGATCATTTATATATAAATCAGCATAAGATACAATTGCAACATGTAAATTAAGAATCCCACCAAAGATGTGTATTTTGTAACCACAGGTTTTCACAAAGAGTTGTTTACAACTAGAAATAATCTGCTAATCCGGTTTTTCTTCTGGAGTGGCCTCCTTTAACTATATGTGATGGCTGCCATGTATTGCTAGGTTTTACCGATATTGGCAGACAATTTACGTATTCAGTGTGCCACCATAATACTGCAAAGTCAAAGTAAGCCTAGCATCTGCGTTGACCTTTTCAGTGCTCCTCATCAAACCAATTGCAAATCAGAAGATTAACGAGCAGGCGAGGGAATGTCAACAGATGTATTAAGTATGCAGCTTCAGTAATTCACTGCAGTGCTTTAAATGGTAATATAGAAGGGCGGGTACTCACCTGTTTGCTTCTGGTAAGTGCCCCTACTCTCCTATTAAATGTATTGCAGCAGAGTTGAAAAGTGCAGGTTCTCTCCCTTTAAATTAAACAAGTTCAGGTACTCAGTGCTCAGTACTAGCCCATTTAAAGCACTGGTTCCGTGTAAAGAAACCGAACGCAAGAGCTTTGTTAACGCTAGCTCATTCCATCACAGCTTGAACCCTCAAAGTGACTCTGTTGTGACGTACCAGACATAGCCAAGTTGTATCTATGTAGTTTCTTTATTAAGTATGTTACAGGCTGGTTTCCATGTAAAGCAGGTTGATAGTCCATGTACTGCAGCCCCACCAGGAGCTCAGCCATCTTCTACTGTCACACCACACCACACAGGCACCCAAACATTCCATTAATCTCTGTCACACCAGCATTCCACTCAAAACACTCACACTGGCTGAGCAGCTAGGAGATAGTTAAGATATGAGTACATTAATACATAGGCAGGATATAACATATCCACCCCCTTTTAAATGGGAACTAAAATAAACCATGCTAAGTAGGAACAACTATACACAAGAATATACATATGCAGAAAATAGTTCAAAACTCAGGGATGCAAAGTAAAATTCAACACCTTGAGAGAGTCTGAACAATTAAGAAAGCAGAGAGGATGAATAAATAGATACTCAAGGAATATCACTGATCCTCCCCCATTATAAAACATAATTTGTCAAGTGTAGCAACGGGTGACACGCACCCCGAGAACTTAATCCCTAATATCAGGGGAACAAAAATAAAGTAGGCAGGATTCCTCACCAAAGGAATGAAAATGTACGCTGTCAAAATGGGACTAAAACCCATCTTGACACCCCTCATGTAAGGGTAAAAAAAATGCAAAAATCAAAGGGACTGTAACCCATAAAATACATCCCTTGTGTAATGGTTAGTAACGTGAACCATGTAAATGGTACTGACACCCATTGAACTACCCCTCATGCAAGGGTCAGAAAATAATGTAAATGGGAATATAACCCCTACAGACATACCCTGTGTAAGGCTTGATAACGTGAACAGTGTAAATGGGACTGACACCCATTGAACCACCCCTCATGCAAGGGTCAGAAAATAATGTAAATGGGACTAATCCCCATAAAAACATACCCTGTGTAAGGCTTAATAACATGAACAGTGTCAATGGGACTGACACCCATTGAAACACCCCTCATGCAAGGGTCAGAAAATAATTTAAATGGGACTAATCCCCATAAAGACATACCCTGTGTAAGGGTCTTAATGTAACATGTGTAAATGGGAACAACACCCATCCAGACAATCCCCATGTAGAGGTCATGTAATGTAAAATGTAGAGCTGGGACTAGTGCCCATTCCCATCCTTCTTGTAAGGGTGAGTAACGTGCAATTAAAAAACAGGCAAATTCCACCCATGAAACAATCCCCCAAGTAAGGGTGTATATAACAAAACCAAGAAATGAGTAAAAAAAACACACTAAAAACATTGTAACGTACCTCATGTAAAGGTACTACAGCTAACCAAAGAAAATGGGCAAATACATGCTGAACTAAAGAAATGGACAATTTCCACCCATAGAGTCATCCTATGTGTAAGGGATTAGTAAAGCTAAATGTAAAAATCCAAAAATTAAGACAAAAAGGCTGTAAACAGTGATACAGTCACACTCACATGAATATAAATGCCAACCAATCTTTCCACACTCAAAGAGAATTAAACAGCACTGTACACAATGTTCTTCTCTGAAACCAAAGATCTTGGTTGCACCGAAACAATGCATAAGAACAGAATCCCACATGCACAACAAATAAGCACTCAGAACACATAGTATGTTAAGCACACTGCAGGCTACCAGAGTAGTAGTTCTAAACTTGAAATGCTGGCGTGACACAGAATATGCATATGAAACCAATGCAACATCAAAGAAAATAAGCAAATATGTCTTGAAAACACAAGCTCTTTCTTGCCTATGTTGAAACACCAGACCTCCTGTGAACGAACACACACAAATTTGTACCAGTAAAAGTCTGGGTCATCAGTCTGGTCTTACCAGCAAATATATTGGCGATAAAATGTGTCCAGCAAGTTGTGATACAACTTATAAAGTGTGCAGTATAGCTATAATGTTGCTAAACTCTTAGGGGATGTTGCGCACACACACAAATTGGAGCGCCTCAGACTACCAGAGACCACAGTAGACCAGATAAGCTCCATTAACTGCAGCAGGACTCTCCTCGTCAGGTTCTGTTGTAATGTAAAGAAACTGCCTACAAGCGTATCGGGATAATCATCGAAACCATTGCATGAACGCCATAACTTCAAAAGAAGTACACAAAATTCCTCCTAAAGACCAAAGATGGCTGCCGGTACGGTGTTGAACGTCAACTTTCTTTGGAAACTAGGACTTACTTCCATGATGACATCAGCTAGAAAGGAAAGCTTCTTCTCACGCTAGGATGAACTCCACAGCTGGTAAGCAGGAAATCCTCGTGTATATTTCACTTAAAAAACTGTGCATTTTCAAATCTAAACAGCAGCACCTTATAGACTTGCAATGAAGAATTAATAAAGTACTCACATGACGTTTCACTCCAGGACATAATTAAGCTCCATGCAAAACGGGTCATTGTGAGATGCGCCACATTACTTGTACATAAAATATGGGGAAAAAACTACCATCGCTCTAGCTTGATTACTTGCATGTCAGCAGACAACTGACACGGCTGTACATTCCCCACATGCCACTGATTCCATGCTGATACTCTGTGCAGGAAGATGTAAATTTATTGATAATGGTACATTGAAAGCACACCAACAAATCCCACGCAGGTGAGCATATACGATACACGTAGAGACACATACATCCGTACGATGTAGGGAAAACACCATCGATGTCACTGAAGATGGTAGAACACATCGCTGCCAAGAACGCTGGGTCACCGCACAATGACTCATAAATGCCCCTATCAGTTCCTAGCACAGACAGTGACCAAACTTAAACAAGGACACTGGAGGATAAAGATCTAACAGCTAGGTGTAAATGGTCTAGCTGGAAACCCAAGTCACGTAAGCAACTGAAGCAAGCCCAGGCTAGGGCCGTCCGATGATCAGGACACTGGTGGGGCTGGTGGCCTGGTGCTCCAGTTTCTATGCTTTATTGTGGATTCTTGTGTTTTTATGTGAACAACTGCTTGCTTTCTAGTGGACACTTCCTCCTGGAAATTTACTTACGCTGTCAGCATCTGTAGTTTCTTTAGATTCCTTCAGTTTTAACTCTTCGTTTGAGAGCCAGGTTTCAGGAAGTCCAGTTGTAAGACATGGGTCTGTCTCCAGGTTGTCGCCAAAATTATTCTGTGATGTAACAGACGTAGCCAAGTTGTATCTTTGTAGTTCCTTCAGAATCCTCCTCACCCAGATCATGTCAGTATCACAGATTTCATTGAGCAGTTAGGATGCTAGTACACACGTTAGGTAGACAGTCTATCAACACACCCAGATACCCACACCTCCCATCACACAGAAATGACAACGATGCCGAAAATCACAAATGGATGCCACACCAGCCTTCAGTAAATTTCAATATCCCATCAGCATGAAAGCATTTACACCTTTGTCACCATTAAGTTGTATACATTTACGCATTCACTCACTGGTTTGCCTAATAATATAGATAGTGATGATACTGCTAACATGATGAGACGGATTGTATGCCAGACACATGGTCAGAGAGTAAGCTTTGCCGAATCCTGGGTAGAAAGAAGTGCATAACTGTCATCATATTACAGATATGCTTGGTAGACATTCTATTGCCATATTCATCTAGATTTGATGTCACACTTCGGTTATCACTAAAAGTGGCCTGAGAAAGGCATCCGATTTTCTTCATTCCTGATGAAGTTACTAATTTCATGGAAATTGGTAACTCTGAGGGTTGGGAAATTCCAGCCCATTGCAAATTGGACTCTCATGGTACACTAAAAAGTAAGAAGTACTGGCTGAATCAGAAATTCTGGGTCTGACTCCCCTGGTTATTCCTCATTTTGGGCTGGACTTTCACCAGTATTTTCACCTGCTTAACAGCAGGAGAAAGTAAAAAAAGTCATATTTCTGATGCAGTCGGTAACCGCTTTTCCTGGCTGCATTGGAATTAGTAGGTCACTGGTGATGGGGCCTTAGAAGCATGGCTTGAGATAGCTCCTTGTTTCATAGTTTGTTTTTAAGACCACTAAAGCACTAGTAATCTCTCTTTAGTGCTGCTGTTATTGGCTTTACGGGAAGCAAATATAAAGGAACCATATAATGTTGCTGCTTTATTTACTGCAGCCTTTGTCTCTGCGGATCTTGTTGTGATTCAAACCATCACGATGGGGGCCTGCTGGGGTCTTCTTATCACGGTCCAACTCGTTTACAACCATACAAGGATAAAGTGTGAACATGGGAATGAGAATTAGACAAAATGTATCTATCCCAACTAAAAATGAAATTTACCATGGAGGTATGGAAACCCATCGTCTTTTTACATGTATATGTATCCTACTTCCTTTCTGCTTTGAGTACTATCATATGATTGCCTCAAAATTTAGTTTGCTGAAAATGCCTCTTCTTACTTTTGTTGGCAATATGATAGTTATTTCAGTGCCAAAAAGGTCTTATAACTCGTCCTTGAAGCAGTTGCGAAAATTCCTCTGCTAATAAGTTGAAAATAAAATGTTTGAATACAAACATCATGGGGCAGATTTACAAGAAACTGACACAACTCTGCAACATAGCAGAGATGCATCAGTTTACTTGCGTCACACAAAAAAAACCTTGCGCCACCATGGATGCGTCGCATTTACAATGCGGCGCACCATGGCACAAGGATTGACAGATGCATGACGCATCTGTTGACACAAAGGTCACGCATTGCAGGAGTCGTGTCGCAAGCACGACGCAACTCCAGCAATCCTCAGGAAGGACTATACCTATTGTCCTGTGTTACTCCTTATGTCGTAGAAGTGGCACACTGCAATCTTGTAGTTTTCCCTGCGTCCCATTTATGAGGCTTTCTTGATTCGGAACGCCCCCTGCATACATTATACCTGACACAGGTATAATGTGACGCAGGGCTTTATAATGTGACACATCTCTCTAGATGCGTCACGTTGTAAATGTGTTGCAACGTAGCACATTGTTTACACCACCGCTGCGTCACAAAAGTGATGCAAAGGCGGCGCAAAAGTGTTGCAAGGGGCTTGTAAATCAGCCCCTTTCAAAGTAGAAAGACAGCTAAGATTTGTAAGTGGGTTGATGTGAGCGTCACATTACAAATAAACAAACACGTATTTTAGATCAGAACATTGGAATGTTGGGAGCTCCATTGTAGACAATGAAGTGCTCCCTGCTTCTACGGGCCGGTAAAGGCCCGCAGAGCAACATTCCAATGTTTTACAGAGGCCTCTCGAAGCTCGAGGGGAGCTTCGAGAAGCCTTTGTTTAATTTGTTAGAACATTCTGCCCTCTAGTGGCAGAATGTTCTAATCACCTTATAGCCCTTCTTAGCAGGGCTATGCCGGCTATTAATGTCCCGCTGCCTTGTTAAAGTCCCTCGTCTTCGGCTCAGGCCTGTTACGCTGCAGCGGGCCTTTAATAGCCGGTATAGCCCGCTATGGCAGGCTATAAGGCTATATTAATAGTCTATTCTAATTTACCTTTCACAACACAATTGTGTTAGCTTTGACACAAAATCTGTAGTAAAAAAGGCTTTCTGAAATATAACACAATATATATTTAAAGGCAGTTCAGCAGAATTACTGTTAACGGCTTGCAAAGCAAAATTTATCCGTGGAAGCAAGTGGTTCGATAATGCTGGATTAAATGATTAAAAGTGAGCTAGCTGTTGCAACTAAAATATTACGATGAAGACTTGTTAGGAAGTAAATACTCAGTAAAACCCCTGGAATTTTTTTACAGACTCCTTAATTAATCCATGGTTAATGCATGGTTATCCATAAATATTAAATAGACAGCCATTTTTCTCACATTGCCATTCAACTCAATGAAGTCATTTTGAAAGTTCAGATATTTGAAAGTTCAAATGGAGAGGAAAGTACTGCAGCTGACTTGCAATAGTTAGGGCCTCATTACGAGTTACCCGCCCCATCAGAATCACAATATACAGAGTAAAACTATGGATCCATGGTGGTTCTTCTGGACACTTTGGGGCATATGTACAAGCCTCTATTCCCACCAGAACATCACTTTTATCGACGTTGTGGCTATAGGGGCTTAGCCTTCTTTAGAATGCAGTGTTAAGCGCCTTAACGTGGCCTAATGCTGCCTTGTAAATAAGCACCCCGTTCACGCTATGGTTAGTGTGAAAGGGGTGGGCTGTGGGTGTTGCGGTGGTTCCACCATATCACCCATTGATTTTGACACTTCCTCCTATGTACAAGGGCAGCATACATAGGAGGCAGCACCAAAATTAAGACCAGGGAAAACCAGGTCTTAAGTTGGCGAAATGAGTAGAAATGCATTATTTCTCCTCGTTTTTGCTTTTTCCATTTGTGCTGCCTTGTGCAGCACACATGTAAAAAGCTAAATTGTTTGGATTGTTTATGTATAGGAAGGTCCCCCTTCCTGTACAGAAAAAAGCTTTAAAAAAAATGCCATTTTGTGACTTTATGTGTGCTCCATCAAGCAGCATACATGAAAGTGACAAAATGGCATTTCAGGATTGTTTATGTGCAGGAAGGGACACCATCCTACACATAAACAATCCTCCCCTGCACACAGACACCCTTGCACTATGGTGCAAGGGGGACTGCGCCGGCGCTCCACTGCTATGGGTAGTGCCACTGCAGAAGGGAAATGCAAGGCTGCACCAGATCGTTGTAAATATGGTGCAGCCGTGCGTTTCAGAAGTGGCGGCGTGAGGCGTTAATCCATGACGGCTAACGCCTCACTCTGCCACTTCTATGTACATATCCCCCTTTTTCTGCTGACAGCAGTGGTAATGTCCCAGTGAAACTGTGGAGGAAAATGAGACATTGGTAGGGGAATTGGATGTGGTATTCCAAACACCCTTATCATTCCTCATTTCATTACACTCAGGGCACACCGGGCAATGTGCAGTAAACTCCTACCCCAGAACTTCCAATGCTCCTGCTTTTTTAATCAGTTCTATGGGACGAAGCCATACAGAGCCCTATACCTGTGGACTGATAATGAACCCCAAAGTGTAAACAAGCATTGGCAAAGCAAATACGTTTCGCCTATGTGAACTTCCATTCCCACCTATACACCATAAAATTGGACGCTTCAGATCTGTGGCATATACCTTAGATGGCAATTAGTACTAATATTGAACTCTGCTTTAAGCCTACAGTCAACAACATCTGACTGTGGTGCAGCCACTTACACTCCTTCTTGTAATTGGATTTTCCAGGTTTTGGATGTCCCTGGGGGTCTTAGCAGACCAGAACATTTAAGGCCAAGTGTACCCTGTATTGAGCCAACCTTTTTACAAGTTTGTCACACGATGTCTAAACATCAGAGATTAATACTCATGACAGATTTGGAACACTATTGCTTACTTTAGGGCAGTGACCCTATATAATAAAGTCCTCTTGATTTAGTAGCCCAGCATTGAAGTCACAGGCCCTTATGCAAGCAAAGGAAAATGCACCCTTGGACTGCTATTAGGGGAGTAAAAATACAGCAATCATCAGGATTCAATGGGACCCTCAGAAGTCTGGGCCCAGGTGCACTGTACCTGCTGCACCAATGGTAGCTATGCCCAGTCTGGGTTTGAAGGTCCTCACGGTTCTGCAAGAACTTAACACAAGCAGTGAAACATCTACTTCCATATAAAATACAGGCCTCGGTTGATGCCCATAGGACTGGCTTATAAGTGAAAGTGTCTCCAACGCATAACAAAGAAATAAGCGGTTGTTTGCTTCTGAAGGACACAAATGGGAGACACAAAACAATGTGCGGCATAGAGCAAAGACAAGTAGTAGTGGGGGAGCTTTAAATTAGGGAACAAAGTAAATCAGGGGTACTACTCACTTCAGTTATTAACTCCAGGAACGCTGAAACCAAATGCAGCAAATAAAACTGATATATTATGAGTTTGGCCTTAAGTTCAGTCAATTCCTCAAACTACTTCCCCAGCACTCATCCTTAGAGATGGGCGAACCACTGAAAGCTTGAGTTAGGCTCAAGCCTGAAGCCTGGACCAGCTCAGCTCTAGGTCCTGTTGGAAACTCAAGCCCATAACAAGCCAAGCTTTTATGTGGCTTCTGCCTGCCTCCTTCCCTGTACCCTGGTGCTGTGTAATGGCCAGAGCTGTGAACTTTGGAACTGGGGAATCATATTTGAGTCTCGATGTCAGCTCGAAAACATGTGATTATGGGCAAATCGCTTAATCTCCCCAATGCTATAAACAATTAATGATGACCTTGTGTAATGTAATTGGTGCTCATGTAAAGCTCTCCAATACATTTGGAGCGAGTTTGTGGCATATTAAAAACTGCAGAAAAGTCCACAACGTGGTAAAAACAAAGCTTTGACACAAAGAAAGACATATAGATAGCTATTTGCTGGCTGATTTGTACAAAGTGGCACCAGAAAACCAGGATAAATTGAGGCTGCCCCACTTAAACTGTGTGATCTTAGACAAATATTTTATTGCATCAAAACTTTCTTTTCTTCATTATGTAAATGATGCCCTTTCAAATATGTGAGTTCAGAATACCAGTTGTACAAAAACCTATTGTGTTTTATTTAATAGACTATTATGTTTCTCTATAACAATCTGGACCAAGTACAGGGTTTACATGACAATTGCCTTGCCTCTTAGTTCAGTAACAGTTCATGTTTTAAAACCCTCACTTTTAATAAAGAACTTCTCTGTGTATTTTTGACATATTAATGTATAAGCTTTGGCATGTTGAAGAAATAAGCCTTTTAGAATTTCTTTAGAGAGTTTATCATATCTTACATGATGTTTGGTATGTGATTTACATACCAAACATTTTTAGGGCTCATGCACAAGCTATAAATACTGCAACAGAGGCTTTCCCAATTAATTTGGTGGCTTCTCCATCTCTACTAATCCCTACTACAGAAATGTAAAAAAACATCTGCAGATTGTCACATTGTTTCCATGGTTACTAAATACCAGGCCATGAGTATCTCAATAACCCTTTTCCAATAAAACAAAGTACTGCATACCACTTTTCCTTCATATTTGTTGCTTCCAGGCACGGCCGGTACAGATAAGAGCGGTGGGGTGGGGGAGTTGACATTCGATGGGATAGGGAAAATAAAATAAATAAAATCACTTACCTTGTGCTCACCGCATCGCCGACTCGGCGATGGGGCGAGAGCATGGTAAGTTGTATTAATTAATTAATTAATTTATTTTATGTTCCCTATCCCGTGGTACAGCGAATTCCCCCCAGCCCGCCCCCCACTCTTACCTGTACCGGCCGCGTCTGCTTCCTTAAATATATGCAGTCCCCAATGTTTACGAAATCAAGCAACCTATCCTAGTCTGACATCAATCGTTGCGGAGTCTCCAAACACGCCAAAGAACGACAGTACTTACCATTTGTGCAAAAACATGATTAAAACAGGTGTGTGAATATGCAATAGACGAAGCCCTAATTGCTTTGAGAATCTATTACATCCTACATAAGTGAAAGTAGAGCCCAAGTAAAGCATGCCCGACCCCACAAGATTACCCATAAAACTCAAAGGCAGTCCACTTGGGTCACGGCTGCCCTCCTCTGGATCTCATTGCACATACACGAGACTCCAGCACAATGCAAGAGACAGCACCAGTTTGAATACATCCCTTTTTACTAAGGACTTTCACCACTGACAGCCTTAAGACCACCCACCTTCGCCATAGGAGTGAAGTGCCGCCCTCCAAATACAACCGACCCATCTGTGACGTCAGCTATAAGATGCAGAGGGAGTCCCAATGTCTCTTTTAGCCCTCATCTCACCAGGAAGGGGCTGTTTAGGGAGACGCAGTCTGTAGTCCTATGAGCACCGTCACTACGACAATACAAATACATGTAATTGATGTCAGTATTGTTATATGTCAAGGTTACATTAAGATGGACCTAAAAACAGCTAAAATACTGGCACCAACTACAGACAGGACAATTAAGGTTTTGGATGGCATGTTCTTCTCTTTCAGAGACAGTTACAAGATATGCTACAGTTGAGATGCATAGTTTCTGGGACATTGGCAGGGAAACTGTTGTCCTCGAAGTGTGCGTTTGTTTGAACAGCCACCGGGGCTGGGAGAAGTTTGGAGCTGCTGGCGGCCGCAGTCATGTGGAATGCATCGATGCCAGCTGCCTTCCATCAGGCTGTCAGCGCTCCCAGCGTGGTAATGGGACAGGCAAGGAGGGCCATTGATGTCTTCAAGACCCTGAGTCAGTCACCAGTCGCCCCTTGTCCAGACCCTCCCAGTGATCCGGAGATTTTCAGTAATTTGATGGTTTTGCAGATTATATTTTCTGAGAAAGCCCAAACCCACTGCAAACGGCCTCATGTGTCCTCCACCAGATACTCCTGTGGGGGAAGACCACTCAAATGAAAACAAGGAAGGAATGGACTGCAGTCACTGTTTGAATCGCAAACATTTGCGATATTCAGGGTAGAATAGGCCTGTTCACGCATCCAGGCCCCGGCGTCACTGTACCTGCTGCACCAATTCCTGGTTTATATAGAAGACATCCTTTTTACAACCATGTCTGGATACAAGCTTTCCATGGCTGCATGATATGACATGGTACCCTTCTCAGCAGCACAAAATATTTGCATTTTTAAGAATATTGTGTGCCGCTCGTTCTCACTGGAAAGTCAAACAAAGACCCAGAGGTTCAACCAATATAGGGGCAGATTTACAAGCTCCCTGCGCCACCACTACGTCACTCTTCGTGACGTACTGGTGGCGCAGGGGGTTCCTCCATATTTATAAGGAGAGGAAAAGCCACGCTGTGTGACTTTTCCTCTCCTCGTAAATATGGCCCCTTCACACACAGCACTGTGCGTGGAAGGGGCGTTCCATGGGTGTTGCTGTGGGTGTTCCCACACAACACCCATGGAAGAAGACATCTACAGATTTACGAGAAATTGTGAATCTGGAGATGCATGTGAATGCTACGCCACCCTAGAGGTGGCGTAGCGAGGCGCAACGAGGAGAAATGTTTTCATTGCTCCTCGTTTTTTCCTCTTTCAATGCGTGCTGCATTCTACAGCACACATTGAAAGAGGAAAAAGCCTCCTGTGATTGTTTTTGTGCAGGAAGGTGTACCTTCCTGCACAAAAACAATCTCCCCACGACGCAGGCATCCTTGCACCATGGTGCAAGGGTGCCTGCGCCAGTGCATGTCTGCAGTTTGTGCACCAGCACTGGGGGAAGCACAGAGATGCGACATATTCTTGTAAATATGTCGCATCTCTTTGCTTTCCAAACTAACGCAGCACGGCGCAGCAAAATGACTTGCTGCACCGTGCTGCGTTACTTTGTTGTAAATCTGCCCCATAGTTCCCTGCACCCGAAGCGCACAAAAGAGAGAGCTGACTAAAAACTCGGCAGCTGCTTTCACTATTGTCTGCTCCCCGTGGCTGTGATTTTTTGTGAAATATGGTCTGTTGACCAGTCAAGTTTCTTTGTGAAATAAGTCATGACTGATCTAATATTTCTATAATTGGATATTTGCAGGCGGCAGTTCTTTTCTTTGGAACAGGAGGCATTATCAAGAAACAGGAAGGTCGACAATTTCAAAAACAAAAATTCTGGCATTTTTCTTGGCCGCTTCATGAGCACAGGAAGTGAAACCACGTAGCTCAACCTAAGTTGGGCTCCATAGAGAGATACAATTGAATGCTCCCAATGTCTTAAGTACATTTAGAATGCATGTCCCAAGTGGTAAATATTTTACCAGGATAACATTGAGGCATTGTTTGAGCATGTAGCTATTGCCAATGCATGTGAGTGGTGCTCTGTTGCTTAGGCCGGCAAAATGGTGCTGACAGGACGACATTACATCCATCAAGCACATTTTCGATGTGTGTAGCCAGACAAAGCAAAGTACAATTCAACAGTAAGAACAGTGAACACTGTGCAGCCTTAATCCAATGAAAGAAGTTCCACCCACAAGAGCGGCGAATGGAAATGAGTACCTGGGCCACGGGAGACTGATAGGAGAAACACACAAGCAGCAACAGGAAATGGACCGCTAAAACTAATAGAAACAAAGGAAAAGTTAATTGGCAAGCACACTGACAAACAAGAAGCAAAGACGGGATCTAAGTCCCTTTCCAGATATAACAAATACAATAGATTTCACAAGCACAGCGCTAGTGCTGTGCAGGCAAAACCTAAAAATGGAGTGGTGGAGATATGTAATGACATTTTGCTGTGTGGATGGAGGATGTGGTCCGTCGGCTAAACTGCCGACTTTGGTGCTGGAAACCAGGGTTCGAGCCTCGGGGTCGCGTCCACTTCCAGTGATTCTGGGCAAATCACTTAATCTCCCCGTGCCTGAATATGTAATGTAAATACGGTGCTCATGCAAAGCGCTCCAATACCTTCGGGTCGAGTTCGCGCTATATAAATATACAAAAAAACTAAAATTTAATATATTACAAGGATATGAGAGTGAGGAAATACTTTTAACAATATTGTTTTAGGTATCTCACATGATTGAATGTCTCTGTGTGCTTATGCACATATACAGAATTTGCACCAATTCATTTGACACGGACCAGTGACCTTTACAAGTGGTGCTCCCTTCAAAAGTGTGTGTGTTCCACCCAGCTCTTAGGGATGCAGGAAATCCACAAATCTGTCTGGGATGGTTCCTCCACTTCCACATGCCACTGCCAATATGGAACCCACAGTCCTCCATGTATTGTACCATACACAGACACACATACATCACATCATGCAAATACAATCACACGCATGCTAAGCAGCGCTACCAACTAAACTGATGTAGGCTAAGGGCGAGTTAGGTGCACAGCATGTAATTCACATTTGTCCCTATTTCTTAAAACCAACTGTTTCATACTAAAGATCCCATTTAAGCACTAAAATTTGTTTTATCTGAAGATGCAAAAATGCCAAACGATATAGTTTGTAGATCTTAAGGGATCATTTGATTTTACAAAATAAGAGTTTTCCTGAATGAATTTGATGATTATCTTAGTTCTATCTGCTGTTTCAGTGGAAAACTTATGTGAGCTAGGAGATTTCTGGATTAAATATGTGCAATTTAGTGCCATTTTCTTCCACCTTCAAAGTAAATGAATTGTGTCATGATTTTTGCTTGTATTGCTGTGTTGTACATGTACTCGTTTTTCTTTATGGTGTGTATGAAGTATTGTTTTTGTGCACTTGATGTACATTGGCTATAATTCTTGAAAATGCGGCTGTTCCAATCAGTGGACCTTACATTTTCAAAAGTGCTCAGCACTGGTGCCCTTCCATATAGACCAGTGTTACATTAGCATGATTTAAAATTCAAACCATTAAAAATGCATTCTTTGTTTTGTATCATAAACAATAACTAATGACTTATTCATTTGATTTGCAGATTGAATTTACAGCAGAGCAGATCGAAGGTAAGAATCCAATAAACATTTCGAGCCTTGGCTATGCGTTTTCTGTCTAGCCTTAATGAATTATGAATCCGTACAAACATTATAATTGTAATTGTCATTTTATTCATGAGGCAAAATAAATGTGAATGTGACTTTCAATGCTATGTAGAGTCGTTCAAAAGCACTGAGCCACGTTTTAACAGTGCTCTGTAGGTGATAACTGCATTACCAGGAAATTTGAAGCTGTATCTTTGATACGATTGTAAGACGGAACAACACAGGGAAATTCATTGCACGTGTTTTTACCCTGCATTTGTTTACAACTCAAATGCTTTTCCAACGTATGCGATTACCATGCATTTTTTATGTGTATCAAAACAGTATATTTGTGGGGGGAACCCCCTACACCCTGCAACTTAGCTTAAATGCGTGGTAAAAGCATGTGTTGTAAAAACATACATGTGGTAAAACGTGCGCTAAAAATGCGTGGTAAAAGCACAATGCAGTAAAAACCTCATTGTAAAGGCTGTTTCTCCTTCGATGGAGGGTTTGACAGATTCACTTTCCTTTTACCACAGAAACTGTGTAACTATCTCTTTCTATGTCCCATCTCATCCTGCTGGCGCTACATGTATCTATATCCACGGTGTATGTCCTTGCTTGCTGCTGGTCTGTGAAGACATGTGGGTAGAATTAGATCTGTGCCATGCACTGCAACAACTCACAGTGACAGCCACCACCTAGAATGGTGCCTGCTCCTGCTCCCTCGGAAAGAGTCAGAGCAAAAGCAGCTCTCTGAAGGAACTGAAGTGTCAGGCGGGTCATGTGAAGAAATATGTCACGTTAGTACGCATGCGTTTACAACACATGCCATTACAATGCGGTCGTTACAACAACCGCGTTGTTACATTGCATAACTTTGAAACAACGACTCGCTGTAGGGGGCACTGGATGTTGGAATAGTATTATTTACTATTGCAACTCCAGTCTGTGCAACAGTAGGGAAGGTGTTGGATTTTAAATCCAACACCTTCTGCCCCCTAACGCAAGTCGTTGTTCCGACTTGCGTTGTAAAGGTATGCTATATAGCAACGCGGTCGTTGTAACAACCGTGTTGTAATGGCATGTGTTGTCGCGCATGCGTGGTAAACGTTGTTTACCAGGTGAAGGTGTCAAGGATGCAGTGCGGAGATAATTATTTTGAAACACCTGTGAAGACCGAGGTAGGTGAAGTGAAAAGCGAAGTAATAGAGAGTGCAAGCATATTTTATACATTTGTGAATATAGGAACAATCAAGGGAGTTATAGAAAGTGTGCAATGACTGTGGGACATCAGTTATTCTATTTTAATAAGTTCAAGGGAAATGGGACGGAAGCTCGGAGAGAGGCGAGGTTGACATTTTCTTGAACAAATTTGCTTATATGATTTGGCTGAGGGGTACGATGGGAAGAGTACAGGAAGGACATATGTTTCTGAAAGAATATTTTGTAATTTGCCCAGTGCTTAATTTGAGCTGGAGGTTTCCGGCTCTCAGCACCGCACCTTATTACCAACACCGGCGCTTTTGACAGCTGCTACATGGTGGTGCAGTTTGTGTAACTTAAATATACGCAAAACACTTGTTTACTAATTCAGTATACATTAGAAACAACTGTTACCTGGTCCCAAGCCATTCATAGAGCTGTGGTGGCCTCGAACAGTCTGAATCTTCATGCTTGTAGGAGTGTGACGGTTAGTAGTTGTAATTGGCAGCACTACCAGTGGCTATGGGTGGTGCAAGCTGGAGTGGCCTCCTGACGAGGACCCTGGCACTGATTTTTTTTACAAATTAAGAACTGAATGCATCTGTGATTTCTTCCCTCCTCAAAACCTTGTCCCTCATCTCATGTGGATAGGGGCTCGAAGAAACACTATGAAGAACCTAAAAGTGTACATGGATAGTTACTAACATAGATATGTTTTCCATGCTGACGTTTAAGGTACAATACAGACAACTCGAGCTTCAATATCATTGCAGGGGCGTAACACAGGCCCCCACAGCCCCCTCCGTGAAGGGGGGCCCCAAGCTCCAGGTGGGCCTCCTCGGCACTACACTCTGGCCATAGAGCTCCTGATTGAGCCTGGAGGGGGCCCCTTTCTGTACCGTGCAGGGAGGCCCCTCAATTTTCGTTACGTCAGTGTATCATTGTGTATAATGTGACTTAGAACCCTTCAGTAGCACAATAACCCGGTTGTTGATGTCTTGCCATGTAGAATACTATATACTCTACACTGGGTGCATCCCAAGGACTGCCTCCACATATTTCTTACTCTGCCTGTCTTTAATGTGTAATAGAATCTGTGGTGTTTCACTTGGATAGGTGCGGTAAGTGTCTTCATACTACTGTGACTTGATATCAGTGCAAGATCATACTGGCAGCGGGAATAACGCCAGAATAAAATGGCAGTTGAAAGGACAGTCCAGTTGGACCTTCGAGGATATGGCATTTTTGCTAACCCAAGACTTTTTTACTGACATACTAGGAGTGTGTTTTATGACCTTCATGACGATTGCACCCTTGGGCATAAATTTCCTTTAGTCAGCCATTACTGCGTCCCTTAGCATCATCAGCTGTCTGGGGTTTGACCCTATATATGAATGAGTGGTTTTTAAGATATCTTATGGGGCGAGAGCCAACTGGATTGTACAAGATGGAGCGGCGCCATCAAAGAGCCTCCTCAGCTATCGCTATCAGTATCTGTGATAGGTGCACTCACCCTGCATGAGCAGGCCGGCCAAACCAACATGTGCACTTGGATATCCCCAGGCTATTGCTCGGAGATGTCGGCATGCTCAGTAGCACAGGCTCCCAGTCTCTGCTGGAACGCGGAACCAGCCTGCTCCGCACAATCCCTACACTTCTCTCATGCTGGTTAATGACATCATGAGAGTAACGTCTGGATTGGCGCTGGGGAGTGTGGGAGTCTGTGGGAGCATTTGAGCTGTAGAGGCAGCGGACATCAGGCTTCAAGTAAGTTTTGTTTCTTTTATTTATTTGTTTCTACCCGCGCTGCCCCACCATTTTCCCCTGCCTGCGTCCGCTACTGTGAGTGACTGCATCCGCCCTTAGAAGAAAGTCTAGAGAGACAATGTAGCCCCACTTGCCCTCTTTCACATTTTATCTGGGGGGTGGGGCTCATTATCTGTTCGCCATTTCTTTTGTGGTGTACTGTCAGCGGGCTCGGCGGCAACCTCTGTGCCTCTGCGTCCATGTCCTTAACACGGCACAGTGCAGATGCAAAATATTTCCTTCATGTGAAAAGGGTCATGATCCCATGCAAATAAAGCAAAGCCCCTTCAGGATAGCTCTGGTGGCACATGTGCACCAGCACTGTCTCAATTATAAAAGAGGCCGGATTAGCATCTGTGGCCCCTTCTGTAATGCCAAAGTACCCTGGGTGCATAGAAAGTGGGTGCACACTTCCTGGAGCACTTAGGGGCATATTTACAAGGCGGCGATAGAAAATTATCGCCTAATTAGCAAGGTCACGCTAACGTGTGAAACCTTGCATTAGCGCACCTATTCTTAACGCCCAGCTTTGCATCTCTAATGAGATGCAAAGTGGACGTTCCTGACCTGACATGACATGAGAAATGTCGCTAAGCGACATTTCTCTTATCTTCAAGCCCCACGCTATGAAGCATAGCAGCAGGAAAAGTAGCGATAACCCCTGTTATCTCTACTTTCCTTACGCCTGCTTCAGGACTGACTTAGCCATGATATCCTATGGAAGGTGGATATCATGGCTAAGTTTGTGAGTCCCTATCAACAAGGTAATGCCGCATTTCGTGAGATTATCGTTGGGTTTCCAGCGATAATCTCACGTTAGGCAGTTAGCGCTAGAATTTTTATCGCTGAGGAGATAAGCGTTCCTAATAGCACGCTATCTCAGCGATAAAAATCCACGCTAGCCGGCGATAATTATCCTGGCGCTAAGTGCGCTTAGCGATATTTATCGCCGGTTGTTGCTGATATGCCCCTAAGTGTATTACAGCCCCAGCTATTAGTAACTGAAAACAAAATGTAAAGGTGGTGCAATCCTTTAGGTTTCGAGAGACCCTTCACCAGTGAACGATGGTTTGCTTTATCTTTCTCCTTAATGTGTGCCTATATGGGGTATTCTCGGATCTGTGAAAGCTTTTGCTGTGACCTCAGTGAATTGTTTGTAATTTCGGAAGTGCAGCACATGCCTTGATTGCCTGCTTAAGGGCCCAAGTCACCAGCAAGTGGGGTTATAAAAGCGGCCCCTGAGGGCCCGAGAAAGTGATAATTAAGGCAAATGGGCTGCATGATTGGTAACATCTGTTAGGCGAACTCGCAAACTTGAGAAACAGCAACACGCCCTATTATTTTGCGATTAGTGCTTATAAATGAGCACTTCGTCAATGTGACTGAGCAGTCTGCCCTACTAGGAGTTCAGCAGTATTCGAGAGGCGCCCATAGCACGCTTCACGCCGCTGAAAGTTCTTTATTGAGCCCGCCATGTCCAATTCTCTTTCCTTTTCTAAAAGTTTGCAGATGTTTTCCAAGACATGCTTGATTGGGCACACAGGGCTTGCACATTTCCTCCCTCGTTTTTCAGTAAGAAAACCGTGCTCCAAATCCTAACGATACATTTGGGGATTTCTAATTTACTTTTTAATGAAGTCAAGTCTTCTGGTTTAGGGGCCAGACGCCATTAGCATATTTTTACACAACGGCGCATGCTTCTTTCATTAGCAATAACGGAGCATCGAAATCTCCACCACATGTTCTTTTTTGACTCTTTCCATTTCCAAATCCACTCCATAACTTTTGGTTCCATCAGTTGCAGCTATGATGTCCCTCCAAGAGAAGTTATGCCTTTATAGGAAACATTGAGCTGATTCTGTAGCCTACTGCACAAGTCCAGGCGCTAATGAGTCTCATATTGCAACTGACAACTTTATACTTGTAATTGTGAAGCTTAATGAATGCATGCCTGATGAAGTTTGAGGTTGTTTCTCAAAAGTGATGTAAGGATATGGGTCAGAGCCACAATGCACAGTGGTGACTGCCAGTTTGCTAAGCTTAATAAATGCCATGCATTGCTGTCATGCATGAGGCAAATCTCTTTACTATGTTCTTGTTGAGTTGACAACCTGCAGAGAGGTTTTAATCTTCCTGGAAAGGTCAATGTGATAAACAATAAATTGTTTTGTCGAGTGACTCTCTTCGAAATACTTTATCAGGAATTCAAGATTCCTATCCCCCCTAGCCCCTGTCTCCCAGAGGAGTCCACGCGGTTCTTTCCAAGCGCCTGTTTGAAGGGGGCGACCTCCCTGCTCTGATGGGGAGCAGAGAGCACGGCTTCAGGAGGGGGTAAGCTGCAGAGGGTGGGGAGAGAAAGTGGCATAGGGCCAGGTAATGGAGTATTTTACCTTATGGGGAGGGTGTGTGTACAAGTGTGTGGTGGGAGGGGGGTTGGACACCAGGTATTTGTTTTCTAATATTGGATAGGATGAGAGTGGATGTTTTTTAGGGTGGTGTAGGAGGGCAGCCGCAGACCAGCTATTGTTTTTTGTTTTACTGTCTGGGTGGGATAGTGCAGCGTGGCTTTCAAGTGTTTTTTTAATACTTGGCATTGGACATTTTCAGATATAGGGGTGGATGAATGATGATGGAGGCTATTTTCAAGAGTAGCGTGGGAAAGTGGTGGCCAGGAAGATTTTTTTAAATTTATTTGTGAAGGGGAAGAAATCATGAGGACAGTAAAGGTGAGCAGCTGAACACTATGTTCATATTTTTTTAAAACTAAAGTAAGGTGCAGTGGGCAGAAGTAGGTGAGGCCATGTTGTGCATGGCTTCCCAATGACTCAAGTTCCCCTGTGAAGCCCATTCATACAATCAGCTACACAGTCAACAAGCATTGGCAAAGCCAATATGTCTCACCTCTAGAAGAGCTATTGGCTTTGGCAATGTGTTTTTGCCATGTTGTACACCACTGCACCTGCTGCTCAGCATGGGTAACAATTAGTGGTGTGGGCGTCATAGACTGGATTCGTTGGAGTAGAGTATTTTAGAGTGGAGTAGGGGGAGTAGAGTGTTGTAGAGTTGAGTAGAGGGAAGTAGAGTACAGTGTCATAGAGTGCAGTGACGTAGAGTGGAGTGGCATAGAGAGGAGTGCCATAGAGTGGAGTGGGGTGGAATAGGGTGGAGGGGGTTGGAGTGGATTGAGGTAGTGGGGTGAATTGGATTGGAGTAGATAAGGGTGGATCGGATTGGGGTAGAGGGAGTTCGATTGAGTGAAGTGTGCTGGATTGGAATGAGTGACCTAGATGGGTGGATAACATTGGAGTTGGGTGGATTGAAATTGGGAGGTGGATTTAGGTTGACTGGAGTGGGGTGGATTAGATTGGGTTGGGGTGGACTGGATTGAATTGGGTTGGACTGGATTAGAGTAGGGAGGTTAGGAGTGGGTGAATTAGAATGGAATGGAAGGGGGGATTGGACTGGACTGGAGTGGGGTGGATTGGATTCAAGTGGGGTGGATTTGATTGGAGTTTTGTGGATTGAACTGGACTGGAGTGGGGTAGTTTGGTATATGGCGGGCTGAATGATCAGATTGAGTGGGGTGGGCTGAACTGAGGTGGGGTGAATTTGATTTTATTGGCAGAGTGGGGTGGATTAGAGTAGAGTGGGGTGGATTGGAATGCAGTGGAGTGGTGTGGATAGGAGTGGGGTGGAAAAGATGGGGTGGCTTAGATTGGAGTGGGGTGGAGTGGATTGATATTGGGTGGGTGGATTGGATTGGAAGGGGTGGATTGGAGTGGGGTGGGTTGGAGTGGAGTGGAGTGGGGTTGAATGGAGTGAAGTAGATTGGATTGCAGTGGGTGGATTGGTTTCAAATGAGGTGGATTAGATTGAGTAGGGTGGATTGGATTGGGGTGGATTGATTGAGATGGATTGGAATGGGGTGGGGTGAACTGGATTGGAGTGGTGTGGATGGACTGATGTGGATTGGATTTGGGTGGGTGGATGGGTAGGTTGGAGTGGAGTGGGGTAGATTGGATTTGGTTGGATTGGATTCGATTGGGGTGGATTGGACTAGGGTGAGGCGGATTGGATCAGTAGAGGGGATTAAATTGGAGTGGGAAGGATTGTTTTGGATTGGAGTTAGGCAGATTGTTTTGAATTGAAGTGGGGCAGACTGGGGCAGTGCAGATTGGAGTGGGTATATTGTTTTGGACTGGAGTGGGGCAGATTGCTTTGGATTGAAGTGGGGAAGTTTGGAGTGGGCAGATTGGAGTTGAGCAGATTGTTTTAGATTGCCATAGGGCTGATTGGAATGGGGCAGATTGTTTTGGATTGGAGTGGACCTGATTGGAGTGGGCCAGATTGTTTTGGATTGGAGTAAACCAGATTGGGTAGGTGCCTATTGTTTTGAATTGGAGTGGGGAAGATTGTTTTGGATTGGAGTGAGGCAGATTATTTTGGATTGGAGTGGGGCAGATTGTTATGGATAGATTTGGGCAGATTCGTTTGAATTGAGTGGGGAAGATTGGAGTGGGGCCGATTGTTTTGAATTGAAATGGGGTGGAATGGGTGGATTGGGGACGGATTGGGGTGGGGTGAATTGGGATGGAATAAGTGGATTGGGGTGAGGTCAGTGGAGTGTATTGGAATGGAGTGGGATGAATTAGAGTAGGGTGGATTGAGTGGGACAGAGTGGAGTTGATTGGGGTGGGGCAGATTGTTTTGGATTGAGTTGGGCACATTATTTTTGATTGGAGTGGAAATTGTTTTGGATTGGAGTGGGGAAGACTGGAGTGGGGCACAATGTTTTGGATTGGAGTTGGGCCAATTGGAGTGGGGCAGACTGTTTTAAATTACAGCGGAGCAGGTTCGTGTGGAGCAAATAATTTTGGATTGGAGTGGGACAGATTGTTGTAGTCTGGAGTGGTGCAGATTGTTTTGCATTGGAGCGGGGCACATTGGAGATGGCAGAATGGAGAGGGGCAGATTAGGGTGGGGTAGGTTTGAGTTGGGAGGATTGGAATTCGGTGGATTGAAGTGGATTGGATCGGGGTGAGGGTTTGGATTGGATTAGTCTGGGATGTACTGTCTGGAGTGGGGTGGATTGGTGTGGGGAGAAGGGGGGTTGATTGGCATGGATTGGAGTGGGGTCGATTGGAGTGGAGTAGATTGGGGTGTACTACATGATTATGAGTGAAAGCATAATTTCAGAAATTACACATAAGAAAGAAACAATGTCACTTTGCAATAAAAAAATCCTCATCTTTTGAGAACCGCGCCCCATGAGTGAAAACAAAAGAAAACATGAGTGCAAAGTAATGTAATGTAATGTAATGTTAATGTGATGTAAAATGGTTCTTGTAAAGCGCGGGCTGTCACTCCGTAAGGAGCATCCTGGCGCTGTGGAGATTGGAGGTAAGAGGAGGGGAGGGGCCCTAGCGTTTCTAAATAAGGGAGAGACACAGCTCTTCTGGGGCTGCAAATACCCAAGTCTTTAGCGCCTTCCTGAAAAGTGTCTCTGTATCAAGTGATCTCAGGTGGGGTGGTAGAAGGTTCCAGGCTTTGGATCCCAGAACGGCCACTGTTCTACCGCCCTTAGTTTTATATTTGAAGGTGGGTGGCTTGAGAAGGTTGGCAGTGGAGGACCTGAGATTTCTAGTTGTGGAATAGGGGGTGAATCTTGCAGAGAGATACTTGGGTCCAAGTTTGTGTTTGGCTCTGAAGGTAATGAGAAGGATTTTAAAAAGAATTATTTTGTGAACAGAGAGCCAATGAAGGGCTTGTAGGGCTGCGGATGCTGAGGATCTTCTTGGAAGTTTGAGAACAAGTCGAGCCGTGGCATGCTGAACAACTTGCAGCTTCTTTAAGGTGGATTTGTTGGATCCTGCCAATAAACTTTTGCAGTAATCAAGACGAGAGAGTATCAGGGCAACTGCCACTGATTTCCTAGCTGTGAGGGGGATAGAGTCAAAGAATTTTTTTAAAGATTTAATGAGGCTGAAGCAGGTCCCTGCTACTGCCGTCGTGTGCGGGAGGAAGGTAAGCACAGTGTCAAATTTTACTCCCAAGTTTTTAGCTACCTTGACTGTGTCAGGGGGGGTGGTGTCCCTTCTGGCCACCACTTACCAGGCTGGAATAGGACATTTTTGCCTATAGGGAGGATTTCAGTTTTGTCCATGTTGCATCTCAGATGGTTCTCTCTCATCCAATGGATGATTGCGGTGAGGCAGTGTTTGAAGGTGAGTTTGGTCGAGGATGAGTTGTTGTCAAGAGAAAGGATCAATTGGGTATCATCCGCATAGGACGTGACTTCAATGTCAAATGATCTTATCAGGTGGATGAGAAGGGTCATGTAGACATTGAACAGCAGTGGGCTCAGAGTTAAGCCCTGTGGGACTCCTGTTGTTATGTTACGTTCAGTTGAAATGAAGGTACCTAGGGCAACTGCTTGTCTACGGTTGGTAAGAAAGGATTTAATCCAGTCTAGGGCGGTGCCTGAGATGGCGCTACGTTCAAGTCGCTTCAGGAGAATACTGTGTGAGATGGTATCGAACGTGAGAAAAGAAGACATGACAAAGTCAAAGAAGATTAACTATAGAAAAGAAATCTTTGCAATTATGTTTGTCCTGTTGGGCACACTTTTGCCAGTCACATGCCTTCTGTTTGCAGGGCACTAAAAGTTAAAAAGAACAAAATAGCACCTCAATCACGTCAGGAGCAGCGGACGGGCTCTAATTAAGTTGAGTAAATCAGTGTTTGGTCCTTGCTCCACAGAGAGTAACAGATATGATGTCAAGGCTGCCTTGACAAATTATGAGGCTGTAAAGAAGAGTGCCATGCAAACCAACAAATGGTTAGAAACGGACGGGCTACAAGCCATTTTAAGTATACAACAATGTCTTGCAAGCACGATCCATGCACTAGGTCATGCTCTCGTAGGCTCGGCCCTAAAAAAGAGATGGGGGTGCAACAACACCGGTATTGACATCAACCCATAAGTAGTTTCAAATGTTCAGGAATTCATTCAGCATCTATTAGGGATACTCAGAAATTCATTGAGAATGATGTTCACAGTTTTATTGTTTACAAGTTTGGCACTGAAAAGTTAGTATTTAGTTGGTTCCAGCACTTGGAAGATTATGTAATATTAGTAGAATGTAAATATTTAACCTTATCAAAAGAAAAGTTTTCATCTCTTTGAGATCCATTCCTGACCTGCTTCACTTTAGGGAAACTCTTAAAACCTGGTTATTTAGCCATTAAATCTTCTTCTCAGTATCCCTGGCCATTTTTCCTTTGGTTAGGGCCAGGACACCCATTTTAGGTAACCGCTGTGCTTTTATTAAATAGCTCAATCAATCAATCAATTATTATTTATCATATAACCATGCCTGGATCATGAACACAACAGCTTTAGTGAGAGCTGCCTCACCTATATATGGACATTGGTCAATAGAATGATAGTTAAGCCTCAGTTAGCTCAGGTATTTTTCCTCTTCAATTCATGCCAGTATAAAAATATTAGCCTCTTCTTCACACAGTATCATTGCAAAGTTGTTAGAAATGTTGATACACTTTTACTGGGGAAAAACCTCTTAGAAAACTAGTGTATTTGTACTTGTGCTGGCTCATAGGCCTTTGCCACACTTTCTGTAAGCAACATTAAAGCCTACAGACATGGATTGCCACAAACATGATCACAGGTTTAAATATTTTACTACACCCCTTCACTTATCTACAGAAGTCACATTTGGGGTTTATTCATAGTCCTACAAAAGTCCACCTACATCTTTGTGTTGCCTAGCTTGGAAAATCATGTTTTCCAGTTATTATCATTTGTTGGGATGTAAAAAACTCCTGCATGCTAATGGATATGCATCCCTGCTCTGAGTGCCGCTGCTATAACAATATCTGGATCTTTGGTACCAAGTTTGTCATCATGGGCGCCATGGTTTAGGCTTGTTTCAAGGACTGTGGTCTTGTTAGACCAGGCATACAGCATTTCTGTGGTAGTGGTAAAGGGGCACTGTCCTTTCCCAGAGTTAGGTAGCATGAATGCAGCATACCATTTTTTGTGTGACAGTGAACAATAAAGTGAACATGCCTTTTTACCTGTGTCACTGGAGTGAGGCCTAAAGGCCCAACCATGTATAAGTCCACTTCTCTGCACCTAACTCGCCCTTAGCGTACATCATGTTAGTTTTGAAAACTGTTTAGCAAATGTGTGATTGCATTTGCATGCTGGGATGTATGTGCGCCTGTGTTTGGTATGGTACATGGAGACCTGTGAGTTCCATACTGGGAGAGGTATGTGGAGGAACCATCCCAGACATATTTGTGGATTGCCTGTACTCCTAAGAGCTGGGTGGTACTCAATCACTTGTGAAGGGAGCACTACTGTAAAGGTCACTAGTCAGTGGGGCCTGGGCACATCTCAGGAAGGAGAAGGGGCTGATGGTGCTGATAAGGGAATCATAAAGAATAGGGCTGAGGGCCTTGGTGAACTTTTCAGTTCGGGTTTCAGTGAGGCTGACACCAGATGTGATCCTCTAGTCCCTCTCATGGCCTGGGTGTCGGGCAATTACATTTGGAGTCATTCCTTGCGTGACAGGCTGCTTCCTGGACAAACAACAGGACAGGTAAGTAGGCACTTCAAAGGAGGTAACCCCCACATCATGAATTTCAAAGACTCAGACACTAAATCACATCTGTGTCTGGAACTAAGGTCTACCAGTCTCTCAGCAAGATGAAGGGATGTCATCCAGGAGAATCAAGACCACTTGCCCTGGAGCCAGGATCACCAGCATTTTCTGCCAATCAAGACCAGTGAATCCCATGAGGAGGAGAAGAGCATCAGGAAGCGGAGGGTTCAGTGGCGATTTTGTTGAGTGGATCACTGAAGCGCAGTGTGAGATACTGATTCTGCGATGAGGTCTGTTCGACCAATCGATCTGTTGCCCAAGTGTTTCTGGCCATTGAAGAGTTTTTTCTGCAAAGCTGTAAAAAGAATGAAGAACATCTTAGTTACAATCTTGTACTAGAAGGACATACCATGACATATTCGGAATCCTTGTCATAAAACCTTCTTAGTGCAATTCCTAATTAGTGTTAAAGTTTAAAAATATCATACTGATATTGCTATCATTACAGCAGGGATTTACAGAAGCATATGAGGACATCAGAAATGTTATACATCGGAATATGCTTTTCGCATGAAAGTAAGTATCTGGTTGAACATTTTTTTATTGGGGTTGCTGAGTGCATTGTGAGTTGAGAGTCTGTGTACACCTTGCATCTATTTCCCATCCCGCAATAAGCCTTGGTCTGCTTGACTTTTTCTACCAATGAAAGGGAAGAGCTGAATGGGTAGTACTTGGCCCACTTACTCATGACCCATACAAGGTCACGCCCAGGGACATTAAGAATATAAGTCCCCAACCTCTACAGTTGGACACAGTGCCGCCTGGCCACCCATATCTGCTTTTGGGTTGAATGAGTGCCTGTAGATAGGTTGGGGCAGTGACCTACCTCATTTACCCTTCGTCATGTAAAAGCGAATTATTATATACTTAGTTATGTAAAGTTGCATTTATTTTTTATATTACGCACTTTATATATTTGCACCAAAGGTGTAGCAATATAACTTGAAAAAACTTTCAAAAAGTGTCTCAATAGAATCAAAGCAGAGAAGTGAATTAATAGCATTAAACAAATGGTTGAGATTATGTGCCTGGTGACTAATCTGGAATATTTTAGAGAGGGTAGGTAGCAGGCAATTTTTATCTGGGCAATCATTCCAAAGGCTAGGTGCTTATACCACAACGTCTTTCTTACCTTTTCTTAAAATGGTAAATTGGAATATGTAGGGAACCCACTGATCTTGACTACAACAGGAATGCTAAAGTCTACAGAATGATTGTATGGTATCATTTGTTTTGCCTCACGGATTAAATGTAAATGTAATATACATCTTGTTGAACACCACCCTTTGCTAAATTACAAGGCAATTCTGTTTTGTAAAGATAATAAGTGCATAATTAAACTTCTGCAGAATATGTTGCAGGTGCAAGGTCTCTCTGCCTTGATGAGGGGCATATTTATGAGAGGGTTGCATCCCGTTTGCACCCCTCAATTGCGTGACGCAAACCTCTAAACCAGATTTTTGAAGCCAAGCAAAGCCTATTTGTGTGGCTTTAAGTGGTTCCATAAATCTGAGGTAACGCAATGCATCACAAATCGCTGCATTGCGGTACTCGGCCCTGGGTAGGTGCTCCATGGGCGTTGTGTGAGTGTTCCCACAAAACTCCCATGGTTTATGATGCAGTCCCAGATTTACAAGACCCAAATATCATTACTTCCTCTTTCTATGTGTGCTGCATTCTTAGGCACACATAGAAAGAGGATTATGCCTCTCAGGATTGTTTTTGTACAGAAAGGTGTTCCTTCCTGCATAAAAGCAATACTGCATGCAATACAGAGACCCTTGCACCATATTGCAAGGGGGCCTGTGTTGGTGCTAGCCAGCTCATTGTGAGCCAGTGCAGGGGGGAAAGTCAGAAATACGCCTTATGCCACAAATATGGCGCATACCTGCCCGTTCCCAGTGACGCAGCGCTGCAAGGTGACATACTGCACTGCACAACGCAACGTTTTCATAAATTTGCCCCTCAGATGTAACTGCCTAGTTCAAACTAACCAGTGCAACAATCAGTACTTAGCTGAGGTCACCGGGTATAAAATTTAATATAGAATGGTTCTGACGCAACTGTTAAATTGCTCCTTACATGAGGGCTCTGAAATAATTATAAAAATTGTCATCTCGTAAAATAGCCACTTTTTTATTTTTATAAGGCATAAAAACATCTGAGTATAAAAAAAATGGTTGAATCTCGGACACTTACATGGAGTTTCATGTGGTTTTCAGCCTTGATTAGCAGACCTCTCTATTGGCGCCAACTAATTTGAGAATGCTTGGCAACTCATCAAGTCTGCCAATGGCTGCAACCACTTACTGGAACTTTGTACTGCCTTCATTCAGGACAGAACTCTGGGGCATATTATCAAGACAGGCAATAAAATTATCTCCGTTTTAGCGGCAAAAAACTGCCGCTAAAACGGCGATAATGGGCTTGATAATATGCTCTATGGAATTCCAATTGAAGCCCATGTTAGATGTCCTTCACATCTAACATGGGCTTCTATTGGAATTCTCTACGGCATATTATCAAGCCCATTATCGCCGTTTTAGAGGCAGTTTTAGCCGCTAAAGCGGCGATAATTTTATCGCCTGTCTTGATAATATGCCCCCAGATCTTTTCGTGAATGTGTTGAAAATTCGATTTTCCATCTTCATCTTAACAAATACAGTCCATTACCCTCCGAGCTCTGCTATCTCGATCTTCTATGCACTTCTTCAAAGATTGTCTACTTTTCTTTTCTTTTGCATCAGTATTTTCTGCAGTAATTATATTGCATGTTGTCTAGTCATTTTTAAAGTGCAGTTATACCTCCCGGGGTAGAGCAGCTATATAAAATTGAAAATAAAATGAAATGATGAAATAAAATTACTTCAGTTCTTCGGACACCTTAATAAACCTCTCATGGGAACCGCTGACAGGCAGATGCATTTTGAAACAATCTGTGACAGTGGTGCACTGCATGTTCCAGATCATATCTGTGATGGGTTTCAAAAAACCATGGGGATGTTGAATGAGTGGTTCTAAATGTTATAAAAACATTATTTGGCTACATTGTTTTGGTGAGCTTTCTGTTTCCTTTTAATGTTTGATCTTGTTTTGCTTCTGGGCGCATGAATCACTTTTCCCTTTTCAAAGCACAACCAGAATTGGTTTTCAATGCAACCTCAAACAACGAATGTAAAATAAAAGTCATATGTTAAAACAGCCAGAGGTCAGAACCCAACATGAAGATCCAGGCAACACTGTTGTTTTAATTAGTTACATCTCTATAAAATGAAAGATTTAAGGTCGCTTTCAGACACATTACACCACTCTGCATGAGACAGGCTGATCCTGTACCCATTCTCAGACAGCGTACAGAATGTAAGTGTAAGAAATTGAGTTACTGGTTGAGGGGGGTGAAACCCTACTCAAGCAGCAACCACAATACTCGTCAGAAAAATCCCACACAAATTTAGAAAAATAGAGAACATTTTAATAAACTATAGACCAGAACAACAAAAATCCAGTCATTATAACCGGAGATATGCAATTTTAAAGATGCAAGTCAAAACAGTGCTTAGAAGCAGACAGCATCAACTGTGGTTATCTGGTCATGCCGGACCAGGACAAAGTCACAAGTTCAGGTCCACTGTGATGGAGTGTGGATCAGATACAGCGACCAAGTTAGGCCTGCTAAACAGAGTGCCTTAAATCCTGTTTGCAGAGTGTTGGGAGTTCCTGCTTTCAGGATGCATCGCGCAACAGGAGTCCCGAGGTAGCTGCACGGCTGCAATGCAGAGTCCTGCATCATCATTGGGGATGCAGTCAATGAGGGACTTGCAGTGCGAAGGCCTGCATTGAGGATGCATCGCACAGCAGTGGTTCTTAGGAAGCTACAGGCTAGGATGCGTGGTCTTGCATCAGGGATGCGTCACACAAAGGTGGTTATGAAGCGTCTCAGAGTAGAAGCATTGTACTGCATCAGTTCTGCCCACAGGACTAGCTTTGGGCGGGCAGAGCATCTTCAGGCCCACTTCTAAGGGTCCAGGACTGGAATAGAACCACTTGGGGGGCAAGACTCCCAACAGAGAGAGTCCAGGTGCTGAGTTCATGGTGGTTGGAGCCTTTTCTGTCTTTAAGGCTCTTATCAGGAGGCCAGCCCACTGGTCCTTGGATTAATTCTGGTGGTCCTGGGTTCAGGATGCCGGTCCAGTCCATCTTCCTCAGGCAGCAGAGCAGCAAGGCTTGCGGCCACAAGTAGCATTTAATTTACAGACCCTGGTTACCTGTGTTGTCACTTTACTAGGGACTTACAAGTAAATTAAATGTGCTAATTGGATGTTAGCCAATTTTCCCATGTTTAAAGGAGAGAGCGCAAGCACTTTAGCACTGGTTAGCAGTGGTAAAGTGCATAGAGTCCTAAAAGCCAACACAAATGGGTTCATAAAATAGGAGGGACAAAATGTTTGGGCCAAGACCATCACAACCCCCCTCCAGCCAAAAGCCAGGGTAAATTAATATATACCTTAATGGTCTTCCCTGCTTAGGTGCTAGAACATGGACATACAGTCTGGTATGAAGGGGCACTTGTCAGTTTTACGCCTCTCTAAACTCTGTCTACACTCTCCGGAGCCACTCGACTTACCCATGGGCAACCCTTCTCCTCACTTGTGGACCGCATCTGTGAAGCATTAACCTTAAATTGCTCACAGATGCATCCCAGTAGGCAGACAGTATCACCATGGCCAACAAAGCGATGTGGCTCATTCCGCCCCTTAGATCAGACTTCTGTTCCGAACCCAAGGAACATTCTGCCCATAAGGACAGCAACCAACAGAAGCCACTGACAAATATGTGTCAAGAGTCAGGCCCGGACCATCCACTGCCAGGTGGAAGCTCCAAGCATGGAGATTGGGTAGGCATCTCTCCAGCCTTGGGGCTGACAAGGAGCTCCCTATGGTCTCCTGACATCTCTCTGATCTCTGGGGTTTCTCAGAGTGGGGAACAACCACCCCAGATATTAGGCACCTTAATTAAGCTCTTCTTCCCATCAGTCCAGAAGTGCTATCCCGAGACTTGCTTTTCAGCTCTTGGTCTGTGCCCTGAGGTGGAACAGGGGACAGGGTTGAGCCCTCCCTCACTCTGGCCCTCCAGCTGGTCTCCCATACTCTCTGCTTGGGAGTGGTAGCCCCAGAAAACTGAACTGTCAGGATGCCCTTGGCGGCCGGCCGGCCGGCCCAGTTTTCCTGACACCTGGAGCAACTCATTCCCCAGAATGCAGTCTCTGAAGTCCTCCTCTGGGTCACATCTCCATTCCATTCCAGGGATACCAGGGCCAAGGGACAGAAAAATTCCTGCTTCTGGGCTAGGGTTAGCCTACACACCTGACCGGTGTAATGTGCTTGAGAAACCAGCTTTCCACTATCATGGCTGGCCCACGTACCCTTCAGAGCAGTTACAGTGACCCCATTCACCTTCACCCGGTGGATGTGACAACTCCCCGCTTCAGGGATCACCAATTCCCCTCTGAGTCCATCTCCTAGCTGAGGGAGAACAGGTCATGGTATATGACCTGCCCCTGGTGTCTACTTACTACTAAGGCTACATTGGCTAACCTTGTAGAGTTCCCACCAGTGGATGGTTTCTTTGGGTAGACAGAGACCCTCCATTTGAGTCTTAAGTCAGAACAATAAAAGCACCAGGGCTAGAAATGGGGCACTTTGGGCCACTGTCCACCAGAACCTCCTCCCTGTTTTTCAGGAGGGGTTTGGGAAAACTTTCCTTCACTTTATTATGGGGCTTATCTAGGTCATCTATAACCTTGTTGTCACTCTGCTGGAGGGGACCTGAACCACCCTTTTTGGGGGTCACTCCCAGGTACCTGTTTGGACACTGTGGTGCTGATTGAGAGGTTTGCCTCCTTGGGGTCAGTGGGCTTGCTATCAACCTTTTGAGGGCACACATTCACAAAGCATGAACTGAGCATGTGCTCTCTCTCAGTATCAGATTAAACAGCCCAGTAAAATCAGAAACATTGCTAACCTGTACCCAATCATTCAGTGCCTTGCTGGCATACTCAAGAACATTCACTCAAGACTGGTTCTGGGAGGAGGAGCCAAGATGGCGGACGGACAGGACGTCTGAGCTCCCGGCTCCGCAGACCGTCTGCTGTTTATATGACATCCTGATCTTTAATCCTGCCTACGGTGCGAGCAAATGTAACCACGAATGCGCTGATACTTTCCGCATTCCTCCGATGTCCCCGCCGGCTTTTTTGGTCGAGGATTCATAGAGTTTGCCGACCTCGGACCTTGCCCACGCACCCTGGCCCGACCACCGTCACCGGACACCGCTTATCACGTACGGTGAGACGACCTGGGGCTGGACCGGCGCCTGGGGAAATGTGACCGGATGTGGAGTGGGCGGCTTGGCGGAGCCTTCTTCGCGACGGATAGAATTCCTGTATGATTGGGCCCGGGCTGGCGACCCTTCCTTTGTCCTGCTACCAGCGGTCAGAGCGGTATCCGTTTTAGAGCGCCCACCACCCGCATTGCAATACAGCCGAGGGCTCTCCCATCGTGTGAGCCCCGTATAGCGAGCAGTAACTTTTCTTGCCTTAACTACTATTCCTCCGCCCTATGGAGTCGCCCTCACCCCTCCGATGTGAGCTAACTGCAAAAATGGTGGCGGTGCCGGTCTACCTCGCCGGAAAGACGGAAGCCTCCATACCCCTGACGCAAGCTTCCCTGCCTACTGTCGAGCTGGAGGGTGTCCTGGTGGCACCTTTACATACTGCCGACATGCGGAAGCGAGGGGCAGACCTGACCTATGGTGATATCCTTCTAGCCCTGGAAGACTTGAGGGCGACATGGTGCCAACACACTCGAGAACTGGAGCGGAAGATCGATGCTGCTATGCCATCCAGGGAACTACTGCGGTTGTCTGACCCCCCAATGCCTCTCATTCCCTTCGAGGTGGATACAATGTGGCGACAGGGGGATACTGTGGAACTTCCTCTCCCTGGCTACAGTGTCGAGTATTCTTTTAATGACAAAGTTGCAGATACAAAGCTCCCTTCCACTTTACAAGCTGAGACTCTGCCTCTGCAAGTGTTGCCACGGCTTCCTCAACATCGCCGGAGTGTGTGCCGTTCTGTGGGGAAAACTGTATTGGTTACTATCGCTGTGGTGATGGTTTATGATTGGGAACTCTCGCTTCCTCTCCCTCTGCGTCTTCTATGCCGGGAGCGGCCATCTTGCTCCTTTGTTCTGCCTGAGGTACACTCCCAGCGGTGGCCATGCTTGGTGGGGTCTCCGCGTTCTGGCCAGGGCTGATGTTGTCTCCCTTGATGATCCTGCCTGACCGCCTGGCATGACCCGGACTAGAATATTTGTCTATGTATTTGCTGTGCCGCATGTGTGTAATTTGCTATTGTTGATTGCGGGGGTGGATCTGTGGGGCCACTTAGGATCGGGCCAGGGCTGGGCGATTCCCTTCAGTTTGCTGTACGTATTGGCGGGCGGGGACTAGGACGGGACTGCTAATTATCTGATTTATTTGCACATTTGGAATGGAGTCTCCCCACCTACTGCTTTGCTTGCTACTTCAGTTGTGCTGATGATATTCAGGGTGGGGGATGCTTATGGGGCTGTGGTGACCGGGAGTATGTAAAATTTCCTCCTCCTGCCTTCTCTGGGAGTCGGAGACTGGGATGTTCTTTCCCGCTCTCCGGACTCTCTTTCCTACTTGGGGTTCATTTGGGGCGACAGGCATGCCTATTGGGGGGGGGTGGGCCGTGGCCTTCCGCTGGTATGCAGGGTGGGGGGATGGGATGTGTTCTATGTCTTTTCTTCGTCTCTATGGCCCTCTTTCTCTTTCTTTCTCTCTTCTTCTTCGGTTTCTTTTTCTTTTATGTTTCTTTGTTTCTTCGGGGTCGGGGTTCAGTGTTAGTTGGGAGTTTATTGTGTTCTATCATTCTGTGGTATAGTGTTTGCTCTTAGTTCCCGGATGGTGGCCACCTGTTTCCTTACAAATGCTTTCCTATATAACGCCTCCTTCTGGGAGCTCCGTGAACGGTGATGTCTCTCCTGGTCAATGTTAGCTTCGACCCCTTTCGTAGTTCACTACATTGTACTCGACAAAATTATAAAATTAAACCTTTTCTTATCCTGACATTATTGTTCTATGTTCTACAATGTCATAGCGGCCGGCCCCGAGGGGTTGTAGGCAGACGCTGTGTATTGTGCATTTACCGAAATAAAGGTTTTAAAAAAAAAAAAAAAAAAAAAAAAAAAAAAGACTGGTTCTGCATCTATTGGCTATCACTCAGCCTAATGCAGTACGTTTCGAGGGTGAATTCAAACTTGGTGACATGGATGGCTTTCATGAAAAGGTACTTCATTTCGTCCCCCACCTCCAGTGTAAGCAAGGCATCCCTCCTCACTGTAGGCTTGTGTTTCCCGAGTGATGCCCCCCAAAACTCTTCTGAGTACCTGTGCATCTTAAGGGATGCCCCATAAGCAGAAAACCACTTGTCTATGTCATCCCCTACCACAAAGATATGCACCAGATCTTTAGGTGAGAGAACATTTTTGTCCCCTTCAGACACTGTGAGTATGCTGCCACTATTATTACTGGTATCCACTTGTTTAGCTCTGATGCCAAGCTGTTTGAGAGTTAGATCATGGGCTATTCTCCTTTCTTCCATGTCCAGTTTATTTTCCTTCATGGCTCTGTGGGCTGCTGCCTCCACCATCTTGAGTTCGGCAATCTGCAGCCAAAACTCCCCATCAGCATTTCTGCTCATCAGCTCCTCTAGGAACAAGACACACTGCTCTCCACTCTGGCAGGGAGTTCCAACTCAGGAGACGAGTTATCCCCCTCCCCAGAGTGCTGCATGTCAGGGGTTGCATCCAAATCCTGCTCCTCCATAACATCTTCCTCATTTCCATTCCCTGTTGCTGTCAGCAACTGATGAGACTTCACCGAGGTCCGCAGAGCTTTCTGACGCTCCAACTTCTTGGTGCCTTTTTTGATTGGCCGTCCACTTGTTTAACACAACTGCATGAGCTCAACCAGAGTGTATCTCTCTAGGTTGATGAGCTTGAATTCCATTTCTGTAGGTATGTTCACAGACAGTCAAAAAGAATGAGAGTGAATTTGAAAAAAGCAAAAAAAGCCAATTAAAGAGAATTTAAATGAAGTTGAATTGGTATCAAATTATTAATTTGGTATTTTTAGTGTAACACAAAATCACTGCACAAACACAAGTCCAAATCCCACAATTCTCGTCTGAGTGAAACACAAGCAAAACACAAATTAACCTGTGCATAACTTCTGGTAGCTTAGCGCTAAGGCAGTCAGGCTTAACTTAGAGGCAATTTGTAAATTATTTATGCAGCACTTCAAACAGTAATAAAGTGAAAACACAACAGAACTAAATCCCACACCAATATAGAAGAAATTGTAATAAAGTATTTCAGACCAAAAAGATTTAACTAAAAACAGTGCTTAGAAGCACAAAGTGGCAACTGTGGTTATCTGCTAGCACCAGACCGGGACAAAGTCACAAGTTCAGGCTAACCGTGATGGATACAGTGACCAACTTAGGCCTGATAAACAAAGTACCTTAAATCCTTGGTGCAGAGCCCATGTGGAGGATCTGTCACACTTCGACCTTTCTGTGGAAGCTGCGAGGCAGTGATAAAGAGTCCTGCATCGTCATTTGAGGATGCCATTGTAGAGGGGCTTGTGATACGAAATCCTGTGTTGAGAATGCGTCATGCAGAGGCGGTTACAAGGAAGCTGCAGGGCTACAATGCGGAGTCCTGCATTATTGTCATGCATGGCAGGGGGTTGAATTTACGTGTGGTTAATAAATCCTAATTTATGTGAACAAAACTCCTAGAAATTCAGTGGAAAAAAATAAAGTTTAAAGTAACGTTATGGTTAGGCGAATTTTCAGTCTCAACATAATGTTTGAACTAGAAAAATACAGAAATTCAACAATTATAGTTACCAGCGCTAACTATAACTTGCGCCCCCGCCATGCACTGCTTGTGACCTCACATATGACATCACGCTTGTCATGTTCTATAACATCATTTATGACATCACTGATGGCATTTCGAATGACATCATTGATGACATCACTGAAACTCCACAATCAACAGCCTACACTTGCTATCATACCAATGTCACATATGCCCCTCTTGGTGCCAGACTGTATCATACTTTGTGTCAAGATTCAGCACAAGAAACCCTTATTTCTTTACTGACCTCTCCAATTCTAGGGCTCCTTCTCACTCTTAACACCCTTGATCCACTTTGTTCCTCATTTTGGACTTGGCCATCACTTCAACAACAGAGATCACACCTTAAATCAAATAAGTTAATCCGTCCTGTGCTCATCTGACCTGTTAACATGTGTATTTGTAAAGCGCATATTCACCCAAGGGTATCTTGGTGCTGAATAACTGTTGTTACCCAACTCACTGGTACTCATTTTATCGACCTCAGAAGGATGAAAGGCTCAGTGGACCTGCCAGGATTTTAACCTGTGAACATGAGGTAAAACACAGGTCCAAACAGTGGAGGCATTAGTCCACTAAGCCACCACACCTGGCCTGTTCAGCTCACAAATATGTTTCATTTGCTTTACCTTCCTTTTTATTTAGTCCCTCTTTCCGGCACATAGAGTTAGTGCTTTTAATACTGCAATGGTGACACCAGTGCTAAATTTGAGACAGTGGTTTCCTGTGCTTGGCACCGGCACTTTATTGTCAGCTCCTGCACTTATGGCAGTCTGACACATGGTGGTGCTGTTTTTCTAACTTAGAGATCAGCACAACAGTTTTTTATTAATTCAATATACATAAAAAATGACTAGTGCTTGCCACCCAAGCCATTCATACAGCTTTGTGGGCCTGAAACCTCCTGGTCAAAGCCACAGGAGCAGAAAAGGCTCCAACCCCACTTGAACCGAGCACCTGAACTTTGTCTGCTGTTGTGAGTCTTGCCCCCCAAGTGGTGACAACCTAGTTCTGGACATTTGGTAATTGTCCTGAAGGTGCTCTACCAGCCCAGCTGTTGTCCTGAGTGCAGAACCAATGTGCAATAGGGAGTTGGACTCAAGGTCTAGCCTATGGCCAAGTCCTACGGCCAAACCCCATAAAGGCAGCGAACCCCACACTACGTAGGGCCGTCAGTCGTGAATGGTGAAGGGTTGGCCACAGGGTCTGGCCTGAAGCTAACCACTAGCATGCAGCCAACCCCACACTGCACAGAGCCTTTGGGCATGCACAGTGAGGAGTTGGGCACAAGGCCAAGCATGTGGCCTGGCCCAGTGGCCAACCCCACCAAAGGTTGCCAACACCACACGACACACAGCCTTTGGCCATGCATGGTGTGGGGTTGGAAATAGGCAAAAATAACAATTGATGGACAGAATGCAGAACAATGTCATACATTCACCCCAGTACAGAGATCTGGGCCTAAATCCATTGCTTTTTAGCTCACCGTGCCATTCCAGTTTGAACCCAACCATATGCAAATCAGTGTTGACTCTGTGCCAAATGGGAGCAGTCCAGCCCGAACTTCCAGGCCATGTCCTCCTTGGACTGGAACCAAGCATCCTAGGACCGGTTTCGGGGTTTCACCCCTCATCAGCCAGGATAGCTTGACACCAGTGGCATGGAGAGCATGGGAGGTATGTATGGGCCTACCTGTCCCACTCGGGGTGACAAATTCAAAAACAACAATTGATGGACAGAATGCAGAACAATGTCATACATTCACCCCAGTACAGAGATCTGGGCCTAAATCCATCATTTTTTGCTCACCATGCCATTTCAGTTTGAACCCAGCCATATGCAAATCAGGCGTGACCCTGTGCCCAATGGGAACAGTCCAGCCCGAACTGCCAGGCCAGGTCCTCCCTGAACTGGAAGCAAGCATCATAGGACTTGTTTCGGGGTTTCAACCCTCATCAGCCAGGATAGCTTGACTCCAGTGGCATGGAGAGCACGGGACGCACGTCTGGGCATACCCGGCCCACTCGGGGTGACAAATGCAAAAACAACAATTGATGGTCAGAATGCAGAACAATGTCATAAATTCACCGCAGTACAGAGATCTGGGCCTATATCCATCTTTTTTTGCTCACCATGCCATTCCAGTTTGAACCCAGCCATATGCAAATCAGTCCTGACCCTGTGCCCAATGGGAACAGTCCAGCCCAAACTGCCAGGCAAGGTCCTCCCTGGACTGAAACCAAGCATCCTAGGACCGGTTTCGGGGTTTCACCCCTCTTCAGCCAGGATAGCTTGACTCCAGTGGCATGGAGAGCACGGGACGCTCGTCTGGGCATACCCGTCCCACTCGGGGTGACAAATGCAAAAACAACAATTGATGGACAGAATGCAGAAAAATGTCATACATTCACCCCAGTACAGGGATCTGGGCCTAAATCCATCGTTTTTGGCTCACCATACCATTCCAGTTCGAACCCAGCCATATGTAAATCCGTCTTGACACTCTGTCCAATGGGAACAGTCCAGCCCGAACTGCCAGGCCAGGTACTCCCTGGACTGGAACCTAGCATCCTAGGATCGGTTACGGGGTTTCACCCCTCATCAGCCAGGATGGCTTGACTCCAGTGGCATGGAGAGCATGGGACCCACATCTGGGCCTGGGAACCCCATCAACTAGGCCCTTTTTTAATTAAATGGGGGGTGCATAAACCCGCTCCCCAAGCTCCTTTAGGCTCTGGGAACTCCATTCTGCAGGGCCGTGCTTACCAGTTAAAAGTAGAAGGGGGCTTTGCAGCCCCTTTAAGCCCTGGGTACCCCATTCCCCAGTGCTGTAAATATATGTTAAAAGGGGAGGGAGTAATGCAACCCCCCTCTCTGAACCTTGTATGTTCCTGGAGACTCCATCCCCTGGTGCCACTCTTTTGAATAAAGGGGTGGGGGATGCAATTGGACCCCTTCCTCAGGCCATTTTCAGTCTGGGGACACCATCTTCCAGGGCCCAGGTGTAATTTTTAGGCGAATAGGGGCACGCAGCCCCCCTACCCTGGCTGATTTTAGCCGTAGGCACTCCATTACCACATTTGTGAATGGTGAGTGCACTGATGCTTATCCAAGGCACCCATCATGCTCTTGTTTGGGGCCCTGGGGGAGATCCAAGGCCCCATGGGACCCAGCAGGCTCCCCACATGCAGCAAGATCTGACGTTGCTCCCACCTGAAGGGATCACCTACTAATGCTGCTCCTTTCAATGTGCTTTAGATCAACATTCAGCTCCCAGTAGGCGGGAGCATTTTCAAAGCTGCTGCCCACTGGAAGTGGACTTGGTTTTTGCTCTCACTTGGAAGAAGTATTGAAAATGCTACTGCAAAGAGAGAGCAAACACAGGTTTCCCTGCCCATGAACTGCAGGCCAGGAATCTGCTATGTCCCAGGTGGACTTCCTGGGAGCTAGCATCCGAGCCGGCCCTGGGAGCCCCCTCTCTTAAAGTAATTGGTCCCAGGGGTGGGCTCTCCAGGGACTTCAGAGGTTCAGGAATGGAGTCCACATGCCCCTCCTAATTTTGAGCAGTTTCAGCATCAGGGTTGGGTTCCCCGGGGCCTTCAGAGGCTTCAGGAGGTCCCACATGTCTCCTCTCCCAATTTAGCAAACTTTTGCCCCCTAGTGTGTGCTCCCCTGGGCCTGTAATAGCTCAGGTAGGGGGCCCGCTGCTCTCTCCCTTTGTTGAAATGATTTTGGCTCCCGAGGTAGGGCTCCCCATGGCCTTTGATAATTCAGGGATGGGGGCTGCATGTCCTCCTCCCCATACACAATATGTTTGGCCATGGGAGTGGGCTCCCTGGGGCCACTGATGTTTCGGGAGGTGGAACGTGCCGTCCCCCTACCCAGTGCTTTAAATGGGAAAAAATAAGTGCAGGTACTCATCAAAATGAGCTAGAGGTGTGGCAAGTGGGCGGGGCTAAGGGCAAGACATGATTATACATAATGACTGCTATGCAAGTTGCAGCACATATTAAAACACGAGAAATGTGTTTATGTAAACAAAACAGATTTAATCATTACACAAAATGAAAGCCAAACAGGATGATCTTTTAACCTTTACATATATATGTATATTTATTACAGTTAACAAGAAATACAGCAGATTTTTAACTTTACAAAAATTTGTGTTAAAATGCCATTTCTAAGCTCCGATTTTAGAACTGAACTCATATCTGGTATTTTTAATTCGCAAAAGTGTCAATCCTAACTTCACCTGTCACATCACTTTTTTACATTCCTCCCCCCCTTCCTTCTTTGTCCATCTCGATTTCCCCCAACCAGACCCATTGTCAGTTGTAATGTGAGCTCATTCCTGGAGATGCAGCGTTTCATTGCTCTTTGGGCAGGGCTATCTTCACACCCATGGATCTCTCTCTGTTATGTAAATACGGCCATTAGTGTTGGAGGCGCACACAAAGGGAAGCAGCTCCTGGGCTGAAAAAAACTAACATGAACAGAAAACCGGCTTTGAGGAAGGTGTAGGATTGTGCTGCACTGCCACTCGCTTTTGTAAGGTCAGTTCAATACCTATTAATGGGACTCGATTACTGACCGCAGCCCCAGCCTAGGCCATTTCACGCACCTGACAGGGAGGGGGGTGGCTAAAGCACTTTCACCTGAATGCTCGTTGCATGCCTAATTAACAGTGCAGGGTCTGCCTAGAGTCGACCCTGCACTGTTAATCAAAGCGTGATGCAAGCCCTCTCAAACCCCTGCAGTGTGGGTACATTAAAAAGGGCGCCTCTAGACTTTAGCAGCGTCCCTGCAAAAGTCTACTTCAGACCCTCAGTGCGATTGCGAGATCCCCTGTGTTGGAGGACATACCGAACCTGCCCATCAATCAGGGTACCGGTACTCTCCCTGACAAAAGAAAAGTGCCGGTACTGACGGCTAGAAAATTTGGAAGTGCCGGTACTTAGTACCGGTGAGTACCGGCCCATTTAAAGCACTGCCCCTACCTATAAACAATGTTTTGGTCCCCAGGTTGGGCTCCATGGGGCCTCTGGGGACTTGGAGCAGGGGGATCAAAACAGCCCCAGTGTTGGGCTCCCCGGGGCTTATACTTAATAAATACAGCCTGGCTACCATTTTGTTTTCTCCTGAAAGAGTCTTGTGGGATTTCAGGATTTTTTGCCAATTGTTTTCTTTTTGGGCCCCAGGGGTAATCCCTCTGGTTCACCCTATTGGGTATAGTGGCTCAGGGCAAACCCTAAACTTATATTATATATATTTTTTTTTACTTCAGGACAGGAGACTAAGTCCAGTGCTGTCAGCAAAATTTTTCTCATGTTACTGCCAGCCAATTCCATCGCTCGCATCCAACAGAGTCTGACTGCCGTGGGAGTGAGATGGCGCAAGGCACAAAAGCTCCTTGGGCTGATCAGAACCCTCCATTTTTAGATTGGTGCTACCACAAAACTCTTGCGGACTCAACTGTCCAGATGTACAATTTTTTTTGTTCCATAATTTCTCAAAAACTACTGAACAGATGGACACCAAATAAACTATAGGCACAATCTACGGAACGAGATCTAGCTTCCTGACAAATATGGTGTAATTCCACTCAGCAGTTTTTGCTTTAGCCTTGTCTAAAGATGTCTATGAAAAATGCATGGGGATTTTGTGTTTTGGGAGCCCCTTTTTTCTTGCACCCATGCCTAATGGACTGCCCAAACCTTCCCAGGAATGAGCTGAGGTGGATAAACTTGTTTTTGGGAAAGTTATGTGATGATTCATCAAGTGGGTCAAAGTTATTAGTAAACCAAAAAACACTCTTTCCATGGAAAGGCAGACCTAGCTATAAGTACCTAGTGGTGATATGAAATATATATCTACAAGGATGATACAGTTAGGAATTAGCATTTGAAAAACCCTAGAAAATCAGTGAATAAACCAAAGGTTACAGGGACGTTATAGTTTGTCTCAGGTTTTACATGTACAAAAACAATCAACTTCAGCCGTTATAGTTAGTGAGCTAACTATAACTCATGCCCCCACAAGGCACTGTTTATGACCTTACATACATCACTCATGACATGGTCAGTGACATCACTCATGCCATCTCAAATTATATCACTGATGAAATCATCCACAGAATCTCTGACGCACCCACTCACACCCTCATTTAACCTTTCATACCTTCTGAAGACCTTCTAGGAACCCATCTGTGTGGGCCTTATTGAAGGTAACAGGAGAGGTAGTTGGCCCCCAAGGACGTCCTTGGGGACCAAGTATGCCTCCTGTTACCTCCAGTAAGTCCCACACAGCAGGATTGTTGAGAGGTTTGTCGGAGGCCATGCCCCCTTCTCCACCACTCTGCGAACACACCTAGTAGCAATCTACTAGTAGGGGGATGAAGTCCCCTTGGCAATTGAGGGTCCTTGGGGGCCAACTACCCCTCCTGTTACCTCCAGTATGTCCCACACTGTGTGTTTGCTGAGAGGATTTTGGTGGCCACACCCCCATTCGCCATAATTCTGCAAATGTGCCATCTCGTGCATTTCTAGTTGGGGGATGTAGTCGCATTGGCTTCTGAGGGCTAAATAGCTTCTTGTTACCTCCAGTAAGACCCACACAGCTGGATTGCTGAGAGATTGTCAGAGACCACACCCATTTCTTCACTACTCTGTAAACGCACCTCCTGGTGCACTACTGGTTGGGGAAAGAAGTCCACTTTAGACGGCCCTCTGGAGGAAAGGGGACTTCATCCCCCAACCAGCAGTGTGCCATGAGACGATTCAAACCCACCTCAAAGGGGAAGTAACATAATTATATCTGGGGAGCCTCGGGACTCCATCACCACAGCAGGAACCTCCACCTCCTATATTTCCACTGGCCCACCCAGGGGCTCATTCATGAGTAATCACAGGAGCCTGCACTTCATTTAAAAAAAAAAAAAAAAGAAATATTGCCAGGCTTCGTAAATCCAGGGCCACGAGGCCTAGGGGGTCAGGGGGTTTCTACCCTGCCCCCTTTTCTTTTTTCAAATGTTTTTTCATGTGACTCGGTTCAAGATGGCTGCCAACACTGCATGATTTGAAGTGTAGGCAGACAATCAGATCTCAGTACGAGATTGGGAGGGCTCACGGATCCTCTGCATCCCCAGATATACAACTGAAAATTTCTTTAAATATCTCCGAAACTACTGAATGAATTTATACCATTTAACAAAAAGGGCTCTTTCTGGACCAACAGCTAACTTTCAGCCAACTTTGGTCTAATTAGTTTAGCAGTTCAAGCTGTAGCGGAACCCCCCAAAATATGCAACACAGCAACTGAAGTGTTAGTGAAAATTTCGCAAACATTCGTTAAACAACGTCAAAGTTATTAGCCAATGCAAAAATGACATCCTAACTATAACTACCCACTGGTAAACGCTAGTAGGTTAACATATATATATATATATATACACACACACACACACACACACACACACACACATGCTCCAACTGGTCCCCTGTGTTTGAGCGCTTCCTACCCGGTGGTGCAAAACACCTGCAGCTGGACCATGAAGCTGAAATATTTTATCAATTTTGTTGCTTCTCGCAAATAAAAAAGCAAGTCGTATGTCCGGGGTGACTGAAGCGCGTCTGGTGTTTGATTGCTAATTCATGCATTAAATGGAGAATCAATACTGAATTTGAGAATGTTACCCATTTTTTTATTTGCAAGCAGCAATGAAATTAGAAAAATATAAGAAGACTTATACCTAGCCAAGGTGTCAATGGAACCTTAGGGCTTATTTAATATTGTGTCATATTCTAATGACACACAATTGATGCTCTCCTTCCACCACGGTGGCATGGACATTTTAAGGCTGCATGAGTGCAGTGACAAACTTAACTCAGACAGTTCAGAGATTCTGGGGCCTATTTACAAGGGCTTTATCTCCACTTTTTTGGCTTTTAAATCAAAAAAAGCGGAGATAAAAATATCGCCCTATTAACAAGAGGGTGCTAACATGCATTAACGCATGTTAGCACCCTTTTACCCAACGCCTCCCTTTGCATCTCTAATGAGATGCAAAGTGGGCGTCACCGGGCAGAACAACCTTGTAAATATCGCTGATGTGCACATTGCGATATTTACAAGGCTGCCAACGCATTTTAGCAGACGTTAGTTTGGGGCGAAAACCGCTATTTTTGCCGGAATCTAACGTCTGCTAAAATGCAGACTAAGGCATACGTATTATGGGGGTGGATTGTGCTGATACGACCCTGTGGGTCGTATCAGCAAGGTTATCACTGTTTTGCAGGGAACATCGCTGGAAAACCAGCGATGTTCCCTGCAAAACAGCGATCTCCCCGCTATCGCTGATAATTATATCGCCCTGGGGAAACGCGTTGTAAATAACGCGCTAACAGGGCGATATAATCAAGCGATAGACGGCGATAAATAGAAAAGCGCTAAGCGCACTTTGCGTCTATTTATCCCCGTCCTTGTAGATATGCCCCTCTATTCTTCACCAACTCTCAAATATCTGAGTAACTGAGCTGGTGGCCAAAGGACCTCAGGGAACCCTCTGCCCCTTCCATCATGGTGTGGAACCTGGTGATAGAATCTGACAGTGAGCTTTACTTCAAATATCATATCCATGCCATCACTGCGTCTTGTATTTGCCCTACTGAAATCATTAAAGAAGACCCTAAAATTCCTGCCAGCACATACTCGCAAAATGCAGCCGTGGTCCGTGCAGGTAACAGCGGTGGGGCGGTGGAGCATGTAAGGGGAATTACTAGGGACGATGCCAAGGGAAAATGAGTTATTTATTTAATTTTACCTTGGCATTGTCTCTCAAAATCCCCTTTACCTTGCCGCACCGCCCGACCCTTGTTACCTGCAAAGACCACGGCTGGCAAAATGATTGCCCATACCATGGTAACTTCTAGATTCGATGATGCAAAAAAATGATGTAAGGGTCCTGATTGCCCTTATTAACAAGCTGCAACTAGTCCGGAATACTGCCGCAAGGTTGATTCTCAATATGCCTTGTTGGCAGTCCATCTCCCCTTATTTAAAGCGATTCCTCTTAATTCTGGCGAATAAAATGATCAAATAGGAGCCTATACTCATCACTTTTAGACCTGTCCATAATAAGGGGCTTACCTACCTCGGTGACAAACTCAGAAAATACATGCCTTCCATATCTTTACCATCAGCCAATCAGGGCCTTGTATTTATCATCGAAATTCACAGAGCCAAATTGGGAGTTCCCTCCTTCTCTTCCCTGGGCAGAAAAGGTCATGAATTAGCTTCCGGGAGCGTTGAGAAACTATACTTCCGAAGTCTATTTAAACAAATGTCTGAAAACTTTCCTCTTTGGATATTTGCTGGATGAGGGTGGGTCACCCGCTGGTAGAGCCGGGAGGCTTCTCAGGAAGCAGATGTTTGAGCTCTACAAATGCAATCTATGTTACATGAGATCCTGGCCAGTGGGCGAGAAGCAGAAGGGGAGAAATGCAGAGGGAATATGGTGCATGGAAAACAGGTTTCAACTCATCATGAATTATGTCACATTATATTGAATGAGAGGGTTGCTGCTGCAATTTGTTATTTCCAAACCATGAGGGCTGTTTTGATCAACCTGCTATGTAACCAAAATGCAGGTTAACCTTCATGTTGTCAGGACTCTGGCTTTACAGTCCCGAGGTTTCCTTTCACATATTATTAATTTCAGTTGTGTTAGTTTGATTTGTTATATGGAACCAACTGACTATAACTTCCAGAATGGAGAGATTTATGAAATCAAAACAGGACCCTGGAATAGATGTGTCCTAGTGACATGAAGCTATCACGTGACTACCAATGTGACCCCTTTAATGTAAACATGCTTATTGTTTTTGCTAAATTTTTGGAACTGGGTATTGAAATTCGTTATCAATCACTTATTAATAACATGTAATCTTGTCATTGAGCTTGAAGATCAGGGAATGTAAAAGCTTTTATTGTCATATTCGGTAACTAAAATTCGAAGGTCACTTCTGCTATCCCTATTTCATTGATGAAAATATAGATATTTTTTATTTTCAAAACTTTCTTATGAAGAAAACAGAAAGAAAGTCTACCATTTTATATCTTTATTTTTTATATCATAAAATTCTGCTGCAAAAATGACCAAGATGTCTGCCCTCCAAAGATAACTTTTTTTATTGTAATCAGACGAAAGTACAATAAAAATGCATTTCTTCAGTAAAGAAAAAAGGTCCAGTTTGGGACTGCATTTCTGGGCATTGGGTGAGACGAACTCTTACCAGAAGATTCAGAATACGATTTCAATACGTAGTTCTGATTCCCCCTTCTAATTTTTAATGGGTCTGGGTCATTATCATGCTGGCCTAGACTGGTGTTTCATGAGATTGGAAATAATTTGGATTTCTTCTTGGGCAAACGATCATTTGTCAATCCTAGTTAAGTTTGCTGTAGTGCACACAGTCAAAGACCTTGGAGCTGAGATAGCAGTGCCAGAGGTTTTTTGCAAGAATGCCCCTCAGAACAAGAGTTTCCGACTGCAGTGCTTACCTAAAAAGGGAGGGGCATATCTACATGCAACATGATTCATAGGGGCATATCAACAAGGGCCTTATCTCCGCTTTTTTGGCTTTAAAAGCCAAAAAAGTGGGGATAAAACTATCGCCCTATTTACATGTGGGTACTAACATGTATTAGCGCATGTTTGCACCCGTTTTTCAGACGCCTCGCTTTGCATCTATAATGAGATGCAAAGTGGGCGTCACTGGGTAGTACTGCTTGTAAATTATCGCTGATGTGCACATCACGATATTTACAAGGAGGCCCGCGCATTTTAGCAGACGTTAGTTTTTGGCGACAACCCCAGTTTTCGCCAAAAACTAACGTCTGCTAAAATACTGACTTACCTATACTTTACATTGGGGTGGATTATGCTGATACGACCTCAGGGTCGTATCAGCAAGGTTATCGCTGTTTTCCATGGAACATCGCTGAAAAAACAGCAATGATCCATGGAAAACACCGCTATCGCTGGAATAATTATCACCATTGTGCTATGCGTTGTTAATACAGCGCTAGCATGGCGATAATTTCCAGCGATAGCCAGCGATAAAAAATCTCACGGTAAGAGCGGCCAGCGATAATTATCGCTTCCGCTTGATAATATGCCCCCAAGGTTTTACATCTTTCGTGAGCGTGGATAAAACTCCAGACCTAGTGATGTTTTGCAATGGTGGTCTGCATTTCTGACTGAACACAAGACATTTTCTTGGTCCTGTGAAGATGTAAATATTATTCTTTATCCATGTTGTGAAACAGAAGAGACTTAAGGGACAGACAAATGTTGTGCACCCTTCACCTAATGTAGAACAGTGCAACATTAGTATGTGGTTGATATTTAACAAAAAAAACCTAATGGTGGAAAAGAGGGGAACCAGAGAGGTATTAAAAAGGGTCAATGACAGGGCAGTACCCTCTGTAACTTTCATGAAATGTTTGTATTGACCTAGAAACAAGGGCGGCTGCTCTTCATTTGTTTGAAAAGAGGATAACCATTTCTTGGGGGTGGTGTTCACATTCACAAAAATGGATTGTCAGTCCACCAGAATCTTATTATCAGGACAGCTTCATGAACCTCACCCACATATCTTAAAGAATCGCACCAGAAAGCCATCAATCCAGTCTCAGCTCCATGAAGAGGCCTAAAGCCTGATTGTAAGGCATCAAAAATAGTGGTGCAGCTACAGGTACTGCAATTCTCTGACCACAGTTTTCTCAACTCGTTTAGACAGGGCGGGTGGTAATTGGACGAAAACTGGCCAAGACGCTTATCCAGGTATATGCATATATCTATATTTTACCGGTGGTATCATCAAACCAACTTTTCAGGACAAGAGAACACAGAATTAAGGGGTCGGAAGATTAATAAGAGTAGCACTAACAATGTATAGTGTTACAAAATGTTCTTTTGGGAGCCACATAAAAGTAGGCCCCAGTAAAAGGTTTAATATGAGGCAGAAATTTAGTAAAATTCGTGTATGTTCTCGATGACTTTTGTACGTGAGTTATGTAATTCCTTATGTTCAAATTGCACGAAAATTATTGGCCAAGTGCATTCCACGCAATAGGCATAATTTCACATAATGTGACAAAATGTAGAATATTTCATGAAAAATGTTGACCGCCCATATGTAAAATCAGGTTAGGACTGAGTCGGTGATAGAATGTCAAAGAAGAACATTTCAGGCAGGAGCAGGAGAGCATTCCATTTATCTGGCACAACTGGGCACATAAGGAAGAACTCTGTTTCACTTACATTTTTATACATTTTTCACGTTTAATGACTTTCTTGGAATATAATCTAGGGATGAAAATAAAGATCTAAACTTTTCATTCCATTAATAAACTATGAAACATACAAACGTATAACATATTCCATAATTTATGTTTCATATTTTCAGCTAATGTTGATCTACATTTCAGGAATCTGCCACAAACCGTAGTTATCATTTATTAATTTCATTTCGGTATAGAAAATTTGATCTTGAGCTCCTAGCGCTTTAATTGACAAACTTATTAAAATAACCCATTACTCCTCATATGCAGTGGGACAATATCTCAATTCACATGATGGCCGTAGCTTTTATACATTAAAAAAAACCTGTTTCCTGAAAAGCTTTTTTTGTGCTCTGTTCTTTAACGTTTACTCAATTTTGACATTACGAATGGTTTTTTGTATGTTTTCGTTTGAAGTGCATGATGTTGTTTGTTCATTTATGTGTACATGTGCCAAGCACTGCTTAAGCAGACCTGCGGCTCTATATTCAACACAGATGGAAAAAGATCTGTTCCAAACCAGAAAGAGTGCACAGAACAAACAAAGCAATGCACACTTTACATTAGCTTTGGACATGCCCGTAAAATCAATAGGTAGCAGACAGACATATTTCATCAATACAGGGCTGGGATGGAAACACAAAGTAGCTCTCTCTCTCTCTCTCTCTCTCTCTCTCTCTCTCTCACCCTCCCTCCCTCCCTCTCTCTCTCTCTCTCTCTCTCTCACCCTTCCTCCCTCCCTCTCTCTCTCTCCTTCTCCCCCCACTCTCTCTCCCTCCCTCTCTCTCTCTCTCTCTCACCCTCCCTCCCTCCCTCTCTCTCTCCCTCTTTCCCCCTCTCTCTCTCCCTCCCTCTCTCTCTCTCCCTCTCTCTTTCTCTCTCCTGAAGCCTCCCTGTGCCTGCTGAAATTACCAGGGGAAGTGGAGAAAGTGACAGAGCTGCTGGTACCCTGCCCTAAAACTCGACCTCAAAAGGCTTCAAGCCTATCGAAAGGCCCTTTGGGAAACATTGCCTGTTCAGACACCATTTTCCCAATCAACAGGAAGAGATTTTTTGTGCCGAGGGAAGATGGATGGCTTCTGGTTGGTATACTGTCATTGGTTTTTATTGATTAAGGCAATCCCTCTAGCAACAGGCGTAGGCGGGTAAATTTATTAAAAAGTCACACAATGCAATGCAGCAATACAACCTGCTGCCCTGCGTTGCATGACCGGCAGAATTGCCGCGTATCTATGCTCTCCTGCTCTCTCCCTGCGCTGGCGAACTGAGGGCTGCCTAGCGCCAACATAGGCACCCCTGCGCCACGGTGCAAGGGTGCTTGTGTTACAGGCAGGATTGAATCTGTGCAGGAAGGTATACCTTTTTGCCTGCACAAAAATAATCATCTGAGGTATTTTCCTCTTTCTACTTGTGCTGCGCATGGAAAGACAAGATACGAGGAAATAACAAGAAGAAACAAAGATATTTCTTCTTGTTACGCCTCTGTTGGGAAGGCGCACCATTGTGATGCAATCCCAGGTTTTATTAACCTTAGTAAATCTGCGATTGACGATTGAATCAAAATCCATGGGTGGATGCATGGGAATGCCCAAGCTCTGCCAAGATCTAACTTGGGCCCCAAGAGTGGTCCACAGTAATAAAATACAATGTGGTACTTTGCCCACCCACAACTCTTGCCGACAGCATCTGCTTCAAGGGAAACATTTGTTCCTCTGAATAGGAAGTCTGTTGGCCCATATCTAAGAAAACGTAGTCACATGGAGCAGCATACAGCGCATTCATTGTGACACACCTATCTCCTGGCATATCAAGTAGAGCCAGAAAGCTCTAATTGCACACTGTGTACCATGAGGCCACAGAACCCTACATGAAAGACTTGTGAAATCTTCTCAAGACAAAACATGGAGACAGCCATGTGCCTAAAGATGCCATCATATCCCTAGTGATCAATAAATTAGGGTGCTCAGAGACTTCTAAAGCGTCATTTTCATTAAATATGCACGGCACCCTTCGTATTAACATTCATTGCATCATGTTACATATAATGCACTTTTATACATTCTATATTAAATATATTAAATACTCAACTCTCATCTTTTTTCACACATGCATTAAAATATAATTCCTCAGCACCTTAGAGTAATAATAGCAAAATCATAATTAAAGCAATTATAAAGCGTGCTAGGCTCACTATAGAGGCAAAAACAGGATCCTGTTTACTCATTGGATATATCTGTTATCACCTTTGAAGATATAGACAATGACTAAGCATTGCACAAGGTACTATCAAACAGTGTTAATGTATTTAACACATCTATTATCATTATTTAGATATTGTTTAATTACATAGGGTCCGATTCACAGAACTAACTTAAGACAAAATCCTAAACTTACTACCATTTTGGTATTCACAGAAGGCACTTACCAATTTTGGTATTCACAGAAGGCACTTACTCATTTCGGTATTCACAGAAGTTAGGAGTCCTAACTCTAGGATTCCTAAATGCCTTCTGTGAATACCGAAAGTCTTCAAGTTAGAATTTTTCTCAGTTTAGGAGTAGTAAAGTTAGGACTCCTAACTTTAGGACTCCTAAACTGAGAAAAATCCTAGCTTTAAGACTTTCGGTATTCACAGAAGGCATTTAGGAGTCCTAAAGTTAGGACTCCTAACTTCTGTGAATACCGAAATGAGTAAGTGCCTTCTGTGAATACCAAAATGAGTAAGTGCCTCTGTGAATACCAAAATGGTAGTAAGTTTAGGATTTTGTCTTAAGTTAGTTCTGTGAATCGGGCCCATATCGATTATCAACTTTAAAGACTTAGGCCCAGGTAGACCCTTGTAATTAGTTAAACATATACATTATCATTATCTATGATTTATTTTATACTTCTGTTATCAGCTTTAAAGATGTGGGCTTCAATAACAAGTTAGACTTGCAGAGAATCCACAGTAGCTGTCGCAGTCGCTGCTCTGGTGGCCATTGTTTGGCGCTGGTGCTGATCTGCTGATAGCAGGAAAATCCTTGTGTGAAAACAGCAGCAGACTCTGGAAAAGCATGCGGGCTTGGGTCAGTTAATTACAGATCCTCTGTATAATTGCCCATTCTGGCCACAAAAACTCAGAAGGGCATGATGCGGGGAGAGGGGAGGCAGTGTAAATGGGGTGGTGCTGGGGAGGGTTCATGCAAGAATCAATGATTCTCACTCCACTATTTCTGGCGCCCCGGCGCCACACTATTTTGAACCTTCCACATAGTGCTTTCAGGAATACTTATTTATTATAGCCCACTGCCAAGGGCTATACTGGTTGGTAAAGGGCCTGAACCCAAGTTTTGGGCCTATCAAAAAGGAGAGGGCCTTTAACCAATATATCCTGAGGCAGAAGGGCTCTAAGGCTATTAGAACATTTCACCCCCTAAGTGTGGAATTGTAACGCCCTGAACGTCTCAGGATCGTTTAACAGACACGACAATGAGGACGCAACCACTTGTGAAGGGTTAGTTCTTTTAATGAAGGCAAATAAAATACAAAGAACAAACAAAAGTTATAGTCACTGGAATCCTCCAGGCTAAGTACGTTACCAGCCCACAGCACGGATGGTCCTAACCGTCCTCTGCATATACGCCGATCCCGGCGTATGCCAACAGAGGGCAGAAATGAAATGGCCGACAATGCCAATCGGTAGGCTGTGAGGGGCACGAAGAGTGTTGGGGAGAATCGAGGAGTCAGGGAAACACCCAGCCGGGGTCTCTACCTGAAGGGAGCAGCCGCTCAACCTCTTCCTCAGACTGCACCGGGACGCGGAGTCACCTCCTGGTGATGCGTCACCGATACCCCAATCACAAGCAAGAAGACTGAACCGAGAGCAGCCGCTCGATCGATCCTGTGGACTTCCGAGTCTGTAACGCGGCAAACACCTCCTGGTGTGCGTTACAGCTGGCAGTCCCTGTGTCTCTGGTCGGGCTGGGAGTTACGACTCCAACCAGCAAAAGCGCCACTGCGCTTGGACTCAGCCGAGTCAAAAAGCGAAGCTCAATGGTTGACCGGTAGAGCTTCCGGGTCCTTCACAGGTGACGATGGGGCAAGACACGGCCCAGGGAGTAACGACTCGACCTACCTCCGTTCTTGCCTTACTGGAGCACCACTCCGGAACACTGCTCTTCACGAAGCAGGTACGTCGGTGTAAACACAATATCCGACAGCCTTGTACCTCCCGGTTCCTCCCTTTATAGGGCGTGTTTTCCTTGAGTTATGTAACAGCTCTCCTGTTTACATAAGGGCGTGTTTCCCTTGAGTTATGTAACAGCTCTCCTGTTTACATAAGGGCGTGTTTCCCTTGAGTTATGTAACAGCTCTCCTGTTTACATAAGGGCGTGTTTCCCTTGAGTTATGTAACAGCTCTCCTGTTTACATAAGGGCGTGTTTCCCTTGTATGACAGGAATTCTTGACAGTACATCCTCCCTCTCAGCGGCTCCCCACGGGTCCAGCGCTGGCAGGAAAACGCCGATGGAACAAGGAGACCAAGCGCGGAGCATGAACCCCTTCAGCCGGTTCCCATGAATGCTCCTCCGGGCCATAGCCTTTCCACGCAACCAGGTACCACAGCTTCCCCCTGCGCCATTTGGACGCCCGTATGCCCGACACTTCATACTCCACCTCCGACTCCACGCATACCGGCCTAGGTGTCCCAGACGGCTTGGAGGGTGCTGGTTTGAGCAATGATACATGAAAGACAGGGTGTATCCGCAATGACTGGGGCAAGCACACCTTCACGTTCACGGGACCCATACACTTGGTAATTCGATAGGGGCCCATGTACTTGGGATGGAACACACTGTTCTTTCGAAACCTCATGTTTCTTGTGGATATCCAGACGTAGTCTCCAGTGCGGTACAGTGGCCCGGGCCTTCTCTTCCTATCTGCCGCAGCCTTGTATCTTCTCTTGGCCTCTATTAGGACAGCCCTTGAGCGCATCAACGTGTCTTTTATGTGTGCCACCCTGTCCGCTGTGGCGGGAATCCTGTCCTCTCTGAACGGATGTAGAAATGGCAAGAACCTGGGATGTTGGCCATAGTTGCTATAGAACGGAGATGACTGTGTGGAGCTGTGAGTGGCGTTGTTATAGGCTATCTCTACAACCCATAGCAAGTCGACCCATTCTTCCCTGCCCTGGTCCACAAAACATCGCAGATACTGTTTGAGCGTTTGGTTCAGGCGCTCGGTTTGGCCGTCCGTTTGAGGGTGGTAGCTGGTGGACAGGGCGGTCTTAACATGCAGCGCAGTGCACCAAGTCTTCCAGAATTGCGCAGTAAACTGCGACCCCCGGTCCGACACGATCACCCCAGGTAATCCATGCAGTCGTACCACATTCTTTAGGAGTAGTGACGCCAATTCCCCGGCCGTAGGGACTCTCTTGCAGGGGATGAAGTGCCCCATTTTCGTCAAGTAATCCACCACCACCAGTATTGCCGTCATCCCCTGGTCTACCGGTAGGCCCACCACGAAGTCCAGTGATATGCTATCCCATGGTCTATCCGGGGTCGGAAGTGGATGTAAGAGCCCTTGGGTTCGGCCATGGTCGGCCTTCATGGTAGCACACGTAGGACACTCCTGTCCCCACCTCCTGACATCCACTCTCATGGTTGGCCACCAGAAATGCCGTCCCATGCTAGCCACCGTTTTTTCAAAGCCCAAATGACCTGCGCATGGAGAGTCATGGCACCAGATGAATGCTTGTTTCCTTAGCCTAGGCGTGGGTATCAATAGGCACCTGCCCTTCAGGGGTATCCCGTCCTTCAGCTGCCATTCTCTGTGACTGAGGAGCCACCTCCGCCATGCGAATGACCTGATCCCTCTCTTTATTCCCCTCAGGAAAGTATCCGGTTGGATAACCCCCAATACCATCCTCGGGGAAATGATGGAACGCTCGGTTGCAGGCAATGGTTCCTTAACTGCAGATTGACGGGACAGGGCGTCCGCCTTCCGGTTTTCCGTCCCCGGCCGATATGTGATGCGGAAGTTGAACCCCGCAAAGAAGATCATCCACCGCAGCTGCCTGGGAGAAAGGTGTCTAGTGGCCGTCATGAACTGTAGGTTCCGATGGTCCGTGTACACCGATACCACATGTCTTGCCCCCATCAACCAATGCCTCCATTCGGTGAAGGCGTCCTTGATTGCGAGAAGCTCCTTCTCCGCAATATGGTAGTTGCGTTCGGCGTCGTTGAGTTTGCGGGACATGTACGCAACGGGATGAAGCACCCCTGTGTCGTGGTTGCGTTGGGACAAGATAGCCCCCAGCGCCACATCCGACGCGTCCGCTTCCACCACGTAGGGGAGATCCGGATCGGGGTGAGCCAACACCGGCGCCTTACCAAAGGCGCTTTTCAGGGCCTCAAAGGCTTTGTTCGCTTCAGGGGACCAGACAAACTCCTTGGACTTCCTCAGTAGCTGTGTGATTGGGGCCACCACTCCTGAAAATCCATCTATAAACCGCCTGTAAAAGTTGGCGAAGCCAATGAAACTTTGGACGTCCTTCACGCTTTGGGGCACCGGCCATTCTTTCACCGCCTTGATCTTTCGTTCTGCCATCTCCTGTCCCTCTGGACTCAGCATCACTCCGAGGAATTCCACGGATGTGACGTGGAAGTCACACTTGCTGAGTTTACAAAACAGCATGTTTTCCCTCAGCTTTTGGAGCACAGCTTTGACGTGGTGTACGTGCTCCTCCACACTGGACGAATAGATGAGGATGTCGTCGATATATACGACCACGTAGATATCCAACTCCTCTCTGAATACCTCATTCAAAAAGTACTGAAAGGCTGCCGGGGCATTGCACAGACCGGACGGCATGACGAGGTACTCAAAAAGGCCGAACCTGGTCTTAAAGGCGGTCTTCCACTCATCTCCGTCCCTCATGCGCACCAGATGGTATGCCCCTTTCAAATCCAACTTGGTGTAGATACGAGCTTTCTTGACCTGTTCCAGAAGTACACTGATGAGAGGCAAGGGGTACCGATTTTTTATGGTTATCGCATTCAATGCCCTAAAGTCCACACAGGCTCTCAGCTCCCCATTAGCCTTCGGGATGAAGAAGAGTGGCGAGGCGGCCGGAGACTTGGACGGGCGGATGAATCCTAGCTTGAGGAGTTTATCCAGGTACCCCCGGAGATGCACGTTTTCAGGCTCCGTCAGGGCATACAGCCTGCCGCTGGGAACGCTGGCCCCTGGCACCAGGTCGATCTGGCAGTCAAACTGTCTATGTGGTGGTAGCACTTCCGCCTTCACCTCATCAAATACATCCTCAAAACTGTGATAAGCCTGGGGGAGAGCCACATCTTTTTCTGCCGCTGTAGCCACCGTCTGACTCCCGCTCTCATCTGCGTCAAGGGATTCCGTTCTTATTCCACAATGCAGGATGCAATACGGTGACGTCATTTCGATGCGATGTGTTGGCCAATCCACAAAGGGGTTGTGTTTCTGTAGCCACGGCAATCCCAATATGACGCCATATTGGGGTGCTCGGATGATGTTAAAATCGATTTGTTCCAAATGGTTTCTCCCATATCTCATCGGAAGGACCCCCGTGTGCTGTCCGATGGGCCCCGTCACCAATCGCCTTCCGTCTACCGCATAGACGTCTTCGGGTACTGCTTTGGGAAGAAGCACTAGCCCTAGCCTGCATGCCTCGTTGTGGTCCATAAACATGCCAGTGGCCCCTGAATCCACCATGGCCACAACGGGTATCCACTGGTCATGCACTCCCACGTGCACCGTGATAAACAGGTGTCGTTGTCCCTTAGTGACCGAGTGGGAAAGTGAAGGGATGGATGAGTGACTCCGAGATGCCCCTTCTCTGGTCTTGGAGTCCTCTAGTTTTCCGCCGGTATGTCCACCACGGCTGTTACCGACCGGTTGGCCCGATAACGTGACGTCTTCGGTTTGGCAGGGCATTCACGTACGTAGTGGCCTTTTTTGCCACAATATAGGCACAATCCTTGTTTACGGCGTGACTCTTTCTCCGTGGCTGTGAGGCTCGCTCGTATTGCGCTGATGTCCATGGGTTCTCCCTTGGATGCGGTGGAAGTTTCAGGACTTCCCACCGTCACATAGGATGGAAGGGATTTTCCTTTTCTCCCATGATCCCCCTTTCTTTCACTTAGCCTATGTTCCAGCCGTAATACCAGGTTGATAAGGCCCTCACATGTCTTGGGTTGAGGGTCAATATGAGCCACGGCGTCCTTGAGCTCATCGCACAGCCCTTGATGGAAGAGCGCCGTCTGTTTAGCAACAGGCCACTTGGTTTCCGCAACCAGCCTTCGGAACGCGTTGAGATACTGCACCAGGTCGTTGGATCCCTGTCTCAACTCAAGCATTTCACGGTCCGCCGTGTACGAGTCAGCCCTTCTGTCGAATACCTTCAGGAATTCCTCGCGAAAAGCACCCCAATCACATAAGAGGGGGTCGTCCCTGCTCACCAGAGGTACGGCCCATTGTGCCGCGTTTCCAGCCAAATAGGATATAAGGAAAGCCACACGAGCCTGACTCGTGGGGAACGCCTTTGGTTTGCACGATAAATGTAGCGCCACTTGTGTGAGGAATACCTGCACTGTGTTAGGATCCCCACTGTACCTCTCTGGTGTTGCCAAGGGGATGGCTACCGGCATTTCCACTACTACCGCAGGGGTCTGGTTCGTGAGGGAGGTGCTGGGCGTGAGCGGGTCCAATTGGATAGCATCCAGTCTGGCTTTTACATCGGCTGTTTCTTGCCTAGAGGCAGCCACTTCAACTTGCATGGCCGCTAAAGCAGCCAGCACATCATCAAGGGTTGCCATGTCTGTTATCGACCGGGAGACAGTTAGTGTTATTAAGGTCGGATATTTTGTAACGCCCTGAACGTCTCAGGATCGTTTAACAGACACGACAATGAGGACGCAACCACTTGTGAAGGGTTAGTTCTTTTAATGAAGGCAAATAAAATACAAAGAACAAATAAAAGTTATAGTCACTGGAACCCTCCAGGCTAAGTACGTTACCAGCCCACAGCACGGATGGTCCTAACCGTCCTCTGCATATACGCCGATCCCGGCGTATGCCAACAGAGGGCAGAAATGAAATGGCCGACAATGCCAATCGGTAGGCTGTGAGGGGCACGAAGAGTGTTGGGGAGAATCGAGGAGTCAGGGAAACACCCAGCCGGGGTCTCTACCTGAAGGGAGCAGCCGCTCAACCTCTTCCTCAGACTGCACCGGGACGCGGAGTCACCTCCTGGTGATGCGTCACCGATACCCCAATCACAAGCAAGAAGACTGAACCGAGAGCAGCCGCTCGATCGATCCTGTGGACTTCCGAGTCTGTAACGCGGCAAACACCTCCTGGTGTGCGTTACAGCTGGCAGTCCCTGTGTCTCTGGTCGGGCTGGGAGTTACGACTCCAACCAGCAAAAGCGCCACTGCGCTTGGACTCAGCCGAGTCAAAAAGCGAAGCTCAATGGTTGACCGGTAGAGCTTCCGGGTCCTTCACAGGTGACGATGGGGCAAGACACGGCCCAGGGAGTAACGACTCGACCTACCTCCGTTCTTGCCTTACTGGAGCACCACTCCGGAACACTGCTCTTCACGAAGCAGGTACGTTGGTGTAAACACAATATCCGACAGCCTTGTACCTCCCGGTTCCTCCCTTTATAGGGCGTGTTTTCCTTGAGTTATGTAACAGCTCTCCTGTTTACATAAGGGCGTGTTTCCCTTGAGTTATGTAACAGCTCTCCTGTTTACATAAGGGCGTGTTTCCCTTGAGTTATGTAACAGCTCTCCTGTTTACATAAGGGCGTGTTTCCCTTGAGTTATGTAACAGCTCTCCTGTTTACATAAGGGCGTGTTTCCCTTGTATGACAGGAATTCTTGACAGGAATGTTCTAAATTAAAAAAGGAGAAACATACAGACAAACATTGAAATGCAGGAGCAGAAGGCTTATACCAGCCATCATAAGCCTGGAGCGACTCCTTTATCTTCAATGGAGCTGTCAACATTCCAACTTTCTAATAACAGACCTGGTCTTTGATGCCAGGCTTCCATGGGTTTTTATTGTTCTAGGGCTCATTATTGTTTTTGACAGCTTATTCATTGCCAGCCAGTATATGTGCTATTGTTGGAATAAGGAAATATTGGCACAGCCTGTACCGATCCTGATTTTATTAGATTTAGGAACCTTAAGCAATCTAATTTATAGAGCCGGCAGAGTGCACGACAACCACACGTTATACAGTGCAACTTTTAAGATGCTATTTGAAAATGAAAAATACTAAATTATGTACTCCCATTTTCTCCTCCATCCCCACAAGCCCAAACCCATATATTTGGAGAGCCAAGTTGGATTCATCATTGGCACAGTGAAAGAGCCTTTCCCTCAAATTCAGCTTCCCACTGAAACTTCGCTGATGATAAATCAAAATGGCGATGACACCTAAATTATATGAAATTCTAGTGGAAATAATACGTCCATCAGTTTTGAAAACATGCATCCGTTCAAGGTAAACATTGATCTTTTCCCTCCTTCTTTTCAGAGTTTAAAGAAGCCTTCTCTCTCTTTGATCGGACTCCAAAGAACGAGATGAAGATCACCTACGCGCAGTGCGGGGACGTCCTAAGGGCCCTGGGACAGAATCCAACCAACGCTGAGGTTTTGAAAGTCCTGGGGCGGCCTAAGCAAGAAGGTGAGTCCTTGTTTGTAATGTCAGGGTTCCAGAAATCTGGCCTCTGCAAATAGAGTTATTTTTTAGGTATTCCTACCGCTGGAAAGCGCGCGGTGAGAAACATCTGCGCAAACACCAGCTAGAATGTTGATGTTTGGGTACAATCAGGATTTAAAAAAAAATAATTGGTCAAGAAGTATTAACATTGTCTCTTGTACCGCTCTCACTTTTCAGTGGAAGTAGGTGAAACTAAGAGTATCTTTAAGTGGAACACAACATTTTGTGAAATGCATGCAAAATTACACTAAACTAGCTGCATGGGCAGAAGGAAGCTATGCCAAAGTTGGGATAGACAATGCACCAATAAATTCAAAAAGCGATATTTTTGTCTGTATGTTTTTTTCAGTTTTGCTACTGTTCCGTCTGTATGTTTTGACAAAGTTCAGTGATTTGTTGATTCAGATTGTAAAAGTTAACTGTATTTTCTTTAACTTGCCATAACACCAAATTAATGCAAATCAAACCAAAATAGCCTTTATTTCGGTTTTTATAATACCATAAAATGATACATCAATTAAAAAATATATACAATAGCATCAAAATTTACAATTCATCAATATGTAAAATTGTTCAATGGAACTATCAAATAAAGCAATATCCTAAAAAATAAATATATAAAAGTTACATCACAGTTAAACAGTACAAAAAACTTTTTGTGGCCCTAGACAGTTGTCATTATAGACAATCATGTTGTATTTTGGAAGGTGCATTATCTAGTTATGCAGTCATTCGATTTCCCTTACTAGTTATTTCTGTGCAGTAATAAGGGAGCTAATCATAAACCATAAAATCATTGAAAACCTTGAAACTGTAAAAATAAAGGGGGTTCTGGGTTAGTTTGGTGGGTCCTGAATGCCTCCTCATAATTTTTGGTACCCATGCTTCTACAGATAGGAACCAGCCATTTTGACCTAGGCCTATTATAAGCTGGGCAAGAAGAAAAAAAAGATGGGGTACTGTTTCTTTCACATAACCACACCCTGGGCAGCTCTGGAACTTAGGATCAGCAGCTCCTACCCAACCTGATACAAAAGAACAAAGGGAGATCGTGCCAAACCTGAACTTCACATACAGTTTGTTTTAGCCAACATTAGTTTAATATCATCCTCTAGGAGAGTCTTTGAACTTTAAAAAAGAGCTAGTTATATTGCCATGTGCATGAGAAGTTAAAAGATTACACAACTTGTAGGACTTATACTTATTCTTTAAGTCCTTTTCACTTATTCCTAGGCAAAAACCCTCTGGCTCAGCCCACAAATGAGCTAATCCTATCCACATAAATGTGTCTCTTATGTGTTTTCGCCAAAGAAAACTGGAAGAAGATGGATTGCTAAGAATTCCCTCTACCCCTCTGCAGTATGATGACAACTCATGGGTAACCCAGAGTCTTCTCAAACACATTAAGTGTTGTGCTTCTCATAAATCTGGGATTGATCTAATCTCCATGAGAAGTCTCAGCAGAATCAAGGGCGTACTTACAGGGAGGCACAATAAGAGGTTCAAAAAACGATTTTCGTCTAATTCAAGATTTTTTGTTTTTTTTTACCCCCATATCGCTGCTGGAGAAACAAGTTTACTAAGGGACCCCTTTTGTGGCTTCAGTGGCCCACCAACTTGGGGGCATATTAACAAGGAACAGGGAAAATTAACGCTAAGGGCGCTTAGCGTTAATTTGTTTAACGCCCGCTATCGCTGGATAATATCGCCTGGTTATCGCGTTATTAACAACGCTAACCGCCTAGATAAAAAATCCAGCGATAGCGGCATTTTGGGAGGTTATCGCTGGTAATGCAGCGATAAAACTACAAGGATAGGGATATCATTGTTGATAGCCCATGGTGGACTTAGCCATGTAATCCACCTCCCAATGGAATACATGGCTAAGACGTAAAAAAGCAGCGTTAACCGTGGTTAGCGCTGCTTTTTTTGTCTCTAACAGGGTTAGCGTGAAGTTTGATAATAGGAGAAATGTCGCTTAGCGACATTTCTCCTATTATTTTGCTCTGGAACGCACACTTTGCATCTTATTAGAGATGCAAAGGGAAGCATAGTGAAAAAGAGTGCTAACATGCGATTTTGCATATTAGCACCCTGTTGTTGATAGGGCAATATTTTTGTCTCCGCTGCTTTGGCTTTTAAAGCCAAAAAAGCGGAGATAAAGCCCTTGTTAATATGCCCCATAGAGTCCTAATTTTAGCTTGCGTTTTGAGAAATGGTGCTCCAATCCAAATTCTCATCAAGAGTCATCCCCAAGTAATCAAATAAATGCACCATTTAGAGGGGAATGGCAAGGCTTAAATACCATATATTTTGTTTAGTTAATGTTTACTTCCAACCCTCTAGAAGAACAAAACGTACTGAAAACTCGTTCAGTGTGTTTTTTAATCCCCATTGGGGATCTGTCCAAGAGAAGAGTGTCGTCTGCGAACACGAGGGCCAGAACCCACATGCTTACCAACATTGGGTTGATCATTTACACCTGTGTTAAGATGCTTAACAAGATCATTCAGATACAATGCAAAAAGAGTGGAGCTAACACGCAGCCCTGTCTTACTCCCTTTCCTACAGAGATTAGGTCTGTCAGTTCTTCCAACATACCACAGTTATCCCAAAATTATTTACATGTAACCTATCAATGATGCTTTGTAGGTACTCAGTAACTCCCATCTTAGCGAGCACCTGCCTCAATTTATTCCTTGGGACCATATCAAAGGCTGCTTTGAGATCTACGAATACCACTTAGCGCCTTCCTTATTGATAATGACTGTTTTCCAATAGATCACTTGTAGTCTGAATAGTTGATCTATAGTAGAAGTATTCAACCGAAAGCCAGCTTACAGGGGACATAAGACTGCATCGTTTCCCAACCAAAGCAGAAGCCAGGTTAGTATAACCCTGCAGAACATTTTCAGGGTGATGTCAATAAGGCTAATGGGCCTATAGTTGACAGGGTCTAGGGATGATCACTTCTTGTGCATGGGAACATTTTTAGCCCCAGGTCATGACGCTGGGTTCCTCACCCTTTTAAGATGGCACTGAAAACCACTGTGAGATATAGTCCCCAGATACTGATCTCTGAGAGAGATAAATCTCCTGGTATTTTATCAATTCGTGGGACACAATCTTTCTAGAAGTTAGTTCAAACTCAAGACAGGAGACTGGTTGAAACTCACAGTTCTCCACAAATCTGTCTTTGTTGACACTGCATAAGCTGCTTACTGTGGCATCTTGCCTGATATCCGAAGGTAATGGTGAGTAGAGGTGTGAAAAATTCTGGGTCTATGCATCAGCTGCAATATTATTATCCCAGTCCACTAAACCCTTCGAAATCCCTATGGCTACAACATTCCAAAAAAGAGAATGCCTTTTTTATCTCTGGTGGCTTCCAGGAGTTGGACCCACCTCCTATTATCCCACTCCCTTTTTGCCTTACTGAGTGCCTTCTTGTAGTTGGCTCTTTTAATTTGTATCTACCCTTTTTCCCCAGATTTAATAGCTTTGACAATGGGAATAAAACCAGGGTAAGACACCGCTTTTGGGTCCTGATTCCTCCAAACCTTGAAGAATTCGTTTTTAATCTCTTAAATAGGAACTGGTGTTCCACCCCTACTTTAGTTTGGACATCTTCTTGGATTAGGTCCATGGTGATATCACATAACACGTTCCACATATGTATATATGGCCCTCACTATCCATTCTGAGCGGGACACTGAACGCCAGTGAATCTAACGCTCATTATGGGCTAATAAACATTTATTATCTAGAGGACTAATGAAAAGACCAGGCGTGGGTGCCTTCGGGAGATCCATAACTAACTCAAGGGCATTGTGATCATTATAATGTCCTGAGGCCCCAATCATGTCCTCAACCATGGGGCAAATACTAGCATCAACTAAAATATAATCAATTAAGCTTGAATTGTTATGACTCTTGAATGTATCAGACTTTGCCCTTCCATTGCAAGCCTGCAAATTCTGGTTTAACACCAGTGCATTAATTTGAAATGCCAAGGGGGGCCAATTCTTGATTGGCTTAATGGTAAGATCGGAGATTGACCAAAGTCTATCATCCTTCTTGGGGTGAGCCCTGTATGAGTGGTCTAGCGCCTCAAACTGACAGTTGAGGTCACCTCCCACTATTTTCATTATCCCCAGCTGCAGTCCACTCAAATGTGAAGTTAGCTGGTCAACTAATGGTGATTCTTGCTTATTTCCTGTGTATCTTGAGTAGATGTTGTAGATACAAATAGTACTACCTTTGCTATTGAAACACACAGGACAACATTCAAAATGGCCTCTGTCCCCACCACTGTACACTTAATATGAGTGCCTACCCTAGTCATCAGACCCTCAGAGGATGTCCCCATTCCACTGGATACTGCCTCACTACTGATGGTAGCAAAACCAGCTCTATTTACTTTAGATGTAAGCCACGTTTTCGAAAAAGGTATATGTCAAATTGGTTTTATATATGAGTCCAATTCCTGGTTCTCAAGCTTTTATCCAAGTCCAGTGACATTCCAAGAAATCACCTTAAGGGTAGAATTGGGCCCTAGCATTGGAGTAAACCTGTCAGAGACCTCCTTATCATTATCCGCAGTAGAAGCTTCACTCACAAAGACCCGCTCAGTAACAGCCGGGTTAAAATTATCCAACCTCTGAATCCTAGGAGGGGTTACATGATAATTAAACACCACTATCAGGCAGCTTTATGTTACCTGTTTCCCCTCCTTCTCTTTACAGGATGCAGTGGCCTGATTTTCTTGTTGTAAAATGGGGGGAGATAACCCCAGGTGACCATCACATGAATCAACTGCACAAACAGGGATCTTATCAGTCACGTTCAACTTTGATGAAGCCCTTGTGCCCTTACCACATTTTCCCTCCCTTCTAACCCCTACAGGGAAGCTGTTCATAATTTGGGAGTTCTCTCCATCCTTGAGTCAGTCAATATGACTCATCAAACAGTCGCGTAGTTCCTATATAACCTATACAGGATCTGCGCGTTTTGGATAACATAAACTGTGGGATTGGTGGCGGACTGATTACGTGCCCCCCATCGGATACATTAGCCTGTCTGTATCAGCTAGCTCACAGTGCCACTAGAATCTCCTCTTATTGGGGAGAGATTTGGTTTTGGCAACCTCAGAACATGACAACCTTGATCCCCCAGGATCGTGAAAACAATGTACTACTTTTCGCTCAGTCACTCGTGCTCACTTAGTTTGTCTCAGAGATACACAGAATAAACATACTGGGCGTTTGTCAATAAACATTTATTAAACAGTTGTTATTCTAGTGTAGAATAGATGAGCTGCAACAACCATTAGACAGCAGCAGAGATATATGATTAGCAGTACTACGAATGTAAAGGGATGGTACAGTTCTACCATTTTGCAGTAATCATGAATATATACAAGTACATTAAATACATGATAAATAAGTGCGTACTCCTACAATGCCTCCCTAACTAGATGTACGTAAATGTACCTAGCATCTGTGTAGGTGTTATGCAAATAATCCCTCTAGGATTTAGTCCACCCAATTACCTGAGAATGAGAGAGTATGGGACCCCATCCTGGTCTCGAGTTGGACACCCTGCGAGGGATATTGGACCACTGCGAGCTCAGCGTCTCTGGTCAGTGTGTCAGCCGGGAAGTCATGGTCTCCTCTGTCTTACTAAAGCAAGACATGATGTATATATACCCCACAGGTCTCCCCAGGGGTCCTACCTTGCTGTGTTACTGTGTTGGCCTAGAGGATGATGTCGGGCCTGAACTTTATACAGAGATATTATACAGGAGATGGTAGTGCAGCTGTGCTTCCAAGAAACCTCATGCATATTGTATGAGATTCAAACTAGGGAAAACCTGCGTTCTGAATACAGTGTCGTATCTAAGTAAAAGGTCAGCACCTAAGAACCGTTATGTATGTAATGTAGGGAAGAATATAGGTGAAAGGTTGTGATGTTACCTGCACCTATATAAGGTACCTATATGGAATATAACAAAACCATACCTATTATGCACAGGCACATTGAACAAAACACCATCCATTGGGGGCTTGGTCAGGCAGGATTCTGCAGAGAGCAAGCAACTTCTAAGTGGAATTGAATGTTGCCTCCTGCCTAGGACTGTTGGAGACTTGTAACAAATATCCCAACAGGAGGACAATTATTCTGGAACCCTTCGCCTGGAAAGGGTTAACATCAAATAGCAATTTAAAGACCACTGCAGGGTTCCTAAAATGAATGATCTTGCAGTCACCTGCGAAATCCTTTGGTCTCCTCCCAATCCATCTCACTCGGTGGGAAAGAAGGATGTCGTTGGCCCATGAAGGAGAATAGTTCCTAAAATTTCCTAACCAGTTTAAGCACTTGTTTTTCAGTTCTGCGTAAGAATACTAGTTTCTTGAATAGGAGGCCCCTCAACTCCTCTCTATGTTGATTCTGGGGTGTGCCAGTTGTTCCCTGGCTCACACATCGCTTCATATTTGCCGCCACTTCTTTGTGCAAACTTTAAGATTTAGCAGGCATATTATGACAGGGCTCAAAAAGAGTGTCAAGTGTAGAATTACTTGGGTTCTCCTATGTGTGGGAAGTTGTTGGTAATTCCTCATTAGATCTCAAATTTAGGGGCAGCTCTAATGTATGTATAAATTTCTGCTAACTTCGGCTTAATGGGATACAGTTGTTCCATTAATATACCCTTGACCTGATCGATTAAGTCCTCCATGTAGTTGTCCAGTCATTGAGGTTTTACATTAGCTTCAGGGGAATCCTTATTAACAGTAGTAGAGATGTAGCCAGACGTATAGTGTCTAGGAAAGGCAAGCTGTCCATCAGTATTTACCTTTCTCCTGGTGGCCCGTTTAGTCTTTTTAGATGGTTGGTGCAACTCCCCCACTGCACTTTCATGACTTGAACCATTGCTAAATGTATTTTCTGTCTTACTACAATCTGCATTTTCCTGACCAGTTTGTTGGTCAGGGACCTCAATAGTAGGAGAAAGGGGCCTGGTTCTGCTACAGAATCTCCACCACCCAAAGCGAGGCGCCTCTCAGTGAGCTCGATTTCGGTGGCAATTAGCCTTATTGCCCTTTAAAGCATCTTGTCAATGGAAGTAGATTTGGGGGAGATGACTTTCCATTGACAGCATTCATTTGTGGTTGTTTAATAAGCTGCAATGTCCCGCAGTGGCATAACGAAAGTTGAAGGGGTCCCCCTGCAAGATACACAGAGGGCCCTGGCTCCGGATTTAATCTGGAGCTTTCCGGCATGAGTACAGTGCACAGGGGGCCCCCTGCAGCTCAGGGTCCCCCCACACTGTGGGGGATGCGGGGGCCTGTGTTACGCCCCTGATGTCCCGCAATATTCTGCTCTTAAGCAGCTCCTGGTTACTCAAACTGTTCCGGGAGTTGTAGTAGGCCCTGTGGCACAGCAACACTGTGACGGGGTGGTTCCCTTGGAAAGCGAGGTTTCTTTGGGGGTGGAAGCTTTCTGTTGCAATATGTGTCAATCTGCAAGTTTTCTTGGCTGCTAGTCAAACAGCCCTGCCCGCAGGCCGCAACCAATCTATCAGGCCACTTCCATGAGCTAGGCTTAACCTGGGCCTAGCTTAGGCCTACTAACAGTGCCCTGATGCTGCCTTGATGCAGCCTCGCCTGGCAGTAGATGTGGGCAGGGGGCGCACAGTGACCATGTGCCAAGGCTGCAGTGGAGGATGCAATGGAGACTGCCCTCATGCTGGTGCCTAGCCATTCTGGAAGCTGATGACACCTAAAGTTGCCCTCTGCCTCCCGCCACATTGGGCTTTCTCAGGGCAAGGCTTTGAAAGATTCAGTCAACACCTACAATGAGACTATTGAGATGGCTAGTAACACCCTCAACACATGCAAAGTGGCTAGATACTATTCCTATATTTGCCTTCGTTGCAAAAATAAAGTCTTCACAGAAAATGAATCTGCACTCTCTCTTCTCAAGGGGTGTTTTAGCTAAAGTGTAATGTACATTTTAATCATAATGCAGCTCCTAAAACTCACTTCATACAAAACTTCTTGCCGTTCATCAGAACAAACTCATCTTTGCAGCACATACCAGGCTATAGATAGCTTATGAAGTCCTTTGTGTCAGACAGTGTCTAAGATAACAGCACTAACTTAATGACTGTGTTTAAAAAAAGCTGTACCAGGGAGCCACTTAGTTAAAATGCTGTACATACTGATGGCACTACTATGCCACATGCCTGTAACACTGTCTGAAAGCTACCAAATTTCAGGAATAACCCCTGGCCATCGCTACCAACCACTCCCACCTGGACAGCCATGGACCTCTACTTAGATGTCTGCTGCCTTTGGAACCAGGCAACAAGAATGCATGCAGTGGCATCCTGGTGCAAGAGCACTGCTAGCTTGTGTTGTGATGCAGCCTCTGGTCAGCACTTTCTAGTCGTATCTCAATGGGACGCTAAGCCAACCCCCCCCACCCCCAACTACTATCATGTCACTTCTCAAGAGATGGGAAAATAAACTGTGTGGTGCAAAAGTTAGGTGCCAGAATGTAGGATGAAAAAGCCTCCGCAAAATGGAGGAAGGCACCAAGAGAGATGAAAAAGACAAAAGGAAATAAAATAAGATACAGAAAATGGCATGCAGAGACAAAAAATATAGGTATGGACAAGCAACACAAAACTTGAAAGAAAGAAGGAACTTCAGTCAAATAGGCAATAATCATGATGGAGAAGAACTCATGAAACATTGTGACACACTGCATTCACCTGCTTTCTGAGACAAATAGTTAAGGTAAAAGGGCTCATTTTATATTGACCTAGAAGGGAAGCAGACATGTTAGAATAGGCAAGAACACAACAGGAAACAAAGAACCAGCAACATATTGATAAAGAATGTGTTAACACTTCCCATTATCACCAGGTTAGGCAAGTGAGATATGGGTTGTGATGCATAAATATCCCTAATACTCTGGCTCTGTAACTGTGCCCAGCTGTCATTTTTCAAAACACATTGCCCCACAGCTTCCCCCTCCACCAACCCTTGAGCACCCACCAGAAGTAGCCCCTAATTGTGAATCCACCAGCTTGCATGAACAGCAACCTGATAAACAGAACCAGCAGATGGACAAGAAGTTAAGACACGGGAGGCCAGTTGGGCTGTGCGTGCTCCCCCTTTCCAGTCCTACTTTTTTGTCTTTCATAAAGAATTGGGATGTGGCCAGAACAATATTCTGTGGCTGAGATTCATGGAAGCACTACATTCAGCGCTTTTTTGTTTTTCTGAGTGAAATGCCCATACAAAGGGCAAAGTAGGAAGGTGATCTAAACACTCAGGATCAAATTTGACAACTTTTTGAATTGGTGCTGTCACCAAAAGAGGAAAGAGGAGAAAAGCGGCGCAAAGTGTTGATTTGGGACTTATTTTCAATAGCAATAGACAGTTAGCTAAAGCAAAGTGAAATAGAGCTTTTAAGACATGGGTGTTTTTGGTTGGGGTGTGACCCCTCGTCATGCAGCAACCACAATACGTGTAAACCCTAAATACGAGTCAACCCTAACTTAACCAGTGCCTAACCCTCAGGAGGTACCTAGGCACCCAGCAGCCAGGCTTAACTTAGAGGCAATGTGTAAAGTACTTGTGCAACACTTCAAACACTAACACAGTGAAAACACGCCACAAAAGGACCCCGTACCAGTTTAGAATGTTTTTGCTTTTTTTGTCAATGTAAAAATTAAAAAATTACAAACATCCAATTAGTAGAACCAGAGATAAGCAAGTTTAAAGATTTCAGTGAAAAAAGCGCAAAAAAGCACAAATCGCCATTTGCCAATTAAGTGTAAAAAGGTCATTCCAATAGTAGCCTATGGGAGAGGTAGGCCTTACAGTAGTGAAAAACAAATGCAAGAGCATTTTTCTACCAGGACATGTAAAATCTAATAGTACATCTTTTAAATAGAACGCACCCTGGCATCTGAGCTGTTCTGCGCCTACCTTAGAGAAGTCATATATTAAAAAGGGAGGTTTGGCATAGTAAAAGATTTATTTTGCCAGCTCAAAATTGCAGTCTAGAACTGCACACAGAGGCTGCAATGGCAGACCTGATACATGTTTAAAGGGCTACTTAAGTGGGTATCACAATAAGTGCTGCAGAACAAAAGTAGGATTCAATTTACAGGCCCTGGGTACATGGAGTACCACTGTACTAAGGACGTATGAGTAAAATAAATATGCCAATATGGATATGCAAATGTTGCCATGATTTAAGGAGGGAGCACATGCACTTTAGCACTGGTTAGAAGTTGTAATGTCCATAGAGTCCTAAGGCCAGCAAATATTAGATCAGCAAAAATAAGTGTAGGAAGCACACATTGTTTTGTAAGACTACCCTAAGGCAAACAGCTCTAAAAGAGCTTTTGCTCTTCTTTGCACTGCTTTGCTTGTAGAGGCACCCCGTAGGCGGGTGCAGCCCGTGCAGGTAAGAGCGGTAGGGTGGGTGGCAGGGTGGGGGGAGTCGACAGACAACGAAGAGGTAAACTTAAATTTTAAAAAACAAAACCACTTACCTAGCACTCGCAGCACCAACCAGCTCAGCGATGCAGTGAGCGCAAGGTAAGTGTTTTTTGTTTCTTTTTCCAAATTTAAATTTACCTTGTCGTCATTTGTCGACCCCCCTCCACCCGGTCCCCCTGCCTCACTGCTCTTACGTGCTTGGGCCGCGCCTGCCCACACTCTCTCCTTTCACCAACCCTGAAGGGTGGGCTCTCACACTCTCACACTCTCTCCTTTCACCATCCCTGAAGGGTGGGATCTCACACTCTCACACTCTCTCCTTTCACCAACCCTGAAGGTTGGGTTCTCACACTCTCACCTTTCACCAACCCTGAAGGATGGGTTCTCACACTCTCTCCTTTCACCAACCCTGAAGGGTGGGTTCTCACACTCTCTCCTTTCACCAACCCTGAAGGGTGGGTTCTCACACTCTCTCCTTTCACCACTCTTGAAGGGTGGATTCTCACACTCTCTCCTTTCACCACTCTTGAAGGGCGGGTTCTCAAACTCTCTCCATTCACCACCGCTAAAGGGTGGTTTCTCACACTGTTTTACCAGCCCTGAAGGTTGGTTTCTCACATTCTCTCCTTTCACCACCCCTGAAGCATGGGTTCTCCAACTCTCTCCTTTCACCACCCCTGAAGGGTGGTTTCTCACACGCTCTCCTTTTACCAGCCCTGAAGGGTGGGTTCTCACACTTTCTCCTTTCACCACCCTGAAAGGTGGGTTCTTACACTCTCTCCTTTCACCACCCTGAAGGGTGGGTTCTCACACGCTCTCCTTTCACCAACCCTGAAGGGTGGGTTCTCACACTCTCTCCTTTCACCACCACTGAAGGGTGGGTTCTCACACTCTCTCCCCTTTGGGTGGGTTCTTACACTCTCTCCATTCACCACCCCTAAAGGGTGGGTTCTCACACTCTTTTACCACTCCTAAAGGTTGGGTTCTCACACTCTCTCCTTTCACCACCGCTGAAAGGTGGATTCTCACACTGGTGTACCACCCCTGAAGGGTGGGTTCTCACACACTCTCCTTTCACCAAACCCGAAGGGTGGGTCCTCAAACTCTCTCCTTTCACCACCCCTGAAGGGTGGGTTCTCACACTTTCCTTTCACCACCCCTGAAGGGTGGGTCCTCACACTTTCTCATTTCACCATCCCTAAAGGGTGGGTTCAAACACTCTCTCCTTTCACCACCACTGAAGGGTCGGTTCTCACACTCTCTCCTTTCACCACCCCTGAAGAGTGGGTTCTCACGCTCTCTCCTTTCCCCAACCCTGAAGGGAGGGCTCTCATACTCTCTCCTTTCACCACCCCTGAAGGGTGGTTTCTCACACTCTCTACTTTCACCACCCCTGAAGGGTGGGTTCTCACACTCTCTCCTTTCACCACCCCTGAAAAGTGGGTTTTACGTCTGAGTCACAGTTAAGAGCCAGAGAAAGCTGGCACTGCAGATTGTGCGGGTATGTGGCACATTACATGATCGGACTATCTGGGACAATGTCCATAGCTTAGTAGACACACACAATCCTAACATGGGAATGATTTCTGGTGTCACTTGTTTTTGCTTAGCGGTTTTAAAAAGATTGCTCCTGGAAAATGTTTAATGGCATCACATGATATTCACGAGTGTTCGAAGTTAAAAGTTTGTAACAGTGCTACCCGAATGCTGGGTTATTTTAACTATTGCTATCTTTATACACAAAGGCCTTTTCCACTCACTTGACTATGGCTTGTTGTTCTTCAGAGATGAACAGTAAAATGATGGACTTCGAGACCTTCCTGCCTATGCTTCAACATGTGTCCAAATCCAAAGAGAAGGGCACCTACGAGGACTTTGTGGAAGGCCTGCGAGTGTTTGACAAGGAAGGAAATGGCACAGTCATGGGAGCCGAGCTTCGCCATGTTTTAGCTACTCTAGGTATGAACTGGAATTATTTACTAATATTATACTTGTCTCTTTCTCTCTCTCTCCCATTTACACCACGTTTACCAATCTCTTTAGGTATCATGGACTCACTTTACTCCCTAATTCTCTTCCAACCTTTCCATTTCCATTACACATTTCTTTAACCTCTACACTCTCTTCTACTATGTCAGAACCATTTTGTGAATTAATCATTAAAGAAACTACATTTGCCAGCATGTATCTGGTCGGTGGTTTTTGATTTTTTGATAAGGGCTGAACTAATCTTAAACCATTTGTGATTATTATTTTTGGGATTTTGGAATTAATTGTGACGTACTTCCTCAAATGCTTGATTCGATTTCACTTATCCTGTATGTTAGAAATGGGATTTCTGGTTGGCTAAGGCTTGCGCCAAAGCCAGGCAGAAACCACCACTCTAGTAAGGGCAAAGGAGTTACACGGCGAAGATAACCCCTGCTCATCCCCTTGGTAGCTTGGCACGAGCAGTCAGGCTTATCCCGGAGGCCATGTGTAAAGCATTTGCACACGCACACAGCAACAACATCCCAGGCACACTACAAAAGGAACTCCACACAAGGTTATATCAAAAATAGCCTTTGAATTCTCATAGCACATTAGAATAGTAAACACATAAAATACATTGTGCCACCTGGCACTAGGTCATATTTACAAGGGATTATATTCACCTGACAGGGCCAACGGCATTACCGTCAGAACCATAACACAGTGAACTTAGTAAAAGTAAGACATATAATAAACGTACAACCTGTAATCACTGGTATCCACTGTACTCAGCATCGGCCTGTAACATAAACCACATTATGTACAGTATCACATTAGGCGCCAAACGCATTGTACGCCCATAATCTCAACAGTCTAATATCTTAGACTCTAACCTTCTAAGCTTCACTCACATTAGGAAATAATCACAGTGGAGGATAACCTCTCAAGCATAAACCATATTATGCAAATAACCTCATACCTAAACCACAGTTAGAGGCATTAATCACATTAGGGCCTGGCGCCCTATTAACCTCCCAGTCCACCTGACCAACTGGCCATCTCAAAGGGGCTCAAACGCCCTGTGTTCAGAATGTCAGGGCTGCTGCCTATGCAGCGAAATCCAATTGCGCCATTGCGCTAGGGCCAAGGAGTGCATCTCACTCCTATCTCATAATGCCCCCAAAGAACTGTGGCCTAAACGTTGCAGCTGCCCACTACTTGCTGGGCAGCTGTGAGTCAAGCAAAGGCCTGGCACCTCTGTGCCCCTTCTGTCCCTCTCAGGGACTCCTGAATTAATTATACCAAACAGTGCAGCTGCCCGCTTTAAATTAATACAATCAAAATGCGGCAATGAGGGGTAGGCTCCCTCCTAATTAAAAGTGTAAAGCGGGATTGGCACCCGCTTCGGCCGGCATCACGGGGGAATCCCTACGACGGGGATTCCCTCAACACAGACGGCAGCTCAGCGCTGCGGAGCATACACACTCCTCTCTCCTGGGGGAATTAAAATAAAGTGCACACAGGGCGCAAAAAGATGCAGCAAAGGTCCTGGATGTCCTTTTAGGAAAAGTCCATGAGATGTTTCAGGAGCATAGCTGGGCCCAGGGGGCAGCACACAGGGAACTCCAGCAGGGAGGCAGCCCCCATGGCGGTTCCTCCTGGGTCCCAGCAGCAGCAAACCCCCCTCCGTCAGGAACAGCACACCAGAACAGGAACATTTTCATGGGGTCACAGCCTCTATATTTATGCTAACATTTCCTTTGTGTCACAGCACAGGGCTTGGGGATACCAGTCAGGACTGGTTTAGGGGGGCTTTGGAGCACTTTGTTTTGCCCAGCTCCTCTCCCCTTTGTCAGATGGGGGCTCAGTGATCAGACACACCACAGGGGGAGGAGCCAGCATTGTACAAGGGAAGCACCATCCTATTCAGAGTCAGGGGATTTCTCCTCCCACTACTCTCAGCCCAGGTGTCCCATTCAGCCTAGCTGACAAACCCTGCCCCTCCTGGAGCCACCCACACCTCTCAGCTCCTGTCAATCACAAGCCAGACATGCAATTCACATAAGGCAGTCAGACACATAGCACACAGAAATGCCATCTTCGAAAAGTGGCATTTCTCCACCAGTCACCATAAATCTGTGTGCATCATTGCGCAGCATTTACCCTCACGAGTTCATACATACTAAACTCGACCCTGCACTCCTCTCATACCAGAAATTACCATGGACACACTTATCGCCCATGCATTCCTATGGGAGGGCAGGCCAATCTCACCACATGCACTCAGAGAGTGCACACACTTTACAGTGGGCCACAGTGCTAAAGCGCCCAGAGGCTTAAAACCACTACCACCATGTCAGAGCTTAAGGCAAAAAGTTCAGGGGCGAACCTGCCAAAAAGGGCCAAGTCCAACACAGTACATTTAGAATAAAGTAACAATTGCGTTGTGTTGTGTACATAATACGCCATGCCTCATGCTGCACAAATATAATGCATTTCATTTAGGTTTCTGAGTTGAGTACACCTACGACCATATTGACCAATAATACTGTTGTATTTTGAATTTATAAAAGCCGATGGGGTGAGGGAAATTCTACTTTTGCACAGGAGCAGCAGCACTTTCTAGAATACATTTTCTGAATTAAAGACGTTTGTATTCAACGTGTTGATTTTTTGGCTTTCTTATTTATTAATGATTTAAGAAACACCAACATCGGCAAGCGTTCCATTAGGCAGCTTTCTCTTTGAATCAGAACTATTTAGGTATATCATCCCTTTTGAGTACTGGATCTTTGAAATGTGCCTTCCTTTTTACTTGTCACTTACCAATGCTTTCGTACCACATTAAGCACCTGATTTCCACTTACTCAAAGTTTACTGTCCACTACGCAAACCCCTTTGTGCACCGGTGTAAAAAATTTGATTTTGGTGGTATTTACCCCTAGTAGCTGCCGGTGTCTGGGCAAAGTGGCAGAGCGAGGGGACCGGGGATAATGGACAGATAAACAAAACAAACTACCTGCTGCGACGCTAGTCTTCCATTCCTCTCTGGCTCCAGTCCACTGCAGGCACAGGCTCCCAGACTCCCCTGTGGCCAATCCTGATGCTGCTCTCATGCTGCTGGCAGCAACAAAGCAGCATCAGGATTGGCCTGAGTGCCCTCAATTTGTACTCAGAGTGAAAATGGGAGCCGTGCCTGTTGTCTCCATCCCAGCAATGCAGCTTGGGTTGGAGACAGCTTCAGTGCGCATGTCGGTTTGGCGGTCCTGAGCCAAACCCACATGCTCCTTGAAGCCAGTGTGTGCAACCATTCATTCCCGTCAGTGCCTGTCATCGCTCTTGGCCCGCCCCCAAAAGACTTTGTCCATGAAACAAAATAAAACAATAATAAACCCAGGTCTATTATTGTTTTCTTCTTCATTTTTATGGGGCTGTTAGCAGAGAATGTGCTGTGCCTCAAAGCAAAGGAGCCAACACTGCTTATCCCACCTGGTAACTACCGGGTATGGTAAATATTTTACCCTTCTTTAAATTTTGGCAGGTAAAACCTGTTAGAATTTAACTGGGGAAAAGCGTACGATATTTACTGTACCATTCAGATTGTGGTGCGTTAAGCACCAAAAAGTCAGCATAGGTGCTATATATCACATCCAAGAAATAATGTACCCCATGGTATCATTATTTATCAGGTATGAGAAGTAGCACCTATTACAAAAAAACACTCAGACTCAAGGCCAAAGACTGTTTTGTATACCCTACAACCTGCACCTTTCACCACAGAACAAGTTATTCCATTGAGGAACAGAGGGAGCACATGTATTGCATTAGAAATGGTAAAGTCCTAAAATACCAACATAGCACCACTCAGCTCCAGGCCGAGAAGAGGTAGTACTATTGTTTAACTTCCTTACCAAGTCAGTCGTGAAGCTTTATCATCCTCCTTCTAGAGGAGGCTGATGTTTGACACTATTTTTTCAAGAAAGGTTTTTTTTCCTATGCTCTCTGATACTAAATCTTTGGTGAATCAAATTCATCTACAGGGGATCTGGTTTAAAACGCTGCCTATGCTGCCAAGACTTTGGTGCCAAATACATCGTTTGAAGTCCTTTGGATTTGTCATTGACTTCCAAGTCTAGGGATAATGTTTCTATGTAAATGTCATTTCTGAAAATAGGAGGGCAGCCAGAATGCTGGCTTCCGTTTTTTGAGCAGAGGTGCCTCCTCTACCAATCTATCGGGATGCCTATTATTTATAATAAAAGGCAGTCTTTGCGATGTTCACGCTAGATTAGTGATGTTATGGATATGCAGATAGCACTGTTGCCCCGTGGATGAGGATAGGACGACTTTTGTACCTTGTGCGTAATGAGGCCTAGTACATAATATTCACGTCATCGTGATAAGGTTGTTTGAAGATGGATGTGTAAACAAAGTAGTTTCAGAGAAACTAATCCAACATTGTTGTGCATGCAAATGTGTACAAAAGGTCACAGCTGAAATGTTATTTTGTAAGACAATGTAAGAAATAAGCTGCCTCGCTACATGGGCCTAACTCTGGAATATAACAATCAGTGATGTTATCAGTGGTATCAGAGAACATGTCATGAGTGATTTTAATTATGAGGTCGTATATATGGTCAGAAGCAGTGTATGGTGAGTGTGTAAGTAATAGTTACATAATTTAACTACAACTCTTACCCTAATCCCTTTTAGTTAAAATCTTAAGGACTCAGGGACTGAGTACTGTGACTGCTGCCACAACAATTTTCTCCCTTGTAGCAAGATAATCACATCAGTTGATCAGAGATGTGCGGCCAATCAAATAGCGTTTCTGCCCTTGCGGACATGCCAGAAAACCATGTTGTTAAATATCTAATAATTTTGAATTTCTCAATAGTTCTCATGTATTATGTCATAGAACATGTCATAAGTGATGTAATATGTCAGGTCCTAAGCAGTGCATTGCGGGGCTCAAGTTATGGTTAGGTCTGCTAACTATAACTGGCAAATTTCTGTTTTTTTAATGTTACTTTAACCTTTGGGTTTTTCAGTGAGTTTCTGAGGTTTTGAAAAAAACAAAACCAGATCTTTTTATAATGCCTATCTATAATGTTACATTAACCATTGTTTTTTCCAGTAAATTTGTATGATTATTTTAATGTAATTAATATTTTATTACCATACGTAAAGCTAACCTCTGCCTCACATGACCTTAGACCGTGAGCTCTAGAGGCTTGGCCATAGTGCCATATGTTTTTAAAGGGGAGAGGGACCATGTGGCCACCCTCCTGAGCCTAATTAAGCCCATTAGGCCTTTTTTTAAAGGAGAGGGGGTGAGTGGCCCCATCCCTGAGCCTTATTAGACCCTTTTGACCCCATCCTCCAAGGCCATTTTTTTATGAAAGGGGGGTCGAGGCCCCCCTCCCCGAGCCTCGTTAGGCCCAAGGGAGTCCATTCCTCAGGGTAGAATTTTTTATGAAAGGGGAGGGGGGCATGTGCCCCCCACTCACTGAGCTATGTTAGGCCCTGGGGACCCCATTCCCCAGTGACTATTTGTTATGAATGGGGAGGGGGCTGCGTGGGCCCCTCCCAGCCAAACCTTATAATGCCCTTGGAACCCCATCCCCTAGGGCTGTTTTTTTATGAATGGGGTGGGGGCTGCATGGCTCCCTTTCTGTTAAAGTAATTGGCTGCAGGGTGGGCTCCCTGGGGCTTTTAATGACTTGGTTCAGCCACATATAAACACATTTCAGCCCTGGGGGGGTTTCCCAGGTCCTCCGAAGGCTCGGGAAGTGGGCAGTGCAGCCCCACTTCCCTAACATGCAAATTTCATCCCCGGAGTGGGCTCCCTAGAGTCTTTAATGGCTTGGAAAGGGGACCACACAAAACCCCTCACGTTTATAAATCCTATCTCCGTCCCTGGGATGGGTTCCCTAAGGCATAAACTTAATAAATGCACTGATTTAATTTTTTGTTTTTGCCCCCAGGGGGCCCCTCCAGATCCCCCCAAGAGAACTACAGTGTCAGGGTATCACTACCCTGTCCCCTATGCTATTTCTGTCCTTAACTTCAGGACAGGGGCCTAAGTCCCGGAGTTCTGCATTCAGTGCCAGCAACAGTTTTCTCATGTTGCTGGCAGTCAGTTAGAGCACTTGCACTCGCAGGGGTCTGACTCCCATGTGAGCGAGGTCACTCAAGGGAAATAGAGCTCCCTGGAAAAATCAGAACACTCTCTCAAGCCTCGGGGACCCAACCATCCAGATATACCATTATTTTTTATCCTTGATTTCTCAAAAACAGCTAAATGGATTCACACCAAATCACAAAAAGGACATTCTGCAGACTGAGAACTAGCTGTCTGGAGGGCTTGCAAAATTGCTCTTTGTGAGGGTTCTCATGGATTAACCCAAACAATTCTGAGCAAGATGGTCCATCAGGCTCATACGAGCTCCAGTGTTGACCCTGCATCCTGCTTCCTTGTCTGGTTGCAGTGAAACGTGACCCGAAGCCCTGCGGAATGTTAACCGAGAAGTTGTGCATCTAATCTGGGGTGGGGTGGTCTACCCTGAGGGGAGCTGAGGTTCTGGCACTGTTGAGCAACCAACATTGATCCCGTCTTGTGGCCTGGTTGATTGTCCATGGGAGTAGGCTGCTGTGAGACATGAACATTTGAAAGATGATCTGAATCCTCCAGGGACACTGAGGAATGTTTGGACTCACCAGGTGATTGTGCCTATCTGAGACATTAGGATCACCCAGCGGCTGCCGTCAGGTAGATGCCTGGATCACAAGGCAAGGGGAAGGCATGGGGCCCCACCAGTGTTGGTGCTTACTCATAGGCTGCCGCATTAAGGTCGCTGAATTCAGGAAACTGGACAAAGGGATGGCTGGGTCGTGTTAATTGAGGCCTGAACTGATCACCATGTGAGTCAGCAGAAGTGTATTCGGTCGGAATCTGTAAACACTGGAAATATAGGAACTTTCAGAGCTGTTTGACATACCTAGCTTTCCATCGGTATTCATCATGTAGAGAATCATGGGCCCTAGCCCGAAGACCTGTCCTGGGAACACCAAGACCAATTATATCTCGATGCTGAACTACATCTACCGAGAAAAGGGCCTAAAACTATCTCAGGAAAATTGAGACCACATTTACAGTTGGTTTTCTATCTCATTTTTATCCACTTCACAATAGCTCTCTTGGAAGCTTGCATATCATATACTGTGGGAAGAAACAGTTGCAAACCTTGCTGCTGTCCTACCCAGTGCTCTACTGAGGCTAGCCTAAATTCACATTAATCCAAAGCTGCATAAATTCAGCAACCCACAAGCAGCAAACGCTGCTCAAAATAATTCTGAGGAGAGAGGCAACACCAACCAGGAGTGAAGAGGAGGAGGAGCAGATGGGACCTGTGAACAATAAGGATTACCTGTAAGGTGGGAGAGAGTGCTTACATTGATGCTGTTATAGTTGACATCTGCCAATTGTCATTATCCAACTGGCACAACTTTGATGCACTGTGGCAAAACGCACCAGTTCATGTTCAGAGTAGGATACATCACACAGGCTAGCTGAAACAGGGGCACACTGCCAATATGATGACTATCCCCGAGTATGTGAGGGCTCAGCGATCCTTGAACACGATATAAATGCGGCATTTGTTCTGATAATGCATTTATACCCACAGACTGAAAGTGCAGTAGACTTTAAAATGGGAGAGCTGCTGCTTCTAAACTTCCTAGAACACGTGAATTAGGGAAGTGGTGGTATGCAGGGCCTGACTGGGAATCCAAAGCAGCCCTGGCAAGTTCCTAGGACCAGCCCCTGGGGAACCACTGCCTGGCCCCGGGAGGCTGGAAATACTTGTGTGCTGCTTTTGTTACTGGGGACGATATTGCAGCACCGCTGCAAACCCGGCCCAGGTAACAAAACCGGTCCCAACCACTGCAAAACCAGCCCCCACTTCTTCCAGCCTCCTGGGCAAACACTCGATGCCTGGTACAGCTAGTCTGGCCCTGGTGGTATGGTAAAGGAGAAGTACCCTGTTCTGTCTGATTAGGGAGTTTAGTGTCCCAGAAGGGAGCTACTTCGCAATCCAAGGGGTTATAGAGGGCAATATATCAATGCTGGTTAATGTTTACGTACCCAAACTTTTACACCTTACAATTCGACACCAAACTGCTCACGATTTACTGGGGATTGGACGCCACACTCTATTATCTGAGCAGTGGCGGCTCCTCCCTGAACTTCAAGCTAAATACAGAAAATAAAATGATTATAATGTTCATTATTATTATTTTGTTTTCTGTATTCAGCTTGCAGCTGAAGTCCGGGGGTCGGGGGCTGGGCTCCCCAAGCCACAGGGGGAGGAGTGGTGGCAGCACCTAAAGTGCGCATGATGGTTTGGCTGGCCGTCTTGGGCCGGCCAAAGCTTCACTCTGCATGCTCTCCATGCAGGCTGTATTACAGTCTGCCAGCGCCTGTCTGAGCGCCGAACATGCGCAGTCTGCCCGCCCCTGTCTGAGCGCCGAACCACATCGCTCAGACCGATGACAATGCTGCCAAGGCAGCATTGTGATTAGTCAGGGCTTTCTGGGAAGGAGGATGGAGGACAGGGGAAGAAGAGGTGGCGGCCTGTGGTATAGGTAAGTGCGTTTTTTTTTATTTTATTATTTCCCACTCTCTCCCCCCCGCCTCACCACTCCTATTCGGTAGCAGCCGCTACTGCATCTGAGGCAGAGATTTCAACATGAGTGTGAATACAGAGATTGACATGCATGGAATATCTCACAGGGCTTTTGCTGAATTGCAGGCCATTCATTAAATATTATATAACAGCACTCTGGTGGACACTGAGGCACCTCTTAATGTCTAAATACACCCTTTATTTGTCAGTGTGCTGCAGGCACTGGCATAACGACTTCTGGTTGGTTAAATGAGACTTACGGGTGGACACACAGTTGTAAACATTTACTATCCACATTGTTAGAAACGTCACACTGATTTTGCTGACCTACTGAGCCCTTCTGTTCAACCTCCCTTCATGGCCCTACTGAGCACAGACAGCAATGAGAACCGCTGTAACCGAATGCTTTATCATTACCTCAGGTTAAGTGACAATACCTGGAACTTACTACTCCTTGGTCATACATGTAGCTAAGAGTACAAGGGCTCTAAAATGAAAGCATGGCAGTCTCGACAGACTGAAGATAGCAATCCAGAAGATGGAGTCTTGGCATGCTGTCACCAGGATGCCCACCAGCTCGAAGAAATGAATACTGCGATGGACAAATTCAGCAATATGGTCTGACCGGTAAGTTAAATTCTCACCATGAATGCGGAGACAAGGGCATATGAGGAAGGAGAGAGATCCAGGAAGATACTGTCTAGAATTCTGCACCTGGATTGGACTGCATGAGGGATGTATGACGTTACAACGCACACTTTTACAACGCATGCACTTACAACGCATTTTTTACAACGCATAATCCATTACACCGCATGACATTACAACGCATGACACTACAACGCATTTTTAAAAAATACCTTTACAACGCATTTCCATTACAACGCATACTACCTTTACAACGCATACCATTACAACGCATAATATTAAATTACATTTAAGGTAAGTATTAGATAGTATAGGGGTAAAAGCTACTTTTCTAACTCCTGGGGGTGCAACAGTAGGGTAAGTGTTGGATAGTATAGGGGTAAAAATTACTATTCTAACTCCAGGGGGTGCAACAGTGGGGTAAGTGTTGGATAGTATAGGGGTAAAAATTACTATTCTAACTCCAGGGGGTGCAACAGTAGGGAAGTGTTGGATAGTATAGGGGTAAAAATTACTATTCTAACTCCAGGGGGTGCAACAGTAGGGTAAGTGTTGGATAGTATAGGGGTAAAAATTACTATTCTAACTCCAGGGGGTGCAACAGTAGGGTAAGTGTTGGATAGTATAGGGGTAAAAATTACTATTCTAACTCCAGGGGGTGAAACAGTAGGGTAAGTGTTGGATAGTATAGGGGTAAAAATTACTATTCTAACTCCAGGGGGTGCAACAGTAGGGTAAGTGTTGGATAGTGTAGTGTAATATTATGCGTTGTAATGGTATGCGTTGTAATGGTAGTATGCGTTGTAATGGAATGCGTTGTAAAGGTAGTTTTTAAAAATGCGTTGTAGTGTCATGCGTTGTAATGTCATGCGTTGTAATGGATTATGCGTTGTAAAAAATGCGTTGTAAAGGTAGTGCGTTGTAAAAGTTGCGTTGTAAAGGTTGTTCCCCCTGCATGAGACATAACTGCTATCGACAATAGGAATAGGGTATATGATATGATTCCCTTCATATAATCCAGTTTTTTAGGAATTGCTATGAGGGGCTTTACTTGTTGCAGCTCCCCTATCTAAAGTTTTGCAATTGATTTAGACATTCATGGCCCTATATATCAAGATGTGATGCAGCACAGTGCAGCAACTCATCTTCCTACTCTGCATGACAGGGAAAGACCAGGAATGTACCGTATTTAGCATTATACAGCTCATTCCTGCCTTTTCCCGCCCATTCCTGTCTTTTCCATGTGCTGGCGTACAATGTGCTGCCTAGCGCCAATGCTGGCATTCTTAGAACATGATGCAAGTGTGTATGAGTAGCAACAGGATTGTTTTTGTGCAGGAAGGGGTGCCGTCCTGTACAAAAACAAATCCCCTGAGTCATTTTCTGCTTTCAGTGTGTGCTCCAGAATGCAACACACCTAGAAAGAGAAAAAGATTAGAGACATAAAGATATTCCTCCTCGTTTACACCTCCCTTGGGATTGTGTAGCAATTTGGCTCATTCCCAGATCTACCAGTAATGGTAAATCTGGGAATGCGCCAAAATCCCTAGGTGTTGTGTGGGAGCACCAACGCACCACACATGGAAGGCCTTCCTGGGGCAGAGTAACGCAACACTGCGATTTGCGCTGCGGTGCATTACTCTGGATTTATCAAGTCTCTCAGGGCCATGCAAGGGGGCACTGTGTGGCTTGATAAATCGCTGCTTAGGGGCAGCATCAATTTTGCACCACATTGCATGGTGCAAAAGCGCCGCAAACTCTTGATAAATATGGCCCTTTCTCTGGCATGGCTGGAGGATTTAGACAGAGACGTACAATCATTTCCTATCACTGTAGCAGATATCAAGAAGGCTGTAGGCGATACTCTGAATGGTCGAGTGGCGGGCGCAAATAGGCTAACAGCAGATTTCTATTAAGAGTGATTTTATGAGAGCACCCTATATACACTCAAAATGTCACTCTAAATTTTCTCTGAGATACATGAAAATGCCAGATTGTTGTCGTCTCTCAGGGAGGCCATCATTTTCAGCCTTCTGAAGCCGGAGAAGCTTGAGGATATCGCTGCATCATATGGAAGCTTGTCACTACTTCATATCAATGGCAAAACGTTTGCAAAAATCAGTGCCAGTTACTGAACTCTTTCGTGCCTGGTCTGGTCCTCCTATTCAGCGGTTCAACCTGTAATTTAAGACGGCAGCGGCCTGTTTGGACACAGCGAAGACCTGTGACTCTTTGGAGAGGGGATTTATGATGGCGGTCTAAAGGAGGATGGAGGCGGACCTATGCTGCTGTCTTGGTGGTGACTTGTACTACCTAAAGATAACAAACACGCACAGATAGGTCCTAAACACTGTCTCTTTTTTTTTTAAACGTCCTTTTTCACTTAACCTGCAGAAGGGTTACTTGTCTTTTTTTTCTTTTTGCTTGTAGCTTATGAAAATAATATGTCTTCAAAATGCCGGCACTTTTCATTACATTTATGTTCAGTACCAGAAAAATAAATCTGCGTGCATTAAAAAAAATATAAACGAATTTCACTGTAAAAAGGACTTTTTCAAATGTAAGGGACACAAAATGTCGAAAGAGAAATTAAGACATTTTGTTATGAGCAAAATTGAATAATCAACTATTAAGGACCTCAGAAGGGAGATTATCCTTTTGAATAGCCTTTCACATTTTCTCACGGGCTAATACAAAAAAAACGTAGAAAGAGGTTAACTGAAGCTTGAAAATTGCATGAAGACTTTGAGAATTTTCTAAAGAAAATGTTACAAATTACTACAAATATGAATTAGAATTTTTCTGTGGAATGTATTAATTCTTTAAACACACAATGCATAATTTAATAACGTTTCTGAAATGAAATAATTAAATATTAGGAAAAGGTCGTGGCAGGCAAACACAATGTTGAATACATGAGCAATTTTATGAACTCCAAATCTTACGAAGCAATGTTTTGCCCTAGACCCCTAAAACAGTAATTAGGTAAGACTGTACAAATGTAAGGGAGACAAAATGTAGAAAAAGAAATTAAGACATTTTCTTATGAGCAACATTTAATAATCAACTATTAAGGACCTCAGAAGGGAGATTATCCTTTTGAATAGCCTTTCACATTTTCTCACGGGCTAATTAAAAAAAAAGGTAGAAAGAGGTTAACTGAAGCTTGAAAATTGCATGAAGACTTTGAGAATTTTCTAAAGAAAATGTTATAAATTACTACAAATATGAATTAGAATTTTTCTTTGGAATGTATTAATTCTTTAAACACACAATGCATAATATAATAACGTTTCTGAAATGAAATAATTAAATATTAGGAAAAGGTAGTGACAGGCAAACACAATGTTGAATACATGAGCAATTTTATGAACTCCAAATCTTACGAAGCAATGTTTTGCCCTAGACCCCTAAAACAGTAATTAGGTAAGACTGTACACAAAAACATAAACATGCTTTCATTAATGACTGGCCCTGCCAGGAAAGGGGGTCTATCAAGCCAATGGAAATTGTTTTCTGACTCAAAAGGCCTCTTTCAGGGAAGTGTGGTGTTGGCGAAGCCTGATGAATGGGCTCAAACCACAGGATCTGGCTTTTCCAGGGGAGTCCCAGACAGCTATGCCCTGTTCTCTGCGCGGCAGCTTTGAGGTTAGAGGTGACAAACAATCTCAACCTCCAAATCACTGTCACCAAGTGTGACAGCTAAATTACACACATCTCGAGAAGCAGCACTTTTCAGTCTTTTCCTATCCCTTCCTACAGAAGTAAATGTATTTTTCTTGAGATCCACACATTTTGACAAAGGAGGCCCAGTGCATTATGGTTATAAGGTGTTTGTGTAATAAAATTATTCTAGTTTCCTTGATGTGAATAATGTGCTTAATGCAAAAATCCCTGTATAACATGAAGTTTTTAAGTATGAATTAAGAGTAGCGATGTCTTAACTCTTCATCTTTACGAAGTAATCAAATTTAATCCGACATGTGTTGGTTAAATATATTTTATATTGCAAATTTCGAAACCACCTACGCATCTTTTCTGGGTTTTTGTTTCATAGGGTAGGCTGATATTGTCATTGTGTATGGCTTTCATTAGCAGTTTTTATTGTGAACTCGAGATTTGAAATCCAGTTTCATCACAGAACTGAAAAACGTTTGTGAAAATTATTGGGACAGAAGCTACTTGCCAAACTTATGTGACCTCAGTTGACTCCCTGTAGACCAGGAGGGACGATTGGAAGGCTCAGAGCTCATATGCCAAAGGCCTTTGGGGTTGGTGGAATGGCACCTTCTAATGATCATTCCTTGGTGACCCTACAGACCCAAGGCTGGTGGGAATGGCAAGTGATCCTATTTAGCTGCCAGTCCTCATTCTCCGTTCCTACTCAAATCAATGCACTTACGCTGATAGAGCCGCTGCCAACATGGTGTCGACTCTCTGCGCTCTTATTCAGAGGACACAATACAGATTTGAGGAGGGAAAGGGTTGGCAGGATAGAGGAAGGTTGAGGAGGTTCAATAGAGGCTGGGTGTACATTTTTAAGATATGGGAAGATGGAAGGAAACTAAAAGAGGAGGGGGTGGAGAGGAAGGGCATTTTCTTTAAGTCTTCTGCAAATGCCTTTGCCCAAGCACAACTAGTTCATAGGTTTAGGTTGATCAGGAGGTGTCCTTTAGGAGAAATATTCATAGCATTAAATTGTACATTATTAGGTGTCAATGAAGGTGAGTTTTCCACTTTTGTGGTCCGAGTGGCATTATGGAATTTCACTCTTGATCATGATGTCATATGAAACCTTTGGTTAAAAACAACCTTGCTATGTGTGGGTCTCACCACCAGAATAAATACCAGATTCTTAACCTGGTTATTCACTACTATGACATTGTAATATTGGGAGACAAGGAATTCCAGGCCAGACTGGAAGGACTCTCAGGTATATGTTCAGTTAAGCCATGGCAAATCTCTCCTCTGACGGAGAGCAGAGATCACAGCTTTCAGTGGGGAGGAGTGACGACACAAAGGCACAGAGGGTAGTAGGGGTGAGAGCCTGAGGACCAGGTATTATGTTGAGTATCTTTGAGTAGAGAAGGGTGGATTAACGAACGGTGGTGTGGGTGGTAGGACACTAGTATTTACTTCTCAAATTTGGACAGTAATAGGATTTTGAATGCAGAGTATGGTCAGACACCAGGTACATTTTCTAATATCTGGGGGGTAATGCTGAGGGTCTTGTGGAAGAGTGGCAGGACATCAGGTGTAGCATGCTTTAGTAGCATGAGGTGTGTTAGGCCTTGCTGTGGATAGCTCTCCCATGACTCCTGTAGCCATACATATCTGTTGAAAGCAGGAGCAGATGATATGGGTAGGCCATAGCGAAAATAAAATTGTAGATGGGTGAATGAAGGGGTAAATTTCACCATCTGATTTAGAGATATTAAGGACAACCCAAGCCTCACCCTCATTGACTGTTTGACACCTCACAGAATCCCTTGGTGAAAAACACTGCCATTATTCATTATTCTCCATTTATAATGATTTATTATTATTATTATTATTATTAGTAGTAGTAGTAGTAGTAGTAGTAGTAGCAACAGTGGTAGTAGTAGAAGTAGAAGATAGTACTATTAGTAGTAGTAGTAGTAGTAGTAGTAGCAGCAGCAGCAGCTACAGTGGCAGTAGTAGTGTTCATAATAGTCATAATGCTGGTGTTTTTTTATCACTCTAAGAGGTGTGGTGCCGCGGCCAGGGCGACTGACTCTGGAATATGGGGATCCCGGTTCGATCCCCGGCGGCAAATTAGCCCAGCACCATGTGACTCTGGGCAATAGCTTGCTTAATCTTCCCGACAGCCCCCAGCGCCTAGAAACCCTTACGGGTGATTGTTCGCGCTTTACCAATGTGGATTATTATTATTTACTGGTCATGGCACTTGAAGTATTAGAAGTAGCTGCACAAGATTAGTAGTAATAGTTGTTGTGGTATGTGTACTGAGGTATGAGTCAGCACTCTGAACACCATTGTCAATATAAATATTTCAGATTGTTGATCAGCATGTGAGCCTGCTACTAATCGGGAACAGAGCTCTCTTAAAAATATATGAATGTCATACAAAATAATTATAAAATAGATATATTGATAAAAGGGTCTTCATATGTCAACTGAAGCTGGATCCAGCATTGCACTGCTACAAAGGTCACATAACTCATGCCGCAGTATTTGCAATAGACTAATTCTAAAGTCAAAATGCACATGTCCTGTCCTCATCAACTTACTTGACTGATCCACAATGGGAGAGATTGCAGAGTTAATTTATTGAGTGAAGAGTGGGTTTGGTACAGTGGCTCATACTGGGCACTCTTCCAAATTGTGTAAAAACAGAAATGTGTGTTACTGGAACATAGTGTCTACATCTATTCCTTGTTTCTCTGCATATGTGGAAAGTTGGTATCCATGGGGAGGTTCCTTCAAATTTTGAAATAAACAAACTTTTCCCTCACTGTTGGAATTCCACATAAAGGTGGCTTCAATGTAATGACTCTGGTTGATGGAAATCACTGTTTCTGCTAACAATCCTGCCTCACAATAGATCCAGCACAGCCACACCTACCCACTTAACATCCTCAATCATTTTATTCCAAATTTAATTATGTACTCTGGAAGGGATCTATGGAATCCTCTCCCCTGGATGCACCTATGGCTCCTCCGTCCCCCTCATCTCTCCTAATCAGCTTGGCAATGTGCATCCCTCCATATTTTCTTATACATAAGTTATACAGTATTGGCAGTGATCTTTGAAAAGTTTTGCTGTTTGCATTTTAGATTAGAACTATGCTCACACAAGTGTGTCATCATCTAATAATAGTCTTATGGTTGTATTCACTTGTGTTAAAGAAGGTGTGTGAATAACAAATCTGTGTCTAAGTCTGAGCTTGCTTAGACTATATGGAGTTAGCTGTAAAATACATGTGTAAATTTCAGATAGAATATAGTCAGGGCCGGCTGAATCTATCAGGAGTTGAGGGCCACATCTTTTGGCAGGCTTGATTAAATAATGAAACAAGGAAAGGCTAATTAAGCATTAAAAACTGCTCAGTAGAACAGTGTAGCCCATTTCATACTTTTTATTTATCCATGTCTCTTTAGGAGGTTCTTTAGGATTCAAGACATGAGACCTAAAGAAGAGCTACATCCTATTGCGAGCCTCCTAAGTATGAGTATCTTGGTGAAATGACTGCAGCTTTGAGAACAGTTTTTAAGTGTAAACTTAAATCTGTATTAATAGTGAAATTACAAAAAAAATATAAAAAAGACATACTCATTCTACACTCTATTAAATTACATTTAAGTCGGAGTAGCATACTATAACCCTTTTCTCGGAGGGGGAAAGGAAGATGGTGGATTGACTCCACCACGGAGAGCACGTATCTGGAGTTGCCCCCCTTCCTCCATGCTGCATCACTAGAGGAAAGGAAAACCAGCCGTGCATAGCATACTATGTAAGATACGAGAACTGAAGAGAAAGGTGAAAAAAACGGGGGGGAAAAAGGTTTTTGAGCGGACCTGGTCTGCCTACTAGTCTTTCTGATGTTCGTTTTGGCCACGGGGCTCCTAGGTGTTTCTGGCTGCTGACTTGATATGCACTCTTGATTACCGGCTCAAGTCCCTCTACTCTCTACTTTCCTTGCCTAGCTCCATTTCCATTTTCGTCTTGAGCCATTGCTCCTCCGAAAGCCAGCACACCAAGAGAAGGTTGTGCCGCCTGCATCTCCATGACTGCTGTACCAATAGGGACTACCATGGTTACAGCAACAGATGACTCCCTGACTGGTGGGCAGAAGTGTGTGGCAGCAAGAGGAGGTTCTTCTTAAGTCGGCAAACCAATCCTGAAACTGCTGTAATCAGATAAAGCTGCGGACCTCTTACACACTGGGGGTGCAGCGGATTTTTTATCAGAACTGTAATTATTAATACGTTGCTGAATGCGGTCCCCCCTGGCCACGAAAATACAGCTGAGAGACAAGGTCCACCCCTGTCAGGGTCCTTGGCACTCTTAGAGATTATAGATGTGGCAGGCAGCCAGCAGCAAGGAAAGAAAACAGCAGATACACAGTTGCAAGTTAACGCTGGGGACACGCTGCTGGAGGCTAATAGCATTATTGCACTCAACCCTGACTCCTCTGATGTACAAATTGACGCACAGGTTTTATCTGCAATGCCAATATTCACGCAGTACAATGCGCCACCCAGTGCGTTAAAAGAAAGGGATGCCAAGCTCCACTTTCCCACTATAGAAAGCCTTTCTATCTCAAGCTCACTTGGTTTAAAAATTTTGGATGGAAAAGAACATATGGTAGATGAGGGTACCACCACTACCAGTACCTATCTTACTATCCAGAAAGAGATACTGGACCATGATCAGACCACCAGAGTGGCTCATGAGACAAACAGCGGCATTATGTTAGTTACTACACTGTATAATGAAGCAAGCTTCCTCTCGGACCCCACAAAAACTGTGGAGGTTACGCACCTAGCACCAAGTCCTTCCCCTGGGAAAAAGAAGAGTAAAACTAGATCTATTAAAATTTTTTAAAAGGCCATTGATCCCTATGGAAGCCAGCGATAAAATAGTGCTGCAGTACGAACTTAGGGTGGCCCTGATGGCAGCCTCCTGCGTAAATGGGTCACATCTGAGGGAGATGTTAAGGCTTTGATATCCCGTTTATCAAGCTCAGGATTAGGAGCTGGATCCAGCATAGACCCAAAGTCTACAGTTAATATTGGAACACATGACCCTGGTATCAATCAACTGCAAAGCCCTGACTCCTTGGATAGTTTGCCAACATCGGGGTTTTCTTCAGTAATGAAGGAAACTATTGAAATGATCTCTTCAAAGGTTACTCCTGACATAAAAGAGCCTTCACTTTCCCTAATTCTGCAGGCGCTGCATGATCAAAGGCTAGAAGCGCAAGAGCATTATGCGCAGGTCACAGTGGGCAACCTCCTAATTCAGCAGCCTCTAACTGAGGTGACTAGCAAAGTGGTATCAATCATGTGTGATATATTGGAACGACAACAACGGGTTGCTGATACAGAGTAGATCACTACATCAATGGCCAATACAGTTCAAATGCACGCTGACAAATTACTATCCTTGCAGGAGAAAGTCGAAGATCGGCAACGCCCAACAATATAAGGCTGTTCGGGGTCCCTAAAGGAAAGGAAGGATCTGGCCATCGAGCTTTTGTAGTGAAACTATTCCAAAAGGCTTTTCCAGATCTTGCAGATTGGAACTGTGACTGCCATATACAGCGTGCTCATAGACTACAATATCTTTTAAATAATGCTAGTTCACAATATCCCAGACCATTGCTTATTTTTTGGGGTAAATTCTTACTGAGAAAAGCTATATCTATTAAAGCTCATCCTGGCACCCTTATATTGGTAGAATCCTTTTCCATTTTCATCAGACTTGTGCAAAATCACTATGGACAGACGCTGGAAGCTGCGTCAGCTCATCGGCCCACTAAAGTGGGACTCAGGTCTTTTTACAAGAGCCTGCACGCCTAAAGGTCATCAAGTACGACCATTCTTAGATTTTCCATACAGGCCTGGAGGCTAAGCACATCCTAATGGCATTAGGCGGCTGCTAACTAGATTAGGTTAAGCTATGGTATAATATACAAGCCTAGATAATCTATCAAAGCTTTCTCATCCTCTTTCTTGCTATGCTACAACTTTTCTTTTGTCTGATACTTTAATATCACTGCTTTTCTTCTCTTTTTTTTTTCTCTTTCTTATTGGTATTTTTACTGCATGTTATGCATTGTGGGTGATATGGAGGCACTCTGGGTGGGGTGTCACCTTATAGCTGTCAATTTACCAGCAGCACAAAGGGGGATGATTCCTTTTTCAGGGCACGGGGTGGGAGGAGTGAGCTTAAGGGTGAGACGGGGGGATCTGAGGGATAAATATTGTGGCAGGGGCTGGCAAAAGTGAGTGCATGAACATATACAAGCTTGGTATTTATCCTAACAAAGGTTTTAGGCTGAGTGAGTATGGGCTTGCATTTAACAAGTACCTTAACGCTATAAATAATGATTTCCAATGGGGCTAATTAGATCTATCGGCTGGAATGAATTGGGTCTAAATATAGGAAGTATAAACCAACTATTGTGGATTGAACTGAAATTGTACAGGCCCTATATTGTGCTTCTTACAGAGACTGACTTGGCTTATAACGACTGGGGTCTGTTTAAACATCTAAGCTACCAATAATTTTCTGCACATCTCAGATTGTCTCTATAAGAGGGGTAGCTATCCTGGTGAACAAGTCATTTGAGCATAAAGATTTTGAGGTTTCTGCTGACCATCGTGGGCGTTGTGCAATTGCACAGCTTGAAATCAAGGGTATAAAATATGTGTTTTGTACTATATATGGACTGAATGTTGAGGATCCTGACATTTTAGATTTTTTAATGGTAATGTCATTTGATTGCAAGGGAGAGCTTCTAATCATGGGGGAGTTAAATTGTGTCATGAATTATGGCACTGATTTCACTAACAGAGCTGCTACTTTAACAAGCATTGGCATAGCCAATAGGTCTCGCCTTTGGGACCTTATAAGTGTTTAGCCATGCAACAGTTGATGTTATTGCACTAAGGATATTGTGTTGCATAACTAAATACATATAAGGTTCCAAAAGCGAGACCTATTGGCTATGCCAATGCTTGTTTTCTTAAGTGAGACAACTTAAAATTTCTTTAATTTATCACACATTAAATACAAAATTGCTTTCATTTATTGCATTAATAGTATCGGACTAAAACAAAAAAAGTGCACTTTGAAGATCTTTACTACTCGTTCTTCACGCGCACGTATATGTATATATTATCTTGATTTACACTGGTTGACCCAGTTGTGCGACGAAAAAGAAATCGGACATTAGTCTGAGCCAGAACCAACCTCACAGCTGTGGGGTATTGAAACCTGATCCGGGCTTTCCCAGTAACACTGTAAACCCGGTGTACCCGCAGACAGACTGCTCCAGTGAGAGCAGAACATTTCCCTTACCATATCCCTACGGCTCAATGTCAAAACAAAGGATATTCTAAGGGCTGTTAGATGTGTTACCATGATGACGAGGCACTTGGGGTGCACCAAAGTAAATCCCCAGTCTCCGCCCCAGCAGCTCAGTTTCATGGCAGTCGCCATGTTGTTATCGTTTGCCCTTAACCCGGAAGGAGTCTCCGCACTTGATTCCACCCGCCCTCCTATTCCTTCTCCTCTAAAATCGCTTGGCGGCATTGTTTGGAAGGAAGGAGGAGGAGGAGGTAAGGGGTGGTAGCGGATGCTCAGCTGGGTGGATGGAAACATAAAAACCCATATGCACGAATCAGTTAGCGGCAGACATGAAAAACATATTTTGGGAGCACTCCATGGGGAAGTGGGAGTGAAAAGCGAGAACGCGGAATAGTAAGTAGCAGGGCTGAAATGAAACGGAGGCGGGAATAAGTTGGTTTTGAATAAGACAAGTACTGGTTAAGAGGGCTATTGTACTTGTTGTGAGACAGTACCAGCGTTTCCCAGTAGAACAGAAAGTTTAATGGGATAGTGCCACTACTCCTCTACAGAGGATGGGTAACTGTCCAGATTTTAGCAGGGTTGTCTCTAGGGGTGTGAGTAGGCCGAGCTTAAAAAATACTTTTGTATTTGTATAGATAAACAAGCAGTGGCCATGCGGAATGCACAGATGGAGGCTGCAGCGGGATAGAGAGGCGGAGGGAGTTGTGTGCGCGCTGGCTGCGCTAAATGCACGGATGGGGGCTGCAGTGGGAGAGAGAGAGGCGGAGGGAGTTGTGTGCGTGCGCTGCACGCGAAAGCACTGCTAAGCAGCATTTAATTGTCCGATGGCAGGAACTGGTCGGGGAGGGGTGGAGCGAGGCGCGCGAGCTTGTGCGCATAATCACAAGCTGGAGGCCAAGCCTTTGGTAGCAGCACTTTTAAAACCCGCTTACAAAATGTCTCGCAGAGGAGCGCATGCGCTGACTCAGCGAGACCTAAAAATGGTGAAAGTAAGGGCCTCAATCCTTGAACTAGCCCGGCTGCATAGTCTGAGAGATGCATGGCAGGCACTTCACCCTATACTGCCAGGGAACACATATTATTCGGCTGCACACAAACAATATTCTAGGATCGCTATGACCTGGGTTAGTGATAAAATACTGTTATCTGCAGATATCGAAGTATGCCCCAGGATAACTTCTGACGACAATCCCATCTTGCTTACCGTCCAGTTCCAAGTAGCAGACAAAGCTATGCATCCTTTTTTGTTCCCACGCTACTTACAAACAGATAGCGAGTTTGTCTCGTTCGTTCATAAAAACTTAACGGAATTCTTACAACACAATGTGGGTACTGCCTCCCCTTGTATAGTATGGGATGTAATGAAGGCATATGTAAGAGAGATTACCCAGCAACATATCTTACAGCAAGATAAAAATAAGGAAGCCACCACTAGAGTTGCCTGTCAAGCACTGATAACACTAGAACTTCTTCACGAAGAGGCAATCCGACAAGGGGGCCAAAACCAGGAACAGCCGTACATTTCATTAATAGACAAATGCTCTTCCTTGAGTAGGATGCTTAAAGAAAAGATTGCCACTAGCTATAACAAGCATCGCTGCCTTCAGGACGAATATGGCAAACAGATGAAAAGGGTGCTGGCGCATCAGCTGGCTGATAATATAGCTAAGAGGCAAATTAAGGCTATTAATGGGGAGAACGACACATTAAACTGCATCCACATTTAATAGTCGAGCACTTCTCCAGTTCTATCAAAAACTCTACGCACAAACACACTCACTAAATGAAGAAGGTTTGTTGAAATATCTTAAATGATGTGACTTCCTGTGTTTGAACAAAGAAGAGCCTGCTTCTTTTAATCAAGAAATTTTACATGACGAAATCTCTAAAGCTCTGACTATGCTACCTTTTTCTAAGGCAGCCGCTGATGACTCGATACCAATCACGTTTTTAAGGTCTTTAAAAGTATTATAGTGCCACCATTGGGCAAGGTTATATAGGGGTCAGTGTAGTGGTGCCTGAATCATGGAATATGACAAATATATTTTTTTTCTAAAAAGGATAAGCCCCCTGAGGAATGTAGTTCCTATCATCCAATATCTCTTGCAAACACAGACGCAAACATTTTTGCCAAAATTGTGGCCCCCCCCCCGACTGGCACCTATGATGCCAGGATTAGTGTCAAGCCAGCAACATGGTTTCATTCTGGGCAGAGATACTACGGCCCATGTTAATACTGCAATTGTTGTTTTTGATATATCAAGGAAATCTGCGATTATTATCGGGATGGTCTTGTTGTATTCCGAAAAGGCATTTGATTGTGTGTTTTGGGGCTGCCTATGGGCAACACTTTCATCATTTGGCCTGGGTGGAAGATATGGTAAATAGATACATGCTTTATATAGTAAACCACAGGCCAAATTGCTCTTTGCCAGCCTGCAATCAACTCCTTTTCTGATATATCAAGTCACTCGACAGGGTTGTCCTCTCTTTCCACCACTATTTGCGCTTTACATCAAGCTGTTTATACGCGCATTACACTCTAATATACATATACTACCATTGAGATCAGGGCTCTTCGAGCTGAAAGTTACTGCTTATGCTGACGATATAGCCATTTTTACATCCGACCTAGTAGTTGCAGTAGAGTTTATTCAGCATGAAGCTGACACATTTGGCTTCTTCTCTGGATATAAGCTAAGTACCAAAAAGACAGAAGGGGTTCTTAATTTTCACTCTGACAGACCAATTACCACAGTATGTTTGACAGTCACTTACTTGGGGATTACTATTTCTCCACAGATTGAGCACATATCAAGACTAAATTATGATCTACTGCTGCAATCTATCATAAAAAATCTGAGCAGCTAGAACAAATTGCCAATTGTCAAAATGGGGATATGTAATATTATAAAAAAGGAAAGTATTACCAAAATGTGTATATTTATTTCGTTTTATTCCCCTACGTGCCCCTAACTCTTTCTTTAAGAAACTAGAGGGATGATAAGTAGATTTATTTGGGGCTATAAGCAAGCAAGACAAGCAATGAGACTTATCAAACTTCCTTACAAACAAGGGGGGCTAGATCTTCCAGGTTTCAAATGATATTATTGGGCAGCATTTGCTGGCCTTCTCCGCAGCCCTTTATCGTCTGAAACTTAAGCTTTTTGTCAATGTCTTGCTCTTGGCTCTGACAGAAGAATGTTTCCATATAGAATTAATGATCCTAACTACTTAAAGAGAGTTTGCTTTAAAACAATCAGGGATACTGCATACATATGGCGAGAAATTTCAACTAAATGCTCTTTGTCTCTTACTTATGACAATTTTCCTTTATGGGGCATCCCGATGCTTCTCGAGGTATATCGTGACTCTGCCTGTAGGTCATGGGCTAGTTATGGGGTAGATCATCTTGGACATTTATATGACCTCAATGGTTTCCAAACATTCGAAAGCTTACAACTATCATTTGAACTCCCACGTCGGTTGTTTTTCAAATACCTGCAGATCTGGGGTAAATCTCGAAAATCACTAATAAGTACTATGTATCAGCATTTCTGTCAGTTCAGAATGGACAGCAATGCAAAACTGGCGGTGAAATGGAGCAATGCTCTGGGGTCAGACATCATGGCGGCAATAAGAGCAAATGTCAAAAATGTGGACTGACTGCTGCAAACATAGTGCATATGTTTGCTACCTGCCCTGAGTTAGAGACATTCTGGAACAAAATAAGGCATATTATGAGTTTTCACACTCACTCCTTTAATACCCAAGAGCTTAGCACACTCAAGGCCCCTCCAACCCATAGTGTTTAATGAGCAGCACCCTCACTGCCCCCATTCTGCAGGGGTGTAAACTACAACTACCCTACTTCCAGCTGTAGAGTGGGAGTGACATAAGTCATCCCACTCCTCCAATGCCCAAGGTCTTGGCACACACAAGGAAGACTCCTCCAATCCAGGTTGAGGCACAGGACCCTCTCTGTCCCAACCACTACCAGAGGGCAGGACTCTCGGCATGGTTTCATTCCATGTGATACAATTTGGCCACCAAAGTCCCTACCATGCCATCTCCTGCCCAATTTAGCCCTGTCCGAACCACCTCTCCTCCACACGCCCCTCCCCCCACAGTCATCGGTGCAGCCCAGGTGATAAGTGATGTTCCAACAAACAGTCAAATGTGACTTTCGCTGCTAAAAGTCAACATTGAGACACCAGTGTCCAGCAAGTGGAAGATGATTCAGACTCTCCCATGTAAATTCTCTTCTGGCTTTTGACAGCAAACTTTATATTTCGCAGTGTGCTGGAGACATAACTTAAACCACAACAGCATATGGAATGCCGCTGTATAAAATGTTCCTTTTTATATGAATGGACTTTTTCCTCCTGACATGGAAGAGCCACTCAAGAGGAGAAAGTCGTGAAACAAATTCCACTATTTCCTTGTCAGATTGTACAAATCCAACACATTTAGGGTGGAAATGTACCCAAAAAGTGGTGGTGTACTCTTAGCACTCATATTGTGCTCTCGCGATCATGCAGAGATAATTCTCTAGCATTTTAGGAAAACACTATGAAACCTTCAGTGAAAAATCACTGTTGTTTGAATAATGAACTTTTACAGGAGAAGTGCCAATAAACATGGTGATGGACAAGTCAACCTCGACTGGGAAGTGCTCCATCACCATCCAGTTCACAGGACTTGATGGAGGAGATAGCGTATGATCCACCTTCAGGCCATTTGTCATATGTTGCCCTTTTGTGAGGATTCTGGACATCAATATGTGCCATCTGAAATCATAAGACTTTGTTTGGTGTATTTCCTATTTCTTTGTCTAAATAAGGATATGTGTGTACTTAATATGACCGCCGGTTGATGATACTTCCTTCCATTCGACTTCCATTGATCCTGTTTTTCAAGTTCGTAATGTTTGTTGTTGAAATGCAAATGTACTTTAATTTTTCAAGTACTTCAAATGCTCATTTAGAATAGAGGTACGGTGTTGTCAACTTTAGTTAACACCAGCATTTGCATTTAGTTAACACCATCCGTTTCTACAATGCAAACCAGCCCCTCCAATCAGACAGATTTTCCGGAAACTTCAGTGGTGCTACTAACCTGCAGCTATTGTGAACATTAAATATCACTGGCAAAAATGTATGTGAAAACATCTTATTGTTTACAATGCCATATTCATCACAGAAATCTATGGAACTAAAGGATATCGTTTTGTTTAGGTGAAAGGATGACTGAAGAGGAAGTAGACAAGTTGATGTCTGGGCAGGAGGATGCTAATGGTTGTATCAACTATGAAGGTAAGCCATAGTAATAATTCAATATATCCTTATATGCCAATCCTATATGGACTGTTTTGTATAGGAAGTGAATTGGGTTGCAGTAGAAAAGCCCTGCAATCCAGTTGTTTTGACCATGGCTTCCCTTTGACGTGTGTCTTCATAACCATTCTTCTTGCTGTTCTCCCATGCCCTGTGACATCTGTAAACTTTAGACTTCTGGAGCAAAGGGTTTGTGCCTAGAGATGATATACAAATAAACTCATTGTCACAACAGTCCCTAGAGATCCACAAACTTGCTGTTGGTTTAACGCAGCATGCTCGGCAGTCCATAAGCAATTGATGAGTGCATTGAAGAACTGTCATCGTGTAGCATGCAACATTAAGCAGGCTAGAGCGATTATAAAATGGCCCTCGAGGAGAGGAAAAGAGAAATTAGGTCAAGAGCATGGGAAGATCAATCACCAGCAAGTTCATTGATCTGGGGTTGGTCCTGGCAAAAAGGGAACTTACTACCCATTGGAAGGCAATAAAGGGGCCTACTCTTATGCGCTGGCAGTTTTCAAAGTGGGCAGAGAGTGAAGGGAACTGCAGACTATGCTTAGCCAGGCGCAATGGGAGTGAGAAATCAATGGAAATGGCTCAGGCGTGGGTGGCGCTCATGGAACTGGTTAAGCACCCGATTGAAGATGGGGAGGGAGTGCCCCGTGAGATGGAGGGTGCACAGGCTGATTTAAACAGCTTACACTTGATGGAGGAAGGGCATGATGGGTCCGGAGAGGACCTGGCAAGGACTCTCCCCCTGTGTTCCCGAACCACCCTAGGTTGAGATCTGCGAGGCAGGGATTCTGGTGGGTGATGCAAGTGTTCTAGGTGACTGCCTGAGTATTCTACTGGCCAACCGCATGCCTGGGGGGGTGGATGGGGTGGGGGTCTTTGTTGGGGTGTTTGAAGACCGGGGGGCTGGGTTGGAAATTGGGAGCTTTCTACTTGAATCTGTCTATTGGAGTGTAACATGTGGGGAGGAGAGCCGAGCTGTATGCTGAATTGACTACGGGGCAGGAAGTGGGGGGCCAGTAGAATGCTCCTGTGGGCTACTTGATCGGACTATTTGATTGTAGCTAGTTCGGGGAGTACCTTAGGAATGCTAATGTCTGTAATTGTAATGCATGGTGCTTTCCCAACTGCTTCTCTGTACTGCCCATGGGGCTGTCCATATGGCTTCTTCCGAAAACCAATACAAAGTTGTTACAAAAAACAAAACAAAAAGAACATGGGCAGATCATAAAAAATACTGAGGAAATGAAGGACAGTGTATATGTGGAAAGTGATTAATAGGCCTTTCTTCAATGAATTGGATGCCCCAAATATAGTTTCTATTATTGAGGCAGATGTTTGGGTGGACCCTTACTTAAAGTTTTTTCACAGGAAGAAGCATCACTCATACAAGGCCCAGCTTGTTCCCCACCTATCTTACCTGGCAGTGATTTACAAACCTCTGTTACTGTAGATGAAGTTATCACTGCCATAAATAAGTCCATCTCTGGTAAGGCCCCGGCCCAGATAGTGTCCCAGTGAACATCTTCAAGTCCAACACTTCCCTCTGGGCCCCACTTTTAACAAATGTGTTTAGATCAATAACCCAGGGCCCCATCCCTAATTCATGGAAGATGGCCTGTTGGTCCCAATTTTAAAAAAAGGGGATAGGTCTCAATCTTCATGTTACCATTCGATTTTGCTGATTGATTTTATAGTAAAAATCTTGGGACAAGTTTTACTGGCCTGTTTAGAAGAATGGGCCTTGGCAATCAATGTTCTATCTGAGGCCCAATTTGGTTTTAGAAACGGTTTGGGTACAATTGAACAATGCTTAAATCTCTATTTAATCTTGGGGAAATACAGAGCACCAAAACAGTCCATTTACACTTCATTGATCTATCTTGAATGTTTGATCTGGTGATTCACTATAAATAATTGGACCTCATGGGAGGGATGGGTGCGGAACCAGAACTTTGAGCTCTCATACATCTCATACATATATTAAGTCCTCTAGGGGCAAAATGCAGGTATGCATCCTGACTCCCTTTCTTTTTTTGTTATACCTAAACGGTATGAATTCCTTTTTGAGGGAGAATGGGAAGGATGTCCCACAAATGGGGAACAAACTGGTCCCTATCTTGCTGTACGCAGATGATGCCGTATTGATCGCCCCTACAGCAAATGGGTTGCAGATGCTTTTAGATTTATTTTTATCATTTATGAAGGAGTTGGACCTTCATAAAAAATACTTTATTGCATTTGGACTTCCAGACCTGCATGATAATCCATCCATGAACAGCCTCTGCCTTAATTTGTGTGTTAAACAGCGTTGTCTGGACCATTGTGTAAATCTACACCTAGAATTAGTCCAAGTTTAAACCTCGATTGTTAGACATCTTCCAGTATCTACAACATAGAGCATGGAGCCATACCTTGGGTGAATAGAGAACTCAACTCAACGGCATTGGTTCACAACACTAAGGTTGGAAACATTGAATTTAAATTTGCTATCTCTATTCCCGGGGTCTGGAGCAGGGATCCTCCACTATGCGAATGTGTTGGTATTTCAACACAGACCCACGAGTCACTTTATTTTATTTTGCACATTATATACGGAGCTCCTCCGCAGATCAAATCTGAGATCTGAAAAGGGTTAATATACTTGCTATCTTTGGGCTTGCAAGAGCTATGCTCTGCTGTATTAAATTTTATTAAAACAACATTTTATATTAGGAATAGATATGCAATTTAATGTATTGTCCCTGATATTTGTTTTGATTTTCATGTATCCTTTATTAATATGTGTAAAGCATATTTAAAGTTATTTTTTTTCTTATGCTATGCTTTCATGGCCTTGGCCGAATAAAGTTTCTTTGACCTTGACCTCGACATACAGTGCTGCAGGTGGTTTGCAGTAATTTTTTGCATTGCCCATGTGCCCGTGTTTATCAATGTAAAATCTACTAAATTACTCAAAAAAAACATTGCTAAAGCGAGAAGTGAATGAAATTCTGTAATTTCTTCAACATGTAATAGGTATAATCAGCCCTGCCAAGTACCATGCATCAGGCGTTAGACTAATATTGTAGTGCTGTTGTCCGCATCGCTGCGCTACAATGCATTAGTCACGTATATCGAGCTCCCTGCCACAATGTGGGGATCATGTGGCACTTCAAACAACTCAGCCTTGCATGCAACCCATAATCTGTGCACTATGTGCCTGCCACACAATTTAGCCTGCTGTCGGGCATTGGAAATGTTGCTATGGTGACCTGGCATAGTAAGATACATTTTTTAAGTCAACGTCAAAATTGCCCCACCTCTTGAGTCCCCCATCCGGCCTTTCTGAGATACAGATGCAACTATTGGATCATCGGGCGCAGGTGGAACGGTTAAATTTTGAGTCCGGGAGGTGGTAGTATTTTTTTAGAAATTTCTCTGCTTTAGAAATACGTATGAGTATTTTTTTTTTGTTTGCTTTATTTGGTGACCTGTAGATTCAGAGGTAACTTCGGATCTGCTAAAACCGCCAAAGTATTTAAGCTTAGTGAGGGTATGTAAGTTTACTCGCGAAGTGACTTCGATGTTTCGAGATACCTGCGGACCCTTCTCAACCGAACTAATGGCATGGACATCACCATCGGCCACCCATGGGTGAGGTGCCCTTGATTTCTGAGCCCCTTGTTCCCCAGCCTGCACGTGTAAGCCAATTTAACCCACTGCGCTACCTTTCTGACATTAGAAGCGGGGACCTGACTATTAAACTGACTCTGCCTCGTCTCTGCAAGCCTTTCAGAGGGTCTGATGTATTGTGCTATCTTTCTTTGTGCATAGACAAATCGATTTTAGAGAGACATGGATGCACTTGCAACTTGGAAACATTTTTTGAGCGCTAGTAAAAAAGGTGAGTTTGATCTCATCTGCAAACATTATTCACTTCTGGTTATATTGTGTACTTTGGGAAGAGTTAGCGTGGCTCCTTCTGTTCACCAAGTTTTCACCTACCTTTGTGTTCAAGTCGGCCAAGTGCTCAGTGGACTGAGGTGCGCACTAGAAGATCCTTTCGTCATAGGTTCCTCTCGCAGCGGTGCGCAGTCTTTCATCATCATGAGGTGGATCAAAACGCAGCATTGTATGCACACATACAATCTGTTATCAGTGCCGAAGGGCCACTGCAATATCTGTGCCATGCAATGACATTATGCTGTGACTTGCTCCTTTACAAATAGATGCAATAACAATATTTTTACTGAGGGGGGAGCTCAATCCTGCACCTATGGTTTAGCACAGCCCCTGGCCTTTGGCAAGACACAGCCACAGTCTCCAGTCACAATTACCAAAAGACATTTTTCCATTTGCATCTTTTTCCCCCTGGTCTAGCTGCATGTCGAATGGCAACCTTTGCATTCCTAATCCACTGGGCACAGCAATACTGATGTCTACTTCCATGACTGTTGCAGATTTTAAGTAAAGCATGTCTAAATTAAATCATGATAATGTTGTATGGGCATTTCTGTTTATTCTGGGGCATACAAGGAGTATCATTGTGGTAATTGAACTAGGAAAGAAGAACAGGAGTCTGTCAATTCTTAAGATCTTGCTGACAAACTCTCTAGTGTAGTCAAATTGCTTGTAAAGAATGAAGAGGAGCAGCTTTTTTGGAATCACACATCTGAGATATTAATCAAATTACCCCCACATATCTAATCAAAATGATGATGTTGTCTTAACACTAAAGAATATACCTTTTACTGGAATACCAAATGCACACATTTAACCTAAGCCCACCTATATTCATAATCAACTTATTCTAAATAAAGAAGAGGCATGCTTGCATTTTCAGACTGTCCAATAAATTAGCACTTATATTTAGACCATCATTGGTTCTGAAAGGGTCGGGCCCATGAGTTCTGGACCTGCTCTAGAGACACAATCTGATGGTTCTTTTTAGCGGCATGGAAGCCTAGAGGGGAGGAAATTCATTAATAAGCTAATAAATTCATCAAGAGTTCTTTTGAATACACAGAAACCACAAACAACTATGTCAAATGTATTTGATTTATTACAAAGCCAAAAATAACTGAACATAAAGGCACCTCAAGATGAGAGTGTAAAAATACATCGGTATTAGCATTAGGGGTGGGCGGAATTTGCGTAATCGCGTTACGCAAATCTCCGCGAAATGGTAAAAAATCTCCACGAACATGCAGAAATTCCGCGAACACGCGGAATTGCTTGTTCGTGATGCTTTTTTCCTGTTCACAGTTGCTGTTTGCGTGCTCGGGGAGAAATATTTCGCGAACACGCATTTTGAGAACGCGAACAAGAAAAAAATTCGCGAAGTCGCTGAAAGCAGACTTTTGGGCACTTTCGCGTTCTCCGTGGATTGCGAAATTACAAAAATTCCGCAAATTCCGCGAGCGGAACGGAATTTACCGCCCAGGCCTAATTAGCATAAAGCCATATCTGAAAGTCAAATCATTAGTCCAAATTTCCCTGCATCTAGGGTTGATGAATAAAGAGCATTGATCTATCCCTACACTAACACTAAAGTGAAATCCCTACTCAAACGTCTTCAGGAAGAAGGTAAAAGGTGTCAATATGTAGAGTCTCCCTAAGAAGTCTCTCCACAGTTAATGGGTCATGTAGCATAAAGGTACTGAGGCAGAGCTTGCTCTCACATGCTCGCTCTCCAAAGGCAGAAGGAGAAGTGGGCACTTTTCCTAAACCTATCATCAAGTTATTCATGGATAACTTTGCCAAGCTTTATTGTGGTTCACGCCATCTGATCTGAATACACTCCTAATAGTGTTTTTCCATTGGACAATGGGGATCTTTCCTTGCAACAATTTGTCCTTGGTTCCCAGGCCTTTTCCTGTGTCAAGCACAATGATCTTCCTTTTTTCGACTCAAGCAACACCATGTAACGTCTTCTCTCCTTGCCTAACTAATAAAAAGGACATTATTCTAGCTAAGGGGAACCATCTTTCATTTGCAACACAAAACGTGAGAAAGAACAAATTCCAACTTAGATGAATTTTAAACTATGAATTCTAAAGCAAAAATTTCCAGGGAACTGCATTTCAGGCCTAGAAGAATAAGCAAACATAAGAAAAGAGCATATGAGCTTTACGAATGTGTATGAAAAATATAAGGTGCCTTCAATTAATGCATTTCCCTACATGTAAAACGACACAATTTATAACACATTTAGTACATGAATAATTGTCAGTTCCACAACACGAATTCTTCATGTTAATGTTTTCTGCTAGTTACATTTACTTTCCACATTAATTCTCCATGTTACTTTAAAATGCCCTATGCACTTCACATTTCAGGTTAATACATTTCAAATTATACCACTTCAAGTTATTACAACAAAGGAATATATGTGGGTGCGTTCTATGCGTGTAATTATAATGCAGCCCTACATATAAAATGTGATTTCCGCTACATCTGTTTTCTCCAGCAAACATCACTGTTGTGCACCAACAGGTGGCAGAGATGGAACAGCAAATTGTAGAGAGACACAATATAAATTTAATGAGATAATCGTGCAATATCTGTCTGACAGGCCAAGCTAAAAAAAAAAATCAAGAATTGTAAACTCAGAAACCAACTTTATGTATTGTGTGTCCTGATTTTACTGAAAGTGCATGATATGCTGTAGCTAATACCATCCAATACAAATCAGAGGTGCAGCATGCTATCAGACAGTTACCATGTACTTTAAAGGACATTAATGTCTGTCCGTTGTTTTAGATTCCCCATAAAGCAGGTTTCCGGTAAGAGAGATACGTTTGCCGTAGTTAATACTGTACAATGTCTGTTAATACCTAAACCCATCTTTAGTGATTTGTGAATCCCAAAGCAAAAAAATGTAAGTTGTCAAAAAAGAAACCAAACAAGCCGTAGCTTGTTTGGTTGCTGCTAACAGTTTAAAGCCAAACACAATTGGTTTAAAGCTAATGATTAGGGGCATGAATAAAGCATCTCTCTGAGAGCTATGAGTTACTTTCAATTCATAGTGTTTTTCTATGATCTCGTGTTATATTTATCTTCTTACATCAATATATAACAAGAACATAAAGGTTAGACATCACAAACAGTTATTTCAGCACTACAGAACCTGATACATGGGTACTCGCAAACATTTGCCCAGGGGGCCACAAAGTATGGTCTGTGGTGTGACCGAGGGCCACACTGTGGTGGAAGGGGGTCCTGGGTGGTTCAGGGATTGTATGAGGACATCTAAAAATAAAAATAAACAGACAAACATTTATTTTCAAGTTAACTAATGTTAAGTAGTGCAGGACACCACAGTAGTTAATTCATTTAACGTGCAAATGCTTGCCCGTTTGCTTGACATTTTTTCTGATTATTAGTGCTCAGCAAGTAAACAGCAGTTTATGCTACTCATCACGGGGGGGGGGCATGTAAAGGTCAAGAGGACCTCAAGCGGCCCCCGGGCTATTCTTTGAGTATCACTGACCTAATACATATAAATACCCCACCCCAGAAAAATAGTCAGCCCAGATCTCAAAGAAGTGATAAGTGTAGAATAGTTTTCAGGTAGTCATTCGACTACCACATACCCATAGAACACGTACCATATAGTACAGTTGTCCTGAGAATCTAGTATCACATTAATTACAGATGCACCAATAGCTGGTTATCTGTCAACTTGTAACACCCAGGTAGAACTCCGGCATGTGTTAATTTGATAACTACCCATGTAAATGCCCTCTTAAATCTCATGATCTGAATATAAAGGCTGCATTTATGAATCTAGTTCAGTATTATCATTGAACACAATGGTGTCCTGGCTTTAATTTTCTGGGGAGGCAATTCATCCAGGAAAGAGCCCCATCCCAATTAGCTAACAGCATAAGGAGGGTGCTAAACATTTCACTGGTCTGGGAACGTCAACCACACATCCCAGCGAGTGGTTGGCATGTGCAACGTTTGAAATAATGGATGGAACCTCTTTGAAAATGTCCAAAAACCCTCGGCCGCTGCCATGCCCGATGGATTAAGTCTGCATATGAATAACAGCACTTGCAGCCGGAAAGAGGAGAGCGCCTATGACCTAAATTAGGCAACCCTCCCTGTGCACCCCTTGGTCATGGATGGTCATTACTGAGCACGAGCTCAAAGTAGAATTGAGTGAGCCATGTAGTCCCCCAATGAGTGTGGTCTGTAAAAGTTTGTGGTACATCTTCAGTTGTCTCATGATGCCAATGTCATTTTAATTTGTCAAGTTATATCCAAGTCAAAAGGGCTTCAGATTCTGTCACCTTGTGGGCATGTGCTCTTCCATGAGTCATGCTAAGTGCAGGTTTCGGTCACTTCATTCATGGGCCAGTCACGGACACCTTTCCCCACACTGAGAAATCCACCTCCCTGTCTTCAAATTTGTGGCAATACGCTGCCTTATTCTTTCTTCCTATGCTAAATCTCAGTCTCCCTGGAAACAGGAATAGGGTGTCCATCTTGAGCATTGTTCTTCTAGTGCTGGAGCACTTCTTTTTTAGTCTAAAACAAGTACCAAAAAGCCAATAGTTCTGACATTGGTGGCCGGATTTTTAGATTTGTCAAAGTTTGGTTTATTTTGTCATGGATTTTGCAAAATGTTATTGTTGGATGAGCTGCCACGTCCACACCAAAATTAAAGAGAAAAAAAACATCGGCTAAAGGTAAAGCAGCTTTTTGTTCCCGATAATCACACGTTGCCAAAGTAGTCCTGGTACTTGAGGGAACTGCTTTGTGTACAGATGTGCTTTGAAAGAACAGATTGCTGTCACTCACAGTTAACCAATGACTTAACTGGGCTGACTTATTGCCCAATGTTATTTCCTGTAGTGAGTGAAAGAAAAATGTAAATAACACAACAGCAGAACAATGGTTTAACGGCTGGCTGAAAGACCCTACAAGGAAGTATATAATTATGTAATATTGATAAAATTAAAGGATCTTAGCTAATGACAGGCAAAAACAGAGCAGAATACTATAGGTGTCCATTTATTGTTAGGATTTTATCACCACACGTCACATTCCATCATGCATCAGTTTATCTACTTAGCCATCCACAAAGGCTTTCAAAGTCCTTCAGTTGAGCCACTCATCCATTCAACCATCCATCCATAATTTATACACTCATCAACCCAGTTATCCAAACAGTCATTCACCCAAGTATCCTTCTGTCAAGAATCTGTTTCATCGTCAGGCTTGTCACATGCCTTTTTCTCAGGTCTATGCATCAGTTTGTGTTACATATGTATGTCTGCTTGATTTCCTGTCTGCCTCTTCACTTACACTGTTTCCACTTGGAATTCTATACACTATGCTCCAGAGGCTTGTTAAAAGTGTGTTCCCTGTGTTACACCATCCCTTTCAAAATCAGGAAAGTAAGATGTACTTCGCAGTGGACAAATATGTGTTTTTCTGGTTGTAAAACGCGTTCTACTTTGCTAATCGTGACACGCGCCAAAGGTGGAAGCACCTAGATTAGTCTGTTTTAGAAATGCCTTGCACAATAATGCAAAAACGTATGTACAAAAGCGAATATAATATCCGCCTACGGGTGAGCAAAGTGTTAGTGAATAGTGCCTCGAGGCACCTGAGTACTTTAACATCATATGGGGTTGACACATTTTAACTGCTCTCTTTTGTTTACTTTTCCAGCTTTTGTAAAGCACATCATGGCCAGCTGAACATATGGTGAGCGCATTTGTACTGCAGAGGTTGCCTACATTTGTTTCTGTATAAAAAAGGGTTTTTATATATGATTGTCCTATCGTATTTTTGTTTTCTGTGTTGTGTTCGAGAGCGGTTAATGTAATTCCCCTTTAAAATTGAACAGAAATATAAGATGGCGGCTCCACGAGGGAGTGCTGCTGGGCAGTGAGACGGGGCAGAGGAGGGGCAGGGGAGGGGCACGGTGGGGGGTAGTAAACTCTGGCTTACGGCCGACCGGAGTTAAGCGAATAAATAAATAAATAAATAAAACAAATTACATTGCGTGCGCTCCAACGCAAATGGCATTGCAGCCCACGCAATGTAATTCATTTTATTTATTTATTTATTTATTCACTGAACTCCGGTTGGCCATATGCCGGATTTACTAGCCCCCACCGTGCCCCTCCCCCACTCTGCAGCACTCCCTCGAGTAGGCGCCACTGATAAGATATCAAGATTATTTGCTGCGAGCACTTTCCTCATTGATGACTATGTAGGATATATTGCCAGAAAACAGATGTGCATTCTAACCCAACTCTGTGGCATTCATTTTAGGATGTAATGCTGAATGGACCAACCAAGATTTTAAGCTGTTACCATGAGGTCAGCCATCGATCCCTACAGTGGATCTAATGATCACCAGATCTGACTACACCAAACACTGGGTGCAGCATTAGTTTTCAAATCAAACGCCCTTTCTTAGTTCTAATGTGATCAGGGGCTGTATGACGGAAAGTGCCCAAGAGTGTAATGGGCGTGCACGCCCACTTTGTGCACCAATAGGGCACTTTGGAATTACAGAAAGGGCTGCAAACACTTGAGCGACCCCTTCTGACATACTGATAGCAGCTGTGCACATGTAGCGCCAGTGCTTTTGTGAGAGGGTGTTCCTTCATTTGCATGGCCCATGGACTGACGCAAATGAGGGAATCACTTTGCCTGTGCACCCATGCCATTTAGTGAAGCTGGTGCCGAGGCAAACATGCCCTTAGGAGGCACACTGAAAATCTTTACACAAAAAGATGTCACACTGCCAGTGCACACATTTGAAGGCAGCCATTTCAAATGGGTAAGTGGGGGTCTGAAGAACCACCCAAACATCCACTTGCAGGCGAGTCTACCCCTCACTGTACCCCCTGCAATGGATCTTTAAACCCTCTTCAAAGTGTAGGCTCATTGCCACCTGCACAGAGAAACATGGAGAAACTTTGAAGCAGCCGCTACCTTTGAAGCAGCCGCTCCGTATTTCACTTGAATGTGTTGCCCAAAGGCAGTGCAAGTTTGCGGCTGTCCTGGCGCAGCGCATTCATCATAATAGGATGCCCGGCACTTGATTACTCCCAACGCACCTGTTTGAAGGGGCTCCATGGCACAAACCAGGAAAGTAGTACACCCTGGTTGTAATGCTGGCCCAGCTGGAAATGAGGCTGTGCATTAAATAAACCAAGTATTGCATCACACAGCCATCTAACAATATTTTTACATTTTTAAGCACTGCTGTCAGAGAAGATTCACATTGGGGTAGTTCTCAAATAAAGGAAGGCACTGAATAAGACAGAGAGCTATTTGCAGTCACCAAATGAGACACTTTAAGTCATGGAACGCGAGGCCTTGAGTCAAGCTGGATACAGAATTTTGACAGTATGACACACCAAAGCATTCAATATATGGCTTTCTAGAGTATCAAGGTTAACATCGTCTAAAATCCAGTAATTCCCCGGGTATTTCCTAGCTAATTTATGCGGTTTTGTTGTGTTTTTTTAGAATTTGACACGCGTGGGGTCTTTGCCTATAATTGTTTGATGTTACTTCCACTCTTTAGAGTGTCTCCTCGTGTACACTCTTGATAGTGCCTACGGGGGTCTCTTGTTTTTACAGTACACGAACTGTAAATATTTAAATGTTAGCACAATGGCTTATCGCTTTGATGAAATGGTTATAAGGTTAAAGAGAGTGCCCTGCCTTTATTTATAATTACTAAACTCCATGGAATTTTCAAAATGTATATATTTTTAAAGAGGCAATCTTGTATCTGTTATGGACATAAAGTATTCCACATACTTCTAATATGGGGTCAGACTGTGAGATTGTGGCTAATACCAATGTGTTCCAATGACGCACAGGGCACGGTGAACTATCACAGTCAATTACCACAACATCGTATATTCCTTGAAGTCAAATATGCAGATGTTGTTTGCTTAAGTATTTTTTGTTGAGTTTAGAGAAAATGTCATATAGATTAGTTACACAGATGCTTTAGAAGGGAAACAAAGAATTGCTGATCTGGAGGCAGAGTTTGCCTCGCAAGGAGATGGCTGCCTTTCCAAGAGGCTCCTTGGAACACCAGCATTATCCTGCAGAATTCTTCCAGCTGGGGACTCCTGGGACCCTAGAGGCAGTGCTGTTGTGACGCCGCAAACTTTAAGTTATCCTCCCTGCCCGGACGCAGACTCGGTGCATGCTGTTTGCTGGCCCCAGGGAAGGGGCCGTTCAGGCCTGATGTCATGGTGTGTGGCCTATCTATTGTGGGCTGTGCGTGAGACAAGTTGCACTCCCAGCAAAAATCCATCATGGTAATATTTAAATCGAATAGTGTGGCTATTATTCTCAGAGAGACCAGGTCAATCCACTGACATCAAGCTTGATAAGCCTTGGTTTCTTCCAGCCTTTCTGATTGTTGAAGGTCCCTTTCATATGGAGAGAGGGGGAAGTAAGATATTATTAGGAAGTAGAACACCTCTGTAGACTTTGAAATAGGAAGAAGTACAATAGAACTTTCACAGACCTGGAACAAATCTTGCAGGACCTGGGCGTCCTTTTACGATAGGACTTTCACAGACCTGGAACAAATCTTGCAGGTTCTGGGAGTTCTTTTACGATAGGACTTTCAAAAACCTGGACCAAATCTTGCAGGATCTGGACATCCTTTTAAAATAGGACTTTCAAAAACCTGGACCAAATCTTGCAGGATCTGGGCATCATTTTACAATAGGACTTTCACAAACCTGGGCCAAATCTTGCAGGATCTGGGTGTTCTTTTACGATAGGACTTTCACAGACCTGAAACAAATCTTGCAGGATCTGGGCATCCTTTTACGATAGGACTTTCACAGGCCTGGACCAAATCTTGCAGAATCTGGGCGTCCTTTAACGATAGGGCTTTCACAGACCTGGACCAAATCTTGCACATCTGGGCGTCCTTTTACAATAGGACTTTCACAGACCTGGACCAAATCTTGCAGAATCTGGGCATTCTTTAACGATATAACTTTCACAGACCTGGACCAAATCTTGCAGGATCTGGGCGTTCTTTTACGATAGGACTTTCACAAACCTGGACCAAATCTTGCAGGATCTGGGCGTCCTTTTATGATAGAACTTTCACAGACCTGGAACAAATCCTGCAGGATCTGGGCATCCTTTTACGATAGGACTTTCAAAAACCTGGACCAAATCTTGCAGGATCTGGGCATCCTTTTACGATAGGACTTTCACAGACCAGGAGCAAATCTTGCAGAATCTGGGCGTCCTTTTACGATAGGACTTTTACAGACCTGGACCAAATCTTGCAGGATCTGGGCATCCTTTTACAATGGGACTTTCATAGACCTGGACGAAATCTTGCAGAATCTGGGTGTCCTTTTACCATAGGACTTTCACAGAGCTGGACCAAATCTTGCAGGATCTGGGCATCCTTTTTAAGGAGGAGAGTGGGCCAGCATACAGAAAGGCTGGGATTAAAGTGAGTCTTAAATCAACTGGGACAAGGACTGTTAGAACTGGGGGTCTCTAGTTGGCAGAGGTAGGTACCTTTGACCAAATAGGGACCCTTGCTTCCAGGTCAGGGAAAGGGTATTACATTACTGGATAACCCCTGCTCACCCCCTTGGTAGCTTGGCACGAGCAGACAGGCTTATCTCAGAGGTAGTGTGTTAAGCATTTGTGAACACATTCAGTAATACAGTGAAAGCACTACAGATGGACACCACACAGGTTTTATAAAAATAAGTATTCTTTATATAGACTTAACACAAGACCACAAACGACAAAAATCCACAATACTGTACTCAAATTGACTTAAAGATGGTAGAATTAACTTAGTTCAGGTTGATGGTAAATGCGACACAGTTCTCACAAAAGTACCTGGATGCGTAACGCAAAATAAAAAAAAGGCTCACAGTGTTGGCGATGCATCGGTTCCTTGCTTCGGGGGAGACGATGTGTCGCGCCTCAATGCTTGCGCAGAGTAGGGGATTCCTCTTGATCCTTACCGGAGAGGAGGTGATGCGTAGATTCTCGTGCTGCAGCCTGGTTGCGATGCAGCAAGATGGCTCCTCGATGCAATGCGACAATCCGGTGCGATGCGATAAGATGGCGCCCTTGATGTGATGATGTGAAGACGTTGCGTGCATGCCCTGGCAGCCTTGCGGCGACTCTGTACTTTGGAGCCGCGACAGGCCCTGTGACACGCTTCTTCGATGATGCGATGGTGACCCTCCCGGTTGCGACACACTTCTCTGGTGATGTGACAGCAGACAGCTGCGATGAAGGCACGCTTCTGGGAGATGCGGCTGCGGCACGCTTCTCCGGCGATGCAATGACTACAGCTGCGGTGACGACACGCTTCTTCTTGTTGCGTCGCGCTTCCAGCTCCCAGCGACACGCAGGCTTCTGCAGATAGAATTCCCAGCAAGGAAATTCAGAGGGGAGCTGGTGGTGAAGTCTGTTGTCCCTGAGACTTCAGCAGGAGGCAAGCACAAGTTCAAGCCCTTGGAGAAATATTCAGCATGATGATGAAGTACACACAAAAGTTCCTTCTCCTCTCCTTGGTACTGAAGATACCACTGTAGGCCAACACAGCACACTGGCAGGGACGCAGTCCACTCCAACAGCTTCCTTTGGTTCTTCTCCTTGGTAGAGGTTTCATCTTGTTGTTCCAGAAGTTATCTAAAGTCTTGGGGTCTGGGTCCCCATATTTATACTACTTTTCTCTTTGTTCTCTGAAGGCAGAGAGGCCCTTGCCTAGTCCAAGCCAGTTCTGTGCAGTCCTGGAGCACTTTGTTTACAAGACTCCTTCTTTCCTTTGAGAGTGCAGGGCAGAGACATCAGACGCACCACAGGAGGTGGAGCCAGCATTGTGGAGAGAAGGCACAGCCCTCTTCAGGTCCCAGGTGTAACTCCTCCCACCCATCTACATGTAGATCTTCCTATTCAGCCCTGTGCTGACTCACCCTCTCTCCTGGACTTACCCAGCCCCTTTCCCTCACAGAACCAGACACACGATACACAACGTAGCAGAGGCAGGCTTGGACAAATTAAGCAAGAAAATACTTCTTTCTAAAAGTGGTATTTTCAAACACAGAATGTTAAAACCAACTTCACTAAAAGATGTATTTTATCATTCGGAGTTCAGGCATACTAAAGTCGAATTTCTACCTAGTTCCCTGAGTCAGTTAGGATTATAAAATGTAATAATCAAACTGCCCATTCTGGCCTAAGGGGACAGGTAACCTTGCAATAGTGAAAAACGAAAATGGCTGTAATTCACTACCAGGACATGCCACACACACCAGGGCATGTCCTACCTTATACTTGCAATGCACCCTGCCCTTGGGCCTACCATAGGGGTGTCTGATATGAAGATAAGGGAAGTTTTAGGGACTGGCAAGTGGGTGCACTTGGTCAGTCAGCATGGCAGTACCAGACTGCACATAGGCTCTGTAATGGCAGACCTGAGACACACTTTACAAGCTGCTTCTGTGGGTGGCACAACTAGTGCTGCAAGCCCACCAGCAGCATTTGATTTACAAGCCCTGGGCACACATGGTGCACTCTACTAGGGTCTGACAGGTAAACCAAATAACCCAATCATGGAGTCACTAATCAGTACATCAATTTAAGAATAGGGAGAGCATATGCACTTTAGCACAGATCAGCAGTGGTAAAGTGCTCAGACTCATAAAACCAACAAAAACAGGTCAGACAGAATACAGGAGGAAGGGAAAAAGTTCAGGGATGACCCTGCAAAAAGGGCCAAGTCCAACAAGGACCTTTTCATATATTTTTAAAGTATGCCCAGAATACCAATAGTATTCTTTATGTACTCTTCCTTTTCTCTCTGCGCTCTTGCAAACTGAACCGTCTATATAAATGGGAGATGACAGAGGTGGTTACTTAACGTTGATGGTCGTGGGACATGTGCAGACCCCAAATAGACCCAGTGGAAAATCCTACATCCGTTAAACTCTAAACAACCTCCAAAAGACACAAACTATCTCATTGTGTTTTTTCAAGGCACATCCAGATTACAGCAAGGGTCCAGTGCTGACAATGGTTTCTGTCTTTGCCTACTCTCACATGATTTGGTCCAGCAGGAAACTGGAATTGACCCCAGATTCTCCTGTTTTGTACCATGAAATTCAGTCATAATGATTCAATGGACATCCAGATGGGCCAGGAGGCCCATGACTCACAGGCTGCTAAGCCCAGGGATTTGTGTGGATAGTCATCCATATGAGTGTTTCTCACAAACTCACCCAGATGAGAAGCTTCAGGAAGCAGCAAGGAACTAATGTGCCAATGGTTTCCGTCTCTTACCTGCTCCATGGTGGGCGATTAATTAATCTGTGCAGGTAGGTGTCCACCTCACATTTCAACATTCCATTGCCGGTGCCTGTTGCTCAGCTACTCTCTGTAATGTTGCCCTTCCAAAACTCTCACAGCCGCAAAGCATCAGTTAGTGTGCTGGCAGCTAAGTGTAGTGCAGCCTTTGCAGCACACCAATAGGCAAAATGGTCTGACTGGAGTTGGTGATGGATGACGAGCACACTATCAAGGGAGGATCTATTTATGGCCAAACAATTTCAGATTCAGGCAGCCAGGCATGCAAAAGGTACAAACGCACTTTACTGTGCTCTTCATATGCCGTGCCTTGCTGAAAACGTTGTCCTTCGCCGTTGCTGTCCCAGCCGGCCTGGCCCTAGCTTAGCCACAATTATCCAATCAGAATGAGAAATATTCTATAGTCCCGGCCCTGTAAAATAAGTGCCTGTGCTAAGCACCGGAAACCGCATATAGAAAAAAGGTTTTCCCCAGTTGCTTTTAGGTCCAAGAGGGGGGAAGAAGAACAATTACACAAGGTTTCAGCCTCTTATCTGACCTATCACTCTTTTGTCACCGGTAAGTACTCACGAAAAACTTATTTGTATAAGTGCATCAATAATTCCCAATAATCAGAAACAACTCATTGTCTACAAAAAAGTTCTTTTCGTCTTTTGTTTTTTTATTTATCAAAAAATATCCGTTTTTCATGTTTATCTTCTCTGTATTTTCTCTTTTGATGTACAATTAATCATAAAACATTTATATGCACACAATCATTGATGTGGACATTATACACATTGTTATCAAGTCACAGTTATTGGACAAATGAGAAATTATTGATGCACTTATATAAATACGTTTTTCGTGAGTACTTACCGGTGACAAAAGAGTGATAGGTCGGATAAGAGGCTGAAACCTTGTCTAAGCACCGGAAACCACCAGCACAAATTGAGCACCGGCTGGGTGTTCTTTTAAATGCAGGGGTAAACCTCCAGTTGCCCCTCTATGTTTCAGGACTCGACTCTCTGTTCTACTTTTGCAATCGGTGTTTTTGTTTCTAGTCCCTCCATGTCTCTAGTGGAAACAGACTATCTTCTTTCTCTTCCCCTCCATAACTAGCCCTCTTCTCGCACTTCCTTTTTTATTTCAGTTACCTTCTTTCACAACAGCTACCATGCGTTTCCTAGGGTTCTTAGTGCTATGTTTTAAAATACCAAAAGAGCAATTATTACCAAATATTTCCATTTACGTTTCTTTTCACTGAATTTGTTTAAACACGGCACATTTAAATTCACTTTTTACCATTCATTCAAATATGCCACATTTTTTGTATAATTGTTTCGGATGATACATTTATAAAGAATATTTAGATTTCCCTTTCAACTCCTCGAGATGGACTGCATCTTTATAGAACGAGATCATGTACAGAAAACTGTGGCAACATATTTTGCCTGCATGTTCAGTGGAGTGGCTAGGCCAGAGAGAAATGAATTGGGTTATGGTGATTTGAGTTTTGACAAACTTTCAAAGTTTTTTGAGCTTCAATTTAGACACAGTTGACCCCAAAACTAGATCCACAAGTTTGCATATAATAACACCTTTTTTATTATAAACACTGTTGGGAATGCATATTCTTGTTTAAACGGCCTATAAACATCGGAAACTAAATTATATAGTTTATGGAATGGTGTATGGGTATATTCAGGGTGGCTAGAGGTGGTTTGGCCTGTTGTGATTGTGGGTTGCATCAAATCACTCCAATCTCATGCAGTCTTTCCCACAAACCTATTAAAATGATGCTTGTCAGCAGTAGTAGGAATATAGGGGCATATCAACAACAACCGGCGATAATTATCTCTAAGCGCACTTAGCGCTAGGATAATTATCGCCGGCTAGCGTTGATTTTTATCGCTGAGATAGCGTGCTATTAGCAACGCTTATCTCAATAGCGATAAAAATCCTCACGCTAACAGGCTAACGTGAGATTATCGCTGGAGACCCAGCGATAATCTCACGTTACCTTGTTGATAGGGACAGGCAAACTTAGCCATGATATCCTCCTTCCATAGGATATCATGGCTAAGTCAGAAAAATACCAGATGTAAAAAAGCAGCGTTAACCGCGGTTAGCGCTGCTTTTTTTGTCTCTAACAGGGTTAGCGACATTCTTGATAATAGGAGAAATGTCGCTTAGCGACATTTCTTCTATTATTTTACTCAGGAACGCCCCCTTTGCATCTCATTAGAGATGCAAGGGGAAGCGTAGAGTAAAAGGGTGCTAACATGCACATTTGCGTGTTAGCACCCTGTTGTTGATAGGGCGCTAGTTTTATCTCTGCTTTTTTGGCTTTTAAAGCCAAAAAAGCAGAGATAAAGCCCTTGTTGATATGCCCCATAGATCCTACCTGACATTTACTTGAGTCGCCGTCGACCATTTGCACTGAGACCATCAAATTATAGAAAACCATGCTTCCACGAATAATTTTAGTCTTGGGGTAAAATAAAAAAAAACTTCAATGACCTGATTATGATTGAAGTGGAAAATTCTGATTTTGCGCAGTCTGGAGTTCACGGCGAGGGGAGTAGTTACTACATGTGGTAACAACTCCCCGACCTGCAGTTTTTTATCCTGGCAAAATTAATTGATGGGTAATAGTTGGCTAACCACAAATCCGTGCAGATTGGTGCATTAAACACTGGTTCTCCATGGTATGCCTAATTTGTCCTGGACCAACAAGTAATAGGGAGTGTAAATCCTCTTTCCCGGGTTAATGATGTTTACGGAGGCTGTAAATATTTGCCCGTCCTTACAGAAAACCGGAGCTGAATAGCCTGGAGAAATAATTGTTCAAGTGTGTCAACAATGGAACCTTAAAAATCAAAATACGTTTGTATCTAATGTTAGAAGTATGCATTTCTACTACAAATCGTCTTTGTGGGTTACAAAGAAAATGGTACAGAAGCACATTATCAAACTAGAGCAACCATGGCTGCGGTTGATTTGGAGAAGAGCAAAAGGAACAAATGATTAATGGAATGCTGAACAATGCAAACATTCTCCCCAGTTACAAATATCTAGGTTTAATCCATCGCTCTTTTGTTCACCATGCCACTCCATTTTGGACCCAGCCATATGCAAATCAGTCTTCACCCTGTTTCTCATGGGAACAGTCCAGCCGGAACTGCCAAGCTAGATCCTCCCTGGACCGTAAACAAGCATCCTGGGACCGGTTTCGGGATAACACCCCTCATCAGCCAGGCTAGCTGGAATTCAGTGGCGCAGTGAGCATGATACGCACGGCCGCAGCACGATGATTTGGAGAAGGGCACGTGGAGCAGAGAGATGTCCAGCAAAACATATTAACATTCACACAAGGGTTTATTGGAGTGTTGAGGCCACTGTTGAAATCTGTGATGATAATGATCAACTCTAGTCTCTGCGGATCCTTTAGTGAGGTGGTTGATATTTTTTTTATAAACTTCCTTTATTGATTTTTGCTTTTACATAAATTCAAATGTAACATAAAGCTAAAGCCTATTAGTGTCTGATATCAACCCACCATATCGCATTACAGCCCAGGACAAATGCGGCATGGTCATGGTACATATGTACCCCACGGAGCCATCAACAGTTGTCAGGGAGTGTGCGGTCACATGGGAGATGGATTCAAGCTGAGGACGCCATATCTTGGCGTAATTCTTACTTGCACCTCTGTTTTGGTATGGCAATTCTTCTAATTTGGCACAATGATCCAATCTTCTAATGCATTTGGTAGCCATGGGGGTTCACTCTCTCACCAGATGTGCTATAGCTGTCTTTGATAGTATGTGTTCTATGGCCTTTAAAGTATAGACACTGCGCAGGCCACTTAAGTTGTCCATGAACCCCAGCAGTAGAATATTTGGATCTAGTGCTAGCGACATGCCCATGACACTCCCTAGATTCCTGTTTATCATGTAGCAGTACCTTTGGACTGCTGCACACCCCCATACCATGTAGTAGAATGTTCTAGGCAACATTCTTCACCTGAGTCAGTTCAGATTGAAAGCCATACACATACTTTGCAGCCTCGCAGGCCCATAGTAGTAGTGGTGCAAGTATTGCAACTGGATGAGCCTGAGATACATGGAGAGCGCAAACACTCAAGGGGCCAGTTTGGCTTCAGCCCATTCAGTGTTCTCCAGCCCTCCCAAGTCTGCCTCCCAGTCCTCCCTAAATTTCTCAAGTTGGTTTGGCAAAATACACACAATGGTTTTGTACATTTGAGAGAAAACCCCTTTTCCAAGCTTATCTGGCCCAACCTGAGCCTCTAGGGAGCTGTGATCAGGCAATGAAGTGAGTCTGTCCCGAAAGATGGCTTGTGTATGTCTAAACTGTAGATAGCGATAGAATTGTGTTTTGAGCGCCTGAAACTCCGCTGACAGTGCCTCAAATGTTTTAATGTGAGTCCCCTTCCAGACATCCTCTAAGGTAATGATACCAATAAGGTGCCATGGGAAAATCTCTGGAGCCTTGACGCCAGAGACGACCAGGTGTCCAGCCACAGGAGAGTCATGACTGTTAGGATCTGATGCCATTTAATTTGCTTAAGCGCTGCTCGCTAGCAAAGTAGGGAAAATCTTGCGATGGTGGTAAAGAGTGGGGTAGGGTCCCACTGTATAGTAGATATAGGATCCCTTGGGCCTCAATGGACTCCTACTCCAATGTGTAAGTAGGATCGTGCTTGTCCCAACTCAGCCAGTCATTCATCAGAACCATCTGTGAGGCCCAGAAGTACCGCTAGATGTCTGCTCAGCCCGGGCCCCCAATGTATGGCGAATGTCTGCACTTCACAAAAGACACCCACGGGGTCTTTCCTGCTCAAAGGAAAGTGGCAAGGGCTTACTGAAAGTCGGTGAAGTGTGAGGAAGAGGGGGTGTGGGTAGTGCTGCAGGATGAAGAGGAAGCAGGGAGGGAGATCATTTTAAAATGGCCCCACAACCTGTCATGGAGAGCGGCATTGATGCTCACACTTTAAATTCTCTCCTAGCCTTGGCCAAAAGTGCACGTTGTTGAGGTAGCAACAGCTTTGAGAGGAGTGTGCTATTATCACACTCAAGTACCAAAAATGGTCCATCTCCACCGGCATTCTGACATCTACCCCACTTGTGGGAAAGTCAACTCTGACTGGTGCCAATGTGGACTTTTCCCAATTCACCCTCAGCCCAGACGTGTTCCCATATACTCGCAGAACTCCATGCACAAAAACAACCAGATTTCAACGCAGGCACCCTTGCATAACGTTGCAAGGGTGCCTGTATTGGCGCTATGCTGCCATTTGTGGGCCAGCACAGTAAATGAGGACAGGAACACGCTGTATCTCATAGATAAGGAGCATTCCTGCCCTTTTCTTATGATGTAGGGCAGCGAAGCAGGAAGGCTTGCAGCGCTGCCCTACATCTAAAACGTTGTGAAGGAGGCCCCCGTATGTTTTCCCCTGTTAAATTTCATCAGGTTTGACCTGCCAAATGGAACTAATCTTGGGTTATCTAACGCATCCGAGCGGGTGGAATTATTCACTATTAATTGAAAAGAGGTAAACCGAGCACAACAGCTCTTATATAAGAGGGTCAAATAAAGTCCAAATATCCGTTCTATGTTCGTTTCTTCTTCTTTAATTCAATCTTGTCACATATATTTCTTATTCCTGTACATATTCTTCAAGCTAATGCCTACAAGCCAAGCCAACATGTGTTTCGTCCCCAAGGCTATCAGCCCAGGACTTCATCAGGGCTAGAGACAAAAAATAGGCTACATTGTATTACATAGTTCCAACATTACACATATTGTTCAAGTGGTAAACTTAACTCTACCCACACCACATGTGTGCATTCTGGTTAATTAATTGCGCAGTGTTGTAGAAACCGCATTATAAACACACCAGAAACAAAAGGGCAACTTTTTGCAGTAAAGACACTTGAAGTAAAAAGATGTCCTTCAGCCTAAGATCTCAACAGAAAAAGAAAAGAGAAAGAAAGCCTACAATGTGCACTGTGCACCCCAAGTGACGAAAAAAGAACAGAAAATATAATTGTTTGAAAAGTTGTTCTATGTAATGAAAACATAAACCGTGAGTTAATGCAAAAAAAGAGAAAATAAACATAAATAAATATAATAAAGTAACATACCTATCACGAGAAAAGACAAGTTCCATAACGGAACATGAGACAGAGTACAAAACCAAAAGACGACCACCATAAAACACTTGACAATATCCAAACCCGTGTCCATGCGACAGTAAAGGAGAAAACAATAAATACGGTAGTTTAACACTTACCCAAGTACAAAAATCAATATCAAGGAGAAAATGAAATGCAGTCTTCTATACCCTGTAAGGTCAGAAGACGTCTTATAAACCAATCTTCATCATACGTATCAGTATATTCTAATATATAGGTATAAACCATAATAAAAAGGGATCTGACCTCTATAGTTAGACTTATAAGTAAGTCAAACAAAATGTCCAAACTAATCAGTGCTAGATAGTAAAGCAAAACCGTCCTATACTCATAAGATCAGTAATGGTATTGATCTTAAATACAAGTTAATTATTCACTAGCCTTGCAATCAGGCCCCTAGAGTTGACGGGGCTAAATGTTCACTATAATATGATGGAACTGAACTCCAGTGACCTTACCTATGTAGAGTGATGTGTAAAAGCTTCAATACTATTACAAATATGTTCATTTTTACTTCTTTTTTAGGCTAAGACATTTCCTATACAGTCCTGATGGCACCTGATACTTCAGACGGTCACGCTGTGTTTTTTTCTGGAATTTCCAATTACTAAGCCGAACCTTACAGTGATTTATTTGTTTTTTACAACATTTTTGCAACAAGAAGAACATCACCTCAAAGACACCGCACGCTGCCAGCGGATTTCACTACCGCAGATCATTTCTATACCTCCACAAGATGGCGCATTGTTTTCCCACAAATTACACTTGGTGGGTTCATCAAAATGCGCACTTCTCATCGTGAGTCATTATTTTTTAACGAGGGTAGCCTTTTAAATGAAAGATCTCATGCACGCTGGTTCTTGTTTATCTGCTGCACAGTAAATTGAGAGAGAGTTTTAATATACATTGCTATCAAAATTGTCTTGACATTCAGTAATGTATTCCACAAATATATATATATAGTCGAGCTCTTTTTATCATCGATAAAAATGCTCCCTGCCCTTTATTACTGTGTACGCTAGAGGAATTCTCAAATCCACACTCACATCAGTGTTCTTTGTTAAAATGCCGTTAGTTCGACATTATTTTTGGAAGCGAAATATCACATATATTAAAATTATTGTATGAAAACTCTGTATTAAATCTATCATTGTTTCGTAAAAACCCAATAAGATTGTGACTAAATTGTTTGTAATTAAACTCATATTTCTCAAATTGGAGTTGGTTGTTCATTTTTATGTTGTTGGGGCCTTCATATCCCTGATAGAATTGAATGTTCTTAAATTGGAAGTAGCTTTAGGCGATTACTTAGAGTTTGACGGATGTGATGTTTCCTACATTTGGCAGATGCCCTGTCCACCAAGTCACCCATTCCCCCCTGGCTTTTAGAGGTGCAGGAACTGCAAGCTTTCCGAAAGTGTAATTTTAGGGGCAGATTTACAAGCCCCTTGCGTCCCTTTTGCGCCGCCTTTGCATCACTTTTGTGATGCAGTGGTGGCGTAAAAAATGGAGCCAATTTACAACGTGACACATCTAGGGAGATGCGTGTCGTTGTAAAGCCCTGCGTCACATTATACCTGCGTCAGGTATAATGTATGCAGGGTGGGTGTTCCCACGCAGGAAAGCCTTGTAAAAGTGACGCAGTGAAATTTATAGGATTTTACTATATCACTTCTAGGACGCCACTACATCAAAACCTTATGCCTGCCAAGGAGTGATGCAGTGTAGTGGGAATAGGCCTCAAAATGCATTGCTGGAGTTGCGTCGTGCTTGCGACATGACTCCAGCTATGCGTTACTTTTGCCCCAACAGATGTGTCAAAATTTCAGACGCATCTATCAATCCTTGCGCCATGGTGCGCCATGTTATAAATACAGCGCATCCATGGTGGCGCAAGGGTTTCTCATGGTGGCTCAGGGAAAGTGACGCATCTCTACAGATGCGTCACTTTCTTGTAAAGCTGCCCCTTAGTTTTTCTGACTTTCAAATCCTTACACAGCAGCCCATCTTTCAGAGGGAAGTCAGCAGCAATGGATTGGCATGTCCTCCCTATTGTGGACACATTTTCCGAGGGATATTTTTTTCATGTTCCTAACCGCCACATAACCATGCTGGGTGTAAACATGAAATATCTCAGTGCCTCAGGGATACTTCTTATCTCTTTTACTAAATCAACACCCACTTAGGTAGTTTGTTTTTGAAAAAAAAGGATTCCTTTCCATTAACTCTTAAACGTTTGTGCCTGAAGAGAACCTTGGACACCAGTGGCTTTGACAGAAGGCTGAATATCAAACACTAGATCAAGCTTCCTTGGCTACCTCTCCACACTTGACAACCATGCTCAGTTCTTCGGCCTACTCCATGACCTGGTTCCATTTCTTCTCAATTACCCAACACAAGGTTTCACCAACATAATTATTTTGCATTTGTCTATCTCGTCGTATTCACCAGGGAATGTGGTAAGCAATATGCCCGGGAGGAAATTGCTGCCACAGAAGTGTAACACAGACATGTGAATGGAGTCTCCTTAATACCTCTGTAGTCTTACTACTGCCACCATTGCATGAAACATGTACAAAAAGTTTGTGATCCATCACAATCATAAAATATTGTCCCCCAAAAAATGATTTAAACTATCCACAATCAAATAGCATGCCAACATTTATTTTTCAGTAATGAAATAGTTCTGTTTAGCCTATCAAAGCATTAGAGAAGTAGACATACTAACTGGGGAACCAAAAGATGTCATAGCAAAAATACTCAAACAGCCCACTACTTTTCCATGCTCTTCTCTGTGCTCTTCTGCCCCATTTCTTCTCTGTGCTCTATCGTTCTCTTTCTATCCATCCATCCATCCATTCTTTCTTTCTCTCTCCTACTCCGTCTCTGATCTCTCATGTTCTCGTCCCCTGCGGTGCCTGCAGCAATTCATCTTGGGGAGCTGAAAAAAATGACAGGCAGCAGCCCTAGACTTTAAGAAGAGACCTCCAATGACTCCAGCCCACCCTGGAGATGGCTGATGGAAAATCTCGCAGGTCCAGCCCTGATAGTTATATCTTCAAAATTGTTCGTCACCTGATTAAAACACTGTCCTATCATATGCCCTGGCATTATGAGGCATAACTCAAGGGCATCCATAATGAAACCACAGTAAAGTATCAGAAAGCATAATATTATCTGTCTCTTGGTATTCTATTCAAAGGACACCCCTCTCCGACTAATTCCTTCAGTGTCTCTGACAGTCTGGTCAAATTGTGTACACCCACTGTACAATATTCGCAAGATCAGGGAAGGAAACTAAGGGGCATATTATCGAGGAAGAGCGATAAACATTGCTAAGCATACTTAGCGCTTTTCTGTTTATCGCCTTCTATCGCAGAATTACATTGCCGTGTTAGCGGTGTATTATCAACGCCTTGCGAACAGGCGATGTAATTCCAGCGATAGACGGTGAGAAACTGAAACATCGCCTGAAATCCAGTGATGATAATGGAGATGCTTGCTGATAGGGGAGCGTGGTCGTGACATGGCGATCCACCTCCCATTATCAGCATAGCTAAGTAAAAGCAAAACCAGACGTTAACTTCATGCGATAACCGCGGTTAGCGCGGTTTTTTACATCGCTGGGGCTGCATTGTTAATAGAGGGAAGTTCTGTTTGCCACGTAAATGAAGCAGACCTTGTGGGGAATGCCCATTTTGCATGTCATTAGCCATAATAATCCCTGACATGCAAAATGGTGAAAAAACGGCAACTGCATCAAGGAAACACGTGTTAGCGTGTCCTTGAAAATAGTGAGATAATTATTTCGCCGCTTTTCTGCCGAGATCGGCCGCTAAAGCAGCGAAAATGGGCTTGATGATATGCCCCCTAACTTCTATCAAACTATAGGAAAACTAGCATCTCTCATTGCAGTAACTCAATCTGGTTTGGACCTGATACCTTCCCTTGCACTTTCAACTTCATCAGGCAAAACCACAAACTTGTCTTTACTGATGACCATGCTACATGACTTAATAGTGCCTAGTACAGACTTAGGGATTATGGTGTATCTAGATAAATTAACACCAAAGAGTAGAGCATCACCTTTATATTCCTGAACACATTGTTTATCACCAAGCAATTCGTGCAAAATACTGAAACACAGCAGAGGCAGATGCTAAACAGAAGAGATGAATACACTCAATACCCAGGAATCTAAGCACAACTTAATTTGGTAAAATGCTGTTCAGAGGCATTCATTTCAATATTAGTAGGCAGAAAGTATAGTGAGCATGAGCCCATTCATTTTGGGAAAGGGCTGGCAATCTAAAACTGATGTTAGTTAAGCTGAGTAGATACACACAAACTGAAATTGCCCATCTTCATAGGTGCTATACAAAAAGGATTTAGCCATAATGTAGATTCCATAGGCTCAGTGACCTTATCGTCATGCAGCAATTCCAGATTGTTGGAAGCCCACACCTGACACCATTGGGGACATTTCACAATATACAACTCACAGTAACAGCACCCCCCCTACTTCAGCTTGATTTTGTGCTGAAAACCAACTAGCTTAGCAAGTTTACAGCAGATGTCTTGCAATTGTGAATTTATGTGTTGAAATTGGTACTTTTCCTGATCTTTCAAAACCTGCGTTTCTAGACGAGGCATCAGAAAGATGATTACTTCAACCAAAACAACTCTAGATCTCCCTTAGAGACATACACATCATTTCCATCCTATAACTTGGGAATATAAGCATAGCCCAAAAAACCAAAGCTTATAGAACTACAATCTAAACATACTATATGCGGTAGCACCAAACGATTATTACCTCTTCAGCACCTATTAAACAGTGCTTCATTAGTAATGGTAACTCTTGCAGATGAATCCATCAAACAACACAATCTGTCTTTTGGCCAACATCTTCACAGCTACAAAGCAGGGTGACATTGTCACATGAGGCACTTGCATACGTTTATGGAATGGATGTCTCTTCACAATGGCAAGCTGATTTTCTAACCTTTTGACAACTTATGTAAATCGCAAAAACAACAGTTGATGGACAGAATGCAGAACAATGTCATACATTCACCCCAGTACAGAGATCAGGGCCTAAATCCATCGTTTTTTTGCTCACCATGCCATTCCAGTTTGAACCCAGCCATATACAAATCAGACTTGACCCTGTGCCTCATGGGAACAGTCCAGCCCGAACTGCCAAACCAGGTCCTCCCTGGACTGGAAACAAGCATCCTAGGACCGGTTTCGGGGTTTCACCCCTCTTCAGCCAGGATAGCTTGATTCCAGTGGCATGGAGAACACGGAACTCACGCCTGAGCATACCCGTCCCACTCGGGGTGACAAATGCAAAAACAACAGTTGATGGACAGAATGCAGAACAATGTCATACATTCACCCCAGTACAGAGATCTGGGCCTAAATCCATCGTTGTTTTGCTCACCAAAAACTGGGGTGGTGGAGTGAGGTACAGAATGATGATGGATTAAACCCAGATCAGTTGACTGGGGGTGAGTGTTTGATTTGCTCAAACGCTCCGTCCATCATACCCTTTGGTATCGCTTTGTTTGCCCTAAGTTGGCAGGGTATGCCCAGACGTGGGTCCCTTGCTCACTTTTTTCCACTGGATTCAAGACAGCCTGGCTGACGAGGGTTATGAACCCGAAACCAGTCCTAGGTTGCTTGTTTCTGGTCCAGGGAAGACATGGTTTTTCAGTTCGGGCTGGACTGTTCCCATGAGGCACAGGGTCAGACTGATTTGCATATGGCCATGTCTGAACTGGGGTGGTGGAGTGAGCTAAAGAATGATGATGGATTAAACCCAGATCAGTTGACTGGGGGTGAATGTTTGATTTGCTCAAACGCTCCATCCATCATACTCTTTGGTATCGCTTTGTTTGCCCTAAGCTGGCAGGGAATGCCCAGACGTGGGTCCCTTGCTCACTTTGCCACTGGATTCAAGATAGCCTGGCTGACGAGGGTTATGAACCCGAAACCGGTCCCAGGTTGCTTGTTTCCGGTCCAGGGAAGACATGGTTTGGCAGTTCGGTCTGGACTGTTCCCATGAGGCACAGGGTCAGACTGATTTGCATATGGCCATGTCTTAACTGGGGTGTTGGAGTGAGCTAAAGAATGATGATGGATTAAACCCAGATCAATTGACTGGGGGTGAGTGTTTGCTTTGCTCAAATGCTCCGTCCATCATCCCCTTTGGTATCGCTTTGTTCGCCCTAATTTGGCAGGGTATGCCCAGAAGTGGGTCCCTTGCTCACTTTGCCACTGGATTCAAGATAGCCTGGCTGACGAGGGTTATGAACCTGAAACCGGTCCCAGGTTGCTTGTTTCCGGTCCACGGAAGACATGGTTTGGCAGTACGGGCTGGACTGTTCCCATGAGGCACAGGGTCAGACTGATTTGAATATGGCCATGTCTTAACTGGTGTGGTGGAGTGAGCTAAAGAATGATGATGGATTAAACCTAGAGCAGTTGACTGGGGGTGAGTGTTTGATTTGCTCAAACGCTCCGTCCATCATCACCTTTGGTATCGCTTTGTTCGCCCTAAGTTGGCAGGGTATGCCCAGACGTGGGTCCCTTGCTCACTTTGCCACTGGATTCAAGGTAGCCTGGCTGACGAGGGTTATGAACCCGAAACCGGTCCCAGGTTGCTTGTTTCCGGTCCAGGGAAGATATGGTTTGGCAGTTCGGGCGGACTGTTCCCATGAGGCACAGGGTCAGACTGATTTGCATATGGCCATGTCTGAACTGGGGTGGTGGAGTGAGCTAAAGAATGATGATGGATTAAACCCAGATCAGTTGACTGGGGGTGAGTGTTTGATTAGCTCAAACGCTCCGTCCATCATCCCCTTTGGTATTGCTTTGTTCACCCTAAGTTGGCAGGGTATGCCCAGACGTGGGTCTCTTGCTCACTTTGCCACTGGATTCAAGATAGCCTGGCTGACGAGGGTTATGAACCCGAAACCGGTCCCAGGTTGCTTGTTTCCGGTCCAGGGAAGACATGGTTTGGCAGTTCGGGCTGGACTGCTCCCATGAGACACAGGGTCAGACTGATTTGCATATGGCCATGTCTTAACTGCGGTGTTGGAGTGAGCTAAAGAATGATGATGGATTAAACCCAGATCAGTTGACTGGGGGTGAGTGTTTGATTTGCTCATACGCTCCGTCCATTATCCCCTTTGGTATCGCTTTATTCGCCCTAATTTGGCAGGGTATGCTCAGAAGTGGGTCCCTTGCTCACTTTGCCACTGGATTCAAGATAGCCTGGCTGACGAGTGTTATGAACCCGAAACCGGTCCCAGGTTGCTTGTTTCCGGTCAAGGGAAGACATGGTTTGGCAGTTCGGGCTGGACTGTTCCCATGAGGCACAGGGTCAGACTGATTTGCAAATGGCCATGTCTTAACTGGGGTGGTGGAGTGAGCTAAAGAATGATGATGGATTAAACCCAGATCAGTTGACTGGGGGTGAGTGTTTGATTTGCTCAAACGCTCCGTCCATCATACCCTTTGGTATTGCTTTGTTCGCCCTAATTTGGCAGGGTATGCCCAGAAGTGGGTCCCTTGCTCACTTTGCCACTGGATTCAAGATAGCTTGGCTGACGAGGGTTATGAACCCGAAACCGGTCCCAGGTTGCTTGTTTCCGGTCCAGGGAAGACATGGTTTGGCAGTTCGGGTGGACTGTTCCCATGAGGCACAGGGTCAGACTGATTTGCATATGGCCATGTCTGAACTGGGGTGGTGGAGTGAGCTAAAGAATGATGATGGATTAAACCCAGATCAGTTGACTGGGGGTGAGTGTTTGATTTGCTCAAACGCTCCGTCCATCATCCCCTTTGGTATTGCTTTGTTTGCCCTAAGTTGGCAGGGTATGCCCAGACGTGGGTCCCTTGCTCACTTTGCCACTGGATTCAAGATAGCCTGGCTGACGAGGGTTATGAACCCGAAACCGGTCCCAGGTTGCTTGTTTCCCGTCCAGGGAAGACATGGTTTGGCAGTTCGGGTGGACTGTTCCCATGAGGCACAGGGTCAGACTGATTTGCATATGGCCATGTCTGAACTGGGGTGGTGGAGTGAGCTAAAGAATGATAATGGATTAAACCCAGATCAGTTGACTGGGGGTGAGTGTTTGATTTGCTCAAACGCTCCGTCCATCATCCCCTTTGGTATTGCTTTGTTCGCCCTAATTTGGCAGGGTATGCCCAGACGTGGGTCCCTTGCTCACTCTGCCACTGGATTCAAGATAGCCAGGCTGACGAGGGTTATGAACCCGAAACCGGTCCCAGGTTGCTTGTTTCCGGTCCAGGGAAGACATGGTTTGGCAGTTCGGGCTGGACTGTTCCCATGAGGCACAGGGTCAGACCAATTTGCATATGGCCATGTCTGAAGTGGGGTGGTGGAGTGAGCTAAAGAATGATGATGGATTAAACCCAGATCAGTTGACTGGGGGTGTGTTTGATTTGCTCAAATGCTCCGTCCATCATCCCCTTTGGTATAACTTATGTAAATCGTCCAACACATTTACACCCCCACCAGCCTCTTCCTAAATCACCACAAAAACACTTGACTGTTTTCCACTAAATATTGCAAAAGAAGATTATATTTCCTTATTAATCGAAAATCCAGACGTCTCTGGCCACCAAGCAATTGGCAAAGCTTCTACACTAAGACCACCGCTTCTTCGTGTGCTCCACGGAAACTAGAAAACTAAGGGGCATATTATCAAGCACATGCGATAAGCATCGCAAATCGCGCATAGTATGATTTTCATTATAGCCGTCTATCGCTGGATTTCAGTGCCAGGTGAACGAGTATTAACAAAGCTTTTCACCCAGGCGATGTGAAATCCAGCAATGCAGGGTGATAATATGCATTAGCGTGAGAAAAGCAGCGTAAAATGACCTGCGATAATGTAAACCTTGATAATAGGCAGGTGTGGACTTAGCCGTGAGAGCCACCTCCCATGTTACAGATGGCTAAGTCGGATTAATAGCAGGAGTTAAAATCCTGCGATAATGGGGCCTTAGCGCGACTTTGATCATCGATTCGCGGGTCTGGGGCATCCTTGTAAATATCGCGATGCAGTTTTAGCGATGTTTACCCATGTTGTTCTTTGAGGAACGCCCACTTTGCATGTCATTAGCGATAATAATCGCTGACATGCAAAGTGGAGAAAAGACGGCGCTAACTCAAGGAAACACGCCTTAGCGTGTCCTTGATAATAGAGCAATATTTAAAATCGCTGCTTTTCGGCTGAAAACGGACGCTAAAGCGGCGAAATTGGGCTTGATAATATGCCCCTAAGAATTAATGTGTACCACCCTACATAGTGTATATTATTTTGGGCCATATCACATAAAATGAGCACTAAAAGTGCTAACGTAAGACAGGTCTCTGCAACAGTTTGGGGTCAAATAGGTAAAGAGCTGAAGCTGTCTCATAGGTGTGTTTTACAAGTGTGTTTTACCACCGTAGGCAATGGTAAATGGTTTCTTTTCAAAGGAAATGCTAAAGCATCTGCTATTTTTGGCTGGAAGGATAATGCCATTTGTTGAGATACCAAAAGTAACCACCCGAACACTCTAACTAGCACACGTCAACATAACAGCACAATAAAATGTAATTGGGCACAACTCAAAAAAGATGATAAAACAACAATAGTACAGCACAAAATGACATTGCAATAATGCAGTACAAAAACAAAGCCACATTAAACACAATAGCAAATATAAACACCGCAACAAAATGGTATACAGTATATATGCACAAACATTTTTGTACATAATACCACCTCCAGAAACCTGTTTTTATGGTATGGTGGTAAAAGGTGTTTGTGTTGAGCACTACCTTAACTTCTCACAAAGGACGTGAAATAATGTCAGTCAAATTTGTTTTGTGAAACAGTCCAGAATGGATGCATACTCTTGACTTAGAACTGTATTACGTGTGGCCTGTTCATTCCCAGTCCCTGTACAGAAAGTAGTTTGCACCAGGTTTCGAATTATTAGTTTTGTGGTAATTACCACATCCCTTGCAATTCGCCCCAGGTGAATTTTGGCAGTGAAACCTGAATTTTACTGGGGAAAAATAAATGGTAAATACCAGTACATGCAGATTTTACTGCACAAAGCACCAAACATTGTGTCGTGACGCAGTTGAAAGGGTACGACTTGCAACAGCCTATAATGAGACATCTTTTAAATCGCGGGTTCTCTGGTATTGAATTTTAAATGGTGTCATAATTATCGAAGCCCTAGTCCGGCCACTTGTAAAGAGGGCCATAGTGTTGAATATACAACTGCATCACCTCACACTCAAAGGACAGACACGAGTGCCCTGCGGGGCTGTGTAAGAAAATGATGAAAACAGCCAAAAACAGACACAACGGTAGTGAATGTAGAACTTTAATTTTGTATTACACCAGTTTGTGGGAATCTAACCTGTGGAAAATGGCCCCAAAAAGTCATAGTGTGCCCTGAAGATGAAGAAGAGTAGTAACTCTTCACGTTCCTCACTGAACGTAACTGCAAAATAAAAATGTCCTCTCAGAAACATTTGATGGGAAAGACATATATATAGACCAACAACGCCTCAAACAGTCACAATGATCCAAACCAAACACAAGATGAAAGAGGAGCAAAGACAAGTCATGCATAAAGCATGTTGATGTTATTGTCACATAGCTGTATTTCAGCAAATGCAAAACAGGAATGGGAGGCAGACACACAGGTATTTCTGCAGGGAAACAGGTATAAAATGGAACTGATTTTACAGTTACACACAAGAGTATTGGTTGAAAGCAGCGTAGGTTCAGACATAGTTAACAAAAAAGAGTGAACTGTATAAGATGTTTCATAGGAACGCTTCTGATATCAGTCGTGATGTACTGGCCTGATGTGGCAGGCAAGCACAACAAATGCCAGTATGTAAAATCGTATAATTCAACTAAAAGCACCTTCCATATTGACTCACTGGCCAGGTGGCATTCAACTAAAAGCACCTTCCATATTGACTCACTGGCCAGGTGGCATTCAACTAAAAGCACCTTCCATATTGACTCACTGGCCAGGTGGCTCAGACAAGTGTCACATAAGGCCCATGGACTCAAGTTCAATCAGCACCCAGCTCATGCATCAAGAGTCAGTCAGTCAGAGATTCTTTATTCAGCTAATAAAAACCATAAAAGCAAAAAAATAAATGGACCAACAACAGTTATTTAAACAAGACATAAAAAGGGCCATGAATACATAACAAATACAATTTGCAGATCTAAGTATTCCTAAAACCATATTTACGAAAAAAGTTAAAATATTATTAAAAACACATACAATGACAATTCAGCTTGTAAAACACATAAGATAAAGTACTTGTACAGTTCATCAGTGTGAGAAGTTGGCCTGGTATATGCTGTCCACTAATTGAAGTGGGCACCCTGTACCAGTCCAAACAACCCTTATGGTGATTTTAAGAGGTCAAAGACAACCTTAAAAAGCTATCCAAGTGGTAGCTGTGGAGAGCAGTCTTCAGGCTTAGTCTTAAAGGAATGTTAAGCAGCTTGTTTTAACCGAATGCAAACTTATAATATTGGTTAAATGAAAGGAGAATCACACAGTAGTTATAGAAATATGTATTTATTAGTATAACACACTTTAAATATGATAAAGTATCTCTTACACGCAGATAATCACAAAGCACACAATACTGTAGCACAGAAACCATGTAAATAGCACTAATACACAGTGAAGAGTACCTGAAATCAGAGGGGACAAAGTCTGGGTCACTCAGGAGTGACCAGGGGCTCAGTAGGCGAATGCCCACCAATGTCGGGTGCGTTGAGAGGGTTCATGACTCTGCAGCCACAGGTAACAGGAGACTTCGAAAACGACCAGGAGCCAGATGCGAGCTGCCCCACAAAGGATGTCGAGTGCTGATGGGTCGGTGTCCGGCTGGAGCACCAACAAGCCTTGGCAGCGGCAACCCACACAGAAGGTCAAGAAAGGTTATGGTTCAGACCAGCAAGGTCCAGGAGACTCACCAAACACAGGGGAGTCATGGCAGGCTTGGACCAACCAGGGAGCCCAAGAAAAGCAGTGTTGACCCTCAAGAAGACCCACAGGTCGGAGGCATAGGAGTCGCAAGGGGACCTCCAGCAGTTTCACAAAGCAGCAGCCCACGGAGGACTCAGGGTGAGGAGGCCAGAGTTCTTCATAGGAAATGGTGCTAGGGGATGGGGCTACTCAGAGCCCAGTGCACTTGATTTGGAAATGTCAACAAGCATATGCACGTGCAAAGGTATACAGTGCACAGGGGTACGGGTATTGCAGCCCCCACAAGGCCTCAAACTTGGTGAGTGGGCAGCTTGGACCTTGAACGACTTGGAAACCCACCTCATGTGTTGCTGGAGCCTTCGGAGTCCATGGGAGCTCAGGAGCAGCAGACCAGTCAGTTGAGATGTGGTGATTGCGGTTGCAGGGGAGTGACTCCTTCACTCCAAGGGAGATATCTTCAGTTGTCCTTGATGCTCTACAGGCACTGCACGGAACCTCTATGGTGCACGGGCACAGACGATGCTTTGGACGGAGTGGGAGACGAAGTCGGGCCCAAACGGAGTCCAGCGAAGTCCAGAGTGTCCAGATGGTCAAAGTTCAGTGGTTTCTGGTTCAGAATCTTGTCCACGTTGAATCTAGGGTCCTACACCCTACCCACGGGATAGGGTTGGCCAGATTCAGGGGACCCTCCCAGGGAAGGGTCTAGACAGTGGGGAGGTTACTCCCATGTCCTTTGTCCAGTTTTGCGCCAGAGCAGGAGCAGGAGCCAACGACTCCCAGGACTGGTTTGAACTTGACTATGCACAGGGACACCAAATGTGCCCCTCATGCAGACTTTCGGTCACTGGCAAGCGCACCCACCCAGGCCTAATACACTAAATCCTTTCTGGGAGGTGATCACACTTCCCTGTGACAAGATGCCTATTGCTCTGCCTTCCCCTGTTCGAGCTTGGCACAGCAGCAGGAGGGCAGAAATGTGTCTGTGGTTGGCAGCAACCATTTTGGGCTGCCTGGGACTAGAAGGCTGGTACCAGGAACACCAGGGACCTCACAAAGCTTATTTCTGAGGGGTGGAATCATACCTCCCACACCGGTTACTGGTGTGGGGGTATGATTCCATAATGTTTGACACCAAACACAATAGGGTTACTTTCAGCCATTTTAGCGTTGGTCATCACCACGCGGTCGCATAATGCCACTCTGTAAGTCGTAAATGGCTGCAGCACTAACAACCCGGGAGAATGGTCTCCATAGGTGTCGTGATCGTGCAGTGGCACCCTCTCACTTAGAACTAAGCACCCTGCCTTCAGCATTGTTAAGGCCTGCCATAAGAGTAACTTATAGGTTTTAAGTGTAGTGACCCTAAGATATAGCAAACCTATATCTTAAGTAAGTTGGTGCATGCACCAACTTACCCAGGCTGCAATGGTAGGCCTGTAGTTCCATTTTGCATGGCCTCTCATGGGTGGCTTAGTACATGCTTCAGCCCATAGGAGGCTTCTGGGGTACCTATGCCCTGGGTACATAGGTACCATATACTAGAGACTGACAAGGGTTCCCCAGTATCCAATACAGGGTGTACCTAAGTGCATAACATACCAGTTTAGGGAGATAGCAGATAGACTGGGGTCCTAATTAGCAGGATCCCAGTCAGACTAGTCAAAAACAGTATCACATGAAGCAAAAAGTGGGGGTAACTATAAGAAGCAGATCCTACTTTCCTACGCTTCCTCCCAACATAAGGAGATGAGACTTACCTCGCCTGCTCTCTCTGGTGGTCAACCTTCTGCTGATAAAAGCTACTGGTTGATCCTAACCATCTGTTTTAAGTTGTGACAACACTGCCCCTACCCTCAACTAAGATGCATCTGTTTGGACAATAAATTGCTTGGAATAGTCAGGACTTTGGAGAATGGGAGCAGTGCACATGGCCTGCTTGAGGTCATCAAATAGCTTCTGACAGTTAACTGTCCACTGAACTTTCTTGGGCATTTTGTTAGATGTGAGAATATTCAAGGGAGTCACTACAGACCCAAACCCTTTATCAAATCTCCTGTAATACCCAGTCAGGCCCAAGAAAGCTCTGACCTGAATCTGGGTAGTTAGAGCAACCTAGTCCATTCTGGTCTGGATTTTGCTCTGTAATGGTTGAACCTGGCCTCCACCCACAAGGCTGCCCAGGTATACAACCTTGCTCTGCCCTATCTGGCACTTAGTAGCCTTGATAGTGAGGCATTCTCTCTGCAGAGCCTCCAAAACATTCTCAGGTGGATCAGGTGATCCTCTCAGGTGGAGCTAAGGACAGCTATATCATCAAGATATGCTGCACTATAGGCTTCCAGGCCAGTAAGGATTTATTCACTAGCCTTTGGAATGTGGCAGGTGCATTCTTCAAATCAAAGGGAATCACAATAAATTGATAATGCCCACTAGGGGTTGAAAATGCTGTTTTTGGTTTGGCATCTTCAGCTAGTCTGATTTGCCAATAGCCAGCAGGTAGGCCAAATGTACTAAGATACTTGGCTGAGGCTAAAGTGTCAATAAGGTCATCTGCCCTGGGAATTGGGTGAGCATCAGTCCTAGTGACTGCATTGAGTCCACTGTAGTCCACACAAATCCTCAACTCTCTCTTACCACCCTGGGTGTGAGGTTTAGGTACCAGGATTACTGGGCTAACCCTTGGGCTATCTGAGGGCTCAATCACTTCCAGTTCTAACATATTTTGGACCTCTGTCCTGATGCAATCTCTGACATGGTCAGGCTGCCTGTAGATTTTATTATTGACAGGTAGACTCTCACCTGTGTCCACTTCATGGGTACACCTTGTGGTTTGACTGGGTGCCATAGAAAACAAATGCCTGTATTGATTGAGGAATTTCCTACAATCAATCTGCTGTTGACCAGTTAGTCTGTCTGCCAATACTACACCATCAACTGATCCATCATCAGGGTTCTATGAGAGGAGGTCAGGGAGTGGGTCACTCTCTTCCTCCTGTCCCTCAACAGTTGCCATGAGCAAGCCCACGTCCGCCTTGTCAATGTATGACTTGAGTCGGTTCACATTGGGCACCCTGTGGGGGCTCCTGGGAGTACCAAGGTCCACCAAGTAGGTGACCTCTCTCTTCTGCTCAAGAATGGTATGGGGTCCACTTCATTTATCTTGGAGAGCTGCTGGCACCACAGGCTCTAACACCCACACCTTCTGCTCTGGCTGATAAACAGCCAGAACAGCCTTTTGGTCATGCCAAGCTTTTTGCAATTCTTGACTTGCCTCTAGGTTTCACTAGCCTTCTTCATGCACACAGCCATCCTGGAGTGGAGACCAAGTACATAGTCCATTATGTCTTGTTTAGGAGGTTTGAAAGATAACTCCCATCCTTCCTTAACCAAACACAAGGGCCCCCTAACTGGATGCCCACTCAGAAGTTTAAAAGGGCTGTAGCCTACCCCCTTCTGTAGGACCTCTCTGTAGGCAAAGAGAAGGCAGGGCAACAGGACATCCCATTTTTGCCTGAACTTTTCTGGGAGGCCCATGATCATGCCCTTGAGGGTTCTGTTGAATCTTTCAACCAACCCATTGCATTGTCGGTAATAGAGTGTGGCAAACTCCTTCCACATAGCAGTGATGTAACTTGACATGACGTTTGTTCCTCTGTCAGTTAAGACCTCCTTAGGATAACCCACTAGTGAAAAAATTCACAGGAGGGCCCTGGCCATCACAGGTGCTGTGGTGATTCCAATGGTTATTGTTTCTGGATACCTAGTGGCATGGTCCACCACCACCAGAATATAACTGTGCCCAGATGCAGTAGGAGGGTTCATGGGACCAATGATATCAATCCCAACCCTCTCAAAGGGAACCCCACCACAGGTAGTGGTACAAGGGGGGACTTTGTGGTACCACATGACTTAACACTGGCTTGACAGGTGGTACAGGAGCAACAAAACTCCTTTGTGTCTTCTGACATGTGAGGCCAGTGAAAGTGAGGGACAAGCCTGCCCCAAGTCTTACTTTGGCCTAGGTGTCCTACTAAGGGAATGTCATGTGCCAAGGTGAGGAGGAAGCCCCTAAACTTCAGAGGTATGACCAACCTTCTGGTCGCACCAGGCTTGGGGTCTCTACCCTCTGAGTAAAGGAGTCCCTCATCCCAATAGATCTTGTGAGATCCACTGACACTCCCAGCAGCCTCAACAGCACACAATTCCTGTCTGAGGGGTTCAAGAGAGTTTCAGGTTTGCTGCTCCAAACTCAAGTCTGCCCTGGAAGGGCCCTCCTGTCCCCAAGTACTCAACCTGATCAGGTCCAGTTTATCTAAGACAGTTCCTTCACAGGGACTGAGATCATGTCCCTCAAGAGAGTGATCCTCATACTGAGTCTGAGGGGGGAAGACACTGCCTCGCCCTTTCTGCTCCTTCTCTTGGAAGGTCCTTGGTCCATTGTTCCAGGATCCAAGGTCTGTTCAGTGGTAACCAGCTTGGCCTGTGACCTGGTCACAGCAAACACATCTGTGGTGATGCCCAGCATTGCTGCATGAGTCCCTAACTCTACCTCAGCCCAGGCTGAAGTTTCCAAATCATTACTCAGAATAATACTCCACTGGAAGCTCTGAGCTAACCACAACTTTCTTAGGGCCAGCTACCCCTTCCCAACTGAAATTAACAACTGCCAAGGAATGATCAGTCCTGACATTGTTAGCATTGGTCACTTGGTACATTTCTCCAAGAATGAGTTGGTCAGGGCCCAGAAGATTCTCTGTCACCATAGTGAAACGTGCACGTGTGTCCCTGCATGCCATGGCCTCCTTACCATTGTGTAAGGCTGTTGTCTGTATTTGCCCAGGTTATTGGGACTGACAAATGAGGTGGCGAGACCCATGCCACCATCACAGACTAGCACAGCCTGAGCTGGAGTTTTGACTAGGCCAGAACCCATCTCAGTGCCCAAGGTTAACCATACTAATCCCTTGTTCCCTGTACCACCACCTGTACTTGTTCTAGGGGGCGTAGTTGCCTTAGGGGCAGTGGTGGTATGAGAATTTTCCTTGGCTTTTGGACAATCAGCATCCTTTGTCCAATGGGTCATTACCTTACACAAGTAACACCAAGGTTTCTTTTTGCCTTTACCTTTGTTGGATTGTGACTCCCCACGGATGCAGGCTTTTGGGGCCCTGATGCGGACTTCTGATCTTTACTCTTGTGCCCACCCTTAGCTGGAGTTTTAGCATCTTGCTTCTTTTGGTCACCACCATTGTTCTGATTCTTCTGCTTCACCCTGGTCCTGACCCACTTATCTGCCTTCTTTCCCATTTCTTAGGGAGGAGTTGGATCATAGTCAACCAGGTACTGATGCAATAAATGATTTTGGTAATTATTAAGGATCTGCTCCCTCATAATCAAATTGTACAATTGTTTAAATTCATTCACTTTGCTGCCAAGCAACCAGCCTTCCAGAGCCTTAATGGCACTATCCACAAAGTCTACCCAATCTTGATTCTTTGTCTTCTGGGTGTCTCTAAACTTAATCCTGTACTGTTCAGTGGTTAAGCCAAACCCATCAATGAGAGCACTCTTAAAGATTGAATAGTTGTCAGTATCCTCTTCTCAAACAGTGAGGAGCGTATCTCTACCTTTGTCAGCAAAGGAGAGTCACACAATAGCTGCCCACTGCTCTTGAGGGACCCTCTGAACTTTCCAGGCCCTCTTCAAAGCAGTTATTCATTTATGGATGCCATCCCCACCATGGAAGTAAAGGACAATCTTGCTCAGGTTCCTATTATCAAAAGAATGGTCCTTAATTCTGGGGACACTGTTGCTGCCACCATTGGACTCTAGTTTCAACTTTTTTCTAGCTCTCTGGACTTTTAGGGACTCTGTGTCCAGGTCCAATTGCTATTGCCTGAGCCTAAGCTTAGCTTTCTCAAGTTCCAGAAATAGGTACTCCCTGTCATAAGAGTGGTCCCTCTTGCTAGATACAGAGGTCCCTAGAGACTGTCCTGAGTGATTAGACTCTGCAGAGGGAGATTTAGAACACCTTGGTAAACTCTACACACTGCCAGGAGGGGTAAAGAGGGGGTCATCATGTCTTTCTCCACTGCCTTCTGGAAGATCTGAGTTATCCAGGTGGGACCCATCTTGGTTCTCCTAGTCAGGGTTAGACTCCAGGTCATAAAAGGTGTCACCTCCTGACCTATCTTCAGTCCCTGTCCCACCCACTCTGTCCTATTTATCTGACCCAGGAGTCTTCCTTAGGTCATCTAACAGTAACATCTCTATGCGACGTTGAGTGTTGGCACTTCTCCCTGTCTTCAAGTTTCTAGAGGCACACAGGGCTTTCAATTCTTGGCATGAAAGCTCACTGTATCTAGAGGACAGAGAGCCACTGGTATCTCCTTTAGTAGATATAGTAAGTGTGGTGAAGTGTTGCACCTACCTAAACTAGTAGGAACTAAACTCTCTGAGGTTGGAGAAAGGGTGTGCTAAACCATTGATTTACCCAACCCTAAGTTCAGTTGAACTTACGTTTTCTAAGCTAGTATTATATGTACCTAGTACTTAGTAGTTTTCAGTTAATCAATACAAAGATTTATCTGGTAAAATAATGTAGGCTTGAATCCCAACCGCTGCACACCATGTGTAAGGTTGGCCTAGTATATGCTGTCCACTAATTAAAGTGGGACCCTGTACCAGTCTAAACAACCCTTATGGTAATTTTTATAGGTCAAAGATAACCTTAGGAAGCTATCCAAGTGGTAGCTGTGGAGAGCAGCCTTCAGGTTTAGTCTTGAAGGAATGTTAAGCAGCTCTTTTTACCAGAATGCAACCTTATAATATTGTTTAAATGAAAGGAGAACCACACAGTAGTTATAAAAATATGTATTTATTAGTATAACACACTCTAAGTACAATAAAGTATCTGCTACATGCGGATAATCACAAAGCACACCTTACTGTAGCACAGAAACAATGTAAATAGCACTAATACATCGTTGGCACCAGGGGGAGACCAAATCATATACTGAAATAGTGGTATAAGAACCACGACTCGAGTCAAGACAGTGTCTAGAGGTTGTAAAATCGCCGGGACCCCAAGGAACCACCGAAGGTGAGTAGGTAGGGACCCTACGGAGGATGGGTGCAGCGTGGGAACAATTCTATGGGAGAGTCCCGGTTGCAGTTTCAAAGGTTAAGGACCCTTCTAAGTGGCCTTCGAAGAAACCCCGTGGAAGTTAAGAGGTTGGAGAGCCACCCCACCCGTGGATACTGTAGTACCAGAGTTACTTATCCCAGGGAAGCTGGGTGCATAGGTCTGAAGTGGCGTCAGAAACTGCAGTCGATCTCTATGGAGGACTTTGAAGAAGAGACACTGCTGGGAAGAAGAAAAGTGTCAGTTGGAATCCAGGAGTGGATTCTTGTTGAAAAGTATCTGAAAGCAGAGGGGACAGAGTCTGGGTCACTCAGGAGTGACCAGGGGCTCGGTAGACGAATGCCCATCGATTTCGGGTGCTTCAGGTTCGTTGAGAGGGTTCTTGACTCTGCAGCCACAGGGACTAGGAGATGTCAAGGACCTTTAAGAAATTTTTCAAACAAATCCCCTTTTTGGTTCAGCTGCTGTGTGCAGTGATGTAATATGTGAGGTTATAAGCAGTGCATTGCGGGGGCATGAGTTATAATTAGCTCAGGTACTATAACTGCTGAATTTCACTGGCTTTGTATGAGTGAAATCTCAGTCTAACTAGAGTGCGCCTGTAAATTCTGTTTTTTGCAGTGAATACACACATATAGATATGGACCATGCCATTTGAATAAATAATTTCACGAAATCTGGAGTCTGTGCCCGAGGCTTGAATTCATGTTGCATGTACCAGGAAGGATTTGTATGTGTGTGTATATATATATCTATATCTAAATGAAAGGGGGGCTCCTCGACTATACCAAGGCTAATGCTAAGTTACTACTATTTTTGTCGATGCTTGTGTGAATTTTCTAAGATGCACAATTGTTGGTCTTTTTTTCTTCTGCAACTGTAATGTTGCCTGCAAACTAATAGGCAGAGTTAAAAAGCAGATATAGATATCAAATAGATACTTGTGCTCCTTTATTTTAGAGTCCATTTTACCTGAATTGTCTTGGGGCCCTGATAACATATTGTTTATACCATCGTTGTTGTTGTGCTCTGCCCGGGACCTTGTTGGAAGAAGGAGACCACACTCCCCAGCATTCCTAGGTCAGTGGGGAGGCCGCAACACTGAATCCAGGTGCCGGACCGCCTTCAATCCACCGAATGCTTCCTGCAGCCTGGGATGCGCCCGAGCAAAGCCTGGTTAAAAGGCAGGGCTGTCCATGTCCGACAGAGCCCAGAGGAGGCTGGGATGGGCCACACCCCTAACGTTAGCCATCTGAGGTACTTGAATTTGACTTTGCATTCATGTTTGCCCATTTCAACAGAATTTACGTTTTATTTGATGGACTAGGACATGGGGACCTGGTCTGTGACAACATTGTATTAGGTTTTTAGGTCTCGCCTGAGCCAGCGCTTTAGCGCTGCTCTGGCGAGAGCTATAGAAAGCGGGATTTGGAAGTGCAAACTAGTGCTTTTCAGGCCGCCAACTACAGTGCATGTGTGCCGGGCTCGCGCACCATTTGTTAGGCTGCTGATCACTTTCGCGGCCGCTTTGATGTTCTCAGTGAGCCGCGTGGCCACTGAGAACATCAAAGCGTCCGCGATAGTGCTCACCATATGCCAGCCTCCCCTGTGTCCACACGGCTCACATATTTTCAGCTCCATACTGCTCCCATCTATTCCCAAGAACTAGGGCCGGCCCCTCCATGAGGTTTACTGCCTTCTGAACATCACTTCCAGGCATGAATACCTACATCGCACTTTTATGTATTTTGGCACCACGATTAATCATTTGTGTTTATTCATCAAGGGTCCAATTACAATAAACCCACCAGCACCCCTCAGAGTGTAGCTTTGAAACTACAGTATTAACCCGGCTCCAATCCCTACGCGGTACAGAAACTCTTCTCTTCCCTCCATACTCCCAGCTTTCAAAAAGAAATGTATGATAACAAAGTACTTTTCTGACATTGTTGCAAGAGTGTGGGACTCTCTCCCTCCAAGCCTCTGCAGCACCACCTTGAAACGTTTTCTGGTTCAAAGATATCTCCTAGAAAGCTTTCGATAAATCCATTTATCTGATTCTGGCCTCCTCCTTACTCCCACTCCTGTCTTATCACCATCTATTGATTCTTCTTCCCTCTTTTCTTACAGGTACCAAATTCCTAAACTCTTCTTACTGAAGCGTTCTCCGTGACCTCCTTCCCAGCCCTTTTAAAGCACATCCTGTTTTAGGATGCCCAGATAAAGGTAACTCTCCTATTTTGTGCTGGCCTCCTGCCGATAATGAACGGTTTGCTGAGTTTTACAGTCACAGAGACAGTCACAATGAAAACAAGCATTGGCATAGCCAATAGGTCTCGCTTTTGGGACCTTATAAGTATTTAGTTATGCAGCACAATATCCTTTGTGCAACAACATCAACTGTTGCATGGCTAAGCACTTATAAGTTCCCAAAGGCGAGACCTGTTGGCTATGCCAATGCTTGTTATTGCTAATAAGCAGAGATTCTTTCTTGACCTGGCAGTGGGGCTGTTAACCTTTGGCCCAGTTGAGATGCATTTTTAATAATTTTTCTATTTGTGATATTGTTTTGATCATGGGCAAAAGGAAGGCTGTGAAGCAATCAAAGGGTGCTGCAAAAACAAACATTTCAGAAAAAACAAATCAAATCTGCTGGGGGAAACTGCGTGAGTGATCAAATTGATCATCTTTTGGTCGAATGTAAAGATTTGTTAAACTCTGATTCCACACAGTCTCAGGATATGTCATATATTCTAGACCCCACTCTTTCAAATTCTACTACTTCACAGCAACCCAGAATACCGAGTTTGTTTGGAAAATCTGGAAAACAGCCAGCCTCAGTATCTGTTACTGAAGCCCAAAGTGGGTCCCCTGGATCGGCTGTAAACATTCCACCATGCTTGTCTTCAACAGGGGAATTGTTCTTCGTGATAATAGGTTCTCTCAACAGTCCAAAGAATCCCCGTTTTCTCTATTTTGAGCTAACCTGCCCCTGATGTTATGCCAATGGCCCTCCTACTCTTCCAAGAGTAGATTATATCACTTTGATTACGGAGCTGAAGGCTGAGGTGGTTGAGCTAAAACTGGTCATCTGTAAATTCATTTCTACGATAAGCAAGACACTTGGAGACAGGCTGAACATTAATCTGCTTATCACCCAGATAACTTTGCAGTGGCATATTGCTAAATCAGATATACAGCAGTCAAAATCTTTATTTGATATTTTTTGTGTCGGCATGAGGAGGCTACAGATGGTCATAGGTCCTTAAGACATGGGGCCTATTCGCAGCATAATTTAGGTGATGTCTCACAGCCTAATTGGAGCAATTCCATGAATAACAATCGCCATGTACAGCCGATGAATATTTCTAGGATTAATAATTCCCCTTACGGTGGAACAGATAGGGGTTGGAGTCAAAGGCCTGTTGCATATCCCATTAGGGTGGATAATATGCTTAAAAATCAAGTTGCAGTGGTAAAAGCTTGAAGTTGCCACCCCATATAAAATTTTAGTCTGAAGATTCGTTCAAATACAAAATTACGCATTGGATCCGAGATAGCAGGGGCTGCAGCTCATTACTCTGAGAAGATATTTTCAATGCTTGCAGGAGTTCCACCACAAATGCAATGTATGATACGATTGAATTAACACTAAAGGACGCAAGTTTGGTGGATGATCTGGTGGCCCTTGATATTAGGACAAATCCACCAATTAACTCATATATTCAGTTTAAATATTTGTAGATCACTGATGGCAGAGGTAGATTAATTTAGCAACCCCATCAATTTTTCCTCATTGAAGTTTAACATCTGAGGATTTTAATTGTGAGCGTGTGTTAGGGTTTGACAGTGTTCCTTCGATTCTGCCTCGCCATATTATTGTCTTGGAAAAAAATACAATATAATTTGAATTGATATAGTACGATGGGTAAAGGCAGAACTAATCCCATTCTTCCATTAAAGTTGACTTCTTTCTGTAGTATCATTAATATGACCTTGGTAAATAATTCAAACTATGGTGCACCCGTTCTTCAAAGGCAAATTACAACTAATGTTGAAGTATTTCCAAATTATGGTTTTACTGTAACCAATGTTACTCCTATTGAGATTAATCCGGACCTTTTAGAATTTGTGATCTTAACACAGATGCTGTGTGTTCTCACAAGGCAGGGATCCCAAGAAATGCAACTATAAAGAATCAAGGCCGGACTGGCCATAGCAGGGCACTGGGCCTTTCCCCGCAAGGGCTGCGAGGGTGGGGGCCGGTTTTGGGCCCCTGGGGTGCAATTTTTGTTACAGGGCCATTTTTGCAGCATAGCTGCAATATCAGACCCTGTAACAAAGTCGGCCGATATTGGCACTGGCAAACAGCTCGGCCACACCCCCAACCCCTCCGGGTGGCCGGCCGAGCACTTTGCCAGGGCCGGTTTTGGTTCCCAGTCCGGCCCTGTACAGAATAATGGGGCATTTTTAGGTTTGTCTATTGTCTCTTGGAATTTGGCAGGGATCCACACTAAACTCACTGATCCCAGCTGCTTTGCTTTTGTAGAGAAAAATGGCATCTGTATTTTCCAGGAGACAAGAGCTGTGGATAGGGTGTTTATTAACGGTTATACCACTTATTGTGTTGAAGCAATTGCCCAGTGGAAATCTGGAAGAGCTATCGCGGACCTTGTAATCTTATTTTGTCTGTATATAAGCAGTTATTATTCAATGCTGCTGCTATAATAGGGATCCAGTTCACCTTCCCTACAGGCTTAATCCTGACTATGTTTAATGTTTAAGCTAGGTCTGTACCCTCAGGTAGTGAGTCTCTGGTGTGGTTCATGTTAGTTGGCCTAATTGTTGGTGTATACCAAACTAGTTCTAAGGTTTTGATGGCTGGGGATTTTATTGTTTCTTTTGAACCATCCCCTCTACTGAATACTGTATTTGAAGAGGAGGACGAGATTTTGAGTATAACAACTTTAGCATTAAGCACTGGTAAATATTGTCTCTCCGATCGCCAATCATCCACAGGGTCCGGGGCGGTGAGATCACAACCGACCGGCTGACGGTGGCGGTCCCATCGCCATCGTAATGAGGACCTATTTTCTTGAACATGTAGGTAATAAAAGAAAATACAAAAACGTTTGCTGCAGAAAAGAATTCAGGTAATTATGTCCTAACAGAATATTTATAGAATAAAATTTAAAAAGAAATATGGCTCGAGGCAAAATGGTTCAGGCAGAGGAAAGGAAGATGCAAACATGACCTGCCTAAAACCAACACCCTTGGCCTCTGGCTATTGACACATGTTCCTGGCAGAATGCCGGACACTGAATGCAATTCTAAAGTTCATGTTCATGAGCAGAAAACTTAAAAAGATAATGCAGTACAAGTTGTTCAAACAGAAATGTTTGTATGAAACACAGATTGTTGTAAAATGTCTGCTATTGGACACATTTTGTAGCTTTCGTGAGTACTGGAAGCACCATGTGAATCCAAGATGCCAGCCTGAGTCTGCCATCTTGGCCGGGGCGTGCTGGCCTCTGTACCAAATTGGCTAGGGGCGCGCAGCGTCAGGACTTTGGCTGCATGTACCCACATGCAAGCAATTACATCATGAGTACCGAAAGTGTCAGTTTGGCTTTTGGAAAATTTCCATTTTGATTTTTCTCTTTATTTAAAAAAAAATATTTTACTTAAATCTCCAGATCTTCAAGTACCCCCTTGAAACTCTCCCAAGGCACATCTGCAATAGGGTGTCTGGGTTTAGGTGCATTAATGTTAGTTTTTTAGGAACTGTACAGTGTAGTTTTAGTATCTATGGGGGAAAGGCGCATCAGAAGAGGCAAAACAGTAGGCAGACACATTCTGCAAACTCCACTACTTCTGATTAGCTCTGTAGATATCTGTTTTGTCAGCCATAAAAAAAGATATTTCCTTTGAAAAATAAAACTTCTTTAGAAAAGCCATGTAAAGAGTTGTGTGACCAGATAATTGGCGTGTGCCCACATCTACATTAACAAGATTGATTACCAAACAGAAAACCACGGTACCCATTAGCGTCAAATAACATTTTTTCTCGTAAAAAATGCTTTATTAAATTTTGCTCAACTCCAGAAACAAATCCGCAACGATATTATTAAATCACTGAGACAACAAATACTGGAGAGTTTGTGGTGGGTGGAAAGATTGTGTTTCTTTAATTGTTTTAAATTATTCTTCTGCATGGCACCGACAATACAAACAGGGTTCATGTTATGTAGAACCATTTCATTTCCATAGTAAACACCACCAGAACAGCTTGAAGCAGAAACAAACCTCCCACTTACTAAAATACACCCCGACGGGATGAGCACACAGCTCTGAATTTAGGAAGCTATGCAAAGCTTTCACGCGTGAAATGGGAGCTTCAATCAGTGTAAAGCAAATGTAATTTCCGCTCTTAGGCAAAAGTACAGCGAGTTCATGTTCTTACAAAATCCAGGAAAGGGGCAACATATGGAGTATTTATTCCTCTAGTTAGATTGAGGGGTAACGGGGGCGGTAGAATGCCTGCAGGTTTCTCTCTGCGTTGAAGTCATGGCAATGTTTAGCCCACGTTTATCTCTGTAAAATGGCGGCAGTTTCTTTAATATTACAACAACTGACAGCGATAGGATGGAGTGGTTAGAAGACTCGTAATCATAACATTTTTCATTTCATCTCTGGTATTTAACTGAAAGCTTTGATTAGTGTCTCAGAGGCAGTTCCAATGATGCAATGTGTAGCTGCTGATTTCACTGTCTTCGTTGTTATTTTTGTGCTAAGCAGGACAATACGCTCACTAAAAATCTTGACAACATTTTGCGATTTTGTAAAAAAATAACATAATTAACATTTTGGCAAAAAGCGGATTTTTTCTTTTTTTAACCAAAGACCCTTTGAAGTAAAACCCATGCAAACAGTACATTTAAAAAAAATCTTATGATTTACTGGGCAAGTACAGGCTCTTGGGTCAATAAAAGGACGACAGCGCAAGGAGGCAGGATCGTAACCACTACCCATCATGTTCTTAACTACCCTCTCAGACAAAAGGGGCCCATGACCAACCAACAGACTCCACTCAACCTCGCCCCTGACTTTGACCTGCAATGCGAACCGGCAGTACTCACTGGGGTGGGACTACATCCCCCAGCTTCCCAGGCCATCACGTGGGGTCTGACAGGGTGCTGGAGTGCTATAAAATCATTGGCGGCATCCCTCTGCACAGGACGCGCACGGTCACGCCTGGACGTGTGCTCGAGCGAAGACCGGGCCAAAAGCGAGCCAGTCTGCGCCCATCCGCGCCATTCTGAGCCCGTCCATGGCTGAACTAGGCTGGGCTGGACCTTCTTCTTTGACTCTGGCTCTGTTTCGGCTCTGGCTCCTATTGTTGTGTTTGGGCCTCCCACCATTTTATGACCTGCCTTGCTGCCTTGGATTTTCTATCCAGGAAGTAAGTGGGAATTGCATTTCTGCACTTTTGTAACTTAACACACAGACTTGTCTTTTTCCTTTGTTGCCCAACTGGATATCTTGCACGGGGCCCAGTACTTTTACAACCTACAACCTTTAACACCATGGGTAAGTGCAAGACTGGGAGTACAAAGCCAGGAGCAGGTACAAAACGCACAACTACAGACTCAGTCCTTGCGCGAGCTGTGGGAGTCATTTCAAAGAAAATAGAACTGGCACAAGGCTAAGTGGGCTCGTGGAGACAACTGAGGGTCCTATAACCATGACCAGTTCAGATAGGGAGCAGGATCTGGTGGAGAGGCATAGCATTAATGAGGCCCAGGAAGATCTCATTCACCAGCAGCCTCCTTCTGTGCCATTGGCAGCCCCTCCCACTATGGCCTCCATTTCTTCAGTTCATTCACCAACAGCCAAACATGAGAGGAAGAGCCAAAGGGCTGTAGCCGTTAGCCCTAGCCCGTTTGACTCCCCTGGCCTGGTCTGTCCTGTGGTGGATAACCACCTAGCTCCTCTGTATGATACTCTTTGGGCGCTCATTTTGTGTAAATTATCGGACATTATCAAAGATTTGTGGTCACCACTCAGGGAGAAGCTAGAAAAGATAGAAGGAACCATTGAGAAAGTAACCTCTCTCTGCCAGAATATGGCAAACCTGAGCATGACTAATGTTTTTACAGTGGAACCCCCCCCCCCCCCAAACTTCAGAGGGCTCTGTGGTAACCACAGATGCCCTGTGGTGTGACCAGGGAGTTGAGCTAGGGCTTCATATGCAACAGCATTTAACTAGGCAGCAGCAGCAATCAAAAGCTACAGATAATCCCCAACTGAATCAACTTCCACCCTCAGTTACCCAGCCACAGATTCCAGTAGTGCATCGTGCTGATTCTAATATCCGTCCGGCTTCTTGTGACCCAGTAGCAATCAATTTGCCACCAGCTCTATGTGGCTGTCTTGGCTTATATCCACCCTTGAATCCTGGATCAAATGAAACCCCAAAGTCTTTGAATAAATTGGCCTAATGTGAACCATATATTTTCATCTGATAAAGCACATCAAATTCTGCTAGCCAGGAGAGTGGGTTGGATTGGGCCTATGAGGAATTTTTTTAAGGGTGACTGTATTGTCATTAACTTCCAGCACCCAAGATTCACCGGTGAATCCCTGACAAGATCTGTGCCGTCCTCCCCATTTGTTAGGAACATGGCTCTTTTTCCACTGGGCTTCTTTTATCACCACCTACATAGCTTTGAAGAAATGGATTGTACCAACCTGAAAACTGCAGAGAGGGACTGGGCAAGATCCCCCGCGCTTTTATTCTCTGCTGGCGACGAGGAACAGGTTCCAGTATTGAGCTTACTACAAGCCAGCCATTGAGAACCAAAGCAAGTTTTGACCATTGATGCTGAGGTTGACAACTCTGGAGGCACTATGATGGACTTTGTTGTAGATTTACCTAATCCTGAGGTAGTAGGTATTACTGGGTCAGAGAAAGGCCTAGTAAATGTTAACCATAAACCCACTGGAAATAATTTTGAAGTTAATCATATCCCTAGTTGCTTGATTATTATTAACTTAAACTGATTTTTGTTGTGCAGAATATATATATATATATATTTTTTGCAGATTCATATAGCGCGAACTCGACCCGAAGGTATTGGAGCGCTTTACATGAGCACCAGTTACGTTACACAAGGACACATTCATATTTTTGGTAGGCGCGGGGAGATTAAGGGACTTGCCCAGAACCACAGGATGTTGAGTCAACACTGAGGCTCAAACCTTGGTTTTCCAGCTCCAAGGTCGGCAGTCTCGCCGTGAGACCACATCCTTGCCCTCTCCCTAGTTGAACTCACAAAGTTGCCTTGAAGTTTTTGCTTACACTAAATGATCACCTACTGTGTTTTAATGTTGCCCTTTGTATCTTCAAAGCCATCAACTTGAGGAAAAGTGTTATGTATTCGAAATCCTTTAGGTTAATGGAATACTCTAATGACTGTAAGGTAAAGATGGTCAATTAATTATGTGATTAGTTGGAATTGTTTTAATACTGCTTTTATCATATGTTTTTATGCACTTTTATGGCTGTTTTTAACTTGCCGAATAAAGTTTTTGGAACTGAACCGACTCTTGCAACATATCTACCATAGCATATGACAGGCATGCTAAGGAAGCCGCTTCAGTGGAGGGAGAGTGGAGGTGGCTGAGTTGCTTATGTAACTTCTCCAGCAGTTTTCCTCAGCCTGCCTCCATCAGAATTTCTTCTTCAGTGTATTCTCCCAAGAGCACATTTACATGCTGAGAGGATGCTTCAGCACAGTGGAAATTTTCTGCAGTCTGAGCAGTATTTTGCACCATTCCTGAATCGGAGCAGCTCTTCCAGCATATGTGCAGATGCCTGCAACAGATATGCTAATAAGGCAACTCTAAACTGTCTCTAGATATATGTTGCTGACTCAGAGGGACATTTTAAGGGAGGTGCTGTAGAAATCGTGCAGCAGCCACTTCTGTCACTCAAAAAGAATGTGTGTGGTTTTAGGAATTGGATGGTAGGATAACCTGGCATGGATCCATCTTAAGGAATTGGTAAAACGCAAAAGCTATGGGAATTTTAAGTTAGATTAGGGGAGACAGTGGAAATGTGCATGGGATTTTTGTTGGGCAGGGCATGGCCTGACAACCATGTATGAAACTGTGATTGGGCTTAAGAATGTGACAAGGAGGTGTGGTATTATTTGTGGGTTGTGGCAGGATAACAATGTATGGGACTGTGCTTGGGTTGAGAGAGCAGCAAGGTATATAAGGCCCACTGTCTGAAACTTTCTGACAGTGAGCCTTAGCTTGCATACTGTAACGTTTTTCCTTCAGACGATGATGAGGTTAACTCAAAATCTTTCATCTCCCTTTTTTATGACGTAAGGGTAGCAAGGTAGCCAGGTATATATTTGTGTTTGGGTGGAGCATGGTGATACAGTCAGGTATGGGACTATGCTTGAGACGGAAAGGTGGCAAGAAAGCCACTTAAGTGGTCACATCTGTGATTTGGAGTGCTAAAAGACAACCAGAGATGGTAAAAGGAGGCTGATAGGAAAATGTGGTTTGGGGGCATATTTAAGATGGAATTGAAGCAGAAAATCTGTGACCGCAATAGTTTAGGGCAGGAAGTGATGTTAGAATCAGGCATTGAACTCTTTGCACATTTGGGTTTCAGGGCAATGAGGAATGCGGTTGTCATTGGTGGTGGGAGGGTGGCAGGACATGCACATGTGGGGGTTTATGAGGGTGAAGGCCAGGCTGAAATTTTGGCCATTTTATGGAGTGTACATGCCACCTCAAAAAACGGGCAGGATTTTATATTATTTTATTGATAGAGTTTTATATAGCACAAAAAAGACCATTTCTAGTATCGGAGCCCTGTCCAATGTGAAAAAAACACAGAAAATGAAAACAGGAACACATAGATTCTTGGAGCTGATAACGCGCACAAGACCATTTCAGGTAACTGGGCATTATACAGCAGTATACATATGGGAGGTTTTGAGATGAAAGATCGGCAATGATCACAGTTGGTATTGGTAAATAAAAATAATTGATAGAATGTCAAACATGGGAAATAACAAAGAGAATGTTACGAGGAGCAAACAGACTCTAGGGGGTACGGTTAAGAAAGGTACAATATCATTGGGGATGGAATATATTCAATAATAACAATTTTACTTCTTTCTTGAAGAGGGTGATTGAGAGGTTGGTCCTGGTCTCGGGAGTAAGACAGCTCCAAATTTTCTGGGCAATTCCAGGGAAGACTCGCTTGTAGGTTTTCTTTTTATTGAATTTTTGCGGCTTCAGCAGTAGGGAGCTTGTGCTTCAACAGCATCTAATTCTACCAGATAGAGCCAGAGTCTGGGCCAGGTGGGATGGATTATTTAGAGGGAAGCACTTATGTGTCATGGAAACAGTTTTGAGATGGGGCCTTGCCTCATAAGGTAGCAAGTTAAGTGCTTAGAGGACAGGTTGATATGTTTTTTCGAGCATGTTATGAGCCGAGTAGCCTCATTCAAGGTAGCCTCCGAAGGTACTAGTTTTATTTTTGGTAGGCCCACAATGGTAGCTTTCCTGAAGTCTAGTTTGGGTTAGGCCTGGATAGAGTTTGCGGAGTTCTGCTATACAGAACTCCGTGAAGTGCTGAATAAACTGCACCGCGCTCCGCGGAGTTCCGCAAGCGGCAGAGTGAGGTAAGTCATGCTGCTCAGGCTGATTTGTAGCACTGAGAGTTTGTCCCACTCTTGTAACATCAGCATGAACGGCACTACGTGCAGCACATTAGGGCGTTGCTTCTTTCTGCCGCTCGAGTAGATATTCTACTCGAGTGGTAGCTACCCCAAATGTCGCTGGGAGGTGGTCTAGCATACAATTTTCCTCTCTTGTGTTCACCAACTTCAAGTTGGTGAGCCACAAGAGAGGAAAAACTCTGCTCTGTGCCGCTATGCAGAGTTTTTCGGAACTCCGCACTCTACACGGAGTATGGAGAAGGAAAAACTCTGCAAACAGAGGGGAATTTTATGCCCAGGCCTAGTTTGAAGATCACTAGTACTTGAATCACTGTCTTGAGAGTTGCAGTGGGAAGGAACGGTTTTATTTTCCGTAGTGCATGAAGCTGATGATTGGCCTCTCTGGTGGAGCCGCTGATGTAGTTCGATGAAGTGTAGGGTACACTTCAAGGCTGTAAAATGTGGGATTTTTCCTTTGATGTTAGAAGAGGCATTGGGTGGAGAAATTAGGAGGAGTTCAGTTTTGAGTGTGTTAAGTTTGAGATGGTTACGTGTCAACCAATGATGTGGTTTTGTCATCAGCATACATATAGAAGAAGATGTTAGAGGCTTTGAGGATTTCAGTCATGGGTTCCATGTACAGGTTGAACAAGGTGGGGGAAGGTATTGAGCCTTGAAAGATACCAATCGTGATTGGTGTCTGGTTGGATAGGGTATGGTTGATCAAGACTCGTTGATATCTGTTGTGTAGCAGTGAGGAGAACCTTTTTAACACGGTACCAGAGAGACCCATTCCTGCATTCTAAGGGGTTCATAAGCATCTCATATCTGAATGTCTCAAACAAAGCTGCTAGATCAAGTAGGATTATTAAGCAAGAATCCTTTAGATCGAGGAAACATAAAGCTTCATTGACAATGTGGACCAGGGAAGATTCAGTACTGTGACCCAAACCAGATTGGCATTGCTTAAGGAGTTAGAATTGCTCAATGTGACTAAACAGTTGTTGATGCACACATTTTTTCAAGACCCAGGCCAAAGTTAGGATGTTGGACATTGGGTGATAGTTGTTAGGATGAGACTTGTCAGCGTTAGCTTTTTTTTAAATAGGGGTATTCTGGCCACATTTTAGATAGCCAGGTATCTGTGCTAGGATGTGAGGCAGTGAGCTTCCAATGGCCCCTTCTGTTTAAAAAGCTCCCTTGAGCCAGCAAACTGATGAGCTTTAGAGACTCAACTGTGTGCCTGTGAGTGGTGCTGAGACCTGTGAAGACTTTGGCAACATTTCCAGCAACCCCAAATTAAATTGCTTTTTGTTCTCTACTGATGAAGGATGAAATCCAGAAACATGTCTAGAGATGTACAGCACGGTTTCCAGCAACTTTGGTGAAAAACTACAAATAATATGAAAGTAAGCACTAATTATGTACTGCCTTTACTATAATGCCAAGGGGCAAACAGTGCTGGGATGTGAAGCTGTGTGCACCCAACCCCCTTTCATGTTGATGGAAGGGACTAGGAAACGCTGGATGATAACAGACAGCATGCTTGAGTTGCTATTAGGGGTGTCTTTAACCCAATGTTTGGCTTTCACTAGTTGACCTTTGGTGATAGCTGCCCTTTAAGCTGTTAAAACGGTGATGCAATGATGGTCAGTCCAGTCGCATGGTACGATAGATTCAATTTGGATGAAATTCATCTTGCTATGAATAAATCTAAAGTGGCCCCTTTATTATGAGTAGGGCTGTTACAGGCTTGAGTCTTTAGTTGAAATGTTGATCCTCAGATATTAGCAAGAGGACATTAGCAAAGTAGAGATTTGTTTTACTGAGAGGTTGAACCACTTGATGCAGGCTATGCCACCCCGTGGTGGCCTGAGCAATCTAGTCAGATGATGCCATGAGGGTTGTAACTAGGATGTCTAGTATAGGGGATAAGAATTAATTTAGCTATGTTTCAGTGAGTAGTTTGTAGGTGTAGGTCAAGGTTGATTATAAGGTCAGCTAGGATGTCACATTTTGGCTTCTTTGGGGGCAGTGGAGAAATTGGATGTAGGGTGCATGGTAAATACTGCTGTGGGTGTGGGTAGGACCCTGCTACATTTGCAAAGGAGTGTTACTCTCAGCTCTGGAGATTCTGCTTTTGTCTCTTCTGTGCCACGTCGGTGTTAAAAAAGTAATGCAAACCTGAAGTAAAATATTTTCAAATCTAGTGGAAATCTGTTGTTATTAAAAGTGCTTGCTTATTACTTATACTTATAACAGTAGACATTACTTTTATTATTATTTAAAGACTGCTATTGTAGGCTGTTGTGATACATTGACATATAGAAACACACCTGACAGACAACATTACATTTTTCTGTTTTTAACTCAAGAAAGTCTGTTCTAAAACTGGCAACTGAACTTAGAGATAAAGACAAAAAATACGTATTCTTTCCACACTGGCGTTCCAAGCCCAACATCTCTCCGGCCAACACACTCTGCTCCCCAAGATCATTACTTTGCTTTACTTTCCACAGTACATTATCATGTGCTGCTAAGCACTTTTGGTGTTGCTGTGTACCTGGAGCACTTGAGGTGGTAGTGTCCACAGGTGCGATGGAGGGTATTGAGGTGGATGCAGACTCCTCCTCTGCATCACGTTTCTGCTCCGCTCTGGCAAGGCATTTGGTGTGGCATGCTCTTATGTGCTTACACATCCCCAATGATGTGGGGGAGTACTTTGTAAAAGTACTCCCTGAGAAGGTCTTCGTACATATTCGGTATGTGTCAATTTTAGCTGACACCCCCTTCTTTCATAGATGGATTGTGAAGAACTGCTGCATAAGCATATCTTTGTTGGTTGGTGGAGTTTTCCCCTGATGTTCTTCTATGTCTTCTCTTTTCTCTCCAGATGCCATTCTAAAAGTAAAATCCCTCAACAATTTGCAAAAATGCAAAGAATACTGGGAAGGACCAACGCAACAAGTGATCACACCTATGTGCCACTCCTAAATGAGGTTGAAAGGGTACAAACTTAAATGAAAATTACTGTTTTATATTAAACATAATTAAAACACATTGTTGGTCATGTGGCTCTCCCATGGAAACTAAATTAGGAAGTAAAACCCACACAGAACTTCCACAGAGCCCTTCCATTCGTTGTATGAGTCCCGCGGGAGCACAGCAGGATCATGAATTGTGAAACATAATTAAACTAATAATATACGTTAAGTTTGTACATTAAAACATACCACAGAAAATCCACTATAAATCCTAGAGACAAAATAGTAATTGTTCTTTACTTTGTTCATTAGATTTTAATTTATATAAAAAAGCTATAGTAATTCAATGAACTAACTTAAGGTTAAAGCAGTGGTTTCCAAACTTTTTGAACCTGTGTCTCCCTTGACCTATTGCCCTTTGGCGTCGCTCCCCATTATATTACTTTTTTTTTGCGGGTGGGGGAGATGTAAGCAGAGTAGGCCTGTATGGAGTTTGTGGAGTTTCTGCTACATGGAACTCTGTGATGTGCCGAAAAAACTCCTCCACGCTCCGTGGAATTCTGCATGTGGTGTAGTGCTGTAAGTCGTGCTGCTTGCACTGATTTTTAGCACCAGGGGTTTGTCTGCACCATGCGCAGAGCAAGAAGGCACTGCTGCTTTCTGTCGCTCGAGTAAATGTTCTACTCGAGTGGCAGCTTCCTCAACACGAGCGGCAAATTTCTCATCATGAGCAGTAGCGACATGCCGTGACCGCACGCGTTGAGAAATCTCACTGGGAGGTGGTCAAGCATGTGATTTTCCTCCCTCTTGCTCACCAACTTAATGTTGGCGAGCTGCGAAAGAGGAAAAACTCAACTCCACACTGCTTTGCAAAGTTGTTTGGAACTCTGCGCTCTTCGTGGAGCACGTAGTGGCCAAAACTCTGCAAACTCTGCTGGTGGAGCGGAGTTTACCACCCACCCCTACTGTAGAGCCCCATGTAGTGTCAACAACTGATTAGATTGACATGTTTCCTTGGCAGTGTGGCCCTTGAGACTGAGGTTGGTGTCCAGGGTGAATCCAAGTAACTTGGTGTTGTATGAAAGTTGGGGACTGAATTGGGCTCGGTTCACATAGCAGACTCAGGTTTGGACTATTAATTGCTTGTTTTTCTTGCAAATAGCAGCTCTTTGTGGTGCTGAGCCTCAGATCAGTGATTAACATCCAGTTCTGAATGAGGGGCAGACACTGCTTGTGATGTAGAATGCCTGGAGCTGAGGACACTTTCAAGTAATATGATCTTTTCCCAGCAGTGCCCTGTGAGTGCTAAGACTGTAGCAGTGACCTCTCCCTGCGATGTACCCCATAGGACCCCAGAAACATTAGCTTCCTCTAGCAGCTTGTCTTTGATATAAGACTCAGCAGTGTGAGCTTTCTAACATCAGTGCTCTCTCAGTACTCTCACTATAGCACTGTGAGTCCCCTTCACTGTCCCCAGTGCTTTATGACCCCAGCAGCGTTATCTTCCTTCCATTAGTGGTCTGATGGTGCTGTACAAAACCAGCCCAGCAGCGTGACCTTCCTCCCATCTAGTGATGGGCAAGCCAGACAAGACTGGAAGCTGGCTCCAGTTCCAGTTGAATATCTACCCTGTCCCTTCCATTGCCCATGGAACTAGTGACCCTCAAAGGATCTGGACCCAGCATCCCAGACAGTGAAATGAAATGAAAAAAAATTAAATGAAATGAGGATTTCTAAAGCTCACTACTTTCCGCGGGTGTCTAGGCGCTGACTTCCAAGGGGAAAAGGGGAAGGGAAAAATACAGACATCAGTGAGGCACCAGAGAAATAGAGGAGCATACTAAGCTAATAATTAAAAAGCCAGGTTTTAAGCGCTTTACGAAAGGTAAGCAGTTTATTCGAAGTTTTGAGAGTAAATTGCATCGTATTCCAGAGTTTAGCAGTCGCGACTGCAAACCTCTTGCCTCCCCAGGTAGCTCTTTTAAACATGGGAACAACCAGATTATTCTGGGAGGCAGATTGTGGGTTGCTGGCAGGGATATAACGATGGAAGAGGTGCCTAATAGACAATGGACCCTCAGAATGAAGGGCTTTGAAGGCTTTGCACAGGGATTTGAACATAAGCCTTTTTTTGACCGGGAGCCAGTGGAGTAAGGGGAGAAACTTGGACACCAACTGATGTTTTGGGATCCCTAAAAGCAACTTGGCCGACGCATTCTGAACCATTTATAGTTTGTCCAAGGCATTCTTGTGGGCGGTCAATAACAGCCCATTGCAGTAGTCAATTTTAGAAAAGACTAGTGTGGTAATCACTGTTTTACGTAGGTCTGGAGGGATAAAAGGGAGGACCTTCCTAAGAGCTTCGAAGATGAAAAAACAAGACAAGGTGATGGCATTGGCATGGCCCACAAAGGAGAGTTTTTCGTCAAACTGAACTCCCAGATTTATCAATTTTACCACAGGAGTGGGGAGTGCACCCATTTCCTGAGGCCACCAACAAGGGGACCAAAATGATAGTTTATTACCAAAAAGCAGCACCTCAATTGTATTTGAGTTCAACTTCATACAGTTGTTAGACATCCACCTCCCAATCTGTAGCATACAGTTGTGGAGGCATTTAGCTGTGTTATCAGCGTTCCCTGTGACTGACACTACAAGTTGGGTGTCATCAGCTTAGGAGACGACAGAGAAGCCAAGGCCTTTGATCGGTGAAGCCAGAGGTCCAACATACAGATTAAAAAGGGTGGGACTCAGTGACGACCCTTGTGGTATGCCCCAGGAAAGGGTGAACGGAGTGGATCTGTGACCATCACATTCCACGTACTGCATTCTGTCGGTAAGACATGAACTGAGGAGCTTAAGAGCAGTGCCTCTAACACCTATCTCGGATAACCGGTTAATAAGGCGTTGATGGGTCACAGTATCGAACGCTGCCGAGAGATCTAGCAAAATTAGTGCAGCGTTCCCTCCTTCGTCTAAAGTTGTTATGACATATTCTGCGGCTGTGATCAAAGCTGTCTCAGTGCTATGTTGGTTTCTAAAGCTGAACTGAGAAGAATCCAGTAAATCGTGTTCCTGGATATTAAGAAAGTGCTTGGTGTTTATACCTTTCTCTATAAGTTTGGCCGGAAAGGGAAGTCGAGATATTGTCTGCAGTTGTTGGGAGTATCAGCCTCCAGATTGTTTTTTTTAAAGAGAGGAAGAATTGATGCGACTTTCCAACTTTTGGGGAAGTAACCAGACAGGAGCATATGATTAAAAATCCCCAACAGATGTCCAGGAACTATAGCTGATCCCAACTGTAGTACGCTAGGAGGGCATGGGTCGAGAGGTGAGCCCGACTTAATTTGCCTGAACCAGTTGGTAGCTTGGTCTATTGTAAGGGGGAGGAAGCCAAAAGACTGGGATTATTGGAATGGGAAGGTATCACCACTTCTGTCTTTGCGATTGTCGCTATCCTACTTGCCTTTCCTGCTTTGGGGTCTTTATACACTGCTGCCTGAGGGTTGTCAATCGAGCATCGACCCCCAGAGCTGGCACTTTAAGTTAACGCATTGAAGATCACTTCTACCTTGGTTTTAAAAAAGGTAGCAAGTTTGTTGCAAAAAGAAGCATCTGCGTTAAGATTGCTGGCTGGAGATGGGTTGCTAAGCTTGACCACAGTGGAGAATAACTCCTTTGGGGCACTCAAAGCCGTGTTAATCTATTTATGAAGAAATTGGATTTAATTTTGGACAGAAGTTTTTTGTACTGTTGTAATTTTTCCTTATAGGATTCTTTATCCTCCAAGCAGTTATTCAACCTCCATTTCCTCTCTGACCTTCTGCACGATTGTTTGACAAGTCTAAGTTCTTTGTTTAACCAGGGTTCAGATGGAATGGTTCTGTTGTTGTTTCCTCGGTTGGGTGGAGCTAAGCTGTTAATAGAAACCTAATCCATTGATGGTAATACTCCGTTGCTTGATCCAGATTGGGAGATGCTGTCATGATAGAATCTTTAAGGGCTCTAGTGAATGTGCCTTTCGAAATCAAATGCCAAGGTCGATGGCTAATCCTAAGCAGGTTCTTGGGCGCTTTCAGATTGTGGCCCCCTCGGTTCAGTTGGAACATCACTGCCCTATGGTCGACCAGGTTAATGGTAGAGACTGGGAGACCTGAATGAGAGGACAGTCTGAAAAGATGCCATCTAGGGTATGGCCGCCACAATACATAGGACCGCAAACTAGTTGTGATAGCCCTAGAAGAGAGAAGGAGGCTGTAAGATCAAGAGTGCCCGGATCCTCCATGTTCTCTAGGTGAAAGCTGAAATCACCAAGAATAGTGAAGTCAGAGGAGTTAACTTTTATGTCCCTTGGGGACTTTTCCATGTCTAAAAAGAGATTTCTAGGACCAGGGGGTCTATAAATCAGGGCTCCATTGAAGGAGTAGTGATTAGTAAGGCCAATTTTAAAGGTCAGGGCTTCGCAACCAGGGTAGGGTAGAGGGTCAAATCTGACTTTGAAGTTGACTTTAAATATAATTGCTAGGCCACCCCCTCCATTTCCAATATGGTCCAGCCTGGCTAACGAATAGCCGGGAGGGGTGGCTGTAACCAGGTCTGGGCCAGATGCGGCATCAGCCCAAGTCTCAGTTATAAACGCTATGGGGCAGATTTATGAGCCCCTTGCGCCACTTTTGCGTCACTTTTAACATGGGAAAAGTGACGCAAAAGTGGCGCAAGGGGCTCATAAATCTGCCCCTATGTGCCTCTATTTCTCCCTAAGTTAGTTCTTAAAATGCAAAAAACACTGAATACAGGACAACTGAGTGAAAACTGGAATTAGAAATTAGAACAAAGAACGTGTATTGACCACTCAATTTGTCCTGTTGAAGAGTAGTAATCTGTGCACCGCCTCCCTGGGATCTCCTGCACCTGCTATTAACAGGACAGAGAAATTTCAGGCAAATCCCTTTACTTCACATTCTCATTTTCCTTGGCCACCTAATATAAAAGCGCCATGAAGTAAATTTGTTCAGGGTGCAAGCAATACAAAAAAAACAACTCTTATTCTATTTAGCTGAAATATGCTTTACATACATTTGCAGAGCTGTCCCTATATTCAGTGGTCATGACAAACTGACATTTCATGCTCACAGATGGTGACGTCATCATGGTACCAGCGAACTGGAGCAAATCACCTTGATGATGGGAGACACAGCTAAATGTTTGGCTGTATCTCACTCTACTTCATTTCACTCTAATCACAGCCCCAGGCACATGTTGGCACGGACACTATCTGCATAGCATGCAATGCACACACGACACCAAAAGACTTCATACACAGGCCAAACTCCATGTATGCATTACTTTCCATCCATGCACTATCTATTTATAATAGTAAGCATCTTATCTTTCACCCTTTTCACAATGCTACATGATACGGCATAGCAACAAAACATGATGAGAGCATGTTAAGCATCCGACCTTCAAGCACAACATGAAAACACCACTGATATAGATCATATTAAAGACACCCACTCTCCCACCCAAGCAGTCCCAAGGAGCAGCATATTACCCACCAAACCCTGGGCTTCAGCACCTATGTGGGGGTATGCATTGCCATACAAATGCCACTACAATACAATGCTGTAGAACAACCTCTTGCAAAGAGGTAGTCTGGACACAGACCAAAGAAGAAGGAAGCCCCTGAATGACCTCCATATTTTTCATTGCTAATCCTCCACTGAAGATCCTTTGTGCCAGACCTCTTGTATTGCAAGGATATTGCTTTATCACCACCACCATGGCTGCCCATTGCATCTACATTCTTGAAAGAGTGCTCCTGTTCTTTATGAAGTCTATTTTCTCCTCAGGTTCCATGGCCACTACCTTGCACAACCTGTTTCCAGTGACCCTTAGGGCATCTGCTGATTCATCCCACATCTTCCTGCTGTCCTGGGCTAGATGTGTAGGGAGTGATCGCTCAGCTCTCCACAGACACCTATAGAAGTAGTGAAGAGAGACCGCTTACACATGAAACTTTGGCATTCTGCTGCCTTCCTGTCACTGCTCGTTCTTGCAAACAGGAGCCAGAAATCGATGAATGAGCAGAAGCACCTAGACAATGGATCTGTGGAGCTGCCAAGTGACCCCAGAGCGCCACATTCACAAATCCTGGCTTCAGTGCCAGCAGCGCTCTGCACTGGGGCATGTGTGATTGTTGGACTTTCATTGATATTTCATTATAAGTGAACGTAGCCTTTCCTGATTTAATGCTGTTTTGGGATCCATGGATACATTGCCACCTGTGTAATTTCCTGCAGAAAAGGACTGCACAACCATAGCAAAATTAAATAATTGAATGCAATGTGATATAAGAACTCTGTGGCACAGCACTCTGTTAGAGTAATCTTCCTGCAAGTTAAACACTGTGATTTGAAAGCCCTTGGAGAAAACTGCGCTGATGATTACAGCCAGTTAAATGTTGAAATGTCAGCAACATCCAAGGAGACAGATATTTCAGGGGGTGACTGATGCCAGCTGTTATCTTGTCAAATCTTTCATTTGCCAAAGCAAAAGGGCCTGGGATGGCTAAGATATTAGAAAATACTGGAAAGCTTGGACATTGAGTAGAGTTTTTCAAAATTGGTCAGCATAAAAGCATTATATTGTTCAATTCTGCTTGTTGGAGGAGTCCTTGCTGAGCCTCTTATCATATGTATTTGAATTAAACCATGGAAGCGGAGATGCTCGTAGTAGACCCTGCAAGGTAAGCAGAGAGTTATTGTGCACCCAGAGAAATATAATTAGGAGTGCATCATGTTTGCAGCAGACAAGCCAGGATACCCATGAGTGTACTGCAATGAGTCAGTATCCAGTAAGAGAGCAACAGTAGAATGAACCGCAAGACTCCTTGTTCTCCGATTACTGCAGTAATACAAGAAACGTTCTTTCCAAAACACTTCCGCTTACCCGCCCTCTGGTTTATAATGCCTCTGTGTCGGTCTTGGCCACAAGATACATAGGAAGAAGTGCACCAAATTTTCTGCCACTCATGGCTCGCAAGACCTGCAGAAACAAAACAGAAGGTAGACGTGAGGGGGGGGGCACACTGGGTCACCAGGCTTTTCACTTCTGGAAGAGCCCAGGGTGAGGTCTGCTGCAGCCAGTCTCCGAGATCAAACACAAGAGTGTGTCATGAACCTGCAAGATCCCTGAAAACAAGCACAAAGGAATCCCCGCCCATATAATGACAATAAAGGAATTTATTTTTTTCAGTTTGGTTAACATATTTACATTGATTACAGTCATTACACAATTTCACCACAACAGTGGTTTCTGAACTTTGGATTTGGTGCACAGTGTCACAGGCTAGTTTTGATGGTGCTCTGGGATGCCATGGTGAACAGATTGGGAACAACTGGGTTAAAGTGACATTATAGCTAGGTATACAAACAAATCCCATTAACTTATGTTTAAAAAAGAACCAACAAAATTCACTGTAAAAAACTAAGATTAAAGATACGTTACAGTTATAAACATCCTCACTATGTAAAATTTGTCTTTAGCTTTGCATTACAACTATTTAATATGAACAGTTGTACCTCCTCCCTGCCTTCTGTTGTACAAGCCAATGCCCTTTCCGCTAACCCCTGCCATTCTTGGTGCGATTTTCAGCCACTTCCCCTCCCGCTAACTCTCTACAGTTAGCATGTTGTCCCTATGCTTGACCAGCTCCCTTGACCTCTGTTATCTGAGTCCATGCCCTTGCACCATCACTCAAGCCCTGCATGGTCTGTTGTGCTGCTGTTGCTCCTCCTGCCTGACCTGCACAGTTAGCTTGTTGTCCCTGCCCTGCTTCCTCTTGCTTTTCGTTGTCCATTTGCATGTCCCTGTCCCCTCCTTTCATTCCACCCTCCATGAGCTGCCACTTCCCCTCCTGCCTGCCCTGCCTGCCCTGCATTGTCTGTTGTGCTGGTCACTGTCCCTCCCGCCTCCCTAGCATGGTCCATTTGTTGTTGTTGTCCCTACCACCTCCTCCCTGCTTCCATCATCCAAGTCCATGCCCTGTCCCCTACCTCCTGTCCCCAATGGAAAACTGTGCTGTCCCTGCCAACTGCCCTCCATGGTCTGTTGTGTTGTCATGGCACTTCCTTCTTGTCATGCATGGTCTGTTGTGCTACCACAGTCCCTCCTGTACATCTTGCGTGGTCAGCTGGCTGCCTTTGCTCCTGCTCCCTTCCCCTCTGTTGTCTTAGTCCAGCCTCTTCCCTCTCCCTTTTAGCCACCATAGGCCTTGGGGTATGCTTGTGTCTCACCCTTCTTGCCCACCATGGTGCGTTGTGCTACTCCTAACCCTCCCACATACCATACATGGGCTCTTGTGCTGGCACTGCCCTTGTTCGTCAGCTTGCTGTTCCTGCCCTTGACCCCCTCCTGCCTTCCCTCTATTTGCCCATCTGCAAGCCCCTATCCCCTCCCTCCTTCCCTTCATGGTACGTTGTGTTTCCACTTCCCTTCATGTGTGACCTACATAATCAGTTTGCTGCTCCTGCTTTTTCACTCCCCCCTTCCATTGTCCATGTGCAAGCCCCTGTGCCCTCTCTCCTGACCTTTGTGGTCTTTTGTTTTACCACTGCCCATCCTTCCTGCCCTGCTTGGTTCACTGGATGCCCTTGTCTCCTTGCCCCTACTATCTGTTGTCAGTTTGCATGCCTCTATCCCCTCCATCCTCTACTCCATAGTCAGTTATTCTACCACTGTCCCTCCCACTTGCACTTTCTAGTCCATTGAGCTAACATTACTCATCACATCTGCCTTGTGTGATCAGCTTTTTAGCCCTGTCCCCCTCCAATTGCACTTCATTTTAGGCTTAGGTGATTCAGCTGAACTCTACCAATGGACAGAAGAATGCTTGTCAGCACTGCCAGGCTGCTTTTTCAGGCTAGCAGTGCATTCTGTGCTGAAAAATCAGCGTGGAAGGCACCACGCGGTTCGCATTAGTGCAGCCATTTTGTTTTTCCAGCTTTTTCTGCTGTTCTGTGCATGGTGTATGGCCTTTCTCTCAATCTGTGCCAATCCACCTCCTTACTCACTCATCCACCCAGCATTTATTGTTTTTTATCAATATGTGTCTTTCTGTTTGTGTATTTTATGTTTTTGTCTTTTTTTTTACTTTTTCATGACTTTTGTACTTTTTTCTGATTCCTTTCCTCCCTTGTGTTCCAATTCCTTTAGTTTTTCCTTTCTGCTTTGCTGTTTGCTTTTGTCCTACTTTTTTGTTGTTTTCACTCAGTGCCAAGGCAGAACAGGCAGCAAGCGGCGGCACCAGGGCGCCGGCAACTGCAAGTCGCACACTTTGTGGTCACCGATGCTGCTCAGGGGTGCTGCCCCACCCAATATTTACAGAGAAGAAGGTGGCCATGCTTGGTTGTTTTGTGGAGCACCACCTGCCCTTAATGCTGGCAGGAGGCGGCAAGCCTGGTAGAAGGGTACGCCTCACGAAAGCCTTGCCTGCTGTGCGGGAGAGTGCACCATGCATGCGCTGGGGTGCAGTGCCCAACACAGCAGCTTATGCACTGCTGGCAGGCCTAATATATCGTGAACAGGGTGTTGAGGTTGCGAGGTTTGGTGAGTAATTACATTTTGTTTTCTGAAATTGCTGTTTTTTTTCAAATAGCATGCTGCTCACACTCAGAGGTAAGGTAAGTTTAAGTTATGAATAATATCTGATCAAGCTTGACATAGTCAGGTGCTAGGTGATACACACTCATACTTTTCTGCGGTTGCTTGGGCTGAATATTTAAGAAGTGATCAGACTCCTCTGCCCTGTCACTAAGATAATATATCCTGGAGTTAGCATTGCCTTTCTTTATGCAGTGGGTGGAACCACCATCACCAGCGCCACTGCCAATTGTTCTGCTGGCCTGAGTAAGTCCTGTTATTATTATTTCCCTACCTTTTACCTCTCCCCACAATTAGAATCATTTTGCCTTGTTTGTTTTTTAAACTGTCTTTTTTACCTCTTCTCTCTAATGTTTGTTAAATTCTTGTTATCCTATCCCTACATTATGCTTTTTTCTATATTTCATGTTTTTGCAGCTTACTTCCTCCTGCTTGTAGCTTTCTTCTGCTTTTTTAGTAAGTTTTCCCTCTACCCTTATATGTCTTGTGGTACTGTAAGTCTAAGAGAACAGACTTTTGGTACTGTGTAGATTGCGGGCCCAATAAAGCAATTTTTCACCTCACAAAGCTTTCTTGCTCATGCTCAAGCAGTCAAAACAAGAGTGGCCATGGTTATGAACCACCCCAATGTTGTGTTATGATAAATTTATACAGTATAGCTACAGTTTCAATGGTAGTGCAGCATGGCAGGAAAATATGGGATCCCAATGCAGATGCTAACCAAGACTATATGTCCTTCATTGACCATTCCATCCCTTCATTGCACTTCAATAACTTAGAGTCATCACAGCTGTGTCCCTCATTTATGAAACAATTTTGTTTGGCTTGACTACCTGGCTTATCTAACATGTGTACCAATGAACCTCCCAAAGTGATAGTCTCAATAGAAGAATACTAACTGAACTTTAGTGAGTTATTGCTGTTGTACTTTGTTCAAAAATAATAATAATTATGTAGGAGGCGAATCTGGTATCTAAAATGTGTAATCTTTTATCTAGCCGCACAGACCACCAGTGCTGTGGCTTGCAATGGCAGAGCCAGTGTGACAGAGGAGACCCAGCAGGAGGTTGAATGGGGAAATCCCAGCGGTGGCAGGAACGGGTGGTCAAATTGCTTGCTTATTGACAAATGAAGCATACTGTATCTGTTAAGAGATTCCACCCATCATCATTCATCACCTCACTGCCTATGACATTTCACTACCCCTGACCTAGTTGCAGCATGGTTCAATTTGGCATGGCAGTCTTAGCTGTGCAATGTGTGTCAGCTTCAGTTAATATTGCATTACAAAGTTTTCAATGCATTACAAACCAAAAACAAGGTGTGTTTCTCATTGCCCACTCAGTCACCTCCTACCAGTACTTCTCTCCATTATTCTTCGCTAATTTCTGTTCCAGCCTACCAAATAATTGAAAAAAGTATTCTTGGCATGTGCCACATTTTTCTGGCCAACTGATGTATATATATTTCAAAACGTCTGTAGTGGAGGCAGAGTTTTAGATGACACACATTGCTATGTTAGCATAAGCGTCTTAGATGTTAGAAATGCCATCTTGCAACTTTTGCTGCTTTTGCACACGACACTGCAGATAGATGTTATTATTTGAAAACTGCTTGCTTGCCTTTTCTTCAAATGAGAACTGACTGTTGTTCACATCCCTAGACGCTCACTGCGACCTTGGTCTGAACATTGTGTGCAGAAACAGTGTGAGCCACCAAACAATGTATGTTTTTGAGTTCAGGTTGATCGGCCTACGCTCTAGCCATAACACGCACACAGTTGCAAATATCTGAAAGTCGAGAGCTTTTAATATTGCAGTTTGCATGCATTACACACATTCTGGAGAAGAACTTTTCCAGGCACAGAGCAAAGCTGATCCTGTGATGTGAATTACCTAAGCTGATTTTTACGATATGGGGTTCCCCATTCAAACCTAGAGACCTTCTATTAGTCTAATAATATTAGCTTACTAGCGAAGGGAGGGTGGTTGTATTCCACTATCATTTGTAATATGATTTCTCCCTTAATTTTCGATGGTATCGTAACAATGCTGATGGTTTTAATTTTACTCATTTGTCTGCGTATGTTAGCCAAAGTCCTGCATCTTCGGACACGTAGTTTATAAAATAAACATTTTAAACTTTACTGTGTCTCTGAATACTCTTGTTGTGGACTGATATGAGAATAATAACGAACAGGTATTTCTGATTCTCACCATTCCTGAGAGTACTCTAAGTCGGATATTCTGGGTTCTCTAATCATTGGTAGCTTCTATATGGTATGAAGAGCGAATGAGACACTGATGCTGGTCGGATAGGGGTTCTGGGTACTAAGGTGAGTTTTTGGTACACCGCAATTCACTGAGGTCCTGGTTTCCTGCGCATAGTTCTGTGCATGAGCAGAATCCCTGCAACACTTCCATGACGAATTGCCGGCTGCGCCAGGGAACTGCTATTTCCTGGCATTGGCGCGGCGGAGGGGTAATACAGTATTATGAGTGGGTCTGGTGCACCTTTTCATGGCTGTGAGCCTGCCACAAAAAGGCTGGCAGTGGAGAAAAAACAAGGGGGTCTATAGGGCCCCATTACCCTCCTGCCATGTGGTGGATTCAGAGGGGCACACCATGTGCCATCCTGTCTGCTTGCACCCCCAATCCTAGCACAGCATAGACTACACAGTCCATGCCAGGCAGGAACATTTTTGCCATTCCCATTGTGATGCCTTTTTTCAGGGCACCGTTGTGGGAATGGCAAAAGGATCATCCTCCTGCACAAGTTCAACTCGTAATCAGGAGGGTAATCTTTGCACGGTTTTAGTGGTGCTGTATTGGCACAAAGCAGGCACAGCACGGACAAAGTCGTAATAAGCCCCCTAATTACCTGATTTAGAGTTTGGTGGGTGGGATACTCTATAACGAACATGCCAAATAAAATATATATCTTGTTTCCTTCCCTGTACTGCAGTGCATTGCTTTTGTTATTGTCTACTTACAACAGACAGGATATCTGTGTTTATATACATGACGTGTGTGACATAGTATTATTATTATTCATGTGCCTCTTTGGAGTCAGTGTGGAATTGAAATGCAGTCAAAGAAGAGCAGGGCTATTGGAAATGAAGTAAGATAACAAATTGTCCATTACAGCTGCCCCAGCGATATACAACGGAGAGTAGCAGACCAAACTCTAGCGTGCCTCCATTAATTTTACACAATAAGTAAAGAATACTATTAATTGTGCTGCATATATGCCTTACTCATCAATAAGAGGACATTTTTACCCTGTTGACAGTCTGGCTTAATTCTTTGCAGTCAGTGTTTTATGTGATGCATTTGTGGGGAAAACGTGGCCCTGTGACTGGCAAAAAAAATGCTCTCTGAACAGTCACATAACTGTACCTCAACTTTTCCTACTGGACTTTCTCAAGCTGATTCAGAATAAATGAATTATTTATTTGCTAGGTTAATTGGTTTTCCTATACCCAAACAATTCCCCGGTAACAGAATGGAAACAACACAAACTAGATCTGTCTTATTGGATCTTGCTTGAGAATGTTAACTTTTGAAACACCTGCCCACTTGCCAAAGGGTATATACTAGTTAATTATACCCTTGTCCTACTACCCTCTGTAACTGTTGAAATAAATAAATAAATAACTAAATAAATATATATACATACATACATACATACATACATACATATATATTACCTACTGGCGGTCGCCAGTAGGTAGTTATAGTTAGGACCACGTTTCCATAGGAAAACCTCAACATTCTATTTTGAATAACTTTGGCGCCGGTCGACGAATCCTCGCGAATTTCTCAAAATAGGTGGGGCGCTATGCTCCGCTCCTACCCTGAAAGTCTCGGGGGGATCCGTCAAGCGGGGGCTGAGATAAAAGGGGGGTCCCAAAACGCGTTTTTCCCATGCATTTTTCCATAGGACCTTTGGAACGAGCTACAGCCCGAACGGCTGAACAGAATTACTCAAAATTTGGCAGAGAGGTAGTCCCTAGGTCAAGGAAGTGCCTTTTGTAGGTTTGGTGTAAATCTGTTCAGTAGATTCTGAGAAAATAGCCTTTAAATCAATATATATATCTGAGCCCGCTTACGGTACGCTTACCGTACGCTTACGGTAAGCGTACGGTGGCGTGCGCGAGCGCGATTCTGATTGGCTCTTAGATCTTAGTAAACATTCGAATCGGCCGAAACCAGGAAGCGGCGGCCGCCATTTTGTGTATTTCACTCTGAAAAAAAAGAGTGAAAACAAGGAAAGGGGGCAATGAGGAGAGTTACAGACCCCCTAACATTTGTAAGGGGGTCAAAGAAGGACAGAAAAGTACAAAGAAAACATTTATTGATTTTAAAAAAAATCACGGGGTACGCGTACGGTAAGCTTACGGTAAGCGTACGGTAGGAAAAAAATAAATAAATAAATGAAAATCAGATTTAAGTGTTTAGATATTAGGGGGCTCTAAAAAGAGCCGTTGTGTTTATGAAATGATTTTTTAGTGGTACCTACAAGTAAGTACCGATGCAGAGTCTAAGGTTCAAGAGGAAGACTCTGTTCCCTTCATCATTGAAGTGCACACCATCTCCTCTATAAATGTCTTGCATGTCATAACGCAAGTTGTTGTGGTAAATGGCACCCATACCATAGTCACGGAGGAAAGCAGAAACAGATTTGTTGACGTGCTTTCTTGCTTTGTCATCGCACCGCGTGCCCACCGTGCGTGCACGGCACTAACTGCGTAAAGTGGGCGCGCGTGCTCACTGTGCGCGCACGGTGCGCGAAGCGCACCGTGTGCGCACGGAACGAACTGCGTTAAGTGGGCGCGCACGCCACGAATGGCGTAAAGTAACTTAGCATTTAAAAAAACGTACAAATTCACTGAAAAAACCATAGGTTTCACACACGTTATAGTTAGGAATTAGCATTTAAAAAACCTTGCAAATTCACTGAAAAAACCATAGGTTTCACACATGTTATAGTTAGCGGAAATTTTACTGATAAAAAACCAATGAAATTCCCCCGTTATAGTTAGTGCAGGCAACTATAACTCACGCGACCGCAATCTTCTGCTGATGACATATGTGTCTTTATGAAAAAAAAATATTTGTAATATATGTATAGCTAAAAATGTATGGAAGAAGACATGGGCAAATAAGTGTCTAAATACAGTATTAGCATCAGCAGAGGATTGCGGTCGCGTGAGTTATAGTTGCCTGCACTAACTATAACGGGGGAATTTCATTGGTTTTTTATCAGTAAAATTTCCGCTAACTATAACATGTGTGAAACCTATGGTTTTTTCAGTGAATTTGCAAGGTTTTTTAAATGCTAATTCCTAACTATAACGTGTGTGAAACCTATGGTTTTTTCAGTGAATATATATATATATATATATATATTCACTGAAAAAACCATAGGTTTCAGGGGTGTTATAGTTAGCTGGACTTTTCACTTGTACAAAACCATTGAAATTCCCCCGTTATAGTTAGTTCAGCTAACTATAACTCGCGCGCCCGCAATGCATTGCTGATGACGTCACATATTACATCACTCATGACATGGTCAGTGACATCACTCATGACATCACTGATGACATCTCAAATGACATCACTGATGACATCACTAATGACATCATCCAGTGAATGTGTGTTTTTCTGAAAATTAAATATGTTTTATATATATATATCTCAAGGTCGATGGAAGAATAAATGGGTATATAAGTGTCTAAATGGATGATTTGTTTTTGAAAAATTGATTGTGTAACTGACTGATTAAGTGTATCATAGTGAATACATGGCTTAGTGAGTAATGTTTAAATATGTAAATATCTGTATCAGTCTCTCACTTTGTGTATAAGTGGCTGCATGGGTTGGTGAGTAGCTACATGGGTGTCTATATAGGTTATTAGTTGGTTTTTTCAGTATCAGTCTGAGTGTCTGCATGGTTCGGTGGGGGGTATTACGTAGTGCATAGGTGCATGAATGAGTGACTCACTGTTTGTATGGGTTGAACACAGCATGTGTGCAGGACTGTATGGGTGGATGAGTGTGTGTATGGGTGTGTTAGTGAGTGAATGACTGTCTCAATAGTGTCTTTATGAGTAACTACATATGTTTTAAACTAGTATATGTGACTATTGGTGTATATATGTGAGTATATGTGAGAGTGAGAGATTGAAAGAGTTCCTGTATGAATAAGTATGTGTTTCTATAAGTGATTGTTTAAAAGACTAAGTATGTGTAAGTTTCCGTAGAAGTAAGTATGGTGGTGTGTGTATAACTGTATATGCAAGTAAATGTATGTTTGATTCTTTATTAGCATGAGTGACTATGTGTGTGAGTAACTCTATGGATGAGTGGCATTGTGTAACAGGATGTATAGGTGTATGAGTACATATGATGAGTGAGTACATGTATGAGTGACTGTATAGGACTGTGGGTGAATGAGTGGATGTGTATGTGGATCTTAGAATTATTGAAGAGGTTGTTGTAACTGGTATTGGTATGTCCATTGTTTTGAAAATTTTAGTCTCTATTTTTGAATGTGTGTATCAAAGGTTATATTAGGGTGAGAGGAGGTCTGCCACTCTATCACAAGGATGATGTCATCAGTGATGTCATTTGAGATGTCATCAGTGATGTCATGAGTGATGTCACTGACCATGTCATGAGTGATGTAATATGTGACGTCATCAGCAGTGCATTGCGGGCGCGCGAGTTATAGTTAGCTGAACTAACTATAACGGGGGAATTTCAATGGTTTTGTACAAGTGAAAAGTCCAGCTAACTATAACACCCCTGAAACCTATGGTTTTTTCAGTGAATTTCTGAGGTTTTTTAAATGCTAATTCCTAACTATAACGTGCCTGAAACCTATGTTTTTTTCTGTGAATTTCAAAGGTTTTTTAAATGCTCATTTCTAACTATGCCTACAGAGATAGGACATGTGAAGAAAGAAGAAAAAATGCACAGAAAGAAACAAAAGAAGTGCAGAAAGAAGCAACAGAAGTCCTCAAATACGAAGATAAGTGCAGGAAGAAGGATAACGTGCAGAAAGAACAAAAAGAAGAGCAGAAAGAAGCCTTGTTGCAAAATCATCCTGTACCCTCAACTTTTTCAGACGGATACTGGTGGTAACTGAGTCTGACTAACCAGTCCTAGAGCCAGTGCTATGTTAAAAGACACTTAGAATACAGTGAAAACACCTACATACACTAGGGAACATTATGCGTTGGGGTCCCCCTGTGATTAGCATGACCTCCTCTGTAAGCCCCTAGTATATAATAGGGCATGGGGATAAAACTACCTCTTAAAACAGGCCACAGGGCGTTTTTGCACACGTTAACTCAGGCCCCGTCCCCTCCATTCACCACTGTGTAAACACGCCCTGTGTCCATTTTTAGTTGGGAGATTAAGTTCATTTGAATCCTGAGGGTCCCTAGGGTCCAACTAGCCCACTAGGTACCTCCAGTAAGTGCCACAGAGCTGCGTTGCAGAGAGGTGTAAAAAGTGGCACGGCCTGGACCACCTCTCTGCAATGCAGCTCAGTGGCGCTTACTGGAAGCACTTGGTGGGCTAGTTAGCCCCCAGGGGCCCTCAGTATTGAAGGGAAATTATATCCCCAATTTAAAACGTGCCATAGTGCGTGTTTGCACACGTCACCTCAGGCCCCGTCCCCTCCCTTCACCACTGTGTAAACGCGCCCTGTGGCTGTTCTAAGTTGAGAGATTAAGTCCCCTTGAATCCTAAGGGTCCCTAGGGTCAAACTAGACCACTAGGTACCTCCAGTAAGCGCCACAGAGCTGCGTTGCAGAGAGGTGTAAAAAGGGGCTTGGCCTCAGAACACCTGGCTGCAGCGCAGCTCCCTGGCGCATACTGGAGATGCCTGTTGGGGGCGCGTTTGCAGAGTGCTGCACGGAGGGGGCATGGCCTCCGGCACGATGCCAGTCTTTTATTTATTTTAGTTTTTTAAGAAGGGGGGCTGTTTGGTTCCCCTTCTTATTCTAATTTATTGGCCCTGATGACCCCATCCCCCAGGGCCAGTCTCCTAATTATATTTTTTTGACCCCAATCCCCAGGGCCGGCCACTGTTTTTTATTATTTTTAAAAAATATATATTCATAGACACACCTAGGACATGCTGGACAAACCGTACGTACCTATCACCATGACGATTTGCGTGATATTCATTAAAAGGCGACTATGCATGCAATGAATCCACGTGGAATGTATTTACACCACTAGTGAAGCTCTGACATGTCTGATGCCCTACCGTGCTTAATACTGGTAGACACCCTTGTCGTTTATTTATACAAACATGGGTAGCTATTGACGGGCACATTTAATACACATGCACACCAAGCCATTCAAAGGGGATTCGACAAAAATTCGACCAAAACTATGCAAGAAACCCCCCTCACGGTTAATAAAACACACATCCACTGCCGGATGTGTAATACTTTTTATTTTACTCTCTGGAAAGGGGACGAACATCACTTGAGAGTCACAGCGTGCTTCTGACAGAGCCCAATGCTGTGTTACACCCACCATTGCCTGCCGAGTGCCACACACCTCTGTGTTGTATTCCACTAGCTAGTGCATATGCTATGACACTCTCTAGCCCATGTGCACTGTAACACCACCCCGTGAATATGTCATGCCACACTTGTCTTCGCACGGGTTATATTGCCCCATCTAACGTGCCTTTCTTGATGCCTATGTTATAACGCACAGTGCTATGCCATACATATTACAATCTGGGATCCATATCTTTGTCACAGTGCATATGCAACGTTACACTCCCCAGCACATATTTTATATTACAACTTTAGAGACTAGTTAGGTTACACAACACTGCCCTGTGCATATTACACTCCAAGGCGCATATCGCATAGCACGCGCTAGTGCCTGTGCTATCTCGCGCTCTCCAATGAATCTGTCATTGCGCACAATGTATTGCATATTATATTTCACGCCCGGTTCATCTTATATCACACTTTTTGGTGCATAGTTTATACCATACACTATATCTAGTTTTCATTTTCAATCGTGCTCTCAGGACTATGTTCTATATAACGCTGTGTTCACCTACCCTTTTCACGGGCATTACATTTTGCGATAGGGGGTGGAGGGTCAGGGGGTGTTTCTGCCAAGTGAGCCCGGAGTCACAGTCACAAACGTCCTCTTCTTCCTGAATAAAAGTGAGATTATGCTGCATACTTGTTCATATTTTAAGTAGTTCGCACAGACACAATGTTTTAAAAACAATAAAGTTCCTAATACCCGCCTTCTCTGAACAGTTAGCTTGCTGCCCCATCCCCTTCCTTCCTATCCTCTGTTGTGTGAATCCATGGACTAGCCTCCTCCCTCCTGCCATGCATGGTCTGATGTGCTGCCACTGCCCTCAATTTAGTATGATGTACCAGTCCACTCCTCCTGCCCTCCATTGCCCAATTCTATGCCCCATCATTGACCTCCTGCTTAAACTCTGTGCTTAGCTTGCTGCCCCTATTCTCCTTCCCCCTGCCCTCCGATGTCTTTGTGCATGCCCCTGCTCCATCCTTTTTGCCCACCATGTCCCATGGACCTGCCACTCCTATCTACTCTGAGTGTTCTGTTGAGCTGCCACTCCCCTCCCACCTGCCTAGCATTGTCAGATGACTGTAACCTGTCCCTGCCACCTCCACCCTGCCTGTCCACATGCCATGCCCCTATCCTCTTCCTCCTGTCCTACATGGTCCATTGTACTGCCACACCCTTCTGCCATCCCTGGTCTGTTGTGCTGCAACTGCTCCTCCTGCCTGCCCCGTGTGGTCTGTTGTGAGGTCCCTTCCCCTGAACTTTCTTGTCTGTGCACAGGTCCTGACCCTCCCTTCTATCCTCCATCGTCCTTTGTGCATGCCCCTCCACCCTCCTTCTTGCCCATCATAGCCATTGTGCTGCCACTAACCCTCCCACTTGCCATGCATGGTCTTCTGTGCTGCCATGGCCCCTCCCACCTTCCCTGTGTGGTCAGTTAGCTGCCCCTGACCCCCTCCCACCTTCCCTCCATGGTCTGTGTGTATGCCATCACAGTCTGCTCTTCATGGTGTGTCTTGCTTCTAGTGCCCATCCTGCCTGATCTCCATGGCTATCTTGCTGCTCCTGCCCTGCCCCCTTGCCCCCAGCCCTACTCCCTCCCTCCTGGCTTGTCTGTTCCATTGTAATGCCCCTGATCCGTCCCTCCTGCCCTTTATGGTCTGTTATGCTGCAGCTTTCTCTCCTGTCTGTCCATTATGGTCAGCTATCTACCATTGCCTCTTGCCCCTCTGTTCTCTGTTGTCCATGTGCATGGTCCTGTCCCCTCCCTCTTGCTTTCTATGGATTGTTGTGCTGCACTCCCGTCCTGCATGCCCTGTGTGGTGTATTGTGCTGCTGCAAACCCTGATGCCTGCCCTGCAGGGTCAGTTTGGTGCACCTCTCCATGTCCCTCCTGTCCTCTGTTATCCAAGTCCATGTCCCTATCCCATTTCCTTCCATGATCCAATGTACCATACTTGCGAACATTTTGAACTTGGTAAGAGGGAGATTTTGAAAAAAAACTGGGGTATTGATTTTCCCCTTTGAGTTACATTGAAAAAGAGGATATTGTAGACAGGAGACAGATCAAATAAAGCCCATTTGAGCTTAAAAACATTGGACGTTTCCTGGCTGAATCGGGTCTGTTGGCATGTATGGTTGTACTACCATTGCCTCTTCCTTCTGCCCACAATGGTCTATTACATTGCCACAGCCTTGAAGGAGGGTAGATTTTGTATCACAGGGGGCCCCTGGCCTGTTCTGTCCACACCTGAAGTATGAGACCCTTGTCCTTGCCCTGCCAGCTGCATTTGTAGGCCGTATTAAATTGACCAGCGGGTCCTGTGTTGCTATATAATTATCCTGAGACATCCTTACCACTCAGCCAGCATAAAACCCCTGTGTAGGCCCTTCTGTTCAATATGTAGGCCTCTTTGTTAAATTGACCATAGCTCTGCAATTTTAGTGTATAGCAGTCTGAAGGCAGGTGTGCGAGGCCTTCTGATCCAAACTAGTAGCCCCCACCCTACCCGAGTGCTCCGTGGTCGGTATCAAAGTTCAACATCCCCCTGAAGCTGTCGACATACAGTAGGCTGCATCCTGGACTGGTACTTGCTTCCTGGGCAGGTTTCCCGCTTTTAAGGAAGTGGCAACCGCAGAGCGTCAAGTTAGGAGAACTGAGGAGATTTTATACATGAATATATTGAATTCCCGTACAATACCCATTATTTTCTGCTTGCTCTATGGAACTTACGATAAGCGATTGGCCTGAGAGACTGACCTTTTCACCCAGTCCATTGTCAGCATTAAGTGGGTAAATGACGAAATGTCTGGTAAAATCTGCAGACGAAGCTTTTGGGTAGCATACGTAGGTAGATGTAGCGTGCAAAGGAGCCCACAAAATGATATGAAAAGGGAGCACCCACAGATATCGACGGACTACCTCGCCGTCTGTATGTAGGTTAACAGGCAGTGCAGGTTTTCCCCAAGAGCTGGGAGCTCTTGTCTTCCTTTGCTTAAAATGTCTTGCTCTGCTTTGCTTGAAGTATCTTATTCTATTTTACCTATATGAAATGGCATGTTATGTTTAACCATTGTTCTCTTTACTTTTGCATTTAAAAGATTTTGTATTGTAATTGCAGGAATGCTTGCTCTAAGAGTAAACGTGAGTGTTCCTAGGTAACATTTTCCTTGGTGTAACTTGTTTCTCATGATGCATTTATAGATGTGTTTTCTCTCTCTCTCTGTCAGTACATTAATTGAGATACAGAGAATATTATGACAGCTGTATGATTATCTGGATTCTGTATTTTGTACTTTATGTCTCTATTCTGCCGTTTCTTTGAAGTTGCATCTTCTCATTAAACTGCCATTGTATTCTGCCTCCAATTCCATGTCTCATATGTCTGTTTTCTTCATTTTTGGAGCAAGCGTTCCTAGGCACCCCGGCTCAAATTAAGGTGCCCCTTTTGTCCCTGACTCACTCTCCTGCTCAGTTCTGTGGTGGCTCCCGGGGATCTGGGGACCGCCCCTAGCTTCCTTGACCCGTAATAGATCTTCCCTCCAACAGCCTCTCTTGCAAGTCCTGTATTGTTGGTTTGTTGCCCCTGCCCCCCTTTCCACTGCCCTCCATAGTCTGTTGTGCTTCCACGGCCCTTCCTGCCTGCTCAGTGTGGTTAAATTGTTGCCTCTGCACCCTCCTACCTGCCTTCAATTTTCAGAGTCCGTGCCCCTGGCCTCTGCCTCTCAACAGTATCCTAATGAACAACTAGATTGCTAACATTCTATATTTATTACAAAAGTGTGGAACGCCTGACATCATCTTGATGTAATCAAAACTGTAATACCTAGAGCATTTCCTTTAGAAATTACATATATGAGAGGGTCTTATTGGCATCAAAATTATGGTTAGTGCTCTAAAATACTAAAATAAGGACATATTTTCTGAGTTTTCAAATAGCGACAAAGCACTTTTAAATTATTTGTTATCTTTATGTTTTTTTATCCAGTTGACCACTTGATTAAATGTTGCACTTAGGGGAGAGGATGTGGTGTTACTTCCAGAACTGAAGACTTTGCAACTGGGGAACCAGGTTGCAGTTTCTGCTTCAGCTCGACATTCTGTGATTCTGGTCAAATCACTTAGTCTCCCCATGTCTACAACCAAAATGAATTTGTTCTTGTGTGATGTAACCAATGCTCATGTAAAGCACTCCAATACCTGACAAGTCTGCACTATATAACACTGCAAAAACACAAAATAATAAGTGTTTTGCACACTTCTGTCATTGGGCTATATTTGGGCTACATCTGGGTGATTTTGGGCTACATTTGGGCTCTTTTGTCTCCGGTGGCCATCTTGGGAGATTTAATTGTTATGAAGTTTCCTAATTTCCTCATGTACTGCAGTCTCCTCAGTAGGAAATGCTTTCAGTTTTTTACTTTGATTCCATCATGAAGGTATTCAGATATGTCACACATTTGCCATAAATTCTGAATGTTAGCACTCTAGTTGCTCATTAGATCACTGTAGTAAAACTACTGCACCATGGAAGTCTGCTCCTGGTATTAAAAGTGCATGTTTCAGTCTGCATGTCAGAATTTTTTAATGAAATAGAAGAGGATTTGAGAAGTCACTCAAAATGTGCCCTCATTTTCTTTCTTCAGCATTAATCATAATTTCTATGGCAAAATGAACCTCCTCATTGTGTTCCTTTTTAAATTAAATGTTTTAAGTGTTACCAGTTTATTCCAATCAAGATGGCTTCAGGTGTGCCATACTTTTGTCATAATGAAGACAGTAAGCGCTCTAGTTGTTTTTAAGAACATTCTGGGACATTCTGTCATTGGGCTATACTTGGGCTACATCTGGGTGATATTTGGGCTACATTTGGGCTCTTTTGTCTCTGGTGGCCATCTTGGGAGACTTATTTGTTATGAAGTTTCCTAATTTCCTCATTTACTGCAGTCTCCTCAGTAGGAAATACTTTCAGTTTTTTACTTTGATTCCATCAAGAAGGCATTCAGATGTGTCACACATTTGCCATAAATTCAGAATGTTAGCACTCTTTTTGCTCATTAGATCACTGTAGTAAAGCTACTGCTCACCAGGGAAAACTGCTGCTGGTATTGAAAGTGCATGTTTCAGTCTGCATGTCAGAATTTTTTAATGAAATAGAAGAGGATTTGAGAAGTCACTCAAAATGTGCCCTAATTTTTCTTTCTGCAGCACTAATCATACTTTTTATGGAAAAATGAACCCCCTCATTTTGTTCCTTTTTAAATTAAATGTTTTAAGAGTTACCACTTTAATCCAAGCAAGATGGCTTCAGGTGTGCCATACGTTTATCATAAGTAGGACTGTTAGCGCTCTAGTAGTTCTTTGGAACACTCTGGGAAGCTGCAGTAGAACACAAAGGAATCAACTGACAGTCTCTGCCCTTGTTGGATGTACATGTTTTACTGAGAATGTCAGACTTCATTCTCACATGACTGAGAAAGATAATGTGAATTTACAGAAAATAAGCTCTCAGTTTAGCCTATAGATCACCTTCCAAACCTCTGTGGTAAAAGCATGAGAAAATATTTTTCTCTCAATCATGATATCCCAGCAGAAGGCTTTTTCACATGGTGAAATCACCTTAGAACATACCACAATTCCTAAAATGAGTATGGTACCATCAACAAATGATTTATAATGTAACTAAAGTCTTAAAACCTTCTATTAACTGCAATGCTTTTTAATGAGGTGCTATCATGTATATTGGTCCCAAGATGGCTGCCAACACTTCTTGGATGAAGTGCTGACAGCCAATCAGATCTCAGGATGAGATGTGTGGTTAGGCTCCGCCCACATATATATATGCTTTTAAATGCTATTTTCTCAGGAAATACTGAACAGATTTACACCAGACCTGCAAAAGGCACTTCCTTGACCTTATGGCTACCTCTCTGCCAAATTTCAAGTAATTCTGTTCAGCCGTTCGGGCTGTAGCTGTGTCTAAAGGTCCTATGGAAAAATGCATGGGGAAAACGCGTTTTGGGACCCCCCTTTTTTCTCGGCCCCTGCTTGACGAATCCCCCCGAGACTTTCAGGGTAGGAGCGGAACGTAGCGCCCCACCTATTTTGCGAGGATTCGTCGACCGGCGCCAAAGTTATTCCAAATAGAATGTTGCTGATTTCCTATGGAAACAGGGTCCTAACTATAACTACCTACTGGCGACCGCCAGTAGGTAATATATATATATATATATATATGTATATTTTCACTGAAAAAACCATAGGTTTCAGGGACGTTATAGTTAGTTGGACATTTCACTCGTACAAAACCAGTGAAATTCCTCCGTTATAGTTAGTTCAGCTAACTATAACTCGCGCTCCCGCAATGCACTGCTGATGACGTCACATATTACATCACTCATGACATGGTCAGTGGCATCACTCATGACATCACTCATGACATCTCAAATTACATCACTGATGACATCATCCATGTGATAAATTGATGCATCTTCTCACACCCTAATATAACGTTTGAAACGCCCACTCTAAATTACAGACTGCCATTCTCAAAACTATAGAAACTCCAACACCAATAACTACATATCCACTCACTGATTCTGTGGTCTACACACACATCCACTCACTCACCCGTACAGTCACTCATACTTATAGTCACTCAGTAAAGGACTATCATATGCACTCATACACCTATATAGACAGTCACACACCGCCACTCATCCATACAGGTACTCACACACCTAGTCAGTCATGCAAATAATTATTTACACTCCCATTTACTTACCTATACAGTTATACACACACCAGCTCACTTATTCATACAAATACTAGCACATTCTTACGTTCTTATACAATCACTGATACAAGCAAACACTCACCCATGCAGCCACTCTCACAATCACACACTCTCACTTATAGCCATTAATATACTCTAACACACATATATACTGCCTTTCATATATGTAGTTACTTACACATGTACCAATGACATATAAATTCACTCACTAACACATCCATAGACACACTCACCCACCCATACAGTCCATCACAGATGCACACTTCAAACTATGCACCCAGTGAATCATCCACTCACACATCTATGCACAGAGTCACACACACCCCACCCACACAAACACTCAGGCACCCATACAGATACTCAGAGAACCAATCAATAACTCATATAGACACTTGTGTAGTTATTCACAAACCCATGCAGTCGCTTACACACCAACAGACAGACGGATACAGAGATTCACACAGTTTAGTCACTAACCCATGCATTCAGTAAGATATGTTTAACCACTCACAGTCAGTCATGCAACTACTGAATCATCCATTCAGACACTTATACACCCACTCACTATTCAATACGCCTTTCCCTATATATATTAAACATATTTAAACTTTACAGACACACACTGTCACTGGATGATGTCATCAGTGATGTCATCAGTGATGTCATTTGAGATGTCATCAGTGATGTCACTGACCATGTCACGAGTGATGTAATATGTGACGTCATCAGTAGTGCATTACGGGGGCGCGAGTTATAGTTAGCTGAACTAACTATAGCGGGGGAATTTTACTGGTTTTGTATGAATGAAATGTCCAACTAACTATAAAGCCCCTGAAACCTATGGTTTTTTCAGTGAATTTCTAAGATTTTTTAAATGCTAATTTCTAACTATAACGTGCCTGAAACCTATGGTTTTTTCAGTGAATTTCAAAGGTTTTTTAAATGCTAGTTTCTAACTATGCCTACAGAGGTAGGACATGTGATGAAAGAATAAACAACGCACAGAGAGAAAAAAAAGAACTGCAGAAAGAAGCAACAGAAGTCCACAAAGACAAAGAAAAGAGCAGGAAGAAGCAAGACATGTGCAGAAAGAACCAACAGAGGAGCAGAAAGAAGCCTTGTTACAAAATCATACTGTGCCCACAACTTTTTCAGACGGGTACTGGTGGTAACTGACTCTGACTAACCAGGCCTAGAGCAAGTGGTATTCTAAAAGACACTTAGAATACAGTGAAAACACCTACATACACTAGGGAACACTATGCGTAGCGGTACCTCTGTGATTAGCATGACCTCCTCTGTAAGCCCCTAGTACATATAGGGCAGGGGGATTAAAACTACCTCTTAAAACACACCATGGGGCGCGTTTGCACACTTGTGAAAGGAGGGGGGCCTGAGTTGACATGTGTGCAAACACGCCCTCTGGCACTTTTTAAATTGGGGATTAATTCCCCTTGAATCCTGAGGGTCCCTGGGGTCAAACTAGCCCACCAGGTATCTCCAGTAAGCGCCACAGTGCTGCGTTGCAGAGAGGTGTAAAAAGGGGCATGGCCTGGACCACCTCTCTGCAACATAGCGCAGTGGTGCTTACTGGAAGCACCTGGTGGGCTAGTTGGCCCCCAGGGGCCCTCAGAATTGAAGGGGAATTAATTCCCCAATTTAAAAAGTGCCAGAGGGCGTGTTTGCTGAGTGTTTGCATAAGGGGTGGGCCTTTTTGGAAGGGGCTGTGTAACCCCCCCCCTTCTTTTTACTTATTACGGGCCCTGGGGACCCCATCCCCCAAGGCCTGACCCCCAATTTAAAAAAAAAATAATTATTAACGGGCCCCCCTCCTGTGGCCAATTCTGGGCCCCAGGGACCCCATCCCCAGGGGCATGGCCATTTTTAAAAATATTCTTTTAGAGGGGGGCTGCGTGGCCCCCCTCCTAAGTCCATTTATGGCCCCGGGGACCCCATCCCCCGGGGCCGGCCTTTGCGTTTTTTTTTTTTTATTATTATGGGGAAGGCTGGCCCTCTCCTTTGGGGACCATGGAGGGGTCCCCAATCCCCCCATGGTCCCGCTGGCTTCCCACCTCCTGCGGAAGCCGGCATTGCTTTTCCACATGGGGAGCTGCTAAGATGCAGCTCCCTGTGTGGAAAACCAATCTGCTTTACTTTTTGGAAGAGAGAGCAGGGGTCCCTGCTCTCTCTTGCAAAAACCATAGCAAATAGCAGTGTTCCCAAGGTGGGCACCCCGGGACACTGCAGGAGCTGGCCCTGGGGGGTGGCGGTCCCCAGGGCCATCACAGGGCTCCAGTAGGGGGGCCGCGTGGCCCCCGCCCAACATTGTTAAAGCCCCGGGGAGGTGGCAGTCCCCGGGGCGTGTGGGGGGTGTTCGAGCCCCCCCACACAGGTAGTTTATTTTTTTTAGAACAAGCCCCGGGTGTGGCGGTCCCCGGGGCTATGGGGGGGCCATGTGCCCCCACCAATATTTTACAAAAGCCCCGGGGTGTGGTGATCACCGGGGCTTGGGGGGCCTTTGAGCCCCCCCATCCATTTATTGTGCTAGCCCCGGGGGTGGCGGTCCCCGGGGCTGCGGGGGGGCCATGACCCCCCGCAAATACTTTTGAAAAGCCCCAGGGGATAGCGGTACCTGGGGCTTGGGGGGGCTTGGATGCCCCCCACATTAAAAATCAAAGCCCCAGGGGTGGAGGTCCCCAGGGCTGTGGGGGAGCTTTGTGCCCCCCCCTGCAAATCTTTGAGCAAAGCCCCGGGGATGGCGGTCCCCACACTTTTTTTTCTACCACCGGGACCTGGTCCACCTGGGGGCTTTATTTAAACAGAGCGCTGGAGCCGGCATTTTTTTTTTTCTATTTCGCGCCCGGATCCGCGGATCCTCCGTGCATCCCACGATTTAAAAAAATTAATAATTTTTATTGTGGCCCTGGGGGTCCTTGTGGGACCCCCTAAGAAGGCCTAGGGGGTCAGGGTGTTTCTACCTGGCCCCCTTTTCATGTTATGTGCATTTGTTTTTCGCTTTTCTTTTGCCTCGGTTCTACCAAGGCACAAGATGGCTGCCAACACTTCCTGGTTTGGAGTGTTGACAGCCACTTAGCATGAAGCACATGATCGGGAGGGTGCACGGATCCACCGCGGCCATAGATATCACTATCTTTATTTCTTAATTTCTCAAAACCTACTGAACGGATTTACACCAATTTTTTAAAAGGTCGCTTTCTGAGCCAAGTAGAACCCTTTTGCCAAATTTGGTGTAATTCCGTTCAGCAGTTTTTGCTATAGCAGTGTCTAAAATTTCCTATGGGAAAAAGATTTTTTCACCACAATTTTTTTAATTTCTCAGGAACTACTGAACGGATTTACACCCTTTATAAAAATGGGCGCTTTCTCAACCAAGGGCTACCTTTTTGCAAAATTTGGTGTAATTCTATTGAGCAGTTCGGGCTGTAGCCGTGTCTAAAATTTCCTATGGGAAATAACATGGGGAAAACACGTTTTGGGACCCCCCTTTTTTCTTGGCCCCCACTTGACAAATCACCCCCAAACTTTCAGGATAGGAGCTGACCAGAACGGGCCATTAGTTTTGAAAATGTTGCGAAGATTCGTCAACCGGCGCCAAAGTTATTGATAATAGAATGTTACAATTTTCCTATGGATAATAGGTCCTATCTATAACTACCTACTGGCGACCGCCAGTAGGTTATTGTTGGACTTGGCCCTTCTGGCAGGTTCACCCCTGAACTTTTTTGCTTTTATTGGTGACTTGGTGATAGTGGTTTTTGGTTTCTGCGCACTTTCCCTGTGTCCCAGGGTAAAGTGCGTGCGCACTCTGAGTGCATGTGGTGAGATAGGTCTGCCCTCCCATAGGAATGCATGGGGAATGTATGTGTCCCTGGTAGTTCCTGATGCGTGGGGTGTGCAGGCTCGAGTTTGGTATGTGCGGACTCGTGTGACCGAATGCTTCGCAATGATGTATGATGCGTGATTATATCATGTGCGGAAGTGCCACTTCTAGGAGTTGGCATATTAGTGTAAAAGGTGTCTGGCGTGTGATTGGCTGGAGCTGGCTGGTGAGCCTGGCTCCAGGAGTCTGGTTGGGTCTGCCCCAGTGGTGAGTGTGAGATTAGCATGCTGATGGCTGGGGAGGAGTGCACCTTGGACCTGAATACGGCAGGGCTTTCCCCATACAATGCTGGCTCCGCCCCCTGTGGTGCGACTGACGACCCTAGCCCTGCCAGTGAATAGAGTGAGGGGCTGAGCACATCAAGGGTGCTCCCCAACCAGCTGCGACTGGTTTTCCCCCTCACCCTGAACCAAGAACAAAGGGCTTTACTGTATAAAAATGGGGCTGTGTCCCCACAGAACCTGTTCTCTTGCTGATCCAACTTGAGGGGGGCCTGCTGCTGCTGGGCGCCAGGAGAGACCGCCACTGGGGACTGCCTCCCTGCTGGAGGGCCCTGTGAGCCGGCCCCTGGGCCCAGTCTTTGCCCCCCCTGCTTCTGCAGACTTTTGCTGGACTTGCTTTCTCCCCTAAAAGCCTGGAAGCGCTTTTTACTTATAGCGCTAGGAGCGCTCTATTTGTGGCCCCAGCAGCGCTGAGCGGCGATCCTCACGAGGGAACCCCGAAGTAGGGATTCCCCCGCTCTTGCCTATTTGAAGCGGGTGCCCACCCCGCATTGCCGTGTTCGTTGGCGGGTGCCCACCCCGCTTATTTGCTTATTTCGTTGGCGGGTGCCCACCCCGCTTATTTGCTTATTTCGTTGGCGGGTGCCCAACCCGCTTATTTGGTTTGCTCACGAGGGAGCCTACCCCTCTTACTGCCGAAGAAAGTCACCGCCACGGCCCCTGCGAGACCAGGAAGTCAGGCGCCCGAGCGAGGACGTGGGCGGGACTCCAAACAGGAAGCGGACGGGAGCCTACCCCGCGCTCCTGTGCCCAAGGACGACCCGGAAGCCAACGGAAGCCCACCCCGGGCTCCGGTGCAGCCAAGAGAAGGAAGCTGGCACAGAGAAAGGTGCGTCGATCCCCCAGCGGAGCTCTCGTGAAGTGAGAGAGCCCCGCCCACCACAGAGTAAACGGAGCGTTGTATGCTCCATCGTCGGCCCAGCAGAAGTCGACCGGTAGACGGGAGCCTACCCCGCCGGGAGAAGCCGGGAGATCAACGCGTGCAGCCTGGGACCCGACGGAGACCGGTGAGTGGGGGCTCTTTGATACCTAGAGCATGGGGCTCCTCGTCGTGCTATCTGAGCAGCCCCGCACCTGACAGCGGGCCGCTCCACCGTCTGGCCTCCTTGTGTCTCAGAGCCCAGAGGGGCTCCAACGTTTAAGGGGGCAGTAGTATTCAAGAGTCCAGCGGGTCTCCCACGTTAAGGGACATTATTCCTTCACGAGCCCTGTGAGGCTCCAACGGGGCACATTGTTTTGTAGAGTCCAGAGGGACTCCCACGCCGGGCATTAGAGCGCTGGTGCGCTCCAACGACGGGGCCAATATTTTCCCAGAGCCCAGAGAGGCTCCAACAACTGCCCTTTGGTTTTAAAGGCACAGTGGTGCCCACGCTCATTTTCTCCAGCTGCCCAGCACTTAGTGGGCAGCTGCATCGTGTAGGTTGTGCCCCTGTGCTTCGCGCTTTGGCTTGCGCAGCCTGCACAGTCGCGCCCTGACAGTATTGGATATTGGTCATTTCTACACCCCTGAGAGGCCAGTTGGCCTGGGGACAGTTATCTTGTGTTGTGCCCTCACCTAGGGTACCTAGTGATTTTCAGATATGTACTTTTGCGCCTGCGCAATGACTTCATGATATTTTCCTTCCTAAACTGTGTTTTTGCATTGGAGATTGTTTTACTAGTAGTAATTATGCTAGTGTGTTTATGTTTCCCTGCGCGATATTCTCCTAAGGTGGTTAGGGTTGCGTAGGTGGTACTTACCTGTGACCAGTAATTACTGGTTGTGTGCTACATTTGCTATTTTGTACTACAGTATTATTCCTATGTTCTAAAAGTGCTAATTCCTGACAGTGGTCCATGTGGCCCTGTCCCCTGTACATATAATCCCTTGTAAATTCTGCCCGTGCCTGTTGGCACATTGTAAAGCGTGTGTTTTTATCTAATGTGTTTTGGTATAATACAAAGGCTATTTTTATATAATACCTTGTGTGGAGTTTCCTTTGTGGTGGGCCTTGGGTGTTGTTGCTGGGTGCGCGCGCAAACGCTTTACACATAGCCTCAGGGATAAGCCTGTCTGCTCGTGCCAAGCTACCAAGGGGGTGAGCAGGGGTTATCTTTGGCGTGTAACTCCCCAGCCCTGACTAGAGTGGTGGTTTCTGTCTGGCTTTGGCGCAAGCCCTAGCCAACCAGAAATCCCATTTCTAACATTGGTGATCAGCGGTGGGATTTGGACTTGCGTTTGCGCTGTACCGCAGCGGCAACTGGCCACACTACAAAACTCTGCATTTAGATAATCACATGGTATAGGGATTATTGTGCTAAGTTTGTTTTTGTCATATCTGTGGAAATGTGTTTCTTGTGCACTGTGAGTTAGGTGTCCCTAGCTCAGGAGGGTAGATCATCCCCCTTAGTGCATTGTGTTTTCTGGATTCACCAGAGGGTGGGATCCAGTGGTGGCAGCATAATAGTGTCCAGTACATTTGACCCCGCCCTGCGCCCAGAGTTGGTACCTGTGTCACTTGTGGTCAGGTTGAGGAATCAGGGGTGGTAGAAACTGCCTTACCAGTCCGAGGGGAGGGTTGTGTGTGGATGAATGGTGTGTGGCACTAGACGAGTGGGTGTGAGTTCTCTGGGATAGAGAGCTTGCTGAACCCTTTTTGTGAATTGTGTACTCCTGTTAAGCTCAGACCCCTAGGTTCCCTGTGTAATCTTTTCACCAGAACGTCCACCAGAATGGAGCCTGCTTTTGATCTCAGTGATCTAGTTTATTACAGTATGCAGGAGTTGGAAAGGTTCTGTAGAGAAAGAAACATAGGGGTGAGAGAGTCAGACACTGTGTACGAACTGAGGAACCACATGATCGGATGGCAAGCAGATGAATGGGAACGTGAGCGCAGTGAAGAAGAAAGGGCCCGGGCCTCACACCTGGAGGGTGGTGGGTCTGTGGGGAGCCCTGAAGATTCAGAAGAAGATGACAGTACCTGGACGCCAGTAGAGAGTGAGGACCCCGTAGGTAGGGAGTCCCTTGCTGGATCCAGCGTAGGAGATAGCGCCTCCTCCCTTTCCCTGTCCCCTGAGCACAGTGGTAGTTTTCTGGATTCCCCAGTGAGGGTGGAGTCCAGTGGTGGCAGCGATATAGAGTGCAGTACAGAGAGTCCCATTCCCAGTTCACCCAGTCTGGTACCTGTTTCCCAAGAAGAGGAGTATAGGTTGAAATTCAGGGGCAGTAGGAAGCTGTCTTACCAGACTTGGAAGGAGTTTGCGGATGAATGTGATGATGCACTGGACGATTGGGTGAGGCTTAGCCCGGAACGCAGTTATTCCGCCATGTATGATCTGGTTATCAAAGTGCAGATGCTCAGTAGTTGTTCTCCAGGGTTGCGCCAACACCTGTTGAGGTATGGCTCTTTTTGTCCATGGGAACTTGCAGAGGAAGTAGACCGCTGGGAAAGGGCCAGAGGTTCTCTAGAGTCGTTAGTGAGTGATTCCAACAATAGTGGGTCAGAGATCCTCCAGCCCAGCGTGGTGGAGGAGGCTCAGTGTAGCCCAGCTAGGTCCCAGGATAGCGAGGAGGGTGTAGGGGCTTACTGCCTGGCTCAGTGGAGCGGGAGTAAGAGGGTGACCGAGGGTCCCCAGACGCACGAAACCCTGCCTCAGGACTTGGATGGTTCCTTGAGGGAACACCAGGTTGGGGACCTAGGCTGTCCTGTTAGTCCACTTGAGGAAGATCTCTTAGTGAGTAGAGGACCTGGAGCGCCTGTAAACAGGGCTCCTGTGGTTCTGGAGTCTGGCAGTACCGCTCCGGTAGGGAGGGTACAGGAGTCCAGCGTGAGGAGTGATTGGGGGATGAGTTCCCCAGTGGAAGAGCCGGTAGGTCAGGGACTTCCCAGTTGGGCTAGGATCCCGTGTAGTGACCATGGGGACACCACTTCTGTTCTGGGGGATCTCCGCGCACTGTCAGGTGGACAGGGGACGGGAGATCAGCGCCAGACAGACAGTCGCTCGACGTATGTGTCATTTGATAGCCTCAGGGGGATGGAGTGTAAATCTCCAGAAGTCCTGGAGTGCCAGGCGATTATTCCACCAAAGGTTCTAGGCCGGAGGTTGGAGGGCCAGGTTCGGGATCAGCCTGACCTGAAGGGTGGGACGTCTGTAACCAGCGTCCTGACCGGTTCTTCTTCCAGAGGTACCGCCCCAGTTGGTAGGGAACAGGGCTCTGGAAGGGGGTGCAGAGGGTGGAAGAGCCCACCTCTGACCCCGGTGCAACTTGAGGGGTTAAACCCTGGGTTGGAATGGCGTTCTAGGTGTACCCCTCACTGGAGGAGGAGGAACCCTAGGAGAAGAGGTCGGCGGAGGAGAGCCTTCCCTGAGACTCCTGGTCCGCCTGAGGGTGTAGACCCTAGGCTGGAGAACCAGTGGCAGTCTAGTCCTGTCTTGCAGACAGAAAGAGTGGAGAATGGCCGCTATGTGCCAGGGGTTACTACCCCCCACTCTGTGGTTAGGCAAGGACCGGTGGCACCTGGGTGGCCTAGGGCCTGGTCTTGGCCGCGGACAGCTTGGGAGTACCAGTGGGGTAGCCCAGTTGGTCCAGACAGTGGTTTTCGGAGGAATTCCAAGGGTTCACCGTGACGTAGAACCGGAGGGTGTCCCTGCAGTTGCGGGCCCGCGTCCGTGTTCTATCGCCCCAAGCAGGGAAGTCCATCACGGTGGTGATTGGTCTGCCCTGCGTTTTGGCTGGAAGGGGGTTGTGTTGGACTTGGCCCTTCTGGCAGGTTCACCCCTGAACTTTTTTGCTTTTATTGGTGACTTGGTGATAGTGGTTTTTGGTTTCTGCACACTTTCCCTGTGTCCCAGGGTGAAGTGCGTGCGCACTCTGAGTGCATGTGGTGAGATAGGCCTGCCCTCCCATAGGAATGCATGGGGAATGTATGTGTCCCTGGTAGTTCCTGATGCGTGGGGTGTGCAGGCTCGAGTCTGGTATGTGCGGACTCGTGTGACCGAATGCTTCGCAATGATGTATGATGCGTGATTATGTCATGTGCGGAAGTGCCACTTCTAGGAGTTGGCATATTAGTGTAAAAGGTGTCTGGCGTGTGATTGGCTGAGCCTGGCTCCAGGAGTCTGGTTGGGTCTGCCCCAGTGGTGAGTGTGAGATTAGCATGCTGATGGCTGGGGAGGAGTGCACCTTGGACCTGAATAGGGCAGGGCTTTCCCCACACAATGCTGGCTCCGCCCCCTGTGGTGCGACTGACGACCCTAGCCCTGCCAGTGAATAGAGTGAGGGGCTGAGCACATCAAGGGTGCTCCCCAACCAGCTGCGACTGGTTTTCCCCCTCACCCTGAACCAAGAACAAAGGGCTTTACTGTATAAAAATGGGGCTGTGTCCCCACAGAACCTGTTCTCTTGCTGATCCAACTTGAGGGGGGCCTGCTGCTGCTGAGCGCCAGGAGAGACCGCCACTGGGGACTGCCTCCCTGCTGGAGGGCCCTGTGAGCTGGCCCCTGGGCCCAGTCTTTGCCCCCCCTGCTTCTGCAGACTTTTGCTGGACTTGCTTTCTCCTCTAAAAGCCTGGAAGCGCTTTTTACTTATAGCGCTAGGAGCGCTCTATTTGTGGCCCCAGCAGCGCTGAGCTGCGATCCTCACGAGGGAACCCCGACGTAGGGATTCCCCCGCTCTTGCCGATTTGAAGCGGGTGCCCACCCCGCATTGCCGTGTGCGTTGGCGGGTGCCCACCCCGCTTATTTGCTTATTTCGTTGGCGGGTGCCCACCCCGCTTATTTGCTTATTTCGTTGGCGGGTGCCCACCCCGCTTATTTGGTTTGCTCACGAGGGAGCCTACCCCTCTTACTGCCGAAGAAAGTCACCGCCGCGGCCCCTGCGAGACAGGAAGTCAGGCGCCCGAGCGAGGACGTGGGCGGGACTCCAAACAGGAAGCGGATGGGAGCCTACCCCGCGCTCCTGTGCCCAAGGACGACCCGGAAGCCAACGGGAGCACACCCCGGGCTCCGGTGCAGCCAGGAGAAGGAAGCGGGCACAGAGAAAGGTGCGTCGATCCCCCAGCGGAGCTCTCGTGAAGTGAGAGAGCCCCGCCCACCACAGAGTAAACGGAGCGTTGTATGCTCCATCGTCGGCCCAGCAGAAGTCGACCGGTAGGCGGGAGCCTACCCCGCCGGGAGAAGCCGGGAGATCAACGCGTGCAGCCTGGGACCCGACGGAGACCGGTGAGTGGGGGCTCTTTGATACCTAGAGCATGGGGCTCCTCGTCGTGCTATCTGAGCGGCCCCGCACCTGACAGCGGGCCGCTCCACAGTCTGGCCTCCTTGTGTCTCAGAGCCCAGAGGGGCTCCAACGTTTAAGGGGGCAGTAGTATTCAAGAGTCCAGCGGGACTCCCACGTTAAGGGACATTATTCCTTCATGAGCCCTGTGAGGCTCCAACGGGGCACATTGTTTTGTAGAGTCCAGAGGGACTCCCACGCCGGGCATTAGAGCGCTGGTGCGCTCCGACGACGGGGCCAATATTTTCCCAGAGCCCAGAGAGGCTCCAACAACTGCCATTTGTTTTTAAAGGCACAGTGGTGCCCACGCTCTTTTCTCCAGCTGCCCAGCACTTAGTGGGCAGCTGCATCGTGTAGGTTGTGCCCCAGTGCTTCGCGCTTTGGCTTGCGCAGCCTGCGCAGTCGCGCCCTGACAGTATTGGATATTGGTCATTTCTACACCCCTGAGAGGCCAGTTGGCCTGGGGACAGTTATCTTGTGTTGTGCCCTCACCTAGGGTACCTGGTGATTTTCAGATATGTACTTTTGCGCCTGCGCAATGTCTTCATGATATTTTCCTTCCTAAACTGTGTTTTTGCATTGGAGATTGTTTTACTAGTAGTAATTATGCTAGTGTGTTCATGTTTCCCTGCGCGATATTCTCCTAAGGTGGTTAGGGTTGCGTAGGTGGTACTTACCTGTGACCAGTAATTACTGGTTGTGTGCTACATTTGCTATTTTGTACTACAGTATTATTCCTATGTTCTAAAAGTGCTAATTCCTGACAGTGGTCCATGTGGCCCTGTCCCCTGTACATATAATCCCTTGTAAATTCTGCCCGTGCCTGTTGGCACATTGTAAAGTGTGTGCTTTTATCTAATGTGTTTTGGTATAATACAAAGGCTATTTTTATATAATACCTTGTGTGGAGTTTCCTTTGTGGTGGGCCTTGGGTGTTGTTGCTGGGTGCGCGCGCAAACGCTTTACACATAGCCTCAGGGATAAGCCTGTCTGCTCGTGCCAAGCTACCAAGGGGGTGAGCAGGGGTTATCTTTGGCGTGTAACTCCCCAGCCCTGACTAGAGTGGTGGTTTCTGTCTGGCTTTGGCGCAAGCCCTAGCCAACCAGAAATCCCATTTCTAACAGTTATATATATATATAAATTAAAACTTGCCAAGATGTTTGTGAATAAACGACCTGACAGAACCCCCATAGATCAGTCACAAACTATTCAAACTACGAATTCGAGTGGCTTAAATACCTTGGATGCTGCAATTCTGGGCGATTTAATGGAACTGTGTAATGAAAATGACTGCCCTTCCATAGACTCTTTGCAGATAGAAACTCTGAATGAAGGAGATACATTGGGATTATTGAGTAGCGACCACACACCGTTCCGACCACGATCTAAATTCTTGCCACAAACAGCGCGAGATAATTTGGATATTTTCTCTGAAAACGTAACGAGGGATCTGAAATTACTGTATAGTAATTTAGCAGATCAGAAGAAGGAAAGAGACCCTCGAAAAGAAATCATACAGCAAACGGTGGAGAAATTGATTAAAGATGACGGTGTGTTGGTGAAACCCTCCGACAAAGGAGGAAATGTTGTATTATGGGGACGAGAATTATATAAGAAAGAGGCCCTTACTCAATTAAATAATACTGAATGTTACAAAAGGATTGACATGCGAGAGTTTATTTTGGTGAAAGAAGAATACCATGCTAGATTAGATGTTTGGAAGGCAGAGGATTTACTGAACTGGGATGAGTACAAATTTATAAGACAAAATAATCCAATTCTCCCAGTTTTTTATATGCTCCCCAAAGTCCACAAGAGTGTGGCTTCACCACCAGGGAGACCCATCATTTCCTCTTGTGGAAGCCTCTTTGAAAATACCTCAAAATATATAGATTATTTTTTAAACCCTATAGTTAAGACCTTGACCTCTTATATTAAGGATTCTACGGATTTTTTAAAATGTATTTATGATATAAGATGGGATGAAAACAGTATGATGTTATTAACGCTTGACATTGCTACTCTGTACACGAGTATACGACATACTGAGGGTTTGAGAGCAACTGAATTTTATCTAAACAGGAGGCCTCTGAGGTTTTTTAAACAAAATGAAATGATTTTAGAAATGATGCAATGGTGTTTAACTAAAAATAGGTTTTTGTTTGGGGAAGAAATGTTCCAACAGGCACAAGGAACAGCGATGGGCACCTGCTTCGCCCCCAGTTATGCCAGTTTACACCTGGGCTGGTGGGAGGAGCAGGTGCTCAGAGGCCCACACTTGGAACATTGGAGTAACAACATACTTTTGTGGGTGCGATTTATCGACGATGTTTTTGTGCTGTGGGAGGGCACGGAAGCATCAATTGATGTATTTATTAATTAAATAAATTGTAACACCCTTAACTTGAAATTCACTGGACAATACAGTAAATCCTGTATAGATTTTCTGGACATAAGAGTTAAGGCAGTTGAGGGAAAATTAGAAACTACTGTTTTTAGGAAGCCCACCTCAGGAAATACAATTTTACATGCAGAGAGCGCTCATCCAGCCCCGTTAATTAGAAGTATTCCCTTTGGTGAGTTTTATAGAGCCAGAAGAACATGTAGTAGCCTTGATGAGTACACAAAAATTGAGGAGGAAATGAGTGAAAGATTCCTACAGAGAGGCTACCCACAGAATATAATAGAAGGGGCAGCCTCAAAAGCAAGAAAACTAGACAGGAAAAAGGTTTTATTTGAACCCTCGAAAACTGAACAGAAAAAGAAAAAGAGGAATCTGGGACAAGGACAAAGTGATTGTAGATTTATCACTACATTTAATAAAAATCACAAAGAAGTCAGAATGATTTTAAACAAACACTGGCATCTTGTGAAGAACGATCCAATATTAGGTCCTAACATGAAAAAACATCCTGAGTTGACCTTTCGCAAATCTAAATCATTAAAGGATCGAATTGTAAACAGTGAATATATTGAAAGTAAGAAATTGGGACCGCCTACTTGGTTGACACCGAAAATGGGTTTTAGGAAATGTTTTAAATGTAAGGCGTGCCAGCATGGAGTAAATCGGACGCATTTTAAAACTTCTTTTAACAAAACCATTAAAATCAGAGGCTTTTTAACGTGTAGATCCAGTTTTGTGGTTTATGCCTTACAGTGCCCCTGCCAAAAGATGTATATAGGGAGTACCACCTTACCAGTGTTCCAACGAGTACTGCAACACAGGAGAGCGATTGTAAATAAGGATAGAACGTATCCAATCGCAAGACATTTTGAAAGGTACCATCAAAGCGATCCAACAGGCCTACAATACAGCTGCATTGCAGAAATCCCAAAGAAAAAACGAGGAGGGGATCGAGAGAAGGAACTCCGTAAATTAGAAACTTATTATATTTTGGAGTTCGACTGCAAAGAACCACAGGATTTGAATGTGGATGAAGATCTACACACGTGTCTGTATTAAGAAATGAAATAGTTGCTAATAAAAATGTATAGTCAAGGTAATTGAAAAAGTTCAATGAAACTCCAACCTGAATTAATATCAAAATAAGAGATGCCGTTTATTCAATGAATTATTCGTTTGTGAGAGGATGCTACACAAATTTTATGGTAGTCAGGTGGGAGATTGTATATACATCAAAAACCCCTTTTTTTAACCTTTTTAAAGTTTACACTGATTCACTTGAAGCACTAGCACTTTATTAAAATAGATTAATGAAGAGAAGTTGTTTACATGGAAAGCACTAGCACTTTGTAAACAGAAAAGGTATATGCACTGGCACTTTAGTTGAAATCAAGTGTAAAAGTTTACATCGCTAAGCACTAGCACTTTGTAAACGAATTAAGATAATCGTCGGCACTTGCGACTAGTCTTCTTATAAAAGGTTGAGAAGTTGAGAAATTTTGAGGTTTTGTTTTTTGTATATAGAAATCAATCAAGGATAAAGAAATTGCATGTAGAAATAACTGCAAGTGATTCACGCCAATGAAAATGTTATGTTGGAATAACAATTCTAAATGTCTTTGTAATGATTGGGTGCCAGGCACTGACATGGAAAGACGTTCCAAAATGACGGGGGCTTTTGACCTACCGTTTACCATGGTTGATAAAATAATTTGATAGTCCCTCTTTTATGTCTTATATGTCACATGTTTGTTTAAAAAGAGGAACGAATGATTTTTTCATTATCGTGAACAAGGTGGCGAGAGGCCATCGAAACGCGTCTATATGAAAACTCATCAATAAAAAGCCGAATGGAATAACCCCCCTGGGAGTGCAGTGTGGTTTTTGCTGAAAACGACTTGAACCGTATGCTGAATATATATATATATATATATATATATTCACTTAAAAAACCATAGGTTTCACACATGTTATAGTTAGCTGTACATGTACATTTCACTCGTAAAAAAACCAATGAAATTCCACGTTATAGTTAGATCAGGTAACTATAACTTGCGCGCCCACAATAAACTGCTGATGACGTCACATATTACATCACTCATGACATGGTCAGTGACATCACTCATGACATCAATGATGACATCTGAAATTACACATTGTGGATTGCGGTCGCGCAAGTTATAGTTACCTGATCTAACTATAATGTGGAATTTCATTGGTTTTTTACGAGTGAAATGTACAGCTAACTATAACATGTGTGAAACCTATGGTTTTTTAAGTGAATTTGCAAGGTTTTGTAAATGATAATTCCTAACTATAACGTGTGTGAAACCTATGGATTTTCAGTGAATTTGTACGGTTTTTTAAATGCTAAGTTATGTATTTATTTTTTATTTTTTTTTCTGGTTTTTCACTGTGCGCACACCCTTGAAATTCCCCCGTTATAGTTAGCGCAGGCAACTATAACTCACGCGACCGCAATCCTCTGCTGATGACGTAAGATATTACATCACTGTATTTAAACACCTATTTACCCATGTCTTCTTCCATTAATCTTTAGCTATACATATATTACAAATATTTATTTTTCATAAAGACACATATGTAATCAGTGATGTAATATCTGATGTCATCAGCAGAGGATTGCGGTCACGTGAGTTATAGTTGCCTGCGCTTACTATAACGGGGGAACTTCAAGGGTTTTTTACGAGGGAAATGTCCAGCTAACTATAACATGTGTGAAACCTATGGTTTTTTAAGTGAATTTGCAAGGTTTTTTAAATGCTAATTCCTAACTATAACGTGTGTGAAACCTATCGTTTTTTAAGTGAATTTGTACGTTTTTTTAAATGCTAAGTTATGTATTTATTCATATTTTTTTTTTTTCAGGTTTTTCTCCGTGCGCGAAGCGCACCGTGCGCGTGCTGTGGGCACTGTGGGCACGATGCGCTGTGCGTGCCGTGCGCGTACGGTGCGCGCACTCTGCGATTTTTCGAAAAATAATATTGGTTTTTTTACCCTTGGGGGTCCTTCAGTGACCCCCTGACAAAGGCTAGGGGGTCAGGAACTGTCCATCCTACCCCCTTTTCACGTTTTCCACCTTTTTTATTCACTGCCTCAGACTGCGAGAGACAAAATGGCGGCTGACACTTCCTGATTTCGACCGATTCGAATGTTTACTGGCATCTAACAACCAATCAGAATTGCGCTCGCTCACGGCACCGTGCGCGTACGGTATGCTTACCGTACGCGCACGGAGCGCGCATATAGATATATATATACTTTTAACTGACATTTTCTCAGGAACTAATGAACAGATTGACTCCAGATATCCAAAAGGCACATCCCTGACCTGAGGACTACCTCTTTGCCAAATTTCAAGTAATTCTGTTCAGCCGTTCGGGCTGTACCTTGGACTAAAGGTCCTATGGAAAAAAGCATTGGGAAAACGTGTTTTGGGACCCCCCTTTTTTCTCAGCCCCCGCTTGACGAATCCCCCCAAGACTTTCAGGGTAGGAGCTGAGCAGAGTGCCCCACCTATTTTGAAAATTTCGCGAGGATTCGTCAACCGGCGCCAAAGTTATTCAAAATAGAATTTTCAGATTTCCTATGGAAACACGGTCCTAACTATAACTATCTACTGGCGATCGCCAGTAGATAATATATATATATATATTCGTATATATATATCCCTATATATATATCCATATATATTCATATTCATGCACTGCAAAGATATCATGCTTAGATGTATCACACTAACAAGCTGACCGGAGAATGTTAGTTTGCTTATCTGGTTGTGCAATTTGCTTACACAGTAGGTCTTTAGTATAATTGGCACAGGGGCGATCCGGCCTTTCTGTCCTGTCTATTTATAGCTGTTTATAATTGTCATGGAGCAGATTTTGCATATCCCTGTTAGCCATATGTGGCATGGTGCCTTATTCTAGTTCTGACATTGCATTACTAAATGTATATCGGACCTAGAAACCAGTCACTCAAGGAAGAAGCAGGCTGAGAGCACCAGTTGGTGACCTGACTTCTTCCTTGCTGTCAGCAGGCATGCATGGGTGCCAATAAATATATTTCACTTTGCTTCTGAGCAAACTGCTGTGGCTGGTGAGGTTATATAATTTACTCCTGAGAGAATTCAAATGACTTCTGTAAGAATATTGACCACAAGGGGGTATGCATGGACCTATATTGCCTTGTGACAAGTTTCATAAATAACAAGAAAACATAATCTTCAGTAGATGTTACTAGTCAATAACTAAACTAGAACACCTCACTTCCCAGTTCTCTTACATAAATAGATGAAGCAATGTCTTCTACCTCTCTCAATCTTACAAAACCTTATTGCAGGGTTAACCAAAGTGTATTTTTAATCTCGGTGGTAGTAGTAGCAGGCTAGCCAGTAACATGGAAGATAAGAAGACATTTCAAGTGAGGTCTCCCACTTAGTGAACTCCAACTGCAGGATTAATCAGAGGGATTGTCCATCGCTGGCAACTAGATTGAAGAAAATAGAGAGTTTGTTGGTTATATCATAACTTATCAAAGAATGAGCCCAGACTACCACCATGACACAAAGAAGAACTCATATAAAACTAGCAGCAGTTACTTCTGAGCAATGGGAAGCAATTTAATTAATTTATGCATAAATTTCAATGAATCTTACAAATTCCTTGATTCGGGAGGAGTGGACTCAGTATAGGAAAAGGTTAAGCGTGTAAGCAATACAAGTCCTGAATGATGATGAATGCTGTTATATATGACTATTATGTGTGGGTGGGTAAGTGGGGCTGGCGTGGGCTATTGCTCAGTCGGGAGAAGATCCAGCAGTGTGTTCATGTGTCTTTCACCACATCCACCCCAACAAGCGTGTGATCCATTTATGGTGTAAATTCATTAGTCACACCTCAATATGTTACACAGCCTGGGGGAAGAAGGTTAGGGGTTTGATGAATGGATGGAAAGAATGAGTAAGGGAAATGTGTGACAGAGACAAATCCTACAAAACAACAATATTCATCAGGTAAATGAGTAGCACATCATCATCTTCAAACTTTTGAGAAAGGAAATGAAGGAATGACGCAGTTCGGTTAAATGCATTGTAAACAGTCCTTCAGCTCCAGAGACCCAAGCTATATCTAAATGTTCTGTCATCTAGGTATGAAAAATACAACTTATGGAGGAGTGAACCAACACAGTTCTAAAATTTATGATAGTTAAAAGACAAATGATACTGTATATAAATGCCAAATTGGGAAGCATTTGCATTCCTCTCTGAATGTCTGTCTTGGGTGCCTGGCTGAACTGGTCCAATAAGGTAAGCAGGAGTGTTATGGAGCTTTCATCTTTCGTGCAGGAGAAGAGAAGGCATTCAAATTGCAAAGTAGAACTTATATTGTAGAATCAAGGAGAAGGACAGAAGGTAAGCTTCATGAGAAGTGGACCAAGAGTCAGAGGAAGAGCACAGGCTTCTGAAACCATTTATCATGACTAGTGCTCCCGGTTTTATGGTATTTATTTTTTTAACATTTCCGTCTGTATTTATCCATATTTCTTTTTTTTGTCATTTTATCTGTATTTATCCACATTTATGTTTGTTGCAAGCAAAAGAAAATGCTGCAGCTAGTATTTTTCCACATTTATTTAAATATACTGCATACCTAGACTCAGTTGTTTTAGGTTTAGATATAGTTATATATATGCCAAATTAAGTAAACAATACAATTGGTAATTTAACCCCTTCCCCGCTCATGACGGAACCTCTCCGTCATGAGCCACGGTTGCCGTGTGCTCATGACGGAGCGGTTCCGTCATGCCACGACCGTTGGTGGCCGCTCCGCCCACGCGGCGCTGTTTCCCCGCCTGTGCGGGGGGACAACGCAACTGGGCGGAGTCATGACGGAACCGCTCCGTCATGAGCACAGCTCAACCGTGGCTCATGACGGAGTGGCTCCGTCATGAGCACAGCGCCACCGCGCTGCCCCCCCCGCACCCCTCAGCGCTGCGGCGGAATTCCCGCCGCAGCGAAGGGGTTAAACAAAAAAAGCACTTGTGTAATTTTGGCGTTTTACTTGCATGATCATGCATGTCCAGACTAGGCATGAGTGCAGTCAAGTTGTGTTCACACCCACTTGGGTTGTTAATGGCATTGTTCTGGATACTTCATTCACTGAAATGATTATAGCTTTAGCACATTGGGCAAGGCCATCCCACAGCTGTTTCTGAATTTCGAGCCTATGGTAAGCGCGCTTTACTTATTGGAAGCAAATGTCTTCCCTGTCCTCTTGAAAAATATGTGTGAATTAGTAGTATTGATTAGATGTTGTTTGCGCAGCTTTCTAGAAAGTCTTATTGTTACCCCTTCTTGAAATAAATGCTCTAGAAAGTGCTCAGTAGCGGCCCGTGGAGGGAGTGCTGTAGGGCAGCGGGACGGGGTGGGGGCATGCGAGGAGCAGGGTGAGGGGTAGTAAACACCAGAATACGGATGAACGGAGGTAAGTAAACAATTAAATAAATTAAACGAATTTCATTGCGCACGCTGCATCGCAAAATGTGATGCAGCACACGCAATGAAATTCATTTTATTTATTTAATTGTTTACTTACCTCCATTCATCCGTATTGTGGTGTTTACTACCCTTCCCCCGCCCCGCCTCACCACTCCGCAACACTCCCTACACGGGCTGCTACTGAAAATGCTTCCATCGGAATTCACGAGGAATCTTAAATGTGCATTACCACTAAAAAGTAGGGCTGGGCGAAAATTTCGTTCCGTTCGCGGAAATTGCGATAATTTGACATTTTCGCGTTCCGCGGAGAGCGTGAAAATGTCAAAATTTCCGGTTTCCGCAGCTTGGCGATAATTTGTTTCTTGCTTGCGCTGTAAAATAATACACTCTCGCGCGCGCGCGATCGCCTTACCTGAATCCCTGCGTTCGCCGACAAGTTTTCTTGATCCGGTCGCGTTCTCCATGAGATGTTGTATTGTTTTTAGCCATTTGCGCTGTCTCGCGACAGTTCGCGCCCGCAGTGACGTCATGCGTCGCGCGATCACGTCTTTCTTCTCGCGATCATGCACCGCGAGACAACTCAAAACAAGATGGCCGCGCCCGCAAGCAACCACATGGGTAAGTTGGCGACCCGCAACCATGCAGAAAATCTCGCGAACATGCGGGAAAAAAACTTCCGCATCTTCGCGATATTTCCGCTTGTTTGCGATAATTTTAAACATTTTCACGATAATTTGCGAAAGTTAATTTTGCAAATTCCGCCCACCCCTAACATGCTAAATCATTAGTGTCTGTCATATTAAGTTGCTTAACTCCTTAACTTAAGTACGTTATATGCAGAAAGTCATCCTTAGTTTTTTTCCCAGTATTGTCAAAGCCAGAAGGACTAGCTTTAATGTGCTGAATATCATTTGTATATGCAATTCATGCAAACATGCCAATGCTTGTTTTTGATTGCTTCTGCCACACTTAAGTTCACCACTCCTCTGGTACAGAGATGGTGCAACAGACGTCGGCCCCCAAACCTCACCCCTGTGCCCCCATCAACCTCTTTCCCCCTCCCATAAAATAAAAAACAAAGGTTGCTGAGACTGCAGCCAATGTCCTGGGGTGTTTTCACACCTCTTTCTGTAGTCAAGTTTTTGGGTGAGCCTCTTAAGGGAGAGCTCTCAGTACGGAGTAGCTAGTCATGGGTGGGCTGAATTCCCTTGAATATTGTTACCTGCCTTGTGGTCTGTTTCCACTTTTGCATTGTGGTTGTTTGCATTGTAGCTTTTAGGACACCCTCTAGCCAGTTCGAGATTCGCTATGGTTGGCACAGACCAAGGGGCATATTATCGCCGCTTTAGCGGCAGAAAACTGCCGCTAAAACGGCGAGAATGGGCTTGATAATATGCTCTATGGAATTCCAATTGAAGCTTAGGTTAGATGTCCTTCACATCTAACATGGGCTTCAATTGGAATTTCATAGAGCATATTATCAAGCCCATTATCGCCGTTTTAGCGGCAGTTTTCTGCCGCTAAAGCGGCGATAATTGTATCGCCTGTCTCGATAATATGCCCCTACATTTCCTCCCCTGCTTGCTCAAGCACTGGAGTGCATTCTTCTATCTCGGTTTTGTACCAACTTGGGGGCATATTATCAAGCCAGGCGATACAAATTATCGCCGCTTTAGCGGCAGAAAACTGCGGCTAAAGCGGCGATAATGGGCTTGATAATATGCGTTATAGAATTCCCATAGTAGCCCATGTTCTGGTGTCAACATGGGCTTCTATTGGAATTCTCTGCGGCATATTATCAAGCCCATTATCGCCGCTTTAGCGGCAGTTTTCCGCCGCTAAAGCGGCGATAATTTTATCGCCTGGCTTGATAATATGCCCCTTACTGTGCAGGGGGGAAATGAGCAGCTAATGCGCTTCATTCTGTTTTGGGGTGATAAGACACAGTACTCCAGGCTGCACTCGTTCATCCCTCGCCAGAGCGGCAGTTTGAAGGCAGTGATTTCAGATTTCAACTGTCTCCAGATATCACTGGGCGATACAGAGGAACCAAGGAAGACTGGAGTGTTGCAATGGAAATTTCCACCTCCCCCTTGGATATAACATTTGGCACGACTGACTTCTGTTTCCATATTTCTTTTCTCAACTGAGTGTTATAGAGTATTTTTGTAAAATCGCAAAAAACTTTGTGAATGTCCTTCGGGAAGGTTTCGTGTTCGTAAATGTTTATTTTTCCCCTGAGGTGACAAATTATTGTCAGAAAACGTCTGGCTGGCTGTTGATGTCTCAAAGAGGCCAAGTTTGCCGAAGCCATCCTCAAAATACGCCCCTCGCCAAACTTCATGCACTTGTTTCTGTTTCTGTAAATGTAAAATCTCACCAGCCCTTTCTACTTGTGTTAGTAAAACTCGTTATGGAAAGGTAGCTGGGATTCTCTAGTGTGAAAACCTATGTTCAAGCAGCCCAGATCCGCTAATAACTAGAGCAGAACCAAATTACCAGCAGTAAGAAATGGGCACCTACAGAACAAAGGGGCAGATTTATGTTGCACTTGCGCCTCATTTACGCCGCCGTTGCGTCACTTTTGTGACGCAGCAGCGGCGCAAATCCTGCGCCATGGTGCGGGGTATTTACAACGTGATGCGTCACCTTGTAAAGCCCTGCGCCACATGTAGGCGTTCCAGGGCAGGTGGGGGCGTTCTGGCGCAGGAACGCCTCCTAAAAGTGGCTGAGTGAAATCTACAAGATTTCACTCAGTCACTTTTGAGCCCATGCTGCGTCAAAACCCTGTGCCTGCTTGAAGCAGGCGTAAGGATTGACGCAGCATTTTGCAGATAGGGCCCCCCAGAGCATTGCTGGAGCTGCGTCGCGCTTGCGACGCAACTCCAGCAATGCGCCACTTTTACGGCACAGATGCGTGACGCATCTGTGCCGTTTTTGCCCCATGGGGTGCCGCATTATAAATGCGGCGCATCCATGATGGCGGAGCTGGGGCGCAAAATAACTGGCGCATCCCTGCTGATATGCAGGGATGCGTCAGTTATTATAAATATGCCCCAAAGTTTCTGTGCAGGCAGATGAGCAGCTAATGCGCTTCCTTGTGTTTGGGGGTGGAAAGACACAGCACTTCAGGCTGCACTGTTCATCCCTCGCCAGAGCGGCAGTTTGATGGCAATGATTTCAGATTTCACCTGGCCATTTCTATTGGCAGTATATTTCGGTTTCAATTTATAAATACAGAAAAAGGAAAACAAGTTTTCCGTCTGTATTTATGTGTAAAAATCCGTTTAAAAGGAAAACCAGGATCCTTAATCATGACTCATGTACGATTAACTGAGAAGTGCAATTTTACAACCAATCCCAGACAAGTAGCTGCATGAGCCTGGCTGATCAATCTCACAACTGTCATAACATTTAGCCGAGTGCGTCCATCATGTTATGGTGTGAGATGACATGTCTGGCTCCAGTTAGCAAATCCAACCTCCGACCACAACCACATAATAGATGAGTTTGACATTTGAGCCAGCACGCATTTGCCAAATCAACAAACCTCTCTCTTGTCCACATAGCTGAGTAGGCCACTAAGGGGCACATGCATCAAGCCTTTTTCTGTTCGCAAACGGGCCAATTCACCCATTTGCAAATGGAAAAAGGCCTTTTCCAATGCATGTACCTTTTGTCATTTGCAAAATAGGTAATCAGAATTTTTTGCAATCAGCTCAATTGTGAATGCATTTAGGGAATCGCAATTTGCAATTCCCTAATGGCGATGCATGTAGCCTTTCCTAAATGCGAACTGTGCATTTAGGAAACGCTAGCTACATCAACTTGAAGTCGATGGTAATTTGTACATGCGTTGAAAAATGCGCAAAAATTAATTTTTCAAAGTACCATGTAGCGCACACATGCCCTTAGGGCACGTGTATGCTTTACATGTGCACACTTACCTTTTTGGGGGGGGTGCTTCAGGGGAGCCTTAGGCCCCCGGGTACCCTTAGATTTGCATTCACAATTTGCGATTACCAATTTGCGCATGCATTAACATTCATTCCTATGGGACTGTGGGCCCATAGGAATAAATGTAGTCACATTAGCTAATAGTGATTCACAATTTCTGAATTGCTATTAGCTAATAATAATGAATTGAAAATTGTTTTGCAATTCCTACATGCATAGGCATTTGAGATTAACAAATAGCGATGCCTTAAAAATCGCTATTTGGTAATCGCAAATGAGGAGTTTGATGCATGTGCCCCGAAGAGTCAACATCATATTGGTTTCCCTTTGAAGTCGATAACTTCCTTCTTCTGACTGCTAAGGTAGCCCAGGCCTAAATCTTGACTCCGAGTAACGAATAAGTCCAACTCCAAACAAGTCCAATCCAAATGGGATTGAGAGAGATAGACCTGCAGTGCACTGCTGTTGATGAACAAGAAGAGAAAAAGAATGTGAACATTTTGTGTAGATTTGTATTTGTTAGCTAAACTGACTTGTCTGGTCTCTGAAGAACCAGATAAAGGTGCAGCATGGAGTGGCCTATGCAAGTAAAATTAGCTAAGTGTGAAAGTGCCAAGCACCTTCAGGCAAAATCACCCATCAGCCCCCAAACAATTTAAATCATTGAAATCAAGTTTACAAATTTTTTGAACATGGTCCCTCACTGTCTACCATAAAATGAATTATCAATGATCACTCACAATCACACAGTAATATATCATTCATTGGTGCAATAGTTCACTGTTCCAATCCAAGCACGGTGGTACTCAATTGTCGTATTGTATCTCCTCTTGTCCCATGGAAGCAACACATTGGCAGTCTTGTAAATTAGCAATGATCTTTAAAGGGTCAGTCTTCTAGGGTATGAAAAAAAAGATGGGCATGGAACGGAGGCAGGCATTGTCACCAATGTCTTGGAAGGGAATGGGGAAGCTTCTTCACTGCACACTGGTCCAACTCCAAACCGGCCATACATGTGCCTAAATGGTGAGGCTGAAAAAGTCCTAAAAAAACAAAGTATATAATGTTCCTCTAGCTGTATCAATTTTTTTTACAAAGCAGTTTGGTGATAATCATAAATTTCGATGGTGGCCTACTCAGTAGAGCATATTGCTATGTAATCCTCCTGATTGCTAATCATGAAGAAGTCCCAAACTGGGAAGGAGAACATTTTTAGTGGGCCACTGGTGCCACTGCCAATGCCTGAAGACCTGGAGGTATGTGGGTGTGTCGGTGACTGCCTCTGTGCAGTGGGTACTTCGACTGAGGTAGTAGTGGAAGCAGATCTCAGCGGGGGCCCTACAAATATGAAAGCTGGCCGTGGTGGTGGTACCAGTGCCATGTCCGTTGAAGCAGGTTGAATAGGAGGGTTAATGTCAGTGTACTCTGAGCAAGCTCCCATGACAATGACTGCCTCGTCCTCCACATCTCCTTCCATAACTGTGAGGTTTTCAGGAATTTACCTTTTCCCTTGTTTCTCGTAGCGGGTCTAGGACTCAGCTGAGGACCAATCCTTGTCTGAATGCGCAGAAGGTGTGCGTGGAGAAGATGGTGGCGTACCCTTTCTTTTTCTTTCTGGAGTTTGGGTAGCCAATGGTCCAAGAACAGGTCCATTTTTATCAGCAAGAAGCTCAAACTCCTGTTCTTGTCCTACTTTAGAATGATCTACTATTGCTGGCACGGATAATATTATCAACTTGGCTCAGTTTCCTGCATCGGTTGGGCACTAGTTTGTGGCTCAAGCAAATCCAATTCAGGCTCACTGCTTGTTGCCATGTTTGCCGTGGCTGCCTCGCTGAGAGACAAGGGTTTGGGTTTAGGTTGGGGTGGTGCTGTCATTGTTCCGGGAGTGCTGCTCCCAGGTTGCTGCCCAGAGGACAGTGCCGCAGGCACACTAAGCTTCCTGAAAAGGGAGGAGGGCGGAAAGCCAGTAGTGGCAATCTTCTTCTTCTCCTCCTCAAAGAGCCACTTTCTTGGCAGCACCTTTCTTTGGGGCCATCTTCAAGCTCTGTCAGTTGGCAGTTACCTGCACAAGTGGAAGAGATGAGGACTCATGTGTTGTGGTCACGTCACTTTGGGCCGTCATCTGGCAGTACTGTGGGTGATGTCTCTTGTGCACATAAAAGCAAACAAATAAGAAAAACATCTAGTGAAATGTGGCGTTTTTGCAGTTTGACTTATTCATAGTGCAGACAATATAATTTAGTGTGGTTATTTCTTTTCCTCAATTATTAACAACAATAGTGTATCTATCTGAAACACAAACCACACCTCCATAGCATAATATTTCAATCAGGATAACAACATATAGCTGTAACTGTTTGCTTTATGTGTATCTCGAGGAGATACCTGTGGCAGGCAGGACGGTGGAGGGAAAATTAGAATAATCCTTAAAACATGAATGTTGGTGTGCTCTTATGGCATGCAGGTGGGGTCAGGGGAAAATTGATTAATCATTAACAAATAAATGCTTGCGAGTGCCTATGGCAGGCAGGTGGTCCAGGAGAAAATAAAATAACCCTTAAAAGATGAACCGTGGTTCATTCATATTATGGCCTCATCTGCTTCTGAAAAAGGCTCTGTTGAAATTTAATTTTTCATGTAATCCAGACGAGGGGTAATATGCTGTTCTTGATTTTTCCATTGGGTATGGGTGTATGTAAGTGGCAATCCTGTCATTTTAAGTGAAACTTTCTCTTCATCATGAAATTGTATGATGTGTCATGTTTATTTGTTTCTTTGAAACTACAAATAAAATTGTTAAACAAATAATTTTGGTGTGCGCCTTTTACAGGCAGGGGTGTGCAGGACAAAATGAGTAATGACAATCCTTAAAACATTAAGGTTGGTGTTAAGCAGGAACCTATAGCAGGACGGGGAGGAGGGAAAATGCAAAAAAGAAATTACCAAAAAAGTAAAAATAAATAAATACAAATATGAAATAAATAAACTAAAAACTGAATTCCTGATTTACTAAGGTTCGATGGGAAACCCATTGCGAGGCAAGGAGGTGCAGGGGAAAATGGAAAAAAATGCATTTACTATTAAATATTGTTGATATATACATATACTACAATGATCCTCAAGCATATTAAACTAATTCCAGGGAAAAGTAAAGCAAATGAACAAATGCAAGAAGGCATAGCCCTCTCCTATCAATCTCCCTGGAAAATGGCTTTGAAAACTGGAAAAAAAGGATTTACACACTGGCTGTCTGCACAAAATGACTGCCGTGCACATGGTCAAACAACAACAACAACAAGCAAGGAGACATGGACACAACAAAGAACAATTGCAGGCCTATGGCAAAAGCAAATTGGCTGGCTACACAAAATGGCCACTAGCCACCTGATCAAACCACAAGAAAGGAGGCATAGACAACAAAGAACACATGCATGCATGTGGCAAAAGCAGATTGGCAGGCTGGCCAAAATGGCCGCCAGCCACATTGTCAATCAACAACAGCAAGCAAGGAGGCATTGACGCAAAAAGAACACATGCAGGCCTATTGGGCACACTGGCTGGCCAGGCTGTGCAAAATGGCCACCAGCCAGCTAGTCAAACATCAACAGTAAGCCTAGAGGCAGGAACACTAAAGAACACATGCAGGCCTATGACAAAAGCAAACTGGCTGGTTACACAAACTGCCACCGGCCACATGCTCAAACAACAACATAAAACTTTCATATTGAAAAAGTTAATGTCAAAATGGAGAACAATACATTTATGTATAAAAAGGAGAGTGCATCTTTAGTAACAAATCTGCCAGTTGTGAACTCCATGTAAACCCAGACTCAAAAATACATAGTCAGGCAGTCTCTGAGATCTAAGCCTGAGGTCATTGATTGATGTGTCATAGGTGGGGCAACAGGTAGCTGGCAGACATACGCACAAACAGGAAATCCCACATCAATCCCACACATAGGTGCAGTGACACCACAATGGTCAAGGCAGATTGGCCCAAATAAAGCACACATGGCTGAAGTGGGACAGGGTGATACCTCGGGCATTTTTAGAAAACCTCCAAATAGCACATGCAGGAGACATTGCACTCTTTCTAGAAAGTGGCACGCAGGATAAGGTGGTTGTTGAAGTTTTTGGCAAACTCTGTGAGCCACAAACCTTTTGTCCCATGGTAAGCATGGGAACATTAAAGAAGAATAGTGGCTTGAAGGTAGCTGCTCTAAGACTCATGGAATCTAATGGATGCCTTGAAGCAGCTGCCCAGAGATGAAGTTAAGATCAGGGCATGCGGGAAAGTGTATAAACTAGCAGCACTGCATAGGTAAAAGAAAATCAGGGAGCAGGAATGGGAGAATCTACTGCAAACTTGCATGCTCACCACAGTACCAAATATTGGGAGATCATAAATGGACCTTTTTTTGCAGGTTCAGAAAATTCCAGGGTGGACTGCATCATTGCTCCTCACAAATGGGTTACCCATTTTGAGGGGGTGTACAGCGGGCATGATGTGGAGGGTGCAGATATCCCATGGGTGCCAGGAAGTAACATCCCCGCATTGACCTTCAGTACAGACGAAGTATGTAAGGCCATCTATGCTATGGCTGTGGGGAACACGTCAGGCCTGGACTGGGTTCCCCCAGATCTATATAAAGCTGATCCCAGATCTGGGCCAAGGTGCTGACTCGCTTCCTTAATGCAGCTTGCAAATGTGACTTGCCTTCCATTTGGTGCAGTGCCATTGTATTACCTATTTTTACAAAAGAAACGAGAGACGATCCATTCTGTTACCGCCCCATTTCTCTTTTAGATACAGGCACTAAAATAATGGGGAATGTTGTTCTGGGGCATCCAACTTCCTGGTTGGACAACAACAATATATTATCAGCGCTGCAATATGGCTTTAGACAGGGGAGAGGGATACGGGAACAGTGTGTCAACCTGCAGCTGATTATGGGTAAATATAGTGTAGCCAAGGGGGATTGCCTGCACTTGGCTTTCATGCATCTCACCTTGGAGTTTAACCAAGTTAATAGATCCAAGCGTTGGTCTCTTCTCCTGGACATGGGCAGTGAACCCAAGTTAGTGGCTTTTTTACATTGTTCCCATTTCAATCTTTCTGCCTCAGTGAGGTGCGAAGAGAACGGTAGCCTGGCTTCCTCCTGGGGGTTACAGAGGGGTGTAAAGCAGGGGTGCATTTTGGCACCCCTGATATTTACCCTATACATTAATAAACTGGGGAAGGTCTTGACAGCCACCTGTAGGAATATTCCCAGAGTGGGCCCTAAACTACTAAACACAAAAGAAGTAGGTTGCCATTATCAATGTAATAAGCAAGGAAGCCATGTTTTGAATGTGGATATCTAATTGCTATTAGTCATGTGTAATCTAAGGAGGTCTAGGAGGCAGAGGATGCCTCACACACAATATTGTGCCATGCTTCATCATAGGCATCCTCTCCCTACCCTGGTAAGGTGGTGCTATCAGGGTAAACTCAATCACCACGAAGACTTTGGCAAGAGGAGGGAGTTCTTACATAAAACTTTCGTCCTGTAAGTTTTATGTAAGAATTTCCTCCTCTCGTTAACATCTTCACGGAGGTTGAGTGTTTATTGTTTTGTGTGTGGGGACAGTAGTGTTGCCTCATTTTCCCCAAATTCTCTCTTTAGTGGTTCAGACCCTGAATTAATACCTGCATTACTATACGCAGATGATGCGGTCCAGATTGCATGGACCGCTGTGGGCCTCCAGCCTCTCCTTAACACCTTTATGGATTTTACATATTCTTTGGACTTGTCAACTAACCACACCAAATCACATACTATGACAATTGGCTATCAGAAGTCCGCTAGGTCGAAGCTCTTCAGTAAAGAGGTTGCACTCACTAAAAGTTCAACCTTCCCTTATTTCGGGTACTCTTCAATGATAGAGGGCCCTGCCCAGCACAAAAGTGCAAGCCCTGGTAAAGGTATACTGAGAGAAGTGCATTACAAAGACAAGCTATGGGTGTGATGTTTGGGGGTATAAAGATGTTGAAGAGCTCCAGGTGATTGGAAATAAATTCCTGCATAGTCTTCTTGCTGTTCCAGCTAGCACTCCATCATTCACGATTCATGAGCAAGTGGGTCTAGTTTACATTACTGACCTCATTGTTTTGGCCCCCATCAGAAATTGGTCTACCCAAGCCCTTTATTCAAATCAGCTTGTGATTAAGGACTTTAGCTCACTTGCCATCACACTGGATATTTGATGGCTTAGGTATGTTAAGTTGATGTTGAAGAATGGGGGGTGTTTAGATTTGTTTAAGAACCCTAGACAACTAAGGCCGGGGAAGATGCAGAATATCAAAAACATGTTTTCATCCAGGTGGCAATGTGAAAGAGAGCATACAGAGTTACTTAAACCCATTGTAAAACAATATATTCTGTTGAAAACATGCACCCAGTGGGAACCTTATTTGTTGTTCGTTACTAATGTCAACCATTGTTTCTTACTAGTATGGTTCAGGTTTAATTTAATTCATTGGTCTTTAGCTGTTCCCACAGGATTTTATAAGGTGGATGACCTAAAATCGTGTTACTTCGATAACTCTTCTGATCAAGACATTTTACATTTTATTTTTTGTGTGATTTTTATCAGATATTAACATCTAGATATATTTTCTCGCTGGTAAGAAATAATCAATTTGCTCAGGTCAGACTAGCTTTGCTATACCTACAAATGTTTCTTCCCCCACAATTTGTTTACAGGTTGCAATTTTTCTTGGTGGTGTACTAATACTCAGGAAAAAGTTATTTACTGGCTAGAAGTCATTTTTAGTTATATCAAGAAGTGCCATCTAGGGCCAGGACCGTGGATGACCTTGTGTTTGCACTTTATGTATTTGGTACTGTAATAATGTATTTGCACTTTATTCAAATGTCCTATTTAGCCTATGCCTCAGCGCTGTATTGTATTTTGTACAGAGATTTTGAATCGATATAACTAGTTTAATGGTTTTAGTTGGCCCGAATTTGCACTTTATGTTTCTGGTACTGAAATGATGCATTGGCACTTTATACGAATGTCCGATGTAGTCTATGCCTCAGGGCCATATAATAACTTTCACAGAGGTTTTTGAACAATGTAACTAGATGAATGGTTTTATGTGGGCCGAATCTTTCCTGCTAATATAGCGGATCCTACAATTAGGTTTTTGTTGTCAGGAGTGAACCCCTATATTTTTTCTTGAAATTATTAATTTCTTAGATGTTTTAGATGTTTTTTAACTTGCGCTTTGCACATATCATCATTGAATGTTATGTATACACGTAAGTAATGAATATGTAATTGTTTTTATTTTGCGCCACGTTTGTGTCTTAACATTTGTCTGTCCACTCATCTTAAGATACGTTTCTATGCACAGCTGTGACATGTACCGATCTATTCGGTGTTTATGTCGTGCTTTTATGGCCTATATTGGCCGAATAAAGAGCTATTGACTGACTGACAGAGAAAACCCACATTTTAAATGTAATCAAATGCCTTCCCTGCCCTAAATGAAGTTTTAAAACAACACACACCACAGAAACAGTTGTTTTATGTACCCAATGAATACTACTGGCTGGATGTCCCATGGGCAGACTAGGACACATAGTAAAATAGATGAATAGTACAAATTTAACAACCATGAAGAACATTTACTGAACTGTGCAACATTTTTCCCCAAAATACTGAATTTAATGTAAAAAAAATCCTTGGCACCTATTGAAACTCCAGGCCGCCCACCACAACCACAATCAAATTCAAAAATGAAATAAGATTACATACAAAAAGTTGTAAGTCGTAAAGTTTGGATTTTGTCTCAGTTTAGTAGTAGTAAAGTAAGGATTCCTAACCTTACTACTAGTAAATGCCTTCTGTGAATACCAAAAGTAGTAAGTTTAGGATTTTATCTCAGATTAGTTCTGTGAATCGGCCCCAAAGAAATTTTAAAGTAGATGTTTTTCTTTTTTTTTAGCCAATTAATCACTTCTTTGTTGCACAAGTTAATTAAGGTTTTTACACACTTCGATCTTTGGACTATATTTAGGCTGCATTTGGGTAAAGTTTGGGCTAAATTTGGGATTTTTTCTCTCGAGCTGTCATCTTGGGAGAATGTTTTGTTACTGAGCTCCCTCATTTTGTCATTTGCTGCAGTATCCTCTGTAGGACATGCTTTCAGTTTTATAACTTTGGAGGATATTCTCAAGAACGTGTGATAATCATCGCAAAATTACCTTAACGCAACTTTGCACATCGCAGTCTATCGCGGGAAAATAACACTGTGGTAACGTGGTATTCTCAACCCGGCGGTACCATGCAATACGCTCATGATAACTCGTCAAATGTCCGCAATAATATCAACGCTATTCTGCAAAAATGCGAAACACGAACACAAAAAAGCTGCGATGAGGCCAATCGCGATACAAAAATCAGCAAAAACAAGCGACAGGCCTGCAATTCCGATGCGTCATGAGGGAAAATGCACTATAAAAGCAACAAAAAAAGGGAGAAAAAAAGAAACTGCATAGCACCATGGATGCACCCGGACCGAGTGCAGAGGCCAACACGAACCTCACAAGCCCCACAGACGACCAGCAAGGAACCTCGTGGTCGGGGAAGGCCAAGGAGAAGAGGAAGAGGCAGACGGGGTGCAGTCCGCAGGAAAACCAGATCAGTGTCACAGAGGTGACAGAACACTACCATCCACTGAACGTCAATATGACAAACGTGAATGCAGTCAGAGTGTCGAGGAGGTCTATGGAGGAGGACAAGAGATGCTGGCATGATGTGAAAAGCTAAACCAAGCACAAACCCGCCTCCAACAGAAAGGCAACAACTGCGACTGGAGGTGGGAGTCGTGCGCCACAGGAGGAGAAGGAGCAAGTGGAGGCCACCGTGATCAGGGTGGAGACGGCGTAAGGAGTTGGGAGTCTCGATAGGACCTGACACAACATCAACAGGGTGAGTAACGATCAGGGGGGCGGGGGTTACGGGCACAATGGCACACATGCCCAACGACGTGTAGCACACCGCACACCCACAATGACCCTGGATCATGTCCCTGCCCATGGCACATTGCAGCACACATACATAGCAATCACAGCACATCCCACGACAATGTGGTACAAAGTGCAACACCAACACTGAAGAACAGAGGACAAAACTGGGTCCGACCATGTGCAGAAATAGGCCAATCACATCTAACATAGCAGGAAACTGTGAGATTGAAATGTACGTGTACAAGCTCACATCCGTCATGTAGTCCAAATGTCCACTGTCCCGCCTAAAATTTCAGAACCTCCCAAACAGTCACAATGTACATTGTCATACAGTCTGTATGTAAACAAGAACATGCGCCAACATACATGTCAAAAAAATGTCAACATTCATCTTCCCTTCACATTGCAGAGGGACAAACAACACCTCCAGCAGAGCAGACCAGACAACTCATCAATGGAGCTGGAGAGGACCACCACACCTCCGACACCGATGCCCTACAACAGCTCATGGACATCTTAGGCAATCCACCCCAGGAGCAGGGCAGTCAAGCTACATAGAGAAGACCCCAGCCCCTGCACAGACCACGCAGCAGGAAGCACCCACCACCACGGCTGGCTCCCAACACTCCACCGAGGCACACATCGCATTCCAATGCCAGGTGTCACAATGCCAAAAGGAGGTGGCCGAACAGGTGCGGGTGGGGTCAGAGCTCATGGAAGCTGAACTGGACCACATATGTGGGTGTCTAAGTCCCATCAGGGACCACCTACACCTCACAAAGGAGACCCACACTGCGACAGAGACACATGCATTTGCACATGTCCTGAAATGAATCACACCCACAGCCCTGGAATTATCATTCACACATCCACGCCGGACCTCCGTACAATGGCCCAGCCCACTCCTCTTACGTATTGAGTGGGTGACGACAAAGCAATGTGTCCAAGGTCTTACCCACTGCCAGTGGGGACATGGTTGCATCCGCTGTATACAGCACAATGTAATGTAATGTTGTAGGGCTCGGGGCCCTCATGCATACATCATGACCACACGGACACACGCAGAAAGTTTGTGGGACTGGCTACGGGCACGTGTGTCTGGCCCCTTTATTGGCAGGGTCACATACACAGTGACGCCTGTGCTGGATGTGTGTGGGGTGAGTGTAAGCCAGCCCGCAAGGAGTAGTTGGTGCTGTCAACAACTACAACAGTGAACACCATTAAAACAGAAACAGAAAACACCAGCATTACAGAGACAACTGCGGAGCATCATGGTGGTAGCTGGAGCAAGTACAGAGGTCACCCAATGAGCAAATCGAAGTGTCCATGAGCTGTGGTGCACTGAATTAGTGGCACCTGTAGTGCTGAGCAGGGTCTGAGGCAGATGATGGCATCCACAACAGGTGTGAGCAACTCTGATAATCTGGCAGTAAGACACTTTTGACTCTGGCAGTTGGCATTTAGAGGTGGTCCTGGCAGTGATGGCGCGTGCGTCCTGTGGTGATGGGACGTCTGGGCTGGTCAGGACTCGATTTGATGTGTGATGTTTGATGTGTGAGCCCTGGTGGACCGCAGTTGAGGCAGGAGGCAGCGGACAGTGCAGAGCCACATACATTTGGGGTGGAGTAGTGTGGCTCACTGGTTAGAGGCGGCAGACCCGGAAGCAGAGGACGGCCCGGGACCAGGGTTCAATTCCCGACGCGGCAGGGTCATGGACCAGGGCCAGTGAACCGATAATTCTCGCTTCGGTGCCTACTCTAACCAGGGATCACAGTCGGCAACTCTGGGCATTAGCTTGCCTCATCTCCACAACGGCCCCCCACATTCGCCGGGGATGCCTGGTTTCACCTTGGAGATACCCAGGAAGGGACCATCCCACAGGGATAGCCAGGACGGGTTCCCCATCAGTCTACAGCGCCACGACGCCTCGGCAGCAGTGCGCTTTAAAAAAAAACACTTACAAAAAAAAACACTTACATGACCCAAGGCCATCGCCTCAGAGGCCATCCAATATCTCAGCAGACAGGGTCCCTGACTTGAGCTGCACAGAGTTAGTGGCCCCGGATGCACTGCGGCCGGCACAGGCACACCGCCACGGGACGGTGACTTGCGGTGCAGTGAGGTAGGGCCAGGTGAGCTGAGCGGGTCCTCATCGATGTTCAAGGTGAATGTGGAGGAGGGTTGCGGGGGACAGTGGAAGGTGTCCTCCAGGGCATGATGGAGAGGGTAGAAGCCATCCGGAAGCAGCAAATTGAGGAGTGAAATGATAATGCCTCGTTTTTGCCACCAAGTCAGTATCACCGACATGATGATGACGACAACCCCCAGTCCATATACTCAGTCACCACCAAAGTTCAACCAGAAAGTGTCCATGGATGTCGGGGAACAGACTTAGTGGCACCGGAGCTGAAAGGGGATGCAGTCTGCGATGAGGCCTGTACAATGATATCAAATCTGCTATTGATGAATCAAGACTGAGTCCTAAATGTGTGACCTACTTGACCGCAGTGTAGGCTGGAGGCAGCGGTCAGCAGGGGCCCACAAGCACATGTCATCGGCTTTGATGCACAGAGTTAGTGACACCAGGGCAGTTGTTGGTACTGCTCGGTCACCACCGTTGAGATGATCCTTTTTTCCTCCTGACTGAAAGGCTTCTTTTTCTTACACCTCTCCTGGCGTGCAATGATATGAACTCTGCCATGATGGAATCAAGACTCAGTTCCAAATGTGTGACCTACTCGAGCGCAGTGTGGGCCGAGGGCAGTAGTCCGCGAGGGCCCACAGACACTTGTGGTTGTAATGCTATACACAGACTTGCTGGCACCACATCGAAGGGAGTATAGTGACATAAAATCAGCCATAAATATGTACTCTGCCACTGTGTAAACAAGACTCAGTTCCAAATGTGTGAATTACTTGTCCGCTGTGTATGCCGGTGGAGTACGTCAACGAGAAAGGAGGACTGCGGGCCTTGCTCGAGGAGGCTGTGATGGTCTGAGCAGGCTGCCAAGGTTGCGGGACTTGGGCTTGGATGTTGCATCGCCATGTGGTGGGCCCTCCTTGATACATGCCGGTGTCGGCAGGTGAGCAGTGAGGCCTGACTGCGCAGGGGCGGGCAAGGCGGGTTTGGGGGCCACTGGCCTGGAGTACAGCAGGCGCACAGAATCGCAGGCATCTCCGCTCACGATGATGGCATCGGCCTCGTGGCAGGGTGAGAGGCACCGCCCTGGCAGAGACGTTGGGCATCCTGGAAGAGAACCACGCCCAGGGCTACGTGCTTTTTATTCACACCCCTATGCTGGCCTGGTGTACGCCGGGCCAGCCCACTCTGCTCACGCTTACAGGGTGGGACGAAACAAGCTACATTCCCGCGATCTTCCCCACTGGCTGGGGTGACATAGTTGCATCCACTGTCCACTACACTCCATACACCAGCGGTGTATGTCGACATGGATATGGGTGTGGTCTGCATACTGCAGTCTGGCCATCATATCCATGCCACACTTGGCATTGTGTACATTCTCATTCATGGGTCACTTGCCTCCTTCGCACATGCCTGGTTCCCACCTCTCCCCACAATCTGCTATTGTGTGGCAGATTTGCCATGCTGTTGAAGGCTCATGTACATGGCTAGCCCAGGTTGCCACAGTGAGTTGTGCTGTTGTGTCTGGTGGGTGGGCATGTTGTTGGGCATGTTGTATGTGAGTTTGTAATGTGTGAATTCCCAGTATTGTGAGTTGCATGGTTGTGGCGTTGAGGTGTGTGGTGTGTTCATTTGGTACTTCCCAACGAGCAGTGCATTTCCATGGGTGCCATCCTGGTAGCGCTGGTTGATGATGGACTGTCGGTACAAATGGAATCATGCAAACTGCCTTGGTAGTTGGCGACGATGTTGGTGGCGATTCCCCGGCGGTCAACTGTTGCCTGCACATTGATGGAATGCGTGTGCTTTCCGTTGAGGTAATTGTGTGCAGTGTCACCAGGGTGCACAAGTAGGACATGTGTGCTGTCGATTACCCCCAAAACATGCGTGAATCCAGCTGTGGCATATAGTCCTTGCTTGGTCTCCAGCTGTTCCTTCGCATTGTGGGGGACGTATAGGTACTGGGGTACCAGGCTGATGACGGCATCCAGGACAGGTGTGAGGGACTTGGATGGGGCTGGCTGTGAGACTCACCCGACTCTGGCGGTTGTTGGTTGGGAGGTACCAGGGGTCAACAGGTGCAGCACAGCCAGCAGCTTTGTCTGAGGTGGGATGTTGGTTGTCCGCTGTGTTGGTGCCGTCAGCCTGTTGGGCGATGATGGTCAGGATGCGTAGGATGGTTGTCCTTTTGAGCCTGTAGTGGGCAATTACATTGTCTGGTGTTAGGTCCGTGAGGCTGGTGCGTTTCCTGAGGGTCCGCTGTCTTTGTCCACGCTGCCTCTGTGGTGTTCTGGGGGGGAGTCCGGGGGGCGGTCCTGGGGGTGGTGGCGGTGGGTGTTGTGGCCCTGTTGGGGCTCCGAGCTGCATGATCAGTGGCTCCATGGCATCTGTTGGTCTTCAGGTGTGGCTGTGGTCTGGGCTCCCTTGTCTGGTGCCGGTTGTTGTCCGACTTTGCACCAGGTCAGAGAAGGTGTTAAGTTCCTGCTGCTAACTCACTTTATCGCGTGTTTTGTGATCTTATCGCCGTTGAGAATGTTGCGGAGTGGTGTTGTCATGGCTTTTTGCTCAGCAACGCCTACTCTGCATCTTATTAGCAATAGTTGCCGGGGTCCTCTGTGGCGATGTTTTTTGAGGATGCTATCGCCGGAAAACTGGCGATATCGGCTGTTTGCACCAGCTTGTGAATGGGGCGATACATTTATCGCAACTTTGGCTGCAATAAAGTGCTGATAACTTGGCGATAGGTCCTTGAGAATATGCCCCTTTGTTTTCATGAAGATGGCTTTCAGGTGGGCCACACTTTTGTCATTTTGTCACAAATACAAGATGTTAGCACTATAGTTGCACATTAGAACACTAGTAAAACTGCAGTTGATCATCAAGGAGTTAACTGGCAGGCTGCTTCTCATTTTGAAAATACAAGTTTCAGTCTACATTTCAGAATGTTTTACTGAAATGAATTATATTTGAGAATTCATAGACAATGCTTCCTAATTTTGCTTTCAACAACACTATCTATAATCTGTATGACAAAACAAACACCTTCATTATGTTAATTTTTAACCTCTTCAACGCGGCGCGGATTACCGTGCCGGTGCTGAAGGTTCCGTGCGCGGGTGGGGCTGTGACGGAGCGGTTCCGTCATGCGCACAGCGTGACCGACGCGCATGACGGAACCGCTCCGTCACGCGCATCGAAGGGGTTAAAGGGAATATTTTGAGTGTTACAGCTTTGATGCAATCAAGATGGCTTTACGTGTACCATACTGTTCAGGTTGAGACCAACCAATCAGGGTTGACCAGCCCCCCTTTAATGTGGCCAATCAGAGCATATCTGAATAAGTCCAGCGCAGATAATTTTAACCTTCATTTCTCAAAAACTGCAGGACCTATTTACATCAAATCACAAAAAGCACACTTTCTAAGTAAAGATCTAGTTTTCTGTCAAATTTGGTCTAGTTCTGCTCACTCAGTTTCTCTGTATCACTGTTCAAAAATCCCTATGTAAAGTGCCCGAAGAAAAAAGGTCAATCCAACTCAACTCTGCTATTATCTGTCAAATTGGAACAGGGAAAAAAATGCCTTTTCCGCATGCAATTTCCCATTCCACAGACTTGGCAGAAAGCTAGAGCTTTACACAAAAAGTGTGCTTTTTGTGATTTGGTGTAAATCTGTTCTGTAGATTTTGAGAAATTACACTTCAAAATTTATAGACATTTTAGGCCGCTGTAGTACAGAGGGACCAGCGGATCAAAAGATAAGATGTGATTGGCTGCGTCAACATGTACAAAGATGTTTGGCAGACAGTTTAGGACTCAGGGACTCACTCCTGTGTCATAGGAAGAAAAAAGATAAAGCATACACGAGCAAAGAAGGGATACCTTGTCTCCCTAGGCCTTGTGGAGTGGTTCCAGAAGGACGAAAACAGAAAATAAATTGTAGTAGCATGGTACTACAGAGTACTGCTGTAAAAATGTAAAAAAATAAGCAGGGTGAGTTTGCCCTCCTTGATTCTAATCTCCCTGGATTGGGTTAGGGCGGGGGTTCAGTGCAGTTTTATATTTCTTTATTATTTGGGGATGGAGCTCTCATAGGGACCTCACCCAAGGTAACAAAAGTCACTGGAGGCCCAAATTCACCAAGCTTGTTTTTAAGGGGTTCTGAGGCCTTAAAGCATTTAGACATGAGGGGGAGGCCTCCCCCACCCTCCATATTGTGTGTGCCCTTCTACTTCTATCACCAGGGAAACGGATCACACAGTGCAGATATACTACTTGCCCTAACTGAGTGTGGAGTTAGCAGGGAAGTGGCAACTCTTGAGCTAGGCCTGAGTTTGTTGGCAGGAGGGGATCAGGCTCTGAAGCAGAGAAGTGGGCTCTCCACACTGCCGTTGCTTTAAAAATGAAATCAAGGCTCTATGCACCCCAAGGTGGGTCCTTCATTTGAGGGTCAAATTACTTCTTGGCTTTGGGACAATTTGTAACTGATTTTCCATGCCTCTTGTCCTTCTCTTGGGAACCTGGGTCATTATTTCAAAATTCAGGCTCCCTCGACTTCCCTGATAGGCTGCCTGGGCTCTTGTGGCCTCTCACACCCACTCAGGCAGACCCAGCATTTATGCATGAGTCTTTCTGTTTGCCTCAGCCCAAGTAAAGATTTCAAGGTTGTTGCCCAACAGACACTCCACTGGAATGGCAGGGCTCATAGCTATGTTTTTCAAGCCAGTAACTCCTCCTCACGTAAGGGTGACCATTGCAATGTGATGAAACTTCATCTCACTGTCAGTGGTTACTACTCTATGGAGAGTATTTCGGATAATCTGCTCTGGGAAAACCAGCTGGTCCACCACTGTGGTCATGCTGACTCCAGGTTCCCTCAGAGCCTCTACCTTTGTCCCGTTAATGATTGGCCAATGCCTGTACTTCATCAAGCTGGGCGCTAATGTAGGCAGGGCCTCAACATCCACTGCACTCTCTGAAACTAAGGTGGCTTCAGTTCAACCCCTTGTTTCCCCTGGGCAAACTTACACACCAACTCCTACATAATAATCCCTTGGGACTGCTACGTGGGAGTTGCCCGTTAAGTGGGGGGTGTCTTAGAACAGACAGTCTCCCTTCTTGTTTCTGACTTGTGACAGCCCAGGCACACCCCAGCCTGCACAGGGTTAAACGCGTTCTATGCTTGTACCCTCCCATCTTGGGTTTGGATAAGGAACTGGACTCTCCTCCTGTGTAGACACTTAGGGTCCTTGTTAGGACTGCATATTTTATCCTGGGGGATACCCTCTTTCCTCTGAGGGGGTTGCTTAACCTCCTTTCTTGAGCTCACCTCCCTAGGACTTTTTTGAAACCCTACTATGCACCTAGACATCGGCTGTCTTTCCAAGCTGTATGGCATCATACAACTTGGAATCCAGTAGATGCTGTTGTAACTCTAAATGACAATTACTCAAGAAGAGCTCCTTCATGGTCAGATTATATGGCCCATACTAAGTAGTGACTGTATTGCCTTTCATCCAGCTCTTTAAGGAAACATCAACAAAAGGAATCCAGAATTGTTGTGTGTCTTTGTGCGTGTACCAGAACTCCTTCGATACTCCTCAGATATGGAATCATACTAGGCATGCGAAGAACTTCAATTATTCCAGAGTAATTGGAGTCTATTTAGTGATTCCTTGTTACTCTTTGATGCAGAATTACCAGTTTTAATCTAATTACACCATTACCAGTTTTAATCTAATTACACCTGCTAGCATAATTAAGTGTGATTTGCTGGAAGAAATCCTACCTCAAGGCACACTTTTGTAGGAGGCAAACCATTGGTCAATGCCATCCCCCTCCACAAAGCTAGGTCCCTGTCATGAACAATGGTGTTACCTATGATGCAAACTAATTTCAGATGTCATTACAGATATTATCAGTACAGTCATTGAACATGTCAAGGGTGATGTAATATGTGAGGGCACAATCAATATGGGAAGGGTACAAATTATAGTTACTTTACAAAAGTGTTTCTTAACCTTTTGACTTTTGTGGACCCCCACTTAATCATTATTGTAACCCGGGGACCCTTACTGAATCATTATTGAAATCTGGGACCCCTCAATGCATTATCACTAGAAGCCTGAGACCCTAGCCTAAGAATGTACAATGATTTGCACTGCAAAATAATACACTAAAATACAGAAACAAACATTTATCAAACAATTGAGTTAAGGCCACTCATCGTCTATACTATATTCTGTTTGATGCACTTGCACTGCACCCATAAATCAATTTGAGGATGATTAAGGTTTAGCCTCAAATTTCAAATCCCTTCACATTTTGAGAATGTTTTAATGTTTTTGTTGCAGTGTGTTTCTTTATTTATATAAACTTTATTAACCTGTTAATATAATTTCATTTCCTAAGCAGAGAAGCACCCCTTGAGGAGACTTCACGGACACACAGGGGTTCCTGGACCGCAGATTAATCACTAGTGCTTTAGGGCACAAGTTATAGTTAATTTAGATAACTCTAATGGCTCAATTTCATTGGTTTTGTTAGTTTAAAATGTTATGTTTTAACTGACATTCTGACCTAACTGTAACGCTCCTCTAGCTTTTGTTTTTCAGTCAATTTCCAAGATTTTTTTTCAATTTAATTTTAAGTATTATTGCAATTCCTAACTACTACATCAGTTTAAGCTTTGTTTTACTTCAGTGAATTTCTATTTTTTGTTTGTTGTAAAGTTAGCTGTCCATTGCCAGCTTGCACCCAACCCCAAGCCTCACACAGCAGTCATGTAACAATATAAATGTTGTTAATTTAAGGAAGGCAGACCTACAGGCTTTGTGAAAGAGTCATAATACCAAAATATAAAAAAATGGGCCTATTTGCTTTATTAGGGGATCAGCACATTAACATAAAGTTGGTGTATTGGCTTTGTCAATAAATTAACACAATAATATATCAATAACTACAATCCAGTGCACTTCCATGTATATACATGGCAATGATTAATAATACCCACTGACACATATAAAAGGTATTTTTTTCAAAACAACCATGCACGTGACCCAGAAGACTTAAAGAAACTTTTTAAAAATGTTCCTAGGAGAGCTGCTGCACAGCCTGCAGCCCCCAAAACATGTAAAAAAAAGGAAAGCTTTGTGGTGCCTCCGCCCTTTCTAGGGGCACCGTCAGCATACAAACTATTTTTTAAAAAAAAGCCTTTGCAGGGCATTATAGGGCACTAACCAGCTTAACCAGGGAATGTGAAATGAGCAGCTATTCCACTCATTTCACATTCACCTCTTTATCGTTTTTTACTATGGGAGGGGTGTTTGCGCCCCTCACAGACCCATTTGAAGGCCCGGGAACCAAATCCCTTGGGGCAGAGGGTTTGCAGCCCCCCTACCTGAGCCTTTTTTAAGAACTCAGAGACACAATTCACCGGGGTGTTTTACTTTTATAATGGCGAGCAGGCATGTGGCAACCTTTTGAATGCTCAAGGGACCCCGGCTCCGGGGCTGTAAACTTTTTTAATGGGGAGGAGGGTTTACAACCTACCACCCAGGCAATTTTAGGGCCATGGGGATACATCCCCCAGGGGCTGATGTGTTGTTTTCCATTAGGGGAGGGGGACATGGGACCCTTTAACCAAGCTATATAATGACCTCAGGGACTCTGTCCCCCAGGGCCCGATGACAGTAGTGTCTCAAGGACCCTATCCTCTGGGACACTGGGTGGCTTCCAGCCCAGGAGAGCACTGGCAGGCAGGACTTTAACTCTCTACCCACAGGCATGGAACACAGGTTTGTTCCCGATCACCAGGAGCAGTGAGAAAAGCTGGTCTCACTGGGTGAGAGTAAACAAATGCAGCTGGCTCCCTCAGCAACTGGGATTAATTCAGGGCCGGGAGCCAGTGGTGCCATGGAGTTCCTGGGGCTAACCCCATGGCCTCCAGACCTGTCATGGCTGCCAGTGTCCCAGGTGGGCCTTTGGCACACACAACAATTTCTATTTGTTGAGGCCCCAGAGGATCTGGTCCAAAAGGCCATGTAATGGCTCAGGGAGGGGGCTGCATACCCCTTATCTTTAAATAATGATGCAGCTCCAGAGGATGTGATCCCCAGGCTGTTTAACAACTTAGGCAGTGGTGCCCTACACCCCTACCCTTTAAATAATGATGCACTCCCATTAGTTAGCCTTTGTAATGGCTCAGGGAGAGAGGCCACATGCCTCCTCCCTTAAATGCAAAATTGGTCCCCCGCCAAGCCCAGGTCCACCCAGGGGGATTAAAATTAAAAAGGGTTGCAGTCCACCATTTTTTATCTGATGACAGGACTGTGGATCCTCTGAGGCTCCTCCGTCCCATCAAAAATGGGTTTTTGTCTAGGACCCCCCCCCACCACCACCACCAGGCCAAGGTAGTCAAGATATTTTTATTCTTCCCGGCATGTTTTTTTTTGCCTTTCCTATTCCTAAAAAGGATGACTTTGAAACTTTCCAGATAGAAGCTGAGATGGATGAAAACTTTTCATGAAGGTTTGTCTAATGATTTCAAAGTTATTATTAAACTAGAAATCAATTTCCTATATAAACATGCTCATAACTCTAACAAACCCAGTGGCGACTTGTGGTGATGTCATGTTATTAAGTCACCCTTGGAACTCTCTTATGTCATTCAGAGTGTTGGAAGATTACTGTTGCCCAATGTTCTACTTCTGTCAGTTGTTATCTCTTCTCTGGTAACAAAAGGGACGGCTCTCTGTATCTATCAATAAATCTACAAACAACTCTACATAGACTACTCTTCATTTCATGACTGTTGCCTTTTTCCCATTGACACGAGTTAAGCATATTTTTTTCATAATATGCAGCAGGTCCCTTGTATTGCAGTAACTACTCTTGTTCGCAATGCCATCATTTTACAACTGTTTCTCATACAGGTGTTCACTTATGCCGAGTAGTTCATAGAATGTGTCAGTGTCAGCATTTTGCACCGATTGCTTCTTATGCCAAGAATTTCCTTCAATATGCGAATATTTTGCACTGAGTGCCTCCCAACTCACTCGTGCTCACTTACATTCACTCACTCATTCTTTTTCTAATGCCCATTTACTCACTTGCTCACTCACTCACACTCTCTTACTCTAACAACTGTGCACTCCTCCAAACTGCCTCACACTTATTCTCATTCACTCTGGCACTCACACTCACTCTTAATGCCATTTGTTCTCACAGTCTCACTCGCTCATTCTCACTGAATCTCACTTACTCTTTCTCACTCATTCTCAGCAGCTACTTTCCCTCTCACTTATTTTCACTCTCTCCTTGTCACTAACTCACATGCTCTCTCATACTCTCCTTATCTGTAGCACATCATATTATTTCCCTTTGCTGCTGTCAATATTTTCAAGGGTTGTTTATACCTCCTTCACACTTTCCCCAAAAATATTAATTACACTTGGCACATATATGACTATTTAAAAGAATGCTCAAAAGATAAAACAGTGACTGGATGAGCATAGGGTCCAAACACCTGTATGACTCAGTAAACTGAATTGTGAGAAGATCACACTACATTCAGCCTCATATTGATACCTTACACATCCTTCACTCACCCAGACACCTAGACACCTAGACACAACTTAGTTCATAGTATGCACTGTACAAATCATATTTACATAAAACAAACTGCAGAAACACAGCTGAAAAAAGCAGATATTCCTAATAAATGCAAGATGAAGTGAAATATGTGAAGTGTGAACAGTGATGGAGCCACTGACGGAGTACCTTACGACTTTTTACAGTCATTGTTGAGAAACCATTCTACGCCGTAAAATGAAAGAGCTGAATATAGGTCACAAAATGCACCAGTTTTTAATTTCTTACCCACTTAAACCCATTTAAGCCTTCCCTGGGAATGGCATTTTGGAGAGGCAGAGCAGTCTAAGGTTTGAGGTTTGAGGTGGGCTGGCTGCAGGGGTGGAGAGAAGACATGCATGTAGGAGGCTCACTCACCAACCTAGTTTGTGACATGCTTCATCATCGGGGCCCACCCAAATGGTCTAATACCATCCGGGTGTGCTTCAACGCCTGATTACAGCGGAGCGGGTTAAGATGTTACGTGATAGTGCACGTGAGTTAGTGATATAAGTGAGGTTTAAAAATACCTCAAGACCCCCTAAGTGATTTCATATGGAGTCAAGAGGTAAGATTAAAAACAATAGTGATGATACCTCTAAAGGTATAATGACCTTTGGTATCTAGTGTTACTAGTGTTATACTAGTGATGTTAGACAAGGTCTTTCAGGTCAACATGTTTCTGCCATCTGTAGCAATGCTGGGCTTTCGTCAGGGCCTAAATTGTTGGAAGGAGGGGTATGCACGCACTAAGGTGCACCCTTCTCTCATCCAAAAATGTACCACCCCGAATACTCACGGAATAGTTAAATTAGGGATCTTTTTCATGCGATCTGTGAAAAGAAGAAAGATAAAACTCCTGCATAAAATACCATGTCTTTGTTAATTTAGATATTTGACAGCAATAAATGCCGGCAAACCCACACATACCTATGTGTGATATATCAACAAATAGATGCTGCCAAATGGAGCCTACGTGATAAAGCGAGTGCCATGTATTAGCAGTTATTGCACACACAAACATACTGTGTTCCATTCTGATAAATACTAGATTCAGAATGAGTTCCTTCCACATTCGTTGCTGCTTCTTCTCATGCAGAAAAACAGCTCGTGGAAGTTCGAGCTTTCAAGAAAAACGTGACTATTTTAAAAGTGCAACAGATCAGAGGCGATCGAATTGTGAATCTAGGATTAAATTCTAGGAAGTAACCGTGGTAATGTTTCATAACTCTCATTGTTGTTCCTTACATATTAATGCACGAACTACTGCCCCATGGAGCCTCAGGGAGGGGGCGTCAGGTAATGGTTCAGTGCTGTGGCAAAAGAAAAAAGTATGGCGATGCCAGAATTAATCTATCGTGCCGGTAAGCGGTGGCATTAAGGTTATCAGGGACATCGCTTACCCGGTGAGAAGATTTTCCTTACACCACATTGCCTGGCCGCCCTCAGTCTCACCTACTGTCGAGTGCCTCCTGGGACCAAATGTTGCCGGTGCACTCTAGGCGGCATGTTTTTGGTGTTTGCTTCCGCATCACGTGGTATCGGAGCACGTGATGGAGGCGGGGACTTGGTGTAGTTCTAATTTAATAGAAAATGGACTGACTGTAGTTCCGTAGACCAATTTGACTTCGTTGGCTGTTTTGAGTTGAAAAATTCGGCGAGCACTCACTAAAACTAATGTAAACATTGGATTAGCATTCGACTATTTTATAATCGTGAAGTGTGGTTGCCTAGACATATTAGTAATCATATGTCATTTTCTATGTGCATTGTTATTTTTGTATACTGCTCCAGGGAACATTATTATTGAGACCAGAAACATTAGTGGATAATCTATAAATCCAACGTTGCTATTTCTCAAAGAGTTTTTTGTTGTCTGCATTTGGTAGCATTTCGATTACAGACCATTTTAGTTCATTTGGTGAGTGTGTGGCTGTAATGTAATGGTTTGTCAATTTTGTGGTGTTATTTTTGCATCTAATGTTGCTCCTGTGTTCACATATCCGCGTTTTTATTTTGCGGCTAGTCATTCCTATGTAGCGGAGTCCGCACGGACAGGTGATGATGTAGACAACATTCGTACTATTACAGTTCGTATGCATTCTCTGTGTCCAAGTCCTACTGGGTTCAAGAGACAGGGTTTTGCTGACTGTAGTCAGGTTACAGACGCTGCAACCACCACAAGGGAAATGACCGATTACCAGGGGTAACCCCCATGCATTTAACACAGTAATATTGACCTGCTGTATTGATTTTAGAGGGCGTGTGTTTACCAATGTGTCTTTTATATTTCTCGCCCTTTTGTAAGAAAAGAGTGGTTTTTGCCATTTTAAATTCCCAGTGTTTAGGATTGCCCAGTGCTTATTGATACATTTGTTTACTTGAGTCGAGATTGGATTGTAAGTTGTTACACAAGTCAGTGGTGCAGTGTCCAGGTCTTTTTGTATGGTCTCTTAAAGGGCCTCTCTTGGTTGATTCCTGGCACGTTTTTGGCTATTTGTCAGTATCCTTTTAGGGTAACCTCGATTAGTGAGTTTTTCAGTTAGATCATTTGCTTGTTGTTTATACTCGCTAATGTCACTACAATTGCGTCTTATCCTAAGGTACTGACCATACGGCAGGTTTTCTCTTAATGGTCTTGGATGGAAGCTCTCGAATCTGAGAAGGGTATTCTTTAGCGTAGGTTTGTAATGGGTTTTAGTTGTAATCTTTTTGTCTTTGATCATGAGTTCGATGTCCAGAAACACTAATGAGTGTTGGTCTATAATGTTCGTGAATTTCAAATTGTCATTACACTGATTGAACCACTCACAAAATTCCAAAAGGGGTTCCATGGGACCTTGCCAGATTACCAGTACGTCATCAATATAATGTGTCCAGACCTTTATGTAACGTTTGTAAGGGTTACTATCATGTAGTATGTATTTTTTCTCGAAATCGTATACATAGAGGCCCGCCACACTTGGGGCAAAGGTATTACCCATTGAAGTCCCGTTGATTTGCCAGTATAGTTTACCCTCAAACTCAAAAAAGTTATTTTTTAATGCGAGTGTGGCACAATCCATAATTAGAGACTTTGGTGTTTTGTATTTCCAGTCTGTCTCATTGAGGGTCGACCTTAGTACCTCTAATGTCTCATCCTGTGGTATGCATGTATATAAGCTTTCAATATCAAAACTCACAAGTATAGTGGATTCGTTTACAGTTATTTCTTGTAGCATATGTAAAATACTTTTTGTATCCTGTAAATATGTGTTAGTTTTTTGGACTAGTTCCTTGAAGAAGAAGTCACAAAATCTCGATAGTGGTTCGAGTTGTGAGCCTATTCCAGATACAATTGGTCTGCCTGGTGGTGGTAGCTTGTTCTTATGCATTTTTGGCAATGTGTAGAAGTAAGGAATTTTACTTTCATTTGTAGTTAAAAAGTCTGCTTCATGCTTTGAGATATGTCCCATAGACTCGGCCTCATCTACAATGCTCTGGATTTGCCTCTTCAGGTCTTCCGAAGGGTCAGCTGTCAGAGGAAAATAATTCCTTCCATCAGAGAGAAGTCTTAAGCATTCCTTTTGGTGTGCGGTTTTATTCTGTATCACTATGCCACCCCCTTTGTCAGCTGGCTTTATAACAATGGTCGTGCCACTTCTAAGACATTCGAGAGCTCTTTTTTCTTCGTTGTTAATGTTCTGGAAGGGCTTTTTTACGGACATTTTCTCCACCTCATTATATACGGCTTGCTCAAAAGTTAAGATCTCACTTGGGACCATATGTGATGGCGGAGTGAAGGTGGATTTTAGTCTTAGCCCAGTTTCATTGTTGTTGATCATATCAACAGTAGCATTGGTTGAGTCAAGGTTTTTTCCGAAAAAGGATTTTAACCTTAATTTTCGAAAGAAAACGGCTAACTCACAGTGAAGTGCGAATTTGTCCAACTTAGGGGTTGGCACATAACCAAGATCTTTGTTCAGGACAGACAGTTCAGAACTAGTCATTTCTCTATTGGAGAGGTTTGTTACTAGGTCCTGCTGTTGCTCGGGCCTGGTTGTGGTCCCCCTGTCCTGCTCCTTGTGTGTCTCCCTAGTGGATCCTCCTCCTCCCAGTGGACCTGATTCTGTCCTCTTCGCCTGCCTCTTTCCCTCCTGCCTCTCCCTAAAAAAGGGGGCCTGTACATATTCTGGGGATTAAACGGTTGTTGGAAAGGTGGTTGCCACCCATACATTTGAAACTGTTGTTGGGGGTTGTAATTTCCCATCATCGGTGTATTATATTGTGGTCAGTATTGCTGGGGCTTATTACGACCCCTCTGTCTCTGTCTCCAGCTCCCAGTAGATGAATCACTACTATTTGATGAGTCGTCGCCCGAATTTTCGGACATGGAATCTGTTCTCTCAAGGGGTACGTAATCAGGGTCTGAATAAGGATAACTTTTAGAAAATTAGAATTTTTTCAGATCCTTTTGGAACTTTGTGACTTTTTGCTGTGTCAGACTATCCTTATACTCATTTACTTCTTTGTTTAATTCGTCTAATCTCTTTTTGTAGGCAGTCAGTGTAGTTTTGTAATGGTTTTCTGTGGTTTGTATTTCTACCACAAGTACCTCAGACAATCTGATTGCAGTCTTTATGATCAGAATAATCCAGTCTCTAGTGCATCGCCATGCAATCTGTGCCCAATCTTTCCTGAATACTGGATCATTCAGAAAGATTCGAGGGGCGTTAGTTACTAGAAGTCCTTTTGGAGCAATATTGTTCCTTAGATACTTCGTAAGGATTGTTCCTTGTAGTATAGTTCTAATTCTATTCCTTTTTTTCTCTGAAAGGTTTTCCCAATCTGAGGTCTGTGCAATTGTTTGTGCAATATCTGTATCTGTAAACATTGAGGGTGTAGATAGAATGGCCTCCAGATCCTCAGCCCCGTAGGCTAGGCCTAGATTCTCAGCCATCTTTAGTGTCGCCTTATTTTAAAATAGTCACGTAGCTCTAATTCAATAAATCTCACAGCTGTGCGCTGCCTATATATTTATAAACAAAAAGAGAGATTGAGGGTAGGAGTGCTCCCAGTCCCCCTATATTATATCCAGAAACAAAACGAGGGAGTTATCCTTAAATCCACAAGGATGTAGAACAAGTATATGTAGAAAAAATATAGTAAAGATACAGGAGTGAAAAAGGTTTTTTTCTTTTTAAGAAAAAGGTTTTTCTTTTTAAGAAACCCCTCACTCACCAACCTAGTTGGTGACATGCTTCATCATCGGGGCCCACCCAAATGGTTTAATACCATCCGGGTGTGCTTCAACGCCTGATTACAGTGGGGCGGGTTAAGATGTTACGTGATAGTGCACGTGAGTTAGTGATATAAGTGAGGTTTAAATATACCTCAAGAGTCAAGACCCCCTAAGTGATTTAATATGGAGTCAAGAGGTAAGATTAAAAACAATAGTGATCATACCTCTAAAGGTATAATGGCCTTTGGTATCTAGTGTTACTAGTGTTATACTAGTGATGTTAGACAAGGTCTTTCAGGTCAACATGTTTCTGCCATCTGTAGCAATGCTGGGCTTTCGTCAGGACCTAAATTGTTGGAAGGAGGGGTATGCACGCACTAAGGTGCACCCTTCTCTCATCCAAAAATGTACCACCCCGTATACTCACGGAGTAGTTGAATTAGGGATCTTTTTCATGCGATCTGTGAAAAGAAGAAAGATAAAACTCCTGCATCAAATACCATGTCTTTGCTAATTTAGATATTTGACAGCAATAAATGCCGGCAAACCCACACATACCTATGTGTGATATATCAACAAATAGATGCTGCCAAATGGAGCCTACGTGATAAAGCGAGTGCCATGTATTAGCAGTTATTGCACACACAAACATACTGTGTTCCATTCTGATAAATACTAGAATCAGAATGAGTTCCTTCCACATTCGTTGCTTCTTCTCATGCAGAAAAACAGCTCGTGGAAGTTCGAGCTTTCAAGAAAAACGTGACTATTTTAAAAGTGCAGCCGATCAGAGGCGATCGAATTGTGAATCTAGGATTAAATTCTATGTCAGGACCGGAGGCTTCGGATTATGCTTATCCACTCTCTTCGCTTTATTCTGAAGACATACAGCAGCCAGAGAGATTTTATCGTAGCCATGAAAAAATGACAATATACAAAAACTGCAACTCCCTACAACCAGGGAGGCATACTGCAACGCAGTCCATCATCTGTGTCCATCATCATATACAAGTTCCTCTGACAACTTCCTCCCATCCTCTTTCTTCGCTGCTTCTGCCAGATGAGTACACGTTTATATTTCTCTCTTATAACTTTGTGTTTCAGTGGCATAACGATTGCGCACTTGGGTTTTTTGTAAATAGCGCTGTGAGTTTATTTTGCTGTTTGTTTTTCAGCTCCCTTTGCCGGCCGCGGGAACGCGTCTCGCTCCATACGCGGCCGGCCTCCCTGCTAGTTGCGGCGTCATTCACGGCCGCTAGGGGGACTCTTACGTCTCGTTGCTCTCGTGGCGCGGCTCTTCAGCTGAGGAGCGCACCGCGAGAGTAACGGTCATTGAGCCTTGCCCCTGCTACCTCACCCTGACGTCCGCGTTGCGGATTGTATGCCCCTGAATATTGAACGCCCTGGTGGGGTCTGTAGTGCGGTATTATAACCGCGGATGATGCGCTGACATCAGCGTTGCATGGACCTTGCCGTTTCCGACGCATTGCGCGGGCGTTTCTTTTACTGCTGGGCACATAATTCCTTTTCCAACGCGCTGGGGAGGTAGATACCCAGTCAGGTTTTTCCCTGAGGGTGAGTGCGCGTTGTGGGGTTGGTGCACCCCTATTTTGTATCCCTTTGGGCTACCCTAATCCTTGCAGCCTCTGGCCTGCGCTAAAACTTACCTGCATGTTTGAGGTGGTTCCCTTTTGTCTTGTCAGGGACCTTGGGTGGTAGTTGTGTATCCCTGGGAATACTTACCTTTATTGTCATGGCTAACCAGTCTGAGTACTATGAGGAGGAGGTGCAGGAGTACCTACCTTTTAATGATGACTTCTTTGATGCAGTGGATGACTCCATTTACCGGGTGGTTAATGAGGTAGTGGGGCCTATGGAACAACGACTCTCCGACAGGATAGTGCAGGAGTGTAATAGGTTGGCGGCGGCCCGTGGGAGCACTGTGCCAACCACTGGAGAAGGTCAGGAGGCTCCCCCCTGCCACCCAAGAAACAGCGTTCAGAGGGTGTAGATGTAGATGCCTTTGCGCGCCTTATGTCGGCGTTTTTGGCGAAGGCGACCCCGTCTGTTCCCATCACTCCATCAGAGGCTCCGGCCCAAGACATCCCAGACCCCCCATCCCCGGCGACGGATAACGATACCCAGGGGGATACCGATGAGGAGGGGGGGTCATCCCGTCCTTGGCATCCAACTCCAACAGCCTCTTCGGCGGCGTTGGAGGAGGATGCTGACATGCTGAATCCCGATGACATTATGCATCCTCGGTCCTCAGCTTGGGTCCCGGGGGATAAGGTTGTTCGTTTCCTCACAAACCATCTCCGCAAACCTCTAGAGAAGGAGGCGCGGAGTTGCTTGAGGACAGAGTGTCAGAGACCCTCTTTGCCGGATAAGATTGCACTAATGCCAGAGCTAGATTCCAAAATGGCCACCTTTCTGGCGAAATATGTTAAAGATCCCCAGAAGGGCATTGATAGATCCTGGCGGTCCTGTCAGGACAAACTCCTTGATGCCGTCGGTCCATTGGCGAAAATCTTGGACATGGCAGAGGAGGCTAAGGTGACAGGTTCCACAATTTCCCCAGAGGTCTTGTCTAATTGGGCCCAGCGAGCCATCATTTTTATGGGGAACGCGAATTGCGCTCTATCAACTGAGCGTCGCCGCTCTTTGTTGATCAAATTAGATCCCAAGCTTGGGGATCTGGCTTCTTCAGAGGCTGGGGCAGTGGCCCAGGGAGGACTTTTCGGCGAACCCTTTGTTAAGGAACTGGGGAAGTTTGTATCTACCTTTACATCGTTGGATAAGGCCCAGTCTAGCATTAAAAGAGTGTTCACCCAACTCTGGAGGCGTAAATTCAAGCGGTGAGTGTCCTTCCCTCAGATCAGATTCTTATAGGGGGGCGACTAGCGTGCTTCCAAGAGGCTTGGGCGGCATTGACGTCCGATGCATGGGTCCTTCAGACAGTACGGGGTTTTCATGTAGAATTTCTAGATAACCCTCGTCAGGAGACGCGGCCTCGCCCGCTTCATTTCAGCCCGTGGGATGCACAGTTGATTGACGAAGAAGTCTCCGAGTTGCTGCGCAAAGGAGCTATTTGCCTCTCGGCTCTGCATCCGCGCGTTTTTCTCAGCAATATATTTCTAGTAGACAAAGCCGATGGGGGTCGTCGGCCCGTCATCAATCTCAAAGAATTCAACCTTTGGTTAGTGTATCGCCATTTCAAGATGGAGGGGATACATCTACTGCGCGATTTGTTGCGGCCATCGGATTGGATGGCGCGTCTGGATTTGAAGGACGCTTACCTGGTAATCCCCATTCATCCGCCCCACCGACGGTTCCTGCAGTTTTCTTGGGGAGGACTGGTGTACGAGTTCACATCCCTTCCATTCGGACTTTCATCGGCGCCGTGGTGCTTCACCAAGGTGCTGCACCCTGCAGTGGAATTTCTCAGAGCAAGCGGTATTCGCATGATCGTCTACTTAGACGATATTCTCCTAATGGCCCAGTCTCCTCAAACCCTATTGCTACAGCTCCAACAAACCGTATCTCTTTTACTGGATCTGGGGTTTGTTATCAACACGGCAAAGTCCGTCCTTCGGCCTTCACAGTCAGTCACCTTTCTGGGCTTTGTGGTGGATTCCGTCCGAGCGACTCTGAGTCTTCCGTCTCGGAAGATGGCGTAGATTCGCCACGAGCTCCGCCGGACAGCGTCCAAACCAACTATTTCCCTACGTCAATTGGCCAGAATTGTGGGTCTTCTGTCTTCCTCGATCCAGGCGATTTTTCCGGGTCCCTTGCATTATCGGGCCCTACAGCGTCTCAAAGCCTACCATCTCCGGAGGGGTCAGTTGTACGATCATGTGGTCCCGCTCTCCGCAGAGGCCAAAGAGGAAATCGCTTGGTGGCTCACCCATATGGAGGCTTGGAATGGCCGGGCGATCTTCGGCTCCGTTCCGGATTTGATAATCGAGTCCGACGCCAGCAGACTGGGATGGGGCGCCCGGTGCGGAGATTTTTCCACCGGAGGTGTTTGGTCGGCAGACGAACAGGTTTTTCATATCAACTGCTTAGAGTTGCTAGTGGGTTCTTTCGCGGTGCTCCGATACCACGCGATGCGGAAGCAAACAGCAAAAACATGCAGCCTAGAGTGCATCGGCAACATTCGGTCCCGGGAGGCACTCGACGGTAGGTGAGACTGAGGGCGGCCAGGCAACGTGGTGTAAGTAAAATCTTCTCACCGGGTAAGCGATGTCCCTGATAACATTAATGCCACCGCCTACCGGCACGATAGATTAATTTTCGCAGCGCCATACTTTTTTCTTTTGCCACAGCACTGAACCATTACCTGACGCCCCCTCCCTGAGGCTGCATGGGGCAGTAGTTCGTGCATTAATATGTAAGGAACAACAATGATAGTTACGAAACATTACCACGGTTACTTCCTAGAATTTAATCCTAGATTCACAATTCGATCGCCTCTGATCGGTTGCACTTTTAAAATGGTCACGTTTTTCTTGAAAGCTCGAACTTCCACAAGCTGTTTTTCTGCATGAGAAGAAGCAGCAACGAATGTGGAAGGAATTCATTCTGATTCTAGTATTTATCAGAATGGAACACAGTATGTTTGTGTGTGCAATACCTGCTAATACATGGCACTCGCTTTATCACGTAGGCTCCATTTGGCAGCATCTATTTGTTGATATATCACACATAGGTATGTGTGGGTTTGCCGGCATTTATTGCTGTCAAATATCTAAATTAGCAAAGACATGGTATTTGATGCAGGAGTTTTATCTTTCTTCTTTTCACAGATCGCATGAAAAAGATGCCTAATTCAACTACTCCGTGAGTATACGGGGTGGTACATTTTTGGATGAGAGAAGGGTGCACCTTAGTGCGTGCATACCCCTCCTTCCAACAATTTAGGTCCTGACGAAAGCCCAGCATTGCTACAGATGGCAGAAACATGTTGACCTGAAAGACCTTGTCTAACATCACTAGTATAACACTAGTAATACTAGATACCAAAGGCCATTATACCTTTAGAGGTATCATCACTATTGTTTTTAATCTTACCTCTTGACTCCATATTAAATCACTTAGGGGGTCTTGAGGTATTTTTAAACCTCACTTACATCACTAACTCACGTGCACTATCACGTAACATCTTAACCCGCTCCGCTGTAATCAGGCGTTGAAGCACACCCAGATGGTATTAGACCATTTGGGTGGGCCCCGATGATGAAGCATGTCACCAACTAGGTTGGTGAGTGAGGGGTTTCTTAAAAAGAAAAACCTTTTTCTTAAAAAGGAAAAAACCTTTTTCTCTCCTGTATCTTTACTATATTTTTTCTACATATACTTGTTTTACATCTTTGTGGATTTAAGGATAACTCCCTCGTTTTGTTTCTGGATATAATATAGGGGGACTGGGAGCACTCCTACCCTCAATCTCTCTTTTTGTTTATAAATATATAGGCAGCTCACAGCTGTGAGATTTATTGAATTAGAGCTACGTGACTATTTTAAAATAAGGCAACACTTAAGATGGCTGAGAATCTAGGCCTAGCCTACGGGGCTGAGGATCTGGAGGCCATTCTATCTACACCCTCAATGTTTACAGATACAGATATTGCACAAACAATTGCACAGACCTCAGATTGGGAAAACCTTTCAAAGGAAAAAAGGAATAGAATTAGAACTATACTACATGGAGCAATCCTTACGAAGTATCTAAGGAACAATATTGCTCCAAAAGGACTTCTAGTAACTAACGCCCCTCGAATCTTTCTGAATGATCCAGCATTCAGGAAAGATTGGGCACAGATTGCATGGCGATGCACTCGAGACTGGATTATTCTGATCATAAAGACTGCAATCAGATTGTCTGAGGTACTTGTGGTAGAAATACAAACCACAGAAAACCATTACAAAACTACACTGACTGCCTACAAAAAGAGATTAGACGAATTAAACAAAGAAGTAAATGAGTATAAGGATAGTCTGACACAGCAAAAAGTCACAAAGTTCCAAAAGGATCTGAAAAAATTCTAATTTTCTAAAAGTTATCCTTATTCAGACCCTGATTACGTACCCCTTGAGAGAACAGATTCCACGTCCGTAAATTCGGGCGACGACTCATCAAATAGTAGTGATTCATCTACTGGGAGCTGGAGACAGAGACAGAGGGGTCGTAATAAGTCCCAGCAATATTGGTCGCAATATAATGCACCGATGATGGGAAATTACAACCCCCAACAACAGTTTCAAATGTATGGTTGGCAACCACCTTTCCAACAACCGTTTAATCCCCAGAATATATACAGGCCCCCTTTTTTAGGGAGAGGCAGGAGGGGAAGAGGCAGGCGAAGAGGACAGAATCAGGTCCACTGGGAGGAGGAGGATCCAGTAGGGAGACACACAAGGAGCAGGACAGGGGGACCACAACCAGGCCCGAGCAACAGCAGGACCTAGTAACAAACCTCTCCGATAGAGAAATGACTAGTTCTGAACTGTCTGTCCTGAACAAAGGACTTGGTTATGTGCCAACCCCTAAGTTGGACAAATTCGCACTTCACTGTGAGTTAGCCGTTTTCTTTCGAAAATTAAGGTTAAAATCTTTTTTCGAAAAAAACCTTGACTCAACCAATGCTACTGTTAACATGATCAACAACAATGAAACTGGGCTAAGACTAAAATCCACCTTCACTCCACCATCACATATGGTCCCAAGTGAGATCTTAACTTTTGAGCAAGCCGTATATAATGAGATGGAGAAAATGTCCGTAAGAAAGCCCTTCCAGAACATTAACAACGAAGAAAAAAGAGCTCTCGAATGTCTTAGAAGTGACACGACCATTGTCATAAAGCCAGCTGACAAAGGGGGGGCATAGTGATACAGAATAAAGCCGCATACCAAATGGAATGCTTAAGACTTCTCTCTGACGGAAGGAATTATTTTCCTTTGACAGCCGACCCTTCGGAAGACCTGAAGAGGCAAATCCAGAGCATTGTAGATGAGGCCGAGTCCATGGGACATATCTCAAAGCATGAAGCAGACTTTTTAACTACAATGAAAGTAAAATTCCTTACTTCTACACATTGCCAAAAATGCATAAGAACAAGCTACCATCACCAGGCAGACAATTGTATCTGGAATAGGCTCCCAACTCGAACCACTATCGAGATTTTGTGACTTCTTCTTCAAGGAGCTAGTCCAAAATACTAACACATATTTACAGGATACAAAAAGTCTTTTACATATGCTACAAGAAATAACTGTAAACGAATCCACTATACTTGTGAGTTTTGATATTGAAAGCCTATACACATGCATACCACAGGATAAGCATTAGAGGTACTAAGGTCGACCCTCAATGAGACAGACTGGAAATACAAAACACCAAAGTCTCTAATTATGGATTGTGCCACACTCGCATTAAAAAAGAACCTTTTTGAGTTTGAGGGTAAACTATACTGGCAAATCAACGGGACTTCAATGGGTAGTACCTTCGCCCCAAGTGTGGCGGGCCTCTATGTATACGATTTTGTGAAAAAATACATACTACATGATGGTAACCCTTATAAACGTTACATAAAGCTCTGGACACATTATATTGATGACGTACTGGTAATCTTGCAAGGTCCCATGGAACCCCTTTTGGAATTTTGTGACTGGTTGAATCAGTGTAATGACAATTTGAAATTCACGAACACTATAGACCAACACTCATTAGTGTTTCTGGACATCGAACTCATGATCAAAGACAAAAAGATTACAACTAAAACCCATTACAAACCTACGGCAAAGAATACCCTTCTCAGATTCGAGAGCTTCCATCCAAGACCATTAAGAGAAAACCTGCCGTATGGTCAGTACCTTAGGATAAGATGCAATTGTAGTGACATTAGCGTGTATAAACAACAAGCAAATGATCTAACTGAAAAACTCACTAATCGAGGTTACCCTAAAAGGATACTGACAAATTGCCAAAAACGTGCCAGGAATCAACCAAGAGAGGCCCTTTTAGAGACCATACAAAAAGACCTGGACAGTGCACCACTGACTTGTGTAACAACTTACAATCCAATCTCGACTCAAGTAAACAAATGTATCAATAAGCACTGGGCAATCCTAAACACTGGGAATTTAAAATGGCAAAAACCACTCTTTTCTTACAAAAGGGCGAGAAACACAAAAGGCACATTGGTAAACACACGCCCTCTAAAATCAATACAGCAGGTCAATTTTACTGTGTTAAATGCATGGGGGTTACCCCCGGTAATCGGTCATTTCCCTTGTGGTGGTTGCAGCGTCTGTAACCTGACTACAGTCAGCAAAACCCTGTCTCTTGAACCCAGTAGGACTTGGACACAGAGAATGCATACGAACTGTAATAGTACGAATGTTGTCTACATCATCACCTGTCCGTGTGGACTCCGCTACATAGGAATGACTAGCCGCAAAATAAAAACGCGGATATGTGAACACAGGAGCAACATTGATGCAAAAATAACACCACAAAATTGACAAACCATTACATTACAGCCACACACTCACCAAATGAACTAAAATGGTCTGTAATCGAAATGCTACCAAATGCAGAAAACAAAAAGCTCTTTGAGAAAGAGCAACGTTGGATTTATAGATTATCCACAAATGTTTCTGGTCTCAATGATAATGTTACCTGGAGCAGAATGCAAAAATAACAATGCACATAGAAAATGACATATGATTACTAATATGTCTAGGCAACCACACTTCACGATTCTAAAATATTCGAATGCTAATCTAATGTTTACATTAGTTTTAGTGAGTGCTCGCCGAATTTTTCATCTCAAAACAGCCAACGAAGTCAAGTTCGTCTACGGAACTACAGTCAGTCCGTTTTCTATTGAATTAGAACTACACCAAGTCTCCGCCCCCATCACGTGCTCCGATACCACGTGATGCGGAAGCAAACAGCAAAAACATGCCGCCTAGAGTGCGCAGGCAACATTCGGTCCCGGGAGGCACTCGACGGTAGGTGAGACTGAGGGCGGCCAGGCAACGTGGTGTAAGTAAAATCTTCTCACCGGGTAAGCGATGTCCCTGATAACCTTAATGCCACCGCCTACCGGCACGATAGATTAATTCTCGCATCGCCATACTTTTTTCTTTTGCCACAGCACTGAACCATTACCTAACGCCCCCTCCCTGAGGCTCCATGGGGCAGTAGTTTGTGCATTAATATGTAAGGAACAACAATGAGAGTTATGAAACAGTACCACGGTTACTTCCTAGAATTTAATCCTAGATTCACAATTCGATCGCCTCTGATCGGTTGCACTTTTAAAATAGTCACGTTTTTCTTGAAAGCTCGAACTTCCATGAGCTGTTTTTCTGCATGAGAAGAAGCAGCAACGAATGTGAAAGGAACTCATTCTGATTCTAGTATTTATCAGAATGGAACACAGTATGTTTGTGTGTGCAATAACTGCTAATACATGGCACTCGCTTTATCACGTAGGCTCCATTTGGCAGCATCTATTTGTTGATATATCACACATAGGTATGTGTGGGTTTGCCGGCATTTATTGCTGTCAAATATCTAAATTAGCAAAGACATGGTATTTGATGCAGGAGTTTTATCTTTCTTCTTTTCACAGATCGCATGAAAAAGATCCCTAATTCAACTACTCCGTGAGTATACGGGGTGGTACATTTTTGGATGAGAGAAGGGTGCACCTTAGTGCGTGCATACCCCTCCTGCCAACAATTTAGGTCCTGACGAAAGCCCAGCATTGCTACAGATGGCAGAAACACGTTGACCTGAAAGACCTTGTCTAACATCTCTAGTATAACACTAGTAACACTAGATACCAAAGGCCATTATACCTTTAGAGGTATCATCACTATTGTTTTTAATCTTACCTCTTGACTCCATATTAAATCACTTAGGGGGTCTTGAGGTATTTTTAAACCTCACTTATATCACTAACTCACATGCACTATCACGTAACATCTTAACCCGCTCCGCTGTAATCAGGCGTTGAAGCACACCCGGATGGTATTAGACCATTTGATCTAATACCATCTGGGTGTGCTTCAACGCCTGATTTTTTTTACAATATTTTTATTTGCAAGGGATTCTGGGTAACAGAACCTGCTGGGAGCCAGACAACTCACCCCATCCTGTATTCCCCTGGGTGCCTATTTTTCAAAAATGTATAGGTTTGCTAGGTTTCCCTAGGTGCCAGCAGAGCTAGGGTTCAAAAACTACAGCTAGGCACTTTGCCAAAAAAGGGTCATTTTTCACTGTGAAATTGTGGTGTGTCCACGTTGCGTTTTGCACAGTTTTCTGTCGTGGGCACTAGGCATACCCACACAAGTGAGGTACCATTTTTCTTGGAAGACTTTTGGGAACGTGAGGTGGGTGGAAATATGTGGATCCACACAGATTCCAGAACTTTCCACCACAGAAATGTGAGGAAAATGAGTTTTCTTGACATTTTTATAGGTTTGCAAGGGATTCTGGGTAACAGAACCTGGTGAGAGCCAGTCCAGTCACCCCATCCTGGATTCCCCTGGGTGTCTAGTTTTCCACAATGTATAGGTTTGCTAGGTTTCCGTAGGTGCTGGCAGAGCTAGGGTTAAAAAACTACAGCTAGGCACTTTGCCAAAAAAGGGTAATTTTTCACTATGAAATTGTGGTGTGTTCATGTTGCGTTTTGCGTCGTTTCCTGTAGCGGACACTAAGCCTACCCACACAAGTGAGGTACCATTTTTCTCAGAAGACTTTGTGGAATGTGGGGTCGGTAGAAATTTGTGGATCCATGCAGATTCCAAAACTTTCCACCACAGACATGTGAGGAAAATGTGTTTTTTTGTACAATATTTTTGTTTGCAAGGAATTCTGGGTAACAGAACCTTGTCACCCCATCCTGTATTCCCCTGGGTGTCTATTTTTCAAAAATGTATAGGTTTGCTAGGTTTCCCTAGGTGCCGGCAGAGCTAGGGTTAAAAAACTACAGCTAGGCACTTTGCCAAAAAAGGGTCATTTTCCACTGTGAAATAGAGGTGTGTCAATGTTGCATTTTGCACCGTTTCCTGTTGCGGGCACTAAGCCTACCCACACAAGTGAGGTACCATTTTTCTTGGAAGAGTATGGGGAACGTGGGGTGCATGGAAATTTGTGGATCCACGCAGATTCCAGAACTTTCCACCACAGAAATGTGAGGAAAATGTGTTTTTTTGACAAATTTTTAGGTTTGCAAGGGCTTCTGGGTAACAGAACCTGGTGAGAGCCAGTCATGTCACCCCATCCTGGATTCCCCTGGGTGTCTATCTTTTAAAAATGTATAAGTTTTCTAGGTTTCCCTAGGTGCTGGCAGAGCCAGGGTTAAAAAACTACAGCTAGGCACTTTGCCAAAAAAGGGTCATTTTTCACTGTGAAATTGTGGTGTGTCCATGTTGTGTTTTGCGCCGTTTCCGGTCGCGGGCACTAGGCCTACCCACACAAGTGAGGTACCATTTTCTCTGAAGACTTTGGGGAACGTGGGGTGGGTGGAAATTTGTGGATCCACGCAGATTCCAGAACTTTCCACCACAGAAATGTGAGGAAAATGTGTCTTTTTAATATTTGTTTTGGTTTGATAGGGATTCTGGGTAACAGAACCTGGTGAGAGCCAGTCAATTCACCCCATCTTGGATTCCCCTGGGTGTCTAGTTCTAAAAAATATATAGGTTTTCTAGGTTTCCCTAGGTGCCGGCAGAGCTAGGGTTAAAAGTACAGCTAGACACTTTGCAAAAAAACGGTAATTTTTCATTGTGAAAATCTGGTATATTGCACGTTGCTTTTTGAGCCGTTTCCTGTCGTGGGCACTAGGCCTACTCACACAAGTGAGGTACCATTTTTATCAGGAGACTTAGGGTAATTCAGATTTGTAGAGCAACTGTTATTACCTATTGACTTTCGATGCATTTCTGCCTTCCAAATGAAAGACAATGTGTAAAAAAGAAGTAATTTTGAAAAATTATCGATAATTCTCACACTAGTATGAGTAGTCCCGATTTTGGAAATGTCTAAATATCTACTGTTTCTAAACTCTATATTTTGTTCCTATTTCAGAAATGCATAGGTGTCTTTCATACCAATGTTTCCATGTATACATTTTCCTAGAATAATTGCTATATACCCGGTACATAATAAAAAACCATTGCAAATCGCTGCTCCATTTTTGGCTCTGGGTTCGTCGGGTTCTTGGTGAACCTACAAGTCCAATATATCCCCACAACCAGTAAGGTAGCATATCTAACGGTATATTGCTTTCAAAGAGCTGTCATAATTAGAAGAAGTTACAGGTGAAAATGTTGACACAATTTTCAATTTTTCCTATATTTAACTGTTAGTTTCTATGAAGAAACCTTCAAGGATCTACACAAATGACCCCTTGTTGAATTCAGAATTTTGTATATCTTTCCAGGATCCATTATTCCTTTCATACCCATGTCTACCATTAACTGGAAGGAGGTTGTAAGCACAAAAAAATAGCAAATATAGGCTATGTCCCAGAAAAATGCCAAAACTGTGTAAACATTTTTGGTTTTCTGACAAAAGTCTGTCATTCCCTAAAAGCTGGGAAAATGGTGATTGCAGCCCAATAAACCCTTTTATGATCCCACTTGTAGGGAAAAACCCAGACGCTTTCATTTGCAGCACTTTTTTCCCATTTTTCCCCCAAAAACAAAATTTTGCTGTATTTTGGCTAATTTCTGGGTCTCCTTCAGGGGAATCCACAAACCCTGGGTACCGTTAGAATCCCCACGATGTTGGAAGAAAAGGACGCAAATTTAGCGTAGATACCTTATCTGGTCAAAAAGTTACAGGGGTCTAAGCGCAAACTACCCCAAATAGCCAAAAAAAAGGCTTAGCACAGGGGGGAGGAAGGCCTAGCAGCGAAGGGGTTAAACAGATACACTGCGCATGGCCAGCCCAGGCACGCTAAGGGGCCTATTAGGATGGCGGGTGGATGTCCCCGCCGGACCTGCGACAGACTTCTGCCCGCGATCGCAACCCTGAAAACAGCCGGTCCCATTAGCATGGCGGTGACGACCGTGGCGGTGAGAATCTCTGCCCACCACTTTTCCACCAGTACCAGTCCGCACGCATGCCTAGCAGGTGGAACTGGACCACCACAATGATGCCGATGCAGGGACAGGCTCCGCCGGCATGATTATGATGCAGGCGGAAGCCAGCCTTTCCACGGCGGTGGAACCGCCATGGAAAAGCATGCGGATAATATCTCTGGGGTCCCAATGCGGGCCCCCAATGTGTTGGGGGGGTGTGTGGATGCACTGGGGGGGTCGCATGTCCCTGTACCAGGTGTCAGGCACTGTGCAGTGCCTGCCACGCAGTGCAGTGTAATGCATGACATGCTCCTTTTCACACCGCGGCGGTGCTGCTGGCAGGAGCAACCGCCGCAATGTTAATTGCCGGAATCCGACCGCCCAGGTCAGATTTCGACTGCGGTGCCTCCTTATTGGACCGACGGTAATGCCGCAGGCCTTACACGCTGTCTTTTTCCACTACCATGGCGGTCGGGGAGATTTTCCGCCCGCCATCCTAATAGACCCCAAAATATCTATTTCTACATGTAACATGACAAAACAGATCCATTAGAGCTTAAAGAGTTCAAAGTTCAATGGAATTCCATGTTTTAAATCCATTGACCTGCAATAGTCTTCCACTTACGAATTTCGACATTCATTTTATATCATCATTGTGGATTTTCAGTATTTAAATGTTTGAGCTCCCTGGACATTATAAAGAATTTTTTTTTACCTTTTCGATTAACCTTTTTTTGGTACTAAGTTGAGAAATCTTTTTCAAAACAAAGAGAGCTAAGTTTGTTTTCTGACATTGTAAACTAAACAATATTTTGGAATGAACAACTTATCTTCATTAGAGCACTTTCAAAAATGTTATACTATCATCCTAGCCAGAATCATTTGCCGTTATGTCTGATCTCTTATAAATACTCCAGACTCACTGCAAACGTTAATATTTGAGCAAAAGGCATTCAAGAGAATAAATTATTATTTGGGTTTGCTTTACAATGTGGATATATGAATTTACTTTGTGTTGAAACTATGTGCAATGTCATTTCTGGCAAAAAATAGATGGTTTATGTATTAAAGGTTAGAATATGACCATTATTGTCTCCATCAGCAGAATGGTATTAGGATTGGGCGAAATTGTTAATTATATTTTTTGTGGAATATACATAGGTTTTTCAAACAAATACATGAAATTACTTGAAAAATATTCAACATGTACATGTGCAATATCAGTGTGAAAATTTAACATACCCCAGATGCAAAAGTCACATGCAATTTCAGGAGGAAACAGATTTGAACAGACTTTGAGCAATTAACAAAGGTAATAAAAAAGGTGTAAGTTACATTGGTGTGTTTACTCTTAAACATTTGTGTACTATTGACTTTTTTAGCTATTCTCCATTTGCAATTTCATTACAGCTGAAACAAAATGTAGTTAGAGAATACATTATAATCTATAGAAAGAATACAATGGGATAGAAGAATATATGACTTCTACAGTCTAGGTAAGAGTATAACATGGTTCATGGCTAAAATAACCTAATATTTACATAGATAAGAGTCATATATACATGAAGAAATAATAGAAAATAAGTGTCAATATTGGTATACAGGGGAAAGTCAAGGAGGTCGTAGAACTTTTGCCTCATTAGGATTAACCCTGGGCGTAGTGAGCATAGTGGGGCTACGTGGAGCAGCACGTGGTGTGGAAAAATCTACGCACACTCGCGCGCTCCGCGTAGCCCCACTGCGCGCCGCCGCCTCCATGCTTCTGCGCATGCGCGGGCGTCCACGCATGCGCATTTGTGTGAAGAAGTTGCCGGCAAGCAGGAAGAGGGAGCCCCGGGACGCCGCACTGCAGGTAAGGTCATTTATTTACTTTTTACATTCTTTAAAGTATTTTAAAATGAGGGCGGGCGGGCGGCGGGTGGCGGGCGGTCTGCTTCACAGCAGCGTGTGCGTAGCGCTGCCTGCTACGCCTACTTCGTAAACGGCAAAGCAGGCAGCGCTACGTGCACTCCGTGGGCGAAGCAGAGCAAGACACCCAGCCTTAATTAGGATGATGGGCAAAATACAGTTTTTATAGAATTGCTTCAAAAGGTAGTGATTTACGTCTATAAACTCTTACGTTTTATAACCAATGAGATAGGATGCATGTAGGCAGTATTGTGTCTATGTTTGTGGCATACCAGCATGCTTGAAAAGATAATTGGGTAAAGGGCCTGATTTAGATCTTCATGAACCGGTTACTCTGTCACAATGATTGGGGAGAGGAGTTGGCCTAACGGCTAGGGCACTTGACCTCAGATCTGGGGAACTGGGTTCGAGTCTCGGTAATGACGCTGAACTTCCTGTGATTCTGGGCAAATCACTTAATCTCCCCGTGCCTAACAAAAAATGAATGTGTGTCCTCATGTAACGTAACAGGTGCTATGTTAAGCGCTCTGATACCTGATTTGATTTGGGTCAAGTTCGCACTATATAAAACTCTGCAAAAAAAATAAATTATGACAGATATCTCATATGGGAAATATAAATCCGATTATATCCTATGGCATTTATATTTCTGCAGGGGAAATATCCATCACCGTTGTGACGGAGGAACCTGTCCGCCAAGATCAAAATCAGGCCCAAAGTCTTTCAATTTTTTTGTTATCTTTTTAAATGCTTTTGCTAATAACAAATCTAATATTCACAAATCTGTTGAAGAATGTACCCAATCATCACATAAGCTGCCTAAAAACAATATTAGTAATAAAGAAAGGTACTCTAGACTGAAACATTTAAGTAATTTAGATCCATACCTGTGACCAAAAGGAATGTACTGAAGGACATGTGAAAAATAAGTGTTTAACCCCTTGAGTGCCCATGACGAGATGGTCTCGTCATGGGCCGCGGTTGCGCTGTGCCCATGACGAGACTATCTCGTCATGAGCCCCGCCCGCTAATGAAACGCCCGGCACAGGGCGTGGAAAGGGCGGGGCACTCAAGGGGTTAAGATCTGCATGCAGTGGAAAGCAGGACCAGCAGCTATCAGAAGGGTTTGGGTAGATTCTGCAGAATGTTCAGGAGGGTAATAAGACTCTATTGTATATATAAAAAAGTGTTTGCCCACCGGGAGGATTTCCTAAGTTTTGTCCAGATTTTCTTCCACATTAAAACAGGGCATGACATTCCTAGATCATTTTCCCAAGGTAATTTTGTTTTGGGTGTTTGTCTATCTGTGAGAATATATTGAGGATGAGAATCAATAGTGGAGGGTTTTTGGGTTGTAACTAAAAGATCATGTAGGTGTGTAGTGGAAAGGGAGGCAGAATGGGTGTTAAAATGGAAGTGAGTATATGCAGCAGATTTGGAGTCTTGTGAAATCTTAAATTTATTTTGAAAAGAAGCTGGGAAATCAAAAGGTTCTTGAGCATGCATGAGGGAAATATGTGAGCTATGAACTGAGAGTTGTTTTACCCAGGTTAAGCCTCTTGCTCTTGATGGTTTTTCAATAAATAGGTTTTTATAAGTTGCATAAAAGCATTGTGCCAAATAGAGTTGAGAAATGTGTGGATATCTGTAGGGAAAAAAGGGTAGTATGGGATCAAGATGTTTACAAGAGAATTTAAGAATGGGAGTTAAGAGAATTTGTGGTTTGCATATGAAAGCCCATTCTGGAAAAGAAAAAGGAGATACAAAGTTTTTGCCCAAATCAGCCTATAATGGGTGATATCTTGGGGACTCTAAAATCAAATATGCAGATTTTTTCAACGTTAAAGCCATGTGATTCATGGAAAAAACAGAGAAATTTACACCACCATCAGATTTAGACATTTCATTTTCAGCAAGGAGATACAAGGTTTCTTATTATTCCAGTGGAATGAAGAAAGAGTAAAATAGATTTTTTTTAATTTGGGAGGGATGGTTAATGGGATGTTGGACATTGTGTATAGAATGATGGATACTAACATCATTTTGATAGTATTGAGTTGACCCTACCCTGATAGGTATTAAGGGTGCCATCAACTAATTATTGACGTTATCTTATGTATACATTGTTCCATTACATTAATGATATGGAAGTCTTAATAGAGTGAGCGAATTGTAAACCAACATATTTAATTTGTTGTGAATTCCCTGTAAAATCTAGAGTAAAAAGTATTGTTTTAAAATGAACTTGTTAAGAGGGAATAGCTCACATTTTTCATTATATATTTTATAGCCAAACATAGGAGCATAAGAATCAACTTCATCTAATAAAGCTGGAAGTGATGAGTGAGAGTGTGAGATAAATAACAAGACATCGTCAGAGTAAGCCGCTAGCCCCAACTGTTGAATATTATAAGTAAAGCCATGGATATTTGGTTGTGTCATAATCAAGATAGAAATGGTTTTAGTGCCAAATTAGAAAGGAAAGGTGAAAGGGGACAACCTTGTCAAACTCCTATACACAAAGTAAAATATGAGGAAGTAAGTCCATTAGCAATGTTAGCCACTTAGGGAAATGAGTATAGAAGAGACAATAAGGAAACAAACTTTGGACCAAAACCAAACCATTTAAAACTGTGCAAAAGGCCAATCTACTCGATCAAAAGCCTTTTCAGCGTCTAGAGTGATAGCTCCTAAGGGTTAAGGTATGAGAGTGGATATTGATAGAACATCAAACAATAGACAGGTATTACCAGCTATATATGTTTCTTTAACAGACCCCAATTGTTCTTTACCCAGAAGATCAGGGATAAAGGATTCTGATCTTAGAGCTAAAACTTTTAAAAAGATTTTGCAATCATTGTTAAAGAGGGATCTATGTCTGTAATTTTTACAGTAATGGGGGTCCTTTCCCTCTTTAGGGATAAAGTGAATAAGACCATATAAGAAGGAGTCAGATGATGTATGCAGAAGCGAGAAAAAAGATAAAAGGATTTGGAGCTTAGGGAAAAGTAATTTTAAAAAATATGGGAAGGATTCAGCAGTAAAGCCATCCGGGCCCGGAGATTTATCTCTCTTAAGCAAAGTTAATGCAATATGAAGTTCAGTTTGTGTGACATCTGATTCCAGTGATGTAAAATCAAGCTGAGTATTAAAAGATTTGTGAGTAGTGGAAGGGGAGTTAATAATGTCAGAATCATTAATCAAATCAGCTATATTCAGCTGGCATGCAACCATAAAAGTAGGAATAAAAACAATGATGCAATATGAAACAGGAGACCAATCATAAAGCTACTCATACATATGCAATTATAATGATTCAAAATAGCCTGTATGTAACATCTATAAGAAGGCCTACTTAAAGTGCCCTGTGCTTTAGAACACTAAAACAGTACATTAATCTGATTTTTTACCCTTACAAATTAAAATCCTGCCTTATAAGTTAAAAAAGAGAAGCTTAGTCAAGGTTTATTTAGTGTCTAGAGTGTACAACAGCTCTTACAAATAGGCTTACATCAAAAAATGTTTCATCATCACGTAGTTGTTTCAGAAAGAGTAATGGCTTAGTACAGTGTGTTACATTTCTAGACTTAACAAAAGGCATTAAAAACATTTTAGCATATTTCTGATACAAAACATAGAATAAAGTGAAATGAAGCATTGACGTTTTAAAAATAATATTACATGGGCAAACAAGTGATTTCAAATTGAGCTGAAAACCTGAAGGGTAATGCAGTATGAAGTTCAGTTTGTGTGACATCTGATTCCAGTGATGTAAAATCAAGATGAGCATTAAATGATTTGTGAGTAGTGGAAAGGTAGTTAATAATGTCAGAGTCAGATGGTGATTCTTCTGGTGTATACAGTGTCTTGTAAAACTCAACAAATTCATCCAGAATTTCTGAATTTGTATGTGGTGGAATCTCATAATTATCTATGATAGATTCAATCTTTCATATGTTTTGCTTGATTTTCAGAAACTTTGCTAATAATTTGCCAGATTTATTTTGGCCATCATAGAATTTGGCACTTTATTTCAGAAGGTACGATGATTCATTGTCGGTAGACAATTTATCAAACTGAAGGTTAGCTTAGTTCTTTTGCCTTAGAAGTATATTATAGGTGGTCTAGTCTTTTAATTGTTGCAAAACTTTATTAGATTTGAGAGTGAGCTAATTTCCTCTACTTACGTATGTAATTGATTAAAAAATCGCTAGCAGAGGCTTTAAAAGCATCCCAGCTAGTGAGAAAAGCAATATCATTTGTTTAATTAAAAAGGAAATATTCATGTAAAAAAGTAAATGATGAAGTAAATGATTTATTTAATGAAAGGGAATTATTAAACCTCCATCTTTTTGATACATTTTATTTCAGAAGGATATCTAGTTGTGTAAAAACTAGAGAGTGATCAGAAACTAGGATGGAACCTATATCAGCAGAGTACAAGGTCTGTGCTAAATCATGTGATATAAAATTGTAATCTATTCTATTCTTGATTGCATTTGGTACATTAATTCTCTCAATGTGGGATTGCATGACCTCCATACATCAATTAAATGTCTTTGTTTAATAGCGCGAACAAATGATTTTTGTGATTTGTTTGGAATGTACTGAGATGTAGAATTCCTATCACTGAAAAGATCAACAAGTTGGTTACAATCTCCAAAAATAGCAAGATTATCTTCTGAGAATTACAGAGGTTTTTGGGTATTAGTGGACAGAAAATAGGAACATTGAGACAGTAAACATTTAAGAGAGAAATAAGCGATTTCTCTATCAACAATTGAGGAGCAGCCATCTTCAATCTGTATCATTCTCTTGGGATATGAATTGGATATGAAGAGTACAATGGCATAGAGTTATGGCTTCACCTTTTTTCTAACTTGCTGGAGAGAAGAAAACTTCACACAACCCCTTCTTAATTTTAAAGACTCCCTTTCTATAGGATGAAACTCCTTTATGAGTACATTATCTGCATCCGGCTTTGATCAATGTGTCAAAACTCTTTGCCATTTAATTGGAGAATTTAAAACTCTGATGTTCCAAGATACAATTTTCAAAGACATAGGAGAAAAACAGAATAAATAGATAATTCAGACATAACATCAAGTAAATTTAATACGAACCATGTAAGAACAAAAAGATTTGGTAATGTAAGAAGTCAATTGAAATAATGTGTTAAATCTGGCCCTTTTTGCAGGGTTGTCCCCAAACTTTTTGCCTTCTTCCTCCTATTTTTTCGGACCTGTTTTTTTGTTGGCTCTAGGACTCTGGGTACTTTGCCACTGATGATCAGTGCTAAAGTGCATATACTGTCTGTCTAAGTTGTATTGGTAACTGGTTATCCATGATTGGCATATTTGATTCACTTGGTAAGTCCCTCGTAAAGTGCACTGTGCATGCCCAGGGCTTATGAATCAAATGCTACTAGTTAGCCTGCAGCCCTGATTGTGCCACCCACATGAGTAGCCATGTAAGCATGTCTCAGGCCTTCCACTGCAGTGTCTGTGAGTGCAGATTTAAACTGCCATGTTGACCTGGCAAGTGGTCCAAACCTTCCCTTTTAGTACATGGAAGGCACCCCTAAGGCAGACCTTAGGTAGCCCCATAGGCTGGGTGCATGGTATGCGAAAGGTAGTATATGTACTGGTGTGTTTTATATGACCAGATAGTGGAATACTGCCAATGTAGTTTTTCACTTTTGCAAGAACTAGCTCTCCCATAGGTTATAATTGGAGATGCCTTGTAACATGTTACAAGTGTAACTTTCAATGGGGATGAGCTAGTGATTTGGAGTTTGGACTCCCCAAGCTCAGGATTTAAAAATACATCTTTTAGTAAAGGTGGTTTTTAAGTTGTGTGTTTGAAAATGCCACTTTTAGAGAGTGGGCATTGTTTTGCTTTACCATCCTGTGCCTCTGCCTGCCTGTAGAATTGATGCCTGGTTTAGACTGAAAGCTGGGTTGTTTGTGCATTCACTCTACACAGTCATACAAAGGGAGCTGAGGTGTGCCCTGCATATCCTGATTGCACATCATCAGGCTGGTGGGCCTTTTTGAGATAGAGTGGTGGGAGGAGTTGTAACTGACACCTGACTGAATAGGGCTGTGCCTGGCCTCTCACAATGCTGTTTCCACCCCCTGTAGTAAGTCTGGAGCAAAGACACAGCAAGACAGGATCCGTGCACTACAAAGACTATCCTTTGAATTATGCCTACTTCAAAGGCCAAAAAGTGTATAAGTATTGGACCTGTAACCCTAGACTTTTGGAACACTTCTGGATAAAGAGGAGACTCTGTCAAGTGGAATAGCTGGAGTTCTGTTAGGAGGAGTACTGCCCATTGCCATGTTGCTTTGCCGGGCTGACCTCCAGTGGCTGCTTCTGCCTCGTAAGAAGGCAAAGACTAGACTTTACTGTTTTGAATTTTACTTGTAAAGATTATCTGAGGGCTTGTGTGTGTCTCCTGCTAAGAAACTTTAAGGCCATCAAAGAGACTTCACCTGCAGTATCCCTGAACTCCACTGCTGGGAGTTCTGACATGCCAAGAGGTGCCAATTCCAGTTCTGGGTCCTTGGAGATGGATCTGCTGCTTTAAGACTTACAAATCCATGCATCACACTTCCAGCACAGTTTTTCCCACCTTAAGCTTGCCATGCAGTTAAAAAACCAGCTCATTGCCTCTGTGCTGCTGAAACATCGACACAGCATCTGCTTGTGGCCAGAAGAACAGTTGCAGGCCAAGTCCAGAGCACCGTGTTTTCGATGTCCTTGACCCCCGCTTCGACCCCAACACAGACGCTGCTGTGCAGCTAAAGGAATCATCGCATCACTGGTCCATGGCTGTAAGAATCGACGCAGAGCCTGTTCCAATGCATCAAACCCAGCGTGTCTGGATTTCCACGCATCGCACCTGTGTGCAAAGTTTACAGCGCATCGCCCCACAAAAAGGACTCTGTTTCGGATTTCGATTCATCGCTTCTCCTCACAATAAGGAATCAAAGCAGCCCTTCTCCTACAGGTAGCAGGAATGACTCCTTTATTCCCCTGGGACTCAAGAATTGATGCATTGCTGTGTTTTACAATGCCTCTCTCCTTTGCAGCTGTTTTCATCTTGGATTTTAACATATCAAAGGTACTTTGTGCTAAAATCAATGCATCCATAGAGTTCTGTTGAAAGAATTTCCTAGGCCCTACATCCAACGCCTTGCTGCATGACAGGGTGTTGGATGTACAGATTATAAATATATATTACTTTACGTTAAAAAAAGTCAAAATTAATTGAAAAAAACAAGGGTTAAAGTAACTTTATAGTTAGTTGAAATGTTCAGAAAAAATGTAACGTTTTAAAAACTAAAAACACTGAAATTCACCACTTATAGTTACAGTTATCTCAAGTAACTATAACTCGTGCCCTAAGGTAACTATAACTCGTGCTCTCGCCATACACCACTAATTATCCCACATATTACATCACTCATGAAATCTTCTATGACTTCATTGATAATATCACTGCAACATTTTCAGTGAAATTACTGATGAGAAAATTGTGCATGGCGGGTGCAGTCGCCAGTGGTTATTTATAGTTGCTTCCATAGGAAAAGCATATTTTGTTTTCCTAATAACGAATCTTCATGAAACTTTACCCAATTTTTTGTTTTTCCTCCTCAGCTCCTTATTGTAAGTTTTGTGGGGGACTGTCAAGTGAGAGCTGAGAAAAAGAGTCGGTCCTAAACCCATTTTTCCCCATTCATTTTTCCATACAAACTTTAGATACAACTACAGCCTAAACCACTGAACAGATTTAGAGCAAGTTTGGCAGAAAGCTAGATTCTTGTCCAGAAAGAGGGCTTTTTTGTGATTTGGTACAAATCTTTTCAGTAGTCTTTGAGCAATTAATGCTAAAAAACTGTGCATATATCACACTTACGAGGATGCTCAGACCCAACAGATCTCAAGCGGAGTTCTGTTTGGATGCCACCACATCCACAACGATGCAGTGGCAGTCATCTTAAGACTTGGGATGAACAGATGTGGGCAAGGAAACAGATATTCATCCTACTCAACAGGAGCAAACATAAACAGCTGCTCCCTCTGAGCAGGTGTAATGACGGGTTCTGCAGTATTCGGGGAACTGGCTGGGTCTGTGGGGGCCCTGGGGGGCCCCCTTCACCTCTAACACGGTGCTTAGTGGGTTCCCCAGGTAGGCACTGAGGCACCTACCTATAATCTTGAGAGGCCACGGGGGATAGGGTTCCTCAGTCCACAATAGGATCTGTAAGGGGATCCCCAGGCCCTAAAAGAAAGCAGGGAGTCAAGCCACGCAGCCTCCTTCCCACTTTTTATTGGAATTCAGCCTCGAAGGATGTAGTCCCAGTGGTCCCTTAATTCTTGGGAGGGGGCTGCATGCTCCCTCCACTTACTATATATATGTTTTGGCCCCAGTGGATGGCTCAAAGGTGCCACTGTTGACTTGGGGAGGGAGACATGTGCCCCTTCCCCTTACATACATGGTTTGGCCTCAGGGGATGGAAACCCGGGACACAACTGGCTCTGCTATGGGGCCATGTCCAGCATGGGGTTGGCTGCCTGAGGGGTTTGGACACAGAGCCTGGCCACAGGCTCTGTGGCCAGCCCCACACTACACACTCTTGCATTCACACATTCAATAAAGAGAACTAGAATTCCAGAGAATCCTTGCAATTTTTTTTAATGCACACAGTGATAGGTTTTGACAAAACCTACCTTTGTCTATCCGAGTTGCCCATGCACAATAAAACTATATATACAAAGAATTCTAAAAATGAAGCAGGGGGCAAATGCTCATTTCATTCATCCTCTGAGACTTTTACAGTTTTATCGCTGAGTGGGCCTAAAACTTGTTCTTTTGTGTCTCTGGTTATTGAGTGTTGTGAGAAAAGTGAGGAAAGTGGTGCATTGTATGATGTGGTTGTGCTACCTCATCGTGTAGTACACTCACAATACCATTGTGGGTCTAGTCACGCTTGTTTGTAAAACCGTTGAATCAACTCTCGATAACTGTGGCTTTGAGTGTTCAGGCTTAAACAAAGAAACAAGTGTAAAGTATTTAAAAGTACCAAAACAACTGAAAACAACTGAACAAGAAAGTCTCACAAATTGAAAAAAAAATCCAGGAACAATTTATAAAAATAGATCTTATTGACTGGAGTGTCTGGAGGTGTGTTTTTTTTACAAAAATGTAAATCGCAGCTTTTCACTCAAAATGTCAACAAGCATAGGTAACTACTGGGGTTAGTGGAAATTTTGGAAACATGGCAAAACCTTTGAAGAGTTGTGTTCAGGTACTCAGGCCCACTTTGGGCAACCAACACCAGCAGGGTGTAGGTCAAGAGGGCCTGTAAGGAGTTGTATGACAGTTACCTTGTCATCAAATCAGTCTCCAGTCCAGTTTAAGACTCCGTAGGCAAACCGCTATAGACTTCAATGGAGTGACCCTGATGCAAGAGATACAGGATGCTGAAGATGCTGCAGGATACTGAGGCTGACTTGTGGTCCATGGGACGCTTCCTGGGGCTACGTCTTGGTCCACAGTCTTGGTAGGGAGACTTTGGGCACAGGGGTTGATGTCCCTTGAGTAGATAATCCAGTTGCAACTGGCCTAAGGGTCTCTGGTCACAACAATTGGTTCCCTTTGGTGAAGGTTAGCGTCCTTGGGCAACCAGACTGCTTTCTGATATTTCTACCAGGTCCAGCAGACTGGGGATCAATGTTTGAATATCGGGACTTGGTTGCCCAGGCTGCACTTTGGAGGTTAGCAGTGGTCAAGTGATTGTGTCTACTGACTTGAAAGTTGGGCTACTTCAGATTTTGTGGTCATGTAGCTGTGACAGGATGTCAGCCAACTGACTCTTGGAATTCACCTTTTCTATCTGTGGCCCAGAAATTACCTTTACGTGAGTTTGGGACCACAGGCACAGCTCTCTTTGTGTTAGACCAGCAGCAGTAGGTGCAGTACTTCTTTTGGTGTACCCTCTCTTTGCCGGGTAAGTGCTTCTTCAGTCCTCTCTCCAGTGCACACGTGATCTGAAGTCTGGGTGCCTAGGGTACCATATGTATACCCAGACAGTGCCCTCAGGGTGCAGTGGTTACTATGCAATGGAGTACCAGGTTCTCTCCCACCTGATGGAAACTTCCTGCAGTATGTGGAATCTGGCTATCCCAGTGTGCAATATTCTGCCTACTCCTAGATTTGTGACTTCCTAAGGGCTACACGCCCATGGAATACCAGTTTGCCAACTGTTTTCCCCTCTCTTTCCCCACTACCAAACTATTTAATAGAACAAAAGTGCAGCCCTTCTCGTGTGATCACACCATTTGCCCTTCAAATGCGGCTTCCCCTTTGAAGTTTGCCTTTTTGGGCTTAAGCTCTGTGTGGCTTCCTGCCAGGGAGAGGCCTCAAAGGCCTCTATTGTGTCTTTTCCTTGTAGTCATTCACACCTCTTTCCATGATGGAAGAAGGTTGTCTTGTAGCCAGCATCTGCGAATGACCACAGAAAGACTTGGGCAACAGAGTGGCACATTTTTAAAAGTTTAATTTCTTCAAAAGTTACATTAAATTCAACTTGGGCATTAAGTCTAGTTCAATGTAAAGAATATTTTGGTACCTTTAAGTACCAACTTTAGTAGTCCATTTCAGAAATTAGAATGGTTGAGTTGTCAATGTTTGACACTGCATTCGTCAATGGGGCAAATAGCTTTGCCACAGTAAAATTAACAATTTGCAGTTTTTACTGTTAGGACATATAGAAATATATGTCCTTCTTTTCAATATACTGCACCCTGCCCTATGACTCGATAGGTTGTTCGTAGGGGTGACATATATATTAAAAAAGGGCGGTCAAGAATTTTTGAAAAATTTAAATGGCACAGTTCAGTTAGCAGTTTAAAACTGCTCCTACCAGCCTGCAGTGGCAGGCTTGGAGATATGTTTTATCTTGTCATACTCAGGGTGGAACAACAAGTGCTGCAGTCATGAGGGTAGAACTCATTTACAGGCCCTGGATATTCCTGGTACCATATACTAGGGACTCTTATGAGTAAGTTGAGTTATGCCAGTTGTGTATAAACCAATCAAACATTACACTTTAAAGGGTCAGAACACTGGCTCGGAGGTCCGGTTAGCAGACCTCAGTGCTCTCTCAGAGTCGAAAAAAACAGCAGCATCAATCCAAAACATTGAGGGTGATGCATTTTCTTACAAGTGTCATTCCTGTATGTAGTTAACTTGCATCGGATCCCAGTTGTGCCTGTAACCCCACATACATGTGCTGCAATGTGTGTCCGCTCCACTGCAGACTCACTGGAAGAAGACATACATTGTGAAAGACAGCTAGAAACTAAGGGCCTGATTAACCATGACACACTTAGAAGTTTGGTCTAAACATAGACCAAACGTCTAAGTTTACGACTTTGGGAATACTTAAAGGGCGAGTACTATGTAAATGTGTATGAACTTGTATAGCGCACTGTCACCTCCAACGGGGGTATCCTGGCGCTTTTTACTCATACTGCTGTGGAACCCTTCCTGGCCTTCCCCTGTGAAATGTCCACTCCTGGGCACCCCCATGGTGAAGCCAGGCATCCCAGCGCTGCCGGGGCCGTTGTGGAGATTAAGCAAGCTATTGCCCAGAGTTGCAGCGTGGGACCCATGATTAGTATAGGCACCGAGGCGAGAATTATCAGGTCCGAGGGAATTGAATCCAAGACCCGCCAAGGCGGGGGATTGAACTCTGGTCCAGGGCCAGAACTCTGCATCAGGGTCTGCTGCTCTAACCATTGAGCCACACTTCTCCACTATCCTTATGTCCTCAATAAAGGCAGAGATCCGGTCAGAGTGCAGACATAAAGATAGTACTCGTAAATACCCTTTGTGAATGCCCCAAGTTGTCAACTGAGATATTTGGTCTCAATTTAGATCAAAGGTCTAAGTTTACCTTTTTCAATCAGGACCAATGGTCCCTCTCTATAGTCTCCCTCAATCATTTATCCTAGACTGGACGTGAGCGCAGCTAGCTCTTCCTCTTGTTTGAGACCTCCTGTTTTTTTATGCCCAAATCATTTGAGGGATTTACCCTGTCAATACCAAAAAGGACAAGTGAATTAAAGTTACTGTCATGCACTTCAGCGAAATGTCTGGCCACAGGTTATGTGGAGACTTTGTGTTTTATGACACAGAGATGTGAACTTATCTGCTTTCTAAATAGAAAGTTGGTACTTTCCGCATATTTGAGGTCACAGTGACATCTCAGGACATAAACAGGCTGATCCGAGGCACAGGCCAATTAATTTCCAGAACAAAAGAAGGAGACAGGGAGAAATTACTGTTCACAGTTGAATCAAGATATAACATAGAGTGCTGGATATCTCCCTGTACAAAAGCATAAGTAAAAATAAAGTTAATTAAACTTGAAAAAATAGTAAAGATATTTTTACTTCAAATATTAATATCGATTAAATATATTTATTGCAATTGTAGAGCAAAATAAGAACTTAATTTTACTTTAAAATCTAATTATTTTGAATATCTTAAATTGTTTTTTTAAAGTTTAAATGAAAATATCCCACCTAAAGTAAAAAATATGTTTCTTTTATTATGTATTGTTAATTAATACCAGTTATGTATAGAATTAAATCAAAGTAAAAGTAACAAAGATAAATTGATGCTAATTAAATTTGAAATTCAAAAAAGGTATTTTAATATCACAACATAAAATTATAAATACAATTTATTTTTAAATACTTTTGCAACAGTGACTTCACTGTATTTTAATTTTAACTTGTTTCAATACATTATTTTATTTTAACATTGTTTCCTAAAGGGTTTTATTTTATGTCTCTACCTGCATTATTTCCTATTGGAGGATGTGGTGGGCTGAACTTACTCCAGACCTAAGCTGATGTACATTTACTACTGTTTTGTGTCTTTTCTGGCTGTGGTAACTTTAGAAGTGGAGTTTGTAATTAGCAATGGACTTATTCTTATCCTGGTGGGTATATGCTATTGCCTAACCCCTCCCAAACCCTGCCTAAATCCCTATTTATTCCATGGGACCTCTTCCGCTTTGTGAAAGTTCACAGTAGCATGTTTTATGAGCAGGAGGCGGTCCATGAGACCACTGCCCGTTCAAAAAAGATGTTTATGGAATTGTTTCTAACCACATTTCCTTTAAGGAAACGGCCTGCATTTAAAAAAAAGTTTTGCTTTATGTAAAGGCAATCACAGACATGGTGGATGCTGATCCCAGCAGGCCACCATGGCTGTCACGGTAGTCAATCATAGTGGGTCTGAATTTATGACCTACCTTATGCAATTTAATGAGGTTCGTCGGATTAAGACCCACTACAAATCGCTATTTTGAGAATCAACCTATGAATACATAGGTCGGTTCTAAAAATACCAATGGATTCATTAGATGTTGGTCCACAAATTACAACAACTTCTACCTAACCCATTTTTGTACATTCTATTGAAGAAATTGCAAATTGCGTATCTTATTGGGCACAATTCATGATTCCTTAAATTGAATCTTTGTACAATAGTCTATCTTGGAGGATGCTGAATTTAGTGTGTTACCATATTTATCTTGTGCAAAGTGTGCATGTGGATTTCTTTTTATGTTGCTGTATAAATTAGGACAAGATGTGGTTATGAACATGAAAGTAAAATCAGAAGAAGGTGCGGTAAAACTCAACTAGTGATATCGCTGTGCTATGTCTGATGCTCTTGCTGTCTGTCAGCAAGTCGTTTTATAGAATCTGGAATATTTTCCATGGGAGAGTATGCTACCGGTTGAAGAAAAAAATTCATTCGCTTCAGATGAAAGGTAAGTCCTTGAAAAGGGTTTTTTGGATGTATTTTGCAAAGGGAACAGCAAGGAAAATGAAGCTAGAGTGAAAGCATTCATATGAGTTTACTATGGGAATTTATTTTGCGACAGATGAAAAACCTGTAATCATTGCAAATTTAAGCAGGCTATTTTAGCTCATGTTAGCTTAGCAAGGACATTACAAGCTTTTAAACGTTTTACCTTAACATTTCTGTATTAAGGTGTTCAGTTAATGATACATGTTTATATTTAAGAACACAAATGCAGTACATGAACCACGTGTATGGAAAAACTTGTAAATTGTACAATTTGTTTTTTTTTTAAGTTTCATTGTTTTGATTCTTTCCCAAATACAAAAAAAAACCTAAAAAAATATTACTGTAGGATGAAAATTATTGTACTAACATAATTTGGGCCAGAAAAGATTTTATCACTGAAATATCAGTGTATTTGTCAAGTGTCACTGGCTGTATCTTCTTTCAATTGTACATCTATTAGTAAATAATGTAAATATTAATGAGGGTGGCTGTATGACACATAGCGCCCTGGTTGAACAGTGGATGTGGGTCCCTGATTTTTGTGCCTCTGTGGTACTTTGGTATTACAGACAGATCACAGATACTTGTGAGGCCCTGTCTGTAAAGTGGATGGTGTCTGAGCTAAATGTGCTTGATTCTGAGCAGATGTGACCTCACTTGCATGGGAAATAAGGGAATCATTCTCTTCTGTGCCTAAATCGTATTTCAGATGCTGGCACAGAGTGTAAGAGGCCATCAGGAAGGGCACTGACTGTACGTCAGATAAAGATGGTGCATAGTCAGTGTGCCCCTCCCCCTCCCCCCCAGGGTGCAATTTAAGAAGGGCTCTTAGGCTCCTAAGGACTCCCAATGTATGCGCTGCAGGCAGGTGCAGACTATCACTGTACTTTCACTTTTTATATTCATCTACTAAAAGTGGTCTTCTAAGCCTCAATTGACAAGTTTGCATTGATGACCATACTTTACTTGCTAGCAAGCAGTCACAACTCTTTCAACTAATATTTAATGAGGTAATGCAGATTGCGAGTGTTACATTTAATATACACAAGAAACAAAGTGCCTCATTTGAAGTTTGTCAGAGTGAGAGCATAACAGTAAACCAGTGGTCCTCCTGACCACCAAACAGACGGTGGTTAGTGTGGTAAGGAGGAGGAACGGACACTCCAGGTATGAACACATGTACTTTATTTGGTACAAGTTGTAGCGAGCTGTCCTGGCTGCGAAGTCCAAACTCAAATGTCCCCAACATCCTGAGCATGGAATCATCGCGCTCACGCTCTGATTCCATATACAGCGCAAGGCGATATTCTATAATCACCACATGGCTCTTTCCTTTTGCAAAAGTGCAAACAAGTAACATACTTCCAAAAAAACATGTAAATGGAGGAAATCATGCATTAGGCAAATACAACAAAAGAACATTTCTTAGACCACAACTAATTTTCTTGAGAAAAATGAAACAATGTGCTTGACAATTATGGACAAGCACCACATTCTCCAAGATATGTCATATACACCAAGGCTAGTGTACAACAATGTAAATCTAGATGAAATCACAATACTTGGCTGGAAATTTGATTTTCCTTGTGCTGTGCCTCACATCCACACCCTTAGCGGTATCACTGGAAGTGGAGGACAAGTCATTTGAACACACAGCTTTCCTTCCACTCACAACATTATCATAATACTCTCCACCTTCCCTTCCCTTCCTCTGCAAGTTGGTTCACACTAGTTCCATTTGAACCACTCTCCTAAAGTTCCTTCATTGTCCACTTCCAACTTGCACACTATTACCATTCACTTTAATGACTCTGATCGGGGCACCAAACCAGGCTTTACCTTAGTTCACATGAACAGGCTTACACATAGGAACCAAATCACCCACCTTAACATCCATTTCCTTGACTCTGTTTCTTTCATCAAAATTAAATGTTTGTTTTTCCTGAAAGACAGACTTTTTTCCTGATACGCGGCTTTGAACTTACCCATATATTCATCCAAGCAGGACAGAAACAGGAGGTTGCCCTTCTCCCTCGCAACAATTCAAAAGGAGAGGCACCTGTTGCTGGATGTGGAGTCGGATGGTAGAACCAAAGCATACTTTTAACTGCATTGACCACAACACATTTATTAGCAATTGTTCACTGGATGCATTCTCCTAAGACTTTGTTCATCCTTTCTACCAGCCGCGGCCCGTGGAGGGAGTTCCGTGGGGCGGAAAGGCGGGGCGGGGGGAACTAAAAACCGGAATATGGATAATTGGAGGTAAGTAAACAATTAAATAAATAAAACGAATTTCGTAGCGCGCTGCATCGCAAAATGCAATGCAGTGCGCGCTACGAAATTCGTTTTATTTATTTAATTGTTTACTTATCTCCAATTATCCATATTCCAGCTTTTAGTACCCCCCACCCTGCCCCTCCCCCACCCCGCCTCTCTGCCCCACGGAACTCCCTCCACAGGCCGCGGCTGCTTTCTACCAGCCCATTTGGTAAGAGATGATATAGTGAACTCCTGAGATGGTTTATGCCACTTGTCTCTAGGAACTATCTAAACTCACCTGAGGCAAACTGGGCACCATTATCCGAGTCTAGGGTTGCAGGAAATCCTTCCTTCAGAAAATCTTCCTTCATGAAGTCAACAACTGCCTTGGTTGTAACCTCATTGACGAATTTCACTTCAGGCTATTTACTGTAATAGCCAATCATGACTATAGCAAACCTAGTTGTACTACTTAATGCATAAAATGGTCAGACAATGTTGATTCCCACCTTGTTTTAAGCACCTGTGGTTAATTCATTGGGATATAGGGGAGGGGTACGTAACTTATAGGATTTGTCACAATTCGAGCATATGACACAATTTTTTTCCACTAAGTCTATTTCCTGATCAATAGCCGGCCACCAGAAGGATAACCATATTCTTTTTTTTTTCATGGTAGCTCAAAGATGTCCATCATGTGCCCCCACAATAATTTTTTTCTCAGGTTCACAGGAGGAACAAACTTGTCAGCTCTCAACAGCAGACCATCCTCAACAGACAACTCGTCTGCCACCTTAAAAAAGTTTTTCAGCTCAAAATCTATGTTCCTCTCCTTGGGACAACCAGTCTCAATGTACTTCAAGACTAATTTAAGGGTGAAGTCCTCTTTCAAAGCATCCCTCCAATCATGCTCTGAAAAGGTACCTACCAAAGGTAAATCAAAAGATGCTATAATGCAGTTTTCTTTATCCTCATCATAACTCAATGCTTTGTCTTCCTCACTCCCAGTCTGATGATCATGATAAGAAATCAGCGCAACCATTTTTTGTACCAGGGATGTACACTGTGGTGATGTCAAATTGTAGCATTTTGGTAGAGAGACCAACCTAAGATTTAAATTAGAGGTTTGTGGTCAGTTTGAATGACAAAGTGTGTTCCCCATATGTAGTTTCAAAACTTCATGACCCCCCAACAATTCTTTTTCAATCACAGAATATTGCTTTTCCATGTCAGAGAACACACGTGATGCATAACCAATCATTTGCAATTTTGTGTTTTTATGCTGGCTAAGCACAGCACCCACCCCCACATTGTTGCATCAACTGTTAGCACAAACTGGAGTGCAGGGTCATCATTTTTGGTGATGAAAATTGCTCTTTCACCCACTCAAACACTTCATTGACATTCTTTGTTCCACTCAAACACAACACCTCTTCTCAACATGCTGGAAAGAGGTCTCAACTTTGTAGCATAATCTTTTATGATCCTGGAGTAAAATTCACATAGCCCAAGAAACGATTTTAGACTAGGCTTGTCTACAGGGGCTTTGGCATTGGTAATACTTTTTACAAACCCCAGCTTTGGCTCAACTGCATGCTTTGTGACCAAGTGTTCCAAGTACTCGACTTTAGCTGTGAGGAAAGCATGTTTGCCCCGCCTGAGCACAACACCGCGACTTTGAAATCTGCTCAGAACTTCATCTAGAATCAGATCATGTGCATGCCTGTCTAGGGCATAGATCAATATGTCATCTTTAAATATTGGCACCCCTTTGATACCCCTGTGCATGTTCACCGTAACCCTCTGGAAAACAGATGCTGCTGATGCCAACCCAAAAGGCATCCTGCAGTATTGGTACATAACAAAGTGGGAAACAAAGGCTTTCAGGTGTTTGGATTCATCATCCAGTTCTATTTGGTGATACACAGAGGCTAGATCAAGTGTTGAAAAACTCCTGGCCTCTGTCAGCCCTGCTAATAGCTCAGTGATATTGGGTATTGCATGTGAGGCCACCCATGTGTCTTTATTCAAACATCTGAGATCAACACATACTCACAACTACACATTGTGCTTCCACCATGCCACCACTAAAGTGGACAACCAGAGTGATGATTTCACCAGTTCGATTATGCCCCTCTTACAAAACATGTCTAACTCTCTTTCTAGATCTTTGGCAATGCTGAAAGGGACATTCCTGAGTTTATGATTACCTGGTCTGGTACCCTCCTTTAAGATGATTTTGTGTTTGAACCTAGAAATGTTTCCCAACTCGCCTGAAAACTCACATGGATACCTGTTCATAAATTCTTTCTAGTTCTAAGTCGTCTCTTATGGCTAGCAACTGCTCTGAGGTTCCTCGTTTCAGAATCATTCCAAAAAGTCCCTGGTGAAACCACCCCAGAATATTTAGACCCTTGTTTACAACATATATTCTGCCTGTAATCCCTCTCCCCTTGTACTCAAGTATATCATCGATGTAACTGCAAAGATCAATACTAAGCCCCATCATAAGATACGGCTTTTCGGTCAGGTGGAGACAACTCTCTGGCAGGCTAGACTCTATCAAATAATTCACATGCTATCATTGTTATTTGAGCACCAGAGTCTACCAATAACAACAGAATTTTGTCCCCTACATAAATGTCAACATAGGGCTACATACAAGAACTGGGATCTCCACTTCTTATATCATCTGTTTTGACCACCAAAACCATGTTTCTCAAATCCTTTTCAATGTCGACCTCATCTTCTGCTGCACAGTCATCTGTAACACATTTGATTGCCGACGTCATCTTGCTCCTGTGACGCTGGCACACCTTTGCGAAGTGTCCACATTTGTTGAAAACTCTGCACACAACACTTCTTGCAGGACACTGTTTCCCACCACGAATGTGACAACGATTCCCGCATCTGAAACAAATATCCTGCTGGGAAAATAAATTTTTGGTTTATCCTGCTGCCTACTATCCTTTTGTATTTTGTTCAAGTTCATGTTGATAGCACCCACTAATTCTTCATTTTTTGTATCCAGGTCCTTCGACAAAACTTGTGAAGTTTCTATACTCTTTGCCACTTTTATTGTTGCCTCCAACAACGGATTGCCCATGGACAATATTTTTTTCTTAATGGATGTATCAATGCAGTGACCAATGAACTGATCCCTCATCAACTGATCAGCAAAATTCTCAAACTGACATTCCGACGCCAATCTTCTAAGTGCCATTATGTGTGTCCACATCTTCACTTGCCTGTTGTATTCTTCTGAAAAACTTATGCTTCACCACTACCAAACTAGATTGAATGTCAAAATGCTCTTGTAATTTCCTTACAGTTACCTGATAGCCATCCAACTCCTCTTCCTCATTGTTAACTTCAGGTAGGTGTTTTAAAATCGCTCTCCCTTAAAATCCCAATGAATGAAGCACCAGGTATTTCTTTCAGGACAAAAAACGAATGGTACCAATAGCACCCAAATAGGTTTCAAATGCTTCAAACCATTCTTTCCACGCTACTGTAGGATCACCTGGCATTTGGGGGTGGAGAAATAGCCTGCATAATGCACACTTATCTGTACAAATCCCTTTTTTCCTTCTTTTTAACTACTACAGTAAACTTGTACTAACAGAGATGGTATTTGCTACTTCGTGGGATGGGAGTAAAAAATTCAAGAATAGCTAGAATTAACCAGCCTATAACCATATTAATAATCTGCTGTTTGGCAAAATTTCTCTTCAAGCATTTCAACCTAATGTAACTTTTAACAGAACTAATGCTATGCTCTAACTATAGTATTAGTGTACATATTTTCCTTATACAAAAGTTCACAAATAAGCATTATATGATGTGCGTCTCAGCGAATGTTGCTCTTTTAAAAAAAAACAATTTGATGACAGTATAAGTTATTTGTTCAGTTTGAATACTCCGCAAATAAAACGGAAAAGCTGTTGTGCGTGTCAGCGTTATTCATACACAAATGCCTGTACTCGAGTGACATGCATATGAAACAAGCTGTGCATGTCAGTACATAAACTGTGATCTTCCTACATTAAAAAAAGGTTTCCTTAGAGGCAGATGCTGGGTGAGTCAGAGTACCAGGTTCCTGAAACTTGTAAGACCCACAATCGAATTTTCTTTGACCTTTAAGATGGCCGCCAGATGTGTAACGTGCTTCAATGCGTCATGTTTCACAGAGCTGTATGCGTTTCAAGAAGAAAAAAAAACTTGCACTCTGTATCCTTCCCTTATACCATAGTACCGCTTCACTCTTTTCAAAATCTTTCTCCCAAACCACTTATATTTTGTCCGGTTACAATACACTGCTCAGTTGCTCTTCACCACGAGAACAACACCAGATGTAGATACCGTGGTTATGCAGCTCTCGTTTCCATAAATTCTAGCACAATGTGTCCGTGTGGACAGCTCGCTCGTTGTCTATCATCAAAAACGTATGGTAAGGAGGAGAAACGGACATTCCAGGTATGAACATGTGTACTCTATTTGTACAAGTTGTAGCGAGCTGTTCTGGCAGTGAAGTCCAAACTCTCCTGTCGCCAACGTCCTGAGCATGGAATCCTTGTGCTCAAGCTCTGAATCCAAGCACAGCACAAAGTGACATTCTATAATCACCACAGTGACCCTGCTCTATTTACAGTCAGAACAAGGTATTTGTTTATGCAAAGTGGAGCCTCTGCTGGCATCCCCATTGTAAATGTTTGTTGTGGCTGTCCGTCCACCAAAGGAACACAATGTCACAATGTTGGTTACCCACCCTATTAAAATTAAAAGCTGGGCGACCATCATTGTTTTTCCATGCTGTTGCCCACAATGCAATCCTTGGCATATACAGGGTGGGGAAATGTAGAATTATGCTCATGTGAAGGGAGAAAATTCCATGCATGCCAGCCGTTTGTTTTTTGTTTTGAGGAAACAAAATATGGGGCGTATATTTTCACCAAATGAAAAAATGTGTTGAGAGGCGTATTTACACACAGTGCCAGCTCAGCAAACCTTCAGAACTGTAAAGAGGGCCTAAAGCAGCACCCTTCATAGCATAGAGATCCCCAACAGTCAGGCAGGGATCCCAAACTGGATAAAAAGGTCCTCTGCTAGAGTGATGTAAGCCATAACCTCCACCCTACCTGCTGACCCATGAACTATTCTCCAGGGTCTAAGTGCCCGCAAAGTTTCAATAGTATTGTTCAAGAAGGAGGGCCTGCACTCTGCACCACTTTTGCGCTGTTCTGCTTGCACTGTATACCACCAGCATTGTCGCCTCAATTACTTTACTGATTTTTATGACTCAGTTTCTTCAATTATTCATCTATTTGAAATAGTAATATTGGCATTCTTGTGCACATTTTATCACTCTAATTAATGCTTTAAAACTAACTAAAATGAAAATATTTGTACTGAAATTTTAAATAAATGCTTTAAAAAAAATCAAAACAAACATTTTGAGTAATAATAGATGGCCCATTTATAAAGAGCTTTTCTCTTTTGCGTAAGGGTATCTTTTTCCATAAAATTTAGATCTGACATTTTCTCTGGCAACAAGTAACTTGTTGTAAATCACAACTCTTCCTCCTGGGTCACAATACGATGTCACATTACAAACATCATCATGGGAAAGTCTATAATTGGGGAAGAAAGAGAGGGTAATAGATGAATAAAAACACTAGACTGAATTGAGGTCCATATGTATGCACCTTTTTTAAGGTCGCAATCGGCAAGATTCACAGAATTGGGCCATTTGCGACTGGAAATAAGGCTTTTTCTATGTACCAAACCCTATTTGCGATTAAGTAACTTATTACCGAACCACCGTCAGGGTTTGCGATTCGGTGTTAGGAAGGGGCATGCTTAGGGCATTCCTTCTTTATACCGAATTGCAGTGGTATGTGAGAATGTTTTGTGACAAAAATGCCGTCACAAAATATTTGCATATTACCACCAACTTCAAGTTAGTGGTAACCCTTTGAAAACGGGAAGGGGTCCCCAAGGGCCCCTTTCCCATTGTGAATGGTAGTTCAAATAGCTTTTCAGCAAAGGCAGAGGTCCCCCGTACCACTACCTGCTCTTAAAAAATGAAAAGTAAACTTTTCCTTTTCTATTTTAAAAGCAACCCGTTTTCCTTTAAGGTAAACGGGTTGCCTTTAAAGAAAAATTATTGCTTTATTTAAAAGCAATCACGGACATAGTGGTCTGCAGACTCCAGCTGGCCACCATCTCCGTGATTTTAGCAATTCCTAATGGGTCCAAATAGTGACCTACCTCATTAATATTCACGAGGTAGGTCAATTTGCGGACCCGTTTATACATTAGGAATAGCAAATATCTAATTGCGATTCTCAGAAAATCGCAATTAGGTAACCGCTATTCCTAATATTGATACATGCAGTCCTTGGTCAGAAAGTGTCCTTGAGAATGCTAACTTCCCAAAGGAAAAAAAAAAAATTATGAAGGAGCAGAAACAGTAGGTGCAAACTGGACCATGATGGGGAGAATACAGCAAACATGAACATATGCCAGACACTGAGTTATTGCTGAAGCCCCTTTTCATGTTGCCTCAAAACCTAAAATTGAACCATGAAATTCAGTAAGTGTCTGTTCTAACCTCATATTACCGTTAACAGCTAGAGTGCTAACTGTCACTTTAATGCGTCCCATCACTTGTGGAGAGTAACTGATGCCTTTTTTCAAAATCCTGTAAGTATAAATCAAAGGCAACCGTGACTAAAGGTATTTCTATTCAGAATACTCTAAACCTGGACAAACCCCTTGCATGCCTAATGCTTTGTGTTATAGACAACAATGAAACAATTAAATTAGGAGCAATTACAAATGAAGCAGGTTCACAAGATCTGTCAAAAAGACCTTTCCATACAACCAAATATTGCTGTTGGTGTCAGCAGAAATTATTGTCAATTATAGTCTCTTCCTCACATTCTTTTGGGGCCTACAACAAAACTGGAAGCGGGTATCTCATCTATTGCCACTGGGTTCACTCTTAACAGAAGGATTTCTTATTTGCTTTCTGCAGTGAGTATAACTGTAGCTGGTGTGTGGCTAACTTTCCAATTCTTTGACAGAAAAGGGTCCAGCAGCATTTAATTTAGAGGCCCTAGGCACATGCAGTGCACTTTACTAGGGGACTTAGAGGTAAATTAAATATGCTAATTTGGTATAAGCCAATGTTACCATGTTTTGAGCAGAGAGCACAAGCACTTTAGCACAGGTTAGCAGTGGTAAAATGTGCAGAGTCCTAAGGCCAGCAAAAACCAAAGCAGGAGGTCTGAAGGCAACATGTTAGGGGGAACCCACACCAAGGATGCCAGGTCTAACATGCCTCCACCAAAGCTGAAAGTGGAGAGAATTACACAACCCATTGGGAGCTCTCTTCACTGAGGCGGAAGAATCTGGAGAGACCATCAGCATTGGGGTGCTCCAAGATGGTGTTCCACCATAAAGTCCATTCCCTGGAGAGAGATGGACCACTTCAACAGTTTGGTATTCTCCTCCGTTATCTGCATTAACCATCTGAGGGGTCTTTGGCCTGTTTGAACCCGGAAGTAGCACCAAAAAGTTATGGTATCAGCTTTTTTAGCACACAGACCACTGCAAAGGCTCCCCACTCCATTGCACTTCACCTCTGATCCCGGGGAAGTAGCCTCCTACTGATGAATGCTACAGGTTGATCCAGGTCCTCTTTGTTAAGCTGTGAGAGCACAGCCCCTATGCCATGCTCTGAAGCATCTGTCTGCACAATGAATTCTTGACTGATATCAGGGGCCTTGAGAATAAGTGCTATGCACATTGCCTCCGTCAGGATGTCAATAGCTTTCTGGAAGCCCTCTATCCAGATCACCTTCTGTGGCTGCTTCTTGGAAGTCAGCTCTGTCAATGATGTAACAATGGTGCCATATTTCTTGACAAATTTCCTGTAGTAGCCCATGAGACTTAAGAAGGCACTCATCTCTGCCTCCTCCCACTTACTGACCCAAGAGGAGCACTGACCCCTGCCCTCACTGGCACTTGCTGGCATTGATAGTCATGCTGGCCCTCTGCAGAGTCTGAAGTACTTCTCTGAGGTGGCACAGGTGGTCTCCCAGCTAGGAGGTGACCAGATAGATGACACTGAAGTTTTCCACATCCAACCAGGAGCTGCAGGGGGGATCTTCAGAAGACATGACCCAGAACTGTGAGTGTCCTTCTGGGGTAGAGAATTGAGATCTCTTTTTAGCCCCCTCAGTCAACTTGGCAGCTCCTAGCCGGTGTATGAGCTCATTTGCTCTGGGGATGTGGTGTGCATCAGTTTTGGTGACTGTCCGCAATTCTCTACACAGAACCTAAGTTCTAGAGTAACACCTGGAGAAGAAGACTTGGGGACCAAACCCACTGGGCTGAGCCAAGGGCTGTTTGAGAGCTCAATAGCCCCTGACTGCAACATCTTCGATACCTCCTCCTTGATGTTGGCTCTCACCTTATCAGATAACTTGTAAATGTTATCCTTCACAGGCCTGCTGTCCACAGTATCAATATCATGGTTACACCATATAGTGAGTGGTGGGGTAAGGGCAAATAGAGAGGGAAATAGCGCCAACTGCTGGTTCTAGGGTCAGTGTTGGGGAGGGGCTGACACCCTCCACTGACTCATCCTGCTTCTTGGAAGAAAGAAGGCCGGGAGAAGTTCACTCTCCTCCTCCACCCCATTGTCTGTGTCTAGGAGTATGGTTAATTCGGACCGCTCAAAGTGCGGCTTGAGGCGATTGACATTCAGGACCCTTTAAGAGTTCCCAGGAGTTTTGAGGTCCACCCAGTAGGTGACATCACTCTTGCGCTCCTTCACCTTATAAGGCCCGGTCCAGCGGTCTTCTAGGGCCAGAGCTCCATAACCCCCATTTTTGGGTGAAACTCGACCACGGTGGCATTGTGGTCATGCATCTGTTTCATATCCTCCGGGCAGGCTTGTAGATTTACAGTGCTTGCTTTCAGAAGCCCTTCATCTGATATGGAGTGCCAGCATGTAGCTGACCACATCCTGGGGGGCCTTCCTGGGAGCTTGCTCCCAACCCTCCTTTACCAGACTGAGTGGTCCTCTCACAAGGTGCCCGTAGAAAATTTCACAGGGTCAGAGGCCAACCCCCTTCTGCAGTACCTCCCCGTAGGCAAAAAAAGGCATGACAAATTCCCGGTTTTAGCCAAAATACGGAGGCAATAAAGTACATAAAGTACAAAAAAAGCAGACAGCTCGAGCTTAGAGAAGTGGCATCGCTTAGGGGATGTATTAGAGAAAACAAAAACGGGCACGGCTCTCTGCACCTGTTCACGCAGGTGTGCCTTGGATGAGGGTGAGGGTAAAAAATAAATTACTTACAGTTGAGCTGCAGGCAAAGTGTACTTGACTCACAGTTGAGTTGCAGGCAAAGGGTATGTGAGAGGAGGGGCTTGAGGGACTCAAAGAGCGAGGAGCCGCGCGAGAGCGAGGAGCAGCGCGAGGACAAGGAGCAGAGTGAGGAGCAGAGCAAGGAGGAGAGCGAGGAGCAGCGCGAGGACGAGGAGCAGAGCGAGGAGCAGAGCGAGGAGGAGAGCGAGGAGCAGCGTGAGGACGAGGAGCAGAGCGAGGAGGAGAGCGAGGAGCAGTGCGAGGACGAGGAGCAGAGCGAGGAGCAGAGCGAGGAGGAGAGCAAGGAGCAGTGCGAGGATGAGGAGCAGAGCGAGGAGCAGAGCGAGGAGGAGAGCGAGGAGCAGCACAAGGACGAGGAGCAGAGCGAACAGAGGGTCAAAGGAGGAACAAAGGCAGAAACCAGAGGCTACGCCGGGACGTACCCCCAGGAAGGACCCAAGGACGAGGCAGCCGGGGCCCGTGAGCCGGGTCCCGGCTTCAGGCAAGTGCTAGAGGAAACCGGGAGGTCCCTTGTGGGTTGGTGGCACATTCAGATGGCCTACTCAGGCTTATAGACACCCACTGATAGGGGTAGCGGGTGGGTAGCCCGTATTCTTTCTCCAACAGGACAAACCTGACAAAAAGGCCCCGGGGACGAGGAAAACAAGAAAGCCCCACCCTAGAGTAAATTAGGGGAGCCGATAGAAGGGATAGGATAGGTACTAATCGCCCGGTGTTTCTTTTTTCTGAGGGGACGCCTGGCAGGACCGCGCCCAAAGAAACCACTGAGGAAGCGGGAGGAGACGACCGAAGCCGGAAGAACTACAGGAACCCCTCTGTACAAAGACAACCCCTCTTGGTCCCCCCCCTTTTTTCCACCCCTGAACAAGTGTCCGTAGCAAACCAATAAATCTGAAACCAAATAGAAGCAGCAGTCTCCTCTGGTCTGTGGGTCGGGGCGTGACAGTGGTGTCAGAAGTGGGATCCAGGACCGAACCACCACACCCGCGCACGACCACAAGTGTACCCCGGTAAAACACGAAAAAAAACGCCCGTTTACTAGCATGTCACAGCCCATTGGTATAAACGAAATGCTGGCCCAACTGGCTGAAGGACAACGCCACTTACAACTAGTCGTCGAAGCCCAGTCCACGGAAGCAAAAAAGGACAGGGAGGTGTTACAAGAGGCCTTGCAAGCCCAAGCAGGTCTCTTGGTACAAAATCAGGCCATCCACGATACCGCCATCCAAAAATTAACAGACACTATTGCCAGTGCCAATGTCCATCCGAACGTCCCCAGCTCCGTACTACAAAAGTACAGAGCCAGCAAAGACCCAGACTACTTTTTCACTAACTTCGAGCGGGTGGCGAGTACGGCCCAATGGCCTATGGAACGCTGGGGCCAGTACATCGCTCCTCTCCTATCCTGTGAACTACAAACAGCCTATCAAGCCGCCAACCCCTCTGGTATCACTCCCTACGATACCATCAAAAAAACCATCCTAGAACGCCTCGGGTGTGACCAAGAACAGTACCAAAGCAAATTCCGTAAAGAGAAATGGCAACCCCAGGATAATCCCACAGCGTTCTTTTATCGAATACAGGATCTCGGTAATAGATGGCTGCAGCCCCATACAAGTAGTAAAGAAGAATTGGTGGATAAGATCCTTTTGGAACAGTACATAGACGGCCTCCCGACAATGACCCGGGCCTGGGTAAAACAACACCCGAACCTCACTGTGCCCCACGCTATAGAAATAACCTGCGCCCACCAACGGTCACCAGAAGCTAGACCCTTCACACCCAGGATCCCTACCTCCATCATACACCGGTGGAGGGCGACTGTCCCTAGCCATGTTCCCTCAACCCCACGCCCTCTTCTGGATCCCCGTCTCATACATCGGCCAGAAGGGAGGGAGAGCAGTCAGGGACCCCAATGCTTTCATTGCGCAGAATGGGGACACATTTCCCGCAACTGCCCACAGAAACCCACTTCCATCGAACCCATGGAGGTCGGGTACGCCAAAGGCAGGATACTATGGGCAGGAAAGGGTGATGAAGCCTACCACCTGACCCTTAAGGCGAACCATACCGATGCCAGGGTCTTGATTGACTCTGGGTGTCGTCCTTTGGTAATCTCACAAGAGCGGGTACAGGCCCATCAATGGCAAGAGGGGGAAGGAGTAATTATTACATGTGTGCATGGGGACCAGAAACGCTACCCGGTGGCGGCAGTGGCCTTGGGGTTCGGAGAACAGAGTGACATCATCCGAGTAGGGGTCATTCCACACCTAGTCGAAGATATGATCATCGGTACAGATTATAAGGGGTTCTCTGCTCTCCTATCTAGGGCGATCGAGGAGAGAGAGACCCAACAATGGCTCATGGAAGCTCCTCTGTCAACCGTGGACATAGAACCAGGTGTGTGCAAAACAAAGAAATCGCGTCGAGAAAAGAGAGAGCAAAACAGAATCACTGTCTTAACCGGCCGAGTTAACACCCCTTCTACCCTCTCAGGCGCAGACGAAGATCCAGGACCTATTGGCAGCTTTAGGGCCGAGCAGAGGGAGGATCCAGCATTGGGACACGCCTGGGCACGGGCCATAGAAGACAAAGACGATCAGGTAGGCCCCTGTTTTGTAACATCAAAGGGGTTGCTATATAGGAAGGTAACGAAACCCAATGGAACTCTTCGACAGCTCCTAGTTCCCATACCATTTCGCACTCAGGTTCTCTATCTAGCCCACAACCAGGCGGGAGGGGGTCACTACGGTAGAGAAAAAATGGAGGAATACCTTTTGCGACGATTCTATTGGCCCGGGGTCTTCTCCGATATAAGGAGATACTGCGCGGCCTGTGTGAGATGTAAGATGTCCAACCCTCCCCATATACCCAAAGCACCTTTATGTCCTCTTCCGGTTATTGAAGTCCCCTTTTCTCGGGTGGGAATGGATTTGGTCGGCCCTCTTATCACCTCGACCCGGGGATATCAGTACCTCCTAGTGCTGGTTGATTATGCGACGCGATATCCGGAGGCCATTCCCCTTACCAGCATGTCCACAAACAGCGTCGCCCAGGCCATGTTAACCTTCTTTAGCAGGGTAGGGTTCCCCAAAGAGCTCCTCACTGATCAGGGGACCCCATTTATGTCGAGGTTGATGGCCCAGATCTGCTCCCTGTTAGGGGTACGCCAAATACGCACCTCGGTCTACCACCCTAAAACAGGCGGCTTGGTGGAACGGTACAACCAGACCATAAAGAACATCCTTAAAAAGACAGTATCAGAGACCGGGCGGGACTGGGAACGACACTTGGCCATGACATTGTTTGCCATTCTAACCCATACCCAGTCCTCTACGGGGTTCAGCCCCTTTGAGTTGGTTTTTGGGAGGAAACCCCGGACTTTAGCGGACATGGCAGCAGAAAGGTGGGAGGAAGAGGAATATGAAAGCAAGACTCTATTGGATTATGCAACACAACTCAAAGACAGGTTGTCTACACTCTGGGACAGGGTAAGGTGTAACTTAGATGCAGCACAACAGAAACAGAAAAGACAATACGACAGACAAGCGGTTCTTTGACACTTTATGGTAGGCGATAAGGTGTTACTCCTCCTTCCCTCTTCTGACAACAAACTACTAGCCCGCTGGCAGGGCCCTTATGTTGTGCTCGCACAGGTCACTCCAGTCACTTACCGCATAGCTGTACCCCACTCAGGTACAAAAGGACAAATATACCATGTCAACCTGTTGAAACAGTGGACCGCTGGCCCCGAAGACAAGACCCAAACCACTACAAATTTGTTTATCACCGACAGTAAACCCTTAGAAATACCCTTTCCCCAGGCGAATGACGCCAAGGGCATCAAAGAGATCCCCAAAGGGTCCTGTTTGACACCAGACCAGAAAACCGACCTTCAGTCCCTTCTCGAGTCCTATTCAATGTCTTTTCAGCCAAACCCGGAAGCACTCCCCTTGTGCAGCACGACATCCTTACAGACGGGGCAAGCCGATCCGACAAAGACCCTACAGGATCCCCAAGGCTAGGCGACAAATAGTGGAAAAGGAGGTAGCAGATATGTTGAAGAATGGGATCATCGAACCTTCCCACAGTCCATGGTATTCCCCTATAGTCCTGGTCCCAAAACCCAATGGCACCGTTTGTTTCTGTGTGGACTTTAGGCGCCTCAACAGCATCTCCCACTTCGACGCATACCCCATGCCCCGTGTAGACGAACTTATTGAGAAGTTAGGGACAGCCCGCTACATCAGTACACTGGATTTAACTAAGGGATACTGGCAAATAGCGCTCACCCCTCAGGCCCAAGAGAAAACGGCTTTTGCCACTCCCTCAGGTATATATCCTCCCTTTCGTCCTCCATGGAGCCCCTGCCACCTTCCAGCGTCTTATGGACATAGTACTTAGACCCCATCGAGACTACTCTGCCGCGTATTTAGATGACATAGTGATTTACAGCACCAACTGGGGGGACCACCTTATGCATCTACAGGCCATCTTCTCCAGTCTTCGGGAAGCAGGTCTGACTGCCAATCCCGACAAATGCATGATCGCTACTGACAACGTTCGTTACCTGGGCTACCACATACAAAACGGACAGATCCGACCCCAGATAGACAAGGTCAAGGCCATCTCAACACTAGAAAAACCAACCACAAAAAGGGGTATCCGTGCGTTCCTGGGTTTAGTGGGCTACTATAGGAGATTTATACCCCACCTTGCTGAAGAAGCAGCCCCCCTCACGGACATGCTAAGAAAAACAGGCCCTAACACCTTTACCTCATGGACCCCTAAGCAAACCTATAGTTTTGAATGCCTCAAAACGAGACTTTGTAACAATCCGGTACTCACATGTCCTGACTTTACACGCCCCTTCACATTGCAGACAGATGCCTCGGACCGAGGGCTTGGGGCGGTCCTATTCCACAATAGAAAAAGAATGCTTGGCTATCCGTTGGGCGGTCCAAGCCTTACAATACTATCTCTTGGGTCAACCCTTTACCCTGCTGACAGACCATGCCCTTGTCTGGTTGGCAAGACATAAAGATACGAACCCTCGCATCCTCCGATGGTTCTTATCCTTACAGCCTTTCTCTTTCCAGGTCTCACATCGACCCGGTGCCTTGCAGGCAAACGTCAACTTTCTCTCTCGCAGCCCGATGGCTACATGGCCCGAACGGCCATGCCTGGAAGGAAGGCTGTGTAACGAGGGGAACTCGAGGAAGGACCCCGGGGGCACCGGGACACCACTACCGGTACTGACTCTACTCACACCGGAGAGGAGGGGCTTGAGGTACTCAAAGAGCGAGGAGCCGCGCGAGAGCGAGGAGCAGAGCGAGGACGAGGAGCAGAGCGAGGACGAGGAGCAGAGCGAGGAGCAGAGCAAGGAGGAGAGCGAGGAGCAGCGCGAGGACGAGGAGCAGAGCCAGGAGCAGAGCGAGGAGGAGAGCGAGGAGCAGCACGAGGACGAGGAGCAGAGCGAAGAGCAGAGCAAGGAGGAGAGCGAGGAGCAGTGCGAGGACGAGGAGTAGAGCGAGGAGCAGAGCGAGGAGGAGAGCGAGGAGCAGCGTGAGGACGAGGAGCAGAGCGAACAGAGGGGCGAAGGAGGAACAAAGCCAGAAACCTGAGGCTATGCCGGGACGTACCCCCTGGAAGGACCCAAGGACGAGGCAGCCAGGGCCCGTGAGCCGGGTCCCAGCTTCAGGCAAGTGCTAGAGGAAACTGGGAGGTCCCTCATGGGTTGGTGGCACGTACAGCTGGCCTACTCAGGCTTATAGACACCCACTGATAGGGGTAGCGGGTGGGTAGCCCGTATTCTTTCTCCAATGGGACAAACCTGACAAAAAGGCCCCGGGGACGAGGAAAACAAGAAAGCCCCACCCTAGAGTAAATAAGGGGAGCCGATAGGAGGGATAGGATAGGTACTAATCGCCCGGTGTTTCTTTTTTCCAAGGGGACGCCTGGCAGGACCACGCCCGAGGAAACCACAGAGGAAGCAGGAGGAGACGACCAAAGCCGGAAGAACTGCAGGAACCCCTCTGTACAAAGACAACCCCTCTTGTTCCCCCTACTTTTTTCCACCCCTGAACAAGTGTCCGTAGCAAACCAATAAATCTGAAACCAAATAGAAGCAGCTGTCTCCTCTGGTCTGTGGGGCGGGGCGTGACAGGGTACTTGAAAGACAGCAAGTGGCTGTGAGAAGGCAGAGTGGCATCCCATCTTCTGCCGCCACTGAAATGAAGTATGGTAGACGCAGCAGTAGATATCCATAAGAAGTATTTATTGTAGGGGCACAGAGAGCCGTCCCACCTGGCACAGCCAAGGTACAATCAGTAACTGCTCTACAGAGCACACTCAGAGCAGGGTTCTCACCAACACTCTAGCTGACATCATTAGGTTCTGACCGGGCTCTGCCAGCATCTCATCACCACACTAGAGGCCATCCCTCTTCTGCTTCATGGGCTCTGACAGGCCCATTATCATGCCTTTTAGGGTCCAGTTGATTCTCCCAACAATTCCATTAGTTTGAGGAGTGGAGAACTTGTAGGTTACTCCACACTCCTTTCGCATGGACTTCATGTACCCTGACATGAAGTTAGTACACTGGTCTGACACCACTTCCTTGGAGAACCCCACATGGGTAAAAATCAATGTCCTGGCCACTGCGGGCACCGCCACTGTCCTCAGAGGGATGGCCTCCGGGTGCCTGGTGGCATGGTCCACCAAGACCAGTATGAACCTGTTGCTCATGGCTGCCGTGGGGTCCAGAGGCTCAATGATGTTGATGCCCACACTTTCAAAGGAGTACCCAATGACAGGAAAAGGTTGTTGGCAAGACAAGATTCTCTCCTAACTTCTACCTGGTTTGGCATGTAGGACAAGACCAGCAGAACGCACCTGAATCCTTTCTAATTTGTGAATAAAAGTGGGTGACAAGCCTGTCAAAGGTATTGTTCTACCCTAAATGACCTGCTAGAGTTACATCATGAGTCAGCTCCAGTAGAAAGGCTCAGTAGCACTGGGGGACCACCAACATACAGAAACTTTAGGCCACTATACGGGAGACCATACTCTCAATAAATCAGGTGATCACCAGAGGTGTTGCCAGCCCTCTGTGTCTCAGCCTGCTGGTGTAGGCAGACAAGAGTAGGGCATTCCTTCTGTGCCTTGCAGATCTCCTTCTTGGTGGGACCCCTTTACTTCTGCCAGTTAGACAGCTCAGGGAGGTTTCCCAGAGTTGCAACGTCATCTCCTGTAGTTTCCAGGGTATTCCCCTCAAGGTCAGCCTCCTGCTACACCATGGGAGTTTCAGAAGAGGGTTTCCTGAGCTGCTTGCCCTTCTTCCTTTTTGAAGGTACCTCGGCCATTTGTCCATTTTTCAGGTCCTCCTTACTACCCTCTCAGGCTGTTGTGGACTGCATGGTCAGGCACACACACTCAGGCAATCCTAATATATCCAAGTGGGACCTAAATTTCACCTCCTTCCAGATGGTGTGCTCCAGGTCATTACCAAGCAGACAAGCTGAAGACATTAACAGACTCACAGCTACCTTTAAGCAACTTGAGACCCCCCCCCCCTACTCAGAGGGAACCAGAGCCACTGAATAATGACATATTGTTATCAGCTGCCACAACTTTGTGAAACACTTTAGGGACTACCTGCTCTAAGGACACCAGGTAACATCTGACGGTTGTCATGCAGGATCCAGTGATCTCAGAGCCTGCACCATTTGTCTACTGATGGTGACCCACTGCCTGTATTAGTGTATTTCCTACTATTGCTAGGCATTTCAGATCTCTGTACCATCTCTTGGTCACCCTGGGACACTAGGGTAACATCTACTTCATCTCACCCACTAACTGGGACAATCTCCTTCCCAAATGCTACACTAGCCAACCCCAGTGAATGCTCACCTGTGAAGGGCTGGCCCGCTTAGGACACTTGGCATCACCTTTGAAGTGTCCTTCCAGTTGGCACTCATAGCACTTGGGGGGGGGTGCCTTCCCTGAAGACTTACTGTCAGGGAACCATCTCTTCTTTTTCTCAGTTGGAGGATGGGAGTCTTGACCCTTGGAACTATATTATAAACCTTTATAGATTTCCTTTCTTTATGTTTATCTCCCTCTCCCTTCTTCTGATGGGGACCATACCCACCCTTGTGGTGATCCCCCCAGATACCTTCTTGTGAACCCTGGTGCTAAACCAGCTGGTTGCCTCCTTAGCAAGCTCCCTGGGGTCAGTGAGTGTACTATCAATCAAGTGTTGGCAGAGATTTGCAAAGTCAAGTCTGAATGTGTGCTCCTTTGCAATCAGACTTACAGCCCTTGATAATCTTTCACTCTACTGCCCTTCACCCAACAATCCAGTACCATGCAAAAAGAGTCCTCATAAGCCCACCCAGGTCTGCTGGGCCAGCTTCTGACTCTCCCTAAACTTCTGCCTGTACCTCTATGAGGTTAGACCATATTTCCTGACAAGGGCATCCTTCATTGGGGATACCACATCATGTCTTCCATCTCTAGGGCCAGTAGGGTGTCCCTCCCCTTACTAGGGATATGCATCCACGGACTAGCCCCCTCATCCCCTTCAGTGATCTTGTGCATCTGTAAGGCAATGTAATAAGCCTCAAACCACTTTTTAATATCATCTCCCACAACAAAGTCAGGCACCAGACATTTAGAAATATGGATGATCTAGTCTCCAGACGACACTGATGAAATGCTGCCACCATCACTGATGGACTCTGCCCATCTGGCTTCAAGGTCCAACTCCTTAAGGCTTAGTTTATGAGTCAACATCAAATTCCTCTAATTTACAGCCAGCTTCTTTACCTCCTTCTCTAGCTCCAATCTGGCCAGCTCTAGCTTGAGCTTCCTTTCATCCCTCATGTCCTCTAACTTCTCTTGCCTCAGGCCACTGGAAGACGCTCTACTCCCTGTGTGAGGAGCAGGTATCAACTTGGGGTCAAGTCATCCACCTCAACTACAGGTGGAACCACAGCTTCCTCCTCATAACTGGTATCCAGATTCTCTCCTTCTGCGGCCAGGGACTGGGAGACTTCCTCCCAGGCCCACAGTGCCTTTTGCAGATCCACCTTCCTGGTGGTGGTCTTTGCTGTAAGTCCCCTCTCCTTACAGAATTCCTTGAGCTGAGCCACAGTGTGGGACACCATGTTAGCCAGCTCAAACTCCATGCTGGTAGAGGTAGATTCTGGCACAGTATTCAAAGAGAGAATTTAGGAAAAGCAAAAAGGCCAATAAGAATTGGAATCGCATGGTAATGTATACCAAATCACTGTATGGCACTGCACAAACAGGTCCTATCCTCAGTGCTGATCACCAATGTTAGAAATTGGGTTACTGGTTGACAGGGGTATGAGCCTTGCTCAAGCAGCAACCACATTCCTATTCATGATACGGCACAAGCAACCCCCAAATTAACTTGCGCTCCTACCCCTGGCAGCTTAGCACAGAGCAGTCAGTATTAACTTAAAGACAATGTATACAGTATTTTGCAAAACTTTAAACAGTAAAACAGTGAAGAAACCATGCAAAAAGAATACCACACCAGGTTAGAAAATAGCTTAATTTAATAAATAAAACAAGACCAAAGAGACAAAAAAAACAACCAGTAGAACTGGAGCTATTGAATTTTTATGTTTTTAGCGAAAATAGTGCCAAAAGGTGTAAAGCAGCATCTGTGGATATCTGTTGTGCCTGACTGGGATAAAGTCATAAGTTCAGGCCAACCATGATGGCATTGGCCGGCTACAGTGACCCAGTTAGACCTGATAAACAGATTACCTTAATTCCTGGGTTGCAGAGCATTGCGTGGGTCCACAATGAAGATATGTTCAGCATCCAAGGCAATGCACTAGTTCTGAGATGCAAGGAGGCTGCGGTGTGAGATCCTGTCACATCAATGTCGAGGACCCCTGTGACAGAGATTGTGATGTGATGTCCAGTTTTGTCATGAAGGCTGCTGTCAGCAAGAGATGTGAGGGCCTTCAAAAGGATGTGTTGCTCAGTGGTGGTTCTGAAGGTGATGCCAGCTGCGATGGCAATGTGTTTTTTTTGCGATGGGGCCAATCCACGCAGCAGTAGAGATGCATTGATTCTGCTCGGGGGGTGTGCCATCCAGCAGAGGAGAGGATTTGGTTCCTCTAGTACCACGGAGGCTGGTGAAGCACCTTAGGTCCACTTCCAAGGTTCTAGGACTGGGGTGGCACCACTTGGCAGGGTAGACTCAAAGATGGCAGACCAGGTGCATATGCAAGGTTGTTGAAAGCCTGTTATGTGCCTGGGACTTCAGATCAGGAGGCCAGCCAGCTAGCACTTGGAGTCACTCTGGGTTCTGGTTTCAAGTACAGTCCAGTCCTTTTCACCTAGGTAAGAGGGCTGACGGCATCAGGTCTGCACAGCATGGAAACAGTTTCTTCATAGCAGCAGTCCAGCAATCCTTCTTCCTGGCAAAGTATCCACAGGTCCAGAAGTGTACAGAAGTGGTGGTGTTTGAGGTCCTTCTTTTATGCACAGTTGTGCCTTTGAAGTGGGGTGAAGCTTTGAGAGTCATGCCTTTGTAGTGCACAGATGCCCTGCATTCCCTGCCCTGGCCCTAGATTATCTACAGGACGAATGCAACCATTTGTGTGGAGACAGGGCAAATCCTATTCCAGTGTAAGTGAGGCTGGATCTAGCTCCACCCACCCATTCTGTCAGTGATGGCCATATAAGCTCTTATTGTGTGTGGCTGTCTAGGAGGAATACACAGATCCCAACTGTCAGCTACACTCAGTCATGTGACCAGAGAAGAGCTGCAGGCACCAAATGGCTAAGGCAAGAAAATGCCAACTTTTTAAAAGTTGCATTTTCAGAATTGCAATTGAAAACCTGACTTCACCATAAATTAGGATTATAAATTTGGATTCCAGCGGCACTAAACATGAACCAGGTATCTCTTCTCATTTGGAAATTGCACTTATAACATGTAATAGTGCAACACTAATGTTATCCTGTCGGAGAGATAGGCCTTGCAGTAGTGAAAAGCAAATGTAAGAGTTTTTCACAACCAGGACATGTTAAACATAAAAGTATATGTCCAATCTTTTAAACAGACTGCACCCTGCCCTTAGGGCTGTCCAAGGCCTAACTTAGGGGTGGCTTATATGTATGAAAAATGAAGGTTTGGAACTGGAAAAAGGTTTACTCTGCCAGGTCAAAATGGTAGTTTAAACTGCACATGGAGGCTCTGCAGAAGCAGGCCCTAAACATGTTTTAAGTGCTACTTACGTGGGTGGTACAATCAGTGCTGCAAGCCCACTAGTAGCATTTAATTTACATGTCCTGGACACATGTAATTTACTTTACTAGGGACTTATAGGTAAATTAATATGCCAATTGGTTATATAATAAACATGCCAATGAGGTATAAGTTACTGTTACCATGTTTTGATCAGAGAGTCACACGCATTGTAGCACTAGTTAGCACTGGGAAAATGCATGGAGTTCTAAAGCCAGCAAAACCAAGTCAGCAAAACCAGGAGACATGGAGGCAAAAGGTTAGGGAAAACCACGCAAAGGATTCTAGATCTAAAAGGTTCCAAGTATCAAACCATAAACTTTGTATGGGAACAGGAAATGAAAAAAACACAATGAGGGCAAATAACACCTGATCCACCACATTCTATTTAGGGAATGGCTACTGATATTGGTCTGTCACTTTTCATGCTGCTCTGGTCTGTAGCAAAGACTGTATTGCTGTTCTTCTCTCTCCTATTTAATAGAATGAAACTGTCACTAATGGAACATTAGTATTATAGAGGTGGGTTGAATACCAGGATAACGGTACCAAAACCCTAGAGCCCTATGTAAAGACCTAGTATATGTAAATTGAGAAAAAGATAATCACTGTACTTGCTTCAGTTTCAACAAAAAATTATGAGAACTTGACCCAGAGTTTGAATACGTCGTTCAGTCCTGCCAACATTTTGAGTTTGCAAATTGTGGATTGGCGACTGGTTGTTTTAATGGTCTAAAGAAGACCTTTGAGAAAGTTGAATTACATCGGAGTAACTTCACTACATTGTGTAATTTCACCCATTTTACTTTCAAAAATGAGTGAACGTGCCATTCGCTATGACAATGTACTGCAGGTGCAAAAGAACACTAAAATGTGAGAGGCTTTTGTTCACAGTGCTTTTTCTTTTTTGGACTTTTTAATTGCAAAATCTGTCCTCTTTTCAAAGATCAGTTTGCCAAATTTCTGTGGAATTATGCAAATGATGAAGATTTTGCACACCCTTAGTGTGGAGCAAGGTTTTTATAATATGGGATCCAAACTGTGCTCCTCTATCTTTGATAATGTCCTCAAGCAACCCATAAAAGCTAAAGACTTATTTCAATAATGCATGTTCCAAAACAGGGGCTGAGCACCAATTGATTCACTTTAGTAAAGTAATCCATTACTACCAGAACTATGGTGTTGTTATAGGAGTCAACAATCTCACAATAGAGTCCATTCAGATGAGCACCCAAAGTGTCAGAGGGGCATATTATCAAGAGAATTATCGCCGCTTTAGCGGCCGTTTTCGGCCGAAAAGCGGCGATAATTCCGTCGCAGTATCAACAAGGGCACGCTAACGCGTGTTTCTTGAGTGAGCAGCCCTTTAAACTCCACTTTGCATGTCAGCGATGAATATCGCTAATGACATGCAAAGTAGGCATTCCCTTACATTTGTCCCTTGAAATCTGCACTGACACGGCAGCGCAATATTATCAAGCCTCAAGCAAACCCGCGATGCGATAAAATAAACCGCGCTAACCACGGTTATCGCGGATTTGTAACGCCTGGTCAGGAACTGACTTAGCCATGCATTTAATGGTAGGTGAATTGTACGGCTGAGGCAACGAGGCATATCATCAAGGAAACGCTCTAAATATCGCATTTCCCGCTTGGCGCGATTCTGTTTCAACCCGCTATCGCAGGATTTAATCGCTGTGGAGATATGCCTTGATAATAATGCGATATCTCGGCGATTAAATCCAGCGATATGCGCTGTTAAACAACGATATTTAGCGCGTTTCCTTGATAATATGCCCCATAGTTGTTTGTGTAGAACAGGAGCATTATACAAGAATGTCTCTTCCCTCTGCCTGATTGCCTGATACCAGAGGTAAAGGAGACAGTCTTATATTTTTATGTGCTGAGTTTCTGCCATGAGAAAGAAGACTCTGCAGTCTTAAAGATACTATTTTTGAAATACCTTTGTGAATAGGAAAAAATCCTAACTTACACAAAATGTATATTTACCTTTTTGAATCAGGCCCTCAACTATCACTCCCTGGACCCCACAAAAACCTCTATCCACCCTTGATGAGCCAAACTTAATGTGATGCTTCGAGAATGGTCTGGGTGCAGTTTAAATACCCAAGGTTCTAAGACGGTTTTTAACGGGAGACGCACATCTCATGAGACCATGTGATCAGCGATGATATTGCAAGAAGGAATAAATGTATTACCTTGCAGGCACTAGGATGGGGTTATGCTAAATAAATATATTGATAAGGAATCCCGTAGAAATGTAAATATGTGCAAAAAGCAGGATAATGGTACTACAACAGTGAACTCCAACTTTTTCTTTAATAAGAGCTACTTATGATCAATGAAATTCATTCTGAGCTACTGATATTATTAGTGTTGTACCAGTGGCCACATCAGACAAGATTACATTAGTGGCCAGAATTTGCAAGATTACAAGCAGTGATCACCTCAGAGAATCAGAAGGGTTAACACCAGTAATGTGAAAAAGGCATTGTCAATTTGGAATACTTCTATATGGTTAATATATCACATGTATGTAATGCCCTGGCACCATGGTAATAATATTAGTAATAAGTCTCCCCAATGTCACATGATTTATCACTCAAATATCAGCTTTAGAAATATTTTAGAAATTCAACCATCTTTCTACAACCATCAGCTGGTGAGTTCTGAAAATACTCAGGGGATATTCACAAGGACTTATCTCCCATTTATCTCCACCTTAACGCATCAAAAGTGGAGATAGATTTAACACCCCATTCACAAGCTCTTGCAAACTGCAGACAACGCCAGTATTCCAGCGATAACTGCCCCACAATTTATCTCCACGGTGGACACCACCAACTAATCCTAATGAGATGCAGAGTAGGCATCCCCGTGCAAAAACACACGAAAAGCCCCATCACCACTTTTACAAAGAACTGCCAGATCTACGAAGCAAACCAAAAACAGTCGATAAGCCGTGGTAGCACCAGGGATTTCACACCTGCCTTTTCTGACTTCCCACAGCATGAAAGGGAGCCCAGCCAAGAGAACACCTGAAGACACACAGATGCCATGGAGACAATGATCATGCAGCTCCGAAACCCATGAGGGCCACAACACCCACCGCCACCACCCCCAGCCCCCCCCCCCCGGACCCCCTGGACATACACATACCGTGCACGACACAAGAGCCACAAAAAGTGCATGATGACGCACATTGCCCAAAAAAACACTTGTGTGTGGCCAGAAGAACGAGAAACAGTCACACATCACTGAAGTAACAACCAAAAACTTTATTGAACTACAACACAAAACACCAATGCGGAAGACTCCTGTCGGGTCCATCAGGGACAATCTCGACGTCACAGCCTGGAAAATAAAACACAAAATCAGGATGTGTGTCATGCGCATATCAAAGGAGCGAGACACAGAGAAACTAAGAAGGAAAGAAAGCCAGAGATAGAGAGAGAGGGAAGGAAAGGAAGAGAGAGAGAGAGAGAGAGAGAAGGGAGAGAGAGTGAGAGAGAGAGAAGGAAAGGAAAGGAAGGGAGAGGGAGAGAGACACTGCCGCCCCTGCGCACCCAGGCCCCACTGTTCACCTACTGACACCGATGTGTCCACCAGTGGGCACATCGCATGCCGGTGCAAGCTCCAGGCCCCGGTCCCGCCACCATGGCATGGTCAACATCATGCGGATCTGCCCGGCGGTCCAGCATGTCCCACAAATGACGCTGAGTCCTGAGTCATCAATGGCAGAGACCACATCAGTGCACACGTCAACATTGCAGGCTGCACACCCGCTCAGCTATTTCGGTGCCATTAACCCTGTGTAACGCCATTCAGTGCCACGTGGTGGTAGGCCGTGATGGCTGCAAGGCTCCAGGTGCCACTAACCCTGTGCAACCCCAGTCAGTGCCACGTGGTGGTAGGCTCGTGACGGCCGCAAGGCTTCGGGTGTCACAGACCCTGTGCGCAACAACTCATGGGCCCTTTATGATTGAGAACCGTGGAGCGTCCGTCATCCAGTCACCACCGGCAGAGGGGAATGTGACATTGTCGGCCCCTTATATTTGCGGGGTCACATGGCCTGTGCCGGATTGGTGTGGTGTGTGTGTAAACCTGTCCTCAGGGAAAGGCCGGGACATGCTGACAACTAGACCAGTGACCCGCACACCACCAGCGAGGACGCCTGCGACAGGTAGCTATGTGGGTCCCCCTCGGAGCGTAAGTGGAGTGGTCTGGCCTGGCGTATGCCGGGCCAGCGCAGGGCTTGCAACAATGACTCGGGGGCTCTGGGCGTGGTTCAGCCCATGTCTGGACAAGAAAGTGACTAATGCGTGTGTCCCTGCTGTAGTGTCCACGGCACCCGGAAAACAATAGGCAATGTAGCACACTGTGACTGTCATCCCACTAGATGAGCATCATTGATGTAAGGGGAATCACTGTCCCTACATTCATCCACACATTCATACATGAATGATGAAAGACATGACACAGCAGTGCGTTACTGGATATTTATTGCACATCCAGTAGAGTTTTGCAGCTGGAGCGGTACAGCGACATGCCAAGCACACTTCACAATATGGACCCATGGAGGGCCAGCCAGAGTTCATCCGGGGATGACAAGTACTGCGGAAGAGGAAGGGTACAGTCCGCAGTCTGGTCTCTGTGTCATTGGTCATCAAACAGGATATGGCAGTCCATGTCGCGGTCCAAGGTTGCAGCGGAGTGTATCAGGTGTTAGTGGAAGGTCATGGGGCCATGTGCGGCACCAAGCAGAAACAGGCCAGGTGGAAGAAATGAATGCTAGTGCCTCCTTCTGAACTCAAACCCATCCACATCCTCGTCCTCGGATGTGTGCTCTGCCCCACCTGTGGGTGTTGCAGTACCGGCTGCGGCACTGTGTGCCACTGACACATCAGGGGCCGGAGGAGGATTGTTGGCCGCACTGTGTGGCAGTGACACATCAGGTGCTGGAGTGGATACGCCTGCCACACTGTGAGGCACTGACACACCAGGGGGTGGAGATGTGGATGGTGTGGGGAGCAGCAGCATTCATTAGCGCCACGCCTTGTGGCAGCAATGCCATGATGAGGATTGGCAGGGCATGGTAGATCCGGCTACATTTCGCTGATGTGCAGCGGTGGCTGCCATCCTTTCCGCCTCCATCCAGCCTCCGCATGTGTGCCAGCTCACGGCTGGAATCGCTGGAGCCACTATGAGCGGACAGGTGTTCTTCTCTACATTGCATTACTCCAGCGATGTCAGTCAGGGCTCATTGCAGACCATGGAGCAGGCTGCGGGTGTCCGTTAGGGCCTGAAGCTGGTCCCTGATGGGACCTAGACACCCATTGATGGCGACCAGTTTGGTAGCCATGAAGTCGAACCCACCCGCACCTGCTCGACTGTCTCCCTGTGGCCCTCCAGCACACGGCGTTGGAAGGCCATGTGTTGTTCCTGGGGGTCTTGGGAGACTGCCGGGGCTGTAGGTTCCTCATGCTGGGTGGTTTGGGTAGTGGGTGGGGTCCCCCCGATGCAGCTGGGCTGCCCTGATCCTGGAGGTGAGTTGCAAATGATGTCAATGATGTCTTGGAGGGCTTGGGTATCGATGCTGGGGATGTCCTCCTTGTCATCAGTGAAGAGTGGCTGGGACTGCTCTGCAGGAGGTTTTGACAGTGCCCCTGCAATGTGAAGGGGATATGGTGTATTACAATGTGTCCACATGTATGTAGCTGCATGGTACGTGATGACATTCAGGCAGCATGGCATTGTACATTGTGACAGTCTGTAGATCAAGGCCATGACCCAGAGTCATTGTGGGTGTGCACTGTGCTCTGCATGATTGTGCATGTGTGCCATTGTGGCCATCTCTACTCGTCCCCTCAGTACCTGGTGGTCACTCACCCTGTTGCGGTTGTGTTGTGTCCTGTTGAGCAGTGTCCGGTCCCCCGACTCCGGCCACAGTCTCCACACTGATGACTGTCGACACCAGCTCCTCCATGTCATCCAGTACGAGCTTTGGCGCTGGGCTCCCACCTCCAGTCTGCATTGCTGCCTTCTGGTTGGCTGCGGGTTTATCCTTGGACTTGCGCTTGATGTCAATCCATCCCCTCTAGACCTCGTCCATTGACCTCTTGGGCTCTCCGACGGCATTCACCTTATCCATGATGTCCCGCCATATACCATTTTTGGTGCCCAATGACACGTTGGAGGTGACGAACAGTTGTTGATGGTGTTCCACCACCTCCATGACTAGGATCCTGTTTGCCTGCGGACTGAACTTCGTCTTCGTCTTCTTCTTGTCCTTGCCCTTCCCTGTCCCCGAGGTCCCAGGATGTCCTGCTCCGGCTGCCTCCATGGTACTTGGGTGTTGGTCAGTTTGTGTTTGAGTGTTTGTCTACTTTTATAGTGATTTTTCCCGCCTGCCATGTGTGTATTGCAGGCCTGGCGCTGCTTACCGCTGATTTCCTCATCGCGCTTTGGCCCATCGCATGTTTTTTCGCGTTGAGGTTTGTGTTTTTATCTCTGTCAAGGTGGTTGTATTACGGACATTGGCCGCGGTTTCGGCAGACTATTGCATGGTACCACCTTGTTGTGAAATTCATGTTGACACAGGGTTATTTTACCGCGATAGGCTGCGATGTGTGAAGTTGCGTTACCATTTTTTGGTGATGTTTAGCATACGTTCTTGTGAATATCCCCCTCACATGTTTGTATCGAATACACCCTTATCAATTTTGGTGTAGCTATATTAATTCAACCAAGAAAGAGCTTCTAATTTTTTAGGCTCATCTGGACACAGGAAAGCTACTTACACATAGTTATAGAGCTACCAGTAGCTTGTGAGCTACTCATTCGGGAAGTCTGTACTATACTTTGTATAGTGCAGGGACCATATAAATTACTGAATCATGGTTGTGCCACTACACATTGTATGCTGTAGATGATATGTAAATTCATTTGTCATGACTGTGCCACAGGTGCTGTACCACATGCAAACAAATATTGTTCAAGTGCCATAATACGGCCCAAGAAGATACTGAACTGACCAAATGTTGCGGTTTCATGACATGCAAGTAGTAATAGACAATGGGTCTTCGATGACTAGGCTTCTACTTGAACACACACAGCACAAAAACATTTCACATAAGCATTGACTGCAGTCACTTAGCAAGGCCACCACATATTCCTGCTAATTAATTCCAGTGTTTTTCTTTCCACTTGATGTACTCCAATTGGAGTGTTCTGTCACTATCCTAACCTGTTTCTTAGCCATTTTTCATGTGGCATATATGCTAATTGTTTTCAACAAAAAAGTATGTCAATCAGATATCTGATGCTTAGTTTTATTTATAGCCATGATGTTAATTTAAGCCTTGTTGTTTCTCTTGCACCTGGTGAAAAAATAAACAGCACTCAGACCTCTTAGTATGTCTTTCCAAGTAGAGAATACTAAGATGTGTCATTTAAGATTCCAAATGATGCCGACAGGTGATTTTGGGAAAGAGGTATATTGAAAATGAATCAGAATATTATTAAAAACTCCCAACTGAGACACTACTATTATCAGGTAACAGGGATTAGTGAACAGCATTTAGACAATCAAATTCATTATTGAGGTAGAGACCTAACTAACAATACCCCCTTACCCCTGCCTGCGATGGACAGGACATCAGAAGAGCAAAAGGATCTAAAACCATCAATCGAAACGCAATCAAAAGCTCGTCTCTTGACCACAAATAACATCATCATTTCTGATAAATGATAACCAGTCATTGTTGTCTTTTTTAGAACCTAGCCCTGCCACGTTCCATGAAAGGAACTGTAAATTCCTTGCACCCGGTACTGATAACTTTTTAATTCCTAATATCGGGTCCTCTTGGGTGTTAGAAATGGGATTTCTGGTTGGCTAAGGCTTGCGCCAAAGACAGACAGACACCACCACTCTAGTGGTGGTTTCGCTCTCTAGCGGGTCCACTCAGATCAAAAAAGGCACCGGCAATGTGCCTCGAACAGGTCAACCATGTCCCACATAGAACCTCACTTACCGGGGCTCTGCAGGCTCTTCTCCCGCTGGGGGTCGTCTCATAGGCACCTCCAGTCTTCTGGTGTTGGCGGAAGGTGGGCTGGCACACCCCAGGCCGGACCCACCACGGAACCTGCTCTCCTTCACCCGGTCTCTCTCCAGGGACCCGGCACTCCAGCGTGGAGCCCGCAAGGCTCCAACAGGCTTCCCTCAGGGGGCGGAACTTCCTCCTTCCGGCCATAGGCTCCGCCCCAGGCCAGGCAGATGTGCCTGGCTTCCGGCGAGGAATCGGGCCGCGGCGGTGATTCACAACAGTAGAACGCGGGGTGGGCTCCCGCTAAGGCAAACAATGCGGGGTGGGCACCCGCATATTTAAAATCATAAGTGGGGTGGGCACCCGCAATATACAAATACCCATAAAGCGGGGAAGGCTCCAGCTTGAAGGATGCACAAATGCGGGATTCACTCTGTGGAGGACGCAGCTCAGCGCTGCTAGGCACCAGAGTTCCCCACTGGAAACCGGAATATAGCACTCACAGGGCGCAGGGAAAATAAAGATTGCTTCAAGAGGTCCAAGGGGCATAGCGGGGCCCAGGGAGGTCAGCACACAGGGCCCTCCAGCAGGGAGGTAAGCCCCCATGGCGGTACCTCCTGGGCCCCAGCAGCAGCAAGCCCCCAGCACAGAACAGAAGAGAACCATCTCAGGGGGTCACAGCCCCTATATTTATATCAGGCATTCCTTTGTCTGCAGTACAGGGCATGGGAGAACCAGATGCAACTGGTTCAGGGGAGAATTGGAGCACTTTGTTTTTCAAGCTCCTCTTCCCCTTTGTCAGGTGGGGGCTCAGTGATCAGACACACCACAGAGGGCGGAGCCAGCATTGTCCAAGCTGGGCACAGACCTATTCAGGGTCAGGGGATTACTCCTCCCACTACTTCCAATGCAGATGTCCCATTCAGCCTAGTGATGACTCACCCTGCCCCTCCTGGAGCCACACACACCTCCCAGCCTCTGTCACTCACAAACCAGGCATGCAATTCACATCAGGCAGGCAGACACATAGCAACAGAAATGCCAACTCCTAAAAGTGGCATTTCTAAAATAGTTATAATAAACCTGCGCACACCATTGCGTAGCATTTATTATGACTATTCCAAACATACCAAACTTGACCACGCTGCGCCACTAATATAAGGAATTTCCACTAAAACACTTATCAGGGAATCCCCAATGCATTCCTATGGGAGGGCAGCCCGTCAGTAGTGAAAAACCAAAATGTCTGTTTGTCACTACCAGGACATGTCACACACTTAAGGTACATGTCCTATCTTTTACCTACAATGCACCCTGCCCATAGGGCCAGCTAGGGCCTACCTTAGGGGTGACTGACATGTAGTAAAAGGGGGGTCACAGACATGGCACATACTTTAGTTGCCACGTCACAGCAGCATTAACACTGCGTGCACAGGCCCTGCAATGGTAGAGGCCTGAGAAAGGTTTGAAAGGCTACTTTGGTGGGTCGCGCAATCAGCGCTGGAAGCCCACCAGTAGCATTTAATTTACCAGCCCTGGGTATATGAGATACCACTTTACAAGGGATTGACAGGTAAATTAAATAGGCAAAACAGGTGTAGACCAATCTTACCCTATTTAACACAGAGAGCACACGCACTTTACACTAGACAGCAGTGCTAAAGTGCCCAGAGTCCTAAAACCACCAACACCATGTCAGAAAAAAGGCTAGGAGAAAGGCAAAAAGTTTAGGGATGACACTGCAAAAAGGGCCCAAGTCCAACATTGGGTAGATTTGGAATGGAACAGGCTATAATGAAGGGCTAGCGTCATTTCTGGTAACGGTAAGCCATATACACCCCCAGGAGGAGGCCTATTTGAAGCATCAAGCTTTAGAGGGAGAGATTGGTTGAGATCTGTTGGCGTCTGCAGATTCCAGGAGAGTTTGTATATTACGTGCTGTATAGTGAACCCGCTGGCCTGAACAAGTGTTGGTGATATTTTTCCCCACATTTTGAATCACACCCTCTTGAGGTTGCCAGGAAACTCTTTTAGTTACTCGAAAAGTCCTGAACTCTTGACAGGCTAGTGCTCCCTCTTCTCCTCTACGGTGTGTAGTAAGATTTAATTCATGTTCACATTAAGCCTGGGCAAAGCACTACGCTATGCTTGTGTAGTTTGCGAAGTTTGCGCTACTTCGCACTACGCAAATTGCACGTAGCACAGTGCAAACACGCGTAGCATAGCGTAGCGGTCATTTTTTGCTTGCTCACGGTCCTCAAAGTCAAGTTGGCAACCGCGAGCAAGCAAAATGTCATCCTGGCGAGACTTTTTCCTCGTTCGCGATCAGCAACATCAAGTTGCCGATCGCGAGCGTGGAAAATAAACCTCCCAGCGAGATTCTCAACGGGGGGAGGTCAGGTTTCTCATTGCGAGTGGTCGCGTATGCTTGCGACCGCTCACGATGAGAAACTACCAGTCCGCGTTGAGAAAGCTGCCGCTCGAGTAAAAATCTACTCGAGCGGCAGAAAACTTAAGCTCGCACTGTGCAAGATGCCGTTTTCAATGATTGCACAGTGCCGGATGCTTGTCGGCACTGTGCAATCATTAAAAATGGCATTTGGCACAGTGCGAACAGGGTACTACGCAGTTCGCGAAGTGCTACGCGTAGCTCGCGTAGTGCGAAGTGCACTTTGCGTAGATACGCATAGTGCTACTTCGCGAACTACGCCCAGGGTTACATTATTTTCACGAAATCCTGCTTCCCTTGCTAGGTTTGAATATGAGGTTATGCTTTTAGAAAATGTGCAACGTACAACACTGAGCACTACGGGTACTGGCCCTACTAAGGCTGTGAATGGTTTTCAATATCGCTGGAAGCTTCAGGCTAGTAGAAGGCAAACTCCATATGTGAATAATGCTGATGCATTCAGGACTAGTATGCAGTTGTCAACATTGCACTCTATAGGTGTATATGATTATAATACAAGCCAGATTTTCGGTGTATTTTCACAAGTGAAAATTGTACAGTGTTAAAATCCCTTAAAATTATTGTGTTTGTCCAGTTTATTTGTCTGGAATAGCCAGATCGTCACAAGATAGGATGCATAAGAACCCCCTCTGAATTTGGGGTGCCCCAGAGAATTACTCTTTTGAATTGAGCTTTCTCCAATTGAACAGAGGGACTGAAAGGCAATACTGTTACATGGTTTACTATTGATATAACATATATAATAGGTTGGTTCTCTCTTGCTGAGACATCTCGAAATTATACTGTATCTTAGCAACAGCTTGAGTGACAGCCTATAAAGGAGATACATCATGGACTACCTCTTAAAACAAAGTCATGAGAAACTATCAGGGAGGAAGGAACTTGATGAAAATCGCAATCCTTGCTCCTTTCTAGGTCATTTAACATGCCACACTACACACATTGTGTTGTGGAAGAACATAAATTGGGAAAAGTGGAGGGGAGGGGAGGAGACAAAACACTGGAGTGACTCAGCCGTGAAGTGTCTTTGGGTAGGTTAGTGAAGCAATCACCAGTTGATCCCTTGGGCGGTTGAGCTGCTAAGTAAGTACCAGACAATGTGATAGTCATATGACACCAAGGGAAGCTCACCGTACTTCACACTACAAAACTGTAAAATATTAGCCTTTACCATTAATGGTCTGTCTCCCAAGCAGGTAACGGTGCAATCCCCAGCAGACCTTATGCACTTACGGAAGAATACAGAGCACAAGTACCAGCCGAAAGAGGCAAATTTGGATGCTAAAATGGTTAATCTAAGGAGTCTGGACCACAGAAAAGGAAAACAAACATTTTTAAGGAATGGAAGGGCTAACATCAATGGGAGACCTCAGCAATCATACACTGAGTTAATGCCGAAGGGCCTGTGTGTGTTGCTTCGGTGTCTCACAACCAGTCTGTAGCTTGGCTAGAATGTATTCTCTTTTTAAGATTCACCTCCTTAGGTGGGCATATTTTTCTCATGGTGCCCTTTGCCACACTTTCTGCTAATGTGTGAATGTGGTGTCTGTGTATCTCTGATAGGCACTAACGCCCTGGCGTCTGTACAGTTAGTTCTAGGGTCGTACATGAAAAACACAATGCTATTGTTTTCCTTTTTTCTCTGCTTGTTAGGAGACGCTTCATTTTAGCTAAACAAAATCAAATGAGCTGCTCTGCGCCTCTGCCATAGTTAATAAGAACAGTAATTTATTACATAAATTGCTTCCATGCAAAAGTTCTTTGAGAGGAACATTTCAATGCTGGGATTATCACAGAACCTCTACTACGAACTGTGACTGAGATGCAGCCCTGCTTACGCCGACCTCCATCTTGCCTAGGAAAATAACCTGTGCACTGCGACCGGATTCCTGACACCTAAAACCAAGGTATGGGGGCTAGCTATCCCAATTGTACTGGCGGATGGCACTCCTGCAATGCTCTCTTTAGTATAGTTTTAGCTACATATAGGAGTACGCAAACAGTAGCAACAATTAACATGATTGAAATGTTCATACTGTTTACTATTCAAATCGTGCTGATTACAGTACCGTCTCAGCTTTCTAATAATTGCAGCTCATGCTTTCTTTGCATGGACACAATCATGTCAATAAATGTTTGAAAATGCATTGTCTTATCTTTCTTGTTTTTACCTTGGGCATGCAAGAATGACCAAATGAAAGGGTTAGATGTGTTTCCACTGATTCCGTGGGAATTAGAGTGTCATGTTCGAGGTTGCCAACAATATCTGTTACTCTGGTTAGTTCAGGGGTTGGATGTGGTACTGTGAGATAGCCAAAACCCACCAACACTTACTGATGGTATATGTGGCCTGAGTCCCTATATTGTGAAGTTCTTGTTGGCCCAATGCACAGTCATGCTATGTTTGTAGGAAGCATAAAACAGGTCATAGCACCAAACTAAGTCACTCTTAATTCAAGATTAAGACACAAATTAAAAAAAAGGCTTTTTTGAGTAGGCCCTGAACAAATCAACATCAATCTACTGATGGGAAATTAAGGTTTATAACTGCTAACCACCCAGGTTTTGACCGAACACTAACTTGGAAAGATTTTGACACAGATTCAGATATTCATTAAGGCATAAAAACTGTAGCTATTTTAGCAACTCTCAAATATTGTCAAATGATCAAACTCTGAACAACACCTAGATTTAGAAGGACTTAACAAAGTAAAAGAAGGCAAGACAAAGTGCCAAGGGTGCCATTTTTCTATTTGTTTAATTAGCCTTTAATCATGTCTGTCTGTCTCTGTCTCTCTCTCTCCCTCTCTCCCTCTATCTCTTTATGCAACATTAAAGATATTGTTTTTTCCTACTTACAGTGTTGAACTACTGAAAATAAACAAGGTATGCCAAATTCTGCTATTTAAATGCCTGCAAGATTTAACTGGACATCTCTCTTTGAAATGCAGAGGTTTATTTTGAAAACCTTTGTTCACATTGCAACTGTCCCTAAAGTTGTTGGCTCAAACTTGAAATATGTTTGTGATTTCAAACCTGGGTGTTCCTGCAGTTGCATAGGATTCTTACCTAATGCATATGTGCCAACCCCATTGGCACATATGTGTGATTGTAATGCCAACACTTGTTAGCAAAGAAGACTGGTAGGATTTGTGGCATGTCCACCTCCCCATCAGACGGCAGACATTCTGTACCAAATTACCTGGCATGAGAATCCCAGGAGGGTACCAGGCACTTTCGGAAGGCACCCCTCCCAATGGATGATACAGGTACAGACACCCCCCTTATGACCTCCTCTTTCAAATGTTTACTGTAGGTGCTAATCCAAATGTGATGTTAGGGGTTCAGAATGTATGCTTTAGAACCAGGAATCCTCACCCTTGAACATGAACTTGAGAACCTCAATGAGCGCTTAGATCAATTCCAATAACTGTGAGGACCTTCTAGGTCCCTCTTGCGGGTCAGTCTAAAAACAGGGACACTCCTTTGAAGCAGAAGTGACACTCACTCCTCCAGACCTTCTACCAAGCATTTCCCTCTACAGATGTTTCTAGTGTTTCTGAGAGCCTGTGCAGTTGAAAAAGTATTATTTTTTGGTGAATGGGGAGAAACAAACCCATGGTTTTTGTGTATGCTGCATACAAAAGTTGCACAAATATGTACACAGAGCACTGCAGAGAAATAAGGACACTCGAAATATAAGTGAATAAGTGAGTTTGCTTCAAACATTGTGTTCCTGGTGCCTTCAAATGTTGAATTAGTATACATTGCCACAAATCTCACTGGCATTTCTTTCCTGGACCTTGGAAGAACAACGGTTTGAGTTTTCCTTCTATGGAAAGAAATTCATGTCATATAGGTTCCATGTAAATCACCACTGTAGGTGCACAACCTACTGAGCCATTGCCGCTTTCTAACAAGCACATGTTTGTGAATGTTATTACTATAATTCGTGACCAGCATACTACAGGCATATACCTGCGATGATGCCCTTGGCCTTAGCCGTCAGCCACATTAAAAGATAAATAACAAATCTGTGACAGAGATTGCTGAGTCCGGACCACAGTTGGGCCCACCGTGGTCCCACACCAGACTTGACCGCGCCTTGGTCTCACTGCACTTTTCTCTGGGCCTGCCTCTCTTTGTATCCCAGGGCCTTATTACAAGTTTGGGGGTCCAACCGCCTTAGGACTGTGCCTGCCCCGCCAGCAGCCCACGGAGCTAGTGGTCCAAAGACCGCTGTTTTAAGAGTTTACCACGGGGCCAGCAGCTTGGAGGCGGGAATCTTGCAACAGTGGTGAACACTTTTCCCAAATATATCAATGCCTGTGTGTGCATTTCAACTGCAGATGTGTTGGATGCACACATATGCATGAAAAGATATTGTAAAGATACTGTATATCCCATTACCGGGGTTCAGTCCCTATGTGGTCACTCCTGGAAATAGGTATATGGTACCAAAATGACTTACCTGTAGATCACCACAAATGGGGTTGTAATCCTCAGTGTGAATATCCTGCTGTGATAGGGGAATGTGGAGAAAAAGATCCAGGTGAGAATCTGACTGGAAAAACAAAAAAGGGGTGAATATGCACCACAATTCTTTGTCCCCGCCACTTTGAAGGAGGAGGTCAGACCGCTGCGGTCTGCTCGAGGAACAGGCAACATGTAATACGGACGACGGTGAAGCTCCCCTGTACCGCCCTATGACAGCTGCCTTTCCCTGATTGCGAACCCAGTGGTTGGAGGTCTGCTGGCGGTCTCCGCGGCACAGTGGTGGTCTTCGCAAAGGCGTTCCGCCCAACTCATAATACTCACCGCCGTGCTGTCCACACTCAGACCACAACTACTGTTACGAGGGTCCATGGGTCTGCCAAGCTTGTAATAAGGCCCTTAGTCTTCGATGAGCCATCACGTATTTCTCTGTCTTTATCTCTCTCTCTCCCCCACCCCTCCTGAGCTGTACTGTGACAAGTATGCCCTGAGAGCAAGTGGAAACAAAAGGTAGAGGGTGAGAAATGATAGTAGAGAATAAGAAAGTGAAGAAGTAAATCACAAAACAACAAATGCAGAGGGGAATGCAATATCAAGAGTTTTCTCAACTGTAACAAGAAGGGGAGGAAAGACAGTGCCTCATGCCAATTATCTTAGTTCCCTTCTTCCCAGAAATTGAGGACATTGATTTAAAGTAAGTGCTAAATCTAAAAAATAGTCTGCAGTCCGCCATTGGAATTCCGTGCACTAGAGGGATAATGGTGATAGTAGAGGAAATACTGTAGTGGATCCCCAATGTCAGGTTGTTCAGTGATAACTTGAGGTGCCAGGAGCTGCCTCAGTGCACTTCCCATTGGCGTAGCAGTGAGACAATGTCCATGATGCCTGAGGACATAACTAAACTGTGATCATTTCTGAGTGTTACTATGCAGGGGGCACATTTTTCCTTGCCTGCACCAGGGTCCATGGCACCCTTGCTAGACCATTATCACTTGCCGTGTCTGACTCTACGCAGACTGAGATATAGCAGGAAAGAGTTCCAAATTATTCTGATGAAAATGCTGCCTGTGGCCATATGTTCTTAACTGCTGCACCATTTAGCTCTGACATATAAACGCTCTGATTACCTGGATCTAACTGTCCCAGCTTGAGAATATTGTGAATGAGCTGGAGTGAAGGGATTTGTGCGGCTTCTGAGCGCTGTCATTTTTCACCTTCCATCAGTACTTTGGGAACGCTGCAACTGTGCTATGGCTCCTTCTACACTGGGGCATTCCAGAAAAAAAGGTCAGGTGAGAAATTAGTCTCATCACACTAGCATAACTGATTAAATCCACTAATGATATAATGTAATTAAAAACATCACACATAATTAATTAAAATATCACACATGAGCCCTCTTTTCAAATATGGAAATGTCACACATAAGCAAATTCAAAAAAGCTACGCATGTAATAGGTCTCCTTTGTCTCCTTGGGCTGGATACTTGACCCCAGGTCACCAGCATGGCGTTGGGTGCGTTGTGGTTGTAATTTTGTATAGAAACCCCTTCCTCTCTGCCATAAATTGAAGCAGCACCATCTCTAAGAAGAGAACCTGGGACTGACATGAATGAGCAGTGGAAGCGAGGCACTGTGCAAAGCAGCCAGGGATGTAACACAAGCCCCTGCAGCCTCTCTGGCACAAGGGAGAGGCTTTCGCAGCCAAAGGTCTATGAATATTTATAAGAAATAGGAGTGTCAAGGGCACTTTACTTTATTTTGCATGGGGGGTATCATTTGTGTCACACAATGTGAGAGCAGCTGCGTATTTGATGATATGGTGGTTCCGAAGGGGGCGTGGCCATGCGCTGATGGCGTAGAGCATGCAATCCAGAGTTCCAGCAAGGCAAACCCCATCCAGGGGCATCCTGATTGATCCTGTTGATTCAGTGGGCACTAAATATGTGCTGTGTGCCCCTACACCTATTAGATATTTTGCTGTGCTGTTTGCAGGTTTTTCAATTGAGGCAGTAGCCCCGGTGGCTGGCTCCAAGGATGTGAGATGGGGCTCCCAAAATGGCAGATGAGAGCCACACCGGATAGAAATAGGGGACGGCTCCTGGGAGATATGTAGGCTTGCTCCCAGAGCCAAGCACCTGAAGCAGAGAACAGTGAGATCTAGCTGACACCATTGCGGAGACACTGCGGAGGAGGGTGACCCTGCCTGGGTGGCCACCTATAAAGCTGCTATGGAACATGGAGACTTGGCTGGGTATATGCCGGTGACATGCAGGGAGGTGCGGGTTATTGGAGAGGCTTGCCTGGGGTGCCTGGGAAGGAATACTGCCCTGAACACAGATAGCCTACCGCTCCTGCCTCATTGAGGATGATCTGCTCTGAAGGCTTATGCCTGGAGGCTACAAAAGCCTAGAGCTGCTGTGGAGCCTAGAAGAATGGCTGTGACGTGAGCCATGCCAAGCCCCTGAATTGATCTGACTTGCGTATCCTCGCAGGGTGGCTCTCAGTGTCACCCTCTGGCGATACGCTCGTCCTGGGTGATCTGAGCACTAACAACCCTCTGCAGCCCATTTGCCCTAGCCTGTGCTTCACTACCCTGCCTCACCTGTCCCGGCTGATTCAATGCTGCTGTGGCCTAATGGAAATGAGTTCCTTCTGGGCGACCTGAGTGTCAGCAGACATTTATGGCACTCTCAGCCTCATTGACGCTTTCTTTACTGTGTCCACAGAGCTACGCTAGCATCCTTCACTAATCTGGCAGCTGCTTGAGGACCTAAGTGCGAGGTGGCACCATGGGGCAATTTGGAATGCACAGGGATCCACTGACCCCCCCAGAGCCCAGCGTTGATGATTTCACTCACTGTTCCTTGCTACACCTAGTCATTCGCCAGTCTTTTGCATGTTACCTGAGGGAGTTTCCTGCTTGACTGCTCTAAGATCCTACAAACCCTCTGCTGACTCTCCAGAGGGCCCTACTGTGAGCTGAGGTCTCTCACAGAGCAAGGTGGTAAAATCACAGACTGGACACTGACTGGAGTTTTGCCCTGTGCCAATCCTGTTGATGATCTCTGTTTCCAGGACTCCAGTGAATCATTGATGCCTTCACTATGGCCCACAGGGTTTCACTATTGTACAAAAGGAACTGTTGCTTTCGGTTGCTGTTCTGAGCGGGGGGGGGGGGGGGTCTGGGTACGCACCAGGGCATGCAGCGCAGTACCCCAGTCTGTTCTACTCTGCAACTTGGTGTCCGCCCCCTCTCCAACTGGACAAGCTCTTGATTCTTTGTCACAGTGGTCAGGGCACTATAATCTGTCTGTATTACATCCCACTGCCTACATGGAACTACCGGGAAAACCTCCGTAAGAAGGAGATGGATCTAGAGATCTAACCATGGGGGACACTGCTACTCTCCCACACGAAAATGTGCATCTACCTCACAGCTGGGAATTTCTGAAGGCCCCTCGCTCACTGATTTCCTACAGGCCATAAAAACATCCCAGGGGATGCTGGAAACAAAGATTGACACTCTGCTGACAGATATGGGAATCTTGAAGGACGATCATAGACAAATGGAAAAACATGTTATAATAGTGGAATGAGAATTAGCAGAGGTCCTCCAGTTCTACTATCAGTGAAAGAGCAGCTTACAGAAATCAGGACCAGATTTCGAATACTGGAGATCCGAGTGGAAGACGCTCGAAACAGAACATGTTACAATAACATTAGGGCAATAAGACTACCAGAGAATGTGGAGGAGGGCAGTATGCAAAATTATTTCATACAATGTTTGAGAAAGGAGGTGGTGACAGAAGGACTCTCCCTATTCTATACCCTGGAGAGAGCGCACCGCGTGCCGTTGTGGCCTCCACCCCCAGCGGTAACATGGCAGCCGGCAGTGGTCAGGCTGTTACATTATAAAACCAGGACCACGTGTGCAGCTAAGCAGGGCAGGAAGGAGACCTTAAAGTTCGGAATAGCAAAGTCCTGATATTCCCAGACTTCACTAGGGAAGTGTAAAAATAACACTCCACCTTCTTAGGCGTGAAACGGCGACTCCAACAACTAGGTCCTACTTATGCCACGATGTTCCCTGCCCAACTATGATTGACAAAGCTGGATGGTGTACCATTTTTCTGGACCCCACAGGAGGCATGGAAATGGATTTTTCTGCATCCACAGCCTGGCCTGAGCCAAGGGTCCCAGCGATGGAAATCTGTGAGGGTAAGGTCAAAGCACACAGCTGAAAGCTATAGAAGGTGGCTTCCTCAGGAGAGGGAGTCCAACAGGAGCAGCAAAGAAATAGCGGTGACAGTGAGTGATAGCAGAGCGAGTCCCCCACCAACACTGAAGGACAATGATGCTAGAGACTCAGACTCTGACAGCAGATCCAGCTTGTCTGGTACCTCGGAAAACTGAACTGCTCATTGTCACATCCCGGACAGCTGATATTGCAGCTACATTGTTGATATTTTTAGGGTCATGATTCAGGGTGTGATTCACTGGGGTTCCTAAGGTTTGTCGAGAAATCATCCTGGCCAGCCTGGACCACATTTCCTTCTCTCTCAACTGCTGCTGGGTGATGGAGAACCCGGAGGGGTGCTGAGTCCTGAATAGTCACAGCCCCCTTTGTTTGTAGTATGTCGTGGTTCATCCGTGAGTGTTCACTGTCTGACTGCGAGTTTGGGTGGGGGAGTTGTTTCCTACTTGTCCTAGTGACTAGGAGTTGGGTTGAATATTGTTTGAGCCACAGCATCATAACATCTGTCAACACATAGTCCCATCCCCGGGCACTTTCAAAACGGTCCTCGGTTGGTATAGGGCGATTAGAGAAGACATGCTACAGCCCCTAGACACCTTGTGGACCAGATCAGATTCCCATATCCGACAGCAACAGGGTGACTTTGTTGTAGTGAACTCCCAGGGTATCCAGAAATGCCAGATTCCAATTAGTCAATTTCTATGTCCCACATAGGGCTTGCTTCACCCCTGGGAGAATAAATAAATATTTCAACACAGCTGGTGCAACATGCTCAAGATGTGGGAACGTGGGAGAAGAATTCCTACACATGCTATGGAGCTACCAGTCACTGACAGATTATTGGGAGGAAATCATGAAAATGGTTGCTGACATCACAATGAGGGAGGTCCCATGCTCCCCAGGGAATAGTTTGTTGAGCTGGTTCCCACACACTGCCAAGACCAAGGTCACTAGCAGATTCTAAGACTGGGTCTTTTTTGGGGGGCAAAGAAGGAAATTACAGGAAATTGAAAGGCCCCAAGTTGACCCCCGGTTGCAACCTGGCACAGGGAGCCTAAGAGTTGGGGGGATATGAAAGTGGAATGCTGCTCCGGGAGGCTAGATGGATATGTGGATCGCTAGACATAGCCAGGGCATGGGAAACATTAGTGGACTGTTTAAAGGACCCTGTAGGAATGGTCCAAGATAAGTAAAAGATAAAATCCAAGTAAAGGATCAAAAAATAGATTTATTCAGGAGTAGAGAAACCCATGACTGATCCAGCGAGAAGACTGGCAAAGTATGACATAGGCAAGTACAAGAATTTGGATTACTCAAGACGGATGAACTAGGCATTCTAATTATATCACAATACAAAGCATAGCAACTTCATTAATAGGAGAAAGCACACATTTTTACCACTTACCACACACCCCCATCCTATAAAAGAGAAAAAAACCGAAAGAACATTTAGTAATAAATAAAATCATCAGAGCGAAAAGGCAAAGTTCTCATGCGAGAACAGGTTCTTAATTATTGGAAGAAACATTGTAATCAATATAAACAGAGCTATCAGGACCACTTGTGACATTGTCCCCTCTATCCTCTGGAGAAGATGAGGAAGAAGCAACATTGTTTTCACGATTGTCACAAACAGCAGTCAAATCGCCTAAATTAAACCAATCTTTATCTGTCTGAGTCTTAAACTTGTTAAGTATGATTTTTGCCTGTTCATTGGTTAATTTGCTCAAAGCATTACGATTCTACCAACCACGATCTTGTAAAATAACAGCCATACGAGCAACTTTTATTATTTTAACAGGTTCCGTGAATTTAGACTGTCCTTATGTCACTTTAATAGGTTTCTTTATAAGAACCCACTCACCAGGGGACAAAGAACCTTCTTTTACATGTTTTCTTTCGTCATAGTTTTTTTTATAACAGGCTTGCTTATGTTCAACATGTTTTCTGATTTTATGTAAATCTAAACTAGATGAAGGAAGGATTGAGAGAAGAAATTGTTTTTCTACCTCTAAGTAGTACATAGGGTGAAACATCGGTAGTCGAGTGGGGAGTGGTGTTATAACTCCACACTTTTTGACTGATATATCTTGAAACATCTAACTTGTTAGCAATAGCAGCTTGAACGCCCCTTTAACATTTTGTTTGCACGCTCAACCAAACCATTAGACGATGGGCTATATAGAGGTGCAAGAGTGTGATTGATCATATTTTCACCAAGAAAATTCTCAAATTAATTTGAAACAAAATGGGTACCATTGTCAGTGACAATCTCTTTCGGCAAAACTTCAATCAAACATACATGCTGCAAGAAGGCAATAACAGAACAAGAATCAGAATTCTTCACAAACGCAAAATAAAGCCATTTAGAGAAATAATCAATCACAACAACTAAACATTTTGTATCATTCCATAATAAATTAAACGGACCTGAGAAATCCAAGCCCAACTTTTGCCAATGACCTTTTGGCCACTCAACGGGACATAAAGGAGAAGTAGAAGAATGCCAATGTTTATCAGAACATAAACACTCGGGACATTTGTCAAATTAAGATTTCACTTGAGTGTGAATGCCAGGCCACCAGTAAGTTTCTTTAATCTTACAAACAGTACAAGAGATACCTAAGTGGCCTTGGTGAGCAAGCAAAATTATTTTGTTCCTAATATCCTCTGGTGGAACACATTTATCTTGTCTAACAAGTATATTGTTGACAATATGTAACTCATGAGCCACTTGAGAGAATGACCTGTCCTGTAAGGACATACTGCGATCACAAGACCATCAATGAACCAAGAATCTTTTGACTCTTTTTAAGCATAAGTCCTCATTATAGCATTTGATCCATTCCTCTTCAGAAAGTTTCACCTCTTGCATTACATCAGTCATGGAAAAGACGCAATCATAATCATCATTGTCAGATTGATCCTTAGCAAGATCATCATCCTCAACAGGTAAACGTGAAAGACAGTCTGCTCTTATATATTTTTACCACCAGGAATGTACTTAATATCGAAATTAAATTCCTGCAACCTTGCAAGTAGTCTAATTAGTCTGGAGGAAGCTTTATTTGAAGTACTGTTGCCTAACATGTACATAAGTGGTTTGTGATCAGTATATAGTTGAAATTTTGATCCCCAAATATACATCCTAAATTTTTCCACCGTCCATGAGCATGCCAGGGCTTCACGCTCGATGGTACTATAATTTAGCTCAGCACCACTTAAAGTTCTGAAAGCAAACGCCACAGTAAATTCTTTCCCATCTATCATTTGACTGAGAACGGCTCCTAAACCCTTGGAACTGGCGTCCACGGTTATAATGCTCATACATCCATGTGTGAAAGGTCTGATAGCAGGGGCCTCAAGAATTAATTTCTTGACAGAGTCAAATGAACATTGAGTCACATCAGACCAAACATACTTTGCATTCTTTCTTAACAAGTCCCTCAAAGGTTGTATAATAATATAAAACCCTTGCACAAAACGTGCGTAATAGTCACTCAAACCTAAAAATGCCCTCAAGGAATCTTTATCAAGAGGTTTAGGAGCATTCTTTATTGCGTTGGAAGAGATAATTTAGGTTTTATGCCTTCGTTAGATATGTTGTGACCTAAGTAGTCTACCTGCTGTGTCATGAACTTACATTTGTTTTTATTCACAGTCATGCCATACTTTTCTAGTTTCTGTAACACTTCTTCAAGAAGAACATAATGGTCTGCTAGAGTTTTAGTATGAATCAAGATGTCATCTTGGAATGCCTGGATTCCACTGCAACCAGCAAACATCTGATCCATTAATCGTTGGAAAACACTTGCCGTGGACGCTAATCCAAATGGCAAGCGTTTGTACATGTAAACCCCAAATGGGGTCACAAATGTAATAAGATGCTGTGACTCTTCTGATAAAGGAATTTGATGATAAGCTGAACGCAGATCAATCGTGGTGAAAAACTTACTACCACCTAACTTGGCAAGCATCTCTTGGATTCTCGGCAAGGGATGGCAATCCACGATAATGTTACGGTTCAGAACTCTAAGATCAGCACACAGACAAATCTCACATGAACTATTGCGTGCAACTACAGCTGCAGAAACCCATTCAGAAGACTCTATGGGTGTAATAATATCTTGAGAACACATTTCCTGAAGGAGTTTCTGTAAATCATCTCGAGCAGAAAGAGGAATAGGCCTACACTTTTGAATAACTGGGGTAACATTTTTTTTAAGCTTAATTGTGTGTTTCAAAACCTTTGCATAGCCCTACCTTATCAGAAAATACATTTGAGTATTTGGAAAAAAGATTCATTAAAGCAGAGTCCTCCTGAGACTCAGGTTGTAATGAATTTGTAGGTTCTTGTAGAGTAGCAACAACAGGCAAATCTCCTAATATAACGGGTTCTGCATGACCAGGTCTAAGAATCATGCCAAACTTTGCTTGATCTTGCCAGCCAAGAATGTCGCGTCCGTTGAGCGCTACATAAATCTTAGTGTAAATGAGTCGATCTTTAAATTTGACAGAATCGCTAAAATAACCAAACATCACAATGTCATACTCACTAAGGGATATATTATCAAGGACGGTGTTAAAAGTATCGCCGGTTTAGCAGCAGAAAACTAATGGGCTTGATAATATGCCCTTGTGAATTCCCATAGAAGCCCATGTTCACACCAGAACATGGGCTTCTATGGGAATTCTCAAGGGCATATTATCAAGCCCATTATCGCCGCTTTAGCTGCAGTTTTCTGCCACTAAACCCGCGATAATGTTTAACGCCGTCCTTGATAATATGCCCACAAACGCTTCTGGATTCACATCGGTAGGTTTAAGGATAGATTTACACCAAAATTTATCAAACTTTTTTGTCTAAAATAGTTATTGGAGATGCAGAATCTGCCATAACATTAATTTCAATAGAACCAATCAAGACATTGTAAATGGGCCCTTTACACCTTTTGTTATCACTATGTAAAACATTAATTTCAATTGAAGAAAGAAGATTACTCATATCCTGACTCAGCGTATCTTCATCTACATTGAGGAAATTAACCTTATTTTTCGGTTTAAAAGATTTGCATACAGTATAAAAATGCCCTATTTTTTTACACGTATTGCATCTTTTACCTTGTGCAGGACAGTTTGCATAATTTTCTAAATTAAATTTAGATCCACAACGGTAACATGTACCTTTTTTCTCAAAAGGTCTGTTTACCTCCGGTTTGCTGGTAATGGCATTTACGTCAGCATTGTCAGTTGTGTATGCTATAACTTTAGAATTTTCCGAATGTTTGTGAGTATCTTGTGTGATAATATTAGAAAAGACAACAGAACGCTCAATACTTCGTGCCAATTCCATTACTTCATCAAGTGATGGATTTTTACAGGTTAAGATTCTTTCTTGAACCTTGTTGTTAAAACAATTAAATACAAGCTGGTCACGTAATGCAGTATCTAGATAGTTACCAAACTGGCATTTAGAAGCAAGAACACGCAAGATCGCCAAATAGTCCTCAATTGATTAATCTTGGACTTCCTTGCATTTAAAAAACATATGTCGCTCAACCATAACAGAAGGTTCGTCAACATATTGTTTACCCATTCTAGCAAGTGCCTCAGTAAATACATTACAAGTTTCATCACCAGAGGGAGCAGGTACGACAGGTAAATTATAAAACACTTCCTAGCCAGCATTGCCTAGATGATTGAATAAAAGGGCTTTTTTTCTCGAAGCAGAATACTGTGAAGCAGCAATAGCTTCCAAGTAATTCTCAAAATTTCTGTACCATTTGTGCCAGGGAGTGATGGGTTTACCAGCATTTTCTAAAAATGGGGGGGGGGTTGCATCACGTTGTTTGATAAAGAAGACATAATAAAATAAATAATAAACTAGCAATAAAAGAAAACAATAAATAAGTGCAATATGTGGAAAATTAAAAAAGTTATAGTTCACTTGAGGCTTGAATATGGATACGCCAAAGACAAATGTAACATGGAGAGGTCACTAGAAATTTGAGTCAGAGTCAAAGTACTTAGTTTGCGATGAAAGAATCAATTCACAGTTGGCGTGCGTATCGCCGTAGAATACCTTTCAATGAGGGTTGCGCTTTCAACAACAACAACAACAAAAATTCAATCTTCGCTCTGGAGAAAATCACCAGGTTACGAGTGCAGGGTTGCTATGGTGATAAATTCAAGCTGGCTGTCAAAACGTGAGTGACGTGGTGACAAAAGGACATTGACGTAGTGTGTTGTTTGCGTGTTGTTTCTAGAATCGCTGGGGCACATCAAAGTAGTGGCCGCAAGGTTCGGAGAAAGAAGGACAAACGATGCCGTGCGCTGCCGAATCTCACTTGAATGATGCGAAGTATCGCGCATAGGAATCCAAGGCTACATTCAACGGAATACAGAAAGGCAACGGCAGAAGCGACAACTGACTTAGAGGTAACTTACAGTTGAAGCGAGAATGCCGATTTGAATTACGCCAAGCTAAAGTTGCGGATAACGTGATCTGATAGATATATTCCAACTATGAAAATAGCCAATTCCTTAAGTACGACAAGGTTTGTTTGAGAAATAGAGATGGCACAGTACCTTGACAGAAGCGTTTAGATGTTTCAATAAATACAAATGTTCTTAAATCAAATAGGCATATAATCCTTTGCAGAAACGCCAATCAGGAAGCATGAAGCGATGCCAAAACAATGCGTAAACTCAAGAAATTCTTGATGAGCAGGAATCGAACAAGTAAAAATGTAGAAAATTATAGGTCGGTGGGTTTCCAAGGACCAAAGAATCGTCACCAATAAACGTAGGAATGGTCCAAGATAAGTAAAAGATAAAATCCAAGTAAAAGTTAAAAAAATAGATTTATTCAGGAGTAGAGAAACCCACGACTGATCCAGCGAGAGGACTGGCAAAGTATGACATAGGCAAGTACAAGAATTTGGATTACTGGAGACGGATGATACAAAGCATAGCAACTTCATTAATAAGAGAAAGCACACATTTTTACCACTTACCACAGACCCAGATGACCTGTCTTGGCATCATCTCCTGTAAGTGCATTGGTTCAGACCCCTGATTAGAGCTGCTGACATGCTTGATCACACCTTTGGCTGCCTGCACCCCAATGAGCTAGTTTTCAGCCTGCTACTCTACACCGGCTGAGTGAGACTCATGCTAATGGGACTCAAATATTTGATATGTGTATTTCTGTTAATGATTCTGGGAGGTGGGTGGGAATGGAGGTTTGGGGCACTGCTGGACACTGCTGCTTATTTGTGGTACTGGTATTGTGTACAATGCTATCTGCTGTCCGTTGTTTGATGCTACTTCGAAAATCAATAAAGTCTGTTTTAAAAAAAATGGTGGTTCTGAAGTAGTTTAGTAAATGTTTGTAGCAGAAGTTCTGTTTCATTCCAGACTCTGAATATATTTAAATGAAAAGCCTATTCATTGCGGATCCACCTACCTGACTGCTGTCCAAGTCAATTTCTCCCTTTGTGCTTATCTTTTTCACCAGCAATAGGGTTGCCACCTTCCCAGAGAAAATACCACCCATCTGTTCAGGTTTTCAGATTCTGGCAAGGGCTGGGCATGATTCTTCAGTGGAACTTTATATGAAATCTTCTGTATTCATTTTTAACATGGGCTTTCTGTATTTGTTTACTTTAATTCTCAGTCAAAGGCCATGAAAGCAGCTGTAGAACACCCTTTAAGGCATTTTATTCTTACAAGTATTGTTTGAAGTATCTACTCATTTATGAAAAGTGGAGCATCGCTGGGCAAAAACAGAGATGCAACACTTTCATAGCGCTATTCTTACGACACCATGGATGAGCTTCATGACTCAAGGATTTAAAAGATATGTCAGCAATCCTGACGTGTCTGGTAAGCAATAATGATGCATTGCTGGAGTGTGTCGGATAACTGATGAAATTCCAGCAATGTGTCATTACACATGGGCTAGTCCCATGTGAAAAGCCCTGTGTCACTCCTTAGCAGGTGTAAGGATTGTGACACTGTCAAGTCGTAGTTGTGGAGCAGTAAAATAGCATAGATTTCACTGCTCTACTTCTATGAGGCTTTTTTACGGGGGAACGCCCACCGTAAAAAACATTATACCGGATGCAGGTATAATGTGGAGCCTTTAGAGGGACTGTCTCAGCAGGGCTAGGTAAGCTAACTATGGGCACTATTAATCATGTGTGTCACCAGCCTTATTCCGGGTGGGACCTTTATCAGGCAATATGTGATTACCTTGGATGCCCCTTAGAGATGGGACTTTATTTCAATTATTTCATTGTTGGGTGTCTCGTGTGTCTGTTGACTTTTTAATTCTTCTTCTAATTGACTAGAACCAATGTGCACACAGCTGTGGCACATCATGAGGCATCAAGTTTTACTGAAGTCCATATGTTCGGTTTATTTGTGTTTTTCTTTCCTAGGTATCAATCATGAGCGGCATCCACCATACAGCTGTTGCCATACTGAGGGTACACAAGTTGCTGTTCCGCCCTGATTGAGAAAGAGGGTATTTTATCTCATTGACACTGTTCACGTGCACTTCACTTACCTGAATTATGAATTTTTATGGTCCTGAAGAAGCGCTAATGACCCTGGTTGGGCGAGATAAGCGCGAAACATGTCGACCTATGACCTATGACACCCAGGCATAGTGAGCCTTTGGAGCAATGTTTTTATTGAGCGGTTTTCGGACTGCGAAGGGTACAACAGTTACATTGCCGCTGCATGTTGACCCTTTTACTCGTTATCTATTTTGCACGCACATTCTCTTTTTTACCCTCATTTGAACCCACTCCCCACACACCCTCATGCACCATCCGGCAGTCCTAAAAGATCTCCGACAAAGCGACCCTACGGGGGACCCGTAGGGAATTGCAGCGCCGGCCCTACGAGGAGCAACTGCCCGATGATGAAGCATGACACCTCTTGGGGTGTGTGAGGGCATCAGAGGACAAAAAGTTTGTTTCCCCTCACTTGTGGGTACCTCTTACCTAAGGTTTCTTTGTTCACATCTTTTTCTGTTAAATGCACGGGTGACTTTTTGCACCCGTAAGTATGGGTGACTTTTTGCATCCTGCTTTAGGAACAGTGTCCTTCGTTGGTTAAAATGTATGCATCAGGAGCATGGACACTGGACCTTTAATAGCTCCTAGGTCCCCCCCTCTTTTTTGTTTTACATAATGTGGAGCAGGCCTTTACAAAGTGATGCATCTGCCTAGATAAGTCACTTTGTAAATAGGGCGCAGTGTGGAGCATTGATTACACCGCTGCAGCGTCACTGAAAAATAGTGGGTTCAGGTGATTTTTTTCATTTTTTTACCTGCAGGACATTGAAATACCAGTCATGCCCGTATAAAATCGGCCAAATGCCAACCCTAACCGGGAAGCAATGCGTCGGTGCTTTTTAAATAACTCAGGACCCCAAGCCTCTTTTAGATTGTTTCACAAGAGCGAGGATGAAAAAAATAATTTAGATTCAACTGGTGTTATAGCAAAAAATGCTATCACTTAGTATAACTTTTCAGCATTCTGAACTGAGTGGCAGTTTAAGTTTTTAGTTGCACACTGCATTCTGAATCCGGTTCTTCCCTGGTGTTTCCGCCTGGCTACAACAATTACAATCTATTTGTGTAATTACCTGGTTCTGACCTGAGGGGACCAGTGGCGAACGCTACCTAGGCTACCTGTATGTTTACGATACAATGGTACTGGGGCTCCGTCAATGGCAATCTGCCATCGTGGGGCACAGCTACATCAAAAACAAAAACAAAATGGTACCCGCCATTGGCTAGGGCAGCCTGCCCCCTCTGCCGATGGGTTCACCTATCAGAGAGCTGGCTATTTATTGATTTCTTTCTGTTAAAGTGTAGGGTAGCAAGCCCGACAGATCTTGAATGACGTTGTTAAGAGCTAAAGGAAGGCATGTACTATTTCAGTGCAGTGTGCTCTGCAGGAGTGACCCACATGCGGAACATCATGGGACCGGAAATAAATTATGACGGAGCCCACCAGAGGCGCAACTAGAGCCAAATTTCTGGGGGTGCTAGGAAGAAATTTCAGGGGGGCTACTCTTTCAGGAATAAGCAAAATGGAGCAGCAGGGGCTCTAAGAAGGGGTGAAAAAACAACAAAGCCTCATTAACAAGCAAATGGTCTCTTAAAGAGCTGTGAAGTACTCTGGTGCGGCTGTGTGTGTGCCCAGGAAGCTGTCTCAGTCCGAGCTGTCACACATGATGTGGGGGACAGAAGCTCTTTGAGCCCAATAGGCGCTGCGCGCCTGGGGCCTCCAGCACTCACTGGCACAAATTAACCATTGTATTCAGAGCTCCCAGCACTCATAGACACGCTCATGAAGGGCTGTGTCAGATTAGCCTTTGAAGTAGATGCGTCACACGGGAGGGCGGGCAGGCAACATGCTGTCACTCCTCACTTGTAATGCTTTTTTGCGTGTGACAAATAACATCTGTTGTTTATTATAGATCCGTTCTGGCAGAAACTTATTTTATGGTAAGAAAATAATGTACATCAGTTTTTAGAGATTACTTAGCCCAACATATATATATATATACTAGTAATATGCATGTTTGCACTGTTTGTGAAATAAGAGGAGAGTTGTGTACTTATGAGCCTTGTCTGCACGGGAAGCTCCCAATAAGCTTTCAAAATTAAAACAAAGGAGCAAAAAATGAGTGCAAATGGGCATCTTCAGCAGTACGTAAAATACCTTTACAAATGCACTCCCTAATTAATTCAAAAAAATTGCAAATGCAGCATAACAGAGTAGTCGAGAATGCTTTGGTATCAGCAGATGCAGAGAAAACTTAATGCAAAATGAAGAATAAACACAAAAAGCTGCAGGGATATCTTGAGGGTGTTAGCCCTCCCTTCCACCTTTAGTAGACACAGACCGTAAGACAGCATTATGCACCAATTATGCAGCCGACGATGTTATTAAATCGATACATTAATGGGGGGAGGTATAGAACATCCACGTGTCCTGAAATAAAAACAAAATAAGCCTTGAGGAAATTGTCTCCAGAACATCCAATTGTAAACAACAGCAAAGATTGAAAAAGAGCGCAGATCGCACAAGGCTAAGCCTCTGCAGATGTTTACCCAGATGTCTGCTTGTTAACATAACTGTAAAACTATTTCACTTTTTAAATGTAGCTCTAATTACCATTTGTTCTCAACTGAGGAACCTTGCAAAGTCCAATGTGATCCCAGATGCTCACATCAGCACTGAGATGTACATAATATGGTTTGATTGTTCCAATTATGGACGGGCTGGGAGAGGATCCTTTCCTGTGTGTACATTTGTTTTGCATTGACCAGAATTGTGTGCCCGGGGCCTCCCTGATCTTTCTAGCATGGGGCACTTTAAGGCCCCCACAAGGATCAGTTCATTCTCTTAAGCACCTACTCAAAGTCACAGTGGTGTTGGAACAATTTTCATAATGGGGTGCTGTCATCAATGTTACCTTTATGAACACAAGTATGCCTCTGACACCATTAATCACAATGTTTCATTTCTCCACAGTCCTTTTAATTGACTGTGAGTTTCAATTTAATTTTTCTTTTTTCACAATTATTTTAGAAAGAGAAAACACTTCATCTTACAGACTTTCGCCTATCCTTTACATAAAACGCATAAATGTCTTATACACTTTTTTGTGCTATTTTACATAGACTTATAGCATAACATACATAAAAGACATAACTTTGGTGCTTTGAACAAAAAAGTTTTTACAATACAATACAACAATGTCCAGTTAATTTAACTGTTGGAACCCTAACTTGCTTGGTCCTCAAATTTAACAGTTTCTTGTGGTCCTTAGCAGGGTCAGAAAGGTTTTTCTAAATGTTTTTTAAGGGAGAGCAGTAAATCGATTATTGTTCCTACTCTAGGGGAAACACCGTCTCCTTATTGTTTTCCCGATGTGTTCTGAATCGCTGCTTGTTTATTGCCAACGCGTTTCGACCTTTAATATTTGGACCTGAATCTTTAGAGTAAGGTCTTCCTCAGGGCTTGTACTGATTCTGGCCTCTGAAATCCTTAACGAATCAATCCCCTGACTTTTATGTCTTGTCATCAATGTTACATCACAAAAGTCACAGCATTGTGATAAATCCAAGTGGGATGTTTACAAGAGAATGGCAGAGCGTTATGTTAAGCTAAAATTGCCAATGCCGCACACCATTTTGAAAATGCAGGGATGCACAATATTTACAAGAATGCGGTGCACCCCTGCACTTCCCCTAGCACTGGCAATATATTTAGCAGCCTACGCCAATGCAGGCACTCTTTCACCATGGCGAAAGGGTGCGTGCATTGCCGGGAATGATTGTTCATGTGCAGGAAGGTTTCCCTTCCTGTATGTAAACAATCTGTAATGGCGATTCACACATAGAAGTTGCAACTCGTCATTTTTGAACGATTTTTTATGTGTGGGAAGGGACACCTTCCTGCACATGAACTATCACTAGTGGTGATTTGCCGTTTCTATGTGTGTGCTGCAAAATGCAGCACACATCGGTTAAGACCAGGTTTTCCCTGGCCTTATTTTTGGAAATGCCTACTATTTACGCCACCCTTGTAAATAGGGGGCAGTTTCAAAAAGCAATGGGTGTTGCAGTGGAACGCCCACCGCAACACCCATTGCCTGCCCCTTTCACACTAAGTGCTGCTTGAAAGGGGGCCTTATTCACAAGGCGGCGTTAAGCTACATTAAAAGGCTTGTCGCCACCCGAACGTCACAAAAATCGATGTTCTGGTGGCTATAAGTTCTTGTACAGATGCCCCCAACTGTCATGTAAAAAAGAGATGTAGAAAATGTACCACGTCATTAAGCAGGAGAATAGTAAGGGTGTACTATGTAGCCAATGGTATATTTTAAAGCACTGTTGTAGTTACACACTGTCATTACAGACGCCACACTTTCAGTTGAAATTGCCACAAAATGGACATAGACGTGCATTGTGGAAATTGGGTTTCAGCAAATATTTATCATTTGCACATCACCAATTAAAGTGTCTGGATTTGTTTTGATCCTATCAAAATCTTTGCTTCCGTCACACTTCAGAATTACAAAATATGTTTTTAATTTGTTCTTTTCAAATTGCTGATATACTTTTAGATTTAGAATGCTTTATTAAGATTATTTAATTGCATCATTTGAGCAAAATGTATAAGCAACGGATGTACTTTTAAATATGTGTATTGTTCATTTATCGATACCTAAATGTTGTGTGTTCGAAAACAACTGCCATACACCAGCTTTTGGTTTCACTTCCTGTACCCCAGCAAGTCTGTCACCTAGGTCACTTTTACAAAGTCCTGTCTCTTTGCAGTTAGAGAAATTGCAAGTAAATGCCAGTTTCTGAATAAGCAGCAATTTGTCGAAAGACACAGTATAACATTTGTCTTTGTCTTTGAAGGCTCAGAAAATGTGACAAGAGTAGCACAAAATCTTAAGGCTCCTTTGTCACACATTCATATTCTGAACTGTAATATATTTTTGGGGGTGCTGCAGCATCCCCAGCATCCCTACTTCCAAGGCTCTGCAAGGTCACACTCCGTATGACTATGAATGTGTAACTTATTGAACACCATTACCTCCTGTTGGAACAGAATTAGAGATCACCCATCTGCAATACCGCATGGGAAAGGAAAGAAGGCTCCAAGAACAAAATAGGCACTGGGGCATAAAATCACACAAGCTAGAGTTTTCCAATTAAAAATGATATCTGAGAGGATTTCTAAGGGGAACATGGTTTAAGAAGGATAACAAAGTAAATGCTATTAATGGGCAGCTTTCCAAATATTTGGAACAAGATCAGTTGGTGCATCAATCCCAGTCAAGCTTCCATTCTCATTTCAGGACAGAATCAGTTTTAGTTGAAGCAACCAATTCCATCAAGCTGGCTGTGGATCAAGCGAAACAGGCCACATTGATAATACTTGATCTATCCAAGGATTTTGGTTTGGTGACCCACTCTATTCTTCTTCAACACTTGGAAAATATACGAGCCAGTAGATCCACGCTGGCCTGGATAGGCTCCTTTGTTGCTGACAGATGTCATTCTGTTTGGGTGGCACAATTTACATCCGATCCCAAACAGATTAAGTTTAGAGTCTCGCAAGGCTATGCCGCAAGTCCAACCATTTTTAATAAACACACGACCCCTCTAGCTTCCCTTGTGGAGTCCTTTGGGGTCCAGATAGTGTCAAACACTGATGACATGCAGCGTCTTCTTTCTATGGATAACAACTCACCGGATGCCTTTACAATGTTTAAGAAATGACTTACTGCCGTCTTTCAGTGGATGTGGGCTAGCAACCTACAATGCAATGGCAGTAAAACTGAGATTTGGCAATTTTGCTTGCCTCCTCCAACTTTGGATGGGGCATACCGGCAAAATTATATCTCTCCACATTTGTTTGACTGAGGGTAAGTTTAGAGTGTGGAAATGCCGTTCATAGACTTCAGACCAAGAATGAGGTGGGCCCTATAATGTTGTACACAGTCAATGTTGGAATAATATTTGAATATCAACAAAGCTAGCACAAGGGCTATTGTTTGGGATAGAACACGAAATGGACAGAATACTTTAAATGAGGCAAAAAACGGTAAAATACATTTTTCGTTACACTGTTCACCAATGGAATCAGAAAAATTAAAATAAAGAAGAACAGGCAGGTTATGGGCAGTTTGACAGGGTAATACGGGCAGGCCCCTCAAGAGAAATCTATTAAATGGAAGACTAGTAGGATCACCAAAACCTATAAGCATTATTTCAGACTTATATGTGTTAAAGTGGCCATGTAGTCAAGAGAACAATGCATGCCTTCTTTCCCAATATAATATGGTAGAAAATTTGCATCTTTGGTATGGCTTCCCTCCAATTTTTGCCTTATCTTGTTTGCTGGAATTACAACTCTGTGCACTTTACCCCTGCTAAATGGGACTGAAGTGCCAGAGTTCCAACTTTAAACATGGTTAAATTGCACTATCCTTAACTGACATGCTCAACATTGCTACAAGCCTCTAGTATATGGTGTAGAAAATGAACCCAGGACTTGGGAGATAAATGTCACCTGTGGACTACAGCACTGTTCATGCCATCCACAGAGTGAGCCCATAAATCATGACTTCAGGCCTATCATGGGTAGCCTCAATGTAGCAGGCCACAAATCTGCTGTCAACCTGTCAACATAACCCTATCTGACAGGTAAAAAAACACTTCTTTCAAATATTAATACATCACCCCTAACTACATCTTGTTGACACCTAGGTAGGTTGCCTTATATTGATAAGTGGAACAAACTAAGCCTGGCCGTAGTTCGCGGAGTTTTGCTACGTGAAACTCCGTGAAGTTACAAAAAAAATCAGCGAAGTTCTGCAAGTGGCGGAGTGTAGTGCAATCTGCTGTTCACGCTGGTCTTCCTGCCTCTCGGGTAGAAATTCTACCCGAGCAGCAACACGCGCTCGCGAACTTACTGTTTGCGAGCAGGGAAAAACTCCACTGCTCTACGTGAAGCAGTGTTTTTTGCACTCTGCGAGCTCCGCGAACGGAGCAGAGTTCACCGCCCAGGCCTAGAACACACCCAAAATTTAAGTTTTGGCATGTTCCTTTAGTGACGAGCCCCCAAACTCTGTTTTTATTGGCAAACTGTAACTGGAAACAAGAAGGCTTTAAAGTTCAAATTAAATACTTTAATATGTAACATTTGACAGGAAACAGCTAGAATTCTTATTTAAAGTCTATTTTTCATATTTATTAAAAATCTAATTTATCAGTGGTTACATTTCTAACAAATATTAAGGAAAAGGAAACTTTACAAAGTTAAGTTTTCCCTTCCTGGAGGCTAATTTCCAATAGCCTGTCAGCTAATTTCAAGCCAGTGCTTTACTTTAATGAGGTGAGAAAACCACTCCCAGTACAGAACAATGGCTTAGACCTGCTGACAGGATAGAGTTGGGGTGGGGTTAGTCACTCCTAACAGTTAAGTAAAGACAATTGGGGAGGTTCAAGGAACTTTATTGACTTGAAATGAACAGAGGTTGTTGTATTCCGCTTTAGGTGTCCGTATATAGGTTTTCCTGATACATGTCCATATATAGGCACAATTCGCATTGCCCTTATATAGGCATAAGATCCCAGTCCCTATTAGGCATTAGCCATGCTATCCAAATACAGGCATGGTCACCTACATCCGTCCACCCCAACGTCACAACGAGTTCTTCGAAACCATACCCTTAAGCTCTTGGGAGTTTCCCCTAGCATAGGATTATTGATTTCTCTAAGAACTCATCTATTATGCATGAACCGCTACTCCTTAAGGGTTCATTCCTGTTGTCTTCCTCTTCCCGACTTTACGTCAATGCTAACATTCCAAGGCACCTACCAGGTATAAATATACCTTCCCTTGCCCAAGCAAGTAGGAGTAGACCTCGACTTTAGAGGAGCTCGTATCCCGGCCTGACGCACTAACAAGAGATGCTGTCATCCCTTCTCGCAGAGAATCCTGCTTCGAGTGTTCTGACCCCTTTCGCAGGGTGTTAGAGTTCAAGACCCAGAAAGAGATTCCTACCTCTCTCATTCTCAAGGTATGGAGTTGACTAGAACCTAGAGGGACTCTTGGCATACTAAACTTAGCAGACCAGACTTGGCATACTATTCTAAACTATAGAATAACATCCTATAGAATACATCACCTACTTCTTACCTTGTACTACACTTAGGTTAGGTACACTGGGGTAGAACTAGTTAGAGAAGCATCTCATGAGTACTCGCATTTTTAGCTTGTGTTATTTACGTATATGAATATATGTGTCATAGCTAAAAGATAATGCTAGCACAGTATTATTTCTTTCTACTGCTTACGCTGTACATAATATATCTCGCATATTGTCTTGTGATTATAACAGCTCATATCTCTTACACGAGAAACAAGACTGTTCAATAAATCCTTTTATTGAAATGCCCGTCTATTCTTTCTGTGTAACCCTGAAGAAACTAAGCATGCACGATTAGCTGAGTGAAACTGTTATCTGTGGTTTCCACGATTCTGAGAGTGTTCCGACTCTAAAGGGAAACAAAGTTGTTATGTTTATGCGGTTGCCAGAAACTACTCCCTTCTTGTTTACAAGGAGTTTCTAGTGGCCTCTGAATTAGCTGGTAAAAATTAATTAAGTTTAATATACTCGATAGGGGCATACTGACCTCAGTCCTATGCCAAATCTATAGGGTATATTATTCCAATGCGCAGAGACTGTTAGGGAAATAGGAACTACACTAGAAGGTGAAGCCTGGCTACTCATATTTTGTTGTAAGAAAATAACTGGGAGGGGAAATGATGTGCCTCCCAGGCCCACACTAGACAGCCTGGCTCCAACCCAATGGGAGGCAATCTTCCAGCAGACCCAATTTGGAGAGGACCTTGGGGAGTGGGCTGCCTTTTGTCCACAGCCACACAAAGGGAGGAAGAGTTTCCACATTTTAGATTTCAGGACTAAGCTGCAATGTGGTTTTGTTTGTGGTATAGTAAGCAGGAAATAGTGGAAATGTTCATTGGACTACCCATGGGAACATTTACCCCATTGGTAGAGGGGGCTAGGAGGCACCTCTTCCCACTGGCTAATGCAAACTATTAATGTGGCACCCCAAAAAACCCTCATTGAAACACTTTGTGCAGAAGAACAAAAGAGGACCGGGCCCTGCTTGTTGTAACCTGATTTGGTGGATCTGCTCCCTCTTGTACCCACCACAAAGAAGTATACATCAAGGGTCAGTTAGCTGACTCTCAGAGTGGCTACAGGGATACAACAAGATGCAAGAGGCATTTTTCCCGAAGTGACTAGCTGACCAGTATCAAAAGGACCTGGGCTGTATCTAGCTGATGCTCTCTGCTGGAGTTAGTTCTGGCATCTAAGTGGTCTGGGAACCTTAGAGGTGACTCAGATGAGCTACTCCTGAGAACCGGAAACAAGTTTTGGACTTCCAAGACCTCTAGAGCATCAGTGGGATCTCACAGAAAAGGTGTTCTATTGTTATGCATCTTCATCAGATTCAGCTTGACTCTCTGGATGAATTTGAGCTTCATGAACATGACTAAATCAAAAGGTAAAATCTTTGGCCAGAAACAACCTGCTTGGTGTATCCAACATGCGCCCCATCACAGTTGCCCTAAAATCATACCTGGGTCTCAGTCTACTCTTTCATATATTAACATTGGCGTTTAGTGCTTTTTGGCTCGATTTGTACTTAAAACTTAAAAATTCATCTACACGGCTGGTCTTACTTGATTTTTGTTGTTTTGGTGTCATTATTAATTATTAAAATGTACTCAAATTTTTAATTTGGTCTGGGACTTTTATTGTTTGATGTTTTGACTTTATTACTCTTTAGGTTCTGCATAAAAATTCATGTACATGGCTTCCTTTGCTGGAATTTGTTGTTTTGGTGTCATTATTATTTATTATTATGTGCTTTATTTTTCTAATTTGTTGTGGGATTTTGATTGTTTGGTAATTTGGCATTATTGCTGTTTTGGTTCTGCATAAATACTTTATACATTGCCCAAACATAAGCCTGTCTTCTCTGTATCATGGCTACCAGAGGAATGGGAGCAGATTAATTTTATTATTTTTGTGGTTCATTCGGACAAGTTAGTGTTATTGTTATTTGAGGTGGGCAACCACCCACCCTAAATAATAATCCACTTTCTTACATACATCATAGCAATTACCAACGATATGGGTTCCAGAAAGCTCCTTTGTTTGATGATGTATGATTCGGTTCTAAAACATATTGTGACATTACTTACTGACAGAGCCAGATTTTGTGCATTAAAATTTTGATACATGCTAAACAAGCCATTAAATGCCAACCATAACCTGGATTGCTAGTGGCTTTGATGAAAATATGGATGTTGTTAGTATACATATATCAAACCATGGTCAATCTAACAAAAACCTTCATGCTGAGTTTCATAGGGCCATTGAAGAGAATTGGTTCCTCTGATAGTAGTGATCAGTGCCAGACAGCACATCGGATGTTTTTGGAGGCCAAAGCATAGAAGGCCAATTTCAACTGGTGAGACTGATTGAACAAGAAAGTGGTGAATCATTTGTGGACTCAACCATGTCACAATTGCGTGACAGATGGCTGAGCAGTATTCTGGGATTCGTCTTGTTATATGCATTGAGAGTTGGACTGGGCACTGTATTGCTCCCTGCAGGCTGTAATGTTTTTGATTAATGGAATAGGTCTTATCCTTTGGCAATTATTTGCGGGAAGAGTCAGGACAGCCTCCTCCTACCACTTCTTTATGCCCTCTACATGGAAACCTTCCTTCTAATGATTCAGCACATGATATGGTTTGTTCTGATTATAAAACAAACAGGGAAGAAGGGCCAATATTTGCCTATCCCTAGAAAATGTACAAAGGGTCAGTTTTGGAGAACTTGGATATGACTTTGATGAGTTGATAGAGTTTTGCAGCAGTATATTATCCAATCATGAGATTAGGAAAGGGGAGGAGAGGACAGGTGGAATTTCCAGACGAAGATTTGGGCTTAAACTGGATTTAACTGTTGTTAAAGGATTAGAGAGACCTGGTTTTTCTGTCATGCTCAGTGTACCATTGATGGACCAAGGGCATCATTATGAGCTACTGGATCATTATCTGGTATTTTCTTTGAAGAAGTGAGGGTCAGCATACCATGTTTTTTATTTATTGTTTGACCAGATCTTTTTCTCTATGTCAGTTAGATAATTGTTGTATACGTTTTCACTGTTATTTAACAACCACAAGCTTGTGCCGACAACCTATGTGTATGTCCAGAGTGTGTGTCTGTGTGTCTACAGTGAGCATTTGATAACTGTATAGCAGTAGCACTCTATGTGCACGTGAGTACTAAAACCTATGGCATGAATCTTGGATGCCCCTGGTTTTGCATTGTACATGATGGCTGATGAGGACAGCTGGACAGTGAAAATGTATCGACTGCATTCTTCTTCCCGGATGGTTATCAATGCAGACACTGAGGATTGAGACAGGGCTATCTTTATAAATACCAAAAAGGTTGTGTTAGAAAGTGGGTGCTGATTAGTTCTTCCTAAGCTCTACCATTTGGTTGATGGTAGGGGTGAGGGGTGGGATTGCAGTTTCCGCTGTTCAGTGCGAGGAACTTTCTAGGGCATGCCTGCCCTCTATCTGCCTGATTACTACTTCAAGAAAGCCAATGACAGCTAAGTGCTAGAGAGCACTAACACCATTCCGCCAAAATATTGAGTAGTCCTTGTTTGGAGCAAGACCCACTGCTGCCTGCTTTGAGACGCAAAACCACCCCACTTTCTTCCAGTTCCAAGTTCTTCATGACCAAGGAAGGGAGAATGAGGCAGAGTACTCGAAGGGCTGATGTGTAACCAAGGCTGAGCTGCGCTTCACAGCCAGTCCTCAAGAGATTAGGGAACATCATTGGATTTCAGCACTTTTGGCTAGAAGAACTTAAGAGTCTGCAGCGCGAATAGACACCTGACTGCCTGTTGAGAGAATAAAGATAATGAGGGAATTAAGGAGTCTGCTTTGTTTTGTAGAAAGAGACCCTGTCAAAAAAGGAGAAGCCCAACATTTTTACAGAGTCAGGTAACCCATAGAGAGCAAACTACTTCAGAGAGTGAAGCCAAAAGGAATCTGTACTGTCAGTGGATCTCCCAGTCTCTCTCGACTGTTCATGCTGAGATCTACAATCAAAAGACAACACAGATGCAACAACCATCGTAACCACCAGGTAGCAGCTGCAGGCCGTTGTCTGGTGCTGCAATTGTTGCTGGAGGAAGAAGCTGTGTTGCCACCAAGGTACAGTCCGTTGGCCTGGGAAGGCTGCAACTTTAAGGGACACATTCTCACTGAAAAATAGGGCTTTGTGGGGCTGCAACTGTCTTGCTGTAGGACCCATCTGCATTTGGTCAGTGGAGGGCCGCAACTGCCAAAGATGCCATGACAGCTATGACAGGACCCATCATGCTGCATTCATCTGTCAAATATTGTCGCAAAGGGAGACCAGGTATGCCAAAGACATGGGCTGCACTAGACCTTCCCCCAACAACCACTGAAGAGCCAACAAGTCAGCAACATCAATAATGAGGGGTAGGAACGAGTGAACTCTTTGCATATCTGAACCTCTGGGCATAATGTAATTTGCACCTGTGCCTAATTCATACCTCTGTCACAGAATACTGGGAACTAGAATTTATAGGGTCATCTGGCGAGGGAGAGTACTAGAGGATTGGGGTATAGCACCCATATGAGATCATAACCAAGGGTGCAACCCTGCAATTGCTAATCAAATTGCACTGTATAGCATTTAGTTCTGCTGTATGATTAAAAGTACTTCCATTTACGTAAAGACAACTACTGGGTTGGACAATAAAATGCTATTGGTGCTTTTGAGCTCTTGCATCCACACTGACTCCCTGAAAAGCCTGTAGCTGCTTGCCCTCTGGGAGTGTGGAAAATGATGTACTTAGCCCAGTTTACAGAGCCCTAGTAGGAGGTGCCTCAGGCCACCAGTGGCCAATATCCCTTCTCTACCCTGTGGACCACTCAAAAGTGTAATATTTCATAAGTCAGAATAACAATGTGTTATACTATAACATGAAGAGTTTTCAGACTCTGCAAGATCCACTCATTGTGGTGGCTGGGGCTTATTTTTCCATATTAGACTTTGGCCCAGAACAAGTGAAGAGAAAGGAAAAAAAAGGGGAAAGAACAAGGAGGAGAATGATGTAAAAAAGGTGTCAAAGGGAGAATTCAAGAATGAAAAAGAACCTGCAAGGGTGCGATAGATGGGCTGGGGTGTATGTTTGCGGATAGATGTGGCATGAGGTGGAAGCAACACTAGACATCCTTTGTATTCGACAACTCCAACTTTAGGCCGCATCGGGCATGGGCTACTGAGAAAACGTTTTGGCACCAGCACTTACTTTACAAGTTAAACACTGAGATCAATTCAGCCTTCTATTCCTCCAATGTTTCTAAACAGAATACCATTACATATGGTAATAATTTGACAGTGAATGCATCCTTTGCCAGACTCATGCTGGACTTTGGCATTGGGACATGCATGCTGTGGGCTTGACCGCTTTTCTATTGATAATACTGGAGAGTATAACTTTCCATTTGCACGTTCCTTTTCATTCTCATAACATATGTAATATCAGTGACTTTGTCTGTGGGCAGGCATCCATCCTAGCATGTATGTGGGCAGGCATCCATCCTGCAAGATAGTTGGCAATAATACATGTGACCTGTACATAGTTTCTGAACCTTATGATTGGTTGCAGTAGTTTTGCAGAAGGTTCTTTGTGGAAATGTAGCTTACTGTCTTCTCCCATTTCAGCTACACAGTGAATGCTGTGCATGTGGATTCTTGGCTCATGTGTTCCGTATCTGCCAGTGTTGGTTCTCTCCTCTCCATTCTCTCCCTTCAACTATATGTCCTTATGACATGGTTCTACCCATGTTTGCATGCTTTTATTTTTTATCTGAAAATGTGTATATAGTTCTGAATGAATGTTCTCTCTCTGCTTTCACTGTGATTCCATGTCAGATGCATAGCACAGCCACCCTCATGTTTAATTACATGAGTTGACATCCGCTCACACCCATCATCTGTGGTGTGGAACTATGTGCTTAGTGGATGTTGCTTTTTGTTTCTATTGCTGTACAATGAAGTTTTTAGGGAGCACTAATACACTTTGACTGCCATATTGTATTGTAGTTGCCAGATATCAATATGTATTAGGTGTGATAGTAATAGGGTGACCACCTTTCTCCATGTCATTATGGACACTGTTTCCATTTCTGAACTTTTGAGTGATATTCTAATGCGTTCTGGGTGTTGTGGCCTTGTGTTAACCCCGATAAACTAATTAGACTAACGCAACTCAAATCAGTAGTTTGCGAATGAAAGTTCAGAACCAGAGGCACTGTCTGTCATTTCTTGATGCGAAGTTGTCAGCCTAGATAGGGTGAGCTGTATTATATATTCATGGAGAAACGCTCATTCCTGTGTTTTTGAATCTGTAATTGTAAGGTGTTCTTGTCATAGTCATGACTTTGACTACACTTCACATAATCTTTGTCATCTGGATCTTTGCACCAATGACAGAATCATAATTTGAGGAATGAGTTTTGAAGCAATGAGGATCACTTTGCCTTTTGCATCGTTTACACTAATCACATTATATCTGAAGTCTGTTGAACCCCAAGAGTACAGTGATACTCTTGACATGTGATTCTTAAAGTTTATAACCACTGTGCACATATCTGAATATTAAAAAGATTACACCCCAAACAGCTGAAAGACATGGTTAACCTACCGGAGACATGCTGGAAATGTAATTCTACTGATGGTGACATAGTCTATCTCCGACGGGAATGCTCCAGCTTAGCACCATACTGGAAGGGGGTATGGAACAGAAGGAAGGAAACATAGGTACTCCAGGGCACGCCAGGAATTAAGCAATCCCCCTGCATGATCATACGGGCTTCCCCCAGATAAAGCACAGAGAGCCAGGTGGTTCACCACTCCCTCTGTGGAAGCCAAAATAGGGATCCTTAGGTGTTGGAGAACCCTCTGCATTCCATATCTCCAATCCTGGCTGCAGTAGATGTATACTACAGCGCTGTATGAAAGTATATTTGACCACTTGTGAGAAATTGGTTGTTGGTTGAGGAGGTTGTGAGCCCTTCTCAAGTAACTGGCACATTCCCATCAAGGTGAACCATAAAAGTCACTAATTAATCTGTACTTATCCCTTCGGTGGCATGGCACAAAAGTAGTCAGACTCAATTTAAAGGCAATATGTAAAGTATTAATGCAACACACACATTTTAATAATGAGAAAACACAACACCAAATCCTAAACCAATTTAGAACAACAGAGTAAATGTTACTAAATTATTTGACACCAAAATGACAAAAATCCAATCAGTGAAATCGATGATATGCAGTTTTAAAGATTTATGTAAAAATAGTGCTTAAAATCTGTCGGTATATGGTCACGCTAGACAGAAATTCAGGATGACCGCGATGGATTGCAGACCGGCTTTGTGGACCAAGTAAGGTCTGCTGAGAAATGTACCTTACGTCTTGAATGTGGAGCATTGTGCTGTGCAGCAGCTGTACTGAGGAACAATGTGAGGACTGCGTCTGGGTTGAATCGCACAGCAGTGGTTCTGATGGGGTGGGAGAGGCATGATGCATGTTTGCATTGAGAATGCATCATGCAGTGGGGGTTCCGATAAACTGCTAGGGCTGTGAACCAGGCTTACGTCGGGCTGCATTGTGCTGCAACAGTTCCGATGAAAAGTTGCAAGATGTTGTTTCAGCCATATATTGCGCTGAATCAGTTTTGGTGCTGACCACAACTGGGCTGCCAGAGCACCTTTAGCCCCACTTCCAAGGGCTCAGAACTGAAGAGGCAGCACTTGGGGAGGTAGGACTCTGCTGGCAGAGTCCAGGTGCAGCGTTCAAAATCATTGGAGGTTTTACTGTTCTTTAGGCTGTGATCAGGAGACAAGCCAACTAGCTCTTGGTGTCACTCTGGTGGTCCTGGGTTCAAGGTGCAGGTCAGGTCCATCTTAATCAGGCAGCAGGGTAGAAGTGTAGCAGGGCAGCAGGGTAGTCCTTCTTGTAGAAGAGCAGCGTGGCAGTCCGTCTTCTGAGTTTTCCACAGGTCCAGAAGTCATATGAAGAGTGGGTCAGAGGGTCTCTTTTTTATACCTCGTGCCTTCATTGAAGGAGGAGAAGTTTCCTAAAGTCCCTGTTTCAGAAGTTCCTGGAATTTTGCCTCCCTTCCCTGTCATGGCTACAAGCACAATAGCCTAGTGTGAAATCCTTCATCTGTATGTAAGCAGGACACAGCATATTGATGTGTAAGTGAGAATGTTCCCAGCTCCTCCCCCATTCTAGCACACCAAATCCCTCTATTGTGTGGTTCTCTTAGAGGAATATATAAAGTCATTGTACCACTCACACTGAGTCATGTGACCCAGGAATAGGCTGCACACTCTAAAATGTTGGGAGAAGGAAATCCAACTATCTAAAAGTAGCAATTCCAGAATTGTGACATATAATCCGGTTTTACCAGAAATACAATTCCTCAAATGCCAAACTTGACCTTCCTGCCTGTCGCCTATCAAAAGTTATCAAACATTAAATTCAATAAGTTAACTCTATGGAAGAGGTAGACCTCACAGGAGTGGAAAATGAATTTTCGAGTATTTCACTGCCAAAACATATAAAACCTAAAAGTAGATGCCCAACCTTTTATATTACAATGCGCCCTCTCCTATGGTCTGTTTAGTCCCTACCTTTTGCTTGATTTATATGTATTAAAAAGGTAGTTTTAGGCTTGGCAAAGGGATTATTTAGCCAAGTCAAAGTGGCAGACTAAAATCACCAACAAACTGTTTTAGAGGGCTACTTAATTGATTGGCACAATGAGTGCTGCAGGCCCACTAGTGTTGATTTGGAGAAACAAGGGAAACCCAAGGATGTCTAAGGACCAAGGGTAATATTAGGCTATGAGGAACAGGGGTCCCTAAGCAGAGGTTAAGTAGTTGCACAATGCGCTGGGGATATAGATATAAGTTAACCCAGGGATCATTCAATCAGCTTATAAAGCATCAATGTATTTACACATGAAGTGAGACATAAGGGTGTGCCCCTCTGGTGTGCAATTGTACACGTAAGTAACATATGCAGGCAGAAAAGAAAAAGAGTGACAAAACCATATAAAATGAAAGTCATAACTCTGTAGAACAAAACACTGCTTCACCCTAAATGTAATTTACAAATGGTCAGAAGAGTCAGGGTACTATAGTTGATGACATTTTGATCCACATAAATGTCAGTATCATCATCAGGACAATACAGTGTATGCTTGACACCAAATAACTAAAGCAAGGAGAATTAGCTATATGGAAACCTGCAAAGGGAAACAAGATGGAAGAGAAGAGAAGAGAAGAGAAGAGAAGAGAAGAGAAGAGAAGAGAAGAGAAGAGAAGAGAAGAGAAGAGAAGAGAAGAGAAGAGAAGAGAAGAGAAGAGAGGAGAGGAGAGGAGAGGAGACAAGAGGAGAGGAGAGGAGAGGAGAGGGAGAGGGGAGGAGGGGAGGGAAAGAGAACAAAATAATGAGTCAGAATAGTCAAGGGATATAATGTCTGCTTAAGTGAGGTTTCATGCAACATGACCTCCATGCTGAGGTCATTGTGGTGTAATAAAGTGGTAGACACTTGGGGTCGCTGTGGAAGTGATGCAAAGGTCTTGCTAATAGTTGTACCCAGGTAAAGGAACGAAGGTTACCTATCAATGGATAATGGTGCAATGTGTAGGATACAATTAAAGTGATTGATTGAGCTGATGACTTTAAGTGGAGGAGAGCGCTAAAGGTAGGTACCGACCATATGAATGATTAATGGGATGTGGCGCCAGAATATCAGCGGGCAACTAGATGGAGGTCAGTTGGATGGAGCATTAAGTAAGGCGTGCTCATCTGCAGTATAACGTCCTCACATGCATAACCACAGAAACTAAGAGGGAGCCAAAAAAGGAATCAACCTCATACAAGTACACACAAAACAATTGTGGCGCAGTAATACCAATTTATCCATCATACCTGTGGAACACAATGGTAATCAAGAGTCTCCCCAGTACTTCAATTAAGGGGTCCAAGGTAACTCAGTGCAATATAGTGAGGTCAGTACCCTGTCACTGGAAGTAGAATGGGGAGAGTTGAATACACTGCAGTGTTGTGGAGTTAGAGTAAGAGACTCCCTCCCCTACGCCTAATTTTTGAGGATTAGAATACACTGATTTTGGAAACAAGATTTTTTTTAGGGAAGCAGAAACATTAGGTACCCACAGAAGCTGGTTCTCACCCCGAGAAGAAGAGATAATACAGAAAGGATGGTGTGTGTCGCCACATTCTCCCAATTCTCTGATCAAGTCAAAAAAACTATTTTTTGCCACTGGCCGGTGCTAAATGCTGGAGAGCTATTCCCACAGCAGTGTTTTGTTCTACAGAATTGCAACTTAAATTGTATATAGTTTTGTCACTTTTTTTCTTTTTGCTTGCATATATTTCTTATCCATACAATTGCGCCCGAAAGGGTACAACCCTTACAGATCACTTTAAGTATATAAGATTCCATTCCACATGCATATGATTTCTACAACCTAATGAAAATACATGCGTTTGTTGTCCAGAGTATCAAGACACGTGGCTTGGTTTAGAGAAGTGTGATATTCTCTGAGAACTGTGCTTAATTAACTCCTTCCTTAAGTGTAATTCTTTATTGGATAATTCCAAAAGGAGGAATTTCCACTGACATACTACAGCATGAAAGCCGTTATTACACATGTGGAAAATTCTACACTTGAAATTACTCTTGAGGATAACATCAAGGTCTACTTTCTTTCAGAGGGGTATATGTGACCATGCTTCTGGAAACCAAGCACACTGTTTGCCTATCAGAACTGGATGATCAGTAATCTCAATGTATTTTGATAATTACAGTTCGCAGGCAGAGCATGCCTGTATCATGTGAACTGTTCTGGTTTTGCAGCATGAACTTGTGAACTTGAGAAAAGGTATGTTTAGTGGACATTTGAAAGTTCTGTTTCAGCAGATAGAACACTTTAACATTTCAGTAGAATATCACAACAGACTCATTTGTAGGTTAGAACCAACACATTGAGGCACAATTTTCAGAAAGATGTAGAAACCTGCACCTGCCTGCTTATGATTGTGCATGAATGCATAGTTTCTGAATTTACATAATTTACAATGGCTTTCCTGGGTACCTCGGGAAAACTGTAACACACATTTACTCGAGAAACTGTAACTTTCAAATTATTCCTGCATTCTTCCCATGAGAAGAGCCTGGCATCTGCTCACTAGCACCCATCTGTAGCTTCTATTTATCACGTTGTGTTATTTCAATTTGCGCACTTTTTCTTCATTATCACATATGAGAGCACCCTGAAGTACATGAGTTCATGGTGTGCACTATACAAAACCTTGGTGTATTTTGTTTGATTTAATAAACTATAATGTTATTCGAAGTATAACGACAACCTAGGCCACCCAGAGGGATGATATGTCCAAAACCTTGCCTCTTGGTTCACTACTGATATTGCTGTCAAGGTGGGCGGGGGCATTAAGTTAATTTTGAAAACTATCACTTCTAATTAATGCTTCTCAGAGCAGTGATACAATATGATGTACTAAGGTGATACACTTCTACATGTTAATAAATTACACTTATTTTAATATTTTAATGAGAGTGCTCTCAAAGAGAAGTGGCACAGGACACCTTCTTTGCTTCTTTTCCTTTACTCCTCCATTTAACCTGTCAATAAATGTTTGTCTGCTAAGTGCTGCTTTTTACAAGGGGGTGATGTGTAGAAGTCAGGGGGGCCACAGGCATCCTTGGACTCTACTTTGAGTATCCCTGCTCTAGTTCTTGATGTGGCATTTTGCCCTTGGCTTATATTTGTTGCTTACTGGCTATTTTGCATTAAACATGTGTTTAGTTTCCTTATTGTCTTTTTACACAGCCATGAATCATCCGCATCATGAGTAAAAAAAAATCTTTGTGCGAGTAACTCTTTTTATGATTTATTTATTATTTCTGAAATGGATTTACATTCATAAAATGGCTCTCTGCATATGTAAGCTAAACTTACGTGCACAAATACAATTGGCCATTTAAAACAAAAACAACAATATTGACTTACTAATAGAAGTGAGGAACGAAATAGCAATAATACCAAAAATATTAAAATGCAATATAAACCAATAACTGTATTGAGGTGATGAACTTATAACAATATTAATATAATATAAGTACACCTCACTCTTTGGCCGCGGAAAAAGTAAATACACTTTTCCTCATGTTACACCCTCCAATGAAGCAATCGCTGGATCCTTTTGTATGTGGCAGTGCATTGCTTTTAGCCTTTGAAAATCACATTCACCTGTTGTCTTTGTTGTTCCTGCCAATTAACTCACAATTCTTTTGTAGCAAATGTTGTCTTGTTCTTCAGTATGTGTCTATTTATGTCTCACTCTCAGTACCTATCAAATGCCAGGCATGACTTTGATGGTATTTCCTCTCCCTACTGATCCATTTAGCTTTTTTTCTCTCCATTTTGAAATGATGAAAGGCGCCATGGCACACGCTCTTGGCACTACTTGTCAACGTTCATCCTTGTCATGACCGAGGTGCCCGCCTCGCCCCGGTGGAACCTAAAACGCTTTAATCCCCATCCTGCAGTCTGGTGTCACATTAGGCAGGTGTTCACAGATGATAAATGAAGTGAGCACACACATACTTTCATAGCTTGCATAGTTTGCAGGAGCAAAGTTATTCCTAGAACAATATGTTAATTATGCATCCCTAAAAAAGAAAACATTGGCCAGGGTTAAAAACACGGGCATACATTTTAGTTGTGTAGACAGACTCTTGCATTCAAGTTTAGTTAAACATGAACATTTGGCAGGCCGTGGTGTTGCAGATATATAACGAAAAATCAGCAAAAAATGTACACCATGGAATAGGGTCCAATATTGTTCACAAAATTGTCACAACTACCCCAAAGCAATGGTATTGACATTACACACAATCCAAAATGTTGTCACAGTTGCACTCACAAATAAAATACTTTTCTAAGTTCCTTGCCCTGTGTCCATGTAAATGCCTGCTCACTCGTTTACTATTTTGTTAAAGCGGGTATGTTTTACAGGGCAACATACCAGCTCACTAATTTGCTGACAAAGCGTCTACATGATTTTGCAGCAGTGGTGATTACTTTCCCTTATGTATCAATGCCCGTGTGAGCATCTCAACTGCAAAAGTGTTGGATGCACACATATGCATGACACGTGAAAAAGTACCACCTATACGGAGCTGCGGTCGTGCCCATATGTGAGCAATCCAAGGAATGGGTATATGGTCCAAAAAGGACTCACATGTACATTGCCACAAACAGGGTCAGAATCCTCGAGGTGAAGTGCTGCTATGAAGGGGGGCCTGAAGAAAGGGATCCACATCAAACTCTGATGGAAAGGGGTGAGTACGCACCCCAAATCCTTAATTCCTGCTGACTGGAAGGTGCCAGTCTCACCGTTGTGGATAGGTAGTGGAAAAACCAACTCGAAATTTGGACAATGGTGAAACTTTCCTGTACCACCCTATGGCAGCTGCTTTTACCCGACCATGACCCGGTGTTCTGCACTGGGCTGGCAGTGTCGGCGGTTCAGCTGCAGTCTTACCAAATGCTATCCGCACAACTCTTAATGCATCAGTTGGACTGGCGAGCTCGCAGCGCTCGGACCGCGACTCCGGGTACCATGGTCCACTGACTGCCAAACTCATAATAAGGCCCTTAGTCTCTGACCTGAAACCCTGTGGAGAGACTTCCATCTGGCTCTCACTGGGCACTCTGTGACACCTCATATACCTTGGAAGCATGCAAAATGTACTTAAGGGTGCCTGAGTACATGGGAGGTGGAGTATGCCAGGTATGGCGTCCCGCTGTATGTGTGCAGTTTCTAAGATTGTTGAGTGCACCATATTCCTTACTGGTTTGCAGTGCTGCTATATCCTTCTTCCTGATTAACCCCCTGCACAGCTCCTCAGATTCCCCTATCAAAGTGGAATTCCTTGTGAGACCAAGTACAACTTTCTAGCTTAAGTTCTCAAGCCAGAGAAAGGAGAATGAGAGATCTTTAGTTCTGATGCTGTAGAAGAGTTGTCAGAGAACAATTCACAAGCAGTGAATGACGCTTTTACCTCATGGTGTTTCTGTGAAGCTTTAGTTCACCGAAAGGAAAAAGTGCTATGGACAAATTGGTTCCCCCTGCCATTTGAGGCTAACTGTATTTGACTGGACAGCCAGTCTTGGGTCAATTGTCTCAGGACTGAATATAGGCAGACCCCTGCAACATAGCGAGTGTTCATGTTTCACTTAAAAAAGCTCTACACTCTGACTTTGGGCGAGGTGACGACCAAAGACATAATTCTTGGCTGTCTCCCTTAAGGGATAAGAAGTATGCTCCCTAGTACTGAGGGAAGGAACTATGCTGAGCTTGGCTGAGAATGGACATTGCCTGGAGTACCTAGAATACGTATTGCACTGCCAGAACCCGAGATGCAGCTGTTTCCTGCAGCGCCATGAAGTACTGGGTTTTTAAAACCCAGCGGTACAGGGGAACACACCCTAAGACTTCGAGTTCTTCCTGTTTCAGACCCACAGAAACACAGAGTCTTCTAGGTGAAGTCAAAGATCGTCTTTATTGGCTGCAGACCAATTACAGGTATCCGAGAAGTACAACACAATGTATGTTCTCAGGAGACTGCTTAAACTTACAGAAACGGGCTACTCCTTATATACAAAATATCATGCTTCAGGCACACATTCCTTGTTTTACGATATGGTCATTCATATGTATTCATTACAAACGAAAAAGGCAGAGTCATGATGACCATCCCACATTCCAGTTCAGCCAGCCCACAATTATTTACCCAGCGAGGCTCAGATCCCACATCAGATATCAACAGACCCCAATAAACACGGGCACCTCCTGTTTGTAAAACAAGCCATAAAGCAGGAAGAGTCAGGTGTGAAAGAGATTAGCCGGAGGCTTGTGTGGGATGAAAAGGCTTTATGGTGTGTCAAACCCTGATGCTAATCACAGGTGGCCGTAGGATGGGGAGCTCGTGGGACCGGACTGACCTGGGGCGGTGGAGCCAAGTCGCACAGGTCACAGAGAAGTCAAAGGAAGGCACATGTGTTCTAAAGGCCGGTGTTTGTCCTTGATGTGTAGCCTATGTGAGGGCAACCATAAGATGGCCACCGCTCCAAGATGGAACCCACGAAGTCAATGTGAAATATCGTATACAAAGTACATTTATCGATAAAACGTTATGCAAAGCACTTGTACATACTGCATTGGCCATTCGCGGTTCGCTAATACCGGAATAGACAGGGGTAGGGCCCTGCCTCCTACGCGGTCCCAAATTTTAAAGTACCACAGACCCTCCTTTTGCCCTTACATAGGCAATAACTATGCTTATATCAATCCGAGTCCAGGTCTATATTCATGAAGTCATGGAGATGTTGCTGTAGCATCATCCTATTACTTAGCTCGTCCCTCGATACAGGTTTCCTTACACATAATGTAGCACAGAGGCCACATATCGCAGGAGCACACTGTATACACAGACAGAACAGGAAAAGAATGGCTAAGATCATTCCAATGACCATCAGAATCTTCCAACCCCAGGCAGATATCAGTTCCCAGAACCACCCCATCAGTGACCAATCTCCTTTATCCACGTGTATGGATTCAGATATTTTATGCAGTTTGGAGAAGGCTTGATAAACTGTTGGAGCGTTATCTGGTATGAAAATGCAACAGCTAGATTGGATAACCTTACATACCCCACCGCGGTCTGCAAGTATGACGTCTAGAACCATACGGTTCTGCAAAGTCATAAGGCGATCCGCTTGGAGCTCAGCTGTCAAATTACCAAGGGCACCAGCCGTAACATTAACAGTGGATTCAACCACACGAGTCAGTTGTCTCAGGTTCCTACTATTGACCATAGGTCCCCAAAACGGCAGGAAACCCAGGAAGAAATCTCCTGCTTCCTGACCGGCAGTATCCTCCTTACTAACCACGCCTCACACAACTCTGGTCTTGTGATAATCAGAGGCAGCAGTAAATGTTGGCGGTAGCAAGTTTGCAATATAACATGTGCCCGAGAAATCAGGGGGCAACCATGTATATTCTCGGTCATTGCAGACAAAATATGTACCCTTGGCAGCCAAACACGCAGGGATAAACTGCGATGGAAAAGTGTACGTTTCAGTACAGTCACTTTTCCCCAGTTGAGCTCTTGGATTCTGACCATTACCTTGTAAACAGAACCGACCTATGTGGGGTACGACCCAAATTGGGGATGAGATTTTTCGCTGCCTTTCACTCAGACTAATGCTATACCCCGTCGCGTTCCAACCTACATAAGCTCGCAATTCATCCTTGGGAATAGATGAGTATGCGTCGATATCTCTGCTCATATCGGCAACTCCTTTCATTAAGGCCTTATTGTTTGTGCTAGGTCTGATGGAACGCGGTTGTCGCGGGGAGTAGGCATCTAATCCAAAAAGAAACATGGTCTGGAATGCCCATGACGATCCATTATAGCTAAACGGCAGCACTAGATAAGGAATACCCTTATTAATGGTATGTGGCATTAACCCACACACCCAGCAATTGGTTGTATTCATGACTAGTTGGTGCTGGTGCAGGAGCTGAATAAACGAGTTATTTACAAACTCAGACCGTCTAGCTTGTTCGTGTTCAGGCAGAGGGTGGAAGGAGTGCAAGGAGACAGTAGGAGGAGGTATAGGCTGTTCAGTGGGTGCAAACGGCGCTTGAGAGGAGAAGAATACAAATCCTACAGTAAACACCATCATACTACATAGTATAAAATGACATAAAAATACAAAACGTTTGCTCTTCATTATTTTACATATTTTCGTCTTAAAGTTCATTTCCTCTGCGGGTCTCTCCATCTTGAAAAACTCCATCCTCTAATCGTGCCGCTCGCGGCGGGTGAGTATCTTCTGCTAAGGAGTACGCCTGTCAGTCCAGGGAACGCCCTAGACCAACCAGAACCATTGACCTAACGTCTTCGGCCTGTACCCCAAAGTCTTGGCACCACGACCCTGCGGCTGAACCCGGATGGTGGTCCGAAAAACAAAAAATCAAAAAGTCCTTCAGATGGGAGAGCTATAATATCAAAAAATAGTAAGGGAAAGGAATTTTTATTTGTCCATAGGCCTTGGCCTCAAGTTGTAGCGGAATCGGCCAGGTACTGTCTGGTCTTGGAACAAGAGTTCAGGCTCCGTGGTGTCCAAATGAATTGACGGTGGCACAGCTTCTTGCAAAATATCGTCACTTTCTTGTTCTGAAGTTGTGCCTCTTACGCGTGCATCACTAAATGGTACAAAACGAGGTACAGTGTCTGTTTCAGAATTAGCGATACCCTCCTGGCCCACTGGTCATATGGTAGAGGCAAAGGGATCCGTTTGCAGTGGGCGCCGTGAATCCAATTCTTTTTCCCTTTCACTCGAACCGCTGATCTTGTCGATAGAAGTACGAGGTGAGGGCCGATCCAACGGGGCTCATCGCTGTTCTTTTGCTGAAAGTTCTTCACGAGTACCCACGAGCCAGGATCGATATGGTGTCCTGGAGCTTCAGAGGCCTGGGGGAGTGTATCGTGCACCTGTTGGTGTAAAACACGCAATTTAGCCGTCAATTCATACAGATAGTCAAGTAGTACTGGATGTTCGATTTCGCTGAATTTTGTCGGTCTTGGCACACCCCACACATTGGCCTGGCGGCCAAAAACCACTTCATATGGACTAAGTCCCACTCGTGAATGCACCGTCATTCTTGTAGATAGAAGTGCTAAAGGCAGAGCGTCAGGCCATTTAAGGCCGGAGCTCGCCTGGATTTTGGCCAGTTTGAGCTTCAGAGTGCCGTTGTAGCACTCTACTAATCCAGCTGATTGGGGGTGATTTGCAGCGTGAAACTTCTGCTTTATACCTAATCCCTCACACACTTTCTTCATCACTTTACCCAAAAATTCACTCCCATTATCACTTCACACCATTCTTGGCATTCCAAACCTAGGGAAAAATTATTTCACGAGGACTTTGGCTGTGGATAAAGCAGTGTTGTCTTTTAGGGGATATGCTTCTATCCATTTTGAAAAAGCGCAAACAACAACCAGTACATATTTCAAGTTGTTGCACCTTTCCATGTGGATAAAATCTAGCTGCAAAACCTCAAATGGATATGATGGAGGCGCAAAATGACCAGCTGGAGTTGGGGTTCCCCTACCAGGGTTATATTTCAAACATACCATACAATTCTTGACCACATTCTCTGCACACTTGGGAATTCCAGCGTTCTGCCATACTGGAGCCAACAACTTACAGATTCCTTTCACACTGATATGTGCCATTCCATGTGCCATAGTAACCACTGGAAGCACATATGCATCAGGTAGCAACCATCGCCGATGTTCTGACAAATCAACCCAACAACCATTCTCATCCAATTTACCCGTACTTTCTCTCCACTTGCTCAACTCTTTCTCTGTGGCTTCAGCTTGAAGGGACTTCACACTCTCTATCGTGTCTTCACACATTCCAACATCACCAACCCATCTTGCAGGGCCTGCAACATACATTCGAGTCTTCACATCTTTTGCTGTTTCTTTCGCGATTTCATCAGCAAATGCATTACCACGACCAACATCATCAGTGACTTTCTTGTGCGCACTGCATTTCATAATCGCAACTTGTAACGGTAGGGTCAGGAGATCATTCACCAACTTGCCATTCTGAATTTTAGCTCCATGCGAAGTCAGGAACCCACGTTCTTTCCACAATCGCCCAAAACTATGAGCCACGCCAAAGGCGTACTGGCTGTCAGTATATATGTTCACTTTCATTCCTTCAGACAACACGCATGCTCTTGTAAGGGCAATTAATTCTGCTGCTTGAGCTGAATTATGTGGCACACGTGCAGTTTCAACAATCGTGTGCAAAGTCGTGATAGCATATGCAGCAGTCGTATCACCATTCGGAAACTTGAAGCACAAACCATCCACCCATAAGGTACCATCACACTCAGTTAGGGGAGTATCTTTAAGATCCACTCTCCCTTTTGTCTCTTCTTCTGTTCTAAACAGACAATCATGTTGCTCGATCTCATCTATGTCTGCTGGAATTGGCAATAATGTAGCTGGATTCAACGTGTTGCATCTCTTTATGTGTATATGGTTTGCCAACAGTGTCAATTCATACCCTGACAATCGAGCACTAGTTAAGTGTTGTGTCTTGGTCCGGTTTAACAATGTGTCCACAGCAGGTGGAACGATTACAATCAATGTGTTATCCATTACCAATCCAGCAGACTGTCGAATAGACATAGCTGCTGTGGCTGTAGCTCTCAAACAACTTGGCAATGCCCTCACTACCGGGTCCAAGGTTGACGAAAAATATGCGCATGGACGCGGTCTGTCACCAAAAGGCTGTGTTAACACTGATAATGCGCAACCGTCCTTTTCATGGACATACAATGTAAAAGGCTTGCTGTAGTCAGGGGTACCCAACACAGGAGCTGAACATAATGCAGTTCGCAATTCCAAAAAACTTTTCTGACACTCTTCAGACAATGGGACAGGATTCGGTGTGTCTTTACATGTTAATGCTAACAAAGGTTTTGCCAGCAAAGAAAAATTCGGTATCCAATGCCTACAGTATGAAGTAATGCCCAAGAAATCACGCACTTCTCTCTGTGTTCTTGGCACACTTAATTGTGCAATGGCTTGAATTCTTTCTGGGGTTAGTTTCCTTCCCTCCTTCGATAAGAGATGACCTAAGTAGGTCACTTCTTGTCGACAATATTGCAGTTTTGAGAGAGACACTTTGTGATGAAAGGCAGACAAATGACGCAACAATGACAATGTAGCTTCTTTGCAAATCTTTTCAGTATCCGCGGCGATTAGTAAATCGTCAACGTACTGAATAAGGATAGCGCCACTAGGTAAAACTAGTGCATCAAGCTGCGCTTTTAAAGCTTGACTGTATATTGATGGACTTTCACAGTAGCCCTGTGGAGCGCGTTTAAAGCGGAAGCTTCGACCTCCTAAACTGAAGCCAAAAATGTCCCTGCTCTCTTCTGCAATTGGGATGCTAAAGAAGGCATTCTTTAAATCGATCACTGAGAACCATGCAGCGGAAGCTGAAATCATAGTTAACAAGGCAGTTATATCAGGGACAACTGGAAACTTTGGCACAACTATTTTATTTACCCCTCTAAAATCAATCACAAATCTGTAAACAGGTGGCTGTGAAGGGTCCGTTCATTTTAAGACAGGTAAAACAGGGCTATTGCAAACGTTGCCTCTTGTCTCTTCAATTACACCCTTTTTAATCAAATCACTGACAATTGCTAACAACGCTTTCTGACCTTCATTGGAGATCTTGTACTGGGGAATGCATGGCAATCTGACATTGGCCTTTAAAGTGACTACATATGGCGGTTTTCCAAAAGACCCACATCATTGGGACCAGTAGCCCAAAGGACATCTGGAAGGGATGACAATTCGGGTGGCAATGTATTCTTTGACAAGTACATCGGGGAAATCACTTCCTTACCCAATGTAAGTTGTACTCCTGAGGGAGAACAATATAGTGTTGCATGCAATCTTTTTAACAAATCCAACCCTAACAGATTTTCACCACAACCTGTCGTTAGGATGAGGGGTGCTTTTAGCTCACAAGGTCCAACAGAAAGGGGCATAGGACTAGAAATCGGGTTCCTAACTGGGGCGCCAGAAAAACCTACTGAAACATTCATTTCGCCAGACAAAGGCGCGCCAGGGAGTTTTGAATGCATAATTGAACTCTTTGCAGCACCAGTATCCAGCAGAAAGGGCTCTGTTACACCTGCTGTAGTCACCTTAACATACGGGCCACTCTGATCCACTGGTACTGAAACAACTCCCTCTCTCTGTCTATGGCTGTCTAGTAATCATTACCTTCTACATTGTCGTCTTCTGCATAATAATCATTATTATACTACTGAGCTGTATTACCAATTGCATTTGCTTGCTGATCAAAGCTATTTATCGTATTTTGAGGCGGAAGAGGACGCGCGTTCTGGGGAGCATTTCCACGCCCTCTGCCTCTAGGAGCTTGCTGACCACCTCTACCTCTTGTGCCATACGCATTATTAGTACGCTGCAACAATTTAGGACAACTATACTTAAAATGACCTTCCTCTTTGCAATATGAACATTGATTGGGACCTATAGGGATACGTGGTTGATAATACCCATTCATTTGCTGGTTATTCTGAAACTGTTGGGGTTGCTGATAGATACCTTGGGTTTGCCTATAATTATTCTGTCTCCACGTGGCGGATAAGCCTGCTGTAGAAGGACCTTCGTTTTCAATTCTTTCGTTTTCTTGTCTGTTCTATCCTTTTCGTCTTTATCCCTATTTTCGTAATACTGTGCAGTAGCCAGTATTTGCGCTGATGAGGAAACAGCCCAAGAACTCTCTGAATCTTTTAATTTCTTACACAACTCGGGAAGTAGATTCTGCACAAATGTATCAACAAATAACCGTTGGCCACCTTCAGTACTCATGTCTTGACCACTGTGGTCGATAAACGTTTCTTCAAACCTTGTAAAGAAATCGGACACTGTTTCATCTTTCTTCTGCTTGCATGCGGATAATTTATCCCAATTCACGCGCATCGCGAGCATTAAAGTTTTCATGTATGTAATAATTCTACCAGGGAGGTCTGCTACGAGGGGCTCAGGTTTTGCACCACCAACTTGTCTAGTGTCTGCGGCAACGATATTAGCCCATGTGCCCCTTAGTTCTGCAGCATGATCCGTATTACGAATGGATCCCCAGAAAGGCTGTGGAACCACATTCCCGAACAACATATCTATGTCAGCCAGATTCATGACACACGATTCTGCAGTCTGTGATAACTCCTTATAATATCCTGTAGGGTTTTTACGGGGGTCAGGCAATGTCTGCTTAAGCGCTAATACTTCAGAACGATTCCATGGGACATGTACCCAAACACGCTGGAAATGAGCTGGAACAGGTGGATTAACATTTGCATCAGCAGGTCTCCAAACTGGAGGAACCTCACGCATCGGATATTGGCGCGCTTTTACCTTTTTCCCCACAGGGAATTCCTGTTCGAACAATGATTGTTGACAATCCTCATTCCTGAAGGACAGTAAAGTCGCAACTGCTTTATCTACATCGGGACCCACAATTGTACCTGTTCCAAAATCAAATCGCACTCGACACAACTCCTGCGGGTTTGAGTTTGAACCATGATCTTCCAATTCCTCACAGAGGAATTCACACATTTTCTCAAACACATACCTCTGTTTTGGGGCGTCCCATTGGTGAAAAACGCTAACAACTGACTCCACATCATAGAGTGAAGGGAAAACAATCCACCTACGCGCCATATGATCTAATACCTCTTTCTCTTCAGGATTAGGCAGCTGACTACGCAACTGCTCACGTTGTAAACCAGGGGTCATACTAGATGACCCAAAGAGAGGCGACATTAAACTAGTAACTACATTAGCTAGTCGTTATCGTGCTGAAGGAGAAGTTGAGGCGAAAACAGGGGGAAAGACAGAGGGAAGAAAAGCGGATGCAGATACAGGTACCTGGGTAGTGTAAGGAAAAGCGCCAGGGGAGACAGCTGATGTACTAGGCAAAGTCGCAGGAAGCGCAGGGGCAACAGGTAACAAAACTGGCGGCCCTTGAGAGGGCTGCACTGCAGGGATAGGAGCCAGCTGAGGAGGAGCTGGCAGCTGTGAGAAGGCTTGCGGCACATTAACTGGAGGCTGCACATTTACGAGCTGTGGAGGCGCTGTGGCATTTTGCGCATACGGGGGTGGCGAACTTAGCAAATGGGACATTATGGAATCTTTCTCTTTCTCTTTCGTCTCATCTTGTGGAAGGGGTGACAAAACTGGGTAACATTTATCGATCCCTAGTTTGCGCTGTCTATGTAATTGCTCATTCATTTGTTCCTCCTCATTATCTTTAAATTGGACAGCTGCTTGCATCATTGACATACCTTTTCTCTCTTATTCCTTTTCGCTAGCTTAATTTCCTTCTGTTTGGCTTCCTTTCGCCATAGGCGGAAAGAATCAAACATCGCCGGCCGGGCTTTCTTTTTAAATAATTTAACTTCCAAATTATCTAAGATATCTGTATCGAAACTACCATTTTGGGGCCATTTTAAAACACCGTCCTTTCTGGTGTATTGGATCCATACTTCATTATATGCAATGGGGCCCACGCCATGTTTTACATAAAGCTCATAAGTTGGAGTTGCAATTGGAGGAACCGGACATGAATCCTCTAATTGGGAATCCCTTCTACAACCCAAACAAAACCAATTACCAAATATATTAGAACCAGGCATCTTCGCTCACTAGTCTAGTTTCAAACTTCAAAGGATTATCGAATACGATAGTCTCGTGAATACACGAGTCCTCTGGCTTTGGCACTTGCAAGTTCCAAATCAAAGCGATCCCGAAGGATACCAAATTCCCGAAGGATACCAAAACAAACTGGGAGACGCTCCACACTTATACTTAACTGAGGTAGCGATGATCCTTGGCGTCACCAGAAGACTCTCTCAATTGTTTCACTCTACCAAATCGTCAAGGGTCCAAAACAGGGCGATTAATCAGGGCAGCAGTCCTTCGTAGCCGTCGGGACGCGGAGAACCTCGCAGAAAAGACTTTCAGACCACGTCGACATGCAGGGGTCGATGAAGTAGCGTCCTTCCTCCAGAATTTCCACACGAAGCTCCTCACGAACCTCTGGCTTGGACCGGTACTGCTGAAATCGCCCTACGTTGGGCGCCAACTGAAGTACTGGGTTTTTAAAACCCAGCGGTGCAGGGGAACACACCCTAAGACTTCGAGTTCTTCCTGTTTCAGACCCACAGAAACACAGAGTCTTCTAGGTGAAGTCAAAGATCGTCTTTATTGGCTGCAGACCAATTACAGGTATCCGAGAAGTACAACACAATGTATGTTCTCAGGAGACTGCTTAAACTTACAGAAACGGGCTTCTCCTTATATACAAAATATCATGCTTCAGGCACACATTCCTTGTTTTACGATATGGTCATTCATATGTATTCATTACAAACGAAAAAGGCAGAGTCATGATGACCATCCCACATTCCAGTTCAACCAGCCCACAATTATTTACCCAGCGAGGCTCAGATCCCACATCAGATATCAACAGACCCCAATAAACACGGGCACCTCCTGTTTGTAAAACAAGCCATAAAGCAGGAAGAGTCAGGTGTGAAAGAGATTAGCCGGAGGCTTGTGTGGGATGAAAAGGCTTTATGGTGTGTCAAACCCTGATGCTAATCACAGGTGGCCATAGGACGGGGAGCTCGTGGGACCGGACTGACCTGGGGCGGTGGAGCCAAGTCGCACAGGTCACAGAGAAGTCAAAGGAAGGCACATGTGTTCTAAAGGCCGGTGTTTGTCCTTGATGTGTAGCCTATGTGAGGGCAACCATAAGATGGCCACCGCTCCAAGATGGAACCCACGAAGTCAATGTGAAATATCGTATACAAAGTACATTTATCGATAAAACGTTATGCAAAGCACTTGTACATACTGCATTGGCCATTCGCGGTTCGCTAATACCGGAATAGACAGGGGTAGGGCCCTGCCTCCTACGCGGTCCCAAATTTTAAAGTACCACAGCCATGAGATATGTAGCATTCCTTAGCTAGAACAACACCTGAGAAATGACATTGTTGCCTAGCTTGACCCGAACAATCCAAAATCCCTGAGTAGCATTCTCACTAAGCCAGACCTTCTGCAGGCATTGAGGAAAAGTCTGGGACTTTGTTAAAATGTCTTTCCTTTGTGAAATGTGAGCTCTTGCACCTGGAGTGTGATGATCCCATTTGTAAGAACCCTTGCCTGCAAAACTCAGTTATGTGTGAACTAGTCGCAGCACTGAGAATTGGCTTCTATCACAGATGTGAGTCCCTCCTCTCCTACGAATATGGTCAACCTCTACTGACCCCTATGCAGGCACCTGACTGGTGTGTGTGACCCATTCATGGTACATAACCACCGTGAACTGCAATTTGCAACAACACCCCCCTGCCATTTTCAAGAATACATTGAACTAAATCTCACCCTTCAGCATCACCAATCTGGGGACAGGATAGGAGAGGGAACCAAAACCACCCTAGTCAGTATAAAAAGAGAGCTGCTGAGTCCTTCAATGCATACAAGAACAGCTGCAATGCTACGTGATCTCTCAGCAGCTTATAATACCATGGACCATGGCATACTGCTACACAAACATAAGGAATGGCCTAGGGTCACTGGCTCAATCTTGCAATGCTTTCGACCCGTCCTATCCACCCACAGTTTACAAGTATGGACTTGCTCATCCCAGCGGTGTGATGCAGTGTACCTCAGGGGACATCTCTTTCATGAATGCCCTTTAATATCTACATGTGTCATCGGTGTAGAACCTAAAGCGGTATGAGGTGAACATCCAAAGGTATGCTTATTATACTCAAATTCACTTTCATCTAGAAAATAGGTGAGCAAACTGCCCCAAAATATCCACCTGCCTTCATGCTGTATTTTTGCGCTGAGAGGGGTTCCTTCACAGAAAGGAGTCAAAACAAATCTTAGAGAGGACAAACCTTTGTAATGCTCCACTGGCTTCCATTAAATGCAGCAATAAAGTAAAAAATGTTCAACTATGTCCAGCGGTCAAAGGCCCAGGATGCCTGCAGAAATTATCTGTCCTCAATGCCCAACAGAAATCTATAATGAAAAACAGAAAAGAAGCGACTCATAAAACTTTGGATAGGTTAAAGATGTAGACAATTCCTAGATAGTCCAGGGACCCGGACTTGTAGAACTTACTGTAGTCAAGACTCCTAGTGGAAACAAACTGTAGGCATTTCAGGTAGGGCCTGAAAAGAAAATGTTACAGTGCACATTCACCTTACCACCCTAGCTCTGGAGAAGTAACAAACATCAGACGGGACCTTGAGACTTTTCACTGTTTAAGCTCTAACTCCCCTTCCCGCATTTCACGTAGCGCTTGGAAGTAATGAAAATGAGACATCTATTGCTAAATAAAAACCCAGACTAAACAAATAAATAAATATAAATATAAATATAAATCATCAGTGATGTCATTTGAGATATCATCAGTGATGTCACTGACCATGTCATGAATGATGTAATATGTGACATCATCAGCAGTGGATTGCGGGCGTGTGAGATGTAGTTAGTACAACTAACTATATCGGAGGAATTTCAATGGTTTTGTTCGAGTGAAATGTCCAGCTAACTATAACACCCCTAAAACCTATTATTTTTTCAGTGAATTTCTAAGGTTTTTTAAATGCTAGTTCCTAACTATATCAGGCCTGAAACCTATGGTTTTTTCAGTGAATAAATATATATATATATATATATATATATATATATATATATCCAAAACACTTTTCCCAGCTCTTCCCGCTTCCCATCCGGCGGTCGCCAGTAGGTAGATATAGTTAGGACCTATTTTCCATAGGAAATCCGCAACATTCTATTTGGAATAACTTTGGCGTCGATTGACGAATTTTAGCAAAATTTTCAAAAACGTTTGGACAGCTCCGGTCCGCTTCTATTCTGAAAGTTTCACGGTGATTCGTCAAGCGGGGGCTGAGAAAAAAGGGGGGTCCCAAAACGCGTTTTCCCCATGCAATTTCCGATAGGACCTTTAGCCACAGCTACAGCCCGAACTGCTGAACGGAATTATTCCAAATTTGGCAAAGAGGTAGTCCTTAGTTCAGACTCATGCCTTTTGCTTAAATGGTGTAAATCCGTTCAGTAGTTCCAGAGAAAATGACAGTTAAAAGTACATATATATCTATGGCCTCGGAGGGTCCGCGTACCCTAAGCGCACCCTGCCGTGCACGAGCTGTATTATAATTGGCTGCCAACAATCAGGAAGTGTTGGCAGCCATCTTGTGCCTCGGTAGAACTGAGGCACAGGAAACCCCCCATAAAACGTTGCAAAACACGAAAAGGGGGCAGGGTAGAAACACCCTGATCCCCAAGGCCAAAAAAAACATTTTTTAAAAAACCTAAAAAAAACGGGAGGATGCGCGCTGGATGCGTGCATCCTGCCGATAAAATAAAAGAATTAAGCGCGGGCTCCCACTCTGGTTTGTTATCTAGCTCCCATGGGGGCTAAATCCCGGGGTCAATGAATTTAATGTAAAGGGGGGCCCAGAGGGGCTCCCCAGCCCTTCAGGCCCCCCAAGCCCCGGGGACCACCAACCCCCGGGGCTTATTCAAATTGGGTGGGGTGGCTCTCAGGCCCCCCAAGCCCCAGGCACCACCACCCCCCAGGGCTCTTTCAAATTAGGTGTGGGGGGCTCTGAGGCCCCCCAGCCCCAGGGACAGCCACCCCCGGGGCTTTTTACAAATGTTGGAGGGGGCCCTCATGGAGCCTTGTACAGGTCCTGGGGACCGCCACCCCCCAGGGCCGGCTCCTGCAGTGTCCCGGGGTGCCCACCCTTAGGACACTGCTGTTTGCAATGGCAGGGGGGAGCCTCGCGACTCCCACCCTGCCATTGCAAACTGCTTTGCTTCATTGAAGCGCTTCAATGAAGCACAGCAGATTGCTTTTCCATATGGGGAGCAGCATGTTAGCTGCTCCCCATGTGGGAAAGCAATGCCGGCTCCCGCAGGAGGCGGGGAGCCGTCGGGACCGTGGGGGGATTTGGGACCCCCCCACGGTCCACAACAGTGAGGGCCAGCCCCGGGAGATGGGGTCCCCAGGGCCTTGAAGTGGCCTGAGGAGGGAGGATACACAGCCCCCCTCCATAAAAATATGTAAAATAATTGGCCATGCCCTGGGGGATGGGGTTCCCGGGGCCTGGAATTGGCCACGGGAGGGGGCCACGCGGCTCCTTCCCATAAAAAAAAGGATTTCAGTAACATTTGTGGGTCAGGCCCTGGGGGATGGGGTCCCCAGGGCCCAAAAAAGGTAAAAGGAAGGGGGGCCACACAGTCCCCATTTAAAAAAAAAACTTAAAAAAACAAAAGGCACACGATCGTCCCTAGGCCCCGTCCCCTCACAAACACACTCTGCAAACGTGCCCTGTGGCGCGTTTTAAATTGGGGAATAAATTCCCCTTCAATACTGGGGGTCCCTGGGGGCTAACTAGTCCCCCAGGTACCTCTAGTAAGCGCCACAGGGCTGCGTTGCAGAGAGGTGCTCCAGGCCACGCCCCTTTTTACACCTCTCTGCAACGCAGCCTTGCGGCGCTTACTGGAGGTACCTGCTGGGCTAGTTGGACCCCAGGAACCCTCAGAATTCAAAGGAACTTAATCCCCCAACTTAAAACGCGCCACGGGGTGCGATTGCACAGTGGTGTAGGTAGGGGGCGGGGCCTGAGGTGATATGTATGCAAACACGTCCGGTGGCGCGTTTTAAGTTGGGGAATTAATTCCTCTTCAATCCTGAGGTCCCCTGGGGGCCAACTAGCCGACCAGGTGCCTCCAGTAAGCGCCACGGGGCTGCGTTGCAGAGTGTTGTAAAAAGGGGTGTGGCCTCTGAACACCTCTCTGCAACGCAACTCCCTGGCACATACTGGAGGTACCTGGTGGACTAGTTGGCCCCCAGGGGACCTCAGGATTGAAGAGGAATTAATTCCCCAACTTAAAACGTGCCACAGGGCGTGTTTGCACACATGTCACCTCAGGCCCCACCCCCTTCCTTCACCATTGTGGAAATATTCCTCTAAAATCAGCCGAACTACGAATTCTGATTTACTCACCTTTTATCAGGAGAGAACCCAGTGCTGCTTCTTGTAGCCCAGCACTGACCCTGAAAAGTAATTCTAAGCGTACTACCAGTAACTTGTATTTCCTTCCATAGGAATCCATTGTGTGGTTTTCACCAGAAAAGTTTCTAAGTGTCGAATTTTGAAAGGTACAAGTACTCCTCTAAAATCAGCCGAACTACGAATTCCTATTTACTCACCTGTTATCAGGAGAGAGCCCAGTGCTGCATCTTTAAGCCCAGCACTGACCCTGAAAGGTAATTCTAAGCGTACTTACCAGTAACTTGTATTTCCTTCCATAGGAATCCATTGTGTGGTTTTCAGCAGAAAAGTGTCTGTCGATTTTTGAAAAGTACAAATATTCCTCTAAAATCAGCCAAACTACGAATTCCGATTTATGCACCTGTTATCAGGAGAGAACCCAGTGCTGCATCTTTTAGCTCAGCACTGACCCTGAAAAGTAATTCTAAGTGTACTTACCAGTAACTTGTATTTACATAGGAATCCATTGTGTGGTTTTCAGCAGAAAAGTTTCGAAGTGTCTATTTTCACAAACTAAAAAAAATTCCTAAAAAATCGTCTGTATGACTTAAACACATTCTTTCAACTGTTTACAGGATCCACCACTGAGTAAGAAAACTAATGATAACACTATTTACCTGTTAAGTGAATTTTCTGCCATAGGATAACATTGGTGATTCTTTGTGAAAAAATTTCTAAGTGTCAACTTTTAAAATACAATAATATTCCTTAAAAATCACTACTGTAACCAAAACACTTTTACTCAACTGTTTACAGGAGACGTCCAAGGACTGAATCTAGGTTCCAGTCCTGTGGTTAGAAAAGTAATCCATAAAGTGACTAATTGCATTTGACTAGAAATTCACATTGTGCTCAATATTGCATTGTGTTTGAAATTGTGTTGCCCATTGCTACAACTGTAACTACTGTACTTAAAATTCTATTGTCTATTTGCAAAGTATTTAAACTAAAGTAATTCATTCTGAGAAAGTATATTTTGTATTGTAATTTATAATGTAATTATAATGCAATTAAAAAAAAAATTCTAAAAATAAATAGTTTAAAAAATGTAGTAAATCAGTATAAAAAAATCAGTATAACAATTAATACATTAAAAATTGTCATTTACAAAACCTTTGAAATTCACTGAAAAAACCATAGGTTTCAGGCATGATATAGTTAGGAATTAGCATTTAAAAAACCTTTGAAATTCACTGAAAAAACCATAGGTTTCAGGCTTGATATAGTTAGGAATTAGCATTTAAAAAACCTTTGAAATTCACTGAAAAAACCATAGGTTTTAGGGGTGTTATAGTTAGCTGGACATTTCACTCGTAGAAAACCATTGAAATTCCTCCAATATAGTTAGTTGTACTAACTACATCTCGCGCACCCTCAATTCACTGCTGATGATGTCACATATTACATCATTCATGACATGGTCAGAGACATCACTGATGACATCTCAAATGACATCACTGATGGCATCACTGATGACATCATCCACATGACAAGCAGATACACCTCATCATTCACTAGTATAACCTTTCATCACTCACTGTAAAATACAGAGTGCCATATTTGAATCCATTGACACACCAATACAAGTTTCTAAACACCCACTCAGTGATTCCTAGATCTATACACACAACTAATCACTTACCTATAGATTCACTCATCATGCTGTCAAAGATCAATAGAACACTATCAAATATACTTATACATCTATATCGACATTACACACCAGCACACATCCTAATCACTTATGAAGTCATCCTACTCACTTATGCAAACAATGGATCATACTTACATTTACTTAACTACACATTTATACAAACACCACTTCATTGATTCATATGGATAGTAACTCATACTCAGTGTGTTATAAAATCACTATTACAATTATACAGTTATCCATACAGTCACTCATACAATCACTGAGTCTTATGTATACTTATTTATATACAACAACTGACACATACACTGGCTTTTATTTTTCTAGTTTGTTGGACATGTACCATTGAGACATATATTTGCTCATCGCCTCACCCATAAAGATATTCACTCACCCAAACAACTGTTATAACATGTAGTTTTAACTTCAGATACCTACTGAATCAACTATTCACACATCTTTGGGCAGTCACACCCCCCCCCCCACCGAACTACATACACATTCACTCTCCCATACAAATACTCAGTTAACTAATCAATAACTAATATAGACTTTCACATAGCTAGTACCCAACTGTAGAAGCAGTTTATACAACTGACAAAGTGATACAGATATTCACACAGTTTAGTCACTATCCAATATATTTAGTGAGATACTATAAATTAGCCAAGTAAACAGTCAATCACACTGCTACTAAATCCTCCATCCAGATATTTATATTTATATATCCACTCCTTCTTCAATGCAAATTGCTATATATATATAATACATATTTAAATACCGAACCAAACCACATTCACTGGATGATGTCATCAGTGATGTCATCAGTGATGTCATTTGAGATGTCATCAGTGATGTCACTGACCATGTCATGAGTGATGTAATATGTGCCATCATCAGCAGTGGATTGCGGGCGCGCGAGATGTAGTTAGTACAACTAACTATATCGGAGGAATTTCAATGGTTTTGTTCGAGTGAAATGTCCAGCTAACTATAACCCCCCTAAAACCTATGGTTTTTTCAGTGAATTTCTAAGGTTTTTTAAATGCTAATTCCTAACTATATCAGGCCGGAGACCTATGGTTTTTTCATAGAATATATATATATATACACACATACACATGGGTTCTGCAGCAGAGTACTGTGAAGGGCGTGCAATTCCTGAAAAGTAACTCCACACCACAATTTCGCATTTCACTGCTGAACTGTGCAACTCTGACCCCGGTCTCTTTCCACTTCCATGTTCCTGCCTCTTTTCCACGAAATCAGAGGCTAACTAGCCACCACCGTATGGTGCAAATAGACAGTTATAGATAGTAGCATAGTAAGCACTCAAAATCAACAATTTCCACGGGTAGATGTTGTGCTTGTGATTATTGTAATTCTGATTCCTGGTTCACTTCCTTGCTGAGCCCAACAGAATCATGAAATGAGTTGCTATATTATATACTGATGATAAAAGTCATGCATCTTTCGAATAAATCAATTGTTCTGCTTGTACATTATATTTATTGAACGTGAAACATTTTATTCATTGAGAGTAATACAAATGGCATTCTTCCCAACACAACCCTTCGCGAGTAAGTTTTGACTGTGTAACTTTACCTACGCCTGGAAGTCACAGCTTGAAGAGAAAAGGTAGTTAGCAATTCAGTGAGCTTGCAGTGCAGTCTGATTTCAGTTTTTAAAGTACAGCAGCAACACTTGTCATAAGGAGGTATCTTACTTCCTTTGCATCGTCTGGCCTGATACACAGAGGCCTCACCCATTTGAAATACCATTAAACTCCTTTAAAGTGCCGAATAATGGCAGTTTGAGAACCACATTTGCGGTTTTTGAACTAGAATTGCAAAGTTGCCCTAATTTCGCAATCTTAACAGCGTTTTTGTTTATTTCTAAACTTTCCCAACCAATGCTCACAAACATTTCGAGAGAATGAAAAAGGGTAACATCTTATTTTTAATGCGTCATTCTCTGGGAGGATAGGCAACGCATCAGAGGAATTAGTTTGTGTTTTCCTTTTCCAAATCTGAGAGGGATGGCATGTCTATCTAGACTAAACTGTGCAACCTGCAAAGTCTTCCAACAGTGCAAGGGCATATTGTGCCCTGTGTGTCCTCCTTCCCCAGATGTATTCCTCATGGATTTATCTAATGGCTCTAGGGAGGTTTTTGTGTCCCTGCACATCCCTCCTTCACCTAGAACCACTGGCTTGCATATTGGCAGACAGGTTTATAAATGAACCCCAATACTGGGCCAATGACTCACAGGGTATGTGGGAAAAAGGAGGACCCGAGTGGGATATTTTTGCATGATCCCCTGTATTCAGATCCAATACATTCTTCAAAACAATGGGGTGGATTTACAAGCCCCTTGCGCTGCCTGTACGTCACTTTTTGTGATGCACTTGCAGCGCATTCCCCTGCCCCATATTTACAAGGACAGGAAAAGCCACCCTGTGTGGCTTTTCCTGACCTTGTAAATATGGCCCCTTTACACGCAGCACTGTGAGTGAGAGGGGCGTTCCATGGTTGTTGCTGTGGGTGTTCCCACACAACACCCATGGAACCTGACACATTTCCAGATTTAGGAGGAATCATAAATCTGGAAATGCGTGTGAATTCTACGCCTCCCCAGGAGAGGCGTAGGGAGGGGCAAAGAGGAGAAATGTATTCATTTCTCCTCGTTTTTGTTTCCTGTTCCTATGAATGCTTCATTCTGCAGCACACATAGAAAGAGGAAATCACCTCTTATGATTGTTTTTGTTCAGGAAGGGTTCTCTTCCTGCACATAACCAATCATTGAAACAATGCTGTTTTTCAACTTCTTTGTGTGCTTGTTAGAAATGGGATTTCTGGTTAGCTAAGGCTTGCGCCAATGCCAGTCAGAAACCACCACTCTAGTCAGGGCAAGGGAGTTACACGCTGAAGATAACCCCTGCTCACCCCCTTAGTAGCTTGGCACGAGCAGTCAGGCTTATCCCAGAGGCCATGTGTAAAGCGTTTGCGCAACACACACACACAGCAGCAACACACTAGGCACACTACAAATGAAACTCCACACAAGGTTATATCAAAAATAGCCTTTGTGTTATCATAAACACATAAAAAACATAATCACACAGTTACACTGTGTCAACTGGCACTAGGCAATATTCACAAGGGATTATATACAGGACCAGGCCAATCGGGCCATGGTCAGAACCATCAGAACAGATAAGTAAAACCACAACCAATAACTACTGATACAATAATGACCTAAGCATTATCACATTAGTATTAGACACCATACTGAAATATCATAACATGACATTAGGCAATAAATCACCTTAGGCCCAAACCTCATTAGCATAAACACCTTACACACTAGGCCTCACCAGCATAAACTCAAAAAGGAACGTCCTTTAGGAATAACTAAAACCTAACTATACAACATTCCACCACACTCAAAATACTATTTCAACCAGCAAGCATTTATCATTCAACCAAAGGGATCACTGTTAGAACCAATAGTCAATGTATTGGCACAGAACCTTACAAATTGTGCATTGATATAAACAATTTATTAAAAATATATTACGAGCTTTAGAAACATTTCATACAGGGAGAAAAAAGAAAATTCCATTCATTTTTTTTATATAATCAATGTATTTTAGTATTCACTAATTTAATATATGTGTTGTGTTATTGATGTTTTAATCAGCGAGAATACAGTTCACTGTAGTCTTGAAAAAGAAGGTTCAACCATACTATACCTTCGAAATGCGGCGATGCATGTTTACCGTATACTCACCACGCCTAATTCACTCTAAATATTGATGAATTGTGATACATCAGGGTGATTTTGTGTAGTTTTCGGTATTTGTTATGGTACCTAATGAGAAAGTCTAATGTCTTCATTAACTCTTATGCTGCTTTTAAAAAAAAGTATCCTTGTGTTGTGATTTATATTACTGTTCTTTAAGGGAGAAGAACAAAGACAAAGGAGGGGAAAAGAAACTTCCAGAAAATACACAGGGGGGACCAGAGAAGGACGTATTCCCAACTGGATCCAAGGCAGGAATTATTCTCAGCAGGATTATTTGAAGACACGCAATCAAAGATATTGGAGGTAGACAAATTACCAATTATTAATCTCTCTTGGAGAACCTTATCCATTACAGAAAAACAAGTTCTCGAGAAAGGATTTAGTTTTGCTCCAAGTGCGGTACTGAATAGATTTGAGTTTGAAAAAGACCCAAAAGCACTGTTTAGAATAGTGAGATTGAAAAAGTTTTTTGAAAATAGAGAATGTTCTGCCTCGGTGAAAGTCTCAGGTCTGAAGCCTAAATCTACATTTGCACCCTCTTTGAATTCAGTAGATAAGAACATTGAGATATTTGAGCGAGTAACCGAAATAGAACTTAGGAAAATTCTTGACCATCCCAATAATATGAGAAGCATGAATAATAATCTCTCGAAATCCCACCGGGAGTCATTGAGATCCCTGCAGACCGATATTAGTATCACTATCAAACCCGCCGATAAAGGCGGGGGTTGTGGTATTTGATACAGAAGACTATAGAAAAAGAATGTTGGAACTAATGGAAGTGCCAGAACATTATACTAAAGTCCCTCACATTAGGATCGAAAAGGTCAAGAAGGAGATTGAGACACTATTGAACATAGCTAAAAATCAAGGCTGGATATGTGAAGAGGAGTATAAGTTTCTACACAATAGCTCTCCAATCACCCCAGCTATATACAGACTCCCCAAGGTTCACAAGGACCTGGTGAATTCACCCATGAGGCCGATTGTAAGCAGCATTGGACCCCTCCTGGAACCACTAAGTAAATTTGCATATTGTTTCATAAAGCCTCTAGTACAGCAACAGACGTCCTATCTGATGGACTCCGCACATGCAATCTCGATTTTTGAGGGCAAGAGCTTCAACAGGGTGACGTAGTTTTTGGTCTCCCTGGACATTGAAGCCTTATACACTAACATACCCCAGGATGATACCATCAAAGTAGTGGGGTCACAGTTAGAAAGAACAGATTTCCATGGTGGCAGCATGGAATTTATTGTGTGTTACATTACAATGGTACTAAAGAACAATTTGTTTTTATTCGAAGAGGACCTATTTCAGCAAGTGAAGGGGACCAGCATGGGAGCCACCTGTGCTCCCAGTCTGGCCTGCCTTTATGTTGGCGAATTTGAAGCCAAGCATGTCCTCAATGAGGTGGCACCCTTTTTTGAGAACGTGTTTCAGTGGTGCCGCTTCATTGATGACATAGTTTTCATCTGGGAGGGCAACCAAGAGGGACTGGAGGACTTTATCTCATGGCTAAACTTGGGTGACCCTAATCTGAGATACACAGTCCAAATCAGTATAGATAGAATTGACTTTCTAGACATCTGTATTAAGGACAATGATGGAACCTTATCGGTTGAGCTTTATACGAAGCCGACCGATAAAAATACGCTTTTACACTACGAGAGCTTTCACCCGAAAGCCCACAGGGATAACATTCCCTTTGGGCAATTTCTGCAATTACGCAGAAATTGTTCTTCTGTGTCTGATTTTAACAGACACTGAGATGTCCTCAAATTGAAACTCAAGGATCGAGGCTACCCCAAAAAACTGATTAATCAATCATACAAGCGAGCCAAATATTATGATCACGACTATATGTTGGATCAGAATAGAACCAAGAATCAGGAGGCAAAGAAAGAAAGAATAGTGTTTGTGAGCCAATTTTCTGAAAGCAGTAATAAGATTAAGAACATTGTGAACAAAAATTTGAAGATTTTAAATGATGGGCAGGAAGTGAAACTAGAGAAGCCACTGTTTGCGTTCAGGAAAAATAGAAACTTCATAAACTCATTGGTGAACACGTACAGAGACTGCAAAAGGGTTCTCCAAACTGCAAAGCCATTGGTAAATATAAATGTGGAACATGCTCCATCTAGGAACATTGCATGGTAGCAAAGAGTCTTAATTTTAATGTCAAGAGATTAGTTGCAATAGCCTGAACAAGTAAAAATCTCATTCATCTCCTAATATGCCCATGCGGGCTAGGTTATGTAGGCGAAACTAGCTGTGAACTACGGGTAAGGGTGTTAGAACACAAATCAGCTCTAAGAACCAACAAGAAGAACACACCACTAACAGAACACTTTTCCAAGCTGAATCACATCTGCAATGATTTGAGGTGGTACATACTGGAAAAAATCGCAGGAAATATGAGAGGAGGTGACTTAGATAAGAAAAGGAAACTTAGAGAACAATGGTATATTTGCAAACTGAACACTGTCCAGAAAGGCCTGAACTCCAGAGAGGACTGGATGTTCATCATCTCATAGAATGGCTTCTCCTATTTTACTGCATTGGGATCACTTCCACTGTTAAAAATGAGGTATAGCAATCTTATCTAGAAAGGGCCCCCCAGTGATAAAAATGACCATGCGATCCTTTTAATTATTATTATTTGGTGACATTATGCAGTTTAGGTTTTTACCTCCAGACAGGTCGCTTGAACTATGAATTGGCCACATGTTGCTGAGGGCAATGCTTATTATTAGAACAGATGATGCAGGGCACAATAATGACTAAAAGGAAGCTTTTAATAAAGTGTGCCTTGTCAAAATATAGTTGAAATAGCGCAGTGGTCTATGTGCGGCTGAAATATAAGGCACATGACTTGTACGCTCAAGTACACGACACAATAGAATACAGGAGGCTTTCAAACACGCGGCCCTTGTCGGAACGGTGTTTACTCCTGTCCAAAGACAGAGAATCTAAGCTTAGTAAGAGATTAGATAAGGCAGGGCATAACAGTGGTCAAAACGAAGCTTTCAAGAAAGTTTTCCTTGTTTAAATAAAGTCGAAACAGCATACTAGTTTGCGTGCTGCTAAGACGTAGGTCACATGACGCTTACGCTCACGTATACGATGCACGAGAATACAGGAGGCTTTTTAAGACGCCCACCATGTTGGTACGGCGTTATTCCTGACCAAGAACAGAGATGAAAGAACTTAAATACTGCCGTTTCCCTGCACGTGGTGAGTTCCGATACAGGAATGTGGACTTGGATAGTACGTAGGAGGGTAAATTAAGTAATGACTGACGGGTATAGTGACTTGTTGTGGGTTATATAGACTGCAGGCTAACCATTTGTGTCCTACTACAAGCGCTCCCACTTATACTTAATTGATAAACAGGGGTAAGCGCAGGACTAGTAGTGCAATATAGCATACCCATATGCATATGGTAGTAGACATTAGGTCTGACTATAGAAATGTTGTACTGATATAGTGAGGATATGGTAGCAAACCAGTATTTGTCCTAAATCTAAAAGTTAACATTTGATCTTTACATTTGTAGCCAAGGAAAGGGCCACAGTGCATTAAAGACCCATAAAAAAGACGGGCATATATCAAAGTAAGTTACCAATCATTACCACATCAGTGAGAAGGTGATATTGAGAATTATGGGAGATTATATCTTTTTGTTTCCATTCAAACCAGTGGCGTAACAAGGTCAGGTGGTACCCGGTGCCGAGAATTTCTTGTCACCCCCGGCTTGACAAAATGGCAAACATATGTGTTCAAAAACAAATGTTTTTGCCATTTTGTCACCACCCTCAGTGATGACAGCCAGGTCGGCCCGCACCCACCGCACCCCCCCTTCCTGCGCTACTGGTTCAAACTGTTTAGATTTATTTTACGGCTATCCTGCCCCCGTGCAAGAAGGGAAAACGGTCATAAGGCAAACCAAACCAGTTGACCCAAGGTGGGTTCAAAGAAATATGGACTAGTAGTTTTGGTGGGCTGAAAGAAATATGGATTAGTAGCAATAGCAACTAAAACAAGTGGGCCAGGAGTTTGGGCAGCGTTGAGTTCCTTCGTACCCAGTCTTGCAGTTTCTCCTCCTGCTTTGTGGGCGGCGCTGTAGAAGCCTTGACTGACACCTCTAGCCCGTTCTGCGCGTCTCGCTGGCTGCTCCTTCGTTTCGGAGAGAGGGGCTGGAGTCCTGGCACTGTCCCTGAGCAGAAATTCTCCTCGATGACTGTAAAACTACTGTGAACACTGGACATTGGCGCCATTTCATTTGGTTTTTTGTTTTCGTTGGAGACGCCGTCGGCGAGGAGTTCCTGACCTTCCCCCCGAAGCGTACAGTCAGAGACGGCAAACGTCCAGCTGCTCCCCTCCATCGCACTCGGCGCGCTCCAGTCCACGGCCCAGAGAGGCACCTGCACCTCCCAGCCTGCTTGCGGTCTCAATACGAGGCTGTTAGACGCTTTCATCCCCGCCGGTGTGGTGATCTTAGCCGGCGCATACCAGGAGCCACTAGTGCGGGTAAGAGTTTTGTGACCGTGACCGGAGCGGAGCCCGGCGGGGGCCTACTGACTTTGCATTCGTTTATTTTATGTTGTTTGGCAAGCAGAGAGCTCCGAGGCAGGAGCGGACTAAGGCACCTGCGTGTGCGAAACACTTCTTTTTTTGTGTATTCACGAACAGTAGCTTTGTTGTTTATGTGTACATTACCCCGAAATAGGAGCCAATTTATACCGCCAAGAAAAAATCTACTATAGCTCTACTGCAGTGGTTCTCTGCTCCCCCTCCCGCCGCCACCGTAGCCTCTTCCACAGCCGTAGACGGGGGGAGGCTTCAAGGTCCAGGCTGCTACACGCCAGGAGCCGTCACAGCTGAGCTGTGCACCAGGAGGCACTCTAAGGAGACAGGTCACCGGTCTAAAGCTTGGAGATTGGTCCGGGTCATCTCTCTTCACGTGGTACTTTTTTGCTTCGGAGTAGCTGGGTCCATTGTAAGTAGTTGCTTGGCAGGTTGCCTCGTATTGTAAAATGTCAGCACGCGAAAGTAGAAGCAAGGTAGCGAACCCAAGTGGAAACTTAACTGGGACATTGGACAATTTTATTATCAGGGCGAATCCAGTTATTGACCAGGGGATTATCTTAATGGAGCGCCGGGTTTCTCAAGACCTTGCACTGGCAAAAAGATCTTCTTTGGGACATTTTGCTAACGCCCGTACCCCAGATCCGTTTTTACGCTCATACACCTTTGTCATACCCAAGTCCATACGTAGCTCACCTACACCTCAAGCTCTTCCCCCCCATAGCTCCAACTGATCAGCTTCTATCCTCTACGGTGCCTGCTAGTAGTTCACCTGAGAAAACAAACACCAGGCAGACGCGAGGGAGGTGTGAAGGGGCTATACCAAAGAGGAAGCGGGGGCCAAATGCTGCTGCTGCTGGAGGCAGGAAGCCTAAACCTGCTAAACGAGCTAGCATCAGCAACACAACTTTAAAGGGTTTAGGACCTGAGGACGTGCATCAAACAGAGGAAAGAGGGACATTAACGCCCACTGAAACTATTACAGATACGATCAAACTTGTTGATGAACCACCGGTACTGGAGGACCTAGTTCTTGCTAATCTGGGATCGTTGCTAAGGTCATCTTTTAAATCTTTCGGAGATAGACTGACACTGATTGAGCAGTGGCTGTTCAACATCGAGAAAGCCACATTGGAAGTTATGGACAAGATTAAGTTAAATATGCTGTCTTTGGGTTACGTTCAAATGAATCCCGTACAGGGGGGGGATTGTAACACATAAATCTACCCCACCTCTAGCACCTTTAGCACTCCCCACTCTAAATGTATCTACAGCTGAACTACCTACTCCCGTGTTATTACCCGCTAACAACTCAACAGGGGTCAATGCCACTATGTCTAAAGAAACCCCGCGGGATTTACCCGAAGCAGGCCCCTCTGTGGATCTTAGAATTGATTTACCCCCAGAATCGAGCCCATATCTGGTAGTTTTAACCAGGGTCCCTAAAATAAGCAACCAGAATGAGGAATCATTTTTGTCTTTAAAAAATAAAACCATTGATTGGCTTAATAGAAACAGACCACTCCCCCGTAATATCTCCAGCAAAATCTTAATGGTGCGCAGGTTGTCCTGGGTGGGGCATGGGCCAAAAACTATACAAGGGGATTGTGTGCTGGTGAACTTTAGTGACCCACGTACTGCGGGACATATCTGTAATTGGAGCCTGCATAGTCACGGGTCTTCGATTCAACCCCTCCCACTGTCATTTTTTTACCCTGCACCACTTCCCTCAGATTCAGAGAGTGAATGGACCTTAGTAAAGCATTGTGGCGCAGGGAGGGTGGTCGGGGGTCGGTATGTGAAATCGCATACACCTAGTCAAATACACACACTAAATAGGTTTAGTAGCCTAGAAATGGTCGATTGACTCCACCAACCCAGGGATGAAACTTTTGGGGCACTTGAATGTGGAAGCACCATAGACCACAAGGTAGCCACTGTGTTATGTAGCAGCCAAACATCCCGTGTCCCCCTATCGCCGACGAGGATCACCATTGCAGGAAATAATGCTGACTCATTAGGGAACATGACCTCAGCCCGTGTGCATAACTCAGCTGCAAGTAAGGAATTAGCCTATAACGTTATTTTCTGGAACATTGCTGGGCTGGCGGGTAAGGTTAAAGATCCAAAATGGGTAGGATTTATAAGATCATTCCCGGTGATCTGCTTGCAAGAGACATGGCTGGTAGAGTGTGAAATATTTTTAGAAGGCTATAAATGTTTTTTTGTGCCAGCCGAACCGTCGAGTAGTGGCAGAGCAAAAGGGGGTTTGGCCTTGTACATTGACCTAGCTTTGTTCTGTGTTGTAAAAACAATAACCACCTACAACACTGACATTCAAGCCGTGACAATAAAAAGAGGGAATAAAATGGTGACCCTGATTAACTTTTATAATGCTGTAAGTCCAAGAGGGGAATGTAGGATTGTTGAATTGGATGATTTCATTCGGAATCACTGTGTAAGTCTGTCCCATCAGATCCTCATTATGGGGGACATCAACGTGCACCCTTGTGGGAACCCTATGAATACTGCAATGGGAACTTTGGGTTGCCATAGGATGGGGGGTCTTCATTTTGAACACTCTGGCCGGGGTGACATGCTGAACCAATTATTAAATGAATTTGATTTAATTTCAGCTATGTCTTTGGTTGATGTTTGTAGTTATCAGCCCATCCCCACATTTAAAGGGTACTCGGGGGGGTCTTTCATTGATCATATCCTTCTCTTCAATGGCCTTTAATCAACTATTTCAGGCTTTAAAATCCAGGAAAACGCATATAGCGATCATAAACCTGTATGTATCTCATTGGCTGGCAACCTCTTAAATTTACGGGAAAAGACGCCAACCTGTGGTGTCCTGAAATGCACGGCTGAAAGGTGTCGCCTAAAATGGTCTAAGGTGAATTCGGATCAATTATATGATAAGATCCACAAATCCTGTGCCCTCGAGTTATCATTTTGTGTGTCTTCTGTATCCCTTCCCCCAGATATCCTCTCAACATTTGATGGGATTGGCTTAAAAGTAGGAGAAATGTTAACTGTTCCAACGTCGGGCCCTCCTTGTAGGGACCCCAGATGGTTTGACCATTCCTGCTCAAAAGCAGGTCGAGAGCTAAAGGCGGCTTTGAAGATTAGCCCTAGGGATCCTACATTGATTAGGTCGTTACGCCTGTCCTATAAAAAGGCCTTGGCAAGGCGCAAGGCTGATATAAAGAACAAAATTTGGCAAGAACTGTTAGACCCGAATACCCTTTGTAACAGCGAAAGATTTTGGGATATAATCAACAAACCTATGTTTGATATGGTAGGGGACAACACAGTTGGCACCAATATCACTGAAGACGAGTGGGTATCCCACTTTAGTCTCATCTTCAACAGCATCATCCCACAGATAGAGGTGGAAAGAGGTGATCAAGGTGTAACCCTACCACATTTCACAATTAGCGAGGTTGAGAAAGGTATCTTGGGGTTAACAAGTAACAAAGCGCCTGGCCCAGATGGTATGCCTCCGGACTTATTTAAATTCAAAGTATCTCTCTGGGCGCCAGTTCTAACCGCTGTGCTTAACGCAGCTGCAGAGCATGGCTGCCCTAGGTCTTGGGGGACATCTACGATAGTACCAGTATTTAAGAAAGGTGACCGTAATAGTACTACCTGTTACAGGCCGATCTCGCTCATCGATTCCGTGGTCAAGGTAGTGGGTGGAGTAATCCTGAACAGGTTAACTGCCTGGGCCAATGAGCGCTGGATCATTTCCAGAATCCAATCTGGGTTTCGGCCTGGCCACTCAACAATAGCGCAATGCCTCAACATGTACATGGTCCTAGGGAAATATACCATGGCCCGGCAGGGCACTATCCACATGGCATTCATGGACTTTTCCTCCGCGTTTGACTGTGTCAACCGGGGTAAGCTCTGGGAGGCCATGGGGGTGGAGCCTAACCTGGTTAACCTTCTGAGGGACCTGCATCAGGATGCCAAGGCCAACGTGAGGTATTCAGAGGATCTAAGGGTGTCAAGGGATTTTAGTAGTCATAGGGGTGTTAGGCAGGGCTGTATTTTGGCCACCTTTCTTTTTAATTTATATATTAATAATCTGGAGGAGTTTTTATTAAATACTGGTACCGATTACCCCTATGTCGGCCGCAAGGGTTTGCCTGTATTATTATATGCGGACGACGCCGTCCTCTTGGCTAGGACCGCAAGAGGTCTTCAAACCCTATTAAATGCCTTTTATAGTTTCATGGATGCTCGTGACTCATCGATTAACAACACCAAATCTTTCATAATGCAGGTGGGGCAGAGCCCTAAGAAACCGTATTTATTTAGGGTTAACGAGGAGAAGGTCCCCACAACGAGAACATTCTCTTATCTGGGAGTGTTATTCGATGATCAGTTGAAATGGGGATCATTACTCCAAAGGAAAAGGGGGGAGATAACTCGGGTTAACGCTGCAATATTTAATTTCGCCAGGAAAATGGGTAAACGCCCTATTGCTGTACTATTAAAGATCTATCAGGCAAAGAGTGTGGCAATAGGGAGTTACGGTAGTGAACTTTGGGGGCATGTAGAAGCTAATGATATCGTCGTGGCAGAAAACATCTTCCTGAAACAACTGCTGGGGGTACCAAAGGGGACTCCCAACCAAATAGTGCACAAGGAAACTGGTACACCTTTTATTAGTGATATTCTAGCACTACGGCCACTAACTTTTTGGTTAAAATGCTGGCTAAATAAAGATCTGATTCTAAATCACCTACTCCTAAGAGAAGCAATATCCATGGATAATATGCTAAACATCCCTTGGCTAAGATATTTGAAAGACTGCTTTTCTGCCGTGGGGCGCTCAGAACTTTTTTTTAACCCCGAGTCGATTACACTTGCTGATGTAGAGTTTGTGAGGAAAACCTTTTCCTTATCACGACAAATGAATCGTGAAGAGGTGGAATTAAATAAACCGAGTGTTCGAAAACACGCCATGTTGAAAACTACACCTTCAATGGAGCCTTATTTATCCTGGCCCTTGTCGGGCTTCGAGCGACACTTGTTAATCAGGTTCCGGCTGGATTATTTTCATCTTCTTTTATCTGTTCCAAGGGGTTGTCATCGTGGTCAAGTGCTGCCAAACTGCGGCTGCGACAATGAGTCTCCGCAGAACTTGGTGCACTTTTTATTTATTTGTCCCTTTTACGATTTACCCCGGAGGTTTTATCTAAACCCCCTTTTAAAAAAACAGAACTTTACCCAGGTTAGACCAGCCCTTTGTTATTTACAAATGTTAAACCCCGAAAGTACATTATTTCTGACTGTTTTTTTCAAATCTGCCTTAAAACTCAGAAACACCAGGGCGAGTTAAATGTCTAGAATTGCTGCTATCATGATATATGTTTTGTGTCTGTTGTTATTAATACATATTTAATACCTGGGTATTTTATCTCTGTACATCAAGTTTTTATTTTTTAATGTGCTTTTATGGTTTTTTCTGTTTGAAAAACCGAATAAAGATTTCCTATCTATCTATCTAAGTGGGCCATTGTAGGTTCTATTATTTAATAAGTGCAATATTTGATTTATACAGGTGAAGACCAGTCCAGTATAATGTGCAACTGGTCCATTAACTCCCACAGTCAAATTCGTAGCAGATTCTCCATCTATCAATAGTGAAAAATAAGCAAGTAGGTTTACATTATTAATATGATTACAGCTGGTCTATAATTAGAGCCATGAATAGAAGATGATTTTGTGGACCACCTAATTGATAGATATATTCCTTTGCTTTTGTATGTGATTCCTTATTAAGTGGAATCTGCTCTGCATATCTTTATACAGAAACTTGGACCTACGTATCAATGGCCAAATAGAGTTTTGATTCTAAAGAATAGCGCACTATAGGTAATCACAGTATTATGCAGTGGCATCAAATTCTTATGTGTACAGGATGGTGATGAATGCATGCATGTCCTTGTTAGTATTATTAGAAAAACTGGTGGAATAATTGTTACAGATACAAATGGAGAAATGTTAGGATCAAGAGGAGTATGGTGTTGGTATCATAAACTGCAGATGTTTCTTCTTGCTTCTTCTCTTTCTTATTTAGAAATTCAGGGTTAGAATAACAAAGTTGTAATTTAATGGAATATTATGTTGGTATCTCAAACTGCGGATGTTTACTTCGGCCCTTTTTTTCCCTGCTTTTTTTAATCCAGAAATTACAAGTTAGAGCAACATTGGTCTTAAAGTACATTAATGTTTTTTATATAATCAATGTATTTTAGTATTCACTAATGTAAGATATGTGTTTGTGTTATAGATGTTTTAATCAGCGATAGTACAGTTTACTGTAGCCTTGAAAAAGAAGGTTCAACCATACTATACCTTCGAAAAGCGTCGACGCCTGTTTACCATCAACTCACTGCGCTTAATTCACTCTAAATATTGATGAATTATGGGTGATTTTGTATATTTTTCAGTATTTGTTACGGTACCTAATGACAAAGTCTAATGTCTTCATTAACTCTTATGCTGTTTTTTTTTTTTTAAGTATCCTTGTAATGTGATTTTTATTACTATTCTTTGAGAGAGAAGGAACTTTCTTTTTTCTCCCAGTAGGAAATGTTTTTAAAGCTCATATTATAATTTTAAAACATTGTTTATATCAATGCACAATTTGTAAGTTTCTGTGCCAATATATTGACTATTGGTTCTAACAGTGATCCCTTTGGTTGAATGATAAATGCTTGCTGTTTGAAATAGTATTTCGAGTAAGGTAGAATGCTGTAGAGTTAGGTTTTAATTATTCCTAGAGGACATTCCTTTTTGAGTTTCTACTTGAATCCTAGTCCTTTGGGTTTCAAAGTGTCCCTCTCTTTTCTAAGAGCTCACCAGCATAAACACATTATGCGTAAACATTCTAAACATAAACACATTATGTCATAGGCATCACAAGCATAAATCACATTATGCCTAAACATCCTAAACATAAACACATTATGTCCTAGGCATCACAAGCATAAATCACATTACACAATCAGATTAGGCATAAATCAAATTACGCATCAGTCATGGTGCATAAACATATTAGGCAGGAACTCAGTAGTGCACCACAGTAACACTACGAGAAGGCGCATACATCACCTTAGAGCCTTGTGCCCTTTCACCCTCACACAAATGACCCCAGGCCAACAGGCCCTCTACTGGGGCTCATAACGCCCTCTGTCCATAATGTCAGGGCCCTAAAGGGGACCTCCCCAAATGGCCCCCTGGCTGCCAATGCAGCGAAACCACAGAGCGCAAATGCGCAGAGGCGTGGGGTACAACTAACCCCTTCCTCAATAAGATAAATGGCCCCCAAACATTGCGGCTGCCCACACTCTTGCGGTGCAGCTGATGTAGAAATGGGCAATGGCACCTCTGTGCCTGGGGGAGACCTACTCTGGGACTCTGGAAACAATATTGTCCCAATGTTGCAGCTGCCGCTAACTGGCAGTGCAGCGGGGAGGAAAAGATCAGGCACTGGCACCACTACTGCCTCGTGAGCCCCCCCCCCCCCCGGGACTCTGAAACACAACTTGCCCCCACGGTGCAGCTGCCCTCTGTCTGGCGGAGCAGCTGTAGGAGCAGAACACAAAGGGGGCGAACCAACACTGCCACCAACCATGCGCCTGACCAGCCCCCACTCACCGGCTCTCGGGTTAATTCTGCCTGCTTCTCTGGTCACTCAGCGGTCCCCAGGCAAAGACAATGTGCCTTGATGGGTCCCGCCTTCCTTGGAGCCTCTCGCTTCACTTTTGCTGAGACCACGGGGCTCTCCCTCATGCAGGGGAGATCCGCTGGTTCACTGGCCACAGCTTACGCTCCAAAGGGCGAGAGGTCCCACTCACCATCAGGCTCGTCCTGCCTGACTTCTGGGTCTTCGAGACTCTCGGCGATGGCGGTCGGGCCGCGGTGGTGACTCCCTTGGCGGTGAGATGCAGGGTGGGCTCCCACTTTGAATAAAAAGCAAATGCGGGGTGGGCACCAGAGAAATTAGGTGCATAACTGCGGGGTGGGCACCCTTGTGTAAAAATGAATAAAAGCGGCCATGCGGGGTGGGCACCCGCTTCCAAATAAAAGTATAAAGCGAGGTGGGCACCCGCTCGGTGGTGCAAACAGCGGGGTGGGCTCATGCTCAATAAACAGCCAATGAGGGGTGGGCACCCTCTTCCACGCTGTGCAGGGGAATCCCTGTGCTAGGATTCCCTCCAGATGCTCCGGCACCCCAGTGCTGCAGAGCACATACACTCCTTCTTTGCCTGCAGTAAAAAGATAGCGCTCACGAGGTGCTATGAGTCCTTTAACGTCCAAGGGGCATAGCTGGGCCCACGGAGGCCAGCACACAGGGCCCTCCAGCAGGGTGGCAAGCCCCCATGGCGGTTCCTCCTGGCCCCAGCAGCAGCAAGCCCCCAAAGGTCCAGGAACAGCACCACATCATGGGGACACAGCCCCTATATTTATATGGCATTTCTCCTTTGTCTGTAAGCACAGGGCTTTAGAGGAACCAGATGCAACTGGTTCAGGGGGGATTTGGAGCACTCTGTTGACAGGGCTCCTCTTCTCCATTGTTAGGTGTGGGCTCGTCATCAGACACACCACAGGGGGGCAGAGCCAGCATTCAGGTAGTCGTGCGCTATACAAGTATCCATACATACATACATACATACATACATTCACTAGGGCAGGCGCCATCCTATTCAGGGACCAGGGACTTCTCCTCCCACCACTCCAAATGCAGATGTCCCTTTCAGCCTAGCGCTGACTCACCCTGACCCTCCTGGAGCCACACACACCCCACCAGCCCCTGTCACTCACAAGCCAGACATGCAATTCACATCAGGCAGGCAGACACATAGTACACAGAAATGCCAACTTCTAAAAGTGGAATTTCTAAATAATATAATAAATCTGCGCACACCATTGCGTAGCATTTATTATCACTATTCCAAACATACCAAACTTGACCACGCTGCGCCTCTCATATCAGGAATTACCACTGAAACTCTTATCAGGGAATCCCCAATGCATTCATAATGGGAGGGCAGCCCCACAGTAGTGAGAAACCAAAATGGCTGTTTTTCACTACCAGGACATGTCACACATTTAAGGTACATGTCCTATAATTTACCAACAATGCACCCTGCCCATAGGGCTAGCTAGGGCCAATCTTAGGGGTGACTGACATGCAGTAAAAGGGGGGTCACAGACATGACACACACTTTAGGTGCCACGTCACAGCGGCAGTAACACTGCACGCACAGGCCCTGCAATGTCAGAGGCCTGAGATAGGTTTGAAAGGTTACATTGGTGGGTGGCGCAATCAGAGCTGCAAGCCCACCAGTAGCATTTAATTTACCAGCCCTGGGTATAGGAGATACCACTTTACAAGGGACTGACAGGTAAATTAAATAGGCCAAACAGGTGTAGACCAATCTTACCATATTGAACATAGAGAGCGCACACACTTAACACTGGACAGCAGTGCTAAAGTGCGCAGATTCCTAAAACCACCAACACCATGTCAGAAAAAAGGCTAGGAGTAAGGCAAAAAGTTTAGGGATGACCCTGCAAAAAGGGCCAAGTCCAACAGTAAGTTAAACAATGGCATTTCAGATTGTTTTTGTGCAGGAAGGGAACCCTTCCTGAGCAAAAACAATCTCCCCACGATGCAGCCATCCTTGCACCATGGTGCAAGGCTGCCTGCATCGGCGCATGGCAGCAGTTTGTGCCGCCAGTGCAGGGGGAAGCACAGAGATGCGACATATTGTTGTAAATATGTCGCATCACTTTGCTTTCCAAACTAATGCAGCGCAGCAAAATGACTTGCTGCACCGTACTGCTTTAGTTTATTGTAAATCTGCCTCACAGATTTTAGGGTTAATGATCTTGGGTCAGACGTATTGCAAATTATTGCAATTTATTTTATTTAGGGTGACTAGCATTTAGGCTTGAGAAAAATCCTAGGTTTTCTGTAGCTAATTAGTCTTAACTACGTGACATTTCTGTTTCTGTGGTTAAGGTTGAAAAACTGCTTACTCCCTAGGGAAAGTTTTTCTTTTTAAATCCCCTGTGGTCTTCTAAGTTGGCAGGTGAGGGATGTGCAGGCCTGTCCAACCCTAATGCAATCCATTGCCTTGTCAAAGAGTCGGGCAACTTGAATCCTTTGCACTCTACTACATTTGTCCAAGAGTCAGGGAAGGTTGCCTCTTCCACTTCCTTGCCCAAAATAAAATTATCACCCACCTCGTCCAAGGTGTATGATGGATTGACTAACCCACTCCTCTGCTCATATAATTCTCCTTTCTTGACCAGGGCGTGGGGTGATGGTTCTTCATGTCCCCTGAGATCCTATCTCCTACCACCTGTCTTGCCCAAGAAAAGGGGTGATTCCTGCTGTTATTTAAACTAGTGCATGTGGCAACAAATGATGGACAGAATGTTGAATAAATCGAACATTCACCCCTAGTCAAGAGATATGGGTTAAATCCATTGTTCATTTGCTCACTATGGCACCCCAGTTTAGATCCAGCCATATGCAAATCTGTTTTGACCCTGCTCCTCATGGGAACAGTCCAGCCCGAACTACAAAGCCAGGTCCTCTCTGGACCAGAAAAAAGCATCCTGGGACTGGTTTCGGCATGGTGGGCAAGAAAACAATGTACTATAGTAGAGTTTGTGACACCAAGGCAGCTGTCTAGTCATTCATCTTCATGAAAACTATGATTGAATGCTCTGTTTGTAATAATGAATAGGACAGCTGTTGGCAGCTATTGTTCTTAATTTCTGAGAGAAGCACTCATACACCATTCCAGTCCCTGGGAAAAGCAGAAGTTTTCAGGTTGTCTGGTGGCACATAGGATTCCATAAGCCCTTCGTTAAGGCTGGTGTGGACTTGAACATCCCACACTTTAACTAATCTCTGCAGTAACAGTCCGAAAGCTGGGGGGGCGACTGTTCCTCAGTGTAGGAAAGTGGAGTATTATGTGGTGTGGGGGTTAGTCCTCACCATGTAATACTATGATGATACCCAAGATGGTCCTTTGATCCACACTAACATATTAATGGCACAGTCCTAGTAGTCTTGCAAAGAGCAGTCAGGCTTTACTAGAGGAACATGTTAAGCATATCAGAGTTCCAACATGGAGGATAAGTAATTGAAACGACATGAGAGAGTTCCAAAACCAATTTATAAAACTAGAGTGTATTTTTATCTTAATTTAGACCCCAAAATGAACAGAATAGCATACATATAATCCAAGTTATAGACTTTGAAACAATATAAAATCAGTGAAGGATAATAAAGTGAAAATATAATCTTGAGGTAAATGTGGAAAACCACTAGTGGCAATCGGTCACATGCAGGTTGAGTTGCATTTTACCCTTGCAGGGCAAAGGTGACGCGGGTCCCAGGACCAAGCCACAGCAGTCAGTTAAATTTTACGTTGGCCCATGAGGCCCGGGTACAGAGTTGACCTTGCTGGCCCTGGTGCTGAACAGGTGCTGTCGGAGAGCTGCTTTTACCACTGAAATGTTTCTGCGGGGTAAAAGATGCATAAACACTGCAACAGGGTTGTTTGCTGATGAATGTCAAAGGTTTGATGGTATTCCCTCTAGGTGAGCTTTGAGTAAAGGGCCTGGTTGCCGGACTGGTGTCCAACAAGCTTTGGCAGTGGTAAGTTGAGCAGAAAGTAACTTCGATTTCTGGTGGTGCCGGGGAATGCAGTAGCTGCCTTTAACTTTGTGAAATGCAGGGCTACAGTTTCCACAATGCACTAGGCCATCTGGATTTGGACGATCCCTCGGTGGGCCCGATGGACAGATATTCTTCTGATCCGGAGCGTTGTTTTACTTGTAGTTTGCAGGAGATTAGTGCCACTAGTCCAGGGGAGTCTGAGGGTGCTTCTGGCTTCCACAAGGGTCCCTCTGTCCGGGGGAACTAAGAAATAGCCTAGGACAATTCATGATCAGCAGTTCCAGGAGTGTTGCATGTGCAGGGTATCCCTCTTTTGCTTGGTGCAAGTCCCTCTGTCACTGACAGAGGTCTCTTCTTGTGTCCTCTTTGATGCAGGTTGTTCAGAACTGATGTTCTGGAATCAGGGCTCTAGAGTTAGGGATGTGGAAGCAAGAAGCCAATGGGCTGCTAGTCCTTGCTGAAAAGTCACCCCTGACGTGACCACTTCTGGGGGTGTAGCTCACATTTCCTACCCAGAACCCTCTATTCTGCCACTCCTAAATATGGCAGATATCTCATTTTAGTGTGCAGACCCTGCTGCTGCTCACCCTGGTGATGTACCCTCTGGGGGTGTACACCTCCTTGCATGACTAATTTCCCACCTGACCAGGTGCAAATGTGCAAATTTGCCTGGGGTAGTGGGAGGGCTGTTTCCTCCTCTGGGAATTAGCCCTGATGCATATCTGAGGCGGTACAGACTTTGATGCTCACCGCCTTGGAAAACTGCCTTTACTGTGATGTTATTACTTTGCATACCATTTGCCATGCTTTTGTTCCATCATAAAGACTGTTGGCATGCAAATCTTTACAACTAGAGACTTTACCACACATTTTGCAGTGTTGCACCTTATTCTTTTAAACAAGCAAACAAAAATAATCATGCGAGGTAATGGTATACAACCTATTCAATATAACAGATACTGTTTAATCCTGAGCTAGAGTGACACCTACTATAAGGGAAAATTATATGGACAGCCAAAAGGACTTAAATTGGTTTCATCACTCAACAGGTTGCCGAAACTTCTATTATGTTCAGCCCATGGGTTGCTCCAATGCCTAGGGGACGGAATGGACCTGGATGTGTATGATGCCATGGCATATTAGGACCCAAGAAGAACAGTCAGTGTATCACACATGCAAGCCACTACAGAGAATGTCAACATTGTGGGTGATCGGGCTCTAGGATAGTCTCCTTGGGAAGACATATATCTCTTGTATTCATCCTTCAAGTCTTTTAACAGTGACTGTAAACAATAGTCCTTTTTTGATTTCAATGAATACTCCAGGACATATATGGTTAAATGCCTCTTTTTATAGAACATAGAGCACTTTGGAGCAGGATGGATGATCGGAACAGAGAGTGCTGCATACAGGTAAGTTTGTAAATTTCAATTTCAATAAATCTTTATTCGATCTTTAAAAAAGATTGGAAAAGTACAGAATAAAATGGTACAATAATATTCATACATAGCTCATTATCACAAATATCAAACTCAGGGCAATACAAATATTAAAAGCCTTAAAATCACAACAATAAATCACATGCTAATAATAGAAATGCCAACACAAACAGCTAAAACAACTAATTGATGCTCTGATGCCCCCCCCCCTACTTATTTTCTGCTGTGGATGGCCATGTTAAAAAAAAAACCGCAAAAACAAATTTGTGGGCTATTTAACATTTGAAGCCAAGTTAATGTCACCCTACATTTCTGAAAGGCCAATTTTCTCAATAGGAGTTTAAGACATAACTGAAAGAAATGACGATAAAAGTCCCGGAAAAACATAAAATGTAACAAAGATTGTTCCTCCCTGTCATTACAAGGGCACGGGAAGCTCTCTACTCCACACGCCTTCCGGTGCAAAGAAACAAACCAGACCCCAGACTGACCCTGATCTAAATCTAAATAGTAGGAATCTCTCCCAGCAGGTTAACTCTAATGTGAGGTAAAGGGGGATATCGCCCATAGCAAACATGGCGTAATAGTAAAAGACAGTATGCTTGTTCGCTGTCTCCTGGAATTGCAGAGAAGAAACATGGTCAATGAATCTCTCTTTCACCACATTTTTACTAGCTTTATTGCTCAAACCAGGGGTGCTGAACAATTCTAAAAGGCCAATATCTTTAAATGAATTTCATACATATCGTAACCGGGTATGGCTAGTCCCTCCCCTATACTCAGGCAGTCGCTGATGACTGCTCTGTCAAAACTGGCCTCCCTATTATTCCAAATATTGACCCAGAGCAACAGCGGGGTCAATTTAACAATATTGAGTATGTGCTTCAGGTTTAATTTAGAATGTAAAATAAAAGTGGCGCTAGAGAGAGGGAGATTCAGCAATCTTCTACAGATTCTGTTTTCGTCCACCTTGGATGCGGCGACAATATAAATCCCTCAAACCCCAGCCCACTTAGTGTCTGTAGACACACACTACATTTTATATAATTTGAGAAAATTAGAAATAGTGGACCTAACATCCCTCTTGTTCTAATTAAAAATAGAACCTGGTGCCCTCCCTAGTTTCCAACGTGCAGTGATTGGTTGTCATCTGCCATGAATTACTTGCATCAAACACCAGGCCTAAATAACAAAAAAACTTGTGACTCCACTAAGCTGTTTTTTCTCCCAGGTTTACAACTGAGAAAGCTTTCTTTCCAGGGCCACATACCAATTTATGAGATTTCTCCTAATTTGTTCAAATTTCTAATGTATTCATGAAGGACGCAGATGAGTCAACCAAACTACGTAGGGTGCATGGTGTTCCAGCTATCACTACCACGTCATCAGCATATAGCAAAGCCGGGACAACTACGTTATCAATTTTTGGCATATCAGGTAAGTTCAATTTACATTCTAGAACAAATGCAGCAAAGAGAGAGAAGTGGTATGCGTGGTGAAAGTGTGCATGCTTGTTGTTTGCGTGGCAAGTGTACTTGTAATGCTAACGGACATAAAAGCGTGGTAATGGTATGCATGGTTAAAAATGCAATGTAAAAACTTCCATGGTAAAACCACGAGTGGTGATGTCACACAACCACTGCCTTGATGTGCCACTTCACTAGCCTGCTTGGTAGGAGTGAAGTGTGACCTCTTTCCTTCCCAAGCCTTTGTTCTTGACTCCTGGGAATGATCACGCTGCCTGGCAGAAGGACAGAATTCTGTCTTGGTGGCAACAAAGGTGGGAATGTGGGCTTGTCAGTCAGAGTACAGAGAGGCTGGGGCAACCAAGTGGGCAACCTTAAGGTAGCCACCTGGGTGCATGCCACATCACCCTCAACACGGGTTTGGTGTCAGGGGTGAGAAGGCATATTGTTTGATACCAAATGTGACATATTTAGGCAGTACCAGGATGGAGTTACCAACCTGGGGTTTTTACCTGGGTGCCAGCCCATGCCATCCTATGGACCGGCTATCAAATCAAATCAAATCATCTTTATTCAGTTTCATAAATTAAAACCATAAAGGCACATATACAGCAAAGATAAAAGCATTCTTCAATAAGCCATATCAAATAAGGAAGGGACCCGGACTAAATGCGATGAACAAGATACATGTAACACCAAGATCACACAAGCATGGCCAGGTATAGAGGAATCCTTCCGGAAAACAAAACACAACCAGTAGCAGCAAGTAATAAACATAAAGAGTGTGCAAGGTATAACAAAGTGCATTGTAGCATAACTAATGTTAAAAGCACACCAATTAATCACATCTGTCCCTTAGCCTGACTGCAGATTAAAAAAAACTAAGCACATAAAAACAGATTAAAAAAAACTAAGCACATAAAAAACAGAACTGTCCGTAAGCATTTGTAAAAAGATATAAGCGAGACGCACTTGCCCAAAATTAGCTTTTTTCAAAATCAAGATGATAAAAGACTTTCTGCAGAACATCAAAAAATGGAACATGTCCTGTGGAGACTTTCCATCGCAGCCAAAGGGCAAAAAAGCTCTGTCCTTTACGCTGCACCCTGGGATGGGAAAGGAGAGGTAAAAAAGGTCCAACCGAAACCTAGGCAGTAAACAACAGTCATTTGAGTTCACAAGCCCTAATAGTTATGGTTCCACCGTCAGTGTGGTTCTTAACATGATAGAGCGACGTACACTAGGCTTTAATAGCTCCTTTTCGTTCCTAGCAATAGACTGCTTTTTAAGAAAAGCAACCTTGATATCAACCAGGTCCTACTTGTTGCAAGCTTCAGAGTTAGTAAAAAGGTCTCCTCTCCCCAGGCTCATAAGGCACTACTTAATGTATTTGAGCCACGGGATATGGGAGGCATAATCAAGAGCCATACAGTCCCTTATAATCATTTCATTTAAAGATGGTCCCTTACTAGTCCAAATATTTAACCATAATGACACCGGGCGAAAGGCTAAAAAGTCTGTTTTGATAAGTCATACTGAACTCTTCATGTTTAGTGAAGGTGTGGGTACTCTGAGGGAATGCTAAAAGCTGGCTCAAAAAGTTGTTTTCAGCAACAAGATTTCGCTACCATACAACCAGCCGCGGCCCGTGCAGGTATTTCAATGGATGATGACGAGGAAAAATTCAATAAATATTTAATTCTCCATTGTCATCATCCATCAAAATACATCCCACACGACCCCACCCCTCTTACCTGCACGGGCCGCAGCTGCATACAATGCTTTTGTAACAGACTTAGCCCTATAAATCTGTAATTTGGCCCCAATGGGTCTTTTTTCCTCAGTCTCACGGCAAAGGTAAAAAGAGCTTTTTTGGAGGCCCAGTTCATCTTGGTATCCAGCAAGACCCCCAAATATGAGAAAGCACTCGTTTTTGGGACTGGAGTAGACCCAACCTTGAACTTGTAAGACCTACTTGAACGAGCACATACTTGCATCACATAAGACTTTGAGTTGTTGACCAACAGGTTCTGATCTTTCAGGAATTGAGAAAAGGAACAGCATTTGCAAGCCCCTCTCAGTCCTTGCCATCTTGACGGCGTCCTCAGCGTACAACAGGACTGGGAGGCCACGCCTACCCACATGTGGATAATCCACCTTGGTCTCCAATAAACCCCTCTCAAGCTTGTTTATATATATGTTAAATACAAAAGGAGCTAAAATGCAGCCCTGTCGGACCCCTCACTGAATTGAAATTAAGCTCATAACTTTAAGATCACTAGAATATCTGACTACGTCCTTCGTATCTTGATGGGGATCTTTCAAAAGAAGAACAATGTCCCTGTCCACCCCCAAAATAAGAAGGTCTGCCACAACTTGCATCTGTTCACACAATCAAATGCAGAGGACAGGTCCATGAAGGCCAGGCAGATGTTACTGGGACGGGCTACTATATACTTGTTTAAAATCATAATTAAGTTCAGGCATTGATCTATGGTAGAATGACCAGGCTGAAAGCTGTATTGGACTTCTGTTTTCCTGGGCCCAATTTGATAATCTATCTAATAGAATATAACCAAACACTTTGACCACAGAGTCCAACAGAGAGCCAGGGAACCAACTCTGATGGCCCCGTTAATGATTGAGGTTAGGACGTGGGCCCACAGCTCCAGTTTGGAGATGTAAAGATCGGGAGAACCCGTCTGGTCCCGGGGTCTTATTTTGAGTCAGCCCAGCCCAGCTTTACCTAACCTTACTTCCCCCTCAGACTGAAAGTGCTGATTTAACTACTCCCACTCCCCAGGGGACACTCTGAGCCAGAAGGCACCAACACATTTCATCAAAATGACTAACCCATTAATTCTCAGTGATATGGGCATCGAGGGCATTTGCTGCAGTTAGGGACAATTAACAATACTCCAGAACTTGGTGCTGCTCTTGATGTGGCTATCCTCCATGAGCTTGCCTCAGGCATCCTTCTTTATACTGCTTTCTGCAGGTTCTAACTTGTTGATGTCTCTTGGGATATTGCTTTCTGCAGGTTCTAACTTGTTGATGTCTCTTGGGATAATAGGTAATGCTTCCGTAAGCATCCGTGCTGCAAGCGAGCAGGCAGAATTAAAACATATTGGGCCCTGTCTAGGTGCCCTTTGGTGACTAGGGCCTTCAGTAAAACCACTATAGAGTTGGAAATGGCTGCAAAGGCATTGACAAAACTCTCCTAGCACCAGCACGAGGTCGAACAGATCTGTACCTCATTATGACATTTAACTAGGAGGGCCTCATGGAAGGATTCAAGAATAATTCGGGCCCATTTAAGCCTTATACTCCCATCTATGGCTTGAAGTAAACCCCCCTATCACCCCCTATTCTGACCTAGAAGGGAACAGCAAGCTTTAAGACACAGCGGATTATGGCCACTAAAAATGCTCCCTTTGATGGAAAAATCTGAGATTATGTACAGAAGGGGTGTAAAGACAAAGATAAAATCAATAAACGAGTTGCTACCATTCCCTTTGAAGGTGGAAGTGATATCACTTTGACTTGGATCCAGTTTGCTCATTACTGGTAACAAGTCGAATTCGCTAACTAGCGCATTTAAGTTTTCCCCCTGACCACTGTGTTCTAAGTGCATCCCTGAAAGACGGGGACAAGATAAACTCCTGTGCCTCGCATTCTTGGGTCCCCACATAAATGAATATTAAAATTGCCAGACAATAGAAGTTGAACCATGTAGCATGTGGGAACTTTAAGATTGGTTAGAAAAGCACCCAACAGGGATATATTACAGAACTCTGGTAGAGATGAAGTTGCATTATAAAAATTAAAAAGCAAAAGTTTACAAACTAAGCTTGAGAGTAACAACGCCTGCAATCATGGATTATCATTGTACAGTACATTAATACTGCATTTCACCCTAAGCAAAACATACACAATCAAGTCACCCTTGGATGGCCCAACTCTCAAGGGGGATGATGGCCCATGTCTCCTGCAAACGTATAACATCAAACTTTTTTTACAAAACAACACCATCTTGCGTCCATAAGCTTACTTGCCCGGCCGGCTATGTTCCATGAAATAAGGTTACAGTGGTTACTTTCCTCCAATAAATTTCCTGCAGGACTGTCTTGATCAGGTTGATGAGTGGGGTTGGAATGGAAAATGGGAACCATCGTGCTCACCGGTGCAGGGGCTGGGAGTCAGTCACAGTTGTCTAAAACCCCCAGGGTCGTAAAAAGTAGAGACTTGAAAAAGTGGGGTCACCGCTGGCCACTCCTGGTTGACCAGACTGCGAGACCTCCTTGGGCGCCATGATCTTGGGGATGTTGCAAGGTGGGGGGTCTATAAAGAAGCCCAAGGGAGGGCTACAATGGAGGTATCAGACGCCTAAGTGGTGCAAGAGCTGGTCACGTGAAAACATCTCTCTGGCAGATGCGGTTGACATCAGTGATGAGTCGTAGAGCAACAGTTCCAGTGCAGGGCTGCAAAGACATGCCTTGCGTTGATTCGGTTCTGTCCAGGAGAGTAAAGCTGGACTGGTAGAGCACCTTCAGGCCTGCTTCTACGGGTCCAGGACTTGGGTGCACCACTTGGAGGGTAGGACTCACAGCAGACAGAGTTCAGGTGCTAGGTCCACGGTAGTTTGAGGCTTTTCTGGCCCTGAGGCTCTGATCAGGAGGTTATCCAACTAGCCCTTTGGAGTCACTCTGGTGGTCGCTGGTTCAAGATGCAGGTCCAATCCTTCTCACTTAGGCAGATGGGCAGCAGGGCAGCGAAGTAGCAATCCTTCTTGCAGATCAGCACAGTAGTGCTTCTTCTGAGTCTTCCACAGGTCCAGAGGTGTACTGAATATTTGGGGCAGAAAGTCCAATTTTTACTTTGTGCCAGCTTTGAAGTAAGAGAAGGTTCTGTAGGTTTCCACCTGCAGAAGCACTTACAATTTCCTGCCTCCCTACCCTGGCCCCATTGTCTAGGGTCACAAAAAACGAATGTCCTTTGTGAGCATGCTCAGGCTTTGTGATGTGCAAGTGTGGAGGGTGACAGCTCCACCCTCTATCCAGTCAGAGACGACCCATCCTGCAAACACCAATTCCCCCTTTGTCTCAATGTCTGGGAGCAATACACAAAGACCAACTGTCAGCTACACCTAGTCATGTGACTTGGGATTTAGGCTCCAAATTGTTAGAACAAGAAAATGTCAACTTTCTAAATTGCCATTTTCCGAATTATGACTTAAAATCTGACTTTACTATAAAAGAGGGTTTTAAATTACAATTCCATAAACACCAAACTCGACATTATTATCTGCTCCCAATTGAAAATTACCACTTAGTAAATGTAATAACGTACCCCGATTTTATCCTATGAGAGAGGTAGGTCTCAAAGTAGTGAAACACAAATTTAAGAGTTTGTTTACTACCAAGAAATGTAAAACTTAGAAGTGCATGACCAGCTTTTTAGGGCCTATCCTAGGTGTGACGTATATATTCAAAACAGAGGTTTAAGCCTGGCAATAGGTTTATCTTGCCAGGTCAAAATGGCAGTTTAAAACTGCTCAAACAGGCTGCAATGACAGGCCTGGGAAATGTTTACATAGCTACTTAGCTGGATGGTACAATCAGTGCTGTGGGCCCTCAAATAGCATTTAATTTATAGGCCCTGGATCCATGTAATACCACTTTACTAAGGACTTACAAGTAAATTAAATGTGCCAATTGGGTTCAAGCCAATTGCACCATGTTTAAAGGAGAGAGCACAAGCACTTTAGCATGGATTAGAAGTGTCAAAAGTGCGCAGATTCCTTAAAGTCAACAAAAATGGGATCAGAAAAAGGAAGGTGAAGGCAAATAGTTTGGCATGACCCTGCAGGTAGGGTCGAGTCCAACACGCATCCAAATACGTTTCATCTTTTTGTTAATGGCAGAGAGCTGAAATCTGCCTCAAAAAGAAAATGGCTCAGAAAAACCCTTTCTCCCCAATGCTATTCTGGCACCCGGCATTTGTTCTACATCGAGTGTAGATCCTTCAAGCACCTAAACCCATAAAAAAACAGAAATGAGTGCATCCTCAAATGTTACAGAATTCACTCTGATCAGGGACAATTTAATGTGTTGTCAAGTGGCTAGCAAATTAGAGTGATGCATGTCTACTTCCTTCTAAAAGATTCTAAGTGACAAGGAAAATTGTTAACTCCAGGGGTTAATATATGCTACCAAATAAGGTCCAAACCAGCATTTCTGCACAATTTCCCTTCTGAAAAAAGCCATGTGCATTCCACATTGAAAGTGCCTGTGGGCTTCTCAAATGAATTAAAATCCCAGACATGTCTCTAAGTCCCACACACTGGAGGCTCAGAGAACACATGTGTGAGATGGTCTTCTCATGGACATGCTCCTATATGTACAGCAGCTGAAGAAAATTATCATGAGTTAGGTAATTTTACAAAGATTCTGAAAAATATTCTTTGGGTGAGGATCATCCATCTAGTCATTAAGGGTAAGTGAGATCTATCTCCCTCAAATGCATTTAGGAGGATGTACAGGATTTGTAAATATATGATGGTGAGTTTTCTCTACCCAAGGTATTGTCTACAGGAAGGGGATGGGAGCCCCAAACAAGCATTTCTGCTTCTGTTCCTTCTGCCATGCCTTTATTGCTTCTTTGATCCTCAGAACCATTAACAGCCCACCCATATGAAGAATAGATAAACTGAAAAGATTAAAGAGAATACAGATATGAGAGTACATTCCCCACTGACATATCACAGCATGGGGGAGCCACAAGAAAAATAAACTATTTATACACTTTCATGGAACAAAAAACATCCCTTGTCTGAAAGATCTCTTGGTCAGCTAAAAGGAACAAGGGGGCATATCAACAAGGGCTTTATCTCTGCTTTTTTGTCTTTAAAAGCCAAAAAAGCAGAGATAAAACTAGCGCCCTATCAACAACAGGGTGCTAACACGCAAATTTGCATGTTAGCACCCTTTTACTCTACGCTTCCCCTTGCATCTCTAATGAGATGCAAAGGGTGCGTTCCAGAGTAAAATATTAGGAGAAATGTCGCTAAGCGACATTTCTCCTATTATCAAGAATGTCGCTAACCCTGTTAGAGACAAAAAAAGCAGCGCTAACCGCGGTTAACGCTGCTTTTTTACGTCTGCTAATTTTCAGACTTAGCCATGATATCCTATGGAAGGAGGATATCATGGCTAAGTTTGCCTGTCCCTATCAACAAGGTTACGTGTGATTATCGCTGGGTTTCCAGCGATAATCTCACGTTAGCCTGTTAGCGTGTAGATTTTTATCGCTATTGAGATAAGCGTTGCTAATAGCACGCTATCTCAGCGATAAAAATTCACGCTAGCCGGCGATAATTATCCTCACGCTAAGAGCGCTGAGCGATAATTATCGCCGGTTGTTGTTGATATGCCCCAAGGTTGGGCTGCAACTCAGTAACAGATATCTTAAGCCACAGCGAAGTACAAAAGATAGCGGTTTTCTTGTGGTACTGGAATTTATTAAATGAACAATGCAGCATAGCTGGTGATTTGCCATATTTAATTGATACATTTACATACCGCATCAATTTCTATGCGCATGAATCCTTTAAAAAGATTTTCTCGTTTTGATGGTCAAATCCAGGTAACCCATGCTCCATTTTTGTGGTTAGCAATGGGCTTAGGCAACGTTCTGGTTGCAGCATGAGGTGCTTCATGTTTACCTTTCTTTGCCCAAATCAACTTAAGCACTTCCGTTCCCCCCTGTTTCCGCCTGAATTTCGCAGCCTGAGTCTGTACAAGGTCCATCCTGAAGTTAAAATGTTGATTGCACTGGCCACCCCTATAGAACATTCTGGGATATGATAACATCAGATATTTAAGACCACTGTACTGCATTAATTAAATCTACCTCAGTATTTTACAGAATTACTTGCTAATTCAGAGGAGAGCAAATATAACCAGAGCTGGGGTTTGAGGCAGGGGCACTTACTTCCCAGCCCTGACATCTAGGTATTAGAAGAAAAATGCCTCGGTCCTAAAATTGTCCTTTGTTAAAGTTTGCTCTCTGGCTTCCTCAGTAACTCTGGGACTGTTTGTAAAGGCTATAGTTTTTTGCACACCATTTTCGTATTTGATATGGTTAGAAGGTCCCTGTTGGCTCATCCTTTAAGCCAGAGCACTGAAGGGGCCCTACCACTGCCAATTATTTGCCCGTGGTAGGATTCTTTATAAGGTATGAGAGACTTTTCTAAAGTTTAAATTAATGTTACATCAAACAGATAAGTATAATATCAAATTAAAAATAGCGTAAGGAACAAGATGATAACTTATAATATAACATGGTGGCTGACTTAGAGTTTGGTGGATAGATAACTACATCACAAGTGAGGTGAATATTCTCTGTATTACAAGTGCCTTCTATCCGATGACATATACAATATGGTGGATGGGATATCTGCCACATTTGGGACAGAGTTACCTGTCTGCTAAACTCTAAATCAGGCCCTAGTAATTTGCATCACTAAACTAATTAATTTATATTGAAAAAACTATTCATCAACTCATAATATCTAAAAATATAGGGAGAGACAATGGAAAAAACAGCTGAGGAAAAGCAAAAAGGAGAAGAGGAAAGAAATATATAAAAATGGCATCTTATATCTCTAATCATAAAAAACATCATACCTCAAAGATGTTAAGTTACATAACTTCATTATTACTATACTATGCAATATTTACCAATAATGGTTAAGATTAGAATACAATATAAATGTTGCATATTAAATACTGTCAAAATAAAATGAAAAAATAATTGTCTAAAAGAGACAATAAACATATATATTAATAAGATAAGGAACTAAATGTAGTTGTGGTCTCTTAGTAAATTCTTCAGAATGTTGCTGATGTGTATGTACTATGATTCCTAAATGTATTATTGCTGAAAGAAGTTATAGGAGACCACAAGGATTCTCTCTTAATAGCAAGTCATATTGGTGGTACACATGTTTTATCAGGTCTATGATTATAACAAACACTGTACAATCATACTTTAAAGGAAGTATTGACAGCATTTTTCCATTTTCTTTTTAAATTTGTTGAACTGCTAAATAAACATACAAAATATAAAAATGGAGCAGCCTCTGAAATATACAACTTTTTTAGGTGGAATGTAGAGTGTTACCACCAGCCATCTGTAAGTTGGCTGTCTGCCTCCCTCCACATCGCTTTGTGGATTCAGGCTAGCTGGCTGTGTTTGTTGGTCACCTCTTACAATGGGGCCTGATGCACAAGGCTGCAAATTAGTAAGGATAAGGCAATAGGAGCCAATATAGACTAGAATGTTGGGGAGTACATGTACTGTCATACTTACTAATATTTTGGACAATGCAGGTCAGCAAGCAAAGTTGCTGGATAGAATTGCGTGAAAATAAGAATGCAGAAATGTGCCATAGCACCGAAAATATGGAGCATTTCTGCTGTGTCCTAGTGTTGGCACACTGTGTGCTGCCTAGAGCCAATGTGGGCACCCTTGGACTACAGTGCAACGATGCCTGCGTTACAGGCAGGATTGTTTTGGTTCAGGAAGGAATAAATACCTGCAGAAAAACAATCCTTAACAGCATTTTGATCTTTCTATTCATGTTGCAGAATGCAGCATGGATAGAAAGAAGTAATGAGTAGAAACAAATAGTTTTCCTCGTTATGCCTGGTTCAGGGAGGCATAGCATTTTTTATATCACATTTTATTGAATTCAACACAGACATGTACATCAACAATGAAACTCACTGTTGCAGGAGTATGCCCCTGAAATTGGCGACAGTATTCCCATGACCATAAACAGTCCAATTGAGGGTCTGTGTTTTCGTTAAGTGCTTCTGTTGACTCCACTACCTCCCTTCCTCATCCTCAAGCTGATTTCAGTCCACCAAAGCTCCAAATTTTCTTGTCAAGCAAGTTAACAGAAGCATTCTGTCTTCCCAGAGGAATCCCCCTGTAGCAGGCTCGGTCAGGCCAAATTTTGTAAGGTTTCTTTGTACATCCCCTAGAAGCATGTATGGGATTTTCTAGGCTTATACATCTGACTAGACCCAAACTTCTGCACCTCCAAACCCAGCGGAACTTTCTTCTTCCAGACCCTGGCTATGTCTCTCTTAGTGTCTGTGATAACGTGTAGTAGGGCACATCTTGGGTCTCAAGGTAGTCTCCACCCCAGTATCTGTTCCAGGAATACCCGCACTCCCCCCCAGAAGAGCAACAGCGTCTCACAAGCCAACATCATATTTAGAAAATCGTCATCTTCTGTGCCATGTCTCAGACATTTTGGTGAGGCTGTTGCCCCCTTTTTCTACAACATTTTTCTCATGAAATAGACTCAATGTAGATATTTTAGTTGAATAATCTGGAACTGAGAGGCTATCGCTGTCTCCTTAGGGGACGTGAATTCCTCCCTCGAGTCGTTGTCTGTCAGTGGCCCAAAGCCTCCATCTCAGATCACCTTCAGTGCATTGAATGTATCCTTGGAATTGATTGCCAGTCAGTGTTAGACCTGTAAAATCTTGAGTGGTCAATTCTTCCTGTAGATGCTATATGGTTGTATTTACTGGCAGCTCAGTCATGGATGCTATGTATGGTGTGAAGGCATGTCAAAGTTGTAGGTACATAAAGAGTTGACTCTTGTGCATGTCATATTCTTCCTGGAGGTCAGCAAAAGATTTTAGCACTAAACTTGACATAATTTCTCCCAATTTGTAGATGCCAAGAACACAGGCTTTGAAGCCCTGTAGGTTTGCCACCGGACACAGTGAGGATGCACACCACATGGAGCTCCCTGGTCAGGTGTGCCTACCACCCCAACCCACTGTGTGTATCACACGTTCCTCCTGTCCCACTGCTCAGATGTAAAGGTTATGTCATCCACAGCACTGCATTAACATTTGCAAATAACAATCAGGTGTGGCACTCTATAAGTCCATGGTAGCGATACCCCCTTCATACATCTATTTATAGCAATTAGGGAGGGGCATTCCCTGAGCCAGGTGTTTTCACAGAAAGCCCTTTATGAATGCACCTAATTTCTTGAAGAAGTAACAGGGGAGGAGTAAAGGGTAGTTCTGTAGCTAATACAGTGAGCATGGTAAAGCTAATATTTTGTAGATGAAGGACTAGTGATGGATAAAGGAAATGCGGACCAGAGCCCTGTGTCTTGAGAAAGCCTCTCCTATACCCTGTGTGAGTTATTTGTCAGGTAGACGCCAATATATTTAATGCTGTCAGCCTGAATCAGCAGATCTACTACCCATTCTAATGCAGAGGGGGGGGCAGTTGATAGGGAATATCATGGATTTGATGTGTGTTCCCTTGTATATCTGAAAGGTATACGAAAGTAAACCCTACACCTGCACCCTGGCAGACAAACTAGTGTAAAGCAGGTTCATTTTGCTGATAAAGTTGAGGCCAAGGTTCAGTTTAGGCAATAGGCAGAACAGGTAGTCACACTCTACCGAGTCAAAGGTTTTTTTAGACAATCGGCCAGCAGCCAAAGTCATTGAATTGTTGACTGACGGATGTTGTGCACAATGGAGCAGTGTGGCATGAATCCTAACTGATCCGGGTAAATGAGATAGCGAATCACCCACAACACCCAGTTGGTTAAAATCTTTACTTATGTATTTAAGAGGGAAATAGGATGTTATGATGAACAGCGTCTGGGACCCTGGTTTCAGTATGACCACGATCTCCATTAATTAGAGATGTTGGGGTAGTGTCCCAGTCTCTTGTTCCATGGCAAAGGTATCAGTCAGCGGATCAAGGACTGGGTCTGATACGTTTTGAAGAATCCCTCCAGAAACCCACTGGAGCTCAAGGTTTTATCCAACTGGAGCTGGGTCAGGGCTTCCAGCCAGCTCCTCTTTTGTGATGTTTCCCTCAAGTGTGAGTCAGTATTCCATCTCTAGCTGGCTAACTGGGAGATCAGCTACAATGTCTCTCAGGGCTGTCAGGTCAGTCGTGCCTGTGCATGCGTACAGTGCTGCATAATAAGAGGTGAAGGAACAGGCAATATTACTATCACTGGACACCTGTACACCATCCATGTCTATGATGTAAGCAATGGGTTTGTGATGCATGGTATTGGTGCATAACCAATGTAAGTTTGTACTTGCCTTGTCTACCCACTGATAAATATGCCTGACTGTGCTTTGTTTAAGAGTGTTTGCAGGAGAATCCTTTGCATGTGTAGTGAGTCTCTAAGGTGGGCTGGTGAGTTAGATACTACAAGTTCTCTCCCCAGCCTCAAAATGTGCACCTCGAGATTGAACACCTCTTGTTGATACCGTCACTATATCTAACTGATGATGTCCCCCTTTAGAGTGGCTTTCAATGCCTCCCACAGAGTCATTGGTGATGTCACTAAAACCTTATTAGCTTCCAGATAGTGAGCAATGGTAGTGGAAATATGAGATCTAAATTCAGGTTTCTTCAGCAACCACGCATTGACACCAGTTCACTTTTCACCCTTCCGGACCAACCCAGAGCCTCAGCTCCACCTGGTCTTTGGCCAGTATGTGTGTCTCTAACACTCTATATATCTTGGAGCATTGCATACAAGAATAATCTAAGCATGAGAACACTTCGTGTGTCTCTAAATAGAAGGTAATGCATCCCTCCCAGTATGGAAGGCCTGCAATATGTCTGAAATGTCGAAGTCCTCCAAAAACTATGTAAAAAGTGAGTTGGGTCAGTTTGCTCCTCTCCAACAGGTGGATCTATCAAGGCTCAGATAACCCACCCCATTTAGGGGTCCCAGCCCAAGATCCAGGGCCCGCAAGCAATTGCGCAATCTCCTCTACTTGCATGTGCTGGAAGTCAACAGTAACAATTGTGTAGGCATACACACGAAGCATGGTTAAGGGTCGACCCTCAAGGAGGCCAGCTACCACCACATCCCCCATTGTCATGCCACACCTGAGTCACATTTAGTGGCAAGTGATGGTGGACCAACACCACCATCCCACTTGGCCCTTTTGGAAGAACTGCATGGAACACTTGCAAGTAACCCATCCTGGCCAGGAAGGGTCACCTAGTGCCCACCAGATGTGTTCTCTGGAGTAGGAGGGTGTCTGCCCTGGATGATTTGGCCACCATGTTATGTTATGTTATTCATGATTTATAAAGCGCACGGGCACCCAGAGGTTTCATGGCGCTAGAGAAGAGAGAAGATGGTAAGCAATATCCTAACCGTGTGCTTGTTTGAACAACCAGGTCTTCAGTGCACCCCTGAAATTCATTAGATTAGTGCAACTCCGGAGTGATAAGGGAAGCGAGTTCCAGATCTTTGGGGCCCAATAGGCAAATTGGCATCCGCCGAGGCGTTTCTTTTTAAACAGGGGCAAGGTAAGGAGGGACAGGTGGGCAGAGCGGAGATTACGAGTCGGTTCGTGTTTCTTTATGAGATGGTTTAAAAACTTGGGCCTTTTTCCATGAAGAGCCTTAAAGGCCAGGCAGCCCACTTTGAAGGTTACCCGTTGGGCTATAGGTAGCCAATGAAGAGTGGCTAGCAGTGGTTTCGCCGAACTCCTACCATTGCATTTAAATATTAGTCTGTCCGCTTGATTTTGCACAATCTGCAAGCGATTATAGAGAGCCAAGGGGATGCCTAGATAAATGGAGTTAGAGAAATCTAAGTGGGAGAGGACCAAGGCAATTACCACCTGGATGAGGGCGGAATGCGTGAGCAGATGAGAAATCTTCTTAATCTTCCGTAGCTGGAAGAAACATGAAGAGATCACAGTTCCCACCTGATTTTTTAAAGAGAGATCGGTGTTAAGGGTGATCCCGAGACTTTTTACCGATGGGGAGGGAGGCGGGGGGGATCCCATTGAGGGCGGCCAAAAATGAGGGCCCCAGCTGGTTGCACTTTTACCCGGGAGTACCAGCTCGGTCTTTCCAGGGTTGAGTTTTAGATGGTTCATCTCCATCCACCCTTGAATGTGCAACATAGTGGCCTGAAATTCCTCAACGGGGTCTGTGGAGTTTAATGGGAATATGAGCTGCAGGTCGTCCGCATAGTTGTATATTGTAACCTTCCTGTTTTTCAAAGAGTACAACAACGGTTTGAGGTACAGATTGAACAGGAGGGGGGACAATGACGAGCCCTGCGGAACGCCGCAGGTGGTGGAGAGTTTGGGCGCCATGAAGTTCTCAAGCTTGACAGCCTGGAATCGGTCATTCAGAAAGGATTTGACCCATCCGAGAGCCGTGCCTCGCAGGCCGGCCTGTTCGACACGGTGTAATAAGATAGTATGATCCACCATGTTGAACGCTGCCAACAAGTCCAGAAGCACCAGGGCCTGATGTATGCCCTTATCGGCATAAGACCTCATTGTGTCCAGGACAGCTAGGATCACCGTCTCGGTAGAGTGCGCCTGGCGAAAGCCGGCTTGATTGGGCTCTAGAAAGTCAGATGTCTCTATAAAACTAGAGATACAGCTGGCCACATGGGCTTCTAGAATCTTTGCACCGAAAGGGAGGAGTGATATGGGTCGGTAGTTCGATAGATTGGAAGGATCAGCACCAGGTTTTTTGATTAATGGGACCAGCGTGGCGTTTTTGAAAGAGTTGGGGACTTTTCCCTGTAATAGGGACTCATTCAGGATGGGAAGTATTCCTTGGGGTAGTGTAGAATAAACTTCCTTCAGTATGTGCGGGGGACAGTGGTCGTTGGGAGACCCTGACGTTACTCGGTTCATCAATTCTGCTAACCTCGATTGATCTATAGGAGGGATAACCTCGAGTTTGTGGGGATTTCTGCAAATGTCCACTCTTTCCGCAGTAGTCAAGCTGGACTGAATACTGTCTTTTATAATGGCAATCTTATCCTTAAAGAAGTCATTGAGCTGATTGCACATCATTTGAGTGGGAACTTGAGAGGGGGAAGTTCTGACATCATTACATGGGTCATTTACGGCCCTGAAAATTTCTCTGGATTTGTTTTGGGCGTTAGAGATTTTTTCAGTGAAGAAAGCTGCCTTAGCAGGTAAGATAGAGTTTTTATACTTCCTGCGTGCAGCTGTATATAATGATCTATCTTTATCAGAGTACCCGTGTCTCCATTTTCTCTCCAGTTGGCGCAGTTCTAATTTTTGATTTTTTTGGTCTGCAGTAAACCACCTATGAGCATCCATGCGGCGAGTACGTGAGAACTTGGTTAGAGGAACGTGCTCGTTGCTGGCTGCCAGGAGCCATTCAGTGAGATCTTTATCCATGAGGTTAATGTCTGGGGGAGATGCTGGGAGGGAGTTGGCCAGAGTAGACAAGAAAATTTGTTTATTTAGTGAGCTCCATTTCCTTGCTAGCCCCCCCGCAAAAGCGGGAGCCTTTAAATGGCCGTGAAAGGTGATGGAGAATTGCAGTTGGTGATGATCCGACCATATGCAGGGCATTATCGTTGGAGTGGATAGTGGGACATTCCGAGACCAAATCTGGTCCAGAATATGTCCCCTTTCATGGGTAGGGGTCAGAACTGATTGAGAGAAGTTCATGTGGGAGAGAAGCTCAAAAAGTTCTGTGGCCTGGGGTCCTGCTTCCGGGTCATTGTACCAATAATTTAAATCCAGAATCAACATGACTTTATCATAATTAATGATTAGGCTGTCCATTTGCTCAGACAGCGAGACTGGGAATGTAGGCATAGTTTTGGGTGGACGATAAATCAATACCAGCACCATAGTTCCTTTGTCTGAGTTGAATTTAATTACAAGGTTTTCCGTGTCTGGTAGGTCCAAGGGGGGTAGAGTGGTAAACGTATGGTTTTTATGAATGCTTGCGGCAACGCCACCCCCAGGTTTTCCTGGTTCTCTGTTTGCTAATAGAATGTAATAGTCTGCCAGTAGAGCTGTGAGAATATCTGGTAAGGAGTCCGCCGTGAGCCAGGTTTCAGATATAAATAGTATAGCTGATCTATCGGATTTAAGTAATAAGAAGATGTCTAATTGGTGTTTTACCAGAGATCTGGTGTTAAGGTATAGACAGTGGAGGGTCGAGGCATTTGGACTTGGGGTGAAGCTAGTGGAGATAGAACTTTGAGGTGTGGTATAAGAGTTCTCCTCTATTAGATGGAGAGGATAAATGTTATTAGCCTTTAAGCAGGTGAGTGTGGCGGGATCGGGGTCGGGGGTGCCAGAGTGTTACAAAGAGAGGAGTTTGAGAGAAGTGTAGCTGTTAATTTCTCCATTCTGCCTAGTCCCTGGGCCCGGCCAGGCGCGGACGGGCACAGACAGGCTTGCCTTAGGCGCGCCCTCGGCGCGCAAACGGCGCGCCCGCTGCGCTCGTCCGCTGCACGTCCTTGCGAGGCACATGATTATGAGGAGAGATGGAGGCGTGGCCTAGCGGTAGTAGGCGTGGCTAGTGCGTGTCCCGGGGAGATGGCGGCAAGAGGAAGAGAGCCCCGCGTCAGCGCTAAAATCCGCTGCACGGGTGATCCTAGGAGGTGCCCTATCACCAGATCGAGTGCAGGGAGGAAAAGGTGAGTAAAAACACAGTATTAAACAATCACAAGTTTTAAAATACTGACAGCGATTCTCCCGGCTTTCCGCCTTAGGAGTTAGAACTTCTCTGGGCGCGCTTGCAATCAGTGCGACTGATATGCGTTACAATACGGGGCGTGGCCTAGCGGTAGTGGGCGTGGCTAGTGCGTGTCCCGGGGAGATGGCGGCAAGAGGAAGAGAGCCCCGCGTCAGCGCTAAAATCCGCTGCACGGGTGATCGTAGGAGGTGCACTATCACCAGATCGAGTGCAGGGAGGAAAAGGTGAGTAAAAACACAGTATTAAACAATCACAAGTTTTAAAATACTGACAGCGATTCTCCCGGCTTTCCGCCTCAGGAGTTAGAACTTCTTTAGTTTAGTCTCAGGGGGACAGCCACTGTGTTATGGAAGACTTGGCATAGGAGCGAAACTTCTGTTTGGAGAGCTCCAATTTTCCACTACATGGAAGAGTAGGAGCCTTGGGTGGCCTGCAGGATGATGGCTGACTGATAAGAGGGAGACCATTCTTATTCTGAGTCGTTATAGGTTTTGTACATTTTTCGATGAATTCTTGTGCAGTCTATGTGTATGGACTACTAGTACTCCAGAAGACCCTCTTCTGCAATCAAGCGGACACCCGTCACACCTCAACTGGCAAGAAAAACTGCAGTCATAGAGGGAAGTTGCCAGAAGAAAGAAGCCTGACCAACTTCTGTATAATCCTGGCCCCTGCACCACTGTGCACCAGGCATCAATGGTACCACCAAAGTCTATGTAATGCTGGCCCCTCCTCAACTCTCACATAGATTACTGGGCCCTTAGCACCCCGGGATTCTCAGCTCCCACTGTGCAGGCCATGGTCTCCTTACAGCTAGTGTACAGGGCCTAGGGCCAAGCCAGAGACCTTCAGCCCAGCCCTGGTGGTCCATACATCCCCGCAGGAAACCTGAATGGGCCACGTCATTTCGATATACCACCAGGGACTCTTAGCAACCCACGAGACAGTCGACCCACAGGGCGCACCCACAGCATGGTACGATGAACGGTCCAGGTAGTCAGACTGGCCCTGAGTGTGGTCATCGCTATTGGGCCATGATGCAGCACTCACTCCAGACTCTGCATGCCAGTGAGGTGTTGGTGCTTGTCGCTTGCCCTGGGAGCTCTGAAAGGGACACAGAGTAGTATAATGGCCCCACAAGAACAGGTTAGGAGGGCTGGCCCTAATCCTTGCCCGCCACCGCATTATCCTCTGCGAGTGGCTGGCTATGCCCTAGGGGCTCCACATGCCCAATCCTCAGCTCTTCTGAGACCCTTCCATTGTCCAGGAATCCCCCAGACTCCACATGGTGGCTGTACTTGCACCCGGACACTGTCAGCACATCCCGACCTCTGGACACAGAGCAAAAATAAGAAATTGTGGAGCAGGGGCAGAGCTCAGGAATGAACAGTTGCCATGTTCAGCACTGCAGTCACACCCCTCAAGGCATAGCATTTTGAGGCATTCCCAGGTTTACTAGATTTAATAAATCTAGGAATGCACCAAAATTCATGAGTAAAGTAACGCAGAGCTAAACCATGCAAAGGCACACTGAGGTGCCGATCACGATCCGGCAAAAAATGTCCCCGTGCGACTCGTATCGGGTCTTTTTACCGTACGAATCGTACAAGTGCCGTACGAACTGGCAATCACGATTCGCATGGTAAAAAGTCCATACGAACCGCACTGGGAATCATTCCCCACACGTCCTCGGGTCGGAAAATGTGTCCGACACGTCCTCGGACGATTTACCTTACAAACGTGAAAAGCCAAGTCCGACCGAGGAATCACGATCCATCCCGTGCGTCCGAGCGTACAACCGTATGGAAAAAACACCGTCCGCACCGAACTCCTATAGCAACCATGGAGACATGTGCCCGCATACGCGCCCAACACTCCCCCAGCCCCCGTACGTCCGACACGTACCCCCCGTGTATGTATACCCCCACCCGTCTAGGTACACCCCAGTACGTTCAAGTCGTACCCCCACCCCAGTATGTGTCGTACCACCGTCTATGTACACCCCAGTACGTTCGAGCTCCACCCCCACCCCAGTACGTGTCATACCCCCGTGTACCTACACCCCAGTACGTTCCAGTCCTACCCCCGCCCCAGTACGTGTCAAACCAACGTCCATGTACACCCCAGTACGTTCCAGTCGTACCCCCACCCCAGTACGTGTCGTACCACCGTGAACCTACACCCCAGTACGTTCGAGCCCCACCCCCACCCCAGTACGTGTCATACCCCCTTGTACCTACACCCCAGTACGTTCCAGTCGCACCCCCACCCCAGTACGTGTCATACCCCCCGTGTACCTACACCCCAGTACGTTCCAGTCGTACCTCCACCCCAGTACGTGTCGTACCACCGTGAACCTACACCCCACTACGTTCCAGTCGTACCCCCACCCCAGTACGTGTCGTACCACCGTGAACCTACACCCCAGTACGTTCCAGTCGTACCTCCACCCCAGTACGTGTCAAACCACCGTCCATGTACACCCCAGTACGTTCCAGTCGTACCCCCACCCCAGTACGTGTCATACCCCCCGTGTACCTACACCCCAGTACGTTCCAGTCGTACCTCCACCCCAGTACGTGTCGTACCACCGTGAACCTACACCCCAGTACGTTCCAGTCGTACCCCCACCCCAGTACGTGTCGTACCACCGTGAACCTACACCCCAGTACGTTCGAGCCCCACCCCCACCCCAGTACGTGTCATACCCCCCGTGTACCTACACCCCAGTACGTTCCAGTCGTACCCCCACCCCAGTACGTGTCATACCCCCCGTGTACCTACACCCCAGTACGTTCCAGTCGTACCCCCACCCCAGTACGTGTCATACCCCCCGTGTACCTACACCCCAGTACGTTCCAGTCGTACCCCCACCCCAGTACGTGTCAAACCACCGTCCATGTACACCCCAGTACATTCCAGTCGTACCCCCACCCCAGTACGTGTCATACCCCCGTGTACCTACACCCCAGTACGTTCCAGTCGTACCTCCACCCCAGTACGTGTCGTACCACCGTGAACCTACACCCCAGTACGTTCGAGCCCCACCCCCACCCCAGTACGTGTCATACCCCCCGTGTACCTACACCCCAGTACGTTCCAGTCGTACCCCCACCCCAGTACGTGTCATACCCCCCGTGTACCTACACCCCAGTACGTTCCAGTCGTACCCCCACCCCAGTACGTGTCATACCCCCCGTGTACCTACACCCCAGTACGTTCCAGTCGTACCTCCATCCCAGTACGTGTCGTACCACCGTGAACCTACACCCCAGTACGTTCCAGTTGTACCCCCACCCCAGTACGTGTCGTACCACCGTGAACCTACACCCCAGTACGTTCGAGCTCCACCCCCACCCCAGTACGTGTCATACCCCCCGTGTACCTACACCCCAGTACGTTCCAGTCGTACCCCCACCCCAGTACGTGTCAAACCACCGTCCATGTACACCCCAGTACGTTCCAGTCGTACCCCCACCCCAGTACGTGTCGTACCACCGTGAACCTACACCCCAGTACGTTCCAGTCGTACCCCCACCCCAGTACGTGTCATACCCCCCGTGTACCTACACCCCAGTACGTTCGAGACCCACCCCCACCCCAGTACGTGTCATACCCCCGTGTACCTACACCCCAGTACGTTCCAGTCGTACCCCCACCCCAGTACGTGTCATACCCCCCGTGTACCTACACCCCAGTACGTTCGAGCTCCACCCCACCCCAGTACGTGTCATACCCCCGTGTACCTACACCCCAGTACGTTCCAGTCGTACCTCCACCCCAGTACGTGTCGTACCACCGTGAACCTACACCCCAGTACGTTCCAGTCGTACCCCCACCCCAGTACATGTCGTACCACCGTGAACCTACACCCCAGTCCGTTCGAGCCCCACCCCCACCCCAGTACGTGTCATACCCCCGTGTACCTACACCCCAGTACGTTCCAGTCGTACCCCCACCCCAGTACGTGTCATACCCCCCGCGTACCTACACCCCAGTACGTTCCAGTCGTACCCCCACCCCAGTACGTGTCGTACCACCGTGAACCCACACCCCAGTACGTTCGAGTCCTACCCCCACCCCTGTACGTGTCGAACCACCGTGTATGTACATCCCAGTACGTTCGAGTCCTACCCCCAACACAACCTCCTAACTACGGAGCGCACCCCAGGCCCCAACATCACAACCGCATGTACGAGTCGTACCAAGCCACACACAAGGATAGCACCGTACAACCAAATGGCCCATGTACACACCGTACACATGCTCAAAACGCACGGACACAACCAGGACAAAACAAAACAACACAACAATACACCATTCGAATGGCACAAAGCCACTAAACATGGTCAAAAAACAACAAAACAACACCTTCACTGACCTGCAACTGCCAAAAACAAACAGAGGCCCAATACACCACCACTCCTTATAACCAACCCACCCACAATTCAAACACAGCCACACCCACCAATGGACCAATAAAAAGGGCCCACACACACAAACCATGAGCCTTTGCAACAGACCCACTGCTGCCAGACCCCACAGACAACCCACAGCACCAGACCTCAACCTTTACTACACCTTACACTTGCACACCTTCACACAACCACCGTCACAAACACACCCTCATCACATTCACACACACACGCACCTGCACAACCACACCCACACACCCACAACCATCCACACACCACCCCCACCATCCACACCCCCCCCCACCATCCACACCCCTCATCATGCCCACTACCAAGAATCCAAAGTTCAGTAACCGAGAGTTGGAGGTTCTTGTTGATCAAATCCTCAGAGTCGAGCCACAGATCTTTGGAACATTGGTCAGAAACACCAGCCAGGCAGCAAAAACAGCCATGTGGCAGACCATCGTCGATGCTGTGAATGCTGTTGCGGACACCAGACGGACCAGGCAGGAATGCCAGAACAGGTGGTACGATCTGCGGAGGAGGGTCCGAGCCAAGAGGCAGGATGAACACGACCAGGCCAACGCCACCGGAGGAGGGCCCTCCCGCAGACCCGTACACTACCATCCCTGGGAGGAGAGGGTGATGGCCATACTGCCGGTGGAGGCAGTCGAAGGATTAGAAGGACTCCGAGACCCGGGTGAGTACACAAACAACGCACCTCACATGGGGGGAACGGCATCCACAACCAACATCACTAACAGGCACGCAACCACCACAAGCCATCGCATGACTCAACCACACTCCATGAGCACGCACATGCCACTGCTGCCACCATGCCCCATGCACCCAGCTGGACAATGTCAAGTCACAGGCCACAGAAGACAACAACACATGACACGGTAACCCGGATGGCGGGAGGCTGGGCCCAAAAAAGCACATAGTGCAACTCAGAAGCAGACAACAATTCACTCTACCCATATGGCCTAGGTCACAGCCAGACAAACACTGTGTCCCAACACAGGAATGACTTGCCAGCAAATGGTGGACGCCTTGCATCAACACATGGGGGTGAAGGCACTGTTTTGCACATTACAGCAGCTAATGAACAGCCAACATTGTGAAAGAGTGGCAGCACACACCACCACAGCAGCAGCGCACAGACACACATCACACCCAATGGGTGCCTGGAGATCAGAAACAAACTCACATCAACAAGCCAAGGGCCACTCAAAGATCTGCTAACAGTGTGTGCCCAGGAAGCAGGGCCGAGGTGACAGAGGGTGACACACGGAGGGAGGGAGAGGGGGACAGAGAGGGAGGGAGAGGGGGACAGAGAGGGAGGGAGAGGGGGACAGAGATGGAGGGAGAGGGGGACAGAGAGGGAGGGAGAGGGGGACAGAGAGGGAGGGAGAGGGGGACAGAGAGGGAGGTAGAGGGGGACAGAGATGGAGGGAGAGGGGGACAGAGAGGGAGGGAGACGGACAGAGGGAGGATGCTGACACACGGAGGGAGGGAGAGGGGGACACAGAGGGAGCAAGACACAGGGAGAGCTAATCAGCCGTGTTGCGTGTGTGAATGTCTGCTCGTCAGCAGGTAGACTGCGTGCATGTAGACAAGGGTGGCCAGTGCCAGAACCCCCCCTCTTCACCATGGCAAAACACAGGGCCATGTCACAACCTGTACACGGGAACAAGGACAGCTACCTGGATCATATAAGTGTGTGGATCCCCTCCATGTGCGCATGTACAGTGCTACACGGAAGGCGCCAATGCATGGCTCGCCACACCTGCCCACTCCACTGCTGACTGCAGTCACACTTGACGCAGCAAGTAAGGCTGTGCCACACATAGTTAAAGGGGCCAAAGTGGTGCCCAAGGGACACACCCATGCACAAGTGCACTGTGAGTGGAATGCAAGACAGATCCTAATTCCAAGAGGAAATGTGCCAACTTTGGAAATGATGAAACATGGATGTTGCATGGACCAAAATTAACATTGTCTCTCTCACACACAGGTCAACGTCGTGGTGCACCCCCCAACACTGGGGGGGAACACTCACAGGACCCGGATCTGCAGGAGCCCGATCCCACCGGCAGCGACCACTCTCACCACTCTGCGGACGACCCCGACCGACCTGGCCCCTCTGGTGTCCAACCACCTGCAGCACCTGCGTCAGGTACAACTGTGCCAACCACCACCCCCACTCCTGCCACATCCCAGGAGACAACCAGGATCCCTGCCCCAACACCACAATGCAGCCAGGCTCGCCAGGAGGGACACGGTGTCCCGGGCACCCAGGAGGAGGCAGGCGACAACGCCAATGCCACCCCTCAGGGGTCCCGGAGACCCCATGTGCCCACAAGTGCAGGCCAGGCGCAAGTGGGCAGGGGTGGTGGGAGTGGAGGACGGCGGAGGCGCGAGCCTGACCAGTTGGCTGGGGATCCGGTATTTTCCCATGTCCGTAACATCCTGGACTCATACCGGCAGGACACCACGGGCATGGCCCAGGTTGTGTCCGTCCTCGAGGGGATCAAGGCCCAGCAGGCCCAGCAACATGCGGAGCTAATTGCCTGTCTACTGGTACACCAACGGAGGATGGAGGACAGACAGGCTGAGCAAGTGACGGCATTCCAGGGGATTCACGCTACACTCCGTCGGATGGCCGACACCATGGCCGACCCTCCCTGTGCCAGAAGGCGGAGAACATCACCACCCACAGGGAGGGATCAGGAGGAGGAGGAGGAAACATCCGACGGAGCATCCCAGACGTCGTCACGGCCTGCTGGTGAGGTTCCCCGCAGGAGGCCGGGTCGTCCACGGAAAGGACCGTGAGGGTGGCTGCTACATCACCATCTCCCAGGACACCTGGCCTGGCACCTGGCCCACTGGAGCAACAGCATCACAGCATCAAGAGACATTCTCTGCCACATGGCCCTGCTGGTCACTGGCTGACCAATGTTGACAAAGACTGTGGCATGGACTCTGAGGATTTCCAATGGCAAGGACACCAACTCCCCTACTGAACTTTGGATTCCCTAATCCCGGAAAGCCCCTCACTTTGCCCCCCCCCCCCCAATAATAAATCACACTATGAAGAGTAGATGCCTGCTGGTAGCATTATTACCTAACATGTGTCTTGTAAAGTCTAAACATGCCTGAGTCATCTTTTCTCTTCAACCATCCACACCCTGGGGCCTGAGTCTGGCACAGGACACATGGGTCACAGTTTATTAGGCAAGACAGACATGGAGCACCATACACACCCGTGATGGGCACAACCAGCTGAGGGGGTGGCCGAACAACCGTGCTGACACACACATTGAGTACACCAACAGTCATGCGCAGAGGTCAGGGATCCAGTCCAGTGTCCTGGGTGGCACCCAGGTATGTGTAGGCAGGTGGCATAACCATGTCCTGCAAGCTTGAGTCCGGTGGATGCAGAGAATGGGGGCCTGGCCAACGTTGGATGCATGGGGATGGCACATGTCACAATACCCACGCAGTCATGGACATCATGCCCAATACACAGTCTCAGCCCACACACACAGCTTGCATCTTGCGACTCGACACATTGACACATAGCCACAATCAGGGAATACCATGCCAGACATGCAGGATGCACCGTGCCAACACACCAGCATTGACTGAGAAGAGGCACCTTGGAGGCATAGGGACACCTTTATTAGTCATGTATTCGGGTTTGCAGAGGCAACTCGAAGTACAGATGAACACATCATGTGGAGTGACATGTGGGTCCAACACTGGCACCCCCCTTCTGCAGCACAAATGCGTGATAGCCATGGTACTGGCACACAAGCGTCGGCTAACAGCTAAATACCCACAGCTGCACACGGAGAGCCTGCCATACACCATAGATCCGCTGATGTGGAAGTCCCACACCATGTCAAGGCAATGCTAACCGTATGTGTCCGAGGGCAGTGTCACACACATTGATGCCATCATCACAATCCACTATCCCATCACTGATGACTGTCAACAAGTCAGACCATCTATTCAGGTGTACACAGCTGCATGTCGTGTCCCATGGTGATGCTACATGGCTGCAGAGGAACCAAACATCGACAGGGGCAGTGTGCATACATCGTGAACAACTGCCAAACCCAATACACCCCTGATGCATCCCTTACCCCATGGAGACTTCCAAACGTGTCCGTGCCTGTAACGCTGAGTCAGCCCACGATGTCATGTCCATGAGGAATAGCAGTGCCACAACAATGCAACCAGCAAACGGCATGCGCAGGTACCTGGGGAAGATAGACACACAAGAAGTCAGCCACAAAAAGCACAGCCACTTGCATGTGCATTTACTCGACACATGTATGGATGACAACATGCCAGGTCACAATTATGACTGGGGAAATACTACCATCACTGCCACCATCACTCCAGTGACACACCCACACACACCTCTGACCCACGTGCCATACATGCAGGTGGAGACACACATCACAACGCATGCCACACGGGGACCAATGCGTGCACACTCAGACACTGGTACTCACCACTAAGCAAAGAAGTCGCGTATGAGCCGAGTCCGGATGTCCTCTTGCGGCTCCACATCCTCCACATCACTAGCCCCATTGCCAAGCCCTTCGTCCTCCACGGGTGGATGGTCCTCGTCATGTTGATTCAGGATGAGTGGCACAGCTCTTTCAACTGCCATGTTGTGCAGCATGCAGCAGACCATGAAGATCTTGCAGACCTTCGCCGGGGCATATGGGAGTGCGCCGCCCGTCTTGTGGAGGCACCTGAATCGGCTCTTCAGCATGCCAAACGTCCTCTCTATCACTCGCCTTGTCCGGCCATGGGCGGTGTTGTAGCGGAGCTGGGCCGGCGTGATGGGGTTGCGGAGAGGTGTCAGCAGCCAAGGCATGTTGGGATAGCCAGCGTCCCCTACATGGGAAGCACATGGACATCGTTAGAACTGGTGAAGCGGTCGTGCTGGTCGGCTATACAGAATACAGGACAGACAGACTGTACCCACCAACAACACATGCCCGTTCGTTGCGCAGCTGCATCATCATATCAGGCATCCCGCTATGCCTCATGATGTAGGCATCGTGTGCTGATCCTGGGAAACGAGCACAGACATGTGAAATCACCATATTGGACAGACACACCACAAGGGCATTGATGGAGTGGTAGTGCTTCCGATTGCGGTACGCCACCTCCCGTGCGTGTGGTGGTACCAAACCTACATGTGTCCCATCTATGGACCCAATGACATGGGGCATCCCTCCCAGGGCATAGAATCCACGCTTGACCTCAGTCATCTGTTCAGGGGTTGGGAACTTGATGAAGTCATCCAGGTGAATCAACATGGCCTCCAAGAAATCATGCAGCACACCGCTGAACATGCTCTGGGACATGCCACCAACATGAGCTATGGTATTTTGGAAGGTACCCGTGGCAAGAAAATGTAGGGCAGCCATTACCTTCAGCTGGGGTGTCAGTGCCGTAGGATACCTGTGCTGCGGTTGCAGGTGTGGTGCCAGTCTCGCCGTCAGCTCCAGGATCAACGGTTGGGTGAAGCGGTAGAGCCGGATCCTGTCATTCTCCTGCATGGCAGCCAAGTCTGGAATTCTTCGGGCAAGAGGCGGCGCTCTGCAGTAATTTGGAAGTGACAAGGAAGAGTGAGTGCTCTACGACAACAACTCATGTCTACTGAGCACATGTAAATCTGGCAATACACACATGCTACATAGGGAGTGCGGTATGTGCTACATGCCCAGGACACGTATGGATGCAAGGTGACACTCCTTCCAAGACCCAGCTACACACGGAGATAGAGAACCTCCCCATGCCACGCCATGGGAATAGCTGTGTCCCAGTGCAAGTGAACAGCCCGACGGAAGACAGGAGTGACATACACCCACACATCAGCAGAAGTGGGATGCCGATTGCAGAGACTGGTTGCGGAACACCGGAGCCACAGGTCACATGACATTACACTAGGCCTGCCCACACACCTTGCCATGAAGGTGCACATGTCATGACTGACCACACATTCCTTGTGAGGATGCTGACATGGCCTTGTCACGCTACTCCGTGTCCCATGCATACATGTGCCCCTCACATCCGATAACACATGTGGCATGGTGTGCGGGACAGTGTGCAATGACAATCTACACACAGACACATGTTGGTTGCTGCAACGGCTGCAGCTTTTGAGGGTGCTACAACATCAACCTGATGGAAATCCCGGACACATGAATGACATAGTCACATTGTGCACTGTGGGTAGTGACAAGTCATGTGTCATGACCCCTGTACCGGGCATCATGGGACACTTCCGTGTGTTGGTGTCCGTGCCATGCCAGTGACGCTCACCCCAAGTGCGCAGTCCGACATGCACACATGTCAAAGGAGTCAAGGGCATGCCTGGCACACATTGCACCGTCACACAGTACACCTATACACATCTCATCATACATCTGGTGCCTTCTCCACTCAGGAGGCATGTTCCACATCACAGCCTGTCACACCTGTGCCCCACACATGTAGTAATGCACAGACGATGCCTTGATGTCCATTCCTGGACAAGTATGTCCATCCATGGAGAAGTATGTCCATCCATGGACAAGTATGTCCATCCGTGGACAAGTATGTCCATCCATGGACAAGTATGTCCCCCCTATTCCTACCTGTGTGTCGCCTATCACCACTGTGATGTGTAAAAACCGCCGTACTGCTGCTAAGAGGGCCTGTGTATGTTCCCAAATCACTGTGGGAGTGCTGCCGTATGTGTACCCATCGTGATGGCGAGCGTACAGGCATTTGTACGGTCCGTACCACTACGAGTACGCATACGCGTGCAGACCCATAGTGATAGTGAGCGTAGATGCGTGTGTACGGTCCGTACCACTACGGGTACGCATACGCGTGCAGACCCATAGTGATAGTGAGCGTAGATGCGTGTGTACGGTCCGTACCACTACGGGTACGCATACGCGTGCTGACCCATAGTGATAGTGAGCGTAGATGCGTGTGTACGGTCCGTACCACTACGGGTACGCATACGCGTGCAGACCCATAGTGATAGTGAGCGTAGATGCGTGTGTACGGTCCGTACCACTACGGGTACGCATACGCGTGCAGACCCATAGTGATAGTGAGCGTAGATGCGTGTGTACGGTCCGTACCACTACGGGTACGCATACGCGTGCAGACCCATAGTGATAGTGAGCGTAGATGCGTGTGTACGGTCCGTACCACTACGGGTACGCATACGCGTGCAGACCCATAGTGATAGGGCCGTACACACGCATCTACGCTCACTATCACTATGGGTCTGCACGCGTATGCGTACCCGTAGTGGTACGGACCGTACACACGCATCTACGCTCACTATCACTATGGGTCTGCACGCGTATGCGTACCCGTAGTGGTACGGACCGTACACACGCATCTACGCTCACTATCACTATGGGTCTGCACGCGTATGCGTACCCGTAGTGGTACGGACCGTACACACGCATCTACGCTCACTATCACTATGGGTCTGCACGCGTATGCGTACCCGTAGTGGTACGGACCGTACACACGCATCTACGCTCACTATCACTATGGGTCTGCACGCGTATGCGTACTCGTAGTGATAGTGAGCGTACATGCGAGTGTACGGCCCGTACCACTACTTGTACGCATACGCGTGCAGACCCATAGTGATAGTGAACGTAGGCATGCATGTACGGGCCGTTGCCATGCATTTGGGGTGCCCTAGGGCCCCGAAACGCACCGTACCTGTGTGTGATGCTCCAAATTACATAGGGGACAAGTATTAAGGCCTACATGCATGCTGGTTGTCATGGAGACCAAGTTCAAATTTCGAAATTGTTCTGGAAGGTGCACAGCAGAAGTCAGTTGGAATTATTCTACTTTGTTGCAATGTGTTTGTGGGGCTGACATCATGCAGGAGAATGAAACCGATAGAGAACCCACAGACTGCTAGGTTTGAAGGGATTGGTGGAAACATAGGATGCAAATGTGAGTGACCAATCACTCTGTACTCCTGTGCATGAGACTGGGCAGAAGGCACATATAAGGCAGCCAGGTCCCATGAGGGAGTACTTGCCTGCACATCTTTGCATTCGTCGACCCAGCTGCTGCTACTGATTCCCTGGAACCATGTCAAGGGCTGTGGAGAGGACACAGCCGTTCACCCTGGAGGAGAACATGGCTCTGCTGGATGTGATCCTCCCACAGTACTCCATGCTGTATGGGCGACCAGGGTATCAGGTGAGTGCATAGGCCACTGCCACAGACTGTCCCTATGTTGTGACTGTGACTTCTGCCATTGTGTCCAGGTGTAAAACACATGCCATGTACTGTCGGGGGGGTCCCAGGGGGGGAGTGCCTGATGTCTCCCAGCAGTGCCCTGAGACAGGAGGGGTGGGGGCCTAGCACTCACAGCAGTGCCCTGAGACAGGAGGGGTGGGGGCCTAGCACTCACAGCAGTGCCCTGAGACAGGAGGGGCGGGGGCCTAGCACTCACAGCAGTGCCCTGAGACAGGAGGGGTGGGGGCCTAGCACTCACAGCAGTGCCCTGAGACAGGAGGGGTGGGGGCCTAGCACTCACAGCAGTGCCCTGAGACAGGAGGGGTGGGGGCCTAGCACTCACAGCAGTGCCCTGAGACAGGAGGGGTGGGGGCCTAGCACTCACAGCAGTGCCCTGAGACAGGAGGGGTGGGGGCCTAGCACTCACAGCAGTGCCCTCAGACAGGAGGGGTGGGGGCCTAGCACTCACAGCAGTGCCCTGAGACAGGAGGGGTGGGGGCCTAGCACTCACAGCAGTGCCCTGAGCCAGGAGGGGTCTGTGCAGAGTCCTCCCAGCAGTGCCCTGAGACAGGAGGGGTGGGGGCCTATCACTCACAGCAGTGCCCTGAGACAGGAGGGGTGGGGGCCTAGCACTCACAGCAGTGCCCTGAGACAGGAGGGGTGGGGGCCTAGCACTCACAGCAGTGCCCTGAGACAGGAGGGGTGGGGGCCTATCACTCACAGCAGTGCCCTGAGACAGGAGGGGTGGGGGCCTATCACTCACAGCAGTGCCCTGAGACAGGAGGGGTGGGTGTGATGCACAGTGTGAGCCTTGATCATTGATTGTGACATTGCCATCATTCCACCTGTGTACCCACTGTGGCACGTACTGCTTTTTCCCTCACCAGGGGATGATGTCCCTATGACAAAGGTGCAATGCGTTGGCTGCATGACATGCCTTGTTGTAACCAGCTAATTTGTACCCATATGTCTCTCTGTGACATGTGGCTGGTGTATTGATGTGGTGTCACTTGTTCCTCCTCACAGGTAGGCGCCACTGCCAAGGAGCAGATCTGGCTGACCGCCGTCAGTGCCGTGAGGGGTGTGGATGGTCGGAGGCGGAGCCTGCCCCAGGTGAGGAAACGCTGGCAGGATATCCGGTGCTGGACGCGGAGGATTGCACGGCTCCTGCTGGGGGACTCACCTGAGAGCCACAAGAACCGCGGCCGCCGCCGTCTGAGCCACCTCCACAGGCGTGTGCTGCCGGTGGTCTTTCCAGACCTGGAGAGGCGCTTACAGGCGATGCAGCAGCCGGAAGGGGGTAGGTACATGTGTGTTTGTTGTGTGTCACCGGCATTTGTAAGGGCACAGTAGCATGAATTCACTGGCAGGGTTTAAAGGTGCTGTGCAGATCCTGTTTGCCCCAGTATAGCGCTGCGCCCCTGCCACCCTTCCCCTCCTTGCAATGTGTTCCCTGGTCTGTGTGTAGTCACTCCTTCACAAGGTAATGTAGGCTGGCGCTTTGTCCACGAGAACAATGACTGTAGCATCATGTGTGGGGGTGGTGTGTAACAGGTTGTGGGACCTTGCCTGTGCACTGTCAAGTTCACTGCATGTGGGTTCCATGTCAGTTGGCACTGATGCTGACTCCAGACATGGGAGTTGGTCTCTCATGTGTCATGCCTTACAGCGCGCATGTCCTATGTAGTGGCCTGTGACATGATGTGCATGAGTGTGCGATACACATAGTGCAGGGATGGTGACGTGTGTTGCAGTCATTACCATTCAGTAGCATGTAGTTGCGTGCCCACTACTGTCCCCTGGGGCACCTTTTCCTCAGTGGTGTATGTGTCATCATAAACGTGGACAATCTCAGTGTCTACAGCGTAGGTTGTGCTCTGTGCCATTGTCCCCTGTCACCATGTATATAGACGTGCTATTTTGTACAGGTGTCCACTGTGCAGCCTGACCTGATTGTCCTTCTTCATACTCACAGTTGCCAGTGCCTGTGTGTCTTGTTATACTCATCTGAGGATGGGCACTGGTACCTCATTATTTGTACAGGCGCACCTTGGCTGTTTGGCGTCCAATCTTGCTTTTTGCCTGCCCCTGTGTGTATCACCCAGACTATGAGATGTTGGTGCCACCTGTGTCTCAACCATTTGCCTCGTGTAGGGTCTTGTTGGGGCGGGCAATGCCTATGTGTCAAATCCTGATTTCTACTTGCTGGGTCTGGGCAGTGTGTGATGTTTCTGGACACACACGCAATGTGCAGTGACCGAGTCATGTTGGCCATGTTTTCAGCATTACCTATGCAGCATGTGTCTCAAGTTCATGGATATGGTCCCTGGTCATCGGTATTTTCGCCAACGCTGTGTGGTGCAGATGCAGTGCTGGATTGCCCCCAGGGCCTGGGTGCTATGTCAGACTCCGTTTCCTGTGTTTAGCTATTGTCTCATGCTCTCCATGGTATTTCAGTGGCATGGTGGCTCAACCAACTGTGTGTTTCATGCCCTACATCGGTACCTTGTTTAGTAGATGTTAGGGATCTTCCTTTTCAGGCTATGCAGTGTTACCTATGTCGATTGGACTCATGTGACTGATGTGTACAGCTGTCTGATTAATTTCTGTCTCTCCACCCTGCCCACAGCATCGTCGGGGGACACAGAGGGAGACATGGACACAGGCAAGGCGGAGGGACCGAGCACCAGTGCCAGCCGTGACATCGGGGCTGGCACATCGAGTGGGACAGAGGTGGAGGATAGTGCGGCCGAGGACCTGTCGACTGGCACGTCAGAATACGAAGCTGACAGGTCCGAGGAGGATGTCTCCGAGTGGGCGGTGGCTGCACCAGCAGCTGACAGCGGAACAACACCTCGCACCGCCCCCTCAGTTCCCACCAGCCGCCTCCCACTTGCTCGTGTCCCTTCCCAGCGTGCCCGGTCACAGCATGTCTCCTTCCTGCCAGGCACCGCACCCCCTGCCCCTGTCTCCACTGCTGCCGCCAATGCAGAGTCTGTAGACATCCAGCGGCAACTGCAGGTTGGTCAGGCTGCGATCCTTAATGTCCTCCATGCCCACGGCAAAACCCTCACCAACATCGAGGCTTTCTTGGAGGGCATTCATTCATCGCAGGCTGACCAACGCAACTTGCTGAGGTCCATAGACTCCACACTGACTGCAGCAGTGGGTCTCCTGCAGCGCGACCTCCCCCCACCTACCCCTGCCCCATCCACACTTCCCACTCCCATGCCTGTCCCACGTACACCCAGACGTCGGCATGCACCCACATCAACGGACACGGGCACCACACCAGCAGGGAAGGTCCACCGCACTCCTCCTGACACGCACACACAGGGTGAGGTAGGCACACCCACTGGGTCGGGGGGCAAACGTGTGACACGCAGCCATAGTGGGAGTCCGCATTCCACCCAGTCCACTCCCTCCAAATCCCCTCCCCTCAGCTCTCCTGGCCACATCTCCCCCAAGGACTCCTTCATGGCCGCTCTGTCCCTGAGCCCCACAGTTACACCACCACGCAAGCGGTCAAGGAGGTCCCCGGTCAGGGTGGTTGAGTCTCCCCCCCTGTCTCCACCCTCCCCCGGTGGCGCTGCGACCCATCCCTCTGACCCCCCCCCTCCTTGGGGCCTGAGGTCCCTTCGGGTGCAGGGGACTCCCTGGAGGACCTTGCAAAGGTGTGTAGTGCCATCCTGGCCTCCGCCTTTGGCACTGACCCACCCCCTGTGGTGGAGTCCTCCATCCCTGCACCCACAACGCCGCCCCTTTGCCCTGATGTCCCTGCGGTGCCTGTTGCTCCCCCCCCCACCCTGATGCCCTCACCAGTGTGGAAGACGATGCCATTTGACTGTGCAGGCAAGGTAGGGGACACGCAACCCACTGTGTCCCCCATCCAGCTGAGAATCATTGACTGCCCTATGGGCTTTGTGAAGATTGAACTGCCTGCGATCCACTGACATTGTGCTCATGCTGAATAAAGCTTAATTTTGTTTTCATTATCACACTACTGCTATGCTGGTATTGGTGTTGGTGGGGCTGCTACATGGTTTTGGGTGGTGTGTAAGGGTTTGGGTGTGTGGGATATGTAGTAGTGTACTGCTCATTGGTGGGACCCTGGGATCTGTGTGCCATCACAAGGTGTTGGCTAACTTTCTTTGTTCATGTAAGCAGTTACTGCATGGTGCACTTGTCCCAGGGTGTATTCCTTCCTCTGTGTACCCAGCTTTCTTCCCTGCAGGGTGTTCCCAATGTTTAGCGCAGAGCTGTGTCTACATGAGCTGTGTGTGTGACGGAGCCCTTCTACTTTGGCCATGCATGCAGGGCCATGTCTCCACCTGCAACAATCGTGGCATCCTTGGTGATCACTGTACTTGTGTGTGGAGTCTGTTGACATGAGTTCATGGGGACATGTTCCCTTGTAGCCAGTATGCATGTGGATAATTCTGGCCTCACACACATGTGTTACACCCCTCCTGTCTCAGGGCACTGCTGGGAGTGATAGGCACCCACCCCTCCTGTCTCAGGGCACTGCTGTTAGTGATAGGCACCCACCCCTCCTGTCTCAGGGCACTGCTGAGAGGACTCTGCACACACCCCTCCTGTCTCAGGGCACTGCTGGGAGGACTCCACACCCACCCCTCCTGTCTCAGGGCACTGCTGGGAGTGATAGGCACCCACCCCTCCTGTCTCAGGGCACTGCTGTTAGTGATAGGCACCCACCCCTCCTGTCTCAGGGCACTGCTGGGAGGACTCTGCACACACCCCTCCTGTCTCAGGGCACTGCTGGGAGGACTCCACACCCACCCCTCCTGTCTCAGGGCACTGCTGGGAGGACTCTGCACACACCCCTCCTGTCTCAGGGCACTGCTGGGAGGACTCTGCACACACCCCTCCTGGCTCAGGGCACTGCTGTTAGTGATAGGCACCCACCCCTCCTGTCTCAGGGCACTGCTGGGAGTGATAGGCACCCACCCCTCCTGTCTCAGGGCACTTCTGGGAGGACTCCACACCCACCCCTCCTGTCTCAGGGCACTGCTGGGAGTGATAGGCACCCACCCCTCCTGTCTCAGGGCACTGCTGGGAGGACTCTGCACACACCCCTCCTGGCTCAGGGCACTGCTGTTAGTGATAGGCACCCACCCCTCCTGTCTCAGGACACTGCTGGGAGGACTCTGCACACACCCCTCCTGTCTCAGGGCACTGCTGGGAGGACTCCACACCCACCCCTCCTGTCTCAGGGCACTGCTGGGTGGACTCTGCACACACACCTCCGATTTCAGGATATGTACGCTTGGAACATACACGGTGGGGGTACGCTCAATGCATTCGAGGTGAGGGTACGAGTCTACTTACACTGGTGTGGTGGGGGTACGCTCCATGCATACGCGGGTGAGGGTACGGGTCGTACTTACACTGTTGGCATGGGGGGTACGCTCCATGCATACGCGGGTGGGGGTACGGGTCGTACTTACACTGTTGGGCTGGGGGGTACGCTCCATGCATACGCGGGTGGGGGTACGGGTCGTACTTACACTGTTGGGCTGGGGGTACGCTCCATGCATACGCGGGTGGGGGTACGGGTCATACTTACACTGTTGGGCTGGGGGGTACGCTCCATGCATACGCGGGTGGGGGTACGGGTCGTACTTCCACTGTTGGGCTGGGGGGTACGCTCCTTGCATACGCGGGTGAGGGTACGGGTCGTACTTACACTGTTGGGCTGGGGGGTACGCTCCATGCATACGCGGGTGAGGGTTTGAGTCGTACTTACACTGTTGGCATGGGGGGTACGCTCCATGCATACGCGGGTGGGGGTACGGGTCGTACTTACACTGTTGGGGTGGGGTTACGCTCCATGCATACGCGGGTGGGGGTACGGGTCGTACTTTCACTGTTGGGGTGGGGGGTGCGCTCCTTGCATACGGGGTGGGGGTAGGGTCCGTACATATACGTCCCCACGCTATGTGATGCTTGTGCGGCCCATACCCAGGCCTTTGCCACGTGGGTGCGATCCGTCCCGCCATTGTTGGGGTGACGTGTGTGGGCGTGGTCCGACTCGTACCCACGCTCTTCAGGCGTGGGTACGGGACGTACCTGTCTGGTTGTGTTGCCGGTTCGCGTGGTGACGGACTTCCGTTGTGGCAGTCGCTGGCTTATCAGGACACGCCCCCACCCCCTCGTGGTGACCAGGGCATGGGAGTCAGGTATGTCCAGGCCATGTGTGGTGTGTGACTTATGTGGTTGTTTTGTGGCCTGCCCTGGTCCTGCCACCCCCACCCCACCCCACTTTCCCCCCTCCCTTAGTTATTCTGACCTTCTGCGGCGTCTGCGTCGTAACCTGTGGAGGAGGTGGACTGCTATGAGGGCAGGGATGACTCGTAGGTTCGGGTCCATGTCTGTCCGTCGCGTACTGGTACTCCTTGATCGCGTCGTCCTGTCGCGTACGGGTCCTCCTTGATCGCGTCGTCCTGTCGCGTACGGGTCCTCCTTGGTCGCGTCGTCCTGTGTGTCCGTCGCGTACTGGTCCTCCTTGTTCGCGTCGTCGTCTGTCCGTCGCGTACTGGTGGTCCTTGTTCGCGTCGTCCTGATTTCCCGGCAGTTTTTGGCTGCCGCAAAATATTCGCCGTGCGGGGTGACGTCGGTGCGAATCGTGATTCCTGGGTCGTGAATGGCTGGCTGCGAGCGTCCCGACGTCAGGTCGGCGCTTTTCCGGATCGCATTGGTAGGTTTTTTTTGGTCGGTCGGGCTTTTTTACGATTCGTACGGTACTGGTGTACCCGTGCGAATCGTAATTCCTTGTTTGTAAAAATTGACGACCGGGTACGCGTCGGACGGAGATTATGCTCCGTCCGACAGTTCGTACCCGGTTTTTGCCGGATCGTGATCGGCACCTAAGTGGCTGTGCACAGCTTAGTAAATCTATAAAATAATGTTTATATTGTTCAGACCACCTGGCTTCATAGATCTTTTAAAAGCAAGCTCTAGTCTTACAATATGATTTTAGTTCTGAGATTAAATCTTCATATTTCACATTGGAATATGCCACTGCTGTTCTTACTCTCACCTGTATTTCACCTAAATACTCAAAAATATTGCCTGGTCATAACATTATGTCCAAAGTTTTGTGAAAAGTAAGTTTGTCGTTTTAATGTTTTATAACAATATGAAAATGTAAAATATTGTTTATCATAATATTGCATTTTATTATCATGTGTTATTGTATTGTATTATGATTTAATTACATTGTTCGTGTTTTTTGTGGAATTTATTTGTAGATTGTTTTGAAAAATATTGCAGTAATTAATTGTTGGGGTTCTTTGGAATTATTGAAGGAATTTGGTGGGTAATACTTTTGAGAATTAAATATTAATTTTAAATGGTTTATTTTTCAATTATTTATTACAATTGAATTGTTATGTATTTGCTTACATGTTTCATTATTATTTATTTATGGTAGAAATGTTAGTTTTGGGTTGTTGGTTTATTGAGGGATTGGATGGACAGTGCTTAAATGGAATATATATATATAAAAAGGTAATAATTGAATAATGCGTTATTAATGCACTTGTTTTATGTTATTAATTTCACAATACCAAACTGCTTATATGTTTTTTTAATTAAATATTATTTTTATTACATTGTTTATGTTTTTGTGGAATTTATTTGTAGATTGCTTTGGAAAATAATGCAGTAATGATGTTTTGGGTTCTTTGGAATACTTGAAGGAATTTGGTGAATAATACTTTTGAGAATTAAATATTAATTTTAAATGGTTTATTTTTCAATTATTAATTATATTTGAATTGCTATTTATTTGCTTACATGTTCCATTATTATTTATTTATGGAAACATTTTTAATTTTGGGTTGTGGGTTTATTGAGGGATTGGGTGGGCATTGCTTCAAGGAGTATATATAAGTAGGTAATAATTGAATAATGCATTATTAATGCACTTGTGTTAAGTTAATAATTTCACAATACCAAACTGTTTATATGTTTTTTAATTAAATATTATTTTTATGAGTTGTTGGTGTGCTGGGATGTGGGTGGATAGTGTTGGTTTTAAAGTGTACATTAGGGTGCCGATTCCGATCCTGTAAAACCCGGGTACAAATGGTCGTACGGAGCGTTTTCTCCGTATGACTCGTACCCGGGAATTCCACCGTACAAACCAGCAAGTACGATTCGTACAGAAATTCCATTTCCGTACGAATCATAAAAAACACCATACGGCTAAAAAATACATACAATTCCGATCCTGGACAGCGCGTATGAGACGTCCGCACGGAGTCAGGCAGCGTTTTACGGACCAGCAAGTACAAATCGTACCTACAGCACTCCGCACGGCTCTATTTTTACGGGAGCCAAAAAGTACCGGAAAAGCTAAGTACACTGCGATGCACGAGGAAAAGGGGGCCCGCTACGCGACGTACACGCCATCACCCACATCGTACATGTCATCATGTACGGTGCGTACCCCAACATTGCATATGTACCGCCCGTACCCCCCACCCCTCCTATGTACGGCCCATACCCCCACCCCCCGTATGTACGGCACGTACCCCCCACCCCGTATGTACGGCACGTACCCCCCACACGCGTATGTCCGCACCGGACCCCAGGCATACCCCCACCCGCGTATGTCCGCACCGTACCCCAGGTGTACCCCAATCCTCACGTATGTACGGACCGTACATACGCAAGGCTTGGGATACGCCTGGGGTACGGTGCGGACATACGCGGGTGGGGGTACGCGCCGTACATACGGGGGTGGGGGTATGCGCTGTACATACAGAGGGTGGGGGTACGCGCCGTACATACGGGGTGGGGGTACGGTGCGGACGTTCACGGGAGGGGTGGGAGGCTGGGGGGGGCGTACGACTCGTACCCCGGGCACATGGGGTAGGGCTCGTACAAAGTTTGCTCTGTACGGAGCCTTTTCCATGCGCTTGTGTTTTCGGACGGGCGGTACGGATCGTACTTGCGCGCTCGGACTTCAGTTTTACGATTTTATGTAAAATTGTCCGGGGACGTCTCGTAGACTTTTCCCGAGGCGATTCGTATGTATTTTTCACGTACGAATCGTACTTCGGCGTTTGTACGGGACTTGTACGATTCGTACGTAAAAAAATACGGATACGAGTCGTACGGGAAAAAAAAAACAGGATCGGAATCGACCCCTAGGTATTGTTAATCGTTTAATTTATTAAATTTTTAATATTTAACTTTTTTTTACATTTATTCAGCTTTTACAATTATTAACCTTTATTTTTGTGATGTGTGGTTTATTGACTGGTTGGGTAGAGTAGACTATAAGTAAATATATATATTAATTCATATTGATTGATTTGTGTACAAATTATATACATTTTTACATGAAATGTTTTGCATGATTACCATTTTTTGAAATTATTGAAGCACATGATTGTATGATGATCTTCTATTAAACTTATTGTTTTAAATTGTTTTTATATGTTGTGGGGTACATTAGGGAATGTGTAGGTTGCATAGTCTGAAACAAATCATTAAATTAAAATTACTTAAAAGGTTAAAAATGTTGAATATCACAATTGAAAAACTGTTTTTTGAATTTAAAACTAATTTTCCATTGTGGTAAGGGTTTCTTTGGCTTTTTGGTTTATGTATTTACATGAGTTTGAGTGCCATTCTTCTTAGTAAATGTTTTATTTAATATATTTGTAAATTTTCAAAAATTATTGTTCTGCTCCTTGTTTTTTAAAGTGTTTATAAAAAATACTTTTAGTTGTGTACTTATAACTTGTGATTGTTTCAAATTTGACAACTACAATTTATACACTTTCTCCAAAGTTTGTTACATTGGAGGTAAAATCATAAAGTTTACCCCCTTTTTCCAATGTATGCACTTTCTGAAATGTTTATTGAACTGGGGTTAGAATAGTAAATTTGAGCACTTTTTCCAATTTATGTTAAACTGGTGTCCGAATAGTAAATCAGACCGTCCCAATGTCTTCACTTTCCTCAGTGCTTGTTAGACTGGAGTTAGAGTAGTAAATCCCCCTGCCCCCGTAAATGCACATTCAACAATGCTTCCTAAACTGGAATTATAACAGACAGTAAATGTAATTCACCAATCCCCCAAAGACATTATGAATGCATTTTCTCTAATGATTGTAGTTAGAATAGTGGCTTTAAATTGTTTTTAGTGGTTTGTTTTTTATGGACTTTGAACGAATTAAGGGTACTACATGCTACATTCAAGGAGAGAATGCTGGTGTTCCAAACTAACTAGAACAATAAATAATTGTTCTGCAATACAGAACAACAAAATTGCAAAAACAATAAATAAAGGGCTGCCCCATCAGTGTGTGAGAATTCAACAGTATGCATTGCTTTGATAATATCTTTACATAGTAAATGCAAGTACATTAAAAACAAATGGATAATAATACAAAGTACCCAGTGTAAACAGGCAAAACAATGATGCAGAATCAATGCACTGATAATCAAGTATCCTTCAATAAACATGATTTTCTGTTCAAAATCTCCGGCAGTCACTGGTTGACCACCAACTTTGAAATGGGAACACTGAAGTAAATCCAGCACCACATGTAGCCAACCACTGGTACTGCAATCCCCCACCCCCTGTAAAAAATAATGGAGATGGGGACTTAAAATAAAACCCTTTAGAAAATTGTGTTAAATTAAATTCAAATTTTAAAACAGTGAAACATATAAATAAAAATAATCTATTATGAAAAAATATATAAGAATAATACCTATTCTTAATTTAATTATAAACTATTCTAATAACCCTTTTGCATTTAAAAAGTAACGTTTTATTAAATATAACTCGATTAATCAACTTTAATTAATTGTATACTTCACTTTTAATAATTGTTAAGCATTGATAAAAATAATAATTTTTATTTACTTTAGGAGGTAATTTACTTTTTAATTTAAACTTGATAAGAATAATTTTAATGGAATTTAATATATTTACATGCATGAAAGATTTTTTCAAAAAGTAGTTAACAGTGCTGTAGCATTTGTTTATTTAGTTTTACACTTAAAATAAATATTTAAATTAGTTTGTATTCATATTTTACTGAAAAATATTTTCACATGCTTTTTCCAAGTTTTGTACGTTTTTTTACTTGTTCCTATACTTTACCAATGAGGGACTGCACCATTTTGTGGAGATCATAACATGGTAATTGCCAGACAAAAATGATGTCATTTAACATGTCATGATTGATGTAAAATAGGAGGTCATAAGCAGTGCATAAGCAATGCATGGTGGGTGTGAAAGTTATAGTTAACTCAGCAAACTATAACTGGTGAATTCAGAGGCTTTTTTGTTTTTAAACATTTGTTTTCAACTTATTTCAACACCTAACTATAACATCACTCAAACCTTAATTTTTTCAGTGTCTGTGTGTGTCTGTGTGCGTGTTTGTGTAACTCACACTGTATACCATGAGTTATAAATGCCTACACACCATTTCATACCTATCATTATGAGGACCAAAAACCTTATCAACTGTATCAAAAACTGTATCAAAATCATAAAGTGCAGTTATATTTGCCTCGGTCCCCTTTATAATCTACCCCAGTATCAAAGTGTGCATGGAGTTAGAATAGGAAATACACATTTCATTATGGTCAATGGTTGGCCCTCATGATGATATGTATAAAATGCTGTATGAGCATGTGTGTGCATGTGCTATAGATTATGCTATACACCAACTGAGCAGGGTACAGCGGAAACAGCATGAGAGAAAATGTTATTTTTTTCCTCAAAGATTGCATGTTATAATTACTTTACACAGGGAAACAACATTTCTAACTGTCAGTAGAACTTTTCAATATGTCTTTATCTTGCCGATTAAATGACTCACTCAGGATCACGCCTATTGTGAGTCAGGGCCACCTCCCCACATTCAACAACATGGGAATTGGGAATGCCGGTGCACCACCCTCGGAATGACTCTTCATGCAGAGTAACGTAAAGTAGTGCTAGCCACTGCTTTGCTTTACTTTGAGGGAAATTTCAGGGCAAAACAAGTTTGCACTGGAAAGATAAAAAAAAATGCATAGGTTTGCTTCACTTTTGTGGGGCAAACCCAGCTCAAAATGTTTGCTAATCTGCGCGTGTGTGTGTCTTCCCATGCTATTTCTTGCACTTGCACCAGTTTTCAACCTTGTGAAATCCTGAATCAAATTTCAAATGAAGCCTCACTATCATTGAAAATGTTTGAGCTAAGCGTTGGTTCCTTATCTCTAAAAACAAGTTTAAATAATCTCTTACTCGAGTATTTATCATTACACAAACAGGGTCAAATATGATCCTTATGCCCATATGAAGCAGCAATCAATTCCTTGGTGATGTTTTCTGTGATGTCATTTATGATGTAATCTGTGTGTCAATCCTGAGGTCAGGAGTGGAGTACATCACAGACCTACCAAGTTCTGAAAACTTTTTACCATGTGAATGGAGGCGGGAGCCATAGAGGAGCATGACTTTATGCTGAGCTGGACAGGAGAGTCACTTCTACCCTCCCCTTAACCCCCACCAAAAAACAAAGGGGGAGATTTACAAGGAACTGATGCACCTGCATAGATGCGTCAGTTTCTTAGCGCCAGTGCCAAATGTCCTTGCGCCACCATGGATGCGCTGTATTTACAATACAGTGCTCCATGGCACAAGGATTAATAGATGCGTCAGAAATACTTACGCATCTGTTGGCACAAAAGTGATGCATCGCTGGAGTTGCTAATGAAAGTGAAGCAACTCCAGCAATGTGCCACAACAGGTAGGTGAGTCCCATACATAAAGCCCTACATCATTCCGTATGCCAGGTCTGAGCAGGCGGAGGGATTTTGACGCAGTGAAGGCATAGAGTGACATAGTGAAATGTTGTAAATTTCACTGTTTCAGTTTTACATGGCGTTTTGCGTGAGAACGCCTAACCTGCATGCATTATAACTGGCGCAGGTATAATGTGATGCAGGGCTTTACAATGGGACGCATCTTCCTAGATGCGTCACGTTGTGAATTGGCCGCATTGTTTGTGCTGCCGTTGCATCGAAAAAAGTGACGCAATGGCGGCACAAGGGGCTTTTAAATCTGTCCCCAAAGCTTCTCAGGTTACCGGCAATGTCCTGGGACTCAAAAGCTATATTGGATATCGGCTGTGCAGACACTTTGAACTCGAGCAGAAACCCAGTGTGTGCAGGGGGGCTCTAGCGTACTGTGTATTCCACTGCTTGAAAACGCCTCTTCACTGGGTGACCACGTGAAAGAAACTGATATCCTACGACATACGGCAGCACACTTGAATTGGCATCCCTGTTATTACTGTAGGTGGTAAGGCGAATTAGAAGCTGAAACACATTTCTGATTCAAGTTTTCCTCAGTTATAGACAAATGGCCTGATTTAGAGTTTAGGTGGATGTGGGACGTGCGCCAAAAAGTGGCCGATGCTTTGTTTGCCCTTTTTAGAGCGTACAGATGTCTGTGCACTCTAAATAGAATGAACGGGACATCTGCTGGTATTTTGTGCATTTTCCACATCTGCCAAACCTTTAAATTGTACTCAAACATTTCAAAATGGAATTGCCCAACAGAGAGACCTTATGAGGTGCCGTTGTGCTACATTGGAGACAGCAACCCCACTGAGAGTCGCTATACTCCTCACACTGCTGCAGCCAAAAGCAACCTGCCCAAAGTCTGTGGGCAGAATGACATCTCATCAGTCTTACTGTTTTCTGCGCCGTTTGTCTGTTACGCCAGATGGCGGGAACGCTGTTTCCATGTGGGTCGTGTTTAGAGGAGCCTGTGGCGGTTGTCTTCTGTGATATGACACATTCCACCCTGCACAAACCTCTGGCTCACCTTCCATTTCCCATGACGGCCAGCTGTTCCACGGGGGGAGAGAGCTCGCGACTGAGATCCCACTGGCAACGACGAGCTGCTGGGCCCACGGAAACAAGCCAGCTGCGCAGTGAGTGATCGTGCGTAATAGAAAAGCGGAACCAGCACCGCGGACCTCGTTGTCAAAAACAGAGAAAAGCTGTGTTTTTGAAAGCACATTCTAGAACTGAAAACACTGCTGCGTGGAACATGTGAGTGATCGCACGGGTGATACTACTTGTTAGAATCCTGCCCACTGTGCAATTTGTCCTATGCAGGGCCGTACTTCCACACAAAACGTGCAAAATTACGACTCCACGCGATTTATAAAGAAACCATAGCCGTGAAATAGAACTGAAAGCAAAAAAAAAAAAGTATTGCAGCGTTCAGTAAAATAGAAAACAAGTTGTTCTGTTTTTGTTTGTCTAATCATTACAATTGTGTATTGTGATTTGACCTGTTTTTTTGCTGAACGGGCAAATCTTTACACTTTGCATCTCGTGTTATTCTGTTCTAAATGTCATGGTTACTAAATGAGTAATAGAGTTTCTCCTGATAGCACACACTGCAAACTAAACCACCCCAGGCTGCGTCAGTGAAATTAGAATGGCTCCTGCTCATCCACATAAACCTGCAATTGGACTGAAAGAGTCACTGAGCGCATTCATTATGTGAAATTTCTGCCAAGAATGTCAAACCGTAACATTTGTTCCAATCCAATGGTGTTTCTTGCCTGAAGCTGAGGCCTAAAAATCTGAAGTTAATTTAGCATTGATCAGTATGACAAAATCAACTAGTCTGTGTTACAATGATATTGTGATGCAGTGAAGCAACTGAAGGGTAAAATAGCTAGGACGACAACAAATGCAGGTAGAACTGCTATCGTTGAAAGGTAGTGAGAGGCACTCAAAAATCCCAGTTAAGTAGATAGTACAGAAAGTTATATATTTTAGAGTCAATTATTAATTGTTTGCGGGTAGGATTGTTGTCATCATAAACAATGGGACTCGTGGTCAGGTCCAGAGACGGCTCATGGAACCAGTAGAGTCTGTGGCAGACCTTGACAATATATCTTTGGTTGATGGCAACGCAAATTCTAAATCTATTTTGCAAGTGTCAAGGCACAACATGCACTAACCTGCATAGAGGCATAATTGGTCAGGGTTGGATTGGGATCAAAAATCGGCCCGGGCACAACCCAAAAAAATGGCCCACATTTGGGTATTGCCTTTCTGCAAAACACTGCTTCGGCGACGTTTTATGAAAAGAAAGGGGGTGGGGGCATGTTTTATTAATTTCACTCAAATAAAAAAAATGCACGGATTAGTTCAAACTGCTGAGCCACACATGAATGCAAGTGAGACCACTTCTGCTCAGGCCCCCTGCTCAATTAGAATACATTAATGGGCCAGCCCAGCGAGGGAGAAATGGAGTGATACCTCCACCCATCTGCCTCTAGAAAGGCCATTCAGGCTCTCGCTGGGCCGCTGGAGGCATCCTAACAGCACTGACAGCCCCCAGGCTGCCCAAAATAGCAGCCCACAAGCTAGAACTCGGCTACCGGCCCTTCGGCCATTTCCCGAGTGCCTGCGTTGCCTATCTGACCCTGTAATTGGTCCTGTAGAAGTGAAGTTGATCCACCAATCCCTCACTCACTTAAGAGTACCACCACAAATTATCACAGGGTGAGTGACACACAGGAAGAGGAGAAAGGGTAATCGAAGAGACAGTAAGAGAATACACCTCTTGTGCTGCACAGTCCGCCTTTGTTGGATTTTATTGTGGGATTGTTGCGTAGAAAAGGCAGCAGTATGCATCAATCATTACTTCACTATTTCCCATCTGATTAAATGCCTGACAGAAAGGCTTTACTTTTGTGTAAAGTATGGTGTACAATGCTTATTGGATATTCAGTTGTGCTATGAACTTGATTCAATCTAGAGAAAGCTACTACTGAACTAATGTTATACAAAACCATTCACATTTACAATTAACCAGTAATGGTGGAATATTCTAGAATTTACTGTGCCTTAATATATTGAGTCAAGCATTAAGAAATCAAAACAGAGAATGTTGGTGTTCTAAAACTATTAATCCTGCTGTTCTAAGGGCCCTAAGCAGTTCCTTCTGGGCATACTGCTACAGGCAACTCCAACTTGCCTGGTGTTTCTTGGGCCTGAAATATATTGGATCCTCTAACATTGAGCTGGTAATTTTGGTCTTATAGATTCTGGACCCAGGTCAATGTACAGTGCTCAGGAGACTGAAGACAGACTGTCCCATGTCTTCCTCCGCCCTGCTTCTGCACAATAGGGGTAAGTAGCCAATGCTCCTGGCTCTCTTCTTGCCATTTCTACCCTCCATCCACCCTCTTCATCCGTCACCCACACCACACGCCTCAAGAAAGCCCCCAAACCTTTTCACCACATGCTTCAAGCAGGTGGCAAATTGATGCAACTTTAGGCATAGTATTCCTGGGTACCTGCAATATTCCTCATTCTACAGGAAATCATTTGAATTTAGATGTGGAGATATAATCCAGAATCAAGCAATCCATCTCACTTTTATCACAAAATGGGGCTCTAAGAAATAAAAGAAGCATCTACAGCCTCTAGACAACTAGCAACCTGCACTGCACCATATGAGTTTTGAATTCTGGGCAACAAGGGTAAGCTTGTAGATCAGTAACACTTGGGAAATGTCTGCAGTTGGTTCAGTAGTCCCAAACCCACTCTTCACGTGTGAAACTGTGAAATGCAGTGAAGCACGCAAACTGAATGCCTAACTGGCAAATAGCCTAATCTTTACTTGTATCTTTATTTTTTTATCAGGTACCAAATAAATACATAAAAAGCAGGAGATGGTAATGGTTCTTTGCAGTTATTGAATCCAGGTACCTTGGTTCTGGATTCAATGATGAAGCACTACATGAATGGGAGTTAAACCTCGCTGTGGTGGTGATAGCTCTGAAAATCCAGAGTATAATGGATAAGTGAGGAATTATTTCTGAAAAACAAACACAACAAATGGCTCTGGAATGCTGGGAGTTTTCTCCTAGTATATGGGGTTCATTTTATTTTTTCCAACTCAGGGTTGAGTCCCACTGTCGCTTTTTTGGAGGTCGTCCAGCCTGCAGGCTTGGCTGGCTGCCCGCCTTATTAGATGTTGCAGACTGCATGGATTGCATCACTTCCCTCTGCTCTTCGCCTGCTTCATTGACTACTTCGCAGCCTTCGAAGGGTTGGCTCAGTGGAACATCAGCTGTCACTACTACAAGCAAATAGATCGCTGTATTCTTGAGCCTGGGACCTGGGTAAGGGTCAAACTTTGCAGGGACTCTGCCATGGAGAAAATTGCCACAGACCGGGGGCTAAAGCAGGGATGTGTCCTGGCACCAATGCTTTTTAACTTGTACACCGCCAACCTTGGCCGAGCACTGTACCAAGCTTCTCTAGCTACTCCTAAGATCGGCTACACAAAGATCCAGCTGATGCAATATGCCAATGACCTTGTTCTTTTAGATCACACCAAAATGGGCCTCCAAAAAGCACTTACCGCCTTGTCTGAATACAAAACCGATAACAAGTTGGTTGCCAATCCAAGCAAGTCTAAAATAGGGATTTTTGGCCGCCACCTGAAGAAAAAACTTGCTAGGTGGAGGCAGGGCCCCCTGATTTTGGACTGCATACAAACTTACAACTATCTTAGGGCCTGGCTTAGCGAGACGGGCCTCCCACGGGTCCACCTCCAAAAATTTCTGTAGAAAGGAAAAATGGTCACCACACCCTCTGAAAATTATATGCCACCCTGGACAGCCCAACAACCATGGCTTTTCAAAGAATATTGAGGGGTAAATTACTACCGTCTCTTAATTATACGCAACTGGAATTTCCAGGGAGGTTTGCACAGGACTTGGAAAAAATACATTGTACAGTATACTAAAATATATTTTGCTTACCAGCCTGCACAGGAAACACCTTGATTTGCCTTAAATTTGACTCAACCAACAAAAATTAGAAGAGCTGGCCGCCTTGACAAAATTCTTCTATCTAATAAATGCGGCACCTGATAATTCTATGAAGGCCGTCATAAAATCCATCTTTTCACAACCAAGTAACCCTTGGTCTGCCAGCCTTGCCACAGCCAAAGACCTTCTCAAATTAGCGATAGAGAACTGGGACCCTAATAAAATCAACTACGCTACCATTAAAACAACAATTTAAAGACAACTACGTTTACGCTCTTGCAGTCTGGAAATTGAATCCTTGGCAGTCGGAGACTTTCACGAAACCCAATGTTCCTTGCACATTTTGCTAACTCATAAGCCCCGCCTCAGGTAGCCCGTGGGGAGACAAGCATTACATCTGCTCCCCTTAAAAGAGTTATATCCATCTTGGAAAGCACAGCTGGGCATTATAGAGTGTCGTCTTTGCAATTATAAAATAGAGTCCCAGGCACACATCTTATTCTGCTGTCCTGCTTTGCGGCAAGCCTGCAGGATTTACCTCAGACCTATTCTTTTCCAACTGGGCACCCGTACAGCAAAGGAGGCCATTCAACAGCTCTATACTTTGGACATTGTGAAGTACATGGCCAACTTTCGGAAATTTGTACACCATACGCACACACTTTTGAAGGACAAGTCTCCACAGGCAGAGTGTGACGAACAGCCTGGGTGCCCCTCAAAATCAGGGTCACCGTCCAGGAGGTCCGGTCCCTAATGAACAGTTGATCCATTATGGGGCACTTCGAGCTCTAACCCCGTCTCGATGTTCTATGTAAAAAAAAAAAACATTATGACTACATCACTTGTGCACACATCACTTTGATGGTCTGGTCTCGAATATTATGAACTTCTCTTCTTTTTTTAAAATATAATTTTAACAATGTATTGCATTTTTCTTTTGTGATAAGTTTCAATGTTGTATATTTTAATGGTTTTACCTTAGAAATTAACAGTAAAATCAATGTCAGTCACAAATTAGAAGTATTCAACATATACATCCATGTAAAATTTCCCCTTGTCTAGTTCAAGTCCTGTACTGGGTCCAATTTCATTAGTCACAATATCTTTTAAGGTTTAATGCAAATGTGCACACACTGATCAGAAATAAAGGTGAAACACATCCAAACGAAATTTGTAACATCAATTATTTGGTGTATGCGCCATTACTACGATGGGTACCTGCACCTAAATTCAAATAACCATCACATACTACGTTAACCAGTGTATGCACATAACAAAGTAGACATTGAAAAACAAATTCGTTTTATTACCTCCCATCATAGAAAAGAAAAATAAGTATTTCACATTTTACCCATTAACATTGCTAGGAATCAAACAATTGCTAGGGAATACTAATGCCAGGACTAATTAGGTTAAATAAAAAGTATGGTTTTAATCCACAAAATGAAATAAGGCTATCAAAGTAATATTAAAGCCAAATGACAGTCCATTAAGTTCATAATTGTGCACTGCTCAACGCTTGTCTCCTAATTCACTGCCAAGGTGAACCTCATCAGGAAGGGGCATCTAGTAGGCAGAGCAGGCACCTCAAAGATCTTCAATGGGGGGTTGAGTTTGGGAGGGGTACCCTTCGGTTTAGCAGGGGGAGGTTTGATTTTGGGAGGTGTCCTTGGGTTCGGGAGGGGGGGTCATTTTTGGGAAGGGTAATCTTGGTTTTTAGTATGTGCGTTTTCTGTACTGGGAGGGGTGGGCTGGGCTGGGATGTTGAAGGGGTTAGGGCAAGGGTTAATAGAACATTCTCTATGGGAAAATGGGTAGGGTGTTTGTCAGGGAGCTGTGTTTGGGAGGTAAATGGAGTGCTAGTGTCTGACATACATGTGTCTGTTGAGGGTGGAGGTGCTTGTGGGTCTTGTGTATGTTGTGCATTTGTGGATGTGTCTTGCATCATAGGTGTCTGCTGTTTGGATGCGTGGGTGTCTGAGTTTTGTGGGTGTGAATTTCAGTGTGTGTGTGTGTGGATGGATGTGCTGTGAAGGTACTGGGTGTGTTTGCAGTGCATGTGGGTGTGGTGGTGTCTGAGGTGTATGTGGTTGTGATGGTGGGGGTAGTGCCTATGTGTGTGGTGATGGATGTGATGTATGTGGATGTGCTGGTTGTGGGGGTCGAGCATATGGGTATGGGGGTGGCTGCAGTGGCTGTGGATGTCCTGGTGGTACGGGTAGTGCATTTGGTGATGGTGGTAGATGCAGTCTTTTTATGTTTGGTTGTGAGTTTGTGTTTTTGTGACAGCTGTTTTTATGTGTGTGTTGGAGTGGGTGTGTGCAAAAGTGTGAGTATGCTTGGGACAGGACTTAGAATAGGCAATTGGGGTGGGAAAGGGGCAATAGGTAGGGCACAAGGTTGGGATAGTTGGAAGGCTCTGGTCAGTTAGGAAGCCATACCTTGAAAAGACCCCTGTAGGCCAGACATACCACTATGAATGCCTTCCTGGTAAGATAGCATTTGTTGCATATGGCATTCAAGAGTGCAGTCTGACCTGCACTGATGCTTTGGAGGAGATCAATACCCTCCTCACCCAGTGCAGCCGGGGTTACAGAGGCAGATGGGATGTGTCTGGAGCAAAGGAGACACAACCCCATTTAGAGGGTGGTGTTGGCCAACCTGGGGACCAACAGTGAGGGGGGAGTTGGTACTCTGGATGGCAAGGATGCAGGTGTAACAGGAGCGATAAGGTCTGCCACCACTAGGGAATGGTCACTTGGGGGAGGTCTCTGAAGAAGATGTTGAGCTGGAGCCCCCCATTTCAGTTCTTTCACCCTCCGTGACACTATGTCCCTCGGTGGTCTCACCAGGTGAGGCACAGTGTCCAGCTGCTACCCACCTTCATGGCCAATGTTTCTTTCACCGGCTCTGGATGATGCTGAAAATACATATACAATAGTTTTATTGTAGCTGTGTGAATACAACTGATCAACAACTTTGAGCAGAAAGATTTTCCTAGTTTCCATAATGCACCTGCTACAAGGCTCACATATGTGTGTTCTCTACATCATCATCTCATGCATGTAGGGACCGTAATCTTCAGACACCATTTGCTTGCAGTTCTGTAATTTCCCATGAAAGCTCCTTCATCAAATTTGATCTTGTCTTTTAACCATAATCATTTCTCTAAAGGAAATGTTGAACACCTCTGAATGGTTGTCTTTTGTTCTCAATAAAAGTGGACTTGTGTCACCAATTAGGATATACACCAAGTATAGCTTTGGACACTGTGTGTACAAGGACCAAAAAGCTGCATTAATGACATACACTAAAAGTAAAATATGCTTCAATATGTGTCAACAAATACTGCAATGTTGTACCAATAGTTGTAGAAACTAGAAGTCTTTCTCCTTTGTTTGGTAATTTCACAATGGTAACACTTACCTCTAATAACATATTATGTGCTTTCAGTACTGAAGTAGCTTATCAATGTAACACACTATATGTTCATAATGCCTGATTGCAAATGTCCTAATGGCAAGGTCAGGTGACTGCCATTTAGCAAGGCAAAAGGTGTGTTTGTGACTCTTAAGTGTGTCACCACCCCTCAAAAGGGTTGCTACTTTGTTTACATATTCAAACTTCGAAGGACACTCACATATTTAAAAAAAAATTAAAAATTCTGTAGTGTGTTACTGTGGTTAAATATATTTGTGCAGAGTTGTTTTCACCGCCAGTGACAGTATCTCGTTTGACAAAAAAATAGAAATAGCGAAAAAAAACACTAGAAATGTCATCTTTGCAAAATCTTTCATATCTAAAATATTGTCAGCAACAAAATGACATTTGTGAAGTAAAAATAACCAAATAGAATAAATTAAATTTAAATATGTTGTGAAACAATATCTTGTTTTAGTACTACATTACATTTGCGGTAATATTCAAAAATAATTTATGTGTAAATGTTTAAAATATTCACACTTCTTCCAATGCAGACATTCGAACCCTGGGTGCAAGGAGATGACAGACTCAAGTTTACTGCCCATTTTCAGACCTTGTCACCATGGAGTAACGAGATATTACCAAAAGGTTCAGGATTTATGTCATCAGCTGGAGCTAGATTTTCTGCCCCACAACAGAAATCTCACATCAATTACACCAATTATCAAACTCATGGCAGTATTTCATTTTGTGGCCAAAGGATCAAACCAATATACTGTGGCAGTATCTGGTGGAAAGTCACAACCAACTTTCAGTGGTGTCCTACAAGAAGTTATTTCGTTAATGATGAAACACATCAACAAATTCAACCAGTTTCCACAAATTGAGGATTTTGCAAATGTAAAGGGTGAATTCTATGGTTTTGGTCTCCTATCACATGTGATTGGAGAAATCGATGGCACACATATTCCCTTAGTACCACCACACACCAGGGAACAAGTCTACAGGAATCACATCAATTCAATCAATGCGCAAGTTGTCTGTTTATCTGATTTGTACATCACAAGCATCTGTGTGCATTTCCTGGTTAAGCCCATGATTTATTTGTACTACGGGACAGCAGCATACCCCTACAAATGCTACAAGTTTGACGTGAGAGGAGCTGGCTTGTTGGTAAGTACAATCTGACATAATATTGTTTTGGTAAATTTAAGGTGAATCATCTGAAATGGTGTTACATATCTTGGCTCTTCTCTTTTTATTCCATTTGGGTAACTCAGCTCATCCTAACAACCATGGTTGTTGGCACTGCTGAGGAGTCCAACAACGCCAGGTGAAGTCCACTTCAATGAGGCCCACTGAAGAACATAGAGGACAGTGGAGCTGGCTTTTGAACTCATATTGCCAGATTTTGCTGTCTGGACAGGACTGGTGGAACCTTCCTCTACTCACCCAATATGGTGTGTCAAATCACCATGGGCTGCTGCATGCTCCACAACATAACCCTGCAACGCAATATCCTTGCATCACAGAGGATAGATTTCATGCAGAGCTACAGGGTGATGATCCTGAAATGCCAAATAAAGATGATAGTGCTGAGGAGGAAGGAGTTGAGTTATGTCAGGATGTCATTGACAGCTTCTTCACATGAGTGTAAGTATCTCTTTTATATTATCACATTAACTGTTAAACCAACTATTGATGTAATGAGGAAAACAGTATGTGCTGGTCATTCTTTAGGGAGGGCAAGTCTAGGGAATTCCAATACACTGGTCTTAATTGATAAAAGTTTTGACACATTGACGTTTGTGTAAATTTTGATTGTTTATCTCTGATTGTGTCCTCAAAAAGATGACTTTGTAATGTGCCAATGTTATCATGTTTCATTATTCATCTTTTTGTTTGATCTGTTTCATGTATTTTCCCCATGTCATCTTCATTTGGACATGTCGAAGGTTTGACATTTGCAGTTAAATGTTGCTGCTTCAAACTACAAAGGGACCATGGGTTATTCCTGTGGAAGACACACACTGACTTTGTGGGCACATATCTTGTACTGAGACAACTTGCACAGTGATTCAATAAAAGATTGCATTTGACTTGTTTTCTGTTGTTTGTTGGCACCAAGCTCGTACATGCTGCTTGATTTGCTGTAACCACATGTGGTAGTCAACAAAAAGCAACATCATCCCTCTTCACATTGGCCAAATGCACATTTTGTGTTAAGTGTGTGGATATGTTGATGTGTCTCATCGTTGTAGAAAACACTTCTTGTAGCACATCACTTAAAGTTGGTAGTTCCCCAGATACTGCAACCGTGTATAGGACTGTACTGTGGCCCCAAAATTGACTACTCCAAGGATTCAGAACTATTGGTGTTATTGTTGTGCAATTCCTATTGTGAGGCTGAAGATGTGGCTCCAGCTGATGACATAAACAAAAATATTTTGCCTCTTTCATCTGATTCTTTACATTATATCCCCTTTTTCCATGGTGGCATGGGGTGAAACTGGAAATGTAAAAAGGGCACTGAGTATTTGTGTTATATACGGTTTTTTATGCTTAATACAACTTTGACACTGTTTGAAATTAATTTAAATACAAGTTAATGAGGTTTTTTTATTTGTGATTTGTTGTCTTGGGAGAAATTATTGAGAAACATTAACTACATGAAATTCATATATGAATAAACAATCCTTTGTTTTTTTTATATTTTTAAATGTATGATGGAAAAAAACGGTTGATTGAATACCTACAACACTAGTCTTTGACCTTGGTGCTGTTTATTTTATCAAATAAAAGTAAGTAAAGTAAAAGTGGATTTAAACCAAAAAACAAGCAAAATATGGAAAAGTAAGTGAATGAAACCATGTGTTTGAGTCAAAATTGTTTGAAGTCCAATGTCTAGAGTACAACTTAACTCATAAATATAAATGTGTCCATAAAATAGTCCACAGAGTGAATGGTAGCCTCACAGTAGAGGAAATTCGGTTCTGCATCTCTTGACAAGGGGACAGAAGTTAGTTGCTTCCTTAAGCTGGGCTAGCGTTCAATGCCTCATTGTTTTTAAAAACTGCACATTTGTTTTAAATTGAAATTGAAACTCTGCACTTCTGCACCAGATTTTGTTGTATGCTCACTTAACTCCCCGGTCCACCGCAGCAACCATCGTGCTGATTGAGTGGGGGGAGCAGTGCTGAGCAGAGGGAAAAGTAACCACTCACCCACCACTTCCTGGTGGGACATTCGCGGGCGGACATCTTGTTCGGGTGGCGCTCTAGTGTTTGGGGTGATTTCGGTATTTAAACTCAGCATGGCGCCGACGGCGCGCACAAGGCAAGCCCGTCTGCGCCCGTCCGTGCCTCGTCGGTGCCGAGGGCCAGGAGTCCTGGCCTAAACAACCCACCTACTGCCAAAATTCCAGGAGTTTACTCCAGTGCCCAGCTTAAAAATATTGGCCACCCCACTAACACTCCCATCTGCCCTCATCTCCACTCCTGCTCGTTGAAATCCAACATACCATTCTGCTGTCCCACATGTCCTTTCATGCTGAACACCAATAACAGCCACACGACCTCAGAACATGCCCCGGTTCGACAAACTCATTTCAAACAGGATTATAGACACGCGGCATTGATAAACTCGCGCTCACTTCCCAAACACAGATATGAAATAGCAGACTTTATAGTCAATCACAAACTAGACATCCTTTTCATATCTGAAACATGGGGAGACCCTTCATCTGGGCCAGATTTTTGCACCGCCTCCCCAGACAGAAATATTAAATCGGGGGGGGGGGGGTCTGGCGATTATATACCGAGACAGATACTCGGTAAGAATTGAGACTCTCCCCAGTACGACCTGTGAAGCACTAACCTTCTCCATAAAATGTAATAACTCCTATACTTTTAGAGGAACCCACCTATACAGCCCCCCCAGGCTCACGATCAGGATTTCTTACCTCTCTAGACAGCCTGTTGGAACCCGTAGTAGGGGAAAATGACTTCACCATTTTAGGTGATTTTAATTTTCACTTGGAAAATCTTGATGATAAAGACACAACTACCCCACTCACTGAGCTAGAGGCGATCTCCCTTCGACAGTTGATCACCGGTCCTACACATAGTGCCGGTCACACGTTAGACGGGCTCTTTACTAGCAACACTAACTTATCCATCACTAAAACATTACCCCTGATCTGGACGGATCACTGGGCAGTGTTATTTAGCATCCAGGCAAAAAAAAACGCCCCTTCATCTATCCCTAGCAGGCCAAAACAATTTAGAGCCTGGAGCCAAATAAATCAGCAGCTCCTTAATGCTCAACTATCAGCATCCAACTACGAGCCCACAGCCAATCCTACATTGGCTTCTTCTAAATACTCCAACTGGCTAATCAATGCAGTTAAAGTACTGGCACCCCTCAAAAATCTGTCAAAAAACAGAACCTCTCCTTCAGCACCTTGGTTCTCCGAGACCCTTAGACTGGAGAGGCAACGCTGCAGGAATCTTGAGAGACACTGGCGCAAGGATTATAATAGCATTGATAAAACACGCTATAAAGAGGCAATACATCAATATAAACAGCTCCTAATCACTGAGAAAAGTAAATATTATACCAATCAGATAGAAGGAGCCCAAGATTCCAATAAAAATCTCTTTCAAGTAGTTCTTAAACTATCTGGATCTACAGTAAATCCCTTGCCTGCTCCTACCCAAGATCTATGCGATGCCTTAGCCAGTGCATTTCAAGATAAAGTCAGCAAAATATACGACAATTTCACCACGCAAGTAAAAGACAATCACTTAATCTTTCCTGGAAATAACAATAACTCCCCTTCTTTTTTGCATTTTCATCAAGTCTCAACTGAATTAATAAAAGGTCACATCGAAACAATAAAATCAGGTTCTCCAACAGACCCGTGTCCACCTTCGGTTTTAAAACTCATCCCTGATCTACTAGCATCTAACCTTACAGACATTTGCAATGCCATCTTCAACACAGGCATCTACCCCACAGTCTGGAAAAGGGCAACTATCAAAGCGCTGCTGGAGAAGCAGCATCTAGACCCACTAGATACTAAAAGCTACCGACCTATCACAAACCTCCCTTTCCCAGCTAAAGTTTTTGAAAAAGTAATGAATACACAACTGGTCGACTACATTGAAGAAAACAATCTTCTAGATGAGACACAATTTGGCTTTAGAAGGGGCCATGGGACGGAAACTGCCCTGATTAAGGCAGCAGATGAAATTAGAGCCGCTAGGGATCATGGTGGATCAGCAATTCTGATATTGCTGGATTTATCAGCGGCATTTGACACGGTCGACCATGCCACCTTGATCGACCGTCTCTCAAACTTAGGTGTCAATTCTAAAGCAAAGGAACTTTTGGCCTCCTTCCTATCTAACCGCTCTCAGATGGTGAGTCTCGGTGAATTTAAATCTCCTCCATTTACCCTCCCGTGCGGAGTGCCACAAGGATCATCCTTGAGTCCGACACTATTTAATATCTATGTGTCGGACCTGGCCAAGGTAATTAAAACCCATAGAATTAGGCTGACAACCTACGCCGATGACACACAGCTGGTGCTGACAATTAACAACGACGGAGAAGCAATTGCAGCCAATTTCCAAACTGGCATGCTTGCCATCAGCTCCTGGATGGCTGAGAATTGCCTAAAGCTGAACTCCGACAAAACGGAGGTAGTGAAATTTGGCAAACTACATCCAGCTTGGTCCCCAACATGGTGGCCGATCAGTTTGGGACCTCCACCTATTCCTGTACCCAAGGCTAGAAACCTAGGGGTCATATTTGATGACAAGCTATCCTTCTTAGCCCATACTAACACCATTGTCTCTTCATCCTTTTTCACTCTCAGAATGATTAAAAAACTACTTCCGTTCCTTCCCCCAAGTGCAGGAAAAACACTGGTTAGCATGCTAGTATTTTCAAAAATTGACTACTGTAATGGCCTTTTTATGAATGCCCAAAAAAAGATCATGAAGAGATTGCAGATGGTGCAGAACGCCGCCGCCAGACTGATAACAGGCACTCCTAAGCACAACTCAATCACCCCGGTGGTTCGCAATCTGCACTGGCTACCAATATCAAGCCGCATCAAGTTTAAGGCCCTCTGCATTGCCTTTAAGGCCATTCACAACTCAGGACCAGATTTTTTGAAAAAAGCCTTTTTTCTGCCCATGTGCCTCATCGAACCTTACGATCTTCAACTGCTAACTTGCTAAAGGTCCCCCGCACATAAAAGGCATCATGGGGTGACAAGATGTTCACCACTGCCACTACCAAGCTATGGAATTCTCTTCCCCAACACCTAAAAACTTGCCCTACATTAGCTACTTTTAGGAAACTCATAAAAACGTGGCTTTTCAATCAATGAGCACCTCAATAAGACCGTCTCCATACTGTCCGTAGCGCCGAGACACCCACGGGTATTTGCGCGCTCTATAAATTGCTTAAATAAAATAAATAAATAAATGTTGTTGGGGATCTTGCCATCCTCTCCTGGTGGTCCAGGTGAATGTTTGCTGCTGTGGGGGTTGGTGGATCGACAGTTGCAGGGACTGAGGAGGGTGTAGGTTTTTCCTGGTGTGGTAGAACCTCCCTTTCCACAGAAAGGGGAAGCTGGTGCAGGAAAATCCCTGCACATATGTGTGTAAATGTCCTCCAGCACCCTAGTCTGGAAGCCCAAACTAGAGTTCAGATTCTCCATCTGAACATTGTGCCCCCTCTGCAACTGCTTCATGTCCTGGAGTTCTGTAAGGGCCTGGCCCATCATGTCTTGGGACTGACGGAGGGCTCCCAAGACTTAGTTAATGGTGGCCTGGGAGACAGTTACCCCAGTCAGTGGTCTCACTATGAACCCACAGGATCCCTCCCATGACCCCCACACCCACTACTTAATGACCTTGAGCCAGTGTGCCCCTTCCTACTGGGTCCTGGGTGAATTGCAGGTTGTGGTGGTGTTATATCACCACCAGCCAGGACTAGGGGGCACAAGATTGGTGTTATGTTGATTTGGCCACAGGAAGTGGAGGAATAAGTCTGCTGAAGTGTTGTAACAGCTGGGGTGGGAGGTGCAGGTGTGGGCCCGAGAGAGACTCACTGAAGCTGTTTGCCCAGGCAGATGAGATGGGCCAGGCCGCTCCTCTTCATTTAGACTTTCAGGAGTGGAGTCCTCCCAAGAGGCTTGATCTTGGGCTGGAGTGGAAGTTTCCTGAATCACATATGTTTGTCAACATGCTCTGGGTGTTGGACTTATAATGAATGTAAAAAAACATTAAAAAAATGTAAAGTGTGGATTGCACATCCAGTGATTGTTCATCAAATATAATGTAGCAAACTAAAAGGGAAAAGAATTGGATGTCATGATTAGACCATTCTGTGGTAAAGTAACTCATTACAAAAACAGTTCATGTTTCATATAAAACTACTGCAAATAAACAGGTAAGAAGATGTCCTGAAATGAAAATATATAACTTAGTAAATATACATGAAATGTACCAACCATTCAACTCAACACACTAGAGAGGAGATATGTGGAATTAAGCATTTCAAGGCTTGGCAGGCTAAAAAACAGACATGTACACAACTTAGAGAGATGTTTAGCATTAGTCGTCATATGAACACTGCAGAGTTCAGTTTTCACATATGTCACTTTTCTTCAATATACAATTTTACATGCCTTAACTTTGTAAGGGCAACAAAGGTTGGCCGTACTTGGTGCCATTTGCTATTCCGAGTGGGGCTGATTGTGAACCTTGCTGGGTGAACATCTCGCCCTATACCTTGGACTTCGAGGGGGAGAGCCACCATGGGTTTTGCCTGCTGCCACTGGGGACTGACCACAAGTCCTACAATCTTTCTGTTCCCTCGCACCTGAGCCTCATCACCACTGCTATATTAAGCATATAGTGCTACCACAGCGTGAGATGCGTGCGGGCGGCGCCCAGGTAAAGCCTAGGCCAAGGGTTGACCCATCCTTGGCTGTCTTCACCAAGATGAGGCAGGGCCACCCCCCTTGTTTTCAGCATCCAGGAACTTGTGAGTAAATACAGACGCTCTTGAAATCTTTGTGCATAGACATCTTCAGTATTGCATTGCCTAACAAACTAATATGAAGCTGCACTGTTATTGGATTGAAAATCCTCAAGTAACTGCTTTCGACAATTCCTCATAAAGAATGCACTGCATATGAAATTGCCTATTGATATCGAACCTGCCTTTCTCACTAGGGATATGCACAATGATCAGATCGACCAGAATGCACGGAGTGGGTGGAAATAACGTTACATCAAACTCACCCCGCCAGACATTCTGAAATTGTTTCATTCAACATAGAAAATATAAATACTACAAAGTTAAAAAACACTGGCAGCGGGCAGGGTAAACTATTATAGTTGCTTATGCGTAGGTTTTAAGCATGGGTAAAAGGAAATTAACAGAAGCCCCAAGGGGAGACTGTGGAAGACAACAATTAACACCATCACCAACTACTTAAAGGAAGCTGTGGGGTTAATAAAAAAAAAAAATAATAATTAGCATAGAAGAGAAACTTGCAGCAACTAAGCAAGCTGTAAATGAGGTCTTATGTAGCGTTACAGCGCAAACCCTAGGGGCCACTACATGACATACAGAATATCTTGAAGTCCTGAAAAACCCCAAAAATCGGCCAAGTGTACAACATCTATAGATTTAACTGAGCTCTCTCGTACGCATGATTTGAATTCCCCTCTGCCAAAGAAAAGTGAAAAACCAGAGGGACCTTTACCAGCCATCCTTAGCAAATTGTCCAGTAAAAAGTATAAGGAGCCTCAAGCTAATGTAGCCAGGGAGAGGGATAGTAACAAGAAAATTGTGGACACATGATATTGCAATCTCCAAAAGCTTAGAAACTCTTATGAAGAAATTACAAACAAAACATGACAACACAGAATGAAAGGTTTTTCAAGAACTAAAGGAAATTAAAGAGATCGTGGAAGCACTAGAGAACACAGTCAAAAGCTCCGTCAAATCTCCCCAAAAGGATGTCACTATAAGGACAGAACATAACAGAAATAAAATAAATAAGCCTGTTAGGAAAGAAACAGGGATTGTACCTGGTTTTGAACATCTGCTCTGTCCTCCTACACTACAGAGAATTCATAATAATGAAATCGATACACTAGAGGGTTTTTTCAGCATGTATCTACTTCAGAAAGGGAAGAGAATTTACCCAATCAACATAGTAAAGAAAAGTCTGGCCGTTGGGGTTCCTATCCCAGACACCCTGCATTTGCAATCTGATACCACCCCTTAAGCCATTGTCTTGAAGGCTCTTCCCAGCTTAGAACTATGGGTAAAGGAGATCTGGATAGACTGAAGAAATAAAGTGGCCCATTGGCTATCTAAATTTATCCCCAAAACCAATATGCTATTTCAGGAGATTATCATGGTTAGAAGGATGTATAAATGAAAACAAAGGTGACAGTCGTCAAACAGCTCAGCTAGCATATCACAAATTTAGGGTAGACGTAAAGACCAGCAATTGCTGATCCCTTCTAGATGTTCTCAAGAATAAGTAAGGCATTGTATTTATTTTTATATTTTTTAATATGCCTAGGTGTAAACATTGCAATTGAATGGGTATTTCTGATGTTAATTCTTACAATGTAATAACGATAGGATTATATCAAAATTGTTGCTAAAAAGCTTTTTGCTAGCTAATGTGTGTAGGACTTAACCTGGTTTTTACATTTTGTGATTGAACTGAAAGCTTTCTACATTTTTTTCCCTTTGTTCTCATTTTCTTCTCATGGTGTTACATAGGATCATGACATTTATTAAGGTGTCTGTGTCCTATACGTTTTAAACCTTTCAGAACTTTCCGAAGTTCTTTGGGACTAATACTTTTTGTTTTCCTCTTCTCTTTTTTTCCTTTTCTATTTAAATTTACATATGTATTTCTATTTATCAACACACGATGCATAGGGGTTTGTCTCTTGCTTTGTTTAACATTATTAGCTACTTTTATGGATAGTGCATATCCGAATAAAGATCAATGAAACATGATACATTATTAGCTACTTCTAGATATATATACAATGGTTAGTTGTTTTCGTGGCATTTATTACATCATTTAACCACACTGAAACTAAGAACATGGAACTGGTCTTCTTACACGTCGATCGAGAGAACCGTCTTTTCTGGGCACTCATTTTCTTTTATTTGAAAGAGCCAGTCATTTGACTACACTACGCTTGCGTCCATGCTCACGAGAATGGACAGTGTCGTAAGCCCTGGCTTTCCTTTCTATACTCGATTTTGACATATTTAATTTGGCTTAAGGGTTGTACCGGACGCTCACAGCATGATTTTTCTGTATTCTCTGTTACTTTTTCAGCAACCTAAACATATGAGAATCATCGGCTTATCATAGCCGTTGTCTTAGCAAATCCTATACCACAGTTTTGCTTTTGTAATTTTCAGGTAAGATGGCGATAGCCCGCAGGATCGCCCTCTTTCTTTCTTTTACTGACGTTCGAGTATACTTTGGGGCAGATTTGCAAGCCCCTTGCACCACTGTTGCGTCACTTTTAACATGGGAAAAGTGACGCAAAAGTGGCGCAAGGGGCTGGTAAATCTGCCCCTTTGTTTGTTGATGTCAAACATAGATTGCCTACGAATAAACTAAGACCAGGATAATGGTCAAATGACAAGTAAATGTTATGCTTCGGGCATGATACTGACTGGGGGGCATATTATCAAGCACGGCGTTAAAATTATCGCCGCTTTGGTGGCAGAAAACTGCCGCTAAAACGGCGATAATGGGCTTGATAATATGCCGCAGAGAATTCCAATAGAAGCCCATGTTGATACCAGAACATGGGATTCTATGGGAATTCTCAAGGGCATATTATCAAGCCCATTATCGCCACTTTAGCAGCAGTTTTCTGCCGCTAAAGCGGCGATAATTTTAACGCCGTTTCTTGATAATATGCCCCTATGTTATTGATTGCCTGTCACGTTAATACATATGTTAGAATCCAGGGTCTCTGGTTGGCGCAGGTATGCACTTGCGACAAGCAGGGACCCTTTTCATCTAAGTCAGGGCGTAGGATTACCTCTTTAAAAATAACCCCTGCTCACCCTCTAGGTAACGTGGCGTGAGCAGTCAGGCTAGATTCCAGAGGGCATTAGGTTAAGCATTCCAGGTATCCCACACAATAATCACCACCCCACCACACAAAGACACAAGGCTGTATTTATATGAAAATAAAGTTCTTTATATAAAAGATTTCTTTAGGCAGGTTGTCAAAATACAGTTCTCTTGTTTTAAATAATGTTCCAGTTACTTGTAATTGCTTTCAGGCAGTCCACAGATGTAAAAAGGGCAAAATTGTACTTAAAATAGCTTCCTTAGGGGGTCTGTGCGCTTCGTAGCGCCTTGCGTACGCTTCGTACGAGGTTTTGGACGTCACTTGCCAAAGCTCACGCTTCTCGCGTGAGCACGCGTACTCGGGACGTGAACCGTACGGACCGTACCTTCGTTGGTACGCGTCGTACACGTCAGGTACGCCTCTTGCCAAAGATCACGCTTCTCGGGTGAGCACCGGCAATGCATTTAGAGCGGGACGGGCCGTACCTTCGTTGGGACGATGCGAACCATTGATTTTGAGACGTACACAAGTTCACAACATACGCGTTCATAGCGTATCAGGTCCACAGCGCTAGTACGGCCCGAACAAGGCAGCGGATGGGTCGTACTTCAGCGCGTTCACACACAGTACCTCAGTTCTTGGGTCAAGATGATCGCAGAAGCTTCAGGGGTCCTTGCAGGAGCGTCCCATGTCGCGGTGACATCCCTCTTCTCCATTGGGCGGCGGTGCTTCGTGGGGGGGCTCAGGACGGTCTCGGCCACACAATCACGGGCAGAAGCAGGAGGGGCAGCTCGGGGGCAATCTCTTCAGCGCGTCGCGCAGTCAGCTTCTCAGTAGATCACCAGTATGTCGCAGGTCCTTGCGGTGATTCGGCGGCACGGGATCGCCAAGGCTCGGTGCGCAGACGCTCAGGTTCCTTTCCTTACGGTGCGAGCTACGGCTCGGAGGGGCAGGTACTTGCGGTGCTGGGACCAGGTAGACAGGTCCTCGAGGTGATCGTGGTAGCCCCAGGTGGCAGATGTCGCGGTGCTGGGAAAGGGGGAGAGGCACACAGGTTCTCTGGGAGTCAGCGTCAAGGTATCGCTTCCAGCCACTTCTTCCTCTTCTGGGGGAAAGGTAGCGCCCTCTGTTCCTGGGGCGCAGAGCAGGGGGCAAGTTCACTAGCAAGCCCTTGGAGATTGTTTAAAAGCACAAGTTGAATCAAAGTCTTTTTCTGTAGTCTTTTCCTCTCCTTCCAGCAGACAGGCACCCACTGCAGGCCAGTCTCTCAGGCAGAGAGACAGTATTCCTCCTTCAGCTTCTCCAGGTCCTTCTCCTTCAGGCAGAGGTTCGTCTTGGCGCAAACAGGATCTGATTTCTTAGGAGCAGGGCTCCTTCTTTTATAGCACAATTCTTTTGTTCTTTGTCGCCAGGGGGCCTGGGCCTGGCTCAGTCCAGTTTTGGAGCACTTTGTTGTGGTGACTCTGCTCTTTCCTTTCAGCAGCAGGGCAGAGACATCAGCCGCTCCACAGGGGGCGGAGCCGGCATTGTGGTGGCAGGGCACAGGTCTATTTAGAGTCAAAAGGTGTACTCCTCCCACCCATCCTGGTGTAATCTCTCTACCCACCACCTGGCAGCCAGCCTGTCTCCTGGAATTCCCCAGCCCTGCTCCCCACTGAAACTAGGCAGCACACACACACACAGCAGAGGCGGACTGAAATGGCCAGGTCAGTAAATACTAACTTTCTAAAAGTAGTATTTACAAACACAGGATGTTAAAATAAACTTTACTAAAAGAAGTATTTTATTATTCTGAGTTCAGGCATACTAAACTTGACTTTCTACCATGCTCTCTGAGTCCACTGGGATTACAGTGTGTAGTAATTCCAGCAGCCCATTCTGGCCTATGGAGAGCAGGTAGCCTTCAATAGTGAAAAACGAAAATGGCTGTAATTCACTATTAGGACATGCCACACACATCAGGGCATGTCCTACCTTATACCTACAATGCACCCTGCCCTTGGGCCTACCAGAGGGGTGACTACTATGTAGTTAAGGGAAGGTTTAGGGACTGGCAAGTGGGTGCACTTGCGCAGGCAGCGCGACAGTACCAGACTGCACGCAGGCTCTGCAGTGGCAGACCTTAGACACATTTTACTAGGTCGCTTCTGTGGGTGGCACAACCAGTGCTGCAAGCCCACCAGCAGCATTTGTATTTACAAGCCCTGGCACTCCTGGTGCACTTTACTAGGGGCTGACAGTAAATCAAATAAGCCAAACATGGACACCAATCAATGTATACACTTTTCAAAGGGAACACTTGCACTGTGGCACTGATTAGCAGTGGCACAGTGCCCTGAGCAGCTAACACCAACAAAACACAATGAGGCACATCAGCAAAAAGTGGAAGGGAAACTCACGCCAAGGTGCCAGGTCTAACACGTGTCCCCTCCAGCTGAAATGTGGGGGGAACTACCCTACCCCAGGGAGTTCCTCTTCACTAAAGCGGAAAAACCTGGACAGACCGTCAGCATTGGCGTGATCTGTGCCAGGGCGATGCTCCACCGTAAAGTCCATACCCTGTAGGGAGATGGACCACCTCAACAGTTTTGGGTTCCTACCCCTCATTTGCATCAACCATCTGAGGGGCCTGTGGTCGGTCTGAACCCGGAAGTGAGTCCCAAACAAGTAGGGCCTCAGCTTCTTCAGCGCCCAGACCACAGCAAATGCTTCTCGCTCTATCGCACTCCACCCTTGTTCCTGTGGAAGTAACCTCCTACTTATGAAGGCTACAGGTTGGTCCCAGCCCTCCTCAGTCATCTGTGAGAGAATAGCCCCTACACCATGCTCTGATGCGTCTGTCTGCACTAGGAATTCTTTGGAGAAGTCAGGAGCCAAGAGCACGGGCGCCGTGCACATGGCAGTTTTCAGTGTGTCAAAGGCCTTCTGACAGGTGTCAGTCCATATCACTTTTCTGGGCTGCTTCTTCGAAGTCAGCTCTGTCAAGGGGGCAACGATGCTGCCATACCCCTTGACAAACCTCCTGTAGTACCCTGTGAGTCCTAAGAAGGCCCTCACCTCCGTCTGGGTCTTTGGGGGCTCCCAAGCCAGGATGGTTTCGATCTTGGGTTGCAGGGGCGCCACCTGGCCGCTCCCTACTTGGTGTCCCAAGTACACCACGGAACCCTGCCCGATCTGACACTTGCTTGCCTTGATCGTGAGGCCTGCCTTGCGCAGTGCCATCAACCCTTCCCAGAGATGTTGCAGGTGTTCTTTCCATGTGCCACTGAACACTGCAATGTCATCCAGGTATTCGGCGCTGAACTCGGTCAGCCCATTCAACACCTGGTTGACCAACCTCTGGAAGGTGGCAGGGGCATTCTTCATCCCAAATGGCATAACCCGGAACTGGTAGTGCCCATCTGGTGTGGAGAATGCGGACCTCTCTTTGGCCCCATCAGTCAAGGCGATCTGCCAGTACCCAGACGTTAAATCAAACGTGCTGAGGTACTGTGCAGCCCCTAACCGATCGATGAGCTCATCAGCTCTGGGGATGGGGTGCGCGTCAGTCTTCGTGACTGAATTGAGTCCTCTGTAGTCCACACAGAACCGGAGTTCGGGTGTGGCACCCGGCGCTGCAGCCTTTGGGACCAAGACCACTGGGCTGGCCCAAGGACTACTGGAGGACTCAACCACCCCAAGAGCAAGCATCTTTGAGACCTCCTCTTTGATGCAGGCTCTGACCCTGTCAGTTACCCTGTAAGCCTTGTGCTTCACAGGTAAGCTGTCTCCTGTATCCACATCATGGACGCACCAATCTGTGATACCAGGAACCAGGGAGAACAGGTCAGGAAATTGCCCCAGCAGCTGGCGGCAGTTATCCTGTTGCTCAGGGGTCAGGGTGGGTGAGAGGTTAACTCCATCCACTGACCCGTCTTGCTCTGAGGCTTCCAAGAGGTTAGGAAGAGGCTCAGACTCCTCCTCTGTCCCATCATCGGTGGCCAAGAGCATGCCCACTTCGGACCTCTCCAAGTGGGGCTTAAGGCGATTGACATGTAGGACCCTTAAGGGGTTCCTAGGAGACTGCAAGTTCACCAAGTAGGTGACAGAACTCTTGCGCTCCACAATCTCAAAGGGTCCTGTCCACTTGTCCTGGAGTGCACAAGGCTCCACAGGGGCCAGGACCCATACCTTTTGACCAGGTTGAAGCTCAACCAGAGTGGCATTCTGGTCGTACCATCGCTTCATTTCCTCCTGGCTGGCTTCCAGATTTGCCTCAGCAAGTTGCCTGAAATGCCTAGTCTGGTTCCTGAAGGCCAGCATGTAACTAAATACATTCTGGGGAGGTTTCCTGGGAGATTGCTCCCAGCCTTCCTTGACCAGACTAAGAGGTCCTCGTACTGGGTGGCCGTACAAAAGCTCAAAGGGACTGAACCCCAGAGACTTTTGTGGCACCTCACGGTACGCAAAGAGAAGGCATGGTAAGAGGACGTCCCACTTACGCCTCATGGGTTCCTCAAGACCCATAATCATGCCCTTTAGGGTTCGGTTGAATCTCCCAACCAACCCGTTTCCTTGGGGATGGTAAGGGGTGGTGAACTTGTATGTCACACCACACTCTTGCCAAAGGGATTTCATATATTTCGATATGAAATTGGTCCGCCTGTCAGACACCACCTCTAGAGGGAATCCTACTCGTGAGAAAATTCCCATCAGTGCCCGTCCCACCACGGGGGCCGTCACTGTCCTCAGAGGGATGGCTTCAGGGTACCGGGTGGCATGGTCCACCAAGACCAGGATAAACCTGTTGCCCATGGCTGTCTTGGGGTCCAGTGGCCCCACAATTTCAATCCCCACTCGCTGGAATGGGGTACTGACCACGGGCAAAGGTTGGAGTGGAGCTTTCAGCTTCCTTCCACTCTTGCCACTTGCCTGGCAAGTCTGGCATGTCCTGCAGTGAGTGTCAGAACTCCTGCGCATTTGGGGCCAATAGAAGTGGGTGACAAGCCTCTCAAAGGTCTTGTCCTGCCCCAAATGCCCTGCTAACGGAACGTCGTGAGCCAGCCCCAGTAGGAAGGCTCTGAACTTCTGGGGTACCACCAGCGCACGGGCTGACCCAGGTTCAGCAACCTTAGGCTCTGAGTACAGGAGGTCGTTCTCCCAGTAGATTAAGTGAGTTCCGGACTGATCACCATTCGCCTGGGCTGCAGCCTGCTGCCGCATACCCTCTAGAGAGGGGCACTCTTTCTGCTCCCTGCAGAATTCCTCCCTGGAGGGGCCTCCTTCTTGCTGCCAATGGGTCAGCTCAGGCAGGTCCCCCAGTTCGGCTATCTGTTCCCCGGTAGGCTCCAGGGCATCCCCCTCAAGGTCTGCTTCCTCCTGGGCCGTGGGAACTTCAGGAGCCGGTTTCCCATGCCTCCCTTGCCCTCTCTCTAAGGCCGGTTCCTGGGCCTCTCCCTCAGGCTCCAGGGTCCCTTCAACACCCCTACTGGCTGCCATTGACCGGGTGGTCACGCACGCCCAATCAGGTAAACCCACCATCCGCAGATGGGCTGTCTTCTCCACCTTTTCCCAATGGGAGCTCTCCAAGTCATTCCCTAGGAGACAGTCTACAGGCATGGAAGTTCTCACAGCGACTTGCAGAGTACCAGAGACCCCCCCCACTCAAAGGGAACTTGAGCCATTGGACAATGACTCTCTGTGTTGTCAGCATTGACAACCCAACAATAGGCATGGGGTACGACCTGCTCTTGAGATACCAGGTGCTGCCGCACTGCAGTCACGCTGGCTCCTGTGTCTCTAAGAGCCTCTACCTTCTTCCCATTGACGGTCACCACTTGCCCATATTTCTTAGTGTTAGAGGGCAAGTTGGCTTGGGGGACCATCTCACTGTCTCCTAGTGAGACTAAGGTCATATGGACGGGGTCCCATCCACCTGGGACTTCTACCTCCTCCCCAAAGGCTACTGTAGCCACTTGCTTCTGTAGAGCACCAGTGGGTGCGGGTTTCACATACTGGCGACACTTGGGATCACTGGCAAAGTGACCTAGCTCACCACATTTATAACATTGAGGGGGTCCCTTGGGAACAGGTTTACCTGTCGGGGCCCCTGTCGGCTTCGGGGGTGGGGGAGGCTGAGAACCTTTCTGCTGGTTCCCTTGGGGATTACTTTGGGGGCCTTTTTGGAACCCTTTCTGTTTTCCCCTGTCCCCCCCACTCTTCTGCTGGGGACCCTGCCCACCCCTGGCGGAGTCTCCCACATGACCCTTGTGGACCCTGGTGCTGACCCAGCGGTCCGCCTCCTCAGCAAGCTTCCTAGGGTTAGTCAGCTTGCTATCTATCAGGTGTTGGCATAGCTCAGGAAAACAATTAAACACCAAGTGCTCCCATGCAATTAAATCAAAGAGACCTTGGTAATCATCAACTTTGCTACCCTTCACCCAGCCATCCAGTGCTCTGCAGAAAAAGGTCACATACTCCACATACGTACTCCCCGGAATCTTGGTGCACCCCCTGAACCTCTGTCTATACAATTCAGGAGTTAGCCCATATCTGGTCATTAAAGCTTCTTTCATGTGGGGGTAAGAATTCTGCATGTCAAAGGGCAAGTCTAAAAGTGTGTCCCGCCCCTCACTGAGGAACCGTCCCCACAACCCCGCTCCCCAATCTCTCTCAGGGACCCGTTGGGAGGACATGGCTATCTCATAGGCCCGGAACCATTGCCCTATGTTATCATTCTTGAAGAACTCTTTAACTACATCTTTTGGTATGTACACCCTTGACTCTACTTGCACCGGCGTTGCGCTGCCACCAGAGGAAGTGTTGCCCAAACTTTTCTCTTTTATCGCCAGTTCTCTCATTCTGGCATCGTGCTCCATCAGAATCTTTTTTTCTTCAAGAGCCATTTTCTTTTCCTCTAGAGCCAGCTTTTTGCTTTCTAGCTCCAATTGACCACTTAATTTCAGTTTTGCCAAAGTGACCTCTTGTTCTCTTGCGGGATGTCTGTCTGCCAGCTCCTCTGGTGACAGACCTCTGCCAGCACTGTGGATGCTCTCCGCTGGCTCCACTAGGTCAACTTCCTCAGGTACAATATCCTCAGCTGCACCCCTTGATTCCATCCAGGCTCTCAGTGCCATTTTGAAATCTGCTTTGTTCGCGCATCCTCTGCGTGGAACCTTGAACTTCTTGCAGAAGTGCTGGAGTTGGGGTTTTGTGTAGTTTTCCAGCTTTGATTCATCCCATTCCAATTCCATTCCAGAGGCTTCAGATGTTGTGCTGTTTGAGCCCGGCATGGCTTCAAACGCAAGGGATCTTCTTTACTTGGCAAGCGAAATTAATAATAAAAAGTTCTGTGGTTCAAGCTACTGGACTGTCTACTGTGCAATGGTTAGTAATCACTGCGCAGACACCAAGAACGTAAATCCGTAAATCCACACCGCTGCCACCAATGTTAGAATCCGGGGTCTCTGGTTGGGGCAGGTATGCACTTGCGACAAGCGGGGACCCTTTTCATCTAAGTCAGGGCGTAGGATTACCTCTTTAAAAATAACCCCTGCTCACCCTCTAGATAATGTGGCACGAGCAGTCAGGCTAGATTCCAGAGGGCATTAGGTTAAGCATTCCAGGTATCCCACACAATAATCACCACCCCACCACACAAAGACACAAGGCTGTATTTATATGAAAATAAAGTTCTTTACATAAAAGATTTCTTTAGGCAGGTTGTCAAAATACAGTTCTCTTGTTTTAAATAATGTGCCAGTTACTTGTAATTGCTTTCAGGCAGTCCACAGAAATAAAAGGGCAAAATTGTACTTAAAATAGCTTCCTTAGGGGGTCTGTGCGCTTCGTAGCGCCTTGCGTATGCTTCGTACGAGGTTTTGGACGTCACTTTCCAAAGCTCACGCTTCTCGCGTGAGCAAGCGTACTCGGGACGTGAACCGTACGGACCGTACCTTCGTTGGTACGCGTCGTACACGTCCGGTACGCCTCTTGCCAAATATCTCGCTTCTCGGGTGAGCACCGGCAATGTATTTAGAGCGGGACGGGCCGTACCTTCGTTGGGACGATGCGAACCATTGATTTTGAGACGTACACAAGTTCACAACATACGCGTTCGTAGAGTATCAGGTCCACAGCGCTAGTACGGCCCGAACAAGGCAGCGGACGGGTCGTACTTCAGCGCGTTCACACACAGTACCTCAGTTCTTGGGTCAAGATGATCGCAGCAGCTTCAGGTGTCCTTGCAGGAGCGTCCCACGTTGCGGTGTCGTCCCTCTTCTCCAGTGGGTGGCGGTGCTTCGTGGGGGGGCTCAGGACGGTCTCGGCCACACAATCACGGGCAGAAGCAGGAGGGGCAGCTCAGGGGCAATCTCTTCAGCGCGTCGCGCTGTCAGCTTCTCAGTAGATCACCAGTATGTCGCAGGTCCTTGCGGTGATCTCAGCGGCGTGGGGTCGCCAAGGCTCAGTACGCAGATGCTCAGGTTCCTTTCCTTACGGTGCGAGATACGGCTCGGAGGGGCAGGTACTTGCAGTGCTGGGACCAGGTAGACAGGTCCTCGCGGTGCTCGTGGTAGCCCCAGATGACAGATGTCGCGGTGCTGGGAAAGGGGGAGAGGCACACAGGTTCTCTGGGAGTCAGCATCAAGGTATCGCTTCCAGCCACTTCTTCCTCTTCTGGGGGAAAGGTAGCGCCCACTGTTCCTGGGGCGCAAAGCAGGGGGCCAGTTCACTAGCAAGCCCTTGGAGATTGTTTAAAAGCACAAGTTGAATCAAAGTCTTTTTCTGTAGTCTTTTCCTCTCCTTCCAGCAGACAGGCACCCACTGCAGGCCAGTCTCTCAGGCAGAGAGACAGTATTCCTCCTTCAGCTTCTCCAGGTCCTTCTCCTTCAGGCAGAGGTTCGTCTTGGCGCAAACAGGATCTGATTTCTTAGGAGCAGGGCTCCTTCTTTTATAGCACAATTCTTTTGTTCTTTGTCGCCAGGGGGCCTGGGCCTGGCTCAGTCCAGTTTTGGAGCACTTTGTTGTGGTGACTCTGCTCTTTCCTTTCAGCAGCAGGGCAGAGACATCAGCCGCTCCACAGGGGGCGGAGCCGGCATTGTGGTGGCAGGGCACAGATCTATTCAGAGTCAAAAGGTGTACTCCTCCCACCCATCCTGGTGTAATCTCTCTACCCACAACCTGGCAGATAGCCTGTCTCCTGGAATTCCCCAGCCCTGCTCCCCACTGAAACTAGGCAGCACACACACACACACAGCAGAGGCTGGCCAGGTCAGTAAATACTAACTTTCTAAAAGTAGTATTTACAAACACAGGATATTAAAATAAACTTTACTAAAAGAAGTATTTTATTATTCTGAGTTCAGGCATACTAAACTTGACTTTCTACCATGCTCTCTGAGTCCACTGGGATTACAGCATGTAGTCATTCCAGCAGCCCATTCTGGCCTACGGAGAGCAGGTAGCCTTCAATAGTGAAAAACGAAAATGGCTGTAATTCACTATTAGGACATGCCACACACGTCAGGGCATGTCCTACCTTATACCTACAATGCACCCTGCCCTTGGGCCTACCAGAGGGGAGACTACTATGTAGTTAAGGGAAGGTTTAGGGACTGGCAAGTGGGTGCACTTGCGCAGTCAGCGCGACAGTACCAGACTGCACGCAGGCTCTGCAGTGGCAGACCTTAGACACATTTTACTTGGCCGCTTCTATGGGTGGCACAACCAGTGCTGCAAGCCCACCAGCAGCATTTGTATTTACAAGCCCTGGCACTCCTGGTGCACTTTACTAGGGGCTGACAGTAAATCAAATAAGCCAAACATGGACACCAATCAATGTATACACTTTTCAAAGCACTTGCACTGTGGCACTAATTAGCAGTGGCACAGTGCCCTGAGCAGCTAACACCAACAAAACACAATGAGGCACATCAGCAAAAAGTGGAAGGGAAACTCACGCCAAGGTGCCAGGTCTAACAACATACCTTTGTTATGTGGTGTCCTTCCTCTTTGCGTCATCTTCATAATATTTATTTTTGTTGTTTTTTCTGTTTCTAAGCATTTTCTTGAGGGAGGAAGTTTTCCTCTTTGTGTGGACCGACATGTTACATTTGTGAGAAATCATTACACAGAAGGGCATTTCCGTCTTTGGGGCTCCGAGGCAGGCTTGAATGAATACTTTTTCAGGGCTAGATGCAATTTTGAACGCGGTGACTCTGTGAGACTTTTTGAGGTATTTTTCATTTTTATACATTCCTTGGATTTGATAAGTTGGAACATGGTGTCTATTGCAATCAGGTTTCCTTTTAGTCCTCTAATTAAAAGACATGGTGGAGTGCGTGTTTGTTTCCGGATTCTAATGGCTATCTTGGGCAAAAGTTTTGGGTCTATCGTTTTTCTCACTATTTACAAGGTCTGGCGCATCTCTGCAAATCAGCAGGGATGCATCAGAACACTTGCGACCCGCAAAACAACCCGTGTGCCACCACTGATGCGCCGCACTTACAATGCGGCGCGCAGTGGTGCATGGATGGGCAGATGCGTGTCGCATCCCCCGGCGGAAATGCAGCGCATTGCTGGAGTCGCATCGCAAGCGTGATGCGGCTCCAGCAAGGCTCGGGGGTGCCCTATGCCTAACATGCTGCGTCAATCCTTACGCCTGCTTCAAGCAGGCGCAGGGTTTTGACGCAGCATGGCCGTAAAAGTGACTCTGTGAAATCTTGTAGATTTCACTGCGTCACTTTTACAAGGCGTACCTGCGAGGTAACGCCCACCCTGCGCTGGAACGCCCACATGAAACCTGACGCAGGTTTCATGTGGCGCAGGGGTTTACAACGTGACGCATCTCCCTAGATGCATCACTTTGTAAATACGGTGCAACATGGCGCATGATTTACGCCGCCGCTGCGTCACAGAAGTGACGCAACGAAGGCGTAAATGTGTTGCAAGGGGCTTGTAAATCTGCCCCTAGAATATTTTTTGGGGGGGGTCACATTTAAGGTCTCTTCTTATTCCTTTTGACCATTCTGTGTCTGTAGCCGTGGTCATCTCTAGGCTTTTAATTTCTTTTGTTCTAAAAAAACGATTTTCTGGAACATACTTTGCTACTGAGCACAACAGAGCTTTTTACTTGTTTTTGTGAATACCAAAATGAAGAATAAGTAATATGTAACACACTGTGGGGACTTTTATTAGCTAATTAATAGATTTGGCACAGTGTCTTAAGTATGTATTTTTCAAAGGTACAGCCTTGAAAAAGGTGTCAAAAGATAAGATATATGTCGGCTGTTTCATTTTTGGATCACAACCATTTTGGGTGTTTAAGAAATTAAAAGTGTTTTGGAACCATAGACCTATACGGTTTCATCATATATTGACCTCCCAATTTGTATACGATCAACTCACATCTTTCTGAACAATACCATTGGACCTGTCAGATTGATGGACCAAAAAACTCCAATTATGTGGTGCTCTGGAAAAGTTATATGGTTAGAAGGGTGAACTGGTTTGGATTGTATTATTGTCCATTTTCAGCATCTAGATATGGTAAAGCACCCCCTGTTTACCATTCAGGCCAGCCATGAACACCTAATGATTTTGAGGAGATTACAGCCGTCCCCCTAGGTTTCCCTTATAAACCTCCAGTACCAATCCAACAATTCTTTCAAAAAAGAAATCAAAGCCAGAGTGTATCTATACCCTGTTTAAAATTATTTGCCTCTCTCTCAATCCTTGGTAAACAAGACTGACAGCGGGTGGACACTGGGACCCTTGAGGAATCTAGTTGGGTGAGGGATAAATATATAAGGTGTACGCAGCAGTGTCAGAAACCAAGTGAAAGATGTATTGATAAGATTAAACATTAGATCTTGGAATGTAGCAGGGATCAAAAACAAAACTGATAACAAGGAATGGCAAAATTATATATACTCTGTGCAGCTGCTGTTTCTACAGGAAACGTGGCACACACAGAATGTTAATATTGATGATATGTCACAATAAATTCCCCTGCAAAACCCTCAGTAATAAAATGAAAACACCACAAAAGGACAGCACATCAGTTGTGAACAAAAAATCCAAACAGTTCTGGCTCCTGACACCGTAGCTGGCCCGTGATGCCGCAGTCAGCTCCAAAAATTCGGCTTGGGATCAGGTGGTCGCTGCAGGATTTGTATGGCCCTCAAAATCACACGCACTGCAGATTGAACTCTGTGCGGTTGAAGTCAGGAGTACTGGCATCGGAGGTGCTGGGGCTGCATTGCGAAGTGTATCAGTGCAGTATGTGGTGCCCTCAGGTCGCGGTGCAGGCAGCGGCTCAGTGATGGTCGTACAGCGGCATCGGTGGGACCAGGGCTGCAATGTGAACTGGGGCAGTGCTCGTTGCAGGGCATGCAGGTCAAGGTACAGGCAGGGGGCGTCATCGTTGCTATCAATGTCGTCAGCTGACGAACCGTAGTCGATAGCGCCGGCATCAGTAGGCTAAGGCTGTGGTGTGGAAGGGGGGTGCATTGTGTAACTTATGAGCGGTGCCCTCAAACCACAGTGCAAGCGCCGGCATTGATGTCAGAGTGGAGCGACAACATCGGGGATACTTGGGTGGCAGTGTGAAGCAAAGTGGTGCAAAGTGCGGTGCCCACAAGTCACAATACAAGCAGTGGCTCAATGGCTGCAGTGGGCATCGTCTTCGGTAGGCCCAGATTTGTGGTGCAACGTGCAGCAGTGCCCTCTGTGGTGCCTTCGGTACACGGAGCCAGCAGCGGTGGCGTTGACAGCGTCGGGTTGCTTTTTCTTCTGTTCTAGCACAAAACACAAAGTTCCCAGTGCTGGTAGCAGATGAACTTGAAGTCTTTGCTGGTCCTTAGACTTCTTAAACAGGGAGCACATTCTATCTCTAGGCCTTGGAGAAACTCAAACAAAGAAGTTGCAGAAAGTTCAGTCCAGTCCTTTTTCTGCCCAAGACAGAAGCAGCCACTGCAGGCCAACACAGCAAAGCATGCAGCAAAGTGGCAGTTCCTCCTCATCGCTTCCCCAGCTCTTCTTCTTCCAGGTTCGTTGATCCAAAAGATTTCTAAAGTCCTATGGTCAGGGGCCCAATATTTATACAAAATGTTCTCTTTGTTTTCTTTGTGCCAAGGGTCTCTGAGCCCAGTCCAAACAAGTTCTGCCCTCTATGGTCCAGCTTCACTACACGAGGTGGAGACAGCATTGTGCAGAGGAGACACTGCCTCTTCAGGTGCTAGTGAAAACTCCTCCCACCACTCCAAATGCAGACCAGGCCTATTCAACCCAACTATGAGTCACCCAGGAAAGGCAGGACACAACTGACCCCCTCCCTTGTGGCTGTCTGCAGTGAATGCACAACCCCAGCCTCAGTCACTCCAAAACCAGACAGTCAATACACAAATAACAGAGGCACACAGAATGGTGTTATTTTCAAACACATAATATAAAAACCATCTTTACTAAAAGATGTATTTTCAAATCCTGAATTCAGGCATACCAAACTCTATTTCTCTATTTTGTCCCAACGGAAAGTTAGACTTGTAAGATGTTACAAAGCAACTCCCATTTTAGCCTATGGACAGATAGCCTGTCAATAGTGAAAAACGAAACACACAGTATTACACTAATCAGGACATGTCTCACATACGAGTACATGTCCTACTTTTCACATACACTGACCCTGCCCATGGGGGTACCTTGGGCTTACCTTAGGGGTGCTTTACATGTAAGGAAAGGGAAGGTTTGGGCCTTGCTAGTGGGTGCACTTGCCCGGACAACATGACAGTTTATAACTGGATGCGCAGGCACTACAGTGATAGGTCGGAGACACATTACAGAGCTACTCATGTGGATGGCACAACCTGTGCTGGAAGCCCAATAGTAGCATTTGATTTATAGGCCCTGGCAAATGCCATGCTCTTTATTAGGGACTTCCCAGTAAATCAAATATGCCAATCATTGAAACACCAATCCATAAACAAAATGTACATAGAGAGCATTTGCACCTTGGCACTGAATAACTGTGGTAAACTGCCCAGAGTCCTAAAACCAACGATATCAAAACCAAAAACAGGAGGCCAAAAAGTCTGGGGGTGAACCTGCAAAAACGGCCAAGTCTAACAACCTTTCTTTGTAGTCTATTAGCTGTCCCATGCTGTGATCCTGTCTTCATAAAACATGGTGAGACAAATGTTCCCTATCTTGAAGATATGGTTCCCGCCTGTGTGATTACTAGCTGGCATAATATGTGGAGCAAGAAAGGAACCAAATTTGCATGGGATGTTATTAAAGACTGTCTTGCTCATCAGGATTATGATAGGATTCCTATAGTAGGGGAAAATGTAACAATGAGAAGCCCTGCCAGTATTCTTTCTTTCGGCAATAAAGAACTGAGAATGACATGCCTCAAAAAATTAAGATATGACAGAGAAAGAAGAGAAGAAATACAAATGTCTGTGGCAAGATATATGGCAGGCCCAACACAGTAAGGACTACAATATTATCTAATAAGGGTTACAAATGTTCAAGAATAATTTTATTTGACTAGATCCCAGTTGGGTACTTTGCATTATTTAGTTGTAGTCCCTAAAAAACAAGCATGGACAAAAAAGTCTATCTAAGTGCTCATGTGACAGAAAGGCTACCCAATCAACCATACATTTTTATTTTGTGTTGTAAATTCTATGTTGATATTTCAAGATTTTTTATTTTTTTTAAGTTCAAAGGGCCACATGCATCAACGAGAAACCTGGTCGCAAACGGGCAGATTAGCAGAATCTGCCCCTTTGCGACCGGTATTTTTGCATTTGGGATGCATCATCCCAAATGCAAAAATCGCAATTTAAGGAATCTCCAAATAGCGATTCCTTAAATTGCTATTGCATTTAAGGAATCCCAAATTGAGATTCCTTAAATGCAATGCATTAAATTTAAAAAATTAGCGATTTCGCTAATAGGGGGAGCAAAGTACCATGAAGTTGAACTTCATGGTAATTTGCAAAAACTTTGAAAAATGCACTTTTGTGCATTTTTCAAAGTTTCATGTTGCGCACACACATGCCCTTAGAGCATGTGTGTGTGCAACATATGTGCACAGATCAATTTCAGGGGTGCAATAGGGTGTCATTTTGACACCCTTGCACCCTTGAAATTGCATGAGCAATTTGCGAGTACCTACTGGTACTCGCAATTTGCTCATGCAATCTCCAATTCATTCCTATGGGCCTGGAGGCCCATAGGAATGAATTGGAGTATTGCAGGGTTACACATTATGTCATATACATCCACTTTTTAAATGAAAGTTTCTTATTTTATGAAGATGCTTTAAACTTTCAATGTACCCTTGATAGGAATGTCATTTGTCAATCTGTATCTGCTTTTCTCTCCCAAACATTGAATAGAAGAAAGTTGCTTTAGCAATTTGATTAGAACTGATACGAAAAGGATTAATTAGTAAGGTTCTGTCACAGATGCTAATCCTGTTTTACTGTCAAAATATTGATACAGTTCCCCTTCTTGGACATATATTATTTTTAAAGAATGTCTATGATTTTACTGAAGATCATTGTACCTTAAAGTTTGCAAGTTAGATATAGATTATGTACTCTGGGGATGCAAATAACTCCTGAAGAAGCTTTGGCTGTTTGTACCTATTGAGTTTGATATAACTTAAACAATGTTTTAATGTAGAAGCTGACGATAATTAACACACAATCTTATGTATTTATTGTAGTATATACTTTTGTGGATTCAAATGAAATCTGATTAAAGTTCATTTGAATTTGATTTGTGAAACGAATGACTTCAATTAAATGAAATGGCAAGTAAAGGACAACATACACAATTCAACACAAATAATTTAAAAAAAGAGAGCATTAAATTAGAGATTGATCAATAAATGACTCTTTACCATAGGTGAAAATATGATAGAAAAAGGGGAATGAGAAAAATGAAATGACAATATTATTATCACAAAACTGAAACAAGGCATCATGGTAGTTGTAGTTATGTTAATGAGACATACACAAACCTGGCAAAATTGCACCATACATACTTTGTGTAAATCTGCAGTAGAAAGATAACTGACATTTACTATGTGAAACATGTATATGCTGTTGGTTATTTGGCATACAAACACTTACAAGCACCATAACATAATTTGAAATGTGATGGCTATTTAAACCTGTTATCATAAATAAAACTCAATACATTCAAACGAACCAGCCAAACAAGATGTGAATTATATATTTTGGTTTAACTTACCAGTCTCCATTCCACCAGGGATTCCTGTCAAGCCTTCAGTATGTAGGATCAGAAGACCTTCTCCTTCCAGGGCATGAGTTGGAAGGGGGACATAGGAGAACCAACACCAGTCCTCTGGGCCTCCACCACTACAACATTGGTATGTATTGTGTTTTTGATAACCTTTTGTTTAAAAAAATACATTAATTTCCAAGTCAGACATAAGGTACTTGCCCCAATTATAAAAAGAAAAACAGGAAGAAGATGGATTCAACATTCATAATTTATGATAATGTCTACAGTATAGAAAATCACCTAAAAGAGCATGATTACAACACAGATCAGCTAGTAAATGATAATGTAATCAGCAATATAGTTTAAAGAATCCCAGCTAAAATCTACACAGATTCGATTGAATCTTTTCAGAAAGCAGAGGCCTCTAGCTTTGGCCAAAGCCAATTCAGATTCATACATTTTTGAAGAGAAGTACACCGTTTGACCGGCTTTGGGGAAGAGGTAGAAACCCATGACGCAATCCCACCATCCTGTTCAAATTTAACTCCTATCAGTATCTCCTTGGGAGATAATAAAACTTGTAAGCCTAAGCCAGATGCTATTAGCTTGATCACACCAACCCAGAAGTGTAGGCTGCACTTAGGGCATATATTCTTATCGGTACCAGCATTTGCAACCCATTTTGAAATTATCTCCGATGTGTAATACAATAGGCAAGTAGTCTTAAGGTGTTGTAACTTTAGGTTGATAGAGTTGAACGAACAGTCGACAATTTCAAGCCAGCTCTAAAATCTCAGAGACGAGGATATCAGAGGAAAGCAGCTAGCTCCACTTTGCTGCTAATAGTGTATTATCATCAGTGACAAACTGGCAGAAATCTTGATAGACAATTCTTATAGAAGGCTACCTAGCTGGCTTTAATAGATGTAATGTCAACTCTTTGCCTTCAAACTTAATCTTACATTTGCAGCCTGATAGGAAATAATCTCTAACTTGCAAGGACTTAAAAAAGAAGTGAATAGGGAGATCAAGAGATGCCTGTAACCCAGTAAATGAGCAAAATCCATATAGATTGTGCATCTGCCCAAACGTCTGAGCCCCTTATCATGCTAAACCTTGCCAATTGGATCATGAAATACCTGTGAGAAAGCAGGGTTATCCAAGAGCGAAGTATCTTTGTTTAGCATTGTTGTATATTTAATGCAGATTTCCTGACATACGTATAATGTCCCAAACAAACATAAATCACACCTGTTTGTAATAATTGGGATCCCTCAGCTTATCAAAAAAAGTGTGAAGTCAGCCCCCAGCGCTAGATGATAACCAAAAGCTGATATGTTTGGGTCTGCCAGAATTAACAAACTAAGTAAGCGATCAGAAAAGGCAGTCCAAAAATATAACATAAAATCATGAAGCTGCAGCCCCCCACTCCCTTGCTTATATGGGAATTTCATGATGCAAATTGCACATTCACCCCCCTATAGCCCCTAATAAAACTTCCAACAGTGCCTTCCAGATGTCTAGAAACTGAATCAGTGACCCCCAATGGATTTTCCCCAAATAAATACAGAAATTTGAAGAGTATGTTCATCTTAATGATGTTACTGTGACCAATTATATTAATTGGAAGTTTATTCCAAAGCCTAAAGTTGGAGCTAACAAGACCATAAACTAACAATTGTACTGAGCAGTGACCCCACTGCTTTGGCTTAACTGGCAATGTGCATGCCTTTGTCAGTCACTTTTGAGCACTTTATCTGTAGTACTGTGACCTGTTTCTGTGAAAATTGGGCAATAAGTGGAATTCCAAGGCACAAGCATATTTGATGCACACAGCAGGGACTGCATCTTTGGGTAATCCATGTTTAGCAATACAAGGTGACGTGATCTAGATGTGTTAGCAGTGCGGGCAGTGCAGATGTCACTTTTTTTCGAGGCTACCTTCACAGAAGTATTACCCATCGCAATCACTGGGGCATACAGACTGGCACGAAGATTAAGAGTATTTGAACAGGTACAAGCAATACTTTGATATTTAACATTTTGTTATCGAGTGTGCTATGTTTAACATTCCATGAATAAGAATTAGTTTTTCATGTGCTGCAGCCTTTGTATGCCTAATGTGATATCAACCATTGCAGAATGACCTTTACAACGCGGTTGTTACACTGCGATAGCTTTACAACGCGGTCATTACAACGCAAGTCGTTACAATGACTTGCACTGGTTGGCGCTCTACACTAACGAATAGTATGATTTACTATTCCAACACCTTCCCTACTGTTCCACACACTGGAGTTGGAATAGTAAACCATACTATTCCTAAGTCCATCGCCTCTAACGCAAGTCATTGTAACGACTTGCTTTGTAACGAACGCAATGTAAACTACCGCGTTGTGAATGTATGCGATGCAACGTCATACATTCCAACCATCTGGTGCGTTGTATCTTTAAGTGTTTTCATGTTGATTCATGGATATTTACCTTTAAAAAGATAGTGCCCATGTGTCCTCTCATCTGCACAGACTGGTGTTTCAAGACCCGTCATGTATGTTTATGTTTGTTATATCAACATGTCTTTTCTTGTATTGCTGTTACTGTGACAAAGGTCCGGCATGGCCGAAGTGTGTTGGGAGAGCCTTTTTGGAACTAAACGGCATAGCTGAACATGCATTAGTATCTGAGTGTGTCCTTTCTTTTGGTGACACTTTTTGCTGCATATTACGGGCTACCTCAAGCTGCCACAATTCTGCCTCAGGGTACTGGAAAATGGGAAGTTTATATATACTTTATATATAAACTTCCCATCTTCTGGTACCCTTAGACAGAAAAATAGATATCTGTGGTCACGAGTCCTTGCAGTGGACTTATGGATCCTACTGAAACTTGATTGGCTGCCAAAACCTCTTTCAGGAAATGTTGACAGCGATCATGGGATTCAGCTTGAAGTCGAGTCCCACCAAAAAGTGAAAAGTAAAGAAAAGAGGGCAGGGCAGGAGTACCCTGATCCCCCACATATGGTGGGGAGTCCCCCAGGGACCCTGTCGGTGTTTAAAAGTATTTTTTTAATTAAATTTTGCCATAAATTGGCCTCAGTATTTGTGGCAACATTATTTTTTAAAAAGACACGTGGGCTCCCGCAAATCTTTTTTATGAAGCCCCCGGGAGGACCAAATTCAAAGGACATTGTTAATAAATTAAGTAGGGGTGCCCACCTAGCACCTACATTACCCAGGGGCTGCCACTTCCTCTGTGCAAACAATGAAATGATGCAGACCTTCCACACAGCTCCCTGCAGCCCCGGGGACTGCCACCTCCCTGGGGCTATTTGCAAAATGAGTGCAGCGGAGGCCCGTATGCATCCCCCCTGAGCTCTGGGGACTGCCACCTTCCCGGGGATAATGTATGAACAAAGTGGGGGTCACACAGACCCTCCTGCTGCCCCAGGTACCACCACCTCCTTGGAGCATTAAATTTGAATAATGTGAGGGGGCGCATGGATGCCTCCGCAGCCTGGGAACTGCCACCTACTCGGAACTTTAACTAAAATAAATGCAGGTGGCAGCATTGCCCCCACAGTCCCAGGGATCACCACCTCCCCAGGGCTTTAAGTTTAATTATTGGTGGCTGCATAGACCCACCTGAACCCAGGGGACCGACACCTCCCCAGGGATATTAACATAGAAATGCAGGGGCCGTGTGGTCCACCAGCAGCCCCAGGGACTGCCATGTTCCTGGGCCTCAATTTTATAATGATGGGGGTCTGTTGCGAACCCCCGGCTCCGGGGACCACCACCTACCAGGGGGCTCAAGTGAAAGTAGGAGGGGTGCGGCACAGCCTCCCTCCTGGAGCTGAACATGTCCCCGGGGCCCACCAACTCCCAGGGCCAGCTCCTGCTTTGTCCTGAGGTGCCCACCCTCTGGACTTAGCTGTTTGTTATGGCTTGGCAGAAGGTTTACCTCTGCTGCCAAGCAATAACAAACTGTGCTTGCTTGCTTTCAGCTTTCTGAAAGCGAGCACAGTTGCTTTGACAGATGCAGATCCCTCTCTGTCAAAGCAATGCAGGTTCCTGAAGGAGCCGAGGAGCTGGCAGGGACTGGTGTGGCCTTGAGGCTCTCCCCACAATCTCCAGCACTTAAATGTGGGTGCCCCTTGGTGTGACCAGAGCACCAACCCTAGAGGCCGGGCCCCGGGGATGTGGTTCCCAGGGCGGAGATTGGTCCGGGAGGGAGGCCGCTTGGCTCCCTCCCTTTACTCAAAAAAATTAAAACAGGAAAAAAAGGCTGTGCCGTTTGGGATGCAGTCAGCCCCTGGGAGGGAGGCTGCACGGGCCACCTCCTCCATTCAGAAAATGCCTGGCCCCAGGGGATGTGGTCACCGGGGATAAAATCAGCACAGGAAAGGGGGTGCCACACAGCCCCCTCCCCAAATATTAATATATTTTTTAAAAAGGGACCCGCCTCTTTTACCAGCACTCTGCAAACACACCTCCTAGCTCACTTCTGGTTGGAGGATAAAGTCACCTTGGCTCCAGAAGGTCCTTGGGGGCTAACAAGCCCTCTTGTTACCTCCAAAAAGTCCCATAGAGCAGGATTGTTGAGAGATCTTCAGAGCCATGCCCCCTTTTTCTACCACTCTGCAAATGCACTTCCTGGTGCACTTCTGGTTGGGGAAGGATGTCCCCTTGTCTCCAGAGGATCATTGGGGGACAACAAGCTCTCCTGTTACCTCCAGTAAGTCCCACAGAGTGTGATTGTTGAGAGGACTTCAGGTGCCACACACCCTTACCTTTAACACTCTGCAAACATGCCTCCTGGTGCACTGCTGGTTGGGGAATGTAGTTCCCTTGACTCCAAAGGGTCCTTAGGGCAAAGAAGCACTCCTTTTACCTCCAGTAAGTCCCACTGAGCATGATTGCTGAGAGGACTTCAGAGGCGATGCCCCCTCTCTCCACCACTGTGCAAACGCACCTCCTGCCACACTACGGGCTGGGGGATGAAGTTCTCTTGGCTCTCAAGTGACCTTGTATGCCAACAAGCCCTCCTGTTACCTGCAGTAAGTCCCACACAGCGACATTGCGGAAAGGTGTTCAAAGGCCAAACCTCCTTTCTCCACTACTTTGCAAATGCGCCTCCTGGTGCACTACTTGTTAGGGGATGAAGTCCCCTTGCCTCCTTGTGGTCCTTGGGGGGCAGAAACCCTCCTGTTGCGAGCGGTATTGCTGAGAGCTGGTCAGAGGCTCTGTCCCCTATCTCCATCACTATGAAAACATGACTACTAGTTAAAAACCTTAGAAATTCACTGAAAGAACAAAGGTTACAGTGACATTATAGTTAGGATATGGAATAAACAAATCTTTCACATTCACTGAAAAAAACAAAGGTTACAGGGACGTTATAGTTAGGCTCAGATTTCACTCATACAAAAGCAGTGAAATTCAGCAGTTATGGTTAGCTGAGCTAGCTATAACTTGTTCCCCTGAAATGCACCACTTATAAACTCACATATTACATCACTCATGACATGGTCAATGATATCACTGATGATGTCTCAAATGCATGCTGTTTTGATTTTTCAAAAATGCTTGTGATTGATTTCTCAAATTGTGTTACATCAAAAAAACAAAATAGTCACAAACATGTATTTTGTTTCTTCTTTTTTTGTAGCCATGCAGGTCCACTCCTACCAGACGGAGATTTTGAGGGCCATCGCCAAGGAGGTGCAGACCCTGGGGGTATACAAGTAGCATAGCATACAATGCCGCAAGAGATGGGAGTACCTACGACGTTGGACCAAGAAGTTAGCAGAAGTTCAGCTCGGCTAGTCCTCTCTACATTCTAATCATGTGCGCCGCACCCTGACCCCCTCAATGTTCCAGCTTGATGGGCAGCTGAAAGCAAGACAGCAGCATGAAAGGAGTATGTTCTTGTCATGTTTTTCATTGTAAATAAAAAAAATTGCTACACGAACAAATTTAGCAACAACATTAAAGATGACACATGACCAATGCACAAGAAGAGCTCTTGAAGGTGTAAGGTTTGTACAAGGTGTATGATGATGTTTTTCTTTTTTAATTGTTAAAAATTATACCAATATATTTTTGATAACTAACAAAGGACTGTTTTGAGCAGACTCATGTCTGGCTAAAATAAAATAAACATGTTTTTGTTAGAAGTTATAAGGGTATTTGTACCAAACAGGTCAAAAGTTGTATTTGTGAAGGATGTTACGCTCCCCATATTACAAGTGACGTAGCATAAAATGCACTTATGATAGAGTTGATATTCCAAAGTTCACTTTTGTGAGTTAATATTATAGATAAACAATATTAAACATGGGAGCCAAAATTACTATTAACATAAGATTAAATGGATAAATGTTTGATTAAAAACATATTAAAGTGTTGTTTTTAATATAAATTACAATCTAATTTATCTTAAAAATGACAGTTGTGCATGATGTCTTAATCATTCACAAATGTGCATGTAAGCTAGGCTCTATATTGAAAAATGAATTCTATAGGCATACCTTTTTGGAAAAAAACAAGAACGTGAACACATTAGTGACAGAGTAACACATGCCCAAAAACATTAAGGGGCATATTTACAAGCTGGCGATAAAAAATTATCGCCACTTTTGCGGCCGTTTTCGGCCAAAAAGCGCCGATAATTTTATCACCTAATTAGCAAGGCCACGCTAACGTGTGAAACCTTGCTTTAGCGTCGGGATTCCTAACGCCCAGCTTTGAATCTCTAATGAGATGCAAAGGCGGCGTTCCTGACCTAACATGACAGGAGAAATGTCGCTAAGCGACATTTTTCCTATCATCAAGCCCCACACTATGAAGCATAGCGGCAGGAAAAGTAGTGATAACCCCTGTTATCGCTACTTTCCTTACACCTGCTTCAGGACTGACTTAATTTGAGGAGGTTGTGGAAAACCATAACCTACGTGAATCACTGCTTGGACCCGAAGGTCTCAATAAATGTAAACCATAATTGCATAGAATATTCAAGAAAAAAGTGTTGTCAATAAAAGGCACAAAATGATACACTTTTGAGAAATAAATGCGAATATAGATCTGTACAACAATTTACTTTGTATTTCAAGCAATTATACATAGATGTACTGTTAACAACACAATTCATCTAGCACATAAATTAGATTCCATAATACACATACAAATGTTTCATAAACGGTCCCAATGCATTTCGGGTTAATTTCTAACCCTTCGTCAGGGGGGATATGAATCACAACAAACAATGAATTTAGTTTCTCTCTGTCGTGTCTTGCAGACCTCCAGCCGGAGCTACAACAAAAGCCATATAAATATAATTTAGGAAAGACAAAATGCATTAATTTCTCATAGGATTTGCACTCGAGGAATCGAAAAAAGAAAGCCAGTGAAACAGAATCCCTCACCTGAGAGTGAATGTGCGCAACAGACGTCATGTTGCCAAAGAGTGCTCAATTGAAAAAATGCCTAAATTTTAATAGACCAGCAAAGTACCCAAAGACACTATATGTGTGCTTACCACAGCGTAATATAACTTGGGTCAAATAGATGCTCAAGACGATAGGTACGCAAGCTTCTGCAAAATAAACATACAGTCACTGACTCATGTAGCCCCTGACGTTTCATCGAACCTCAGAACACAGGAGGCGCAACTATTAAAGAATGGCTTACCCTCGTCAACAGCCTGTTTCCGTGTGGTGTGCCTCGACTCTATCAGTTGGTAAGAATATAGATCTAAAACCAGAGACATAGACATAGAAAGACCTTCTATCAACTGTAACCACTGAAACCTCAAAAGTATGTATGCCAGAGATGCAAAAAACTTTATGTATACAAAACGCCTTCGCGTCTCACCTTGAACGAAAAGGAGCCGCCTATTCCCAGAGTTACCTCCGGCAATGACCAACGTACGCCAAAGCGCATGCGTCATATAGAATCGGCTAGTCTCTTATATATGAAAAAAACTCTCGGGTGACAAAAATAAACAAAGGACTCTCTGTTTTGGACGTACATGGTCTGTATTATAAAGAAACGCGTAAAGAGTGAAAAAATGTTCAAAATATTAGGAGCGGCAAAAATCGATATAACAACACTGTGAAGTTGAAAAAAAATGAAATATGGGAACAAATGAATAGCCGGATTAAAAATTAGGGTGAGCTCTAGCAGTAGACAATAAAAAATGAATATAGATGTGCAAGTAAAGTAGACTCCGAGTGCAAATCCTGTACAGGAGAAAATCAGGTTAATGAGCAATAATGTACACTAATGTGAAGAAAAATCTCAAATGAAACATAATAATTCGTAATGATCATTTAATCCTCCCGGGATGACTGTTCCCAGGAATTTGATCCAGTGCGTCTCCCTGCATGCTAGGGCTGTGTTTATGTCAGTGTCTGACCGCATGTGGAGGCGCTCTAAGACTTTGAATCGTAGCTGAGGGATTGTATGTGATGGATTAACCCAACATATACAAGTCCACAAGGGCACTTGATGGCATAGATTGGGTAATCTATGCCATCAAGTGCCCTTGTGGACTTGTATATGTTGGAAGAACTAGCAGAAAGATCAAAACTAGGATGATTGAGCACAAAAGCAGGATCCGTAACAGAAATATGAATTCTTCCCTAGTAACGCACTGGGTTAATACATCACATACAATCCCTCAGCTACGATTCACAGTCTTAGAGCGCCTCCACATGTGGTCAGACACTGACATGAACACAGCCCTAGCATGCATGGAGACGCACTGGATCAAATTCCTGGGAACAGTCATCCCGGGAGGATTAAATGATCATTAAGATCGTACTTTACTTGCACATCTATATTCATTTTTTATTGTCTACTGCTAGAGCTCACCCTAATTTTTAATCCGGCTATTTATTTGTTCCCATATTTCATTTTTTTTCAACTTCACAGTGTTGTTATGTCGATTTTTGCCGCTCCTAATATTTTGAACATTTTTTCACGCGTTTCTTTATAATACAGACCACGAACGTCCAAAACAGAGAGTCCTTTGTTTATTTTTGTCACCCGAGAGTTTTTTTTATATGTAAGGGACTAGCCGATTCTATATGACGCATGCGCTTTGGCATACGTTGGTCATTGCTGGAGGTAACCCTGGGAATAGGCGGCTCCTTTTCGTTTAAGGTGAGACGCGAAGGCGTTTTGTATACATAAAGTTTTTTGCATCTCTGGCATACATACTTTTGAGGTTTCAGTGGTTACAGTTGATAGAAGGTCTTTCTATTGTCTATGTCTCTGGTTTTAGATCTATATTCTTACCAACTGATAGAGTCGAGGCACACCACACGGAAACAGGCGGTTGACGAGGGTAAGCCATTCTTTAATAGTTGCGCTTCCTGTGTTCTGAGGTTCGATGAAACGTCAGGGGCTACATGAGTCAGTGACTGTATGTTTATTTTGCAGAAGCTTGCGTACCTATCATCTTGAGCATCTATTTACCCAAGTTATATTACGCTGTGGTAAGCACACATATAGTGTCTTTGGGTACTTTGCTGGTCTACTAAAATTTAGGCATTTTTTCAATGGAGCACTCTTTGGCAACAGGATGTCTGTTGCGCACATTCACTCTCAGGTGAGGGGTTCTGTTTCACTGTCTTTCTCTTTTCGATTCCTCAAGTGCAAATCCTATGAGAAATTAATGCATTTTGTCTTTCCTAAATTATATTTATATGGCTTTTGTTGTAGCTCCGGCTGGAGGTCTGCAAGACACGACAGAGAGAAACTAAATTCATTGTTTGTTGTGATTCATATCCCCCCTGACGAAGGGTTAGAAATTAACCCGAAATGCATTGGGACCGTTTATGAAACATTTTTATGTGTATTATGGAATCTAATTTATGTGCTAGATGAATTGTGTTGTTAACAGTACATCTATGTATAATTGCTTGAAATACAAAGTAAATTGTTGTACAGATCTATATTCGCATTTATTTCTCAAAAGTGTATCATTTTGTGCCTTTTATTGACAACACTTTTTTCTTGAATATTCTATGCAATTATGGTTTACATTTAATGAGACCTTCGGGTCCAAGCAGTGATTCACGTAGGTTATGGTTTTCCACAACCTCCTCAAATTAATGTTACAGCCAGGGTTGTAGACTCACATCCCCTCACGTGAAAGCACGCTAAAAAGAGCCCTTACAACTTTGGTGTTAAATTAATTACGTTACGATTAAGTCAAAAAAATAGGTGTGCAGGCCCACCCCATTCTATTGTTCAGGACTGACTTAGCCATGATATCCTATGGAAGGTGGCTATCATGGCTAAGTTTGTGAGTCCCTATGAACAAGCTAACGCCACACTACGTGAGATTATCGCTGGGTTTCCAGCGAAAATCTCACGTTAGGCAGTTAGCGCTAGGATTTTTATTGCTTTTGAGATAAGCGTTGCTAATAGCACGCTATATCAGCGATAAAAATCCACGCTAGCCGGCCATAATTATCCTAGCGCTAAGTGCGCTTAGCGATAATTATCTCCGGTTGTTGCTGATATGGCCCTTATTTTCTGTCCTTTGTTATGTCTAGATGACAAATCAATAATGAAAAAAAAATTAATAGGGGTTTTTGCAGATGGAATGTTGGGTCACAAACGAAACAGATATTTTGTCCATCTTATTCCGAGGGACATTTTCTTTAATGCACTCGGAATTTGATGGATGGAAATTCCGTCATGTATACGTCGGAGTATCCCATCTGCAAAACTCAAAATCAGGCATACGAGATAATTCGTTTACAACTATTTGAAATACATCAAAGTTTTTAAAAAAATGCATTTTAATTTTTAATTTTAAAATATATATGAATCAATGTGTTAAAAAATGTTTTGTAATGTTGTACCAATTTTTACCTAAATTGAAAGCCAGAATATTTTTGTATCTTTTATTTTAAGAATGGTAAAACAACCTAAAAATAAATGAAGATATTTTAGAGAAAAATTATAAATGTTTTATATCTGTACTAAAGTGCATTAAAATGTATCAAGCCCTATGTATTTACTTATGCCGAGAAGTAATTTAAAACTAAATAAACTTATTTGTGGATTTCTCCAACAGCCTAAGTAAATACATATGGGCATAATTCATCAATAAGCAACTTAAGTACTGAATCAAAAAAAATATATTTTAACAGTTCAAAACTACTTAAGGTAATTAAAGTGCATTTTGCCATTTTGAATTGCCCAAACCAAAAAAACAGGTTTACAATGTATACAAATATTGGTACATTACAATAAATATTAACACACATTTATTCACAATTTGTTTTAGAAAAAACAGCTTTTTTTGCCTTGTACACACAATGTACAACTGGATTTTTGTTTTATATGACATTTTTCAAACATAAGTTCCCTATTCAAAACAACAAATCAGAACCATTCAGAAGTGTAAAACAGCTCCTGGAGAGAATTGAAGATAGTAAAGAAAAATGATCAAACAAAAATTAGGAGCAATAATAGAAAATTACAAAACTGTGACCAAACAATTTCTGTAGAAGTTCTCTACATGCAGAAGATAAAGATAAAAATATACCAAAGTTTAAAAGCCTTGAAGTAGGTAAAATATAAAATTTGGAAAATCTTTTGAGAAAAAACTTTATGATCATGTATATTTACACAGATACAACAAAGCAATTATATATGTCTTTACAGCATCTTCAAGAGCAGGTGAAGGAGATATTGGCCAAGAAGGTGGAGAAGCAGCTGGTCACTGTGTTTCAGGTGTTGAAACATCAGACACCGATGGACACAGTGGCATGCAGGGTGAGGGAACTAGAACGGAGGCCACCACACCGTCATCTTCATTGGAGGCCTCCATAAATGAGCAGTCCCTAGTGGTTGTGGAGCCTACCGGAACTGTAACTACCTCATGATTGTCTACCACCCAGAGACACCATCTTCACCCTCCCTCTTGCTCCCTCCTAGTAGGTCAAAACCCAAACCTAAATAGAGCTGGGGTCTCCTTTGCCACAGGCACCTAACCCTCTGCCCCTGTCACACCAACTGTGCTGAGTGAGGAGGCTATTGACCTATTAAGCGGCATCTCTGTATGCCAGACTGCAATCATGAATGCCTTCCAGGGCCTAACCTGCCAAATGCAACAAATGGATGCATTTCTGGATGCAACTGAGGTCCCTTCCTCAACCCAAAATCTAAACTCTCACCCCAATCCCAAGCTTACTCACTTTTTTGCAGGCACCCACTCCAACAGACAAGCAGCACAATCTCTCTCACACACACACACACACACACCCACACACACACAAACACACAAAGAAACATAAGCAAACACACCAACAACATACACACACTTTTGAAACTACAAGCACTACAAGCACAAAACCCATAACCACCACACCTACCACCACACCCACAAGCACCACATCCACCATGGCACCCACAAGCATCACAACCACCACCTTACCAACAGTCACCACCACAGACACAACCACCACAACTACCACCACAACCACCACCACAAGCATCACAACCACCACCACAAGCACCACAAACACCACCATGCTCACAACCACAACTACACCCACAACCACACAAATCACCAAAACAACACATTCATCAAAACCAACACACTCAAGCAAGAACACACACAGACAAAACAACACAAACCAAATGCAAACACACTCACTCACCAGAATATCAAACACCAGCCAAAAACACACATCCAAACATACAGAAAAAACACCAGACTCACATGCAACTGCCAAACACAGAGACATAAGCACCACAAACACTCCGAGCACCACAACAACACACTCATCAAAACCAACACACTCATATAAAATCACATCTACACATGAAACATCACCAATTAAAAGCAAATGCACACACTCACTAGAATATCAAGCACCAGCCAAAAACACACTCAAACATAGACAACAAACTCCAGACCCACATGCAACTGCCATGCATACAGGCACAAGCACATCACCCATCCAAGATCCCTCTGCCTCCAAAAGCCAATCCTCTACCACCCCTCCTACCCTTACTGCTCCTTCCGTAATTCACATCGTATCCGTCCTTGACCATATTGTGGGAAGGAAACTTCAGCTGTGTATGTGACATAAACTTGTATGCATCACACCCCGTCAGCCCAGCGCTTTGAATAGGAAACCTTCTGAGAATTTAGCATCTTTGTTGAGGGACTGGAACCTGACCGACACCTAGACACCCATTCATCAAGGAGGCAGGGAATTTCCTTACTTCTTACCACTCCATTCCTCCATACTCTTATCAATTTGGCAGTCATTGTGCCTGAGCTGAGCACAGCAATTCTTAATGCAATATACTTTAAGGAAACTAGTTTCAACCACATCACACTTCTGCAAACCCTTCAATAAAAACCTGTATCTACTAAGAGCACAACATGGAACCTACAGAGACTTATATTGGAAGGACTGGCCTCCCACATAACAATAGTGGCTGAGACACATGATTTTTAACACTAACCAGGAGCCGGTAGATGGTCTTTTGGTAAAATTTACATATGAGAAATATGTAGTAAAACACCTCTTCTATTAGGAAGGCACTGCAAGACCAACAATTTACTTTAGAAGCCCACTTGATGGCATTAGAAGTGAGATGCATCACCAAAAGTCCCACTTGCTATTAACCAAAATGCGCCCCCATAAAGACGTCTGCAATATGCTTGGTATGCACTATTGCCAAGAATATACAACAATGAGGCACTCAGAGGGGGACAAGCCAGAACACCTACTGTTATGTGTCTGAGGTAGGCCCACACAAAATCAGCCCCATCTTTTATCAGGGACACATTTTCTTAGGTTGCCTTTCCTTTTCACACAATAACCTTTTACACAGATTTGTGTGTGTGACAATGTTGGATTAGTTTCTCTGAAACTGCTTCATTTACAGATTCTGCTTTGACTAACATTATCATGATTCCTGGAACACCACACCACGTACAAGTTCTCGACACACACTGTGCAAATGTCAGTCTATTTTTCATTCACCGGGCGGCATGGCTATCTATAAACAAAAACAACTCTGGCTTGCACAGGAAATGCAAGGATGCTTTTCATTATAGATAAACACGAATTTCCAAGGTTTAGTTAGAGGAGTGCTTTGCTGACATTGGCGAGGTCTCTTGCTGACTTCTTCATGCTAGGGTTTCCAGATCGTGACCAAGACGGGGACTTACATTGTTTTCCATCAGGTAACCGAGCTTGGATCATCTAGTATGGGGATTCTTGGCTGTACAGACACACACTTGCCCTAGACACTTAGGTTAGGGACTGCATAGTAGGAGTACAGCCAATTCGCTATATTGTATTTTATGTCTGCATACATACATTTTTTACCACCATGGTGGAGCTTTTTATTCTGTTCATCATTTCGGTGCTGTTAGTGACTTTCATTTGCTTCTGTCCGTTCATCGTTGTAGCACATATTCTATACAAGAATCACAATGTTTCAATAAAATATGGAAAGCATCCCTTTGTGTATTTCTTGTTTATTTCTCAGAGAGTACAAGCACACAAGTGACTGAGCCTAAGGGTTCTAGATCTGTTAGCACCCTTCCGGGGGGACCAAGGGTGTCATGTTCAGTGGTTGCCAGGAACCATTGTTGCTGTACCGTTGAAAGCAGACCATGACAAAATGAATTGCTGGATCGTACCACCCACTGTATATGTTGAACTTGGATTGCAGAACATTGGGTAAATTACTTGTGAACAGAGTGCTTTGAGTTCTTTCACACCTAGACCACACGCATCAGAGTGGGTTCATATCTGGTGGCAACACTGTGCCAAGTGTCCAGACTATTCCATGTTATTAGCGCTATCCCTGCGCAGGTGCTGAGGGAGACATTGGCTGCCATAGTCATGGAGAATTCCTGTGATATGCTGGACTGGAGTTACCTACATAGGATTTGGCAGTACAATAATGAGATGGATAAAATGACTATATTCAAAGCCCACAGCTAGGGTTAAAACTGCTGTTGGAGTGGTATCAGACACCTGGTGAGTCCATTGTGGCATCAAATAGAGCTCTCCGCCGTCCCCATAAGTGATTGTATTCACCATGGAGTCGTTAACTTGCCTTGTGCTCAAATTGGGCAAACAAGTCGGTAGAACTGAAAATGACTATACAATTATTTGTAGTTATAGTCTAGATAGTTATATATACTTTGGTATATGTAGTATAGTCTATATATTTATGTATTTAGAGTGTCATTAAAGTGTCTTTATGCAGATAATGTGCTACTTTATCTCAAGGAAGACAAAAAGGAACTGCTCCCACTACTATGTGAGTTAGACAGGTTCAGAAACGCTATTGAATCAACAGTAAATGGAACAAGAACACCATGTGAACATAAGAGGCCATGGGCCATATTATCAAGAACGGGCGATAACATTATCGCCGCTTTAGCGGCAGGAAACTGGCGCTAAAGCGGCGATAGGAGGCTTGATAATATGCCCTGGAGAATTCCAATAGAAGCCCAGGTTTTAGTGGGAAGGACATCAAACCTGGGCTTCTATTGGAATTCTCTAGGGCATATTATCAAGCCCCTTATCGCTGCTTTAGCGGCAGTTTCCTGCCGCTAAAGCCGCAATAATGTTACACCCGTTCTTGATATTATGGCCCCTTATCTTCACCGCATCGGGGGGAGATGCAGATTTGAGAATGGTTGGAGGATAAACATTGAAGGCACACCACAGTAGATAAGTTGCGGTGGAGGTAACTGAATTACAGTAGTTTGAAGTCTGGCAATCGCAATGGATTCCTAGTAATTTAACACTTTCAAATAGTGGTATCAGCAGTTAGTCTCCCATGGAGCAGATTTACTTTATAGTGCAATGCAGTGCAGCGACAAAAGTTCCTGCACTGTTTTATGCTTGAGGGCGAAAGCAGCACAGAGCTATATTGACCTAATATGGCCTGTTTTTGCTCTTTTTCCCTGTACACAAATAGGTTGCCTAGCACCCCACACACACACACAAATACGCACGCACACACGCACACACACACACCTGTGTACCATGGTGCCAAGGTGTGTGTGTGTGAGGTCTACTATAGGTGTTTATTGGACATATTGCCTTCCAATACAAAATCCTGCGGAATACCAAAGTACCACCCATGTAATGCCTTTTTGACAGAAAGTGGTGCAAAGCAACACCAAGCGATACTTGTGAAGAAAAAAGGCCACTCCTCAAGCACAAAAAGAGTTTGGGGCTCGAAAAGTAAATCCCCTTTCAAGACTTTGCATTGCATTGCGCCACTCTGACTGACTTTGTGGCGGCGCAAAATATTGATAAATCTGCCCCTGTACTCTCATAGGGGCAGATTTACAAGCCCCTTGCACCACTTTTGCGTCACTTTTCCCATGTTAAAAGTGGCGCAAGGGGCTTGTAAATCTGCGCCATAGAGAGCATGTATGGTGCAGATGGCTCAACAGGTATTGAGCACATTGTCTATCAGTAATACTGTATCGTGCAAAGCATATAGGTGACACAAGATGCCTAGCAGCGATGCTATTTTAGTCAAATAAACCTCAAAATCAAATTTTACAAATTAAAGTTTATAGTCTGAAAAGGTATAAGGGCTTCTAGGACACCGAGACAAATTAAGCAAAGATATTCCATGCTGAAATCTTATTTGGTTCAAATACTCAATTTGTGGTCTATTAAAGAAGACACTTGAGTGCTTGTATTTTCATTTGCACATGCACAAAGTTTAATTTCTGCACAGCATTTATTTATGGACATTGGTGGAGCTTTGTCGATTCACAAAAGGGTGCAGTACAATTAGATGTTAACACCTCTTCAAAGACTGGAGCCAACTACACGTTGGCACAAATCAATTGTGCAAACATCACAGAGCAGTCTTCACACCTTTGTGATTGTCATTACAATGGAGCTCAGATCGTTTGTGAGAGTATTTCTGCACGAAAGTTCAAGAGGGAATACAAATATTTTATATGCACACAAAAAATGAGGATAGGCTCTTGAATGGACATTTATGTAATGTTGTAGGTATATCCTCTACAAGGAACACGCAATTCAGGGAAGTAGGAACTCTGTATATCTTTATTTGTAGCTTACACACGCAAGAGCGCCGGGCCAACACACCCTGCTCTGTGCCGCGGCTCCGCTCACTCGCGCTCCGCTACTCGCGCATGCGCATTGCCCTCTAGCGCGTTCTGCTCTCGCGCGCTGCGTAACCACGCAGCGCGCGAGAACTAGAACGCACACTACATATCTCCCTCCTTTTCCATGGCCCTGATAACATGTAGTCCTCACAGTCTCTAGGGTATACACCCTCCATCTAGTTCAAAGTCTTTGAAGCGGCTAGGCCTCACAATCACTCTGCCAGCTCGGGTACGTCTTACCGGGGTGCCAGGATTTCCAGGATCATTGCTTACAGCAGGGCTCCCCTCCATGCCTCGGGGGTCACCACGCCCCGCTCTGTCCGGGCTGTGGCCTTCCTCCGTCGGTAGCTCTTCCACTTCCATCGTCTCCTGGTCTCCCTGCTCCTCACTGTACTCTCTCTCTGGTATGCCTCTTCCTTCAGGGAGTTTGCTTCCTTCATTGTCCTTTGTGTAGTTCTCATGGGCTAATTTCTCGTTCTCTTCCTCTGGCCATTTTAAGATCTAATTGCATTTCGCCATGCGGTCGTGGGACCACACGTTCCCATCGCTGAGTAGGGTGGCTCTCTCATATACCTCCTCCACTTGTAGAGGTGGGCTGTACTTGCTGTCTCTCTTCTTCCTTCGTACCGCTAACTTGACTCTCACCCACTCCCCTTTCTCCAGAGTGGCGTATTTGACCTTCCGTCTCTGGTTGTAGTACTCCGTGTACACTCTCTGGGCCTTCTCCAGGTTGTGTTGTACTACCGCCGGAGAGCATTTGCTTGTGATTGTCTTTTCCCTCCACATGACGTTGTCCTTGGTGAAGGGGTGTCTCCCCCTTAGGATTTGGAAGGGGCTGTACCCCGTCCCCGTGGGGGTGATGCGGTAGGCCCACACCGTTTTCTGTATCTCTTTCTCCCAGTTTTTCCCCATCATGATGGCTGCTTGGATGGATCCCATTAGCACTCTATTGAAGCACTCTACCTGTCCATTGCTCGACGGGTGGTACACCGCCGTGTGTAGCAATTTGATCCCATTTCGCTCCGCATACTTGTTCCATTTTTCAGATCTAAATTGGGGTCCGTTGTCACTCAATAACGTTCTGGGGATGCCTTCCCTTAGGAAGACCGAGGTGAGAAATTTTATCACAGTCTCTGCTTCCATTTCTTCCTGTATGTGTATCTCCGGCCATTTGGAATACTTGTCGACCAGGACACAGAGGTATTGGGGTGTTCCGTGGATGTCCAGCACCGGTCCCAGGATGTCCACCGCCACATCTTCCCATGGCCCACTTGGTAAGGGGAATTTCCCCATCGCCGGCCGTAGGGGAACCAGCGTCTTGTCTGCTCTTTGGCACTGGTTGCACTCTCTCACTTGCCTTTCCACCTGAGTGTCCATTCCTGGCCACCAGTACATGTGCTTCGCCCTTGCCTTAGATTTCACTATTCCTAAATGCCCTTCGTGTAGCATTGCAATTAATCGGGGAATCACTGCTGCTGGAGGTACCACTTTGTCTCTCCTGTACAGGAATATTCCTTCGTTTCCCACTGATAATTCTTCTCGTACTTCATAATATTTTCGGAGTGCCTCTCCTAGCCGTTTCTTCTCCGGCCATCCTCTTATTATGTGTTCTTTGACTTTGCAAATTTCCTCATCTTCTCCATACGCCTGTATCCAGTCTTGTTTGCTTATTATCCTTTCTGGATCATCCATTATTGCCACCATCTCGTCTTCCTCGGAGGTCATGGCTCTTTCCATGGCTGCTGCTCGGCTAAGATAGTCTGCCACCTTGTTCCTCGTCCCCGGAATATACTCCACGTCGTATCTGCACTCTAGCAGTTTGAGCGTCATTTTTGCTATGCGGGGTGTGGCGCCAGCGTGCCCGCTTGAGGTGAGCACCTTGACCAAGGGCTTGTTGTCCGTCTTAAGTAGGAATCTTGTGCCCCATAAGAATTGGCGATATTTTCCCATCGCCCACACCTCAGCTAGCATCTCCTTCTCAATCACACTGTATTTCTGCTCAGTGGGTGATAGTGTCCTGGACGCGAAGCTGAGTGTTTCCACCAGTCCATCACTTCTTTCCTGCATGAGTACTGACCCTAGTCCTTTTTCGCTGGCATCTGTCGTCAGAATGGACCGGCCGAGTGGATCATACCCTTGCAAGGGTACCGCTTGACTGATGTCTTTCTTCAGGGCCTCAAATTCCTTTTATGTGTCCTCCGTCCATTTGTAAGTCGTTTTGTCCCTCGTTAGTTGGCGGAGGTGATGTGTCTTGGTGGCGAAGTGTGGTACGAATTTGCTGTAATACTCTGCCATCCCTAAGAAGTCCTTACTTCTTCTTTGTTGTTGGGTGCTGTCGCCTTGCATATCGCCTCCACATTCGCTCTTTTAGGGGTGATGCCGTGTCCTCCTATCTCGTGCCCTAGATACGTGACTGATGTCATCCCCAGCCTGCACTTTTCCCATTCCGCAGTCAGGCCTTTGTCTTCTAGTACTCTGAGTACCTTCTCCAGTCTCTCATCATGGTCTCTTCTATCTGTTCCCATCACGAGTATATCGTCCTGAAAATACTGGACGCCCTCGATGTCCTGAAACAGATGATGCATCAGTTTTTGGAACACCGCCGCTGCGGAGGCGCGGCCAAATGGCATTCTCCGGAATTGGTAGCACCCGAAGGGAGTGATAAACGATGTCAACTTCCGGCTTGACGGGTGTAAGTCTATCTGGTGATAGGCGGACGTTAGGTCGATGGTGGAGAACCACTTTACCCCTTTGGTCTTGGCTAGCATTTCTTCGATGCGAGGTAATGGGAATTTCTCTACTATGAGACACTTGTTCAGTTCCCGAAGGTCCACACACAGACGGACTTTCCCATTTGGTTTCATCGCCACTACCAAGGGGGCGAGCCATTCCGCACTGTCGATCGGCTCTATTATCCCCTCCTTCTCCAATTGGTGTAGCTCCGTCTGCACCGCGTCTTTCACCGCTAGGGGTATATTTCTGACTTTGTGGGACACTGGACTGGAGTTTTCTTTGAGTACTATCTTGTGTGTAAATTTCTCCAGCTTCCCCACCTTTCCTCCAAACACTTTCGGGAATTTGTGCTTCATCGCTTCCAGTACCGGCCAGCTCCCTGGCGCTGTCATGAGGACTTGTGTGTCGCCTCCCGGGACTTGTTTGATCCCTAGATCCCCTTGGTCCATCCATCCCAGTACGGAGGGGCCTTTCTCCGCTATGTACAATTTGCACTCTGCTTGTCTTCCTCGGAATTCAAAGGTCAGTTTCCTGTACCCCACCATGGGTATCGGTTCCCCTGTATATGATACCGGGCGAATGTCTGGTGGTTTCATCCTTGTTCCCAACGTGGGTTCAAACTACTCCTTCCATACTGCTTTCTGGATGATGGTGTATGGGGATCCCGAGTCGATTACTATTTGGATGTTCACCCCTCCAATCTTCATGTCGTATTGGGGTTTGCGGGTTCTCTTCCCGTCTATCCCCAGCACTTGATCATCGACACACAGGACCTCCACGTCTTCCTCCTGCTCTTCTTCTTCTTCCCGTTGCTCTGGTTCCACGTACTTCACCACGGGCCTCTTCGTCTTCCTTCGGCAGACTTTCTCATAGTGGCCCATTATGCCGCAGAACATACACTTCGCACGGAACGCTGGGCATCTCTTGTCCTGAGCTGTATGTGCAGGGCTACCGCATCTGTAGCAAGCTCCATTGTTGTCTCTTATCGGCTTCCACGTTTGTCCAGTTTTCCCTTTCCATTTCGAGGGTCCTCTGCTCTCCTGGGCCGGTTGTTTGCTTCTTCCCTGTGCTTCTGCGTCATCCACTTTGTTCACCATGGTCTTGGGGACCACTTCTCGTTTTGCCGCCTCCGCGCACCGTTTAGTCAACTCCGCTTTCTTCACCATCGCAATCACTTCTTTTAGTGGCGCCTCACTATTCGCCCACAGTTTGTCTTGTAGACTTTTGTTCGTAGTATGCATGACGATTTGGTCCTTGATGAACTCGTCGTGCAGCGCTCCGTATTTGCATGGCACCGCCAGTTTCTTCAATGCCGCTACGTATTCGTCGATGGTTTCTCCAGGCTCTTGTTTCCTCTGTTGGAAGTTGTACCTATCTATCGAGACACTCACCACTGGGCGGTAGTGGGCATCGAGGTCCTCCATGGCTTGTTTAAATACGTCATCGTCTGCGTTTTGCTGGAGTTGCGGCACTAGATTCTGGTAGACCCTTATGCCTTCCGGGCCTAGATTGTGCAGGAGTATTCTTTTCTTCCGCACGCTGGGGAACTCTTCTCCGTTTTCATCTTCGAGGGCCGCTAGGTAGTTCTTAAAATATTCCCGCCAATCCTCCCACTTCATTTGGGGTTCTCCTGGTCTTGGCAGAAACGGTATTAGCGCCGTCAGTGAAGATCCTTGGGTGCTCATCTCTCCCCTCCTTCCTGGCGCTGCTCCTGGGCCTCTCGGACTATCTGGCATGTCTCCCCTCTCTGATTGCGCCTGCTCCTGCTGTCGCTCCTCTTCCGACCCCCCGTCGCTGCGTGCTGCCGCTTCCGCCAGGTTCACTATGACTAGGCCTCACGTGTGCTTCTTGCGGTTGCGTGCCTTCTATCGGCCTCTGCACGTGGCCTGTACCTTTGATTTACTGCCTCTGCCACGCTCTTCGTGTGTTTTTCTTCAGGGATTGCTCTTCTTCCTGTCTTCTCCCTTGGCTGGTTACTGCTGCTCTGGCCTGTGCTCCCAGTCAGTGGGTCAGGACTCTCCTGCTGTCTGTACTTGCAGATATCCCACCCTCGTCGCCACTCGAATGTTGTAGGTATATCCTCTACAAGGAACACGCAATTCAGGGAAGTAGGAACTCTGTATATCTTTATTTGTAGCTTACACAAGCAAGAGCGCCGGGCCAACACACCCTGCTCTGTGCCGCGGCTCCGCTCACTCGCGCTCCGCTACTCGCGCATGCGCATTGCCCTCTAGCGCGTTCTGCTCTCGCGCGCTGCGTAACCACGCAGCGTGCGAGAACTAGAACGCACACTACAATTTATTTTTTCACTTCACGAAGCATACATCTATTGAGACTTGTGGCTGGCATGCCTCTTTCCTAGCTTGCAGGTTCTGGCTGCCAACTGCCCCCTTCATATTGTAAGGGGCCCTCACTGAAAAGGTGCACAAGGAAACTTGCTCCATAAAATGTCTGTACTCCCTTTGTCACTTTTTGCATTTAAATACCTTATAGTATCTGCCAGTAGTTGTGCAACAACTGTTGGACCACTTACTGCATTTAAATCACGTGCACACGTTTGCTAACCGTGGTCCGCGCCTCGGTTTACTATTACTATGTCCATAATTCTGTTTTCCACCATTTTATTCTGCTCCACAGCAATAAGAAACAGGAAATATCTTTTTATCACTTCGTCAAAAATCATTTCTATAAGGGTGTAAACGTATAGTTCATTATTGAATTGCCAATATTATCAATGAATGACTGCTGGTGAGAAGCTTTTTCCAATCTGTGGTAAATTATTGCTTTTGATAGATGGATAAATACTGCCCACTAATAAAAATCAATACCCTTTTACCGACTGATTCGCTACCAGTGGCTTTTACAATACAGAACATCTTAAAAAGCATTGGCAAAGACAATAGGTGTCACCTTTGGAACCTTTTGGCGTGTGCCAATGTTTTTTAGCCATGTTGTACAGCATTCCAACACTGTGTAACATAGCTTAAGAACAAACCAAAAAAATGGCCCTATGACGAGCCAGGCACATCAGTTTGTAGGCCCAGGCACCACAAATATGTGTGCCTAGAAAAAAATGCAAGTTTTTTTCTACATTTACTCAGTTGTATCTGTAAGTAAAAAAAAAAGTAGGGCAAAGGAATATTCTTTTAAGGGCGGGTGGGAGAAGCAACACTAAGGACACAGTTGGGGTTAGCATCCCTAATGACGCCGGTAAGAGAAGCATCACAAAGGACATGGGTGGGGAAACTACACAGAGGGTGCGGGTGGAAGGAGAAACACAGAGGGTTAAGGGGGAAAGCATCATGAAGGACATGATTGAGGGACACAATGTGGCGGGCACTGGTGGCAGTAAGCAACACAGAGAGTGAGGGTGGAGGGAAGCAACAGGGAGGTTGGGGAGAAGTAAAAAGTGAGGGATAGAAACGTGGAGACATCAAAGGAGACACAAAGACAACAATGCACTGTGGGGTGGAGAAGTACACATGGCCAAGTGCAACATGAGGAGACAGGAAAATTCTGCCTTCAGTTCTGCGTACAGGGTGAGCATCAGTCTTAGTTACTGCATTTAGGATTTTGCAGTTCACATAGAACCTCATCTCATGGTTTCCCTCCTTTGGGGTTTGGTTTGAGTAACAACACCCCTGGTCTGGCCCAAGGACTAGTAGATGGTTCTATCACCCCAGCTCTAGCAACTTGTCAACCTCAGCCTTGATGTTAGCATTGACCCGGTCTGACAGCATATAAATCTTACTTCTGAAAGGAAAACTGCCACCTGTGCCCATTATGGTATACCAAGTTGTCAGACCTAGGGTCAATGAAAACATACCAGCAAACTGTTAAAGAAATCTGCTATTGGTCTGTTATAGTTGAAGAGAGAACTCCCCCCTCAACTAAGCCATCTTTAGCATTACTTGACAGGAAGTAAAGGAGAGGCTCACTTTCCTCTTCTTCCCCTCCATCCGTCAGATGAACATAGTATAGTCTGCAAGTCATGGTGGAGTTTCAGCTTGTTAATATGAATAACTCCATAGGGGGTTCATGAAGTATCTAAGTCTACCAAGTAAGCACGTCCCTTTCTTCTCCAATGTAGGATAGGGGCCAGCCCATTTGTCCTGGAGTGCTCTAGGTGCCACAGTCTCCAAACTAAACCCATACTAACTGTCCTGATTGGTACTCCTCCAATGAGGCCTTCTGGTCATACCAGTGCTTCACAAGCTCCTGGCTTGCCTCCAAATTTGTGTTTGTCTTTTTCATGTACTCTGCCATTGTGAAGCTAAGACCTTGTGCAAAATCCACAATATCTTGCTTGGGTTCATTGATGGGCTTTTCCCATCACTCGCTCACCAAACTTGGTAGACCTCTTACAGGGTGACCAAAGAGGAGTTTAAAAGGACTGAAGCCCACTCCTTTTTGATGAATTGCCCTGTAGACAAACAGAAGGCATGGCAGGAGAACAAACATGTCATGCTTTCAGTCTTGTTGAATCTCTACACAAGCCCATTTCCTTGGGGATGATGTGGGTGGTGTACTTGTAGTCTCACCACACTCATCTCACATTGCTTTCAGATGACATAAAATTAGTGCACCTATCTGAAATGACCTCCTTAGGAAACCCAACCCTGTTGAAGAATCCAAGAAGGGTCCTAGCTACTGCTAGAGCAGTAACTGTTCTAAGGGTTATTTCCTCTGGATATCTAGTGGCATTGTTCACTACCATCAGGATGAAGACTCTGTTTGCAGATGCAGTTTCATTGCTCTAGCGGACCAACAAAGTCAACCCTCCCCCTCTCAAAAGGAGTCCCCTCCATAAGTTACTATCAAGGGAGCCTCTGGCTTGCCAAATGTATTATACTGGCTTGACAGGTCACAAAGAACCAACACAATTCCTTCACCTTCTCAGAAATCTGAGACCAATACAAATGATTGGCCACCCTTTCTCAGGTTTTGGTCTGTCTCAGATGTTCAACTAGGGGAATGTCATGGACCAGTTTAAGGAGCAATTCTCTTTAATGTTGGGGGAGCACCACTTTCCTGATTGCATCTGGTTTGGGGTCCCTTGCCTCACTGTGCATGCCTCTCTCATGTGTGAACAGGACTCTGCCACCTCACACTCATGTGTGTAGGGCCTGTCAGTCCAAACCACTGAAACTAGTTGCCACCAGGACCCCCAGTAAAAGGCATCCACCTTTCTCATCCTTTGAGTCCTCTCGGAGGATGCTAGCCACTTAATAGTGTCATCCCCTCAAAATATTTAAGAACAAGACCCTTGGGCAATCTGGGATCATTGGCACACCCTGCAATTACCTCTGCATCTTTGTGTTCCTTGGGACTTGAGGCCCATCTTGGCCCTTTTCGGCTCCAGAGCCAGTCTTCAATCTTCTTAGGCCAGCATCTTTTCCTCCATCTCCTGGAAGCTAATTTGGGCCTCAAGGTTCCTTGGCGCTCTCTAATGTAGTGCTCCTTTCAATCCCATATGTAAATGGGTGCCTTTACAGGATGCATGGGGCCAGGCTGTCATTGTCCTTTCCATTCTACTTTTGCGATGACCGCCCTATCATTCTCCTCTTCAGCACTGTCAGGTGTTATTTCACTTTTAAGTGGTGTTTGGACTCTCCTGTTATCTGCACAAGCCCTGAGGGCCTTTGCAGATTCTCCTTCTTTGCAGAGAGGCCTACGATGACAAAGTCAGTCTCCATGTTTTCCAGACTTTTTGCAACTTCAACAAATTTTGAAACCTTTTGTAAACTTTTATAATAGTTGGCAAACTCTAGGAAAACGGTGGATTCAAATATTTAGAAACTCTTTCTTAAATGTTTACTTGCCACTTTTTCTGTTATTTCTGACTTATTGTCTGGTACTGCCAAACATAAGTTCTGGATCCTACCACTAGGCACAATGGGCCTGATTAACAAAAACATTCTGAACCAAAAGTCTAACTTTACGACTTTTGGTATTCACAGAGGTCATTTATGAGTGTTTCTTTATCAACACATCCAGGCCAGTATCACTGGCTCGGGCCAGAATCTCCGCACCCGGGGCGGAATCTCCGGCACAGACTGGATGAATTGTAATCAATGGGCTGGAATGCAATTTGTACAAAAAGGAACATTGGGAACCTGAGATAAATGGTATAGAGGTCATGAAAATCAGTTTGGCAGGGAAAAGGGTGTGGCCAGACGCTACATCACTTCCCAGAAAGGTTTGCTCCTTTGCATCATGGTTCATGCTGAACCACTATTTGCACCCCCCTCAGTGTTGACTGTAGTGTTACTCCAAACCATCATATGTTGTTGGCGCTATCATTATCTGGCATGGTGTACTGCATGTCATTGATTTTAACTTTGCACGCAAAGGCCCTCCTTACAACTCATGGGCAGTGGAACTCCTGACTGGAACTCCAGGCCTAGGGTTTTCCCTCCAGTTTTTTGGACCACATTTTACTGGCTGGAAAAGACGGCCATTAAAATCACTTTAAAGTTTGGCTGCAACAGTAGCCAGGCCTCATCCCCAGGACCCCAATCTGCTCTGGCAAGGCGGGAGAATGCAATGTTCTCACGTGCCAGTACTTCTTTCCCCTCTTTCTCCTCCCACCTGCCAGGACACTTCTTCCCCCTCACACTCCTACGCTCCATACCCCCTGCATGCTCCCTCTACCCACTTGGAAGACCCTGCTCCCATGTACCACCTGCTCAAAGCTTCATTTTCATGCATTTTTACTTCTGCTAAAATGAGGTCCATACGATTATTGCTCATTTAATGAGGTTTAATTCCTAATTGCACAGTACTGCCAAGGAGTTACTGCACATCCCGGTAATTACGGGTGAAGAGTTTCCATTCTCCCAGTACCATGCAGCTCCTAATGAGGGCTGCAGATGGCACCCGGGGTTGTTGGGTTGATACTGTGAATCCACTTCGGCAAACTGTTTTAGTTTGGCAAATGTATGAACCGTGTTTCGCTTTCTCCAGGTGAATACAAATAATATTCCTAGCATGCAATGTAGGTTTTTATTTATGCAGGTAATAATAGATGCAAAGTGGAAATTGTTTTTATTACTATGTGAGGTCTTCTGGAACAAAGATATTTTGCGAATATTCCAGTGTACTTGCAGGAGTAAAAAAGGAATTACTTCCATTTGAAGCTGTCATCTATCTTCTAGAAGCATGTGAAAAAATATTTAACATTTACCACAAAAACGATATAAAAAAATAATTAAAATTTACCACAAAATTAAACATATTGTCCCTGACGCCAACCCAGAAGGAAGAACTGAAGCATCTTTTCAAAAATAACAAAACGGTGCCAACGGCTAATCTGCATCCGTATAAATACTGTTTGGCTTTATTATACGGCCCCAAGCACGCCAGAAATTACACACCAGGCACATGACGCCCCCTGCTGGTCTCCAGCGGCAGTGAAAGTGTCCGTTTCCCAGGCTTCTAATTCTGTCTCGCCTCCGCAGACAGCAAGACTCTAATGCCTGTGGTCAGCGAGTTTTTTATGGACTTTAGGTTTTCACATCTGCAAGAATCGGGATATTTTTGTGGCGCTGCGTTTTCCATTTCTTCAGCTTTCAGCCTTTAATCTGCTTTCACTCCACTGTCGCAAGGAACCACCACAGCTTCTATTTATCCACCAACCACTATATGCAGGGAGTGGAAAGTTTATTGAGCAACTCGGCGGGCAGATGAACGCTAAATCGCCGCCCTAGAAATGCCTTAGGTTTCTGTGGCATGTGCTTTGTGGTGTACTCTGATATTCCAGTTATCACTTTAAATGCACGTAGATTACCAGGCACATCAACTGAATCATTATTGAAGAGTTTATAATTAAAGTGAGGCTGGCTTTTTTTTTTCTTTTTTTTACTTCTGCAAACTAAAAAAATAAAAATAAAACCATGTCATGTTTCCCTAGTAGTTAAGTGGGAATTGTAATCCTAGAACCACACACCCAACATATGATATCGCCCAGCCCCATTTACATAGAATACCCGTAAATGTGCACACGTACGCCTAAGAATGGTTGTTGATGTACGAGTTTTGCGAACTCACAAAGATTCCCAGAATAAGGGGGCATATTATCAAGGACGGCGTTAAAAATTATCGCCGGTTTAGCGGCAGAAAACTGCCGCAAAACCGGCGAAAATGGGCTTGATAATATGCTCTATGGAATTTCCATAGAAGCCCATGTTCTGGTGTGAACATGAGCTTCTATGGGAATTCTCCAGAGCATATTATCAAGCCCATTATCGCCGCTTTAGCGGCAGTTTTCTGCCGCTAAACCGGCGATAAAGTTAACGCCATCCTCGGTAATATGCCCCTAAGTGTGGAAAGGTGTACTACTAGGAAAGTCACGTGAGATATTCCTGATATGCAATTTTCGGAATAAGGACATTTATAGTATCACTCCATATCATAAAGAAAAGCAGCGTCCTATGAAAATCTAAATGTGTTTCTCTCTTTTTCCTTACAGGTGTGAAGAAAAGGTTTTGGTGCTGGGTGAAGGGCCTTCTTTATACCCTGATGAAGCCTGTCAGGTCTAGTAGCAACGCCAGACGACAAGTTTGCATTGCTAGTGTGAGTTTACTTTTGAAATATTCTGCAGCAGGAAGGTTAAAAACTGAAGTCCAGAAAAATAACTTTTGCTCGCCAGACCAAACAACAAAAGCAAAAGGAACAAATGATGGACAGAATGCTGAACAATGCAAACATTCACCCCCAAGTCGCAAAGATCTGGGTTTAATCCATTCATTCTTTTCCTCACCGCGCCACCCTAGTTTGGACCCAGCCATATTGAAATCAGTCTTGACCCTGCTCCCCATGGGAACACTTCAGCCCGCACTGCAAAGCCAGGTCATTCCTGTACCGGAAACAAGCATCCTGGGACCGGTTTCGGAGCATCACCCCTCATCAGCCAGGCTCGCTTGAATCCAGTGGTGCAGTGAGCACCGGACCCATGCCTGGGCATACCCTTCCCACTTAGGGGGTCAAAAAGAACAAGTGATTGACGGAACGCTCAACAATGCAAACAGTGAATATACAAAATACCTCTCCAACCACAAATCAACTACAAACCGATTCAACTCAGAAGTGACATTTATTAACTCTATGGTTAATTACTTATTTTTTTCTTTATAGTATTTTCCCTTCTTTTGAGGATGGTTTAAGACATACACCTACACCTCTATGTCATTTGTGCTATTTACAGGGACAGTGTGAACATAAAATAAAATATATACATAATACACAACAAAGTAATATAGTGTTCATAAAAAGTTAGAGCAAAAGACAAATCCACAAACATAATACAGTAATAAAACTGCAGTGATTACTAAAAAAATAAATCATACAAAAAAATGTATGAGTCCTACTGTCCTTTTGGATACACTGGGACCTATGTCTTCAAGTCCACGGTGTTGTTTTTCTCTAGGGTCCTAGGGGGACAGAGTATGGATGGCCAGTTTTTAGGCTATGCCGGTTTTGTCAGGTACAGTCAATGCTCCATTTGTTATGGTATTTCAGGCTAGGTACTCTTAGCCTCCTGGTGAAAAGGCCAACGCGTTTCTACCTTCCTTAGCGCACCCACAATTAATTTGGTCGAAGGTCTTCATCAGGGCAGTGCAACTGAAATGTAGGACATTACAGGTAACCGAATTAGGGTAATTTACTTGGCCATCAGGGGTTGATGGTGTCGGTCTTCACTTTCTTCGGTTAAAGCAAACATTCACCCCCAGTCACAAAGATCTGGGTTTAATCCATCGTTCTTTTGCTCACCACGCCACCCCGGTTTGGACGGAGCCATATGTAAATCAGTCTTGACCCTGTTCCTCATGGAGACAGTCCACTCCAAACTGCAAAGCCTGGACCGGAAATAAGCATCCTGGGAACGGTTTCGGGGCATCACCCTTCATCAGCCAGGCTAGCTTGAATCCGGTGGTGCAGTGAGCACAGGACCCACGTCTGGGCATACCCTTCCCACTTAGGGCGACAAAAGCGAAAGGAACAAATAATGGATGGAATGGTGAACAATGCAAACATTCACCCCCACTCATGAAGATCTGGGTTTAACCCATTGTTCTTTTGCTCAACACGCCACCCCAGTTTCTGTCCTTTGCTCTCCATGCCACTGGAGTCAAGCTAGCCTGGCTTATGAGGGGTGATACTCCTAAACCTGTCCTACGATGCTTGTTTCCTGTCCAGGGAGGACCCGGCCAGGCAGTTTGGGCTGAACTGTTCCCATGGGAAATAGGCACCAGACTGATTTGCATATGCCTGGGTCTAAACTGGAATGGTATGGGGAGCAAAAAAAGCAATTGATTTAGGCCCAGGTCTCTGTACTGGGGTGAATGTATGATATTGTTCTGAATTCTGTCCAGCAATTGTTCTTTTTGCATTTGTCACCTCGAGTGGGACAGATATGCTCAGACGTGGGTCCGGTGCTCTCCATGCCACTGGAGTCAAGCTAGCAAGGCTGATACCCTGAAACCATGTCCTAGGATGCTTGTTTCCAGTCCAGGGAGGACCTGGCCTGACAATTTGGGCTGGACTGTTTCCATGGGGAACAGGGTCAAGACTGATTTGCATATGGCTAGGTCTAAACTGGAATGGCATGGGGAGCAAAGAATTGATGGATTTAGGCCCAGATCTTTGTACTGGGGTGAATGCATGATATTGTTCTGCATTCTGTCCATCAATTGTTTTTTTGCACAGGCCAAACAACAAGGCAAGAAAGTTAATCATTTTGTTCCTGCTTACATTTCACATGCTTTACTTAATCTTGAATTCCCTGAGTGTTTGTTTTTTCCTGGATGTTGTTACTTTTATTTTAAGCAGCATGTTGCTCGAGTCTTGTGTATTATTTGAACTGAGTCTCATCCAGGTGCAGACTTTAGCTGTCTACCGCCAACTCAAGCACCCTTGCATCATAGTGAAATGGTACCTGTGTTGAGGGGAAAATTGTTTATGTACAGGAAGGTGTCCCGTCCTGCACATAAACAATCTTTAAATAGCATTTTGCAACTTCTATGTGTGCTGCTTAATGCGTCACATATAGAAGTTGCAAAACAGCATTTTTTTAAAATGATTGTTTATGTGCAGGACAGAGGATGGACGGAGCGCTGAAACTGGGGGTGAGTGTCTGAAAGGTTTTAGAGCTCCGTCCATCATCTCCTTGTGTTTGCTTTGTTTGCCCTAAATTGGCAGAGTATGCCCAGACGTGGGCCCCTTGCTCACTTTGCCACTGGATTCAGGCTAGCTGGCTGATGAGGGCTGTTAGCCCAAAACCGGACTCAGGATGCTTGTTTCTGGTCCAGGGAAGTCATGGCTTGGCAGTTGGGGCTGGACTGTGCCCATGAGGCACAGGGTCAAGACTGATTTGCATGTAGCTGTGTCTGAACTGGGGTGGCGAAGTGAGCTAACGAACGATGATGGATTCAACCCAGATCTGTGACTGGGTGTGAGTGGCTGAAAAGTTTCAGCGTTCCGTCCATCATCTCCTTGTGTTTGCTTTGTTAGCCCAAAATTGGCAGGGTATGCCCAGACATGGTCCCTTGCACACTTTGTTACTGTATTCAAGCTAGCCTGGCTGATGAGGGCTGTTAGCCCGAAACCGGTCCCAGGATGCTTGTTTCTGGTCCAGGGAAGACATAGCTTGGCAGTTCGGGCTGGACTGTTCCCATGAGGCACAGGGTCAAGACTGATCTACATATAGCTGTGTCTGAATTGGGGTGGCAAAGTGAGCTAAAGAACGATGATGAATTCAACCCAGATCTGTGACTGGGGGTGAGTGTCTGAAAAGTTTCAGCGCTCCATCCATCATCTTGTGTTTGTTTTGTTCACCCTAATTTGGCAGGGTATGACCAGACATGGGACCCTTACTCACTTTGCCACTGGATTCAAGCTAGCCTGGCTGATGAAGGCTGTTAGCCCGAAACTGGACCCCAGAATACTTGTTTCCGGTCCAGGGAAGACATGGCTTGGCAGTTCGGGCTGGACTGTTCCCATGAGACACAGGGTCAAGACTGATTTGCATATAGCTGTGTCTGAACTGGGGTGACGAAGTGAGCTAAAGAATGATGATGGATTCAACCCAGATCTGTGACTGTGGGTGAGTGTCTGAAAAGTTTCAATGCTCCGGCCACCATCTCCTTGTATTTGCTTTATTTACAAGGCAGCGTTAAGCCTAGTTACGTGGCTTAACACTGCCTTGAAATAAGGTGATGCTCCTATCGCCATCACAACGTCACTAAAAGGGGCTCCCTTTGAGCTAAAATCAATTTTTATGTTAATACAATCAGACTACGCCACAGATGATGTAATATATGGCAAATATGGTATAGCCATAAATATGTGGAAAACATTTCGAAACTGTGATATTTTGCCATTCATGTTTCTAGCACTCTTTTGAACAAAGGGAGAAGTGCTGATGACAGAAACTGAATGGCTCATCGGAGACAAATAGCTTGTGATTCCACTTTTAAGCGTGTTTGGGACATTCTGCCTTAAATTAAACCTTAAATATTAAATAAACATATGTATACATTGGTTGAATTAAATAACGTAACAAGCTATAAAACTGATCAGATGAATGTCAAAACAAGTACTAAAAATTGGGATTTTTTTCCCTTTCTGGCCACACCTTTGACTCTGCCCACTGACCCAATCCTCGAGTTATTCCGGCCCTCTGATTCTCTGCCCAATTTCCCTGCTTTTTCCCATTTCGACCACTGCCCGCAGCACAGATAAGGAGGAACTGTTCACAACTGGACAAACATTTTTCCCATGGAAAACATATTCCGCTGCACCCCTGTAAAGTTTGGAGGAGTGGGGGTGGGGAGGGGAGGAGGAGGAGTTGTTCTTGTGGGCAATCAGGGCATTTTATCACTTTGACCCTTCCTACAGTCCTTACATCATTAATGATATAAAATAGCAATTTCTACTCAGAAAAATATTCACTGAATAAATAAACCACTATTTGGTGTCTCATCCATAAGTTGTATTATCAAGTAACATTTATTTGTTGATTTTTTATGGGTTTTATGTAGCACAGACTAGACCACATGAAGTGTAAAAGCACAATACTTGGTACAACCTATAATATAGGAAAACATAGCAACAACCAAAGGAATGTATACTATACAGTACATGGTAGATGCTTCAAATGGATTATACACACCTATACATTGTGCAATACATGAATGGTAAACAATGTGATTCAAAGTCTAGTGCCAGGCCAATATAGTGAACAATGACAAATCAGTGAAAGAAAAACTTGGAAGAGATTTGCCTTTAAAGAAAACATCCCAAAATAAGAGAGAAGGAGGAATGTGTTTGCATTCATATTGGGTCCAGCAAGGGTGAGAGAGAAATAACTTAAATAGAACATGGCCCACTTCACACAAACATGTATTTCTCTGCTAGCGGGCCTATACTAAGGAGGTAGTGAGTGCATCTCTCAGGAATTGCTGAAGTAGTAGAGTTTTCGCCTCCACCTTGACGGCATCAGGAGAGGAGCTTGTTCGGATTGAAGGGAAATATACACCTACAGCCTGCTGTACATCCTGAGAATGCTTGTTTGATGGGGGTTTTTTTCTGACAGGAGGGAACTTCAGGTAGGAGGGTGTTATGCTGTGAACAAGTTGCCAACCTCCAGGAATGACCATTTTTCGCTAAGAAATAAATCAGGGACTAAACAGAACAAGATTTGTGAGTAATGCATGACAATTTCAAAATGCTTCTTGCTTCAATCACTTGCAAGCTTAGTGAACTTAAGACAGCAGCAAAATGGAGAGCTGCCTTCAGGTGGAATTTCGGGATCCTGTTTTTAAGTTGTGACCACAATTTAATTTTAAGACGACAAAACTCTGGACCACATATTTGAAATTCTCAGTGAGAAGGACGGACATGTTTCACCCCATGCAGGAGTTTGATTTGAAGTTGAACTCCTTAGGCCAAGTGAATTATATGGGATTGGAGATTTCTGTTCTCATCTAGTTGAAAGCCTAACAATTTGACACATTCAAATATGTTGAGTTGGCAATTGAGAATGCTGGTAGCATTTAACCAGGATTGCATTATTTTAAAGCTGTTGGGGGAAAAAGCTAATTGATAATTTGGTCTTCAAGTGATAACATTTGTGGTGATGCTGGAAAATACAGGATTGTATATTTGTAAGAGTTGTATGGATATTCAGTACCCTTGGGTGAGATGACTTATGGGTACAGGTTGTAGAATCTGCACAGAGGTGGAGGTTAATGTGGAAGTTATTAAGGAGGGAAACTTAATTGGTAGAGGGATAGGATGGAATCTTGAGGGTAGAGGTGGAATTTAGGAATTTTATGGCTTGATAATAATTGTCCAGGTAGATAGGGAACCATTGGAGCATTGCACCTTTCAGGCCCATTCTGATTTCCAGAGTTTATTTTTCATATGACTGAGTTGGCTGACAGTGTCAAACACCATGGAGAGATCGAGTGGGGAGTAGTGGTAGAAGTCGCTGTTGTCCATTATGAGGAGAGCATCATCTACAATATGGAGTTTTGCCATTTGGGTTCTGCAGTCTTGTCTGAAACCAGACTGTGAATGGTCTTGGAGATTGCTGTTGAAGAGGAATCATTTCAGTTTGGGTTCAATACAGCTTTCAAGAGCCCTGTCCTGAAAGGGAAGGTTTGACACTGGACGGTAGTTGTTTATGTTTTCTGGGTCAGATCCTTCATTTTCGGGAAGGGAATTACTTGACCAATTTTTAGTGTATGATGTAGAATGTCATTGGAATGGGAGAAATTGGGAAGTTTGATCCAGAATGTTTCAAAGTCTTAGCTCAAATTCTTTTGACAGAAGTAGGGAAGACATCTGAGAATCTGCAGGCTTTTTTGTGCTGAATTGTGCCATCAAGTGAGCTCAAGAGTTACTCAATAGTTCTATTATTCTCAAACGCTTTATGTTTGGGAAGTGGTTTGATCGTTCCTGCACAAGAGCTTCAAGTATAGACACAAAAAGCACAAGTAGCACATCCCATTTGTAGAGGGGAGTGGCTTTTAAGAAAAAGTAAAATGGGGGAGTCTGAAATGTTGTTTTAGGGAAAAGAGAACTAAAGTAGGCATGGAAAAATGAATTACCTGACATCAGTCATTAGACCAAAGCTGAAATTAGCTTTGGGTAGTCTGGCTGATGATCAAAACATTGGGATTCAGTCTTCAGCTACCTAAGTGAACAATCAATGGGTGTATGGCAGTTATTGCTTGTGTGCTGTAAATAGGTTTAGAGTTAAGACCCGACTGCATATGCTGCGTTGACTCACAATTATCAGATATTAGTAGATTGTTTTGTACATTGTTAAAAGGCTAATGTGAAGTAATTAAATACAGAAATGAACACTCAGTCAGTACAATGCTTAGAAATACATATTACAAATGTTAAAGGCTTATTTTTGAGAGGCAGAATTGCAGTTTTTAGACTGCTACAGTCAGGGTCAATCTGAAGCCATATTTGCATTGCCATGGTAGTGGATGGTATAATAGGCGCTGCAGTTCACTAGTGGCATTTAACTTCCATGCCCTCGGTGTACTTTGTACCATATACTAGGGAGCTATAGGCAAATGAAATATATCTGTTAGGAGTATGCCAATTTGATCATTTTAAATGGGGAAGTACCAGCATTTTACTACTGGTTAGTTGGGTTAAAGTGCACAGAGTTCTGAAGCCATCAAAAATATACTGGCACATGCATCAAAAATGCCTTTTGCGATTCTTTATTAGCGAAAAATAAGGATTCGCTAATAAGGATTCGCAAAAGCCCATGCATGTAGAAATCGTTTAAGAAATAGTGATTTCTAAACATTCCTTAATTGCGACTCGCAAATTGCGAGTCGCAATTAAGGAATACCTCCCCATTCATTCCTATGGGCCTAGAGGCCCATAGGAATGAATAGGAAGACATTCTCAATTTGCGATTCTCAATTAGAGATACGCAAATTGAGAATGCAATTTCAAGGGTGCCAGGGTGTCAAAAGGACACCCTGTTGCACCCCTGAAATCTGCATATGAGTTCATCTTGCACACACACATGCCCCAAGGGGATGTGTGTGTGTAAAATGGAACTTTGAAAAATGCACTTTAGTGCATTTTTCAAGGTTTTTGCAAATTACCATGAAGTCCAACTGCATGGTAATTTGCGCCCCGTATTAACGAAATCGCAATTTTTTTTACCTTAATGCATTGCATTTAAGGAATTTGAATTTGCGATTCCTTAAATGCAATCGCAATTTGAGAACTTGCAAATATTTGCGAATTCTCAAATTGCGAGTGCCATGACCTTTCATGCATCGCAAAAGTTCTTTTTGTGGGCGCAAATGGCCGATTTTTGCGAATCGCACCGTTTGCGCTAGCAAAAACCTTTGATGCATGTGCCCCATAGGGTCTAGCGAAGGAAGAAATATTCAGGGTGATCATGCAGAAAAGGGAGATTTCCCTCATTTGCCATGTGTAGCATTACTGCAGCAGCTGAAACACCTACCAAAAGGACCCTTTCTGCCAGGGGAGAAACCATTGTTTTATATATTAATATGGTACCCCTAAGTATACCTTGTTGCCCATAAGGTAGGATGCCTGATATTTAAATGTGGAATACGAGCTAAATTAAAGTTGGCATGCGTCTCCAGTGACTAGCCCCAAAAAAGCTATTTTCACTGACAGGGCTGTAGCTGGTTCATAAAAATGTACAGAATATATACCTTAATTTATAGTTAGAATAGTCATTTAAATCTAGTTCTCAAATTTATCAAAATTTTTATTAATTGATAAAGTATGATTTTTAAGAATTAATTGTGAAAAGTAACTTTTTTGAAAGGCCTTTTTCTCCACCTAAATCTCCTTGGATGCAAATTCGCTTTGGTCTGCCAGCAGCTACCCAGCCAGTTCTTGACCTTAATGAGGTTTGCGAAAACTGGTTTTAGAGCAGGACAATAGGAGTCATGTGAATCCTATCAGCTCAGCAGAAAGAATAGCTGGGGTAGTTCTAGAAACATCATTAACTCTAAAGGGACAAAGGTGAAGCATCCACATTCATAGTTTAATGTAAGGGAAAACCAGTAGGAGGGAAAGCCTTTGTTTCTCAGGCTCAAATAAGCCAGCTGGCTCCAAATCCATTGGGAGAGAATCTACCCTCAAAGCCAGTTTGGAGTGGACACAGGAGAAGGGACTACACATTTCCCTTGCTACGTCCCTGGATGGAGGGATGTAGCCAGATAAATGAGAATTCCCTTCCCCTGTGTCCACTCCAAACTGGCTTTGGAGGGGGATTTTTATGGTTTGGTGTTTCGACTTTATTACTGTTTCGGCACTACATAATTAATTTACAAATTTTCCTAATTTAAGCTTGACTGCTCTGTGCCATAGCCACTAGGTTAATCTCGTGACTTTTGGGTTAACCCTGACAAGTCAGTGTTTTTTAACAAGGTTCTTTTTAAATGTCATTTAATATGATAGAAACCAAGAAGCAAATGCTGCATCAAAATCTGACTTCGTTAGGGGTAGGCGTCATATATAAGAGATAGGATCAATGCATATGCATTGTTGTATATCTATAAAAAAACATAAGTTGATATTGCTTGTCAATAACTTAACACTTCCTCAAACTCCTTGCACCTGCCCTGTACCTCCATCTGTTGGTTGCTCAATACATCACAAATTACAATCATTAGCAGAAATAAAGTAATACAAATTAATAATAATAATAATAAATAATAATACAGCAGCTTATAGAGCGCGACAGCTACACCCGACAGGTGTGTCCCGGCGCTAAACCTCAGGCACTGCAGCAAACGAAGAAGGAAGAGAGCCACCTCAAGAGTGTTAATCTGATTTGAACAACCAGGTCTTCAGGGCCTTCCGGAAGCCAGGTTCTGTGCTAGCCTGACGAAGGTAGCCTGGCAAGGAGTTCCATAGTGTGGCTGCACTAACCGTGAAGGTTCTCCCACCCAGGCGAGATTTCCTAAAGTGGAGGGATTGTAGCAGGTTTTGGGAGTTTGAGCACGGGTCTGTTTATAACACAACTGTATCAAGGGAAAACCCAGAGAATTGCCCCATCCATCTTCGGACTGTCCCTTAATCAACAAGCACCACCAGGTTGCTCCTATATTTGGGCAAGCCCAGTAATTGCATGATACTTTGGTCACTGCTTATTTAATGTTGATGGTATAGTACCATGGAGCTATAGCTTCTTATTTGACTGTCAGAATGATCACTGTCACTTTTCAGTCAATGGATGATTCAGTTCCACCTCTTTAAAGTTGCCCTATGAATGCCTCCCTCTCAGCCTTGTCCTTTTTTCAACCTCCCTCAACCAGATCATTATACTGAGACCCCCTTACCTTCGCTTCCAACTCATAGTTATAAATCATTTTGACAAATACTAGGACTAACTCTTTATATCTACATATTTGTTTCGATCTTTTGGTTCTGCTGTGGTGAACAGCAAGCACACCGCAAGGTTGGGGCCCACTTTCTTGCCAGTAACTTATTGAATCTGAGTTATTATTTCTTTTCGGTAGTTCCAGATTACTCTCCAGTTCCAGACCATGTGACAGAAACCACACCAGGTAGACTGCACCTCAGGCAGAGATTAGCAGCCCCAGGGTACAAAAACCCTATTGTGGCCTGTGACAGATAGGCTTGGTACAGGTAGTTTAATAGGATACATTTGTAGCTAGGATTACTAAAGAATCCCTTTGTGTATTCCCATAAATGTGACCACTCAGGGTCTGTAAATTACTTTCCAATTTTGGTTTCTCATTTTAGCCGGAGTGTTGTCATGTCAAGGGGTGTGCTCTGGATGATCTCATAGTGTATCTGTGGAACAGTTCAGTGAAGCAGTCCACTGGGCAACATTTTGGTGACAAGCTCAACTATGGGTGGTTCCTCCTTGCTCCAAGTCAGTCAAGCTGCTCGGACCATGGCATTAAATGTTAGGAGCTGTCATGGGTAGATCCCTCAATCCTTCCTTAAAGAGTCAAATGTCTCTTGCTCTCCACCCTGGTATGGATCACCTACCATTGAGACCGAGACTCTTCCCAGGGTCTTCTGCCATGAGTCCTGGTAACAATCATAAATCTGAGCAGCCAAAGCAGTTTAGGGGCATATGAGGCATGTGCTTTTGCTTACTATCGGCCCGCAGTGCTTCACGACTCCCAGTGCTTTAGGATACCTCTCAGTTTGCTAACCACCATTGCAATGGTCTTCATGATAGAGCTCCCCCACAGAAAAACCCTAATATATTCCCCTAACATGTCTGGGTTAGTTTCCACCTATTTCATCTGCCAGCTGAGTTGGGCTGAAAGATAATAGTTTTGGAAATTTGAATCCCCATGTCATCCCATAGTCAGTGGACATCTACATGTATCAACAGGCAATCAATGCGTAGCCCTCCCCAGTATTAAATTTGCTATGTCTGTGTTCAGATCCTTAAAAGAAGAATGTTTTATGATGATGGTTTGAATGAGGAAATGATATACAAATCTAGGTAGAAACAATGTCTTACCCATCACCACACTTCTCATTGGGAAAGGGGTAGTTTACACCAAAATGTGGTTAACTTTAAAAGGAGGAGGCAACTCCTCTTCTCAGTATGTCAACACTCCCAGCTTTTTGAAGGTATTGATTTGTCACCTGAGGGACAGACTCAGGTGGAGTGGTCGTGCCAATTCAACTGTCTGAAACAGTGGAAACAGACAGGACTTGTCCTAATTGGTATTGAGACCAGTCACACACTGTCATACTGTATGGAATTCCGGAGGAATAGCAGGAGATCAACTGCATATAGGGATATTATGAGGGAGGAGGCTGACATCTAAATTCCCCAGAGGAGTGCCTTGCCACTCATCAAGCAGGCCAAACACTCTAAATCAGAGGTGATAAGGGGGCCTCTGCCTAATGCCCATTTCAATGTTGATCTGTGTAGACCTGATCTGCTTGAACTCTGGGGCTCCGCGGTTGATACAGTTACTTATCCAATGGAGGATAGGTTTGTTCGATTCCATAATTTGTAGCAACTTGAATAAACAGTCCTACAACAGGGTGTTGAAAGCCTACTCTATTTCTAAGGAAGCCACTGATGTCCACTGCCATTTCCCTTGGGGCTTGTCCTCTACAAGGAAAAGGTGTATGAGATTGGCATAAGTGTTCCATACTGGGATAAACCCCTTCTGGTTGGGATGCACCAAGTCGTTCATGAGGGGGAGCAATCTATTGGCTATGGCTATGATTTTTCCCTGGATCTTAGCCTCAGTGTTAAGCAAGGATCAAGACCATTTTGATTCTTACCGATATATTCTACATTTCAAATATTCACCTATGAGGATAATATATTGCTGACTGCTCTTATTTTTTTTATTATATCCTCACCCCCACATTATTCCAAAATTGGGACTCTCTGACGATTTGGGGTGGAATTTATAACTCTGTAAAGGAGGTCCACATGGGTAGGACCCCTCTTTTAGGGGCGCCTAGCAGAGTCATGACACCGAGGGTGACTGCATGAGCGCGTAGTCTGATAAAAACAATTCAATTTTCAATCATTAATGCATTTAGATTCTAGTGAAACATCAACATTTTTTCCATGTGCAGTTCCCCACCTGAAAGTGTCCCAGGACATGAAAGGATCTATACAAACATGACGCAGGGGCTCATAAATACTAGGGCGGCTCACGAATAACAGATTAGAAGATATAGTGAAGTGGGGCTGCCATTGGATACTTAATTTAGGGCAGTCTTCAACAGCAAAGGCAGACAACAGGCTGAAACCACACAGGGAACTAAAGACACAGAAATATGGTCTTGTGCAGCTGCTTTAAGCACACAGTTCAGGAGTATGGAAGAGCACAAGACTTACCCAAGTTGTTATTTTAGATAACCACAAAAATGCCAAGGACTGTGCTGTAGCTTGTTGTTTCCAGCTTCCTCGGCTAGGCACTACAATGTTTATCATTTTGAAAGTTCTGCATGTGCACACACAGACTCAGACTGGATGCATTGTTAGGATTACTGTGAACAAAGCGAAACTCCTGGCAGCACCAATGTGGCTCATGTACTCCAGGAACATTGCAGGTATGACTCCTTCTAGATAGCTTAAGCTCTCTCTGAATATCGCCTTGCAACTGTCTCATTTCTGCCCTTGCTGCTCAATGGCTGCCTGCTCAGATGGGAGCCTTTGCCAGGTGGAGCCTGGCTCTAGTGGTGATGTATTCCCTGTGAAAGCCAGATTTCAGTGCATATTACAGTTAGGCAGCATCTGTACCGGGATAGCCGAGCACAGTTTTTTTCTTTTTCGGAGTTTTATATAGCGCAAACTTGACCCGAAGGTATCAGAACGCTTTACATGAGCATGAGTTGCGTTACAGATGAACACATTCATTTTTGTTGGGAACAGGGGGACAGATTTACCTGCCCCTTGCGCCGACTTTACGCCGCTGTTGTGTCACTTCTGTGATGCAGCGGCGTCGTAAACAATGTGCCACAATGCAACATATTTACAATGTGACGCATCTAGGGAGATGCGTCACGTTGTAAAGCCCTGCGCTACATTTTACCTACAAGATTTCACTGAGTCACTTTTACAAGGCCACTGTGTCAAAACCTTGCACCTGCTTGAAGCAGGTGTAAGGAGTGACGCAGCATGTCAGGAATAGGCATTCCTAACCATTGCTAGAGATGCGTCGTGCTTGCGACACGTTACAGCAATGCTCTGCCCTTACGCCGAAAAGATGCGTCACACATTTGTCTATCCTTGCGCCACGATGCGCCGGATGCGGCGCGTCCATGGTGGCGCAAGGCTATTTTTCCATCGTGCAAGTTAACTGGCGCCTCCCTGCTAAAATGCAGGGATGCGTCAGTTCTTATAAATCTGCCCCAGGAAGATTAAGGGCCTCATTTATGAAAAGTGACGCACCGCTGCGTGAAAACAGTGATGCGTCACTTTTTATTGCGTCCTCTGTGCGACATGCTGGATGAATCATATTTACAATATGACACATAATGTCGCAAGGAGTTACAAATACGTCAGTATTTCTGACATATCCGTGGGCGCAAAAATGACGCATTGCTGGTGTGTGTCACTAAAGTGACGCAACTTCAGCAATGGGTCATTTAACATGGGCAACTCCCATTTCAATGTGCCTGCGTCATTCTTACGCCTGCTGTGAGGCAGGCGTAAGATATTGACGCATTTGCATGCAGGAAGTGGCGCAGTGAAATCTCATAGATTTCACTGCGTCAGTGCTACGAGGCTTACTTGCGTCAGTACGTCGACCCTTCATAGATTATACCTGGTGCAGGTATAATATGGTGCAGGAATTTAGAAAGTGACTCATCTACCTAGATGTGTCACTTTGTAAATATGACGCAAAATGGTGCATTTTTTACGCTGCTGGTGCATCACAAAAAGTGACGCACCGACGACGCAAAGGCTCATAAATAAGCCCCTGAGTGATTTGCCCAGAATCACAGGATGTTGAGCATCCCTGCTGAGACTCGAGCCCGGTTCTCCGGCTTCGAGGTCCACCGCTCTAGCCGTAAGGCCACATTCTCTCCCCAACAGTATATTAATGCCCCATGTTTAAGCATGAGGAAACAAATTATTTTCTAGTGTAAATGATATCAATAGACATTGTTTCAGGTGAGATTACCATTGCAGCCACATAGCAAATCTGGGCCCATTTACCATATAGTGGCGCCCCAGTCCACCCCTCCGTTCTCCCCTCTTCAGTGGTATAGGTCTCTGGTGACCCTCAGAGGATGACCTCGCGATTATAGACTAATTGTACGCCTGAAAATTCTATAGATTGTGATATAGTACTCATTATCTTCCTTCAAAGGCCATCGCCATCATAGCAGTAAAATAATGCATTAAAACGATAGGTCGCCAGCACTCATTTGCATATTTTACTTTTGCTGGGCCACAGATGAGCTCTTCACGCCATGTCTGTGGAAAGAGAAGCTCTTACGCTTCGTCTCGGTGAAAAGAGCAGAATCTGCTGTTACATTTGATGGTCAAGATAGCGAAAGAGCAGCGGATAGGAAAGGTCCACTCAATACGTGACGCATATAGATTGCTGGGTCGTGTGGCCAGGTGTGATTCCGAGATAGCAAACGGATTTGCGGGGCCTCTTTTTCATGCAAGATTCACGCCAGAGAGGATAAGAAGGAGCTCGCACAGATCGGTCGCCAGCATCAAACGACCTTAAAGGATATCAATGAAGCAATCATCGCACAGAAAGGTGCCGGGTAATATGTTGCAGCCGCAGACTGGCTTGTTTCAGATGGATGTCAGAAGCATTATTGTCATGGCGTTCACGTGAAATCACAGAGATGCGCCCTATTGGCCCGCGTACCTCAGACGTCATCGGTCTGATAACCGTGCCAGGCCCTTGGAGGCAGCATGGCCGTTCTTGAAGATATCCTTAACGAATCTTTGCTCACATTTGAAACTTTAAAAAAAGTCATGCATTTCGTTTGTTATGCTAATATATTTTTTACAAAATCTGTGTGAATTGCTTGGACAGTGTGAAATAATGAATAATAAATTATGGGGCAGATTTATGAGCCCCTTGCGCCACTTTTGCGTCACTTTTCCCATGTTAAAAGTGACGCAAAAGTGGCGCAAGGGGCTCATAAATCTGCCCCTATGCCTCTTGCTGTAAGAGACAGGAAGGAACAGAGAAGGTTAAATTCTCAACTTAATGGACAAAAGCAAAATGCTGGTGAAACAATACATATCGCTCCAAACGTCGAAAGATATTATAGAAATGCAAATATTTTATTTTTCAGATTTAGGCTGATGATATTTTACTGTTAGAAAATACTAGTTTTTGTTTAGATTTGGGAAGCCTGGTCAGTAAAAGTGACGTGACCAATTAAGACAATAAAGTTGACATTTGAAAACATATATCATGTTTACTGTAAATACCTAACATTATTTTGGAGTACTTTTTTTTAAAGATGTGCACAAACCAATGGCAAACCTTACTCGTTTATATGATGGAAAGATGGATGGGTCTCTGTATACTCACCGCAGACGAATACCCGCATGTGCACATTGAGCTCTTGCTCCAACGCCATCTTTTTTCATGATAGTGCTTGTCTCACTTTTGTGACTCTGAAATATCTGCCTATCCACTCAGCATTTAAAGAAAATACTGAAAAAGAAGATTTGGCAGCCCACCAGTATCATGTGTGAGACAAATTAAGAGAATATGATACACAACTATCCCACTGCATTAAACTGTTATGTGTGTATTTATTACCTTGTAAATCTGTGCCCAGACCAACTTAGTTTGATTTTGTTTGTGCATTCCCCCTCTAAAGCTATCGACTCCAGCCCAAAAGTATTATCTGCAGCTTCCCCATAGCTATCCCCTACCTACTGGCTACTGATATATATATGCTGACACTGGCTACCGGCATGCCCTCCCGTTCTGCTGCGATGCACCAGCCAGCATTCTTGGGCTCCGTACTACAATACAGCGCGTTGCCCCCACTAGCGGGTCATCAGCATTGGCTCTTACACACCGTATGGGGAGAGAGGATGCAGTATTAACTGCAGGGGTCACACCAGGTTCCAGTAATCTACATCTATTTCCACTGGGACTGTAGGTTTGTGGGGCTCGGTGAGCCAACATGTTTGGGTCACCACTTGGTGTTTGAGAGGCCCTTCACTGTATGGGTCTCCACATCGAACTTCGGTGACCAGCATGTACTTGTTCTCAGTGGAGCACGAGATGAATGCCAGCTGCAAGCAGAGGCAGGGTGGGACCATCATGCGAATGGGAGTGGCCACTAGAATGTCACAGGACTCTTAATGACCCCCAGGTGAGAGACCCTGCTTTGAAACCGGCACTGAAGAAAGCATAGCTGCTGAAACGCGTCTGCCTGGAGTTTCCTGAATATCTGCATGACCCGTGCTGTAAAGATTGGAATAAATCCTGTTGTGCACCTCAGCATATGTTGGGCTCATTCTTAGTGACGAGTATGCATTGAATTTCATATATATATATATATATTAGCATTTAAAAAACCTTAGAAATTCACTGAAAAAAACATAGGTTTTAGGGAAAGTTATAGTTAGTTGGACATTTCACTCGTACAAATCCATAGAAATTTCCACGTTATAGTTAGTTAAGCTAACTATAACTCGTGCCCCCGCAATGCATTGCTGATGATGTCACATATTACATCACTCATGACATGGTCAGTGACATCACTGATGACATCTTAAACGGGGGAATTTCTATGGTTTTGTACGAGTGAAATGTCCAACTAACTATAACTTTCCCTAAAACCTATGTTTTTTTCAGTGAATTTCTAAGGATTTTTAAATGCTAATTTCTAACTATAACGTGCCTGAAACTAAGGGTGAAAAAAAGTTAAAGAAACAGGGGTAACCCTATAACCCAAGGAACCTGGGCCTCATCAACATAATATAAATAATGGTTCCATAGGGAAAGAATTACTTTCAATCATAATAAATCAAAAACCACAGCATATATAAATCAATTGAATAATCAATATCAAACAAAAATGTACAATTTTAGATATAGCAATTTATTCTTTGTGTTTTGAATTGGGGATAGACAAAATCCAAAAATTTAAAAAGATAAAGCTAAGGCTGTATATACAATATTTTTGGAAAACGACGCAGTGAACAAGTGAATAAAGTGACTTAGTGCAATAAGTGACAGTGCAAATAATTACAGTATATGCACGTATTTACACAATGTAGCAAAAATATGTACAAAGTTCCTTATTTTGAAAAAGTCCTTAGTTTCCTCATGGGTGTGCAATAAACCTTGTAAGGCACATGTCCTATCTTTTTATTGTCAACAAAGAAATCAGATTAATAGGGGACTGGAGAACCGTCAACGTTTCGACCCTACATCAACCGCTAGTTGTGAGTAGTCATATCGGGTCTTCTTCAGGACACAGGAATTGTATACCAGCCTAGGATATAGGTGATTAAACAGATGTAACCAATAGTGTTGCAGTTGCCACCTCTTGTAGTCAATCAAAGGGGAACGGGCTCGTAACGAGTTTAATCTGCACAAGGGGCCTCTTATTCTGCCGGGTTAACTTCTTCTTATTCCCTCTCTCCTTATTCTTGCTGCTTTCGTTAACAGGGCTTTCTCTTGAATATTCCAACTGACTTCAGAGTTGAAAACTAGCGTACATATTTTTGTTACATTGTGTAAATACGTGCATATACTGTAATTATTTGCACTGTCACTTATTGCACTAAGTCACTTTATTCACTTGTTCACTGCGTCGTTTTCCAAAAATATTGTATATACAGCCTTAGCTTTATCTTTTTCAATTTTTGGATTTTGTCTATCCCCAATTCAAAACACAAAGAATAAATTGCTATATCTAAAATTGTACATTTTTGTTTGATATTGATTATTCAATTGATTTATATATGCTGTGGTTTTTGATTTATTATGATTGAAAGTAATTGTTTCCCTATGGAACCATTGTTTATATTATGTTGAAACTAAGGGTGGGCGGAATTTGCAAAATTGCCTTTTGCAAAATATCGCGAAATGGCAAAAAATCTCCGCGAACACGCGAAATTTTGCGTGCTCGCGGAGATTTTGGGCTGATTTTAATGCGTTACTGAATTTGAGCTTTAACTCGGGCACCTGCTTTATTTATATCTGTAAGTGTTTTCTGTTGAGGTTTAATTTTTGTGACAGGAGCATCGTGCCAGAATGAACACTGCCCTGCATATTTACCCAAGAAGATGCCACCGTTTTGTGCAATACCTCTACTTAACTGGAGTACTTTCTGCTAATCAGTAAGTGCTACCTCGATGGGTAAATGTATAGTGCTTTTCCTACACTACAGCTGCGTAAAGGGCCAGAAGAGTTGTCTACAGCGACTATGTGTGTCTGTAACTTTGCCACCGCGCCGACGGGTGTCGGGGTCCCTCGAGTGAGCTGTCCATCATAGTGGGGGAAAGGGCGGGAAGACATTGCACACCGCTGGTGTGTGTGCCAGGGCCAAACGGGTGGGGCTTCGAGTTCACATGCCTCTTGTTTATAAAGGCCCAGAGACCGATCAGAGCAGCAGATGAGGAGACAGACCCTCCTGGTGTCAGGAACTACATGGGGATTGCGCTCGAGAAACTCATGGGTGCACAGAGCTCCATCAAGGATTACAGCAAATTGTTGACGGTAGATATGGGGAGAAAGGCAGCACACCTGCCTAGCCTCGACCGTGCTCACAAATGTTTTGTGCTGATTAATGCGTTACTGAATTTAAGCTTCAACTCGAGCACCTGCTTTATTTATATCTGTAAGTGCTCACTGCTTCCTGTTGAGGTTTAGTGACAGGAGCATCATGCCAGAATGAATCCTGCCCTGCATATTTACGTTCCGCCGCGTAACGCGGAAGTTTTGACTATTTCGCGTTCCGCGCGGAACGCTAAAATGCCGACATTTCGCACGTTCCGCGAGCGGAACGGAATTTGTCGCCCAGGGTTACCTGAAACCTATTGTTTTTTCAGTGAATTTCAAAGGTTTTTCAAATGGTAGTTTCTAACTATGCCTACAGAGGTAGGTCATGTGAAGAAAGAAGAAAAAAACGCACAGAAAGAAGCAAAAGAAATGCAGAAAGAGGCCGGCAACAGAAGTCCACAAAGAATAAGAAAATTGCTGGAAGAAGCAAGCCGTGCAGAAAGAACCAACAGAGGAGCAGAAAGAGGCCTTGATGCAAAATCATCCTGTACCCTCAACTTTTTCAGATGGGTACTGGCGGTAACTGACTCTGACTAACCAGTCCTAGAGCCAGTGCTATTCTAAAAGACACTTAGAATACAGTGAAAACACTTACATACACTAGGGAACACTATGCTTTGGGGTACCCCTGTGAGTACCATGGCCTCCTCTGTAAGCCCCTAGTACATAATAGGGCAGGGGGATTAAAACTACCTCTTAAAATGCGCCACAGGGCGCGTTTTCACACTGGTGAAGGGGGGGGGGGCATCAGGTGACTTGTGTGCAAACACACCCTGTGGCCATTTTAATTTGGGGAATAAAGTCCCCTTAAATCCTGAGTGTCCATGGGTCCAACTAGCCCACCAGGTATCTCCTGTTAGCACCACAGAGCTGCGTTGCAGAGAGGTGTAAAAAGGGGGATGTCTTGGACCACTTCTCTGCAATGCAGCGCAGTGGCGGGTACTGGAAGCACCTGGTGGGCTAATTGGCCCCCAGGGGCCATTAGGATTGAAGGGGAATTATTACCCCAACTTAAAACGCGCCACAGGACATGTTTGCACATGTCACCTCAGGCCCCATCCCCTCCCTTCACCACTGTGTAAACGCGTCCTGTGGCCATTTTAACTTGGGAGATTAAGTCCCCTTGAATACTGAGGGTCCCTAGGGTCCAACTAGCCCCCTAGGTCCCTCCAGTAAGTGCCACAGAGCTGCTTTGCAGAGAGGTGTAAAAAGGGGCACTGCCTGGATCACCTCTCTGCAACACAGCACAGTGGTGCTTACTGGAAGCACCTGGTGGGCTAGTTAGCCCCCAGGGGCCCTCAGGATTGAAGGGGAATTATTTCCCCAACTTAAAACGTGCCACAGGGCGTGTTTGCACATGTCACCTCATGCCCCATCCCCTCCCTTCCCCACTGTGTAAACATGCCCTGTGTCTGTTTTAAGTTGGGAGATTATGTCCCCTTGCATCCTGAAGGTCCCTAGGGTCAAACTAGCCCACTAGGTACCTCCAGTAAGCTCCGTTGCAGAGAGGTGTAAAAAGGGGTACGGCCTAGACCCCCTCTCTGCAACGTAGGGCAATGGCGCTTACTGGAAGCATCTTGTGGGCTAGTTGGCCCCCAGGAGCTCTCAGGATTGAAGGGGAATTATTTCCCCAACTTAAAACGTGCCACAGGGCGTGTTTGCACATGTCACCTCATGCCCCATCCCCTCCCTTCCCCACTGTGTAAACATGCCCTGTGTCTGTTTTAAGTTGGGAGATTATGTCCCCTTGCATCCTGAAGGTCCCTAGGGTCAAACTAGCCCACTAGGTACCTCCAGTAAGCTCCGTTGCAGAGAGGTGTAAAAAGGGGTACGGCCTAGACCCCCTCTCTGCAACGTAGGGCAATGGCGCTTACTGGAAGCATCTGGTGGGCTAGTTGGCCCCCAGGAGCTCTCAGGATTGAAGGGGAATTATTTCCCAAACTTAAAACACGCCACAGGGCGTGTATGCACACATCATCTCAGGCCCCGTCCCCTCCCTTCACCACTGTGTAAATGCGCCCTGTGGCCGTTTTAGGTTGGGAGATTAAGTCCCCTTGAATCCTGAGGGTCCCTAGGCTCAAACTAGCCCACTAGGTACCTCCAGTAAGTGCCACAGAGCTGTGTTGCAGAGAGGTGTAAAAAGAGGTGTGGCCTCTGAACACCTCTCTGCAACGCAGCTCCCTGGCACATACTGGAGTTACCTGGTGGTCTAATTGGCCCTCAGGGACCCTCAGTATTGAAGAGGAATTAATTCCTCAACTTACAACTCACCAGGGGGCGCGTTTGCATAATGGTGAAGGGGGGTGGGGCCTGAGGTGACATGTCTGCAAACACACCCTGTGGCGTGTTTTAAGTTGGGGAATTAATTCCTCTTCAATTCTGAGGGTCCCTGGGGTCCAACTAGCCCACCAGGTACCTCCAGTAAGAGCCATGGAGCTACGTTGCAGAGTGTTGTAAAAAGGGGCGTTGCCTCTGAACACCTCTCTGCAACGCAGCTACCTGGCGCATACTGGAGGTTACTGGTGGGCTAGTTGACCCCCAGGACCTCCAGTATTCAAGGGGAATTAGTTCCCTATCTGCAAACGCGCCAGGGGGTGCGTTTGCAGAGTGCTGCAAAGAGGGGGCGGGGCCTCCGGCACGATGCCGGTCTTTTAAAAAAAATATTTTTTATGAAGGGGGGCTGAGTGGCCCCCCTTCTTTTCCTAATTAATTGGCCCTGGGGACCCCATCCCCCAGGGTCTACCACCTATTTTTATTTTTTTTACTTTGGATGGGGGCCGCGTGGCCTCCCTCCCGAGGCCAAAATAGGCCCCGGGGACCCCATCCCCAGGGCATGGCCATGTTTTTTTTCATTGATTTGGAGGGGGCTGCGTTGCCCCCCTCCTCAGGCCACATATGGCCCCGGGACCTCCTCCCCCTGGGCCGGCCTTTGTTAAAAAAAAAATTAAATACATTTTTGAGGAGGAGGCCACTTCTAGCCCCAGGGACCCCATTCCCCGGGGCTGGCCCTCTCCGTTGGGGACACCTGGGGGTGGTGGTCCCCAGGGCCATTACAGGCTCCAGGAGGGGGGCCACGTGGCCCCCCTCCTAAGATTAACAAAGCCCCGGGGAGGTGGTGGTCCCCGGGGCTGGGGGTCCGTCACGGACGCCCCGGGGAGGTGGTGGTCTCTGGGGCGTGTGGTGGGGCTCAAGCCCCCCCACAGGTTATTTGTTTTAAAAAAAAAACACAAGCTCCGAGGGGTGGTGGTCCCCGGGGCTGAGGGGTCTGTGAGCCCCCTGCAAATATTATCATAAAGCCCCAGGGAGTGGTGGTCCCCGGAGCTTGGGGGGCCTTTGAGCCCCCCACCCATTTATTTTTGAAGCCCCGGGGGGTGCCGGTCCCCGGGGCTGGGGGGGCTGTGATCTCCCTGCACATATTTTAGAATAGCCCCTGGGGTGGCGGTCCCCAGGGCTGGGGGGCCCCTCTGGGCCCCCCATTACAATAAAACTATTGCCCCCTGGGATTTGGCCCACCCGGCGGCTAAATAGTAATGAAGCGCGGGAGTCCGCGCTTCGTTTGTTTTTTTCCACGTCCGGATCTGCGTGTCCTGCGGGTCAGCAGAGCTGCTCTAGAGGCAGAGAACCAGGTCCGCACAGCTGCTTTAGAGGGAGAGAACCAGGTCAGCAGAGCTGCTTTAGAGCCAGAGAACCAGGTCAGCAGAGCTGCTTTAGAGCCTTAGAACCAGGTCAGCAGAGCTGCTCTAGAGGCAGAGAACCAGGTTAGCAGAGTTGATTTAGAGGGAGAGAACAAGGTCAGCAGAGCTGCTTTAGAGCCAGAGAGCCAGGTCAGCAAAGCTGCTCTAGAGCCAGAGAACCAGGTCAGCAGAGCTGCTTTAGAGCCACAGAACCAGGTCAGCAGAGCTGCTCTAGAGGCACAGAACCAGGTCAGCAGAGCTGCTTTAGAGGGAGAGAAGCAGGTCAGCATTGCTGCTTTAGAGGGAGAGAACCAGGCCAGCAGAGCTGCTTTAGAGCCAGAGAGCCAGGTCAGCAAAGCTGCTCTAGAGCCAGAGAACCAGGTCAGCAGAGCTGCTTTAGAGCCACAGAACAAGGTCAGAAGATCTGCTTTAGAGCCAGAGAGCCAGGTCAGCAAAGCTGCTCTAGAGCCAGAGAACCAGGTCATCAGAGCTTCTTTAGAGCCACAGAACCAGGTCAGCAGAGCTGCTTTAGAGCCAGAGAACCAGGTCAGCAGAGCTGCCCTAGAGCCTAAGAACTAGGTCAGCAGAGCTGCTGTAGAGCCAGAGAACCAGGTCAGCAGAGCTGCTGTAGAGCCAGAGAAACCAGGTCAGTAGAGCTGCTTTAGAGCGAGAGAACCAGGCCAGCAGAGCTGCTTTAGAGGGAGAGAACCAGGTCAGCAGAGCTGCTTTAGAGCCAAGGGACCAGGTCAGCAGAGCTACTCCAGAGCCAGAGAACCAGGTCATCAGATCTGCCCTAGAGCCTAAGAACCAGGTCAGCAGAGCTGCTCTAGAGCCCGAGAAACAGGTCAGCAGAGCTGCTGTAGAGCCAGAGAAACCAGGTTAGTTGAGCTGCCTTAGAGCGAGAGAACCAGGCCAGCAGAGCTGCTTTAGAGGGAGAGAATCAGGTCAGCAGAGCTGCTTTAGAGCCAAGGGTCAGCAGAGCTGCTCTAGAGCTAGAGAACCAGGTCATAAGAACTGCTTTAGAGCCATAGAACCGGGTCAGCAGAGCTGCTTTAGAGCCAGAGAACCAGGTCAGCAGAGCTGCTGTAGAGCCAGAGAAACCAGGTCAGCAGAGCTGCTTTAGAGGGAGAGAACCAGGTCAGCAGAGCTGCTCTAGAGGGAGAGAACCAGGTCAGCAGAGCTGTTGTAGAGCCAGAGAACCAGATCAGCAGACCTGCTCTGTACCCTAAGAACTAGATCAGCAGACCTGCTCTAGAGCCAGAGAACCAGGTCAGCAGAGCTGCTGTAGAGCCAGAGAAACCAGGTCAGTAGAGCTGCTTTAGAGCGAGAGAACCAGGCCAGCAGAGCTGCTTTAGAGGGAGAGAACCAGGTCAGCAGAGCTGCTCTAGCTGACACTGACTGACTGACACTGACTGACTGACACTGACTGATTGACACTAACTGACTGACTGACAATGACTCACACTGATTGACTGACACTGACTGACTGACACTGACTGACTGACTGACTGACCCTGACTGACACTGATTGACTGACACTAACTGACTGTCACTGACTGACACTAATTGACTGACAGACACTGATTGACTGACACTGACTGACTGACTCTGACTGACTGACACTGACACTGACTGACTACTCTCTACCACTCTACTACTCACTCTCTACTACTCACTCTCTACTACTCTACTACTCTCTACTACTCACTCTCTACTACTCTCTACTACTCACTCTCTACTACTCTCTACTACTCTCTCTCTACTATTCACTCTCTACTACTCTCTACTATTCACTCTCTACTACTCACTCTCTACTACTTTCTACTACTCTCTCTCTACTACTCACTCTCTACAACTCACTCGCTACTACTCTCTACTACTCACTCTCTACTACTCACTCTCTACTACTCTCTACTACTCACTCTACTACTCTCTACCACTCACTCTCTACTACTCTACTACTCACTCTCTACTACTCTCTACTACTCTCTCTCTGCTACTCACTCTCTACTACTCACTCTACTACTCTACTACTCACTCTCTACTACTTTCTCTCTACCACTCACTTTCTACTATTCACTCTCTACTACTCACTCTCTACTACTCACTCTCCACTACTCGCTCTCTACTACTCTCTACTACTCACTCTCCACTACTCACTCTCTACTACTCGCTCTCTTCTACTCTCTACTACTCACTCTCTACTACTCACTCTCTACTACTCTACTACTCTCTACTACTCACTCTACTACTCTACTACTCACTCTCTATTACTCTCTCTCTACTACTCACTCTCTACTATTCACTCTCTACTACTCACTCTACTACTCTCTACTACTCACTCTCTACTACTCTCTCTCTACTACTCACTCTCTACTATTCTCGCTCTACTACTCACTCTCTACTACTCACTCTCTACTACTCGACTACTCTCTCTACTACTCACTCTCAACTACTCATTCTCTACTACTCTGCTACTCTCTACTACTCTCTCTATTACTCACTCTCTACTACTCACTCTACTACTCTCTACTACTCTCAACCACTCACTCTCTACTACTCTACTACTCACTCTCTACTACTATCTCTCTACTACTCACTCTCTACTACTCCTTTACTACTCTCTACTACTCACTCTCTACTACTCTCTCTCTACTACTCACTCTCTACTACTCTCTACTACTCACTCTCTACTACTCACTCTCTACTAATCGCTCTCTACTTCTCTCTACTGCTCACTCTCCACTACTCACTCTGTACTACTCGCTCTCAACTACTCTCTACTACTCACTCTACTACTCACTCTCTGCTACTCTCCTACTCTCTACTACTCTCTCTACTTCTCACTCTCTACTACTCTCTCTAGTACTCACTCTCTACTACTCTCTACTACTCACTCTCTACTACACACTCTCTACTACTTGCTCTCTACTACTCGCTCTCTACTACTCTCTACAGCCCGCACGTAAAATTAATTACACAACTCCATAATTAATTTACAATCAATCAATTAATATAAATTAACAACCAATTAATAATTAATTAAACATAAATTACTTCCCGCCCTTTACCCCATATACCCCATAACTGGCACCTAAAATTATTTACACGATTTCCATAATTAATTTTCAATCAATTAATAATTTAACTTGACAACGAATTACTATTTCTTCAAAGATAAATTATTTCTAACCCTTTATCCCTATAAACCCCACAACCAGCACTTTAAAACAAATTGGATAATTACTGCAATTAATTACCAATTAATTAATTATTGTTAATTAACAACCAATTAATAGTTAATTACAATTAAATTACTTCCCACAGTTAACACTATAAAATCTCAATTAAATAAATATTAATAAATACAAAATAATCATAGATTTATTATAATTAAATTACTTACCACCGTATTCCCCTATAAACCGACAAGCTGCTATGGAACTAAAAAACTCAAAATTTAATGAAAATAAAATTGATCGCTATTAAAAATTCAACGCATCTATTATAAAACGTAAACAACACTTATACCAAAAAATTACATCACATATATTTAAAATATAAACTAAAATACATAGCACTAATTAAAAAATCTATATTTTAAACAACTGTATTTTTGCAAATGATAGTAATGACTTCTATATTTTTGAAAATTATAATTCTTACCTTAAATTCGATATTCTTGACCACGATATTCTTGCTGTTGATATTTCTGTGTCACAATATTTCCAACTTGATATTTGTGTAAGTCGACATTTCCAACTAGATATTCTGTCTGAAAACCGTGCAACAGCATCAACAGCCTGTGGTGACTGTCAGTGCGCAGCTCCAGCAACAACCGTCCGCAATGCCCAACAGGATCTTCATGCCACATCGACGACTGTCCGTGATGCCCAGCCTGGTCTATGTGCTAAAATGATGACCATCTGCGATGCCTTCCCTGTTCCTCATTGCCTCCTCCACCGCACACTGGACTCTTCATGCTGGACTTTAGGAGGAAACTTTTTTAGCAGGACAAACCTGGTCCTTGTATCCTGCCTGCGCTCACTCGTGGTCAGCCTGAAATTGTGACTTTCACCTAGTCTCAAACGACCAGATAACCGCAAATGGCACATTGTGCTTTTAGGCACAATACTTACCTAGATTTTGTATATCTCCAGTTCCACTGATTGGATTTTTGTAGTTCTGGTTTCAGATATTTTACTAAATTTTGCTCTAGTTTTCTAAAATATGAAGGATTCCTGTGTTGTGTTTTCACTTTATGTATGACTGTTTGTGTGCTGCATAAATACTTTACACCTTGCCTCTAAGTTAGGTCTGACTGCCTTTGTGCCAAGCTACTAGAGGGTCCTGCACAGGTTAATTTAGTGACTTTTATGGTTCACTCTTAGAATGATTTTGACTGTTGCTTGAGAAGGGCTCACCCCCCCCCCCCCCACACAACCACTCCCTGCAAACAGCATTTCCTATAGAGACAACCACAAGAACGAACAACCATCTAGAAGTGCATAAGGAGGTTTGAGCTGAGTGAACAGTTTCACAATTTGGAATCTACCCAAGTGCAAAACCAGTCCTGGGTTGCTTGTGTTCCTGTTCATGGAGGACCTGGCCTGGTTTGGACTGTTCCCATTGGAGCAGAGCTAACAACGATTAGCATATGGATGTGTCCAAACTGAGGTAACATGTCTGGCACATTAACGGGGGAATGTGGCCCTAGCAATTTCCAGGAGCTGAGATTGTTTCAAGCATTGCACGAATCATTTTTTGTCTACCACAGGGCGATATGGAATCACAAAAAAATCGAATTTTTACAAATCGACCTCTTATTGTTAACTATTTATTTATTTTTTAAGGGCTGATGCTCTATAATTTTCAAAAACTGGTGTGAATACTTGTCAATAAGTTGGTAAGCAGGTAGGAATGCAAACATGCCTGAGCAATATGCATTAAGGTATGCACACGTCTTTGAAATCTGTGCAATGATGCCTAAAACCATTCGTTTGACCTTGAGTGCAGATCATTTCCTTATCTATGATTCATGTCGGCCGGCATCCTATAATCTGAAATGTAAGCTTGAAATGGCCTGCAGCATAATGGGCCTTGGCAGGGCGCCTCCATAATTAGCAAACACCTTAGTTAGGGCGGATCTAGTCGAATGTGGCTGCACCTGGTGAAGATGACTGCCCTCCAGGCGGGCCTGCTTCTCTGTGATTTACTGTGCTTCCCTTTTATCAGAACACATTGTACGCACGCAGCATTGATGTTGCAAGACCTTACTCTATATACATGAAATGGAACATTTTAGAACAGACGGATAAACAAGGGCTGGATTTTGTATGTTCTACATGTAACCTTGGGACTTCACATAATGTTGGTTTCAGTCACCCTTTTCTCCTTCCATTACCTTTTCTCTTTGCTTTGGATTGTCTTCTGTGTCACCCAGGCTTTTTCAAAATGTAGCCTACTAATAAATACAATGAGGTGTATTTACTAAGATTTTTCGCTCTGTTTGGGTCACAAAAGTGAGACAATTTGATGCAAAAACGTTTTTCACCTATTTACTTTCCAGGGCTAAACCTGTTTAGTGCTGGAAAATCACTCCAAAGTAACACAAAGCAGCGCAGAGCACTATTTTGTATTACTTAGCATCAAGAGGGTTTCCATGGGTGGTGTATGGGCATTCCCATAAAACCACGTAACGTTTCTGATGTGAAGCCCCATTTACTTGAGAAAGTAGACAGGGTTTGGCGTCAGAAAATACAGCGGCGTCACTAGGGTTGGTTGTAGGAGAGTAGGGTCTGCAATCCTATGATCACCCAGATTTTTTGCTTTTGCTTCATTGGTTTACGACTTTCTCCGGCTGTGGGCCTGCCAATCAGACCCACAGCCTAGCTGTTCTCTCTCGAAATTAACACACATGTACGTTAGGTGCATCCACTAATTGGAACTGGGCCACCTTGTCAGTCCCTGTCTCAGCATACCACAGGTATCCAGGGCATCGGTGTACCCAGGGCCTACCAGGGGCTGAAGCATGTATTATGCCACCCCTGGAATGGCCGCCCAAATCTGACACAACTGGCTGCACGACAGCTGGGGCCACGTGGTGTAATCACCCGTTGCTGTAGGTGTAGTATTCCTACACCTAAACCCTAAAATGGACACATGGATTCCTATCAGTCACTCCTATAGCAGGCCTTATCAATCCTGAAGGCAGAGTGCAGGGAATCATGTGGGACGGTGCTCTGGTGCGAGCTGAGCCCGTCGACGGCTTGCGGAACCAAGCCCTAATAGCCGTTCCATGGTGACGCGGGCCAACTACTTTTAAGGCATTATAATCCTTGCGGTTATTTGCTAACTTTGGCATCGCATCACCTATACATGTCGAGTAAGGTGTCATACGAATGGGAATACGAACCCCTCGCCAGTCCTGGTGACGGGGTTAGCATTCCCCCCTTTTAGAGGGACACGACATGGAAGTAACCTTGAACCCCGGTTAAAGTTGACTCAAGCCTCAGCATCACAAAATGGATGCTGCCACCAGACACAAGTCTGACCTCCTGCTGCTGGGGGACCTTCCAGCAAGGGGAGCTTGGACAAAGGGTTTCCTGTCGAGGGCGGTGTTAGCACCGTCCCAGACAGGGTTTGTGTATCCCAGGTAGGCAGGGCTGAAAGGAAGGTGATTGCAAGTGGCACCCCGGTGCTCACTGTGCATAGCCCGGCTCAAACCAGTTTCGGGGGCACACCAGCCCCTGAGCTGGCGCGAAGCCGGACAAAGGATAGGGGTGTAACCACCCCCCTCCTGGCTCCACCCATAGGTAGAACCTAGTCACGGGCCAGCCCCTTTTTCTTAGAATAAAGGTAGGAGCGAGTCCCCTTCCCAAAGTGGATAATCAGATAATCGGATAACTCCGAATCACGAACTACTTTCCACGAAAGGAACTCTTGACTATTTCTGAAGACTCTCCCTTGTGGCTAAGGAGTAGCCACCCTGCACCAGCAGGCACCATCTAAGCGCTTGCGGTTTGCTGTAAGTCTCTCCTACGGATCAAGACTGCCCAGCTCGACGAGACCCGAGTTCCCTGCCATCTCTGACCTTTTACCTCCCTCATCAGCTCAGCTGAGAGTCGTAGGTGTGACGAGACCTGCGGGACCGGCTATCTTCAGAACCTGCACGACGCTTATCTAGCACGCCCACCGAGGGACCCTCGAGTGAGTGCACCTAGGGTTTGAGAAGCCCTAACCCTGAGCAGCTCCAGCATCGAAGTCTGCCTCCCCAGCATCCCCGAGATCTGCGTGGGGGCCCTTCCGCTCCTTGTTGTTCACCGCGTTGTTCGACCACTTGCCGACCGGCTTGTGGCCCTCTTCACGACGCACCACGATTGTTTCATCACTAGTCTGGTTGCTCCAGACTGGCTCTTGCTCCCCTTCAACGGAGGAGTACCACGGACCCTCCTGGTCCACTCCCGACGCCATCTTGACTCCCCCGCTTGGGTGGCCACTGCCAAGATCCGCTGCCCCTTCCTGGGCCCAGCATCATCGACAGCAGACACCTTCGTGGGACAGCTCGCCCTCCATCCTGGTCGCCGCCGCGCCTCCTGGTCCGAGGAACAGCCGAGTCCGACGTCACCCACTCACCTGGTCGAGGTGACTTCAGCCGGTACCCTCCTGGTACCCACACGATCGCTGGCTAGCGGTTGAGAACTGAGTCCCCTCTGCCTTCAGGTTTTCCTTCACCACCGATCCAGGCTTGGATCGCTCTGAACATCGTCACTGGTCGCCTGCCAGCAACTTCTTCTTTCAGGCTCCTGAGACTACGCGAGGACTCCCGACATCTTGACGAACTTCACGCAGCCGCAGCCTCCGGGCTAGGTAACTCGAGCATCTCGGTGCTCCATCGCAGGTTCGCTCTACAAGTGTCCAGTTCCTTTTTCGTTTAGTCCCACTGATCGGATCACTCCGGAATCAGTATCTCCAGACTCTAACCATTCGCATTTCACTGTTAGTGTAGATGGTTTCGCGTGCCCCTCGGGCATTTGTGTAAATTGTGCAACTGAAGTATTTTCCTAAGAGTTTTGTCGTGTGCTTAGCTCCCTGACTCATAAAGAGCCAGGGTAGTCTTGTTATAAATAAATATCCTTTTATTTTCATAACAACTTGTGTGGTGTCCTTTCACTTGGTGTTCAAGGGGTATATGTGATGGTAAACAGCTGGCTTAACACGCCCTCTAGAGTTTAGCCTAAAGACTGCTCGTATCCACGCTACTAGGATAGCTGGTCTGAAAGGTTGACTTACAACCAATCATCAATAAGGGTCGTTTGGAATGATACACAGTGATCACTAGAATAGTGAGCACTACATATCAGGCCAACTTCTCACATTGGTGGGCAGCGGTTGGGATTTGAGCTTGCTGTTGTTTTACCACACACGTATCCTAAGAATATCGCAGTGAAAGATCACATAAGTACCCAGGTACATATAACTTAACTTAGAATACTCCGAGTTCTACTGAGCCGGCTGTTGTAGTGTAACAGGGCTTAGCACACCCTGACTACAACTCTTAGCAAGGGATCAGTAGGTAAACCCATAGTGTAGGTAGGTGCAACACTTACACCTCACTAGAAAAGCATGTCGGTCCACGGAGAGTCTGCAGGGACTCCCCTAGTGGTCAGTGACCCTCCACAGGTCGTGTCACGATATGCAACTCTTAGCTTCAAGGAGATGAGACAACTGTGTGCCTCCAGGAAGCTAAACCAGGGTTCTAACCCTACCATCGCAATACTGATAGGTCTCTTAGAGGCGTACGATGCTAGGAGGTCCTCTAACCCAGGTCCCCCCAGTGCAGATGGGAACATGCCTCCCTTAGAGGGAACCCTCGGTGACCCAGACCTCGACCTCCACACAGAGGAGGAGGACGAGGACGAGTTATCGGGAGACGAGGCAGACAAAGGTCCAGTGGTAGTCGGCAGGCTTACAAGGACCAACTTAAGCAGGCATGAGAATGGAACTGGGGGAGCCCCGGGCCCACGCTCAAGCAGGCTTAACCTTGGGAACGGACGAGCTAGGTCTCTCTCCAGAGGCTCTGGCAGATCGGTTCATACACATGTCTCTCAGGCACCTTCTCAGAGAGGAATGACTTCCCCTCAGAGGAGGGAGCATGAAGCGAAGATGCGGGAGGTCAATCTGAGGATCGAGCGGGAAGAACTTGCCCTCGCCAAAGAAAGACTTGCCTTAGCCCGAGAGCAGAAATTAAGTGGGTTAGATCCCACTGGTGGCAGCATTCTCAATAGAGAGAAAGACAGGGGTATAGACACTAGACACCTGAGTAAAATAGTGCCCCCCTTTAAACAAGGGGACGACATCCACAAGTGGATAACTGCCTTGGAGAGGGCCTGCACTGTCCAGTGCGTCCCCCCAAGTCAGTGGGCAGCTATACTGTGGCTTTCCTTTGAAGGTAAAGGAAGGGACAAGCTCCTCACTACAAGAGCTGAGGATGCTAACAACTACCAAGTCCTGAAGAACACACTGATTGATGGGTTCGGCTTAACCACGGAACAGTACCGGGTGCTGTTCCGGGACACCCAGAAAATTCAGTCTCAGGATTGGGCTGACTTTGTCGATTGTGCCACTAAGGCTTTGGAAGGCTGGTTGCTGGGTAGCAAGGTTACTGATTACACAGGATTGTACAATCTTATCATGCGAGAACAGATTTTAAACAACTGTCAGAACCAATTGTTGCATCAGCACCTTGTCGACTCGGATCTGACCTCTCCCCAAGAATTGGGAAAGAAGGCAGACAGATGGGTCAGAACAAGGGTCAAGCAGAACCAGAATCAGAACCAGGGTGGTCAGAAGAAAGCAGACCAAAAGGGTAACAAGAACGAACAAAATGACCAGAAGTCTTCGACAGGTCCCCAACAAACCAAAGAGGGTGGGGGTCAGGCTTCACAGAAGAAGAAGACTCAAGAAGGCCAGTCAAAAAGGTGGTGCCAATACTGTAAAAGTAAGACTCACTGGTTTAGTGAGTGCACCAAGAAAGGAGGGCAAACTCCTGCCACTGCAGCCCCTAAGGCACCTGCGCCCCCTAGTACAGTCAGCAGTGGTAGTGCGCCTCCCAAGGCATTAGTTGGGTTAACCTTGGGAACCGAGGGGAGTGACGACTTAGTCGGCACGCTCACTCAGGCCGTCCTTGTCTGTACAGGGGATATGGATATGTCCCCTGATGCCAGTCCCAATACTTTGGGCAAATACAGGCAGACACCTTTGATAAATGGAAAAGTGGCTCAGGCCTACAGGGACACGTGTGCCAGTGTCACCATGGTGACGCCTAACTTCGTGGACCCTGGACAGATCATGCTAGGTACCAGTTACCTAGTGACCAATGCCAGCAACGTCACTACCAATCACAGTATGGCAGTTGTTGATTTCTCCTGGGGAGGGGTAAGTGGCCCGAAAAAGGTTGTGGTTAGTTCAGACCTCCCCGTAGAATGTCTGTTGGGCAATGATTTGGAAACGTCACAATGGTCAGAAGTGGAGCAGAGGACTCACATGGAAATGTTAGGTTTGCCAGCACATGTCCTTGCTGTGACCAGGTCACAGGCCAAAAGATGCCCCACTGAACAGGTGCTGGATCCTGGAAGAACGGACCAGACACCTTCCAAGAAAAGGAGCAGTAAGGGTAAGGCTTCGCCTTCCCCCTTGCCCCAGGTCGTGGATCAAGTCTCCGAGGAGGCTGACCTTAAAGAACTGAGGGAAACTGAGCCGCGAGAGCTTGAACCTGGTCAGGTTGAGTTTCTGGGCTCAGGGGGACCCTCCAGGGAAGACCTGGGGAAGGCACAGTTAGACTGCCCCTCACTTGAACCCCTCAGACAGCAGGCCGCTGCTGAGGCTGCAGGGAACGCCACAGGTACCCACAAAGTGTACTGGGACGATGGACTCCTGTACTCTGAGGCAAGAGACCCCAAACCTGGTGCGACCAGGAGGCTGGTCATCCCCTTGCCTCTGAGAGGTTTCCTTCTCACCTTGGCCCACGAGATTCCCCTTGCAGGTCACTTAGGCCAGAATAAGACTTGGGACAGAATTGTTCCACACTTTCACTGGCCCCACATGTCCGAAGATACGAAGGAGTTTTGCCGCTCCTGTGTCACTTGCCAAGCCAGTGGTAAGTCAGGTGGCACGACAAAGGCCCCCCTCATACCACTACCAGTGGTGGGGGTACCCTTTGAACGAGTGGGGATCGACATTGTCGGACCAATGGAACCCCAGACAGCATCAGGGCACAAGTTTATACTGGTGGTGGTGGACCACGCCACCAGGTATCCTGAAGCTATTCCCCTTAGGACCACTACGGCACCTGTGGTGGCACGGGCCCTACTTGGAGTGTTCTCCAGGGTGGGCTTCCCTAAGGAGGTCGTCTCAGACAGAGGTGCAAACTTCATGTCGGGATATCTGACTGCTATGTGGAAGGAATGTGGTGTCAACTACAAGTTCACCACACCCTATCACCCACAATGCAATGGGCTGGTTGAGAGATTCAACCGGACCCTAAAAGGGATGATTCACGGACTACCTGAAAAGCTTCGGCGGAGATGGGATGTCCTGATACCCTGCCTCTTGTTCGCCTACAGAGAGGTCCTGCAGAAGGGGGTTGGCTACAGCCCTTTTGAGCTTCTGTTCGGACATCCTGTAAGGGGACCCCTTTGTTTGGTAAAGGAAGGATGGGAGAGACCTCTCAGAAAGCCGGCATCAAACATTGTGGACTATGTGCTCGGTCTCCGCTCGCGGATGGCGGAGTACATGGAAAAGGCGTCTAAAAACCTTGAGGCGAGCCAAGAATTACAGAAAGCTTGGCACGACCAAAAGGCTGTCCTGACTGTGTACCAGCCTGGACAGAAGGTGTGGGTGCTGGAGCCAGTGGCCCCAGCAGCACTCAAAGACAAATGGTCTGGGCCCCACACGATCATTGAGCAAAAGGGAGAGGTCACCTACTTGGTAGACCTGGGAACTCCCCGGAGCCCCCACAGGGTGCTCCATGTAAACAGGCTCAAGGCATATATCGACAGGGAGGGCATGGGCTTGCTCATGGCCACAGATGAGGGACAGGAGGAGGAGAGTGACCCTCTCCCAGACCTGCTCTCTCAGAACCCTGACGATGGATCAGTAGATGGTGTTGTCTTTTGTGGCAGCCTCTCTGGACATCAACAAGAGGATTGTAAACAGGTTCTTCAATCCTTTCGACATATGTTCTCTCTGACACCCAGTCAGACCAAGTGGTGTACCCACGAGGTCGACACTGGGGACAGTCTGCCCGTAAAGAGTAAAATCTATCGGCAACCTGATCATGTCAGAGACTGCATCAAGACAGAGGTGCAGAAAATGTTGGAGCTGGGAGTCATTGAACCCTCGGACAGCCCCTGGGCTAGTCCCGTAGTGCTCGTGCCGAAACCTCACACCCAGGGCGGTAAGAAAGAGATGAGGTTTTGCGTGGACTACAGAGGTCTCAATGCGGTCACTAAGACCGACGCCCACCCGATACCGAGAGCAGACGAACTTATCGACCGGTTGGCCTCGGCCAACTACTTAAGTACGTTTGACCTGACAGCTGGGTATTGGCAAATCAGGTTAGCTGAGGAGGCCAAGCCCAAAACAGCATTTTCTACCCCGGGTGGGCATTATCAGTTCGTGGTAATGCCCTTTGGTTTGAAAAATGCACCTGCCACCTTCCAAAGGCTGGTGAATCGAGTTCTCACTGGGTTGGACGACTTCTGTGCGGCGTATCTGGACGATATCGCTGTCTTTAGCTCCACCTGGGAGGATCACCTGGTCCACCTGAGGGAAGTGTTAGAGGCCCTGCAGAAGGCAGGCCTCACTATCAAGGCCACCAAGTGCCAGATAGGGCAGACACAGGTTGTATACCTGGGCCACCTTGTAGGTGGAGGCCAGGTTCAACCGTTGGAGAGCAAAATACAGGCCATCCAGGACTGGGCTCCTCCAACCACCCAGACTCAGGTTCGAGCTTTCTTGGGCCTGACTGGTTATTACCGGAAATTTGTCAGAAATTATGGATCCATTGTGACCCCGCTAAACGACCTGACAAGTAAAAAGATGCCAAAAAAAGTTCAGTGGACAGCAAGCTGTCAGAAGGCGTTCGATGACCTAAAGCGGGCCATGTGCACAGCACCTATCCTAAAGAGTCCAGACTACTCCAAACCATTCATTGTCCAAACAGACGCTTCGGAGCTGGGTGTGGGAGCTGTTCTATCGCAACTGAATTTTGATGGTCATGACAAGCCCATAGCTTTTATTAGCAGGAGGCTGACCCCCAGAGAGAAGAATTGGTCAGCTATTGAGAGGGAGGCCTTTGCTGTGGTTTGGGCCCTGAAGAAGTTGAGGCCATACTTGTTTGGCACTCACTTCAAGATTCAGACCGACCATAAGCCCCTCTTGTGGCTAAATCAAATAAAGGGTGAAAACCCCAAACTACTTAGGTGGTCCATTTCCCTACAGGGTATGGACTTCACAGTGGAGCATAGACCTGGCACTGATCATGGCAATGCAGATGGGCTCTCCAGGTATTTCTACTTAGAGCAAGAAGACTCACCTGGTCAAGGTTAGCTTATTGTCCCAAAGTTTGGGGGGGGGTCATGTAGGAGAGTAGGGTCTGCAATCCTATGATCACCCAGATTTTTTGCTTTTGCTTCATTGGTTTACGACTTTCTCCGGCTGTGGGCCTGCCAATCAGACCCACAGCCTAGCTGTTCTCTCTCGAAATTAACACACATGTACGTTAGGTGCATCCACTAATTGGAACTGGGCCACCTTGTCAGTCCCTGTCTCAGCATACCACAGGTATCCAGGGCATCGGTGTACCCAGGGCCTACCAGGGGCTGAAGCATGTATTATGCCACCCCTGGAATGGCCGCCCAAATCTGACACAACTGGCTGCACGACAGCTGGGGCCACGTGGTGTAATCACCCGTTGCTGTAGGTGTAGTATTCCTACACCTAAACCCTAAAATGGACACATGGATTCCTATCAGTCACTCCTATAGCAGGCCTTATCAATCCTGAAGGCAGAGTGCAGGGAATCATGTGGGACGGTGCTCTGGCGCGAGCTGAGCCCGTCGACGGCTTGCGGAACCAAGCCCTAATAGCCGTTCCATGGTGACGCGGGCCAACTACTTTTAAGGCATTATAATCCTTGCGGTTATTTGCTAACTTTGGCATCGCATCACCTATACATGTCGAGTAAGGTGTCATACGAATGGGAATACGAACCCCTCGCCAGTCCTGGTGACGGGGTTAGCATTCCCCCCTTTTAGAGGGACACGACATGGAAGTAACCTTGAACCCCGGTTAAAGTTGACTCAAGCCTCAGCATCACAAAATGGATGCTGCCACCAGACACAAGTCTGACCTCCTGCTGCTGGGGGACCTTCCAGCAAGGGGAGCTTGGACAAAGGGTTTCCTGTCGAGGGCGGTGTTAGCACCGTCCCAGACAGGGTTTGTGTATCCCAGGTAGGCAGGGCTGAAAGGAAGGTGATTGCAAGTGGCACCCCGGTGCTCACTGTGCATAGCCCGGCTCAAACCAGTTTCGGGGGCACACCAGCCCCTGAGCTGGCGCGAAGCCGGACAAAGGATAGGGGTGTAACCACCCCCCTCCTGGCTCCACCCATAGGTAGAACCTAGTCACGGGCCAGCCCCTTTTTCTTAGAATAAAGGTAGGAGCGAGTCCCCTTCCCAAAGTGGATAATCAGATAATCGGATAACTCCGAATCACGAACTACTTTCCACGAAAGGAACTCTTGACTATTTCTGAAGACTCTCCCTTGTGGCTAAGGAGTAGCCACCCTGCACGAGCAGGCACCATCTAAGCGCTTGCGGTTTGCTGTAAGTCTCTCCTACGGATCAAGACTGCCCAGCTCGACGAGACCCGAGTTCCCTGCCATCTCTGACCTTTTACCTCCCTCATCAGCTCAGCTGAGAGTCGTAGGTGTGACGAGACCTGCGGGACCGGCTATCTTCAGAACCTGCACGACGCTTATCTAGCACGCCCACCGAGGGACCCTCGAGTGAGTGCACCTAGGGTTTGAGAAGCCCTAACCCTGAGCAGCTCCAGCATCGAAGTCTGCCTCCCCAGCATCCCCGAGATCTGCGTGGGGGCCCTTCCGCTCCTTGTTGTTCACCGCGTTGTTCGACCACTTGCCAACCGGCTTGTGGCCCTCTTCACGACGCACCACGATTGTTTCATCACTAGTCTGGTTGCTCCAGACTGGCTCTTGCTCCCCTTCAACGGAGGAGTACCACGGACCCTCCTGGTCCACTCCCGACGCCATCTTGACTCCCCCGCTTGGGTGGCCACTGCCAAGATCCGCTGCCCCTTCCTGGGCCCAGCATCATCGACAGCAGACACCTTCGTGGGACAGCTCGCCCTCCATCCTGGTCGCCGCCGCGCCTCCTGGTCCGAGGAACAGCCGAGTCCGACGTCACCCACTCACCTGGTCGAGGTGACTTCAGCCGGTACCCTCCTGGTACCCACACGATCGCTGGCTAGCGGTTGAGAACTGAGTCCCCTCTGCTTTCAGGTTTTCCTTCACCACCGATCCAGGCTTGGATCGCTCTGAACATCGTCACTGGTCGCCTGCCAGCAACTTCTTCTTTCAGGCTCCTGAGACTACGCGAGGACTCCCGACATCTTGACGAACTTCACGCAGCCGCAGCCTCCGGGCTAGGTAACTCGAGCATCTCGGTGCTCCATCGCAGGTTCGCTCTACAAGTGTCCAGTTCCTTTTTCGTTTAGTCCCACTGATCGGATCACTCCGGAATCAGTATCTCCAGACTCTAACCATTCGCATTTCACTGTTAGTGTAGATGGTTTCGCGTGCCCCTCGGGCATTTGTGTAAATTGTGCAACTGAAGTATTTTCCTAAGAGTTTTGTCGTGTGCTTAGCTCCCTGACTCATAAAGAGCCAGGGTAGTCTTGTTATAAATAAATATCCTTTTATTTTCATAACAACTTGTGTGGTGTCCTTTCACTTGGTGTTCAAGGGGTATATGTGATGGTAAACAGCTGGCTTAACACGCCCTCTAGAGTTTAGCCTAAAGACTGCTCGTATCCACGCTACTAGGATAGCTGGTCTGAAAGGTTGACTTACAACCAATCATCAATAAGGGTCGTTTGGAATGATACACAGTGATCACTAGAATAGTGAGCACTACATATCAGGCCAACTTCTCACATTGGTGTCACCCAGTGCGGTAACTCGCGGTGTCACCCGTGCGGTCCACACCCGCCGGGTCGCACCCCCTAGTGACGCCACTGTACACCCTCCAGCAAACTCTGCACTTGTAATGTTAATATTTTTTTTTGTTGTTGCATATTTATATAGCGCGAACTCGACCCGAAGGTATTGGAGCGCTTTACATGAGCACCGTATTTACATTACACATTAAGGCTCGGGGAGATTAAGTGATTTTTAATCACAGGATGTGGACGCGACCTCGAGGCTCGATCTGTGGCTGTGTGCGAGGGCACTGGGCAGTTTATATCTCTGGGGGGAGTGATGGGGTGCATGCGTGTGAGGGGTCCGCTGCACCCCATGTGAGGGTGTCACCCGGTGCGGTCCGCACCCCCCTAGTGACGCCACTGAGAAAATAGCTCCCATTTCAAAAAGGTGCAATAAAGGAGAAAGGCTTCTATATGCGCGCTAAACTCTACAGCACACATGCAAAGTGGGAAAAGGTTTAATGTTAGTCTAAGCAAAGTATTTTGTACTGGAAGGCTAACCTTCCAGTACAAAGCCTATGCTAGACTCACGGAGACACCCATGCACTATGGTGCACCGGTGTGTCCGTGGTGCGCAGTCGCACATGTTTGCGCCAGCGCTAGGGAGAGGTGAGGCACTTGCCATATTTCTGTAAATATGGCTCTCTCCTGCTCTCTCCTTCTCACGCAGCCAGCATTTGCGGCTGCTGCACTGCGCTGCGTGATGATTCAGTAAATCTGAGCCGATTTTCCTTACTAATAACAGCAGTGTCTATTACCGACTAACACTCACTTTAGCAAGTGCTGTAAAACAAATGTGCACACATTTTAGGCTGTGCTTTTTAAATTACTTATGAAACAGCGTAGTCTTTGATTCCAAGTGCTTTTCTGCTACAAGAAAATGTAAGGGCCAGATGCACAAATATGAGGACTAGCAATTCTTGGGCTAGATGCCTTTTGGCAGTTGCAAATGGCGAATGCAAAAAGTCTGTTTCTAATGTATCAAATAATAACAATTCAGTATTTAGGGAGCCCCTTTCAAATACCAAAGAGTAGTGGTATGTACTGATGTTTTGCGGCTGAAATGCGGTTGCAAAGCATTAGTACTTTACCAATAACTCAAAGTTGGTGGCAACCGATTCTCTTTGGGACCTTGTTCCCCTTTGAGAATGTTTAAAATATTGTTTTAAGAGCAAGCAGTGATCCCAGAGACTACTGCCTACTTGTAAAAAATAAAAATGAATAATAAGGAAAATCGTCTGCATTAAAAAAAATGATTGCTTTGTTTAAAAGCAATCACAGACATAGTCGTCTGCTGACACCAGCAGGTCATCATTCTGTGATGCCAGTGAATCCTAGTGGGTCACAAATTCTATCCTACCTCATTACTATTCATGAGGTAGGTCAAATTGCGACACACTACGAATCAGGAATTTGCTAAATTACCTCTTAGTACATGGGTCGCTTTGCAAATTACCACACTGGTTGCCAATATACTGGTCGCAAATTGCGACCAGTATTTTGCAATCAGTTCTATGTACATCTAACCCCTTATTTGAAAATAGCAATTCCTAATAGGTCACAAATCGACCTACCTCATTATTATTAATGAGGTAGGTCGCTATTTGTTACCCACTAGAAATCACCATCATCACAGGGATGGTGGCCTCCTTGGGTAACCAGATCACCATGTTTGTGACTGCTTTCAAATAACGCATTTTTTCATGCAGCCCCTTTTCATTAAAGGAAAACAGGGCACTTGTAAAAAAAGGGAAATGAAATATTTACGTTTTGCTTTTTAAGAGTAGGCATTGGTCCATAGGGATACTGCCTGCTCCTCTTAAACAATATATTTTTTCATTCTCAAAGGGGAATGGGTTTCACGGGAAGCTCTTTCTATTTGCAAATTGGTTTCTACTACTTTTGAATTGGTAGTAAAAGTAATGTTTTGCAAATGGAGTTTGGTCAACAAATATGATTACATACTACTAGGAATCAGTATTAGTAAGGGACACCGTAAACATGTCCCTTCCAAATACCAAATCGTAAATACAAATTGCGATTCAGTAGAAAATCACTTAATTTCAATTTGCCTTTTGTACATTAAAATAAGCTATTTTGCGGTCGGAAATGGCCCAATTCTGAAAATCGGGGCGTTTGAGACCTAAAAAAACCTTTTGTACATCTGGCCCCATGTCCCTTATGTAAACATGTGAAAGGATGCAAGTCATGCAGTCAACAGGATGGTAAAAAGTTATGCTCCAGCTCTAAGAAGAAGATGAAAAAAGATATCAAATAGGAAGCAAATAAATGAGATTGTCAAAAAGGTAATCCGATGAGAATAGGTTAATAATAAATGATGTCTTTAAGAATTGATGTTGAGAGTGTGGTGTCAGATAGCAGTTAGTGTTCATGTTGTGTTGCAAATCAAGATGTTGAAGTAATGTATCTACTGATGAAAGAGTATAAGGCCAGTTTACAATCAAATGTAAAAGTGAGAAGCAAGAGTAGAATTGTGGATACAAGATGAGCCTTCATAAGAAGAGGTGATTGTGGTAGCAAAAAAGGGTAGAGTACATGGTAAATCTGTTAATGAGTTGAGCAGTGACAAAGGAGGCCTAAGTGTGCATGATTTTTCAACATAAGAGTTAGTGCTAAACCTTAAACCAGAAGTATGTGAAAGAGTTCAATGGAGCATGCTTTTGCTGTGGTAATGATTGGCATAAAACTAAAGCCATAGACTTCCTAGCCAACCTTGTTACATGTAATAGATGTGGGGAAAAAGATAATTTCTACAAGTGTTGCAGAAACAAATACAAGATTAACCTCCCTGTTGGATTTTGCCCTTTCTGCAAGATCACCCTGGATTTTACGCCCTTTTGCTGAACCCTGTTTTTCAATACCAAATAAATACACCCCACATAAAACCACTCTATACCACATAGCTACAATCCATAAAAAACACTCCACACCATGCCACATAATTCCCATCAGCATAATGTCACTCAAACCCACACATTTCCACGCCACACAATTCAGCTCCACATATTTCTATTCCACACCACATATTCCACACCATATTTCCAGTACCCTCAATACCACATAATTACTATCCCTATAATACCAATGTGCACCCTGCCACATAATCCCACTTCACAAATCTACTCCACACCACATTTTTCCACGCCGCACAATTCCACATCTGACAGTTTCAGTCCAACCCACATAATTCTACTCCGCACCACATACATCCGCTCCATAAACATAAGTAAAATATGTTGTCCTTTACAACGCCAATAGCTTTAACCGCAGCATTAAGAACTTCAGGCATTTGGGCGTGGGGGTTAGCTAACTCTGAGCCATAGGAGCATAGCAGCGCTGTAGCCTTCCCTGAGTGCAAGAATTTTAAGATAGGCTTCCCCACCTGAGGTTCCATTAGACAGTCAGACAAAATATTGCTTGCCGGGGCTCTCCTGGGCACTGTACCATTATTACCAGCTGCATCAGCTTCTGAAACACTCTGACAGTCCGCAAATTCCACTGCTTCCATGAGACCCCCACCTTCTGCTGAAGTTCTTAATGCTGCAGTTAATGAGGGTTGGAGGAGCATGGAAGACTCTGCCAGTGGTTCTATATCGGGTGCTTCTTCTGTTGTGGTGAGCCTGGTGAATTCTGTTCCTGATGAACCTCTACCCCTCTTATTCAGTGTTGATGGTGACTCTGTCGGAGCTATACCTCCTATATCGGACTGCTCTCCTCAATCCAAGGGGCTGAACAACGAAGGCTCTCCAGTTCATTCAAATATTAATTTGCAGGAGATTGGCCTGGGCGAGAATAGCAGTAGCCTAATAGGTGACGAAAGCGGCAGTTGCAAGGGGGTGACGAATGCAGTTATGGGGTCAGAGAATGGTTTGGACTCCTCTAATAACCACTCTACGACAGGTCAGGACATTGTGAATATTAGCATCAGCAATAATAGTGAGGCTGCGTGCAGTCCTAGGGATAATACCCCCGAGGGGGGAACCCCAAAGGGAAAAGGCTCGAAACCGGGTCAGACTGGTAAGGGTGGCAGAGGCCGTCAGGGTGTCGGCACGAAGGCTCAGATTTCAGAGGCACTTTGACGACTGAAGGGGGCATCAAGCTCTACTAAGGTGGGCTCGGGGGGAGCCCGCTACGGAAATGGGTGTCATCAAAGGGTGAAGTGAGATCAATTGTCTCTAGGCTATCCAATTCAGGTATACAGGGGGCAACGGCAGTTTCCATTTTGCCAGATAGTCATCTACACTCTATGGTTACTACTTCAGCTAATACCCACATAGTCCCGCAATCAATTAGAAATTCTGAGATGGTGGTGGCTAGCTCACACAACGTGGACAGCTTACAATTCAGGGCACCTGGTGCAGTTACTGGTTCTGGTCAAAAGTAATCTCGTGCGGAGCTCTCTAATACTAAGGGGTCATCACCTGTTGTAATCAGTAACCAATCTGCAGTGCTTAGGCCCCTACCTTCATCCCCGCTACACTGGTTACTCAAGAAGTTGGATCAAGGCGTAATGCCGAGCTGAACCAGTTGGTGGAAAGGGACGAAGAGGGCGATGAGCCATCACTTTCCAGAATTATGCAGGCACTCAATGTCCAGAGAGCTGAAGCACACGTTTACTATCAACAGGCAAGGGGGATAGTACTGAAATCAAACAAGCACTGTCTGAGGTCACTGCCAAGGTTTCTCTCTTAACAGCTGTGGTCTCCGATCTTCAACATCGGGTGGCAGCCGTGGAGGAGGTTAACACTCACACTGTTAAGTTGGTCACTTCACATGAGTCACAGATGGTCTTGATGCAGCACAAAATTGATGATCTTTAAAATCGGCAGCGGCGCCATAATCTGAGGATTTTCGGGGTCCCGGAAGGGAGGGAAGGCACCGACCCTCGAGCATTTGTTTTTGATCTTTTGCAGAAGGCCTTCCCTGACTTAGAAAACTGGGACATGGACACACAAGCCCAAACAGCGCATCGTTTGCCACTATTTCTTCCTCCAAGCACCCAATCTAAAACAAATTTTGCTAGGCCTATTCTGGTATTTTTGGGTAATTTTTTGCTCCATCAGGCCATCTTTTTTAAGGCCCGGCCGTCGGCTCATGTTAATGTAGATACTATGTCAATTTTTGTGAGGTCTGATCTGTGTAAGTCAACCATGGACAAGCGATGGCAGCTACGCCAACTTATGGATTCATTTAAGACTGTTTGCTCACAGGTTTTTTTACAGGAGCCTGCTCGTTTAAAAATTATCAAGGATGGCCGTACATATTTCTTTGTTACTGAGCAGGAGGCAAAAAAGACATTGGTTAAGTGGCACTCCACCCCCAATGCTTGACTTGTACACTATCTTGGTTTAATGTGTATGGGGGGTTGACAGAAAATGCCATAAGGGATTTAATGAAAATGGTTCTTTTTCTGTTCTATATTGAAAGTGCTGGCCTTTCTAGTTTTGGGGGATTTTTGTAGTGAGCATTATTTTCCCAGGAGGGGATTTTTCTCTGTTCGTCGGGCGGGTATGGATGGAGGTGGTATGGTGTGGGGGCTTGGTGGGGGTTCTGGGGGGGCTGCTATGGCATCCTTCGCTTGCTGTCAGTTCAGGACAGCTTAACATGGGGGTGATTCATTTTTCAAGAAACGGGGTGGGGGATGGGAGGTGGTGGGGAGGTTGTGGGGAGAAGGGGGGGGTTAAATAGCCACGTTGTAGTTAAAGTAGCACAGAAAAGGTAGAAACATAGTATTGAGCATAGGATGGGGAAAGATTACTCTTATTGCTATGGATAGAGTACGATTCGGTAGTACAACATTTGTTTAATGTTGAGTGTTAAATTTATGAGTTGGAACGTTTGTGGGCTGAATCTGGCTAGTAAAAGGCGATTAGTAGCTGAAGAGCTTAAAGGATTTAAGCCTCAAATAGTCTGGCTTGCTGAAACCCACTTGGCCTATAAAGACAGAACTTATTTTAAACAGCTTGGCTACGATTTGATTGTGTGCACGTCGCAGATGGCATCTATACGTGGGGTCGCCCTACTGAAGGATAAATATTCCATAATCACGGTTCTACCTACACATTCCGACTCCAGGGGAAGATGGGCAATTGCTCAGCTCTCAATTCTTGGATGTAAGGTGACAGTATGTATGGTCTATGGCCCTAATGTTGATTGCCCTGAGGTTATTTCTTATCTAAACTCTGAATTGTTGGAATGTGCTAAGGGTTCTCATAGTAATGGGAGATTTCAACTGCATTTTAGATAAAAAAAATTGATACTACAAGTACGTCTGTTAGAGCTAGAATGGTTCAGGTGAGGGTAGCTATACGTGACCTGCTACATATTCATCAGCTGGGGGATGCTTGGAGGATACTGTTTCCTACAACGCCGGGGTTTGCTTCTTTCCCCTCCTCACAAACACTATTCCAGAATTGACATGATTTTTACTAACTATGCTTTGTTGGCCAATGCCTCTATGATGGTATGTCCCAAGGTAACTTCGGACCACAATCCCATTATGCTTACCGTACACCTTGGGTCGTCTAGGGGAGAGCAAGCTAGGGAATTTTCTTTTCCTAGGCATCTTCTAAGCAATTCTGATTTTGTAATCTATATGCAAGAGGTTCTGAAGGAATATATAGTAAACAATCTCCATACTACATCCCTTGCAATGGTCTGGGATTGTCTAAAAGCATGTGTGAGAGGAGCTACTTTTCAGTATATAGTTAAGCAAAATCTCCTTAATAGTAGCCAGCTTGGAAATGAACATAGGCTATTTATTGTGTTAGAACAGCAGCACGCTCGAGCAATCGCTTTGAAGGACACTGGTGAACAGCATATATATGCACAAATTATCGACGTAAGAGCGAAGATTAGCAGAAGGTTGAAGGACAAAGTTGCTAATCATTTTCTTAAGTTTAGAACAAAACAGTTTGAGTATGGAGAGCGGGTGGGACGGGTATTGGCCTACCAACTTGCTGACCAGAGGGCTAAGTCGCATATTAAGAAAAGCAATGGTGTGGATGGTATAACCTATACGAAACCCCAAGACCTAGTAGAGCAATTTAGGATTTTCTATGCCACTCTGTATAAGGAGTCAGTAAGTTTCAATCAACAAATGGCTACAGATTATTTACAAGAGAGCGTTCTACCTGCTCTGGATGTGTCTCAAACTTTGGGATTGGAAAGTAATGCTGAGCTTGAGGAACTGAATTTAGCAATTGCGGCTTTGCCCTGTGGGAAAGCGGTTGGCGAGGACACCATCCCGCTTGAGTTTTATAAAATATTCAGGGATGTATTGACTCCAGTACATCTTGAGTTGGTCAATGAGATACTGCAGGGAGGGGATGCGCCCCCATCGCGGAACAAAACTAATATTGTTGTTTTTCCCAAAAAGGGCAAATCAGTGGAGGATATGGGCTCCTACAGACCGATATCCCTAATTAATGCGGATGCGAAAATCTTTTCAGAGCTTCTCGCTTCCTGCTTAGCCCCATTAATTCATCTAGTGGTTTCAGGAGAACAGCATGGTTTTGTTCCAGGTAGGGACATGGCAGCACACATAAATACAGCTATTGCAGCATTTGATTTTGTTAGCCCCTTGGATCAGCGGATTGGGATGTTGATGCTGGACGACGAGAAGGCCTTCGACCGAGTATCTTGGGGGTTTCTATGGTGCACTATGCTCTCTTTAGGTCTCGGTCGAAGGTTTGTCTCAGCGGTACAGAGACTTTATCATAATCCAACCGCTGTTATTAAACTTAACGGTCTTGCATCCTGCTTTGTTTGTACTCAGCAGGGTACGCGGCAGGGGTGTCCGCTTTTCCCTTTATTGTTTGCTCTTTACATTGAGCTGTTCATTAGGCATCTTCTCCATAATGTCTCTATTTTGCCAGTGTCCTTCAATGGCATGATTAAAAGTTACTACTTCTGCAGACGACATCGCTATATTCACCACAGACTAGAGTAGCCTATAGCAGTGTTAACTCACGAGGCACAACATTTTGGATCCTTTTCTGGCTACAAGCTCAATTTAAACAAGACGAAGTCAATTATAAATTACATACCAGAATCAGCTTCACCTCGGTTAGGTATCACTACTTCTGCTACCTACCTTGGTGTGTGTCACAGCTGTCGTACTGAGGATTTTATGGCCTTGAATTACGAACCAATGCTTAAAAAAATTGCTACTGATTTGCGTAGGTGGCATAAGCTGCCATTGACTATTATTGGGAGGTCTAATGTAGTAAAACTGAACATCTTACCTAAATTTCTTTAGTTGTTTCACACTATTCCTTTAAGAGTTCCGATGTCCTTTTTTAAGCGGCTTGATAGTGTTATTGGAAGTTTTATTTGAGGCTATCGTAGAGCGAGGAGAGCTCTCAGATATATTAAATTGACATATGAGCAAGGCGGGTTTAAACTTCCTGATTTTAGAACCAACTTTTGGGCAGCCTTTCTCAACGGTATCCAGAGCTTACTTTTGGGACCCAACGTGGGCAAAACGTGGTTGCGTATCAGCTAGCTTATGGCTTAAACACGGGGTTTCTACTACATCATTTGTCTGATCCGAATTACTACAAGAGAGTTCGCTTCAAGATAATCAGACATATCTCCCGATTCTGACAAGATATCTGCAAAGCTTTTGCAGTGCCAGATTTACACAAATTTATATTTTTGTGGGGCAATCCGAGGTTTCCTGGTATTTTTTCAGACTCAGTGGGGAGAATGTGGCTACAGTGTGGTATAACACGGCTAGGGCAGCTTTATGACGAATACGGTTTTAGGTAATTTTCCTCATTAAAAGATGAATTTGGGTTATCCCATAATTCTTTTTTCAAATACCTGCAAGTTAGGGATTTTATATAGGGGTTTTATAGGGAAAGCCTACCAGAGTTTCATATCTGAATTGGAAGATGACAGAATACAGATTACAGCTAAATTGAATCCTATGTTTGCAATTGATATTACTACAGAAGAGGTCTTTGATTCACTGGTCTCAATCAACTCTGCTGTCACCTCAATCAATTTAAAGTTGCAACAACATCGCATTATGTTTATGCTGTACTACACCCCTAAGGTTATTTCTAAATGGGCTATTACCCATGATTCTTCGAAGTCATACTGCCCTAAATGTAACAAATACGCCGTGGATCTCCGACATATGTTTGTTATGTGTCGGGGGGGCGTGGCTTGGATGCCGAGGGGAATGGCGGCGTGAGCTCGGGGCTCCGCACCCGATCCCCACGAAAATCCGGATTAACTATACGGAATCTGCCGCGAGCGGCGCCACTGCAACGGCGTTGGAAGCGGACTGGATGGCGGCACCTCTGGGGACGGACACTGGGTCGGCTCCCGGGAGAATTGGGACGCTGACGAGTGCTGAGAGCCCAGAGCGTAACGCGGTTTAAAGCGATCTAAAATGGCGGCCGAGGCGAAATACCGGCACCGTTGAAGGAGGCCTGGACAGCGGAGACTGCGGGGGTACGACCGGGGAGGAGACGAGCCCCGTGGAGAGCGCCCTGACTGCGGGCGGTGAATCGAGCTGAGCCCGGAGCACCGCGGGTAGGAACGGTATGGGCGGACGACCGGCCGCCGGATGCCGGGAACTGCACCGGCGCCTGCCCTGCGGCCCAATGACTGCCAGCGTTAAGGGACGCGGAGGCGAGAAGACAGACTAGGAGAGCGGCGATCGGCGGGCTCGGGCGTGGAGCCGAGGGGGGACTTGCCGCCACCGCCCGAGCGCCGAGGAATGAGCCCCGCGACCTAGGAGAACTGGCGATGGGCCCAAGGAGACCTGCGACGGCACCTGAGGCGGCGGAGTGGTGAGAAGACCGGGGCCCCCGGGGAGACGACCCGCACCCCTCGGAGTACCTACACGGAGCGCAGGGAGCTGGAGAGGGGGGAGCGACCGGAGGCCCTGGCGGCACTGCGGAGACCGGTTTGGGCAGCAACAGGCGAGTGAGCGCCGGACCGCGCTTGCCACGGGAGGCGGAGCCCCTGGAGGTCGCTGGCGTGGAGGATCGCGAGTGGGGACTGGCCGGATTGCAGGAGAGTGCCCTGGCTGCGGAGTGGACGGGGGGCTGGAGCACTGAGGCTGACGCACCGGGGGTGCCCAGTGGAAGAGTGACTGGAGTACTCGCTGCCTGGGGGCTCGGAGCAGCCGCAGAGTAGGACGGGCCTGCAGAGCGGCATGTGAGGCTTGGTGGTGCCCTGGCGCGGGCGGCGAGGAGGATCGGGCCGCCGGGTGAGCACGCCGGAGCGTGGAATAAGGAGCGAGAGTAAAGGCGGCGACGCCAGCTCACCCGTGGACCCGGAGTATCGGGACCCCCACGTCCTCCCGGCTTAGGAGACGACACAGTAGCGCCCCATCGACGGAGAAGGGTCTGGTGGAGCTCACACCCGGGTGGCGACTTGACCGCGACTATCAGAGGAGGCGACAAGATGGGCAAGCCCAGGGTTAAAGGCGGGGAAGTGGCGCCAGGCGCGGATACGCAAGACGGAGCCGCCCAAAGTCCCGCGGACTTGCAGCAGCTACGTGACTGTATCCTGGAGGCCATAGCAGCCACGAAGGACGCATTGCAGCAGGATATAGCACAAGTGGCATCGGGATTGGGGATTCTGCGGGCGGACCACGCGAAATTAAAAGACAGAGTCAAAACGGTGGAAGACACGTTGCAGGACATACTGCCGGCGCATAAATCCCAGGAGGGGCGTCTAGCAGAGGCGTTGGAACGTATTCAGGTCCTGGAGCGGCAAGCGGAGGATGCTGAAAACCGAAGCTGACGCAACAACGTCCGCTTGGTGGGTCTGCCGGAGCAAAAAGAAGGGGACGACATGGTGGGATACCTGGATGCCTGGCTGCGGTCCGAAGTGGCACCGGAGGAACTCTCGCCCTTCTTTACATTGGAGCGAGCGCACCGAGTGCCGGCGAGGCCCCCCAAACCTGGCCAACCCCCGGGCCCAGTGGTGATAAAGTTACTGCACTATAAGGACAGGGACCGGCTGTTGCAGCGAGCCAGAGAAGCGGGACCGTTTCAAGTGGACAACAGTAACGTCACAATGTTCCCGGATTACACATTCGAAACTCAGAAACTGCGTGCCTCCTTCTTATTACTCAAGCGCGAACTGCGAACAGAGGGCATACAATACTCGCTCCTTTTCCCGGCCAAGCTGCGTGTTGTCGTGGACAGCAGGACGCTCTTCTTCTCAACTGCGGCGGACGCCTGGACGTGGTGGGACACTTACAAGGCAAGAACGGACGGGACAAGAGCTCGGACTGCGGAAGGGCGGGACCCGCAGCCAGTGCGGAAATCGCGGAGGCTCCGGCAGAGAAGGCAGAGAGCTGGAAAACCCTCGGAATCGCAAACGGAGGAAGAGAGGAGAGCGGCGCTGCAAGCAGTAGCGGATCTGTCCGGAAAGGTTGCGACCCAGTCATCCCGCGGATCGGGCTCAGACAGTCATGTCACGAGCTCGGAGACGGACCGCTCTGAACCTACTGGGGCCAAAGGCCCAGTGGTGACCCCGCAGACATCGGGGGAAATTATTGAAGGCTGATGAAGCAGTCCTGCCAGAGGGCCAACGTAAGGGGGCTGGGGAGCCGACTCCTGCAGGGGACGACGCGTGCAGTGGAGCTGCTCAGATTTTCGTGAGTGACAATAGGGGGTTGGGGTGCGGGGGGACGGGATTGTGATTGCCTCCTTCGGTACCGAGCTACACCCTAGAGGCCCGTAAGGCCACTGCAGTGCAGACTGCGGTTTAGGTGATTGGTTGAGCGGGTTTGCTCTTCTTTATTTTGGATGGGGGCTGCTTCTTCGAAGTTAGGTCCTGTTCTGGGGGGGAGGGGCCGAGAGAAGTTGGGGGAGCTCGAGGCGGAGGGGAGGGAGGGGGGGAAGAGTTTCTTTTGGGGAGGGGTGGGACAGTGTCATCGAACGCGACTGGACATAGAGGGGTGTTACACCGTGGCCTCTGTCATGGGACTATGGCTAATGCGGGGATGGTGAAGTGTGTGACATGGAATGTGCGAGGACTCTACACCATGGCAAGGAGGCATAAGATTCACGCTTACCTGGTGCGCAGGGGTGTTCAGATCGCGCTTCTGCAGGAAACGCATTTAACGAAGCAAGAGGGCATTGCGCTGCAGCGCAGGTGGAGAGGGCAGGTATTCAGCACTGCATACTCCGTGTTTGCGAGGGGGACTCTGATATGGATAAGAGCGGGCCCCCCCTTTCAAGTAGTGGGGCACACAATACATCCGGAGGGCAGGTATGTTGCGGTTGAGGGCAAGCTCAGGGGTCGGGATATAGTGCTCTGTAGTGTGTATGCACCTAATATGGACCAGGGGCCCTATTTCACGAAATTGTCCGGAGCGCTAGCCAGGTACTTGACAGGCCCTGTTATGATGGGAGGGGATTTTAACTCCATCGCAGACCCTGCACTAGATAGATCCCACCCACCATTGGGGACGTCCCCAGTACACAGACTAGCGAAGCACAGGCTCGAGTGGCAGGGGAGGTGGGGACTGGCGGATGCTTGGAGGGCGCAACACCCAACAGAGAGGGACTACTCATATTACTCACCTTTGCACGACCTGCATGTCCGACTGGACGCTTTCTTGTGCTCCCCGGCGGTGTTTCAAACTGTGGCACACACAGAGTATTTAAGTCGCACGATATCTGACCACAACCCTTTATTAATGACCCTAGAATGGATGGTTGAGACCCCGCGGGTCCCACTATGGCAATTGCGACCGGACACACTGGATGATCCACCGTACCGGGAGGCATTGAGAGAGAGGATCACTCATTATTTTACTGAGAATAGCGGATCCACGTCGGCCAGAGCGCTGGAGTGGGACGCATTCAATATAGTGGTTAGAGGACATTGTATAGGGAAGTACGCTGGTGTGCGCAGGACTCTGTTGGGAGATCTGGACACAGCAGAAGGGAAATTACGGGAGGATGAGAGGGCGCGGCCTGGTCGTCCTGAGCTCCAGGAGGCAGTGTGCGAGGCTAGGGAGGCGTTGGCGGTCGAAGTGGAGAGGCTCCGGAGCTACGACTACAAGAACTACTTGGTGAGGGCGCACGCAGAGGGGGATAAGGCGGGTACTCTGCTGGCTTGGCTGGCCAATCCCACTAGACGCAACCAACCGATTTTGGCCATTGAGAGTAGGGGAAAAGGCATGGTCACAGCCCAGGGGGACATACTAGATAGTTTCCGTTCGTACTATGGGACACTCTACGAGAGCGCACTAGAGGGGCAGGGGGAGGACACGGAGGCCTTTCTGGAGGGGCTGCAGCAGCCGCAGCTTGACCGAGAGGAGGCGGAGGCGTTAGGCAAAGACATAGACCTAGCGGAAATCAAGGGGCGGTGGCACGAATGGCGCGGAACAAAACCCCGGGCCTGGACGGATTGCCCATTGAATTTTATAGTAGGTACCTGGACCAGCTGGCCCCGCGGCTCCAGGAGGTATACCAGGAGGCCAAGGTTAGAGGGAGATTGCCACGGTCCATGCGCGAAGCACTGATGATCCCGCTGCTGAAGCAGGGAAGAGAGGGTACCGATCCGGCTTCCTATAGACCGCTGTCGATGCTGACGACGGACTACAAAATCCTGAGCACCATATTGGCGACCAGGTTGCTGCAGCATATGCCGAGGCTGGTTCACAGCGACCAGTCGGGGTTCATCCCTGCAAGAAACACCACCGCTAATATTCGTCATCTGATCCGGTTGCTGGGGGACCCGATGGAGGGAGTCCGCCTGCCACTCGTTTTATCGATCGACATAGAGAAGGCTTTCGATAGCCTGGAGGGGGACTACCTGTACAGAGTCATGCAGAGTTTTGGTCTTGGTGAGGGATACATAGGCTGGACGAGGGTCTTATATGCCTCAGCAGTGGCGAGAGTACGGTTGGGATCCCTCGTCTCGGACCGGTATCGGGTGGGGCGGGGCACCAGACAGGGGTGCTCGCTTTCCCTGCTGCTGTTTGTGCTGGTAATAGAGCCCCTGGCGGCCGAGGCAAGAAAAGGACGTTACTACGGGGGGCTGGTCTACAGAGGGACCCCTCAGTTCATCTCCTTATACGCAGACGACCTGTTAATGTTCCTGGAGGACGCTGCAGACGCACTGAATGGCGCGGAGAGGCTTCTCGCGAAATTTGGCAAGATGTCGGGATTGCAAGTAAACTGGTCCAAGACCTGCTTATTCCCGCTGCGCCAGGGTGAACCGAGACCGGACATCCGACCAATGCTCAATTGGGAGCCTAGCTGCCTCAAATATTTAGGGGTGCATATATATCACTCCGCTCTAGATATGCTGGAGGGCAACGTGGGACGCTGTATAAGAGCACTGAAGGGTAGTATGTCCTTTTGGGCCACTCTCCCGCTCTCGGTGACAGGACGCATCTCCTTATTGAAAATGATAGCCTTACCGCGCCTCTTATACTACTTCCGCACACTCCCGGTGTGGATTCCGAGTTCTGTTTTCCGGCGGCTGCGCTCACTCTTAGTGTCGTTCCTGTGGGGAACGGGAAGGCGCAGAATAGCGTTGGCAACTCTGACCCGGAAACATTACAGCCGATGACAGCTCTGAAAGAAAAGTGGGAATTGGAACTACAAACAGAGATACCCGACACCACATGGGCGGGCTTGGTTAGGAGGGCCAGGAAGAGCACAAGGAACGCACGCTTCCAATTGATACACTTTTATATCCTCCACAGGGCTTACCTCACGCCAGGTAAACTTAGGACATATTTCGGAGCGGAGGAGGCGGCGTGCCCTAGGTGCGGCACGATCGGAGCGGAGCTAGGCCATATGTTATGGGACTGCCCTCACCTGCGCGATTATTGGAGGGAAGTGGGCGAGACACTGACCGAGGTAACGGACAGGGATTTGCAATATAGCAAAGCGGTCTGCGTTCTGCACTGGTTCCCACACACGCCCAAGAACAAGACCACGAGTAGATTCATAGACATGGGCCTCCTTTTGACGAAAAGGGAAGTGACGAGACTTTGGAAGTCGAAGGTGGGGCCTACGCATAAGAGATGGCTCAAGGAGCTGCAGAAATGGGCGGCGTGTGAAAGCACACTTAGGTACCAGCTGGCGAGCCGCAGGGAGGATGAGAGGGCGCTAGAGACGGCTGCGGCGTGGGAGGTGTTAGTGCAGGCCCTGCGCGACAGTGCAGTTGGGGAAGAAGTGGAACCATTGGACAGTGGGGATAGCCCCCGGGCAGTGCCGGCCACACACATACAGTAGACAGTTATATACTTCTGATACGTACCCAGAACAGCATCCTCAGGCCGAGACCAGTCGTAGACGAGAGCACTGTTGGGAGGGAAGGGTGGGTGGTGGGGAATCGGGATTGGGGAGGGGATAGGACGGGGTGGAGGGACAGGGGGCGTCAAGAAAACTTCAAAGCGGAATGCAGACATCCTATGAGGATACAAACAACTCTATTGGGTGACGCAGGTTGTGTAAATTGTCCCACATGTTACCGCTGCCCGGCCTCAGGGATGTGGGCTAATAAGCTGTGTATCAAAGCCTTCTGGCCTAGCAAAGGACCTGCACTGGCGCTAGCGGTGCAGGGCCGCTATGCATGTACGACGATTCTCCTGTGATTCTGCAATAAAAACGGTTTACAAAAAAAATAAAATATGTTTGTTATGTGTCCACGGCTAACCATGTTTTGGTATGAGGTTGCCTGTGTGTTGAGTAGGTTAGCTGGCAAGGAGATTCAACTAACCGAGAAAGAAATTCTATTGGGGACAGTAGCGGATTTGGGCAATCTATCGAAATCTTTAGTTTCAATTATTATTGTTTGTGCTCGATTGTGTATTGCCAGGGTATGGATTGACATACTTAGTCCCAAGATTACTGACTTTTGGTTATTATTGAGGGGGTCTATGAAATGGAATTGGCATTAGCTAAAGCTAGGGGTTTACGGTCAATGGTTAAATTTGGGAGGGTTTAGTCAAGTCTTCAGTGGGATTAATCATTTAATTGTTATTGGTATTGAGTGTTTGTATATATTTGTAACTCTTCTCGATTGGGCTTTGTCAATACTTCTATCATGGCTGTTTGTTCATGTTCTTTTCTATGCTTATTATGTTATGTTCTTATGTTTCGTACTTTTTCTTCTCTGCGCTATGTATGTTTTTGTTCTTATTGTACTTACATTTGGCTAAGAAAATAAAAAATAAAAAAAACAACGCCATTAGCTTTAACTTACACAAGTGCTATGACCGATTGCATTGCAAATGCTTGTTTCAGATATGTCAAGGTAAGGAGACTTTTTCTTATAAAAGAAGAAAGCAGTCAGCAGTGATACCATATGTACCAAGAGGCAAGATCAGCATGCTCATTCATGCGTTCATTAGTTAAAGAATGAGGAATGACGTTAAGGCTTTTTTATAGCACCGCTTTACAAAAACTCCAAAATGCATCTAAAAGCCCGGTTGTGAAGCAAGTGCAATTACTGGGGCAGGTTATGTGGCGCTGCGGCACACAACATGCTCCAGCAAGACACTGCCAGGAGGCAGAAGCTGTCAAAACTTTCACAATGGCTTTCAATGATCTGCCAATGGGTGAGTCCCCTAACCTAATGAGGTTGGAGAAATCTTGTCTATTTAAACTCGGGTCCCAACAGCAGAATCTGACTGTTCGCAGGGATCATTTCGCAGAAGGAAGCGTCTGCCCAAAAGCATCGTGCTCAATATTTCTTTGTAAGTATCAAGGTATTGCTCTACAATCTGTATTATGAAACACTGTAAGTGTTTTACTGGTATTATTAATGTTGCTTTTTTGTATTGATTGGCGAAGAAGTAGGTAAACAATGACTCCTGATTTCAGACCATTTCTGAGTCCTGGTAGGCATTGTTAGTAAGAAGCTCAGTTGGAAAAGTTTTATTTAATACTTTGGGATGGATGTTTAAAACACCACTTAATAGTGCAAATCTAGGGTTGATTTCTCCATAACTCATTGCTTTGCCGCACACAATTTATGGGATGGAACTGGTAAAAACTTCTTTATGCACTGTACAATTGAAGGAATGTGCAGAATAGAATATCGCGAGTAAGATCACAATTGACCAGCTCATTTTGCATGGCAGTACAGCAATCAAGCATAGATAACAAGCATTGGCAAAGCCAATAAGTCCCCCATGAGAGTTGTTTTTGAGGTGAATTAGTGCTGTGCACACCACTGACCTTTTTAGGTCTGTCCTATGTCTAGCCAGCCTCATGTTTTCTGAACAATATAATGCAAATAAATATATACATATATAGGAGCACCCCTTCAACCTTTCTTCATTGTTCTGTTGACATGTTACTCAAATTATATTCCCACCCACTGCAGCAAAACATATAGATCAACATACCAGCCCTCATCTGACATTGGATGCCTTTACTTTGAGTGACTGCAAGTTGCCAATGTACACCACCACCTAAAAATTAGTTAGCTCAAAATAGAAATTGTTAAACACTTGAACTTCCCATTGACTAATGGTCCCTATGTATAGTATTGTCACATCAATTATTTTAACAACTTTCAATACATTTATTGTGAACTACAATGTTCATTCCTTACTATAAAGGAGGTTTGGCATACATAGTTATCCTACTGATAATGAGCACAAGTAATTAGAGTAGCTAAAGTATATATGGAGATTTTAGGTTGAAGCCACAATCTCTAAATTGCAACCATTGTCAACTGACTAGAAAGAGTCCTGTAGTAACTACTTGTGAAATTGCATCTCGCCCATTGGAGTGTTGTACAAGCACTGTCAATATAAAGTAATCATCCCTTTTAAATCAAAGACAAAACTTACACCTACCTAAATGTAAAACGTCAAAGTATATCATCTCATTATGCTTACCAGTGCATGAAACTTCCTATACATAGTAGGATGTGATCACAAACTCAAAAGAAAGAAATGTATTTAAAGGTGTAACTTCAACTCGTTATTATGAAACAGCTATGGCAAAAAATGAATGCTATAGATAGAAAAGAAGCACAAACATGTATAGAAATGCATGTACTAAAGCCACACCCTCCTTGCTTCGTACAAGTCATTTGAAGCAGTTGCTTCAGACTTGAGTTGAATCTCTATTAGCAGCAATTGGAACTGCAGCTTCATGAAAATAGATCACTGCTTTTGCAGTTGATTTGTGAGGGACACCAAGTAACAACTAGTGGAACTGCAGCTTGCTGAAAGAGTTGTAATGCTTTGCATTTGACTTGTGAAGGCACCTAATAATTGACTTGTGGAACTGTAACTTCATGAAAGAATATCAATATATTTGCATGTGACTTCTGAGGAATACTTAGTAATGGCTTGTGGAGCCGCAGCTTTGTTATACAATTGCAGTTCTTTTACATATAACTTATGAGGGACACTTAGTAACCACTGAAGCTTCATGTAAGAATTTTAATGCTTTTGCCTCTGCCTCGATAGGGAAACCTAGTAGTGACCAGTGGAGCTGCACCTATATGTGAGATTTTCAAAACTTTTGCATTTTACTTGTGAGGGACACCTAGTAAGGACTTGTGAAGCTGCACCTTCCCAAAATATTTTAAATGTGTTTGCATTTGACTTGTGAGGGGCACATAGTAACAACTTGAGGCAATGCACCATCATGAAAGAACATCAAAGCTTTTGCATTTGACTTGAGAGGGATGCATAGGGTAATATTTACTAAGGTTCTGTGTCGGGTTGCATCCCGTTTATGGTGCAAACTGGAATGGCATGTTGAGCAAAAAAAACCAATGGATTTAGTCCCAGATCTCTGTACTCGGGTGAATGTATGACATTGTTCTGCATTCTGTCCATCAATTGTTTTTTTGCATTTGTCACCCCTAGTGGGACGGGTATGCCCAGAAGTGGGTACCATGCTCTCCATGCCACTGGAGTCAAGCTGTCCTGGCTGATGAGGGGTGTTAGAAATGAGATTTCTGTTTGACTAGGGAATGCGCCTAAGCTAGGCAGAAACCACCACTCTAGTAAGGGCAAGGGAGATACACGCCGAAGATAACCCCTGCTCACCCCCTTGGTAGTTTGGCACAAGCAGTCAGGCTTATCCCAGAGGCAAGGTGTAAAGCGCTTGCGCAACACACACACAGCGGCGACACACTAGGCACACCACAAAAGAAACTCCACACAAGTTTATATCAAAAACAGCCTTTGTATTACTCATAAACACATTAGAGTCATAATCTCGAATGTACACTGTGCCACATGGCACTAGGCAATACTTTACAGTGGATTTTATACATGACAGGACCAATTGGGCCACTGTCAGAACTATTAGAACCGGCAGTAAAAAACAACACAACCAGTAAGTACTGATAAAGACACTTTGCATAAATCACATCAGCATTAGGCATAAATAACAGTGTGCATAAATCACATTAGGTATAAACCATCCTAGGCATGTATCCTACATTAGCAGTGCACCTCAGTAGCACTTAGCATAGACACATTATGTAAAATAACATTAGGCATAAACACATTATGCCCCACATTAGGGCCTTGCGCCCTACCTGCACCTCAGGCTCTCACAGGCCTGCTGGCCTTCCTCTGGTGCAATCAATCGGCCCAACTGTGTGCCCTCTCCAGCCCCACTCACTGGGGCTTCGTTGCCTTCGAGGCAGATGCAATTTGCCAGATAGAGGCAGTCACTGAGGGAGTCTGCGAGGCTCCGGTCCTCCTCTTCTGCGACCCGGTGAGCCCGCAAGGCTCCTTGTTCCATGGCCAGCCCACGGGGCGCTCCTCCTCAGTGTGGGGAGCCCCACCCTTAGTCAGGCAAGCACCTCCTGGCTTCCGGTTCATCTTCGCCTGGCTTCCGGCAGGGATTCACGGAGCCAAAGTATCCGTCGTGCCTTGGTCCTGGCGAGGCAGCTCTGAACACGCTGCACAACCGCACACTCCGGACACAGCTGGGACACTCCCCAATAGAGCAGCCCTCCACCCAGGCTTCTAGACAGATCGGTGAATGAACACCGTGCTCGGCCAGTCTCTCCTGTGGCACACCAAGCAGGGAGCATAAATCTCTCCCATCATGCTGGAAGCTGGAGCCTTCCCTGGCTCACTGGCTCAAAGGGAAAATAAAGAAATGCAGCGCTCACCACGCACTTGCATAGGGCAGTGCTGGCCACAAAGGAGTGCAAAACACAGGAGTAGTCCTCTCCTCCAGCCCTAAAGTCACACAGGGCAGAGCTGGGCCAGGCAGGCCAGCTCACAGGGCCCTCCAGCAGAGGGACAATCCTTTGTGGTGGTTCCTGCTGGTGCCCAGCAGCCCTCTTCGCCCAGGTCCAAGCAGATACAAAGTAGCACACCTTACATGGGGTCTCAGCCCCAATATTTATATCAGCCAAGTCTTTGTTCTGCCCTGGAACAGCGGTTGGAGATCGAGTCCCAACTGGTTCTGGGGGGTACTGAAGCACTTTCTATACAGTGTTCACACCCTCCTTTCTCAGGTTCAGCTCTTGCCCCAGACACACCACAGGGGGGCGGATCCAGCATTTTACCAGCCAGGCACAGACCTATTCAGGGTCAGGGGCTAATCCTCCCACTACTCTGAATGCAGATCTGCCCATTCAGCCTGGTGCTGACTCACCCAGCCCCTCTGGGGCCACGCACCTCACCAGCCCCTGTCACTCCAGACCCAGACAGGCAATACACATCAGACAGGCACAAAGACACATAGCACACAAAAAATGCCAACTTCTAAAAGTGGCATTTCTAAAAAGTGTTAATAAATCTGCGCACAACATTACGCAGCATTTAGTATTACTATTCCAAACATACCAAACTTGAAAAACGCTGCTCCTCTCATATTAGGTATTACCACTGAAACACTTATCAGGTCATCCCCAATGCATTCCTATAGGAGGGCAGCCTCACAGCAGTGAGAAACCAAAATGGCTGTTTGTCACTAACGGGAAAACAGTTACTTACAGTTGAGATAAATCAATTTACACAACACACAGCATTAGTTGATCTACCAAATAATCAATATTAAACAATGAATAATAATTCAAAAAAACACACAATAATTTATTTTTTGATTTTCATATGAATTTCAACTCATTTATCAACTCATTTGAATATGAGCAAAAATGAAAGAGGCTGTATATACAATAATATTTACAAAGAAACGACGCAGTGACAGAGTGAATAAGGTGACTAGGTGTGATAGTGAAAATGTGAATATTTACAATGTATGTACGTGATTATCAATAAAATACACAAAAAGTTTTTGCAGAATTTTTGCAAAAAAGTCCTCAGCTTAGTTATGGGTGGATAATAGACCTTGTAAGGCACAAGTCCTAACTTTTCTGTATATACAAGGAATTCCAATTGGTACGGGACTGTGGAACCGTCAATGTTTCGACCCTATATCAACCAGTTGTTGTACACAGTCATATCGGGTCTTCTTCAGGACACAGGAGGTGTATAACAGCCTACATAAGATAAATATATATAGATCAGTATCTACGCTGTGTTAAAGGTTTAAAAGCAAGGAGAATAAGAGTTTCCCCATCAACTCACCTAAATTGCAGGTGATAGGACAAATGTCCACCAGTATGTCGTAGTTGCCACTCGATTTCAATCGGAAGGGACTACCTGGTGACATGTGTGCACATTAGTAAGCATATATTGGATGCAAAAATTAATTTTACAACATTAAGGGCCATAGAAAATTAATTACCAGAATCGTAGTAGATCTTGATTCGTCTTCGTCTAATTATTTAATCTTTTTCATCTCTTTCCATTCTGATTACCGAGACATGTTGTGAATTGCTACAGATATAAACCCAGATAGGCATAATCAGAAAGATGTTCGTATGACCGACATTAGGTACCATTATAAATTAATGGCCCACGTGATGGCTCACCTGACTTCAGGGTAGATAATTTACGTATAGTACTGCAGGGGGCACAGTCATCAGGATACAAATTCAACTAGAAAAAACCATAAATCAACCCACATTTAGTACCACTGAACTCGTTTAGTCTGTAGAAAGTTCAAATGACCCCAAACAATTAGGTCATAATTTCAAATATAACGCGTGCCTTGATTCCCTTCACTAACAAATTGCACAATGTTATCCCGATGGAGTTCGAAACCCCGAATCACATATGCTAGCGATGAGTCAATATATTCGATACATACGTGCACCATCCAGTGCATAATCAACCACTGAAAATATATACAAGGTCTAACTAATATAGACAATATAAACAAATCCGCCGTCATTTTACCGATAGCTTAGTGGCACTCAACAAGTGTCAGGCAAAAACAATTAGAGACGCCTCCTACCTGATGTTTTCGGCTTGTTTTTCTTAATCAAGGGGAGTCCGTCTGATGCACGCCGCCAGCCCGAGAGCAGGGCGTGCAGCAGCTAAATAGTAGCTGTCCATGGACACGGAAACAGGACTATTGTGGGTCTTTGCGGTTGGTCTCTCTAAAATAAACTAATTATTCGGGCGTCTAGAACAAAAGTCAGAAATGCCAAATTAATTGCAATATTTGAATGTATGGGATCTAAATCGGGCGAAAATATGACGTATTTAGGCAGAGGATATAAATTCTCAACCTTGCAAGGCTAATGCGAATATAACTTCCGAGCATTTCCTTATTCATCACAGTATTAATACGTTCTTAACAGCAAAGACCAAAGTGACAAATTATGTTCAATGCTTACGCACATGATAACTAAATCGGGCGAAAAAACATAAAAATAAAACGTTTTTAAAAACTTGCACTGCTTATTTACATCCAAGTTGGACATCATGTAACGAAGTCATGCCACAAAGAACAGTGGCAGTTCAACTAGATAGTGCAACAGTAGTGGACATAGGTATCAACTCAGGCAGTTCATATGGACCAGTTTGAGCATAGTATATATACATATAGCATAGCTGTTTTGTATAGAATTAAGTAACATTAAGATGGTTCCATTTAGGTATACATTTTTTACACCATGTGTTCGTCGCGCATTAAACAAACTCAGTTGTATTGAATGATGTAATAACAGTAGAAAGGTACATCAACACTGGCAGTGCACCTAGAACAGTTTGAACATTGCTGTATACAGTGTGTTTTATATAGAGTAGACGTAATATACAGATGGTTTCATTACATATACATTTTTCAAATGTTCGTCGCGCCTTAGACAAAAAACAAAAAACAGTGAGCATGACAGGAAGCTATGAATTATTATCGATGATCAAACATGCTTATCCCAGACAGGCGAAGTGGCAATCTATAATTACCTGAAGCATAACATTCCCAGTTGTTTATTGGTCTCCTCATTTTCATTGAGCCCTGTCTTTACAGAATCCAGAGAGTGGATCCATCTACACTCCTTATAGTTGAGCATGGAATGAATGTTGCCACCTCTCGAATGCAGCCGCACCCTCTCAATTACTGTCCATCTCATACTATCTGGTAGATGGTTGAGGCTTAAAAAATGATCCACCAGAGGTGCCCCTTGTGTTCTACACTTGATCCTGCTCATGTGTTGTAAGATTCTACACTTGATTTTTTGTGTAGTTTGCCCTACATACACTTTATCGCATGGGCAATAAATTGCATAAATAACGTTGTTGCTATTGCAGTTAGTAAATGTAGGTCGTGTGTAGCTTTTCGTACCATAAACAAATACGGTGCCCTCTATCGATGAAACACAAGCTTTACAATTGCCGCATTTTTTGTGGCCCAAGATCGGTGGCAATGATAGTTGCGAGCGTAAGTCTGGTTTAGGGGGACTCTGAAGGTAGGCATTAACCACAGCATCTTTTACACTCTTGCCCCGTTTGAAAGCAAATAGTGGTAATTCAGTAGTCCCAATTTCTGTAGCCACCAAGTTCCAATACTTAACAATTGTTTTCTTGATGGATTGGCTGTCTGGGTTAAAGGTGGTGACACATACCATTCTATCATTCGCCCTTTCACTTTTTTTAGTCTCTAATAGAGTCTCTCGTGGGCAGTACCAAGCTCTCTTTTTGGCCCGTTTTAAAAGGGTACTAGGGTAACCTCTGTCTCTTAACCTTTGTGTTAAAACTGTTGCTTCAGCAAAGTAATCTGTTCTCTGGGTACAGTTACGGCGCAGTCTAAGAAACTGCCCGTAGGGCAGATTATCACGGAGACTACGGGGATGGTTGGAATTATAGCTGAGGAGAGCATTTCTCTCAATCGGTTTTCTATACAGTCCAGTATAGAGTACCCCCTCCGTCGTTTTCACATTAAGGTCTAGGAAACTTATAGTTTCACTGTTCTCGCTCATTGTAAATTTTATGTCGTTGGATCTTCCATTTAGCCATTCAAAAAACGACCACAAGGTCGTAGTTGAACCGGTCCAGATCATAAAGACATCATCGATATATCTTTTCCACATATCGATGCTGTCTCTGTATGGATTATTCTCATCATACAGAAAGGTCCACTCAAAATTGTCCATGTAGAGATTTGCCAGGGACGGCGCATAGCTCGCACCCATAGCAACGCCCTTGCATTGGAAAAAGTATTGGTTCTGAAACACAAAATAGTTTTTAGTCATTGCGATGTCCAGCATTGTTATTAATTTTTGCATCCAATATATGCTTACTAATGTGCACACATGTCACCAGGTAGTCCCTTCCGATTGAAATCGAGTGGCAACTACGACATACTGGTGGACATTTGTCCTATCACCTGCAATTTAGGTGAGTTGATGGGGAAACTCTTATTCTCCTTGCTTTTAAACCTTTAACACAGCGTAGATACTGATCTATATATATTTATCTTATGTAGGCTGTTATACACCTCCTGTGTCCTGAAGAAGACCCGATATGACTGTGTACAACAACTGGTTGATATAGGGTCGAAACGTTGACGGTTCCACAGTCCCGTACCAATTGGAATTCCTTGTATATACAGAAAAGTTAGGACTTGTGCCTTACAAGGTCTATTATCCACCCATAACTAAGCTGAGGACTTTTTTGCAAAAATTCAGCAAAAACTTTTTGTGTATTTTATTGATAATCACGTACATACATTGTAAATATTCACATTTTCACTATCACACCTAGTCACCTTATTCACTCTGTCACTGCGTCGTTTCTTTGTAAATATTATTGTATATACAGCCTCTTTCATTTTTGCTCATATTCAAATGAGTTGATAAATGAGTTGAAATTCATATGAAAATCAAAAAATAAATTATTGTGTGTTTTTTTGAATTATTATTCATTGTTTAATATTGATTATTTGGTAGATCAACTAATGCTGTGTGTTGTGTAAATTGATTTATCTCAACTGTAAGTAACTGTTTTCCCTTCGGAACCATTGTTCATATATATTGATGAGGCCCAGGTTCCTTGGGTTATAGGGTTACCCCTGTGTGCTTAACTCTTGTTTGTCACTAACAGCACGTGTCACCCAGTTAAGGTAGATGTCCTACCTTTTACCTACAATGCATCCTGCCCATAGGGCTAGCTAGGGCCTACCTTAGGGGTGACTGACATGCGATAAAAGGGGGGTCACAGATGTGGCACCCACTTTATGTTCCGCCTCACAGCAGCAGTAAACTGCGTGCAGGCCCTGCAATGGCAGAGGCCTGAGACAGATTTGAAAGGCTATTTTGGTGGGTGGCGCAATCAGCGCCGCAAGCTCACCAGTAGCATTTAATTTACTGGCCCCGGGTATCTGAGATACCACTTTACAAGGGACTGACAGGTAAATTAAATTCGCCAAACTGGTATAGCCCAACCTTACCATGTTTACCACAGAGAGCACACATACTTTACACTGCACAACAGTGCTAAAGTGCCTAGAGTCCTAAAACCACCAACACCATCTCAGAAAAAAGACTCGAAGGAAGGCAAAAAGTTCAGGGATGACCCTGCAAAAGGGCCGAGTCCAACAAGGGGTGAAACCCCAAAACCAGTCCTAGGATGCTTGTTTCCAGTCCAAGGAGGACCTGACCTGGCAGTTCGGACTGGACTGTTCACATTGGGCGCAGGGTCAAGACTGATTTGCATATGGCTGTGTTAAAAAAGACAGCTCCTGAGGCGGAAGCCGGGAGTATTGCTCGCCATTTTTAAAGAATCAATCTGCTACAAAATTGTTTTTTTACCTGTGTGTCAATCTGCCCTGAGCACTCCCCCCTGAATTCGAGTCGCCGTTCACGCCGCACAGCCGATCTGAACGCTGCTGCGGGTGTAACCATTCTCTTGCCGCCAATTACGAGGACAGTGAGGCCACGTCCACCGCCCTGAGGCCACGCCCCCTCTACTGGTATTTAAGTCGCGCCAAACCCCAAACGCGCTATTACCAAAAAGACAGCTCCTGAGGCGGAAGCCGGGAGTATTGCTCGCCATTTTCAAAGAATCAATCTGCTACAAAATTGTTTTTTTACCTGTGTGTCACTCTGCCCTGAGCACTCCCCCCTGAATTCGAGTCGCCGTTCACGCCGCACAGCCGATCTAAACGCTGCTGCGGGTGCAACCATTCTCTTGCCGCCAATTACGAGGACAGTGAGGCCACGCCCACCACCCTGAGGCCACGCCCCCTCCTTTCCCTTACAAAAGATGTGCCTGGCCCAGACGCGCAGCGGACGAGCGCAGCGGGCGCTACGCCAGTGCGCCGAAGGCGCGCCAAAGGTAAGCCCGTCTGCGCCCGTCCACGACCGGCCGGGATCTAGGGGCTATACCCCCAGCTGGTTCGACTCAAAACTCGTCCACACCCATCCGCTACTCGCGCAGTGAATTGCTAGCCTTTCATAATGATAATAAGGGTATGAAAACACATCTATGTATCCAAACGGGGCCAGGATTATCCTATGGACCAATCTCCTGCCTCGCTTCTCGCTGGTCCAGCATGGGTCAAACTCCATCAGGAAACCACACAACCCATGCAAAAAATCACCTGACTCGTAACTGTCTATATTTTAACGCTAGATCCTTATCTAGACACGCCCTGGATATCTGGGATCTACTTATATCTAAGACCCCGGACCTAGTTTTCATTGCCGAAACCTGGCTATCCGAGACCAATGCTCCAGACTTAGCAAACGCCCTCCCCTCTAATTATAAAATCATTACGCAAGACAGACTTGGTAAAAGAGGAGGGGGGGTTGCTGTGATATTCAGGGAACAATTAACATGCTTTGTGGAACCTATAACTGCCCACATCGAACATCAGACCTTACCTTTTAAAGTACTCTACGAGGGCCTTACCATCCTAGCTGGTGCAGTTATATACAACCCCCCTGGACAACAAGCCAGTCTCGGCGCCAAATTATTGAATCAACTTCTGCCACTTTGTCTGACACACAAAAATTATCTAATTGTTGGCGATTTTAACATTCACTACGAGAAAATGGATGCCCCGGGAGCCCCCCAGCTTGAATATGACATGGGAATTCTCAACCTTAAGCAGTGGGTAGTGGGCCCCACTCATACAGCTGGCCACACACTAGACCTACTATTTACTAATATCGAATCCACCAACATAAGAGAGGTCCACCCCCTATCCTGGTCGGACCATTCCCTTATTTCCTTCTCACTTGACCTTCCCGGTAAACCTCCGAAACCCAAGGTAGCCCCTCATATCTCCAAACGAGCTTGGAGGCTAATCAACGAATCCAATTTTGAGAAACACTTTCAAGAGGCTAATATCAAACCATCGGAGGACTACTCTGTCTGTAATGACGTTGCCCTACTAGATGCTGGAATATTGCAAACATTAAATAAACTAGCCCCGATGCGGGAATCCAGAAAAAAATCTATAACAGAGAAATGGTATACCCCCCATCTAAAAAATCTTAAAAAGGAATGCCAAAAAACTGAACATCTATGGAGACAGTCCAAAGACAGCAAAACAAGACTAACCTATGTCCATAAACGAAAGCAGTATATTCTTGCCATCAAAAATACAAAAAAGGATTACTTCACTCAGCGCATTCAAGAAAACAGCAACTCAGCGAAAGAGCTGTTTAGGATAGTGAAGGAGCTTAGTAAACCATCTAGCACTTCACAAACACTCACCCCCTCGACTGAGGCCTGTGAGCGTATCAGTATCTTCTTTTCTGAAAAGATCAAGAAAATATACTCTACTTTCACCCCCCAATATACCCACAGCAACTTAGATAAACTATTTAAGATTGCGATGTTACCAGAAATACCCACAGCCCCACCAGACCTAGGAAATGCACCCCGCTTAACCAGCTTTGAACCACTCTCTGCAGATGAGGTTCTAGCAGTTCTAAACACAGTTAAATCTGGATCCCCTCGGACCCCTGTCCCCACTTCGTGTTTTCAGAAATTGCACCTACGCTTTGCCCCCTGATCACTCAACTTTTCAATAAATCGTTAATCACTGCCACCTTCCCTGAGGCCTGGAAGCACGCCTCTGTGACCCCCTTCTGAAAAAAGCGGGATCCGACATTCTCAATCCAGAGAATTACAGACCGATTTCCCAGCTTCCTTACCTCTCTAAAGCTCTGGAGAAATTGGTCAATGCACAGCTGACTAGGTACCTAGAAAGTAACTCCCTTCTGGACCCTTCCCAGACTGGCTTTAGAGCCAATAACAGCACCGAGGCAACGTTGCTGGCAGTGTCGGACAGTATCAGATCCTCCACCGATCAAGGTGGAGCGGTGGCGCTGATACTGCTTGACCTGTCAGCGGCATTTGATACGGTATCCCACGAGTGTCTGATGAACATACTTCAGAGCAAAGGAGTTCAATCCCAGGCATTGAACTGGCTACACTCTTTCCTGAGCAACCGTACCCAGGCAGTACATATAGGTCAGTTCCATTTAAGGCCCAACCCCATCGGCTGCGGGGTCCCTCAGGGCGCCTCACTGAGCCCCACTCTTTTCAATGTCTATATTTCATCTCTTGCTGACATTGGAAGGAAGTGGGGCATTGGTATCTGCTCCTATGCGGACGACACGCACCTGATGGTGGACATGGACGAAGGGCCAGATGTAACCAAAACCAAGTTACAGGATTACCTCTCCGAAATGGCACAATGGATGCATGATCACTGCCTAAAGTTGAATGCAGGTAAATCGGAGATTCTTCTGTTCGGTGGTGCCAAACGTATGTGGGATGCCACATGATGGCCACCTTCATTGGGATTGGCCCCCACTCCAAAACAACATGCCAGGAACCTGGGAATCATCATGGACGATGCCTTGTCCATGAAGGATCACGTCCGATCCCTTTTGGGCAAGGGCTTTGCCATACTAAAACTTCTCACCAGGATATTTCCCTGGATACCCCTAGACTGCAGACGTTCAGTTACACAGGCCCTATTGGTCAGTCGCCTGGACTATGGCAATGCGCTGTTTGTAGGGATGAACGAACATTTATTCTCCCGCTTACAGGTTTTGCAAAATCTGGCGGCCAAACTCATCTGCAACAAAGGTAAATGAGACTCGGCATCAGAATGCTTAAAGAAACTTCACTGGCTCCCGATGCGTCAGAGGCCTGCCTTCAAATTGCTTAGCCATGCCCATAGGGCTTTACACAAGACTGGCCCCACAATTCTCCAAGGGAAAATTGAATTTTATGTGCCCAATAGGAACCTACGCTCATGTCAATCAGCTTTGGCTAAAATCAAACGCATCTACAAAGTTAGAACAGACGGCCGCTCCTTTTCTTACCTAGCAGCAAAAAGGTGGAATGAGCTCCCCACTGACCTAAGACATACTACAAATTATCTCCAGTTTCGTAAAAAGTTGAAAACCCACCTCTTCCCCAATCCTTAAACATCTCAGCATACGCCATCAGCAGTCCTTATTTTGGTATAAAGCGCCGTGATATCCCATGGGATGAGTGTCGCGCTCTATAAAAACCGCAAATAAATAAATAAAACTGGAATGGCAAGGGGAGCAATAAAACAATGGATTTAGGCCCAGATCTCTATACTAGGGTGAATATGTGACATTGTTTTACATTCTGTCCATCAATTGTTCTTTTTGCAATTGTCACCCAGAGTGGAACGGGTATGCCCAAACGTGAGTACCATGCTCTCCATGCCACTGGAGTCAAGCTATCCTGGCTGATGAGGGGTGAAACCCGGAAACCAGTCCTAGGATGCTTGTTTCCAGTCAAGGGAGGACCTGGCCTGGCAGTTCGGGCTGGACTGTTCACATTGGGCACAGGGTCAAGAATGATTTGTATATTGCTGTGTTCAAACTGGAATGGAATGGGGAGCAAAACAACGATGGATTCTAGCCCAGATCTCTGTACTGCGGCGACTGTACGACATTGTTCTGCATTCAGTCCATCAATTGTTCTTTTTGGAAGGGACATCTTCCTGCACAAAAATAATCGAAGGAGGCATTTTCCTTGTTCTATGGGTGCTGTCAAATGCAGCACACGTGGAAAGAGGAGAAAACGAGGAGAAATGTAAACATTTTTTCTTGTTAACGCCTGCTTTGGGAAGGGGTTAGTTTTGCCACTGCCCCAGATTAATGCTATGTTGTAAATCTGGGGCAGTGTAAAAAACCATGTCTGTTGCATCGGAACACAACCAAACAACACCCATGGAACGCCCCTTCCACGCAGAGCAAGGCATTGGCTTACTCCATATGTACAAAGCCATGAAAAGCCACGCAAGGTGGCTTTGAGTGCCCTTGTAAATATGGACTGGCACACTGTAACCCAAGAATGTCACAAAAGTGACTCTCCTGTGGAGTAAAAGTGCTGCAGCAGCACTGTAAATATGCCCATGTGTGTGCTCTAGAATTGGAATGAGAGTCCTGGCATTAGAGCATTTTGGGATATAATCCTGCGTGAATAAACCATGCTCAAATAAGATCATAAAAACCCAATTTAGGTGTGAAAATGGTTTCTCACTCAATGCAAAAGCACGGTTTAATTAGAAAATGGATAAACAGACAAGAGTCGCTGCTTGGGATCACACAGCTTTATTCCCATGGGAATATATACTGCTCCTGGGCCTTCCAGCAACTGTACACTAACAGCACCAAAGGACACTGTGAATAGTGGATGTTACGCTATACAAAAATTTGACATGAATCACCCCTGCTCAGCACATTTCTGGTCGGACACCTTGACTGTAAACTAAAAGAGCTGCATGGAAAGTGAATGGAGTGCTGAAGCCAGAATTTAAAGGCGCAGGCACAGGCCAATTGGAGAAGTGGGCCAGACATGGCAGAGTTGAAGGGACAGTGAGCAGTGGGCATGCCTCTATTGAGAGGTGGCGAAGCAGCACTCAGATTTGACAGAGCATTTTCCACAGCATTACACCTTTCTTTGAAAAGACAGCACACCTGCCCTCATCTAGCAGGTGAGCATCCCATCGCAGCAACTCTAATCAGAGCACAACACATGGTATTTATATTGTTAGACCTGTTTTTTTCAGCATGTTCACCCCCAGACTTTTTTCGTTTGGTTTTCCTGTTTGTGACCCTGTTTGTATTGGTTTTAGGACTCTGGGCACTTTACCTCTGGAAATCAGTGCTAAAGTGCATATGCTCTCTGTGTAAACTGTTATTAGGCATTGGTGTTTCCATGATTGGGTTATTTGATTTACTTCTATGTCCCTAGTACAGTGCACTGTGTGTGCTGAGGGCCTGTAAATCAAATGCTGCTAGTGGGCTTGCATCACTGATTGTGCCACCTACACAAGCAGCCTTTCAAAGGGGTCTCAGACCTGTCACTAAGTGTCTGCGTGCAGTCTATGCTGCAATTTCGACCCGGCAAATGCACCCACTTGCCAGGCCCTAACCTTCCCTTTTTTTACATGTAAGCCACCCTTTAGGTAGGCCCAAAGTACTCATGTGGGCAGGGTGCCGTATATGTGAAAGGTAGGACATATACTGATGTCTGTGACATTTCCTGTTAGACAAATACAGTATATTTTGTTTTTCACTATTGAAAGGCCACCTCTCCCATAAAAATGCCTCTTTTGTTAAGGATGATTTTTATATTGAGTGTTTGAAAATACCACTTTTAGAAGTGGTTATTTTCTTGCTTAGCCAACCTGTGTGCATCTGCTGGTTTGTGGATTGACTGTCTGGCTTTGGAGTGACAGGGGCTGGGGATGTGCATTCACTGTCGACAGCCACTGGGGGTGGAGGGGGTTTGAGGTGTGTCCTGCCTTTCCTGGATGAGCCAGGGCGGGGCTGAATAGACCTGGGCTGCATTTAGAGAAGAGGGAGGAGATTTCCTTTCACCTGAATGTGCCCGGTCTGTCTTACACAATGCTGTCTCCACCTCCTTCCGCAAAGCTGGAACAAAGAGGACAGAGCTGGTTTTGACTGAGCACAGAGCCTCTCAGCCACAAGATAACAAAGAGAAATGCTGTATAAGTATTAGGGCCCAGACATCAGAACTTTTATATTACTTCTGGTCTCAAGAGGAACCTCTGGCAAGGAAAAGAGCTGGAAAAGCTAAAGAGGGTTGCCCTGCATTGGCTGTTTCAGGCAAGGAGAGGACAAAGATGTTGCTTTGTACTGTGTATCCTGCTTGGAGAATATCTCCAAGGGCATAAAATAGAGCTTGTCTCCTGTTCTGAAGTCTCAGGGACACACAGACTTCACCACCAGCTCTCCTGAACTCTCTTGCTGGGAGTTCTGACCTGCCAAGAGGTGACTGTGCCTGTGTTGGGCCTCAGGAGGTTGTTCCTGCTGCTGGGAGCTAGGAAAAGAGAACCAACTTAAGAAGTGTGACGCATCCACACCCGTTTCCGACTGGAGAAATCGTTGCACGGCGAATCTTGTGCACCAATCTCCGAATTCCGAGATCGCCCTACCAATTTGGGCGCAGACCCTGCTGTGTGAATGCAAGAACCGACGCATGTGGGTTTGTGGCCGGAGAGATCAATGCAGTGCCGATGCCACCGCATCGAGAATCAACACATCCCTCAATCCCCACGTATCTCACCGGGACACCAAGTATGTCGGGCCTCAGTAAGAAACCAATGCATCACTTCCCCGCACAGTAAGAAGCCAACGCATCACCTCCTCTTCAGTAAAAAACCAATGCATCGCCTTCCCTGTGTGGCAGTAAGGAACCAACGCATCACCTCAACTGGAGTAAGGAACTGAGGCATCACCTTCCCTAGGCCAAAAGAATTCATGCATCACCTTCCCTGCGTCTCTTTTTGTTTATGATTTTGATGGATCCAAGAAACTTTGTGTTGAAAGTGTCACATCTATAGTTTGCTATGAACAGAACTGTTTTTACCTTTTAAAAGTCATATATTGATAACTGTATTGTGGATTTTTGTTGTTTTGGTCTTGTTTGGTTTAGATAAAAATTACTTATTTTTCTAAACTGGTGTGGTGTCCATTTGTAGTGTTTTCCCTGTATTACTGTATGTGTGCATAAATGCTTTATACACTGCCTCTGAGATAAGCCTGTCTGCTCATGCCAAGCTACCAAGGGAGTGAGCAGGGGTTATTTTAGAAGTGTATCCCCCTTACCCTGACTAGCAGTGGCGGCTCGCCGAGGGAGTGCTGTGGGGTGGGGGAGGGGCAGGGTGGGGGGTAGTAAATTCCAGCATACGGCGGAACGGAGTAAATAAATAAATAAATTAAACAATTTACATTGCGCTCATTGCACGCCAACTCGCCATCTCCCCGGTGCCTTATTGAAATAGAGGGAGACTACTCTGACCCCCCCACAGCCCTGGGCACCGCCACCTCTCGGGCCACATACTAGAAAAAGGGGGCTGCGCAGTCCCCGAAGCCCCAGGACTGCCACCTTGAAATTAAATGCAGGGACGCGCAGACCGCCAGCAGCCCTGGGGACAACCACCTCCCCGGGGCTTTACCTAAATTAAATATGGGGGACTGCTATCTCCCTGGGGCAGTGTAGTGCAATGGAGGGGGGTGTGCTCCCCCTGTTGGAGACATAGATGACCCTGGGGACTGCCAATTCCCAGGGCTTTATTTAAATTGAATGCAGGGTAGCCTCTATTTAGCCACCTCCCGGGGCCAAATAGAGGAAAGGGGGGATGCATAGCCCCAAAGCCCTGGGACAGCCACATCCCTGGGGCAATATTGAAATTAAATGTGGGGGGTAATCTGACACCCAGCAGCCCTGGAAACTGCCACCTCCCAGGGGATTTACTTAAATTAAATGTGGGGGACCAGCACCTCCTAGGGGCTGTGTAGTGCAATGGAGGGGGGCGCGTGGCCCCCATCCTGGAACCAAAGATGACCCTGTTAACTGCTGCCCCTCCCCCCCAGGGCTGGCTCCTACTATGCCCTGGGGTGCCACTCCCACCAAGCCACAGCATTTGGTCCGCTTCCAGCAAGCAAGAGCAATAAAAATGATCTAGCTTGCTGGAAGTGGAGCAGAATTGCTTTTAGACATGGAGAAATGCCTTTCCAGCAGCTCCCTATGTCTGAAAGAAATGTTGGCTCCCGCAGGAGGTGGGGAGCTGGCAGGGACCCCAGCGGCCTTCATGAGCCCCCTGTGGCCCTCAACGAAAGTCATTGGGTGCCCCAAGTGGGACCAGGGCACCCAGACTGGAGGCTGGGGATGGGGTCCTTGGTCTACCATTGGCCCGTGGATGGTGGCCGCATGACCGCCCCCTATCTGTACATTGCCAGGCCCTGTGGGATGGGGTCCCCTGGGCCACGTGGCCCAACTTCCCCACTAGTAAAATATTTTTTTTAAATGCGGGGCCAGGGGTATGAGGTCCCCGCAGCCAAAATCAGTCCAGGAAGAGGAGCCGCGCAGCTCCCCTCCCCTATTAGATATGGCCCGGGCCCCAGGGGATGAGGTTCCCGGGACAAAATGGGCCAGGGGAAGGAGTCCCCAAAGATATTTTTTGCGAAAAGGCAGTGGTTCAATTGACCACTGCCTACTATTAAAAAATTAGACTTTAAGGTTTCATTTTTTTTCCAACGCATCTCGTTTTCATTAAGGAAAACAGACTGCATTTTAAAAAACAAGATTGCTTTAGTTAAAAACAATCACAGAAATGGTGGTCTGCTGACCTCAGCAGGCAACCATCCCTATGATGACTGTAATTCCTAATGGGTCACAAACTGTGACCTACCTCATTTTCATGATATAATTCAATTTGCGACCCACAAGGAATCCCTAAGTGAAATTAATTGAGTTTCATACATTAGAAATACCGATATCCCTTGAATATAGCCCTTCATAGTCCTGCACACTGTTACCTTTTAACCAGCCACCTATTATCTTCACTGAGAAGTCAAGAAAATCAACCCTGGTCTCCCTCAAGGTTTTGTAATTCTCCCTGAATATAATTCAGTGGTGAGTCCAAAACTCTCAATCAGGGTCTCCCTCATGAGGTCATAGAACTCAGCATCTTTCTCACTAAGTGTCAGGAGTCTGGAGATATCAACCGGACATGCAAAATGGGGTGACTGGCACAAGTAGCCCTCAGGGCAGTGATTGGGATTCCATTCATCTCGATGTGATGGAAGTGTCTGCTTCCCTCTGGAATCACCAATTCACTTTCTGGTTCTACTTTCGCAGAGTTGTTCTTATCCGAGGAGCAATTCTCAAAGGCTACACTGACAACCCCAGTGCCTACTTTTTTTCTTGGGACAAGCTAAGTTCCCTCTGTAGTGCCCAACCTGCTGACAATCAAAGCAGGTACACAGAAATGTAGTCACAGTGGAAACATTTTAAAGGAATAAAAGGCACACATTTGTTAGCAATTCGTACAAATTTGGGACACCACCTATTGTATGCATGTATGACATTGATTTAATCGATTAGGCAAAAATTCAGTCAAAAGGAAGATCAGCAATTCAAATAGACCAAATACATCTCGATGTCAACATATTTAAATATATACAGGTGTAAGAAACGTGATAAGTGCAAGATATTTGGGATAAGTGCAGGACGTTGTGAGGGAGGAAGGTTGTGTATAATAGGAACATCCACAGTTTGTTTAAGAGCCTAACCTGCCATTTAAATGGCAACTAACTTAAATATAACAACACATATATAGAAGGCAGTTGTACAATCACTGACAATCTCCTGTGTTGATCGAAGACAGAAACAAGTCGACGTTTCGACCCCTATTAGAACCAGCGAATTGGTTTGCTTGGAGTCGGGGTCTTCATCAGGACCGAGGGAAGGGAGTGGGCTTACACCTGAGGACAAGGATCAAAATTGTAATATAATAAGGTGTGTCTAAATTAAGCCAATTGTATAGGAAAGCAAAAATTGATTGAAAATTACCAGCGTCAGCAGAATAAATCAGGCTGGAAAAATGGAGGGAGGGCCAAGGAGTGCTCCTGGAGGAAAGAAAGGGAAAGAGACGAGGAGTACTACGGAATTGGGAGTTAAAATCACAGTACGCAACCATGGAACCGAGGTGAAGAATATATACTCACCAAAGGGTGTAGTATTCAAAACCTCGGTGGGTGAAACTGAGGACGGCTGAATTGATCAGCGTGAGCAAAGATCCATTTGTGACCAAAGCTGGAAAACAAAGAGAATGTATCTCTATCACTCAGATCAAAATCTAAAACATGACCAAGAACAGCGCATGTTTAACTCAATAGGATTGTGTCAATCAGAAATGGCAACATGCGGGAAAACGGACTTATCCAATTACAAGGAGCATTAAATAATTAAAATCAAACGGAAAGGAAAGTGCGGGCGAGACACCGAAAAGCGGTCTCGAGAGAAAGGGTTTCAGTCAGCCAAACATGCTGTAGCGAAGGGGAAGGGAGAAAACCACTCAAGGGCAGCATGGTGTGACATACCTCAAGGGCCGCGTCGGACAGTCTGACAGCTAACCCTGGGCTTTGTCACATGACCACTTAAATACCAAACAGACGCGCGCGCACAAACGGAAGGATTGCGCCCTGATTGGTGGAGACTCAGGGGTGTGTATGGCCAAGGGCTCGAAGAGATCGAAAGTAAATAAATAAATGCGAACTCGAAGCAGGGACCCGTTGCAGGTTCTAAGTACATAACCACAATACAGATGATCATTTTTTCACAGCATTGATTAACTCTAAGAGAGAACGTACAATGGAAATGAAAAAGGGTAAAACTACCCGTGATTGGTTCCTAAATGATTGCGGTCCGGCGACAACCTCAATTATGAAACAGGCATACAATCGAGCATAATTTTGGCAATAAGTACAGATTGGTGGAAAATATTTGTTGCCAATCAACCACCATACGGAGTAATATTTGGCATGTAACAAAGCCTACTTGGTACATATTAGGCTTAAAAATACATTGATCACATTACTAATTAAAGTTAGAATATAATACAAAGTAGTTTCATAAAATCAGTAGAGCTTAACGCAGAGGCATGTGATGTGAGGAGGACAGTGTGGAGTGTACACCACTCAGCATCATGAAACTTAGGTATTATTTAGTAAGGATAATTGGGCGTACGTTGCATCAAGTTCATTAAGGCCATTTAGGACGGATTCAAAACGGTCCATCCATTTACATTCCCTAATGTTGAGGATTGAACCCAGGTCACCACCCCTAACGCCCAGTGTAATGGCTTCAATTACCAGCCATTTCATCGATTCAGGGGGATGGTTGAATGTTTTGAAGTGTTCGACCATGGGTGCTCCAGAAGTGGTACACCTTATTCTGCTGCAGTGTTGAAGTATCCAGCATTTCACTTTTTGGGTAGTCTGGCCTATATAAATCTTATTGTAGGGACAGACTATAGCATAAATGACGTTCTTTGTGTTGCAATTAGTGAGTGTTTTTAAATCCACCGTGCAGTTGTTATGTTGGAACGTCTTTGTTTTAATAGTCAGATTGCAGGCTTTGCACTGTCCACATTTGACATGGCCCACAGGAGCGGGAAGTTGCCAGAGCGAATCAATTGTCGGTCTAGTAGATGTTTCCAAGAGGGACTTGACCACATGATCGCGTACATTTTTGCCTTTCTTGAAGGAATGCATTGGGGGTTCAGGAAGCTGTAATTCTGCTGACACCAAATGCCAATGTTTATTGACAATATGGCGGATATCATTACTCTTGTGTTAAATGTAGTGACACATATCAGTCTATTGGGGTCATCAGCCCGGATTTTTAGAGTAAGAAGGAGGTCTCTGTGGTTGTACCAGGCTCTTTTTCGGGCCCTCTTAACAAGCCTTCTGGGGTAGCCGCGTTCAATCAATCTGCAGATGAGGTTATCTGATTCCGTGAAGAAATCCTCTTTCCGTGTACAGTTCCTCCTGATCCTGAGGAACTGGCCGAAAGGGAGGTTATCGCATAATCCTCTGGGATGATGGCTTCCATACCTCAATAAGGTATTTCTTTCCGTAGGTTAACGGTACAGGGTCGTGTAGAGACAATCATCCAAAGCCTTGATGGTGATATCAAGGAAGTCAATAGTGGACTTGTCCTTATTCATAGTGAACTGAATATCCACAGATCTTCCATTCAACCAACAGAAAAAATCATTGAGTTCCTGGTCATTGCCTGTCCAGACCATCAGGACGTCATCAATATAACGTTTCCAATAGGTGACCTGTTGACTGACGGGATTTGAGATGTTACTGACAAAGGTTTGCTCAAAGTCATCCATATTCAAAATGGCCAGGTCTGGAGCAAAGCTGGCACCCATAGCGACGCCTTTAGTTTGCATAAAGTAGTCATTTTGAAAGAAAAAGAAATACTGTGTCATCGCTATTTGAAGTAATTGGATGATGAAATCAGAGGGAACATGCATCGGTTGTGTTCTTGTGTCCAAATATTTCAAAATCACCTCCAAAGCGTGTTGTGGAGGAATACTAGTGTATAATGACACGATGTCCAGTGTCACTAAAATTTGGGTGGCTGGGTTAAAGGGCATCCCATCGACCAGATTGATAACTTGCATGGTGTTCCGCAAGTATAAACCAGTGTTTTCAGCCAAAGGTTTCAGGAAAAAATCAACGTATTTGCAAAGTGGATCAAGAATTGAGCCACACCCCGAGACTATGGGGCGGCCAGGTGGCCTTTCCTGGTTTTTATGAACCTTAGGTAAGGTGTAGATGGTCGGAAGGCGAGGTTGCGGCTGATTCAGGAAGTGGAACTCCAGATTTGAGAGGAAGCCTTGGGCAAGGCCATCCTGAGTTACTCGAAGGATCATGGTGCTAATCCTTTTAGTGGGGTTTAGATTGAGTCTGGTATAGCTGATACCATCATTCAATTGAGAATAGAGTTCTTCCTTATAGTTTTCCACATTCTGTAGTACGATGGCTCCACCCTTGTCAGCGGGTTTGATAACAATGGAGTGGTTATTCCTCAAATCATCCAAGGCTTTTCGTTCAGCAGAGGTGACATTGTGTTTAACATACTTCCTGATGGAGCAGATTCTCAGTGCCTCCTTGAGCACAGTGCTTTCATAAGTCAGTATCCGATGTGAGACCATTTGAGAAGTTGGTGTAAATGAGGAAGGAGTTCATAAAAATCAGGAAAGGCCACCTGGCCGCCCCATAGTCTCGGGGTGTGGCTCAATTCTTGTGCCACTTTGCAAATAGTTGATTTTTTCCTGAAACCTTTGGCTGAAAACACTGGTTCATACTTGCGGGACACCATGCAAGTTATCAATCTGGTCGATGGGATGCCCTTTAACCCAGCCACCCAAATTTTAGTGACACTGGACATCGTGTCATTATACACTAGTATTCCTCAACAACACGCTTTGGAGGTGATTTTGAAATATTTGGACACAAGAACACAACCGATGCATGTTCCCTCTGATTTCATCATCCAATTACTTCAAATAGCGATGACACAGAATTTCTTTTTCTTTCAAAATGACTACTTTATGCAAACTAAAGGCGTCGCTATGGGTGCCAGCTTTGCTCCAGACCTGGCCATTTTGTATATGGATGACTTTGAGCAAACCTTTGCCAGTAACATCTCAAATCCCTTCAGTCAACAGGTCACCTATTGGAAACGTTATATAGATGACGTCCTGATGGTCTGGACAGGCAATGACCAGGAACTCAATGATTTTTTCTGTTGGTTGAATGGAAGATCTGTGGATATTCAGTTCACTATGAATAAGGACAAGTCCACTATTGACTTCCTTGATATCACCATCAAGGCTTTGGATGATTGCCTCTACACGACCCTGTACCGTAAACCTACGGAAAGAAATACCTTATTGAGGTATGGAAGCCATCATCCCAGAGGATTACGCGATAACCTCCCTTTCGGCCAGTTCCTCAGGATCAGGAGGAACTGTACACGGAAAGAGGATTTCTTCACGGAATCAGATAACCTCATCTGCAGATTGATTGAACGCGGCTACCCCAGAAGGCTTGTTAAGAGGGCCCGAAAAAGAGCCTGGTACAACCACAGAGACCTCCTTCTTACTCCAAAAATCCGGGCTGATGACCCCAATAGACTGATATGTGTCACTACATTTAACACAAGGAGTAATGATATCCGCCATATTGTCAATAAACATTGGCATTTGGTGTCAGCAGAATTACAGCTTCCTGAACCCCCAATGCATTCCTTCAAGAAAGGCAAAAATGTACGCGATCATGTGGTCAAGTCCCTCTTGGAAACATCTACTAGACCGACCATTGATTCGCTCTGGCAACTTCCCGCTCCTGTGGGCCATGTCAAATGTGGACAGTGCAAAGCCTGCAATCTGACTATTGAAACAAAGACGTTCCAACATAACAACTGCACGGTGGATTTAAAAACACTAATTGCAACACAAAGAACGTCATTTATGCTATAGTCTGTCCCTGCAATAAGATTTATATAGGCCAGACTACCCAAAAAGTGAAATGCCGGATACTTCAACACTGCAGCAGACTAAGGTGTACCACTTCTGGAGCACCCATGGTCTAACACTTCAAAACATTCAACCATCCCCCTGAATCGATGAAATGGCTGGTAATTGAAGCCATTACACTGGGCGTTAGGGGTGGTGACCTGGGTTCAATCCTCAACATTAGGGAATGTAAATGGATGGACCGTTTTGAATCCGTCCTAAATGGCCTTAATGAACTTGATGCAACGTACGCCCAATTATCCTTACTAAATAATACCTAAGTTTCATGATGCTGAGTGGTGTACACTCCACACTGTCCTCCTCACATCACAGGCCTCTGCATTAAGCTCTACTGGTTTTATGAAACTACTTTGTATTACATTCTAACTTTAATTAGTAATTTGATCAATGTATTTTTAAGCCTAATATGTACCAAGTAGGCTTTGTTACATGCCAAATAATACTCTGTATGGTGGTTGATTGGCAACACATATTTCCCACCAATCTGTACTTATTGCCAAAATTATGCTCGATTGTATGCCTGTTTCATAATTGAGGTTGTCGCCGGACCGCAATCATTTAGAAACCAATCACGGGTAGTTTTTACCCTTTTTCATTTCCATTGTACGTTCTCTCTTAGAGTTAATCAATGCTGTGAAAATATGATCATCTGTATCGTGGTTATGTACTTAGAACCAGCAACGGGTCCCTGCTTCGAGTTCGCATTTATTTATTTACTTTCGATCTCTTTGAGCCCTTGGCCATACACACCCCTGAGTCTCCACCAATCAGAGCGCAACCCTTCCGTTTGTGCGCGCGCGTCTGTTTGGTATTTAAGTGGTCATGTGACAAAGCCCAGGGTTAGCTGTCAGACTGTCCGACGCGGCCCTTGAGGTATGTCACACCATGCTGCCCTTGAGTGGTTTTCTCCCTTCCCCTTCACTACAGCATGTTTGGCTGACTGAAACCCTTTCTCTCGAGACCGCTTTTCGGTGTCTCGCCCGCACTTTCCTTTCCGTTTGATTTTAATTATTTAATGCTCCTTGTAATTGGATAAGTCCGTTTTCCCGCATGTTGCCATTTCTGATTAACGTAATCCTATTGAGTTAAACATGCGCTGTTCTTGGTCATGTTTTAGATTTTGATCCGAGTGATAGAGATACATTCTCTTTGTTTTCCAGCTTTGGTCACAAATGGATCTTTGCTCACGCTGATCAATTCAGCCGTCCTCAGTTTCACCCACCGAGGTTTTGAATACTACACCCTTTGGTGAGTATATATTCTTCACCTCGGTTCCATGGTTGCGTACTGTGATTTTAACTCCCAATTTCGTAGTACTCCTCGTCTCTTTCCCTTTCTTTCCTCCAGGAGCACTCCTTGGCCCTCCCTCCATTTTTCCAGCCTGATTTATTCTGCTGACGCTGGTAATTTTCAATCAATTTTTGCTTTCCTATACAATTGGCTTAATTCAGACACACCTTATTATATTACAATTTTGATCCTTGTCCTCAGGTGTAAGCCCACTCCCTTCCCTCGGTCCTGATGAAGACCCCGACTCCAAGCAAACCAATTCGCTGGTTCTAATAGGGGTCGAAACGCCGACTTGTTTCTGTCTTCGATCAACACAGGAGATTGTCAGTGATTGTACAACTGCCTTCTATATATGTGTTGTTATATTTAAGTTTTGTTGCCATTTAAATGGCAGGTTAGGCTCTTAAACAAACTGTGGATGTTCCTATTATACACAACCTTCCTCCCTCACAACGTCCTGCATTTATCCCAAATATCTTGCACTTATCACGTTTCTTACACCTGTATATATTTAAATATGTTGACATCGAGATGTATTTGGTCTATTTAAATTGCTGATCTTCCTTTTGACTGAATTTTTGCCTAATCGATTAAATCAATGTCATACATGCATACAATAGGTGGTGTCCCAAATTTGTACGATTTGCTAACAAATGTGTGCCTTTTATTCCTTTAAAATGTTTCCACTGTGACTACATTTCTGTGTACCTACATATACCCGAGTTCAGTGGTCTACCGGGTTACCCCATTGATACATAACTGACAATCAAAGCAGGGCTTACTGTCTACAAACTTTTAAAGCCTCGGTTCCCCACTACTCTGTTTCCCACTAGAGTTGGGGTAGGATGCACTATCCTCTTTTGTGAGGGTCTGGGTCCCTTAAGGAATTTTTTGGAGAACTTACCAGCTCCTCCTTTACCCTTTTTTGGGCCTAACCCCCCTTCTTAGACTCTCACCCATGATGCTTTTTGGGAATCCTAGTCCTAACCTATTCATCAGCCTTTTCTGCCAGCTCACTGGGACTAGAATGTGATGTATCTACTAGATGCTGATGTAACATTTCTGATGTACAGTTTGCTAAAATGTGCTCCTGCAAAATCAAATTGGAGAGACCTACATAGTCCTGCACCTTGTTACCTTTTGACCAGTCACCTAGTGTCTTGACTGAGAAGTCAACAAAATCAACACAGGTCTGACTCAAGGTTTTGTGGATCTCCCTGAAGTTAATCCTGTACTCTTCAGTGGTGAGTTCAAAGCCTTCAATAAGGGTCTCCTTCATGAGCTCAGAGGACTCAGCATCTGTCTCACTAAGGATCGGAAGTCTATTCATGCACTTGCCTGAGAACAGCTCTCAGAGAGAAAAGCCCATTGTTTCTGGTGTAACCTTGTAATTCTTCAAGCTCTCTCCAAGGTAGAGAACCAATTGGTTATGTCATCAACTTCCACCTATTTTGGGACAATCCCTTTGAGGATTGTAGGGTCAAAATCTTAATCTTTCTCCCTATTTAAGATTTTGCTGCCACCAGAGATGGATCCCAAGCCCCTTTAAGCTCTTTCTTTTTCTGTGGCCAAGATTGTAGCCTCAAGGGCTATACTCCTAGCTGGTCTTTGAAGATCAGGATCTACCGCTTCTGTTTCTTCTGGGCTACTGCGAGAAGTACTTCCAGTAGGGGTGTTGTCAGTAGGCAGATCTGAGGACTCATCATGATCCTCACTGACATCTCCATCATCTGTCCCATTAGGGCTTTATTCCATTGCCATGGCTCTATCAATTTCAGCAAGCAACTTTTGGAGATGTTCCTTAGTGGTTTTAGACCTAATGGGAAGGTTCCATGCTTTACACATGACCTTAGGTTGGCCCAGCAAGTTTTTGTAGGTACCAGATTGAACACCTGGTTAGTACCCTCTGTCTCAGACACAAAATTAAATCAGTTGGGGCCTTTTTAGGAATTCAATAATTGAGCACTTGGATAGTACCCTCTGTCTCAGACACAAAATGAGATCAGTTGGGGCCTTTTTAGGAATTCAATAAAAAATTATATTAGTCAATGTAAGGAATAACTCTCTAGGATACTTTTTAAATTTCAAAACAACAATGGCTGGGGGGATTACCCAAGGCCCTAACTGTCCAAATTAGAAATTTGGAAAAGAACAAAAATTGGAAAATCGAAAAGTATTTTTGGCAACTAAAGTCAATTTTGGATTCTTCTATGGAATCACAATACTGACAGAGCGGTACAGCAAATGCAAAGCTTTGTATCCCAGCACTGAACTACCAATGTAGAAAGCTTGCTCTTTATATAGTGCACTAAAATAGGGAACACTGCGCAGAGAGTCCAGCTGACCTTTACTTATTTAGAGGGAATATAATGATAATCCCAAATGCTCTCTTTTGTGGTAGTGTGGGCGAGCAGATTATGCTTATCAGAGTATAGTGTTAAGCACTTATTGCACACACAGAGAAAGTAAGAGAGACACTCAATAAAGACATTCAACACCAATTTATAAAAGAACACAGATTTTTATATGAATTTAGATACAAGATCATCATAATCAAGTAAGTACTTTTCGAGATAGTGATTTTTCAAGAACAGAAAATGCTCTGTATCTTTAAAGTGGTAATGTTATCCTATAGAGTAAAACATATACCGCACATGGTCACTTGTCAATGACTAACAGGACTGTTCTTCTGGTCTTAAGGTAAATATGGGGCAAGGACCAAGGCAGCACCAACAGGTCACCTTGGTGAGCTATGAGGCATCTAGGTGCGGAGGTGTTTTTTTGGTATTGTGCAGTTGGAGTCGAAACTGGACCACCAACAAGCCTTGGTTGCTGCAACTGTTCTGGTACCCAGGGTATTGGCGCTGGGTGGCTCCTGGGGATCCTACCATCTCCAGGTTTGACAAGAGGATGGATCTGACCTCCTGGAGCAGCAAGTCCTTGCTCCTGTCACGCTGCTCCCTTGGTGAGCCCAGTGACGTACAACACGGTGGACTTGCAGATGCATTGCTGTGCCTGCAGACACAGTCAAATAGCTCCTCTACTCCAGGGGAGCTCTTTCCCAGTTGCTGATTGCTGGGAATTACTCCAATGGTTTAGTGAGGGTATCCAAATCTTGACGAAGTCAGTCCCAACAATAGTTTAAGTTAGTTGAAGTGCAAGCAGACTGGCAGGATTTTGTGCCAATCTTGGGTACAGGTCTTCAGTTCTCGCTTTCTTCAGTCCTTCTTCTTTCTTCCTCAGTTCCCAGTAGTTGAATCTGATTTCGAGGTGTCAGGTGGTCACCTAAATACTTAGGGGTGTTAAAAGGAGCAAATAGCTGTAGCCAATGCACTACTTATCCCTGGAGCCACTACATCCCCTATATGATCACTTCCTAGAGATCCTAAGTTTCATGTTGACTACAGGTATCTCACCCTAGGAGTGTTACTAGCCTGGAGGTGCAACACGCCTCCCGGCATAGTTAATTTCCCACTTGTCCTGGTGCCAAATGGGCCTCAGGATAAGGGTGTCATCCTCCAAGTCTGGGGGAGGCCAGGCTCACCTATCAGAGTGGGTGTGCGCTTTGAAGCTCCCTGCCTTGACACGCTAATGTACTAGCCATCCTGATCGAGGAGGTAAAAACACCTCCTTCCAGAGCAGGAATGGTTTCTGACCTCTGAGAGCTTTCTAGGGAGCAGAAACATGTTGTGGTGGCAGACTGGACAGGAACAGTCAGCCAGAATACTAGAGGACTAGTAGGGCTCAGGGAGTACCTATTAGGTATCCTCTGGGTACATGGATAAATAAAGCCACCACAGGAACCAGTGTGGATTTATTAATACAAGGTGTTTGATACCAAACACCATATGTCTCAGTGAAGGCATTATGACAACTGGGCAGCTCATTTTGACCAATGCCCAGTACATACCTTAAGATGGATTCCCTGTTCACTTGCAGTATTTAGTATTAGTATTAGACATTACAGGGGCATATCTGCTCAAGCAGATATGTCTTTGCACGTGCTAAAATGCATCCTGCCATAGGGCTCTAAAGCTTGCTGAAGGGGTGGCTTTCATATAGTCCATGCAGTGTCTTTGGTATGGCACCCAGGAGTGTTCCATGTCATGTATTCAAATATGGTTTATTTTGCAACATGACACACAGCCTGCAATGGCAGCCTGTGTGGAATTTGTGTGTGGGTCCCTTAGGTTGGAATACGATATGCTGCAGCCCTTAGGGACCCTGTTTAGTACCTATGCTCTAGTTACTCGGTGTACCAGGTACTAGGGATTTACAGGGGGCGGCAGTCCTCAGCCAATTGTAAACAATCAGACATACCTTGTCTTAATAAGAGAGCACTGGCACTGAGATCTCTTTAGCAGGCCTCAATATACTGATAGAGTTGAAAAACGACATCTAATAGCTAAAAAGGGGACAAAAGGTGGGGGACAACTGCAAAAAAATCCCAGTTTCCAACACCTGCCCACCCTATTCCCCACAGAAAATAACACAGTATTAAAATAAATATTATGAATAAATGTGTAATGAAAATAAAAAAGTTAAAACACATATTAGAATGAATCAAACACTACAAAAAGTAATTAACAAATTAAGTAATTTGCATAATTAGAAATCAAATAATATTTAATTACCATTGATATACATTAATATTGCAAATAAATACATTTAATTTTAATTACGTTCCCATCCTATTCCCCATAAAATTCAACAATCTGCAGCTAAAATATAACTACTATTGCCAGTAATAAAATTGCTAAACTAAAAAATATAACAATTAAACATTGTGCATAATTATTAAGCCAATAATTTATTTACAATAAAAACTAATTATCATTAGATTTAATGTATTTAGATTTGATTAACTTCCTAACCTATTACCCTACAAACTCAACAACCAGCTCCTGCATTATAAATTACTAAATACATTTGAAAATATGAGAAATTTGGTTGTTGGTTGAGTAGGTTGTAAATCCCCGCTCAAACAACAGCCCCAATTCCTGTCTGGGTGCATCACAAGCAAACGCCAAATTAACCTGTGCACAACCTTCTGGTAACTTGGCACAAAAGCAGTCAGGCCTAACTTAGAGGCAATATGTACTAAATAGATATAAATGCATACACAAACTGTAATAAAATAAAAACACGACAAAAGAAAACTCCCACACTAAGAATAATCGAGGAAATGTTAATAAATCAAGACAATGCTGAGAAGCATAAAGCTCCATCTGTGGTTTTGTGGTCGCACCTGACCCGGGCAAAGTCAAATGTTCAGGCAAACTGTGATGGATTAAGGGCCGGAAAGAGGGGTCTAGTTAGTCCCAATAAACAAAGTACCTTAAATCCTGGTTGCAGAGCATTGCAATGTCCCACTTTGAGGCTACATAGTGCAGCAGCGGTTCCAAGGGGATGGGAGGGGATGGGAGGCCGTGCGTCAATGATGTGTTGTACAGCAGCGGTTATGAGGAGCTGTGAGATCCTGCATCAGGGATGTGTCACACAGCGGTGGTTCCAATGTTGAGCTGCATGGCGACGCCACATGCATCAGTTCTCGTAGGACCACAGTTAGGATTGCAGAGCACATTAAGGCTCACTTCCAAGAGTCCAGGACTGGGGTGGCACTACTTGGGGGACAGGACTCACAGCAGGCAAAGTCCAGGTGCAGGGGTTCAAGGAGGCTGAAGCCTTTTCTGTACCTTATGCTTTGATCAGGAGGCCATCCGACTAGCCACTGCAATCACTCTGGTGGTCCTGGCTATAAAATCCAGGTCCAGTCCTTCTCACTCAGGCAACAGGGCAGCAAAGTAGCAGGGCAGCTGAGTAGCAGTCCTTCATGCAGAAAGGCATCACAGCAGTGCTTCTTCTGAGTCTTCCACAGGTCCAGATGTGTACTGAGGAGTGGGTCTGAGGGCCCACTTTTATGTGTGGTGGGTACTTTGAAGTAGGAGAAGCTTCTGGAGTTTTCCTCATAGAGCGGTGTCTACAATTTCCTACTCCCCTGCACTGGTTCCAATCTGTCTCATTGGTAAAATAGGCTAGTGTGAAGTTATTTCTGTGTGATCTAGACCAGTTCCTTTGTAGCTCAAGTGTGGTAAGTAATGGTCATTTTCTAAAAGTATAATTTTCACAATTGGGACTTAAGCCTCACTTTACCATTAAAATGAGTTTTAAGTTACAATTCCTCAGACATCAAACATGACTTTCCTACTTTCTTCCAATCAAAAGTTAGCATGTATTAAAAGTAATAAGATAACCCAATGTTATCCTAAAGGAGAGTTAAGCCTTGTAATAGTAAAAAACAAATATGAGTTTTTTTTACCACAATGACATGTAAAACTTAAGCGTATATGTCCAGCATTTGAAATAAATTGCACGTGCTCTAAGACAGTTTAGGGCCTATCTTAGGGGTGACTAAAATGCATTAGAAAGGAAGGTATAGGTCTGGCAAATGATTTATTTTGGCGGGTCAAAGTAGCAGTTTAAGACGTAAATATGACACTCAATCAATCAATAGTTCTTTATTCGGTGGCTAAAAACCATCATAAAAGAGTACATTATAATACAATTTAAAAAAGCATTAAATCAGTATACAAGAACATTGAATGAGACTATAAGCATAAAATTCATTATCACTGTGCAAGCATCATAGAACAAAAAACAAAAATGAGAGCTGATCGCTATTGGAAGATGAGTAATCCTATAGGGTCGTTAACAGAGCTATCCTCTAGTTATCCTGAGTCTTAATGCAAATTTCAGGAAACTGATAACAGAGCATAAGGTTAGTGGGTCACTGGCCCTTTGTAAAAAGATCAGTGCATCTTTAGCATGGATAAACCTAGACTTTTTAAAAATCTCCTTTAAAAATCTGCGTCTTGGGGTTGCATACCAGGGACATAGGAGTACAAAATGAAGGGTGTCCTGCGGAGACTTATTGTCGCAACCGCAGGCACCCTTCTGCTCAATTGAATGACTAAAACCAGCTGGTTCTGCTAGTAGAAAAGGTAAAAAATTGAGCCTAAAACGTGCCATTAAAAACCTGTCTTGGGCATTATGCACAACGCATAGATAAGGTTCAATCCCGTCATTAGTTACGAGTCTGCTGTGAGTGGTCACTGATGGTTTACCCCCTTCCGCAGTGGATCTGACAAGGGATCTTTGGTCCCAAAAATTTCTCTTGAGGGTCTTCTTGTCCTGTAGGGTAATCCTTGACGGGTTTAGGTACAAATCAATACGGCCCATACTATCCAGGCTAGATTTCACGTAATTCAGCCATGGGATGTTTAGGCTTTTATCCCTCCCTAGACAATCTGTTAGGATCTGTCTGCTTAGTGCAGCTTCCGGGTTACACCAAATTTTTAACCACGCCAGGATTGGTCTGAGTTTAAACAGATCCTCTAGGTAGGGTCTTCCCAATTCTCTGTGTACAATAAAAGCAGGTGTGCAATTAGGGACTTTTAGGATTGAGCGGAAAATTTGGTTTTCTTCCCTCTGCAGTGGTCAAGGTTTATAAAGCCCCATACTTCTGAGCCATACGTAACTCTGGAACAACACATCGAACTATACAGATTCATCGATTGTTCCGGGGACCAGCGCCCAACTCTCCTCCCATATCCTGCTATTGCCCCTGTTGATGCCGCCAATTTGCCGCGTCTTTCCTGTATCAATGGGGCAAATTTCAGGCCCTCGTCGAACAGCACACCTAGATATGAGAAAGATTGCGCCCTGTCTAGCGTGTGATTCCCGATTTTATAAGTAAAGCTGGTCCGGGGTTTGTGACCTGCTGTCATCACATACGATTTTTTTAAATTGACAGAGAGGTCTAGCGCACCCATAAATTCAACAAACCCGTCAATTAAAATCTGTAGACTTTTGGGGGTGCGTGCCAAAAGGACCGCATCGTCTGCATACAGCAGCACCGGGATGTTGCGTGTACCTACCCTTGGACAGTCTGTTTTTAAATTAATTAAAAATTGTTCTAAACTATTTATATATATGGAGAATAAAAAAGGGGCCAGTATGCAACCCTGCCTGACACCACTAGTGCATTTAAAAGGATCAGTCAACCCCCCGTCCATGTTATAACGCACTCTGGCAGAGGTCTCTCTGTGCAATTCCCTCAGCGTACAAATAATACCCGGGTCAACCCCTAAATGACTCAACATTAACCAGAGCTTGTTCCTATTCACGTGGTCAAAGGCCGCAGCCAAATCCATAAATCCCAAGTAGATGGCTTCTTTGCTGGCTTTTGTATATTTGGCGACCAACATGTAGAGGTTCAGACATTGGTCGGTAGTGGACCTACCTGACCGAAACCCATACTGAACATCCGAGATAATGTTATTATCCTCAGCCCAATCACTCAGTCTGTTCAGTATGACTCTTCCTAGAATTTTAGCCGGGACGTCTATCAGGGAGATTGGACGATAACATTGGGGGTTGTCTTTATTATCCTTCTTAAAAATAGGTACTATGATGGCTGACGACCAGGACCTAGGCAAGCCCACCATAATAGCAGCATTTATTACTCTAGTTAAAATGGGGGCCCATAATTCTACATTACTTAAAAACAGGTCCGGGGGGGTCCCATCAGGACCCGGGGCTTTGTTTTTATTTAGTCCCTCTATGCCCAAAACTATTTCTTCCAGTGTGAACTCTAGGAACTGTCCCTGCGTAGCCACCCACCTCTCCTCTGTACTGTCCCCCTCCCCATGGTTATACAAACCCTCAAAATACTCTGTCCACTGTTCCGGGAGGATATTTGTGGCAGCTGAGGGAGATGCTTTGTCCTGAAAACAAGGAGTATTTATTATTTTCCAAAATTCCGTTACATCCCTGTTTTCAGAGGCCTCCCTCAAAGCCGCCCACGCTTCCCCCTGCAGCGCGACTTTCCTTCTTTTAAGTTCCTTCTTGTAATTTAGTCTGCACATGTGGACTTTTGGTAGATCCCTGGGTTTACTGCTGAGGGCTTTTTTTAAATCCCTCAGAGCTCGTGTACAGTCCCCATCAAACCATCTTGGGAAATTTGGGATGGACTTTACTGGAGCCTTAGTGCGCAACAATCCATCCACCAGTTTGGTTAATTGGCCAAAAGCGTGGGTTAAACTAGCCCCCTCTACTGACAAGTCTAGACATTTATCAATAGATGATTTGCCTTTATCCATTAAGGACCGGTAAAATCTTTCACCATCTAATTTCGCCCACCTAAGTCTTCTTCCTTGGTCTGTTATTCTCTCGGCAATGTCCTCAACTGGAGTCCACTTTCGTTTAGGCAGATATAAAAACTCCATAACCAAGGGATTATGGTCGCTAAAAGGGCTCCACTCAATTCCCACAGTGATAATACGGTACTTTAGGCATCTGGGGACAAAAATATAATCAATAAAAGAAGAGCACCCTCTGCCTTTAAAGGTGGGTGGGAGAGTGCCATCTTGCCCCAGTGGAATTAAGTCAATCGTGTGCTCCAGATCATGAAAGGAAATGAGCTTTCCTAATTCTACACCGTTCAATAAATGGCTAAAGTGAGGACCTTTTTCTACTGGGCAATTTGACCAATTAGCGTCAATGGGAAACAATAGGGGGCATAAATGACAGTTCATGTCACCCACTACTATTGTCAGTGGGGTCGCAGCACCATTAACAGGTGCCAGCTCTTGACTCAATCTATGGTCTAGTTCGCCCAAAGTGGGGCTACCATTTCCTCGGGGGTCAGTGTTGTACACATTAAACAGCGCTAGCCTTACCCCTTTATTCCTAAACCTTAGAGCTTGAATATTCCAAGCAAACCAATCTGCAATGGACCAAGAGCCTTCAATGTTTAAATCAACATATATTGACAGACCTCCTTTAGCACGACCTGAGGAGGTTTTTTGTGCAGGTATAAAGAAGCATTTGTATCCTGCCAGGTGAAATTGGGAGTTATCTATGGCCCAAGTTTCTTGCAGGCAAATTATGTGGTAATGAGCAATATATTGCTGCCAGTCCACATTTCCAAATTTGCCTGCCAAGCCAGCTATGTTCCATGAGATTAATCTCAAACCCTCTTCCACTCTTTTGACAGGCTCTGTCCCAGACATCCCTTGGGAATTGATCGGTAACTCAGTTTTGGGACTATGAGGTAATTTCTGAGAGTTCTTGCCCTGCTGTGTTTGATTTGGGGCTAGTCCTCGTGATCCTGGGGGTGTGTAAGGGCCTCCGCTCAACGTGTAATAAGGGGCTTCCAACATATGTGATGAGCTCCTGCGCCTGCCCACCTCTGGGTGTACCTGGCTAACCTCCTTCGCCAGAAGGGGAGTAGCCAATGTCCCCCCTCTGTTATCTAAGCCTCCCCCTGTCAGGGACTCCCGGCCAGTTTCTATGTCAATGGTATCCTGTTTTAATAAGGTATGCTGGGACATTAGTCAATCGTACTCATCTAACGATCTTAATGGGTAAATCTATTTGCCCAGCCTGGGTGTAATCTTTCTCTGGTACCTGCCAGTCCATGGGGACCATATGGTGCCCTATTTGGGAGGGAGTGTAAGCCCTCCCCTCTTCTCCATATTATGTTGTGCCCTTCAAAAGTTTCCTGCTGTCTCGGGTAAAAATAACTAAGGGGCAGCGGCTTTATGACACTCGGGCGGTCAGTGGGGCCATATCTGGTGATATGTTCAACCACCCCTCTGTCCTTAAAATTTGCGATGATACAATTGCCTTCTATATTTTTATTTGTGTGTCCAATCCAGTTCACTCTCCTAACCAATAGAATTTCCCCATCCAAATTAGGTGCTGGTGGTCTGTTTAGAGTCAGCCAGTGGGTAAGCTTATTCTTTAACTCCTGATGTGTTTCGCTCTGACCTGGCTTTAGTTCCGGGGTCCCCGCGAACACCACTACGAGTGGGCATGACTCCGGTGGCAAATTTATTGTAGGCAATGCAGCATTGGGGTTAGATGTTACAGGCCTATCTGTGTGATGCGCTAATCGCGTTATAGTGGCCAAAGGCAGTTGGGGCAGCCTTTCCTGCTGGTGTACGCCTAATTCAGTGGTGTTGTCTGCACCTCCATCACTACAGTCTATGGCCTTCTGCCCTTGCAGGTGCGAGACCGGGGCTTTATGTATCTGTGCAATTTTTGTGTAAGCAGCCCCTTTAATGCTATTATTTGTCTCCTTGTGTGGAGATACATTAATAATAGACGTAATAGGAGTGTTAGGCAGATTCCTTGTGTCCCCTCTAGTACCGGCATTTTTCTCCCTATTTTTAAGTTCACTCATGATCCTATCCAATCGGCTTGTCAGTGGTTTTAGTTGGAGGCTCTGAGGAAGAAGATGTCTGTACTGCTCGGTCAACCCCGGCATTTCTATTGATCATAGGGTGGATCAAAGGGTGAGAGGGGCTATCTGTACTGTTTTTGGGCTTCTGCTTCCTGGGGCCACCCTTCTTTTTCTTTTGTGTGGAAGTGCTTTTGGTTATGCTTCTAGTCTCCCTGGACATATTGGGTGATAGTTGGGCGCAAGGAATATCCTGCTCACTTGTCTCTAGTGGTACGAAGGGTGTGATTAACATGACCTCCTGGTCATCATCAAAGGGGCCTCTAGATAAATCAGGAGCTAAGTGCGTGGAGAGGCGCCTTTCTGTTCGCTCAATTTCGCTCGATACCACCCCTAATGCCCTTTTAAGCATAAGATCTATTGCTGTGGGCTGCATAATAGCCGGGAGTGGTGAACAGGGAAGTGAGTTTTGCGCCTGAAGGGCGGCTGGCGATGTCTTCCTTGCCCTTTTTGATCGTGTCCCCGTTTTGCTTGCCATATATCTAGCGCCTGATGTCCCTACCCTTAAAAATATGTTGGAGAAAATAAATAAAGCACCCTCCTTTCGGCCAGTCCAGCACCAAGTTCCTCGTTTTGTGAGGCCGTGCGCACCCCACCAGCCTTACTACCGCTTGCCCTGAACACAAAACTAACACAGAGATGGGCCCAATGTTAATCTTTTAGGTACCAATACAAAAATCTACCTGTGCCCCCTGGGTCACAAACCGCTTCCGACGCAAACAGGAGTCAGTGTCAATAGTCAAGGGGGGTGGCCCGGCCCTGCCTCCTCCTGCCCCGGACGGCCACAGACGGCCCGCCCTCTGCCCGGGCTCAGCCCGGCGCCGCCCGCGCGCGTCCCGCGACGCGGAGGGTGCCGCGAGTTTTGAAGCGCCTCCGGGCGCGCTGACACCAGGAAGGGGGCGGGGCAGCGATGATTCACGGGAGCTGTAGTCTCCCCCAACAGCGGCCTGCGATGTCGTGGAGGCGGCGGGGGAGACACACAGCGTAGGCGCCCCGTCCGAGCAGCAGCGATTCAGCCTTCAGGAGCCCAGGTTGGTCACGGTGCAGTTGTGGGATTAGCAGGTCTGGATGGCACCCCCCGCTCCACCGAGGGAGCCGCGAGTTTTGAAGCGCCTCCGGGCGCGCTGACACCAGGAAGGGGGCGGGACAGCGATGATTCACGGGAGCTGTAGTCTCCCCCAACAGCGGCCTGCGATGTCGTGGAGGCGGCGGGGGAGACACACAGCGTAGGCGCCCCGTCCGAGCAGCAGCGATTCAGCCTTCAGGAGCCCAGGTTGGTCACGGTGCAGTTGTGGGATTAGCAGGTCTGGATGGCACCCCCCGCTCCACCGAGGGAGCCGCGAGTTTTGAAGCACCTCCGGGCGCGCTGACACCAGGAAGGGGGCGGGGCAGCGATGATTCACGGGAGCTGTAGTCTCCCCCAACAGCGGCCTGCGATGTCGTGGAGGCGGCGGGGGAGACACACAGCGTAGGCGCCCCGTCCGAGCAGCAGCGATTCAGCCTTCATGACACTCAATTGTGATACCTGTCATACATTTGTGGCGTTATTCTCAACATGTGTAAACGCACTTAATTTTATTTTTATACACTGCACTTTAAAAGGCTAGATTCCCTTGGTCGCAATTGAATCAGTGTGTTTTATTTCTTTTACTTTATCAGCCTCAATGGATGCCTTTTTAAAGATAAGTTATTGTGATATTTATTTGCCTCTTTTGTGATTTTATTTTTTAAATTGAAAAAAGATCTTTGAAATTAAATTGAATCTGCACACACATGCTGCAATAGCAGACCTGAGACAAGTTTAAAAAGGCCACCTAAGTGAGTAGCCTATAGGGATCTCTACTATCATTTAATTTACAGGCCCTGGTTACATGCAGTACCTCTTACTAGGGACAAATAAATGTAAGGTGCTAATTGGGTGTAAGCAATTTTACCCGATTTAAAAGAGAGAGCAGAATAACTTTTGCACTGGCTAGTAGTGGTAAAGTGCACAGAGTCCTAAAGGCCAACAAAAATGGGTTCATAGAACAGGAGGCGTTGAAGGCAAAAGGTTTGCAAGTTACCCTGCAGAGAGGGTCGGGTCCAGAAAAAATAAATTACTAAAACACTTAAAATGTCAAACTCTATTTAAAAGAATAACAATTATACTAAGAACCCTTACAACTAAAATTATATTTTGACTAAAATGTATTCAAATCATTAAAAAAACATTTTTACAACTCTATTAAGGAAAACTACTGTTGTAAAAAAAAAAAGAGATATATACCAACAAAAAAAGATATATTTAACAACAATATTCTGTCCTGCAATATTTTGGTAGTAACAATATATTTATAAATTCATACTTTATTTCGGTCATGCGACCATTAAAGTGCATAGCACTAAAAAACATACAGACAATATATGGAAATTTAGAAACCATAGTAAAAACACCATTAAAATGGATACCAATAAATGCGTTCAGTACATAAGTATATAGGGGCCCAAATAAATACACAATACCAGATTCAGTGGAATTACCGAATGTTCATTTACATTGACCCCTATACAGTCAGTGAACTCAAGACAGCTTGTACCTTCAATTGTCAGATCCACACAATCAGTGTACATCAAACTTTTAAAAAGAATCATGGCTGTTTTAACAATATTAAAATGTAATCACTTGGTTCGGGCCTTGCACAGTAAAAAAGGCCGTAAGCATTAATAAAATAACCAAATTGTACATCCAGGACAACAGGATAAAAACTCCTATAAATAAAACATGTCAATAACATACTGTCATATCAATAAAGTGCTGGGTGCCTCAAAAGGTCAAGCAATCCTAAATAGGAATTCCTACAATAACAATCATTTTATCCTGACTGTAATTACAAGTCATATCTAAGGGTGGGCGTAGTGGGCGTAGTGGGGCTACGTGAAGCAGCGCGTAGTGTGCCCAAATCTACGCACACTACGTGCTTCGCATAGCCCCACTACGCGCCACCCGCCTCCCGCCTCCCGCCCGCCCTCCTTTTAAATTAAACCCCGCATTTAAAATAAATAAAAAGCAAAGAAACTTACCTGAAGCGCGGCGTCTCCGGGGCTCCCTCTTCCATTTCCAACTTCTTCTGACAAATGCGCATGCGCGGACACCTGCGCATGCGCATTTCTCGCAAGAAATGCGCATTGGGCGGGCGTCCTTGCATGCGCATTTTTTAGAAGAAGTTGGAAATGGAAGAGGGAGCCCCGGAGACGCCGCGCTTCAGGTAAGTTTCTTTACTTGTTATTTATTTTAAATGCGGGGGTTTAATTTAAATGGAGGGCAGGCAGGAGGCGGGTGGCGGCGGCAGGCAGCCACGCTTCGCCCTGGGTGTGTGTAGCGCTAGCCTGCTTCGCCTACTTCGAAAACTGCGAAGCAGGCAGCGCTACGTACACTACGTGGGCGAAGCGTAGTGTCTCGCCCAGGGTTAGTCATATCCATAAAGTGCTGGGTGCCTCAAATGGTCAACAATCTTAGATAGAAATTCCTGCAATAACAATTATCTCATCCTGACTATAATTGCAACTCAGATTGGACTAGAACCTCTCGGCTAACCTGGGACAAAAACTTCTGTTCCCTGAACCAGACGTTCATCAAAAACCTACTTGCAGCAAATACAATAGATGTTGTTTTACCGGATTTTAATACACTCGATAACGTCTGATTCCCAAATTACAACAAGCGGGGCAAATCCATTTTTTACAGAGAAGATGATATTCTGTACCAGAAAATAAAATATGTTCAACTGTCTTCAGTCCATAACCACAGGCTGGGCATGTGGCTGTATCTGCATTTGTAGCCCATGTGTTGGATGACCTTAGGAGTAAACAACCTAATCTAAGTCTCACATAGAGACTTTTTGCCACAGGTGTTGAAATAAGATCAGAAAGGAGCTCAAACTTAGGAAAAGGTTTCAAACTTAAAAACTCGTTGGTAAGGTGCCCCGCAGTTCTGCTTGTGACGTACTGTTCTTGCACAAAGGCCCAAGACTCAGCTTTCACAGTGGCTATATCTTTTTTACTAATGCATTCCGGCCAGTCCCACAAATGGCTCAACCCCAATGATCTGCACCAAAATTTGACATGGATTAACCAGGAAATCCATTTAGCACCAATTAAAGATAAAACTTTTTTCAAAGATTCACAATATTCTACTAACTTCAGAGTGGACCATATACGCAGACAGTAAATCAATTGTTTTATTGCGGCCACACCTCCAATTCTCTGTAGCCCTAAATCAAAAAACAGCAGAGTCAGCTGAGTGCTAACTGGGACAGAGACTAGGGATCTGGCGAATATTTTTCTAATTACCGACAATGTATGCTTATCAACGTGAGTCCATAGCTCTGCACCATAAAGTGCAGCATTCTGGGCTTTCATCCGAAAAATGTCCAGGGCAGGGGTAATCGACCGGGACCAAGCCTGTTTATGAAATCAGAGTATGGGTTTGGATTTATGACTTAATGTTAGATAGCTTTCCACGAGTTGGAGTTCCCAGCCCAGGGTTTCGGTTAGCCTTACTCCTAGGTAATCAAACTTAGTCACCATTTCGAGGGGTTTTTCCACTATCTTCACTGGTCTAGTTTTGCCCTTGATCTTACCAAATACCATGTATTTGGTTTTCTCCATGTTTAATTCCAGGCCCCTAATCTCACAGAAAGCCAAGAATTAGCCTCTGGAGTCCCATTGGGGTCCTGGAAATGAGTAGTGAGTCATCAGCAAATATATTTATGAATTATATTTATATGCCATGATATTTAAAAATCAACATTTCGGCCAAAAACCATCTCTAGACACCGGTAATAAAGGCAAAGATGGAGCTGCTCACCTGTAATGAGTTACTGCAGTTGAGTACTGACCTCGCAGTGCCTGCTGCCAGTGTCAGCAGCCTGGGTGAAAGACAGGTCGCTTAGCAAAATGACTGCATATCAAGTATCCCTATTACACAGTGTACCAACAAGCAGGGCTATTTTGTCATAGCTGAAATTGCCTTACATTTTTTTCAAAGCTGTAGGGAAAGCCCAAAGCACTGAGCTTGTGAGTGCAAACCTGTGACATATAATCTTTCATTGGTGTTGAAAGAAGACACGCAGTGGTATTGTAATGGTACAGAATCAAACGCAGGCACAGAAAAAGAGTTATCTGCAGTCTAGTAAAAGACAGCCATATTGGGGAGCAGTGGGCCCCTAAAACACCTGGGCGCTGGTGCCGCTGCACGTGTTACAACTGAGCAATCACACAAGAGACAACAGCTCTGTCCATCATATTTTGCCGTATTATAAACTGAGTCAAAAACAAGCGATAGTTCATGATTGTATAGAAGCCTTGTGTAAAGGAATTTTGTTTGCCTTTTTTTTAACAGTAAATGTGCTGCGGATGTAGTAAGGATTTGCATATTCAGTTTGAAAATTACGAATGATGCTCACTGTTTGTTTTATTTTCCAGCGCCGAGCAACATGGTTGCAATAGTTCCCAAGAAAGATGCCCCGGGGGTGGATTTCTGTGGCGTAGACAAGTACTACTACATTGTCCGTTCGGACATGAACTGCTACATGAGGTCGACCAACTTCAACGAGGGACTAGACCTCAATGTGTACAGCCTCCACCAGTCATGCAGGGGCGGCGATCACTATCTGGCCCACGAAGATGACCTCTTTTACATCATGAAGGGGAACAACTATCGACGAGTGTCCAACATGAACACAGACAGTGGAGCCGTGGTGTACAGTCTGCACCCAAACTGCCAAGGGGGCGACCATTACCTGTCTGCCTTTGGAAAATTCTACATCATCTTCCAGAGTAAAGGCACTTACCGTCGAGTGAAAAACATGAACACGGATGAAGACGCCGTTGAATATAGTCTACACGCAAACTGCAAAAATGGACTCTACTACTGGGGGGTAAAGGGGTATTATTACTATGTGAAGCCTCATGACGAATGGGGAGAGCAGTACTACAGGTGCACCAATTTCAACACAAATGAAGACGGCGAGCCGTTCTCATTTCATGGTGACGTCATCAGCTTCATGCCCGGAGGGTTGGCTATCACCAAGGGGGCGGCGTACGGCACCTGGGAGTGCATTAAAACCATATCCAATGATTCAAACTCAACAATACAGTGGAATAAGAAAATTACCCGTAAAGTGGGGTACACACGTGAGAAGATGACGAGTGTGGAGAGCACCTGGAACATATCAATGTCTTACACCTACAGTGCGGGAGATCTCATGGCAGCATTTGCCAAACAGCAGTTGTCATTCAGTACCAGTTATGGGGGAAAAAATGTCAATACGGAATCGGAAAACTGGAATGAGGCGACAGAGATGGAAGAATCCATTTGTGTAGCGTTAGAGGCTCACAAAAAAATGTTCGTCTGGCAGTACAAGCTTGGGTTTGGCGATGAGGATGTGCTGTTCTGCCGTTCTATGAAATTTGCAGACGACCCCTCGCCACCCACTGAAATACCCCTTCCACCTTCCAAGTAACTCAAAAGAGGGTAAACCGCCTTTATAATGCAGCCTTTCTCACGCAATACCCTTTACCACGCTGCCTTTGCCATGCAGATAAAGTGCCAGGCAGATCAATACCACACAAGCAATTATTTGCACCTTTAATGCTTGCTTTTGCCATGCAGATATGGATTTATAAAACAAATAATACATTGGGCCTAATTTAGATTCGTGAAAGGAGGGTAGTGGGGTATAGACTGTTCACGGTTATGTGAAAACGTATTTAGAGACCATAAGTTATCAGAAAGTGCTCAAAGGAAAATGTACAACGACCACCCGACGTTGTCAATTGGTGTAGACAAATGTCCTCACACTTATAACTGAAAACAAAGTCAATTTCCTGAGCCACAGTCATGTAATTTTCAGCAATATTTAATCCACCCAGTAGTTTTCTCAGTTGTTCATCTTTGCTTTTTATTCTGAGTCTTGTCTACATTAAATTGAAGTTCAGTTCTTGATCAACACAACAGATAGCCACAGATTGAGCCGACACGTGTTTCGTTTATTGGTAATAGCCAAAGACTTCATCAGGGCGTGAACTGCAATATCTATACAAATAATGGCATTAATGGCCTCTGCCCAAATCAACCTTCATAGGGTTCAACAATCAAAGTATATCCAATTATAGCAGTGACAGGGAAATAATAATAAGATTTCTCTGATCAACTACCAGTCTTCACACCGAGAATCGATGCGGAGTACTCACCGTACTGTTAGCAAGAATTTTATGGATGCTATCTGATTTTTTGAAGGCTGGTATTTGATCGGAGAAATCCTATTATTATTTCCCTGTCACTGCTATAATTGGATATACTTTGATCAGTGAATCCTATGAAGGTTGATTTCGGCAGAGGCCATCAATGCCATTATTTGTATAGATATTGCAGTTCACACCCTGATGAAGTCTTTGGCTATTACCAATTGACGAAACACGTGTCGGCTCAATCTGTGGCTATCTGTTATGTTGATGAAGAACTGAAACGCAATTCGATGTAGACAAGACTCAGAATAAAGAACAAAGATGAACATCTGAGAAAACTACTGCATAGATTAATTATTGCTGAAAATTACATGACTGTGGCTCAGGAAATTGACTTTGTATTCGGCCTAATTTAGAGTTCGGCAGACGGGTTACTCCGTCACAAGAGTGACGGATACCCTGTCCACCATATAGAAAGTGCCATGGGATAGAAGGCAGACAGGATAGCTGTCACCTTTGTGATGGAGTAACCCGTTCATCAAACTCAAAATTATACCTTTAATTATCTTATAAAAAAATAGGGTTTAGGTGCGAGTAGAAGTAAATGGAGGTAAGGGTAATTTCAAGGTTTAGGGGTTGGTAGTCGTAAAGGGAGGTAGGTAATTATAGGGTTTAGGTTTTGACAGTGGTAAAGGGAGGTAAGGGTGATTTTAGAGTTTAGGGGTGGGTAGTGCAAAGGGGAGGTAAGGGACATTTTAGGGTTGGATAGGTAGTAGCAAATAAAAAAAGAGGGTTCCCCTAAAAAAAAAAAAAGGGAGAATAAAAATTATATATACTTACCTTAAACATACTTAATGTGTGCTAAATACATCTGTGTGATAAAGACTGCGTGGAAAGTCATATGTGGTAAGTGCATGTGCTGTAAAATCATACTTTCTTCAAACGAGGATCGAGCTGCACTATTCTCATGTAAATAATGGCCTGGTGGTAGTTTGATTATTGAATAGGGACATAAAATAGATTAAGTAATACAAGCATCTGTCACGTGAACGTTTTAAAACCTCACACAGACTGACAAATAAATAATGTGTGCTACAATATTAATTACACTGCAGAATGAGAAACAGTTTACAATAACAGCTGATGTATTCAATTTACCTGCATTCAATGCTCATAGCCCTTGTCCAATTATGAATACACTTTTAATAAGTCTTTACGCTGGTGCAATAATTACTGGGTCAACTGCTCCCAAAACTGAGACTGCAGAATGTGCACCATGCCACTGCTAAAATAAAGACAAATGCACGCAGGCACCAATTGTATTTGTGTGTTTACTGCATGCCTCACTTTCTGTTGTTGTTTAAGGTGTCAAGGATGGCTCACTTCAAAGATCCAATCCGCAATGGTGTTTGTATTTTTGAACGTGCTGGTTTTGAACTTGCTGACAGCATTTTGCTTATCTCGAGATTAAAAAAATCCATGCCTGGATTTGTTTTTCAAATCCAAATATAAATGTCAGCCGTGGCCTATGGAATGGCCCTGCGACCCAGCATGCAAGTGATGATGCCAGCAGGTGGTCAATGGGGCTTCACGCACTTCTAGACGCTATGATTTGAGGCGCTTTTCTTGAAAGATACCTGTCTCTGAGAGTAAAGCCAGAGATATGAATGATAATGGGGCATGTATGAAAGTCCAGTGAAGAGGATGAAAGACAACATATGCACCTTAGTACAAAGGTGTGTATGTGATAACTGGCACAGGTAGTGTAGCGCACAAAATGTTATGGCTAGAGAAACTTTTAAACTCTTCACCCATCGGATGTGTACTTGTGTACTGTACAGTGCAATTTGTGAAAAGTTGGGCGAAATTAGAACATTTATCCTTGTTAATGCCTGCCTCAAGGAGGAGTTAATATATATATTTTTAATTTTATTTATTTTATTTAAGCAATTTATTGAGCGCACAAATACCCTGAGGTGTCTCGGCGCTTGCAGACAGATTTAATCAGGCAGACAAGAGAGGAGGGATTTATTTACTGAAATAACCATGTTTTTTATTTTATTTATTTTATTTAAGCATGGGGCATATATATTTAAATGCCCCATCTAACAATGTTGTATGGCTTTGCATGAAAAACCATGGTTGTTAGCGTGGGAATGGCAACGTAGCACTCATAGGACACCAGTTCAGTACAAAGTAATGCAAAGCAGCTCAAACAGCTGTTTGTGTTACTTTTAGGGCAACTTTGTAGCGTAAACATATTTTGCACTGGAAAGTAAATCGCTATTATGACTTTGTACTGGTTTGTGTCACTTTGCAATGGCACACAGTCTTGATAAATAGGCGGTATGAGCATCTGTGGCTACAAAAAAGATAAACCCTTGCTTGCAACAAATTTGAAGACATTTCGGGATAGATAGATTGAACTAGTGGAGGTAAACATTTTTACTATCGATTTCAACAACTTTCTCACCAACCAGTGGGATTTTTCTTTGATTGGTCATTGTAAATGTTATTCTGGGACTGGTTAACTCGTTCAAACAAAAGTGCAAAATTGCAATGTAATGGCGCACAATTGTCACACAGCATTACAATTTATGTAACAAGATCACTAGTGTTCATTGGTCAAGATATCAGTGATATCTCCTTTTACCAACCTCCCAAGAGGATGAGTGACCAAGGCTACTTAAACTAAGACAAGATGATGGGCTAGATGCTTGTGAATAGTCTAAGCAACTGCTTGTTTTTCTGGGTAGCATCTCAACCCATCGCTTTTCACCCTTCCGTGCCACGCTAGACAGAGGACCTCTTTGGAACAGTCCATTAAATCCTCTTAAGCTGATATCCTTGGGGAAGAGTTAAGAACAGAAGTTAACACATTGAGAAAACATACAGAGTTGGAAAAGTCATGGGGTGAGATTGGACAGTGAATGAATCAAATAACATGAATTTCCAGGAAATACATGGTGACCGAAAAGAGCATCCCGTGCCAAGATACAGCTTCACATGGACAGGTTCTGCTATTGCTAGGATCTTGTACCAGTTTCAGGCAAATGTTCTTAAACCATCACAGTGATAGTTTTACGCTAATATGGCCAAATCTGTATGCAGAGCACACACCTACATGTCCAAGTGTTGTTACTGGATGCCAAATTAATTCCCAAATTATATGAGTTAAAAACCACCAGGGACAGTATATTACACCTACTAAGGGGCTGATTACGATGGCGGAGGGTCTTCCACTGCCAGCCATGCGGTGATGGGCCCACCCCCATCGGACATCAATTTTCCCCACGCCCCATCACAATGGCGGGAGGAATCGTTTCAGGTTCGCGGCGGTCGCAAAGACTACCTGCCACGCTTCTGCCACAGGCAATCGTACCGATTGCCTGGTGGAGTAGTCAGCATCTGTAAAATGTTAGCAATGCCTAGCATGCACCGTTTGCCAAATTACAATGCTGGTTGTAGCCAGCCTTTCCATGGCAGTTAAAATGCCATGGAAAGGCTGGCGGGGATTGGTTTCAGAGGCTTGTTCAGGACCCCCTTGTGTTGGGGGTGGAGGTGCACTGGGGGGTACCCATTGTATGCCCCCAACATTTCCCTGCACTGAGTGGCAGGCACCGCGTGGTGCCTGCCAGGTAGTGCAAGGAAATGCACTACATACATTTTTACCATTGCTGCGGGTGCTGTAGCCAGAAGCTCCCGCTGCAATGGTAAAGATGCATGATGCGACTGCCACAGTGGTAATTCTACGTGTGGGACCGCCGCCATGCAGGGGGCGGTCCCAGGCACCACAACAATGGCAGGCGGAGCCATCATAATGACCCCTAAGTACTGATTATGGTAAGGCACAATATTCAATAGACTCTCTTGGAGTGTTTCTCTGATGCATAATTTATTTTGAAAAATACTATATAGTCTTTGATCTATTATCTGTAAAATCACATTGAAAAGCTTCAATAAACGAAAAGTTATTAAGCATGTTTTCAACCTTTCCTAGAAGAAGGTATTTAACCAGCTGGTTTGAGGCATTCCACAGAGTGGCAATTCTAGTACAGAAAAATGTGAAACTCTCTAAAACTGTCAACGTGCCAGACTCCTTTCTACCTGTGAGGGTGCTACTTTATTTGTTTCTTCAAACAAATTGAGACTGGTTCTTCACGATAAAACACTTGCTTGCCACTTAACCCTCTTGTTACCATCAAAGGAGGATACCGTGTCAGTAGAATCCTAAAGGCATGGATGTGTGGGCGAGAATCCTTCTCCTATATTTTCCAAAATTAACCTTCTTAACTCTATGAAACCACAACCAGCTACCATCTCATTCAAACAACACGTTCATTCATGAATCTACTACCATCTGCTAGTCGTATCTGCTCTATGCAGCCAGGTAAACGTTTGCACTGGAAACCCTTTTCTGTGCAGACTTTTGGTCCCACAGAACAATTTTAGGTCTGTGAGGATGAATACTATCAAAGAGCTGCATTCATCTATAGAGTGAAGGAAATTCTGGTTTGAATCTCTTGTAGGAAGCTAGTAGATAAACATTGGATAATACTGCAGGGTGTATCCCAGCAAAAGATGAAAAACCTGCACTGCATTGTTGAATCTTGAGGGGGGCATCTGCGTAAATTTTTGCCCCCTGTTATCAATTTGGGGACCAATGGGAGTTCTGCTCAAAAGTAAACAAATTCTCTAGCCCCCATGGTGGAACCCTTACATATATGATCACTGTAGATACCTGGGCAGCATACTTAGATGGTCTATATGGCACCCCTCCAATTTTTTCTAGTGTTAACTGCACAACCGCTACAAAGTTGCCTCTGTCCTTGTTTTCCATAAAAGAAGTTGAGGTGGTAATTGAGTGGATTAAACGATCAAGAGCCATAGGTCGCAATAATTTCCCAGCAGTGCTATTAAAGTTCAATAGCGCCTGGTAGGCAAGGGTGCTTTCCCTTCAGCGCTGCTGGACAGCCTTAATGGGTAATTATCCCCTGTCCTAGAAGGGCTCAATAGTTTAACCCATCCTGAAAAAGGTGAATTGTTCGGATCCTTCACATTATAGATTAATTAGCCTTTTGGACATCTCTGTGAAGGTATTCTTAAAGATCTTACTCTTTCGGCTGGATGCATTGACTCACGAGTGAAAGATTATATCGATTGAGCAAGCATTGTTTTGCTCTCTGTGCCATCATGCGGAAGGCCCTGGAAGTAAAGCAAATGCTGTGCTGTTGCTTTATCGATTTGCAAACAACCTTCAATATAGTAGACAGGGGACTTCGATGGGGGAAAGTGACATGGAAGCTCCCAAATTACCTACTCAGTGAACTACAAGCACTACATACTGACAATTGGGCACAGGTTGAACTGGATAAATCTGGCAGAGAATCACAAAAAAATTCCAATTCAGAACAGTCTTCATCAAGGATGTGTATTAGCTCCTTTGCTATTTAGCTTATTTTTGCTGGGCTTTCCAGCAGCCATAGAATAATCATGTTCATTCTCCCCATGAGGTTGGGAATCAGCCCATTACCTGTTTAATATATGTGGATGACTTGGTTCTGCTGAACTACACCCCCATTGTTCTGCAAAGAAAATTTCATTCCTTAGCAGCAAAAATTATACAGAAATCGCTTAAAATTAATCTAGAGAAAACCAAGGTGGTGATATTTTGGTTAAATGTGAATACATTTAAATGGTATTTAAATGCCCGGGAGGTGGAAGTTGTGAATTTTTATAAATATTTAGGGCTGTCCTTCAATAGAAATCTAAAATTGGATATTCATATGGGGTATGTTAAGCAGAGGTCCATGCTGCAAGCTGGGGTCTGGTTAAATGTAATTAAAATCATGGGCCTGTTGTCACCCTGATCAAACATGCGGTGAGCCCTGGGGAGGCAGATTGGTTGCAGGTGCACCTTCCTAGCAATAGCCCATACGGGGACACAGAACAATGGCGAGTCCGCTTTCTGGTAATACCCACCCAGGTGCTATTAGCTTTTGACTTGTCAACTGTGGGGCCCACTGGAGGTATAGCGCTGCTGGTTCTTTTTCCCTGGTGGACCCGGGACAGGGGCATGATAATTTGCTGATATGCGACGGCTTCGACCACTCAGGAGGATCATGACTGCTTGCCGGTGAGGGGGGCGCACCACCCACCTCTTGCATATTTCACTAGAGCTATTGGGGGCGAGCAAAATGACGTCCACCAGAACAAAGATTGCCCCACTGTTAAGGACTTTTTCACCAAGAACTCTTCCAAGCTGGCAGAGTCAACCAGGGAGCCAGACTCACCTACTCACTCCCCGCCGAAGCCAGGCAAGGGTCCGAATGCAGATGAAGAGGCCTCGGTCACATGCAGCTTCATGGAATCCCTATTCAGCACTTTGTGAGATAACATAGCAAATCTAAAGATGGAAATGACTAAGGAAGTAAAGGACCTTCGGTGCGAGATGGGCGATCTGGAGCAATGAGTGGATACCGTGGAAAAGAGCAGCGATGCTAGGGAGGACGAGTTGGAAGAATGTCGCAGTGAGATCATTGAGCTTGAAGACCGCAACGCTGATCTCAATTATTATCTGGAAGACTTAGAATACAGGTCTCCCAGATCTAACATTAGAATTAAGGGTGTTCTGCAGCAGGCAGATGCGAGCAGACTGGAAGATTATGTTCTTCGGCTCTTCCCCCATATTGTTCTTGAGTTAGCGGAGGCCAGTCCAGGTTTTGCGTTTGACCCGAGACCGGAGATCGGCGGGAACGGGAGCAGGCGAGGACGCTGGATGCCGGAAAAGCTTGCTCCGTTGTTTTCAAAAAGCTTTTTGCCGAGTTTTTGCCGGATTATACTGGAACAATATCAGACTATCGCCGGACTGTCGAGGCACCCGAGGTCCTTGAGGCTGGGGGCCAGCCTACTTTGCCTGCTTTGTCCGACTTGTGAGTTCCAGGCTTACTGAGCGGTTTCATTATTTGGAGCAGTCGCTGCTTCCCGTGTTTCCATTGTTCCATGAGCATTTTTTCTGGAATTCATTGAGGCAACAGATTGGGATACAGCCTGAGTAAGCGTCTTTTGTAGAACGTCGTTAGCTGGTGTTTTACTTTTCAAGTTTTCTAAGAAATACACGGGTGTCTTCGGGCAGATAAGGTGTTCGCAGTAGCTTCTACCAAGTGTGCTCTGGGGAGGAATCCAGTGGTATTTTGACATTTCCCTAATTGAAGGAACTCTGGTGGAGTCTTCGAGCCCGTGTGCTCCATCCCTGGCTTTGCTGTGCTGTTCTGATTAGCGGGAGCGGGACTGCGAGGCCCAGAGGTGCTTGCGCCAGGACATCGCGCGCACCTGGTGCCTCTTCCCACCCCCTCCTCCCTGAAGGCCTTTTAACGCCTCGCGGCCCCCGCTTCGCGGGAGCCGCTCGCAGTAGCTTCTACCAAGTGTGCACTGGGGAGGAATTCCGTGTTATTTTGACATTTCCCTAATTGAAGGAACTCTGGTGGAGTCTTCGAGCCTGTGTGCTCCATTCCTGGCTTTGCTGTGCTGTTCTGATTAGCGGGAGCGGGACTGCGAGGCCCAGAGGTGCTTGCGCCAGGACATCGCGCGCACCTGGTGCCTCTTCCCGCCCCCTTTCTCCTCCTACTTAGCCCAGCTCCCTTGCGCGTGCGGACTGCAGCGCGGGCGAAGCCCCTAGACTGGCCGGGACTGGACTGGGCCCGCCACTCTGCCCGCACAATTATCAAAGCTAGTCGGCTGAAGTAAGACCACACCACCTATTTTATCAAAGTTTTTTTCATGTGATTGTAGTTAGCTCGCACTTATCCTGTTGTTATTTGTTTGTGTCGTATAGCAGTGTTTATTACCAACAGAAAATATGCCTAAGAAAATCGTCTCTGGAGCTTTAGATACGTTTAACACCATAGATAACTATCTGGTTCAGGTGGTAAATAAAATAAACAGTGACAGAAGGCAATCGCTAGGTTTGAGTCAATCCCCTGACCTTCACTTAGCAAGCCCCTCCACTAGTGTGCAAATGACTGATACATTATCGCAAGACCCCAGCACGAACATCCCTGACACCTACCTCCTTGACGTCGGAAACCATGATCAAAGCATAGAACTGTTGGTTGACCTAGAGACAAACGCAGAGTCTGACCCCGAGTCTCAGGCGGAACTCATAGCAGAGGAATCCTCACCCTCTGTGCCTGTGACTAGGGCGGTGAGAACCTGCAGAAAAAGTCAGCCTAAACGCGGGGGACCACGGTCAGGGAGGAAAAGGGCCGCTTCCCCGCCAAAGTCTAAGGAAAAAAAACAAGAGCATGAGGGAGATAACCTTAGACAAATTATAGATGATGATCTATTTAACAGGATAGCGGATATGATAGATCTAAAGATAAAGACTATCACTAAGCCACTGATTGGAAAAATTGAGAAGCTTACCGCAGAGGTGAAAAGGTCGGGAGGGCTGCAACGTAAGCTAGTAGAAGAAATAGAGAATGTAGTAACCATTGTCACTAAACCAGTAGACACTGTGTTGGGAAATAATGGGGGTGATATCGTAGCAGATGAAGGCTTATCAGAGACCATTCCGCCTGGTCAGGCACCACCAGCTGTACCTAGTCAGGAAGCAGCAAGAGAGGCCCCTATACCCCCATCTACTGCACCAACACCGCCATCCCTAGGGGATAACCCCACACAATTTATAGTGGAAGCCTCACCATTGGTACTGGTACTAGCGAATGTACCCATCTTACCCCCTGGCCAGACAGAATCTATTTCATCTCTGACAAGCAAGGCGTTACACTGGCTGTCAAGCAACATGCAGATGGCACATTATGGGAAAGAGCAGTTGGCAGGGGAAATTGTAATGGCGAGGAGGATGACATGGATTGGGAACAGGGAAAAAAGTTCAAGGGGGACTGTGTAGTGTTAAATTTCTCAAATGCAGACGTGCTCCCAAATGTCCTGTCAAATATATTTCCCCCCCAACGAAGAAGTGGAACCATAATCCCTCTCACCCTAAAATTTTTCTATAGTGAGCAGCAAAAGGCGATCCATCCAAATATTCCAAGATCAGGGTGGGTCACAAGAAGTAACAGATGGGGTGGGGGTTTTGGACCCATAGATAATGACCATGGTATTGGCCCAGCAAATAGATTCGCTGCAGAGCCAGGTGATCACCAGAATGTGTTATTTTCTAAGACCCCTAGATCAAACTGGAATATAATGAATAGGTGGGGGGCAGGTGTCCCGGTAAATGACTGAAATGACCCCGGGATCTGTGGAAATCTGTTTGGAGCTTGGCCGGTTGATGAGCAGTTTTGGATGCGTCCCAATACCCCATTACCAAGGTGGAATGTAGCAACAAATGGATGGGGATTGGAGGCCCCACCCTATGATTGGGGGTTTGGTACAGTGAATAGGTATGGGGTTTTAGCAAACTTAAATGATTGCGATTGACGTATGGGGGGCCCAAATACGTTAAAAAATGGATCAAGGGTCCCATGCATAATAAGCCACACCAAAGATAGGGGCAGAGGTCTTATAGATGGTATAAACATGTTTGAGACAATTAATCTGGAAGGCCGCAAAGCGCAAGTTGCTCCAGAAAGAGAAACTGCTCCTGACCAAAATATGGGTGTGATCGTTGGTGGCTCCCTTAAGGAGAATGAGAATGTTATTGTTAATGATAATGATATTTCGCATGATCAGTTAAATGCAGTAGAGAGAGTGGGCAACTTATCGGCTAATGGAAGCCCCCACCTACGAGCAGAAGATGGGGTCCCCTTGACCGATTTTGTGGTGAAGAGAACTGTAGAAACATGCAAGATACTATGTTGGAATGTAGCGGGACTTAATTCCAAACGTAATGATAAGGAGTGGTCAAGCTTTGTTGTAAGACATAACATCATTGCCCTCCAGGAAATCTGGGATACAACTGCTAACTTTTGGTGGGATGGGTTCACTAGCTTCGCCAAGGCAGCTATTCCTAGCCGCAGCGGCAGAGCTAAGGGAGGCCTGTTATTGTTATTCTCTCTAGAATTGAAGGGCTCCCTAAAACAGATTAGTACTGACTCGCACAACATACTTATCGTAGAGAGAGAGATTAACCCCACTAGGAGGTCCTTATACATCAATTTTTATAACTCAGGGAATAGGGACTACAGCGGTAGCAATATCGCCACTTTAGACGCTATATTAAGGTCAGGCAGCCAGATTACTCAGCTTGACACAGAGTATATCCTACTAGGCGATTTTAACATTCATCCCTGCACGTTAGCATGCAGTTTAAGTAACAAGGAATGGGGTGATGGTCCCGAGGGACCTCACTTTGAACATACCACAGAGGGAGAGGAGCTAGAGGACTTCCTGGCAAATTTCAACTTGAATAGCTACCTTCACTGGCACCAATCCCGGAACCATAATTGATTATATTTTCACCACACAAGGTATTCTAAACCAGGTGCTTTCCTACTGCACTGTGTTATCTCACCACAGTGATCATAACCCTGTCTTACTTGAAGTGGCTTGGGGAGATTACATGGGGCCAAATCCGGGGAAAGTGAGGTCGGACCATACTTTGCGAACCTCTGATCAGGGTAGGAGAGTTAAGTGGGCTAAGGTGGTCCCAGAAAACTTCTATGCTGAGGTTTTCCCGAAAATTAAGGAACAGGTTGAGGTTTGCCAGAACCCTCGTGCCCCGGGTTGTGAAACTATAGGGGCCTTTGAGTCGATCTGTGGGCAGGTGTCGCATGATCTCCTGGCTAAACCAAAGAAAGGAGAACCGAATAAGAAGCGCTGGTTCGACACCGCATGTTCAAAAGCACACAGGTCTCTGATGGTAGCTTTGAAAAAAATACCTAGGGTAAGGGGCGAGATTGTCAGAATTAGTCAGCTATAAAAATCAGACAAGAAAGCATCAAACGGGAAGCCTGGGAAAATCTCCTATCCGTGGCTGTCCTGAAGGACAGTCGGAAATTCTGGGAAATAATTAAACAACCATTCTTTTCCGACTAAAATAAGGAGGCCATGGACTGTGTCATCCCAGATGACAAGTGGTTGAATCATTTTAAAAATGTGTATGGGGATAATGATCAGGCAACCCAGGATGTGTCGCTGGCCACTTTAGACACCACTCCTATTCATTTCTATAGTGCAGAAGTGGAGAAAGCTATCTTGGCCACAACCAAGCATAAGGCCCCGGGCCCCGGGCCCCGACGGGGTGCCAGCCGATTTTTTCATACATGCCCCAAAGTTGTGGGCAGAGGTATTGGCCAATGTCTTTACCGCCGTTAATAGCAACCCTACACCATCTTCCTGGGACATTTCCACCATTGTCCCTATCTTTAAAAAGGGCCAGCGGGACGACCCCGGGTGTTATAGGCCCATATCCCTCTTGGACTCGTCGGTGAAGATCTTAGGCAGAGTCCTTTTGTCCAGGCTGAGGGATAATGTCGAGAGTTGTGGAGGGTTGTCAGAGATCCAGTATGGGTTTAGAGAGAGGAAAGGCACAATCGAACAATGCTCCAACCTACACCTGCTCATATCAAAGTATACGGTGGCCAAGGAGGGGTCCTTGTTTCTAGCATTCATGGACCTCTCCTCGGCCTTCGATTTGGTGAACAGGGCTAAGTTATGGATGACCTTGCTGAAAATGGGGATCGACGAGGCATTGGTAAGATTTATGGCTTCCCTACACCAGGAGCTTTTTTCGGCCGTACGAGTCACAAATGAGGGTAGGTGCACGTCCCTTTTCAAATCCCTGAGGGGGGTAAGGCAGGGCTGCATATTGGCCCCTCTGCTCTTCACAATTTATATTAACGGTCTGGGTGCACATTTTGAGGAGAAGGAAGTCGACGTTCCGCGTGCGGGAGCAGTTAAGATCCCAGCGCTCCTGTACGCGGACGACGCCGTGCTAATTGCGCGCAAGGGTGTCGGCCTTCAATGCCTCTTAAATGCCTTTGGCACATTCATGGAACAGCTTGATTTAAAAATAAATGCTAGTAAATCGCATACCATGGTGGTGGGCCGAGAAAGTAGTAAGAGGAGAACAAAAACCTTTACGTGTAGAGGAGATATGGTTTCTAGAGTTTACACTTTTCCCTACTTGGGGGTACTTTTTGACCAGAGAGGAACTTGGGGTCCTCAAGTGAGGGCGAAGAGGTTGGCGGTTATTAGATCATCGTCTGCCCTCATGGGCTTTGCGGGCAGGTTAGGTGCCAGGCCCATGGAAGCGTTGTTAAAAATTTACAAGAGTAAACCTGTCGCCGTTGCGTTATATGGTTCACCAATTTGGGGCTATGTAAACGTGGAACGAATCCAGAGAGCGGAGAACAGATTCATACGGACACTCCTCTCTGTGCCGCAGTCAACACCAACTTACTCAATACACTTGGAGGTGGGCCTAGATTTCCTTACTGATGGGTTGAATATGGCTCCCCTGATCTTTTGGTTAAAGACGTGGCTTAATGAAGACCTCCCACTGAACCATAAGATCATGTCCGACGTCTTGTCCCTAGACCATTGTAAAAAGATCCCCTGGCTGTCCTATCTGTTGAAGGTATTCTCAGATTTGGGACGACCAGAGCTCTTTACTTCCCCCCAAGATATCAAGGTCCAAGACATCGATCTTGTCAAAAAGCATTTTATGGCGAGGGCAAGAGCACTTCGTGAAGAAAGGGAATTAGTGAAACCATCAGTAAGGGGCCATTACTTACTTGTTAATTCATTTTCTTTAGCACCGTATCTTGGTTTTGTTACAATTCCATTCCATAGGTTTCTTTTAACCAAGTTCAGGTTTAATTTGTTACATTTTTATTTAGGCACTTTTAAAACATGGGAAAAACCGGAAATAGCCTCACCCTGCAGTTGCGATCATTTCTCACCCCAAGACACCATGCATTTTGTTATGTTTTGTGGGTTTTATTTAGAGCCAAGGAAAAAATATCTGGTATCAGCTTTGAAGGAGGCGGGCTTCACACAAGTGAGACCGGCTCTGCTCTTCTTGCAATCATTGCCCAACATACATATTACCTTTTGTATAGCCAATTTCTTGGTAGCTGCAGTTAGGATGAAAAAACACACCCATTAGATCCATCGTTATTCCTTTTAACTTTTGAATGCCTAGATTTGTTTTAATGTAAATTATTTTTGTGTCATATTTTAACACGCATGAAATGTTCCTAACTCTTTGTATGAAATGTTTTTAATCTCTTTGTATGACTTTAATTGAGTCGAATAAAGATATTTTGACTGACTGACTGAGTTAGCGGAGAAGGAAATTCTCCTTGATCACGCGCACAGAGTGGGATGCTCCTCTAGGGTGCCCAGAACCCCGCAGGACATCCTTATGTGTCTCCACAATTTCCAACAGAAGGAACTCATAATGGACAGGGTGCGCAATCAACCCCATGTCCTCTTTAAGGGGATCAAGGTGCTCCTTTACGAAGATCTCTTCTTTATCCCATTACAGCGCTGTTGAACCATGAAGACAGTGACCGCATTCTTTTGAGATAAAGGGGTCTGCTACAGGTTTTGCAGTACATCTTAAAGGGTGCAGCAGAGGGAACCCACAACCTCTACACCCCTCTGCTGATTCAGATAATCAACGCCGTGGACCCATTCTACATGATTCACTGTTTTACACCAGTTGGTGTCTTGGTTTTTATGTCCCCTCTTTTTGTTTCTTCTACATCTGTTTTCATGCTCTAATAATATGCAACACTGTTTCATGTCAACACATTTATAGGCAACACAGGTGCATCCCCTCTCCCAGTGGGCTTCTCTGGCAGTCACTTTTCCCCTTTGCCCATGGTGAAGATAGTTAGCCTTAATGTCAGGGGATTGAGTGCTCCAGCGAAGAGAATAGAACTATTGTCCCAACTGAAGGCTGCCTAGTGTGATATATGTCTTCTACAAGCGATGCACCTGTTAAAAAAGGACTGGGGCAATATGCCTTTGAAGTGGTTCGGCTGTCATTACGGGTCCTCTGGACCTGGAACGAAGGCGGCGGTGGCACACTTAGATTGACCCCTCCACAGATCAGGCCAAACAGGAGCATTCTCTCCACAGGGACTTCAATGGCTCTCAGATCCAGGGCTGTCTGATGCTTGGAGGTCATTGAACCCCACCACAAGGACTGCACATCAGTCTTATGCAAGACTCAACTATTTCTTAGCATCCACTCATTTCCTGCCAGAAGTGACCCATGCAGACATAGAGATGGCCTCCATATCGGACCACTCCACTATTACGATTGCACTACACCTCCCCAATAACTACCCGAGATCTAGAGGGTAGAGCCTCAATCCTAAATTACTATCCTACATCCCTACAAATAAAGAGGTGGAGAGGACGAACATGGAATACTTGGAGATCAATGATACGCCTCACACAGAGATAGCAACTCTCTGGAATGCCCCTAAGGTAGGGATGAGGGGGGCATTTATAGCAGTGTCGACATGGCTTAATAAGGAAAGGAGAGCCATATATTTAGAATTAGAGACACCAGTGAGGGAGTTGGAGGACTCACACAGGCAGGTGGGCTCTCATATGATATGGCAACAACTTACCATAGCTAGAAAACAGCCAAGGGCCCGACATATGGATTCAGGGGAACACACCCTGCTCTTCAGAAAACAAAAATACAATGCAAGGAGCAACAAAGCTGGAAGACTCCTGGTGCATAGGCTTCGAGCGCAGATTCACACTCACCATATCTCTCTTATATTAGGTCATGCCCAGAACTGCCTAACACAGGACACGGACATTGCAGCAGAATTTGGTCTGTTTTATACCCAGCTTTACAGCGCAGAGCCCCTACTTCATACAGACTATTCTGCATACCTGGAACAGGCTCCCATAGCACAACTCCCGGAACCTACAGCAGCACTCTTAGAATCGGATATCACAGCGCAGGAGGTCTCAAAGCGATAGGGAAGTTTAAACCAGACAAGGCTCTCAGCCAGGATGGGTTTACAGCTGCATTTCACAAGAGATTCGCTGCACAGCTTTCCCCCATGCTGGCCCTGCAGTACAACTCATTTAGCACACAGAGTGCCCTTATAGAGACCATCAAGTCAGCCATTATCAAGGTTTTACCTAAACCTGGAAGGACCCCTGTTCTGAGCCTCCTACCACCCCATATCCTTACCAAATGTGGATACAAAGATATTTACCATAATTCTAGCTAATAGACCGGAGTGGCTTATGCCCGGGTTAGTGGACCCTGATTGATCGTGCTTTATAACCCTGGGCATAGTCTGCGTACGTAGATACACGAAGTACACTTTCAACTACACTCAGCTATGGTAAATTTGCGTAGCTGTTAGCACTGTGCGCTTGTCTGCTCTGTGCAATAATTGCAAACAGCTTCATGCACAGTGCAAGTTATGATAAAATAAGTAGCTCTGTCTTTATATGCTAAAATGCATATGGTCATTTCAAAAAAGTGAAAATGATAAATTAGCAAACAGTGAGAGAGCTGATGATTTTGGGATCCTCCCTAACCTAGGGAGAGAACCAAGCAGATGCCTTGAAAACAAAAAGCACATCTTCTTGAACGATTCAGTGGTGGTCCCATCCGCTTAGAACAAACCCAAGCACAGTTATTGGCAAAAATACAATCCCAACCAAAGGCCCTGCAAAGCATTATGGGACGAGATTAGCAGTGGGCAGTGAATATTATAGTGTCCAATATCAAAATATTTCTACAAAGAGCTGCAGTTCAACTAGTCGTTACTAGATGTCCCTCACGAGTCAAAGGCAAAAGCTTCATGAAAGGGTTTCAATGCTTTTGCATTTGACTCGTGAGGGACATCTAGTAACGACTAGTGGAACTGCAGCTTGATGTAATAATAATTTCAATGCTTTTGCATTTAACTCGTGAGGGACATCTAGTAACGACTAGTTGAACTGCAGCTTTTTGTAGAATTATTTTGATATTGGACACTATAATATTCACTGCCCACTGCTAATCTCGCCCCATAATGCTTTGCAGGGCCTTTGGTTGGGATTGTATTTTTGCCCATAACTGTGCTTGGGGTGGTCCTAGGAGGAAGGGACCGCCACTGAATCGTTCACCAGCATGATATGCTCTTTGTGTTCAAGGCATCTGCTTGGTCCTCCCCCTAGGTTAGGGGGGACCCCAAAATCATCACCTCTCTCATTGTCTAATATTTTCATTCACAGTTCATGTTTGTGAATTTGTTATATGCTTTTTAGCATGTAAAATTGCTTTATCAAAGCATTTGTGGGTGTTGTTGATTTTGTTGCTACGCTATGTGTGTAGTAGTGCAAACTGTGCAAGCTCCATGAGCGTAGCATAGTACTACACCCAGGGTTACTTTATTCACGGGCGCACTTGAGATAACACTAAACACATATTTCGCCTAATAGACAAAACTCCATGATCCTAAGTTCCCACGATGCTTCTCTCAATCAACACCTGGTTCCATAAGTGGATAGGGCCCAGCTATTCGGACCTGGTGGCTCTCGTATGCGTTAATGGCTCATTGTCTCATTCTTTCCCTGTCTCTAGGGGAACGTGCTAGGGGTGTTCTCTCCCGTCGCTCCTGTTCATGCTTTATATGTAGCCACCGGTGGAGCGCATGCGGGGTCACCCCTTATTGAGGGGGTTTGGATGAGGGACCAGTCTCACAAGATAGAGTTGTACGCAGATGATGTGCTGTTGACATTTACTAAACCCCGCCAATCTCTGCCCCCTTTGCTAGAGGAACTCAAATATTTGGAAGGGCATCAGGTTTTAAGGTGAACGCCACCAAATCTGAGGCTTCTAACCTCACCATACAACAGTCCGAGCGGGCATCCCTGGCCACGACTTTCCCATTCTTATGGCCCGCGCAGCGAATCTCCTATCTGGGCATTCAATTGTTCCCAACCATAGTGAGATCTGTGACACACAACTACCTGCCTTGTTGGATACGGCATGCTCCCTAATACAATCCTGGCATGGGGCCTGCTTTCTTGGTTGGGGAGAATAGCTGCTATCAAAATGTCCCTATTACCTAGGATCCTATACTGCATGCAGACAATGGCGCAACAACTGCCCCCCTCCATGTTGAACAACTTCCAACACTCCCTGGAGTCCTTCATTTGGGGTGGCAAACGCTATAGAATGGCATATGACTGTGCATATCTTCCAGTGGTCAAAGGTGACTTGGCATACCTCATCTCTTGCGCTACCATGAAGCAACTCAGCTGCAGTTTTTGGAGGAATGTCAAACCCCATATATAGAGAAACATTGGTGCTTCCTCGATCAGGCGGTGGTGAGGATTCATATTTAGAAGAATCCATTGCTCCTGCACGCCATGGTTGGGGTTTGGGATAAACTTTGTTTCTCTAAGCAACTTTCAACCCCCTTTTCACCCCTCATAGGGAATTCAGATTTCCCTGAGGCACTGCATGGCACGGCATATTCCCAGGGACAGGAGGTGAACTGCAAGCGCATTGGGGTTCTGTTTGATGCACCTGGTCTGCTAGAGTTTCCACAGGTGCAGCAGGACATTGGACTGTCCAAATACGAACACTGGCATTATGTTGCTATTCGCCATTGGGTAACCGATCCTTCAAAACACCTGCATGCTAGCAGGCTGCTCACCCTATTTGAATGCTGGCTCCTATCGTAGCGGGATTATCGGCGTCTGCTGTAGGATATTTATGCCCTCTTGAACACCTCTACAAAATCTCTGACTTCCCCGGTTAGGACACAGTGGGAGCTAAAGTGCAAGTGCCAATTCTTGGGCAAGGAATAGTCTGACATATTGAGGCATCTAAGCTTTTTGCGCCTCAGGCAGGGAGACCCTCCTTAAAATTGTCAACTACTAGTATTATACACCCTCCTGTCTGGTTAAGTTGAAGAAGGGAAGTGACAACAGGTGTTGGCGTCACTGCAATCATATCGGCACACTATCCCATCTATTGTGGCACTGCAATAAATTAAACCGCTACTGATCCGAGGTCCTCACGGATATTGATAACATGTTTAACACTGAACTACCCCGCTTTGCCAGCTATATTGTGTTGGGAATGCCCAACACCCTCACATACCCACTCCACTCCACTAGGTGGAGGGCCGTAACCCTTGCAATATGTGCTACGAATCAGGTTTTGCTGTCACGATGGGGCACAGACATCATACTCAACAAGAAAACACAAGATTGGAGAGACAAGGAATTAAACTTTCTCTGACTCCCTTACCGATATGTAGTCTCACACGACAGAGAAACAATAAATAACACAAATAACTTTACTGGACGCTAAACGTGGGAAAATCAACAGATGTCTTAATACTGCCCTCACACACTTGATAGTGTCATGCTTCATCATTGGGCCGCATCATACATCCTGGTGCAGACCAACACCTTGGATGGAGCGCACATTTTTAAGAACATGAAGAATAGTGGTGAGGGTCGAGTATAATAAAGAAGGACAAAACAAAATACAAAAGTGTAACTCAAATCTAAAGGAAAACAAATCTTCTCCTGGAAGAAGGGACCAAGAGAGGTGCAGATATAGATGTAAAACTGTCTCGAGGTTCACCCACAATTTTTATTATTGTCAACCTCTGGCAGGATTAAAACCAACAATATGGGGTATTCAGGGAAGGTATCGACCCTTCAATCCTCACTGCAAAAACCAACATGTTTCTGCCAGCTTTTTATGTGCCCAACCGGATCACTCTGGCATTCATCAGGGTGTCGGTCCCTATTCAATGGTCTGTACCACTAATCGGGTATTCTTTACCTTTTAACTTTGTAAATAGGGGTGTTGCCCCAACGTCACTCTGTCTTGAGATTTCCAAGAGGATATACAATTCTACAACAAGAAAAAACAAAAGGGAAAACACATCGTGATCTCCAAACTCATAGTTCTTCTCATTATCCTCTGTTCTTATTGAATATCCCATGCGTCTATTTAAGTGATTAATATCTTTCATTGCAGCCTATTCTTACAACAAAACCCTCAACCCGTGCAGGCGGACATCACCCCCTACGTGGACCCCTCAACCAGTGGCGTAAGTGCGAAGAAATTCTTGGTCAAGGACCTGCAAGTGTATTCACAGTGCTTATACGTTTAAAACGACGAAATGCCCAACCATTAATCTCTCTAGAGCCCCAGAGAGTAAACATCAGGCATTCTTTGCAAATCTATGGTTCAATTGTGCCAATTTTTCAACAAATCAGATGTACTTACAAGAGTCTACGAGTTATATTCACAACCCGGGACTGCGGGGGAAGGTGCTCTTGTCGTCACACTCTGGATGTTTTTTGCACCATCGGGTGAGAGTGGAGCAAGGTAGACAAAATACGGGACAGCAGCATTAGTACAACCATACTGTCGCAAAAGTTATCCCAGTCATCTGTCTTAACCTCGTACAAAAGCACCATTATTTTACCACAAATATCGTGAAGTGAACTTCCCCCCCACTGATATCATCCACTCCTCCTACCAAAGCCCAGCTCAGAGTTCCCACGATTGTAATGCTTGGGAATACTAAGGTATAGAGCAATTGAGCCTCCAAGATATTTCTACCGCTACAGCTAACGGTGGGTACTTACTACTTCAAAGAGACACTGTCTCCGGTCTCCCCTCGTACGTCCTCCGACGATATGGATCTCTATGGTATAGCCTCTATTTAAGGAGCCAGCATACTCGTGAAACCACATCGCTGTCTGCCACGCTCGCATCCTTCCCAGACTGCTCTCTGTTCCATAATCATAGAAACAGGTCCTCGCTGTAACCTGTGTATTCAGTACAGCTAGCATGGTGGCCATTACTAAGTTCCTCTGCATATACGGACAGGACCTCAAATAATTAAAAAAGCGGTCTTATTGTGCTCAAGCTCATATGTTTGATCAACTAGGAGAGGGAAACTATTTATGCACAAGACGGATTATCTAGCATACATCATGTATCGGAGGGTTATTTAAAAAAAAGGGGGTAAAATCCCTCTTGCGTCTCCCACAGAATAAAGAACCATCTGAGTGTGTCAAGTGTCTATGTCTCTCAGATTCAATGTTTCATGATTCCATATAATTGGAACCAGGGGATCCCATCGTTTAATCCCTTCGTATTGCTTTTCAGTCGTTCCACCCATCTCTGTTCTCTCAATAAGAGGAAACTCAAGATATCGCTCATATTTGGTGGAATAAATGGCTTATCCACTACTACCCACCTAAGGTCCTTCTCATTATGTTTATATTCTAGGAAGTGAGCAGTGAGTTTTGTATTTGTCTTGCCGCAGCGTATAGTGCTCATGTGCTCCAAAATGCGAGTTTTTACTTTTCGAGTTGTCATGCCCACATATAGCATTTCACAGGGGCATTTCAGTAAATAAATCACATTTTCTGTGTTACATGTGGAATGTTGTCTCAATTCCCAGGGACTATTTAAACCAATGTCAATGCTTTTTCCATTGATTGAGGCAGGGCAAGCCCTACAATAGCCACATTCATAGTGACCTACCACTGGTGGTAAAAATTGGTGGTGGTTACGCAAACTAACAGCATCCCTCTGTGGCCTCAGACGCGTGTTCACAATCATGTCCTTGATACTTGCACTCTTCTTAAAAGAGAACAAGGGGACAGGTTGGTTCAATCCATTCGAATTCAAAATTTGCCATTTCTTCTGTATGATTTTCTTTAGATGGTTAGATGTTGTGTTATATGTAGTCACACAGATACTCCTTTCCATTGTCTCTTTTGTATTAGTTTCCAATAGGACATCCCTGTTGCAGTTCCTAGCTCTTTTTTGAGCTTTCTTGATTACAATCTCAGGGTAATCTCTATTTCTGAGTTTCACACTGAGATTCTCTGCTTCCTTTTTATAATCCGCCACATGGGAACAGTTTCTGCGGAGACGCAGAAACTGCCCATAGGGAAGATTTTCCCTCAGAGACCGAGGATGGAAGCTAAGAAACGATAACAGATTGTTTCTATCCGTTTCTTTATGGAAAACACTGCTGGTCAGAGTCCCTCCCTCTGCTTTGATATTCAAATCAAGAAAAGGAAGAGTATCATCCGTAATCATTCCGGTAAAAAAGAGAAACGGATTCCTTTGATTGAGCCAGGTGAGGAAGGTTTCAGCCGAAACTCTGTTTCCCCTCCAAATGATGAGGTTATCATCTATATATATGTGCCACTCCCTTATATGGTTCAGAAAGGGATTGGAAGAATGAAAATTTATTTTTTCCTCAAACTTAGAGACGTAGAGGCAAGCCAGACTGGGGGCGCAAGAACTCCCCATGGATGTACCATGAGTTTGTAAATAAAATTGATCTCCGAATTTAAAGAAGTTCTTAGTCAGCGCCAATTCCAAGAGGCAAAGTATAAATGCCCTTGGCGTCTGAAACTCCCAGTGTTCTGCAAAAAGAATGTTTTCAATCACCCTCAGGGTCTCTCGTTGGGGAATGTTTGTATATAGAGATTCTATGTCCAGCCAAATTAGCAGATCTCTGTCTCTATCAAATTCCAAATTCTTAATAAGATTCAGTACCTCCCGAGTATCCTTCAAATACGCAGGCATCTTTTGTACAATGGGACGTAAATAAAAATCGCAAAATTTTGATAAGGGTTCCAAGATTGAATTCACACCAGAAACAATAGGACGCCCCGGTGGAGTTCGTACAGGTTTATGCACCTTAGGAAGGGTATAGAAATAAGGTACAGTAGGATATTGATTGCACAGAAATAGTGCCTCCTTTTGGCTAATCCAATCATTAGCCAGTGCTTCCTCTATAAGCGAGGAGATTTGAATCCTTAGCTCTTCTGTAGGATCCATATCTAGGATACTGTAATTCCTTCTGTCATTCAGCAGAAGCAGGCATTGAGCATTGTAAGTGTCGAGATCTTGGATCACTATTGCACCACCCTTATCTGCGGGTTTTATAACCACTGACCCATCATCCCTAAGTTCTTTCAGGGCCTTGTTCTCCAATGAGGATAAATTAAAAAAGGGTTTATTGGCTCTTGTTTTAGTTAAGAGATCTACCTCTCTTAGAACTGCCTGTTCAAAAACTCCCACTTCTGGAGGTAGCTGAATGAGGGTAGGAACAAATGTCGACTTATTCTTAAAACCTGTGTCGTCCCCCTGTACAGTATCTTCTTTTCCTTCAAAAAATACTCGTAGACGTATGTTCCGAAAAAACCCGGCTAGTTCACAATTGAGTTTAAACCTGTCGGGTTGATTGGTGGGGACGAATCCTAGACCTCTTGATAACACCCTCTCTTGTATAGGTGTCAGAATCTTAATCTTGTTGCTTAAATTCATAACTAGACTTGGTCCCTGCTGGTACTCGGTTCTCCTTCTCGGGCCATGCTGCGAGTTATCCTCTGGTTCATGTCTTCCCATTGAACCCTCTGTGTTCTCTGTGATTTCTGTCTCCCCCTGCCTCTCCCCCTGCCTCTCTCTAAAAAAGGCGGATATTCTTTAGGGAAGAATTGGGGTGGGCCCATCGGAGGGTACAAGGGAGGCCAACCAAATCCCATTTGTGGTCCTTGTTGGTAAGGTTGCATGTATCCCCTCGACCAACCTCTACCCCTGTATCTGGGTCTATAGTCACTATCGCTGCTCTCACTTCCTGAGCTGGAGTTATCTAAATTCTGACGAGTCGGCTTCTTCTGTGTGTTTGCATTCTCTTTGTTCTTCACATACTCATCGTTTATATATGGATAAACTTTCTCCCTAGAGAATTTCTTCAGACCTTTTTGTAGTTTTTGTACCTTGGAGTTGACCAAGTAGTCTTTATACTCGTTCACTACCTTATTCGTCTCTTCCAATTTCTTTTTAAACACAGAGATTTGGATTTCTGTTCTCAAATTATCCTCACTTGTTTGGATTTGGATCAAAAGCTCATCAGAGAGTTTTTTTGGCTGTATCTATAATAAGGATAAGCCAATCTCTGGAGCATTTCCAAGCAATCAATGACCAATTTTTTCTGAACGTTGCATCTTCCAAGAAGATTAAAGGTTCATTAACTACTAGGAGGCCACCAGGTGCTGCGTTGTCTCTCAAATACTCAGTGAGTATTGCTCCATGTAAGATGGTCTTAACCTGTGTCCTTTTTAACTCTGTCAGTGAATCTCAACCCTCCACCTGTGTGAGTGCCTGTGTAAGTGTGGTGTCCCCTAGCAGGGAAGGGCATGCTAAAATTCTGGCTGCGGCCTCATCTCCATAGGAGAGGCCTTGTTCCTCCATTACAGATTCTAATAGAACCTTATTGGGGATTTTTTAGATACAGGTAGTTCCTCTTAACGTCTCTACAGCTCAGCGGCCGTGCTATACTAGAAAACACAAGATTGGAGAGACAAGGGATTAAACTTTCTCTGACTCCCTTACCGATATGTAGTCTCACACGACAGAGAAACAATAAATAACACAAATAACTTTACTGGACGCTAAACGTGGGAAAATCAACAGATGTCTTAATACTGCCCTCACACACTTGATAGTGTCATGCTTCATCATTGGGCCGCATCATACATCCTGGTGCAGACCAACACCTTGGATGGAGCGCAATTTTTTAAGAAGATGAAGAATAGTGGTGAGGGTAGCGTATAATAAAGAAGGACAAAACGAAACACAAAAGTGTACCTCAAATCTAAAGGAAAACAAATCTTCTCCTGGAAGAAGGGACCAAGAGAGGTGCAGATATAGATGTAAAACTGTCTCGAGGTTCACCCACAATTTTTATTATTGTCAACCTCTGGCAGGATTAAAACCAACAATATGGGGTATTCAGGGAAGGTAACCCTTCAATCCCCACTGCAAAAACCAACATGTTTCTGCCAGCTTTTTATGTGCCCAACCGGATCACTCTGGCATTCATCAGGGTGTCGGTCCCTATTCAATGGTCTGTACCACTAATCGGGTATTCTTTACCTTTTAACTTTGTAAATAGGGGTGTTGCCCCAACGTCACTCTGTCTTGAGATTTCCAAGAGGATATACAATTCTACAACAAGAAAAAACAAAGGGAAAACACATCGTGATCTCCAAACTCATAGTTCTTCTCATTATCCTTTGTTCTTATTGAATATCCCATGCGTCTATTTAAGTGATTAATATCTTTCATTGCAGCCTATTCTTACAACAAAACCCTCAACCCGTGCAGGCGGACATCACCCCCAACGTGGACCCCTCAACCCGTGGCGTAAGTGCGAAGAAATTCTTGGTCAAGGACCTGCAAGTGTATTCACAGTGCTTATACGTTTAAAACGACGAAATGCCCAACCAATAATCTCTCTAGAGCCCCAGAGAGTAAACATCAGGCATACTTTGCAAATCTATGGTTCAGTAGTGCCAATTTTTCAACAAATCAGATGTACTTACAAGAGTCTACGAGTTATATTCTGAACCCGGGACTGCGGGGGAAGGTGCTCTTGTCGTCACACTCTGGATGTTTTTTGCACCATCGGGTGAGAGTGGAGCAAGGTAGACAAAATACGGGACAGCAGCATTAGTACAACCATACTGTCTCAAAAGTTATCCCAGTCATCCGTCTTAACCTCGTACAAAAGCGCCATTATTTTACCACAAATATCGTGAAGTGAACTTCCCCCCACTGATATCATCCACTCCTCCTACCAAAGCCCAGCTCAGAGTTCCCATGATTGTAATGCTTGGGAAAACTAAGGTATAGAGCAATTGAGCCTCCAAGATATTTCTACCGCTACAGCTAACGGTGGGTACTTACTACTCCAAAGAGACACTGTCTCCGGTCTCCCCTCGTACGTCCTCCGACATCATACTCAACAATGCAGATTGGTCAGAAAAACTGTGGGGCCTTCTCAGTATGGAGAAGTTGACAGCAGTTGTGGACCATAAATTACCTTACTTTGAGAAAATGTGGGGACTCTGCTTGAAATATTTGTCTACCACTTTTAGAGAGCTCTCCTGCCCAATATATTTCTGGGTGCTACGTCTTTACTGCAGGTATGGAGCCTAACCCATAATACTTCTGCATGGTGGGAGGGGGACAGGAGATAATAGAGATATCATATGCACGAGCATGGTTTGGTTACTCTGTCTATTTTGAATGTCTGTCACTCTTGACTTTGGTTTTTTCCTCCATTTTCCCACTTTCATTGCCGGCTGTAGGATGTAGGCGAATAAACATGTTGTAACTTTATTCAAACAAAATCAAAATCAATACAATCCTAAAAATGAAAATAGAATCAATAGGATAAAAAAGAATGGAAATGGAACCTATAAAAAGAGAAAATGTAAACCGGAAGGACTGGCTCATCAGTACTAGCAATGAAACACATTCATTTTCAGGCGGATGTGCACATGTAATTGACAAATGCATTCACTCACAAAACAAGAGACCCAATGTATGTATATATATATATATATTTCCAAGGAATCAAAATCCAGCGGAACAGATTGCTCGAGCCCACACGATCAATTTCAGCAGGTACGTTTATTCAGATTGCAGACAAGGACATATATATATTCACTGAAAATAATCACAGGTTTCAGGGACGTTATAGTTAGAAATTAGCATTTAAAAAACCTTAGAAATTTACTAAAAAAAACCCCCAGGTTTCAGGGACATTATAGTTAGACATTTTACTCGTCCAAAACCAGAGATATTCACCCGTTATAATTAGTTGAGCTAACTATAACTCACGTCCCCGCAATGCGCTGCTGATGACATCACATATTACATCATTTATGACATGGCGCGTTGTAAGTCGGGGGATTAAGTCCCTTTGAATCCTGAGGGTCCCTGGGGTCCAACTAGCCCACCAGTTACCTCCAGTAAGCACCACAGAGCTGCATTTGGAGAGAGGTGTAAAAAGGGGCAGGCCTGGACCACTGTTCTAAAACACAGCGGATTGGCACTTACTGGAGGTACATGGTGGGCTAGTTGGCCTCCAGGGACCCCCATGATTGAAGAGGAATTAATTCCCCACCTTAAAACGCGCCACAGGGCGTGTTTGCACACATGGTACCTCAGTCACCGCCCCCTCCCTTCACCACTGTGCAAATGCACCCCGTGGTGCGTTTTAAGTAAGAGGATTAAGTCCCCTTGAATCCTGAGGGTCCTTGGGGTCCAACTAGCCCACCAGGTACCTCCAGTAAGCGCCACAGAGCTGCGTTGCAGAGAGGTGTAAAAAGGGGCGTGGCCTGGACCAGCTCTCTGCAACGCAGCACAGTGGCGCTTACTGGAGGTACCTGGTGGGCTAGTTGGGCCCCAGGGACCCTCAGGATTGAAGAGGAATTCATTCCCAAACTTAAAACACGCCACAGGGCATGTTTGCACACATGTCACCTCAGGCCCCGCCCTCTCCCTTCACCACTGTTCAAACGCGCCCGTGAGGCGTTTTAAATTGGGGGATTAAGTCGCCTTGAATCCTGAGGGTCCCTGGGGTCCAACTAGCCCACTGGGTACCTCCAGTAAGCGCCACAGAGCTGCGTTGCAGAGAGGTGTATAAATGGTTTGGCCTGGACCACATCTCTGCAACGCAGGCCTATGGAGCTTACTGGAGGCACCTGGTGGGCTAGTTGGCCCCCAGGGGTCCTCAGGATTGAAGGGGAATTAATTCCCTAACTTAAAAAGCGCCATTGGATGTATTTGCACATATGTCACCTAAGGCCCCGCCCCCTCACTTCACCGCTGTGCAAACATGCCCCGTGGCACATTTTAAGTTGGGGATTAAGTTCTCTTGAATCCGCAGCCCTGTGGCGCTTACTGGAGGAACCTGGTGGGCTAGTTGGCCCCCAGCGACCCCCAGTATTGAAGGGGAATTAATTCCCCAATTTAAAACGCACCACAGGGCGCGTTTGCAGAGTCTTGCTGGGAGTGGGAGCCACGCAGCTTCCGCCCTGTCATTGCAAACAGCAGTGTTCCGGGGGTGGGCACCCTGGGACACTGCAGGAGCTGGTCCTGGGGGGTGGCGGTTCCCAGGGCCATCAAGGGCTCCTGGAGGGGGGCAGCGTGGCCCCCCCTCCCAACATTGGCAAAGCCCCGGGGATGTGGTGGTCCCTGGGGCTCGGGGGTCCGTAACGGATGCCCGAATTAACATAGTTAGTGCCCCAGGGAGCAAAAATGTAAGAAAAGCCCCGGGGGTGGCGGTCCCCGGGGCTTGGGACAGCCTTGGAGACCCCCACCCATTTTAAAAACAAGCATAGTAAAGACACTTACCTGAAGCGCGGCGTCTCCGGGGCTCCCTCTTCCTGGTTTCCAACTTCTTCTGACAAATGCGCATGCGCGGACGCCCGCGCATGCACATTTCTTGCGAGAAATGCGCATTTATCAGAAGAAGTTGGAAACCAGGAAGAGGGAGCCCCGGAGACGCCGCGCTTCAGGTAAGTGTCTTTACTATTATTTAATTTACAATTAGGGTATGTTTTAAAAGGAGGACGGGTGGGAGGTGAGTGGCGCGTAGTGGAGCTACGCGGAGCACGTAGTGTGCGTAGATTTGGGCACACTACGCGCTGCTTCACGTAGCCCCACTACGCCCACTACGCCCACCCTTGGTCACAAGGTGACTGCCAACACTTCCTGGTTTGCAGTGCTGACAGCCAATTAGAATAAAGTTCATGGTCGGGAGGGTTCGCGGATCGACCGCGTCTCTATATATCGAAACTTTTATTTTTTGATTTTCTCAGCAACTACTGAACGGATTTATACCACTTTAAAAAAAGGTCTCTTTCTGAACCAAGGGCTACCTTTTTGCCAAATTTGGTGTAATTCCGTTCCGCAGTTCGAGCTGTAGATGTGTCTAAAGTTTCCTATGGGAAATTGATTTTCTGACCACTTTTTTTTTAATTTCTCAGGAACTACTGAACGGATTTACACTATTTAACAAAAAAGGTCTCTTGCTGAACCAAGGACTACCTTTTTGCCAAATTTGGTGTAATTCTGTTCAGCAGTTCGAGCTGTAGCCGTGTCTAAAGATTCCTATAGAAAATAACATGGCGAAAACACGTTTTGGGACCCCCTTTTTTCTCAGCCCCCACTTGACGAATCAGCCCGAAACGAAGACAGGAGCTGAGCGGAGCGCCCCATTAGTTTTGAAAATTTCGCGAAGGACCCCCAAGGGTGAAAAAAACAATTAAAAAAAAAAAATCGCGAGGTGCGCGCACCCTGCGTGCACGGTGCGCTTTGCGCACCATGCGCTCGCTGTGGGCGCTCGGTGCGCTTCGCGCACAGAGCACCCACGGTTCGCAGTGAGTGCCGTGCGCGCAGGGTGAGCGCACCTCGCGATTTAAAAAAAATAAATAAATAAAAATGTTCTCCCTTGGGGGTCCTTCTGTGACCCCCTGACCAAGGCTAAGGGGTCAGGAACTGTCCACTCTGCCCCCTTTTCACGTTCTCCACCTTTTTTTTTCACCCCCTCAGACTGCGAGAGACAAAATGGGGGCCTTTACTTCCTGGTTTCGACTGATTCGAATGTTTACCGACATCTAACAACCAATCAGAATTGCGCTCGCGCACGGCAGGGTGCGCGCACTGTGCGCGCACGGTGCGCGCGTATAGATATTGATATGCTTTTAAATGCTATTTTCTCAGGAAATACTGAACAGATTACACCTGCAAAAGGCACTTCCTTGACCTCATGGCTACCTCTCTGCCAAATTTCACGTAATTCTGTTCAGCCATTCGGGCTGTAGCTGCGACTAAGGGTCCTATGGAAAAATGCATGGGGAAAACGCGTTTTGGGACCCCCCGTTACTCGGCCCCCGCTTGACGAATCACCCCGAGACTTTCAGAGTAGGAGCTGAGCGGAGCGCCCCATTAGTTTTGAAAATTTCGCGAGGATTCGTCAACCGGCGCCAAAGTTATTCAAAATAGAATTTTGAGATTTCCTATGGAAACTAGGTTGTAACTATAACTATCTACTGGCGACCGCCAGTAGATAATATTACCTACTGGCGGTCGCCAGTAGGTAGTTATAGTTAGGACCCCTTTTCCATAGGAAATCCGCAACATTCTATTTTGAATAACTTTGGCGCCGGTCGACGAATCCTCGCGAATTTTTCAAAATAGGTGTGGCGCTACGCTCCGCTCCTACCCTGAAAGTCTCGGGGGGATTCGTCAAGCGGGGGCTGAGATAAAAGGGGGGTCCCAAAACGCGTTTTTCCCATGCATTTTTCCATAGGACCTTTAGACAGGGCTACAGCCCGAACGGCTGAACAGAATTACTAGAAATTTGGCAGAGAGGTAGTCCCCAGGTCAAGGAAGTGCCTTTTGTAGGTTTGGTGTAAATCTGTTCAGTAGATTATGAGAAAATAGCCTTTAAATCAATATATATATATCTAAGCGCGCTCCGTGCGCGCTGGGTGCGCGCACCTCGCCGTGCGCGAGCGCAATTCTGATTGGTTGTTAGATCTTAGTAAACATTCGAATCGGTGGAAATCAGGAAGCGGCGGCCGCCATTTTGTCTATCGCATAAAGAGGGGGTGATAAACAAAGGGGGAGAACTTGAAAAGGGGGCAGAGTGGGTAGAAATAGACCCAGTAGGCATTGTAAGGGGGTCAAAGTAGGACCTTGTAGGGCAAAAAAAAAGATTAATATTTTGTTAAAAAATATCGCCGAGTGCGCGCACCCAGCGCGCACCCGAAAAAAAACTTAATAAAACAAATTTAAAAAAAATCGCATTTAAGTGTTTAGATATAAGGTGGCTCTAAAAAGAGCCCTTGTGTTTATTGTTTGTTTTTTGGTACCTACAAGTAAGTACCGATGCAGAGTCTGAGGTTCAAGAGGAAGACTCTGTTGCCTTCATCAGTGAAGTGCACACCATCTCTTCTATAAATGTCTTGCATGTCGTAACGCAAGTTGTTGTGGTAAATGAAACCCATACCATAGTCTTTGAGGAAAGCAGAAATAGATTTGTTGACGTGCTTCCTTGCTTTGTCAATCTGCGGACAAAATTGGTTGGACCAGTTCCACTTTTGCCTTTGGCATATGTTAGAATATACAAAGGCAGTTTGTGGAAAAAGCGACATCAATTGCACAAAGGTGTCCTTAATAAGCATTTCCAGACCTACCCCAGTTAAAGTGCCTAGATCATTACCACCACAGTGCACAATAATAAGGTTAGGCTGTGGGAGATGTTGAAAGGTTTTCACCAAAGGCATTAATTGGTGCCACTTTAACCCTCTCTGACCAATCCATTTGATGTCTACATTTGGCAAAGCAAGGTCTCTGACCATACCTCTTTTCTCTGCAAATTTTTCACTCCAGAAGACATAGCTGTGTCCTACAATCCACACTGTGAACATCTTCAAAGGAGATCTGGATGCACTCAGGAGGTGTAATTCAGTAGAATGGTAAAAAGAAATGAAAGACAGTTTGGAAATGGAGGCATACATATTTTTTTATAAAAAAAAAGAACTGATTGGCTGTTTCATACCATTCTACACTAAAAACTAGGCTGTATGTGTAAAATAATAGAAGCATGTTTTGTATTGGTACAGAAAAATGTGTTACCAAAGAACAGTACTATGGATTTGCTGTAAGGTTTGAAAAGTCAAGCACTCTTGCTCTGTGGAATTGAAACATTGTGTGGCGAACTTCTGACCTAACTCCACACAGCAGTGTTCCATGAGCTGTTGCTATGGTAGCAGGCAGAAGTCAAGTTGGGGGAAGGGTACTAGGCAGAAGTCAAGTAGGGGGAAGGGTACTTTTGGAAAAGGGTTGGTTTTCAACCAATAGAAATGTGTGATTACATTTGAAAAAAAGGGGGAAGCAGTGAGATTTGAAATTAACATGTATATGTGTGGAAAAAGAGAGGGAAAGTTTGCCATTATCTGGTTCTGCTGAGAGGAGAGAGGTGTAGAGAACAGAGGTCCTGGCTCTGATAATCTGCTGTTTGAGGGCCACATTTCTATCACAACTAACTAATTTTAAAGGTGAGGTTAGAGTTTGAGAGGAGATGTATATGGTAAATTAAGAAATGAATAATAGAAATGTAATTCTTTTTGTTGAAGTTGTGTTTATTATTTTCTGTTTTGGGAGAAATTTAAATGTGAGGAACATGTAAAATAATATGGACTATGTTTTCACGATAAATTAAGGTGTATTGGTCTGGACATGGGCTTTTTAAAAAATCTGAAAAGTGGATTCATAATGTGTCAGTCTGTAAAAGTGATTTTCACTTGCCAACAAAAAAGAGCAGTAAGTGTGCATTCAAATTGGCAAAGAAATTTCGTTTTGTGACTAATGTGAAAACATGACTCTGTGTGCAAATAGGAATTACAGGCAGAGATTTATTGCGTTTTGCTCTGGTGATTTCACAGTTGCATTAGTAGGAAAAAGGGGGAGCGATTTTTTTGGTGCAGAAGCAGACTCTTAGCACACACCCACCTCCTTTCCATGTATAATCATGCACAGTATTTACAAGCGAGTGGGGTTTTGAGGTTTCAGTCTGTAATGCAAATACATTCAGCATCACTAAGGCTGGTTGCCCTTGCTGGAGTATACTCAGTCACCCAGGATACACATGGTGGTGGTCTGAAAAAGCAGTCTGGACATGTGCATTTCAAAAAATCTGAAAAGTGGATTCATAATGTGTCAGTCTGTAAAAGTGATTTTCACTTGCCAACAAAAAAGAGCAGTAAGTGTGCATTCAAATTGGCAAAGAAATTTCGTTTTGTGACTAATGTGAAAACATGACTCTGTGTGCAAATAGGAATTACAGGCAGAGATTTGTTGCGTTTTGCTCTGGTGATTTCACAGTTGCATTAGTAGGAAAAAGGGGGAGCGATTTTTTTGGTGCAGAAGCAGACTCTTAGCAAACACCCACCTCCTTTCCATGTATAATCATGCACAGTATTTACAAGCGAGTGGAGTTTTGAGGTTTCAGTCTGTAATGCAAATACATTCAGCATCACTAAGGCTGGTTGCCCTTGCTGGAGTGTAGGCAGTCACCCAGGTTATGAAATTCCCCCGTTATAGTTAGTGCAGGCAACTATAACTCACGTGACCGCAATCCTCTGCTGATGACGTCAGATATTACATCACTGTATTTAGACACTTATTTACCCATGTCTTCTTCCATTAATCTTTAGCTATACATATATTACAAATATTTATTTTTCAGAAAGACACATATGTCATCAGTGATGTCATATCTGACGTCATCAGCAGAGGATTGCGGTCGCGTGAGTTATAGTTGCCTGCAGTAACTATAACGGGGGAATTTCATTGGTTTTTTATGAGTGAAATGTCCAGCTAACCATAACATGTGTGAAACCTATGGTTTTTTAAGTGAATATATATATATATATATATTTTCACTGAAAAAACCATAGGTTTCAGGGGCGTTATTGTTAGCTGGACTTTTCACTCGTACAAAACCATTGAAATTCCCCTGTTATAGTTAGTTCAGCTAACTATAACTCGCGCGCCCGCAATGCACTGCTGATGACATCACATATTACATCACTCATGACATGGTCAGTGACATCACTCATGACATCACTGATGACTTCTCAAATGACATCACTGATGACACCATTAGGGGTGGGCGGAATTTGCGTAATCGCGTTACGCAAATCTCCGCGAAACGGTAAAAAATCTCCGCGAACACGAAGAAATTCCACGTACACGCGGAATTGCTTGTTCGCGATACTTTTTTCCTGATCGCTGTTTGCGGGCTCGGGGTGAAATATCTCGTGAACACGCATATTGAGAACGCGAACAAGCAAAAAATTTCGCGAAGTCGCGGGACGCAGATTTTTGGGCAATTTTGCGTTCTCCGCGGAACGCGAAATTACCCAAATTCCGCAAATTCTGCGAACGGAACGGAATTTACCGCCCAGGCCTAGACATCATCCAGTGAATATGTGTTTTTCTGAAAATTACATATGTTTTATATATGTATATCTCAAGGTCGATGGAAGAATAAATTGGTATAAAAGTGTCTAAATGGATGATTTGTTTTTGCAAAATTGATTGTATAACTGACTGATTAAGTGTATCTTAGTGAATACATGGCTTAGTGAGTAATATTTAAATGTGTAAATATCTGTATCAGTCTCTCACTTTGTGTATAAGTGGCTGCATGGGTTGGTGAGTAGCTACATGAGTGTCTATATAGGTAATTAGTTGGTTTTTTGAGTATCAGTATGAGTGTCTGAGTGTCTGTATGGCTCGGTGGGGGGTATTACGTAGTGCATAGGTGCATGAATGAGTGACTCACTGTTTGTATGTGTTGAAGACAGCATGTGTGCAGGACTGTATGGGTGGATGAGTGTGTGCATGGGTGTATAAGTGAGTGATAGACTGTCTCAATAGTGTCTTTATGAGTAACTACATATGTTTTAAACTAGTATATGTGACTATTGGTGTATATAAGTGAGTATATGTCAGAGTGAGAGATTGAAAGAGTTCCTGTATGAATAAGTATGTGTTTCTATAAGTGATTGTTTAAAAGACTAAGTATGTGTAAGTTTCTGTAGAAGTAAGTGTGGTGGTGTGTGTATAACTGTATATGCAAGTAAATGGATGTTTGATTCTTTATTAGCATGAGTGACTATGTGTGTGAGTAACTCTATGGATGAGTGGCATTGTGTAACAGGATGTATAGGTGTGTGAGTACATATTATGAGTGAGTACATGTATGAGTGACTGTATAGGACTGTTGTTGAATGAGTGGATGTGTATATGGATCTTAGAATTACTGAATAGGTTGTTGTTGGTATTGGTATGTCCATTGTTTTGAACATTGTAGTTTCTATTTTTGAATGTGTGTATCAAAGGTTATATTAGGGGAAGAGGAGGTCTGCCACTCTATCACAAGGATGATGTCATCAGTGATGTCATTAGTGATGTCATTTGAGATGTCATCAGTGATGTCATGAGTGATGTCACTGACCATGTCATGAGTGATGTAATATGTGACGTCATGAGCAGTGCATTGCGGGTGCGCGAGTTATAGTTAGCTGAACTAACTATAACGGGGGAATTTCAATGGTTTTGTACGAGTGAAAAGTCCAGCTAACTATAACGCCCCTGGAACCTATGGTTTTTTCAGTGAATATATATATATATATATATATGACCTACTGGTGGTCAAAAGTAGGTAGTTATAGTTAGGACCTATTTTCCATAGGAAATCCGCAACATTCTATTTGGAATAACTTTGGCGCCCGTTAACGAATCTTCGCGAAATTTTCAAAACTTTTGGCCAGCTCCGGTCCGCTCCTATCCTGAAAGTCTTGGGATGATTCGTGTAGCGAAGGCTGAGAAAAAAGGGGGGTCCCAAAATGTGTTTTCTCCATGCAATTTCCCATAGGACATTTAGCCGCAGCCACAGCCCGAAGTGCTGAACTTAATTACACCAAATTTGGCAGAAAGGTAGACCTTGGTTCAGAGTCATGCCTTTTGCTTAAATGATGTAAATCCGTTCAGTAGTTCCTGAGAAAATCAAAATCAAAATCACATATATATCTGGACGGAGCCTAACCACACATCTCATTGTGAGATCTGATTGGCTGTCAGTACTTCATCCAAGAAGTGTTGACAGCCATCTTGGGACCAATATACATGATAGCACCTCATTAAAAAGCATTGTAGTTAATAGAAGGTTTTAAGACTTTAGCTACCTTATAAATCATTTGTTGATGGTAGCATACTCATTTTAGGAATTGTGGTGTGTTCTAAGGTGATTTTACCATTTGAAAAAGCCTTCTGCTGTGATATCATGAATCATGTTTGAGAGAAAACTATTTTATCATGCTTTTCCCACAGATGTTTGGAAGGTGATCTATAAGCTAAACTAAGAGCATATGTTCTGTTAATTCACATTATCTTTCTCAGTCATGTGATAATGAAGTCTGACATTCTCAGTAAAACATGTACATCCACCAAGGGCAGAGACTGTCAGTTGATTCCTTTGTGTTCTACTGCAGCTTCCCAGAGTATTCTAAAGAATAACTAGAGCGCTAACAGTCTTACTTATGACAAAAGTATGGCACACCTGAAGCCATCTTGATTGGAATAAAGTGGTAACTCTTAAAACATTTAATTTAAAAAGGAACAAAATGAGGGGGTTAATTTTGCCATAGAAAGTATGATTAGTGCTGCAGAAAGAAAAATTAGGGCACATTTTAAGTGACTTCTCAAATCCTCTTCTATTTCATTAAAAACTTCTGACATGCAGACTGAAACATGCACTTTCAATACCAGCAGCAGACTTCCTTGGTGAGCAGTAGCTTTACTACAGTGATCTAATGAGCAACTAGAGTGCTACCATTCAGAATTTATGGCAAATATGTGACACATCTGAATGCCTTTTTGATGGAACCAAAACAAACAAGCATTGAAAATGCAACAGGTCTCGCCCTCGTTTAAGTTAAAGCAATTCTGTTTGCAATTGGGTGGCTTTTTAGCTTTGCTTGTATTAGTGTTTTTCAAACTTTCATGTACATAACATGCATATGTATGCATATATGTATATGTATATGTATTCATGCATTTATTTGTCTTTATATAGATATGCAGATTATATATATGTTTATATATCTATGTATATTTATATATATATATACTTATATATTCACTGAAAAAACTAAAGGTTTCAGGGGCGTTACAGTTAGGCATTGGCATTTAAAAAACCTTAGGAATTCACTGAAAAATCCATAGGTTTCAGGGGCGTTATAGTTAGCTGGACATTTCCCTCGTACAAAACCCTAGAAATTCCCCCGGTATAGTTGGTTCAGCTAACTATAACTCTCGACCCCGCAATGCACTGCTGATGACGTCACATATTACATCACTCATGACATGGTCAGTGACATCACTGATGACATCACTGATGACATCTGAAATGACATCACTGATGACATCGCTGATGATGTCATCCATGTGATAAATTAGTGCATCTTCTCACACCCTTTGATATACTCAGTCAAAATTTCAGACGTCCATTCTCAAAACCATAGATACTCCAATACAAATAACTACATACCCACTCATTGACTCTTAGATCTACACACACATCCACTCACTCACCTGTACAGTCACTCATAATTACAGTCACTCCGTACAGGACTATCATATGCATTTATACACCTACATAGACTCTGACACACCACCAATCATCCATAGAGGTACTCTCACACCTAGTCAGTCATGCAAATAATTAATCACACTCCCATTTACTCACCTATGCAGTTATACACACACAAGTTCACTTACTCATAAAAATAGTACCACATTCTTAAGGTCCTATACAATCACTGATACAAGCACACACTCATCCATACAGCAACTCTCACAATCACACACTCTCACATATACCCCCTTATATACTCTTACACACATATATACTGCCTTTCACATATGTAGTTACTCACACATGTACCACTGAGATATACATTCAATCACTAACACACCCATACATACACTCACCCAACCATACAGTCCATCACAGATGCACTCTTAAAACCATGCACCCATAGAATCACCCACTTACACATGTATGCACAGAGTCACACACACCCCACCCACACAAACACTCAGACACCCATACAGATACTCAGACAACCAATCAATAACCCATAGAGACACTCATATAGCTATTCACAAAATCATGCAGCCGCTTATACACCAACAGACATACAGATACAGACATTCACACAGTTTAGTCACTAGTCTGCAGTAAGATACATTTAATGACTCACTTATAGAGTCAGTCACGCACCTACTAAATCATCCATTCACACACTTATACACCCACTCATTATTCCATAGGTTTTTCCCTATATATATATTAAACATATTTAAAAATTACAGAAGCACACACTCACTGGATGACGTCACCAGTGATGTCATCAGTGATGTCTTTTCAGATGTCATCAGTGATGTCATCAGTGATGTCACTGACCATGTCATGAGTGATGTAATATGTGACGTCATCAGCAGTGCATTGCGGGGGGCGAGTTATAGTTAGTTGAACTAACTATAACGGGGGAATTTCTAGGGTTTTGTACGAGGGGAATGTCCAGCTAACTATAACGCCCCTGAAACCTATGGTTTTTTCAGTGAATTTTAAGGTTTTTTAAATGCCAAATCCTAACTATAACGCCCCTGAAACCTTTGGTTTGTTCAGAGAATTTCAAAGGTTTTTTAAATGCTAATTCCTAACTATATCAGGCATGAAACCTATGGTTTTTTCAGTGAATTTCAAAGGTTTTTTAAATGCTAATTCCTAACTATATCAGGCCTGAAACCTATGGTTTTTTCAGTGAATTTCAAAGGTTTTGTAAATGACAATTTTTAATGTATTAATTGTTATACTGATTTTTTTTATACTGATTTACTACATTTTTAAAACTATTTATTTTTAGATATTATTTTTTTAATTACATTATAATTACATTATACATTACAATACAAAATATACTTTCTCAGAATGAATTACTTTAGTTTAAATACTTGGCAAATAGGCAACAGACTTTTATGTACAGTAGTTACAGTTTATGCAATAGCCAACACAATTTCAAACACAAAGCAACATTGAGCTCAATGTGAATTTCTAGTTAAATGCAATTAGTTACTTTATGGATTACATTTCTAACCACAAGACTGGATCCTAGATTCAGTCCTTAGACATCTCCTGTAAACAGTTGAGTAAAAGCGTTTTGGTTACAGTAGTTATTTTTAAGGAATATTATTGTATTTTAAAAGTTGACACTAAAAAGTTTTCACATAGAATCACCAATGTTATCTTAAGGCAGAAAATTCACTTAGCAGGTAAGTAGTGTTATCGTTACTTTTTCTTATCAGTGGTGGATCCTGGATCCAACACTGGTCAACCTCCTGTAAACAGTTGAAAGAATGTGTTTAAGTCATACAGACGATTTTTTAGGAATATTTTTAGTTTGTGAAAATAGACACTTAGAAACTTTTCTGCTGAAAACCACACAATGGATTCCTATGGAAGGAAATACAAGTTAGTGGTAAGTACGCTTAGAATTACTTTTCAGGGTCAGTGCTGGGCTAAAAGATGCAGCAATGGGTTCTCTCCTGATTACAGGTGAGTAAATCGGAATTCGTAGTTCGGCTGATTTTAGAGGAATATTTGTACGTTTCAAAAATGGACACTTAGAAAATTTTCTGGTGAAAACCACACAATGGATTCCTATGGAAGGAAATACAAGTTACTGGTAAATACGCTTAAAATTACTTTTCAGGGTCAGTGCTGGGCTAAAAGATGCAGCACTGGGTTCTCTCCTGATAACAGGTGAGTAAATCGGAATTCGTAGTTCGGCTGATTTTATAGGAATATTTTTAGTTTGTGAAAATAGACACTTAGAAAATTTTCTGCTGAAAACCACACAATGGATTCCTATGGAAGGAAATACAAGTTACTGGTAAGTACGCTTAGAATTATTTCAGAGTCAGTGCTGGGCTAAAAGATGCAGCCCAGGGTTCTCTCCTGATTACAGGTGAGTAAATTGGAATTTGTAGTTCGGCTGATTTTAGAGGAATATTTATACATTTCAAAAATGGACACTTAGAAAATTTTCTGATGAAAACCACACAATAGATTCCTATGAAAGGAAATACAAGTTACTGGTAAGTTCGCTTAGAATTACTTTTCAGAGTCAGTGCTGGGCTAAAAGATGCAGCCCAGAGTTCTCTCCTGATTACAGGTGAGTAAAACGGAATTCGTAGTTCTGCTGATTTTAGAGGAATATTTGTATGTTTCATAAATGGACACTTCGAACATTTTCTGCTGAAAACCACACAATGGATTCCTATGGAAGGAAATACAAGTTAATGGCAAATACGCTTAGAATTGCCTTTCAGGGTCAGTGGTGGGCAAGAAGATGCAGCACTGGGTTCTCTCATGATTACAGGTGAGTAAAACGGAATTCGTAGTTCGGCTGATTTTAGAGGAATATTTGTACGTTTCATAAATGGACACTTCGAACATTTTCTGCTGAAAACCACACAATGGATTCCTATGGAAGGAAATACAAGTTACTGGTAAATACGCTTAAAATTACTTTTCAGGGTCAGTGCTGGGCTAAAAGATGCAGCACTGGGTTCTCTCCTGATAACAGGTGAGTAAATCGGAATTCGTAGTTCGGCTGATTTTATAGGAATATTTTTAGTTTGTGAAAATAGACACTTAGAAAATTTTCTGCTGAAAACCACACAATGGATTCCTATGGAAGGAAATACAAGTTACTGGTAAGTACGCTTAGAATTATTTCAGAGTCAGTGCTGGGCTAAAAGATGCAGCCCAGGGTTCTCTCCTGATTACAGGTGAGTAAATTGGAATTTGTAGTTCGGCTGATTTTAGAGGAATATTTATACATTTCAAAAATGGACACTTAGAAAATTTTCTGATGAAAACCACACAATAGATTCCTATGAAAGGAAATACAAGTTACTGGTAAGTTCGCTTAGAATTACTTTTCAGAGTCAGTGCTGGGCTAAAAGATGCAGCCCAGAGTTCTCTCCTGATTACAGGTGAGTAAAACGAAATTCGTAGTTCTGCTGATTTTAGAGGAATATTTGTATGTTTCATAAATGGACACTTCGAACATTTTCTGCTGAAAACCACACAATGGATTCCTATGGAAGGAAATACAAGTTAATGGCAAATACGCTTAGAATTGCCTTTCAGGGTCAGTGGTGGGCAAGAAGATGCAGCACTGGGTTCTCTCATGATTACAGGTGAGTAAAACGGAATTCGTAGTTCGGCTGATTTTAGAGGAATATTTGTACGTTTCATAAATGGACACTTCGAACATTTTCTGCTGAAAACCACACAATGGATTCCTATGGAAGGAAATACAAGTTACTGGTAAGTATGCTTAGAATTACTTTTCAGAGTCAGTGCTTGGCTAAAAGATGCAGCCCAGGGTTCTCTCCTGATTACAGGTGAGTAAATCGGAATTCGTAGTTCGACTGATTTTAGAGGAATATTTGTACATTTCATAAATGGACACTTCGAACATTTTCTGCTGAAAACCACACAATGGATTCCTATGGAAGGAAATACAAGTTAATGGCAAATACGCTTAGAATTGCCTTTCAGGGTCAGTGGTGGGCAAGAAGATGCAGCACTGGGTTCTCTCCTGATTACAGGTGAGTAAAACGGAATTCGTAGTTCGGCTGATTTTAGAGGAATATTTGTACGTTTCATAAATGGACACTTCGAACATTTTCTGCTGAAAACCACACAATGGATTCCTATGGAAGGAAATACAAGTTACTGGTAAGTACGCTTAGAATAACTTTTCAGAGTCAGTGCTGGGCTAAAAGATGCCGCCCAGGGTTCTTTCCTGATAACAGGTGAGTAAATCGGAATTCGTAGTTTGGCTGATTTTAGAGGAATATTTTTAGTTTGTGAAAATAGACACTTAGAAACTTTTCTGCTGAAAACCACACAATGGATTCCTATGGACGGATATACAAGTTACTGGTAAATACGCTTAGAATTACCTTTCAGGGTCAGTGCTGGGCTAAAAGATGCAGCCCTTGGTTCTCTCCTGATTACAGGTGAGTAAATCGGAATTCGTAGTTCGACTGATTTTAGAGGAATATTTGTACGTTTCATAAATGGACACTTCGAACATTTTCTGCTGAAAGCCACACAATGGATTCCTATGGAAGGGAATACAAGTTACTGGTAAATACGCTTAGAATGACCTTTCAGGGTCAGTGGTGGGCAAGAAGATGCAGCACTGGGTTCTCTCCTGATTACAGGTGAGTAAATCGGAATTCGTAGTTCGGCTGATTTTAGAGGAATATTTGTATGTTTCAAAAATTGACACTTAGAAAATTTTCTGGTGAAAACCACACATTGGATTCCTATGGAAGGAAATACAAGTTACTGGTAAGTACGCTTAGAATTACTTTTCAGAGTCAGTGCTGGGCTAAAAGATGCAGCCCTGGGATCTCTCCTGATTACAGGTGAGTAAATCGGAATTCGTAGTTCGACTGATTTTAGAGGAATATTTGTACGTTTCATAAATGGACACTTGGAACATTTTCTGCTGAAAGCCACACAATGGATTCCTATGGAAGGGAATACAAGTTACTGGTAAATACGCTTAGAATTACCTTTCAGAGTCAGTGCTGGGCTAAAAGATGCAGCCCTGGGTTCTCTCCTGATTACAGGTGAATAAATCGGAATTCGTAGTTCGGCTGATTTTAGAGGAAAATTTATACATTTCAAAAATGGACACTTAGAAAATTTTCTGGTGAAAACCACACAATGGATTCCTATGGAAGGAAATACAAGTTACTGGTAAGTACGGTTAAAATTACCTTTCAGGGTCAGTGGTGGGCAAGAAGATGCAGCACTGGGTTCTCTCCTGAATACAGGTGAGTAAATCGGAATTTGTAGTTCGGCTGATTTTAGACATATATTTGTACGTTTCATAAATAGACACTTAGAACATTTTCTGGTGAAAACCACACAATGGATTCCTATGGAAGGAAATACAAGTTACTGGTAAGTTTGCTTAGAATTACTTTTCAGAGTCAGTGCTGGGCTAAAAGATGCAGCCCAGGGTTCTCTCCTGATTACAGGTGAGTAAATCGGAATTCGTAGTTCGACTGATTTTAGAGGAATATTTGTACGTTTCATAAATGGACACTTCGAACATTTTCTGCTGAAAGCCACACAATGGATTCCTATGGAAGGGAATACAAGTTACTGGTAAATACGCTTAGAATTACCTTTCAGGGTCAGTGGTTGGCAAGAAGATGCAGCACTGTAACAGGTGAGTAAATTGTAATTCGTAGTTCGGCTGATTTTAGAGGAATATTTGTACAATGGTGAAGGAAGGGGGCGGGGCCTGAGGTGACGTGTGCAAACACGCCCTGTGGCGCGTTTTAAGTTGGGGAATTAATTCCTCTTCAACACTGCTCTGTGGTGCTTACTGGAGGTATCTGGGGGGCTAGTTGGTCCCCAGGGACCCTCTGCATTGAAGAGGAATGAATTTCCCAACTTAAAACGCGCCACAGGGCGTGTTTGCACAGTAGCACCTCAGGCCCCGCCCCCTACCTTCACCACTGTGCAAACGCGCCCCGTGGCGCATTTTAAGTTGGGAGATTAAGTCCCCTTGAATCCTGAGGTCCCCTGGCGGCCAACTAGCCCACCAGGTACCTCCGGTAAGTGCCACGGAGCTGCGTTGCAGAGAGGTGTAAAAAGGGGCATAGCCTCATTACACCTCTCTGCAACGCAGCCCCCTGGCGCATACTGGAGGTTCCTGGTAAGCTAGTTGGCCCTCAGGGACCCCCAGTATTGAAGGGGAATTCGTTCCCCCTCTGCAAACGCGCCAGGGGGTGCATTTGCAGAGTGATGAAAGGAGGGGGCGTGGCCTCCTCCCGATGGTTTTTTTTTGTTTTTTTTTAAGAAGGGGGGCTGTGTAGCTCTCCTTCTTTTTCTTATTTTTTGGCCCTGGGGACCCCATCCCCCAGGGCGCGCCCCCTATTTTTAATTTTTTTTCAAACTGTGGAGGGGGGCCGCGTGGCCCCCCTCCCGAGGCCCTAATTTGCCCCGGGGACCCCATCCCCCGGGGCATGGCCCTATTTTGTTTTTCTTTTTTTTTTTGGAGGGGGCTGCCTTGCCCCCCTCCTGTGGCCTCTTTTGGCCCCGGGGACCCCATCCCCGAGGCCGTTTTTAATTTTTTTTTTGTTATTTTGGGGAGGGGGGCCGCATGGCCCTCCTCCTGGGCCACTACTGGCCCCAGGGACCCCATCCCCCGGGGCCAGGCCTCCATTGGGGACCGTGGGGGGGTCCCCAATTCCCCCACGGCCCCACCGGCTCACCGCCTCCTGCTGGAGCCAGCATTGCTTTTCCACATGGGGAGCAGCTAACATGCTGCTCCCCATGTGGAAAAGCAATCTGCTTTGCTATTTGGAAGAGAGAGCATGTTTCCCTGCTCTCTCTTCCAAATAGCAAAGCAGTTTGCAATGGCAGGATGGGAGCCGCCATTGCAAACAGCAGTGTCCCGGAGGTGGGCACCCCGGGACACTGCAGGAGCCGGCCTGGGGGGTGGTGGTCCCCAGGGCCACAACAAGGCTCCAGGAGGGGGGCCGCGTGGCCCCCCTCCCACTTAAGTTAAAGCCCCGGGGGTGGTGGTCCCCGGGCCTTGGGGGTCCGTAACGGACACCCTACTTTAAATATGCAGTGCCCCGGGGAGGTGGCGGCCCCGGGGCGTGTGGGGTGGCTCGAGCTCCCCCCACACTAGGTTTTTTTTTGTTTAAAAAATCAAGCCCCGGGGGGTGGCGGTCCCTGGGGCTGGGGGGGCCCCTCTGGGGCCCCCATGACTATGAAAAATTGCCCCCGGGAGGCCGCGCTTCGTTTTTGTTTTCCTCAGTGGGATGCGCGGACCCTACGCGCATCCCGCGATTTAAAAAAAAAAAAGCATTTTTTTGCATATATATGTGCACACGTGTGCATGTAGAGAGAGGTAGAGAGAGGTAGAGAGAGGTAGAGAGGTAGATGTGTAGAGGTAGAGAGGTAGAGGTAGGGAGGTAGAGGTAGAGAGGAAGAGAGGTAGAGAGAAGTAGAGAGAGATGTAGAGTGGTAGAGAGTAGAGAGTGAGTAATAGAGAGTAGAGAGTGAGTAGTAGAGAGTGAGTAGTAGAGCAGCAGAGAGTGAGTAGTAGAGAGTAGTAGAGAGTGAGTAGTAGAGAGAGTAGGAGAGAGAGAGTAGTAGAGAGCAGTAGAGTAGTAGAGAGTGAGTACTAGAGAGTGAGTAGTAGAAAGTAGTGGAGTAGTAGAGAGTGAGTAGTATAGTGAGTAGTAGAGAGTAGTAGAGAGTGAGTAGTAGATTGAGTACTAGAGAGTAGTATAGAGCTAATAGTAGAAAGCAAGTAGTAGAGAGTGTGTAGTAGAGAGTGAGTAGTAGAGAGTAGTAGAGAGTGAGTAGTAGAGAGAGTAGAAGAGAGTGAGAAGTAGAGAGAATAAGAGAGAGCAGTAGAGTGGTAGAGAGTGAGTAGTAGAGTGAGCAGTAGAGAGAAGTTGAGAGCGAGTAGAAGAGAGTGAGTAGTAGGGAGTAAATAGTAGTGAGTGAGTAGTAGAGTGTAGTAGAGAGTGAGTAGTAGAGAGTGAGTAGTAGAGAGAGAGTACTGTAGAGTGAGTAGTAGAGTAGTAGAGAGTGAGTGGTAGAGAGTAGTAGAGAGTAGTAGAGTGAGTAGTAGAGAATAGTAGTGAGTGAGTAGTAGAGAGTAGTAGAGTAGCAGAGAGTGAGTAGTAGAGAGTACTAGAGAGCGAGTAGTAGAGAGTGAGTAGTGGAGAGTGAGTAGTAGAGAGTAGTAGAGAGCGAGTAGTAGAGAGTGAGTAGTAGAGAGTGAATCGAAGAGAGTGAGTAGTAGTGAGAGAGCAGTAGGGATTGAGTAGTAGAGAGTAGTAGAGAGTAGTAGAGTGAGTAGTAGAGAGAGAGAGTAGTAGAGAGTAGTAGAGAGTGAGTAGTAGAGTAGTAGAGAGTGAGAGGTAGAGAGTAGTAGAGAGTAGTAAAGTGAGTAGTAGAGAGTAGTAGAGAGTGAGTAGTAGAGAGTGAATAGTAGAGAGAAGTAGTAGAGAGTAGTAGAGAGTGAGTAGTAGAGGGTAGTAGTGAGTGAGTAGTAGAGAGTGTGTAGTGGTGAGTAGTAGAGAGTGAGTAGTAGAGAGTGAGTAGTAGAGAGTAGTAGAGTAGTAGAGAGTGAGTAGTAGAGAGTGAGTAGTAGAGAGTGAGTAGTAGAGAGAGTAGTATAGAATAGTAGAGTAGTAGATAGTGAGTAGTAGAGAGTACTAGAGAGTGAGTAGTAGAGAGTGAGTAGTAGAGTGTAGTAGAGAGTGAGTAGTAGAGAGAGAGTACTATAGAGTGAGTAGTAGAGTAGTAGAGAGTGAGTGGTAGAGAGTAGTAGAGAGTAGTAGAGTGAGTAGTAGAGAATAGTAGAATAGTAGAGAGTGAGTAGTAGAGAGAGTAGTAGAGATTAGTAGAGTAGCAGAGAGTGAGTAGTAGAGAGGGAGTAGTAGAGAGTGAGTACTAGAGAGAGTAGTATAGAGTAGTAGAGTAGTAGAGAGTGAGTAGTAGAGAGTACTAGAGAGTGAGTAGTAGAGAGTGAGTAGTGGAGAGTGAGTAGTAGAGTGTAGTAGAGAGCGAGTAGTAGAGAGTGAGTAGTAGAGAGTGAATAGTAGAGAGTGAGTAGTAATGAGAGAGTAGTAGAGAGTGAGTAGTAGAGAGTAGTAGAGTGAGTAGTAGAGAGTGAGTAGTAGAGAGAGAAAGTAGAAGAGAGAGCAGTAGAGAGTGAGTAGTACAGTAGAAGAGAGTGAGAGGTAGAGAGTAGTAGAAAGTAGTAAAGTGAGTAGTAGAGAGTGAATAGTAGAGAGAAGTAGTAGAGAGTAGTAGAGAGTTAGTAGAAGAGAGTAGTAGTGAGTAGTAGAGAGTGAGTAGTAGAGAGTGAGTAGTAGATGGAAGTAGTGAGTGAGTAGTAAGAGTGAGTAGTAGTGAGTAGTAGAGAGCAGTAGAGAGTGAGTAGTAGAGAGTGAGTAGTAGAGAGTAGTAGAGTAGTAGAGAGTGAGTAGTAGAGAGAGAGTAGTAGAGTGTAGTAGAGAGTGAGTAGTAGAGTAGTAGAGAGTGATTGGTAGAGAGTAGTGGAGAGTAGTAGAGTGAGTAGTAGAGAGTAGTAGAGAGTAAATAGTAGAGAGTAGTAGAGAGTGAGCAGTAGAGAGAGTAGTAGAGAGTGAGCAGAAGAGAGTAGTGGAGAGTGAGTAATAGAGTGAGTAGTAGAGAGTGAATAGTAGAGAGTAGTAGAGAGTGAGTAGTAGAGAGTGAGTAGTAGAGAGTAAGTAGTAGAGAGTAGTAGAGTAGTAGAGAGTGAGTAGTAGATAGTAGTAGAGAGAGAGTAGAAGAGAGTGAGTAGTAGAGAGTAAATAGTAGAGAGTAGTAGAGAGTGAGCAGTAGAGAGAGTAGTAGAGAGTGAGCAGAAGAGAGTAGTGGAGAGTGAGTAATAGAGTGAGTAGTAGAGAGTGAATAGTAGAGAGTAGTAGAGAGTGAGTAGTAGAGAGTGAGTAGTAGAGAGTAAGTAGTAGAGAGTAGTAGAGTAGTAGAGAGTGAGTAGTAGATAGTAGTAGAGAGAGAGTAGAAGAGAGTGAGTAGTAGAGAGAGAATAGTAGAGACTAATAGAGAGTGAGTAGTAGAGTAGTAGAGAGTAGTCAGTCAGTGTCAGTCAGTCAGTGTCAGTCAGTGTCAGTGTCAGTCAGTCAGTGTCAGTCAGTGAGTCAGTGTCAGTCAATCAGAGTCAGTCAGTGTCAGTCAATCAGTGTCAGTCAGTGTCAGTCAGTCAGTGTCAGTCATTGTCAGTCAGTGTCAGTCAGTCAGTGTCAGTAAATCAGTGTCAGTCATTGTCAGTCAGTCAGTTTCAGTCAATCAGTGTCAGTCAGTGTCAGTGTCAGTCAGTGTCAGTTAGTATCAATCAGTCAGTGTCAGTCAGTCAGTGTCAGTCAGTCAGTGTCAGTCAATCAGTGTCAGTCATTGTCAGTCAGTCAGTTTCAGTCAATCAGTGTCAGTCAGTGTCAGTCAATCAGTGTAAGTCAGTGTCAATCAGTCAGTGTCAGTCAGTCAGTGTCAGCTAGAGCAGCTCTGCTGACCTGGTTCTTTGGCTCTAAAGCAGCTCTGCTGACCTGGTTCTCTCCCTCTAAAGCAGCTCAGCTGACCTGGTATCTCTGGCTCTACAGCAGGTCTGCTGACCTGGTTCTCTGCCTCTAGAGCAGCTCTGCTGACCTAAATCTTAGGCTACAGAGCAGCTCTGCTGATCTGGTTCTCTGGCTCTACAACAGCTCTGCTGACCTGGTTCTCTGGTTCTAAAGCAGCTCTGCTGACATGGTTCTCTGGCTCTAAAGCAGCCCTGCTGACCTGGTTCTCTCCTCTAGAGCAGCTCTGCTGACCTGGTTCTCTCCCTCTAATGCAGCTCTGCTGACCTGGTTCTCTGGCTCTAAAGCAGCTCTGCTGACCTGGTTCTCTCCCTCTAAAGCGGCTCTGCTGACCTGGTTCTCTGGGTCTAAAGCAACTCTGCTGACCTGGTTCTCTCCCTCTTAAGCAGCTCTGCTGACCTGGTTCTCTGCCTCTAGAGCAGCTCTGCTAACCTGGTTCTCTGGCTCTAAAGCACCTCTGCTGACCTGGTTCTCTGGCTCTAGAGCAGCTCTGCTGACCTGGTTCTCTCCCTCTAAAGCAGCTCTGCTCTCCTGGTTCTCTGGCTCTAAAGCAGCTCTGCTCACCTGGTTCTCTGCCTCTAGAGCAGCTCTGATGACCTGGTTCTCTGGCTCTAAAGCAGCCCTGCACTCATGATGCACACACCCGACTTCGCGAAAATATATTTAAAAATAATATAAGTTTATTATAAGTACAAATATATTATTTTTATGAATATCTTAGATAATCTCTTGCCCTAATATGTATATTAAAGACACATACATATAATTTTGGAACATAATTTTTTTTTGCAGGAGTCGCGCACCCAGCGCGCCCCAGCACGTATATGATGTCACGCGGGACCCGCAACCGCGCAAGCATCTCTTACCGTAATGCGCATGTGTTGCAAATGCGCGGGAGCAGGAGGCGCGGACTTGTCGCATACCAATCGCACACATCACGTTATATTAAATGTATATGATGCAACTGAAAAACACACAGCCGTCGCACACCGTACGCGGATCCTTCATGACTTTTCTAAAATGGCAGCTAAAATGAGCGCACCCACCGTGATGTGTAGGCTTTGAGGGCGCGACTCCGAAAAAAAAATTGATTATTTTTAAAGTAAATAATATAAATATATTAAAATAAAAAATTAAAACAAGAAAATTAATCAATATTTCAGTTTTCATTTTTTTTGTTAATTTTTTTGCAATTTTCAGAAAAATATGTAATGTTATTTAATGAATAAAATATTTATAAATAAACAGTTAAAAAACTGTAGAAAATCAGTACAAAAAAATAGGTATAACTACTATGACACTTAAAAATTAGCATTTAAAAAACCTTTGAAATTCACTGAAAGAACATAGGTTTCAGAGATGTTATAGTTAGAAATTAGCATTTAAAAAAGCTTTGAAATTCACAGAAAAAACCATAGGTTTCAGAGACGTTATAGTTAGAAATTAGCATTTAAAAAACCTTAGAAATTCACAGAAAAAACATAGGTTTCAGGGGTGTTATAGTTAGCTGGCCATATCACTCGTACAAAACCATAGAAGTTCCTCCGTTATAGTTAGTTCTGCTAACTATAACTCACGCGCTCGCAATGCACTGCTGATCATGTCACATATTGCATCATTCAAGACATGGTCAGTGACATCACTGATGACATCTCAAATGACATCACTGATGACATCATCCAGTGAATTGTGGTTTAGTTTGAAAATTAAATATGTATTATATATATACCAATCTGTTTTGAAGATTGACTGTATATATAACTGTCTGGATGGAGGATTTAGTAGCTCTCTGACTGCCTGTTTAAGTGAGCAATTAAAAGTGTCTTACTTAATACATGGATTAGTAACTAAACTATGTGAATGTGTGCAGCACTGTCTCTGTTGTTGTATAACATGCTGCATCAGTTGGTCACTAACTACATGAGTGAGTATATTAGTTATTGATTAGTTGGGTGAGTATTTGTATGGGACTCTGAGTTTGTGTGTGTTTGGATGGGGTGTGTGTAACTCTATGCATAGATGTGTGAATGGTTGATTTACTAGGTGTATAGGTTTAAGAGTGCATGTGGAAACAGTTGTTTGGGTGACTGAGCGTATTTATTTGTGTGTTGGTGAGCAAATATATGTTTTAGTTGTACATCTTCCACAAAGTAAAAAAATAAAAGGCATTGTATGTGAGAGATGGTGTCTATAAATAAGTATGTGTAAGAGTAAGTGATTGTGGGAGTAACTAAATGAATGAGTGTATAATTGTAATGGTGATTTTTTAAAATATTAACTATGAGTTACTATGTGTTTGAATAAATGAGGTGTTGTTGGATAATTGTGTAAGTGAGTAAATGTAAGTGTGATTAATTTTTTTCATGAGTGAGTAGGATGACTGTACGAGTGAAATGGCCAGCTAACTATAACACCCCTGAAACCTATGGGTTTTTCTGTGAATTTTTAAGGTTTTTTAAATACTAATTTCGAACTATAATGTCTCTGAAACCTATGTTTTTTTCAGTGAATATATACATGTGCATTAAAAATCTACTTGTTCTTCTATGTGAATGAAGAACAAGAGATAAACCAAATTGAAATATAGCGAGCAATAATGAGAAAATGCTGGTGGTATACAAGAGATTTTGAAAATTTACACATAGGTAATTACCATAAATCTCTACTGAAAAATCAATGTAAAATACAGTTGGAAAGACCCGTGATGGCATGGCATCCCAAAATGTAAAATATCAAACATCAAACATAAGGTAACAGATATCAGATATCCTAGGAGGGGGGACAAGATACGAAAGACATATAAGATTAAAAGACAAGAGTTAGGATCAGGAATTTCATAAACATATGCTCAGAATAATCAGATGAACAAAAGGATAATCAACTACCACATGTCGTATCTGACATGACAGGCTAATAATACATATAGGTAGATAACCCATTAGAGTACCCAATTGCATAGTTGCCCGTATTTACATTGGAACGAAAGGGAAGGGAATGGGCAAAAAGAAAAATAAATATATAAATATATAAACATATATACACATATAAATATAACCTCATAAATATATAAATATATAAATAAATTAAGATCACGATTTTGTAAAAGAAAGATCTAATGGGTTATACAGATTGACTTCTCTACCATATAAAACGGGTGAATGTTACGTGGGCAGCCTGTAGTGAATCCGGATACAATATCCAAAAAATATCTAAAAAGCATATAATAATGTATAAGAATTCCTATGGCTAAGGTCCTAATTATTGCTACTTCTGGTGAATAAAGGAAAAGGGTAATCCAGTTACTCTATAGGCAGGTGTACATGTCTTCCGTCACATTCAAACCGTTAGGGTACTTAGTGTCTAATTGTAATATGTATCTTGTCTCAAGTTTTCTGAGTTTATATTCGCGATCTCCACCTCTTCTGCTAGGAGGTACAGCATCAATTACGAAATAATTGAGACCTTTGTTGTTGGATTGATGGGATTTTTTGAAATGTCTCGCCACGGGATATGTATTATCTTCATTCAAAATTGCACGGAGATGTTGAAGGATGCGCTTGTGAGCCTGGAGTTTAGTACTCCCAATGTATTTGAGTCCACAAGGGCATATCAATACATATATGGCGAATTCAGTTTTACATGTTAAAAGTTTGCTAATATTGTACTTGGTTTGGCAAAAGGGAGTGGTGTAGGACAACGTGTTAATCCCGTGGATACACGCTTTGCATGTTTTACATTTGAAAAAACCTTTGTGTGTTTGAAGCCACAAGGTTTTTTCCATAATTTCAGGGTTAGTTGATACCAAGCAATCCCTCATAGATGGAGCCTTACTATATATAATGGGCCGCATTGGTGTATATATATATATATATATATATATAAACTTAAAAAAACCATAGGTTTCAGGGGCGTTATAGTTAGTTGGATATTTCACTCATACAAAACCATAGAAATTACCCTGTTATAGCTATTTCAGCTAACAATAACTTGTGCGCCAGCAATGCACTGCTGATGATGTCACATATTACATCACTCATGACCTGGTCAATGACATCACTCATGACATCACTGATGACATCTCAAATGCCATTACTGATGACATCACCAATGACATCATCCTTGTGATAGAGTGCCAGACCTCCTCTCACCCTAATATAACCTTTGATACACACTCTCAAAAATACAAACTAACATGTTCAAAAAAATGGACATACCAATACCAGTTACAACAGACCTATTTAGTAATTCCAAGATCTACACACACATCCACTCATTCACCAACAGTCCCTATACAGTCACTCATACATATACTCACTCATCATATGTACTCATACACCTATACATCCTGTTACACACCACCACTCATCCATAGAATTACTCACACTCATAGTCACACATGCAACCAAAGTATCAAACATCCATTTACTTGCATATAGAGTTATACACACACTACCACACTTACTTCTGCAGAAACTTACACATACTTACTCTCTTAAACAATCACTTATAGAAACACCTACTTATTTGTACAGGAACTCTTCCAATCTCTCACTCTCACATATACTCACTTATATACACCAATACTCACATATACTAGTTTAAAACATATGTAGTTACTCATAAAGACACTATTGAGACAGTAATTCACTCACTAACACACCCATACACACACTCATCCACCTATACAGTCCTGCACACATGCTGTCTTCAGCACATACAAACAGTGAGTCACTTATTCATGCATCTATGCACTAAGTAATACCCCCCACCGAACCATACAGACACTCAGACACTCATACTGATACTCAAAAAAACAAGTAATAACCCATAAAGACCCTCATGTAGCTACTCACCAACCCATGCAGCCACTTATACACAAAGTGAGAGACTGATACAGATATTTACATATTTAAACTTTACTCACTAACCCATCTATTCACTAAGATACACTTAATCAGTCAGTTATACAACTAATTTTACAAAAAATGAAAAAAACATCCATTTAGACACTTATATACCCATTTATTCTTCCATCGACCTTGAGATATACATATATAAAACATATTTAATTTTCAGAAAAACACACATTCACTGGATGATGTCATCAGTGATGTCATCAGTGATGTCATTTGAGATGTCATCGGTGAGGTCATGAGTGATGTCAGTGACCATGTCATGAGTGATGTAATATGTGACGTCATCAGCAGTGCATTGCGGGTGCGCGAGTTAAAGTTAGCTGAACTAACTATAACGGGGGAATTTTTATGGTTTTGTACGAGTGAAATGTCCAGCTAACTATAATGCCCCTGAAACCTATGTTTTTTTCAGTGAATATATATATGTATAAAATGAGATTGTGAAACCGGCGGGGAGATACTAATCTCCAGTACGTGTACTCAAAACACTGGAAGACAAAAGTCAAAATTACTTCCAAAGTGCCTTGCGCGATTTCACCTCCGTGGGACCAGCTCCTCAATACAATATGGGGAATTATGGTCCCTTGCAACTGAAAACACGGATGCGGCCCGTTATTGTGTCTGGAGGAAGGGTCCGGAGGCCAGTAACACATTCTAAAAACAGCGCAATATGGAATTTATGAGGTAAACTGAAATGGAAATGACTATCAGTTTTAATTAAAAGCACTACGCTATAAAATGCTCAAACTACATATCCCATAATGCCTGTGCACTAATATAAAGAAAGAGGAAATACTATTACCAGAGACCACACCCACTTGAGGAAGACTGTTGTTGAAACACGTCATGGGGTCTGAAGGAGTGTAAATTGAATAAAGAAATGTGCTAAAACCTCTGGGAGTGCAGCGTCTCCATTTGGTGAATCATAGCTCGGGGTCTGTGGTCTGACACACCAACGCTACACCGGCAGGAAAAAGTGCACTGCTTAGAGACCACATTTGATGGAAAATGTTTTGAAAGCAGTGGCAACCGGTGTAAGACTGTCATTGTAAAACGAGATTGTGAAACCGGCTGGGAGATACTAATCTCCAGCACATGTACTCAAAACACTGGAAGACAAAAGTCAAAATTACTTCCAAAGTGCCTTGCACGATTTCACCTCTGTGGGACCAGCTCCTCAATACAATATGGGGAATTGTGATCCCTTGCAACTGAAAACACCGATGCGGCCCGTTATTGTGTCTGGAGGAAGGGTCCGGAGGCAAGTAGCACATTCTAAAAACAGCGCTATATGGAATTTATGAGGTAAACTGAAATGGAAATGACTATCAGTTTTAATTAAAAGTACTACGCTATAAAATGCTCAAAACTACCTATCCCACAATGCCTGTGCACTAATATAAAGAAAGAGGAAATACTATTACCAGAAACCACACCCACTTGAGGAAGACTGTTGTCGAAACACGTCGTGGGGTCTGAAGGAGTGTAAATTGAATAAATAAATGTGCCAAAACCTCTGGGAGTGCAGCGTCTCCATTTGGTGAATCATATATATATATATATACAAATTCACTTAAAAAACCATACGTTTCACACATGTTATAGTTAGCTGGACATTTCACTTGTGAAAAACCATCTAAATTCCCCCGTTATAGTTAGTGCAGGCAACTATAACTCACGCGACCGCAATCCTCTGCTGATGACGTCAGATATTACATCACTGTATTTAGACACTTATTTACCCATGTCTTCTTCCATTAATCTTTAGCTTTACATATATTACAAATATTTATTTTTCAGAAAGACACATATGTCATCAGTGATGTAATATCTGACGTCATCAGCAGAGGATTGCGGTCGCGTGAGTTATAGTTGCCTGCACTAACTATACCGGGGGAATTTCAATGGTTTTTCACGAGTGAAATGTCCAGCTAACTATAACATGTGTGAAACCTATGGTTTTTTAAGTGAATTTGCAAGGTTTTTTAAATGCTAATTCCTAACTATAACGTGTGTGAAACCTATAGTTTTTTCTGTGAATTTGTACGTTTTTTTAAATGCTAAGTTATGTTTTATTTTTTTTTATTTTTTAAGGTTTTTCACCGTGCGCGTACCGTACGCGCACGGTGCGCTTCGCGCACCAGGCGCGCGCTGTGGGCGTGGGGTGCGCAAAGCCCACGTTACGCAGTTCGCGGAATTTTTCCGTTTCTACTGTACGCGCATGCTACGCGTACTTCGCGATTTTTCGCAAAAAAATTAAAGGAAATTTTGGCCCTTGGGGGTCCTTCTGGGACCCCCTGACAAAGGCTAGGGGGTCAGGAACTGTCCACCATGCCCCCTTTTCACGTTCTCCACCTTTGTTTTTCACTCCCTCAGACTGCGAGAGACAAAATGGCGGCCGACACTTCCTGTTTTCGACCGATTCGAATGTTTACTAAGATCTAACAACCAATCAGAATCGCGCTCGCGCACGGCAGCATGCGTGTACGGTAAGTTTTACCGTATGCGCACGGTGCGCGCATATAGATATATATATTGATTTAAATGCTATTTTCTCATGAAATACTGAACAGATTTGCACCAGACCTGCAAAAGGCACATCCCTGACCTGAGGACTACCTCTCTGCCAAATTTCAAGTAATTCTGTTCAGCCGTTCGGGCTGTAGCTTGGACTAAAGGTCCTATGGAAAAATGCATGGGGAAAACGCGTTTTGGGACCCCCCCTTTTTCTCAGCCCCCGCTTGACGAATCCCCCCGAGACTTTCAGGGAAGGAGCGGAGCGAAGCGCCCCACCTATTTTGAAAATTTCGCGAGGATTCGTCAATCGGCGCCAAAGTTATTCCAAATAGAATGTTGCGGATTTCCTATGGAAACACGGTCCTAACTATAACTATCTACTGGCGACCGCCAGTAGATAATATATATATATATATATATACATATATATATATATATATATATATATATATATATATATATATATATATATATATATTTATAGTTAGGACCTATTTTCCATAGGAAATCCGCAACATTCTATTCCCAATAAGTCTGGCGCCGATTGACGAATCTTCGCAAAATTTTCCAAACTTTTGGCCAGTTCCGCTCCGCTCCTACCCTGAGAGATTCACGGTTACTCGTCAAGCGGGGGCTGAGAAAAAAGGGGGTCCCAAAACACGTTTTCCCCATGCAATTTCCCATAGGACGTGTTGTCGCAGCTACAGACCAAACTGCTGAATGGAATTACACCAAATTTGGCAAAGAGGTAGTCCTCAGTTCAGACTCATGCCTTTTGCTTAAATGATGTAAATCTGTTCAGCAGTTCCTGAGAAAATTACAGTTAAAAGTACATATATATCTATGGCCGGGGAGGATCCGCGGACCCTCCCCGCACCCAGCGCGCACCCTGCCGTGCACGAGCTGAATGCTAATTGTCTGTCAACACTCCAGATCAGGAAGTGTTGGCAGCCATCTTGTGCCTCGGTAGAACCGAGCCACAAGAAGCCCCAAAAAAAACATTGCAAAACGCGAAAAGGGGGCAGGGTAGAAACACCCTGACCCCCTAGGCCTGCTCAGGGGGTCCCACAAGGACCACCAAGGTCAAAAAGAATATATATTTTTTTTATAAAATCGCGGGATGCATGTAGGGTCTGCGCATCCCGCTGAGGAAAAAAAAACGGAGCGTGGGCTCCCGCGCTTCGTTTACAATTAGCCCCCGGGGTGCCAAGTCCCGGGGGCAATTTTTCATAGTTTTTGGGGGCCCAGAGGGGCCCCCCAGCCCCAGGGACCACCACCCCCCAGGGCTTATCTTAATGTATGCGGGGGCTTATGGCCCCCCTGCAGCCCCGGGGACCACCACCCCCCGGGGCTTGAAAAAGACCTGTGTGGGGGGCTCGAGCCCCCCCACGCGCCCCGGGGACCGCCACCTCCCCGGGGCACTACATATTTAAAGTAGGGGGTCTGATACGGACCCCCAAGCCCCGGGGACCACCACCCCTGGGGCTTTAACTTAAGTGGGAAGGGGGCCACGCGGCCCCCCTCCTGGAGCCTTGTCTTGGCCCTGGGGACCTGCTCTCCCTTTCCAAATAGCAAAGCAGATTGCTTTTCCACATGGGGAGCAGCATGTTAGCTGCTCCCCATGTGGAAAAGCAATGCCGGCTCCCGCAGGAGGCGGGGAGCCGGCAGGGCTGTGGGGGGATTGGGGACCCCCCACGGTCCCCAACGGAGGCCAGGCCCCGGGGGATGGGATCCCCGGGGCCAGTAGAGTCCCGGGAGGGGGGCCACGCGGCCCACCTCCCCAAAATAAAAATAATGAAAATTTTAAAAACGGCCCCGGGGGATGGGGTCCCTGGGGCCAAAAGAGGCCACAGGAGGGGGAAGGCAGCCCCCCTCCAAAAAAAAAAAAAAAAAGCCATGCCCCGGAGGATGGGGTCTCCGGGGAAAATCAGGGCCTCGGGAGGGGGGCCACGCGGCCCCCCTCCACAGTTTAAAAAAAAAGTAAAAAATAGGGGGCAGGCCCTGGAAAAAGAAGGGGAGCTACACAGACGCCCTTCTTAAAAAGACAAAAAAAAAAAAAACGGGATCGGGAGAAGGCCACGCCCCCTCCTTTCATCTCTCTGCAAACGCACCCCCTGGCGCGTTTGCAGAGGGGGAACAAATTTCCCTTCAATACTGGGGGTCCCTGGGGGCCAACTAGCCCACCGGGAACCTCCAGTATGTGCCAGGGGGCTGTGTTGCAGAGTGTTGTAAAAAGGGGTGTGGCCATTGAACACCTCTCTGCAATGCAGCCCCCTGGCACATACTGGAGGTACCTGGTGGGCTAGTTGGCCCCCAGGGACCTCAGGATTGAAGAGGAATTAATTCCCCAACTTAAAACGCGCAACAGGGCGTGTTTGCACACATATCACATTATTCCCCACCCCCTTCCTTCACCATTGTACAAATATTCCTCTAAAATCAGCCGAACTACGAATTCCGGTTTACTCACCTGTTATCAGGAGAGAACCCAGGGCAGCATCTTTTAGCCCAGCACTGAACATGAAAGGTAATTCTAAGCGTACTTACCAGTAACTTGTATTTCCATCCATAGGAATCCATTGAGTGGTTTTCAGCAGAAAATTTTCTAAGTGTCCATTTTTGAAACACACAAATAGTCCTCTAAAATCAGCCAAACTGCGAATTCCGATTTACTCACCTGTAATCAGGAGAGAACCCAGTGCTGCATCGTTTTGCCCAGCACTGAACATGAAAGGTAATTCTAAGCGTATTTACCAGTAAATTGTATTTCCTTCCATAGGAATCCATTGTGTGATTTTCAGCAGAAAAGTTTCTAAGTGTCTATTTTCACAAACTAAAAATATTCCTCTAAAATCAGCCGAACTATGAATTCCGGTTCACTCACCTGTTATCAGGAGAGAACCCAGGGCTGCATCTTTTAGCCCAGCACTGAACATGAAAGGTAGTTCCAAGCGTACTTACCAGTAACTTGTATTTCCTTCCATAGGAATCCATTGTGTGGTTTTCAGCAGAAAATGTTCTGTGTCCATTTTTGAAACGTACAAATATTCCTCTAAAATCAGCTGAACTACGACTTCCGATTTACTTACCTGTTATCAGGAGAGAACCCTGGGCTGCATCTTTTAGCCCAGCACTGACTCTGAAAAGTAATTCTAAGCGTACTTACCAGTAACTCGTATTTCCTTCCGTAGGAATCCATTGTGTGGTTTTCAGCAGGAAAGTTACTAAGGGCCATATGTAGGTAACCTTGAAATACCGATTCCTAAATACCGAATTTTACCGAATCAGTATTTAGAAATCGGTATTTCCTATGTACCTAAATTTGCGGTAAATTTTACCGATTCGGTAAAAATCGGTAAAATGTTACCGATTCCACAATACCGACCGGTGTTTATGAATCGGTAAATACAGATTTGGTAAATACCGATTCGGTATTTACCGAATCGGTATTTACCGAATCGGTATTTCAAAAATACATCAATTGAGGAATCAGCTAATCCAGTGCAACCCCCACCCCACCCAACCAGGAAGTGGCCACACCCAGGCAGGTGCACACAATCAGAACCCTCTGGAGAGGCTGGGAGTGCAGAGGAGAGCAACAGAGCCAGTGCCTGAACTGTGACAACTAATCTTGCGCAATGGCCAGCCAGGACACAAAAACAGAAGGAGGGGAAAGGAAGAGGAAACTGAAATTCAGTCAGAAGGAACTGCAGGTACTTGTGGAGGAGGTCGTGAAGCAGCACACTGAGCTTTTTGGAAAGCAGTCCCTGCAAATGGCAGAATCTGAAAAAAGAAGGATCTGGCTTGAAATCCAGTCGCAGGTAAATGCCATAGGAGTGACCCCCCGGGACATTGATGTGCTGAAGAAGCGGTGGTATGACTTCCGGATCATCACCAAGAGGAAGATGGCTGATCTGAAAAAACAGGCCAGCCAGACAGGAGGAGGAAGGAACAGGGAACCTGCCCTGACTGAACTTGAGCAGCTCGTGGAGTCCACGATAGAGCAAGAAAGTGTCTTTGGGATTGGGGATGCAGACAGCTCTGCCAGAGCTGCTTCCAAACAAGGTAAGAAGCATGCGCTGCATTGTGCCCCCCTTCCCCTATCCCAAATCCCCAATTGGACTATGTGAATCCCACTCCAGTACAGGTGTTTGTGCTGACCAGCAATGCATTATGGGAGATGTAGTGAAACCCCTATTATGACAGGAATCGCACTGAACAACAAGGCATGTGACACACATCAGCAATAATCAGGCAGAGGACAATGAGATAGTGTAGCAGAAATGTATTATGAAGTGAGCAATGCAGGGCTGCAGGTACACTGAGCTAATGTGACATTTCTGTCCACAGGTGAGACATTGCGCAGGACTGCTCAGGAGAAGGGAGAGAGGGCACCCCGGAAGGACAGCACCGAGAAGGCCATCATGAGTGCAGGGCACACAACAGCACCACAGCCAGCCTCACCACCACAGCCAGCCTCACCACCACAGCCAGCCTCACCACCACAGCCAGCCTCGCCACCACAGCCAGCCTCGCCACTACTGCTAGCCTCACCAGCATCAACACCACCTGCAGTGGTTAGACCGAGGAGGCGTGCTGTTGCCAGACTGCATGTGTCCGAGTCCTCCTCAGAAGACACGAGGGGGGAGGAAACATCCACTGTGCCACTGGATGATAGCAATGCTGGTTTGCTGTCCACATCTGAGGGAGCACACACAGGTGCCAGACGCCACCGCAGGGCTTGTGTGAGCAGTCCACCTCCACAGGGTGAGAGCCATGGTGTCTTTGGAGGGCTGGAGGCAACCATGGTAAAGGTGCAGCACCTACAAGGCAAGGCAATCCAGTCAGTACAGCGACAAATGATGTGCCTCAATGAAAACGTGAGCAACATTGACAAGGACATTTGCTCAATGGCTGAGGGCATGAAGGAGATGGCTGCGGGCATGCGGGACATGTCCCAGTCTGTGATGCTGCTGTGCAGTAAAATGGATGAGTACAGAGCAACACGGCGAAGGGAGAGGCAGAAGATGGAGCACCATACCAGGGCAGTGAACCGCCTAGTAACTGCCACTTCTCTGCTCTGCAGGTGCTCCGTGTCCATGCAGGAGGGGCTGTCACACTGCAGCACTGATGTTTCTAGGGGGCTGGTTAAGGTGACCACTGCTCTTGAGGTGCTGCTTACGAGCCAGTCTGCCACTACTGGTGCTATGGATGTTGGGGACAGCGAGGACACGACCAGTCGGAGCAGCATAACCCCCCTGTAACAGACAACCGGAGGAGCAGCAGACGGCATGGGGCTGCCACTGGTCCCTCAGCCAGGGAGGACAGTCAATCACTGGCATCCCACACTGTAGTGCGTGGCCGCAGACGCTGATGCAGCCCACACTGCCAGGACAGAGTTGGGTGAAGTAACTCATGACTTCCTACTATGGCTGTCACATATTTGATAGCCAAGTTTGACCGTTTGTGTTGTGGAGTAGTGCACACAAATTAAAACTACGTCATTGCATCCAACAACTGGCTGTGTCTCCTTACTTACTTAAAAATAGTTGCATGTGATCTCTGCCCGTCTCTGTCTCCCATATGTTGCTGCTGGGACTCCTGCTGCGTTGGGCTCTGGCTGTGCAAATTCATCATCATTGTCCTCAAAATCAGTTATTTCCACTTCTGTACCTTTCTTTGTGGCGAGGTTGTGAAGCATTGCACAAGTAGCAATGATTTTGCAGCAGATGATGGGTGTGTACTGACGTGCGTCTCCGCTTTTGTGGAGGCAGCGGAACCTGCTTTTCAATAGTCCAAACGTGCGCTCCACAACGTTGCGTGTTGATTTGTGTGCCACATTGTATCGTCTCTCACTCAGGGTTGATGGGTGTAGGTAGGGAGTGAGGATAAATGACCGCACGGCATATGCACTATCGCCTAGGTGAGAAAGAGGGTGCCATTAGTCACATACACCAATACACATTCATCTGTACTAACTATAAGGGAGTGTCACAGTGATTTACCTAGCAGGTATCCTTCTCCAAATTCTCCCACAGCCAGGCGTGCGTAGATCCCACTGTTATGGAAGATGTATGAGTCGTGGGTGCTCCCAGGAAATTTTGCCACGATGTCAGTGATTATGTTGGCAGCATCGCAGATTACCTGCACATTTATGGAGTGGGTGGACTTTCTGTTCCTGTAGATATACTCAGTGGCTGCTGGTGGGCAGATTGGAATGTGTGTGCCATCAATACAGCCTATGACATGCGGGAACTGTGCCATCTGGTAAAAGTCTGTCTTGGTTTTCAGCAGTTCCGCCTGTGTGTTTGGGAAGCTAATGTACTGTTGCATCCTCTGCATCATGGCATCCAGGAACTTTCTGAAGAAACGGGACAGGCAACTCTGAGATACCCCGCCTACCGCAGCTATCACCCCCTGGTAATTGCCAGATGCGAGTAGATGTAGGCTACAGAGCACCTGCACATGTGGTGGTATCGCGTGCGCCCTTGCTGTTGGATGGTCCAGGAGTGGGTGCAAGTCCCTTATCAGGTCCATGATGGTTTGGGGGTGTAGCCTGTACCTTTCATGTATCTCAGCCTCAGTCTGTTGGAAGAGTGTGATGCGCTGTCTGTAAATGCGCTCGTCCCGTCTCCAGATCCTCACACCTGCTGCCTGTAGACGTAGGCGCCTTGCAATCACATAGAGAGCCGCCATGGTGATCACACTGTTGCCTTTTGGGATTGCTTATATACACTGTTGCTGATTACCACCTGCTTTCACTCAGTGTTAATTACCGACTCTAAAATACCGAATTTCATGAAATTCTGTATTACCGAATTTACCTACATCTCTTTTCTAGTAATAACCATTTCTTATTTACTGATTCGGTAAATAAGGGTTCGGTAATTCCGATTCGGTAATTTAGAATTCAGTAATGATTATTCGGTATTTACCGATTCATATTTACCGAATCATTCTTTTTGGCCTCCTACATCTCAATTGCCTAAATACCGGTCGGTAACAGGAAATTTACCGAATTTTGGCCGTTACCGACCGGTATTTAGCTACCTACATATGGCCCTAAGTGTCTATTTTCACAAACAAAAAATATTCCTAAAAAATCATCTGTATGACTTAAACACATTCTTTCAACTCTTTACAGGTGGTTGGCCAGTGCTGGATCCAGGATCCACCACTGAGTAAGAAAAAGTAACGATAACACTACTTACCTGCTAAGTGAATTTTCTGCCATAGGATAACATTTCTATGTGAAAAAATTGTCAATTTTAAAATACAATAATATTCCTTAAAAATAACTACTGTAACCAAAACGCTTTTACTCAACTGTTTACAGGAGATGTCCAAGGACTGAATCTAGGATCCAGTCCTGTGGTTAGAAAAGTAATCCATAAAGTAACTAATTGCATTTAACTAGAAATTCACATTGAGCACAATGTTGCTTTGTGTTTAAAATTGGGTTGGCCATTGCAACAACTGTAACTACTGTACTTAAAAGTCTGTTGCCTATTTGCCAAGTATTTAAACTAAAGTAATTCATTCTGAGAAAGTATATTTTGTATTGTAATGTATAATGTAATTAAAAAAAATATCTAAAAATAAATAAATAGTTTAAAAAATATAGTAAATCAGTATAAAAAAAATCAGTATAACAATTAATACATTAACAATTGTCATTTACAAAACCTTTGAAATTCACTAAAAAAACATAGGTTTCAGGCCTGATATAGTTAGGAATTAGCATTTTAAAAACCTTTGAAATTCACTGAAAAAACCATAGGTTTTCAGGCCTGATATAGTTAGGAATTAGCATTTAAAAAACCATTGAAATTCACTGAAAAAAACAAAGGTTTCAGGGGCGTTATAGTTAGGAATTGGCATTTAAAAAACCTTAGAAATTCACATCACATATTACATCACTCATGACATGGTCAGTGACATCACTCATGACATCACTGATGACATCTCAAATTACATCACTCATGACATCACTGATGACGTCATCCAGTGACTGTGTGTTTCTTTAAAGTTTAAATATATTTTATATATTTATACTGAAAGGCCTGTGGAAGAATGAGTGGGTGTACAAATGTCAGTCAAATATCTTAAAAGCAATGAGCGGTACAGTCCCATAAAAACATGTAAGAAATTTCCAAGATACAATTTTTATTAACATTTACATAAGAAGTATTTGTTAAAAAGAAAACAATTAAAACGAGTCATTAAAAAATTTAGAATCCATGTATGGTTTATGCCTGAAGAGGGAAGTATGCCTGGGCCATAGAATAAATAAAGCATTTGAGCATTATATTTTTTGGGAACTGGTATTCAAATTTCTCGCTCTGATATTCCACGCCCATCTAAGGAATTTTGCTGTAGCACAAACATGTAGGTCCCTTGGGTCAGATCTTAAAATACGTAGTGCTACTTGGAAGTCACGAGTACCCAACTCCCTACAGAGAGTGTACAAATGTGTGAATGGATGATTTTCTAGGTGCGTAACTGACTCTATAAGTGAGTCATTAAATGTATCTTACTGCGGACTAGTGACTAAACTGTGTGAATGTCTGTATGTGTCTGTGTGTCGGTGTATAAGTGGCTGCATGGTTTTGTGAATAGCTATATGAGTGTCTATATGAGTTATTGATTGGTTGTCTGAGTAGGGTGTGTGTGACTCTATGCATAGATGTGTGAGTGGGTGATTCTATGGGTGCATGGTTTTAAGAGTGCATCTGTGATCAACTGTATGGTTGGGTGAGTGTATGTATGGGTGTTTTAGGGATTGAATGTATATCTCAGTGGTACATTTGTGACTAACTACATATGTGAAAGGCAGTATATATGCATGTAAGAGTATAAAAGTGGGTATATGTGAGAGTGTGTGATTGTGAGAGTGGCTGTATGGATGAGTGTGTGCTTGTATCAATGATTGTATAAGAGCATAAGTATGTGGTACTATTTTTATGAGTAAGTGAACTTGAGTGTGTTTAACTGTATAGGTGAGTAAATTGGACTGTGTTTAATTACTTGCACGACTGACTAGGTGTGTCAATACCTCAATGGATTATTGGCGGTCTGTGAGTGTCTACATAGGTGTATAAATGCATTTGATAGTCTTGTACGGAGTGACTGTAAGTATGAGTGACTGTACAGGTGAGTGAGTGGAGGTGTAACTAGACCTAAGAGTTAATGAGTGAGTATGTAGCTATTGGTATTGGAGTATCTATGGTTTTGAGAATGGACGTCTGAAATTTTGAGTTGGTGTATCAAAGGTTAAATTAGGGTGTGAGAAGATACAGTAATTTATCACATGGAGGATGTCATCAGTGATGTCATCAGTGATGTCATTTGAGATGTCATCAGTGATGTCATGAGTGATGTCACTGACCATGTCATGAGTGATGTAATATGTGACGTCATCAGCAGTGCATTGCGGGGGCGCGAGTTATAGTTAGCTGAACTAACTATAACAGGGGAATTTCTAGGGTTTTGTATGAGGGAAATGTCCAGCTAACTATAACACCCCTGAAACCTATGGTTTTTTCAGTGAATATATGTATATATATATATATATATATATATATATATATATATATATATATATATATATATATATATATATATATATATATATATATTATCTACTGGCGGTCGCCAGTAGATAGTTATAGTTAGGACCACGTTTCCATAGGAAATCCGCAACATTCTATTTTGAATAACTTTGGCGCCGGTTGACGAATCCTCGCGACTTTTTCAAAATAGGTGGGGCGCTACGCTCCGCTCCTACCCTGAAAGTATCGGGGGGATTCGTCAAGCGGGGGCTGAGATAAAAGGGGGGTCCCAAAACGCGTTTTTCCCCTGCATTTTTCCATAGGACCTTTAGACACAGCTACAGCCCGAACGGCTGAACAGAATTACTTGAAATTTGGCAGAGAGGTAATCCTCAGGTCAAGGAAGTGCCTTTTGTAGGTTTGGTGTAAATCTGTTCAGTAGATTCTGAGAAAAGAGCCTTTAAATCAATATATATATCTGAGCCAGCTTACGGTGCGCTTACGGTGCGCTTACCGTACGCGTACGGTGACGTGCGCGAGCGCGATTCTGATTGGCCCTTAGATCTTAGTAAACATTCGAATCGGTTGAAACCAGGAAGCGGTGGCCGCCATTTTCTCTCTCGCACTCTGACAGGGGGTTGAAAAACAAAGCCCCAAAACATGTAAAGGGGCTGTTTAGACAGCTCCCAAGCACCTAGCCATGTCCAGGGAGTCCCCAACGATCCCCCAAGGTAAAAAGGCAATTTTAATTTTTTTCGAAAATTTCGCCGATTACGCTTACCGTACGCGTACGGTAATAAATTAAAAATAAATTTAAAAAAAATATCCACATTCTCCCCACCCCGTGTGCATAAGGTGCCTGAAGTGCACCTTTTGTGCATGGCTTATGTGATATAAAACTCACACATATCTTACCTATCACAGCGATGCTCATCATATTTCCTCCATGTGCGCACGGTGCGCGAAGCGCATCGTGCGTTCATGGCCCATGTAGCGTAACGTGGGCACGCGGTGCGCACGGAACGAACTGCGTTAAGTGGGCGCGCACGCCACAAATGGCGTAAAGTAACTTAGCATTTAAAAAACCGTACAAATTCACTGAAAAAACCATAGGTTTCACACACGTTATAGTTAGGAATTAGCATTTAAAAAACCTTGCAAATTCACTGAAAAAACCATAGGTTTCACACATGTTATAGTTAGCTGGACATTTTACTGATAAAAAACCAATGAAATTCCCCCGTTATAGTTACTGTAGGCAACTATAACTCACGCGACCGTAATCCTCTGCTGATGACATATGTGTCTTTATGAAAAAAAAATATTTGTAATATATGTATAGCTAAAATTTAATGGAAGAAGACATGGGCAAATAAGTGTCTAAATGCAGTATTAGCATCAGCAGAGGATTGCGGTCGCGTGAGTTATAGTTGCCTACAGTAACTATAACGGGGGAATATATATATATATATATTCACTGAAAAAACCATGGGTTTCACACACGTTATAGTTAGGAATTAGCATTTAAAAAACCTTAGAAATTCAGTGAAAAAACCATAGGTTTCACACACGTTATAGTTAGGAATTAGCATTTAAAAAACCTTAGAAATTCAGTGAAAAAACCATAGGTTTCACACATGTTATAGTTAGCTGGACATTTTACTCGTAAAAAACCAATGAAATTCCCCCGTTATAGTTAGTTCAGCTAACTATAACTCGCGCGCCCGCAATGCACTGCTGATGACGTCACATATTACATCACTCATGACATGGTCAGTGACATCACTCATGACATCACTGATGACATCTCAAATGACATCACTGATGACCTCACTGATGACATCATCCAGTGAATGTGTGTTTTTCTGAAAATTAAATATGTTTTATATATGTATATCTCAAGGTCGATGGAAGAATAAATGGGTATATTACTGTCTAAATGGATGATTTCTTTTTGAAAAATTGATTGTGTAACTGACTGATTAAGTGTATCATAGTGAAGACATGGCTTAGTGAGTAATGTTTAAATATATAAATATCTGTATCAGTCTCTCACTTTGTGTATAAGTGGCTGCATGGGTTGGAGAGTAGCTACATGGGTGTCTATATAGGTTATTAGTTGGTTTTTTGAGTATCAGTATGAGTGTCTGCATGGTTCGGTGGGGGGTATGACGTAGTGCAGAGGTGCATGAATGAGTGACTCACTGTTTGTATGTGTTGAACAGAGCATGTGTGCAGGACTGCATGGGTGGATGAGTGTGTGTATGGGTGTGTTAGTGAGTGAATGACTGTCTCAATAGTGTCTTTATGAGTAACTACATATGTTTAAAACTAGTATATGTGACTATTGGTTTATATATGTGAGTATATGTGAGAGTGAGAGATTGAAAGAGTTCCTGTATGAATAAGTATGTATTTCTATAAGTAATTGTTTAAAAGACTAAGTATGTGTAAGTTTCCGTAGAAGTAAGTGTGGTGGTGTGTGTATAACTGTATATGCAAGTAAATGTATGTTTGATTCTTTATTGGCATGAGTGACTATGTGTGTGAGTAGCTCTATGGATGAGTGGCATTGTGTAACAGGATGTATAGGTGTATGAGTACATATGATAAGTGAGTACATGTATGAGTGACTGTATTGGACTGTTGGTGAATGAGTGGATGTGTATGTGGATCTTAGAATTACTGAAGAGGTTGTTGTAACTGTTATTGGTATGTCCATTGTTTTGTAAATTTTAGTCTCTATTTTTGAATGTGTGTATCAAAGGTTTTATTAGGGGAAGAGGAGGTCTGCCACTCTATCACAAGGATGATGTCATCAGTGAGGTCATCAGTGATGTCATTTGAGATGTCATCAGTGATGTCATGAGTGATGTCACTGACCATGTCATGAGTGATGTAATATGTGACGTCATCAGCAGTGCATTGCGGGCGCGCGAGTTATAGTTAGCTGAACTAACTATAACGGGGGAATTTCATTGGTTTTTTACGAGTAAAATGTCCAGCTAACTATAACATGTGTGAAACCTATGGTTTTTTCACTGAATTTCTAAGGTTTTTTAAATGCTAATTCCTAACTATAACGTGTGTGAAACCTATGGTTTTTTCACTGAATTTCTAAGGTTTTTTAAATGCTAATTCCTAACTATAACGTGTGTGAAACCCATGGTTTTTTCAGTGAATTTGCAAGGTTTTTTAAATGCTAATTGTTTTTTTTTTCTTCTATTTTTTTTAACATATTTTTATTTTAATTTTCTTACCTTTTATAAAGACTATGGTTAAATTTTTAAAATTCTTTAATATGTTTTTTGTTAATATATTTTTTAAAATAAACATGTAAAATTCATTTGCAGTACTTTTTTTTTTTTATTATTATTTTTTTAGTACGCGTACCGTAAGCTTACGGTAAGCGTACGGTTTACGCAACGCCCGTAATTTTTCTACGCTGCTTGCGTATAGTTACGCAATTTGCGTAGCCGCGCGTACTCCGCGTGGGACGCGTGCGCGCGTACGCTACACGCGCACGTTACGCGGAAGTGTCGGGTAGTGTCTGTTATGCGCATGCGCGCAAGCGCGTGTCTTTTTTACGCGCATGCGCACTTTTGACGTAAGCGTACCGTAAGCGTACGGTAGGTCATGTGATCATGAAACACAACTTTTGATTGGTTGAAACTACTTTCAGTTCTAGAACTCTCCTACACCACACCCATTCCTCTCATTTCTGCTTGTGATCCCTTAGGAGAAGGAGCTGGGTTGTCTTTGTGATACGATGGCAGAACAGCAGAGCTCTTCTGAGAGTGAGGCTAGCACTAGCAGCACTGTTTTGAGGCAGAGAGCGAGGAAACAAAAGCCCTCTTATGTATGGGATTATTTTACTTTTCCTGAAGGCCAGCAAAAGGTGAATGCACCCTTAGTAACTTGCAAGCTGTGTCAGCGTGGACTTTCAAGAGGTAATCCTGACAGGAAGTATTCCTTTGGGAATCATACCATGAAGAGACACCTCAAGGATGTACACAGAAGGACACATGGTCATCTTTTTGGAGGTAACTCTTCAGAAAGACAAGCAAGTACATCCACAGCAGCTCAGCCTGGACCATCATCTGCAGAGCTGACTCCTTCTTCTGCAGGTCAGGTGAGCCCTTCATCTGTGGGGGGAGCATCTCCTTTTGCTGGCCCTCTGGAAATGAACCCTCGATTTCGGAGGGTTGATATTCGATGCGCCTTTTGTCAAGATCTAATTTGCCATAGGGAGACCAGTGTTTCCCTAGTGAACAACAAAATAGATCAGCACACTTGTCGCTTTGAATAATTTTCCCATTCTTTCTTTCCTCTGTCCCTGCATGAACACAACGGTTCTTTTAAGAGCCAACCTTATCTTTCATCTTTTTTTTACATATGTTTTTAAAAACTTTTTTTATTTTTTTTTTTACCGTACGCGTACGGTGCGCGTACTTTTTTTTTTTTTTTTTTTTAAAAACACTAAAAATCAATTATCACATTACAAGGTCCTTGAGAGACTTCAATTATTATTATTGACTTACCATACCCACTCAAAAAAATATTTATTCATTTGTTTTTTAAAAAAATAGCTTTAAAAATGGTTCTAGTTTTCGAAATTTTTCTATATCAATCTGAAAAAAAAGAAAAAAGTATTAATCTTTTTAAAACATTTTATAATACAGTACACATATTTACATATTTATCAAAAAATATTTTTGCCTTATTTTTGCTGTTTTCAGAATATATTGCATTTCACTATAAATTGTGAAAGCAATTGCATTCATCATTTTACAGCGGGCAAAAAAAAATAACAATCACAAAGATTGTATTAAAAAAGCCCAGAATCTCTTTTTACTTAAACTTAACATTATAGAAATGCATAATATTCTAAAAAAATATCATCTAATACCAATACTTATTTCTTTAAAATACCGTCTGATATGTTTGTTTCAGAAGTATAATCACAATATTATATCTCAAATAACTCCACAATACATCTGATTCCATTTCCTTTAGGCCAAATAGTAATTTTAAAATTTTTTTGGGAATAAATTTCCAACGGTAATCCAATAAAATTCTAAAGTTTAATTTGTCCAGATCTCACCGATTCTCTGTAACATTTTGGTTCACGAAAAATTTTTGAATAATTTATTAAGTCCACAATAGAATTGGTTACTTTTCCACATGGCCAAATAGTAATTTTTTAAATCATTTTTGAAAAAATTTCCAATGGCAGTCCAATAACATTCCAAAATTTAAATTGTGCAGATGTTACCGATTATCTCTAAATTATTGGTTTTTGAAAGTTTCATTAAAAATTTAAAAAGTCCACATTACAATTGGTTATCTTTCCATTAGGCCAAATGATAATTTAAAAAATCTGCATTACTGACTGAAACCTGAAAACCCCACTCGCTTGTGAATACTGTGCATGATTCCACATGGTAAGCAGCTGGCTGAGTGCTAAGAGTCTGCTTCTTCCCCCAAAAAATGGCTCCCCCTTTCCATCTAATGCAAATGTAAAATCACCAGAGCAAAACGCAATAAATCTCTGCCTGTAATTCCTATTTCCACACAGAGTCATGTTTTCACATTAGTCCCAAAACGAAATTTCTTTGCCAATTTGAATGCACACTTACTGCTCTTTTTTTTTGGCAAGTGAAAATCACTTTTACAGACTGACACATTATGAAACCACTTTTTTGATTTTTTTAAAAAGCCCATGTCCAAACTGCTTTTTCAGACCACCACCATGTGTAACCTGGGTGGCTGCCTACATTCCAGCAAGGGCAACCAGCCTTAGTGATGCTGAATGTATTTGCATTACAGACTGAAACCTGAAAACCCCACTCGCTTGTAAATACTGTGCATGATTATACATGGCAAGCAGATGGGTGTGTGCTAAGAGTCTGCTTCTTCCCCCAAAAAATCGCTCCCCCTTTTTCCTACTAATGCAACTGTGAAATCACCAGAAAAAAACGCAATAAATCTCTGCCTGTAATTCCTATTTCCACACAGAGTCATGTTTTCACATTAGTCCCAAAACGAAATTTCTTTGCCAATTTGAATGCACACTTACTGCTCTTTTTTTTTGGCAAGTGAAAATCACTTTTACAGACTGACACATTATGAAACCACTTTTCAGTTTTTTTTAAATGCACTTGTCCAAACTGCTTTTTCAGACCACCACCATGTGTAACCTGGGTGGCTGCCTACATTCCAGCAAGGGCAACCAGCCTTAGTGATGCTGAATGTATTTGCATTACAGACTGAAACCTGAAAACCCCACTCGCTTGTAAATACTGTGCATGATTATACATGGCAAGCAGCTGGGTGTGTGTGCTAAGAGTCTGCTTCTTCCCCCAAAAAATCGCTCCCCCTTTTTCCTACTAATGCAACTGTGAAATCACCAGAAAAAAACGCAATAAATCTCTGCCTGTAATTCCTATTTCCACACAGAGTCATGTTTTCACATTAGTCCCAAAACGAAATTTCTTTGCCAATTTGAATGCACACTTACTGCTCTTTTTTTTTGGCAAGTGAAAATCACTTTTACAGACTGACACATTATGAAACCACTTTTCAGTTTTTTTTAAATGCACTTGTCCAAACTGCTTTTTCAGACCACCACCATGTGTAACCTGGGTGGCTGCCTACATTCCAGCAAGGGCAACCAGCCTTAGTGATGCTGAATGTATTTGCATTACAGACTGAAACCTGAAAACCCCACTCGCTTGTAAATACTGTGCATGATTATACATGGCAAGCGGCTGGGTGTGTGTGCTAAGAGTCTGCTTCTTCCCCCAAAAAATCGCTCCCCCTTTTTCCTACTAATGCAACTGTGAAATCACCAGAAAAAAACGCAATAAATCTCTGCCTGTAATTCCTATTTCCACACAGAGTCATGTTTTCACATTAGTCCCAAAACGAAATTTCTTTGCCAATTTGAATGCACACTTACTGCTCTTTTTTTTTGGCAAGTGAAAATCACTTTTACAGACTGACACATTATGAAACCACTTTTCAGTTTTTTTAAAAAGCCCATGTCCAAACAGCTTTTTCAGACCACCACCATGTGTAACCTGGGTGGCTGCCTACATTCCAGCAAGGGCAACCAGCCTTAGTGATGCTGAATGTATTTGCATTACAGACTGAAACCTGAAAACCCCACTCGCTTGTAAATACTGTGCATGATTATACATGGCAAGCAGATGGGTGTGTGCTAAGAGTCTGCTTCTTCCCCCAAAAAATCGCTCCCCCTTTTTCCTACTAATGCAACTGTGAAATCACCAGAAAAAAACGCAATAAATCTCTGCCTGTAATTCCTATTTCCACACAGAGTCATGTTTTCACATTAGTCCCAAAACGAAATTTCTTTGCCAATTTGAAAGCACACTTACTGCTCTTTTTTTTTGGCAAGTGAAAATCACTTTTACAGACTGACACATTATGAAACCACTTTTTTGATTTTTTTAAATGCACATGTCCAAACTGCTTTTTCAGACCACCACCATGTGTAACCTGGGTGGCTGCCTACATTCCAGCAAGGGCAACCAGCCTTAGTGATGCTGAATGTATTTGCATTACTGAGTCCAACCTCAAACCCTTAAACTATTCTTTTTTTTTCCAGTACACCTTAATTTATCGTGAAAACATAGTCCATATTATTTTACATGTTCCTCACATTTAAATTTCTCCCAAAACAGAAAATGATAAACGCAACTTCAACAAAAAGAATTTCCATTTCTATTATTCATTTCTTAATTTACCATATACATCTCCTCTCAAACTCTAACCTCACCTTTAAAATTAGTTAGTTGTGAAAGAAATGTGGCACTCAAACAGCAGATTATCAGAGCCAGGATCTCTGTTCTCTACACCTCTCTCCTCTCAGCAGAACCAGATAATGGCAAACTTTCCCTCTATTTTTCCACACATATACATGTAAGTTTCAAATCTCAGTGCTTCCCCCTTTTTTTCAAATGTAATCACACATTTCTATTGGTTGAAAACCAACCCTTTTCCAAAAGTACCCTGCCCCCAACTTGACTTCTGCCTAGTACCCTTCCCCCAACTTGACTTATGCCTGCTACCATAGCAACAGCTCATGGAACACTGCTGTGTGGAGTTAGGTCAGAAGTTCGCCACACAATGTTTCAATTCCACAGAGCAAGAGTGCTTGACTTTTCAAACCTAACAGCAAATCCATACTACTGTTCTTTGGTAACACATTTTTTTGTACCAATACAAAACATGCTTCTATTAATTTACACATACAGCCTAGTTTTTATTCTAGAATGGTATGAAACAGCCAATCAGTTCTTTTTGTTTTGAAAAAAATATGTATGCCTCCATTTCCAAACTGTCTTTCTTTTCATATTGCCATTCTACTGAAAGACACCTCCTGAGTGCATCCAGTTCTCCTTTGAAGATGTTCACAGTGTGGATTGTAGGGCACAGCTATGTCTTCTGGAGTGAAAAGTTTGCAGAGAAAACAGATATGGTGAGAGACCTTGCTTTGCCAAATGTAGACATTAAATGGATTGGTCAGAGAGGGTTAAAGTGGCACCAATTGATGCCATTGGTGAAATCCTTCATGCAAATCCAACACCCTGACCTCATAATAGTGCACTGTGGTGGCAATGACCTAGGCACTTTGACTGGGGTAGGTCTGGAAATGCTTATGAAGGACACCTTTGCACAACTGTTTTCACTTTTCCCTAAAACTGCCTTTGTGTTTTCCAACATATGCCAAAGGCAAAAATGGAACTGGTCCAATCATTTCTGTCCGCAGATTGACAAAGCAAGAAAGCACGTCAACAAATCTGTTTCTGCTTTCCTCCGTGACTATGATATGGGTGCCATTTACCACAACAACTTGCGTTATGACATGCAAGACATTTATAGAGGAGATGGTGTGCACTTCAATGATGAAGGGAACAGAGTCTTCCTCTTGAACCTTAGACTCTGCATCGGTACTTACTTGTAGGTACCACTAAAAAATCATTTCATAAACACAACGGCTCTTTTTAGAGCCCCCTAATATCTAAACACTTAAATCTGAATTTCATTTATTTTTTTATTTTTATTTTCTACCGTACGCTTACCGTAAGCTTACCGTACGCGTACCCCGTGTTTTTTTAAAAAATCAATAAATGTTTTCTTTGTACTTTACAGTCCTTCTTTGACCCCCTCACACATGTAAGGGGGTCTGTAACTCTCCTCATTGCCCCCTTTTCTTGTTTTCACTCTTTTTTTTCTGAGTGAAACACACAAAATGGCGGCCGCCGCTTCCTGGTTTCGGCCGATTCGAATGTTTACTAAGATCTAACAGCCAATCAGAATCGCGCTCGCGCACGCCACCGTACGCGTACCGTAAGCTTACCGTAAGCGTACGGTAAGCGTACCGTAAGCGGGCTCAGATATATATATTGATTTAAAGGCTATTTTCTCAGAATCTACTGAACAGATTTACACCAAACCTACAAAAGGCACTTCCTTGACATAGGGACTACCTCTCTGCCAAATTTCTAGTAATTCTGTTCAGCCGTTCGGGCTGTAGCTCGTTCTAAAGGTCCTATGGAAAAATGCATGGGAAAAACGCGTTTTGGGACCCCCCTTTTATCTCAGCCCCCGCTTGACGTATCCCCCCGAGACTTTCAGGGTAGGAGCGGAGCGTAGCGCCCCACCTATTTTGAGAAATTCGCGAGGATTCATCGACCGGCGCCAAAGTTATTCAAAATAGAATGTTGCGGATTTCCTATGGAAAAGGGGTCCTAACTATAACTACCTACTGGCGACCGCCAGTAGGTAATATATATATATATATATATATATATATATATATATATATATATATATATATATATATATATATATATATATATATATATTATCTACTGGCGGTCGCCAGTAGATAGTTATAGTTAGGACCGTGTTTCCATAGGAAATCTGAAAATTCGATTTTGAATAACTTTGGCGCCGGTTGACGAATCCTCGCAAAATTTTCAAAACTAATGGGACGCTCCGTTCAGCTCCTACCCTGAAAGTCTTGGGGTGATTCGTCAAGCGGGGGCTGAGAAAAAAGGGGGGTCCCAAAACGCATTTTCCCCGTGCATTTTTCCATAGGACCTTTAGTCGAAGGTACAGCCCGAACGGCTGAACAGAATTACTTGAAATTTGGCAGAGAGGTAGTCCTCAGGTCAGGGAAGTGCCTTTTGCATATATGGAGTCAATCTGTTCAGTAGTTCCTGAGAAAATTGCAGGTAAAGCACATAAATATCTATAGCCGCGCACCGTGCGTGCACCGTGCGCGCACCCTAACGTGCGCAAGCGTAATTCTGATTGGTGGTTACATGTCAGTCAACGTTTGAATCGGTCGAAATCAGGAAGTGTCGGCCACCATTTTGCTTGTTGTGGGTGCGAGAGTGAAAAAGAGAGGTGGCAATCGTGAAAAGGGGGCAGGGTAGAGAGTTCCTGACCCCCTAGACTTTCTCAGGGGGTCCCTAATGGACCCCGAAGGGTGAAAAAACATTTTTTTTTCTTTTTAAATCGCGGGGTGCGCGCACGGTGAAAAACCAAAAAAAAAAACATTTTTAAAAGAAATTAGCATTTAAAAAACCGTACAAATTCACTTAAAAAACCATAGGTTTCCCACACGTTATAGTTAGGAATTAGCATTTAAAAAACCTTGCAAATTCACTTAAAAAACCATAGGTTTCACACATGTTATAGTTAGGTGGACAATTCACTCGTAAAAAACCAATGAAATTCCACTGTTATAGTTAGTTCAGATAACTATAACTCGCGCGACCGCCACTCTATCACAAGGATGATGTCATCAGTAATGTCATGAGTGATGCCACTGACCATGTCATGAGTAATGAAATATGTGACGTCATGAGCACTGGATTGCGGGCGCGCGAGTTATAGTTATCTGAACTAATTATAACAGTGGAATTTCATTGGTTTTTTACGAGTGAATTGTCCACCTAACTATAACATGTGTGAAACCTATGTTTTTTTAAGTGAATATATATATATATACACACACATATATATATATATATATATATATATATATATATATATATATATTCACTGAAAAAACCATAGGTTTCAGGGGTGTTATAGTTAGCTGGACTTTTCACTTGTACAAAACCATTGAAATTCCCCCGTTATAGTTAGTTCAGCTAACTATAACTCGCGCGCCCGCAATGCACTGCTGATGACGTCACATATTACATCACTCATGACATGGTCAGTGACATCACTCATGACATCACTGATGACATCTCAAATGACATCACTGATGACATCACTGATGACATCATCCAGTGAATGTGTGTTATTCTGAAAATTAAATATGTTTTATATATGTATATCTCAAGGTCGATGGAAGAATAAATGGGTATATAAGTGTCTAAATGGATGATTTGTTTTTGAAAAATTGATTGTGTAACTGACTGATTAAGTGTATCATAGTGAATACATGGCTTAGGGAGTAATGTTTAAATATGTAAATATCTGTATCAGTCTCTCACTTTGTGTATAAGTGGCTGCATGGGTTGGTGAGTAGCTACATGGGTGTCTATATAGGTTATTAGTTGGTTTTTTGAGTATCAGTCTGAGTGTCTGCATGGTTCGGTGGGGGGTATTACGTAGTGCATAGGTGCATGAATGAGTGACTCACTGTTTGTATGTGTTGAACACAGTATGTGTGCAGGACTGTATGGGTGGATGAGTGTGTGTATGGGTGTGTTAGTGAGTGAATGACTGTCTCAATAGTGTCTTTATGAGTAACTACATATGTTTTAAACTAGTATATGTGACCATTGGTGTATATATGTGAGTATATGTGAGAGTGAGAGATTGAAAGAGTTCCTGTATGAATAAGTATGTGTTTCTATAAGTGATTGTTTAAAAGACTAAGTATGTGTAAGTTTCCGTAGAAGTAAGTGTGGTGGTGTGTGTATAACTGTATATGCAAGTAAATGTATGTTTGATTCTTTATTAGCATGAGTGACTATGTGTGTGAGTAACTCTATGGATGAGTGGCATTGTGTAACAGGATGTATAGGTGTATGAGTACATATGATGAGTGAGTACATGTATGAGTGACTGTATTGGACTGTTGGTGAATGAGTGGATGTGTATGTGGATCTTAGAATTACTGAAGAGGTTGTTGTAACTGGTATTGGTATGTCCATTGTTTTGAAAATTTTAGTCTCTATTTTTGAATGTGTGTATCAAAGGTTATATTAGGGAGAGAGGAGGTCTGCCACTCTATCACAAGGATGATGTCATCAGTGATGTCATCGACCATGTCATGAGTGATGTAATATGTGACGTCATGAGTGATGTCACTGACCATGTCATGAGTGATGTAATATGTGACGTCATCAGCAGTGCATTGCGGGCGCGCGAGTTATAGTTAGCTGAACTAACTATAACGGGGGAATTTCAATGGTTTTGTACAAGTGAAAAGTCCAGCTAACTATAACACCCCTGAAACCTATGGTTTTTTCAGTGAATTTCTGAGGTTTTTTAAATGCTAATTCCTAACTATAACGTGCCTGAAACCTATGGTTTTTTCTGTGAATTTCAAAGGTTTTTTAAATGCTAATTTCTAACTATGCCTACAGAGATAGGACATGTGAAGAAAGAAGAAAAAATGCACAGAAAGAAACAAAAGAAGTGCAGAAAGAAGCAACAGAAGTCCTCAAATACGAAGATAAGTGCAGGAAGAAGGATAACGTGCAGAAAGAACAAAAAGAAGAGCAGAAAGAAGCCTTGTTGCAAAATCATCCTGTACCCTCAACTTTTTCAGACGGATACTGGTGGTAACTGAGTCTGACTAACCAGTCCTAGAGCCAGTGCTATGTTAAAAGACACTTAGAATACAGTGAAAACACCTACATACACTAGGGAACATTATGCGTTGGGGTCCTCCTGTGATTAGCATGACCTCCTCTGTAAGCCCCTAGTGTATAATAGGGCATGGGGATTAAAACTACCTCTTAAAACAGGCCACAGGGCGTTTTTGCACACGTTAACTCAGGCCCCGTCCCCTCCTTTCACCATTGTGTAAACACGCCCTGTGTCCGTTTTTAGTTGGGAGATTAAGTTCATTTGAGTCCTGAGGGTCCCTAGGGTCCAACTAGCCCACTAGGTACCTCCAGTAAGTGCCACAGAGCTGCGTTGCAGAGAGGTGTAAAACGTGGCACGGCCTGGACCACCTCTCTGCAATGCAGCTCAGTGGCGCTTACTGGAAGCACTTGGTGGGCTAGTTAGCCCCCAGGGGCCCTCAGTATTGAAGGGAAATTAATCCCCAATTTAAAACGTGCCATGGTGCGTGTTTGCACACGTCACCTCAGGCCCCGTCCCCTCCCTTCACCACTGTGTAAACGCGCCCTGTGGCTGTTCTAAGTTGAGAGATTAAGTCCCCTTGAATCCTAAGGGTCCCTAGGGTCACACTAGACCACTAGGTACCTCCAGTAAGCGCCACAGAGCTGCGTTGCAGAGAGGTGTAAAAAGGGGCTTGGCCTCAGAACACCTGTCTGCAGCGCAGCTCCCTGGCGCATACTGGAGATGCCTGTTGGGGGCGCGTTTGCAGAGTGCTGCATGGAGGGGGCATGGCCTCCGGGACGATGCCAGTCTTTTATTTATTTTATTTTTTTAAGAAGGGGGGCTGTGTGGTTCCCCTTCTTATTCTAATTTATTGGCCCTGATGACCCCATCCCCCAGGGCCTGTCTCCTAATTATATTTTTTTGACCCCAATCCCGAGGGCCGGCCACTGTTTTTTATTATTTTTAAAAAATATATATTTATAGACACACCTAGGACATGCTGGACAAACCGTACGTACCTATCACCATGACGATTTGCGTGATATTCATTAAAAGGCGACTATGCATGCAATTAATCCATGTGGAATGTATTTACACCACTAGTGAAGCTCTGACATGTCTGATGCTCTACCGTGCCTAATCCCGGTAGACACCCTTGTCGTTTATTTATACAAACATGGGTAGCTATTAACGGGCCCCTTTAATACACATGCACACTAAGCCATTCAAAGGGGATTCGACAAAAATTCGACCAAAACAATGCAAGAACCCCCCCTCACAGTTAATAAAACACACATCCACTGCCGGATGTGTAATACTTTTTATTTTACTCTCTGGAAAGGGGACGAACATCACTTGCGAGTCACAGCGCGCTCCTGACAGAGCCCAATGCTGTGTTACACCCACCATTGCCTGCCGAGTGCCACACACCTCTGTATTGTATTCCACTAGCTAGTGCATATGCTATGACACTCTCTAGCCCATGTGCACTGTAACACCACCCCGTGAAAATGTCATGCCACACTTGTCTTCGCACGGGTTATATTGCCCTATCTAACGTGCCTCCCTCGATGCCTATGTTATAACGCACAGTGCTATGCCATACATATTACAATTTGGGATCCATATCTTTGTCACAGTGCATATGCAACGTTACACTCCCCAGCACATATTTTATATTACAACTTTAGAGACTAGTTAGGTTACACAACACTGCCCTGTGCATATTACACTCCAAGGCGCATATCGCATAGCACGCGCTAGTGCCTGTGCTATCTCGCGCTCTCCAATGAATCTGTCATTGCGCACAATGTATTGCATATTATATTTCACGCCTGGTTCATCTTATATCACACTTTTTGGTGCATAGTTTATACCATACACTATATCTAGTTTTCATTTTCAATCGTGCTCTCAGGACTATGTTCTATATAACACTGTGTTCACCTACCCTTTTCACGGGCATTACATTTTGCGATAGGGGGTGGAGGGTCAGGGGGTGTTTTTGCCAAGTGAGCCCGGAGTCACAGTCACTAACGTCTTCTTCTTCCTGAATAAAAGTGAGATTATGCTGCATACTTGTTCATATTTTAAGTAGTTTGCACAGACAAAATGTTTTAAAAACAATAAAGTTTCTAATACCCGCCTTCTCTGAACAGTTAGCTTGCTGCCCCATCCCCCTCCTCCCTATCCTCTGTTGTGTGAATCCATGGACTAGCCTCCTCCCTCCTGCCATGCATGGTCTGATGTGCTGCCACTGCCCTCAATTTAGTATGATGTACCAGTCCACTCCTCCTGCCCTCCATTGCCCAATTCTATGCCCCATCATTGACCTCCTGCTTAAACTCTGTGCTTAGCTTGCTGCCCCTATTCTCCTTCCCCCTGCCCTCCGATGTCTTTGTGCATGCCCCTGCTCCATCCTTTTTGCCCACCATGTCCCATGGACCTGCCACTCCTATCTACTCTGAGTGTTCTGTTGAGCTGCCACTCCCCTCCCACCTGCCTAGCATTGTCAGATGACTGTAACCTGTCCCTGCCACCTCCACCCTGCCTGTCCACATGCCATGCCTCTATCCTCTTCCTCCTGTCCTACATGGTCCATTGTACTGCCACACCCTTCTGCCCTCCCTGGTCTGTTGTGCTGCAACTGCTCCTCCTGCCTGCCCCGTGTGGTCTGTTGTGAGGCCCCTTCCCCTGAACTTTCTTGTCTGTGCACAGGTCCTGACCCTCCCTTCTATCCTCCATCATCCTTTGTGCATGCCCCTGCACCCTCCTTCTTGCCCATCATAGCCATTGTGCTGCCACTAACACTCCCACTTGCCATGCATGGTCTTCTGTGCTGCCATGGCCCCTCCCACCTTCCCTGTGTGGTCAGTTAGCTGCCCCTGACCCCCTCCCACCTTCCCTCCATGGTCTGTGTGTATGCCATCACAGTCTCACTGTTGCTCTTCATGTTGTGTCTTGCTTCTAGTGCCCATCCTGCCTGACCTCCATGGCTATCTTGCTGCCCCTGCCCTGCCCCCTTGCCCCCAGCCCTCTGTTTACATGTGCAGACCCCTACTCCCTCCCTCCTGGCTTGTCTGTTCCATTGTAATGCCCCTGATCCGTCCCTCCTGCCCTTTATGGTCTGTTATGCTGCAGCCTTCTCTCCTGTCTGTCCATTATGGTCAGCTAGCTACCATTGCCTCTTGCCCCTCTGTTCTCTGTTGTCCATGTGCATGGTCCTGTCCCCTCCCTCTTGCTTTCTATGGATTGTTGTGCTGCACTCCCGTCCTGCATGCCCTGTGTGGTGTATTGTGCTGCTGCAAACCCTGATGCCTGCCCTGCAGGGTCAGTTTGGTGCACCTCTCCATGTCTCTCCTGTCCTCTGTTATCCAAGTCCATGTCCCTATCCCATTTCCTTCCATGATCCAATGTACCATACTTGCGAACATTTTGAACTTGGTAAGAGGGAGATTTTGAAAAAAAACTGGGGTATTGATTTTCCCCTTTGAGTTACATTGAAAAAGAGGATATTGTAGACAGGAGACAGATCAAATAAAGCCCATTTGAGCTTAAAAACATTGGACGTTTCCTGGCTGTATCGGGTCTGTTGGCATGTATGGTTGTACTACCATTGCCTCTTCCTTCTGCCCACAATGGTCTATTACATTGCCACAGCCTTGAAGGAGGGTAGATTTTGTATCACAGGGGGCCCCTGGCCCGTTCTGTCCACACCTGAAGTATGAGACCCTTGTCCTTGCCCTGCCAGCCGCATTTGTAGGCCGTATTAAATTGACCAGCGGGTCCTGTGTTGCTATATAATTATCCTGAGACATCCTTACCACTCAGCCAGCATAAAACCCCTGTGTAGGCCCTTCTGTTCAATATGTAGGCCTCTTTGTTAAATTGACCATAGCTCTGCAATTTTAGTGTATAGCAGTCTGAAGGCAGGTCTGCGAGGCCTTCTGCTCCAAACTAGTAGCCCCCACCCTACCCGAGTGTTCCGTGCTCGGTATCAAAGTTCAACATCCCCCTGAAGCTGTCGACATACAGTAGGCTGCATCCTGGACTGGTACTTGCTTCCTGGGCAGGTTTCCCGCTTTTAAGGAAGTGGCAACCGCAGAGCGTCAAGTTAGGAGAACTGAGGAGATTTTATACATGAATATATTGAATTCCTGTACAATACCCATTATTTTCTGCTTGCTCTATGGAACTTACGATAAGTAGGGGTGGGCGGAATTTGCGGAATTAACCTCCGCAAATTATCGCGAGATTGCAGAAAATCTCCGCAAACACGCCGGAAATATCGCGAAGATGCGGAAGTTTTTTGCCGCCTGTTCGCGGTATTTTTTGCGTGTTCGCGGGTCGCCAACTTACCCATGCGGTCGCTCATGGGCGCGGCCATCTTGTTTTCACTTGTCCCGCCCTCTGGCGTTGTTTACTTCCTGTTCCGGGTCGCGCAATGCATGTTCGCGGTCGATATTTCCTGTTCGCGATCGCTTTTACTTGATCGCGTTGCTTTTTGCTTGCTCAGGGAGAAAATATCGCGCGAACTTGCGCACGTGGTCGCAACGGGCGCGGCCATCTTGTTTTCCACTCTATTGCATGGTTCTGGGGCCTGATTTTCAATCCTCCCTAAATCTTTTCAATCCTTTGTTTATAGCCACTTTTTTCGGATCTTTATTACTTATTATTTCTCTAACTATTTTCCTGCCTCTATATTTTTGGTTTTTGTGTACCTTTTTTTTTGTTTTTTAGCTACTTTTTCTCTTTGTATTGCCTGCTATTTATTTCCTTTACTCCTTTATTTATTTTACCTTTTCTTTCCCGCCCCGTCCCCAGAACCATGTCCAAGGGCAGGGCTGTTCGCCGGCGCAGCCAGAGCCGCGACCGCCTTCCTTGCGGAAGGCGGCGCCCACAAGGGGTGCATGCACGGGCCTTATTTGGGGAGGCGGAGTTGGCTGCACTAATTTTCTTTGTGCAGCGCCACCTCCCCTCAACCCTGGCAGCAGGTGGCAGGCCTGGGTCCGGGTACGGCCTCCGGGAGCGTCGGCAGCGGTGGGGGAAGGTGCGCCGGGCAGTGTCTCGCATCTCTGGGGTCCGGCGCACCAAGGCACAGCTGACGCACCGGTGGTCCGACATCCTGGACCGTGAGCAGGACCTGCTGGACCTGCTAGGAGTGGAGGTTCCGGGGCTTGGTGAGTACCTATTTAATTATTACAACTTTGTGTCTGTTCTTCTGCTCTATGTTATATATTGCGAATATCTTTTTTTCTGTTGCTGCTTGCAATACATTCCAGGTTAATAATGTTTAAAAGTCTTCTGTGATTATGACACAGGTGCTCTTCTGCGCTACTACTAATCTTACTTGTTTGCAGCTTTGCGTTTGCGCTTGCTTAGCGTGATTCTTTACGAGTTTATTTTAGAGAAATTAAGTTACGTAATGCTACAGTGACTCATGTCCACTCCTTACTTTGTCCTGTCACTAATAGATAGGGGCGGATTGATACATAGGTTTAGGTACTTTGTATGAGCTTCTAATTGGTTAGTGGTATGCGTGATGCCCCCTCACTCAGTTACGTGACGTGCTGCTAGTACGCCAGTCTTTAGAACCTTTCTAGTTTGTTCAATGAGTGGAGGTAGGCTTTGCAGTTACTTAGCAGTAGCAGATGAGCATCAATCAAACCAAAATTGTGTATATACAAAAAATGTAGTCATGTTAATGTGTCCTCCATGATTGGATCATACACATTGTTGAGGAATACAGTCGAAATGCATACTTAATGTACAATTGGCATGCCTGGAATAGGTGGGCTAGGTTGGGTGGTAGGTTGTACTAATACTTAGGCTTACTTGTAACTTAGTTTTCTGGAATCAGAATGGAAGAATGGATTACTGTTGATAAATAGTAACTTAAGTAGTCGAACTGCGAATCCCCCGATATTACATGTTGACCAGATGAGATCGGTCAATGTAGTTATTGCAATTGTTTACATAAGTGTTTTTTGACCGTTGTTGAAAAAAATTGTATTTGCTTAAGTTGACACCATCCATCAATGTTTGTCTTTCTTATATCTTTCCTGTTCATCAGCACCCAGGGGCAGACGGGCAGGGACTGGGCAGTCGGCGGGACAGGAACACCACGAGGAGGACACCGCTGAGGGCTCCTCTGCTGGCCCCAGTAAGTCTTCTTGTTTTTAATAATATTTCTTATTCCATAACTTTTACTGCCCCATTTCTCCCGAACTATAGTGTGTTTCCAAATGCTATTTTTTACCACCAATTATCCTTCGATCTGTACGGTTTCAAAAAGCTTATCCCTGCCTCCGCTATGATGACTGAGTACTACTACATACTATCAGTCTGTCTGTCTGTACTGTAGTAGCTAGTCTTGCCCAGTGCCACTCTTTGTGAAAGGTTGTAATATAAAACTCATATTCACCAGTAGCTCGTACAATCCGTTGGGTCGTTGTCTTGTACTACTTTTTACTCTTGTTGATGTTTAGGCTTTGAAAATTCACAGCAACAGCCCTACCAGATTTCTTAATATTTTGATATGATACCCTATAGGACATACAACTGTTGTAGGGATCTTGCACATACATTTGGACCAGAAAATAGGATGTTGGTGATGGTAGGTTGGACCTTCCTTGCACACCTCAATCAGAAATTCCGCACCCACCACAATTCCACTGCTTGACTATAGTACTGTCTTGTCATACCTATTAGGTCTCGGAACCCTCCCCCCAAGACAACCAACAAGTAGACAACCCAGAACATTAACACACCCAACCTCTGTCGTGGAAGCAATTCACATGCACACCCTTACTTTAATTTGCTCAATCGTGTAAGTTAGTCCACTCCACACCAAATACCACAAAGTCTATGTAAGTTTAAAATTTTTATTTCAATTTGAGAAGGTCTGTACACTGTTATCTTAGCAGCACCAACCGGCAAATCAATAACATTAAAACAAAATACATTGTTACACTAATACAGTTGGGAATTAAATCATGATAACTGAAGTGGTGGAAGGCAGCACCACCATCCCATAGCAATTTAGTTTATATACATTTATAAATGAAGATGTGAGTGAAGGGACCCCTCACCTCAGAAGAACCTAGTACTGGTAGTTGGTGCATCGTTCAGAAGCTCTGGTTCGTAGAAGCGAATCTTGCGTCTGTAATGCGAAAAAAGGAAATGGTGTGCATTAGTATATTGCAACTTGCAAGCATTTCTCAGCCGTGCCAAAAAGTGTAGCATCTATGGATAAGCAATATGGACTAACAGTAACAGTAGTACACCAGTTCTTCCTAAAAAAGTGGCTTGTTAATGTTTGTTGACCGCCTGTACGCAGCGCGTAGACTAGACAGTAGCAGTGTGAGGCAGGTCATGTGGGCTCAAAGGTGTCTTAAGAAGCTGCAAGGTAAAGGTAACGTCACATGTGCATGGCTAGGGCTAATCAAGCAAATGCTACAATGATCATATAACTTAGTGTCTACTCTACTACTACCTGATTTGTACTAGTGATTTATGTTAGTATTAACTCATTTTTCAACCTTGCTACTGATCAATAGGGGGGAGGTGTATATGTTGCCTAATAAATGTGTAATGTTTTCTAGGCGCACTACCGACCACCATTGCTGGGGCCAGCGAAGGCGACGCAGAGGGCGAGGATGCGGCAGTTGCAGATAGCAACGGAGGGGGAGTGGCAGCACCAGTGGCAGGTGGTGGTAAGTTAGATTCATAATCTTTAACTATTGTTGAACTTGACAGCACACTCACTGCAAAGGTGTACTGTATGTATATGTATACTGTAAAGTTGTGAATTAGGGCCCCATTAGGATGGTGGGCGTATTGCCCCCGCCGGGCTGGCTGGAATTCACTGCCGTCACAGCAGGGGCAAACCTCCCGCCATCCCTGTAGAAAATATTCAGACATGTCTAGGCGGAAAAGGGTTCAATATGGCGGTGGTGTCTCTCTCACCACACCGGCAGCCATATAATCTGCATTTTGGAATGCCTTTGCGTGGCGGCATTACCGTCCGCCACGGAAAGGCATGCACACATTGCAGAGTATGCTTGGGGGCCCCCATGGAGGGTACCTACCGATGCTATGGTACCCCCCGACTTTCAAAGCAAAACGTGACAGGCTCCGTGCGAGGCCCGTCATGTTGTGCTTGGAAAAGCAGCACAACATTTTAGCATTGCTTTCAGCGTCACTGTGCCGGGCGCATCATCCTAATTAATTGTCCCCACGGGACCCCCACCCTTTTTAGCAGTCGGATGGCGGGCGGACAAAGTCCGCCCGCTATCCGATGTCGTAAGTAAGTATGAGTTCTTGGGGACGTTTGAAGAGTGAACTAGAAGACTAGAATTCCCTTTAATTGGTATAGGACTAGGAGCCAGAGTATTGAGTAACCAATGGCCTCATCTATCTGATTTCAACTCCGCTTTGAAAGTTTTATGGAGAAGAGCACCTGGTGCACTGTTCAACTAAAAAGTGTAAGACAGGTGGAAGGAAGAAGGACGGGCGACATTTAAAATGTTATGTACTACTGTGCTTTATTTTATAGTGCTACTCTACCATGCCACTATGTGTATAAATAATTACCTTGTCCTACTGTTTTATTAAGACTATATTTTACAATTGTCTTGTTTTTCTCTTTTTGATACACAGCTACTCCGAAAATCAACCGGAAGGAGTTGGCCGCCAAGGCACGGCGCCGGAAGCTGGAGGCAATCCAGCAGGAATACCGGCGGCTGGTGGTCCTAGCCGAGGAGGAGGAGGAGAGTGCAGCAGCAATTGAAGCCTCCTCCAGTGCCCCGGGCCCCAGCCACCGCCCTCCAGCGGTACGGCGCCACCGTCTGGCGGCTGCCCGCCGCCACCGTGCCATCTCCGGTGCCCCCCCCCACTGTGGTTGCAACTGCCGCGGCCTTAGACGCCGCGTCGCCCATTTAGAGGACCAGATTCGTGTCCTCCTCCAGTCCCGCCCCACCAGTTAGTCCCTGTCACTGCCCCTTTTTTAATTCCTGTTTGTTTCCTCACTCGTTTGGGCGTTCTCTATTTCTATGGACAGTCGTTGGGGTTAGGGAGGGGGGTGGGTCAGCTTTTGTGGGTTTAGTTTATTTGTTAGGGTCAATTAAATATATTTTTCTATGTTACATGCAATGTTGTTAATGTTTTGTAGGTGGGGTAACTGTTTTACATCACACTGTTTCTTTGCTGGTGCATGGCCGCCCATAGCGTGTGTTTGATTTCAATAATTTGCTGACTGTATAAGACACAAACAGATAGATGCGACACACCTCACTCATTGACTGGTCCTACTATGCATTCTTTGGAGTGGTGTTTGAAACTGACATCATTGACAACATGTCCATTATTGATTCTGCCTCCCCCAAACTTCTCTCTTACCGGTGCTTGATGTTTATGTCCAACTGTGGCACAGCACTGGCTGCATGGTGAAGATGGTTTCCTTTTTCATACATGCCATGATTGGGGTGGTGGTGGTAGTATAGTAGTAGTATACACTGGCAGGGTAGCAGCATTTCCAAAAAAAGAAAAGGAGATAGTCAATCGCCTTTGAGAGACTGTTAGAGGAGTAGTTGAATGAAGTACATCACAGAATTTACCGAGCAACAATTATATGCACAAATATTTGACAAAAAAAATGAATGCTGGATATTATGAGGATAGCCTACTAGACAGAGTTACAAACTATAGTTTTGTCGACTTGGCTATGCCTACAGTCTAACAGTTAGTGCTGTATATGAGGAATGACAACAAACAAATCAAATCAATGCCGGCAATTCATGCTGAGGTATATGTTCCTTTGTTAAATAAAATAACCTGTGAAATATCCTACTCATGGGTGGGCAAGCAGAAGAAGATCATCGCTCTGCATTGAAATTGAAGTAGTGTTGCTTTCACCACATCCGCCCCAGCAAGTGTGTGATTAAGTATTGGTGTACATTTAATTTAGTTACACCTCGACAATAAGTCACACAGCCCGGGGGAAGAGGGTTAGGGTCCGTTGATTGGATGGGAAGGGGGATTTTGGGAAAGGTTTGACATAGAAAAACAGTATGCATACATAGACAAACAAACGACAATCATTGAAGACTACCATACCATATCCATTCCATATGTTAAGGTATAAAAAAGGAAATGCATGCATGATGAGACCCGGATTACATACACTTCTATTTCTTGTTCTGTTCCGGCCTTAAAACTTTAACAGATAGCAAATAGAAATTTTAAATATTGGTAGTGAAGAATCGTAAACACAGAGCAAACGTAATGATGATTGATAATAACAACTCCAAGAACACACTGTTGTAAAGAATGTATACAAGATATTAATCAAATTATTTAAAAGAAGTGAAAAGTGGATACTGTTACTGTGTTATCCTGGTCAAAAATGTGGACTGGTTTTTTGCATCTCGGCATTCCTCTTGCTCCTCTCGTCCATCAATCTTGGGTGTGTCGCCTCACCACTCGCCACTGCCCGGCTGGAATAAAAAGGTGATTGATTGGTAAGGTAATTAATATGCATTGTAATGTTTTACAAAGTTTTGGACAAGGCCCGGCCTGTAATTTTAGATTGAAAACCAAAGGGGATATTCAGAAAGAAAGTGAAAACAAATGCACAAGTGATGGTGTAGTGCAACAAGAACACTTTCCGAGGTGGCATGTATGCATATGCATCATCTCTACTGTAGTCTGTTTCCAGCATAGACCTTCAACAGTAACAGGAGAGATCAGGCCCACAGTGCTTACCATTAGCACATCCTACGTTAACACTTTAGAGTCCTTTTTTTTTTTCTCTCAAAGAGTTGGACAAACGCAAAGCACATTATCCATTCCAGACATAGCATTTTACAGTTAAAGTTAGTAAAATCAATGCACTGCAGTCATCCCACCGCTACACTCTATTCAACTTCTACACAGACATTTGGGTGTGCTGTGGTTGTGGTTCACGTGTTTACCTTTAGGCTTTTCCGTTTTATGCCACTCATGAAACATCCTCCTGACTTCATCATCAGCTCTGATACTTCTACTGACTGAAGATCGGCCTGCAGTACAAGTGTAATTTTTAGAACACAACAAGAGTAGAAATATAAATATTACTGACTTGAGTCATTCTTTATTGTGTACAGAAAGATAGATTAACACTAGTACACTTTGACATCATTCACTTTGTGCACAACAAACAACGCAAACACAAAGATCAATAGCTCAGAGTCAGGTGTCCAATGCATGCCATTAATTATCATCATTTATTACCTGTTACTTCTCATCTTAAGTTAACGGGCCGTCTCTTTCGCCATCATCATGACGGACGGTGCTGTTTAAGTCACAGTCATTTGCATTGCGCAGCAGATTGAGTGAGTCCCCTTCCTGTATTGAATTAAAAGCAATGTATCACCAAGATGCAGGAGAAGTACACATTTCTTGTTTGCCAGAAGAGGAAAATTAGTAATTACTAGTGTGTTCTGTAGAAAGTTGATTAGTGGCAGTGCACAATTACATCAATTCATGCGAAACACACCACAAAATCTACATCATTCAGTCTGCTATTCTGCGGCCAATGCATGACATCAATCATTACCTGTTGCATCTCATCTCGTTAACGCTGCAGGCCGTCTCTTTCGCCATCATCATGATGGACGGTGCTGTTAAGTCACAGTCATTTGCATTGCGCAGATTGAGTGAGTGCCCTTCCTGTATTGAATTAAAAGCAATGTATCACCAAGATGCAGGAGAGAAGTACACATTTCTTGTTTGCCAGAAGAGGAAAATTAGTAATTACTAGTGTGTTCTGTAGAAAGTTGATTAGTGGCAGTGCACAATTACATCAATTCATTCATGCGCAACACACACAACAAAATCTACATCACTCAGTCTGCTTTTCTGCGGACAATGCATGGCATCAATCATTACCTGTTGCATCTTATTTTCAGTTAATGGCCAGTCTCTCTCGGCTCTGAAGGAGGATAGCTATAGAAGTCATCAGATTCATGGTCCACTTGTTTTGGAAGGACGAGGAAAGTTTGAATTTGTTGTTACCATCATCCAATCATCATTCATGAGGGAAATGGAATTGACCAGGAGATGCAGTATGATCGAGCGGAGGAGCTGGATTCTGAGGACTGTAGTGTCAAATGGCAGACACCTGAAACTTGTATCTTAAATTAGAAGATTAGAAGACGGTGATAATGCATTGGTTGCGATTCACAAGTTTATAACCGGAACAACAGACACAAACAAAGGGGGAAAAAAGGGAGGAAGACAGTAAGTGCGAGCCTAATTGTCAGGGAAGTATAGCTCGTCCTCAAACTCTGGGGGATCGTCCAGTAGTAGGTAATCATCTGACACAATACTTCCGTCACCTGAGCCGCTGTCCTCATCTTCCTCTGTTGATTCATGCATTGTGTAATTCGGTGGTATGAAGTGCTGATTCATTTTGATCATTGTTAACCTCTCCACGTTTTTGGGAGATAGACTGGTCCTTCTCAAGGTTACAATGGAACCAGCAGCACTGAAAACACGTTCGGAAGAGACACTTGCGACAGGGCAAGCCAGATAGCTTATTGCCAGCCTGCTGAGCTGTGGCCATTCAGACCTTTTCCTATACCAATACTGCACTGGGTTTTGATCAACGTACACCTCTGTTGGGTCGTCCAGATAGGCCTGGACCATCCGCTCAATGTTCAGGGTTGCTGCTGGTAAGCTTTTGTGCTGTTTTTTCTGTGCATCAGCACTGTGCTTACGGCCCATCTTTACATACCAATCTGATAATGATTGTACTCGGCTGAATGATCCAGTTATTGTTTTTGTAGTCGATGGTGATGGTGAGTGTTGCGATTGTGAGCCAACCGCACTGCCCTCAGCCGACGAAGTTGCACTTGATTCTGCATGGCCTGCTTCAGTATCAGTACTTGTTGTGGGTTGATGTGGCGGGCTTTTAATTAGCAGCCCTTCGTTTTCAAACTTGATGGCTGCTTCAGCTATACAACTTTTGTAGCGGGCAACATCAGTGTCGGAAAAAGAAAGGAATAGTCCTAATTTTGCACGTGGATCCAGAATTGTGGCACAAATGTAATGGTCTTGTGACAAAATTTTATTTTGTATCCTTACATTTTCTGATAAGCGCCTGGATAAGCTCTCCACCAAGTCATGGGCTTGCCTTCTGTCCTCTACACCTTTGTAGGATTCAGACACATTATTCAGCTCATGCTCTAGCATTTGCAACAATGGGATCGCTTGGCCCATTGTACAGTCCTCCTTGCTGACTTCACGTGTGAAGACCTCAAAAGGAGACAGCATCTCAGTCAGGCATTGAATTAGGGTCCATTGCTCCCTCTGAAGGGTCATGCCTTTAACACTAGCATCACTGCTTCTGTACCAGACATAATCATTGAGTGACCTGTGCTGTTCGTACAGACGATCAAGCATGTAATACGTTGAGTTCCAACGTGTTGCCACCTCCTGGATGAGTGCCTTGACTGGCACCCTACGCTCACGTTGGAGGATCCTCAGCTGCTTCCGAGCTTTAAAAGAATGGCTGAAATGAGTGCATATTCTTCGGCAGATGGACAGTAAATTGCTTACTATGGGTTCTTTTTTCAGAAAGTCTTGCACTATAATGTTTATGCAGTGTGCCAAACACGGAACCCTGAAATAGGAACCAAGTTCCATGGCCTTAAGTACATTACTGCCATTGTCTGTGGCAACAAAACCAATACCAAGCCCTCTGGGCTGCAGCCATTCCAAAACCTTGGTGCGAAACTCTTCTAAAATGTTTTCAGCCGTATGAGATTTCTCCATGGCGAACATGGCTACAGTTGCATGTTTCCGAGTACCTTCAAAAATCGCAGCTGTGTCAACAACACCTCGTGCAGATAGTTGATCTTTAACCCCCACAAAAGAGATCCAGTGTGCAGTGATACACATGTAATCTGTGGCTTGGCAACTGGTCCACATGTCTGTTGTCAGGTGGATATTGTGCACAGCACTCTTCTGCAAAGCTTGTCCAACCAATTCCAGCACATCATGATGTAGTGCCGGAACAGCAATTCTTGCGAAATAGGACCGGCTTGGAACTTTCCATTTCGGGCAGATGGCAGACACAAATTCAAGGAAACCCACCCCTTCCACAAATGAAAAAGGAAGAAGGTCCAGCGCTAACATTTTAGCCAGCTTCGCATTGTACAATCGTGCCGTTGGGTGGTTGCGTTGGAACTGCCCCTCCAACCTAAACATGCTGTCAATGGTAGGCTGGCTTACTTTCCTTAGTGGTGCCATTAAGCCACTAAGGCTCAACGACACAGATTGTCTCATTGAGGTACTCGCCGCCGGTCGCCTTGGTGTCTCACCCACACTCTGAGTATGGCTCTTACTGCGGTGCCACTCTGATGTTACTGAGGAGGATGTGGGCGTTACCACTGCAGTGACTGCACTACTGGAGACAGGGCTAGAAATGCCTCCCTGTTCTTCACCTGCCACCACAATAATATCGCTCCCTGATTCCTGACCAACTTCAAAGGGTTTAGTTTTCCTACTTTCTTTTAACTTAAGTAGGTGATCCTCCCACACAATAGTGTGGTGTATTCTGAGATGACTTGCTTGTCCTCCGGTACCATAGTTTGTACCAAGCTTACCACGCCGAACACCTTGCCGACAAATTGCGCATATAGCAATGTTCTCCTCCTTGGCGCTAAAAGAAAAGAAGTCCCAAACTGGGGAGGAGAACTTTCTGGCACTGCTGGATGTGCCACTTTCAACACCAGATGAACTTGAGGGGGTCCTTGAAAATATGTGACCCTGTCCACCTACACTGTGACTTTTACTACCACTTCCTACTGAGGTGGTTGAGCTGGATGTAGGTCCCTGCCGGGCCTTGGAAAATATGGCAGCTGGAGGTAGTGGTGGTGTAACCTGTGTTGGTGAGATCCGTGCTGCATCCCACTCAGTAGCAGCCTTTCTGGATAGGGTTAGAATGTCGGTCTCCAATCCCTTTGGGGCGGGAGTAATGTGCGTGATGACTGGCTCGTCTTCATCAACATCATCACCCCCCTCTTCTACATCTACCTCCATAACTCTAAGTTTTTCTGGGACCTTCCTTTTCAGAAGCAATGTCTTGTGGCGTACTTCACTCTCAGACCGAGCTGGTGGGACCCAAGTGTCATCACGATCATCAGAAGCGGGGCTTGAAGAAGAAGATGATGGACTAAGCCTCCTTTTCCTTGCTGGTGGTCTGGAAGACAATAGATGTTCTGAAACAGTGGTTTGACTTCGCTCCGCTTTGTCTGCAGGAAGCTCGATTTCCTGAAATGCCCCTACGTCAGGAGCAACAACTACTATGGTGGGCTGTTGTGGCGGCTGCTGCTGTTCTGGTTGCGGCGGCTGCTGCTGCTGTTCTGGTTGCGGCGGCTGCTGCTGCTGTTCTGGTTGCGGCGGCTGCTGCTGTTCTGGTTGCGCCGGCTGCTGCTGCTGTTCTGGTTGCGCCGGCTGATGCTGCTGTTCTGGTTGCGCCGGCTGCTGCTGCTGTTCTGGTTGCGCCGGCTGCTGCTGCTGTTCTGGTTGCGCCGGCTGCTGCTGCTGTTCTGGTTGCGCCGGCTGCTGCTGCTGTTCTGGTTGCGCCGGCTGCTGCTGCTGTTCTTGTTGCGGCGGCTGCACACTGATCTGCTGAGTTTGCGCCTGCGTTGAACTTGATTGTGTACTACTTTGCGGTAATGACATTTCTTCAACATCGCTGCCCGTTAGTAGACTGGCTACCTCTGCGACAGTAAAGCCCTTGGGCCTAGGTTGGTGGGGTTGCTGGACCGCTGTGCTGCTCCCAGCTTGGTTCCCGGACAACGCTTTGGTGCCAAAAAAAACCTTGGCCGGCACACCACCAGTCGTGGTTAATGGCACTTCCTTTTTCTGTTCCTTCTTCTCACCAGCAACTTTCTTGGTACTGGACCTGGTACCTTTCTTTGGGGCCATCTTATTCCGACGTCAGGCAGGAGGCAGATGCACAACAAGTTCTGGTCACACGTGGGCGTGATGCGCAGCAGGACTTCTGTCTGGCTGGCAGTACAACGGGTAGCCAGGTGATGCCGATGACACCTCCTACTCTGTCTTTTGTGCACCTAAAAGCAAAGAAGACAGGAGAAGAACATCAGTGAAATGTTGCATTTGTTTTTGTGGTTCAGTTACTTAGTACTGTACTAGTGCAAACAAAAGATAGTCTAGCCATTTATGAATTTTTTTTAACTAGAGCTATGTTATACTACTAGTACTGTGTACAGCCACACTACACTCTCAGGAAGGTGATGTCTAAAAATTCAACAGATCACATAGAAAACACTTGATCAATAAAGCTGTGGCTACCTGCTCTGGTAGCAGTGGATGAAAGCAGGCCTGCTGGCAGACAAGGCCAGGCAAGCTTGCAGGCCTAGGCCTCAAAATGGCCACCAGCCACATGGAGAGCCCCAACAACAACAGCAAGGCCACCCCAAAATACACACTTCCCCAACTCAATCCAATGCCATCCATGCCCAAAATGATGTCTAAAATCAACAGAACACACAGAAAACAGTAGATTACTAAAGCTGTGGCTACCTGCTCTGGTAGCAGTGGATGAAAGCAGGCCTGCTGGCAGACAAGGCCAGGCAAGCTTGCAGGCCTAGGCCTCAAAATGGCCACCAGCCACATGGCGAGCCCCAACAACATCAGCAAGGCCACCCCAAAATACACACTTCCCCAACTCAATCCAATGCCATCCATGCCCAAAATGATGTCTAAAATCAACAGAACACACAGAAAACAGTAGATTACTAAAGCTGTGGCTACCTGCTCTGGTAGCAGTGGATGAAAGCAGGCCTGCTGGCAGACAAGGCCAGGCAAGCTTGCAGGCCTAGGCCTCAAAATGGCCACCAGCCACATGGAGAGCCCCAACAACATCAGCAAGGCCACCCCAAAATACACACTTCCCCAACTCAATCCAATGCCATCCATGCCCAAAATGATGTCTAAAATCAACAGAACACACAGAAAACAGTAGATTACTAAAGCTGTGGCTACCTGCTCTGGTAGCAGTGGATGAAAGCAGGCCTGCTGGCAGACAAGGCCAGGCAAGCTTGCAGGCCTAGGCCTCAAAATGGCCACCAGCCACATGGCGAGCCCCAACAACATCAGCAAGGCCACCCCAAAATACACACTTCCCCAACTCAATCCAATGCCATCCATGCCCAAAATGATGTCTAAAATCAACAGAACACACAGAAAACAGTAGATTACTAAAGCTGTGGCTACCTGCTCTGGTAGCAGTGGATGAAAGCAGGCCTGCTGGCAGACAAGGCCAGGCAAGCTTGCAGGCCTAGGCCTCAAAATGGCCACCAGCCACATGGAGAGCCCCAACAACATCAGCAAGGCCACCCCAAAATACACACTTCCCCAACTCAATCCAATGGCATCCATGCCCAAAATGATGTCTAAAATCAACAGAACACACAGAAAACAGTAGATTACTAAAGCTGTGGCTACCTGCTCTGGTAGCAGTGGATGAAAGCAGGCCTGCTGGCAGACAAGGCCAGGCAAGCTTGCAGGCCTAGGCCTCAAAATGGCCACCAGCCACATGGCGAGCCCCAACAACATCAGCAAGGCCACCCCAAAATACACACTTCCCCAACTCAATCCAATGCCATCCATGCCCAAAATGATGTCTAAAATCAACAGAACACACAGAAAACAGTAGATTACTAAAGCTGTGGCTACCTGCTCTGGTAGCAGTGGATGAAAGCAGGCCTGCTGGCAGACAAGGCCAGGCAAGCTTGCAGGCCTAGGCCTCAAAATGGCCACCAGCCACATGGAGAGCCCCAACAACATCAGCAAGGCCACCCCAAAATACACACTTCCCCAACTCAATCCAATGGCATCCATGCCCAAAATGATGTCTAAAATCAACAGAACACACAGAAAACAGTAGATTACTAAAGCTGTGGCTACCTGCTCTGGTAGCAGTGGATGAAAGCAGGCCTGCTGGCAGACAAGGCCAGGCAAGCTTGCAGGCCTAGGCCTCAAAATGGCCACCAGCCACATGGCGAGCCCCAACAACATCAGCAAGGCCACCCCAAAATACACACTTCCCCAACTCAATCCAATGCCATCCATGCCCAAAATGATGTCTAAAATCAACAGAACACACAGAAAACAGTAGATTACTAAAGCTGTGGCTACCTGCTCTGGTAGCAGTGGATGAAAGCAGGCCTGCTGGCAGACAAGGCCAGGCAAGCTTGCAGGCCTAGGCCTCAAAATGGCCACCAGCCACATGGAGAGCCCCAACAACATCAGCAAGGCCACCCCAAAATACACACTTCCCCAACTCAATCCAATGGCATCCATGCCCAAAATGATGTCTAAAATCAACAGAACACACAGAAAACAGTAGATTACTAAAGCTGTGGCTACCTGCTCTGGTAGCAGTGGATGAAAGCAGGCCTGCTGGCAGACAAGGCCAGGCAAGCTTGCAGGCCTAGGCCTCAAAATGGCCACCAGCCACATGGCGAGCCCCAACAACATCAGCAAGGCCACCCCAAAATACACACTTCCCCAACTCAATCCAATGCCATCCATGCCCAAAATGATGTCTAAAATCAACAGAACACACAGAAAACAGTAGATTACTAAAGCTGTGGCTACCTGCTCTGGTAGCAGTGGATGAAAGCAGGCCTGCTGGCAGACAAGGCCAGGCAAGCTTGCAGGCCTAGGCCTCAAAATGGCCACCAGCCACATGGAGAGCCCCAACAACATCAGCAAGGCCACCCCAAAATACACACTTCCCCAACTCAATCCAATGGCATCCATGCCCAAAATGATGTCTAAAATCAACAGAACACACAGAAAACAGTAGATTACTAAAGCTGTGGCTACCTGCTCTGGTAGCAGTGGATGAAAGCAGGCCTGCTGGCAGACAAGGCCAGGCAAGCTTGCAGGCCTAGGCCTCAAAATGGCCACCAGCCACATGGCGAGCCCCAACAACATCAGCAAGGCCACCCCAAAATACACACTTCCCCAACTCAATCCAATGCCATCCATGCCCAAAATGATGTCTAAAATCAACAGAACACACAGAAAACAGTAGATTACTAAAGCTGTGGCTACCTGCTCTGGTAGCAGTGGATGAAAGCAGGCCTGCTGGCAGACAAGGCCAGGCAAGCTTGCAGGCCTAGGCCTCAAAATGGCCACCAGCCACATGTCCAGGCCCAACAACATCAGCAAGGCCACCCCAAAAAACACACTTCCCCAACTCAATCCAATGCCATCCATGCCCTAAATGTGATTGAAAATGAAATATATTCAAAAAACAAAAGGAACAGTTGCTTCATCATGCACACACACACCCATGAGGCCATGCCCATGGCTAGCTCGGGCCTACTACTACAACCCACAAAATTAAAATAAATTAAAAAAAAAAAAAAGGAATGATGATAATTAATTATCAAAAATAAATTGTAGTTACACAACAACTGCAATGCCCACAATCAAACACAACAACCACTTACTTGTAAAATATCCTATTCCAAAAATCCTGAAATCCAATTGCAATGATGCAGCAGACAAAAAGAGAGATCTTTCCAGCTCCAAATCCAAAGGCAGAATGAGCAGGAGATGGACAAAGCACTGGGAGGAGCCTGCTGGACAGGAACAGGAAGTTGGAGAATCTGTGTCACTTCCTCCCTCTCTCCACTTTGTAAAAAAAAAATGACTCCTGGAGTCCTTGCACAAAAAAGGAAAGCCAAATGTGAATGTAAGGAGTTCTTTTCATCCAAAATCAGTATTTGCAGATGGTTTCATGCTGCTAGAGCCGATATTCCTCTCCAAATTGTAAATTTTACATTGTTGAGTTCTCCAGCTTCACATTACTTCCGCCGGCGTGTCGAAAACGATATGATCGCGTTCTCTTCTTTGTCCCTGTCGCGTTGGATATGACGTGTTCGCGGTCTCTTTCTCCTGTTCGCGTTCGATTTCATGTGCCCGCGTCCTCATTCTCTGGCTCGCGATGTAGAATGACATGTTCGAGATCTCAATCTTCTCATACTCGCGCGGTGCATGATCGCGAGAAGAAATACCTGATCGCGCGACAAATGACGTGATCGCGTGAAAAATGACTTGAATGCGGCCGCGAACTCTCGCGAGACAGCGCAAAATGGCTACCAAAATCCAACATCTCGTGGAGAACGCGACCGGGTCAAGAAAACTTGTCGGAGAACGCAGGGATTCAGGTAAGGCGATCGCGCGCGCGCGAGAATGTATTGTTTTACAGCGCGAGCAAGAAAAAAATTATCGCTAAGCTGCGGAATGCGGAAATTTTGACATTTTCGCGCTTTCCGCGGAACGCGAGAATGCCAAAATATCGCAACTTCCGCGAACGGAACGGAATTTTGGCCCAGGCCTAACGATAAGCGATTGGCCTGAGAGACTGACCTTTTCACCCAGTCCATTGTCAGCATTAAGTGGGTAAATGACGAAATGTCTGGTAAAATCTGCAGACGAAGCTTTTGGGTAGCATACGTAGGTAGATGTAGCGTGCAAAGGAGCCCACAAAATGATATAAAAAGGGAGCACCCACAGATATCGACGGACAACCTCGCCGTCTGTATGTAGGTTAACAGGCTGTGCAGGTTTTCCCCAAGAACTGGGAGCTCTTGTCTTCCTTTGCTTAAAATGTCTTGCTCTGCTTTGCTTGAAGTATCTTATTCTATTTTACCTATATGAAATGTCATGTTATGTTTAACCATTGTTCTCTTTACTTTTGCATTTAAAAGATGTTGTATTGTAATTGCAGGAATGCTTGCTCTAAGAGTAAATGTGAGTGTCCCTAGGTAACATTTTCCTTGGTGTAACTTGTTTCTCATGATGCATTTATAGATGTGTTTTCTCTCTCTCTCTGTCAGTCCATTAATTGAGATACAGAGAATATCATGACAGCTGTATGATTATCTGGATTCTGTATTTTGTACTTTATGTCTCTATTCTGCGGTTTCTTTGAAGTTGCATCTTCTCATTAAACTGCCATTGTATTCTGCCTCCAATTCCATGTCTCATATGTCTGTTTTCTTCATTTTTGGAGCAAGCGTTCCTAGGCACCCCGGCTCAAATTAAGGTGCCCCTTTTGTCCCTGACTCACTCTCCTGCTCAGTTCTGTGGTGGCTCCCGGGGCTCTGGGGACCGCCCCTAGCTTCCTTGACCCGTAATAGATCTTCCCTCCAACAGCCTCTCTTGCAAGTCCTGTATTGTTGGTTTGTTGCCCCTGCCCCCCTTTCCACTGCCCTCCATAGTCTGTTGTGCTTCCACGGCCCTTCCTGCCTGCTCAGTGTGGTTAAATTGTTGCCTTTGCACCCTCCTACCTGCCTTCAATTTTCAGAGTCCGTGCCCCTGGCCTCTGCCTCTCATCAGTATCCTAATGAACAACTAGATTGCTAACATTCTATATTTATTACAAAAGTGTGGAACGCCTAACATCATCTTAATGTAATCAAAACTGTAATACCTAGAGCATTCCTTTAGAAATTACATATATGAGAGGGTCTTATTGGCTTCAAAATTATGCTTAGTGCTCTAAAAGACTAAAATAAGGACATATTTTCTGAGTTTTCAAATAGCGACAAAGCACTTTTAAATTATTTGTTATCTTTATGTTTTTTTATCTAGTTGACAACTTGATTAATTGTTGCACATAGGGGAGAGGATGTGGTGTTACTTCCAGAACTGCAGACTTTGCAACTGGGGAACCAGGTTGAAGTTTCTGCTTCAGCTCGACATTCTGTGATTCTGGTCAAATCACTTAGTCTCCCCATGTCTACAACCAAAATGAATTTGTTCTTGTGTGATGTAACCAATGCTCATGTAAAGCACTCCAATACCTGACAAGTCTGCACTATATAACACTGCAAAAACACAAAATAATAAGTGTTTTGCACACTTCTGTCATTGGGCTATATTTGGGCTATATCTGGGTGATTTTGGGCTACATTTGGGCTCTTTTGTCTCCGGTGGCCATCTTGGGAGATTTATTTGTTATGAAGTTTCCTAATTTCCTCATGTACTGCAGTCTCCTCAGTCGGAAATGCTTTCAGTTTTTTACTTTGATTCCATCATGAAGGTATTCAGATATGTCACACATTTGCCATAAATTCTGAATGTTAGCACTCTAGTTGCTCATTAGATCACTGTAGTAAAACTACTGTTCACCATGGAAGTCTGCTCCTGGTATTAAAAGTGCATGTTTCAGTCTGCATGTCAGAATTTTTTAATGAAATAGAAGAGGATTTGAGAAGTCACTCAAAATGGGCCCTCATTTTCTTTCTTCAGCATTAATCATAATTTCTATGGCAAAATGAACCCCCTCATTGTGTTCCTTTTTAAATTAAATGTTTTAAGTGTTACCAGTTTATTCCAATCAAGATGGCTTCAGGTGTGCCATACTTTTGTCATAATGAAGACAGTAAGTGCTCTAGTTGTTTTTAAGAACATTCTTGGACATTCTGTCATTGGGCTATACTTGGGCTACATCTGGGTGATATTTGGGCTACATTTGGGCTCTTTTGTCTCTGGTGGCCATCTTGGGAGACTTATTTGTTATGAAGTTTCCTAATTTCCTCATTTACTGCAGTCTCCTCAGTAGGAAATACTTTCAGTTTTTTACTTTGATTCCATCAAGAAGGCATTCAAATGTGTCACACATTTGCCATAAAATCAGAATGTTAGCACTCTTTTTGCTCATTAGATCACTGTAGTAAAGCTACTGCTCACCAGGGAAAACTGCTGCTGGTATTGAAAGTGCATGTTTCAGTCTGCATGTCAGAATTTTTGAATGAAATAGAAGAGGATTTGAGAAGTCACTCAAAATGTGCCCTAATTTTTCTTTCTGCAGCACTAATCATACTTTTTATGGAAAAATGAACCCCCTCATTTTGTTCCTTTTTAAATTAAATGTTTTAAGAGTTACCACTTTAATCCAAGCAAGATGGCTTCAGGTGTGCCATACATTTATCATAAGTAGGACGGTTAGCGCTCTAGTAGTTCTTTGGAACACTCTGGAAAGCTGCAGTAGAACACAAAGGAATCAACTGACAGTCTCTGCCCTTGTTGGATGTACATGTTTTACTGAGAATGTCAGACTTCATTCTCACATGACTGAGAAAGATAATGTGAATTTACAGAAAATAAGCTCTCAGTTTAGCTTATAGATCACCTTCCAAACCTCTGTGGTAAAAGCATGAGAAAATATTTTTCTCTCAATCATGATATCCCAGCAGAAGGCTTTTTCACATGGTGAAATCACCTTAGAACATACCACAATTCCTAAAATGAGTATGGTACCATCAACAAATGATTTATAATGTAACTAAAGTCTTAAAACCTTCTATTAACTGCAATGCTTTTTAATGAGGTGCTATCATGTATATTGGTCCCAAGATGGCTGCCAACACTTCTTGGATGAAGTGCTGACAGCCAATCAGATCTCAGGATGAGATGTGTGGTTAGGCTCCGCCCACATATATATATTGATTTAAATGCTATTTTCTCAGGAACTACTGAACAGATTTACACCAGACCGGCAAAAGGCACTTCCTTGACCTGAGGACTACCTCTCTGCCAAATTTCAAGTAACTCTGTTCAGCCGTTCGGGCTGTAGCTGTGTCTAAAGGTCCTATGGAAAAATGCATGGGAAAAACGCGTTTTGGGACCCCCCTTTTTTCTCAGCCCCCGCTTGACGAATCCCCCCGAGACTTTCAGGGTAGGAGCGGAGCGTAGCGCCCCACCTATTTTGAAAATTTCGCGAGGATTCATCGACCGGCGCCAAAGTTATTCCAAATAGAATGTTGCGGATTTCCTATGGAAACAGGGTCCTAACTATAACTATCTACTGGCGACCGCCAGTAGATAATATATATATATATATATATATATATATATATATATATATATATATATATATATATATATATATATAGTATATAGTTCCTCTCCCAAAGGGGTACGCCATTAGTGATGGGCATAAATGTTCACAACAACACGTGGTGCAATGTTAATTAAAATCAAAACTGATCATGGCATTTCAATCCTCAATTTAAACATCACTCTCAGACATGGGAGAATTACACTGATCCACTAAAAGTCTTGTAGCAGTAAATACAGAAGAATTAATGAGTCAGGGTGTCAACAAAATTCGCTGTTGATACAGAAGCGTGGGAGACAGTTTTCTTTTTTTTTTTTTGGGTGGGATCCTTCAATCCAGCGTGACTCCTGCTGAAATATTTTTTTTAAAATGGTTATTTGTGCCTGCACAGTCCATGTGGCACCCACCCCAAGAGGCCTAGGAGGTCAAGATGTTTCTTTCCTTCCTCCTTTGCTTTTTATTTAAATTTTTGTCTGTGGCTGCCAACCCATTCTGGTTTGAAGTGTTGGCAGCCAATCAGATCTCAGCTTGCAATCAGGGAGGTCGCTGATCCTCTGTATCCCTAGATATACAACTGGATTTTCTTTAAATAACTCTGCAACTGCTGAACGGATTTACACCAATTTATAAAAAGATCACTTTCTAGACTAACAGCTGTCTTTCTGCTAAATTTGGTGTCATTAATTTCAGCAGTTCGGGCTTTAGCTGTATCTAAAGTTTCAATGGAAATTAATGTGGGGAAAACTCGTTTCGGGATCCCCTTTTTTCACTGCCCCTGCTTGTAGGATCACACTGAAACTTTTAATACAGCAGCTGAAAAAAATGCTCTTCCTATGGAACCTACATAGTTATAGTTGGGACCTATTTTCCATAGGAAAAGCGTTTTTTCTTTCCCCAGTAACTTTGGCACCGGATGACGAATCTTCGCGAAATTTTCAAAACTAGTGGCCCGCTCCGGTCAACCTGTTCACATTCCCCGCATGTGAACAAAGGGCTGCTTGTGGGCATCCCTTCTTGGGTAAGTAAGGGCTGTTTCCATGTGTTGCCCTTGTCACAAGGGTTTTGTTTACTTTTCTCTCGGATGTGCCGCCTCTGATGCAGGACTAAGTGTGCAAGCCTAGGGAAGATTTTCTCACAAACAACACATTTAAACTGCTTATCTATCCGGCTCGCGAGATCTGGTTGATGAGGGTCACTTCTGTTGCTCTGGCTGCTTCGTAAGTGTTCCTTTAACAGGTGCGTTCGCCGGTGAAAATTCAAGTTGCCTAGCCGAGGGAAGATCTTGCCACATTTGCTGCACTGAAACACTTTGTCAACGGAGTGCTTTCGATGGTGCACAGTGAGTTGCCACATCCGAGTGAAACTTTCACCACACTCTCAACATTTAAATGGCTTCCCACTTTGGTGCTCCTTCCGGTGCACAGGCATGTGCCACTGGCGGCTAAATGTGTCACCACATTCCCTGCATGTGAACAAACCACCGCTGGGCTGCTTTCATCAGACAGCTCCTCCAACTTGATCAGCTTCTCCTGATGCCTCTTCATATGCAACGTTAGATGTGCCTGTCGAGTATACATCCATCCGCACTGCCCACATGTCAACAGAGTGTTGGGCAGGTGACACTGTGGCTCTACAAGTCCCACAGCTGGAAATGTATCATCCTGTGCACAGCTAGAGCTTTATCTGTGGAAAAACACTTGCCACATTCAGCACACCTCGGATGTTCTTTCCATTCAATAGGTGGCTTGTTGGGTGCAGTGCTTTGGCTGGCTTCTGGGTCTACATGACACTTTTGTACCGTATTATAAATTGGGCAATGCCCCCGGTGAGGTTCTGTAGCGATTCGAACCTGTGAATTCGGTATCATAGTACTGACACGATTTTGGTACCCATGAACGCAAACGATCCATTGTATACGTGACAGTGTTTTCGCTGCGCAACTAGCACGAATTCACTGGAAACTAGGGCATTCTCTCTAAAAGTCACGGCATCCATTTTAGTTACGGCATCCATCTTGTTTCTTGCCCTCACATAGTCAATGAACGGACGATGACCCCGGCAGAGTCACCTTGTTAAGGACACGTAAGCTCGAGCCCCGAGAAAGGCTGACGCTACATGACTAGGCAGAATCAAGCTGCCTCCCTTGCCTGAGGCCAGTCCTGTTATACTGGTTCTCGTGTCCGTTGTCCTGACTGAAAGGCCGAAGACGATTGCCCTGCCCGTTTATGATCCATAAATACCTCTTATCCTACATTTCAATCCTTTGCACCTGGCTCTGCTCCTTTCTTTCTGGGCTTTTACAATGGGGAGGTTACGATTTTTATGATGGGGAGGATCAAGTAGAGAATGAAAAACTGTCGAGAGGATCTGATTGAACACCGAGAACCCACAACTAATCATTGTTTAATATTTATTTATTGTCTGTTTGGGATACCGGGTTAGGCATGAGAAATATTCGTGTAATGTTGCCCCAAGACATTTTTCTTGTATTTAAGGAGCAACCCACTTAATGCAATTTGAACAGCCTCGTAGATTCTGCCTCTGTGTGGTTCCTATGATTTCTGTATCCCTGCAGTAAATAAACCTTGGTCTTTGACGCCGCCATCGAGAAGCCCGTGTCTCTGTTTATTTGTGCACCGAGACAGGAGGAACTCAGGGGTCTTCGGGTGTTGTTTACCTGACACCTCTGGACTCTTAAAAGTCCAGAACCTCAAATTGGCGCCCAACGTTTGGCGACGTCATCCGGTACCAGTCCAAAGCCTGAAAAGTTCGAGAAGTTTCGTGTGAAGATTCCGGAGGGAGGTACCCCGCTTCATCGATCCCTTCATGTCGTAAAAGTGGCCCGACGATCTCTTCCACGAGGGTTCCCGTTCCCAGACGGCTACAGAGGACCGCTGCCTTGACTGTCGCCCTGTCTTGGACCCGAGGTGCAGACCTTAGTACGGCGAGACGTAGACGGGTTCTCCTTGGTGACGTCTTCCACATTTCAGTTAAGTATTAAGTGGGTTGTGCTCAGCTTGGTTATTTGGATACGTTTGTTTTGGATTTGTAGATTATCATTGGTTGCTCTTGGTAAGATAATCTTTGTATTTGGTATTGGTTCATTTTGGTAGGCCTAAGTTCTCTGCGCATTTTTGGTTAGAATTTGTCCTTGTAGTCATGACTAAGGGTAACAATTGTTTTCTGTCCTGGTTACGTTGCAATGGGGATTCACGGTTGGAGGACTCGTGTTTGGTTCCTCCGATTGGGACTCCTACATATGAGCTCTATTGTAAACATGGTGTGGGTCCTATTACGTATAATGAAGTATGGGTCCGTTATACCAAGAAAGATGGTGTCCTTAGTTGGCCACCGCATGGTAGTTTCGAAACAGAAATTCTAGATAATTTAGAAACGAAGTTGTTTAAGAGAAAAGCCCGGCCGGCAATGTTTGATTCTTTTCGCGTATGGCGCAAAGAAGCCAAACAGAGAGAAATTAGGAAAACGAAGAAAGAACAGAAAGAGAAAGGGTTGACCTTGATGGAGTCTGCTAGACAGCTGCATGTCAACGAGACCGAGAAAGCAATAGAGATAGAAAATAGAAAACACAATTTGGCAATTGATAAATGTTACCCTGTATTGCCATCTTGTCCTGCTAAGCCGATAGAGGACCCTGAAAAGGACCCTCTGTTATCTTATCTGTTGAGTTCACCTCCACCGTATGCACAGGGTATTACAGCACCACAGTTACTACCTGTTGTACAGCCAGCTGCTGGTCAGCATGGAATAGGTGCTCCACTTCCTTTGAATCCAGCTCCTGTCTTTCCCGTGATCAATGATCCTACGGCACCTCCTCTTCCTGGGTCGCCTATTCCGCCTTTGCCTATCGTTTCGCAAACTGCTTTACCTACTACTCCTACCCTTACTTCTTCATCTGCTTCAGCTGCCCTGTCCCCAAGCCCTGTCATTCTGACTCCGCTTTCCGTTCGTCGGAAGATAACCGACTCTGTAACTAATATCTTAACTCCTCTCTACAGGTCCTTAATTGGGACCCCCGTTTCTGACTCTATACAGAGACGTAGCCAGCTTCCTGGTCCCGAGGAACGAGACACGTTAGATTCGACAGCTCTTAGGTGGATGTCGAAGGCTGTGAAGTATGATGCACGAAGAGTGTTAGACACATTTATGCAGTGGAATGAACCGACTCAACGTTATGTTTTTGACGTGATGTGTTCTCTTGTGCGTGAAGAATGGGAAGATGATGACTTAGATTCCGCCCCCTCGGATTTAATAAATATTCAGCAGAAATTCGCCGCAGGAATGGTGATAGGTTCAGAAGTAGGGAGAGCGATAGAATTGATTTTAGCCTATCGGGATGAGTCCCCTTTTAGGGCGACAAGAGACCCTGATGGTACACCGATAACTAGGAAAAGACGAGGTCAATATCCGATGAGGGAAGTTCCACCGATATGGCGTGATGCAGTTCAAGCTGATGCGGCTCTGGGTATTTTGGCTGCTCCGGCACAATTCCAGAGAGTGTGGATACACATTCCTTGGAAACGGGCTGAAGTATTAGCAGTAAAACAAGCATTACCAGACCCTCGTAAGAATCCTGCTGGTTATTACAAAGAATTAACGCAGACAGTCCAAGCGTGTATCATGAATTTGGCAGACATTGAAATGCTATTTGGTAATGTAGTACCACAGCCTATATGGGCTAAGATTCGACAAGAGAACCACCCAGTCGCCTTAGGAGGTGATTGGGCAACTATCGTAGCGGCAGACGCACAGCAGGTTGGCGGAGCTAAACCCGAACCTCTGATTGCTGACTTACCTGGCAGAATAATTAACCTGATGAAAACGCTGATGCCAGCGTTGCGAGTAAATTGGGATAAACTATCAGCATGCAAGCAAAAGAAGGACGAAAGCGTCTCTGACTTCTTCACTAGATTTGAAGAGACTTTCGTAGACCACAGTGGGCAAGATATGAGTACCGAGGGAGGTCAGAGGTTGTTTGTTGACAAGTTCGTGTTTAATTTACTACCTGAGCTTAGTAACAAGTTAAAGGATTCTGAAAGTGCATGGGCAGTGTCGACGACAGCACAGATACTTGCAACTGCACAGTATTATGAAAATAGAGAGAAAGAAGAAAAGGAAAAGTCAGAAAAGAAAACGAAAGATTTAAAAACTAAAGTCCTTTTGCAACAGGCATATCCGCCTCGTTCAAATCAGTCAGATTCACAGCAGCGACCCCAGTTTCAACAGCAGCCACAATTCCAGCAAGGGACGGCCCAGAGATTTAATTATAGTTTACCCCGACAACAGTTAGCATGGAATCAGTGCGCCTATTGTAAAAAGGAGGGTCATTATAAGAATGAGTGTCCAGTACTACACCCACAAACTAGTGGTGTCCCAGCACAGAGAGGTCATGTTGGGTTTATGCAAGCTCCTAGAGGTAGAGGACGTGGTACAATGACACCACAGGCTGATCGCCAATCGAATTATTTCGACCAGCGAACTGTACAACCTACGCAGCCAGGTAGATCTCCGCAGTACCATGTTGAAGATTACTACGACCATAATGAAGAGATTCATAGAAGCGAGCAATAGGACAGCCACAGGCAGAGAGAGGGAGTAGTATCAGTTCCAGTTGATCAGAGTGGACCTTATGTCGCAGTAGCTACCTCAGGCGTGGTCGAACCGTTTCTGTTGGATACTGGTGCGGCAAAAAGCTCAATCATGCATGCGAAACTCCCTGGCGCACCTTTGTCCGGCTTAACGAACACTTCAGTAGGTTTCTCAGGCGCCCCTGTTCACAATCCTGTGTCCAAACCTTTATCTATCTCTGTTGGGCCATGCAAGTTAGAAGCACCCCTTATCCTAACTACTGGTTGTAATGAGAATCTCCTTGGTTTAGACCTGTTAAAACGCCTGCATGCGACACTGTACTGTTCTCCTTCGGGAGTACAGCTCACATTAGGAAAAAGAGTAATCTCTCCGATGTACATGTCGATGGACAAGCTCCCATCGGAGCTACGTTCTCTCCCTGATACTCTTTGGGCGACTGGTCCAAACGATGTAGGCCTCTTGGAAATTCCCCCTTACGTGGTAAGTCTGAAAGCTAATGTTAAATTTCCACGAATCCCACAGTATCGGATTTCAAATGAAGGTGAACAAGCACTCTTGCTGATTGTGAAAGACTTGATACAGAAAGACGTGATTGAGGAAACTAGAGGAAAAGTCTGCAATAGTCCTGTCCTGCCGATTTTGAAACGCACTGACCCTTCCAAACCTCCAATCTACAGATTTGTGATTGACCTCAGAGAGGTAAATAAAATTGTGATCCCACAGTTCCCAGTGGTACCAGATATCACCGCATTGTTGACGTTGATTCCTGCATCGGCATCATGGTTTACAGTGATCGACTTGAAAAATGCATTTTTCAGCATTCCGATAGCGGAAGAAAGTAGAGACATTTTTGGTTTCTCCTTAGGAGGACGCAGTTTCAGATTCAAACGCGCTCCACAAGGTTATTGTGAAAGCCCTTCAATTTATAGCCAAGCATTGAAAAGTCAATTAGACGCTCTTGTACTTCCTCATGGTGTTGCTCTGATCCAATACGTAGACGATCTTTTATTAGCCGCTGACGACAAGGAAACTTGCAAAGCAGCTACAATTTCTTTATTGCATCACTTGTCAGACTTACATCACAAGGTGTCACCTTCTAAACTGCAATATTGTTGCCAAGAAGTGACCTACTTAGGTCATCTTTTGTCAAAGGAGGGAAGAAGGTTGACCCCAGAGAGAATCAAAGCAATTTCGCAGATGACTGTACCAAGCACACAAAGAGAAGTGCGTGCGTTTTTGGGTATTACGTCATACTGTAGGCAATGGATCCCAAATTTTTCTCTCATGGCGAAACCGTTGGTAGCCCTGACTGGAAAAGGTGTTCCGAGCCCTTTGCCATGGTCTGATGAATGTCAACAGAGCTTCTCTGACTTACGTGATGCGCTGTGCTCAGCCCCTGTGTTGGGTACTCCTGACTACAGTAAGCCATTTACTTTATACGTCCATGAAAGAGAAGGTTGTGCATTGAGTGTATTAACGCAACAATTTGGTGACAAACAGCGGCCTTGTGCATATTTCTCATCCACATTAGATCCGGTAGCCAGAGCGTTGCCAAGTTGTTTGAGAGCTACAGCAGCAGCTGCAGTGTCTATTCGACAGTCTGCTGGACTAGTCATGAACAACATGTTAGTAGTCATGGTTCCACATGCTGTGGACACACTCATGAATCGAACGAAAACTCAGCACCTCACCAGTGCTAGACTATCAGGCTATGAGCTGACGCTTTTGGCAAGTCATATTCAGATCAAGCGATGCATCATATTGAATCCAGCAACACTGTTGCCGACTACTCAGGAGTCGAGTGATTCAGAGCCCCATGATTGTTGTTTAAGAACTGAAGAAGAGACAAAAGGTAGAATTGATTTAAAGGATACTCCGTTATCAGACCCAGACGGCACGTTATATGTCGATGGGTCCTGCTTTAAACTCCAGAATGGTGACGTGACGGCCGCGTATGCAGTTACGACTTTGAGTACGATTGTTGAGGCTGCAAGAGTGAGTCAGAATTCTGCCCAAGCAGCAGAATTAATCGCATTGACAAGAGCGTGTGTTTTAGCTGAGGGAAAGAGAGTGAATGTGTTTACTGATAGCCAGTACGCCTTTGGCGTCGCACACAATTTTGGGCGTCTCTGGAAAGAAAGAGGTTTTCTCACGTCCCATGGAACTAAGATCCAACATGGACAGCTAGTCAGCGATCTATTGGAATCCCTGACCCTACCGAATGAAGTTGCGATTGTGAAGTGCAGTGCACATCGAAAGATTACGGATGATGTTGGCCGAGGGAATGCATTTGCCGATGAGGTTGCCAAAGAGACGGCCAAGAACATGACGAGCCGAATGTATGTTGCAACGTCTGCAAGATGGATTGCTGAATCAGGAATGTGTGAGAATACGATTGACAGTGTGAAAGCAATCCAAAATGAGGCAACTGAAAATGAGAAGAATGAATGGAAGGAGAAAACGGGTAAAATGGATCCAAGTGGATGTTGGATTGATCTGTCTGAGCAGCAACGTTGGATGTTACCTGACGCGTATGTACTTGCAGTAGTCACGATGGCACATGGAGCGGCGCACATCAGTTCGAAAGGGATCTGTAAAATGTTAGCTCCAGTATGGAAGAACGATGGAATTACTAAGTGTGCGGAAAGAGTGGTGAAAAACTGCATGGTATGCCTGATGCATAATCCTGGCAAAGGAACCCCAACCCCAACTGGTCATTTTGCTCCCCCTTCTTGTCCCTTTGAAGTGATTCAATTGGACTATATCCACATGGACAGGTGTAACAATCTTAAGTATGTCCTAGTGGTAGTATGTGCCTTTTCAAGATGGATTGAGGCATACCCATTAAAGGATAACACTGCCATGTCCACTGCCAAAATCCTCCTCAAAGAGTACTTCCCTAGGTATGGTATGCCACGGATTGTTTGGTCAGACAACGGAAGTGAGTTTGTAGGGAAAGTTATGAAGAGTGTGTGTACAGGTCTAGGAATTGTACAAAAATTCCACAGTGCGAATCATCCACAGTCAGCAGGTTTGGTGGAAGGATACAATGGTACCCTGAAACTGAAGCTTGCGAGAATTCAAGCTTCCACTGGTCTCTCTTGGCCAGACGCACTGCCTTTAGCTTTACTGTCCACCAGAGCAACTGTACACTCTCGAGTAGGGCTCAGCCCATATGAGATTGTGTTCGGTCGTCCTGCTAATGTTTGGGGAGTCCCTAGGCCAAAGGAATTTAAACAGATCGAATACCCAATGTTGATTGATTACCTTTATGACTTGACTGCTAAACTAAGCCTTATTCATCAACAGGTATTCGAATCCTTGCCTAAACTGCCGGAGAGTCCAGGCCATACGTTGAAACCAGGCGACCAGGTTGTGGTGCGGAACTTTGAACGCACCCGAAACCTTCAGCCAAGATTCGTGGGCCCGTTTCAGGTCCTCCTCGTAACCAGAACTGCAGTACGGCTAGCTGGAAGGAAGAATTGGGTGCACGCCAGCCACACAAAGCGTGTCCCTTTTCCACTCCCCTATGACAACTGGGTTAGACGAGAAATTGGTGTGTCCGAAACAGAACCTGTTCCTAGGCACATCCCTTTCAGTGATGCAGAGTACCTAACGGACCATCCACGAACCGAAACGCAGAACTTTGGCACCTCAGCAGAAACCGCTCCTTTGAATCCTGAACCAAGTATTGCACAAAGTGAACACTTGTCCCCTGTGGAATCGAACATTTCTGCACCTATGGACCAGCTATTTCAAGACCAAACAAGACCCGGAAAGTACAGATATAATCTACGTTCTCATGTTATGAACTAATGACATTGCATTATTGCCCTTCTGTTTAAAGACTATAAAACTGTTTTGATCATACTGCATCCCAGTCAATCAGGAAGTTTGCTAGAATTTTTATTTTTTTACTTCTGTTTCTTTCACCTTGCCATCTGGGTTACCGTAGGGTCGTAACGTGTGCCTTGTTTTAATTTACAGGGAATCAGACATTAGGTCGGTTTCTTCTGTTTGTCTTGGGAACCCCCAGGATAAACAGAGGTAAGTTTCTAACAGGTACAAACCATCCGTTGCGAACGGTTGTAGAAGATGGAGCTTCCTGAATTACGACGGGTTAAAGTCATAAATGTGCACAAGACAAAATTATATGACATATTGTATAGTAAATGTTTCCTAATGCAATGTGCCCTAACACTTCTGATTGTTTTTATAACTCTAGTAGGCGGAATTATTTTTGGTATTCAATTGATCTTTGCACCTGTTACGTCCACAGTATCTCCCCATATTTCTGTTTCCCCAACTATTGGTACTATTCACTCTTTCCACCCTTTTCCTGCTAACGAGCAAGCTCGACGCTCTGAGTTTATAAATAACACTTTCATTCAGCTCTTGCACCAACATCAATTAGTGGTTAACACAACAAACTGCTGGGTATGTGGCCTGATACCACATACCATGGACAAGGGCATCCCTTATTTGGTTCTGCCTTTCAGTTATAATGGATCATTCTGGGCATTTCAGACCATGTTCGCCTATGCTCTAGAGACCTACCCTCCACGACCTCCGCGTTCCACCCGGTATAACTCTGCTAATAGAGCCTTGGTAAAAGGAATCACTGATATGGTGAGAGATGTCACTAATACTCCGTACATTCCCAAGGATGAGTTGCGAGTTTACATGGGGTGGAACATTACAGAATATGGCATTACTCTGGGTGAGAACAAACGTAAGAGCTCAACTCCGATCTGGGTCGTACCCCACCAAGGTCAGGTCTGTTTGCAAGGGAATGGGAGGAATCCGAAGGCTCGACTGGGGAAGAGTGACTGCATTGAAACATACGTGTTCCCGTCACAATCTTCCCCTGCATTCTTAGCCGCTAAGGGTACCTATTTTGTTTGTCAAGACAGAGCATATACATGGCTGCCCGCTGACTTCTCAGGCTCATGTTATATCGCTCAACTGTTACCTCCGACATACACTGCTGCACCGGATTATCACAAAACGAGAGTTGTGAGAGGTGTATTCAGTAAAGAGGATACTGCTGGCCAAGAAGCAGGAGACTTTTTCAAAGGTTTCCTCCCGTTCTGGGGGCCTATGGTCAACAGTAGAAACCTGCGTCAACTAACACGAGTAGTTGAATCCACCATTATTGAAACTACAGGTGCCCTTAGTAACCTGACAGCTGAGCTTCAAGCGGATCGCCTCATGACGTTACAGAACCGTATGGTTCTTGACGTATTACTTGCAGATCGAGGTGGGGTATGCAAAATGATCCAATCAAGTTGCTGCGTTTTTATCCCAGATAATGCGCCAACAGTATACAAGGCCATCTCTAAGTTACACAAAATCTCCGACTCCATTCACGTAGAGGAAGGTGACTGGTCACTAATGGGATGGTTCTGGAACCTGTTATCTGCATGGGGGTGGAAGGTTCTAATGGTCATTGGTGTTACGTTAGTATTTTTATTCTCGTGCTGTCTCATTATTCAGTGTGGCCCTGCCTTATGTAGCGTTTGTGTTTCATCATGCGTAAGAAGACCACCTGTTTTCAGGGATACGCCACGGGATAGAGTAATGCTACAACAACATATCAGTGACCTGATGAACATAGAACTGGACTCTGACATAGAGTGAGTTGTTGCCTATGTAAGGGCAAAAGGACGGTCTGAGGTTCTGTAGCGATTCGAACCTGTGAATTCGGTATCATAGTACTGACACGATTTTGGTACCCATGAACCGCAAACGATCCATTGTATACGTGACAGTGTTTTCGCTGCGCAACTAGCACGAATTCACTGGAAACTAGGGCATTCTCTCTAAAAGTCACGGCATCCATTTTAGTTACGGCATCCATCTTGTTTCTTGCCCTCACATAGTCAATGAACGGACGATGACCCCGGCAGAGTCACCTTGTTAAGGACACGTAAGCTCGAGCCCCGAGAAAGGCTGACGCTACATGACTAGGCAGAATCAAGCTGCCTCCCTTGCCTGAGGCCAGTCCTGTTATACTGGTTCTCGTGTCCGTTGTCCTGACTGAAAGGCCGAAGACGATTGCCCTGCCCGTTTATGATCCATAAACACCTCTTATCCTACATTTCAATCCTTTGCACCTGGCTCTGCTCCTTTCTTTCTGGGCTTTTACAATGGGGAGGTTACGATTTTTATGATGGGGAGGATCAAGTAGAGAATGAAAAACTGTCGAGAGGATCTGATTGAACACCGAGAACCCACAACTAATCATTGTTTGATATTTATTTATTGTCTGTTTGGGATACCGGGTTAGGCATGAGAAATATTTGTGTAATGTTGCCCCAAGACATTTTTCTTGTATTTAAGGAGCAACCCACTTAATGCAATTTGAACAGCCTCGTAGATTCTGCCTCTGTGTGGTTCCTATGATTTCTGTATCCCTGCAGTAAATAAACCTTGGTCTTTGACGCCGCCATCGAGAAGCCCGTGTCTCTGTTTATTTGTGCACCGAGACAGGAGGAACTCAGGGGTCTTCGGGTGTTGTTTCCCTGACACCTCTGGACTCTTAAAAGTCCAGAACCTCACCGGGACCTGGCCCACCCGGGGGCCTCATTTAAATGAAGCGCTGCCAACACTTCCTGGTTTGGGGAGTTGGCAGCCAATTAGAATGAAGCTCGGGGTCGGGAGGATTCGCAAACCCACCGCTGCCCCAGATATCGAAACTCTTTCTTTTTCAAATTTCTCAGGAACTACTGAATGGATTTACACCATTTAACAAAAAGCGTTCTTTCTGAACCAAGGGCTACCTTTTTGCAAATTTGGTGTAATTCCATTCAGCAGTTCGGGCTGCAGCCTTTTCTACAGTTTCTTATGGAAAATAACATGGAGAAAACACGTTTTGGGAACCCCCTTTTTTCTCGGCCCCCGCTTGGTGAATCACCCTCAAACTTTCAAGACAGGAGCTGACCGGAGCAGGCCACTAGTTTTGAAAAGTTTGCGAAGATTTGTCATCGGCGCCAAAGTTATTGGGAAAAGAAAAATGCTTTTCCTATGAAAATAGGTCGTAACTATAACTACCTAACTACCTCAGTAGGTTTTATATTCACTGAAAAAACCATAGGTTTCAGGGGCGTTATAGTTAGCTGGACTTTTCACTTGTACAAAACCATTGAAATTCCCCCGTTATAGTTAGTTCAGCTAACTATAACTCGCGCGCCCACAATGCACTGCTGATGACGTCACATATTACATCACTCATGACATGGTCAGTGACATCACTCATGACATCACTGATGACATCTCAAATGACATCACTGATGACATCATCCAGTGAATGTGTGTTTTTCTGAAAATTACATATGTTTTATATATGTATATCTCAAGGTCGATGGAAGAATAAATGGGTATATAAGTGTCTAAATGGATGATTTGTTTTTGAAAAATTGATTGTATAACTGACTGATTAAGTGTATCTTAGCGAATACATGGCTTAGTAAGTAATGTTTAAATGTGTAAATATCTGTATCAGTCTTTCACTTTGTGTATAAGTGGCTGCATGGGTTGGTGAGTAGCTACATGAGTGTCTATATAGGTTATTAGTTGGTTTTTTGAGTATCAGTATGAGTGTCTGTATGGTTCGGTGGGGGGTATTACGTAGTGCATAGGTGCATGAATGAGTGACTCACTGTTTGTATGTGTTGAAGACAGCATGTGTGCAGGACTGTATGGGTGGATGAGTGTGTGCATGGGTGTGTTAGTGAGTGATAGACTGTCTCAATAGTGTCTTTATGAGTAACTACATATGTTTTAAACTAGTATATGTGACTATTGGTGTATATAAGTGAGTATATGTGAGAGTGAGAGATTGAAAGAGTTCCTGTATGAATAAGTATGTGTTTCTATAAGTGATTGTTTAAAAGACTAAGTATGTGTAAGTTTCTGTAGAAGTAAGTGTGGTGGTGTGTGTATAACTGTATATGCAAGTAAATGGATGTTTGATTCTTTATTAGCATGAGTGACTATGTGTGTGAGTAACTATGGATGAGTGGCGTTGTGTAACAGGATGTATAGGTGTGTGAGTACATATGATGAGTGAGTACATGTATGAGTGACTGTATAGGACTGTTGGTGAATGAGTGGATGTGTATGTGGATCTTAGAATTACTGAATAGGTTGTTGTAACTGGAATTGGTATGTCCATTGTTTTGAACATTGTAGTTTCTATTTTTGAATGTGTGTATCAAAGGTTATATTAGGGGAAGAGGAGGTCTGCCACTCTATCACAAGGATGATGTCATCAGTGATGTCATTAGTGATGTCATTTGAGGTGTCATCAGTGATGTCATGAGTGATGTCACTGACCATGTCATGAGTGATGTAATATGTGACGTCATCAGCAGTGCATTGCGGGCGCGTGAGTTATAGTTAGCTGAACTAACTATAACGGGGGAATTTCAATGGTTTTGTACAAGTGAAAAGTCCAGCTAACTATAACTCCCCTGAAACCTATGGTTTTTTCAGTGAATATATATATATATGGGACAAAATGAAGAATTGAATAAATTAAAGGAGGAGATGATGAAAAGATAAAAAAAAAAGGAGGAAATTATACGTGAAAGAAAAGCATTTAAGTTCCATAGAGACCGTATGGATTATGAATGTGGTCGTATTTTTACATTTGCAAGAAAATTTGACTCCATCAAAGCATCCAAATATGGTATGACACATGATCCTAAATCAAATGCAGTAGGTGGCATTAATAGAATGGGAACTGTCTCAAACTCAGATCTCAGCTCTGCATTAGAAAGTGATTCTGAAGTAGATGCCGGAAACCACACTGCAAGACAAATACCTGTACAAATCTCTCTGGTGGAGGAAGTAGATTTTGTTTATGCAGGGAACGCAGACAAATACTACGCCCCAGAAATCAAGGAAAACCATACGTAAAAAATCAACCACAAAACGCAGAGAGAGGAGAGCAGCAAAACGCAAACGCTACCAGAAAGAGAGGATCAACACGCAAGAATTGGAGACGGCAAAACCAGCAACAAGCCCCACAATAATAAATCTGGCTAATATTGACTTAACAAAAGCAGAGAAACAATTATTATCATTAGGGCTTTCGTTTTGTCCTGAAAGTTCATTTGAATATGCTTCAACCCGCATTGATATATGCAAAAGTATACGCAAATTAAAACTCGAAAAACATTTCATGCTACAGAAACCAGCAGAGTCAGAGGGGAGTACACAACAAGAATCTGGGTTGCCAAAATCTCCACCTATTGATGTGACAGATGTGGACACACCTACGTTGAATACATTGCAAAAATTGTTAGATGAAAACATGACAACTACACAATATATACAAGACCAACAGGCATCAAACAAATCTACGGATCCATATAAGGAAAAGACGATATTCAAACCTACCTCTACTTTTAATCCAATAATGCCTCGAGATGGAATTGAGATATTTCATGAACATGTTGTAGGAGAAATAAAACAACTTAACCATAGAGTACAAAGAATAATAAGAACAATGAAAAATAAAACTGAGATTCAATATCACTCATTAATGATGAAATTAAAAAACAACTCTGATCTTGTTATCCGCAATTCAGACAAAGGAGGAAACTTAGTCCTATGGAACAAATCTGACTACAACAATGAGGCTATGAAGCAATTACAAGATAGAAATTGCTATTGCAAATGTGACCAATTAACCCTCAAAAATACCTATAACATCTATAGGATGAAACTGATTGCCTGGAAAAATGCGGGATGATTGACACAAGATGAATATTCCTACTTGCGAAATGATCATCCCATTACTCCTATCATGTACTTCATTCCCAAAATACACAAAGATCGCAAAAATCCACCGGGAAGGCCAATCATCTCAGCAAAAAACAGTCTTTTAGAACGAACTTCAATATATGTAGACTATTTTCTCCAGAACTTTGTGCAACATTTACCATCCTATATTCACGATACAGAGGACTTCCTATCCAAAATTAAGGATTTTAATTGGAATAAGGACTATCTTTTAATTACATTAGATGTCTCCTCGCTCTACACTTCAATCAATCACCACGATGGCATTAAGGCATTACAATATTACCTTGACCAGAGACCTTTACAATGTTTACAACATAACAAAATGCTTAGAGATATGACAGAGTTCTGTTTGAATAACAATATCTTTATGTATAAAAACAGGCTGTATCAGCAACTACGAGGCGTTGCGATGGGGGCCAGCTTCTCCCCCAGCTATGCATGTTTACACAATGGCTGGTGGGAGGAGTTGGTCCTCCTAAAAAAACATGAACATATAGTCAACACCAATATCAAAGTCTGGTTAAGATATATTGATGATCTTTTCATTATCTGGCAGGGGACCCGGCCAGAGGCGGAAGAATTCATCAAAGATCTTAATTCCAACAAACTGAACTTAGAATTTACAGCTAATATAAGTGATCAGGTGGTGGAATTCTTAGATGTACAGGTGTATATAAAAAATGGAGAAATTGCCACAAAACTGCACCGTGAGAAAATTGCAGGTAATGCTATATTACATGCTACCAGCGCCCACCCCCAACATCTCATACAAAGTATACCATATGGTGAGATGCTTAGGTTATAACGCATAAGCAGTAATGAGGATGACCTACAGATTACTCAAGTGGCAAGTACAGAACGATTTCTTGAGAGGGGATACTCCAAGAAAACAATAGCCATGGCCACCAAAAGAAGCAGCAAAATCAGTAGGGATAGTCTTTTAAAAACACAGACAAGTGCCAACATCACCAGTAGTATGTATATTCAACAAGAATCTGCACAAAATGTGGAAACATTTAGATTAATAATTGGGTATAGTAAACAAGCAAAAGTCATTAACAAGACCACTAAGAACAACTGGCCCCTTGTATTAAGTGATCCTACTATAGGCCATGCATTACCAATCAAACCAGCAATTACATACAGCAAAGGGCCCTCAATGAGGGATGAATTAGTCCATAATGACCCATGGGATTGCAAAAAGACTACTTGGTTAAACCAAAGAAAGGGCTTTTTCAAATGCACATCATGCAAAGCATGTCAATATGGAGTAAATAAATCTTCATATAGAACACCTTTCAGTGATAAAGAAATAGCCATATATAGAAACTTGACATGCAAAACGGAATATGTGATCTATCTGCTGGAGTGTCCATGTGGCCTCCAATACGTTGGGAGCACGGTTCTCCAGGGCCACAATATGATACTCCAGCACATGAGAGCCATAAAAAATAAAGATCAAACTTACCCTGTGGCACGCCACTTTGAAGAGTCACATAATGGAGATCCTAATGGCTTAGAAAAATTTTTGATTGATTGCGTGCCACAGAACAAGAAAGGGGGTAACAGAGAAAAAGCCCTTAGAAAGTTAGAAACCAGGTACATTCTGCAATCAGATAGCAAACAACCATTGAGCCTCAATGGAACGGAGGATCTCTATACTTGCGTATAACATAAGTCGCATAATCTATGAGTCTAAAATTAATCCTAAAAACAAGTAATCCACATTAATGCTAAAAAAAACATTTTAAAACTACTACCTCTGTTTCTATCACACTCGCACTTATGGGTTTTAGATTAGGTGGTACAGGTTTACATATACACAAAAATAAACACGTTATAATATACACATTTATTTTATTTAGTAATATCGCAAAACAATAAAATTGGAAAATTAGGATTTGGTCATAGAAACTATAAGCACTATTGAATGACACTAACCACATAGGATGTTCCACTGACACAGTCACATTTGTATACACTGTATCCTATTTGGGAAATATTAAGAATATATTCTTTGGTTTGTTATAATTGTGACACTGTGTCAGAAATGAAATCACAATCCATTATTAGAATTGTTATATGATATTTTATGCAGTTCTTAAAATTATAAATTATGTATTGTATAGAATTGTATTGAAGTCAGTGGCAGTTTTATATATTTATATATTTATTGATACAAAAGATTTTATAACAATGGATATTTATTTATTTATTTATTTATGTATTATTATCAATATTTAACATGTATTGTAAATAATACTATGGTTAGAAAAATATGTGTCCAGCTGTTAAGTAATTTTTCTATGTCCATTGCCATTTCAAATGCGATATAACTAGATTTCTTAAGCACCTGTCACTTTAAAAAGAAAAAAACGCACATCAGGTGAACAAAATGGTTAAAAGCCCAGCATTGACTGTTACTAGCGTCATGGCTGTGCTTGTGAGCAGACAATAAAACAAGATTTTAAGCACCAAATTGTGGTCCGAGCTCCTACCTGCAGCGGTGAAACGAGTGCGAGAAGAAGGAGTTGAAGTAATATATATATATATATATATATTCACTGAAAAAACCATAGGTTTCACACAAGTTATAGTTAGCTGTACATTTCACTCGTAAAAAACCAATGAAATTCCACGTTATAGTTAGTGCAGGCAACTATAACTCACGCGACCGCAATCCTCTGCTGATGCTAATACTGTATTTAGACACTTATTTGCCCATGTCTTCTTCCATTAAATTTTAGCTATACATATATTACAAATATTTTTTTTTCATAAAGACACATATGTCATCAGCAGAGTATTGCGGTCGCGTGAGTTATAGTTGCCTGCACTAACTATAACGTGGAATTTCATTGGTTTTTTACGAGTGAAATGTACAGCTAACTATAACTTGTGTGAAACCTATGGTTTTTTCAGTGAATTTGCAAGGTTTTTTAAATGCTAATTCCTAACTATAACGTGTGTGAAACCTATGGTTTTTTCAGTGAATTTGTACGGTTTTTTAAATGCTAAGTTACTTTACGCCGTTCGTGCCCTGCGCGCCCACTTCACGCAGTTCGTTCCGTGCGCGCACGGTGCGCTTCGCGCACAGTGAGCACGCGGTGCGCTTCGCACACCGTGCGCACACTTTACGCAGTTAGTGCCGTGCACGCACGGTGGGCACGCGGTGCGCTACGCGCACCGCGTGCCCACATTACGCTTGATGGGCCATGTACGCACAATGCACTTCGCGCACCGTCTGCACACGGAGGACATATTATGCGCATCGTTGTGAAAGGTTTTCTATTAAATACTCAAGACTGATATGCCATGCTCAAAAGGTGCACTGCAGGCACCTTTTTCACACGGGGGGGGGGGAATGTGTGGAGTTTTTTTTTTTTTGGGTTCATTTTTGGCCGTACGCGCTTTCGGCGTTTTTTCGAAAAAAAATTTTTTTAATTTTTGGCCTGGGGCGGCCTTCAGGGACACCATGACCAAGGCTAGGGGGTCAGGAGCTGTCTAGCCTGCCCCTTTTCATGTTATCCAACTTTGTTTTTCCACCCCCCCTCAGAGTGCGAGAGAGAAAATGGCGGCCGACACTTCCTGGTTTCGACCGATTCGAATGTTTATTAAGATCTAACAGCCAATCAGAATCGGGCTCGCGCACGGCACCGTACGCGTACGGTAAGCTTACGGTGCGCGCTCGGAGCGCGCTTACAGATATATATATTGATTCAAATGCTATTTTCTTAGGAAATACTGAACAGATTTACACCAAACCTACAAAAGGCACATCCTTGACCTGTAGACTACCTCTCTGCCAAATTTCAAGGTTTCACACATGTTATAGTTAGCAGGACATTTCACTCGTGAAAAACCAATGAAATACCCCCGTTATAGTTAGTGCAGGCAACTATAACTCACGCGACCGCAATCCTCTGCTGATGACGTCAGATATTACATCACTGTATTTAGACACTTATTTACCCATGTATTCTTCCATTAATCTTTAGCTATACATATATTACAAATATTTATTTTTCAGAAAGACACATATGTCATCAGTGATGTAATATCTGACGTCATCAGCAGAGGATTGCGGTCGCGTGAGTTTTTTAAATGCTAATTCCTAACTATAACGTGTGTGAAACCTATGGTTTTTTCAGTGAATTTCAAAGGTTTTTTAAATGCAAATTTTTGAGATTTTTGTTAAAAAATAATATCCAACCTATGTATAAAATAATATATGAACTATATCCTGCATTATGGAATGGTTAATTTTTTAAAAATTAATGTTTACATATAGTTGTACATCACAGTTATTATCTTCTACAACCTTTGAAACTTTTATTTTTTATTTTTTTGGGGTTTTTTGCCGTGCGCGTACGGTAAGCTGACGATACGCGCTCCGTACGTCATAAGTACGGTGCGCTTACGTGATATGTACGCGACGTACGTACGCATACGTACGTGACATACGTACGCATGCATACGTGACGTACGTACGCATGCGTACGTGACATACCTACGCATGCATACGTGACGTACGTACGCATGCGTACTTCTTCGGCAACGCGAACACGCATGCGCGTTGCGCGGAACCAACATCACGGTTACGCGGTTGCGTGTAATGCGCATGCACGAGTGCGTCCTACGTACGCGCTCCGTAAGCGCATGTGTACGTCACGTTTGCGCATGCGTACTTGTTTACGAGCGCGTAGCGTAAGCTTACGGAGCGCGCACGGTTGGTCATGTGATCCAGAAAGAACACTTTTCATTGGTTTAAACTACTTTCAGTTCCAGAAACTTCCAACACCACACCCATTCCGCTCATTACTGCTTGAGATCCCCTAGGAGAAGGAGCTGAATTGACATTGAGATACAATGGCAGAGCAGCAGTCCTCTTCTGAGAGTGAGCCTAGCAGCACCATCATCAGACAGAGAAGGAGGAAACAAAAGGATTCTTTTGTGTGGGAGTGTTTTACTTTTCCAGAGGGGTAGAAAAAGGTGAATGCTCCATTGGTCACTTGCACACTTTGTGACCGTGTTTTATCTAGAGGAGATCCAAGGAAGAAGTATTCCTTTGGAAATCACTCTATGATGAGACACATTAGGGATAAACATCCCAGGACCTTTGCTCGACACACTGAAGAAAACTCTTCAGTAAGTCACCGGAGCCCAACCTCAGAAGCTCAGCCGAGTACATCATCGGCAGCTCAGCTGAGCCCTTCCTCTGAGGTGGGAGCATCACCTTCTTCAGCTCCTCTGGACATTAACCCTCGATTTCGGAGGGTTTCAATGAGGTGTACAACGTGTTGTGGTCTTATTGTTTTTGGGGAGACCAGTGTTTCCCTTATTAACAATAAGATAGACCAGCACGTTTGTAGACGTTCATAATATTCCCATTCTTTCTTTCCTCTATCCCTGTATTAACACAACGGCTCTTTTAAGAGCCAACCTTACCTCACAATTTATTTATTTTTTTTTAATCTCTCCTTTTTGCTAATTTTTTTTTGCCGTGCGCATACGGTACGCGTAGTCGCGGAATCGTTACGCGAAGTTCGCGGAATTTTTCCGTTTACGCCGTGCGCGTACGCTGCCCGCATTCCACGATTTTTCGAAAAAAAATTAAAATTAATTTTTGCCCTTGGGGGTCCTTCTGGGACTGTCCACCCTGCCCCCTTTTCACGTTCTCCACCTTTGTTTTTCACCCCCTCAGAGTGCGAGAGACAAAATGGCGGCCGACACTTTCTGGTTTTGACCGATTCGAATGTTTACTAAGATCTAACAACCAATCAGAATCGCGCTCGTGCATGGCAGCGTGCGCGTACGGTAAGCTTACGGTACGCGCTCGGAGCACGCCTATAGATATATATATTGATTTAAATGCTATTTTCTCAGGAAATACTGAACAGATTTACACGAGACTTTCAAAAGGCACATCCCTGACCTGAGGGCCACCTCTCTGCCAAATTTCAAGTAATTCTGTTCAGCCGTTCGGGCTGTAGCTCGGACTAAAGGTCCTATGGAAAAATGCATGAGGAAAACGCTTTTTTGGACCCCCCTTTTTCTCTGCCCCCGCTTGACGAATCCCCCCGAGACTTTCAGGGAAGGAGCGGAGCGCCCCACCTATTTTGAGAATTTCGCGAGGATTCGTCAATCGGCGCCAAAGTTATTCAAAATAGAATGTTGCGGATTTCCTATGGAAACACGGTCCTAAATATAACTACCTACTGGCGACCGCCAGTAGGTAATATATATATATATATACATATATATATATATATATATATATATATATGTCTAAGGGATGTGGATTAAGTGCATTTTCAAGACTGTTACAGTGAGCATGTTGCGGCTCAAGAGACATGGGGACCTCTGTTTTAAGTAAGCTAGGCAAGAACTTCAACTAGAATGCCTCACTACTCTGTTTGTTTATGTTCTCTGGAATGCCATATTTTCTAACAGTTAGAATTTGAGTTTCTGATTAACTGTGGTGGGAGCCCTGGTCAATGAGCAACCACAGTCCCAGCCAATGTAAGGCACAAGCAAAACTCAAATTAACCTGTGCTCTACCCCATGGTAGCTTCCCACTGTGCAGGCATGCTTAACTTTGAGGCCAAGGTGTTAAGTATTTGGGCAACACTTCAAACAGTAAAACAGTAAAAATACCAGTCAAAAATATTCCACACTTCCACTGTCGAGACTCCTGGGATTGTCGGAATTGCTGGGACTGCTGGGAAGCTGGGAAGTTTGGGCTTTGGACTGCCCCTGAGCAAGTTACAGGGGGTTTTTTCTCTCAGGGTTTTTTTCGTAAGAGTTTTAAGGCATGGTTCCCCCCTGATTGTGCATGACATGGGGGATGGGCAGGAAAAGTTCATCATTAAGATAAGAGAGGAGGTGCACCATATAGCTGTGTAACCCCGCTCTCTAATTCTTTCTGCTCCCTGGTACCGGATGTGTGGTGGTCCCGCTTTTGAGTGTCTTAGGGCTGCTGGAGTGCTTGGTGAGCCGTGCCGGGCCCAGTCCTGCTTGTCTGAGTTGACCCCATGTTACCGGATCAGCCCAGGAAGGACTTGCACACACTATGCTTGTTGCGTTTCAGTAAGCGTACAGGGGCGAGTTGGTCCCTTACGGAGGTGTGCTCTGGGCCCCTGGTTATTTGGAAACGTCATTGCTTGGACGTATGCCACCATCCTGGTGACGTAAAGTCAGACGAGCTTAGGTATGACCCAGGCTCTAGGAGTAGATCTAGGTCTATGGAGTTAGTCCCTCAGCAGAGTGGGGGGAAGAAACAGCCATATAAAGGGGACCCCCACGGGCAACAGAATTTAATCCCTAGTCTTCCTGCTAGTGAGGCTTTATCAGGGAAAAGATACAAACTAAGATCAAGCACTTTTCTTGGGAAGGAACTCCCCCCACGGTAAACTATACTCCCTAGTCAAGTTTTAGAGGCCGCGCCAAACAAGCACAGACTTAGGAATCTGCTGGACAAGGCAGGGAAACTGACTCCCATTAAGGAGAGGAAGAAGAAATCTACCTTGTCTCTAGTAAGGGTGACTCCATCACTTAGGTCCTATTTTAAATTAAACATGCAGAGTAATAAGGAAACCGTAAAGCAGGGAGCATCCTCGGCACAGAACATTAGGCCAGCAGATTCTGCCATCACATTGTCAAATAGATTCTCTGTACTCTCTGAGTCAAGCTCTAGAGCCGAGGTAAACCCTCAACAGAATGGTCCATATATAAGGAACGAAACCATAGACAGGGCGCAGGTGATAACAACACTGGGTTCGGATTCAATACAGGAGATGTTGACCCAGCTGTCCCTAGAGATTAAGGAACGTTTTTCTATCTCTGAAGTAAACCAGAAAAAGATAAAGGATACATGCACTAATCTAGAGGAGAGCATCTCAGCATTAACGTATCGTATGGAGGATTTAGAGAATAAAGTAGGAGAGCTTAGTCTTGATGTGAAGAGGAACACTCTAGAAGTGAGTAGACTAAAGGAAAAGTAGAAAGACCTCTCGGAAAGAGTGGAGAGACTTGAAAATAATTCCAGAAGGAATAATATCAGGCTTCTGGATCTAGCAGAAGGAATGGAGGGGGATAACATCAAGACCTTTGTTATAGAGATCCTGACCAAAGCATTCCCCCAGGTTGCCTCGGCGTCTGTCTGGGAGTCTGAGATTCAACGGGTCCATAGGGACCCAATTAAGCTAAACCCGTGCCGGAAGAAGCCAATTAAAATCTTGGTGTTTATCCAATCATATACTCTCATTCAGGAATATTACCTTCTTTGGCTGACTTACCTATTCAGAAATATATTGGTCCAAAGTAATGTAGCTTATTTGGAGGAGCACAACAGGATTTTATACATTTGATTTTCAGAATTCCGGTTTTAAAATCAAGTTAGATTTTACTGTTAAAAAAAATCTGTCAATGCTTGGGGCATAAGTTTGTGGGGTTCTGCTGTAGTAAAATGTATTGATCTTACTGACCCTCAGCTTAACTTTAAAACGATTAAATTCTTGCTCTTATTTGAAAAATGTATTAGATCCAAATACTTGACTGATTAAGATCACGTAATTAAGAGTTACTGCTGTTTTAAATATACACGACTTAAGACCACATAATCACGAGTTACTGTTATATATGAGCTGTATAGGAAAAAATAGAGCAAAATAATACTGTTGCGTTTTATAACAAACATTTAGTCATTTATTTTTAGCATTTTTAAGGTGAAGTTGTTTATTATTGACATAATCACCTTCCATATGGCAGTACAGTACTATTCTAGTATGCTGTAGATAATCTATCTATGACAGCCCAGATTCAAACAGTCGCTGGGTCCTGCTTCGGCCTGCTAAAAATGCTGAAGCAGTTTCTTCTCCTACTTACTGTTGCACACAGGAAAACGGTGGTTCAGGCTTTGATAGTATCAAGGCTGGACTACGTGAACGTCCTGTACCTGGGTCTACCGGAATATTTATTGACACGCATTCAGGTGGTCCAGAACGCTGCGGCCAGGGCGATACTAATGCTAGGTCCTAGAACACGGATGTCTTCCCATTTGAGATCCCTCCATTGGCTACTGATCCGTAAGAGGATCCGGTTCAAAGCTTTGGTTCTGGCCTTCAAAGCTCTCCATGGCACGGGTGCCCTCTATATCAGGAAAGGAGTCCAGTACTATATTCCTCACCGAACTTTGAGATCTTCATCGCAGCAGCAGGCGTCCATTCCCAAGTTCTCCCGCGCCCACATTAGCGGGCGCTCTTTTCAGGTGCAGGCCTCCCGTCTTTGGAACTGCTTGCCATTGACACTTAGACAGGTGCAGGATTTAATCATCTTCAGGAAGCAACTGAAAACATGGTTTGTCCAGCAATAGTTTACAAGCAGAGTCTAGGATAGTTACCCTGTCAGTGTCTGTCTTGAGGTCTTACAGCACCGGGACACTCTATTGAGTAGCTGTGCGCTCTATAAGTAGTAATTTACAATTACAATTACAATCAACAAGGTTCAAAAAATCATAATTGATAGTAACAAAAACGACAAATCTGTGGCAACAGAACCTGGCCTGGCCAGTATTCCACCCAGTGATCAACAAAGCCACAAAAAAGCACCCACTTATCAAAGATAAAATCAGATTAAGGAATCAAGTGCAGGCCTGGATCGTGTTACAATCATATACTGCATTACCATCGGCAGTATAGTTAATTAAAACATATTCCACATATATAAAAGGGAGTCAGAAGAAGAGGGGAACATGGTGGCCAGCTAGGAAGCCGGTCGCGGGTCGTGCTCCACTTACCTCATTTGGAAACTGAACTTCTGCTCGTGTGATGCAGTTCAGTAACCGCAGTTAGTTTCAGCATTTTGGCCCCTGCCTTGTCGGGTCTCTGTTTCAGCTGGCTCCGTGCCCTGTTCCAAGGTAGCCTGTCGCAGTAATTCGGTGGATTCCTGGAGCGGTCCGCGGCTGCGAGCTATGGGGGCGGATCAGTGTGGTGCTGTTTGCCGCTCTCTGGAGGCAGTAGCTGGAGAAACTCGCAGCCCGACAAGGGAGTCAGGGGCACAGCGCTGGATTTCTCTCTCCCGCCAATAAGGATCTAGTTTGTCTAGTTTGTCAATTTCTTTTAGACTTTGTGACACTCGGCGAGGCTAATGAAAATAGTGAGTGTTTATTATTATTTTTTCTCCTCGTGCAGACTTCGGGATTGAACTTCCACTGTCGAGACTCCTGGGATTGTCGGGATTGCTGGGACTGCTGGGTAGATGGGAAGTTTGGGCTTTGGACTGCCCCTGAGCAAGTTACAGAGGGATTTTTCTCTCAGCGGGGTTTTTGTAAGAGTTTTAAGGCATGGTTCCCCTCTGATTGTGCTTGATACGGGGGATGGGCAGGAAAAGTTCATCATTAAGATAAGTGGGGAGGTGCACCATATTTCTGGTAACCCCGCTCTATTATTCTTTCTGCCCCCTGATACCGGATGTGTGGTGGTCCAGCTTTTGCTTGTCTTATGGCTGCCGGAGTGCTTGGTGAGCCGCGCCGAGCCCGGTCCTACCTGTCTGAGTTGACCCCCTGTTACCAGATCAGCCCAGGAAGGACTTGCACACACTATGCTTGTTTCCTTTCAGTAAGCATACAGGGGGCGAGTTGGTCCCTTACGGAGGTGTGCTCTGGGCCCCTGGTTATTTGGAAATGTCGTTGCTTGGACGTTTACCACCATCCTAGTGAGGTAAAGGCAGACAAGCTTAGGTATGACCCAGGCTCTAGGAGTAGATCTAGGTCTATGGATTTAGTCCCTCAGCAGAGTGGGGGGAAGAAACAGCCATATAAACGGGACCCCTGTGGGCAACAGAATGTAATCCCTAGTCTTCCTGCTAGTGAGGCTTTATCAGGCAAATATACAAACTAAGATCAAGCATTTTTCTAGGGAAGGAACTCCCCCACGCCAAACTATGCTCCCTAGTCAAGTTTTAGAGGCCGCGCTAAACAAGCACAGACTTAGGAATCTGCTGGACAAGGCAGGGAAACTGACTCCCATTAAGGAGAGGGAGAAGAAATCTACCTTGCTTCCAGCAAGGGTGACTCCATCATTTAGGTCCTATTTTAAATTAAACATGCAGAGTAATAAGGAAGCTGTAAAGCAGGGAGCATCCTTGGCACAGAACATTACATTATTTATATATGCCACAACAGGGTGCGTCCTTCTCGTACCCAACGGAAAGCACTCACGGGAACAGTTTTTAGCGAATGCTTTATTCGTGCAGACCCTTCCCTGACAGACGCGTTTCGCCTTTCAGCTTTCTCGATGTCAGTTACCCCGTGCAAAACCGGCAGTTTTTCACGTCACATTGTGTCATGATCATGCTAGTAGACAGACTTAGAGACATTGTTGTTAAAATTCATGGTGGCCATCTTTTAGTGTGGTTTTCATTCCACAATTAATAAACCACCATAGAATAAAGTGCTTAAAGTGAAATAAAGGTTAAAATCACATGTACAAAAGGGAAACAAAATTCATTTTTCTCGTATTAGCCCTTTCTAGAAAAGCAATATCACATTGTTAAACGTCGTTATTCTCAATGGAAACTGCTTTTTTTGGCATAATACATTAGATTAAATACGAAAATTCTTTTTAAGATATGATATTGTTCCTTTTGTATCACAATTGAGCCCTGAATGGGCGGTTATATCATCATTCCTAGCGAATTACACAATTGAGCCCTGAATGGGCACTTCTAATATCAGTCCTAATGAATGGGCAGTTTACTTTTACCTCTATTAGTGTCTCACTTGTATTTACTGACAATCTCACAAACAAGTGTCTCTGCTACTCTAAATGGACCCACAATTCTTCAATGGTATTGAGCCCAATGGGAGCCTTTGTTTGTAAGTCTATGATGTATTTAGACTCTAACACCCGCAATCACTTAACCCTGTTGCTTCCTCTCTCGCATCTCTCCACCTGATCAATGCAATAAAACTTCAAGAGGTCATGATTACTTTGATGATAATGCTCAATGTGGCACGCAACTGTAGATGTGACATCTTTATTTGTTATAGCACGCATATGTTCAAGGATGCGTCTTTTGGCTGGGTGAATTGTGCTCCCTATATAACGTTCCAAGCAAGGGCACTCCAGGCAATATACTGTAAATTCTGAGTTACAGTTAAGGAGTTTTTTAATGGGTCTGAGAGGCCTAGGATCCCCTGGTCTCCCCTTGAAAGTGGTGGCCTTATTGCAGTTTTTGCAGGCCTTGCAGCAAAGGCACGGATCAAAATCCCACAAAGTTTATTTTACTTTTCATTTTCGTTGATGGATCTTAATGGCTGTGTACTAAATGGTCGTTAAGTGATTGACAGCGTTTATAAGTGATTAGAGGACGGGATGGCATGTGATGCTTTAGGTTATTATCCATCTGTAGGATGTGCCAGTTTTTCTTAAAGATATGTACAGCCACACTTGATTTGTCATTGTACATTGTAATCATTCTGGCATCTTCCTCATAGACTGAAGGTATTTTTGTTTTACCAACCAACAAAGTCTTCGTATCTATCTTCCCTACTCTTTCTTCTGCTTGTTGTAGGGTGAAGTTATTAAATCCCCACCTTCTGAATCTTCCCAAGGCTTCATTCTTTGCTATTGTGAAATCTCGTTGGTTAGAGCAATTTTGTTTAAGACGTGAAAGCTCTCCATAAGAAATATTTCTTATGAGACTTTTGGGATGGTAACTGGCTGCATGTAACACAGCACTGCCCGCTGTGGGCTTCCTGTAAAGTCTCATTTGTAATATCTTGTTTTCAATAAAGACTTCCAGGTCTAGATAGTTGACTGATCTGTCACTAATATGTCCAGTGAATTTCAGATTCAACTCATTATTATTCAGAGAGGTTATGTACTCCTCAGCTGAGGAGCGACTCCCTCTCCAAACAATAAAGAGGCCATCTATATACCTCGACCATAAACAATGCTGTCCAGCCATTGTTCGTATGTATCCCCCCAGGCCATGTGCTTCTCCCACCAGCCCACGAAAAGATTCGCGTAGCTGGGGGCGAACTACGTGCCCATGGGGTCCCGCGCTGCTGTTTGTATAGAATGCCTGCAAATAAGAAAATATTGTTATTTAAGCAAAAACTGATAATTTCAACAAGCATTGTATTATGCCTGTGGAACTTTAGTGGTCTCTGATTTAAAAGCCATTTGGTGGCGGCAATCCCATCTTGGTGATTTATGCAGGTATATAAGCTGGTAATATCCAATGTTATTAAAAGCATATCAGACTCCTATACAATACCCTCCATTAGCCTAAAAAAGTCCTGGGTATCCCTGATGTATGATGCCAAACCTTTGACTAAGGGAGCCAGAAAGGAATCAATATACAATGATGTATTCTAAAGGAGGCTGTAAAAGAAGGCCACAATGAGCCTACCTGGGGGGTTTACCGGGTCCTTATGGATTTTGGGTAAATAGTGAAATGTTGGGAGGACTGGTGTTTCACAGTACAGGGATGGAAATTCATCCTGGTTTAACATTCCTTTATCCCTCCAGTCCATTAAAAGTGTATGTTTATTTTTTAATAGAATCCAAATAATCCACCCTGTTAATAGATATGTAACATTCTTAGTCTTCCACTTGTCGTAGTGCCTCCTTCTGGTAATGTTCTTTATTAAAAATAACAATATTGCCTCCATTATCGGAGGGCTTAATTTCCACAGTCAAATCCGTTTTGAGTGTCTTGATGGCCTCCCATTGTTTCCTTGGGATGTTATAGTGGTTCTTCCCTCGTTGTTTGGACTTTGTTAGACCTTTGAGGTCTTTGAGTACTGCCTCATTAAAAACATCAATAGTATCAAAAGGGACCTGTGGCATAACTCTTGACTTTCATTTGAAGTTGCTGTGTCCACTGGATTGCTTTATCCCTGCTACTTCAAGATGAGTTGCCACATCGTTAATTTCTCCTTGCTGTGATGTACCAGCGTCCAGAGTCTGTAGGGTCAAGGGGGTTTCCAAATCTTGACCGCTTAGTTGTTCACAGTCAATGTCCTCCCAGTTGTTTCTGCTAGTTGCTTTATCTTTTTTAGGATGGAGGATAAAGACCTTCTGCAATTTCAACTTTCTAATATATTTGAACAGGTCTATCCTGGTTTGCATAAAATTGTATTCGGAGGTGGGGCTCCGGAACCAAAATTGGCCTTGGTTTCATCTTCTGTAAGTGGTCTATCCGAAAGATTGATCACTTTCCTTAAATCTTGCCTATGTACCATTTGCCCCTATTCCCCTTGCTGCGGGTAACTCTTGGGTATGGTACTTCTTACCCTTCTTTCTTGCCTCTCCTTGTTTTCCGCCTATTTGATGTTCCTTTTGCGGAGGGTGCGTTCTCTGCATAGGTCCTTGTCGGGTTTCCCTCATTAGTTGATATTCTTGAACATATGGGAACTCTTTGTCACCTTTCCCTTGTCCTCGTTGGTAGTTTGTTCCCCTTCAAATGTTTCAATATGTGATTCTGAGGTCTCCTTATTCGAATTACAGGCAGTACTCTGGTGTGTCATCCTTTTCCGTGCAAAGGTCAATATGCGCCCAGTGCGATAATTCTGTTAATCTTTCTGGAACTTTGTTTGTTTTCTACGCCTAATGATGGCCTCATAGTCCTTCAGATGTTGGATCATGGCAGTTCGTAAGGTTTCACTTAATTTGACATCTTTGTCTTTCACGATCATTTCTTCAAGTTTTTGAATTTCAGCTAAAAACTTGTCTCTGTCACTCCACGCATATTTAATCAATATCCTGACCACCCCCTTGGCGGACTCCACAGTGTGTTCAGCCCATTCCTTCAGGAGTGCGGGGTCAGAATGTTCATACGAAGGTTTAGTGAATATACGTAAGCCCCTTGGGATGCGGTCACAGTCTATGTATCTTTGTAACCAGGTGGCCTCCCACCATTTTCAAATTTCTCGCTCCTGTGCTTTCTTCAAAGCCTGGAATAATACCACGAGATTGCGAGTGGGAGTACTATTAGAATTATTGCCTTTTTTGCTAGCTGTTTTGACTTCATTTGCGAGTTTGAAAATATCAGCCGCTGCCTCTTCTCGCTTGCTGATGCTCGACATTATAAAAGACAGTTCGTGCACAGCTCTGTATGGTCGGCGGGGTCTGCACTTAAGAGTTCCCTTCAGGATAAGGCTCTTGGAAATGGGTAATATGGAAAAAGGCACTGTTCACTCACCGGCTGGAATGCAACCGCAGCACCGCGTATGCTGACACTGGGTCCGCGCTGTCTCGAAGTCCGTGAGGAAGCCGTACTACTCGCTTCCGACAATTCCTTTGTCACTGTGAATCCAGCGTCCGTTCTACGTGATGACGAGCCTCGGGCCGGCAGCCAATTCAATTGCAGATACCGGAAGTCACCGCTGCCGCTCCAACTACTATTGGGGGCTCACTCCTTAGGTGGTGAGCCGCATTACATGCCACAACGGGAAGCGTCCTTCTCGTACCCAATGGAAAGCACTCACAGGAACAGTCTGCCACCTCCCTGGAGCTTTAAATGTGAAAAAAGTGGGGGCCACGTGGTACCCCCCGCAGCCCTGGGGACCTCCACCTCCCAGGGGCTTTTGCAAATTTGAATGTGGGTGCAGCACTACCCACAGAAAATGACAAAAGATGAGTGGGTCTGCGGGGCCCCCTCCTGGATCCAATAATGGCCCTTGGGACCACCACCACCCCCTAAGGCCTGTTCCTGCAATGTCCCGGGGTGCCCCCCTCCAGGGCATTTCAGTTTCCTATGGCATTGCTGCTCCCACCAAACCATAGTAAACGCTGCTCTGCTTTCAGCAAGCAAGAGCAGAGTTGCATTTGGACAGAGAGAGCTGCATGTTCAGCAGCTCTCTCTGTCCAAAATAAAAACGGGCTCCTGCAGGAAACAAGGAGCCCGCGAGGACTGCAAGGGCCATCAGACTCCCCCCACAGACCCTGACAAAGTGTCTGGGTGACCTATGTAGCCCCTCCTTCCCTGGGCCAATTTTAGCCCCAGGGACCCCATCCCCTGTGGCTTGCTCTCCATTTTTTAAATTAATTTATTTTAAACATAGGAAGGTGCCCCATAGCCTCCCTCCCGGACCAATTTTGTTTCCTGAGACCCCATCCCCTGGGGTCTGGCCACAATAGTGGGTGTCCTGGTCCTGTCCAGTATTGCTGACATTGCTTCTGGACAGAGGAAGCAGCTGAATATGCAGCCCCCCTCTGTCCAAAAGCAATTCTGCTCTGCTTTGTGCAAGCAAGAGCATTTTGCATGCTCTCACTTGTACGAATTGGAGCACACTCTGCTATGGCTCCCGTCAAAGCCATAGCAAACTAAAATGTCCTGGGGTGAGCACCCCGGGACAATGGGCAAGCTGTCTCTGGGGTGGTGACAGTCCCCAGGGACATTATTGGTTTTAGGAGGTGGGCCATGCTGCCCCCTCCACTGTTTCGTTGAACCCCTGGTAGGTGGTAGTCCATTCTTTTTGGTTAAAGCCCAGAAAAGGTGTCATTGCCCGGGGCTGCATGGGATGTGCACGGCCCCCACATAATCTACATTTAAAGCCCAGAGGAGGTGGCAGCCCCCAGGATTGCAGGGTGTCTGCATGTCCCCCGCTTTCTGAAAACATAAAGCCCTGGAGAGGTGGCAGTCGCCGGGGTTGGAGGGTTTAAGAGGCCCCCCATTCACACAAATTTAAGCCCCTGGAAGATGGTGGTGGGGAAACCATACTAGCCTCCCCTAGATTCATTGTTACAAAAATCCAGGCTGAGAGCTCCCACCAAGGCAAAGCAAACAAAAACTCCACTTCCTGCAAGTGCAAGCTTTAAAATAGCTCCTGCTTGCAGAAAGTGGATTTTTCATCTGTTTCCTTGCTTGAAAATATGCAGATGAAAACACTGCTTCCGCAGGTAGGCAGCTGCAATTTAACACAGCTCCCTGCTTGCGGCAGCAATGCCGGCTCCCGCAGGAGGCGGGTACCCGGATGGGAAAGTGGGTGCTTTGAGGATTCCCCTTGATCCCCTTGCACAGTGGGTGCCCTGGGTGCACCCAGGAGACTCAGCTGGGCCCCAGGGATGGGGTTTCCATGGCCAAATGTGCCCTGGGATGTAATATGTGAGGTCATAAGCAGGGCATTGCAGGGGCGTAATTTCTAGTTAGCTCAGGTTACTATAAATGCTGAATTTCACTGGTTTTGCACGAGTGGAATTTGAGCCTAAGTATAAAGTCCATGGTTTTCTCAGGGAATTTCCAAGGTTTTTTTAATTGCATTTCCTAACTATAACATCCCTGTAAACTTTGATTGATATATATTGCCTGTTGGACTTTTAATAAAGAAACCTTTCAAGCACTGTTGGTGTGGCCCGTACAGCGTTGCAGCAGGAACGCTTGTTTCTTTTTGGATTCTACAGAGGTGTCTGACACACCTCACAACGGGCCCCGATCCGCAAGGAAGAGGCACTCCCATGTGTCAGGGTGATTTAATGAAGCTCGGAGCTTTCTTTGAAGGAGTGCCCTCCGGCTGCGAAAGTGAACAGGAACAGAGTTTATGATGGAAGGGCCACCGTGTGAGGCCCGCCTCAACTTGGGGAATGGACTTTTTCAGCAGCTAGGATTTGCAGAGGAATATTTCCTTAGCACTTTGTGCTTGAGGCAATGACTTTGAAAGGCAAACGAAAAGCTGCACGGAAACTCAGTGGTAGTGAGACTTTACTTGTACACCGTGACCGAGGTATGGAACTGTCTGTTTAAAAGCATGTGTTGCACTCGGTACACTGTGGATTAAGTGTGGTTTTACCAAAATTGACTTTGAAAACCAGTATAAATATAAAGGGCAGTTATGGAGCACTCTGGGAACTGTAGTCCCGTAGGATGTAATTAAAGGTTAACAAGATCGTACAACAAAGGAAAACCATGATGGCGTTACCATTTGGGGGTTAAAAGGTAACCTAAAACAAAAACTTGTACTTGCCTTTGTTGTACCACTGAAATTCAGTGAAAATTACGAATGAGAAACCATGAAGGAACTGTCCCTTTAAACTGGAAGAAATGGATGTTGGTCCCTTTTCAATGTCTTAAGAAGTTACGTTATTTAAATCTAACGAACCCAGTGACATTACAGCAAGTGGCATATGATGAAGAGTCGCTGGACTCGAAACGCGTCATGCCTGTTGGTCTTTTAATAAAGAAACCTTTCAAGCACTGTTGGTGTGGCCCGTACAGTGTTGCAGCAGGAACGCGTGTTTCTTTTTGGATATATATATAAATATATATATATATGTAACACGCTGTCCCTGCACCTCCTCCACGGCGAACAGAGACACCACGAATCCCAAATATAAGGCACAGATTAATTTACTTTTCACAGAGCTGCAAAAATCTGATGCGTTTCGGGCGGTTGCCCTTGCTCACAGATCGTCAGTACATTGCCCGCCATTTTTTTAAATATGCTTTGTGTTCACCACGTGTGATAGTAAACATAGAGAAAATACTATATACAAATGTGTTTCTTGCATTTTGCTCAGTCTTTCTTCTGTATAAAAGATGTGTGTCATGAATAGATTTCAATAGAGTCTAACAATAAAGAAGAAATATGTATCTAAATGAAAATATAACAAATAATAAGCATAAATGCAAATTCTTTTTCTACCACCCAGTTTCATAATCTGAAAAACCGGGAACAGTTAGTTGTTATTTTCATTTGTTCAAATTTTGTGCCGATACATGGCGGTTGATATGTGCAAAAGACAGATGTGCAAATCCAATGCAGATTCATGTGCAAATATTGCAAATAAATATGTGCAAAATAAAGCATATATCTACCACAATTTGTGCAAATTACGCTATCTATGTGCAAATTCCGCTATGATCCATAATATGAATCAAGCAAAATATGTAAACAATTACATTAAATATGTGCAAATAACGCAAGCAATAGATTAACCTCGTAACAACAGCCAATCTTGTTTCTCATAGCAGCAAACATTCAATAATGTGATTTATTAACTCCTTTAGTAGGCAACAGGTGAGTCCGCCAATGCGGCATGCTGGGATATGTAGTTTCGCCCCAGGCAGGCTAATTATTGTCTTAGTAGACTTGGATGTGTCCTTTTTAATATCCCCAATAGTCAGACCACCTGCTAATTAAGGGTCACGGAGACAAAGAACTATGCGCAATCTCCCTGTGATGAATCGAAAGACATGCACGGACAATCTACAAATCGGAGGCCCACTGGATGGCTTAATAGAAAGTAAAGTACATGTGTGAGTGCAGAAACCAACTATTGGGGATATTAAAAAGGACACATCCAAGTCTACTAAGACAATAATTAGCCTGCCTGGGGCGAAACTACATATCCCAGCATGCCGCATTGGCGGACTCACCTGTTGCCTACTAAAGGATTTAATAAATCACATGCTGTTTTGAATGGTCCTTTCATTTCTCTGCACATTTACACTATGCCTGTGAACAAGGAGCTGACTGCTCTGAAACGCGTCAGGCTATATTATTAATCCGGAGGAGAGAGAAGCTGCTGCTTGTACTAAATTTCGATTCAGAGTGCGTCCTCAAACAGAGGTTCTTTGAAATACATATATATATATCAAGACCGCTGTGTCGGTCGAAACGCGTCTGAATCTATCCTTTGTTTAAAATAAATCGAGCATGAAAATCTGAACCAGCATTTGAGTGTCCGTGTCTTTTGGGAGTACCGGCTGGTGCTTCGGAAGGAGGATTCGATATATATATATATATATATATATATATATATATATATATATATATATATATATATTCCATCACAATCCTTCAGGTCAAAGGACAAACGGATCGCACACCTGTAGCTTTTCTTTTCTTTACATCCTCATCCTCATTTGCATGGTAATAGGCAAGATGATCTACGCGTTTCGGTATCCCCAAATACCTTGCTCACGATCAACTGACCGACTGCCACCGCTTCATACATATATTCAATCAGACATTACTTCAGTTCCTGTTTGGTGATGCAAGCGCCCTATTGCATTTTGGGAGATGTAGTTTTTTCTATATGTGAAATTCAAAATAAACGTGATAATTTATACAAAGTGTTACCAAACATTTTTACTCTTACAAATTGTCATTAGTGTTTTCATAATTTTAGTTGCCTCATATGTTTATACAGAGGATTAAGTCCCTTTCAATATTTTTCGCCCTTTCTTCCCCCTCCAGTGGGGCTTCGAGTATATTCCTACTCGTGTTACTTTTGTGTCCCTCAAGTGGGATTTCATCCGGTGGGGTATATAAGAGGGACTAAATATTTTCATAGTTCACTTACGTGACAATTTACTAAACCTATAATATTATTATTTTTTTTTTTAGAACCAAACCAGTGATTTCACTGACCATGTCATGAATGATGTAATATGTGATGTCATTAGCAATGCATTGCGGGGGCACAAGTTTTAGTTAGCTGAACTAACTATAACGGCTGAATTTGTATGGTTTTGTACAAGTGAAATGTCCAACTAACTATAATGTCCCTGAAACCTATGGTTTTTTAGTGAATTTGTAAGGTTTTTTTAAATGCTAATTTCTAACTATAACATGCCTGAAACCTATGGTTTTTTCAATGAATATATATATATATATACATTTCAAGAAACTCCGCTACTGTCTCTTCTTGACAACGGATACGGACCATAGTTTGGTGCAGCAAATATATTTATTTCAAAATCACCTTGCCGCCATGACGTGTTTCAGCCCGACCATGGGCCTTGATCACCTGACACGGTAACGTGACATATCATTGGTTTATATAATACAAGTAACAGGCAAGCTGATTGGCATGTGTTGAGACAAGTAACATGGATAACAGACTACAAACAGCTAGTTCCTTAATCTTTTCGGGTTAACATTACGAGTAAAATACAGTAAATTCAAATCCTTAAAACCACTTAAAATGTATATAAAAAAGATTTGGTTTAAATAACATAATTTAGGTTTCTGAAAGCAAGTTGTTAATGTGAGTGGAACTGATGCTTGTGAATTTGTCTCATTACGCTTGACTGTACCTGTAAACCTAAGGTAGAAGTGCTAAAGTGCATAGTGCCTGGGGAAATACACAGTTAAATAGTATTTAACAATCCTTTAACACTGTGAACAGTGTTAGTGCTGAAGGGACCCTTGTTCTGTGTATATGAGAGTCTTGCCGTCGTTCCCCAATTCCCCTGATTGGTGCATAGTTTCTCAGTAAAAAGTGTATAACTACGATAAACAGCATGAATGCCTATGTATAAAATGTATTGAGAAATAGCACATCAAAAGGAGCATAGAAAAGAGTATAAATATATATGTGTGTGAAAAAAAACCCTTCACTGGAGCCCCAGTGATACCGTTTATGCATGACATATTATCATGTCTGCTACAAACAAAACTTCGTTGCGTTTTTTTGTAAAGTATTTTTTCAGTTTGTTTGGTCAGCTCCTATTAGTAGACTAGGTAGCATTGATGGCCTACAGAAGGTATTGTGGTCCACTCTAGTCTCATTTATGTAAATATGTTAATCTATGTTGAAAATTTGTGAAACGGCCTAATGGTGTTTTCCAGTGATAGTATTACTGTTGAGAGATCTCAATATCACGTCGTATGAGGATGGATGTTTAGGCTTAATGTAAGATACAAAGAAACTTTTTAATTGTATACAGTAAAATGGATACTTGAGTTTGCAAATTACCGATGGGATTATGTACAGGTAAGAATAAGAATAAGTATTTGAAAATTCCATATGTATAGAAAATGACAGTAAAATTTAGTTAAAACTCTTTTGGTTCTGAATTAGGTCCTTATTCATCTAAGTAAATAAATAGATAAATAGATAAATACATAAATACCATGTTAAATATTATAAAATTTTATAAGCGACTAAATATGATCTAAAATAGATATTATTAAGCTTTCATATTGTATTGTATGGTAAATATATAGATACATATAAAAAGACCATATACCCTTCTATAAATAGTAAAATAAATACATCTAAAATCCCATTTAAAAAGTTTTTGGTCCTAAACAAAGTATATTTTCCCTCTATTTTACATAGTATATAGATAATTGATGTGTAACAACAATTATCAATGGGTTTGCACCTTTCAAAATGATCTTACAGGCATGTATAGAGATCCTCCGTTGTATTTAGGCCTGATGGATGTTTAGTATTTAGATCAAGGATATATCTTGTTTCCAACTGGCACAATCTATGTTCCCTGTCACCCCCTCTTCTACTGGCTGGGATCGAGTCTATAACAAAATATCTTAAGTCACTGCTTCGAGATCCATGCTTGGATTTAAAATATCGGGCTACAGGATATGTCTCATCATGATTAGATATTGCCCTTAAGTGCTGTAGTATGCGTTTATGCACTTGGAGTTTGGTGCTTCCTACATAATGTAGGCTGCATGGGCATGAGAGTACATATATTGCAAATTCTGTTTTGCATGTTAGGAGCTTAGATAGTTTGTGTTTTTTCTCACTAAAGGGGTTAATATACCATCATTTGTTTTCACCCTGTGAGCATGCTTTGCATGTTTTGCATTTAAAGAAGCCAGTGTGAGTTTGGAGCCAGCTCGTGGATTCTATGACTTCAGGACTTGTTTTGACTAAGTCATCTCTCATAGAGCGGCTTCTGCTGTAGGTTATTGGGGGTCTTTTCGGGAGCTTAGATCCTATCACTGGGTCACTGAGAACCATGGACCAATTGCGGTTTATGATGGATTCAATCTTGCCATGCTGTTGGCTGTGTTGTAATATGATTCTGAAGTCCCCCGTGGTATCATTACTCAATGCTGTTTCTTGTGTACATAACTTTGTCACCTGTTTCTCCATGAGTAGCGTTTCCCTACTTTTTAGCATAGATTTGTTAATCGCAGTTTTTATAACCTGTTCTGAGTAGCCCCTTTCTTTGAATCTTTGTTTACTCTCATTTTGAGCTAATATGAGGTCACTTTCTATGCTATGAATTCGCCTAAGGCGAAGCATTTCACCGTAGGGGATACTGGTTATCAGATGTTTTACATGTGAGCTACTTGTGTGCAGTGTGGAGTTTCCCGCTGTTTTCTTGCGGAACAATTTGGTAACTATTTGGTTTCCCTTTACATACACTTGTGTATCTAAAAAAGTTACTGAAGAGTTGCTAATATCAGCTGTGAAACTCAAATTTAGATCATTGACATTGATGGCATGTACAAACTCTTGTGCTTCATCCTTACTGCCATCCCATACTACGAACAAATCATCGATGAATCGCAGCCATAACTTCACATGAGAATTAACTTTGTCAAGGTGCTCAGTTCTGAGGACCAACTCCTCCCACCAACCCATGTGTAGGCATGCATAGCTGGGGGAGAAGCTGGCCCCCATCGCTACGCCCCTTGTCTGTCTGTAAAGCATGTTATTAAACATAAATACATTGTTTTCCAAGCAAAATGCGATCATCTTCATCAACATAGCCTTGTGATCTTTACTTGTGCCTAAGGCTTTATCTAAGAAAAAGTCTATTGCACGTAGTCCATCTTCGTGTTGTATACTTGTGTATAGGGAGACGACGTCAAGGGCTATGAAGTAGTAGTTGTTTTTCCATTCCAGGTTCAATATTTTCCTTAGAAAGTCACTGGTGTCACTTACATATGACGGTAAAGCTTTAACCAAATCCTGCAGGAAAAATCTATGTATTGTGATGTATGTTCAAGGTAGCAGTTCATGGCTGATATTATTGGTCTGTCAGGTGGATTCACAGGGTCCTTATGTAGTTTGGGAATTAAATAAATTGTGGGTACAACTGGATGGTTGTTTTTCAAAAATTTGTATTTGTTTCCTGTGAGAATACCATTGGATTTCCATATTGAAAGACTTTTGTTGTACGTTGCATACATGGTTTTCAATTCTGCACCACTGAATTTGGCATAGCTAGCTCTATCGTTGAGCTGACTGTAGGATTCCTTACAGTATTTTTCTCTTGACATCAGCACAATGTTCCCGCCTTTGTCTGAGGCACGGACAATCACATTGTTGTTTTCTTTGAGTTTTGCAATCAAGTTCCTGTAGTCCTCATCTTTTTTATTGTATTTAATTTTGCCTCTGTGAATTTTGCTGTTAAGGGCCTTTAATTCCTTGGTTACCTGATCATGGAATAGATCTATGGAGTCCTGTAACATCACTGGAATAAATTTGGACTTAGGTTTAAAGTTTGTTTTCGTTCTTGGGCCTTGAGTATTTGTATTGTGTTTGTTAGATTCTCCTTGTTGACTGGAAGTGGAAGTCAATGATTCATTTTCTGAATGGTTTGTGTTTTCAGAAGAGTCCCATAGTTCTTGCATTGTGTCAAAGAAAGATGTGTCTGATTGGGTTAGCATAGGGGTTATTTGTCCTTCATCGTCTGATGGGACGTGTTTTTTATTCAGTATATGATACTTTTTGAGTTTCAGTTTGCGAGTGCTCTTGAATATATCCAATCTTGTCTTAGCGTAGTTGAAGTTATTGGGTGGACAGTATGTGAGGCCAAGATTAAGTATTTTCTTTTCTTTGTCGCTTAGTGTGATTTCGGATAGGTTGACAATAGTTTTGTTAATGTCTCCTTCATCTTTTAATTCATTTATTTGCCTCTTCTCCATGTACCTCGTCTTTTCTGATTTGTTCCTTGCCCGGTTTGCCTTTCTCCGTTGCTTGCGCCTGTAGAGAATCTGCATGAGGCGTTTAGAGGAATCTAAGTTACATTCCGCCCATTCTCTCATCATAAGTGGGTTAGGTGCCTCGTAGCTGGGGGCCAGTAAAATTCGTAGGCCTCGCGGGACCCCGTCCACGTCCAAATACATCCGTAGTGAGCGTGATTCCCACCATTTGCTTTGTTCGGAGCGACTCTTTTTCTCTAGGATTTAAAATTTTTCTTTCATTGTAGCGTTCCTTTCCGGGGGTCTGATGGTAGTGTTTGTTTCTTTACTTGTCCCCGCCTTGCAGTCATTAAACATGGCTAATGCTGCTGCTTCCCTCTCCTTCACCGTGTCAGCCGACATTGTGATGCGTTTGAAATATGTTGTGACTGAACCAATATAGAAACTTTAAATGTCGGTTTCTGCTATTCGGTCTGCACACCTCTCACCCCTTCCGCGCCAATGCACACATACCTGGATGTATCCTTGGGATGAACGTTTCCTCCGAGACAGTCCCTCACAAGATTACCACAGGTTCGTGTTCTTTCTTTGCGGTGCCAGGGGGGTCCGAAGTACGATTCCTTCCGGGTCAATGCTACTGATTTCCTAGGGCAAGGAAATCCGGTCTCTCCAAGTACTTCGGTCCTGAGACGAGAGGGGGTCCGTATATAAGCCAGAAAGAGACTCCGCCGACTTGTAATATTTCAAGAAACTCCGCTACTGTCTCTTCTTGACAACGGATACGGACCACAGTTTGGTGCAGCAAATATATTTATTTCAAAATCACCTTGCCGCCATGACGCGTTTCAGCCCGACCATGGGCCTTGATCACATGACACGGTAACGTGACATATCATTGGTTTATATAATACAAGTAACAGGCAAGCTGATTGGCATGTGTTGAGACAAGTAACATGGATAACAGACTACAAACAGCTAGTTCCTTAATCTTATCGGGTTAACATTACGAGTAAAATACAAGTAAATTCAAATCCTTAAAATCACTTAAAATGCATATAAAAAAGATTTGGTTTAAATAACATAATTAAGGTTTCTGAAAGCAAGTTGTTAATGTGAGTGGAACTGATGCTTGTGAATTTGTCTCATTACGCTTGACTGTACCTGTAAACCTAAGGTAGAAGTGCTAAAGTGCATAGTGCCTGGGGAAATACAGAGTTAAATAGTATTTAACAATCCTTTAACACTGTGAACAGTGTTAGTGCTGAAGGGACCCTTGTTCTGTGTATATGAGAGTCTTGCCGTCGTTCCCCAATTCCCCTGATTGGTGCATAGTTTCTCAGTAAAAAGTGTATAACTACGATAAACAGCACCGTGCGCGCACTGTCCGCGCACCCTGCCGTGCACGAGCGCAATTCTGATTGGTTGTTAGATGTCGGTAAACATTCGAATCGGTCGAAACCAGGAAGTGTTGGCTGCCATTTTGTCTCTCGCGGTCTGAGGGGTTGAAAAAAAAGGAGAAGAACGTGAAAAGGGGGCAGAGTGAACAGTTCCTGACCCCCTAGCCTTGGTCAGGGGGTCACAGAAGGACCCACAAGGGAGAAAAAACCTTTTTTTTTATTTTTGAAAAATCGCGAGGTGCGCGCACGAACCGTGGGTACTCGGTGCGCGAAGCGCACCGAGCGCCCACAGCGTGCGCACGGTACATGAAGCGCACCGTGCGCGCAGGGTGCGCGCACCTCGTGATTTAAAATAAATAAATACATTTCACGGTGCGCGCACGGTGAAAAACCTGAAAAAAAAAAAATTAATACATAACTTAGCATTTAAAAAACCGTACAAATTCACTTAAAAAACCATATGTTTCACACATGTTATAGTTAGCTGGACATTTCACTCGTAAAAAACCAATGAAATTCCCCCGTTATAGTTAGTGCAGGCAACTATAACTCACGCGACCGCAATCCTCTGCTGATGACGTCAGATATTACATCACTGATGACATATGTGCGTGATAGACCCGGCCCTCGTAACATAGCCAGACCTGGCCCCTGCACCTCACACCAGCCCCCACACCCACGGCCTAGCCGATCCTTCCCACCAGAACTCACACGCACCCAACCCAGACTTCCCCGTCCGTGGCCTTCCTCCCTTCGGCCACACCGGGCCCGCGTGCCCACTTCATGCATCAAGATGGCCGCCCGGCCCCAGCGCGACCCGGGCCTAGAGGCGCCACTCCGGCTGGAGGACACCACGCTCCCCTTGGGATGAGAGAGGGAGGAGCAGTTTCTATCACACCTCTGCGCTTCCCTGGGACGGTGGGTTTTGATCCACCTGCCGGCCTCCCCGAGGGCTGGCTCCACGCCTGCTGGGTGTCTGGGACTCCTCCCACCCAGCCCTGAAAGGATCAAAAGACAATGGCAGGAAACCCCAACAAGCGACCCCCAGGTGACAAGACCCCTGCCTGCACAGACTCCGGACATCAAAGAGGAGTCGCCCTATAACAAGGGGTGCTCTGGGACTGTCCGGCAGATTCGCCTTGGAACACCTGAGCCCTGCTGAGTGACTCGCGGCTCCCTGAAGATCGTAAGACCTCCGAACTTGTGCTAGAGCCCTGCTGAGTGACTCGCGGTTCCCTGAAGATCGTAAGACCTCCGAAACTTGTGCTTGAGCCCTGCTGAGTGACTCGCGGCTCCCTGAAGATCGTAAGACCTCCGAACTTGTGCTTGAGCCCTGCTGAGTGACTCGCGGCTCCTCGAAGATCGTAAGACCACCGAACTTGTAACCGAGCCCCGCTGAGTGACTCGCGGCTCCCACAGACTCTCTTGGTCCCGCCGGACCCCACGACGACAAGCGTATCCCCCAGCTCGAGGATTGTGAGCTGTGCGCCGGGTACGCTCCTGCATTTGATTCTCATCCACAAAGACTGTCCCGCTACCTCCTAAACCCCCTCCAAGACTCTGTGAGCCCACGCTCTGCTTGTATATATTTGCCTAGCTGATCATAAAGATCTTACCACTTCGATCTGATAAAGATTTGCTCGTAAGAACTCTTCGTGTGGTGTCTCTCTGTGGTGTGGTGCCGAGTGTGCAATCCTAGATACGAGGTTCCTCCCCTGAGGAGTCTCCCACCAGTGCCCGGCTACGATACCTCGAGGGTGGGTCTCAGGGCAGTCAGGGCCCCCTCCGGGCCCCTCTGAGGCGGCCTTCTAACATTGGTGGCAAGCGACGGGATTCGGGCCCATAATCTAGAGATCGCACCGTGAACGGCTGACGCACTACCGACAAAGATGGCAGAAGGAAACGCCGTGGTTCTCATAGAAAACGACGCCAGTACCGTGTTCCAGGTGGAACAGCTGGAAGAGTACACTCACAAGGAACTAAAACAATTCTGTAAGGAACTCAGAATCGCTACCACTGGTCTCAACACCAAAGAAGATATACAAAAGGCACTGAAAGCTTGGGTGGATTCCGGAGCCTCCCGCCCAGAAGGAGCGGGGGAGCCCCACGACGAAGCGGAACCCTCCCAAGGAGAACGCAACAGCAACCAGGTGCGAGGCTTCATACCAGACGGGGGCCTATCCCCGGAGGAACTCGCAGACAGAGAAAAAAGTCGCCATCACGAGCTCGAATTAGCCAAACTCAAAATTGAGGGCGAGTTGAAACTAGCCGAGAAAAAGCTAGCAGTAGAACAGTTGCGAGTACAAGGAGAACTAGAAGAGAAGAAACTCCAACGAGAACACGAGGGAAGGAGACTTCAACTGGAACATGAACGCAGCCTGAAGGAAATAGAATTGAAAGCGAGAAGCGAAGAAACGCGGCCCTCGGGGAACCGGGAGGCGGCCGCGCCGACGGAGCAGAAGGTCCACATTCCCAAGGATGTGGTCAAAGAATATTACAAAAATGATGACATTCAGCAGTGGTTCCGGGCCTACGAGGTCGCCATGACCTCCCATCGGGCCCCGCAGAAGGATTGGGGGGCTGGGTTATGGGGACGATTCCTGAGCGAAGGAAGAGACACCCTGCTCGACCTACCCACCTCCATGCAAACCTCCTATGAACACATGAAAGCGGCCCTCCTCACAAGGTACGGCCTCACCCCGGAGATGTACCGCCAGCGGTTCCGGGACTGCAGGAAGATCCCGGGTACCACCTGGGTGGAATATGTGAATTTCTTCCGCCGTGCCTTCGATGGGTGGATCAAGGGCAGCAAGGTATCCACCATGGAAGAACTAACCAACCTTATGTTGTGGGAACACCTTGCGGCCAACTGCTTTGTGGAACTACGCCAGCATCTGCTCGACAGCAAGCTCACGGACCCAAGAAAGCTGGCTGTCGAGGCGGATCGCTGGACCAACACACGGGTCTCCCGGGGCCTTGTAGGAGAGTACCCCCGAGCCAGTCAGGGACCACCGCGCCAGAGAGGGGGGGGGGAACCAGGGAGGGCAGAGAGAGTCCCAAGCTAGTCCACCGAAGTCCCAACCTCCGCCTTTCCCGGCACCCCCACCAGCTGTATCCGGCCCCCCCCCTTAGACGGGGGCACCGGGTAACCATCACTTGTTTCCGTTGCCAGAAGCCCGGGCATTACGCCAACGACCCTGAGTGCCCCATGGCCCCACGCACCACTCCGGCAGCACCCCCTGCTAGACAGATAGCCAATGTAGCCCTGGGGGAGGAGGTTGAGGAGGCCGAGGAGTGGGAACTCGCAGCTATGGCCCTAGTATCCCTAGGAGATAGGGAGATGGTCCCTGGGAGCCTCCTGCCCTCTAACACCAAGAAATATGGGCAGCTCGTAAAGATCAATGGCCACCAAGTAGAAGCCCTCCGTGACACCGGGGCAAGCATCACCGGTGTCCTCAGCCATTTAGTACACGAAGACCAGGTCCTCCCCAACGTCTTTTGCCCTGTCATCTCAGCCGACAACACAGAAAGCCTATGTAAGGTAGCCCTGGTGCCCTTTGAGTGGGGAGGGGTGGTCGGTAAACTAAAAGTTGCAGTAAGAACCTCCCAGCCCGTCGACTGTCTCCTGGGGAACGACCTGGAAAGTTCCCCCTGGGGACAAGTTGAGCGCAAGACCCACCTAGGGATGATGGGCCTCCCTGAGTAGGTGTGCGCCACCACTCGATCTATGGCGGCTCGACTGACCCCCTTAGGGAAGTCGACGACGCCCCGATCTCTGAAGATAGAATGGTCCCAGCCGAGGGTCCCCCCATTCCCCCACCAGAAGAGCCGAACGCCAGTGACGAACACCCGCCTTCCGACTCCACCCCAGTCACCGAGGTAGGCGACCTGCCCGAATTAGCCCATTGGCGCCACGAGGGGGGCCCCTCCCGAGAAGAATTCTGCCGAGAACAGGCTACCTGTCCCTCCCTGGTCGGGCCCCGGCAACAGGCAGAGGCCCAGGCCTCAGGCGACCAGACGGGGACGCACCGGGTGTATTGGGAGAATGACCTTCTGTACAGCGAACAGAAGTCGGTGGAGCTAGGGTCCGGCCGGGTGCTGGTGGTACCCCTACGCTTCCGAAACCTCCTCCTGGGCTTGGCCCACGATGATCCCCTCGCAGGCCACTTGGGCCAGGACAAAACGTACAGTCGCCTCGTGACCCACTTCTACTGGCCCAGAATAAAAGCAGATGTAGGAGCCCACTGCAAGTCCTGTCCCACGTGCCAGGCCAGTGGGAAGAGTGGAGGGAAGAGCAAGGCTCCCCTCCAACCCTTCCCTGTCGTCAGTACCCCTTTTGAGCGGGTCGGGATCGACATTGTAGGGCCCCTGGACCCCCCAACTTCCCAAGGGCACCGGTTCATCCTCGTCCTGGTGGACCATGCCACCCGTTACCCTGAGGCCATCCCCCTGCGCACCGTCACGGCCCCCGTGGTGGGCCGGGCGTTGATGGGAATCTTCTCCCGCATGGGTTTCCCCCGCGAGGTCGTGAGCGATCGCGGTACCAACTTTATCTCCCGATACATGAAGTCCTTATGGCAACAATGCGGGGTGTCCTATAAGTTCACCACCCCGTACCACCCCCAAGGAAACGGCCTGGTAGAGCGGTTTAACCGGACTCTGAAGGGGATGATCGCGGGCCTGGAAGAGCCCCTCCGGCGTAAGTGGGACATCCTGCTCCCCTGCCTCCTATTCGCATACCGCGAAGTTCCCCAGAAATCCTTGGGGTTCAGCCCCTTTGAGTTACTCTACGGGCACCCCGTCAGGGGGCCCCTCAGCCTGGTCAAGGAAGGTTGGGAGGTGGCTCCCCGAAGCCCCCCCGAGATGTGTTCCGTTACGTCCTGGCCCTCCGGAACCAGACTAGAAGGTTCCGAGAGATGGCCGAGGCCAACCTGGAGGCGAGTCAGGAGGAGATGAAGCGCTGGTACGACCAGAACGCCACTCTGGTCGAGTTTCAGCCGGGCCAGCAGGTATGGGTCATGGCCCCCGTGAAACCCGGCGCCCTCCAGGATAAATGGACCGGGCCCTTCAAGGTGGTTGAGCGGAAGAGCCAGGTCATGTACTTGGTGGACGTCCAGTCCCCCCGGGACCCCCTCCGGGTCCTCCACGTGAACCGCCTCAAGCCCCACTTTGTGCGAACGGAGCTGAGCCTCCTACTGGCCGCGGATGATGGGTCCGAGGAGGAGTCAGATCCTCTCCCGGATCTCCTGTGCACCAAAGAGAAGGACGGCTCCGTAGAAGGAGTGAACCTCGCCCCGTCTCTCACTCCCCAGCAACGTGAAGATTGCCGCCAGCTCCTAGGGCAGTTTTCGGACCTTTTCTCCCTGGTCCCTAGGGTCACCGACTGGTGTGTCCATGACGTGGATACCGGGGACAGTCCGCCAGTGAGACACCGGGCCTACCGAGTCCCTGATCGGGTCCGGTCCTGCATCCAAGCCAAAGTCTCAAAAATGTTGACCCTAGGCATGATCGAACCCTCCGACAGCCCCTGGGCCAGCCCCGTGGTCCTGGTCCCGAAAGCAGCTGCCCCCGGGGTCGCACCAGAACTCCGCTACTGCGTGGACTACCGGGGACTCAATGAAGTCACCCGAGCCGATGCCCACCCCATTCCCCGAGCCGACGAGCTCATTGACCGGCTCGGGGCTGCTCGGTTCCTCAGCACCTTCGATCTCACCTGCGGCTACTGGCAAATTGCGCTCACAGAAGGAGCCAAGGAGCGGTCCGCCTTCTCCACCCCGGATGGGCACTATCGCTTTCGCGTAATGCCCTTCGGGATGAAAAATGCCCCGGCCACCTTCCAGCGACTGGTAAACAGAGTCCTGGCCGGGCTGGAAAAATTCAGTGCCGCGTATCTCGACGATATCGCAGTTTTTAGCTCCGAGTGGAGTGAGCACCTCCAGCACCCTCGGAGGGTGCTGACCGCCCTGCGCCAGGCAGGCCTCACCGTGAAAGCCAGTAAATGCCAGATTGGGCAAGGTTCGGTAACCTACCTGGGGCACCAGGTTGGAAGCGGGCAGGTCGCCCCTCTACAGCCCAAAATTGACGCTATCCTAGCCTGGGAGCCCCCCACTACCCAAACGGAGGTCCGAGCCTTTCTGGGCCTCACGGGCTACTACCGGAGATTCATCCGGAATTACGGCAGCTTGGTCGGTCCCCTCACGGGACTCACGTCCAAAAAGCAGCCCAAGAAGGTGCAATGGTCCCCTGCCTGCCAAGAGGCGTTCGAGGCCCTGAAAGCGGCCATGTGTACTGCCCCCCGTCCTCCAGGCCCCCGACTACTCCAAAGAGTTTGTGGTACAGACTGATGCTTCCGAGCATGGCATCGGGGCAGTCCTCTCCCAGGTGAATGACCAAGGCCTAGACCAGCCCGTAGCCTTCCTCAGCCGAAGACTGTTGCCCCGGGAACAGAGATGGAGCACCATCGAGCGAGAGGCATTCGCCGTAGTCTGGGCCCTCAAGAAACTACGCCCGTACCTGTTCGGCACCCATTTCAAGGTCCAAACCGACCATCGCCCCTTGCGGTGGCTCATGCAGATGCGAGGGGAAAACCCCAAGCTGCTGCGGTGGTCAATCTCCCTCCAGGGGATGGATTTCACCGTGGAGCATCGCCCTGGGGCTGACCACGCCAACGCCGATGGCCTCTCCCGGTTCTTCCGCCTCAGCGAAGAGAACCCCCAAGAAGATGGTTAGTTCTCTTCGGCTTTCAGCTGGGGGGACGCGTGTTAGACCCGGCCCTCGTACCATAGCCAGACCTGGCCCCTGCACCTCACACCAGCCCCCACACCCACGGCCTAGCCGATCCTTCCCACCAGAACTCACACGCACCCAACCCAGACTTCCCCGTCCGTGGCCTTCCTCCCTTCGGCCACACCGGGCCCGCATGCCCACTTCATGCATCAAGATGGCCGCCCGGCCCCAGCACGACCCGGGCCTAGAGGCGCCACTCCGGGTGGAGGACACCACGCTCCCCTTGGGATGAGAGAGGGAGGAGCAGTTTCTATCACACCTCTGCGCTTCCCTGGGACGGTGGGTTTCGATCGACCTGCCGGCCTCCTCGAGGGCTGGCTCCACGCCTGCTGGGCGTCTGGGACTCCTCCCGACCCAGCCCTGAAAGGATCAAAAGACAATGGCAGGAAACCCCAACAAGCGACCCCCAGGTGACGAGACCCCTGCCTGCACAGATTCCGGACATCAAAGAGGAGTCGCCCTATAACAAGGGGTGCTCTGGGACTGTCCGGCAGATTCGCCTTGGAACACCTGAGCCCTGCTGAGTGACTCGCGGCTCCCTGAAGATCGTAAGACCTCCGAACTTGTGCTAGAGCCCTGCTGAGTGACTCGCGGCTCCCTGAAGATCGTAAGACCTCCGAACTTGTGCTTGAGCCCTGCTGAGTGACTCGCGGCTCCCTGAAGATCGTAAGACCTCCGAACTTGTGCTTGAGCCCTGCTGAGTGACTCGCGGCTCCTCGAAGATCGTAAGACCACCGAACTTGTAACCGAGCCCCGCTGAGTGACTCGCGGCTCCCACAGACTCTCTTGGTCCCGCCGGACCCCACGACGACAAGCGTATCCCCCAGCTCGAGGATTGTGAGCTGTGCGCCGGGTACGCTCCTGCATTTGATTCTCATCCACAAAGACTGTCCCGCTACCTCCTAAACCCCCTCCAAGACTCTGTGAGCCCACGCTCTGCTTGTATATATTTGCCTAGCTGATCATAAAGATCTTACCACTTCGATCTGATAAAGATTTGCTCGTAAGAACTCTTCGTGTGGTGTCTCTCTGTCGTGTGGTGCCGAGTGTGCGATCCTAGATACGAGGTTCCTCCCCTGAGGAGTCTCCCGCCAGTGCCCGGCTACGATACCTCGAGGGTGGGTCTCAGGGCAGTCAGGGCCCCCTCCGGGCCCCTCTGAGGCGGCCTTCTAACAGTGTCATTATGAAAAATAAATATTTGTAAGATATGTATAGCTAAAGATTAATGGAAGAAGACATGGGTAAATAAGTGTCTAAATACAGTGATGTAATATCTGACGTCATCAGCAGAGGATTGCGGTCGCGTGAGTTATAGTTGCCTGCACTAACTATAACGGGGGAATTTCATTGGTTTTTTACGAGTGAAATGTCCAGCTAACTATAACATGTGTGAAACCTATGGTTTCTTAGGTGAATATATATATATATATATATATATATATATAGATATATATATTTTTTTTTAACTGAAAAAACACAAAGGACAAAGGTTACAGGAGCATTACCAGGGAAATTCAGCAGTTTCGAGGTACCTGAGCTAACTATAACTTACACCCCGTAATGCACTGCTTACCACCTTACATATTACATCACTCATGACATGGTCAGTGACATCACTGATGTCATCGCTCATGGCATCTCAAATGACATCACCAATGACATCATCAAGTGAGTGTTTTTCAAGAGTTTATGGGTGTTAAACGTATATGCTAACATACTGCTAAGTTTAAGTTAGCATACTATGTGCACAACTACTGAGTGATACTACTTCTAACATATATTATGTGATTGGCTGTGTGACTATATGTATCATTGCGTGTATGGGTGCTTAAGTGGCAGTATGTGGGTGCTTGAGTAGCTATGTGGGTGAGTGACATGCTGTGTGTCTGGCAGTATTTGCGAGTAAGTGGGTGTATCAGGTGCTGTATTAGTAAGTGATTGGAGATGTGAATGGCTCTATGGGTCTGTAAGTGGCTATACAGTGACTGACTGAGTGAGTAAGTGGGTGTCTGAATGGCTGTATGAGTGAGTGACTCTGTGTGTAAGTGGCTGTGTGGGTGAGTGTGTGGCTGTTTGAGTGGGCGTTTGGTTAAGTAAGTTGGTGTGTGAGTGGCTGTATTAGATTGTGTGTGTGAATGTCTGTATGGGTGAGTGAGCAGATGTGTGAGTGCTTGTATGGATGTGTGAATGGATATGTTAGTGGTTGTACAGGTGTGTGAGTGTTTGTATGAGTGAATGGCTGCATTGAGAGCCTGTATGGGTGAGTAAGTTGGTGTGTGAGTAACTGTATAGGTAAATGAGTGGGTGTGTCAGTAGCTGAATGGGTGAGTGTGTGGCTATGTGAGTGGCAGTTGTAAGATTGGCTGTATGTGTGAGTGAATGGTTGCATGAGTGGCTCTACGAGTGAGTGGGTGTGTGACTGCCTCTATGGAGGAGTGAGTGGTTATATGAGTACTGGTATGGGTCTGTGAAAGGGTATGTGAGTGTTTGTGGGTTTGTCAGTGGGTTTACAAGAGGTTCTATGGGGTGTGAGTTGTTCAGTGGAGATGTCATCAGTGATGTCATTTGAGATGTCATGAGTGATGTCATAGAGGTCATAAGCACTGCATTGCAGGAACGTAAGTAATAGTAGGCTCAGGTAAATATAACTGCTGAATTTCACTGGTTGTGTACGGATGAAGTCTCAGCTTAACTATAACAGTCCTGTAACCCTTATTTTTTTTCTGTGAATTTATAAAAAAAAAAAAAATTATTTCCTAACTATAACCTCCCTGTAACCTTTGGATTTTCCAGTGGATTTCTATGGTTGTTTAACTAGTCATCCGGTTTTCAGAGTGGTGGAGAAAGGGAACAATACCTCTGACCAGCTTTCAGAAATCCCACTGTAAGGGACTTATAGGAGATAACAGGAGGACTTCTTGGCCCCCAAGGTCCCTCAGCAGCCAAGTATACTTTCTCCCTAAAGCACTAGTGCAGCAGGAGGTGCATTTGCAGAGTGGTGGAAAAATGGAGCATGGCTTCTGGTCCTTACAGCAATAATTTTCTGTGGGTGCCATCTAAGGACCCTCTGGAACAAAGAGGACTTCATCCCCAACCAGCAGTATGGCAGGAGGACTGTTAGCAGAGTGGTGGAGGAAAAGGGCATGGCATCCGATAACCTCCCAGCAATCCTGCTGTGTGGGATGTATTGGAGATAACAGGAGGGGTAGTTGGCTCCCACAGACTCCCTAGAGCCAAAGGCACTTCATCCCCTAACCAGCAGTGTGCCAAGAGGCACATTTGCAGAGTGATGGAGAGAGGGGGTGTGGCCTTCAAAGTCCTCTCTGAAATTTGGCTGTGTGGGACTTACTGGAGGTAATAGAAGGACCCTCTGGAAAGAAGAGGACTTAATTCCCCAACCAGCAACGTGCCAGTAGGTGCATTTACAGATTAGTGATGAAGGGGGCATGGCCTCTGGCGACTTGCTGGAGTTTTTTTTTTCTCTACATTTTGGCTCTAGAGACCCCATGCCCCGGGGCCCAGCCTTTTCTTTTTCTTAATATTTTGTATTATTTAAAGAGAGGGCAGCCGATCAACCCTGCTCCCTGGCTGTCTTCTGCCCGGGGACCCTATCCCCTAGGGGCTGGCCTTTTTGCTTTGTTAAATAATGGGAGGGTGCCACGTTGTCCCCCTCATGAGCCGGTTTTAGCCTCAAGGACCCCATCCCTCTGAGCCTGGCCTCTGTTGTGGGTGCACTAGTTCAGCCCAGGACACCCACTTTTTAGTACTGGGGGCCACGAATGGAGCCTCAAGGAACCAGCGGTCCCGGCCTCTTCCCTGCCTCCTGCAGGAGTCGGCATTGCTTTTGCACATAGGGAGCTGCTAACATGCAGCTCCCTCTGTGTAAAAGCAATTGTGGTCCGCTTTGAGCACGCAAGAGAAAAATGCTCTCATTTGATCAAAGCTGGGCACAGTTTGCTATATCTTGGCATAAGTGATAAAGCTACTGTCAATCCACAGCAAACAGCTATTTCCCGGGACAGGGCACCCCGGGACATATCAGGAGCTGCCCCTTGGGGGGGGGGGGGTGGAGATCCCCAGGGCCACATATGGCTCCAGGAGGGGGGCTGCTCAGGCCCCCTTCCTTGATTAAGGGCTTACCTTGGGGAGGTGGCGATCCCCTGGAATGAGAAAGTCCCGGAAGGGGGCCACGTTGCCGCCCTCCCATTTCTTAAAATGCACTTTGACTTCAGAGAGGTAGCATTCCCTGGGGCCAGGAGGGTCCATAAATCCTCCCAAATCAAAAATTAAAAGCCCCAGGGAGGTGGTGGACCCCAGGGCAGGGGGGAATGTGAGCCCACCGCATTAAGGAGGTGGCAGTCCCCGGGGCTGCAGGGGAGGTGATACAGCCTCCTCCTCAAGAATTTTATAAATAGCCCCAGGGAGTCTGTGGGGGGACTGTGTGGGCCCATTGCATGTTTTTTTATTGTTTGGCCCATAGAGGTGGCGGTCCCCGGGGCATGGAGATGCCCATGGGCACCCCCTGGACATTTCTAAAGAAATAATCCCAGGATTTGGCTCACCCAGGGGCTTCTCATAAAATATATATCTTTTTTAATGTTGACGTGGATCTGCCTGTCCACCTGTGAATTCAATACAAACAATATGCTTTAAACCCCCGGTGGGGTCCTGGTGGATAACCTCACCATATCTGGGGGGTCAGGGCATTCCTACCCTGTCCTCTTTTCTTTATTTTTAAATTTTTTTGTGGGACTTGGCTTTAAGCTGGCTGTCAACACTTCTTGTTTGAAGGGTTTGCAGCCAATAAAATTTCAGTAGTGTCCGCGAGTCCACTGCACGGACCCTCATACCCAGATATCTATATTTTTAAACTTAAATATCTCTGAAACTATTGATCAGATTTACACCAAATCAAAAATAGCATGCTTTATGGATCAACATCTAGCTTTCTGTAAAATTTGTTGTAATTCCATTCAGTGGTTCTGGCTGTAGCTATGTTAAAACAAATGAAAAATCGCCAGAGACATAACATGGGGAAATCGCGTTTTGGGAACCCTCAATTTTCTTTGTCCCCACTTGATGGATCACCTGAAACTTTCAACAGAGCAGTTGAACCAAAAAGAGGATGTTTTTCAAAAACTTTGTGAAGATTTGGCAAGTAGTGCCAAAGTTATTCGCAATACAAAAAATGCTTTTCCTACAGAAACTCTGGTCCTAACTAGAACTATATATTGTTAGATAGATAGATAGATAGAGAGAGAGAGAGAGAGAGAGAGAGAGATAGATAGATAGATAGATAGATAGATAGATAGATAGATAGATAGATAGATAGATAGATAGATAGATAGATAGATAGATAGATAGATAGATAGATAGATAGATAGATAGATAGATAGATAGATAGATAGATAGATAGATAGATAGATAGATAGATAGATAGATAGATAGATAGATAGATAGATAGATAGATAGATAGATAGATAGATAGAGATTGGTTGACAAGGTTTTATTTATTATCACGTTCCAACTTATGATAAATGACAGCTGACATATCAATTAAAACAAGCCTTGTCCCTTTCTTACCAATCATTCATGTTTTGATTTTCCCCTTAACTCTCTGTTATTTCTTTTCGTCCCTTTTTTATTTCTCCTTTCTGTCATGCCTCCTTCAATTATTCTCCTCACATTTAGAAACAATCGCAATGGACCGCACTCCGCTAGCCCCTCCTCTGGGTCGCCCCAAGGGAAGCTGGTACATGAAGTTCTTGAGTGGTCACCCCAGTGGGTGCAAGTAAGTACTTGTTGAACTGATGATCTCTGATGGAGTTCTTGAGTGGTTCACCCCAGTAGGTGCAAGTAAGTACTTGTTGAACTGATGATCTCTAGACCGATACATGTCCCGGGTTTTAAAATATCGCCCGAGACATGGCTCGGGTTTCGGGATAATTTCCCTCATCAGTAGAGAAAATAGTTAGGGGTGGAAGAGAGGGCCGCCAAGCAACCGTCAAAGGCCTCAGTGCCCGCACAGGCACGCAGGTGCGTCGTCCATGAGCTCGCAGCTCAAAGCTCGAGGGAGCCATTTTTAGAAACAATCGCAATGGACCGCACTCCGCTAGCCCCTCCTCCGGGTCGCCCCAAGGGAAGCTGGTACATGAAGTTCTTGAGTGGTTCACCCCAGTGGGTGCAAGTAAGTAATTGTTGAACTGATGATCTCTGATGGAGTTCTTGAGTGGTTCACCCCAGTGGGTGCAAGTAAGTACTTGTTGAACTGATGATCTCTAGACCCGATACATGTCCCAGGTTTTAAAATATCGCCCGAGACATGGCTCGGGTTTCGGGATAACTGCCCTCATCAGTAGAGAAAATAGTTAGGGGTGGAAGAGAGGGCCGCCAAGCAACCGTCAAAGGCCTCAGTGCCCGCACAGGCACGCAGGTGCGTCGTCCATGAGCTCGCAGCTCAAAGCTCGAGGGAGCCATTTTTAGAAACAATCGCAATGGACCGCACTCTGCTAGCCCCTCCTCCGGGTCGCCCCAAGGGAAGCTGGTACATGAAGTTCTTGAGTGGTTCACCCCAGTGGGTGCAAGTAAGTACTTGTTGAACTGATGATCTCTGATGGAGTTCTTGAGTGGTTCACCCCAGTGGGTGCAAGTAAGTACTTGTTGAACTGATGATCTCTAGACCCGATACATGTCCCGGGTTTTAAAATAGCGCCAGAGACATGGCTCGGGTTTCGGGATAACTTCCCTCATCAGTAGAGAAAATAGGTAGGGGTGGAAGAGAGGGCCGCCAAGCAACCGTCAAAGGCCTCAGTGCCCGCACAGGCACGCAGGTGCGTCGTCCAGGAGCTCATCAGCTCAAAGCTCGAGGGAGCCATTTTTAGAAACAATCGCAATGGATCGCACTCCGCTAGCCCCTCCTCCGGGTCGCCCTAAGGGAAGCTGGTACATGAAGTTCTTGAGTGGTTCACCCCAGTGGGTGCAAGTAAGTACTTGTTGAACTGATGATCTCTGATGGAGTTCTTGAGTGGTTCACCCCAGTGGGTGCAAGTAAGTACTTGTTGAACTGATGATCTTTAGACCCGATACATGTCCCGGGTTTTAAAATATCGCCCGAGACATGGCTTGGGTTTCGGGATAACTTCCCTCATCAGTAGAGAAAATAGTTAGGGGTGGAAGAGAGGGCCGCCAAGCAACCGTCAAAGGCCTCAGTGCCCGTACAGGCACGCAGGTCCGTCGTCCAGGAGCTCGTCATCTCAAAGCTCGAGGGAGCCATTTTTAGAAACAATCGCAATGGACCGCACTCCGCTAGCCCCTCCTCCGGGTCGCCCCAAGGGAAGCTGGTACATGAAGTTCTTGAGTGGTCAGCTCAAAGCTCGCGGTAGCAATTTTTAGAAACAATCCCGCCGACGCTACTTCATGGACCACAATTCTTTGGGGCAACACGCTGATAGGACTAGCAGAGTGCGGCCAATCGGATTTTTGTTTATATTCAGGCTCCCTTGAGCCGGTGGGGCTGACGAGCCCATGGCTACGCACCTGCGTGCCTTGAGTGGTACTTTACCTGAGAATATTTTTTGGCAGCCTACGCAGCAACCCCACACACATACCTACTCACTGCTGACGAGAGGCAACTACCTCGAAACACGTGTCCAGGGATGGCTAACGCGACACTCATTTTCATTTTAAACTTTTGGCATAGGCGTACCCGCCGATGCTACTTCATGGACCACAATTCTTTGGGGCAACACGCTGATACGACTAGCAGAGTGCGGCCAATCGGATTTTTGTTTATATTCAGGCTCCCTTGAGCCGGTGGGGCTGACGAGCCCATGGCTACGCACCTGCGCTTCTTGAGTGGTACTTTACCTGAGAATATTTTTCGGCAGCTTACGCAGCAACCCCACACACATACCTACTCCCTGCTGACGAGAGGCAACTACCTCGAAACACGTGTCCAGGGATGGCTAACGCGACACTCATTTTCATTTTAAACTTTTGGCATAGGCGTACCCGCCGACGCTACTTCATGGACCACAATTCTTTGGGGCAACACGCTGATGGGACTAGCAGAGTGCGGCCAATCGGATTTTTGTTTATCTTCAGGCTCCCTTGAGCCGGTGGGGCTGACGAGCCCATGGCTACGCACCTGCGCGCCTTGAGTGGTACTTTACCTGAGAATATTTTTTGGCAGCCTACGCAGCAACCCCACACAAATACCTACTCCCTGCTGACGAGAGGCAACTACCTCGAAACACGTGTCCAGGGATGGATAACGCGACACTCATTTTCATTTTAAACTTTTGGCATAGGCGTACCCGCCGACGCTACTTCATGGACCACAATTCTTTGGGGCAACACGCTGATAGGACTAGCAGAGTGCGGCCAATCGGATTTTTGTTTATATTCAGGCTCCCTTGAGCCGGTGGGGCTGACGAGCCCATGGCTACGCACCTGCGCGCCTTGAGTGGTACTTTACCTGAGAATATTTTTTGGCAGCCTACGCAGCAACCCCACACACATACCTACTCCCTGCTGACGAGAGGCAACTACCTCGAAACACGTGTCCAGGGATGGCTAACGCGACACTCATTTTCATTTTAAACTTTTGGCATAGGCGTACCCGCCGACGCTACTTCATGGACCACAATTCTTTGGGGCAACACGCTGATAGGACTAGCAGAGTGCGGCCAATCGGATTTTTGTTTATATTCAGGCTCCCTTGAGCCGGTGGGGCTGACGAGCCCATGGCTACGCACCTGCGCGCCTTGAGTGGTACTTTACCTGAGAATATTTTTTGGCAGCCTTCGCAGCAACCCCACACACATATCTACTCCCTGCTGACGAGAGGCAACTACCTCGAAACACGTGTCCAGGGATGGCTAACGCGACACTCATTTTCCTTTTAAACTTTTGGCATAGGCGTACCCGCCGACGCTACTTCATGGACCACAATTCTTTGGGGCAACACGCTGATAGGACTAGCAGAGTGCGGCCAATCGGATTTTTGTTTATATTCAGGCTCCATTGAGCCGGTGGGGCTGACGAGCCCATGGCTACGCACCTGCGCGCCTTGAGTGGTACTTTACCTGAGAATATTTTTTGGCAGCCTACGCAGAAACCCCACACACATACCTACTCCCTGCTGACGAGAGGCAACTACCTCGAAAGACATGTCCAGGGATGGCTAACGCAACACTCATTTTCATTTTAAACTTTTGGCATAGGCGTACCCGCCGACGCTACTTCATGGACCACAATTCTTTGGGGCAACACGCTGATAGGACTAGCAGAGTGTGGCCAATCGGATTTTTGTTTATATTCAGGCTCCCTTGAGCCGGTGGGGCTGACGAGCCCATGGCTACGCACCTGCGCGCCTTGAGTGGTACTTTACCTGAGAATATTTTTTGGCAGCCTACGCAGCAACCCCACACACATACATACTCCCTGCTGACGAGAGGCAACTACCTCGAAACAGTTGTCCAGGGATGGCTAATGCGACACTCATTTTCATTTTAAACTTTTGGCATAGGCGTACCCGCCGACGCTACTTCATGGACCACAATTCTTTGGGGCAACACGCTGATAGGACTAGCAGAGTGCGGCCAATCGGATTTTGGTTTATATTCAGGTTCCCTTGAGCCGGTGGGGCTGACGAGCCCATGGCTACGCACCTGCGCGCCTTGAGTGGTACTTTACCTGAGAATATTTTTTGGCAGCCTACGCAGCAACCCCACACACATACCTACTCCCTGCTGACGAGAGGCAACTACCTCGAAACACGTGTCTAGGGATGGCTAACGCAACACTCATTTTCATTTTAAACTTTTGGCATAGGCGTACCCGCCGACGCTACTTCATGGACCACAATTCTTTGGGGCAACACGCTGATAGGACTAGCAGAGTGCGGCCAATCGGATTTTTGTTTATATTCAGGCTCCCTTGAGCCGGTGGGGCTGACGAGCCCATGGCTACGCACCTGCGTGCCTTGAGTGGTACTTTACCTTTGAATATTTTTTGGCAGCCTACGCAGAAACCCCACACACATACCTACTCCCTGCTGACGAGAGGCAACTACCTCGAAACACGTGTCCAGGGATGGCTAACGCGACACTCATTTTCATTTTAAACTTTTGGCATAGGCGTACCCGCCGATGCTACTTCATGGACCACAATTCTTTGGGGCAACACGCTGATAGGACTAGCAGAGTGCGGCCAATCGGATTTTGGTTTATATTCAGGTTCCCTTGAGCCGGTGGGGCTGACGAGCCCATGGCTACGCACCTGCGCGCCTTGAGTGGTACTTTACCTGAGAATATTTTTTGGCAGCCTACGCAGCAACCCCACACACATACCTACTCCCTGCTGACGAGAGTCAACTACCTCGAAACACGTGTCCAGGGATGGCTAACGCGACACTCATTTTCATTTTAAACTTTTGTCATAGGCGTACCAGCCGACGCTACTTCATGGACCACAATTCTTTGGGGCAACACGCTGATAGGACTAGCAGAGTGCGGCCAATCGGATTTTTGTTTATATTTAGGCTCCCTTGAGCCGGTGGGGCTGACGAGCCCATGGCTACGCACCCGCGCGCCTTGAGTGGTACTTTACCTGAGAATATTTTTTGGCAGCCTACGCAGCAACCCCACACACATACCTACTCCCTGCTGACGAGAGGCAACTACCTCGAAACACGTGTCCAGGGATAGCTAACGCGACACTCATTTTCATTTTAATCTTTTGGCATAGGCGTACCCGCCGACGCTACTTCATGGACCACAATTCTTTGGGGCAACAAGCTGATAGGACTAGCAGAGTGCGGCCAATCGGATTTTTGTTTATATTCAGGCTCCCTTGAGCCGGTGGGGCTGACGAGCCCATGGCTACGCACCTGCGCGCCTTGAGTGGTACTTTACCTGAGAATATTTTCTGGCAGCCTACGCAGTAAGCCCACACACATACCTACTCCCTGCTGACGAGAGGCAACTACCTCGAAACAAGTGTCCAGGGATGGCTAACGCGACACTCATTTTCATTTTAAACTTTTGGCATAGGCGTACCCGCCGACGCTACTTCATGGACCACAATTCTTTGGGGCAACACGCTGATAGGACTAGCAGAGTGCGGCCAATCGGATTTTGGTTTATATTCAGGTTCCCTTGAGCCGGTGGGGCTGACGAGCCCATGGCTACGCACCTGCGCGCCTTGAGTGGTATTTTACCTGAGAATATTTTTTGCTAGCCTACACAGCAACCCCACACACATACCTACTCCCTGCTGACGAGAGGCAACTACCTCGAAACACGTGTCCAGGGATGGCTAACGCGACACTCATTTTCATTTTAAACTTTTGGCATAGGCGTACCCGCCTACGCTTCTTCATGGACCACAATTCTTTGGGGCAACACGCTGATAGGACTACCAGAGTGCGGCGAATCAGATTTTTGTTTATATTCAGGCTCCATTGAGCCGGTGGGACTGACGAGCCCATGGCTACACACCTGCGCGCCTTGAGTGGTACTTTACCTGAGAATATTTTTTGGCAGCCTACGCAGCAACCCCACATACCTACCTACTCCCTGCTGACGAGAGGCAACTACCTCGAAACAAGTGTCCAGGGATGGCTAACGCGACACTCATTTTCATTTTAAACTTTTGGCATAGGTGTACCCGCCGACGCTACTTCATGGACCACAATTCTTTGGGGAAACACGCTGATAGGACTAGCAGAGTGCGGCCAATCGGATTTTTGTTTATATTCAGGCTCCCTTGAGCCGGTGGGGCTGACGAGCCCATGGCTACGCACCTGCGCGCCTTGAGTGGTACTTTACCTGAGAATATTTTTTGGCAGCCTACGCAGCAACCCCACACACATACATACTCCCTGCTGACGAGAGGCAACTACCTCGAAACACTTGTCCAAGGATGGCTAATGCGACACTCATTTTCATTTTAAACTTTTGGCATAGGCGTACCCGCCGACGCTACTTCATGGACCACAATTCTTTGGGGCAACACGCTGATAGGACTAGCAGAGTGCAGCCAATCGGATTTTTGTTTATATTCAGGCTCCCTTGAGCCGGTGGGGCTGACGAGCCTAAGGCTACGCACCTGCGCGCCTTGAGTGGTACTTTACCTGAGAATATTTTTTGGCAGCCTACGCAGCAACCCCACACACATACCTACTCCCTGCTGACGAGAGGCAACTACCTCGAAACACGTGTCCAGGGATGGCTAACGCGACACTCATTTTCATTTTAAACTTTTGGCATAGGCGTACCCGCCGATGCTACTTCATGGACCACAATTCTTTGGGGCAACACGCTGATAGGACTAGCAGAGTGCGGCCAATCGGATTTTGGTTTATATTCAGGTTCCCTTGAGCCGGTGGGGCTGACGAGCCCATGGCTACGCACCTGCGCGCCTTGAGTGGTACTTTACCTGAGAATATTTTTTGGCAGCCTACGCAGCAACCCCACACACATACCTACTCCCTGCTGACGAGAGTCAACTACCTCGAAACACGTGTCCAGGGATGGCTAACGCGACACTCATTTTCATTTTAAACTTTTGTCATAGGCGTACCAGCCGACGCTACTTCATGGACCACAATTCTTTGGGGCAACACGCTGATAGGACTAGCAGAGTGTGGCCAATCGGATTTTTGTTTATATTTAGGCTCCCTTGAGCCGGTGGGGCTGACGAGCCCATGGCTACGCACCTGCGCGCCTTGAGTGGTACTTTACCTGAGAATATTTTTTGGCAGCCTACGCAGCAACCCCACACACATACCTACTCCCTGCTGACGAGAGGCAACTACCTCGAAACACGTGTCCAGGGATGGCTAACGCGACACTCATTTTCATTTTAAACTTTTGGCATAGGCGTACCCGCCGACGCTACTTCATGGACCACAATTCTTTGGGGCAACACGCTGATAGGACTAGCAGAGTGCGGCCAATCGGATTTTTGTTTATATTCAGGCTCCCTTGAGCCGGTGGGGCTGACGAGCCCATGGCTACGCACCTGCGTGCCTTGAGTGGTACTTTACCTGAGAATATTTTTTGGCAGCCTACGCAGAAACCCCACACACATACCTACTCCCTGCTGACGAGATGCAACTACCTCGAAACACGTGTCCAGGGATGGCTAACGCGACACTTATTTTCATTTTAAACTTTTGGCATAGGCGTACCCGCCGACGCTACTTCATGGACCACAATTCTTTGGGGCAACAAGCTGATAGGACTAGCAGAGTGCGGCCAATCGGATTTTTGTTTATATTCAGGCTCCCTTGAGCCGGTGGGGCTGACGAGCCCATGGCTACGCACCTGCGCGCCTTGAGTGGTACTTTACCTGAGAATATTTTCTGGCAGCCTACGCAGCAACCCCACACACATACCTACTCCCTGCTGACGAGAGGCAACTACCTCGAAACACGTGTCCTGGGATGGCTAACGCGACACTCATTTTCATTTTAAACTTTTGGCATAGGCGTACCCGCCTACGCTACTTCATGGACCACAATTCTTTGAGGCAACACGCTGATAGGACTACCAGAGTGCGGCGAATCAGATTTTTGTTTATATTCAGGCTCCCTTGAGCCGGTGGGGCTGACGAGCCCATGGCTACACACCTGCGCGCCTTGAGTGGTACTTTACCTGAGAATATTTTTTGGCAGCCTACGCAGCAACCCCACATACCTACCTACTCCCTGCTGACGAGAGGCAACTACCTCGAAACAAGTGTCCAGGGATGGCTAACGCGACACTCATTTTCATTTTAAACTTTTGGCATAGGTGTACCCGCCGACGCTACTTCATGGACCACAATTCTTTGGGGCAACACGCTGATAGGACTAGCAGAGTGCGGCCAATCGGATTTTTGTTTATATTCAGGCTCCCTTGAGCCGGTGGGGCTGACGAGCCCATGGCTACGCACCTGCGCGCCTTGAGTGGTACTTTACCTGAGAATATTTTTTGGCAGCCTACGCAGAAACCCCACACACATACCTACTCCCTGCTGACGAGAGGCAACTACCTCGAAACACGTGTCCAGGGATGGCTAACGCGACACTCATTTTCATTTTAAACTTTTGGGATAGGCGTACCCGCCGACGCTACTTCATGGACCACAATTCTTTGGGGCAACACGCTGATAGGACTAGCAGAGTGCGGCCAATCGGATTTTTGTTTATATTCAGGCTCCCTTGAGCTGGTGGGGCTGACGAGCCCATGGCTACGCACCTGCGCGCCTTGAGTGGTACATTACCTGAGAATATTTTTTGGCAGCCTACGCAGCAACCCCACACACATACCTACTCCCTGCTGACGAGAGGCAACTACCTCGAAACACGTGTCCAGGGATGGCTAACGCGACACTCATTTTCATTTTAAACTTTTGGCATAGGCGTACCCGCCGATGCTACTTCATGGACCACAATTCTTTGGGGCAACACGCTGATACGACTAGCAGAGTGCGGCCAATCGGATTTTTGTTTATATTCAGGCTCCCTTGAGCCGGTGGGGCTGATGAGCCCATGGCTACGCACCTGCGCTTCTTGAGTGGTACTTTACCTGAGAATATTTTTTGGCAGCCTACGCAGCAACCCCACACACATACCTACTCCCTGCTGACGAGAGTCAACTACCTCGAAACACGTGTCCAGGGATGGCTAACGCGACACTCATTTTCATTTTAAACTTTTGTCATAGGCGTACCAGCCGACGCTACTTCATGGACCACAATTCTTTGGGGCAACACGCTGATAGGACTAGCAGAGTGCGGCCAATCGGATTTTTGTTTATATTTAGGCTCCCTTGAGCCGGTGGGGCAGACGAGCCCATGGCTACGCACCTGCGCGCCTTGAGTGGTACTTTACCTGAGAATATTTTTTGGCAGCCTACGCAGCAACCCCACACACATACCTACTCCCTGCTGACGAGAGGCAACTACCTCGAAACACGTGTCCAGGGATGGCTAACGCGACACTCATTTTCATTTTAAACTTTTGGCATAGGCGTACCCGCCGACGCTACTTCATGGACCACAATTCTTTGGGGCAACACGCTGATAGGACTAGCAGAGTGTGGCCAATCGGATTTTTGTTTATATTCAGGCTCCCTTGAGCCGGTGGGGCTGACGAGCCCATGGCTACGCACCTGCGTGCCTTGAGTGGTACTTTACCTGAGAATATTTTTTGGCAGCCTACGCAGAAACCCCACACACATACCTACTCCCTGCTGACGAGATGCAACTACCTCGAAACACGTGTCCAGGGATGGCTAACGCGACACTTATTTTCATTTTAAACTTTTGGCATAGGCGTACCCGCCGACGCTACTTCATGGACCACAATTCTTTGGGGCAACAAGCTGATAGGACTAGCAGAGTGCGGCCAATCGGATTTTTGTTTATATTCAGGCTCCCTTGAGCCGGTGGGGCTGACGAGCCCATGGCTACGCACCTGCGCGCCTTGAGTGGTACTTTACCTGACAATATTTTCTGGCAGCCTACGCAGTAAGCCCACACACATACCTACTCCCTGCTGACGAGAGGCAACTACCTCGAAACAAGTGTCCAGGGATGGCTAACGCGACACTCATTTTCATTTTAAACTTTTGGCATAGGCGTACCCGCCGACGCTACTTCATGGACCACAATTCTTTGGGGCAACACGCTGATAGGACTAGCAGAGTGCGGCCAATCGGATTTTGGTTTATATTCAGGTTCCCTTGAGCCGGTGGGGCTGACGAGCCCATTGCTACGCACCTGCGCGCCTTGAGTGGTACTTTACCTGAGAATATTTTTTGCTAGCCTACGCAGCAACCCCACACACATACCTACTCCCTGCTGACGAGAGGCAACTACCTCGAAACACGTGTCCAGGGATGGCTAACGCGACACTCATTTTCATTTTAAACTTTTGGCATAGGCGTACCCGCCTACGCTACTTCATGGACCACAATTCTTTGGGGCAACACGCTGATAGGACTACCAGAGTGCGGCAAATCAGATTTTTGTTTATATTCAGGCTCCCTTGAGCCGGTGGGGCTGACGAGCCCATGGCTACACACCTGCGCGCCTTGAGTGGTACTTTACCTGAGAATATTTTTTGGCAGCCTACGCAGCAACCCCACATACCTACCTACTCCCTGCTGACGAGAGGCAACTACCTCGAAACAAGTGTCCAGGGATGGCTAACGCGACACTCATTTTCATTTTAAACTTTTGGCATAGGTGTACCCGCCGACGCTACTTCATGGACCACAATTCTTTGGGGCAACACGCTGATAGGACTAGCAGAGTGCGGCCAATCGGATTTTTGTTTATATTCAGGCTCCCTTGAGCCGGTGGGGCTGACGAGCCCATGGCTACGCACCTGCGCGCCTTGAGTGGTACTTTACCTGAGAATATTTTTTGGCAGCCTACGCAGAAACCCCACACACATACCTACTCCCTGCTGACGAGAGGCAACTACCTCGAAACACGTGTCCAGGGATGGCTAACGCGACACTCATTTTCATTTTAAACTTTTGGGATAGGCGTACCCGCCGACGCTACTTCATGGACCACAATTCTTTGGGGCAACACGCTGATAGGACTAGCAGAGTGCGGCCAATTGGATTTTTGTTTATATTCAGGCTCCCTTGAGCCGGTGGGGCTGACGAGCCCATGGCTACGCACCTGCGCGCCTTGAGTGGTACTTTACCTGAGAATATTTTTTGGCAGCCTACGCAGCAACCCCACACACATACCTACTCCCTGCTGACGAGAGGCAACTACCTCGAAACACGTGTCCAGGGATGGCTAACGCGACACTCATTTTCATTTTAAACTTTTGGCATAGGCGTACCCGCCGATGCTACTTCATGGACAACAATTCTTTGGGGCAACACGCTGATACGACTAGCAGAGTGCGGCCAATCAGATTTTTGTTTATATTCAGGCTCCCTTGAGCCGGTGGGGCTGACTAGCCCATGGCTACGCACCTGCGCTTCTTGAGTGGTACTTTACCTGAGAATATTTTTCGGCAGCTTACGCAGCAACCCCACACACATACCTACTCCCTGCTGACGAGAGGCAACTACATCGAAACACGTGTCCAGGGATGGCTAACGCGACACTCATTTTCATTTTAAACTTTTGGCATAGGCGTACCCGCCGACGCTACTTCATGGACCACAATTCTTTGGGGCAACACGCTGATGGGACTAGCAGAGTGCGGCCAATCGGATTTTTGTTTATCTTCGGGCTCCCTTGAGCCGGCGGGGCTGACGAGCCCATGGCTACGCACCTGCGCGCCTTGAGTGGTACTTTACCTGAGAATATTTTTTGGCAGCCTACGCAGCAACCCCACACACATACCTACTCCCTGCTGACGAGAGGCAACTACCTCGAAACACGTGTCCAGGGATGGCTAACGCGACACTCATTTTCATTTTAAACTTTTGGCATAGGCGTACCCGCCGACGCTACTTCATGGACCACAATTCTTTGGGGCAACACGCTGATAGGACTAGCAGAGTGCGGCCAATCGGATTTTTGTTTATATTCAGGCTCCCTTGAGCCGGTGGGGCTGACGAGCCCATGGCTACGCACCTGCGCGCCTTGAGTGGTACTTTACCTGAGAATATTTTTTGGCAGCCTTCGCAGCAACCCCACACACATACCTACTCCCTGCTGACGAGAGGCAACTACCTCGAAACACGTGTCCAGGGATGGCTAACGCGACACTCATTTTCCTTTTAAACTTTTGGCATAGGCGTACCCGCCGACGCTACTTCATGGACCACAATTCTTTGGGGCAACACGCTGATAGGACTAGCAGAGTGCGGCTGTGAGAAGTTGGCCTGATATGTAGTGCTCACTATTCTAGTGATCACTGTGTATCATTCCAAACGACCCTTATTGATGATTGGTTGTAAGTCAACCTTTTAGACCAGCTATCCTAGTAGCGTGGATACGAGCAGTCTTAGGCTAAACTCTAGAGGGCGTGTTAAGCCAGCTGTTTACCATCACATATACCCCTTGAACACCAAGTGAAAGGACACCACACAAGTTGTTATGAAAATAAAAGGATATTTATTTATAACAAGACTACCCTGGCTCTTTATGAGTCAGGGAGCTAAGCACACTACAAAACTCTTAGGAAAATACTTCAGTTACACAATTTAAACAAATGCCCGAGGGGCACGAGAAACCATCTACACTAACAGTGAAATGCGAATGGTTAGAGTCTGGAGGTACTGATTCCGGAGTGATCCGATCAGTGGGACTAAACGAAAAAGGAACTGGACATTTGTAGAGCGAACCTGCGATGGAGCACCGAGATGCTCGAGTTACCTAGCCCGGAGGCTGCGGCTGCGTGAAGTTCGGCAAGATGTCGGGAGTCCTCGTGTAGTCTCAGGAGCCTGAAAGAAGAAGTTGCTGGCAGGCGACCAGTGACGATGTTCAGAGCGATCCAAGCCTGGATCGGTGGTGAAGGAAAACCTGAAAGCAGAGGGGACTCAGTTCTCAACCGCTAGCCAGCGATCGTGTGGGTACCAGGAGGGTACCGGCTGAAGTCACCTCGACCAGGTGAGTGGGTGACGTCGGACTCGGCTGTTCCTCGGACCAGGAGGCGCGGCGGCGACCAGGATGGAGGGCGAGCTGTCCCACGAAGGTGTCTGCTGTCGATGATGCTGGGCCCAGGAAGGGGCAGCGGATCTTGGCAGTGGCCACCCAAGCGGGGGAGTCAAGATGGCGTCGGGAGTGGACCAGGAGGGTCCGTGGTACTCCTCTGTTGAAGGGGAGCAAGAGCCAGTCTGGAGCAACCAGACTAGTGATGAAACAATCGTGGTGCGTCGTGAAGAGGGCCACAAGCCGGTCGGCAAGTGGTCGAACAACGCGGTGAACAACAAGGAGCGGAAGGGCCCCCACGCAGATCTCGGGGATGCTGGGGAGGCAGACTTCGATGCTGGAGCTGCTCAGGGTTAGGGCTTCTCAAACCCTAGGTGCACTCACTCGAGGGTCCCTCGGTGGGCGTGCTAGATAAGCGTTGTGCAGGTTCTGAAGATAGCCGGTCCCGCAGGTCTCGTCACACCTACGACTCTCAGCTGAGCTGATGAGGGAGGTAAAAGGTCAGAGATGGCAGGGAACTCGGGTCTCGTCGAGCTGGGCAGTCTTGATCCGTAGGAGAGACTTACAGCAAACCGCAAGCGCTTAGATGGTGCCTGCTGGTGCAGGGTGGCTACTCCTTAGCCACAAGGGAGAGTCTTCAGAAATAGTCAAGAGTTCCTTTCGTGGAAAGTAGTTCGTGATTCGGAGTTATCCGATTATCTGATTATCCAATTTGGGAAGGGGACTCGCTCCTACCTTTATTCTAAGAAAAAGGGGCTGGCCCGTGACTAGGTTCTACCTATGGGTGGAGCCAGGAGGGGGGTGGTTACACCCCTATCCTTTGTCCGGCTTCGCGCCAGCTCAGGGGCTGGTGTGCCCCCGAAACTGGTTTGAGCCGGGCTATGCACAGTGAGCACCGGGGTGCCACTGGCAATCACCTTCCTTTCAGCCCTGCCTACCTGGGATACACAAACCCTGTCTGGGATGGTGCTAACACCGCCCTCGACAGGAAACCCTTTGTCCAAGCTCCCTTCGCTGGAAGGTCTCCCAGCAGCAGGAGGTCAGACTTGTGTCTGGTGGCAGCATCCATTTTGTGATGCTGAGGCTTGAGTCAACTTTAACCGGGGTTCAAGGTTACTTCCATGTCGTGTCCCTCTAAAAGGGGGGAATGCTAACCCCGTCACCAGGACTGGCGAGGGGTTCGTATTCCCATTCGTATGACACCTTACTCGACATGTATAGGTGATGCGATGCCAAAGTTAGCAAATAACCGCAAGGATTATAATGCATTAAAAGTAGTTGGCCCGCGTCACCATGGAACGGCTATTAGGACTTGGTTCCGCAAGCCGTCGACGGGCTCAGCTCGCGCCAGAGCACCGTCCCACATGATTCCCTGCACTCTGCCTTCAGGATTGTTAAGGCCTGCTATAGGAGTGACTGATAGGAATCCATGTGTCCATTTTAGGGTTTAGGTGTAGGAATACTACACCTACAGCAACGGGTGATTACACCACGTGGCCCCAGCTGTCATGCAGCCAGTTGTGTCAGATTTGGGCGGCCATTCCGGGGGTGGCATAATACATGCTTCAGCCCCTGGTAGGCCCTGGGTACACCGATGCCCTGGATACCTGTGGTATGCTGAGACAGGGACTGACAAGGCGGCCCAGTTCCAATTAGTGGATGCACCTAATGTACATGTGTGTTAATTTCGAGAGAGAACAGCTAGGCTGTGGGTCTGATTGGCAGGCCCACAGCCGGAGAAAGTCGTAAACCAATGAAGCAAAAGCAAAAATCTGGGTGATCATAGGATTGCAGACCCTACTCTCCTACATGACCCCCCCCCAAACTTTGGGACAATAAGCTAACCTTGACCAGGTGAGTCTTCTTGCTCTAAGTGGAAATACCTGGAGAGCCCATCTGCATTGCCATGATCAGTGCCAGGTCTATGCTCCACTGTGAAGTCCATCCCCTGTAGGGAAATGGACCACCTAAGTAGTTTGGGGTTTTCACCCTTCATTTGATTTAGCCACAAGAGGGGCTTATGGTCGGTCTGAATCTTGAAGTGAGTGCCAAACAAGTATGGCCTCAACTTCTTCAGGGCCCAAACCACAGCAAAGGCCTCCCTCTCAATAGCTGACCAATTCTTCTCTCTGGGGGTCAGCCTCCTGCTAATAAAAGCTATGGGCTGGTCATGACCATCAAAATTCAGTTGCGATAGAACAGCTCCCACACCCAGCTCCGAAGCGTCTGTTTGGACAATGAATGGTTTGGAGTAGTCTGGACTCTTTAGGATAGGTGCTGTGCACATGGCCCGCTTTAGGTCATCGAATGCCTTCTGACAGCTTGCTGTCCACTGAACTTTTTTTGGCATCTTTTTACTTGTCAGGTCGTTTAGCGGGGTCACAATGGATCCATAATTTCTGACAAATTTCCGGTAATAACCAGTCAGGCCCAAGAAAGCTCGAACCTGAGTCTGGGTGGTTGGAGGAGCCCAGTCCTGGATGGCCTGTATTTTGCTCTCCAATGGTTGAACCTGGCCTCCACCTACAAGGTGGCCCAGGTATACAACCTGTGTCTGCCCTATCTGGCACTTGGTGGCCTTGATAGTGAGGCCTGCCTTCTGCAGGGCCTCTAACACTTTCCTCAGGTGGACCAGGTGATCCTCCCAGGTGGAGCTAAAGACAGCGATATCGTCCAGATACGCCGCACAGAAGTCGTCCAACCCAGTGAGAACTCGATTCACCAGCCTTTGGAAGGTGGCAGGTGCATTTTTCAAACCAAAGGGCATTACCACGAACTGATAATGCCCACCCGGGGTAGAAAATGCTGTTTTGGGCTTGGCCTCCTCAGCTAACCTGATTTGCCAATACCCAGCTGTCAGGTCAAACGTACTTAAGTAGTTGGCCGAGGCCAACCGGTCGATAAGTTCGTCTGCTCTTGGTATCGGGTGGGCGTCGGTCTTAGTGACCGCATTGAGACCTCTGTAGTCCACGCAAAACCTCATCTCTTTCTTACCGCCCTGGGTGTGAGGTTTCGGCACGAGCACTACGGGACTAGCCCAGGGGCTGTCCGAGGGTTCAATGACTCCCAGCTCCAACATTTTCTGCACCTCTGTCTTGATGCAGTCTCTGACATGATCAGGTTGCCGATAGATTTTACTCTTTACGGGCAGACTGTCCCCAGTGTCGACCTCGTGGGTACACCACTTGGTCTGACTGGGTGTCAGAGAGAACATATGTCGAAAGGATTGAAGAACCTGTTTACAATCCTCTTGTTGATGTCCAGAGAGGCTGCCACAAAAGACAACACCATCTACTGATCCATCGTCAGGGTTCTGAGAGAGCAGGTCTGGGAGAGGGTCACTCTCCTCCTCCTGTCCCTCATCTGTGGCCATGAGCAAGCCCATGCCCTCCCTGTCGACATATGCCTTGAGCCTGTTTACATGGAGCACCCTGTGGGGGCTCCGGGGAGTTCCCAGGTCTACCAGGTAGGTGACCTCTCCCTTTTGCTCAATGATCGTGTGGGGCCCAGACCATTTGTCTTTGAGTGCTGCGGGGGCCACTGGCTCCAGCACCCACACCTTCTGTCCAGGCTGATACACAGTTAGGACAGCCTTTTGGTCGTGCCACGCTTTCTGTAATTCTTGGCTCGCCTCAAGGTTTTTAGACGCCTTTTCCATGTACTCCGCCATCCGCGAGCGGAGACCGAGCACATAGTCCACAATGTTTGATGCCGGCTTTCTGAGAGGTCTCTCCCATCCTTCCTTTACCAAACAAAGGGGTCCCCTTACAGGATGTCCGAACAGAAGCTCAAAAGGGCTGTAGCCAACCCCCTTCTGCGGGACCTCTCTGTAGGCGAACAAGAGGCAGGGTATCAGGACATCCCATCTCCGCCGAAGCTTTTCAGGTAGTCCGTGAATCATCCCTTTTAGGGTCCGGTTGAATCGCTCAACCAGCCCATTGCATTGTGGGTGATAGGGTGTGGTGAACTTGTAGTTGACACCACATTCCTTCCACATAGCAGTCAGATATCCCGACATGAAGTTCGCACCTCTGTCTGAGACGACCTCCTTAGGGAAGCCCACTCTGGAGAACACTCCAAGTAGGGCCCGTGCCACCACAGGTGCTGTAGTGGTCCTAAGGGGAATAGCTTCAGGATACCTGGTGGCGTGGTCCACCACCACCAGTATAAACTTGTGCCCTGATGCTGTCTGGGGTTCCATTGGTCCGACAATGTCGATCCCCACTCGTTCAAAGGGTACCCCCACCACTGGTAGTGGTATGAGGGGGGCCTTTGTCGTGCCACCTGACTTACCACTGGCTTGGCAAGTGACACAGGAGCGGCAAAACTCCTTCGTATCTTCGGACATGTGGGGCCAGTGAAAGTGTGGAACAATTCTGTCCCAAGTCTTATTCTGGCCTAAGTGACCTGCAAGGGGAATCTCGTGGGCCAAGGTGAGAAGGAAACCTCTCAGAGACAAGGGGATGACCAGCCTCCTGGTCGCACCAGGTTTGGGGTCTCTTGCCTCAGAGTACAGGAGTCCATCGTCCCAGTACACTTTGTGGGTACCTGTGGCGTTCCCTGCAGCCTCAGCAGCGGCCTGCTGTCTGAGGGGTTCAAGTGAGGGGCAGTCTAACTGTGCCTTCCCCAGGTCTTCCCTGGAGGGTCCCCCTGAGCCCAGAAACTCAACCTGACCAGGTTCAAGCTCTTGCAGCTCAGTTTCCCTCAGTTCTTTAAGGTCAGCCTCCTCGGAGACTTGATCCACGACCTGGGGCAAGGGGGAAGGCGAAGCCTTACCCTTACTGCTCCTTTTCTTGGAAGGTGTCTGGTCCGTTCTTCCAGGATCCAGCACCTGTTCAGTGGGGCATCTTTTGGCCTGTGACCTGGTCACAGCAAGGACATGTGCTGGCAAACCTAACATTTCCATGTGAGTCCTCTGCTCCACTTCTGACCATTGTGACGTTTCCAAATCGTTGCCCAACAGACATTCTACGGGGAGGTCTGAACTAACCACAACCTTTTTCGGGCCACTTACCCCTCCCCAGGAGAAATCAACAACTGCCATACTGTGATTGGTAGTGACGTTGCTGGCATTGGTCACTAGGTAACTGGTACCTAGCATGATCTGTCCAGGGTCCACGAAGTTAGGCGTCACCATGGTGACACTGGCACACGTGTCCCTGTAGGCCTGAGCCACTTTTCCATTTATCAAAGGTGTCTGCCTGTATTTGCCCAAAGTATTGGGACTGGCATCAGGGGACATATCCATATCCCCTGTACAGACAAGGACGGCCTGAGTGAGCGTGCCGACTAAGTCGTCACTCCCCTCGGTTCCCAAGGTTAACCCAACTAATGCCTTGGGAGGCGCACTACCACTGCTGACTGTACTAGGGGGCGCAGGTGCCTTAGGGGCTGCAGTGGTAGGAGTTTGCCCTCCTTTCTTGGTGCACTCACTAAACCAGTGAGTCTTACTTTTACAGTATTGGCACCACCTTTTTGACTGGCCTTCTTGAGTCTTCTTCTTCTGTGAAGCCTGACCCCCACCCTCTTTGGTTTGTTGGGGACCTGTCGAAGACTTCTGGTCATTTTGTTCGTTCTTGTTACCCTTTTGGTCTGCTTTCTTCTGACCACCCTGGTTCTGATTCTGGTTCTGCTTGACCCTTGTTCTGACCCATCTGTCTGCCTTCTTTCCCAATTCTTGGGGAGAGGTCAGATCCGAGTCGACAAGGTGCTGATGCAACAATTGGTTCTGACAGTTGTTTAAAATCTGTTCTCGCATGATAAGATTGTACAATCCTGTGTAATCAGTAACCTTGCTACCCAGCAACCAGCCTTCCAAAGCCTTAGTGGCACAATCGACAAAGTCAGCCCAATCCTGAGACTGAATTTTCTGGGTGTCCCGGAACAGCACCCGGTACTGTTCCGTGGTTAAGCCGAACCCATCAATCAGTGTGTTCTTCAGGACTTGGTAGTTGTTAGCATCCTCAGCTCTTGTAGTGAGGAGCTTGTCCCTTCCTTTACCTTCAAAGGAAAGCCACAGTATAGCTGCCCACTGACTTGGGGGGACGCACTGGACAGTGCAGGCCCTCTCCAAGGCAGTTATCCACTTGTGGATGTCGTCCCCTTGTTTAAAGGGGGGCACTATTTTACTCAGGTGTCTAGTGTCTATACCCCTGTCTTTCTCTCTATTGAGAATGCTGCCACCAGTGGGATCTAACCCACTTAATTTCTGCTCTCGGGCTAAGGCAAGTCTTTCTTTGGCGAGGGCAAGTTCTTCCCGCTCGATCCTCAGATTGACCTCCCGCATCTTCGCTTCATGCTCCCTCCTCTGAGGGGAAGTCATTCCTCTCTGAGAAGGTGCCTGAGAGACATGTGTATGAACCGATCTGCCAGAGCCTCTGGAGAGAGACCTAGCTCGTCCGTTCCCAAGGTTAAGCCTGCTTGAGCGTGGGCCCGGGGCTCCCCCAGTTCCATTCTCATGCCTGCTTAAGTTGGTCCTTGTAAGCCTGCCGACTACCACTGGACCTTTGTCTGCCTCGTCTCCCGATAACTCGTCCTCGTCCTCCTCCTCTGTGTGGAGGTCGAGGTCTGGGTCACCGAGGGTTCCCTCTAAGGGAGGCATGTTCCCATCTGCACTGGGGGGACCTGGGTTAGAGGACCTCCTAGCATCGTACGCCTCTAAGAGACCTATCAGTATTGCGATGGTAGGGTTAGAACCCTGGTTTAGCTTCCTGGAGGCACACAGTTGTCGCATCTCCTTGAAGCTAAGAGTTGCATATCGTGACACGACCTGTGGAGGGTCACTGACCACTAAGGGAGTCCCTGCAGACTCTCCGTGGACCGACATGCTTTTCTAGTGAGGTGTAAGTGTTGCACCTACCTACACTATGGGTTTACCTACTGATCCCTTGCTAAGAGTTGTAGTCAGGGTGTGCTAAGCCCTGTTACACTACAACAGCCGGTTCAGTAGAACTCTGAGTATTCTAAGTTAAGTTATATGTACCTGGATACTTATGTGATCTTTCACTGCGATATTCTTAGGATACGTGTGTGGTAAAACAACAGCAAGCTCAAATCCCAACCGCTGCTCACCAATGTGAGAAGTTGGCCTGATATGTAGTGCTCACTATTCTAGTGATCACTGTGTATCATTCCAAACGACCCTTATTGATGATTGGTTGTAAGTCAACCTTTTAGACCAGCTATCCTAGTAGCGTGGATACGAGCAGTCTTAGGCTAAACTCTAGAGGGCGTGTTAAGCCAGCTGTTTACCATCACATATACCCCTTGAACACCAAGTGAAAGGACACCACACAAGTTGTTATGAAAATAAAAGGATATTTATTTATAACAAGACTACCCTGGCTCTTTATGAGTCAGGGAGCTAAGCACACTACAAAACTCTTAGGAAAATACTTCAGTTGCACAATTTACACAAATGCCCGAGGGGCACGAGAAACCATCTACACTAACAGTGAAATGCGAATGGTTAGAGTCTGGAGGTACTGATTCCGGAGTGATCCGATCAGTGGGACTAAACGAAAAAGGAACTGGACATTTGTAGAGCGAACCTGCGATGGAGCACCGAGATGCTCGAGTTACCTAGCCCGGAGGCTGCGGCTGCGTGAAGTTCGGCAAGATGTCGGGAGTCCTCGTGTAGTCTCAGGAGCCTGAAAGAAGAAGTTGCTGGCAGGCGACCAGTGACGATGTTCAGAGCGATCCAAGCCTGGATCGGTGGTGAAGGAAAACCTGAAAGCAGAGGGGACTCAGTTCTCAACCGCTAGCCAGCGATCGTGTGGGTACCAGGAGGGTACCGGCTGAAGTCACCTCGACCAGGTGAGTGGGTGACGTCGGACTCGGCTGTTCCTCGGACCAGGAGGCGCGGCGGCGACCAGGATGGAGGGCGAGCTGTCCCACGAAGGTGTCTGCTGTCGATGATGCTGGGCCCAGGAAGGGGCAGCGGATCTTGGCAGTGGCCACCCAAGCGGGGGAGTCAAGATGGCGTCGGGAGTGGACCAGGAGGGTCCGTGGTACTCCTCTGTTGAAGGGGAGCAAGAGCCAGTCTGGAGCAACCAGACTAGTGATGAAACAATCGTGGTGCGTCGTGAAGAGGGCCACAAGCCGGTCGGCAAGTGGTCGAACAACGCGGTGAACAACAAGGAGCGGAAGGGCCCCCACGCAGATCTCGGGGATGCTGGGGAGGCAGACTTCGATGCTGGAGCTGCTCAGGGTTAGGGCTTCTCAAACCCTAGGTGCACTCACTCGAGGGTCCCTCGGTGGGCGTGCTAGATAAGCGTCGTGCAGGTTCTGAAGATAGCCGGTCCCGCAGGTCTCGTCACACCTACGACTCTCAGCTGAGCTGATGAGGGAGGTAAAAGGTCAGAGATGGCAGGGAACTCGGGTCTCGTCGAGCTGGGCAGTCTTGATCCGTAGGAGAGACTTACAGCAAACCGCAAGCGCTTAGATGGTGCCTGCTGGTGCAGGGTGGCTACTCCTTAGCCACAAGGGAGAGTCTTCAGAAATAGTCAAGAGTTCCTTTCGTGGAAAGTAGTTCGTGATTCGGAGTTATCCGATTATCTGATTATCCAATTTGGGAAGGGGACTCGCTCCTACCTTTATTCTAAGAAAAAGGGGCTGGCCCGTGACTAGGTTCTACCTATGGGTGGAGCCAGGAGGGGGGTGGTTACACCCCTATCCTTTGTCCGGCTTCGCGCCAGCTCAGGGGCTGGTGTGCCCCCGAAACTGGTTTGAGCCGGGCTATGCACAGTGAGCACCGGGGTGCCACTGGCAATCACCTTCCTTTCAGCCCTGCCTACCTGGGATACACAAACCCTGTCTGGGATGGTGCTAACACCGCCCTCGACAGGAAACCCTTTGTCCAAGCTCCCTTCGCTGGAAGGTCTCCCAGCAGCAGGAGGTCAGACTTGTGTCTGGTGGCAGCATCCATTTTGTGATGCTGAGGCTTGAGTCAACTTTAACCGGGGTTCAAGGTTACTTCCATGTCGTGTCCCTCTAAAAGGGGGGAATGCTAACCCCGTCACCAGGACTGGCGAGGGGTTCGTATTCCCATTCGTATGACACCTTACTCGACATGTATAGGTGATGCGATGCCAAAGTTAGCAAATAACCGCAAGGATTATAATGCATTAAAAGTAGTTGGCCCGCGTCACCATGGAACGGCTATTAGGACTTGGTTCCGCAAGCCGTCGACGGGCTCAGCTCGCGCCAGAGCACCGTCCCACATGATTCCCTGCACTCTGCCTTCAGGATTGTTAAGGCCTGCTATAGGAGTGACTGATAGGAATCCATGTGTCCATTTTAGGGTTTAGGTGTAGGAATACTACACCTACAGCAACGGGTGATTACACCACGTGGCCCCAGCTGTCGTGCAGCCAGTTGTGTCAGATTTGGGCGGCCATTCCGGGGGTGGCATAATACATGCTTCAGCCCCTGGTAGGCCCTGGGTACACCGATGCCCTGGATACCTGTGGTATGCTGAGACAGGGACTGACAAGGCGGCCCAGTTCCAATTAGTGGATGCACCTAATGTACATGTGTGTTAATTTTGAGAGAGAACAGCTAGGCTGTGGGTCTGATTGGCAGGCCCACAGCCGGAGAAAGTCGTAAACCAATGAAGCAAAAGCAAAAATCTGGGTGATCATAGGATTGCAGACCCTACTCTCCTACAGCGGCCAATCGGATTTTTGTTTATATTCAGGCTCCATTGAGCCGGTGGGGCTGACGAGCCCATGGCTACGCACCTGCGCTCCTTGAGTGGTACTTTACCTGAGAATATTTTTTGGCAGCCTACGCAGAAACCCCACACACATACCTACTCCCTGCTGACGAGAGGCAACTACCTCGAAAGACGTGTCCAGGGATGGCTAACGCAACACTCATTTTCATTTTAAACTTTTGGCATAGGCGTACCCGCCGACGCTACTTCATGGACCACAATTCTTTGGGGCAACACGCTGATAGGACTAGCAGAGTGTGGCCAATCGGATTTTTGTTTATATTCAGGCTCCCTTGAGCCGGTGGGGCTGACGAGCCCATGGCTACGCACCTGCGCGCCTTGAGTGGTACTTTACCTGAGAATATTTTTTGGCAGCCTACGCAGCAACCCCACACACATACATACTCCCTGCTGACGAGAGGCAACTACCTCGAAACAGTTGTCCAGGGATGGCTAATTCGACACTCATTTTCATTTTAAACTTTTGGCATAGGCGTACCCGCCGACGCTACTTCATGGACCACAATTCTTTGGGGCAACACGCTGATAGGACTTGCAGAGTGCGGCCAATCGGATTTTGGTTTATATTCAGGTTCCCTTGAGCCGGTGGGGCTGACGAGCCCATTGCTACGCACCTGCGCGCCTTGAGTGGTACTTTACCTGAGAATATTTTTTGGCAGCCTACGCAGCAACCCCACACACATACCTACTCCCTGCTGACGAGAGGCAACTACCTCGAAACACGTGTCCAGGGATGGCTAACGCGACACTCATTTTCATTTTAAACTTTTGGCATAGGCGTACCCGCCTACGCTACTTCATGGACCACAATTCTTTGGGGCAACACGCTGATAGGACTACCAGAGTGCGGCCAATCGGATTTTTGTTTATATTCAGGCTCCCTTGAGCCGGTGGGGCTGACGAGCCCATGGCTACACACCTGCGCGCCTTGAGTGGTACTTTACCTGAGAATATTTTTTGGCAGCCTACGCAGCAACCCCACATACCTACCTACTCCCTGCTGACGAGAGGGAACTACCTCGAAACAAGTGTCCAGGGATGGCTAACGCGACACTCATTTTCATTTTAAACTTTTGGCATAGGTGTACCCGCCGACGCTACTTCATGGACCACAATTCTTTGAGGCAACACGCTGATAGGACTAGCGGAGTGCGGCCAATCGGATTTTTGTTTATATTCAGGCTCCCTTGAGCCGGTGGGGCTGACGAGCCCATGGCTACGCACCTGCGCGCCTTGAGTGGTACTTTACCTGAGAATATTTTTTGGCAGCCTACGCAGAAACCCCACACACATACCTACTCCCTGCTGACGAGAGGCAACTACCTCGAAACACGTGTCCAGGGATGGCTAACGCGACACTCATTTTCATTTTAAACTTTTGGGATAGGCGTACCCTCCGACGCTACTTCATGGACCACAATTCTTTGGGGCAACACGCTGATAGGACTAGCAGAGTGTGGCCAATCGGATTTTTGTTTATATTCAGGCTCCCTTGAGCCGGTGGGGCTGACGAGCCCATGGCTACGCACCTGCGCGCCTTGAGTGGTACTTTACCTGAGAATATTTTTTGGCAGCCTACGCAGCAACCCCACACACATACCTACTCCCTGCTGACGAGAGGCAACTACCTCGAAACACGTGTCCAGGGATGGCTAACGCGACACTCATTTTCATTTTAAACTTTTGGCATAGGCGTACCCGCCGATGCTACTTCATGGACCACAATTCTTTGGGGCAACACGCTGAGACGACTAGCAGAGTGCGGCCAATCGGATTTTTGTTTATATTCAGGCTCCCTTGAGCCGGTGGGGCTGACGAGCCCATGGCTACGCACCTGCGCTTCTTGAGTGGTACTTTACCTGAGAATATTTTTCGGAAGCTTACGCAGCAACCCCACACACATACCTACTCCCTGCTGACGACAGGCAACTACATCGAAACACGTGTCCAGGGATGGCTAACGCGACACTCATTTTCATTTTAAACTTTTGGCATAGGCGTACCCGCCGACGCTACTTCATGGACCACAATTCTTTGGGGCAACACGCTGATGGGACTAGCAGAGTGCGGCCAATCGGATTTTTGTTTATCTTCAGGCTCCCTTGAGCCGGTGGGGCTGACGAGCCCATGGCTACGCACCTGCGCGCCTTGAGTGGTACTTTACCTGAGAATATTTTTTGGCAGCCTACGCAGCAACCCCACACACATACCTACTCCCTGCTGACGAGAGGCAACTACCTCGAAACACGTGTCCAGGGATGGCTAACGCGACACTCATTTTCATTTTAAACTTTTGGCATAGGCGTACCCGCCGACGCTACTTCATGGACCACAATTCTTTGGGGCAACACGCTGATAGGACTAGCAGAGTGCGGCCAATCGGATTTTTGTTTATATTCAGGCTCCCTTGAGCCGGTGGGGCTGACGAGCCCATGGCTACGCACCTGCGCGCCTTGAGTGGTACTTTACCTGAGAATATTTTTTGGCAGCCTTCGCAGCAACCCCACACACATACCTACTCCCTGCTGACGAGAGGCAACTACCTCGAAACACGTGTCCAGGGATGGCTAACGCGACACTCATTTTCCTTTTAAACTTTTGGCATAGGCGTACCCGCCGACGCTACTTCATGGACCACAATTCTTTGGGGCAACACGCTGATAGGACTAGCAGAGTGCGGCCAATCGGATTTTTGTTTATATTCAGGCTCCATTGAGCCGGTGGGGCTGACGAGCCCATGGCTACGCACCTGCGCTCCTTGAGTGGTACTTTACCTGAGAATATTTTTTGGCAGCCTACGCAGAAACCCCACACACATACCTACTCCCTGCTGACGAGAGGCAACTACCTCGAAAGACGTGTCCAGGGATGGCTAACGCAACACTCATTTTCATTTTAAACTTTTGGCATAGGCGTACCCGCCGACGCTACTTCATGGACCACAATTCTTTGGGGCAACACGCTGATAGGACTAGCAGAGTGTGGCCAATCGGATTTTTGTTTATATTCAGGCTCCCTTGAGCCGGTGGGGCTGACGAGCCCATGGCTACGCACCTGCGCGCCTTGAGTGGTACTTTACCTGAGAATATTTTTTGGCAGCCTACGCAGCAACCCCACACACATACATACTCCCTGCTGACGAGAGGCAACTACCTCGAAACAGTTGTCCAGGGATGGCTAATGCGACACTCATTTTCATTTTAAACTTTTGGCATAGGCGTACCCGCCGACGCTACTTCATGGACCACAATTCTTTGGGGCAACACGCTGATAGGACTTGCAGAGTGCGGCCAATCGGATTTTGGTTTATATTCAGGTTCCCTTGAGCCGGTGGGGCTGACGAGCCCATGGCTACGCACCTGCGCGCCTTGAGTGGTACTTTACCTGAGAATATTTTTTGGCAGCCTACGCAGCAACCCCACACACATACCTACTCCCTGCTGACGAGAGGCAACTACCTCGAAACACGTGTCCAGGGATGGCTAACGCGACACTCATTTTCATTTTAAACTTTTGGCATAGGCCTACCCGCCGACGCTACTTCATGGACCACAATTCTTTGGGGCAACACGCTGATAGGACTAGCAGAGTGCGGCCAATCGGATTTTTGTTTATATTCAGGCTCCCTTGAGCCGGTGGGGCTGACGAGCCCATGGCTACGCACCTGCGTGCCTTGAGTGGTACTTTACCTGAGAATATTTTTTGGCAGCCTACGCAGAAACCCCACACACATACCTACTCCCTGCTGACGAGAGGCAACTACCTCGAAACACGTGTCCAGGGATGGCTAACGCGACACTCATTTTCATTTTAAACTTTTGGCATAGGCGTACCCGCCGACGCTACTTCATGGACCACAATTCTTTGGGGCAACACGCTGATAGGACTAGCGGAGTGCGGCCAATCGGATTTTTGTTTATATTCAGGCTCCCTTGAGCCGGTGGGGCTGACGAGCCCATGGCTATGCACCTGCGCGCCTTGAGTGGTACTTTACCTGAGAATATTTTTTGGCAGCCTACGCAGCAACCCCACACACATACCTACTCCCTGCTGACAAGAGGCAACTACCTCGAAACACTTGTCCAGGGATGGCTAAGACGACACTCATTTTCATTTTAAACTTTTGGCATAGGCGTACCCGTCGACGCTACTTCATGGACCACAATTCTTTGGGGCAAAACGCTGATAGGACTAGCAGAGTGTGGCCAATCGGATTTTTGTTTATATTCAGGCTCCCTTGAGCCGGTGGGGCTGACGAGCCCATGGCTACGCACCTGCGCGCCTTGAGTGGTACTTTACCTGAGAATATTTTTTGGCAGCCTACGCAGAAACCCCACACACATACCTACTCCCTGCTGATGAGAGGCAACTACCTCGAAAGACGTGTCCAGGGATGGCTAACGCAACACTCATTTTCATTTTAAACTTTTGGCATAGGCGTACCCGCCGACGCTACTTCATGGACCACAATTCTTTGGGGCAACACGCTGATAGGACTAGCAGAGTGTGGCCAATCGGATTTTTGTTTATATTCAGGCTCCCTTGAGCCGGTGGGGCTGACGAGCCCATGGCTACGCACCTGCGCGCCTTGAGTGGTACTTTACCTGAGAATATTTTTTGGCAGCCTACGCAGCAACCCCACACACATACATACTCCCTGCTGACGAGAGGCAACTACCTCGAAACACTTGTCCAGGGATGGCTAATGCGACACTCATTTTCATTTTAAACTTTTGGCATAGGCGTACCCGCCGACGCTACTTCATGGACCACAATTCTTTGGGGCAACACCCTGATAGGACTAGCAGAGTGCGGCCAATCGGATGTTTGTTTATATTCAGGCTCCCTTGAGCCGGTGGGGCTGACGAGCCTAAGGCTACGCACCTACGCGCCTTGAGTGGTACTTTACCTGAGAATATTTTTTGGCAGCCTACGCAGCAACCCCACACACATACCTACTCCCTGCTGACGAGAGGCAACTACCTCGAAACACGTGTCCAGGGATGGCTAACGCGACACTCATTTTCATTTTAAACTTTTGGCATAGGCGTACCCGCCGATGCTACTTCATGGACCACAATTCTTTGGGGCAACACGCTGATAGGACTAGCAGAGTGCGGCCAATCGGATTTTTGTTTATATTCAGGCTCCCTTGAGCCGGTGGGGCTGACGAGCCCATGGCTACGCACCTGCGCGCCTTGAGTGGTACTTTACCTGAGAATATTTTCTGGCAGCCTACGCAGCAACCCCACACACATACCTACTCCCTGCTGACGAGAGGCAACTACCTCGAAACAAGTGTCCAGGGATGGCTAACGCGACACTCATTTTCATTTTCAACTTTTGGCATAGGCGTACCCGCCGACGCTACTTCATGGACCACAATTCTTTGGGGCAACACGCTGATAGGACTAGCAGAGTGCGGCCAATCGGATTTTGGTTTATATTCAGGTTCCCTTGAGCCGGTGGGGCTGACGAGCCCATGGCTACGCACCTGCGCGCCTTGAGTGGTACTTTACCTGAGAATATTTTTTGCTAGCCTACGCAGCAACCCCACACACATACCTACTCCCTGCTGACGAGAGGCAACTACCTCGAAACACGTGTCCAGGGATGGCTAACGCGACACTCATTTTCATTTTAAACTTTTGGCATAGGCGTACCCGCCTACGCTACTTCATGGACCACAATTCTTTGGGGCAACACGCTGATAGGACTACCAGAGTGCGGCGAATCAGATTTTTGTTTATATTCAGGCTCCCTTGAGCCGGTGGGGCTGACGAGCCCATGGCTACGCACCTGCGCGCCTTGAGTGGTACTTTACCTGAGAATATTTTTTGGCAGCCTACGCAGCAACCCCACATACCTACCTACTCCCTGCTGACGAGAGGCAACTACCTCGAAACAAGTGTCCAGGGATGGCTAACGCGACACTCATTTTCATTTTAAACTTTTGGCATAGGTGTACCCGCCGACGCTACTTCATGGACCACAATTCTTTGGGGCAACACGCTGATAGGACTAGCAGAGTGCGGCCAATCGGATTTTTGTTTATATTCAGGCTCCCTTGAGCCGGTGGGCCTGACGAGCCCATGGCTACGCACCTGCGCGCCTTGAGTGGTACTTTACCTGAGAATATTTTTTGGCAGCCTACGCAGAAACCCCACACACATACCTACTCCCTGCTGACGAGAGGCAACTACCTAGAAACACGTGTCCAGGGATGGCTAACGCGACACTCATTTTCATTTTAAACTTTTGGGATAGGCGTACCCGCCGACGCTACTTCATGGACCACAATTCTTTGGGGCAACACGCTGATAGGACTAGCAGAGTGCGGCCAATCGGATTTTTGTTTATATTCAGGCTCCCTTGAGCCGGTGGGGCTGACGAGCCCATGGCTACGCACCTGCGCGCCTTGAGTGGTACTTTACCTGAGAATATTTTTTGGCAGCCTACGCAGCAACCCCACACACATACCTACTCCCTGCTGACGAGAGGCAACTACCTCGAAACACGTGTCCAGGGATGGCTAACGCGACACTCATTTTCATTTTAAACTTTTGGCATAGGCGTACCCGCCGACGCTACTTCATGGACCACAATTCTTTGGGGCAACACGCTGATAGGACTAGCAGAGTGCGGCCAATCAGATTTTTGTTTATATTCAGGCTCCCTTGAGCCGGTGGGGCTGACGAGCCCATGGCTACGCACCTGCGCGCCTTGAGTGGTACTTTACCTGAGAATATTTTTTGGCAGCCTACGCAGAAACCCCACACACATACCTACTCCCTGCTGACGAGAGGCAACTACCTCGAAACACGTGTCCAGGGATGGCTAACGCGACACTCATTTTCATTTTAAACTTTTGGCATAGGCGTACCCGCCGATGCTACTTCATGGACCACAATTCTTTGGGGCAACACGCTGATACGACTAGCAGAGTGCGGCCAATCGTTTTTTTGTTTATATTCAGGCTCCCTTGAGCCGGTGGGGCTGACGAGCCCATGGCTACGCACCTGCGCTTCTTGAGTGGTACTTTACCTGAGAATATGTTTTGGCAGCCTACGCAGCAACCCCACACACATACCTACTCCCTGCTGACGAGAGTCAACTACCTCGAAACACGTGTCCAGGGATGGCTAACGCGACACTCATTTTCATTTTAAACTTTTGTCATAGGCGTACCAGCCGACGCTACTTCATGGACCACAATTCTTTGGGGCAACACGCTGATAGGACTAGCAGAGTGCGGCCAATCGGATTTTTGTTTATATTTAGGCTCCCTTGAGCCGGTGGGGCTGACGAGCCCATGGCTACGCACCTGCGCGCCTTGAGTGGTACTTTACCTGAGAATATTTTTTGGCAGCCTACGCAGCAACCCCACACACATACCTACTCCCTGCTGACGAGAGGCAACTACCTCGAAACACGTGTCCAGGGATGGCTAACGCGACACTCATTTTCATTTTAAACTTTTGGCATAGGCGTACCCGCCGACGCTACTTCATGGACCACAATTCTTTGGGGCAACACGCTGATAGGACTAGCAGAGTGCGGCCAATCAGATTTTTGTTTATATTCAGGCTCCCTTGAGCCGGTGGGGCTGACGAGCCCATGGCTACAGACCTGCGTGCCTTGAGTGGTACTTTACCTGAGAATATTTTTTGGCAGCCTACGCAGAAACCCCACACACATACCTACTCCCTGCTGACGAGATGCAACTACCTCGAAACACGTGTCCAGGGATGGCTAACGCGACACTTATTTTCATTTTAAACTTTTGGCATAGGCGTACCCGCCGACGCTACTTCATGGACCACAATTCTTTGGGGCAACAAGCTGATAGGACTAGCAGAGTGCGGCCAATCGGATTTTTGTTTATATTCAGGCTCCCTTGAGCCGGTGGGGCTGACGAGCCCATGGCTACGCACCTGCGCGCCTTGAGTGGTACTTTACCTGACAATATTTTCTGGCAGCCTACGCAGTAAGCCCACACACATACCTACTCCCTGCTGACGAGAGGCAACTACCTCGAAACAAGTGTCCAGGGATGGCTAACGCGACACTCATTTTCATTTTAAACTTTTGGCATAGGCGTACCCGCCGACGCTACTTCATGGACCACAATTCTTTGGGGCAACACGCTGATAGGACTAGCAGAGTGCGGCCAATCGGATTTTGGTTTATATTCAGGTTCCCTTGAGCCGGTGGGGCTGACGAGCCCATGGCTACGCACCTGAGCGCCTTGAGTGGTACTTTACCTGAGAATATTTTTTGCTAGCCTACGCAGCAACCCCACACACATACCTACTACATGCTGACGAGAGGCAACTACCTCGAAACACGTGTCCAGGGATGGCTAACGCGACACTCATTTTCATTTTAAACTTTTGGCATAGGCGTACCCGCCTACGCTACTTCATGGACCACAATTCTTTGGGGCAACACGCTGATAGGACTACCAGAGTGCGGCGAATCAGATTTTTGTTTATATTCAGGCTCCCTTGAGCCGGTGGGGCTGACGAGCCCATGGCTACACACCTGCGCGCCTTGAGTGGTACTTTACCTGAGAATATTTTTTGGCAGCCTACGCAGCAACCCCACATACCTACCTACTCCCTGCTGACGAGAGGCAACTACCTCGAAACAAGTGTCCAGGGATGGCTAACGCGACACTCATTTTCATTTTAAACTTTTGGCATAGGTGTACCCGCCGACGCTACTTCATGGACCACAATTCTTTGGGGCAACACGCTGATAGGACTAGCAGAGTGCGGCCAATCGGATTTTTGTTTATATTCAGGCTCCCTTGAGCCGGTGGGGCTGACGAGCCCATGGCTACGCACCTGCGCGCCTTGAGTGGTACTTTACCTGAGAATATTTTTTGGCAGCCTACGCAGAAACCCCACACACATACCTACTCCCTGCTGACGAGAGGCAACTACCTCGAAACACGTGTCCAGGGATGGCTAACGCGACACTCATTTTCATTTTAAACTTTTGGGATAGGCGTACCCGCCGACGCTACTTCATGGACCACAATTCTTTGGGGCAACACGCTGATAGGACTAGCAGAGTGCGGCCAATCGGATTTTTGTTTACATTCAGGCTCCCTTGAGCCGGTGGGGCTGACAAGCCCATGGCTACGCACCTGCGCGCCTTGAGTGGTACTTTACCTGAGAATATTTTTTGGCAGCCTACGCAGCAACCCCACACACATACCTACTCCCTGCTGACGAGAGGCAACTACCTCGAAACACGTGTCCAGGGATGGCTAACGCGACACTCATTTTCATTTTAAACTTTTGGCATAGGCGTACCCGCCGATGCTACTTCATGGACCACAATTCTTTGGGGCAACACGCTGATACGACTAGCAGAGTGCGGCCAATCGGATTTTTGTTTATATTCAGGCTCCCTTGAGCCGGTGGGGCTCACGAGCCCATGGCTACGCACCTGCGCTTCTTGAGTGGTACTTTACCTGAGAATATTTTTCGGCAGCTTACGCAGCAACCCCACACACATACCTACTCCCTGCTGACGAGAGGCAACTACATCGAAACACGTGTCCAGGGATGGCTAACGCGACACTCATTTTCATTTTAAACTTTTGGCATAGGCGTACCCGCCGACGCTACTTCATGGACCACAATTCTTTGGGGCAACACGCTGATGGGACTAGCAGAGTGCGGCCAATCGGATTTTTGTTTATCTTCAGGCTCCCTTGAGCCGGTGGGGCTGACGAGCCCATGGCTACGCACCTGCGCGCCTTGAGTGGTACTTTACCTGAGAATATTTTTTAGCAGCCTACGCAGCAACCCCACACACATACCTACTCCCTGCTGACGAGAGGCAACTACCTTGAAACACGTGTCCAGGGATGGCTAACGCGACACTCATTTTCATTTTAAACTTTTGGCATAGGCGTACCCGCCGACGCTACTTCATGGACCACAATTCTTTGGGGCAACACGCTGATAGGACTAGCAGAGTGCGGCCAATCGGATTTTTGTTTATATTCAGGCTCCCTTGAGCCGGTGGGGCTGACGAGCCCATGGCTACGCACCTGCGCGCCTTGAGTGGTACTTTACCTGAGAATATTTTTTGGCAGCCTTCGCAGCAACCCCACACACATACCTACTCCCTGCTGACGAGAGGCAACTACCTCGAAACACGTGTCCAGGGATGGTTAACGCGACACTCATTTTCCTTTTAAACTTTTGGCATAGGCGTACCCGCCGACGCTACTTCATAGACCACAATTCTTTGGGGCAACACGCTGATAGGACTAGCAGAGTGCGGCCAATCGGATTTTTGTTTATATTCAGGCTCCATTGAGCCGGTGGGGCTGACGAGCCCATGGCTACGCACCTGCGCTCCTTGAGTGGTACTTTACCTGAGAATATTTTTTGGCAGCCTACGCAGAAACCCCACACACATACCTACTCCCTGCTGACGAGAGGCAACTACCTCGAAAGACGTGTCCAGGGATGGCTAACGCAACACTCATTTTCATTTTAAACTTTTGGCATAGGCGTACCCGCCGACGCTACTTCATGGACCACAATTCTTTGGGGCAACACGCTGATAGGACTAGCAGAGTGTGGCCAATCGGATTTTTGTTTATATTCAGGCTCCCTTGAGCCGGTGGGGCTGACGAGCCCATGGCTACGCACCTGCGCGCCTTGAGTGGTACTTTACCTGAGAATATTTTTTGGCAGCCTACGCAGCAACCCCACACACATACATACTCCCTGCTGACGAGAGGCAACTACCTCGAAACAGTTGTCCAGGGATGGCTAATGCGACACTCATTTTCATTTTAAACTTTTGGCATAGGCGTACCCGCCGACGCTACTTCATGGACCACAATTCTTTGGGGCAACACGCTGATAGGACTTGCAGAGTGCGGCCAATCGGATTTTGGTTTATATTCAGGTTCCCTTGAGCCGGTGGGGCTGACGAGCCCATGGCTACGCACCTGCGCGCCTTGAGTGGTACTTTACCTGAGAATATTTTTTGGCAGCCTACGCAGCAACCCCACACACATACCTACTCCCTGCTGACGAGAGGCAACTACGTCGAAACACGTGTCCAGGGATGGCTAACGCGACACTCATTTTCATTTTAAACTTTTGGCATAGGCCTACCCGCCGACGCTACTTCATGGACCACAATTCTTTGGGGCAACACGCTGATAGGACTAGCAGAGTGCGGCCAATCGGATTTTTGTTTATATTCAGGCTCCCTTGAGCCGGTGGGGCTGACGAGCCCATGGCTACGCACCTGCGTGCCTTGAGTGGTACTTTACCTGAGAATATTTTTTGGCAGCCTACGCAGAAACCCCACACACATACCTACTCCCTGCTGACGAGAGGCAACTACCTCGAAACACGTGTCCAGGGATGGCTAACGCGACACTCATTTTCATTTTAAACTTTTGGCATAGGCGTACCCGCCGACGCTACTTCATGGACCACAATTCTTTGGGGCAACACGCTGATAGGACTAGCGGAGTGCGGCCAATCGGATTTTTGTTTATATTCAGGCTCCCTTGAGCCGGTGGGGCTGACGAGCCCATGGCTATGCACCTGCGCGCCTTGAGTGGTACTTTACCTGAGAATATTTTTTGGCAGCCTACGCAGCAACCCCACACACATACCTACTCCCTGCTGACAAGAGGCAACTACCTCGAAACACTTGTCCAGGGATGGCTAAGACGACACTCATTTTCATTTTAAACTTTTGGCATAGGCGTACCCGTCGACGCTACTTCATGGACCACAATTCTTTGGGGCAAAACGCTGATAGGACTAGCAGAGTGTGGCCAATCGGATTTTTGTTTATATTCAGGCTCCCTTGAGCCGGTGGGGCTGACGAGCCCATGGCTACGCACCTGCGCGCCTTGAGTGGTACTTTACCTGAGAATATTTTTTGGCAGCCTACGCAGAAACCCCACACACATACCTACTCCCTGCTGATGAGAGGCAACTACCTCGAAAGACGTGTCCAGGGATGGCTAACGCAACACTCATTTTCATTTTAAACTTTTGGCATAGGCGTACCCGCCGACGCTACTTCATGGACCACAATTCTTTGGGGCAACACGCTGATAGGACTAGCAGAGTGTGGCCAATCGGATTTTTGTTTATATTCAGGCTCCCTTGAGCCGGTGGGGCTGACGAGCCCATGGCTACGCACCTGCGCGCCTTGAGTGGTACTTTACCTGAGAATATTTTTTGGCAGCCTACGCAGCAACCCCACACACATACATACTCCCTGCTGACGAGAGGCAACTACCTCGAAACACTTGTCCAGGGATGGCTAATGCGACACTCATTTTCATTTTAAACTTTTGGCATAGGCGTACCCGCCGACGCTACTTCATGGACCACAATTCTTTGGGGCAACACCCTGATAGGACTAGCAGAGTGCGGCCAATCGGATTTTTGTTTATATTTAGGCTCCCTTGAGCCGGTGGGGCTGACGAGCCTAAGGCTACGCACCTGCGCGCCTTGAGTGGTACTTTACCTGAGAATATTTTTTGGCAGCCTACGCAGCAACCCCACACACATACCTACTCCCTGCTGACGAGAGGCAACTACCTCGAAACACGTGTCCAGGGATGGCTAACGCGACACTCATTTTCATTTTAAACTTTTGGCATAGGCGTACCCGCCGATGCTACTTCATGGACCACAATTCTTTGGGGCAACACGCTGATAGGACTAGCAGAGTGCGGCCAATCGGATTTTGGTTTATATTCAGGTTCCCTTGAGCCGGTGGGGCTGACATGCCCATGGCTACGCACCTGCGCGCCTTGAGTGGTACTTTACCTGAGAATATTTTTTGGCAGCCTACGCAGCAACCCCACACACATACCTACTCCCTGCTGACGAGAGTCAACTACCTCGAAACACGTGTCCAGGGATGGCTAACGCGACACTCATTTTCATTTTAAACTTTTGGCATAGGCGTACCCGCCGACGCTACTTCATGGACCACAATTCTTTGGGGCAACACGCTGATAGGACTAGCAGAGTGCGGCCAATCGGATTTTTGTTTATATTCAGGCTCCCTTGAGCCGGTGGGGCTGACGAGCCCATGGCTACGCACCTGCGTGCCTTGAGTGGTACTTTACCTGAGAATATTTTTTGGCAGCCTATGCAGAAACCCCACACACATACCTACTCCCTGCTGACGAGAGGCAACTACCTCGAAACACGTGTCCAGGGATGGCTAACGCGACACTCATTTTCATTTTAAACTTTTGGCATAGGCGTACCCGCCGACGCTACTTCATGGACCACAATTCTTTGGGGCAACAAGCTGATAGGACTAGCAGAGTGCGGCCAATCGGATTTTTGTTTATATTCAGGCTCCCTTGAGCCGGTGGGGCTGACGAGCCCATGGCTACGCACCTGCGCGCCTTGAGTGGTACTTTACCTGAGAATATTTTCTGGCAGCCTACGCAGCAACCCCACACACATACCTACTCCCTGCTGACGAGAGGCAACTACCTCGAAACAAGTGTCCAGGGATGGCTAACGCGACACTCATTTTCATTTTAAACTTTTGGCATAGGCGTACCCGCCGACGCTACTTCATGGACCACAATTCTTTGGGGCAACACGCTGATAGGACTAGCAGAGTGCGGCCAATCGGATTTTGGTTTATATTCAGGTTCCCTTGAGCCGGTGGGGCTGACGAGCCCATGGCTACGCACCTGCGCGCCTTGAGTGGTGCTTTACCTGAGAATATTTTTTGCTAGCCTACGCAGCAACCCCACACACATACCTACTCCCTGCTGACGAGAGGCAACTACCTCGAAACACGTGTCCAGGGATGGCTAACGCGACACTCATTTTCATTTTAAACTTTTGGCATAGGCGTACCCGCCTACGCTACTTCATGGACCACAATTCTTTGGGGCAACACGCTGATAGGACTACCAGAGTGCGGCGAATCAGATTTTTGTTTATATTCAGGCTCCCTTGAGCCAGTGGGGCTGACGAGCCCATGGCTACGCACCTGCGCGCCTTGAGTGGTACTTTACCTGAGAATATTTTTTGGCAGCCTACGCAGCAACCCCACATACCTACCTACTCCCTGCTGACGAGAGGCAACTACCTCGAAACAAGTGTCCAGGGATGGCTAACGCGACACTCATTTTCATTTTAAACTTTTGGCATAGGTGTACCCGCCGACGCTACTTCATGGACCACAATTCTTTGGGGCAACACGCTGATAGGACTAGCAGAGTGCGGCCAATCAGATTTTTGTTTATATTCAGGCTCCCTTGAGCCGGTGGGGCTGACGAGCCCATGGCTACGCACCTGCGCGCCTTGAGTGGTACTTTACCTGAGAATATTTTTTGGCAGCCTACGCAGAAACCCCACACACATACCTACTCCCTGCTGACGAGAGGCAACTACCTCGAAACACGTGTCCAGGGATGGCTAACGCGACACTCATTTTCATTTTAAACTTTTGGGATAGGCGTACCCGCCGACGCTACTTCATGGACCACAATTCTTTGGGGCAACACGCTGATAGGACTAGCAGAGTGCGGCCAATCGGATTTTTGTTTATATTCAGGCTCCATTGAGCCGGTGGGGCTGACGAGCCCATGGCTACGCACCTGCGCTCCTTGAGTGGTACTTTACCTGAGAATATTTTTTGGCAGCCTACGCAGAAACCCCACACACATACCTACTCCCTGCTGACGAGAGGCAACTACCTCGAAAGACATGTCCAGGGATGGCTAACGCAACACTCATTTTCATTTTAAACTTTTGGCATAGGCGTACCCGCCGACGCTACTTCATGGACCACAATTCTTTGGGGCAACACGCTGATAGGACTAGCAGAGTGTGGCCAATCGGATTTTTGTTTATATTCAGGCTCCCTTGAGCCGGTGGGGCTGACGAGCCCATGGCTACGCACCTGCGCGCCTTGAGTGGTACTTTACCTGAGAATATTTTTTGGCAGCCTACGCAGCAACCCCACACACATACATACTCCCTGCTGACGAGAGGCAACTACCTCGAAACAGTTGTCCAGGGATGGCTAATGCGACACTCATTTTCATTTTAAACTTTTGGCATAGGCGTACCCGCCGACGCTACTTCATGGACCACAATTCTTTGGGGCAACACGCTGATAGGACTTGCAGAGTGCGGCCAATCGGATTTTGGTTTATATTCAGGTTCCCTTGAGCCGGTGGGGCTGACGAGCCCATGGCTACGCACCTGCGCGCCTTGAGTGGTACTTTACCTGAGAATATTTTTTGGCAGCCTACGCAGCAACCCCACACACATACCTACTCCCTGCTGACGAGAGGCAACTACGTCGAAACACGTGTCCAGGGATGGCTAACGCGACACTCATTTTCATTTTAAACTTTTGGCATAGGCCTACCCGCCGACGCTACTTCATGGACCACAATTCTTTGGGGCAACACGCTGATAGGACTAGCAGAGTGCGGCCAATCGGATTTTTGTTTATATTCAGGCTCCCTTGAGCCGGTGGGGCTGACAAGCCCATGGCTACGCACCTGCGTGCCTTGAGTGGTACTTTACCTGAAAATATTTTTTGGCAGCCTACGCAGAAACCCCACACACATACCTACTCCCTGCTGACGAGAGGCAACTACCTCGAAACACGTGTCCAGGGATGGCTAACGCGACACTCATTTTCATTTTAAACTTTTGGCATAGGCGTACCCGCCGACGCTACTTCATGGACCACAATTCTTTGGGGCAACACGCTGATAGGACTAGCGGAGTGCGGCCAATCAGATTTTTGTTTATATTCAGGCTCCCTTGAGCCGGTGGGGCTGACGAGCCCATGGCTATGCACCTGCGCGCCTTGAGTGGTACTTTACCTGAGAATATTTTTTGGCAGCCTACGCAGCAACCCCACACACATACCTACTCCCTGCTGACAAGAGGCAACTACCTCGAAACACTTGTCCAGGGATGGCTAAGACGACACTCATTTTCATTTTAAACTTTTGGCATAGGCGTACCCGTCGACGCTACTTCATGGACCACAATTCTTTGGGGCAAAACGCTGATAGGACTAGCAGAGTGTGGCCAATCGGATTTTTGTTTATATTCAGGCTCCCTTGAGCCGGTGGGGCTGACGAGCCCATGGCTACGCACCTGCGCGCCTTGAGTGGTACTTTACCTGAGAATATTTTTTGGCAGCCTACGCAGAAACCCCACACACATACCTACTCCCTGCTGATGAGAGGCAACTACCTCGAAAGACGTGTCCAGGGATGGCTAACGCAACACTCATTTTCATTTTAAACTTTTGGCATAGGCGTACCCGCCGACGCTACTTCATGGACCACAATTCTTTGGGGCAACACGCTGATAGGACTAGCAGAGTGTGGCCAATCGGATTTTTGTTTATATTCAGGCTCCCTTGAGCCGGTGGGGCTGACGAGCCCATGGCTACGCACCTGCGCGCCTTGAGTGGTACTTTACCTGAGAATATTTTTTGGCAGCCTACGCAGCAACCCCACACACATACATACTCCCTGCTGACGAGAGGCAACTACCTCGAAACACTTGTCCAGGGATGGCTAATGCGACACTCATTTTCATTTTAAACTTTTGGCATAGGCGTACCCGCCGACGCTACTTCATGGACCACAATTCTTTGGGGCAACACCCTGATAGGACTAGCAGAGTGCGGCCAATCGGATTTTTGTTTATATTCAGGCTCCCTTGAGCCGGTGGGGCTGACGAGCCTAAGGCTACGCACCTGCGCGCCTTGAGTGGTACTTTACCTGAGAATATTTTTTGGCAGCCTACGCAGCAACCCCACACACATACCTACTCCCTGCTGACGAGAGGCAACTACCTCGAAACACGTGTCCAGGGATGGCTAACGCGACACTCATTTTCATTTTAAACTTTTGGCATAGGCGTACCCGCCGATGCTACTTCATGGACCACAATTCTTTGGGGCAACACGCTGATAGGACTAGCAGAGTGCGGCCAATCGGATTTTGGTTTATATTCAGGTTCCCTTGAGCCGGTGGGGCTGACGAGCCCATGGCTACGCACCTGCGCGCCTTGAGTGGTACTTTACCTGAGAATATTTTTTGGCAGCCTACGCAGCAACCCCACACACATACCTACTCCCTGCTGACAAGAGTCAACTACCTCGAAACACGTGTCCAGGGATGGCTAACGCGACACTCATTTTCATTTTAAACTTTTGGCATAGGCGTACCCGCCGACGCTACTTCATGGACCACAATTCTTTGGGGCAACACGCTGATAGGACTAGCAGAGTGCGGCCAATCGGATTTTTGTTTATATTCAGGCTCCCTTGAGCCGGTGGGGCTGACGAGCCCATGGCTACGCACCTGCGTGCCTTGAGTGGTACTTTACCTGAGAATATTTTTTGGCAGCCTATGCAGAAACCCCACACACATACCTACTCCCTGCTGATGAGAGGCAACTACCTCGAAACACGTGTCCAGGGATGGCTAACGCGACACTCATTTTCATTTTAAACTTTTGGCATAGGCGTACCCGCCGACGCTACTTCATGGACCACAATTCTTTGGGGCAACAAGCTGATAGGACTAGCAGAGTGCGGCCAATCGGATTTTTGTTTATATTCAGGCTCCCTTGAGCCGGTGGGGCTGACGAGCCCATGGCTACGCACCTGCGCGCCTTGAGTGGTACTTTACCTGAGAATATTTTCTGGCAGCCTACGCAGCAACCCCACACACATACCTACTCCCTGCTGACGAGAGGCAACTACCTCGAAACAAGTGTCCAGGGATGGCTAACGCGACACTCATTTTCATTTTAAACTTTTGGCATAGGCGTACCCGCCGACGCTACTTCATGGACCACAATTCTTTGGGGCAACACGCTGATAGGACTAGCAGAGTGCGGCCAATCGGATTTTGGTTTATATTCAGGTTCCCTTGAGCCGGTGGGGCTGACGAGCCCATGGCTACGCACCTGCGCGCCTTGAGTGGTACTTTACCTGAGAATATTTTTTGCTAGCCTACGCAGCAACCCCACACACATACCTACTCCCTGCTGACGAGAGGCAACTACCTCGAAACACGTGTCCAGGGATGGCTAACGCGACACTCATTTTCATTTTAAACTTTTGGCATAGGCGTACCCGCCTACGCTACTTCATGGACCACAATTCTTTGGGGCAACACGCTGATAGGACTACCAGAGTGCGGCGAATCAGATTTTTGTTTATATTCAGGCTCCCTTGAGCCGGTGGGGCTGACGAGCCCATGGCTACGCACCTGCGCGCCTTGAGTGGTACTTTACCTGAGAATATTTTTTGGCAGCCTACGCAGCAACCCCACATACCTACCTACTCCCTGCTGACGAGAGGCAACTACCTCGAAACAAGTGTCCAGGGATGGCTAACGCGACACTCATTTTCATTTTAAACTTTTGGCATAGGTGTACCCGCCGACGCTACTTCATGGACCACAATTCTTTGGGGCAACACGCTGATAGGACTAGCAGAGTGCGGCCAATCAGATTTTTGTTTATATTCAGGCTCCCTTGAGCCGGTGGGGCTGACGAGCCCATGGCTACGCACCTGCGCGCCTTGAGTGGTACTTTACCTGAGAATATTTTTTGGCAGCCTACGCAGAAACCCCACACACATACCTACTCCCTGCTGACGAGAGGCAACTACCTCGAAACACGTGTCCAGGGATGGCTAACGCGACACTCATTTTCATTTTAAACTTTTGGGATAGGCGTACCCGCCGACGCTACTTCATGGACCACAATTCTTTGGGGCAACACGCTGATAGGACTAGCAGAGTGCGGCCAATCGGATTTTTGTTTATATTCAGGCTCCCTTGAGCCGGTGGGGCTGACGAGCCCATGGCTACGCAGCTGCGCGCCTTGAGTGGTACTTTACCTGAGAATATTTTTTGGCAGCCTACGCAGCAACCCCACACACATACCTACTCCCTGCTGACGAGAGGCAACTACCTCGAAACACGTGTCCAGGGATGGCTAACGCGACACTCATTTTCATTTTAAACTTTTGGCATAGGCGTACCCGCCGACGCTACTTCATGGACCACAATTCTTTGGGGCAACACGCTGATAGGACTAGCAGAGTGCGGCCAATCGGATTTTTGTTTATATTCAGGCTCCCTTGAGCCGGTGGGGCTGACGAGCCCATGGCTACGCACCTGCCCGCCTTGAGTGGTACTTTACCTGAGAATATTTTTTGGCAGCCTACGCAGAAACCCCACACACATACCTACTCCCTGCTGACGAGAGGCAACTACCTCGAAACACGTGTCCAGGGATGGCTAACGCGACACTCATTTTCATTTTAAACTTTTGGCATAGGCGTACCCGCCGACACTACTTCATGGACCACAATTCTTTGGGGCAACACGCTGATAGAACTAGCAGAGTGCGGCCAATCGGATTTTTGTTTATATTCAGGCTCCCTTGAGCCGGTGGGGCTGACGAGCCCATGGCTACGCACCTGCGCGCCTTGAGTGGTGCTTTACCTGAGAATATTTTTTGGCAGCCTACGCAGAAACCCCACACACATACCTACTCCCTGCTGACGAGAGGCAACTACCTCGAAACACGTGTCCAGGGATGGCTAACGCGACACTCATTTTCATTTTAAACTTTTGGCATAGGCGTACCCGCCGACGCTACTTCATGGACCACAATTCTTTGGGGTAACACGCTGATAGGACTAGCAGAGTGCGGCCAATCGGATTTTTATTCTCCTCACATTTGTTTAATTCCTATCACAGCTTCATTTTCTTGATACCTTGAGTTTTCTCTCTATTTGTTTCCCTTCAACACTGCCTCCTTATGCAGGCTCAGCTCAACATCTGCACTCCTACATTCTGTTTTAGTTTTTAAGGGCCATATTATCAAGGAACGGCGATAACATTAAAGGTTCTGGTGTGAACATGGGCTTCTATGGAAATTCACAAGGGCATATTATCAAGCCCATTATCGCTGCTTTAGCGGCAGTTTCCTGCCGCTAAAGCGGCGATAATGTTATCGCCGTTCCTTGATAACATGGCCCTCAGTTTTCTTAGCTTTGTGTAATGGTAGTGTAGCTGAGGCATGAAACCCTGAGGTGGTGGTTGTCGGGGCTCCAGGAGGACGCCAGTTGCTCACGGGCCACAGATGTGCCCAAATTGATGACGCCACTGGGCCTCATATATCTTTCATGGGTGGGTTTCTGCATGAAGTTCTTGGAACCCGAGACTCTGCAAATCACAACATAGTTTTCACCACCTGTCAATCGTGTGTGCAGAAAATATTCTCGCTCAATGCTCTCTTTTTATCCTCTGTGATGAAGCGATAAGCCAGTTTGTGGCAGATGTTTTCGAGCTGCTGAAATCTTAATGCTTCTTGAGAGCTGCAGCTCCTGGTGAAATATCCATGCTCGCCTTAGTACCATACACGGATTTCTGTGTAAGACAATATGAATCTACAAATGAGCGATGTAGCTGTTGAATGTCCATTCTCTTTGGAAGTACTCAGTTTAAAAAAGTATACTCTGTATAAATCGATGGAAACCAAGAATGTTTTTAAATTGCAGTGCTGAGGCTACAAACTCCATGTAATCCTTCATTATTGTACTTTGGTAATGAGATATACACACGAACAAGACAATACAAGCACTGACAAACCCTGAGTGTATGGCTTTTTTAATATGAGAATATGCTTCATTGCTGATTGGTAATGTTGCACGTGTGTTTTTGTAGAAGAGCGAATGGGTTAATGCAATAGTGAGTTAATAGTTGGGTGGAAGGATAAGAGTATTAATACATCGATCAATCATTCGCTGCACGGATGGATGAGTGAATGGATGAGTAAATCGATGAGAGCATAGATGAGTGTGACTTGTTAAAATGTTTACACTGCTGGTGCTGTGGCTAGTCAGCAGCAGGCTAGCACACAAGAGGTCTCTGTTCCTCAAAACACCCAACACTGTTATGAACCCTCAGCCACAGCTTCCTGTGGGAGTAGTAGGGATTGCATTGAATGGATGCTTACAATGTGTAAAGAATCATCTCTATTACGCCAAAAATGCCACTGTAATGCAAAGAATAGCATTATGTCAGAAACGTAATGGCATCATCATGTCATTGGTTCCCCACTTATACCATTGATTACCACTTTTCAGTATGTCTAGAATTATCACCAGTCTGTCCAGGCCAGCGTTACACTACGAATGGGCAGGACCATGTCATAGATAATGACATTATACCAAGATTTACCACCATTATGTCAGATAGGGGCCCCATGATGTCACAGATGAATTTAATGTATGCAGATGGAAGTACATCACCAGATGCCTAGAGTGATCTGCAAACGAGGAATCAGGTCACAGTGGCTACCGAGAGGGTTACTGGCAAACATGGCTATAAGTGGGATAAAAAACTAGGGCGGTTGCTCAAAGGGGCGTGACCAATGTAATTAGGGCGTGGCTTACAAAATAAGCTTAAAATCTGTGCTTAGCATAGTGTGCTTCCCCATCAAAATTTGCTGCTTCTGTCAGTGCATCCAGAATTATAACACAACTAGTAACATTACACCTATAACAAGCCAGGTGATGTTGGATTTACTAATAAATGTTAGTTGCATAGGATAAAAAAAAGTCAATAACTATAGCTTTGTTGTATAGAATATTGAAAAGGCTTCAGTTCTGAAATGATGAGACTGTGAAAGAACTATAAGAAGTCTCTTTGATCTTACATCAAAGGTAGTGGGGGGTGGTTCTGCAGCAGAGGTAAGATTTTTTTTCATTCAGAGGGTGAGGCTAAAAATGGGGAACCCGATTGTGACCCGTCTCAGCAGCTGCTTTTTAGAACTTACCTTCCTTGTATAGAATATAGAAAATGCTTCATTTCTGAAAGAATAAGTATCTTTACTACGCATGCGATAGATCGCGTGCCATTACAACGCAGTTGTTACAACGACCACGTTGTTACATCGCAAAGCATTACATCGCAAGTTGTTACAGCGACTTGCTGTAAGGGGTGCGCTGGATTTAGGAATAGTATTATTTACTATTCTTACTCCAGTTTGTGGAACAGCAAGGAAGGTATTGGATTGTAAATGCAACACCTTGTGCCCCCTTGCCAAGTTGTTGTAACAACTTGCGATGTAATGATTCGTGATGTTACAACGCAGTCGTTGTAAAGACTGCCTTGTAATGGCATGTGATCTATCGCATGCTTAGTAAAAGCTGTTTCCAGTTCTGAAATGATGAGACTGTGAAAGAACTATAAGGAGTCTCTTTGAACTTACATCAAAGGCAGTTGACAGTGGTACTGCTGCAGTGGTAAGATTTATTTTTTCCTTCAGAGGGTTAGGCCAAAAATGCAGAGCCCGATAGTGACCCGCTTCAGCAGCTGCTTTTTAGAACTGGTGGTGCTGAGCACCGGCAGGACCCAGCCAATTTAAAGCCCTGCTGACAGAATTATCAACATCAGTACAATGCTTTCTCTCTCACACACACATACACAGTGGCGTAACACAACTTAAGACCCACCCCCTTGCAAAGTACATCCAGCGGGGGCCTGAGGACTCCCTGCACCGTGGAGGCTAAGGGGGGCTTATGTTACACCGCTGCACATACACACATGCACGCATACAGTTGCACACACCCTACTACGATGATGCACCCAGGTAGGTGTGAAGGGAGCACATCACGCCACTCCACCCAGCAAACTTTTTTTTAACCTTTTTCTTCGACATCAGCTCATACTAATAATCAATAATCAGAACCCTACAGCCAATGAACAATTGGCAGTTGTTCTCCCAAACCAATTCCACGCCACAGTACGGTCTCAGAAACCAAACTGCCAATGGAATGACGGAAAGCGTGCTTTGTAAGTGTCTATTAAAAATTGCCACTTGCGTGCAGCATTTAACACTTGTGTAAGGAGATGAATGTACCCTACACGTTCCCCTTTCAGTGAATTATAAAAACTCTCGCCAAATGGCTCTTACTGAAGACAAAATGGAAACATTAGTCACGTTCTATAAATCATACTCCCAAACAGATTGACTGTGACCAAATAAAAAGATTAAAAAACATGAATAAACGAAAAACATGCTTTTAAATCTCTATTCTCCTTTGTTCTTGAGGTCAAGACTTTACACAGTAAATAAGAAATTATGCATCAAAAATCAATGTCGAAATTAAAATCCCTTTGCTCACTTTCTGAATAAGTTCTGCTAAAACCAGGTTCAAAGTTGATTCAAAGCACAGCTTATTTGTCTCTTTCTTGTCCATGAAAAAGCACTGTGTTTGTTTTATGTTTACATACAAACAGACATGTGGAACTGATTTTCTCTTTGGGAGGTCGTGACTTATTTTAATGTAACAAAATGTGGTATTTATCAGTTTAAAGGTCATGCGCAAGTTAGTGCATCAGAGGAGATGAACACGAGGCTGTGTGACCTCATATCATTCTCAATCATAATTTATATTGAGATTTATTTTCGAATTTGTGGGAGAAAGTTGATGGGAATGGACAGCTGAGTCGGACAAATGGGAGGAAAAAGGACACTCTGGAAGGAGACCTAGGAGGTGGGAGAGAGAGGTACAGGAGTAGAGAGCAAGCAGGTTTAAGAAAACAGCCCTTTTTTCATGAGCGCCCCTCTTTTTTCCTTTATTTGGACTGCTAGATGCTGGTTTTCTACTCTGACGGTGAACTGGAGCCCACCAACCAGGCCCCGGGGCCGGAGCTCTCTCCCTAAAACTGATATGTGTGGATTGGAAATCCCAGTTGACAAGGACTCTAACCCCCTTATAAGTCCCTGGGATATGGTACTAGCGGTATCCAGGGCCTGGGTTTTGAAGTGGTCACCAGGGCCTGAAGCCCTGTTTGGGCTGGCCACCTTGAGAGCCATTACAACGCGGTTATTACCACGCTGTGCAGTTACATCGCATGCGTTACAACGCATGCGATGTTACAACGCTATGCCATTAGAACGCAAGTCTGTACATCGACTTGCGCTAGATGGCGTGCTAACATTACAAATAGTGTAGTTTACTATCCCAACACCTTCCCTACTGTTAAGTGGACTGGAGTTGGAATAGTAAATTACACTTCTTTAATGTCAGCACGCCATCTAGCGCAAGTCGATGTAAAGACTTGCGTTCTAATGGCATAGCGTTGTAACATCGCATGCGTTGTAACGCATGCGATGTAACTGCACGCGTGGTAAAAACCCGCGTTGTAATATCATACATCCAAGGTGTGGGCATGTAAGTACAAGCTTATATGTCCCTATAGCAGCCTTTACAATTAGTGATAAGTAATTGAAGTCCATAGGATAGCATGAGCTGGCACCTGGGCAAACCCGAGGTTAGCAGCTCTATTTGGGACCACTTAAATAAGGTACCAATCAATGTGCCTCCGCACTCCTGACATGACTCTCATGTCAAGGATGACGTGGCATGCACCCAGGTGGCTACCTTTGAGATTGCCCACCTGCTTGCCCCAGCATTTCATGTGTCTGGCTGCCAGCACATGCTTGCTGCCACTAAGGAGGGAGTCCGACCCCAGCTGAAAAGTGTGAACCCTTCCAGGAGTGAAAAACAATGGCCTGGACAGGCAGGAGGTCACACTTCTCTCCGTAACAGGCTGACTAGGGAAATGGCAGATCAAGGCGGTGAGCTTCAAAGGCTGTACAATTTGTAATTTGCGACCAGACTGCCTTCCAAATGAGGACATATTCTTCCTCCTGCTGCCAGGCCCTTATGCACCCAGGCAGGTGGGACAATGAGATCGTTAGGAGGTGTACAGCCCCAGAAGGCTAGGCACACCTCTGGGGTGGGCTACCTGTTTTGTACAACTGAAAGAGATGTCTATCATTTTTATAAGTCATAGAATAGAGGGTTTTGGGTAGAAAAGGTGACCTCTGGATGTGGTCACTTCATGGTTGGATTAGCTGCTGGGGCAAGAAGCCCATTAGCCACATGCACCCACACATCCTAATGCCCCTATATCTAGGATTTAAAGGCTACCCCTGACACCAGAACCTCAGTTCTGAACCAACGTACATCAAATAGCACAAAGAAGAGACCCGAGTCTGTGACAAAGGGACTTGCACAAACCAAAAGAGGGATACTCTACACCTGTGGCAACATTCCTGGAACTGCATGATCTTGGCTGTTCCTAGGCTAAAGCTCAGTTTCCCCAGACAGAGGGAACCCTGTGAGAGCCAGAAGCAAACTCAAAATTCCTTGGACTAGTGGCACTAGTCTCATGCAACCACAGGTAAAAACAACATATGGAACCAAAGACTAAATGGCCATTGGGCCCTCTGAGGGATCGCCCAGAAGTAGTTGGTCCAGTGCATTATAGAAAATGTAGTCCTGACTCCACAAAGTTTTAGGCGGCTACTGTGTTCCCCTGGACCTCCGGATGTCAAAATAACTTTCTGATGTGATTACCACTGCCAAGGCTTAGTGGTCACCAGTCCAGCAACCATCACATTTACTCGATGCTGCACCTCAAGGGAACTCTGCAAAACCTTCATCCGATGTAAGCAGTGGCTTCCTTGTCAACATTTTGCACTCTGTTCCCCACCAACACTCTGTAAGCATTAAAACCAGCTTTGCCGCTGCTCCTGCTTCAGCACCAAGGATAGTCAGTGCAACTCTGTACCCCGGCTTCTCACGGCTGGTACAATCAAACTAACTGTTATCCCGTGGTCCAGGGACCCACATCACCTTTACCCTCCTTGGCTTCTGCGCAACTCAACCTGCAAGTGACTGTTTGTCACAAGTGGTTTTTACCACTGAACACAATCATAATCTTTTGCAGTATTATTTTGCACTTATTTAATATTGGTACTAAAATCCATAACCTTGGTTATATGTATCCAATTTCGTTCATTTTGGTATCTAAATTAAGATAAAAATCTGCTTCAGTTTTATAAATTGGTGTTGGATTTCTTTTGAGTTATGTCAATTACTTATCATCCATGTTAGTACTCTGGAATGATTAACACATGTTCCTCTAGTAACGCCCGACTGCTCTTTGCCACTCTACCAGGACTGAGTTAAGGATTTATTATTGTGAATCCAAGGAGCCTGTGAGTGTATAGATGGTGAGTGAATAGGGAAGCTAGATGTGCATTGTAAAATCTCAGTACAATTTGCAAAATGTGAGAGCTGAAAGAGGACGGAAAACTGAGATGAAAGGGGATGAAATATTGCAGGAGGGGAGTTGAGAAAGATAAATGACTTGCAATGAAAGAGACCATAAGAAGGGAAAGCTACAGATGGAATGGTGGCATATAAGCCCAGAGTGGTGAGGTGCTGAGGAATAGGAGTGAAGGTGTGTCTTGTACAGGCTGAAGTGACAATGATGGTGAGCAAGGGAGGATGAAGTAGCATGACTTGAGAGGTACTGGGCAGCACATCTATGAAAAGTATTGATATTTTGTTGTCTGAGAAAATGGTTGGTAATATTGTGAGGCCTAAATGTAAGAGTTACAGTGAGAGGTATTGTGTAAACCACTTTTATTTTTATGGAACAGAGAAAGTCATACAAAATAAAGCACCCCATTATGATCAGGACCAATGAGATGTTATACATTAACTTGAAGGCTGGCAACTAATCATACATAGCAAAGAGGAGAGACCAAAGGGAGGGGAGAAAATCCAAATAAAACATTTTTCTAAGACTTCACATCTGACACTGCATTGTGAATATAAATTTACACTATAAAATAGATTCTATAGTAGAAGATGCAGGTGTGCTAAAGTGCTATTGAAAGAAGAGGAGGGAATAAATACATTAATAAGTGAATACATTATTTCTCCTTGTTGAATTGAGTTTAAAGTATTGCATAAGTTATCCTACTTTTGCCTTGGATTTCCAAACCTATGAATAGTAAAATTACTCTTAATCAGTATTGAGCAGAGCAACACGAAAGTGCTGTGGATTTATGCAAGCCCTCCATCTCGCTCCCTCGCTTCCTCTTCCGTTTCCTTCTCCATCGCTTCCCATTTCTACTTCTCTTTGCCTTTTACCCCTTGCTTAGTAATTTATTTTGATGGACTTGAGTTTCAGTCATCTTTCCATACAGAGAGGTCCTGAGGCAAACATAAAGTGCAGTGTTTGTCTGTTGTAGATGTGTATAAAGAATACCTCGTATAATAGTCTATTCCTGGTGCTGAAATCCCTTTATCTAAAGCATAATTTACGACTTTTCCATTTCTTTTTAAAAATAAGATTCACGACTAACTTAATCTTTTTCATACAGTGTGCAAACATACTTAAGAAATATCATTTTGACGATAAAAAGGGTGGGGTAAATGTTATCTCCTGTTTTTTTTGGGGTTCCCCCCTCACCCCCACAAGCTGTTATAAATTGATCTGGGTGAACTAACAGCCCAGAAATAGTTGCTCACACCATTCCCTGCTTAGTGCCAGTATTGCCAAATGTTGTTAAATTTATTCAAAGCCCCTATGCGTTTGGCATAGGCCTCTTCGAAATTCATAGTGCGGGGCATTTTATTCCTCCATTCAGCTAACAAAGAAACCTTTCCAGATTTCCAATTCTGAATAAGGAAGCGAGAGATTGATAGAGCTATTGAAACAAAATATTGTAAGGCTTTTGTTAAGAATAGACTGGCTTTAGAAGCACCAAATAAAACTAATGTTGCTTTAGACAGAATCGGATGATTAATAGCATAACTAATAGCTGTTAATTCTTGATTTCATGAATTTGTTAAGTGTGCACAAGTAAAAAACGTATGAAGCCAGTCACCTTGGCCGGCTTGATGTCAGCGAAAGCAGTTATTTGGTGCCATCGGATACATCCTATGGAGATGCTCCGGTGTATAATACGACAGCCATCTTGAAAGGAATGCCATTCTTTTATAGTTAGCCGCCCGAAAGCGATTTATTCCCTAGCTCCGAAATTACTTGGCAGTTGCTTACCAAGACACTACATTCAGTTTTTTCAAATAGCCTCGATAGAAAAGCAGGTACATCCGGCTACGCGGCAAGATTCTGGGGAAACCTGTACCAATTACCAATTATTGGCTTATTAGAAGTACTCAGTTTATCGATTGAGTTGCTGGATTTACATCATTGCATTGAACCTGGAGAAAATGAGTGATCTTATTAAAGCTTAAAAATGTTGTACACAATGTGGGCCAACCTGTGCTTGTAGTTCCTTCCATGAAATCATTTTTGCTTGTCTAAAAAAGTCGGTGAATATTTTGAAACATACAAAGTTCCAATATCTAATTTCCTTCTCTCCAAGTGGCAGACCCATAGTTTTACTCTCCTCAAGCTGGACTAGGGAATCATTAAAAGGAGTTTCATGGACTTTTTCCAGTGCATTCATAAGCCCAGAGATATCTCAAAGAACGTAATATCTAGTTTGTTGGTAGTTTTGCTATTTTTATAAAAAATAGTAAGCTTGTATCTGCTTCTTGTATCATTCTCTCTAAAAAAATAATTGTCTGGTAGGTGTGCCTGATTTAAATAGGATGAAAGTAGTGCTGCCTGATAATAAAGAATAATATCGTGGCACGCCAACCCAGAATACGAATATTGTGGCACACCAATCCACCTTGTGATCTGTCAAGTTGTAACACCAATAACCTAAGCCTCGCTCATTTTTTATTCCATAGAAAGCTCCTCATCACTGAATCAAATGCCTGACCAAAACTGTTAGGAATTTTATCAGAACATTAGAGAATACAAAAATTAATAATGGTAGAAACAACATTTTGAGCATTGATGTACGGCCTATTATAGTCAAGGAGAGAAGAGCCCATTTATCAAGAAAGCCCTTGATTTCATATAACATTTTAGTGTAATTCCACTGAAAAACGCTGGAGAAGTTATTTGTAATGGATATGCAAAGGTATGTGATTGGGAACCTTGCCTCAGCGCGAGACTGTAGTGTTGCTGGGAGAGCATCCAATGCAAAGTTAAATAGCAAAGATTCCATTTTAGTTTAATTGATCTTAACCCTCCTATCTTAGTAAAATCTGCAATAATCTAGAAAGCACATTCTATATTATCCTTTTCGGGGTTAAGATAAAAAATCATATCATCAGCAAATAATTTTAATGTTGCCATCCCCAACATTTGAGATCTTGAATTTGCCTTTATATGAATTTGTATTGCAAGTGGTTCTATAAAAAAGGTAAATAAAAGCAGGGAAAGGGGGCACCCCTGACGTGCCTCTTTTGATCTTAATTAGACCTGCTACCCTGGAATTAACCCCCAGCTTTGCTTGGGCACCGTTATGTAAGTTGGTTAGCATTGAAATCAGCCGGGGGAAAAGCCAAATTTTCCTAAGCAGAAAAATAGGGCGTCCCACTTTACCAGATTGAATGCCTTCGTGGCATTGATCATCATCACTGGGATTTTACCTGATTTACTGAAAAGTAATCTTTAGCCTGAATCAGAAACTGAGTATTGGAAGACATTAAACGCCCTACAACAAACCCAGTTTGATCTGTATGTATTAACTGTTGTGCTGCTGGAGTACAACAGATCACCCAGTAAATTACAGTCTGTATTGAGCAGGCTAATCGGCCTGTAAGAATGCAGAGATTTTGGGTACTTATCCTTTTTAAGAAATTATAATATAACTGCTTCTGAAAAGGTTGAGGGGATTTTGCCCCCACTTTTAATAAAATTAAATAGATCAAAGAAAAATGGAAGAAGTTAATTTGAAAATGTTTTGAAAAATTCTGTAAGTAGACCATCATTACCGCAAGCTTTTGCATTGAGCATTTAAATTAAAGCTTGATGAATCTCCAAGAGAGTTATTGGGTTCAACATCCCCTGATGATTCAATTCAGATAGAAGAGGCAAAGTCAATAGGATGCAGTACTGACTGGTAAGGCTCTCAGATACCATAGATTGAGTCTGGCAAATTTGAGAATAATGTTGAAAAAAACTTTTTGATTTCTTCCTGGTCAGTGACCTTCTGGCCTGTGATTGGATGTTCTAAAGAAATGACCAATTCCTTCTCTTTCTTTAGTCTACTTGACCAGGCAAGAAACTTCCCAATGTGATGATTCTCCATATATATTTTTTGATGGTAAATGCTCGACTGTTTGATTTTTTCAAGAGTAAAGAAGTCCCTAAGATTTCGTTTTGCAGTGGTAATGGATCTTGGTTCTATCCTGTGCCCATTGTATTGTTCTCTGATTCTAATTGCATTTTCTACAGTGGCCTGCAGGTTTGCTAGCTGCTTAATACGTTACTTATGTTTTCTTGATTTTAATGCTATGATCCTTCAACTTATGGTTGCTTTGAATGTCTCCTAAATAGTGAACAACTGAGCAGCATTGGAAATGAGAGTAAAAAATTATAAAAAATAAACTGCTTCTTCTCCTGCACCCAGTCGGGATCTGACAGCAAGGATATATCAAATTGCCATCTAGATCCATCCCAATCTTTTGGCCGGATTTCAACCTCTATAGAAACAAGGGCATGATATAAAAAGGCATTGGAGATGATTTCTGTTCGGCCCCTGCTTAAGGATTTAGATATCAGAAAAAAAATCAATTTGTGACGCAGTTTTAAATCTGAACGAAAAACATCTAAACTGTCTACCTTCTGGGTAGTCCTCTCTCCAGAGGTCAATCAGCTGGAAACTGGACTTTAATACTTCTAGTATCTTTTTGGTTTTGGGCTTGAGCTGCTTTTTGCTTTTGTTTGAGGTGTCTTTAACGTGATGTTGTATACAATTGAAGTCTCCCCCGCAAATCAAAGGTACTACAACTCCGAGAGCAAGAATGAAAATCCTTACAAAGGCATCTGTTTAATTGCTCGTAGGACCATAGTAGTTTATCAAATTAATATTTTACACGTTCATTAATACTTTGAGCCATAGCCACCTCCCTAATATGTATTGAATGACTTCTCTCACCTTCCAGTCAACTTTACTACTGAAATATATGGTGACTCACCTAACTGCAGAACTTGCTGACTCAAAAAATGTGTGTGAGTACAAACGTGGGATTCACAATTTTGACATATTACTCTTTGACTGGGTCTCTTGAAAATAGATAATGGTAGGTGTAAAGGAGGCTAGTCAGCTCATCACATTAGCATATTTTTGTTTTTTGGCTATTACATTAATATTGCATGACAAACTCCGAATAGTACTTTCTAAAGATAAAGACATTTAAAAATAAAGTCTTTTTTCCTTGCACTTCGCTTCTAAACCCTTCTACTGGCACTTATGCTTTGTTGTATAAAATCCAGTAATTGTTTTCTGATCTTTTTACATCTGTTCCTTTTACCACCTAAGAAGTGTTCCCCCCACCACCCTGGGTGTGCCCCCTGAAGACTCAGAGTGCACCCCCAAAAACCCCCAATTAGGGAGGGTAGAGCCGTCTTGATCCCTTCCCTGTGACGTTAAAGCTATTGCACCTTGGTTTGGCACTTGGGTCATCACATCAACGGTGACCAACGTAACATGATTCACAGCCAACAAATTTTTTTTTCCAATTTTACAGTTACTTCATCGCATCGCAGCACAAACCCCAATCAAAATCTCCATCTTATGGTTGGAGGATCTCTTTCGCCTGTTCCACTGAATGTAGAATTTGGAACTGTCCTTTGACAAGTATTTTTAATTTAGACGGTTGAACTGTAGATGCCTGGTATCCTTGGATCTTTAATTCACTCAGCACTGTTCTTAATTCACGGCGTCGTCTTGCAGCTGCAGCTGACATGTTGGAATAGATGTTAAACCGAAATTTGTCTTCTGTTTTAAATCCCTTCAATTTAATGGCGGCAGCTAGAATTGACTCCTTACATAATAGTCTCCAAAATTGACAAGGAACGCACATGGATATTTGGTGTTAGGCTGCTGATGGAATGGGACACCATAAGCTCTCATGATAGAGTGAAAGTCACTACTGGACTGTTCACCTGTGATTGCACACTTTTGAATGAGCTCTAAAATACTTTTAATGGGATCTTGCCCAGTTTCCTGCCCTTCCGGAATACCTCAAAATGCAAATTTGACCTCCTTGACCTCTTCTCTAACTCTTTGAGCTTGATCTGGATTTCCTCAAACTCTCTAAAAATGTTAGATTGACAATGTTCAAGTTTTTTCTGGACGTCATTGTGATCAAGGATTCACTGCTCTGCAAGGGCTAGTTTCTGATTTATCTGCGAGATAGTTTCATTGATCTTTTCTAGCTGGCCCTTGACTTCTTTTGGGGCTTTTTCCTGTGCATTGCTTATTTGCCTTATTTCCTGCAAAGTTTCGCTCAGGGTTACTTGTGATTAGAGGTTATCTATGACTTCTTTTGTCAGGGAGTTCCTTATTTCTTACTGACTCCGATTGTAAACTTTTTTTGCCTTATACTATTGGGTTAGAAATTTATTTTTGAGATTCTGGCTGCCACTTAGAAATGTCTTGTACATTGGTTCCAATCGTGGAGAAGTTGCTTCCCTCGGGCAATCGACTTAATGATGGGAAAAATTCAGCTAGCATTTGTACATCTTGGGCCTCCTCCAGAGGTTCAGCCACTGCTTGCGCTATCTTCACTGCTTTCTGCCCAAAGAGCGGATATGAGGATTTGGATCCGAGGTTATAGCTTAGTAGTATCGCTGGTGCCCCTGGAGAGCAACTATTAACTCGAGCAACAACCTCCTGCAAAGAAGATCTTTTCAGGAAATGTAAGAGCTCCTTGTCTTGGCTCGGCGAGCAGCCTGCCTCTCAGGTGAGGCCAGTAGTCTGTAGTGTGAGCCGCTGAGATTAAGACTCTTGTTACTGTCCTCTGTATTGGTTTTCAGATTCTCTGAGCTTAATTAATGGGCTTATTGTTTCCATCTGTTTTTTGCCACCCAGCGTTTTCGGTGCTTTCTAAGTCTTTGGATTCTTGGTTGGGGTTTGAGCTTTTACTGACCCACTTCATAATGCCTACATATGGTGAGGTTGGAACTTGTATCAGACTGCTGCATTAAAGCACTAGAGGGTAAGAGAGATTGGGGTGTGAGCTGAGTGGTAGCAAGCCGCACCTAACATCTAGTAGGGGCTGCCTCCGCTACCTATCTGTCTTGCTTCCAGCATATCTCCCTAAAACATACACCAGAAAACCTCAAAAATAAAGAAACCCCCACCTGCTATGTCACAGTACGAGCTCCTAAATATAGTCCCAGACAGATTGTAACTCGAAGTAGCTTCTAGGTCATAGTAGCAGGACTGTCTGATATCTGTAGCAGGAGCCTAGATCTGGATGGATTTTCTCCTCTCTGCAGGCGCTCCGTAGACCAGGGTGAGGAAATGCATGGGGGTAGCCAGCACTCTTGAGGCTTAATAGCCAGAATTAAGAGGCCATTGCGCTGTGGTAGGGAATCCCAGAAGTGGTGGCATGAAATTGTGAGAGCACGAGTGCATCTCAGCCTGACTCAGTCTCTGTGCAGTCTCTATCCATACACGGCAAAAATGAGACCACTTCCTGTAATTCCTATGGCCTCGGCCGCACCCGTATCAGCAGCTTCGTCCCCGCAGCCTGACGAGGGACTCCACTGCTTCACTTCAAGCAAACGCAGAGGTCAGCGCTGGATGTGACGTGACCACTAGCCTAAAAGCATGGAGCATCCCTCTTTCCTGATTCCTTTTAAGCCACTTCTGCCAGACCCACTGAAACCCCCTCCAGGTGGCGAGTCACCCTCCCTTTTCCACCCGTTACTAACCCCCAACAAACTGCATTCCCTTTTCACCCTAAATCACCACTGACAAAGTGGTGTTGGTGCCTCAAAAGGTCGCAGTTTATTCAAAATTTCACATGGTTATGCATTTGGTACGCTGATGGACAACGCATTTGTTCCTTCAATGTCCATGTTATATATTTACATTATTTACATTTCTCTTTGCTTGCAGTATGGACCTAGCCTCCTCAATTTTCCCAGGAGGGGAGTGTCCCCTTATCTGGGCCTCTGATTCGTGGGTCTAGGCTTCAGCTTGCTACCGACTTGGAGGGTGTCTGTCTGTACCTGCCCAGGCTGCAAGTGCCATCCCGCTTGTCCTGTACCCTTTCGTGGGCCCTCCCTGCTCCCAGGGGCCCCTGCCGTGTGGCACCCCAAGGACCTTACTTGAGCATCTACTCTATCTCCTGAGGCTGAGTCCCTGCGTCTTCCTTCCTCGGTATGCCTGCCATGAGGCACCCCCCAGGGACCTGCGGGAGCATCACATGTACTCTTTCTATGGTGGCATGCCGCCCCTTGGCTCCCTCAGTGCCCTTCCCGCGAGGCATCCCAAGGACACTGTGAGAGCCTTCCATCTACCTTTTATTAAGTTCTCAGTTTTTATTACCGTCCTTGTGTTTCATCCACCACGCTACCTATGGTTTACCGACCGGAGGGAGCTCCCCCCTTGCCCTGGTCTCCCTTCTTCTGCTCTTAGTTGAACCCCATCTGTTCCAGCCCCCCTACGATGTTTAGCAGAAACATGTCCATTCCTACCCAAGTAAGGTGCACCCCATCCTCCAGGTGGTAACCAGGGGACCTCATGTTTATGAAACTGTGTCTAACGAAACTCCACCAATTGGCCCTACAAATTTTTCCCATGTTGATATTAAGCTTTCGTCTGGATTTCCCCACCGCCCCATGTCCACCTCCGCTCGCCAAGCCCTTCTCACTATTATTTCAGAGAAAATTACTTCCGCCGGGCGTATAAGGCGTGCCAGGGCTGAGAGGCTTGTCTGCATGCTTTCTAGGAGGGCCCAACTGCACAACGCCCCCCCCAGACATTTCCCCCACATCCAGTCTGCCACCTTTCCCTAAGGCTTCCTTCGCCATGGCTAGCAGTTGATCCCATCTCATTCCCGGGTGCCCTCACCTGATAACTTCAGTGTCCGGCAGCCATATCCCTCCAAATTTGTGCCTGGCTGATGCCCATCGCTGAGCCTGCGACACATAGGAGTGCCCCATAATCCACACCTTCTTTCGTACATTGTCCGGACCTAGACGTGTGAGGCGGGGAGAGAAGAAACCGGTCTCAGTACACTGTGGAGTGAACGTAACGCTTGAATGCGCTGAATGCCCAGCGTCCTATGCCCTTGATTCACTCCCCCTCCCATCCCAGTCCAGTGGCTTTGGTGGCTGCCCCTATTCTGAAAGAATGGGAACCGAACTCCCTTGCTGGGAGACCCATCACCTCCAGGGTCTTCCTCATCACTGCTATAAATTGAAAGCGGCTGAGGTATGACCCATCTTTGTGCCTGAAGAGTGGCTCCTCACCGCCCCCCTTCAACCCCAAGTATCTCTTGAGTAAATACACCGGGCAGCAGGTTGTGTCCCTGATGCAATGTATTGTCATCCAAATTCCCCTGCCTGTCTGGTCTGTTTTGGACCGCCGCAGCAGTATGTCCAAGCACCCTTTGCCCATTTCTACATCTTTGCTGTGGATGCATGCTGCTCCTGGGTTCTTTACTGATGGGGCTACCAACTCACTGACACTATAAGCCCCAAAGAATGCCAGTGTGAATGCTGCTCCAAAGAGCATTGTTTCTTGTCGTGAGGAGCATACCCCTGCCAGGGCCCCCACCATTCCTCATAGCAGGTTAAAGTGGATAGGCCACCTTGCGTCTTTTTCTGCTTGCTGTAGCCTACCCCAGCCTCTCATAGCCATCCTACATTAGAACGACCTTGTTGGGTCCTCCCTATTTTCCAATTTCCTGTAATATGCCACTACGTTCAGGTGTGCCTGTGCCCAGGTTTTCATTTTGCCTGACGTGAAAGCCCACTCTATGAAACCTAGGACTTTCTCCTGTCCAAAGCCCTGGCCCCTTTCCAAACCTGCCCAATCCTTGAATGTCCCCCAACACTTACGGTACAGGGTGTCAGTCTTCGGGGCCAGTGCATTGTTCAGCAATGTTTTCAACCCATGTCCACCCATGCCCACGTGTCCTCTGGCATCGGAGTCATCCCCATGTCTGCGTCCTTGGCCAGCTCTCGGAATTTCGCCCACTGAAAACAAGAAATGGCATCCGCAACTGAGTTATCTACCCCAGGGATGTGTCTCGCCCTAAGCGCAATGTTCCCCTTAAGCTGGCAGCCGACCAGCTTCCGCAGTAGGGTTGCCACTGCAGGGCACTTTGCTGACCCTGTATTGATGGCCTGCACCACTGATTGTCTGACCATAGTGTTATCTGCCTGTTAGCTAGCCGCTTTGACCAAATGTGGAAGGCCACTAATATTGGGAATAATTCCAAAACTGATATATGTTTTTTGTGAGCCCAGCCTTCTCCCAGGCTTCTGGCCAGGCCCCTGCTGCCCAAGCTGTTCCTAGGATTGCTCCAAAGCCAAACCCGCCGGCCGAGTCCATGTAGATTTCAAGCTTGCATGCTTGCACCCACAGCTCTCGCCATATCAAGGTGCCGCTGAATTCTGACAAGAAATTCTCCGATTGCCCCAAGTCTTCCCTCACCCCTTGTGTAATGCGGACCCTGTGGTGCTTCTGTGTCATAACCCTGGTTATACATGCCAGGCATCTCGCAAATGTACACCCAACTGGGATCACCCGTGTGGCAAAATTCAGCTTCCCTAGCAGCTGCTGTATTTCACCCAGAGTTGCCTTTTTCTGTCACCTCAGTCTCCCTATGATTTCTCGGAGCTCGGCTATTTTTTCTGGTGGCAATCTGCACGTCCCTGCCACGGAGTCCAGCTCTATCCCCAGGAAAGACAGTTTAGTAGTTGGCCCCTCTGTTTTGCCCTGTGCTAGGGGGATGCCTAATTCTTGGGCCAAGAGTATGAAATTCTTTAGGAGGTTGTCGCATTCCCCTGAGCCTGCCTTCCCAATGAAAAGTAAATCTTTATGGGCGCGGGCTCCCAGTTGCCACTCTAGGAAACTACTGAATGCCTCGAAGTGTGCACATGATGTCGATCACCCCATTTGTAGGCACTTGTTGTAGTAGTATCGCCCTTCTCATTTGAAGCTCAATAAGTGGTAGCTGTCAAGGTGCACTGGCAATAGCCTGAAGGCTGACTCTATGTCCGATTTTGCCATCAGGGCTCCCTTACCCTCCTGCCTGATGAGCTCCCCTGCATCGTCCACCATTGTGTAGGCCACCGTGCATGCTCCCTGTTCTAACCAGTCGTTGATGGATTCCCCTTCGGGGTGGGACAGGTGAAGGATCAGCCGGAATTTCATAGGCTCCTTTTTGGGCACCACTCCGAGCGGAAAACCACTATATCCTTTAATGGGGGAGAGGTGAATAGGCTGGCCACTCGCCCTAGTTGTACTTCCTTCTCCACTTTCTGTTTAGCCATTTCGGGGTTGTCTCTCACTGACTTCAGGTTCAGACTCCCCCGGCACATCTAGGTCCCTTGTAGGGGATTGGGAAACCCTGCGTTAAACCGTCAGCTAACAGCGGTCTGTATCCTGCTTTGTGGTAGTCTTTTAACAAATATAACAGCCTGCTTGCCATGATGGGTGTCGGTAGCGTTTCTGTCCCCTGCCCCGTCCCCGTTGCCCCCACCCGGGGGGTCCTGCAACTCACTTCTTTGTGCACATCTTGTCCTTGTTAGACCCAGCTCCTGTGGCCTGTCCACAGCGGATTGTGGGATGTTGCCCCCCGCATGTCCCACAAGCGTGTTTAAACCTGCATGATGCCCCCAACTTACACTCGTCTTTCTCGAACTCCCAGCATGGTTTGTTTGACTTGCTTCCTGCCTGGTTTTTCCCTTTGAATTCTTTTCCTTGCCCCTCGAATTTGGCCTTACTTCCGTAAGGACAAAAACTGCTCTCTTTCATAACGTCTTCCCTTGTCGCCACCATGTGCTTGGTGAAACCCTCCATATCCTGACAGTCTCACCCCATAACTGGCCACACCTGCATTTTTTCCCGGAAGCCCTCATCATACCTTAGCCATGCATCTCCCTTATATTCCTGTTGCGCCTAGTGTACCTTCTGTTCGTACAAGATCAGTGCTGCTGCCTTTGCGGGAATTTTTCAATGAAGATGCATGCCAATGTTTTGAACGCTTTTAGCCAATTTTCTATTGACCGCTCTACGCTGGGTTTACTGGTGACCCTCCTGTCATCTAGGGGTGGCCGGAATTTGCGTAGTCGCGCTACGCAAAGCTCCGTAAACCGGTAAAACATCTCCGCGAGCACTCAGAGTTCCGCGAAGACGCTGAATTAATTATTCAGCCCGTGATGCGTTTTTCCTGTGCGCGAATGCTGTTTGCGTGCTCTGGGGGAAATATCTTGCGAACTTGCCAATGTGGTGCAGCCATCTTCTTTCACTTGTCCCGCCTGCTCGCAATGCGTGTTTCCTGTTCACGAACGCGTCCAAATGACGTGTTCGCTATCGCACACTCTCGCGGGATCGCTATGCCGGCTACCAAAATCTAGTGGCGCACGCGAACAGATAGAAAAACTCATTGCCGAATGCAGGGATCCCGGTAAGTCACTCTTGCGTGCGCGAACATGCATTTTGAAAGCGCAAACAAGGGAAAAATTCAGTGATGCTGCAAATCGCAGATTTTTTGGCAATTCAGCGTTCTCCGCCAAATGCTGAATTGCCCAAATTCTGCAAATTCTGCGAGCGTAACGTAATTTACCGCCCAGGCCTACTGTCTCCTTCCTGTCGTGTGTTGCCAGGTCTAACCCTGCCTGCCGCACTTCCAGTAATGAAAAGATGTCGATGAATTATTTTCTACAAATCCTCTCCTCAACTGTTAGTGGGATGAGGTTGGCCAGCCCTTAAAGCTTTGTGGTCGTTGGAGGGTCGCTTTTGGGGGGGGGGCAAGTACTCACTGCCATTGCTTACCATTCGTGTCTTGCTCTTCCGCCGTCTTGGCTGTACTTGAGCTGTCTGCCCCTGTATCCCCCTGTGTGGCTGCCTCTGTTCCTCTCACTTCCCTTTGCTGCGCCTGGTTTACTGACCCCATTTCTGTGGCAGTGGTCCTGCTGCCCCCTTGTACCCATTGAGCCCCATGGGGTGTTACCAGTGAAGGGGGGATAAAAAGGGCCAGCAGGGCCTAAGCAGACACAACCACCCCCCCCACAGAGGAATCGGAAGAATCGTTAGGGAGCACACAAAGGAAAAGGAAGAGTACTTACCGCTGACCTGAACCCAAGATGACCAAGGAAGGCAGATCCGGGTTTGCGAGGAGCCACCGCCTTTAACCAGCCCAGACCGGTTCTTCATCGTTCATCAGCCCACCCAGTCAACCTTTGCGGTGCCAGGAGAAGGGGGAAGGAGCAGGCGAAGCAGCGCATCCACCAGGACGAGAGAGCGGAGCCAGAGGGTGGAAGATGCCAGCAGCGACCAGGGCCGGAAGCAAGAAGACCACGGGAAGTGGCTCCCGGTCAGAAAAGGGGCACGGTCAGCACAGCAACGCTGTCCTGCCTAAACTTAGGCCAAGCGAGGGAGAGTAAATCCGGCCCGGGGGAAGAGAAGCGACCGCCGCCGGAGCTGAGAGGTAGTCAAGAGCCCGGCCAGCAGGGGAGTCTGGATCTGAGCCCTCATGGTGCTTCGCAGCAGAGAAAAGGAGCAAACGGCACCGGGACAACTGCAGCGTCTGGCCAGCAGAAGGAATTGGATTGCCTGGGTATTTTTTTTTTAAAGGCAGGGAGTTAGTGAGCTCCAGTGGAACAATCAGCTAGCGCGCGGTACTCGTGAAGCACGAGTACCTACTCCTGGCCATTGCCACCATGGCCCCCATGCTGGTGGATATGCTACCCCCCATTCCAGGCCTCCCCCTGGAAGTACTGGCGCCCTTGACCTAGTCCTGCCTGTCACGGGATGTCCACGGCCCTTACATTGGCCCTTGCATTGCCACATTGCTCACTCCTAGTTGGGTACCCAAATGTATGTTTTGGCCTGGGTTCCCTTCTGCCCTTTGCCCTTTCCTGTGCCCTCGCTTGCAGCTCGGTTCACCCTGCTTACCAGTCTTGTTGATGTCTTTGTTGTTTCATTCCCCGTGTGTCTCCTGAGGGCCGCCGTGCTGGTGAAATGCCCCTCGTCCTTGCTGCTCCCTTCTGCCTCTGAGCTATTCAACTGCTCTGGAGATGTGGCCCTCTTGCTTGTGGCTTGTGTTGTGCTTGGCTTGTGCTTCCTTGCTGCCTTTTTTCCTCCATTGGGGGCTGCCATTTTGGCTGTATGCCCGATGACCCCTGACTTCTTGGGGGGTGGTCGTGTTGGGGAAGCCTGCCGCAGCCTCTTCTTCTTCCCCTGGGCACTTTCCTTTATCGGCTGGTCCACCCAGCTCTGCACCTTCAGAGCCAACAGTGCTCTTGCCTGTTCCAGCAATGCCTGCAGGTGATCATCCAGCTCGGACCCTATCTCTTCCGCGTTTCCTTGGGGCCGCCTGGTCATCCCTGAAACGGGCCGGAGGCTGTGTGCATCTCCTGGTGACTCCCTGCTTGCTGGCCATTCCTGCTGCGCCCTGAACCGCCTTGCTCCTATGCTAACGTGCGCTGTATGCACCTTGATTACCAGGGAGTTGAATCCGAGTGCTGTACGCGCCTTTGTCCCCCACAGAGTGCAATCCTCAGCTGACCGGATGCTGAGCCTGTCCGGCGCCGTTCAGTCCGTGGGAGTCCCCAGACTACAAGCTTGCACGCGCGCTGTCCGTGCCTTACTTGACATCAAAAATTGGAGTCATTGCCTTTAAAAGTTCACAGGCAATGACAAATTATTCAGCTGCTCCAGGTGAGTCTTGAACTCACAACCTCAGCATGGTTCAGTGCAAGTACTGCTTCACGAGTACCGCGCGCTAGCTGATTGTTCCACTGGAGCTCACTAACTCCCTGCCTTTAAAAAAAAAATACCCAGGCAATCCAATTCCTTCTGCTGGCCAGACGCTGCAGTTGTCCCGGTGCCGTTTGCACCTTTTCTCTGCTGCGCAGCACCATGAGGGCTCAGATCCAGACTCCCCTGCTGGCCGGGCTCTTGACTACCTCTCAGCTCCGGCGGCGGTCGCTTCTCTTCCCCCGGGCCGGATTTACTCTCCCTCGCTTGGCCTAAGTTTAGGCAGGACAGCGTTGCTGTGCTGACCGTGCCCCTTTTCTGACCGGGAGCCACTTCCCGTGGTCTTCTTGCTTCCGGCCCTGGTCGCTGCTGGCATCTTCCACCCTCTGGCTCCGCTCTCTCGTCCTGGTGGATGCGCTGCTTCGCCTGCTCCTCCCCCCTTCTCCTGGCACCGCAAAGGTTGACTGGGTGGGCTGATGAACGATGAAGAACCGGTCTGGGCTGGTTAAAGGCGGTGGCTCCTCGCAAACCCGGATCTGCCTTCCTTGGTCATCTTGGGTTCAGGTCAGCGGTAAGTACTCTTCCTTTTCCTTTGTGTGCTCCCTAACGATTCTTCCGATTCCTCTGTGGGGGGGGGGGTGGTTGTGTCTGCTTAGGCCCTGCTGGCCCTTTTTATCCCCTCTCGCCCTAGCTTGCACATCCCCTGAATGGGGGGGCCTGTGCTAGCCCCTGTGGGACCAATCCTGGTCGCCCCTTCTCTAGCCGTAATTTAAATTGGCAGGGCGGGCTTTGCACCCCCTGACGGCGTTTGACCCGGGCCCCCATCGGGTCCGGCTTTGCCTTCCCGGTCCGGGTTACAATGTTCACTGATGTTTGTGAGGGTAAGGCAAGGCTTGGTGACCCCAGATTATTATATTTTCAAGGCACTCTTGTTACTTTATCATCACCCACGTGTTAGTATTTAAGGTACCGCAAGGTTGATTTGGCTAGCGTATCAATTATCTGGCACCAGCGCTGCTTGGGAAGTCCCTGGGGCTTCTTTTAAAAAAAAAATATACCTACGTGGGGGGCTATAGCCCCCCACTCACCCCGGGGACTGCCACCTCCCCAGGGCACTATAATGCAAATATGGGGGTCCGTTACGTACCCTGGAGCCTCGGGGACTACCACCTCCCTGGGGCTGTGCATTGGTTGGGAGGAGGCCCCCTCCTGGAGCCCTTCATGGCCCTGGGGACCATGATTCCCCAGGGCCGGCTCCTGCAGTGTCCCGAGGTGCCCACCCCGGGACACTGCTGTTTGCTATGGCAGGGCGGGAGCCTCGCGGCTCCCGCCCTGCAATAGCAAACTGTAGTTTGGATTTTCGAAGAGAGAGCAGGAAACCTGCTCTCTCTTCCAAAATCCAAACCAGATCGCTTTTCCACACGGGGAGCTGCATGTTAGCAGCTCCCCATGTGGAAAAGCAATGCTGGCTCTCGCAGGAGGCGGGGAGCCGGCAGGGACTGTGGGGGCATTGGGGCTCCCCCCCACGGTCCCCAATTAGGTGGCCAGGCCCCGGGGGATGGGGTCTCCAGGCCAGATGTGGCTCAGGAGGGGGGCCACACGGCCCCCCTCCCCCATAATAAAAAAATATATTTTTTTAAACCAAAGGCAGGCCCCGGGGGATGGGCTCCCTAGGGCCATACATGACCTGAGGAGGGGAGCCCCGCAGCCCCCCTCCAAAGAAATAATAAAAAAAAAACTGGCCATGCCCTGGGGGATGGGGTCCCCGGGGCTGGAAATGGCCTCGGGAGGGGGGCCACGCGGCCCCATTCCATTTACCTGGTGGGCTAGTTGGACCCCAGGGAGCCTCAGGATTCAAGGGGACTTTATCCCCCAACTCAAAATGCACCACGGAGCACGTTTGCACAGTGGTGAAGGGAAGGGAAGGGGCCTGAGGTGATATATGAGCAAACACGACCTGTGGCACGTTTTAAGTTGGCAAATTAATTCCCCTTCAATACTGGGGGTCCTTGGGGGCCAACTAGCCCACCAGGCACCTCCAGTAAGCGCCACAGAGCTGCGTTGCAGAGAGGTGGTCCAGGCCACTCCCCTTTTTACACCTCTCTGCAATGCAGCTCTGTGGCTCTTACTGGAGGTACCTAGTGGGCTGGTTGGACCCCAGGGACCCTCAGGATTCAAGGGGACTTTATCCCCTAACTTAAAACACGCCACGGGGCGTGTTTGCACAGTGGTGAAGGGAAGGGGTGGGGCCTTAGGTGACATGTGTGCAAACACGCCCAGTGGTGCGTTTTAAGTTGGGGAATTCATTCCCCTTCAACCCTGAGGGCCCCTGGGGGCAAACTAGCCCACCAGGTACCTCCAGTAAGCGCCCCAGGCCTGCGTTGCAGAGAGGTGGTCCAGGCCATGCCCCTTTTTACACCTCTCTGCAACGCAGCTCTGTGGCGCTTACTGTAGGTACCTAGTGGGCTAGTTGGACCACAGGGACCCTGAGGATTCAAGGGGACATAATCTCCCAACTTAATACACACCACAGGGCACGTTTTCACAGTGGAGAAGGGAGGGGGCGGGGCCTGAGGTGACATGCGTGCAAACACGCCCTGTGGCGTGTTTAAAGTTGGGGAATTAATTCCCTTTCAATCCTGAGGGTCCCTGGGGGCCAACTAGCCCACCAGGTACCTCCAGTAAGCACCACTTCGCGGCGTTGCAGAGAGGTGGGCCAAGCCACGCCCCTTTTTACACCTTTCTGAAACACAGCTCTGTGGCGCTTACTAGAGGTACCTGGGGGACTAGTTGGACCCTAGGGACCCTCAGGATTCAAGGGGACTTAAACCCCCAACTTTAAACACGCCACAGGGCGTGTTTGCACGCATGTCACCTCAGGCCCCGCCCCCTCCCTTCTCCACTGTGAAAACGTGCCCTGTGGTGTGTATTAAGTTGGGAGATTATGTCCCCTTGAATCCTCAGGGTCCCTGGAGGTAAAAGGTAGGCTAGTTGGCCCCTAAAGGACCCCCAGCAGTGAAGGGGACTTCAATCCCCATCCAAGAGCATGTCAGGGAGCACGTTTGTAGAGTGGTGGGCAAAGTGGGTGTGGCCTGGTACAAGTACTTACCAGTGCTGCTGTGTGGGACTGACTGGAGGTAATAGTTTGTGAAGTTGGCCCCCAAGGATGTCCTCGGGGGCCAACCACCTCTCTTGTTTCATCCAGTAAGTCCCACACAGTGGGATTGCTAAGCCGTGGCCCCCTTTCTCTACCACTCTGCAAACGTGCCTCGTGGCAGACTATGGGATGGGGGCTGAAGTGCAATTTAGTCCTGAGGGAGTTTGGGGGCCTAGATTCCCTCCTGGTACCTCCTGTAAGTCCTACGCAGCGGAATTCCTGAGCGTTGGTTGGACGCCCAGCACCCTTTCTCCACCACTCTGCAAACACGACTACTAGTTAAAGTTGCATATTTATGCACCTCTGACTTAGAGGTAGTTTCAATCCCCCTGCCCTATTATGTACTAGGGCCTTACTGAGGAGGTCATGCTATTCACAGGGGTACCCCAACGCACAGTGTTCCCTAGTGTATGTAGGTGTTTTCACTGAATTTTAAGTGTCTTTTAGCATGGCACTGGCTCTAGGCCTGGTTAGTCAGAGTCAGTTACCACCAGTACCCGTCCGAAAAATTTGTGGGCACTGGATGATTTTGCAACAAGGCCTCTTTCTGCTCCTCTGTTGGTTCTTTCTGCACGTCTTGCTTCTTCCTGAAATTTTCTTCGTCTTTGTGGACTTCTGTTGCTTCTTTCTGCATTCCTTTTGCTTCTTTCTAAGCGTTTTTTCTTCTTTCTTCACATGTCCTACCTCTGTAGGCATAGTTAGAATCCAGCATTTAAAAAACCTTTGAAATTCACTTAAAAAACCATAGGTTTCAGGCACGTTATAGTTAGAAATTAGCATTTAAAAAACCATAGAAATTCACAGAAAAAAACCCATAGGTTTTAGGGAAAGTTATAGTTAGTTGGACATTTCTCTCGTACAAAACCATAGAAATTTCCCCGTTATAGTTAGTTCAGTTAACTATAACTCGCGACCCCGCAATGCACTGCTGATGACGTCACATATTACATTACCCATGACATGGTCAGTGACATCACTGATGACATCACTCATGACATCTCAAATGACATCACTGATGACATCATCTATGTGATAATTTGATGCATCTTCTCACACCCTAATATAACCTTTGATACACCCACTCTAAATGACAGACTGCCATTCTTAAAACCATAGACACTCCAACACCAATAAACTACATACCCACTCAATGATTCTTAGTTTTACACACACATCCACTCACTCACCCGTACAGTCACTCATACTTATGATCACTCAGTACAGGACTGTCATATGCACTCATTCACCTATATAAACACTCACACACCATCACTCATCCATAGAGGTACGCACACACCTAGTCAGTCATTCAAATAATTAATCACACTGCCATTTACTCACCTATACAGTTATACACACACCATATCAATTACTCATACAAATACTAGCACATTCTTACGCTCTTATACAATCACTGATACAAGGCAGTTGGCTAGTAATTGCTCATCCTTATTTCAGATTCTTTCCTGATAGAGTGGTATTAAGATTGTACCCTAGGTTTGTGCCAAACATTTTCTCTGAGTTTCACTTTTTTCAGGAACTAATTTGGCCAGTTTTTGAGTCTACAGGGAACGCTCCTTCTGTTAGAATAGAAACATTCATGTTTGCGCATTGCTCTATGTATGTTAGCATTCACCACACCATTTTCTATGTCCGCTCCATTTTGAGTTATAATAGCTATTTCTGAGAAAAGGCCTCTGCTGAGTTGTGTTTCTCCAAGGTTAAGTTTTGCTTCAATAATGAATACACTGTTCTTATTAAGGCTGGACGTCGTGCTCCGCTTCGCCCACGGAGTGAACGAAGTGCTGCCTGCTTCGCCATTTACGAAGTACGCATAGCAGGCAGCGGTACGCACACGCCGCTGCGAAGCAGAGCTGCCCGCCACCCGCCGCCTGCCCGCCCGCCCTCAATTTAAAATAATTTAAAGAATGTAAAAAGTAAATAAATGACCTTACCTGCCGTGCGGCATCCCGGGGCTCCCTCTTCCTTCTTGCCGGCAACTTCTTCACACAAATGCGCTTGCGCGGACACCCGCGCATGCGCATTTCTTGCGAGAAATGCGCATGTGCAGGCGTCCGCGCATGCGCATTTGTGTGAAGAAGTTGCTTGTAAGCAGGAAGAGGGACCCCCGGGATGCCACACTACAGGTAAGGTAATTTATTTACTTTTTACATTCATTAAATTATTTTAAAATGAGGGCGGGCGGGAGGCGGGTGGCACGTAGTGGGGCTACGCGGAGCGTGCAAGTGTGCATAGATTTTGCCACACTACGCGCTGCTCCACGTAGCCCCACTACGCCCACTACGCCCAGGGTTAGTTCTTATTCATGCATACCTTTCCATTTAGATAGAGGCCTTCTCCCACTTGTCCAGTGACGGGCACAGGTATGGAGACCTTGAGTAGTAGATAGTGTGTGCCCGGCCTCAGATTCTAAACTGATTTTCTGTACTTCACTGTTTTGCTGCATCTGCTTGGAAAATTCCACTATGGTTGTGCCTTTATTGGTTCTGAAATGTACATAATGTATCTTCATGCTTGCTTAATTCAGTTCCTCTGCAGCACTCCTAGCGACTGGGCAGACTGGGCTCCGCTTTGACTGTACTTTGAATTACCAATTTTTGGTTTGTATTCTCTATTGTCTGTCCAACTCTTCATTTGCATGGAAGGCTGAGAAAGCTGATCATTAGTGACCCTGTGTGACCCAAATAGGGCCACTTACATCAGTTGGCCCCCAACCATGGACTCCTTCGGGTGAGTGACCCATCTCCTTCCGCAGGTGGGGAGGAGGTTGAGGCCATCGTCGGGTCGGACCGATGGTTCAGGGAACCCTGTATGAGGAGCATTGATTGCTCACAGCTGCCCCTTCCGTCCTGTCAGATGGGGCCCTGCCCAGTGATCATCCCCACTGCAGTCTTAAATGGCGAAACCTTTGGATCTGACCGTTTGGACTGAAGAGTCGGCAGTGGAGAATTTGTTCACTTGGCCTGCATATATCAGGTGAGTTTGTTTTGGTTCTTTGTGGTTATTGTACCATTTTGGTTTGAATTTGTTATGGTCTGAAGACCGTCTTTGGGATAAAAGCATTTGCAATTGCTTTGCCATGCGTAAATAGTGAACTTATTTTCTTTGGAGAATGCCTGTTATCAGTAAATTGTTTTCTTTGTGCTGTTGCTGTTGTTCTGAAGATGCTCTATTGGAAGAAGCTCAGCTGCGCCTCCAGAAGGCACTCCTAATTTTGATATGTATGTGAAGCATGGTCTTGATCCTATTATGTTTAGTACATTATGGCTCAAATATACGAGGGACAATGCCGAGTTGCAGTGACGCGCACTTTCGATGAACAAAAGATTGGATATTTACAGGAACAGTTGTTCAAGAAATGAAGTTTACAGTCCATGTTTGATTCTCTCAGAACATGGCAGAAAGTAGCTAAATAGAGATGATGGAAGATGGAAAAGGATGCACGAAAGGGGAAGATGCAGACACTGACTCAGAAAGCTGTAGCATATGATAGGGAGAAACAGGAGAAGGTAGTTGAATGTGAAGATAGGAGATTTTGATTGCGTGTTGATAAATCGTATTAGGCTCAGGAGGAAACTGATACTTTTGTGGTAGTATTGTTAGACACCAGACCCCTGCCCGCATAAGCCCGCAAAGGATATATCCTACTGTCCCTGTGCCATCACAGCCGACTGTTACAGTTGTTCCCACTGTCCCTGTCTCTACTGCCGTCGTCTCGACGGCTGTGGATTCTTCTCCTTCTTCGTTGCCTTTACCGTCTGCGGCAACTGTGACTTTTAGCACACCAAGCAAACGTATTGTTTCGGCATCCCTATCTCCAGCTCTCTCTCTCCAGGGGAACCCGCCTGTGACTATCCTACCCGGTGTTTCTGTTGCATCTCCATCTTTGATGCTTCATTTGCTAGCATTATTGGGTGCTGAGACTCCAACATGTGGATTTGAGGATGGAGATTTGACAACATTTAAGGCACGTATGGGCCCTTTTGTACAGTCTGCGGCGGGTGATGAGGAGAAGAAGGTAGTAGCTAATAAAGCTGAACATTGGGGTCATGATCCCATGTATAGTGGAGGATGTTTGGGGTGTGATGAAAGATTATGAGCCTTTTATACAGCAGCATGCTCTTAAACATATGTCCTCTAAGTTTCTTGGTCTTTAGCAGCAACATTTTGGGGACGACACACCACAAATTTTATTCGATATTAGAGATCACATGTAGGCTAGTGGTTTGGACCCAGGCCAAGTTTTTGGGAACATTACCACGTTGGTTGCCTACAAGGGCAGGTTGCACGAGAAGAGTCTCACCTCGGTATCTCAGTTTCCAATGTGAGAGGATAATCCTATATATCACCCAAAAATACCAAATTTAACGGTTCGGCGAGGTAATGTTACTCGTGCGGGTGTAGTGGCCCGTTTTTAGGAACAATGGGTGTGTACTCCGTGGAAGAGGATTGAGGTTTTATCCCTTAAGGTTAATTTGCCCGATCCTAGGAAAACTCCTACTGCTTATTATAAAGAACTGCATCAGGCTGCCTCTTCTACTGTAATGACTCTCGCTGATATTGAAATGTTTTTTGGTCTTCTTGTTCCTGATATCTAGAGGCAGGTTCACACTCAAGATCATGTTCAGAGTTGGGGGGTACATGGGATCAAATTAAAGTATGGGATAAGGAAAGAAAGCCAGGTGATAAGCCTAGAGCCAAGATACTCGCCTTGCCAGGTCGCATTATCACGTATATGCATTCTCTTATTCCAGTATGTTGGGACAAATTGACAGCTTGTCGACAGAAAAAGTATGAAAGTGTGTCTGATTTTTTCACTCGGTTTGAGGCTACATTTTTGGATTACAGTGGGCAGGAAATGTCTATTGAAGGAGGCGTTTGGTTGTATGTCGACAGGTTTGTTTCTAATTTACTTCCCGAAATTGTGACTCGTTTAAAGGCTTCTGAAAGTACCTGGTCCACCTCTTCCCCTTCTGTTATTTTGAATATGGCTCAAAATATGAACATCGGGACCAGGAGGAGAGAGAGAAGACGGAGAAAAAGCATAAGGATTTGAAGTCGAAGGTATGGATGCAACAGGCATTTAGAAGGAATGGTAGAGGACGTGGTGCTCATGCCCAACAGCTTCCACGCACTAGTAGGCGGCCAAATACAATTCTTTTGGTGCTGAATCAGTGTGCATATTGTAAGGAAGCGAGTTTCCCATGATTTTGCAGAAGGTGGCGGTCCCTAGAGAACGAGGTTGTTGTGGACAGGATCATGGAGCTGGTGGGATGATAGGGCTCAGAACTCTGCAGCCTCACAGTGTCGGTCTGATAATAATTACTTTGATGACCCCCGTGATAGGCAATACTACCATGATGATTATGATATGAATGAAGCAACAGGAACGTCTTCCAGCTAGGACAGCCAGTGTCAGAGTGAAGGACCAGGCCTTCGGCGCGACGAATGCGCGCCGAAGGCGCGCATAAGGCAAGCTCGTCTGCGCTCGTCCGCGACTGTCCGGGGCAAGGGGCGCGTCACTCTGCCCCGTCCACCACCTATACCCCGGACCAACTACACAAGCTCCAGGGACCCTGACCCATCGCTACCTCTACCTGTTCCCGTATCCTCTCTCTTGGTCTCTCTCCTGCCGCTCCCTCTCACATCCCTCTTCCCACAGTTGACTCCTCTCTCTCGTCCAGTAGCAGCACCCTTCCCACTACCCCTAAATCCCTCACGGTATTCTATCTCAACACTCGGTCAGCAGTCGCCCATGCACACGAACTCTCAGTCCTGTTGGATCTTCAAGCCCCTGATCTTCTTTTCCTAACGGAGACCTGGTTCAGCGACGACTCCCTCCCCGCCCTATTAGCCACCTTACCGGCCTCCTACTACGCCCTTCGGGCTGATCGCCCCTCCGGCAGAGGTGGAGGCGGCGTGGCGGTCATCGCACGCACCGATCTCCCCTTTCAAATTCTGTCCCTGCCTGATATCGCGACCACCGAATACTTGGTTATTCGCACTACCTCCATTACTCCCCCTCTGACCTGTTTTCTTACTTACCGTCCTCCTCAATCCCCTTTACAGTTCTTTTCTGACTTCTTGGAAGTCCTCGCTACCATTACAGTTAATAACTCTTCTATCCTACTCCTAGGCGACTTCAACTTCTGGCCTTCCGACCCAGCTGAATGTTCGTCCTCTAAGGAATTCTCTGAAACCCTCCAATCCCTCAACTTCATCCCCCATGTCCACTCCCCCACCCACATCAAGGGTCACACTCTTGACCAGATCTGGTCCCTCAACTGTCCCGTGGAATTCCTCTCTATTTAGCCTTGCACTTGGTCCGACCACCACCTTATCTCTTTTTCCCTACCCATTTACCCCCCAGCTAATCCCCCTCGCCCCAAAAACATCTGGGTTCGAGCATGGGGCCGTGTCAACCCGGAAGATTTTTCCTCCCTTCTTATCACTTCCCTCCCTTCCCTGCAGGGCCTCTCTACCCTCTCCCAGGTTGAGGCCATAGATCAGTGGCTCTCCACTGGCAGTGACTCTGTTGCCCCGCTCAAACGTATTACTTCCAAGCGTGACAAGGATGCCAACCGGTGGTTTAACGCAGAGCTGAAGGCCACCAAACTTACTGTACGCCGCGCGGAGCGGGTTTGGAGGAGAAGTTATTGCCCCACTTTAAGACTGGAGTATACCAACATCCTTACCCAGTACAAAAAAGACATCTTGGTGGCCAAAACCAGCCTACTTCTCCTCCAAAATTCTTGCTGCAGAAAACCAGCCTAAGGAGATTGTTACGATTGTCCATAACCTGGCGTTCTCTGACAGAACAACTTTGAAGCCCGCCCCCTCCGAGGAACTCTGCCACTCCCTCAATAACTACTTCATCCATAAAATTTCTACTATTAAAGCTAACATCCCGCCCCCTTCTCCTTCCTTTGTTGATCCCCAATGTCCCCCTCCCAAGGGACATCTCACTGCCCTCCCCCCCATATCTAAGGAAGCCTTATCTTCCTTGGTTCCCTTGGTTAAATATGGCTCTCCACTCGACCCCTGTCCTGCTCACATTCTCCGTCACATCTTTGTTTCCTGCCCGGATCCTCCTCTTCACCTCCTCAACAGTTCTTTGGCTAAAGGTGTGGTTCCTTCCCCCCTGAAGTCTGCGGTTATTGTGCCGATTCTAAAAAAACCTGGGGCGGACCCTTCTGTCCCTGCCAATTTCCGCCCCATCTCCCTCTTACCTTTTCTGGCAAAGGTGCTCGAACGCCATGTCACCGGCGCTTTGAGCTCCTTTGTAGAGACTCATGGAGCTCTTGCTCCCCGCCAGGCCAGCTTCCGCCCCGCACACTCTACAGAGTCCGTTGTTATTTCGGTCTTGGACAACCTCAGGGAGGGTATGGATACTAACCGGCGCCAGGCCCTTGTGCTCCTCGACCTCTCGGCCGCCTTTGACACGGTGGATCATACCATCTTGCTTTCCCGTGTCAGGGCGGCCGGGATCGGAGGGACCGCCTTGGTCTGGCTATCATCCTTCCTGAGCGACCGCACCCAGGCCGTTCGCCTGGGTGATTTTACAGCGGACGTCCGAAAAGTCCAGTGCGGGGTTCCCCAAGGCTCCTCCCTTTCCCCCCTCTTGTTCAATCTCTATATTGCCCCTCTTATCTTTTCTCTTCAACAAATGGAGGTCGCCGTATTTAATTATGCGGATGACCTCCAGCTGGTCTTTAACCTCTCCTCTTCCCCCTCTTCTGTCCTTAATTTTCAATCTGTCATGCTTCACATCCGGGACTGGATGAACCACAATCACCTTAAACTCAACCCTGACAAGACCGAGCTGGTGTTGACGGGTGGTTCATCCAGCCCCTGGTCCCCTCTCTTCTGGCCCCCTTCTCTTGGCCCCTCTCCGGAACCCTCTACCTCTGTCAAAACCCTCGGCATAAAACTCAACTCCCAACTCACCCTTCACTCCCAGGTTAGCTCTCTGGTATCTTCCTCTTTCCTTTCACTGCGCACTATACGCAGGGTGTCCCGTTTCTTCACCTTTTCAGCTCTCAAACTCATCACTTTAGCCATGGTGGTGTCCCGCCTGGACTACGGCAACGCCCTATATGCAGGTATCCCTGCATATAGTTTACGGCGCTTGCAGCAGATACAAAACCAGGCGGCCCGCCTGGTCTTCAATCTTCCCAAATTTCATCGTTCCTCCCCCCTCTTGAAATCCCTGCACTGGCTCCCTGTGCGTGCCCGAATCCAATTCAAGCTCGCCTCCATCACCTTCTTGGCCCTACTGGACTTGGCTCCAGCATTTATCTCCTCAGATTTCACCCCCTATGCACCCGCTAGGGAACTCCGCTCGTCTTCCCAGTCCCTCCTCACCATCCCACGCTACCGGGCAAAGAAGTGGGGAGGTTCGAAATTTGCTACTCTTGCCCCGATCCCCTGGAACTCCTTTCCCCTGGATCTGCGATCCATTACCCTGTACCCGCAATTTCGCAAACATCTCAAAGCTCATCTGTTCACAAAATCCTTCGATTAAACTCCCAGCAGTCTCCCCCGTTTTTTAGCCCTGGATCTGGTTAGCAGTAGCGCCAAGAAACCGCTGGTGTACGAGCGCTTTACAAGTATTTCAAACTCAAACTCAAACTCAAACTCAAACTCAGTTCTGATACTTTTCGATCAGTGTGGTACTTATGTCACTGCAGATTTGCAAGGTTAAGCTAAGGCAGTTTTGGTAGATACAGGCGTGACGAAGAGTTCTGTTTCTCGACATTTGGTCCCTGGGGCGGCTCTGTCTGGCCATAATAATGTTTCGGTAGGTTTTTCAGGGGTACCGGTTGTGAGCCCCATTTCAAAACCCCCTGCATTGACTATTGGTCCTTTCACTGTGGCTTCTCCATTTTGGCTGACATCTAATTGTAGTGAGAATTTGACGGGTTTGGATTTGTTGAGGAAATTGCATGCTACTATTTATTGTTCCACGGTAGATGTTTATATGACGATGGGCTCCAATGTGTGTACTACACAGTGTTTGTCTCATCCTCTTCCCATTGAATTTGCTATTGAACCATCCACATTGTGGACGATGGAGATACAGATGTAGGGGTGCTATTTTGCCTCGTATTCCTCAGTATAAGATACCTCAGGTGGGGGAACGAGCCCTTTTACAGATTATTCAGGAAGTGATAGAAAAAGGTGTAGTTGAAGAGAAGTCTGCCAACATTTTTAATAATCCTATTCTTCCGACGGACATCCCAGGCCCCCTAATGATCATGAGGATGTTTATCGTTTTGTGATTGACCTACGCGAAGTTAATAAGATTGTGGTTCCTCAGTTTCCAGTGGTTCCTGATATCACCACTCGTCTGACCATGATTCCTTCTACTGCTAACTTCTTTTCTGTTATAGATTTGAAAAATTAGTTCTTTAGTGTTCCTATTCATCCAGATAGTAGATATGTGTTTGGTTTTATATTAGCTTGTAGAAGCTTTAGGTTCTGTCGAGCTCCTCAGGGCTATACAGAAAGTCAGAGTATTATTAGCCCAGCATTAAAAGGTCAGTTGGATTCCCTTTCGCTTCCTGTGGTTAAGGTATTGGTGCAGTATGTTGATGACCTCCTTATTGCTTCTGATACAGAGCAGGGTTGTAAAGATAGTACAGTTAATTATTGTTGCATTTGGCTCCACATGGCCATAAAGTTTCTCTTTCTAAATGTCAGTATTGTCGATAGGAAGTCACCTACTTAGGTCACCTACTATCGAAGGAGGGTAGGAGGTTGACTTCTGAGACTATCAGTACGATTGTTAAAATTCCAATTCCACAAACTCAAAAAGATGTGTGCGCTTTATTGGAAATCACTTCCTAGTGCAAGCAGCGGATAGCTGACTACTCCCTACTAATCAAACCCTTGCTTGCCTTAACAACGAAAGAAGTGCATGAGCCTTTGCCTTGGATGCCTGAATGTCAGCAGTCTTTTGAGCAATTGAAAACTGCATTTTGTACGGCTCCAGTACTTGGCACCCAGGATAACTGCAAACCGCTTGAGTTGTACGTGCTTGAGATGGCTGGTTGTGTGCCTTCTGTCCAAACACAAAAATTTGGAGATAAGCAATGACTTATTTCTCTGCAGTTCTTGATCCAGTTGGGAGAGGCCTCCCCAGTTGTCTAAGAGCGGTTGCGGCTGTGGCCACTTCGATTAGACAATCGGCTGGACTTGTACTGGATATTGACCTCACAGTCATGGTATCCTATGCTGTGGATACACTTCTGAATAAAACAAAGACACAGAACTTCACCAGTGCACTTCTTACTGGCTATGAATTGCCATTGTTTGATAAACATATTATGATCAAAAGAGGTGTTACTCTGAATCCAGCCATGTTACTACCCCTCCCTTCTGAGAGTGATGAAGTCGACACACATGACTGTATCTTCTGGATGGAAAAAGAGAAGAAAGGACAGGTAGACTTGATTGATGTTCCATTATCTGACCCACAAGGGAAACTATATGTTGATGGCTCTTGTTTCAAATAACCAGATGGCACTACAACTGCGGCTTATGTGATTACCACACTGCATACAGCAGTAGAGACATCACAAGTCCCTTATCAGTCGGCTCAAGCTGCTGAGCTTGCTGCCCTTATTCGTGCTTCTGAATGGAGTGAGGGACTGGTTGTCAATATTTATACTGACAGCCAGTATACCTATGGGGTCGTGCATAATTTGGGGCTAATCTGGGCTGAGAGAGGGTTCCCTACTTCACATGGCAACAAGATCCAACATTTGCATCTTATATTGAGGCCTTTGTCTGCTTTGACACCCCCAAGAAATTGGCAATTGTGAAATGTAGCGCCCACCGGAAGGTCACCGATGATGTAGTTAGGGGAAATGCTTTTGCAGATCAGACAGCTAAGTAAACGGCTCGGACAAAGATGAAAAGAATATTCGTGTCAGGTCCAGCTAGATGGGTCCCTGAGGTTGTCATGTTTGAAGACACCCTTGAGAATGTAAAAGAGATACAAAGCGAAGCCACAGTAGAAGAGTTAGCAGTGTGGCAGGAAAGTACAGCACAATTGAATGATGAGGGCTGTTGGATTGATAAGTGAGGGAAGCAGAGATGGATGTTGCCCGATGCATATGTTATCCCTGTGCTTACGATGGCCCATGGTCCAGCCCATATGAGTGCTAATAGTATTTGCAAGTTGTTGGACCCTGTATGGTAGAATGACAATGTCCCTAAGACAGCTGCACATTTGGTGAAGTACTGTATGGTGTGCATGATGCACAATCCTGGAAAGGGTACCCCTACACCACCTGGTAATTTTGCACCGCTCACTTTTCCTTTCCAAGTTCTTCAAATGGACTACAGCTAGAGAGAAGCAATAATTTAAAGCATATTTTGGTCGTTGTCTGAGCATTCAGTAAATGGGTTTCGGATTATCCCACTAAAGACAATACAGCCATTACGACTGCAAAGGTACTCCTGAAGGAGTTATTTCCTCGTTTCGGCTTGCCCCGATTGATTTGGAGTGATAACGGAAGTCATTTTAAAGCTAAAGTGATCCAATTGATTTGTGATGGTCTACACATAAAGCAAAAGTTCCATGCTGCCAATCATCCACAGTCTGCAGATTTGGTTGAGAAGTACAATAGTACTCTCACGCTGAAGCTGGAAAAAATTCAGGAGACCACGGGGTTAAAGTGGCCAGATGCTTCACTGTAAGCACTTTTGTCAACAAGAAGTACAGCTCATTCTACAACAGGATTGTCACTGTATGAGTTTGAGTTTGGATGCCCGGCGAATGTTTGGGGCGTCCTGCGACCTCAACAGTTCTCTGATATTGACTACCCTATGTTGTTGGATTATCTTGGCCAGATAACAGACAGTTTACATTCTATTCACCAACAGGTCCAGTATTCCCTGCCTTCCACACCAGAGGGGCCCGGCCAAGACATTCAGCCTGGTGACTTTGTTCTCATCAAAAACTTCCAGAGGAAGAGCAGTTTGGAGCTGTATTGGAGGGGTCCGGAGCAGGTCCTTTTTTGCAAGGCGCACCGCAGTGAAAGTCGCTGGCCATAAGAACTGGATCCAAGTAACCAATTGTCGCAGGGTCTCTCTGCCTTTGCCATACAACCAGTGGGTAAAAGATGGCATCGGAGACTCCGAGTGTGAGACGGTGCCTTAGTTTGTCCCGTTCAGCGATGCTCAACTGACTTGGACGCAAACGGATAAGGAGAATGAAAATGTGCTGAATGCGGCTGTTTCTCCAGACATACAAACAATCCAGGAGCCCTTATTTGTTGACCATTCTGTGCCCGGAGCTACCAGGTATAATTTGCACCCTCGGCTGAGGGAAAGTGCATCTAAGGATAAAAGAAGATTTGGGATGGACTGAAAATCATGATATCAACGGAGATCTATTGAGCTTGGTTAAGAATTTTGGCTTACTTTAGTTAGTTGTTTGAACATTAGATAGGGCAGATTGAAGTAAACCGTGATGGTATGCCACTGTGACCTACATGGGATACGAGCTTGGGACAGAGCAAGCTCCACCGCCGGTGCTCAAGAGCGCCAACGTATTGATGAACAATATGAGCCTGTACCAGTGAGGCTCTGACGGACACTGGGATCTTGTATATTTCCCCTATTTCTTCAGTTGTTATGAATCCCTTTGGTAGAATAGTTGCTGAGGAAGAGCAGCCAGTGATTCTTGTTGCCCAGCACAATGCAGTGTGGACCCATAAACAAAAGGTAACATGTATTGCCCTTGTGATTTTGCTGCTAATCATGTTATGTGGGTATCATGGGTTTTGAAAGGTGATCAAAGTGTACCTTTACATAGTAAGGATAAGGTTGTTCCTCAAGTCCGAAAGAAAAGGACGGCCCCAAACAATGTGTTTCTAGATACACACATAAGGTTCTTTGTAAAGGGACTGCTTGTTACCCCACTGAATCTGTCACTAGTCTATGGACTGCAAATCCATTGTCAATTGTCAAATATACCGATACTTGGCCCCTTGACTTCGTAGAAGTGCAAAAAGTATTTGGGTTTGGCTATCCAGGTCCTTGTCTTTATCATAGAAAGCCACAAGGCATGGGTTATCCGGGGTGGGACAACAACACTTATTGCTACAACTTCTATATGGAAAAACAGAATGGAACTATGGTGGGTTACCAGTATAAGGAATTGACAGTTCCACAATAAGCTGGTTATTACCCTGCTTGTTGTCCAATTATCAATTTTACTGACACTATATTGTATGTCAATTTGTCAGGGATAGTATTGCATAAGGGCACATACTCTGGTAAATACAAAGGACCCCAGTACCTTTGGGAGAAATTCCAGGTATTCTACAGTAGATTATGAAAGACTGGTGTACACACACCCAGGGTTTTTCTTTTTATCAAATGGAACTTATTCAAATGTCCATAATGGTACGGATGATGTGGCACTTGGGATGGTACTTCCTTTGGGTCTACCTTGCAAACATGCAAAGCCTAAAGTAAGATGGGTTAAACGGACATTGACCAAAGAATTCTGTGAAGGAGTGACAGATCTTGAAGTTAATAATTGTAGTAATGGTATTACTTTTGGATACATTCTTTCCTCCATTATTACATTTGGTGGCACTGCTATGTCCAGGTGTGAGAAAGCTAGAGAATATTTCGGATGAAAGCTGCAAATATCGTCCAACTCCACAGTAGCAGCTTTGTGTGACATCACCACCCAATTGGAAAGTAGGCAAATTTATTCCGAGCAGACTAGATATGCAGTCGATTTCATCCTAGCTAAGAGTGGTCGTGTGTGCGTGGTAAGTAGGAGACCAGTGTGTAGTCGGGATCACAAATATGGAAAAGAATACTACCCAACACATTTTAGACATCTTAGAAAATGTTAAAGGAATGGAAAGTGGGAACTGGACTTGGTCTCTTTTTGGCAGTTAGGGTTGGATCCTTGAAAAGGTGATTTATTTCCTTGTGATCTTGGTCTCTTGCGGTGCCCTTGTTCAATGTCTTCCCTTCTGTTGTTCTTTTTGCACGACTCTTCTCACTCCTAAGAGGAAAATATTGATTCATGACATCAATGCTGCAATTATGGTTCAAAAGGAGATCAATGACCTTGTGCAGATAGATGAGGGCATTTTCGAGACTTCTTCCCACATTACGGTCTCTCTTTCTGATGTTTACAACATGGAATGCAGCTAAGAAGTTTACCTATGACTTTCTGTTTTATTGATTCATATGCTCTTTGCTATTACTAGAAAATGTTTAGCTCATGCTTAAAGGAGGGTCTGTAAGAATAGAAAAACTCATGTTTGCGCATTGCTGTATGTATGTTAACATGTGCGATGCCATTTTCTATGTCAGCGCCATTTGAGTTATAATCAAAACGTATTTTTTGCTATTTCTGAGAAAAGGCTGCTGCTGAGTTGTTTCTCCAAGGTTAAGTTTTGCTTCACTAATGAATACACTGTTCTTATTAGCGCATACCTTTATCACTAGATAGAGGTCTTCTCCCACATGTCTAGTGGCGGGCACGGGCAGAACAACCTCGTGTAGTAGATAATGTGTGCCCGGCCTCAGAATTGAAACTTATTTTCTGTATTTCTTTGCTTTGTAGCACCTGCCTGGAAAATTCCATTATAGACATGTTCTAGCCCAGTTACGAAATGTCTATAATGTATCCTTATGCTTGTCGATGTCAGTCCCTCTGCAGCACTCCTAGCGACTGGGCTCCTCTCTGAGTGTACTTTGAATAAACAATTATTGGTTTGCATTCTCCACTGTCTGACCGACTCTTCATTTGTATGGAAAGCTGAGAGGTGGTCATTAGTGACCCTGGTGACCTGAATCAGGCCACTTCCTTCACTTCCACATTGGATGTCAAAACAACATTATTAACATACATTGACCATACCAAGGGGCCAATTTATAGTTTGACGAACAAAGGTACTGCAATTAGAATGATAGAGTATTTTTCTCCATCACCTTGACTGCACCACTGTCCTTCAAATCCTGAAATGACCACCAAACTGGTGGACATTTCTTAAAGCACCGACAGGAACTGCCGTAGGTGGTTCCTATCAATGGTTTTTGCTGTTTGGTGCAAGGCTCTGTCCGCATGATGAAGCCCTTCACCAAACTGTTTACTTTATTATTTTCAAAAAGAAAATCCCCAAGCAGAATTTTCTTTTTGAAAATAAAAGGAAAATGCCCCCAAGCCATTAAGTCATCTTCAATGGAGAGGGGGGCATGCTTGGTTTTTTACTGCCCCTTTTCGTCAGGGGTTGCCTGGCGGTGATGGACAGTAAAAAAATGGCTACATGTCCGCTTATCATAATTGGGCAGAAGGACATTTAGCACGATCTACAATGGCCCATAATCCGTCAGGCCATCAAAGGTGTTTGCCTATGGCGGAGACAGAGTGGTCTCTGCCATGGTCAAATCATGGTCCACCCACTTTTAAATTCAGCGAGCGGACCATAATGTTGGCAGTAAGCACACTCACTGTTGCAATGGAGTATGCTTACCACCAACATTTATGTTGGGCCCCAAGTCCTTTGAAGTCTCTAATGCTCTTTTTGTTTATTATCGTACTGTTAATAAGTTCCAGAAAATCTCAACTCTCACTTTCAGCAGGTGGGAGAAACAGGCAATTATGCAAGGATACAGCTCAGCAAATGCAGAAACCCCAGAAGGTGTCCATTTCAGCTCTACTAGGTTAGTCATAGCTTCCTGAGAAGAAGGTGGTAAAGCATCCTTGTTTGAAATTTGTAGGACAGAGACCTGGCCAAATCCCCACACTGTAGTTAAACATTATAGACTTGAATTAAGTGAATCTTCAGAAAATAATTTTGGTTCTGTTGCATTGATAAAGGAATAAAGTACATTTTTGAACTGATACATATATATATTTTTCTGCATCCCTTTTTAATCATTGCAAATTATTATGCTTGTCACATCCTAAATTCTTAAGAACTGGGATGATGATGACAGATAATGCATAATGAATATTTCCGGTAAGCAATGTATTAATTTGGATTCCTCCGTTATGGCGGGGGAGCATCGCCCCACTGCCTCCGCAGCATAAAAACATGTAAAATAAAATGATAATAAAGCAGTTTTAATATCATTTTATTTTTCATGACGAGACTCGAGATGAGTCTTGGGGGCGGGACATATTATTATTATTATTATTATTATTATTCTTAAGGCAACAATGGAGGGCATGTGCAGTGGTAGGAACTGTAAGTGCGCATTACGGTTTGGCTGATGGTCTTAAGACAACCAAACCGTCATGTGTATTTAGATGTCTCCATCAATAGCACTAAGTTGTCTCCAGGTTATTGCTGGAGAACAGCAGGCTCAGGCTCCCAGTCTCTCTGGGAGCATAAAACCAGCCCCCTCCACCCAATCCCAACACTGCTCTCTTTCTGGCTATAGTATTACCAGCAGGAGAGCAGCATCTGGATTGGCACAGGTGAGTCTGGGATCCTATGATCAGGAGAAGAGCACTGAGGTGGCAGGCGGTGAGGTGGCAGGTAAGTTTTGATTTCAATTTATTTATCCCCTGTGCAGCCCCATCACTTTTCCCTCCTGGCAGCTGCAACAGCTTTAACTTCCAGTACACTTTGGTCCCAGTTTCCATTCACAGCATTGGTGCAGCTTTAATGTATTGCTTCTGGAGAAGGCTCATTTATACAAAACTGCAACAACAAGGCACCCAGTGCATGCTGGTGGATTGTGCTATGCAAAATTCCTGCCTGGAAAAGGAAATGCAGGAATGTTGCTCTTTTTTTTTTAATCTGCAAGAGGAAGGTGCGGAAATTGTGAAATTTCCCATATTTTGATAATTACTTACTGTAGTTGAGATAAAGTGAACATCGCCCACCATTACTGCAGCCGAAGGACACAAAGGACTCTCAACACTGCCATTGCTGCCAAGTTTTGGCTCCACTTATATGTGATATTTCTGTGTGTGTTTTGTGCTTATTTGTGACATGTCAATGCATTGTGTGTGCACTGGTCTAGAAGGGGCCTTAAAACATTTATAACATTCATAAAGTTCTGATACAGGGTATAAAATTGGCAATGCCCAGATGCGGCACATATCCCTTCACTGTAGCTTACTCACAGTGTTCTCAATCTCTGGCATTCAGGCATTGTGATCAGAGCATTTGTATGTCAGAGCTACATTCCATAGCATAATTTATAAGATATGGCCACAGGCAGGCAGAGTATGCATGAGAATACATTGTGAGTCTTTCTTGCTGTCTCTCAGTCTGTCCAGAGACAGCCAGATGGGAATTCATAGTACTGTAGCAAGGATGACAGATACCATGAACCCTAGTTAATAAAAGAACAATTGCTCCTTAGGTAGTAACATTCAGCAACAATCATGGTTTAGTTGGGCACTCGTGCCCTGGGACCCAGTGCCGCTGCATCTGTTATATCATTGATAGCTACACCTCTTTGAAGAGTGCTGAGGCAGCTCTTACCACCATGGGCTGTTACAAAACAACCTGACATTGAGTTTCCACCAAGGGTATTCCCTCCCCCAAACTACACCAGTGGTGAAGGAAATTCCATTAGTGGACTACAGACCATTCTTTGCATTTATCACGTACCCTAAATCAATTTTATATATGGCTGGGCCACAAGGGAACAAAGATAATGTTTATGAGGCACTTTCTGTTTTCTGTCACTATTCATTACAGATGAGAGCATTCTTGATACTGCCACTTGCCTGTCAATATGTTGCTTTATAATTAACCCCTGTGAGCTTGATTGATTAGTCATTTTGGTAAATTTTGTGACAATTTTTGAAACATTTGTAGGTTATTTTTTATTTTATAAACATGCCTTTGGCTGTTATTTCTAAGTAATCTATTCCTTTGTTGTTTATGAAAAATGTGACTTTATATTGTAGCATGTTGTAGATTCTTCTGGCTTGTTTGCTAACTTCAGGTGTAATTTGAGTAACAGATTGCTCCATTTGTAGCTTTTGGTAGCTTTCCTCCTTTTTTAATGCACCTATAAATTTATAGAGTGTAGGTTTGATTCTGCCTAGAGTAGATTGGAAGGTATTTTCCTATCCTTCTACTGCATTCATTGTTTTGGCTTACTGTAACAAAGTGCTTTCATAGACATTCTGCCATGGTATTTTCAATTTGGGTTGGTGTCTGTGTCTGAAGAGATGCAGTTCGCCAACCCAAGTATCTTCAAAATAATCCATTATGGGACTTGGTTTGTCTCTATTTTGTTGGTAGAAAGTGCTTTCTATCAGTAAACTGTAGTGGTTAGCTACAGCTGTGACAGAGACTTAGGGGTCTATTATGATGTAGGGTGGATCGCCACCGCCCGCATGCCGGTGGTGATCCACCTTACATCATACCCCACCCGCCACCCATTTCCCCCACCATATTAGTATGGTGGGGGGGACTCCAGCAGACGGAAAGAACGTCCACCGGTTTCCCGCTGGTCGACCAGTCAACCGGGCGAAAAAGGGGCTGGATATGGTGGCGGTGTCTGCTAGGCACCACTGGCGGCTGGTTCCTGCATCGCTAGGGTGGCAGGCGGACTAAAGTCCGTCCGCCATCCTTATAGGCCCCTTAGACTGGTGCTATAAATGTTTATTTCAAAGGCAAATTGGTTGTTTGTAGCATATTCTACACTAAGTTTGGTGGTCCGGGTGCCCAACAGCCATGGCCGCGGTCTCCAGAAGAGTCTAGCACCGGTGGTCTCCCGGCTGCTGTATTATGAGGCTTCCAACGGGGAGGCAGTGGTCTTCCTGACGGCGGTCTATGTATTTCCATATTGATCGATGCATGTGTGTATATTACGACTGCACATGTCTCAAATGTACAAATATACATGATACATGTGCAACAATACCACCTACCCATTGTTGGAGTCTGGCCCATTTGTGGCTGGTCCAGTCAATAGGTATATGGCTCAATAGGAACATATCTGTTTTTCGGCACAAACAGGTTTATTATATTCATGATGAAGATGCTGCTGTGATTGAGGGACCTGAAGGAAGGAAAATCCTTCCATGCGGCTAGTCTGACTGCCAGGGTCAGCTCTTCAAAAAGCCAACTCGTAATACGGACAGTGGTGTACTCCTCTGGAGCTGGCTGGTGGTGTCGGTGGTTGACCGGTTGTCTTTCCAACAGCAATCCAACAATCTTGCAATACGGAGATTGGACCATCATCATTGTTTGGTCGGGCTGCCACCACGGCTGCAGCGGTCTCGGGAGCGCAGAACTCGTAATCAGGGCCTTAGTGCAGATTGTTGAAAGTGTCTCCATATGCTTTGATTAGAATTGTAGTAGCGTCATAGAATGGCTGTTTGGGGTTAAAAGTTTACACTGGTTTGAATCATGGCTTTTTCAAAATGTATGATTATTTGTTGGGTAGTAGTAATTTATTTTATGTTTAAGACATCGTAGTAAGTGCTGCTTTGTTTATTCGGTAGTAGGGCATATGTAAAAGAGACATTTGTGCTTTCACAATCACCATGTATAGAGTATATCCAAGTGAATGGTTTGAGACACATTTTGAAGGTTCAGTCTATCATTTAGGTTTGACAATGGCTTAGTTTTTATTAATGTCTTCTGTAGAGAATATCAGGAGTTGTTTATCAGTTGTCATATAACAGAAAATATTCTGCATTATGGATCATTTTTAAATGTTCAAACGATTCTATGTCTAAAGTCTTTTTCAGTTTGTGCAATTAGATGTTTTAAAGTGGGTATATGTGGTAGTTGGCATTTGATGTGTTCAGGGACTTTAGAGAGTATATATTTTAGGTTTTTGGATGTGAGTTATCTGGAGTTTGTGCTTCACTCTCTTATATCCTTCAATACTTCCCTTACTTTTATTTCTTTCATATTTGGGGGTGGTTGTTTTTCCTTATATTAATTACGACAGCAACTTTTGTAGTGGCTCTCTCATAACATGTATTAGAATAATATTTGGTACATTTCCAATTCAAATTATCTGTCAATGCACTTTCTTGGTTATAGGTTTAGTCCATGTGACTTAGGGATTAATTACAATGGTGTCCAGCAGCCAACGTTTTGGGCAGGGACTGTCGGACAATGAGTTAGGGGTTGCCCCACCCTATTAGGATACAACTGATGTGCAGGTGGTTGTAAAATGCATTTTTCAAGTGCAGCTTGTGCTGCGGCCCAGGAAAAGTGCCACAATACAAACCACACTAGAAAAATGCATTTTGTGCACATCCATGCACTGTGTACCAGGCACCATGAGGTGCCTGGCACCCACTGCAGGGATGTGTGGGGGGTACTACAGGTGCCGCCCAAGCCACTAAGTAGAGGCCTACAGGGATAGAGGCCTTGCTTGGTTCCCCAAAGTCCTTTCCATCTGACTTTTCATGGTGATCGGCCTGCAATGAAAAGGTACTCAGAAAGGGATATCCTAATCCCTCCTGTGGTGCCTGCACACGCACTGCCTCCCTTGTAGGGATTAGGAATCCGACCGCTGCCCCAAAGGGATCTTTGATCCTGTTGGATGTGGTGGTCCTACCCCCAACCTCTGTGGTATGACTGGCTGTATTATAATTAAGGCTCCCTGTTTTCCGTTTTTACTGATTTTTACAGATAAATACAGACAGAAAACCATTTATTTTCTTGTCTGTATTTATTTGTAAATGTGGATAAAAACGAAAATTGGGTGCTTTTTGAGTGATTCTTAACTGTAATTTGCCATGACTGCCAGGCCAATACCTGTGTGGATTGAAAGGTAATGGGGTTAAAAAAAGGGATTTTAGTAAAGACGCTTGGACAGCAGTAGACATGCACAAGGCTGATACTGAAATGTGCATATTTTCATATAAGTGCATTGATTTATCTTCTGCAGGTGTTCATATTACTAAACCCTGGCAGGCATTCAAGCATGGTTTTGACTAAATAAATGTGAAAATATAGCAGTTTTAGCTTTATTTTTTCACAAAACCCATAATAAATAATGCTAAATACAGATAAAGTTGCCAATAAATAAATATGGATAAATACAGATGGAAATGTCAAAAAAATAAACACCATAATACCGGGAGCCCTAATTATAATGCTGCAGTCAGACCCTCACCCCATTTGGGGTGGACCATCACTGGCAGCCTATCAGTGGCAGTCCGCCTGCCATCGTAATGAGGGCCTTAGTAACTGCTTTACTTTCTGGGAAGTTATATGTTTAGCTCTTGTTGCCCAGTCATTGTCTCTGAAAGTAGTGTAGTTGTATAAATAAATAAATATTTTACGTTTGTTATTGACATATAAAATTATCCAATTACTTCTATTATTAGACCTAGAAGTATGTTTTTCTTAGATGTTTCACTCTATTTTGCAGCTTTTTCATTGGGGGTATTGTAATATGGAGCAGGTGCTTTCTTTTCTGTTGGAAAAAAGAGTCAGTTTCATTTTTAAATGTTTATTTATTAGCAGTTTGTAGCAGTTGAGGTTGTAAGGTTTATTTTTACTCACGTTTGAGTTGAGTGTATATATTTTAATAATTCATGTATATGTATTGATATATGTTTTTACTGGTTAATAATAATTGTTTTTTTCCAGCAGGTTATCACTTTTCAATGTTGTTGCGTTTTCTTTTTCTTTTAGGAAGTGTATGTAAGGACATAGACACATAGACGTTGAAGAGTTTTTTGTTAATTATTTGCTGTTTTACATTTTATATTTTATTTAAGACTGAGTTTTAATTTAAATGTAAGTTTTACTTACTTGGTTAAGTAGTTGTCGATAAGTAGATATTTCTTCTTTAAGGGTCAGAGAATTCAGCAGAGTTTCCTTGTCTTGCAAGGTCTGTCATTTTTTAAGCATTTAGTTGATAAAATGAGTGTACCTTTTATATTGTTAAATACATTTTTGGCATATTGTATTGGTTAAGGTTGTTTTAAGTTTAACTGTATTGGTTATTTTACTTATAGGGCCTGATGACGAGTTCAATGGACTTACCACCATACAGCCGCAGCGGCGGTCCCAAGAAGAGTTTCCTCCTTCCTGGCGGGCAGTCTGACCACAGGTTTGGTGGTGCTGTGGCGGACCTGGCGGCGTACCTCCAAAGTTGTAATTAGGCCCTTAATGTGAAGTCATAAAATATCTGTGTTACATTTTGTTAGCACTTTGGCCCTGTTCTTATATTTAACACTGATATTATGCTCAGATGTAGTTAGAAAGTACAATAAGGTTTTACAGATATTCTTCAGATGACCTAGCTAAGAAGCAGCTCTAGAATTGGAGATACACACAGCATGTGGCATTTACCGTAGATAAAATGCATTAACAGTGGCATCACTCCATGACTGGGGGAGGAATTGTATAGACATTATTTGCAAACACATCACTCCAATGTTCCAGCAACTTGCACTGCGGATATTTCCATCATCAGTCTCTGTGCCAGACTAAATTCTACCCACAATTGACTTGCTAGTGCTCCAACAGATGACAGAATGACAAGTCCTAGGAAGGAATAAGTAGACACATTAGTTTTTTTTTGACTAACTCCTATGTCAGTATAAAGCATAAATAAAAAGGGTGCCAGTACGCATCCCTGCCGCACACCGTGAGATAGTAAAACACTATCAGTATTTGCTTTCACTGGGCTAAATCTAACAGACAGTGTCCTCGACTCCCAATTCCGACATGATACTCCAAAGTTTTGTATGATTCATATGTTCAAAAGTGGGCTTTAAGTCCATTAAGGCTAAATATCTTTGCTCTGCTTTGGCCAAGTTGTATTGTATTATGAGTTGTATATTTAGGCATTGATTCACACTATCTAATCCAGCCATGAATACATATTGAAGGTCAGACATGATTTTGTAGTTGAACAAGTTTGTTGCACAACAAAATACAAATATCTTGCCGACCTTCCCGGAAGAGTGGCTAACAGCCCCTCCAGATTTGCGCGGGCACTGGGACCAGGTTTTTAGTAGCTTAAAAGTCTGCTCCATATGTTCCCCCTTGTTTGCTCATGGGTTTAATTTAAATGGCTTAAGAAACTGGAGCATCTAGCAAATCTAAGACCTCTACTTTACTGGGTCAGAATTTGCACCACTGAGGAACGACATGTATACAGGAATGACCTGAGAGAGCTGCTGGACTTGGACATCTAACTTACATTCCCCTGGCTTATCCATGGACGGCATTGGCTTGTTAAATTGGACTTGAGCAGATTTTGGTTAAACGCTAGTACAATATCGACAGATGCAAAAAAAGAAATCAAATATATCTATTGGAATTTTATCCTAAACAGGTCCACATTAAACTGTGCAGTGGGAGGACTTGCGACACAATTTCTATTATTCAAACCAACTCATAGCTTTGAATTATTCTTGGACGAAATCCAGCCACAGTTAGCCAAACCCCTATACCTGAAATTCTGATATGAGACCCTCCAGATCAATGCAATCACAGCTAAGTGGTCATGCCACCAAGCAGTGGGACCAGAAACCAAATGCCCCCTATGTCTGCTAGACTCAGAGGAAGACATTGCATACATATTATTATTCTGCCCAGCATATGCCAGCCTCAGAAGGAAATGGATAAAGCTGCTGTGTGTGAGACTGTTGACTAGGAAACACCTCGAGGCTCTAAGAATACCAAAAACAGATGGCTCACAAACAATTGTCCTCGGAGTCAGCAGATTGCTACTTGGGGTGTGCTAGCTATGGAAGGAGAAGGTTGAAGCTCTAATTCCTGTATTTCATACATGCATACTATGTTAGAGCATGTACATTTTATTCCAAACTGCCTATATTATGATGACGATTAACTTTTAATCCTTTCATGAAATAGTTTTATGTGTTCTATTATAACAAATTGCTTGGGTTGTTTTAACGGCTCATATGCACACGCACTTTGCTGAATCCACAAATAAACTCTGATAGAGAAGACAGAGGATGGTCAATTTTAAATTCCATGGAATTGCTCCTATGTAACTCTACTGAAACAAACTGTTTTGGTTGTTGTGACTGTTTATCATTCACATGCACTTTATGTAACCTATCTGCAAACATGGATAGTGAAGAGAGACCTAAAACATGACATTCCTTACGAAAGTCTAGCACATAATATTCTATAACACACGCATAATGGGACTACTGAAGTGACAATTTATTTATGTAATCATTGTGTCTTACTGCATTTTACTGTGTTTTATTGTAAATACTATTTTAAGATATTTTATGGTTCTTTGAACTGAAATAAAGATGGATTGATTGATTAAGTGGTCTTCCCCTGGTGTTGATGGTTTCCTCAGTAATATTAATAGTAATTGTTGACTAGGAAAAGCTGAGTCCCCTGAAAAATAGAGTCACAAAAACAAACATAAGTTAACTTCTGTCTGGGAGACCCAAACCTTCCAAAACAATATCATTGTGACACTGAAGTTAAAACTTACCAACAAGCTAAGTCATCTTTCGAGCATGATCTGCCATCTCGTGTGGTATGCAGCTTTTGCGTTCCACTCACGGGTTGAGCCTGAAATCTTGCACACACACACTGGTTATGTGGAGATCTGGAATAGAAACTACCTGGATATTGATATCATCTCAGTATCACTCACCATTTGGGTTGCTGTGGAGTCCTAAGGCTAATGGCACCCTATATTGCCCTACCTGATACCCTCATGACTGAATTCCAACACTGTTGCACTTTAAGTGTAATTTTGTACACAGGGTAGGACTTTGTTAATCCTACACTATTGCATTGTCAGGGTGGGCAGCTAGAGAGAACCAGGACTCATAGGTCCCATATCACATATTATTGGGTCTAGAGTTTACCATGACTGAATATCATTATCTGCACTGTTCCACTTTATGCATCATATTGCACATAAGTGTAAAATGAAAAGATAATTCCTGACATTCCTCAGTCATATAGCCATAAATGGCCGGACTGGCCATAGCGGGCACCGGGCAATCCCCCAGTGTGCCGCAAGGATGTGGGCCGTTTTTGCAGCAGCTGCAAAATCGGCCCGTAACAAAATCGTCCGAAAACCGGCCCTGGCAAAGAGCTCGGCGGCACCCCTAAGCCCCAGTGGGGGTGGGGGGGGGGCGGCCGAGCACTTTGGAAGGGCCGGTTTTGGTTCCCAGTCCGGCCCTGTTGCCATATAGAACATCACATGAATCTAAATATGGCAGCACCCTATCTTGAGGTCATTGACTGTTGGTCCTGAGGAGGAATGCACTTTAGATTTTCCTAAACAGTAGGCACCTTGGCCCTATAATAATGAAAGCTATACGGGTAAGGGGACCTGTTCTTTTAGAGTTGTTTTAAGGTGATTGATAGTTGAATGCTAATTGTATATTTCTAACAATGTTTATGGTTTTTAATGACTAATAAACAAATCTTGCTACATCCCTGGACATTGATTAAGTAGAAATGGATCCTATTGGGTTACACTTGGTCACCGTCATGAAGAGACATCAAAGCAACACGAGTTACATTTCTGACACCAACAACACGCACTATGCCTCACTATTGTTGAGTGAAGGATTATATATTGGGAATTGGATTTACACATTCATACGTCTTAGTATGACATCCAGGTTTTTGATGAGGACAGCAGAAAAAGTTGCCAGGAACATTCCAAGGAGTCACTGTGTATTGAGATGCAGCCTGTAGCACAGAAATGTAGTACTGCCATTATTTTCACAATTGGTGAAATAACAGTGTGAATTCTTATGTCATACAACAGTTCAGGCCGTAATTGTACTGCAATGGCTTACATACGTTTTTTGGTTCAGCCTATACATCTTGAAGATGGCCATTTCCTGTATGGTTTCCATATCAGGAGATGTTTTTAAGTACATTTTGCTCTGGTGACATCAAAATCTTCTTCTTACTTGGGCGTGTAGATGGATATAGCTTCAACATATAACAGTAATGTGTTAATATTGTATGTTTATACACAGGTGTTTGACATATTTAAACAGGAATACATATAATAAGGTAAAACATTTTAATGAATTTATTGTATATAATGTTATTTCTATTTCCATCTAAAATATAAAAAACTTCCTTTCAATATTTACTATTTTATCTAGTCAAAATGCTTTTAGTCAATATATATTTTTAAACAAGATTATTAATGTGTCTATGTATGCTGTGTTTTCTTTCTTTTTAAATAATTATTTGGTGTAATGTCTGTCAAGGCTCACGCACATTACACAGTGGAAGGTGAATATCTATATTTAGTATTGTAGACATTCTAGTTGTATTTGATGGATGCAAGGTCATGGATGTGTGTACTGAAAATACAATACCAGTCCACCATATTGTTAGGCATAACCAAAGCTGACAATATAGCTTGACGGTGGCAGACATAACATGGCAGATGCCAGGCAAATCCATCATTGGCTATGGACCAATAAGTGTCGTCTGAACCCACATTTTCATGTGTCTGCCATTACACATCATTACAGCTCGTTATTGATAGAATCGTCATACATCGTGTAAGCATTAGTTGACATGATTTCTGTCTCGCTGGTGTACAGACTTTTTAAGGGACATTGTCACTTGCTTCCTAACTTTCAAGTGTAGCACACTTCCTCACATGTTGCTGCTAATTTCCTGCTGCTGTGACCAACGTGTCTGAAAGAGAATGTGACAGGGCCACCAAGTTCACTCAAGAAGAACTGGACATTTTTGTTAAGGAGGCTTTGACCAACTAAAGCCAAGTGTATGGGCCAGCAGAGAGTCAGATAACCTCCAGACATGAAATGATCCTATGTTAATGTGAGAAATTGGGTTGTTGGTTGGTTTGCAACTTCAAAGATTTAAGATAGGTATAACGCCTAAAAGCACAAAGCGCCACTTGCGGTTATCTGTTCATGCCAGACCAGGTGAATGTCACAAGTACAGGCTGACCATGATGGAATGTGGGCCTGACATAGGGACAAGGTTTGCCCTACTGAAAATGTTACATTTGAAAGTCTAGCACTTTCTTTTGAATTAAGTGTTCTCATTAGGGGTTGGTGATAAATTCTGCTCCATTGGCAGAGTTGTGGCCACTCTGCGTGGCACCTGCAATACAGAGTTTCATCCAAGTTCCGCCAGCCACCATGTGGTGGATTTTTTCTTGTGTGCAGCTTGCCAATGGTAATTTGGTGAGTGCGAGCAAGGTTTGGCATCACCTAGCACCATTTTTAGCCGTTAAGAGGGCACAGAGCAAGATTTCCCCAGCATTGGCGGTTGTCAGTGGTCACAACTGTTCGCAGTCAAAAAGCTGCTGTTCGAGTGGAAAATCTGCTTGAGCAGCAGTAAAATCAACTCAAGCAGCATCGCATTCTCCCGCACCATGTGGTGCCATTCGCACTGATGTTTCAGGTCGTAATGAACTCCTGGCACTAACAATTAGCACAAGCAGCGAAGAAGTGCTTATTTCTGCCTGTTCTCGAAACTCGGATTGAATCTCGCAAAGTTTTCATTTAAATCCGTTGAATTCCACAGTCAAACTCTGCGATTTCCCCCTATCCCTAGTTATCATGCACAGCATTTACCATGAAGCAGCTGAGCAAACTGGGTGCTGGGATGTCAAACAGTGTGCTCCCTATCGCTTTTGATTGATTTTCAATATATGTTTTGCCTTAATTTTTAAGCTGTTTGCAATTTAATTGACTCAAAAGATAATGGATATCTCATAAACCGTATACAATACAACAATGTATCATGTACTTACACTAAGATGGATGATTTTTGTCAGTGTATCAACAAACTAATACGTAAAACAAAATGTAATTCCACAACTCTTGAATCCTGGAAATTATACATATCTAGATTTAAGTGTGTTTGATAACTATTGTGATTTCAGTAATCTTTACAGGTATTGTATATATATATTTTTACCTTTTATCTGCAGGTCTGCCTTCATTTGAAAAAGACAATCTGGCCGGCCGCTGCCGAGCAAATGGGACAGCAGGGTGCCTTGAAGTGCTGTAGTGTCCCCTGTGACCATCAAAAAACAAAGTGATGGATGGAATGCTTGTATTAATTTCATCCACTGGCAAACGCTCTATGCCACATTCAAATCCATTGTTTTTCACACATCATGCCACCTCAGCTTGGACCCAGCTACATGCAATGCAGAATTGACACTGCTCCAATGGGAACAGTCCAGCATGAACAGCTAGGCCAGGCCCTCCCTGTACCGGAATACAAGCTGCCTAGGACCTCTCACTCTTAGTGTTGGCTCATCAGCAAGGCATTGCTTGATTCTAGTGGCTCACTGAGCACAGGACTCACTCGGGCATGCCTATCAGTTGGCTACCATCTAAGGAGATAGCCTCACCCTTGGCTGGAATCGGCATGCAATAGGGGGTATGCAACTGACTAGTGCAAATTAGCGTGGATTACAGAATATGGCCAAAACACTGCCAGGATCTGTAGGACTCTCTGCACAGAGCTCTTTGGGTCTGTCAAATACAGCAGAATATTGATTTAATAGAGGGAATGGCCTGTGCAATCGCTGCCGGAGTTTCGGGCATGTGCCTAGATGTCTTTGTAATCACTGGTATCCATTGCTGCCCCACCTCTCTATGCAACAGCCAGGGCAGGAGCCTCCACAGTTTCATATAATCGTCCCTGCTGGGCCTGAAATTTGGACCTCTCCTGCTGCTGGATGTGTGCCCTCAGATCCTCCCTAAGCCCCTTGATTTTGTGCTAGTCCCAGAGAGGGAGAAACAACATATTCTCTCTACCAGCATACCAGTGCGGGTTCCCTCTCTCTGGTTTTCCTGTCCCTCACCTTCTTTTTCCCCGACACCTGCGGAATGAGTTGACCCTATTTAACTGACTTTTATTAATTCCAATGACTGCCTCCGAGTCTACTGAACCCTGGTTGTCCTGAAAATAGTTAATCATGGTCTCCGTCACCAGATTCTTGGTGTTTCAGTAGATCAGATCCCATGGATTAAGCCTCCATCCCCCTTCAATCCTGGGGTGCCTGTTTGTATTTATGTTATTATTGGGGAGTGGTCAGAGATGCCTTGTGGCAAAAATGTATGTAAGAAGTGACCCGGATAAAGACATGGTGCCAGTAGGTAGTCCAGCCTGGACAGGGAGCAAAATTGTGTTAGGCACAAGGAGAATTGGCTTGTCCATGAGTGTTCCTCCCACCACAGATCAGCTATCCCCATTGTCTCCTGGAACTGGAACAGATATAGGTCCTTTCACAAACTTCTTGCCACAAGTATTAAAACAAGTATTAAAAATCCATCTCATCAGCATGTTTTTATCAATAATATTTCAATGCTAAAACAAGATATGTTGTATTACTGTAATGGCTTTATTGTTAATGATTTGTGTGCTTTAACACTCATGCCCGTAAGGGACATCACAAAATGACTCATTTGTTTGTGTTGATTCTGATGACTTAGTCATTGTTTCCTTTGGCAGCAGGTGCCGGTTCTGGAGCATGCTGAAATGACCTTCTGACCCTAGTGACTCATTTGTTTGTGCTGACTCAGGTTACTTTATTGTTGTTTCCCTTCAGCAGCAGGTGTACATCTGGAACATATGCAAATGACCTGCTGAACCTGACGACTCATCAATTTGTGCTGACTCATAAATTCATTGTTGTTTCTCTTTGGCAGCAGGTGCACATTCTGTAACATGCTTGAGTGCCCTGCATTCTAAGACTGCACATCTATTTCGAGAGGTTGTATCTTTTCAAATGCACTTGCTATTCATATTTCAATGTCAAATGATCTTTATTCGGATATATTAAAAACATCATAACAATAACAATATTCATCCCTATAGACAGTAAAAAGCAGCATTTGATAGCTATAACATATGAACAGGACAACCGTTGGTGCAAATGTGCAATGCGCAAATAATACAGAGGTAGTTCAGACTTAACAAACCATGTTCATTGATGCTCGAGATCAAATAACAAAAATATAAAAGACAAATAGCTCTAAAAATTGCATCCATAAAAATACATATAAATCACAACAATCATATTTGGTTTTGAAAGGACTGCCACATCGATGTGCCAAACACTCAAGAGATTTTCTCGATTTCTGACAGTTGTTCCAGATTTCCTAAAGGCTGCACATGTTTCTTGGCACCACACTCTCCAACTGTGTGCCTTAAGTCCCCAGTCACCTTCTTCAGACGTTCAGATGAGATACCGCCTTCAGGTGCTCAAACAAAAATTATTCTGGCAGATTGGGAAAAAATAGCACTCTGGTAAGATGGATACTTTTAGGTCGGCACTAGCGGTTGGAGAAGGGAGATCAACCAACCCCAGTATAAGAGACACAATAAGAATTACCTCCTAGTTTTCCCTCAGTAGATAAATGTCTTTGGTATAGGCTTGTGCAGGAGAGTAGGATCTGCTTCACATGGGTACCCCCACTTTTTGCTGGTGTTTCACTGCTTTTCGACCTTAGTCTGGCTGTGGCCCTGCTAATCAAGACCACAGCCTAGCTGCTTTCTCTCTACAATGGTTTGCATGTACATTAGGTACATATCTAATTGGATGCTGGAGTGCCTTATAAACCCCTAGTATATGGTATACTATGTACCTAGGGCATAGGTACCTCAGATGCCTACCAGAGGCTGAAGCATGTATTATGCCACCCCTGGGAAGCACTCCAAAATGGCACCACAGGTCTGCTACTGCAGCCTGGGTAAGAATGTGCTTGCACCGCTTACAGTGGTATAGGCTACCTATATCACTACCATTGCACACACATATAAAACCTATAAGTCACTCCTACGGCAGGCCTTAACAATCCTGAAGGCAGAGTGCTTGGTTTTTATGTGAGAGGGTGCCCCTGCATCAGCAGAGCTCCTCTGCAGCATTCGGAGTACCTCCTCTGATGCTGTTTGTGGTGCAGCTTGATCATATACTCTTAAGTGCATTATAACCTCGCAATAAAGGCTAACTTTGGGATGGCTGCACGGAAACATGTTGTGTTTGGTGTCAAACGCTTTGGAATACTACTCCCCCCGCCAGTTCTGGTGGTGGGGGTAGCATTCCACCCTTCTAGAGGGAGAGACATGTTCACACTGGTCTAACCCGGTAGGACTTTTCTACAGCCCTGGTATCACAAAATGGATTCTCTGCCACAGACACGGGTCTGGCCTCCTGCTGCTGACCGAAACTCCGGCAGGAGAGGCCTGGGCAATAGGTTTCCTGTCCCAGGGAGGTGTAACCACCTCCCCAGACAGGCAGATGTGTATTGGGGCTGGGCGGGAGCACTCTCTGGTGCTTTGAAGTCCTGCACTGTGGCCACACTTGGTGTCCCTGTGCATAGTCCAGTTGAAACCGGTTGCAGGGGCTACCTGCCCCTGCTATGGTGTGAAACTGGACAAAGGAAATGGGTGTAACCACCCCTCTTTCCAAACCCTTCCATAGGTGGGTCCCTAGAGTATGTCCAACCCCCAAACTTAGTATAAGTATGGGAACCCAGTCCTTGCGACTTTAGATTGCCTTGGACGAAACTCTGCAACATAGATCCTGGACCTTCGACTTTCTATCCTGACTAGAAGACTGAAGAAATCTCCCTTGGAGTCAAGGAGTGACTCCCCTGCTTGGCAGGCACCAAAGAAGCAACTGTCCGGTCTGCAATTCCAAAGCTCCCATTGGACGCCGAAGTCTCTGCATCACCACAGGTAGATTTCCTGACTTCCCCGAGGCTACCCTGAGTTCACAGCAAAGCTGAGGCCCATGGCTATCGTGGGTGATGAGGAACCGTGACCCCTGGACACCGTGTACTATTGCTGGTATATCAACTTCTTGTGTATTCCTGAAGTTCTGCTTTGGGCTCAGAGTAGCCCCAACCTTGAGCACTGACTGTACTGAAGATCTCTGGCCTCCACTCCATGAGTGACCCGTGGGCCAGGTTCCAGTGCGACTGCTTAAGGCTCCTTCGCGATCGCTAGCCCGTTGGCTAGTGGGTCCCCACGAAGGCAACTCCTCTTCTGCTTGGGCTTTCCTGGTTTCTCCAGACATGCCCCGACTTATCCTCACTGGGTGAGTTCCTCAGACCTTGCTGGTCTGCACCGACGTCCTTCTTCTCTTTCCACGAGACTTGCCGTTGCAAAGGCTTGTTGGGTCCAATCTGGTCGCCGACACCGCAGCACTCGACAAACTTTGTGGGACAGCTGGACTCCAGCTTGTGGACTTTGTCGATGCCTCCTGGACCTCGTGGCTGAAGAGTCAAGACGCCCATCAACTCACCTGAAGCACTACACCTCTGTGGGCATTGGTCCATCCTGCCCTCGGTCACTGGCAAGTGACCCAGACTCTGTCCCCTCTACTTTCAGGTTCCTTCCATCCTAGATCCAGACTTGGATCTCTTTGGACACTTCTCCTCTTCACGGCAGCAGCAGTTCTTCGCCAGCTTCCATTGTAATCGACGACGTGACCTGACACCAAAAGACACCTATGCACCCGGCTTCCCTGGTTTAGGCAACATGAGTACCCTGGTGCTCCCGTGGGTGCTAGCCCTAGAACTTCCTAAGTCCAAAAGGGTTTGGTCCTGACTCGATTCTAAGTGTCCCTAATCTTTAATTTGCCCATAGAAGATAACAGAAACCCGTGGCTGTGTTTACACACTGCACACGGCCCCCGTGGGTCCCCTGTGTCACTACCTTGGATGGTTCCTTGGGGTCCCAGCGATTCTACAGGCTCTAGGCCTTGTGTCTAGTTCAGTCGTGGTTCTTATACCACTTTATTGGTATATGGTTTGGTATGCCCCTAGGGCCCAAACGTGTATTTGTGCTATTACTGTTGATTGCTAACTTGTACATTAAGTACTTCGAACTCCAGTCTCATAAAGAGACTAGAAGGGTGTGTTTTATCTTAAATACATATATTTTAAATATATACCTGGTGTGGTTGTCCTTTGATTTGATCATTCAAGTGATTATAGACTGATAAAACGAGCTGCTTTACATTCCTTCAAGACTTAGCCTGAAGGCTGCTCTCCATAGCTACCACTAGGATAGCTTTCAATAATGGTTGTCTTTAACCAATCACCATAAGGGGTTGTTTGGACTGATACAAGGTGCCCACTAGAACTAGTGGACAGCATATATCAAGCCAACTTCTCACAGCTTGTTTTAGGAACTCATAATGAACCTTGAAAAGAACTGCTACAGCCGGAATATCAAGAACTTTATCCCATTACATGAGGAACTGTAACTCTGGACTTCACTCTCTTAATGTAAACAGACAAACTTTTCTTGTGTAAAATGTAAAAACAATTCTTTGTGAAAGTAGAACTAAGTACTGTTGACTAAGATATTCCTTTCAGGTCTCCTTCCCTGAAGTACCCATCCTAACTTCTCATGGGTCCTGGAAGTTAAAGATTCTGGCCACTACTGTTCAGGGCACTACTCCTGGCATAGTTGGTTTGACCAGCACTGGGTCAGCCCTCTCAACAGTAAACAAGGTGGATGCCTCACCCCCAGTATCATTGATAGTAGTCAATCCCCAAAGAACAGATCCATACTGGGTCCCTTCACATCCTCTGGGAGGCCCACCAGTTGCAAATTTTGCGCAGAGATGTGCCTTCAGCATGCTCTAGGTGATCTAGGAGCAGGTCAATAGTTTTCTACATGCCGAACAGCTTGGTGCCATTGTTAGCGATTGTGGGCTTCAGCAGTGCTATTCAGGACTCCGTATAATCCACACAATTTGCTATTTTTTTGTGACCCACCCTCGGGAGCTCCAAGTCAAAAGCCACCATATCTATCTTGCATTTAAGTGCTGATTTGTTGTCCTGTATTGCCTCCAGAATCGCTGCAGTATGGGCCTCTAACTCTGACCATCCTCTGCCTGAGCTCGGTCACTGGACTCCACTCGATGGGATTGAACTGCCGTACCCATTGAGATCAGTCAAACCAGGGCAGGGTTGAGTAGTCACAGGCGCTTTCCTCGTTTCTTGCTAGGCACTAGCCATGCCCCTTCTATAAACCCCTCTACCACAGTGTCATATGGGCCACCTTACACAGGGTCAACCCTACCAACCCCCGGAAGACTTACCCCCACCATCCAAACCCTAAACCCGGAGAGCCAACCACTCAGCGCCCCCTGCTGGCCAGACCCGATCAGCAGAGCTGGCCAGACACCAGATGGGTGACAACACCCCCAACAGGCATGAGATTCAGTGGCTCACCTCGGCTCCTCTGTTCAATGGTCTCTGCTTCGGGCCCTCTCGCTGCTGAGTCCACGCAGGTCTAACCTCTATATTAGAGGGCAAATGCGTCTTTCAGGCCTCTGCCCCTCTGTGCACTGGGGGCTTCAGGCAGCACTCTCTAGACCCCATAAGCCAATCTGTTGCTTGGTCTCACCTGTGCTACTGGACCTGATTAGGCACCTTGGCAACAGAGAGTCCTTGTGTTCTCTGCAGCTGCCCGAATGCTGCTGCCCAAACAAGTTTTTTGCTGCGGCTTTGGGGTGCTCCCTCTGGCAGCCAAGCAGCCCACACATCAATCGCCCATCCTCAGAGGCTCAGGCAGCACTTCTGGGCCCCTGGCCAATCTTTAGCATTGCGTTTCCTGCTGGAGCCGATCAGGCACCAGCAGTTGCCTCCAATTCAACAGTCACTGGAGGCCCTAAAGTTCCGGCGGGCATCTGGGTACCGCCACCTCGCCAAGTTTTTGATGCTCCAGCAATGCTTCCCCAGGCCCTAAGGACCCCCCACAGCAATTGTTTGCCCAGGTCATGGGCTCCAGGCATCAGGAGAATGGTCTACAATGGGGCCCAGCGCCAGAGGCTCATGTGTGTTCAAATGCTCCATTTTCGGCTGACCACACCCCACCAAAAACAGATATGTCTGAATGTAAATGGCGTATTTGCCTGAGTTCCATTTTAACGGAAAGGAGAGTCCTTGAAAAAATGTCAAAGCAGACCTATAGCTTTTTAAAGCATACATACATTGAAATGTGGTGGGCAATAAGTAACGGCTGCCTTTATAGTTTCTTGTCTGGGTAACTGCATCACAAATGTGACAGATATACTGTCCACCGTATTACAGGTGTTAGAGAATTGAATCCACTTTTAATAAGGCAGACAGAATATACTTGGAAATTATGAAGGAGCAAGTGGTATTCTGAAATCACAACCAGGCCCTTTATAAAATCACTTTGTGTGCCATTTATTGAGACTAGTTTAGTAAAAGGTATAATGTTTGGGCCTATTTGATGCATGTACGTTTTGGAATTGACCACTGTAGTCATAACTGATTTGTGCATATGTGTGGTTTCACCTTCCTCTGGAGCTAGCGAGAGAGATGTTGGACAGACTTTGGAGGAGATCCACTGGCAGTCGCAAGGTGGAGCCAACAACACTGAAAGACCCAGTGAAACAATGAGGGTGACAGTGCTGGCCAGGAGTCCACAACAACATCGGACTCTGAGTCTTTCTACTCGAGCCAACCCCTTCTGGTGGCATATAAACCATCTCAGGATAATACATCTGTTCCTGTGTCTGCCAAGACCAATACTGCCATCAGCACCTTTACTCCTGTCCCCTCAGAAAAGTGCCAACACCAAGTCCAGAAAGTCTGCTTTTTCCTTGGCATCTTCCCACGGCCCCCATTCTGCCAGCACCAGTAGAGAGGAAGCTGTGGAAGCCATAAAATCCACTCTATAGGGAAGACCGCATGTGGTATGCCATGTCTGCCTTACAGAGAGATTCGCTGTCTCCTTATGCCTTCTCTAACACCAGTGCATCTGGGTCACCTGCCAGTATTCCTTTTTCTGCACCCCATCTCCACCTAACTGCACTCCTCCTGCCCATATCCTAAGCCCTGAACCTATTATATCAACCCCCACAATTCCAACCCCCGTCCCTGTTTCACATCCCAGCCCAATTATGTCTTCTGACACCATCCCTCCACCATTCCAACTGCCCCAACCCCACCAAAATCCCTGAAAATGTCCTATAACCACAAACCTCACCATTCATATTACAAGCACTCCCAGAACTAACTGACTCTGCACCACCTAAAAAAAAATCCTAAAAATGCTACTTCATATCAAGAAGTAGGTGTTCGGAATAACATCAGCTCCAGGCAGATGGAGAGCCCTTGAGGAGAAGATAGCTACATGTTTTGGGATAGCAGGGCTATGCTTGGAGGTAATTTGATCCTCGTTGACTGTGATAGGACCCTATTTAGTATAGCCAACACCACCCCGAGATGTGGGTTTTTTATAATTTATTTTGTGTACATTTATATGAAAACATACCCAGAGGAATTAGATTTCTTGTCCCTTTACATTTTTGTCTGTAAATCTCTATATTGTAAATGGTTTTGTCACTTGTTTACTTTAATTTTTGTTGTGTATTAAAAAGGCCTAAAAATTGACCATGTGTGATAACATATTCCAAGATGTTGCATCTATTAACCATTTACTGCAATGTCCAGTTTTTACTATTTAACATGTATTGCATTTTGGAAGATGTAGTTCAGTCCCTCCCCCAAATGGGTCAAATCAAGTGGTGGTGATTTTGTGAGGACCTCGTGTAAGTGAAAAGAGTAGTCATGCAAGTCACTACATTCAAAAATAATATTTTAGAAAATAAATGTAGGTCTGGTATGGGAGAGTGTGTCCAAACCCTTAATATAATGTGGCTGATGTTCATATGTCACACAAAAGGTGATGGGAAGAATGCTTGCAATAAGTCTAACCACTTGCAATCACTCAGGGTAGCATCCCAACCCATTGTTCTTTTGCCCACCATGGTCACCTCAGATTATACCTAGCTATAGGCAAATCAGTCGTGGTCCTGCTCCAATAGAGACAAAGATCTCTCTATCACTAGCCCCTCGGCAGCAAATAGGAGGCTGGTGGGGGGTTAACCCCTTCGCTGCGGCGCGAATTCCGCCGCAGCGCTGGGGGGGTTGACGGCGCCGCTGTGCTCATGACGGAGCCACGCCATCATGAGTCACGGGTGAGCTGTGCTCATGACGGCAAGGTTCCGTCATGACTCCACCCACTGCGCTAATCGCCCGCACAGGCGGGGAATTAGCGCCGCGTGGGAGGAGCGGCCGCCACTCCGTCATGAGCACAGCGCAACCGTGGCTCATGACGGAGTGGTTCCGTCATGAGGGGGGAAGGGGTTAAAGGGTGGCTGATTTCACTTCTGTGACCTCTGCCATTTCGATCGATTGATTGCTGCTCTTCTTTTACAATCTCAGCAGCAATATGAGGCTGTAAGGTGGTAAAGTGAAACAAGAGGTCAACCTTCTCATGAACTCAGTGGTCCAAGGAGAATACCCTTGCTTTCTACCCATGGAACTTTTGAGAATCAGTGCCCATTTCTTTTTTAAATAGTTGGAAGCAATTTAATTGTCATGGAAGCTTTATCACTCAAAGTACCAGTCTGTTTATATGCTTTGACATAATACATCTCCTTCCATGATATCAGAGTGTATCGAAAACGATATGGAATAACAGCATACAGCTATTCAGGAAAAAGATAATTCAGCACCACAGGCTTCTGAAAATTACCAGATCCAGCAGCCCATTTTTGTTCCCTTGAAAACCCATTAGGTAACTGTGATTTCAGATGGGACTCGGTGTGAAGTGACGTTCACTGTGCCACGCATCTGTAAGCAGATGTCAGCAACACACCGTCCTCCCGTCGGTTTCTTTTGTGTCACTTGCAATTGCAGCACTGCGGTCTGACAGCACTGTCGGACTTCAAGAATAGAGCCAACAGGTAGCCAGCCACTCCGTATGATTACTTCAAAGCAAAGATGAAAAAGATAAGCAGGAGAACAGCATGCAATGAAGAGAGAGAAAAGCTCTTCAGAAAAAGATCTTAAAGTCACTCTGGGCTCCAAGGGTGAAAATAATAGCAAGAGGAACAGTGGGAGCTGACTTCCCTGGACAGGTTAATGACAAGTGATCCATGAGTTCTAAGAGAGGGACGCGTTCCTGAGGTTAAAAGCATCGATTCATGCTGCATTTGGAAACGAATGAAGCTGTACTAATAAACCCGTTTTCTTGGAAGCATAGTTCTGAACAGGTCTATGCAAACCCCCCCATCCTTATAGCTTCATGGCTTTCCTTTCAAATTTGGAGTTTTATCCGTGAATTGAAACAGAGCTGCTGCACTTCAAAATATCTCATTTCACTTTTAAGGAATGATAAAACCATACAAAAAATAACATTGCCATACACACTACAACGAGGCAGGTTTTTGCGAGGATTCAATGTAAGTTAGGTTTTAGTGAAATACCTTCGCACAATGATGTGGCAGTAACATGCATCCTTTGTAAAAAAAAGACATTGGGGCATATTTATAAGCCCCTTGCGCCACTTTTGCGTCACTTTCCCCATGTTAAAAGTGACGCAAAAGTGGCGCAAGTGGCTTGTAAGTCAGCCCCATTGAGAGGCATATTTACGAGGCCCATGTGCCGCCGTTGCATCACTTTTTTGTGACGCATCGGAGGCGCAAACCACCAAATCATATTTATGAGGCCACGCAAAGCCACTTTGTGTGGCTTTGAAGGGCCTCAGAGATATAGAGTAAGACAAGGTAGTGCAAATTGCTGCTTTGTCTCACTCTGCACTATACCCTAGTTCCCACGCAGCACCCATGGATTTTGACACATTCGCAGATTTACAAGACCATGTCAACCTGGGGATGCGCCAAAACCTTGCTCCTCTCCAGGGAAGGCGCAACGAGGAGAAATACGTTTATTTCTCTACATGTTTTCCTCTTTCTGCAGCACACATACAGACAGAGCAAAAAGCCTTTCAGGATTATTTTTATGCAGGAACGTGCCCCTTCCTGCACAAAAACAATCCTGCATGCAACACAAGCCCCCTTACGCCAGCGTAGGGGGATCGGACAGGAATGCGCTGTATTCTATAGAAACAGCGCATTCTTGATGCAGGGCAGCGTAGCAAGGTGGGTTACTGCTCCGCCCTACACCAAATCCCCATAAATGTGCCCCTTAGTGTAAAGAAACAAAACACCTTCAGTCAGGTCCATAGCATTATAGATACTACAGAACATTTGTATGTGACTGTAAAACATATTGTAATTAATCACACTTCTGTTGCACTGAACTTACTAACAGATCAATGAGTTCCCAACCACAACACAATCTGTGAGCAGTTCTACTAATGGTCCAAAAATTAATAACAGAAAGGTGAACTGCACACAATTCCAAATCCTAGAAATCATTATGCCTATAGTAAAGGACAAGGAAATCGTGTGTTTTCCTTTTTCTTGACCACACCAGAATTGGTTACAGCTATGTTAGGGCTTATGTGCAATTCTAGACAAAAGTATGACACCAGCTGGCAGCCTTGGGAACATCTGGCATTAAAATTCTGGGGCAATAATATAAATGGGCTTTTGCCATAAATTCAGGAACTAGACTACTCATAGAACTACTAGACATGGTTGGCTGTTCTTCATAGTATAACAATTTGGTCAAAATAAAATAGACAATGTTCATCAATACAGCGATGTTCATCGGATCCAAATTGTAACACAACTAAAATGTAAAGCTAAATATTTGTCCATATGTGTCTTCTCACTGATCACAGACGTCAAAAGGTACATCTACAATATCCACAACAGATTTCTAGCATCAACCCATGTCAACCTTCTACTTCAACCAAATTTAAAATGACTACTAAAAGCAACCAGTGACTCTCAAATACATTCCCTAACCTTTATAACTTGCTTTGCAGGCCCTTCAATCAGAGACCCCTGCCCTTTGACACTTAAAGATGCATTTGAGACACTCTCAAGATCCTTGTGTCTGTAAACTTGTTGTCAGTTTGAAATGACCCAGAAAAGTCAATGTGGTGATTTCAAGTAATGGGTTGCTACTAATTGGCTTGCTCTTGAAAGCAGCAACATGAAGCAACACATTACACCCCCTTAGTGGAGAAAATGGATACAGCAATTTTTGAGACAGCAACAACAGGGACATTAGATTACTGTAATGGGCTATAGTTTGGCTTGCCTATGAAACATGAAGCTCCAGAAGACAAAGGGCCTGATTACGAGTTAGGCGGTCCTGGAGCGGGCTGCCACACCAGCGTCTTGCTTCAGAACTGCCAAACCCATAGTCAGACCGCCTGCCAGATAAGGAATTTTGTCTTGGTCTGGTAGGTGGTCCTTTGATGTTCCCACAGCAGTGCCTATTAAAAAAGAACCACAATGGGAATGCTAAAGCCCGTTTCTACATGGCATGGACTGTTAAGTCGATGCGGTGCAGGAAAGAGGGTGACTGCAGACAGGGGGGCATACCATGTGCCCCCTGCATATATCCCCACGGCTTGAGGCACAAGGTGGCCCTATTGAGTCCCGTTAGTTCCCCCACTGCAAGCCTTTTCAAACTCGTAATCAACCCCAAAGAGTTAATCAACAACAACCTCTGCAGTGGACTCTGGTGCAATTACATCTCTGTTCCAGAAAGGATACATCTTCTACTGGCTTATAATAGATTTCTCCTCAAAACTGTCCATACATACTTATATGTTGTCTTTGTTTACCATGTATTAGACTCTGTAAACCTTCTACCCTCAAAAGATCTCTCCACTCAGCCAGTAGATCATCATAGTTGGGACTATATTTAAAAGTTGTAAAAGGAGAAGGGACATCATTCGATTCATTACGATCAGGTTACATGCCCCTTTCATCGTTTTGTTTTACTAGAAAACCTCCTCAGGGTCTTTACAAGCAGATATAGATCAGCACATCATATGTGGTGTTTGTGTATTTAGGGAACGCATGCATTCATTTTGTAATTTGCATTGTTTTTCAGTGGTCTGTGTGAAATAAAAGATTTCTAAACAAGTTTCTGATGTGAAAGGGCGACAACTTTCATCCTCAAAATTGTAGTCATTCATACCCTTAAAGCTCCCTTACAAACCCAAAGAGATAGATTGTTGATTGAAAGAACAGTAGTCAAATAGTTAAGGTTCTATCTTTCTATCTTTCAGAAAGACCATAAAGCATTAATCAATGATTTTTTTCTCAAATCCCATTATAGTCCATATTCCATACGATATCCCTCAAGATCTGAGCCTCATCCTCTTACTTGGTTGTTTGAAACTATATAGAGAAAAACAATATTGACATACACAAATATTGTAAAGAAATGATCTAAAACATAAGTACAGTGACCCTATACTTCAACAATAAACATGTAAATATCAATAACAGAAATTTAATGGAAAACATATCTAAAATACAACAATAGGATAAACAAAATAAAACAACAAATATTGCGTACAGATTAAAACTAAAGAAAAATAGGAACAATCAGAAAAAAACAAAATGTTCGACACCACAAAATCATCATATGTATAAATACAACACTTAATGTAAGATTAACTTTACACAAATTTAATAACGCAAAATAAAATTAATATATATTAAATAAATGACAAAAACACTTATTAAAGTTTACTATAAATAGTGAAAAAAATTAAAATTAGTCTCCAACCATCCCATCAAAATAAATGTGAACATACTTCACAAATAAAAACACTTTGTCAATTAACAATGAGCATAAAAGGCCACAAAAGTGCACACCAAAATCCCTCCTAAAAAGAATTCCAGCAGGCAATGTGATTCTGCCACATTGGAAGATGACAAAAGAAGACTAAAATACATCAATGAATCACTAAAAACTGAAAATAAAGTACATTTCTCAAACTATGAAAACTAACAAAATTAATAAATAATTAAAAGCTTTTTAAGATAACAAATACTTAAAACTATTTTACATGTTTGTTTTCAAATTACAGAGCTATTTTCTATAAGAAAGAAAAAATACAAAAAGAAGGTAAAGACTGAGACACTAACTTGCTTGATGTTCAAAAATGACCACCCTAAAGTGGGTATAGCAACTAAAGCACAAACATTAATGTAGAAATAACAATTAAAGAAATAGTAAAAGATGAAGGAAAACAAACAAACTTCCCCATTAGATGAAAAATATAAACCAATACAGATAACAGATTAATTTGCCTCCAAAGACTGCAATAAAAGAAAGATGTGCCAAAAACGACACCAATCAGACCTAAAAGGCAAAGTAGTACAACTAAAACAAAATTAAATAAATATCAAGAATGTAAGTTAAAAGGGGCTGCTCTACTGCAAAAAAAATTAAAATTAATATAGGTACATCTATTTCTTTTGATAAAATTAATATATATTTTCTAAACATTAAAAACTACAGATCAAATTTTGGAAAAAGCAAAACACATCAAACCCCTAAAAGGTAAGCAGTCCTTAAATATAGAGGATATGCTTATTGTATGGAGAACACCACCAGCAAGAAAATACACTGGAATTGCACCACATAATATTCAAAAGCAAGCTATGGCAGAGCTATCTCTACAAATGAAATAGTGGAAAGTGTTAGGAAATATAACCAGCTCCCTAATATTACAGATATAGCAGTCAGAAATATTTTACAAGACCTACAAATGCCAGTACCATCTGACAAGAATCAACAAAAACAATACTTAAATATTTTATCCCAAATTTCCCTGAACAAGTAACAGGTCACCTCCATGGCACACCAACCATAAATCCATTAATTGCCAGAACACAGAGAACAATCAGAGAAAGACTAATAGGACCTCAAAACATATGGATGATGGGTGAGCCTTTTAAGTCATGACCTCCCACAATGTTGTCAAACATACACAATACATGAGCCTCATTTGCGAGGAGATTGCGACGCCACAGTGTCACTTTTTTTTAATGCAGTGCTGCGCAATCAGTGCACCACACTTATTAATCTCGGGTCCGAGTACTTCTCTGGTCCACCGCGATCCGACGGCCAACGAGGTACCAATTTAGTGAAATTGGTATCAAGACCAAGCGGAAGAAAGAGCTTGAAATGACGATATTGGCGTGTTCTGTTTGACTGGTAGCAGCCATTGCCACGGGCAAGGGAGGTGCATTATCTTCTTCAGCACCTTGGTAATTATAATTTGCCGTTTTTAGCGAAATTGTGGCAGCAGGTCTTATCGTTAAAATCGTGTGTACAGTAATGTGTTAACCCTGTCCTGAGGAGGCCGAAGAAGGAGTGAGGCCGAAACGTGGTCGCGTAGACACTACAAAAGGAGGAGTCGCTGAAATATTGTAATGCTTTGACATTGCATGATGGTACACTGTGATGGTTTATATTAATTAAAAGACTTTTTGTGTACCACCTGGACTACCTCTTAGTGGTCCGTCCAGAGTTGTAAGGAGGACACTAGTGAAAATTATTGTTTTGGGGTTAGTGTATTCTATACTGATGTTTTTTTAATGTTGTGATTTATGTCATGTCATTGTGTATGTACATTTTTTGGTGTATACATGTATTATTGTGTTCTTCATGATTAGATGCCATCATTGATGTAGAGTGCAAAAGAGTGGATAGGCAATGTGATCCCAGACCATCCTGGAATAGATAACATTTCTCCTCTAGCTAACTGCACAGACAACATAATCCAACCTAATCCAAATAAACATGTAACACATGACACATATAACCCCAAAGTGTATGCATCCAAACAAATCTGCCAAGACAGCCATAGACACTGCAGTGGTTACAAAGTGAGCATGGTGTCAGTGTGTTGCACAAGTATTCACACGCACAATCCTGACAAGTGACTGTTCAAAGACAGGAGGTGATAGCACAATTGTGCACACAAAACAAGCTAATAAACAAGACTCCACATTGCCGTATGTGACATGCACACAAGAAATGCACAGTACAAATTCAACACCCATCTGAATGCATTCAAATACACACATTCCTCATACACAATGTCATGCAAAAACAACATTACACACACATGGACCTGTCAGTAGAAAGAGCCAACACAGGCTAAAGACTGCATCCCTCAACAAAAAATTCATAACATATGCACATACAAACACATCCCATAGCAATCTCAGCTAGACATCAGGGGAGCTCACACCTGGCAAGGACAATGCAACATCCATTGACAGCAGTGCATGCACAGTAAGCAGTGTGTGAACACCACTAAAACCAGTATCAAATATATATGATTTCACCACCTTGAACTTGAACATCACAAATCATCACAGCACTCAGATCACTTCACAATCAGGATGGGTAGGAATACCCCAGCAAACAGATACACACCTTTGCTATCACCTACTGCTGCACAAGTCAGACAAACACATATGCATAGAACAAGACTAGAGGACTGTGCTAGAAACTCATTTGTACTGCACATGAGCAACCATGACTGCATTAAGTAAACTAAAATAGCACATACCAAACTGTGAAACAGTGCTGAGTGGCATAATGATTCTGGACACAGATCATCCTCCCACAGTATAGTGTCACAGTATGTAGTGGTGGGGAGGGTCAAACACTGGGGAGGGTCAAACACTGGGTCAAACACTGGCATGGCATGGAGTAGAACATTTTTGACTGTAGTGGTGTATACATTAGTAGAGTACAGGTGAGGAGTGTACAGAGCAAAAACACACAGAGGAGTAGCTCACAATGTGTAGGTCTCAAATAGTCTTCTTGGGGCTGGTATGACTTTGAATACCACATAGTGGCGTAAATAAAGTGTAAAGTGATATTATTGTATGTGAAAAGTCACATATAATGTTTGTTTGCCAGAGTCAGTCAGCACAGTGAGAACAACGGTAAGCAAGAGCCATGGCTGATCCCAAAACTTATGACACAGACATTGCAGTGACACACTCTGCATACTCACTAATAATGTGGACAAGAGGTAGGTGTACCCTAGGACTATGAGATCACACGGACACATTGCACATTGCTCCAGAAACAACTCCCACATATGCCCAAAACCTCCAGCAGGTGTCTGAGGTGGCTGAGCTCCATGCTGAGTTGTTCGCTATAATCAGGTGTAAGCAACTCCACTTTACAGTTTTTACCAACACTAGTTACAGTACATAGGCCTAATTTTACACACAATAATGCATATTGTGAGACCAGCCACTCTTTCACTGCCCGCCACTGACGCCAACACTACCGCCTTGTCCGTGGTCACCTCTAGGCACTTAGTACGACCTCACTATAAGCTTTTAGCCCACTACTAGGAGCCTTTACTTAAATGTTATGTCTGTCCCCTTTTTTTACCCCCTACAGGTACAACCCGAGAGGAAACACCTCTTGCACATATAAGCACCGTAGCGTGTGCTTTACACACAGGGCACTGACAAACTCATAACAACCCCTGTAACACCCCACACATATAAGGTCCTGACGAAAGTCAGTAGAAGAAAAGGCCTGGCTGAAACTAGTTGACCGCACAGGACGTCGGAGGCCATAAGCCTACCGTGCACGTCCGATAGCCTTTGTTTTTATTGACTGCCTGGGGCCCACCATTAAAACAGTTTTTGGGACACCCAGGACAGTATTTTAAACCTCACTCAGAGCACACCCACAGCACCCTCACAAACCAAAAAAACCCGCTCCGCAGTAATCTGGCGTCGAAGCACACCTGAGGTACACTCGGAACCTCGGGTGGGGCCCAATGATGAAGCATGCCACCAACTAGGTTGGTGGGTGAGGGCCTTCATAAAAACCTAGTGGTTTTCCCCCACCCGCAGACATACAAACAATTTAAACAAGAGCTAGTTCTCATTGATTATTAACATATAAACTGGGGAAACGGACTAGCCTCTTTAGTTCTCCTCTCTCTTCTTGATTATAACATGATCATGGAAACAAACAGGCACTCATCAACTGAATCATACATGTGTAAAATGGGCATGCTCAAGGGCACATACACATAAATACTTCGGCTAATGACAGGACAATCACACTCTATGAGTAATCAAGTGCACACATTTGAATGTACTCATGTGACTATGAAGCTGTACCTACCCAAGATGATTACACATCTACACTGGTGTGTACACATCAAGATAGAACCAACAGATATGATGGACCCTGTCCACCCCCAAGTCATCATGTAAATAGAAATAGCTGCTTTTGATGTAGAGCATCCAAATATGACATGTGGACAAAAGTAGAGCCCCAAAAAAAGAATGAAGAGGACAAGAGTAGACCACCACAGACAAGCATCATGGCCCCAACCTATGTGAACCTCTGCAAAAGTAAAGAAAGCACATGCCAATGTGAATGTGGCATTCAGAACATAAAACAGATGAACATATACACATACATTGTATTGCATCATTAGCAAAGCCAGCGACAAAGCTCAGAACATAAAAAATCTTTGTTTATTACATAAACTCTACATTTGAATCAAAAGCGCAAAAAATGAAGTGCAGCGGCCAGTCCAAATTTTTAGTCCGCACATGTGTACATTAATACTTGCACGGCAAACTTGCAACACTGCCATGGGAATCTCACCGGGATAGGGGCATCAAATGGGCAGTTCAGGCACCGCTCAGGTAGGAATTGGGTCGGAAGGGGGACTCAGCTTCAAAATTGGGGAGAAGTTGAACTGGAAGGGGGATGACTGTCTGGGCCAGTCAGAGGACTGGACCTGGGAGGGGAGAACTGGCTGAGGTTGAGGGCTCCCTGGATGTGGGAGCTTGAGGGCTGGCTGGACCAGGTGGAGTTATGGCACTGGGAGGCGAAGAAAGGCTGGAGTGAGGCTCAGTGGCTGATGGTGCATGTGGAGGGCTTGGTCTTAACTGTTTGGGGATCCGATATCCACCAAGTGTCTTGGCATAAATGAGAAGTGAGATGGCCCCAACAGCCTTCTTCTTCCCTGAAAGTGTAGCAGGTGGTGGTAGATCTTCCAGTGGCAATTTCCCTGACATGGTGGTACGCTGGGGTGTTGGTGGTCTCTTCCCCTGCCAACCCTGTTGTTGAGGTACTTTCCCCTCTTTGCTTCCTTGTCCATGAGTACAGGGGTGTTGGTGGGAGTGGAAGTTTTTGGCACAACATCCCTCTGAAGGTGGGAGCAATTGTGGCAGCCACCAGGTCCACTGCAGCCAAGGCAAGTGTTTGGGTGGATTTGGGATCAGGTGTGGGGATGGGAGGGTGCTTGGAGGGCGAGAAATGTGAGGGACGCAATGTGGAAGCAAGTTTTTTTTAATTATGTTTCTGAGTGTCATGTTATGGCCTTGTGGTGCGGTCATTTGCGCGGTGGGGATGGGGGATGGGGTATGGTGTCTTTGTTGCTTTGAATGCTGTTGTTGTGTGCTGGATGTGGATGACTGGGTGCCTGAGTGCTCTGGTGTGTGTTTGCTCTGGTCAGGTGGGTGGTGGGATGTTTGGCTTTAATGGAGCTGCACCAGTGTCTACGGTGCCTTCCTCCCCACATTCTCAAGTGCAACAACTTGTACATCATACATGACCCATGCTGATAGCAAACTCTGAATGCATTAACATTGGTTTGCACTCAGAGGCACATACTAGTGTACAGTTACATAGTGTGAGCATTCTGAGCACTCCAAAAATGTACACATTCACTTACCAGTACCTCTGGAGCACCATATAGCCGCCCGTACTGGCCAAGGACCTCGTCCACCAAGACCTCCAGCTCCTCTGTGGTGAAGGGATGGGCCCTGATGTTCTAAGTACAAGACATGACTGGGTCCAGAGATGAGGTACAGCAGCAGTTGGTGGTGATGAATGGCAGGATGCAGTGTCTGTATGCAAGTGACAATTGTGCCTATTTCACAGACATTTATAGGCCCCTAGGGATGTTCCATTGGTACTCTGCTGATGCAATTGGTCCACCTGGTTTGCATCATTCAATTGTGGCCAATGCCCGTGACCGCAGCGGGGGAGCACTCCTACCGCGATGTTCAAAATTGGAAGGCACTACCATGATGGCGGTTCCCAATGGCTGCAATGTCATTCGCATGTGCAGTATCAAACCGTGGGGATTAGGATGTCTCTACCTCAATCCTACATCATACAATTGTGGCCAATGCATGTGACTGCAGTGGCAGAGCACACCTACCGCGATGTTCAAAACTGAAAGGCACTACGACATGGCGGTTCCCATTGGCTGCAATGTCATTCGTATATGCGGTGTCACACCACGGGGGTCAGGATACCTCTACCGCAATCCTGCAACATTGAATTGTGGCCAAGGCCTGTGACCGCAGTGGTGGAGCACGCCTACCGCGATGTTAAAAACTGAAAGGCACTACCATGATGGCGGTTCCCATTGGCTGCAATGTAATTCGCATATGCGGCTTCACACTGTGGGGCATCAGGATGTCTCTACCTCAATCCTGCATCATTCAATTGCGGCCAATGCCCGTGACCACAGTGGCGGAGCAAGCCTACCGTGATGTTCAAAACTGAAAGGCACTACCACAATAGCAGTTCCCATTGGCTGCAATGTCATTCGCATATGTGGTGTCACACCGCGGGGTCAAGATGTCTCTACCGCAATCCTGCGTCAATCAATTGTGGAAAATGCCTGTGACCTCAGTGGCGGTGCACGCCTACCGCGAGGTTCAAAACTGAAAGGCACTAAAGCAATGGCGGTTCCCATTGACTGCAATGTCATTTGTATATGCGGTGACACACCGCGGGGGTCAGGATGTCTCTACCGCAATCCTGCATCATTCAATTGGGGCCACCGTCGGTGACCACAGTGGCGGAGCATGCCTACCACCCCTGTAAACTCATTGTGCATTTGCATTCTCGCTTTGCGAATTGCATCACTGATCCCAACACATTTAGCAAAACTAATTTCAGCACCTTGTAAAGGAATTTGAGAGTGTGACATTTAACTTAAGTCTTGCCACGCACTTCATAGCAGTACACATGATTAAATGCATTGGCCTGTCCATACTCACATGTCATTTTCATCCATGTATACAGATTTCATGTTGAATTGCCTATCATGTTTGTGAACTTGCCAATGTGTGTAATGCAAACTCCTCCCACAGTCATGATGGACTGACCACATAATGTGCATATATGTCTGTACACAGTGCTGTATTTATATCAATAGTTGTCCATCTACACTCACTGTGCTAATTTTGTAATCAAGCTGTGCTTAGTGGGACTCAAGGTTGAGGTTGTGCAGGGACAGCAGCTACATACAACTCAGCGTTGATGCTGTTAGCCACATGTGCTGTGTCAGTTACCCACAGGGCTGAGGACACAGATGTAGCAGTGTTACATATGCCATACACATAGTCTGATCTTGATTTAACAGTAGTTAGTATGTACAGCCTGGCTACATGTTTGACTACAGGAGATCAAGGTATCTATGCATGTCACTTGTGCATTAAGTGGGTACAACAGTCCTGTCAATGTTGTGGTTGTGATAGTCATTCTGTAAGCTGTTACCCACATCTCATCTCTGACTAATTTTTACATGTCCCCCCCCCGCCACAATACGTAGGAGAAGACCACCTGTGTATCAGCCTTTCACAGACCTTGTGACAATGGAGCATACCAATATCATTAAGAAATTCTGTCTGAATCGCCTTACCCTTCAAGAGCTATGTGCTCAGTTGGAGCCCCATTTGAGGCCTCCTAGAACCTATTCAACAGCTTTGACATGAACAGTAAAGGTGATGGCCACCCTGCATTCTTTGCCACTGGCTCCTTTCAGTACACAGTGGCCATCGCAGGTGGGATGTCTCAACCTATGTTTAGCATGGTGTTGCGGGATGTCCTGTCCGCATTGTTGACCTACATGGACAGCTACATTCATTAATTAATCTTTAGTCGGTTTAAAAAACCCATAAAAGATACAAAATAAAAACAGTTCATACATATTGATAAGAACAATTTAAATGAAAATCGTTCCCTGATTACATCTTTGGACAACTGCAGAGATATTAAAATTTTACATTTATGATCAAAAATACCAGCCAATCGAAAAATCAGATAAAATAAAATAAAATTCTAGGCTTACTGTTCAGTACATTTAGAAAATGGAGGGAAATATAAATATTTTAGAGCTCTCTTCATAAATTTTAGTTGACAAATAAAGTGCAAATGCTATATTAGTGCAAATAGGTACCTGAAGCAGCACGTAACGTGAACAACAGGTACATATAGGTATCTGAAGCTACCTACTTGAATTCTAGGCAATAATAAAGTGCAAGTGCAAGAAAGTGCAGATTGATATTTGGTATGACACAAAAAGATTTTCAATTTTAAAAATACATGCCTTTTTCTTTCCTTAATAATTGACATCAAACAGGTATCTAGTAACACTAAAGACTATTTTCTGTGAAGTATCAGTTTTTAATATTCGTGTTGCATCAGAACAAGACCTAATTCTCAAGTTGCGACAAATGGGTTTGATCCATTTTCGCCTTGGGGTAGCATATGCTGGGCAGAAGAATAGTATGTGGTAATCGTTTTCTTGTACATTAAGTTGAAATAAAAGACAATGATCATCATTGTCGTCACCATTTTTCCGACCCCATTTTGCTGTATTGAATTTAACTTGCAGAACACCATAGCCAAACATTACATACAACTGAGGTTGGATCTCATCCAGAAATTGCTCAAAGGACGGCAGGGATTTTGTGAGAAGGAACTGAGAAGTCAATCTACCAATATCTGAACTGTGGGAAACACTGTTTTGCCTATATGCCCAAAATTTTGTTTTCAGTATTTTTTTAGCGGGTGGTGTCAATAAAGAGGGCGCTTTCCAATAATGGTTCAACCCAAGTTGATAGAACCATGTATGCACGTGCTTAACCCACTGTAGGCTAGCACACTGGTCAAACCTTAATACCTCTTCTAGCCCTACTTTATAACTTGCAAGTTCTACAGTGGTCCACAATCGTACCCAAAACATCAGCGGTCTCAGTATAGCCTGATGATCAATGCATTTTATATTCAATTCCATGATGATGGGGATAACTGATGTGCGTACAGGAAGACGTAGTAGCATCCTGAACAACATATTTTCTTCCTCTGCAAACGTATTCCTGCAGGTGGCCCCCCAAAGTTCTGCTCTATAGAGGGTTTCTGATTATGCCCTGTATTTGTAGACTTCTAGGACAGGGGACGCTGCCCTAGTTATACTATTCTGATGACAGCTACATTCACTTTCCAAGGAGACATGAATTGGCAGATGTGAAGGGGGAATTTTATGACCTTGGCCACATACCTAATGGTCTGGTGGCTCAGTGGAATAATGCGTCCATTGCTGGGGCTTGTGTTCGACTTCATGGTCACTGGTTCAAATTCTGGTGGGTCCACTCAGCCTTTTATCCATCTGAGGTCGATAAAATGAGTACCATTGAGTTGGGTAACAATTAACATCTGTTATTCAGTGCCAAGAGACCTCTGGGTGAACGTGCGCTTTACAAATACACATGGTGATCGGAGCCATTGACTGCACACACATTGGCCTTGTTCCACCACAGGCACATGAGCACATTTACTGTAACAGGAAGCATTACCATTCAATAAATGTGCAAGTGGTATCCCAAGCGGATCTGATCATCTCCCAGGTGTGCGCCAAATTTCCAGGTTGTGCACATGACTCCTAGATACTGCAAAACAGCAACATCCCACAATTGATGGAAAATCTGCATCCAGAGTGGGCGTGGCTTGTTGGTGAGTGAGCTATGTCAAGTTGCGTGGTGTATGTGTGATATGCTGGTCTCCTCAACGAGTTCTATTACATTGTTGGTCTGTGTTTCTCACAATTAGGTGACTCAGAGTATCCCAACCAGCCTTGGTTGCTGAGCCCACTGAGGAATCTAAGGACGCCGGGGTAAGTCCGCTTCGATGATGCCCATAGGAGGACATGTCATGTAGTGGAGCCAGCTTTTAGACTTTTGAAGGCTAGATTTCGGTGTCTGGACAAGAGTCGGGATGCACTGCTCTACTCTCCCCAAAAGGTGTGTCAGATCATAGTTGCATGCTGCATGCTCCACAACCTGGCCTTGCGCAAATAGATCCCCCTGATTCTGGACAATGATGATCAGCAGGAGCCCCCTGCTGCAAATCCACACATGCCCAGTGACGATGATAGTGGTGAGCAGGAAGGTCTTGGCTGGCGTCAACAGCTCATCACCATTGAGCAACTATGACTGTGTCTTTTTGCTTTGCTGTTAGTGCCGAAGCATTGGTGATGTGTTGGGATGCTGGCTGTTGTTGAAACACTGCTAAGGGCTAATGTGTGTGGCACTGTGTTTTTGTTTCCACTTACCTCATGTCTATGTTGATGGTGTTGGTCAGTGTTATGTGGAATAAATCTTGTACTATGTTGACTAGTGGTGTGTTGTTGCTATTATGCCATCATATGACAACTCAATGTCATCTTCTTGTGTCATTCTAGGTTCCTCCGCCCTATCAATGGATAGTCAGAATCAAAGCTTGTGGTACATTGGAATCAGAGTTTACATTGTACTTATATAAACATGGAACTGACACAAAGGCTTAGGGTGTCAATTGTGTTTATTTTCTATCACATTGTGTTAATTGTACCGTGAGTGAGATGTTAGTTGTGCATACAGATTGTTTCAGTTGTCAGTGATGGTAACAGAGACAAATAGAGTATTCACCACAATAGTGGAATTACACAGTCCAACAAACTTGTGCCATCAACATGACAATATGGGTTCAGATGATCAACAAAGTCAATGTTCAGTGCAACACTGGTGACATCATGGCTGGCTCCGGGACCTGGCTTGGCATTTGCCACGTGATCCTCCTGTGGTGTTTCTTGAACGTCCCCTCTTGCGTTTGGCAGGGGGGCCTCTGCTGCAGGCTCAGAGGTGTCTGAGGAGTCATTGTCTTGCGGCTCACCCCTTCCTGTGGCTGCAGCTGAAGTGGTGGGAGTATAAGCAGGCTGGCGACTGAAGGGGGGCAGCTGTTTTCTGAGCAGCATGTATGTCCCTCAGAACCCCCACAAGCTGGCCAATGAGCTCCACAAGTTGTCCCATTTGAGAGTCCATGGAACTCCGCAGCAGGCAGAGCTAAAACAGTTCCTCCACAACCTGCCCATCTGTCCCTGGTTCTGTTGGTACGCACCAAGGACTCTTGCAACGGTGGCCAGGGCTTTAGTCTCAGTGTTCTCCTGTGATTGTCCCCCAGTTGCCCTCTCACCTGCCCTGCAGACACGGACCTGTGGTGTTGGCTGTCCACACAACTGCACACTGTCCCCGGCATCCTCAGTGTGGGTGGTGGTGTTGATGCCCACTCAGCCATGGACAGTGTTGCAGGCAGCGGTGGTAATGGTGGAGGTGGCTGCTGCACAGGTCATTGAAGCAGGGGTCAGCGTAGTTGTTGTTGTTGCTGTGTTGAGAGTTGTGGTGGTGGTGGTGGGGACAATGATGCCCTGAGACTGAGCGCACCCTGGCAGTCCTGAGGGGCCAGGTTGGTGCTCCTCATCTAAGAAACTGAGAGAGTCTGCACCTGAAAGTTCAAGTTCCGGGCGGGGCAGACCGGCTCTGCTGGTTGGTGGTGGTGTTGCCAGCTGTTGATTGCGAATCTCCTGCTGAACTGAGGTTAGATTGTCAGCATGTTAAGTACACTCCACAACTCTTGTGACCCTGATTTGGATGTTGTCATTGAGAAACCAAACTTTTTACATTGCAATCACTTGTTATTGGTAAACTTTTATCAGCAATATGACATGATGTAGAGGTACATATATTACTTATTAGCAGGGTGACAAGTAAATACCAACCATTTGACATGTATAGATAGTGTGTTTATAAGGGCATGCCATCATCTACCAACTTGGTGCTCATCCACTTTAGTTTATGCTGGGATATTGTAGACTTTTCTGAGAATCTCTTTCAGCTATGCCGAAACTTCCTAATTTCTGTTAGTCATTTTGGTTTGACATCCTGTGGTTTGGGTCGTTTGACTAAGTGTCCATGCATGTGTTGTGTTCATATGAGCCTTCATGCTTTGAAACAAATGGAAATACATATTGCATTCTGTTCATTGCGTGATTGGGCCCAGCATTTATTTGCATGGGACTTTGTGATTCGAAGTGTGATTTATGTGACATGTATGTGGTCTTAGCTGTGTGCGCACTGGATGTGTTGTATTGAGATGAACAGAGCTGGCTAACAAGTAAGGGATGTGGTGGTCATATAGCACCATGCAGTTTGAGAAGGCGGACAGGGTGCATGAGCTGATTACCTACCTGTTAGGAGGCACTGTGGAGTGAGATGGCTGCTAAATGGCTCTGGTGTGGGAAGGGTGCTCCATGCTGTTTGGGGGAAGGCCAGAGGGTCTTGTGGGAGATGTGGTGTTGTTGTCAGGTCCCAACAACTCCCTCCCTGGTGAGCTGACTACATACCTGTTAGGAGACACTGTGGAGGGAGATGGCTGCCACATGACTCTGGGTTGGGGGAGTGTTCCATGCAGCTCAGCTGTAAGGCAAGGAGGCCTGGTTGGAGTTGGATTGCTTGCTGCCTATCCCCACCACCCCCTCCCTGGTGAGTAGGATACCTCCCTGTGAGGTGGAACAGAGGAAGGGCATAGGTAACACAAGGCTCTAGGGCGGGGGGAATGTTCCATCCTGTTCAGGGTTGATGTAAGAGAGCATGAGATGGCTACCTCCCTGTGAGGTGAAGCAGAGCAATGAAATGGCTGCCACATGGTGCTGGGATGGGGGACTCTTCCATCCTGTTCAGGGGTGATGCAAGAGAGCATGAGATGCCTATCTACCTGTACGGTGAAGTAGACCAATGCAATGGCTGCCACATGATTCTCGGGTAGGGTAGTGTTCCATCCTGTTCAGGGGTGATGTAAGAGAGCATAAGATGGCTACCTACCTGTAAGGTGAAGCAGAGCAATTAAATGGCTTCCAGATGGCTCTGGGATGGGGGAGTGTTCCATCCTGTTCAGGGGTGATGCAAGAGAGCATGAGATGGCTACCTACCTGTGAGGTGAAGCAGAGCGATGAAACGGCTGCCACATGGCTCTAGGATGGGGGAGTGTTCTATCCTGTTCAGGGGTGATTCAGGAGAGCATGAGATGGCTACCTACCTGTAAGGTGAAGCAGAGCAATGAAATGGATGCCACATTGTTCTGGGCTGGGGGAGTGTTCCATCCTGCTCAGCTGTGAGGCAAGGGGGTCTGGTGGGAGTTGTAGAGCTGGCTGCCTGTCCCCATGCCCCCGGTGAGAAGGCTACCTCCCTGTGTGGTAAAGCAGAGGAAGGAAATAAGTTACACATGGCTCTGGTGTGGGGGAGTGTTCCATGCTGCTCAGCTGTGAGGCAACAGGGCCTGGTGGGAGTTGTAGTGCTGGCTGCCTGTCCCAACCCCACCCTTGGTGAAAAGGCTACGTACCCCCCTGTGAGGAGGAGCAGAGGAAGGTAATAGGTAGCACATGGCTCTGGGGTGGGGCAGTGTTCTATCCTGCTCAGCTGTGAGGCAAGGGGGCCTGGTGGGAGTTGAAGTGCTGGCTTCCTGTCCCCACACCCATTCCCTGGTGAGAAGGCTACTTCCCTGTGAGGTGGAGCAGACGAAGGTAATAGGTTACACATGGCTCTGGAGTGAGGGAGTGTTCCATGCTGCTCAGCTGTGAGGCAACAGGGCCTAGTGGGAGTTGTAATGCCGGCTGCCTGTCCCACCCCCCTCCCTGGTGAAAAGGCTATGTACCTCCCTGTGAGGTGGAGCAGAGGAAGGTAATAGGTTACACATGGCTCTGGGGTGGGGGAGTGTTCCATCCTGCTCAGCTGTGAGACAAGGGGGCCTGGTGGGGGTTGTAGTGCTGGCTGCCTGTCCCCATACCCCCATGAAAATACAGCTACTTACCTTTGAGGTGAATCAGAGGAAGGGCATGGTAGATATGTGAGACATGTGTTGGAAAGAGTGTGTTGTACATAAGTGCATTTTGGTCTTGAAATTGCAGCTCTATGGTTGTGCAAGACAGTACATGGCAGTGTGATGGGAAGCATTTGTTGGTACTTACCAGTCTCCACTCCCCCAGCAATTCCTGTGAGGCTCTATGGATTCAGGATGGCAAGCACCTTCTCCTGACATTCAGTGAATGGTAATGGTGGAATGGGAGGGCTACCACCAGTTCTCTTAGCCACATCATGGTTCCTGTTGGCACGGTATTTCATGCCACCTCTTCCTAATGTCACGCAGTGTGGGCAGGGTGGTCCCTACTGCATTAACTTTGTTGACAATCCTTTCCCATATTTGATTTTTCTAACAAGTGGGGTCTGTTGGATCATGCTTCCAAACAAATGTGGTTCTACTCCAATTACCTCATCTACCATCATTGACAACTAATTGTCTGTGAATTTAGCCATTTTGTGCTGTGCAAATAAGAGACAAGTTCATGGAGGAAGGTGCTGGTGTAGATGTGTAAGGTGTGTCGGCTGTGTGTGTGTTGGAAGTGTTGGTGTATGTTGACGTAGGTGGGTGTGATGGTGTGCTGTGGTATGTGGCCCTTCAATGCTGTAGTTGTGCAAAGGATGATGGTCAGGGAAGGGGTTGGTTTTATACTCTGCTGTGTGGATGTGTCAAAATGAGGAATGCCTGTTAGGTATATTGTTCATGTTGAGCATGGATTTAATTGGGTTTTACTAACTTGGGGGTGTATTGTTGGTGTGTGTCAGATGTGTTTGAGGGCAGCAGAGAGAACAGGCACACTTGGAGGCCCGGTACTGAAGTTGCATTTGACCGCCATTCATCTTTCAGGGTGACTGCAGCGGTCATAACGCAATGATCGTTATGCCAGCCCCACCATCTCATCATAATTTCACTTGCGATCATACCGCGGTTAAAACAGCCTTTTTAATGCATTCCACAGCTTTTCCATCCACCACTCTCGGATTTTCTGTATTTCTGGATGTGGCAGGCGTTTTTTGTGAAATCTGACATCCACTGTCAGATTTTACATGCATCGCATTGTAATGAGACTGCCAGATTTGCTGTGGAAAATGCAGTGTTTTTTTCCCAGAAGCACGGCGGTTGGAGGGCTTTTCCATCCGCCATCGAAATGACCCCCAAAGTAAGACTCAGGCCTACCATATCTAGAATCAATTGCAAGAACTCTACTTAAAACACACACTACATTACACCACCATTTAAACATGCTTAAAACACAAAACTTCATACTTTATTAATATCTATTTCGGTAGCCACACAACTTTAACTATAATGTGTGCCTTCTCCATGGACTGCTTATACCCTTTTGTATTACATCACCCCTTCCTACATAATACATGAAGAGCTGGGAGTGAGCTACCTCTCTGAAATTATAGCCCTTTGCCCCCTTTTATGTTGGATTAACACGAAAGGACCTCACTTAATTAGAGCGATATTCCAGGACTGTCTATCTCTTGACCTTGCTCTCTAAATCCTATGGCTTAAAATATATCAAGACAGCCCTTCAGAATTTGGCGAGAGGCGACCTGTTTATTAGCCTGGATAAGATTGTAAAGGCATATCGAGGCTGGGTTAACAACAATTTTGTGAGACATAGACTGCATGAGAGAGTCTTCTCCCTACAGAAATCTCAGGGTATTGAAAGCAAACTTAGGCAAATAACCGTCTTTGACTTGTGTTACTTCTAGCTATTCATGATATTTGCTGACTAGATTCAGACCTAATTTGTTACCGCAACTCCTTGCTTTCCCTTGGGGTTGGCATGATCCATCTTCCTTGGCACCCCGGAGCTGCAAACAGGTGTCTCCGCAGGATACCCTGCATTTTTCAATGTTTTGCAAGGTTTATGAGTTTCAGAGAAAGGCTTTTTTGTTCCCTCTTTAAAACTTGAGTTTTTTAACAAGTACTTCCAGCTTTTTTGTTTTTACAAATGCTCTCGGAGGACATTGCTTTTAATGTTGCTAGTTTTTTAAGGTATGTTGCAGATCAAGAAATTTGATGAGGGATTGTTTGTACCCCGGTACAGTGGTATAAATTGGTCATGACTTTAATTTCTGCATGACTTTAATCTGATTGTGTATTTGTTTTATGCTTTTATGGTTCTTTCATTTAAAATTAGTAAAGCTTATTATTGATTGATTGATTATTTCAGCAATTATACAATATAAATTAGTATAATTTACAACACTTCTGACATTCAGAAATCATTTCATTTGTGAGTGTACAGTGCATTGTAGAGTGGTGTTATCTAGTTATTCTGGTGTAGTGACAGAGTTTGATACATTGTGTATAGAGGTGCACAAGTTATAATAATTTGAAAGTGTTGCATAAGATAAAAATGAAGGGTATAATTATATCTCTAGAATGTTTTAATTTCTGTAGTTTAAGTTTGGTTTGTATCTATAGAATAAAAAAAGTTATAGTAATTTAAATGGAGTGCCTAAATAACAAATTGAAGGTATAACTATAACTTTAGAATGTGTCATATTTGCGTAGTTTAAGTTTGGTTTTCATAGAAAGAAAAGATAAAGTTCTCCTAACTATAACAAAGGTTTAACCTTTGTATTTTTTTGATTGAATTGTAATTTTTCTATTTTAATACAAATCTGTTTCAAATAGTAGAGTTTTGTGTCATCGAGTGGAGTATCGTACAGTGAAGTGGAGAAGAGTGTTGTACACTATAGTGTCGTAGAATGTAGTGTTGTAGAGTGTAGTAGAGTGGAATGGAGTATAGTGGAGTGTGGTGCAGAGGAGTGGCATACAGTGGAATAGCCTATAGTGGAATAGTGTAGAGTCGTGTTGCAAAGAGTGGAATGTGGCACAGTGGTGTGGCATACAGTGGAATAATGTACACTGGAATGGAGTAAAGTGGAGCTGTGTACTGTGGAGTGTGGTACAGTGGTGTAGCATACAGTGGAAAGGCATAGCATGAAGTGACATAGTGAGGAGTGGCATACAGTGCAGTAGAGAGGTATAAAGTGAAAAAGGATACAGCGGAGTGGCGTAGAGTGGAGTGTTGTATAGTGGAATAACATTGAGTGAAGTGATGTTGACTGGGAGTTGGATGCAGTGGAATAGCGTCTAATGGAGTACCGTAGAGAGTAGTAGTGTATAGTGGAGTTGCGTAGACTAGAGTGGCATAGAATGGAGTGGCATAAAGCAGAATAGCATAGAGTGATGTGGTGTAGAGTGTGCTGGAATATAATGGAGTTCTGTACAGTGGAATAGTATACAGTGGCGTGGCGTTTAATGGAGTGACATAGACTGAAGTGGCATAGACTGGAAAAGAGTAGAGTGGTGTACAGTTGAGTTGCATACAGTGGAATAGAGTAGAGTGGAGTGATGTATAGTGGAGTGCCACACAGTGGAATGAAATGAAATTAATTGAAATGCAAATACATTTTATAAAGCGCATGTATGCACAAAGGTGTCTTGGTGCTATCCAGACAATAGAAAAAAGAATAAAAAAGAAAGCATAGACAAATTTAGAGATTAAAAAGCCACGTCTTGAGATTATTCCTGAAGGAAGCAAAGAGATACAAGTCTTCCAGTGTAATATCAGAATTCCACTGCTTGGTTGTGCCATAGATGAAGCTTCTTCCGCCCCACTGGGATCTCTTAAATTTAGGGACAACCAGATTATAAAATAATAAGGATCGCAAGGGTCTAGCTGGAACATGCAAAATAAATGTATTTTTAGGTATTCTGGCCCTAAGCCATGAAAGGCTTTGAAAGCGATGCCCAACACCTTGAAATGTATGCACTTGCACACTGGTAACCACTGTAGTTGGACTAGAGCCTTGGTGGCAGATTGATGCTTAGGAATCCCTAGTAATCGCTGTGCAACCGCATTATGCAGGACGCATCTGAAGATTAATGTATATTGCATTACAGAAGTCCAACTTTGAAAGAATAAGGGCGGTGATAACAAATTTCCTCAATTCTAGTGGAATAAAGGAAATAATCTGTCTCAGAACTTTTAAAGAGAGAAAAAATGAGGAGGTCACTGCATTTGTCAGTTTCTCAAATGGCAGATGATCATCAAATACAATCCCTAAATGTTTTACTTTGGAGACAGGGACAGGTACATTTCCTAAGTCAGATGGCCAGCAATCTAGAGACCAAAAAGAGGTATTGCTACCTAACAGGAAAAAAAATCTGTATTGCCAGAATTTGACTTTAAACAGTTATTGGACATCCAGTGGATGATATGTTGATGAGAACATTTGCGGCTGATTCCTGCTGGTTTCCATTAACATAAACCACAATCTGAGTGTCATCTGCATAGCTTACTACAGTGAACCCAAAAGTTGTGATAAGAATGGCTAGGGGCATCACACATAGGTTAAAAAAGGGTAGGGCTCAGTGATGAGCCCTAGGGTACCCCACATGGAAGAGATAAAGAACTGGAAGAGTAATCATCCATGGTAACAAATGTCTCTTTCTCAGAGAGAAAATATGTAATTAATGCATGAGCAGAGACACTGATGCTCAAAGACCTGACATAGTCAATCAAGACCTTATGATTGACCGTGTTGAAAGCACCCGAGAGGTCTAACAGGATCAACACCGCTGGATTACCTTTGTCCAAGATAGCTCTCAATTCTTACAAGGCAGTAATCAAGGTGGACTCAGTGCCATGTTGGCCTCTAAAACTGAATTGTGCATGGTCCAGCAGTTTGTTGGATTCAAGAAAGAGAGTGAGTTTTTCATTTATTGCCTTCTCCACAACCTTAGATGGAATGGGAAGGTGAGATATGGGACGGTAGTTGCTTGAGTCCATGGGATTGAGATGAAGTATTTTTTTAGCAAAGATAGAATAGAAGCTACCTTCCAACCCTTTGGAAAATATCCTTGAACAAACATTTCATTGAAAATATTAGTCAGATGACTAGCTATGGTCTTAGAAACAGACTGCAAAATATTTGGTGGACAGGGGTCCCAAGTTGACGCAGAACGTTGAACGTTGAGCGTTTAGAATAAGGTCCTGAACTTGATCAACAGTTAAGGAGGTAAAAGAGGAAAGAGATGGTAAACTGGAGTCACAGGGTGTCACCATGAACATCTGGGAAGGCACACTTCTGGAGATTTGAATGCTAGCATCCCAAGATAACACGGAGGCTTGACCCAAATTATTGGTAAATGTGTTAAAAATATCTAGAACTTTCATCTGAAAGGCAACCACGATATTATCACATACTAATTGACTGCTATTAATCTTGTCTGGAACTTTGAGAGTTTTTCGACCATGGAAAAAAATTTATTTGGATAAGTTCTTTGCTGAAATGATCTATTGCGAAAAATAAGCTGATGTTTCACAGAGCTAATCTAAGCTTTGTATTCTGCAATTTTTTGTTTGTCTACATTTTTTTCTCTGGGGGTATAATATTGCCTCCAATGACACTCTTGACATCTACACAGCTGTTTCAGTTGTTTAAGATTCTGAGAGAACCAGGGTTGGGAGGGAGTTAATTTCCTATTACAATCAGATTTAGTTAGGGGCCAACCAATTAAAGACTGGTGTAAGCCAAGAGTTATACTCCAGAGTATACTGATCAAGAAGATTTGATACCTTGGAAATGATGACTGCAATTTATTATCAAGTAATTCTGAATCTATTTTGTGCCAAGGATGGCAGTTTTTAGCAGTGGAGGGGGGGCTTAAGTTTAACAACTTAGATGCAGATTTTAAATTAAATATAACTGCAGCATGGTCTGACCATGTTAAAGGTTAGACCTCTGAAAAGACTAAGGATGAAGTATCAGAAAAAAATGCCATCTAGTGAATGACCAGTGGAATAATATTGGACAGTAAATAACTAAGTCATTCCAAGACTCTTCATTAAGTCTAACAATGCTTCAGAATCTCTGTCATCCTTATTCTCCAAATGAAAGTTAAAATCACAGAGAACCCTACATTCATCAGAATTGCCTCCAGCATTTGACTGACAGCTGCGTAAAAAGTCGATTTAGAGCCTGGAGGTCATTAAATGAACAAACCATTGTAAGAAGTAAGATTGTTAAGCATGAATTTGAAATTCGCAGCCTCATAATCCGAGGAAAATTGTGCAGCAGAAAAACTACCAGAGAGGTCACTTCGATACACTAAAGCTAGTCCGCCTCCTGTCTTTCCTATGCTATCTAGTCTAAACAGCGAATAATCCTCTGGAATGGCTAAAACTCAATCAGGATTTCAACTCTCATCAGCCCAGGTCTCCGTGACAAAAGCGAGATCTATATTATAAGTTTGAAAGAATCAAAGAATTCTAGCTAATTATTAATAAGCAAGCTGGCATTATTTAATGTGCTGTGAAGCAATTGATGAGGAGACATAACTTTAGGTGAAAGTTGTTCAGCTCTAGTGACTGTTCTAACTTTGGAATTGAGGAACATTGAAGAAGAACCAGTACAAGTCCAGCAATTTACTATTGTCATGGGGGTCAAACAAGCGGCAGCAATGATTCCTACTGTAGGAACGCAGTGGGAGTAGGGATTCTCTGGAATACTGAGATGACTAGGCGTGTTCTGCCAGCAAACTGTCAGAATTGCTGGTGCTGAATGCTGTGCAGGCATGGATAGGCACAGACGGGCTTGCCTTCAGTACGGCAGTGGCGCACCCGCTGCGCCCATCCGCTGCATGGACATGCGGTTTGCCTGCTTTTGAAGCCCAGCATCTGGGGGGAAGGGGGCATGTACAAAGCGCCCCTTAGTACAAAACAGTGAGGGCAAAAAAGGAACAGAATTGGAGTCCAGCAATCCTGTTTGCACTGAGACAAGGTCTAAATCGTTGGAAGGGATAGCCATCAATTGTAGGTGGCGCGGATGGCAGTTTGGCTGCTTTTGAAACCCGACTTCCGGAACAGTAAAGGGGGGCATGTCCAGAGTGCTGCTCAGCGCAAAATGGTGAGGGCAAACAAGGAACAGAACTGGAGTCCAGCAACTTTATTTGTATTGAGACAAGCGCCCTTGTCCAAAACAAATACTAGCAAAGTTACACAAACTAACAATAAGGGGAGAAAGAACTAAAAGACGTAAAAACAATCAATTAAAATGCCGAAGGAGCTTTACATATGGCACTAATATTCGGCGTGAAAGGTAGAGAGGCTCCTCTCTGAAAGTCACACACTAGTGTGACACAAGAAAAATAAATTGTTGCAATGGGCTAACCTTCTATTGCAGTGGAGTGGCGTAGACTGAAGTTTTGAAGAATGGTGTGGCATAGATTGTAGTGGCCTACAGTGTACAAGTGTCGATTTGGGTGACGTAGAGTAGAGAGGTGTAGAGTTGAGTGGCATAGACTGGAATAACATAGAGTTTAATGGCATAGAGGAGAGTGCTGTAGAGTGTGGCATACAGTGGAGTAGTGCAGAGTGGCGAGGTGGAGAGTCGAATAGCGTTATGTGTAGTGGAGTACAGTGGCATAGAGTAGTTTTGTATACAGAGGAATATTGTCGAGGGGAGTGGAGTAGAGTGGAGTGGTTTGCAGTGGAATAGCATAGAGTGGAATGTTATAATGTGGATTGGCGCACAGTGGAAAGGTGTAGACTAGAGTAGCAAAGAGTGTAGTGACGCAGACTGCAGCCATGTAGAGTGGAATAAAATAGAGTGCAGTGTTGAAGAGTGGAGTAGGATAGAGTGGAGTGGCATACAATGTAATGGTGTAGAGTGGAATGACATGAAGTAGAGTGATGTAGAGTGGAGTGGCATACAGTGGAATGGCGTAGAGTGAAATAGAGTCGAGTTTAGTGGTGTACAGTGGAGTGCCATGGAACGGAGTGGCATACAGTGGAGTAGCATAGAGTGGTATAGAGTGTAATAGTGATGGATATAGTGGCTATAGTCAAGTGGCATAGAGTGGGGTAGCATATAGTATAATAGCGTAGAGTATGGTGGCATAGAGTGGAGTGGCATACAGTGGAATAGAGTAGAGTAGAGTAGTGTAGAGTGGAGTGGCATACATTGCAGTGGGAGATGATTGGAATGGCATACAGTGGAGTGTGTTACAGTAGAGTAGCGTATAGTGGAGGGGTGTACAGTGGAGCCACTTCTGGTGGAATACCAGACAGTGGAGTGGCATAGACCAGAGTGGTGTAGAGTGGAGTGGAATAGAGTGGAATATCGTAGACTGCAGTGGCATAGAGTGGAGTTGCATACAGTGGAATAGCATAGAGCAGAGTGGCATGAGAGAATATCTTTGAACGGACTGACGTAGAGTGAAGTTGTCTAGAGTGGAAAAGCGTAGAGAAGAGTGGCGTAGAGTGTAGTGGTGTACAGTGGAGTGGCACAGACTCGAGTGGCACAGACTAGAGTGGCATACAATGGAGTGGCATACAGTGGAATAGCATAGAGCGGAGTTGCGAAGCCTGGAGTGGCATATAGTGGAATAGTGTAGAGTGGAGTGGAGTGGAGTACAGTAGAGTTGTGTACAGTGGAATAGTGTAGAGTGTAGTGGTGTAGAGTGAAGGGGTGCACAGAGTAATGGCATGGAGTGGAGTGGTGAAGACTGGAGTGGTGTAGAGTGCAGTGGCATAGAGTGGAAAGCTCACAGTGTAGTGTCATAGAGTTGAGTGGCATAGAGTTGAGTGGACTAGAGTGGAGTGGTGTACAATGCAGTAGGGTAGAGTGGAGTTGAGTAGAGTGGAAAAGCTTAGTATTTAGTGGTGTAGACTGGAGTGGCATACAGTGGAAGAGCGTGTAGTGGGAGAACATTGAGTTTAGTGGTGTATACTGGAGTGGCACAGAGTGGGGTGGCGCAGACTGCAGTAGTGAAGAGTGCAATTGCGTGCAGTGACGTGGTATAGAGTGGAGTGTCATATGGTGGAATAGATTACAGTGGAGTGGCATAGAGGGGAATAGTGTACAGTGTAATAACATACAGTGGAATAGTGTACAGTTAAGTGTCATACAGTGGAATGACATATCCTAGAGTGGCGTGCAGTGGCTTGGTGTAGAGTGGAGTGGCATATAGTGGAACAGTATACAGTGAAGTGGGGTAGAGAGGAGTGACATAGATTGGAACAGCGTAGAGACTAGTAGCGTGGAGTGGAGCTGCATACAGTGGAATAGCATCGAATGGAGTGGCGTAGACTGGAGGTGTGTGCAGTGGAGTGGCTTAGAAATGAATAGCATACAATGTAGCATCACAAAGTGGAGTGGAATAGAGTGGAGTGGCATAGTGCAGAGTGGTGTAGAGTGGAGTGGCGTACAGTGGTGTACAGAGAAGTGACATAGAGGGGTGTGGCATAGACTGAAATAACATACATTGGAGTGGCATAGAGTGGCATGAATTAGAGTGGAGTGTTGTAGAATGGAGTGTGGTACATTAAACTGAATTAGCATGGAGGTGGTTGAGTGGATGTAATTATGTGTGGTAGGAATATAGATTAGAGGGTGTAAATGGTAATTTTAGGTAATAGGTATAAATAGTTTAGGAAATTTTAAAGTTATAAGTATAAAAGGCTGTGTTATATATTGTGCTGCGGTATACTGTGGTAACTTAGTGGTATGCCATTGTACATGTTAATGAGAAGGCAGAATATGATTGGCTAATGGCTATGTTTACAAAACGTAAAAAGGCAGCCATGTAGTTTTCAGGACACTTTGGCTGCAGTTTTTGTTACTGTCATAGATAAGCAGACAGTTTTATCATTGTTCCCTACCTGTTATCACTTTATTATTGTGGTAATAGTGAATAAAATTGATTTATATTTTCTATATAATTATTAAAAGTTTATGGAAAACCTGTGCCCCAAGGTTTCTAGAACTCGTGCCCCTGCTATGCACAATTTCCTCATCAATAATTTTATTGCAAATGAATGCTGCAGTGAAATTATAAATTATGTCATAGAATATGTCATGACGAATGTAGTATGTGGGGATATTAGCAGTACATGGTGTGGGTGTGACTTATAGTTATCTTAGGGCATGAGTTATAGTTACTTGAGATAACTTTAAACATAACTACTGAATTTCTAGGATTTGTGTCTGTAAATTCTGAACCTAACTATAATGTCCCTGTAACCCCTCTTTTTGGTTAAATTCCAAGGTCTTTTAAACTCTATTTCCTAACTATAACGTTCCTTTAATCTTTGGCTGTTGCGGTGCATTTTTGTATTTTTTTCAATGCAGCGGGGGGTTGGCCACATGGCCTGGCCCCCTGCATGCAGCAACCCCACGCAGTGCATGGCCCTGCAGCCAACCCCTTGCATGCAGCCAACCCCACACACACCCACACACCCTTCGGCTGTGCACAAGAGGGAGTTGGCTTCAGAGCCTGCAGCCGTACCCCCACATGCAGCCAACCGGAAATAAATGGGGGCACATCCATTTTACAAAGGGGAGGGGACACACAGCCCCCCCCCCCCTTGGCCAATATTGGCCCTGGGACCCTGTCCCCATGGGCCCACCCAGTAACTGGTGGATGCCATGGAGCCCTTCCAGGGCACTCACTGCACATTAAAAAGTGGGAGGGGGCATGCAACACTCCCATGGATAATATTGGCCCCAGGGACCCCATGTCCCATGGCCCATTTAATCAATAATTGGGTAGGGGGACACAAGGCACACTTCCCAGGGCCGATTTCGGTCCTAAGGACCAAACTTCCTGTTGTCGACCTTCTTATGAAGAAGGATGGGGGCATTAATCCCACTCCCTGGGAACACATTAGAGCCGGGGACCCCATCCCCAGACCCCCTCCCTGAGCCAATATTTCCCTGAGGGACTCCAGCTTTCAGGGCCTATTTGATTCAAAACTTGGGAGGGCGTACGTGCATCACCCTCCCTGGGCCGATTTCAGACCCGAGGACCACATCTCCCTGGGCTTGGCATTATTATGAAGGGGGAGGGGGGCATGCACTCCTTCCTGCCTGGGCCATGTGAACCCCATCCCCTGGGGCCCAGCCAGTAAATGGTAAATTTGTCCTTAAGTCCATGTGACAATTTTCTAGTCAAAGTACCCTGCACTTTTTTTTATTGTGCACTTTATAAAATCCCTAGAGGTAGGTTTTCAGTCCTCTCTTCTGCATTTTCAAAATAATAAATTGTATTGTGAAGGTTTTAGACTTTTAACTAACCTTGAAACCCCGGAAATCTGCTATGCCATGATAAGTTACATGAGAGAATCACTTTATATTGGGAAGCAGCATGACCAGCTTGGATTTTTGGAAAGGGTAGGTTTCAGATTATTGTATTTTATAGTATTTTATTTGTTTTCTTTTTTATGGTGTTTAATTATCTGCTGTATTAAATAGGCCTGGGCGAAAATTTCGTTCCGTTCACGGAAATTGCGATAATTTGACATTTTCGCGTTCCGCGGAGAGCGCGAAAATGTCAAAATTTCCGCATTCCGCAGCTTGGCGATAATTTGTTTCTTGCTCGCGCTGTAAAATAATACATTCTCGCGCGCGCGCGATCGCCTTACCTGAATCCCTGCATTTGCCGACAAGTTTTCTTGATCCGGTCGCTTTCTCCATGAGATGTTGTATTGTTTTTAGCCATTTGCGCTGTCTCGCGACAGTTCGCGCCCGCAGTGACGTCATGCGTCGCGCGATCACGTCTTTCTTCTCGCGATCATGCACCGCGAGACAACTGAAAACAAGATGGCCGCGCCCGCAAGCAACCACATGGGTAAGTTGGCGAGCCGCAACCATGCAGAAAATCTCGCGAACATGCGGGAAAAAAACTTCCGCATCTTCGCGATATTTCCGCGTGTTTGCGATAATTTTTAACATTTTCGCGATAATTTGCGAAAGTGGATTTCGCAAATTCCGGCCACCCCTAGTATTAAATGAATAAGATGATATATTGTATTGTATGAAGTAGTATTCTTTTATGGCTATATACGCAGAATACGGGCTTTACTGAGCTGAACTATCAAGTCTTTATATAAACTCATGCCTCTTTCATGTATTACCCTAATCTTCAAGTGTCTCTGTCTAATTCTTGATGTTCTTTGTCTTCCTTCTTCTGTCCCTCTGCCACTGTTTTCCAATCATGCTCTCCGGCCTTTCTCTTGTTTTTTTTTTAATTTCTTTTTCTTGATTAATAATATGCCCAGTTCCCCAAAACTGAGTCCTGATTCCCATCACCTGTGACCACCAGCAGAAATTAAGCACTGATAGACGGAAACATTTAGATCCTCGTATTTTACAATTGTTTACAAATTGAACTGGATTTTTTTAAAAAAAGTATGGATTTGAAATGCTTTACAAAGTCATTATCGAAAATTAACATTTACCAGCTATCCCCTTCTACCTATCGATCTTATACTTTTTTTCTGTCTCGCTAGCAAGACTGGTTCTGGCATGATTTTGGCCCTCTAGTGAGTCTCCTGATTCATGGATCTTGTGGCATGAATTTCTGAGCATAAGCAGACTGGAGAGGGTATTCATTGAAAACAATCCCTGCAGGAGTATGCTCACTCTGATTTGGGACCCCATCCGGGGCTCGTTGGCCAATGTATCTGCTCAACAGGATGTGCCTGTTTAGTCACATTTTCTTTTTTTTTTCTTCACTATTTCATTTTTTTATCTTTTTTTCTAGGTGCTTCCATCCACCTACTCCTGATTATCTGCAAAATGAATTTGTCTCTTCTTTCCTGTTTTCCGGAGGAAAATGTATAATTCTGTTTAGCCAACTGGTCTCTTTTTGATTGTGTGTTATGTTTTGCTCTGTCACTAACCGTGCTATTATATTTAATTTGTTTTGCTTGTTAAGCAATGTATTTGGGCCCCCTGTCTCTGCTATTTTGTTGCTTTTTTGTTTTTCTTTTTTGCAATGTCTGTTGTGTAGAAATAATGTCAAAGTGCTGCTTGGAGAATAATCACTGTCGCTACGTAATTGTTTAAACATTTATCAAGGCTCCAGATTAGACTTTCCAATTACCCTGTCCACAGGATGCCAATTAAAACCAAACTTTGTATGCACTCTTTCACTAACATTCATTCTGTACTGCTATGACAATATTCACCCTCCTTAATTGCATCTTTACGGGCTCTGGTTTATTGGTTACCCAGCAAAAGAATGTCTTGTACAATAATGGTGGTAAAAATAGACTTGCTACTTCCTAGTTTACTTTGGCTCCCCTTTGCTCTCAGCTAGTGCTGAGAGATTAATACAGATGTGCCATTTTACTTTCCATCGTCCCATTATTCATGATGATGTGGTTAGTCTGTACTCAACTACACAAATATATGTGCTATAAAAATTTGCAGGACTGTGGTGTGAGAAGCAAAGGCACTTAAGTATGTAACATGTTCTTACATTTTGAGCAAATGGTTTAAAAATGTAATGGATTGATTCACCAAAAACAGACTCCCACCTAATAGGATAGTTACGTGTTGATATGCTTTCAATATATTTACTATTTTTGGAGGGTGGTTGTCGTTGTAGCGGAAAGATCCTTTAGGGTGTTGCGATGGTCATTGCTGGAGCTTAGCATTGACGGTCACCGCATGCTGCAGATGCTGTAGCATGAACTACAGATCTGGAGTTGCAAATCGTTGCTGGTGGTCCCTGTGGCGCAAAAAGTTGGGTTTACCGGAAGTTCATATTGGTGGTCGGGTGGGAGGCAAGATCTTGGCGCGAATGGGCCCATTAACAGATGAGAAAAGCCCAAAATGTCAGTATTTTCCACTTTTCTTCAGAGGAGTGCGCTCTGATGCCAACCAAGGGCAGAGGGCCTTGAGAGTCACTTCCTGTGGATCACGCTCTTATTGTTGCAGAGGTCAGCAGTGCTCAGACAGATCCAGTGCATGTCTAGACAGGTCTAGTGCAGCAGGTCAGCTGGGCAGTTGCCGGATGGCCTCTGGAACTTGCTATGTCCCTGTAGCTCTGATTGGGTAAGTCAGCTGACTCTTGGAATCACTTCTGGGAGACTCGGATGATGGGAGTAGATCCAGTCTTTCTTCTCAGACAGCAGGGTTGGGCTCAGAAAGTGGGCCAGTTCTCTGGCAGGGCAGCCCGCCTTCTTTAGTATGCACAGGTCCAGAAGTGTACATAAGAGTGGGTCTGTGGGTCCTAATTGTGTACCTGGTGACAGCCTTGAAGTGGAAGAAAATTCCGCAGTTTTTCCTCCACAGATGGTGTTGGAATTCCCTTAATTCTTGCCATGGTCTCGGGATATCTGGGTCATAAAAGGCTAGTGTGAGGTTATTTGTGTGTTGGCTGAGGCAATTATTTGAAGTGCAATTGTGGCTGTACTCAGCTCCACCTCTCCCATCCTGTCAGGATGGCCTCTCCTGCCAGCACCCAATACCCCTGTTGTGTAACTGTCAGGGAGGAATACACATAAGCCAAGTGCCAACTGCACCTATTCATGTGGGCCAGGACACTGGCGGCAGGCACCAAATGATCAGAACAAGAAAATGCTAACCTTTGTTTCTTTAAAAATTCGAATTTTCATTAGTAGAAGTCATGGGTTAGAAACACACCTGTTTCCCATTGTGTGTGAGGTTAAAACTGTGGTGGAAGGGTTTGAATCGAATTGAATGCTGACATAGTCAAATGCTGCTGCACGTTACGATGTTATTGCCGCTTGTCGCTTTCAAGGTGATTTACTCGTTTACATTTGGATTGAAGGGATGGGATTAGTATTAGCTAACATGGTGGGTTTAACAGCAAGGTTTTAATTGAGGGATGACACATAGGTTAGGTATGGGTTGTGGGTGAGGGGGTTCATCTATGAATGTTCATGTGCTGGGTTTATTTTTGTTTCAGTGGTGATTAAGTGTTGGAGGGAGTAGGTGAGCTTGAAGAGTTTCTGGGGTTAATTATAATAAGGTTTTGCGTTTGGGTTTGCTTTCACATTCACTGTATTTTAGTTTAATGCAGAGAGTTCGCCTTGTATATATGGCTGAGATCTTTTTTGTTATCCATTTCAGTGACCCCTGACGAAGGGCCCCTGTGGCCCGAAATGCATTGGGTGAAAAGCAATAAATATCTTTTGAGCCAACTTGCTTTCTATGATTCTTTTGAACGTGTCGCTGTTGAAGGTCCGGAGGGCATGCAGTAGATATGTGAAAATGCAAAATGAATCATGTTGGAATCACGCTGTCCTTGCTGGCATGTTAAAAGCATTGATCAATCATGGATAAGTATTGTGGATTACTGACTGGTTTACCTGGAACAAAATGATTATCTTTTCAAAAAAGTAAATGAGAAATTGATGATGAGGATATACTCCTGCTCTCGCAGTGCGACAGATGGGTGCGCACCTGCGTCACCCTTGCAACATTTTAACCTTTGAAAAGTAGCATTTTCAGAATTGAGACTCACAATGCAACTTTACCATTAAAGAGGGTTTTAAATTACAGTTCCTTAGACACCAAACATGGGATTTCTACATGTTACCTCTCAAAAGTTATCACTTAATCAATCAATCAATCATTTGTAAAGCGCACTACTCACCCGTGAAGGTCTCAAGGCCCTGAGGGTGGGGAGGGGGGGCAGCTACTGCTCGAATAGCCAGGTCTTGAGGTGTCTCCTGAAGGTCATCAGGTCATGGGTCAGACGCAGATCGGTGGGGAGGGTGTTCCACATCTTGGCGGTGAGGTAGGAGAAGGATCTGCCACCGGTGTTGGTTCGGTGTATGCGTGGGACGGTGGCGAGGGCGAGGTCGGCGGAGCGAAGCTGGCGATTTGGGGTGTAGAAGGTGAGACGCTTCTTGAGGTATGCCGGTCCGTCATTGTGGAGTGCTTTGTGTGCATGGGTCAGGAGCTTCAAGGTGATCCTTTTGTTGATGACGAGCCACTGCAGGTCCTTCAGGTGGGCTGTGATGTGGAAGTGGCGGGATGCCAAGGACGAGGCATGCAGAAGCGTTCTGTATGCTTTGCAGTCTTTTCTGGAGTTTAGCCGTGGTTCCAGCATGGAGGGCGTTGCCGTAGTCCAGTCTGCTGTTGACGAGGGCGTGGGGGACCATCTTTCTGGTTCCAGTGGGGATCCATCTGTAGATCTTGCGAAGCATGCGGAGGGTGTTGAATCAGGAGGAGGAGACGGCGTTGACTTGTTGGGTCATTGAGAGTGATGAGTCCAGGATGAATCCCAGGTTTCGTGCTTGGACGGTGGGCATTGGTGCGGCTCCCAGCATGGCCAACCACCAGGAGTTGGCCCAGGCGGATGGGGAGGAGCTGAGGATGAGGACCTCCATCTTATCCGAGTTCAGTTTCAGGTGACTGTTCTCCATCCAGTCGGTGACGGCCTTCAGTCCCTCGTGGAGGTTCATTTTGGTGGTGGCGGGGTCCTTGGTAAGTGAGAGGATCAGCTGGGTGTCGTCGGTGTAGGAGACGATGTTGAGGTTGTCAGAGCGGACGATGTTGGTGAGTAGAGACATGTAGACGTTGAAAAGGGTAGGGCTGAGGGATGATTCTTGGGGCACGCCGCAGATGATCTTGATGGCTTCCGAGCGGAATGGGGGAGCTGGACCATCTGGGTTCTGTCGGTGAGGAAGGAGGTGATTTAGCCCAGGGCCTTGTTGCTGATTCCTTAGTCATGGAGGCGTGTGCAGAGGGTGCGGTGGCAGATGGTGTCAAAGGCGGCCAAGACAGCCAGGAGGATGAGGGCCGCGGTTTCGCCGTTGTCCAGCATGGTCCTGAAGTCATCAGTGGCAGCGATGAGGGCTGTTTCGATGCTATGCATGCTGCAGAATCCTGACTGGGATGGGTCCAGGACGTTGTTTTCCTCGAGAAAGTGGGACAGTTGCTTGCTGGCAATCTTTTCGATGACTTTCGCCGGGAACGGGAGCAGGGAGATGGGCCGGAAGTTCTTAAGGTCCTTTGGGTCCGCTGTGGGTCTCTTGAGTAGTGCATTGACCTCGGCATGTTTCCAACTTTCCGGGAATGTGGCGGTCTCAAAGGAGCTGTTGATGATCTTCCGGAGTTGGGGGGCGATGATGCGGTTAGCTTTGTTGAAGATGTGGTGCGGGCAAGGGTCGGATGGTGAGCTGGAGTGGATGGTGTTCACGGTCTTGATGGTATCGTCGTCATTGACGTGGGTCCAGGAGAGCAGGTGGTTTGTGAGGCTGGGGAGTGGTGAGTCAGAGGTGTTAGTGGCTGTTGGTGGGGTCTGGGTATTGAAGCTGTCGTGGATGTCTGCGATCTTGCGGTGAACGAAAGAGGCTAGTGAGTCTCAGAGGTCTTGCGATGGTGGGATGTCATTGGCACTGAAGCTGGGGTTGGAGAGTTCCTTCACGACGTTGAAGAGCTCTTTGATGTTGTGTGCGCTGTTGTTGATACGTTCCTGGAAGGATGTCCTTTTGGTGGCTCAAATGAGTTGGTGGGGCTTGCAGCTGGCATCCTTGAGGGCAGCGTGGTTGTCCAGTGTCTGCTCTTGGCGCCACTTCTTCCCGAGTTTTCGGCAATTCCGTTTGGACTCCTGGAGGTCGGTGGTGAACCCACTGGTCTTTCTGTCTGTATGTCGGTTTGAGGGTTTTTTGATTGGGCGAGGGTGTTGGCGCAGTTGTCGATCCATTGCTTGAGGTTTTGGGTGGCTGTGTCGGCAGTGTCGGTGGGTGTGTTGCGGACGAGGGTGGTGATGAGCTGGTCTTCGGTGATCCTGTTCCAGCTATGGTGGGGGATTTGTTGTGGGTGGTGCTGTGTGGTGGGTTTCTCGAAGGTGAAGTGGACACAGTGGTGGTCAGTCAAATGGAGTTCAGCGGTGTGGGTGAAGGTGATTAAATGTAATATCACTTGTGAAGCCCAGAGTGGTTTGGTTATACTATCATAAGTTATGTTTGTTCTTCTCCAAGCACGCTTTTATATTATCTAAATGTGTTGTTATTTTGATACCCCCTCTTCATTGATCCTTGCATTGATTCTCGAATGATGTTTCTTTTTCCTTGTTTTTTCCCCTTTCGTACCTCCGACAATCCAAATTGTGAAGCGCTCTGATACCCATCTGGGTCTTGTTCGCACTATACAATACTTTATAAATTTATAAATAAATAATAAAGAAACTTATAATACTGTCCTTTGCGAAATGTTGGCCTCACAGTATTGAAAACAATTGTGTGTGTTTTTCACTACCATGGTATATAAAACTTATGTGTATATGTAAAACTTTTTAAATACAGTGCACCCTGTCTTATGGGTTGTTTAGGGCCTGCGTTAGAGTAGACATTTATGTATTAAAAAGGGAGTTTTAGGCAGGGCAAGGGGTTTATTTAGCCAGGTGGAATTGGCAATTTAAAACTGCACATAGGTTTCAAAGGCAGGTCTGGGACATGTTTTAAAAGGCTACTTAAGTGTTAAGTGGGTGGCACAATAAGTGCTGTAGGCCTACTAGTAGCATTTAATTTACTGTCCCTGGGTATGTGGTATACCACTTTGCAAGGGACTTATAAGTAACTTACATATGCCAATCAAGTGTTGGCCAATTTTACTGTATTTTGGGGAACGAACACAAGCACTTTATTACTGGTTAGCCTTGGTAAACTGCACAGAGTTCTAAGGACAACAAAAATTAATGCAGCAAAACCGGAGGGGAGAAGGCAAAAAGTGTGGGGGGAAGACCACCCTAAGGCTGACAGGTCTAACAAGCTCTGATGAATATCCCTTTTAAATCATGCCTTGGTGGGTCAAAACATCTAACATATTTAGTTTTAGTCTATATTCATCAGTGATTGTATATGAGCATTTTGAATAACTAGGAGAATGCTCATGCTAATACTTGATGTACCAAAACATATCATTTTGAGTTGAGCTTTGTTCTCTCTACCCCGCCTCACAATTTACATGTACTGAGCCAATTTGTATACACTGTTACATGGATCTGTTAAAAACAAGTAAAAATGTATATGAACTGATGAATAATGTTGTCTCATATTAATTTGCATTTTTTCCTTAGATGCACACTATTATTGACTCCAATAGAATTGCTCAACATATCTATTTTATTGTTTATCCATCTCTAAAGACAGCAGAGACCACAGCAGCGCTAAAGCGTGGACGAGAGCAGTGACCAAAGCTTTAACCACATCATGAAAGGCAGCATCAGCCAGCGATGCAAACAGAAGACCAGTAATTTAAATTACAATGGATTCTACCACATCAGAGAAGAAACAATGGATGTGACAAAATTAGCAACAGTTGAATAAACAGCAGGGTTAACATCAGTGACAGGAGGAACAATGTAGGTGACAGCAGAAGCAACAGCATATGCAACAACAGGTGTAGAGCAGCCAGCAGGGCCAACATCAGTGACAGCATTCCAACACAACTGAAACTTGGGAAGAACCACTGCAGCCATCAAACCTGCCAACAAAATGGTGAAAATAGCAGTAATCAAAGCTGTAACAAAAGCAACTCTAACAGCTATTATAATGGCTGGGACAACAGCAGTGACAATAGCTTTCAACACAGCATAAAACCTCAATATTAACAACAACTGCCAGAATAACAAGGTCTACAGCGGTAATTACAACTGCACCCTCCTCGGGGACCACCAGAGAAACTGCATTTCCTACCATTTCCTAATAGAAACAACAGGAACAACAACAGACACACCAGCAGTGACTACAGCTGCTGAACTACAGTGATAACAGCAGGGACCCAATAACATCAAGACAGAAGCAGTTAATTTAGCATCATCTGACAGCAAAACAGGCACAACAGCATTAACCACAATTTCAGCCAGTGTAGTGGCAGCATCAAGCTTCCCTAATAGCAGGAACAACAATAGTGACAACAGTTGCCACCATTGCTTGAACGCATTGATCAGAATAACAGCCTGCAATGTAGGGGCGTAACACAGGCCTCCGCATCCCCCGTGGTACGGTGGGGGGGGGGGCCCTGAGCTGCAGGGGGCCCCCTCAGCCTAGTAATAAAACCTGAGCACTCCGTATTAAATCCGGATCAGGGGCCCCTCTGTGTACATTAAAGGGGGGCCCGTTAAACTTTCGTTACACCACTGCTACAATGTAGATATAACAGCAGCAACTACAGTTGGAACAATTGAGAAAAATAAAGGAGTAGTGTGTGGAATGCTTGAATTAATCTCTTCCAAGCATCAACTAGCAGTCCCTTGAACACATATATGTTAATGCAATCTAGATGTCTAAAGATAATCACATTACACACAGTCAAATTAAAAAGCCATTTACATTTATTTTATAAAAAAACATGTGTTTCATCACATTTAAAAACAACAATTTGTATTGGGCCCTATTTTCACTCTAATCTACACACTGAGTCTAACACCACAAAACATATAGTGACTCGCAAATACATACAAAAGAGCATGAGACGGAATTACAATTCTTGCATTCTCATAAACAAGTCAAATGATCTAATAAAATACATAACCCTATTATGAACCCGCATAACAGAGAGAATACAACATAAAAAGACACTACACTTTGTCATATGCTACACATCCAGTTTAGACAGCTCTGGGGATTAAACACTTGTGAGATCTAAACCCATTTTTCACTGCAAGTAGACATCCGTTTCTTTGGATTGTGTTTGTCCTATGCGTCGACGCGTTTCGATGGGCTGAATTAGTGCCGCTATCTTTATCAAGACCAGTGATCGATGTTTTTCTCTCATTCAGTGTTGGATTTTAAATTCCAGCTGAGTATATTTTTCTTTCTTTTATCCTTATTATTCAACCCACTATAGATGACTGGGCGGTACTTCTTTTGTATTGGGAATTAGTGTTCCACCTTCATTCTTCGCTGTTATATAATCGTATTTGCTCGTATACTTCTGCTACGGCTTGTCTAAGATATAGGACACTATTCCTTGTTTGTTCAATTGGCCCGGCTACTGTTGTCCGTTTGTCGTGATCTTTTTGTTGGCATTTAAACTGTGGCCCGCATGTTGTCCCTTTTCTTTCAATCTATAGCAGGTGCAAATGATACCTGTGCGAGGACCGACAATAGATAGGACGTCCTCACTGTTTATTGGTTCCCCTGTTCTTGGAGATACAGGCTATTTCGTCCATGTGGGGATAATTCCTTAATGCGGTTTGTGGTTATGTATTTTATTAGATCATTTGACTTGTTTATGAGAATGCAAGAATTGTAATTCCGTCTCATGCTCTTTTGTATGTATTTGCGAGTCACTATATGTTTTGTGGTATTAGACTCAGTGTGTAGATTAGAGTGAAAATAGGGACCAATACAAATTGTTGTTTTTAAATGTGATGAAACACATGTTTTTTTATAAAATAAATGTAAATAGCTTTTTAATTTGACTGTGTGTAATGTGATTATCTTTAGACATCTAGATTGCATTAACATATATGTGTTCAAGGGACTGCTAGTTGATACTTGGAAGAGTACCCTATTCCCTTGAATCTCACAAGGGGTCTCTCTCTATTTTCTAATACTTCTAATACTTGAATTAATCTCTTGCCACTGTTAATTACTCTCAGGTGTATTTCCAGGAATACTTTTTGTCTCACTGTGTCACTACAGACAGAGACTGACAGCTACATTAAAGACTTGGTTAAGTTTTATTAGGAAATGTCCAGGTTGAGCTGCTAAGCTCTGACTCCTCTAAGATAGAACACAATCAAACCTAAACTCCTTTCAGACTGTTGGACCTACTTAATGAAATCCAGTTTGAGTCTTATGGCACAGCATGCAGGGGCTCAGTGTCTGTGTGTAGCCTGTGCACTTATGTTGAGTTATGCAGATTTGTAGAGCACACTATCACCTGGCAGGGTATCCTGGCGCTGAGCAGATGTGAGTCTCGGCACAACTAGAGGCTAGTGGCCCTACCTGAAAAACCAAGTCTTCACCTCCTCGTGGAATTCAAAAGTGAAGAGAAGGCACGAAGGTTTAGCAGCAGGTTGTTCCAAGGTTTAGGAGCGACGTAGTAGAATGCTCGACTGCCAGATCTGGTTTTCTGTATGCGTAGGGTTTGTGCAAGTGGAGTCCAGATGGGCGGCGGTGTCTGGAAGATTTGTGAAAGCAGATGCGATTGTTGAAGTATGCAAGACCAGTTTATCTCACCGAGAAAAGTCAATATTTATTATCCTAATGTATGTAAATACGAGCACGCACAAATCTGTGATTCATCTCTGTTCAACCTCTTTCTGTACCTCATGTTTCTACACAGTTATTTACTCCCCAAGCTTGAAGTGTAATGCCGCAGATTACACAATATCCCTACACAAATATTCTGTTCATGAAGGATTGTGCACATCTGTGTTCTAATGTGGTAGCACATTAAGCCAGGCGTGCCAGTTTTGTCAATGGTTGTTTTACTTTTACACTTCCCTGATATTTAATTGGACACATTGTGGCTACTACGGATTGTATTATAAGGTAGAGTACAGGATGTATTTTTTAAGCCTGAGGTGCAGCAGCTTAAAAACCTAGAGAAAAAAGAGCACATTTAGTCACTGAAGAAAACTCAAAGGCTGACCCTAAAGTCTGGAGAACCTACAGAGAGAAAATAGTCTATATGGGGAGCAATTCGTAATCATGGCATTGAGAGTCACATCGACAAGCTCTAATGAAAGTAAAATACATTAATATTGAGGCAGATCACACCCATATTTTGGTAAATCCTTCATTCTCCAATCCTAAAGATGTTTAGATTTTTTTCTGCATGGAAATTATATAAAGGACTGCATTTTGTTGAAAAATTCAGCAGTTAAATGAACAATGTCATATGAAAACATTGGGGGTTTCCTGTAGAACATGCTAATTTCGCCCTTGATTAATAGCCAGAAAAGATAATGGTGTGTGTAAACATGAAGGATAACATTTTGAGTGCGTGTTTTAAGACAGGCTTTGATTTGAAATGTTTTTCATGCACGAAAAAATGATCTACCCGACATCCCTTTTCATCCTATGTTGGCCACAGCATACTGTATATTAGGAATACAAGCACAGAATACGAAAATATACAAAGTGGCAAAATGATGTGCTTTAAATTTCAGGATAAATGTGAAAGCAACAAGTGGGTGCCGCTGTTTCCCAAATAAACAAATCGAGCAAGAAATATTAGGTCATCAATATATTCACATCACCTCACATTTGCCTATTTAATCAAACCATGAATTCCAATTATGTGTAGGATTATAAACGTAGAGTTCCTTTTCTCTAATATGGTAACTATTTACCCGTTTTTTATAATGAGCACTTCCAGCCTTGCTGCAGATCGGTTTTGTGGTAAGATTGTTCAGCCTTTGGAATATATGACAAGGCAAAAAAGAGATAATTGGAAACGCAAGTGACGCATAGGCTGGAGACTTGGCAGCGAGTACGCATCAGGAATGTTAACGGCATGCTAGATAAAAACGTATATCATATAGTTGAAAGGAATCAGAAGTTATATATATATCCTCTCTGTCCCCACATGTGTACGGTAGGGTGCTTCATGGACACTGTGAGTGCCTGGGGGGCGGGGAGTACTTAGGAAGTCTACCCCTGGGATACTTAGGGTAAATGTCACAATCCTGGACAGGGTTAATGGGATTGGTTTAGATAGGGAAGGGATGACTTAGTGGGACAGTTTGGTGCTGGGTCACGGGGGTCTATTTCCTGGAAAGTTGGTGATCCTTTGGGTGGGGCAGCTGTTTTTGTCAGTCAGTAGTGAGTTTTTTGGGGAGTTAAGGGTGAAAGTGATTGCACATGCCTCAGTTACAGATTGTGCTTCACATGATTTTGGATCAGGTCACAAAGACCTGTTAAAAACCGGGTTGTTGCCACAGACATAGGTAGGGCGAAGAAGCCTAGGAGGTGGTGGCCTGAGAGTAGTGGTCACAGTTTTGGCCTGCTCGCTGCTTTGTGGAAGGATAGGACAAAGAGTAGTGAGGCAAGTAGAGGGAGCTAGGGAGGATGTGCGAGCTGGCGCTGCCATACCCCAACATGTTCCAGGGCTCTTCTCACCTGTAGGGGACAGTAGGCAGATGTAGCTGAAATGCAGCAGGGCAGCAAAGAGGCACAGGCAGGTGCAACCGGTGTAAAGAGTACAGGGGGAGCTGGAAGTGTGGCTCACCATACTGAATGCATGAGTGCGGCTGTAAAGAGGGGGCGAGGAAGATGTCCTGCAGTGCTCGAGATAGCAGCATCCTTTCCTGGGTGATTAAGCATGTTGCAGTGCTGCCCCTAGCATATGCAAAAACAACAGTTGATGGACAGAATGCAGAACAATGTCATACATTCACCCCAGTACAGAGATCTGGGCCTAAATCCATCTTTTTTTTGCTCACCTGCCGTTCCAGTTTGAACCCAGCCATATGCAAATCAGTCTTGACCCTGTGCCTCATGGGAACAGTCCAGCCCGAACTGCCAAGCCAGGTCCTACCTGGACTGGAAACAAGCATCCTAGGACCGGTTTCGGGGTTTCACCCCTCTTCAGCCAGGATAGCTTGATCCCAGTGGCATGGAGAGCACGGGACTCACGTCTGAGCATACCCGTCCCACTCAGGGTGACAAATGCAAAAACAACAGTTGATGGACAGAATGCAGAACAATGTCATACATTCACCCCAGAACAGAGATCTGGGCATAAATCCATCGTTTTTTTGCTCACCATGCAATTCCAGTTTGAACCCAGCCATATGCAAATCAGTCTTGACCTTGTGCCTCATGGGAACAGTCCAGCCCGAACTGCCAAGCCAGGTCCTCCTTGGACTGGAAACAAGCATCCTAGGACCGGTTTAGGGGTTTCACCCCTCTTCAGCCAGGATAGCTTGATCCCAGTGGCATGGAGAGCATGGGACTCACGTCAGACACTGTTGCTGCCCGACCGGTACATTGACCAGCTCCGTCACTTGCACCACAACCTGCCAGCACCACATCCAGCACCCACTCACCACTTACCCTGCACCGTAAGCCTTGGGCTCACCGACGCCGTCTGGATGATCATCACCGAACTGCTGCCTGCACCTCATCGTGAGGGAACCCCACCCTGCACCCCTTCCATTGGTTTGCAACACAACTACGATTGTTGCCCCCGACCGGCTCGTACCAATGTGTTGTCTGCAGCGAGTAAAGGTACTATTTTCGAGTCAGTCTTCACTTTAGCTGACCCCGTACCAACGCGGTCAGCTGGAATTGTGAGACTGTCATTTTCAGCATCGAGGTAGCACCAGACGGAGCTACCAACTCAGAAGAACTGTGTTTTTCAGCTATTTCTGAAATTTAAAGATTATCTTGCAAAGTAACAGTGTTTACAGTATTGTATTGTGGATTTTTGTCGCTTTTGGTCTTGTGTGGTTTAGATAACATTTTACTTATTTTTCTAAACTGGCATGGTGTCCATTCGTAGTGTTTTCACTGTGTTACTATATGCATGCACAAATGCTTCACACACTGCCTCTGAGATAAGCCTGTCTGCTTGTGCCAAGCTACCAAGGGGGTGAACAGGGGTTATTTTAGGAATGTATCCCCTGGCCCTGACTAGGAAGAAGAGTACCTACTTCGACAAAGGTGCAAACCATTGGCAGCTATAGACCCCCATTTCTAACGGAAGCTAACTGATTCAGGACAATTCCGGGATAGTTCTGTAAAAGCTGCCACAATTATATATTAAATAGACATTAATCTCAAAATGCAAAGTGGTGTTTCAAAACACCAATACCAAATGTGACAGTGTCAGGGTGTGTGCTCATTGGGTCTTGGGGTCCTCCATAACATCTTTAGCTGTAGACAAAGAATTGGGTCACAAGATTGACTATGGGCCTACAGTGGGTGAACTGCTTCTTTTGTAGATTTATTTTAGGGGCCTGAATTGTTTGGCTTGTCTGAAATGTAAAATCTGGAGGAAATCGGAAAAATTGATAACCTATTACCACCATGGAAATGCATTTGTAATACTCTTTTCTTGTTATTGCTTTCAGCATGTTACTCACTCTATTTTAAAACAGAGACTATTTTCCTCTGTCAATCAATCAATCAATCAATCATGGAACTTATATCGCGCACTACTCACCCGTAAGGGTCTCAAGGCGCTTGGGGAAGGGGGTCTGCTACTGCTCGAACAGCCAGGTCTTGAGCTGTTTCCTGAAGGCCAGGTGGTCCTGGGTCATCCGCAGGTGGACGGGTAGGGAGTTCCAAGTCTTAGCTGCCAGGTAGGAGAATGACCTTCCTCCAGCGGTGGCTCTCTGGATGCGAGGGACGACGGCGAGGGCGAGGTTAGCGGAACGTAGCTGGCGGGTGGGCGTGTAGAAGGTGAGGCGGCTGTTGAGGTACCCTGGGCCTAGGTCGTGGAGGGACTTGTGTGCATGGGTGAGGAGTCTGAACGTGATCCTCTTGTTGACAGGGAGCCAGTGCAGGTCTCTCAGGTGGCACGAGATGTGGCTGCGTCGGGGGACGTCCAGGATGAGTCGGGCGGAGGCGTTCTGGATACTCTGAAGTCTTTTCTGAAGCTTGGCTGTAGTACCGGCGTAGAGGGTGTTACCGTAGTCTAGTCTGCTGGTGACGAGAGCGTGGGTGACTGTCTTCCTGGTCTCGGTCGGGATCCATCGGAAGATCTTTCGGAGCATGCAGAGGTTGTGGAAGCAAGCTGAGGAGACGGCGTTGACTTGTCTGGTCATCGATAGGGAGGAGTCCGGTATGACGCCCAAGTTGCGTGCGTGGTCCGTCGGTTCAGGTGCGGTGCCTAGTGCCGGGGGCCACCAGGAGTCGTCCCATGCGGAGGGTGATGGTCCCAGGATGAGGACTTCTGTCTTGTCCGTGTTCAGTTTCAGGCGGCTGATGTTCATCCATTCAACGACGTCTGTCATCCCTTCGTGCAGGCTGGCTTTGGCGGTGTCGGGGTCTCTGGAGAGGGAGAGAATTAGCTGGGTGTCATCGGCGTAGGAAATGATGCTGAGGTTGTGTTGGCGTGCGATGGCAGCGAGGGGTTTCATGTAGATGTTGAAGAGAGTGGGGCTGAGCGACGATCCTTGCGGGACGCCGCAGATGACTTCGGTGGCCTCGGAGCGGAACGGAGGGAGGCGTACTCTCTGTGTTCTGCCGGAGAGGTATGAGATGATCCATTCCAGAGCCTTCCCTTGGATGCCGGTGTCGTTGAGGCGTTGGACTAGTGTGCGGTGGCAGACAGTGTCAAATGCTGCGGAGAGGTCTAGGAGGATGAGTGCCGCTGTTTCGCCGTTGTCGAGCAGGGCTCGGATGTCGTCGGTGGCTGCGATGAGGGCGGTCTCGGTGCTGTGGTTGGCTCTGAATCCGGACTGTGATGGGTCAAGGGATCCGTTCGTCTCGAGGAAGGCTGCCAGTTGCTTGTTGACGACCTTCTCGATGACTTTGGCGGGGAAAGGAAGGAGCGAGATGGGGCGGAAGTTCTTGAGGTCGGTCGGGTCCACTGTTGGTTTCTTCAGCAGAGCGCTGAGTTCGGCGTGCTTCCAGCTCTCCGGGAAGGTTGCTGTGTTGAAGGAGGTGTTGATGACGTTTCGGAGGTGGGGTGCGATGGTAGAGGCTGCCTTGTTGAAGACATGATGGGGGCACGGGTCGGTCGGAGATCCGGAGTGGATGGTGTTCATCATGCGTGACGTGTCTTCGGGGGTCACCTCGGTCCATGTCTGGAGGGTGGCGGCGGGGTGCGAAGGTACGACCGATGGGTGCGGGGGTGAAATGTCGAAGCTGTTGTGGATGTTGGCGATCTTGCGGTGGAAGTACGAGGCGAGGGAGTCGCAGAGGTCCTGTGAGGGAGTGATGTCGTTGTTGCCGGTGCTGGGGTTGGAGAACTCCTTGACGATGTTGAAGAGCTCCTTGCTGTCATGGGCGTTCTTGTCCAGTCGTTCCCGCAGAGATTTCTTCTTGGTGGTGCGGATGAGCTGGTGATGTCTGCGAGTGGCGAGTTTGAGTGCTGTTCTGTTGTCGGCGGTCTTGTTGAGGAGCCAGGCCTTCTCGAGGGTGCGGCAGGCCTTCTTGGAGTCCTTAAGTTCGTCGGTGAACCAGGGGGCCTTCTTGCTTCTGGGCCTGGTGAGGGGGTTCTTCAGTGGCGCGAGGTCGTCGGCACAGGAGGTCAGCCACTGCGTGAGGTCGAGGGCAGCTGTGTTAGGGTCCGTGGTCCTGACAGGTGGGCTCTGGCTGAGGGAGGTGGCGAGCTGGTCGGCGGTGATCTTGCTCCAGTTTCTGTGGGGAGCCTGCTTCGGGTGATGGTGGACCGTGTTCTTTCTGAAGCTGAAATGGACGCAGCTGTGGTCGGTCCAGTGAAGTCCGGTGGAGTGGCTGAAGGTGACGTGCTTGCTGGACGAGAAGAGTGGGTCGAGCGTGTGGCCGGCGAAGTGGGTGGGGGTGTTGACCAGTTGCTGAAGTCCGAGGTTGGCGAGGTTATCCAGCAGGGCGGTGGTGTTGCTGTCATTGTTGTTCTCCAGGTGGAAGTTGAGGTCCCCGAGGAGGATGTAGTCGGCGGAGGTGAGGGCGTGAGGGCTGATGAAGTCGGCGATGTCTTCGCAGAACTGTGCGCGTGGTCCCGGGGGTCTGTAGATGAGGGTGCCTCTGAGAGTAGTCTTGGGGTCGGTGTGGATCTGGAAGTGCAGGTATTCGGCGGCGTTGAATACGTCGATGGAGTCAGTCCAGATGCGAATGGTGCTCTTGTGTACGATGGCGATGCCTCCTCCGGTCTGGTTGACGCGATCCTTCCTGATGATCTTGTAGCCGTCCGGGATGGCTATGGCGATGTCGGGGGCTGAAGAGTCGTTCATCCAGGTTTCCGTGAGGAAGGCGACGTCTGGAGATGCGGTGTCGAGGAGGTTCCAGAGTTCCACGGCGTGTCTGTGGACGGAGCGGGTGTTGAGCAGGATGCACTTGAGGTGGTTGCTGTTGTCCGTCTTGGTGGGCGTGGTGCTTGTTTGGAGGCAAGAGAAGTTGCAGGATCGGCAGGCGAAGGGTCCATGGGTGCGTCGCGGGGACGCTCGGTAGCATCCGGGGGCTCGGGCGGTTTTGAGTGCGATGGTTTCCTATATGATTTACTTTGCATCCTTTGTTTCACTATGATGGTTATTCTGAGCACGGATCCTGTTTAATCACCATAATACGTTGGTTCTAGTCTTCTTCTGTTCTGTGAATTTCTTATCAACGCACTGATTATTAAAGGACTATCAGTAATTTTGTTTGTACTATATGTTTTTATTGCTTCAATTTCTTGATAAAATTGTGATTTCAACCAAAGCCTGTGACTGATTGCATTTTTTGCTATCCTGTGCAGCCACTTGATATATTTAAATATCGGAATCTAAAAATTGATAATTTATCAATTTTAAAAGTTGTTTGCACTAATAATGTCATTCCTGTTAGTAGTTAGGGCTAGGACTAAGGATAATAACCATATCTGTTTTACATTTTATTCTATGGTTCTCAGCGAGAAGATCACAGCTTGAACCTGTGCAGAATCTAGTACAGTTATCTCCCCAGTGAATCAATAGTGTATCAAGCATGGCAATTGTCAGCTGCACGATACCTTTTATGTAGTTTTTCGATCTTGTAGCACTACAAATATCTAATATTCAATGCACTGGTGCCCATTTATCAATTTTACAAGGATAAAAGGCTGAGTCAGAGCTCACGGATTTAAACCTGTAACCTGATGGCTGCACACAGGGCTCAGTAAGGAGAACTTAAATGCCAGGTCTTGGACAATTGTGCAGCATATCTACCGCTGTACATAACATTACTTTTAATTAGGGATGTGAAAATTCTTCTACTCGGTGACTTTAAAAAAAAAAAGCAATGGCTTAAAAATGCAGTTTTCGTTTCCCAAGATGTCAGATTGAATCTACCCTCTAAAAGAGGCAAATCTACGAATCAAAGATTTACTGTAGGTAAGTCTGTTAAGTAAGGGACATGGAAAATCATAAAATATCAGGCAATCTGCCATTTCCATTCCTACGGCACAAATCACACAGCCATGAGATAATAACTTCTTACAGGCTCATCATAAAAAGGTAAGATGTCTCTCCCTCAACCAGCTGAAAATGGAAATCAGCCACCCGGTTGTATAAAACTCCTATCAAACAATTTTTATGACTTTATCTGCCAAAAATACATTAAAAAGTTAGTACAACTCAGAAGGAAGTGCAAAAGACAGAATCAGATGAAAGGGCTTATCACGAAGGGCTGAGATGTCTAAGCGCAGAGCAGTTTACCATTATTGTTGTTGCCGTCGGATGTGTCTGAAGTTAATACCTGTAATGCGTGAACTTTAAACAGCACACGTTGGAAACAGCAAGAAGCAATACCTGCTCCTCTCCCTGTTTCCAACTTGAAATATAATTCCAAGTTAGTAGGAGACACCACAAAACAAAAAGAACAGGCACCAGATATCAGAATAACAGTGCAGGGTCGTATCAGAAAATGTGTTTGACTGGGGATATTTCAAGGGAATGATACCTCTCTATTATGAAAGCAGACATTTGAAGGGTGACAATTTTTGGCAATAATGTTTGTGAAATACTTTTTATGTGGAATTTTGTTGTGATGATGAAATGTTATGTATGATTGTTTTTTTATTTTTTATTCTCTAGTGGTTTTGTTCTGCGTTATTGCATTGTGTTGTTGTTGTGTTGCACTTTTGACCTTGTGTTGTATTTTAACTGTTTTGTTGTGCCCTGTTATGCTTTGTGCTGTTCTGTTGCTTTATGTTATTGTTGTATTTTGTGCTTTAGAAATGCCAGCAAATGTTTCAAAAAAGTCTTCAGACAAACAACTGTTTATCACTGTCTAAGGTGGAAAAACACCAGGCCCCAGGCAGCCCAGAACTGTGGAAGGGACATGTTTAAAATTATTGTAGGAAGCTGGCTCTGTATATGGTAATATCACCAAGTGGTAATACCATGCACAGAGTCCAGGGGTTCCCCAAAAGTGCACAGGGCTCAATGTAAATCCCAAAGTGCTCTATTAGTGTAGTGTGGGCGAGCAGCCTAAGGCCCAACACAGAGGAGTGGAATACATTTATTGCACAACAGTGACAAACATTGGACACACAACTCAAGAAGGAGATCCAGATCAATTTAAGAAAATTTAACTTTGTACTTTATTTTAAGACGCAGGTCTTTGTAATCATGTAAGTACGTTTTTAATTAAAAATACTTTTCACTTTGAAAAATCAATTTACACTATTCGAAGCACAAGCAATTCTAATCACAAGGCAGTATAATACATTTCAGTAATATTGAAACCTGTAATCGGGAGAGGAGAGTTATCGAGGAGAATAGACGGGAACAGATTCGCCTTACATCTGGGACCTATTTGTAACTTATGGGAGCTTATTGGTCTCCCATGGAATTTTGATTTGTATTACTATCAGGACTTTGGCACACTATTTTAGTGTTGGTTTCTGAATTTTACGCTGAATGGCAATTTTGTATTTGGATTGGAATCTTCTGGATTTTGACCTCCTAAGCGGTTAACACATATTAGGAGGTCGTGATTTTGAAAATACTCAATATCTTAAGCCCTGAGGAAGTCGTAGGGGTGATACCCCGAAGCGACAAAATGCTTTGGCTAAAAGAAGTGGGCTAAAAGAAACAGATGGTATAAAAACATCCAAGAAGACAAAGAATCTCTATTGTTGTGTTTTAATGGGAAACGTCGTTTACAACGCTGCCATTACACCGTGTCCCTTTTACAATATGGTCGTTACAACAACCGCGTTGTTAGAATGCAATACCTTTACATCGCAAGTCATTAGATCGACTTGCTGTAGGGGGCGCTCTAACCTAAGGAATAGTGTAATTTACTATTCCAACACCATCCCTACTGTCGCACACGCTGGAGTTGGAATAGTAAATTATATTATTCCTAAGTCCAGCGCGCCCCCTACAGCAAGTTGATCTAATGGCTTGCAATGTAAAGGTATCGCATTCTAACAAAGCGGTCGTTGTAACTACCGCGTTGCAATAGAACGCAATGTAATAGCATACGGAGTAACATGCTATATTAGTTTCAATATTACCGATATGTATTATACTGCCTTGTGATTAGAATTGCGTGTGCTTTGAATAGTGTAAATTGTTCATTTCAATCTTGGATTGATAATTGGGGAAGTGGGGTGCATCTCCCCATTTTGAATGTACCGCTGTAAACTAATTTTTCTTCCGTAATTTATATCTGTTGTTGTAACTTCTATATGAGCGCCTGAAACCCCTTGCGCCCAGCTCAGTAGACACTTTGAAAAAACAACTGAAAAATCACACTGCCCACTGTTATCCTATGGGGAAAACAATATTGCGGTTAACCTGGTAAGTGTTTAACTTACAATCTCAGTTTTCAGAGCCAAAAATCAGAAAGGGCCAGGGGTCAGGTGAGTAGCTGCACCACCAGCGGCACAGGGGTGGCCGGGCACAGAGGTCAAAATCGAAGTTCGACCCAGTGCCCTCCGATGGAGACAGGGGGTGCCTGGAGCCTCGGGAAACAGCCATAACATCGCATGCGTTATATCGCACGCTTTTACAACGAGGTCGATACAAGGACCGCGTTGTTACAACACAAGCCATTACATCGTAAGTCATCTCAACGTGCTGTAGGGGGTGCACTGGTGTTAGATTTACAATCCAACACCTTCCCTGCTGTTGTAAAAAGTGGAATAAGAATAGTAAATTATACTATTCCTAAGTCCTGCGCGCCCCTACAGCAAATCATGGAAATGACTTGCGATGTAATAGTTTGCGCTGTAACAACGCAGTCGTTGTAACGACTGTGTTGTAAAGGTATGCGATGTAATGCATGTGATGCAAACATATGTATTCGGAGTCAAACTGCTTATAGGTAAGTAAATCGGTTAGGGGGCCAAGCTTTGGGGGTTAGCACAAGCACAGGGGGCACAAAGCAGCACCAAACATACACCACCAGCGGCACAGGGGCACCAGGTGCAGTGTGAAAGTTTGATGTTGGGCGCCTAATGCTTTTCAAGAAAGATCTTCCTAACGGTAAGGAGGCTGCAGGAGTGCACTGGAGGTTGCAGGAGGAAGACCAATGACAGCAGAGGTAAGTTGGTATGTAGGGACTTATAGGGGCACCATCGGTTCAGCTCACAAAGGCCCATGGGCTTCGGGTGCAGGTGTGACTTTTGGTCAGGGGAGCCTCTGTATCCACACTTCAGGCGCGGTCGTGCAGGGCAGGAGAGGTCACCCAACACAGGACATGAGGTCAGGATCGCCGGGGGGACTTCACTGCACAAGTGAGCCACTCAGGCTCGGGCTATGGACAGTGGGTGCAGGATGGGATGGAGACAAGGATCACCTGGATCTGGAGTCTTTGGAGTCGGTTTCTTCTGGACAGATCCTCTGTCCCCAGGAGATTGGAGTCTTTTTTGCAGGCAACAGTCCTCCCAGGGGTTGGAGGTGGATGTTGCAAGAGAGGTCACAGGGTCGTCTAAGCTGGAGACAGGCCAGTAGGGCTGGGTCCAAGGCAGTTGTTGTCTTCTGGCTTCTACTGCAGGGATTCTTTTCTCCTATTCGGTTGTCGCACATTTGAGGGCCAGATCTGGTGGAGCCACTTAAAAAATAAATTTCAGAGGTGTTTTAGGGGAGTAGCAGGTAGGGCCAATGGGCACCTTACCTGGGGTGTCTACACCCTCTATTATGCCACCCTTCCTGTGGAAGGGGGTATAAGGCTAGCCCTGATCAGAGGGCTCCCTATCCACAAGATGGGGGAGTGAAAGTTGCACTTTACCGCTTTTCCCCCACCTCAGGGGTGTGATTGGCAGAGATGGGCACACCTCCTATTTTTTTTATTGTGCCGCCGGTTTTTCTGCCCAAAGTTGGGGTGCAAACCAGGGGCTGACATCTGCTGATAGCAGCAGAGGCTTTGGGCCACTTTGCAAAGGTGGCATGCCTTTGAAGCTTCTCCCTTCAAGCACTGGCCCATCCTGGGGGATGAGGCATGGCAGTTCCACCTTGGATGTGCATTGTGTCTGGACCCGGAAAGCAAGGGCTCTCTACCCAGTGGTCCAGAAACATTTCTGGTGGTAGTTGGCTGCCTAAAGCCAGCCGGTACCCACACCAGGATTGATAGGTTTCATGGGGCACATCTGAGGAGCCCTCTGAGCACATGTTTTAATAAATCTCACACTGGCATCAGTATGAAGTTATTGCAAGGTGCTGTTTAGTACCAAACACTCCTGTGTTCAGTGAAGCCCTCATGGTGCTGTGGAACTCGAGTTGTCAAGTTCTTAGCCCATGTACACTCTATGGCTTCACTGGCACTTAGAATATTATGGAATAGACCCTAATACTATGGGGGAATATCTCCTCATGAAGATACGCCCACACCTGGGATATAATGCACTCTGCCTTAGAGCTGATAAGGCCTGCTAGAGGCTTACCCATATCATAGGCAGTGCTAGCTGGAATGGTACATAGGCAGTGTGCCATGTTGACTTGATCACTTTTTCACCTCACTGAAGCATTCCAGCTGCAGGGGCAGTGACATGGTCCTAGTGAGGGAGTACCAAGGGACCCTCTTCAGCCTCCAGGCTCTAGGTACTTGGGATAACACTTACCAGGGACTTATAGGGGTGCAGAAGTGCCTATTGTGGAAATGTTTTTAGGGAAAGAATATTGGTACTGGGAACCTGGACAGTGGGGACCCAGTACTCTACAGTCAAAATTGCATCAAAAGCCAGGCAATAAGTGGGGGTTACTGCAACAGAACATCATTGTCTCACAATTATCACTTCTGATGCTCACTTTATGTGATCCGACTCAGGTTCTTCTATATAATGTATCTCAGATCGTCCATGAATAGAATCTATTCTTCAAATGCAATACACTAAGTAATTGAGTAGCCAGTGGCGTCCCTATGTACACATTGAGAAGGATCTCTTTACAAGTCATAAGTATGATAAACAGAATCTGACACAGCGGTGATACAAGAGCCCTAAAGTATCTGTTATTAGAATTGTTAACAATTGTCTCTTGATTTCATTTATTTTCCAGAGGCTTTCAAAAAAAGGGATCAAAGTCAGCATTCAATGAATGAATTAAATTACTCTACTGCATTCCTCATCAAAGCAAGCAGGGAGATCAAAAATAAATGTATATCCTAGTTCCATTTCTGATAGCCTCTTGTATTCTTTTATCAAGAGCTGTAACAGAGCCCTAAACCAGCTCAAACTAAGAACATAGGCCTGATGTACAAAGCACAAAATAGATTTAGTAAATGTGCAGAATGTAAATTGAGATTCGGTAATATGTTACATTGCCGAATTGCAATTTGGGTTTCAGATTAAATACAAAATCAGTATTTGAACAGGAGCATATAAAGGGCGTTCCCTTCCAAATACCGATTCCTTAACTTATGTATTAATGTTTTGCAACTAAAATCCAGTTGTAAAATAAGAATATTTTACCATCAAATCCAAATTGGCGAAAACCATTTGCGAACTGGAAGGTGTCCCCTTCCACTTTGTGAATGAAGTTAAAAAACAATTTTAGTAGCAGGTAATGGCCCATAGGACCACTGCCTGCTCCTAAAAAAAGTTGGTAAAATTCTTCATTTTCTTTTTCAAATGCACCCCATTTTCCTTTCCTTTATTTAAAAGCAATTACAGACATGGTGGCTTGCTGTCACTCACAGACCACCATGCCTGTGATACTAACCAGTTGTAGTAGGTCTCAATTTGCAAACTGTTTGCAAACTGCCTCATGCATATTAATAAGGAAGTTTGAATTGTGACCCACTACGAATCAGTACACAAAATACCAGTGCATTCATAGAAATACATGTGTAAATTGCACCCACTTCCAAATCCATTTTAGTAGATTTCTAAAAATAAATCTCAAATTGCAAATCATTATTTGATGCAATTTACAGTTTCTTATCAAGATTATTTGTATGTTATGTTATATTGATCTGTATAGTGCACTAATCACCCGAGACGATCTCCAGGCACTTGGGCAGGTGGGTAGGTTTGTGGTCTCCGAAGTGCTCATATGGAGAGCCAAGTCTTCAGCTAGTGGTTCAACTCAGGAAGTGAGTAGGACAAGTCTCTGATGTGTTGAGGGATGTGGTTCCATGTCTTGGGTGCGATGTAGGAAAAAAGAGCTACCTCCAGTTTGGTTTTTGTGGATGTAGGGAATTTGTGGGAGTGATAGTGAGGCAGAGTGTAGGTGTCTGGTAGGTTGGTGAAAGTGTATGCAGTGTTCAGATATTCTGGTCCTGTGTTGTGTAGGGCTTTGTATTTGAGACGTTTTAATTGGCTGCACTTGTGAATGGGGAGTCGTTGAAGCTTCCTGGAGTGCGATGTTTTGTGGGTGAACATGGGAAGTTGAGGATGAGTCTTGCAGCGGTGTTCTGGAGGATGAATGTGAAGGGTTGAAGCCTGACCTTTTGGGTTCTTCCAGTAAGGAATGAGCAGATCAATTTGAGAGCATATCTTTGTATGCTAATCTCATGAAGTCCTCTTATGAGGGTGTTATGGGAGAAAGTGTCAAAGGCCACAGAAATGGCAAGCAGGATGAGGACTGCGGTTTCTCCTTGGTCCAGGATGCTTCGAATGTCATCGATGGTCATGATGAGTGTTTTGATGCTGTGGTTCTTTCTGGAACCTGATTGAGTGTTGTTTAGAAAATGGTAAAATTTGAGGTGGGTTGTGATTTTCCTGTTGGTGGCCTTCTCAATGACTTTGCCTAGATAGGGATTCAGGGAGATGGGTCGGAAGTTGCTCAGAAGATTCGGGTCAGCTGTGGGCTTCCTGAGGAGGGTGTTGATTTCTAGAAGTTTCCATTCATCCGGGAAAGTTGAGGACGTGATAAAGGTGTTGATGAACTGGGTCAGGGTCGTGCTGATTGGTGATGTTCCCAGGTTGTAGAAGTGGTCTGGCATGGATCAGTTGGGGCCCCTGAGAGGATGGTTGCATGATTGACACTATGTCATTTCTGATGAGGGTTGCCCATTCATTCAGGTGGCCATCATGGTTGGTGATGGGTAGGTTAGCAAAGAGTTCTCTGGGCTTGGGTTGGTGTGCAAAGTTGCTGTAGATAGTTGCTGTGGAAAAAGTTGGAAAGGTTGTCGCAGAGTTGCTGGGAGGCAGTGATTTGGTGACAGTGGGTGAGGGAGAGGTGAAATCCTTAACATTTGAGAAAATCTTCTTATAGCTGGTGGAGCTTCCTTCGAAGACGTCCACTAATGCTTTTCTTCGTATCTCTTATTCGTTGGTTAAGGCATCTGAGTGTAGCCTCGTAAGTAGTTCTATCAGTGCTGTCATGACAGGTTCTCCATTTCCTTTCTAGCTGTTTACAGAGTTATATGGCATCTTAGAGGTCTTCAGTGTACCAGCTGGCCTGCTTGTATGATTTATTATACTTGTTGGGTTTGATCTGTGTGACAGAGTTAACACAGCTCTTGATCCAGTTGTTGAAGTTATTGATGTCCCTGTCGAGGTTCTCTGTGGGGCTAGGTTGTTTCGAGCTGAGAGCACTGAGCCAGTCTGTTTCTCTGATTTTGCCCCAGCTGCGGCTTGGAAAACTGAACATGGTATGCGGTGTTGAATTGAGGTGAGTTGATTTCAAAGTGAATAATGGAGTGGTTGGTCCATATGAGCTGTGTGGTAGAGGTGTATTTAATGTCATCACTTGTGGTGAAGATGGTGTCCAGTGTGTGGCCTATGGTGTGCTTTGGCTTTTGGATTAGCTGGATGACTCTGATGTTGCTCAAGCTTTCGAGGAGTGCTGTGGAGCAGGGGTTATTACAGTCTTCCAGATGAAAGTTGAGATCACTGAGAAGAATGTAGGCTCTGAAGTCAATGGTGAGTGAAGCAATGAAGTTGGTAATGAGGTTGATAATGGTGGCTCGTGGTGCCGGTGGTCGGTAGGCAAGGGCTCAGGTCAGGGAAATATGCAGCGTGAAGTGCAGGTGTTCTATGAATAGGGTGGCGTTCTCTGTGGATGTTATGCATTTGATGGATTCCTTGTAGATGATAGCAAGTCCTCCTCCTGGCTTGTGAAGGCGGTCCTGTCGAGCAATCCTTTAGCCTGGAAGGATTGCCATGGCAATGTCGGGAGCCAATGAGGGCTTAAGCCAGGTCTCTTTGATAAAGAGGATGTCAGATGCATTGCTATTCAGCACCTTCCATATTTCAGTTGTGTGTTTGCTGAGTGATCATGTGTTGAGAAGCATGTGAGTGGGTGTTGATGTGTGGGTCTGCTGTGGCATGTGGTGTAGGTGGTATAGGACTTGTCGGTGCTTGCGTGTCATGTGTGTTGGGAAAGGGGTGTTAAGAGCGTTGTTAGTATGTGCATGGGAGGGGTGAGGATGTCGCTGCTAGAGAACTGGCAATGGTTGCAGGTAAAAGCTCCTAGGGTGGTGTGAGGTGCATCACAGCAGCAGTTTGGGGAACAGCATACATCAGGCCCTACGTGCCTCAGTATATATGTTTGGGTGGAAGGAAATACAAATGAAGAGTGACAGTCATATTTGCACAATCCTCAAGAGAGCAGCTCTAATTTTAGCAAGTAATAGCAGGCCAGCACATTTTTACTTACTGTATTGCATACTGATTCTTTTTCAAAAGGGACATGCTAAACTGAAAATCTAAAGAATTGTATGGTTTCAAAATGTGATGGGTAAATCGATCCACCCCATTAAGATTGGTGGTATGTCCTCAGATGGTAGGAGTTTGATGCATGGGCAAAATAATAGTTGTATTAGATGAGCAAAATTTTGCATAAATCCAGGTTATTGAGTTACTTTAATTTCTTGTAATTTCTGTTGATTTTTACTTATGCTAAATGTCTATTTTTGACTCATATAAGGCTTGGTTCTACCATAAAATTTTAGCGGGAAATGTGAAACTGGATCTGTGCTGCAGCTGCACACTGTGCGACCAGCTGCGACCGCTGCAGGTAAGAGCGTAGGGCGGTGGGACCAACTGGGGGAGGGGGGAGATTCGAAATTAAATAAATAATTAATTTTCCCTCGTGGCTGTCTCTCGAAATCCCCCCCAGCCGGTCCCACCGCCCCACTGCTCTTACCTGCAGTGGCCGCGGCTGTCTGCAACAGCATCTTTCACCACTTGACATTAGAAAATGTATGCACAATGCATTGACCTGATATCTCACCTACAATTTCAGTACGTACAATCAGCCAAGCGGATTATACATAAAACATGTGTGGCGGGGTGGTGGGAACAGACTCTACAACCAAACCAGTGCGTTGTAACGAGGGTTTTATTTTAGTCAACAGTGTCCTTTGACGTGTTATTCGTCGTCTCGTATTCGACGCCAGGGGAAGGCTTCTGCGATGGGGCTCCAGATTGAGTGTAGTCCTCCCTTCGTAGCTACGGGACTTGCTTCCGTCTTCTGGGTAAGCTCCGGGGAGTTCGGTCCAATGCAGCAATGCAAGACAAGAAGAGACCAGGTATTAGGACACCGAGCCGTTCTGTTAACAATCGGGGCCGGGAGTGAGGGAAACCAAGTGCTCTAGTGCTCGTGGTACCGCAACTAGGTGAGTTCGTGCTCAGTGAGGGGAGGGGGGGTGTAGAGCTCACTAGTACGGTGGTAATTACTTTCAAGGCGGTGGCTGCGTCTTCCTTCCCACCCAGCCCGCTACTTTCCCCCGTACCTGCTCAAGCCACGCTCCTCCCGTGGGAACGTGGCGGGGCGCCTCGTAGGATCGTTGGCCTCCTGGCTTGTCGCGGTCGTCTCCACTCCGCTCGGCTCTCTGGTCTTCGGTCTCTTCTCCACGTCGCTCCTCTTCCCAGCTCCTCGTCTTTCTCCACTGCAACACTCCGTCCGCCTCCAGGGAATCGCCGTCCGTCGTCTTCCGGGTTTCCTCTGGTTTTATCCCGCCCTCTGCCAAGACGTCATCAGGGGGTGTGGTTTCGTCCGTGAAGTAGGTCGTTTTAAAGGAGCCCGGTCCCGACTCCGTTGTCCAGTCCTGGGATGGGTAGGGACACCACGCGTCCTCTGCTGAACGGTCCAGCGGCTGCTGTAGGGGAAGAGAGGGCGGTGAATCCCACCAGTTCCAGTCTGTCGAGGCGGCGCTCTCGTCCCCGCCACACACCTCCCCCCCTGGATTCTCCCGATCGGGGAGAGGAAAAACTCGGGACAGGTAATCCGCATTCCCGTTCTCCTTCCCCTTCCTGTGTTGAACAGTGAAAGCATAAGGCTGGAGGGAGAGGAACCAGCGAAGTATTCGGGTGTTTTGACTCTTGTTTTGACACATCCACCGGAGGGGTGCGTGATCAGTATAAAGAATGAACGGTTTGCCCTCTAGATAATATTGTAATTTGTCTATGGCCCACTTGATTGCTAGACACTCCCGTTCTATTGTTGGGTACCTGGTTTCTCTAGGGAATAGCTTACGACTGATATACAGTATTGGGTGTTCCAACCCATCACCCCCCTCCTGGGACAACACCGCCCCTATGCCCAGGTCAGACGCATCTGTGGCCAGAATAAAGGGTTTGGAGAAGTCAGGTGTTACTAAGATGGGGTGGGTGGTGACAGCCGTTTTGAGACTGCTGAATGCGTTCAGTGCCTCCTCACTGGGATTTAGAAGTTCTCAGGGCTTTACATCTTTTCGTAGGAGATCCGTGAGGGGGGCTGCTAGGTCCGCAAAGTTGGGTATGAAGCGGCGATAGTAGCCTATTAAGCCCAGGAACGCCCGTATTTCTTTCTTGTTCCTAGGGAAGGGGGTCCCCTCGATGGCTCGAACTTTGTTCATTTGGGGTGTGATGGTGCCTTCTCCCAACACGAAACCCAAATAGTTCACGCTGTGAAAAGCCGCTCGGGATTTTTTTGCGTTGACATGCAGACCCGCCTGTTGTAGAGCTTTGAGTATGGTCTGCAGATGTCGTAGATGTTCGGCCTAGGTGGTACTATAAATGACGATGTCATCTAGATAGGCTGAGCTAAATGTGTGATATGGCCGGAGTATGGTATTCATCAAACGCTGTAACGTGGCAGGCGCCCCATGGAGACCAAAGGGTAGAACCGTAAATTCGAAGAGGCCTTCGTCCATGATAAATGCCGTCTTCTTCCTGTCTGATTCTCTGAGAGGCACCTGCCAGTACCCCTTTGTGAGGTCCAACGTAGTGATATACTTTGCTTCGCCAAGTTTTTCGATTAGCTCGTCCACTCTTGGAATAGGGTAGGCATCGAACGAGGATATGGCATTCAGCGCTCTGAAGTCCATGCAGAATCGCCTCGACCCATCCGGTTTCGGGACCATCACAATGGGGGAGGCCCAATCACTTTTTGAGGGGCGGATAACCCCAAGCCGTAGCATGTCGTCTACTTCTGCTTTTATAGCTTGCCTTCGGGCCGCAGGGATACGATACGGCCTTAACTTAACTCGTTTTCCGGGTTGTGTTTCGATGCTGTGTTCCACCAATGTCGTTTTCCCAGGGAGGTCCGAGAATATATCCTGGTAGGGTATCAGCGTCTCTTCTAGGTCTTTCTTCTGCTGTTGTGTCATTTCCTCATTGATGATCAACTCGTTCAAGGTGCTTTGCTTGTTGCGGGTGGGAATAAGAAGGTTCACAGCTTTTGGAGGGGGCCCAATCCATTTCTTCAATAAGTTTATGTGATACGATTGTACCTTGTTTGCCGTTACCTTCAGGCGGTAGGTCGTATCGCCTATGGTATCTACCACTTCGTAAGGCCCCTTCCATTCGTGTTTCCCTTTTCCTGCGATAGGAGGAAGTAGGAGCAAGGCCCAATCCCCTTTCTTTAATGAGCGCAGCTTGGTCCCGCGGTCATAGGTTTTTCTTTGTTTTTCCTTCTGTTTCTCCAAGTTGGAGTACGCCAGGTTTCGCAGTTTGCCTAACTTGGACTTGAGGTGCTGTGTATAGTCTAATAAGGACCGTTGTTCTTGCTCTTCCTCCCTCTCCCATGCATCCTTCGTAATTTCTAGTAAGGACCTCGGTTGTCGCCCATATAAAAGTTCGAAGGCGGAGTAACCGAGGCTACTCTGTTTCTGGGCTCGTATGACATAGAGCGCCAACGGCAATAGCCTATCCCAGTCCGAACCTTCTGTAGCGAGCATCTTCTTCAGGGTCGTTTTCAACGTTTGATTATAGCGCTCGACCAGCCCATCTGTTTGGGGGTGGTACACTGATGTGCGCAGGTGATGTATATTTAACATTTTGCAGATTTCCCTCATTGGCCTTGATGTGAACGGGGTGCCCTGGTCCGTGAGGACCTCTTTCGGGAACCCGACTCGGGAGCATAACTCAATGAACTTCTCCGCTATATGTTCCGTTGTGGGAGTCCGCAGGGGAAAGGCTTCTATGTATCGGGTGGCGTAGTCCACAAGTACTAGAACATACACGTGACCCCTGGTAGACTTGGGTAAGGGACCTATCAGATCCATGCCGATTCTTTCAAACGGTCGGCCTATGGTGGGCATAGGTCGCAGGGGTGCAGCGGGTGGTCTCTGTACATTTTGTTTCTGGCATATCTCACAGCGCTGACAGTATTCCTGCACGTCCTTGTAGATTCCAGGCCAATAAAAATGTCTAAGGATGTTGTCGGTGGTCTTCTCTTTCCCGCTGTGTCCGGCCGTCAGGTGGGTATGTGCAAAGAACAATACTTGTTCCCTAAAGGACATCGGTACCAGCAACTGGGCATCCCCTCCCTCCTCCCCTTCGCTATACAGGAGGTCCTTTGTGATCCTAAACCGGGGATACCTTCTCGGATCCTGATCGTGGGTGGCATGCGCGCTCTCCCACGCGTTGACCAGCGTGGGATCACTGGCCTGCGCGAACCGAAAGCTGCGGTCTAATACCCACGGGTCCGGGGAGAGTAGTGCAGGTACAGAATGGGACCCGGAGGAGGGGGGAAGAGACAGGGACCTTTGGAATAAGGACAAGAATCACGGATTATCGACACCCAGTATCATGTCTTCTGGAAGGGAATTCACCACCCCCACCCTTACCTTGTATGGTTCCATTTCTGCATGAGTCAGGGTCACTTGGGCAAGGGGGTAGGGCCTAACATCCCCGTGAACACAGCGTATGTACACTTGGGCACCCGGAACATACTGTGAGGGAAGTACCAACCTCTTGCGAACCACGGACTGTCTACAGCCTGAGTCTAACAGGGCCTGAACCTTCAAACCGTTCATCTTTACACTCACGTAGAAGGAAGACCCAAATTCGGCAGAATACAGAACGGTCCGGGGGAGGTAGCCGACCTCCATTGGTTCTTCTGTGGGTTTTCTTCGTGGACAGAGTCTTGCTATGTGACCCCATTCGCCGCAATCAAAGCACTGGGGTCCCCGGGTCGGTGGTCCCTCCATTCTCATAGGCCGGGGTCGGGGAGGTTCCGGTGCTGGCTTCGCCTTCCTCTCCGCTTTTATCGTAGATGGACCTTTTGCATTTTTCTCGGTGTCCCACCCTAAAGTCTTTGGCTGGGCCCGAGCATAGTTAGCGGCCATTTCTATGGCTTGATCTAGAGTAAGTCCTGTGTGCTGTTTTAGCCACCGTTGAGTCGCATAGGGCAACGAGTCCATGAACTGCTCCATGTATATTCGGTGCATTATTTCCTCCTTCGTGCTGGAGGCCGGACGTAACCACTTGTCGGCCGCCATTTTTAACCGGAAGAACAATGTCTTTGGATTTTCCCCAGGGGAACCCCGTTCTCTCCTGAATCGAAGTCGATAGGCTTCCCCATCTAGCCCCAGGTGATCTAGGATGACCTCCTTAATGGTCGTGTATGGGGAGTTCCCGGTGGGGTTGGCGACCTGGTACGCAAACTGCGCCTCCCCTGATAAAAGGGGGGCCAGGAAGAAAGGCCATTTATCCTCAGGCCAACCCAAGGCCCTGGCGGCCCTTTCAAAGTTCATGAGGAAGACGTCTGGATCCTCTCCGGACACATACTTTTGTAATGCCATCCCTGATGGGTGTGGAAGGGTCGGAGTTCGGACCTCCACAGGATGTGAAACCGTAGCCACAGGGCCCACCTTTTGGAGACTCTCGATCTGTGCCGTTATGGTGTTTTGGAATTGTTCTCTATCTGCTTGGGCCGATGTCATCTGCCTCTGCACAGCCCACTCCAGCTTTTCTTGCCCCTTGATGAGGTGTTGGATTAGAGCGTCCATCTCGGTACTACAGACAGACTGTGATGGTGATCCCACTTCTGACACCAGTTGTGGCGGGGTGGTGGGAACAGACTCTACAACCAAACCAGTGCGTTGTAACGAGGGTTTTATTTTAGTCAACAGTGTCCTTTGACGTGTTATTCGTCGTCTCGTATTCGACGCGAGGGGAAGGCTTCTGCGATGGGGCTCCAGATTGAGTGTAGTCCTCCCTTCGTAGCTACGGGACTTGCTTCCGTCTTCTGGGTAAGCTCCGGGGAGTTCGGTCCAATGCAGCAATGCAAGACAAGAAGAGACCAGGTATTAGGACACCGAGCCGTTCTGTTAACAATCGGGGCCGGGAGTGAGGGAAACCAAGTGCTCTAGTGCTCGTGGTACCGCAACTAGGTGAGTTCGTGCTCAGTGAGGGGAGGGGTGGTGTAGAGCTCACTAGTACGGTGGTAATTACTTTCAAGGCGGTGGCTGCGTCTTCCTTCCCACCCAGCCCGCTACTTTCCCCCGTACCTGCTCAAGCCACGCTCCTCCCGTGGGAACGTGGCGGGGCGCCTCGTAGGATCGTTGGCCTCCTGGCTTGTCGCGGTCGTCTCCACTCCGCTCGGCTCTCTGGTCTTCGGTCTCTTCTCCACGTCGCTCCTCTTCCCAGCTCCTCGTCTTTCTCCACTGCAACACTCCGTCCGCCTCCAGGGAATCGCCGTCCGTCGTCTTCCGGGTTTCCTCTGGTTTTATCCCGCCCTCTGCCAAGACGTCATCAGGGGGTGTGGTTTCGTCCGTGAAGTAGGTCGTTTTAAAGGAGCCCGGTCCCGACTCCGTTGTCCAGTCCTGGGATGGGTAGGGACACCACGCGTCCTCTGCTGAACGGTCCAGCGGCTGCTGTAGGGGAAGAGAGGGCGGTGAATCCCACCAGTTCCAGTCTGTCGAGGCGGCGCTCTCGTCCCCGCCACAACATGAAATTCTCGTGAGAATTATGGGGCATATTAACAAGGTGTGGGCCATTACCCTTGTGTATCCTGTATGGCTTGTGTATTCACGGAGCACACGAAGGAACTAGACTTGGGCATGCACCATACATGGGAACAAAGATCACACACCAATTGTAACTCAGATAGAGTGATTTATGTGATAAAGTGCCAGTGCCAATTGATGTACATAGGGATGACAGGGAGAAAAGTAAAAGTACTCATAAACGAACACAGGAGCACAATCAGAAGGTACATAACAGCGACAAAATTGACTGCTCACTATGTAGAGAAAAAACATTCAGACAGTGACTTCTGGTGGTCAGTCATTGAGAGGGTCCGAGGGGAGGGCAATATAACTAGGACTCTTTTAGAACATGAACAACGATGGGTTTACAGATTAAAAACTCATATCTCCGGTGTGAATGACTGCATTCCTTGGAACCAACTGAATAAGAAAAAATAAGACTATTCTATCTAAATTGCGGATTTTTGAAATCCGTAGGCAAGGTCCATATGAGCAGTGAGATATGGTTTAAGTGAGAGATCTGCAGTTCGGTTCTTGCAGACCACAACGATAAAAAACTAGATACATCTTGGGTGACAGTTAAAATTTCAATAATCATTATAACAGCATTACTAATTAATCATGAACACCATAGACTCCAATCATAATGATAAAGAATAAACCCTAGATTTGACATGAGATTGCACCAAGATCGTTGGTAAATACTTTATTGACAACTTAACTTTATTAGTCTACTTGTGTAGCAGACAAGGGACAGGAGCTCACATGACATAAAAATAGGAGGATTAGGTCCATGCGTGGGTTGGCCAACTAATTGATAGTACGATCGCACAAAAGACTAAGCCCATAGATCACGTGTAAAACTCCAAATAGGATCGTTTTTTTTATATATAAAAAAAGAACTCACAAATAAGATCACTTTTTAAATTGAACTCCGTGCAGTTGAAACGCCCGGGACTACAATCCACAGGTTTCTCATACGGAATACGCACGGAATTCTCTCCCGTCAGAGGGCGTGGTCACGCATCCCCGGAAGAAGGTGGGTCCACGTCCTCGATCGAAGTTCCGCATTTCAGTTAAAAGCCATGATCGCGTATACAACGGCTACTCCAAGTGGTGGGAGCCTCAACCGAACAGGTTTACATACGGGGCAGGACCCCTGATGGCGTAAGTAGTTTCCACATGTGCGATGCACAGAAAGGTACGTTTTGGAGCAATATCAGGGCGCTGACCAATAACTATTGTGTTTCCGCCTTTATGGGCGTTTTCTTTTCCCCTACTACCCTCCCGTTTCGTTTCCATTGATTTGGCTCTTACAAACGACAACCTTACCCATGTCCTTGCTTTTACTTGTCTTGGACTCCTTGAATTTTCCTGGTCTGCAGAGTTTGACTACAGGGCTACCCCATTTATTGAGGTCCCACGTAGAGTTGATCCTCTCCTAAACTGGGGTAAGCGAAAATGTATAACCTGATGATTGAATATGAGAATGTGTGGAATACAATCACCACAGGAATGAGAGGTGGGCGCTTTTGTGTTCTTTTCCTTTTTATGTGAGTATGTCTGACTATTATGACCTATCTTAGCGAATCACGCACCAATGAGTGTATGACATTAGGATGCGGTATATGACCGCCACCCTTGAATTCACGCGCTGCAAGGTATGTGGTGTGTGTATGTGATAATATGCTATAATCATGTGCATATTCTCTTTGGTTTCACTTACAATGATGTTTGGAACACGGTCGTATGAGCACAAATGCATATTAATTTCATGCAAATATACATCAGGATACAACGATGTTGTATTTTGTTTTGTCTTGTTTCTTCTTTTCCCCAACAGATGGAGTGATTTGTGACGATAAGTGTCTCGTTCATATAAGGAGCAGCTATCTGCCCTTATCGCGAAGTAGTATAGGGAAATTCTCTTACTATCCTAATTTTCCAGGGGGTCCACACCCTGAAGAAAGTCCAAGCACCCTTTATGGGGCAGCAAGGGACAGAAACATGTTGGCAATAGGGTCCTAGGACCATAATATCCCTAGAAACCCCTAACTCTTTGTTTTTATTATCATTGTCAGATCCAAGAATAAAGGGAAACTGGGGTCTGACAGTGATTTTTAATCTTTATCCCCCTGGCGAAAAAAACTGTCTCAGTAAGTGCTCCCTGAAAAATGGTCGAGCCCACCCTGACTTCTAGGCGTTGGGGTGTCCCTATGATGAAGCATGACACCACTAGGGTGTGTGAGGGAATAAAATAACAAAAGGATGTGCTTCCTTCCCCACGCATAAGTGGTGTCAATAACTTCAAATAGGGCATACCATCTATCCACCATCTGTAAGCTGTTCTAGTTAGCCTAAATCTCCTAATGGCAGACTAGTTAACCAAGAGAGTACTTATAGTGATACAACATATTAACAAGGAACAGGGAAAATTAACGCTGAGGGCGCTTAGCGTTAATTTTTTGTAACGCCCACTATCTCTGGATAATATCGCCTGGTTATCGCGTTATTAACAACGCTAACCGCCTAGGCGATAAAAAATCCAGCGATAGTGGCATTTTGGAAGGTTATCGCTGGTAATGCAGTGATAAAACTACAAGGATAGGGATATCCTTATTGATAGCCCATGGTGGAACCAGCCATGTAATCCACCTCCCATTGGATTACATGGCTAAGTCTGAAAATTAGCAGACGTAAAAAAGCAGCGTTAACCGTGGTTAGCGCTGCTTTTTTTGTCTCTAACAGGGTTAGCGTGAAGCTTGATAATAGGTGAAATGTCACTTAGCGACATTTCTCCTATTAGTTTGCTCTGGAACGCCCACTTTGCATCTCATTAGAGATGCAAAGGGAAGTGTAGTGAAAAAGGCTCCTACCATGCGATTTTGCATGTTAGCACCCTGTTGTTGATAGGGCGATATTTTTATCTCCGCTTCTTTGGCTTTTAAAGCCAAAAAAGCGGAGATAAAGCCCTTGTTAATATGCCCCTATGTTTGTTATGAATGGAAAGGGGGTTCACTCACCCCTCTTTGTGTTTCACATATATAAGCTTGTGGTTGTAGAATATTTGTCTTTTGGTTTTGGTCTAAGAATTTCATTTAGCTTTCTAAAGTTTGACCATTTACAACTATAACTATTTATATTTCAGGGCAGCTTTATGCTTCTTTGACCCCATGAGGTTGTGTCTGTGGTGCAATAATGTTTGGAGGAACCAATCAGTAAATACATGGAATTCTACGAAAAGAGATAGCTTGAGAGACACACATATATAAGAAGTTACATAATATGATATAATGTATATATAATGGGCTATGGAAGGTGAATGCTGGATCAGGATGGGAATATTGTTTCACATACTCTGGGAATAACAACACACTTTCACTTTTGTTTTTTCTGCCTCTTGCTTTGCTTGGTTTTCACTGTTGCTGCTTTGGGAGTTGTAAGGGTTCCTAGGCATTCTGATCCCAGAGACCACGTAAGAAGTCTTTAAGTGTAAGCAATCAATTAATCCACTGAGACACAAATGACAGGAGGAGTTTGAGCGGTGACTACATGATAAAGAATGGGAGATGGCCCTGGAGTACCCAAAGAAAATCTCTTGAAACTTGCATTTCTAAAACATTTAATTTATCATCCTACACCGCTCATACCTAACATCAGCACATCTTCAGAGGTGTTATCCCGAAACACAGTTTTTATGCCCGTGCTGCAGTACCCCCAATGCAACATTTCAGCACATGTTCTGGGACTGCCCCACTCTGACACCATATTGGAACACAATCCATGATACGATTTGGGAAGTCACGGAGCTCACGACCATAAACACATGGGAGGCCTGCATGCTGGGGGTGCTCCAACAATGGAAACAACTCAAAACCCAAATGCGTTTTGCATCGCCATTCACTGGCAGGCCCCAACAGAGCCCCCAATAGCAGCCTGGAAAGGAGTTGTAAATAAATGGAGAGCAGCAGAGGAGGATGCAGTCAGGCAGGAAGAGATACAGGGTGCGCCTGCGCCACACTTCCACATAATGGGCCAAACTCCTTAAATGCTTCCGACAAAACACGGCAGACACCCCACCACAACGGGAACCACCAGTGCTCATGGTAGAGCCCAACTAGGCCCCTTCCACTGAGACCCCATGTAGCCCTCAACACCACACATCCCCCCATGCACAACAAACATGCAGGTTCACCTGACAGCCCCCACAGGGATGCAGCTACCATGTACCGGAACTGACCCCTTAAGCCCCATACCAAAGTCGCCAGAGACAAACACCTGTCCGCCCACATGCACCCCCCATTCCCAGCCACTTCTACCCAGTTCAACCCAAAGTTAGTAACAAGTTGATCGCACCAGTAGTTGCACATACTGGACGTAATTTAAGGAAGGACAATTCAACATGGGACGAGAAAACCTTCACAGCTATACCAACAGCCCATATCAGAGTAGCAGCTTACATCCACGCTAGCATGTAATCATATTTCCTGGAACTAAGAATGTAATTTCTGTTGATTGATACCATGTGATGAAAATGTATTGCAAAAAAAGCAATAAAAAGGTTACAAACAAAATAGGTTTTCGCTCGCAGCAACTTTCCAAAATTCCAAAATGCACTAAACTTAGTCTATTGCCTATGGGTACCTTGAACCCATAGTAAGCCTATATATGTCTGGTACTCCAATGCTCAGGATACCTGGGGGAAAAAAATCAAGGACGACTTGAGGGAATTGCCATATTCTGGAAGAAAATAATGTAACTCTGAAAAATGTCATGTAAGGAGTGTTTGACTAGCCAGTCCGACATGGCAAAAGAGGTCTGGATTGTACCATTAGATTTGCTAGTCAGTACAAAATTAGATAATATATAGTTGTTATACTTCCAAATAGTTGATATCTGTCATCAAATAAAGAGAGCACCATAAATAATGATTCTGCCACAATTTCAAGGTCTACACTAATATTGCATACTTGATTAGGCAGACTACAATCTCTAGAGATGCATATTTAGTATTACCAGACTCCTGAGGTACAGTGCAACATTTCCTAGTTAGTACCCTGGAATTCATGTTTGTCCATTTGGGAAATGAAATAAAATAAAGAGCAAATGTTTGGATTTTGGCAGAGAGAGAGATCTGTCGCAGCGACAACTGATTTCCCTCTCCACCAAATGGAAGGTTTGCATGCCTGATTTACAGGCAGACAGACGTTAGGGATGTCAGAGACAGAGGCTACTCCATCTACATCACTGACATGCTTCTCTGATGGCCTGTTAGAGGTTTGACCATTCTACTGTCCAGCCAATTTAGAGTGGGTGGTCGAATGGACAGTTTTTACTCTCCCTTATCGCCATGAAAAATGTGGCGGTAAGGGACAGTAAAAATGTTGAAATGGCTCCACACTAGAGTACAAACTCCCATGGTGTGAAGGTCAGTAGTTTTTTATTTCAAAAATAAAATCCCTCTTTCGGATTTCGTTTTCGAAAAATCAAAAACATATTAATAGTTTGAAGCACTGTACCAACCTTTGCAACAGTATTATCATCAAACCTTTAATGCATTGACGGAAACTTCTGCTGTGATAGTGACTCCTGAGAATGTTAAGAGATATCAGCTGGGTATTTTACTCTGCCACCCAGTGGCGTAACTAAAGTTGAGGGGGCCCCCCTGCCAGGTACACAGAGGGGCCCCCGCTCAAGATTTAATCCAGAGCTCTCATGCCTGAGTTCTGTGATGAGGGGGCCCCCTGCAGCTCGGGGGCCCCCCACACCGCGGGGGCTGCGGGGGCCTGTGTTATGCCCCTGCTGCCACCCAGAAAGTAATTACCATACTCCGAAATTGATGCAGCGGAGGGGATTTGGGCCCTTTTTGTTCCTTCCAATACCTGATCTTTTTAGGGAGCTTTAAGAATAAAGAAGTTAGGTTTTAATTTCAATACAAATTACAGTGCAACCCATATGGCTACACAGCAAAACCCCAAGTCAGAAATGATATAAAATGTGTATGTATTAGAAATTCATAGTCAGTGTAATATAAATCGTTCTCAAAAACATTGCGTAGACATACAAAATTATCAATGGATTTCCAGCTGTACAAAGTTAATTCTCAAAAGCAAATAAATAATGAACTTCAGAGATGATGGCACAGAACAACAAAACCCCAACAGAATTAGAATATTGAAAAGTTAAAACTTCCTGTATATGATGCATGAAGATCTTTAAATGTATATTAAACTTTTCTTTAGGTGTTAAATAAGTTTGGATTAGAGCCATATAATGCAGAGAAAGGTGTCAGCATGAAACTTCAGTAGAAGTTTCAGAATAAAGCATTGCATAGCATAAAGCTATGCAATTAGAATGAGGCATAGAAATGTAGGCCATAGATGTCTAAACCTTTCCTACATCTCAGCATAATGTGCTGCTTACAATGACAAGCACTGCCTAGTTATACTCTTGAAGACACTACTAAATCATTGTCATGGACCCAATTAAAGACCACGTTAAACAATACTTTTTTCACATGACATAATCGAAATTCCTTCTCCTTAGATATTTGTTTCAAAAACACATGGATAATTCTTTCTAGTTTCTTCCACATATCTCTAGTCGACCTTGAATTTATGCTCTCACAGACAGTAAGTCTCCCTTCTGCCCGTAATTTCTTTCTCCCTTGACTCCCTATTCACAGGCTTTATCAGTAGCACACAAAGGATCTTTTTTTTCATTCTTTGGGTTTTCGTACCAGGCACATGGAAGGGAACAAAATCACTACATCCAAGAGAACATTCATGTTGAAGGTTAAATATTGCAAAATCCTAAATCTTAAGGCCTTTGGTCAAGTTAAGTAAGGGAAGCTTCAATACACAATAAAATGAAATAGAGGCTAATACATGAGCAATCACATTTATAAAAGTAAGTGCATTTCTTGAACATATATGTATTCCATTACATAGCAAAACAAAACATTTTCATATAGCTGCATATTTAAACTGCAGCTTTTTATTACTAAAACAGAGCATTAGCAACACACATAAATAAAACTGTTGAGATTACAAAACATGACTTTTGAGAACACTTTTCTCTTGCAAGTTCCATTATATGTAAGACTTCCGGTTTTCTGTTTTTACAGATTTTTACAGATAAATACAGGCAGAAATCAATGGGTTTCCTGTCTGTATTTATTTCTAAAAGCAGAAAAATACAGAAAATGGTGCTTCTGGTGAGACTCTCCATGCTGTATTTCATGAATTTAAGGAAAAAGCTAACCACATAGACAGCGTGAACAGTTAAACAACAGGATGGCATGTCCTTAAACAAAGGCATATTTTAACATATATTTGTAATATAACACTAATATGTACCTCTGAGTGTAGTCTTTTGTTATACGTGGCTGTTTAATTAGCTAAAACATGAAGGCATCCTTGTATAAGTGCACAACCAACAGTTAAATAAATGTGGAAATATACAATTGTACAGCTCCATTTATTCTCAAAACACAAAATAAATATGAGCTGTGTCATTGCTGCTGCCATCCTTTGCGTATGACCAGACGCCTCCTCAATGAATATTACAAACAAAAACAAGAAGTTTTGAAGAACTAGCCATGATCCTGGAACTTGGTTATACTAATCATATAGGCACCAGCATCATCGAAAAATTAATTACTACATATTCTATAATTCGGAATCATGAGAATCCACTTTATTGGTTTGAAATGTATGATTTTACTTACTTTCTTTGCACCTACTTTAGCTTTATTACCAACCATGTATTACTTTTCCACTTGATTTTTCTGTGGTTTGGCAAACAACGAAAGCATAACTTTCTAATGTTTTTATGCGCTTATTCATTATTATAATTTCAACAGGAAACACTCTAACCAGCAATATGACACAGAAACATGATGCTTTAGGCAGTATACATTTCAAACAAGATTTGAGCATGATTGATGAATTAGATGGCAGAGGCTTACTTGTCAAAGAAACTAATTAGACATCCTCTAAATGTTGTAAAGTACAATTATTTGTGTTTTTCCATCAAAAACCAAAAGTATATATTTTTTAAGTTACACATGTTTCATCTTTGTTTGAAATTAAAACAAAATTACAATTTTATTTGTAAAGAGACAAAATAATCAAATCAATCAATCAAAAAAACTTTATTGCGATTGTTTAAAATCATAAAAGTACAGTCTTAAAAACACAATTTCCATAATAAAATACATATTCCAGTCAATTTGGGAGTACAAAAATACCAATAGATAATAAAAAATAACAATGTGGTTTTACAATATTCGAACCATGCTTGATACCAAAATATCAATAAGTGATTTCGCTAATTAGTTTCCTGCGAATTAACCACATTGAAAACAAGAACTTGGTAACTGAAACCACAATAAGTGAGTTGGTATCACTTCTCAAGATCCTGAAAAAATCAAGATAGCTCCTAATGCCCAGATTTAAACATAACTGGATGATCCATTTTTTCCGAATACCGGCATAAGCCGGACAAAAGAGCACAACATGAATCATGGTTTCCTGTTCAATCGAACAACCGGGGCTCCCGTTTTTCTATCTGTGTTGTTTTTAATTTATCTTCTCCCTGTTTTTAGTCTGGGGATTGCCCCCTTACCTGCACTGTAATAGTAGTAACACCGCTGCTTAGCGGGTCCGGTCCCGGGGTTTCAGGAAGCTGGGAGGGATTCTGGTCGCCATCTTGCGAGTGGGCTTGGGTGACACTGCTTGGGCGCCATCTTGAGTGTCCCAGTGGTGCTGAGCACTCCTGCACACCCTACTTAAGTCAGTCCCTCAAGCGCGCAGCGGTGACGCGCAGTGGGGGCACCTTCCCTGCGCCTGAGTCGTGCCAGAGTCCTGCCCGTCTGCGCTCGTCCGCGCCGAGTCAGGGCTAAGGCAGGGCACTGTTGTTCTTTTCTTTTGGCTGTTGTATATTTGCATATTTCTGTATCATGTACACCAGAGATGTGCTGCTTAGTCTTCGTGACCCATTGCCCTTTACGCATATTCCGCTTCATCCTCTTTCTGGCCCTACTATTTGCCCAAAGTGCGTGTTCAGACTTCCATCTCCTGTTCCCATCTCAGCATATGGGAAAGTTCTCCCAGGCTGCCCTGTTGCTGTCACGCCTCCACTGGTAAATTCGCAGGACTTGCATAATTTTAAGGTCTGTCATCTTAATGTGCGGTCTTTGGTCAAACATCTTCAGGATGTGTATAGCTTACTTACGGACGCAGCCCCTGACGTTCTGTTTATGTCAGAGACTTGGTTGCATGCTGATGCTTCGGCTGCAGTGAACTTGGCTCTTCCCCCTGAGTATGTGATTTTTACTCACAACCGCAACTCGAGAGGAGGTGGCATTGCGGCCGCTATCAAATCCTGCTATACATGCGTATGGAAAGTTATGTACATAGCTGGATGCGAAAGTGCTTTCTTTCGCATCTTGGTCAATCCACATTTTACTTTCTCTGGGCTACTTATTTACCGGCATCCGGGCCTGGACGCTGCTTTTAGGTTAGCTCTCCCTGAAGCTGTCAGCACACTAGCCTTAAGGGCTGCTAACTTTAGCATCATCTGCGATTTAAATCTTCATTTTGATACGCTTCTTTCTCCTGCTGTTAGTAGTACCCTTGCCGATTTGGAAGCTTTCCAGCTAGTTCAGATGGTTAATCATTGTACTCATGTTGGTGGACATATTTTGGACCCGATTTTCACCAATTTATCTGCGGCTAAAGTGCTGCCTCCCAGGCCTATGGCCTGGACTGATCACCATCTTATAGAGCTTCACCTTGTGATTAAAGATCTTTCTCAAAAAGCAACTTCGTCCGTGCCTCTTAGGCGTCCATGGAGAAAGCTGCAATTAGCTGATTTTCATTGGCTTCTTGATCAATATCCCCTGGGCCCTTTTTTGGATGTTGAGTCGGGATATGATCTCTTTTGTAATTGGCTGACTGGAGCCCTGGATTGTCTGATCCCTATCGCTGAGAGTAAACGCCGTCGGGTTGAACCCAGTCCATGGTACGATGATTCGCTCCGGTTCTTAAGGAAATCATGCAAACAAGCTGAAAGAGCCTGGCGTAAGTTCTACTCGCCAGATAGGAAAGCGATCTATCGTGCTAGGACTGGGATATATCATAGAGCGGTTAATAAAGCCCAAGCGGCCTATTACTCTCGTGAATTTAACATCAGCACCAATCCTACTAAACTAGTATTTAAGGTGCTTAAGGATCTTACTGCCAGTAGAGCCCCAGTCGCTGAGATCTGCTCTGCCTCGCACTGTGAGGACCTGGCCGCCTTTTTTGTGGAAAAGGTGGAGGTCATCTATCACTCCTTCTCTGTTCCATCTGTTCCTGTGGAGAAGCCGGAACCCTGCTCTATGACTATTTTGTCTTTGTCCTCTCTTCCAGAGCTTTCGATGGAAGAGTTTAATAAAATTGTGGCGAAAGTTAAATCTGGCTCCCCCACGGATCCTCTACGACCTGCACAATTTAGAGAATCAGCGTCACTTTGTATCCCTCCCCTGCGTGATCTTGTCAATCTATCGCTGACGTCTGGTTGTGTCCCTGCCAGCTGGAAACAAGCTCAGGTGATGCCGATCTTAAAAAAACCTGCCTTGGATCCACTAAAGCTGGAGAACTATCGCCCTATATCTCTTCTTCCGTGGGCTGCAAAACTTACTGAGGTTCATGTTAACGCCATCTTATCTAACCATCTTCATCGTGCTAACATTCTGGATCCCTCGCAGAATGGCTTTCGACCCGGCCATAGCACTGAGACTGCGTTGTTATTCATGGTTGAGCACCTGCGTACCGTGGTTGACTCGGGTCAAACGGCGGCACTGGTGCTACTCGATCTCAGTGCCGCCTTTGACACCGTCTCCCACGCTATCTTATTACAGCGTTTGGGTGAGGCTGGTGTCGATAACGTGGCACTTGAGTGGTTTCGATCGTTTTTATCCGATCGTACGTTTAGGGTTGTTACTCCTCCTTTTCAATCCAAACCCTATCCTATCGCTCAGGGTGTGCCGCAGGGGTCAGCATTGAGCCCCACACTTTTCAACCTTTATGTGCAGCCGCTGGCTGCTGTCGCCAAGCGTTGGAACCTGACTATGGTATCCTACGCTGACGACACGCAGCTGGCGGTTGCATTAAGTGGGGCCTCCGACCTTGAGGCTGCCAAGTTCCGCGAAGGACTGAGCTTAGTGGCCCGCTGGATGACAGATAACTGCCTGCAACTGAACGCTAAAAAAAACTAAGTGCTCATTGTAGGCAAGCAGAGTCATCTATGGGGTGATCATTGGTGGCCATCTGAGCTTGGTCCAACTCCCCTTCCTGTTACTGAGGTTAAGAACCTTGGGACTTGGCTGGATTCCAAACTTAGCTTTACCTGTCACACCAAGAAAACTGCTGCTACGTGTTTTGGGATCTTACGGGGGCTTAGACCTATTTTTAAATTCTTTGACGCTCCAACCAGACAGCTTATTGTTCAAGCTACGATTTTGTCTAGGTTGGACTATGCGAGCTCTCTCTTGTTGGGAGCTAATCTGGCTGAACTCTCCAGACTTCAATGCGTTCAAAATGCTGCCGCCAGGGCTCTGGTTGGCTTACCGAGATTTTGCTCGGCCAAAAATACCATTGTTAAACTGCATTGGCTCCCTGTTGTTCAGAGGATTAAGTTTAAATCTTTGTGCCTAGTGTTTAAAATTCTGAGGCACTCTTCTCCTCAGATTTTGGAGCATCTCATTCTGCCTTATGTTCCCTCGCGCCTTCTCAGATCCTCAGGTGACTATTTGGTCACAGTTCCGCGCTTTAAGAGAGCTAGGGCCGGAGGTCGCTCTTTCAGAGTTCTTGCTGCCAGGCTCTGGAACTCTCTACCTGTTCATATCCGTGCAATCAACGAACTTTTTGCCTTTAGGAAGGCTGTTAAAACCTTCCTCTTTCCTCTGGAATCTTAGAACTGTTGTGTTTCTGTTTGTGGTATTACTTGTGTCCGGCTTTCTGTTCTCTATAGCGCCGGGACGCCCCTTTGCTGGAGCAGCTGTGCGCTCTACAAATCCGGATAACATAACATAACATTCACGATGTAATCCGCCCGCCCATCGATCGATGAATGAATATAGGGGAAGGGTTCCGTATCTGAACTGTACATATAACTTCTTTGCTAAGGTTGGCTGAATAACATCAAGTTCAGATACAAATAATCAAATAGTTTTTTTTTACCTCCTACTGCCTTTAGTTCAACAATGTAAATTGTTAGATCCATCTATTTCTTCTGTAGCTGGTTCCTGTGTTTTCATATTGCCTACCAGATTAATCTGCAAATATATGTTGTTAAGCACACTACAGACCACAATAATTTTACAGACCATTGGCAGAAGATAAACCCTTCTCCCTCCCTACTAGTCCAAACTACAGAACCTTTTTTTTAAAACTCCAAGTGCTCTGTCAACAACATTAGGAGTCTTTTTTTTAGCAATGTGTTAAACGTTTTTGACCCTCATTTTGGAGTTGAATCTTCTTTCATCTTTGAATAACTTTATTTGGTTGTTTACTTAAAACCATCAAAGTATACAAATAATCCAAGAGTTTCACAATTTAGAACAAGAATAAAACATGTGAATGGTATATAAAATGTACAATAAATAATCAAGAATAAAATGTTAAAAATGTTAAAACAAGTAGGCATCCAGTTAACAGCCTTACGATTAAGAGACACAGCACTTGAGAGGTATTGGAGTAAAATCTTACATACAGTACACAATTCATTTGCTCCAGTAACCAACATTTCATAAACACACAATTCAGTTCTAATAGTAACAGTGAACGCAGCCTAGGATAAAAACTTGTGTTGATTAATCCTAAAGGAGAATAAAAAGAGACTATCCGCAAAAACTATTAGCCCAGATATGTCTGTTTTTAGAATTCTGTAGGCAACCTGATGTTGCCTGGCAAATGTTTTGACAGATCGGTCGTATCCACCTGCTGCGGATCAGTTGGTATTTAATGCAGAAAAAGAGTATGGTGCCGATTACGATCCGGTAAAAACCGGGTACGAACCGTCGGTCGGAGCGTATTCTCCGTCCGACTCGTACCCGGTCGTAAAACATTACAAACATGGAATTACGATTCGCACGGAAACATCATTTCCGTACGAATCGTAAAAAACACCGACCGATCAAAATATGCATACGAATGTGGTCCGGGAATGCTGCGACGTGACGTTGGGACGCTTCCAGGAAGCGTTTCACGACCCAGGAATTACGATTCGAACCGACAGCAGTCCGGACGGCAATATTTTTACGGCACCCAAAAAGTGTCGGAAATGCGAAGTACGGCGCCAAACGACTAGAGTAGGTGGCCCTGTAAGCGCTGGGGGTACGCACCGTACATACACGGGTGGGGGTACGACTCGAACGTACACGGGTGTACATACACGGGGGGGTTCGACACGTACTCGGGTGTACGTACACGGGGGGTTCGACACGTACTTGGGTGTACGTACACGGGGGGTTCGACACGTACTCGGGTGTACATACACGGGGGGTACGGCGCGTACATGCCGGGGCTGGGGGGGTACGGCGCGTACATGCGGGGGCTGGGGGGGGTACGGCGCGTACATGCGGGGGCTGGGGGGGGTTCGGCGCGTACATGCGGGGGCTGGGGGGGGTGCGGCGCGTACCGGGCACCTGTTTGGACGTCTCCATGGTTGCTATTGGAGTTCGGTGCGGACGGTCTTTTAACCATACGGTTGTACTATCGGACGCCCGGGACGGATCGTGATTCCCCGGTCGGACTTCGCTTTTCACGTTTGTACGGTAACTCGTCCGAGGACGTGTCGGACACTTTTTCCGACCCGAGGACGTGTGGGGAATTATTCCCAATGCGACTCGTATGGGCTTTTTACCGTGCGAATCGTGATTGCCAGTTTGTACGGCACTTGTACGATTCGTACGGTAAAAAGACCGGATACGAGTCGTACGGGAATTTTTTTTACCGGATCGTAATTGGCACCTAAGTATTCTTCCAATTCTTGTACTCTAGCACAGTCAGGGTATAGTTCTAATAATAGCCCAGCAGCCTGATTGCTAAGGGAACCTTGATAAGAGGTTGCCATACCTGAATCTACCATATAGGCTTTTGGCAATCGGGGTGTGATTTGGTCCAGGAAAGGTTCGAAACTGAAGCATGGCTTTGCACTTAAAATTGTGTTGTTAATCGGCCATTTGCTGATCGGGTGACATAGCGCTCTCCCACAGCCACCTAATACGTAGCCTTAAGCCTCAATAGATCTCCTCTGGTTGCCCTCTCTGGGTGTTCCCATAGTTCCGACATACCAAGTGATTTATACCAACTTGCGACATGTTTAAACCAGGGCAATCTTTTCGTATCACTGATCATCAGAACCTCCCTCATGGAATTACAATAATCAGGGAGCTGGGGTGTTGTTCACAAGCATAGCCAGTACATTAGGGGTTTCAATGAGGCCATATCACCAATGTTTTGTAATCCCTAGATCAAAGAACTATGGGATCAGAGTAGTAGTGATAGATCCTGAGAAAAGGGATCTAACGAAGATGTTTCAGATGTCGTCAGTTTGTTCATATTATTTTACCCACATATCTCTGCTCCATACAAAGCTCCACTCTGGACTTTTGCTCGATACACTTCTAATCAGATAATATATGTTATGCTAATTTGTAGAGCGCACAATGACCCGGGAGGGTATCCTTGCAATGAATGGAACTTTAAAACAGAGTAAAAAACGAATCTGTTGAAAACAAGGCATTCAGGGGCTTTACTGAAGAAAGCAAGTAGAGGCACTAGCCAACATTTGGGAATACAAAAGGGGCAATTCACCTTGCTGCCCTGCATTGCACTGCGTCACAGGGAAAGGACAGGAATGTGCCATATTTAGCCCAGATTGGCTCACTGTGGTCCTTTCCCCAGCGTTGGTGCCATTTTGGCTGCCTAGCGCCATCGCAAGCACCCTTGCACCATGGTGCAAGGGTGTCTCTGGAGCATGCAGGATTGTTTTTGTGCAGAAAAGGGCACTTACCTGCACAAAAACAATCTTGAGAGGCATGCTTCTATTTCTATGTGTGCTGCAGAATGCAGTACACATAGAAAGGGTAAGTAATGAGGAGAAATAATGATATTTCTCCTGATTTCCCCTCCCTGCAAAGTCGTAACTTTTTGGCACAGTCCCAGGCCTACCAGTTCTGGTAAATTTGAAAAGGTGTCAAAGACCATGGTACTTGCATGGGAACAGCCACACTACACCCATTGAACGCCTTCTAAGGACAGAATAACACAACACCGCAATTTGCGATGTGCTGCATTATTCCTGATTTATAAACCCACTCAGGGCCATGCATAGTTGTTTTACGTGGCTTCATAAATCACAAGTTTGAGATGTGTTGTACATGTACCACATTGCGTGGTGCAAGCGCGATGCAACTGAGTTCTTAAATATGGCCCCAGGTGTTTACCAAATAAGCATGAACCAGTGAGAAAAATCTGCTTAAGATTTAATGAGGCAGGATTAAACCGGATGTATTCTATGGGAGTGAGGTGGGTCAAAGTGTTTTCTGGCAGACAGGGTGGGTTAGCTTCACTATAGAAAGGGATAATCTAAGCTGGGAATGAAAATATACAGATGGAGGTTGAACAGGGTGAGGGACAGGATGAAGAAGGCAAGGGGTGATCAGTAGGGAGACAAACAAAAATTTAATCTGCATGATCTTTGATGAGACATATGCTATAAAAATCATACACAGTGAGTTTGGTTTAGAATATTGAAACACAAGACTATGAATTATGTTTGAAAGATAGCTTGAAGAGAAGTTGACAATCCCACTAGGAGACTGGTTTAAGAATTATTTCCAAACCATAATGTCAATGAGAGAGATAGGTGTGGATAACCTTGGCACAGTTATATGTCACAAGGGTGCCTGCACTTCTGACAGGATTGTTTTTGTCTATGAAGGGACACCTTACTGCTCAAAATCAATCTTTTGAGCGATTTTCCTCCTTTGACGTGTCTTGCATTCTGTAGGAAATAATGAGAAGGAATAAAGATAGTTCTCCTCATCACACATCTGTTGGAAAGGTGTACCATTTTGATGTATTCCCAGGTTTGCAAGTATTTATAAATCTGGAACTGTGCCAAACCCAATTGGGTGGGTGCATGGGAACACCCATGCTTCAGCCATGGAATGCCTTGCCATAGCAGATTAACAACAGGCAGTCATTTGCACTACCTTGAGTTATTCTGGATTTATTTTGGATTTAATAAGTCATGCAAGGCTGTCCAAGGTGACCATGCATGGCTTAGTAATTCTCACTGTTGTGTTGCCTTGTAGCACCTTGTATGATGCAAGGGCAACACAAGGAAGGGCCTAGTAACTCTGGTCCATAGTACTTAAGCTGTAGAATCCACCTCAACAGCCTCCACAGGTACAGTCATTAAAAACTATGCCCCTCTCAAGTCCATGCACAAATAGCAGGTCAAGTGCACTCAATGTCAGATCTCAACAGAACCATCAGAATAAAGTAGAGCAGGAATACAGGCCACACCAGCAGCAACAATCTTTCAAAAAATTGTAAAAAAATACACATTAAATGATAAATAATATACAAAACATACACATTATGACATTTGTTCAAAATATATCAACTTCAACTTCCATTCTAGTACAACGATATTTATGAATCAATATTCAGCTACCACACTCTCGCTGCCAATTTCTTTTAATTTGATCATGGTGGTCTTGCTGTGTGGGGAGGAAAAAGAGCTAAAATAGTTGCATGAGGGCATAGTCAAAGTGCTAATGGGGAAAATAAGTCGGTCTTTATAGGTAGTAAAGACATGAATACAAGACTAAAAGCCTTGTTTACACCAAATGCAAAGTTTATTCCTCACAAATGGGCAATACAAGCAGTTTTTGGTGCTTTTCTATATCAATCTCTGCAGGTCTTTGTATGTACTAGTCCCTTGCCCCCCATTTGACCTGCTAAAAAATGTTCAGGGCAGATACAAACTTTATCATGTCTGGTAATTACCAGGTGTGGTAAACGCCAACATATTTTAATTGCAACTCCTGCAAAAACATGCGTTTGCACGGTGGTCGTTTATTAAAAAACACACATACAATTGAAAATAAAATAAGGCTTAACCATGGGTGTCAGTGAGACTGGAGTGGTTGGTGGCCATGAAGAAGTCTGAGCGTAGTTTACAGAAAATAATTTTTTGCTGTCACTCTGAATAATTATTGACAGAGCAGTTGATAGTGAGTCATAGATTGGTTTGAGCCTACAAAATGTATCTACATGCTCCAGGAAAAAGGTTTAGTACTACAATGCAAACCTTGAAGGAAGAAAGAAATTGAGAGCTACCACCATATTTTTAAAATCAAACCTAGAGTGATAGCAATGTTCTCATTATTTTGAGCAATCCTCTTTCATTGGACATGACCATGAGTAGATGTAGGTTTCTTACTCAAGTTTCCCAAATAATCTTTTAAAACGTATCAATCTACAGTTAATAACATTTTATATTTGGTAATCTAATAACCTTAACGGACTGCAACTATTTCCTGTGTTGGGTTTTCTGAAGTCACTCCAGTCAAGAGGGGTGTATCTGTTACAATTATATTTTTACCCCACGGAAGCTGACTTAAACTACATGGAATGCTTCTTTACAGCATTTAACTCTGCCTATTTCTGGTGTCAGACTGGACTTGTGGTTCAAGCTTGGTATAAACATTTCCTTATTTAGATGGTGGATACTCTCCATTCTTGCAATGTAGTATTTCATGGAGCCTTTCCCAAGCTCTTCAGCCATGATGTAGTCATGAGGTAGTCCTTATAATCTCTGTTGCTATAACTATTAACACCGACTCCACTGTCTCTTAGAGAAGTCTCCCCCATCTAGATAGCTTACTGACCGGGTAAGGATTTGTGGACTCATTCTTATCTAATATAATAAATAAGAGTAACACTCTACCCTCATTAACCCTACCTCAGTCATAGAGTCATCTGCAATATTTTAGACTGCCATATCAGTGACCGGTAGTTACATATGTGGTAGTGGAATTTGATTTTCATATGTGTGTGAAGACACTTTTTGTCTTCTAGGTCTCACTCGGGCAGCCAACATGATTGCCCTCCAGTTGTCAGTGGATGCAATTGTTGCTCTCTTTGAACCTTTCTCAATCCTAGCGATTGTAATTCCTCTGATGAAGGGTCTGATGTTGGAATCTCTGACAGCAGTTGCAGCCTCTTATCCCCAGGCCAGTTTCAAAAACACCTCCAGCAGCTCATGTTCATTACAATGAAATAAATATGGCAGAATTAGTAAGCCTTTCAGAGTTCAATCAGAAGGGGAGGAGGGTGAGAATAAATGTTGTTCATGTTTGCCATGGGTTCCTATTACTTTGGCATTGACTTAAGCTGGACCTCTTACTCCACTGATTAGGCCTGTTTTACACCAAATAATTAACTACAGATGTACAACTGCACATGGCAGTAAGTAATGCACATGTTAACTGTTAAAAATGATCATCTTTTGTATGTTATCACAGTAGATTGTTGCCTTGACCTTTTCTGCTAGATGTAGAACTCTGTCCACTTTACCCATGCTAACAAGTGGTGCTCCCCATTCCAACATGATGAAATTACCATACTCTGTATTGACATATTTAGCATACCTATACATCCCTAGTATATGATACAAAAGTGTACCTGGGACCTGTAAGTTAAATATCACAAGTGATCTGCAGCAACGATTGTGCCATCCACTACAGTGATGATTTAAACATGGCCGCAGTCCTGCTATATGTAGCCTGACTGTGGACATTTAAACTGCAAATTTTACCCGTCAAATAGCACCTCTTGATAGGCCCATACCTTCTATTTAAATATTAATAAGCCACTGTAAGATAGACCTTAATGTCTGTAAGGCATGGTGCATAGTGTACAAAAATAAGAGATGTAGTGGTTCAATGTTACACACGTCCTTAAAGTGAAAATGCCCTAAAAGCTGCTTTAAATGTTATATGTTTGGCTGCTCCATAGGAAAGCATTGAGATGTAATATTCGATTTAATAATGTTATTCCTGACTAGGAAGCAGCTATATATTTAATTCCAGGACTTTTAGAATTACTCTTTATAAGCCCAATTCACTGGTAAAGTTGGATTTGAAATAAATATTTTGAGAAAGGTACTTTTAGGAAGTTATCTTTTCCTGCCTAAACCTTCTGCATGCCCATTTTCAGAAGCCCCACATTCCCCTAGCAGCTAAATAACTCATGAATGAAGTGTGAACAGACTCCCATAGTTGAGGTGGGGTGGGGGAAGGTGTTCTGTTCTTCTGGCAGGATGACCATCTTGGCTGTGCCTAGGAACCTAATTAACTTCAAATAGACGTACCCTGTCACAGGCAAATGTTAGCTGCCACCTGTGCAGGACCCTTCTTCATTCCCTCCAGCCAGGCAGGCTCTAATCCCAGTGAGAGAAGATCTGCCCCAAAAAGTAGTTTAGAGTGGCCACAGAGGAGAGGTTGCTAGTTTCCCCACCACACTTCTTGGGTGGGTAAACAGGCTGTGCACAAGGGAAGAGGAGTTTCAACATTTTGGATCTAGGCAGAGAGAGGAACTGCAGGATTTGTTTGCAGTGGGGCCCACAGGAACTGCTACACATGTGGGTTGGGTTGCCCCTGAGAATGTTTATCCCATTGGAAAGGGAAGGGCCAAAAGTCACCCCACCCACAGGCTGGAGCCAGGCATAAATATGACACCCTCAGTACCCTCCTCAGAACACTTTCTGGACCTGTGGAGGAATAGAAGAAGAGGGGACATGCTGTCTGTGGCCTGAGAAGAGCCTAGAATACTGGACCTGCTCCCCCTCTTGCATCCAGGACATAGAAATGGGTTACTAGGGTCATAAGAGTGACCTTATGTTCAAGCTGCAGGGACACAACAAGCTACTAGTGGCCTTTTTGGCAAATTCCCAGTTGACCAGTTTCAACTGGACCTTCCTTGGAGCTGGCTGATGGCATCTGCTGGAGTGAGTCTCGACTCCCAAGTTCGGTCCCAAAGGCCATGGAACCGCGGCAGGTATCAACGTCTAATCCTCCTAAATTTTTCTGAAAGCTGTGACTGAGAATATTTTTGGCTTTAAAGACCTCTGTAAGATTGGGGCCAAACTGCAATTCAATCTCATAGATTTGCGATGCCGCTTGGCCAAAGATTCAGGTTGTTCTTGCTCAAAGCTTTTCCCCAGCACCAAATTTGATTCAGCAGGACATCAAGGAGAAGGTATTCAGCTTCATGGAGTCATCTTGAGCTACAGCATGCAGCATTGCCCATCTGGAAGTATCTAATCTCCAAAAGTGACAAAGTCCTAAAGTAGAAATCGGGCGAAGGCGTCAAATGTATCCAGCAGAGAAAGGATATTCCCTGGGTGTGAAATTCAGATTTCTTAGCATACCTACACGGCGGGAGCAGGCGAGCACTGATTAGGAGCACCACCCTTGGAGTAAGTGTGACATCAGGGGGTCTCTCCTCGCAGACCGCAATTTTAAACCTGACATAGGGGTAAACTCGTAAATCCACTAATTTTCTAGAGGAACTTCCTTTATGTGAGGATTAGGGTTTCAGACACCCACGAACCTCGAACAGAGGTTAGAGCACTACAGAATACATTGAGACCTGGAGAAGGCCGGCGTGACCGTGAGTACTGGCCAAATACACACGGCCAAAACATGTCGACTACCTGGAAGTAAAGAGGGGTGTAAGGAGCGCATTATATCTCCCTATCACCACCATCCTTCACGTTTTTTAATCCTGGTCGGAGGGTCTAGGAATAAAGTTTAGGTATCTGCGTTGGGGTGTATTGTAAGCAGCCCTATGATGAAGCATTTCACACATCTGTGTGAGTGAGGGCAGTATTAGGACACACAGCATGTGCCACCACTGGATCACTACACCACGTTCTTCACTCCCTTCTCCTTCTGGTGTGTATAAATTCAAATTTCTCCCACTGTGAGCTTGACCACCAAAAGCTGCACCAAGACCTTGTCTAGTGGCTATGAAATTCCAGAGGGCAGTCTTCAGCCACAGCCTGCTGCCTTACCCTGCTGAGGATTTTTGACTTTCATTTCAGAGACTAAGGGTCCGATTCCGAGTTTGGCAGTCTGTGGATTGCCAAACCCAGGGTGGCGCAGCGGTGGTGGTCAAATGGCTGCCACACTGCCATTTGACTGCCATAACCACTGAGTATCTGTGATCCCTCGGTGGTTGTGTGGCGGTCTGGCCCGGCAATATGCTGGTGGTGCAGCTGTGGCACCACCACGCATATTCTGAGTTTTCTCATCACCACAGTTTTCATAGCGATGAGCTCGCCATGAAAACTGTGGCAGTGAGAAAAATGAAGGAGCCATACAGGTCTCCCTGGTGCCTCAGAGGCATGGGAATGCATGCAGGGGGGCACATGGTGTGCCTCCCTGTCCGCATGCATGCCCAGTTCCTGCATGGCATGGACTGTTAAGTCCATGCTATGCAGGAATTTGCTTAGGCGCTTCTTTGGCTCGGCACTTCAAAGAATCGCATTTGAGCCTTAGAACTGTACCGCCGAAGTACTGCTGTGCTGCCCACCAGACCACAAAATAATTCATGAACTGGTGGGTGGGCAGAGGTCGACTTTGGTGGTGTAGGAGCAGGGTGCTGGCATGGTGGCCCACTCCCACACTGCCAAAGCTGTAATCAGGCCCTAAGTCTGAAGATAAAACTTCTCACTTGGTCGAAACTGGTGTATGTATCAGATCCACACTCGAGCACCATTTACCTTAACTTCTGCCTAAGTACCAGTAAAGCTTCAAAGATGACAGTGGTCGATGCTTAACTCTTTTGGCACACTTAACTTTAAACATTCATAACTTTGTTTCCCTTATTGGATTGTTTGTCATTTTGGTGTTATCTCATTTATTAAAATGCACTCTATTTTTCTAAATTGGTTTGGGAATTATCTTGTGTGATGGATTAACTTGCCTCTAAGTTAAGCTTGTCTGCTCTGTGCCGTAGGTAGCAGGAAGGTTGAGCTCAAGTTAATTTGGTTACTTTAGTGGTTCACCCTGCAAACATTGTGATTATTATTTGATATGGGTACTCACCCCTCAAAATCATACATAACTTTGCACTGACTCCAATCCAAACAAACGATTTAATTAAAGAACAAAGATTCCGTCCTCCTACAAATGTCTTCTTTCAAACAAATCAAAGCATGATGATCATGGATCTATTCCAGTGTTTCCCTAACTGTGGTCCACGGACCCCCATGGGTCCGTGACACATTCCCAGGGGGTCTGCAGGCAGCACTGCAAAGTATCTTGTATAATTAGCAGTTTTCAAACAACAATAAAAGTGTCACGATAACACCAGTGATTAATGTCCCTTCTGGAGAGAGATAAGAGTTTTGTCCTGTGGCAGCTTTGAGTTATCTAATGTAGCACAGAAGGTTAATATGCCTACTGCAAAGAACATGTACCATGCATTTTAAAAAACAGTATTTTATGAGCATAGGTCAGTGGGTTACTGCTTTTGTCACAGAGATTATTTTGTTACTGTGCAGTTCATAAGTGACAATCGTATTCTAGCACAGTGACCTTTAAACTGCATCAAAGAGCTGCTTGCAAACTGCAAGGTACAAGTTAGTGACATGTTTTGTTCCAGTCTTTCATCATCCTGATGCTGCTAAAAAGGTTTAATTCGGTGGAAATACATTTTTATTGTTAAAGTCAATGCTAACCACTGTGTTATTTTTTGAATCCTGAGTTTGTGCTTCTCCATACCAAGCACTCTTTAAAAATGTCTACCAGTATGAATGAGGTGAATTCTACACCTTGTAGTCCCCTTTGCCTTATGTGACATTTTCTATACACTGATTTATACGTATGATTCACTGTCTCTATATGTGTGATGTAAAGTGCTCTGACATCCTACAATGGTATGAGAGATGCTATAAAAAATGTAATACATGTGAAAGAGGGGCTATGGAGAGATGAGAGGCACTGTTTGAGGGTGATAGTGGGGGAATCATTGAAGAACCCCAAAAAAGTTTGTCGTATTCTGGTACATAGTAAGGACATAATTTACTATTCTTTAAAAGCTAATACAATTCAATATGTAATGATAACTTTGTTGTAGACTGCTCATTGTTTCCTAATTTTTTTTGGAGGGGACAGCATCCCAAAGACCCCTTTGTAGTGGTCAGGCTCACTCACTGCACTTGGTGTGCACCGTATGGGGACTGGTCTGAAAACAGGAGCAGGAGCCTCGTACTGCAAAATAAAACCAACCATTTAAAAGTTAGTCACAGCCATGCAGCACCAACCTTCCCATTCATTTTCTTAATTTTTTGCAAATTCTTTCAATATAAAAGAAGTGGCGGAGAGTGTTGTTAGCCTCCTTGGCTTAACGACACGCTCCACCACTTCAGAAACACATGGCTGCACCTATATTTACAAGGATATAATGCAGCCCTGCGTTTCCCCTGTACTCGCGCTACACTTAACCTTATGGCGCCAATGCAGGAACCCTTGCACCATAGTGCAATGGTGTCTGCGTGCAGGGGAAGATTGTTTATGTACAATAAGGTCCCCCTTCCTGCACATAAACAATTATGAAATGCTGTTTGAAAGTTACAAAATGTCATTTTTTTAAAAGATTGTTTATGTGCAGGAAGGGTCACCTTCCTGAACACAAACAATCGAAGGCGTTTTGCAAAAACAAGGAGAAATAAAGCATTTCTCCTTGTTTCGCCAAGCTAAGACCAGGTTTTCCCTGGTCTTAACTTTGGTGCTGCCTTCCATTTACAATGCCCTTGTTAATAGGGGGAAGTGTGAAAATCAATGGGTGTTGTGGTGGAACGCCCACCGAAAGACTCACTGCCCACCCCTTTCACGCTAAGCATTGGGTGAAAGGGCGTCTTATTTACAAGGCAGCGTTAAGCCACGTTAAGTGGCTTAACGCTGCCTTGTGAATAAGGCGAAGCCCCTATCACCACGGGAACGTCACAAAAAGTGACATTCTCATGGTGATAGGGGCTTGTAAATATGCCCCTAAAATCCTCAGTAATTTGAGTATTTGTTTTGTGTGCACACGTGTGTTTATTTTTTTCGAATTACTGTTTTAATGTTTGAAATTCCAATCCTACAAATTGCTTGGGGGTCCCCGGCTTCCAATGGTAACTCAATGGGGGTCCTCAGGAGTCAAAAGTTTGGGAACCACTGATCTATTCTATTGGATTTATTCAACCAACATAGCACAAAATCCACACTCACCACTCTTTTGCACTGAAGGTGTTACAGGGATTCTGCTGGGAAAGCAAAACTGTGCGTTTGGATGACAGGTATCAGAATGTAGGGACTGGGTCTCTCCACATTGTAAGCATCAGTCGCCTTAAATCCTGGCAAGCTCTCAGTGCCTCACCTGAACTCCTAACCTTCTTAGAGCAGCAGGTGATTTTGGCAAAACTAGAACATGTCCATTTAGTCCCCAAGGTAACTGTGGACAGAAATCATCAACTTCCTCGTAAACAAAGAAAAGACACAATGAAAGTTTAGTATGCAATTATTATAGCTATCTTAGTCTAGTATGAAACATATGTGCTGTGATAAGTGGGCAAATGCAACTAAGTAATGTAATCAGCATACCTAGCAGGCTGTATGCAATAAACAACCCCAACGTGGCAAATTATGTATCAGTCTATGCCTATCCTTATTGTAAGAGCAAATGGATATATTAGTGATCTCTGGGATTAGCAATGGACCTCATACCTGGTGTGCATTAATTCCAGAACAAACAAATCCCTCTGCGGAAATTCTCTTCTCTGCCCCCAAAGAGACAAGACATAAAAACTGCTGTGTTGGAAAGCAACAGCTGTGCTACCGTGTTATGGCTAAAACATTAGGAGCTGCTGCTGACCAAGCAGAAAACAGTACACCATGTTGTTATGTATTCTAGACACCCTTGTACAAAATGTGCAGAACAACTCCTGAAAAGAATCACTGAATAACAAAACAACATGTACAGCATATTTCTAAAATAATGTCATGAAAACAAAAGTGTTATGTGTGGCTGTGCAAGCAAAAACAGCCCAAAACTTCTAATACGCCAAACTAAGGGAAAACCATGGGGCGGGGCTTGCCTGACTCCAAGATGGCCACGAGTTAGGGCAGATCTCTCGATCACCATCAATAATCTGACATTATCCTTGCATAAACCTCAACAACATCTAGACTACAAGGGGCAGTGCTCTCGCTGCTGTTGAGCGCTACTCGAAGCACCCAGCGATTTTCAAATCGGTGCAGCCAAAAAGAAGTTACAGGCAGTGGCGCACATTGGCTGCAGAGGCGTTCGAGGCCCTCCGGCTATGCTGACGGCCAATGCGCCCCACTCTGAAACAAATACGCTGGGCGAGTGATCCTGCAGCAGCGCATGGTGACCCTGCAAGCGATATCAGAGGAGGAACTGGCTCAGGATTGACAAGCGATTTTTCATCGTGGATGACGTACCTGGTGTCACAGAGGGATCGCAGTAAACATGTGCCTGGGCCGGGAGATCCTACGGCGACTTCCGCTAATGCGGTAAGCGGTGCGACGCGATCAAGAGTGCCTGCAACTCGGCATCCGATCACACTCCTGCGAGGTGTGGGTTCACTAGAGGAAGGATTCCTCAACAGCACTGAACCAGCGCGTGAGCCCAGAGGTGAAAGGAGAGTGAGTTGCTGCGGCCCCGTGGTGCACATAAACCAAGACCTGAGCTGGCACAGACTAGCACAAGATAGAACGAAGTGCTTGGGACAGCCGCTTGAGATCCCTGGGAGAGTAAATACGGTGCCTGAACACAGCTCGAGCCTACAGGAGACTGTAGAATACGCCTCAGAGGGACAGAGGTGTGGGGGCAGGTTTGTCCGATGTGGGCCTGCATATTGAGATGCTCTCGTGAGTTGGAGAAAATCATGGCGTGATTACTCAAGAGAGACACAGAGATAGCTGCCACTCCCCTCTGAAGGACACGGAAGGCATTCTGAGGGAAGTTCCTAAGAGTGTGCAGAGGGGAGAACCTTAGACCCTGCTTCATCCTAAACAATCGGCAACACCAGGCCCCCAGATAGCACCGACCCGTATTGGTGAGGTACCCTGATAGGCTCACCCACATCGCATAAACACCTGCATTAGGGGTAACAAGGACAATCTCCAGCCCGAACTGCATTTCGACCTATATAAATCCAATAAGTCGAAAGATTCCATACCTACCGAGCAAGATGCCGCTTCGGACGATTTGGAAGCAGGAGCTGATATAGATATGAAGCTTTTTTCGCACTATGCAACAAAGCCTCTCGAAGATAGACAGCAAGATTGATGCGTTATCATTCCGCATGGACAAGCATGGCGACAGGCTCGATACGGCGGAACAGCTCATATCAGACATGGAGGACATTGTCCGAGCAGACGCAGAGACCAACCAAGAGAGGGACAGTATTCTGAGAGCGCTGCAGGTAAAGGCTGAAGATCTCGAAGCGATGTCTAGGTGGAACAACATTCACATTTTGGGAGTAGCAGAATCATCCAATATTGGCAACATGGAGCAGTATTTAGAGAAGCTACTTGTCACCCTACTAGACCGGAACACATTCTCTGAAATACTAGTAGTAGAACAAGCACATCGTTCCTTGGCGCCCAGGCCGGTACCAGGAGCAGCCCCCTGGCCTATCATAGCAAGACTACTGAATTATAGGGATCGCGATGCGGCCCTACGAAAAGCTCGAGAGCTGGGAACTCTTCATCATGAAGGTGCGGAAATAACATTGTTCACTGACTTCACCATGCAAGTGCAAGAAGTGAGAAGGCTCTTCATCCCAGCGAAAAAGAAACTATGGGACTTGAACCTAGAGTAAAACATGCTGTATACTGCTAAGTTAATTGTCAAAATGGACGGTAAAATGCATTTTTTCACGGATCCTAAAGCAGTTATGTGCTTCATCAAAGACAAAGAACAGCGTCTGAAGTGGCAGGGTTCACCAGGTGCCTCTCAATCACACACGGCGGGCTTCCCAAGTCCTCATGAGGAGCAGGAGTCAGAAGAGTGACAGTCTGAACAGCACTGAGATGGACAACGCATGGAGCAGAAAAAGACACTGAGGGTAACAGGCGCATCTTATAGCATGGGGGGTGGGAAGATCTTGTTAGCTATGTCATGTCTTGAATGCACGGACTGGGTAAGACCAGAAAAATACTCCGGTGTGAAATAGAGGACTGATGGATATAAACATGGGCTCACTGGGTGCACAGAACAAAGCATGAAGCCCCTCGCAATGATGCCTACTTAAAGTATTATGCAAATATAAGTGTAAATAGGGTGCTGTAGGGAGACAGACAAGATGGCAACATCTGCCCTCAAATGTATCACACTATTAGTATCATTTTCTTTGGAGCTTTTGTTTGTTTCTAGGGATTGCGGAAGGGGGAGTTCAGATAGATGCGACTGTTGTGGGTTCTCGCGGCGTGGGAGGGAATGTTTGTTTCATGAAACAGGACGGGTGCATTGATGTAGACATGCAACAACAGTTTCATACAGTACACACCACAAGCAATGGGGTCCATTCACTACAGTGGTTAAACACAACAAATGGCCCCTGAGGGTGAGGAAGCGCAAAGTCTCCAGCTCATGACATGGAACGTCTGGGGTCTAAATGACCATAGAAAGATTAGAAGAGTTTCTGCTTACTTAAAGAGACACTCTGTGGCTATTGCAATCCTACAGGAGACACATCTTACCCCAGAGCGCAGTGGGGAAGTACTTCGTAAATTACAAGGGATATGTTACTCTGCAGACTTCACTTCCCATGCAAGAGGGGTTCTGATTTGGATAGACAAAAGGAAGGGGGTGGAGATAATGGGCTTGCTCAGAGATCCGCAGGGTAGGTTTGCGGTAGTCCTTTACAAACAAGTTGACTTGAGATTTCTCGGTGTTTAGCCAAAATATCGAGTTTTAAATTTCGACCTACAATAATATCGTGTTTTTAATATCGTAGGTACAGAATATCGAAGTCAAGAATATCGATGGACAGAATATCGATCCCAAGGTAAGTAATATCGAAGTTAATAATATCGAAGTACTTAATATCGATGTAAGTAATATCGTAAGTAAAAATTTCGATGTCAATAATATCGATATTTATTTAGTGTAATGTCATTTAATATGTATTTTATTTGTATGTTAAAGATTATTGTAATGTATTTTAATACATTTAAAAATAAATGTTTAGAGATTTATAATTATTTTACATTTAATTTAGCGTTTTAGTATCAGAGCGGGTTGTGGGTTTATAGGGGAATAGGGTGGGAAGTAATTTAATTATAATTAATGAATTAATATGTATTGTTTAATTGGTATTTATGATTAATTAATTGGCAATTAATTAATAATTGGTAATTAATTGATTAATTAATTGTTAATTAATTATTAGTTGTAAAAAAAAATTATTAATTGGTTAATTATATACATTATAATTACTTTATTATTAATATTTCCTTATTGTTATTGTTAATTAATTAATTGTTAATTAGTAATTAATTGGTGATTTAAGTTTATTAAGTGATTAATTGATAATTAAATTAATTATGTGAATTTTTATGTGTAGTGGGTTGTGGGTTTATAGGGGAATAGGGTGGGAAGTAATGTAATTATAATTAATGAATTAATATGTATTGTTTAATTGGTATTTATGATTAATTAATTGGTAATCAATTAACAATTGGTAATTAATTTGATTAATAGATTAAATAATTTTTAATTAATTATTAATTGTAAAAATAATTTATTATTTGGTTAATTATATAAATTATAATTAGTTTATTAATAATATTTATTTATTGTTATAGTTAATTAATTAATTGTTAATTAGTAATTAATTGGTGATTTAATTTTATTAAGTGATTAATTGATAATTAAAATTAATTATGTGAATTTTTATGTGTAGTGGGTTGTGGGTTTATAGGGGAATAGGGTTGGATGTAATTAAAATAAAATAAATAATGATATATTTTATTTATTTGTAATTATTATTAATTAATTGTTATTAGTTAGTTAAATATAGTAAATATAAATAATTGATTATTGTATTTTATTTGTTGTTATTGCTAATTAATGTATTGTTAATTAATAATTAATAGGTGAATATTTGTAATTTCGTAGTTAATATGTATTAATTAGTGAATTAATAACTATATTAATTATAAAGAATGTATTATTAATTGTAAATAAGAGATAAATTGATATTTAAATCTATTGTGTATTTTGTATGTGTAGTGTGTTGTGTGTTAAAGGGGGAATAGTGTGGGATGTAATTTAAATTTATTTATTTAAATATTTATTTTACATAATTGGTATTTAATAATAATTATTTTTTTTAAACATTGTTAACATGCAATTTTTTTATAACAAATTATTGAATTGGTTATAATGTTCATAGAATCACTATGCTATCTAGTGCTTTCCCAACTGTTTTACTATCTGGAGTGGGAATAGTAATTTTTACCCCTACGCTATCCAGCGCTTTCCCTACTGTTGCACTCTCTGGAGTTGGAATAGTAATTTTTACCCCTACGCTATCCAGCGCTTTCCCTACTGTTGCACTCTTTGGAGTTGGAATAGTAATTTTTACCCCTACGCTATCCAGCGCTTTCCCTACTGTTGCACTCTCTGGAGTTGGAATAGTAATTTTTACCCCTACGCTATCCAACACTTTCCCTACTATTGCACTCTCTGGAGTTGGAATAGTAATTTTTACCCTTACGCTATCCAACACTTTCCCTACTATTGCATTCTCTGGAGTGGGAATAGTAAATTTTACCCTTACGCTATCCAACACTTTCCCTACTATTGCACTCTCTGGAGTTGGAATAGTAATTTTTACCCCTACGCTATCCAACGTTTTCCCTACTGTTGCACTCTTTGGAGTTGGAATAGTTATTTTTACCACTACGTATCCAACGTTTTCTATACTATTGCACTCTCTGGAGTGGGAATAGTAAATTTTACCCTTACGCTATCCAACACTTTCCCTACTATTGCACTCTCTGGAGTGGGAATAGTAGATTTTACCCTTACGCTATCCAACACTTACCCTACTATTGCACTCTCTGGAGTTGGAATAGTAATTTTTACCCCTACGCTATCCAACGTTTTCCCTACTGTTGCACTCTTTGGAGTTGGAATAGTTATTTGTACCCCTACGCTATCCAACGTTTTCCCTACTGTTGCTCTGTCTGGAGTGGGAATAGTAATTTTTACCCTTACGGTATCCAACACTTTCCCTACTATTGCACTCTCTGGAGTGGGAATAGTAATTTTTACCATTACGCTATCCAACACTTTCCCTACTATTGCACTCTCTGGAGTTGGAATAGTAATTTTTACCCCTACGCTATCCAACGCTTTCCCTACTGTTGCACTCTTTGGAGTTGGAATAGTAATTTTTACCCCTACGCTATCCAATGTTTTCCCTACTGTTGCACTCTCGGGAGTTGGAATAGTTATTTTTACCCCTACGCTATCCAACATTTTCCTTTCTGTTGTTTTTGTTGAAGTTGGACTAGTAGTTTTATTGTGTCTGATATTAAATATGTTTTGTAATATTTTAGATATTGTAATATATAATTAATAATAAAAAGTATTCAAATTAAAATTATTGATTATTATTTGATATATGTAATTATTTAATATTTATTAATGTTATTGTTTTATGTGTATAGATGTATTGGTAATTTAAATAAATATTTAATAATTTATATGTTACAGAAATTATTATTAAAAGTAATTATTAAGTAAGTGTATATATTATATATTATATATATATGTTTCATTAAAGTTTCATTTAATTATATATATTTATTATACATTTTACATATTATACAATATATTTAATTATGTTTCTTTGATTTATAAGTATTATTTGGTTTATTTTACATATATTTTTAAACTAAAAAAAAAACGATATTTTTGAATTACGATATTTTTGACATCGAAATTAAATTATCGATATTTTTGTACTTACCATGTTGTAGATAGGATGTCGATATTCTTGACCACGATATTTTTGTTGCGATATTTTTGTAGGTCGAATTTTTGTCTTTCGAAATTATGTCATACAATCAGATTTCTCCTAGTGGGTGTGTATGGCCCGAACTATGATGTTCCCCAATTCTACACTTCATTGGCGGCAAAGTTAGTGCAGTGGAAGGGTGTTCCACAGGTGTGGGGAGGCGAATATAGTTAGATCCCAGGGAAAGTCATCCAGCAGTTGCTCCTCCTCATACAGGCCCTTATCCCTACTTAATGTCGATGCCAAAGTCTACACTAAAATCTTGGCCAACAGACTGGCTCACTTATTACCTGGTATTATTCGACCAGAACAGGCATGGTTCGTTCCTAGCCGTAACCTGACTCACAATCTGAGAACTCTTTTTGGTACGGTACAGAGATTGAAACCAGAAATAAAAACAGCGGCAGTCTTTCTCGACGCCGAGAAAGCCTTTGACTCTGTTGAGTGGGGCTTTATGTTCGCGGTGCTACGCAAGATAGGGATTGGGGATGTATTCCTCTGCTTAGTATCAGTATTATACACATCTCCCACTGCTAGAGTGAGGATCGGAGATGAAGTTTCAAAGTCATTCAACATCACATGGGGAACATGTCAGGGCTGCCCCCTGGGCCCGCTATTGCATGCGGATGTCACTGAACCATTGGCCTGCGCTATCCGAAAGTATCATGCACACAGAGGGCTAAGGTTTCCCGAGTACACACCAAACATCTCTGCATACGCAGATGACACTCTGCTATACATTCACAACCCAGAGATAAACTTGTCTCCAATAGTACAAGAGGTGGTCCAGTTCTGTGGTCATTCAGGGCTGCAAACAAACTGGGATACGTCCATCATATTCTCCTTCACTCCCAGCACCACGGAGCCAACTATGGAGTTCCCATTGCGCTGGACCACAGAGGTGGTTTGGTACTTGGGCATTCAATTTCACACAGACCCTGCAATAGTGATGCAGGAAAATTATGGTAAGGCCACACAACGACTAACGGACAATGTAGACAAGTGGATTAGGCTTCCACTCTCATTAATCGGGAAGAATATCTATCACGAAAATGGTGATTTTACCACGATTCCTCTCTTTTAGTCCAAAACATACCTATTCTCCTGCCAAAGCTTCTATTCAAATTCTGGGGTACACAGCTAATACGGCTTGCCTGGGCTGGTGAGCAGCCTCGCATACGGTGGAATTCACTGACTTTGCCCTACGAATTAGGTGGGTTGGGAGCTCCTGACTTAGAAAAGTATTATAAAGTCGCAAATAGCATATTCGCTCACTATTGGATACATGGCCCGCAGGATATACCTTTTTTGTATTTTTGAAAGGAATGCAGCGGAACCTCACTCACTACCCCACATGCCTACCCATCGGACTCCAGGCGACTGTGAATCTTTGATTCCCTAGCTGTTACTGCACAAGCCTGGCAAACACTATTACATATGCAGGCAGGGTCCTTCTTATATTCTCCGGAAATGCCCCTTAAGTGGTGTTTGTGGTTTCCGCTGGGTCAAGATGTGGGGGCAAGGCTGGCACTGCAAACTATAGGCATCAATATAATGGAAGATTTCTTCAAGGATGGCACATTAGTAACCTGGGAGGCTTTACAGCAACTGGACAGGCAGCCGGTGGGCACAGCATTATTCCACTGTTTCAGAGCCAGGCATACTTGGCGAGCCCTTATTGGCGAAGATCTGTTGGAACCACAGGCCATGGGGGCACTCACCACCCTTATCAAGGTTAAAGAACTGCTTAAGCTGATCACTAAATTCTACGCTATTCTGTAGGAAACTCGTAGATCTGAAGTTCTCAGAGTTAGGTTGGTTTGGCAACTTGATTTGGGCACTCCCCTATGTGACAAAGAGTGGCAGTACTGCTGCTCCCGCAGCCGGTCGGTCTCTCTTAATGGGAGATACAGACTTATTCATTTTAAATTATTCTTACACAGGGCTTACTGCACCCCTGAGTGTCAGTTTTGGTGTGGACTAGCGGAGAACTCCCGCTGCCACAGATGCGGTGTGGAAGACGCGGGATTTTGGCATTTAGCTTGGCAATGCCCAGGGATTTACGCATATTGGGGCAAAGTGTTCCAGGAGTTGGAAACTATTATTAGTGCAGACTTGAAACCAAACACTAAGATGGCACTTCTAGTGTGGGATCTTGCTGTAGATAAGACAGTGCGTCCGTTGCTGGCAATTGCACTTTTACTGGCTAAACACCGGGCGGCGCTGCACTGGATGGGGGGCCCGCTACCACGAACTACAGAGTGGCATGCAGACATGTTGTATTGTATTACACAGGCTGATGTACATAGCGAATGACTCCCTCCCAGAAGCCGTCCCAGGAACTGCTGGGGACCTTATCAAACATGCCTCTTAAGTAAAACTGATAGTGCAGTCTCTGACCCACAGACCACTGCCCATCTGGCATCCTCACACGAGACAGGAATATAGACAGTCATAGGGCACACGGGTGGAGGTCAAGCCACATCAACTGGATTACTGTGTAAATATCGGACCTAACACGAGACACCGGTCAACAGACTGATATGGTACAATCACGTGAGAAGCTTTTCTAACTAAGGATGTGTAATTGTATAAACAGAATACCCTAAATGGCATATTTATGCTTTTGAGAATTAATGATAATTTGTACCGTTATGATATTTGTACTGATATGCTTGTCCGGGATGTTATTGTGTCCTAAGTTGTATGTACATTGTTCCAAAGTGAAACCAATAAAAAATTTCAACAAAAAAAAACCTAAGGGAAAACCATAGTGGGCCCAAAAGGGCCATCACTACAAAGGATACCTTGAGAAAATGAAAGCCCGATCCAGTCCTGTAGTTTTTAACAGGAAGATACTATACCCACGATAAAGTGTTAATTGAAGGCCGTGGTATGACAAAAAAGGGGCCAAAAATGAAAGCCCAAGACAGCAATAACAATAATGATTTTCTTGCTGGCACTCCAAATTTCACAACGCTGAAATGGCACTCCAGTATCTCCCTAAAGAGTAGGGTAGTGCTCTGGATTAAAGACACTAAATAATAGCTAAGAATCTTTAGTGCAAACACTGTGAAAGGTGATTGACTAGGCAGTGAAAACATTCAACCTTTTTGCTCACATAGCAATATTGCAGTCATCTATTTAAGATACCCCTTTACACACAATCTTAATGAAAACACTCCTTATATATCACTTTTATTGGGACTGTGATGGCAGTGGCAGGTATAGCCAACAGGCATTCAGCAACTGTTAGACCTTTCAGCCTTAGTGTGTTCTTCCCCCAAATGTTTTGCCTTCTTACCTCCATTTTTGTGTTCAAATTTGTTTTTGTTGGCCTTAGGACTTTAAGCACTTTACTAGTCACTTTACTAGTCACTTTTGATTGGGTCCAGGTTACCAGCTCATGTTTGGTATCCATGAAATTGTAATGAAAAATCTTCTTTCATGCTAAAGTTGGATTTTTAATTACAGTTTTGAAAATGCCACTTTTAGAAAGTTGGCATTTTCCTACTTTTAGTCCTTTTGTGTCTGCAGCCTGTGCTGGGTCACATGACAGGATGTAACTGACAGCTACACTTTGTCAATTCCTCACTGACAGACACACAAAAGGAGAATTAGGTGTTCCTGAATGGGCCATTTGCTGCAGGAATTGAGATGGAGCTGAGCACTTCCCCACTTGCAACTGAAAAGGCTGTGCTCTGCCATCACAAAAAGGACGTATTACCTCCACATTGTCACTTCAGCCAGCTTGGATCCAGGGCAGGGGAGTCAGCTAATTCCATGTACTTTCATTCTTCCAGTGGAGGGGCACCAGGGTATACAAATAGGACCTTCAGACCCCTTTTCAGTTCGCTCCTGGACCTGCAGAAGTCAGAGCTCTCAGAGGACTGCCTGCTGCTATGACTCCGCAAGACTGCTTTGCTGTACTGGGAGGACTGCTTAAATGCCTGGAGCCGGCTGTGAATCCTGAGAGGTCAGCCCTGCTATTGAGTCCTGCATCCTCACCTGAACAAACCCAGGACTACCGGAGTGACTCCAAGGACTAGTTTTCTGGCCTCCTGCTCAGAGCCACAGGGATACAAAAGGCTTCCACCATCTTGAACCAACACCTGGGCCCAGCCTGAGTGAGTCCTGAACCCTCAAGTGGCAACCCACCCATCCTGAACCCTTGATTGTGGTGCTAAAGGTGCCCAGATGGCCCAATCCCAAAACTAAGACTTAGAAAATGTTTGGCCAAAAACTGCTTTGAGAATCAGGAGGAGTCCAGGACCGACCTGCTTACCTTCCCGTCCGAGGTGCATCACAGATCAGATTGACTTTGCGGCTTCTCCTGTTATGTTTTTCTCCGCAGCAGCAAATAATGTTCAGTGGTCCTTTGCCAAAGGGGTATCCAGCCTCGTGGAATTGTCTTTGGCTACAGCACTTTGCCTCGTCCCGCTGGAGATTTTCGACTTCCAAAAAAGAGGGTAAGCCCAAATGTAGAAAACCTCACAGTGGCTTCAACCTAAGGATCTGCGACAACGACACTCCCTCTCGGACACCTCCTGCAGCCTTGCCCAGCTAAATTTTACGTTCTCAGAACATTTCCTTAGAATTTCTTCCAAGACAGAAGGTAAGTGCTGACTGGGCTCAATCCACTATTTGTATCGAAACTGTGCTCCATCGCAGTTGACCTAATTTTCTGGCTTTGACACAGTTTTGCATGACTAGATGTCTGTGGTTGTTGCTTTGATCTTTTAGGTGCTAATTTTTACTAAAAACTTTAAAAGTTCATAACTCCTGTTCTACTGATTTGATTTGTGTCAAATAATTTATTAAAATGGTGTGGGATTTTCTTGATTATGTTTTCACTTTATTACTGTGTGTGTGCTGAATAAATGCTTCACACATTGCCTTTAAATTAAGCATGCCTGCTTTTTGTGCCAAGCTACCCAGAGTGAAGACGAAGTTAATTTGGTGAATGTTTGTGGTTCACACTACTGTGACTTTTGGTTATCCAGGGCTCACACACCAGTCAACCCACAACCCAATTCCTAACAGCAACTAAAACAATTGTTTTAGAGATTGAATCATACACAAGGTCCTTTTGATATAGGTGTTATTCTGGCTGTGTATGCTGGAATGTGGACTGTTCCTGATGGGTGTGTTACAGAGGGGTAGCAAGGGAGAATAAGGAAAGCTGGGGTTCTTCAGATGGTGATTGTGAACCAGACTGCCACAGACTTTGTGACCATGTTCCCACTAAGTTACTCATAAAAGCAGAACACACTCCATGCAGATACATGTTTGTGTTTTTAAGTTCCAAGTCCAGAGGACACTGGGACAGTATAATTATGCCTATTGGCCCTCAATGATCTGGCATCAAAATATTATGAAACCATTTATTTTAACTGCTTTGTTTTCCAAGACAAGTTAATTAGACATGTGATTATTTTGGCTGGACTTGTAGTTTGGGGCTTACCATTATTGCTGTGTTTCCCCTAAAGCCATTCAGGTGTTTTCCATAGCAGGCTAAAAATGGATTATGTGCTGTTTTTCATGAGCTGAAATAAATTGACCAAGTTGAAAGCAAAGTGTTGGACTTGGCCCTGCATGCAGGGTCATCCCGAACTTTTTCGCCTTTCCCCCTACCCTTTTTGCTGTATGTGCATGATTGAATGCTGCGCAATGGTGTGCAGAGGTTTATTTTCACCAGTGAAGGAAATGTCACTTTAAAAATGGACGCCATTGCTGCTTTTCTGCCACCTGCCTGCGGTGGGCTGGTGGTCTAGTGTTTGAAGTGACAGGGTGCCCTACACCTCCCCCACAGTGACGGTTGAGACTGGAACTGCCAAGAGCCTTCTAGAAGGTTCTAGCCCTTTCTGGTAGGTGAGGTGAGGGGGGTATATATAGGGGGGCTGTGCCTCCATGTGCTCAGACTGAGCGTGGACTTGATTGAGAGGGGACACTCTGCCAGGAGGTACCGCCGCAAGGGCCTGTGTGCTGGCCCGTGTGCCCATCCGTACCCCTCCGCTGTCCACAGGGCCAGTGAGAGCCCTTTACTGGAGTGAAAACTGCAATGCCAGAAGGAGTGCCACGTTATGGGGGTGACTGTTCCTAGGAACTTGCGGTCCTGTAATGATGAGTGCCCACTGCCTGCTGATCTCGCCCAGCATTGCCTGCCTGCTCTCCTGCCCTAGTGCCTCATGGACTGTGCTCCAAGGAGGTGCGGAGCGTGGGCACTACTTAGCTTTGTGGGACCTAGCGCCTTGGGAGCACCCCAACTTTCTTCCAGCAGTGACTGTGCCCCGCCAGCTGTCTAGCAACTCATGAGCGCTACCTGTAAAGTGCCAGGGGAAGAGGAGTGTTGCAACTTTATTTTTGTGGGACTTAGCGCAACAACCTTATTGCTTCACAAGGAGTGCGCTTTCTGTGTACTGCCCAGAAGAAGGTGCGTGGGTCCTGAAGTGTTTGCTGTGAGGGAGAGCGGTTTAACTTAAAAGTATGGAGGGAGCCTACCCCGCGTTTGTGGTCCCTCGCGGGTGCCCTCCCCGCGTTTGTGCACTTATTTGAAACAGCAGGAGCCCACCCCGTGTTTCTGCCATGCTTTCCCACCTTTTAGGAACCCTGAGCGGGTGCCTACCCCGCAACGGGAGACTTATTAAAAACCGCGGGTGCCCACCCCGCGGTCTTCATGCCAAAACTAGCGGGATCTTCGTTGAAGTCCCGGGTCCCAGGAGGGGGCCCAGGTGAAGTCTGGCGAAGTGCTGCTGGTGGCAGGGCTCTCATGCGCTGAGGAGAGCCCCACGTGTGCCGAGCCTGCAGGAGGAGACCGGAGCCGGCGCCTCCTAAAGTAGGCTCCCGTGTGCTGAGAGAGCCCTGCGCACACCGGAGGTGCCAGTGGGCCCGCGGAGACGTCAGGAGCCAGCCCCGAGAGCCTGGTGAGTGGGGCCTTGGAGGACGAGTGGTGGCGGGGCAACAGGGCACCTTGCCGGTGCCCGCCCCCGGTACCAGTGCTCATTTTCGTTTTCAGCTGCACCGTCAAAGTGGCAGCTGCATCTAGGGGTCATTTGCATTTCTGAGCCCCAGAGGAGGGAGCTCAAATGTGCCCGGTACTTGTTTCCTTCCTCAGCTGCACCACAGGGGCATTTTGGAATTCTAGAGTCCTGGAGTGGGGCTCCCGTGCAGACAGTGACGCCAGAGATACTTTTACCTTGGTGGGCACCACTTACTTTTCAAAGTCCTAGAAGAGGGGCTCATATTGGTCACAGCTGCACCGCAGGAGCGGGCAGCTGCAATGTAGTGGTCAATTATTTCAGGTGTGACTATGTGTGCACTACTGATTAGGTTTTATGCTCATACCCATATTATGCCCCAGGATAATGCCCCTATGGCTCACATGTTTAGGCCCATGGTGATTTAGATTCATGGGTTGTGCCCAACCTGAATATGGTTGTGCCTAAGGTGATGATTATGCCCAATGTCATGCATAATGCGATTTGTTGTTATTGGGAAGAGGCCTTATACTAATGTGCCTGCCTAATCTCCTGCTACGGTGTTCTAGTTTCAGGCCTGACTATGTGTTTATGTCTTATGATAATGTGTCTTATGCCTAAGGACATGTTGTGGTGCTATGCCCCGGATTATTGCCTTTGGAGATGCCCCATGTACTTTGGTTGATGCTGATATGATGCATAATATGTTATATGCCTTAGGTGTGCTCATACTTTGATTTATGCTGTTGGTTTTATGCCCAGTCTAATGTGATCTACGCTAATGGGATGATGCATGCTCCTATGTTGATGCATATGCTAATTTTGTGCTATGCCACTGCTAAAGCTGTTTATGCTAATGGGATTTACACCTAATGGTTCCTTTCCCCCTACTGCGTACAGGGTTGGTGTTCTGCCTAATGTGAGATGCCACATGCACATGTTTAGGCCTACTCTGATTTATGCTAATGATGACACCGCTATGTTCCTCTGTTTATGTGTCACGCAAAGGTGATTTATGCCTATCCTAATGTGATTACCTTTTGCTAAGGGGATGGTGCTGAGGTCCTTGATTCACCAGTAGGTACTGGTTAGTTTATATTTACTGTTCTACCTAAGGTGAGGATGCTAAGTTAATTTCTTTTACCCAACAGGTACGGACTGATTATTATTACTAATGGACTTTCATTCATCCTGTGTACTTGTGATGGTTCTGGCAGCGGCCCGATTGGCCCTGCCCTGTAAATAGTCCCCCTGTAAATGACTACCTGGTGTCAGTTGGCACAGTGCTCTTACAACTGTGATTGCCTTATAACGTGTTCTGCATAATACATATGCTGTTTTTCATGCAGCCTGGTGTGGATTCTCTTTTGTAGTGTGCCTGGTGTGTCGCCTGTGAGTGTGTTGCTCAGATGCTTTACACAATGCTTCTGAATTTGGCCTACCCTCTCGGCACCACGCTACCCCGTTTCTAACACAAAGTATAATCTCACTTCTTCTGTAGGTCCTAAGACGGTCTAGTTAAAGATGATGGCTCAGATTTAACAAACTTGCTACACAAAGCAACAAGACACATTGCTATGCTGCACTGCGTGAAATTGAGAGGGCAGGAATGCACTATATTTACCATTATATGGAACACTCTTGTCCTTTCCATCACTGACTCACAATGTGCTGCCTTGCACCAAAGGAGGTACCCCTGCATCATGGTACAAGGGTGTCTGCGTCGCAGGCAGAATTGTTTTTGCGCAGGGACGCACACCTTCCTGCACAAAAACAATCCTCTGTGGCTGTTTTCTCTTTCTATGTGTGCACAGGTGGAAAGAGGAGTGTGAGGAGGACGAGTGCGGTGCCAACCGAAGACAGCTTTGGAACGGGCAACCCCCTGCCACCCAGCCGATGCCATTGGGCGGTCTAGCCGCGCTCAGAGCCAACGGGGAGGAGACGGTGACGTCAGCGGAGGTGCCTGTGACGTCGGCGGAAAGGGTTATCCCAGGAGGTGAACCGGACGAGGCGCGAAAGCCGATCCGGAGGAGAAAGCAGACAGAGAAGGCAGAGGCGAGTGACGGAGGAGACAGCGGCGAGGACGAAGTGAGTGGAACCACGAGGAGCCCAGGGAACATCGGCTGTGCAACGCGATGACCCGGCGGGCTGCTGCAGGGAGAAGATGCCCCGGGTCCCTACGCCACGGCCCTGGAGACAGGTCATGGCTCAAGGCGAGTACCACTCAGGGGATCATTCTGGTGGGGGTGGTGGGGAAACACTGGAAGTTGAGACGCACAAGTGCGATTTTTGAGCACGCACTACACCCTCACGGTCCCTTTCCCTTGGTGAAGGTAGCACAGATCAGGAAAGAAACCCCGGGAGCCCGATTGTAACCCCGACCTGTTTTCTCTCCCTTTTCTGCCCCGGCCTGAGAAAGAGAAAAGAGAGCGAGACGCCCAGAGCCCAGGAGGCGCTACATGACCCAAAGAGAGGGAGAAGACCACTGAAGAAGGAGAAAGGGGAGGAAGTTGCCCTAGTGCCTTATGTTCGTTTGCTTATTTACCTGTCCTGAAGTGCCACAGCGAAACTGTTGTGAAGCCCAGGACTCTCCATCGGGGAAGACATACAGCCTAACTTTAATAAAAGCCCGGTTACCCCACTATTGCGTTCTGTGGTCCCTCCATTCCCCTCTGGGGCGCCCCACACCCTACAAGGAGAAATAAAGATATTTCTCCTTGTTACGCCTCCCCTGGGAAGGTGCAGCATTTTGATGTATTCCCAGTTCTACCACTGATGGTAAATGTGGGAATCTGTCAAAGTTCATGGATTGATGCGTCGAAAATCTATGCTCCACCCATTTAATACCTCTCTGGGACAGAGTAATGCAAGGCATCAACTTGTGCTGCTCTGCGTTACTCCCGATTTACCAAGCACTGCAAGGCCACGCAAGGTGGCCTTGCGTTGTTTGGTAAATCTGACTTTAGTAATGCGTTTCCCTTGTATTACCTTGTGTGGCGTAAGAGCAACACAACACAAAGGAAAATCTGCCCCGTGGACACAATGACTATAGTACAACTTCAACTCTAAAACTGATATTAGACAAAGGGACAAATAAAACATTGAGAACTACCATACTGAACCAGAAGCTGTTTTTCATTCTCCAATGAACTGATGCATGTGTGTAATTCTAGGCCTCAGGAACACATTATTCCTCTAGAATGCTGAGATCAACTAGATTTAGTAAAGGAGTGGGGTCTCGTGTGTCGAAGCAAGCCTTTGTTCACCAACAACTCGATAATAATATTTCATATATATTCTTCTCTTTCTCCAATCTTCGCTATTACAATCCGCGCGCTCTCAGGAATCACAGACCCAGTAATGGTATAAATAAACTGCTGTTTATTCACACAACGCATTTCACCAACAGGCTTGATCACGTGTAAATGACATCACTGTAGCAGACAGCTTATATCTCGTAACCCAACAATGAACATAAAAAGAGGACAATCTTGAATCTCAAAAAATGAAAAGAGGACATTGTATGAAAAACAGTCTCGTGTTTCAACAAATACAATATTGTGTTTAGTGTGCATTATAATCTCAACATTGTCTCCTTTGAATCTATATCCCCGTGTCTCTGTTGCACTAGATAACAGTTGCCACGTAATGCATTATTTCTATTTAGTGAACACAGAAAGAAGACAGCAATACCAAGGTTGGCAAACCTCCCAGTGAGTGCATTGTTTATCACGTATTTGCTCAATAAAGCTCGTATTGTTGTCAACCATTGTCTCATAAGTAAATCTTGTCTCAATTCACATATTATACATACTAATAAACGACACGGCATTGCGCATGTTCACTACGCGTCTCCGCAACAGAAATCAAAAACATAAGTGATCTTTGCTGATGTTGACATGATATTGGATTAACATCCACAGATATACAGGTAAGTACCCTCCATTTTAACATGTCCTAACTGCAGAGTGAGACGCTTTTATAATGCAACAAATCATGTTGAGTGTCCCAGTGTTTGAAAATGTCATCTTCTCTTGTAATAAATAATTTAACATCCTAGGAACCATTCATATTTGTGAGAATGCAGGAGAGAGGGTTGAAACTGAATCTACTCCTGTAAATCTCCCCATGTCTTGAAACTGGTACTGTTAGTAAAGGAAATACCGGAATTGAAATTAACTGTGCTACTATTGCCAGGGCACATGACCAAATATTTAATTACTGATTCACAAATGTAAATGGCAGTAAATAATCCACGTGTTAACTTTATAGCAATTGTCAATATTTAATTAAATACGTCTTCACCCTACAAACTTCTCTTTTCAAACAAATGAAAGCATGAAGATTAAGGTTTCAATTCAGATTTATACATCCAGAACAAAATCCACACTGACCACTCTGTGCACTGAGGGAAACCTTGATAAGATGAAAGGCTCGACCGTCCCAGTATTTTGTCACAAAAGAAGAAACTATATCCACAAGACAGTGATATCAATGGTATGACCATAAAGGGGCCAAAAAAATGAAACCCAAGAACACAATAGAAATATTGACATTCTTGGTGGCATTTTTAATTTCAGAACATTGAAATTGCTCATTGGCAACTTCCTGAAGAGTATGGTTACTGTTCGGAATACATACACTAGAGAGTGACTGTCCATCTCTAGTGCAAACATTGTAGCAGGTAATTGTTTAGGAAATAACAGCAGTCAGCCCTTTTAATCGCATTGCAGTATTGTCGGTATCTATTTAGTCAATAGCATCACAGTCAAATTAAGCAAAATTTAAATCAAATTTTATTTCCAAATTTAACATACTCATAAAAAGGCTTCCAGACCCCAAGATAATACTAGTTTTTTTTAACAATTAAACAATAGAACTATATAGAACTATATTAAACCCAACCCGTTTGGAACTCATGCAGAAACTAAAACAATTGGGTCTGCACAAGACCAGACAAAACATTGGGGCGAGCTTAGACAGCTGATCAATTCTCTATTATTATACATTGGTGGTTGACCAGCATACTAATGCAAATGCAAGCCACCTACTTTCATCTCCAGAAATGATCGGGATGCACAAGAGGTTAACTCTGCCCAGCAAAGAGCAAAAGCATCATTCTGGGGATGTGTAAAATTTACATAATTTGCTTTTGTTTAAGTATGCAAAAATTCGGCAAAATTGCCTGTAGTACAAATCCTTCATTAAGGGATTTGGTACTATAGTTAATTTCAAGATGCACTCTCCCATAATTTTTGATGTGAGAAAGCCTTTCTCACAAAAAAAAACTAAAGAGGAAAAAAACCCCACCAAGACCAACACCCACTCGTGTTCCGTTGTACCTGTGCATTTGTGGTAAAAGTTTAGAGCAAATGGTGCATCCGCTGTGAATTCTTACTGCGAATGGTGCATAATCACACAAAGTGAGGTAATGCATAATTTTGGGAAATTCGCATATGAAGCATAATGTAAAATTCCTTGAATTACAGTGGCGTAATTTAAATGTCGCAAAGGTCTACTCATGCTTGATCAGAGGGATGTGATTTGGTCTGGGAACTCTTAAGTAGAGATGGAATATGGAAGTCTCTGGACCTAAAACTGGCAACTTTGATTTCATGGCTTTCTTGATAATTTTACTTTAATGAGTCAGATTCTCAAAGCTAGAGCAATACCCTTGTTATGTTCATGACATACTCCTGGAGTCCAGAATTGTGAAAGAAGTTGGGACTACAAAGGTAAGTTACTACAAATTCTTTATGAATAGGGCCTATGTGCCTGCAGTAGACCTGCTGATTTTAATTGCCCACCAAACAGGACAATAACTTCAGGTACACTGTAACAATGAAAGGTATGTAAGGTTGGATGTCTGGTGGGTTGTCTACTTGGGTTTCAATGACATGGTTTTCACTGTGTGTAATGATATCAAGCTAAATACAAAACAAGAAAGACATCTGTGATTACAAAATATAATAGCGGACCAACTAAAGTCATGATGTCAGTCAGTCAAAATACTTTTATTTCGATAAATAAATATCTTAAAAAGACATGAAGACACTACAACACAATTTCATACAATCATCATTTCCTAAAAAATTCAAATATTAAAATATTTAAAAAGAGGTCAGTAAAAAAAAACATTCTATTAACATCACTTGTATATTACATTTATATACATCAATTCCGGGTGAGGCCAATTCCTATGGACAATATTTGCAGTTTAACCCTTATAAATCCATATTTGTATGATTATTAAACAACATCCTTTTCTTAATCCTAACAGGCCCCACTAGAAAACAAGCGACATAAAACATAATCCTGGGGGTCTGTAAAAGCTGTAAGTACAGAATTGCAGGTTTAACCTGTATAAACCCTGCCTCTTTTAGAATTGGGATCAAATATTTCTTCCTAGGTGCCGTGTAGTGATCACAAAACATAAAAAAGTGCATTGTGTTCTGGATCGAAAAATTGTCACATTTACACGGCATAGCATTTTCAGGGGTGCACCAGGTAGGAAAATGTCCCAGGGTTAAATGGATCATGTTAAACCGAAAGCGGGTTAAAAGAAAACGATGAAAAGGTTGGTTTACAATGGTTAAATATAATTCAGGGCCCACACAAGTGTTCAAGATAATACTAAGTCGGACTGATGGTTTTTTGAGTTCTACTTGTTCCCTTTCTGCACTTAGCAACTTTCCCATCATCCCCTTTATCAGACCAATATCTTTAGCAGTTATCAATTCCGGGGAAGAAAAAAGTTCAGATCTCCCTACCTTCACCAAGCAATTTTTGATATAAGTTAACCACGGAATTTTATTTGCTCTGTCCAACTGCAAACAATCTTTTAAAATAATATGATTAAGGGGGATTTCTTTGTTCAGCCAGATCTTTATCCAGGCCAGAACAGGGGCTACTTTGATCAGATCTGAAATATATCCTACTCCAAGTTCTGTATGAACAATATATGTTGCAGAAGACTGCGGTACAGAGAGTACAGATCTTAAAAATTTATTCTCAGTGATCTGTATACTTTCCGTCTGACAGTTACCCCAAATCGCACTTCCGTATGTAGCGACAGCCAGACATTTCGCCTTGTAGATTTTTATTATTGATACTATTGGCCTAGCTCCTAATTTTTTACTAAATCCCTGGAGGGCTGAGGATGATCTAGCAAGGGCAATATTTCTATTTTTTATCTGGGGACCCCAAGTGCCTCTTTCATCAAATCTGATCCCCAGATAGGGAAACGTGGCAACTCTACACAGCTCTTGCTTCCCACAGGTGAATATCTTAGAGAGCTTGCTATTTTTACTCTTTCCCATTATCATAATTTGAGATTTTTTAGCGTTAATCTTAAGGTCCAAAGAACCCATAAAATTCTCAAATGCATCCAATAATCTTTGGAGACCCACCCCGGTACGTGAAAGCAAGACGGCATCATCAGCGTATAGGAGAACTGGAATTCCAAAATCTCCTACACGTGGGATGTCATGAGTTGCATCTTTTAGGGTAGGTTCCAGGGCATTTATGTAAACAGTAAATAGGAGGGGTGCCAGAATGCACCCCTGCCTAACTCCCCTTTCAGACTTAAAGTAACTCGTGCAACGCCCCTCCGGGGTTACTCTAACTGAGGCTGTTAGATCATTATGTAAGTCTACTAAAAGGGTAACAAGGGCCCTGTCCAAACCAATATCAAATACAATTTTCCATAGTTTGGAACGATTTACAAGGTCAAAAGCTGACGAGAGGTCCATGAACCCCAGATACAAGAACCCCTCTTTAGCCCTCGTATATTTTTCAACTAATAGGTGCAGATTAAGCCCTTGGTCTATTGTACTCCTTTTTGGTCTAAAACCGTACAGAACGTTTGACAGGACCCCTTTCTCTATGAGCCAATCATTCAGTTTTGTTAAAATAACCCGGCCCAATATTTTCACCGAGGTGTCAATCAGTGAAATAGGTCTGTAGCAGGATGGGTCTTGCCTGTTACCCTTTTTAAAGACTGGTATGATAATGGATGTTTTCCAGGAATCTGGAATTTTGGCATTTGGGAGAGCATTAAAAACATTACATAAGACTTTAGACCAAAATTTCGGTGCGCTTTTAAAAACGTCCCCAGGAACGCCATCCGGGCCTGGAGCTTTATTTTTCAGGGTTAGGTCTATAGCCCTTTCTACGTCTGCTACCTCAAAGGTGACGGCGGCATCAACAGTGCAAAATTCCCCTACATCAACTTCTAAAATACCATCAAAGTCGGTCACACTATTAGTTTCTTGGTATATCTGACTAAAATATTTAATCCAACCCTCATCTGGGATATTTGCCTCCAGGGGGGTGTTTGTGTCGTCAGAAAAGAGTGGCTGATTTATTATTTTCCAGAAGAGGCTACTGTTTTTAAGGTTTTTTGGTTCAAGGAGTTGAGCCAGAGCATTCTCTTTCAAAACCCTCTTTCTTTCTAAAATGGTTTTATACACAGTCCTTGCGCTGAGTATCTCTGCTCGAATTTTAGGAGTTGCTTTCAATGCTTTTAGTAATATTCCATGTGCTTTTGAGCAATCCTTATCAAACCACCTTTTGCCCACTAAAGGCTTCTGACCAGATTTATTCTGGAGACCACGATTAATTTCCATACAGATATTGTCGAAAGCCATTAAGACATTTTTGGGTTGTGTGCTAGTCTCTAAACATAGTGTAACTTCATCCTCTACTTTTGACAGAACCTCTTTAAGAAAAATTTCCGGAACAATTTTTGTCCATTTCAGCCTACGATTCTGATCTTTTACCATTAGGTTTGCACCTCCTCTGGTTTTTAGTGTATTTAAGGAGATTAGGTCTGATTGCCTCACTACAAGTAAAACGGGATTGTGATCACTAAAAACTGATACCTCTGTATAATTATTTAACACATTATTCAACAAAAAAGAAGACACAAAAATATAATCTATAACGGTGCCCGTGTCTTTACCCTTAAACGTAGGGGATCTATTAATCCCCGCCCCACAACCTGATTCATACAAATTCCATCTTGCCAGAAAAATTTCAAGATGCTCCCCACTTCTAGTATGTTCCAAATGCACGGGCGAGGAGAGGGAGGGGCCTTCATCATCCTGACTAATACAGGGAAGGGTACATGGATGTATATTAAAGTCCCCTAGTACTATTAATTCAAAAGTACTTACATTAACACTATAGACTGACAAAAATGTTTCTAATACTTCCAGGTTTTGGCTGGTACATTCATTCGCATGCGAATTATAAAAATTAACAAAGAGAATTTTGGCCTTGTCTAGAGTTGAGAGTTCAACAATCAAACAGTTTTCCGAAGCCGAAAAGCACTGGGTTAATGTTCCTTTAATGTCCAAATTAAATAGACTTAGCAGGCCTCCCTTAGGTCTACCTGCCACACTTCTAATTGCTGGGTTGCAAAAATGGCTATAGCCATCCAAAGAGAAACTGTTCGTATGGTCCCAAGTTTCTTGCAGGGCAATGATATCAAACGATTTTAAAAATGTTAGCCATTCAGCAACCCCACTTTTGTTCTTTATACCTGCAATGTTCCATGTAGCAATTTTAAGGGACGATACTATTGACTGAGTGAAGTTCTCCGGAGCAACAGGGAGTCAATCATTTTCCTCCAACGATGATAAGACGGTATAACGATTTTGAAGGGGTAAGGTGTTTTCCAACTGCCTATTTGATAACTGTTGACAATATATGTCCCCAATGTTTTGATGAAGAGGTGTATTCACAAGTACATTCGTGACATGCCCGACTGACCCCCTTCCAAGGCCATTTACAGGGTGCCTTTGCTGAACAGACAATCGATGTTGGGTATTATCCAAATGGTTATAGAAGAAACCAAGGGGTCTAACACTCAACGAATTTTCCAAGATTGGTAAAGAGGCAGCTCTAAGGAGGACTGTTGCCGCATGTTGTGGGTATTTAAAGTTTATAATAATACTATCCCCTATTAGATTTTTTCTGCCATTGCCAATCCAGCTCACTCTACGGGTAAATAATATATCTTTAGCAAGAGCACACGGAAAACCACAATTCCTATTCAGCCAGGCAAGCGTTTTGTTTTTTAGGGAAACATAAGTTTCTAGCCTGGAGTCAGGCCGACAGGAATCAATCTCCGGGACCTTTGTTAGTACAACGGTGTAAGGAGCACACTCCGGTGGGAGGTTGACAAAGTTATTTCTCCTCAGACTATTTCTTCCGACAGGTTCTCTCCCAGCTACATTATTCTGAATATTTTTTTGCGCAGGTTGTGATTGTGCTAATGTGTGTGGTTTTACATTCCCCGCTGTTAATATATTCATAGGTATGGTATTCGATGTGTTAATAACTGAGGGAACCTGGGCACTGGGCCCAGTACCACTAATCCTAGTGCTGGCTGGTACATGTGCTACCTGATCCTCTGAACTAATACCCGTAACACCCATTAGGCCTGGTTGGGGACTCGACCCGTTAAAGGACTGTGTCATGTAGGTGTGTAGAGTTCCTTCCAGTCTAGTGACCTTTTGGGCCACTAAATCTAACTTTGCCACCAAGGGTCTGATCAGTACCTCTAATTTAGACTCAAAAATATTTGTCAAAAGTTCAATCTGGGATGGGTGCAAGATATTACCCTCGGCGTTATCTATGTGTTCAGGGGCATCTCCCTTACTGTCCGATGTTGTGCCTGCCTTTTTGATTTTCCGGCCCACCGCCCTCTTGACAGGAACCTTCCTACATTGACGCACCGTTCTCCGTACTGGGGACTGGGTTGATGCGAGCCTTAGGGGAGATGTCGGGCTCTGGCTTAAAATAGGCTGAGATAACATTTCCCGCTGCTCCATAGATATGTCGTTATTGGTATCAACATTACCAGAGTTGGCTGGGCCATTTTTAGGCGACAAAGTGGTAGACGTGCCTACCCTTGTTGGTGACACTTCTGGACTAGCCCTGGTTAGTGATAATCTCCTATCCTTGTTAATCTTGCTGACAACCTTAACAAGGTAGTTATCCAGTGTCTTCATTTCATTTGTTGACACTAATTTTGAGGACCTAAGTTTGGACTTGATCAGGCCAGAAATCAGCAACTACACAGTCTATTTAACACCTGTAGGTTATTTAAATGCTTTTAAAGACTGTGATATCAATGGGACCTACATACATAATACAGTCAATGACCAATTGTAAGAGTTTTTCAGTATACAAAAACACAAGGGTATTATCTTACTGCAGGTCCCAGCACCGAGTGAAGCGAGCCAAAATCCGTGGCCCGACCCGGCCTCCGTTGGCCCCGGACGGCCACATACGGCCCGCCCTCTGCCCGGGCTCAGCCCGGCGCCGCCCGCGCGCGGTCCCACGACGCGGAGGGTGGGCTCGATTTTAAAGCGCTTCCAGGCGCATCCGGTGGGCGTGCACTTCCGCCCCGCCCCAGGTGCTGCTGGGGAGTGTAGTCCCCCTCCTGGCCGCAACCGCTGGTGTTCCAAGCGCGGCGTCGGGAGGGAGACACGATCACAGGCAGGCAGAAGGGGCCAGGGATCACAGGGCAGCTCACAGATTCCTCCCGTTGACACAGCAGCTCAGGTAAGAGGCCCCCACTCCACCGAGGTTGGGCTCGATTTTAAAGCGCTTCCTGGCGCGTCCGGTGGGCGTGCACTTCCGCCCCGCCCCAGGTGCTGCTGGGGAGTGTAGTCCCCCTCCTGGCCGCAACCGCTGGTGTTCCAAGCGCGGCGTCGGGAGGGAGACACGATCACAGGCAGGCAGAAGAGGCCAGGGATCACAGGGCAGCTCACAGATTCCTCCCGTTGACACAGCAGCTCAGGTAAGAGGCCCCCACTCCACCGAGGGTGGGCTCGATTTTAAAGCTCTTCCAGGCGCGTCCGGTGGGCGTGCACTTCCGCCCCGCCCCAGGTGCTGCTGGGGAGTGTAGTCCCCCTCCTGGCCGCAACCGCTGGTGTTCCAAACGCGGCGTCGGGAGGGAGACACGATCACAGGTAGGCAGAAGGGGCCAGGGATCACAGGGCAGCTCACAGATTCCTCCCGTTGACACAGCAGCTCAGGTAAGAGGCCCCCACTCCACCGAGGGTGGGCTCGATTTTAAAGCGCTTCCAGGCGCGTCCGGTGGGCGTGCACTTCCGCCCCGCCCCAGGTGCTGCTGGGGAGTGTAGTCCCCCTCCTGGCCGCAACCGCTGGTGTTCCAAGCGCGGCGTCGGGAGGGAGACACGATCACAGGCAGGCAGAAGGGGCCAGGGATCACAGGGCAGCTCACAGATTCCTCCCGTTGACACAGCAGCTCAGGTAAGATGACCACCAAAAAGCACTTTCCTGCTTTGTCAAAATGTTGGAAATAAATTAATTCTCATCAACACGGCCAATGATGATTGTGTCAAGTAATTTTAAGTTATCCTCATCATGCCTTACCCTTTAGAGCTGAATCTTTAATTTGGTAATTGCATTTGTATTCATATAGTACTTACTTTCACTAATGAGCCGTTTAAGTGCTTTATGCCTGGCATCACGCTTCTCTGGAACCCAAGCTTGGTGGTTAGTTCAGTGTTGTTGAATATTGATGGTTATTGGGATTTGACTTCTGAACCCAAGAAAATCACTGCATGCATTCTCTTCAGTTTCTAAAATAACAGAAAATGTTTGTGATCATTAATAAAGAAAGGGGATATATGGGTTCATGCAGATGTTTGGTGGGGTTAACACATGAGATAGAGGAGTGGTAGTTTGAGGTTGCAGGAGTGCCACATTCCAAAAAAGGAGAGGCTGTGAACTTCAAATGAGTTGTGGGCAATTTACAGAACTACAATAATAGAGATTAAGGAAAAATGCATGCGACTTAGAATAGGCTTTGATCAGACAGAAGAGGCAGAGGGTGGAAGGGAAGCAAAAGGCCATTTGAAAGGAAACAGGAAAGGTGACCATCAGACGTTTTAAGTAAAAATCAGTTTATACATGCCAGAATAGGTGGACATAGTATCCTACCACTATGTCCACCTTTCCCCTGTCACTCCATCTCAGCGCCAGGACACTCTAGCCAGAGTAGCTGCTTGTGCTATATCAAATCCTTTCATTTCATTTTATTTAAGGAATATAGAGGGAATTTTTTCAGATACCATACAACAAGACCATATAAAGAAAATTATTTGCATGTGAAAACAGAGCTATATTAGGTACTTTGATTGGCATTGCAATCTGACCACTGCTAGGTTACCACTGGATCGCCATTACAGGAAGGAAAGCTGTTCAGCTCTGGGGTTCAAAATTAAAGTAATGGCTGAATGTAAACATTGAAAGGAGATTCTGAAAATGCTGAAGCGGTTGTCTACTGATCTGCGGCCTTAAGTTGGTTCACCATATGAAGCATAGTGCAATCCATTTAGAATGCTTCTAGTTTGACATGGTACAAGATGGAGGAGGAGGGCAGCTTTCCCAGACAGCGGAAGTGTATCGCCTGTATTCCTATGGCTGGAGATCCAGACACTGAGGTGAGGAGGCAATGAAGACTTTGCTAGCAAAGGATTGCTGGTTAGACTTCCTGAAGCATTGCCCTTTGGTAGATGGTAGGGGGGGTGTGGTGGAACTGTAGAGTCTGTGCAAGGTGAAAGGGGAGGCCTAGTCTTGTGTCTTACTTGACCACAGTTTCAGTTGGGCTGATGACAGGGAACATCTGAAAGCTCATACCTCTTTTTGCCACTGTTGTGGATGTATTTTCAATGTTTAATATAGCATTAGCAGCCTGTGCATGTGTACAAGGAGCGTTTACAGTCTACATAGGAGCTCAAATAGTCTGTAAATGTGCAGACTGCAGTAGATGTGCAAACATGCATGGAAGGCAAGCACACCTTGTCTTCTACAAGTGGGTGCATTTAGAAAGAGGTTACGTGCTGCATAGAAACATGGACAGATACTCAAGCGTGAAAAGGACTACAAGTGTGGGCATTGTTCTTACATTACAAGTCGCATTAAAAGGCAGCATTCTGATGAAATGCAGGGAAAAGCCTGTACTGGCGTGCCACCAAACTGAAGATCTGTGTAGCACACAACTCTATTGTGCTTCCTAGGGGAGAGAGCTACTTCTCGTGAAGTGTGAGTGTAAGTGTGCACTGTCTGCTTTCATTAGCGGTGCATGTACCGGCACAGATTCTCGGGTCTCACTTTCAGAAGCCAAGGCTTGCCACAACGGACCAAACCAACACACCTCAGCAGAGGATTTGGAAAGCAGCCGATGTGAACATTTAACCGAGTCCTTTGAGCGACTGCTTTAATGCTACCCTCGTCTTCTGTACCTTGACTGAGCTTTATAGAGACAGTACCACATTTTGCCAGTTATCTAGAATGAGGCAGCATATGGACATCACCACCCTGAGCAACACCACAATAGTATTTATTTTACCCAATAGCTCTCTGCAAGTGCATGGAATGCCTTCTCCTGGTGAGACTGCTGCCATATGGTGGGACTTGGGACCATTGTGGCAGATCATCGCCAGGTGATGCAAGGGAAATGAAAAGCCCCCTCACCCTGCAAAAATTAAGTGAATCTTGGGGATGTGAATTAGGTACCCAGAAAAACGAGGACAAGCATCCACACACCAGCGCCAAACACCTAGATAGGGCAGCGTACCCCCGGCAACCTTATGCCGGAGCATTGGGTCACATTTTGCAACACATCTTCCCAGTGTGTATTCGGAATCCTAGCAATAAAAAAACACTGATGCCAATGACAGGCACCTGAAGGCATTTAGCCACAATCATGGTAGCAAAGCACTGTAATCCTTAGATCAGGGAAAGACTCCTGAAAAATTACAGACCACTAAAAGCAGCATAACATTGTGTGCTTGCTTGAATGTCTGTAAGTAATGTCTGTAAGTAAAGCCATGGCATGTGCAGTGAAGCCTATTGCTCTCCAATTGAGAACTGCACGGTGTACACACACACTATCACCTCACTCCTGCACAGTTTTCCAGCCATGTGCGCAAGTCCAGGACATCCATTCATGGGCATTAGATGGTCTCGAGAAAGGAGAGGAATCACTTACTTTGTAGAAGATCATCTTGAGGGTACCATAGAAGCCAATGGTGGTGGTAGGGTCCCTTAGAATATCCAGACTCCCCAGTGTGTCTGAGCTCAGCAATGTGAGCCTCTCTCTCTCTCTCTCTCGCACCTCTCTCTTTCTCCCCTCTCTTTGTTGCCTCTCTGATAGCTTTCCATCTACCTTCACCCTCCCTCTCTCTCCCAAACTTGGCCATGCCTGCTGCAATCAAACATGGGGGCATATTATCAAGCACAGCATTAAAATTATCGCCGCTTTAGCGGCAGAAAAACTGCCGCTAAAGCGGCGATAATGGGCTTGATAATATGCCGCAGACAATTCCCATAGAAGCCCATGTTGACACCACAACATGGGCTTTTATGGGAATTCTCGAAGCTTATTATCAAGCCCATTATCGCCGCTTTAGTGGCAGTTTTCTGCCACTAAAGCGGAGATAATTTTAATGCCGTTTCTTGATAATATGCCCCTTGGTGAGCTTGGGAAAGTGACCGAGGCACCAGGAGTGGCCCTGGGCTTTGAAGCTTGCTTTCAAAGGTTCAGCCCACTCGGGAAATGTCCAATGGAATAAAAGGCCTCTCCGGCCTTTAAGATAAAATAAATGACCATCTCAGGATAATCTTTGGATTTCAATGTAATTTTGTCCCTAAATCAATACTTTTTAAAGTCACTACATAGCTAAAGGCCTTTCTAAAGCACTGTTTAACTGTCACTCTGTAGTAAGATGCTTATCAAGGTCTAGTGGAGGGCTTTTGGACAATGTAATACCATATCCAGGAAGCTCATATAATACCACAGCTCAGAGGAAAAATGGATTGCGGCCCTCTGAGTTAATCTATGATCTTTAGACAACGCATTTTGGAAACAAAGAAAGACGATCTCTGCTTACCATTGCCAACGTTTTTTCTCACGTTTATACAATAAACGTTACACTCCGCAAGCCAAAAACTCAACGCTCGTCTCTGCTCTGAACCAGTGCACGTGATCATGATTAAGCCTGGGCAAAGCACTACGCTACGCTCGCGTAGTTTGCGAAGTTTGCGCTACTTTGCACTACGCGAATTGCACGTAGCACAGTGCGAACACGCGTAGCGTAGTGTTGCGTAGTGCAGCGGTCATTTTTTGCTTGCTTGCGGTCCTCAACGTCAAGTTGGCGACCGCGAGCATGCAAAATGACATCCCGGCGAGACTTTTTCCTCGTTCGCGATCAGCAACATCAAATTGGCGATCGCGAGCGTGGAAAATAAACCTCCCGGCGAGATTCTCAACGTGAGGAGGTCAGGTTTCTCATTGCGAGTGGTCGCGTATGCTCGCGACCGCTCGCGATGAGAAACTACCAGTTCGCGTTGAGAAAGCTGCCGCTCGAGTAAAAATTTACTCGAGCAGCAGAAAACTACAGCTCGCACTGTGCAAGATGCTGTTTTCAATGATTGCACAGTGTCGGTTGCTTGTCCGCACTGTGCAATCATTGAAAACGACATCTTGCACAGTGCGAACAGGGTACTACGCAGTAAGTGAAGTGCTACGCGTAGCTCGCGTAGTGCAAAGTGCACTTTGCGTAGCTTCGCGTAGTGCTACTTCGCGAACTACGCCCAGGGTTAATCATGATGTGGCCCCCAGATGTGCTTCCGAAACAAGCGCTTCTCGTCTCCCTAAGGAACCTCGAGACAGTGTGTCTTAAGGATTTTGAAGGCCCTGGGAAAGGCATATTGTTTTTTGCTAATTGTATCCCAAAAACATTTGAAATATGTCTTTTCCAGGGCCCAAAAATCCTTAAGATGACACTGGGCAAAGAGAGATAGAGGTAGGCAGAGAGAAGAAGAGGGGTTCAGATATGGAAATTGACAGAGGTGAGCTCAAGAGAGATCAAGTTTACTTTCAGAGGGGGCCCTTTGGAAGGTGGGCCCTTGGCAATAGCCGGCTTTGCCCATATCTTAAAACGTCTCTGGCTTTAGAGGCAATTTGTTTCTGCAATGAGATTGTTTGTCCAGAAGAAAGCAGACAAATATGCAATGCATTCTGCCATTAAACCTAATTTCCTTATTTCTAGTGTGTGGTCTGTGGCAACGCACGTGTCAGGGGCCCTAATTCAAACAAAGTGAATATGCCCTCCTTAACCACTATTTAGATGAAAGAAGAACAGGCCGAATCTGAGTGCAGTGAGCCCCTGGCAGGGCCTGCTGCAAGTGCCCTGCTCAATTGATGATAGCTATACCCCTGGAAAAGGTGCGTTACTGTGCACAGAGCAGGAGGGGTTGCGTACGGATGGAGCCGAAGAGCTGCCTCTAGGTAGTGCTGCCATGTTCTCTCTTGTTGTGCCAGTGGTTTCACAGAGAACACGACAGGGCCCATGGCTGCGGCTGAAGGGAAAGTAAAAAGGAAGAAGCTGACAAAAATTAAAAACAATAGGGCATATTATCAAGCCAGGCGATAATATCATCGCCGCTTTAGCGGCAGAAAACTGCCGCTAAAACGGCGATAATGGGCTTGATAATATGATCTATGGAATTCCAGTTGAAGCCCATGTTAGATGTGAAGGACATCTAACATGGGCTTCAATTGGAATTCCATAGAGCATATTATGATTATTATCAAGCCCATTATCGCCGTTTTAGCAGCAGTTTTCTGCCGCTAAAGCGGCGATAATTGTATCGCCTGGCTTGATAATATGCCGCAGAGAATTCCAATAGAAGCACATGTTCACACCAGAAAATGGGCTTCTATGGGAATTCTCAAGGGCATATTATCAAGCCCATTATCGCCGCTGTAGCGGCAGTTTTCTGCCGATAAAGCGGCGATAATGTTATTGCTGTGCTTGATAATATGCCCCTAAGTGGGCTGGGAAGCACTGGAGAGAGTCGAGCAGAAGTGAGTTTGAGAGTCAGGGGACCGACCTTGGGGGCCTATTGCCCCTGCGAGTGAGGCTTATCACTGATGTGAACAACTTTTAAGTCGTTCATGTCGGAGATATGCCATGGACCGATACCAATCGAAACTGTCAGCTAATAGGTAAAGCGAGATGAACCACAGTAGCTAATGACTGACAGGGACTGTCTACAGCAGTCTGTATGCTGAAAAGAACCTGCCAGAGTGAGATAAGGACACAGGAAGTGTAGGGTGGTGAAAAATGCATGAGGTGAAACCATGACTAGGGAACCTTGGTGTTGAGCCGCCCTGCCATGCCAGCAGTCCCGGAGGCAGGCTCCTCAGAAAAGCTTTGGTCATCTTCATTATTTATTTATTTTTATAAACCATTCACTGGGCAGATCTACTTGGTAGAGATCTGAGTGCAGAATCAGCAGCATCCATTCAATTCCAATGAACAATAACAGCTTTGTATTCTTTCACGATCAATAAAGCGAGAACCATAAGATGGGAAAAGTGAGTTTAGCGCACGACAAGATTAAATGTGTTGCCTGTCCTCTGACTATTTTAATTTGAGCGACAGAGCTTCCCTAGTGCACAGCTCCCCTGGAAACTTCCAGGCTTTTCTTCTGAACTGAGCATTAAAGTTGAATTAAAGATAAGGCTTTTCTGAGAACTGTCCTGACTCACAAAGAAGGACGTCTCAAAGGCGCAGCGTCAAAGATGTTTAGAGTCAGCAATGCGTGCACCTATAAATTACAAATTGGCCAATCACAGCTGCGTGTTGTTCTTTCAGAGTGAATTACGGCCGGGGCTCTCGAGCGCTACCAGCAAAGGCATTTCTTCTTTCTCTTAACTTGAGTTAAATTCTTCATACATGAGGGAACATTTCATAGATATTTGATTGCTAAAGACTTGCCCTTATGCTGCCTCAGACAGTCGATTATATTTTCAATTGACCTCTCCACAAAAAAATGAGCAGGACCCCCAAAGCCACTTGTCTGAGGGTAAATTCTGTGGGTGACAGGTTTTCCTCTGAGCTGCGTGACAGCAGATATGCAGGGGACAATGCAGTTCAGTTGCCATTAACCTTGTTTTATTGTCAAAAAAAATATGTGAGAGATATATTCGCTAATGTAAGAGAGTTTTCAGCCTCCTCAGCAAACTAAAATAAAACTGCGCTGTTCAGTGAAAATTTGATCAGCTTGCTCTAGTTATTTCGCAACTTTCAGACCGAAAAGGGAGAGAAAAGACGTCGGAAAAGAATAGCCACCGTGTCCATCATAGACCATGGGTGTTCTAGCTTGCATGTCAATAGCGTGGAACTACTAACAAAAAACAACCAGAGAATAATGACGTTATGCACCATCCTCTGATACCTATAAGCAGCCTATGGTTCTCTACTTCAAGTAGATGAGAGTATAAATTAGCCTTTAATTTTTGTTGATGTTGAAACAAATACTAAAAATAATAATAATAAAAAAAAACAACTCTAAAAAAACAACAACTCTAGCTTCATAAGTTCATATGTTCTATTCTATCCATTGATGTCATAGAGTTGAATTTTAACAAACTTGATTTTAAATGGGTTGTGAAGTTTTTCTGCCACAAGCTGCTCGCAATTCTTGTGAATGCCAATGTCTCCACATGAACATCTGGATGTTTGTATCCCTTCTAAGTTGTTGTTAGAAAAAAGATTGACAAGGCCTTTTCAAAGGGGCTGGGCAAGAACTCCAGAGATGGGAAATCCCTGGAGCGCCCAGCACATAGAACTGAAATCAAGAACAAACAGGAGAGTTTTATCAGTAAAATGAAAATTAAAAGAAAGGTATATTAATAATTTTCAATTGTAAAACAAAAAGGGAGATTTTTGTACAGTTGCTTTACTGACAACAGATAACGTTTAAAAAAGGAACCCTAGATTTACTTTGGCATTATCCCATTCTGCTGAACGATTTTTTACTTTGTTTTCCAGTTTGCCAGTCATGGGAAATTCATTCCAAATGATTACGATAGAAAGGAGCGTCTAAACAGTAAATCAATTCTAGAAGATGCACTTGAAGCAGAAGTTGTGTTTTTTGTTTTGCCTTTCAGAATTTATTATGTGTGAGACAGGGCAGTGCATGTGACAGTTTACAATCCATTACAGCACATTTTTCACTAGCAAAGAATATACCGGTGATTTCTTTGAGCCTGACTAACAAAGAAAAATCTTTATGCAGAGATCACTGCACACACAGATTTCTAGCAGTGTAGTTAGTACCCAGGTAGTAATCACCAATTTCCACCAGAAATCTCTGCCGAGTAGTAGGAGGTCTCAATCCTACTTATTCGAAGGGTTGGAGTTTCCTGCTATTACAATTATGACAGTAATACGTTTATGGTTGGATTTGAACTATACGACTGTTTGGGAGATCCCCTCCTTGGAGGATAGAGATCTCTGTCGCCATGGCAGAGAGCTCCAATGTGAAGAGACTAGGGAAACACCAAACAAATAAAAGGACGGCCCGCAAAACTTACAGATTTTAAGAGATAGGCGGCAACTCTGAAGAGGAAGAGAAATTTTACTGAGGAGAAGACAGACCTTGTAGTATTCTTTATGGTTAATCATTACAAGGAAGCTTTATGGTCTGCCTCCACTCACCCTCAGTGGAGCGGATGAGGTGGCCATATGCAGGAGTTGACAAATGATATCAATGCATTGTAGGCAGGGGCACCTTGAAAGATCTCAAGAAAAATCGGCAGAGCAAGATAAGGTTGGTGAAAAAGACCTACATAAAGGTACCATTCTGCCACCGGGAAGACCCATTGTATCGGGAATATTATCTTACTTGAGCCCTTATCCAATTTTAGTGATGATTTTTACAGCCTCGAGTCCCAAAAATCTTCCCCTTTCTCAAGGATGCAAGGGATGTCCTCAATTTGATTAGTGAGATTAACGAGGCAGGAGCCAATATATATTTACTGCTCACACTCGATGTAGAAGCCCTCTACACCAGCATCCCTCAGGACGCTACACTAGAGGTGATAGAGCAGATCTTACTATCTGAAACATGGACATCACCCACCCCTATCAGCTTTATTCTAGAATATGCAACTGTAGCATTGAAACTGAATTTTTTCTAATTTAAGGAGAACATTTACCATCACTCATGGGACATCAATGGGCAGCACCGTCGCGCCTAGTTTAGCCTGCTTGTACATGGCTAATTTTGAGAAGACCTTTACCCTGGGCAACAACAACCCCATTCTTGCTAATATCGTTGCATTGCGTTGCTATATTGATGACATCTTGATCCTCTGGTGGGGAGAATCTCCATTCCTGGACCTATTGATCACATTGCAGAATGGCTGTTTGCAGAGCTCCACATACAAAAAACCCATGGACTGCAACAGCTTATTGCAGTACGATAGTCATCACCCCAAACATTTTAGGAATAATCTACCATTTGCGTAATTTTTGAGTCTGCGCCGCAACTGCAGATTCCTGGATGATTTTGAACGACAAGCCACCACCTCATTAGCCAGCCTTGAGACACGCCAGTATCCCACTCAAATTGTCAAAATGACACGTAAAAGAGCGCGTAAAAATAATAAAACCTCACTTTTGGAAACACTACCCAAAGTCCAAGATGAGTCCCTGACATCTGTAACATCCTTCACACCCAAATCAAACCACAGCAAAAGAGTTATCAAAAAACATTAGGGCATTTTGCAGACTGGGGAGCAGAGATACCCTTTACCCAGGTTTTCTATTAAACGCACATGGAAACTAAAAGACAACATAGTACAGAGAAGACCAAGAACTATGCAGAAACTTACCTAACAACCCTTGTGGGGTCTTCCCCCCGTTGACGGGGCACTATCCATGTTGATCGTGCGGGGTGTGTGCCCTTACTAGACCCTCAAAAACCATACCACTGACTGACCACCAGTTGTAGACGCAACAATCGCATACCAATTGCATCTCTATGAATAGCCTTTCCATGATCCTGTCCCTGCAAAAAGTGTCATATTGACATGACCACACACACGGTCAAAACAAGAATAATGGAACATTGTAGCAATATACGCTGTAAAAGGATCACAACCAAGCTGAGCGCACAGTTTATTTACAAACCTCACTCACATGACTACCTGTCTTGGACAGTACTGGAAATACATCCCAATGCGACCAAAACCTACCTGTTCAAGAAAGAACAGAGATGGATTTTTCACTTGTCTACACATATGACAGGACTGAACGACGATATTCCTTGGGGCGAAATACATAACTGACACTCCTTGCAGCCCATGTCCTATATCACCACTATCCTGATCTCTGGGGACTTGACCCTTATCATCTGATCATAACTAATTGAGTTATCTTTGATATTCCCTTCTATACACTGACCATGTGACCACTGATATATGCTGCCCTTATGATCGTTATGACAAGGACTAGGTAATCCATACAATGAGGACTACTCCCTCATGCGCCATGCAGGAATAAAATACTGGCCATTTGTAAAACCACAACAGATATGATTTTAACTATACCTGCCACAATATTTTAGATTCAGTCACTCTGGATACTTTGTGGTAATCAAGTGATCTTTATATTGAGAGGATCGCAGTTCCACTCATTGATGGCTCGGATTTTCCCTGCAATCACGATCCAACACGGAGCCTGTTTTTGCCAATTTTCCAAAACCAGTGACCTAGAGAGAGACTAGTGGTGCAGGCACACCATAATGATGTATCCCATGATCACTCTTTTTCCCACTGGACTGGCTAGCCTGCTCACAGTCCAGCATTAGACTAGCTAGGGGTTGGTCACACGCTGGGGTGATGTTGAATTGTAAGTAAGACACTAACGGTCTGTTTGTAGGGGCTCTCACCTACGTGATCAATGGCCAATGCATGAGTATCCAACCCTTTTATTTAAATTGTGTCTTCTTTTTTTACCACCACTTCAGGCGGAACAACACTCACCTAGCGCGACTCCACCATCGAGCCTTAGCCTTCCTCTATTAGCGGTAACATTCCACTCTAATCTTTGTGGTAATATCTCCTTTCATTGACCCTGCATTGCACATGAGAAACCTGGTCTAGTGCACACGTTTGGCACCTATTGTGTGGGTACCATGGTGTAACTTGATTCACTTCACAAGAACTTGGTGTGTTCGCTTATCATTATCACCAACGCCATATACAAGATGACATGCCTGTTGTATACGAGTGGGCAACGTTGAAACTCATGCCCATCTACGACCCCACATGGGGTATTTTGACCTCTCCAATCAGTGTGTGACCACTTGATGGAAAGTTTTCCACAGCTCAGTCACTGCACACCACCGCCATTGATGTTTAGTGATGATTGATGAACAGCTATTCCATTTGGGTACTGAATTCAAGCACGCAACTGCTTTGCACGCTCATTTTCATCCAGCACCAATATTGTCATACTGTTGCTGCACTTTTTCTCCTTTCTTCTAGGTCGGCTGACTTATCGATTGCACCAAGGTATATTACATGCCCTCATGCACTGGGAATCACACAGCACTAAGTAAAGCATGCACCTCTGACCGTGCTCCCTTTGAGTAGTTTGAGTTGTTCACATCTCCGGATCCTGACGAATAGCTTCGATCCTTTGTGACATTTTGGAAAGAAACATGTTGGCCAACATTCATACTTAGAGCTAATGTGGACCCTTATATGCTCTTCAGCCAATATCTATTTTTAATTTAACTGAGGGTTCCACACATTAAATATTGAGCTTATGAACACCTCAAGTTATTTTTAGCCACTACTCTACTCACTCACAACACCCTCACATCACACCTCATACTTCACTACTGCAGCTTAAAAGAACTCCAGCAAAGAGCCCCCCTGCGGGGCCTGTTGGGCACTGCAGTGCCGGTACAACGAGGAGCTACACAATGATGAAGTATGACACCCCTTAGGGTGTGTGAGGGCTCTTGCTCCTGAAGGATCAGATCCTCTGACTTGATTCCAAAGGCTCCCCGACCTTCTTCAACTTAGGAATTGCACACCTCTACGTATACATATGTTCCTGGGGGCAGGCACATGTGCTGGACCTTGAACTGCCCGATGTCCCTCCCTGTGATTATTGGTGAAAAAGAACATCAGGACACAGATAGCAAATGTTAAACCTGGAATAGACCTAGATCCTGTCTCTACCTCATTCCCCTCGATTACTGGGTTCTCACGACCTTGCACAATAACATGCTACATGACCTACCTTTTTCAGTGTACCCCAACGTAAGGTCAGATGAGAAGTCAACACCCATCTATCACTACTAGTTCTTCTAAAGCCCTTCCCCATAAACCTCACAGACAGGCAGATATGACACATGTTTGCCTATATAACAACACATTACACTCACTAACAACACGTTACACTTAAAAATATTTAAAGTACACCTAACCACCTTGTTGAGGACATAGATTCCAATCGGACGGGAGGAAATTCCGTTCTGGATTGCACAAAAAACAAATCAGCTTGAAGCAATATTTGCCTATATGGGACCTCAAGACAAACATAGAATTCTCACATTATGCCTAACTTTATGAATGTTTCCTCTAGTAGAAAATTGTGCCAAACGGTGCACAGTATTCGTTTCGGTGTATACCACAGCACATGGTGCACAATCCATTGCTGTTTTGCCTTATGTGCTAAAACAGATTCAAAATTAATATGGGAAGCCCCCAGCCCTAGACTTGAGGATGAAACTGATACACAACTTGGCCACAGTCTCTTCAATTATCTTAATTAACATTAAGGGGGAAGCAGCAGCACTGGCAGTACGCTAGCATCTTGCACAAGTTCCATTAGTGGATCAGGAGCGAGAACTAGCAAAAATGATTGCTGAAACTTATCCATCTATTGAAAAAGATAATTTGGGAGCCAAACCTAATGAACCACAAATTAAGGGCAATTCTGAAAGGAAAACTTCGAACAGGCACCTGAGTCTCCTAAAAATTACTGAGATAATAAGAAAAAGAAAAATTTAAACCACAGGGTGGATCTCATCAACAGGAGTCTTCTGAAAAGTGCTATAATCTGCACGTGGGATGCAGCATTCAGGGACCTGCAGCTGACCAATGACAATGGATGGAAGCAATAAGCCAAGAGGAACAAAGGAAAAGACATGCAGGCCTATGGTAAAAGCACACTAACTGCCACCACAAAAAGGCCACCAGCTACATGATCACTCACAACAAGCAGTAGGCCTGGAAAACAATGAACTCAAGCAGGCCTATATTGACACAGACTTTACAAAATGGCCCCTGGCCACATGGGGATGCTCGGCCAAGGTAAATACTGGCCCTCTATTACAAACACACTCCCATACTGGCCAGACAAAGGAGGCATGCTAAACAACACAGCTTTAATGCAACAATGCCAAAAACAAACATCCACAGGGCTAAGAAAGCTTTGCAAGTTACACAACAACCAAACACATCCAACAAAGGCATTTATTTAACACACATGAAATAAGTGAAATGCCAAAAAAACACATTTTGCATTTCAATCCAATGCCATCCATGCCCTAAATTATGTTTAAATTCAACAGACACCAGAGATAAAGTTGTTTCATTCACCCATGACAGTAGTTCTGGGCCTATTGGTTGGAAAACCTATTTGCAGACTAGGCCACATAGTAAATCAATTCAAATCTATAATATTGCAAATTTATTACAAAGTGTAGTGAACTGTGCTGCATATTTTGCTGGATAAAAGAAGAAAAAATTGCATGCAAAACAACAACCAGCAAGAAGGCATGGCCACCAAAAAGAAGGCGTACAGGCTTAATGCAGAAGCACATTGGCTGCCCCTTCACAAAATGGCCAGCAACCACATGGCCGGGCCACAACAACAAGAAAGGGAAGACAGACAATGCAGGCCTATGGCAAAAGCACAGTGGCTGCATTTACAAAATGGCAGCCAGACACATGGCCATGCCAGAACAACAAGAAAGGATAGACAGACAATGCAGGCCTAAGGCAAAAGCACACTGGCTGCCTTCACAAAATGGCCGACAGCCACATGGCCAGTCTACCACAACAAGAAGCAGTAAGCTAAGAGGAACAAACGAAAAACATGCAGGCCTATGGCAAAAACACACTAACTACCACCACAAAATGGCCACTAGCCACATGGTCACTTGCAACAAGCAGGAGGCCTGGAAAACAATGAACTCAGGCAGGTCTATATGGACACAGACTTTACAAAATGGCCTCTGGCCACATGAGGAGGCTCAGCCAAGGCAAATGCTGGCCCACTATTACAAACACACTCACACACTGGCCAGACCAGGGAGGCATGTTAAAGAACACAGCTTTAATGCAACAATGCCAAATCAAAAATCCACAGGCTCAAAAAGGTTTGCAAGCTACACAAGAACCACACACATCCAACAAAGGCATTTATTTAACACACATGAAAAAAAGTGAAATACGAAAAAAAACACATTTTGTATTTCAATTCAATGCCATCTATGCCCTAAATGATTCAACAGACACCACAGAAACAGTTGTTTCATGCACCCATGAGTAGCTCTGGGCCTACTGACTGAAAAGCCTAATGGCAGACTACTGGGCTAGTGACTTAAATAAATATTACAGATTTCCAAAGTTGGACAAAATGTAGTGAATTGTGCAACTTGTTTCCTTTATAAAAGAAAAATAAATTACTTATAAAGAAACAACTAGGCGCCTACTGAAACTACAGGCCACCCACCACAATAAATAAAAAACAAACGATGAAAAGTACAAAAAATGTAGGTGCAATGCTCTAAACAACACCAATTTTCAAACTTACTTGTGAAATCTCAAATTCAAAAGTCTTCAAATCCAATGATATATATGATGCAGCAGACACAAAGAGTGATCCTTCCAGCTTTAAATCCAAATTAAAAGTGAACAGGAGATGGACAAAGCACTGGGAGGAACCTTCTAGACAGGAACAGGAAGTTGGAGACTCTGTGGCATTTTCTTCCTCTTGAATTTTGTTTTTGTTTTTAAAAAAGGACTCCTTCCACACAAAAGTACAGCTAAATGTCAATCTGAGGAGTTTTTTAAATCCAAATCATCATTTCAAGAACGTTTTGATGCTGCTCGGGAGAGAACCTTCTCCAGATTACAGATTCTGAGTGTTCGGGATCGCTTTCTTCAGAAAGCTTCTGCCGGAAGTCCGATGGCGCACACGAATGACATGTTCGCGATCGCTAATGCAAACTCTCGGGGGACCATGGGGCCAGCTACCAAATATCGTGGTGCTCGTGAACGGATGGGACATCTCGCCAGCATCCGCAGGCACCCGGTAAGTCCCACCCGCACATGTGAAATCACATTTTGGGCACGCGCACACAAAAAAAACCCCTCTTCATTGCAGAATGCAGAGTTTCTGGCAACTCCGCTCTCTATGCAGAACGTGGAGATGCCAAAAATCCACAAACTCTGGAAGCAGAATGGAGTTTTATGCCCAGGTCTAATTGCGATATGCTCCCATTACGGAGCAAGTGTTACTCGGGGTAAGCTGGGGACGAACTATAGTATTGGGGCCAAACAACCCATTTGAGAAAGCACCATACGATGCGTTGGGAGACACACCTTTTGTGGCCAAAAAACTGCAAGTGTTGTTGGTGAAGGGGGTGAAATTTGGCTGAGCGGGGAATCTGAATCCGATTTGATCATGGTGGAAGGTGAGGAAGAGGAAGGCATCTTATTTACGCAAAGCAGCCCTCTCCCCAGCAGTGCAGCAGTATCGCCAACATCAGCAACCACACAATGGCACAAGACTCAGTTTGAGACACCAACATGGACTGCCCCACTGAAAAGCACAATGAGCGTGCCACCGCCTGCTTTCAAGAAGTCACCTGCATCAGTGGTATCAGAAAAGACCACGTTAGCGCTGGACTTCCTCCCTTTTTCTTTTGTGGAAGGGGTGGGTTTTCTTGAATTTGTGGCAGCTATCTTCCCCAAACTGAAGGCTCCAAGCCTGTCCTATTTCGCCAGGGTTGCAATCCCAGTGCTACCTCACAAAGTCCTGGAATTACTTTGATAAGCTTTGCAGCAAAGTTCTGTTCACAGTATCCACCTAACAAAAGACATGTGGGCCAGTTGCCACGCGACAGATTACATGTGCATCACTGCATGCTGGATCTCTTTTGTGGGGGCTACAAAAAAGATATCTGCAGGTGTGAACACTGCTGTGATTTTTAATGCTTCTCACAAGCAATAGCCGCCATATTCGCCATTGAGAAATTCCATACATCTGCAAACATTTTGGAAGACTTTAACAACAAGGTCTTTGAATGGCGAAACCAAGAGGGCTTAACATTGGATTTGCTGCCATGAACAATGGCAGTAATATGCCATGGCCAATGGTGGCTATTTCAGGTTCCTCTATTTGGCACTCTGCATCAACATCATTGAATCAATAAATATCTTATGCAAAGGGGGGATGCAACTGTGAAAAGAATGATCATTGAGATGGACCAATGGGGCCTAGTAAAATGCCAGATAGAGATGCAGCTTCCTTTTGAGATGTTCACACAGGAAGGCAGCACGGAGGACAGTACCATGGGCCAAGCTATCCCAGTGTTGCACATGCTATAGGAACAGCTAAAGGAGCTGTCTAAAATGTACACAGGTGTTGAGGAAAGAAAAATGCGTATGACTTGGTGGGGAGTTTAATACTTTGCTTTTCTGCTAATTCAAGGGTACAACGTTACATTGTGTCACCAAAACATTACATCTGGGCCACAAATCTTTATCTATTGTACAAACCATTACTGTCTACTTTCATTCCTTTTTCTGTCTGGCATTTTGGAAAATACAATTTATGTATAGCTGAGCAATGCACTGAGTTGGAAAAGGACCAGCAGGGAATTAGATGTCCACTCCTTTAGGGCACAAGTCCTGCAGGGCAGCATTCAGGTTCAGAGCCTGATAGCAGTGCTGTTGGCTCACAGCAGCCAAAACCAACAACAAGAACACCAACAACAACAACAGGAGCATTTGCCACAAAATCTGCAACCGAGTGGTTTCTACTGACTGGGCTTATGTCTAGTGCAGAGGCAAAGGCAAATGAGGTCGAGTAAGGTGGAGCACCAGCAATGACCATTAAGCAGATAGTCCAGGCCTATCTGAATGATGCAACAGAGGTCTACCTCGATCAAAAACCATTGGTGTATTGGTATGGGAAGAGGCGCCAATGGCCAGTGCCCAACAGGCTGGCAATAAGCAATCTGGCTTACCCGGTGGCCAGTGTCTCCACTGCATGTGGTTTCAGTACTGCTGGTGCCGCTGTCACAGTGAGAAGGAGCAGTCTCTCTCCCCAAAATGTGGAGAGATTAACCAAGATCAAAATTATTCAGCACTTTATACCACTGGATTATTCCATACCTGAAGTATGACAGGAAGAAGATGAGGGAGACTCAGGTCATGGAAGTAGTGTGGTAGATGACCAACTTCTGGTTGAACCACCAGAGTTTGAGGACAAGCTCTACTTCCTTGACTACTTAGCCTGGGACAACAATGATAGAACTTTCTCTCTCAGTCTCTAGTCTATCGCTGATCTGCTTTCTTAATTTGACGCCCCCCAAAACAAAGATATAGCTAGGGGAACATTATTAGTTACTTTAATTTGTTTGTGTCTGGTTGACTACTTCATCCCCACCATCTTACTCTTAGACACATTTTATTGCCGGATTGGAGTTGCAACTGTGTGCAATGAAGAAATCCCAACTCCCCATCCACACCCATTTCATTTCCCTCAAGGGCATTGGATGGAGAATGCAAACAAATGTGTGCCTGCCTTCATTCCTGGGCTGTGACTATCTATCCTTTCCTAGTTAATTACCTTAGCTAGACTGTCCCACATGTGGCAGTATTTGATTTTCACAGGACAATCTCTTCTTCGTGGACAAAGTGATCTGCATTCTGCAATGTACCATGCAAGAATTGATCATGGAAAGCATACAAGAATAACAGGTAAATGGCATGCAATGCTAGCTGAATGATTGTTGTTTTTTGTGCCCTTGTGATGTATGTTGATTGATGATTAATGTGCTGGCAGACAGTGTGACAATTGGTGTTTTTTTATCTGTAACTATTACCCTTAAAATGTGTTTGAGATGATTTAAAATGTTGGTGGCCTACCGATGGCTGATCAGATTTCCCCTGAAGGTGATTTATTTTTCCTTCCCCTTTGAGAGATAGTGAGATTCCTTCACTGGGTCCACTCCACACTGATTTGTTTTATTGTTTTCTGCTTTATACTCCTCAAAGAGTCAGACCCAACCAGTCCCTTAGATAACGCAAATACAAATCTATTCTAAACTAAAAATGACTCAATGTTTCTCTTGTTGTGTGACATTTTTTTTTTACTACAGGTCGATCTATTGTATTTGAGTTGGGCCTCGGGACACAGTTAGTACAGAGCTTGATACCTTACTCTGAGTCAGACTCAGTAGGATCAGAGTTGATGGAATGACTCTGGGCGTGGGTGTGACTACTTCGAGAACTGCCAGCAGAAGTAAGTTTTCAACTTCACTAAAATCAACAGCTTTGGTGATCTCTTTGAAGTGGCCTAAAACAAAGAAAAGACCTGCAAAACTCTGTGTAGTGGTGGTGAGTGGTGACAGCAGTGTGTTGATCTTACTTGATTGGGAAAATGCTATGTTGCTGGGTGTGTGTGTGTGCTCACTGCCAGTGCTATCTGGCACAAATTCAAAGCTAAGTGGTGGATGGATAGGGGGCCTATTGTTGAAGGCAACTGGAAACAGACATTTAGTCAACAATGATAATCACATTATGCATGTGCTGATGTTGCTGTAACTGTTAGCTACATATTATTGTTATGATTCATGCTGATGAACTGATGATCATGACAGTTGCGAGTTTGATCAGCCTGATACCGAGAGTTACATGCATCTACTCTTTGTCTGATTTTTTGGTTGTTGATAGATTGCCCTCACCTAATTGTTCATTCATGCACCAGGCATAAAATGTTATATACAAGTGCATAAAGGACTACTCTTCTCTATTGTCTTGTCTGCGCTGCCTTTGGGTCTTCTTGGTGCACTCCTTATGCAGTTTAACTTCTTTCTCCTTGATTACTCAATATCATTTTTGTTTTTCAATCTACAGGCCCTCTTACCCTGAGCCATACTGGAAAAACAATATAACATACTCACGCTTACCTTATCGAACCGCATCAGCCAGACAACCAAGATTGACAGACAGTTCAAGAAGAATGCAGATGCAACTTCCAATTTGGCAATACAGTTTTATTTTTCATTTTAGTAATCATTAGAACTGTGTTTGTTGTTAATGTTTTCTTGACTCCTACAGTTGTTTTAATTTTTATATATTTGCTATCTTGCCAAGCTTGGTACACAGAACCTTTAGATATATAATGTCATTTGGGTCTCTGTGGGGGGACAATTTGATTTGGTTAACCTGTACTACTCATCATTCCTCTGTTTTCTTTTCCTCCCATAACAGATTTAAGATGTTTGGCTGCTCGTTGCCAGGATAAATATTGTCCTTGTGTAGTGTTTATCTTTTCAAACATTCCCTCAAATCCTCCTTCCCATCGATTCATCAAACGCTTAACCCTCTTTTCACGGGCTGTGTGATTTATTGAGGTGTGACTACATTTACACGATTAATTGATCACACACTAGGGTGGGGCAGATGTGGTGAAAGCAACAACAACTCAATGCAGGTCTGGGATCTTCAGCTCTAAGTATAGTCCACACTTGCAATATTAATTTATATTAGCCACCCACACACAGTATTCAATACTTTTTTCAGAGGAACATCATTGCTAGCATCATCCTCTAGGCACTGTATTTTGTCAAAGTTTATGTTTGTCCACTTCGTAGCTCGAGTCGTCTCCATTTTGTAACTTTTACTAGCTCACTATTCTGATTAATTCAATTTAGCATTGCTTATCATATTTTCTCTATTGTCTCGCCTCTTGTTGTGTACCAGTAGTCTAGTCTCTGGTGACTGTCTCATTATTTTTTAAAGCTTGCATAAAATAATGGCATTAACTCAATTTTTATTTCAATTTGTTTAGTTCCCTGCGATGAATAGTCCTTATCCTACAGTTTGAGTTTGGCTAGGAGGGAGTGGGATCTCACTTCTGATGCCTTCACTGTTAGACTAGTCCGCTAGCATGCTGCTATTATTACCACCACACAGCACCTTGGGAAACCATGCAACCCTTGCTTCATCTAATCAGGTAAGAGAAGAACTGTGAGTGATTCATTGTTGAACATCAATAATCCTAGACATAATGGAAATTCACACACCCACCCATCCTAGTCCTTAGGGGTTAATATAGTTGCAGACTGCAGAGACTAGGAGGAGAGAGTAGTAGGACAAGGGAGGGTACTACATAACTTTTTTGTTATTGTTACACTATCAGCAGATTTTAAAAACTGGCTGTGGCAAAGACAGCAGTGAGAAGTAAAACAGTAACCCACCAAAAAAGATTTAAATCATAACGTACAACTATAGCAAATGTATTTCCCTAACAAATATAGACTAATAAACCCACAACTGGTCCACCCCTCTTCCTAACCCCAACCAAAGTCCCAAGTCCCACCCAACCAAAAAAAGGATTTAGAAAGGGGCAGAAGAGTTTGCCAAATGGTGGGCTAGGTGCTTCCCAACATGCCTCTACAATTTGCCAAGACGCTCCTCGTTCCTGGATTAGCCTCTGTAGAATGCAGCGCTGAAAAGCTAAAAAAACAGTGGGGAGCAGCAGTAGTGGAATGGCGATGGATGGCTGACTTTGGACTGCAGCAACAGACTACTGGAGGCACTGGGGCATGGCTGGGGCCCAGGGTATTTGAGGCTGCTGCTGCCTCCTCCTTGGCCACCAGCCACTGGTACTCAGCCCTGATGGCCTCCAGTGAATACCGAAATGAGTAAGTGCCTTCTGTGAATACCAAAATGGTAGTAAGTTTAGGATTTTGTCTTAAGTTAGTTCTGTGAATAGGGCCCTCACATCCTGGAGCCCAATGGTGAGTCATGATGGTGCTAGACAGTCTTATACCCGCTATCTCTGATGTTCTAGTAGGCAAAATGTTAACAATGAGTCCTTGCACGCCGTAACTAATGTGCTCCTTCTACTTGCAGTGCTGGCGGTCATTGAGTCGTGAGTGGGAGGGGATGGGGGCCATTCACCGACCACAATTGAGTACTAATTAATCTTGGTATCATCCCAGAGTGGGCGAACTCCCTTGCCCTACCCACCTTCGATAACAATGACCCCCGGTAGAGTGCTTGCTACATGGATTGTGTATTATGATACTGACATGCCAGATCTCGTATACCGTTCCATTGACACACGAACGACACCGGGGGATATTAGGGATTCTTCTGTCTGCGGCCTCCCTGGATACACACTGTTGCCTCCAATTGTTGTTCTTTACATTAATTTTACAGGGCATTACAATGTATTATTCTAGTTTTCCTGCTGGCAACAGAGACAATACTTTGTTTACTAATAGGTGAGTGAGTTCAGATAGCCACCCACACACAAATTGTTTGTATAAAGAGAGAACCTGCCTCTGGTTTAGCTCAGTCTTCTGATTATAATGACATTTTTATGTAGTCTTAAACTAAGATATTATCTTTGTTTAGATATGCCGCACTGTGAGTAGGTTTTGGTTTCACACACCTACTTCCTGTCACTATTTCCCTTGATATGTGACACTGCATCACCTTGTTTCCGTGGGATGACCACCTACACACTGTTGGATGGTCACCTTTGTGTCCGAACATGGAGAGAGAGAGTTGTTGTGAGCATGATCATTACTGACTGATACAGTTGCGATTAAATATATTTATTTGTATATATATTTTTTCTGTATCCTTCTCTTAGGTCACTCTGAGACACTGTGGGTACTCTACCCACAGCGTTGTGATGTGGTAGGTAGTTCACACCTACCACACTGTGTAGATAATTGAACCACTAGGTCCTGATGAATTGGCACGGATCCTTCTGACCCAACGGCATGAAACATGTTGACCCAGAGAGTTGAGCATAGTTAAACTGAATCATAAACTTCAGATAGCTGGCCCTTTTTTCCATGTTTTTAATCAGGTGGATAGCCAGTCTGAATAAAAGTATTTTTGGACTATCCAACTTGTTTTAACCACTTATCATCACATCTACACTCCACAAGGCCCCTTACCCCCATTGCACCATAGGGCTAGGAACAAAAGATCTCTGCTAAAGAGCCCCTTTATGGGTGCTCGTCGGGTATTGCAGCGCCGACCTGATGAGGAGAAGACCCATATGATGAAGCATGACACCAAGCTGGCTGGGTGTGTGAGGGCCCTAGTTTCAACAGGAGGGATTCCCCTCCTCCTAAAACTGTCGAGAGCAGCACACACCTGGGTACTGATTGAAATCACTGTTGCCATTAAGGTGCGCGCGCGTGCACCTCTATTAATGTGAGCGCACACTGCCGTATGTGCAGCGCGCGCACACCCATGATCTCCCGCGAGTGAATCGTGCCGCTGCTTTAAAAAAGCGAGCAGCGCGAAAATCACTGCTTCCTGGCTGCGGTGTGCCGGGACTCGGGATTGAAGGTAAGGCGGGCTTTGGGGCTTGGGGGCTTGCGGCTGTAGGCACTTGCGGGGCAGATTGTGGGCTTTTGTTTAAGTATTCATGTTAATCACAGCCCTTCACGAGCTGTGATTAACATGAATACTTAAACAAAAGCCCACAATCTTCCCCCGTACCGCGATTTACTAACTAAAAAGCACAGCAAGTTTAAAAACACAGCGTGTACTTTGAAAAGTACACGCTCTGTTCTTAAAGTTGCTCTTCTTTTTAGTTAGTAAAGCACGGTGCGGGGAATATTGTGGGCTTTTGTTTAAGAATTCATGTTAATCACAGCCCCTTCACGAGCTGTGATTAACATGAATACTTAAACAAAATCCCACAATCTTCCCCCACACCGCACTTTACTAACTAAAAAGCACAGCAAGTTTAAAAACACAGCGTGTACATTGAAAAGTACGCGCTGTGTTTTTAAAGTTGCTCTCCTCTTTAGTTAGTGAAGCGCAGTGCGGGGAATATTGTGGGCTTTTGTTTAAGTATTCATGTTAATCACAGCTCGTGATGGGGCTGTGATTAACATGAATTCTTAAACAAAAGCCTACAATATTCCCCGCATTCCCCTATAAGGGAATCAACCCTGATAGGAATTTATTAACCACAGGAGGTGCTCCCAATTCTCAAGGCACCCACTGCAGGGATGACAATTCTGCCACAAGTAACAGGTACTTTTGTAAATATCTCCAGCCTGTTGGCCCAGTTAGCATGGGATATTTTGCTTGGTGCCTTTACTGGTGTGCTTGAACCACCATATGTGCTGGTAAGGTGTATCCTAACCCACAGAAATGTACTTATGGGTAAGCTGGTGCTCTTCCACAACCACTGGCAATGCTGCTTTATTTTCTTCAGCAGCATCACAGCTGTAGTGGCCTGGATCTGCCCTCCTGTACAGCTCTGGTTGCCTCTTAATTTCTTGACCTAAGGTAGTCCTATCAGCGCCACATAATCTGTAGACAGACCACTCTCTCCACACTCTTGGCTTGTGAAGATAAATCTATTGTCCAAAGAAGAGCCAATTGTACCAGAAGCATTTTAACATGCCACATAATTAGCACAGTATTAAACTTGCCAGCAGGACAGCTCATGGCTGATTTCCACTAAGGCTGGCTCGGGAAAATATGCACAATTTGATGTGTGCATCAATGAACTCATTCATGACCCCTAATTAGTAATATGACCATATATGCCCTTTCTAGTTCATGCAGATAGAAAGTTAGGCAAGCTTCACCCAAAGTGCAAACCAGTTTATGCACAACATATTTACTCTTTTCCTAAAAGAAAGGAAACATCTTTCTTTTGATTTCTAATTGAATTATAAGGCCTTAGCGAGCCATAACCAATTTAATCTGAGTCTCATTTGTGACAGTTCACCCAGGGCACAGATGCCAGGCAGAATCAGACAACAGACTTTCCCATTCGAATCATCAAAATGATCACTTTATTGCCTTGATTAATGTGCAATTACCCAAAAGTAAAGATTGAATTGTATTTCTAGTGGTGTCGGATCATTGACCACAATGAATAATTTTATATGTTGTATGGGGCAGCACACTACTTAGGAATTTCATAGGGTTTTTGCATTCAAAATTTTCAAAAATACCGTATTCCTCATGTTCTGCTCATTGACAGAATCAAATTACTTCTAGATTTTGGTCTCCATGGTGTAAGGAATTTGATATTGAAGCGCGTCTGTTCACCGGTTTTTGCCATTAGACAGACAGAGAAATGGAGAGGTAAATCAATGTGTTAAAAGTTATTTAAGATATTACGCCTTTAAATAAGATGAGGATTATTGTAAAAGAGTATAGTCAGCAGAATGAACCTACTTTAATACTGACCAATCATTTTTGGGAAAGTCTCTCTTCTGTTCTGGTGTGAACCTGGGCTTCTATTGGAATGCTCAAGGGCATATTATCAAGCTCATTATCGCCACTTTAGCGGCAGTTTCCTGCCGCTAAAGCGGTGATAATTTTAACGCCGTTATTGATAATATGCCCCTTGGAGTCTTGTGCTTTTCTAAACCTGAAGTGTACTTGCCTGTGTAACCAATTCATGTCATGGAGTGTTTATCCAATTTGCAAACCGACCTTAAGACCCTTAACGTGGTGCTGTATGTGTAAAAATGCACCATCTTTTCACTTTTTTATGTAAACGTTTGGAGTGACATTTGGTGCTGCACACGCGCGTGGTCTGGTTCCTGGTGCTGCACACACGCGCGGCCTGGTTCCTGGCGCACATAGCCAAGGTTGCAGTGCACAGAGACCCTCCACTGCCGCACACAGAGGAAAAAAATGAGAGGGAACATTGATTGACATATCTCTCTCTTTCGTCCAACGACTAGAGGAACTGCATACCCTTTTTCTGACGATATGACTGGGCAAGTATGCTGGACCTCTCTCTTCTAAAAAAACCTCTAGTCCCTCCTTGTGTGACTGATTGTACACATTATTACTAACATGTATCTATATGCCTGCATAAATTAACTGTTTTAGCACTACAATAGAATTCTACCTTCTATTTACTCAATTGGTGCTTATAACCGTATACATCTCCTTGTGTCTAATGGTTGTTGCAGCACATGTATTTTTTTTACTAGAATGACACTGGTTCAATAAATGCTTATTGAAAATGTCTCCACCGTTTATTCTGTGTATCTCTCTGAGACCGAGTGAGCACGAGTGACAGCGAAAAGTGCTGTACTGTTTCCATGATCCCTGAGGGGTCAGGGTTGTCATGTTCGATAGTTGCCAAAAACTATTCACTCCTTGGTAATAGGGGATCATAGTGGCACTGTGAGCTAGCTGGTCTACAGACTAACATATCCTCTAGGGTTGTCTGGAATCAGTCTTGACTCCAATCCCTTAGTTTATGTTGCCTAAACATGCAGATCCTATATAGATTTGTAGGAACTACACGACACAGGATGTCAGACCACCGGTGCATCATCTGATTATGGGTGCACGGGACCCCAGAGCAGTGATACACTGACTGGCAAACCTTTGCCCAGTGCTGTTGGTGCTTACAGAGTCCGTACCTGGACCCAAGCCTGCCACATGCTGCCAGGGTGAAGAGGAGGTAGCGATGGACATTAAAAAACAGCTCTGCCTCCTCCACCTTAGAAAACAAAGCCCAGGGCTGCACCCCTTCCTGGTGCCGCCTTCCTTGTTGCTGCCTTTTTTGTGGCACCCTTATCTGCCATGATGCGGGGGGAGAAAATGTAGACAGTATAGAAACAGGAATAAGAGGCAAAGAAGTAAAATAAATTAGGAAGGAAGTAAAAGCAAATACATTAAAAAGATGAGAAAGATGGGATGCGCAGCCGCGTGATGCAGTTTGCGCAATATTTCTGTTCGAACACGTAATTTGCATTGAAGTACAGTGGAAATGTCCCACAAACCGGCACGACAAGGAACTCCGCACGCTCGGGTAACTCCATGTAGCACAGCGGAATTTTCTGCAACTCTGCGGGGTTCCTCTTAGCACTGCTACGTGAACTCCGCCCACCCTTAATTAGACCAGCCCAGATTTGTTCTCAGCCGGTGTCCCAGAACTGTTACAACAGTTGGAAAATAGATCATTGTCCTATGTTGGTAACATATACTGATGATGACTTAGATGGCCATATGGTCAGAGTAGATCGCATTATTTTGGGATTTGCTATGGTTGGATACAAATTCAATTTAAAAAAATCTAAAATTGCCTTTCTCAGTGTCTTTTTCTTGGCAAATGTGGGCAAAAGCTTAGCACCATACTTTTTATACAAGTGCGCTCTTTCACAACCACCAATCTCAATAAATTGGCTACAATCGCTTTTAGGGTTTCTACATTTTGGACGAACATGCATTCTAGATGATGCACAACAGATAAAACTGTTTTAAGATGTGATCTGCCCAGTCTACTCAGGCAAATCTTGAACACCAGAACACCCACAGATTTTAGGCACGGTACCAGATGAAATGCTAGCTGCAAAACACTTACACACACGTGAAAACACAATAAACTTGGTGATGCGCATACTTGCGAGACCCCAGGATTCAAATATGTCACATTCAAGAAAGGTGATACTGTACCAACAGCTTGTACAGTGTATCTATACTCCAATGCTGAAATGCGTTTGGCACCAACTAAAAAAATACTGACTTCTGTTCATACACCTGTGGTAAGAGAAAAAGATTGTTGGCTCAGGGAAAACACATACTTGTCTTGACTCCTATCCCATACTGAGGGGCTGCCACAAGGGCTAGTGTTTTTAATGCAAAAGCCTTAAACAGTGGGACAACTCTCTAACAGCAACTGATGTAGATTACAAATTTTACTCTACACAAGCATAACTACAATATGAACAACCATATCCTCTTCCCAGTCAAATAATGCCTCTAGATCAGTATGACTTTATATTTTACACTGATGGTTCTGCCTAGCCTGCAGTTGGAACAACGTATCAATACTCCGGCGCTTGTACAGTGGTAAAGGGTAAAATGAGGGATGGAGAATTCAACATCTAAAAACATATACACAAGCACCAGGTGATTGCACTGCACAGCTGGCTAAACTGAAATCTTTCATTCTGGCATTAACAAATGCGGATCCCGAATTCCCCAAACATAGGGGCCGATTCCGATCCGGGTCGGAAGGGCACCGAATGCGATCCGGCCGGAAAAACTACGAGCCGTACGCGTTTTTTCTGGCCGACTTGTACAGCTGTACGAGCGAGCAAGTACGATGCGAGCTACGTGAAATTCACCGACCGAGTCATTTCCGGGTCTGAACCGCTCCGTACCTCTCGGTCGGAAGCTAACCGTGGCGTGCAATGGATGCGATTTACGACCGAGCCAGTACGATGCACGCGTCGGACAGCCTGTGCGAGCCGGAGAGTCCGGCACGCAAAACGTCCTGGTGGTTGCCTTTGGGGGTCCGCGTCGGACCCCCTGACACCCACAGCCCTACGACTCGCATACAGGGGCAGACCCATGGCTCTACCCAACACAGGCATGTACGGTGCGGATGGCACCGACGCGTACCCACTGTAGGGGTGCACTTTTCTGCGACATACCCATTCAGTCAATTGGAGCCCATGTACGCGTCGTACGACCGGCTACCATTGACTTCTATGGCAGTCCGACCGAACCGAGTCCGGCAGCATACAGCTGCATCGTACTCGCTCGGTCGGACTGCAGGCCTCCGGCTCGGTTGGAAAACACTCCGGATCGGGCTCGGTCGGAGTTCTTTCCGACCCGGATCATAATCGGCACCCTAGTGTTTGATTCATATATCATATCATAAAATCTTTACTCGGTGGTGTAGGAAACAACCATAAAAAAGCATAAAAACATAATAAATATAGCGTCTATAATTGACTACTTTGAGCTTAACAAAGGCTCTGTGAGCTAGTGGTCCACTCTTTGGGAGGCGTTTAAAGCCTACATGTGAGGAATATGTATCTCTAGGCCAGAGCTTTCCAAAGTGTGTGTCGCGACACGGTACTGTGTCGCCTCCGATCTGTGGGGGTGTCACGCGACGATGACGTCTGCGGCCAGATTAGGGCGAATGCTCTTACATTCAGTGATGCAGTACGGCGTAGGAAGGAGAAGCATGCAGTGAGCACGGAGCCGCCTCTGCTCCCCAGGTACATTTTCGAACTTTTAAAACTCTGTTTAGGCCCCAGGCAATCGTTCTTGTTTAAGTCCAATATTATATGCATTCTGGGAGTTTGAGTTGTATGACGCTAGGAGGGTGTCTGCTGCTGTTAACATGCTCTGTAGTGCCTCCCTCCTCCCTGGGCCCAGCAGGCACGAGTCTCGCCTGCCAAGTGCTAGCCTCAGCCTGCCGGGGGCACCGGTTGTTGCGAACAGGATTCCTGCTCCTTGTCGGACACCTGGCGCACTAGTTCAAGGCGCTGCATCTTATTACTTAGAAAACTCAGGCGTTAGCAGAGAGGTGGGGAGTCTGTCCAGCCTCAGGGCCATGGGCTTTTTATCTTATGACATCCGCATTTTTTTACGAAACGTTACATGTAATTGTATTTCTGTCTATTTTGTTGAATTTATTTCTCAGTAGTTGCACTTAATAATTAGATCACAACCAACTACTCCTTGTAATGCATAAACAGCAGAAGCAATGCTATTCCAGGGGCGGCTCTCGCAAGAAGTTACTGAGAGAAGAGTGACAACGAAATAGTGCCACAGAGATATGGGGGGGGTGAGTGATAGAGGGAAAGATAGAGAGCGAGCGAGAGATAGGGGAGAGACAGAGAGCGAGAGAGAGAGAAGGAGGGATACTGAAGGATGGAGACAGAGAGAGATAGGAAGAGAGCGAGAGAAAGAGAGAGAGAGAGAAGGAGAGAGAGAGAGAGAGAGAGATACTGAAGGATGAAGAGAGAGGGCGAGAGAGATATTGAGGGAGAGAGCCAAAGAGAGAGAGACAGAGAAAGAGAGAGAGGGAGAGAGAGACTGAAGGATGGGGAGAGAGAGACAGAGCAAGAGAGAGGAGGGGGAGAGAGGGAGATAGAATGAAGATGGGGAGAGAGAGACAGAAAGATGGAGAGAGGAGAAAGGGAGAGAGAGAGGGAGAGAAAGAGAGAGGAGGGGAAGAGGGAGAGATTCTGAAGGATGGAGAAAGGTAAAGAGACAGAGAGAGGAGGAAAAGAAAGGGGGAGAGAAAGGGGGAGAGAGAAAGGGGAGAGAGAAAGGGGGGAGAGAGAGAGAGAGAGAGAGAGAGAGAGAGAGAGAGAGAGAGAGATAGATAGAGATAAATATGGATAGTAAGGCACAGTGAAGTAAGGATGATGTGCCTTTTGGCACGCTGAAGAAAGCGGTCCCACCTGAGTTCAATGCGTAGAGACCGGCTGATAAGTTGCATGATTGTTTTACCATTCACAATTACCCCTTGCGGACTTTGTGCATGGTTGGAAGTGCGTGCATCTGCCCTTTTTGTGCTGTAAATCACTGGGGCATGTGTCAATGTGTGCATGATTATATACTTGTTTCAGACACAAACCTAACCTTGCTTACACCCAGTTTTGCCAGTCACTGACTTTGTTAGAACAGATTCACAATTGCTTTATTAACCTTCCTGCTTTCTCAAATTTCCTTTTAAATGCACCATTTGGCAATTCTTTTTAAAAAAAATTCTCGGGGGGGTTAACCGCCCCCCCCCGAACCCCGCTTAGGTGGTTCTGGCTCGCTCGCATTACCGTGTCACAAGATGAAGAATGTCTAAAAGGTGTGTCACCAACATGAAAAGTTTGGAAAGCTGTGCTCTAGGCCCTGGGAGTGCTTAAAGACTTGCGCGGTTCAATTGCGCGCATTGAGAAGCAATTAGCTGAGCTGGACAACATGCGGGCTGTGGGCCCCGATCCTGACCGGCTCGCCCGTTGCTTGATGCTTCTCACAGAATTTAGAGACGCGGCAGAACTCGAAAGTCGTTTTTTAAGCAAGTTTGCCTTAGCTTGGCGTTATGGGGAGGGGGATAGACCTGGCCACACATTAGCACATCTAACCAGACCATCGGTGGGCCAGTCTTACATTACTCGCATTAGTTCCTCCACAGGTTGCACATTGCACAGCACCTCCAAGATTCGAGACAAATTTCTATCTTACCATTCCGCTTTGTATGCAGCTCAGGTAATGTAAGATGGTGTGGACCGGGATAGTTACCCAGCAGAAATTACAATGGCGGGACTTGAGAAATTCAAGCAGCAGTTCCTGGCGGAGCCTTTTTACATTGAGGAGATTGGCAGCGCTATTGACACCATCCATGGCTTGACAGCGCCGGGCCTTGATGGCTTTACCGTTTTTTTTTACAAAACATTTAAGGATTTGCTTTCACCCTCTCTATTGGACGTCTATAACGAAGCGCTGAAATGAGAATGTTTTATATGCTGTCTCCTGTTTTTTACAAGCTGTTTTGAGATTGATGCATTTAAGGTCTGATTGATTAAGTGTATGGCTGCTAATGGGGGTTTTAATGTGTTATTTTTGTTGCTTTGTAATTAACTTTTAAAAGTTATAATAATTGCACAGGTTTTTAAAATCTTTATTTTCCCAATTTTCTTATAGTTAACCAACCACACTACAATTGTGAAATAACAATCCAAATAGACAGCAATGCAGTTGCATCAATAATCAAACACAAATATTTAACAAAGCATAGTATCAGGGTATATTGTACAACAGTAATTTGGAACACCCGCGCGTGGGTCACCCAGTGCAAATTAACCCAAGCGGCCACTTCAGGATGGACCATCCAGGGGTGAGGGGGCAAATCTCAGCAATCTGATAAAGTGGGATGTATTGAGCTTACCCCACTCCAGCGGGAACTATTCCATTGGGTGGTTGTGTGGCAGAGGCAGAGCTAGACTCCAGCAAGTAAGCCTTAAGCGGCTCCCAAATATCTTTAGGACGGGAGGCAAAAGGTTGGGTACTGGCATATAGTTCACAATTGGCACTGCAGTATGTTAGACTGTGGAGCCAGTCCCTAACAGTAGGCGACGCTCTGCTGCCCCATTTAAATGCTATCGCCCTCTTAGCAAGCAAAATGGCAATGGCTGTGAATTTACAGATCTTTTTTGGGAGCCCACCTACGTAACCCAGTAACGCAAGTTCCGGCAAAGGGGTGACTTCCAAGTGAATTATTTGTGATATAGCCTGAAATGATCTCCAAAAGGTCCCAATCTTGGCACAATTCCATGTCAGGTGAGAAAATTAGAGAAACAGGGGTAACCCTATAACCCAAGGAACCTGGGCCTTATCAACAAAATGTAAACAATGGTTCCGTAGGGAAGCAATTACTTTGAGTCATACCAAATCAAGGACCACAGCATATACAAATCAATTGAATAATCAATATCAAACAGAATTATATACTTCTAAGTATAGCAATTTATTTCTTTGTATTTTGATTTGAAAATAAACAAAATCCGAAAATTGAAAAAGATAAAGCTAAGGCTGTATATACAATATTTTTGGAAAACGACGCAGTGAAAAGGTGAATAAAGTGACTCAGTGCAATAAGTGACAGTGCAAATAATTACAGTATATGTACGTATTTACAAGATATAACAAAAAATATGTACAAAATTCCTAATTTTTGACAAAGTCCTTAGTTTCCTCATGGGTATGCGATAAACCTTGTAAGGCACATGTCCTATCTTTTAATTGTCAACAAGGAAATCAAGTTAATAAGGGACTGGGGAACCGTCAACGTTTCGACCCTGCATCAACCGCTAATTGTAAGTAGTCGTAACGGGTCTTCTTCAGGACACGGGAATTGTATACCAGCCTAAAAAATATAATAAATTGGTATCAATGCTGTGATACAAAATTTCTTTAAAACTCAATGTGAAAACCATGGAGGGTATGCTGTATACTGGGATCTATAGGAAACCTATAGAGAGAAATGCTCTTCTGAGATACAATTCCAATCATCCTCGCAGTCTTCGTGACAATCTACCTTATGGGCAGTTCCTAAGACTGCGTCGTAATTGTACTCAGAGAGCTGACTATTTTGCAGAGGCTATAGTCCTAACAGAAAGACTAAGGAGTAGAGGCTATCCCAGTACTCTCCTGAAACGAGCCAAAAAAAGAGCGTGGTATTGTCTAGGACACAGGAAAAAGTGAATGACAGAATGGTATGTGTGACTACTTTCAATCCTGACAGCCAGGCAATTAAGAAAGTAATAACCAAGTATTGGAACTTGGCCGCCACAGAAATAGGAACTACAGATCCACCACTGTTTGCCTTTAAACGAGGTAGGAGTGTCAAGGATGCTGTAGTTAATGCTTTTCTTCAAAGTCCCCCTGTGCCAGACTTACGCTCACAACTTTCATTACCACCCATCTTGGGGCATAGAAAATGTGGGAATTGCAAAGCTTGTTCGTCTACAATAGAGGGTCTTGACTTTGTTTTTGGTACAAGGAGTTACACACGACCTGTCTTTATGAACTGCAACAGTTACAATGTAATTTGCGCAATATATTGTCCCTGCGATAAAATCTATGTAGGGCAAACCACCCAAAAAATAAAGTGCAGAATTTTACAACATAAGAGCAGGATTAAATGTAAAACACAAGGGGCCCCGATGGTGGACCGCTTTCTAAGCTCTAATCATGCACCCGACAGTTTAAAATGGACAGTTGTGGAAAAAGTGCGGTTGAACCCGAGAGGGGGTAATGTAAATTCCATTCTGAACTACAAGGAATGCAGATGGATCCATGTTTTGGACTCTGTAAAGAGTGGTTTAAACGAAAATGAGGAGACCAACAAACAATTAGGCGTACTATGTTTTGGTTAGTGAAAGCAGATATCAGTATTTGGGGGTGAGAAGTCCTTCCAATCTGTTGTTAAAACTCGGGTATTGGCTTAATTGTTTGTTTAGTTACATTGCACTGTATAACAGTAATGATTTTGTAGAGGGAATTTACATGAGCTGTTTCTTCTCCCCCTTTTTTTGAAAAAAACAACTGTACAATATATTGTTTTTCGAAAGAAGTTTTATTGAAAGTATATATTATATACGGAAAATGTAAACACTTCTATATGCTGTCAACTACACTGTGACTTTTTATGCTGTGCCCTTTGTTTGATGTCCAAATTGGCCATTTGTGATGATAAAAAAGAAAAAAGAGCTGCATACCCTGTGAAGGATGTGCGATAGCTTTGTATGGGCAACTTGTCAATCTTTTAAGCCTTTATGTTTTTTAAGCAATCTGGCAACTAACTCGCTATGCGCAGCTCATATATTGCAATACAGTTGATCAATAATATATTGTATTTCCATGACCAATTGGTTTTCCGTTGCTGGTATACACTATGGAGTGATCAGGGCATTATGTCTCGCTCCCACGAGGAATCGACATGCCCCATGAGTCTTTTTTCGATGTTAGTTGACGTCAATAGTCCTGTTTTGATGTCCATGGATAGCAGCAATATAGCTGCTGCGCGCGTGTCCACCGAGCTTGCCGATTTCCATCATTCGAGCGGTTCGTGAGAGATAGAAGTAATTAAGCACTGTCAGGTACGAGGCTCCCAAATCATTTACATTTTACTTGTACGCCAATCTGGGCGGACTGTGTTCTTTTTCATTGAGTAATTGAATGACAATACATTAGGGAGTATTCCGAGGCAATATGGGCAGTTTTATCTCCTGTATCCATAGGCTTTCCTTCAAAGCGTGTGTTACCTTACATACTGTGTGATAGTAAGTTGATTTTCACCTCGTTTGAGATTGAATGCACTATATCGTGGTGTTAATATAGTTTATTTTCCCTGTGCCGTTTGAGAATAAGTCTCTCCGTCACGTGCGCATTATCGTATATGCTAGATATAGTTGGCAAGTACGTCTAGCATTTGGGGAGGATAAATTTGTATTTTTCTTGAGCTGTTTATGAATAGGTCCTTTGTTTGCCCCTAGCAGGCACTATATCGTATACGCTGGATATAGTTGGCAAGCACTCTTAGCAAGTAAAATACACTTTATGATCAAAGATGATTGTTTGAAGCGTTGGCTGGGTGGTTGATGTCATCAACAATCCACCTGATCAGATGCATGCTTAGCACAAACTGCACAATAATCTATGAAAACAAGCATGTTTTGCTTCTATATTTTAGTTGAACTTGTGTCCTGACGGTCGCATCCTTTTTCGAAGTGGTACACGCCCTTTTTCAACTCTGAAGTCAGGTGAGCCATCATTTTGGGCTAATTTAACCCGAAATGGCTTGATTTGTCTATTTTATGGTAAGAAATATTTCTATTGACTATCCCCATTTGGGTTTTTAGTGGAAACACTCAAGAGAAATTCTTGTTAATGAAAGCAGCAAGAATAAGGAGAGAGGGAATAAGAAGAAGCCAATCTGGCAGAATAAGAGGCCCGCTGTACAGATTAAACTCGTTACGAACCTGGTATATCTAAATTTCTACAAATAATTTTTTCGTATTGACTTAATTAATTTTAATTTTATTTTTCTGATATACTCTCATTATTGTGTATATGTGTCATCTGACAGTTCCACCTTTGGATAAGTAGAAGAGTTGGCAACATCGACACTATTGGTCACATCTGTTCAATCACCTATATCCTAGGTGAGTTCTTTTGGGATGACTTCCCGTTTGTTGGTTTTTAAAGAAATTTTGTATCACAGCATTGATACCAATTTATTATATTTTTTAGGCTGGTATACAATTCCCGTGTCCTGAAGAAGACCCGTTACGACTACTTACAATTAGCGGTTGATGCAGGGTCGAAACGTTGACGGTTCCCCAGTCCCTTATTAACTTGATTTCCTTGTTGACAATTAAAAGATAGGACATGTGCCTTACAAGGTTTATCGCATACCCATGAGGAAACTAAGGACTTTGTCAAAAATGAGGAATTTTGAACATATTTTTTGTTATATCTTGTAAATACGTACATATACTGTAATTATTTGCACTGTCACTTATTGCACTGAGTCACTTTATTCACCTTTTCACTGCGTCGTTTTCCAAAAATATTGTATATACAGCCTTAGCTTTATCTTTTTCAATTTTCGGATTTTGTTTATTTTCAAATCAAAATACAAAGAAATAAATTGCTACACTTAGAAGTATATAATTCTGTTTGATATTGTTTATTCAATTGATTTATATATGCTGTGGTCCTTGATTTGGTATGACTCAAAGTAATTGCTTCCCTACGGAACCATTGTTTACATTTTGGAGGTGAGCAAAGCCAGCATGTGGACCACCACACTTGAGGCAAGAGTGAGAGCGATTCAAATCAATGGCATGCAGTTTGGCAGGGGTCATATATACCCTCCACAAATATAAAAAGGAATAAGCTTGTGTCTGCTGTTTAAGGAGACTTCTTTGGTTTGTGCACAGCATAAGGACCAGTGCGAGTCCTAAATTGGGTGCCCAAAATCGCGCTCCCACACCTCCCAAATTTTGATGTCCCTACTAGGAATTAATGACATACATGCTTTATATAATCTTGAGATTAAGTGGTCTCCCCCGGGCTTGTGATTAGAAGAGTAAGTGGGGGGAAGGAGTCCGGCTCCAGAGAGTACTCTGTAACTTAGGCACCTATTGCCCTACATATTCTGGTAAAGACAAACTGGTCCATGAAAGTGGCCTCGCCAAACCGCCCACCTTCGGTGGTGGAAAATACATGCCCCCCTGGGAACAAATCCCCAAATATAGTCATGGAGTATGCTGCCAGTGTGTGCTGCGCTAATTTCTCCTCCATTATGGGAAGCCAAGGGTTATTTGCCAGAGTGATTTCCGATGAGTACAAAGCACCTACAACTGTCACCCTAGTCAATTTGTGCCAGGCCAAGCTGGTGGTGGAAACTGTCTGAATATCATTGGGATCCCTTGGGAAACCCCTCGGGAACACAGAGTTTAAAGAAGCCGGAAGCACTGAGTCTGCCTCCGGCCTGGAGTAGGGAAGCCTAGCATCAGGATGATACTAACAGTGGGCAAAGTTACCCTGAGTAACTAAATAGTATATCTGGAAACTAGGGACCCCAAACCCACCCCTCTCATATGGTAAAGACAAAGTGTCCCAACCAACTCTGGGCCGTCTGCCCCACCAGACCAGTCTAATAACGTGAAATCTCAGCGTGCGGAAGAAAGTGTTGGGGAGGGGAATGTGTATATTGTGAAACAGGTACAAGAACCTCGGCAGGACAAACATCTTTATCAAGGCTACACAGCCCGCCAGGGATAGCGGGAGCTTCAACCAGCACTCCACCTGTTGTTCCAATTTGTGGACCGCAGGGCCATAATTTAGACAGATTATTTGCTCAGTGTCTCTATGTATTTGCACCCCTAAATACCTGACCTATTCCTCTCACCACAGCGAGGGGGAATTCACATTCCCAGCGAGTGGTGTGTCCCTCGTGAGTGGGAACATTTCAGATTTACCCCAATTTATACCCAGACCAAAGTATTCGCCAAATCTCTCTGATAAGTGGCTCCAAATTTTCATGGGGGTGACACACGTTCATTAGGGAGGAACTGCAGATGCATAAGTGCATGGTGAACTTGCGTAAAATACAGGGGCTTGAGCAATGGAATAATAAACTGCTTTCTGGGCACACTAAAATAGTTGCAAAACATTACAAAATGTAATGTGTCCTGTTGATACCTTTGTTGCAGTCGCAGGGCAACGAGGTGTCGCGTTGGCACCGACTACTGAGTGATGCCAAAAGATGATGTAGCAAATTAAATCTGAAACTTGCGAAACCAAATCTATCGCTCGCATCGGAAAGATGGCTTAGATATGGCTCCAATCTCTGAACTGTTTTCAGAAGCATGTGTCCCGACACCGTGGGTTTCATCATTTCTGCTTTTTCTCTTTTTAACAATACAAATTCCAAAAACAGATTCCTCACATGTTTTAGGACTAAAACACACAGTGAATGTGAATTAGAAAATAAGTCTGCCCGGCGTAAGCTGGCAAAAGCAACATTCACATAAGAGATCCAGGGAATTCTATTCGCTTGATCAAGGAACAAACCATCGGAAAGAATTTGTCCATTAATGTTCAAGTTCAAATAACTTAATTTGGGCCATCAGATTCAGGGCCATACAAGTGCAAGTATAGTTATAATTAAGTACATAGTATATAGATAAAAAAGATACCTATAACAAATTCATATGTCAGTCAGCGATGCACTCAGGCATCTTAATTTATCAGATAAAACGCATGATTAAAACAATAAAAGAACATTTAAATGCATACAGAAAACGGGACAGAAGAAGAATCCCAAAAAGCACAGCATGGTACACAGTATAAGGAACCGGGTATATAGCAAAAAGACCAAATTGTCTAGTAAGAAGGGGGAACCTTGTGCCTGAGTATTCACATGGCGCCCAAAATCTTAGCAACGGAGATGGCATACAACGGACGGCAATCTATTCTAAGGATGCAAAGGTCAACAGAGTGCCTGCACATGCCTAGCTGCCTAGAAATAGGTGCCAAACAAGTACAGCAAGGATAGGATGAGCATAAGCAAGGTATGCAAAAAAAACTATGATGAACACTTTCCTCAGAACAGTTGCAAGCAGGTCATTTGACACAACCCCCAGTCAGCCAGTTGGAAGTGAACACTCTCAGTGGTGCAACTCCCACTCTGAACTGTAAACATAGGGCCTCATTTATGAGGTCCTACTATCTGCAGTTGTGTGCCACCAGAATGTCTCTTTTTTGACGTTCTGGTTGTGCAATGTGCCACAACATATTTATAAGACCACACAAAGCCACTTTACGTGGCTTTCATGACCTTATAAATATGTGCCGCTTTCACGCAGAAAACTGCGTAAAAGAGGCATTCCATAGGTGTTGCTGTGGGTGTTCCCACGCAACACCTATTGAACCAGACACATTCACATATTTACGAGAAATCGTAAACCTGGAAATGCATCAGAATCTAACGCGACCCCAGGGGTAGCGTTAGGGAGGCGCAATGAGGAGAAATGTTTTAATTTCTCCTCATGCTTTCCTTTTTTCTATGTGTGCTGCATTCTGCAACACATATAGAAAAAGGAAATCACCTGAATTGATTGACTTTGTGCAGGAAGGTGTCCCTTCCTGCAATAAATAAATCAGCTCCACAGCGCAAGCACCCTTGCACCATGGCGTAAGGGTGCCTGTGTTGGCGCACAGCAGCCCATTGAGCACCAACGCTGGGGAAAAGGACAGGAATGCACCATGTCACATAGATACAGTGCATTCCTGCCCTTTTGTTTTGGCGTAGGGCAGCGCAGCAAGATTCCTGGTGGTGCTGCCCTACGCCAAAACCTCATAAATGAGACCCATAATTTCATGTCCATAGGCACAGTGACTTGGTGCCAAAACAGATCACTACCGCAAGAGGACTTAAAGCCAAGGAATTCACTTGACAACTTGGTATGAATACCTTTTGAAAATCATTGGCCAGTGTATTAGCCCAGTATGGATGTTTGACAGAATATCGACGGACCGAATATCGACCTGCAAGAATATAGTGTACAGAATATCGATGGACAGAATATCAACATCCTCTCTACAAAGATAAGTCCAAAAATATCGAAACCAAAATATTGCTGTTTAAAATATCGTTTTTCAAAATATCTTTTTTTAAATGTATTAAAAATAATATAAAATTGATTTAATAAGAAATATAATTAATTAAAACATAGTGAGAATTATTTTAAAAAGTTAAAATGATGAATAATAAATGTAATATAAAAAATAAAACATACATATTTAAAAACTATATATATATTAACTTAATAATATTAATAAATAATTATTTTATTTAATTAGAAAATGCTAGAAATATGATAAAAATTATAAATACATATATATATATATTCACTGAAAAAACCATAGGTTTCACACACGTTATAGTTAGGAAATAGCATTTAAAAAACCTTGCAAATTCACTTAAAAACCCATAGGTTTCACACATGTTATAGTTAGGTGGACATTTCACTCGTAAAAAAACAATGAAATTCCCCCGTTATAGTTGGTTCAGATAACTATAACTCGCGCGACCGAAATCCACTGCTGATGACGTCACATATTACATCACTCATGGCATGGTCAGTGGCATCACTCATGACATCACTGATGACATCATCCTTTTGATAGAGTGGCGGTCGCGCGAGTTATAGTATATATATATATATTCACAAAAAAAACCATAGGTTTCAGGCCTGATATAGTTAGGAATTAGCATTAAAAAACTTTTGAAATTCACAGAAAAAATCATAGGTTTCAGGCCTGATATAGTTAGGAATTAGCATTTAAAAAACCTTAGAAATTCAATGAAAAAACAATAGGTTTCAGGGCTGTTGTAGTTAGCTGGACATTTCACTCGAACAAAACCATTGAAATTCCTCTGATATAGTTATAACTACATCTCGCGTGCCCGCAATCCACTGCTGATGATGTCACATATTACATCATTCATGACATGGTCAGTGACATCACTGATGACATCTCAAATGACATCACTGATGACATCACTGATGGCATCATCCAGTGAATGTGGTTTGGTTCATTATTTAGGTATGTATTATATATAGCAATTTGCATTGAAGAATGAGTGGATATATAAATATAAATATCTGGATGAAGGATTTAGTAGCAGTGTGATTGACTGTTTACTTGACTAATTTATAGTGTCTCACTAAATATATTGGATAGTGACTAAACTGTGTGAATATCTGTATCACTTTGTAAGTTGTTGTGTAAACTGCTACACCAGTTGGTTACTAGCTACGTGAAAGTCTATATTATTTATTGATTAGTTAACTAAGTATTTGTATGGGAGAGTGAATGTGTGTGTGGTTCGGTGGGGGGTGTGTGACTGCCCAAAGATGTGAGAACAGTTGATTCAGTAGGAATATGAAGTTAAAACTACATGTTATAACAGTTGTTTGGGTGAGTGAATATCTTTATGGGTGTGGTGATGAGCCAATATATGTCTCAATAGTACATGTCCAACAAACTAGGAAAATAAAAGCCAGTGTATGTGTCAGTTGTTGTATATAAATAAGTATACATAAGACTCAGTGATTGTATGAGTGACTGTATGGATAACTGTATAGTTGTAATAGTGATTTTATAACACACTAAGTATGAGCTATTATCTATATGAATAGATGAAGTGGTGTTTTTATGCATTTTTTGCATTGCGGCGGGTGCTGCTGACAGCACCACCCGCCGCAATGTAAAAAATGCAGAATGAGACCGCCATGGTGGCGGGCGCATCCTAATTGCCATAGCAGGACCACCGCACCTCTGGCGGCCAGTCCCGTTTACCGTTATGGTGGCGGGCTGGCAAAGTCCGCCCGCCATTGTAATGGGCCCCTTAGCTGGTGAATTGTTAAACATTTCTCTAATCTTCAGCTGCAAACCTTCCCAAATAAACAAACAGTGGAGATGCTTCAACTCAGTTATGGGTATTTATTGAAGCACTCGTCCTTCACTATTTTAGTATGAGTTGCTCTAATTCGAGAGCTTAGAGTCAGGGCCTTCTGTTGTCTCTGCTGTATTCTCTGTTAGGTAGCCTTGCACTGCTGCTGTCAGTACTGTCTATGTTGAAAGTGTGATAGTAAACTTGGTATTGTTTCTTTTATTATTTTACGGAAAACCAAAACTAGCCATCTCACTTGATGTCACATAGAGTTGCAATTGTTGTTTTTACGTGTTCAATTTATTGGTGTCTTAGTGACTGCCAAGGCATAAATTAAATTATGCCAAACAACAAGGAGCTACAGGGGGAAAAGGAACAGATTGGGTCGCCCCCCCACTCAAATCAACAATATAACAAAACAGACCCAATCTGATCACACGGCAATTCTTTACATTTACTTTGAGAGTGGGAATGGGAGTTAATATTTTCTTCCTCACCAATCTCCCTTAACTGAAATTGGAGAATTGTCCCTCCTCACAATAGCCGTGTATTTTATTTTATAATAACAACCAAACCCAAAGTTAACAGTCACTGGGTTCCCCAAAAAATATAAATACCCCATGAAATCACAGGTGTATAAGCCACAACCATGTGTCAAAAAAGTGAGAAAAGTGCAAAAAACAAGGTAGCACCTCACGTGCGCACCACCAGAGTGAGCTTGCTGGTTAAATATCACCAATTATGCCCACGTTTATCATCATAGGTCGCTACCTTGTGAAAGAAAAAATGTAAACACAAAGGTGTCCAGAGAAACAGTGATCTTGTTGAAAATATGTGAAAGCATCACACACTTCAACCCCGTTTAGTTAAAATTGAAATAGACCCACAGCAAACCACTTTATTCACAGCTCGTGGGTTTATTCAAACTAAAAACATACTGCATGTTAGCAGACCAATTTATGTTGGGCCGACATGTTTCATTGCCTGTCTATAGTGGCAATTTCTTCAGGGCACGAGGACTTCGTCCACCTTATCTGGACCCTTGATACGAACAACCAGTGACCGGTAATAGCCAAGGCCCCTCGTACCAGCTATGAACCGCGTCACACAGGCACTACCCAGTCTGAGTAGTCCTGTATCTTAAAAGGACACTTGTGTTGTCATTCTTCACTTAAAGTCCTCGTGCCCTGAAGAAATTGCCACTATAGACAGGCAATGAAACATGTCGGACCAACATAAATTGGTCTGCTAACATGCAATATGTTTTTAGTTTGAATAAACCCACGAGGTGTGAATAAAGTGGTTTGCTGTGGGTCTATTTCAATTTTAACTAAACGGGGTTGAAGTGTGTGATGCTTTCACATATTTTCACCAAGATCACTGTTTCTCTGGACACCTTTTTGTTTACATTTTTTCTTTCACAAGGTAGCGACCTATGATGATAAATGTGGGCATAACTGGTGATATTTAACCAGCAAGCTCACACTGGCGGTGCGCACGTGAGGTGCTACCTTGATTTTTGCACTTTTCTCACCTTTTGACACATGATTGTGGCTTATACACCTGTGATTTCATGGGGTATTTATACTTTTTGGGGAACCCAGTGACTGTTAACTTTGGGTTTGGTTCTTATTTTAAAATAAAATACACGGCTATTGTGAGGAGGGACAATTCTAAAAAAATCCGGTTAAGGGAGATTGGTGAGGAAGAAAATATTAACTCCCATTCCCACTCTCAAAGTAAATGTAAAGAATTGCCGTGTGATCAGATTGGGTCTACTTTGTTATATTGGTGAATATTATAAATTAAATTGTGCCCCGTGGATGTGAGGATGTAACTTGTCAGACCCATAAATTGCTGCAGTAGGCGCATTCACCCAAAGGGCAGTGCTCCTCTCTGTCATTTTTTTTTTAACAATTTTTATTGGCATTTCATTGTTTCACAGTAGGTAGGCATACAAATACAACAAGTAAGAAAAAATTGACAGCTATGTGATATTGTACATTAGCCCGGGCAAGGCCCTGGGGCACAAGTAAAAACAAGGGGAAATTACAATTGTATTGTGCATGTTTTGCCGCATTGTGAAGGTCCTGCTAAATTGCAGTGCCTGCCTGTCAGTATGCTACATCGTTAGATAAAAGGCTGGTTTGTTAAAGGAAAGGATCAACCAACACAGGTGCCTAACTGGGGGTTAAAACTTGGGGGATTCGGTTGGGCGAGCTGGTTTGTCTGCTTTGTTCTTTGGGGACTACCACAGACTCATTAGCTGTTGTAGATACTGTTGGGCTGTGGTGTTACGCGCTGTCTCAGTGCTTCGTTCCGGGGGTACCATCTGAGCATGACTCTCGGGGGCTTTGGGATTCACCTCCTCTTGCGCCAAGAGGGGATCTGGATTGTGGGGCCCAATTGGGGCTCGCAGGCAAGTTCAGGGGCAGCGTCGGGTTCTGCATGCCCGTCCTATGCTGGTTGAACTGGTGCATAGCGTGGACCATTCCATGGAGATGTGCTTTTTGCGCATGCCTTGAGCCTCCTCCCTCCTAACTGTGTCCTCCTCCGCTAAAGCCCCCTTTCTTAATCACTCCCACCCAAGCCGTTAGGGAGGGTCCAATTGGGGTTCTCCAGTGCATAGCGATCCCCCTTTAGGCCAATAGGGGAGCTAGGGGGACTTAGCGCGCCTGGACTTTGAGAGTTTTACGCATGCGCAAAAGCCCCAGTCTTCTGGCCTCTCTTAAGTTACTCAGATTTCTGTATGTAGGTATTATTTGTGGCAGTATATCGTGGACTGAGAGGCACTTGATTTAATGTACCTTCACCCTGACCCTACAGGCAGATTTGAAAATGTTCTGCGATTGTTACATGTTACAAGGTTGCTGCTACTTTCCACTGTGATTACTAAAACATCATTATTATGTTAACTAGTTCTGGGAATCGTTAGCAGTATCATTTAACAAGGTTGTATGACAGAATATCAAGAACAAAAATATTAAAATACAGAAATATCGGCAAAACAAAATGATTACCAAAATATTGTCATCCTATATGTAAACATGTAAAATACAAATATTGACTATAAAAAATTGGTGCTTCAAATATCTAAAATACACAAATATTAAAAGCAAAAGATATATATAATGCTTTCTATTTATATTTCCCTAATGTAGCAAACACCGAGCAAGCAAAGATGACAACTAAAAGATGAAAATAAGAATGGCGTCTTTCTAAATTCCAAACTCGACGAGTAAACATTCACAGGTAAGTATATATACCTTAGTGTAAAAGAACCCAAAGCACCATATAGTTTAAAAATAAAAGTAATAAAAATAAAGCCTAACACAAGCAAAATTATCTTTCAAACACTTCATGCTAACAAATGTTCTCTTTTCAAGATGCAAAAATCATGTACCTGTCCAATAACATTCCAACAAAAATAAAGGCCTCAACAAATATCTTTACGCACTAAAATAACATCAATTCTGTAAGTATAAAATGTGAAAAATGTGATACATGTTTAAATATTAAAGCTACTTCAAAAACATAGATTGGTCAAACATATAATTAATATACCATTTTAAAACACACACAGCTATAAGGTAGGGAGGGCCACTTACATCAGATTGCAAAATAAGAAAGCTGTTATTGACTCATATAACTCATATGAGATATATTTACAGTCAAAAGAGCACAAGAATAGAAATTATGTATTGGAAATGTACCAAGTAATATTCAAATATTTAATTTAAATAAAGGTCTCAACATGAAATTAAACAGAACATTGAAGAGCATAATCACCTGAGAAACATTACAGAAATTGAGGTTGAAAACAAGACCTTTGGGAAGATAGCACTAGTTCACAAGAACCTACAGAAACTATTTTAAACAATATCACACCAAAAGGTCCTGGCATTACTACAGGGCAACTATGTCAAATACATTTAAAATGGCTAATAGCAAGAACTAGGAAAGCCACAACTGAAACCCCTTCTCAAGTCAAAAGATTGAAGACATAAATATTCTCAATGTTTTAACTACTCACTGAAAGGAGCCCCTTACATGTGAAATACAACATTAACAATGACAGAAGAATACCAAATTATGCAAAAAAAAACAACCTGCTATAATTAACACATTGCAAAAAAATGGAAGATGGATGGCGCATTTAAATCGTATCCTCCACCATTCACACAAATATACAAGGTGCATACCACAAAACAAGCACATGTTTGGTGCATATATAAATTTATCCAAAGTTTTGAGAAACAATGCCTACTCCAATTAAATCAGTCTTTGATCTTCAAAAAAAACTATATTTATTTGACTTTAAAAAAATGCTCATCTCAATCCATAGAGTTGTTAAAATATTTCCATCATATAATTGGTTTCAATTCCAAAATCACTGATTACATCAGTTAAATCGACACAGCTGACACGTATTTCGCAATCCAAATCACTACTTCAGGTTCAGGTTCTTCAGTGCACTTGGCATGGTTGCATCAGGACCTTAACAGTATTCTTTATGAATATAAGATTCCCATATCTTGGGGTTGTACTAATTGAGGAATTTGACGGTAAGGCGATCCTCCAAAAGATTAAAGAATTGAAGATTTTGAGGTGAAGCATAATAAATTCAGCTTTCTGCTTATGCACTATATAGGAACATGAAAGATAACAACAATAGAGAGTGAGAAGAGAGCCCGCTCACATTCCCTCATAAATGCACTCAACAAAGAAAAGCAAGTACACAACCATACTCTGTTTGTCTGCTTGAGATGTCCTTTACATATCCATCAAAATAAACTTTTAGGGTTTCTTAAAATATCCCTCCCCCACCACTGGTGCATGCTTCATCATTGAAGTTCCAACTGAGACACCTAGCCCATCAAGGGAGTTCTACAATGCCTGATTACAGCGGGCATATTTTTTTGTGATTCTCAAGTGAAGAAAAAGGTGATTTAAAATTGCCTCCAGGTTACCAGCCAGGAAGGTATATTTAATAGTAGTAACCTTGGGAAAAGCTTAAAAGCAGGGGTGGATGTGCTCCAAGAAAGCAATATACTCTCACATCCTCAATCTCAGTCGGCCTGTTTCAGCCAAAATGTCTCAATATCCTTTGGGTCAGTATGGCTTTCTTCAGGAACAGTATCTCATGAGGTATGGCATACAACATTTAATTCACAGCTCATAACTTACGGTTGTCTGTGCTTACTCCCTTTGATCTCCATGCATTCATTTTCAAGCGTGATGGAACCTCTGTGCCTCTGAAAGAATTTGCAGTAGACTGATTAGTGATGGGTGGAGTTAGTGGAGTCCTACTCTGCAGAATTCTGTGGAGTTATCTAACAACTCTGTGAGATTCTGTGGAGTACCACGTCTTATGGCATGTCACCTGCTTCTACAGAGAACACAGTTAAAAGCACAAAACAAATAAGTAGCAACAGAGTTGCTGAGAAGTGTGAGGATGCAGCAGAGGACATCAACAAAAGATTGCTAAAAGAAAGTATGTACTTGTAGACCACTCTCACTCTTCACCTTATTCAAACACCCCCATGCCCTCCATGCATTGAGTCCAGTTCTCCGCTGAGCTCAGCCGACACCCTCTAGCTCAATGCCAGGAATCCGTGAGCTGGGGTGGAGGTGCTGCCATGGGGCAGAAGTCATGGCATGCAACACTACTACATCTGTGAGTGACGTCTTCGATGGATTGGCATCCTATGTGGAGGAATCAGGTGAGTTATCTGCCAGTCTTTCTCCAGTGTCTACACCACCCATATGCCATGACGCTATTTAGATCATGGGCCCTGATATGACAGTGTTCCAAAAAATGCATACATTACAGCTTGTCCTCTGTATACCTGAAAGTGCGTCAACATCTGTAAATAGTTAATACACATATGCTCCAACTCACTCTCACTGAACCTTTACTAAATCATTATCATCAGGTGTGCTGGTCGAAAATGATTCAATGTCACAACTCCCACAGTGCACCGATTCGTTAAATAAAACTACAAAGCACATCACCAGAAACGACATTCTGCGAAAATGTAATTTCTCAAGACTGAGACTCTGTTTGATGCTGAACCGCTAAGAGTTGTGGGAAGCAAAGGACATATGGTAACTTTCCAATGATCTGGAAAATCCATAACCTGAAACCCAACACACTTTAAACATTTGCCGCAATGTTTGTTGCCTCCAGACCTCACGAGCGAGGCAAGTCCAACTGAGTGCTCAAGTCAAGCATCCGACTCTTCTCCAGAGATGCCAGATGAAGGTGTCCTTCCTCTACCCTGTGCAACTAGATCTGGAAGAGTGGTGTGAGCACCTCAACGACTTATCGAGGAGTTATAATGTGTATGTGTCTATATTTGTTTGTGCTTTTTATTTGAACAAAGGGGGAGATGGTGTGTCCTATGTTTGTGCGTGCAAGCCCTCTAGTGGTCCCCGGCAGACTCCTTACAAGTATTAATGTAATTTGTTGGGTGTGGCTGGGTGTGGTTAATAACGTTTGTGACGCAGTGCATTGGGTTAAAGGTTGCATGCCGAAGAATAAAGACATGCAAACCAGGGCTCCGTATGTGGCGTGGTCTGTTAAATGCTTCAGGGCTGAGGAGGACGCGAAAAGATAGTCAATTGATTTATTCCTTTTAATACCTACTACCAAGCTAGGCTTGTGTTATGAGGCTATTATGTCGGCTAAGGTTTAAAGAATAAAAAATGAGGAGACCGAGGTGGCTTCTATTAATATAAATGTTTAGCAACAGCTTGATAAATGGTTAGTTTTCATTAGACGTTCCTGCAGTTTCCTTGAAGAGATGCCTCACGCAGCACAATGCATTTGTCAGGAAATTAAGAGGGACAGACAGGTAAGCATTTGATGGTAGTCTAACTTGAATCAAAGGTCTTGACATTTTGGCTGAGTTTGCAACAAATGTATTGTGCAGCTTTCCCCTTCATTTTGTGCTGTAGCCATTGCTGAATGCGGCTACTGCACGTACTCCTTTCATTGAGAAAATCTGGTAAGCGCAATGTATGCTGTGCGTATTTACGCAAAATTAAGCCCATCCATTTCTTAGACATAATTTATCAAATTTTAAAAATGCACTCAATTAAATGTCAATTATTGTCTTTGTTTGTGGGGCATTTAGTAGAAGATATCGCAGAATTTTCATCAATAAAAACATTCAATCTAAAACATAAATATTTGGGAATTTCTAGAAAGGGGAAAGTATGACATTGAATAATAATTAGTGCAATACATTTTACTGCTGGTGTCTATGTATCATTTCAGAAAAAAATAAATTGAAAACCTGCGTGGACACATATGGTTGTCACGTACTAACAAAGCAGCATGGGCAAACCCAATAGGTCTGGCTTTAATGTGATGACTGAGTGTACCTTTCATAGGTTAACCTGCCTCTCTTGCCTTCCACTAGAAACACCTTCTGGAAAGTGGAAAGGAGCACACCGGAAACAGCATGAGGTAAGAGGAATACCTCTCTTGGTGGAGCCAAAGCCCCCTCTGTATATTTTAAAGTGTTGGTAACAAAAGGTCAATCAACAGCTGCACAGTCCAGGCAAACCTAAGAACCCCCCTGCTATCATCACTTTGCAACTGCTCGTATTTTTTCCCTCTCTTAATGCGAACCCAGAGTACAGGGTGAAACTAATCAGTATATAGAATAAGGTTTAGGCGCTTTCCATCTACAAGATACCAATGACATTTAAGACAATGCATATAAGCCTGGATTGTGAGGTTGCTCGAATCAGACAGTGGAAAACCGACGACCAGAACTTAATGGCTTTTACCGCACTTAATTATTTACAAGCACTTTCTCTGCGGAGTGGAATGTTGTGTCAAGCCAACTAGAAAGTCAATTGACCTTTTCCTAATGGAAAATATTTCACGCGATAAAAGGTGACATTTTTTTAACACACCCACACCTTTGAAAAATAATAAACCAGGAGTTATATGCAATAGTTGAAGATTATGAGATAAATATGTTGTTCGTCTTGAATTCAAAAGCCATTTATATATATATATATACATATACAGAAAAATGAGGCTCCTACAGTTATCAGAATATTTACTTGAGACCCTATACTGCTTATCACCTTTCATTGTGAAATATTTTTTTTAATGATTTTGATTGTATTTTCAGTAATCGGTTTCAGTGTGATACGTCCCAATTATTATGTTTTGTAATTCTAAACTCTCTTTACAGGAGACACCACATTTCTATTTTTTTTTTTTAAATGTACTTGAAGGTCAACATACAACAAAGTAAAAAAAGTCCGGCTCCATTCTAATATCGGATAAGATAGATCCCACATTTACACATTTTATTGGAAAAGTGGCTCTTAATTTGTGGAAGATGTATTCAAAGAGTATTTCTGTAATGGCTGTAATGCGCCCACATTTAAAATTGTTTTGTAATTCTAATCTCCCTTCACAAGTGACACCACATTTCTATCTAAAATCAAATCTGCATGAAGATCAACATACAATAAAGTTACAAAATGCTATAGTAAAGAGGAATTAACATGTTCATGTTCTATTCAAATATTTCAGGAGACAGAAACAAAATCAATAATTGTTTTACCTTACGGTTTTAAATTTAGTTGAGGTAGCTTCCATCCTTACCTTCTGCTTTTCCCTGATATGGAGTCGCCTAATTTGTTTGACAGCACAAAGGGACAGGGTGATTAGAATCTTGCAATCGAATATTGACATGTCACTGATGTAGCGTTTAAAAGTTTGAGAATTGTAGGGGTGCGTCATATTCACGGTTAGTCGGCACCCGTATATAACCAAATGTGTACTCAGGGATTTCGTGTGCAATGTATTACAACTGTATAACCTATATCGATTTTAAGTAGAAGTGCTAGCTATGTACAAGCACATGGTAAACGTATTAGAGAAATGTATAGTGTTTAGCTACGGGAAATGCAATGTGGTGTTAGAAATGTGTACCCCAGACTTCGTGTCTGTAGGTTGTTTAGGTTGACCACACATGAAAGAAAGACGTAAATGTCAATACTGTGATTGAAACCTGCTTGTGTAACCGAAGTAGTGGCCAGAATTCGCATATATCGTTGAGGCGAAAGGCCTGGTATTTTCTTATGTTAGCCAAGGGCAATAGGCCAAAAAGGATTTATTCCAGTAGAGGTTTTAGGCTGTAGTAAATTGCAACTTAAAAGATGTGAAGAATGTCTGCTTTGCATGATCTCACCCCAGGTGCAAGGACAGTTGCTTGTTAGTAGAGAAGCTCTTTGTTCATAATTTGAATTATGTAGAGAAAGCCAGACATGGGAGTGTATTGGAATGTGCCAATCGTAACTCCTAGTGCGGATGGCGTCTGGGACTCAAGGCCAAGCGATGGACGATGGAACTGGACAGCGCTCTGTGGAAAAGTACTGAAAGACGACCCCGGAAGGAGAGGAGGCGCAAAGGGCGTGTTCGGAGACTTGGGGTACTGTATTAGGGACAGCGCCCCGAGGGTGGAGGCAGAGCAGAGCGGGGCAGCCCAAAGCAGAGGACGGCTAGGCGAAGGGTAGAGGGGGCAACTTAGACCAAGCTCTCTAAGTGAGGACTTCTTATGAAGTTTCACTCTGACACCTTTTATTCTGATGAGGGTCTCAAGGGATTGCTATGTAGGGATATCACCTAGTACAGAGTAGGGACAGAGATGGTATGGTTCAGTGTCCCTAGTATCGACATTTGCTTGGTAGTATTCTACCTCATGCTTTTAGAGATTGTACTTTTAGTTATTTTTAGCCGGATGCGGATTCTTCGTAGAGTAGCATTTGTTTTAGTGCCTATGTACTTGTTGTGCCTCGTGTTGAGGACTTTGTATCTCCAAATCTTTATGTTGATAATAAAAACCAGAGAGCCAAGAGATTAAGTTTCGAGTCTTTGATTACGGAAAATTGCAGACTGTAATTGTGATAACGGTGATTTTCCCTCCATGCTATCAGGCAAGTAAAAAGTTCCATCTGACCAGAGTGGGTTCCAGTAGATAATTGCGAGATACTAAAATAGGCCGGAGCAGTTGGTAGCAGAGGATGGTTCCTTACTGATAGCGAGGGAAGATTAGATAAGGATAAGTGACCCTTGAGGCCCAAGAGACGATAAGTGATGCTGAATCATCAGATGGCGAGCAGCAGACGGCGGCAGATGAGCATCGACGGCGAGTAGCAGCGCGGCAGAAAGCAGCAGTTCCAGGAGTGAGTATGAACATAATGAGATGTTGTAGATTGCGGTGTTGATTTGTTGTGTGATGTCTTGCGGAGTTGTTGTGTATGTCGTGTGATTGTGAGATCAGGCTGTGAGCGCGCGCAGCCCGGGAATTGTGGTGTAGAAGACACCTGAGATAGATTTTGTTGACCACCCAAAGGAGATCGTGAGGTACCATCGATCACCTGGACCGAGATAGGGGGAGCGAATGCGTGTGTGTATGGCAACTTAACGCTGGTCGTGGGTTGTGGTGAGCAGATCGGAGTGTTAGTAACCTATCAGAGGCGTTTTTGTCTGGCCGGACGGGGGCAGACGGGCGCCAATCGAGGTCAACAAGGTCGAGAGACTGTGGACGGACAGTCAGAGGCTGTGGACGGACAGCCAGAGAAATAACTTAATTGGTTATTTCAGTGTATGAATGGGACGTGAGTAAGCGTGAAACGAGTTTGGAGAAGGGAACTGCTGCGAACGAAGGAAGGTGACGTCAGAGGGTGTCGCGCTGTGATAGGCCGGTTGGTGTGAGTCGCGCTGTTATTGGAGGATTTGAGAATAAGAAGTAAATAGAGCGCGAGATCGAATTTGCTCATTATGAAGTGTCTTAGGGCTTTGCGAGAGTTGTGTAGAGGTGATAGGCATGTGGTTGTCCGCGGGGGAGAAGAAGCTCCTCCCGAGGATACACCGGCACATTACATGGCACAGAATGTGGGGTTACATACTATCGTTTGGATCGAGAATTGGCACAAGGTTACACAAGGTGAAGGGGAATTAGCTTTCCCGAGGTACGGCTCATTTAGATTAGCGGTGCTGTACCAACTGAAGACGGTGATGGGGTCCTTAAAACCCTTGCCAAGACCAGCACAGTTTGAAGCATTACATGCGTGGATCCGAGCAGCGCATGATAAGGAAAAGGGAAGAAGTCAGGAGAGGATGAGGAAGTCGATTAGGGCGTTTCAGGATGCCAAATGGGACGCAGCAGAGAAAAGATGGAGAGTGCAGACAATTGAGGAAGCGAAACTGTATCCCGCGATAATGGAGGAGACGGGGATAAGGAATGGGAAAGCACAGAAAGAGGATAGTGATTCTGATGATGATATATTGCAAAGATTGCTAGACGAGAGACCACCCCCTTATAACCCGGATGAGGCAGATGATAGGTGGAGCGAGAGAGAGGAAACTAGAAGGGTAACGATCCAGCCCGAGACCCGAGTGGAAGGGTTGGTCTCGTTTGAAACAGCGAGTTCACAGGGTCAGTCGGGGACCAGCCGAAGGATTGAAGGAGAGATGAGGTTACCGGATGCATTGAGGGTACCGGTCACCATTGGACCGATTGTGTCTATATACAGCCCGGAATCAGAGGCGAGAGAGAGGTCCGAACGAGAGGCAGAGAGAACTAGGCGAGAAAGTGGGGAAAGTGAGTTGGAAGGGGCAACGGCCCGACCTCCAAGCCCTGTGCAGTGGAGTACACCATTAGCAGCGGTGTCGGACACATCTAGGGGCGAAGAGGACGAGAGACCGGTGAGGCCGAGGACTCCGATGGAGTCGAGACCAGATTTAGGGTCATGGGTATCACCCAAGAAGCAAATGAGCTGGAATATGGGCCGAGCGGGGACAACCCCAGTTGCCTTTAAGAGCCACTCTGCTCCCATAGAACTACCAGAGGAAAGGGGAGAGCAGGAATCGGAATGCGAGTATGGTGAGGGACGTGGAGCAAGTTGTCAGGTGTTGAAAGGAGCCTTGAAGGCAGGAATGATAGATGTAGTAAGACTTAAGGCAGAGGCGGATGAAATAATATATGGGAATCTACCTCTGGAGAGAGTATTGACCTATACTCCCGATGAATTGCTTTTTGTGGCAAAGGATGTGACTCGTAAAGCACGAATGGCACATGAGAAACTGGCGGGTTTGGCTAGAGAATATGGGGTGGATCTATCCAAGACTAGAGCATTGCAAGGGAGCCATCGGATGCATTGTACCGAGCGGGAATTGGAAGAGAAAAGGGTTGTTGGTCTAAGGTCACATACCAAGGAATTGGTTGTAGCTATGAGAATATGGCTGATGCTCGACAAATGGCAAGAGAAATGGGCTAGGAAAAAGAATTCTAGGGGAGCGAAAGGAGGGAGCTCTGAAGGAGATTTGCAGGAGGTAAAGATCCTTCCGTTGAGAGAGGTGGCGAATGGAGGATATGTGCATGTACCATGGAGCAGGGGGGATTTGGCATCATTTACGAATGATTTTCCCAGGCTCAGGGAGAAGCCTGCAGAGTGGTACAAGCAAGTTGAGCGTTTCGTTAAGATTTCGAAGGTGTTGTGGATAGATCTGAACACCTTATTCGATATCGTAGTTCCGGGAGATCTGTGGAACGCATGTAAAATTGCTGTTGATTGGCCGGACTATGAGCCTGATAGGAACATAGTTACTAATGGTCCGTCGCCCGTGGTAATGAGGCTGTACGATAAGGTAATTACCTGGTTGAAATCGAAGGTTTCACCCCAAGATATCGATTGGGTGAAGATAGACAGGACAGTGCAGGAGCCCAAGGAGACAGTACATGAATTTTATGAGAGACTTTTGAAAGCTTTTAAGCAGTACAGTGGGTTAGATGAGCTGGAAACAAAGGACATGGGACAGTTTGTGTCTAAGTTCGTGCTGGGTTTGAAGCCCGAGGTCAGTCTTATGATACAGCAGCATTTGATCTGTTGGCAGAATAAGCCCGTAGACGAGATCTTGCGGTACGCCAGGTACTGCACGGATGAGATTGAGTCAAAGCACAAGAAGATGAAGGATAACTTATTGCTCATTCAGATGCATGCGGCTCAGGGACCGCCGAATGGGGGTCCAGTGGGGCGAAGACAGGGAAATTATCAGACAGGGAATCAGAATATGCAGGGTCAGGGAAGGCCGAGACCCGTAGACCCTAGGACAGGAATAGATGTAGCGATCTTGAAGAAGACGACTGCTTGTCACCAGTGTCACCAGGTGGGACACTGGAGGCGCGAGTGTCCCTTGAACCCCTATAATCAGCCGCAGATGGAGGGAGGAATGGGTCAGGTCCCTGGGGCGGAACAGGTACAGACGGTGACTGTACCGAGAACGATGCAAGGGGGGACAGGCGTCTCGCAGGTGCAGGTTCCCCAGCCACCCAGGATGCAGAACATACAGCAGGGAGCTCGGACTTATTTGCAGATGCCCATGTTCGAAGTGGAAGAGGAGAGGGATGCAGATTTGCTGGCGCAGTTAAGTTTGGGTCAGGACGATGATTGCCTGCTCAGGGCCATACTAGAGGTAGATCAGAAGGGACCCTTTGTGGAAGCCGAACTCGATGGACGCCCTACTACCTTTTTGGTAGATACGGGGGCTACCAGGTCAACCATAAGATCAGCAGTAGTTCCGGGGGTAGCCCTCTCGGGAGAAAGTATACAAGTGGTTGGAGTGGCGAACAAGAGACTAGTTAGCCCCTTGACGGAACCGATTCCCGTCAGGATAGGAAACTTTAGGGATCGACATCAGTTCGTGGTGTGCGATTCTAGTCCTGTTTGTCTGTTGGGAAGAGATTTATTGTGTAAACTCAATTGCACAATTTACTGTACCCCGAGGGGAGTAGAGGTACAGACCAGAGATGACGACGCGACCTTTAAGGTTGCAAATCAGCAGGGGTGCGTGGAAGTGTACCCGGCTCTGACAGTGGAGGAGCTTCCACAGGACTTGAGGGAGTCAGTTGCGACCGATGTGTGGGATCTAAGCGGAGAGGAGATCGGCTTAGTCAGGGGAGTGGAACCAGTGAAGATACAGGTTAAGCCAAACGCGGAATTCCCGAGAACCCCTCAGTATAAACTGTCGCCTGAGACGATTGCTGGGATCAAACCTGTGATTCAGTCTATGATTAGGCAGGGAATACTGGTGGAGATCATGGGTAGTCCATGTAATTCACCCATTATGGGACTGCAGAAACCGAGTGGGAAGTTCAGGATAGTGCAAGACCTGCGGAAAATAAACGACATAGTTGTTCCATGTTGTCCAGTGGTACCGAATCCGTCTGTGATACTGTTCCAGATCCCATGCGAAGCTGGATGGTTCACAGTGATTGACTTGTGTCAGGCATTCTTTTCGATTCCCCTACATGAAGAGAGTAGATTTCTTTTTGCCTTTAGGCTAGAAAATCGTATATTAACATGGTGCCGTATCCCACAGGGGTATACGGAGAGCCCATCGATTTTCAATCAGCTGTTAAAGAAGAATCTGGAAGGTCTTGTGTTGCCGAAAAACTCTGTTTTGGTGCAGTACATTGACGACCTGCTTGTCGCGTCAGAGACAGAAGACGCTTGCAGGATCGATACCATTGCGTTGTTGAATTTCCTGGGAGAGAACGGTCACAAGGTGTCTCCAAACAAGCTGCAATACTGTTTACCTGAGGTACAGTATTTGGGGCACAGAATTGAAAAGGGTAAAAGGAAGGTGTCTCCAGATCGCATTGATGCGATTTTGAGGATGCCAGTTCCCTCGACGCAGAGGGAAGTTAGAATGTTTTTGGGAATGGTGGGCTATTGCCGCCAGTGGATCCCAAACTTTTCCTTTGAAGCGAAGCCTTTACAGCGGCTGACGCGAAAGGATGTAAGTGATCCGGTACCATGGGACGACGACTGTTTGAAATCATTTCTGAGGCTGAGAGAAGCCTTATGTAGCGCTCCTGCGTTGGGAATGCCGGATTATAACAAGGCATTTGCATTGTTCTGCTGCGAAAGAGAAGGTTGCGCATTAGCAGTGTTAACCCAGAATCATGGAGGTGTCCGTAGACCAGTTGCTTATTTCTCAGCTACTCTAGATCCAGTAGCTTCTGCGTTGCCCGGATGTCTCAGATCCGTTGCGGCAACAGGTGTCGGCATCGAGAGATGTGAGAGCATTGTGATGGGTCATCCACTTACTGTACATGTGCCACATTCTGTTGAATTGTTGATGACTAGGACTAAAACACAGCACCTCACGAATAATAGGCTGACTCGTTATGAGCAAGTTATTCTTGCAGCAGATAATGTGACATTGAAGAGGTGTGCTGTTTTAAATCCTGCTACACTGTTACCTGTTCTAAAAATAGATGATAATGAAGATTGTGAGGACCATGATTGTCTCGATGTGACTGAACTATGCACCAAACCGAGACCCGACATTGTCGACGAACCGCTCCCGGTGTCAGATGAGATTTTCTTCGTGGACGGTTCATGTTTAAGAGACAGTGTCGGTCGATTGAGAGCAGCGTTTGCTGTATGCACCATTACGGGTGTGGTTGAAGCCGCTTGTTTAGAAGGAGTACACTCCGCGCAGGTGGCTGAGCTCATTGCTCTGACTCGTGCCTGTTTGGCAGCCGACAAGATCCGTGTAACTATTTACACGGACAGCCAGTACGGGTTTGGTGTGGTTCATGACTTCGGACAGCTATGGTCCCAGAGAGGGTTTATGACGTCTTCAGGTTCTCCTATAAGAAATGGTGATTATGTGCGGAAATTGTTAAAAGCATTGCAAGGTCCTGATGAAATTGCTGTTGTTAAATGTGCAGCCCACACGAAGGGAAGCGACTTTGTCTCGTTGGGAAATAACTATGCAGACGAAGTAGCTCGATTTTGTGCAGAGCAGGGATGCAACTTTACTGAGACCCACATTGAGAAAACTGGGGAGGAGGTGGTGTACGGTCAGATGTTAGCAATGGCTGACACATGGGAGGAACTGAAGCAGCTTCAGGAAGGGGTCTCAGATCAGGAACGGGACAGCTGGATACGAGCTGGATGTGAGAAGGGAGATGTGGATATATGGGTTTCGAATGATGGACGAGCAGTGTTGCCGGAAAGTTTGTTGAATCCCATGGCGAGGTTGATACATGGTGCTGTACATCTGGGTAGGGATGCCATGATGAGAGTGTTTCGTCAGACTTGGTACAATCCGAAGTTTCGTGCCGTGGCTGAAACTGTGTGCCAGAGATGTGTTACTTGCCAACAGATGAATGTAGGGAAAAGAACTGCTGTGACATTGAGCCACATAGGGAGGTCAGGGGGACCTTTCAATAGGATGCAGTTGGATTTTGTCGAAATGCCGAAGTGTAATGGGTTGAGGTACATATTAGTGATAGTATGTGTCTTTTCCAGGTGGGTGGAGGCGTACCCTACACGCAGATGTGACACACTCACAGTAGCGAAACTCTTATTGAGAGAACTCATTCCAAGGTACGGGTTCCCGACGTCCTTTGAATCGGACAGAGGAACTCATTTTCACAGCGAAGTTATGAAATTGCTTTGTGCTGCTTTGAATATAGATCAGAAGTTACACTGTAGCTATAGACCAGAGGCTTCAGGGATAGTGGAGCAGGTGAATGGAACTCTGAAGGCTCGGATGGCGAAAGTGTGTTCGTCTACGTCTCTGAAATGGCCTGACGCATTACCTTTGGTCCTTATGAGCCTTCGAAGTGTGCCTGATAGAAGAACTGGGTTGTCACCCCATGAAATCCTCATGGGAAGAGCGATGCGTTTGCCTGCAATACCTGCTACTGCTCTGATAAATATCACTGATGATATGATCCTGGACTATTGTAAAGGCCTTGCTGACGTGGTCCGTTCTGTGTCTCAGCAGGTGCAGACAGCAACGGTTCCAGCTGCGAGTGACAGGTGCCACGACTTGGACCCAGGCGATTGGGTCCTGGTCCGAAAGCACGTGAGGAAGAGTTGTTTGGATGCTAGGTGGCGTGGCCCTTTCCAAGTAATCCTTGTTACGAACACTGCTGTCAAGTGCGGAGGGTTACCGAACTGGGTGCATGCTTCTCATACCCGCAGAGTTCCAGCACCCTTGGAAGATACAGCCCCTCTCGAGAACCAAGATCTCAGTGAGCCGACAGAATCGCCAGAGAGGGCCAGTCAAGCTGTAAGGGTTGCTGAAGCGGCCGATGGTGCACTGAATCGAGTTGGGGAAGAGCGTGAAAGAAGTACTGACCCAGAAACCGGCGAAGGAGCGAGAGGTGCAGTGGGTAGTACAGAATCGAGTTCTGCCGAAGAAGAGGAAGGCAGTGCACAGGGTATCGGAGAGAAGACTGGGGGAGCCACCGAAGCGGAAAGGGTTTGGCCCGCAAAGCAGAACCGGGTAAACCTGAGGTTGGCCCCAGACACCGACCTTGCACCAGTTTCGGAAGAACCAGAAGAAGAATCGGGAGACGAGGGAAATCCTCAAGGTGGTGTGAGAAGGTCCAAGAGAACTCGAGTGCCAAGTCGGAAGTACGCTTCCCCGGAGTGGGCATACCAAGTGACTGATGCCAGGGTTACCGAGCACGGGAAGATTGAGGTCGATGACATTGGTCAACAGTGTCCCGCTCCAGAGGGTGGAAGTGTTGCTGAAAGTTCCTGGATTGGAGATCGAAGGGATTCTGACGATTCATATCCCAAGTCCGCCCTTCCTGAGTACCATTCGAGGTATGATCTTGGACAATTTAGAGTTCCCGACGTTCACAGCATTGCCAGATCCACAAGAACTGATTATTCTTAAGCTCGAAATATTGCAGGGAGTCCTGGAGCTGTTGGGACCGGCGCTTATGTTAGATTGATTTGAGAAAGGTTGTAAGCTAAAAAGAAGATTACCTAGAGCCGAGCGGAAGAAGAACAAAATTAGGGATTTTTCCGTTGTAGAACGAAGAAAGTTAGGGAGGGTTGCCTAAATTCACGAAAGAGATATTAATGAGAAAGAGACTTATCCTTTCAGAGACTGCATTGGACATTGAGCATATTCCGAAGATGGCAGATCCTGTAAACCCACATCGTAGGGCTAAACTGATAATAGGCACATTGATCGGAGTTGTAGTAGTCACCATATTTGCGGTAGTGATCAGTTCCTACATGGTGGCTCACAGGCAAGAGGGGAAGGTTCAGGGAGCACCCACACCTATTACCCCAGGGCATAGTGGTGTTAGTATTAGCGAACAGGAATCATCGGAGTTGAGAGATGTTCGCAGACTTCACATGGATTTGTCAAAGGGTGATTTTAAGCTTAACGCGTATGCAAGGTTGCTGTATGAGTATGTTGATGCGATGGATGTGAAGGATTGTTATGTGTGCATGCAGTTGCCTGCTTCAGTGGATGAGGGTATCAAGTATCATCATCTCCCATTGACTTATGGGATTTCTTGTAGCATATGGCTCAGTTTATTTTACGACAGGAGACAGTTCGAGTATTTCTTCTCAAATTTTGACACGGTACTTCCCGAGGTGCCAGCAATCAAGCATTTGAATAGATATGACCTGGATAAGAAAGAGGACAGACTCCTGAAATATTTTAGACCGACTGTGAAACTGGATACGGCGCATGCTCACAGGAATAACCTGACATGTGCGTTATCAGAGATAGAGAAGAAATTCATAGACCAAGTAGAGGACAGGTATAGAAAGTTGACCGAGACACGACACACCGGAGAGAGCCCAGTAGATTGGACGGACGAGGAGAGAGCTCACAGATCTAAGGGAAGTTATGGACCAATAGCATTGGATGAGGCACAGAGAGGGAATTTGTGTATTGCACGGCCTCAATCCAAGACGGAGAAGGTCGCAGTAGGACATAGCATTTGTTCTCAGACTTTTACAATGGAAGCTTATGCTAAGAATTTTATGCAAGGTCCGGTAGAAGTAATCCCGACAGTGTATTATGTTTGTGGGACGAATGCTTATGTCAGACTACCCGACAATTGGTATGGAGTATGCTATTTGGCTATCATATTCCCGAAGATTTATCACACAAGGGACTTGGAGTTGTTAGAGACGAAGCGACCGCCCAGGAAACGTAGGGCTACAAATGCCGGTGCAGTGATTGGGGACATATACGGAGCAATGATACCTAGTATGGGTGTGGTGTTGAATGATGTGAAGATCCGAAGGTTGGCGACTGTAGTTGATGAGTTGTCTATGAACACGGCGAGATCTTTGATATTGGTGGCTGGAGAGATGTTGTCGATCCGGAATATGGTTTTGCAGAATCGCCTTGCTTTAGATGTGTTGTTAGCCAAGGCAGGCGGAGTCTGCAAATTATTGAAAGTTCAGGAATGCTGCACATATATTCCAGACAACTCGAAGGAGATAGGGAAGTACATAGACAACATAACGACTATTCACAAGGAGATTACGGATCTGACGGAGGTGAATGTGTGGGAGAAGATTGGATTAGGATTTGGAAGAGTGGGAACTTGGTTTGCGAATCTGGGAAGGGGATTTCTAGGTTCAGTGTTGAAACCAATTATTATTGCCGTGGTTTGTGTGATCTGTTTGTGGGGATGTGTGAAGGCATGGAAGTGGTATCAAGGAGGCAAGGTTGAAAGAGCTTTAAAGGCAAACGAGAGGAGGTTGGCAAAGCTCCAGGAGCAGCAATATGAGAGTCTTAAGAAACTGGAGGGAGTCCGACATGGAAATGTTATGACTAGCACGGTTTAAATCAGTTCTGAAGAAGGAAATGTAATGGTGTGATGACGGATGTCATCAAAGGGGGGAACTGATGTAGCGTTTAAAAGTTTGAGAATTGTAGGGGTGCGTCATATTCACGGTTAGTCGGCACCCGTATATAACCAAATGTGTACTCAGGGATTTCGTGTGCAATGTATTACAACTGTATAACCTATATCGATTTTAAGTAGAAGTGCTAGCTATGTACAAGCACATGGTAAACGTATTAGAGAAATGTATAGTGTTTAGCTACGGGAAATGCAATGTGGTGTTAGAAATGTGTACCCCAGACTTCGTGTCTGTAGGTTGTTTAGGTTGACCACACATGAAAGAAAGACGTAAATGTCAATACTGTGATTGAAACCTGCTTGTGTAACCGAAGTAGTGGCCAGAATTCGCATATATCGTTGAGGCGAAAGGCCTGGTATTTTCTTATGTTAGCCAAGGGCAATAGGCCAAAAAGGATTTATTCCAGTAGAGGTTTTAGGCTGTAGTAAATTGCAACTTAAAAGATGTGAAGAATGTCTGCTTTGCATGATCTCACCCCAGGTGCAAGGACAGTTGCTTGTTAGTAGAGAAGCTCTTTGTTCATAATTTGAATTATGTAGAGAAAGCCAGACATGGGAGTGTATTGGAATGTGCCAATCGTAACTCCTAGTGCGGATGGCGTCTGGGACTCAAGGCCAAGCGATGGACGATGGAACTGGACAGCGCTCTGTGGAAAAGTACTGAAAGACGACCCCGGAAGGAGAGGAGGCGCAAAGGGCGTGTTCGGAGACTTGGGGTACTGTATTAGGGACAGCGCCCCGAGGGTGGAGGCAGAGCAGAGCGGGGCAGCCCAAAGCAGAGGACGGCTAGGCGAAGGGTAGAGGGGGCAACTTAGACCAAGCTCTCTAAGTGAGGACTTCTTATGAAGTTTCACTCTGACACCTTTTATTCTGATGAGGGTCTCAAGGGATTGCTATGTAGGGATATCACCTAGTACAGAGTAGGGACAGAGATGGTATGGTTCAGTGTCCCTAGTATCGACATTTGCTTGGTAGTATTCTACCTCATGCTTTTAGAGATTGTACTTTTAGTTATTTTTAGCCGGATGCGGATTCTTCGTAGAGTAGCATTTGTTTTAGTGCCTATGTACTTGTTGTGCCTCGTGTTGAGGACTTTGTATCTCCAAATCTTTATGTTGATAATAAAAACCAGAGAGCCAAGAGATTAAGTTTCGAGTCTTTGATTACGGAAAATTGCAGACTGTAATTGTGATAACGGTGATTTTCCCTCCATGCTATCAGGCAAGTAAAAAGTTCCATCTGACCAGAGTGGGTTCCAGTAGATAATTGCGAGATACTAAAATAGGCCGGAGCATCACTATAGCCGCAGCTATAAAGTGGTTTAGTACCCAGGAACGGAGCGTGTTATAAACAACTCACAGGAGAGACATCTGGCCAAAGCAATTCCCATTAATGAACATGCACAATCTTCAAGCCCCAAGAGGTTACACTGTCAATAGATGTAGGGCCTGATTAGCAGTTCAGCGTTCTTAGCGCCATACCACGGCGGCGGTGTGTCAATGCACGTGTGTATATTTTGAATGCACAAGTGTTAAATGTACACATATGCACGACACATGTGAATAAATACCTACTACTAGTACTTTCCTATTGATGGAGTCTGGACCATATGTGCCCAGTCCAGTCAATGGGTAAAAATTGCAAAAATTAACTTACCAAGATTTCGGCATTAACAAGGTCTCTTTCTTTTGGGGCAAGATGCTGCTGTGAAGGGGGTACCCAGAGGAAGGGATCAGCATGGGAGACTGCAGGGAAGAAAAGGTAATGGGTGAGTATGCACCTCAATTCCTTTGATTCTGCCAACTCGAAGCAGGCAGCCTTCCCTTCACAGTCAGCTTGACGGAAAGCCAATTCATAATTCTGACGGAGGTGAACTTGTCTGTACCGCCCTCTGGTAGTTGCTTTCCCCCTACCTCCATTGAGGTGGTCTGCGAATGGCTGGTGGTTACGGTGGTGCTCCTGCAGTCTTTTGTCCTGCAAACTGCCAACATCGTAATACAGTGAGCGGACAGCTAAGTAAACGGTGGGGTTTCTGATGCTGTTTCGGCAGTGGTTCCCCTACTGTCAAACTCATAATCAGGCCTATAGATAAGTTTAAGATGGCAGGGTGAGGAACTGAAATGGAAACTAGGGGGCATATCAGCAAGGAACGGCGATGAATAACGCAAAGCGCGTTTAGCGCTTTGTTATTCATCGCCGTCTATCTCTGGAATTTATCGCCCTGGTAGCGCATTATCAACAACGCGTTGCTCCAGGGCGATAAAAATTCCAGATATAGCGTGGGAAATCGCAGTTTTGCAGGGAACATCGCTGGTTTTCCAGCGATGTTCCCTGCAAAATGGCGATAACCTTGCTGATACGACCCTGTGGTCGTAGCAGCATAATCCACCCCCTATGTTAGGGATGGATAAGTCAGGATTTTAGCAGACGTTAGTTTTTGGAGAAAACAGCGTTTTTCTCCAAAAACTAACGCCCGCTAAAATGCTAGGGCAGCCTTGTAAATATCGCGATGTGCACATCAGCGATATTTGCAATGCTGTACTGCCCAGTGACGCCCACTTTGCATCTCATTAGAGATGCAAAGGGAGGCGTCGGGAAAAAGGGTGCTAACATGCGATTATGCATGTTAGCACCCTCTTGTAAATAGGGCAATGGTTTTATCTCTGCTTTTTTGGCCTTTAAAGCCAAAAAAGCAGAGATAAAGCCCTTGTTAATATACCCCTAAGAGTGTGCAGATTGCAGCAGGCCACAGATGAAACCACACTAACTATATCTGGGGAGAGGAGTTGGCCTAATGGCTAGGGCAGTCAACCTTGAACCTCAAACCTGGGGAACCGGGTTCGAGTCTCGGCAATGACGCTGAACATCCTGTGATTCTGGGCAAATCACTTAATCTCCCCATGCCTAACAAAAAATGAATGTGTCCTAAGGTAACGCAGCTGGTGCTATGTAAAGCACTCTGCTCCCAGATACCGGGTCAAGTTCGCACTATATAAAACTCCCTTAAAAAAAAAAAAAGCCCCTCAGTGTTTTAACTTAGGGGTTGGTGAAAATGCTAACAAGCATTGGCAAAGCCATTAAGTTTGGAGTTGGCAGCCAGCCTTTTGGCTTTTTCAATATTTACATTCTTGTATCATGGTTTTGGTAAAATTTTATTATTTGACTCTCAAAAGCACACACTGGCATAGTAGTCCCTGGTGTTGAATGGAGCTACTGTGTGAGTTGATGTACTCCTTGTGCAGAACACATGAAAGTTAGCCAACGGCTGAAGTGCCTTGACCCTTTGACCCATCATGGTAAACTCTAGTTTGCAGAAAAATGTGAATGATTCAACAACAGACCAATGGATAAGGAGGAATGGCCCTTATCAATAAATGTATATATGTAAGAAACTGGGTTACTGATTTAGTTGGTGGAAACCCTACTCAAGCAACTTCCACAATCCTTTTCATGGTGAACAACAAAAGTCAGTAAATTAACCCTGTGCTTACCTTTTCGGTAGCATGGCACAAATCAGTTAGGCTTGAGTTAGAGATACTGTGTAAAGTATTAATGCAGCACACAAACAGTAAAAACAAACAGCAAGAAAAATCCAAACTCAATTAAAAATAGACGAAATTAAAAACAAAATTATACAAAAACGAAAAAAAAACCATCAGTTGAATCAGAGTTATGCAATTTCAAAGATTTCGGTAAATATAGTGCCTAAATGCCAAAGTTCACTCACATTCATCTGGTCATGCTGCCAGTGGCAAGTCACAAGGTCAGGTTGACAGCGATGTAGCACAGGCCAGATCCAGGGACCAGGTTCGTCCCACTGAAAAAGTTACCTTCTCAAAGTTCTGCATGAAGTGTTCCATTCTCTGTGGAGGATGATGCAAAGGGCCGTGAGAGCGTCGTGGATGGTTGTCACTGTAGTGCAAAGAGCCAGTCGAGTATCACTGGCGGTTGTTGCTGAAGCTTCAGTCTCGTGGTCACCGTGAGCTGTCATTGCTGTACTGCAAAGTGCAGAACTCCAGTTGCCAGCTGTTGCTGGCAGTCACTGCGCCATAAACAGTCTGATTCGCCTGAGGTTTGCATTAGCAGTCATTGAGGGCAGCACAATCTCAGTATGAACTGGCCTGGTCTCAGTTGCAAACAACCCAAAAAGTTAGGATTTTACCTTTTGTCACAGGAGGAGTTTAATAGATTCCAGCTAAGGGTCAAGGACCTGGGGAGGCACCTCTTGGAGATCAGGAACTCATTCCAGCAGAAGCCAGCAGTGCTCAGGCAGTTCAGTTACAGGTACAATTGCAGGTTTAGGCAGCAGGTCAGCTGGGCAGTTGCTGTGAGGCCTCTGTAGCTTGTTGTGTCCCTGTAGCTCAGACAGAAGGTCTGCCAACTGACCCTTGAAATCCCTCAGGCTACCCTGGGATGAAGGGAGCAGATACAGTTTTTCTTCTCAAAGAGCACAGAAGGTCTCAAGCAGCAGGGAAGTCCTGTGGCGGGTAAGGAATTCCTCAAACAACAGGGCAGTCCTATGGTAACAGCAGGGCAGCCCTCTGGGGAGCAAGGCAGGCCTCAAGCAGCAGGGAAGTCCCCTGGGAGCAAGGCAGTCCTGCTTCTGTAATAGCCACAGGCCCAGGAGTATACTGAAGAGTGACTTGGGAGAGCCACTGTTTATTCCTGGTGCCAGTCTTTTAAGTGGGGAGATTTCCTATACTACCCCCACACCTAGTCCTGGAAAGTTCTTGCCTTCCCCTGGCATGGCTCCAAGACATCTGGAGCTAAAGACTAGTGTCAGGTTCTTTTGTGTGTGCTGCAAGCAAAGCATTTTGAAATGAAATGCCAACAAAGCCTTTTGAAATGTAAGTGGGGTTGGGTACAGCTCCGAACCTAACCATACTGACAGGATAGCCCATCCTGTCCATACTTAATCCCATCATTAATTCCCTCTGTGTCACTGTTTGAAAGGAATACGCAAACCTGAACAGCTGAGCTATTCACAAGCCATGACACTAGAGGAAGCCACAAATAGCTAGGATAAAAAAATGCCAACTTTCGGAAAGGGGCATTTTCAGAATTTTTACTTAAAAATGACTTTACTAATAAAGAGCATTTTCAATTACAGTTCATTCAAGTACAAACACCACATCTCTACTTGATCCCAATCAAAAGTTACACACTTTGTCTTACAAGAGATCAACAGTTATCACATATTAAATGTAATAAGGTAACCCAATGTTAGTCAGTTGGAGAGAGAGCCAATACAACAGTTAAAAAATGACTTTAAACGTTTTTCACTGCCAGGACATGTAATAATTAAGTGTACATGTCCTACTTTTTAAATACCATGCACCCTGCCCTATGAGCCTTAGGGTTTACCTTAGTGGTGAACTATATATGTAAAAAAGGAAGGTTTAGGCCTGGATAAAGGTTTATTTACTGTACAACTGGCTGTGGTGGCAGGCCTAAGATATATTTTAAAAGACTACTTCAGAGGGTGGCAAAATGAGTGCTGCAGGACCACCAGTAGCATTTAATTTACAGGCCCGGGGTACATATAGGACCATTTACTGGGGACTTACAAATAAATTAAATGTGCAAATCAGGTGTAGACCAATTTATCATGACTTAGGGAAAGAGCTCAAGCACTTTAGAACTGGATAGAAAAAAGGTTTACTGAGTCCTAGTGCCAACAAAAATGTGTTCAGAAACAGAAGGCATAAATCTGGGGGAGACACTGCAAGCTTGTTACAAGAACTTCCCAAAATTATGCAATTATACCATATAGTATAATTACACTGCATTTGTGGCTAAATATTAATGGGCGAGTACGGGAACAATATGAGCAACAAGAATGTCAGCCACTGTTGTTCATGGCACTTATGTATTTTCTGCTATTTGTAGCGCAAAATGTGTCCTCATGTACACATTTCACATTACAATATTTTTTTATTGGCATTTCACAGAAAATAGCAATACCAGATTACATCAGCAGTAGTGAACATAAATGCAGTAGGGTAATCTCACCTAAAGTAAAGCTATTTAAGCCTGCTTTACAACATTAAGGCTTTCAGCGCTACATGAAATATGTTACAAATAAATAACACATTTTGTGACCCAATACTTGAACATGCCTTTCATCTCATCGTAACTCCCTCAGCACTCCCCCACGCCCCCTTGACGCGGACGCTCCTTGGACGTTTTTTGGGAATACCATGTTGTCATTGGTATAATACCTATTTGTGTATGCTTTATGATTCTTGTGAGTCAATTGTCTCGGTCTGTGAGTTTGTGTTCGGTTTAGCCTGTACGTCATTGACCATCACTGACCAAGCCAGGAGGTCATCTGCCAATCTCTCATCATTCCTCACGAGCTTCATTTTTATTCGCTCAGCAGTAGCCCATTCAACCATGTCTTCTAACCATCTGTCTAAGTTTTGGGTCGTTGGTCTTTGCCATTCAATCGCAATGAGTCTTTTTGCAAGAGTTAAGCCCAGTAGAACAAATTTCCTACTTAGCTTCTTCTTTTTGGGTGACGGAAGCAGACCCAATAGCACTGTGCGTATCTCTCTCGGGATCTTCCATCCCGCTGCAATTTTTATTTTTTGCAATACTTCCTCCCAGAATTTTGTCACCTGTGGGCATGCCCAAACCACATGAACGAAGTTGGACTCTGTTTGCCTACATCTGTGGCAGTCACCAGACCTCTCCGGATAAATTCTGCTGAGGGTCTTTGGTGTGAGGTAAGCCTGATGGATGTAATTATATTGGATGAGTTTGAACCATGCATTGGAGCAGCCCAGTGTTACCCCTTCGTGAATCTTCTCCCATTCCTTCTCAGTGATGTGTCCCCCCACCGCTTCCTAAAATTTTTTTTGCAGTGCAAGTGGCAAGTCCTCCCTGATTGCCCTGTATAAGTGTGTAATCATGTGGCGCCCTCATGCGATTTGCAGCATTACTTGGAGGGTTCTCGTTACCGGGGGCTCTCCCGGAAACGATGGCCAAATCTCTCTGGCTACTTGTGAAATCTTAGCATATTGTAAGAATTGCCCCGCTCCCAATTCAAACATAACTTCCGCATTTTCACGAGTGATGAACTGGCCGTTATGGTATAGATCACCCATCATCCTGCAGCCTCCTGCCCTCCACATGCGCACCGACATTGCCTCCGCAATCTAAGCGAATCCCGGGATTGCCCACAAAGCTGCGTCTGGAGCATATGGTGCACGCTTCACCACTCTTCTCACTGTGTTGTCCCACGTCTCTGACCCGTGTCTAATAAGGTACGGAGTGGACCCGTGGACCCCCTTCCCTTGCATTAATAACTCTGGTGGTGAACCACCTTTGTAAGACCCCTCCAGAAGCCTGTTTTCTTCATTGTGTTGGTCATCCAGCCAGTGTACTGCATGTTGTAGTTGTGTTGCCATATAGTAATATACAATGCAGGGTACCTCTACCCCACCCCCATATGCCATGGTCTCTGTAGTGTTAAAAGGCTAATATGCTTACTTTTACTGCCCCACAACAGTTCAGTTAGTAGGGTCTCCATGTGTTTAAAAACGTGTAGCGGAATTCTATGAAATTAATTTTGCAAGACATATAACCAGTGAGGTAGAATGACCATTTTGGTGATTGCAACCTTGCCCATCAGAGATAAAGGCAGGTCTTTCCAGAAGCTCACTGAATTTTGCACTCCCTCCATTACTCTGCTTACGTTAAGCTCTAGGAATCGTTCCTTCGGTAGTGCCAGAGTCATACCCAAATGTTTGGGTGGATCCTTTGTCCATGGCAGCCCCACGTCCGGAAGCGTTTCCATTGGTGGGTCTACCAGGCTTCCTGTGGGGAGCACCCTTAATTTGTTGAGGTTCACTCGGACCCCCGACTCCCTCCCAAATTCTTCCAGGGCTCGCAGCAAAGCTGGCATTGCCTCCTCTGGTTGCCTACAATCCACCATGGTATCATCGGCGTATATTGAAACTACATGATTGGTGCAAGCCACATTTATTCCCCAAGCTTCCAGGCGAGTTCACAGGACACATGCCAATGGTTCCATAGCCATGGCGAATATCAGGGGCGACAGGGGGCAACCCTGCCATGTGCCCCTTTTCAACTGGAACGACCCCGAGACTCTACCACCCATTTTAATTCTGGCCCTGGGCGAAGCATAAAGTAATTGAACCCATTTGATAAACCCTGGACCCACAGACATTTTTTACAATGTGGCCCAAACGAAGGGCCAAGACACTGAGTCGAATGCTTGTTTAATGTCCAGCAGAACCAGGGCGACTTCTACCATTTCAAACCCATGTCATGCGGTACATGAGCCAGTCACTTTAAATTAAGTATAGTATTGTGGCATGGGATAAATCACGATTGATCAGTGTGGATCAGATATGACATATACGGAAGCAGACTACTCACCAGTATTCCACTCAGCTCCTTTACATATAAGTTTAAAAGGGAAATTGGTGTATACGAGTTGGGTGGGATCTTTGGGATCATTATTACCAGGGCTTCCCGCATAAAGTCTGGCAGGTGTTGTGCATGTAACATCTTGTTATATACTTCTGCCAGGATTAGTGCATATTGTTGGTAAAATTCTGCCGGGAACCCCTCGTTCCCAAGTGCTTTCCCCGGTTTTAGGCATTTAATGGCCACTGCAAATTCCGCCCATGTGATCCGGCCCCCAGTATCTCTTCCGTGTCTTGCTCTAAGTGGAGTAATTCCATCGAGCCCAGGAACTCCGCAATAGCAGTATTCAAAGATATGACTCCCTGCCCGTAGACTTTGGCCAGGTGGCTGGCCAAAAGTTTTGTGATTCCGGTTTGCGTATAGACCCTTTGTCCCTCCGCGTCTTACAAGTTCCATATTGCTTCCGTGGCACGATCTCGCCTAAATAATCGAGCTAACTGGGCGCTCGATCTGTCACCCTTGAGGTGAAGCGGCTGTCGATAAACTGTGTGGTTCGTATTTCTCAAGCTGCTTCCATGTCCCCAATAACTCAGCCTTCATCGCATGCCATTCCCCAAACATGTGGGGTGCAGCATGTAGTCTCTTTTCCAACCTGGACAGGTTGCCCTCAGATTCCTCAATATCTTTCAGTAGTTGTTGTCGTACCCCGTATGCCGTGTCTATGCACACCCCCCAGAGTACCACTTTCAAAGCATCCCATTCGAATGCTCTATTTGTGGCTGTCCCCCAGTTTCCCTCAAAGTATTTTGTTAATGCTTCTGAGACTGCTTTCTCAAATGGCGGGTCCTGCAATGCCTCCGATTGGAGACGCCATGTGGGAATGGCCGCTCTGGGTTTCCGGCCTTCAAAGCTGATCAAAATCGGGGAGTGATCTGAAATATATCTTGCCTGGTACGTTATCCCCTTCACATCCCCTGCTAATGTTGGTGAAATGAAGCAATAGTCTAGTCTGCTGAATGTGTTGGTGGCTGGTGTATGGCAGGAGAATGTTTTTGTGTGGGTTTGCGTCCCTCCATATATCTAATAGGCGCATTTCCCGCAGCATGACTGTCATTGTTCCCGTCATGTGCGGCTTGGTATGTAGTTGGGGGGGTTCACGGTCCAGATTCCCATTAATGACGCAATTTACATCTCCCAACATTATTATCGCCTCCCTCATATGTGGCGCAGCTGCCCTCATAACAGACGGGAAGAAGTCTGCACAATCAGAGTTCGAAGCAAATACATTAATGAGACACAATTCTTTCCCCTCCAATGTGCCCTGCACAATCACTTATCGCCCTTCGGTATCCATTACCTGATGGAGCTGCTTGAATGGGACTCCTGGTGCCACCCTTATGAGAGTCCCTCTTGCAAATCCTGAATATGAAGTAGCAACTATTTGACCCCTCCATCTGCGTCTCATACACGGGATTGTGTGCCCCCACACATGAGTTTCTTGTAGGTATGCAATCGATATCTTAAATGTGCATAAACCCTTCTGCACTTCTCCAAAGCTGCCAACCAGCGAATATTTGATGTAAGCACTTTTAACGTCAAACCAGCCATTTCCACCATTGTTCCATGCCCTCTGCGCCTCCCATCAGCGCGATCTCCTCCCTAAAAGACCAAACATATGTTTGAAAGACAATTTCTCCCACCTCCACGAAAGGACTCAATGTTCCAATGGACATCCAGCATACCCTAACTATGAAAACAAAACAACCAGTCCCCACCCACCACCCCATGGGCAACCCAGCTACACTCCCTATAATCCCTCTCCCACCAAGACCGAGCTCGCCGTGGCTGCCCCATACCTCCCTGTATACCTTTTTCCTCCTAGATTACAAATTAAAGTACTTCCTATGAGTCTACTAGCAACCAGACAGCTAGTCAGGCGCGAGACACGGCCTTAAGCTCCCTGACCACGATCCGGTCCCTGCGGGACGTGAGCAGGACACCTCCCCCCACCGGCGCCTCCCTTCTAAACTCCCAACTCTCCCCATAATGCAAAGCTGTTACATTTTCGCATTCCAATCACTTATCTGAAAACACTTCTCTAGAGTACACTGTCCCAGTTCAGGATGCACTCTCGTTTGACAGGAGAGTATCCGGAACCATATCGTGTGACCCCACCTCCGAGTCCTGAGTGCCCTCTCGCTGCAGAGTTCCATCATTTTGTACTCTTATTCTGCTAGGGCTGAGCTTACGTTTTTCTTGAGTCTTTTGGACCATTCGGGGTTTATCTTTCACTCGCCCTCCTCTATGCCACAAACCACCTGCACTTCCCTGTGGGCCCAAGCTTGCATCCGCCAGGCCTTTCTCATCCATCCATGCCGACTTCGCCTCCGCTGGCATGAAAAAATGTGATTTCCCTTTATACTCCACCCTAATCTTGGCAGGGTATAACAGACTGTACTTCAGGCCAGCCTCTCGTAGTCTGTGTTTGACCATTAGAAATGTTCGTCTTTGTTCCTGGGCACGCTGACTGTAATCCGGAAAAATCGCAGTTTGATGGCCTTGGAAGTTCAATCTACCTTTCGCTCTGGTGGTCTGAAGTATCATATCCCGGTCTCTATAATTAAAGAAGTGGGTTATAATCGCTCGAGGAGGGGCACCTGGTTGGTGGGCTGGGCCCAATGCCCTGTGGGCGCGCTCAATTGTAAAGAACTTTGATAACCTTTTTGGGGCTATTTCTGCCACAATCCACTCCTTGAAGAACAGGTCTACAGCTGGGGTCCTCGGCCTTTTCAGGAAAACCAAAAAATCATAGATTATTCCTACGTGATCCTCCTTCTGCATCTTCAGCGATTTCATCCAGCTGCACCACTCGGCGTTCTAGGTTCACCATCGAGTCACTGAGCGAACGTACTTCACGCTGCATAGTCTCTACGTTTTGTTCCTTGGCGGACACTCTGGCCGAGACCTTATGGAGATTGCACCGCAGCAGGTTCACTTCTATGGCAAGGGCATAAATTCTGTGTATTACATCATCTCTGGATGATTGGATTGCCGCCATAATCTCCGCGAGTGATGGGGTTTTATCTGAGGAGTGACCCAATGCATCCAATTGCTCCTCTGGGTTCGCGGCATCCCCGGCTGGCTCAGTCGGGCACAGTTGTGCATAATTAGAGATGTTATTTGGACTGCACCTGGTCTACCCTATCCTTCACCATCTCTGCAAACTTATAGGGCCAGCCGTCCCCTGCAAAATAGCGGGCCTGTTCTGCCAAGGGTCGCACCCTCACAGGGCCCTCCCTCGTTACCTTGGTCTGTCCTCCGTCTGAGGACAATCAGCAATAGGCATTCTCTACAAGCCCCTCCGGAGTCCCACCAACCACTATCAAGCCACTTTTCCTCTACTGCACCCTGTTTCTTTCACTTGAGCATAACCATCAAGGCCAAACGTTTTTCAGGCCGTCTCATTGCCTTCCTCACCAGAATCTGGAGCCCTGGTCTTTTTGTATGCCTGTCTGTACTAGATCCGCCAAAGGGCACTCCCAGTCTGCGAAATTTGAGGCTGTACACACAAAACCCATCCCCTTAACTTTTATGCCTGTAGCTATGTGTGTCAAAATGTTGCAGGCTCTTCCATCCACGCGGGCCATATGTAAGCCCGGCTGTACATGCTCCCTTACATACAGTGCGCCGTCAGGTGACCCCTGCAGTGTGTTCCCGGCCTTCTGGCACTATCAGAGTGCGCCTGCCCTGTGGCGGCACTCCGTCTGGAACAACAAATCGTTGGTTGTGTGGGAGAGGGGGCAGAAAGTCCTCTTGATGATTATTCTCACGGCCCGCTCGCCGGGCCGGATTCCACTGTAAAGAAGGGGGTGCGGCAATATTCCATCTATGCCGCCCCCAATGCAGCGCTGCTTCATAGAATGATCCTAATCGGGCAGCAGCTTCAGCCCCTGCAGCATAATGGCCTCAAGTGCCACTAGCCCCCGCCCTCTCCTTAAACGGCGCTGTCTTCTGTGTCCTGGAGCTGTGCTCTCCGACACACTCCCTGGTCCCCAGGTTCTGGGACCAGCTTCGCAGCGAAGATCTGGATCCAGGCCGGTCCCACGCATCCGGGGCCCCCTCGCGACTTTCAGGCTTTGCTCAAGGGCCCGCCGGCCCACCCAGAACTGACTGGGCCTGCCAAAAGATGGCAACCAGCACTCCGCGGCAGCCCCGCACCTTTTTCCACCTCTCGTCTTCTTCGGGGTCAATTCCTCTGAGCCCCCCCCACTAAGCCCAGCGGGGTCTCACACTACTCCGTGATCGGACCAGAGCATCTCCGGTTCTGGGGAGATCAGGATATTGTCGGATTATAAAGCACCAGCGAGAGCACAGGTAGATCTGACTAGTCCGCCATGAGTCCAAGACACGCCCGGTGAATGAGTGTTCACATTACAATATATTGCTAAATGCCGATTTTGTTTTTTTTTATTCAAGTAGTTTCACATAATTTTTGTGACATTTGCACGAAAGTAAATGGGAATTTCACCATACACACCTAGGTTTTATTAGCACTAACACAAAGAATGCCTGCCACAAACAATATCAAAACCACATGCAAGTTTGTTCCTGTAGCAACAAAATATTTGTGACATCAGCTCATTGTTTGAATTTAACAAGACAGAGTCATTTATTGTTGCATATTAAAGTGGTCCTCACAAGGAAAGACTTCGGGAGATATTGACAGTGTAGGTTATGGCAGGCAATTTTCTAAATGTTGATTCCTATACATATTTCTCAAATGTATTCTAGGTATTCGGACAAAATAAAGAGTAAAAAATATCAAGATGCAGCAATATGGAGTTTTTAATATTGTGATCCACAAATATCGTGATGCAGGAATATCGTTGACAAGAATATCAATTCTCTAAGGTAAGTAATATCGATGTCCAAAAAAATCTATGTTGTTAATAACGTTTACAAGAATATTGGGGCATATCAGCAAGCTGGCGATGAAAAATTATTGCCGCTTTAGCGTCCGTTTTCGGACGAAAAGCACCGATAATTTTATCGCTTAATCATCAAGGTCACGCTAATGCGTGATTCCTTGCTTTAGCTCCCTTTCCCATAACGCCCACCTTTGCATCTCTAATGAGATGCAAAGTGAGCGTTCCGTCCCAAAATAACTGGAGAAATGTCACTAAGCGACATTTCTCCAATTATCAAGGGAATCGCTAACAGGCATAGCGATAAGAAAAGTAGCGCTAACCACAGTTAACGGTACTTTCCTTACGCCTGCTTTCACCCTGACTTAGCCATTATATCCAATGTAAGGTGGATATAATGACTAAGTATGCCCTGCCTTATCAGCAAGCTAACGCCAAAATGTGTGAGATTATCGCTGGATTTCCAGCAATAATCTCACCTTTGGCTGTTAGCGCGAGGAGTTTTATCGCTTTTGAGATAAGCGTTGCTGATAGCACGCTATCTCAGCGATAAAACATGCTAGCAGGCGATAATTATCCTAGCGCTAAGTGCGCTTGGCGATAATTATCGCCGGTTGTTGCTGGTATGCCCCATTGTTTCTATCGCTTTTTAATGATATTTATGTATTTTAGTACATGTTTGAATTGTATATTTAGTTGCTTGTATGGTAGAGTTTTATTGTTTGATAAGCTACTCAGGGAAGTGCTGCCTGTTTTTAATTAACGAAACTTCTTTGGCACATATCACACCCAAAATAGAAGTTAACTGCTTGCCTTTAAAGATAGATTTAAGCTATTTGTCTTTGGTACATGTCATTTTTCTTACCTGTCACGCCCACTGGTTACTGCTCCTTCGGTCAGCCGCGGCAATTTTTGCTGATTGTGCAGAGGGGCGCAGCTCCTCCCCTTCACTTGTTGAACTTCCAGTTGGGTGTCAATGGTCAGCGCTCTACGCTCTGCCAGATGCCAGCTATAAAATAGCATGCTGGGCTGGACGCACGCAGCGTTCGCGCTGCAGGTGCACCAAAGGCAAGTCCATCTGCGCCCATCCGCACCTAGATCGTGCAGAAGGCTGGAGACGCTGCCCTTTTTGTCCCAGGCAAGGAATCCAGGATTACTTGGTCAAGTAAAGACCTCCATTCCTTGAACAAACCTGATCACTGTTGCCTACGAATTGTTCCCAGCCAGGACCCTTTAAAACCTATGTGTAAAAACTGCGATTATCATATTTCCTGCCAGAATGCATTGCTTATTACCAATCCCACTCCTCTCAAAAATAGTCAGTATAATATCTCCCCTGAATTCCATCTCACTCTTATTAATGCACGGTCATTGATAAAACATGCCCACAAATTCGCCATATTCACTGAAAGTCATCAGTTGGATGTCATATTTATCACAGAAACTTGGGCAAAGAATCACTCAAGCCCTGATCTACTAGCTGCAACTCCTTTAGGATATTCTATGACTAGAGTAGATAGATTGAACAAAAAAGGAGGGGTCTTAGGGACTAATTTACAAAAGTACATTCCAGTGTAAAAAGGACTCCATGCCCAGTCCAGATTGTGAGACTCTTTCCTTTAGCTTGGAGCTAACAAAAAATTACTCATTCAGAGGCCTGCTTATCTATTGCCCCCCTGGTCCAAGTCATGACTTTTTAGAATCCATGTATACTCTGGTCAAGGGCGGGGCCTGCAATAATGACTTTACAGTATTAGGTGACTTTAACTTTCATCGGGACAGTGCAAAGGACAAAGATACAGATGCTATCTTAGATATTATGAATGTGCTTAATCTTCTCCATTGCGTTCATCTGCCCACTCACGGTGCTGGTCATATTATATTAGATGCTATTTTCTCTAATAATCAGTTGATCTCTGTTAAGGAGTTTCTCCCGCTTACTTGGTCCGACCATAAAGCTATTGCTTTCGAATTAACTGTTTCCTCCTCTTTCTCAAAACAGAAAAGTGGACCCTAACCCTCCTTCATATCATCTCTGGACTAAAACGAACTTTGATTTAATGCAGCTATATCTCACTCAGGCCGATCCCGTTTAATTACCTGACCCAAATCAGGCTAACGCCAACTATACAGATTGGCTAAATCTCTGCTATCTCCAAGGCTCTTCATAAATCGGCCAAAATAAATCGAACCAATCTGCACCTTGCTTTATAGAAACACTACGCCTTGAAAAACTAAAATGTAGAAATCTTGAAAGGAAATGGAGATCCAACTACAACCCCTCTGACGAAGAAATATATGAACTCTCCCTTGCCAAGTAAAAAGCAGTTATCATCAATGAAAAAATCTATCTTTTTTATGCAACAAAATGAAGCCTTCAAGCATTCTTCTAGAGAACTCTTCCAGGTTATAAATAAACTCACTAAAGCCCCAGAGACTAACGGATTTAACAATAGTCAATCTTTCTGCGATAAAATAGCCTCTTATTTTTGTGACAAAGTTGGACAAATCTTTAATCAATTCACTTCTTTTAGAACTGTTGCTTCTTGTGTTAGTTCTCCCATTGTTCAATTTTCTACTAATGACAGTAATCCTCCTGTTAGTAGATCCCTATCTACACTCAGTCAATTCACGTTTACCACAGTACCAGAAGTCCCCAACGTGAACAATTCCACCAAGTCAGGGTCACCTTCTGACCCTTTCCATCCTTCTATGCCTTCAGTCTCAGCTCCAGAGCTTTCAAATGGGGCATAAACATGTAATGCTACCGGTGAGACTCGGTTGAAAGGATGAGGGATCAGGAATGAAAAACTGCTCTGATGTGTTCCGGCCTGGGATCTTGAGTGAACTGATTTATAAGGCAGCTGTATGTCACTGCCTTTGTCTCCAGTCTTGCTTCCTGCAAACAGAGGGCAGGCAGGATTGAGTCACAGAGTCAGGAGCAGACAAACAGAGAGCTGATTTTTATGGGGTTGGCACAGTTCACGCTGCCTTACATCACAAGATGTGGTGGCAGACTTGAGATATAGTACATTCTGCTAAGTAGCACTGCTAGCAATCACAGTCCCATCTTGTTTTCTTTCATCCTGAGCAGAATCTTAAACATACCCAGATTCAGTCCTGCTGTATCATCACTATATGTATCTATAGAGACCAATACATATAGATCACGTCACATGGTCACAGCCACACTTTACAAAAGATGCAGGCAGGCATGGCAAGGCAAGTAGTGCACTGGTCATATATGTCACCAGCATTCCTCCATCGGAGCACTCAGATCTCAGCTCCTACTAGTATAAATGCCAAGATCAATCTGTTATCAAATATACCTCCCTGGCACGCCGTGAATGCAGTGTGTTTTCACCTGAGCAAAAATAGACTTCTAACCTACCTATCATTACAAGTGTACTTGTGAGAGTCTGAGTCCCTGTGCCGAAAGATAACCTTTCATGCCAATTAAATAGGTTTCCAGATCCATCCCAGAGTAGCTAGGGTACAGTGTTCTTCGTGTTCTAGAGACTGCATTACAAGAACTGCATTTCTCAGAAAGCACGGGGACAAATTTGTCCCTCACACCTTTAAAATAATTTGAGGAGGCTCAGTGTTGTTTAAGCGAGCTTTCGATTCTATTAAAATGTGGCCTTCAACAAACATGGCCCTCAGTGGTACAGATATAACTATACATTTAAACACAAAGCGCACTCTGTAATATTAGATAAAAATGTATTAATTAATGTATTGCCATTTGAAAAAGATGTAGCTGGAGCACATCTGAGCGGAAAGAGTGAGCAGGGGCCTTTGGGGTGGTGAACGGTCTGACAACAGCTTATTTCCAGGAAGAATACAGGTTTCTTTCAAGTACAGCACAAACAGAGCGCTAGCGAAGGACATGATGGTCCGCAAATCTAATAACAACAGCGAAACGTTTGCGAGTAGTAGTCTCAGCCAATATGGTATTCATAATGTCCACTTTAATTTGTCATATATATATGGTATGGTGCCAAGAGCATGCCTATGGAGCAACCGGTCCTCACAATACTTCACCAGTCACCAAAAGAAATATAAAAAAGTATGACGGCAAGCCCAGCAACCTGGACTCAGGAGTGTCTTTGGCTATGCTTGGAGTGAAGATTACCTATACTGGTTATATCCCATAAAGTTCAAACCTGAATGAGGAATGAAAGGTTTCATATATGGGGAAAACATAAACTAATTCTTTTCTGGTGAGTTTCAGTTGGGCCTGCATCCACGCTTCTCTTCCACTGCTGGTGCTTCCTTCCCTCTCACTGCTGTCTCTGCCCTTTCACCATTGTCTCCTCCCTCTCACCACTGTCCCTTCCCTCTCACCCCTGTCTCTTCCCTCTCAACGTTGTCACTTCCCTCTCAGCACTGTCCCTCCCTCTCACTGCTGTCGCTTCCCTTTCCCCTTACTGCTGTCATTTTCCCTCGCGCTGCTGTCTCTTTCCCTCTCACCACAGTCACTTCCCTTCCCTCTCACTGCTGCCACTTCTTTCCCTCTCACCACAGTCACTTCCTTTCCCTCTCACTGCTGCCACTTCTTTCCCTCTCACCACTGGCGCTTCCTTCCGTCTCACCTCAGTCGATTCCTTCCCTACCACCACTGTCGCTTTCATCACTCTCATCACTGTTGCTTCCTTCTCTCTCTCCTCTGTTGCTTTCCTTACCTCTCACTGACGTTGCTTCCTTCCCTTTAATTGATGTTTGTCACAAAAGAGCAGCAGTCACTATATTTCCTCCTGCCCTCTTTCATTTTCACTTCTTCTCACATCTTACTCTGCCCTTTCCCTCCATTCTTCTTCCTTCCCTCTCTCCTCACGCTTCATTCTTGCCACCTCTCATCCATTTCTCCCCACCCCCTTATCTCATCCTTAATCCTGTGACTTTAAAATTGACTCCAGTTGCTGACTTCCCCTGAGAGGACAAGAGGAACAAACAATATGTTATATTTATGATGCTGACAATATGCTGGCTCCTGTTTCTAATTAAGATCATTAACAGCAAGTGATTTCATGTGGCCTGGGCAGTGGGGCTTCGGGTCAGCAGATTAATCACAGAATGCCTACGGCACTTAACCCGTCAGGCACTGTGCTTGCAGTAGCATGGACAGTAGCGGCTGGCAAAGAACGAGAGTGGAGGGGGGTCAAAAATAAAAAAAATAAAAAACACTTACCCCTTCGCTGCGTCTCTCCTCTGTTGTACCTCCTTGTCTCTCAGTGGGCGGAGCCACGAAACACACTGGCTCCCTCCCCTAAGCCAATCACAATGCTGCAGCCTTGTGAGTGGTCTGAGTACTGTAGTTAAGTGCTCAGACAGGGAATGGGAGCATGTGTGATGCAGCTTGGTGGGGAACATGCAAAGTGCACATGACTGTTTTGCCGGCACAAGGCGGCTGACCAAACAGTCATGCATACTTGGAGTGTTGTAGTGTTGAGGTTGCGGCAAAGAAAACGGAATCGGAGCAAGAGAGAGGCTGGAAACAGCTGTCTTTAATAATCTTTTAAGATGAGGAGATGACAGGACCCACAGCGCAGAAAGCACTGCACTGGAGGAAGGTTAGGCTAACAAGGACTGTCTTTTAGTTACATCATTCTAAAAGGGAATGGAATGTGGAGAAAAGGAACACGGGGCTTAAAGGGAAACAAACTATTAAAAGGGACACAAAGAAATAGGTACAACAATAAAAGCAAAGTAGAGTGAGCCTGAACCTACGAAAAATGAAATGATATTAACAATGTTATCATCATTTTATTTTTCCTGCTCTAAGAGCAGTTGGCGGCACTCCTCCGCCTTAAACATTCATACTAGTGGGAGCTGATATCAGGGAGCTCCGATGGAGGAATGCTGGTGACAGATAGGCCAGCGCACTCCTTGCCATGCCTGCCTGCATCTTTTGTAAAGTGATGCTGTGACCATGAAAGTGATGCTGTGACCATGTGACTTGATCTGTATGTATTGGTCTCTCTGAATACATATTGTGATGATACATCAAATCAAACTTGGACCCCAATTGCCATAAGAACTATCGACCTATATCGCTCCTGCCGTATCCAATTAAGATCATGGAACGGCTGGTCAGCAGATCTTTGTCCCTCTTCTTGGAAACTAACAACATCCTTGAAGAGGAGCAATTCGGTTTCAGACCAGCCCATGGGACCGAGTCATCTCTGCTGATGGTCCTGGACAACCTGCAAATGAGGGTGGACAGGGGAGAATCAGCAATCTTAATTTTGCTGGACCTGTCCACCGCATTCGATACGGTGAGTCATGACATCCTGCTGACAAGGATGAAAAGCTTTGGAGTTGAGGGAGTTGCGCTCGATTGGTTCCGCTCTTATCTGACGGACAGATGGCAGGCAGTAGCACTCCCTCCATACCAGTCTGAGTTTGCTACAGTTCCACATGGGGTCCCACAGGGATCTGCGATCAGTCCGATCCTTTTTAATGTTTACATGCAACCCCTGATGGGCATCATCAAGGCTCACGGCATTAGCGTGATCAACTATGCGGATGACACGCAGCTGATGATTTCTCTTGATGGTGTTCACCAGACTCACTCTAGACCTTCCACACCTGCATGCTGGAAATTGCATCCTGGCTAAATAGTAACTCACTACAGTTCAATAGTGGTAAAACCGAGATAATGCACTGCAAAGTAGGTAGAATTGCTAGAAGCCTGCCTGCTGACTTCTGGCCTCTGGAGTCAGGGGAGCTACTAACTCCAGTAAAATCAGTGCGGAACCTAGGGGTCAGCTTTAATGACAACCTGAGTCTAGAGACCAATGTCAACAAGCAGGTGAGCAGTTGCTTCGCCTTAATGCGAGGCCTTCGAAAGCTGCTGCCCCTCCTACCAGCACAGACTAGAGCCACCATAGTCAGGAGCATTATTCTCAGCCGCCTGGACTATTGTAACTCTCTGCTACTGGAATCTCCTGCTTATTTGATTTCCAGACTTCAGAGCATCCAGGCGGCAGCAGCTAAAATGGCACTTTCCCGAGGGCGAAGATCCTCCACCACTCTTGCACTGGCTGAACTCCACTGGCTGCCCGTGCATCAGAGGATCCTCTTCAAATCTCTATGCACTGTCTTTAAGGCAGTGCATGGGGTGGGCCCCTTACCATTACAAAATAAATTTTAATGGTATGAACCCACTCGGACTCTTCAACCCTCCTCCACTAATCTCATCAGTATACCTAGGATCAGGAAAGCCACCCATGGTGGTAGAGCCTTTAGTATAGCGGCAGCCCATCTTTGGAATAGCCTCCCTATTGCTATTAGGAAAACAGGCCAACTGATGGCATTTCGAAACAAGCATTTGCAATGCAACGGTCTCGCCTTTAGGACCTTAAAAGTATTTAGCCATGCAGCATATTATCCTGGGTGTTATATCTACTCTTCTCATTTAGCCTTACACAACTGCTTCAGAGCCTTATAAGGGTAGTATATAAATAGGATACTAAAATACCATGTTTGAAGCGGTGGAGTCTATTGATAATGTGTAGATTAAGGGAATAGAGACATAAAACAAGGTGAATATATGGTTTACTGCCCAAGTTGTGAACTCTAGAAGCACTATATTTATTTTAAAAAACACGACTACAAAAATGCATTCTTCCAAATTCTCAAAAGCCTTTAGGACGTTAAAAGTGTTTAGAAGCTGCTGACAGTGGACACGGGCACTATTGGTAAAGTGCGGTAATTTGCGGTTGTTGAAAAAAATACGATTTTGAAAAGATCGCATTTTAGAAACTTTGACCTATTGGTATTGTAAATTACAACGGCTTTCATTAGTGCAGGTTGTTTAAACAAGTAAAAGGCATTGTCATTTACAATGCCAATAGATCGAAATCTCGCAATTGCGAGACCTATTGCTTTGCAAATGCTTATTTACTTAAGTTTTTTGTTTGTAGTGAAGTGGATGTATGTTGTTTGTAGTGGAATTTGGAATTGTTTGTTGTGGAATTGTGTGGGGTGTAATTGTGTGGTGTTTAGTGTATTTGTGTATTGGAAATAAGTGGGATGGTGAAGTTATAGGTGTGAGAGTTGTATAAAATAGAAAGTAAGAATGAAAGTGATAAATACTTTGTGTATGAAGTGGTGAATGAACTCTAGAGAGAGTAGTGGAAAGAGTGTGAGAGAAAGAGAAAGAAGTGGAGAGAAGGTTATAGACACAAAGAGGCTATGCAATATGAGTAATGCTGGATCCGTGTGTTTGTGTGTGATGGAATTATGTGGATAGTGAGTATGTGGTATTAAGTGTAGTGGTCTTTTATGTAATGGTATTGCGAGTCGTAGAGTGGCACGTATTGAGTGGAATTATGTGGAATGACATTATTTGGACTTTTGTGGGGTGGATTGGATATATGTGGTGCGTAGTGGAATTATGTGTTGTGGAGTTGAATTGTGTGGCATGCAATGGAATTGTGTGGAGTTGAATTGTATAGTACTGAGTGAAATGTAATAAAGGTTGTGACAAAGTGTGGAAAGGTGTGGTGCAGCCGCCAGGGCAGATGACTTCGGAGCACAGGGTTCACGGATTGATTCCTTGTCCAGCGGCAGCTCAGCTCAGCACAATGTGACTCTGGGCAATAGCTCAGTTAATTTCCACAACGGCACCCAGCGCCTTGAGACCCGTAAGGGTGAGTAGTTTGCGCTTTACAAATATGCATTTACATTTATCAATGCAGCAAGTGGTTCAGTATTACACGTTTGGAACAACCCTTCAAAATTCACGTCTGACACCAAAACTCTTACCACATATGCCCCTCTTTAAACTTATGCTACACAAACAAAGTACAATAAATGGAGTAACCTCATCCAAAAGCACTTTGGAGCTTTGACAGGGGTATGGGAAACTACACAAATGTAATAAACAGCTTGCTACACTTATTAATACCTCAAGATCGAGGGCTCAACAATATGAAGTTCCGAAAACTAATTTCAGGGAGACTTTAGCAAAGCATTATCACCATCTATGCCAAACCATTTTAATTATGTGGCAAACTAGTTCTAGGCAATTTTGCCCCAGAATTGTCACTCATGCAAATTCCAAACTGCCACAGAGGTCCACATATTTTTTAAGTCACTGATTCCAAAATGATGCCAAGCACAATTTTCACTCTATGAGTGACTGTCAACCAAACACAGCCAAATCTCAAAGCTATTTAACAACCACAGACATGTTTTTTTTTTCATGTGTGGGAATTTGTAGTGATGCAGTTTACATATTTCGATAGAAGTGAAACTTGAGCGGAGGCAGCAATCAATGACATCTAGATAAAAGTAAGTACAAATTTAAGTATAAAAGGATCCATTCAAATATGCAGTAGAAAATACATTGAGTACTAGAAGGTAAATGAACACCTGTGTGGGTCTTCTGCAAGGTAGTTACCTCAACCCATTTCGGCTTGACAGCATCACACAAACAAAGATTGCCTTTCGATTATGACATTATGCTAAGCTTTTGACCTAAATAGAATGCGCAGTAGAAGAGGCCAAGGGACAACAGTAAAAAAAAAATGTAAACTCTGATATAATTAAATAAATTGACGATAACCACATGTTCAAAATTGCAGAAGGTAAATGGAGGTGTAGTGGAAAGAAGGTTGATAAGCAAAGAAGGAGATTGAAAGATGATAAATAAAACTGCTTGTAGACAGGCAAAACTAGATGGGCTGAGGAGGAAAAAAACAACAACAGTCCACAAAAATGTGATGGAGAAAACCTCTGCTACCCTTTTTGGAGACTGCTTGAAAAGTGAGGGACTCGGATGAGCGAGGGGACATTAGATAGGCCAATAGAGTGCCTTGGGTCCTAATGCAATGAAGGAAAATGGACACACCGTCCGACTGTTTGAGGAGTACAAGGCATATCTGACGTGCATTATGCTAGAGTGTTTCCATTTTTGGCGCTATGCCAGTACGCAACCTTACTGTAACTGGCCAATGGGACTAGTCAGGCTTCATGTCATATCCCAAAATACCTTTATAGACACTACTCGATGCAGGCGGGCGCCTGGATCCTCATCCGCACTGGGAGATAATGCCTGGATGATTACCCTCGGCCTAGTTGCAGGGGGTCCGCACCAAACACTGACGCGGGACGTGTGCCTGTTCTACGGTTAATGCAGCCATGCCTGGTCAAGAAACCGATTTGGATACCTTCACACCAGCATACATGCCAACATTTCAGAGGAGCAAAGTGGGAGATTCTTTAAAAAAAAAATCGGGAGAATGGGGCCTTGAATCGGGTTATTGTCATGTATGGGCCTTGGAAGTGTGCTGCTGCATGATCGGACATTTGAAACGCAAATGCACATTTTTTTCTTCCCTTTCAGACCTTTCAGAAGCATGGAGCGCAATGGCAGGCAGAGAGAGGGTTATGCAAAAGTTCTGCACTCACTGGCCTGGCAGGTTGCTGGCAGAGCATATACCAACGGCACCCCCCCTCCCTCCCCCCCACCCCGTGTGGCAGCCCAGGCACACACACAGCCGCCCCCGAGTACTTCACAGGTCTTTAAAAGACCATTGGCTTGTTAATGGGGCTTTGTTGTTTTTTCACCCCTTCTAGAGCCCCTGCATCGCCACTCTGACTATCGCTTGAAGAATTAGCACATTACACAATACCAAGCCTTGTCAGCTGAAACCCCGAGGAATCGGGTTTTTGCTTGCAGGGATCGGGAGGCGGGAGACTAGCCTTGAAATCGGTAGTCTCCCGCCTGAATCGGGAGGGTTGGCATGTATGACACCAGGCCGGCTGCGAACACTCGTCTCCCTCGAGGCACAGATGAAACTCTGAACTCCGGCATGTACCCGATCCGGAGCCACGAATCTGAAAGGCAGCCGACGCTCAGTCCGGATCCCTGCTCTTGGGACCTGCCCCCGCCAGACCCGATCCGCACAATAACGCACGCAGGCATGTAGCACCATGTGCTGTACTAAGGCATCTACTCTATTGAATCGTTGCTGACACTGGTTTGTGACTCCTAAACTTACGGCTGACCTGACCCAGCTGTCACTGGGAGGGGGGTGCCCAAACCAGACGGCATGCTTATACACCCCAAGATGGCTACCGTCTTAAGATAGATGGTCTCCACTTAGCCTGCTGCCCAAACTAAGTGCCACTACAAAGGGGTACCCGCGATCGGGACCATGCGCATACTTGCGCAACGGAGATCATCTGCCTACGGCCTCGCGATGAAGCAGGTCGTTCTAGTGCCGAAAACCGCCACCAGCAATGAAGGCAAACCCACCCCAAGGCCTGCTACCCCACATTGGCCCTCCACACCTTGACCCGCCGTACCGCCCGCAGCTTAAACCCGGAACAATCGTGGACAATGATCGGAATCCATGGGCACCCTCCGGGCGGTAGCTAGGGAGAGGGATAGGGGTAGTTAGGGAGAAGGCCCAGGAATGCGCAGTCAGTGACTGACTCAGACAGCCTGGCAGCGCCAGGGCAGCCCAGTAATAATTGAATTAATGCTGGCAGGCGGCTGAGTGAGGCCGCAATTGTAACAATGTAGAGCTTCAGCACTGAGGTGGTGAAATTCGCCATCCCTCCACTCCGACAGCCTCTCGTGCGCACGCACACACACGCATCCACTCACATCACACGCTTGCTTAGGCATGCTGAAGTGGATGCCTGCTTGTGCCCCGGGGGGACCGCAAAGTGCATTTTCATAGAGAAGCACTGTAGTAGGTCCCTGCTTGTGCCCCCGGGGCACTGTGAAATGCACGCAACGGAAACAAAGATAAACCCTCTTTCAGGGGATTGTCTTGAAACGAGGAGAGGTGGCGTAACATATAAGGCTGCCGACGTTGAAGCTGGAGAGCAGAGTTCGATCCTGCCTTGGGCTGTATTAATTATAAATAATTAAAAGAAGATCCTCGGTGTGGGCAGTATTAATCATAAATAATTAAAGCGAGACTTGGGCTGGTTAAACAGATCTCAGATGAGAGTGGGGCGAGACAAATAAAACAAGCATTGTAGGGAGAGACAAATTAAACAAGCATTGGCAATAGGGTTGTGAGAAGGCATCGGAAGAAAGTAGTCTGTGCAGTAAAGGGGCCAATAGCCGTGGAAGGACACAAATGAAGACATGTCCATCATAAGGAGGGACTAACAAGCCCAAAACCAATCAGAAGCCACTATTTAAGACACCAGCCAATGAAAATGATGGGTGGAGAGTGGGCGGAGCTTACATACACTATAGTGTATACTGCATGTCTCAACGAGACAGTGCAAGCACTGCCTAGGCGAGACCTAAAAAGGTAAAGACATGGCTATTCCCTAAAGTTTAATTACCCTAGAAACAAACCGATCACTCATCCTACTCATGATGCACATCTGTTTCAGTTATACTCTCACAGCGCCAGGATGCCCGTAGGGTTGCAGAGCGCTTTATAAATACCATAAATAAATAAATAAATACATAGTTCCGCAAAGGGCTGAATCTGAGGTGTCTGTTTAAGAAGCTGCTCATGATTAAATAAAACAAAGCAGAGGGGACTGTGATTGTTAGCAGTGCGACTTAGCAAAATCTACTGAATCGCAAGTCTGCCACCACATCTTGTGATGTAAGACAACGTGAGCCATGCCAACTGCATGAAATTCAGCTCTCTGTTTGTCTAGACCTGACTCTGTTATTGCATGCTGCCTGGCCTCTGTGTGCAGATAGCAAGGCTGGAGACCAGCACGTTGAGTACGTACCATCATGTGCACTCACAGCGGATCACTGCAGGAAGCCGTTTTATGCTCCCTTACATGCCAATAGAGGCACCAGTTGTTGTTTCTTCAATAAAGGGGCTAGGTTAACGTTTCGCACTGGCACACTCACTATCTAATTAATGTGTTCAAATACATCTGACTGCAGTCGCAGCATAGGCCCTGTCAACTTTCTACACACTGTTCAAAAACACAAGTACGTCAGCAGCACGCCAAACGAACAGTTAGGGAGATGGTGCCAGCTTCATTATATGATTTGCATTGTTGGTGCTTCCCTTAGACTACAGAATTGATATTGTAGAAGGGACATACTGCCGCCTTATAAATCAGTTCACTCAAGATCACTGGCCAGAACACATTAGAGCAGTTTTTCATTTCTGATCACTCATCCTTTGAACCGAGTCTCACCAGCAGCACTACATGTTTATGCCATATTTTAAAGCTCTGGAGCTGAGACTGAAGGCACTGCAAATTTCTCACAGGGTATACCAGTCAGTCAAAAACGTATTCAAAATACATGGCCATGCAATCCTTGGCCTCTCTGCAGAGAGCACAGGGCAGAGGTCATCTACTCTTGTTGTAATTGTGATTCTGTGCAAATGGGTGTAATGGGACCCCCATTATAGGGGTACAGAGTCTTCAAAATAACAACAAGGCGAAATTAAATGAAAATATAGTGCTCGCTAGCTACTCAAAATTCATCCTTAACATTTATGCCCACCACTTTTAACTGTCACCAGCTGCCACAGCCCATGAAACCAAGGCAAACTATGCTCAGAAACGTTGAGCCTTATTTAGAGTTTGGTGGACAGAATTCTCTGTCACAAACGTGGCTGTTGTCCCATCCACAGTTATTTCTAGTGCATTATAACCATATCACTTGAAATATGGCAGTTGGGATATCAGCCATATTTGTAGTGGAGTATCCTGTCCGCCAAACTCTAAATAAGGCATTTTATGATTTTTTTAGGCAAGTAACAGCTTCTTGCAGATGTTACTGTTAAGCATTACTGCTAAAGGAGGGGCGTGGCACGGACACTGCTGGCGAGGGACAGGCTCTACGCCCACAGCCCCATCTCAGCAGATATCCTCATTAAAATACAACATGTAACCTGCTGATGATTATCCTCAAGAGCTTCTGGGGATAGCCTGCTCTCTTGAATATGCTGTGGAGTGTTGAGACTGATGGATGGTGGTAGATCAGGGGCCGTGCATAGTCACAGCCATTTCTCAAAATTGTGACAGTGCACTCAAAGAAACAATGTCAGGTCATACACATCAAAACCAGTTGAGACTATGAGTTAGAGCTACATAGGGGCTAAGGCAGCAGGCATGACACAACCCACCACCTGCTCATCTGATGACCCCCTAGACTGGATCTAGGAGTTGAGCGAGTGCACAGGCTCTGCGCTCCTCTGTTGTTCTAGACCATGACCAAAGGAGGCCTGTAATTCTGCTCTGAGATGCCACAGTGCCACGAGGAGGCAAGTGCATTGGTTGTGTGGTGACCCCCTCCCATGCATCTGAATGCCCCTCAGTCTGAATTAAGATGAGGAGTGGGAAGGCACGCTGGGGACCCCCTACCATCGCCACAGAATGAGGAATGCTTTTGGTTGCATCTCTCAGAACTGCAAAGGTGGGAGCAGACCCATTGAGCTTCATGCGAGGTGATGCCCTTTGTTTCTCATCTTTCATGGAGGGCTGTGGAGTTAGAGAAACCAATGCCTGGTTCAAACTGAGGTGGGGGCCCCATTTTGGCCCAGCTGGAGAACAACCAATCACGCCCTGGTGGAAGTGAGGGCTTAGGAAAGGGGTGCACCCACTGGTTGATTGACACGGCTGATGAAGCCTTCAGGTGTCTGCTGTCCGTCGTATCTGATGTATTGTCCCACAGTCCTGTATGTTCATGATAAAGGTACCTGTTGTACTGCGGAGTGGCTAATACTGATATCCTAGTGCCTATACTTGGGGGAGGGGCACATGAATCACTAACAATAACATGTTGAGACAATCGGCAGTGGGAAGCAGCTGTGCCCTTCCACTAATAATAGATCCCTCGTAAATGAGAATAACATGCTGTAAACTGCGGACGGCTGTGAGTTTTTGAAAGAAACTCTTAGCTGATGTACACAAGTGACAGAAACATTTGGTGTTGTGGTGACATAGGAGTTATCCCGACTACAATTAGTACTTTGGCAAATATCTGGCACCTCACAATGGATACGCTACACATTCAACAATGGTGAAATCCATGATAATTAAATCAGCACTGTCCAGGACATGGCTCAACTAAACTCAGATGGCAGAGATTCTAAATATTTCCAAGCTCTGGAGATGAATCTGGAGGAACACCCTAGCAAGTTTAGTCGAATACTGCAGGCAACAATGGACATGAAGAACACACTAGAAACAATTAGGCACAATAGCATTCAACATTAATGCCCTGACAAAAGATCATTGGAATTTAAAGTGCTGGCTAATGAGGCCCCTTTGGCAGATGCATCCCCAGCCATGGAGACATTGCAGAGTGCAGTAGAGAAACAATGAAAGGAGATCATTAAGCTACAGGCCCAATCAGAGGATGCAGAAAGTAGATTGTGAAGGAGCAACATATGTGTGGGGGCATACCAGGAGAGTTGGAGTGTCCATGACTGCAGCTTTTTCTAGAGGACTGGATGATATCTAATATCTACAATGGTGACTCCACAAAACTACTCTCATTGCAAAGGGCCCGCAAGGTCCAGATGAGATAGATGCAGGGGACTCTGGCTGGACCGACCTCGCACTGCCAATAAATCGATGAAGGAACAAGCTCTGGATGCGCAAACACAGGTCATTGACCAGTTAACACAGCACAGATCACAACAAGATCAGTTAGATACAGAGAACTCAACCCCTGTGAGTGAAGCAGATGACCCAACAAGGCAGAACGTAGGTGAGCTGTAGGGCATTCCTCTGCTCATCTCAATGACTCCTGATGATATACTTAAACACTTACTATTATAACTATACTTGATTACTTGATGGTTGATAGTTAGGGTCAAACTCTTCTTTGGTACTAGTGATGTCCAGATCTGGTAATAGTGGATTAGTAAGGAAAAGGAATACTTGGTCTTTATTTCAGAGTATCCCGTCTCCATGTGTATGACTCACAGAGCTAATATATATTCATGCAGTCTGATTGCACTGAGACAGGGCTGGAAAGGGTGACTGATTTGCACGTTTACAAGCTATCACTGTCCCAGTAGCACTCTGTGCTACTGAGGTCCAATTGAATGGCATTTGTTTATAATTTTTGTTACATCATTGGGTGGCCAGGTAAGTTCTGATACCATGGACAGGGAGGGGACCTTTGCTGGGCCCTTGAATTGCACTGATATGTTAGGAGTAACCAATGTACTGATGAAGCGCGAGTGGGTGTGGCAGTTTTTCTTGTAGGTCAAGTGTCTGAGTGGGTGTTAGATTGCTGCTTAGAGGGTATTGCGGGTGAGCAAGGCATGTTATATGCATTAGTATTGAAGGTACTTTCCCCGCAGTTAATAGGAAGCATAGCCAATATATATGTATGACATGGATCATTAAGGAATTAGGTATACCTACCAAGAGACGTCAGTTCTGCTCCTGTCTGAGGAGAAGGCCTGTACACATTGCCTGCTTCCAGGAGATGCACAGGATCAATTCAGAGCTGAAAAAGCTGAAAAAGAAATGGCATGGGAAGATCTATGGTGCTACCTTTTCGACATACTCTAGAGGCACACTCATTTGGATAGCATCAGGAGTCTCTTATGCTGTGAACAGATCTCACTTAGATATTGATAGCAGATACTTGATTATCAACAGCACCTTAGATGGCAGAAGCTTGGTGCTTGCTACCATATGTCCACTAAACATGCATCAGGTTACCTAGATGCACTTAACTCTATCTGTTTGAAATACAGGTCGTCACCAAAATTTTTAAATATGGTGGTCAACAGCATAATTGATAGGTCACTTCCAGCAATCGGTAACTCACAGACCACACATCTTGCTGCTAGGTTTAGGAGGTGGCTGCATCATTGGCAATGGTCAGATATCTGGTTATGACTGCACACACTGGATAGGGAATATTCATTTTATTCCCCGGTTCAAGGGGTGGACCCTCGGCTTGAATTGTTTTAGGAGACGGAGGCGTGATGTTTATGGTGACCGGAGAGTTTTATTTAGATTGAGTGGCATCTGACCACAAACCTCTCATGTGCATGATGTTATGGGCTAGGGCCACACCTGCTATCCCTATTTGGTGCCTACCTGTAGTGGGGCTTTTAGACACCCCCTTTCGTTAGTAGGTCGGCAAACATATTGATAATTCCGTGAGAATAAAGGTATCACCAGCAACTGTACGATTGCATGGCATGCTCTTAAAGTAGTTGTCCGGAACCACAGCATTGCGACCTTCTTTGGGGCTAGCTAGGAGTTGCAGACAAACATTACAGAACTCAAGACCAAAATGAGAGGCTATGAAAGAAGGGAGTACAGAAAGAATATGATGAACGATTGACCAATCTGCAGCAGGTTGAAAGTCAAGAACATGTAATGAAACATTAAGAAGAAGGAGACAGAACGGGGCATCTTTTAGTGTGGCTGTTACATTCGGAGTCAACCATGTCATCCATATGTGCAATACATGACAGTTGCGAGGCTCAGGTACACAACCTATGGGGAAAAAGTGCAGTGTTTACTGAATAATATGCTAACCTATATAGACCATTATATTAGGTGGCAGGCTAGATGTCCAAGGATTCTTAAATAGAATGCCCTTATGGCACCTGACATAGACCCAAGTGACGGCCCTGGATGCATCTGTTACAGTAGAAGAGATCAGAGCAGTAATTAATCAACTAACAATGAGAAAGGAGCAGGGACAGGATAGGTAACCCTCCGAGTTTTATAGCACATACAGGATACATCTAGTGCCACAGCTAGTGACTATATATTTTATTTTGCCCTGGTCAATCAGAGAGACAATCATAGTTGTTCTCTCAATGAAGGGGGACAATCCTACTAACGATCATTCATACAATATCCTCTCACTCATTAATATGAGCAAAATGTTGGACCAACTACTGATGAACAGGGTGCAAAACATTCGACCAATGCGGGTTCATCCTAGGATGAAGTACCGCCTTCAGTTTCCATCACCTGTTCCATGGTATGGACCTAATGCCACCTAGCACTACACCTTCACAGGTTGGCCAGATGAGGCATGTGATAACCAACAATATCCCCAGTCAGGGCCTTTGGTTTTTTGCTTTTTAGAAAAGAATCTCTCTTTTATGCTTTGTTTCTGAAAAACTAAAATGAATCGCAGAGCGGGGCAATCTTATTTGAGGTCCACTTGGCATCATAGCTGTTCATATTGCGCATCCGCCACACCAATGGATACTCTGTAGTCACTGACATCCCACCCATACACTTGGACATCTTTAAACATTGTCCTCCGCCTGTGGGGCATACAGTAGGGTCTATAATGACCTGGATGGGTGGTGTGCTGCTCGTCTGGGTCCACATGACCATGAGAGGAGACTTAATTGTATACTTTTTATTTAGTAAGCAACTCAAAACATGGTGTCTCATGCATTAGTTTACTGTGTCTGCCTGATTTTGGACTAGCATCAGAACATCGTCTGGGCAAGAGTGTCCTTTACAAAATGTATATTCATACATGTCTTTAACAAAACAGCTAATAAAGTTGGTGTCTATGAGGCTGTGAACTGGAGATAGTAAACGTAAAATAAATAGCTCGGTATCTGAACCCCACAAACCTTAATTGAAGCAAACATAGAGCCAATCTGCTAGTGTGTGACACGGCCAATGTAACAGACTCAATCTATGTTTTTCAAACAAACTAAGTACATAGGAAACAGGCTTATTTATAATCATTTGCTAATAAGTTTCCTCCAATACAGTGTATGGAACAGAATATTAGTTGATAAAATTAATGAAAAAATGCTTAAGTAATTTTTACAGGTGTGGTTTACAGAACCAATTTAAGCTCTCAGATTGAACTGAGGATGGAAGGCATATAATGGACAAAGCTGCTATGCCCTTTGAACTATGAAGAGAAGAACTGTGATGGCAACATTGAAAAAAGATGTAAACAATAAAAACATGTATAAGAAGTTAATTCACAAATATTTTATTTCATTCTTTGGTCCGCTTGGATTGACTATTGATCATCTATAGGACTGAGGATAGAAAAAAGCTATGAAAAGTTTAGTTAGAAATTAAGTAGTAATGTTTGAATACTATACAAATGGTGTCACAATGAAAATGTATTCTTAGGCTTAAAAATAAATTTAGCAGAAGACACAACTGGTCCTTTGCAATCATAAATAAAGCTGATTGCTTTCATTAGCAATAAATGGTGTATAATGGGACTGAAATATGAGTAGGGAAAGGGGCATTGTGCAGCACTTTTCTTAAAGAATTACAACATTGCAGTATTTTCCTGCCTAGCATTAACAGTGGATGGGAGGTAAATTGTATTCCTGTTAGTTTTAAGGAACAACACTAGAAGGATTCATGATGGCCCTACTTTTTATGCAAGCAAGTCTCTAAATTATTTATTATTCATCCATTTATAATTTATCTTAGAAAGTGTCAATGGTGCTTTCAGCAAATGATATACATAAGTTATTAGGATGGCACAAGTAAGGTAAACAAGGATGTAAAAGATCAAAAAGTAAATAAAAATAGCACCTAAAATTTAAAACAATTGTTATCGAGAAATGCATAAGAACATAAGAGCCAATGCTAGTTGTGACAATGGATTCCAACCATGTGGCTTTGAGTTGTGATAAAGGAGACTGTTCTAGATCATGCAGAGTCAGAAAATACTTTATTCGACTCTTAAAGAGCCATAAAAGATTGCACATACATAATTTCATTTAAAAACAAGAAAAACCAACAGGTCCACATACACAATATTTACACATTATAATCAGTAGTTAATATTTGCTACGAATCTTAAAAGTAATAAAAAGATAGTTTAAAAGACAGTATATCATTTCAGTTGTTTCTAAGGAGAGTAAATATTCAAATGCCAATTTATGGTTTTCTAATCCCAACAGTAAGTAAAAGTGGACGAATAAACCGTTTCCTCTGGGGGGTATAAAAACTGCAAAATAAAATAAAGTGCATAGTGCGTGGGCATGAACGGCTATCGCATAGACATAATACCGGAAGTGAAGCAAACCATGAGCCTTGGGCGGGTAAAAAGCAACTAGGTAATGGATTGTTTTTAACCGCAACCTAGTCAGCAAAAATTTCTGCCTTTTATTTCAATCAATTTGTAAAGAAAGTGCTGCTTCTCTTTGTAGCTGGGAAAGAGGATCTGGATAATTAGTCGTATTACAAATAATATCTGTTCACTCATGACTTTGATCAAAAATTGATTTAATAAAGGTGAACAAAACATTCTTTAGGGTGTCAGGGTTTGTATAATATTCTGTTTGCCCATTTTAATAAAATTAATTTTTACATATCTTAACCATTGTATATCTAGGCTCTTATCCAGCTCCATACAAACAATCAGTATTGTCCTACAAAGGGTGGCCTCAGGGTTTTTTCAATTTTTTAACCAAAGAATCAGCGGTTGTAATGCAATGTTATCTTTCAGGTAACTCATACCTACTTCCTCATGGCAGAACGCAACAGGGGAGCTCTGGGGCACTGATAGAAGTCTCCCTACAAACTTATTTTCCGGTATATGTAGTGATTTACAATTTACATGTCCACAGACCCAAAGCCCCAAAGGTTACCACTGAGAGTCTTTAACTCTTATAGATGCATAAAATGTCCTTGGCCGGTTTGTGACCAAGTCTTTTAGCAAAACTAAAAATGGCATCATTTGATTTCTGGAATTGCCTCATTCTAATGCCTAAAGCATGTTTACAATTAAAATCAGCATTGAATGGTACCCCAGATAAGTAAAATATGGAACTTTTTTTAATTTCTTCACCCCCCCCAATAAAAATGTCCTTGTATTAGATTTCTTTGGTCCACATTTCATTATAAAAGATTTTGTACGATTAACTTTTAACCCCAGATCATTCATAAAAGCATCAAAAGTGTTGAGCAGTATTTGTAGGCCATTTGCTGTTCTGGCTATCAGGACAGCATAGTCGGTTAAAGTGGATATGACACATGTTTAATCTTGGGATGTCCTTCCCCACCTCACAAAGTCGGTCTCCCAGTTCATGTATATATAATAAAAAGAGAAAAGGGGCCAGAAAACACCCCTGCCTTACCCCTGTCTCAGAGGGGAATTCTACTGTTAAGTTTCCTCCGCTACTCTAGCGTACTGAGGCTGAGGTGCATTCGTGGAGCCTGCTTTACAAAGTGATAATTGCTCCATCGATCCAGTTTACGCATTGGTTTCAGGAGGTGTAGTCCAAGCTCTAAAACTTGCAATATCTGACTGCCATGTTCTGGTCAATGCCATCTTACGAAGGCTCCCTACAGACACACCTATGACCACACCACCATGAATACACCTGATCTCGTCCAAACCAGAAACTAAGCAAGACTGGGCCTGGTTAGTACTTGAAAGAGTGACAACAATATGGGCATGGCTTATTTGAACTGGCAGGGGCACATACTTTGGGAGCTTGATGCTATGGGGAACCATTCAGTGTATTTCCCTTTATCTTCCAAGGTCCTGTTTGTCTTCCCTCATTTTCCCCTGACTGACATGCTTTTTCACTAGAAAATTAGGAGAAAAGGGAATATGGTCATTCAGCCTGCTTGATGGAGGAAATTTGGGTTCTCAGTCTTCAGACAGATATCAGGGATTCTTGAATGTGTTCAATCACTCTCTTCAACACCTCTTTGCAATCTGCGCCTTATTGTTCAATACCTGAATCAACGCCATTTTATGGTATGATGGTTGGGAGGCTTAGTCTCCTGACTGAGAAAGGAGCTGTAGAGTGATTTAATCTTGGTCATCCAGCATCCATGACATCACCACTGGGAATCATTATAGCACTGGTGAGTATGGAAATTACACAACGTAAATTCCTGGGGCAACTCAGAATTAAAACCGCATTAAATTGTAACCATTCTAATATAAGGTGAGACAGGGACAAAAATATGTATATTGAAAAGTAAAAAAATAGTTCTTTATTGATGATGTTATCTTAAATATTCAAGAATTGAATTTAAAACAAACCATACACACACCACATCTGTCTCATCATTCATACTCAGCAGTCATAATGTATACATCACGGATACAATGGACACCTGAAATAGTCATGATTCAAAACATTATGTACATAGTCAGAAATGTTATATTGTCATTACTGTATTAATTTTAACATTTTCTATAGGTGAGCCATGGATACAGGCTTTTAGTTCCTAGGTTTGTATCTGTGCCATTGGGTGGCTGTAACTCCAGATGGTTTCCTACGCACGTTTTGGCATAAAAATGCCTTCTTCAGGAAAAGCCACAGCAGATACAGACAATATCTGTACATATAAAAAAACACTTGTATGCCGTCCCTCCTAACTTAACGTTTTACATAAGATATCTAAACATATAATTAATTCTTCGTATTTGAATAGCCATCACCTCTGAGGAAAGGTAAAGAAAAAGAAAAAAGAGAAAACCACTTAGATAGATAGCTCCATCTTACCAGTGATGAAGGAGCTTACAAACTTGAATGTGAATATCGCAGTAATATGATTGCATGCTACAAATACTAAAATTGCTAAAAGTGCTCAGAGTGCCAAAAACACACCCACTCTAGTAGTCCGAATAGCCTTATATGTGTGCTCCTGCATCATGGAATATTCATTGAGTTATTATTACCATGTAGTGTGGAGACTGTCCGCCTGAACGTTCAACAAAATAAACGGCATAATACTTGAAAGGGAGCATGCCCTGGTCTTCTGAGTGAAATAAAAGAAAAATTCAGGTGTCTAGTATCATGATGGTTCCATGCTGTAAGTATATTAAATATGCAAACGCGTATTTACCATTAAAGTGAACAAAGTCCACTTAGAAGCTGTTTATGTAGTGTTTTTTATATTACTCGGTAGCCAGTTTCTTGACAGCTTCCTACAAGGAACAAGAGAAAAGACAACTGATGTCCAGGTAAATATACAGCCCACTCACTAAACCAGATTTCTTCAAGTTTAATTTCTAAAGGCTAGCAGTTAAAAGCAGCTCACACCGTCATGTAGATATACAAGACAGACTCTTTAAGATGAAAAACTGGCATTCATGGGAAACGGCCATTGAACAGATCGCACAAAGAACTGATAGGAGAGTATAAAAACTAACGCAAAGCGGCAGCTGAACGTGTGATATAAATTCACGATATGGCAACTGAACAATTAGCGCTAGCACAGAGCGACAGCTGAACGTGTGATATAAGTCATGATGCAACAGTAGAGTGCACACCGTATAGGATTAAAATCCGATGCGGTGCAAAAAAAGGAATTACATTAATATGAACCCAGACATACCATAGTTTTTATGCTCTGAGACTCCTTATGGTTTACAGTCGATGCCTCTCGAGCCAACCTCTCCACGTCTTGATGCATGCAGCATGCGTTATAAAGAAAGCAGGATATTATGATAAAACTGCCGCGGTTGCAGATGGATCTAGAAATAGTCGAACGAAAGTCATGTGACAGATCACATACATCCGTATCACGCTTTGGATCGTGCTCAGATTCCAAAGCGAGTTGGAAATTATGGCGGTCATGATGGAAGTGTAAGTGTCTCAAAGTAATAAACAAAAATGGAACAAATAAATACAATAAAAACCAAACGTAGTGATTTAAGTGTATACTTAATCATAATATAGACCTTGGGGGGAGTTCTCGTTATTCTGTTTCCTATTCAGTGCCTGCACAACATTCGGTGCGTGGGCATATCAAAATATTCTTTAATGGTCATGAAACTTGTTGAAAATACATGACTATCGCGCAATAACAACAATCCACTCACTGTTACAGACTTAGCAGAAAAGGTCACTTTATTAAGACAGGAAGAACAGATATTCTTCCTTAAGCAAAGACTAGAACAATCTTTGTCATATGCATTATGCTTCAACTAAACCCCCAAAACGTTTTATCATAATAAACCCAAATGGTTCCAACAAACTTGCATAAATACACCCCTGTAATGCAACAAAACCATAATTTCCTTTCCCCTCCTTTGTTTATTGACCTTTATCCCGCCCCCACCCAGAGGGATGCATAAACCCGCTCCAGACTATCCAAACCCCCCCCAAAAAACGCCACCCAGGAAAACCACAGAGTTTTCCTGGCCCACCCACCAAGCTTGCTGTAAAAGAAAATTATAAAACACTTTTATTGCACCAAAGATTTTCATTCCAAAAATTTGCCAACAAATCTCTCATCTCCAATAAGTAGCAAGCTTGACCCAGCTGAGATAAATGGACACCATCCTCCCTAAAAAGATAGTCTTCAGCACCTGTGATATTGTCATGTGATAAAACTTTAATACACATTGCCTGGCAAAAAACTTTCATTGCCCAATTAAGCTTCCTTTTGGCTTTTTCAATTGCAGCGTGATTACGAGCCCCCCTCCAATGTTGCCTGTAAATAAACTCTGTCCAGACCAAACATGTGCCCGCCCAATTGTTCTTTAGTACTGCAAGGTCCAATTTATCTGCTTGATAAGGGATAAACCCGACAAAGGCACTAAGTCATTTTCACCTAGATGGATAATTAGTATGTCAGGAAAGCCTTGTGCAGAAGACAGCTCTTTTAACGTGGGAAACAAACCCTCCCACTGCATACCACTCTTTCCTTTCCAGAAAACTTTGTGCCCTTTGCTTGGAAGTATGAGTGCTCTGCCATATATCTGCTGCCCAGCATAGACGGCTGCCCATTTAATGAAAGAGTGTCCTACTATCCAGATGCACATTTTTGTTGACAATGAACCCTTCACCCAACCTAGACGGAAAATCAAAATTAGAAGTAAGCAACAATACAACAAAATTCATTTCCTGAAATAGCGAGTACAACAAGTAGATTTCCACCTCCCGATCCTCTTGATATCATCCCAATCCCAACCTGGCCGCTTTAGTAGCTGCCCATTAACGAAAAGAGTGTGTCCCCAATAATAAAGGTTTTTTTCCAAGTTTGGCCAAAGCTTTTCGTAACACAGCCAATAAGTGAGCACTGGAGATCTTAGCCCCATTCAAATGGGAAAATATTTCACCAGGCCGGAATATAACAGAATTGAGAAATGACTCCCACTCCCTCAACAGACAGCAATCCAGTACCCCGCTGCTGTTTAAATGTACCCATGTGCCTGTGCCCAGTTGATCAGTTTTTGACCTCTTCAACCAGATCCCCAGTTTGTTACAGTGTAAGTGAACCTCACTACTTTGAATACCCATCTGATTCCTCAAGCCCAATAATTCGGAGACCCTGAAAGCACCAAAAAATAACCAAATCCTGCAGAGTCTAAAACGGGAAAACTCCCAAACATCATAACAGCAAACTGGAAATTGTGATAATAACTGTTGCAAAAGAGCAAAAGTAACTGGTTCACGTAATGGCAAAGAATAAGTGTGTTCTCTGCTAAAACCTTTCAAAATTTTTCTCAACAAAACATCTTCTACCGGATCCTGACCCCACCATAATTGTCCATAAAAAGAAATCCCAGCCAATTTCCCAGAAATGGTTGTGTGAGACAAGCCCTTGTTAATCATATGTAACACAAATTGTAAGATGAAACGTTTGTTACCATCTGATTTCCCATCAACATTTTAAGAATTTGCATAACATAAAAATTCTCTTCAAGCCTGTTGATAGCTTCGAATGGTGGAAGGAGCTATAGATTTTTCCACCAAATCGACAACCCTCAATCCCCCAGCACCCAGGTGCTCTGTGGAATCGGAGTTATGAAGCTGTCTGCCCCTGGAGCCAAGCTGCGAAATTTTTGCCAATTAAAGCGAGACAACGCGTCTGCTATAGAATTGTTAATGTCCAGATTGTGCCTTGCTCTGAAAACAATATTCAATTTGAGGCTCTGTAACATGAAAACACGCAACAGGCGTAGGACACGTTGATCTTTAGCTTTTTGATTATTAATAAGATCTACCACTGACATATTGTCAACGTGAAAAAGCACACTTCTATCCCGAAATTCCTCCCCCCAAACCATCAAAGGCAACAATAAGAGGGAATAATTCCAGGAAAGCGATACTGCGGTCCTGCTGAAGCCAATGAGGGGGCCATTTCTCTGTACACCAGCGACCCTCCCAGAACAAACCGAAACCATGGGCCCCAGATGCATCGGAAAAGAGCTGAACCTGCCAAATGGTGTTGTCTTCCACAAAAAAGAGTGAGACTCCATTAAAGTCTTCCAAAAAATGTAGCCAAATGCAAAGGTCTTCCCTGATGGCCTTAGAAATTCTAATCCTGTGGTGAGGAAGGTATGCTCCTGACATTGCCATCCCCAAACATCTGCAAAAAGTCCTACCTGCCCTGACCACCCGGCATGCAAAGTTTAGATAGCCCAGTAAGCGCTGAACCTGCCTGAGCTCAATTTTGTCCTTGCCAATAACTCTCAACAAAAAGGACCTGATTTCCTGTACCTTTTCAGCCGGCAGACGAGCCATCATTTCCTGTTTGTCGATTTCTATGCCCAAAAAAGTGAGCTCGGTGCTAGGACCTTCAGTCTTTTCTGAGGCCAGCGGAACACCTAACTCTTTAGCCATGTCCTGAAAAATGCATAGAGCCCTGCTACGCTGCTCTGATTGTGCGGCTCCAATGAACATAAAGTAATCCAGATATTGACAAACATATTTGTTACCACTTCTCTTGGTAAAACACCATTGCAGGAAGGTACTAAACATTTCGAAAAGAGCACATGACACTGAGCAACCCATAGGGAGAACTCTGTCTTCATAAAATGCTCCATTAAAAAACATGCCCAGAAGCTCAAAATCCGATGGATGTATTGGTAATAATCGAAAAGCTGACTGAATATCACTTTTCACTAATTCAGCACTAGTCCAAACCATCCTCACCAATTTTAATGCATCATCCACTGAAGCATATGACACATTAGAATCAGCAGGGGGAATGAAATGATTAATAGATTGACCCTCCGGCCAAGATAGATGGTGAATTAAACGAAATTCCCCAGCCACTTTCTTGGGTACTAAGCCCAACGGTGATACAATCACATTTTCCACGGGGCACTGCCAAAATGGACCCGCTATTCTGCCTGCTTCCAACTCCGCATCCAATTTTTTTTTGGACAATCAGTGGTGACTCTTTGGCAGATTTCATCAGCCCATCGACTATATCTTGGCCCTTGATAACCAATCTTGAACCCGGCTTTAAAACCCCAATAAAGTTTGGAAACAATTTCTGTATCTGGGCAAACAGCCAGCCATGATTCAAGACTCGACAGCCTAATTGGAGTATGAGCCCTTTGGCATAGGTTGAAAAACTGATCCCCTTCCCCTTTGGAATCTCCCTTGCTCCCCAAACCTCTGATTGGTGAAACATTGTGTAATGGCATGTTTACCTCCACATTGAGAACATTCATGTTTGAATCTACAGTACTGTCTGGTGCAGATCCCCGGTTAAAATTCCAACATGCCCCAGATATTGGAAACTGTCCTCTACCGAACCAACCCGCCCCGATTTGGGCAGGGCGAGGCTGAAAGGGCCGGTATGCAATTGGCAAACCACTTGCTGTATGTGTCGTTGCAGGCGGTTGGGTAGAGGATATCCATTGAAGCCAAAGCTCCGTGTCAACATAACCCCAAGGTTTGTCGTGGAATATACTGACTCTGGCCCTGAATTCCTCATCGTAGCTGAGCCACGCAAACCTACCAAAGTGCAGTTGGGCCTTACGAATGATGTCCATGTATTTGAACATAGCAATTGCCCTATCTTGATGTTTTTCGCAATACACACTTGCGTAGATCAAGAATGCTGCAGTCCAATTCTCGATGTTCTTAGAGACCCTGGGACGTCAAGAAAGCTCCCATTCCTCTTTCTTGGACCCTTCCTTAGCCTGAATGTCCCTATGAAGTAGTTTAAACACATCAACCAACTCGTTTGGCCAAATCCTGTTTTTAGTCTTATCTGAGAGATGCGTCCCCAATGGAATAGCTATACCCATATAAGGGAGCTTCTTATGAATATTATTATCAACTCCCCCCACATGTCCATTACTGGAGTTATTGAAACCATCCCCCTTTTTATATTGACTTGTATCCTTGTTTATCACAGCAACATTACTAGTCGTTGTTGACTGAACTGCCACATGCACTACAACCCCCCAGCAACCACCCCCACTACATCAGACAAAGAGGAATCACCCACCCCCACAGAACGTGTATTGCGCTTGCCTGTCAATGGTTGTGACCAAGAAGCCCACCAAGGTGGCTTACCTGTTGTTAACTGAGCAGCACGTTTCTGGAATTCTTTGGGATCATCACGCTGACGATGACTGTGTTGCTGTTCCTGGTGCGTTGCGCGGTCCGCTCCTGACCTCTGCAACACACTAAAAACATTGGTTGCCCCCGACCCTCCCTTCGAGAAAACATGATCGTGACTTACCGAATGTACATTAACCTCAATTTCTTCCCCAAAATCTCCTTCATGTATATCATCATAAACATTCCCATAATCAAATTGCTCATCAAATATTTCCAAATCAGTGTTACTACTTCCTGGCAGTTCCCCATCCCCCACCCCCTATCATAAAACTTACAATTGGTCACAGGCATCCGCTCCGAATGCCCGGCCGTACCCCTAAAATCCGCACCTGATCCGCCTTGTGTGCCTAATTTTTTACCAAGAGCCGCAGAATTCTCTGCATTCAAAAGACTGGAGGCACCAGTGGTTGGCTGTGAACCTGCTGATGCTGAAACCTTCAAGCCACTCTTGCCAGAAGATGCTGAACAAACCAAACTGATACCCCCAGCTCCCCGTTCAGAGCTGCCATCCGAAACCAGCGAGGCGTTAGAACGTTCCACCGACACCCACTGACCAGATTGAGGCCCAAAGGATGCGTCAAAACTAAAATTAGGGTGACCAGGAGGAGGGCTAGATGTCGGGAAAATAAACTCACTTCCCGATAAAACTCCCAACTGTTCAGGTGCCGGAGCGGCATGCTCACTGTGTGGAAAAAAGTAAAACTCAACTACATCAAAATCCTCATGTACATCCTCACCAACTGCTGGCTCTATGTGATCAAATTGACCCTCAGCAGGCGAATCCCTAATGGACACATGAGAGCCAGGGGGGCCTCTTGGCACAGGGGACTGCCCAACACCCAGATTTTACCCCTCCAAAGATGACCCAGTAACCTTGAAACTCTTATACAACTGCTTATTTAACATATGGTTATGTGCAGAGAATAATACCTGTTCCCCTAAAGCCTCTTCCCCACTGTCACTTGAATAGTCCACTAAAGCAGAAGAGCGTTTATCAGGAAATACTTGGGGCGCTATATTAATTGGAGCACCTCCCATACCACAATATGAGCTCTTCTTGAGAGCCTGAACTGTCAAATGAGCCCGTTTTGCAGGTGAGGGGCTTGCTGGTAAGGAAAGAAAACTTGCCTCCCTTTCAGTTAAACCCTGCCCCCGCTCCAGCCCTTCCCGAAGGAATGACACAGAAAGGCTCCGGGAGGCAGCCACACCCCTCCGTGAAGCGCGCCTCTTAACCTGGCTCACACGAGGGGCGGAGACCGCCCCAACTGACCTTCCTCCCCAGCAGGAGCCGAAGAGAACCGTGAAGAAGACAACCTGCCACCACTGCTGCGCGGGTAAGAACAGCCGCGACTTTGCTCTGATACCGCCACACGTTCTCAGTGTACCGGCAGCAGCGGAGCTCGGCCGTGCAACGGCAAACATGCTGCCACCGCCTCTGCCACTCCTAACGCCGCATTCCCCCGCCTGTCACCACAGCCACAGACACCTGGGCCTCAAGAGGTCCTCCCGACCAGCAGCGCACAGGACATGCAGCACGTCCCGAACAGCAGCACCCTCCACCATAATGGGAAAATATGTAATTAAACGGGACGCTCTTGGGAAAAAGGAGAAAACACTCATCAACAAAAGCTAACAGCACATTCCCGTCAAAAGTGCCCTCCCACCAAACACCCGTCTATAAAATACATACCTCTTAGTCCTGCCCCTTAACCTACCTACACCTATCACGCCGCGTGGATTGTTCCACCGCGCCATGCTCCCCCTGGGTCCCCAATGGTGTGGTGTGTGAAAACTCAAAATGAGTCCCACATGGTACCTAGCCCATCACTTTCTAGAGTCCTTCCTTTGAACCTTTAGTTGGAGGTAGACCTTTGGTTGCTTTCTCTAAGGTTCTCTTTCTGTGGGCAGTGGCTACTATCTATATGGTTGAGAAACCAGGGGGGTCATCTTTGGTCTGAACTTTCTCTTTGCTTCCTCCCTGAATGCTAATGTTTCACCATTCTTCTCCATTTATTTTCAGAATTTCTTGGGGAAGTTTTATAAGAGTAGCTATATTTAAAAGAGAGAAGGATTTAGAATTAAAGATAAAAGGTGCATTTCTCATGAGATTTCTCAACCTCATATATCAAAACTTTGACGATGAAGAGGGAAGCTCAGTGCAATCATAAGTACCAGTACGATATTGAGCATTAGCATACATCTATCTGGTACAGTACCTTTTTATTCCCAGAGAGTCTAATCTGAAACGATAATAGTGCATAAATCTAATTCATAATCCTACCACGCGGCTGCATTATTTGGAGTGACCACCATATGGACCAGTGAAGAACAAGCTGAAAAGTGACTTTATGAGCATAGCATGGGGACAGGCCTAAAAGCCATGATGTGCCATGTGCACGTCAAATAACCATGCATTATTATAATGTCAGAAAACACTGTAAGGTACTGAAGACCTCCTTTACGGTAGGGAGGAATGAAAAACATATTGTTAAATGTACAATAAGCTGCTTTATTGAAATTTAACACACAAAAAGTTATATTACCTTATGACAAATGCAGAAATACTGCTCAACTGTACGAGAATACCTAGGGCCTGACTTGGAGTTTGGCAGACAGGGTACTCCACCACTCCTCCACAAATGTGGCAGAGTACCCTGTCCACCAAACTGATGATACTCCTGCTCAATTTAGAGTTGGGAAGACCGTCATGTTTCTGACAGTAGTGCCCCTGCTCGCTCCATCAGCAAAAACCCTACCTTGACGCCCAATGGAGTTGGGGCTATTGATGTAGGTGCATCAGACCATTCGCGCACTATTTAGATCAGGTGGCCTGATGCACTATTTTCATTTGGGAACAACAGAGAAACCCTGACATTTTTTTACAATGACTGGAAAACTCCCAGTGGGTCAGGACAGTTTGCTGAGGGACCTCTTTAAACATGACAGATGCTCAACAAACTTTCATTATCTTCATTTTTGCCACCATGGTGACGGCTCCTCTGAAGAAATAGAGATCTCTACAAGGCCAGCAGAGATATTGAAATATGGTGGGCGGTAGTCCAGCCAGGGTGGAGGAGTTAATTACTCCTGCCACCCTGACAGAGGCGGGTCGCCCACCGCACGCTAAATGAGGCCCTGAATCCGTTAACAGGAAAAAGCACCTCCGTTAAAATGTGTAAAATGCATTTAAATGATGTATCTGCACTTAGTTCCGCACTGAAAAACTAATTTTGTGGTTATCTCATGATTATTATGTGTGGTAATCAATTTATCGATTTTAAGTATTACTATAAAAAAATCGACCAACTGCGAACTAGTGCAAATTCACATACATATTTTATTTCTTTTTTATTTGTTGATGCATTGAAATACTCACGTGTTCAGTATTTTTAAATAAGTATTCCTGTTTTCATGCACCAGGTTTATTTTGTATACTCCTTTAGTAAGTTGCCATGATGGCTGCTTTGCACAATGCCAGTGATGAACTAGAGGACAAAGAGCTTAGTGTCTCTAGTATTTTGTGAAAGAACAAAAAAAATACATTTGAGGTTGACAAGGATGCAGCTAAGAAAAGGCCTGTTGTATTTACTGATTGCTTGTTGACTTCGTAAGGCCGTGCACTACAATTTGAGGTTCAAGAGCTATGACCCCAATCACAGCCCCTACGGCTGATATGTTATTAGGGAGCAGAATCCAACGGAGAGTAATCTCTGAAGGGCCACGTGGTAAACAAGGAGAAGCATGGCGGGCATTAAAAACAGTTCTGCTGAGGCTTTGTAATCAATCAGGTCTCCGCAGCCAGCATTATCTTGTCAGGCCTGGTGATTGTTGATCAAGAAAATTGTCAGCATAAGACCAACTGCTCTGTTCAGTGCACATGACTTTAATAACGCCCGCTATAATTATCTTCTAAATTTTGAGTCGCAAGGTTTTTGGTCTCACTGGCTATTTTGTTCTCGATTTCCCTGAAAATGTATTGAATGAATTCAAGTTCTTAAAGAAGCGGAAACATATATAGAATCTTTAAACTGTGCTCTGTATTATTAAAAGAGAAAACAGAAATGCCTTTTAGGCCGACGTTGGCAAAAAAAAGAGTTATTTAAGGGTTTGCAACCTTACAATTTATACTGCAGGCTGCTGTGTAGTGGTGCAATTATAGGGGCATATTTACAAGCCTCTTGCCCCACTTTTGCGTCACTTTTCCCATGTTAAAAGTGAGGCAAAAGTGGCGCAAGGGGCTTGTAAATCTGCCCCATAGTACCTGTTGAGTAGTGTCAAGCACTGAGCGCTGTGTTATTGTGTAATGTCTTGAGGTAAAAGTTTGAAGGGGGTAGTGTGCTTGATTGGTATTTATTGTGACTGTCTATAGGCTGCCAATGCCCTGGTGCCCGTGCCCTTTTTTTGCTCTTGGATTACTTGAGTGGTATTTTTTATTTTTTTTGCAGATTTATATAGCGCAAACTCGACCCCAAGGTATTGGAGCGCTTTACAAGAGCACCAGTTACGTTACACAAGGACACATTCATTTTCTTTCTGGTAGGCACAGGGAGATTAAGTGATTTGCCCAGCATCACAGGATGCGGTGTCGACCCCAAGACTCCAACTTTGGTTTCCCAGCTCCAAAGTCGGCAGTCTATCCGTGAGACCATATAGCATGGCGTGGCAAGTTGTGAGGTCTGTTGTGGGATAATATAAGGTGTTTTCTTATTATTTTGCTTGTTTGATTCTCCGGTCAAGCGTTCTGTTGGATGTGTTAGGTGTTGCATATCTGCTGTGTGTGTCTGTGTTTAGTGTGCTGTGTCATGTATGTAAATTTGGCCTGCAAACCTCAGGACCCTGTACTGCTGTAAATTATTTTCTACTTCTCTGCTATTTGGGTGCCAATTACAATCCGGTTAAAAAAATTCCCGTACGACTCGTATCCGGTCTTTTTACCGTACGAATCGTACAAGTGCCGTACAAACTGGCAATCACGATTCGCATGGTAAAAAGCCCATACGAGTCGCATTGGGAATAATTCCCCACACGTCCTCGGGTCGGAAAAAGTGTCCGACACGTCCTCGGACGATTTACCGTACAAACGTGAAAAGCGAAGTCCGACCGGGGAATCACGATCCGTCCCGGGCGTCCGAATGTACAACCGTATCATTAAAAGACCGTCCGCACCAAACTCCTATAACAACCATGGAGACGTCCAAACAGGTGCCCGGTACGTGCCGTACCCCCCCCAGCCCCCGCATGTACGCGCCGTACCCCCCCAGCCCCGCATGTACGCGCCGTACCCCCCCCAGCCCCCGCATGTACGTGCCGTATCCCCCCCCAGCCCCCGCATGTACGCGTCGAACCCCCCCCAGCCCCCGCATGTACGCGTCGAACCCCCCGTGTATGTACACCCGAGTACGTGTCGAACTGTACGTGTCGAACCCCCCCGTGTATGTACACCCGAGTACGTGTCGAACCCCCCGGTGTATGTACACCCGAGTACGACTCGAACCCCCCGTGTATGTACACCCGAGTACGTGTCGAACCCCCCGTGTATGTACACCCGAGTACGTGTCGAACTGTACGTGTCGAACCCCCCGTGTATGTACACCCGAGTACGTGTCGAACTGTAAGTGTCGAACCCCCCCGTGTATGTACACCCGAGTACGTGTCGAACCCCCCGTGTATGTACACCCGTGTACACCCGAGTACGTGTCGAACTGTACGTGTCGAATCCCCCCGTGTATGTACACCCGAGTACGTGTCGAAGCCCCCCGTGTATGTACACCCGAGTACGCGTCGAACCCCCCGTGTATGTACACCCAAGTACGTGTCGAACCCCCCCTGTATGTACACCCGAGTACGTGTCGAACTGTACGTGTCGAACCCCCCGTGTATGTACACCCGAGTACGTGTCGAACTGTACGTGTCGAACCCCCCCATGTATGTACACCCGAGTACGTGTCGAACCCCCCCGTGTATGTACACCCGAGTACGCGTCGAACCCCCCCTGTATGTACACCCGAGTACGTGTCGAACCCCCCCTGTATGGGGGGGTTCGACACGTACAGTTCGACACGTACTCGGGTGTACATACACGGGGGTTCGACACGTACTCGGGTGTACATACACGGGGGGGTTCGACGCGTACTCGGGTGTACATACACAGGGGGGTTCGACACGTACTCGGGTATACATACACGGGGGGTTCGACACGTACTCGGGTGTACATACACGGGGGGGTTCGACGCGTACTCGGGTGTACATACACGGGGGGTTCGACACGTACTCGGGTGTACATACACGGGGGGGTTCGACGCGTACTCGGGTGTACATACACGGGGGTTCGACACGTACTCGGGTGTACATACACGGGGGGGTTCGACACGTACTCGGGTGTACATACACGGGGGGGTTCGACACGTACTCGGGTGTACATACACGGGGGGGTTCGACACGTACTCGGGTGTACATACACGGGGGGGTTCGACGCGTACTCGGGTGTACATACACGGGGGGGGTTCGACGCGTACATGCGGGGGCTGGGGGGGGGGACGGCGCGTACATGCGGGGGCTGGGGGGGGTACGGCGCTTACCGGGCCACCTACTCTGGTCGTTTCGCGCCGTACTTCGCTTTTCCGCCACTTTTTGGCTGCCGTAAAAATATTGCCGTCCGGACTGCTGTCGGTTCGAATCGTACTTCCTGGGTCGTGAAACGCTGCCTGGAAGCGTCCCGACGTCACGTCGCAGCATTCCCGGATCACATTCGTATGCATATTTTCGTCGGTCGGTGTTTTTTACGATTCGTACGGAAATGGTGTTTCCGTGCGAATCGTAATTCCATGTTTGTAATGTTTTACAACCGAGTACGAGTCTGACGGAGTATACGCTCCGACCGACGGTTCGTACCCGGTTTTTACCGGATCGTAATCGGCACCTTGGTGTAAACAACCAATTATATTACCAAGTGGTTTTTCAGAGCATTCAGCATTAGATATTTACATTTTGGGGTGAGTCAATGCCAACGCCCCAAAGATGGGTTTTCAATAAAGTTTAATTAAAAGACAAGAACTTGGTGAGGATCTGTAGAGATGAGATTGAGAACTTTTTGGAGCAGAATAAAGACTTTCTGTGATCATGGTCTAGGATGCCATGAACGCCTCTTTACAAGCTTCCCTCATCTCTAGAACCATATTTCAGTTCAAATCTTTAACCCCCCTGTGCCACGCCTTTATTTGGCTATTTGGGGTAGTTTGCGCTTAGGCCCCTGTAACATTTCTGAGAACTAGACACCCATGAGAGTCCAGAGAGGTGTGACTTGCATTGATCCCCCCATAATTTCCTTCCAAGAATCCACTGCAAACATCAAATTTAGCTAAAAAGTCACATTTTCCTCTAATATTTGTGTGGTAAAGTTGTGGGATAACAGCACAGCACAAATTTCCTACTACTCAGCGTTCCCCTCAGTCTCATGATAAAAATGATACCTTACTTGTGTGGATGGGCCAAGTGCCCATGAGATGGAAGAGGCAAAAACTTGCAGAGATTGCGGGGGGGGGGGGGACCAAAGCGGACCCAAAAGGGCAGTTTGTTTATAAGTTTTTAGGCTGACACTACTTTGGGCAACCACAAGTGAGGTGCCATTTTTCTCGGTAGACCGAGGGGTATGCTGGGTAGTAGGAAATTTGTGCGTGCGCGGTGATGCTAAAACTTACTCACATAGACCCATGAGGAAAATGTGACTTTGTAAGCAAATTTGAGGTTTGTGGGGGATTCTGGGTAAGAAAACACTGGAGGATCCATGCAAGCCACACGGCCAGCCAAGAGTCAGTACAAGCACACCACCATCCATGCACACCACCAGCCAAGCATCATCGACGCACACCGCCAGCCAAGCACCATCCAAGTACTCCGCCAGCCATATGCTATCAATGGAGACAGTCGGCCAAGCAATATCCATGCGGGGGGGGGGTGGGGTGCGAGTAAAAAGCACCACTCCCGCTTTCGTTACTGGGCCAGGATAAAACCAGCCCCCAGTGACAAAACTGCCCCCAATGGCCAGAATACTGGCCCACACCCCTCCAGCCCACTAGAGAAAAGCTCAGTGCCTGTTACAGCCAGTCTGGCCCTGTAGCCAAGCACCATCCATGCACACAGTCAGCCAACCACCAGTCCACGTACATCATCAGCCAAGCGTCACTCCACGCACACCGCCAGGCAAGCGTCAATCTGCACACACCATCATCAAGTGTGAGTCCACCCACACCATCAGCCAAGTGCAGGTCCACTCACACCGCAAGAAAATACCAGCCAAAGGTCAGTACATGCAGACCATCAGCCAAACTCGAGTTTACACACACACACAAACTCTACTTAGTTTCTAGTGGTTTTCTGCCCCCGCTTGGGTGCAGATGAGAATAAAAATATAAATGAAACAGCCAAAATGTGTGCCTAAAAAAGTGTGCGACCCTTGCCTGTGGGGCTTCTCACTGGCATGCTCAAAAACATATCCCTGGTGCCTAGTGGGCTTTCTGCCCCCATGGGGGGCAGATAAGGACCGATTGCGCTGATCTGCCTTTTGGGGGGTAGAATGGCTTTTTTGGTGTTGGGGGCCTATTCTCAGCAGCCCCCACACCTACATATAAAAAAAAACAAAAATCCCTGGTGCCTAGTGGGCTTTCTGCCCGCCGAGGGGAAGATTAGGGACTATTGCCCCAACTGCCTATGGGAGAGGAAGAAAGGCTGTGGCAATTTTTGTTTGGGGGTGGAGGCATTGGCCTGCCCATTTTGGGTGCCTTCACCTCTACGTTAAAAAAACTAAATCCCTTGTGCCTAGTGGGATTTCTGCCCCTGGGGGCAGATCAGGGTGTATGGGTGTATTGCCCCCAACTGCCTCCTAGCGGGGCAGAAATACTGTGGGATGCTTTGGGGGGTGGAGGCATTGGCATATCCATTTTGGGCAGCCCCCACCCCTATATACATTAAAAAAATCCCTGGTGCCTAGTGGGTTTTCTGTCCCCCACTGGAGGCAGCTCAGGGGCTATCGCCCCATCTGCCTCCGGGGGGGAGAAAGACTGTGGATTTTTTGGGGGGTGGGGGCCTTGGCATGCCCATCATGGGCAGCCCCCATCCCTAAATTGAATGGAAAACATCCCTGGCATCTAGTGGGCTTTCTGCCCCCAGGGGAGGGGGGAAATTGAGGGCTGCTGCCCCCATCTGCCCCCCAGGGGGTCAAAAAGATTGATTTTCCCCAATTAATTTGGGGGGAGCAAAGGCCCTTGCCTAAGGGTCCGCTCCCCCTCCCTGGTGCCTAGTGGGTGGATCACAGCTCGGGATCACCCTCCTGGAGCGATCCCCAAGCAGGGATCCTCTAGTGACGGTTACCATTTGAAAGGGGAGATTCAACGCTTTCTAACAATGCCTCTCCCGACTTTCTACATCCTCAGGGGGCTCAGATAGCCCCCTGAGCATGTGGAAAGTGAAACTGAAATGAGCCTATCGGCTCATTTCAGTTTTGATTTCTCTGAAATGACGTCAGCGTGACGTGCACGCTGATTGTCATTTCAGGGAAACAACACACACAGCCTCAGAAGCTGGGGAAGCTCTTTTCCAGCTCCCGAGGTTATTAGGGGAAAAAGAAATCCCTCTGGTGCCCACAATAGAGGGATTTCAAGTACCATGTACGAAGATGGCCGGGAGCCATCCTGCGCACTCGAACACCGTGGCAGAGGATGGCTCCCGGCCGTCCTGCACATGGAAGGGGTTAAAAGAAGAGAAATTATGTCTTGAGAATCAATTCAATAATAATATGTGTTCTTGTGAGAATTTCAAATCTCACAAGGACAAACTTTAACACCCACCAAGCACTTCAAAGAGATGCATCCTTGGCGGATCTTGAGAGCTTGGGAGGTAGGTTTTTCAAGATTAACTAGATGTTGATTGGATACCCATTAGTGACCGCCATCTCCCTAAAGATGGGAACATTTTGAGCATGGTTGAGTTGCCTAAGTGGCAAGTATTGTTGGATCACCTAGGTGTCCAGACAAGATGAGGTAAATTTTCATAACTGACACAGGGCCAGGACAATAATCACATGTTAATGCTTGTTAAGTTGTGTACTGCTCAGCAGAATTCTGACAAGGGTTTGAAATCTTTTTCAGTGATGATTCGGATTGTGAAATTTCAGGAATTCATTTTGTTCAAATTACTGAGGAAAAGTGGAGTGCAATGGAGCAGCAAGTAGTTGGTCTAAATTTCAGGAAGGACCATGGAATGAATTTGCATTGTTTAATATTTAAATGAATAAGCCAATAACTACCCAGACAGAGGAATGTTTTGGTATCATTCACAAAAGAACAGCATTATATGCATTTCAAATAAATGGGTTAGGGGGATTTTTTACTAACTGGCTATTTCTGCTAAAACGAAAATAAAGGAGCTTATTAAATTGTTGTGATCCTATTGATGAACTCCTTACAGCGCATTTAAGCATCTCAAAGAAAGCAGATAGTATTGTGAGTTGAATCTGTATTGGTTGAAACTTTTGTTCAGGTAGATGGATGTTTGTAAGGTTGGCTATAATTTGCTATAGTCAAGAAAGAAGGAGAATTACACAGCACAATTTACTTATGGGAAATCTGGTGAGTGAGATAGAGTTTGGATGAAGGTAATAATATCAGGAGTATGGAAATTAAGTTAAATTGAAGAAACCACAATGATGTAAAAAATGTAAATCATGTTTTCTATACCCTCAAATTGATCAAAGCTGGGCAGATATAAGTGAAGATAACAACAAATCATTGTGGCTTCTAAGAAGAGTGGTGAGATTTCAGATAATGAAGAAGTGGCTGAAGATGAGATTGGTGAGGGTGTTCCAGATTCTTTAGGAATGGTAAATGATATTGGGGAATTGTAAGACAAGATGAAAGAACGGAAAGTGTTGAACAGGATTCAGTGTGTTTTCTGACATGAGTGTGAATAAAAATTCTACACTCTTTAACTTTGGTAATAGTGTCACAGAGGAGGGAGTACATAAAACAAGACTTTTATCTACAACAAGGAAATTAATTATCTAAATGATTATGCTATGGATTCATTGCTGTACTGTTTACACTTTGGTTTTAGTCCTTGAAAAGTTGTGAGTATTTGTGCACTGTTCTCTCCTCATGATTGTCATTTTTGTTCTTGAATTTGTTTATAGTTTGTTGTACCCTTTCAATGCTTACATTTCCTTTTGTGTTGCAAAGAGGAAATGTGTAGTATTTATTGTTGATCATCTTCCAAGTGTTTACTGTGAGAAGGTTGCCTGATATATGCTGTCCACTAGTTCTAGCGGGCACCTTGTATCAGTCCAAACACCCCCTTATGGTGATAGGTTAAAGACAACCTTTATTGAAAGCTATCCTAGTGGTAGCTATGGAGAGCAGCCTTCGGGCTAAGTCTTGAAGGAGTGTAAAGCAGCTTGTTTTACCAGTCTATAATCTCTTGAATAATCAAAAGAAAGGACAACCACACCAGGTATATATTTAAAATATATGTATTTAGGTTAAAACACACCCCTCTAGTTTCTTTATGAGACTGGAGTTCGAAGTACTTAAGTTACAAAGTGAGCAATCATCAGTAATGGCACAAATACATGTTTGGGCCCTAGGGGCGTTCCAAACCATATACCAAAAAAGTGGTATTAGAACCACGACTCAACTAGACACAAGGCCTAGAACCTGTAGAATCGCTGGGAACCCAAGGAACCACACAAGGTAGTGACACAGGGGACCCATGGGGACTGTATGCAGTGTGTGAACACAACCGCAGGTTCCCCTTTATCTTCTATGGGCAATGTCGCGGCTGGAAATTTAAAGATTAGGGACACTTAAAATCTAGTCAGGACCAAACCCTTTTGGACTTAAGAAGTTCTAGGGCTAGTACCCACGGGAGCACCGGAGTACTCGAGTTACCTCACCCAGGGAAGCCGGGTGCATAGGTGTCTTTTGGTGTCAGGCCGCGTCGTCGATTGCCATGGAAGCCTGCAAAGAACTGCTGCTGCCGTGAAGAGGGAAAGTGTCTGAAGAGATCCAAGCCTGGATCTGGGATGGAAGGAGCCTGAGAGCAGAGGGGACAGAGTCTGGGTCACTAGCCAGTGACCGAGGGCAGGATGGACCAATGCCCACAGATGTCGGTGCTTCAGGTGAGTTGGCGGGTGTCTTGACTCTTCAGCCACGAGGTCCAGGAGGCGTCGACGAAGTCCACAAGACGGATTCGAGCTGTCCCACAAAGTCTGTCGAGTGCTGCGGTGTCGGCGACCAGATTGGACACAACAAGCCTTGGCAACGGCAAGTCGCTGGAATTCAGAGAAAGGACTGCGGTGCAGACCAGCAAGGTCTGAGGGACTCACCCAGCAAGGGTAGGTCAGGGCACATCTGGAGCAACCAGGAAAGCCCAAGCAGAAGAGGAGTTGCCTTCGTGGGGACCTACTAGCCAACGGGCTAGCGATCACGAAGGAGCCTCAAGCGGTCACACTTGAAACTGGCCCATGGGTCACTCATAGAGTGGAGGCCAGCAATCTTCAGAGAAGGAGGTGCTCAAGGCTGGGGCAACGCGGAGCCTAAAGCACAACTTTGAAGAAGTCCCAGAAGATGGTGTTGCTGCAAAAGTTCACAGTGTCCAGGGGTCACGGTTCCACATCACCCACAATAGCCACGGGCCTCAGCTTTGCTGTGGACTCAGGGTAGCCTCGGGGAAGTCTGGAAATCCACCTCTGGTGATGCAAAGACTTCGGTGTCCGGCAGGAGCTTCAGCGATGCAGACCAGTCAGTTGCTTCTTTGGTGCCTGCCAAGCAGGGGAGTCACTCTTTGACTCCAAGAGAGATTTCTTCTGTCTTCTAGTCGAAATAGAAAGTCGAAGGTCCAGGATTTACATTGCAGAGTTTCATCCAGGGTAATATAAAATCCTAGGGACTGGATTCCTATACTTATACTAAGTTTAGGGGATGGACTAACTCTAAGGCCCCACCTATGGTTGGGTTTGGAAAGAGGGGTGGTTACCCCCATTTCCTTTGTCCAGTTTCACACCAGAGCAGGGGCAGGTAGCCCCTGCAACTGATTTGAACTGGACTATGCACAGGGACACCAAATGTGCCCCCAGTGCAGGACTTCAAAGAACCAGAGAGTGCTCCCGTCCAGCCCCAATACACATCTGCCTGTCTGGGGAGGTGGTTACACCTCCCTTCGATAGGAAACCTATTGTCCAGGCCTCCCCTGCCGGAGTTTCGGTCAGCAGCAGGAGGCCAGACCCGTGTCTGTGGCAGAGGCATCCATTTTGTGATGCCAGGGCTCAGGAAAGTCCTACCGGGTTTGACCAGTGTGAACATGTCTCTCCCTCTAGAAGGGTGGAATGCTACCCCCGCTGCCAGAACTGGCGGGGGGTAGTTTTCCAAGATGTTTGACACCAAACACGACATGTTTTGATGCAGCCATTCCAAAGTTACCATTTACCGCGAGGTTATAATGCACTTAAGAGTATATGGTATGGTTGTATCACAGAACAGCCATAAGGAAGTATTTCTGAAAGCTGCAGAGGGGCTCAGCTCATGCTTGGGCACCTTCTCACACAAAACCAAGCACTCTGCCTTCAGGATTGTCAAGGCCTGCCATAGGAGTAACTTATAGGTTTATATGTGTCTGTATATATATGTGGATATAGGTAGCCTATACCACTGTAAGGGGTGCAAGCACACCCTTACCCAGGCTGCAGTAGCAGACCTGTGGTGCCAATTTGGAGGTCTTCCCAGGGGTGGCATAATGGTAAACAGCCAAAATATCGAGAAAAAAAACATCGAGTGGACAGAATATCGAGTTTTAAATATAGAATGGAACGAATATCGACATACCAAAATATAGTGGTGAAGAATATCGAAAATCAGGTAAGAAATATCGATTTGCATAATATCGAAGTAAGTAATATCGACAGTCATAATATAGTTGTTAAAAATATCGAATTTATTTAAAGTGTTTTAAGTGTTAGTATAAGTGTTAAAAGTATGTATTAATTTTGGAATGTATGTTTGAATATTTTTAAAGTTATCTAATTTTTTTGTAATTTAATTCCGTAGCGGGTTGTGGGTTTATAGGGGATTAGGGTGGGAAGTAATTTAATTACAGTACAATAAATAATAATTTTTAGGAATTATTAATTATTTGTAATTTAAGTTTGCGTTTTACTTCTGTAGCGGGTAGTGGGTTTATAGGGGAATAGGGTGGGAAGTAATTTAATTGTTATTAATTAATTATTAATTGGTAATAACTAATTTATTGTAATTAATTATTCATTGGTAATTAATTTGTAATAATTGGTAATTATTTATTATTAATTGGTAATTAATTTGTATTAATTGGTTAATTGATAATTATCTTAATTATACTAATTTATTATTCGGTGCGGGTAGTGGGTTTATAGGGTAATAGGGTGGGAAGTAATTTAATTATAATTAAGTAATTATTGAAAATATTTTTGTGTATTAATAATTAATTTACTGTTAATTATTAATTGGTATTGTTTATTATTTATCAATTTTTGGTATAGAAAATTAATTGGTTGTTGATTAATTATTAATTGGTAATTAATGTGTATTATTTGGTAATTGATTTTTATTAATTGTTTAATTGATAATTATGTTAATTGTATTAATTTATTATTTGTAGTGGGTTGTGGGTTTATAGGGGAATATGGTGGGAAGTTATATAATTGTAAATAAATAATTTGTTGAAATTATTTTTTTATATTGATAATTAATTTATTATGAATTAATTATTATTTTGTATTGGTATTTATTACTTATTTTTTATTGAACATTAATTGGTTGTTAAATAATTATTAATAGGTAATTAATTAAAAAAATATTTATTGGTATTTATAAATAATTAATTATTAAAGGTTGTGTGATTGGTAAATAATGTTAATACATTTTTTATTACTATTAATAATTAATTTATTTTTAATAAAATATTAAATTATTATTTTTCCTACTATTGCACTCACTGGAGTGGGAATAGTAATTTTTACCCCTACGCTATCCAACGCTTTCCCTACTGTTGCACTCTTTGGAGTGGGAATAGTAATTTGTACCGCTATGCTATCCAATGCTTTCCCTACTGTTTCACTCACTGGAGTGGGAATAGTAAATTTTACCCTCCCGCTATCCAATGCTTTCCCTACTGTTGCACTCTCTGGAGTGGGAATAATAATTTTCACCCCTACGATATCCAACGCTTTCCCTACTCTTGCACTCTTTGTAGTGGGAATAGTAATTTTCACCCCTTCGCTATCCAACGCTTTCTCTACTGTTGCACTCTCTGTAGTGGGAATAGTAATTTTTACCCCTACTCTATCCAACCCTTTCCTTACTGTTGCACTCTTTGGAGTGGGAATAGTAATTTTTAGCCCTACGCTATCCAACACGTTCCGTACTGTTGCCCTCTTTGTAGTGGGAATAGTAATTTTTACTCCTTCGCTATCCAACGCTTTCCCTACTGTTGCACTCTCTGGAGTGGGAATAGTAGTTTTTTACCCCTACTCTATCCAACGCTTTCCCTACTGTTGCACTCTTTGGAGTGGGAATAGTAATTTTTACCCCTACGCTATCCAATGCTTTCCGTACTGTTGCACTCACTGGAGTGGGAATAGTAAATTTTACCCTCCCGCTATCCAACGCTTTCCCTACTGTTGCACTCTCTGGAGTGGGAATAGTAATTTTTACCCATAAGCTATCCAATGCTTTCACTACTGTTGCACTCTCTGGAGTGGGAATAGTAATTTTTACCAATAAGCTATCCAACGCTTTCCCTACTGTTGCACTCTCTGGAGTGGGAATAGTAATTTTTACCCCTACGCTATCCAATGTTTTCCCTACTGTTGTACTCTCTGGAGTGGGAATAGTAATTTTTATCCTCCCGCTATCCAGGGCTTTCTCTACTGTTGCACTCTCTGGAGTGGGAATATTAAGTTTTACCATCCCGCTATCCAATGCTTTCCCTACTGTTGGACTTACTGGAGTGGTAATAGTAAATTTGACCCGCCCGCTATCCAACGCTTTACCTACTGTTGCACTCTCTGGAGTGGGAATAGTAATTTTTACCCATATGCTATCCAACGCTTTCCCTACTGTTGCACTCTCTAGAGTGGGAATAATAATTTTCACCCCTACGATATCCAACGCTTTCCCTACTCTTGCACTCTTTGTAGTGGGAATAGTAATTTTCACCCCTTCGCTATCCAACGCTTTCTCTACTGTTGCACTCTCTGTAGTGGGAATAGTAATTTTTACCCCTACTCTATCCAACGCTTTCCTTACTGTTGCACTCTTTGGAGTGGGAATAGTAATTTTTAGCCCTACGCTATCCAACACGTTCCGTACTGTTGCCCTCTTTGTAGTGGGAATAGTAATTTTTACTCCTTCGCTATCCAACGCTTTCCCTACTGTTGCACTCTCTGGAGTGGGAATAGTAGTTTTTTACCCCTACTCTATCCAACGCTTTCCCTACTGTTGCACTCTTTGGAGTGGGAATAGTAATTTTTACCCCTACGCTATCCAATGCTTTCCGTACTGTTGCACTCACTGGAGTGGGAATAGTAAATTTTACCCTCCCGCTATCCAACGCTTTCACTACTGTTGCACTCTCTGGAGTGGGAATAGTAATTTTTACCCATAAACTATCCAACGCTTTCCCTACTGTTGCACTCTCTGGAGTGGGAATAGTAATTTTTACCCATAAGCTATCCAACGCTTTCCCTACTGTTGCACTCTCTGGAGTGGGAATAGTAATTTTAACCCCTACGCTATCCAATGTTTTCCCTACTGTTATACTCTCTGGAGTGGGAATAGTAATTTTTACCCTCCCGCTATCCAGGGCTTTCTCTACTGTTGCACTCTCTGGAGTGGGAATATTAAGTTTTACCATCCCGCTATCCAATGCTTTCCCTACTGTTGGACTTACTGGAGTGGTAATAGTAAATTTGACCCGCCCGCTATCCAACGCTTTACCTACTGTTGCACACTCCGGAGTGGGAATAGTAATTTTTACCCATACGCTATCCAACGCTTTCTCTACTGTTGCACTCTGTGGAGTGGGAATAGTAATTTTTACCTCTACGCTATCCAATGTTTTCCCTACTGTTGCACTCTCTGGAGTGGGAATAGTAATTTTTACCCTCCCGCTATCCAACGCTTTCTCTGCTGTTGCACTCACTGGAGTGGGAATAGTAATTTTTACCCCTACGCTATCCAACGATTTCCCTATTGTTGCACTCTTTGGAGTGGGAATAGTAATTTTTACCCCTACGCTATCCAATGTTTTCCCTACTGTTGCACTCTGTGGAGTGGGAATAGTAATTTTTACCCTTGCGCTATCCAGTGCTTTCCCTACTGTTGCACTCTCTGGAGTGGGAATAGTAATTTTTACCATCCCGCTATCCAATGCTTTCCCTACTGTTGCACTCTCTGGAGTGGGAACAGTAATTTTTACCCTCCTGCTATCCAGCGCTTTCTCTGCTGTTGCACTCACTGGAGTGGGAATAGTAATTTTTACCCCTACGCTATCCAACGCTTTCCCTATTGTTGCACTCTTTGGAGTGGGAATAGTAATTTTTACCCCTACGCTATCCAATGCTTTCCGCACTGTTGCACTCACTGGAGTGGGAATAGTAAATGCTACCCTCCCGCTATCCAACGCTTTCCCTACTGTTGCACTCTCTGGAGTGGGAATAGTAATTTTTACCCATAAGCTATCCAACGCTTTCCCTACTGTTGCACTCTCTGGAGTGGGAATAGTAATTTTTACCCCTACGCTATCCAACGCTTTCCCTATTGTTGCACTCCTTGCAGTGGGAATAGTAATTTTTACCCCTACGCTATCCAATGTTTTCCCTACTGTTGCACTCTGTGGAGTGGGAATAGTAATTTTTACCCTTGCGCTATCCAGCGCTTTCCCTACTGTTGCACTCTCTGGAGTGGGAATAGTAATTTTTACCATCCCGCTATCCAATGCTTTCCCTACTGTTGGACTTACTGGAGTGGTAATAGTAAATTTGACCCGCCCGCTATCCTACGCTAAAAATATAGAATATGTTTTATTAATATTACGTTAATATATATAGGTATTACATTTTTTATTTTTTTAAACTTACATTAATTATTTATTAATTGTAAAGTTATTTAAGTATTTGTAAGTATGATTTAGTTAATTATATTTATTATTTCATTAATTTTACATTACTTTTAATACATTTAAAAAAGTCGATATTTTGACTAACTATATTTTTTACAACGATATTTTGGAATCGATATTTTAGTACTTACCTGTTTGTAGATAGGCATTCGATATTTTGGCATTCTATATTTTTTCCTCGATATTTTTGTAGGTCGATATTCTTGTCATCGATATTCTGTCAGTGATCCGGCATAATACATGCTTCAGCCCCTGGTAGGCCTCTGAGGCACCTATGCCCTCGGTACATAGTATACCATATACTAGGGGCTTATAAGGCACTCCAGAATCCAATTAGATATGTACCTAATGTGCATGGAAACAATTTTAGAGAGGAAGCAGCTAGGCTGTGGTCCTCATTTGCAGGACCACAGCCAGACTAAGGTCGAAAAACAGTGAAACACCAGCAAAAAGGTGGGGTACCCATGTGAAGCAGATCCTACTCTCCTACATTTACCTAAGGAGTAGTTGGAATGTGAAACATATGTGGTGGAGTCCTGTCGATTAATACATAGGTGCCAATTACGATCCGGTAAAAAAAATTCCCGTACGACTCGTATCCGGTCTTTTTACCGTACGAATCGTACAAGTGCCGTACAAACTGGCAATCACGATTCGCATGGTAAAAAGCCCATACGAGTCGCATTGGGAATAATTCCCCACACGTCCTCGGGTCGGAAAAAGTGTCCGACACGTCCTCGGACGATTTACCGTACAAACGTGAAAAGCGAAGTCCGACCGGGGAATCACGATCCGTCCCGGGCGTCCGAATGTACAACCGTATGGTTAAAAGACCGTCCGCACCGAACTCCTATAACAACCATGGAGACGTCCAAACAGGTGCCCGGTACGTGCCGTACCCCCCCCCAGCCCCCGCATGTACGCGCCGTACCCCCCCCAGCCCCCGCATGTACGCGTCGAACCCCCCGTGTATGTACACCCGAGTACGTGTCGAACTGTACGTGTCGAACCCACCCGTGTATGTACACCCGAGTACGCATCGAACCCCCGTGTATGTACACCCGAGTACGCGTAGCGCTGGGGGTACGCACCGTACATACACAGGTGGGGGTACGACTCGAACGTACTCGGGTGTACATACACGGGGGGGTTCGACACGTACAGTTCGACACGTACTCGGGTGTACATACACGGGGGTTCGACGCGTACTCGGGTGTACATACACGGGGGGTTTCGACACGTACAATTCGACACGTACTCGGGTGTACATACACGGGGGGGTTCGACACGTACTCGGGTGTACATACACGGGGGGGTTCGACGCGTACTCGGGTGTACATACACGGGGGGGTTCGACACGTACTCGGGTGTACATACACGGGGGGGTTCGACACGTACTCGGGTGTACATACACGGGGGGTTCGACGCGTACTCGGGTGTACATACACGGGGGGGTTCGACACGTACAGTTCGACACGTACTCGGGTGTACATACACGGGGGGTTCGACGCGTACATGCGGGGGCTGGGGGGAGTACGGCGCGTACATGCGGGGGCTGGGGGGGGTACGGCGCTTACCGGGCCACCTACTCTGGTCGTTTCGCGCCGTACTTCGCTTTTCCGGCACTTTTTGGGTGCCGTAAAAATATTGCCGTCCGGACTGCTGTCGGTTCGAATCGTACTTCCTGGGTCGTGAAACGCTGCCTGGAAGCGTCCCGACGTCACGTCGCAGCATTCCGGGATCACATTCGTATGCATATTTTCGTCGGTCGGTGTTTTTTACGATTCGTACGGAAATGGTGTTTCCGTGCGAATCGTAATTCCATGTTTGTAATGTTTTACAACCGAGTACGAGTCGGACGGAGAATACGCTCCGACCGACGGTTCGTACCCGGTTTTTACCGGATCGTAATCGGCACCATATTGTTTTGCTTACCTTCTCCATGATATAAGTCTTTAAAGATGTCTACTCAAATTCATCAGTAAGCAACATGGAACTCAAATATGGGTTTATATAAAAATTTGCTGTTACTATGTCATTATGGTTGAAGACAGAGATAGACATATAAATTAGATCTGAGTCACAGTAGGCAACTTAAACCCCTCAAAAGCACCAGGCCCCAATTTTCTCACAGGATTTTTTCAATCTGGTTTAGACAGATATGCAAAGGAAGCCACAGCAAATGATGTCTTCCTTAAATGGTAATGGAAATTGAAAGGTTCCTGGCAAGAAATTGGATTAATATATGGAGTAGATGACTATCCACCTCCAGGAAATGTATAAGCCTTGTTTCGTGAACACTAAATTAATCCAGGCTCAAGCCCCCGGTAGCTATGGCACAGCTTAGGCAATTCAAGACAAAATGCTAAATATTTATGTTGTTCAAACTCAGTAATACTCAAAATGCAAAAAAAGGAAAATGCCACAAGGAATTGGAACAATAGAATAAAGTTTAAAATAAAAAATTGCACCAAAAAGGCAAACATCCAAAAAGGGGAACCATGGACAGGAATCTGTAAAATGTTATGAAGCAATAGCACCAAAAACAACTGACAGTCAATGGTCATGGTACACAGGGATGTGGTGCATTGAAAGACTGATCGTGATGGAGCTGTGGTCAAATGCAACAACCAAATGTGCCCTGGTCAAAGATTTTACCTTCTGACTTTGGTGCTGAATAAGAGTTTTGTGGAGAGGGTACTTGTCGCAACAGCGATGGAGTTCTCTCTCCTCCCAACTGAAGGTCTGCCCACCATTGGACTGAAATTTCGGGCAGTCTAGCAGCCTGGCACTACCAGGTAGACCAGCTTGAAAGAGGAAATGGAAGCTGTTTCTCTTGGTCCTGTCACAGTTCACAATTCAAAAGAATAGCCCATACACTGGCCCTTTCAGCTGGTTCATCTGGCAGTGCCAGTGTTGGACTGGCCTTCTAGTATAGAATGGCACTGCCAGATGAACCATACACTGGTCCTTCCTTTCTGCTGCTTCATCTGGCAGTGCCAGACTATACTAAAAGGCCAGTCCAACACTGGAACTCATTTACAGAGAGCCTCATCTTAAGTATGTCAGCGACAGTGACTACTTTGTCTCCGTCATTGATAGACTACTTTGACGGACCAAATGGGCAGTTTTTATACTCACTTACCACCAAGAAAAACGTGGCAGTAAACTCCCATGTTGTGGGGTTCATTAGTTTTTGTTTTTTCAAAAACAAATTCCTGATTCAGGATCTTGTTTTTTGAAAACCAAAACATGTTTTTTAAATTGGCAGATGTTACTGAAAGGGCCGGGCCCATGATTTCTAGACTGTTCTAGAGTCACCCTCTGATGGATCTTTTTCACAGCATGAAAGTGTAAAGAGGAGAAAAGTCGTTAAGAGATCAATAAATTAGCCTATTTATCTTCTGGATACATAATAATCCACAGGCAACTACTTAAGGATAATTAGTTTATAACCAAGCCAAAATAACTGAATATATAGACACCTTAACACAAGTGGATAGAAATACAAAAGAATCATCATGAAACCAAATCTGCCGAATCCAGTTTAGATGGTGTAACATGAGCAACACAATTAATTCAAGAAGTAGGACACAGAAAATCAGGAAGCATGAGTCCAAATTTCCCTGCATCTAGGGTTGGTGAGTGAAAAGCATAACATCTATCCCTACTCTAACACTAAGGTGGTATCCCTCAATAAACACTTTCAGAAGGAACGGTAAAAGGTTTCAGCATGTGGAGTCTCCCTAAGAGGTTTCTCCATGATCAATGGGTCAAGTAACATAAAGCTACCAAAGACAGAGCTCACTCTAGGATGCTCTCACTCTGAAAGCAAGAAAGAAGTGGAACACTATCCCTACTTCCACCAACCAGTTATTCCTAGGTAGCAATCCCAAGATGGACTTCGGATCACGCCATCCACCCTGAGTATAGTCCTGAAGGTAATTTTCCACAATGTCAACAGTGTATCTTCCTTGCTACAATTTGTCCTTAGTTGCCAGGCCATCTCCTGTATGAAACATAATGACCTTCTTTTGTCAACTTAAGCCACACAATTGTGATTTCTTCTCTCCTTGCCTCACTTGTAAAACAAAGACATTATAATATTTAAGAGAGTGCTTCTTCACCTGCAACACAAAACGTGAGAAAGAACAGATTCTACAGGACACATGAAATTAAAACTGTTAATTGTAGCAAGAATTTTCAGGGACTTGCATTTCAGGCCTATACATTTTAGCCAACAGAAGAGAAACATCATATAAGCTCCAGGAATTCACATAACATTAATGCAATTTCAACTACTGCCTTTACCTATATATGAAATAACATAATTAATAATACATTAACTATGTGAATCAGTATGAGCTGCATAACACAAGTTCTTTGTGTAAATATATCATGCTAGTTACATTCATTTTCTACGTTGATTTTCTATGTTACCTGTCAATGGGCTAAAATACACCAAGTATTCATGTTAATACATTTCAAATTCTAATAGTTCCCATTAATACAACCAGTGATTATATGCGGGTGTGCTCTACACGTGATTATGATGCACCCCTACAATTGGAATGACAGTTCCACTTCATCAGTACCATCGGTCAAACTTTTAATACATTGACAGGAACCACTGTGACAGCTGTTACTGCAAAGCTTAGAGTTTCCCGGAAGGCCTTCGGAGGACTCCTGTTATGCAAGGAGTAAAGCACTCCACCCCATCAATGAACTTACCTCTGCCTGTCAAACTCTAAATCGGCCCCTTATTCTTTTAAGTCCCTATCCACCACTGGAGTACACTTACAAAGCCTCTCGGGTCCACAGGGAAGGCACTTAGAGACTTGCAGGCTGTCAGGCAGAGGCTAACAGCAGGGTACAGCCCAGGTCCAGTTGCCACTGGTCAGCAGGGTACTTCCAAGAAAGTGCTCTTGCAACCTATTATCTCCTTGTAGCCACAGAGGAGGTCATCCAACTGACCTGTGGAGTCCATTTCTTTGTTCTTGGTGCAAATGGGAGTGGGTTGATTGCTTCCTGGCTCCGCTCAGATCACAGGTAGCAGGTCCAGTCCTCTTCTGATCTTCTGCAGGTTCAGAACGTTCTCTTAAGTGGATGCATGGAGGTGGCACATTTATGCCTGGCATGAGCTAGTGGGTGTGGGTGACTCATGCTTTCTCATATCCAATGGAATAAAAAATTACCAGGCCCTGGTCTACTCACTTTTACATTTGTTCCTATTTGCCATGTGTCAGGGCAGTTTCAAGATGTCAAAAGTCTTCAATCACACTAAACTCGTGCTCTGAAGGATGTGAGTGTGTGTGGGGAGTGTACTATGGTAATCCCTGTGTTTCCCCACATCTCACACTAACCACCCAGTTAGGAGTAGGTACTGTATCCCCAACAATCAAAGAGACAGATGTCTGGTAGGACAAAACCTGGGCCCTTCCTCAGCCAGACAGTGGATATCCAGGAATTGCCTTGGCATGCTGCCCACAAACCTCCCTTTGCATATTCTGTGGAGTACAGAGGAGTCATCTTTGCCCATTCAGGTCAGACTATTGATTACTCCTGGAAGACATTTCACAGCTTTTACACACCTGCTGGAGAGCCAATGCAAATTAGCTTCCAGGACCTTCAGAGATGAAAAAGATAACTTTCTAAAAATGACTTTTTAGTCATATGAATTAAAAATCTGATTTTGACATTAAATGAGATTTCTAATGACTATTAATAACAGTTGTTTATTTATATTTTACATCTGTTTCCAAACTAAAGATAGCAGAATTCATATTGTACTCTAGTTTTCTAATAGAACAGTCAGGGCATTCAAATGTGAAAATAGCTTTTGGGGGCTTGTCCCTGCATCCATATGGTGCCATAAAATGTCTACATGTCCTTTTTTCAATACAATGCACGCTTCTTTGAGGGCTACAAAGCCTGGATAAGGGTGATTCATTAACGTTTTAAAGAATGGTGTTTTCCCAGCCAAAAGTGTTATTTTTACATGTCAGGCTGCAGGTTAAATTGCAGCAGTGTGGCTACAATTGAAGGCTGAATCTATTTGTTCCCTTGTCTCACTAATGGATGGCACAATAAATGCTGTATACCACCAGTGACATTTACATTTCTATGCCATAGGTGGATTTTCTTCACCATATAGTATGGCCTTAAAAGTTAAATGAGGCAATTAGGAGTTAGACAATTTAACCGTGTTTTAGCCGTTAGAGCTCATGCATTGGGGCCTGGACAGCAGTGTCTCAGCGCTCAGAGTAAAATAAATCACAGCTCCAGCCCAGAAAAAATGGGAGGGGGGTATATATAAAAAGGGATACTTTCTCACAAGGATATAATTGTAATTTAGGCGAAACTCTGTCTGTCTGGAATTAATTACATCAAGCCATATCATTGCTCCATAAAGTACTGCAAGAAAATATGGTATAAATGCGCAGCACCCTTGATTGATAATTATATTGCTTGTTGATATTAGAGTCATGCTATACATTAACCATATAGTGCACTATACATCCTTACATTTTTTTTATGATAACCATGTTGATTACTAGATAATGCTGCAAGTGTAGACAACTGACTGCTGTGGAACTGGTTGCAGTGGTAGTTGTAAGATGAGGGTGATTATGTCAAATTAAATATAATAGATTAGCATAGATTGTGATTGTGACAAATTAGAGTGCAGGTAGGGGTTCTAAATCGTAGATAGTGATGTAAGATGTCAGTGATGTTATAAAATGTAGAGAGTCGCTAGTGCTATAGGTTGTAATCTGTGGCATGGAGTGTAGGCAATGGTGTAGGGAATAGGTGATGGCTTAGGTAAATATAGGTCTACCTGTAAGGTGGTGCAGCTTGAGATACAGTTATTTTATCACTCTTGTCTAGAGGTAGAAAGTGTGCTCTTAATTCTTACCCAATGAGCCATGAACTATATTACAAATGCCATATTGTTCCCTTTTGCCACTGTAATACAAATAATGTGTTGTCATTCCTCAATTAAATCCGTTCTTTGTATTTTTCCAAGAGGTGCAAAAACGTATCTTGTGATTTGGCTGAAATTACATCTTGATTTAACTCACTACATGTAGACTGCATCAGCGCCTGCTGAAACAACATCGCCAGTGCGTCCTCGACTCATTGAAATCTCAAGGCTAGCATCAAGTTTGGTCAAATTCTTCTCTTCCTTGTAAGCCCTAGAAATTACCGATCTAAGCAACATCAGCCTCACATCAATTATGTCCTACTCCACAAAAAAGACTGTAAGCTAGACATAACCCCAAACCATAATCATTTTGGGCAGTATAAATCTATATTCCAACCTATGTCCAGTGCATCATTGACTGTATTGCAAATCATCTTCAATACACTTACAAAAATTAGCAGAGGAGAAACATGCCTCCTTGTCCTTCTCCTTGTTCAACAGCTTCTTGAAACTGTTGACCACACCCTCTTCAAAATCTTCCTGGAGTCTTGCATTGCCATTGACTGTAAAGGCCCTCAAATCACCACAATGCCCCCCTCTCATTCTCTTCAATGTGATAAAGAACCAGTCAGCTTGCTGTTCGATAGCCTGGTTACTTTAGCCAAGCATTATGCTGACAACACTCACCTTAAAGGTTTGAGAAGAGGGACATGCCCACGTCAGATAATGCTTGCCAGTTATTAATGGTTCAATGCGATAAACATTTCCTCAAACTAAGCCACCCAAGAAACAGTGTTCCAACTATAAACCACTGCCCTCTTCACATCCCCAGACCTGTGCTATGAGTCAACCTGCCCATGGAATCTCACTTTCCATCTTATCAAATGAATGCAAAATCTAACTTCAGGCTAGATTGCAAACTACACCATGACATCCACATCTCGAACACTTAACGTCTGATTTCCGCATCATTATACATTGAAAGATAAAGAAATACATCTTTAAAAATCAATTTTACTCAGTTCTCCAATACTAGCCCATTCCAGGTTTGCTTTCGAAAATTAACCATGATGGCGCACTCGAACAACAGAGTAGCACTAACCAAAGTGATGCAACATTCTGCAGTACAATTGTTATCTGGGACCTGCTGCGAAGACCACATTATACCTATTCTTGTATTCTTCCATTGACTTGCTTGTTTTGTCTATAAAACTCCATATTTTAAACTGCCAGTCATGTGCTGAACAACTGACCTTATATGGAGTGTCAAATTTCATGCACAGCAATGACTCTTTCTGACTCGAGATTTCAATTTTCCACACATTTCAAATATTGAAGCAATCATTCTTAGGAAGCTCTCTCAGAATATTGGGACTACCAGTCTACTAAGATTCTTTCCTGATATCTCACTCATCAGGTAAAGCGGTGAGCGCAAGATAAGTGGTTTTATTTATTTTTGTATTTTGCTTTCCTTATCCTGTCATCTGTCCACTCCCCCCCCACCGCCTGCCCCCGGCCCCACCTCACTGCCCCACCACTGTTACCTGTGCCGGACGCACCTGGAAAGAAGAAACAAGCTCAAAATGTTAATTTTTAACTACAGTCATGTATATACAAGCTGCGTGGGCTGATAAACTCCGCCGGCAGTTAGCAGAGTTTTTTGCCAAACTCTGCGCTTCAAGCAGAGAGCTAAGTTTCAAAACTCACAAATTCAGCCGGTGGAATGGAGTTTGCCACCCACCCCTAGCTGTCATGTTCAGAGGTTGTGTTAATATTGAAAAAGTCAATTTCAATGAATAATGATACATTCAGGTAATAAAACAAAATTGCATCTTTTTTGACAAATTTGCCCGTTGTGAACGCCATGTCAACCTGAATCAGAAATACGTAGTTTGGCAGTCCTGAGACCCAGGGCTGATTAACATTGGTATCTGAAAGAAGTGAGACATGTTGTTCGCTTGGACCGCTGGGCGTAACACAGATGGTGTGCTTTTTCCACTGGGCTAGACCAAGTCGGTATGTTTGGATCGCTGGGCCTGACACAGATGATACGCTTTGTCCCTAGGTGTAATGCAGGGTGTGATTGAAACATTTAGTGAAAAATATTTGGACCTTGTAGATTAGGTGCAACTTGTGATTGGTCAAGAAGGGCCTGTGATTTCGAGATAATCCTTTTTGCACAAACTTTTGTTATTATCTTTGTCCTGGAGTGAATATTGACATACTATCAGGCTCACTTAGTCGCATGTACTGTGAAGAACTTCCCCTGTTCACAGGACAGCATGTGCTAGGAGCAGGCTATGGACTTTTTTTGACAAACTCATAACTTTTTCTCTGTCAGTTTTTTATGTGTTGGTTGCTTGGACCGCTCGGCATGATACAGATGGCATACTTAGCCTCTGGGTGTGATACTGGGTGCGATTGTTGATGTGAGTTATATGCGTGATGTTGTGGTGCTGTTAAATTACTGCAAATTGTGCTTTTTCCTAAGTTTTGTGTTTTTGTTGATCACCCAATGTTTCATATTAAGATGCTGCTATTTTTCACCAACTGTAATTGATGCCAGAAGTCAATCTCGTTCAGATACTGTTTTCATTGACAAACAGATTTTTTCCCTTGTTGCAACCCTTCATATGCATTGTTATTTGTCTTTATGAAATGTTCAGGTTGAATTGTCGATGCATCTTTGCATAGAGCTGATCTCGTAAATATGTAATTGGAAGTAGTAAACCACTGTACATTTCCCCATACAATTTAGATCAAAACCAGAGAGACCCTAAAATAAAGACCCTAAGGTATCTTGTCCTCTAAAGCTCCCAAACTTATCATGGAGTCACCATTAAAATACATCCAAACCGGGTCCCCCACACAGGCTAAAAAACTTAAAAAGGTTTGCCAAGAATGGCACAAACACACAAAGGCACATACATTTCCCTGGCCAAATGACGGGGCATCCAACACTAACATACTTGAACACATGACAAAATTCATACACATCAAATATACAGGTCAAAAGAAAGATAAGAGAGAGGCATCATTAGAAGTATGGGCCATCTTCAGGGAGGACCAGACTGGCAGTCCTTTACTACAGATAGCAAACAAGGCGTCAGCACCACCCCAAAAATGTGCAGGTATGGAGTTACTGTTGTCACTTTCCCTGCATTTGGATACTCTAATCTGCCAGCGGTCCCCTCTCTGAACAACGAGTAGTTAGGCCTAGGCATGAGGGACTAACAGACCAGCAGGACCAACCAGTCACAGCGCAACCCCAATCAGGAGCAAGGGCTCTCAGAAGTTCAACTCCCCCCGTCCTTCACGCTCGACACAGAAAACCCCAGCAGCGCAGAGAACACACACCCTTACTGATTTAGACAAGCACACATGAGTGACAGGGAGGTTTGTAGCACCTCTAGCCAGTGATACAGCTAGCAGTAGTTAGGAAGGGGCCCCCAATCTCCCAGGATCCAATGACAAGAGTGGAGCTAAAGGACTTGCCCTAGTAGCCAAGGAAATAACAGAGAATGAATTTGAGAGCAAAGTTCAACCAAATAGAACAGTGCATAGCTTAGATCGAAGAAGGCAACCTAGATAAGATGTAGAAGAAAGGCGCAGGCTAAGGAGGGAAAGAGAAAGAGCTCACTCCCTACATGAGAAGGGCAGGGGTAGGCACAGGGCACCGATCAGGAAAGAGTCAGAGGTAGAATAATATATGAGACTTTTGGCTCAATGGAGGAGAGGGGCTGAGCTGGAAATCAGGTGCCAATGTAGCCTGGTGCAGACCCAACCAGGACAAACAAAAAACAGGATGGCACCTTTGGGCTTGCGTGAAGGGAGCAGCAACGGAAACGTACGCTGCTCCACCCGAATACGTGATATAGGTAGACTGACCCCAAGAGAGATAATGGCAAGAGAGGAAGGCGATAGCTTTGCGTGGCCAATCTGCCACCTAGCCTAGCATGCTTTACTGAGGGAAAAGACCAGTACAATAGACCTTGGCCGAAAGAGGGATCCTTTGAATAGAGGGCATGGCCCTAGCGGAAGACTGCATTAGGATGGAGGAAGAGAACCCGAGTGGAACTTCCCCCACTTGCAGAAAGGTCTAAAAAGATGGAAACACCATGTTAAGGAAAAACCAGTAGAGTTACCTAAAGCAAATATGTACCTGCTGCTAAAGAAGGGCAGGTCAGGCACCATCTATGTGCCTTTGCTCAAATGGACAAGGAAGGGCTAAGGAAAAAGTTGTCACTAATGCTGGATGGAGTGGGAAAATGGATCTTTGAGAAGACCACCATTGGAATAAACCTACCGATCTGCGATGTCAAAAGTCTGCTAAGTAGTCTTGTCTGAGAACAAACTAATATGGTGTTCACCCAAGCTCACACCCCAGCAATTATGCTGACAAACACTGAGCATGACGGGGTCACATGCAATTCATACAGACACTGAATATGGACAGCCCTGAGGGAAATTTTCCCTGACTGCTCTGACATAGGAGGGCTAATGGCAGAGACTATGAAGCCAGAGGAGACAATAACTGATTTTCTGGATAGGATGAGGGAACGATGAGGATGGATATAGGACAGCAGTGGACTGACAAAGGGCCCCAAGTCACATTCTTTTACGATATTCTCAAAAAGGGGCTGCTCACCAAGATACAAAACAGATTGGACAGTGTGGTTGGGTTGGACACCAAGCCCTGGTGGGACATACAAGCCCATATATTGTATTACCACAAAAATAAACAAGAAAAGGATAGATAAAAACATGAGCAAGCCCAGAGAGATACTGCAAAATCGTTCCAACACAAATTGGAAAAGACCATCCTTGAGGGGGATGCGCAGGCTGCAAAAATGCAAATGGCACCAGCCGCGCCCCCGCAAAAAACCCAGAGGGTTTCAATGTATCTGCAGAGGCCAGGGAGGTTGGCAGCAAGCAGACCTTAGGGAATGTTACTATTGCCACAGGATGGGCCACCTCGCAGACCGATGCTGGTTAAAAGCATACCGCAAAAAGAGATCGATGGGTAAGGGTCAGCCACCACAAAATCTGAATCAACAAAACCAAGTCCGGAGAAATCCGAATACATTTTACATGCAGCAGCAGGAAGACCAGTCAGCATCTGCATCCCCCCAACAAGGATCAGGTAGTTAGAGAAACACATGACAACAGCAAATGCAGACATAGAACTTAGACCACCAGGGAGCGGGGCCACAGCCTTGGCAAGGAGGGGTAACTGTCTGGGGGATAATGCCTTCACACAAACACAGAATCCAAATGTGCAGTAAGGTAAAACCACTGAGTAAAAATATGACCCATTCACCCACATCCTAAGAATTAACGGTACCAAAGCCAAAAGAATGACCATTTAGACAACAATGGGAACGCAAACATTTACCTGCATCTGATGATTTACGACTGTTATAAGTGTTCTGCTGATTGGATATCCTCACTACAGTCCGGCATTATGGGTGACCTGTGGGAGCCAGCACCCCACTCTGCTGCTGATCTGCCAGGGCGGGGTTGGCTGGTCATGCCCCAGGGAGAAGGCAGGTTGACGAGGGGGTGGCGTAGCTCACAGATCAAGTACTTAAAAATTAGGCACTCAGGTCACCACATCCAAAGTCAATTCTAATAACCAGGCCAAAAGGCAAACATTCTTGGGCATTCGGCCTGGGGCCCATGTTTCCTGTATGGTGTAGTTCCAACAGCACTCCCCCAAACTAGAAGCCTCCAGCCAGATGGAGGCCCCCTTTCAGTTTAAAAATGAAGCTGTCCTCAAGTGGCGGGATCCAGGAGTCCTGTACGCCTGGAATAATGAAAATCCCACAACCTCCACAGCACATGCACAGGAGTCAGTAAGTTACTAGGAGCCCCAATAGTGTTAAGTCAGTCAAAACATTCATCAGATTAGTCTGTAGGTGCAAGGCAGTCCCGACCCAGTCATCAACCCTAGTCAAAGTTTGGCAAGGTTTCTGGTCTTGGCCCCAGGCTCCCCACATTCTCATGATCTTAGTGATGTTTTTTTCTCTTTCCTTTGCAGAGTCCTGTCACTGTGCCATACCCCCTCCAAAATAAGCAACAGGAGCATGTCTGATAGTTGGACATCCCTAGCCACAAGTCATGAACTGCAGATCCAAACACGTCTGAGAAGACGTGGTCTGAGGGAGAGGGGGATGCCTGGATGAGTGGAGGCCATGAAGTTCATCACAGCTCAAGGCAAGAGTAGAATGCAGAATGTGATCACCCCTGTACGAGGCCTAGCAACTGACCAACGCACCAGGCCTCACATACACCATCCAGAGAAAGCAGTAATCCCTGACCTCGGACTCCACCAGATGGTGACCAGGGGTACATCGGAGCCAAGGAACCTCTTTATGACCCACTTCACCTCATCATAATTGAAATAGTAGTGTTGGATTGGCCAGATCCTCAGATGAACACTCTCCAGAATCGATGTGATGCGCAAAGGGGTCCACCTCCTGTTAGCCCTGACTCTGAGAATTATCTAACACAGAGTGAAGGGAGAGCAGGCGAGGGAAAGGGTATATGGGAGAGGAACAGCAGGGAATTAGACATCTGAAAGGAATAAAGAAAACGTACGTTAGCAAAGGCACTACAGGCTGCTCTCATGTAATTCTCGCTAAAAGAAATAAATATACCTGGAATATCTCAGACAGCTCACGACTCTTTAGAAGTCCGCAATATGTGAAATGCTTTTCTCAAGGAATCTAATACCTGTTGAAAAACCTGTAATCATGAGAATAGAATAACATAGAATAAGTCATTCACTCCTTTGCTATCACTATGATTGGTCTGTATATCAAGCGAGTCATCAGTCTCCATGCATACCTCAGAATTCAGAAAGAAATACTGAAATCAAGAACTCTTGGTTTTGTGATATGCATACAGTCTCGTGAAAATAATACAGCTCTTCACATTCCCACTGAACGCTAATCCAGTGAACAAAAAGAAAAGGAAGAAACGTGGAAAAAGAACAAATCCATAAGTTTTACCTCCTAGGATGTTGAAAGCACATCCTTTTAAGCCTGGTTCATTTGTAACAAAGAAAATAACTCTTTTTCACCCTCTCTCTGCAAGGTAGAAGAATGTTTCCCGATTAAGGCAGAGCGAAGAACACCACAGAACAGAAACAAAGCAAAATGATAACTATCCCGAAGCTGGCCACACTACTCCGTTCCTGACATCCAGTTAGTAGTATAGAGCACCAGTCCTGGGAACAAGGACAGAAACAGATCGCCGGAACCACCGAGGCTCTTCTACCTCAGGCAAGATCGATGGCTCCCTGGGGGCCAAGCGAGCACCTCCTCCAAGGCCACAAAAGTTCCCAAACATAGCATTCAGTTCTCTCAACGAGGTCCGAAACAAGGCTTCCCCGCGGGAAATCCGGAAGCACAGGAAGCCAGAATTACGCACGTACTTTTCGGCGTGACACCCTAATTTATCCCATGAGTCTCTAGCAGGGGGCTCATGGGAAATGTAGTTTTTCAACGTTTTAAGGACTCAACGCAAGGTAGGCGCTGAGAACCGTGTAATCTTGACAAGCAGTTTGCGCAAGATCTAGGGAAGTGCCAAAAACCCACAAAAAGTAGCCCAAAGCTAGCCCAAAAAAGAAAGCTCTAGAGAAAGGGTGGAACATAGATATCTGATGCCACAAGGGAGGGGCATGTTGCATGCCACATGCCGAGACACCTGATCTCAGGGTAAGTTGCCACCCCCAGAAACACTTGACAGCGACACCCCCCTCCTCACGCTTTCCCTAACATGTGTAGGTTGAAAGTAACCCACATTGATGGTGCCCCCAGGAACACATCAGGAGAGACAGGGTCTCGGTAAACTGGAGACACCCATGAAACCCTAGATACAAATTTATAGTTTCCTCCCAATAATCATGAGAACACTCCATAAAACACTAATCCAAGCAGCTAGTTAAGTACAAAGGCTCATAAAATAGATCAATTCACCTGGTTACACATAAGCAAACTTTAAGCTTTTAACCTTCAAAAAGATAACTTGACCGGGGGCACCTTCAGGTGGGCCACAATAACAAAAAATTGAGTAAATGGAGTATAGAGAACACACCCGCAAGGGAAATATAGGAACCTATAAGAAGTGATCATTAGCAATGGCACGTATGCAATGTTTTTCTGAAATAACAAATGAACCAAGGTCTTACCCAACAGGTCTGCAATCGAACTACCAAGTGCACCACATTTCAGCTGGCACTTTATCACTCCAACACAGATCCAAAGTATGTGAATTAAACTTATGAACTGCACTGTGAACTTTTTTGGTTGAGCTATTAAGGGAAAACACCCGATAACCAGAGGAACACAGACATCTCCCCTACATCCATATCAGAAACCTACAATGTTCAATCAAAAGTTATATATTTTTGAACATTCGTGTATCCTCTCTCTAGTTTGGGTGCTGCTGCACCTATTCACTACCAAAGAGTCACCTGGAAAAATGGAGTCTGCTCAGAAAAAGGATCTCCCCATAGGGGCCCAGTCTCTGGTTTTACATTTCTAAATGTCTGAAACCAATGAAATGGTTGTCAGCATACCAGGTAATTGCAGACATGCGGTTACACAAAAGCTGTTGCAATGTGTTCTACTCCATACAGGTGGAGATATTACCTTCATGGCAGAGGCTCACAAATCATTCAGAACAGAGGTATTCTATTCATGGTTTACATTCCCAACTATTAATACAACAACAAGACTGTTTCACACATATACTGAAGATACAGCACCTAAAATCTACCCAGCTTGTTAAGCTCTAGAAATACCATTAACTTACCAAGAACATCAAAATTGGTTTGAAGGCAAGCTACCACATACACATAACAATGATAGACTAGGTCTCCTTTGCAATGAGAGGGCAACATGGCCAGACTTAGCCAGTTACACATGATATCCAGATTTAGATCATTTTGGAGCTCCAGGACTAAGTACATTATGTACAGTTCTGGTGAAAACATATAGATGTTTAACGCAATTTGTCATACAAACAATGACAATAATACTTGCAAGGACCGCTCAAGCTGCACAACCACAATTGGCTATATCAAGTTGCTGTCCAAAGACTATTGATCCTGTTATGGGTAAAATTCCCACCAGATGGACAGAAATTCCGTTCTGGATTGCACAAAAATCAAGCCAGCTTGAAGCAGTATTTCCCCATGCGGGTCCTTGAGGAAAAACACTGAATTCTTACAGTATGCTGGCCAATGAGGATGACTCTCCTGGTGTAGGGCTGCACCCCATGAGGTACAGTCTTTGCTGCAGTATATACCAGAACTCATGGCATACCATAATTAGCTGTTTTGCCAGATGTGCTTATATAGATTCAAAATGAGCCTGTATTTGGGGATGAAACTGATGGACAATTTTGCTGCAGTGTCTGCCACTATGTTGAGTAACATTAAAGTGGTAGCATCAGCATTGGCTGTACAACAGGGACTAACCAACCTGGCTCTGGGACAACAGGAGCGCAGTTTACCAAAAATGATTGAAGAAACTTATGCAACAGTGGGTAGAGATAATTTGGGAGCCAGGCCTAGCAAACCACAAATTAAGAGAAATTCTGAAAATGATAACTTAAACAAACACTCAAATCTTCCAAAAAGAAGTGGTAAAATAAGAAACATAAGGAAAAGACTAAGACACATGGTGGATTTCCGCAACAGGAGGCCACTGAAAAATGCTATAATCTGCGTAACCGGTATAATAATAAATGCCTAACAGGTATCAGGATACTGATACACAGTCATCTCCTTCCGTTCAGGAGACATCCGAGAAACGATCGGAGAGAGGAGAATGCCCAGATCGCAGATCAGAGAATTACATGGAACTGAAGAAGGACTTTCCATGCTCGTCTGACTGCAAAATAAAAAAGGAAGCTAAACCTAAACGGTCATAAACCTCAATTAAAGAACAAGAAAGTAGCAGAACCTAAGGTCAAGCATGCCACAGATATTGAGGACACTGCTTCTGAGTGGGGAGTGGGCTCTGATCATAATGGACAGTGCAGCAGAAGTCATGATAGTTCACTGCAACCTGATGGATGGATTGTCAGGTGACAGTAGCATTGAGTGACTATATCCAGGTGGAAACATTGGATACTAGCGTGAACTTCCCACATCGTTTATACAAGATGCAACTCAAATTGAAGGGAAACGTACCAAGATATATTAATGTTCTCTTTTCGGAGAACTTGTCATTAGGCCGTGACATTCTCATGGCCAAAAAGGATAGGCCACCTGAAGTTGTGATAGATTGCACCATCAGAGAAATGGTAATTTTACCTGCATTCTCAGACCTCGTTCCAGAATCAGTAAAACTTTCATACGCCTAGGAGTGGGAGTTAGCGTTAGCTTCTGTGTCAAACCCAGGGGTTAAGAGTAGCCCCGGACTGTTTTCAGCATGAGTCACAGAACTTCAACCATAATTTGACAATCAGGTACTGTCCTATGCCTATGACATTCATTTGATAGATGATGACCTTTTAACACACTTGACAAGAGTGGATCACATAGTTCTGGGATTTGCTCACATGGGCTACAAATCTAATTTAAAAACAACTAAAATAGCCTGTCTCAATGTCCTGTTTCTGGGATATGAGCTGTCAAGTGAGGGCAAAAGCCTGGTGAGGCACTTCTTAGAGAAGTGTTTGGTTTTACAACCACCAAATAACTTCAGTCTATATTGGAATTCCTAAATGTTGGAAGTACAGCGCAGGTGCTCCAGCGTGAAATTTCCTATCCTCCCTTCATCACAGACCAGATACCATACTAACGCTATCACTCAATACATTCATTGGTGGGACCCATAACACCAACACACACACACACTCAATTGGTCTGGTCTTACTGGAGAGATAGATATTCCAAACGCTGGTGTGAAAAGAATATCTTTAATCTAAAGAAATTTTATTTACATAAACATACACTAAATATCCTTAATCCAGCACATCTTAATCCTGAATCTCAAGATATCCCTTCCACTTTGCCGATGGATCAATTTAGTTGAATTTAGAAAAGTGATTTTAATCCTTTTCATTTATATTCAGATGATAATAAATAACCCAACACATTTGCTTGTTAATCAATAATATTTGTATCTAATAAATGCAAATTTTTTAGTAAGAATTTTAATCAATCCACAGAACATCATAGTTACCTAATCTGGCTACTAGTCGTCCTCTTAAGTCAATCAATTCGTCATGCAGCACGCTACAGTCCCAAAGATTGGTCTGGACCATAAATGTGTCTGCATCGATCAAATGCCCATTAGTCTAAGAGTCCTCAGTTCATCAGGAAAATTGGCAACAATTTAGTCTGTCAAAGATTCAGGAAAACAGCTGTCCTGCAGTGTCACCGTCCTCTCCATCAGCATAACGTCAGGAAAAAGAAAAAGGGAATTTTCTAACTCACTAGTCTACCTTCTTTTATAATGAAATTAATGACAAAATGTAGCAAAAGTCAGTTTTGGGCACTTCTGATTGGATGGTTAAGATCATCCGTTTCGGTTTCCCAAAGTCTATGATGTCACACTGTCAGACATGATCCATCCGGTTTATGAAAATTGTCCATTGTTAAAGCTCTTGGCAGTAGTCCAGTCCCGACCTTGTCAGGGTACAGGTTGTGTGGGTCATCTTGAGGCCACTTGTTCAGGAGCCTGGAGCATGCGCACTTAGTCGGAAACCTCGTGGAAAGGAAGCTGTTTCTGCGCGTCCATGAGTCGGCCATTTTATCATAGGCCAAATTGGTCAACTTAAGCAAAACAAACACAAAAAGTAATTAAAACATGGAAATAACGAATAAAATGTTTAACCCTCACTAATTCCCTTATGTGTGTGTAATTATCTAGCATATTGGCGACATTTTAAAGCGTTTATACTCACCCAATGATGTCATCTGGCGCAACTTACAATTACATCACAAAAACAACATATATACCATGTAATATTCTATTTTTCTAGTGTTAGCATGCATACGTATATTAGTTCACAAATTATTTTAGCCATGCAAATGCAAATCCCACGTGTAATTCACACATTAGTAGGGTTGATTAGATAGCAAACAAACACATTAATACTTATTATAATTAATAGATTATTCTAATTAGTATGAGCATGCAGAATGGGGGTATACAAAATTTTGTTTTACCCGCTCCATCAATCCCCCCTTTGGTGATTTTATCACCACACCATTAACATTTTGTATTCCCTTTTTCAAGGAGTAAAAGTGAATTCTTGCTTTTATTGTTACATTTCAGTCTCCCCAATTTCTTCAATTTTAGCTGTCTTATACATATCTTCTATTATCTCCTCCAATTCTATTTCTTCAAATTCCCTCTTCTGTCTCTTATTTTGTCTCTTTAAATTTTCTCTTTTTAACTTTTTCTCAACTTTCTTCCTATTATAACAAAGACATCCTAATCTTAATATTAATACTAAGAAAATCACACATGTTAATGGAAATAAGATTTTACCTATCAAGGTACTACCTAAATGTACTAAGAAATCTTTGATAGAAGATATTTTCCTAACAATCTTTTCCCAAACGCCTTCAACCTCCAGTGGTGCAATTTCATCATGCAAATCAGTTATATTTGTAATACAAATTTTTAAATCTTTACTTTCGTCTGGTATGTAAGTACAACAATGTTGGACTTTTAACATTCCACAGACTCCACCCTCTTTTGCCAATAAAATATCAAGGGCAAGCCGATTTTGCATTACCATGGCACGCATGGCAACCATTTCAGTATTTACCAATAAAAATCCTCCAGCGGTGCTTGTTGACAAGCGATCCACTACTGTTGACAGTTTTCTAATTTTATTTGCATTCAGAGATATTCCCACTGCTGGTATCAATGCTCCAAAGATATCACCTACAATTTCTGACCAAGATTCTCTTTCTACGTGCTAAATAACTACCTTAAGCATGTACACCATCTTCTCCTCTTTCCATGTGAAAGATCTTTGGAAAAACCAGGCCTACATAACATGTGCCATACCAATGGGCTGGCAAACGATAATATGCCCTGTTCCGACAGATAAAATATAATCCTGGAAAAACTGGATCATTTCCTCCTTTAAATCCCCACCCACCCATGATTTGGTATGTATCATGGCACTCACTGTTACCTACAAAGTAATTGTCATATGCAGTCTTATTCCTCCTAATACACAAATTTCCTTTCTGAGGCCAATCTAAAGCCATAGTTGGACTAGCTTCTTCCTTCAAGTGTTTTTCCATATCTACATCCCAAACTGTCTTTTCTAACTTCCCTTGAGAGACCTTCCTTTGCATTTTCAGTCTTCTTTCTTCAACCATATCTAAAAAAAAAATCCTTTCTTCTTTCTTTAAACTGCGTGTCAAATTATTTCTATATATATATTCTAATGATAATTCTATAGTTTCTAAGAAAAATTCACCTAATACCGTTTTAGGTTTTACCTTATTTAGTTTGTTAATTGACGGTACTTGTGAAAATATGTTATCTACATCTGAAAAATAATATTCTAACTTCCCTGTTCGATAAAATAAACTAGCTATTACACTACATGTTATTCCATAAGTTACAGGAAGGTGGTTATAAGTCACTCTCTCAGAAACAGATGCAGGTAACTGCATACAGACGTAGCAGTCCCTTACGTCCATTGTCTATACATATTCATACAGTAATTTCGAAAATACATTGTTAGAAAAATCAGTTATTGACCTGTCTTTATGCATATAAATGTTATCTATTCTAGTGTGATCTATCTTTTGAATCTGCTCTATATTAGTCTTGTTTTCACTATGTTCTCCTATTGTGTCAAAGCTAACCTTAAATGTAATCATCAATGCTAATATACTCCATAGAAGCATTAGTAATCCTGTACAACAACAACACATTTTACACCATCGTTTCAAAAATATACATCTACTTTTTCTACCATCTGTGTCAGCCATTTTCATGAAATGAACAGTGACTTTTGACTTAGCCTCTTCTACTTCACAAATAGTTTATCTAACCCAAGGCTCTAAGCACCTACTTGGTTCTACCAGTTTTTATCTTTTTCCTTATTCATTGTCTTTCCATCAGCAGCCTTCTTGTCTTATTCAGTTTGGCATCTCATCATTCTTCACCTTTCCTTTGTTATCTAGATATAGGATTTCCTGAACATCCGTCTCTTCTCCAATATCAGATAAGAAAACTCTCAGGATTTCCGATTCTTTGTCTTCCTCAACCACTTCTGGTATAGTCACCTCTGGATTTCCTTGGCTATCTGCCTCTTCTTTAAATTCAGGCAGGGCTACATATGTCCATTCTGGCAATTTATACTTCTGGTTAGGCTTCCTCGTTCTTTTGCTTTCCTCAATTAAAACTGTTTCTTCGTCTTTTGATTTTTCTTGACTCGTTATTTCATTCACCTGTTCAGCTCTTGGTGATTTTACTTTTGTCAGTCAGTATCTCAACTTCTTTATCTTATTCTGCCAAACTTCATCTTTTGCTGATCTTTTCAGTTTATTTCCTTTATCATTCTTTTCAGTCTTCCAAGCTCGCTTTCTTAAGACTCTACCTTCTGGTATTTCGTCTTCACTTTCTTCCGACTCTGTTTCAACTTGCTTTTTCCTTCCAACCTCTTTTCTTTCTTTTGCTTCTTTTGTTTTCCCTACTTCTGTCCCTCCTCGGGTTTCTTGCACACAATCTTCCTGCTGGCTACTTGTCCCTTTCTCTAACTGGATATTGGAATTCCCTACACCTCCTCGGGGGTCTTCCGCAAGAATCTTTCCCTCTCTCTCTGTATCTAGTACTTGTCCATCTAATTTTGTTACTTCAGGTGGAATTTCTCTAATTTTTTCATCTGGAATTTCTCTATCAACAGTTTCTTTAATTGTCTTTTCGCTGTCTTTTTCTTTTCTCAAATGTAAAGTTGTCTGTTCAGTCCCTGAGTCTGAGCTGGTATCAGAAATTTGCAATCTTCTTTTCAAGGAAACACTTCTCGGGACAACTGTTTGCTCTATCTCCAATTCCCCCCTTTCAGGGTTTTCTTATGTTCTTGTCTCTTCTTCGTCTGAGTCAGTACTTGATTCTGTCTCATCAAAATATTCCTTTTCTGTGCTATCCACTGGATTTGGGATTCTCAACGTGTGACTTGCATGAATCCAGTTTTTGATTCCAGCACACTTTACAGCTGTTGTTGTAGTCAAAATCACTTGTCGTGGTATTCCCCACCTTGGAACCAAACAGTTTCTTCTTCTGTGTACTTTGATTCTTACCCAGTCCCCTGGGCTCAGGTCATGAGCTTGCTTCTTTTCAAGGGTGGTGGCATCCGCTCCAACCTGATGAAACACAGAATGAACTGCGTCAGCCAGGCATTTACAGTAATCCAACACCATGTCATCAGTTATAGGCAACAGCTTGTTGACTGGTATGAACACATGGCGCATCGCTCTTCCCATGATAATTTCATGGGGGCTCAGCCCTGTGGTTCTGTCTAGAATTGATCTAATTTTCATGAGTACTAGAGGCAAGACATCAGGCCATTTCATACCTGTGGCTAAACACATTTTACCTATCCTGTTTTTGATAGTACCATTCATTTGTTCCACCACACCAGAAGCTTCTGGGCGATAGGCACAAAGTAGTTTTTGTTGTACACTTAATGCTTCACAAAAAGTTTTATGATCTCATTCTGGAAATGTCCTCCTTGATCTGATTCAATTGTTACTGGGAACCCGAATCTGGGAATAAATTCCCTCAAAAGCAATTTTGCCACTGTGATTCCATCATTTCTTCTCGTTGGGTAAGCTTCTACCCATCTTGAAAACAAACAGACCATAACTAGAACATACCTCAACCTGTTACAAGGAGGCATTTCAATGAAGTCTACTTGCATTCTGGTAAAAGGTCCTCCTTCTCGACCTATTGTTCCTAGACTCACCACTGTCTTTCTTCCTGGGTTATATTGCTGACATATGAGACATCTCTGACATAGACTTTCTGCTACAAGTCTAAATTGTGCATTGTACCAGGTCTGTTTAAACAACCTTATCATGGCATCTCTCCCTATGTGTCCCTGTCCATGATACATCCGTGCCATGGCAGACATCATGCTATCAGGCATAACTTGTCTTCCATCCCGATAGACCCATACATGATTCTTCTCTCTTGGTGCACATCCTGCTTTTACCCACTGTTTAATTTCCTCATCTCCTGCTTCTTCCTGCACTTGTCTAACTTCCTCCCAGGTACCCATAATGTTATTAAACAGTATGGAGCAAGAAGTCACTTCCTTTTCCTTTCCCCTATTGATTGAATTCTGATTTCGTGCACAGTATTGAGCCATATCGTTGGCGTATTTATTGCCCACAGCGAAGTAATCGCCAGAATGATTATGTGCAGCACATTTTACAACAGCCAATTGCTTAGGCAGCTGTATCGCCTCGAGCAATTTTCCAACCACTTCAGCATTCTTAATGGGCATTCCACTTTATGTCAGAAATCCTCTCTGTAGCCATATTTGGCTAAAATCGTGCACAACACCAAGCCCATACTGGCTGTCAGTGATCACAGTCACTCTCACACCTTTCCCAATCTTACATGCTCTAGTCAAAGCAACAAGTTCAGCTACTTGGGCTGATTTCACTCCTTTCAGATAGGATGCTTCCATTACTGCTGCAACCATGCATATTGCATATGCTGCACTCAACATTCCATCATCTGTTCTCAAGCAAGAACCATCTACAAACATCACAAAATCACTTTCTGACAATGGTACATCTTATATATCTGGACGTGGCTTGGTACTGAAATCTAGTACATGCAGACAATCATGATCTGCTTCATCTCTGACTTCCACTTTCTCTGCATCAGGCAATACTTTTGAAGGATTCACATTCAAGCACCTCTCAAGGCTCACATTCGTTGCACCTAATATGACTTTCTCATATTTAGTCAGCCGACTATGTGTCATGTATTGAGTGTGACTCCTTGTTAAAAGGATTGCCACATCATGAGGTACAAACACATTCACAGGATAGCCCATCACAATCCCTTCACTTTGTTCCAGGTTTTGACAGGTAGCAGCTACTGCTTTCAAGCACCCAGGTAAAGCTACAGCTACTGGGTCTAGCATTGATGAAAAGTATGCAATTGGCCTTCTTAGTTTTCCATGTTTCTGAATTAATACAGAAAGTGCATATCCATTCCTCTCACTGCAATACAACTCAATCTCCTTTTCATAGTCCGGCATTCCCAATGCAGGCGCTTCACACAGACTAACTCTCAATTGTTTAAAAGCTGCCAATTCTTCTTTGCTCAAATCAATGGGATCTCTCACATCACTTTTTGTCAAACGTACCAATGGCTTTGCGATTAGGGAAAAATTACTTATCCATTGACGACAATATAAAACCATTCCAAGAGACATCCTTACCTCTCTTTGTGTCATAGGGGCTCTCATTCCTTTTATTATCCTGATTCTGTCTATTGTTATTTTCCTCAGACCCTTTTCGAGGTTATGGCCTAAGTAATGTACTTCTTTCTTACAAAATTGTAATTTTGATGGTGACACCTTAAGTCCTTCATCAGCCAGATGATTCAACAATGTTATAGTGTCCGTTACACAGGCCTTGCGAGTCTTTGACGCCAGAAGTAGGTCGTCCATATATTGTACTAATACTGAATTCTCGGGCATCTCTAGGCTTTCTAAAGATTTCTTCAGTATCTGATTAAAGATTGAGGGGCTTTCTGTATACCCCTGTGGAATTCAGCACCATGCCAAAATACGCTCGCCAAAACGAAACACAAAAATCTGCTGGCTGTCATGGTGCAATGGAATGGAAAAGAAAGCATGGCATAAATCAATTACTGTCTACCATTCTGCTTCATGGGGAATCTGATACAGAGCGGTACAAAAGGGGGTGGTGATGGACAGAGCATCAGAACCAATCAAAAACTCACACCCAGTCAACAGATCTGGGTTTGATCCATCACCGTTCTTTAGCCCACTCTGCCACCCCAGTTCAGACATGGCCATATGCAAATCAGTCTGACCCTGTGCCTCATGGGAACAGTCCACCCCGAACTGCCAAGCCATGCCTTCCCTGGACCGGAAACAAGCTTCCTAGGACCGGTTTCTGGCATTTCAGCCATCTTCAGCCAGGCTTGCTTGAATCCAGTGGCAAAGTGAGCAAGGGACTCACGTCTGAGCATACCCTGCCAACTTATGGCAAACAAAGCGGTACAAAAGGGGGTGGTGATGGACGGAACATCAGAACCAATCAAACACTCACAACCAGTCAACAGATCTGGGTTTGATCCATCACCGTTCTTTAGCCCACTCTGCCAACCCAGTTCAGACATGGCCATATGCTAATCAGTCTGACCCTGTGCCTCATGCGAACAGTCCAGCCCGAACTGCCAAGCCATGCCTTCCCTGGACCGGAAACAAGCTTCCTAGGACCGGTTTCGGGCATTTCAGCCATCTTCAGCCAGGCTTGCTTGAATCCAGTGGCAAAGTGAGCAAGGGACTCACGTCTGAGCATACCCTGCCAACTTATAGCGAACAAAGCGGTACAAAAGGGGGTGGTGATGGACAGAGCATCAGAACCAATCAAACACTCACGCCCAGTCAACAGACCTCGGTTTGAACCATCACCGTTCTTTAGCCCACTCTGCCACCCCAGTTCAGACATGGCCATATGCAAATCAGTCTGACCCTGTGCCTCATGGGAACAGTCCAGCCCGAACTGCCAAGCCATGCCTTCCCTGGACCGGAAACAAGCTTCCTAGGACCGGTTTCTGGCATTTCAGCCATCTTCAGCCAGGCTTGCTTGAATCCAGTGGCAAAGTGAGCAAAGGACTCACGTCTGAGCATACCCTGCCAACTGATAGCAAACAAAGCGGTACAAAAGGGGGTGGTGATGGACAGAGCATCAGAACCAATCAAACACTCACACCCAGTCAACAGATCTGGGTTTGATCCATCACCATTCTTTAGCCCACTCTGCCACCCGAGTTCAGACATGGCCATATGCAAATCAGTCTGACCCTGTGCCTAATGGGAACAGTCCAGCCCGAACTGCCAAGCCATGCCTTCCCTGGACCGGAAACAAGCTTCCTACGACCGGTTTCTGGCATTTCAGCCATCTTCAGCCAGGCTTGCTTGAATCCAGTGGCAAAGTGAGCAAGGGACTCACGTCTGAGCATACCCTGCCAACTTATGGCAAACAAAGCGGTACAAAAGGGGGTGGTGATGGATGGAACATCAGAACCAATCAAACACTCACAACCAGTCAACAGATCTGGGTTTGATCCATCACCGTTCTTTAGCCCACTCTGCCACCCCAGTTCAGACATGGCCATATGCAAATCAGTCTGACCCTGTGCCTCATGCGAACAGTCCAGCCCGAACTGCCAAGCCATGCCTTCCCTGGACCGGAAACAAGCTTCCTAGGACCGGTTTCGGGCATTTCAGCCATCTTCAGCCAGGCTTGCTTGAATCCAGTGGCAAAGTGAGCAAGTGACTCACGTCTGAGCATACCCTGCCAAGTTATAGCGAACAAAGCGGTACAAAAGGGGGTGGTGATGGACAGAGCATCAGAACCAATCAAACACTCACGCCCAGTCAACAGACCTGGGTTTGAACCATCACCGTTCTTTAGCCCACTCTGCCACCCCAGTTCAGACATGGCCATATGCAAATCAGTCTGACCCTGTGCCTCATGGGAACCGTCCAGACCGAACTGCCAAGCCATGCCTTCCCTGGACCGGAAACAAGCTTCCTAGGACCGGTTTCTGGCATTTCAGCCATCTTCAGCCAGACTTGCTTGAATCCAGTGGCAAAGTGAGCAAGGGACTCATGTCTGAGCATACCCTGCCAACTTATGGCAAACAAAGCGGTTCCTACAATTAACTCTTCCAATACCATTCGTAGTTTGGCTACATCTATTGATTGAGATTCCGTGTCTTTTTTCTGCAGACTTCTCAACTATTCGCTCAGTTCTTCTGAAGATGGGCCTACTGATTTTTCTACATTAGTTGGTTCTAAGTCCCTTTGGGTTTCAAATACTGATTCCATCTTCACAGTAGGGCTTTCTGCTACTTTTGGGCCTAGAAATGGGTTATTTGAGGCATTTGGCTCGATCGTACCCATTGTCTGTCTCCATTGATTCTCATTTAAGCTCTGCTTTGGCTTTTCAATTTGTTTATTACTGTTATAAGGAACCATTAGACAATGTCACTATCCTTCTGTTTGTCAAAAATAGGCATCACAGGGCCTATAGTCACCAGAACAGTTACAGCTTCTAAATATTTGGTCAATTCTCTTATCTTTTCAGTTAATTCTAAGGTGGTTTTTGCTAACTCTGCTGAATTTTCACTATTCATTTTGTCATCTGATTTTTTCTCTATTTCTCCCATCGTTTTACCTTTCCATAATTCTTGAGGTACTTGATCTGTCTTAATGACTCACAAAGTTTCTCTCATTGGGGCACTTGGTATCAACATTTCAGATTCTGGTTGATACGGAGGTGGATTTTTATAAAACATATCATCAAGAACATCATCCTCTAGTTCATTCACTCCATACCCCTTTGGTTCTAAATTATGTCTTTTTTCTGTCCTTTTCTTCCCTCCAACTCCTTCAACCATTCTTACAGGAAACAACCCATCGGTCATACTCGCATTCAGCCACCTTCTCATTTTCTAATCATGAGTATCATGCCCGTATCTGCCAAACATGTATTTATACCTCCCACCACTTCTCTGCCTTTCTCTGTCATCCATCTCATCTTCCCATTCTGTTAGTGCTTCAAACTGTGTTGGTCTAAGTCTCGGTTCTAGATCCATCATTCTTTCTCTTAAATTTCTCAAAACCGCTAAATTAAATGAACCATGCTCTGGAAATGCTAAAACTCCGTCATTCTTGGTATATTTTACCCAATTGTCTAACCAAATACAAGTGTGATTCCGTCTTTTCGTTTATCGCTAGTCTCTCCTTTACGACTATTCTGTTATTTTAGCCAATCGTAGCGCTACTCACACTAACGCACCAATCCGGAACGTCTACGTCACCCTGTAATTCTCCACTCCTAGCGCAACTCACACTAACGCTCCAATCCGGAGCGTCTACGTTTCTAGCTGACTGGCCAATCCCAGCGCGGTCTTTCTGACGTCAGCAGCCGCTGCTCTTACTCCGGCTTCTACTGACCCCTCCTTTATAAAATTTTCTCGGTAAGCTCTTTTCGCTTTTCTAGCTTACAACAAATCTGTTAGTAACGACATAAAAACGCCACCATTGTCCGCTTCGCTAATCAAGGATAGTTAATGACCTTTTTCACAAGAATTCCGTCTTTCCCGAGAGCAGCGCTTACCTCTACCCTACTACGGAATTGTTACTTCCATTGATAAAGTAGCACATCCCTCTACCTTACCCTTCTAACAAGCATTAGCTAACAGTTTCTCCAGAATTAAGACACCTAGTTGGAGACCCAATGCTCCTGAGAAATAAAACAAGAGTTTCACGATTAACCCGAATGCTATTTCATTCACGCACTTTCATACGGAAAATGTAGTTCATTCACACAGAATTCTGTCTTTCCCGAGAACAGCGAACAGTCTGTCCTACTACAGAATTATGACACTCGTTAATAAAGTAGCACTTTCCTCTACTTTATCCTTCTAGCAAGCTTAGGGAACACCTATTACCTTTCTAGAGATAAGCGTTATCGGAGTGCAATCTGGACCCCTGGTACCTAAGACCAAAATTTCACAGGTGACCTTCGCTACCATACACTTCTTTCATACAGGAGATATCTCTAATGGCAACACGCGACGATGCCACCGAACTGAACCCAGACAATGCGTTGTGCAACTTCAATCATCACACGTTTTCCCCGTGTACCTACAGGGCAACAACAATTCCATCTTTCCCGAGAGCAGCGCTTACCTCTGCTCTACTACGGAACCGTTACAAACTTCCGACTTCCTACATCCCAGAAATCGTGCAAACAACATAGAACTCGCCGCGACTCAACATAGAGTGTTAATACATAAACCAATACCTATCCACAATCAATAATCAATAAGCTATTTACAAGCAATAATCACCAAACAAAAACAATAAAAACCATAACTCTGCTACCAAGAAAAACTGCCCCAGCGTGAAATTTCCTATCCTCCCTTCGTCACAGACCAGATACTAGGCATACTAATGCTTTCACTCAATACATTCATTGGTGGGACCCATAACACCAACACACACACACACTCAATTGGTCTGGTCTTACTGGAGAGATAGATGTTCCAAACGCTAGCGTGAAAAGAATATCTTATAATCTAAAGAAATTTTATTTACGTAAACATACACTAAATATCCTTAATCCAGCACATCTTAATCCTGAATCTCAAGATATCCCTTCCACTTTGCCGATGGATCAATTTAGTTGAATTTGGAAAAGTGATTCTAATCCTTTTCATTTATATTCAGATGATAATAAATAACCCAACACATTTGCTTGTTAATCAATAATATTTGTATCTAATAAATGCAAATGTTTTAGTAAGAATTTTAATCAATCCACAGAACATCATAGTTACCTAATCTGGCTATTAGTCGTCCTCTTAAGTCAATCAATTCGTCATGCAGCACGCTACAGTCCCAAAGATTGGTCTGGACCATAAATGTGTCCGCATCGAACAAATGCCTGTTAGTCTAAGAGTCCTCAGTTCTTCAGGAAAATGGGCAGCAATTTAGTCTGTCAAAGATTCAGGAAAACAGCTGTCCTGCAGTGGCACCGTCCTCTCCATCAGCATAACGTCAGGAAAAAGAAAAAGGGAATTTTCTAACTCACTAGTCTACCTTCTTTTATAATGAAATGAATGACAAAATGTAGCAAAATTCAATTTTAGGCACTTCTGATTGGATGGTTAGATCATCCGTTTCGGTTTCCCAAAGTCTATGATGTTACACTGTCAGACATGATCCATCCGGTTTATGAAAATTGTCCATTGTTAAAGCTCTTGGCAGTTGTCCAGTCACAACCTTATCAGGGTACAGGCTGTGTGAGTCATCTTGAGGCCACTTGTTCAGGAGCCTGGAGCATGCGCACTTAGTCGGAAACCTCGTGGAATGGTAGCTGTTTCGTCGCGTCGATGAGTCGGCCATTTTATCATAGGCCAAATTGGTCAACTTAAGCAAAACAAACACAAAAAGTAATTAAAACATGGAAATAACGAATAAAATGTTTAACCCTCACTAATTCCCTTATTTGTGTGTGTAATTATCTAGCATATTGGCGACATTTTAAAGCGTTTATACTCACCCAATGATGTCATCTGGTGCAACTTATAATTACATCACAAAAGCAACATATATACCATGTAATATTCTATTTTTCTAGTGTTAGCATGCATACGTATATTAGTTTCCAAATTATTTTAGCCATGCAAATGCAAATCCCACGTGTAATTCACACATTAGTAGGGTTGATTAGATAGCAAACAAACACATTAATACTTATTATAATTAATAGATTATTCTAATTAGTACGAACATGCAGAATGGGGGGTATACAAAATTTTGTTTTACCCGCTCCATCACAGGTAGTAGAACTTAGAGCTCTGAATCTGGCAATAGAGAATATGAATCCTGAATTCCACACACTCATAGTATGTGATTCATATTATTATGTTAATTCTTACAAAGAGTATATACACTGTTGGAGCCAGAATGGATTCAGAAATTCTGAAGGGTACACTATAACACACAAAGCGCTTTGTGGACAGTTGACTAAACTGAAAGAATGCTTGCCACAGACTTACGTGATTCACACTTTGAGTCATCAGCATGTAGGAATAAATGTTGCAGGGAATTCCATGGAACATGAAGCCACAAAAGCAACAGTGCAAACTGCTGATGTGTCTGCGATTACTGATTCCAGTACAAGAATAGATAGCGACATCATGATGGCTGTCAACACTGCACGTGAAGACACCCATATGCTGAAAGGCTTTCCAGCAAAGTACTTCTACCGGTTAAGTGTGCAAAATATACCATTTGCTTGTATTTCCAGAGTAGGGGCTAGAGTAATATCAAATTTAGATCGCAGATTAAGTTTAATACTAGCAGCACATGAGGGCTTAGCATCTGCACATGCAGAAGTGGCGGTTACAATTTAACTATTGCATCAACACTATTGGTGGCTAGGTCTTTACAAACATACTAAGGATTATGGCCCACATGCATCAAAGCAAAAACCGGTCGCAAACGGGCAGATTCTCAGAATCTGACCCTTTTTGACCGGTATTTTTGCATTTGGGATGCATCATCCCAAATGCAAAAATCACAATTTAAGTAATCTCTAAATTGCGATTACGTAAATTGCGATTGCATTTAAGGAATCTCAAATTGAGATTCCTTAAATGAAAAAATTAGCGATTTTGCTAATAGGGGGAGCAAATTACCATGAAGTTGAACTTCATGGTAATTTGCGAAAAGTTTGAAAAATGCACTAAAGTGCATTTTTCAAAGTTCCATTTTACACACACACATGCACTTGGGGCATGTGTGTGTGCAAGATGTACTCATATGCAGATTTCAGGGGTGCAACAGGGTGTCCTTTTGACACCCTGGCACCCTTTAAATTGCATGAGCAACTTGCATTTCTCTAATTGAGAATCACAAATTCAGAATGTCTTCCCCTTCATTCCTATGGTTCTCTAGGCCCATAGGAATGAATGGGGAGGTATTCCTTAATTGCGACTTGCAATTTCCGAGTCGCAATTAAGGAATGTTTAGAAATAGCTATTTTTTAAGCGATTTCTACATGCATAGCCTTTTGCTATTCCTTATTAGCGAATCCTTTTTTTTCGCTAATAGGGAATTGCAAATGGCATTGTTGATGCATGTGCCAGTTTGTCCTTAAATGTGTTATCTGCCAGCAAATGAAGGGTTCCTCCATGGCGCAGCAACCGTAGACACTTCTTTTGATCTCAGACAAGCCTTTCACTTGTATTTATCTGGAACAAACGTGGCCCCTTACAATCAGATGGGGCTTAAAAATACATCTTGGATGCAGTGGATTCCTGCTCTTGATTGCTCTGGGTTTCGTCACAGTGATCTGCTGACAGCCAAACTGTTATCAAAGACTTGCAAGGAAATTCATCAGGTCATATGCAATTGGCACATTCCATTTAGACCAGGGGCTGGTAATCGCCTCTAAGGATTACAAAGACACCATCGGAAAATTGGGTGAGACTGTGCTGTACTCCTTCCCCTATCATCCTGCCAGAAATTCAGTAGTGGAGAGAAAGAACCAGGACTTAAAGCAATCTTTAACAGCAAGGGTAATAAGCTCTGGTCGTAGTTGGGTCCATCACCTACATGGACTCAAAAGAGCATTAAATAATCTGCCGATAAAAATCCCTGGGTGGATGGACTCCCTACACGATCCTGTTTGGGGTTCAGATGTGGGTACCTGATCTCAATAGTCCCAGAACAGTCACGGCAGAAACACCCTATGACATCAGTTAACGTTTGGATGTTTTACAGCAACTGAACAGTTTCCGGAACGCACGGAGACATATCCAGGTAAATCGCACTGTTTGTCTAGTTGGCAGTGGTATACACCCTGTCCAAGTTGGGACCCTTCCTTCTAGTCAGGATAAGGGGACTACACACCTAGGATAACCCCTGCTCATCCCCTTGGTAGCTTGGCACAAGCAGTTAGGCTTATCTCAGAGGCAGAGTGTAAAGCATTTGTATATAACATATAAAGTAACCCAGGGAAAACAGTACAAATGCACACCACACCAGTTTAGAAAAATAAAGTATCTTTATCTAAACCAAATAAGAACAAAATGACAAACAGCCAACATACACAAGCAGTTCTGTTCATAGAACTATATGGATGGTGTGATTTTACACAAAGTACCTCAGATGCATCATAAGCCACAAGGCAGAACAGCCACAGAGGAGGGACACATCAGAAACATAGGAAACATAGCAATGCATTGTTTCCTGAGTCCATGGTGAGATGATGTGTCAGTTCTGCCACACGCAGGAGAAGTGTTACGTCAAATCTGGAATGTAGGACAGAAGTGATGCATTGAAAAGCAGGATGGTTCTGTCAGCGGGTGTTTATTTGGAAAATCTTGGTACACAAGTGAGATGCATGGAACTCCGGACGCACTGGAAGTCAATTTGGCCTCAGCAAACAGGAGCTGCATTGATGTTTTCTGCCATGGTCGCACGATCCATCAATTCTTTCAGCCACACAACAGGGCCTGATTTGAAGTTAGTGCAGGGGTCTGGGACTTCGGAGACATGGTGCATTGAACTTGGGCTGCATCATTTTTTTCAGTCGCTGACAGGTGCTGCGCCGATTTCTTCGGCAACACAGCAGCGGTGTGTGGGAATTTCTACCGCACAGCAGTGCTGCATCTGAAAAACAGGTGCTGAAAGGGTGATGCTTCAATTTTGATGGCTTCAAGCAGGTCTTTGCAGCCAGAACAACATCCAAGGGCCCAGAACTGGATTTGACACCACAAGGCAGGTCCGAACTCCCAGCAGTGGAGTTCAGTGATGCTGCAGGTGAAGTCTTTGTTGTCCCTGGGACTTCTTAATAAGAGGCAAACACACAAAAGCCCTTGGAGAAACGTCACAAGCAGGATACACAGCAAAGGTCTAGGCCTTTTCCTCTCCAATGCAGAAGCAGCAATTGCTGGCAACCTCAGCAAAGCAACATGCAGGAAAGGGGCAGTTCTCCTCCTCCCAGCTCTTCTCCTTGGCAGAGGAGTGTTCTGAAGTACTTAACCCCTACTCATTATAAGACGTTCAGCCTTTGAAGTATGCAGGCTTCAAAGAAAGTCTCTCTTGCTTAGTAGAACCAGTTATGTCACCCCTGGTCCAACCGCACTACAGGGGGTGGAAACAGCATTGTGAAGAGCAGACACAGCCCTATTCAGCTGCATGTGACAGCTTCTCCCACTACACTAGCTCACGAAGACTCATCCAGATATGCAGGGCACACCTCAACTCCCTTTCTGCAAATGTCTAGAGTGAATGCACAAAACAGCCCCTGTCGGTCTAAACCAGACGTTGATTCCACAGGCAGGCTGAGGCACAGAATGGAAAAGCAAGAAAATGACCTCTTTCTAAAATTGACATCACACAATTTAAAATTCACATTACTAAAAGATGTATTTTTAAATCCTGAGGTCAGGGAGCCCAAACTCCTAATCTCTAGCTGTTCCCAATTGAAAGTTACTATTGTAAAATGTTACAAGTCAGTAAGTCAGTCAGTACATTTTTATTTGATCCAGACCTCAACTGAAATCAACAAATACAGAATTAAAATTAAATATTAATACTCATAAAAATGATTAGATACAAAACTTTTGCTTTTTAGACTCACTATGAGATGGTACAATAGCAATATTCTACCTCCTCAGATTGGGCTTATAACAGCTTCAAAAAGCTTTTTAAAAACTTAAACAAGTTATGGCAAATAAATTCGTTAACAGGAGAGTTACACAATGTAATTAAATCTTGGGCCGAGAATGCATCATACTTTAATTGAATTGGGGTTATATAACGTCGTCGAGCAGCTACTATACTCACATTGGGACATATTAGTAAAACGTGAAACAAATCTTGTTGGCCACCTTTGCATAATTCACATAAACCTTTGGGGTTATTAGTACCTTCCCAAGTTACTAAAAAAGTGGCTAAAGGGAGTATACCCAAATGTAAGAGTAGAATACAGCGCCTTACTCCGTGCTGTAATTGAAAACGCAAATAAGGAGCATAAGTTTTAAATTCTATTTGTTCTGCAAACCCTTTATAATGCTTCAATTGACTACAATGTTCTTTATCAGATTCATAACTGATTCTAGGGGCCAGATGTTTTTAAAACAATTTCAAGTGTGCTGGGGACCACTCCTGTAAAAGTGCAACCGTACATTGAGAAACCTCAAAGGCTTTCACCATATTCCTATTAAAAGTATACCCAGATGCTTCCTCTCTAAAAGTCTCCAATTTTAACATATGTCTTAAGGTGTCTGGCGCTGCATGTAATAAATTGTACGCCCACCTAATAATATTTGAAATTACTCTGGCTGAAATTCCCATTACCGATAGCTCAAGACGTAGGGTTTGAACTGGTACCGACTGTGACACTTTTAACACTTTTCAGAGTATGGTCCTTTCCTTTACTTTTATAGATTGCCATGTTTTAATTTGTGAATATTCCATGGCATATGATAAAATCTGAGGGATTTTCATACCGTAGACTTCCAGCATTGGTGTAAAGTGTCTATTTCCCGTAGAGAGGTACAGTCTCTATAAAGTCCCAACATGAGAATCTACCTTCCGACTCAGGTGGCGGAGGTGGGCTGTATCTAGCAGATTGGAAGTAAAAATACGACCCAAATAAACATACTCTCTTACAGTCTCTATCGGTTCGTCTCCTAAAGACCAAATATAAGGTAAGAGCTTCCTTCTGCTACTGAAGGGGAGTGCTTTAGTTTAATTAATATTTGGCACCAGAAAATCTTCGGTTGCATAAAGGTTAAATTCATTCAAGGATCTTTGTAGGCCTATCGGGGTCTGGTCGAGTATAACAATGTCATTGGCATACATTAAACAAAGTATGTCAACTTGAGCTAATTTAGGAGGGTAATTTTTAATTTGAGAGAGACGCCCCGGGAGATCGCTAATTTAAATGGAAAATAATAGGGGAGCTAATAAGCATCCCTGTTTCAGCCCATTCCGCGTAGGGATGGGTTTGGTTAGGCCTTTTTCTCCCCCCATTTGGACTATACACCATGTTGATGTATGAAGGGAGATTATTATTGTTAAGAGATCTTTGAGAATCCCCATATTCGCCAATTTTCTCCATAGTGGCAATCTATCTACACTATCGAACGCTGTCGAAAAAATCAATAAAAGCACAATATAAAATTTGGTAATTTAACTTAACAAACTTATCGAGCACTGTTTGGAACACAGCAATATTGTCCAATGCAGAATGCTTTGGGCGACACCCAGCCTGATAAATGGGGATTACTCTTCTCGAAAGAGCCCAGTCTTTTAAGTGTTCCAAAGAACAAGCAGCAAAAATCTTGCCGGAGGCGTCGAGAAGAGCTATTTGTCTATAGTTTGTAGGATTCGTTCTGACACCTTTTTTAAAAAGGGGAACCACCACACTCCCTCGCCAAGATTCTGGAATTTCTCCACTTTTCAAGCAATGTTGGAAGAGAGGGGCTAAGAACTTTCCCCACACATCAGCGTTTTTTTGTAAAACTTTGATAGGTATCTTGTCTGGACCCATCGCTGCTGAGGACCTGGCAGAGGAAATCAGAGTAGAGATCTGAGCGGCTGAAATTTTCATTTGTTCCTGTTCGGGTTGTTTCTTCAATGCTTGATCCAGTCCAGGGGGAAAAAGGTCATGATGATTAGATTTATAGAGCCTTAGAATATGCTTTTCCCAGTCAGATGATGAAACAGGAGTCGCTTGAGCAGATTTTCATATGCCCATCTGTGCAGAGATTAAATTCCAGAATGATTTATTATTTTTGTGTTTTACTGCTAATTGGATGTCGACCCAGACACGATCTCTCAGAGCTTGTCATTCTTTCTCCTTTTTCCGTTGGTGGAGTTTTTTCAGTTTCCTTATTTCTCCTTGTCTTAGCACACAGAAAGAGCGGAATTGCATTCTAGTCAATTTATTTAATTGTCGAGAATTATTCTCCACAGATTTTCCCATATGACATGTTTTAACAAATTCTCGTCTCAAGGTACTTCCTTGAAGAGAGGCGACTACCGACTGTAAAGTTACTTCGAATCTGTTTATTGGATTGCCAATTTTACTCACTGATGTTAGCAGATCTTGATAAATCATATGATTTATCTTACTAATTGCTTTGGAATTCCAATGAATCCTTCCTGTTTTGTGATCTACAGCTGCCTGTCCTTCGAAGGAACGGAGTGACCACGGGGAGATGTGCTGGGTATAGACTTCAACTTCCACTGTGAGTAATACATGATCGCTTTCATGAGAATATCTAGTAGAAAGCGATTGGACCTTCGGAAATAAATCTAAACTGCAAATAAGATGCTCTGACTCCCCCTGCTTGTGGTGAGTCACCTGGACCTTACTGGTCTCGACATTACACCTTCATTGCTTTCCACGTTGGTTGTAGTTACCAAGGCTTGTTAGTGCTCTTGAGGGACACCGACCCATCAACTCTTGACATCCGACGTGGGACACCTTGTGAATGGCTCCTGGTCTTCCATACTGTCACCTGGTTCACCCAGCTGCAGCTCCAAGGCCACCGTCAGCTTTCCTGCAACATCTGAAATAGGTGGGCATTCGTCTTCCGTGCCTCGTGTTCACTCCTGGGTGTCACAAACTCTGTCCCCACTGCTTGCAGGTACTTCTCATCTTGAATCCACCTTTGGGTCCCACCGGAAACTTTCACCTTCTCCAGCAGTGGCATTTTCCTGAAGTCCTCAATTGAGTTCGACTGCGGTTTCCGACACCACATCACAACTATGCACCAGGCTTCCCTGGTGTAGGTATTCTGGTTCCTAGGGTATCCACGGGTGAAGTGGCTCTCCAGCCTTCCGTCTTCCATGGGGTTTCTTCAGGGTCCAGTGGGAAGGGTCCTTATTCTTTAAAATTGCAACCGTGACGTACCCATTGACTTGTGTTGAGCACGCTGTCGTGCTCCCACTCTGCACACAGCCTCAGTGGGGTTCCTGGTTACTTACCTAAGGAGGTTCCTTGGGTCCCTGCCAATTCTACGTATTCTGGGTATAGTTTTGAATTGATTCGGGGTTTGCATACCACTATCTTGGTATGTGGTTTGGTCTCCCCCCAGCGACCATTGTGTATTTTTGCCACTTACCTGTTTCTATTGCAAAGTGTTGTGTGCATTTTGTAAATCTCCAGGTAGCAGATATTTGTATGTGTTAGTGAGTATCCTATAATAAATACATATTTTTATAAATACACTGTGTGGTTACTTTTCACTGAAATCATCCCAAGATTATGCTCTGGTAAAAAAGCTGCTTTACACTCTTTCTGGACTAAGCCTGAAGGCTGCCCTCCACAGATATCACTTAGAGAACTTTCTAAGGTTGTCTTAGACCACTAAAATCACCTTAAGGGTTGTCTTGATTGGTGCAAGGTGCACACTTCCATAAGTGTGCACCATATACCAATACTGCTTCTCACATTGGTGTGCATCAGTTGGGATTTTGTTTTACCAGATAATCTTGTTGTGGATTAATTGAAAAACCATCACTAATATTAGGCACATATAATACAGCTTAGAATTAGTAAATTCTACTGAACTTAGGGTATACCAAGTCAGCTTCTCACACTTAGTATCAGCCGAACTGAGCCTATTGCGTGCAGACCACCATAAATTGGCATATAGAGTCAAGGATTCGGAGGTGGCCATAACCTAACTGCAACCGGCAAGGAGAGCTCAGAGTGCACAACTGTTGGGTCTGAGGGACTGGATGGGCAAGGCTCAGAGGGGTTTAACATGGTGGCCTACCTGAAGATGTAGCTGCAGGCGGAAGTGGCCCAGTCCAACTGGCCCCTTTCTTCTCATGTGAGAGAGCACACAGGCCTCAGCTCAGATGCCTGCCCCTGGACACCCTTACCAGACCAGTGGTCGTCAAATAGCTAAATTAAAGGACGAACACACACTTTTGCTGTGCACACAAGAGGTTGGCCCTTTCAGAGTGGGCAATGGTCAGGTTACACTTTTTCCGGACTACACAGCAGCTGTCTAGGCCAAAATGGCCTTTTTCCTTGGAGGTCAAGAAGGTGCTGTGCGAGGATGGCCTTTTCTACTCACTCCTATTTCTAGCAAAATGGAAAAATCTGGATGATGGCAAGTCGTACTTCTGCCAGGAACTGGAGGACAAGTGAAGAGACGTACAAGCGGAAGAGAGGAGGCCAACTCAAGATCCAACAGATCAAGGGGAACAGTGAAGAAGTAGGAACTGGTCACAGTGCCTGTGCACCTGCTGGATCTGTTCTGGGGCGGAGGCCGGCAGATGGCCTTGCCCACAATTCTTCACCACCCACCTCTGTAGGGGGACTCAGAATTCCTGACTTTGAACTATAACACATGGTGACATAACTTCAGTGGAACACAAGATGCTGGGTGGGGCGGGACTACAGGAGGTAGGCTTGATTGGATCTGAACCAAACCAGGGGACACTCCTGTGAAAACTGCTCCGGCTCTCGCTGAGGATCCTGTGGTCGAGACTCCTCCTGGGAATGGCCTTGAGCTGTTGCTATTTCTGTCTTAAGCAAACGGGTGGCACAGTGCTTTAAGCTTCAGAGGTACCGCTGGTAGGGGTGACACACGGGGACCAACTCACATACGTTAGGGCAGGGCAGATGAGTACTTGGAAAGAGGCTGGGATAGTAACAGTGAGCAACTGTTACCACTGGGACACCCTCATCCCACTGCCAGTTCTGATGGAGCAAACTGACCTACCTTCAGGCCAATTCCTTACCAATGAAGCACTATCACTGGTGAAGAAGTGTGCACACATCACACATCCACGGACCACTTAGGACTGGCAGGTAGACCTAACACACACCCGTCATGGCAGTAATACCAGAATACAAACATATGTGTTAAGAACCCAGGGCATGGACGCCATTCGGGGGAAGTTAGGGGTCATAGCAGCAGTCTATACCTTGCTCCTTGCTACTCCTGGCACTTCCTTTGCAAGCTCTGGCCTCAAACGGCACAAAACGCTTGCCTCCTCTGATTCTAGGGGTCGCAAAGTGTTAGAATCCAGGTTCTCTGGTTGGCACAGGTAGGTACTTGTGACAAGCAGGGAACCTTTCCTCTAGTCAGGGTACGGGGTTACACTCCTAAAATAACCCCTGCTCACCCTATAGGTAGCTTGGCGTGAGCAGACAAGGCTTATCTCAGAGCGTTATAGGTTAAGCATTTGTGAACACCTACAGTAACCAAGTGACAACACTACAAATGGACACCACACAGGTTTTTATATTAAAAATAAGGATTCTTTATATAGAGTTACCACAAGACCATTAAACGACAAAAATACACAATACTGTTACTTAGATGGTAGAAGTTTGCTTAGTTCTCTTAAGTTCTTAAATGCGACACTTTAAGTCAATGTACCTTAGATGCGACATGCAGGGCAACGAAAGTGTTGAAACGATGCTGATGCGATGAAGTTTTTGGTGCAAAGAAATAAAGACGTGAAGATCTTCCATATGCGTTACGCTTCTCCGATGTTGCGAGAAGACTCGACTCGATGCGTCAGCTACAGCGGCGTCACCCCTTTACGCGATGCGACGACAGCGGCCTTGGCAGCGGCACTCTTCTCCGACGTTTGCGAGACGCTTCTGCTCGATGCAATGCTGCAGCGGCGTCACCCCTTTACGCGATGCGACAACAGCAGTTCCGACGGCGGCACACTTCTCCGTGGATGCGAGGCGCTTATCTTGATGCGGTGCAATGCGACAACTACGATGGCTGCGATGGCGACACGCTTCTTCCTCGGTGCGAGACTCTTCTCCGTGGATGCGAGGCGCTTTTCTTGATGCGGTGCAATGCGTCAGCTATGATGGCTGCGATGGCGACATGCTTCTTCGGCGTTGCGAGATACTTCCGGAATGATGCGAGACGCTTCCGCTCGATGCGATGCTGCAGCGGCGACACCCTTTGCGAGATGCGACGACAACAGCTCCGACGGCGGCACGCTTCTCGTGTCCCGCTTCCAGCTCCTTGCGACACCCAGTCCCTCAGAAGGCCCAACAACAGCAGCAGGCACTTCCAAAAGACTCTGGGGAGCTGGGGGTGAAGTCCACTGGTCCTGGGACTTCGTTCAGGGGGCAAGCTCAGCACAAGCCCTTGGAGATCTTTTAAGCACAAGTTGAATTAAAGTCTTTGTAGTCTTTCTCCTCTCCTTCCAGCAACAAGGCAACCACTGCAGGCCAATCCCCCAAGTCAGGGACAGTACTCCTCCTTACAGCTTTCCCAGTTCCTTCTCCTCAGGCAGAGGTTCTTCTTGTCAAGCAGGATCTAATTTCTTGGGAGCAGGGTCCCAATACATATACCCCTAATTCCTTTGTTCCTCTGGGGTAGAGGGGCCTTTGCCCAGTCCAAACCAGTTCTTGAGCACTTTGTTGACATGACTCTGCCTTTCTATTCAGGGTGCAGGGCAGAGACATCAGCCGCTCCACAGGAGGTGGAGCCAGCATTGTGGTGGCAGAGCACAGCCCTATTCAGAGTCCAGGTGCACTCCTCCCACCCATTTGGATGTCAATCTCTCTATTCACCACCAGGCTACCTAGCCCTGCCCCTCCGGGTTTCCCCAGCCCTGTCACTCACACAAACCAGACAGGCAGATACACATCATAGCAGAGGCGGGCTGAAATAGTTAGGCAAGCAAATACCAACTTTCTAAAAGGGGCATTTGCAAACACAGAATATTAAAACAAACTTTACTAAAACATGTATTTTATTATTCTGAGTTCAGGCATACTAAACTCGATTTTCTACCATGTTCCCTGGGTCTGTTAGGATCATAGGATGTAACAATTCTAACAGCCCATTCTGGCCTATGGAGAACAGGTAGCCTTACAATAGTGAAAAATGAAAATGGCTGTAATTCACTATTAGGACATGCCACACACATCAGGGCTTGTCCTACCTTATGCTCAAAATGCACCCTGCCCTTGGGCCTGCCATAGGGGTGACCAATATGAAGTTAAGGGAACGTTTAGGGACTGGGAAGTGGGTGCACTTGCCCAGTCAGCATGACAGTACCAGACTGCACGCAGGTTCTGCAATGGCAGACCTTAGACACATTTTACTAGGCCGCTTCTGTGGGTGGAACAACCAGTGCTGCAAGCCCACCAGCAGCATTTGTATTTACGAGCCCTGGGCACTCCTGGTGCACTTTACTGGGGTCTGACAGTAAACCAAATAATCCAATCATGGAATCCAACCAACACATACATTTTAAATAGGGAGCACTTGCACTGTGGCACTGGGTGGCAGTGGCACAGTGCTCTGAGCAGCCAACACCAGCAAAACACATGAGGTACATGGACAAAAAGTGGAAGGGAGACTCACGCCAAGGTGCCAGGTCTAACACGTGTCCCCTCCAGCTGAAAAGTGGGGAGAACTACCCTACCCCAGGGAGTTTCTCATCACTAAGGCGGAAAAATCTGGACAGACCGTCAGCATTGGCGTGATCTGTACCAGAGCGATGTTCCACAGTGAAATCCATACCCTGTAGGGAAATGGACCACCTCAACAGCTTCGGATTCTCACCCCTCATATGCATCAACCATCTGAGGGGCCTGTGGTCTGTCTGAACCCGGAAGTGAGACCCAAACAGGTAGGGTCTTAGCTTCTTCAGCGCCCAGACCACAGCAAATGCCTCACGCTCAATAGCACTCCATCTCTGTTCCCGTGGTAGTAACCTCCTGCTAATAAAGGTTGATCTAGGCCCTCTTTATCAATCTGTGAAAGAACAGCCCCCACACCATGCTCTGAAGCGTCTGTCTGAACGATAAACTCTTTGGAGAAGTTGGGAGCCAAAAGCACGGGCGCCGTGCACATAGCAGCTTTCAGGGCCTCAAAAGATTTCTGACAGGTGTCAGTCCAAATCACATTCCTGGGCTGCTTCCTTGAAGTCAGCGCTGTCAAGGGGGCAACAATGTTGCCATACCCCTTGACAAACCTCCTGTAGTACCCGGTGAGACCTAGGAAGGCTCTCACCTCTGTCTGGGTTTTGGGCGACTCCCAATTCAGGATGGTTGAAACCTTGGGTTGAAGGGGTGCCACCTGGCCACTCCCAACTTGGTGCCCCAAGTACACCACTGACCCCTGCCCGATCTGGCACTTACTCACCTTGATCGTGAGGCCTGCCCTCCGCAGCGCCATCAACACTTCCCAGAGTTGGCGCAGGTGTTCCTCCCACGTGGAGCTGAACACTGCGATGTCATCCAGGTAGGCTGCACTGAACGAATCCAGCCCAACCAACACCTGGTTGACCAACCTCTGGAAGGGGCATTCTTCATCCCAAAGGGCATAACCCGGAACTGGTAATGCCCATCAGGGGTGGAAAATGCTGACCTCTCTTTGGCCCCATCGGTCAAGGCGATATGCCAATACCCAGACGTTAAATCAAACATGCTGAGGTAGTTGGCAGTCCCTAGCCGATCTATGAGCTCATCAGCTCTGGGGATGGGGTGTGCGTCAGTCCTGGTGACCGAATTGAGTCCTCTGTAGTCCACACAGAACCGGAGTTCGGGTGTGGCTTCCGGCGCTGCAGCCTTTGGGACCAAGACCACTGGGCTGGCCCAAGGACTGCTTGAGGACTCAATTACCCCAAGGGCAAACATCTTGGAGACCTCCTCCTTGATGCAGGCCCTTACCCTGTCAGTCACTCTGTAGGCCTTGTGCCGCACAGGTGTACTATCCCCAGTGTCCACATCATGGACACACCAATCAGTGACACCGGGAATCAGGGAAAACAGGTCAGAGAATTGTCCCAGCAACTGGCGACAATCGTTCTGTTGCTCAGGGGTCAGGGTGGAAGAGAGGATGACACCATCCACTGACCCATCTTGCTCCTTGGATGACAGGAGGTCAGGATGAGGCTCGGTCTCCTCCTCCATCCCAGCATCTGTCGCTAAGAGCATGCCCACTTGGGACCTCTCCAAGTGGGGCTTGAGGCGGTTGACATGAAGGACCCTCAAGGGGTTCCTTGGAGACCGCAAGTTCACCAAATAGGTGACAGGGCTCTTGCGCTCCACAACCTCAAAGGGACTGGTCCACTTATCCTGGAGCGCACAGGTCTCCACTGGGGCCAAGACCCATATCTTCTGTCCAGGCTGAAGCTCTACCAGAGTGGCATTCTGGTCGTACCACCGCTTCATCTCCTCCTGGCTGGCTTCCAGGTTTGCCTCAGCAAGTTCCCTGAAACGCCTAGTCTGGTTCCTGAAGGCCAGCATGGAGCTATATACATTCTGGGGAGGTTTCCTGGGAGATTGCTCCCAGCCTTCCTTGACCAGACTTAGAGGTCCTCTCACTGGGTGTCCGTACAGAAGCTCAAAGGGGCTGAACCCTAGAGACTTCTGTGGCACCTCTCTGTAAGCAAAGAGCAGACATGGTAAGAGGACGTCCCACTTACGCCTCATGGGTTCCTCAAGACCCATTATCATGCCCTTTAGGGTTTGGTTGAATCTCTCAACCAACCCGTTTCCTTGGGGGTGGTAAGGTGTGGTGAACTTGTAGGTTACACCACACTCTTATATATATATATATAACAATCAATGAGGGGGGAAGGAGAAGCTGTGATCCATTCGGCTTCCAATGATTAGCACAAAAAATCAATAAAGAATGGACCACTTGTCCTGTGTAGCCAGGGTCTTTTTTGTGTTGGTTCCGTCATAAAAAACCATCATAACTGTACACAGGTGGAAATGGCGGTATATTTTGATTCACCGCTTCAGTGTACTATTGCAGCATCATCATAGGGTCTTTTGTTTGTATGTATGCTGACCTCCACCAGGAGGAAGACCAACTGGTTTTACAGTAGCGTCCAGGTATAAAAAGCAAAAATAAAAAGAGGGTGTAATTGTGTTCAGGTATAGTGAGGTTAAAATTCTCTATATAATTTTTTCAGAAAAATCTTTATTTAAAGAATGTTGATATGAGAAGTTAAAAATTAGAGTGCGGGTGTAGACCGAGTTACTAGTCTACCGTACTTTCATGGGTCATGTCATGGGTCAACATGTTTCAGCCTTCTGTTGTAGTCTAAAGGCTTTCGTCAGGACCGAATTTAATTCAGGAAACGCGTTGTGGCTCCTGATATTGTGGTTATTATCCACTTGTTTTTTGAGAAGTCAGATCCGTGGTATCTGTACCTATTGGAGAAAGGAAAAATCAAATGCGTTTGGATAATCCTATTCCTTTAAACTTCCTGTATATATCATACATTATGCCTTAAGTGACTCACTTGTGGGGCTACTGTTATAATCAACACATAGTGGGGTTGATAACTGCGTGATCTTACTGGATCACTCAGGTTGTCTAGTTCTGGGAAAATGGCGAAAAGTGACAGGAGTCTGGCTACATAAAGAAAGAGGAACTTCGATGTAAATTAAATTTAAAATTTAAAATAAAATAATACCCATTAAGAGAAGTAGGGGCGCTCTATCTTAATCTCTGTAGTGCCTTATTATTGTAGGCTCTAAGGTTTCTTAGTGTTGAAGGAGGGTAGAGTGTGTCTGCAATAGCCTATGAGGCGTGGTTGGTAAAATGAAGGGACATCGCGAGTTAGCCGCATCTTGGATCATGTGTGCGGAAATTGAAATGGTGATGGCACAAAATTCTGGTTTTCAATTAAAAGTATAGAAAACATAGGTGGCCTTATTCTCATGTGGTCACCAATGTGTTCTGATTCAAATGGTCGCTAGATAGAAGTCGTATCATGGTGCTATCTCTTAATATTCCCATGCGGGCATGCTATTTGAAAGTCGTTTGCTGTCGATGTCGTTCTTACAGAGATACACGACAGAAAGGAAATAAGGTGTATAATGCATCGTTACCTTGCAGATGTGTGATATTAACTTCCTCGGGGTACCGAACGGCACATTCGGAACTCAGTTCTGGAACAATAAAATAGGAGGATACAAAGGAGGTTAAAGGCGCCTTACTTTGTTTGGAGACTCGTATTCCTGAAGGCGGCCATCGTAGCTTACCGATTCCGTCAAGTCATTTGCATGTTCTGGCTCTGTTCGCGGTAACCCCCGGTGACGCAGGACCGCTTAGAGCTCGGATTTACATAGTGTCCTGGAAACAGGTGCTGAGATAGAAGAAAGACTCATGTGGTATTTGCAGTTGGCAGAGGTGGTTGGCATTTTCAAAGAGGACTCGTTCGGCATTGTTACTTTTGATCTGTAAGCTTTCAAGGATTACCCAAATTAAGATCGCTGGCATTATGGTTGTTTTCTATATAATGTCTGCTCATCTTGGTGGTTAACCTTTTGCAATTCACATTGCTTTTGTGTTCAAGTATGCGTTGTTTTATTTTGCAGCATGTCATCCCTATGTATCTTAGATCACAGGGACAGACAATCATGTAAATCACATGTGTAGTATTACAGTTTGTATGCTGACGTAATGTCGAGGTGAGGTTTGGAAGGAGTTGAATGGTTTTAGTAATTTTAGTCAGATTACATACTGAGCACGAACCGCATGGATAGTGTCCTAGGATTGGTTCGAGGTTCCATGCTGAAGTGATGATTTCTCTGGTTGTGTTAGGTGCCGGTCTCGTGTGCACTAAATAGTCTTTGATATTCCTGGTTCTTCTGTTTGCAAATCTGGGTTTGGGCCATTGTAGTGTATTTGACGTTAGAATCCTCCAATTTCTATTCACGATTTTCTTCACTGTATTCGTTATTGTGTTGTATGTAGTAACACAGGTCAATAGGTCCTCTGGTTCTTCTCGTACAGTCATTTGTAGGAGATTTTCTCTGGGTTGATTGCGGGCTCTTTTTTGGCACTTATTTATGGTTTTTAATGGATAGTCTCTCCTCACCAGTTTGTCTCCCAGTTCTTTCGCTTGTGTCTTGTAATCCTTAAGGTTGCTGCAGTTTCTTTTCAGGCGTAGGAATTGACTGTATGGTAGATTGTCTCTTAAAGGACGGGGGTGAAAACTGTTGTATGATAGTATGCTGTTCTTTGCTGTAGGTTTGTAGTATGTCTTGGTCTGAAGAGTGCTGTTCTCCGTGTAGACTGGGACATCCAGAAAGTCAAGTTGTCTCCTGTCAGATGTGCATGTAAACTTCAGGCACACATCTCTGGTGTTTATCCATCCTAAGAATTCTTGTAGTGCTTCCTTGCTGTCCTCCCATATCATGATGACGTCATCAATATAGCGTTGCCAGAATCTTACTTGTGTCAGAAAGGGGTTACTGGGGCTCTGTATGTGTTGTTGTTCGAAGTCACTCACATACAGTCTCGCCACACTCGGGGCGGATGTACTTCCCATAGAAGTTCCGTGGCGTTGTTTGAACAGGGTACCTTCGTACTCAAAATAATTCTTGGTGAGAGCTAACCTGCAGCATTCTAACACAAAATGTCTTGGTGTTCTGTAGTTCCAAATTTCTGAAAATAAGATGTTTTCCAAAGTGTCCAGTATCTTCCGTTGTGGGAGGCTGGTATATAGGCTCTCTACATCCAGTCCTACCAGGTACATGGTGTTCTCATCATAGTCTTGGCCTTCTAGTTGATTCAAAAGGTCTCGTGTGTCTTTCAAATATGTGGGTGTATTCTGCACCAAGGGTTTGAGGAACTGGTCGGCGAATTGTGACAAAGGTTCTAGTACAGATCCAATTACTGAGACGATCGGTCGTCCTGGTGGTGGAGTTCTGTTCTTATGAGTCTATAAGATACAAACATTGAGTAAAGATCTTAAAAAGTTCTCAGCTGAGAAGATGCACCCCTATGCAAGATAGGACTATATCATACCGGATCATGGTGATGAGGACTCAACAGGAGAAACATCTAGTAACAACTCTGACTGGAGCAGTGATGATGGTACCAACCCCAGACGAGGAAGAGGACAATATAAACGGAACCAACGTCGGCGAGGGAACAACTGTAACCCCTTTCTGACACAAGTAAGATTCTGGCGACGCTATATTGATGACATCATCATGATATGGGAGGACAGCAAGGAAGCACTAAAAGAATTCTTAGGATGGATAAACACCAGAGATGAGTGCCTGAAGTTTACATGCACATCTGACAGGAGACAACTTGACTTTCTGGATGTCACAGTCTACACGGAGAACAGCACTCTTCAGACCAAGACATACTATAAACCTACAGCAAAGAACAGCATACTATCATACAACAGTTTTCACCCCCGTCCTTTAAGAGACAATCTACCATACAGTCAATTCCTACGCCTGAAAAGAAACTGCAGCGACCTTAAGGATTACAAGACACAAGCGAAAGAACTGGGAGACAAACTGGCGAGGAGAGACTATCCATTAAAAACCATAAATAAGTGCCAAAAAAGAGCCCGCAATCAACCCAGAGAAAATCTCCTACAAATGACTGTATGAGAAGAACCAGAGGACCTATTGACCTGTGTTACTACATACAACACAATAACGAATACAGTGAAGAAAATCGTGAATAGAAATTGGAGGATTCTAACGTCAAATACACTACAATGGCCCAAACCCAGATTTGCAAACAGAAGAACCAGGAATATCAAAGACTATTTAGTGCACACGAGACCGGCACCTAACACAACAAGAGAAACCATCAATTCAGCATGGAACCTCGAAACAATCCTAGGACACTATCCATGCAGTTCGTGCTCAGTATGTAATCTGACTAAAATTACTAAAACCATTCAACTCCTTCCAAACCTCACCTGGACATTACGTCAGCATACAAACTGTAATACTACACATGTGATTTACATGATTGTCTGTCCCTGTGATCTAAGATACATAGGGATGACATGCTGCAAAATAAAACAACGCATAAGTGAACACAAAAGCAATGTGAATTGCAAAAGATTAACCACTAAGATGAGCAGACATTATATAGAAAACAACCATAATGCCAGCGATCTTAATTGGGTAATCCTTGAAAGCTTACGGATCAAAAGTAACAATGCCGAACGAGTCCTCTTTGAAAAGGAACAACGTTGGATTTATCGCCTTGAGACTGACAAAAGAGGTTTGAATGATAATATCCAGTGTCATACACTGGCATAAGGCAGCACGTAAACTGTAATCCAGTTCTCTGACACACAGTTGTAGAATACTTATACTGCTATACATGTCCCCTGATCATGCGGTCATTAGATACCATACCAACACACCCAAGGAACAATAACACATTGCACCCGTATATATTATATATAGGAGAGCACTCCTAAAATTGCCCTATCACGAGCTGATTAACTACAAATGCCTCTCGTGAACTAATAACTGCCTTTGTTTACCCATTAAAATAATTAACATAGCATTCGCATCACAAGCACATTAACTGAACTGGCACCTCAGAAGAGACACTACGATTAATATTTGACTAACACAATTTATCTCTTTTTGAGTCCGTTACTTATGCCAACCACCTCTGCCAACCGCAAATACCACATGAGTCTTTCTTCTATCTCAGCACCTGTTTCCAGGACACTATGTAAATCTGAGCTCTAAGCGGTCCCGCGTCACCGGGGGTTACCGCGAACAGAGCCAGAACAAGCAAATGATTTGACGGAATCGGTAAGCTACGATGGTCGTCATCAGGAATACGAGGCTCCAATCAAAGTAAGGCGCCTTTAACCTCCTTTGTATCCTCCTATTTTATTGTTCCAGAACTGAGTTCCGAATGTGCCGTTCCGTAACCCGAGGAAGTTAATATCACGCATCTGCAAGGTAACGATGCATTATACACCTTACTTCCTTTCTGTCGTGTATCTCTGTAAGAACGACATCGACAGCGAACGACTTTCAAATAGCATGCCCGCATGGGAATACTAAGAGATAGCACCATGATACGACTTCCATCTAGCGACCATTTGAATCAGAACACATTGGTGACCACATGAGAATAAGGCCACCTATGTTTTCTATACTTTTAATTGAAAACCAGAATTTTGAGCCATCACCATTTGAATTTCCGCACACATGATCCAAGATGCGGCTAACTCGCGATGTCCCTTCATTTTACCAACCACGCCTCATAGGCTATTGCAGACACGCTCTACCCTCCTTCAACACTAAGAAACCTTAGAGCCTACAATACTAAGGCACTACAGAGAATAAGATAGAGCGCCCCCACTTCTCTTAATGGGTATTATTTTATTTTTAATTTTAAATTTCATTTACATCAAAGTTCCTCTTTCTTTATGTAGCCAGACTCCTTTCACTTTTCGCCATTTTCCCAGAACTAGACAACCTGAGTGACCCAGTAAGATCAGGCAGTTATCAACCCCACCATGTGTTGATTATAACAGTAGCCCCACAAGTGAGTCACTTAAGGCATAATGTATGATATATACAGGAAGTTTAAAGGAATAGGATTATCCAAACGCATTTCATTTTCCCTTTCTCCAATAGGTACAGATACCACGGATCTGACTTCTCAAAAAACAAGTGGATAATAACCACGATATCAGGAGCCACAACGCGTTTCTTGAATTAAATTCTGTCCTGACGAAAGCCTTTAGACTACAACAGAAGGCTGAAACATGTTGACCCATGACCCATGAAAGTACGGTAGACTAGTAACTCGGTCTACAACCGCACTCTCATTTTTAACTTCTCATATCAACATTCTTTAAATAAAGATTCTTCTGAAAAAATGATATAGAGAATTTTAACCTCACTATACCTGAGCACAATTACAACCTCTTTTTATTTTTGCTTTTTATACCTGGGCGCTACTGTAAAACCAGTTGGTCTTCCTCCTGGTGGAGGTCAGCATACATAAAAACAAAAGACCCTATGATGATACTGCAATAGTACACTGAAGCGGTGAATCAAAATATACCGCCATTTCCACCTGTGTACAGTTATGAGGGTTTTTTATGACGGAACCAACACAAAAAAGACCCTGGCTACACAGGACAAGTGGTCCATTCTTTATTGATTTTTTGTACACCACACTCTTGCCAACGGGATTTTATATATTTAGATATGAAATTGGTACCTCGGTCAGACACCACCTCTAGAGGGAATCCCACTCGGGAGAAAATTCCCATCAGCGCACGTCCCACCACGGGGGCCGTCACTTGCCTCAGAGGGATGGCTTCCGGGTACCGGGTGGCATGGTCCACCAGGACCAGGATGAACCTATTGTCCATCGCTGTCCTGGGGTCCAGTGGCCCTACAATGTCAATCCCCACTCGCTGGAATGGGGTACCAACCACAGGGAATGGCTGGAGCGGAGCCTTCTACTTCCTTCCACTCTTCCCACTTGCCTGGCAAGTCTGGCAGGTCCTGCAGTGAGTGTCTGAACTACTGCACATTTGGGGCCAAAAGAAGTGGGTGACAAGCCTTTCAAAGGTCTTGTCCTGCCCCAAATGTCCTGCTAATGGCACATTGTGAGCCAGCCCCAGTAGGAAGGCTCTGAAGCACTGGGGCACCACCAGCACACGGGCTGACCCAGGCTCAGCAACCTTAGGCTCAGAATACAGGAGGTCGTTCTCCCAGTAAATGAAATGTGTTCCAGACTAATCACCGTTGGCCTGGTCTGCAGCCTGCTGCCGCATACCCACGAGAGAAGGGCACTCTTTCTGCTCCCTGCAGAATTCCTCCCTGGAGGGTCCTCCTTCTTGCTGCCAATGGGTCAGCTCAGGCAGGTCCCCCAGTTCAGCGATCTGTTCCCCTGTAGGTTCCAGGGCATCCCCCTCAAGGTCTGCTTCCTCCTGGACCGTGGGATCTTCAGGGGCCGGTTTCTCGCGCCCCCTGCCTCTTCTCCCTAAGGCCGGTTCCTGGGCCTCCCTCTCAGGCTCCAGGTCCTCTTGAGCACCTCTACTCGCTGTCATGGACCATGTGGTGACACACGCCCAATCTGGCATGCCCAACATCTCCAGGTGAGCACTCCGCTCCACCTTAGCCCAAGGTGAGCTCTCCAGATCGTTCCCTAACAGACAGTCTACAGGCATGGCGGGCCTCACAGCTACCTGAAGAGTACCAGAGACCCCCCCCACTCGAAGGGAACCTGAGCCACCGGGCAGTGACTCTTGGTGTTGTCGGCGGCAACAACCGGATAGAATGCTCCTGGGACAACCTGCTCCTGAGACACCAGGTGGCGCTTGACAGCCGTCACACTGGCTCCATTGTCTCTGAGAGCTTCCACCCTATGGCCATTTATGGTCACCCACTGCCTGTATTTTTTAGTGTTCTCAGGCTGCTGGGTTTTGGGGACCACTTTACGGTCTCCTAATGAGACCAGGGACATTTCTACTGAACCCCACCCACCTTTGAAACCCATCTCTCCACCCAGGGCTACACTAGCCGTCTGCCGGGGGGTTGCACCAGGGGGTGCTGGTTTACCAAACTGGCAACACTTGGGATCATTGGCAAAATGACCCAGCTCACCACATCTGTAACAGGTTGGGGTCCCTCTTTGAACAGGGGTACCTGTCGGGCCCCAGTCGGTTTCTGGGGTGGGGGAGGCTGAGAACCTTTCCTTGGTTCCCTTGGGGATTAATTTGGGGCCTCCTCTGGAACTCCCTCTGTTTACCCTTGTCCCCCCCGCTCTTCTGCTGGGGATCCTGCCCACCTTTGGCGGAGTCTCCCACGGGACCCTTGTGGACCCTTGTGGACCCTTGTGGACCCTGGTACTGACCCAGCGGTCTGCCTCCTCAGCAAGCTTCCTAGGGTTAGTCAGCCTACTATCAATCAGCTGCTGGCGTAGCTCAGGAAAACAATTACTGGACAAGTGCTCCCATGCCAATAAATCAAGAAGCCCTTGAAAATTATCAACCTTGCTACCCTTCACCCAACCATCCAGTGCTCTGCAAAAAAAAGTCACATACTCCACATACGTACTATTGGGAATCTTAGTGCAACCCCTGAACCTCTGTCTATACATTTCAGGGGTTAACCCATACCTAGCCATTAAGGCTTCCTTCATATGGGGGTAAGAGTTATACACTTCTGAGGGCAAATCTAGCAGTGTGTCCCGCCCTTCACTCAGGAACCGCCCCCACAACCCCGCTCCCCAATCCTTCTCAGGGACCCGGTGGGAGGACATGGCTACTTCGCAGGCATTGAACCACTGCCCTATGTCATCATTTTTTTAAAATTCGTTCACTACATCTTTGGGTATGTACACTCTGGACTCTACCTGCACTGGGGGTGTGCTGCCAACAGAGGGAGTGCTTCCCAAGCCCTGGGCTTTCAACTTCAGCTCCCTCATTTTCATTTCATGCTCCACTTGGCTTTTTCTCTCTTCCATTTCCAGCCTTTTTGCTCCATTGCCAGTTGTCCATTTAGTTTTGCCATCTCTATTTCATGAGCTCTGGTTTCCTTCCTGTCTGCCAACTTCTCTGGAGATGAACTTTTACTAGAAACACTGCTACCTGCAGGGGAAGGGGTTCTCCTTCCTCTTGGACCCACTGGCCCATCCAGCTGCTCATCTGCACTATCATCCTCAGTGGCATTCCTTTTCTCTACCCAGGCCCTCAGCGCCTTGTAGAACTCTGCCTTGTTTCTACATCCAGTTGTAGAAACATTAAATTTCTTGCAGAAGAATTTCAGCTGCTTTGCAGTGTAGCTATCCAATTTCTCTTCTTCCCATTCAAATTCAGTATTAACAGAGACTATGGATGCTGCTTTCTCCACCATGGTTAAGCATGGCAGTGCTCAAAAAATAGACAGTCCCAAAAGAAATCTACCAACAAGTATTGGTTGTGTTTAAGGTCTGCACTCACTAAGTAGTGTTCACCAATTACTGTACATGAGTCACAAATGCAAGTCCAGAATCCTCACCGCTGACCACCAATGTTAGAATCTGGGTTCTCTGGTTGGCACAGGTAGGTACTTGTGACAAGCAGGGAACCGTTCCTCTAGTCAGGGTAAGGGGTTACACTCCTAAAATAACCCCTGCTCACCCTCTAGGTAGCTTGGCACGAGCAGACAAGGCTTATCTCAGAGCGTTATAGGTTAAGCATTTGTGAACTCCTACAGTAACCAAGTGACAACACTACAAATGGACACCACACAGGTTTTTATATTAAAAATAAGGATTCTTTATATAGAGTTACCACAAGACCATTAAACGACAAAAATACACAATACTGTTACTTAGATGGTAGAAGTTTGCTTAGTTCTCTTAAGTTCTTAAATGCGACACTTTAAGTCAATGTACCTTAGATGCGACACGCAGGGCAACGAAAGCGTTGCAACGATGCTGATGCGATGAAGTTTTTGGTGCAAACAAATAAAGACGTGAAGATCTTCCAGATGCGTTACGCTTCTCCGATGTTGCGAGAAGACTCGACTCGATGCGTCAGCTACAGCGGCGTCACCCCTTTACGCGATGCGACAACAGCGGCCTTGGCAGCTGCACTCTTCTCCGACGTTTGCGAGACGCTTCAGCTCGATGCGATGCTGCAGCGGCGTCACCCCTTTACGTGATGCGGCGACAGCAGTTCCGACGGCGACACGCTTCTTCCTCGATGCGAGGCGCTTTTCTTGATGCGGTGCAATGCGACAACTACGATGGCTGCGATGGCGACACGCTTCTTCGGCGTTGCGAGAGACTTCCGGAATGATGCGAGACGCTTCCGCTCGATGCGATGCTGCAGCGGCGACACCCTTTGCGAGATGCGACGACAACAGCTCCGACGGCGGCACGCTTCTCCTTCTCGAGTCGCGCTTCCAGCTCCTTGAGACACGCAGTCCCTCAGAAGGCCCAACAACAGCAGCAAGCACTTCCAAAAGAATCTGGGGAGCTGGGGGTGAAGTCCACTGGTCCTGGGACTTCGTTCAGGGGGCAAGCTCAGCACAAGCCCTTGGAGATCTTTTAAGCACAAGTTGAATTAAAGTCTTTGTAGTCATTCTCCTCTCCTTCCAGCAGCAAGGCAACCACTGCAGGCCAATCCCCCAGGTCAGGGACAGTACTCCTCCTTACAGCTTTCCCAGTTCCTTCTCCTCAGGCAGAGGTTCTTCTTGTCAAGCAGGATCTAATTTCTTGGGAGCAGGGTACCAATACTTATACCCCTAATTCCTTTGTTCCTCTAGGGTAGAGGGGCCTTTTCCCAGTCCAAACCAGTTCTTGAGCACTTTGTTGACATGACTCTGCCTTTCTATTCAGGGTGCAGGGCAGATACATCCGCCGCTCCACAGGAGGTGGAGCCAGTATTGTGGTGGCAAAGAACAGCCCTATTCAGAGTCCAGGTGCACTCCTCCCACCCATCTGGATGCCAATCTCTCTATTCACCACCAGGCTACCTAGCCCTGCCCCTCTGGGTTTCCCCAGCCCTGTCACTCACACAAACCAGACAGGCAGATACACATCATAGCAGAGGCGGGCTGAAATGGTTAGACAAGCAAATACCAACTTTCTAAAAGTGGTATTTGCAAACACAGAATATTAAAATAAACTTTACTAAAAGATGTATTTTATTATTCTGAGTTCAGGCATACTAAACTCGATTTTCTACCGTGTTCCCTGGGTCTGTTAGGATCATAGGATGTAACAATTCTAACAGCCCATTCTGGCCTATGGAGAACAGGTAGCCTTACAATAGTGAAAAACGAAAATGGCTGTAATTCACTATTAGGACATGTCACACACATCAGGGCTTGTCCTACCTTATGCTTACAATGCACCCAGCCCTTGGGCCTACCATAGGGGTGACTAATATGAAGTTAAGGGAAGGTTTAGGGACTGGGAAGTGGGTGCACTTGCCCAGTCAGCATGACAGTACTAGACTGCACGCAGGTTCTGCAATGGCAGACCTTAGACACATTTTACTAGGCCGCTTCTGTGGGTGGCACAACCAGTGCTGCAAGCCCACCAGCAGCATTTGTATTTACAAGCCCTGGGCACTCCTGGTGCACTTTACTGGGGTCTGACAGTAAACCAAATAAGCCAATCATGGAATCCAACCAACATATACATTTTAAACAGGGAGCACTTGCACTGTGGCACTGGTTGGCAGTGGCACAGTGCTCTGAGCAGCCAACACCAGCAAAACACATGAGGCACAGCGACAAAAAGTGGAAGGGAGACTCACGCCAAGGTGCCAGGTCTGACACAAAGTAAGTGCCAGGATTAGCAAGGAGCAAGGTAGAGGTCACAGCTGCGACCCCTGACTACTCCGTAATGACATTAATGATACAGGGGGTGAGTGGATGTGCCACAACACAAATGGTGGGGGCTAAGACATTCATGTGTACTGCATCGTAAAATGCTGATTGTAGTGATTCTGTGCCAAATGCCAATAAAAATATATTTAAAAAAAAAAGATGGCAATTTGCACTTATAAATTGTAACATTGTACTGTCTAATTGTTGGCTTTGTAGCCAAAAGGTACGCGTTACCCCCCTTGCGATCTCCTCCCAATGGTCTAATGATGTTTCCCAGCCTAACTACTTGCTGCATTTCTTTATCTGTATCCAATGCCTAAATTGTGCTGGTGATTGCAGGTGGGGTACACCGGCAGTTATTTTTGTGGACCAGCACTTATTTTGCCTCTAAAAATGTTGATCCAGAGCAAGAGAGAGAAAAACACAAACGGCAGAAAGAAGGAGGAAGAGAAAGATGGAAAACCAGGAAAAGAAAGAAAGCAGGAATCAAAAAGAACCTGAAAAAGTGAAATAAAGGGGCAGGGTTTGTGTGGTGCGGAACTAAATGGAATGAGTTAGAGTCAAGTGCACACAGCCTTGGAATTCAGCAGCAAGATATTTGATAGCAGACGCTGCTGACTTCTGATCTTAACTTTGGGCCCGCCACTCGCGATCTACAACGGTATCTCTTCTCTGCGGTGTCTAAACAAGTGAATGTTTCTTTCTTATCTATTGTACAGCGGTAGAACTCAAGAAATGGCATGGCTCACCTTTAATAAAGCTAGGAAAATAAAAGATAATATTTTAGCTTGATGGCTTTTGAAATCAGAAATGTCTCATCCAGGGGCATTTACAGTATCATCGAAAACAGACCATCGTGTAGGGGAAAGAGCAGCGAAAATAAATGTTTTTGGGCATGAAAAGTGTGATATGTAAAGGCAGAAGACAGGCATTTTGTGAACAATAAACTATGGGGCATATTTAACAAATGCAGCACAGCGCCGCATGTCACCTTGCTGCACTGCTGCGTGATAGGGAAAGGGCAGGTATTAACAATATACAGCACATTCCTGTCATTTTCCAACCTTGGCACACAATCTGATGCCTAGTGCCTAGGACACCTTCCTGCACTAAAATAATCCTTGGAGGCATTTTCCTCTTTCCTTGTGTGCTGCAGACAACCGGGTCCAAGGACATCCTTCAGTCAGGACTTTGGCAAATTGGTAGAACCCTACCTGGAGCGATCCAACATCACGATCTCTGGGGATTTTAATTTTAATTTAGAAAACACCTCCTGTAGGGATACTCAAGGCCTCTTGGAAACTCTGGGCTGCTGTAGGCTTGCTCAGCGGGCCGGAAATTCTGTGCTTATTGCGGGGCATACCCTCGATGGGGTTTTCTCAAAATGATCCTAGGCTAAAGGTGGGGCAGCCTATCCCCCTCGCCTGGCTTGATCATTTTGCTGTCCCATTTGATTTGTATTTCCAGGCCTCATTATCATCCGCCCCCAGTGATAAGAAATTAGACGAAAGAAGGAATTTTAACCATATAGACAAAGAGGCACTTCTGCTTTTCCTTGATAAGTTGGAGCCCGCCAAGCAGCTTGATGCCAATTCTGCTGCCGCAGAGCTATCTCAAACTCTGACAGCAGGAATGGATTCCCTCGCCCCGGTTAAAAAGCATTATTCAGCAAGAATAAGGCCTTCGGCTCCCTGGTTTACAGAAAGACTCAGAACAGGGCTGTCGTAAACAGGAGAGGTTGTGGCGTGCTCACTTAGAACCCTTGGAGAGGGAACGACATAAGCAGTGCCTGAAAGAATATAAGGTGGCTATTATGGAGGAAAAAAGACTATACTTTTCCAGGGTCACCGCCTCCCTGAAATCCTCCAGGGATCTTTTTAAGGTTATTAATTCCCTCATCTCCCCGCAGGTATCGGATCCCTCAGAGCCTTCACAGGAACTCTGTGATAAAATATCAGATTTTTTTCAAGCTAAAATCGCCGATATTTATTCTCTGTTGGAAATAGCGAACTCCAGTATTAGGTCTGGAATGGAGACGTCTATCCCCTACCATGAGGCCCTCCCCTCGGAGGAGACCCCTAAGTTTCTTATTTCCCCCCCCCATGTCTTTGGAGATGACGGATAGGCTCCTGGACCGTGTCAACTCAGGCTCCCCGCTAGATCCTTGCCCGTTCAAGGTGTGAAAATACTGCTGGGAGATCGTGATTCCTCTCTTCATGAAGGTCATGTATGTTGCCATATCTCAAGGAGTTTACTCGTCTTTGTGGAAGATAGCGGTAGTTAAACCACTATTGAAGAAACCATCTTTAGACCCTGGTGAATTAAAACAATTCCGGCCGATCTCCCTACTTCCCGTTCCTGCTAAGATCTTGGAGGCCTATTTAAATCTCCATCTCAGCACATACTTAAAAAACCATCATCTCCTGAATGGTTCTCAACATGGTTTCAGGAGATACCATAGTACGGAGACAGCCCTGACGACAGTCTTTAATATTATCCGGACTCAGGTCGATGCTCGCTGTACTACGCTTTTGGTGCTCTTGGATCTCACCGCGGCCTTCGACACCTTATCTCCTCATAGGCTGGTGGCTCGCCTTCGAGAGATGGGTGTCGGGGGTACAGCTCTGAGTCTCCTTGCCTCCTTCCTTGGGGATCGTGAACAGAGGGTGAAGTTAGGCCAGTATTTTTCAGCCCCTAAAGCTCTGCTGTGGTGTCCCCCAGGGCTCTTCTTTGAGCCCTACACTTTTTAATATCTATGTGGCCCCACTTGCAAAGGTGGTAAGATCTTTTAGGCTGGAGGTGTTGTCCTATGTGGACGACACCGAAATAATGGTTTCTATAACACATACCGTAAAAGACTCGGCCCTCAATTTTAGGGGCTGCATGGAGGCAGTTTCCCTTTGGATGGTGGAAAATTTCCTGAAGCTGAATGGAGAGAAGACCGAGGTCTTGATCTTTGGGAGTGATCAGGAAATCTGGTCCAGTGATTGGTGGCCGGCCACACTGGGGGTCTGTCCGTGTCCAGTTTCTCATGGGAAGAACCTAGGGGTGATCATGGACAATGCTCTCTCTCTGAGGCTGCAGTAAACAGGACTGTTTCCCCCTGCTTTGGTATCATCAGGATTCTTAGAAAGATCTCTCACTATCTTTCCTTTGAAGCACGTAACTTCAAGACTGGATTATTGTAATTCCCTTTATTTGGGCATTAATAAAGGTTTCATTCATTGGCTGCAGATGGTGCAGAACGCGGCGGCCAGACTTGTCTTGAATCTTCCTAGATTTCACTCAGTTACAGCCTCGATTAAGCTTCTGCACTGGCTCCAGAGGAATGATAGGATCATTTTTAAGATCCTATGCCTGACTCATGAAGCCTTTTATGACTCTGGTCCCGAGGGCATCAAGTCCATCGTCTGTCATTATGCTCCCTCCAGATCTCTTCGGTCCTCGGACGAAAACCTTCTTGTTTAAGAAGGCTAAATGGGCGGCAGAGCCTTTTCCACCATGGCGCCCCAATTGTGGAGTTCTCTTCCTTTGAACATCTCTAGTGAGGCCTTGCAACCTTTATTGTGTAAGGCTTTAAAGACCTGGCTCTTTCGTGGTCCTTCAGTATGAGCATGTTCCTTTTTCTCCCGTCCCTTGATGTTTTGAATCCAGTGCCTTGACGCCCTTGGGCTAAGTTCGCGCTTTTATAAATCTAAATTCATTCATTCATTCATTCATTCATTCATTCATTCATTCATTCACATAGAATGAGGAAGTAAAAAGGAGAAGTAAAGATAATTCTCCTAGTTATGCCTCATCTGGGGAGGCATAGTATTTTAATGGATTCCCAGGTCAACAACTGATGACAAATCTGGAAATACGCCAAAATCCATGAGTGGATTTGTGGGATCACCCACGCTCCACCCATAGAACACATCCCTGGGGTAGAGTAATGCAACACATCAATTTGCACTGCGATGCGTCGCTCTTGCACCCCATTGCGCGATGCAAGGGTGACACAAATCTTCAATAAATATGCCCCGTTATTTACATTTTACACTGAGGGAATGAGACTTACAGGTTGGAAGAGAAGAAGGAACCAATGCATTGATTAGTAGGTGTTATGTTTGTTATGTTATTTTAATTTATTCAGCGCACAGCTACTTGGAAGTGTCCCGGCACTATAGACTGCTGGGGAACCTGTCCTGGCTATCCCTGTGAGATGGTCCCTTTCTGGGTATCTCCAAGGTGAAACCAGGCATCCCCGGGGGGGCTGTTGTAGAGATGAGGAAAGCTAAATGCCCAGAGTTGCCGAGTGTGTTCCTGGTTAGAGTAGGTACCGAGGCGAGAATTATCGAGTCCGTTTTGACCCTGGTCCAGGGCCCTGCCACGTCAGGAATTGAACCCTGGTCCCTGGCCAATTCTCTGCTTACGGGTCTGCCACCTCTAACCAGTGAGCCACACCTCTCCACCATACCTGTTGCATGGTCTATAGCGGTCCTTGAAAGCGATTGCGCTGCTTGTTTGTGCCTTGGCAGGTGGAAGGGCTGCAAGAGAAGGTTTGTGCCAAGAGTAGATGATCATAAAAAAATAATTCACCTGTGCTGGATAAAATCAGAGGATGAATCAAGCTCTAATTGCCCTGCAGCAACGACCCACACACCCAAACTCTGGCCAGTCAACTGCGCTGCATGAACTGACATATTTTCTAATACCAAAGCCTCACCTGCATGGCGTTTGTCTCCCACTCACTAAGGAACAACTGTGAAATCGTCACATTGTTAATTAAACTCCGGAATGAATGCTGGCTCGAGGGGTCCAAGAATGACTTTTAGTTTTCCCGGCTGTATTTTCCTTCAGCAGGTGTAAATAGATGTGGTAGTAAAGTAGATAATAAGGCTGACGTAAACAAATCAACCATATGGTGTGCTTCATTTTGGTATTGCACACCAATTAGGCCAAATCTCTCTACCGAATATTAAGGTATCATGGATAACATATTATTACCAATGCAATAGATGAGATTTTTCAAAGATTTTCTAACACTGTGTCACAGCCCGGATAGTATTTAAACCATATACATTATCCTTTTAAAATAACCGTTCACGTTGTTTAAGTATCAGTGGTAGAAATTGTTGAAATTCAACGGGAAAGGAATCTAAATTTGTTTTGTGAAAGTGTGAAAATATGAGGGTGTTTCAGAATTGTACCTGAACTATCCGTGCATAAGGTTTGCAATGATTTGACCGTATAATTTATTACCCCCCCAAGATTGTTTTTTGTTTATTTATATTTGCTCCACAATTTCAATCTAATTTCAAATCAAGATTACAAATCAAGAGCATTCCTGCACTTTCATGGAGGGACTACACCAACCAGCATCCTTAGGGCCCCAGGAGGTGCTCCCTGAGTACCCCACCTCCTGCCGCTGATCGCAGCTATATAAAGAGCGCTTCCTTCTCCCACTGAGCAGGAACATCAAGAGCATTCCTGCACTTTCATGGAGGGACTACACCAACCAGCATCCTTAGGGCCCCAGGAGGTGCTCCCTGAGTACCCCACCTCCTGCCGCTGATCGCAGCTATATAAAGAGCGCTTCCTTCTCCAACTGAGCAGGATCATCAAGAGCATTCCTGCACTTTCATGGAGGGACTACACCAACCAGCATCCTTAGGGCCCCAGGGGGTGCTCCCTGAGTACCCCACCTCCTGCCGCTGATCGCAGCTATATAAAGAGCGCTTCCTTCTCCCACTGAGCAGGATCATCAAGAGCATTCCTGCACTTTCATGGAGGGACTACACCAACCAGCATCCTTAGGGCCCCAGGAGGTGCTCCCTGAGTACCCCACCTCCTGCCGCTGATCGCAGCTATATAAAGAGCGCTTCCTTCTCCCACTGAGCAGGATCATCAAGAGCATTCCTGCACTGTCATGGAGGGACTACACCAACCAGCATCCTTAGGGCCCCAGGAGGTGCTCCCTGAGTACCCCACCTCCTGCCGCTGATCGCAGCTATATAAAGAGTGCTTCCTTCTCCCACTGCGCAGGACCATCAAGAGCATTCCTGCCCTTTTTTTGGGGGGGGCGGCTACACCAACCATCCCCAGAGGTAGGGCCGGACTGGCCGTAGCGAGCACCAGCAAATCCCCCGGTGCGCCGCATGGGTGGGGGCCGGTTTTGGGCCCCTGGGGGCCGTTTTTGTTATAGGGCCGTTTTTGTAGCATAGCTGCAAAATCGGCACTGTAACAGAATCGGCCAAAAACCGGCCCTGGCAAAGAGGTCGGCGGCACCCCAACCCCCCGCGAGGGGGGAGGGGAGGGGGCGGCCGAGCACTTTGCCAGGGCCGGTTTTGGTCCCCAGTCCGGCCCTGCCCAGAGGTGGTCCCTGAGTACCTCACCACCTGCTGCTGATCGTAGCGATATAAAGCACGCTTCCTTCTCCGACTGCACGGGACCGTAGAGAGCATTTGTGCACTTTTGTGGGATATTATACCAACCAGCATCCCCAGGCTGTAGTCAGGAACCTAGGTTTTGCCGGGCACAGCCCCTGGAAATACCCACATAAATGAAAGGTGTTTATGGGCTATGTTAATAGTGGTCATGGGTCATAGTTGTCAAACTCAAGGAAAGTTTTTGAGAAATGTTGCTAATCGTAATTGTGTTAAAGGTGCCAACAAAGTATCGTCTATTAATATTTTTATTATGGTATTATGCTGCCCTGGTGCAATGTTAACACTCTCTGTCCCAAGGATGTATCGGTTACATCATCCACCACGGTGGCCATGTGCGGAGGATGTAACCATTCCGTCCGTTGAACACATCCAGGAAATCCCTCTGCCGTTTTACAGCAGAGGGATTTTCTTAAAATGTTTTTTTTTCTGTCTTGTGTTTTTTTTAGTATAATGACAAACGCCACCAATGTTGCGCTGACATCATTACATTGAAAGTGAAATGAGTTGATCGGCTCATTTGGAAAAATGCTGCATCCATGCTGGGTTTTGGGCCGTTTTCTGTCATGGGAACTAGACCTACCCACACAAATGAGGTATCAATTGTATTAGGAGCCTTAGCGGAATGCCGGGTGGAAGGAAGTTTTGGCTCCCTGAAGATTCCAGAAGTTTCCATCACAGAAATGTGAGGAAAATGTGTTTTTATAGTCAAAGTTTTATGTGTGCAAGATATTCTGGGTGATAAAATGTAGTGAGAACCAGGCATGTCAGCCCACCCTGGACAGACTTGGTTGGATAGATTTCCTTAGGTGCTGTATGAGCTAGGGTCCAAAATCTAGGGGAACAAAAATGGAAGTGCTATGACGAATTGTCCGGGCCCAGGGAGGCTTCCCCTGTGTGGCTGGAACCAGGTGCTCCAACTAGGCCTGTTGCACTGCCAAGGGCCCAGGATGGGGGTCCTGGGGACTGGGTCCTCAGTCCTGGGTTCTAGGTCCTGCGCCCAGGACCTGAGTCCTGGTGCCTGGGTCTTGGGACCTGTGTCCCTGGGTCCTTGGGCCTGGAGCCTTGGTCCTGGGTCCTTGGTCCTGGGTCCCGAGTCCTGGTGCCAGGGTCTTGAGGCCTGGGTCCTGGGACTTTGTCTTGGGCCATCTGGTTCCCTGCTTCACATGTGTGTTAGGGTGCCCACTGGCACAGGGTCGGAGCTCCTTCAAGGACCCTCTCGCAACCCTGTGCTGAAGGCCTAGCTAGGGTTCCGAACACCTGGGCGGCAGGATTGCCTGAGCCTGGCCCCCTGGTTGCAAGCCATCCTTTCCAATGGGGCAATCAGATGGCTGGGTTTCCCTGGAAGTCTCAATGAGGGCTTGTTTGCTTCCTCAAGACCATCCAGGGCTCCAGGAGGTCGGGTGCATTTGCACCTTCGTTCACGTCTGTCACTTATTGCGCACAGCTAACAAGAAGGATTAAGGAGTGGATTCCCTGAAAGCAACAGGTTAACAAAGCTCAACTGCACTATCACCCCCATTAAATCCCCAGCCTGGAGGGTATCAAGTTGACTTTTAAGGATTTGGCCATTTGCATTGTGGGAATTGAAGACCTAAACTTCCAAGGACCATCTCAGAGAAGCTTTGGATTTGTGTTTTGGACACTTGAACCTTCAAGAGGAACTTCAGGAAGAAGTTCCATAAGTTTCAAGAAGTTTGGAGCAACTTTTGGAAAAAGCTCCATATGGTGACTGACTCATCGCTGAGAGTCAGGCTGCTGACATAAAATCTGGCCTTTATTTCAGGTTTGTCCTGATGAAAGCTCTGGAGCTAAAGAATTCCAGAATTTCACTGCGGCCTCGCGCTGAGCCAAGCAGCTGTCGCTGGCTTGAATCCCGGCCTGAGGAGTAGCCACACTCAACGATGAGAGAAAACCCTTCAGAAAAGTTCTAAGTGCAAAGGTAACATTTTAAGCACAACCTCCGTCTTAGTGTATCCAACCAGTGCTCCATCACGGTTAGCATCAAACTTTGACTTTGTCCTGCTTAAAGGCGACCAGATGTCCCAAGTTGGCAGTATACATTTTTAAGCTCCAGAAATATAAATATTTCCAATTTTTATAAATTGGCTGTGGATTTTTATTGTGTGTTGTGTCTTACTTTTTTAATGCATTGGTGTTTTTAAATACTTTACACACCTGTCTCCTAAGTTAAACCTTCCTGCTCGCAGCCAGCTACCAAGGGGTGAGCTAGGTGCACATGTATTGAGACCATGACTAGACCTTATATTACATTGGTGGTCTTATAGGTGCGCAATTACCCCTGCCAATAATCCACCTTCCAACATTTTGTGGCAGCAGTCGGATAAGTGCTTGTGTTTAAATTTCTCCATACAGTAAAGTAATTAAAATCTTTGAAAATCTGCTAAATTGACATAGAACAAACCTTTTGATTTTTTAAATTTGGACTAAACTGATTTTGAACCCATCATTTCGATATTGGTTCGAATTTTCTAAATTTGTTCTATTTCTGTTTTGGAAAGTTTTTGCGACCCAAAACTAGAGATACCATGGAGCTAGATCTGGCTAAGCGTAACAAATTCACAGTGGCTGAGCTTAGGGTTCAATGTTGGCAGCAACAATTAAGAAGATGCTGAGATGTCCGGGGCTGGTGGGTTTAATTGGTGGCTTCCTAAGGGAATAGTTCCAATGTACATCGAGGGAGATGATATTGACAAATAGCTGTCTGCATTTGAAAAGGTCCCTTGAGATGAGAGGGGTCCACTCTATATATTTGGGTTCACTCCTGTGGAAACTGTTTTCAGTACCTGACCCTGCAGTGGGATGGGGCAAAATGACTCCCACATGAGGCATTGTTTAGTCAGAAATTTGGTCTGACCTCAGAGCAGTACATGCTGAAGCTCAGGGACACCCAGAAAGTTAACGCACAGTCCTTGGTGGACTGTGTGGACATCTCAGTGACGGTACTAGAGTACTAGAGGGCTGGATTAGTAGTAACCAAGTGAGTACTTATGAGAGGCTGTACAATTTCTTGTTGAAAGAGCACATTCTGACACATTGTTTGCAAGAGAAGTTGCGCCGGTACCTAGTGGACTCTAAGCTGACTAGCCCCAGAGAGCTGGGAGAGCTAGCTGATGATTGGCTGAAAACTCAGGTTTGCAATCAGCACCAGGGGGTGATCAGAAGACGAGAGGACAGGTTTCTCCAGGGGAAAGAAGGTAAAAAACAGAAAGAGTCCTCACAAGACCCAATAGAAAATGTGCAGGGAGGATGGACCTCAAGCCAATCCACTTTAAATAGGAAGGGGTATCAGGAAAACTCCTTAGACCCTGCAAAGGCAGGAAAGTTCCATGACCTTATAAAGGCAGGTCGGTGTTTCACTGTTATCAGTCAGGACACAAGAGTGGAGATGTTGTCTGTACACAGAAGCACCCCACTGGTGGGCAGTCCCAGCGGAGTGTCAGTAACTGGGTGGGGGTAGTAATTGTCCCAGAGAAGTGAAATGGGTTGACAGAGCAACCGTGGTGTACTTGGATAAGGTGGACATTGCAACCCTGGATTCCTTGCCTCCCAGCATAGATAGATAAAGGCTGAGGCGTTAAATTAATGGAACTGAGGTTGCGGCTCTGAGTGATACAGGAGCCAGTGTCACCATGGTCACAGAGAAACTTGTTTCCCCAGGGCAGCTCATACTGTTGAGTCTGGAATGGGGAGGGGTGTCAGGCCCTAATAAGGTAGTTGTGTCTCCTGCACTTTCAGTATACTGTCCACTGAGAAATGATCTTGAAGCGTCTGACTGTTCAGAGGTGGAGAGAATGATCCATTCAAGAATGTTTGATCTCTCTGAGTGGGTATGTGCTGTCACTAGTTCACAGACTGCACAGAAGGTAAATGCTGGACACTTGGTCCCTGTAACAATGGGACAAGCATCCAATAACAAGAGAAAGGTCACAGGGTCTGGTGAGCCAGCCCAAAGAACTCCAGAGGTGCAGAAGGAATCTAACCTCTGAAGTAGGGATTCCAACCCTGCAAGAGCTGGCTGACTTAACAGAATTTCAAGGAGCTGGTGGACCCTCTAGAGAGTTGTATCAGGGACAGATACAGTGCCCCATTCTTGAGGGCCTGAGGCAGACTGCATCTAGGCAAAAGAAGGGTGATGTCAGTGGCTTCCACAAATCTTACTGGCAGGATGGAGTTCTCTACATTGAGGCTAGAGACCTCAAAGAAGGGGCTGCCAAGAGGTTGGTGACACCCAAAAGGTACAGAGAGCTCTTCCTGGCTTTAAGCCATGACATTGGATGCTGGTCAAACGGCGGCGCTTATTTTGTTAGATCTTAGCGCCGCCTTTGATACGGTAGACCTCAGCATCCTCCTGCGTCGGCTCGAGGAGACTGGCATTGGCGGTCAGGTGTTGCAATGGTTCCGCTCCTTTTTAGATGACCGCTCCTTCTGTGTTGCCATCCCTCCCTTCAAGTCCAACTACCAACCACTGGCCATGGGGGTTCCGCAAGGGTCCTCGCTGAGTCCCACGTTGTTTAATCTTTACGTGAGACCGCTGGCGGATGTCGCTAGGCAGTGGGGCCTTACTTTGGTCTCATATGCTGACGACACTCAGCTGGCGGTTACTCTCAGTGGGGATGCGGAGATTGAGGCCCCCAGGTTTCAGTCCGGACTGAAGGCGGTGGCTAGTTGGCTGACAGGCAACTGCCTTCAGCTAAACGCCACTAAAACAGAGGTGATGGTCGTCGGGAAGGGAGTGGAGCTGTGGGGTGACCACTGGTGGCCCTCAGAGTTGGGACCTACTCCGATCCCGGTATCGGAAGTGAAAAATCTGGGGGTATGGCTGGATGCGGGCCTCTCCTTTGTAGGCCATACTAAAAGAACCGCGGCCTGTTGTTTTGGTCTCCTGAGGGGCTTGAGACCTGTTCTCAAGTTCTTTGACGCCCCGACCAGGCAGCTGGTGATCCAGGCTACCATCATCTCCCGCCTGGATTACGCCAGCTCTCTCCTGGCCGGGGCTAACCAGGCTGAACTAACCCGCTTACAACGGGTTCAGAATGCTGCGGCGAGGGCGATCGTTGGCTTGCCCAGATTCTGCTCAGTTACAGGTGTCCTTCGCTCCCTACACTGGCTTCCGGTTAGGAAGCGCATCCTCTTCAAGGTATTGTGCCTTGCTTTTAAAATCTTGCGTGGTACAGGCCCGGAAATCCTGTCGAGTTGTCTGTCTTTCTATGTCCCTGCCCGTAGCCTTCGCTCTCAGGGTCTGGCCCTCGCGGTGGTTCCCAGATTTAGGCTTAGCCGCATGGGAGGCCGCTCGTTTAGGGTAATGGCTGCGTCAGCATGGAACTCCTTGCCTGTTGAAATCCGCGTGCTGGAGGACCTTCTGACCTTTCGGAGGGCTATAAAAACCTTCTTGTTTTAGCTGTCTTTTAGTATCTGTTTTTAGCCTGTGGTTGTGTTACGTGCTACCTTGTCTCTGCGCCAGGACGCTCCTTGGCTGGAGTATCTGTGCGCACAATAAATAGTCGTAACATAACATAACATAACAGTCGTAACATAACATCCCCTTCCCAGGTCATTTGGGGAAGAGTAAGACATGGAAAAGATTGGTTAGCCATTTCTATTCGCCCATTACGACTGTCAAGTGAAGGGGTTTTGAAGCTCCTGTGCAACTTGTCTGGCTAGTGGCAAGACAAGCCTGACTTCCTTGTCAAAGCCTCCCTTGATACCACTGCCACTGGTTGGCATTCCCTTTGAGAGGGTGGGGTGTAGGAGAGCAGGATCTGCTTCACATGGGTACCCCCACTTTTTGCTGGTGTTTCACTGTTTTTCGACCTTAGTCTGGCTGTGGCCCTGCTAATCAGGACCCCAGCCTAGCTGCTTCCTCTCTAAACTGGTTTCCAGGTACATTAGGTACATTACTAATTGGATTCTGGAGTGCCTTATAAGCCCCTAGTATATGGTATACTATGTACCTAGGGCATAGGTACCTCAGAGGCCTACCAGGGGCTGAAGCATGTATTATGCCATCCCTGGGAAGCACTCCAAAATGACACCACAGGTCTGCTACTGCAACCTGGGTAAGGTGGTGCTTGCACCCCTTACAGTGATATAGGCTACCTATCACTACCATTGCACACACATATAAAACCTATAAGTCACTCCTATTGCAGGCCTTAACAATCCTGAAGGCAGTGTGCTTGGTATTTATGTGGGAGGGTGCCCCTGCATGAGCAGAGCCCCTCTGCAGCGTTCGGAGTACCTCCTCTGATGCTGTTTGTGGTGCAGCCTGACCACATACTCTTAAGTGCATTATTACCTCGCAGTAAATGCTAACTTTGGGATGGCTGCACGGAAACATGTTGTGTTTGGTGTCAAACACTTTGGAATACTACCCCCCCACCAGTTCTGGTGGTGGGGGTAGCATTCCACTCTTCTAGAGGGAGAGACATGTTCACACTGGTCTAACCCGGTAGGACTTTCTACAGTCCTGGCATCACAAAATGGATGCCTCTGCCACAGACACGGGTCTGGCCTCCTGCTGCTGACTGAAACTCTGGCAGGGGAGGTCTTGACAATAGGTTTCCTGTCCCAGGGAGGTGTAACCACCTCCCCAGACAGGCAGATGTGTATTGGGGCTGGGCGGGAGCACTCTCTGGTGCTTTGAAGTCCTGCACTGGGGGCACACTTGGTGTCCCTGTGCATAGTCCAGTTAAAACCGGTTGCAGGGGCTACCTGCCCCTGCTCTGGTGCAAAACAGGACAAAGGAAATGGGTGTAACCACCCCTCTTTCCAAACCCTCCCATAGGTGGGTCCCTAGAGTATGTCCAACCCCCAAACTTAGTATAAGTATGGGAACCTAGTCCTTGCGACTTTAGATTACCTTGGACGAAATTCTGCAACATATATCCTGGACCTTCGACATTCTACTTTGACTAGAATACTGAAGAAATCTCTCTTGGGGTCAATGAGTGACTCCCCTGCTTGGCAGGCACCAAAGAAGCAACTGACCAGTCTGCATTGCTGAAGCTCCTGCCGGAGGCCAACGTCTTTGCATCACCAGAGGTAGATGTCCAGACTTCCTGGAGGCTACCCTGAGTCCACAGCAAAGCTGAGGCCCGTGGCTATTGTGTGTGATGTGGAACTGTGATCCCTGGACAGTGTGAACTTTTGCAACACCATCATCTTCCTGGTCTTCCTTGAAATTGTGCTTTGGGCTCCGAGTAGCCCCAGCCTTGAGCATCTCCTGCACCAAAGATTTCTGACCTCCACTCCACGAGTGACCCGTGGGCCAGTTTTCAGTGCAACTGCATGAGGCTCCTTCGTGATCGCTAGCCCGTTGGCTAGTGGGTCCCCACAAAGGCAACTCCTCTTCTGGTTGGGCTTTCCTGATTGCTCCAGATGTGCCCCGACTTACCCTTGCCGGGTGAGTCCCCCAGACCTTTCTGGTCTGCACCGCCATCCTTTCTCTGATTCCAAGTGACTTGCCGTTGCCAAGGCTTGTTGGGTCCAATCTGGTCGCCGACACCACAGCACTCGACAGACTTCATGGGACAGCTAGAATCCAGCTTCTAGTTGTCATCGGCGCCTCCTGGACCTCGTGGCTGAAGAGTCAAGACACCAATCAACTCACCTGAAGAACCCGACATCTGTGGGCATTGGTCAATCGTGCCCTTGGTCACTGGTAAGTGACCCAGACTCTGTTCCCCTGCTTTCAGGTTCCTTTCATCCTAGATCCAGGTTTGGATTGCTTCGGACACTTCTGCTCTTCACGGCAGCAGCACTTCTTCGCCAGCTTCCATTGAAATAGACGACGCGAACCGACACCAAAAGACACCTATGCACCCAGCTTCCCTGGGTGAGGTAACACAAGTACTCCGGTGCTCCCATGGGTGCTAGCCCTAGAACTTCCTAAGTCCAAAAGGGTTTGGTCCTGACTCACTTCTAAGTGTCCCTAATCTTTAAATTTCCAACCGCGTCATTGCCCATAGAGGCTAATGGGAACCCGTGGCTGTGTTCACACACTGCACACGGCCCCCGTGGGTCCCCTGAGTCACTACCTTGGGTGGTTCCTTGGGGTCCCAGCGATTCTACAGGCTCTAGGCCTTGTGTCTAGTTCAGTCGTGGTTCTTATACCGCTTTATTGGTATATGGTTTGGTACGCCCCTAGGGCCCAAATGTGTATTTGTGCTATTACTGTTGATTGCTAACTTGTAACTTAAGTACTTCGAACTCCAGTCTCATAAAGAGACTAGAGGGGTGTGTTTTATCTTAAATACATATATTTTAAATATATACCTGGTGTGGTTGTCCTTTCATTTGATCATTCAAGAGATTATAGACTGGTAAAACAAGCAGCTTTACATTCCTTCAAGACTTAGCCTGAGGCTGCTCTCCATAGCTACCACTAGGATAGCTTTCAATAAAGGTTGTCTTAAACTTATTCACCGTAAGGGGTTGTTTGGACTGATACAAGGTGCCCACTATAATTAGTGGACAGCATATATCAGGCCAACTTCTCACATGGGGGATCCCCTAGATCCACCAACGGCATCAATGAACACGTATATCTTGGTGGTAGCGGACCCTGCCACAAGATACCATGAAGCAATACCCTCAGAACAGTCACTGCTCCTTTGCTAGCTAGGGCTCTACTCGGTGCATTCACTAGAGTGAGTTTCCCGAAGGAGGTTGATTTTAGATAGGGGCACGAATTTCATGTCTAGCTATCTGAAGGTGATATGGAAAGAATGCAGTGTTATTTACAATTTCACCACCCCATATCATCCCCAGACTCAGGGTCTGGTAGAGAGGTTCAAAAGGATTAACTCAGGAGGAGATGGGATGTTCTCCTACCATGCCTACTGTTTGCCTACAGGATAGTCCCACAAACAAAGGGTTGGCTTTAGCCCCTTTGAGTTGTCATTTGGGCTCTCAATAAGAGGGCCATTATGCCTGGTGAGATACTCTTGAGAAAAGCATCTCAAGGAAGCCAAGGAAAATGTGCGGGACTATGTGTTAGGCCTGTGATCTTGCATGACAGAGCACATGTACAAGGCAAGTAGAAAACTGGAAGCCAGCAAGAAGCTCATGAAGCACTGGTATGATCAAAAGGCTGCCATGCCTGAGTACACTCCAGGGCAATTGATGTGGGTGTTGGAGCTTGTGGCTCCTAGGGCCCTCCAGGACAAGTGGACTGGGCCCTATCCAATCTTAGAGAAGAAGGGTGAGGTTACATAACTGTTCAATCTGAACACAACCAGGAACCCTCACTGGGTCCTGCATGTCAATAGGTTGAAACCCCACCAAGACGGAGCAGACAAGACCATGTTAATTGTCACAGATGACTGAGGAGAGGAGGAAACTGAGCCAGTGCCAGACCTCCTCTGCAACAATGTGCAAGATGTGTCAGTAGAGGGAGTTGTATTCTCTCCCAAATTGACAGACCACTAGCACAGATACTGCAAGCAGGTGCTGGAGCAGTTTGCTGCTTTGCTCTCTTTGACCCCGGATATCACCAGCTGGTGCATTCATAATATTGACACTGGTGACAGCTACCATCAAGAACAAGTTTTACAGGTTGTCTGATATTGTCAGAGCCACCTTCAAGGTTGCAGTAGCTCAAATGCCAGAGTTGGGGGTAATTGAGCCCTCTGACAGTCCATGGGCCAGGTCAGTGGAACTAGTACCCAAACTTAATCTTCAGGGGGGAAAAAGGAGTTGAAGTTCTGTGTGAATTACAGAGGACTGAAGGCCGTTGTCATAATGACTGATGCTTACCCTATTCCTAGAGTGAATAAACTAATTGATAGGTTAGGGGCTGCTAAGTACCTGAATGCATATGATTTGACCTCAGGCTACTGTCAAATTACCTCAGTGAAGGAGCAAAGGCGAGATCAGCATTCTCCACACCAGAGGGACATTACCAATTCAAAGTAATGCCCTTTGGCTTAAAGAATGCCCGCCATCTTCCAAAGGTTGGTGAACAGGTCCTATCTGGGCTGGAGCAGTTCAGTGAAGCTTATCTCGATGATATAGCTGTGTACATTTCCACCTGGGAGGATCACATTGTTAGACCTGACATCCTTTGTGTGGTTTCCCCTATTTTTCTTCCTCTACCTCATGTACTTTTGACTAGGGGTGGGCGGAATTTGCGTAATTGCGTTACGCAAATCTCCGCGAAACGGTAAAAAATCTCCGCGAACACGCAGAAATTCCGCGAACACGCGGAATTGCTTGTTCGTGATGCTTTTTTCCTGTTCGCAATTGCTGTTTGCGTGCTCGGAGAGAAATATCTCGCGAACACGCATTTTGAAAACGCGAACAAGTAAAAATTTCGCGAAATCGCGGAAAGCAGACTTTTGAGCAATTTCGCGTTCTCCGCGGAATGCGAAATTACGCGAATTCCGCAAATTCCGCGAGCGGAACGGAATTTACCGCCCAGGCCTACTTTTGACTGTATGCTGGACTTCATTTTTGGTGGTTTCGATACTCTGTTTCTGTAAACAATGGTTTATTTAAGGCTTGGTGGATCTCAATTGTGATATTTTTAGACAGAGACAGTAAGTCCTATTTATTCTTAGGACACAACTTTATACAGTGTATTACAGACAAGTATGGGGCAGGACACATGTAAACATTGTCAGTCAATTAATCTATTCATTGCACAATATTGTTTCAATTTGCAAAGAGGTTTATAGATCTAGTGCTCACAGGTAAGTGAAAAGGTGTGCTGTGGTGGGTGATAAGACATTAAATAGACGCATTGAACTAACAACAAGAAGAGACAGACTCATTTTGGGTACTTTATTGCATACAAAATTAAGGTTTAGGTTGCTTTATGGTTAAAAGCGTTTCAATCTCATGTAATGAAGGTTATCATCAGTACAGATGTGTGAGCACCAAATATTTAATCAAGAGTCTGTAGTTTATGCAATACTTAGGTGAGGTACCAGCATATAGCAGGTCCCTGGTCAGGGATGGCTGGGTATCGGGTAGATCCCTATATTTAGAGCGATGAATCAGGGTCATTATTTTCAAGGGCCAGGCGGTGGCTCCAGTTGACAGGGCAAACCTCTGTTCCAGAGTAAGGTATCAAGAGCGGATTGCTGTATTTTAAGTCAATGAATCGCGTGGAGAGTGAATCAAGAGACCGGGCAGTAGCTCCGGGGTCCTCGGGAGAATGCCAGTTTAGATACTCTGGGCACTTTACCACTGCTGCTCACTGCTAAAGTGCAAGTGCTCCCAAGGTAAATTACAATTCTGATTGGTCATCCATCATTGGCAAATTTTATTTACTGGTAAGTCCCTAGTAAAGTGCACTATGTTTGCCCATGGCCTGTAAATCAAATGCTACTAGTGGGCCTGGAGCACTGATTGTGCCACCCACATGAGTATCCCTGTAAACCTATCCCAGACCCGCCACTGCAGTGTCTGTGACTGCACTTTTCAACTGCCAAGTCGCCCTATCAAGAATACCCACTTGTCAGGACCTAACCTTTCATTTTACTACATGCAAGGTACCTCTAAGATAGGCTCAAACTACCCCTATGGGAAGGTTGCAGTGTATGTGAAAGGCAGGACACTGATACTGGTGTGTTTTTACATTTTCTAATAGTGGAATACTGTCAATGTCATTTTTCACTATTGCAAGGACTAGCTATCCCATAGGCTATCATTGAAGCTGCCTTGTAACATTTTACAAATGTAACTTTCAATAGGGAACAGTTAGAGATTTGGAGTTTTGTGTGTTTGACAATGCCACTTTTAGAAGTGGGTATTTTCATGTTTAGCCATCCTTGTACCTCTGCCTGCCTTTGGAATCAACGTCTGGTTTAGGCTGAAAGAGGCTTGTTTGTGCATTCACTCTAGACAGTTACACAAAGGGAGTTTAGGTGAGACCTGCATATTCTGTGGCCCATTAGAAGGCTGATGGGCCTTCCTGAGCTAGAGTGGTGTGCGGAGCTGTCACCTGCACCTGAAAAGGGCTGTGCCTGGCCTTTCACAGTGCTGTCTCCACCCAACTAGAGTATGTCTGGAGCCAGGATCAGGTAGGACAAGAACTCATGCACTACAAAGACTATCCTTTGAAATATCCCTACTTGAAAGGCCAAAATGGGTATAAGTATTGGACCTAAAACCCCAGACTTTTAAAACACTTCTGGACTAAGAGGACCCTGTCAAAAAGAAGAGCTGAAGACCTACATGGAGGAGTACTACTCCTTTGCTGCATGTTGCTTTGCTGGATTGGCCTGCAGTTGCTGCTTCTCTCTGTGGGCAGTGGAAAGTGCTAGACATTTACTTTACTTTGGTATCCTGCTTAAGAAGATTCTCCAAAGGATTGATGTAGAGCTTGCCTCCTGTTAAGAAGACTCAGGGACACAAAGACGTCACCTGCAGCATCATTGAACTCCATTGTTGGGAGTTCTGACCTGTATTGTGGTGCCAATTCCAGTTCTGGATCCTTGGAGGCTGTTTTTGCTACAAAAAGCATCAAGAAGACATCAAAATTGAGACATCACCCTTCCAGAGCCTGTTTTTCTGATACAGCACTGCAGTGTGCGAGCAATTCCCAAGCATTGCCGCCGTGCAGCTGAAGAAATTGATGCAGTGCCTGTTGACGTTCGAAGAAACTGCCGCAGCCAGAGTTCAGAGGATCATGTCTCTGAAGTCTGAGACCCATGCACTGATTCTAATGCAGGCCCTGCTGTGTGGCTGAAAGAATTGACACATTGTTAGACAGTAGCTGATTAAATCAATGCAGTGCCTGTTTGCTGCCACTGCATCGCCATCTAGCGCATCTGGATTCCCACGCAGAACACCTGTGCATCAAGTTTTTCTGATGCATCACCCACAGACCAAAAATGTGTGGGATTTCGACGCATCAATTCCCCCTACAGTCCGGAGTCAACGCAATACTTCTACATGCAGCAGAACTGATGCATCACCTCCCCGTGGCCTCAGGAACCGACGCATCGCTGTGTTTTCCAATGCTTCCCTCCTCTTCTGCTGTTTTGCTTAGTGGATGTTGACACATTAGAGGTACTTTGAGTAAAAATCACGCATCCATAGAGTTTTCTGGATAGAATTGCTTGAAACATTTAGAAAGTCAAATTTTGAGTTGTGTATGTTGTTTTTTTATCATTTTGGTTTTGTTTGTTCTAGATAAAGACCCTTAGTTTTTTTCTAAAGTGGTGTGGTGTCCATTTGCAGTATTTTCACTGTGTTACTGTGTGTCTTATGTACAAATACTTTACACATTGCCTCTAGAACAAGCCTGACTGCTTGTGTGAAGCTGCCAAAGGGGGTGATCAGGGGTTATCTGGGTGTGGAACTCTCTTATCCTGACTAGAAGAAAAGGTCCCTACTTGGACAGGGTGTATATCACTGCCAACTAGAGACTCCCATTTCTAACACACTTAAGCTACCTGAAGGAAGTCATGCTGGCCCTGCAACAGGCAGGCCTGAGTATTACAGCCAGAAAGTGCCAAATAGGGCAGATGTCAAGTGTGTATCTGTGCCACCTTGTAGGTAGAGGCCATGTACAACCTCTCCAGGCCAAAATCCAAACCATTTTGGATTGGACAGCTCCCACAACCCAGACAAAGGTCAGGGCCTTCCTTGGTTTGGCAGGGTAATATAGATGATTTATTCAGATCAATGGGACCACTGTGGCTCCACTGACAGAACTCACTTACAAAAAGTTGGCAAAGAAAATCATGTGGACCCAAGTGTCAGAAGGTCTTTGACACTCTGAAAGAGGCTCTATGTTCAGCACCAGTGTTACTCGTCCCTCACTACATAAAGGAATTTGTGGTTCAGATAGATGCTTTAGAACAAGGGAGTGGGGCAGTGTTGACACAAGTAAATGAAGATGGACTTGATCAGAGAGTTGCCTTCACTAGCAGGTTACTTCTCTCCAGAGAACAAAGGTGGAGTGCCATTAAGAAGGTTTTTGCTGTGGTTTGGTCCCTAAAAAAGCTGAGACCATACCTGTTTGGTACTCACTTCCATGATCAAACTGTTCACAGACCTTTCAGATGGCTCATTAGATGAGGTGGAGAATCCAAAGATATAGAGGTGGTTCATTTCCCTAAAAGGGATGGACTTTAAATTGGAACACAGACCTGGGACTGCCCATGCCAATGCAGATGGACTTTCCAGGTGTTTCCATGTATCTGATGAGGACTACCAGGGTGTAGGTTAGTTACTCATCATCTTTAGTTTAGGGAGGTCACGTGAGAAAGTCATCTTTTTTGCCATGATCATCCCTATTACTTGACTGATACTGCTGATAACTGACTCTGACTGCCCCCTGGGCTCTGCTTACTAGGCCAAGGGCTATTGCTCTGAACAGAAAAGATATATGGTAATTAGGTGTATTTACAGTTGCCACTGACAACTTACCTGCAAGTCCCTAGTATATGGTGGGGCATGTAGGTTTAGAGGCCCAGCAGCTTTGAGGCACTTAAGTGTGCACTGCTGGGTGGCCTGCTGTCATTTTAAAAGTCAGGCCTGCTTTGCAAGCTGCTTTTAAATTGAAATGACATGCAAAGGATTTAAAGGTACTTCCAAAGTACTAAACTACCTTTTTTTACATACAAGTCCTCCCTAAGGTCTACCTTAGGTTCCCCCAGAGTAGGGTGCCATGTAAAAGTAAGCAGGGATATTTTAAAATATGTTTTATATGCCCTAGTGAGGGGAAAACTATCAATGTTGTTTATCCTCCATTGTAGTATTTTAGCTCCATAGGCTAACATGGAAATGCTGTAATATAGTGCAACCATTGACAGGAGTGATCTAAAATAATATGTCAAGGATTTAAAAGATTAGTATTGATAAACCCAGCAACTTGCCACTGTAGAATTTATCATCACTAATACAGAAAATAAGTTATAGACCTTTCTTTTCTGGGACCAAAATCCAGCTTTCTAACAGCCTCTCCTGATTGGCCAGCCCTTTACAGGTTAAGCCAAACTGCTCTGGTGAGGTGATAAGTGGCCTGCATAGAGATATAGGTAATCTGGTGGGGGAAGCTTTGCAGCTACAGAGAACAGGCTGGGTACACAAACTGGGCTTCAAAGAGAACAGGACAGTACGGAATGCCAGCCAGGTCTACCCCCTCTTCCTGTAGCCCTCCCCGGCCAGATGGGAGATTCAGGAATGGAATTTGCAGGAGGTCTGGAATGGGAGTGTTAAGAGAAAGGAGCCACACCATTAGGTTAGCTTAGCCTGTTTTTACTCCCAAGGAGATACATTTTCCAGCTTGAATTTTATAGTACAGTGCTTTGTGGGACAAGAATATGCCACAATTTGGAGGAAGCAGTCATGCTTTTGGGTGGCACCTTGCACCCCATTGTTCAGGCATGCCCCCCTACTTGTTACCCCAGAAATGTAGATAACTATGTGAGAGCTGCATAGCAACTCAAATCTGCTGCCTGAAACTACAGGGCGAAGAAGGTCTGCCCTGCTGGAACCCTGGTCTGCACCCCAAATGATTGCCCTCTGAAAGACTGCTCCTGCTGCACACCTGGAACTACATCCCTGGGGATGTTGCCTTGCTTAAAAGGAGATTAAGCAGTGCACTCCCTGAAAGCAACAGGTTAACAGAGCTCACATGCACCATCTCCCAAAAGAAGTCCCCAGTCTGGAGTGTGTCCATGGTACCTTTAAGAATGTGGCTATGTACATTGTGGAAATGGTAGTCCTAAACTTCCAAAGACCATCCCAGAGCTTCTAGAACCTTGGATTTTTGTTTTGGGCACTTTGAACTCTCAAGAGGAACTTCTAGAAGATGTTCCAGATGTTTAAGTTTAGATGTTTGGAGAAGTTTGGAGCAACTTTTGGAAAAAGCTATATAAGGTGACTGATATGTCGATGAGAGTCAGGCCGCTGACGTTGAACCATGACCCGACCTAGATTTCAGGTTTGTCCCACTGAAATCTCCAGAGCTCAAGACTTCCAGACTTTCACCAAGGCCTCACGTTGAGCCAAGCTGGCCTGAAGAAGAACCATGCTTGACGATGAGAGAAAAACCTCCAGATAAGTTTCAAAGTAAAAATGTAAAATTTTGACCAGATCCTCCAGCTTAGTGTATCTGACCAGGGCAACCAGATGCCCCAAGTTGACTCTATATGTTTTAAGCACTAGAAAGTGTTTACTCTTTAAAAATTCATTTCTCCAGTTCCCTATATTGGATTTTTGACATTTTTGTGTCATTTTAATCATAAAAAATATTTCCTATTCCTATACATTGATTGTGTATTTTTATTGTGTGTTGTATCTTGCTCATTTAATGCTTTGGAGATTTTAGATGTTTTAACACCTGTCCCCTAAGTTATTCCTGCCTGCTCGCAGCCAGCTACCAAGGGTTGATCCAGGGGCTATTGTATTGAGACCTTGACTGGGACTTATAATGCATTGGTGGCCTTATGGCTAGTGGTAAATGCACAGCGTACCCCTCCAATAATCCACCTTCCAACAGTGTTGGTTTACTTATTTTCAGCTTTCATTGAGCCCCTCTAATATTTGTTTACAAATATTCTCTGAATTACTTTGCTTTTTGGTTGTTTTGTAGTGTGCATTGATATGAATTAGACTTATTTCTCACTGTTCTATTTCCTTTTTTTAGCTCCCCTGTTTTGCCTGATTTTTAGGTATTGAAATGACCATCTGGCATGCTACTCTCCATCTCAGTAAGTCTTCTATGCCCCCACCTATAAGTGTCTCTGATTTGATCAGGTTTGATAAAGTTGTTCATTTTTCTTGTAGGCCCTGGCGCCTAATTCATATTATACATTTGTCGCAATGATGATCCCCTTATTTTTTTTTTATGTCAAATGTTATGGACACAGGTGGTTAATTGGATGATGATCTAGGTTAAAATAAAACGCTGGATACATAATTAAACTGTTCATGTTTATTTGTGTATTTTCTAAACACCAGTGTTAGCCATTGTTGTATGTACACATTAATGTCCCTAAATTCAGTGTAGTTGAATAAGCAGCTCCTGTCCTGTATGCATCATTATCAGTATGGCATAGTGGCATCCCCTTGGGATACTGCTCCACCAGATCTAAAGTGGCCTCGTTTTCTCAAATTCAAAATTACTAGGTACACGGCCACTAGAGTATTTTACTGGATGCCAAGCCACTCCATCTAATACAGTGCATGGTCCTCTAGACAGGGGCTGAGGGCACACAGATAGACTGATCCCTTCCCAGCCTCCACTAGCAAGATGGGGTAGAAGGCAATGTTCACTGTCATAGAAGAACATGCCCCATATACCCTCTTGAGCTTCTACCCCAGCCATCCTCATCCTCAGCTCCATACTCAGGTGTGCCCCCTGCTGAGCGTAGGTGGTTAACCTGGCTGGATTTGTTTTAGGAAATGCCAAATTACTGGAACGAATAAATTCAGGATCTGAAGCAGAATTCCACACTGCAGAGCCAAATGCTTATTACGGCTGTATTTTGATGGGGAGAAAATGGACAGAATTGATCATCCTTTTCAGGTATTTCCTTGTCCTAAATCTAGTCAGTTCGTAATGAAGGCCTTCTTTATTCCTTAGCACGACAGCAGTGACCTTCGGCTACATTTCCATGAAGTTGGTTTTATTTAAAGTTGTCTTTCAGTCATATTATTTTCCAATGTTTTTTAATTGACTTGCCTGAAAAGGTTATTCGAGGCACATATTAAGAAATCCCCATGGCATGCATTTCTGTAACTTCTGAACAGTCCATTCTGTGCAAACTAGTTTTTCAAGACACATCATTGCCAGATTTAATTAGTGATGTTTTAACATTTTATTCATAATCAACGGAAAACAAGAAGGCCAAATCAGTGGCCCTTGACTTAATTTAAACGTGCTATAATAGCTGACATTAATGCAAACAAACCGTTGCAAACCACCAATTAGCCCTGAAATGGAAATGTCCACAATTATCCTCTATTGTCAGACAAGAGTTTAATGTTGCATATGATTTGATTTCCATGAATTATTTCACAATAGTCATTAAATATGACATTTGAACGTGTCCTAATTTGTAAAACAGCATGTTAGGGGAAGAAATCAAGACAAATTCAGCATATTTTTAAATGTCTTGTAAAATCGCCCTTCCTAAGCACTTTAACTCCAATTAAATTATTTTATTCTGACTGGTCAACACGCTCAGATGGGGATGAGGACAAAAACGTCGACAATGAACAGCAATGAAAATAAATCGTTTTGTAAACATACCGGGGCATATTATCAAGAAGGGCGTTAAAATTATTGCCACTTTAGCGGCAGGAAACTGCTGCTAAAGCGGCGATAATGGGCTTGATAATATGCCCTTGAGAATTCCAATAGAAACCCAGAACATGGGCTTCTATTGGAATTCTCAAGAGCATATTATCAAACCCATTATCGCCGCTTCGCTGCTAAAGCGGCGATGATTTTAATGCCGTTCTTGATAATATGCCCCACCAAAGGAGACAGGTGGCATGGGGACCATCCTATCCACGCTTCCTAAGCAATATAATATGACAGATACAATCAGATCAATGTATGTGTACATTGGACTTACTCCTGACTAACTCGCGATTTTTCGAGAGTAGGAAACAAGGGGCATATCAACAAGGGCCTTATCTCCGCTTTTTTAGCTTTAAAAGCCAAAAAGCGGAGATAAAACTATCACCCTATTCACAAGTGGGTGCTAACATGCATTAGCGCATGTTAGCACCCGTTTTCCCGACGCCTCGCCTTGCATCTCTAATGAGATGCAAAGTGGGCGGCACTGGGCAGTACTGCTTGTAAATTATTGCTGATGTGCACATCGCGATATTTACAAGGAGGCCCATGCATTTTAGCAGACGTTAGTTTTTGGTGAAAACCGCGGTTTTTGCCAAAAACTAACGTCTGCTAAAATGCTGACTTAGCTATATTTATCATTGGGGGTGGATTATGCTCTGATACGACCACAGGGTCGTATCAGCAAGGTTATCGCCGTTTTCCATGGAACATCGCTGGAAAACCAGCGATGTTCCATGGAAAACTCAGATATCGCTGGAATAATTATCACCATTGCGCTATGCGTTGTTAATACAGCGCTAGCATGGCGATAATTTCCAGCGATAGCCGGCGATAAAAAACTCTCACGCTAAGCGCGGCCAGCGATAATTATCGCTGCCGCTTGATAATATGCTCCGAAGTACTTAAGGCTTACTCCTCCTTTACTCCTGGACTTTGAGTGTTGCAAGAGTAAGTGACAGCAATTTGTGAATCGGGCCTGTGATTTTCGCAGCATTGCACAAACGTCTTGGCCAGTCTATCCGATATTTACACAGAAAGGCTTAGCTCTAGGATCTGCATACAAATTGTGACTTTCACGAAAATTATAACGATCTGAAAGAATAGTCCGTTGATTGTTGCATTTTTCCAGGGATACTGATACCACGTCTAGGCTGGGAATGTAGCTTTCAAGTGTGTGTGGATAACTAAAAACTCACACGTTGTGGGTGTTCAAACGTTTGGTTAAGGAACTCAGCGTGGAAAGTCATCACTGGAGCAGATTTATTTAGATGTAATATTACACCACGTTAGTGTAATAATATGTCTCAGAAAATCCATTAGTGAGTTTAAAGTTACATTTGAAAATACTAAGGCCCCTTAGCGGGTAAGGTATGTCTGGCTATAAACATACGTTTATGGCCAAAAGTACCTCAACTGTGACTGTTAGAATTTCACAAAAGGGTTCCTGCAATGAATACTGCAGACTTTCACAAGTCCAGAAAACTTTGCAGTAATTGTTCCAGTAGTGGCTGCTACCAAACGGGGGTGGTGGGGCTGGGAATGGAGACGGGGTAGGGGGGGACGGTGAGGGGAGCAGAGGGGGGTATAAAGAAATGAAAAGGCACTTACCTGAATACCACTGGCTGCCACCTCTCCTCCTGTCAGGCTCACCTGAGGTCTCTGCGGAGACAGGAAGCAGGAAACAGAAGACCGTTCCCCACGTCCCTCCACCACCAGTCCGCCCAACAAAGTCAAAGCAGAATAAGTGGATGGGGGGAAGAGGGGAGACAAGGGAATGAGAAATAAGGCAGGTCCAGCGCACTTCCAGCACCTCGAGAGCCACCACTGAGATCCAAATGAAGTCCTGCAGACAAAAGGCGACGTTAGCAGCCAGTTAGCTTAATAAGTAGACCAGCAATGACTCAACAAGTAACCCAGGATCTACCTGTAATGCTCCCCTCTTCCTCGGATGGTCAATCAAAAGGACAAATGACTTAAACGACCAGTGTGAAACTCCTACGAAGAAACAATAGCGTTAAGTATATACCTCCTATGGGCTCTAACCAAATGTATAGAGTGTCTCTACTCTTCTTACCCTTTTAAAGGAGCAGTGTCAAGGACTGTTAAGTGGCAGCGTTAAACCCTTTGGTTGTTATCAGCACAACCAATAATGTCCACTCATATGCTATAAGGTAGATTGTTCTCGGCACAATCCTATTGGAATCCTCTGATGCTTGTTAATGGCTCCTTGTCATACCGAGCATCACAGGAAAAGCATAACAAAAAAGGTCATTCGTTTTCGTAACGTTTTAGAAACATATAAGACACTACAACATGTAGGGATTAGCACAGCAGGAATTGGGGTTGCATAAATGTGTAGCGGCTAATCATATAAGTAGATGTAGATGCCACAACGTCTATGTACAAGCCCCTCTCTCCCACCCCGAGAGACTATGATTCAAGGAAGGACGAAGGGTAACTGATGAGAGCTTCAAAACAGCCCGCTGCGAGCGCTTCAACGAAGGGACAAGCCCCTCCAAATGCACGTGAGCGCGTTACCGCCTGAATGGGGGTGAAGTTCCCGCGAAGAACCAGTCCGACAAGCTTCTAGGGACTCCAGTTCAGGCCGCTCACTCAGAGATTCAAAACGGAAGAATCAGGAATCCAGGTGCAACGCTTCTCCTCGGACGAACAAGCTCCGGATGCGGAAGGGAATACCCGGAAGTGACGTGTCGTCTCAACCACTAGAACGCGAAGCGTCATGCTGTCCAAAACGAGGAGTTCTATATTGAGGGATGCGGAAGTACACATGCGGCCGCGACTCCTTCTCGAGCACAGGTATGACACCTCCGTCCTCTCTGCAGCAGAAAACACCCATCTTCCCAGAATCCTTTGGCCAATCCGGATGCTGCCTTACAGCAGCGTTGCAATTGATCTCTGAGTGCGGTGGTTCGGTGCTCAGAGAGGGACCAGGAGGCTGGGCATGCTCTCCACCTGGCTGTACAATACAGCCTGTGGAGAACATGCAAAGTGCTCATGACGGGCTGGCCGTCCCGAGAAGGCCGGCCAAACAGTCATGCGCACTTTAAGTGCAGCCACCACTCCTCCTCCCTGTGACGCGGGGAGCCCAGCCCCTCCCCGCCCTAACAACCTGCCTTCAACAGCAAGCTCAATACAAAAAATAAAATGATAATAACAGAACCTTATTATCATTTTTTAAAACTGATCTTGCAGTTGAAGCAGTGGCGCGATGCTCCTGCGCCTTAGCGGAGGAGCCGTCACTAGTTCCCATGCAGGGGAAGAGAAGTGGGCATTACAAGGCATGGTTTGCTTTGTATGTTTGTGAACGATCACAAACGGAAGTTTGCCAACATTCACAAACACCGATTTGACTCCTTCCCACAATGGAAATGGTAATAAAGTAGCTCTCCCTCCCATGATGACTAATGTCAATAGTCAGATTTGCTGGGGGTACAATGGAGTGATTTCTTAACTGCAATAAATATCTTCCCTGAGAAGAAAGCAAAAGTGCATATTGTCGCAATGGTCTCCATTATACCTTGGCATAATTTTATATTCCCTTGCTCAATTTGCCACTGGTTTCAAACTCGCCTGACTGAGGACGGCTGATTAGCCAGAAACCGGTCCCAGGATGCTTGTTTCCGGTCCAGGAACGACATGGCTTGGCAGTTCTGGCTGGACTGTTCCCATGAGGCACAGGGTTAGACTGATTTGCATATGGCCATGTCTGAACTGGGGTGGCGGAGTGAGCTAAAGAATGATGATGGATTAAACCCGGATCAGTTGACGGGGGCTTGCAATGTTCAACACTCCGTCCACCATCCTCTTTGGTTTTGCTTTGTTTGCCCAAAGTTGGCAGGGTATGCCCAGACGTGGGTCCCTTGCTCATTTTGCCACTGGATTCAAGCTAGCCTGGCTGATGATGGCTAATTAGCCAGAAACCGGTCCCAGGATGCTTGTTTCTTGTCCAGGGAAGACATTCTTGACAGTTCGGGCTGGACTGTTCCCATGAGGCACAGGGTCAGACTGATTTGCATATGGCCATGTCTGAACTGGGGTGGCGGAGTGAGTTAAAGAATGATGATGGATTAAACCCAGGTCAGTTGACTGGGGGTGAGCGCTTGCAATGCTCAACACTCCGTCCACCATTCTCTTTGGTTTTGCTTTGTTCACCCTAAGTTGGCCGGGTATGCCCAGAGGTGGGTCCCTTGCTCACTTTGCCACTGGATTCAAGCTAGCCTGGCTGATGACGGCTGATTAGCCAGAAACCGGTCCCAGGATGCTTGTTTCCGGTCCAGGGAAGAAATGGCTTGGCAGTTCGGCCTGGACTGTTCCCATGAGGCACAGGGTCAGACTGATTTGCATATGGCAATGTCTGAACTGGGGTGGCGGAGTGAGCTAAAGAATGGCGATGGATTAAACCCAGATCAGTTGACTGGGGGTGATTGCTTGCAATGTTCAACACTCCGTCCATCATCCCCTTTGGTTTTTCTTTGTTCGCCCTAAGTTGGCAGGGTATGCCCAGACATGGGTCCCTTGCTCACTTTGCCACTGGATTCAAGCCAGCCTGGCTGATGACAGCTGATTAGCCAGAAACCGGTCCCAGGATGCTTGTTTCCAGTCCAGGGAAGACATGGCTTGGCAGTTCGGGCTGGACTGTTCCCATGAGGCACAGGGTCAGACTGATTTGCAAATGGCAATGTCTGAACTGGGGTGGCGGAGTGAGCTAAAGAACGATGATGGATTAAACCCAGATCAGTTGACTGGGGGTGAGTGCTCGCAATGCTCAACACTCCGTCCATCATCCCCTTTGGTTTTGCATAATTTTATGGTATGCAAAATTACACAAGGTGGGAATAGGGTACAGGGACTGGGCCGCCTGACATTTCCAGAAGTATGCCTGGTGCACTTTCCAGGGCTACTTATGGGAGTGTTTGCATACTAAAGAAAAAGAAACATTACGTTCATATGGAGATGTTAATCTCCACATGCACCCCGACAGGTTTTTTTCATGAATCGGCCCCCAGATGTAGATTTACACCTATAAATGGATACATTTGAGCACTGTAGTATAACTGAGGCCTACAAAAACCTGAGAATATATATATGCCTTTGTGACAGCATGCCATTTACTATCAAGAAATATTGAACTCCAAAGCAAGCAATGCATCTTGCCACTAAAACCGAAAAGCATTGTTCCTAAAATTGGGAAGATGAAAAGAGGCAGTCTAGATAAGAGGGTCTGGTATTCAAAAACTGGTTAAAAAATCTGAAATTCATACCCAATTACATATGCCTAAGTTTGAAGTTTTCTGATATTTTATGAATTCATAAGAATACCTGGTGTGCTCCCTCGATTCTACAAGTCATAGATGATCTGGGGGACTCACATGCAAAAGCATTCACACACATATGTTGAGACTCACAAAAAATAAGAAAGTTCAGGAGGTGATCACAGCCTGAACATACATTGTTTACTTTTTTTTCTCTTCACAAAACATTCAAAGGAGTAATCCTGGAAAGCTGTGCCTTTCTGTGTGGTCTCCTATTTCTGCTGTGCAGATTTATCTGTAGTTGAAAAGTTCCAAAAACATGAAAATGATCCCATGCGATGGAAATTACTTGTTCATCTTTCTATGGCCCTAATACCGACGATCCTATTGTTTTAGCTAAACTACAAGAAAGTCTGATTACGGCGAACCCTCCTTTGGTAATAGGACGTGATTTTAACATCCGGCTTGACCCTGCTAAAGATAGATCCAATTTGAGTCATGTTATAGGGAGCCCGCGATCACGTAGGGTTATGAAAAATCTATTACTTAATATAAATTTGGTAGACCTCTGGAGGGCTAAGATGGGTGGTGCCCAAGGTTTTACTTTCCATTGCAAAAAAACCCACCATTCCTCCAGAATAGATTATGTGTTGGTTAATAGAGAAACACTTGATAATTTTCTCAATATATCAGTTTTGCAGAGCCATTTATCTGATCATGCCCCCCTTTTGTTTTTTATTTTCCATGAACGGCAACCACCCGCAATCAAGATGGACGCTGAACAGAACAATGTTATCTGATTCAGGAACTGTTCAGTCCATCAGAGAGTCCTCTCTTGAATTTTTTTACTGTCAACTTAGGCTCCACATCAATAGACTATGTATGGGATGCCTATAAGGCCAGTTTGAGAGGTACGTTACATGGCCTAATAAGCTCCAAGAATCGAACAAAGATCTTGGAACTACAGACCTTGGAGAGTGGGATATCCGCACTAGAACTGGAAAGGGGCAGCATTAATTTAGAGGACCCTCAAAAAATGATGCAGATAGGGAAGAATCTGGAGGAGGCCTGACAGGACCTTAGGTGCTTCCTGGATTTGAAATGTAAGGCCCAATGGCAAGCAAGAAATATGGACATTTTTGAGTATGGGCCCTATTGGCTTGGAAGGCAAGGATAGATCGGGCAAAAAATAATATCAACGAACTCATTATTGACAGCAGTGGGAGTAAATCTAGTAAGCCTGAAGAGATGCAAGAATGCCTCTCATCTCTTTTTCCAGATCTGTACAGGGAGAACCTAGACCTCTTCCAGGACCTGATATCCTCCTGGCTAAGGGATAAATCTCTATCTATTCTCACTGAATCTTCCAGAGATGTTCTCGATGCGCCCATAACCATTGAAGAGATTAGGGTTTAAATAAAGAGATCAAAAAATAAAAAGGCTGCCGGTCTTGACGCTCTCCCCAATGAAGTATACAAACTGTTACTTGATGAACTTCTACCTGTACTCCATACTTTATTCAATTCAGTTTACTGCTCCCCTGGGGTGATACCCAGATCTTGGAAGGAGGCCACGACCGTTTTAATATTAAAGCCAGGAAAGGACCCCCTGATGGCTGATTCCTACCGTCCGATCTCCCTGCTGAATGCCGATTACAAGATATTTATTTGCATTCTGGCAGGGAGATTGGCGACATTGGCACCAAGCCTCATCAATGTTGATCAGAAAGGTTTTATGGTGGGGGGAGTAATTCAGGAACAAACCCAATTATTGATAGGCAACATCGATTTGGCCGAAACAAGGGTGGACCCCCTGGCAGTAGTGGCCTTAGATGCTGCTAAGGACTTCAACCGGGAGTGTTGGAGGTACCTTTGGGGGGTTTTGGAGGCTATGGGTATGGGCCCTATCTTCGTGCAGACTCTAAAGAACTGTTATTTGGGTGCAACTGCGAAGATTCTTCTGAATGGTTCCCTGACTCCAAGCTTTGATATTCAGAGAGGGACAAGACAGGGGTGCCCCCATCCCCCCTCTTATATAATATTTACATCAAGCCCTTAGCGCAAACTATCAGATTGGATAATACTATCAGTCCATTTAAATCACAAAATTATCAGTGTAAAATAGCATTGTATGCCGACGATGTTATAGTCTACACCAGTGATCCAGAGCTTTCAATGCCACGGCTCGAAAACCGGCTGAAGGAGTTCGGTTCGATCTCAGGGTATCTAGCCAATTCAGCTAAAACTGAAGTCATGTGTTGGAACACTGTGTATAGAGGTGGCCCCACCAGCAAAGAATTCAGGTACTTAGGTGTTAAAATCATTAAGGATCTGAATAAAATCCCTTTGATAAATCTGGGGATAATTGAAAAGGAAATTGATTACCTTTTCACTAGATGGAAAAACCTCCCTTTGACGATCTATGGGAGGGTCAATCTTGTGAAAATGTGTGTCTTACCTAAGTTGACTTACCTTTTTAATGCAGTTCCCTTAACTTTCCCCCATAAGAATATAAGTAAGATCCAGGGGAAAATTGGGAGTTTTATATGAGGACACAAAAGTTCAAGGATGTCATGGAAAAAATTAAGAAGGAAACTCTTAAAAGGTGGGCTGGCTCTTCCGGACATTAATTGGTATTTGATGGCTTTCCAATTTAAGGGCATCAGGATGTTGTTGACTATCCCAGAGGAAACAACGTGGGGCAGACTATTGGAAGAAATGGCATTGGCTGAGGGAGGTAGTGGACAAGGAGGGTTCTTATATAAATTTGGGGCCCCAAGGTTTTTTAAACGGGTTCGTCTTAAGGTTCTCAAGGCTGCCTTGATGACCTGGTACAAAGTGAGACATATATGGGGCATAGGTTATTTTTCTGAATTTGCCCCTATTTGGGATTCTCCGGGGACCCCTGCTTGCTTGTGTGATAGCTTGGCAACCCCGATTAAAAGAGCTGGTTTGGTGATGTGGTCGGATCTGGCGGATTCAGATGGGATTCTTCCATGGGAGATCTTACAAGCTAAGATCAGTTCTACATTTTCCAGGTTTAAGTTCCTCCAATTAAGATCATGGTATGAGGCAGAAGCGGGTGAAATTATAGGGAGTTGGGAACTCGAGCGAACACTGCAAGACCCTCAGCCTAAAAAGAAAGAAATAACTTTGTGGTACACAAGGCTCCTTGAAGCAGAGGATCCCAAGATTCCCTCTCAAGCATCGGTTTGGAACTTAACACCACTTGCCCATGGTATTGAAGACTTTTTTGAATAGTCTCTTAAGTTACTTAATAAATATATTAAGCCCGCCAGTTTAAAGAAAAAACACTTTTTTGTGCTCAATAGGCTCTACTATACTCCGGCCAAAATAGCGAAGTTTGCCCCGGTACCGGCTCCAAATTGTCCCAGATGTAAACTTGATAATGCAGAAGATATTCACATCTTTTTTGAATGCCCGGAGTTAAGCTCCTTCTGGAAAAATGTGGGGGACTCTTTAACGTCTATTTTTGAAACGGCTATAGAGATCGATCTCCACCTGGTGATTTTTGGTAAAAATGACCTTATTAACGAGGTGCTTTCACAGATCCACTTGGGCTTGTTGTTATACCTTGTACTGTTGGCCAGGAGAGATATCTGTATAAGGTGGAAAGATCCAATCCCCCTGGGCAGAGAAGGTTGGCTTAAAGCTGCGTTAAGCATGGCACGTTTGGAGCAAGACGGCAGAGAGGAAAACCAACACAATATCTGGTTCCCACTGCTAAGCTGGGGACGGCGCTTGCGACTGATAATTTGTTAAAATGGGTCCTATGATTACACCAGACCTCAACCACACGAGGAAGGCCATGCTGGCCAAGACAAACGCAGTTAGCCGAAGGGCACCCAGTTACAAACAAGTCGGCTTGTTAAACCAGCCAACGTCTTTGGTGAGATGAGGATAAAAAAAAAAAAAGGATCCCATGCACGCACTTTTTTCTCAGCTAGGAAAATATTTTTTCCCTGCAGAAAAAATCCTTCCCCTAAACCCCCAGCATATCTAAAGGTGATTTGTTCCCCATCCCAATCTGGAATGAAAACTATGTCCGCTCAGGGCAGGATAGATTTAGTACATTTCCCAGGGTGCAAAGTGGATAAACTGGAGTTTGGAATGCCAATAAATGTTTGTGGGCTTTACCAAACTTCCAAGGAAACCATCCCTTCCCACCTTACAAAATCCAGACATGAATAAAAAACGTATATTTAGTTGTACATTTAAAGCAAAACTTATTTTTGTGATAGGCCCCATAGTGTATATTGCTACATCCCAAAATAGCACACCAGACTGCATATTTCATTTTTTTAAGTTTCTCTACGAAAATATTTGCTAAATTTGTTTCTGACGTAAGTGTGATCCTACAAGAGCAAATTTCTGCCTTATTACTATTGGCCTTAGTGAACCAGGTCCCTTGTTCTTTCTGGCGCGCATTGGGCAGTGGTGTTGACTCTCTTGCAATAACCCTAACTCTCTGTTGCTTTGGAGTACCTAGTAATGTTTTATTTTAGATTTTGTTTCAATGCTCTTACTGCCTCTAACCTATGATTTTCTGTTCTCAGACTTTTCTTTTTTTTCCTTTTTTTGGAAGCTAAGCTGGGTCAAATAGAAAAATACCTACTAGAGGCAGACAAAGGAAGACAATTTAAAGGGTACTGAACGGGTGGAAGAATGTACTCCTACAAGGAGTACAATGTCATATGACCTTGTCAGTGATCTGCTTCCTGTCCTGCACAGCTCTGCATGGTAGCTGCTGCCCCTTGCAGGCTCTCAGACCCTCGCTGGTAGGTGATTTGAGGCCCTCCTCCACTCGCAGGCTCCCCCCTGCACCTCATCCATGGTGGTCCAGTGGGGAGTATCTTTGTTCTGCTAGTGGTCTGACTTCTGTTCTTTTGCTTTCTGCCCCTTTGCACTCTTTTTTTGCTGTTTTTCTGTCTTCACCATTTTCTGCTGTTTTTTACTTTTTCACTCTTTTCCTCTCTGTTTGTGCCATGCCCCTGCAGCTGCTCGACCCCGTGGCCCACCCTATCCTAGCACCACATTTCCTGCTCCCACCTCCCAGCTGTCCAGCCCTCCCACTCTCACTACTTAGTCGCGGCCGCTGTGCGCCTGCGCAGCGGGCACACCGTCGGCACGCCAAAGGCAAGCTCCTTTGTGCCTGGACAGTGCCCAGTGCCACATACCCTGGTTTTCGGACCTTCCACCGATACAAAGCCAACACCTTACTCGCCCTCTACACCAAATTCCATGCCGCCTGTCACCTTGCGATGCCAAAGGACACCCAGGAACCTTTCTCCTGCCAAAACAGCAACTGCATTCTCACCCTACTCCACACTCCAGCTCGGCTGATCCCCATTCTCCTGACCAGCTCAGCTGCATCCTCAACACGTGCTCCCTCCACAGACATGGCATTGAAATCTGGGCCCTCCTGAACTCCGTCCCCCCGACATCGCCTTCCTCATGGAAACCTGAACATACCCCGGCTCGGGCCCAGACATTGCCATCGCCATTCCAGACGGATACAACATCACCCACAAGGACTGCACCGACCAACCCAGAGGAGGCATCGCCATTGTCCACAAGAACTCCCCCGACCTGACCACCCGCTCAGATGAGCCCATGGCAACCATGGAACATCTCCGCTTGCAGGTCCATACCAACTCCAAAACTACCCTCCGTGGGACTCTCGTCTACAGAGCTCTTGGCCCCCATCTGCTCTTCACCAATGCCTTTAAATGACTTCATCGCAACCCAAGCTCTCGCATCCCCGGACTTCATCCAATTAGGCGACCTCAACTTCCACCTGGACCAGAACATGACATCCCTTCTGGAGAACCTCACCAACATCAGACTTGTGCTGCTATTCACCTCTCCAACCCACGCAGCAGGATGCACACTTGCCCCATCTTCTCAGCCCGCGAAAACATCACCTATAGCCACAACTCTGAACTCCTCTGGACCGACCACCACAGCGTCCACTTCACCTCTACCAAACCCACTGCACACTAACACAACTACTGCCCCCGTCTGCCGCAACTGGAGCAATGTCACTGAAGAACATCTAACCGCCTCCCTCAGCACTACCATACTGCCGAGTTCCACAGATACCAATACCTTAGCATGCAACCTCCACCAATGGATCTTCAACTGCTCCGATGCTATGGTGCCCCTCAAGATAGCACCCGATAAGTAACAAACCAAGAAGGTTCACTCCCCCCCTACCCTAGTTCAGACGCACCTGTAGATGGCTTGAGAATAGATGGAGGAACAACAAAACCCAAACCCAAACAAAACTTCAAAGCAGCCGTCTCCACACATCACACCCTCCTCAAAACCACAAGGAAAACAACCCTTCATATCAGAATCAACGCCAATGCACACAACAGCAAAGAACATTTCTCCATCATCAAGGATTTCACCAAACCCCACAGCAAGAGCACAAAAGTCCTACCCCCCCAAGACCACTGCAACAAACTCGGCACCAACTTCCATCACAAGATCAAGCAGCAGCTTTGATACCCAAGACCCACCCATCACCCTGCCACCACCTCCCGTGACGAAGCCGCCCCTCAACAGACTCTGCTCAACTGGACCCTGATCACCACAGACAACACTCTCAAGACCATACAGAGTACTCACTACGGAGCCCTCTCGGACACCTCTCTGCAACACATCTTCCACAGAGCGTCCACCACCATCACCCTAACTATGCCACACCATCATCTGCTCCATCAAGACTGCCACCGACCCAAATGACTGGAAACACACCAAGATCAAACACCTGCTGAATAAACCATCTGCTGACCTTATAGACCTCAAGAACTTCAGACCCATCTCCATGCTCCCCTTTCCAGCCAATGTGATCGAGAAGGCCATCAATGCCCAATTCTCCGATTTCATCAAAGCCAACCACATCCTAGACTTCTCCCAATCCAGCTTCTGAAGCAAGCACAGCACCGAGGCTGCCCTCCTATCTACCACCGAAAACATCCGCTCCCTCCTCAACCGGGGAGAATCAGCAGCCCACATCCTCCTTGATCTCTCTGCTGTATTTGACACAATCTCTCACTACACCCTAATCACAAGACTCTATGACGCCGGCACTAACGACAACGACCTGGACTGCATCTGTTCCTTACTTGCCAGTAGAACACAGGGAGTCTGTCTTCCCCCGTTCCTCTAAGAACTCACAAAGATCAGCTGAGCCAAGCCCCATGCTTGTCAACAATTACATGGCCCCGCTCACAGCCATCGTCAAGAACCACGGACTCAACATCTTTTCCTGTGCCGAGGACATCCCTCATCAAAGAGCCCATCACTGCCAGAAACAACTTTCACAACGGGATGAAGGCTGTTGCCACCTGGATGTGAAAGAGCTGCCTTTAGCTCAACTCAGACAAGACTGAAGCCCTCATCCTAGGGCCCAATACCTCTGCTTGGAATGACTCCTGGTGGCCCGCTGAGCTAGGAGCCCCCCCACACCCACTGACCACGCACAAAACCTCAACATCATACTGGACTCTCCACTCACCATGAACCACCAGATCAACGCTGTCACCTTATCATGCCTCTACACTCTTTACCTGCTATGGAAAGCCTTCAGATAGAGCACCACTGAGGCCAGGTATATGGTCAACCACACACTTATCAGCAACAGACTTGACTACGGCAATGCACTCTATGCAAGCACCACCCAGAAACTCCTCAGAATACTTCAGAACATGCAGAACGCCACAGTCAGACTGGCCCTCAACCTCTCCCGCCTCAGTCACACCTCTGAACACCTAGGAGAACTCCACTGGCTTCCAGTCAACAAAAGAGTCACCTTCAAGTTCCTCACACATGCCTACAAAGCCCTCTATGACACTGGACTAGCATATATGAACCACCACCTCTAATTCCACATACCCACCAGACATTTCCGCTCTGCTCAACAGGCCCTCGCCACCATCCCTTGGACCTTCAAGACCAGGACCGGAGGAAGATTCTTCTCCTACCTCACCACCAAATCTTGGAATGCCTTGTCTCTTCCCCTCAGGCTCTCCCTGTTTCTGACACAATTCAGGAAGGATCTCAACACCTGGCTCTTCAAATGAACCACGGTGCCCAGTTTGGACCTGCAAACCCCCCACCATCCCCCCAGCCCCTTGAGACCCTCACGGGTGAGTACCCACTCTTAACAAGCACTGATTGATTGATATGAACAAGAAGGGCTAGAAAAAAAAACATAAAACTGGGAAGAATAAAAAACTGGTGTGGTGGGTGTCAGTAAGGGGGTGAGTTACTCTTGTTAATAAACGTTCTAAGGAAAAAGACCTGTAAGAGGTCTATGGAGGTTCCCATGATAACCTTGCCTGTAAAAATGAAAATCCAAGAGCCTGGTATTGGTAAGTTCTGTTAAGTTCTGTTACCTGAATTTATAAATGTAATGAATGAATGAGAAAATATATAAAGCACTGCAGCAGCCCCAAGGGGTGGCCTGGTGCCAGGAAGAGGGCAGCGAGTATAGCAGCAGCATCAGTGTTTTTTGAATTGTGTTTCATCTTTAGTGTGGTGTATGTCAGAGGGAATATTATTCAACTGCATAACGATCTGATTAGAGAAGAAACACCCTCTATTAGAGAGCCTGATTATAGAAATATTTAGAAGACAGGCATCAGAAGATTTCAGTGCTCTGGAAGGATGATAGCGGATCAGCCTATCACAGACGTATCTCAGACTGGTCTTATAAAATGCCCAATGAACCAATGTTAGTGCTTTAAACAAAGCTCTTGTTTGAAAATGCAACTGTTGGATTGCCCCTCTCTGCAGAGTCAACCTTAAACATTTACCTTCACCCCTCCTTTTATTTAGTTAGTTTCTTTTGGCTTTAGGACTCTTCTAAAGTGCTTGTGCTCTCACCCTAAGCCTAGCATATCGTACTATGTGCACGCAAGGCTTATAATTTAAATGATACAAGTGGGTCTGTAGCACCCATTATGCAACCCACTAAAGTACCCCTTTAAAAAATGTTCCCAGCCTGCCACTGCAGCCTGTGGGTCATTTGTAAACTGCCCATTCAACCTGGCAAAATACATCTTTTGCTAGGTCTAAACCTTCCTTTTTTAATACAAGTGAGTCACCCCTAACATAGGCTTTAAATTGCCCATAGGGCAGGTCAATTGTATTTATAAAGTAGGACATGTTTTTAAGTTTTACATGTCCTGGTAGTGAAAATCTCCTCAATTCATGTTTTACCACTCTAAGACCTGCTTCTCTCATAGGATAATATTGAGTTACCCTATTACATTTAATAAGTGCTAACCTTTGATTGAGAACAGGTAGAAATGTCATAAGTGAATTATAATTTAGAATCCTCTGCCCTGCTGCTTGATGACTGCATTGCTCTCTGTGAAGGAAGACTCAACCTACTTCCTTCATCCTAGGTACCTGAGTGACTCCAAGGGTCAGTTGGCTGACCTCTTGTTCTGAGCTACTAAGGCACAACAAGCTCCAGAGGTCTCCCTGTAACTGACATGCTGCAACTGGACCTTCCTGAGCCCTGCTGGCCTCTGCTATAGTTTCTCCCTGATCCACAAGAGATGCTACCCCAGGTTCTGGACCCTTGGTGGGCATCAGAGTCTACTCTTCTACAAGAAAAGGAGAAATCCCGAAGTTCTAGACTCTTGGCACTGGACTTTGAGAAGGTAACTCATTTCCTATTGTGGTCGCCCTGAACTTTTGTTTTTCCCCAGGCCTAGTATTAACAGATGATTGCGAGTGGCACTTTTCTGTACCATACATACCTAAAATGTTGAAATTGCATATCTCTGGTTCTACTGATCAGATGTTTGTAGTGTTGGTGTTATTGTATTTATTTAAATGTATTCTATGTTTCTAAATTGGTTTGAGAATTTTCTTGTGCTGTGTTTTTCATTTTGTTACTATTTGTGTGCTTTATAAATACCTGACACAGTGATTAAGTACCCCCTCAATTAATAACCCAATTTCTTACAGCAGCCATAGTAGCTGTATCAAATGTTTCAAAATTGACTGTTAACGCGGTTTATTTTAGTTCAATCTCTCAGCTGCATTTTGAATGATCTTAGGTCGATCCCTCAGCAATTTTGGGAGTCCCAAGTAATGCATGTTTGCACAGTCCATCCTAGCAGTAATCGAAGCATTAACTCCTATTTTCGGTTTCTCCATTGGTAAAAGCTCCAAACTGTTCCTCAAAGAGTGTATAAGGTAAAGCACATGGTGTTTGTACTCTTATTCCATTGTTATGGTTTTGCAGTACTGTTGGTTGTTTCCATGGAGATGTGAGTTATACTACAGTGTTGACCAGTGTCAAATTGGCTTGGTGCAGTGTTCATTTTCCATGCTGTATCTAATAATCTCAGTGTCTTCCTCATCTTCTGCCAAATGTGTGTATATCCAAGTTACAGTCAAGTCACCCTAAGTCAGTGTTTCTTTGCACAATCCCCTGTGTCTATGTTTCCCAGTCCCAATGTCTTCCTGTTCCTTTGACTTCCAGTCATGCTGAGATTTTGGCGGGTCCCGTAATAACTTCCCTATGGCACTGGACATACTTCCAATTGGGGCACACGTTTTTTACAGTTTTTACTGGGATCACCATCCTCACTTTCTCTCATTCGTTAGCCCAATATGATGTCTAGTTGTCCACCGATCTCCTTTTTAATGTCCAATTGGCACGTTTTAAAATTGTTCATTGCCAGTGAGTGCTTCAAGGGATTGGAGCTATTAAAACATGTTTTCATGCAAAATCATATTTATTCACAAAACAAAAATGACTTACTTGCCAATTTTGGTGCAGCGCCTCTTTAAACTGCCCCTCTTTTACATTAACATACTTTCTGTTTTTATCTAGTTACACCAGTGCATGCACTAGGACTACAGTTCTGCGCCCCCAAAGGTTTACACCTATATGATATTTGACCATTCTCTTCTAAATACCCACAATTTCAGCAATTATCAAACTTGGTTTGATTAGTTTTCCAGATGCATGATTTTAGACCCAGTAGTTATTTGTTCCAAATATTCCTTAGGTTATCATCTCCATATGTTTAGTATTAATACTCCATTGCCATCGTTTTTGTGTGGCTTTTTAGATACTGGCTTCACATGCTGTTCCTCTGATGTTCTACTAGTACTATAACATAAATATGTAACATAATCAGACATAATTGGGAATTACATGTTATGCCATTATTTCTTCTATTTCACACTCATAAATTAAACTTGCACTAATAAAGCCACATTGACCTTTTATACGACCTAAAAAGTCAACTTCTACTGATGTTTTATTCGACTATTCCTGAATGCCCAGATTACAATGCTTTAAATAGTGATTTCCCCACAACATTATTTTAAGTTTTTCACATGTTGCATGCTTGTGCTTTCTACCTTTCCCTTTGCCTGGTGAACTAGAATATTGAACGTCTCCTCTAAATTTGCTTTACTTTGCCACAGCTCATAGCAGTATGGGTTAGTTCATCAATGGATTTGTCTTTTATTTACTAGACACCTCTCTCTTGTTTTTAATTCATGCAATGATTATGTCTCATTTAGGTACTGATGCTTGGGTCGTATTTATGAGGCCATTTGCGTCGCTCTTGCACCACTACACAATTTAATAATAAGATTTATTAATCCAGGCGAGGCGACTTTGCGGGCCCTGAGTGGCTTCATAAATCTTGAATTACGCATTACATGGGCGTTGTGTGGGTATTCCCACGCAACTCTCATGGATTTTGACGCATTCCCGGATTTACCAGAGCTTCCCAGAGGAGGTGTAATAAGGAGAAATATCTATATTTCTCCTTGTTATTTCCTCTTTGTATGTGTGCTGCTTTCTACAGATCCATTGACTTCTTACTGCTCGACGATCTCAGCCTTCCTCTCAACAACCTGATGGACCCTAACTCCTCTGTTCTTCTTGACAGCCTAAACTATATTGTCCGGCTCACTGAGAAGTGGGTGTTTTGTAATGTATCCCAATATAGGCCTGGGAAGTCACCTAACCTTTCACCTACATTTTCCCTGCCATTGTACTACATTACGGTTTTTGGTATTGACCTTTTACCTAGTTAGGTGCTGCATAAATGTTGTGTGGTTTTCCCAGAAAACTAGCTTCATTTATTATGCATGAGGATTCTCAGAATCACAGCAGGATTACCTTCTTCTGCCTAATAACTATGTGTAAGGATCGTCCCTTCCGTCATTCTTTGCCGACATGACACAGCAAGGTAGAACCCCTGAGGGTACCTTTTGGGTATATAAACACCATATCTGTGCCGGGGCAGGCAGAGGAGAAAGACTTCCATGCAGACATACTGACGCGAGATGTTGAGGTTCCTGCACTCAGACACTCTAGTACACAGTGGTCTGACATCCCTCACGGGGTGTCCATCTCGAGACCAAGAGGGGGTCCTTCATTCTCTCACACCAGGTAATGGTGGTTGGCTTCATCCTAGGGAAGTCTTGGCTCTACACCTACACACATGCTAGGTACACTTAGGTACATCTAGTTAGAGTTGCATTGTAGGAGTAGGCATTATTATTGTCATGTATTTACATACCTGCCTATATTAATTGTTTTAGCGCTATGGTAGAAATCTACCATACATTTAATCTGTTAGTGCCTATAATCATTTATATCTGTTTCTGTCTTATGGTTGTTTCAGCACACCTTTTTTACACTAGAATGACTCAGGTTCAATAAATGTTTATTGAAAACATCCACATCAGTTATTCTGTGTATTTCTCTGAGACAAAATGAGCATGAGTGACTGAGCAAAAAGTACTGTACTGTTTCCACAATCTCTGATGGGACAGGGTTCTAATGTTCGATAGTTGCCAGGAACTATACTCACCTTGGTAAGAGGAGTTTTCTGTGGCACTGTGAGCTAGCTGGTACACAGGCGAACATACCCTGTGAGGGTGTCTGGAATCAGTCTGGACACCAATCCCACAGTTTATGTTGTCTAAATGTGCAGATTCTGTATTGATTTATAGGAACTACATGACAGAGGAGAACCCCTAAATTCCTGTGGGTTTGAAACACGTTGGCCTGTGCCGCTGGGGAAAGAATATCCACAATCAAATCAATATTGTTTGGGAGATATTGATAACATATCTACTCTCCTAATAAAAACATTCAGAGTTTGTGGCTCCTGTGCAGTTTACACTGGCAGGATATAGTATATTAAGAAATAGGAATGGAATACTCTGTCAGGTGTCAGTATGTCTGAATGAAGGACTGGTCTAAGAAAGGTCATTCACATTGTGTTTTTTCATGAGAAAACGTGTTTGTTTTCTGTCATTATATGGTTTTTTGTATTGTTGTAATGTTAAATGTATTTTGAAGTGTACATTTGAATTCTTCTTCTAAAAAAAAGTTTTGCCCTTCATAAAGACATGTAATAATGTAGCACCAGAAACTTTGGAGCAAACATAGAAGAAAAAAGAAATAAATCACAAGGGCTAATGGAAATAAGATTATTGGTCCCTTTATTTTGAGTAAGCAAAACACAAATTTGGAAACTAGATACTTTGTCAGTTTATAAACTTTTTGAAAGTTTGCATTTTCTTACCTTCCCATTTGGTGCCTGCTGTCTATCTCTGGTCATATGACTGGGTGCATTTGGCAGGTGGGCTTTGCGTATTCCACCTAGACAGCCACACATAATGGAAGCTTAGGTGTGAAGGAGTGGGCTATCCTGACAGGTTTGAGGGAAGACCTGGACCCAGCCTCATTTACACCTGAATAGGCTGTGTCCTGTCCCCACACCAAGGACTGCATATCTCCCTGTAGTTAGTCTGGAGCAGGGCATCTCTGCACTTCAAAGGCATGTCTTTGAAGTCTCCCCCACTTCAAAGGCACTACTGGGTATTAGTACTGTATCTTACATACCATCACTGCAGTACTCATCTGGACCAGTGGATACTCTGTTAGGAAGAAGGACTGCTGTGCTGCTGAAGGACTGCTACTCCTCTATACTGCTGCTCTATAAGTACTGCTGCCCTGCTGTGCTGACTGTGCTGACCTGCTGTCTGCTGTTCTTCTTGCCTGGGTGAGAAGGACTGGGCCTGCATCACTTGAACCCAGAATGCAGAGTGACTCCAATGGCTAGTTGGCTGGTCTTCTGATCTAAAACCTCAGGGGCATAACAGGCTTCCAACCACCTTGCATGTGCACCTGGACTCTGCCATCTGTCAAGTCTACTCTGCTAAGTGCAGACACCTCAGTCCTGGACCATTGGAAGTGGGCCTCAGGTGTTTACCAGCAGAACTGATGCCTCTTCTCCGCTAAGTGGTGCATCCTCCAGCTAAACCAATGCATCTTCTCAGCTGAGCAGTGCATCCTCGAGCAGAACTGATGCATTTTCACTGTTGCTTAGATTGAGCCAAGCGGAGAAGGTCCACATCAACCTCGCATCTTCTGAACTGATACATCATCAATGGCGTGGCACATCTCCAACCCAGGTCCTTGCATCCCTCATTGGATTCAGCTCAATGGCGATGCGGGTCTCTGCATCACAGCCTTGTAGCTACCCAAACCGACTCATTGTCTCCAGTGTGCACCGCATCCTTGATGCGCCGACTGTGCATTGCAAGCCCCTTCAACATGATCTTCAGTGACAAAGCAACAGGATCTTGCACCGCAGCCTCTCTGCATCTCGTTAGCAATGCATCTCTTTGACTGTGCAATGCTTTTTTTACCTCAGGTCAACGCAACGCTCCACAACCAGAATTTAAGGTAGTTTGTTCAGCTGGCATAACCTAATCCCTGTAGCAGGCGCAGGCTCCATCGCGGTCGGCCTGAACTTGTGACTTTGTCCCGGTCCAAGGTAACCAGATACCCCTGTTGGCATTTTGTGATTTTTGGCTCTATTTTACATTAAAACTTTAAAATTCAATATCTCCTGTTTCCCTGATTGGATCTTTGTAGTTTTGGTCTTGTTTTATTTATTAAAACATTTTCTTTTTTTCTAAACGTGGCGTGGGATATTTGTTTGTGGTGTTTTTACTGTTTAAAGTGTTGCACCAATACTTTACACATTGCCTCTAAGATTAGCATGACTCCTCTGTGCCAAGCTACCAGAGGGTGAGCACAGATTCATTTAGGGTTTGCCTGCCTCTTACCCTTACTAGGACTGTGGATGCTGCTTGATCAGAGTTCACACGCCAATCAACCAGTAATCCAATTTTTAACATACACCTTCTCCAGGTACATGATATTCTTAATATTCAGGGCCCCATTCACAAAGGTCAAGTTGGACCAAAAGTCTAACTTTTAACCTGAAGTCTCAGTTTAGACCTAAAGTCTAACTTTACACCTGGAGTCTAAGTTTAGACCTGAAGGCTATGTTTATAACTACAGTCTAAATGAGACCAAAAGGCTAAGTTTACCTCTTTTTGGTATTTACATAGGTAAGTTACTACTAGTAAGTTTAATTCTAGTAAACTTACTAGTAGTAAAGTTACTAGTAGTAACTTCCCTTTGTGAATACTAAAAAGTAGTAAAGTTAGACTTTTGTTCTAAGTTAAACTTTTGATCTAAACTTAGACATCAGATTTTAACTTAGACTTCAAGTCTAAAGTTAGACTTTTGGTCTAAATTTACCTTTTGTGAATTGGGCCCTTTGTGTCTATTCTACGGTCAAAGGGTCTTTTTGAGCAGTATTGAGCTTGTACAACGATCAAAAAAAAATTCAACTCTTATTGAGGTGATCATTATCATCATTTAGCTGACTCCCTTCGAGGGTCACCTTTGTTTTGTAAACCAATTAGAAGTCTAAGACATTTTACAACCTCATAAATATATAGTCACAGAACAGTAGCAGTGTTAGGCAGTCCCACTCTGCATGCATCCGAGTCCACCCACAAAACGTAGGCACCTAATGAGTTGATTACTAAAATCGCTAGTTGTTTTATGTAATATTGCGGTGGAGAATTTGTAATTGTTGAATTTGCTGTAAGAAGATGAATAGCCGGGATCCTCTCCATGCAATTTTCAGGTGAATCTTGAATTGCTAAATCTTTGGACCAAAGGGCATGGATTTTAGTATAAACTAGGATTATGGTTTCTAACAAACACAGACATACTTGATAAATGAAACCCCGGGATGGAAGGATGGCAACAAACACCTGTGAACAGCACAGTCCCTCTTTTATTGAATCCAGCTTAGTAGCTACTAATCTGTAAAAATGATATACCGGCGCACTATATTCCATATGTCTGCTATATCTTCATAAAATATAAAAATATTGATCGTGGATATATGGAATTTCAATTTTTCAAAGATTTTCGGCAGTGGTCATGAGGTATTATAATTAGGGCTCTCGGTTTTATGGTATATATTTCTTTAAAATTTCAGTCTGTATTTATCCAGAATATATGACATTTTCCCGCAAGTCATTACCCCGCATACCATCACCCCGCTTTTTTTACAATGCAAGAGCACTTACAACGCGATACATTCATCCCGCAAACTTTCACTCTACAAATGCCTTTACCAGTCACTCCATTACAACGCAAAGGCATGAGTGGTAAAGGCATAAACTGTGTAAAAGTGGTAAAGGCAAATATATATATATATATATATATTTTTAGCCAACAAACGCCGAAGCTTCTCAAGATGCTCTCAACACTGCGTCTGCCATTCGGCATCACGGTTCAGCCCGCCCCAGCCATCCAAGTTCGTTGTCTGCCTGACGTGTTTCTGTGGCCAACGCATTTCTCCTGTACGCATTGGAGCGCTCTTTATACTGCATGCTGATTGGTTGAAAAACCTCTCATGGGTTCAACTGAAGAAATCAAATACTCAGTTGAACCCATGAGAGGTTTTTCAACCAATCAGCATGCAGTATAAAGAGCGCACCAATGCGTACAGGAGAAATGCCTCTGATGAAGTGGTACGTTGGCCACAGAAACGCGTCAGGCAATACAACAAACTTGGATGGCTGGGGCGGGTTGAACCGTGATGCCAAATGGCAGACGCACTGTCGAGTGCATCTTGAGAAGCTTCGGCGTTTGTTGGATAAAAAAAAAGAAGAAAAAAAATATATATATATGTATATATATATTGCCACAATGTGATCCAAGGAGATCTTTGCGCGCTCAAACGCGGGTGCTCTGCGTAGGGGTCGGATCCAGACCCAATTATTAATTTTACTCCAAAAGACGCGGCACACAGGAACATTAATTAAGGCTTTTTATTTTGAAACACTCCGACCAACGCGTTTCAGCCCTCCTGGCTTTGTTCACGGTCAGTGAGCCCTCTTCTATTTCTACAATTTATACCATTTTTGCCGTCATGTGGCATTATGGGATTTGCAGTTTAAACAACCAAATGTTATATTTTTTAAAGGAAGAAAGTCTTATGTAGGCAAACGTTATTATATATCATAACTGTTTGGTGCATTCTAGCTAATGCTCTTGGCATTTGCAGTATTATCGTACTTGTGATTTAAATAATTCATAGAATGGCAACTTAGCAGTTTCTAAATATACATTGTATAGTACCATATTATATTCATGCAATTATTATTCACTTTAAGTTGCATTTCCTTAAGCTTAGTCAATTGCCAATATCTACAAGTTTGGGTATAGTACCCTGGTTTACAAACTGAGTGGGTCTCACATGTGATCAATGTCTTACTTCCTTAATGTCTGATTAATTTAACATTGTATATTCAGTTCAGATGGACATAAAGTTCTTCATCATTGTTCATCCCTTTCGGGGTCTTAGTCCTCAGTCGAATTATGCACTTTGATTCTATTTGACGAAGTTTTTTCATTCGATTCCCTCCACGCTCATTTGGTGGTACCATGTGTATTCCAAAGAAACTCATCGCTTTCCAGTCGCTTTTTTGACACAACGCCATATGTTTTGCTGTTGCGTATGCCATATCCTTGTTCTTCACTGCTCTTATGTGCTCCAGGATTCGCTTTTTTAACATGCAAATGGTGCTGCCGATGTATTGCATCCCGCATCTGCATTCCACTATGTAAACAACATAAGTCGAAGTGCATGTGATTTTCTGGTCTATATCAAACATTTTGCCATCGGGTTCCTTAAATGAACTTACATTTTTTCCAATTTTGCATGCCTTGCACGTATTGCATTTTCTGAAGCCATTCTGTTGTTTATCTAGCCAGTTTTCTTGTTCTTTTTCTTTAAAGTGACTAGGTACCAATGCATCTCTCAAAGATCTCGTTTTCCTGTATGATATCAATGGTCTGTCTCCCAGTAGTTTCCCTATATCTGGATCCCCAGATATCAGGTGCCAATATTTATTGATTTTTCGCATAAGTTGGCTGCTTTCCTTGCTGTAAGTTGTGACAAATCGTGGTACTTGATCTTTTTCTTGACATTTACTCTTAGGTGTGAGGATTTCTGCTCTTGTTTTTTTATCAATTCTGTTTTTGCTTTTCTGCAGGTTTCTCTCATGGTAGCCTCTCGCTCTTAATCTGCTCATTGATTCCAGAATTTGATTTTCTGCATCTGTAGGTTCGGAACAGTTACGTTTTAACCGGGTAAATTCCCCATATGGGATACTTGTGATCAAGCTCGTTGGGTGGAAGCTTGTCCCATGAAGTATGCTGTTCGTCGCCGTTTTTTTGCGAAACAGTGTGGAGTGAATTCTGTTACCTTCAATGTAGATCTTAGTGTCTAGAAAATCGATTTCCTTCTTGCTTGAAGTGCATGTAAAGGATAAACCAATGTCGTTGTTACTTAGTTTCAAATAGTACTCATTGAAGCTTTGTGATGGTCCATTCCATATTATAAATAAGTCATCAATGTATCGGACCCATAGTATTATCCTATCCAGATCTTCTTGGTTTTCAGAGTTCCATGCTATCGTCTTTTCCCACCACCCCATCGTTATATTGGCATAGTTTGGTGAAAAAGATATGCCCATGGCAGTGCCGCACTGTTGTTTGTACAGCTGTTTATTGAAGAAAAACACGTTATTGGTCAAACACATTTCGATCATTTGGAGTAGCATCTTCGTATGTTGCAATTCCGAAATGTTCCTTTGTCTTAGGAAATAGCCGCAAGCATTGAGTCCTACCTCGTGTCTTATGGAGGTGTAGAGAGATACCACATCAATTGTGATTAAAAGGTATTCTTCGCCCCAAGTGATTCCCTCCAGAATTCGAAGATACGGGCGACTTCCCTGGGCCCTACTAACCCTCCATGTCTCTCTATTGAACACCATACAGCTGTATTGCATTTAGGTTCTCTGAAACTATGTCCCATTTTATACCTCTCTCCAATGCAAGTCTTTGGCACTCTCTGCACATATCTGGTGGGTTAGTGGGCCCCTGGGACACTCAGTATTCATGTTAACTTTATCCTGTAACTTAAAACGCCCACTGAGCATCTTTCCACACATATCTACTCCGTCCATCCCCCCTTTCTTCACCAGTGTGGAAACACAGCCCATTGTGCATATTAATACTTAGTTAAACTTACCTTCACAGTAATAGAAAAAAAAATGCTACACATTTTTTTCAGTTGTTTTTTATAATTTAAATTTCTGAAAATTTCAAATGTTAGAATTAGTAACTGTGAAAGAGAAGAAAAAATTCAGTTATAATATATAATAATATATTTTTTACAACACAACATAATTTTAACATTTTGTTAAATTATTGTCTTTGCCTTTTTTGATGTTCTCAGAATATATTGAATTTCACTACAAACAGTGATTTCAATCGTACTCATCACATAACAGCAGGCAAAAAAAACCAATCAATTAAATTGTTTAAAAAAAAAAAAACTATATCTAACATATTTATCATATATCCAACTATTTTTGAACATTCCACAAAAACTACATCCTCAATAACAAACCATATAATACAAATCACCCATATGTAAAATGCTTCCTTCTAAGAGAAATGTCTTACTTGAATATGAAAGAAATCAAATAATACGATGAACAATTATTCATACATCGTCAATAACAAACCATATCATACAAATCACACATATATTTAAAATGGTTCCTTCTAAGCGAATTTTTTTTACCTGAATCTGAAAGTACTCAAATAATGATTCAATAAAGAATTATTTTTATAATTTCTGAACACCGTAAATGATGTTACTTTAAAACATATGCTGTGAGAATGTGCAACAAAAAGTCCATAATTCAAATGTATACCTTTCCTCTGGGCCAAATGGTATTGCTGAAATCCTTTAAAGTGAAATTGTCCAATAGTAATCATATTAAGACATTTTAACATATTCCTAATATGCTGAATTATGTTCCTAAAACTTTGGCTTTAAAAATATTAGGTAGGAATTTGGTAATTTGCGAGGCAAACGTTGTTTAAAATCCAATTGAGCATCCTTTCAATATGTCCATTCATTATCACATTTTAAATTGGCAGTGTAATGTCCAAATGTTGTAGAAAGACCATCATGGAAAATTATTGCTAGTGCTACAAAAGTTCTTCCTGATATTAATAGTTGACTTGCTACAATTTTTTTTATTAACGTTGCCAATTTTCTTCCATCAGCTGTCCAATGTTGCATCATTAAAATTATATATTGTCCATATCTTTGTATAAATAATGTTGATAACATTTCTGAGTTGCATTGGCTACACTCCATATTCTGATTTGCTGCTTTAACTAGTTTGTTGAAAGACACTGATTTACAGTCTGGTAATGTCAAATATATAAATGTTTCAGTGTCTATGTCAGTGCTACATGTAAACATACAATTTTCACATTGATGTTCCCATTTATAACGAAGGCCAAAAAGATTTTCAATTTCTATGCCTTCATTTTCCAATACGGTAAGCATATACATTAGAAATTCCTGAGCATCTTGTTGGATATTCTGCATAAATTGTGTAGAACCAGAACATATATCCAAAAGATTACGAATATCAGAAAGGCTTTGCATTTTAGTTTTATCAGTTCTCAATTTTTCATAAACAGAATGCAAAAAGGAACAAAATCTTTTTTCCCGATTCTACACAATTTGCTGTTGCAAACTTTCTAGAAAAAAAACAACATTGACCACTACATTAGCATAGTAGTTGATACATGAACTATTTTCAAACTGATAACCAACAATCTCTTCAACAGTGTCCATTTTCTTTTTGCTTGCAAACTCAACATTATCTTGATTTTTTTCCTTCTCTATAACTTCACTACAGATATTCTCATATCTTCTTTTTCGACCTACCACACGCTTTTCAAATACAGGATATTGCCCTAAATGGGGAGCATACGCTCTTCTTAACCTATTATACTTTTACACAGTTTGCATCTGCAGTAATCTTTGACTCATCAAAATCAATCAAAAACAAACCAGATAAAGTTCTGACTCGGGACAAAGCAACATATGCCATACCCTCTTTAAACACGGACTTCCAATGTTCACCAAAGCACTGTCTACACTTAATCCTTGGGATTTATGAATAGTCACTGCATATGCCAAAGAAAGAGTAAACTGTTTTCTACGTACATACAAATCTTTAACAAGCAAAAAACGAGCGGAACAACAAGCAATTTGTTTTACTTATTCAATCTGATCAAATTTGATTTTTAAACATTCAATTCCATCTTTTTTTGATAATTCACAAAATCAACAACTTTTCCCATTGCTCCATTCACTAAACCTTTTTCTACATCCAAATTACGCCGCAAAATAACCCGGCAGTTTACACATACATAAAAATTATTTTCTAAACCTGCAGTTTTAGAAATAGATTTTTCTAAAGAATCCAATTTTGTTTTCAATTTTTCCGTCAACATAATAGTGATTCCTTCATGCTCTATTTTATCAATGGCTTCCATTTTTATTATTTGTTCGTTTTCTAGTTCAAAAGTTCTTCATTGAAAATAGAACACTCGTGCACTGTTGGCATTAAGCAGATTATAGAATTATTTTCTGCAACTTTTTTATATATTTTTTCAGGAACTATATTTTCATTTGGAAACAAGTTTGTAAGTAGTCGACTTTGCAAAGCTTGTTTGCCATGCTCTGTCAGTACTCCAATTCTTATATCTAAAAGAATACTTCCAGGCATCATTTGCCTGTCGCATATTTTTAGTGAGTTCTTTGAACTCAAAATATGACCAAATGTTAACGTTTCCAACACTTCCCAAGGACTATCTGGTGTCTTCATGCGCAAGTGTTTTAAATACTGGTTGTCCTTTTACAGGAGTAAGTTGCAATAGATCTCCAAAAACTATGACATGTTTTCCTCCAAATAACACATCGTACTCTGTTTTAAGAATTTGCTGCATTCTTAAATGCACAAAAACAAGCATCAAGTGTGAGACCATGCTTACCTCATCATTAATTAGAAGTTTACATTTTTTTAGCCCTCTTGAAACTTCATAACAAGCTTCTCCAGATAGTTTGTGATATTCCAATTTGTTTTCATGCTCCACGGGTAGCATAAGTAAACAATGCAATGTAATTCCTTTAATGTTGTGTGCTGCCAACCCAGTTGGAGCAGTTACAACACAAGACAAATGTGAGTCCGTTGTTTTCTGTAGATAACTGGTGATTACTTTAATTAAGAAACTTTTTCCTGTTCCAGCTTGTCCACTCACATTCATTCGTATAGGTTGAAATGAGGTGCATGTGCATTCTTTCTTTTCATGAAGAAATCCATGGTCAATCTGTTGTCTCACTTGCTGATATATTTCTTTCTGTTCAACATTAAGGGGCCGATTCCAATACGGGTCGGAAAGTACTCCGACCGAGTTGGATCCGGAGTGTTTTCCGACCGAGCCGGACCCCTACAGTCAGACCGAGCGAGTACGATGCGCACGTATGCTGTCGGACTCAGTTCGGTCGGACTCCCATAGAAGTCAAAAGGAGCCGGTCATACGACGCGTACATGGGCTCCCATTGACTGAATGGGTATGTCTCGAACAGTGCGCCCCCTACAGTGGGTACGCGTCGGTGCCACCCGCACCGTACATGCCTGTGTTGGGGAGACCCATAGGTCTCCCCCTGTGTCGAGTCGTAGGGCTGCGGGTGTCAGGGGGTCCGACGCGGACCCCCAAAGTCTGACTCCGGGAGCTTTTGCGAGCCGGACACTCCGGCTCGTACAGGCTGTCCGATGTTTGCATCGTACTGGCCCGGTTGTAAATCGCATCCATTGCACGCCACAGTTAGCTTCCGACCGGGACGTATGGAGCAGTTCAGACCCGGAAACGACTCAGTCGGTGAATTTCATGTAGCTCGCATCGTACTTGCTCGCTCATACAGCTGTTCGAGTTGGCCGGAAAACACACGTACAGCTCTTAGGTTTTTCGGCCATACCCGATTCGGTGCCCTTCCGACCGAGATCGGAATTGGCCCCTTAGTTGTTCTTCCAAGTTGGCTAAGTCCATAATATCTTCTTGAGCTTGATGCATTGCTGTTTCCACCTCATTCATGGCGATTGCTGCTTCATTTTCAACAATTGGTTGTCCTAGTGGATCTTGACTCAGTGGAGCAGAGCTTTGAATGTCTTGAGAACTGTCTCTAGCAATCTCAGCTGCAATAGTAGCTTCTTGATCAATTTAATCGTTCAACATTTTCACATAATTTGCAAAAACAGTACATTCTATGGTATCTTTACAATCATTTAAGGAATCTTCATAGCTGTGAATATCTCCAAGTAATTCCAATTCTGAACGCCACGATTTGAACAGTTGCAAAAGTGCTAAATAGTAAAATTCCCTTTTATCAGGAGTGTCGCAACTCAGTTTCCTGAGATTAATTAAATTTCCTTTCCTTTGTTTCACCAAACATCCTTCGGAACCAGTCACTGCATATTTTCCATCATTGATGTTTTCTGTAGTATTCTGTTTAAAAGTGTCATTTTGCAGCACTTCATAGAGACATATGTTCTCAAGATGATGACTTCTATTTAGATAATATGTGTCCAACATATTTGTTTTCAGAATATCTGTACTTTTTGTTTCATTTAATGCTAAATATTCAATTTCTTGTACAGATTTAAGTACTCGATTTCGTGTTGCAGCAAGACCTAGACTTACCCAAAGGATTCTTATAGATTTGGAGTATAAACTTGCAGATGATAACTGATCTGAGCATTCATACGCTCCAATTTCTCGATGGGATAACATCTTCAAACTGAAACTGTATAATTTCTTACTTAGACTCTTCTCGTGAGAAATCTCTTCCGACATTTCTTTTAATTCTGTCTTTTCTGATTTTGTAATGTAGGATGTAACATACCGAGCGACAGCAATGGAATTATCCACTAAGTACTGAATATCCATGTTAGCATTCCACATAGAGAGAATAACCAGATTGTAATAATTTATGTATTTTGATTCTTCACATCTTCTCAAATTGTAGGAATTTTTGGGAGACTTTCTAGTGATGGTATGTCTCACTGCTGACATAAAACGGTTTACTCTTCATTTTGATATTACAGGACGTGGAAATCCAAAACGACATTTGGTATAAAACTTTTCCTTAGACTTGTACTTTTGTCTACAGTATTTTCCACATCGATGGCTTTGGAATCGTAAGACTTGTTGTCTTAAGTTGTTTTTTTCTGTGCTTTTGGGTATGGCACACGTGGCATATTCTTCAATGAAAGACAAAACAGTATCATCGGAATCAGTTCCGAATTTGGGGGCATCCTTGATCCATATGAGCATATGTATGTGAGGAGCACCTCGAGCTTGATACTCCTTTCTCCCAAAAAAATCCACAACTTCTCCAAGAGGAGGATTCTTTTTATTGCAGATAAAAGACATCATAACTTCAAGTCCATGATTGAAATACCTGCATACATTAACAGGATCCAAAGAGCACAATTCTCCAGGTGTCTTGTGTTCAATATTTTTTATATTTGAATTTGCCTCTCGAAGAAATTCAAGTAAATCATCCCAAGCGTATTCAGCACAGCTTAGGGTAAGGAACCACGTAGGAGTTCCTAAGTTCCTTAGCATACATTTAAGTTCTCCATGACGATGGTACCAATACTCATTAGTGCCACGCTGACATGCCATCAGATTAATCAGCTGAGATTCTAAATGATCATCTCTCTGATGTACTTTATCAATACATTCCTTTGCAGAAACATTTTGAAGATGTACTCCTGTTTTCAATATGTGATTCACTGCATATGAAAGTCCAGATAAGTCACTCTCAAACAAAAGATGAAATATATATGGGATACATTGTCGAAATCTTGGATCTTCTGCATACAATCTTGTTGTGCGATATTCAGATGCAGGAATCTGCACAGGTCGTTCATCATATCGTCCACATTTTCCTGTTGGGAACAACTGCAGAAAACAATGAGCTTCCAAGTTTTTTTCCCATACACTCATGGGACTTTCTCTTGCTTTTTTCATTTGGAACAACTCAATTGTATTCCCCATCACCTCTTTGGAATGAAGTGGATGTACACTGTAATGTTCATAGATTACTTCACTTCTGGACATGTCCACTTTTCAATTTGTCCACTTTACGTTTCAGTATCTTCTGCTGAAAGTATTTCTTCTTCTCCCACATACACATTTTCATAGTACTCATTGTTTTTAATCAGATACAATGTTACCTTCTGCACTTTCCTAACATCCACTAATTCTTGCCAGATTTTCTTACTCTTAGTAGGAACGCCATTAACTAGAATAACTAGTGGTTTATTTTCTACATTCTCGACACCAATAGTTTCAATATTTTTCTTTACATCTAGAGGTAAATATACAACTCTTCCTTTTAATCCTCTCTGTAAATCTGAAGGAGGCAATTTACCGGTTTTAGGCTCCATGCGAACAATAGCCTGAAATGGGTGCACACATTGAATGAGAATAGACTCATAGGTATTTAAATCTATCAGTTCTGGAGGAATAATTACCAACTCTAGATTATTATGCACAGCTCTAGAAGGCATTTTAAACTCATCTAATTTATTATAACAATATTTCCAAATACGCTGATCAGAACCCAAATCAAAACAATTCTCTACCAACAAATAAGTTGCAAATTCCTTCCACTTATCATTATTTTCTGTTTCACTTTTTAAATATAGATCAACAGTCCTAGTCTGATTTTTATAGTGAGTTCGCCGACAACAAATACAATCATAATTTGGCCTTTCACCTGATATCACCTTAAACTTTGTAATTTGTTCTTCAACATTTTTTATAGTACTATGTTGCACATTCTCTTCAACATTTTCTTCTATTAATGTGTCAGTTTCTGCACTCTCTTGTTCAGGTCCAAAGTAACAAAACTCAATTTCATCACAAACCTTCTTCACATCTGATACTGATCCACGCAAAAGAGCAATGTTCAACTTATTTAACATTAGTGCTGGACTTTTTGCATAATACAATCTTCTGACTAACTTCCGCATCTGAGAATGATGTACTGCTAACATCCTGAAATGGTGAAAAACACTTTGACATAGTTTCCTGGAAAGAGAAGCCAGAGAATGACCTTGCAAACCAGTATTTTTTCTCACTCTACAATCGTCTAGTCCTTGCAACATCTTAATCTTTTGTTTAACACTTTTTTTTACTATATTCTCTTAAGAAATTGCGTAAAATATCAATAGATAATCTTGACGTACACCACAAATACTACTGTAATCCCAAGTGTACACTGGGGCTTTAGGACGTCTCCCTAGAACTTCATCAGCTAACACTTCTTCTACATTTCTGGGAACCATCTTCTCTTTCTCAATTGGACAACCATTTCTAATCTCATAAGCTCGACCACTGGTATCAACTGCATGCAATAAATTATTGGTCTGAAAATAACTCTCTTCATTAAAGAAAGGCTCTGAACTTGAACTGTGTGTCCATTCACCCAAAAAAACAACACAAAATTTAGTTCTGTTAATTACTCTTTTCCTCTTGCTTTTGGCCTTCATTAAATGGATTGGTTTATCCAATGATCGAATTCTGTTTAAAACTAAAATGAATAGTTTCCTTTTTAGTTCAAAAGTCTTTTAAACAGTGGATTCAATATGCTTCTTCTTTTTATAAAACAGTGCTCTTTTTCTATATTTTTTCACATCTTTAAGCAAGTTAAAAACCACTCTATTATAAAAATTTTTTTTTACGGATTTCTTTATACTGATTTTGCCTTCTTTTACCAAACATCGAATCTTTTGGATTTACATTTTCTTTTTTCCTTTCCTGCAATTCATACTCTTTTTTGTGGTCGAACCATTCTCAGTAGTTTGCACATTCTGCACACTGCTTCTAGGCTTTGTAAGTTTTTTAATGAATGCTTTTGTTGTCTTACCGGAAGACTTTTTCTTTTTAGCCACATGATGTTGGTCATCCAATACTTGTAGTTGAATTTTCTTCGAAGAAGTGTCCTTTAACTGTTCTTTTCTCTTACTTGATTTTTCAGGCATGATAAATTTATTTTTATGATGATAAACAATATCTGTTAAAAATAAACATAAATAAATGTATTGTAATAAATTTATAAATTACACTTTTCAATTATTATACAAACACATTCTATATAAAAACCATTTAACCACTTTCTTTTCTCATCACTAATTGAAATTGTAATTCAAGGTGTATACATAACTGTATAGGTGATTACAGATCTGCATGTGTAATGGACAAAGGTTCCTACCAGTGTTTGTGTTAAGCCCTGAGACATTATATGAGTACTCACGCACTGACTGAATGATTAGAGTACTGCAAGGAGAGTGCCTGTGTGAATTTATAAGTGGTTGGGTTTTGGTGCAGTGAATGGATTAGTACATGGTGCTGAATGGGTCACTAGAAGAGTGCAAGAGGAGTGACAGGGTGTTTCCTGGAAGTGTATGAATACTGATTGGGGAATTGAAGGTGTGAAAGAGAAGTGTGTAGGTGGTTAGAGGACTGCATGCATAGGTGATAGGCATTTGAAGCAGTCCATCTGCTAAGGCCTGGCTCACTGCATGAGTACTTGGGTACTGTCTGAATGATTCGAGTACTGCAAGGAGAGTGCCTGGGTGAATTTATAAGTGGTTGGGTTTTGGCACAGTGAATGGATTAGTACATGGTGATGAAGCAGTCACTGGAGGAGTCCAAGTGGAGTGACAGGGTGTTTGCTGGAGTGGATAGATACTGACTGGGAAATTGAAGGTGTGAAAGACAAGTGTGTAGGTGGTTAGAGGACGGCATGCATAGTGGATAGGGGTTTGTAGCAGTCCATGAGTTAAGGCCTGGGTCACTGCATGAGTACTTGGGTACTGACTGAATGATTAGATTACTTCAAGCAAAGTGCCTGGGTGAATTTATAAGTGGTTGGGTTTTGGCTCAGTGAATGGATTAGCACATGGTGCTGAATGGGTCACTAGAAGAGTGCAAGGGGAGTAGGTTCTTAAGCAGTTATGTGTCAGGAAAGAGATGAAGTAACCACATGGCTCTGTTAGAATTCTTGCACAAGTGCACAGAGACTCACAGTGTGATTCTAGACAAGCAAGACCATTCCCTGGACTTTAGCAGGAGAAACTCACTAGCCAGGAAGGGGTAAGGTAACTGCATACATTCTACACATTTCACTACTGAATTCTAGTGTGAATGCCTGACTCATTCTGTGAATGCATAAGCAATGACTGGGTTCTAATACTACTGAAACTTGACAACAGGATGGGTTTTTAAGCAGTTATGTATCAGCAAAGACATGAAGTAACCACATGCTTCTGTTACCATGGTTGCACAAGTGCACACAGACTCACAGTATGATTCTATACAAGCAAGACTATTCCCTGGACTTTAGCAGGAGAAACTCACTAGAGTGGAAGGGGTAAGGTGACTGCATACATTCTACACATTTCACTACTGCACTCTAGTGTGAATGCCTGACTCATTCTGCGAATGCATAAGCAATGACTTGGTTCTAATACTACAGAAACTTGACGACAGGATAGATTTTAAAGCAGTTATCTGTCAACAAATACACGATGTAACCAAATGCTTCTCTCACAATGGTTGCCCAAATGCACACAGACTTACAGTGTGATTCTAGACAAGCAACACTATCCCTTGGACTTTACCAAAACACATTCACTACTCTGGAAGGGGTAAGGGGACTGCACACAATCTGCATATTTCACTACTGCACTGTAATGTCAAAGCCTGACTCATTTTGGGAATACATAAGCAATGACTGGTTTCTAATACTACTAAAACTTGACAACATGACAAGTTTTAAAGCAGACACCGCCACCGCATTAAACATGTTTTCTGCCCGGTCGACCGGCGGTAAACCGGCGGATGGTCTTTCCCATCGTAATGTGGCGGGGGGAAATGGTAGGCAGGCGGTGGGAATTGTCAGGAGGATCACCACCGCCATACGGGCGGTGGCGATCCGCCCGCCAACATAATCGACCCCTATATGTTTACAATTATAACAACCAACAAATATAATGTTATTTACAATTAAATAGAATAACACAATTAACACATAACATTATAAAAACACATTTTTAAGCAATAAATAACTATTTTTACATTTGATATTGCTTAAATACCTTCCTATCCTATACCTCTACAAAGTAAATAATACACACCTAAAGTATTTCTTAAAATCATATTTTCAAATCCTACATAATTAATTGTCAATTAAACAGAAAATAGTAATTAACTAATAATAAAATAATTATGTTTATTAACTTCCCACCCTTTACCCCAATAAACACAACAACCTGCACCTCATATATAACTTTAAAAATGTCTTAATTGCACAATTTAATTAATTATCAAATGCATATTTATTGATAATTAACCTTAATGAAAAATTATTATAATTTATTTCCTTCACACTCTTTACCCCGGCAAAACCACAACATACACCAAAATATTAGATTTTTTTTTAAATTAATTAAACAATTTACAGCATTAGCAATTAAATAAATAATAATAATAAAAAAAGTATAAAATTATAATTAATTTACTTCCAACCCTATAACCCTACAAACCCCACAACCAACACCTAAGACTTAACGTCATTTTAAAAACCACGCACAATTAATTATCAATTAAAAAATTAATATTATCAATTGTAATCCATTTACTTCCCATCCTGTACCTGGATACACACCACAACCCGCAGCAACACTAAAAATTTGAATAAACTATTAAGCTAAATTCAAATACAAGTGAAAATCTACAAAAAAAATTAAAAACACAATCAATAATTATGCAAACCTTAGGCCACGGATAGGTTCCCAAATGTGTATACTGGTGCTTCAGCTTAAAAAGGGGGAGTTCTACAACATTCAAAGCAAATCCTGCCACTTGCTTTAGTGGTTAAACATTGCCTGGTAATGTTGCTATGGTGAGGGAAGAGTTGATGTTTAGAATTGATGTGGTTTTAATGTTTACTGTTGCGCAGTCTGGAGTGGGAATAGTAAAATTTACCCCTCCGCAATCCAACGCTTTACCTACTGGGAATATATTTTGTACTCCTCCTGAGTCCAACACTTTCCCTACTATTGCACAGACTGGAGTGGGATTAGTACATTTTACACTTTCTGAGTCCAATACTTAATATGTAATACTTTTTTAGTAAATTGTAATTTTCCATTTTGCTTGCTTTTTATGTGTAATTAAATTGGTATGTTTTTTAGAATTTTATTTCAGTTTGTTACAGTTTGTAATGTATTGTGTATATGTAAATGGCAGTGACTGGGGAGGCAGGATGGCAGGCTGCAATTGCTGCTGCTGGTGGTGTGTGTGCTGTAACCTCGTCATGAGTGACATCTCCAGTGGGGCAACCAATTGGTGTATGATGTATATATATATTTATTTGGTATTTTTTAACCCCTTCGCTACTAGGCCTTTCCCCCCCTCCCCTGTGCTAAGCCTTTTTTGGGCTATTTGGGGTAGTTTGTGCTTAGGCCCCTGTAACTTTTTGCCCTCATAAGGTATCCATGCCAAATGTGCATCCTTTTTTCCCAACATCCTGAGGAATCTAAAGGTACCCAGGGTTTTCAAGGGGGTCACCTGCGTTTTTGGTCCCGGGCTCAGTGGCCATCTAGGGAAACATTCCAAACCCAGACCATTCTGAAAACTAGATACCCAGGGGAGTCCAGGAAGGTGTGGCTTGCGTAGATCTCCCAAACATTTTCCTACCCAGAAACCCCTGCAAACCTTAAATTTAGCCAAAAAACTAAAATCCCATTTTCCTCACTTTTCTGTGTGGGAAAGTTGTGGGATTACCAGGCCACCACACATTTCCTACCACCCAGTGTTCCCCCAGATCTCCTGATAAAAATGGTGCCTCACTTGCATGGGTGGGCCAAGTGTCCGCGACAGGCAAGGGCCCAAAACGTTTTGTGGAGACATCATAATTATCTATCACAAAACGACCTGGTTTTGCAAGGGGGATCAGCTGGGTTTTTGGCCCCGGGCTTAGTGGCCTTCTAGGGAAACTTACCAAACCCCCACATTTCTGAAAACTAGACAACCAGGGGAGTCTAGGGAGGTATGGCTTTCATGGACCTTCCAGCGTTTTTCTACCCTTAAATTTAGCTTGAAAAATCTAATTTTTCTCAAATTTCTGTGTAGGAAAGTTTTGGGATCACCGGCCGGCACAAATTTCCTACCACCATGTGATCCTCTAGGTCTCCCGATAAAAATGCTACCTTACTCGCATGGGTGAGCCAAGTACCCGTGACAGACAAAGGCCCAAAACTTATTAAGGACACATCAAAATGACCTATCACAAAATAACATGGTTTTGGAAGGGGGCACCTTGGTTTGTGTCCCCGGGCTCGGTAGCCATCTTGGTAAACCTACCAAACCCACACATTTTTTAAAGCTAGACACCCGGGGGAGTCCATGGAGTAATGACTTGCGTGGATCCCCCAACATTTTCCTACCCAGAATGCCCTGCGAACCTCACATTTAGCTAAACAAAACATATTTTCCATATATTTGTTCCTGGGATCACTGTGCTGGCACAAATGTCCTACCACACAGCATTCCACTCAGTCTCCTGAGTAAAATGATAGCTCACTTGTGTCAAGAATCCACTGCAAACATCAAATTGAGCTAAAAAGTCAAATGTTCCTCTAATATATGTGGGGGAAGGTTGTGGGATCACTGCATGGCACCAATTTCATACGATACAGCATTCCTCTCAGTCTCCCGATACAAATGATACCTTACTTGTATGGATGGGCCAAGTCCCTAAGGCGGGTCTAAAAGGGCAGTTTGTTTATATGTTGTTAGGCTGACTCTAATTTGGGCACCCACACAAGTCAGGTACATTTTCTCAGCAGACCAAGGTAAAAGTTGGGTGGTAGGAAATTTGTGCCTGCGCAGTGATCCTACAACTTACCCACACTAAAATGTGAAGAAAATTTGACTTTTTAAGTCAATTGGGAGGTTTGCAGGGGATTCTAAGTAAGAAAATGCTGGGGGATCAATGCAATCCACACTGCCAGTCAAGAGTCAGTACACGCAAACCACCATCCACACACACCACCAGCCAAGTGCCATCCACGAACACCGCAGGCAAAGCTCCATCAACGACTCAGCCAGCCAAGCGACATTCACGCAGTCCGCCAGCAAATCGCCATCCAAGCACTCCGCCAGCCAAGCACCATCCATGCACACTGTCAACCAGGCGCCGGTCCACGTACACTGCCAGCTAAGTTCCACTCCACACACACCACCAGACAAGCGCCAATCTACACACATCGTCATTAAGTGTGAGTCTACACACACCATTAACCAAGTGCAAGCCCAAACACACTGCCAGCAAAATACCAGCCAAAGGTCAGTACATGCAGACCGTCAGCCAATCTCTTGTTCACGCACACACAAACTCTCCCTGGTTTCTACTGGTTTCGGGCCCCCGCTTGGGGGTAGATGAGACTAAAAATAATACTGAAACAGCCAAAAATATGTACCTAAATAAAGGGGAGTGAACTGTGCCTATGGGGCTCCTCCCTGACATCCCCAGAAACATATCCCTGGTTCTAGTGGGCTTTCTGCCCCCCTGGAATTGGCAGATAAGGGGCTATTGCTCCGATCTGCCTTCTGGGGGTAGAAATACTTTTTGGGGTATAGGGGCATACGCATGCCCATTCTGGGCAGCCCCCACCCCTACATATAAAAGACACAATATAATCCCTGGTGCCTAGTGGGCTTTCTGCCCCCCTGGGGGGCATATCAGGGGCTATTGCCCAGATTTGCCCCTGGGGAGCAAACAGAACGTGGCATTCTGGGAGGGCAGTGCCATGCCCATTTTGGACAGCCCCCACCCCTTCAGGTGCAAAAAGAAAAAATAACCCTGGTGCCTAGTGTGCTTTGTGCCCCCGGGGGGTGGATTGGGGCTATAGCCCCATCTGCCTCCCAGGGGAGGCAGAAAGATGGTGGGCATCCCCCACCCCTACAGGCATAAAAAGAACAAAACTCCCTGGTGCCTAGTGTGCTTTCCGCTCCTCCAGGGGGCAGATTGGGGGCTGTTGCCCCATCTGTCTCTGGGGGAGCAGAAAGACTGAAATGTGGGGGGTTGGGGGCATTGGCATGCCCATTTTGGGCAGCCTCCACCCCTACTGGTGTAAAAAGCGAAACAAATCCCTGGTACCTAGTGTACTTTCTGCCCCGGGGGAAAGATTGAGGCTATTGCCCCATCTGCCTCCCGGGGGGGCAGAAAGAATGTGGCATTTGGGGGGCATTGGCATGCCCATTTTGGGCAGCCCCCACCCCTACAGGTGTAAATAGAAAAAAATCCCTGGTGCCTAGTGTGCTTTCTGCTCTTCCGGGGGGGGGGCAGATTGGGGGTTACTGCCTCATCTGCCTCCCAGGGGGGGCAGAAAGACTGTCTGTGCCCAAACTAATGGGGGGAGCAAAAGCTCTTGCCCAAGGAGCCGCTCCCCCTCCCTGGTGCCTAGTGGGTGGATCCATGCTTGGGATTACCTTCCTAAAGCGATCCCCAAGCAGGGATCCACTTGGGAGGGGTACCATTGGAAAGGGGCGATTTTCCCCTTTCCAATGATACGTCTCCTGTCTGCCTCTGTTCTCAGGGTGCTGAGATAGCCCCCTGAGCACCCAGGCAGTGAAACTGAAACTGAGTTTCAGTTTCTCTGAAATGATGTCAGCGGGATGTGCGTGCCGACCGTCATTTCGGAGAAACGATCAGAACACAGGAGCAGGGAAAGCTCTACCCCAGCTCCCGAGGGTGTTTTGACAAAAAGGAAATCCCTCAGGTGCCCGCGCCAGAAGGATTTCCTGTGCCATGTGCGTGGACGGCCAGGAGCCGTCCGACACACATGAGCATTGGTGCGTCGGTATTTGGTCATATTTTCTCTGATGGAAGAATGACTCCAGATCCGACAGGTTTTGTTAGCCACCTGTTCCCCACAAGATGTTACCATGTTACACTCTTTTCTTGGCATAGCCACCTACTGCTCTAGGTACATATGTGATTTTGCCACAGAAAGTGCACCTTTAAGAGACTTAATAAAACAACATGCTACATTTCAATGATCACATGACTGTGAGCAAAGCTTCAAGAAAATCAGACATGCAATTGAGAACACAACTGAAATGGCCTACTTTTATACAAAACTACATACAGAAATTGTTTTTGATGCAAGCCCAGTAGGGTTGACAGGGATTGTTGGCCAACACAAGGGACATACAAATGTTTGAATGCATATTGGGGCTTATACTAGCAGACGTTTGTCACAAACTGAACGGTCCAATTTGCAACCTGAAAAAGAAATCCTAGATGTGGTGTGGGCTTGTGAACATTTTCATGTGCTTCTATATGGAAAACATTTCACTCTTGTCACAGATCATCAAGCATTGCTTACATCTTTGGCGATCCCAAAGTCAAGATGCCGCCTCGCATAGAGAGGTGGGGGTTGCGACTGCAGGAATATGACAACACTATTGTACACAGACCAAAGAAAATTCAAAACCCTGCTGTCTACTTTTCACGAGTGCCAGTACAGGGTCATCATAGTACCACTTACAAAATGGCTGAAGCCTACATTAGCTTCCTCATAAAGTTCAGTACATCTGCCCCAATATCAGTGGAACAAATCATTGCTGCTGCGAGCACAGACAGTGATATGCTGATACTCACTGACATCATTGCCCCTCAATCCTAGAAACAGCACACTCGACCTCTTACAAATGACAGTAAATTTCAGAAATTCAAAAATGTGAAAGATAAACTTTCAATCTGAATCACAAGGAGAACCCCACAGTTTGAGATAACGGTATATAAACCCTGGCAAGGTATGGGAAGGGGATTACTGAAGCATCCAAAATTATTGCCCACTGGGTTGTGGAAAGGAAAAATTCCTTTTATTTGAATTACCCTCACACACCCTACTGGTGTCATGCTTCATCATTGGGTCACCCTGACTCCTAAAGGTCAGGGTGGGCTCAACCGTGTTTCAAGGAGCTATTTGTAGATGTGGCCAGGGGGTCCTAAAGAGCAAATTCCTCAGATGGTTTCCAATATCCCTTTATTCTTGGAATAGTCTGGGATATAAAAAATTACAAGCATATAAAAGGGTCACTTGGAAGTTTGTAGTCCTATGACCCTAGTGCCAACATGTTTCAGCCCACTAATTGGCCCGAAACGGGTCCTAGGGCTTTCTTCAGGGCAATAAATGTAGAAGTTCCCTCCCTGGTTATGGCAGTGGATAACTATCACGCTACTCCTATTTCATGATAAAGGGCAGATAGCTACTTCTTTTGTGAAAAACAAAAGACAAACTTATTTTTAGTTTAGAGGATATTGTTCCTTCTTCTCCATCTGTAGGGAAAGAAAAACAAAAAGAGAAAGCATAAAGCAACAACATTTTTGTAGTGAGCGTTGCTTCCCACAGGTGATGTGCTTAAAAGGTACACCCATGCTCATCCATCAATATGGGTGATTATAAGCCATCAAAAAGTGTCATATGCACACTTCGTTATCTCTTCTTAATCAATTATACAGTGTCAATTTGTGTTGTATATCGTGCAGTGGTGACATACATCACATTCTAAAATATATTCTATATTGGTGTATATGTAGTTGCGCTAAAACACCAATGTGACACTCGCATCAAACCACACAGAACATTAATCTCACATTCATAGTGCATTTACACTTGATATACATTCCTCTCTCCCTTACCTCCTCTTGGGAGAGGTATAGCATCACAGGGAGTTGCAGTCGGAGGGGTAGCCCTTTAGTCACACACTGAATATCATGTTGAAATGCCCGTAGCGAGTTGCGGCATAAAAATATGGGAGACAAGGAGAAAAAGCAGGCGTGCATGAGCCCTTTAAAATTTCCATATTGATTGTCAATGCCCCCGCATACCTGTAACCGATGTGTCACAAAAGTTGCAGCATACACTACTTACATCATCAAGTGTCCTGCCCTTCATACGAACATACTTAGACCTGCATCCCCTGGCTTTCGCCCTGGTCCATGGCTGTCGCCCGTATATGAAGGGAGCAGGAAGATGCGGTGAGCGAACAAGTACCACGTGACCAGAAATGTTCCACGTTACCGTGATGCTTCCGGGGGAGTTGGGACATGTAGTCCAGTGCTCCGTCTGGATTCTTATACCCACTTTGCGGTTAAAAGTGAAAGATTTTTGGCACTTAGCATTCCTATATCAATCGTTACATGCTCTAATTGGTGACGAATGGATGGTGGCTATAGTGATCTGCGCTCCCATAAAATAAATTGAGCCTGAACTGCGATATGTTTGTGTTGTTCTCCTCAATTCAAATTGTAACTTTATTGGGAATGCAACTTTTTTTTTACATAAAAGAAGCGCTCTGGGCTAAAAACTGTGATCGTCATTACCATCCGTGTGTGATTTTTTCGGGTATGGCAATGGTTACTATTAGACACCCCCGGGGGTGAGTGAATTTAAGGTCTGTTTTTTAGATGCCAAACAGCCACATCAGGAGGATTGCAAAAACTTTATTGATATTGTCACATGACGTTTTGTATACAAATGTTGGTTTATCCTACATTTCGCAAGTTTTAGTTAATGTCAGTCAAGTAACACGGGTCTTAACACGGGTTAGAGACATCATGTGGGTGGGTATGATGTGCAATACACTCACGTATTTGATACTGGAGGATACATAAAACTATCCCTTATAAGTTGTGTGAGAAGGTCAGTTTACATGACGCATCGTGTTGTTTGTAATTGATGTCGTAATGCATATTATAAGACTTGCTCAGATCCACTCATGAATGAGATGGTGAGGTTAATCACGGGTCATTAATTTCCCCTATTTTTGATTCAAGTGATTCCATGGAATTGAATCATTCAAGCCCCTTTCATGTGTCCTCAGACGGTACACCCAGCATTGTTCACATTCTAGGAGTCTTTACCTGCACCCTTGAGTTTTTCAATTACTGTCCATTTGAGATCTTTGTCAGTATGGTTCTTTTTCAAGTAATGCGATGTTAGTTTAGTTGCAGTTATGGCCCATCTGATTGTACTGCGGTGCTCGCTAATGCGGACCTTAACCGTTCGGTTTGTTATGCCCACATACATGAGCTGGTAGGGGCACATGATAAGGTACATCACATGTTCCTTATTACAATTAGTATGTGCCCGTTGTTCCCACGGGTAACCTAATCCTAGGTTAATGTGCTTTGTATGCTCAGTGAATGGGCATACCACACATGTGCCACAGAGATAGTGGCCCATGATGGGAGGTTGGTTCTACAGTGTCAACTGAGAGGTGGTTTTAGATTTAAATACATCTGTGTGGACCAGGGAGTCTCTAAGACTCCTATTTCTCTTGAAGGAGAACATCAGTTTCTCAAATGTGAGTGTATTTGATGTCAGAATGGACCATTTTTTATTTATGGTCTGTTTAATCTCATTCGATGGAGAGTTATATGTCGTGACACAGATCAATGTATTCAATTCTGGTTTTTGATTGGTCTCTAGTAGTGCAGCTCTAAGAGTATTCCTGGATCTCTTGCGTGCCCTATCAATGATGTTCTTGGTGTATGCTTTCTGCTGTAATTTCACACTTAATTTATCCACCTCCTTGCGGAAATCATCCAGGTCCGTACAGTTCCTACGGACCCTGAGAAAGTGTCCAACCGGTAGATTCTCCCTCAGGGCCCTTGGATGTGCACTGTCAAAATGTAAGTCTGTTCCTATCGGTAGGTTTTGTGTATAACAAATTCACTAGCCTGCCTTCCCTTGCGATTATATTTATGTCCAGAAATGAAACTTGTTCACTATTGAATGTTAGTGTGAACCGCAAATGTGGAATGAGGTTGTTAATCCAGAGGGTAAAGTCAGTGATGCTATTAAGGTCACCTTTCCAGATGATCAGAATGTCATCTATGTACCTAACCCATTTCTGGATTTTGTCTGAGAATGGGTTCGCTGACCAGATGTGTTCCTCCTCAAAGTGGCTCATGTACAGGCATGCTATACTTGGCGCAAACGTACTGCCCATGGAAGTCCCATGGACTTGGAGGAACATCTGGTCTTCGAATTTAAAGAAATTCTCAGTAGTGGCAAGATGCATCATTTTTATGATCCAATTTATAGGTGCCTCCCACTGTCATTCTTCCTTGTGTAGTAGTTGTTTGATGACTCGTAGGTTCTCCTGTTGTGGAATACTAGTATAGAAAGCTTCTACATCCAGGCACACCATGATGTTATGTATAGGGTCATATTCTGTGTCTGTCAAGATGTTGAGCAGGTGTTTTGTGTCCTGGACATGGGATTTGATTTTGGTCACTAGGGGTCTCAAGAACCAATCTGTATATTTGGATAGGGGTTCCAAAAGAGACCTGGTGGAATTTTCCCTTTGTGGATTTTTGGTATCGTATAGAATAGGGTTATCCTAGGGTCTTCAGAGTTCAGGAAATCGTGTTCCTGCTTAGTAATCAACTTGTCTTCTAGGGCATCTTTTGTGAGGGTCTCAATGGTTTTCTTGAGACGGTTTGTGGGGTCTCTCTGGATCTTCTTGTAGTGTCATCCATCAGACAGAAGGGTCAGGAATGCTTCTCGGTATGAACTGGTATTTTGTATTACCGTGGCTCCGCCTTAGTCGGCCGGTTTTACCACAATGTCATCCCTCATGCTCCAGTTTTTCAGAGCCTCTCGTTCCCTCTTACTTAGATTGTTAAAAACGTTCATCCTCGGATGTAGTTTTTCCACTTCTTTGGTCACTGCTTCCTGAAACGTGACAACCCTTGAGGGCAGAAGTGACGTTGGGGGGCAAAAAGTAGATTTCAGTCGGAGGTTAGTGTGGTCGGTGTCTTTCTCAGGTTCCTGTGTAGCTGCAAAAAATGCTTTGATCCTCACTTTGGTGAAAAACTCACTGAGTTCACATCTCAGCCGGAATTTGTCTAGAAAGGCTGTGGGCACAAATTCCAACCCTTTGTTTAGAACTTTTTGTTCATCCGGAGTGTTGTATCTGAGAGGTTCACCACTAGTCCTGTATCAGGCTCGTGTTGGGTTGCTGGCCTTTGGTCTGGCTCCTGGTATTCACGTTGGTTCTGTCTTCCTCCCATTGGACTCGTCTGTTTCCACTCCGTCCGCGCTTGCCTCTCCTCCCTCCCTGGCCTAAAAAACAAGACTGATTAAAATTTGGATGGAAGAAGGGTGGTGCTGAATACTGGGGTGGACCGTGGAATGCTATTTGGTCAAAAGGGCCCGGCCAGGGGTACATCTGTTGTTGGGGGTAACCTTGGTTGAGACCCCCCCCATTCTTTGAGGATGATGAATTGTCACTTGACCAGTCATCAGATTCTGACTCTGATGTTCCTGAGTCCCCTTGATAAGAAGAGCCAGCGTCCGAATCCTGCTGTCCCTTGTAATCATCTTTTATATAATTCCATGGAATCACTTGAATCACTAATAGGTGAAATGAATGACCCGTGATTAACCTCACCATCTCATTCATGAGTGGGTCTGGGCAGTCTGGTAATATACATTACAACATCAATTGCAAACAACACGATGAGTCATGTAAACTGACCTTCTCACACAACTTATAAGGGATAGTTTTATGTATCCTCCAGTATCAAATACGTGAGTGTATTGCACATCATACCCACCCACATGATGTCTCTAACCCGTGTTAAGACCCGTGTTATTTGAATGACATTAATTGAAACTTACAAAATGTAGGATAAACCAAAATTTGTATACAAAACGTCATGTGATGATATCAATAAAGTTTTTGCAATCCTCCTGATGTGGCTGTTTGGCATCTAAAAACAGACCTTAAATTCACTCACCTTCTGAGTAACCATTGCCATACCCCAAAAAAAGCATACACTGATAGTAATGACGATCACAGTTTTTAGCCCAAAGCGGTTCTTTTATATAAAAAAAGTTGCATTCCCAATAAAGTTACAATTTGAATTGAGGAGAACAACACGAACATATCGTAGTTCAGGCTCAATTTATTTTATGGGAGCGCAGATCAATATATCCGCCATCCATTCGCCACCAATTAGAGAGTGTAAGGATTGATATAGGAATCCTAAGTGCCAAAAATATTTCACTTTTAACCGCAATGCGTGTATAAGAATCTAGACGGAGCACTGGACTACATGTCCCAACTCCCCCGGAATCATCACGGTAACGTGGACCATGTCCGGTCACGTGGTACTCGTTAGCGGGAACCGCCCCAGTATGAGGCTCACCGTGTATTCCTGCTCCCTTCATATACGGGCAAGAGACATGGACCAGAGCGAAAGCACGGGGACGCAGGTCTAAGTAGGTTTGTACACGGGGCAGGACCCTTGACGATGTAAGTAGTGTATGCTGCAACTTTCGTGACACATCGGTTACAGGTATGCGGGGGCATTGACAATCAATATGGAAATTTTAAAAGGCTCATGCATGCCTGCTTTTTCTCCTTGTCTCCCATATTTTTACGCTGCAACTCACTACGGGCATTTCAACATGATATTCAGTGTGTGACTAGAGGGCTACCCCTCCGACTGCAACTCCACGTGGTGCTATACCTCTCCCTAGATGGGGTAAGGGAGAGTGAAATGTATATCAAGTGTAAATGCACTATGAATGTGAGATTAATGTTCTGTGTGGTTTGATGTGAGTGTCACGTTGGTGTTTTTAGCGCAACTACATATACACCAATATAGAAAAGATTTAGAATGCGATGTATGTCGCCACTGCACGATATACCACACAAATTGACACAGTATATTTGAGAAGAGATAACGAAGTGTGCATATGACACTTTTTGATGGCTTATAATCACCCATCCTGATGGATGAGCATGGGTGTACCTTTTAAGCACATCACCTATGGGAAGCAACGGTCACTGCAAAAGTGTTGTTGCATTATGCTTTCTCTTTTTGTTTTTCTTTTCCCGACAGATGGAGAAGAAGGAACAATATCCTCTAAACTAAAGATAAGTTTGTCTTTTTTTTTTCACAAAAGGAGCAGCCATCTGCCCTTTATCACGAAATAGGAGTAGCGTGATAGTTATCCAGGGAGGGAACTTCTACATTTATTGCCCATTTTGGGCCAATTGGTGGGCAAAAACATGTTGGCACTAGGATCATAGGATCACAAACATCCATGTGACCCTTTATATGCTTGTAATTTTTAATATCCATAACGATTCCAAGAATAAAGGGGTACCGGGAACCATCTGAGGATTTTTATCTTTAGGACCCCTGGCCACAACTACCAAGAACTCCCTGAAACATGGTTGAGCCCACCCTGACCTTTAGGAGTCAGGGTGACTCGATGAAGCATGACACCAGTAGGGTGTGTGAGGGTAATTAATGCAAAAATAATTCTTTTCTTTCCCACAACCCAGTGGGCAATAATTAGGATGCTTCAGTAATCACCTTCCCATACCTAACCATGGTTTATTTATCATTATCTCAAACTGTGGGGTAATTCTTGTGAGTCAGAGTTTACTACGGGAGGACGTACTCCCACCAAAGATCTCCTCTCTGCCCTTGTGACACACAAGAAGTATTCCTCTCTTAGGGGCCTATTACGACCGTATCGGGAAACGGGACCGCCCCCCATTGTCTCGGCGGTCCCACAAGTGGCATTAGGATGCACCCACCAGACTGGTGGGCGCATACCGCCTTTTAAACATTGCGGTGGGCGGTGCTTCAAGCAGCACCCGCCGCAAAGTGTAAAATGCATGTTGTGCATTTAAATGAACAACGTGACGGGCACCGTGCGTTGCCTGCCACCTTGTGCATGCAAATGCAGGAGGGTACCATAGGTACCCCCCATGTGTACCCCCACCCCCGAACACCCTGGGGGCCTGTAACGGGCCCCCAAAGACAAAATTGCCTGCCTTTCCATGGCGGAGTCTCCGCCATGGAAAGGCAGTTCACCGCCATGATGATAATATGGATGGCGGTGTCTGCAAGGCACTGCCACCATATTCCTGGGCTTTTCCGCCCGGTAGGCAATCAGGCAGATTGCCTACTGGCGGAAAACCGGCAGACGGTCTTCCCGTCCGCCTGGGTCCCCCTCGCCATTGTAATGTGGCAGGGGGGAAAAGTCATGCAGGTGGTAGATTTTGGCAGGTCCGCTATCATAATGACCCCCTAAGTGTCTTAGGTTTTTTCGGAAAGATAAACTTTCCCCTACCCAAGAATGTACAATTTCTTATGAGGTTCGACAATTGTCATTTCGGAGAGTGTGAGACAGCAACTCATTGGAGTGACATACGAGGGACAGTGTGGAATTGTTGCCACTAAGTGAGCTCTCCAAAACAGAGTTTGGTTTCCTCATCTCGATGAAAGAGTTGAAAGGGAATTAAAGGCCTGTCATTTGTGCAACTATTTATGTCCAAAACCAAACAGCATCTATTGAACATGTCTGATCTTCCAAAGGAAGTCTGGGAAAGAATAGTTGTTTTTCTTCTTTGGACCCCTTGACAATAGACATCATTCAATGGTAGCCATTGATGAGTATTCTTTTTTTCCTTTGGTAGAAGACCTCTTGTCGATAATCAGGAAAAAGGTAATCAAGAGGCTCGATTGTATTTTTGCAACATGGGCTGTTCCTTTAATTCTGAAGTCTGACAATGGTCCACTTTCAACAGTTGTGAATTCAAAGACCTTCATACTCATCTATCTGAACATTAAGCATCAAAAAAGCACACCTCTTTGTCCACAAATAAAAGGCACTGTGGAGAGTTTTATGAGCACATAAAAAAAGATTGCTGCACTTGAAAAGCTTAAACTCAATTCAGAGCTTCATTCCGGTGCAGACAGACTACCGAGTAAAAACATATTGAATTGCACAAACATGTGTCAAAAATATCGTAGGTCAGGAATATCGACAGACACATTTTCGTGGTCAAGAATATCGATTTTAGGAAAGTAATATCGATTTAAAAAGTATCGAAGTGTTTAATATCATTTGCAAAAATATAGTAGTTAAAAATATCGACTTTTTATTAATGTTATGTATTTTAGTATATATTTTATATGTGTGTGATTTATGTTATTTGTATAAGAATTGTTTCTATTTTTATTATATGTGTTAAAATTTTAGTAGTTAATAATTTGTTTATTTGAATTTTGTGTTTTTAGTTCTGTGGCGGGTTGTGGGTTTATAGGGGAATAGAGTGGGGAGTAATATAATTATATAAAATGTATTGATTACTGTTAGTAGTTACTATTTTATTTTTATTTGAAGTTTGCGTTTTTAGTTCCATAGCAGGTTGTGGGTTTATATTGGAATAGGGTGGGAAGTAATTTGATTATATTACATTAATGAATAATTGTTATTTATTAATATTTGTTTAATTGAGATGTTCTAGCGTTAAATCTGTAAATTACTGTAGTATTAATTATTAAATAATTAGTTGTTAATTAATTTAAATTAATTAATTAGTAATTAATTATAACAATTGTGTAATTAATTTTAGATGTGTGTTGTGATGTTTATGGTTGTACATGGTGGGCAAGGTGGGAAGTAATTTATTTTTTATTGAGGAATTATTAATTAGTTGTTAATTCATTTAAATTAATCAATTAGTAATTAATTATGGTAATTGTGTAATTAATTTTAGGTGTGTGTTGTGGTGTTTATAGGTGTAAATGGTTGGAAGGGTGAGAAGTAATTTACTTTTATTGATGAATTATCAATTAGTTGTTAATTAATTTAAATTAATTAATTAGTAATTCATCATGGTCATTGTGTAATTAATTTTAGGCGTGTGTTGTGGATATTATAGTGTTAAAGAATGTGTACTCAATGACTGTTTAATATTTTTTTGTTAACAATATTTTTTAAATTCCTTATAGTTATTGAAATAAATTAAAAATTAAATTATTCAAGTCTTTTGTTATTGGTGTGGTGTTATAAGGTAGAAATAAAATAAAAACATTTTCGTTTTAAATAATTTGTTTGTTTGTTAATATTTGCTCCTTTAATAAATACTGTTCATAAGTGTATTTATTTATTTTTTAATATAAGATTTGTACCTTTTAGTTATATGTATTTAATATTATAATATGTGTTCTTTTTATATGTTTAATATCTTTTTTTAAGATTATTAAAAACATTTCAATTGTTTAAATGTTATTAGCAATTTTTTTTTCTCTGCTATAGAAACACTTTCCCTACTATTGCACTCATTGGATTGGGAATAGTAGTTTTTACCCTTCCACTATCCAGTACTTTCCCTACTGTTGCACTCAATGGAGTGGAAATATTCATTTTTACCCCTCCGCTATCCAATACTTTCCCTACTGTTGCACTCACTGGAGTGGGAATAGTAATTTTTAACCCTCCGCTATCCAGCACTTTCCCTACTGTTGCACTCATTGGAGTGGGAATAGTAATTTTTACCCCTCCTCTATCCAATACTTTTCCTACTGCTGCACTCACTGGAGTGGGAGAAGTCATTGTTACCCCTTCTCTATCCAGCACTTTCCCTACGGTTGCAATCACTGGAGCGGGAACAGTAATTTTTATCACTCCGCTATCAAACACTTTCCTTACTGTTGCACTCCTTGGAGTCTGAATAGTAATTTTTGCACCTCAGACATCACATCCTTTCCCTACAGTTGCAATCACTGGAGCGGGAATAGAATTTTTCACCCCTCCGCTATCCAACATTTTCCCTACTGTTGCACTGACTGGAGTTGGAATAGTAAATTTAATTCTTCCACTATCCAACATTTACCCTACTTTTGCACTCACTGGAGTGGGAATAGTAAATTTTACCCCTCAGCTATCCAACACTTTACCTACTGTTGCACTCTTTGGAGTGGGAATAGTAATTTGTACCCCTCCGCTATCCAACACTTTCCCTACTGTTGCACTCACTGGTGTTGGAATAGTAAATTTAATTATTCCGCTATCCAACATTTTCCCTACTGTTGAATTTATTGTATTGCAAAATGTACGTTTCAATATTTTTTAATAGTTTAATGTTTTAATTAATTATAGAATGTTTTTTTTTGTTTTAGATTATTGATATAAGTATATCTTTTATTTTTATATAATTTAAAAGTTTAAAAATCAAATAAAGATAATAGTTAATAAATGATTTTAAAGTAAATATATGTATATGTATAAATGATTATGTTTGTGTGTTTATATTTTTTTTAATTAAGGGTATTTTTTATATTTAGTTAAAATGTATATTAAATGTAATTTGTTTTATTAAAGATAATAATATTTAATATATATTATTTTATTTATATCTTTAAATCTATATTTTTAACATTAATATTTTTAACTTCGATATTTTTGTTCAATATTTTTGTACTTACCTGTTTAAGTATAGGGAGTCGATCTTTTTGCATTCTACATTTTTTTGCGATATTTTTTACATCGATGTTTTTAGCATTGATATTCTATCAGTGAACCCTTCATTCCGCTCTTCGTATATACCTGTCAACTCCCCATTCAACTACAGGTGAAAGTCTTGCAACTCTAACTTTGGGAGACCCATGAAGACCACGTTACCACAATGGACCACTAATGGAGTGTCACAATTACAAAATAAAGACCTAAGCAGGCAAATTCCGATGTGTGGGGAACACTGTCATTGCAGGAGATTGAGTTGTTGTCGGACAGAAATGAAAACCCAAGTCTGATGCTCCTTTTGATGTTGACCCACTGAGAGCTATGACTAATAAAGGCAACATGGTGACTGCTCACTGTCTTGGATAGTCCATTATGCAAGAGTCTTCGCATTTCAAGTACCTGCCTTAATATTCACCAACTCCAGATGTCAGAAGTGAGACTTCTCTACCTGAGAATCCCGAGAGCCCAATGACTGCGCCTGTGTCTCTGTCACCAGTGACAGTCATTAACATTTCTCCTGTAGGCAGGATTGTTTTTGTGCAGGAAGGAGCACCTTCCTGCACAATAACAATTCTGAGAAGCATTTTTCTTCTTACTATGTGTGCTGCATTCAGCACACATAGAAAGAGGAAAAAACGAAGAGAAATAAGGATATTTCCGCTTGCTACGCCTCACCTGGGGAAGCATGTCTTGTTGACGAGTTTCCAGGTTTACCGGACAATGCGTCAAAAACTATGGGAGTTGCGTGCGAACACCCACAGAACGCTCATGGAACGCCTCCCTTGCCCACAGAAATGCAACACAGCGATTTTTGTTGCGTTGCATTACTCCATATTTTTTAAGTTATTCAAAGCCACGCAAAGTGGCTTTGCGTGGCTGCAAGAATATTAATTTATGTTTGCATCACTCTTGCACCACCTTGCTTGGTGCAAGAGTGACACAACTCGGGTCATAAATATGGCCCTTAGCTTCTAGTATAAAATTCACAACCTAAAATCTCCTACAAATCCTTTTGTTGCCAAACGATTAATCAGTAAGTTTGCTGTGAGTATATGGCATAGCGCAGTACAGAAAGTATGACTCTATGGACGAGAATCAGCCGCAACGGTCAATACCTAGACGAACACTGGCAGGAGGATGCACGAACAGCTGTTTGGCAGTGTATAGTACACCACAGCTGTAACAAGACAGGAAAATAGATGCATTGAAAGGGGTTGATGTGCTCTTCCAACACAAGCTTCTCACTGCGCTAAGAAAGTTCTGCCTCGCGTTCTTTTTGGATACGGTTTTAATCTGAAAGCACTTTATTTATCATCCGTCTTATTTGAATTAATTGACTTAACATGGACCTGTCTCCAAGAAGAGACAACACACTTTCCTAAAAACATCTTTTTGTGGCTGAAGCATTTCTAAAACGACGTGCTTTTCAATATGGTCTGTATGATTGAGTTGAGACTTCACTTAAGCAAATCTAACCGCTTCAAACTTCCACAGTTTTAAGAAAATGTCAGCCAAAAAGTATAACAGTAATTCCTTTTGTTTTGCAGTACTTTTTGCATGCAAACCTAGAATTAAAAAACAATTCTCTTAGAAAAAAAAATACTTTTGGAGAAAAGTCACAACTTCACAAAGTGTAACAGTTCTGCACTCTACCTAATTTTGCAGGTAGAACTCTGCCTTCACCCTCTACACCCTCTAAGTTTCTGCACTTAGCCCAATTCTCATGATAGAAATAAAACTTCATCCACCCCATTATAGAGAGCCCAACGACTGCACCTGTGTCTCTGTCACCAGTGCCAGTCGTTAACATTTCTCCTGTATCTACAAAGCCTCATATGACAAGATCTGGGCATTAGATTTGAGCACCAACATGACTTATTGAAGAGTTATGATGTATAAATGTATTATTTGTACTTTGAATTTAACAAAGGGGGAGATGCAGTGTCTTGTAATTTAGAGATGACAGATCCCTTTTTGTTCCTCATGGACTCGGTAGAACAGTGATGTAGGTGCTTTGGTGTGGTTGATAGAATTCATGATGTGGAATGTTCAGTTTACAGTTACAGGCAGAGGAATACAGATGTGTAATACCAACCTCCATGCGTGACATAATCATTTACAGGCTCCTTGGATGGGGAGGACGCTTCAAGATGACCTTTTATTACATAAAGAAAGTTAAAACCAAGGACTGGGGTCCTGCCATAAAACATTAGAGAAGTAATGTTGGTGGACCAGCAAAAGATCTCCATCATTATGAGAGCCATCCACAAACAATTGGAAGCCGAGTTAGAGTGTGTTAAAACTCAAGCCACTCCCCCACTACTGCATTGGTAGGCAGACTCTAACACACATAGATTGCATGATGTGTATCCATTCCTTACGAATAACAAATGCCCTTCTTGTATTGGATTCATTTAATAAGCACATACAATGCTTTTAAGTTCCTTTGACTTTTTTGAGGGTTGTCTTGAGAGTAAATATATGATTTATGAGTGATACTGACCAATTGCTCATGACAGTTGAGAACCTCGGTAATGATGGGCAATCCTCTATTGGCCAATATATCTTTGAAGTGACTTTCTGACAATATTTTGAATGCTGAAGTTTAAAAATACTTATAGCAACAAACTAAATATAACCCAGCTGTCTCTAAGGCTTATATATCAAATTAGTTAAATAGATCAGCTATTCATAAAGAGCAACTGTGCTCAATTATCTATTTTAATATTTAGAATGGATGATCACATAGGTGTGGGCATATGATATCTGTTGAAGGGCATACGATATGTTGGTTTCTACAGCTGCAAAAGATTCTCCTTCAAAGTTTCTCCTTCTTTCAAGACAGTAAATGCAATGATGTTGTGTGATGAGCTTAACAAATGCCAAAACGACAATGTCAAATGAAATTTCTATGGTAATTTAACAGTAAAAAGATATGACACAGCCAGGCGTAAAGATGACAGCTGAAAAGAATTAGTGCTTTCACTAAACTACATTTTAGATGATGAGAAAGTCACTCTGCCCTTCCCTTTATGAATCACATTTCACAATAATACTGAATTGCATAAATCATATAAAGAAGGCTACACTTTTGGTGAAATAAAATACGTGCTGGGGTTTGGAAAAAAGGTTACTGTTATTTGCTTTAAACATTGCAGCAATGCCCAATTCAGCCATGTGGCTATATTTTTTTTAAAAGTGTTGCTCTTGTATACTCTGCTGACACAAAAAGTGGATCAATGCATATGTTTTTTCGAAGAACATTGTATGGTTTTGTAGCTTTCAGCAAAATCACAGATAGCATGGCCAAAGCTCAACATGTCTATCACATCAAATGGCACCAAGTTGTTTATTCTTGCCCATGTCCAATTTTATTTTGAATGTAATGACCTCCATGTCACTTGCTCACAGCACCTAGCTGTTGTCAAGGAGATACTAAGTAAATCGCATTGAGAAGTACTGTAGGAAGACATAACCTACCCCCAAATTGGTGATGCCCCCTTACTACAAAACTGCCTCTTTTCCCCTACTACGTTTGCCAGAGTTCTTCTGCATGATGTACAAAAACGGAATCACACAAAAAGATACCTTGACTGCTGTCAGCATCCTCAACGTGCCACTTGGCTGTATCTTCGATCACCACTGATATTTGGCCACCACCAATCGTCCCAAATAAACACCAACCTTTTAATACACAGAGGGGGATATTCAGAAGGATCTATTGCTGAGATAACGGCACATTATCGCAGCCAAAGTTGCAATAAACTTATGGCCCCAATCACAAGCTGGTGTTAACAGCCCACAGCACCATTTTACCTGCGATAGCAGCCGCAAAAAACATTGCCACAGATGACCCCCGCATCTATCGCTAATGAGATGCAGAGTAGGCGTTCCCGGGCCAAAAGCCATGACAACACCACTCCACAACATTCACAGCGACCAGTCAGAACTGCGATAAGAACACAAAACATGCGATAAGGCACGTTAGCAGCAGGAAAATGACACCTGCTCTGACCTGGTGCAAAACCAGACCACAGCCTGCACCACAAAAGGGAGCAAAGCCCACAGCCTAATTGGATGGGCAACAGATGCACCCGGGCACCTGAACATGCAGCCCGGAGGGCAGTAAGGGCAACAACACCCGCCGCCACCACCTCCAGGATCCCCTCTCCCCGGCACCCCCGACTAAAGACATGTCACATCAGCTACACCTAAACACGTACAAAATAATCTGCTTGATGTTGCACAATCACAGCTGGTGACGTGCATGTGTCGTCACACAAATGAGCATCACACATTCACTTTCGAAGCAGCAAATGAAACTTAATTCACATGAACACTGAAATGAAATAAAGACACATGGCGGCTCCCCTCGGGACAATCCATAGATCACAGCCTGCAAGACAAAAATCATGATGAGAAGGTTTGTCCTGCACACATCAAAGGAAAGAGAGAGAGCGAAGGAGAGAAAGAAGAGAGGGGGAGAGAGAGAGATAAGAAGAGAGGGAGAGAGAGAGAGAGAAGATGAGAAGGGGAGAGAGAGAGAGAGAGTGCCACCCCTGTACACTCTGGCCACACTGCTCACCTGCTGCCACCGGTGTGTCTCCAACCACTATGTATAGCAGCACACCAGGTCACACATCTGAGACAGACCCGTCATCTGAAAGAGTCCAGATACATGATCGGCACAGTAAACACAATTGCACAAGTCAACATTGCCTGCCCGCTCATGCACACCCAGGCAGAGGCACCCCAGCCCCTCCCGCCGCCCATCGGAGCATGCCCGCCCATGCACACCCAGGCCTCACTGCTCACCTTCCGCCACCGGCGTGAGAACAGGAGGTTCCACCACGTGCTGCTGCAAGCCCAGGCCCGCAGGCATGGCACCCTCCACACCATGCAGCCCCACTCCGCAGGCCACCAGGTCTCACGTTTGGTGCTGGGTCTTGATTACTCCATGGCATAGGACATACCAGTGCACCCGGCATCATCGCAGGCTGCACAACCGTTCAGCCCAATGGGTGCCACTAACTCTGGGATCCCGGAAGCGACGCCATGTGATGGTAGGCCCACGCTGCCCGCTGGCTCTGGTGGCCTACACTGCGGTCCAGCAGGGCACACAAAACCTGAGGTGTCCAGACCACCAGGACGGGGCATCATCGCAGGCTGCACACCTGCTCAGCAGCTTAAGGTGCCACTGACTCAGCGCACCCAAAGTCATAATCCCGTGGCGAGGTGCCTGTGCCGTCCGCAATGCTCCGGGTGCCACTAACCCTGTGCAACGCCAGTCAGCGCCATGTGGTGGTAGGCCAGTGACAGCTGCAAGGCCTCGGGTGCCACTAACCCTATGCAACGCCAGTCGGCGCCATGTGGTGGTAGGCCCATGATGGCCGCAAGGCCTCGGGTGCCACTAACCCTGTGCGCAACAACTCATGGGCCCTTTATGATTGAGAACCATGGAGCGTCCACTATGCAGTCACCACCAGCAGAGGGGAATGTGACATCGCTGGCCCCTGATGTTGGCGGAGTCACATGGCCTGTGATGCCTGTGCCGGATGGGTGTGGTGTGCGTGCAAACCTGCCCTCAAGGAGGGCTGTGACATGCGGACAACTAGACCAGTGACCTGCACACCACCAGTGAGTATGACTGCGAAGTAGCAATGAGGGCCCCCCCTCAGAGCATAAACAGAGTGGTCTGGCCTGCCGTACGCCGGACCAGTGCAGGGCCTGCAAAAATGACTTGTGGGCTCTGGGCGTGGTTCAGTCCATGTCCGGACATGGAAGTAACTGATGCGTGTGTCCCTGTTGTATTGTTCACGGGACCCGGTACACAATATGCAATGTAGCACCCTCTGACTGGCATCCCACAGGATGAGCATCATTGACGCAAGGGAAATCACTGTCCCTACATTCATCCACACATTCATACATGACTGAAGAAAGACATGGCACAGCAGCGCGTCACTGGATGTTTATTGCACATCCAGTGCAGTTCTGCAGCTGGAGCGGTACAGGGCAATTCCGAGCACACTACACAATATGGGCCCGTGGAGGGCCAGCCAGAGTCCATCCAGGGATGACAAGTACTGCGGAAGAGGAAGGGTACAGTCTGCCGTCTGGTCGCTGTGTCATTGGTTATCAAACAGGATTTGGCAGTCCATGTCGCTGTCCAAGGTGAGTGCATCGGAGTGTAGCGGGGGTCAGTGGGAGGTCATGAGGCCATGTGCGGCACCAAGCAGAAACAGGTCAGGTGGCGGAAATGAATGCTAGTGCCTCCTGATCACAAACCCATCCACGTCCTCGTCCCCTGATATATGCTCTGTCCCACCTGTAGGTGTTGCAGTACCGGCTGAGGCACTATGTGCCACTGACACATCAGGTGCCGGAGTGGATACGTCTGCTGCACTGTGAGGCAATGGTACACTAGGGGGCGGTAGATGTGGATGGTGTGGGGGCAACAGCATTCATCTGCACCACACCTTGTGGCAGCAATGCCATGATGATGATCTGCAGGGCATGGTAGATCCCAGCTGCATTTCACTGATATGCAGCGGTGGCTGCCATCTTTTCCGCCTCCATCCGCACCATGTCTTCCATGAGCCTCCGCATGTGTGCCAGCACACGGCTGGTATCGATGGTGCCCCTGTGAGTGGACAGGTGTTCTTCTCTCCACATCAGGACTCCAGCGATGTCAGTTAGGGCTTGTTGGAGACCATGGAGTGGGCCTAGACACCCGTGGATGGTGTCCAGTTTGGTGCCCATGAGGTCGAACCCCACCCTCACCTGCTCAGCCATCTCCCTCTGGGCCTCCAGCACACGGCGCTGGAAGGCCATGTGTTGTTCCTGGGGGTCTTGGGAGACTGCTGGGCCGTGGGGGCCTCCTGCTGCATAGTTTGGGTGGTGGGTGTGGTCTCCTCGATGCAGCTGGTCAGCCCTGATCCTGGAGGTGAGTCGCAGATGATGTCAATGATGTCCAGGAGGGCTTGTGCGTCGATGCTGGGGTTCTCCTCCTCATCATCAGTGAAGAGTGGCTGGGACTTCTCTGCAGGGGGTGTTGATGGTGGCCCTGCAATATGAAGGGGAGATGGTGTATTGCAATGTGTCCACATTGATGTAGCCGCATGGTACATGTTGAGATTCAGACAGCATGGCATTGTAAATTGTGACAGTCTATAGATCTTGGAGATGACTCAGAGTCATTGAGGGTGTGCACAGTGCTCTGCTTCATTGTGCATGTGTGCCATCGTGGCCATCTCCACCCGTACCCCAGTACCTGGTGGTCACTCACCCTGTTGTGGTTGTGTTGTTTCCTGTCGAGCAGTGTCCGGTCCCCCGACTACAGCCACAGTATCCACACTGATGACTGTTGACACCAGCTCCTCCATGTCATCCAGCACGAGCTGAGGCGCTGGGCCCCCACCTCCAGTCTGTATTGCTGCCTTCTGGTTGTCTGCGAGTTTCTCCTTGGTCTTTCTCTTGATGTCATTCCATCGCCTATTGTCCTCTTGTGCTCTCCGACGGCATTCACCTTGTCTACGATGCCCCACCATATTCCCTTTTTGCTGCCCAATGACACATTGGAGGTGACAAACAGATGTTGATGGTGTTCCATCACCTCCGTGACTATGATCCTGTTCGCCTGCAGACTGAACTTTGTCTTCCTCTTCTTCTTGTCCTTCCCCTTTCCCGAGGTCACAGGGTGGTCGTCCGGGGGGCTTGTGGGGTTGCGCTCGTCCTCTGCGCCTGCTCCGACTGCCTCCATGGTGCTTGGGTGTTGGTCAGTTTGTGTTTGGGTGTTTTTCTACTTTTATGGTGATTTTTCCTGCCTGCCAGGTGTGTGTTGCAGGCCTGGTGCTGCTTATCGCTGATTTCATCATCGCGCTTTGGCCCATCGCAGGTTTTTTTGTGCAGTGGTTTGTGTTTTTATCTCCATCAAGGTGGTTGTATCGCGGACATTGTCTGTGGTTTAGGCAGACTATCGTATGGTGCCGCCTTGTTGTGAATTCCACGTTGACACTGGGTTATTTTCCCACGATGGGCTGAGATGCTGAGAGTTGCATTAAGCTACTCTTGCGGTAGTTATCACACGTTCTTGTGAATATACCCCAATGTTTTTATAGAGTGCTTGGGGGCAGGGGAGGCTGTGATTGGTTGTGCAGAAAAATCCATATTTGTCCTCCTACATCAGGTGCATGCAGACCACGTTGTGGTGGCAGAAGGCTTTGACAGTGCCGTACTGCTACATATTTTTCTCTCCTAGGTGTCTCAAACCTGTACAACCAACCACAGACAGGAAGAGCTCGAGAAGAAGCATCACTGAAGTACCTGCTTCTCTCAGGTCTTAACTGCAGTATTATTTGCCTCTTCTCTTCTTCACTCAGGACTGTAGTGACCCTGAGGGGTGTGAAGGTCGTCTGGCAATAACAGGAGCTTTACCCTACTTCCGTTGGTAAGTGCAAATCATATATGGCCACGCATTTTAGCATCACAATATACCATAGAATTCTGGTGTTCACGCCCTAAAAACTGCACAAGTTCCCAAAGCATTCTAAGTTCCACCACCACATAAGTAGAACATTAAAAAAATCTAGATGCCAACATCAAAGTACTAACTAGCTCATTTATGTCGTATTCATGCCACTTGTGCTGCAGCACCAGGCAGCAAGTCATCTTGCTGTGCACCTGTTAGAAAGGGTAGACGGACCGGGAGGGTCGGCCGGGGTCAGGAGGAGAGGTCTCCGGGGAGAGCCGTCTCCAGCGATCGTACAGACAAGTAACTTCCCCCCCCCACAGACGGATACCACACACGGATAAGGTTCAGGGTTCTTTATAAGCACTTCTTAGGGTACGGTTGAATGGTACAAGGAGGTCTGGACTCAGGGGTCCCCTCGATTCAAGTCTCTCAAAGCAGGGTAAGGGGTAGCGGGACAGTCTGTCTACCAGTCAGGTAGTTCGGATGAGATGATGACTAGCTCACAATCCTCGAGCTTAGTTGGTACGGGCCGCGGCAGCGCCAGCAGGTCCCGGTTGAGATGGTCGGTACACGGTCCGCGGTAGCACCAGCAGGTCCCGGAAAGATGGTCGATGTACGGTCCGCGGCAGCGCCAGCAGGTCCCGGAAAGATGGTCGATGTACGGTCCGCGGCAGCGCCAGCAGGTCCCGGTGAGGATGGTCGTTACAACGGGCCGCGGCAGCGCCAGCAGGTCCCGACGAGGATGGATGTTGTAGAAGGCCGCGGCAGCGCCAGCAGGCAGGACGATGGTTCACAAGAGCGGGCTACGGCAGCGCCAGTAGTCCGTCAAGGCTGAGTTCTCTCGGTGTCTCTCGACTCCAGGATACAACTGCCTTCCTGCTCCGGAGCTGCCCCAGTTATAGGGCAGGCGCCCTTTGATGTCCGGACCCTCGCACTCGGAGGTCGGAGGGCCCGGGATGAAGGTGTCCAGACACCCAGCAGGGGTTGGAGCCAGCTCCTGGGGGAGCTGGAGGCGATCGGCACCTGGCGGGGGAAGAGCTCTTGACACTTCGTTCTCCCATTGACCTGCCAAGTGGTCCGTTCACCTCCTGGGTGGAAGGTGGTGCCGGGATGTCGGGGCCGGCCAGGCCCGGGGTTAGGGTCGGGCCGAGGCCACGCGGCCTCGTGGTGCAGGGCCCAAGATGGCGGCTTGAACCGGCCGGGGGAGCCGGTGGGGCTGGGCCCCGTGATGAGTAGAGGTCCGAGGGCAGAAGATCCGTCGGGAGACGGGGTACAGGTGCTTTTCGTGGGTTATGCCTGGCGGGCCGGAGCTCGGGCCCTGTCGTGCGGGGAGGGAGCAAGCCCTTCGTGTGGCCTGTCCAACATGCGTCCCCCCCAGCTGAAGGCGGGGAGAGTCACCCATCTCCTTGGGGACTCTCTTCGTCGAGGCGGAAAAAGCGGGACAGGCCATCCGCGTTGGCGTGGTCTTGGCCTGGCCGGTGCTCCACAGTGAAGTCCATTCCCTGCAGGGAAATGGACCAGCGCAAGAGTTTTGGGTTCTCTCCCCGCATCTGCATCAGTCACTGCAGGGGTCGATGGTCGGTTTGTACCCGGAAGTGGGTACCGAAGAGATAAGGCCGGAGCTTTTTGAGGGCCCACACCACTGCGAAGGCCTCCCTCTCAATGGTGCTCCAGCGCTGTTCTCGGGCCAGGAGACGTCGACTGATGAAGGCCACCGGCTGGTCATAACCCTCGGGGTTTAACTGAGAAAGGACGGCTCCGATGCCGTGGTCGGAGGCGTCGGTCTGTACTACGAATTCCCGACTGTAATCGGGGGCCTGGAGCACAGGGGCGGTGCACAGGGCGGCCTTCAGTTTCTCGAAGGCCGCTTGACAATCGGGGGTCCAGTTAATCCGCTTCGGCTGGTTCTTGGACGTGAGACCCGTGAGGGGCCCCACGATGCTGCCATAGTCTTTCACGAACCGCCGGTAGTAGCCGGTGAGCCCCAAGAAGGCTCGGACCTCGGTCTGGGTGACGGGGGGCTGCCAGGACTGGATGGCAGCAATCTTAAGTTGTAGCGGGGCCACCAGCCCGCTTCCCACTTGGTGCCCAAGGTAGGTCACAGACCCTTGGCCAATTTGGCACTTGCCGGTCTTAATTGTGAGGCCGGCCCGCTGGAGGGCCTGTAGGACCTCGTGGAGGTGACGGAGGTGGTCGGCCCAGTGGCGGCTGTATACAGCGATATCGTCCAGATAGGCAGCGCTGAACTCTTCGAGCCCCGCCAAGACCTGGTTCACGAGGCGTTGAAACTAGGCCTGGGCAAAAATTTCGTTCCGTTCGCGGAAATTGCGATATTTTGACATTTTTGCGTTCCGCGGAGAGCGCGAAAATGTCAAAAATTCCGGTTTCCGCAGCTTGGCGATAATTTGTTTCTTGCTCGCGCTGTAAAATGATACATTCTCGCGCGCGCGCGATCGCCTTACCTGAATCCCTGCGTTCGCCGACAAGTTTTCTTGATCCGGTCGCGTTCTCCATGAGATGTTGTATTGTTTTTAGCCATTTGCGCTGTCTCGCGACAGTTCGCGCCCGCAGTGACGTCATGCGTCGCGCGATCACGTCTTTCTTCTCGCGATCATGCACCGCAAGAACAACTCAAAACAAGATGGCCGCGCCCGCAAGCAGCCACATGGGTAAGTTGGCGACCCGCAACCATGCAGAAAATCGCGCGAACATGCCGGAAAAAAACTTCCGCATCTTCGCGATATTTCTGCTTGTTTGCGATAATTTTAAACATTCTCGCGATAATTTGCGAAGGTTAATTCCGCAAATTCCGCCCACCCCTAGTTGAAACGTGGCGGGGGCATTTTTCATGCCGAAGGGCATGACCTTGAATTGGTAGTGGCCATCGGGGGTAGAGAAGGCTGACCGTTCCTGAGCCCTGGGTGTGAGGCCGATGTGCCAGTAGCCCGCTGTTAGGTCGAAGATACTAAGGTAGCGGGCGGCCCCCAGCCGGTCGATCAGCTCGTCTGCTCGGGGAATCGGATGAGCGTCGGTCCGGGTGACAGCGTTCAAGCCCCGGTAGTCGACGAAGAATCTCAGTTCAGGTGCGGTGCCGGGGGCAGCGGCTTTGGGAACCAATACCACCGGACTGGCCCAGGGACTGTCCGAGGGCTCGATGGCCCCGATTGTGAGCATCTTGGCCACTTCCTCCTGTATGCAGGCCCGTACCCGATCTGGTACGCGGTAGGCCCGGTGTCGGACAGGGGGGCTGTCCCCGGTGTCCACGTCGTGCACACACCAAGGGGTGACCCCGGGGTGAGGGAGAACAGTGTAGCGAACCGCAGCAGGAGGTTTCGGCAGCCCTGGCGTTGCTCCGAAGTGAGGGCGTCAGATAGCCGGACCCCGTCCACGGAGCCGTCATTCTCCTGAGTCTTCAGAAGATCCGGAAGGGGTTCGGAGTCTTCCTCTGCCCCACTGTCCGTAGCCATCAGGAGGCTGAGTTCTGAGCGCACATTAAGTGTGGTTTGAGTCGGTTGGTGTGGAGGACCCGGAGGGGGTTCCGGGAGGTCCCCAGGTCGATGAGGTAAGTGACGGGGCTTTTGCGCTCGACCACTTTGAAGGGCCCCGTCCACTTATCCTGCAAGGCACATGGTTCGGTGGGGGACATCACCCATACTTGTTGCCCAGGCTCGAACTCAACGGAGGAGGCATTGTGATCATACCACCTCTTCATGTCCTCCTGGCTGGCCTCGAGGTTCGCCTTGGCCATCCCTCTGAAGCGCCGGGTCTGATTGCGTAGGGCCAGGATGTAGTTGAAGACGTCTGGAGGGGTCTTCAGGGGGGCCATCTCCCAACCTTCTTTTACTAGGCTGAGGGGCCCTCGCACAGGGTGCCCGTACAGGAGTTCGAAAGGGCTAAAACCGAGGGACTTCTGGGGAACTTCTCGGTAGGCGAAGAGGAGGCACGGGAGTAGTACATCCCACTGGCGACGGAGGGGCTCTTCCAATCCCCCAATCATCCCCTTGAGGGTGCGGTTAAAACGCTCTACTAGTCCGTTCCCTTGGGGGTGATAGGGGGTCGTGAATCTGTAGGTGACCCCGCATTGTTGCCAGAGGGACTTCATGTATTTGGATATAAAGTTCGTGCCTCGGTCGCTGACGACTTCTCGGGGGAAGCCTACCCGGGAGAAGATCCCCATTAGGGCCCGGCCAACCACCGGAGCTGTCACGGTCCGTAGGGGCACCGCCTCGGGGTAGCGGGTGGCATGGTCCACCAGTACGAAGATGAACCTGTGTCCTTGTGCCGTGCGGGGGTCCAGAGGCCCCACAATGTCTATCCCCACCCTCTCGGACGGGGTGGTGACCACAGGGAAGGGTTGCAGAGGGGCTTTCAGCTTCCGACCACTCTTCCCGCTGGCTTGGCATGTGGGGCAAGATCGGCAGTGGTTCAGGACGTCGTTCCTCATTTTCGGCCAGAAAAAGTGGGTCACTAGGCGGCTGTACGTTTTATCCTGGCCCAGGTGTCCAGCCAGGGGGACATCGTGGGCCAGGTTGAGCAGAAAGTCTCTGAAGCGGAGAGGTACCACCAGTACTCGACCGGCCCCCAGCTCGGCGATTCTTTGCTCGCTGTATAGCAGGTCGTTATCCCAGTAGACCCAGTGAGTTCCGGTGGAGTCCCCTGCGTTCTGGGCGCTGGCTTGTTGGCGGAGTCCCTCGAGGGAGGGACAGGTCTTTTGTTCCTGGCGGAACTGTTCTTGGGTGGGCCCCCCTTCTTGACGCCACTGAGCCAGGTCAGGAAGGTCCTGGGGTTGCGCGTCCCCTTCGGTCGTCGGGTCTGGGAGGCTGGCCTCGTCGTTGTCTTCTACTGGGGCGACCGGGGGCGGAGGTGCTGGCCATTCTGGTTCTTCTGATCGAGGGACGGCACGGGCGGCCATGGACCGGGTGGTTATGCAGGCCCAGTCCGGGAGGCCCAGCATCCCCAGGTGCTCTCTTCTCTCAACGGTGGCCCACGGGGAACTCTCGAGGTCATTCCCCAGGAGGCAGTCCACGGGGGCATCGTCCCGGACCGTCACCTTCAACAGGCCGGAGACCCCTCCCCATTCGAATGGGACGCAGGCCATTTGACACATACTTTCAGAGTTGTCTGACGAGCGGACGGGGCAGAGAATGTTCGGCAGGATCTGCTCGGGCTTCACCAGGTGACAGCGGACGGCCGTCACACTGGCGCCTGTGTCACGCAAGGCCTCGGCTCGCTGTCCATTAATGGTCACCCACTGACCGTATTTCCTGGTGTTAGGGGGTAGGGGAGCCCGCGGGACCATGTCTCTTCCCCCTAAGCACGCCAGGACCATGGCGGCCGGTTCCCACTCTTGCTGGGCCGGCTCATACTCCTCTGGTTCCTCCGATGATCGCTCTTCCCCCAGGGCGGCGGCAGCTACCTGGCGGGGCTTGGGTGTTTGGTTCTGCGGGCAGCTCGGGTCATTGGCGTAGTGGCCGACTCGCTGGCATCGGTGGCACGTGACGTTGGCTCGGACCCCAGGACGCCACGGGGGGTTGCCCCGGCCGGCCGGAGGCGGGGTGCTGGCCACGGGTGTTGCGGGCAAGGCGTCTCTCCCTTGCCCCTGGCCCCCTCCTCCTCCCCGAGGACGGTGCTGGCCTTGGTTGTTTCTGTTCTGTTCGTGTGGCCCCCTCCGGCCCACTCGGGTGCTTTCCCATCGGTCAGCTTCGGCGGCGAGCTGCCGGGGGTCAGTCAGCTTACTGTCGAGGAGGTGCTGCCTGAGCTCGACGAAGCAGTTGTTCGACAGGTGCTCCCATACCATCAGGTTAAAGAGTTGTTCGTAGGTGGTGACATGGCTCCCCTTTATCCAACCCTCGAAGGCACGGCTGAAATAGTTCACGTATTCTACCCAAGTTGTACCTGGGATCCGGGTGCAATCTCTGAACCTCTGGCGGTACATCTCGGGTGTGAGGCCGTAGCGGGTGAGGAGGGCAGCCTTCATGTGGTCGTAGGACGACATTTGGTGATCTGGGAGCTGCAGTAGGGCATCGCGACCCTCGTTGATAAACCTCCCCCAAAGTCCGGCTCCCCAATCACTCCGGTCGTTCCGGTGGGAGGTCATGGCGATCTCGTAGGCTTTAAACCACTGTTGTATGTCGTCTTCTCGGACATACTCGCGGACAACATCCTTGGGGATGTGGACTTTTTTCTCGATTGGCCCCGGGGTGTGTGGTCGCTCAGGCACCCCCCGTTCTTTATTCTGTTTCCGAAGTTCTATTTCCGCCAGTTTGCGCTCGTGCTCGAGCGTTATTTTTTTCTCCTCCAGCTCTCTCTGTCTCTGCTTCTCTTCTCGTTCATCTCGGAGCCGCATGTGCTCGAGGTTGAGTTTCTGTTCAGCTAACTTGAGTTCCCCATCCATCTTGAGTCGTGCCATTTCCAACTCGTGCAATCTGGTTCTTTCTCTTTCTCGGATCTCCTCCTGCGAGAGGCCCGTTCCCCGCTCCTCGGGAGCCGTGGCGTTCCCCTCTGGTGTGATGCTGCTTTGGTCGGAGGGTCCGGCGACCCCAGTTTCTGTCCACGACTCTAGGGCGTGCTTTAGATCATCTTTGGTACTCAGGCCGGTGGTAGCAATGCCAAGTTCTATGCAGAATTGTCTCAGTTCGCGGTGGTTGTATTCTTCTAATTTATCCATTTGGAATTTCTCGGTGGAGTTGCTATCTTTGGCTGACATCGTGTTTTTGTCGTGGGGTGAGCTACTCTCTGTACGATTACGCGTTGATTCGGATCGCGCCGCTGGCCACCAATGTTAGAAAGGGTAGACGGACCGGGAGGGTCGGCCGGGGTCAGGAGGAGAGGTCTCCGGGGAGAGCCGTCTCCAGCGATCGTACAGACAAGTAACTTCCCCCCCCCCACAGACGGATACCACACATGGATAAGGTTCAGGGTTCTTTATAAGCACTTCTTAGGGTATGGTTGAATGGTACAAGGAGGTCTGGACTCAGGGGTCCCCTCGATTCAAGTCTCTCAAAGCAGGGTAAGGGGTAGCGGGACAGTCTGTCTACCAGTCAGGTAGTTCGGATGAGATGATGACTAGCTCACAATCCTCGAGCTTAGTTGGTACGGGCCGCGGCAGCGCCAGCAGGTCCCGGTTGAGATGGTCGGTACACGGTCCGCGGTAGCACCAGCAGGTCCCGGAAAGATGGTCGATGTACGGTCCGCGGCAGCGCCAGCAGGTCCCGGAAAGATGGTCGATGTACGGTCCGCGGCAGCGCCAGCAGGTCCCGGTGAGGATGGTCGTTACAACGGGCCGCGGCAGCGCCAGCAGGTCCCGACGAGGATGGATGTTGTAGAAGGCCGCGGCAGCGCCAGCAGGCAGGACGATGGTTCACAAGAGCGGGCTACGGCAGCGCCAGTAGTCCGTCAAGGCTGAGTTCTCTCGGTGTCTCTCGACTCCAGGATACAACTGCCTTCCTGCTCCGGAGCTGCCCCAGTTATAGGGCAGGCGCCCTTTGATGTCCGGACCCTCACACTCGGAGGTCGGAGGGCCCGGGATGAAGGTGTCCAGACACCCAGCAGGGGTTGGAGCCAGCTCCTGGGGGAGCTGGAGGCGATCGGCACCTGGCGGGGGAAGAGCTCTTGACACTTCGTTCTCCCATTGACCTGCCAAGTGGTCCGTTCACCTCCTGGGTGGAAGGTGGTGCCGGGATGTCGGGGCCGGCCAGGCCCGGGGTTAGGGTCGGGCCGAGGCCACGTGGCCTCGTGGTGCAGGGCCCAAGATGGCGGCTTGAACCGGCCGGGGGAGCCGGTGGGGCTGGGCCCCGTGATGAGTAGAGGTCCGAGGGCAGAAGACCCGTTGGGAAACGGGGTACAGGTGCTTTTCGTGGGTTATGCCTGGCGGGCCGGAGCTCGGGCCCTGTCGTGCGGGGAGGGAGCAAGCCCTTCGTGTGGCCTGTCCAACAGCACCTCTGCATAACAGTAAAAAGGTAGCAATGCGCTGTATATATCCATTACGGTGCATTCCTGTCCCTTCCTTTTGCGCTGGTGCTGTTTTGGCAGCCTAGCGCCAACGCCGGCACCCTTGGTGCAAGGGTGCCTGTGTTGTAGGCAGGATTGTTTTTGTGCAGGAAGGAGCACCTTCCTGCACAATAACAATTCTGAGAGGCCTTTTTCTTCGTTCTATGTGTGCTGCATTCAGCACACATAGAAAGAGGAAAAAACGAGGAGAAATAAGGATATATCCGCTTGCTACGCCTCAACTGGGGAAGCGTATCTTTTTGGCGCATTTCCAGGTTTACCAGAGAATGCGTCAAAAACCATGGGAGTTGCATGCGAACACCCACAGAATGCTCATGGAATGCCTCCCTTGCCGACAGTAATGCAACACACCGATTTTCGATGCTTTGCATTACTCCATATTTTTTAAGTCATTCTAAGCAACGCAAAGTGGCTTTGCGTCGCTTCAGGAATATAACTTTAGGTTTGCGTCAGTCTTGCACCACCTCACTTGGTGCAAGAGTGATGCAACTCAGGTCATAAATATGGCCCTTTGCTTCTAGTATAAAATTCACAACCTAAAATCTCCTACATAACCTTCTGTTGCCAAACGATTGATCAATTGGTTTGCTGTGAGTATATGGCATAGAGCAGTACAGAAAGTAAGACTCCATGGACGAGAATCAGCCGCAACGGTCAATACTTAGACGAGCTCTGGCAGGAGGATGCACGAACAAGACAGGAAAATAGATGCACTGAAAGCAGTTGATGTGCTCTTCCAACACAAGCTTCGCACTGAGCTAAGAAAGTCCTGCCTCGAGTTCTTTTTGGATACCTTTTTAAAACTGAAAGCACTTTTGTGGCTGAAGCATTTCTAAAATGAGGTGCAGTTCAATATGGTATGTATGATTGAGTTGAGACTTCACTTAAGCAAATCTTACCTTCCACAGTTTCAAGAAAATGTAAGACAAAAAGTATAACAGTAATTCCTGTTGTTTTGCAGGAATATCTCACAGAATATCGAGGGACAGAAAATCGACCTACAAAAATATCGACACAAAAATATCGATGTCAAAAATATTGGCGTATCGACATAATGGTAAGTACAAAAATATCGGGAAAAAAATATCGTTGTCAAAAATATCGATGTTAAAAATATTGTTTTTTTAATGTTTTAATAATAATGTAAAATAAAGTACATTATAAATATAAATAAAAGAAACATAGTTAAAAATATTATAACATGTTTAAAAAGTAATAACTAATACATATGGGGGCTGATTCCAATCATGGAAAAAGGCTGTACGAATAGTCGTACGGAGCGTTTTCTCCGTACGACTCGTACCAGGTAAACTCATTCTACAACCTAGGATGTACGATTCGTACAGAAAGCCTTTTTCTGTACGAATTGTACAAAAGACCATACAGCAAAAAAATACCCATGATTCCGATCTGGAAATGCTTGTACGCGACGTCCGCACGTATTTCAGCAGCGTTTTCCGTCCCGGCAAGTACGATTCGTACCGACGTCACTACGTACTTCGCTGTGACTACGGGAGTGAAAAACTGCCGGGAAAGCAGAACCCAATGCCACGGAGCCCCGGTACACGACGTACAGCCATGAACCCCATCGTACGTGTCATCCCGGTCCTCTTGGCCTACGACCTGGTGCACCGCACCCGACGCACATGCTGCAGAAGGTGAGAACAACATGCATGGGTACGGTGCGTAACACACGTACCCCTACGGCGCCATGACAACAGTAATAGGGACCGTACCCACGCATGAATACGTGGGTACGGTGCGCACCCCTACGGCCCCATGAGTCCTCAGGTACGGACCGTACCCACGCATGAATGAGTGGGTACGGTGCGTACCATACGTACCCCTACGGCACCATGCCAACAGTAGTACGGACCATGCCCACGCATGAATACGTGGGTACGGTGCGTACCCCTACGGCCCCATGAGTACTCAGGTACGAACCGTACCCACGCAAGAATACGTGGGTACGGTGCGCACCCCTACGGCCCCATGAGTCCTCAGGTATGGACCGTACCCACACATGAATACGTGGGTACGGTGCGCACCCCTACGGCCCCATGAGTCCTCAGGTACGGACCGTACCCACGCATTCATGCGTGGTGAGGGTCCATACCACACGTACCCTGTTACGGCAGCAGGAAATGTTGGGTATGAGGCGTACACACGCAAGAAATGTGGCCATGGAGGACTGGCACAGCATGTTACCTACAAATTGTTGTGTGTGTGGGTCCTTGCCAGCAGTGTACAGCTCCAAGGGGGTGCGTGGGTGTGTGCAGAGGCCTCCCAGCAGTGCCCAGACACATGAGGGGTGGGTGCAGAGGACTCCCAGCAGTGCCCAGACAAATGAGGCGTGGGTGCAGAGGACTCCCAGCAGTGCCCAGACATATGAGGGGTGGGTGCATATCACTACCATCAGTGCCCAGACATATGAGGGGTGGGTGCAGTGGCATCCCAGCAGTGCCCAGACATATGAGGGGTGGGTGCATATCACTCCCAGCAGTGCCCAGACATATGAGGGGTGGGTGCATATCACTACCATCAGTGCCCAGACATATGAGGGGTGGGTGCAGTGGCATCCCAGCAGTGCCCAGACATATGAGGGGTGGGTGCATATCACTCCCAGCAGTGCCCAGACAAATGAGGGGTGGGTGCAGAGGACTCCCAGCAGTGCCCAGACAAATGAGGGGTGGGTGCAGAGGACTCACAGCAGTGACCAGAAATATGAGGGGTGCATGCAGAGGACTCCCAGCGGTGCCCAGACACATGAGGGGTGGGTGCAGAGGCCTGCCAGCAGTGCTCAGACAAATGAGGGGTGGGTGCAGAGGACTACCAGCAGTGCCCAGACACATGAGGGGTGGGTGCAGTGGCCTCCCAGCAGTGCCCAGACATATGAGGGGGGGGTTCATATCACTCCCAGCAGTGCCCAGACAAATGAGGGGTGGGTGTAGAGAACTCCCAGCAGTGCCCAGAAATATGAGGGGTGGGTGCATATCACTACCATCAGTGCCCAGACATATGAGGGGTGGGTGCAGTGGCCTCCCAGCAGTGCACAGACATATGAGGGGTGGGTGCAGAGGACTCCCAGCAGTAGACAGACACATGAGGGGTGGGTGCAGAGGACTCCCAGCAGTGCCCAGACAAATGAGGGGTGGGTGAAGAGGACTCCCAGCAGTGCCCAGACATATGAGGGGTGGGTGCAGAGAACTCCCAGCAGTGCCCAGACACATGAGGGGTGGGTGCAGAGGACTCCCAGCAGTGCCCAGACAAATGAGGGGTGGGTGCAGAGGACTCCCAGCAGTGCCCAGAGATATGAGGGGTGGGTGCATATCACTGCCATCAGTGCCCAGACATATGAGGGGTGGGTGCAGTGGCATCCCAGCAGTGCACAGTCATATGAGGGGTGGGTGCAGAGGACTACCAGCAGTGCCCAGACACATGAGGGGTGGGTGCAGTGGCCTCCCAGCAGTGCCCAGACATATGAGGGGTGGGTGCATATCACTCCCAGCAGTACCCAGGCAAATGAGGGGTGGGTGCATATCACTACCATCAGTGCCCAGAAATATGAGGGGTGGGTGCAGTGGCCTCCCAGCAGTGCCCAGACATATGAGGGGTGGGTGCAGAGGACTGCCAGCAGTGCCCAGACATATGAGGGGTGGGTGCAGAGGACTACCAGCAGTGCCCGGACACATGAGGGGTGGGTGCAGAGGACTCCCAGCAGTGCCCAGGCATATGAGGGGTGGGTGCAGAGGACTCGCAGCAGTGCCCAGACAAATGAGGGGTGGGTGCAGAGGACTCCCAGCAGTGCCCAGCCATATGAGGGGTGGGTGCATATCACTACCATCAGTGCCCAGACATATGAGGGGTGGGTGCCATGGCCTCCCTGCAGTGCCCAGACATATGAGGGGTGGGTGCATATGACTCCCAGCAGTGGACAGACACATGAGGGGTGGGTGCAGAGGACTCCCAGCAGTGCCCAGACATATGAGGGGTGGGTGCATATCACTACCATCAGTGCCCAGACATATGAGGGGTGGGTGCAGTGGCCTCCCAGCAGTGCCCAGACATATGAGGGGTGGGTGCAGAGGACTCCCAGCAGTGGACATACACATGAGGGGTAGGTGCAGAGGACTCCCAGCAGTGCCCAGACATATGAGGGGTGGGTGCATATCACTACCATCAGTGCCCAGACATATGAGGGGTGGGTGCAGTGGCCTCCCAACAGTGCCCAGACATATGAGGGGTGGGTGCATATTACTCCCAGCAGTGGACAGACACATGAGAGGTGGGTGCAGAGGACTCCCAGCAGTTCCCAGACATATGAGGGGTGGGTGCATATCACTACCATCAGTGCCCAGACATATGAGGGGTAGGTACAGTGGCCTCCCAGCAGTGCCCAGACATATGAGGGGTGAGTGCAGAGGACTCCCAGCAGTGAACAGACACATGAGGGGTGGGTGCAGAGGACTCCCAGCAGTGCCCAGACATATGAGGGGTGGGTGCATATCACTACCATCAGTGCCCAGACACATGAGGGGTGGGTACAGTGGCCTCCCAGCAGTGCCCAGACATATGAGGGGTGGGTGCAGTTGCCTCCCAGCAGTGCCCAGTCATATGAGGGGTGGGTGCAGAGGACTACCAGCAGTGCCCAGACACATGAGGGATGGGTGCAGTGGCCTCCCAGCAGTGCCCAGACATAAGAGGGGTGGGTGCAGAGGACTACCAGCAGTGCCCAGACACATGAGGGGTGGGTGCAGTGGCCTCCCAGCAGTGCCCAGACATATGAGGGGTGGGTGCATATCACTCCCAGCAGTGCCCAGACAAATGTGGGGTGGGTGCATATCACTACCATCAGTGCCCAGACATATGAGGGGTGGGAACAGTGGCCTCCCAGCAGTGCCCAGACACATGAGGGGTGGGTGCAGTGTCCTCCCAGCAGTGCCCAGACATATGAGGGGTGGGTGCATATCACTACCATCAGTGCCCAGACATATGAGGGGTGGGTGCATATCACTACCATCAGTGTCCAGATATATGAGGGGTGGGTGCAGTGGCCTCCCAGCAGTGCCCAGACATATGAGGGGTGGGTGCATATGACTCCCAGCAGTGGACAGACACATGAGGGGTGGGTGCAGAGGACTCCCAGCAGTGCACAGACATATGAGGGATGAGTGTATATCACTACCATCAGTGCCCAGACATATGAGGGGTGGGTACAGTGGCCTCCCAGCAGTGCCCAGACATATGAGGGGTGGGTGCAGAGGACTTCCAGCAGTGGACAGACACATGAGGGGTGGGTGCAGAGGACTCCCAGCAGTGCCCAGACATATGAGGGGTGGGTGCATATCACTCCCAGCAGTGCCCAGACAAATGAGGGGTGGGTGCATATCACTACCATCAGTGCCCAGACATATGAGGGGTGGGAGCAGTGGCCTCCCAGCAGTGCCCAGACACATGAGGGGTGGGTGAAGTGTCCTCCCAGCAGTGCCCAGACATATGAGGGGTGGGTGCATATCACTACCATCAGTGCCCAGACTTATGAGGGGTGGGTGCATATCACTACCATCAGTGCCCAGATATATGAGGGGTGGGTGCACTGGCCTCCCAGCAGTGCCCAGACATATGAGGGGTGGGTGCATATGACTCCCAGCAGTGGACAGACACATGAGGGGTGGGTGCAGAAGACTCCCAGCAGTGCCCAGACATATGAGGAATGAGTGCATATCACTACCATCAGTGCCCAGACATATGAGGGGTGGGTACAGTGGCCTCCCAGCAGTGCCCAGACATATGAGGGGTGGGTGCATATCACTAACATCAGTGCCCCGAAATACGAGGGGTGGGTGCAGAGGACTACCAGCAGTGCCCAGACATATGAGGGGTGGGTGCATATCACTACCAGCAGTGCCCAGACACATGAGGGGTGGGTGCAGTGGACTCCCAGCAGTGCCCAGACATATGAAGGGTGGGTGCAGAGGACTCCCAGCAGTGCTCAGACATATGAGGGGTGGGTGCAGAGGTCTACCAGCAGTGCCCAGACACATGAGGGGTGGGTGCAGTGGCCTCCCAGCAGTGCCCAGACATATGAGGGGTGGGTGCATATCACTACCATCAGTGCCCCGACATATGAGGGGTGGGTGCAGAGGACTACCAGCAGTGCCCAGACAAATGAGGGGTGGGTGCATATCACTACCATCAGTGCCCAGACATATGAGGGGTGGGTGCAGTGGCCTCCCAGCAGTGCCCAGACATATGAGGGGTGGGTGCAGAGGACTACCAGCAGTGCCCAGACACATGAGGGGTGGGTGCAGTGTCCTCCCAGCAGTGCCCAGACATATGAGGGGTGGGTGCATATCACTACCATCAGTGCCCAGACATATGAGGGGTGGGTGCATATCACTACCATCAGTGCCCAGATATATGAGGGGTGGGTGCAGTGGCCTCCCAGCAGTGCCCAGACATATGAGGGGTGGGTGCAGTGGCCTCCCAGCAGTGCCCTGACATATGAGGGGTGGGTGCAGAGGACTCCCAGCAGTGGACAGACACATGAGGGGTGGGTGCAGAGGACTCCCAGCAGTGCCCAGACATATGAGGGGTGGGTGCATATCACTACCATCAGTGCCCAGACATATGAGGGGTGAGTGCAGTGGCCTCCCAGCAGTGCCCAGACATATGAGGGGTGGGTGCATATGACTCCCAGCAGTGGACAGACACATGAGGGGTGGGTGCAGAGGACTCCCAGCAGTGCCCAGACATATGAGGGGTGGGTGCATATCACTACCATCAGTGCCCAGACATATGAGGGGTGGGTGCAGTGGCCTCCCAGCAGTGGCCAGACATATGAGGGGTGGGTGCAGAGGACTCCCAGCAGTGGACAGACACATGAGGGGTGGGTACAGAGGACTCCCAGCAGTGCCCAGACATATGAGGGGTGGGCGCGTATCACTACCATCAGTGCCCAGACATATGAGGGGTGGGTACAGTGGCCTCCCAGCAGTGCCCAGACATATGAGGGGTGGGTGCATATGACTCCCAGCAGTGGACAGACACATGAGGAGTGGCTGCAGAGGACTCCCAGCAGTGCCCAGACATATGAGGGGTGGGTGCATATCACTACCATCAGTGCCCAGACATATGAGGGGTGGGTACAGTGGCCTCCCAGCAGTGCCCAGACATATGAGGGGTGGGTGCAGAGGACTCCCAGCAGTGCCCAGACATATGAGGGGTGGGTGCAGAGGACTACCAGCAGTGCCCAAACACATGAGGGTTGGGTGCAGTGGCCTCCCAGCAGTGCCCAGACATATGAGGGGTGGGTGCATATCACTCCCAGCAGTGCCCAGACAAATGAGGGGTGGGTGCATATCACTACCATCAGTGCCCAGACATATGAGGGGTGGGTGCAGTGGCCTCCCAGCAGTGCCCAGACATATGAGGGGTGGGTGCAAAGGACTACCAGCAGTGCCCAGACACATGAGGGGTGGATGCAGTGTCCTCCCAGCAGTGCCCAGACATATGAGGGATGGGTGCATATCACTACCATCAGTGCCCAGACATATGAGGGGTGGGTGCAGATCACTACCATCAGTGCCCAGATATATGAGGGGTGGGTGCAGTGGCCTCCCAGCAGTGCCCAGACATATGACGGGTGGGTGCATATGACTCCCAGCAGTGGGCAGACACATGAGGGGTGGGTGCAGAGGACTCCCAGCAGTGCCCAGACATATGAGGGACGGGTGCATATCACTACCATCAGTTCCCAGACATATGAGGAGTGGATGCAGTGGCCTCCCAGAAGTGCCCAGACATATGAGGGGTGGGTGCATATGACTCCCAGCAGTGGACAGACACATGAGGGGTGGGTGCAGAGGACTCCCAGCAGTGACCAGGCATATGAGGGGTGGGTGCAGAGGACGCCCAGCAGTGGACAGACACATGAGGGGTGGGTGCAGAGGACTCCCAGCAGTGCCCAGACATATGAGGGGTGGGTGCATATCACCACCATCAGTGCCCAGACATATGAGGGGTGGGTGCAGAGGACTACCAGCAGTGCGCAGGCATATGAGGGGTGGGTGCATATCACTACCAGCAGTGCCCAGACACATGAGGGGTGGGTGCAGTGGACTCCCAGCAGTGCCCAGACATATGAGGGGTGGGTGCAGAGGACTACCAGCAGTGCCCAGACACATGAGGGGTGGGTGCATTGGCCTCCCAGCAGTGCCCAGACATATGAGGGGTGGGTTCATATCACTCCCAGCAGTGCCCAGACAAATGAGGGGTGGGTGCATATCACTACCATCAGTGCCCAGACATATGAGGGGTGGGTGCAGTGGCCTCCCAGCAGTGCCCAGATATATGAGGGGTGGGTGCAGAGGACTACCAGCAGTGCCCAGACACATGAGGGGTGGGTGCAGTGTCCTCCCAGCAGTGCCCAGACATATGAGGGGTGGGTGCATATCACTACCATCAGTGCCCAGACATATGAGGGGTGGGTGCATATCACTACCATCAGTGGCCAGATATATGAGCGGTGGGTGCAGTGGCCTCCCAGCAGTGCCCAGACATATGAGGGGTGGGTGCAGGGGACTCCCAGCAGTGGACAGACACATGAGGGGTGGGTGCAGAGGACTCCCAGCAGTGCCCAGACAAATGAGGGGTGGGTGCAGAGGACTCCCAGCAGTGCCCAGACATATGAGGGGTGGGTGCATATCACTACCAACAGTGCCCAGACACATGAGGGGTGGGTGCAGAGGACTCCCAGCAGTGCCCCACTCCCAGGAGGATGGATGTAATTCACACACTGCATGACACACCACATGTGGGTGTGAGGACATACAACACATGTATACCCACCCATGGCGGATGCCCCACAATACACACCCGGATTTAATGCCAACAGACTGCATAGTCATGGAAATGCATACTAAAATAAGTTAGCCAAGGGAAACACACACTGTCACGCACATCACCCAGATGATGTCTCTCCTGTAAGGAATAGGGTTCACTGCGACTAGATACAATGGCAACAATTGTGAGTCAGGTGCCCAAATACCCTGCATCACACGTGCCATTTGTGTGTTAGGCCGTGATTACACACATGCATAGTGCTGAAAAGGGGCAATTGGTCCCTGATGCCATTCCTACATACACAAAACACAAGTACAGTGACTGGCAAGGATGGCACAGACGAGTTAGCAGGAGACATCGGTGAGCATGCATGGCCATTGTTGAAGGGATCCGTCACCAACAAAGGATATGTTGACATAGGTCAGCACAACAATTGTGCAACTGTTTGCAGGGAACATGTCAGGTGCCACAGAGGAAGGAACACTTCCTGGAACAATGTCTCACAATCCAAAGGAACACATACTACCAATTAATATTTTCACAGACATTGAGATGGCACACAGATACTATGGTTCACCTCATGACCATCATACTAAAACATTTCTCAGAACCCTAATACATTACCAGAACACCAACTTCATGGGCCTCATCCCCAACATCAAGTACCTGAAATGCAATAGTGTGGAAACTAAAAGAAAAGGCTTTATTCAGCACACAAAAAAAGAACTTGTAATAAAACACTATTTACAAAGGCCAATGGCCAGTCCATAGTTCGAGTCCAAGGGTGGACGTATGCCAGTCTGTCCACCCCTACCTTGCCTGCACAAAGTCACCTCAAGGGTTGTCGACCGGGGGGGGGGGGCATCATCACTGGGAATACCAGGCACCGCAGGGACAGGAGTGGGTTGGGTAGGTGTGGTGGGTGCAGGGCTGGATGTATCCACCACAGGGGGTGGTGCAGCGCCAAAGGTGGTGGTGAGCAGCTCACTGCACACTGCAGCCAGGGCGTCCAGAGGAACCCCTGCACCGGAACGAACACCAGGGCCAACGGAGGGGGTGTGTCCGAGGGATGGGTGCAGTGCTCTCGGGGGAGGTGGTGGACATGGGGGGGGACTCAACTCCCCTGGCCGGAGACTTCTTCAACCGCTTGCGGGGTGGTGTCACAGTGGGGCTGAGGGACAGACTAGCCATGAAGGTCTCTTTGGGTGACATTTTGCCAGGGGAACTAAGGGAAGTGGATTTGGAGGAAGTGGGTCGTGAGGACTGCGGACTCTGACTGTGGCTGCGTGTCTGTCATTTGCCCCCAGACCCTGTGGGTGTGACTACATCCCCCTGAGTGTGCGTGCAAGGAGGTGTGCGCTGTGCCTTAGTTGGTGGTGTGCTGGATTTGTCTGCTGTGGTGTGTGCCTGTGACTGTCTGTGTGTGCTTTGGACAGGCATGGGAGAGGGCAGTGTGGATGGGTCCGGGGGCGGGGGACGGAGCGCCGCAGGAGAGACACTGCTTCCATCAGTGAAGAGGCCATGGACTGCAGAAACCTGCGTTGCTCATTCATCGTTGATGACATGCCCTCCACGAACGACACCAACTGTGTGAGCAGTCTAGTGTGTTCAAGGAGGACATGCAGCATCGATGCCTGACCAACCTGCAACTGGTGCAGTGTGTCCACAGACTCTTCACTGAGGGCAGTAGGGGTGACAGAGGCAGGGGCTGCGGTGCCTGGTCCGAAGGAGACACGGTGGGACCCTGCACAGACAGAAGGGACCGGAGCAACTGGGAGGACGGAGATGGCAATGGAGGAGGCGGGTACAGATGGTGGGATGCTTCTAGATGTTGTAGCATCCGCCGCCTCCTCAAGGTTGTCAGCCTGGGACCCGTCGGTGTCGTACATGCTCTCGCCTTCGGACAGGTCCTCCGACTGACTCCCCTCGCCCTCCGTGCCACTGTCTCCTGCTGACTCCACAGCACTGGTGGCACTGTCGCTGGGTCCCTCCTCAAGGTTCATGCCGGTGTCTCCCTCGCGTGTGGATGATGATGCTGTGGGCAAGGAGAAGAAACAAGAAAGCATCAGTCACCTGTATACATCTGACACATGAGCACAAGAACAATAGTTCACAGTGCATATCAGGCAATGCATCATGAGTAACAGCTGGATTACTCCGCACATATGTAAGCCCTGTACTGCCCAGTTGGTAGACCCACCATGGCACTTTGACACCAGGAAACTCAATACACAAAAGGCCCACTTGAATGAGCAATACACTGAAAAGCTAGTGTCTGCGAACCGGTGAGCACAGCAATACAATGAAGTCATGCCACCTCTTGTTTACCCTGAAAGAAACAGGAGTGGGGCACTCAAGGTTAACTAACACACCTCAATACTCAAGGTGTCACCACACTCAGAGACCTGTAAGTCCCTTGGAACACAATACAAACAAATGTTGGTACCTTGGGACTCACACAACTGCAACCAATCTACATGTTTGGGATGTGCCAATTGGCCATTCTGCAAAAAGAACACTGATGTGCCTGCATGCAAGATGTTGCACAAGGCAGTGCACACAAAAGTACATTGACACTGTCATTGAAGAAGCTGGCACCTTTTCGGAGGAGCAACTGTTAGAAATAGATTGTGTTGCAGAAAGAACATATACATGGGCCCATGGAGGTCTGGACGCCTTGACACTCGTTAGTTTGTATCACCGACAACTAATGAGTCTCACAAAATCTAGACCACCGTGGGCACATGTATATAGAGAATCTGTGACAACATTTATTTATAACAGTGGCTTCATTGAAAATGTGCCAGCTCATTCCATGACAGTGTCAATGTAGTTTTGTGTGCACTGCCATGTGCGACATATTGCATGCAGGCACATTAGTGTTCTTCACACAAATCAACTAATTTCCACATGTGAAACATGAACAACTGTTGACAAGTGCTGTGAGTGCCAAGGTAAAAATCATGAAGACTAACAACTTGAATCATGTCAGTTGTCACCAGGCCATCCATCACCTGATTACACAGTTGGCTACACATATGACCTACTGCCTGTCATCTGGAGTGGCACCCATGTCCACACCCAGGACAATGCATAAGCTAATGGGCCTTCAATTGGGTGGTAAAAAGGGCCAGATGTACTGTGGGGACACCCTCATGGCAAGCCTGAATGTACACACAGATGTCAACACACACAGTCCAAACTGCATTGCATCTGAACCACACAAGTGCCAAAAATGTATGAGCAGGATTCTTGTTGGTAAAAAAAATAACACAGGTTGCAAAGCAGGTACATTGAGCACTGGCCAGCATCACAGGGGCACTGCCCAGTGTATTTTAGTACAGGTAATTCTCCCACACAAGTCAGACCTGCCACTGAAAAATCAGAGTTGTACATGTATACCTCTCCCGCACCCCCCTCCCCCAATACCTGAGTCTATGTGATTTATACAGATCAAGAAGTGACACCTCTTATTCAGGGTTACAACAACTGTGCTTGCAAAATAGCTTCTTTGACACCACATCACCTCGTGGGGCTGACAACTAGGGGTGGGCGGAATTTGCTTAATCGCGTTACGCAAATCTCCGCGAAACGATAAAAAATCTCCGCGAACACGCAGAAATTCCACGAACACGCGGAATTGCTTGATTGCGATGCTTTTTTCCTGTTCACAATCGCTGTTTGCGTGCTCGGGGAGAAATATCTCGCGAACACGCATTTTGAGAACGCGAACAAGCAAAAATTGCGCGAAGTCGCGGAAAGTGGAATTTTGGGCAATTTCGCGTTCTCGGCAGAACGCAAAATTACCCAAATTCCGCAAATTCCGCGAACGGAGCGGAATTTACCGCCCAGGCCTACTGACAACACATATTTGTGACTAACAACCATCAACAGATTGTTGTGAATAGCCACACAGGCACTGCCCAGTGTGAGTATGCACAAGCAAAATGTTGTATCCCTGTCCAGTGGACACATGTAGCACACATTAACCAAATAAAAGTAGGGCAGGGAACAATGCCACAGAGGCAGACCTATGCAGCACACACAGAGAATGTGCACAGTGTTGGATGACACACATGATTAGGATGCCAGGGTGTCTCAGGGGACTGTAGTGGGCACACTGCTCCATGGTCCTGGACTGTGATGACTCTACCATGTACAACTGTCATGGCACTATGCATATCTCACACTCATGCACATCATGTCTGAAGCCACAACATTGCACACGCATGCTGCAAGGGTGTCCAGTTGAAAGCTCACACTCCTATGTTGATAATCTGCATCAGTGACAACAACTATGGACCCCCTACATAGTGAACAGGTCATGGCACAGGCAAGGCACCGACACAAGTCACAGACCACCCTCCCACATGATGCAGAAAGAAATGTGCACTTAGATGTACTGGCACCCTAGATGACCATGTGCAAATGTGATTACACACACACCAGGGGACATATGTCAAGGAGAGGAAGGGATGAAAAAGATCCCCAGGTGACATTTGGGAACAGAAAATGCACTGCACATATGAACTCTGGGAGTGTATTCATGCAAAATATCACTTCCTAAAGCTGGCAAAACATAACACAACAAAAAGCCATGTACCTACCCCCTCCTTGCTGCAGTTCCTCCTGTAACTGCCTATCGAGGTCAGTGAAGACCACCGCCAGGACACGTTTCATGTGGTGGGTCAGGTGTCGGCGCCCGCCGTGGCGGCGAGGTGGAGAGGGCTTGAGCTGGACCCGGACGATCCGCCGTGTCCAGCACCGGATGTCCTGCCAGCTGCCGATCCCGCCCCCCCGCAGTCCTCACGGCCCTGACGACGTTGGTCCAGATGACCCCCTTCTCGTAGGCAGTTACCTGTCAGGATGACAAAGTGACACAACATCAATACACCTGCTCCATGTCCCAGAAACACACATCAGAACATCTTTGAAATGTTAAACAGGGCATAGGATGCAGACAGGAATAGCCTCATTCACAATATGCAAGTGGCCTGTGTGCAAGCGCCAATGCAGTACATGGCATTGAAAGTCTACAGTTGGCATGAGGGGTGCAAAACACTCAATGAACATGCCACACACTGCAGCACATGCAACAGCAGAGCGATGGGCAGCACGTGCCATGCAGTCACATGTCCCACTCCACTGACGCACCCTCAGCAGACTAGACAGACACACCCAGCCACTGATCACTGGCCTGTCATTGACTACAGTGACAATGGGGTAACCCAGTATCCCTCAGAACCTGGGCAATAACATATAATATAAACAATTGGTTCTGTCGGGTGTAGATTATCTCTTTAAACCATTAAACCAGTCATAGGTTTACTCACATGGAAAACAAATGATCAAAAACATCAAAAACAACACACATAGAGAGACCATAGAGGGTATTCAAAAGTTTTATAAATTACGTCATTTATAAATACCCACATTGATTTGCATGGCTGTCAAAACGTAACATAAAATGCGTTGCAATTTGTGACAAGGTGAATATGGTGCTCAGTGCTGTGGTGAAGATGCACAATATATACAAAGTGAATTTCGCAGAACTGTCGTTTTTTAAGAGGCCAGGAAAAACAACGATGTTTGAATAGCTCTGTAAGTTGAATGAATAAGTCTTGACACAGAGTCTTTCAACTGGTCCAGGGGATATGTCGACGTTTCAACCCAGGAAGCATTACCATATTAGTCAATGCGGGTCTTCATCAGGACAGGGACAATAGAGACAGCCTATGAAATAGTAAGGGTATTGGTCAGGTGTGTTGTAATGATGAATGCTAGGACTAATCGTGGCAGGTAAGGCGGGAGACTCACCTAAAAAACCCAATGAAACTCAAAGGGCGTGTGTATCTTCAAAGATTCCAACAGTTACAACAATGTACTGTACAGCGGGGATTAATCCAACAGGGGACCCTATTAATGAAATGAAGCATATTAGGGAACCGGAAGGCTAACAATAGGGTGTGTGCATGCGCTGTTTAATCAGCTAATGAGGACTCACCCCATGAAGGGAACAGATCGTCCACGGTTGCTGTAGGTAATGAATACCCAAGAAGGAGAAGCAGACGGACCTCCCCTCTCCTAAGCAGTCGTGCAGACCAAATGCGCGTTTCTGTACGAAAGGTTAAAAGAGAATTAGCTCCTTGCGTGGAACGCCTCTAAGCTTGGGATGTATACTACCACAAGAGCATGCTCACCTTTTAAAGAACCGGGGGGCCAAGTGAAGCGGCGCAGGCAAACGTCCTGTCTCGTCCGTTGTGGTCACGGGTATGCCGATTGACTGCAGGTTAAGAAGCAAGGACGCGTGTACGTTACGTAGCGTCTCGGGGCTAGTTGCTAAGCAACGCATAACGTGTGTGGCATGCTCTGTCATGGGGGAGTCCATGTCTCGTTGCTAAGGGACAAGCAGGGAGTCAAGTGTACTGCCATTGGAGGACAGCTCTAGTGCTTGAAGTGACGTGTACTGCCATTGGTAGGCGGCTCTAATGCTTAGAGTGATCTGCAATGTACAATTGTCAGTGGGTCTCTTACAAGGCCCTGCATAAATCGGTGGAGCGAATCAAACCGTTGGCCTTAATTATAAAGGATGAGAAACCGAATTAAATCAATTAAACATTTTAAACAAATTTAAATAAAAACAATTAGGTAATCGTAATTGAATGAAAACACAAAATACACAGGTATGTATCAAAATCATTGCGAAATAAATTACAGTATATTGAGTACATAAAACCATAATTATTAGGAGCCGCGGTCTGTTATATAACGTGCAAAATGAGTAAAGGTCATGGTTTTAGCCATTCAATCTCCTAGGATTTTATTAAAAGGGGGTTAAAACTAAAACCAGTTAAGAGTGGGACCAAAGTGGCCAAATAGCTAGGGAGTGTCGTATTAATAGCTAATTGGTTGGGTAAGGCCCCATTTGTCTCAATGATGTGAATATCAGGTATGTGGGATTCCTAACCAGTAGTGGGACATAAACAGCTGGAGTTGCCCCATTTGTCTTGCAGTCTCTTCTATCTCGTTCAACCCATTCTGTACCGAGTTGAGCGAATGAATCCATCTGCATTCCTTGTAGTTTAGGACCCCAGAGATTGCGCCTCCCCTTGGGTTGGGACAGATCTTTTCAATAATCCACCATCTTATGCTGTCAGGAGAGTGGTTGTGTGTCATGAAGTGGTCAACCATGGGTGCGCCCTGTATTTTACACCTTATTCTACTCATATGCTGAAGGATTCTAGCTTTGGCTTTCTGAGTGGTTTGTCCAACTTATATCAGGTCACAGGGGCAAAGGATGGCATAAATCACATGGGAGCTGTTGCAATTGGTAAAGTGTGGTTGCTTATACGTTTTATTGTTATACGTAAAAGTAGTTCCTTCTTGACATAGATCACAGGCTTTACACTGTCCACATTTATGGTGTCCACTCAGTGATGACTAAACAAGACCCGATCTTTGCCTTCAAGAGAGGCAAGAACATCAAGAACACTGTTGTCAGAGCATTTCTAGAACCACCCAAGCAACCGGATCTAAGGAACTACTTTGGATTACCATCACTGAGTGGACACCATAAATGTGGACAGTGTAAAGCCTGTGATCTATGTCAAGAAGGAACTACTTTTACGTATAACAACAAAACGTATAAGCAACCACACTTTACCAATTGCAACAGCTCCCATGTGATTTATGCCATCCTTTGCCCCTGTGACCTGATATATGTTGGACAAACCACTCAGAAAGCCAAAGCTAGAATCCTTCAGCATATGAGTAGAATAAGGTGTAAAATACAGGGCACACCCATGGTTGACCACTTCATGACACACAACCACTCTCCTGACAGCATAAGATGGTGGATTATTGAAAAGATCTGTCCCAACCCAAGGGGAGGCGCAATCTCTGGGGTCCTAAACTACAAGGAATGCAGATGGATTCATTCGCTCAACTCGGTACAGAATGGGTTGAACGAGATAGAAGAGACTGCAAGACAAATGGGGCAACTCCAGCTGTTTATGTCCCACTACTGGTTAGGAATCCCACATACCTGATATTCACATCATTGAGACAAATGGGGCCTTACCCAACCAATTAGCTATTAATACGGCACTCCCTAGCTATTTGGCCACTTTGGTCCCACTCTTAACTGGTTTTAGTTTTAACCCCCTTTTAATAAAATCCTAGGAGATTGAATGGCTAAAACCATGACCTTTACTCATTTTGCACGTTATATAACAGACCGCGGCTCCTAATAATTATGGTTTTATGGACTCAATATACTGTAATTTATTTCGCAATGATTTTAATACATACCTGTGTATTTTGTGTTTTCATTCAATTACGATTACCTAATTGTTTTTATTTAAATTTGTTTAAAATGTTTAATTGATTTAATTCGGTTTCTCATCCTTTGTAATTAAGGCCAACGGTATGATTCACTCCACCGATTTATGCAGGGGCTTGTAAGAGACCCACTGACAATTGTACATTGCAGATCACTCTAAGCATTAGAGCCGCCTACCAATGGCAGTACACGTCACTTCAAGCACTAGAGCTGTCCTCCAATGGCAGTACACTTGACTCCCTGCTTGTCCCTTAGCAACGAGACATGGACTCCCCAATGACAGAGCACGCCACACACGTTATGCGTTGCTTAGCAACTAGCCCCGAGACGCTACGTAACGTACACGCGTCCTTGCTTCTTAACCTGCAGTCAATCGGCATACCCGTGACCACAACGGACGAGACAGGACGTTTTCCTGCGCCGCTTCACTTGGCCCCCCGGTTCTTTAAAAGGTGAGCATGCTCTTGAGGTAGTATACATCCCAAGCTTAGAGGCGTTCCACGCAAGGAGCTAATTCTCTTTTAACCTTTAGTACAGAAACGCGCATTTGGTCTGCACGACTGCTTAGGAGACGGGAGGTCCGTCTGCTTCTCCTTCTTGGGTATTCATTACCTACAGCAACCGTGGACGATCTATTCCCTTCATGGGGTGAGTCCTCATTAGCTGATTAAACAGCGCATGCACACACCCTGTTGTTAGCCTTCCGGTTCCCTAATATGCTTCATTTCATTAATAGGGTTCCCTGTTGGATTAATCCCCGCTGTACAGTACATTGTAGTAACTGTTGGAATCTTTGAAGATACACACGGCCTTTGAGTTTCATTGGGTTTTTTAGGTGAGTCTCCCGCCTTACCTGCCACGATTAGTCCTAGCATTCATCATTACAACACACCTGACCAATACCCTTACTATTTCATAGGCTGTCTCTATTGTCCCTGTCCTGATGAAGACCCGCATTGACTAATATGGTAATGCTTCCTGGGTTGAAACGTCAACATATCCCCTGGACCAGTTGAAAGACTCTGTGTCGAGACTTATTCATTCAACTTACAGAGCTATTCAAACATCGTTGTTTTTCCTGGCCTCTTAAAAAATGACAGTTCTGCGAAATTCACTTTGTATATATTGTGCACCTTCACCACAGCACTGAGCACCATATTCACCTTGTCACAAATTGCAACGCATTTTATGTTACGTTTTGACAGCCATGCAAATCAATGTGGGTATTTATAAATGACGTAATTTATAAAACTTTTGAATACCCTCTATGGTCTCTCTATGTGTGTTGTTTTTGATGTTTTTGATAATTTGTTTTCCATGTGAGTAAACCTATGACTGGTTTAATGGTTTAAAGAGATAATCTACACCCGACAGAACCAATTGTTTATATTATATGCCATTGACTACAGCGGATACAACCCTCACTCTGCACATGTGCCATTTTACAGGGGGTAGTCACAGGTGTCGTGCCAGCTCTGCAAGTCAGACACAAAGCACGGCTCACTTGTCACATCAGATGGTTAGATCAATAGCTTTCAACATGCAGCTGTGGTGCAACACTTCACATAGACACTCACCCACATGACAAGGAACATTCACACATGTCAATGTCCATGAGGTCGTACACGTCATTTGGACACTCTCATCACAGGTGCACCCAACTCATACACATGTGTGGGTACAGTCACCTGTCACACCGGGGGGACCACTGAATCACCTCAGGACAACATGAATAAAATCCCCCAAGGATTAGCCAGGCTGAATGTCTCATGCACAATGCAGTGAAAGTCACTGTAAGCACCATGCAAGCGAGGAGTGCACACAGGAACTACATGATGCACTGCATGAGTGACATAAGCATGCCCCCCCGCGGGACACACTCTGAACAACATTGCATGTCAGTCCCACCTGGACACAATTTTGCCTGTCACACAACAGGTGCATAGGCAAAGGTAGTGGACTCAGAACTCACCTGCTCCCCTGGTCTCCCATACAGGCTGGTATACTGTGGGAGAAGGACGTCCAGCAGGGCCTCATTCTCCTCCAGGGTGAATGGCTGGGCCCTCTCCATAGCACAAGACATGGTCCAGGGAAGCACAGACAGCAGCGATATTGTCGACAGGAAAGTTGTGCAGGCAAGTGCCCTCTCATGGCTTCTGGCTGCCTTATATCTGTCTTGCTGAGGGTCATTCATTTTGAGGAGTACATAGTGATTGGTCTGAATCATGCGCATCTTACGTTTACTCCAATCCCTTTAAAAATACACCAGTGACTGCATTAGCATCGTTCAAATTTAGAGCATCATGTCAAGTCAACAACCACTTTGCAACAATGTATTTAGTGGCCAACTGACTTTTCCAGGACACCTGCTGGAAAATTTTGAAGAGAAAACTCGGTATCTATGGCAACCTGCATGCATTTAGGGCCTAATACCTGTCCCTTATGTGTCCCCTATGTAAAATTGAAAGCCACACATAGGTACGGTGCGTTTCACGCGTACCCCTACGACACCAGTTGCACAGTGCGTTTGACACATACGTGTAGGCACTGGTAGTACACGTACGTGTACGCAACTGTTGTACACGTACGTGTACGCAACAGTTGTACATGTACGTGTACTACCAGTGCCTACACGTACTTGTACTACCAGTGCCTACACATACGTGTACAAGTACGTGTACGCACTAGTTATACTCGTACGTGTAGGCACTGGTAGTACACGTACGTGTACGCAACAGTTATACATGTACGTGTTCGCAACAGTTGTACACGTACGTGTACTACCAGTGCCTACACGTACGTGTACTACCATGGCATACACGTACGTGTACAAGTACGTGTACGCACTAGTTATACTCGTATGTGTAGGCACTGGCAGTACACGTACGTGTAGGCACTGGTAGCACACGTACGTGTACAACTGTTGAGTACACGTACGTGTACTACCAGTGCCTACACATACGTGTACTACCATGGCGTACTTGTACACGTACGTGTACGCCATGGTAGTACATGTACGTGTAGGCACTGGTAGTACACATACGTGTAGGCACTGGTAGTACACATACGTGTACGCAACAGTTGTACATGTACGTGTACGCAACAGTTGTACATGTACGTGTACTACCAGTGCCTACACGTATGAGTACAACTAGTGCGTACACGTACTTGTACACATACGTGTACGCCATGGTAGTACACGTACGTGTAGGCACTGGTAGTATACATACGTGTACGCAACAGTTGTACACGTACGTGTACGCAACAGTGCCTACACGTACGAGTACAACTAGTGCGTACATGTACGTGTACAAGTACGTCTACTACCATGGCGTACACGTACGGGTACGCATTTCACACGCTTACAATGGTGATACAGCCGTACACATTCCAGGAATGGAGGGCTACGAGTCACACATGGATGTCCATCAAGTACTTGTCATTGCATACTTTCTGGTGCAGGCCCTAGGTGTGTTAGCCAGTGATCTTGCACAGGTCCTTCCATCTAGTAGCACAATTGATGTGTTCTGACCTGTGGACACATGTCATGTGTAATGGGGCACGATGTGCCACACATCACCTTGACACGTGCCACATGTGTGTCTGTAGTCCAACTGTGTCATGCATAGCAGCAGTGGGTGGCACAGTCATCAACACCCGCACCTATCTCCTGATGCCAGGGACAGTGACACTTTATGAACTGACCTGCCACGATCTGTGTGCCCCTTTGGGACTATGTCGGCTGTGTGTCATGTGTTCACATGAGCTTCATGTCAGTGTCCCGTCAACGGCATCAGCTGTTGGTGCATCCAACAGGGGTCTGTGTGGAGATGGGCATGTAACACATCTACGCACACCATTCCACATGTGGATTCCCAAGGCTGTAGGGTCTGTGTGCATGGGACATCATATTTTTGCTGTCATACATGTGTTTGTTGTCTCAATGGCTGTGTCTTTGTGTTGTCACTTGTACCCCTTCATCGGACTGTGTTTGACATGTACATTTGACATTCCATTTGACCTGTGCATGTGCCTTGCAGTCAGCTGTCTGGATGAGATGACATCCTTCAAATGCAGCTATGTGGTTGTGTGTCACTCCGGTGATATCTGTGGCTCTTCACTCAGACTGGCCCCCAAAACTTTTCAGGGCATGTCATGTAGACTTGACAATCAACAGGTGTATCATGCATTTTGTAGGAGTGCCAGCAAGCTGCCATCTGTGTCCTGGATGTATTGCACCCACCCCACTCCATAGTTAGCTGATGTGTATTAGCAGTGTAGCATGTGCTATGTTCATTGATATTGATGTTTGCCGACTCTCAATCTTCATTCCTCAAAACTATGTTTTGCAGGGCACCACCTGTCCCAAGAATAATGCCAGACTTGGGTGCCATGATGGAACGTGCCTGCATACGCCGTTACAGATTCACTCAACAGTTGATTGAGGACCTGACAAACAGGCTGGCACCACACCTCCAACTGCAACACAGGTATCCTACTGCGCTGACCCCCAAGATGAAGGTGATGGCAGCCTTAAATTTTTTTGAAACAGGTACGTTTCAATTGACCATAGCTGATGTGGGTGGGATGTCCCAGACTATGTTCAGCCGTGTCCTGCGTGATGTTCTAGCAGCCATGTTGGAGCACCTTGATGAATTCATCAAATTTCCGACTCCAGAGGGGTTGAGGGATGTCAAGGGTGATTTCTATGCCCTGGGTGGGATGCCCCATGTAATTGGGTCCATTGATGGTACACATGTGGCTTTTGTACCACCACAGGCACAGGAACAAGCCTATCGCAACCGCAAACATTACCACTCGATAAATGCCCTTGTGGTGTGTCTTGCTAACATACTGATTTCCCATGTCTGTGCACGTTTTCCGGGATCAGCACACGATGCCTACATCATGAGGCGTAGCAGGGTGCCACAAATGATGCTGCGGCTGCACAACGAACGAGCATGTCTTGTTGGTGGGTATAGTCTTTTTGTCCTATGTGTTGCGGTATCTTTGTCTCTTACGGCATTTCGTGACCCACTTATTTACATGATGTTTCCATGTAGGGGACTCTGGCTATCCCAACATGCCATGGCTGAGGACACCTCTCCGCAACCCAAGAACAGCTGCAGATCGCCGGTACAACGATGCACATGGCCAGACCAGGCAAGTGATTGAGAGGACGTTTGGACTCCTAAAGAGCTGATTCCGGTGCCTGGACAAGACAGGCGGGTCCCTCCCTTATGCCCCGGAGAAGGTCTGCAAAATCTTCATTGTGTGCTGCATGCTGCACAACATGGCAGTTGAGAAGGCAGTGCCACTCATCCTGGATCCGGATGAGCAGGGACATCCACCCGTGGAGGATCAAGGGCTTGGTCACGAGGCTAGTGATGATGAGGAGGAGGGGGATGATATCCGGAGTCAGCTCATACGCAACTTCTTCTCATAATGGTGAGTCACTGGCTATGAGTGTGCAAGCTTGTAGCGTTGAGTGGCATGTGTTGCAATGTGTGTGTCCAACTGACTGAATGCACAGTGACTTGGATGTGTGCTCTGATGTGTCACTCGAGTGATGATGTCATGCAGCACAGTTTTGCAGAGAGGCTTCATTGGCAATTTACATGTGTCCAACATTGTTGCTGTTTTGTACACTTCCATGTGTGCGTTGAGAATCTATTTTTGGTGACTTCTCGTGTGTCTGTCATTCCCAGGTATTTGGCACTTGTTGTCTGGTCGTGTCATCGTTGTCCTCCTGCTATTCCTCGTGTGGATTGCAACGTGGGCTGAATCAGCGTTCCATGCACGAACATGTGGAAATATCAGTTTTGTTAAGTATTGCAGCAAGGCTTTTTTGTGGTGATACAGGTTGGGAATGTGTGGGACTGCTTTTGTGCATGTTGTGGTACCATGCATACATGTCTTCTCACCATGGAGCATATGACATCTAGCATCACTCCCATGACATGATAGTCAGCCTTCTTGACAGTCATCTGTTGTGGAATATGGCGTCTGATGAAGGCTTCAATGTGTGTGTACCTTGGCTCTGAAACATTGCAGATGCTACGGGTGGACAAAGTGGGGGACATTACAACAACATGCTCTATGGGGAATTGCAGCCTCTCAGTGTGCAGCAGCATGTGTTTGGCTCATCCCCTTACCTTGTGTGCCAGTTCATTGGGATTGACATCATCCGTGTTGTGAAGGGGGGGTCCAGCGTATGTCCCACATGTTCTGTCAACTGACCTGTGAGTCTGGTAATATAGAGGCATATCCCTTTGTGTGTGTATGTGGAATACAGGTGTTCAGCACAATCCAATGTGCCTCATCTCGGTCACTGCAGATCTCTTACCAGTTTGCATGCGTCATCTATGGGTGAATTGACAAGGATTGAGCATATGAGTGTATGTGTACTTTGGCAACATGCATGTAGTGCTTCATGGCTAATGATCTCTATTGTGCATGACGTGCCTGGTTGTGTATGTATTTGTGCAGGTTGCTGCCCACAACAGGACGTGAATGCCTGCTGATGGTGTGTCTCCTGTGCGCATCTCCGCATTTTGTTGCCTGACACAGTGGCTGTTATTTATGGTGATTGATCATACATTTTCTGGGAGTGACCCATGAGTGAGCTGACACTCCTTCCTTGACATACACCTGTTGCACTCTGCCTTGCAGACCTCCTTGTCTTTGTGTGTTGATTTTTGCATGATTTCTAACCCCTTCTGCCTGCTGCTGCCTCACCTGCGGCCCCGCCACTCTGAGTGCCCTGATTCTGCAACCCCCACGCCTCAGAAATGCTCAGCCCTTCCCCCTCCACCCATTTGTTTCCATGTAGGGGACTCTGGCTATCCCAACATGCCATGGCTGAGGACACCTCTCCGCAACCCAAGAACAGCTGCAGATCGCCGGTACAACGATGCACATGGCCAGACCAGGCAAGTGATTGAGAGGACGTTTGGACTCCTAAAGAGCCGATTCCGGTGCCTGGACAAGACAGGCGGGTCCCTCCCTTATGCCCCGGAGAAGGTCTGCAAAATCTTCATTGTGTGCTGCATGCTGCACAACATGGCAGTTGAGAAGGCAGTGCCACTCATCCTGGATCCGGATGAGCAGGGACATCCACCCGTGGAGGATCAAGGGCTTGGTCACGAGGCTAGTGATGATGAGGAGGAGGGGGATGATATCCGGAGTCAGCTCATACGCAACTTCTTCTCATAATGGTGAGTCACTGGCTATGAGTGTGCAAGCTTGTAGCGTTGAGTGGCATGTGTTGCAATGTGTTTGTCCAACTGACTGAATGCACAGTGACTTGGATGTGTGCTCTGATGTGTCACTCGAGTGATGATGTCATGCAGCACAGTTTTGCAGAGAGGCTTCATTGGCAATTTACATGTGTCCAACATTGTTGCTGTTTTGTACACTTCCATGTGTGCGTTGAGAATCTATTTTAGGTGACTTCTCGTGTGTCTGTCATTCCCAGGTATTTGGCACTTGTTGTCTGGTCGTGTCATCGTTGTCCTCCTGCTATTCCTCGTGTGGATTGCAACGTGGGCTGAATCAGCGTTCCATGCACGAACATGTGGAAATATCAGTTTTGTTAAGTATTGCAGCAAGGCTTTTTTGTGGTGATACAGGTTGGGAATGTGTGGGACTGCTTTTGTGCATGTTGTGGTACCATGCATACATGTCTTCTCACCATGGAGCATATGACATCTAGCATCACTCCCATGACATGATAGTCAGCCTTCTTGACAGTCATCTGTTGTGGAATATGGCGTCTGATGAAGGCTTCAATGTGTGTGTACCTTGGCTCTGAAACATTGCAGATGCTACGGGTGGACAAAGTGGGGGACATCACAACAACATGCTCTATGGGGAATTGCAGCCTCTCAGTGTGCAGCAGCATGTGTTTGGCTCATCCCCTTACCTTGTGTGCCAGTTCATTGGGATTGACATCATCCGTGTTGTGAAGGGGGGGTCCAGCGTATGTCCCACATGTTCTGTCAACTGACCTGTGAGTCTGGTAATATAGAGGCATATCCCTTTGTGTGTGTATGTGGAATACAGGTGTTCAGCACAATCCAATGTGCCTCATCTCGGTCACTGCAGATCTCTTACCAGTTTGCATGCGTCATCTATGGGTGAATTGACAAGGATTGAGCATATGAGTGTATGTGTACTTTGGCAACATGCATGTAGTGCTTCATGGCTAATGATCTCTATTGTGCATGACGTGCCTGGTTGTGTATGTATTTGTGCAGGTTGCTGCCCACAACAGGACGTGAATGCCTGCTGATGGTGTGTCTCCTGTGCGCATCTCCGCATTTTGTTGCCTGACACAGTGGCTGTTATTTATGGTGATTGATCATACATTTTCTGGGAGTGACCCATGAGTGAGCTGACACTCCTTCCTTGACATACACCTGTTGCACTCTGCCTTGCAGACCTCCTTGTCTTTGTGTGTTGATTTTTGCATGATTTCTAACCCCTTCTGCCTGCTGCTGCCTCACCTGCGGCCCCGCCACTCTGAGTGCCCTGATTCTGCAACCCCCACGCCTCAGAAATGCTCAGCCCTTCCCCCTCCACCCATTTGTAATGCAGCCAGAAGCTTCTCTGTGCCACTGTAGCCCCAGCGCCGTGCCAAAGGCCGGACCGTCTGCACCTGCAACATGCACAGTGCACGACCCTCTGGTCTTTGCATGACCCACATCACACAACAGGCTCATGCTGCAGCCACTCTCCAGGCAATTTCCTTGTGACAATCATCCTCTTGCCATCAGGCAACCCCTAGGCACAGAAACGACACCTTTGCATGCTGAGTGTGCTACTCCAACTGCCTACACAGCGCTGCCCAGCCTACCAGACCCTGTCATTCCAACCTGGTTATGTGCCTCCTACTCCACACCCGCTCCATCCACCAGCACGACCTGGACAAAAGCATCCTCAGCACATGACGTCTTCATTGCCATCTCAGACGGATCCAAGATCACCCGCAGGGACGCCAACACCACTCCCGGGGGCTGAATTGGTAATTATTGACAAGTACACCCTCAGAGTCACAAGTCCGGGTTCGCAGCAACTCCCTAGCAACCCTCGGAGTAACACTCATCTACAGATCTGCAGGCCTACTTCCACAATTCCGCTAAGCCATCACTACATACATCTGCACGCAAGCCCTCACCTCCACAGGCTACATGTGGCTGGGTGCCAGTAACTTCTTGCTGGAGGGGGCACACACAACCATCCATCATTGGTCCATCAACATTTGAATCCACGTCTCCAACAAGCAACACATTGCCACTTACCCCGCTACCGATCCCTCAAAGATGCCGGATGTAAGTCGCCACAATCAAGCTGTGTGGGACACTCAAAACAACACCACTGCCACACCCTGCAAACTCACACACTGGATCAACAACAGATCCATCAGTCTTGCCACATTGACAGACTTTCCTGTGAAGCACAACAACAGTTAAGGCACCTGGGACAAGGCAGACCTACTGGACTCCTACAGACCGAGCCGGACTCTTGTGCAAACCTTGCAACACAAAGAGACATCATTTTCCTTAGAGCCCTGTAAAACACCACACACAGCCATCCCCATATCATCAGCAAGGCCAAGTGGAGATCCTTCAGATAGTGCCGAGACACCCAAGCACACAACATCAAGGAGCTCATCAACATTGTGAGTGAACTGACAGCAGATCTCCATCCAGGACACCCCACCCTTGCAAGACAGATCACATCCCTTGCTACTTTGTACCACTGCAAGCTCATGGCCATGGACAACAGCCTTGGCACACAGAGGCAGACAGCACTATTTTCCGCTGGGCAAACCCCCCTCAGGTCATGGACTCCCGTCAGCAGCAAGTACACAACCAGGATCATGTGCACCATCCACTCTGGCTCTCCATCACACCCCTTCCCACACAACATCTCAACCACATCATTCACCATCCTTGAAGCCCACGTCCTGCGCGTCATGAATGTCTCCTTTGAGTTATCCACATTCCATGGGTGCAGGAGGCATGCAGAGCCCCAGGCCCTTCTTAAACAACGGACGGCAGTACCGCAGGATCTCCTGGCACATCAGCCTACTTCCCTACCCAGCAAATGTCACCAGGAAGACACTCAACTAGCAACTGACCAATTTCCTACATGCAACCAGCTCCAGCCAACTGGCACCAGACAGTTTTACAAAGTAATCACACCACTGCAACGTCATCATTGCCAACACCAACGACTACTTTGCCCTGCTCAACAATGGTGAGGCCACCACCCTTGACCTCTCAACGCCATTCTATACCATGTGCTACCACACTGTCAGCTCACACATCTCCAACACTGGTATCCAGAATAGGGCCCAGGATTCACTCAGGAAGTAGCTCACCAGCAAGGCCCAGGGAGTCTGCCTCCACCCTGCAACATGTAGTACACTGGGGTCATCTGGCCCATGCCACAGGGCTCTTCTCTCAGTGTGACGATCTTCAATGTCTCCATGACCCCCCTCTCCACCATCACATGCACACACAGCCTCATCATCATCTGGTATGCCATTGACACCCAGCTGCTCCTCAAATTCACCAAAGAGTCAGCCATTGCCAGATCCAAACTTCAAGAAGGCATGAGATCCGTTGATGAATGGCTGAACATCAGCCATCTGAGGCTGGACTTTTACGGAACAGAGGTCATCATCTGAGGATTGTCCCCTTATGTCTGGGTCAACTCCTTGCGTCCCACTGGTCTGTGCACCGCACCAGCATCCAGTGGCCACGCAGGCAAGCTGGTGTTCATCATGGACCCTTCGCTCACAATTAACATGCAACTCACCAACATCTGTACCTCATGCTGCAACACCCTCCACATGCTGCTGATGGCCCCCAGATAAATCCACTCCAAGGAAAGACAGACCGTCCCCCTGGTCCAGTACACCAGCCGACTCAAATACAGCACCGGCCTCTTCAGAGGACAACAGCAAACATGCAGGAGAACTTATCCACATCCAGGGTGCATCCGCACACCTCATCTGCAACATCCCCGGCCCCAGCCACATCACCGTCCACCTGAGAGAGGTACAATCGCTCACTGTGTGCTGCAGGATCACCTTCAGACTCCTCAACCACACTCAGGAGGCAGTCCACAACCCCAGACCCGAACTCACCTTGGACGTGTGTCATCCAACACCCCGTTGGCCCTACTCCATGCAGCCCACCTTGCCCTGGCCACCATTCATCACATCCACATAACCTCTGTATGCAGGAGATAGTTCTCCCACCTCGCAAAACAGACCTGGTACTCCCTCCCCGGGCACATTAATATGACCCATGACCTCTACACCTTCATGTAACTCTACCAAATTGGTCTGTCAGAGCAATATAGCAAGTCCCCCCTCAGCAGCTTGAGGACATCACGGGTGAGTGTTAGGCTCCATGTCTGTATTTTGTGATCCATTGTGAGCCATGTGTGTCCTCGACTGGACTCAGATCCAAGTGTATTGATGGCTGGAGTTAGTTCCACACTCAGGCATACTTTAACATATCCCCACACGTAGGTTGTGGACTCATGCTAAATGACTGCAACATGAAAATTCAAGTATTAAATATTTAATTTCGAGCTCTGGGGCGGGATTTGTGCACAGAAAATTGGGGAAATGCAGGGACCATAGAATCCAAATTTCACAGGGGGAGATGGGATCCTTGGCCTTTGAAGTCATCAGAGTCAAGCCAACAGTGTTTGGCATCATTGGTCAGACTGTGACCAGCAAGTCCATGTGGCAGATGATGTCAGTCAATGGGGTGATGCTGTCGCACATGAAGGCCAGGTGCCTGGCCAGGTGACCTGGGAGATGTGGATGGCCCGCTGCCTCTCACGGTCTTTTCCGTGGATGACCAACCTTCCTCCGGGGACCCGCAGATGCAGGCCTTGACGATGTTTGGGACGCTCCGTCGGATGAATCCTCCTCCTCCTCCCTCCCTGTGGCTGGTGCTGGTCTGCTCCTGGTGTCACAGGGAGGGTTACCCATGTTGTCGGCGATCCGACGGAGTGAATGGCTTATGTTCCTTTGCACCGCCAGGAGCTCAGCCAGTCTTGCCTCCATCCGTCCTTGGTGTTGTTGTTGACTGGCATGTTGCTCGGCCTGCTGGTTTTTGATCGCTGTGAGGGTCCCCACTACCCGGCTGATCTCCATTCTTGAGTTGGTGCTTCGTGTAGCATGGGACATGGCATGGCCTTGCTTTCTCCATGGGGCATACACATGTTATTGGCATTCGCGTTGTTTGTGACTGTGGTGCTGGTGGGTGAGGGCTTGGGGGTAGTTGCAAGCATTAGGTGTAGTTGGGGTGTGGATGCCATTACCCCCATGTTACGTAAGTGGTTTGTGTACTCACCAGGCTCTGGAGGTCCTTGGAGTCCATGTACTCCCACCGGCGGAAGCATGGCCATCACCTTCTCCTCCCATGGATGGTAATGTACTGGTCTGCGGGGCGCGCCACCTCCAGTGATGTTGGTCTGGGCGTGCTCTTCATTCATTTTTCTCTTGACCGCCCTCCGCAGATCGTACCACCTGGCTTGGCATTCATTCCTGGTCCTTCTGATGGGTACGACAGCATTCACCCTCTCGACGATCCTCTGCACAGGCATGTTTTTTCGGCTATTCTGGTCTGTCTGACCAATGTTCCAAACAGCTGTGGCTCGACTCTGCTGACTTCGTTGACAAGGATGTCCAGCTCCTCCCTTGTGAACTTTGGATTCTTGTCGGTGGGCATGGTGTGGGGTGAGGGTGTGGATGGTTGTGGGTGTGTGGGTCTGAATGTGATGGTGTGGGTGTGAATGTGGAGAGGGGGTATGTGTGAAGGGGTGTGTGTGTAGGTGTATATGTTTAGGTGGATGGGTGAAGTGGTTTGTGTGTGCTCTGTAGCAGTGGTGAGTCTGTTGCAAAGGCTCATGGACAATGGATTATTCCCGAGCAAGTGGAAGCAACAGTGATCAGTTTGAAGTATAACAATTCATAAAAGAAAAAGTCCCATCCGTAAATATGTAGATTATCTTCTTTATTATCTCCATTGTCGTAGATGTTAAATAATAGATCGTAATGGCAAGTTGTTCAAAGATGTTTGCAGTATCCAAAAAAAGGGGAGGGGGGGACCAGGAGCTGGTTAATGGTCCAGTGCCTGTGCTCCGAGACGTCAATAGGGTAATTACTAGAAGGCACTGTTCCAGGGTCGGTATGGTTGAAAGTCAACCAAGACCGTACCTCAACAAGAGGAAAGTAAAGAGGAAGGGATGGATCTATCTGTTCGTGGTCTAGGATGGGGTACTCAGGATGGGGGGGAGACAACAAAAGTGTCTCTTGTTGCCCTCACACACCCCGAAGGATGTCATGCTTCATCATCGGGCAGTGCTCCTCGTCGGGCCGGCGGTGCAATGCCCTACGGGTCCCCCGAAGGGTCTCTTTAGCGGAGATCTTTTAAGAGAGCTGCCGATTGGTGCATGCGGGTATGTGGAGGGGGAGTGCCAGGGTCAGTGGTGACGGTAGTGTGTGCAGGAATAAAAATACCTAAGGGTTACCTGGGAAGCTAATTTAATAAGAAGGTACCCTTGGTACACTAAAAAACGTGGAAAGATGTTACTAATCAAAACGTAATGTGTCAGTAGTAACTGAAAATACAGGTCAAATGGTCGACATGTTTCGCGCCTTTTAGTGGTCAGAATGATCCATGGCGCTTCATCAGGACCAGTAGAGGTGAAGAGTGTGGGGAGAGGTGCCCAGACTATGTGTAGTGGGGGGGGTAAAATATCACCCTCTCACTCGGCAATAAAGGGGGGGGAGTACAGTGTCTCCTAAACAGGTAGTGTGTGCAAAAAGGAGTCTGTTGTGCCCCCTTTGCGTTGTACCTAGACCAAAAGAAAGATAAAACAAAGAGAAATGCAGAAGTTAAAATACATATGCGGACGTGCCTTGTCGATCCGCATAAGTACACAGTGATTCGAGAAATCACATATTTACAATGAGACAGTCATAGTATCATGTACCTGGAGGCCCAGGCTACTCTCAAAGTTCTGGAGAAGCGGGCAGGCGTGGGTGTGGTCCCATGCCAGTCAAAAGATGGTTGGTCCCGGGTCCCGGAGGCGGTCACAGAACCCAGCTGGAGACTCGCTAGGTAAACTGCTGTACCCCGCGGGGCCCGGACACCTCCACTTGGCTGTGCAGCGGGCTCACCTGGCGTGTCGTCTACCAGGCCAGTCACAAAGACACGTGTGTTGTGTGTGTAACTAGATTCGTAGTTTCAACACGAATGAAGTGCGCTAAGAGTAGTCTTACCTATAATAAGAGTTGGAATTACTCCTTGAGTTAAAAAGCGGCGTAGGAGGCCCACACCATCTAGGGCTGTAAGTCGGAAATGATGCGTATCAGCAGGGAATACCCAGAGGGTAAAGGAAACAAAGTGGAGCGTTAGATTTACTTACATCGTTGCCAAATGTAGAGCAGGATAAATGCTTACGTTGTAATCTGGGTAGCTGGATCGCCTCGAGTCATACTCACGGGTTGCTCAGGTGACGGCACTGGAAACCTGCCCGGTCCAGACGCCTGCTCGGAGGTGATTGATTTTGCCTAGCCCATGATATTTAAAGACTGAGCCCCGTGATTGAAGGAGGTACCTATTTCCGGTTTCGACGGCGCGATGAGTCATGGGAGGCCGGAGCTGCGCATGCGCGGTGAAACAGAGTATTCCAGTGTTCTCTTGTGCATGCGTGATTAGGTGTTTTGGCGCATGCGTATTGTCTGTGAGGTGTGTTACTACGCGCATGCGGGCCGTGAAGTGCTTACAATGTGTTAATACCGGAGTAGCAAACTAGACCACACAAGTAGGTGTGTCACTGTCAGCCTATGGCCGGTCTACCCTGCATGTTGCCAAGTTTGAGGGTGTGGCGGAGTATGGGCGGGGCCAAGTGATAACTCGCTAACGTGTGCGGAAGGTGTAAATGTCCCATCCTTTACCGGATAGTGTTTAGGATATAGCAGTATCTCCTCATAGTTGGTACGGCCCAAAAAAGGCCCGGGAGATACACCTAAGAGCTATTGAGACGAGCGTTGGTCTAATCATTCAGTTGTTTGGCTCCTACCCGGAGGGACGATGTACGATGGATTACACATTATACATGCATACAAAAATGACAGTATTAGAGCTCGGTCCATGGGATATCGTCGTTGAGCCCCTGGGTGTCTGTGTGCAGGCGGTGCACCCAGCGTTGTTCGCGCCTAAAGAGCGACTCGCTAGTCCAGTTATTATTGGATTCCAGGATGGTCCATTGGATCGCTTCACAGGGGTGCCCTTTTTCCAGAAAATGGTTCGTCAATTTAGTGGCTGCGCGGGCTCGCCTGATGGTACTTTTGTGTTCACTGATCCTTGTTTTGATGGATCTGGTGGTCATGCCTACGTAGTAGAGTTCGCATGGGCACGAGATCAAGTATACACAATTAGTGGTGTTGCAGTTCGTGTGCTTCCTTTGTTCCCATTTTAGCTCACCAATTTCCAAGACTTTCGTGTGTCGTGTTGTGGTGCAGGCACTACATGAGCCACACGGGTAATGCCCCTTCACTGCTGGCAGGTCCCACAGAGTGTTCTCTCTTCTCGCTTGTTTCTGGCGTGGCCGTGTATTAATCAGTTGGTCTCTTAAATTACTGGTTCTTTTAAAGGCAAAACGAGGTGCTGGGATGTTTAGTGCATCACTGTTTATGATTCTCCAGTTACGGTTGATGATTCTTTTGATTTTGTTGGAGAGGGGGGTGAAGGTTGTGACACAGGTGATCACGTTATTGGTATCGGGCTCTCTCGTTTCCAGGAGGCCCTCACGAGTGTTGTTCCTAGCCCGTTTTTTAGCTTGGTTGATTACTTTTGCTGGATAGTGCCTCTTCGCCAGGTTCTCAGATAGGGTTTTGGTTTGTCTGTCAAAATCCTGTAGTTTGCTGCAATTGCGCCTAATCCTGAGAAACTGGCCGTAGGGTAAGTTTTCCCGTAGAGCTTTTGGGTGGTGGCTCTTAAAACTCAGGAGGCTGTTGCAGTCTGTCTCTTTTTTGTACGTGCTGGTGTGAAGTATCCCATTTTCTAGTTGGATAGATAAATCCAGGAAAGGGATTTTCTCGTCACTGGAGGTCATAGTGAAGCGTAAATGGGGGTCCTGATTGTTGATCCACTCAAAGAATTCCAGTGTCTTAGATGCCTGTCCTCTCCATAGGATCAGCACATCGTCTATGTACCGTTTCCAAGTGACCAGGTGTCGGTGAAACGGGTTGGCGTCTGTGAAGATGTGGTTGGTCTCAAAATGTGACATGTACAATCCAGCCAAGCTCGGCGCAAAGGTGCTCCCCATTCTGGTGCCTTGTACCTGGTGGTACATGGTGGTTTTGTACATAAAATAGTTGTTGGTGAGAGCAAGGGCAATGAGGGCCGAGATGAAGTTTGCCGGTGTAGACGTTGGAAGTTCCGAGTTTTGTAACAAGTTGCTTACCACTTCGATGGTTGCCTCCTGCGGAATATTCGTATAGAGTGCTTCCACGTCCAGTGTGAGCAGTAAGTTGATTTCCTCGGTGTTTTCATCATTAATGGTTCGGATGAGGTTGAGCACATCTCTGGTGTCTTTGAGGTAAGCTGGAGTAGCCTGGACCAAAGGACGCAAAAAGAAGTCACTGAACTGGCTCAAAGGTTCCAGAAGGGAGCCTATCCCAGATACGATCGGACGGCCAGGGCACGGGGTTACCCCCTTATGGATCTTAGGTAGAAGATAGAAGTAGGGCATCCTAGGAGATGGATTCACCAAAAAGGCTGCTTCTTTAGATGTAATCCATCCCTCTGTTGCTGCTTCATTGACCAAGGTTCTGATCTGGTTCAGTAGCCTTGAAGTTGGATCGGTCTCTAGAATCTCATAGTACTCAGTGTTGTTAAGTTGGCGCAGGCACTCCTTCTCATAGTCCTGTATGTCGAGGATCACAGTGGCGCCCCCTTTGTCCGCCGGTTTTATTACGATGGAGTCATCATTCTGAAGGGTGGTTACCGCTCTCCGCAGTTTTTTGGGAAAGTTGTTGTAAGCGTTCGGAGGTTCTAATCGATTAACCTCCTTGAGAACAGCTTTTTCGAAAGTGAGAACCTCGTGTGGGACCATCCCAGCGGTGGGGGTGAATTTCGACGGGGGTCGCAAGCCAGTGTCGTCCTCAGTCTGTGTTTGGTTGTCTTTGAAGAAGGCCCTAAGTCTCACTTTGCGAAACAGTTGATGTAGTTCCTCATTGGTTCTGAAATTGTCCTCCTGTGGAGTGGGCACAAACCCAAGTCCTAGTTCCAAGGCTGTGGTCTCGTCGGCGTTCAAAGGTCTCGAAGACAGGTTGACGATCAGTTTTTTTGTTGGTGTTGTGCCATGCTTCTCGTTGTTCTCTGTTGGTTGTCCGGATCTTGCCAATGTACCTGCTTGTTCCCTCTTCTTCTTCCTCTGCCTCTGCCCCTGCCTCTGTTCTGAAAAGGAGGAGGAGGGTTGTGGAGGAATGGTTGCTGAAAACCCTGTTGTAGTGGGTTGTATGGAGGGTACCACATGGGTCCGTGTTGTGGGAATGGTTGGGGTGGAAAACCGTAGAAAGGTGGTGGCCCTAGTGGTGGTGGTAATAGACCCTGTGGGTTGGAGCGACGGCCCCAGCTATGATTACTCGAGTTGCTACCCGAGGAACGACCTGATTGGTTAGAAGTTGATGATCCATCGTCAGAGATCGTGTCGGTCTCTGTTGGTTGGAAGTCCTCTTTTGTATAGGGATAGATCTTTTCCCTATCAAATCTCTTCAGGTCCTTCTGTAGTTTGGTTATCTTCTGGTTTAGAAGGTAGTCTCGGTGGTCAGAGATTTCAGAGTTTATCTCTGCTAGGCGAGTTTTATATGCAGAAAGGCTAATGCTGGTTTTGAGACCGTTCTCTGCTATATTGATCTTAACAATCAAAGCATCCGAAAGGCGTTTTGCGGTACTGATGATCAAAATGATCCAATCCCGAGTGCATTTCCATGCAATTTGGCTCCATTCGCGTCTGAATATAAGGTCTTCCAAAAAGATCCTCGGTGCCGTGCGGACCAGCAATCCGTTAGGTGCCGAGTTTGCTCTGAGGTATTCGGTCATAATAGAGCCGTGAAGAGCGGTCTTTACCTGAAGTTTTTTGAGAGAAGTAAGGGTATTCCAGTCGCCTTGTGCGCTGGTCCCTGCTGTGTTGCCATCAACATCTAGGAGTGACGGGGTTCTCAGGATTTCAGCCACAATGTCCTCACCGTAGCTGAGGCCTAGGTTGTCCCCCAAGCTAGAAAATGACATGTCTCAGGGAAGGTGGGGGAGAAGGGTCAAGAAGTGGAAATGGGGAAGGAAACAAGAGAGGAAAAAAATGAGGAAAGCAAGTGAAAGAGAGGGTCCCTCGGCTGAGCCGCCGTGCTTAATACTGTATCCAAAAAAAGGGGAGGGGGGGACCAGGAGCTGGTTAATGGTCCAGTGCCTGTGCTCCGAGACGTCAATAGGGTAATTACTAGAAGGCACTGTTCCAGGGTCGGTATGGTTGAAAGTCAACCAAGACCGTACCTCAACAAGAGGAAAGTAAAGAGGAAGGGATGGATCTATCTGTTCGTGGTCTAGGATGGGGTACTCAGGATGGGGGGGAGACAACAAAAGTGTCTCTTGTTGCCCTCACACACCCCGAAGGATGTCATGCTTCATCATCGGGCAGTGCTCCTCGTCGGGCCGGCGGTGCAATGCCCTACGGGTCCCCCGAAGGGTCTCTTTAGCGGAGATCTTTTAAGAGAGCTGCCGATTGGTGCATGCGGGTATGTGGAGGGGGAGTGCCAGGGTCAGTGGTGACGGTAGTGTGTGCAGGAATAAAAATACCTAAGGGTTACCTGGGAAGCTAATTTAATAAGAAGGTACCCTTGGTACACTAAAAAACGTGGAAAGATGTTACTAATCAAAACGTAATGTGTCAGTAGTAACTGAAAATACAGGTCAAATGGTCGACATGTTTCGCGCCTTTTAGTGGTCAGAATGATCCATGGCGCTTCATCAGGACCAGTAGAGGTGAAGAGTGTGGGGAGAGGTGCCCAGACTATGTGTAGTGGGGGGGGTAAAATATCACCCTCTCACTCGGCAATAAAGGGGGGGGAGTACAGTGTCTCCTAAAACTCGGAACTTCCAACGTCTACACCGGCAAACTTCATCTCGGCCCTCATTGCCCTTGCTCTCACCAACAACTATTTTATGTACAAAACCACCATCTACCACCAGGTACAAGGCACCAGCATGGGGAGCACCTTTGCGCCGAGCTTGGCTGGATTGTACATGTCACATTTTGAGACCAACCACATCTTCACAGACGCCAACCCGTTTCACCGACACCTGGTCACTTGGAAACGGTACATAGACGATGTGCTGATCCTATGGAGAGGACAGGCATCTAAGACACTGGAATTCTTTGAGTGGATCAACAATCAGGACCCCCATTTACGCTTCACTATGACCTCCAGTGACGAGAAAATCCCTTTCCTGGATTTATCTATCCAACTAGAAAATGGGATACTTCACACCAGCACGTACAAAAAAGAGACAGACTGCAACAGCCTCCTGAGTTTTAAGAGCCACCACCCAAAAGCTCTACGGGAAAACTTACCCTACGGCCAGTTTCTCAGGATTAGGCGCAATTGCAGCAAACTACAGGATTTTGACAGACAAGCCAACACCCTATCTGAGAACCTGGCGAAGAGGCACTATCCAGCAAAAGTAATCAACCAAGCTAAAAAACGGGCTAGGAACAACACTCGTGAGGGCCTCCTGGAAACGAGAGAGCCCGATACCAATAACGTGATCACCTGTGTCACAACCTTCACCCCCCTCTCCAACAAAATCAAAAGAATCATCAACCGTAACTGGAGAATCATAAACAGTGATGCACTAAACATCCCAGCACCTCGTTTTGCCTTTAAAAGAACCAGTAATTTAAGAGACCAACTGATTAATACACGGCCACGCCAGAAACAAGCGAGAAGAGAGAACACTCTGTGGGACCTGCCAGCAGTGAAGGGGCATTACCCGTGTGGCTCATGTAGTGCCTGCACCACAACACGACACACGAAAGTCTTGGAAATTGGTGAGCTAAAATGGGAACAAAGGAAGCACACGAACTGCAACACCACTAATTGTGTATACTTGATCTCGTGCCCATGCGAACTCTACTACGTAGGCATGACCACCAGATCCATCAAAACAAGGATCAGTGAACACAAAAGTACCATCAGGCGAGCCCGCGCAGCCACTAAATTGACGAACCATTTTCTGGAAAAAGGGCACCCCTGTGAAGCGATCCAATGGACCATCCTGGAATCCAATAATAACTGGACTAGCGAGTCGCTCTTTAGGCGCGAACAACGCTGGGTGCACCGCCTGCACACAGACACCCAGGGGCTCAACGACGATATCCCATGGACCGAGCTCTAATACTGTCATTTTTGTATGCATGTATAATGTGTAATCCATCGTACATCGTCCCTCCGGCTAGGAGCCAAACAACTGAATGATTAGACCAACGCTCGTCTCAATAGCTCTTAGGTGTATCTCCCGGGCCATTTTTGGGCCGTACCAACTATGAGGAGATACTGCTATATCCTAAACACTATCCGGTAAAGGATGGGACATTTACACCTTCCGCACACGTTAGCGAGTTATCACTTGGCCCCGCCCATACTCCGCCACACCCTCAAACTTGGCAACATGCAGGGTAGACCGGCCATAGGCTGACAGTGACACACCTACTTGTGTGGTCTAGTTTGCTACTCCGGTATTAACACATTGTAAGCACTTCACGGCCCGCATGCGCGTAGTAACACACCTCACAGACAATACGCATGCGCCAAAACACCTAATCACGCATGCACAAGAGAACACTGGAATACTCTGTTTCACCGCGCATGCGCAGCTCCGGCCTCCCATGACTCATCGTGCCGTCGAAACCGGAAATAGGTACCTCCTTCAATCACGGGGCTCAGTCTTTAAATATCATGGGCTAGGCAAAATCAATCACCTCCGAGCAGGCGTCTGGACCGGGCAGGTTTCCAGTGCCGTCACCTGAGCAACCCGTGAGTATGACTCGAGGCGATCCAGCTACCCAGATTACAACGTAAGCATTTATCCTGCTCTACATTTGGCAACGATGTAAGTAAATCTAACGCTCCACTTTGTTTCCTTTACCCTCTGGGTATTCCCTGCTGATACGCATCATTTCCGACTTACAGCCCTAGATGGTGTGGGCCTCCTACGCCGCTTTTTAACTCAAGGAGTAATTCCAACTCTTATTATAGGTAAGACTACTCTTAGCGCACTTCATTCGTGTTGAAACTACGAATCTAGTTACACACACAACACACGTGTCTTTGTGACTGGCCTGGTAGACGACACGCCAGGTGAGCCCGCTGCACAGCCAAGTGGAGGTGTCCGGGCCCCGCGGGGTACAGCAGTTTACCTAGCGAGTCTCCAGCTGGGTTCTGTGACCGCCTCCGGGACCCGGGACCAACCATCTTTTGACTGGCATGGGACCACACCCATGCCTGCCCGCTTCTCCAGAACTTTGAGAGTAGCCTGGGCCTCCAGGTGCATGATACTATGACTGTCTCATTGTAAATATGTGATTTCTCGAATCACTGTGTACTTATGCGGATCGACAAGGCACGTCCGCATATGTATTTTAACTTCTGCATTTCTCTTTGTTTTATCTTTCTTTTGGTCTAGGTACAACGCAAAGGGGGCACAACAGACTCCTTTTTGCACACACTACCTGTTTAGGAGACACTGTACTCCCCCCCCTTTATTGCCGAGTGAGAGGGTGATATTTTACCCCCCCCACTACACATAGTCTGGGCACCTCTCCCCACACTCTTCACCTCTACTGGTCCTGATGAAGCGCCATGGATCATTCTGACCACTAAAAGGCGCGAAACATGTCGACCATTTGACCTGTATTTTCAGTTACTACTGACACATTACGTTTTGATTAGTAACATCTTTCCACGTTTTTTAGTGTACCAAGGGTACCTTCTTATTAAATTAGCTTCCCAGGTAACCCTTAGGTATTTTTATTCCTGCACACACTACCGTCACCACTGACCCTGGCACTCCCCCTCCACATACCCGCAGGCACCAATCGGCAGCTCTCTTAAAAGATCTCCGCTAAAGAGACCCTTCGGGGGACCCGTAGGGCATTGCACCGCCGGCCCGACGAGGAGCACTGCCCGATGATGAAGCATGACATCCTTCGGGGTGTGTGAGGGCAACAAGAGACACTTTTGTTGTCTCCCCCCCATCCTGAGTACCCCATCCTAGACCACGAACAGATAGATCCATCCCTTCCTCTTTACTTTCCTCTTGTTGAGGTACGGTCTTGGTTGACTTTCAACCATACCGACCCTGGAACAGTGCCTTCTAGTAATTACCCCAAAGATGTTTGCAGCCAACACGTGTTTCGTCAGAGGGCGGATAACCCAAAAGACTCCCTCAGGGCCTCAAAAGTAAGTATTCTGCTTAATGGCATGTAGGGCAGAAAGAAAGAATCACACGTAGAAGTAAAATTCGATCATGGTTCCTCAGGATGATGTTGAGTAAATGAGAGGAAGTAATCTCTGAAATAATTCCGGGGTTGGGTCCAAATCAATGTAAGTGGACAGCGTAAATATAAAAAATCTGTAGCACGGAGAGTACTCCGATAGGTATCTGATGACGAGTGCACGTAAACGCTGTTGCTTCCACTTGCTCGGGAATAATCCATTGTCTATGTTCTTATCTCCGGTTACCCGTGTAACAGAGATTTTTGGGATTCAAAGTGGCTGTCTCCCATTTGTTCCCTTGAGCATTTTGTTGATTTATTTTTCACGTTATTCAATATTGATTTTGCGCAGAATTTAACCTAGCCATGGTCTGAGGTCTTTTGTGCAAAGGCTCATGGTTTGTCTGTGTGGTCCCTTTTTATTGGTCCATTTGTGGGTGGGGCTCCTTTTGAATTTTTGGTGGGTGTGTTATAAGGGGTGGTTGTGAGGTTGCCCCTCTGTGTGCCTGTTTGGATGTGTCCAGGTCAGTCCTTTTCATTTTTTCTGCAGGGTAGACGTGTTTTGTGGTGTTGTGCGAGTCAAATAGGCCCTCCTTGTGCTGTTTTACAGTGTCCGTGTTTCAGTATGCTACAGGGGTACGAGTCGTACGGCCACACACCCCCATGCGTTGTGTATGTACGGCACGTTCACAGACATTGCTATGTACGGTGCGTACACCCCATTGTTTCTGTATGGTGCGGGTTCGTAGACCGCCATCACGTATGTACGGTGTGTACCCGCAACATCACGCACCCGCAACATCCACCGTACATACGCGATGTTGGGGGTACGCACCATACATTCACAATGGGGGTACAGAGGTACCTACGGGGGGTACGGTGCGTACCTACGAGCTGGGGGTACGGTGCGTACCTATGCGGGGGGTACGCACCGTATATTCGGACTGGGGGTACGGTGTGTACCTACGCGCTGGGGGTACGGTGCGTACCTACGCGCTGGGCATACGGTGCGTACCTATGCGGGGGGGTACGCACCGTACATTCACACGGGGGTATGGTGCGTACCTACGCACGGGGGTACGCACCGTACATTCGCACTGGGGGTACGGTGCGTACCTACGTGCGGGGGGTACGCACCGTACATTCGCACTGGGGGTACGGTGCGTACAAACTTCGTTTTATAGCGGCCAAAGTCATTCCCCGTGTACGGGACGTTTTCCGTACGAATCGTAAATTGTAATGCCGGCCCGGATCGTACTAGCACGGTCGGACTTCATATTAACGATTTATACAGAGAAGTGTCCGGGTCCGTCTCGTACTAATTTTCCAGGTACGATTCGTACGAATCGGGCCAATCCGTATGTACTTTTTCGCGTACGGATCGTACTTCACGGGTCGGACGTGACTTGTGCGATTCGTACGGAAAAATATACGGATACGAGTCGTACGCGAAAAAAAAATACAGGATCGGAATCGACCCCATAATGTTAATAGAAATTAAACATATACATATACATTAATATATATACTTACTCCACATAGTGCAACAGTAGGGAAAGCATTGGATAGCGTAGGGGTAACATTTACTATTCCCACTCCAGTGAGTGCAACAGTAGGGAAAACATTGGATAGCGTAGGGGTAAACATTACTATTCCCACTCCAGTGAGTGCAGAAGTAGGGAAAGCGTTGGATAGCGTAGGGGTAAAAATTACTATTCCCACTCCAGTGAGTGCCACTGTAGGAAAAGCATTGGATAGCGTAGGCGTAAAAATTACTATTCCCACTCCAGTGAGTGCAACAGTAGGGACAGCGTTGGACAGCGTAGGGGTAAAAACGTACTATTCCCACTCCAGGGAGTGCAACAGTAGGGAAAGCGTTGTATAGCGTAGGGGTTAAAACTACTATTCCCACTCCAGTGAGTGCAACAGTAGGGAATTTAATTCATATTTACTTAAATAACATTAAATTAATTCCCACCCTATTCCCCCAGAAACACACAACCCACAACACATACAAAACATACAAAATCACAGAATTAATTTATATATCAATTAATCAATTAATAACAAATTAGTACCAATTACTAATAAATTAACAGTACATTATTTAACAATAACAATAGATAAAAAATAATAATGAATTCATTATAATTAATATCATTATAAATTAATCAATTAATAAACATTAATTACCAATTAATAATTAATTAACAATAAATTAATAATCAATAGCAATAAATAGAACATATTAATTAATTAATAAATTACTTCCCACCCTATTCCCCTATTAACCCACAACCCGCTACACATAAAAATGTGCATAATTATTTTAAATATCAATTAATCAATTAATCAAAATTAATTGCCAATTAATAATTAATTAACAATACATTAATTAACAATAACAATAAATAAACAATAATAATAATATATGAATTAAAATTAATATAATGATAAATTAATCAATTAATAAAAATGAATTACCAATTAATAATTAATTAACAATAATTTAATAATCACTAACAATAAATAAAAACATATTAGTTAATTAATTTTAATTAAGTTACTTCCTACCCTATTCCCCTATAAACCCACAACCCACTCTGATACTAAAACGCAACATTTATTTAAAAAAAATTACTAATTTCTAAATATGTATTACATATATTTAAAAATAATAAAAATACATTACAAAAAATGCTAAACATACATATAAAATACATACTAAAATACATAACATGAATTTAAATATCGATATTATTAACAACAATATTTTTGCTAGCGATATTACTTACTTCAATATTACTCACTTTTATATTTAAAAAAACGATATTACTTACCTTAAGGTCGATATTCTCGTCACCAATATTCTTGACATCGATATTCTGTCCCTACGATATTAAAAACTCGATATTATTGTAGGTCGATATTAAAAAATTGATATTTTTACTGCGTATCGTTTTGCAGTACTTTTTGCATGCAAACCTTGAATTGAAAACCAATTCTCTGGGGAAAAAAATACTTTTGGAGAAAAATCACAACTTCACAAAGTGCAACAGTTCTGCACTCTACCTAATTTGCAGGTAGAACTATACCTTCACCCTCTTTTTTTGCATTTTACACCTTTGAAAACTACCAAGTTTCTGCACTCATGATCGAAATAAAACTTCATCCACCCCATTATAGAGAAGAGGTTCGAAAAAACAGGATGAGGCAGTAGAGTTTAGTGATATGCAATTCGGATGGACTAGGAAACTCTGTGCAGAGTCACGTACATATTGTTATTATTCAAATATATGACACATAACCACAATTTGAGGTACATGATTCACCTGGAGGAAATTAATATACATTATTTGAGGGTCCGAAGTGAGCAATTTAGCTTTTAAAAGAATTTTCTCTGCCCCGTTATCGGCAGTGATTGGTCAAAATATTAACAGCCTCATTAGCAAGCCGATTGGGCCCGTCGGGTGTCACTTTTTTTAACGCACTGGTGGCGCAATAGGCTTGACTATATATACAAGGCCACAAAAATTCAACCTGTGTGGCTTTTCATGGCCTTGTAAATATGGGCCCCTTTCAGGTATTACTCTGCGCGAAAGGGGATTTCCATGGGTGTAGCTGTGGGTGTTCCCATGCAACGTCCAAGGAACCTGACACATTCCCAGAGTTACAACGTTTTCTAAAGCTGGGAATGCGTCAGAATCCTACGCCTCTCCGGCATAGGAGTGGTGCAACGAAGAGAAATACTTTTATTTCTCCTCATTTGTTCCTCTTTCTATGAGTGCTGCATTCCAAAAGAAAGAGGAAAATGCCATCAATTATAATTTTTGTACAGAAAGGTGTCCCTTCCTGCACAAAAACATTCATTGCCACAATGCAGGCAACCTTGCAGCATGATGCAAGGTTGCCTGCACTAGTACATGACAGCCAATTGTGCTACAGTGAAGAGGAAAGCACATGGATGTGTTGTATTGTTGTTAATACGACACATCCCTGTGCTTTTAAAATGACGCAGCTCAGTAGAGAAAAATGGCTTGCAGTGCTGCGTCATTTTGGGGCCTATTCCGATGGCCGGTCGGACAGCTGTCCGTAGCCTTACCCTACGACCGACACGTACCCGGAGCCGGTTTGTCCTGCAGAGTAAGTACGATGCGCATAACTGCCAAAAACACGACCGACACGCAGGCTGTGAATCAAGACCCATTCTCCGTCCGAGTCGTAACTCCCAAAGCGGAACCGTGTCGCCCGGAAGCAGTATCCATAGCAGTTTCCGGCATGACAAGTACGATGCGTACTTCCTACGTCACGTACGGCACGTCACAGCATCCGGAAAACAAGCATATCAGCTACGATTTGCGCCACAAATCAATACACGGCTACGAGATGGACCAGCTTGCAGCGGGTGCGAGACGGAGCAACAAGCAGCGTGTACAACACAACATGAATCCCATCGCGCAGGTCATACCAGTACTCTACATCTATGACCAGATCAGGAACCGATGCCAACGGCGCAGGCGGAAAGTCAGACACCTACCACATAAACAAACAACACGTACCCGCAAAATGGCACACACACACAGGGGATCCATATCCGGGCCACTAACAACAGCCCACCATAGGGGTTGCATGGCCAGCACCCCTCCCACCCCCAACCATAGGGACTATGTTGCCCATCACCCCTGCCACCCCCACTCCCAGGGCTTATGTTGCCCATCACCCCTGCCACCCCCACTCACAGGGGACCTGTTGCTCATCACTACTGCCACCCCCAACCATAGGGACTATGTTGCCCATCACCCCTGCCACCCATACCCATAGGGCTTATGTTGCCCATCACCCCTGCCACCCCCACTCACAGGGCTTATGTTGCCCATCACCCCTGCCACCCCACTCACAGGGGTCCTGTTGTCCATCACCTCTGCCACCCCCACTCACAGGGGACCTGTTGTCCATCACCCCTGCCACCACCACTCACAGGGGACCTGTTGCCCATCACCCCTGGCACCCCCACTCATAGGGGACCGGTTGCTCATCACTACTGCCACCCCCACCCATAGGGACTATGTTGCCCATCACCCCTGCCACCCCCACCAATAGGGCTTATGTTGCCCATCACCCCTGCCACCCCCACTCACAGGGAACCTGTTGCTCATCACTATTGCCACCCTCACCCATAGGGACTATGTTGCCCATCACCCCTGCCACCCCCACTCACAGGGGACCTGTTGCCCATCACCCCTGCCACCCCCACTCACAGGGGACCTGTTGCTCATCACTACTGCCACCCCCACCCATAGGGACTATGTTGTCCATCACCCCTGCCACCCCCACCCATAGGGCTTATATTGCCCATCACCCCTGCCACCCCCACTCACAGGGCTTATGTTCCCCATCACCCCGGCCACCCCCACTCACAGGGCTTATGTTGCCCATCACCCCTGCCACCCCCACTCACAGGGGACCTGTTGCCCATCACTACTGCCACCCCCACCCATAGGGACTATCTTGCCCATCACCCCTGCCACCCCCACCCATAGGGCTTATGTTGCCCATCATCCCTGCCACTCCCACTCACAGGGCTTATGTTGCCCATCACCCCTGCCACCCCCACTCACAGGGCTTATGTTGCCCATCACCCCTGCCATCCCACTCACAGGGGACCTGTTGCCCATCACTACTGCCACCCCCACCCATAGGGACTATGTTGCCCATCACCCCTGCCACCCCCACCCATAGAGCTTATGTTGCCCATCACCCCTGCCACCCCCACTCACAGGGGACCTGTTGCTCATCACTACTGTCACCCCCACCCATAGGGACTATGTTGCCCATCACCCCTTCCACCCCCACCCATAGGGCTTATGTTGCCCATCACCCCTGCCACCCCCACTCACAGGGCTTATGTTGCCCATCACCCCTGCCACCCCCACTCACAGGGCTTATGTTGCCCATCACCCCTGCCACCCCCACTCACAGGGGACCTGTTGCCCATCACTACTGCCACCCCCACCCATAGGGACTATGTTGCCCATCCCCCCTGCCACCCCCACCCATAGGGCTTATGTTGCCCATCACCCCTGCCACCCCCACTCACAGGGGACCTGTTGCTCATCACTACTGTCACCCCCACCCATAGGGACTATGTTGCCCATCACCCCTGCCACCCCCAGCCCATAGGGCTTATGTTGCCCATCACCCCTGCCATCCCCACTCACAGGGGACCTGTTGCCCATCAAACCTGCCACCCCCACTCACAGGGCTTATGTTTCCCATCACCCCTGCCACCCCCACTCACAGGGGACCTGTTGCCCATCACCCCTGCCACCCCCACTCACAGGGCTTATGTTGCCCATCACCCCTGCCACCCACACCCATAGGGGGCCTGTTGCCCATCACCCCTGCCACACCCACTCACAGGGGACCTGTTGGCCATTACCCCTGCCACCCCCAGCCATAGGATGGGTGATGCGCAACACATCCAGCATACGCAAACATCAGGTATGTCTGCAAAATACATCCCCCACGACATCATGACAACAGTGTGTAGTCTGTGACAAATGCCCACACAGTGAATATGGCTATGAGCATACAATGTAAGTAACAGCACATGTGTGACCAACACATGAGTGTGACATACACAAGGCAAGCATCACCATAGCACTGTGGCAATGTAAAAAGAACACCCCCTTACTGTGTAGAACAGAAGTTAAGTGGGGGCTTCCAAAATGCAGCAGATGTTGAGCATTGTGGTGATGGGGACTAAACCCCCCTCATCACAGTGACCAAAAGGCAAGTGTCATCATGGTCAAAGCTGCAAATAACAAACAGCATGTATTATCCCTGCTCCCAACACATCAAACACTTCTGAGGCAAACTAGTGGCTGTGTCCCATACACACAGAGATGTGGTGAGGCTAACAGTGCTGTGAAAACATAACACACTCTCGGCCATGTGCAGACAAGCACCACACATGGGGGCTGACAATGCACACAGCGTACAATGACACAACAGCAGAAGTGACCATCACCAAGCATGCACATATCTCAAAAATAGACACACCAATCAGAACAACATGTGTAGACTGTAGGTGTCAGCTCACTAACTCACATTCCATGGCAGCAATGGCAACAAACAACCAGGATGAATGTGCACAATTATGTGAAATGACTCACAGGGACAGCATGACCCACAACAGTAATACCAATGCACTGGTGCAGATGCACAAACACAAACAGGCAAACTCACACTGCACATCAGACACAACATGTGTGTGTGTGTGTCACAGTATCCCCAGGCAACTACACAACACATGAGAGGGGCTGAACCACAGTGACACAGATGTGGACACAGTGCCATACAAAAGTAAACCATCATTGGGACACCCTCAGTGGGCAATCAGGTGTTGGGAGATGAGAGGAAGCACAACAGACACATGTGACACTAGCTGTAATGAACACCAAGTAACACAGCAAGAGACTGACACACAACAGCACAATCCCCAGGGACAAGACATTGGGTTGACACAAGCATGCATGACACATCCACTGTGATGACAAAGGCAGATGTCGTACAAACTGGGAAACCCAGACATGTGTCCTGTGCCACAAACATACATCACACATACACAAACACAAATCACTCAGCATGGCCCCTCCTCCATGGACAAATGGGAGCTAGGGGACCATCCATGCAAACATTCACATCAGTCCACCATCAACACCACACACCTGAACTGCAACAATGTGTATCTGTGAAGCCCACATGGACAGGTGACATTGCACATGCCCACATGACAAACACAGGAATGTTGGCAGGAACTAAGGTGCACACACACATCACCCAAGGACTGTTACAACCCTGGAGAATGACAGACACACAGCACAGTATGCGGTACATGGCCATGACCTCAAAGCTCATGTCACCTTCACAATCCCGGCCACAGTCCCAGGACTAGGCAGATGCCAAGGAGGAACACAAGGCACCCATGCTGACACCTGCCAGCATCACTGCCGTGAACCCGACAAGTGGGAGCAGTCACACACACATACAAATGTCTCAATCACTGAAAACTACCACCGAGGGCCAACTACATGATATTGCCAACAAACAAGTGCCTTGAGGAACCCTCACTGTGTCCCATCTGTGTCTGACAACATCATCAACACTCAGAACTGACAAATCACAATGATGATACACCAATTAACAGTAGTGAGTCATGCACCCACACATCTGGTAGCCCATTGGAAAAGCAGTGGGATTAACCCAGTACCACTCAGCAAGCATCAACAACAGGAACATATCAAGGGAACACTGTCTGTGTATGAACAGGGATGTGGACACACACACATGCACATACAACACACATCATGGGCCCAGGCCATGCCACTGGACAACACACTAACTTGAGGGGACACAACTCCTGTGGGAGCCCAGCTGTGCCAAACATATTCACCGCAAGTCCCACTCATGTCTGCAGAACACTTGGTCAGTCAGCCATCAGTTACCGCACAATGAAGGCTCTGGTCACAACAGCCTGGGTATGGGAGTCACCCCTAAGTCAGCTGCACATACCCCAAACATATGTCTAGCAAGTTGCACAGAGGACCCAGATTCTCCTATTACAATGACGCCCACACCTGTAGGGCCAGTAGTGATGAGCACGAAGTATGTGGAGGTGACCATTTGGACAATGGGAAGCACAGCATATGTGCAGGGGTGCAAGCCACAGATGTGACCATGGCAATTAAATGCTCACAGAGAGATGTACACAAATAGTTGATCCAGACACACCCAGTTTGCTGAAAAGGATGACATGGATACCCACCAGAATAGGATACATATCTCATGGACCACAGGGAGTACCTCACATCAACACATCAGTATGCAATATTGTAAACCAAGCATTACAGGTGCAAGCAAGGGCATCTAAAACAACCTCAACATGATGTACAGCTAAATCAAGTTCACAGGGACAAAGTAAAAAGCTTTATTCAGCATATGAAAAGTGAAACGTCTGTGCAACCAAAAGGACAATGGCCAGTCCAAGTCAAATTGCCAAGGATTGAACTAGGGTGACAACTGTCACACCTTGCTTGCCTGCACTGCTATGGACCTGGGTCATCCCCTTGGAGGGGCATACATGGGGGAAGGCCAGGCACCGCAGGGACAGGATCAGGGTGCAGCAGAAGGAGGCAGTGAAGAGGTGGGGGATGCAGGTGAGACACTTGCAACTGCAGTGGAGATGACTGAAGTGGTGGGTGCTGTCACAACTGTGGGGCACAAGTCAGATGGGGTGGGTGCCGGCACAACTCCAGTGGGCAGGTCAGATGGAGTGGATTGGCTCACCACTGCAGTGCCCAAGTCAGACGGAGTGGGCGTGGACTCCAAAGCAGTGCCTGCATCCATGGGAGCGGAATGGGGGACAGGTGAGGTCTGCAGGGCAGGGGGTGGGAATACGGTCCCCACATCAGTGGCACCAACTGTCTGACCAGGTGTGGAGGATCAAGTGCTAGGGGGGATGGCCTTAGCATTTTGGGGATGGTGTATCTGTGTGCGGGGGAACCCGGGTCAGGGAGTGGCGGGGGAACCTCTGGAGTGGTGGCCTGAGGGATGGAGGATGGAGACTTTGCCTTGGAGCTGCGTGCTGGCGGGGGGTCTTGCTCTTCTTGTGCCAGGGGGACTTGTGGGTGGGCGTCTTGGCCTGAGTGCGCCTGGGGGAGGGTGTCTGGGTGTGAGGGGCACTCCTTTCTGTGTGTGGGGACTTTCTCTTCCCCTTGTAATCAGGATCTGCTGGGTCGGTGGGGAAGAGGCCAAGGTCACAGAGGAAGAGCTTCTGGGGGGATGGGGTTGCAGGTGAGGCAAGGGAAGGGGGCTGGGAAGGAGAGGTCTCTGAGGACTGTGGAGTGGTTGTGGATGACTGTGTGTGTGTCAGCAAACCAGCCCCTGTGAGTATGGAATCAGTCCCCTGTGCTTGCTTGTGTGCACATCTAGCCCTTGGTTTGGGGGTTTCTGTGCTTTGGACAGGTAGTGTGCTAGGAATTGTGGGTGCTGCAGGGGTAGGAGGAGTGTGGGACTGTTGGAGGAGGGACACTGCTGCCGTCAGGGAGAAGGCGACGGACTGGTTGGTCCTCTGTAGGGCAGACATGCCCGAGGAAATGCCCTCCATGAATGACACCAGTTGTGTCAACAGACCTGTGTGTGCATGGAGGACCTTCAGCATCGACGTCTGCCCTACTTGCATCTGTCTAAGTAAGTCCACAGACTCCTCACTCAGGGCAGCAGGGGACACAGGGGCAGGGGGTGCAGTGCCTGGCACAAAGGAGACATGCTCACGAACACGGGAGCCCACAGGGACCTCTGGGATGGGAGCGATGGGAGGGGGGTGGTGGTGGTGGTGGTGGTGGTGGCAGTGGCGGTGGCGGAGACAGCCTCACTAGCTGGGGTTTGGTGGCTGCTGACACCCGCCTCCACAGGGGAGTCATCCTCAGAGCTGCTGTGGCCTTCAGCTGAGGGGGATGGTGCTGACGACTCCTCTGTGTGGCTCAACTCGCCCTCCGTGCCACTGGGTCCACCTGACTCCTCTCCTTCTGTCCCTGTAAGGCTCTGTGGCTCCTCCTGTACCGTGGAGCTGTCCCCTCCTGTGGCCATGGATGTATCTGGATAGGAATAGGAAGTAAGAGAACAACATCAGTCACCTGCACCGACTGCACACACCACAGTGAGTACATAACATCACAGGGCAAGCCCTGGCATCATCAGCTGAACACAGCTCAAAGTGCCAACACTGTTTAGAATAAGCCAATTGTCATTTTCAACATCAACCATGGCACACATATCCCTCCTTGACTTGCACACATATGTCTGTTGCATGTTGGATGCTAATACCCCAATGTGCCAACATGCACCACCCACACATTAGTTGTACATGCAAGTGAACATGTAGGAGTATGTCACTAGACCCACAGCACATCTCTTGCGACTGACTCAGCACAGGTGTCCGGAAGAAGGGATGGGCAGAGACTCATTTCACATGCTTGGGATGCATGCCAGCAACACACACTATGATGTACCCATGTCCTGATGGGCAAGGCCACAATGGGGTGCATGGTGCACACTTGAACACAACGCAGGCTCACTCATTACAAGTTCAATGCCATGGCACTGGGATGCCCTGAAAGTCAGTCAACACTGTCTCCTGTCACAGGGGCAGGGCATCCAGACAACAACAACATGCACTGACTCACAATCCTAGCTCAGGGGCAAATCTGACTCTGCAGATAACCGGTGCACTTGCCCATCCCATGCAAACAACATATCCAGGACCCAGAAGACACCACATCATGAAAATCAGACATATGAGTCTCAGCAAACACAAATCCATGTACATTAACACATCACAGTCTGCCATGTATATAACCCAGCTGCATGAGGGTCAGATGATCACACACCTATATGTCACACAGGTCTTGTCTCCTACAGTCACATTGCAGATGTCATCCTGACCCTCAGAATCATGGACACCCCAGTTGTACGTAGCAACAAGCCACACCCTAATGACACAGAGGCACTGTTAGACCCGGCCTCGTAGCATGGCTCTTCCTGTCCTCGCACTACCTAACCTGGTACCAGGGACCCCAAGCACACGGCCCAGCCGATCCTTCCCACCAGAACACACACACGCGACCCGGGCCTCCCCGTCCATGGCCTCTCTCCTTTCGGCCACCCCGGGCACGCGTGCCCACTTCGTGCACCAAGATGGCCGCCCGGCCCCAGCACAACCCGGGCCTAGAGGCGCCACTCCGGCTGGAGGACATCATGCTTCCAGGGGATGAGAGAGGGAGGAGCAGTTTCTATCGCACCTCTGAACTCCCCTGGGACGATGGGTTTCGATCGGCCCTCCGGCCTCCCTGAGGGCTGGCTCCACGCCTGCTGGGTGTCTGGGACTCCTCCCGACCCGGCCCTGAAAGGATCAAAAGACAATGGCAGGAAACCTCGACAAGCGACCCCCAGGAGACAAGACCCCTGCCTGCACAGACCCCGGACATCAAAGAGGGGTCGACCTATAACAAGGGGTGCTCTGGGACTGTCCGGCAGATTCGCCTTGGAACATCTGAGCCCTGCTGAGTGACTCGCGGCTCCCCGAAGATCGTAAGACCTCCGAACTGGTACCTGAGCCTGCTGAGTGACTCGCGGCTCCCTGAAGAACGTAAGACCTCCGAACTTGTGCTTGAGCCTTGCTGAGTGACTCGCGGCTCCCTGAAGATCGTAAGACCTCCGAACTTGTGCTTGAGCCCTGCTGAGTGACTCGCGGCTCCCTGAAGATCGTAAGACCTCCGAACTTGTGCTTGAGCCTGCTGAGTGACTCGCGGCTCCCCCAGACCCTCTTTGGTCCCGCCGGACCCCACGACGACAGCGTATCCCCCAGCTCGAGGATTGTGAGCTGTGCGCCGGGTACGCTCCTGCATTTGATCCATATCCCCCAAAGACTGTCCCGCTACCTCCTACCCCCACCAAGACTCTGTGAGCCCACGCTCTGCTTGTAAATATCTGCCTTGCTGATCATAAAGATCCTACCACTTCGATTTGATAAAGCTTGAATCCTAAGAACCCTCGGTGTGGTGTCTCTTTGTCGTGTGGTGCCAAGTGTACGATCCTAGATACGAGATTCCTCCCCTGCGGAATCTCCCGCCAGTGCCCGGCTACGATACTTTGAGGGTGGGTCTCAGGACAGTCAGGGCCCCCTCCGGGCTCCTCTGAGGTCGCCTTCTAACAGGCACACACCTGAGGGCACATGTCACGAAGCACAACCTGCAATTTCACACACAGGAGTGGGATTACAGAGTGTTTCTGAATGCCCTTGAGGGGGCAGGACTGGGCAGGACTAAGTGAACCAGTGTTTTGCCCCAGACAGTAGTTTGGTGGCTAAGCAATTGTGGCATACTTGCTATACCTACTCCTGATGCCCAAAAGTTGGAGTACCCTGCTGTATGGTTTTGTATTGAATACCCCAGAAACATGTTGCGAGTCAGACCAGCAATTGGTACACATCTCAAGGGCACACACAGTTCACATGTCAGATCTAAGGCATTGTGTAAACAATTGACCCACCCATGATACACACAACAGAGTCACGGGAACTGATGCTGTCCGGTAGATGAAGCATAGCTGACTGCAGGGACACAGTGCCCTAGTGAAACAAGCAAATGACTGTAGGGGCCACACCTGTGGAACAGATGAGGAGGGTGCATCACACAGATGAGGGACCTGATTTTGGGACTACAAGACCTACATAATGTGGAAGTGTGACCCGGACAAAAGACTGCTATTTGCATGTCAGACATAGTACACAGATCAGGCATGGTCTTACCCCCTTCTTGCTGCTGTCTGGCCTTCAGCTGCTTATCCAGGTCCGGGAAGACCACCGCCAGTATCCGTAGCATGTGGGGAGTCAGGGTCCGGTGTCCGCCCCTGCTGCGTGGAGGTGATAGCTTCAGCAGGACTCTTGCTATCCTCCGGGTCCAGCCCCGAAGGTCCTGCCACCTCTTCTGGCAGTTGCGGATGCGGCGCTTGTAGACCCCCACAGAACGAACAGCCCGGGCGATGGTCAGCCAGATCTCCTGCTTCTGGTGGGCATCAACCTGTGAGGAGGACAAAGTGAAAAGTACATTAACACACATGTCCCAGATTTGTGCAGCACACAATTAGATATACATGTCATCATCACAAAGGGAAATTAATTACACAGGTAGTGCAACCCTGGGGAATGATAACTCACATGCATGTCTGACATGTTAACAATGCCTGGATAGTTTAAGCTGGCAAAAATGCACTTTAGCAGCAGGAAAACTATTCAGTACATGTACCTACACACTTTGGGGGATGAAAGTAGTCAGTGAGAATGCTTGCCACTGCTGTATAAACTTCTAGTCAGACAACATGCATAATTAGGAAGGCAGTGGACAGCACACTCACCTGCTCCCCTGGTGTCCCATAGAGCTTTCTGTACTCTGGAAGGAGCCCATCCAGCAGGGCCTGGTTCTCCTCCTCAGTGAAGGCTGGGGCCCTCTCCAGTGTACATGCCATAGCAGGAGCCAGAGGATGCATAGACAGCAGCAGTGGTAGCAGGGATGTGGTCCAGTAGCATGTAGTGCAGGCAAGTGAGCTCCCTGGGGTCCAGCCAGCCTTATATCTGTGCTGCAGAGGCAGACTCTGTGCCATGTGTCCAAAGTGATAGGTCCAACACGGTTGCATTCTATGAATCTGGCCAATCCATTCAAAAGTACGACTCGTACACGCCTTCTGCATCGTTCAAATCTTCACCTTCATGGAACACTTGAAATTGCAACATTGTTGTAGGCATCCAACTGAATTTCCAGTGCACAACTTGTACAAGTTTTGAATCCGCATCCGTCTCCATGACAGTCCTGAGCCAATGGGTGCGCCCGGCTCGTTCAACTGACTGTACAACGTGTATTTTGAATGTGCACATGCACCCGTCTCCATACATGGCCAAGGCGTACGCCTGTCTCGGACCATGCCTGTCTGACGCGTATGCATGATAGTCACCCGCGTCGGACCTCATTGCATTCAATGACAAGGCGTGCGCACGGCTCGGAAATGACCTGTGCAATGCGTACGCATTGTCACCTGCGTCGGACCTCTTTGCATTCAATGACAAGGCGTACGCACGGCTCGGACATGACCCGTGCAATGCGTACGCATTGTCACCCGTGTCAGACCGCATTAGTGTGACTATTATGCAACACATATACCCATGGACACCTGCACACACCTGCCACACTACAGCATTGGCCACACAGTGTCCCATGGCATGTGAGGCTGCATTCCCTGGGTGTTTGAGGGGGCCACAGCAGTTTTATTGTCTGGCACTTTGTGCAGCCACTCCCAGGCTGTTATCTTGTACATGGGGGGAGAGTCCTTTGTGTGTTGTGCACATTAGTACTGTGATGTGCAATTGGACAGTAATTGGCATGAGTGAAGGCCACAGTGTCAGGTTGGATATGTTTGGGGCATGTCACATACACCCTGAGTCCTGGGTGTGATGGCATGTACGTCACAGTGAGACCTGTAGCCCCAATACTGATGTGCACCCACAGTCTGTGTGCATGTTGTGTCTCAGATGTGTCTGATCACATGTTACCAATGGGTGACAGTCTCCACATCCATGTGGTATATGCATCAACCTTGATGGGGTGTGTGTCTAAGAGACGTACATGTAGGGCCGGCATGAACAACAGTGGCACTACCTGTGGGACTTACGCTTGCCTTGTGGTGTGTACGTGCTATGCCATGTCCATTGCTGTGTTGATGTGGCAATACAGGGAGCCTGGGTTTCTGCATGGCAAAGATCTGTGATGCCTGGGAGACATGAGTCCTCATTAGTCTCTGGGGTGGTTTTTTTTAACGTTGCAGCAGCACATAGGTTGGGTGACACAGCCAGATGAGTAGCCCATTGCACTACATGGCACTCATGTGGACATGTGGAAATGAGATGTGAGGTGGTGGTCTTGTAGGTGACATATGTGTCCATGACCAACAGCACACACCTCAGTACATTGTGTAATGTCATGAACTAGCATGTGAGAGTGATCATGGTCATGGCCACATGGGGGATGTGCTGACAATCTTCCTTTGTGCATCTCTGTACTGCAGGGCACCAGCTGTCCATCGTCCGTTCCCAGACCTTGCAACCATGCAGGAACGAGACAATATCAGACGGTACCGCTTTAACAGGCCACTGATTGAGGAGTTGGCAGAGCAGTTGGTGCCACATCTGCTATCTGGCCAGACATACCCTACAGCACTGACCCCAGAGGTGAAGGTGATGGCAGCCCTGCACTTCTTTGCTACTGGTACCTTCCAGTACACTGTGGCTACTGCTGGTGGGATGTCGCAAACGATGTTTAGTCGGGTGCTACGCGATGTCTTGGAGGGGATGTTGCAATTCCTCGACCTGTATATCAAGTCCCCGAGCCAAGATGAACGCCCTGAAATTAAGGATGCCTTTTATACACTGGGGAGGATGCCGAACGTCATTGGATCCATTGACGGGACACATGTTGCCCTGATACCACCACAGGCACATGAGCAGGCATACCGTAACAGGAAGCACTACCATTCGATCAATGCTCTGGTGGTCTGTCTTGCTGACATGTTGATCACACATGTGTGTGCACAGTTCCCTGGTTCTGCGCATGAAGCCTACATTATGAGGAGTAGTCACATTGCAACGCTGATGTCACAGATGCCAGCTCAGCGTGCCTGGCTTGTCGGTGTGTACTGACTGTTTCTCATTGTGTGTGTTTGTCAGTGTTGTATTCTGCACTCCTACAAAACTCATCTACTTGTTCATTTTTGTGTGTGTAGGTGACTCCGGATACCCCAAAAGGCCGTGGTTGCTGACACCCCTCAGGAACCCTGTGACACCAGCCGATCTGCGCTACAATGAGGCACATGGTCAGAGCAGGAGGGTGATTGAGCGGACATTCGGCCTCCTGAAAAGCCGCTTTTGCTGCCTGGACAAGACAGGAGGGGCCCTCCCATATGAGCCTGCAAAGGTGTGCAAAATTATACTGGTCTGCTGCATGCTACACAACATGATGGTGCGGAAGGAGGTGCCTCTCATCCAGGATGAGGATGACGACGACCAACGTCCAGCACCTGTGGAGGATCCCGACCTGGGCCAAGACGCCAGTGATGATGAAGATGATGGTGACGTCCGCTCCCAGTTCATCAACAACTTCTTCACCTGAAAGTGAGTTTCCAGGGTTGTTATGTGAATGTATGGAGGTAGCCAGGAATGTGTTGAGCCAGCTCTGTTGCTCTCTGAGTGTGTCTGTGTGCCACTTGACTGGATGCGTGCTGTGATGTGTCCATTCAGCGGGTGTGCACTCCACAATAGGGTAGTACTGCTAACTAGTGTTTGTGTAGGTGTTTTGCAACATGTTTTGTGCATATGTATTGCATTTCTCTCCTGTTCGTCTTTGCTTTTGACTGTATCTTGTCTGTCCTTCCCAGGGTCCTTTGCCTGTTGTGTGGTCAACACTGACCCTCAACACCCAGAAGCCAACACCAGTGTTGAAGTTGACAATTCCCATCAACTGATGTACCATACATCCCTGGACTTCCATTCTCCAACACATTGTGAGCGTGTATCCACTGTTACGTAGAATTACAGTGCAACTATTGTGGAATAAACGTGTTGCTGATGTGTAATGAACCTGTGCTATGCTTTGTTGTGTGCATTGTCTGTCTTCCCACATCTGAGTGACATATGCTTACCTCACCTGTGGACTTATTACCACTGACTATGCTTGGTGTTGTGTCTGTGCATGCCAATGTGTTTCAGGTCAACATCATTGTGTGTGATGAATAACATGGCCATGGTGAGTATGTTTTGTGTTGCCATAGTGGTGTGTCTCCCTCACATGTGTGACATCCCCATGACTCACCATACGTTGGTCACATTGTTGCAGTATTTGGCATGCACTGTGTTGTGTAGCAGATCGACTTCGACCTGAACATGACAAGTTTGAATCACAACAGAGGCAAGTATGGTGTACTGGTGAGTTTATTTACAAACATGTGTGAGTGAGGTGCACAGGATGGTGGGTGCTGTACAGTGGTTTGGGAATCCAAAGTTCACATTGGAGTTGGAAGGGCTGGTAGATGAAATGTCCAGAGTAAAGTCCACAGTCGTCTGCTACATTGGCCCAACATGAACCCTCCATGTCATGTGGGTGAGTTGTGTGCAATTGGACAAGGTGAACGGGTTGCACACAAAGAACATTGTCCAGAACAGTTTTAGAGGCCCTGGGGGATGTGCTGGGACATCTGCCTCTCACATGTCCTTCTTCGGATGACCCCTCTTCTTCCTGGGGGGGGGGATCCTCATGTGCAGGCCTCTGCGGTGCAGGGGACTCTCCACCAGAGTCCTCCTCCCTCCCTGTGGTGCTGGCAGATGGTGTTGCGACAGATGTTGTGGGCACACAGGGGGGTGGGGAAAGTTTGGTGTTGATCTGGCGGAGGCATTGTAGTATGTATACCGATGCACTGCAGAAAGGGCATCCCACTTTGCCTCCATGTGGGCATGGTGGGCGACCTGCTCGTGTTGCATGTCCTTGAGGATCCCCACTACCTGGCCAAATCCTCTGGTGCTATCCTGGTACGCATCTATGATGCGTGCCAGTTGGGGGTCATCATGCAGTCTAGACCCCACTGCAAGGCGTGCCCTGTGCCACCCACCCCTCCCAGCACCCCTCTCCACACGGGCAGGACCAGCGGCGGTACGCACAGGTGACCCTGGGACCCCTTGGGTAGTGTTGCTGGTGGTGTTAGCTGTAGCTTCCGGGGGGTCCTGTGTTCCTGTGCTGTGGGTGTTGATTGTCCTTGGTATGTCCGTGTTGGCGGGGGTGCCCTGTCAGTGTCCAGATGCTGGAGGCATGGGTACAGGGGTGGCAGATGTTGCTGCTGCTGCATGATGGCTCACACCAGAGGGGCCAGGTTGGTCGTCGTCATCCGAAGAGGACAGTGAGAGAGTCAGAGCAGAGAGCTCAGTGTCCAACATCGTCTGGGACTGGGTATCCTCATCATTTGTCACTGGGTGCCCAGCACGACCTGTGTTTGGAAGAGACACACAATGTGATTTATGTTTCTACATGCATCGTTGGTTCACAAACATGACATTTTCTACTTTTCTAACAGATGTCTGCCTGTACACTGCTTTTTCCCAGCTTGTCACAGACAGAGTTTGATCTTGTTGTTGGCCATTTGCCAGCATGGCCTTGTGCTCCCCACAACAGAGCCCAGTGTCAGACATCGTGTCAGTCCCTTCCCACTCCCTGTGAGGCGAGTATGTTTCAGGTTGATCTTGCTGGGCCATGTGGGTGGGTGTAGGTTGTATGTGACTGTGAGTCCCATCATACTCTTGGCTACACACCCTTCCCAGCATGCCCATGCTTCCTCCCTCTTGACTCTGCTTCCCTGTGAGGGGGTGTGACAGCAATGGCAAGATGGCTGACTGTGAAATCCTGGTGTTTGGTTGGCTAGCAGGCCCAGCATGGCCTTGTGCTCCCCACAACAGAGCCCAGTGTCAGACATCTTGTCAGTCCCTTCCCACTCCCTGTGAGGCGAGTATGTTTCAGGTTGATCTTGCTGGGCCATGTGGGTGGGTGTAGGTTGTCTGTGACTGCGAGTCCCATCATACTCTTGGCAACACCTCCTTCCCAGCATGCCCATGCTTCCTCCCTCTTGACTCTGCTTCCCTGTGAGGGGGTGTGACAGCAATGGCAAGATGGCTGACTGTGAAATCCTGGTGTTTGTTTGGCTAGCAGGCCCAGCATGGCCTTGTGCTCCCCACAACAGAGCCCAGTGTCAGACATCTTGTCAGTCCCTTCCCACTCCCTGTGAGGCGAGTATGTTTCAGGTTGATCTTGCTGGGCCATGTGGGTGGGTGTAGGTTGTCTGTGACTGCGAGTCCCATAATACTCTTGGCTACACCCCCCTTCCCAGCATGCCCATGCTTCCTCCCTCTTGACTCTGCTTCCCTGTGAGGGGGTGTGACAGCAATGGCAAGATGACTGACTGTGGAATCCTGGTGTTTGTTTGGCTACAAGTCCCAAGTGAACCCCTGTGCTTCACACAGCAGCACCCAGTACGGGGTATCTTTTGCTGATTTTTAAATGAGGTGTGTGTCAATGCATTGTACCCGGTGAGTTGTGTGGAGTTTGTGTTGGGGGGGTGTCTCCCCATGCTGATTAGTATGGTCAGGTCTGTCAGTCCTCCTTCCCATCATGACACGTGCTTCCATTGTAGGGCGTGCAAGTTGTCTTTCAGGATGTCAGTCAGTGGTTTTCTGCTTCTGATTTGCGCACATGCCCTAGCAGGGCCTTGTGCTCCCCACAGCAGGACCCAGTGTCAGCCATCTTGTCAGTCATTTTCCACTCCCTGTGATGTGGGCATGTTTCAGAGAGGTCTTGATGGGCCAATCAGGAGAGGGAGCATTATCTGTGACTACAGGCCCCATCATGCTTTTGTCTAAACTCACTTCACCTGCATCCCCACTATTCCTTCCTGACAGTCAGCTGCACTGTGAGGTGGTATGTTTGTGGTGGCAAACTGTCTGGCTGGATGTATTTGGCTTAGTGCCAGTGGCTTGCTCTATTTGTTTGTAGGTTGGTGCATGTCATGACACCGTCCCCAGGCACTATGAGATGGCAGGTATTGTGTTTGTGTGACTGGCATACACATCTTGGGTTGATTATCTATTGGTTAGTGTAGGTGTGCTTGGGGTGCATGGTTTCACTGTCCCCTTGCCACACAATCTTGGGTATGTTGTTTGTGTACTCACCAGTCTCTGGGATGTCTGTTAGGCCATAGAAGCTCTCTGGTGGTAGGATGTCCCGCACCTTCTCCTCCCAGGTCCTGAAGTAGACTGGTTTGGCAGGAGGGCCACTGCCGGTGCGCTGACTCAAGGCGTGATCTTTCTTAATGAGTTTCTTGACCCTCCTGCGCACGTCATACCACCTGTTCTGGATATCGTCCTTTGTGCGCAACGTTGGTGCTTGTGCGTTCACCTTGTCCACAATCCTCGCCCACATCATGGTTTTCTGTGAGATGGGGGTCCTTTGAACCAATGTACCAAACAAATGTGGCTCTACTCTGATGATCTTGTCTACCAGCACTTCTAACTCACTATCTGTGAACTTTGGATTCTTCTTTGGAGGCATGTTGATGGGTGGTAGTGGTGAGGGATGTGTGTGTGAGGGTACAAGTGAGGGTGGTTTGGAGTTGGTTTTGCTGTGTGTATGTGTGTGTGCTTTTGAATGAGGTGCTGATGGTGTGTGAGTTGTGTGATGGGTGAGTTGTGAGTGTGTCTGTGGTTGCTGTGTACTGGTGTTTGCTGCTGGCTGTGTCTCCTGTTTGCAAGGGATGATGGTAGTGATTGTAGTCCTTTATATAGTTGGAGTTCTGGGTGTGTCTTTGTCCAATTAATTTGTGTTGGGTATTTATTGGCTCTTAATCATTGCTTGTTTGGTCCTTTTTTGTGTTTTTTTCCTTTGTGTTTTGTAGGCATGTAGGAGACGTTCATGTGACGGAAACAGACACTGCTGTTGTCTCGTGCGGGCTACTCCGCCTCGTTCATGCTGCCTGTCTTCTGTGTTTGGTAGGCGTCGTTCGCGGCGGTCTCTATTGCTTGTGCGCCGGGTTGTCTGTGCGTGTTGGTCGTGCGGCTTGGTCTCCATGCGAGTCGGTCTGGTTTTACACGCATTGCATCGTACTGCGCTAATCGTACATCGTGGGTACGGGTCGGTCGGGTTGATTCCGGGTTCGTGTCGGTCGGTGAAAATCGCGTTGGTTTTTCAGCCGGATCGCTATTTTCCCTCCAGCTCGGTCGTACGGCTTGTATTCCGTATGTGTCGGTTGTAATTCACTCGCGTTGCATTGTACTGCACGGGTCGTACGGCGCTAGTATGTGTCGGTCGGTATTCGGTCCGGGGCCGTGTCTGTCGGTTCGTTTTGCGGCCGGAATCGGCCCCTTTGTAGTAAATGAGGCCATGAGTTTTTAATATTGTGAAATGAGAATATTGTTATAAGAATATGGTGATGATATAAAATTGTCAACAGAATCATTGCAGAAAAGAATATCAGTTTTAAGGTTATTAAAATTGTTGTAAAATATATATTCTATTTCTTTATGTATTTAAACACACTTAAGTTAATATTTACTATGTGATTTCTTAATATTTTTTACATTAATATAAAAGATTTTTAAGAATAAATAATTGATAACATTCATAAGGTAATAGCAATATTTTTTAGAGGAAGTTTGTTCGGTTTATAGGAAAAGGGTGGGAAGAATATTAAGACAAGTTACTCTTAATGTACATTTTTAATTGTTTATGAATATTGTTTCCTTCTTCTAGGGGGCCGATTCCGATCCGGGTCGGAAGGTCACCGAACGCGATCCGGCCGGAAAAAGTATGAGCAGTACGCGTGTTTTCAGGTCGACTCGTACAGCTGTACAAGCGAGCAAGTATGATGCCAGCTACATGAAATTCACCGACCAAGTCGTTTCCGGGTCCAAACCGCTCCGTACGTCTCGGTCGTAAGCTAACCGTGGCGTGCAATGGATGTGATTCACGACCGAGCCAGTACGATGCACACGTCGGACAGCCTGTGCGAGCCAGAGTGTCCGGCTCGCAAATTGTCTGGGTGGTTGCCTTTGGGGGTCTGCGTTGGACGCCCTGTCACCCGCAGCCCTATGACTCGGACACAGGGGGAGACCCATGGGTCTCCCCAACACAGGCATGTACGGTGTGGATGGCACTGACGCGTACCCACTGTAGTGGGTGCACTTGTCTGCGACGTACCCATTCAGTCAATGAGAGTTCATGTACACGTCGTACGACCGGCTCCCATTGACTTCTAAGGGAGTCCAAGCGAACCGAGTCCGGCAGCATACGGCCGCATCGTACTCGCTCGGTCAGACTGCAGGACTCCGGCTCGGTCGGAAAACACTCCGGATCCGGCTCAGTCGGAGTGCTTTCCGACCCGGATCGGAAGCGACCCCTAGGTGTTAATATTTACTTTTAATGGTCAGTCAGTCAGCTTATCTTTATTTGTTTATTAAACATTATCACAAAAGAACAATCATCATATTAAACTTATAATAAAACACCTAATGCATTATTATACGTACAGAATCATGAATTTGATGTTCTATTGTGTTTTCTCTGATGACTGTTCTTTTATGATTATATTCAATAATCAATCACAGAATCAGTTACTAATTCTGTAATGATATATTTTACATATTTAATCATTAGTTTGTGTGAAAAATAACTGCGGTATTTTTTCTCTTTAATATTTTTTAAAGTAAATGTTTTAACCAATGTTTACTCATTTTACACGTTATAAATTTGATAAAAATGAATGTTAATTTCTATTTTGAATATCCCTGTTTAAATAGTTTGATTATTTAATTAGATTTATAAATTAATATTTTTACTATTTGTTAATTTACAAATCTAATTAAGAAAGAATGATGTTATATTTAAATTTTGTTACAGCATTAAAGAATATTTTAATTCAGAATTTGTTAAGTTTTTAATTATTTAAGCAATCACTTGTCATCAAGTGTTTGTTTTTCTAAATATTAAAGTCTGTTGATATGGTATTAGAATATAAATGCCTCATTAGAATGTCGGTCGAATGCTTAGTGGAAACGTCCAACAAGGAGTCAGCGGTCCCGCTTGCATGATTTGGATGCGACCACCTTCACGGCGGTCGGAAAGGTAATTTCTCCTATTGCAGCTTGTGCTGCAGGTATAAGTATACATATATATATTCACTAAAAAAAACATAGGTTTCAGGGGCGTTATAGTTAGCTGAACATTTCCATCGTACAAAACCCTAGAAATTCCCCTGTTATAGTTAGTTCAGCTAACTATAACTCGCGCCCCCGCAATGCACTGCTGATGACGTCACATATTACATCACTCATGACATGGTCAGTGACATTACTGATGACATCACTGATGACATCTCAAATGACATCACTGATGACATCATCCAGTGAATGTGTGTTGTTCTGAAAAGTTTAAATATGTTTTATGTATTTATAGTGAAAGGCCTATGGAAGAATGAGTGGGTGTATAAGTGTGTGAATGGGTGATTTTCTAGGTGCGTAAGTGACTCTATGAGTGAGTCATTAAATGTATCTTACTGCAGACTAGTGACTAAACTGTGTGAATGTCTGTATGTGTCTGTGTGTTGGTGTATAAGTGACTGCATGGTTTTGTGAATAGCTATATGAGTGTCTATATGGGTTATTGATTGGTTGTCTGAGTATCTGTATGGGTGCCTGAGTGTTTGTGTGGGTAGGGTGTGTGTGACTCTGTGCATAGATGTGTGAGTGGGTGATTCAGTGGGTGCATGGTTTTAAGAGTGCATCTGTGATAGACTGTATGGTTGGGTGACTATATGTCAGGGTGTGTTAGTGATTGAATGTATATCTCAGTTGTACATGTGTCAGTAACTACATATGTGAAACGCAGTGTATATGTGTGTAAGAGTATATAGCTATTTATATGTGAGAGTGTGTGATTTTGGGAGTGACTGTATGGATGAGTGTGTGCTTGTATCAGTAATTGTATAAGAGCGTCAGAATTTGTTAGTATTTTTATGAGTAAGTGAACTTGAGTGTGTTTAACTGTATAGGTGAGTAAATTGGACTGAAATTAGTTATTTGCATGACTGACTAGGTGTGTCAGTACCTCAATGGATGATTGGCGGTGTGTGAGTGTCTATATAGGTGTATAAATGCATATGATTGTCCTGTACTGAGTGACTGTAAGTATGAGTGACTGTACAGGTGAGTGAGTGGAGGTGTATGTATACCTAAGAGTCAATGAGTGGGTATGTAGTTATTGGTATTGGAGTATCTATGGTTTTCAAAATGGCCATCTGAAATTTTGAGTCGGTGTATCAAATGTTATATTAGGGTGTGAGAAGATGCACTAATTTATCACATGGATGACGTCATCAGTGATGTCATCAGTGATGTCATTTGAGATGTCATCAGTGATGTCATCAGTGATGTCACTGACCATGTCATGAGTGATGTGATATGTGACGTCATCAGCAGTGCATTGCGGGGGCGGGAGTTATAGTTAGCTGAACTAACTATAACAGGGGAATTTCTAGGGGGAACAACCTTTACAATGAAACTTTGACAGCGCGTGCAGTTACATCACGGATTTTACAACGAACGCGATGTAACCACGCAATGCCATTACAACGCAAGTCTTTACATCGACTTGCGCTAGATGGCGTGCTAACATTACAAATAGTGTAGTTTACTATCCCAACACCTTCCCTACTGTTAAGTGGACTGGAGTTGGAATAGTAAATTCCGCTTTTCTAATGTTAGCACGCCATCTAGCGCAAGTCGATGTAAAGACTTGCATTGCAATGGCATCGCGTGGTTACATCGCGTTCGTTGTAAAAACCGCAATGTAACTGCACGCGTTGTAAACACATGCGTTGTTAAGTCATACATCCATTTCTAGGGTTTTGTACGAGGGAAATGTCCAGCTAACTATAACGCCCCTGAAACCTATGTTTTTTTAGTGAATTTCTAAGGTTTTTTAAATGCCAATTCCTAACTATAACGCCCCTGAAACCTTTTGTTTTTTCAGTGAATTTCAAAGGTTTTTTAAATGCCAATTCCTAACTATAACGTGCATGAAACCTATGTTTTTTTCAGTGAATTTCAAAGGTTTTTTAAATGCTAATTCCTATCTATAACTTATCTCTGAAGATATCATGTTTAAAGATTTTGATTGGATTTGTATATTTTTCAAATTCAGTGTGTCAATTTTATTAATTACATTTTTTATAAAATACTTTTTATCACCATTTTTTAAACTTAGTTTTTTCAAATAATTCTTTTAAAAATTAAAAAATATTATTTGAACTTAATGGGTTTTTCCAACATATTTTTTTATATTTTAAAAAATATTTTTTAACTATATGTGCAAAACTTTATTTTATATATGTTTTTCAATGTTTTTGGATCTGTGCACCCTAAGCGTACCGGTCTCGATCCCTATGCGATAGCATCCGCGCATGGTAAGCGTTGGGTACGTGTTTAGTGCGCGATTGCAATGCGACCGGTACGCGAATCCCAGCCTATACACGACACGTTCGATGTACGTAACGCAATGTTTACACACTTCCGCGATGCGTCATCTGCGTCTATGACTCGGTAGGTGCGCGGATCCCGCGAAATATTTAACATTTAAAAAAACATATATATATGTATTTCATGTGAATATTAATTGAAGACAAACTCTAAACTAGTCTTAAAACTAATATATTTTCACATCTAATCTTATAATTTTTTTTAATTCAATTTTGCAGGTGCGCGGATCCCATGTGACCTGCAAAAAAGAGATTTGATTGGTTCATTACACTTCCTCTTCTAACTATTGAAAGACCCCACCCATTTCAATCATTCTTCTTTGACCTTCTTTAGAGCACCATCTCTTTGGAGAGAAGAAGATTTTTTAGACTAAGTTTACACTTAGCTCTAACTCATCTGCATCACCTCATACTTCTGAGGATGAATTTTTGAAGGAGGCACCACCCAAAGAACGTTTTTCTTCAGTGGTGTGGAAATGTTTTACTTTTCCAGAGGGGCAGAATAAGACCAATGCCACCTTGGTCACGTGCAAGATTTGCAAAAGAGTCCTGTCGCGAGGGGATCCTAACAAGAAATACTCGTGCGGCACGGCAAGTATGATGAAGCACATGAGGACCCTTCATCCAAACAATCTTGCAAGAGAAGAGTGCCGACAGATGAGAAACACTCCTGCGCCATCCACCTCATCGCAGCCGAGCACCTCAAGAGTGCATCCATCAGGCCAAACCTTGGACATCCGTCCTCAATTTCAATTTTTAAAAGTGCTCTGCACTAAGTGCAATGCGACTTTGTGCTATGGTGAGCAGTCGATTGATCTGATCTGCCGCCGGCAAGAAAGTCACATTTGCTAGTTTTTTTTTGTTTTTTTTTTATTGTTCCCTGAAGTTCATTGTTTGGTTTCTCCTGTTTTGTTTTTTTGTTTTTTTTAGCAGAAAAAACAAAAAAAAAAAAAATTGTTCAGAAAACTCAAAAAAAATTATAAAAGAAGAAAGAAGAAAAAAAAAAGTTCTTGTAAGAACTAACTTTCCTCGTTTCAAAAAAGAGCTACATTTCTTTGTTAGTGTTAATTTAGATGAATGTATGTGTAGTACGTAATTGAATGAATGAATGCATTAGTAGCGTATGGTGAATGTATAAGTGCAGAACTATGAGGAAGTGCTGCAGCATCACACAGTAACCTCTTTAACTGCAGTGTGCTGTAGTACTTCCGAAGCACAGGGATGCAACATATGTACATAAATATGTTGCAAATCTATCCTTCTGTCTGCACGGCTGCTTAAACTGCAGCCATGTGGTGACAAAGGCACTCTTGCACCATAGTGCAAGGATATCTGTGTCATGTGCTGTTTGTTTTTCTACAGGAAGACACACCTTCCTGCACAAAAACAATGAGAAAATGCATTTTTCTCCTTCAATGTATGCTGAACATTTCAGCATGCTTTGAAGATATAAAAATGTGGAGAAATTAAAACAATTCTCCTTGTTGTGCTTTCCTACACCAATTTTAGAATGGTGCACCATTCACACACATATCGAGATTTATGATTTATGATAAATCTAGACATGTGTCTTGTTCTATGAGTATTAAGTGCAATCATGCACAACAACACTTATAGAATACCCTTTCAACACAAAGTGGTCTGCATGATGAGGTTGTATTTACATGGAGTATAAAAAGTGCACAGAGTGCCTTTTCCTCTCTTTGTAAATATGAAAGAGTATCTTACACAATAACTATGTTACAAAAAGTGACATATTTCCAGTTTTAAAATTCCTTGCAAATGATAGGTAAGCACAGAGTTTTGTCTGCAAAGATGTTCAAAGAAGAATGATTGAAATAATTGCTGTCCTTTAATAGCTAAAATAGGAAATATTATGAACCCCTCAAATCTCTTTTTTTGCAGGTCACATGATATCTGATTTTGGTCAGATTTCAAAACTACAAAGGTATAAACAGAGTGTTTTTAGAAACATGTTTCAACTTTGCAGCTTCTTGCAGACCTCCTCATTCTGCATATTGAGACTTAATTAAACTTACCTTCACAGTAATAGGAATAAAAAATGGTACACATTTTTTTCACATTTTCATTCCAATCTAAATTCATAAAAATTTCTTATTTTAAAATTTGGATCTGTGAAAGAACACAGCATAATTTCCACAAAGTAATTTTTTTGCCTTTTTTGCTCTTCTAAGAATATATTAAATTTCACTAAAAATAGTGATTCCAATCGTACTCATCACTTAACAGCGGGCAAAAAAAAAACAATCTCAAAGATTGTTAAAAAAAAAACCAACATGCTATTCTCAAAAAAAACAAGATACAAATCAGAGATATATAAAATGCATACAGCTAACAAAATTTTATAAGTTTAACGTGACATATAGGTTGTGATAGGTTTTTGACCGTGGTATGGTAGGGCACTTGGTCCATACACATTAGGATTGGTGTTTAATTTTACTTATGTAAGTGAGATAATCTTATATGTTATTAAGCTAAAACAATCGATATGCACAGTATTCAGATGATGGTTGGTTTCTTTATTTTGCATCAATTTGCTGTCCTCTACACAAGTTTTGGATTGAATCCAATTAACTTACAAATTGTATTTAATATGGAAAACCCGATCTATTGTAATATAATTTCATTACTTCCAGCCCTGAGGAAGTCGTTTGGGTTAATCCCTATTGCGACGAAACGCGTTGGGAGTGGAAGAAATCATTCAAGAATAAAGAAGAACAAAAGTTCCAATAATCAATGTTGTTTATTGAATTTTTACATACATGTCTAAAATATTGCGTGTGCATCAACAGCATTTGTTAGCTTCTCTCACAGTGGTTCCCAAATACACACTAACTCACAGTGTGATTCTAGACAAGCACCACTATCCCTAGGAGTTTACCAAAACTCATTCACTACAGTGCAAGTGGTAAGGGAACTACACACAATCTACATATTTCAGGACTGCACTTTTGTGTCAAAGCCTGACTCATTTATTTAAAGCATAAGCAAAAACTGCCTTCTAATGCTACTAAAACTTGACAACAAGACAGGTTTTAAAACAGTTATCTGTCAGCAAATACACGATATTACCACATACTTCTCTCAGCACATGCCCTAAAGCCTACCTCACTAAAAGACTACATGCTAACTGACTAAATGATTACAGTACTATAAGGAGACACACTGGGTGAGTGACAGGGTGTTTGCTAGAAGTGTATGAATACTAACTAGGGAATTGAAGGTGTGAAAGACAACTGTGTAGGTGATTAGAGGACTGTATCCATACTGCATAGGCATTTAAAGCAGTCCATGTGCTAAGGCCTGGCTCACTGCATGACTACTTGGGTACTGACTGAATGATTAGAGTACAGCAAGGAGAATGCCTAGGTGAATTTATAATCGGTAGGCTTTTCGCACAGTTAATGGATTAGTACTTGGTACTGAATGGGTCACTAGAGGAGTGCAAAGGGAGTGACAGGATGTTTGCTGGACTGTATGGATACTGACTAGGGAATTGGAAGTGTGAAAGACAAGTGTCTAGGTGGTTAGAAGACTGCATACATAGTGGATAGGGGTTTGAAGCAGTCCATGTGCTAAGGCCTGGCTCAGTGCATGAATACTTAGGCACTGACTGAATGATTAGAGTACTCCAAAGATAGTATCTTGGTGAATTTATAAGTGTTTGGGTTTTGGCACAGGGAATGGATTAGTACATGATGCTGAATGGGTCACTAGAGGACTGCAAAGGGAGTTACAGGGTGTTTCCTGGAAGTGTATGGATACTGACTAGCGAATTGAAAATGTGAAAGACAAGTGTATAGTATGTTAGAAGACTGCATGCATACTACATAGTCATTTGAAACAATCTATGTGGTAATGTATGGTTCACAACATGAGTACTTGGAAACTGACTAAATTATCAGACTACTGCTAGCTTAGTGGCTGGGTAAAACTTTTACATTTTCAGTTTTGGCACAGTGAAGAGAATAGTTCATGGTACTGCACTTTAGTGTCAAACCCTGACTCATTTTATGAATGCATAAGCAAAGAATAGCTTCTAAAGCTACTAAAACTTGACAACATGACCGATTTTAAAACAGTTATCTGTCATCAAATACACTATGTTACCAAATGCTTCTCTCACAATCCTTACCCAAATGTACACTGACTCACAGTGTGATTTTAGACAAGCAACACTATCCCTAGCAGTTTATCAAAACTCATTCACTAGTCTAGAAGAGGTAATGGTACTGCACACAATCTACATATTTAAGTACAGCACATTAGTGTCAAAGCATGACTCATTTAATCAACACATAAGCAAAGACTGGCTTATAATGCTACTAAAACTTGACAACATGACAGGTTTTAAAAGAGTTATCTGCTAAAAAAAATACACAATGTTACCAAATGCTTCTCTCACAGTGGTTCTCAAATGCACACAGACTCACAGTGTGATTCTAGACAACAACCACTATACCTAGAACTTTACCAAAAATCATTCACTACTGTGGAACTGATAAGGGAACTGCACACAATCTACATATTTCAGGACTGCACTTTTCTGTCAAAGCCTGACTCATTTAATAAAAGCATAATCAAAAACTGGCTTCTAATTCTACTAAAACTTGGCAACATGACAGGTTTTAAAAAAGTTATCTGTCAGAAAATACACGATGTTACCAAATGCTTCTCTCACAGTGGTTCCCAAATACACACTAACTCACAGTGTGATTCTAGACAAGCACCACTATCCCTAGGAGTTTACCAAAACTCATTCACTACAGTGCAAGTGGTAAGGGAACTGCACACAATCTACATATTTCAGGACTGCACTTTTGTGTCAAAGCCTGACTCATTTAATCAAAGCATAAGCAAAAACTGCCTTCTAATGCTACTAAAACTTGACAACAAGACAGGTTTTAAAACAGTTATCTCAGCAAATACACAATGTTACCACATACTTCTCTCACAGTGGTTCCCACATGCACACAGACTCACAGTGTGATTCTAGACAAGCAACACTATCCCTAGCAGCTTACCAAAACTCATTCACTACTGTGCAAGGGGTAAGGAGACTACACACAATCTACATATTAAAGTACAGCACATTAGTCTCAAAGCATGACTTATTTTATCAATGCATAAGCAAACACTGGCTTCTAATGCTACTAAAATTTGACAACATGACAGGTTTTAAAACAGTTATCTGTCAGCAAATACATGATGTTACCAAATGCTTCTCTCACAGTGGTTCCCAAATGCACACATACTCACTGTGTGATTCTAGACAAACAACACTATCCCTTGCACTATACCAAAACACATTTCTTCATCTAGAAGAAGTACTACATTTTAGTATAGATGCATAACATAACTCATTTCACAAATTCATAAACAATGACTGGTTTCTAATTCTACCAAAATATAAAAACAGCACAGTTATCTGTCTGCAAACACATGAAAAACACAAATGTTTATCACAGTATGGTTTCTACATGCACACACACTGTCAATAAGATTGCAGAGAAAAAAAGTATTCCCTACACTTTAGCAGGAGAAATACATTAGTCTGATTAAAATCAAAATAGTCTACATACATCCCCTCACAATTAAATAACTCACCTTTCAAGTTGTTTTGTAGATTAAGAAGTATATCAGTCACTCACCATATTTTCTTTTACAAAATCTCTGCACTGTGCACCTCTCAGCAAAAACAAAGAATGGAAAAGATTCCCTTTCATTTTCTAAACATATACATGTAAACATCAAATCACAATCCTTCACACATAAACTCAAAAGCAAACACACATTTATATTGGTTAAACATTTCAACCCTTTCCAACTGAAATTCTTTTCAACCCTTCCCCCAATCTGCCTTCTACCTGTTACCATAGAAACAGCTCATGGAACACTGCACTGAGCACACAGGTCACAAGTTCAGCACACAATGTTGCTAAACAAGACAGGAAGTGTGCTTGACTTTTCAACATATCATCTTATCATATATAATGTTCCTTAAAATCTGTTTTTGTCAACCAATAAGAATCATACCGTTAAAAAACAGAAATATACACCCTACCTTTCAGTGTAGAAAGTAGTCATACAACCAATGATTTCTTGTCTTTTAAAAAAAAAAAAATCCGTGGATCCACGCACCCAACGCGAGAGAATCCGTGCACCCAACGCTATATTTATATTATATATATTACCTACTGGCGGTCGCCAGTAGGTAGTTATAGTTAGGACCTATTTTCCATAGGAAATCCGCAGCATTCTATTCCCAATAAGTCTGGCGCCGGTTGATGAATCTTCGCGAAATTTTCCAAACTTTTGGCCAGCTCCGGTCCGCTCCCATCCTGAAAGTTTCGGGGTGATTTGCGAAGCAAGGGCCGAAAAAAAAGAGGGTTCCAAAACGCATTTTCCCCATGCATTTTCCCATAGGACCTTTAGCCGCAACTACAGCCCGAACTGCTGAATGGAATTACACAAAATTTGGCCAAAAGGTAGTCCTCAGTTCAGACTCGTGCCTTTTGCTTAAATGGTGTTAGTCTGTTTCTGAGAATATTACAGTTAAAAGAACATATATATCTATGGCCTCGGAGGATCCGCGCACCCTATACGCACCCTCTGCGCACCGTGCGCGCACCCTCCCAATCAAGCGCTGAATGCTAGTTGGCTGTCAAGTGTTTGTCAACATTCGAAACCAGGAACTGTTGGCAGCCATTTTGTACCTCGGTAGAAGCGAGGCTGAAGAAGTAAGGAAAATAAGTGTGTAAAACATATAAAGGGGGCAGGGTAGAAATACTCTGACCCTCTAGACTTGCTTAGGAGGTCCCAGAAGGACTCCCAGAACCCCCTTTTTTTTTTAAATGGCAAAATGCGTGCAGGGTGCGCGGATCCGGCCGTAAAAAAAAACAAAGGGCGAGCTTCCGCGCTTCCTTAATAATTAGCCCCCGGGGGGGCCAAATCCCGGGGGCAAAATCCGTAAAAATTAATGGGGGGCCCCCCAGCCCCGGGGACCGCTATCACCCGGGGCTAGAAAATAAATAGGGTGGGAGGCTGAACGGCCACCCCCGAGGCTTTATTTATTGAGGGAGGGGGGCTTGGTGGCCCCCCTCCTGGAGCCCTCGAGGGCCCTGGGGACTGCCACCCCCCAGGGCCAGCTCCTGCAGTGTCCTGGGGTGCCCACCCCAGGGTACTGTTGTTTGCTATGAGAGGGCGGGAGTCTCCCGCCCTTCCATAGCAAACTTAATTTGGATTTTGAAAGAGAGAGCAGGGAAACCTGCTCTCTCTTTCATAATCCAAACCATATTGCTTTTCCACATGGGGAGCTGCATGTCAGCAGCTCCCCATGTGGAAAAGCAATGCCGGCTCCCGAAGAACGCGGGGAGCCGGCTGGGACCGTGGGGGCATTGGGGCTCCCCCCACAAACCTCAACGTTTTTTATAAGCCCCGGGGGATGGAGTCCCCAGGGATAATAAAAATTAGTGATAGGGGCTATTTTCTTTTTATGGTAAAATTAGGAGTCGCACATCCTATCGCGTTGGGTGCACGATTTCTCTGGCTTAGGGTGCGTGGTTACTAACGCGTTGGGTGCGCGACTCCAAGCAAAAAAGAAACTGAAATTTTTGGGAGATAAACATCAAACTTATGTGTTTCGTTCTTGAGTGGCTCTAAAAAGAGCCGTTGTGTTCATTGAGAGATTTTGGTACTTATAAGTAAGTACCTATACAGAGTCTAAAGTTGTTGAGGAAGACTCTGTTTCCTTCATCAGTAAAGTGTATTCCATCTCTCCTATACATCTCTTGCATATGAAAACACAGATTGTTATTGTAAATGGACCCCATTCTATAGTCTCGGAGAAAAGCAGAAACAGATTTATTCACATGTTTCCTAGCTTTCTCAATCTGTGGACAAAAATGATTGGACCAGTTCCACTTCTGCCTTTGGCATATGTTAGAATAGACAAAGGCAGTTTGGGGAAAAAGTGAAATCAATTCCGCAAAGGTGTCCTTGATAAGCATTTCCAGACCTAACCCAGTCAAAGTGCCTAGGTGATTGCCACCACAGTGCACAATTATGAGGTCAGGGTGTTGGAGATGCAAAAAGGATTTTACCAATGGCATCAATTGGTGCCACTTTCACCCTCTCTGTCCAATCCATTTAATGTCTACATTTGGCCAACCTGATATAGTTAGGAATTAGCATTTAAAAAACCTTTGAAATTCACTTAAAAAACCATAGGTTTCAGGTATGTTATAGTTAGGAATTAGCATTTAAAAAACCTTTGAAATTCACTGAAGAAACCATAGGTTTCAGGCACGTTATAGTTAGGAATTAGCATTTAAAAAACTGTAGAAATTCAGTGAAAAAACCATAGGTTTCAGGGGCATTGTAGTTAGCTGGACTTTTCCCTCGTACAAAACCATTGAAATTCCCCCGTTATAGTTAGTTCAGCTAACTATAACTCGCGCCCCCGCAATGCACTGCTGATGACGTCACATATTACGTCACTCATGACATGGTCAGTGACCTCACTGATGACATCTCAAATGACATCACAGATGACATCACTGATGACATCATCCATGTGATCATCTGATGCATCTTCTCACAACCTAATATAACCTTTGATACACCCACTCTAAATGACATACTGCCATTCTCAAAACCCTGTACCCTCCAACACCAATAAGTACATACCCCATCACAGAGTCTTAGGTCTACACACCCATCCACTCACTCACACGTACAGTCACTCATACTTATGGTCACTCAGTACAGGACTATCATATGTACTCATACACCTATACTATACAGTTATACACACACTAGCTCAATTACTCATACAAATACTAGCACATTCTTATGCTCTTATAGAATCAATGATACAAGCACACACTCATCCATACAGCCACTCACACAATCATGCACTCTCACTTATAGTCATTTCTGTACTCCAACACACATATATACTGCCGTTCACATATGTACTAAATCACACATGTACTAATGAAATATAGATTCACTCACTAACACAACCGTACACACACTCACCCACCCATACAGTCCATCACAGACCTAGTCTTGAAACCATGCACCCAGTGAATCACCCACTCACATATCTATGCACAGAGTCACACACACCCCACCCACACAAACACTCAGGCACCCATACAGATACTCAGACAACCAATCTATAACCCATATAGACAATCATGTAGCTATTTGAAACCCATAGAGCCACTTACACACCAGCAGACAGACGGATACAGACATTCACACCATTTACACCCTAACCCATGCATTCAGTAAGATTTGTTTAATCACTCACTTATAGAGTCAGTCACGCACCAACAAAATTATCCATTCACACACTTATACACCCACTCATTCTTCCATATGCTTTCCCTATATATAATAAACATATTTAAACTTTACAGAAACACACAGACACTGGATGATGTCATCAGTGATGTCATTTGAGATGTCATCAGTGATGTCATCAGTGATGTCACTGACCATGTCATGAGTGATGGGAGAGCAGTATTTTAACGTGCAACAGGACACCCGGATTTAATTTCAGTCCCTTTTCAATGAGTCCACCGCAGCTGAAATTCCAAGGTACATCCGCCAAAGGGAGTTGGGGCATTATTATCTGTTTGAGCAAAGGTCACTGCACCAGTGCTCATGGCTCTGCACTTGGCTATTGTAGTATGCAGCTTACCGTTATGAGAGGTGTCAGCGTTGCAATTATCGAGGAACAATATCTTTGGGCGGCAGAATACAAATGAAGGACTGTGGCTGTAAGTGAAAGGTTACAGTGTACATATCCATGTGCTGCATCCATTGAGGGAGGAATATGTTATTTTAACAATGGATTAGTATATTGGCATGAGAACAGCCCATTATTGGACTTGAGGAAATCTAACCATGCACATTGTCAAAAGCCTGATTCTCAATAAGTACTACACATGGATTGTGGCAGTCCTCAAAGGCCGCAAAGTTTTGTCTATGGTGTGACCAAGGGCCGTACTCATGCTAGCGGGGGTGTAAAGTGGGTGCAGAGGAAGCAAAGCATGTCTTCAAAAATCAAGCAAATTAACCTTTAAATAAGCGCTTGCTGCACATATTTTTTTTCCTGTTAGCGCTGAGTCGAGTAAACAGCAGCCCAGTGCTGCTGCTGCCTAGGGGGCCACATGTAATGGCTAGGAGGGCCATATGCATCCCCCAGGCCGTATAGAGTGAACAATATGCTAAATTCCTTGAATTACCAATAACCAAAACTACACTAACCACCAAGCATGCAAATGACTGAAGTCAATCTGCACATAAGCATGCAAATTGTTGAACAAGTCTCAATTTGCTTGACAAAGCATACAAATCACTGAATTCAGTCTGCACCGCAAGCGTGCAAATTGCTGAATTCAATGTGCACCATAAGCATGCAAATCATGAATGCAGTCTGCACCAGAAATGTGCCTCTCAATGATTGCAGTCAGCAATAAAAACCTGCCAATCACTGAATTCAATCTACACAAACAGCGTGCAAATTATTGAGCAAACTTTGCATAGCATAAACAATGAATCCAGCCAAAGTAAGTCTTCAGACCTCAATCTGAATCAAATTGTTCAAATCGCTGAATATAACTTGCACTAATTCTTATTTCTATGGTTTGTCTTTTACCTTGAACATGACACATGAATAGTCCTTTTTCAGTTTTTAGTTAGTTTTCTTAATCCTTCTGACTGCTACTTCGAAGAACCCCAAAGCCGGCAAACAAAAGCCAAAAGGCATTCTTTACCCTCTGAGGAACCTTACCATTAAGGGCCAAGCGGCGCAGAGTACGCCTGAAATCCTCTAGTTCTCCTGCCTTGCAATACAGAGACACTGGACACTCCGTCTGGCATAAAAGATCAAGTTTAATTAGCTGCAGCTAGGACAGTTGTCCGTGAAGTCACACAGGGATGGGTTCACAAGAGACTGCTCCTTGACCTCCGTGGCACACAAGCTTTTATACAGTGAAATACAATGGATAACCAAAAACATATAGAATTTGAGACATCGACAAATGTCACCAACAATGGTTTAAGCTAAAAACTGACTCGGGTTCCAGGTAATGTTTGTTGCTGGCCCCTTTAAGCAAATTGCAAAGAGAATCCACATGATACAGTTTACAAGGAGAGAAAACATGGTTGTATGTTCTAGAAGGACAGTCGTGAAGCCAGAGAATGCATGAGATGTGTAGCGAAGGGCAGTAGATAAGATAAGCGAGAGGAAAGAATGGTGTGAGCTAACAGATAGTTCGGGCGGGGGTTATCCAGTTCAGACATGAATTAGTGTATTCGGCCAGACCCTGACACTAGTTAATAAACACGGGATGAAAGGCTACCTGACACGCAAGGGCAGAAATGACAAAAACATCTCGTTTACCAACTGCCTGAGTGAGGGCAACCTAAGATGGCGGAAAACACAAGATGGAGTCTGGGTGCGATCGAGAAACGACAAATTTCAGAACCTCAGACCCTCCTTTTGCCATTACTCAGGCAATAACACAATGACTGGGCTCATGTTAGTCTGAGTTGGAGTTGATATCAATTGCCATAAGGTTGTTTAACTGTTGCTGGACCATCATCTTACTATTCTCTGTTTGTTGGGTTACAGGCTTTGATACACATAAGGTAGCAAACAGACCACAGATAGCAAGACCACAGTGTATGCACAAGCAACAAGAGAATATGATGGCCAGAATTGCTCCAAGGAATGTTAGTATCTTCCATCCCCAGGTAGATAACAATCCCCATAACCATCCAATGAGGGACCAATCTCCTTCGTCCTGATGGATCGATGCGGAGATGGTATGTAATTTTGAGATGGCCTGATATACAGTCGGGGCGTCATCAGGAATGTATATACAGCAGCTTGATCAAATTAATTTACAGACTCCTCCTCGGTCTGCTAGGATCACATCTAGCGCAATTCTGTTTTGTAACGTCATGAGACGGTCCGCTCGGAGTTCTGCAGTGATGTTACTTAAGGCACCTGCAGTAACATCGATGGTTGTCTCAACCACGCGAACTAATCACCTAATGTTTCCGCTGTTAATCATTGGTCCCCAGAAGGGAATGAATCCTTTGAAGAAATCTCCTCCCTCCTGGCCAGCTGTGTCTTTGGCATCAAATAAGCCTCTACCATATCTGTGTCTGTGATGGTCTGAGGGTGCAGTATACGTTGGGGGAAGCAAGAATGCTATGTAACATGTTCCCGAAAAGTCAGAGGGGAGCCATGTATATGCTTTGTCATAGCAGACAAAATAGGTTCCTTGTGATGGGATCAATGGAGGGTTATTTTGAGACGTGAATACATACATCTGGGAACAGTTTTGTTGAGTGTCATTCTCCTTGCTATTGATTCGGAGGCAAAAGTTGCCTTGGTGGGGTACAGTCCATGCTGGGGAAGACTTCTCTTGCTTGGTCTTGTTATTAAGACTGGAAATGTTACATTCCAACCTTCGTAGGCTTTCTTTTCATCCAAAGGAATCTTACTCTTCCCTAGAATTTTAGCCATGGCCAATATACCCTTTATCAAAGTGCTGTGGCTAAAATCCATTCCATTCTCAAATGTACCTATCGGATATCGAAGTCTGTTGTGGTAGGCAGCCGAAAACATGGCCAGGTAAGCCCATGCTGAACCTTCATATGAGAAAGGCAATACTAAATAGGGCATGCCTTCATGGGCAGTGTGAGGCATGAGTCCACATACCCAACAGTCAGATATGTTGACAACTAACTGGTGTTGGTGTAACAGCTGGATAAACGAATTATTTTGATACTCCATCCTTCTTATTTGTTCATGTGAGGAAAGGGCACTTATCTTGTGTTGAATTTTAGTGGGACGAGAAGGTACAGAAGTAGATAAAGGAACAGTTTTTAGTTGTAACACATGGACAATCCAACCTATACATGCTAGCAAAACACATAGAATCAGCAACACACACAAGGTTACGCCAAAACGACTACGTAATGATTTACGGTATTTGGTTTGCATATTCTGTCTCCTATCTACCTGACGTGATGTACCATCCATCCTGGCTAGAAAAATTTGTCGCTCGCGGCAATCTTCCTCAATCACTTTGCTATTTGATAATCCTAAACCTAGCGGATCTTGACCATAAACCAGGTTCAGTCCAAGACTCCTACCGAGACCCTGCGATGGGGACAGATGGCACAAATACTATCTAAAAAGGAAAAATAGTTCATTGGTGGCAAAACGTAACAAATGTTCAAGTCTTTGCTTCAGGTCTGGTCCTCAGGTTGTATCGTTTCTTTGTTGGAGTCGTTTGGTCCTGAAAGATTATTTCCGGATTAGTAGTGTTCACTTGTAGATGTAATGGGATGGTTCTTCGAAGAGTGTCATCACTTTCTTCCTCAGTCTGGGTGTCTTCCAGCCGTGCGTTACTAAATGGTACGAACCGGGGAGTCTTGTCTCCTTCAGATTCACCTATGCCCCCGCGGACCCACTGGTCAAAAGGCAAGGGCAAGGGTACCTTTTTGCAATGCATGGCATGAACCCAGTTTTTCTTGCCTTCTATCCTTACTGCTGTCCACGTAGCCAGTAGAACCTGGCGAGGAGGCGACCAGCGAGGATCAAGATTTTTCTTTTGTTGAAAGCTCTTGGTGCAGACCCAATCTCCCGGTTTGATAGAGTGACCTGGGTCTGTTGAGGCCTCTGGCAGAGCACTTTGAACCTGTTGGCGAAGAACACTTAATTTAGCAGTCAAGTCATGAAGGTAATCAATAAGCATAGGGTACGGTATGTCTGAGTACTTCCTAGGGCGAGGAACTCCCCAAATATTGGCGGGGCGTCCGAATATCACTTCATATGGACTAAGTCCCATACGAGAGTGTACAGTAGTTCTGGTGGATAGTAAGGCCAATGGCAAAGCGTCAGGCCAGGCAAGACCTGTGCTGGCCTGAATCTTTGCCAATTTCAGTTTGAGAGTGCCATTGTAGCACTCTACCAAACCCGCTGACTGTGGATGGTTTGCCGCGTGGAATTTCTGCCTAATACCAAGACCAGTACATACTTTCTGCATGATTTTTCCTACAAATTCACTTCCATTGTCACTCCAGACAATTCGCGGCAAACTGAATCTAGGGAAAAACTCTTTCAGTAATACTTTAGCAGTTGATACAGCTGTGTTATCTTTTAACGGGTAAGCCTCTATCCATCTAGAGAATGCACATACTACCACCAGAACATACTTGAGATTGTTGCATCGATCCATGTGTATATAATCAATCTGTTATACTTCAAAGGGGTACGTAGGGGGAGAGAAATGGCCTGCAGGAGTTGGAGTACCCTTCCCTGGGTTATGCATTAAGCATATGATGCAATGTTTTACCACATTGTCTGCACATTTCGGAATTTCTTCATTTTGCCAAACTGGAGCCAGGAGTTTGCATATGCCTTTAGCACTAATGTGAGCTGGTCCATGAGCCATAGTTACTACAGGTAATACATATGCATCTGGCAACATCCATCGCTGATGCTCTGACAATTTTGTCCAACATCCATTCGAATCCAACATTCCCGTACTTTCTTTCCACTTACTCAATTCTTTCTCTGTAGCCTCTTCCTGAATCGTTCTTACGCTCTCAATTGTGTCCTCACACATTCCTCTTTCTGGGATCTGATTTGCAGGGCCTGCAACATATATGTGACTTGTGATGTCCCTAGCTGTGTTTTTCGCTACCTCGTCTGCGAAAGCATTCCCGCGATCAATGTCATCTGTGACTCTTTTATGTGCACTACACTTGATGATGGCAATTTGGGTAGGTAATGTGAGAGAGTCAAGAAGATCGGTGACCAACTGGCCATGCTAAATCTTCGTTCCATGGGAAGTAAAGAATCCTCTTTCCTTCCATAAACGACCAAAACTGTGTGCCACGCCAAAAGCATATTGGCTGTCTGTGTAAACATTCACTCTTTTCCCTTTCGACAGCACACATGCTCTAGTCAAGGCTATCAATTCTGCAGCCTGGGCTTAATTGTATCGGATACATGCTGTCTCCACTACTGTATGTAATGTGGTGACTGCATAAGTTGAGGTAGTCTCGCCATTGGGTAATTTGAAACAGGAACCGTCAACCCACAAGGTTCCGTCCGGATCCTCGAGCGCAGTATCCGTTAGATCTATTCTTCCTTTTGTTTCTTCTTCTGTGCGAAGAAAGCAGTCATGATGATCCTGAGGATCTCTTTCATCTGGGAGTGGTAACAAAGTAGCTGGATTCAAGGTGTTACATCGCTTTATACGTATGTGGCTTGCTAAGAGAGTCAACTCGTAACCAGACAACCGAGCACTCGTGAGATGCTGTGTTTTAGTTCTATTCAATAAAGTGTCCACAGCATGTGGTACCATGACAGTGAGAGTGTGGTCTAATACTACTCCAGCTGATTGACGAATAAAGATTGCTGTCGCCGCCGTAGCTCTGAGACAGCTAGGTAACGCTTTAGCTACCGGGTCTAACGTAGCAGAAAAGTAGGCACATGGCCTCTGTTTGTCTCCAAATTGTTGTGTCAAAACTGATAATGCACAACCTTCTCTCTCATGGACATAGAGCGTGAAACATTTACTGTAATCAGGGGTACCTAACACAGGAGCAGAACACAGGGCTGATCGTAAGTTAGAAAAACTCTTCTGACATTCATCAGTCCATGGGAGTGGATGGGGCGTGTCTTTCTGTGTAAGTGCTAATAAAGGTTTGGCCAATAAAGAGAAATTAGGTGTCCATTGTCTGCAGTAGGAAGTAATGCCCAAGAAAGCACGTACTTCTCTCTGCGTCGATGGTACCGACATGTGCGTAATTGCTTCAATGCGTTCGGGGGTTAGTCGCCTTCCCTCCTTTGATAAGAGATGACTTAAGTATGTAACTTCTTGGCACACGTACTGTAATTTAGAAGGTGATACCTTATGATTGAGATCAGACAAATGCCGCAACAATGCCACAGTCACATCTTTACACACATCCTTTGAATCAGTCGCGATCAACAAATCATCCACATACTGAATAAGAGTGGCTCCTGGAGGCAAAGGGAATGTATCAAGCTGTGATTTAAGAGCTTGACTATAAATGGATGGACTTTCACAATAGCCTTGTGGTGCTCTCTTGAATCGGAGACTTCGGCCTCCTAAACAAAATCCAAAAATATCTCTCCTCTCTTTAGCAATAGGAATGCTGAAGAAAGCGTTCTTTAAGTCAATCACGGTGAACCAAGCTGCTGAAGCTGGTATCATCGTCAGTAAGGCTGTAATGTCTGGGACAACAGGGAACTGTGGTGAAACAATTTTGTTCACCTCTTGAAGATCAATCACAAATCTATAGACTGGTGGTTGAGAAGGATCAGTTCGCTTAAGAATCGGAAGAATAGGGCTGTTAAACACATTTCCTCTCGTTTCTTCCACCACACCCTTCTGGACCAAATCTTGAACAATAGCCAATAATGCTTTTTCACCTTCATTGGAAATCTTATACTGAGCTATATGTGGCAGTTTAACATTAGGCTTGAGAGTGACAACATATGGTGGAATCGCAAGACGACCCACATCATTCGGACCTGTAGCCCAAAGACTTTCAGGAAGAGATAGTAATTCAGGTGGAAACTTATCTCTAGACAGATGCATTGACGATGTCAGTTTCTTACCTAGTGTGAGATACACACCAGAAGGGGAGCAGTGTAACGTGGCATGTAACTTTTTTAACAGATCCAAACCCAATAGATTCTCACCACAACCAGTTGTAAGGATAAGTGATGCTTCCAGGTCATATGGACCAATCGAAACAGGTAAAGGGCAAGAGACTGGGTTACGAACTGGGGCGCCGGAAAATCCTACAGATGTGTTTATTAAGTCAGACAAAGGTGCCCCAGGGAGTTTAGAATGAATAATAGAACTTCTCATTGCACCAGTATCTAAAAGAAATGGCTCTGAAATACCCATTGCATTGACAGTGACATAAGGACAATTCTGATCTACTGGAATTGATACTACTCCCTTACTTTGTCCATGGCTGGCCTATTCATTTTGGAAACTTTCGTCACCACCTTCAACATAATAGTCACTATAATATTGTGTAGACTGGACTCTCTGTTGGTCAAAAGAATTCACAGCGTTAGGGGAGGGAAAGGAACGCTCCTCTTGGAGGGACGTACCTCTACCTCTACCCCTGGAGACTGACTGTAAATTACCACGGCCTCGTGGGACAACAACTCCATTATTACGTTGGAGCAAAACTGGACAATTGCTCTTAAAATGTCCCTCTTCCTTACAGTAAGCGCATTGGTTTGGACCTAGCATAGATCGGGGTACATAATGTTCGGGCTTCTGAAACACTTTCTGAAATTGTGGGGGCTGAGAAGAGTGGTGCTGAGCAGGACGTGGAGGATAAGCCTGCTGTAAAAGAACCTTTGTTTTTAAATCTTTATTTTTCTTCTCCTGCTTATCTTTCTCTTCCTTGTCCCTGTTTTCATAATATTGTGCTGTAGCCAATATGTTAGCAGTAGAAGAAACAGCCCATGCACTCTCGGAACTTTTTAATTTATTCGATAATTCGGGAAGCAAGTTAAATACGAACTTGTCCACAAATAAGCATTGTCCACCTTCCGTGCTCATATCCTGGCCACTATGATCCAGAAAGGTCTCCTCAAAACGAGTGAAGAAATCGGAGATGCTCTCGTCTTTCTTTTGCTTACAGGTGGTTAACTTATCCCAATTTACTCGTACTGCAGGCATAAGAGTCTTCATTAAATCAATGATTCTACCAGGAAGTGCTGTAATCAGATCGTCAGGCTTTGCGCCGCCAACTTGTGCTGTGTCAGCAGCTCTAATAGCTGCCCAAACACCACCTAGTTCGGCAGCATGATCTTCCCTACGAATTTTTGCCCATATTGCTTGTGGAAAAACATTCCCAAATAACATATCAATGTCAGCTAAGTTCATAACGCAAGCCTCAACTGTCTGGGATAGCTCCTTATAATAGCCAGCAGGATTTTTACGTGGGTCTGGAAGTGTTTGTTTAAGGGCTAAAACTTCGGCTCTTTGCAAGGTTCATGTACCCATATACGCTGGAAATGAGCAGCCACCGGCTGAGCACCACCTACCGCCTCTCTCCATACTGGGGGAACTTCACACATTGGATAGTGTTTAGTTTTGTCAATAAGATCAGTTTCGGGGAGTTTTAGAGAGAGAAATGAAGTCCTAAATTCAATCAGCATAATCACCGCTTTCTCAACGTCTGCTCCTACTATAAAACCTTTATCAAAATCGGCTTGGAGCTTCATCAGTTTCATAGGAGCCGTGTCTAATTCCATATCGTCCCAACCCTTAATGAGAGTGTCGCACATTACGTCAAAAACATATCTTTGAATGGGCTCTGTCCATTGACAGAAGGTGCTCAAAATATCCCCTGCACTATATATTGGACCTTTCTCAATCCATTTACGGGCGAGGGAACCTAATACTGCTTTTTCTTCCGTAATTGGAAGCTGACAACGAGATTGTCGTCTAGAAAGAGACGGAGACAGATTCAGGGCTCCAATTAAGGTAGAAAAGAAACTTGTGACAGCATTTGTGAGTCTCCTCGGTGTACCTGGAGAGTTTCCCACCAGAGCAGGGGATAGAGAGGAATTTAAAGGAGATGGAATAACAGGAGGAGGAGAAAACAAAGGCTGAGGAAGAAGTGAAGTATTATTTGGCTGAGCAGGTCGCTGAGCAGCTGCTGGCTGAGCCATAGGAGGTGCATTAGGAGTTTGCACATATGGTGGAGGAGAATTCAACAAACAAGACATTAAAGGGTCTTCCTCTATATTTTTACTCTTCTCTGAAGGGGAAGTAGGCAACACCGGATAGCATCTATCTACTGCCATGCGATGTTGTCTTTCTGATACCTCCCTAGCAGAGTCTACTTCGTTATTTCTGAACTGCTGGGCAGCCTGTAAAATCGACATATTTTTATCCTTTTGATCTCTTCTTGCTTGTTTCATTTCTTTCTGTTTGGCTTCCTTTCGCCAAAGGCGGAACGAGTCAGACATTGCTGGCCGGGCTTTTCTTCTAAACAAAGTGGTTTCTAAATAGTCTAATATATTGGGCTCAAAACTGCCATTTTGTGGCCACAGTATAACACCGTCTCTTCTGGTATATCGGACCCATGTTTTGTTAAAAGTAATGGGGCCAATACCATGTTTTGAATAGAGCTCATAAGTGGGAGTTCCAACCGGAGGAATCGGACAAGAGTCCTCGAGCTGGGAGTCCCTAGTACAACCTAAGCAACAAAATCGACGAAACTTACTTAGACCAGGCATCGTTATTTCTCTGGACTATTCTACAAACTTCAAAAAAAAGGGTGTGTGTGTCAATTCTTAACAAAACCAGCACAAACGTACTCACTCCTTGGCTTCAATTATTGCAACGATTGAAATACAAAAAGGAAACTCAAAGACCCAAAAAACAAAATTAGTGGGAGCGACCCACCAATCAAATACTTAACTAAGTATCTTCTTACGCCAACCGGAGGTCCGTCTATCGTCTCGCTCTACCAAATCGTCACAAAAACCGGGGCCAAGGCAGGACGGCAGTCAGGGCAGCAGTCGCAGCAGCCGTCTGAAAGGAGAAGCCACGCCGCAAAATCCTTCGGTCCACTTCCGACATACAGGGGTCAATCACGTGGGGCGCCTCCTCCGGGGCCCCTCACGATCCTCTGGCTGCACCGCTACTACTGAAGCCGTCCCTTCGTGGTCGCCATTTGAGGAACCTGACCATTAAGGGCCAAGCGGCGCAGGGTATGCCTGAAATCCTCTAGTTCTCCTGCCTTGCAATACAGAGACACTGGACACTCTGTCTGGCGTAAAAGATCGAGTTTTATTAGCTGCAACTAGGACAGTTGTCCGTGAAGTCACACAGGGATGGGTTCACAAGAGACTGCTCCTTGACCTCCGTGGCGCACAAGCTTTTATACAGTGAAATACAATGGATACAATGGATAACCAAAAACATATAGAATTTGAGACATCGACAAATGTCACCAACAGTGGTTTAAGCTAAAAACTGACTCGGGTTCCAGGTAATGTTTGTTGCTGGCCCCTTTAAGCAAATTGCAAAGAGAATCCACATGATACAGTTTACAAGGAGAGAAAACATGGTTGTATGTTCTAGAAGGACAGTCGTGAAGCCAGAGAATGCATGAGATGTGTAGCGAAGGGCAGTAGATAAGATAAGCGAGAGGAAAGAATGGTGTGAGCTAACAGATAGTTCGGGCGGGGGTTAGCCAGTTCAGACATGAATTAGTGTATTCGGCCAGACCCTGACACTAGTTAATAAACACGGGACGAAAGGCTACCTGACACGCAAGGGCAGAAATTACAAAAATATCTCGTTTACCAGCTGCCTGATTGAGGGCAACCTAAGATGGCGGAAAACACAAGATGGAGTCTGGGTGCGATCAAGAAACGACAAATTTCAGAACCTCACCTCAGTCCCCTTGATTGCTGTCTGCTTGCAATCCTTACATCCAAGCAGGTAAAAATTAGTGATTACGAGGCCATGAGATGGCTAATACTACCCCTCATGAGCCCTCTGCGAGCCGCATGCTCGCGAACCCTCCGTTTGCCAATAAGCTCCTTGCCAGCCTCACAAGCTCTGATAAGCGAACCCCCTCCAGGCGGCGAGTCGTCCCGCCCCGCTCCCCTCCACTGTTTCCACCAACTGCACACTTTTACCTTAAATCACCACTGACAACATTCTTTGGTGCCTGAAAAGGTTGCAGTTCATTCATCACATAAAATTTTATACATTTCCAACGTTCATGGTCATACACACATTCAATGTCCATGTTCTAATTTTTTCATCTATTGTTCATTGCAATACTTTCTCTTGCATTATGGACTCAGTCTCCTCACTTTCCTGGGAGGAGAGGGGCCCCTTTTTGTTGGACCTCCGATTCGCGGGTCTAGGCTTCAGCTTGCTACAGATTTGAAGGGTGTCCGTCTGGACCTGCCTGGGCTTCAAGTGCCATCCCACTCGCCCTTTGACCATTTCGTGGGCCCTCCGTTCTCCCAGGGGTCCCTGCCGTGTGGCATCCCAAGGAGCTTACTTAAGCATCTACTCTACCTTTCCTGAGGCTGAGTCCTTGCCATCTTCTCCCTCTGTAACCCCTGCCATGAGGCATCCCAAGGGTCCTGCGGGAGCATCACATCTACTCTTTCTATGGCGGCACGCCGCCCCTTGGCTCCATCAGTGCCCCTGCCGTGAGACATCCCGAGGACATTGTAAGAGCCTTCCATCTACCTTCTAGTAATTTTCTTTTTCTACTAGCTTCCTTGTGTTTGTTCTGCCATGCTACCTACGGTTTCTCGATCAGGGGGAGCTCCCCCATTCCCCCTGATCCCTTTTTGTTATGGTCCTACTTGAAGCCCATTTGCTCCAGTATCCCCACAATGTTTTGGATAAACATGTCCATTCCCACCCCAGTGAGGTGTACCCCATCTTCCAGGTGGAACCCTGGAGACCTCAAGTTCATAAAACCGTGTCTCGCGAAGCCCTATCCATTGGCCTCACACACTTTGGCCATGGTGACATTAAGTTTTCTTCTGGATTTCTGCACTGCTCCCAGGTCCACAGCCCCCCACCAGGCCTTCCTCACTATGATCTCTGAAAAGATTACTTCTCCAGGGTGGATCATGCATGCCAATGCCTGAGGCTTTTCTATATGCTTTCTAGTAGCGTTCACCATCCCAATGCTGCCAAGTCATCCCCTCCCAGGTGTACCACTACCGCGTCCGGTTTGCCACCTTGTTTCAATGCTTCCCGCACCGCGGTAGCAGTTGGTCCCATTTCATTCCCTGGCGCCCCCACCTTTCTTTTTCGGTGTACAGCATCCATATCCCGCGGAAACCACGTCTGGCCTCCGCCCACTTATGCGCCTGCGTTATGTAGAGTGTCCCATGATCCACACCTTCTTCCGCAACTTTCTTGGATCTAGACGGGGCGGGAGAAATCGGACTCAGTATACCATTGGTCATCTGTACCGTTTAAATGCACTGGAGGTCCAGCGCCCTATCCCCATGACCGAGCTATCCTCCAGCCCTAGCCCCGCTGTCGTCATGGAGGCCCCTATTCTGAAAGAGTGGGAGCAATATTCACGCGCGGGGAGACCCATTTTTTTCCAGGGTTTTCCTCATTATGGCTGTGAATTGAAATCGACTGAGGAAAGGCCCATCCCTTTGCCTGAAAAGCGGCCCCTGGCTCCGCTCCCCTTGCCCTAGGTGTTTTTGTAGTAAGCACAACTGGCAGCAGTTTGCATCCTTGATGCAGTGTATCCTGGTCCACTTCCTCTTGCCTGCCTGGTCTGTCTTGGACCGACACAGCAGCACGTCCATGTAGCTTTTTCCTATCTCTACATCCTTTCTGTGTATGCATGCCGCTCCTGGTTCCTTCGCTGATGGGGCTACTAACTCGCTGACCCTGTAAGCCCCAAAAAATGCCATCACGAAAGCTGCGTGAAAAAGCACTCCCTCATGCCTTGAGGAGCATACTTCTGCTAGTGCCGCCAGCATCCCTTACAGTATGTTAAAGTGGGTGGGGCGCCTTGCATCATTCTTTGCCTGCTGCAGCCTGCCCCAGCCCTTCATTGCCATTCTGCATTTAAAAGTCCTCGTTGAGTCTACCTGCTCCTCCATTTTGGAGTAATACGCCACTGCGTTTAGGTATGTCTGGGCCCAGGTTTTTGTCTTCCCTGTCTTAAAAGCCCATTCAATAAATTCTAAGACCGCCTCCTGAGAGGCCCATTGGTCCCTTTTTAGCCCTGTCCTGGCCCTGAATGTAGCCCAGCACTTACTGTAACGGGTGCTTGTCTTTGGGGCCAGTGCATTGTTCAGCAATGGCTTCAACCCAGCTCCACCCATGACCACGCCTCTTCTGGCATTGGGGTCATCCTCTTGTCTGCTGCTGGGGCAAGTTCTCTGAATTTCTCCCACTGAAAATCAGAAATGGCATCCGCAACTGAGTCGTCTATCCCCGGGATGTGTCTCGCCCTAAGCGCGATGTTGCCTTTTAACTGACAGCCAACTAGTTTACGCAGCAGGGTTGCCACTGCTGGGCATTTTACCGTCCCCGTGTTAATTGCTTGCACCACTGCGTGGTTGTCAGTCCATAGTGTAATCTGCCTATTCGCCAGCTGTTGGACCCAGATGTGGAAAGCCACCACTATGGGAAACAACTCTACTAAGGATATGTCTTTGTCAGCCCAGTGCTGTGCCCCACCCCTGGCCATTCCCCTGCTGACCATGCGGTCCCTAGGATTGACCCAAAACCGTAGACCCTGCTGAGTCCGTGTACAGTTCCAATTCGCTTGCCTGTATCCAGGGGGCACGCCATATCAGGGTGCCATTGAAATCTGCCAGAAATCTATCCCACTGCTCCAGATCCTTCTTCATCCCTTGTGTGATGCGGACCCTGTGGTGCTTCTGTGTCATTCCCCTGGTTACCCATGCTAAACGCCTTGCAAATGTGCTCCTTGCAGGGTTCACTCGTGTGGCAAAGTTTAGTTTCCCTAGTAGCTGTTGTATTTCCCTTAGTGTTACCTTTCTTTGTTGCCTCAACATTTGTATGATGGCACGCAGTTCAGCTACCTTTTCCGGTTGCAGCCTGCATCTCCCGGCTACTGAGTCCAACTCAATTCCCAGAAAGGACAGTTTTGTGGTAGGGCCTTCAATTTTGTCTTGTGCCAGGGGGATGCCTAACTCCTGTGCCAAATGTATGAAGTTGTCTAGCAGGTTGTCACAAACCTTTGCACCCGCTTTTCCGATAAAAAGAAAATCATCCAGGTAGTGGACCCGCTTGCCTTTAGGCGCTCACGCACCCAGTTCCCACTCTAGAAAGCTGCTGAATGCCTCAAAATGTGCGTATGATATCGAGCACCCCATAGGTAAGCATTTGTCATAATAGCATTGACCCTCTAGCTTGAAGCCCAGTAGATGGTAGTTGTCTGGGTGTACTGGCAATAGCCTAAAAGCTGACTCTATATCAGATTTTGCCATGAGGGCACCCTTCCCTTCCTGCCTAATCATGTCCACTGCATCATCCACAGATGTGTATGCCACTGTGCAGGCGCCCTGGTCCAACCAATCATTGATGGACCCCCCTACTGGGTGGGACAGATGATGAATCAACAGATATTTTCCCGGCTCCTTTTTTGGCACCACCCCGAGTGGTGATACCACCATGACCCTCAAAGGGGAGGGGCAGTGAAGGGGCCTGCCACCCGACCCAGTTGTACTTCCTACTCCACCTTTTCCTTTGCCACCCCAGGGTTGTCTCACAGATTGTAGGTTCAGGCTCTCCCGTGACCCCTGGGCCCTTTGTAGGGGATTGGAAAACCCTGTGTGAAACGTTCCGCTTTTATTTGCCTATCTGTTACCTTGTGATAGCCTTGTAATAAATGCAGTAGTCTGCCTGTCCTGATGGGTGTCGGTAGCGTCTGTCCTCCGCCCCTTTCCCCCCTGCCCCTGCTTGGAGGGGCCTGTACCTCATTTTTCTTCGCCTGATTTTTCTTTGTTGGCCCCTGGCCCTGTGTTCTGTCTGCAGAGTATTGTGGGGTGGTTTCCCCCGCATGCTCCACAAATGTGTTTGAACCTGCATGACGCTCCCAATTTGCATTCATCCTTGTCAAATTTCCAACAAGTTTTATTCGATTTGTTCCCGGCCTGGTTTTTGCCCTTAAAATCTTTTGCTTGGCCCTCAAATCTGCCCTTACTCCCGTAGGGCCGAAAAATGTTCTCCTTTGCGCCAACACCCTCCCTGGCTGCCATCATGTGTTTTGTAAAACCATCAATGTACTGACAGTCCCATTCCATTACTGGCCATACTTGCATTTTTTCTCTAAAGCCCTTGTCATACTGCAGCCATGCATCCCCTGATACTGCTGCTGTGCCTCATTCACCTTCTGTTCATAGAAGAAGAGTGCCACCGCGCTTTGTTGGAATTTTTAATGAACAAGCGTGCTAGTGTTCTAAAAGCCTTCAGCCAGTTCTCTATCAATCTTTCCACCCTAGGTTTTCGGGGGGGGGGGGCCCTGTCATCATCCTTTTTGCCCTTTGCTGTCAGGTCTAGCCCTGCTTGGCGCACCTCCAATAATGAAAAGATGTTTATGAACTCTTTTCTCCAAATCCTCTCCTTCACTGTAAGTGGGATGAGGTTGGCTAGCCCTGTCATTGGCGGGTTGCTCGGGGAGGGGCGCAGGCACTCACTGGCTGGTTTTCCGTTACTGTCTTGCCCTTCTCCAGCCTTGCTTGTATTTGGGCTACCCCCCCCCCCCATGGGCCCTGTACTACCTTGTGGGGCTGCCTCGTTTCCTATTGTTTCTCCTTTCTGCACCTGGCCTGCCGCTCCTGCTTCCTTGCTTGGTGCCCCCCTTGCATGGCCTCCCTTGTCCGCCCTTGTTTCGCGTGCTGGGCTTCTCCCTTGCCCCCCTGCACCCCATGTGGTGCTCCCAGGAAATGGCGCCCCCATCCGTGGCCATTGCCACCATGGCAACCAGGACGGTGGATGCGCTGCCCCCCTGGCCCAAGCTTCTCCCTGGATTTCCGGTTGCCCCTGGCCTAACCCCGTTTGCCATTGGTTTTGCATGGGCCATGCGTATTGCATTGCTACGTTATTTACCCATAGATAGGTGCCTATGTTAACATTTTGCCCCAGGCTGCCTCGCGCTCTCTTCCCGCTCCAGCACCCTCGCTCGCTGCTGAGTGCACCGTGCTTACCATTCTCTCAGACATCACCTGTCTCTCCCGAGGGGCCGCCGTGCTGGCTCCAGATCACTCTTCATTGCAGCTCTCCTCTGATTCTGAGCTGGTCATCAGCTCGGGGGTTGCAGCTCTCTTGCCTCTGGCTTGCGGGGTGCTCTTTCCTTTGCTGCCTGCTCCCTTGTTGCCTTTCCTAGGGGCTGCTGTTTTTCAAAGCCCCCTTGGTGGGCAGCCGTGTTGAGAATGCCTGCCACTGCCTCTTCCCCTTTCCCTGGGCCCCCTCTTTGATCTGCTGGTATGTCCAGCTCCGTCCTTTGAGGGGAACCAGGGCCCTTGCTTGCTCCAGCATGGCCTGTAGATCATCATCTAGGTCTGGTCCTGCTCCCACTCCGTGTCTCTTCTGGCCTTTCTTTGGTGCTGCTGGCAACTCTTGGTTCTCCCTGAAACAGGCCGGGGGCTGTGTTTTTCTCCCTGCTGCTCTTTGTTTGCTGGCCATCCTTGCTTTTCCTTTGTTGTAGCAGTAGTCCCCCAAAACATGTAGCACAGGTCTGGTTTTCTGTTAGACGGACCGGGAGGGTCGGCCGAGGACAAGGGGAGAGGTCTCCGGGGAGAGCCGTCTCCAGCGATCGTACAGATGAATAACTTCCCCCCCACAGATATACACCACACAAGGATAAGATTTAGCGTTCTTTATAGGTGATTTCTTAAGGTACGATGAAATGGTACAAGGAGGTCTGGACTCAGGGGTCCCCTCGACTCGAGTCTCTTGGTTTGGGGAAAGGGGGTAGCGGGACAGTCTGGTTACCAGTCTGGTAGCTGAGATGGTATGGTGGATAGCTCACAATCCTCGAGCTCGGTGTTCTAGCTTGGACGGGCCGCGGCAGCGCCAGCAGGTCCCGGTGAAGATGGTCGTTACACGGTCCGCGGCAGCGCCAGCAGGTCCCGGTGAAGATGGTCGTTACACGGTCCGCGGCAGCGCCAGCAGGTCCCAATGAAGGTGGTCGTTACAACGGTCCGCGGCAGCGCCAGCAGGTCCCGACGAGGATGGATGTTGCAGAAGGCCGCGGCAGCACCAGCAGGCAGGACGATAGTTCACAAGGCAGGGCTACGGCAGCGCCAGTAGTCCGTCAAGGATGAGTTCTCTCGGTGTCTCTCGACTCCAGGATACAACTGCCTTCCTGCTCTGGAGCTGCCCTAGTTATAGGTCTGGCGCCCTTTGATGTCCGGACCCTCGCACTTGGAGGTCGGGGGGTCCGGGATGAGGGAGTCCAGACACCCAGCAGGGGGTGGAGCCAGCGCCTGGGGGAGCTGGAGGGTGATCGGCACCTGGCGGGGGAGAGCCCTCGACGCTTCTTTCTCCCATTGACCTGCCAAGTGGTCCGTTCACCTCCTGGGTGGATGGTGGTGCCGGGATGTCGGGGCCGGCCAGGCCCAGGGTTAGGGTCGGGCTGAGGCCACGCAGCCTCGTGGCGCAGTGTCCAAGATGGCGGCTGATCCGGCCGGGGGAGCCGGTAGTGGTTCGGCCCCATGATACATGGATGTCCGGGGGCAGGAGTTCCGTTGGGAGACGGGGTGCGGGTTGCCCTTGGGGGTAACACCTGGGAGTCCGGGGTTTGGGCCCTGTCGTGCGGGGAGGGAGCAAGCCCTTCATGTGGCCTGTCCAACATGCGTCCCCCCCAGCTGAAGGCGGGGAGAGTCACCCATCCTCTTGGGGACTCTCCTCGTCGAGGCAGAAAAAGCGTGACAGGCCATCTGCGTTGGCGTGGTCTTGGCCCGGTCGATGTTCCACAGTGAAGTCCATTCCCTGCAGGGAGATGGACCAGCGCAATAGTTTTGGGTTTTCCCCCCGCATCTGCATTAGCCACTGCAGGGGTCGATGATCGGTTTGCACCCGGAAGTGGGTACCGAAGAGATAGGGCCGGAGCTTTTTGAGGGCCCACACCACTGCGAAGGCCTCCCTCTCGATTGTGCTCCAGCGCTGTTCTCGGGCCAGGAGGCGTCTGCTGATGAAGGCCACCGGCTGGTCAAGACCCTCGGGGTTCAGCTGGGAAAGAACCGCCCCGATGCCGTGGTCGGAGGCGTCCGTTTGTACAATGAATTCCCGACTGTACTCGGGGGCCTGGAGCACAGGGGCGGTGCACAGGGCGGCCTTCAGCTTCTCGAAGGCCGCTTGACAGTCGGGGGTCCAGTTAATCTTCTTCGGGTGGTTTTTGGACGTGAGACCCGTGAGGGGCCCCACAATGCTGCCATAGTCCCTCACGAACCGCCGGTAGTAGCCGGTGAGTCCCAAGAAGGCTCGAACCTCGGTCTGCGTGACGGGGGGTTGCCTGGACTGGATGGCAGCAATTTTGAGTTGCAGAGGGGCCACCAGACCGCTTCCCACCTGGTGTCCGAGGTAGGTCACGGACCCTTGACCAATTTGGCACTTGCCGGCCTTAATCGTGAGGCCGGCCCGCTGGAGGGCCTGCAGGACCTCTTGGAGGTGATGGAGGTGGTCGGACCAGTGGCGGCTGTACACAGCGATATCGTCCAGGTAGGCGGCGCTGAACTCTTCGAGCCCCGCCAAGACCTGGTTCACTAGACGTTGAAAAGTAGCTGGGGCATTCTTCATGCCGAAGGGCATGACCTTGAAGTGGTAGTGGCCATCGGGGGTAGAAAAGGCAGACCGTTCCTGGGCCCGGGGTGTGAGACCGATCTGCCAGTAGCCCGCTGTCAGGTCGAAGATGCTGAGGTAGCGGGCGGCCCCCAGGCGGTCGATCAATTCATCCGCTCGGGGGATAGGATGAGCGTCGGTCCGGGTGACAGCGTTCAAGCCCCGATAGTCGACGCAGAATCGGAGTTCAGGAGTGGTGCCGGGGGCAGCGGCTTTGGGGACCAGCACGACCGGGCTGGCCCAGGGGCTGTCCGAGGGTTCGATGACCCCGAGCGTGAGCATCTTGGATACTTCCTCTTGGATGCAGGCCCGCACCCGATCTGGTACGCGGTAGGCCCGGTGCCGGATAGGGGGACTGTCCCCGGTGTCCACCTCGTGCAAGCACCAAGGGGTGATCCCTGGGGTGAGGGAAAACAGTGTAGCAAACTGCAGCAGGAGGTCCCGGCAGCCCTGGCGTTGCGCTGGGGTGAGGGCATCGGAGAGCCGGACCCCGTCCACGGAACTGTCGTTCTCCTGGGTCTTCAGGAGATCAGGGAGGGGCTCAGAGTCTTCTTCCGCCCCACTGTCTGTAGCCATCAGGAGGCTGAGTTCCGAGCGCACAAAGTGGGGTTTGAGTCTGTTGGTGTGGAGGACCCGGAGGGGGTTCCGGGGGGACTCCATGTCGATGAGGTAGGTGACGGGGCTCTTGCGTTCGACCACTTTGAAGGGCCCCGTCCACTTATCTTGCAAGGCACATGGTTCGGTGGGGGACATCACCCACACTTGTTGACCAGGTTCGAATTCGACGGAGGAGGCATTCTGATCGTACCATTTTTTCATGTCCTCCTGACTGGCCTCGAGGTTCGCTTTTGCCATTTCCCTGAAGCGCCGGGTCTGATTGCGTAGTGCCAGGAGGTACTTGAAGACGTCTGGGGGGGTCTTTAGGGGGGCCATCTCCCAACCTTCTTTGACTAGGCTGAGGGGCCCTCGCACAGGGTGCCCGTACAGGAGTTCGAAAGGGCTAAAGCCGAGGGACTTCTGGGGAACTTCTCGATAGGCGAAGAGGAGGCACGGGAGTAGTACATCCCACTGGCGACGGAGGGGCTCTTCCAATCCCCCAATCATTCCCTTGAGTGTGCGGTTGAATCGCTCAACTAGTCCGTTCCCTTGAGGGTGATAGGGGGTTGTGAATCGGTAGGTGACCCCGCACTGTTGCCAGAGGGACTTCATATATTTCGAGATAAAGTTTGTGCCTCGGTCGCTGACGACTTCTCGGGGGAAGCCCACCCGGGAGAAGATCCCCATTAGGGGCCGGCCGACCACCGGAGCTGTTACAGTTCGCAGGGGCACAGCCTCGGGGTAGCGGGTGGCGTGGTCCACCAGTACCAGGATGAACCGATGTCCTTGTGCTGTGCGGGGGTCCAGGGGCCCCACAATGTCTATTCCTACCCTCTCGAACGGGGTGGTGACCACTGGGAAGGGTTGCAGAGGGGCTTTGAGCTTACGGCCGCTCTTCCCGCTGGCCTGGCACGTGGGGCAGGACCGGCAGTGGTTGAGGACGTCGTTCCGCATCTTCGGCCAGAAAAAGTGGGTCACCAGGCGACTGTAGGTTTTGTCCTGGCCCAGGTGTCCAGCCAGGGGAACATCGTGGGCCAAAGTTAGTAGGAAGTCTCTGAAACGGAGGGGCACCACCAGCACTCGACTGGCCCCTAACTCCGCGATTCTTTGTTCACTGTATAGCAGGTCGTTATCCCAATAGACCCAATGGGTTCCGGTGGAGTCCCCTGCGCTCTGGGCGCTGGCTTGCTGGCGGAGTCCCTCGAGGGAGGGGCAGGTCTTCTGTTCCTGGCGGAACTGTTCCTGGGTGGGCCCCCCTTCTTGACGCCACTGAGCCAGGCCGGGAAGGTCCTGGGGCTGGGCGACCCCTTCGGGCGTTGGCTCTGGGGGGTCGGTATAGCCGTTGTCCTCTACTGGAGCGACCGGGGGAGGAGGTGCTGGCCATTCTTGTTCTTCTGGTCGGGGGACGGCACGGGCGGCCATGGACCGGGTGGTTACGCAGGCCCAGTCCGGGAGGCCCAGCATCCCCAGGTGCTCTCTTCTTTCGACGGCAGCCCACGGGGAACTCTCAAGGTCATTCCCCAGGAGACAGTCCACGGGGGCATCATCCCGGACCGTCACCTTCAACATGCCGGAGACCCCTCCCCATTCGAAGGGGACGCAGGCCATCCGACACAGACTTTCGGAATTGTCGGCTGAGCGGACGGGGCAGAGAATGTTCGGCAGGATCTGCTCTGGTTTCACCAGGTGACAGCGGACGGCCGTCACACTGGCCCCTGTGTCACGTAGGGCTTCGGCCCGGCGCCCATTAATGTTCACCCACTGGCCATATTTCCGGGTGTTGGCGGGTAGGGGAGCCCGCGGGACCATGTCTTTTCCCCCTAGGCACGCTAGAACCATGGCGGCCGGTTCCCACTCTTGTTGTGCCTGCTCATATTCTCCCTGTTCCTCGGAGATTTGTTCTCCCCCCAGGGCGGCGGCAGCTACCTGGCGGGGCTTTGGCGTTTGGTTCTGCAGGCAGCTCGGGTCATTGGCGTAGTGGCCGACTCGCTGGCATCGGTGACACGTGACGTTGGCTCGGAACCCCGGGCGCATCGGGGGGTTGCCCCGGCCGGCCGGGGGCGGGGTGCTGGCCGCGGGAGTGGCCGGGATGGTGTCTCTCCCTCGCCCCTGGCCTCCTCCTCCTCCTCGGGGACGGTGCTGACCTTGGTGGTTTCGGTTTTGCTCGTGTGGCCCTCTCCGGCCCACTCGGGTGCTTTCCCACCGGTCAGCTTCAGCGGCGAGTTGCCGTGGGTCAGTCAATTTACTGTCGAGGAGGTGCTGCCTGAGCTCGACGAAGCAGTTGTTAGACAGGTGCTCCCACACCATAAGATTAAAGAGTTGCTCGTAGGTCGTTACGTGGCTTCCCTTGATCCAACCCTCGAAGGCTCGGCTGAAATAGTTGACGTATTCCACCCAAGTTGTACCCGGGATCCGGGTGCAGTCTCGGAACCTCTGGCGGTACATTTCGGGTGTGAGCCCATATCGGGTGAGGAGGGCAGCCTTCATGTGGTCATAGGATGACATCTGATGATCTGGGAGCTGTAGTAGGGCATCGCGGCCTTCGTTGACGAACCTCCCCCATAGGCCGGCTCCCCAGTCACTCCGATCGATCCGGTGGGAGGTCATGGCGATCTCGTAGGCTTTGAACCACTGTTGTATGTCGTCCTCTCGGACATACTCTCGGACAATATCCTTGGGGATGTGGACTTTCTTCTCGGTTGCTCCCGGGGTGTGCGGTCGCTCAGGCACCCCCGGTTCTTTATTCTGTTTCCAAAGTTCTATTTCCGCCAGTTTGCACTCATGTTCGAATGTTAGTCTTTTTTCTTCGAGCTCTCTCTGCCTCTGTTTTTCTTCCCGTTCTTCTCGGAGCCGCAGATGTTCTAGATTTAGTTTTTGCTCGGCTAACTTTAGTTCACCGTCCATCTTGAGTCGTGCCATTTCCAACTCATGTAATCTGGTTCTTTCTCTTTCTTGGATCTCTCCCTGCGAGAGGCCCGTTCCTCGCTCCTCGGGAGCTGTGGCGTTCCCCTCTGGTGCTACACCGTTTTGGTCGGGGGATCCGGCGACCCCGGTTTCCGCCCACGACTCAAGGGCGTGCTTCAAATCGTCTTTCGTACTCAGGCCGGTGGTAGCAATGCCTAGTTCCATGCAGAATTGTTTAAGTTCGCGATGGCTATACTCTTCCAATTTATCCATCTGGAATTTCTCGGTGGAACCGCTCTCTTTGGTTGACATCGTGGTTTTGTCGTGGGGTGAGCTACTCTCTGTACGATTACGCGTTGATTCGGATCCCACCGCTGCCACCAATGTTAGACGGACCGGGAGGGTCGGCCGAGGACAAGGGGAGAGGTCTCCGGGGAGAGCCGTCTCCAGCGATCGTACAGATGAATAACTTCCCCCCCACAGATATACACCACACAAGGATAATATTTAGCGTTCTTTATAGGTGATTTCTTAAGGTACGATGAAATGGTACAAGGAGGTCTGGACTCAGGGGTCCCCTCGACTCGAGTCTCTTGGTTTGGGGAAAGGGGGTAGCGGGACAGTCTGGTTACCAGTCTGGTAGCTGAGATGGTATGGTGGATAGCTCACAATCCTCGAGCTCGGTGTTCTAGCTTGGACGGGCCGCGGCAGCGCCAGCAGGTCCCGGTGAAGATGGTCGTTACATGGTCCGCGGCAGCGCCAGCAGGTCCCGGTGAAGATGGTCGTTACACGGTCCGCGGCAGCGCCAGCAGGTCCCGATGAAGGTGGTCGTTACAACGGTCCGCGGCAGCGCCAGCAGGTCCCGACGAGGATGGATGTTGCAGAAGGCCGCGGCAGCGCCAGCAGGCAGGACGATAGTTCACAAGGCAGGGCTACGGCAGCGCCAGTAGTCCGTCAAGGATGAGTTCTCTCGGTGTCTCTCGACTCCAGGATACAACTGCCTTCCTGCTCTGGAGCTGCCCTAGTTATAGGTCTGGCGCCCTTTGATGTCCGGACCCTCGCACTTGGAGGTCGGGGGGTCCGGGATGAGGGAGTCCAGACACCCAGCAGGGGGTGGAGCCAGCGCCTGGGGGAGCTGGAGGGTGATCGGCACCTGGCGGGGGAGAGCCCTCGACGCTTCTTTCTCCCATTGACCTGCCAAGTGGTCCATTCACCTCCTGGGTGGATGGTGGTGCCGGGATGTCGGGGCCGGCCAGGCCCAGGGTTAGGGTCGGGCTGAGGCCGCGCGGCCTCGTGGCGCAGTGTCCAAGATGGCGGCTGATCCGGCCGGGGGAGCCGGTAGTGGTTCGGCCCCATGATACATGGATGTCCGGGGGCAGGAGTTCCGTTGGGAGACGGGGTGCGGGTTGCCCTTGGGGGTAACACCTGGGAGTCCGGGGTTTGGGCCCTGTCGTGCGGGGAGGGAGCAAGCCCTTCATGTGGCCTGTCCAACATTTTCGTTTTCTCTCTCCGCCCTGTATGGCTCTGTGTGTATTGATTTCTGGGCCTCTATTGCTCCCAGCTCTAAGTGCAGACAAAAAAACTGCTCTTCTGAAATCACCAAATTGTTCCTTCTAGTTTGTTCTTTTTGTTACCACACACCAACTGCGCTCCTGTCGGTGTGTGAGATTCCCCAACTATGCTCCTTTGAAATGTTCCCTTTGCTACGATTTGCCCGACACTCTCCTGCAGGTGTGTGCGCTTTAAAACGCTGCTCCACCTCGGTAGGTGATCGGCTGGTCTCCTATGTGGTTGGGGGAGAGGAGGCTCGAGCGCTGCGTTGCTACGGCCACAACTATGCTAGGGGAGCACAGCGGCCTGTACGCTGCCTGCCGCTGGCTCCGGTGCTCTTTCCAGGTGGCGGGGTGGATGCTCAGCCCAACGCTGCTCCCGTTGATTCCGGTTGAAGAAAAACAAGGGGGGGAGGCACGAACATAGTTTGATCATGGCCTACTGCTCCACCCTTTGCTCTCTGTCTTCTCCGGCGGGGCTGGGAAAAGGACTTGAATGCGGCAGCCCTCCCGTTCAGCGTGGTCCTATGATCCACTCCGGTTCGCCAAGGCGGGGGTGGAGGCTCGGCTCATGCTGCTCACGCCGCAGGACAAAGGAAAATTGTGGCGTGAAATTAGAGTGGATGCACTCCATTGCCACCTTTTGAACAGGGCGCAGTCCTTCGGCGAGCAGTTGTCCAACGGGCGTCCAACAGCTAGTCAGCCTTCCTTTCTTCTTCCTGCAATGAGGATGTGGAGATGGAATGTGCCTATTTCGGGCCGTGGTCCCCTTTTTATCCCCCCCAGCACGACCCTACTTGCCCCTTGATTGGGAGGGGGGCTCGCTTTGTTGACTGGGCCAATCTTGTCCCCTGACGGCATGCTAATAGGGGGCGGGGGGAGTGCTCCCGCCTCCGAAGGTCGTTCTACCCGGGCCCCCATCTGGTCCTTTCTACTTTCTCGCGCTTAGCATAAACACACTCCATTCTCCTTGCTCAAACTAGAATTAAAGAAGATCTGCTTCTTTTTATATTTTGAAATCTTTATTTCAGCCATGAACGTAGCCATAAATGTGCAACAGATAAAAGTACATCATAAAGTTAAAAACAATAAATAACATTGCTGTCCATAACAACGCAAACATCATGAACAACCGTACACAAGAACAATTCAGAATTCAGAACATCAGAATGTTTCTAGCAATTCACACGAGGAGGCAGAATCCCACTAGTAATCTTACCTCAGTACAGCCAAATAACGTGAACGTGACAATTTGTTTTGCGAGAAATAAATAACATCATAACATTTCTGCCAGTGCTTAACAATTATTCATTTGGGAAAAAAAAGAGCAAAGTAAAAAAGCATTGGGTTCCTCCAATTAATAGTGCATTCTAAGAAGGAGTGTATATTAACACTGTTCGTTGGGGACTCGAACATTTGGAGGCATTCTAAAGCCGCCATCAGTGGCGGCTCCTTGAAGGAGTGCTGAGGGGCAGTGGGGTGGGGCAGGGGAGGGGCAGGTTGGGGGGTAGTAAACTCCGGAATATGGCGGAACGGAGTTGAGTAAATAAATAGAACAATTACATTGCGCACTGCATCGTCGATTTGGCGTTGCAGCGCACGCAATGTAATTTGTTTTATTTATTTACTCAACTCCGTTCTGCCATATTCCAGAGTTTACTACCCAAACCCTGCCCCTCCCCCACCCTGCCTTACTGCCCCGCAGCACTCCCTCGAGGAGCCGCCACTGGCCACCAGTAAACTTTGAATACTATATTTCCTGATAATGCAAATGAAATACTTTTTGCTAAAATCATGAATAAATTTGCAGAAAAAAGTCAAATGTAGCAGACTCTGGGGTGACAATTTGTCACACGGGCACAACAACATTTTGGACTTGTCGAATTGTCCTGGGGGAAACACAAATGGCATCTCACAAAGCCCAAGTGATAGCGAATGAGTAACATTCTTGCCCAAGAAGAATCTGTCCACTCCAAATATAGGGCATGATTGGATGGAGGAGGGACTCACGTCTGCCTGCCACCCTAACGGAGATGGTGCCCATCCAACATATTGTTGGGGGTCCCACAGGTGAAATTAAAATGCGACCACCACTGTGGCTGTCGCATTGTGCATGATTTCCATTGTGGCGGGTGCTGCTGGCTGCAGCAAAAAGATGCAATGGAAAAAATGCAGGTTTTGCATTTCCATGCACTACGTGGCAGGCACCAAGCGGTGCCTGCCACATGGTGCAGGGAAATGTATGGGGCAACATAGGTGCCCCCCAAGTGAAAAACAAAGTGCCTGGGGAAAATGAGGGCCCGCTACGGGCCCCAAAAGTACACCTCCGCCAACCTTTCCATGGCAAATGAACCACTATGGAAATGCTGGCGGGGGATGGACCATCATAATATGACCGGTGGTGCCTGACAGGCACTGCTGCCATTCTGGGCAACGCGGCTGCTCCAACAAGTGGTCAGAAAAGGACCGCCTGTCAAAACCCTGGTGGTCAGTTTTTCTGAATGCCACGTTTCGGCCAGCGATTGTAATCTGGCGGTCGGAAAACCGCAGTACTATGGCGGTGAGCCTGCCACCAGAAGCCTGCTGGTGGCGGGTTCGCAGCCATCGTAATCAGCCCAATCGTGCCTTGCCCGGTGTATTATGTGGGGCAGTATGCTCTATAACAGTAATTTTGAAAGACTCATTTGCCTCTTTGAGGTTATGTTTTTTAATGTTATATAAAGTATTTACCCGGGCCATATCACGTCTCTTTCCTATTTTGCCACATATTTTTCAAAATTAACACTAATTATACTCCTCTGTCGAGTCTGCAAGGCCGAAAGCACACAGCGTCAATCTTATAATTTTCTGGTCTCTGGCCCCTGTTTTTCTTGTCTTTACCATGAAATCTCCATCTGTTTGATGCCTCAAAACCTGTTTTCAGTAATTTCTGGGTCCAATAGCGCATGTCGCCAAATATTGCTGAGATTCTATCACAGAAAACATTTGGATAGTAGCAATATTTATTTCTTAGATAAATTAACATCTAATCAACAAGGGGCTCAGACAACTCACTTTCCTAGAATGCCCAGCAGTCCTGACCTCACTACATTCTAATAAATATCTACATTGTATTATTAGGACATCACCTCAGGTGTTTTATAGTTTGGATCATTTGTGTTCTGCTTTTTTGCTGTTCCCACCACTAACAGCCCAGCAGCATCTTCTGCTTGTGTTTTTTGGGAATTTCATGGGAACTGGCTGAAGGAGGTCAACCTTTTGCAGTTGCTCAACATCCACTGGAGGAGGATTAGGACGAAATTGCAATGGAGGAGCAGGAGTTGGAGCAGCACCAAAAACGTAGTTGCTTGTATGACAGTTCTTCTCCATCCCACCAGGTGACAAGAAAGTGAACGCACAGCAGTTGACTTGTTGTTTATGCATCTAACATGGAAAAGGGCAGCAGTACCCCATGGGTCAATTGGAATGAGAAAGTCCTTCTTGTATAGAGCCTTTAAAGTGCAGCAGGTGCAGTTTTTCTGAGTGCAGTCCTCTGTTGTGCAGTCCAAGGGTCCAGCAGTGCAGTCTTTATTCATCAGATGTTTCAGGTAAGGATCTCAGGTGCTGTTGCAGCTCTCCCAAATATATTTCCTTCTCTGGGCTGGCAAGAGGGGGGGGGCCCAACCAATAGGGTTCAAGTTTCCACCCTCTGTCATGACAGCTTCCTGGGAGGTGTGGCATGTTTGTGTCCCAGAATGTATATCTCTTTATAAATCAAAAGGGAAAACATCCCTCCTTGGCTTCAGGTCTGGCTAAGTCAACCCACAGGTGTGGCTACCTGTTTCCCACACCCCTCTTTCAATCCCTCTCTTAATCTAATTAGAGGGGCTCCCATCTGGCTGCAGATCAAGGAAGTGGGGGCTATTATCTCCCAGGATGCTTGTTTACGGTCCAGGAAAGACCCAGCTTTGCAGTTCGGGCTGGACTGTTCTCATGAGGCACAGGGCCAAGACTGATTTGCATGCAGCTGGGTCTTAACTAGGGTGGTGAAGTGAGCTAAAAAACGATGATGGATTCAACCCAGATCTGTGACTGGGGGTGAGAGTCTTAAATGTTTCAGTGCTCCGTCAATCATCTCCTTGTGTTTGCTTTATCATCTCCCAGCCACCATCCTGTTCCTGGCTTCTCTAAGAAGCAGATCTCCTCCCACCAAATGGTTGTATTGTTTAAGCCCTAGGACTCTTCACACCTAGCCTGGTTGCAACAAATCTCCGGCTGTCAGAGACTGGCCAATCTGAAGTGGCTGGTGCAGGGCTAGTTTAGGTAACTTCAGGAAAGTAGGTTCTAAAACTACTTTCCTGCGATAGCAATAATAAATCAGAACCTGGCATGCTGTTGGATTAATTGTAACTATTATTTTGATGTTTTAAATTATTTTGCTAGCTAAATCTTATCAAACATTAGACTTTATTAAAGTCTACCCATGATAGCCGATGAAACTGATAGCACTACAATGGGGAAAAAATACTTTGGCTGTTTTTCCCTCACCAGGGAATATAAAACATATTTTATAATGTCCCTGCATCTTATAAGAAGGCACCCTACATTTGAGGCACCTAGAGGGCAGACCTTAGTTGGGACTTATATGTAATTAAAAGGTAGTTTTAGACTTTAGAAGTAGTTTTAATTATAAAGTCGAATTTTAATACCATCCTGCAAGGCAGGCCTGGCTTTACAATGACACTAGACACCACAGCAGTCCACACTTAAGTGCATTAAATTCACCGTGGTCCTCGAACCTCCATGCCTTGCCATATACTAGGGACTTACAAGTAGGTTATCTTAGGCAATTGTAATTGCACTAATGAGCACATACCTTTTAAGGACAGAGCACTGGTCCTGGCCTGGTAAGCAGAGCCCAGCGCACTCTCAGAGTCAGTAACAAGACTCAGAAAACGGGGGTTATAAGGGCAAAAAGGACTTTCCTACACATTTAATTTATTTCCAGGCCCGTGTGCTACAGACCTTCAGTATCCACCCAGCACCCTTGATTAAAAGCATACTCTGCAGAACATTATACAGGGTGTGAGAAAGTCATACATTTATACCTGATCACCCAAATGTTTTGACTGATACTGGTGGTAACTGACTCTGACTGCACCTTGGACCATGCAAACCAAGCCCAGTGCTCAGATTAAAAAGGTATATGGTAATAAGGTGTAATTACAATTGACACTGACAACCTACAAGTAAGACCCTATTATATGGTAGGGTCTGTAGATTTATAGGCCCAGCAGCTTTGTGGCACTTAAGTGTGCACTGCTGTGTGTCCCGCTGTCATTTTAAAAGTCAGCCCTGCTGTGCAAGCAACTTTTAAATTGAAATTACATTCAAAATCATCTTTGGATTTAAAGGTGGTGCCAAAGTATTAAACTGCCTTATGTTTATATATAAGTCACCCCTAAGGGCTACTATTGGTGCCCCCAGGGTAGGATGCTATGTAAGAATAAGCAGGGACATTTTAAAATATGTTTCTATGCCCTGGTGAAGGAAAAACTGCCAATTTTGTGTTTACCCCACTGTAGCATTTTAGCTCCATTGGCTAACATGGACATTCTGTAATACAGTGTAACAGGAGTGAGCTAAAATTATATTTCAATGACTTAAAAGATTGGTAATGATAAATCCAACAGCTTGCTACTGTTGAATTGATCATAACTAATACAGAGAAGAAGTTATAGAACTTTCTTTTCTGTGAGCCAAAATCCAGCCTAGCCTTCTAGCAGCCTCTCTTGATTGGCCAGCCCTTAACAGGCTTAGCCAAACTGATTTGATGAGGTGATAAGTGGCCTGCATAGAGACAGAGATTATCTGGTGGGGGATCTCTGCAGCTGCAGAGAACAGGCCAGGATGGGGGCTGGGTAATCAAACTAAGCTTCAATGAGAGTAGGACAGTAAGAACCACCAGCCAGGCCTACCTCCACTCCCTTTACCCCCCACCCCCAGTCCGATAGGAGCCCAGGAATGGAATTTGAAGGAGGTCTGAAAAGGGAGTGTTGAGGGAAATTACCCAAACCAGTAGGGTGGCTTAGCTAGCTCTTATTCCCAAGAAGAGAAGTTCCCCTTCTTGAATTTTAAAGTACAGTTCTTTGTGGGACAAGAAATGCCACACTTTGGAGGAAGCAGTCATGCTTTTGGGTGGCACCCTGTATCCAATTGGGCAGTGGATATCCACCTAATTGTTGCCTCAGAACATTCTATACATATGTGAGAGCTGCTTAGCGACTCAGATTTGCCGCCTGAAACTACAAGGAAAAGAATGATTGCCCTGCTGGAATCCAGGTCTGTACCCCGACAGATTGCACTCTGAAGGACCGCTCCTGCTGCACACTGGAAACTACAGCCCTGAGGAATTTGCCTTACTTCAAGAAGGATTAGGGAGTAGACCCCTTGAAATCAATAGATTAATAGAGCCCCCCTTCACCATCTTCCCCAAGCAGTTCCCAGCCTGGAGTGCATCCAGTGGACTTTTAATGATTTGGCCTGGTACATTGTGGGAATTGTAGTTCCAAACTTCTGAGGACCATCTCAGGGCTTCTGGATCCTTGGATTTGTGGTTTTGGCACTTTGAACACTCAAGAGGAACTTCAGGAAGAAGTCCCAGAACGTTGGAGAAGTTTGACGGAACTTTTCAAAAAAGCTCTATATTGTGACCAGCCCGTCGTCGACAGTCAGGCCACCGATGTCGAACCGTGACCCCGCCTGGATTTAAGGTTCGTCCCACTGAAAGCTTTAGAGTTCAAGACTTCCAGGATCCCCCTAAGGCCTTACGCAGTGCCAAGCTACTGTCGTCGACTCAAATCCCAGCCTGAAGAGGAGCCTTGCTCTAAGACAAGAGAAAATCCTCCATCTAAGCAAGAAAGTACAATTTTGACCGGGGTCTCCCGCTTAATGTATCCAAACAGGGCTCCATTGTGGTCAGCCTGAAACTTTGACTTTGTCCTGGTCAGGCATGACCAGATGTCTCAAGTTGGCGATATATGTTTCTAAGCACTAGAAAGTGTTTATTCTTTAAAAATTCATATTTCCTATTCCTTATATTGGATATTTGTAATTTTAATCATAATAATATTTCCAATTTGTATAAATTGGTTGTGGATTTTTATTGTTTGCTGTGTCTTACTTATTTAATGTACTGGTGTTTTTAAATGCTTCACACACCTGTCTCCCAATTTTCAGCCTGCTTGCTCACAACCATCTACCAAGGGTTGAGCCAGGGTCTAATATATTGAGACCTTGACTAGCCCTTATATTGTGTGTGTGGCCTTATTGCAAGTGGTAGGTGCACACTTACCCCTTCCCATAACCCACCTTCCAACACAGGGCTAGAAGGATTTGTAGTACTGAAACCAATTATCGGTTGATAGAACAGAAGATGGAAGGTAGATTCAAGAAGAGAGGTTATACAGAAATAATTGTGACGGCAGCAACCTTTAGGCTGAGGAATTGCAAGTTAGAAACTGCAGTTGTTGGCACTAAACTGAGTAAATTACGAAGCACTGGTTTCATCACAACATATAATGCAGAGCACATGAGGGTGAGGGCTGTATCAACTAAACACTAGCATTTGATCAGGGGTGATCCAGTAAGTGGCCAGGAGGTTTCTAGATATCCTTTAATTCGTTTCAGGTGTGATAAGTCCATGAAGGATCACTTAGTGAGAAGTAACACAGTGACGACTGGCAGCAAACACAATTGTTTAACACCTGCAGGGAGCTTTCCTAATTGTAAGAAAGGTGAGGTATGTCTTAATGGAGTAAACATCACCTCAATTGACACACCATCGAGTAAGAGGGTCAGTGTTAGAGGAGGACTGACATGTGAGTGACTTTACAGTATTTATGGTGACTTCCTAACCTGTAGATATACGTAGGTAGTACCACACTGCCATCACAGAAAAGGATCCTACAACACCTGATGCCTGTCACGAACAAAGACCTGACCTATCCTGTAGCCAGAAGTTTTAAGGAAAAACAAGAGGGGGATACATCTCTATTGCAGTGCAGTGGAAGAGCGCAAATCTCTAAAAGCTTGCAGAGAGGAGGCATAATTTTCTCCGAAAATGGCTGTATACAACTCTCTAACACAGCAGTTGACGACATTGCTTAGGTACAAGGATGACATTTGCTGATATTTTATCTATTGTGAGATAATTTGAAAGTCCCCCCATTTTTCCGGTGTCTTTTCTTTTATACTTTTTGCAATAAAGGAACACCAATAAGGTAGAGGTTACTTAGCTTAATGGCACCCCATCCATGTACAAGATGGACTTCACAGGGCACAAGAGAGGTTAATACTGTGGATGATGAATAATGTATTCCCTGTGAGTATTGTACCATTTGTCCCATGCAATCAAATGTTTAGAGGCCTAGTGCACTTTGAATATTGATAAGCATTGTTTTATTTTGAATTAATGGTGCTCAATTATTAATGTCCCAAGATATTTCAATTATCGTTTTATGCTGTTTTGTGTTTAAGAGTTGGTTATTTACTCTGGATATGCCTAAATGAGGTACATATGATCTGATATGGTATACGTGATGGCATGAATGCTGTAGAGAAAACATTACCAAATATCTAGATCAATTTGAAAATTGTAATATATTTAGCTGTGCTTTATTTATAATATTAATTTAAAGTAACATGTTCTAAGATGGCTAACCCTGTGCAAACTTGTAGCAAGTTATTTGAGTGCTAGCCTAGTTCTTAATCTACGAGTTGGTTCTCCATTAGCCGAAGAGGGTACTGTGTTTACGAATTAATGTAATATATGGCATTCATGGCATAAGAACGTTGTAAAGGACGAATTAAGAAATATGAAGATGTGAGTATTTCATTCTAATTTAGAACGAATCTAGCTGTGATTTACCTTGTTATCCATTTTATTTATCTAATATATCATCTTCCAAGATGGCGACCACTGTGTGATTATATTGGTCCTTAGTTTTAATTTGCTGCACTGGTGTTAGGGGTGAGATTTAGTGATATAAAGTGACTGAAATTCAATTGCATCTTCTATAGTGAACAAGGCTGTTATGTATAGCCGAAATGCTTTGATTCTTTAGCCTTCAATCTATATTAAAATATTTTGGAACCAGCGTTGTCCTGGAGAAGAGTGAGTAATTTTGAAGACATGCAAGCAGGCGCCTTCCCAGCTGAGCATGCTGGCAACTGCACATTTGCTTGAAAAACAAATATATATATTTTAGTAAAATAGTCTTTTTTAATGTATTTTTCTTTTTTTATGCCACAATGAACATTTAAAAAAAAATAGCCAACAGTCACCCAATCCTTCTGTACTAACCTTGGTTTGACCTCAACGGATGTAAAGACAGTCCACACCCCCGATAGGAGACATTTGCAGTGGGATTTCAGAGCTTCCTTAAACTGTGGTGCCACTAATTTGCAAAATATTGGACTGTTGTCCAATCTTCAAATGCATACATGTGGAACAATATATCTTTCGATTTCATGACTGTTTAAATGAAGAAAACACAAGACTCCAGTTTTATTTTTGTGTTTTTATTTGTAAAACGTTCACCCCTCATTTTCATTGCTTCCACTGGTGAGGACTTTGTGCGCCTGAAGTGACTGGAGGCAAAACGTTCCTGTTTATAATGAATGTTACATGCTTGTTAGTAATATTATAGATAAACAAATCGTGAATGTGCCATTGAAAACTTTGTAAAATATATGGTTTATTAAAAATCTTTCTTATGAATTACTTGTGTTTTCCTCATTAGACAAAATGTTATTGGTCACATTATGCGTTTAATTTTGGTCAAATATTTTAGCTTAAGAGGCAATTGTGTGATTCTTTTAAAAATGGCGTTAGCTAAATAAACGTTTGTCTAAAACGTTTCTGATAAATACCAGTAATTTTCGATTCTATTGCTAAACATGAATGTCTTTGGGCACCATCTGAAGGCGTCCCTGAATCTACGGAAACCGTCTAGAATCTCGATAGTACGCGGGATAATTATATCATTGGGAATGAAAATGTTAAAAATGAAATTGCTTCCAATTTCGCATGTAATTGATTGCATTTCAGGCAATGCGAGATTCATAATTAGAGAGTACATTAGAGAGTTATGTTCTCTATGTAATTGCAAACAATTGCAAATGGCCGGCGGCTCGCACCAGATGCTCTCGTGCATCTAAATCAAATGCCAAACATTCCGGGGGATGTATGTTAGCAACCTGATTGGAAGAGGGAATGCATCGTGTTCGAGGAAATACAAAATGTAGCCAAGTACGCTCACATAATAAACAAAACCTGTCTTCAATTTCTAAAATACCACTATTTCTGATCTGCCTACGCCATGGTCCCGACATGTCGCTGTGGTGTAAATAACACCAGGCTTTCCCCAGAAGGATCTCTGCGCTCCTTATTTTTCGATGAGTCAAAATCTGCTTTTCGCTACCACATTACAAGAAACACGAGAGTGTTTGGAGTGCATCTCATGGAAGTTTCTGCTTTGATTTTCCACCAAACAAGAAATGATGAATTTAAATGGATTTCACCTCCCACCCCCAGGGGCAGGAAAATAAAAAGACTTTTCTGCTCCTAATAGGATTTTGCATTTGACTATAATGAAAGGCACAAGCGGGGAGACGTCTAGGAGTGCTGTCTTTCGCACAGAGCGCTGTTTGTAAAAAGGGATCTTGGTGAAACTGAGCAGGTGAAGGTAGAGTTATTGCGAGCAGCTTTTAAGAGATGATGAAAGAGAAAAGAAGAAAGTAAACTGGACACAAACAAATGGGTCGCCTCTGCAGCAACATAAAAACATTCAAGCATGTAGGCACACCTGCTTTCCTGGATAAAAACAGTGTGTCTGTTGAAGACGGATGTCGGAACATGTTTTTTATCACTATCTAAAAATATAGGGGGATATGTAAAAGGAAGTGGGGGAGAGAGGCGTTACCCTTCCTAGTTTAACACCTCTCTCAGCCACTTCTGAAACGCAAGGCTGCACCATATTTACAAGAATGTGGCGCGGCCCTGCATTTCCCCTGCGATAGCGCCAACGCAGGCACCCTTGCACCATAGGGCAAGGGTGTCTGTGTGCAGGGAGGATTGTTTACGTGTAGGAAGGTGTCCCTTCCTGCACATAAACAATCCTAAAATGCCATTTTGTCACTGTCATGTGTGCTGCTTTGTGCAGCACACCTGAAAGTCACACAATTGATTTTTTTAAAGGAATGTTTATATACAGGAAGGGACACCTTCCTACACATAAACAATCCTTGGCATTTCGCTTTTTCCATGTGTGCTGCACAAGGCAGCACACATGGAAAAAGCAAAAACGAGCAGAAATAATGCATTTCTCCTCGTTTTGCCAACTTAAGATCAGGTTTTCCCTGGTCCTAATTTTGGCGCTGTCTCCTATGTATGCCACCCATGTACATCGGGGGCAGCATCAAAATCAATGGATGTTGCGGTGGAACGCCCACCGCAACACCCACTGCCCACCCCTTTCACGCTAACCATAGCGTGAAAGGGGACCTTATTTACAAGGCAGCGTTAAGACACGTTAAGTGGCTTAATGCTGCCTTGTAAATAAGGCTAAGCCCCTATCGTCACCACAACGTTGGTAAAAGAGACGTTGTGGTGGGGATAGGGACTTGTACATATGCCCCATAGTATGCCTACAATGCGCGATTCGCCCCACTACTTAACACACCCCACCACCATACCTGAACCAGTGACAGAACAGAACAGTTGTGTGGGTCAGCCACGGCGTAGTCCTTTATTCACACTTCACATCAACTTTGGTCTTTAAGCAAGCATAACTGTCATCAAAATATTTTCCTTAAAGTTAGATGAAAGATAATCAGATGCAATCCATAAGCCTGAAGGTTACATTAGGAGACAGAATGTATTTACATTATTACATTACAGTAGGGTGAAATCTCCAGCGTCATTGTGCCAGTAGTCCCCAATTTGCAACATCCCCAGACTTCCATCCAGGGAAACACATTGAACAGCAGTCATTGGCAGCAACTTTCTGCCAACCCTCCAATATATGGGGAAACTACCAATCCAGGGCACTGCCTAAGGCATTAACGCCGGCGGGGCACCTTAACACAGGCACAGTCCTAAAAGTTATAAACCAGGCATCTTTGATAGGGCAGGAGAGTCCAGGACCCTTTCCCACCAGGCGGGTGCTCTGATAAATCCCCCCCCCCTTTCCAGGGATCACTCAGTCCAGTCAAAGAGTTCACTTCTCTGTATCTCCTGCTATTTTGTTGCAAGGGTTCCCGCCCCAGGGTGAGGAGCTTACTGGCACTCTCGCCCTCCCCTTACCGACACTGACCATTCTAGGTCTCTGCAATGGCCACCAATATGGCCTGGGTAAATAGCTTTTGACCCCTGTGGTTCAAATAAACGCCATCCTTGTGGAACATCACTGCCTTTGATACCTAGATTAAATTGTGTCCACCGTGCCCATTGAGGAACTCCCGGAATCTTCTTGACTGAATGGTTCCATTTCTTGACTGAGTCGTTCACAACCTGAACGGGAGTCCTAGACCATACCTGCTGTGGAATTACTTCAGTCCACAAGATGTTAGTTGATGGAATATATAATTCGTAATCCTTGACAGTGCAGATAATAAAGCCTCCCATAGTCCTCTCCGACCAATGGGGACAATGTCATTGCTGCCAGCATGAATAACAAGAATGTTGGGGTGGACATCCTACCAGTTTCCAGAGCCCGCCACAGGTGATCAAAGAGATCCCCTAGCTGCATCCCCCAATCTCAACCCAGTGATGCCTGACACCTGCCGCCAACTGCGCCCTTTCCAATCCAGATCCCTGAAAGTACAGTGCTGATCTGCGAATAAAAAAGTGCTCACTCCAGCACAGATGAGACTGCCCCTGCCTGTCAACTGTGGTAAAGAAAAAGGGGAGACAGGCGTTACTACAGTGGGGGGGGGGGGCTGTGAACACTATCCTCTCCCTTTAGCCAAATGGGGCTGAGCATAGCACTCGAAACGCAATGGCTTCCAGCTGCCCATTGTTTTGATCGCATCTGCTGGCAACCCAAACTATGCCGCAGTGGTGGCTGCCCCAACACTGAAGGAGTGTGACGTGAAATGCGATGTCTCCTCACCCAGCCGGGCTAAGGAACACTTGCATATTAATGTAAATTGGAATCGGGTTGGTGGGGCACCGCCCATGTGCACCAACAGTTTTGTCCCCACTCTCTGGCCGCATCCACAAGAGCCCCTGCATCAGTGCCAGGGCTGCACGTAGGATCACCCATGCCTATTTCCCAGTGGGACTGTCTTATATCTCTTAGCCCTGACCTGGAGGAGGTCCCCCGACATGGTGACATCCAATATGTTGACACCAGTGCCTAGGTTTGACCTTGATGAGGCCACGAGTTTAGACATCCCAAATGGCGCGGAGAAGGCAGGCAAATGGGCAAGACTGAAGAGGCTCGCCTCATAAGGTGATGGACAGGCCTGAGTTAAAATATACACTATGCATGACAGCCTTGTGATGTCAATAGGTCTCCTGTCGTCTGCCGCACCCGGGCCATGCACTTCCAGGCCTTCACTGCCCAAGGAACACTGGGATCCTTGGTCAGATTTCCAATCCCCTTCAACCCTGTGAAAAAGGCAGTAGCTAATAACTGCTTTCAAATTAAGGACAGGGACTTGCCACCCCTTTCAGCCTAACCAGAAAATATGGTGCTATGCAAAGAATTGGTGGACGGAATGCTGAATTAATCATACATTCACCCCCAAGTCAGGAGATCTGGGTTAAATCCATTGTTCGTTTGCTGACCATGCCACCCCAGTTTAGACCCAGCCATATGCAAATCAGTCTTGACCCTGTGCCTCATAGGAACAGTCCAGACCGAACTGCCGGGCCGGTCCTCCCTGGACCAGAAACAAGCATCCTGGGACCGGTTTCAGGGTATGTCACCCTTCATCAGGCAGGCTAGCTTGAATCCAGTAGCACAGTGAGCAAGGGACCCACGTCTGAGCATACCCATCCCACTTAGGGCGAAAAGTGTATCTGCAACACATGATGGACGGAATGCTGAATGATTCAGACATTCTCCCCCAGTTAAGAGAGCTAGTTTAAATCCATTGTTCTTTTGCCCACTACGCCACCCCAGATTGCACCCTGCCATATGAAAACAGTCTTGACCCTGTGCCTCATGGGAACAGTCCAGACCAAACTGCGAAGCCAAGTCCTCCCTTGACCGGAAATCAAAAATGCCCACCTCGATGTCCTTTTTCTGGGATATGAGCTGTCAAGTAGAGGCAAAAGACTTGCAACATACTTCCTGGAGAAATGTGTGCTTCTTCAACCACCAACTACATTGAAAAGAGTACAATCCATTTGAGGATTCCTAAATTTTGACAGGATATACATTTCAGATTAAGCAGAATGTGTTAAACCATTCTACGACTTAAAACATCCTGACTTTTCAAGCATGCATTGGATACACAAACTCTTTACATTCTGTACAAGCTGACATGATATCTTCCAAACATTTACATACACATGTGAACACAACAAACGTGGTGATCTGCGTCATCGTGGGAACATCAGGATACCCATATGTAACGTTCAATGAAGGTGACACATTACTTATTGCATAGAAAGTGCATTTATACACCAATGCTGAAATGAGTTTTGCACCTACTGAAAAAATTCTGGTAGCAATAGAGACTACTGCAGTGAGACAGAGTTCCCTGGCTCAAGATAAACGCATAATAGTCATGACCCCAGTGCAGACCTTGGAGGCTTTCACCAAAGCAACTGTTCCTAATGCTAAGGCTTTACATCCACGATGGATACATTGGGTTAATTCTTTTACTGCAACAGATGTAGACTACAGATTTTGAGCTACACTTTAAACACAAGCTTTTCTGCAGTATGAACAAGAATATCCTCTGCCCAATGAAATAATGCCACTAGATCACTATGATTACATCATATATATACCGATTTCTATTTTCTATTTTCTAGATTTGGTAAAGCGCAACAGCTACCCCAGCAATGGGGTGTCCCGGCGCTAGCAACAAGCAAACTCCTACTAAACGGGGGGGGGGGAAGGCCAAGAACCCTAGAAAGCGGGGAAGAGGTGGGTCTTGCTAGCTTTGCGAAAGATTGGGAGACAGTCTATGGAGCGGATGCTGGGGGGGAGATCGTTCCATAGTTTGGGCCCTAGGACGCTAAAGGAACGGCCACCAATGCGACTAAGTCTGACTCTGGGAACTGTCAGAAGAAGTTGATTAGAGGAGCGAAGGTCACGGCCAGGGACATAGAGTCGGGCCAGCTTTCGCAACAGAGGGGGATTTCCCTTTCTGCAACTGATGGGTCTTCCCAACCTGCCGTAGGGACAAAGCACCAATACTCAGCTGCGTGCGTGAAAGGGTGCATGCATGAGGGAGAATTCCATCCTGAGAAAACCTACATGCAGTCACTAGGTGACAGCAGAGCACAGCTGGTGGAACTAAAAGCTCTAATACTGGCAATAGAAAATACAGATCATGTATTTCCCACACTTATTGTGTGTGGTTCGGATTACTGCTAACCCCGGGTGGAGATTTGCCTACTTCATGCTTCATTGAGAATGCAGAGTTCAGGCAAAACTATGACTCCTTGGTGGAGTGGAGTTAACCGGTCCCTCTACCCTCCCTAATTTAAAATATTTTTCAAAAAGCACTTACCTGCAGTGGTGTCTCCGGGCTGCTTCCTCCTTGCCGTGGTCTCTCTCTCCTCCTCGTCCTTGTGGTCTTCATCCATGCAAACCCAAATACAGCTCGCTATTGGTGGCCCAATCTCTACAAACAGACCAAGGACTTTGTCCTTAAATGTGACATCTCGCAACAAATGAAGGACTCTACAGTAGCAAGTCCACCAAAGACACCTCTATTGATTTTAAACAAACCATTGGCTTGTGTCTATTTGGATCACTGCAGCACCCTGCAATCAGATGGGGCTTACAAGTACATCTTGGAGGCAGTACATTCCTGCTCTAGATTCCTGTGGGTATGGCAACAGCAGTTGGCTGACGCCTGAACTGGTATAAAGGATCTCTGAGTTGTTATCAGAAAATATGCAATTGGCACATTACACTCCAACCAGGGTCCGGTGTTTAGCCCTATGGTTTACAAAAAAGGCCATGGGAAGTTTGGGTATGAACATACGTGACTCCTCACTCTATCATCCCAAGGGAAATTTGGTAGTGGAGAGGAAAAACAGTGGCTTAAAGCAGACTCTAACAGAAAGGGTCCTAGGCTGAGTTCACAGTTGGGTCCATCATTTATATGGGGTCCAAAGGGCTTCAAATGACATGCTAAGAATATCCCTGGGTGGTTGGACTCCTTATGAGATCCTATTTGGGGTAAAAATGTGGGTTCCAGACCTCTACGGTTTCAGCACAGTGGTGGCAGAATCACTATTTGTCAGTGTAGCACTAAGCATTGCATTATTTCTCCATTACAAAGTACACTCCTGTAACTGCAATGTCCCTGTGGTAGAGGGCCTGCATCCTGGTTCTATCACCCGCAGCCGGGAAGTCCATCAAGGTAATGATTGGTCTAGCCTGGCTTTTGGCTGGTAGGGGGTTGTGTAGGACTTGGCCTTTTTGGCTAAAGTTCTCTAAACTTTTTGCTTTCCCCGTAGACCGTTTTCCTGACATAGAGTTGCCAATATAGACGCTTTGGGTACTTTGCCACTGCTGATCAGTGTAAACATACAAGTGTTCCTTGTGTAATGGTAATTGGTTGGCCATGATTTGTATGTTTGCCTTTCTAGTAAAGTCCCTAGTGATGTGCACTGTGTGTGCCAGGGCTAGTAGAAGTGAACTCAGGCCTGCAGTGTAGGGCTTGCACGCAGTTTGCTAAATGAGCATGTTGTCCTGACAAGTGCAAGCACTTGTCAGGCCTTACTTTCCCTGTTGCGTACACTGTGCGCACCCCTGTGGTAGGTCCCGGGTAACCCCTGGGCAGGGTGCAGTGTAAGTAAAAGGCAGGACATATACTGAGGTGTGTGCTATGTCCTGACAGTGAAAAACACTCCATTTCGTCTTTCACTGGTGAAAGACCATCCTGCCCATAGGACAGAATCGGGGGAGGCTGGGTATTGTGTTTGTTAGCCTAGTTTCCCATAAGTTTAAAATGGAGAGGTGACGTTTAGTATGTATGAACTCACAGTGTCATAACACATCTTTCTATGAAAGTGGTTTTGTCACTGTGTGTTCAGAAACCACTCTTCTAAAAAGTGGCTGCAGCCGCGGTCGGTAGTAGGAGTAACTGCAGGGCGGTGACGTGGGGAGGGGGAGGGGCAGGGTGGGGGGTAGTAAACTATGGATTACGGAGGTTTACAGGTAAGTTAACATATACATTAATAAAAACGAATTTCGTTGCGTGCACTGCATCCCCAAATGCGATGCAGTGCACGCAACGAAATTCGTTTTATTAAATTATATGTTAACTTACCTGTAAACCTCCGTTATCCATAGTTTACTACCCCCCACCCTGCCCCTCCCCCTCCCCACGTCACCGCCCTGCAGTTACTCCTACTACCGACCGCGGCTGAGTGGCTGAGCTTTGTGCTTTAAGCATTTCTGTGTGTCTCTGCTGAATGTGGATTGACTGTCTGGATCTGAGAGGTGAGAGGAACTGAGGGAGGTCTTGACCCAGGGAGGGTTTGAGATGGCACCAGGCTGACCTGCATCTGGAGAGTAGGTGGAGGAGAAACCCCAGGAGGTGAAGAGGCCAGGGTTGCTGCTATAAAACAATTGACCTGTCTCCTGCTGAGTGATTAAGGATCCAGACACCCAGTATCAAAGGGAGGAAGGTGACACTGGGAGGGAGACACCCAGAACTGATTTAGGCAGGCATCAGGGACCCCTGAGCACAACAAACTTCAAAGACATTTAGGGGTATAACTATGAGAGCGGAGACCTCTGAACGTTAGAATAGAAATGGATTGAGACTGAAATGGATTGGACCCATTTCGTGGTCAACAGGAACCTCTGCTAAGGAAGGAACAACTGAAGAGACTGCTGGGAAGGAAGACCTTTGCTTCGTGATCTGGGTCTGGTCTGCAGTTTGCTGTTTTAACCAAGGAAGAGGCTGTTGGGACTGTGCTTTGTGCGTTGGGTCCCCCTGCTTGAAGAAGACTATGCTTTGTGCTGTGTCTTGTAACCCCAATGGCCCGAGGTGAGCTGGCTCCCTGTTTTGAAACACAGGAACATAAAAGTTTCCAGAGAAGTTTCAAGTGACGTGGTGGGCGTGTGTTGTGGCAGCTTGAGACCCTCAGAAGGTGTGCCCAGTGATCTTGGACACACTTAGGAGAGGTGAGACTCAGACACGCAGGGTGCGTGTCGTGGTGCACAGGAGGCGTTGGTGAAGAGCACCTGGTCAACGTGTGCATCAAAGGTGAAGTGAGTCTCGGACGCGCTGGATGAGTGTCGCGGTGCACCGCAGGCATTGGTGAAGAGCGCCTGGTCAGCGTGTGCATTGGAGGTGAAGTGAGACTCAGACGCGCAGTGTGCGTGTCGTGGCGTACCGCAGGTGCTGGTGTAGAGCACCTGGTCAGCGTGAGCATCGGAGATGAAGGGAGTCTTGGATGGCAGGACGCGTGTCATGGTGCACAGGAGGCATTGGTAAGGAACGCCTGGTCAACGTGTGCAACGAAAGTGGAGGGAGTCTCGGACGTGCAGGGTGCATGTCGGGGTGCACTGGAGGCACTGGTGAAGAGCGCCTGGCCATCGAGTGCACTGGAGTAGAACTGAGGCTCGGACACGGTGAGCGTGTCCGGGTGCGGCCAAAGGCGTTGGTGAAGAGCACCTGGATATCAGGGCACCGGAGTTAGAGTAAGTCTCAGTAAAGCAGTGTGCATGCTTTGGTGCAACCTGGGACTGTGGAGGTGATCGACTGATCATCGTGTGCATTGGAAGAAAGGGAGTCTCTGCAGCGCAGTGTACGTGTCTTGGTGCCAACTGAGACCGCAGGAAGGAGTGCCTGGTGAATGTGCACTCGGAGTCGACATGAAGTCCCATCAGCGTTGTGTGTGTGGCTTTGTGCCAGAGGGGACCGGGAGGGTGCTGTGGTGAACGTGCACCCGGAGTAACGTAATCTCAGAGGCGCGAGGTACGTGTGCCCTGCGGCCGCCTGAGACCTTCCTAACAGTCGCGGCCCAGTCCGGCAGCCCTGGAGGAGCTGAGCTGTCAGGCCAAGTTGCTGAGGCCCATTGAGAAAGTTCTGCACGGAAGGCCCAGTTCGCTGAAGGAGGAGAGGAGATTGGGGTCGTGCCCCCAGGTAACGTGGATCACTGCCTGGGCGGGGTGCAGGCTCGGAGGGAAACTCTCTCGGCCTCATAGTCCTTCTGGTGACGTGAGCCTTTGCTTCGACTCAGATTGGGGCCCATACTGACCAAAGGAGTGGCAGTACTGGGGCCAGAGTGAGAAGCTGTACTTTAGATCATCGCTGATACATGTGGGGGGCAACTGTTATCAAAGAGGCTGACTGTCGTAACACATTGCCAATATTGCTGCTATCAAACTGCCAGACTGTCTTATGACGCCTGACATTATTTCTGCATAACAAAGTAAACAATTGTAGCGCTACGCATTGCATTATTTCTCCATTGCAAAGTACAGGAGTGTAGTGGCCCGCATTGCATTGTTTCTTCATTGCAAAGTACATGATTGTAGCTACACATTGCATTATTCCTTAATTGCAAAGTACATGACTGTAGCGGTGCGCATTGCATTTTTTCTTCATTGCAAAGTACGTGATTGGGGTGTGAAGCATTGCATTATTCCTTCATTGTGCAGTACATGATTTTAGCGGTACGCATTGCATTATTTCTCCAATTGCAAGGCACCGGGGTATATCGTTACGCATTGTATTATTTCTCCTTTGCCCAGCACAGGATTGTATTGTTACTCAGTGCACTATTGTTTGTCCATTGCAACGTGTGTGATTCTATCATTGCGAACAGCATAGCATTTTGAAAGCGGTGGTTGGGATTTGAACCTACCAGCCAGCCGGAACTAATGCTACCCTTTATTATATGTTGGCTTTTGTATCGTGTGGTCTGATTGTATATCTTTTTATATAAAGTTAATACTCGTTTTATCAAACTCGTGTGGAGTCCATTTGTGGAGTCACCAGTGGGTTGCTGTGAGTGTGGTTGCACATACTGTACACTCGTGCCTTGGAGATAGCCCTGGCTGCTCGTGCTAAGCTACGAAGGGGGTGAGCAGAGCTATCTCAAACGGTGTCCTTACTTGTATGAATTGCTGTTTGGGTGGAAAGTTCTGGACTTACAGCGCTACAGTTGTTAGGGCCCAATTTTATATGTGGCACAGTCCTCGTAAATGGCTAACACCCAAGAGCCATTGTAGAGTTAAGGCTGAGAAACGGTAGAGGGTAGTGCCTTCTTAATTAGTCCACATCATTGGATAATCCACATCAAAAATTTCTCAAGTCGAAATCACTTGTCTGATTTTATTTGTATTTTTTGTCAAAAGAGTAGGACTAATTAAGAAGGCACTACCCTCTACCGTTTCTCTTGGTGTCCTTACTTGGCCTAACGTTGAGTGAGGAGTCCCGGGTCTCGCATTTGGTGACAGTGGTGCGGGACTGGGACTCCGGCATCCAACAGTCATCAATAAACCTTTGGCTGTTTCACAGGAACTGAACAATTTCTGGAATGAACAAAGCACCATTCAAGTAAAATTAATCGCCACTGGATAAGTGAAGGTAGTGCCGGCAAGACCTGGCTGGGTCCCTAACATTGGGGTCTGATCAGGGAGAAAATTGTGGACAAAAAAGAGTTTGGACTATCCTACAGAGTACTCCTAGCTGTTCTGGCAGTTGAAGTTACCATAACTGTTCCTCTTCAGCCCCTTGCCAGTCACAAAGACAAACAATGTTTCTCAATTGTTGTGATCAAACCTCACTATGTGGCCAATTCTCAACAGTAAGCCATGTGGACTCCTGGGTATCTACCTGCCTCCTCTCCCTACTGTTCAAATGTTCAGATGGAAGATTTGATAACAGAAGAGGCATCCTCCCTCGCACGAGAGACATCAAGTAATAACAATGAAGTTTATCTTCTACTTGTTGCAACTACAACTGTACAGTCAAATAGTATGAAAACACAAAATTTGATTTCAAAACTTGACAAGAAAAGAGTCTACATCAATGTACCACAGATTGAGTCACCTCCCAGTTCTACAAAACCCTGCTGAGCTGTGAAAAATAGATCAGATGGCCTCTGGCTATTTCATCGACTTTGATGACTTCTCATTGGATTTAACTGATCCACCCACTCCACCGCCACAGCCTCTCCCTTTTAGACTGAAAGTGCATGTTTTCTATCTTTGGTTGAAAAGGAGATATTTTGTTCCTCTTCAGTTACATCGTTGGATTAAAATTGGGTTACTTTGGATCGGTTGGGTAACTGTCTTTCTCATGCTTTAAACTGACACTATCTTTCAGAATGCTCTGCAGTACAACTGATGAACTTTGCACTCAAGCCTCATCACACCGTGAACGGAGAGACTTTTCCCTGGTGAACATTACTGTGATTCCATTTCCCGAGGGCATTGAATAGGATAGGGTTTTGTGTGATGAATATGGCTGCACTGAACTGCTAGATATTCCATATTTGTTTAAAATTTCTTTGAATGATGTCATTATCCCTAGCCCTGTTTCTGATGACTGGGACAGTGGTATGGTGCATGAATGGCTAGACGATCTAAATCATTCTACTGTGTTTTCCTCTGATTAATTGCATGATGGTACATCTAATTAGGATGGCATATTTTGTTTTCAACATTATGATCATCATTTACTGCATAAAGCCAATGTATCGGAAGCTGTATACAATTACATTCAATGGGAACATTGCCCTACACCATCAAAGGGTAGTTCAAAAACATTTGCACAGACGTATACTTATTTTTCTGGTTTTGACACATCTGACCCAGCCTCATATTATTATAGACTTGCACCAACACCTGCAAAGAAAAATATGCTAAATGACACCAAGTTGATATATTCTGCATGTTTTCTTTCCCAGCTGTCTGTACAGGGTTTCGACTTCTGGAGGGACACTATAGATGTAAAATCTACTAGGAGGTTAAGAGACTGGCAGGATCAGGGAACAGAGACTTTGTTTAGATCATGTCTGATACCGCAACAAATGATTATCCTGAACAAAACTGTGCATTATACACCATGTCTTGGAATAGCCAAGATAAAAGACTTGAACACACTACAATTCCTACAATTGCACATTTTGACAGTTGTCAACAATTTACACATTACAGTAAAGATACATTAGATGCCATGGCACGTAATGGCCTGTACAATTCATCTGACCACAATTGCAAGGACGGTTGGTTTGGCCCCTGGACACTACCAGGTATCAGGCATGATTCCTTGATAACCCCAAGGGTTTCAAGGCTAATAGACCTGATGTGTTATGTACAATCTGAACATTCGGGGTGGTGATAATTTACATTGTTGGGAAGGTGTGCCTGCCCTTGATTAGCTAAAAACCATGACACTCTCTCAAATGCAACAACACTTGCCCCTTTTGTCAGATGACCTGGATCTCAGTGATTTTTTATTGAGTCCCCAGAAGCCACGTCAAAAGTGCTTCTTGTTTGCAACATACATTGAAAAAATGAAGGTTTCTCAGCAGGATGCTACTAAGGGACTGTGCGAAATTGACAGGGTTAAATCTGAAAATGCTTTTGCAGTGATTGACAATGATATGACCATTTCAAATGATAGAATATACTCTTTGGGTAACATATTGTCGTCAGCAATAGATGTTATACAGCAGGACATGTCTACCTTACAACATGGGCAGTCACAACTTAGGTCTATTATGCTATTGAGCTGGAATCTTAAAACATTACCTTCAGGCCACAAGCGATGACGACATATTAACACCACTAGTCAGTTTTCACCATATCAACTGACAGAACAGCAGATACTCAAGGCACGAAAAGATCCTAAGTACACCATGTTACACATTGAAAAGATAGAGAAATTACCTTTCATCATTGCGTAAATGCCATCCGCGGATTGGACAATCCATGGGTATACTACTTTGCCAACTTCGACATTCCACTTCCAATATTGTCTGCAATACCAGAAGAAGGCAGATATGAAGCAGTATGGGAAGGGTATGTACACGAGTATTGGGAACTGCCTTTCAAGTATTGATGTAGAAATGTGGTACTGTAAAAATCGGAACCGTGTAGGTGGCATGGTCCCACCATGCCAAGTTTGGTATCAGCTAACCGCAAATGAGCAACGCGATATGTATGAGTGTTTTCGTCATGTTTCACTGATGAATTCACTGTGAAGGCGATGCCACATATCGTACCCTTTGGGTTCCATTTTAGTACAGTAGCCATTTTGTGGTTGCCCTCACATAGGCTGCGCACTAAGGCCATGCCCAGGCCTAAAGGACAAGTACACCTTCTGTGACTTCTCCCTGACCTGTGCAAGCCGACTCCGCTGCCCGAGGTCAATCCTGTCCGGCCGGTTCCTTTCTCGCGGCCTAATGTGATTAACATCAGGGCTCGACCCATCATAAAGCCCCTGTTCGCACACGATCCCTGACTAAGCTGTTTTCACACCTGACTCTGTTTCCTACTTTATGGCTTGTTATACGAGCAGGAGGTGCCCGTTTTATTGGGTTCTGCTATTATCTGATGAGGGTTCTGAGCCTTGCTGGGTACAATGACTGCATGCTTAATGAACTGAAATGTGGGATTGTCGTTATGGCTCTGCTGTTCCTTTGAAACTAAAATATGTGAATGACCACTTGTAAAACAGGGGCGGTGTAGCCCCCAAAGCGTAATTTTGGGTATATAAGTAAAGACTGGTTTTTGGTTCAGGAGCAGTCTCCTGAGAACATACATCGTGTTGTACTTCTCGGATATCTGTGATTGGTCTGCAGCCAATAAAGACGATCTTTGATTTCACCTAGAAGACTCTGTGTTTCTGTGGGTCTGAAACAGGAAGAATCTGAAGTCTTAGGGTGTGTTCCCCTGCACCGCTGGGTTCTAAAAACCCGGTACTTCAGTTGGCGCCCAACTCGGGGCGATTTCAGTGGTACCGGTCCAAGCCAGAGGTTCGTGAGGAGCTTCGTGTGGAAATTCTGGAGGAAGGCCGCCACTTCATCGACCCCTGCATGTCGACGTGGTCCGAAAGTCTTTTCTGCGAGGTTCTCCGCGTCCCGACGGCTACGAAGGACTGCTGCCCTGATTAATCGCCCTGTTTTGGACCCTTGACGATTTGATAGAGCGAAACAATTGAGAGAGTCTTCTGGTGAAGTCATCGATACCTCAGTTAAGTATAAGTGGAGCATCTCCCAGTTTGTTTGGTATCCTTCGGGATTTTGGTATCCTTCGGGATCGCTTTGATTTGGGTCTTGCAAGTGCCAAAGCCAGAGGACTCGTGTATTCACGAGACTATCGTATTCGATAATCCTTTGAAGTTTGAAACTAGACTAGTGAGCAAAGATACCTGGTTCTAGTATATTTGGAAATTTGTTTTGTTTTGGTTGTAAAAGGGACTCCCGATTGGAGGATTCGTGTCCGGTTCCTCCAATTGGAACTCCAACTTATGAGCTTTATGTGAAACATGGTGTGGGCCCCATTACGTATAATGAAGTATGGGTTCGGTACACCAGAAAGGATGGTGTTTTAAAATGGCCCCAAAATGGTAGTTTCGACACAGAGATCCTAGATAACCTAGAGGTTAAATTGTTCAAGAAGAAAGCCCGGCCGGCGATGTTTGATTCCTTCCGCCTATGGCGAAAGGAAGCCAAACAAAAAGAAATTAAATTAGCAAAGAAAAATAAAAGAGAGAGAGGTATGTCAATCATGCAAGCAGCTTTGCAGTTTAAGGATAATGAAGAGGACCGAATGGATGAGCAGTTGCATAGGCAACGCAAACTAGTGATTGATAAATGTTACCCAGTTTTGTCACCCCTTCAACAAGATGAGTCAAAAGAGAAAGATTCCCTAATGTCCCATTTGCTAAGTTCGCCACCCCCTTATGCGCAAAATGGTACAGCGCCTCCACAGCCCGTAAATGTGCAGCCTCCAGTTAATGTGCAGCAAGCTTTTCCGCAGCCGCCAGCTCCTCCTCAGTCGGCTCCCGTCCTGGTAGCACAGCCTTCCCAAGGGCCACCGATTTTGCAACCTACCACTTCTGCGCCCCTTGCGACTTTCCCTAGCACATCAGCTGCCTCTTTTGGTGCCCTACCTGCTGCTACTCCTGTATCTGTATCTGCACCTGTTTTTCTCCCCTCTGTTTTTCCCCCGGTTCTTACCTCGACTTCTCCTTCTGCACGACAGCGAATAGCTAGTGCAGTCACTAGTCTTATATCACCCCTCTTTGGGTCGTCTACTACGACCCCTGGTCCTCAGCGTAAGCAGTTACGTAGTCAAATACCTGGTTCTAGAGAGAAAAAAGAACTGGACCGCATGGCACGTAGATGGATTGTTTATCCTTCTAGGTATGATGTAGAATCTGTTGTTAATGTTTTTCATCAGTGGGAAGCGCCACAACAGCGGTACGTTTTTGAGAAAATGTGTGAAATTATATGTGAGGAATTGGAAGATAATGATGTAGACTCCAGTCCACAGGAGTTGTGTCAAGTGCGATTCGAATTTGGAAAAGGTACGATTGTGGGTTCTGATGTTGAGAAAGCAGTTGCGACACTGCTGTCTTTCAGGAATGGGGATTGTCAGCAATCATTGTTTGGACAGGAATTCCCTGAAGGGAAACAGGTAAAAGTGTGACAATATCCAATGCGTGAGGTTCCTCCAGTTTGGAGACCTGGTGATGCGAATGCTGTTCCACCTGTTCTACCACATTTTCAGCGTGTTTGGGTACATGTTCCCTGGAAACGATCTGAAGTATTAGCCCTTAAACAGACATTGCCTGACCCCCGTAAGAACCCTGCAGGATATTATAAAGAGTTATCGCAGACCGCAGAATCCTGTGTCATGAACCTGGCAGACATAGATATGTTGTTCGGAAACGTTGATCCACAGCCTATGTGGGGATTGATTCATAATGCAGATCATGCTGCAGAATTAGGTGACACATGGGCTAATATCCTTAATGCGGACAATAGACAGGTCGGTGGTGCCAAGCCTGAGCCCGTGGTAGCAGAACTCCCTGGTAGAATAATTAATTATATGAAAACTTTAATGCCCGCAATACGTGTAAATTGGGATAAATTATCCGCGTGCAAACAGAAGAAAGATGAAACAGTGTCCGATTTCTTCACTAGGTTTGAAGAAACATTTATAGACCACAGTGGTCAGGACATGAGTACGGAGGGTGGCCAACGGTTATTTGTCGATAAATTCGTGCATAATTTGCTTCCAGAGTTGTGTAAGAAATTAAAAGATTCGGAGAGTTCTTGGGCCGTTTCCACTTCAGCACAAATACTGGCTACTGCACAGTATTATGAAAATAGGGAGAAAGATGAGAAGGATAGAACAGACAAGAAAACGAAAGAGTTGAAAACGAAGGTTCTTTTACAGCAGGCTTATCCGCCATGTGCAGGTCAGAATAATTATAGGCAAACCCAGGGTATCTATCAGCAACCCCAACAGTTCCAGAATAATCAGCAAATGTATGGGTATTATCAACCACGTGTCCCTATCGGTCCCAATCAATGTTCATATTGCAAGGAGGAGGGTCACTTTAAAAATAATTGTCTTAGATTGATGCAACGCACAAATAATGCTTATGGCGCAAGAGGTAGAGGTGGCCAGCAAGCCCCAAGAGGTAGAGGGCGTGGAAATATTCCCCAGAACGCGCGTCCTCTTCCGCCTCAAAATACGTTGAATAGTTTTGATCAGCAAGCCAATGCGACTGGCAAGACCGCGCAGTACTATAATAATGACTACTATGCAGAAGATGATAATGCGGAAGGGAATGATTACTAGGACAGCCGTAGACAGAGAGAGGGAGTTGTTACAGTGCCAGTGGATCAGAGCGGACCGTATGTTAAGGTGACTACAGCGGGTATAACAGAGCCCTTTCGGCTGGACACTGGTGCTGCAAAGAGTTCTATTATGCGCTCCAAACTCCCTGGCGCGCCTTTGTCTGGCGAAATGAATGTTTCCGTAGGTTTTTCTGGCGCCCCGGTTAGGAACCCGATCTCAAGTCCTATGGCCCTTTCTGTTGGACCTTGTGAGCTGAAAGCACCCCTCATCCTGACGACAGGATGTAATGAAAACTTGTTAGGATTGGACCTGTTGAAGAGATTACATGCAACATTATATTGTTCTCCCTCAGGAGTACAACTTACGCTGGGTAAGGAAGTGATTTCTCCCATGTATTTGTCAAAGACTGAACTACCAGCTGAATTGTCGTCTTTTCCTGATGCCCTGTGGGCCACTGGCCCTAATGATGTGGGCCTTTTGGAAATACCGCCGTATGTTGTCACTTTAAAAGCCAATGTTAAATTGCCCCGCATTCCCCAGTACAAGATCTCTTAGGAAGGTGAAAAAGCGTTATTAGCAATAATCTATGATTTAATTGAGAAGGATGTCATTGAAGAGACAAGAGGCAACGTTTGTAATAGTCCAGTTCTGCCCATTTTGAAACGTACTGACCCTTCTCAACCACCTGTTTACAGATTTGTGATCGACCTTAGAGAGGTCAATAAGGTAGTTGTGCCACAGTTTCCAGTGGTCCCTGATATAACCGCCTTGTTAACTATGATCCCAGCTTCCGCTGCTTGGTTTTCAGTAATTGATTTAAAGAATGCTTTCTTTAGTATTCCGATTGCAGAGGAGAGTAGGGATATTTTTGGCTTTTGTTTAGGAGGTCGAAGTTTCCGTTTTAAACGTGCTCCACAGGGCTACTGTGAAAGCCCATCAATATACAGTCAGGCTTTGAAAGCACAGCTTGATGCCCTTGTTTTACCTAAAGGTGCTACCCTTATCCAGTATGTTGACGATTTACTAATCGCCGCAGATACTGAGGAGATTTGTAAACAAGCTACATCATCATTGTTGCGTCATTTGTCTACCTTCCATCACAAAGTGTCTCTCTCTAAGCTGCAATATTGTCGACAAGAAGTGACCTACTTAGGTCATCTCTTCTCGAAGGAGGGAAGGAAGCTGACCCCAGAAAGAATCCAAGCCATTGCACAATTAAGCTTGCCAAAGACAAAGAGAGAAGTGCGTGCTTTCCTGAGCATCACTTCATATTGTAGGCACTGGATCCCGAGTTTTTCTTTATTGGCAAAACCATTGCTAGCATTAACATATAAAGATATACCAAATCCTGTCCCATGGTCTGAAGAGTGTCAGAGAAGTTTTGTGGAACTACGTGAGGCATTATGTTCAGCTCCTGTGTTGGGTACCCCTGACTATAGTAAGCCTTTTACCTTGTATGTTTACGAAAGGGACGGTTGTGCATTGTCAGTACTGACACAGCCTTTTGGAGACAGACCGCGCCCATGCGCGTATTTTTCATTGACTTTGGACCCTGTAGCGAGGGCATTGCCAAGTTGTTTAAGAGCGGCAGCAGCTGCGTCTATTCGACAGTCTGCTGGACTAGTGATGAATAACACATTGATTGTAATGGTTCCTCATGCAGTGGACACATTGTTAAATAGGACCAAGACACAGCATTTAACTAATGCTCGATTGTCAAGTTACGAGTTGACGCTGCTAGCGAGTCATGTGCACATAAAGAGGTGCAATACGTTGAATCCAGCCACATTATTGCCAATTTCAGCAGACTCAGATGAGGTTGAACAGCATGATTGTCTGTTCAGAACAGAAGAAGAAACAAAAGGGAGAGTGGATCTTAAAGATACTCCCCTGGTTGAATGTGATGGTACCTTATGGGTGGATGGTTCATGCTTCAAGCTTCCGAATGGTGATACAACTGCTGCGTATGCTGTCACGACTCTGCACACGATTGTTGAAACTGCACGCATACCACATAATTCGGCTCAAGCAGCAGAATTAATTGCACTTACAAGAGCATGCGTGTTGTCGAAAGGAATGAAAGTGAACATATATACTGACAGTCAGTACGCTTTTGGTGTGGCCCATAGTTTTGGGCGTTTGTGGAATGAACGTGGGTTCCTGACTTCGCATGGAGCTAAGATTCAGAATGGTCAGTTGGTGAATGTTCTCCTTGAGTCGCTGACCTTGCCACTACAAGTTGCGATTGTGAAATGCAGCGCACACAAGAAGGTTACCGATGATGTTGGGCGTGGTAATGCATTTGCTGACGAAACTGCGAAAGAAACAGCAAAAGATGTGACAACCCGAATGTATGTTGCAGGCCCTGCAAGATGGGTTGGTGATGTTGGAATGTGTGAAGACACGATAGAGAGTGTGAAGTCCCTTCAAGCTGAAGCCACAGAGAAAGAATTAAGTATGTGGAAAGAGAGTAAGGGTAAATTAGATGAAAACGGTTGTTGGATTGATTTGTCAGAATACCAGCGATGGTTGTTAGCTGATGCATATGTGCTTCCAGTGGTTACGATGGCGCATGGAATGGCACATATCAGTGTAAAAGGAATTTGTAAGTTGTTGGCTCCAGTATGGCAGAATGCTGGGATCCCTAAATGTGCAGAGAATGTAGTCAAAAATTGCATGGTATGCCTGAAATACAATCCTGGTAGGGGAACCCCAACTCCACCTGGTCATTTTGCGCCTCCATCATATCCTTTTGAAGTTCTGCAACTAGACTTCATCCACATGGAAAGATGCAACAATTTGAAATATGTACTGGTTGTTGTTTGTGCTTTTTCAAAATGGATAGAAGCATATCCCCTAAAAGACAATACTGCCTTATCCACAGGTAAAGCCCTAGTTAAAGAATTTTTTCCTAGGTTCGGACTGCCAAGGATGGTATGGAGTGATAACGGGAGTGAATTTGTAGGCCGACAGATGAAGAATGTGTGTGAGGGACTAGGCATTAAACAAAAGTTTCACGCTGCAAATCACCCCCAATCAGCTGGATTAGTAGAGTGCTACAATGGCACCTTGAAGCTTAAGTTGGCCAAAATTCAGGCGAGCTCCGGTCTTAAATGGCTTGACGCTCTGCCCTTAGCACTCCTATCAACGAGAATGACTGTGCATTTGCGAGTGGGACTTAGTCCATATGAGATAGTTTTTGGCCGTCCGGCCAATGTGTGGGGAGTGCCAAGGCCAACGAAGTTCAGTGAAATCGAATATCCAGTACTGCTTGATTACCTGTATGAATTGACGGCTAAATTGCGTGTCTTACACCAACATGTTCACGATACTCTGCCCCAGGCCTCTGAAGCTCCAAGACACCCTATTAATCCTGGAACGTGGGTGCTAGTTAAAAATTTTCAACGTACAAAGAATGATGAGCCCCGTTGGATCGGCCCCCACCTAGTCCTGCTGTCGACAAGATCAGCAGTTCGAGTGAAAGGGAAAAAGAATTGGATCCACGGCATACACTGTAAGAGGATCCCTTTACCTCTACCGTATGATCAGTGGATCCAGGAGGGGATCGCTGACTCCGAGGCTGAGACTGTGCCTCGTTTTGTGCCTTTTAGCGATGCACGTGTAAAGGGGACAAATACAGAGCGAGAAAGTGACGACATTCTGCAGGAAGCTATATCGCCATCAATTCGATTGGATACCACAGAGCCTGAACTCTTGTTTCAAGACCAGACAGTGCCTGGCAGAAATAGGTATAACTTGTGGCCAAGAACTATGGACAAATAAAAATTCTTTTTCTTTGATATCTTTAAAAAGTGCAGCTCTCTCACCTGAAAAACCTTTTGACCTTTTTGTTTTTCGAACCACCATCCGGGTTCAGCTGCAGGGTCGCGGTGCCAAGACTTTGGGGTACAAGCCGAAGACGTTAGGTCAACGGTTCTGGTTGGTCTAGGGCGTTCCCTGAACTGACAGGTGTACTCCTTAGCAGAAGATACTCATCCGCCGCGAGCAGCACGATTAGAGGATGGAGTTTTTCAGGATGAAGAGGCCCACCGAGGAAATAAAATTCAAGAGCAGAATATGTAAAATAATGAATAGCAAATGTTTTATAGTATTATGTCTGTTTGTGCTCTCTAGCATAATGATGTTTTCTGTAGGTTGTGTATTATTGTCTTTCCAAGTGTCATTTGCACCCACTGTACAGCCCACACCTCTTCCTACTGTCTCCCAACACTCTTTCCACCCTCTGCCAGAACAGGAACAAGCTAGACGTGCTGAATTTGTAAACAATTCGTTCATTCAACTCCTGCACCAGCACCAACTAGTTATGAATACAACGAACTGCTGGGTGTGTGGTTTGATGCCGCACACCATTAATAAGGGCATCCCATACCTAGTACTGCCGTTTAGCTATAATGGTTCATCATGGGCATTCCAGACCATGTTTCTTTTTGCGCTCGAAACCTACTCCCAGCGACCACCGCGTTCCATTAGACCTAACTCGAATAAAAAAGCCTTGATGAAGGGAGTTGCAGATATGAGTAGAGATATCGATGCATATACATCTATTCCCAAGGATGAGTTGCGAGCTTATGTAGGCTGGAACGCGACTGGGTATAGCATCAGTTTGGGTGAAAAACAGCGCAAAAGTTCATCCCCGATTTGGGTCGTACCCCACATTGGTCGGTTCTGTCTACACGGTAATGGTCAGAATCCAAGAGCTCAGCTAGGGAAGAGTAACTGTACTGAGACATACACTTTTCCATCACAGTTTTCCCCTGCGTTTTTGGCTGCCAAGGGTACATACTTTGTCTGCAATGATCGAGCATATAAATGGTTGCCCCCTGATTTCTCGGGCACATGTTATGTTGCGAATTTGCTGCCGCCAACATTTACTGCCGCCTCTGATTATCACAAGACCAGAGTTGTGAGAGGCGTTGTCAGCAAGGAAGATACTGCCGGTCAGGAAGCGGGAGACTTTTTCCTGGGTTTCCTGCCGTTTTGGGGACCAATGGTCAATAGTCGGAACCTGAGACAACTGACTCGTGTAGTTGAATCCACTGTTAATGTAACGGCCGGTGCCCTTGGTAACTTGACAGCGGAGCTTCAAGCGGATCGCCTGATGATGTTGCAGAACCGTATGGTTCTAGACGTCATACTTGCAGACCGTGGTGGGGTATGCAAGGTCATCCAATCGAGCTGTTGTATTTTCATACCAGATAACGCTCCGACAGTCTACCAGGCCATTTCCAAACTGCATAAGATTTCCGAATCCATTCACGTAGATAAAGGAGATTGGTCACTGATGGGATGGTTCTGGGGACTGATATCAGCTTGGGGATGGAAGATCCTAATAGTCATTGGAATGATTTTAGCCATCCTTTTTCTGTTCTGTTTATGTGTACAGTGTGCCCCTGTAATATGTAGCCTCTGTGTTACATCATGTGTAAGGGAACCTATATCGAAGGACGAGCTAAGCAATAGGATGATGCTACAGCAACATCTCAATGACTTTGTGAATGTAGACTTGGACTCAGATTAGTATAGTTCTTGCCTATGTAAGGGCAAAAGGAGGGTCTGTGGTACTGTAAAAATTGGAACCGTGTAGGTGGCATGGTCCCACCATGGCAAGTTTGGTATCAGCTAACCGATATGTATGAGTGTTTTCGTCATGTTTCACTGATGAATTCACCGTGCATGCAATGCCACATATCGTACCCTTTGGGTTCCATTTTAGTACAGTAGCCATTTTGTGGTTGCCCTCACATAGGCTGCGCACTAAGGCCATGCCCAGGCCTAAAGGACACGTACACCTTCTGTGACTTCTCCCTGACCTGTGCAAGCCGACTCCGCTGACCGAGGTCAATCCTGTCCGGCCGGTTCCTTTCTCGCAGCCTAATGTGATTATCATCAGGGCTCGACCCATCATCAAGCCCCTGTTCGCACACGATCCCTGACTAAGCTGTTTTCACACCTGACTCTGTTTCCTACTTTATGGCTTGTTTTACAAGCAGGAGGTGCCCGTTTTATTGGGGTCTGCTGTTATCTGATGAGGGTTCTGAGCCTTTCTGGGTACAATGACTGCATGCTTAATGAACTGAAATGTGGGATTGTCGTTATGGCTCTGCTGTTCCTTTGAAACTAAAATATGTAAATGACCACTTGTAAAACAGGGGCGGTGTTGCCCCCCAAGCGTAATTTTGTGTATATAAGTAAAGACTGTTTTTTGGTTCAGGAGCAGTCTCCTGAGAACATACATCGTGTTGTACTTCTCGGATATCTGTGATTGGTCTGCAGCCAATAAAGACGATCTTTGATTTCACCTAGAAGACTCTGTGTTTCTGTGGGTCTGAAACAGGAAGAATCCGAAGTCTTAGGGTGTGTTACCCTGCACCGCTGGGTTCTAAAAACCCGGTACTTCAGAAATGGGGAAGCAGAAGTCTTTTTCTACAGTTCCAACTGTGAGAACATATTAAGCGGGTCCTTAGTCTGCTAGGACATTTTGCTTCATGGGGCTTCTAATGTGTCTGGGCCGACCCTGTCCGGTTACCTGAAAGGTTCCTCTGCAGCCATGATTTGTCCGGCTTTCAGATTGCTCTTTAATGGGAGCTATTTGATGCTTAACAGTCAAGGTTGATGTGGGATAAAACACTACATCGCCTATCTGGAGAAGATAAATTCCATAGTTACTTGTACTCAACTTCTGATTACACCTGCCAGCACAGCTAAGGGGGCAATGCTGTGGCCTTCAATAAGCATTTTCAACATACGCTTTGATGCTCTGAGCAAACTGAAGGCCATGATTTTTCTAAAAGTTGTGGCCTTAATATTTGCTTAAGAGATGTTTGATCTCCAGGTTGCAAGGTCCTCTTCAGAGATACAGGCACTACTTCATAGTAACTTCCCACTGCATTTTGGGGAGCTGGTCCACCACATTTTTAACATGTCTGATATGAAGGGAATAGCACACTTTTTTAAAGTCTCTGGGATGGGTAGCAGCTTCTAGACAATTGTCGGGGTCATTCCACCTTTCATACACCCTGTACTCTGAAGCATTTTATGAGGTCTTCTACTTGTCCTGCTCCTGATTGTTGGGACTCTGATTTATTTTTTTCTACTCTGCAATCGATGTCCCAGCGCAAACCGAAATAGAACGAGCCCTGCCATGTGTGCTGGTGTGCTTTGAATGCATGGTACATTGCCTCAGCACACCTCTTCTTCAGGAACTGAATGAGCATTGGTTGTTTTCCTTTCGGCATTCCTGGTTGCACTGCGTTCAACCTGAATTCTGCTGTCTGCTGTGAACTCTCGAATGTGCCCTGAATTTATGCCTCGGTCCGCAATTGGTTGAGCCATCAGACATACATGTAGTGGTGAAGCCCTTAAAGACCCATTTGTATAGTTGTCCCCACCATATTCCATTTCTGCTGAACGCATGTTTTGAGCAGTCGTGAGATAATCTAGGTGAATTTGCCAGGTCAAAATGGCAGTTTAAGATTGCACACACAGGCTCTGCAGTGGGAGGCCTCAGACATGGTTAAAGGGCTACGTAAGTGGGTGGAACAATCAGTGCAGCAGCATTCAATTTATAGTCCCTGGGCACAGGTAGTCGCTTTACTAGGGACTGATAAGCAAACCAAATATGCCTGTCGTGGATAAATAAATTGTCATAATATTTTAGGTACAGAGCACATGCACTTTAGCACTGGTCCGCAGTGGTAAAGAGATCAGAGTCCTAAAGCCAGAAAAACTGAAGAAGAAAGCAGGAGGTCATAAAGACAAATGACAGGGGAAAACATACCAAAAGATGCCAGGTCTAGCAGTTGTTATAAAGGATATGATGTAACTTGCTATAAGTGATGTAATATAAAAGGGTATAAGCAGTGCATAGAGAAGGCATGAGTAATAGTTCATGTAGTGTGGCTAGCAAGTTGACAGCACTGTGTATGGAGGTGTGTGAGTTATAGTATGTTTCGACCAGGACACAGATTATAACTGTAAGTTATAACTATAACTGTAACATTTCTAATGGTTGTGTAGTTCAACTAGATTTGCAAAAGAAATATAGTAATTGTCCTAACTATACCTAATCCTTAACTTTTGTTTTCTTTCATAGAATGTTATTATTTATTAAAAAATATATATTTTTAATCACACAGTGGAGTGTTGTCAAAGGGAGTGTGATCGAGTAGAGTGTCATTGCATGGAGTGTCTTCAAGTGGTGCATCATTGAGTAAACTGAAATAGGCTGAAAAATAGTGGAATGGAGTGTTGTAAAGTGGAGTGTCATACAGTGTGGAGGAGAGTGGGGGGCCAAACAGTAGAGCAGAGTCTTATAAAGTTGAGTGGTGTTGAGTAGAGTGTGGTAGAATGTGGTACAGTGGAGTGACATGGAGTGCCTTTGAGTTGAGTGACGTAGAATGGCATACAGTGGAGTAGAGAAGAGTGGAGTAGTGAAGTAGAGTTTAGTAGATTGGAGTAGTGTCTTGTAGAGTGGAGTAGTGACTCATACAGTAAAGTGGGGTGGAGTGGTGCAGAGGAACAAGTGTGGAGTATTGCTGAGTGGAGTAGAGTGATGTACAGCAGCATAGAGTGGTACAGAGTGTCATACAATGGCATAGAGTGAGTAGAGTGACGTAGAGTGGGATTGAGGGGATTGAGTGGGATTGAGGGGCATAGAGTATAGAGTGGACTAGAGATCATAGAGTAGGACAGAGTGCAGTTGAATGTTGTGGTGTGTGGTAAAGTGTTGTACTGTGGAGAGGAGTCAAGTGGAGTGGCATAGCATAGAGTGGAGTAAAGAGCCACAGATTGTAGTGCATTGTCAAAGAGTAGAGTGGGTTGGAGTAGAGTAGAGTGTAGAGGAGTGACACCACAGTGGAGTAAAAGTCATAGAGTGGAGTGGAGTAGCATAGAGTGGAGTGGCGTGGTTTAGACTGTCGGAAAGTGTCATAGAGTGGAGTAGCTTAAAGTAGAGTAGACTGCTGTAGATGTGAGTACATAGAGTAGAGTAGAGTGTGGTAAAGTGGAGTGGCATAGAGTGTCGTAGACTGGTGTGTAGTGGAGTAGAGTGGAGTTGCGCAGCGTACAGAGGAGTAAAGTGTCACGGAGTGGAGTAGTGTGTCATAGAGTAGAGTGGTGTGGTGTAAAGTGTTGAATAGTCTTGTAAAGTGGAGTGCCATAGAGTGGAGCAGAGTGTTCTAGAGTGGAGTGTCATAGAGTACAGTGTGGTAGAGTTTGGCACAAAGTGTTATAGGGTGGTGTGGTATAGAGTGGAGTATAGGGAGTCGAGTGGCATAGTGTGTCATAGAGTAGAGTGGGGTGGAGTGGCATGGAGGGAGTTGAATAGAATGTTGTAGAGTGGAGTACAGTGTCATAGAGAGGAGTAAAGCTTCATACATTGGCAGAGTGTTGTAGGGTTGAGTGCCACATAGAGTAGAGTGTGGTAGAGTGGAGAGGAGTAGACTGTCATACCTTGAAGTAGAGTGTTGTAGGGTGCAGTAGAGTGGAGTTGCATAGAGTGGAGTGCTGTATAGTGTCATGTCCTAGAGTGTCATGTTAAAGAGTATTGTGTCATGGCATACAGTGTTGTGGTGTACATTGGAGTGGCATACAGTGTCATAGTACACAGTGTTCTGGCTTAGAGTGGTGTGGCATAGAGTAGGGTGGTGTAAAATGAAGCGGTGTAAAGTAGAATAGCATAGAGTGGAGTGACGTAGAGAGGAGTGGCATGTTGTAGATTAAAGTAGAGTGGTGAAGAGTGGAGTGGCGTGGTGCATAGTAGAATAGATTGTCATGTCGCAGAGTGGTATGTTGTACAGTTTGCTATAGTGGATGGATGTAGAGTGGAGTGGCATAGAGTGGAGTGGCGTGGGGTGGAATGCTGCAGAGTGGAGTGGCATAGAGTGGTATGGCATAGAGCAGGATAGCATAGAGTAGAGTGTCATAGAGTGCAGTGGCATAAAGGGGAGGGCATAGACTGAAAGGAGTGGTCTAGAATGGAGTGGCATAGAGTGGAGTGGCATAGGATGGAGTGGCTTAGAGTGGAACAGTGTAGACTGGAAAGGAGTAGAGTGGAGGGGTGTGTCCTAGAGTAGATGAATTGGTGTAGAGTGGAGTGGCATATTCTAGAGTACAGCGGAGTGTCATGTCATAGAGTAGCATGTCATATATTGTCTTACAGTAGAGAGGTGTAGAGTGGAGTGGCGTAGAGTGGAATAGTATAGAATGGAAAGAGGGTACAATGGAGATGCATAGAGAAGAGCTGCATAGAGTGAAGTGGCATAGAGTTGAGTGGCATAGCATGGAATAGCGTAGAGTGGAACAGTGAGTTGAGTGGTATAAAGGAATAGTGGAGATGAGTGGAGTAGTGTGTCATTGAGTACAGTGGAGTAAAGTGGCATGACTGTCATAGAGGGGGTTGCGTAGAGTGTCCTAGTGTAGAAAAATAGTGCCGTAGAATAGCATAGATTGGAGTAGAAAGTTGTACAAAGGCACAACATGGTGTAGAGTGTTTTAGAGCGGAGTGCCATAGAGTGAATTACAGTGTGATAGAGTGGAGGGGCTTAGACTGTCATACAGTAGAGTAGAGTACCGGAGAGCAGATTAGAGGGGAGTGGCACAGAGTGGAGTGTCATACAGTGTCATTTCATAGAGTATCATGTTGTAGAGTATCGTGGCGTACAGTGGCATTGCATACAGTGTCATGGAATAGAGTGGAGTGGCATACTGTGTTGTGGAGTAGAGTGGAGTGGTGTATAGTGGAGTGACATAGAGTGGAGTGAAGTAGAGTGAAATAGCATAGAATGGAGTGGCGTGAGTAGAGTGGTGCATCTTAGAGTAGAGTGGAGTGTTGTGTCACACAACGGGGAGTCATACTGTGTCTTACAGTTGGGGGTGTAGAGTGGAGTGGCGTTGAGTGGAGTGGAGTAGAGTAGAGTAGCCTAGAGTGCAATGGTGTAGAGTGGAGTGACGTAGAGTTGAGTGCCATAGAGTGGGATAGCATAGAGAGGAGTGGAATAGAGTGGATAGATGTACAGTGGCATGGTGTAATGTGGAGTGGCATGGCATGGAGCAGTGTAGAGTAGAATATCATAGAGTGGAATGTCATAGAGTGGAATGGTGTAGAGTTCACTAGCATGTCATAGATTAGAGAGGAGTGGTATAGATTGGAATGATGTGTCCTGGAACAGAGTGGAGTGTTGTGTCATAGAGTTATATATTTTACAGTGTCTTACAGGGCATAGGTTTGGTGTAGAGTGGAGAGCGGTGCAATGGAGTTATGTAGAGTGGAGTGGCATAGAGTGGAGCAGAGTAGAGTTGGGTTGCGTAGAGTGGAAAAGTGTGGAGTGGCATAGAATAGAGTGGCATAAAGTGGAGTGGTATACAGTGGAGTGACACAGCATGGAGTGGCATAGAGTGGAGTGGAGCAATGAAGTAGTGGAGAAGAGTGTGGTGGAGTAGTGTGTCACACAGTGAAAGGGATAAAGTGCCATAGACTGGCATTGATGGAGTTCAGTAGACTGTTGTAGAGTGGAGGATAGTGTCATAGGGTGGCAAACAGTGGAGTAGGGTGTTGCACAGTGGCATTGAGTAAAGTAGAGTGTTGTGAAGTGGTGTGCCATGGAGTGGATTAGCCTGTGATAGAGTGGAGTGGTGTAGACTGTTTTATAGTGGAGTACAGTGCCATAGAGCAGAGTAGAGTGAAATGGAACAGAGTGAAATGGCATAGAGTATTGTGTCATAGCGTATCATGGCATACAATATAATTGCGTAGTGTTGTGGTGTACAGTGGAGTGGCATACACTGTTGTGATTCAGAGTGGGGTGGTGTAGTGTGGAGTGGTATAGACTAGATTTGTGTAGAGTGGAGTGGCATAGAGTGGAGTGGCAGAGAGTAGAATGGCGTAGAGTGGAGTGGCTTAGAGTGAAGTGGTTTAGAGTGGAGTAGCACAGTGGATTGGTGTAGTGTGGAATGGAATGGAGTGAAGTGGCATAGAGTTGAGTGGCATAGAGTGAAATAGCATACAATTGAATGTCATAGAGTGGAGTGGCATGCAGAGTGGGGGGAGTGGTGTAGAGTGGAATGGCGTGTTCGAGAGTAGAGTGGAGTGTTGTGTCATAGAGTAGCATATCGTACAGTGACTTACAGTGGAGGGGAGTAGAGCGGGGTGGCATAGATTGAGGTGGTGTAGAGTGGAGTGGCATAGAGTTGTGTGACATAGAGTAGAGTGGTGTACAGTGTAATTGAGTACATTGGAGTGGCATAGATTGGAATAGAGTAGAGTGGTGTGGCATAGGGTTGAGTGGTGGTTCGTGGAATAGAGTGAATTGGCATAGAGCGGACTGGAATGGCGTTTCGTAGTGTAGAGTAGAGTGTTGTGTCATGGAGTAGGGTGTTGTACAATATTCAACAGTAGAGGGGCATAGAGTGGAGTGGCATAGAAGTTAGTGTTGTAGAGCAAAGTAGGATACAGTGGAGTGGCATAGAGTGTAATAACATAGATTGCAGTGGCAAAGAGTGAAATGGTGGAACATGGAGTTGGGCTGAGTGGAATGGAATGCCCTGGAGTAGAGTGGTGTGTTGTACAGTGAAGTGACTTGTTCTAGAGTGGAGTGATGTGTTATAGAGTGGCATCTTGTACAGTGTATTAGAGTGGAGTGGCATATAGTGGAGTAGAGCAGAGTAGTGTGTCATAGAGTAGAGTGGAGTGAATTGATGTGCAGTGGTGTACAGGGAGTTGCATAGAGGGTTGTAAAATGTAGGACAGTGTTCTAGAGTGGCATAGACTGGAGCAGAGAGGAGGATCATAAAGTGGAGTGGGGTGCAGTGGCATAGAGAGAGTGCCATAGCGAGTATTGCCATAGAGTGTTGTGTTGTAGAGTGTTGTGGCATACAGTGTTGTGGCATATAGTGTCATAGCCGCGTACCATGTTGAGTCATAGCGTGGAGAGCATAGGCTTGAGTGGGTAGACTGGAGTGGCACAGAGTGGAGTGGCATACACTAGAGGGACAGAGATTGGAGTGGTGTACAGTTGAGAGGCATGTTGTACAGTGCAGTGGTGTGTCATGGAGTGGAGTGGTGTGGTGTGGAGTGTCATAGAGTGGAATGGTGTGTGGTGGAGTGGAATGGCATGTCACATAGTGAAGTGGCATGTCGTAGAGTGGAGTAGACTGTCTTTTGTTATATATAAAAAAATTGGTTTGATTTCAGTAGGTACTAAGGAGTGGAGTGGCATGTCGTAAAGTAGAGTAGAGTGCCATGGCAAAGTGTAGCATGTTGTAGAGTCTCTTAGATGGGAGGTGCACAGAGTAGAGTGTCGGTCAGTCGATTGGCATGTTGTAGAGAGGAGTGGGATGTTGTACAGTGAATTGCCGTGTCATACAGAGCAGTGGCGTGCCATGCAGTAGCGTGGCATGAAGTGATGTAGACTGTGGTGGCGTGTCGCAGACTGGAGTGGCATGTCATAGAGTGAAGTGGCGTGTTGTAGATTGGAGTGTTGTGTCATACAGTGGAGTGGTGTGGTGTGTCGTGGAGTGTATGTTTTGAATATTCTATCAATTTTTTAGACAGATGTCACAGCAAAAAGTGTTTTTAAGATATAGGAAGAAGTGAGGCACTTTATTAAAGTGTGAATAGTTATAGAAAAGTATTTTTGCTTTTGCATATCTTTTTAAATGATGAGGTGTGAGAAGAAATAATTGCTTGACCCTCTTAGCAGGAAGACCTGGTTGTGAGGTGTGTGACATATCCTCCATAAAGGAAGGCTTTTGGGAAGGGCAAAGGGAATTCCTTAACTGAATGAGACCAGGGGGAGGCCTGCCCATTCATTCTTAAGTGTAAGGGGAGACACGGGGAAGATCAGCCTTTGTTCGGTGGACACACAATTGGACAGCTTTGCACCAGCTGGGTGGGAGGGGAAGCTGGTTCCTGAACCAGTTTGATGAATCTGGGTAGGAGGGGACTGCTCAATTCCCTAAATACACACCTCGCTGTGACACCAGAAATCTCCAAGACAGAACGGTGCTGCCATGTTGGATTCACTAGCAATTCACTGTGAATAGTTTGCATTAGTCAAACAGGATGTGCTGCATAAGTGGAAAGGATTGCTCCTCTAAACTATTTTCTCATTGGTTAGGGACTGTCCAGGAGACACCCCACCTACTGGCTAGTGAGACCTAAAAAAGTGACATGTCGCACCCAGCTCATTAGAATACATCTGGACCGGAGGAAAATTAAAAGAGGACTGACCCTACTGCCTGTGACTTGTGTGAAGACCTGAGGGGCTGGATATGCTCCCACTATATTGCAGGACTGAGAGGACTGTGCTGGAAATAGCCTTTAACCATGACCCCCTGAAGATTTTTGACTTCCATAAAAAAAACTTAGGGCCAAATTTAGAGTTTGACTAACAGGTTGTCCATCATAAATGTGACAGAGTACCCTGTCCGCCAAACTCTCCGCCTGCTTGCGCTATAGATGATGTATGATGGTACAATACAAAATATTACAACGCATACCTTTACAACGTGGTTTATGCAACGCAGCTTCCATTATAACACATCCCATTACAATGCAAGTCATTACAGCGCATGTTCCATTACAACGAAAATTACTATTCTTACACCACTGGGTTCCTACCTCAGGGAAGGTGCTGGTCAGTGAGGGATGTGTGTTGTAATGCCATGCGTTGTAATGGGACTTGTGTTGTATTGACTGTATTGTAAAGGCATTGTGTTATACTGCCTGCGTTGTAATGGATGTTTCCCCAATAGCCTGCATTACACTGCCCTCTCTATTTAGGGCAGACAGTCTTTTTTTGTGTCTGTCACCACTAGAGAAAACCTGTCAGTTATTGTGAAAACAATTACGCTCACTGACATGGAACATCCTCAATGGCTTAGGGGGGCATTAATAATTTATTTTTCGAAAATAAAGTGTGGGTTTGAAACAGCAAAAAAGTTTGATGGGCAATGTCAAAACTTTAGAGGGCCATCCATCAAACATTTTGTACCTTCAGAAGAACCCCAGTGACTGCTGTTCTTCTGAAGGTACAGGGATTACTAGTGGGTTAGCATTGAGCACTAAATATGTCATATGGTAGTCATCAGGGTTATGGATGTAATGTCCTCCTTCACATCGACTAGTGATGGACTATTGTCTGCTAAACTGTAAATGAGACCCTAAGTTAAAAAGTAAAAACTTTGAGTATGATGACCCGCTTGGTGTATCTGACTTCCATTCCATCTCGGTCAGCCAAAATAATGCCTTTATCCTGGTCAACTGCCATCATTGACTTCTTGTTGAGCTTTACTTTTTTGGGGGGACTTTTTGACCTTTCGCTTTAAAAATTCATATCTCTGGTTACCCTTTTGAATTTTTATCATATTTAAGTAATTTGTCTAAATAGCATTTTCTCGAATTTTACAAAAATTGTTCGTGGGATTTTTATTGTATTGTGTTTTGACTTTTTGGATGTTTTGGTACTGCTAAATACTTTGTACACTTTTCCTTAAGTTAGGCCAGTCTGCTCTGTGCTATAGCCACTGAGGATTGAGGTGAGGTTGATTTATTGAACTTGTGTGTTGGACCTGAAATGATTAAGGATGCATTTATAGAAAATACTCACATCCTTCACATGTGATACACATTTTCCCACAACCAGGATGAAACCATTCTTGATATACAAGCCAAAATATTAAGGGTTTTATATGTGAGGTAAAAAAACTGGAATCCATAAAACGGATAACAGGAAAGGTTCCTCTGGAGTTAGAAATAGGCAAAAGCAAGTAATGATATGTTCCTTTCATTGGAAAGATTAAAGTTAACTTGGAATTGGTTTGAATGGAAACAGGGTGTAATCACCTACCATTTTCAGAAGGGAAAATATGTTATATTGAGAAGTAAGTGAAAATTCACAATCTGAAATTCCAGCACGGATTATGAGTTACGAAGTCAAAAAATACAGCCACCTCTCTATCTGGTCAGACAGATCATCGACTAGGACAGAGAAGCATCTAACTGCAGGTAGGGACACATTGGCTTACCCTAGAATGCTATGCCTCCATGCCATGTTCATGAGGAAAAATATTATGCGTTTAACTGACACTCCTGAAAAAACATGGGTGAGACTTTGTTTCCACCCTTGCTTCTACCTTTTAAGTTCAATGGAGGTTCCAAAACACTGCCTTTTTCAGAGTGGATGTAATAGATTCCTAACACTCTGTCTCCTCTCCAGTGCTCCATATACCTGGACAGCTCCCATCCACCTCTACAGGACTCACCTATCTATAGAGCATCCAAAGTGCGCAGGCATTGGCAGCACCAAATGGGGGCTGGTAGACTCCTGGAGAGTACAACATCCAGGGGATAGAGACTATTCTTTCTTCTCATATTTACATGAATTACACATTAGGCTTGATGCTGTGCTGTGCTCCCCAGAGCACTAGCGTAACGAAAATTGAGGGGGCCTCCCTGCATGGTACAGAAAGGGGCCCCCTCCAGGCTCAATCAGGAGCTCTCTGGCCAGACTGCAGTGCCGAGGGGGCCCCCTGGACCTTGGGGCCCCCCACACTGCGGGGGCTGTGGGGGCCTGTGTTACACCCCTGCCCCAGAAGTGCACAAATGTATTCAGACTAGTGAATATCAAGCACGGACGATTTTGGACCATAACCCAATCTTATTGGGTCTTACCTGGTCACAAAGTAGGCCTAATATTCCCACCTGGTGCCTTAGACCAGAGGCATTAGAAATTCAGGTGTATCAATCCACAATATGTACTGCTACTACGCTAAACTTTGACGACAATGCAGGCACTGCTACAAATCTCATGGTGAACTGGGAGGCCTTCAATGTGGTGGTCAGGAGTAGATGTATTTTTGAAATGGTAGGAGTGAGGCGGACCCTACTAAGGGATACACAGGAGGCTAAGCAGTGACTTCGGAAGCTTGAGAAGGCGAGGCCGGAGGATTGAAAAATGCAGGGGGAGTTACTCACAGCCAAAGAAACAGTAGCGGAGCATGTGGAAAGACTGTGCGGCTTCAACTATAAACAGTATATGACACGAGTGCATGCAGAATGAGATAAATCATGGGACTACTTGCATGGCTAGCCAATCCGGCCAAGCAGAGTTCGGGTATACTTGAATTGAGGGACAAGCAGGGGGAGGTGCAGTACTGCCAACAAAACATTAAGAGAGTATTCCATTATTGCTACACAGAGTTATATAAAAGCAGGACGTCACCCACGGAAGGGGAAATAGACGTCTTTATAGGAAATGGGGCACTGCGAACAATTAGTGAGGAGGAAGCGGTGGAACTGGGGAGGGATGTAGAACTAAGTGAGGTGAGACTTGCTATCAAAGTTATGGCCAGGAACAAAACGCCTGGGATCGACAGATTCTCAGTAGAGTTTTAATCCATGTGTTAGACGGCGACCTCAGAGGAGCCTGGAAGGGGTCCTGACTACCCTGAGACCCACCCTCAAAGTATCGTAGCCGGGCACTGGCGGGAGACTCCCCAGGGGGAGGAATCTCGTATCTAGGATCGTACTTCTGGCACCACACGACACAGAGTGACCACACCGGGTATTCTGAGAAAACAATCTTTATCAAGTAGGTTATCACGGCAAATATGTACAAGGTGAGCACGGGCTCAAGAGACTCGGAAGGGGTAGGGGGTAGCGGGACAGTCTCTGGTAAAGGTTCAAAGCAGGGACATATCCGGCGCACAGCTCACAATCCTCGAGCTGGGGGATACGATGTTGTAGTCGGGGTCCGGCGGGACCGTGAGAGTCTGTTGGAGCCGCGAGTCACTCAGCGGGCTCAGGTACAAGTTCGGAGGTCTTACGAGTTTCAAGGAGCCGCGAGTCACTCAGCAGGGCTCAGGTACAAGTTCAGAGGTCTTACGATCTTCAGGGAGCCGCGAGTCACTCAGCAGGGCTCAGGTACAAGTTCGGAGGTCTTACGATCTTCAGGGAGCCGCGAGTCACTCAGCAGGGCTCAGGTACAAGTTCGGAGGTCTTACGATCTTCAGGGAGCCGCGAGTCACTCAGCAGGGCTCAGGAGGGTCCAAGTTCCAGGAGCCGCGACCACGTCGGCAGGCTCTCGTTGTTCCAGCGTCGAATCTGCCGGACAGACCCAGAGCACCCCTTGTTATAGGTCGACCCCTCTTTGATGTCCGGAGTCTGTGCAGGCAGGGGTCTTGTCACCTGGGGGTCGCTTGTCGGGATTTCCTGCTATTGTCTTTTGATCCTTTCAGGGCCGGGTCGGGAGGAGTCCCAGACACCCAGCAGGCATGGAGCCAGCCCTCAGGGAGGCCGGAGGGCCGATCGAAACCCATCGTCCCGGGGGAGTTCAGAGGTGCGATAGAAACTGCTCCTCCCTCTCTCATCCCCTGGAAGCGTGATGTCCTCCAGCCGGAGTGGCGCCTCTAGGCCCAGGTCGCGCTGGGGCCGGGCGGCCATCTTGGTGCATGAAGTGGGCACGCGGGCCCGGGGTGGCCGAAAGGAGAGAGGCCAGGGACGGGGATGTCCGGGTCGGTGCGTGTGTCCTGGTGGGGAGGTTCGGCTGGGCCGTGTGCTTGGGCTGCAGGAACCAGGTTTCGGTGGTGCGGGGGCACGGAGGGCCATTCTCCGAGGCTGGGTCCAACACGCGTCCCCCCAGCTGAAAGCCGGAGAGAACTGCCCATCAGCTTGGGGGGTTCTCTTCGCTGAGGCGGAAGAACCGAGAGAGGCCGTCAGCATTGGCGTGGTCCGTACCAGGGCGGTGTTCCACGGTGAAATCCATCCCCTGGAGGGAGATTGACCACCGCAGTAGCTTGGGGTTTTCTCCTCGCATCTGCATGAGCCATCGCAAGGGCCGATGGTCAGTTTGGACTCTGAAATGGGTGCCGAACAGGTAGGGTCGTAGCTTTTTGAGTGCCCAGACCACGGCAAAGGCTTCGCGCTCTATGGTGCTCCATCTCTGTTCTCGGGGCAACAGCCGCCGACTGAGGAAGGCGACGGGCTGGTTAGGCCTTGGTCATTTACTTGGGACAGGACGGCCCCAATGCCATGCTCGGAGGCATCGGTCTGGACTATGAACTCCTTGGCGTAGTCGGGAGCCAGGAGGACGGGGGCAGTACACATGGCCTTTTTTAGGGCATCGAAAGCTTCCTGGCAGGCAGCCGTCCACTGCACTTTCTTTGGCTGTCCTTTAGACGTGAGTTCTGTGAGAGGGCCGACAAGGCTGCCATACCCCCGAATGAATCTTCGGTAGTAGCCCGTGAGTCCCAGAAAGGCTCGGACCTCCGTCTGGGTGATGGGTGGTTCCCAGGCCAGGATGGCGTCGATCTTTGGCTGTAGAGGGGCGACCTGGCCACTCCCAACCTGGTGCCCCAAGTAGACCACGGATCCTTGCCCGATCTGGCACTTGCTGGCTTTTACTGTGAGGCCTGCCTGGCGCAGGGCGGTTAGCACCCTCCGGAGGTGCTGGAGGTGCTCACTCCACTCGGAACTGAAGACAGCGATGTCGTCCAGATATGCCGCGCTGAACTGTTCTAGCCCGGCCAGGACCCTATTCACCAGTCGCTGGAAAGTGGCCGGGGCATTTTTCATCCCGAAGGGCATTACGCGGAAGCGGTAGTGCCCATCGGGGGTGGAGAAAGCGGACCGCTCCTTGGCCCCTTCGGTGAGCGCAATCTGCCAGTATCCGCAGGTGAGGTCGAATGTGCTGAGGAACCGGGCTGCCCCTAGTCGGTCAATGAGTTCGTCGGCTCGTGGAATGGGGTGGGCATCGGCTCGGGTAACGTCATTGAGCCCCCGGTAGTCCACGCAGAATCGGAGCTCGGGGGCGACACCGGGGGCCGCTGCCTTCGGGACCAGGACCACGGGGCTGGCCCAGGGACTGTCAGAGGGCTCGATCACCCCCAGGGTCAACATCTTCGAGACTTCCGCTTGAATGCAGGACCGGACCCGGTCAGGAACCCGGTAGGCTCGGTGTCTCACCGGCGGGCTGTCCCCGGTGTCCACATCATGAACACACCAGTTGGTGACCCGGGGGGTCAGGGAGAAGAGGTCGGAAAATTGTCTTAGGAGCTGGCGGCAGTCCGCTTGTTGCTGGGCAGTGAGGGCTGGGGAGAGGTTCACTCCTTCCACGGAGCCATCCTGCTCCTTGACACACAGGAGGTCCGGGAGGGGATCCGACTCATCTTCGGCCCCGTCATCGGTGGCCAGCAGGAGGCTCAGTTCTGTCCGCTGGAAGTGAGGCTTGAGGCGGTTCACGTGCAGGACCCGGAGGGGATCCCGAGGTGACTGGACGTCCACCAAGTATGTGACTTCACTCTTCCGCTCAACCACTTTGTAGGGCCCAGTCCATCGGTCCTGGAGGGCGCCAGGCTTCACGGGGGCCATGACCCACACCTGCTGGCCCGGCTGGAACTCGACCAGAGTGGCATTCTGGTCGTACCAGCGCTTCATCTCCTCTTGACTTGCCTCCAGGTTGGCCTCGGCCAGTTCTCGGAACTTCCTGGTCTGGTTCCGGAGGGCCAGGACGTATTGGAACACATCTCGGGGGGTGGTCTGGGGTGCTGCCTCCCACCCTTCCTTAACCAAACTGAGGGGACCTCGGACGGGGTGTCCATAGAGTAATTCAAACGGGCTGAACCCTAAGGACTTCTGGGGGACCTCCCGGTAAGCGAACAAGAGGCAGGGGAGCAGGACGTCCCACTTACGCCGGAGGGGCTCTTCTAGGCCAGCGATCATCCCTTTCAAAGTCCTATTAAACCTTTCTACTAGGCCGTTCCCTTGGGGATGGTACGGGGTGGTGAACTTATAGGACACCCCACATTGTTGCCACAGGGACGTCATATACTTCGGGATGAAATTAGTGCCGCGATCGCTCACGACCTCGCGGGGAAAACCCACCCTGGAAAAGATCCCCATCAGGGCCCGGCCCACCACGGGGGCCGTAATGGTGCGTAGGGGAATAGCCTCAGGATAGCGGGTGGCGTGGTCCACTAGGACCAAGATGAAACGGTGGCCTTGGGAGGTGGGGGGGTCCAGTGGTCCCACGATGTCGATTCCGACTCGTTCAAAAGGGGTACTGACGACCAGGAAGGGTTGGAGGGGAGCCTTGCACTTCCCCCCACTCTTCCCACTAGCCTGGCACGTGGGGCAGGACTTGCAGTAGGCTTCTACCGCTGCTCTCATTCTAGGCCAGTAAAAATGGGTCACGAGACGGCTGTAGGTCTTGTCCTGACCCAGGTGGCCGGCGAGGGGGACGTCGTGGGCTAAGCCCAGGAGGAAATCTCGGAAGCGGAGGGGTACCACCAGTACCCGTCCGGATCCCAGCTCCACCGACTTCTGCTCACTGTACAAAATGTTATTTTCCCAATAGATTCGGTGTGTCCCGGTCTGGTCACCTGCGGCTTGGCCCTCGGCCTGGCGCTGCAGCCCGACCAGGGAAGGACAAGTGGCTTGCTCCCGGCAAAATTCTTCCCGAGTGGGCCCGCCCTCGTGGCGCCAATGGGCCAACTCGGGTAGATCTCCCAACTCGGGGACCGGGGCAGGGTCGGATGGTGCGAGTTCGTCGCGGGCGACGGACCCTTCTGATGGGAGGACGGGAGGACCCTCGGCGGGGACTGCACTGGTCGGGGTGCTTTCGACTTCTCTCCGGGGAGTGAGTCGGGCTGACATAGATCGGGTGGTGGCGCACACCCACTCGGGGAGTCCCATCATTCCCAGGTGGGCCTTGCGCTCGACGTGCTTCCAGGGAGAACTCTCCAGGTCGTTCCCTAAGAGGCAGTCGACTGGCTGGGAGGTTCTTACGGCCACCTTGAGTTTACCTATCACCCCTCCCCACTCAAACGGCACCAGGGCCACCTGACACATACTTTCTCTATTGTCTGCGGATATGACTGGGCAAAAGACGTTGGGGAGGATCTGCTCCTCGGGGACTAGGTGCCTGAGGACACCGGTGATACTGGCCCCGGTGTCCCGCAGGGCCTCTACCTGGTGGCCATTGATCTTGACGAGCTGCCCGTATTTCTGTGTGTTGGAGGGTAGGAGGCTACCAGGGATCATCTCCCTATCTCCCAGGGATACTAGGGCCATCGCTGCGGGTTCCCACTCCTCGGCTTCCTCAACCTCCTCCCCCAGGGCTACGTTGGCTATCTGTCTCGCAGGGGTGGTAGGGGAGACTTGGGTGGCCATGGGGCACTCTGGGTCATTGGCGTAGTGCCCGGGTTTCTGGCAACGGAAACATGTGACGGTCACCCGGTGTCCCCGCCTCCCAGGGGGCCCTGTCACCGGTGGGGGGGGCGCCGGGAAAGGTGGAGGTGGAGGTTGTGTCTTCGGGGGGCTAGGCTGGGACTCTCTCGGCCCTCCCTGGTTCCCTCCCCCTCTCTGGTGGGGTGGTCCCTGACTGGCTCGGGGGTACTCTCCTACCATGCCCCGGGAGACCCGGGTGTTGTTCCACAGCCAGCTTCCGGGGATCTGTGAGCTTGCTGTCAAGCAGATGCTGACGGAGTTCTATGAAGCAGTTCGCCGCCAGATGTTCCCACAACATGAGGTCAGTGAGTTCGGCAAGGGTGGTGACTTTGCTGCCCTTGATCCACCCATCGAAGGCCCGACTGAAAAAGTTTACATACTCCACCCAGGTGGTGCCCGGGATCTTCCTGCAGTCCTGGAACCGCTGACGGTACATTTCTGGGGTGAGGCCGTATCTTGTGAGTAGAGCCTCTTTCATGTGGCTGTAGGAGGTCTGCAGGGAGAGGGGTAGGAGAGGGGTAGGTAGAGCAGGGTGTCCCTTCCTTCGCTCAGAAACCGCCCCCACAACCCCGCCCCCCAGTCCTTCTGCGGGATCCGATGGGAGGTCATGGCGACCTCGTAGGCCCTGAACCATTGCTGAATGTCATCGTTTTTATAATATTCCTTGACCACATCCTTGGGGATGTGGACCTTCTGTTCCGCTGGGGAGGCCGTCTCTCGGTTTCCCGGGGGCCTTCCTTCCTCGCTTCTGGCCTTGAGCTCGATTTCTTTCAAGCTGCGTTCGTGCTCTAGTTGGAGCTTCCTTCCTTCGTGCTCCTGTTGGAGCTTCTTTTCTTCTAGTTCGCCTTGTACACGCATTTGCTCTACTGCTAGCTTTTTTTCCGCTAACTTCAATTCGCCCTCGATTTTGAGTTTGGCTAACTCGAGTTCATGATTGCGGCTTCTCTCTCTGTCCGCGAGCTCTTCCGGGGATAGGCCCCCGTCTGGTACGATGCCTCGCACCTGATTGCTACTGCTTTCACTTTGGGGGGGTTCGGCTTCGTCGGGGCGCTCCCCCGTGCCTTCCGGGCGGGAGGCCCCGGTCTCCACCCAAGTTTTCAGTGCTTTCTGCAAATCCTCTTTAGTGTTGAGACCAGTGGTAGCGATTTTAAGTTCTTTGCAAAATTGCTTTAGCTCTTTGTGTGTGTATTCTTCTAGCTGCTCCACCTGGAACACCCTGTTGGCGTTGGTTTCTGCGGGGCTCACGGCGCTTCCTTCTGCCATCTTTGTCGGTAGTGCTTCCGTTGTTCACGGTACGATCTCTAGGTGATGGGCCCGAATCCCACCGCTGCCACCAATGTTAGACGGCGACCTCAGAGGAGCCTGGAAGGGGTCCTGACTACCCTGAGACCCACCCTTAAAGTATCGTAGCCGGGCACTGGCGGGAGACTCCCCAGGGGGAGGAATCTCGTATCTAGGATCGTACTTCTGGCACCACACGACACAGAGTGACCACACCGGGTATTCTGAGAAAACAATCTTTATCAAGTAGGTTATCACGGCAAATATGTACAAGGTGAGTCTCGGAAGGGGTAGGGTAGCGGGACAGTCTCTGGTAAAGGTTCAAAGCAGGGACGTATCCGGCGCACAGCTCACAATCCTCGAGCTGGGGGATACGATGTTGTAGTCGGGGTCCGGCGGGACCGTGAGAGTCTGTTGGAGCCGCGAGTCACTCAGCGGGCTCAGGTACAAGTTCGGAGGTCTTACGAGTTTCAAGGAGCCGCGAGTCACTCAGCAGGGCTCAGGTACAAGTTCGGAGGTCTTACGATCTTCAGGGAGCCGCGAGTCACTCAGCAGGGCTCAGGTACAAGTTCGGAGGTCTTACGATCTTCAGGGAGCCGCGAGTCACTCAGCAGGGCTCAGGTACAAGTTCGGAGGTCTTACGATCTTCAGGGAGCCGCAAGTCACTCAGCAGGGCTCAGGAGGGTCCAAGTTCCAGGAGCCGCGACCACGTCGGCAGGCTCTCGTTGTTCCAGCGTCGAATTTGCCGGACAGACCCAGAGCACCCCTTGTTATAGGTCAACCCCTCTTTGATGTCCGGAGTCTGTGCAGGCAGGGGTCTTGTCACCTGGGGGTCGCTTGTCGGGATTTCCTGCTATTGTCTTTTGATCCTTTCAGGGCCGGGTCGGGAGGAGTCCCAGACACCCAGCAGGCATGGAGCCAGCCCTCAGGGAGGCCGGAGGGCCGATCGAAACCCATCGTCCCGGGGGAGTTCAGAGGTGCGATAGAAACTGCTCCTCCCTCTCTCATCCCCTGGAAGCGTGATGTCCTCCAGCCGGAGTGGCGCCTCTAGGCCCGGGTCGCGCTGGGGCCGGGTGGCCATCTTGGTGCATGAAGTGGGCACGCGGGCCCGGGGTGGCCGAAAGGAGAGAGGCCAGGGACGGGGATGTCCGGGTCGGTGCGTGTGTCCTGGTGGGGAGGTTCGGCTGGGCCGTGTGCTTGGGCTGCAGGTACCAGGTTTCGGTGGTGCGGGGGCACGGAGGGCCATTCTCCGAGGCCGGGTCCAACACCATGTATACTGAACTCCTAGCCCCCTGATTAATGGAGATGTATTACCGAGCAAAGAAGGTTGGGAGACTACTGGGATCCATGAGAGAAGCTCTAGTTATCCCGTTACTAAAACCAGGGAAACAGGCCTCCAATAAAGCTGGGTATAGACCACTCTCCATGCTCAATCTGTATTACAAAATCCTGAGTAAAATTCTAGCCATGCGTCTCCTGCTGCATATGTCATACCTTAGCCAACAGGATCAGAAGAGGTTCATACTGTCTTGCAATTCAGCAATGAACGTACGGAGCATATTGCGAACATTAGAGGCGTATTCTTATTGCGAAGAGGAAGCGGCCGTCTTTACAGTTGAGTTAGAAAAGGCCTTTGAGAGTCTTGAATGGCCATATTTATTCCAGATGATGCTGAAATTTGGATTAGGGGCAGACTTTGTGGCATGGACAGACTTACTATTCATGGACTCTAGAGCTAGAGTTAAGATTGGGAGGCTAATATCAGAAAGTTACAAGGTAAATAGGGTAACGCGGCAGAGGTGCTCCCTGACACCACTTTTATTTGCCCTAGCCATTAGGGCCAGCACGGCAAACTCCTATCAGGGCCTGGAAGTCTTAGGTCAAATTCATCATATAGCGCTATACACTGATGATTTCCTGCATTTTCTTTGTAATTAGAGGGAAGACCTGGATGGAGCACAGGACCTCCTAGTGAGCCTGGGGAGAGTGGAGGGCCTCAAAGTGAAGTAGACAAAATCATGCCTCTTCCCCAACACAGCGGGACAAGAGACACCACAGGCCGCAGACAGAGTACTATGGGAGAACAGATGCCTGCCCTACCTAGGAATGCAGGTCTTCCATATCCAAACAGACCTATTAGAAGGTAACGTGGGAAAAGCGATCATAGGTGTTAAATCAGGCTTTGAATTCTGAGGGACTCTTACCTTATCAGTGGCGGGTAGAGTAGCTTTGCTGAAGATGGTGACTCTACCAAGATTATTATATTTCTTTTGGTTACTCTCGGTCTGGATCCCGGAAGGGGTGCTCCTACACCTACAGACACTGGTGACGTCACTCATATGGGGAGTGGATGCAGGGTAGCACTGACCACCCTTACGAAACCAAAGGCAGCGGGTGGGCTGACATTGCCAGATTTTTTAATATTACTATATAGCTGCACAACTGCATATGGCTCACAAGTTGGGTTGCTAGGCGAGTGAGGGGAAATGAACAACTGGACGCTGAAACCACAAACCTGAACCTCTTATCCCTTGTGGTCTTACATCTGTCCATTAAGGAGAGAGATTGTACCACCGAATTAAAAGTGACTCACAAATGCTGGATCAGAAGTTTACAAAGGTCCACAACTAGACAACCATATGCTCCAGATACCCCTCTATTAATTTGTAAGGAACTACCACATGGGGGTGACTGGGGAGGGCTAGAGGAGTGGGTAATAGCAGAAGTTACCACTGTGGGAATGGTATATAAAGACGGCACCTTGTTGCTGTTTAATGATCTTAGGTAACGATATGATGTGTCTCAGGGACACTTTTTACTACTCTCTGCCCTCACAGCGGCAAGACATAAAGAATGGGGAGGGGGGCTCTCAGAGCCACCATTATCAGAAGGGTGACAATAAGTAGTGTCTGCCTCTGGGACATAAAAGGCAGTTACCTGCCTATAGCGACAGCTCCGTAATGCGTCACTCCCAGCCCTAAATACTCTACAACAAAGGTGGGTAGAAGACCTAGGGGAACCCATAGATGAGAAAACATGGGATGGGCTTGTGGAATGAGTGAGCAAGTTCTCTGGAAATGCCAGGCTTCAACTAATTAACTTCTAAGTCCTTCATAGAGCATAACTCACACCGGCCGCGTTAACAGATAATTTAACATAAGGATAGCGGTATGCCCCAGATGCAATGACGAGGGAGAGGAATTCTTCCACATGATTTAGACCTGTCCGAAACTACAGAGCTTTTGGAAGGAGATAACCACAGTACTGACAAAAGCGACAGCGAGGGAAGTGGCCTCAACACCAGGACATTGCCTTTTACACTGGTTTCCCCACAGTTCTAAAAATAAGGAAACCAGTCAATTTCAGGACATTGGACTTTTAATGTTCAAACGAGAGATCACTAGTCATTGGAAGATACAACAGGGCCCCAGAGCAGATAGGTGGAGGAGGGAGCTCATAAAATGGGCAGACTGCAAGGAGGCAAAAGAGAAGCCAGAAGAAATGGGAGCGAGAAATCCCTAGAATCAGCAAGAGCAAGGGGAACGTTGGTGACTTTACTTAAACACCCAGAAACAGACCGGGGGGGGGGGATATGGAGGCACAATGACACCTGGGGACAGAGTTGTTAGAGCTCACAGCCAACATGAGCAGGGACCTAGCATAGCCTGATCAATACAGAATACCCAAGAAACGCGCACTAGGGGCGGAGGGGGAATAGATACACTAGAGACACGTCTACCCAATGTCATGTAGGATATAGGTAAAGACAGTCACACACCAAGACATTCTTTGCAGGGGAAGGGGCGGGGGGGAGTTGATGGCCACATACGAGAAGCAGATGAGTACACTTTGTGGCCCCTAGCACAGTGGCTATAGAATATCGCAGATGACGGACAAGTTATTAAATGACAATTAAAGGTAGAAAAGAGGAGCGCCCACAGTGCTTGAAGCTGTCAATCGAGAAGTATCACAGGAGGAAAGGTCAGAAGGTACTAGGAGCCATTATGCTCTGTATGAAACTAGTGTACTTGTACTGCCGACTGTAAGAAGTTTTTCTTAATTAATTGTTCAATAAAATTTGTTTAAAAAAAAAAAAAAGTAGCAGCAAGAACAAAGGAAACTATTGCCCAGGATTAATTACAAAGCCCATAACTCTTGATAAATCTTCAAAGACGAGGGAATTTTTAAGTGGACAGTTACAGAATTTATGATTCTAACAATAGGGAAAGGGCCATGAAATGTTGAGCTTAATTTAGAGGAATGAATAGAGTGTGGTAAATATTTAGCAGGCGGCCAAACAATATCCCCTATCTCATAGTCGGTGGCTGGATGTCAGTGACTTTTAGCCTGTAATCTCTGCTTTTCTTGCATTGCTTGCAGTTGTCGAAAAAAGGTATTTTTGCTTTTTCTTCCGAATTTGGGTAAATTCTAAACAGCTGGAAAAAAATCTTCAACATTTGTGATACTCGGAGGGAAATGGGGATTAATTAATTTGCTGTAAAAAAATGGACTGACGTCGGTAGAAGAAGGTCTGACATTATTAAATGTAAATTCAGCTGTTGGAAGAAGACATGTTAATTGACTTCACAGGCTGTAGGAAAACATCCAAGATATTATTCTAGAAAATGATTTAATTTCTCAATTTGTCTAATAACTTTTCTGTGGCTCTTTAACATTTTAATTACTTTCTTAGATATTTCTATCATGTAGAACTATACTGTGGGCCTCTGTAAGACAAAGTGCTGTCCAAATACCATATAGTGTGAAAATATCAGTGAGGAATGTTTTGACAATATATATAACATTTGGAATCTTATGGCTTGAAGAAAAATTTGCTCTTTTAGTGATCAAAACAACTGGAAAGGTGTTGCTGATTCAAAACTGATTGAACATTTTTTAAACTGTTTTTAGAGGCATTTTAAATACATTTGTACGCAGTCCAATTGAGAGCATCAATAATTGTTTACATAATAGTAACCACAGATATTCCACAGAATACATTCAAATAAGCATGCCTCAGTTAAGGTTTCAGTGAATAGGCTGCATCATTTCAAGAACGGAGAACAGTATGACGCAATAAAGCCTGCTAAAATGTTCTCAGTTTGGACCTTTGGGTTTGGCTTCTCCAAGTGCTCCTGTCTGCCTTCTTCCCCAATGGGTGTAAGCTGTGTCCCTCACATGGAGTCGTGCAATTTTAAAATACGAAAGACAGTCTATCCCAGCTGGGGACTGACAAACCAATAGAGCACAATAACATTTCTGAACAACTGTGTGGGGGGAATCACAGTACCCAGCCATAGGTGGGTATATGCGGGAGAGGCTCCCAAGGTGCTCATTAACTTTGAACAGGAATACGGCCAGCGGCAGTCCAGTGAAAATTCTCCTCAAGTAGGGGTCACTAGCTCAGGGGGCTTTTCGGTGAGTGGGGGGGGGGGGGCGCAGAGGCCCCTGGCAAGAGCAGGCGTGTTCTGAGTCACTCTCCCAAAATCCCTCCCTTCGGCCCTCACCCAAGGTTTCCACCCATCGTGTCTGGGTTAATAGGTAAATCAACGACTGGTTCCTCTTCAACATTGGGGCATTCCCAGGTCTCAAGCACCTCTGCACAGGCCCGATATGGGTCACCTAGGTACCACTTTTGCCTCTTCCCTCAGTATTGCCCTCTCCACTGCACTTGCGGTGACGTCATTCATCCATACTCCCAACTCGGGGCCTTCTCTAGACTTCCAGGCCATCGCTATCCTCCATCTCGACAATGCAAAGGCCAGATCCAGAGAACTGTTCCCCATCGTTCGGATCTTGGGCCTAGAGAATCTACCCAGGAGGCACACCTCTTATCAATCCTACCAGGGTGCGAATAAGGGAGGTGTTCAGTTTGCCCAGCCCCCCCTAACGTCTGCAAGCAGGGAAGTCCCACGTGATGTGGCAACAATCTGCATCAAGATGTGTGCACATCGCAGGCAGCCTCTGGTGTCCCCACCAGATATTGTCCTGAGTCAGTGAGGCATCAGATATGTCTAGTGTATATAATAGAATGGAATATATTTCAGTCTTGTATTGCAAGACACCTTATGGGGATATTCATGTGCTCTTTTCCACTCTGGCTCAGTGAAATATCTGCCCACCACTGTTTCCCTAATTTCCTTAAGCGTGCCCAGATGTTGCATCAGCATCCAGTTCAGTGCCTTGTAGAGCCAGGTTGCCAAACGACTACCCGACCCCAGCATTAGCTGAAGTTGGAGCACCAAATGGGTCAGAGGTTCATTGTTGCCTCTATCCCATAGATCCCAAAATGCCCGCACTAGGGTCTCGTATATAGGGAATTGGCCTAGGGGCAGTGTGTGTCCACTGGCAGCTACTCCAAGGGCATCAGGACACTCATATGAAAGCAGTCTTTCATCCTCGCCAGCCCAAATATAGACCATTCACTCAACTGTTCCGTTATAAAGTGAGATGATGGTGTGCCATGCGGGAGGCCTATAAGTGTCAGCCTTGGGGCGTAGAGATGTTTCCTCCCAGTCACAGCAGGACCAACAATGAAGTGCAGCCGCCAGCAGGGGCCGAGTCTCAAGTTCTTCACACCCTGTTTAAGCAGCCTGGCCGGGAGGGCCCCTGTGTTTGGCCCCAACCCCTATCGGGCCAAGCTCCTCCTGGTGGTTGCCCTCAAGCCAAAAGATGACCGATCGGAGCTGAGCTTCCATGACTTAAAGCTCAAAGTCAGGGAACCCTCGCCCACCAGCACTTGGAAGGCATTGGAGAACTGCCAAGGACACTCTGTGGCGACCACCATCCCAAATCAGGTTTCTGGGCACTATGTCAAATTGCTGTGACCATGGCCCAGGCACGTTAACCGACAAGTTAATTAAGTACTATAGCAAACTCAGGACCATCGCCATTTTGAAAATGGCTGTGCGCACCGCAGGTGGCAATTTGAGCACCTCTAGAAGGGAATGCACGACTTTAGGGAGTGCAGAGCTCCACCCAAATTACTTTCCCGTAAATCCTCCAACCTGCAATAAATCTGAATGCCCAGATATGAAAGGTTTGCGGAGCCCAAGTCAGGCCCGTGGGATAGGCCGTGGACGATCTAGTACAACTGGGAATAGACATGTTTTTACTCTTTTGAACCTCAAGTCGGAAAGAGAACCAAACTCATAGAGCAGCTGTACCATGTCTCTAGCATCTGAGGCCCCATTTGCTAAATGAAGCAGGAGGTCATCAGCCCACAAGGAGACTATTTTCTCCTGTCCACCCACCATGAAGCCTCTGCCCTCCTGCCTAAGGCATTCCGCAAAGGGCTCAATCTCTAGGGAAAACAACAGAGGGGATAAAGGCCATCCCTGGAGAGTTCCTCTTAGACACCATACTGCTTCGTGACTGTGGAACCCACCCACGCTGTGACCATTGGGTGGGAGTATAATAACCGTATCCATCAAATCCAAGGATCCACCAGAGCCATCCTATGTATTACCACCTCCCAAAAAATCCCACTTGACTGTATTGAATACTTTCTTAACATCTTCGGACATGATCATGGCATTAGGTGCAGAGTGCAAGTCTGGGTGGTACAGTACATTGTACAACCGCTGTAGGTTAATGAAATTATTATGTGTGGGTATAAAACCATTCTGGTCTGTGTGGATGAGTAGTTGAACGCGCTGCATCGTTTGCATCACCAACATTTTGCTCAGTATTGGGGAGTGAGACCACCAGTGTCTCCTTGGTTGAGGCTGGAACACTCCAGTTCTATATGACTCAGCATAGACTGCTGCCAACCTGGAAACATGTACATCAGTGTAGGCTGTTTAAATTTCCACTAGTAGTCCATCAGGCCCTGGGGTTTTGCCTGCAGCCCTGTCTTTATTAGCACTTTTAATTTCCGCCAAAACCTCCCTCACCCCTTGAGGCAATGTCTGGATTGTTAGTCGCTCTAGGTAAGTACCCATTGTCTCAGCCGGCACCCAAGTCAGGCATTGATAGAGGTCAAAATAATAATCCTGGAAGGTTACATTGATATCCTTAGGGAAATATAGTGTTACTCCACCCGGGGCTAATACGCAGGTTATAGGAGCAACTTTATTCTCTGACCGAACAATCCAGCCCAGCAGTCGGCCGGTCTCCCCTCCTCCTTGTGGGCCATTTTAACATATGTCCTATAATTAGGGCGCTGCAGGTGCTCCAACGCCACATTGCACTCCTCTTTCACACCCCACAGTTGTGCATGTGAGTCTGGGTCTGTGCTCACATTTTTATACAGAGTGTGTAAGACGCCCTCTAGAGTTTTTAGTCCCCTGTCCAATTCCCTTCTTGTTCCCACCAATTTTTCCAGGCAGTGTCCCCGGATAATCCCATTCCACCAAATGCTGTACCTGGATTGAGTTCAAAGTATCCTGTAAGGGGCATCCGTGAGGACTGCCGTATTCAGTCTACATGCAGGTATTTCTGGGCAGTCATCTCACAGCTGAAAGCCCATCAATAAGAGGCTATGACCTGAAAAATGCGGCCAAGGCATTCCTTTCTAGTCACATACTGGCTCAGGCAGCTCTTTCAGAAGTAGTGATCGATCTGTGTGTGGGGTTGGTGCATGTGAGTAGTAGGAATAGACTCTGGTAACATTGTTTTGCATACTCCAGGTGTCTTCAAACCCCCAAGTATAACCAGTACTAAACGTCCACACCCATCTTATGAGCTGTCGCCCCAGGCAATGGCAGAAGTGAGAAGTCAAGATCTGTGTCAAGCACACAGTTGAAGTCACCCCTCTAATCAAAGCGTCAGTGTGAAGGTGACTTAGAGGTGCAGAGACTGAATGTAGGAATGCGACTTGGTCCTCATTAGGTGCACAGACAATTTCCAGTGCAATCTGTCTACCATATAATCTGCCCTAAGACCCATACATACTGTCCCTCCTTGTCCATTGTAGTGTTCATTACTTTGAAGGAGGCCCTTACCTGCACCCACTGGAGAGCCCCCCTGGTGAATGCAGAGTATTCTGTCACAAACATCTGCCCTCTCCAACGGCACAGCAAACGTGCAACCTTCACCCCCACGAGATGGGTTCCCTGCACCAAGGCAATGTGTATCCTAACTATGCCTAAGATGACTGTGTATATTGTGCAGTTTAGTTGCAGACCCCATTCCTATTATGCTCCAGGTCGGAATGTGAGGCCTAGGCATGCGTCAGCCATCAGGTGGTTCAGTTAGTGTTTTTCTCAGCAGCGCCTCTGTGCCTCCCCCTGTTACAGGGTGGTTTTTAACCCTATAAATGTGCTATTTATAATAATAAGACACATGTGTGAAATGCAGGAACTGAGTCAGAACTGAGTCAGAGTGACACTTTATTAAATAACAATTTTAAGCCTTAAGGTGCCGATTCCGGTCCTGTAAAACCCGGGTACGAATGGTCGTACGTAGCGTATTCTCCGTACGACTCGTACCCGGGAAATGCACCTTACAAACCAGCAAGTACGATTCGTACAGAAATACCATTTCCGTACGAATCGTAAAAAACTACTTGCGACGAAAAAATACCCACAATTCCGATCCGGGACATCGCGTACGTGACGTCCGGACGGAGTCAGGCAGCGTTCTACGGACCAGCAAGTACGATTCGTGCCTACGTCACTTCGCACGGATCATTTTTTACGGCAGCCAAAAACTCCCGGGAAATTGAGGACGACCCGAAGAAGGAGCAGCGGTACGCGACGGACAGCCATGGACCCATCCTACGTGTCATCCCAGCCCTCCTAGCCTACGACCTGGTGCACCGAAACCGCCGCGCACGCCGCAGAAGGTCAGCACAACACCCTGGGGCAAAGGGGGGGCGAGGGGCAGGAAACATAACCTCTACCTAATTTAAAATATACCATATACTGGCCATACATCACCTCCAGGGTCTGGTCACTTCGGGGGGCGTGTCCACCAATCCCCGCGTACGCGTACCCGTCACCACTACAATGGTGGTACGGCCCGTAACCACGCCCTCAGAGCGTGGGTACGGCCCGTACCACCATTGGAGTGGTGATGTAGGGGTATGCGTGGTACGGGCCGTACCCACGCTCTGAGGGCGTGGGTACGGCCCGTACCACCATTGGAGTGGGGATGTAGGGGTACGCGCCGTACCCACGCCCTCAGAGCGTGGGTACGGCCCGTACCACGCGTACCCCTACATCACCACTCCAATGGTGGTACGGGCCGTACCCACGCTCTGAAGGCGTGGTTGCGGCCCGTACCACCATTGGAGTGGTGATGTAGGTGTACGCGCTGTACCCACGCCCTCAGAGTGTGGGTACGGCCCGTACCACCATTCGAGTGGTGATGTAGGGGTATGTGCTGTACCCACGCCCTCAGAGCGTGGGTACGGCCCGTACCACGTGTACCCCTACATCACCACTCCAATGGTGGTATGTGCCATACCCACGCTCTGAGGGCGTGGGTACGGCCCGTACCACCATTGGAGTGGTGATGTAGGTGTATGTGCCATACCCACGCCCTCAGAGCGTGGGCACGGCCCGTACCACCATTGGAGTGGTGATGTAGGGGTAGGCGCCATACCCACGCCCTTAGAGCGTGGGTACGGCCGGTACCACGCGTTGAGGGTGTGGGTACGGCGCATACCCCTACATCACCACTCCAATGGTGGTTCGGCCCGTACACACGCTCTGAGGGCGTAGGTACGGCCCGTACCACCATTGAAGCGGTGATGTAGGGGTACGCATGGTACGGGCCGTACCCACACTCTGAGGGCGTGGGTACGGCACGTACACCTACATCACCACTACAATGGTGGTACGGGCCGTACCCATGCCCTCAGAGCGGGGGTACGGACCGCATCACCCGTACCTCTAGGGCACCAGTACATTAGTGATACAAGGCGTACACACGCCACGAATGTTGGCTTAGGGCCTGGTGCAGCATATAACCAGTATATTGGGGTGTGTTCATGGCCAGGACAGCAGTGTACAGCACCAAGGGTGCGGGTGGGTGGGTGGGTGTCTGCCAAGGAGTCCCAGCAGTGGACATAGACATGTGAGGGGTGGGTGCCTGTCACTCCCAGCAGTGGACAGAGACATGTGAGGGGTGGGTGCAGAGGAATACCAGCAGTTGACAGAGACATGTGAGGGGTGGGTGCCTATCACTCCCAGCAGTGGACAGAGACATGTGAGGGGTGGGTGCAGAGGAATACCAGCTGTGGACAGAGACATGGGGGTGGGTGCCTATCACTCCCAGCAGTGGACAGAGACATGTGAGGGGTGGGTGCCTATCACTCCCAGCAGTGGACAGAGACATGTGAGGGGTGGGTGCCTAACACTCCCAGCAGTGGACAGAGACATGTGTGGGGTGGGTGCAGAGGAATACCAGCAGTGGACAGAGACATGTGAGGGGTGGGTGCCTATCACTCCCAGCAGTGGACAGAGACATGTGAGGTGTGGGTGCCTATCACTCCCAGCAGTGGACAGAGACATGTGAGGGGTGGGTGAAGATGAATACCAGCATTGGACAGAGACATGTGAGGGTTGGGTGCCTATCACTCCCAGCAGTGGACAGAGACATGTGAGGGGTGGGTGCAGAGGAATACCAGCAGTGGACAGAGACATGTGAGGGGTGGGTGCCTATCACTCCCAGCAGTGGACAGAGACATGTGAGGGGTGGGTGCCTAACACTCCCAGCAGTGGACAGAGACATGTGAGGGGTGGGTGCCTATCACTCCCAGCAGTGGACAGAGACATGTGAGGGGTGGGTGCAGAGGACGCCCAGCAGTGGACAGAGACATGGGGGTGGGTGCCTATCTCTCCCAGCAGTGGACAGAGACATGTGAGGGGTGGGTGCAGAGGAATACCAGCAGTGGACAGAGACATGTGAGGGGTGGGTGCCTATCACTCCCAGCAGTGGACAGAGACATGTGAGGGGTGGGTGCAGAGGAATACCAGCAGTGGACAGAGACATGTGAGGGGTGGGTGCCTATCACTCCCAGCATTGGACAGAGACATGTGAGGGTTGGGTGCCTAACACTCCCAGCATTGGAATGAGACATGTGAGGGGTGGGTGCAGAGGAATACCAGCAGTGGACAGAGACATGTGAGGGGTGGGTGCACAGGACTCCCAGCAGTGGAGAGAGACATGGGGGTGGGTGCCTATCACTCCCAGCCGTGGACAGAGACATGTGAGGGGTGGGTGCCTAACACTCCCAGCAGTGGACAGAGACATGTGAGGGGTGGGTGCAGAGGACTCCCAGCAGTGGACAGAGACATGGGGGTGGGTGCAGAGCACTCCCAGCAGTGGACAGAGGCATGGGGGTGGGTGCCTATCACTCCCAGCAGTGGACAGAGACATGTGAGGTGTGGGTGGAGAAGAATACCAGCAGTGGACAGATTCATGGGGGTGTGTACATCATGATCAGATGAGCACAACTCCATGGGTGTATGTACGCATCCCTAATGTTTGACTATGTTGATAGTGCCATAATAACACATCACTGACAGCAGTGTCCCACTCCCATGAGGATGAATGTCCTTCCCCCACTGCATGACACAACACATGTGGGTGTGAGGACAAATGACACATGCATACCCACCCCTGGCGGATGCAGCACAATACACACACAGAGATCATGCCACAAGACTGTATACTCATGTCAATGGCCACTACACTAAGAGAGCCAAAGGGAACACACACTGTCACGCACATCCCAGGACTGATAGGAATGTACAGGTGCTGGGACAGGCACCAAGATGTTGCCTCTCATGGAAGGAGTAGGGTGGACTTCCTACAGATACAATGCCCACATTTGTCAGTCAGGTGCTCAAATACCCTGCAGAACAAGTACCAAATGTGTGCTAGGCTGGGATGACACACATGCATAGTGCGGAAAATGCTGAATGTCGCCATTAAGGCATGAAAACATACTCAATACACAAGTACAGTGACTAGCAAGGATGGCACAGAGGATGCAGCCGGAGACATTGCTTAGCAGGCATGGCCATAGTTGAAGGGATCCGTCACCAACAAAGGAAATGTAGACACAGGTCAGCACAACAAAAGTGCAACTCCCTGCAGGGTAGATGTCAGGTGCCACAGAGGAAGGAACAGTCCTTGGGACAATGTCTCCAAACACAAATAGCACACATGACCAAATATACTTTACAGAGACATTGTGACGGCACACAGATACCATGGTCCACCCCATTAGCATCAGACTACAACTTTTTCCCAAAACATAACACATTACCACCCCCCCAACTCCGGGACCATCAGCACCCACATCAATACCTGAAATGCAAATGTGTTCAAACTGAAAAGAAAATGCTTTATTCAGCATTAAATGAAAATGTAGTTAAGGACACTATTTACAAAGGCACATGGCCAGTCCAGATCTGAAGTCCTTGGGGGGGCACATGGCCACGCGTCTCCCCTAGCTTGCCTGCACATTAGAACCCTCAGGTTCGTCGACTGGGGGGGGGGCATCATGTGGGGAAGGACCAGGCACCGCAGGGACAGGAGGTGGAAGGGTAGGTGTGGTGGGTGCAGGGACGGACGCCTCCACCACAGGGGGTGGGGCAGCGCCAAAGGTGGAGGTCAGCTCGGCTCTGCACACTGCTGCCAGGTTGTCCAGTGTCTCCCCTTCACCCGAAGAAAACACAGCCTCAAAGGAGGGGGGGGGTTCGGAGTGATGGGGTGCAGCGCTACTGGGGGAGGGGAGGACGGGGGGGGACTCAACTCCCCCACCCGTGGAGTGCCGTTCCCATTTGCGGGAGAGCCAGAGGGGCTGAGGCCCAGCACAGCCAAGTAGGCCTCTTCTTCAGGATGTGTGGAAGGGGAGCCGAGGGGAGTGCCTTTGGAGGGACTGGTTAGTGCGCCATGTGGCCTCGGACTGTGGCTGCGTATATGCGTGTGTGCCCCAGACCCATTGGGTGTGCCCTCATCCCCCTGAGTGTGCGTGCCAGGAGGAGTGCGCTTGCCCTTACGTGGTGGTGTGCAGCCTGTGTCTGGTGGGGTGCGTGCTTGGGAATGTCTGTGTGTGCTTGGGACAGGTATGGGAGTGGGAAGTGTGGATGGTGCAGGGGTAGCGGGGGGGACGAAGCACTGCAGGAGACTCACTGCTGCCGTCAGTGAAGAGTCCATGGACCTCAGCAACATCCGTTGGTCAGACATCGCTGATGACATGCCCTCCATGTACGACACCATCTGTGTCATCATTCGGGTGCGGCCATGGAGGACATTCAGCATCGATGTCTGGCCAACCTGCAACTGCCGCAGAATGTCCACAGACTCTGCAGTGAGGGCAGCAGGGGAGACAGGGGGCAGGGGGTGCGGTGCCTGGCACGAAGGAGACACGGTGTTGCCTAGCACGGACAGAAGGGACCAGAGCAACTGGGAGGGCGGTGATGGGAATGGAGGGGGCGGTGACAGATGTAGTGCTGCTGCCAGGTGTCGTAGCAGCCTCTGCCCCCTGGAGGAGCTCAGCCTCGGACCCGTCAGCATCGTAGTCAGTGTTGTCACTAGACAGGTCCTCCGCCTGACTCCCCTCGCCCTCCGTGCCACTTGCTCCCACAGACTCGGCAGCAGTGGTGGCAGCGGTGCTGGATCCCTCCTCCACGTCCGTGCAGGTGTCTCCCTTGGTGTCCTCCAATGATGCTGTGGGCAAGGTGAAGAGACAGAAAATAATCAGTCACCTGTATACTACAGACACATGAGTCCAAACAAAAATGTCACAGTGCATATCAGGAAATGCATCATGAGTAACATCTAGAATAGTCCGCACATATGTAACCATGCACTCCCCAGTTGGTTGACCCACCATGACACTTGGAAACAATGGAGATCATGACACAACAGCAAATAACTTGACATCGAATTATACTGAGAAGCCAGTGTCTGGGGACAGTTGAGCACAGCAAGAATATGAATCCATGCCACCTCTTGTTCACTGTGAACGAAACAGTATTGGTGCACCCAAGGGCAAATAACACACCTCAATGCTGAAGGTGTCCCCACACTCTGAGACCTGTGAGTACTAAGGAAACCATAGCCAAAAACATTGCAATCCCTTGGGACTCACAACACTTTACACAATGTACATGTTTAGAATGTGTGAATGTGCCACTTTGTGAACAGAAGACACATCTGCCTGTATGACAGAAGTCACACAATGATGTGCACACAAAAATACATGTACACAGTCATTGTATGAGCTGGCAGCCAAGTTTTAAAAAGCCACTGTAAATAAGAAATGGGGTATCAGTAAGTACATATACATGGCACCACGGTGGTCTGGATGACTTGACACTCGAGGGTTTTGTATCAGCAACAACCAAGGACTTACACACATGCATACACACTGTGTGAACATGGATATGTATAATCAGAAAACAAGTGGTAATCAAACTGTGCCTTCCAGTAAAATGTGCCAGCGTGTCCACGGAAAGTATAAAAGTACTTTATTTTGCACTTCCCTGGGAGACATCTGTCATGCAGGCACATTATTGTCCTTCACAACCAACTAGCAAAAAGAAGCATATGAAAAATTGAGACATGTTGACAAGTGTAGTGAGTGCCAAGGTACAATACTTATTGACTAAAAACTTGAATCATGCCACCTGTCACATGGCCATCCGTACCATGATGACACAGTTGGCAACACAACTGACCCATTGCCTGTCATGTGGAGTGGCACACATGTCCAAAAACAGGACAATGCATTAGCTAATGGGCCTGCAATGTGTCGGGATAAGGAGCCCCTCCACTGAGGAGACACCCTCATGGCAAGCAAGAATGTCCACACAGATGTCAGCACACACAGACCAAACTACGTAGCATCTCGACCACACACTGGTGGCAAAAATGGATGAGCATGAGCCATGTATTTACATTTTTGACACATGCTGCAAAGCACAAACATTAAACCCAGCACAACATGACTGGGTCACTGCATGTTGAGTGTCGGTCCAGACAATTATCACACACAGGTCAGACCCGGCAAGGAGACATAAGGTTTGGACATGTAGGCCTTGCCCGCACGATCCCCCCATGCCTGAGACAATGTTATTGAGACAGATCCTGAAGTTACACCTCTTAATCTGGGTTTACTCAAATGTGCATCAAGAATTCCTAAATGTACTCCACATCACCTCATGAGGCTGCCAACACATATTTGTGACAAACAACCATCAACAGATAGTTGTACATAGACACACAGGCACTGCCCAGTGTGAGGATGCACAAGCAAAATGGGGTCAGCCTGTACAATGGGCACATGTAGCACACTTTAGATAAATACAAATGAGGGCAGGGAACTATGCCACAGAGGCCAAACTATGCTGAACACACAGAGAATGGGCACAGTGTTGGATGACACACATGATTCCGATGCAAGGGTCGCTTAGGGGACTGTAGTGGGAACACTGCTCCATGGTTCTGGAATTATCTGACTGTAACATAAGCTACCGTCCCGGCACCATGCATATCTCCCACTCATGCACATCATGTCTGAGGCCACAACATCGGTCATGCATGCTGCAAGTCTGTTCATTTGAAAACTCACACTCCTATGTTGAGACTCAGCATCATTGCCAACTAATATGGACCCCCAAATGACTGAACAGGACAGGGCACAGGCAAGGTAACAACACATGTCTCAGACCCCCCCCCCCCCCCACATGATGCAGAAAGCAATGTGCACTTGGATTAACTGGCAGCCTAGATGACCATGTGCAATAGTGATTACACACAGACCAGAGAACACATGTCAAGGAGGGGAAGGGAGAAGGAACAGCACCGTTTGACTTTGGGGAACAGGATATGCACTGCACAAATTAACCGTCGCTGTGTATCCAGGCGACTGAGCACTTCCAAAAGCTGGTGACACACAACAAACACACATGTACCTACCCCCTTCCTGCTGCTGCAACTCCTGTAACTGCCTATCCAAGTCAGGGAAGACCACCGCCAGGACACGCTTCATCTGTTGGGTCAGTCGTCGGCCCCCGCCATGCTTGTGTGGAGGTGAGTCCTTCAACTGCCACCGGGCGATCCTCCGGGTCCAGCACTGGATGTCCTGCCAGTGTTTCCTCACCTGGGCGAGGCGCCGACTGCGGCCCTCCACAGATCTCACGGCCCTGACGGCCCGCTTCCATATCTCCCCCTTGGCGTAGGCAGTTACCTGTGAGGATGACAAAGTGAGACAACATCACTACACCTGCTCCATGTCACAGAGACACATATTTGAACATCTTTGATATGTTGAACAGGGCATAGTATGCTGGCAACAAATAGCACCTTTGTCAGAGGGACATTAGCCTATGTGGAAGCCCCAATGCACTACATGGCATTGAAAGTACACAGGTGGCATGAGGGGTGCAACACACTCCCTGATCATGGCACACGCTGTGCATCACATGCAACACCAGGCTGATGGACAGCACCTCCAAGCAGTCACATGCCCCAGGCCACTGACGCAACCTCAGCAGAGTACACAGACACACACAGGCACAGATCAATCACCTGCCATTGGCAACAGCGGATACAAACCTCACTCTGCACATGTGCCACTTGCCTGTGGGGTGTCACAGGTGTGGTGCTAGCTCAGCAAGTCAGACACTCTGCACGGCTTATTTCTCACATCAGATGGGTGGAGCTGTTGCCTCCTCCATGCAGCTGGGGTGCAACACTCCACATAGACACTCACCCACATGACAAGGAACATTCACACACATCAATGTCCAGGGGCGTACACATCATTTGGACACTCTCACCACAGCTCCACTCAACTCACACACATCTGTGGGTACAGTCACCTGTCACACCGGGGGGGCCAGTGAATCACCTCTGGACAATAGGACAAAAATTGCCCTAAGGATTGGGCAGGCTGAATGTGCCATGCACTATGCAGTGAATGTCACAGTAAGCACAATGCAAGTGAGGAGTGCACACAGGAACTACATCATGCTCTGCATGGGAGACCTAAGCCATTCCCCCCCCCTGGGATCCACTCTAAACAACATTGCATGTCTGTCACACCTGGACACAATGCCAGAAGTGACACTCACAAAAAAGGTGCACTGTCAAAGCTAGTGGAGTCAGCACTCACCTGCTCCCCTGGTCTCCCATACAGGCTGGGGTACTGTGGGAGGATGACATCAAGCAATACCTCATTCTCCTCATGGGTGAAAGGCTGGCCCCTCTCCACAGACCCTGACATGGTGCCAGAGGAAGCACAAGCAGCAGCAGTGGTGTCGAGTGAAAGGTAGTGCAGGCAAGTGCCCTCTCATGGGTTCTGGCTGACTTATATCTGCCTTGCTGGGCTGTTTCATTTACAGGAGTACAGAGTGATTGGTCAGTCTCATTTGCATCCTACGTTTCCTCCAATCCCTTTAAACATACCCCAGTGAGGGCCTTTGCATGGTTCAAAATTTGAGCATAATGTGAAGTCAACAACCACTTGGCAACATTGTATTTAGTTGCCAACTGTCTATTCCAGGCCACATGATTGAAAATTTGAACTTGAAAATCGGTATCCATGACAACCAGCATGCATTTAGGCCTTAATACTTGTCCCTCATGTGTCCCTATGTAATTTAGCTATTTCACACGTACTCCTACCGCATCAGTTGCACAGTGCGTTTGACACGTACGTGTATGACCAGTGTGTACATGTATGTGTACTACCAGTGTGTACATGTATGTGTACGACCAGTGTGTACACGTACGTGGACTACGGTCATACCTGTACGTGTACTACCGTTGTCCATGTACGTGTACACACTGGTAGTACACGTAGGTGTACACACTGGTCGTACACGTACGTGTACACACTGGTAGTACACGTACGTGTACACACTGGTCGTACATGTACGTGTACACACTGGTCGTACACATACATGTACACACTGGTAGTACACGTACGTGTACACACTGGTCGTACATGTACGTGTACACACTGCTCGTACACGTACATGTACGACCAGTGTGTACACGTACGTGGACTACCAGTGGGTACACGTATGTGTATGACCGGTGTGTACACGTACGTGTACTACCAGTGTGTACACGTATGTGGACTACAGTCGTACACGTATGTGTACGACCAGTGTGTACACGTACGTGTACGAGCAGTGTGTACACGTACATGTATGACCAGTGTGTACACGTACGTGGACTACGGTCATACACGTACGTGTACGACCAGTGTGTACACGAACATGTACGAGCAGTGTGTACACGTACGTGTACGATCAGTGTGTACACGTATGTGGACTACGGTCATACGTGTACGACCGTCATCCACATATGTGTACACACTGGCAGAAGGCATGAGATCCATTGATGGATGGCTGAACATCAGCCACCTGAGGCTGAACTTGTACAGGACTGAGGTAATCATCTGAGGATTGTCCCCTTACAGATGGGTCAACTGCTTGTGTCCCACCCACAAGAGCCCTGCACATGCACCCAGTGGCCACGCACACAAGATGGTGTGCATCATGGGTTTGTCACTCACATTTGCCATGCTAATCACCAGCATCTGTACCTCAGGGTGCAACACCCTCTGCATGATGCACATGATCCACAGATAGATCCACTCCAGGGAAAGACAGACCATGCCCCAGGACCACGACACCAGCCGTGTCAACTACTGCCCCACCCTCTATGGAGCAAGTACATCCTAACACCCGGGAAACCAGTCCACATTCAGGCTGCATGTGCACACCTCAGCTTTAACATCCTGCGCCCCAGCCACATCACCGTCCACCAGAGATAGCTGCAATGTATCACTGTGTGCTGCAGGATGACCTTCAGACTCCTCACCCACACTCAGGAGGCAGGCCACAAAACCAGACCCCACACCAACCTTGGCCGTCTGTCATCCGAGACCCCGTTGTGCCAACCCCGTGCATCCAACCTTGCCCTGGCCACCATTCTTCACATCCACCGTACTCCAGCATGCAGGACATAGTTCTCCCACCTGGCAAGACATACCTGCTACTCCCTCCCCGGCAACATCCACATGAGCCATGACCTCTACGCCTTCAGGATACTCTTCCCAATTGGTCTGTCCGCACAGTAATGCATGCCCCCCCTCAGCAGCTTGAGGCCATCACGGGTGAGTATTGTGCTCCATGTCTGTATAGTATGATACATTCTGACCCATGTGTGTCCTGTCCCAGACTCAGATTCAATGGTATGAATGGCTGGAGTTAGTTCAACACTCATGCATAGTTTGACATTTCCCCACACGTAGGTTGTGTACTCATGCAAAATGAATGCAACATGTGATTGTAGAAAAAGAGATTTATTCTCGGTGGGGGGGCCTGTTTAGTGTGGACAAATAGGTGCTATACAGTGTGGATGGAATCCAAAGTTCACAGGGGGAGATGGCATCCTTGTCAGTTGGAGTCATCAGAGTCCAGACCACTGTGTTGGTCATCATTGGTCAGACTGTGACCAGCAAGTCCATGTGGCAGAGAATGTCATTGGATGAGGTGCTGCTGTTGCGCCAGAGGGCCAGTGGCCAGGCCAGGTGACCTGGGAGATGTGGATGGTCCGCTGCCTCTCACGGTCTTTTCCGTGGACGACCCACCTTCCTTGCGGGACCCTCATATGTAGGCCTTGACGATGCTTGGGACGCTCCGTCGGACGAATCCTCCTCCTCCTCCCTCCCTGTGGCTGGTGCTGGTCTTCGCCTGGTGGCACAGGGAGGGTTGCCCATGTTGTCGGCGATCCGACGGAGTGAACTGCTTATGTCCGTTTGCCCCGCCAGGAGCTCAGCCAGTCTTGCCTCCATCCGTCCTTGGTGTTGTTGTTGACTGGCGTGTTGCTCGGCTTGCTGGTTCTTAATCTCGTTGAGGGTCCCCACTACCTGGCTGATGCCCCTGGTGTCACGCCGGTATGTCTCCAAGATGTGGCGTATGTGTGACATACCGATTCCCTCAGCTGGCTGGTCAGGCTTGCGCCTCCGCCTGCCTCCACTCCCACCACCCCTGCCCACACAAGCCTGGCCTGCCGTTGTGGGCACATCGGGTCTACCGGACCCCTGAGGGATGGCATTTGCAGGGTTGTCTGCCTCCTCCCGGGTGGCCGGAGAACCTTGTCCCTCCAGGTCAGACTGGCTCAGTTGTTCTGTGCGGGCAGGGCTCCTGGGTGTCTCCTGGGATGTGGCAAGAATGGGGGTGGTGGTTGGCACAGATGTACCTGATGCAGGTGCTGCAGGGGCTGGGGCACCAGAGGGTCCAGGTTGGTTGGGGTCATCCACAGAGTGCTGAGAGTTGTCGCTGCCGGTGGGATCATCTTCCTGCCGAGCCTGGGCCTGTGATTGTTCCCCTCCAGTGTTGGGGGGAGATCCATGACGTTGCCCTGTGTGTGAGAGAGAGACAATGTTAATGCTGTTTCATGCGACATCCATGTTTCATACATGTTCTGGTTGCCACAGTTACTCCAGGTAGTTGTATGTGCCTAGCATTCACATCAATGTTCACTTGTGGATGGGTATGTTGCAGGGGACTGATTGAAAGGTTATCCAGGGTCTTTGACATGTCGCATTTGGCCTTGGATGCTTTTTTGGCTGTGGCTTGATCTTGTTGTGTCATATGTCCATTGTGAGAGTGTGTGACTCCCTTGGCTGCCCCGGGGGTGTGTGCTTGTGTGAGGGGTGAGTGATCATCACTCAGCCCGACACTGTTCAACAACCACATGGCCCCCCTCACACAAGTGGCCCGCCACCACAACCTCTAAGACATCTCCTACGCCGACGACACCCAGCTCATCCTCTCCCTCACCAAGGACCCTCACACCGCCAAGACAAACATCCATGAGGGTCTGAGGGCCATCGACGACTGGATGCGGAGTGGCCATCTGAAACTGAACTTGGACAAGACGGAGGTCCTCATCCTGGGACCCACACCCTCACCCTGGGACGACTCCTGGAGGCCAATCGCTCTGGGGACATCACCGACACCCACCAAACACGCACGCAACCTAGGATTGATCCTCGCATCCTCCCTCTCCATGTCCAAGCAGGTCAATGGCGTCTCCTCCTCCTGCTACGACACCCTACGCATGCTCCGCCGGATCTACTGGTGGATCCCGACTTAAACAATAGAACAGTGACACAGGCCCTCGTCAGCAGCTGACTGGACTACGCCACTGCACTCTACGCAGGACTCCCATCCACACACCAACGGCGGCTACTACGCTTCTGCAACGCCTCGGCACAAGTGATCATCAATGCCCCCCGCCACAGCCACATCATCCCCCTCCTGAGAGACCTGCACTGGGTCCACATCGACAAGAGGATCTCCTGTAGGCTCCTCAGCCACGCACACAAAGCACTCCACACCGCTGGACAAGCCTACCTGCACATCAGACTCAGCTTCTACACCCCCACCCGCAAGCTCCGCTCCGGCATCCTCGCAGCTGTCCCCCGCATCCAAAGAATGCCCGCCTGCAGCAGATTCTTCTCCTACCTCGCCGCCAAGCGCTGGAACACCCTCCCAACCCACCTACGACTGACCCAAGACCTACTTGCCTTCTGATGACTCCTCAAGACCTGTCTCTTCGAGCAGTATTGGAACCCTCCCCCCTCAGTGCCTTGAGACCCTCACAGGTAAGTAGCGCGCCTTACAAGTACCCTGATCGATTGTTGATTCATTGACGGTGCCTGCTGGTGGGTGTAGTGTGTTTTGGCAGTTGGTCTCCCAGGTGATGTATCTGTCCCCCCATGGAGCATGCTGCCATGTCAGTGAGTGTGAGTTCCTGTCCTAGATATCTGAGCTGGTTGTGTTTGTGTTAGATTTTGCAGTTGTCACAGGAGGGCCTTGTGCTGCCTACAGCAGGGCCAAGTGTCAGCTACCTTGTCAGTACTTTGCCAGTCCCTGTGCATTGCGCATGGTGCATGTGTATGTACCTGGGCCATATGGGCTGAGGGCAATGGTGTCTGTTTCTGAGTTGTACAATATGTTTAGTGATCCCCACCCTCCCAGCATCCCGGACATCCTGTCTTGGGTTTGTGGTTTGTGTAGGCTGGGACATGGCATGGCCTTGCTTTGTAAATGGGGCATACTCATGTTAGTGGCCTGAGCGTTGTTTAGAGTGTGGTTGTGTCAGGTGAGGGCTTGGGGGTAGGTGAGTGCATTTGTTGTAGTTGGGGTGTGGATGCCATTCCCCCATGTTACGTCAGTTGTTTGTGTACTCACCAGGGTCTCGAACTCCTTCGACTCCGTGTACTCCCACCGACTGGAGCAGGGCCATCACCTTCTCCTCCCAGGGATGGTAATCTACCGGTCTGCGGGGCAGTCCACCTCCTGTGATGTTATTCTGGGCATATTCCTCGTTCATTTTGCACTTGACTGCCCTGCGCAGATCGTACCACCTGGCTTGACATTCCTTCCTGGTCCTTCTGATGGGCGCAACAGCATTCACCCGATCGACGATCCTCTGCCACAGGCTAGTTTTTTGGGATATGCTGGTCTGTCTGACCAATGTTCCAAACAGCTGTGGCTCGACTCTGATGATTTCGTTGACAAGGATGTCCAGCTCCTCCGTTGTGAACTTTGGATTCTTGTCTGTGGGCATGGTGTGGGGTGTGGGTGTGGATGGTTGTGGGTGTGTGGGTGTGAATGTGTAGGTGTGTGTGTATGTGTAGAGGAGGTCTGTGTGAAGGAGGTTGTGTGAAGGTGTGTGAGTTAAGGTGTATGGGTGCAGTTGTTTGTGTGTGATGTCTGTCAGCAGTGGGTCTGTTGCAAAGGCTCATGGTTTGCGTTTGTGGGCCCTTTTTATTGGTCCATTTGTGGGTGTGGCTGTGTTTGAACTTTTGGTGGGTGTGTTATAAGAGGTGGTTGTGATTTTGGGCCTCTGTTTGACTGTTTGGATGTGCCAGGTCAGTCTTTTAGTTGTTTTTTGTCCTGAAGACGTGTTTTGTGGTGTTGTGCGAGTCAAATTGACGGTCCTTGTGCTGTTTTACAGTGTCCTGGTTCAGTACGAGTTTTTTTCGCGTAGGTAAGGTGCGTCCATGGCTATGTTGTTGTAGAGTGTTTACATGTGCAATGGTGTTGTACGACTCGTACATACGCGATGCTGGGGTACGGTGTTGGGGACACGGTGCGTCCAAGTACGGGGCTGGGGTGGGGGGTACAGGGCGTACATACGCGGGTGCTGTGGTGGGGGTACAGCGCTTACATACGCGTGTGCTGGGGTATGGCGCATACATGGGGGGGATGCTGGGTACGGTGTTGGGGTAAGGTGCGTCCAAGTACGGGGCTGGGGTGGGTGGTACGGCGCTTACATACGCTTGTGCTGGGGTGGGGGGGTACGGTACAGACATACGTGGGTGCTGGGGTACGGCGCATACATATGCGGGTGCTGGGTGGGGGGTACGGCGCGTACATATGCGGGTGCTGTGGTGGGGGTACAGCGCTTACATACGCAGGTGCTGGGGTACGGCACGTATATGTGCGGGTGCTGGGGTGGGAGGGTACGATCTGTACATACGCGGGTGCTGGGGTACGGTGCATACAGGCGCGGGTGCTGAGGTGGGGGGTCCGGCGCATACATATGCGGGTGCTGGGGTACGGCGCGTACATGTGCGGGTGGGGTGGGGGGTCCGTACGACTCATACCCCGGGCCCAGTGTACCCGGGGTAGTGGTCGTACAAAGTTTGCTCCGTACGGGACGTTTTCCATACGCTTGGGTATTCGGGACGCCGGTACGGATGGGACTTGTGTGCTCAGACTTCAGTTTTACGACACGTACGTAAATCTGTCCGGGGACGTCTCGTAGACTTTTCCCGAGGCAATTCGTATGTAATTTTATGGTACAAATCGTACTTCGCCATTTGTACGGGACTTGTACGACTCGTACATAAAAAAATACGGATACGAGTCGTACGGGGAATTTTTTTACCGGATCGGAATCGGCACCTAAATGTCAAAGGCACAATGCTAATTGAAAATAGCATCATGTAATCTGGAAGATAACAAGTTTCAGAGACACCTTCCTAGATGAAAAAGTAAATCATGCAATTTTGTAAGTTTAAAAATCACAGCAAATGCAGAGGAGAGAGAAAGAGACAATTTCAAAATATAATAAGCATTATAGCCTCAGCCTCAGCCAAAGATGCTAGAGAAGATGGCTGAGGGAGACCACACACACACGTCATGACCCAAGGGTTCATTTGTGCGAGGTAGTCCATCGAATGGACTGAAGAGCAGATTATTTATACTCTTTTAATTAGGAACTATTGACCACAGAATCACAACATTATCATGTGCTTTGACTGCAGAACATGACGCACTTTGGCCACTTCTCAAAATATTAGGAGGAACACTTTGGTAACTTCTCGGAAATATTAGGAAAACAGAAGTGACACTTCATTTCAAAAATTTACCAAAAGGTCACTTGATGTTTGACCATAAACCATAATGAAATTGAACATTTATCGAAAAGGATTTGTGTCACTTCTCGGAAACTTTTTATAAGAAAGCAGAAGAATACAGAAGGCGGAAAGTCCCAGTTGGGCCAGTTGGCCCCCACTTCTACTTTTGACCAATTTTGTTCTTCTAAATGACAGACACATCCTGTTATTACTACATCTTGATGTTCAGAAAGGCCAGTCTCCTCTGAGGCATGGGGCTTACTGCCTCCTAGACGCTCAATGCAGTGTGGACAATTTTAATACATCCCTGTCTGTGGGCTGGCAGGGACAATTGAGATTCCTATGCTTCAGATGTGGACAGAATGGGCCTGGGGCACTATATGGTAAAAACTAGACCCAACTCCCACCCCAGCTCACCCAGAAATCCCTGAGACAGAAACACACAGACAAACCCCAAACATCCCACCAAAGAGCAGTCCAGCAAAGGCTGGCCACCCAAACTGTCCACTAATCCTGCAAAGTGGCCTAGTGAAGTGGGGCAGGTGTGAGTACGGGGTTTAGCTGTGCATCAGCCCCAATGTGTCTCATCAGCCCCAAAATGTATCATGTGATGCCGGGCAGTTCAATGGTCCCACCTCATGCAAGGAGGAGGCCTCCGCCACCAATTTCAGGAGGACAGGCAGGTCCACCTCAATCCACTCCTCCCCTCCCATGGTGGTGCTCTCGGCCCAGTCCTCCGAGTCATAAAGCATGGGGCAAAAGATAACTGGGGCTGCCTAAAGAGCAACCAGCATCGATCCCAACTTCCCAAATTAACTTGGGCAGATGATCTGCAGTAGTCAAAGGAGTTTCTCAGTGGTTTGCAGCATGACTGCTGGGAAGCCATCATTGTACACGGTCAAGTCCTCTGAATCTGATTGCCCAGAACATTGTCCTGAAGAACTCCCTTCTGTCTGAGTTACAGACATTTGCATGGTAATCTCAGCTGCTGCTAGGAGCGCCATGGCATTGTCCTTGTCCGCCTGGAATCTGTTGGTTTCTTCAGCGCCCATTACTGTGCAGTGTGGTGTTTCTTTTCCTCGACCTGCAGCTGGTGTCTGTGCACATCGCTCATTCCACTGGTGGGTGGCCTCCAGGCCTATAGTTCTCCAGTCAGTTCCAAGCCTCCACTGGGTCAGAGCAAAAGTGTGTGGTCCCATCCAGTAGAATATTTATTGGTGCCAGGAACAAGAGCGAGCATTGTAAGCATTTCTCTGATAATGACCATTTCACCTTCAGGAAGTAAGACCATTGTGACTGGACTGCCACAGTGAAGTCTGGAAAGTGAGACACCTTACTATTCAATGTGTGTTTGAGGTTCCTTCACTCTGTTCAACAGTTTATGATGGTATGTGTATGGCATCCCCAACTCCACAGACACAGTGCTTATGTCGCGTTGCAGGGTTTCTTTGATGTCTTCAATAGACTCCAGTATGTTATCCAGTTATATCTGAAGGACAGGTGGATGGGATTCCAGGCCCTCCATGTGCAGGTTGTTACTTCAATAGTGTTCAAAATGGTCAGCCTAGGAACCTAGTCTTCTGTTTTTTGACCTGCCCATGTGTGTGGTATCGCAGTGGAGAGGAGAAGGAGGAGCCCCAGCCTCCACCCGGGTATCTTTACTGTACTGTGACTGGTGCACCCTGCCTACCACTCCAGTGCTGGGCCCCAGCCTAAGGAATTTATGTCTCTTGTCTCTACACCCCCGGTGCCCTTCAACAGTGTTAGTGGTAGGTAAGCAGTAGTTATTGCTCAGGCCCCACTCACTCTGCCCACAATACTGCACATGCCCCACTCACCCTGCACACAGTACCGCAGGATCATGTCAGTGACCCAGCAGGGACCCTTCAGGGATCCTTCAGGGCAAGAGAAGGAAAGGAGCAGGGGAGCATTCACTGCCCCACATCGTAGGCCGTTCAGCCTTACAACCTCTGTGACCTCTGCAATGGGGCTCCTACCCCCTTCCTGTTGATCTGGGTGGTGGCCAGCTGTGTCTTGAGGTCCCCCCATTGCATAGCCACAGGCCCTGGGCCACCACTTTGCTGATGGTCCTCACTGGGTCGTTACTGGCTCATTGTCTGTGCCCTAATTGGGCTCTCCACATTCCGGGGCCTAGGCCAAGGTACTTTCAGACTAATAAAGGCTTTGGTCGGGCCCCGGAAAAAGCCCCCCCGGACACCTAATGCTCCAGATAGGGCTCACATGGCATAGTGTCCAAGCTCCTGGCTCCCAAGTTCAAGGATCCGCTGAGCTGCAATCTGCAATCCCCTTAGCCTGCTCAGCACTGAGGACACCAGCTTGTGCCCCGACTTCTCTCCCCTGACCGCCGCTCACCCCTGTACTTCGTGGCTGCTCCCTGCCATACTCCATGGAGACATGCAGTATCAAAGCCTGAGACGCTTCTCCCAAGACCCTAGCACACTGCTCAGCTCTTTCCATAGCTCCGCTCTGGGCTACTGCCAACCGATTACGGACCGCAGACCACTTGCATAACTTCACAGCAGGCTTCCAGTGCCATTTTCTAGGCCACTGGTCTTTAGCCGCACATCATTAAGTGGCTCATAAAGTGCAGCCTACCTCTCCTTTCAGCAAGGACATCTCCCCCTGCAGGGCTAGGTTTAAGGGTTAGTGTCGCTCTGGTCTGATGGCACATCAGGGTGGTTGGGTGAACAGGATTCAAGCCAGGGGGATGCAGAGCGAAGCGCTCAAACATCCACCATCACGACCAGATAGCCACGCCTCTGAATCAAAACTGATTCTAAGGGTGGTTTGAAGCATCAGTTAAAAAAAAATGTGAAGCATTAATTTGCAAATGTACAGGTACTTTAGTGATCTATTCCTTAAGCGTTGAAAAGGAGATACTAACCTGAGGTGTCCATTTAAAAGATCTGTTTTTCTTTAATAAATTGTAATAGGTGTGACTGGAAAAATATCAGATTCATTTTCTGTATGAAATAGCCAAACCTAAGGATTACTTAACTTCTCTGACAATTGTTGAAGTAGGTAAATCAAGTATCAACTTAACCTTGTGACTATCCATTTCTGAACCTTTAGAGAATAATTCATAGGCCAAATATTCAACCGAGGATAGATAAAAAACAGATTTTTCAGATTTAACTAGAAGATAGTGCTGACAAAGTCTTTTCAGTATCTCCTTAGCATGTTTGTACTTTTCAGGAGTCTTTGAAAAAATCGAATGTTATTGAGGTCAATCACCATACAGTGCAGGAGGAGATCAGGAAACAGTGATTCAATAAATCTTTTGAAGCTAACTGGGGCATTAGAAAGGCCAAAGGGCATTTGTCCATATTTGAAATCCCCCAATGGAGTGCAAAATTCCATCTATTGCATACACCACCAGCTCTTGTTTATAATGAGCGATACACTCCTCTAAGGCCTAGCTTTAACAATATACTGGAAACTGTGTGGTTCAAGCACAGTTTCCAGGATTTCAGAGATAAGAGGCAAGGGATCATTATCTTTAATAGTTACTTGATTCAGACCTCTATAATCCAAACAGGGCTCCTGTTCAAAGGATCCTTTCTTGAGGACAGAAGAAGAACTGCACCAGCAGGGGATTCTGAAAGTAGGATAAACCCGTTCTTTGAGGTTTCATCTGAATATTCTCAAATAACTTTTCTTTCTGAATCAATAGAGCAAACATTCTCCCAAAGTGGACTATGGAGTTAAGAAATAGTGTGATAGCACCATTAAATCTCTATGAGGCGGCAACTCCTTTCCTTTTTATTACATAAACACATGAATATATTAATTATACTAAGCTATAAAGAACAATTGAGCCACCATGACAAATCCTCCATCTTGAGATGACATAGAATACACATAGACTGACAGAAGAGTCCCTTGGTTAAATCATTTGTATAATATTCAAAACCCAGAAGCAAGGTTCTCGCTGATCATTTATGAATGGATTATCTAAGGAGAGCCAGGCTTGCCTAGGTTCTTGAATCCGGTCCTGAGATTAGATGCTTACCTCACTCGTCCAAGGTACGAATTCCGGGCCCTTATCAGGGAGCCCTAGAATGCTACACCTACAGCGCATTGATTGACATTAGCTCCCACCTATGGAACACTGGGACACTATTGCACTCCGCATTGCACTCTTAATTGCTGATCTACTACCACACCCCAACATTGGATCATTTACTGTCCACACAATATAAAAGCCCTGATGAAGTTCAATCTTTATTGAATGAAACGAGTTGGCAGGAGCCTATTTTATTATGTCATTAAAATAAAGGAAATCTAAACATGAAGAAATGTTGTCAGTCTATATCATTGGAAAAGACAATCTAGTGGTGCACCTCTCCACAATCATCCCTTGCCTAGAATCATTGCATATCATGAAGTGGCAATAAAATCAAAGGAAATATTTGCCTGATGCCTTAAAATAATCACAATTAAGTACTGGATTTGGTCAATGACAGGGTCAGATGATATAGTCGTTCCATCAGCTGCTTCCACAAAATGAGGATGTTCTTTATTTTAAAGAAAGTTTGTTTTCAATGTCATATGCCCATTTTATATATGTATACGAGTTACATGTTCTAAATTCTATCAGTATCAGATAACAGAAAGACTTGTCCTAAATAATTATGATTAAACTGCTTTGTGAATTAGAAAGCAGGGTAGAATCATTACTACTTATCTCTAATCCCTGATCTAGGGACTAAAATTATTGATTTCTGCATTCTTTCTTTTAAGACTCGGATGGTTCGGGCAAGTACCAATGACATGTCCTTTTACTCCACAGCATGGACACAATCCAATCCTACGTTTCTCTCTCTCGTCTTCATTTTCAGATGATGGAGCCCTTGCCAGTCCTATTTGTTTTTTATCTGACTCAATTTAATATAACAGTTGATGGACAGAATGCTGAACAATGACATTCATTCACCCCAGTACATAGATCTGGGCCTAAATCCATTGTTTTTTTGCTCACCATGCCATTCCAGTTTGAACCCAGCCATATGCAAATCCGTCTTGACCCTGTGCTTCATCGGAACAGTCCAGCCTGAAATGCCAAGCCAGGTCCTCCCTGGACTGGAAGCAAGCATCCTAGGACCGGTTTCGGGGTTTCACCCCTCTTCAGCCAGGATAGCTTGTTTCCAGTGGCATGGAGAGCACGGGACCCATGTCTGGGCATGCCCGTCCCACTCGGGGTGACAAATGCAAAAACATTTGATGGACAGAATGCTTAACATTGTCATACATTCACCCCACTACAGATATCTGGGCCTAAATCCATCGTTTTTTGCTCACCATGCCATTCCAGTTTGAACCAAGCCATATGCAAATCAGTCTTGACCCTGTGCCTCATGGGAACAGTCTAGCCCGAACTGCCAAGCCAGGTCCTCCCTGGACTGGAAACAAGCATCCTAGGACCGGGTTCGGGGTTTCACCCCTCTTCAGCCAGGATAGCTTGATTCCAGTGGCATGGAGAGCACGGGACCCACGTCTGGGCATACCCGTCCCACTCGGGGTGACAAATGCAAAAACACCAGTTGATGGACAGAATGCTGAACAATGTCATACATTCACCCCAGTACAGAAATCTGGGCCTAAATCCATCGTTTTTTTCCGCACCATGCCATTCCAGTTTGAACCCAGCCATATGCAAATCAGCCTTGACCCTGTGCCTCATGGGAACACTCTAGCCGGAACTGCCAAGCCAGGTCCTCCCAGGACTGGATACAAGCATCCTAGGACCGGTTTGGGGGTTTCACCCCTCTTCAGCCAGGACAGCTTGATTCCAGAGGCATGGAGAGCACGGGACCCACGTCTGGGCATACCCATCCCACTCGGGGTGACAAATGCAAAAACAACAGTTAATGGACAGAATGATGAACAATGTCATACATTCATCCCAGTACAGAGATCTGGGCCTAAATCCATCGTTTTTTTGGTCACCATGCCATTCCAGTTTGAACCCAGCAATATGCAAATCAGTCTTGACCCTGTGCCTCATGAGAACAGTCCAGCCCGAAGTGCCAAGCCAGGTCCTCCCTGGACCGGAAACGAGCATCCTAGGACTGTTTTCTGGGTTTCACCCCTCCTCAGCCAGGATAGCTTTAATCCAGTGGCACAGACATGGATGCCGTGCTCCCCATGCCACTGGATCCTGGCTGAAGAGGGGTGAAATCCCGAAACCGGTCCTAGGTGCTTGTTTCCGGTCCAGGGAGGACCTGGCTTGGCAGTTCGGGCTGGACTGTTCCCATGAGGCACAGGGTCAAGACTGATTTGCATATGGCCAGGTCTCAACTGGGGTGGCATGGTGAGCAAAAGAATGATGGATTTAACCCAGATCTCTTGACTTGGGGTGAATGTTTAGATTTGTTCTGCATTCTGTCCATCAATTGTGTGTCTTTTGCTTTCTTGCCCTAAGTGCGCGGGGTATGCCCAGACGTGGGTTCCGGGCTCACTGTGCCACTGGATTCAAGCTATCCTGGCTGAAGAGGGGCGAAACCCCGAAACCGGTCCTAGGATGCTTGTTTCCGGTCCAGGGAGGACTTGGCTTGGCAGTTCGGTCTGGACTGTTCCCATTAGGCACAGGGTCAAGACCGATTTGCATATGGCGAGGTCTAAACTGGGGTGGCATGGTGAGCAAAAGAATGATGGATTTAACCCAGATCTCTTGACTGGGGGTGAATGTTTTGATTTGTTCTGCATTCCGTCCATCAATTGTGTGTCTTTCAATTTACTTTACACCTAACTTAACCTGGGGTCTGAAATTGGGATGCGTTTTGGGCTTCTTTGATTCTCATTTTCTCTCTTCTATTCTACTGTCAGCTTGAATGAAGAGTTTCAGAAGGCCATCAAACAAGCTGGTCTTGAGACTCTTGCCAGTTCACCCTGTATATTATCATTTAATCCTTTCTGGAAAAGAGTAAATTTAGCTGAATCAGGCCAGACTGGAATATCTGGCCAGAGCCCTAAATTGACTGAGATAGGACAGGAAAAACTAAAGATCCTTTTCTGAAGTGAAAGGTTTCTTCGTTGGCTAAGTAGCTTTGATCATGTCCATCAAAATCGTTCTTGAATTCGACAACAAAGGATAGAAAAACATCGAAAAATGTACTTTCTTGCAATACTGATGATGTTGCCCAAGTTAGTGCATTTCCAATGGTATGACTAACTATGGCACCACTTTGGATTCATTTCTTGCCTAAGTATGAGGTTTGAAGACAAAAGGAATTTGGCAGGTGTTAAGGATTTCTTACACTTATGTGGGTAACATCAAAGGTTTGCGGAGCTAAAGTTGTCTAAGTGGGTCCAAGGAGCTTTGTTATAATTTTACTGTTCTGACCTTGAGCGGTAAGATCATTAACGGCCATCAACATCTCTTAGACCTGATCCATCTTTTCAGCTTATTGGCACCATAGTATGTCAAGAGCAGGCAGGTCTTCTTGGTGACATGGAAACAAATCTTATCTTCTTGAGATATGGTCTGGCAGCTACTGAGGTCCACCTCCCTTTCCAGATTGGAAACAAGACAAGAAGTGAAGCAGCAGCATATATTGTCAAGAAAGGGGACAAATTGTAACCAAGGAAAACTCCTTTCTTGATATACAGGCCAAAAGGAGTGCAGTTTCAAACGCAAAGAAAACAAACTGGAATCCAGGAAATAGGCTAAAGGCAAATGAACTTTCCTGAGTATCTTTTTTTAAAGGAACGATTCAATTCAACCTGGAAGTGTTTTTAAACGAAACATGCAGTAATTACCTATCATCTAAGAAATGAAAAATAGATTCTTATTAAAAGGAAATAAAAACTCATAATTAACAATTCCTGGTAAGGACTATGACCTATGAATTACTAAAGAGACTGAAATGGATTCAGGATAAACAGTCACCCCTCTGTCTGAAGTGCTACATACGGTAAACTGCGAGGACCAAAGAACTGCTGGCATTGAGAACACCCGGCACTGGAGAGGAACAACAATGTGTGTGCCTGGGCTTACACTGAGACACCTGCAGCCAATTACCAAGCCTGCAAAAACATTCCGGGGCAGATTTACGTTCCCTGGCGCATCCCGGCAAATCAGCAGGGATGCGCCAGGGAAGATGCGTCACACAAGTTTGCCCTTGCGCCACCGCAGATGCGCCGCATTTACAATGCGGTGCATCATGGCGCAAGGGTCAGCAGATGCGTGACCCATCTGCCGGCGTAAGGTTGGTGCAGTGCTGAAGTTGTGTCGCAAGCACGACGCAACTCCAGCATTGTTCCAACCTGCCCTATCCCTAACATGGTGCGTCACGCCTTACGCCTACTTGAAGCAGGCGTAAGGATTTGACGCACCAGTGTCGGAAAAGTGACTGCGTGAAATCTTGTAGATTTCACTGCGTAACTATTCCGAGGCGTTCCTGCGCCGAAACGCACCCCCCTGCGCTGGAACGCCCACATGAAACCTGACGCAGGTTTCATGTGGCACAGGGCTTTACAACGTGACGCATCTCTCTAGATGCGTCAAGTGGTAGATGGGGCGCAAGGTTTATGCCACTGCTGCATCACAAAAGTGATGCAACAACGGCGCAAAAGTGGCTCAAGGACATTGTAAATCTGCCCCTCCTTGTTTAAATGTCACTCCTAAAGAGACGGGTGAGACTTTGTTTCCGCCCTTGCTTCTCTTCTTACTCAAAGTTAGTGATAAAACTCTGTCTTTTTCAAAGTCAGTGTATGCAATTTATAGCATGTACTCACTTTATCATTTGGTGCTTTGTGTTATTCTACATCCAGTTTTCTTATTGGTAACTCAGCTATCACCATGGACTTTTCAAATTTTAAGATGTAGGGAACCATGGGTTCTTCAAATATTATTATTGAAATCTTATAAAAGGGTGTTTAGTGTCGGTCAGATCAGTATGTTTGACATAGGTAGTGAAATCTTGGTGGAAATTGATTGAAAATAATTTCCTACCATGCCTAAGTAGGGTTAGGGAACAAATATGTTACTAACAGAGCTGTGTCTTAACTCAGTGGATTAATGCATCCGCCCCAAGGATCTTTGCTTAACCCCTTAGCCTTTGGTTTAAATCCAGGTGTGTTAACTCAGACCTTCATTCTTCAGTGGTCGATACAATGAGTAACATTGAGTTTAGTAACAGTAAACATCTGTTATTTGTGTATAGAACCAAGAGACATCCATGGAACTAAAGTTGTTCCATGTTTTAAATACAAATCATGTTATTAGCTGCTTGTGAAAACGTTTGTTGTCATAAAGATGGCAAGGAACTTTTTGTCACAAACATTCAGGTTGTTTACGTGGCACACGCCTATATGAGGCTGATGAGACAGAATGTTGTGATGATGATAGGACCTGGATGCAGGAAAATGAGGGCTACGCCATGTTGAATATCTGCTGGTCAGTGGCGGTGAGTTTGAGTTATGACCTGGATCTGCCATAAGGTCATGTATCTTGGTGTACTTCTCCTTCAAATGCCTCTCTTGATTTAGCCATATATTTTTTTTGCCACATGGTGCCTCCCTCTATTTATGCATCCATGGTATTAGTTGCGTAGGTTTTTATAAATTCATCAAAGTCAGAGATGTATGCACGTTCATCTGTCGGAATATATCACATGTGAATTTGTGTTCACACTTTTTTGTGAATTTGGCCCATTCTGTGTACTAGTCCTAAAGTATTCGACCTTGAGGCTTTAGATAGTGAGTGGTGTGGTAATTGTGGGTCTAGAGTTTTTGTGTTCCTTAAAGATAAAGCAGTGCCACGTTTCTTTTTTTTATTTTTTTTTTATTTTTATTAAGTTTCTGATATGCATATAGAAATATATACAAGGCACGACACATTTGAAATAAAGTAGAATACAAAACAATAACCAAATAGATACCCTTTCTGTACAAAATAAAAAAAACAGGTTTTATAAGATACTCTTATTTCTACAAAGCTTCAATAAGGAGTCAGTTAGATTCCTCTTTCCATCACTTAATTGGATCCCAAACTTTTCTCCCTAATTTTCTCCCTCTTTTCCCCTTTCTAGCATTTATTGCCTTCTCTAAGTTATATATTACTGCAGTGCCACGTTTCTCCTGATCAGGAGAGACAAACACATTGGGCATACCACACATGAATGCCACACCTCAGGTTAATACTTTGAGAAACTCTCTTCTATTTATCCAAAAAGACTGTGCCTGACTTAGTTAGGCCTCCTTGGGAAAGGAACTAAATCTGCCCCTGTAGTGAAACAATTCTAAGAGCAATGGTAGCTAATAAAGCCACTCAAAACGTATGGTCGTTCTGTGCAACTCTGAAAATCACTACGATCCTTTCTCTCAAGGACCAGTATTTATGGTGGTTTGGGTGTAAGCTGCTGCATTTTCACGGCCATAAATGGTTGATGTATATTAACAAAAACAAATTGGGCAGTTAAACCCTTTTATCCCTATTTACAATAGTAAACTTAAATGTGAGAAAATCTATACAAGTACATTCACTCTTACATTTTGTAGTGAATTTACTACTTTTGGCTCTTCACCATTTACAAATGGAAATTTACCACAAAGTACATATCTCCACACCCTGGTGTCAGTGGGTGGAGCACAATGTATGAGTGTAAAATTATTACTCGTGATTTTTCAAAAATAGGGACTTACCACGAGTCTGGCGGTCCATGCTCTTTCAATCACTCTATTAGGACCAGGGTGGTCGGGCTGCCCTGGGATCACCACAACCACTAGGGATCAGAGATCCCTGGCAGTGACGTGGTGGTCTTGAAGCTGCAATATGCGTGGCAGGGTCGCTGCCTTCCCGCCAAGCATATTATGTGTTTCCTCAGCGACACACTTTTCATGGCATTGCTGCCGCTATAAAAAACATGTTGGTGAAGAAACAAAGTGCCTCACGCCATGTGGATGCACACATGGGGGGAACAACATGTGCCCCCTTGTGTGCATGCACACCAGTACCTGCACTGAATGGACTGACACAGGTACTGCCTTTGACGTTCCCATTGTGATGCCTATTTCATAGGCACCGCCTGGGAACATCAAAGAACAGCCCACCAGACAGGAGAAAACTCCTGATCTACCGGACGGTTCCTACAAAGGTTTGGCAGTGTGGGAGCAGGGCAGTCCTGCTCCCGCACTACCAAACTTATAATAAGGACCATAGTCCTGAACCACCAGGAAGTAAAGCGTAGGGCAAAGTAAAAAATGTTCATTAAATTAATAAAAAAATATTTTTAAGATAATTCTTATTGTCCATTAACAGCACTGTTAACCTAATTTTAAATTAAATATGTGTTTCATTTAAATTTGTTATTTAAATTAAAATTATTTTTCTAAAGATTTATTGGGAAACATTCCACCTAAATGTTTATAGTTATGTTTTATGTATTAAAATGTTACAGAATGTTATAAAAAGAGACAATGTAAATGAATGTAATTAAATAAATAAATATAAAAGTATATTTATTTTTAAATTCATAAAAGGTTATCCAGATATTTTAAAAGAAAATTATATTTATTTATTTAGTCATTCAGTCAAGCATTCTTTATTCATTTTTTTTACAACCATGAAAGTATCATACAAATACATTAAAAAAAATACTGAATTTAGACACGAATAAAAAAAGAACATTTCAAATTTAGGACTCACGATGTGCTTATCTTATTAGGCAATCTAAGAGTGTTTTGATTGTATAGAGGTGATCATCATAGCAGCACCAAAACTGTAAGTCTTGAGTAAATTGTGCATGAATAAATTCATATGAATTGTATTTAAAACCACACGAGACAACCAAAGGTAGCTAAAAGAGATAAACATATTAGCAAGAATTAAAAAAATGCCAGTGTCTATACAGGACCGTAGGCTTTGTAACATCCTCACTTTTTTTTAGAACTCAAACCCCATATAAAATTCTCTGTTCATAAAAGTTACATTAGAAACTACTAAAACTGGCCAATAAGCTAATATAAAAACCTTAAAAGTTAAGATTAAAGTGCAATGTGCAGCCTAGGAGAGCAAAACGTACTAACCTCCATATTAGAATGTTATCATGTTCAGTATTGTACTTCTCATATTTAGTCAATATAGAAAAAGGTTTTGAGGCATTGTTAGCATAAAATGCCATACAATGTGAAATAAATAATCAATTCCCTACTATATTCCTTAATCGTACTGCAGATGAAATAAATTTGTATATCATTTGACATACATATTCAGTTTTAAGGAGCTGAAGGTAGTACAAAGCCGGCCTGCATTTCCTAATATTCAACACCCTTAAAAGTGGAATAATAAAAACTCTTTGTGGTTTAGAATATAACCGACAAAAAAGAGAAATGCAGCATGTACTGGGATGGCTTAGAGTCACATGGACAGGGATCAAGAAGGGCCTCACAATATTCTTTACTAGGGTGAGAAACCAATAGGTGAGCAATACTAAACCTAAATCTGATGAGAAAAAAAACTTTTGGAGTGACTATAAAAGTCACATTTGTTCTGTGCAGACCAGGGGCAAATATTCAGCTACACTCTTCTTGCCCAGTTCCATACGTTCCCTATGCTCCTTTAAGTCAGAGGTAAATAATCGTGCAGTAAGTGAGATTTCGGAATAGTTGTAATAAGTTGTAGATTGCTAAAACAATCCCCTCTCCTCATACATTAGAGGTGCTTTTTAATGTAGCTAAGCCACTGTATTTTGTGCAGATAACCAAGGCTTAGACAGAACTGTATTATTGCATGGTTAAGTGCTGGTTCTTCCTGTGTCCAGATGGAGAGCCATAACATGATTGGGGCAGCTTGGATGCTATGTGTTAGAGGGAACAGGCCTAATTCAATGTGGCATAGTATGATCGGAAGGCTGTTGGGGAGTCTTCTAAGAAAAACTAATTCTGTTGTCTGCAGAAGTGAGGCATTGCAAAAGCCCCAAAAACCGGCCCCATACAATATCAATGAATTGCAATGGGCAATATAGATGTTAATTAGTGAGTGACTAGGTTAAGATTCCAATTTTCTTACAAACCTGAATAACGCCTCACGGGTTTGGTCAAAACTAATTTTCCTGACCCTTATCAGACGATGCCAAGTGCCTTTGTGATCAAAAGGGACACTTAAATAGGAAAAGTTTGATACATGAAGTAGATTGTCATTGTTAATAAAACAAGACCTTAAAGGGGAGTGGCTTTTCCCAACCACCATAAAGCATGACTTAGTCTATAGGCCCAGATTGGTCATAAAATCATTGAATTTATTTTAAAGTGTTTGCAAACCCACGCCAGTTCTAGAAATAAATACACAATCATCTGCATATAGCAGTGCTGCTAGGTTTCTGGAACCCACCCTCAGGACGTCGGATGTCCCCTCATTCAAGTAGCTCTCAAGATCATTAATATATAGACAGAACAAAAAAGGGGCTAACAGGCATCCTTGTCTAACACCACAACTCATTTTAATGGGTGCGTAAAGTTCACCATCTGCCCTACATCTCACTCTTCCGGTCACATCTTGCATCTGCACTAAGAAAGTGACCAGAGATGTATCTATGCACACTCCCATCATTTTTTATCAGAGTTTCACTCTCTCCACCCAGTCCAAAGCAAATGTCAAATCTATGAATCCTACATGGAGAGTGCCATTTTCAACCTTCCTATACTTGCTTATGACCAGGTGAAGATTGAGACACTGCTCGACGGTGCCCAAGCCTCTCCTAAAGCCATAATGTTTATCTGAGAATTTCTCTTTTTCAGCTACCCAAGTTTCTAAACAGTCAAGTATGACCCTGCCAATTAATTTACATATGAAATCAATCAATAAAAACGGTAAGTAACATTTAGGGTTTAACATGTCTCCTTTTTTGAAAACAGGAACGATTATTATAGTAAGTAAACGTGGAGAGGTGCACCACTGGACTGCCTTTTCCAATGACAAAAGACTAACCAACTTCCTTTATGTATAGAATTCCTTTATTGAAATAACATCATAAACATAAGCTCTAGCCAACCCGTTTCGTTCAATGGAGATTGAACTTCATCAGGGCTGAAAATCACAATATAAATAACATGAATATACACATACACTGAAACGGACACCATATTACAAGATGACATAAACCATGTACATTGTGAGAGACAACAAAGACATGACAGCATACATTTACCAAATTACCATCAGAGAGAGTGAGCGAGCGACATGAGACAACACACCAAAACAAACCATGTACTACACAGTACGTGCCATACAAGAATATATGACATGTACTAACACAACCTGTAGTGAACATCTTCTACACACTATGTGCTAAACATGAATACATAAAATGAAAGTACTTTGATGCACTGACCCGTGAGACGCATCTAAGAAGTGGAATATAAAACTTAAAATGATAAATAAATAAAAATGTCTTTAAAAAGAGGCCTAATGCGTTACAGATGATTATGTACGACAGTTACAGGTGAATGAGGGGCAAAAGGTCTTGATGCATATGGTCATATGATATATTGACAGACTAGTGGGCTAACTAGTCACACACAACACAATTGGTGCACCAGGAGGTCATCCTTAGTGGTGCATCATTACTAATTTGATAATAGAAAAAAGGGGGTGTATTGACATAAAACTATAAGTGAATCTCAAAATTGTCAGGGCGGTGCTCCACAATACAAGCTCTAAAAGTGGGACACAAACACCCCATTCGTTAGCAACCAACACACAGTCTATTCTTATAGTGGGCCTGGATTTAGCAGGCCCGAATGTTAATTTAGTATTTATATATAATATTATTAATCTTACATTTATATAGATTTTTAAAAGTTCACCTCAATTTCTGTCTACTGAAGGATATTGCAGTACCATTGCTTGACTGTGTGTCATGATGAACTTACTCCAGGTTTAAATTGGAGTACATTGATCACTGTTTTTGGTCCTGTTTGGCTACAATAACTATAGGAGGGCAGTTTGTGTATAGCAATTGGCTTACTGTTTTATTTGAGTGGGTGCATGTCGCTCCTAAACCCCTCTTTAACTCACCTTTAACCCCTGCTTACTCCTCCCTTAACCCCTTCTATTTTGTAGTAGGTATTTCCAGTTATCTAGCCACCTTCTTTGTCCCCTGCATTAGTTACTTAAAAGCAGGCCTTTTTATGCAGAGACAATCACACATAAATGATAGGGAAGGCAGAGGCGGAGACTTACGCAGGTAGTTTGTGAATTACATTTTCTAGTACTTAAGTGGTAGTGCTGTAGTCTCCCAAAAGTAGTTTGTCAGTAGGTGCTTCAGTCCTCCTTTTTTTGGTCTGTTCATAAAGCGCTATCTCAGCCCACTTCCCATGACCACCAGATTCCATTACATATTCTTTTTCTAGGTACAGCTGTCGGGGAATTACAAGATGTTGAGCAAATGTGGGGACTCCAACCAGGTTCCCCAGTTCAAATGCCTTTGCTGAGTTGGACATGAAGAAGGCGAGTTAAAATCTTCCGATATTCTGTTTTAAGATTTTATCAATCGCAGACACCTTTACATCTAGTGTTGGCATGCTTTCCAATTCAGACTTATTGGATTTTTTCGAGAACAAGGTTGAAACTGTCCCCCACTTCTTTTCACCTGTCCCGCTTTTTTGGGCATAGCCGGTGCTGGCTTGTACCCATTTTTAGGTTCAAATATATATATAGTGGATGATTGAAAGACCACTCGGGACCTGATATCTGCACCTACCTTCTCGCTATACCTGCATCAGAAATCTGAAATAGTCTAGGAGACTCTGTGACAAACTGAGGAACTGCCAAAATGGTGGTAGGGAGACTACAGGTGGCTCATTTAAACAAGCCATGAATTGTGCTTTTGACCTTTTAGAAGTGTTATGACTGTCTAGAGCTATTCATTGTATTACTGTGCATACAATATAATAGCTGGACTATGTGGATCATGCCATATTTCATTGTACACACTAAAGGACACAGCGTCATCAAATTGTATTGCTTTATTATATGACCTTATGAAGCAAAATAGTCTCTAATAAATTGCGAGATGGTTATTATGAGGGAAGAACGGCCACTGGAATTCGTCTGATATCAACAATCGTGACCTCATAGCTGAATTAGTAAATACATTGCTCCAATACTATTTTGAACACTTTATAAAAATATAAAGAGTGACAATTGTGCACTTCATTTGTAAAGTTTTTTTAATTAATTTCCTGATATATATTTCACATATTTGATATGTTGTAACGTTTTAACCCAAATAAACATAGCTGTTTATGAGGAGATCATGGGCTGCAGACACATACCCAAAATGTGGGAACATAATAGGTGACTCAACCTGGCACAGTGGCTGTAGAATCCCAGTAAAACTGCATTTAGAGCGGAAAGCAGGAGTTTGTATTCTTAATGCAATGATCTTTGTGAGAAAAACAAAATGTCCTAGGGATTTAGTAGACAGTAAGAAATTTATCCCAAGGCTACGGTTAAAAGAGAAACTGACAAAGGTGAGTGATTTCAATTATAAAAAAACAACCTAGTAGCTTCGGGGTATGTTACCTCGTCTAACCTGAATACATTAAATGCTTCCTCTTCTTGTGTTTTCAGTGAGCCCTCTACATGCTGTTCTAATTCTGATCCTTCTGGGATCTGAACATTGTTTCTCACCCTGCTTTGTCAGTTAAGCTGGTGATACAGCTCTATTTTCACCTGGATTAACACAACAAGAAATGCCCTACGGAAGCAAGAAAGGACGTTCTGTCACAATATTGAGCTCTCAGGATAGAACTAACAAAATATCGAATACAGAATATCAACTACCACTGCATTGCCACAGTAAATATAAATGGGTATATATATATATATATATATATATATATATATATATATATATATATATATATATTACCTACTGGCGGTCGCCAGTAGGTAGTTATAGTTAGGACCTAGTTTCCATAGGAAAAGTGTTTTTTGTTTTCCCAATAACTTTGGGGACGGATAACGAATCATCGCGAAATTTTCAAAACTAGTGGTGCGCTCCGGTCAGCTCCTGTCTTGAAAGTTTCGGGGTGATTCGGCAAGCGGGGGCCAAGAATAAAGGGGGTCCCAAAACGTGTTTTCTCCATGTTAATTCCCATAGGATACTTTAGACACGGCTACAGCCCGAACTGCTGAATGGAATTACACCAAATTAGGCAAAAAGGTAGTGCTTGGTTCAGAAAGCGCCCTTTTTTTAAATGGTGTAAATCCGTTCAGTAGTTGCGGAGAAAATCTGAAAATAGAGGTAAAAAAATCAATTTCCCATAGGAAACGCAGTGCCACTGCGCTACGTTGCAGAGAGATGGTCCAGGCCATGCCTCTTTTTACACCTCTCTGCAACGTAGCTCTGTGGCGCTTACTGGAAGTACCTGGTAGGCTAGTTGGCCCCCAGGGGCCCTCAGGATTGAAGGGGACTTTATCCCCCAACTTAAAATGCACCACGGGCGTGTTTGCACACATTGCACCTAAGGCCCCGCCCCCTTCCTTCACCGCTGTGCAAACGCACCCTGCGGCGCATTTTAAGTTGGGGGATTAAGTCCCCTTGAATGCTGAGAGTCCCTGGGGTCCAACTAACCCACCAGGTACCTCCAGTAAGTGCCACAGAGCTGCGTTGCAGAGAGGTGTAAAAAGGGGCATGACGTAGACCACCTCTCTGCAACGCAGCTCTGTGGCACTTACTAGAGGTACCGCGTGGGCTAGATGGACCCCAGGGACCCTAAGAATTCTAGGGGACTTAATCTCCCAACTTAAAATGCGCCACTGGGCACTTTTTCACGGTGTTGAAGGGAGGGGGTGGGGCCTGAGGTGACATGTATGCAAACACGCCCTCTGGCGCGTTTAAAGTTGGGGAATTAATTGCCTTTCAATCCTACGGGCCCCTGGGGGCAACTAGCCCTCCAGGTGCTTCCAGTAAGTGCCACTGCGCTGAGTTGTAGAGAGGTGGTCCAGGCCATGCCCCTTTTTACACCTCTCTGCAACGCAGCTCTGTGGCGCTTACTGGAGGTACCTGGTAGGCTAGTTGGCCCCCAGGGGCCCTCAGGATTGAAGGGGTCTTTATCCCTCAACATAAAACGCGCCACGGGGCGCATTTGCACAGTGGTGAAGGGAGTGGGCGGGGTCTGGGGTGCCATGTGTGCAAACATGCCCTGTGGCGCATTTAAAGTTGGGGAATTAATTCCCTTTCAATCCTGAGGGCCCCGGGGGCCAACTAGCCCACCAGGTGCTTCCAGTAAGCGCCACTGCGCTGCGTTGCAGAGAAGTGGTCCAGGTCATACCCCTTTTTACACCTCTCTGCAACGCAGCTCTGTGGCGCTTAACGGAGGTACCTGTTGGGCTAGTTGGACCCCAGGGACCCTCAGGATTCAAGGGGACTTAATCCCCCAACTTAAAATGCGCCATGGGGGGGGCAGAGAGTGTTTAAAAAATGCTTTTTTGGGCCCGGAGCAGGCCTGGGGGTCAGGGTGTTTCTACCCTGCCCCCTTTTCTTGTTTTTTGCATTTGTTTTTCTCTTTTCTTGTGACTCGGTTCTTCCGAGTCACAGATGGCTCCCAACACTTCCTGGTTGACAGCCAATTAGAAAAAAGCTCGTGGTCGAGAGGGTCCGCGGATCCACTGCGCCTCTATATATCAAAACTTTTATTTTTTTATTTTCTCAGCAACTACTGAACGGATTTACACCATTTAAAAAAGGGGGGCTTTCTGAACCAAGCACTACCTTTTTGCCAAATTTGGTGTAATTCCGTTCAGCAGTTCGAGCTGTAGCCGTGTCTAAAGTTTCCTATGGAAAATAACATGGAGAAAACACATTTTTGGGACCCCCCTTTTTCTCAGCCCCTGCTTACCGAATCACCCCGAAACTTTCAGGATAGGAGCTGACCGGAGCGCCCCACGAGTTTTGTGAAGATTCGTCATCCGGTGCCAAAGTTATTGGGAAAACAAAAAATGCTTTTCCTATGGAAACTAGGTCCTAACTATAACTACCTACTGGCGACCACCAGTAGGTAACATATATATATATATGAACACAAACCTCCTCTATACAGCCAATGCAGATCAACCAACGCGTTTCGGTATCATCATATACCTTGGTCACGGTTGTTTAATCACATGATTCTTTACATTTAAAAAGACTGCCTTCAAGGAAACACTATGACATCATTTCCTATTTGTTCCCAGGACTACCCCATTGATTCTTGGGAGATGTAGGTCTGTGATTCACAACTAATTATTTATCAATTAGCACACACAGGAATCATTGTTTTACCAATGACTTTCATAAATGTCACATTGCTCATTTGTTTTACTACAAATTATGTGTTATCGTTCTATTTTGGTCATCAATATTATGGCACATTGCATATTTATTTACCCAAAAGCTGAAAGTTCATACCAAGTTGCATTTACTTGTGTCGCTTTCTTTTTTATTCCCCACATTGAGGATTTCACTGATAGTTTAGAAACGGCTTCCATAAAACAAGAGAGGTTTTCTTGTCTTTATTTCTCTTTTTCCCTCCAGTGGGCGTATTTTTTAGACCGGATCTCACACCCCGTGCTTTCCTAATTTCCAGCCTTGTTTTCTTCTCCCTCCGGTTGGTGTTCAGAATATTGACATGCCGTTACTCTAACTTTGTGCACTCTCTACTGATGACCATTATCATTAAAGTGAAACATCTTGGATTTGATATATATATATATATAAATATATATATATACACATATATATTTATAAAACTATATATCCTTTTTTTTTATTTAAAGAGCTTTAAATACTGCAAACAAGACCCTTTCAGGTAACAGATTGCTTTACAATAGCAAAAGGAAGTTATGAATCAAATCATATGCTCTGTACAAATAAGTGGAGTAGACCATGCTAAAAAATAAAAGTTATGTAAGTAAATAATAAAGGCAAACTGAGTGGATCTCGGAGATGTAGACATGCATATTAAATGAAGCCTCACACTGAGAGGTAAGCATCGCAATAGAGGAGAGAGAGGAATGGCCTCAATGTGAGAGAAATCTGTTAGCTAGTAGGAGTTTAACCTATTTCCTGAAGATGGAGGAGGAGGGGTTGCACCTGGTCTCCCGAGGAAGAGAGTTCCAAATATTAGGGGACAATACCGAAAATGATCCATTATAGGTTTTCTTTTTTTAAACTTTTTGTGGCTTAAGTAGTAAAGAACTTCTACTTCTGGAGGTTCTGCTTCTGCCACATATGGTTAGTTTCTGGGACAGATAAGAAGGGGCGTTGAGATGTAGCACTTTATGGGTCATACAGGCAATTTTGAGATGGATCCTGACCTCATAAGGTAACCATTTCAGAGATTGGAGGTCAAGGGAGATATGTTCTCTTTTTTTGATCTGGTAATGAGCCTTCAGCAATGCGCTTTTGCTCTTCAGGCGGTCCGCAAGGGTAGCACTTTCATAGTTTAATTTCAGTATCACAAGTCCTTGAACCACTTGTTTGAGATCTGGCGTGGGAAGGAAAGGTTTTAATTTCCTTAGTGCATGTAGTTGACGGTTAGCTCCTCTAGTGGCAGCACTGATGTGCTTTTGCATGCAGAGAGTATTGTCCAAGATTATTCCTGGGGATTTAGCTAAGTCAATTATATGGGGGTACATTTCAGGACAGTAAGATGTGAAAACCAGTCTTTGATATTAAAAGGTGAAATTGGGTGGTGATATCAATAGTAATTCTGTTTTGAGGGCATTGAGTTTGAGCTGGTTACGAGACAGCCAATGTAGCATTGTTTTGGAGGTGTTAATAAGGGTGCTGATGTCACCATAGGAGGTAATTTCCATGTAGAGTTGAGTATCATTCACATACATTGGTAGGAGATATAGGAGAGATTTAGGATTTTGGTCAGGGGCTCCAATATACAGGTTGAACAGAGTCAGGGAGTGCATAGAACCTTTGGGAACACCTAGTACAACTGGCGACTGATCGGAAAGGACATGATTGATTAGGACATGCTGAGATCTGTTGTGAAGGATGAGGAGAACAATTTGAATATGATGCTGGAGAGACACATCCTGAGTTCTAATAGGTTTAAAATAGTTTCATGATTCACAGTGTCGAACACCACTGATATGTCAAGTAGGATTGGTAAGCAAGATTCATTCCGATCAAGTGAACATAGAGCATTGTCAACAATATGGACCAGAGCAGTTTTTGGATTATGGTCAGGTCTGAAACTGGATTGACATTGATCAAGGAGGTGGAATTGCTTGATGTGCTTGTGAAGCTTTAAGTGCACACATGTTTCTAGGAGTTTGTCCTGAGTTGGGATGTTGGAGATAGGGCATGTAGTTGTTGGGGTCACACAGGTCTGCACTAGGTTTTTTTAAGATAAGAGTAACCTGCCACGTTATAGGCATTCAGGTGTGGAGCCTTTTATGAGTAAAGCATCTATAATCCAACTCTATAACGGGAGAAGGAGGTGACTGGATTCATTGAGGAGTTTGGCTGGAAGGGGATCATTGAAGTGGTTGAAGTATTTCAGAGAAGGTAGATTTTTTGAGGTGTCACTTTCATTGATGGTTTTAATGCTGGACCAGGTGGCATTGTTTTTTAGGTTTAAGGGAAATGGCTACCGGGTCTTCTTCCTGAACATGAGTGTGGCAAACGGGGTGTGTATAAGGCAAGAGTTTCAAAGCATTCTGGATCTCAGTGTTAATTAGCATAGTTTTCTTGGCAAAGAAGGAGGCAAATGCTTCACAGTTTGTAGGGTTTTGATGTTAAAGATGGGGCATTGCTTTCCCTATTCATTTGTTTTTTGACAATTTTAAACAGTTTTTTGGTTGATTAAATGCCGTATCAAGTTGATTTTGAAAGAATGTTGATTTTGAGTTTCAAATATGCATGTTGTAGGTGCTCAATCTTTTTCGTAGACGTTTGAGGTTAAACCGAGATTCAGTGTTTCTCCATGTTGTTTCGGCAAGTCTGAGCCCTCAGCATTCCTTGTTGAGGTCATAGCTGAACCAGGGGTTGGATCTTTTGAACAGGACCCCCTTTAGTTGTTTGGCAGTAGTGGTATCCATAATTTTTGTAATGAATTGAAGTTTTGTTCAATGAGGTCTTGAGCATTTTGCAGTTTGAGGTGGAAGCAGGGTGCAGTTGCTAATAGCCAACAGAGTGAGTTGGTCGATTTTGTAGGTTTCTCCAACCCTTTGTTTGGCTTCCATAGGTTTGGCCTTAGAGATAACTGCTGTTTCAGATATGAGGAAGGTGATGTAATGGTGGTCCGTCAAGTCAAAGGGTAGGATTGATTCAATTTGGATGGCGTTTTCTTTTGCAATGGTTAGATAAAAGGTGGCCCCTTAGCTGCAAGCTTGGGTAAGGTTAAGGTCCTAGAGGAATGGTTTACAACTGTTCACAAGAGGGTCGCTAGTGTGGTTCCAGTGTATGTTGAAGTTGCAAGAAAAACCTGCTTATTACGCTCTTTGAACAGATCTCCATGATCTGTTTGTTGAATGTGTTGTTGTCGCCAGGAGGGTGCTAAATTTTGTGGACGGAACATGTAGAGTTGTTGTTGATGGTAATGTTGATCCTAAGGTATTCGCAGGAGGGAAGAGCTAGGGTGTGTGTTTGTTTCATAGTTAATTTAGACCTGTGTATATAGGCTAGGCCAACCTCAAAATCACCTGAACGGTCTTCTCTGAAGATATTGTTATTGAAAAGGACTAGTATTGGGGATGCAGAATCGTTCAGCCAGGTTTCAGTGAGTATAAGGATGTCAAGGTTAAGTATAAGATCAGCTATGTCACCCATGTGTGTTACCGCTGAGCGATAGTTGAGTAACACACATTTAAGGGATGTTATAGTGGTAATATTAGAGGTATGAGAGATGGGGTCTTGTTGGAGGTTCTTGTTATTGATGTACCAGGAAATAGGGTGGGATTTCCTGAGAGGGTGGGTAATAATATTTTTCCACCAGATCTCACTTGGTCAGTAGGAGGGAGATTGTAAGTGGCAAAGAGGGAGAGGATATTGTTATTTGATAACTGTCTAACTAGCCTATTGGGTCGGGAGGAGTGGTCAAGATTCAGTTTGCAGCTCCAGCTAGGTTGTGGGCCCCTGGTATGGGCAAGCCCAGGAGCAGTGTGGTATTTGGCAAGTGAGTCATGTGCAAGGACGAGTTATGTTTCAGGTTGCAGATAATATGCACTAGTTTAAGGATCCCAGCCCTATTCAGCTGTAATTCAAATTTTATATTATCATCCCCAGAAAGTGTTTGACGATTCCTGATCAGGGTCTGGGTGGTGGAGGCACTGAGATATGGAGTTCTTGCCAGCAGTCCAGACAGAGAGGGGGTCAGGGGAGGAAAGGGTCCATGGGCAGGGTCTTGACAGTGTTAGGATGATAGGGAGTGGAGTAGATATTATCCTGGCTGATAGAGGAGTTGGTGCAGGGTACTTTAGTGGAATGTGGGGGAGTGCTTTCAGAAAGTTGTAGTCATCAAACGTCAGCGCCAGCATTGTCAATGGAGGAAGGGGTATGAAGAAATTCAATTAAACCCATGGATGGGTGGGTGTCTACCAGGGGAGGGAGGAGGGAAGAGGGATAAGGGGGAGGGACATATGAGGTTGTTAAGTGAAAGGGAGTCAGTTGGGTGTTGTTATAGGGCAGTCACGGCAGTGGGCTAATTTCAGCTTGTACATTATGTGAGAGAAGAGAGTAGAGAAGAGTTCAAGGTTGCGATCAAAAGATTGAATGAGCACAGTGCAGTTGTTATGGATGCGGGTGGTGGCTTCTGCATTTTATAAGGGTTAGGGTGCAATAGTGAGTTTATTGCATTGTGGTACTTTCTTGGAGGTGGTGGTGTTGAGTAGAGAAGATAGTATTTTCCTCCATTGAGCACTCCGATTCATGGTGAAAATGACGTCATTCAATAGAATACCCTCATTGTAACAGAGGTAGGAGTCTACAATAAGAGTTTATTTATTAAGTTGGAGTAGAAGATAGTCCTTTGTCTGTTTTTGTTGAGATTGGAAACATACAAGCTCAAGGTGTAAACAAAGCAGCCATCTTGGCTGTCAAAAGGAGAGAGAATTTCAAAACTGAACTTGAGTTGAAAACATCATCTAGGTACAGTGATAATTGACTGGGAAAATTTACTCACAGAGAAACTGGATCGAGAGACAGGTTTCCCTCAGTTAGCGGGAATTGGTCATCCAAATCAGCACCAGAAAATATCCCAAAATAAGTGTAGGAGGCTCACTCTGTAGGAGCCCTGCAAAACACTAGCACGCTACACAGTGGTCAACCAGGAAGCACACACTCTGGGCTCCGCCTGTCTCGCAGGATGTCAGTAGTGCAGCAGTGACTGGGAAAATGGCCGGGGAAGGGGATGCATCAGGAGCAACGGCCAGCGAGAAAGCTAAGGCGTGGGAGCCTCTGGGCTTTGAATGTACTAACTAGAGGACAGGGCCAGCAGATCCAGCTCAACACATACAACCAAGTGAACACTGGACCCCAGCATCTGCTCCTCCACCTTTGTGTAAGTGGCAGCAGTATGGAGGAGTCCCTCGGCCACCACCCATCATGCACTAAGCTTCTAGAGAGCATGAAGGGCATTGATGGAGCAGATGCAGCTGGGGGGCTTCCCATTCCTCACAATCACCGTTGACCTTGGTGTGCGGTGCCCGCTTGAAGTCTGTCAGAGACCGCATTGGCACGCTCACCCTCGAGCCAGCTGGGTAGTCCAGGAATCTGTGACGGTAGCCACAAGGATGCACAGTATCCAGAGTCCACTGGATGATTGTGAGTTGCTGGGGGGTAAGTGCCAGCATTGCAACCTAGATGAGGTGCATGTGGTAGGCTAAAAAGGTGATTTTACCGACAAACGTTATCCCAAGCCCAGGAGCCCTTCAAGGGCTTGGCTCTCCAGTGTCCATCTTGTTTATCGTTTTTCCATGATGTTGTTAACTCAACTTCTACTTACCATAGCCATATATATGTATCATTAAGGTAAGTAGAGGTGGGGTTAAAAATAGTCCACTTTATATCTCTTTTTTTGTACTGGGAATTTAAACTCATATAGCAGATTGCAATCTCACATTGCCCTCCTACGCACATTTATTTATGAATCACTTAAATGCTATATATTGCAACTGAGTAGTTATAGTTTGGTTGGTGTTTTCATAGGCAATTTGTTTTGCTTTGCTAATACTTTTAATGCTGTTTGACAAATCTGCACAAACGCTCCAAACAAATTTCATCCCCTGCAGCTCGCTCGTTGAAAGTTTTGCTCTGATCTTTCAAATGGGAGCCAAGAAAAATGGGAGTCCGGAAAGTATGATTTCACATGCTAATTTTCACAGGAAACACTACTCTTTTATATGGAAAAACAGTAGAACTGGAGTACACCAAACTTGGCAAAAAGTTAGAACTTTACACAGACAGTGTGCTTCTTGTGAATTTGTGTGAATCCCTTTTGCTGTTTTTGAGAAAATCACATTTAAATACAGGTCAGGTTGGGAATGAAGGTCTTAAAATGGTAGGTATATGTGGACTTTTGGTGTCCTGATATGCTGCTATTGCCCAGTTTGAAGGCAACTAGGCGTTCTTGATTGGATGGCCACAACTTCAACAATATGTTGTGGCAGCTCTTGCAAGACTCAGGGACATGGTGTCTGTGTCCTAAAAATGAATTTAAAAAAAAGATAGGAAGGCAGGGTGACCACACCCTGATCCCCAGGTGCACATGGGGGACAAAAGGACTTCCGGCCATGACATATACGAGATTTGATTAAGCATGCCTATTAGATAACTGTAGCAACAACAAGAGCACATTTTCAATAATTTCACACTATGTTCATCAGACATGTGAGAATAATTTCTGATATTCTAAGTGCAATATGTACTAAAAAGAGCAGCTGCAGCCTGTCAGTTGTTTTCCAAGTGTGCTACAGCAGCATCCCACAATGTTTTGATGAACAAATGGTATGGTAATATTCTGTATTTATGAGAAGAGTGTAAGAAATCAGAATGTCACCTTGATGGAAGGAAATGTCCTCCATAGGATACTGCAGAACATTAACAAAATAGGGGGTTTATTTTTGTCCTAAAACTTATGGTAGAGCTAAAGGAAGCTAAAATCAAGAAACAATGTCTATGAGATCTTAAATATCTTCTTCCTCATCCATTTTAGTAAAGCATTCTTGGGGTTTGGTAACAAGCCATAATGGCAGATGTGATCATCTGAGCTCTACTACCAACCGTCCTGATCCAGAATAAAGGGAAGTGAAAAGCTCCATCAACGAACCCCTGCAAGGCAGCTGCCTTTCTGCATGGTCAAAAGCAATCAATGGTGGTCGCTAGCTAGGGAGAAGCAGCAGCTGTTAGCAATGCCACTCACCTGAAGACCAGGTCTTCTGCAGGAGCGACGGAGGCCCACCCACACCCCCTTGAGACTACTGTCAATGGTTGTTCTGTTACGCATGAATGCTGGCAGGAGTCTCAGAATGGAAGGAGGGTTGGGATGGAGACAAAAGGATAGAAAAGACACTGCCTCTCTAGTCCGGTCTCTTCTGCTATGCAAGGAATTTCCAACCCAAATCTTCTCTTGTCAGTGGGTGGTTTGGAAAGTACAGGGTACACTTTTCTGTTGGAAGAACAAATAACACATCAGGGTCACATCCATCATAAATAGCAATATAGTCTAAGGCCCAGATTTATGATTTTTTCATGCAGCGTAGCAGGACACCTTGTTGCACTGCGTGAAAGGGAGAAGGCAGGAATGTGCCATATCTATCAAGATATATTGCATTCCTCTCCTCTCTCTGCCCTGGTTCACTCAGTGCAGCCTGTACACAGTCAAGCTAGATTATTTACAAAGCTTCTCCCCTTGTTCTCTTTTGTTGTTTTGTTTTAGGGACGCCTGGAAGCCTTACTGTTGAAGCCCAAACTTGGAAAAGCACCACTGACAAGAGTGGTGTGAAAAGATAAGAAGCTGCAAGATCACGCTGTACAAGTAAATAGTACAACGGGTGTCCGGGTGTTTCTCCCTGAGATTTAAATGAAGCTAAGCACTTTCCTTTGTTTTGGGTATAGTATTTATACCAGGCCCACCTCAAAATAGCCGCCAGTCACATGGTGCCTCAAACTCTTACAAGAGGTGCATGAAAGGCCTACTCATAATGGACAAGAGGTGGGCCTGCTACCTGAGTCCTAGTCTCAGTCTGGAGGCACTTATGTTGAGGGGGGACACAAGTGTGAATGGATAGGACCAGGGTGAAGACTCAGACAGGTGAAGAAGCTAAGATGGAGATGTCAAACCAAATGTGAGGTAGCAGGTTCTCAAGATCGCTCTTCAAGGCTGTAGCCTTTCCCATCAATTGAATAGCATTGGAAATCATCAGTCTGTTTAGAATCCACAATCTTCTGAACCTCATATTCTCATTGCCCATAAATCTTGATCGGGAGAGGGAGTTTTTCTCACCGGGTCAAATCTGCATAGGGCTGCAACAATGACATTTGAAATCCCGGGTGTATTTAATGTTTAAGTGGCAGTATGAGTTTAACAACAATAGGATTAACAGCTTCCAGTACAGGAAAGGGTCCAAGAAACCTAAGTGTTAACTTTTGAGAACCATCCATTCACAGGTTCTTGGATGATAACCATACCAGTTCTCCTACTTGGTATGATGGGGCTGGTCAATGTTTGTCAACCTGCTTTTTCATTTGAGCCTGATGGGCAGATACATTCTCATGTACTGTTTATAAGGTGTCAGTGAGTTTTTTTTGTGATGTTCTGAACAAAGGGAACATGAGGATCATGACGGGGTATATGTACTGGAATGGTTCTTGGATTGAACCCATTCATACAGAAAAAGAGGGTTACTCCAGTGGCCACATGTGAACTATTGTTATAAGTGAACTCCGCCAGTGACAGCGCTCTGCCCAATTCAGAATCCCATGTGATTCACTTGTGCTTTTTAACTGTCGGTCTGTAGATGGAAAGTAAAAGACAGGCGGACATCAATATTGAAGGATGAACAGAAAGTATGCCTAAAATTTGAGATAAACTATGGATCATGATCCAAAATCGGGACGGTAGGCAAACCATGTAGGTTTACTATATGTCTCCGCATTTTGTGGAGAAGATCCACAGTCACCATTATAACTGAAATACCATCAGATACTAGCAGACTGGTAATAAAATCCATAGGTATGCGAAGGTTTGTCAAGGTGAAGAGGGGATGGGAAGAGGTTGTAAGAACCCAAGATGATTTGTTGTGAATTCATGTCAGGCAGTTTTGGATGTAATCCTTTACATTACTAAATAATGTTACTATGGATATCAATGCATTGACAAAAATGTATTATCAACCTTATTTATAGAATCACCCGCCCCAAACTCCAGATCTACCTCAACACGCAAGTATGTAGTCAGGCAGGCCCTGCGACCTAGGCCTGGAATCACTGATTGATGGGTCACAGGTGGGATGGGGCATAGCTGGCAGGCAAACACAAGGTCAGGAAACTCTTGATTAGTCCCACAGATAGGCACAGCAAGATCACAATGGGTAGGGGATATTTGTCCTGTGAGGGTACCCGCACTTCAGAAAACACCATAAAGTCAGATACCACATCAGTTAGGAACACATAACCAATCAGGACCTATCACACATAGTGGTCATGTGCTGCCCATGCTAGACATCAGGACACATTCACCATTGGCCACACTGTGTCCACGCGAAGTCGAGACCCACCTGAAGTACCCATTGACCATTAATTTATGACTCTAAGGCAGCAACCAACATTCCTCACCATATATGGTACACTGGATATGTTTATGGCTTGATGTAACATTGTAAATTAGACCTATGCGAACCCAATGTAAATTGAGACAGTCCTCAGACCTCGTGCCTATAACTTTCTCCCGGCCTAATTGTTTAATCAAATGAAACTAATCCTGTTTTGCCAAATGCCTCTTGTCTTCTGTTTCTAAAGGAATTCAAACCCGAGCACCATTTTGGCAAGCCAGATAGGAGTATTGGGACCTCACACCTGACTGCAGCCAAAGGAAGGTGACCTCGCATTGACCAATTCACGTTGCACAACCAACAGAGGAGAGCAAACATCGCCATTGATTGGAAATTTTGCTGAATCTGAGGGGTTAAGGTCCGACCTGAAGGAGCTATCACAGAAGGTAAGACACCACATCTGTTCCTGAAACATTGTCTTTTAAAGCATTTGTCGTATGGCAAACTACGGAGAAGTGTAAAAAGAGATCCTGAGCACCCTGCCACTGACAGGGTCTGGCTTATTACCTTTTATCTATGTCGCAGCTGTATCAGTCAAAAAGCGGATTCAGAGGTGATCCAGCGGAAGTCACCTTTTTTTCGATAGTCAGCATGCTAGGAAAGGTGAATATTTATTGTATAGCCCTTTATGACTTCCAGGATGCTATTTTTGTGATACAGCTATTCTGTATGGGTGGAGTTGGCACCTAGGTCTCATAGGGCCTCATTTATGAAAAGTGACGCATTGCTGCGTGAAAACAGCGATGCGTCACTTTTCATTGCGCTCTCCTTGCGACATGCTGAATGCGTCATATTTACAGTATGACGCATCATGTCGCAAGGTGTTACAGATACGTCAGTATTTCTGACGTATCTGTAGGCCCCAAAATGGCGCATTGCTGGAGTGTGTCACAAAAGTGACGCAACTTCAGCAATGGGTCATTTAACATGGGCAAGTCCCATTTCAATGTGCCTGCGTCAGTCTTACGCCTGCTGTGAGGCAGGCGTAAGATATTGACGCATTTGCGTCCTAGAAGTGGCGCAGTGAAAGCTCATAGATTTCACGGGGTCACTTCTATGAGGCTTACTTGCGTCAGAACACCCACCCTGCATACATTATACCTGGCGCAGGTATAATGTGGCGCAGGGGTTTACAAAGTGACGCATCTACCTAGATGCGTAATTTTGTAAATATGACACACCGTGGTGCATTTTTACGCCGCCGGTGCGTCACAAAAAGTGACGCACCAGCGGCATAAAAGAGACGTAAGGGCTCATAAATAAGCCCCAAAGTTTTTTGTTAAAAAAGATTTCTCAGTAGTAACATGTTTCTTAACACCATTAGTATCTGAAAGGAGTAAGAGGTGTTGGTCGCATGGACCTCTGGGCATGACACAGAGCATACACTTGACTCCTGAGTGTGACACTCAATTCTGATTTTAAGGAAACTTGGATCCAGGAAACGGCGCACAACTTGTATGGGCCTAGAGGGGCTGGTGATTCCCAAGTTATTACTAAACAGTGTCAATGAAAACCACGTTTGTCTAGTAGCGGATAGTGGCAGACTATTCGGCTCACTTAGGAACATGTTCCACTATAGTCTTCATTTTTTAGAGGATAAATTGCAATGAACAGTTAAGTTTTATTTTTGCCTAAGTCATTTTTCTCTGTCGATCATCGATAAAATGTATTGTTGTATATAAATGTTATTGCATTGGCTGTCATTGAAATTACATTTTATGGCAATTGAGTTCATGCAGGTTTTCTGCTAACCAATTGCATTTTTGCCCTGTGTTACAATGCTATGTATGCAGCATTATCTTGTTTCATGATGCTAGTTTTAACTGTTTTTTGTAAGAAATTGCAAGCGCTGAGCTCATAGTACGTACATTTTTAAGAGTGCACCACGTATGAATTGCCCCAATGATTAGACAAACCGAACAAGGAAAATGTCACCGTCGATGAGGATGGGGCTACAGGATTTACCCAGGTAGCTGAGGAGGGAATGGAGGGTGAACTTGAAAGCGAAGCTAGGTCAACAAAAGTAGCATGTAGTTCAGAGCAAGAGAGGTGTGAGCTCTTGCTTGAGAGATAAAGGGCACGCAACCAGGGATTAAACAAAGAGCACAGAACATTGTGCTCCCCACATGAGCTTTTCCTCCACTCATGGCAGCTGGACACCAAACCTTTCAGTAAGAACACAGCCTGCAGTCATTGTTCATGGGGGTGTTTGTCAAATGTGCTGTTTTCAGCAGATTTACGGAATGTTCGCTCACTACAAAAGCATGAGAGCAATGTTCTTGCTCTACTGAATGAATATAAACCAGATATGTTGTTTCTAACAGAAACTTGGCTCACAGATTTCTCCAATCCAACAATAACAGCAGCAGCCCCTAATGGCTATAAAATCCTTATGAAGGACCACATTGAGGGCAGAGGAGGGGGGCTTCAATAGTTCTAAAAAAAAACTTTGATTACATACACATCTTTCTCGAGGAACTGAAAGGTGCACAACTGCTGGGCTCTCACCTCTCCTTTGCCCCTCAGCAATCGGTAGCCAGAGCAATGATCTATAGAGCACTGGGATATGCAGGCCCATTTCTCAGGTCCTTAGGGAGTACCCTGGCTCCCTTGGCTCTTAAATACTCTCATTTTTTTTAACCCTGAGTGATTTCAATCTTCATAGGGACAAAACATCAGATTATGAGGTAGTCTCACTTCTACAAACTGTGCCCTCTTTAAGACTCTCCCAATATGTGTTTAACTTTTCATATCAAGCAGGTCATATAAATGATCAATTTTTTTCCAACATGAAGGTTCATATAGAGAAACATCTTCCATTGGTTTGGTTGGATCATTATCTAATCAAATTCAGCTGGCATAAGCTGGTTAATGCTTCCCCCACTTTAGTTAAAGCCCAAGTCGCATCTAGAGCTCATCATAAAATACAATCACAGGATTTAATTCAAGCTCTGGAAGATGATATGCCTTCACTCTCCGGAGCAACAGAAGTAGATGTGAATCCTTTGGATGACTGGGTTCAGAGATCTGTTACATAACGAAATAATCTGCCCCTTGTTACAAGTTGAGCTTCAGAATTGGAAAAAAAGCACTGTAAACTTTTAGAGAGATAATGGTGACAACCTTGAGGACAAAAAGACTTATTTGGCAGTATTGAAAAAATATTATTCAGAATTACTCCCAGCCAAAAAAGCCTACTTTGAGGCAAGCATAGCAGTAAGTCCAAAGACATTTTTAGAATAGTAAAAACATTTATGAACCCTGCGGCCACCATCAGAGACCATCATCCCTTGGTTGATTATTGAAATCAACTGGCTTCACATTTTTAAAGTAAAATACCAACTATCCAAGCTAGCCATTAATTAGATTATTTGGGAACTAACAACCCACCTGAGGTTACAAGTAGAAGTTAGTTGGCCACTGGAATGGCAACTTTGTCTTATTTCCTCCCTCTTTCCTTGGATGAATCTTTAGTAGCCATTGAAAACCTCAAATTAGGGTCATCTTCAAATCTGTGTCCACCCAGTCTACTTGCAAACAGGGCATCAATCATCAATCAGCTAGTAAATCAAGTGCTTCCTTGATTGTTGTGGTTCCTGTACAATAGAAGCAAACTAAAATTCTACCCTTGCTTAAAAAAATCTTCAGTTGACCGGAGTGTTCAGGAAAACTTTAGGCCAATATCCTTACTTCCGGCTCTTTCATCAGTTTTAGAGAAAGGCGTAAATCAACAACTTTCACAATATCTTGAAAATTATGGTCTACTACACCCCAGCCAGTTGGTCTTCAGACCCGATTTCAGTACTGAAACAGCACTTATGGAGGTCTCTGAACATATCAAAGACACAATGGATAGGGGGGGCTGCCCTGGTCCTGTTAGAACTTTCAGCAGCCTTTGATGCAGTCCCACATTCAAGGCTGTTAGCCCGTCTCCGTTCAATTGTGGTCAGCAGTATAGCCATAAAGTAGCTGTCCTCTTTTCTGGAAGGGCGAAGCCAGGAAGTATGGCTAGTCCATTTTCTCCTTAGAAGCACATGAGGTGTCAGTCGGAGTCCCCCAGGGATCGACTCTTAGCCCCACCCTATACAATGTCTATCTCACGCCCTTAGCCTGGTTAGCTGAGGAAATAGGGGCTAAAGTAATTTCTTACACTGACGATACCCAGCTGTTGTTTACCTGTGGTAGGGATAAAGAAATTGGTGATGAGGCTGTTAAAGAATGCCTGTCATCTGTGTTTCATTTCATGATTGTCAATAAATTGAAATATAACTCTAAACAGAGATACTATTCTTTGGCTCTATCTCGCCAGTTCTATAGCAGACCTGTTGGCCTAATGATGGCCTTTCAGCAGGCCCTCAACTGGATACAGTCAAGAAAGTATGCATCAAATTTGATAAGGACCTGTCATTTCAGCCACAAATTAAATCAGTAGTAGAATCCTGTTTTGGTATTTTCCATATTCTGAAAAAGTTTCTTCCTTTTCTCTCCTTTTCAGTAAAGAAACTGTAATTCAGGCTATGATAACATCCAGATTGGACTACGGAAACGCTAAATACATCGGTCTTCCAGATTATAGTTTTAAGAAACTGTAGTTTGTCCAGAACGCGGCAGCTCAAACTTTCCTGAATTTCCCCCCAAGATCTCATACATCCCCTCATTTGAGGACTCTTCATTGGCCCCCATTTAAAAAAATGATGCTTTTGAAAACACTTATCCTGGCTCCCAAAGCACTGCCGGCCACCGAAGCAAGCATTCTTAGAAAAAGGATTAAAGGTTACATTCCTTCCAGAAGCCTCCGGTTGACCACTAGTTAGTTGGCAAAGATCCCCAAGATTAATCGAGCGAGAATTGGAGGCAGGTCTTTCCCCTATCTCGGGTCAGTTGCCTGGAAAGATCTTCTTCTGGTGTTACGCTTAACAGCTGACACAGCAATCTTCAAAAAAAAAGCTAAAAACCTGGAAAAAGCATGAAGTCAGCACGGAGACACTGAATTGAGTAGTTGTACGCTTTACAAATCTCATAGTTACATCATCATCATGATTGAAGCGAAGATAGGTATAGGGGGCAACACTGGGATGTAACGGAGGTGGACAAAAGGATACTAGCAGGGCTCAGAGTCACACCGTCCTCTTATCGAAGGATAAGGGCAGACAAAAAATTCAGAGATCAAGATAGTCTGGTGCTCACCCACCCACGATGCATAAAAAACAGGATGTCACCTTTACGTGCAGGCGAGGAGAACAGCAATGAACACATGTGCTGCTCCACATTGGAGCACAGCAAAGACAGACCTACCGCCCATGGAAATAATAGCAAAAGAGGAAGGCAAGATGTTGTGAACCAATTCTCCGACCTGTTAGTGGACTGGACTGAGGAGAGGGACCAATTTGACTGTTCTTGGACTAGGGAAGGATCATTTGAGCCAGAGGACATGGCAGTAGTGGAGGATTGCATCAGACATGAAGGAGGATACCCCAATTGGAACTTCCCCTACATGCTGTAGTGCCTCGCAAGTTGGTAATCCTATGTCGAGGATAAACCTGTAGGACCACCTAGGTCAAGAAGGTGCCCACTACTGCAGAAGGTTGTAGTGGGGTCATATACTTTCCGCGGGCCCAGATGGACAAAGAGGGACTTAGAACGATTTTACCATTGTTGCTGGATGGGGCAGGGAAATGGATTCCATGTTTTGAAAAAAACACTGCATGTATTAACCTAGAAATAGGCAACATTGACAGTCTGTTGAGGAGCCTAATTGGGGAACAAACAAACACCGTGTTAGCCCAAGCCGGCATTCTAGCAATAATGCTAACAGAGACACAGCATAATGGGGGTGCATTTAATTCATACCGGCACCAGATATGGATCGCCCTGAGAGAAATATTGCACGACTGCCCAGATGTAGAGGGGCTAATGGCAGAGACCATGAAGCTGGAAGAAGGCAGTAGCAAGTTCCTGAATAGAATGAGAGAACAATAGGGACAAGAGACAGGACAGCCGTGGATAGATACAGCCCCACAAGTCAAATTTTTCTACAATATTCTTAAAAAGGGGTTATCCACCAAGATTCAGAGCAGGCAGGACAGTGTGGTGGGTTTAGAAGCAAACCCTGGTGGGAGATATAGGCTCATATCCTCGACTGCTGCAAAAAGAAGCGAGAAAAGGATAGAGAAAAGCTGGTATCAGGCTTAAAAGACACCACAAAACTGGTTCAACACAAACTGATAAAGACTGCCCTCAAATAGGCAACAATGGCTGCAACCAGGCAGATGGCACTAGTCTCAATAGAGGCTCACCCACAAAACCTCAGAGGGTTCCAAATAGGATATGGCATCAAAGGCCAGGAGGGTTGTCAGCAGCCAGACCCTTGGGAGTACTACTATTTCCATGTGCCGGATCATTGGGCGGAGAGATGTCGGCTAAAGGCCTACCAAGAGCAATAAAACCATCAGCCATCAATGAGCCCTGGCCAGCCATCACAGCACCCTATCAATGCCGCTCCTCAGCACCAAGCACAGGGTAATCAGAATGTACCCAACATCCAATGACCAGGAGGTCCGCTGGTCACCACACAACTGCGGCAGGAAACCAGCAATTTGGCCAGCATGTGGCAGCAGCAGTCACAGAAAGGGAATTTAGCGCAGCATGGACAAGAACCACAACACTCGCAGGGAGGGGTGGCAGTGTAGGGAAGGTAGCACCTTCAAACAAACCCAGTGTCAAACTGGGCAGTGAAATAAACTCCCCAGCACAAGTAGGAAATTACCCCATCAACTTAAAACCAGTTGATCCCAGTTCCCCCAAACTATTACCAGATCAAAAGAACATCTAAAAGACAGCAGTGGAAGTTTTTACTTGCATCCAGAAATTCAGAGCTGCTGAGAGCTGTGTCGATCAAGAGCCTGCTCCAAGTTCATCATGTAGCGGTGATCTCATGGGGCCCCACACTGCTGCTGATCCCCCAGTGCTGAGTTAGCTGGACAAGCCCCAGGGGCAGAGCAGTCTGATGAGGGGGCATGACTAAGAACTGTTTAAAAAGAGATACCCAGGTCCCGCAGCCAAAGTCACAAAGGACGCCTTCAGATCACCAAGTCAAAAGGTCTCCATTTTCGGGCACTATGTCGGGGGCCAATGTTTCCTTCATGGCGTGTAGCCCACACAGCACTGCCAAAAGCTCAAATCCTCCTCAACAATGGAGACCCCTTTCAGTTCTAAAACGAAGCTATCTTCGGTGGCGTAAACCCAGATTCCCGGGTGCCTGGGATAGTGAAACCCTAAAACTCCACAGCACACACACGAAGAGCCAGTAAGCTACGAGGCCTCAGCATGATGTCAAGTTGAGGGAGGTTCACAAGGATGACCAGGCGTCCCGGAGACAGTCCTGATTTTTCATCATGACCCGGCAGCCTTTTGAAAATTTGGAGTCTTAAGTCCATGGTTTTCATCTTATTGATGTTACCAGTCAAATACTAGCTGAGCTAGCTTTCATCCATGTTTTTTGAACTGTCTCATATTTGATTTCCAAAGTCCGGTCACCCTGCCCCACCCTTCAAAATTTGACAAAAGATGCACCAGTTCATTAGGCAGCACCCAACCATAGAGACCATGTGGCCACAAGCTAGGGACTGCGGGCTCACCAATTTGTTTAGAGTTGTAGGGGGGGTTGTTCTGCGGAGAGAGCAGTGTTCTGGAAGGGGGTTGCCAAATCTCCACTCCAACGCTAGACGAATGTAGGGCACTGTGTGCACTCACCTCCATACCAAGTATAGCGACTAATGGAGCTCCAACCTTGCCAGCACCATACAGGGGAAAGCAGTTTGTCCTGACCATGGGCACCATAAGGCAACCTAGATAGGAGAAAAGGGGGCCACAGAGCAGGCCGACTTTCTCTCTCACATGACAAGTGTAACAATAGATCACATGAAATTCAGGGAAATACCCAAAACACAAAACAAATGCCCAAAGCTAGCTCAAAAAGAACTTTCCAGCTATTTAGGTGGGGTCAGGATTATCTCAAGTCAGGTAACTGAAAGCCATGAGGGAGGGCCATGCCACGTTACACACCACATACCTGGCACAAAGAGGTGCAGATGCACCAAAATGTGCTCACGGTATGTCGCAGACATTAGCCACACCAGTGGCGATACTACCCCTCCTCCCACGTGTTCCACTCACCTATAGCGGTACTAAGTTAACAGAGCATAACAAATTAAATTGAGGGTAGCATCAAAAGATGTATCCCCAGCCGGGAAAATAACTACTGGAATGGGTCACACAGCAACCAGACCCTTAGACATAAGGGTAAGTGTCTATGACAAAAACTAGCATCACTGTAAGACTCCGACTAAAAGCTACAATTCCATCCCTCCCTGTGCTCATGAGACCACCCCACAAACATACTTAGCACCAATCTGACCATAGTTAGGATTGGAGGGGGGCTCACTAGATTGTAAAAAGCTTTGATCCATCTAGATAAGAAAATAATCACCCTTAGTTCCCAGTATTACTAAAACATGCCCAACAGGGGTCACATTCCGGTGTGTCCCTAGATCACAACTAGTGGAGTATGGAGATCATACCCTTATGGTAAAAATGCAGGAACTTCAAAACCATTATTTACAGATATGTGTAAAATGTTTCTGAGTTAACTATCAACAAAGTTCTTTCAAAACTAGGCAACAGAGAAGACAACTAAACTGCACCAACACAACTTGTCATCAACTTCCACCAATAACGAAAGAGGAAAAGGACAATTTCTAAACTCATGCTAATGGAAGGAGGAATAACCCAGAGCCTGCTTAACACCCAGGTGGATACACTGCTCCTTCGTGTAGTCTAGCCCTTCCATGACGAAGACAACCATGAACTATATATGGCAAACCTTTTCCAATTGGGCAGATGAAACACAGCCACTGGAAGAACACAGATGGCTCTGAAGGGAATCACACCTCAAACTACCTTATTGCGGCAAATGTTATGCATATTTCTGTGCATATGTACCCTCCGTCTACTATGGGTAATCCCACACTTACTTACCATTGAGGAACTGCTGAGTCGAAAGAGAGTCACTAATGGGGAATACAGCATCCGCTTAGGGACCTTTCATATTTCACCTACAATTATACTAAACCAAACATGAGCATCCTGCATGCACTACATAGTGGCCTCTTACATAACACCTGTTACCAACACATGACCTCAGTCAGTTCCCAAGCATCAGCCAGGTCATGTTTTGTCTGTTCGCTGAACCCACATGCGTTATTCACAGATAGGCTTTACCTGTCCGAAGGATGTAGCCCCTGAAAAATCCAAGTCCCTATTCACCTTTACTTACGCAGGATAAGGGCCAAGATCCAGCCCTACAAGATAGAACCTCACAGGGTAGTTGAAAACTTGTCCTGATATGACAAAAACTCAATGACATTATACCTCTTCACTGAACCCAATGATATCCAAACCAGGCTGGATATGATGCGTAGAAGGGGCACCATAGGGGAGAATACTGTTTGGCCCCAAGACTTCCCAGAGAAGAGATTATTGGAGGCAGAAAAACTCCCAACTCAATGCATGAACACATCCGCTCCTGCATCCATCTGTGGACCAAGGGTGGCCCTTAGCATATCTGGGGCAGTTTTCTTTAACAAAGGTAAACTTGGACGTTTGGTCTAAACTTAGACCAAACGTCTATGTTTACGATTTTGGGAATGCACAAAGGGCATTTTTGAGTACTATCTTTATGTCTGCACTCGGGTCGGATCTTTGCCCTGAATGTGGGCATAAATGTAGTAAGCGTAAATGCCCATTGTGAATTCCCAAAGTTGTAAAGATAGACGTTTGCTCTAAGTTTAGACCAAAAGTCTAAGTTTACCTTTGTGAATTGGGCCCATGGAGTTCCTGTGTAGGGATTTCTAGCTCAGGGATTAGAAGGGCAACGAGTCACATGGGGGAAGGTTCAATAAAAGTATGGCTAACCCATATCAGGAAATGTTGGACACCAGAGTGGGTGGATACACTTGGCTAGAAGGGAAAGGTCAGCCCCTGATTGTACGAAAACTCATACTGTAATGCTAATGTTTCAGAGGAAAAGGATCTCTTACAATGGGCATGAATGCTAACTGCAGCATGATATTGCATATTCCGGATATGCAATGGGACACCGCCTTGCTTATGGATTTCTACTGGCAGTGCGGTGAACATGCCTACACCCAACTGGTTCCCGGTTGGAGGGGACTGTGCTCCCTGGTGACCATGCACACCCCAACCCTAGTCATTCCCGAAGAAGAACTCACAGAGCTGAACCAGCACTCATTAAAGAAAAAGATTACCTTGCTGCACGAAGCTCACCAGAACAGAGCGGGGTACAATTTTGACTGGGTTCAATTCAAGGAGATACCAGAAGAGTTTAGGCTGATCACAGAGGCACAGCTGAGGGCAGGAGGGTTAATACCCTTCCTCAACCTAAAGAGAAAAGCTAATGCCTACTGGCTCCAAATAACCAGGTGGAAAATGCTTAAGATGATGAACAGCACTGTCTTCAATTTGATCAAGAAAGAAATATGAGCGATCCGCCTCATGGTAATGCAGCATCAGTATGTGCTGGACTTAATGACCTCAACGGAGGAGGGGGTCGGTGCCAAGATCCGCGCTGCCAGCTGCACTTTAATTCTGGGGAATGATACGAACAATGGAACTTTGACTCTTCCATCCATGCACTGAATAATCTACAGAGAAGCATGGGTGTAGAAGGAGGTGCCCCTGAGCAGGAGTGGTTTTTGAATTGGTTCTACTGGATCCCATGGTGGATCTCCGGTCTGTACACATCACTGTTGCCAGTTGTTATTGTGTTCTTGTTGGTTTGTGGAGTTATACAATTGGGGATCACTTACTGTAAAAACGCAGTCCTCAAATTAGGTAGAATGCAAATAACTTGAAAGATTGTCATAGTTGTGACGAGTTGGCCTGGTATATGCTGTCCACTAATTAAAGTGGGCCCCTTCACCAGTCCAAACGACCCTTATGATGTATGAGGTCAGTGATAACATATAGAAAGCTATCCTAGTTGTAGCTGTGGAGAGCAGCCTTCAGGCTTAATGTTGAAGGAATGTAAAGCAGCTTATTTTACCAGAATATCACCTCCTATATTGATCAAATGAAGGGAGAACCACACAGTAGTAATATAAAAATATGTATTTATTAATATAACACTCTCTAGTATCCTCTACTCAAGGGTAGAACACAAAGCACACAATATAAGATCTATAGAACAGTTGTAAGTGGCACAATATACAGGGGGCTCCAGGGGAGATCAAACCATATACTAAAATAGTGGTATAACAACCATAACTTGGGTCAAGACAAGGTCTGAAGCACACGTATTCATTGGGACCCCAAGGAACCACCAGAGGTGAGTAGATAAGGACCCCACGAAGGACAGGTGCAGTGTGCTAACACAACCGTCGGCCCGGTACAATTCTATGGGGAAGTCGCGGTTACAGTTTTACAGTTTAAGGACCCTTCTAGGAGGACTTTCGGGAAACCCTTTGGAACTTAAGAGGTTGGAGAGCCACACCACCCATGGATACCATAGTACCCAAGTTACCTATACCAGAGGAGCCGGGTGAATAGGTCTGGATTGGTGTCGGAAACCACTGTGGTTCTCAATGGAGGGCTGCGAAGAAATACTGTTGCGGCCAGGTGGAATCCAAGCCTGGATTCTGGAAGTCAGGAACCTGAAAGAAGAGGGGACAGAGTCTCGGTAACTTCAGAGTGGCCAAGGGCTCGGAAGATGAATGCCCAACTGATGTTGGGTGCTTCTGTTGCAAAGAAGGGATGCTTGACTCTGCAGCCACAAGGACCAGGGGATGTTGACGATGACCAGGAGCCAGATGCAAGCTGTGCCATGAAGGATGTCAAGTGCTGAGGGGTCGGTGTCCGACTGGAGTACCAATAAACCTTGGCAAAAGCAACCCACGCAGGAAGGTCAAGCAGGTTATGGTGTGAACCAACTAGGTCCAGAGGACTCACCAAGCAATGGAGAGTCAGGGCACATTGGGAGCATCCAGGGAATCCCAAAAGAAATTAAGATGACCCTCATGAGGACCCACAGGCCGAAGGACCAGGAGTCGCGAGGGGATCTCAAGCAAGATTGCAAAGTACCAGCCCACGGATCACTCGGTGTGAGGAGCCTGGAGTTCTTTGTTGCAAATACTGCTTAGGGTCAGGACTACATGGAGTCCAATGCACAAGCTAGGGAATCACGAAAAAGCATATGCAACTGCAAATAGACGCTGTGCACAGGGGTTTGGTTTATGCAATCCCTGCAAGGGATACTGGCCTCAAACTTGCGGAGAGGGCAGATCAACCTTAGGGGCCTTTGTAACCCATCTCCTGTGTTGCTGAAATCTTCGGAGTCCGCAGGAGTTCAGGAGCAGCAGACCAGTCAGTTGCATTTGAGGTACCTGCGAATGCAAGAGAGGGACTCATTCAACCCAAGGGAGATTCTTCAGTTGTCCTTAGTGCACCACAGGCCCTGCACAGAGTCTGTATGGAGCAAAGGCACAGACAAAACTTTGGACGGAGAGGGAGGCGAAGTCGAGCCCAGTCGAAGTCCAGCGAAGTCCAGAGTGTCCAGACGGTCGAAGGTCAGTGGTTTCTTCTTGTAGAATCTTATCCACGTAAATCTGAAGTCTTACAGCCAGGTAAGCCCTTTTGTACCCACTTGAGAGGGTTGGACAGATTAGGAGGACCTTCCTAGGGGAGGGTCAGGACAGAGGAGTGGTTAAACCTATGTCCTTGGTCCAGTTTCGAGTCAGAGCTGAAGCCAACGGCTCCCAGAACTGGTTTGAGCTGGACTATGCACAGGGACACCAGATGTGCTCCAGGTGCAAAAATTCAGGCACTCTCTGAGTGCACCCACCCAGTCCCCAATACACGAAATCCTGTAACAGGATGCCTATTGTGCTGCATTCATCTGATCAAACTTGGCTCAGCAGCAAGAGAGCAGAAATGTGTCTCTGGTCGGCAGCATCCATTTTGTGCTGATCAGGTCAAGAAGGCTGGCACCGGATAAGCCAGTGACCCCACGTAGCTTGCTTCAGAAGAGGGGAATCATACCGGTCTGGAGGTATGATTCCAAGGTGTTTGATACCAAACACGATATGTTTCTATGCAGCTGTTTTCTAGATAGCATTTACCGCAGGTTATGCTGCACCCCTACCTATATCTCTGGCTGAGTACAATCAACCTGGGAGAATGGTGTCCGAAGGTTGCAGAGGGGCTCTGCTCATGCAGGAGCACCCTCTCACGTAAAACCCAGCACCCTGCCTTCATGATTATTAAGGCGTGGCCAGCTAATATGGGCGAGTAGACAGATCAGCTCGGAGCTCCGTCCCGAGGAAATAAAACTCCTACATTAATCCTGGCGGCAGTGGCAGCATAGCCCCAAAAACCATGACGCCTACCCGCATGGACTCTGGTGAGGCAAAAAACGTGGTGTTTTGTCCCCCAATCTACTGGGATGCATGGTGAACTCTGAGACGGACTACCGGGGAGTACCTGACCGCAAGATGGCGCGGCCTTACTTTGCCGCGAAGTCTGATTAATGCCAAAGGAGATGGAACAAACATACCGGTGAAGACCGCGAAAGCCCCCAGCAAGTGACGGTGGGGCCCGCGAGAACCCATAGCAAGCTGACGCAGAGGAGATTCAGCCACGATACGGCAAAGCAGCCGGGAGGCTGAAAACTCGAGGTAGGCCCACCTGAGGCCCAAGAGATCCCCCTGTAAGCGAGCACAATCCCCCATGGACCATGAGAGGGGTGCATTGCAAGACAGCCCCCGCGATCATGCCGGCTGACCTTAGAGTCCGAGGTAGAAATATAAACGTGGCATTCAGCGGCCAGTGTGGTGAAACAATTGGGGTCTACGCAACCCCTGCATCGGGGAGTAGCCTGCCCTGTGAAGGAACTGCTGCCTAAATAAAGGGAAGCGTTAATGAGAAACGACAAGAGGTGCTCTGGGAGACGGTGGTGAGTCCAAGGGAAAACCTGACCCTGGCAGGGTCTGAACGATGTATACTTAGGGCCAGAGAGGACCCATAAACTGTAATAGGCCTACTGGATACCAGTCACAATTCCACAGTCACAAGAACACCATTCGAGGGCCTGTAATAAAGGGGTGCATTGGAGCAGTGCCCAGATGGAAGACTGGATGACCGGGTGCCTCTAAAAGAGAGTAGATTCCCCAGGAGAAAAAGGCTGTCACAAACTAAACAAGGCCAGAAAGCTGAGATCGAGTGAGCCTGGGAAATAGTCGATGAGTCTTACGGGGGCCAGATCTCCTTACCCATGCTGCAGGCCAGCATGGATAGTTTACCGGCCCACGACCCTCAATAGGGAAAGGGGGCCTGGACAAACAACATCCCTGGATCAACAAACCTTTATAAGGCCGTAAAGACTGACTTGAACAGGCAAACGGCGAGTCGAGGGACATCATACAGTTCCCTTCGCATACTGGAGGTACAAGGCCACTAAGGTCGAATATGGAAGATGCTGGCAGGTGGGAATAACAGACTCTGGGAGTGAGTGGCGCAGTACACCACTGGTATATAATAGATGGGAACAAGGCCTCCTACGCAAGTTAGCAAAGGTATTCACCTCCAGCACCACCTGCAGATGGCATCAAGGCGTGGCCGTGGTATGGGCAAGGACAAGTCAATGAGGGGAGGACAAACCATTCAAATTATACAATACACAGTAACAGGACCCAGCGTGTCAGAGCAGCCCAGTCGAAAACTGAACGATCCAACCACTTCTGATAAGATCACGCAAGACAAAACTGACATTCTGAATGCCATCAGAGACTGCCAAGTTGCCCTGGAGTCAAAACTGGATACCATGGAAATGGATATCAATAGTCTGCGCCTTGATCTTCGGAAAGTGGCTGACAGGGTCACTACTACGGAAGGAGAGGTTGGGACATTACAAGAAAAGGGCAATCGACTTCGTACAACAGTTTCAACGCTCCAGACCCAAATCATTTGACTAGAAGATAGAGTGGAGGATGCTGAAGGGCGTTCCAGATGAAACAACATCAGGTTCGTGAAATTTCCCAAAAAAGCGGAGGGACCGGCAGAGGATATCTTCTTAGAAGAATGGATTACCTCCACCATGGGAAAAGCCAGACTCTCAAACTTTTTTGGGGTTGAAAGAGCTCATCGCGCCTTCAGCCTCCGCCAAGCCCAGGTGTCCAGCCAAGGGCATTGATAGCCCGACTATTCAACCACAGAGACATAATCCTTCGATACATTCGGACCAATGGCCCGCGGAAATACGAAGACCGGACAATCCAAATATTTCCGGATTACACCAGGAAAGCGCAGGAGCTTCGGAACAGCTATCTTGGAGTGAAAAGGTGTCTTCGAGAGTATAATATTAAATACAGCCTGTTATTTCCTGCTAAACTGCATGAACAGGATAAGGAAAAGGTCAATTTCTACGACACGCCACAGGATGTGGTCAACTGGATGGAATCACTAGGACTGGCAGGTTTCGACCAGAATCAGGGTTGGCAAGAGCAGCGGGTGCCCCGTCACCGGCAAAGAGGACAATGATGGGGAAGCTTGGAACAAAGACCCCCACCACAGGAAGGACTGGGATCCAAATGAATCCTGGTCAACTTGAATGGTACATTACAAACTGAATCGTTGACTATTCAGCTCCAGAATTAGTTTTCCCCTCTCTGCCTGGTGTGAGAAACTCAGTCTCAATCAGAGGAGCCTGCAGCAGTCTAAAAAAGAGACGGAGGAGCTTACTCTGTAGGACAGATGGAAGGCAAAGAAGATGAACAAACACTGATCAGGAACCGTGAGTAACGGCTACTGGGGGGGGGGGGTCGGCCCTAACTAGTGGATGGACTACAACTTGCTCCTAAATTATATGACAGGTATAAGGGTGGGGAATGGGTGGGCAGAACATGAAGAGGGTACTTCTTATGTGACGCTGTGCTGTGCTGTGTGGCTCTGCCACTGTGATTTCTTAGGACTCCCCAGCCGCCTTCACCCCGTGAGCGGCCTTGCGGGGCAGTCTGATTCAGCGGGGTCCCGCGGGGTTGGGTGACTGGTCTTCAGGATATCTTTCTTTCTTTCTTTTTTTAGATAGACATTTAGACATTGACGTTGAACAATTTTGTGCTGCTCCAGTTGGGGTGGGATCACAGTGATCACGTATAAGGGGCAAGGGCTGCGGGTAGGTAAGTGTAATGGGACGGAGCCCTAGGTCCTTAGGCCATGTTTGGTACCAGAGGAATGGGAAGCTACTACCTAGGGGAGGGGAGGGAGGAAATGTTGCAAAATTGCAGTGTTGGGGATACGTTCAAAACCAGCAGACAAATTAGGAGTTCGGTTACACGTGGGGAAAGATATGTGATTGCTATTAGGTGGAGCCGAGGGCGACGTGGCCCTTCAGTAAAAATTTGAAGTCAAGATGATTCCAAGATATGCCTATAAGTTTGTAACCTGGAATGTTCGAGGTCTGAATAATTTTGTAAACGGAATTGCATTTCATATATGAGGCGATATGGGGTTTCAATAGCATTCCTACAAGAAACGCACCTCTGGGGGGACTGCCTTAAGTATGAATGGAGATGCTGGAAAGGTCAGATATTTGCAATGTTCTACTCGCAGCCAGGCCCAACTTAGCCCAGACACAAAATTACTGATTGCGGGTGACTTCAACTGTGCATTTGATGGTGCCCTAGATAGACTTCCACAGAAATTGGACACTAAGCCTAAAGTTAGGGAGGCCATGAGAGAAATGCCATCTAGCCACGGATTGGTGGATATCTGGAGCCACAGACACCCGCTCCAAAAAACATACTCGTGTCATACACCAGCGACCAACAATTATAGTACACTAGATTATTTCTATATGCAGGCGGGATTAATACACAGGGTAGATGCCGCACAATACTTGGCCCGATACCTGGCCGATCACTCCCCCTTGCTGATAACCTGTTCTTTAATAGACCCCTCCCAAAAATCCCGCTTTGGAGAATTAACGTCGATGCTCTGACGAACCGGTGTATAAAGAGTCAGCTGGACACGGAACTAAGAGGCTACTTCAACGCCAACTGGAAGACGACAAAGAAAGTGGTGCTTAGAGGGGTTTGAATGACAACAGAGATCGGAGTCAGAAAAGTGTTAGAAAGGGACCTGCAGGACCAAGAGTGTAAGTTAACAACCCTAGAAACATCAAATTTCACAAGCATAGAGGGTCTCCAGGGCTGGACAGAACAGAGACAAAAACTAGGTGAGTTATGAGACAGGCTGGATAAGTTTGACCGTACGAAAGGTAGGAAGCGATGGTACACAGAAGGGAACAAAGCTGGATGACTGTTGGCACGACTTATAAAAATGAAAACTCAGCCCAAGCCAATCCTAGAAATCTGGGACCCCGGAAGTCAGACAATGAAATACACGCAGCACAAAATAACTGCAGTATTTGTGGAGCACGTGAAAAACGTTTACACAGAACCCCGGCAAGAGGTTCCCGCCTCCGTGACGGAATCGTACCTGCAAGGGATCACCCTGCCTAGTCTGGATCAGGAAGCCCAAGATATCCTGGGTGCCCCTGTGACAAAAATGGAATTGATAACAGCGATCAATCAGATCAAAACCCTCAAGTCACCAGGCGCTGACGGCCTGTCGGCTGAATTTTATAAACAATTCCCAGGAATACTTGCAGAAAGGTTACTTGAGACTATAAACGAGGTGCAAGAGAAGAAGGAACTACCAAAATCGTTACGGGAGGCTCTTATTGTGCTCATTTCTAAACCAGGGAAAGACCCAATGCTACTGAGCTCGTATAGATGCATATCCATGTTAATGTGGGTACAAAACTTATTAGTCAAGTTTTGGCATCCAGACTGCTCCCATATATGACCCAGATTATACATGAGACCAGTCGGGCTTCATTCCCTGCTGGAACACCCTACGAAACATCCGTCGCCTGGCACATGTCATGCAATCACTGGAAGGGCGACCAGGAGAGGGCACCCTTGCCCGTTTGGATAGCGAACAAGCGTTCGACTCAGTCTGATGGGGCTATATATGGAAAGTATTAGAAGAAATGGGTCTAGGACAGAAATACATTGATTGGGTTAAACTACTATACACAATCCCAATGGCAAGGGTCAGTACCGGTCGCTAAGTGTCACACACTATAGAGCTCCAACGGGGGACTCGACAGGATGTCCACTGTCCCCATCAATATTTGCAATAGTAATGGAGCCGCTAACCTGTCACGTAAGAGGGGCACTCAAGGGACATGGGATATAGATCGGACCAACGGAACATTTAGTTTCCTTGTACACGTATGACGCTCTGGTATTTATTAACCACCCGAGGCAGTCTCTGTCAATATTGTTCCCTGCACTGGAAAACTTTGCGCTAGCATCGGGATTGAAAATTAATAAGTCAAAATCACATTTGTACCCGATCGGATCGTCCCACCAGTAAGAAAGGACAAGTCTCAACTCCCACAGATGGAGGTCCCATGGGAGGTGGAATCAGTCCGATACCTGGGAATTTAAATTGCAAGGGATAAGGACCGGTTCTATGAGCTGAATATGGGTTGATTCATAAAGGGTCTACGCAGAAGTGTCAACTTCTGGAACACCCTGAAACTATTCCTGATAGGCAAATTAGCCTTAGTAAAAATCGTGGTGCTGCTGAAATGCCTGTATGTTATGCAGGGGTCCTTTTACGAAATTTCCCGTAGTGCCTTCAAAGAAATAGATGTGTTCCTGAAATCTCTGTTATGGAACGGGAAGCGATGCAGGGTGAACCTTGAGGTACTCAAACTTCAAAGGAACAGAGGAGGAATGGAACTCCCAGACCTACAACTCTACTATCTGGTATCACTGTTACAGCACACAATACATTGGTTTGATTTGAGTCCTCTTGGGAGAGGAACCTGATGGCTGACACATATGGGAACCAACAATTACTGGCCCTCCTTATGAGGGGAAAAGGCAGGCCAGATACGCCCCCCCCGCCACGATTGATGGCTAGTCATTGGGACAGAATGGTCAGCACGGTAATTATGGGGAAGTCCTATGCCCCGGAAGCGGATATCTGGGCCTTCCCACAGTTCGCAAAAATAGAACATACAATGACTGTTGAAAAGTGGAAAGAGGGGATATGACTGCTGCTAGCGGACCTATACCCCGAAGGCAGGTTTATAACCTATCAAGAGGCAGTCAAAACATTTGAGCTGGGCAACGGAAAATTATTGCAATACGCTAAGGTAGCAGCCACGGCTAGAGACCTCTGGACAAATTTTCCAGACGGTCCGTAACATTTGCAGATACTGGTCACCATGATGGCCATGGCGGGAGGGCATAAGTTTGTAACTCACCTGTACCGATCTTTACAAAGTGATAGGCAGGGCAGGACCCTAAAAATAGAAGAAAGATGGGATGAGGTGGTGGATCATCCGGTAACACCTGCTGAGTGGGAGAAAAATACACGAGGGGGTGAGTAAAGTGTCTGTGTGTGCCAGATTCAAACTAATACAGTATAACGTAATACATATGACGTATCTTTCTCCCAGACGGCTTCACACGATTAATGCAGCACAAAGCCCAGAATGTCCTAGATGTGGTCACTCCCAAGCCGACTTTGTGCACATGGCCTGGCAGTGCCCACGAATACCGGTATACTGGTCGGCAATACTTGACCAACTTAATAGAGTGACAGGCTGGGAGATAGCGTTATAAATCAGAGCATACCTTTTGGGACTGATACCCAGTAAGCCCAAATGAAAAACGACCAGACGATTTTTGATAGAGGGGCTCACTATAGCAAAGAGACGGATAGCAATACACTGGCTGACCCCACAGGGCCCATTCATTGATAAACGGAAGATAGACGTAAAGGAATGGGCGACAGTAGAACAGGACCATATGAGAAAAACCAGACGAGATGAGAAACTGACGGAGGTACTATTATCCTGGAGAATGATGGTACAGGAACTGACAACAACCACTCACCAGACATTGCAAGTAGACCCAGGGGAGGGAGAACAACGAGACACAAAGACCTCACATAGCCAGGAAGGTCAAACCATCAGTATGCAACAAGGCCCCTAGGTATTGGATTTTAGCTTTTAAGGGGAACTTTTTTCAAAGAAAACGTACAATGGCAAATAACATATCTAACACCGTCATATGGAAGCTGGTAGGGGGAGCGGTTGAGGGATGTTTATTTTCAAGTTACTATCTTCAAGTTTCAAGTTTAACAAAGAACGGAATTCCTATTATAAAAAAAATAACAAATATAATACTACAGTAAACTTGTTGTGTAAAAAACTATTATGTACTGAAAGTCTGTACTGTATAATATGATGAAACAATAAAGAAATCCCCCCCAAAAAGTATGTAGTCAGGCAGGCCTTGTGACCTATGCCCGAGATTACTGATTGATGGGTCACAGGTGGGAGAGTGTATAGCTTGAAGGCAAGCACATGGGCAGGAAACTCTTGATCAATCTCACAGATAGGCACTGTGACATCACAATGGTCAGTGGAGATTGCCCCCAATAAAGCACACATGTCCAGAGGGGGTACGCCCGCTTCAGAAAACACCACAAAGTCAGATGCACATGAGTTGGAAACATGGCCAATCAGGACCTAGCACACGTAGTGATCAAGCGCTCCCCATGAGGTAGATCTGGACACACCCACCCCTGGCCACAGTGCGTCCGCGCAAAGTTGAGACCCACCTGTAGTAACCATTGACCACTAATTTATGACTCTAAGGCTGCAACCAACATTCCTCACCATATACGGTGCATCAGATATGTTTATGGCTTGATGTAACATTGTATATTAGACAATGTAAACCCAATGTTTATTGAGACATTCCTCAGACCCTGCGCCTGTAGCTGTCACCTGGCCAAATTGTTTAATTCAACAAAACTGTTCTTGTTTTGACAAATGCTTCTTGTCTTCTTTTTTTTTTAAGGAATTCAAACCAGAGTAACAATAATGTTGGCCAACAAAACAATTGCTTGCACAACCCCTCCATCCTCCCTCCCTGTATGGCTTGCTTGAACTGTATCATGACTTCAATACAATACAAATTCAATTAACTCTTGAATAGGTTAAAACAATTGCTCTTCATGAGAAAGCAAACCATTTCATTTACTAAGACTATCCTATACTTTCATGTATTGGCCTGCAACTTTGAGTCTCTCTCTAAAAACTCCTGGGATTTACTAGGAGCTAAAATCTTGTGTTGGTGAATGATGTCTCGAGGGAACATAATTTCTCTTGTCTATTCCTGAAAAGCAAAAACAAGATAAACTGCCAGCTTTCAGTTGATTTGGTCATGGGTAGTAGATGAACACAAAGTTGTTTTTGCTAAAAAGCAGTAGCCACCGCATCTGCCTAGGGGGTAGGAACGTTTGCTGCATGAAAAAACTGTAAGTTCCTGTGGTCAGTGTAAAGAGCAATGGTGTTTTGTTCTCCTAATAAATGATGAAATATGCTACAGGGTGTAAATGGCCGGACTGAGGATCTCTTCGGATCAGAACTACCCCCACGGATTCCTATGAAGCATCGGCTTCAGCAATAAATAGTTGTGACGGGTAGGAGTGACTTTATGCTGCTGTGGTGAATTGCTTTTACAGAGTTGGGAAGGCCTGTTCCGCCTCCTTGGTCTGAACAAATTTAATTCCTGATTTTTTAATACTCATAATAGGTATCACAATATTAAAGAAATGTGGAATTAAGTGCCTATAAAATCCTACAAAGCTCTGTACTTCGTTTAAGGAGATTGGACCACCCCAATCTAATATGGCTTTTATCTTTGTTGAATCTATATGTATGTGAAATGGAGTATCCTAAGAATTCTGCTGAGGTTGCATGAAAGTTGCATTTCTCCAATTTAGTGAAAAACTGATGCCCCTGCAATTTCTGGAGAATGGCCCTGACTTGTGTTATATGCTTGTCCTGTGTTTGGGAGTCAATCATGATATCATCGATGTAAACTACTACACAGACATACAAATTCTTAAAACACCTCGTTGATAAAAAATTGGAACTCTGCCGTGGCACTCCCAGGTCCCGAAGGGCATGGCGGTGAACTCGAACGGATCAAATTTTGTTCAAAACGTAGTCTTCCACTTGTCGTCCTCTTCGACTCTGATCTGATGGTAGGCGCCTCCCCTGGATCAACTTGCTGTAAATGGTGGATCTGAGAACCTGGTGTAGCAGAACCGGTATGGGGGCAGGGAGTACTGATTCTGAACTGTGGCTTTATTCACTGCTTGATAATCGATGCAGGCCCTAGATCCCCAGTTTTCTTGTGGATTAAAAAGTGTGACAATGAGTCAGGTGATATTGAATGTTGTATAAATCCCTTGTTTAACAGGCCGTCTATTACGCCAAGTACTGGTTCTCGGGTACCTGCAATGCATTTACCCTGCTACATGGTACTGATGTTCATAGGATAAGGTCTATACAACATTCATACGCCCAATGTGGTGGTAATTGGGCAGCCTTCTGTTCACTAAAAATGTCTTGGAAGTCCACAAAACATTCTGTCAGTTGGTGGGTTGGTGTCTCAGTGGTAAAAGCACAAGTCAGAGGGGAGGTTGGATTTGGAACTTCCTGATAACAGGAATACCAATAGGAAAGTATCTAACCCCCCCCCCATACACAAGTAAAGATATTCAATTGTGATTCTCTCAATGGGGGTGAGGATCTTCATAGGCCTGTAGATGACTACAGTAAGCCTTGTATTGTGCCTATACTGAAACCAATTCAGCAACGTCATATTGGATTTATCCTCAGATGATACAAGGGCTCTCCCTGAGGAACACATCCCCAACTAACAGCCGAGACCTGGAATACCCAAGGAAAAGAACAAGAGCCATGGCCCGTGTTGCTGCGCCCCACCAGGGTCAGAGGTTGCACACCTTCCAATCTAAATGGTTTGGAAGTCTAACAAAAACTTGGTAAAGAATTGGAATCCTTCTTCAGCACTACTCAACATGGAGGGGAGGGAGAAGCCAGATGGATTATCCTCAGGATCTCAGAAACATGGCATCCAAGAAAGATTAATCTTTCTTCATGAAAAATGACTTAAGGACCTGCCTAGAGGAGTTGAAGGACGAATGGAAGGAAGACCTAAAATACGAATTGCAGAGTGCAACTAGAAGTCCCACAAATTCATCTTATCCATCAGTAATGACATTGGCCATCTTGGTAAATGGTGGAAGCCTTGGAGAGTGACCTGCAGGAGCTATAGCAAAAGAGAACAGAACACTCTAACAGAATCCAGTCTCTAGAAAAACTGGTGGATATCCTACATGTGAAATACAAAGACTTAAAAATAGAGCACAAAGGGACAATATCAACATTTGGAATACAATCAAAGAAGCAGAAGGTACAGCTATCACTGCTTATGTCCACACTATGTTACTTTCAAATTTTGCAGATGAGAGAAGATGAGACTATTGGATTTGAGAAAACACACAGAGTGGGCCCAAAATATATCTCTTTCAACATCAGACTTAGGCATACGGTCGTAAATCTCTCCTCATTCTAATAAAAGGAGATAATCCTTAGGGAGGTGCTCAGAGCTGCACTACTACACTGTGAGATGACACACATGTACTCCTATAGGACATTTCGCAGTTGCTCTTGAAAAGCAGCAGAAACTAAAATGTCTCATTGACGCACTGTACAAGAAAATGATCAGAGTCTGTTGGACATTTCAATGCAGAATGGTATTTCATGTCGAAGGAAAGGGCCCCCACATTTGCACAGCAGAGCAGAGGCTTACAATCCTTGGTCAAAAACTTGGCAGCAGATTTAGAAGAAGGTGCAGCAGCATGGCACCGCAAGCCCTTGGGCTGCGCCACATTGCGGCACTTTTAGAGCACAGGAATGCTACATATTTGCATGATATGTCGCATTCCTGTGCTCTCCCTTGCACTGGCGCACAAACAGCTGCCATGCGCCGGTGCAGGCACCCTTACACCATGGTGCAAGGATGCCTGTGTTATGGGGAGATTGTTTTTGTGCAGGAAGAGGCACCTTCCCACACAAAAATAATCACTAAAGGTATTTTCTTCTTTCAATGTGTGCTGTAGAATGCAGCACGCATTGAAATAGGAAAAAAAACAGGAAGAAATGAAAAATTTCTTCTCGTTGCGCCTCTCTACACGCAAACTGACGCATTTCCAGATTCACGAATCCTCGTAAATCTGGAAATGTGTCTTGTTCCATGGGTGTTGCGTGGGAACACCCACAGCAACAACCATGGAACACCCCTTTCACGCAAATTGCTGAGTGTATTGGGGCCGTATTTACAAGGACAGTTAAAGGGGCAGGGAAATGCGCTGCCAGTGCGTCACAAAAACTGACGTACTGGCAGCACAAGGGGCTTGTAAATCTGCCTCATAATGTCTCAAGCATTCATAGTCTTCCTACCATAAATTCCTGACATTCAGATGAAGATGGTGTGCAGTCAGGGAGGCTGTTATCAAATGCTGAGCTCAACACATGCTTGAGTGTTCCCACTGTCTGGACCATGCTAGTCTTTCCCCTGTCATGGTCACTTGAAGGGGTTTTATGCAAACAATGCAGAGTTCCAGATGGTAGCAGAACTACAGATTACAATGCTCATTATCATCCTTTGAGTCGATAAATGTCACACCGATTGTCTGTTTTCACTTCTACTTTTGGTCCACAAAATTATAAGTGCGTTAAGGGCTTGTTCTAATTCAATATCCACACTAGTCTGTAGGCACTGTGGGTAGTATATATGCTAGTCTAACATTGTGATACTTTAATTTTTATTCAAACACAACCTCAGTAATTTTTGTATCCCCCAATTTTGTCTCCTAGAACTCTCCTGTGCCCTCAATCTGATTTTTGTAAATAAATCATAATGTTGAAATGTCATTGACATGCTAACAAACATACTGATCTATGTCTTAATGACTAAGGGCCTCATTATGATGTAAGTCGTATCGGAACTGACAGGCTGTTTGTTGGGGTCTGACCGACATCTGGTCCTGCAGTCCAACTGCAGCATTATGGTGCCGGTGGACTGAGGGAGAGGGCGGAGGCACCGATTGACACTTGGGAAGGGCTCAAGGAGCCTGTCTGATGGTCGGTGAGAATGTAATACCATACAATAAGGGCAGTGCCTGCTCAGGCACCACAGTAGGGATTAGGATGTCCCTTTCAGACAGCCTGGTCCGAATGCCATGAAAGGCTGTCAGAAACTGACTTTGGGGGCCTCTGCCATGGGCCCTGGGGGGCACCTGTGGTGCCCCCTTAAACATCCATACATCGTGAGGCAAGCACTGCATGGTGCCTGCCACATGGTGCTTGGGTGTTTAAAATTGTTATTTTTTCTATTGCGGCTTGTGTTGTCACCCTCAGCACAAGCCACAAAAGGAGACATACACTTTCCGATCGCTCAGAAGGCTGTTGAAATGTTATTTGGGAAGCGGGGCCGCTGACTCCTTGTTGGGTAGTCCAGTTTCTGACACAATGCCGGTTGGACGCTCATCCGACCAGCATTGTAATGAGGCCTTAAGAGATTTTACTGTGTTTTCTCAACTGTGTACCAGGCCCCCTATCTGAAGCCCATTTGTTTGCTTTGTACTTATAGTCATCAACAGAACCATGTTAACCAATTTCTGGAACATATCCATTTATATACTTTAGAAGATTAAAAGTTCCCCTCGTACATCAATTGCATTAGGAATTATGGGTCAGATGCACTATTTTTCTCTGCACAAATTAAAACGAGTGTTTCTGCGACTAGAAACTTATTTGCGAAACAACATATATGATTAGGTTGGTTCACAAAATGAAGATTAAAAGGTAGCCTGAATCAGACTTAACTGTTTAATATTTATTAGGAAGGTCAAAAATTGAAGCTCACTCTGCTATGGAGACCTACAAGGGACCTTTCCTTAAAAGAAACTGGCAGTTTTTTTGTTAGAAAAATGTTTACTTTTTTATAGTGTCTGTGAGAAGTGCTGCTGCTTACTACCTCTGAAAGCTTTCATCAATTCATGAAGGGGAAGGGCTCTAAAGGGGAATCCTCCTATTTTGTGAATATTTTATCACCTAAATTTAGGACTCAGTAGATTTTCAGTGGTTTAATTGTGACTGGAATTCTCATTGCAAATCACTCATTGAGCTGGTACCAATTTGAATTTGTAAGGGAAACCCACAATATTCCCTTCCAAATACTGATAGCAAACCCATTTTAGGAATCAGTAAAAGTTTAACAGATCCTAAAATGTGTTTTGGACATAGCAAAAAACCTTTTCACCCTCACAAACTCCGAATTCTAGTGCTTGTGACTGCAAAACAGGTTTTGTCCATCTGAGCTCAAGTTATTAAAAATATTGCTAATTTGGATATAAGAATTAATCCTTAGAGCGCAACTGTTACTTGCATTCCAAGCCTACCTTGTTTTAACATTTATAAGCTAAATAAGACATTAGTTTATGGCAAAAGTGTGTGTGGAATTACAATAGATAAATCACTTGTAAATGTTATTTTAACAGTCTCTGTAATATAACCTTATATTTTTGTAGGGTTCTCACACAGTCAGCCTGGACACCCAATTAAGCAGATTAGCTTGAATGTCATAAAACTGTGAGCAAAATATTGAAATGCAAATATATCAGAGCCATAGCATGTACTACGAGAATATATGTACATATTTACCATCAAGATATTAATCCTTAGAGAGCAACTGTTACTTGCATTTCAAGCCTACCTTTTCTTTACATTTATAAGTTAAATAAGACATTAGGTCATGGGGAAAATGTATGTGGAATTACAATAGATAAATCACTTGGAAATGTTCTTTTAACATTTTCTGTAATGTAACATCTACTTTTTGTATAGTTCTCGTACAGTGAGCTTGAGCACCCAGTTATGCAGATTAGCTTGGGTGTCATAAAACTGTGAGCAAAATGTTGAAATGCAAATATATCATAGCCAAAGCATGTATTCATATATGTATATATTTACCATCAAGATATTCTTGCAGTCAATGTTTTGACTATCATATTTATACATTTTACCTACAGCATTCCTCAAGCATGCCCAAAATAAATGTTCTGCCTCCAGAGAATCCTCAAGTTTCCATAATAGAGGAAAGCAGGGAAACATGTAGTGGTGACTTTGCAGGGGCTTTCTCTGGAGGACTGTACTGTATTCACCATCATATCTCTTAAAGCATCTAATCAATGGAAGCTTCACCGACCATCCCAGCAACCACCAGCTCCTCAATGCCACACAGTCCAGATTCAGGCCCAACCACAGTACAGATACAGCACTCATGGTCATCACAGATGACATCTGCGTGATTCTTGAAAGAGGAGACATGGCAGAACTCATTCTCGTTGACTTCTCTGCACCATTTCTCATGGTCTCACCCCCATCCTCATTAGGCACCTGCAATAAATTGGCATCGAAGTACTCACTCTCAGCTGATCTGCCCCTCTTAATGGATAGAACACAAGCTGTGAGCCTGGCACCCTACTCTTTGGAAGTCCGTAAACTCATATGCTGAGTGCCTCAAAAGTTCATTGACCATCCCCACCTTCTTCAACACATACATGATCCCTCTGACCAACGTCATCCATGCACATGACATCAACATCCTCTCCTAGCAGACAACATGTAATTGATACCCTCCCTCACACACACGGCCACCAACACAAAAAAAGTTCACTGCTTGCATGACCGAAGTGGCTAAATGTATGAAAACCAACTGTTTCAAGCTCAACACCGACAAGATAGAAGTAGTGAAGTTCAGGAAGAACACCTCAGCATAGGACTCCAACTGTTGCTGGCCAAACTACGGTCCATACCCACATCCAGGACCCACATCAAGAATCTCAGAATACCATGGACAGCAAACTAGACATGACCACACAAGCCAGTGTCATCACTTCATGTTGCTTCCACTCTCTAAAGATGTTGAGGAAGATCTTCAAATGGTTCCCAAGCAACATAAGAACAACTGTCACCAGCAAAAGGGACTATGAGAATACCTTCTAGGCCGGGATCAACAAGTAACTCACTAAAAGACTGCAAACCATCCAAAACTCGCCAATCAGACTTATCCTCATTCTCCTGCACAGAACTCAAATCATGCCACGCCTCAGATGACTACATTGGCTCCTGATACACAAAAGCACTCAACCCAAACACTTCAGACACACATTAAAGGCTCTACACCACTCAGACCTCACCTATCTGAACAGTTGCATCTTCTTCCACCAACCATTTAGAAACCAGGTCTCCCAGTCACATACATCCAAAGAATTCACAGTGCTAGATCAGGAGGGTGGGCGCTCTCTTACATTAATCTTAAAGTGTGGAATGACCTCCCACACCACATCAGAGTCTCCTTCTCTATTTTTGAATACTGCTAGATGCAGAAGACCTGGCTTTTGCATTAACCAACCTGCCAGAGGCAGGGCTGGGCACACACACCTGTTCAGCACCAGATACCCTTGCAGGTTATAGTAGGCTTTACAGATATTCATAAGATAACACAACATAACATAACATAACAATCATGGGGCTTTAATATAACCCTTAATTTGGAGAGGGCCACGTGCTCCCCACAATGACTGAAGTTTATAACTGCATTCCCATAAGGAGATACCAGGCGGTTGCTCTAATTTACCATGACCCCACCCTAGAGCCCCACTAACAGTGCTGGACTTCAACTTTGTTGGGTAGTCTATGAATAATTAAATTTCCTCTTTACCTATGCCCTTGTATCAGGACTCAGCTGGAAACCAAAATCTGCTCTGGGAAATATGTTCAAACCAGCCAAGCCAGGCAAGAGGCAGGTACCAAAATTAAATTATGGGGCTTACATCAGTGGTGTAAAATGGAATGGTGGGACTCTCTTGCAGAATGTGATGAGGGGACCCTGAGTCTCTCCTATCTCACAGATGTTGAGAGGCCTGGAGCTGAATGATGGACTCTTAAAGGGTTGACTCCTACTGACGGGTAGGGGCACCATGCAACTCCGGGGTTGCTCATTCAACTCTCAAAGGAAGCTTCCTCACCATGGGGTCATGAACCCTTGCAAATGAGGTAATTAACATTTTGTTTTGTGTACGTGCAAACTTTGTACCAGCTGTTAAAATAATTTCGATGGGGTGGCATATACCACTAAAGTCTTTTCACATTCATAGTGACTCAAGTTATTCTGAAAATATGTGTTTTCATCTTTCGCTTCACTGAGGGTAGATATTTATTTCTCCTATCCCTCTGTAGCAAAAAGAATGTCCTCACTTTGGCCATGTGAATGGGAAAACTACATCCCGAAAGAAACCTAAAAGGTGCAGGGGGCAGCAAGTCAAGATCAGAAGGCCTACATTTGGCTTGCTAGGCATGTGTTGAAAGAATGTCTTATTGAATAGACAGACAAGCACATTTAAGGCACATCCTGTCTTCTGCAGGAAGCCTACAAATTGATTTCCTGACCAGCGTGATGCAATTTCTCTTTTTAAATGTATACCACTGTCATACACTGGTAATCTTGGCAACCAATGCGTTCATAAATAAAGGTGTAAAGAAGACGAAAATGACTTTTTTTAGCCTAGGCAAAGCAAACGACAAACACACATTATACACAGACCAAAATAATCCACAACCTCATCTGCATCATAGACGTAAGATTTTTTTCGTGAACATTATATCCTTAACAACAGAAGCCATCCCACTTTTTAATAAGTTAACATGGAAATAAAATGTAATTAATGCCTTTTTTATTCTGAAGAATGTGACTACATTTATTGCTCATATAGCACTCTTGGGGTATATTCACAAGAAAGTGTGAAAACTACCACAAGAGTAGCTTAACGCAACTCTCAACATCGCAGCCTATGGCAGGAAAATTTTGCCGCGCCAACCACGTATTCACAACGTGGTGGTAGCATGCGATAGTCACCAGAAAACGTGTCAAATGTCAGCGTAAAAATCAATGCCACGCCACAAAAATAAGAAACACAAGCGCAATAAATCATGCGATGAGGCAAATCTCGGTACAAAAATCAGCGAAAAGCAGACACAGGCCTGCAAATCCCACGTGTCTGGCGGGAAAAAGCACTATAAAAGAAAAAGGAAAAAAAAAATTCAAATTGCGTAGCACCATGGATGCACACGGACCGAGTGCAGAGGACAAGCGAATATTCATCACAAAACAGCTGCTCCTAGTGTGATAACCCAAACGAGTTACAGGAACGTCGTAAGTGTGGGCATCTCACAAAAAGATACGGACTGGTCTCACACACCACCTGGTGTCATGCTTCATCATTGACCAGTCCTCGCCCTCCAAAACCTTCGTGTGATGGAGGGCGGGCATACACTTGACGACAAGGATGCACTTCTAAGTGGATGAGTGGGGGCCCGTGACTATGTGAGTGAGGTTAAAAATCATTATAGTAATCAGTAGCAATTCTTTAATGTGAAATGAATACTATATATGAGCTCTTTTGTGATGAATATTTAGTATTGGAGGCTGCTGCTCCTAGAACCCCATGCCTCTCGTTCCCTCCTCCACACATCCTGTGGAGTTCTCTTGTGATTGGAGGACAAGCGAATCCCACAAGCCCCATGGAGGGCCAGCAAGGAACCCGGTGTTCAGGGAAGGGAAAGGAGAAGAGGAAGAGGAAGACGGGGTTCAGTCCGCAGGATGACCGGATTATCATCACGGAGGAACACCATCAACAACTGTTCGGCACCTCCACTGCGGCACTGGCAACACAAACGGAAATATGGCAGGCCATCGTCACCAACGTCAAAGCAGTCGGAGTGTCAAGGAGGTCAATGGAGGAGGTCAAGAGGTGCTGGCATGAAGTGCACAGCCAAACCAAACAGAAACTTGCCGCCAACAGGAAGGCAGAAACGGCGACAGAAGGTGGGAGTCCTGCGACACAGGAGGAGCTGGATGAGCTGGAGGAAATGGTGGCCACAGTCAGCAGTTAGGAGACGGTGGCAGGATTTGAGGCCCTGGCACAGCTCGATACAACCTGACCCAACAGCAACAGGGTGAGTAACGACAAGGGACAGGGGGGACGGGGGAGATGGGCACAATGGCACATGTGCACAATTATATGTAGCACACTGTACACCCACAATGATCGTGGAAAATTTCCCTGATAGCCTTGGCACACTGCAGCACACAAGAAACACCAAGTAGGCCTCCGTCCTCAATGTACACAACGGGGCCCCCCTCCCTATCACCAGTATCACAACCGACCCATGCACATGTGCTGAATCCAGCAAAGCAGCGGCTCTGTGACCCACACTGACTATGCAAGTGACACTGCATGCCCGATATCATGGCAGCAGCCAAAAAACATGACATGGCCCACGACATGGAGGTGGCCCGGTGTGGATCACATCCGTAATGTAGCAGGTCACACTCTGACATTTCCACGTGCACCCACAACACATGCCATACAATACACGCAGCAGACGAACAATGCACCAGGCCACAAAATCTGTCCAAGAGCACATATGACCAAAGCCAAAAACATATCAAACCCACAAGCACACAATTCAAAGGCACCCCGCCTCAAAGGGAATAGGCTACATGAAATCAGAGCTGCAGGGGCAACTCCCCCACAATGCAGCACACACACATAGCAAGCACAGAACATCAGCAATGACGGCAACGTGGCACAAAGTGCAACACCAACACCACAGGACAGGGCTCACAACAGGTTCCGCACGTGCGTAGTAACCGTCCACTCACATCTGGCATTGCCTGACACTGTGTGATGACAATGTACGGGTAGTACCACACATCCATCATGTAGTCGAAAAACACAATGACTGCCATCAAATAGCCAGCTCCACCATACTCACAATGTACATTGGCATGCAGTCTGAATGTAAACATCTGCAAATCTTCAACCTACATGTGTACCTCTGTTAACCTGCATCTCCACTTTACATTGCAGAGGGACGAACAACACCTCCTGCAGAGCACATCACACTTCCCATCATTGATGATGAAGAGGACAACCTGCACATATGTCAAGACACCTTCCAATGGATAATGGACAGCCTCTGCACCCAGCCCCAGGAGCAGGGCAGGCCAGCTGCCCCGAGGTGACCCCACCACCCGCACAGACCACACAGCAGGCAACACACACCACCACTGCTGTCTCCCAGGACCCCCCCAACCAATACATGGAGTTCCAACAGCGTGTATGGGCTTGCCAGGTGGAGTTGGCTGAACAGCTATGGGTGGGTTTTGAGCTTGTGGCAGCCAAACTCAATGCCATATGTGGGACCACGTCCAGTCCCTATCAGACAGCCCCTGTATGCACCATGCTCCACCACAAACCTTGGCTGACCATGCTGGGGCCCTTAATCGAATACAAGTACTGTCTGGTCAGACAGGCACCAGCGATGACAGCACAGATTTGGCACAGATGCGGAGGTCAACAGAGACCATGGAGCAGATGCTGGCTGGAAGCATGGCTGCCACGGCTGGACACCAGCGAGTAGTAACTGGGAACTTCAATGCCCCATGGTTCATCATCTTGTCATTGCTGCCACTGCGCCTGTCCCAGATGACTGAAGCAGGAACATCGACACACGCATCTTTGACCCTGTCGTGTCAGTGGCACACAGTGATGCTGCCCCATCACCTTCGCAGTCTGATGTGTCAGTGTCACACAGTGATGCAGCCATCACCCCACCACACACACCGGACACACCAGACACGGAACCCGTATCAGGGGAGTAAGATGGGGATGGTACTTACTGTGTGAGGAAGAAGGCAGTAGCATCCATCACCTCCAAATGGCCTGTCCGTGCCTGGTTGTGCCCTGTGCAACATGCCCTGGGACAATACCTCCCACTGACCCCCAGGACACTCTGCACCATTCCCCAGGACCCCGACACGGACTGCCATATCTTCACTGCTGGACAATTTCACAGCAATCCTGCTGTGGAGTGCACTCCCCCTCTTCCTAATCACTACTGAATCCCAAAAGGACTCTGGTTGGCCCACCACTGGACTTCCATGTAATGTGGGCTTGGATGGCCATGTACAGCTACAGCTCCATCAATCACCTGAATGTGAATAAAACATTCTAAATCACACAGATGTGTCATGACTATGTTCACTCACGTATGGAAGTATGGCTGGATGTAGGGACAATTATTGTACATGTAGGTACACCCTGGTAACTGACATCTATGCACATGTGTATCCCTGAGACACATGGCCAATTGGATGACTGTGAAGGTGAGTACTAGCTGTGTCCCCATTGCACATCAACAACAATCTCACAACCCCCAACGTAGGCACTCGTCCATCTATTGAATAGGGCTGTGTATAGGAATGACCAAATCGGTAGCAGGCCAGAACTGGTGTCCTACATCACATGTGACAACCGAACTTCACGTTGCATACCTACCCACACACATCTGTGTGGACACGGCCTGTTACAATTCATAAAATTGCTTCACATGGTCTGAGTTTGGACACCATACTCACATTGCTGAAGTCACGTATGTGGTAAATATTTCGTTACCGGTACTATTTTTTATGCGGTAAAATCTATTAAGAATAACTCAGTAAATATAAGAGGCAGAATCCGTGGTATTAGAGGTTTTAAAGGGCTTTATTCCTATACAAAGGAATACAATTCGAATTGTGGGCCTTCTATTCCATCACCACGAAAGTTCAGGAAGGAAGGGGCATATATTATTGACAGATAAGCAGTTTTATAGAAAATACATTACAGTGAAACAGATGCAAGAGGCGTAACAGCTGATAGTATAGATAAAAGGTACATACGTAGCTAATAGAGGCGTATACATGGGTGTAACTAAAATACGTCTTTAAACATGATGTCACAAGTGGGTGGATCCATAAAAGAATCCTGCAATGTCAGCAGAAATATTTGGCAGAGATGCGCGCGCAGCCGCATGACGTGTGATTGACGTGCAACTAGAGGGTGAAGGGGACTTGACATTTAGCTCTACATGTGGAGACAGAAGTCTGGGGTTATGTCAACCTAATCCCAAATCATATCTAATATCCTATGTTTAAAGAACTGTGTTATCCAAAAGGAGAGGTCTCTAGGATAGAATCTATTCTATACTGACTGTTAGTGCGTGTACAAGCGTCTAAGTGTCTACACTAGATGCGAGGGGGTAGGAATATTCCATGGCAACGGAGCTATGAATTACTTGCATGAGGACAGCGAGGCCTGGCCCTTTGCACGGTAGCTGGAGGAATGTTTACCTAAACTGCTAGACAGGAATGCATCGGATGGGGAGCGGAGTAGATAATCTTGAAGGTGAAATACAGTTTTTGGCAAGCAATATGCTGGATCAGGCACCGTTAGCCGCGCAGGGAGTAGGACAAAGTTCATGGATACAGATGCAGGCTCAGACTGGAGCATTCAGAGGCAGAAGGCAGGAAAAGGCTTGATGACAGAATTCAGGGCCTACTCGCCTGAATCTGTAAAATGTGGAAAGTGAACCACATAAAGTCGGTGGCCTTTCATACTTAGGAATGGAATATCTGACCCATTCATGGCGGATCTGAAAGAGGACATGTTGACGGTGGACGCACATATATTTGCGTCTTCAAAACTGGAGTAGGAGGGAACATACATGTACTTATAGTATGCACATGGAGCCGTTGGGGTCTACGATAGGGGACATAACTGATCACAAAATTCACATTTCCTCATTCCCTCCTTGTCCCCTACGGACCCTCAGGAGATATCGATCTTCATCAATCCATCGATCTGTTCATATAGCATCATTTGTTCTTCTTTCTTCTTCCGGGATCTTGAACGAAAACTTGGATGTGGGATACACGAGGTGGCACACAGACCACAAATCGCTGGCCCACATTGTAGACATAAACAGCAACTGAATAGTATGAGAAAGCCAATACCTAGGAAGGATAGGATTCTCCATCCCCAGGCTGACAACACGCCCCAGAACCAACCGGACCAAGTCCAGGTGCCTGGACTCTGGTGTATCTGGCTTATAATCTTATGAAGGCGGGTTATGGCTTTATATACTGACGGCGAATTTTCTGGTATGAAAATACAGCAACTTGATCCGATGACCCTACAAGCTCCGCCCCTATCGGCCAGGATGACGTCAAGGACAAGACGATTTTGAAGCACAACAATCCGCATAGCAGACTGCTCTTCTGTTAAATTGCCTAAGGCGGAAATAGTTTCGTTCACTACTGCTTCAAGGGTTCTGGTTAATCTACGTATCAGTTTACTATTAGTGACTGTACCTATATAGGGAAAGAAACCTTTATTGAAATCTGTGTATTTTTCCCATGCTGTTTCAGTGTAATCGACAATTGGGAGATCTCTCTGTTGTCTATTGTGTACTAAATGGGTATTTCTATGATAATCAGGAGGAGCTAGGAAAACAGGTGGCAGAAGGAATGCTATGTAACAGGTACCATCCCAATCTAGAGGTAGACATATATATGCGGTCTGGCCACATATGAAGTAGGAATGATGGGAAGCTCTAAATGTAGACTTGCCTTGATCACTGAATTTTATTACAGTGATGCATTTACTATGGCCCATATGTATGGAACCATTCTTTCTTATACATAATTCCCCTTTTACTGGGAATACTGACATGGCGGGCAAGATTGGTGTAGCTTCAGATTCAACGTTCAGGATCATGAGGTTAAGTGTAAAATTACCTAATCCATATACTTCATTTTCTAGATCAGTTCCTGTTCTTCTGGGAAGTCCCTCCTTGTTAGGGTAGCAGACTTTAAGTAAAACTAGGTTCAGGTTTCCCCATACCCAGTTGTCTTGATAAACTGCGGAATTTGAATCTAGGGAATTAATCAAACTAAACCATGCTCCACAGGAGCCATTGTGTGTGAACGGATAGGGAAAGAGGGGCAAAACTCCCTTATAGTTCTGATAGGGAGGGAGTCGGCCACATATCCAACAATTTGTGGCATTGCTGGTCTGATGGGAATGATGTAACATACTAATGAATGTGTTGTTGCGCAGCGCAAATCTATAGGACAACTCATGCGGAGGAAATTCGCTAAAAGAATGTTCTGCAGTTATATTGTAAGCATGTTTAAGAATAGGGTAATACATGTGCAGTAGTATGCTGGAAAAAATAATCAGAAGACTTAGAGAAAACAAAATTAATAATGTTACTGTGCAGTGACTACGAAGTGATTTACAATACGCATGCTTTTTGAGCTGCATCTGATGATTTCTTTCTCTATTCCGGTCTAGAGGATACATGTCAGAGACAAATTCAACCGATTCACCTTGGAGAGGACTTAAACAATCAAATTGTCTGACTTACTAGACCTCAATTTCAGTTTGTAAAGTTCTGGTTTTGATTTCTCAACCAAGGGGAGTTTTGAGTCTGTCTGTGAGGGAATACAGGGTTGAGTATCTACACTGGATGGTAGTCCATAAAATTTCTTGATATGACTCGAGTGCAACCACCCTTTCCGTCCTTCGATCTTCACGGCTGTCCTTGTAGTCAGTAGAACCAACTTGGGCGACTTCCACCTAGGATCCAGTTGGGTCTTCCGGTCGAAATTCCTGACCAAAACCAGGTCACCAGGAACCACGTCATGGGGCTTCACCTCAGTATTATCGGGAAAAGCTGCGGTTACCTGTGAACGACAAGATTGTAGTGCAGACATCAAGGAAGCCAGGTAATCTGTCAGCATATTACAGTCAACATCAGTTATTTTGCGAGGTATAGGCGTCCCCCACATATTTGGTGGTCTACCGAAGATCACCTCGTACGGGGATAGCCCAGTTCGAGAATGTGCTACCATTCTCATGTAAAAGAGCGCAACTGGTAAAGCTACTATCCAGTCGACACCTTTTTCCCTGCATATTTTGGACAATCTAATTTTCAGAGTTTGATTATGGCGTTCCACGAGACCTGCCGCCTCGGGATGTTGGACACAGTGGAATTTCCATTGGTAGCCTAATAGAAGGGAAACGTGTTTCATTAATTCGGATGAGAACGGCTGGCCGTTATCTGAGTAGACAACACGTGGTAAACCGTATCGTGGGAAGAATTCTCGAACTAACTGTTTGGCAGTAGTCGGAGCGGTGTAATCTGAAACCGGGTATGCTTCTGTCCAACGGGAAAGAGCACAGACAACTACGAGAACATATTTGAATCCTCGACATCGTTCCATCTGGATATAATCCATCTGGAGGACTTCAAAAGCATGATCGGGAGGTTGAAATCCACCCTGCTCTACGGGGATGCTTTTACCTGGATTAAACTGACAACATATCATACAGGTACGAACTTTTTGTTTAGCTGCTGCTCGCAAGTGTTTGTTGAACCAAATGTGTTGAATGCTGTCTAGCATAGCTTTTTCTCCTAGGTGCGCTGGACTATGTATTGTGTTAATGATAACTTGAACCATAGAGTCGGGAAGAAACCATATAGATTTTTCCTTCGTCATCCATCCTTGATCCGTTTGGATCCCTCCTAATTCAGTCCATTTCTTTATTTCTTCTGGTGTAGCATGTGTCTGTATGTCAATTACATCAAGGGCGGGATCCTTAACTGTCATGCAATGTGTTGGCGTCGGAACTATTGTCTTTGTCATGTCAGTTGTGTGAGTCTGATTCTGAGCAGTCTGTTTAGCTGTTCTGTCAGCTAGGTCATTACCCTGAGAAATGATATCGGTAACTTTTGTATGGGCTTTGCATTTCATAATCGATATTGCAGTAGGTAGATGAATCGCGTCTAATAGGGCTTGAATGAGGGGTCCGTGTTGGATGTGGGCACCGTGAGAAGTTAAATAACCTCTCTCTCGCCACAGTACGCCGAAGTCATGGACGACTCCGAATGCATAACGTGAATCTGTGTATATGTTGACTTTCTTATTTTTGGCTTGAATACAGGCTTGTGTCAGAGCGATGAGCTCTGCTGCTTGAGCTGACAAAGTGTTAATACAATTTGTTTCAATGACCTCAGTGTCTGTTGTGACTGCGTAAGCGGCCACTAACTCTCCTGTACTTGTTCTCATACATGACCCATCTACATACAATGTCAAGTCTGGATCTGACAAAGGGATATCTGTCAAGTCTTGTCTGGGTTTCGTCGTGATAGTAATGACTTCGACACAATCATGTGCCAATGGATCTGTTCCGCCCACTGGTAACAGTGTGGCAGGATTTAACGTATTGCAACGTCTGATTTCTATGTGTGGCTGAAACAATGTCAGTTCGTAACCGGTGAGTCTCGCTATAGTCAAGTGTTGTGTTTGTGTGCGGTTCAAGAGAACCTCTACTGCGTGTGGTACTTGTACTGTCAATTGATGTCCTAACACTATGGCATCGCTTTGTCTGATAGCTAAAGCTGTTGCTGCCACCGATTTCAGGCACGCAGGAAGAGCCTGAGCTACTGGATCTAATGTACTAGAGAAATAAGCACATGGTTTGTGTGATCCTGCTTGTTCCTGAGTGAGTACTGACAAGGCAGTACCTTCGCGTTCTGTAACAAAGAGTGTAAACTGTTTACTGTAACATGGTGTTGCTAAGACAGGTGCTTGGCATAAAGCTTTCTTTAAGCTTTCAAAGGCGTGTGTATGTTCTTGAGTCCAAGGGAGGACAGTCAACGTGGCTGCCTCCTGTGTTGTCAACTGGATGAGTGGTTTTGCTAAAAATGCATATTGAGGGATCCACTGCCTACAGTATGAAGTGAGGCCTATAAAAGCCCGCACCTCCTTTTGTGTCTTGGGTGGTGGCATGTTAGCGATTAACTGGATGCGGTCGGGTGTAAGCTGCCTTCCCTCCTTGGACAGCGAGTGCCCAAGGTAAACAACTCGCTGGACACAGAATTGCAGCTTAGAAGGGGACACCTTGTGCCCCTTGTCGGCCAGAAATTTCAAAACCGTCAGTGACGCTTTTTCACATTCTAGTTCGCTTCGAGCGGTGATCAGCAGATCATCGACATATTGAAGCAAGGCGGTGTTAACTGGCATGTGGACACTGTCAAGTTCTCGTTTCAGTGCTTGGCTATAGATGCTGGGGCTTTCTGTAAATCCTTGAGGTGCGCGTGTGAATTTAAAACTTCGTCCGTTTAAACGAAATCCGAACAAATATTGACTTTCCGGATCGATTGGGACACTAAAGAAAGCATTCTTGAGATCAATTACAGTGAAGAACGTTGCTTCTGAGTCAATAGCTGTTAGTAATGAAGAGATATCTGGGACCACGGGGTATTGTGGTACAATACATTTATTTAATTCGCGCAGATCAATAACTAATCGATATACTGGTGGTGCTTTTGGATCCGTTCTTTTAAGAATCGGAATTATCGGATAATTACATACATTGGAGTCGGTTTCGACAACCACTCCTTGTGCAATGAGCTCGTCAATGATTTGCAGTAAAGCCACAACAGCATCGGGTGGTAACTTGTATTGTCGTATTCGTGGTAGTATTACTCCTGTTTTTAGTGTGACACGATATGGTGTAATATTCATGCAACCAACATCAGTGGGGCCTTGTGCCCATAAATGTGTAGGTAAATTCTGCAGTCGGTGGTCCATGTCTCTGGACACATAGTGACCTTTAAAGTCACGTAAAAATAGTCGTACTCCTTCCGGAGAACAACATATTATAGCTCCTAGAGCTTTCAATGTTTTTATACCTAACAAGTTTTCTGGACATGATTTAGTAAGCAATAAATCTGTAGTACGTGTCAATGGACCAATCGTAAGTGGAAGAGGTTGTGTCACGTCATTTATTACAGGTTTTCCTGAGAATCCAAGGGAAATATTCTGTGAGCCTGAGAGGGGTGCCCCTGGAACTTCACTGCGTCTTATAGTTGTTCTGCTTGCCCCTGTATCAAGTAAAAACTTTCTGTCTTCCCCTAGTAGTTCACTATGTACATAAGGTCCCTCTTGGTCTACAGGAACCTCAATAAGGGGTAAGCCAACTTCCCTCTCTAGGCTATCTCATGAGTATCGTTGATAATCGGGATAATCTGCTTGTGCATACTGATACATCTGTTGTGTTGTTGCTTGTGTTGCAGCAATAGGCTGCACTTGTGGTGGTGCTACGGTCTGTTGTGGAACTGTCTGTTGCGGAGCTAGTTGTTGCGGAGCTAACCTAGGTTGTGCATGCTGGGAGATTTGTTGTTGATTCTGATCCTGTCTAGGTGGACGTGGTCTCTCCTGGGTTCTACCTGTAGCAATATTATGTTTCAGGACTGGACAATCGTGTATATAATGACCTTGTTGTTTACAATAGTTGCATGTCCCTTTCGTTGGACCTGCGGAATCACCCTTTTGATGACCATCGGCTGGAACTGACTGTGCAACAAGCATTTTCATTTTTGTATCTTTCATACGTCTTTGTTCGTGTTCTTGTTCTTCTCTAATTCTATTGTGATGATATTGTAACATCTGTAACATCTGTGATGGGGTATTACCTTGCCAGGTACTTTCGAATTTCAATACTCTATTCTTGACTTGCAGCAGAGAATTTTCAACTAATTTTGTCACAAACAGATGTGGATATGACTCACTACTTGCTTTTATGCCACTATTTATACCAAAACATTTTTCAAATCGGGAATAGAAATCACTAGTGTCTTCATCTGGCTTTTGTTTACAGGCTGAGATTGCACCCCAGTCTTCCTTTTTCGTAGTTAATAAACGTGGCAGTACCTGTATTAGTAATCCTGCTAGTGCTGTAGTCTTTTCCCCAAGTCCTGATCCTGCAGCTCGGGCCTTCTCTTCGTTTTCTAATGCTGTACAATCTATCTTTTGGTCTCCCACCTCCCATTCCTTTTCTTTGAGTTTCTCATAAACACCGGCGGGTAATAGGACTTTTAATATTTTCATAATATCGGGGTAGGTATACTCTCCCATGAGTAACATGTCTTTTATCTCGCGGTGGAAACCTGCTGGGTCCTTGTCATGGCTGGGTACTACTTTCTTCATTTCCAATAATTCTAGTTTAGTTATAGGCGTGTACACAAACACGCGTGTAAAGTTATTACCGTCACCTCTAATTGGGTGCACTTCGCGTAACGGGTTCTGTCTATCTATGTGATACATTTTTCTTCCCATAATGGGAACTGGAACGTGTTCTGGGCATAAGAAATTTAAATATTGGTTTCGGGATTCTAGTATTTCTTTAATTAAATCAGTACCTGACCCTCTCCATATGTTCGTGAGTAGTTCTGTCAATATGTCAGGTAAGGGTCCTGGATCGGAGTGTTGGCTTTTATATAATATAAGGAGGTGTTGAATCATGTATATACCAGCTAAACGCTGTTCGTATGGGTCAAGATTCAGAAACGTGTGTACAAGTACATCATCATTGTATTCGCCGGGACCGTCAGCCCATTGTACTGCTGACCTGGCTAATTCTTGTTCGTCCATGGAATCGAGCATGTGGTACCCCCTTCGATCTCGGAGTAATCTATCAGCGGCTTGGAATAGATGTTCGGGGGACTTTGTATTTAACATAGGATTTGGAAAATGTCTATTATATTCTGGACGTATTGGACGTATCTGATCATTAAAGCCTCTAGTATTATTATGGGGTCTTCCTCTACCTACATAAGCTATTGTTTCTACTTGTTCTGATTCTTGCTCCTCCTCCTCTTCTGATTCTACTCTGTCTGTTTCTCGTCTTTCTTTATGTATTCGTTCTACTTCCTTGCGGATCTTTCGACACATGGCGATTATACACGCCTGTCTATCATGTTTCTCTTCTGATATGTTCTGACCCCATTTGACAAGTCTTTGCATGGTATCGTGATCTGCCCCGGGCCTGTCTTGATTCCTAATTACACAATTTATGAAAAAACGTAGTAGTTGTCTTTGAACATCCACTTTCTGGTATTCCATAGCTTCGTTAATACTTTCTGGACCTCGCCCTGTTTGGACAAAGCGATATATTTCGTCTAGGTGTTCACCCATTCCTGGTATTGTCATTAAATATAATGTAGCTCGTCTTATACGTAGTGATGATATGAGCAACTTATCCTGTCTACCTGGTACTGGGTCGTATCTACAATCCACAAGCTGGTCTTTAAACATGTCGGATGTCGCTAGTTGGGGTGTACGTTGGAGTGCTAAATCTCTAAGGGTCTGTTTATTTCGCGGCGGGGTGGCAAACATGTCTGTCGTACCTCCTGTAGCACCATCTGAGGTGCTAGGCACGAAAGGATTCGTTGGACGTAGGATAGAGATTGTAGATGCAGGAAAAACTGTAGAGACGGACGGACCTGTTTGAACTTGTGTAGGAGTTTGTAGTTGCGGGGATATAGATGGATGCTCTTGGTGTTGAACACCATCGGCAAGCGATATGTGTGGTATGGCATTAGCATACTCGGGAGCTGCGTCATCTAAATAGGAGGAAAGGAAAACGTCTTTTGCTGTTTTGGGATGTGATTTGGGATGTGCTTTTATCGGGAGTAATGGAGGAGTTAAATCTTTTGGTATTTCCGGGGTAGCCTTAGGTAACCCTTCGGCCAGAAGAGGATACATACCATTCATAAGAGTGTTTCTTTGTCTATCTATTTGTTCTGATTTTACTCGGGTACCTTCCCCAAGTAATAGATTTTCTCGAGTTTTATTTGAATTCTCTCTACCTTTCTCTTCCTGTCTGTGTGCTTTTTCTGTACGTCTGTATGATTCTTTACGCCATAATTCAATGGCATCTTTCTGTGACTGTCTGGCTTTCTTTTTCCATAATTCTTCTTCTTCTCTCATGATGCAATCTGCATCCCAGGTCCCCGTTGCGGGCCATCTCTGACTCTCTGGTAATTCTTTGGTGTAGTCCACCCATAAATCAAGAAATAATACGGCATCTAAGCCATGCTTATGATACATAAAGTATCCTGGAGTATCCCTAGGTGGGATGGGAACAGCTTCTTCGAGTACACCTTTTCTAGTTTTGATCTGTCTTAGTTTCGAAAAGAGCGGCATTTTTAGATCTTGTTTCTAGAACACACTTTATACGATGAACACAATAATGAACAGTCATTCACACCACAATGTATAGAACGTATTAAAACATTTAACATTTAACAGTTTTAACGAACAATGATAACTAATAGAAAACTACTTACTGACATAATACTGACACTAGATAATACTTATTTATATGCAAGACATACTATATATACTGCTAAACAGTACAGATACACTGCTGAAACAGTGCAGACCGGATTTGTGTACCCAAACCCGTCTTGACCGGCACAGACTATGTGCACGTAAAATGCCTCCCCGGTAATGGTACTCACCGGGTAGCTCGGAACGGAAGGCCTTGGAACGGAACTGAAACTGGACCGGACTGGACTCGACTCGACTGGACTCGGAACTTCGGAACCTGGTGGGCCTCTGTATACCTCGGATCTTGCTCTCTCAGCTAGGCTCTGGTCGGGATACTTCGCACTTCTCACCGCCTCGTCTGGGTGTTGATCGCAGCCTCAGTTGCTCCCGCTTGGCCGGAGGGAGATACAGGAAATCCTGCAGGTACGCGTTTTTGTCCGTTCAGCTGTGGCAGGAGACCGGGCCTGCAACGCACCGCCGGCGCGTGAGATGAGAAAGTGTCCCTGTTCGGGCGCCAATTTATGTGGTAAATATTTCGTTACCGGTACTATTTTTTATGCGGTAAAATCTATTAAGAATAACTCAGTAAATATAAGAGGCAGAATCCGTGGTATTAGAGGTTTTAAAGGGCTTTATTCCTATACAAAGGAATACAATTCGAATTGTGGGCCTTCTATTCCATCACCACGAAAGTTCAGGAAGGAAGGGGCATATATTATTGACAGATAAGCAGTTTTATAGAAAATACATTACAGTGAAACAGATGCAAGAGGCGTAACAGCTGATAGTATAGATAAAAGGTACATACGTAGCTAATAGAGGCGTATACATGGGTGTAACTAAAATACGTCTTTAAACATGATGTCACAAGTGGGTGGATCCATAAAAGAATCCTGCAATGTCAGCAGAAATATTTGGCAGAGATGCGCGCGCAGCCGCATGACGTGTGATTGACGTGCAACTAGAGGGTGAAGGGGACTTGACATTTAGCTCTACATGTGGAGACAGAAGTCTGGGGTTATGTCAACCTAATCCCAAATCATATCTAATATCCTATGTTTAAAGAACTGTGTTATCCAAAAGGAGAGGTCTCTAGGATAGAATCTATTCTATACTGACTGTTAGTGCGTGTACAAGCGTCTAAGTGTCTACACTAGATGCGAGGGGGTAGGAATATTCCATGGCAACGGAGCTATGAATTACTTGCATGAGGACAGCGAGGCCTGGCCCTTTGCACGGTAGCTGGAGGAATGTTTACCTAAACTGCTAGACAGGAATGCATCGGATGGGGAGCGGAGTAGATAATCTTGAAGGTGAAATACAGTTTTTGGCAAGCAATATGCTGGATCAGGCACCGTTAGCCGCGCAGGGAGTAGGACAAAGTTAATGGATACAGATGCAGGCTCAGACTGGAGCTTTCAGAGGCAGAAGGCAGGAAAAGGCTTGATGACAGAATTCAGGGCCTACTCGCCTGAATCTGTAAAATGTGGAAAGTGAACCACATAAAGTCGGTGGCCTTTCATACTTAGGAATGGAATATCTGACCCATTCATGGCGGATCTGAAAGAGGACATGTTGACGGTGGACGCACATATATTTGCGTCTTCAAAACTGGAGTAGGAGGGAACATACATGTACTTATAGTATGCACATGGAGCCGTTGGGGTCTACGATAGGGGACATAACTGATCACAAAATTCACATTTCCTCAGTAAGTGCACAGGTCGGCCAGCAACTATCCCAAAACAATGTCTGGCTCACAGAGGTGGAGCTTGCAAAAGGGAGCCACCCCCATTGCACATGCGTCAGTCAGTTCTTCCCTGCGTAGGGACGATGCTCATTGTGGCACACCAGTGGACAATCTAATCAACACACATCACAGTTAGACACCAGTGGAGTGGCATAGACTTTATTGGCATGTGCGTGTCAGTACGGACGAGGCTACGGACGCAACAGGCAGGGACATGCTTAAGACACTTACACGCAGCATGGGAACATGTTGAGGTTCAAAAAATGGTGATTCAAAAATGGACAACAATCTTCACGGATGGCAACAGTCCCAGCCCACCTTGCCTTGCTGGACGAGTCATGTGTTGTTTGGCGTCTGCCTATTGCCCCCTGTGGGAGGGCACAACTCACTGCCCATGGGATCTGCATAGTGCTCTGCCACCGGAGTGCGTGGATTGTCTGCTCTGCTGACAGTGATCAGGTGAAAGGGTCCAACAGGTTCACATGTTGTTCTACAGTGCCATGTGTGTACTCTCCCCCCAGCAGTGTGTCCGAATTGGTAACGTTGCCAGATGACGCTGTGTTGCTGCGACCATGGACCTGCATCACCTTGCACAGGTGGGTGTACACACATGTAGTTCCACGCACATGCATCCAGAGTCCTGACGAAGGCAGACATGTCCTCTGTTGTGGTGGGATATGTGAGCATTCCCCACAATGCAACAAGTTGTTGGGACCTGTGCTGTGGGTGAGAATCCGATGTGGCTGAAGGGAACGTAGTTACTCGTCCATGAATGCCCGTGCAGCTTCATGTGCAATGTGTTCCAATAGTACGTCGTTGTCCTGTTAAAAGAACACCAGGGTGAGCCAATCCATTAACTGGTACGGGCAGGTGTGCTCAGCCCACACCGTTTCACCAATCTGCAACACAGCCCAAAAGGGAAGTGCCTCAATGTGGTCAATGTACACGAGGAATTGTGCAATCTCCCATGCGCAACTGCCAATACATACACAGTATGTCAAGGCATCCCATGCACGGCTGTCTCAGTTACACTCCTGTTCGTGATCCAACAGGGAGTGCAGACACAAGTCATAATCCATTTCATGTACGGTTGTGTTGGATAGGCAGACATCCATGGGCCACTCAAAAGTGCATGTTCGGCAGTGAAACCAGGGCTGGACGCAGGTGACGTAGGCCAGGCAGAAGCTCAGCCGGTAACTGATCTGCAGCACTGCCAGTGGCAGTGTGCCCTGTAAATGCAGCATACATGCACGGTACTGTTCCACGTGATGGGGTTGTGCATGTGCCCGGGATAGCCTGCCATTGCGTTGGTGCGTCTCATGGAACCGGCACTCTTCTGTACTGCGGCAGTTGTGTGGAGGATATGCCACAACTCTGAACAATGATTTGAATGTGTGGGCAACGTTGGGGAGAATGGGTTGCTGTTTCCGTGAGTGTCAAGGGCATCCCATGCAGGGGTACCTCAGGCATGGGCTTCTGAGTGTGGGGTGTGGATAAGTCGGGTAGTTCATTGGCGCAATGCATGGTGTGGGAGTCGTCACCATCTGCCATGGCATCTCTCTCAGGGTGTTCCAGCTGCGTTCTGGTCCAAGGTTGGAGGTGCAGGTGTCTTACCGCCTTCTGCATTGGAACAATGGAGCTTTCATCCCTGATGTTTGTCTGACTGCTACTTGTGTTTTCGGAATGTGATCTGGCTTTGGCGCTGGGATTGGGACAAGGCCTTGGGCTCATGGTGTACGGATGGCGATACACACACACATGTTGGCATGTGGAGCCAGGTGCCCGAGAGGCCTTGCGCTGCTTGTGCAATCTCACTCCGTCTCTCTCCCTCCCTCTCTCCTTCTCTTTCCTTTGTTGGGCGCATGGCACACCTTCTTCTCTTGGATTTTGTCTTCCAGGCTGTGTCCTACAGATTGTCCAGTGAGGACCCGCTAGGACTCATCTGAATGGTTGTTTTGGCTTTTGTTTGAATGTTGTTTTGTGTTGGTGATTGCATTGCTGTGTGACTGATTCTCCATTTTCTGGCCACGCATGTATGTTGATTTTCCTGCTTGTGCGACATCAGGCAAAATATTTGTTTTGGGATTTGTGGCATTGGTGTGCAGTTTCTTTGTCCGGGGTGGGGGGCTGCGGGCCTGGGGGTGGTGTCGGTGGGTGTTGTGGCCCTCTTGGGTGTCCGTGCTGCATGTTCAGTTGCTCGGGTGGATCTGTTATTCTTCATGTGTGGCTATTGGTTGTGCTCTCTTGTCTATTGCAGGTTGTGGTCCGACTTTGCACTGTCTGAGCAGGTGTTAATTTCCTGGTGCTAATGCGCCTTATCGCCTGTTTTGTGTTCCTATCGCAGATCTGTCTAGTCGTTGAGAATGTTGCGGAGTGATGTTGGCGCTGCTTTTTGCTCGGGAACGCCTACTCTGCATCTCATTAGCGATAGTTTAAGGGGTCATCCGTGATTCTGTTTGTTGCGGATGCTAACGCGGGAAAAGTGGTACTGTCGGCTGTTTGCACCGGCTTGTGAATGGGGAGGTAAATTTATCATGACTTTGGCTGCGCTAAAGTGCCGTTAAATCAGAGATAGATACTTGTGAATATCCCCCTCGATTTACAAAAGTTCAGTAGTTGCAGCATGTGTTTGTAGGTTGAAGGTCACAGGCACATTTCTCGTAAGTGATCCTTCCCACCTCTGAGGTGGGCAGTATACAGATCAAAAAGGGATTCAGGAATGTTTTAATTTGCTGGACTAAAAGGAGAGGACATTTCACTAATGAAGAAGGCTCCAGTAATTAGAAATATTTCCATGGAAATTCAGGCAAATATGTGTATATTAACCTAATATGATTGTTTTAGATCAGACCTTGAAAATCACTGTTTAAAAGGTATTGCGTGCAAAATTGACATAGTATGCATCTCTCACAACCTGTGATCCGTAGACTGATGTAATTAAAGCTATTGTAACCAGTGTAAATAATTTTAACCAAGGACACAAGAAAATTGAGGATATTTCATAGAAATGTGGTTCCTTTAAAGATAGTCTACAATATTTGTATTTGCAAGGATGATCTCTAAACCTCTAATATGACATCACAGATAAAATGAAGAATTACATCATGTATGGTGTCAGTGGTGACATGCTATATGACAGAATCAATGACATCATTGATGACAGTGATGGGACATCTCATAATACATCATTTGAAATAAAAGGCTGCATTATCACTTACAAACAACAGTCTTCCACCGACAGACAGAAAGCATGCTAGCAGTTTAATTGTAGATATTTCTTCACTGAAAACCAGTGGCAAGTAAAGACTATTAAAGCACTTTTAGGAAAAAGGTGCCTGAGCACAGAAAATACAAAGAGGAAAGAATGCCTAAATTCCCCTCGCAAATCATAGACATCCTCACATACATTGTAGGCACGTGCACTACTTTCAGCACATAGGTGTTCAAGCAGATTATGCAGAGAATAGGGAGGCGTGGTCTGGACGCCATAGAAGGTGGCCACAATAGCTCGACTCTGGGCCGCCCTGCTAACATCCTACTCCATCCTTCCTCACACAGTCACAGAAGGGCCCCTCTCTGGACTGAGAGCTTGGCCAGCCACCCTCTGCATCGCCTGGGGGCCTGGGACTGTTACGGGAGAGGCGACAGGTCACTGGCTGGCTGACTCCGGCATGGCCATGGCATGCTCTGCCTGGGTCCCACAGCTCTTGTGGGGGAGGGGCTGGCCGACGGGATCACGCAGGTGAAGCAATCCATGCTGTCGAGGCAGTGGATGAGGCTGCAGGCCTTGTAGGTGAGTGAGGTAGAGGACGAGCCCCAGAGCAGCTTGCACAAATACAGTGCGGCATAGAGGCACAGCGTCCGCTGTTATGGCCTCCGAACGCTGGAGGACATGCTCAAGGACTACTGCTTAGGGCTGATAAATTCCTCATACAGCCTCCCAAGTGGTGAGAAGGGTAAAGGCACCGATAAAAGCGACTGTGGGACTGCATGTGCTGCCCAGAGCTGTCCCTACAGGCTGGTGGATCCTGCATAATTTCTTTTAATAGATGACCCCATCCAGCTGACATCAGGTGCCTGGCTGCGGCTAAAGGGGGGCATTCCTACCTGCAGCCTTAGGGTGAATAATAAACACCTTCACAGGAACCCCGGGAAGTTGGAGAACATTACTGAGGGCTTGCAGAACTTACGCATAGCCTCCCCCTGGCATGAAGCTGAGGATGAATGGAATGCCGCACACATAATTTTCAGAGTCCAAGCAGCACTACCGATAACTTAGAGGGACTGTGCTGCAGACCTTCCCTTTGAGGAAACCACCGGGGGAGCCGGCGGGACTGCGTGTGATGCCTCTAGCTGCTCCTGTGGGTTTGCAGGTCCTACTGACTGATGACACCTGAACATCTCATCTGACTAGCGTCCGGTTTCTCATTGTAGCCAAAGACAAAATACCCCAATAGGTCAAGCAACGGACTCTCAATGATTTTGCCTACGCAGGTGCGAAGCCAAAGGAGGCTCTGGAATTCTGAGAACCAGCACAGGATGGCAACACCGCTACAGCTGCGATCCTTGTTGCTGTAACCCAATTGTGTGAGGCGCTCGAGGCCCTTGAAGATAGAGGCTTTGGGCTCAGATGCTATGCTCCTCTGGCTGGACCTGCGTAGAGCTGTGGAAAGAATGGCAGACACATAAAACAGGGTGACTGGCATTAAAACAACAGTGTCCTCACTTCAGTGGTCCTTCTCCAAACTTTTTGCCATCTCTAAAGAACTGGGGGCATGGGTTGAGGATGCGGAGGGATGGACCCGTAGAAATAATATCCACCTTATAGGATTTCCTGAGGGTGGGAAGGAACCTCCGCCAAAGCCTTCAATGAGCAATGGCTGCATTCCGTCATGCCGAGGGCTCCTTGCCTTCCTGCTTTGTGGTGGAGCGGGCACACCGTGTCTTGGCCTTGAGGCTGCCCCTGGGGTCCCAGGCCAGGGCCCTCATCATTTGCATCCTGGTTTACCATGACAGAGACACTATCCTCCGACATGTCCAGGGCCAATCCACCATGCAGTTTCACTATCACAACACAACTGATTTTCCCAGACTACACTAAACTGGCTCAACAGCAATGCAAATCCTTCAGGGAGGCCAGGAAGATGCTCTGCAAGCTCCACATCAGGTATATTCTCATCTACCCTGCTAGTCTTGAAGTAATATACCAAGTCCAAATCTTCTTCCTTGACTTGCTGGAGGCAGTGTTCCAATGGACAGATGCGATAATGGATATCCGACCACATACATCACCCTCGTTCAGAGGGTGCAACCCTGGGACTCTGAGCACTGTATACCCTCCTCAAGGCGGATCTGTAATCGTGGTGACAACTGATGCCACTCCCGGTCGTTGAGGAGGATCATGCAAGGGAAACCGGATGACTTGCAGGGGTGCAGTCACTACCCAGTGGCCCCTCTGTAATAGCCACTGCTGGAGGTTGGGGGCACAGAGTCCAACTGGTGGGGCTTGCAGGATATGGCAAGAGACAGTATTTGCACTACTCACGGCTACCAAATGAGGACAAACCGATCTTCTGGTTGAGGGTGGCAGATGAGGTGGCACAGATAGGTCTGCCGAGGCCTCACCCCGGTGCTTAAGATCTTCCCGGACTCAAATGAAAAGACCCACTTGGAAGGGGACCAAGTGTTGGATTAAATACTTTTGGATGGGGTCCAATTAGGGTGGTTCAGAGCCAGTGCCCAGTTGGCACTGGTTGTGGTGCGACCTCATGTGTGTATGGCTTGTGCTCGTCAACGGTAAGTTGGTGAGCACAAGTGAGGAAAATCCAATGCTAGACAACTTCCCTGCAAGGTTTCTCAATGCGGGAAGTCACGGATGGTCGCTACTGCTCGCATTGAGAAACCTTCCGTTTGCGTTGAGGAAGCTGCACCTTGAATAGAACTACAACTTGAGTGGCAGAAAGAAGCAGCACCCTCTTGCACTGTGTGAGATGTCATTCACACTGATTTTACAGTGCTGGACAAACATCCAGCACTAAAAATCCATGCTCACGGAACTCTGCATAGATTGGCAGGTTTTTTTTGTCAGTTCGCAGAGTTCCGCATAGCGGAACTCCACCCAGGCTTACTCCTTGATAACAAGACCTCTTTTCTAGTCCGATATGGTTATGCCTGGGTGTACCATGCAGGTTTTGCAAAGGGATCCCGAGGAGTGGCCACCCTGAGCAAAAGGACCGACTAAACAACCCTCACACAGAATGTTATGTTATGTTAGGTGGTTTTATATAGCGCGCAGCTGCCTCAGTGAAGAGGCGTCCCTGTGCTTGCGGCAGTGTCAGTAAGAAGCTAGGACTAGACCATAGGGAAAAGGTAGGTTTTAATAGCCTTGCGGAATGACAGCAGGCAATCTAGCTGCCGGATCTGGACAGGGAGGGAGTTCCATAATTTAGCGGCAAGAAACCGGAACGACCGCCCCCCGCTCTGAGGCGCTTCACTCAGGGAATCGTTGCTAGGAATTGCTCAGCAGAACGTAACTGGCATGTAGGTATGTAGGGGACTAGCAGATTAGAGAGAATCTTGGGGGAGGACAGCTTTGAGGTCAGGCATAATGCTTTGAATTGGATCCTTTGAGGCATGGGTAGCCAATGTAGGCGTCGCAAGGCACCTGATGCAGAACTGGTTCTGGGGAGCCTCAATAGTACTCGGGCAGCAGCGTTCTGTACTCGCAGAAGGCGAGTGACTTCGGCCTTGTTCCCGCCTAGCATGAGAGAATTAGCATAATCTAATCTAGACAGGATAGTAGTCTGGACTATCAACTGTCGGGTTGGAGGATCAAAGAAGCCCAGCATGGGCCTCAAGCCCCGAAGGAGCCCAAAGCAAGTACCAGCGGTCTTCTTGGTATGCTCCTGAAACCCAAGGGTGGAGTCAAACCTGATCCCTAGGTTTTTTACTGCCGATTTAGGGGTAGGGGCAGTGCCCAGAGACTCTGGCCACCAATGTTTTGCTCCAGAGCCCCTTGTCCCTCCCCACCAGCAGCACTTTTGATTTGTTGGCATTAAGTTGAAGGCAGTTTGTGGTCATCCAGTGCGCGAATGCCGCTAGGCAGCTCCAAAATCGCACAGCGCCCTGGGAATGATCATCTGAGAGGGCCACCACTAGCTGCGTATCATCGGCGTACGAGACCATGGTCAAGCCATGATCCCTTGCCATCGCTGCCAGGGGTTGAACGTAGAGATTGAACAACACGGGGCTAAAAGCCGACCCCTGGGGAACCCCCTGTTCGATGACATGGGTGTGTGAGAGGAAGAGGGGGCTGAAACCTGGAATGATCTGTCAGAAAGGAAGGAACGAAACCCCTCCAAGGCCAGGCCCACCACCCCCACCTCCTCTAGCCGACGCAGGAGGATCTAATGGGAGACCGTGTCAAACGCGGCGCTAAGAACGAGCAATATGAGAGCCACAGTTTGTCCCTCATCCAGGATGGTCCGTAGATGTTCACTCACTGCTAGAAGCGCGGTCTCGGTGCTATGACCCGGGCGGAAGCCATTCTGGGAGCGATCCAAGGCACCTATGTTGTTCAGATAGCCTGAAAGAATGGTATTGGTGTGGGCCTCCGCAATTTTAGCCACCCAGGGCAGGAGGGGTATGGGTCGAAAATGTTCCAGTTTAGTTGGATCAAGTGCCGGTTTTTTCAGCAAGGGGACCCCCCCTAGCTTGTTTCTATGCCAGGGGTACCACCGACGTGGAAAAAGAGGCATTGATGATCTGACGCAGAGGCGTCATAAGAACAGGTAGTATATTCCTGAATTGGGTCGGCCTCAGGGGATCTATAGGGGAGCCTGATTTGACCTTTTTGCTCAGAGTGAGGAACTCATCCTGGGAGATAGGGGGAATCGCTACCAGGGTATTAGTAATCCGAGGATCTGATGGAACCATGGGGTCCAAAGGGCAGATAGAGAAATATTTATAAATGGCTTCGACTTTCTGGATGAAGAAAGTGGCCAGATTCTCGCATTGCTGTTCAAATGTAATCCACGGAGTGGAGGGGTCATTCCTAGTTTTAAAATCATTGAGTATTTTGAAGATGCTTTTTACCGGATTTTTACTTGACTTAATCTCATTAGTGAGATAAGCTGATTGAGCCCGATGTATGGCCTTGTGGTAGCGTTTAATCGCACCGTGGTACGTCTTTTTAGCCCCAAGCTCGTATACCCTTCTCCAGGCCCGTTCTAGCTTCTCACAAATGCTGGGTAGGGCTGCCAAAGAGTCATCATACTAGGGGTTGGAGTTAGAGCAGCGACCTTTAGACCATTTAGCAGGGATCAAAATGTCTAAGGCCTGTAATATCCAGCCACAGAATGATTTATACGCTTGCTCAAGATCTGTGTCTAGGATGGGGGAAGAGGATGCCAGAGTGGAGAGCAAATCCTCTATTTTAAGTTTGTGCCAGAAACATCTAAGAGTGGCTTTGGGGTTGGTTCTAGGAATAGGCTCGGAGAGCGGAAAGAAGATAGTAACTAAAAAGTGGTCGGACCGACACACTGGGCTAGGTGTCTTGACCAGGAGAGAAGGAATGTTAGAGAAGACCGGGTCAAGTAAATGCCCTGCAGAGTGGGTGGGGCCCACTACCAACTGGCTTAACTGACAGGCATCTAAGTCAGCAAGCAAGCTGCTGACTTCGGGGTCATTGGACAGTCAAACTGAAAATTACAGTGACGGCCCGTGTAGGGCGTTTTACCGGGGCGGTGACGTGGCACAGAGGAGGGGCAGGGTGGGGGGTTGCAAAATGCGGCAAACGGCCGATTTCAGGTAAGTTACGAAAAAAAATTAAAAAACGAATTTCGTTGCGCACGCTGCATCGCATTTGGCGGGTAGTCCTGACGGTGATTTAATCCGCTTTAATCTATGCATCTCTAATGCACTGGACATGCTTGCTTCTTTGAAAACAGTACCAGCCAGTAGAGCTAAGTCATCTGATCGCTTCTCTGATGAACTTAGAGCAGAGAAAAGCCTCTGTAAGAGGTTGGAACATAGCTGGAGAAGGTCTATGATCATACAGCAAAACTTGCATATAAGGCAGGCCTTACAAAAAGTCACAAATGTATGCGACAAACAATGAGAGAGCACTTCTTCAGGTGTATCAAGAATGTGGGCAGCTCTTCTAAAAACATTTTTAATATTGTAAAATCTTTTACCACATCGGTTGCGCCAAAAAGTGCTTTTCATCCTTCTCGTGCTCTCTGCACTGGTCTCTCTGATTTCTTTAATGAGAAAATTCAAAAGCTTTTGTTCCCTTCAAAAGCTGGCTTAGAAGGACCTGTTCCGTCATCCGAGAACCCTTGGGTGTTTTTCTTTTAATTTTTGGCCTAATCCCTAAAAAGGACTTGCTTGAGGAACTATTGAATTGTAACTCTGTGTAAAGAAGTCCAATGGAGCACGTAGAGAGCTTGAAGAGTATTTGTTTCAGAGTACATGTAATGGACCACCAACCCAAGCAGCAGTAAATCTCCAACTGCCTAGGATGCAGCCTTCAAGAAGCTAGAGCATTCTGTTGCCAAGCTATGACACATGGAATGAAGGGACGCAGCCTAGCAACACAGGTAAGAAGAAATAGAGGCAGGACACAGGGTAAGAGAAGGAGGTGTCGGAAATATATGTAAAACCACAACACATCTCCCTCCCCAAAATACAATAAAGTTGCATTAAAATGTTAATACACAGAGATACAATACAGCAACGTAACTGTTCTAAAACATTTTATAACCCTGATGCCAGGATGATCTGAACCTCAATCTCTGCTGATTCCCCCGATCAGGCACGACAGGAACATTACCATAACTAGCAGTCCCAGAGTTGTCACAAGGTTCAGAATATCTAGCCTCACTGGAAGGAACACAACCTCGTTCACACCCGTGGGTATTAGAACGAGGTTCCCATTTGAATAACTGAGACATACTCCACACTTCACAAGAATCCAAAACAACAACATTCTTCCTGACTTACTTAATAATGAAGGGTCCCATAAACCGTGAGCACCTTTTCTTAAGAGACCAGGTTTCTTGATCAATACTTCATCTCCAACACTCCAGTGTTTGCGCGAAGAAGAATTCCTCAAATCAAACCTGTTTTTGTATTTATCTTGGTGGAGTCTCCGTTTCAAAACAACTTGTTCATCCATTCGCACGTCATTGATATCCAAATTTAGCCAAGCAGGACTCAACTTGTCATGTGGTTATCTACCTCTCAAAATTGAAAAAGGGGAAACCGATGTCAAACAATTGGGAGTATTACGGTGAGCCCACCATGTTTCCCTAAGCATTTTTTTTGAGTGAAGGCCTGGTTTATATAGCCCTTTGAGCACAAGACTTGACCAACTTGTTCATACTTTCAGCTAAGCCATTGGCTTGTGATGAATATAAGGCCGTCTTAAAATGAGTGATGGATAATTTTTTAAGAAATCTGTTCATCTCATGTGAGACAAACTGAACACCATTATCAGTAATGAGGTGTTTAGATTTTTCTTCCCTAGAGAACTCTTCACAGAGAAACTCATTAACAGTTCTAGTGTTCACAACAGGCACACATTTTGTTACAACCCACTTGGAGGTGTAATCCACTAGCAACAACACATAATGTTCATTATAATCAAAAGATTCAAAAGGTCCAGCAATATCCAAACCTAACTTGGACCAAGGTTCAGAGGGAATTTCAACAGGTGAAAGCGGTGCAGTACAACTTTTCTTACTCTTATCACTGTTAGCACATTCCCAACAATCTTTGACAACTTCCTCAATCTGTCTATCCATCGTTGGCCACCAGTACCACTCACAAACCCTGGCCTTTGTCAAATTCCTTCTTAAATGTCCCTCATGGGCCAAATTAATGAGCTTGCACCTAAGATCACGAGGAGGTATCACTCGATTACCCCTCAGTAATTTCTCATCGAAAACACATGTCATTCTTAACATTAATGAAACATTTCAGATGTTCAGGAACATCTTTATCTGCTGGCCACCCTTCAACTGAAAATTTCTTGACCATTCATCTGAGTCAACAGCAGACTCGTGTACCCATCCTACCAGAGAATTTTCCACCTCCACACCAGATTGATCCAGAGGTAACCTTGAAAGACAATCCGCAATGACATTCATTGATCCAGGAACGTACTGTACAACAAAATTAAATTCTGACAACCCCTCCATCCAACGTTTGATTCTAGGGGAAACATTTTCAACATCTCTGCATGTGAAAATTTGACATAAAGGACGATGATCAGTCCTAACAACTACAGGTAAACCCCAAAGGTAAATCTTGAAGGGATGAATAGCCCAGAAAACCACCAACGCCTCTCGTTCAATCACCGAGTAGCATTCCTCAGCACCCTTGAGTGAGCGAGAGGCGAAAGCAACAATCCTGGACTAACCATCCACAACTTGTGATAAAACTGCTCCCAACCCAAGCATACTAGCATCAGTGGACAAGATTGTTTTCTTGCAAGCATCAAAATGCCCCAACGTGGGCATGTGACTAATTACATTTTTAATAGCGTTGAAAGCAGAAGAACATTCATTAGACCATGCAAATTGAACACCTTTTTTGAGTAGCAACCTTAGAGGAGAAGAAACACAACCAAAATTAGGAATGACTTTTGAGCAAAATTCTGCTAATCCTAAAAATGAACGAACTTGATCTTTGTTAACAGGTACAGGAGCCTTCACAATACTTTTCGCTATGTCAAGTTTAGGACTAATTCCTTCAGCAGAAATTGTATTTCCTAAATAGTTCACAGAAGACACACGAAATTTGCACTTTTCCTTTTTGATAACAAGACCAGCATCTTGTAGCTGTTGTAAAACCTTCCACAACACTTTGTCATGATCCTGTTGGTCCTTCCCATAAACCAGGATGTCTTCTTGAAAAATTAGAACTTTGGGTAAACCTTGTAAAACCTTATTCTTGACTCTCTGGAAGCAAGCTGCCGCGGATGCTAGACCAAAAGGCATTCAAATGAATCTGAAAGCCCCTCAAGGTGTTACGAATGATGTCAGATGCTTGGAATCCAGATGTAGAAGAACCTGATGGTAGGCAGATGACAAATCCATCACACTGAAGCACCTGGCGTCTTTAATTAGAGCAAGAGTTTGAGAAATATTTGGTAAAGGTTGCCTGTCAACCCAAATATGTCTGTTAAGACCACGGAAGTCTACACACATGCAAATCCCTTTACCACCATCTTCGGGTGCAAAAACTATGGGAGCCAACCACTCAGAGCATTCAATCTCTTTAATGACACCTGCAGATAATAGTCTCTTGAGTTCTTGATCCAAAGGTTCCATCAACAAGTGTGGAGCTTTCCTAACTTTGCTGACAAAGGGTTGAGCGTTATGCTTCAAAAAAATTTTGTGTTCAAAGTTTTTGAGTAAACCCAGCTGATCACTAAATACCTTGGGAAACTGTGAACATACATCATCAGATAGCAAACCAGGGGATAAAAGTAATACTTTTTCTGGTGAATTGGGATCTAATTTAATCCCCATGTCCCTCTGGTGCCTCCACCAAGAAGATTATCTCCTCTTTTCGCTACATACACTTTCCCAATGGTCTCTCTGTCCTTGAACTGAATTTTTTTAATTACAAATCCTAAAACATCAATTTTGACCCCACCATAACCTACTGGGTTGATGTCTGGAGGGAAAAGCTCAACTTTATCAGGACCAAAAACAGTATTCCAATTAGCATCACCCACCATAGTGTAGGGTGACCCTGAGTCAGCCAAAACAGAAAATCGTTCACCACCAATGAACACTTCACACTCAGGCATATCAAGTGTATCACCATCGACATCACCATCCTCTCTTATACTGCAAATACACTTGTGTTCGACATGTTGTACAGTTTGGTTCCTACCACTATGATACACGCGTGCGTAATGGCCCCTTTTTCCACACTTATTACAGACAACAGACCTTGCAAAACAATTGGGACTGTTTGGTAAATGGCTGTCACTCCCACATCTAAAACATTTGAAACTATTCCTGTTGTTTCTAAACCCAGAATGTTCAGTATCAGGTGATTTATATTTTGATAGCGATTGGTCTGAACTAAGAGGTTTCTTATCTCTCGCACATTGACTTCCTTTGGATGCCCCTTTGAAATCACCTTTCTTAGATTAATCTCTTTTAATTTCATGAATAGCTCTATCATCTATATTAACATCACAAGTTTTCTCTACTTTCATCTCACGTACCCACATGTTCGTGTTCTCCATGCGTTCTACAATTGATAGTGTATCTTTGAGGTCAGGATTTTTAGCAAGAAGCTTTTGTTGAACTTTTGGGTAATTCGTGCATCTAACGATTTGATCTCTAATAAGAGAATCTGTAAATTGCTCAAACTCACAGGTACGAGCTAACGTTTTTAAGGTAGCTACATAGCTGCTAATCTTTTCCTGCTTGCCCTGCATCCTAGGAAATAACTTATGGCAATCTAGTACAACATACATTTTTGAACCAAAATGTTTTTCAAGCATCATAACAGACATGTCATAGACATTTTCAGGCTCACCCTCACCACGCCCTACGACAATTTCATCTAAACTGTCATAGACATGTCTTCCTTCAACTCCTAAATTATGCAAAAGTGTGGCTTGTTTCCTTACCGCTGAAAATTTCTCCCCTCCAATAGCTAATAAATATGAGTCACCTTTTCCAAGGTAAGATGGGATCACCAACATCAGAGAGAAACTGTGGTGGTTGAGACATGCCGGAGGAGGTCATTATGAAGAGAATACCATAAAAAAAATAGAGTGAGCAGATGTAAGACAAAATGGTTGCAAATGAAGTATACAATAACTGAAGTATGTCATATAATTCAATGAAAATTATTTGTAAAAGTACTAGCAATCATAATGAATCTATTGAAGTAGATATTATGTGTGAGAAAATGGATTGAAAAATTTACACACCACTGATATACTGTATATAGGATTGTTCTGAAGGTATAATCAAATGAGAGATTAAAATTGTGCACAAAAGTAAATTAATTGTTAATGACAGAAAATTACCCTTTTTTTTTTTTAATTGACTGCGCAGCCGTGCGCATCGGCGAAGTACTTAGAAACATGTTACAATGGTAAATCAGGACTGAAACTAAAGCTCTTCACTGACTGTAACATTAACATGTTGTTTCCAGAGATTAATCAATTGTTAAATCATAAGTGTGCGTATCACTGATACGTTCCCCAGGAAAAAAAAAATTGTGGTTATCAAGTACAGATGACTGAAGGTAGAAAGAGTGTGCACATCACTGATGCACAACGTAAAAATTTCAAAGTTCAAAATTTCACAAGTGCGTGGAATCGGTAAGCAGATAATCCGACGTGGTTGGCAAGGACGTGGTTGGCAAGAATGCAGAATTAAAGATGGCGGCACGTAGTCCACGTTAGTCCGGATGGCTCACAGCATGCAAATGCAACACAGCGTGATCTAGGTCACACGCATAGATGCAATGTGGTAGAAGGAAAATCCGAACAGGAACGTCGTCAACGCACAGACTCCCACGAAGATTCACATTCTTCTGTTAGAAGGTAAGGAGATTTACAGTGCGCGAGCGAGCACAAGTGTGATTCAAACAATGCCAATGCCACTGTTAAAGTCAGATACAATTCACGATGAAAAATAAGGAGGCCATGAGCAAAACACAAGAAAACAATGTCACAAGCCAGAAAAGACTTGATAGTAGTCCCAATCAATCCTCACAACGAGTGAAGAGTCCAAGCCAAGCCACTTAAATATAGATCTTGTCAATCCAAGACAGCGTAGGCAGTCTTCAAAGTAAGGAATACTAGGAACACAGAGATAACTTTGAAAAAGTAGTCGCTCACAATGAAACAGTACCTGAGACTTGTTCCATCAAATTAAAGTCAACAACGCTGCAGTGGGTTCGCAGGGGACGCTGGTGGTCATCAAATCCTGTCCCCTCACAGGTACAACTCGTCACCAGTGTAAAGAAGTCCAATGGATCACGTAGAGAATTTGAAGAGTATTTATTTCAGAGTACATGTAATGGACCACAAGCCCAAGCAACAGTAAATCTCCAACTGCCTAGGATGCAGCCTTCAAGAAGCTAGAGCATTATGTTGCCAAGCTATGACACATGGAATGCAGGGACGCAGCACAGCAACACAGGTAAGAAGAAATAGAGACAGGACACAGGGTAAGAGAAGAAGGTGTAGGAAATATATGTAAAACCACAACACTCTGGTTTCCCAGATGATCCCTGTCCACCTCAATTTCATAAAATGGTTGCTCTCAGTGTACATCCTATTCTGAACTGGATTTGGAATGCCTCTCTGAAATCTGACATATTCCCTACTGTATGGAAACAGGCGTTCCTACTGTTGCTTCTCAATAAGCCCATTGCGGACCTGGGGTTGCTTATTAATTTTAGATCCATCTCATTATTATTGGCACCTGGGAAAATCTAAGAAAAGTTGGTTCATCGCCAACTATTGTCCTACGTATAAGCTAATGGCTTGTTGCAGGGCACCCAATCTGGCTTCCGTGTAGGCTTTATCATGGAAATTGCTCTAATCAAAGAGTCTGAAATTGTTAGAGGGACGATGGATGGCAGTGCCTCTGCTATGGTAGTGATGCATGATCTTTTGGCAGCATTTGACATGGTAGCTCACTCTACCTTGTTGAATAGACCAAGCCATTTTGACTTTCAGGTCACTGTGTTATCTTGGTTACATTCTTTTTTAGAAGATCAATTCCAATAGGTCTTCCTTCGTCCTTTTTCATCTTCTCCCAAACCACTGGCTTGTGGGGTGCCACAGGGTTCTGCTATCAGCCCACTGCATTTCAATGTATATATGGCTCCTTTAGCCACCCTCATTGAATCCTGGGGAGTGAAGATTGTCTCATATGCGGATGACAACCAGCTTGTGTTTTTGTTTAGAGAACATTCAGATGCAGCTTTTCTTAATTTCAGATTGAAATTAAATGCAGACACAACGGAGGTGCTCTTTTTTAGTCAGTTGGCATCCCCTCCTTCTGGTCTTTGGTGGCACACTGAATTGAATCCGTTTCTGATTCTGGCTTCTTCAGCTAGAATCCATGTGTTGGTGACCTTGCATTTGGATTACGACAATAGGTAGCTTATACCTGGGGCTTCCAGCTTTTCTCATCCATAGAATATGAATAATAGAGAATGCGGCGGCCAGGCTCATTCGACAGATCCCCTTTCACCATCATATCTCCCCTCATTTGAGGAAGCTCCATTGGCTTCTGGTTGCCGAGAGGGTCGAGTTTAAAGCCCTGACATTTGCTTTCAGAGCCTTAATGGGCAGAGGACTAAAATACCTGAGGAATAGGCTTGGCCTGTATCATCAAGAAAAAGCCCTGATGTCTAACCACCTGCGTCTCCTCCGCATTCCAAGGTGCGACGAGGTGGTAAGTTATTTTTGGTACAGACGGCCAAGCTTTGGAGCTCCCTGCCCATTCATGTTCGCATGGCCAAGTCTGAACAGGGCTTCAGGAAATATTTTAAAATGTGGTTCTTAAATCAAGGGGGGTGAACTATCCTTTGCTGTGACACTTACCTGCGGTCCTGTTGGTGAACGTCCTGCTGTCCCGCCGCTCCTGGGGTGCTAACGCTGTGTGTCTCCTCTGTCGGCGCTCTACGCTATCGCGCCCGCGACAGGGGGAGACTACAGCTCCCAGGCTGCTTTGCGGCCACTTCCGCTTGTGTTGGTGCCCGGAGGCGCAGAAAAGGCAGAGGCTCCCTCAGTGGAGCGGGGGTGAACTATCCTTTGCTGTTCCACTTACCTGCGGTCCTGTTGGCGAACGTCCTGCTGTCCCGCTGCTCCTGGGGTGCTAACGCTGTGTGTCTCCTCTGTCGGCGCTCTACGCTATCGCGCCCGCGACAGGGGGAGACTACAGCTCCCAGGCTGCTTTGCGGCCACTTCCGCTTGTGTTGGCGCCCGGAGGCGCAGAAAAGGCAGAGTCTCCCTCAGTGGAGCGGGGGTGAACTATCCTTTGCTGTGCCACTTACCTGCGGTCCTGTTGGCGAACGTCCTGCTGTCCCGCCGCTCCTGGGGTGCTAACGCTGTGTGTCTCCTCTGTCGGCGCTCTACGCTATCGCGCCCGCGACAGGGGGAGACTACAGCTCCCAGGCTGCTTTGCGGCCACTTCCGCTTGTGTTGGCGCCCGGAGGCGCAGAAAAGGCAGAGGCTCCCTCAGTGGAGCGGGGGTGAACTATCCTTTGCTGTGCCACTTACCTGCGGTCCTGTTGGCGAACGTCCTGCTGTCCCGCCGCTCCTGGGGTGCTAACGCTGTGTGTCTCCTCTGTCGGCGCTCTACGCTATCGCGCCCGCGACAGGGGGAGACTACAGCTCCCAGGCTGCTTTGCGGCCACTTCCGCTTGTGTTGGCGCCCGGAGGCGCAGAAAAGGCAGAGGCTCCCTCAGTGGAGCGGGGGTGAACTATCCTTTGCTGTGCCACTTACCTGCGGTCCTGTTGGCGAACGTCCTGCTGTCCCGCCGCTCCTGGGGTGCTAACGCTGTGTTTCTCCTCTGTCGGCGCTCTACGCTATCGCGCCCACGACAGGGGGAGACTACAGCTCCCAGGCTGCTTTGCGGCCACTTCCGCTTGTGTTGGCGCCCGGAGGCGCAGAAAAGGCAGAGGCTCCCTCAGTGGAGCGGGGGTGAACTATCCTTTGCTGTGCCACTTACCTGCGGTCCTGTTGGCGAACGTCCTGCTGTCTCGCTGCTCCTGGGGTGCTAACGCTGTGTGTCTCCTCTGTCGGCGCTCTACGCTATCGCGCCCGCGACAGGGGGAGACTACAGCTCCCAGGCTGCTTTGCGGCCACTTCCGCTTGTGTTGGCGCCCGGAGGCGCAGAAAAGGCAGAGGCTCCCTCAGTGGAGCGGGGGTGAACTATCCTTTGCTGTGCCACTTACCTGCGGTCCTGTTGGCGAACGTCCTGCTGTCCCGCCGCTCCTGGGGTGCTAACGCTGTGTGTCTCCTCTGTCGGCGCTCTACGCTATCGCGCCCGCGACAGGGGGAGACTACAGCTCCCAGGCTGCTTTGCGGCCACTTCCGCTTGTGTTGGCGCCCGGAGGCGCAGAAAAGGCAGAGGCTCCCTCAGTGGAGCGGGGGTGAACTATCCTTTGCTGTGCCACTTACCTGCGGTCCTGTTGGCGAACGTCCTGCTGTCCCGCCGCTCCTGGGGTGCTAACGCTGTGTGTCTCCTCTGCCGGCGCTCTACGCTATCGCGCCCGCGACAGGGGGAGACTACAGCTCCCAGGCTGCTTTGCAGCCACTTCCGCTTGTGTTGGCGCCCGGAGGCGCAGAAAAGGCAGAGACTCCCCCCGCGTCGCGGGACGTGCGCGGGCGACGCCGGGCTAAGCCCGGGCAAAGGGCGGGCCGTTGTGAGGCCGTTAGGAGGTCGTAGGCGGTCGGGTCGGGCCACCCCCCTTGATTGTATAGTGGATACGCACTTGCAAGTATATTCATTTTAATGGACTCAGTCAGTCACGAGTTAACATTGATCGTTTATTGAGGTTGATAGTATACAGGTCATACTTTTAAGTGTAGTGACTATTGGTTACTGTTCTTCCTACAAAAACTCCTAACTTGTTGTTGTATTAATTTTAATTTTATTGCATTAGTGTATTAGCATTTATCCTGCTCTCTTGGTGATTTCTCTGTGATGTCAACTACATTGTAACTGTTTATTGATCTAATTAGTGTTTATTATGGCAAAGGCTAAAGTAACAATGGACAATTACTTGGTCAAAAGGGTCAGCATGATTAATAGTGAAAGACGTAAGTCACTTGGGAAGGAGACTCCGGTAGATAATTTAGAGCTATGTATAGACGATGGTGCCCATAGGTTAGCTACAGGGAATTCCTTAACTGAAGCTACCTTAGTGGGGAATTCGTCTCATTGCACTGTGGACAATGAAGTCAATACTTTAAGTCAAGATATATTGGAGTCCCCAAGTGAGCTTGAACCCCTTCCATCCCCTCCGAAAAGAGCAGTTAGGAAGTGTAGAAAGTCCCAACTTAAGAAGGGTAGTGCACATCACAAGCCACCGCCAGATCAATCTCGGAGGATCGCTGTGGCTCACGCTAAAATACAGACCCTTAATGAGGCTGAGAACTCTACTCTCTCGGAGGCTATAGCTAAAATCTTGGAAGAAAAATTAGTGCTTATGATTAAGCCTCTCGTAGATAAAATTGAAACCCTGTCAATAGAGGTATCGAGGCTGGGTGGTCTTTTGGACGAAATGAAACAGACTATTATTTCGCCTAAGGCACCATTGAAACCTGTTCATACTGCCCCGGAACCTCCTCCAGAGGGGGGGACATTAACTGGTTGTACGACAACACTGCAACCAGTTGGTGGTGGTATTCGAACTAATATAGATCCATCTAGTAGCAAGGGTCCTAGAGTTATAGCACAAAAACCAAATTGTGTCAATCTCCCACCAGCCTGCGAACCATATGTGGTTATTTTGTCTAATGTTCCTCCACTTGTACCTGTAACTCCTAAATCTTCGGATGAATCGCATGATTCACTTAAGAGGAAATCAGTTGCCTGGCTAAACAAAAACTGTGGTTTTCCCACGAATTTTTCAAACCAAATATTGTCCACCAGGCGAGTCGCCTGGTTAGGAAACACAAGGAAAACATGCAAGGGGGATTGTGTCATAATAAACTTCAGACATCCCCAACATGTGGCAACTACCCTCTTAAGGGCAGCTTCTCTTGTATCAGGAGAAAATGCTGTGCGTGTACACCCTTTGGGCTTTTTTTATAGACACCCAGATAGATTATTACAAAAAACAACTTGGGGAAGCCCCACTTGTATTAATAATCCATTAAAATTTGAAATCCCCATGGAAAATAGATATGCAGTGTTGAGTGACCTAGACGAAAATGATTGACTCCCAGAGGTTGACAATAATAAAAGCCTAGTCCCATTGTTGGTTACTCACCCAATGGAGACTTTTAACGGTAGTGAAATCCTTGGTTTTAAAAATACGGTGGCACTGAGGTTTCCATTCAATCCACTGGATGGGCAGTCACAAATAGCTGGGTCCTCTGGAGATAAGCGGGGAGTGCAAGTTGAAGCTGGCTTAGATATAGTTCCAAAGTTAATTACAGCACGGGTAAAGTCATTAGGCAATAAAATTGTCATTGATGACCATAAAGTGGTACCAGATAGCTCTCCAGTGTCTGATACTGCTAGTGATGACATTGGATTAAGGGAATTTCCTTCAATGATAATTGAGAATTTTAATGTCAGCCTATTGTCCTGGAACATTGCTGGCCTCTCTAGGAACCTGATGGATGTGGCAGTATGTTCATTTTTTGAAAAATATGATATAATTGCCCTTCAGGAAACCTGGATGGTAGAACCCCCCCACAAAGTAGGATATAAAACCTTCGGCTCTAAAGCGACACCATCTAATAGGGGAAGGGCATCTGGGGGGCTGGTTATCTGGGTTAAAGTTTCCCTAGAAATAGAGGTTAGCCAGCTGTCTATTCCTTGCCCGGACTTGTTAGGACTAAAAATTGTGACCTGTAACAAAAGTGTTATTTATTTATTAAACATATACAATAGACCATATCCATCTAATAGAGAATCCAAGGTGATAGAAATTCTGGATTCCACTTTAGATGGATTGGGAGACAATGCTCACTTTTTAATTTGCGGAGATTTTAACTGTAAATACGAACCCATTCAGGTTCTTGATAGATTGTTTGATGAACAAGATGCTGCTAGTGGCATTATGCCCCTGGAGGCCTTAAGTTATGCTAAAAGCACAACAGCTGCCACACAGATCCTACAGATGACTGTGTCACATGATTTAAGATCATGTAACGGCCGCTTCCCTTCAGATACTCCATCAGCTCCCACTTACTTCAAGGGAAGCCTTAGGTCACATATTGACTTTGTAATGGCCTCTCGAAATTTATGGAGATCATTAATTGATTTTAAGGTCGACCTCAGAATGGAGAGTGATCACTTTCCCCTCCAATTATGGTTAGACTCTGCTCTCTTCCTTCTTAGATTACCTGTAGAAGGCCCATTAAATTCCCCGATTGGAGACATTCAGATTTCTAACAATAGACGTGCCATAAAATGGTCTTACATTGCGGGTAAAAGAGAAGCGCTGGCCAACATTTATAATAAATTCAGCGAAATCATTGGGACTCCCCAAATACCCTCCTTAGGCACCCGGGGAGTTCTTGATCTACATTTGAAGTTGGTCGACGCATTATCCCCCCTTCTGAGTAAGGTCTATAAAAAAGAAGGGAATAAAACTATGGATCATGTTGAGTTAGAAAATCAGTGGTATAACCAAGATTGTAGGGTTGCAAAATTACAGCTGATCCGTACAGTAAAAAATGGGAGCCAATGTGACATAAAAAATGCAAGACAGGTTTACAAAAACACCTTGAATCAAGCTAAAAAAGTATGGGATGCTAACCTATGGGATGACTTACTGAGTGCAGCTAAGTTACATGACCAAAGTACGTTCTGGAATCTAATTACTAAGGGAAATAAGAAGGGTAGATCACCCAAGGATATTTTTTTGGACGAATTGACCTGGTGTGATCACTTTTCTAAACTTTACACGATTAGTAAGGATGATCTGTCCCTAGATAATGTAGACATCAATCCAGCTAGTAGTACTACACCATTACATTTTACTTTAGAAGAAACAGAACAGGCATTATTAGCTGTTAAAATAGGTAAGGCCCCTGGCCCCGACAAAATTCCTGGCGACTTATTGAAACACGATGTTAAAGTGTGGGGGCCGTACATTAACTTTTTAAGTAACTCAATTGTGGCCGGTACGCCAATTCCAGAATCATGGAAAGGGGCAGAAATCATAACAATTTTTTAAAAAGGTGATCGCCATGATCCTAGCAACTACCGCCCTATTAGTTTAATTGATGTTTTACAAAAAATCTTTGCCAGACATATTTTAAACAGGATTTTAGATTGGATTGAGGAGACAAAACTACTGTCTAAATATCAAGCCGGCTTCAGATCAAAAATAAGTACAGTTGACCAGGTGTTTAGATTTATGTGTATTTGCTGGAAATACATAAAGATCAGGCAGGGCAGTCTTTACGTTGCATTTATAGATTTAAGGGCTGCTTTCGATCTCGTTCCCCGTAAGTTGCTGTGGTCTACATTAAAGAAGCTAGACATCCCTGGCGAGCTACTTAATGAACTCATTAAACTTCATACAGGGAACTATGCAAAAATTAGATGGGGAAAAGCTGGAGAATTATCTAAAGCGATCCCTGTAGATAGAGGGGTGCGTCAAGGCTGCGTATTAGCACCCACATTGTTCTCATTGTATGTTAATGATATCCCAATATACCTGAGGAATTGTGCCCATGACTCTCCGAAGCTAGTTGGTGAATTAATTACCTCCTTACTTTTTGTCGATGACACTATCCTTATTTCCCAGACCCCGAGAGGCTTGCAAAATTTGGTTAATTCTTTCCATAATTATTGTGTGGAAAAGGGGTTAGAAATTAACCCAACGAAAACAAAATACATGGCTATAAATCCAACCAAATCGTTTAGGAAAAACTTGGTCTTAGAGAACCGCACACTGGAACAGGTAGAAAGCTTTAACTACTTGGGTTTGATGTTGGATAATAAATTGACCTGGCAAGGCCAGCAGAATAAAAGTTTACTGTCCCTCAAACAAAACTCACTCCCTATCCTAAAGGTGCACGGAGCAAGTAGTTCCAAAGCCATCACACCAGCACTGGAGGTTTTTAAAGCTAAGGCTCAATCAGCAGCCCTTTATGGTGCTGAGATATGGGGACACTGTAACTCTACCAAATTTGCGTTGATAGAAAATACATTTGTGCGTAGTCTACTTAAAATACCGACTCGTACTCCAGTTGTCCCCCTGTTTTTAGACATCAATCTTAAAAGAACAGAGCACTTAGCTTCATTAAGACCACTATTGTATTGGATCAGGATATGGTCAACCCCTGAGCTGATAGCTTACAAGGATGGTTTGATCGAACTAATTAAGTTGGACGTGTATTTGAAAACCCCATGGTTGAAGTATATTTGCACGTCGTTTAAGAGATTAGGGCTCCTTAATTTTTGGGAGGAGCCCCATAATTTGACCCAGTCTTCCAAAAAACTCCTCAAGGATACCTTTTGGTCCCATGTTAATGGTGAAATAACTCTGGGCTCTCGTATTGGTATTTTGTCTCAGAATTTCTTAAACGTAAAATATTCACCTAACTTTGAGGAATTTATGGATGAGATTGCTCCTCCCTTAGCAAAATCTCTTTACCTACAATTTAGGTATGGGGTTTTATTGATAAACTCCTACACATGTAGGTGGGCTGGGGAAAATGGAACGGATGCGTGTATGATGTGTTCCCTTGGGGCTAGGGAAGATATTCCCCACATATTTTTTTTCTGTCCGGCTTATAAGAAACCGAGGACCTCCTGGATTAAACCCCTTTGTAGAAATATGGGGGTTGAGTCATACAAAGTAGCGGAGCGCATATTAATATCTAACTCCTCCCAAGTAATGGTATATGGTATAAGTAGATTTTTATTCAATGTGTACATCATTAGGAAACGTTCCGGTTATAAACTGTAATTGCAGAAGGAGGAATTATGGATTACCCTTGCTAACAGTTTCACTCTATTAAGTCTACCTCAGTTTTAGTATTATTCATTTTAAGAATTCTGGCTTTTAGTTAATTTAATGTGCTTATTTATATTTTATCTGGTATTGCTTAATCATGGAGAAATATTCACCTTTACCAATTGTATGTAATTTGTATGTCATGGCCCATATGTATTGTTGTTCATGTATTTTTGACTTTTATGGCTACTTATAGCCGAAATAAAGTATTGACTGACTGACAAATCAAGCTTAGATAGTGTTGGCTGAGTCTAATCTTCAGCCTGCTTTGAGCACCAGGATGCCTCAGTCAGCAGCTGCATGCTGTACAGATGTCTTTAATTGATTGATACATTGCAGTCACTGGCCTATGGAAATGAAACACTCTTACATTAGTCAACATTTATGATCTGCTACCTCTGACCACATCCTTCCTTGTGGCTGTAGCAAGAATAATTGGGAGCCTACCTGACAGGTCTGTCCTACTGGGGTGGTGATTGGAACGTGGTGGTGGATGATGACATAGGCAGGCACAGGCCTGTCACCTATACTGCTGAAGGTCACACACTAATGGCATCCTTTGTGGAGGCATTGGGTCTTGTAGACATCCGGTGGCAACACCACCTGTGAGAGAAGGGGTTCACATGCTACTCAGGGGAATATATGATGTTACAATGCATACCATTTCAACACCTACCTTTACAGCAGAATTTTTGCACTGCAACTACCATTACAACGCATGTTTTTACAACGCAAACTATTACAATGCATGTTAATAGGGTGGCTCAATGATTAAAGCGGCAGACCCTGATGCAGAGGTCTAGCCCGGGACCAGGGTTCAATTCCCCGCCTCGGCGGGTCTTGGGCTCAAAAAATTCCACGGACCTGATAATTCTCGCCTCGGTGCCTATTCCAATCATGGAGTCCCACTCTGCAACTCTGGGCAATAGCTTGCTTTATCTCCACAACGGCCCCCACAACGGTAAGGATGCCTGGCCTTCACCTTGGGGGTGCCCAGGAGTGGACGCCTCACAGGGAAAGCCAGGATGGGTTCCACAGCGGTATTCGTACAAGCGCCTTAAAACCCTTGCGGGTGAGTAGTGCGCTATACAAGTATCAAATTTACATTTACATTTTACAGCGCATGTATTCACAATGCATACTATTACAACGCATATCATGACAACGGTTATTACATTTCCTATTTTGCATAAGAGAAAACAATTATTTTTCAATTTTTAACTCATCCTCTGGCACGATATGCAAGGGAAATAGGGGTTTAGGGTGGCGGCGTCTATTAATAAGCAGGTATTCATTTTATTACTTGGGTATTATTTTTAAAACAAATGTAATTGATTGCGGGGGGAATACCCAGGTACTAATTTTAATACTTGTGTATAAATTGTAATACCTGTGTAGCATTTCGTATATATTTATCGAACAGAAACAATCTAAAAAAAACGGCCTTACAATGATGTATACATACAAAGATTTCTACCAAGAAAAACACTAAAGTCAGTGCCAGAAGCAGCCTCTAAGGATTAGTCTAAGTAGGAGTCATAGAAACAATCAAAACAGGTGTCCTTCCATTAGTTCCATTGTACCAGCTGACCCACCATCTACTCAAAATTGCTGCCATTCTAAAACAGAGCATATTTATCAAAATGTTCACACAGCACATAATAAATATACATTCTGTCAGTTTCTAAATCACACAGAAAAATCCTTTACAAAACATATTTTCTTTAAAATTTTTGTTTGCCCACCAAAAACGTATAAATGCAGCCGACAACCATTTTGTGCTCAGTAGTACACTGACTTCCATGTTGATCACAAGCAGCTGGAGTTAGAGGAGAGAACTGAGATTCGAAGGTTCAAATACTGCCATATATTGACAAACGCAAGTTTACGGTTTAAACCAAAAAGCTTCTTAATACAATCAATTAAATGATATACCTAAAAAAAAGTTTCAATCTTTCACAGATATTGAAAAACTGCCTCTGCAGGAAAATACATTTTTACTGTCTGAAGTAAGTGACTTTAAACCTACAGATACATTTAATTTTAAAATCAAAATAAGAAAATAATTTTTGTTTACATTTTTACAGACAATCGCCCAAAACATATTACAAACAATTTTCGCAAAACAAAAAAATTGGGAATCTACAGTGAGTATACTGTCAAATATAATTTATACAAAGCAAAATATATTTTTAGCATTAAAGATTTAAAATCTGTAATGTAGGTTCTGGTGCTTGCCTCAGGGAAGGTGTTGTAAGGTGATTTGGCTAAAAAAAACTATAATTAACCAACAGAGAGTTGGCAACAGAGAAGGTGCTGGTTAGTGTAGGAAGGCAAAATTACTATTCTAACTCCGCAGGGTGTTTGGTTCAGGGAAAGTGCAGGTCAGTGTTGGGGGGGGATTATTGTTCTAACTCCAAAAGGTATTTGCCACAGGGAAAGTGATGGTTAGAGATGGAGGAAAAAATACTATTCTAACTGCAGGGGGGAAAGTGCTGTTCAGGGAAGGGAAGCAAAATAACTATTCTAACTCCAACAGGTGTTGTCACCAGGGAATGTGCTAGTCAGTGGTGGGGGGCAAAATTAATAAAATAAACAAAAAAGGAATAGTTCCAGACGGAATCTGCCGCATCCAGAAAGTTATGAAAACAAGAAAAAATGTTTGTTTGTTTTTAGGAAAAGTCTAACGTTTTTTAGAAGAACCCTCACCCACCAACCTAGGTGGTGGCATACTTCATCATCGGGTTCCCACCTGGGACGCCGATTGCCTCCCAGATGTGCTTCAATGCCTGACTACAGCAAAGCAGGTTTCCATAGTGCAGACAGTGCAGGGTGAGTTTTTCTAAAATTGCCTCAAGGTTCCCCCTCCATGCTTGGATATAATACTTCTTTAATAGTCGGGTCTTCGGGCAAGGTGAAAAAGGAGACAGGATGGATGTTTTGTGTGATTAAATTGATCTCAAACATGCCTGGGTTGGTCTACATTTTTCAGTCTAAAATGCTCAATAGCTAGGTTTTCTTCAGGACCAGCGGTGCACGTACACACGTTAAGGTGTACTTGATGGTGAATTGTGAACCAAAAACTTACGATTTATACTTAATGCATTGTATCTGGAAAAGAGAATTGGTACAATTATTGGGGGGGAAAATCAAGTTATTAGCTCATTTGGATGCGGTATTGTTTGGTTACACCCATTAAGTGTCATGTCAACCATCACACGCATACCGGGATGGTCTATGTCTGCATTACACCAGAGACTCTGGTTTTATTTGTCTATATTAATGTGCCTCCATGAACAGTGAATTGGAGACCAAGCGTAAGCATTAATTGCTCAAAGTATGGATATCTCATTGAGTTTTGTTGATTCAACAAAGTCTATTAAAATTGTGTTTAACCTAAGTAAGTGACCCTAACTTTAGCGGTCCATGTCTTCCTTTTGAACTACATTTAGGCAGGATCACTATATGTCTAGTTTTTGGTAACATTATCAATTCATCAACTTAAAAAAAAATCAGTGAATGACATAATGAGAAACAAGGTTGCAAATGGTATCTTACAGCATTCCTGAATTGGCGAAATTATATGGATCTCAGCAGGAAGCGGTGCCTATAGTCGCACCTTCGGGATCAAGGCAGGAAAAAGAAGGTACAGATCAGTCAAGAAGTAGATAACAGACTGTCATGTAAAAAGGAAAAAGGGGACATAAATGTTGCTGGAATTGACCAGCCCAACTTACTTCGTCAAGGTCAGCCGTCCGTGTCGCCCAGACAGGAGATCCTGGAAATACTCCTGATGAGTACAGGCCCCAGCTAGGCCCGCAGGACACAAGGGTTCGCTCTCCTGCAATGGAATCTATAAGGAAGTTGGCACGGAAACTGCAAAGTACAAAGACAAGGTTTATTAACCCTTAAGGGTGGTCCTACAATCCATACAATACCCTTCAGTATTGCATAGAGTAGCACACAGAACTTGCATACACGGTCCCCTTTTATACACAACAGAGGGGCTCATAAGTGGGAGGGCACGACATGAGACGAGGAATGTTACCTTTTATGGACATTTACAATACAAGATCGATATGTGGGCGGAGCTGACATACTCCTTAAGCCCGCGAAAACATGGTCAGGCAAGGACTAACTGATAACAGATGTGGTCAAGTCTGGGCATGCGCCAGACGGACAAAGGAACTATTTATAGACTGTTACTAGGCAGATTACAAGAGCAACTAACACAAAGATAAGACTCTCCTCGTGTTGAGCACGTGGAGACATGACAGTACAAAATGGAGTCCAGACTTCAGTCAACATAACAAAAGGAACATGTGTAAGGGAGGAGAATTCATGTCTTTAGTAAATGCTTAATCACATCGAAGTTGCAATTTACAACAGACGACCCTTTCAGCATTTACTGAAGACATCCGGCTTGTTAGAATAATCATCATATATATCAATTATCATCATCTCTTCTACTTCCTTAGCTAAACGTTTCTGATAAGTGACATTGGCAATAGCTTTCTTATCGGGGATACAAAATGATACACATACGGAACAGAGCAAAGGACCACATTGAATACAGATACAGCAAGAAAACAGAACTGCTATAATTATGCAGAGACCAGTCAAAACCTTCCAACCCTAAGCAGTGATCAATGCCCAAAACCATCCAGAAAAGGACCAAGTGCCATTTTCTGTATGGATTTCAGCTGCAATTTTATGCAACCTGTTAATTGCATTGTAGACTGAAGGTGTGTGGTCAAGAATAAACACACAGCAACTACTTCCGATAATTTTACAAGCTCCACCTCGATCAGCTAACATAACATCTAACACCATACGATTCTGCAATGCAATAATTCTGGTAATCTGTAATTCTTCCGTAAGATTCCCAAGAGCAGCAGCGGTTTGGTTTGTCACAGCCTCTACCACTCGTGTTAATCTTTGAATTTTCCTACTATTTAGGGCAGCTCCAACGAAGAAAAACAATCCTAGATTGAAGTCGATATACTGCTGTAAACTGGTGTCAGTTTGATCCACATCATCAATTGATAAAGTACGTTTATACCTATTTACAGTCACATTATTCAACAACTTTAAATCCTTATGATAGGATGCAGGTGCCAGAAATACAGGAGGTAACAAAAATGATACATAACATACTCCAGACCAACCGGCTGGCAAACGATAATAACCCTTAGTTCCACACACAAAGTACGTATTATGGGATGCTAAAAAAGTACTGTTATTCAATCCATCGATGTTTAATATGGTAATACAATCGCTAACACCGACGGGAATATAACCCACACTTTGGACACACAGGTCCGCTTGAGCTTGTGCCACTTGAATCACAAATTTATCTCTTCCCACAGTGTCTCTGGTGTTCGTAAAAACATATGGAATCGATTCATTGTCTGGTCGATACTCTTCCCATTCCCAAATTGTCCCATTCGCTTGCGGATATCCATCTTTATCCTGATGACATTCTTTATTGAGTCTGAAGAGTAATCGTCCCACTGTGGGTTTCCGAGTGGCAAAAAGCAAAGTGTACCATGCTCTACAAGAGCCATTATGAAAGAAAGGAAGAGGTATAAATGGCGTTCCTCCCTTCTTCTGATGAGCTGGCAACCTACCACATATCCAACAGTTCGTAGCATTGGTGGCAACATGGGTATGATGTAACATCTGAATGAAAGTGTTATTCAAATAAGACTGACAATGCTTCAATTCTTGGTATGGAAGGGTATAGAAATAGTGCTCCGCAGGCACTGGAGTGGTCAACACAAGCAACTCTCGGGCAGGAGTCACGTTCTCCACAAACCATGTGGTTATCCCAACAATAGTTACTGTGAGCATAAAACCTGTTGCGCAGAGGATCTTCTTCTTCTCCATGTCAAAAAATAAAAAATCAATATCTTCCTGAAACTAAAGGTTTGTCAGAACTCTTCCCCTTGGGCAGCGGTCGATTTCTTCACCAACGGGCCAAGACGGGTGTCACTACACTAATGCAGGGCTGATCCCCCCCCCTTGCCTCACTGGCTCTCCGTTTCACTAACCCAAAGGCCGTTCTGACAACATGTCCCGATACTGAAGGATTCACTTTCTTGGCCTCAGATGATATCGCCTTCCTCCAGGAGTCGCGTGGTCCGGAAAGAGCTCCTCAGCGTCGTTCGATTCCACAGCACGGCCTTTCTCTGTGGTCAGAATCTCTCGTTGATCGATCAGTACAGCGGGCTCCACCAATCCGGGCGGTACTTTGCGGCAGTGCAGGGAATGAATCCAATTCTTTCTGTTGGAAACTCGCACAGCCGTCCTTGTTGCCAGGAAGACTTGCTCAGGGCCCACCCATCTCGGCTCCAGGCTGTTCGTCCTATCGAAGATTTTCAGCATGACATAGTCTCCAGGCCGGAGACTATGTCCTTCGCCGGTGGACCGATCAGGGAGCGCCTCCCGGACCTGTTGATGAATGGAAACCAAGTTATCCGTTAACTGTGCCAAATAATCATTCATCATTACGCAAGGTACATCATACACAGTCTTAGGTTTTGGCGGACCCCAAACATTCATTGGACGTCCAAAGACAATCTCATATGGTGTAAGACCGATTCGAGAGTGCGGTACCGACCTAATTGACAACAATGCCAGCGGTAAAGTGTCTGGCCAAGTCAAAGACGTTGAAGCTTGAATTTTAGCGATCTTGAGCTTCAGTGTACCATTATACTTCTCGACTAGTCCTGCAGATTGAGGGTGGAATACTGCATGGAACTTCTGGGTGATGCCTAGACCCTTCAGAACATACTTTATAACGTCCGCTATAAAGTGGGGCCCGTTATCACTCCACAGAAGTCTACAAACGCCATATCGAGGGAAGAACTCCTTCAACAGCATCTTAGCGGTAGTCATTGCAGTATTGTCCTTCGTGGGGTATGCCTCAACCCATTTGCTGAAGGCACACACCACTACTAGAACATACTTCAAATTATTACAACGCTCCAGCTGGATGTAATCCATCTGTAACACCTCAAAGGGTGCAGTAGGCGTTACGAATCCTCCTGCTGGGGTCCGAGTCCCCTTTCCTGGGTTGTACCGCAAGCAGATCATACAGGTCTGCACCACTCTCTTTGCCGTGCTAGCAATCTCTGGATGCTCCCAAACTTGGGTAAGCAATTTTACAATTGCGGAAGCTCCAACATGTGCTAGCCCATGTGCCATCTGAACCATAGGTTGTACAAAAGCTGTGGGTAATTTCCATCGATCCATCTGCTTATTTCTCCAGCAACCCTCATCATCCAATTCTCCCTCACTGGACCATTGCTCCCGTTCTTTATCAGAAGCGGTCCTCTGTATTTCTCGCACTTCTTCCTTCGCATCATGCCATCTTTCTACTTGCGACTTTACTACATACATGGCAGTAGCACCGGGCTGCATCGCAGTCTCCCGCGCCACTCGGTCTGCTAACGCATTCCCTTCTCCAACTTTATCGACTACTTTCCTATGGGCGCTACATTTAATGATAGCAATTTTCTTCGGATATGTCAATGCAGTTAAAAGATTATGAACTAACTCCCCATGCATTATTTGTACTCCATGCGACGTTAAGAACCCTCTTTCCTTCCAGAGCAGGCCGAAATCGTGCGCTACTCCGAAGGCATAGCGGCTATCTGTATAAACATTCACACACAATCCTGTACTGAGCTCACATGCTCGTGTTAATGCTATCAGTTCCGCTGCTTGAGCTGATTTCTGTGGTATGCGTGCTGTCTCCACTATTGTTTGCAATGTGGTAATCGCATACGCTGCTGAAGTCGTACCATCTGGTAGCTTCAGGCATGACCCATCCACCCACAGTTCTCCATCTACATCTGAAAAGGGCGTATCCTGGAGATCAATACGACCCTTTGTTTGTTCCTCGGTCATGAGGATACAATCATGTGCTTCTCGTGCCTCAGACCGAGTCTCGGGGTATGGCAACAATGTGGCAGGATTTAACGTCACGCACCTCTTCAACGTGATATGAGGAGCCAAAAGCGTCAGCTCATATCCCGTTAAACGGGCACTGGTCAAATGCTGCGTCTTTGTCTGATTAAGCAGGGCATCAACAGCATGGGGGACTAATACCAACAGCTTATGAGATAACACAATTCCCTCGCTCTGGCGTATTGACACAGCTGTCGCCGCAACCGAGCGAAAACAACCAGGCAATGCTCGGGCAACAGGATCAAGTACAGCCGAAAAATATGCACAAGGGCGCTGCTTATCGCCGTGCATCTGCACTAAAACTGATAATGCATATCCATCTTTCTCATGCACATACAACGAAAAAGGCTTGGTATAATCAGGTGTCCCTAATACTGGTGCTGAACAGAGGGCCTGTCGCAGTTTCTGAAAGGCAGTGTCACACTCATTCGTCCAGGGGAGCGGGATAGGTGTATCTTTTGTCAAAAGGGCTAACAATGGCTTGGCTATATACGAAAACCCTAATATCCACTGCCTACAAAACGAAACAAGACCCAAAAATGCGCGCACGTCCTTCTGCGTGGACGGCGTCGGTGTATCCAGAATCACTTGAACACGGTCTGGTGTGAGTGCACGTCCCTCCTTAGACAAAAGGTGACCTAGATAAGTCACCTTTGGTCTACAAAATTGCAACTTTTTCCGAGAGACCTTGTGATTGTGGGATGCCAAAAAGGAAAGCAAAGACAACGTACTCGTTTCACACAACTCCGGGGTGTCAGCCGCCAGCAAGATGTCATCGACATATTGAATGAGGGCGACACCCTCGGGCAGAACAAAGGAGTCCAATTGTCTTTTCAAGGCTTGACTGTAGATGCTAGGGCTTTCCGTATAGCCCTGGGGAATTCTACAAAATCGGTAAGACCTATTATTGAGAGTGAAACCAAAAAGGTATCGACTATCGGGATGAATGGGAATTGAAAAGAAGGCATTTTTCAAATCAATAACAGAAAACGTGGTCGCCGTAGGTGGGACCAAAGTAAGCAACGTCGTGATATCCGAAACCACTGGGTACTGGGGTATCACGATCTTGTTTACTTCTCTCAAATCAATGATAAACCGGTAGACTTTAGCATCCGTATCCTTTTTCAGAATGGGTAGAATCGGGCTATTACAAACATTATAGGGAACTTCTTCCACCACTCCCACCTTAATCAAATCCTGCACAATCTGTATAAGAGCCTCTTCCCCCTCCTGCGAAATACGATACTGTGGAAGGCGTGGTAACACCGCCCCCTCCTGGACACTAATGTGAACAGGCGGAATCACCATCTGTCCCACATCAGTATCCGAAGTGGCCCACAGAGCACGGGGGAGGGCAGCTAACACAGCATCTTCTGTAGCCACACACATCCGTTCAGACAGGGGGTAATTGTCATTCAATATCACCCGCACTCCAGCAGGGGAACACCGGATCGTAGCTCTGAAGTGCTTCAGCATATCAAGGCCCATAATATTATCCGGCGTGCTCGGAGCTAACAAAAACGGACAGGGTGCAGAAAAGGAATTAACCCGAAATGCAAGGGGCTGCGAAAGAGGGCTTCGGGAGAGTGTTCCATCAAACCCTACCGATGTAACCATTAAGCCAGATGGGGGAGCCCTCGGAACCAATTGTTTAGACAGCGCACTACGAGTCGCTCCTGTGTCCACTAGAAACTGATCAGTGGAGCCCAAAACCTCAGCTGATACGTAAGGACCCCTCTGATCAACTGGCACCTCAACTGATTCTAACCCCCATCCAACGCATTCCTATGCATGCTGAGAATCATGATACCCAGACCGGTCAATTCCCGACACTTGATACTGATTTTGTCGATCAAAAACATTAGACCTATCTCGTTGCTGCCCAGCAAGGTCAAAACGAGCGTGATCAGTAGAATTCCCTCTAAAATTCGAGAAACCCCCTCTACCTCTGGGGCCACTCTGAGTGTGTCCCTGACCGTGCCCCTGCCGTGAAGCATGCAACGCTGGGCATTCTCTGGCCCAGTGCCCCGATTGCTTACAATACGCACATTGATTCCTATTCAGATCAGATCGGCCCGAGGGAGGACCATAAAATCCTCCCCTACCTCTATTTACACCCCGTCGGGGCGGACCATATACTTGTGCTAACATCACCTTCGTTTTTAAATCCTTCGATTTCTTTTCCTCCTGCCCCTTCGCTTCTAGCTCCTGGCGCTCATAGTACTGAGCTATAGTCAGAAGGGCTGTCGGGGTCGTAGTGGACCAAGAACTTTCACTCGCTTTGAGGCGAGCTGCAATTGCCGGTAATAAATTCGCCACATATTTGTCAGCAAAAAGGTGCCGACCCGTATCATCCGTAAGAGACTGACCACTAAAATCATGGAACGTCTCCTCAAAGCGCGTAAAGAAATCTGCAACTGATTCATCGGCTTTCTGCTTACACGAGGCTAGCATATTCCAGTCAATCTTTTTAGGGGGAATGATGGTCTTCAACTTAGTCAAAATAGCAGCGGGGAGATCTAAAATAATCTGAGGTGGTTTCTGCGCGGGCTTTCTCTCCCTATCCTCATCCTCAAGTTCAGACCATCGAGCCTTAAAAGTGGCAACATCATCTACCTTCCGCACGGATCGCCACATATCTGGTGGTAGAATAAGCCCAAAGAACAAATCTATATCCGCTAAGGTCATAATACAAGAATTCAAGGCCCCCTCGACTTCTTCGTAAAAGGCCGCTGGATTCTTGCGGGGATCAGGCAACGCATTCTTTAATGCCATGACGTCAGCCCTGTGCCAGGGAGTATAAACCCAATTATACACAAAATATCCCTTAGCATCGGCGGAGGTAATATCCGAGCTAGTCCCCGCTCCTTTAGGAGGAACATACAAAGGCGCCGCCTCGCGCATTGGTTTAGCATGCACTGGATCGCTCTTATCTGATTGAGAGATGGATGAATGGCCGCCTCCAGTACGCGAATCCGACCGCCTTTCCTCCTCAAGATGTTGGCGCGCTTTCTCTTTAAGGTCTGCTGCCGCATCCCGCAACGCAAACAGTCGCCGAACTGCTTCAGGCGCCTTAGAGGGAGAGAAAACACCATTACGCAATGCTTTAGCATCCAATACCACATCGTCAGGTTCAAAGACGCTGGAATATTTCCGAAAGGCACCAATCACTTCATCAGAAAAGTGTCCCAAAAAATACAACCTTTCTCTATCCTGCCACGACTCTCAAGAAGCCAACAGTTCATCAAGGGATAACTTGCCCTTACATGCACGATAAGAAACCTGCCGAAGCTCACCCATTCGCTCAGCCGATAACATGGACCGCGTGTCTACCTTACTCGAACCCGATCCAGAATCTTGTGGCCTCGGGGCAGACGCGCCGACATAAGGAGGCGGAGAACGATCTAATAAATAAAAATCATCGTCATGATTATTAAGGACAGGTTTAGAGTGGCTGACGAACAGCATATTGACCCGAGACTTGTAACCTATGTTCTTTCTCTTGTTTCTCCGTCTGTTCTCTTTCCTCCCGACGCTTTGCTTCCTGCGCTCTCACATGATCATTCTTTCGTTGCTCTTTATCAAACAGCGCTTTCTCGCGTTTCTCTCGCTCACGCACTTCCTTCACCCATAGTCGCACACATTCAAACATGTCTTGCCGCGCACGCCGTTTACACATACACTGTTCCACATACTCAATCTTACGTATATCAAACGACCCATACAACGGCCACCGTAACTCAGGATCCTTCTTGGTATATTTCCTCCATACTGTGCTGTACATTATGGAGGAAAGACCATGCTTCACATACATATCCCTATTAGGAGTCCCCTCTGGGGGAGCTGGAGCAGATTCCTCGAGGTTTAACCGGTTTCCAAAACAGCAGCACCACTTACGGAGTGCGCTAAAAGCAGGCATGCTCAAAAATAATGCAGAATATGCAGTATTATCAAAAAAATGGCACTTAAACGTTGTGCTGGTCAAAGTTACACAGTTCCGGACAAATATCTCCACATTACCTGCCTATATGTGTTGCAACGCATATATTCTCACAATAATCAATACAAGATATGACCGGTCATCGCAAATCAAACTCAAATAGCCAACCCAGGCTTCAAAAACTCGGAGCAAGTACCGTACAACGGTTCTTACCAATCAAGAGTCCAGATTCCAACTGCCAAGCTCCGAAATTCGCCCAAACGGCTGTCACGGCAGAACCGACAGAAGAGGTCTCAGTCGAGGACCGGCGCCACCCAGATGTCAGCTCGGAAGGGAAGGAAGAAAAACCTCGGGATGCCAGGACTAAAGTGCCTCTGGCAGTGATCACATCCCCGGCCAAATTCCTCACCTTCGTCGCGACCAATCCTTCGAGCATCCGAGTCGCCGATGAGCCCCACGTGACGGGCGCCAATTGATGAGTACAGGCCCCAGCTAGGCCCGCAGGACACAAGGGTTCGCTCTCCTGCAATGGAATCTATAAGGAAGTTGGCACGGAAACTGCAAAGTACAAAGACAAGGTTTATTAACCCTTAAGGGTGGTCCTACAATCCATACAATACCCTTCAGTATTGCATAGAGTAGCACACAGAACTTGCATACACGGTCCCCTTTTATACACAACAGAGGGGCTCATAAGTGGGAGGGCACGACATGAGACGAGGAATGTTACCTTTTATGGACATTTGCAATACAAGATCGATATGTGGGCGGAGCTGACATACTCCTTAAGCCCGCGAAAACATGGTCAAGCAAGGACTAACTGATAACAGATGTGGTCAAGTCTGGGCATGCGCCAGACGGACAAAGGAACTATTTATAGACTGTTACTAGGCAGATTACAAGAGCAACTAACACAAAGATAAGACTCTCCTCGTGTTGAGCACGTGGAGACATGACAGTACAAAATGGAGTCCAGACTTCAGTCAACATAACAAAAGGAACATGTGTAAGGGAGGAGAATTCATGTCTTTAGTAAATGCTTAATCACATCGAAGTTGCAATTTACAACACTCCGATGTCCGTGTCTCTCATGTTAAGCCCCAGCCGGAATGCACAGACTTCCTGTAACGTGAGCATGTGAGCGTGCTGGCATGATCAGGACAAAGCTAATTGGTCCATTGTGTGGGGCCTCCCGAGAAGTTAACCCTTTCAGTGCTCATGTCTTAGCTGAGGGTTGGTTGTGACTACTGGGTCTCAGGGGTAACCATCGTCATTTTGTAGATGGGATGGGGGCATTCATATTGAAATAGTCGCTGGGACCCTGTTTATATGGGTTAACGGGAATGAGAAAAAGATATTTATTAGATTGCCAATTCTCTACAAATAAAATGTTTCTGCCACAGATACTCTTCGATATTGAGTATGCTGTTGTCTGATGAAGAGCATCCAGTCATCTTTGACATAACCATCTTCACTGGCTAAAGGAGAGACTAGAATTATTTGCTTCAATCAGTTGAGCGCCCTCATGTGTGTTATACTGAAGTGTCTGCTTGGCAGCATATTTGCGCGTTTCATCTCGAGTTAAGTGCATTCCAGGGAATGTTATCATTTAGTCCCTGTTTATATGTTCAAAGTCTATACACCCATCTTTGTTCTTTTTCCAGGAGTCTGTTGAGAGGATTTTCTTTTGCTGTTTCCAATTGTTTAATGATTATCCATTTTAGATTGTTTGTCATGTGCCCAATTTTAAAAAAATGGTCTGTCATTTAAGTTGTGTTTCTATTACACCTAATGTTACTGCGGTGTTCCCATGTTCTAAGTTTGATCTTTATGCTGGTCATTCCTTTGTACCGTAAGCCACATGGGCAGGTAATCATGTAGTAATCATGTAGATTATGTTGCTAGAGTTGCAGTAAGTATGGGTCCTTAAGTACCAAGTTTTGTTTGGTTCTAAATCCAGACATTTAGTGGTGACAGTGAGGTGGCATGCACTGCAGTTGCCACATGGCAAATGTCCTGTCACATTAGGTAGACCTCTCGCGTTGAGTACTGTCCTTGTAGGGTTTTCATTGATCTTTTTGGGGTGGACAGAGACCAGCGCACATTTTAGGCTTCTCGCTTTTGTAAGGAAAAGAGCGATTTCTCCCAGTTCAGATTCCCTGTTTGTTAAATCCGTCAGTGTTTGTTAATGGTTTTGGTTACTTTGTTTGAGATTGTGCTAAAAGTTGTTATTCAGGTCAGTGGTATCTCATTCTCTGGGAGTGTCTTCCAGAAGAGCATCCCTTTGTTGATTTCGAACACGTTTTTGGGATTTTTTTAAATAATTTTTTCTGGGAGCCCACGGTCCCTAAGTTTGTTGGAAATATCTGAGGCTTGAGCCTGATAGTCGCCCCGTTTACTGCAGTTCCTCCTCAGACAGAGAAATTGCCAGTTGGGTAGATTTTCTCTTAGTGCCCTAAGGTGAAAGCTGTCAAATTTTAGGAGGATGTTTCAGGCTCTGGGTCTTTGATAGGTCTTGGTTTCCAGTTTCCCATTTTCAATTGTTATGGTAATGTCCAGGAATGTAATCTCCTTTTGATACATTCAGTGAGTAAACTTAAGATTCCTATCACAGTTGTTAATCCAGTCTAGTAAAGTGAATAGGGTCTCCTCTGGACCTTGCATATATCATTAAGACATAGTCTATGTATCTTCTCCAGAATGTTATGTTGTTCCCAAATGGGTTGTTCACATGAAGGACATGTGTTTTCTCAAATTCAAATACGTAGAGGCCAGCCACACTAGGGACAAAAGTGCTCCCCATGGAAGTTATGCAGGTCTGTAAGGAAAGGTCCCCTTCAACTTAAAAAAAAATATATCTTTCAGTGCCAGTTATGCACATTCAACAATGAAAGACTTTGGGGTCTAGAAATCCCACATAGACCCTTCTAGGGCTCTTTTGATGATCTTGATAGTGTCATCTTGGGAGAGACTCATGTACAGGCTCTCAATGTCTAAGCTTACTGGCATGATGGTCTCCTGATCCACCCTTATGTCTCTGAGAAGGTTCAGCAAGTCTTAGGTGTCTTTCAGATAAGTGGACGTGTTTTGTACTATGGGTTTCAGAAAAGAGTCTCAAAAGTGGGACAAGGGTTCGAGTTGGGAGTCAATTCTGGATACAATCGGACGACCAGGTGGTGGGGTCCGGTTCTTCTTTGTCTTTCGTAGTGCATAAAAATGTGGGATTTTGGCTTCTCCTGTAAGATGGAATACTGCCTCCTGCTTGGAAATGTGACCATTTGTGATTGAGAGAGAACGACATCCAGGTCTGCATACTGCTGACATGATTATGCAGCTGATTGGAGCGAAAGTCTTTTCCTGCCTTGACTTGAACAAAGAATATCACCAACTCGAACTGGAAGAGAACTGCAGGTACATTACTACATTTTCGACTCATGTTGGTTTTTCTCAATATAAAAGGCTATTTTTCAGAGTGTCATCAGCTGCAGAACTTTTTCAGGATGTTATTCCTTGCATAGTAGAGCCAGTCAAAAATACCTTCAATTACAGTGATGACATACTAGTTTTTGAGGCCACATGAAAAGAACGTCATAAAGCTCTTACATGAATATATCATATACTTGCTGTTGTAGGTCTCACTTTAAATACAGGTAATTTGTGATTTTCAAAAATCCAATCTCAATTTCTTTGGTCACATATTTTCGGAAGGGGGAATGTTTATCGGTCCAAATAAAGTACAGGCCTTGTCAGCCATGTCTCCCCCCATGAGATGTAAATATGCTGCGATCCTTCCTTGGTATGCCCAGTTACTGTTCAAGGTATATACATGACTTTGCCACTGTAAGCACCCCATTGAGAGACAAAATGAAACATAATGTCTCATTTCAATGGCAAAGTGAATGTGAGCAAAGCTTCAAGATAAATCAAGCATGCAATTAAGAACACAACTGAAACAGGATACTTTGGTCAGAAATTATAGATGGAGGTTGTTGTTGATGCAAGCCCAGTGGGGTTGGGTGCCATCCTTGCCCAGCACACTGGACATCCCAATGCCCCAAGACACATTGTGGCATATGCTAGCCAAAGTTTGTCAGTGACAGAACGTGCCTATTCACAACCGGAAATGGAAGCCTAGCTGTAATATAGACTTATGAGCATTTTCATGTGTTCCTATATGGAAAGCATTTCACAATTGTCACTGACCACCAAGCAGTGCTCACCATTTCCGAATCCTAAAGCAAAGATGCCTCCATGCATTGACAGGTGGAGGTTGCGATTGCAGGAGTATGATTATACGATTGTGCATCATCTAGAAAAGGATCAAAACCCTGCTGACTACTTCTCACCTGTGCCCATACAGTGTCATGGCACTACTTCAAAAGCGGCTGACGCTTATGTGAACTTCATTGTGAAATCCAGTACCCCTGCTGGCATATAGTTTGACAAATCATTGCTGCCATGGGTACTGACAGGGATTTGCTAATACTCAAAGATATTATGACACACGAATCGTGGTGAAAACATACTCGACCTCTGCATGATGACCTTGAATACCAGAAATTCAAGAAAGTGCAATTAGAACTTTCAGTTATTCCAGAAGGCATCAACTTACGAGGGTCAAGAATTGTTCTACCTGAGAGTCTGAGATGACAAGTTATGAGGTACGCTGTGGAGTTGTTACTACAAAATGAGCTGCACAGAACGAAGTGTCGCTGCCTCATCTCCATAAAAGAGTTGAAAAAGAACTAAAGGCATTCATTCGTACAACTGTTTGTCATCTAAGGCAAACCCACATCCATTAACCCTTTGCGTGCGTTCGTCGGCCAATGAGTTAAACATGTCTGACCTCCTGAAGCAGTGTTTCCCAAACTGTGGTCCGGGGACCCCCAGGGGTCCCTGACACATTCCTAGGGGGTCCTCAGGGAGCAGTTTTAAAAACACTGCAAAGCTCCCTGTATAATAAGCAGTTTTCGAGCAACAATAAAATTGTCAAGATAACGCTGGTGATTAATTTACCTGCTGGAGAGAGATGAGAGTTTTGTCCAGTGGCAGCTTTGACTTATCTAATGTAGCACAGGGGGTTAATATGCCTACTGCAAAGAACGTGTACCATGCAAAACAGTATTTTATGTGCATAGGTCAGTGGGTTACTGCCTTTGTCACATAGATTCTTTTGTTACTGTGCAGTTCATAAGTGACAACCATAATCTAGCACAGTGACCTATAAACTATCATCAAAGAGATGCTTGCAAACTGCATGGTACAAGTTAGTAACTTATGTTTTTTCCCAGTCTTTCATTAGCCTGATGCTGCTAAAAAGGTTTATTTGGGTGGAAATACATTTTTATTGTTAAAGTCAATGCTAACCACTGTGTTGTGTTCTGAATCCTGGGTTTCTGCTTCTCCAGACCAAGCACTCTTCAAAAATGCCAAACAGAACGAATGACATGTGAATCCTACACCTTGTAGTCCCCTTTGCCTTATGTAACATTTTCTATACACAATTTACATGTATGATTCATTGTCTCTATATGTGTGTGATGTAAGGTGCTCTGACATCCTACAATGGTATGAGAGATGCTATAAAACAAATGAAATACATGTGACAGATGTGCTATGGAGAAATGAGAGGCACTGTTGAAGGGTGATAATAAGGGAATCATTGAAGAACCCCTACAAAGATTGTCGTATCCTGGTGCATAGTAAGGTCATCATTTACTATTCTTTAATAGCTAATACAAGTCAGTATATAATGATAAATGTGTTGTAGAATGCACCTTTGTTTCCTAAATTTTCTTGGTGGATGAACTTCCCAAAGCACCCTTTGTAGTGATCAGGCTCACTCACTGCACTTGGTGTGCACCGTATGGGGACTGGTCTGAAAACATTTGCCACGGCTGCTTTGGGTTTTCAGTCTGGCCCTAGCAGGAGCAGGAGCCTAGTACTGCGAAATAAAACCAACCATTTAAAAGTTAATCATGGAGATGCAGTACCAACCTTCCCATTAAAAGTTTTCATTTTTTGAAAATTCTTTCAATGTAAAATACTAAAATCCTTAGTAATTTGAGTATTTGTTTTGTGTGCACATGTGTTTTATTTTTTTAAATTACTGTTTTAATTTTCTAAACATTGAAATCATACAAATTGCTAGGGGGTCCCCGGCTTCCAGTGGTGACTCAATGGGGGCCCTCTGGAGTCAAAAGTTTGGGAACCACTGTCCTAAAGCATGCAGCGGAGAAGATTTCAATTGATTTCTGTGTATCCATAACAATGGACATCATTTACTAGTAAACATTGAAGAATATTCTGGTTTTCACCAGGTGGATGATCTGCTGTCAACAACTCATCACAGGGTCATTAAGAGATTAGAAAGTATTTTTGCATCATGGGGTGTTCCTTCAATTTTGAAATCTGACAATGGCACTCCTTTTGATAGTCGCAAATTTAAAAATATTCTTACTCATTTAAAAATCAAGCATCAGAAAGCACACCTCTCTGGCCACAGGCAAATGGTATGGTTGAGAGATTTATGAGTAACGTCAAGAAGACCATTCAGAGCATTGTGCTGGAAAAGCTGGAAATCAAGTCAGTTCTTCAATCAACACTTTGTTTCTGAAGGTCAGTTCCCTATTCTATCACAGGTGAGAGGCCTGCCACCTTAATGTTTGGGAGAGCCATAGGAACCAAAGTGCCACAATGGACCACTGAGAGATCTATTGACATTGATAAAATTTGAACCACTCATTCGTTTCACAAATGTGAAATGAAGACCTAAGTGGACAGAGGCCATTGTGCTCGGAGCACTGTGTTCAAAAGACGAGACCAATTTATCGTCAGGCAGAAATAGAAACATTAATTTGATGCCCCTTTTGATGCTGACCCACTGAGGGTTGCGCCTAGTAAAGGACACATGGTGACTGCACACTGTCCTGGAAAGTCCATTATGCAAGATTCTTCACATTTCAAGCACCTGCCTTGATTTTCACCAACTCGATTGTCCGAAGTGAGACTTGCCTATCTGAAAATCTAAAGAGCCCATTTATTGTACCCATGTCTCTGCCATGGGCACTTCTCCGGTACCTTTTCAGCCTCACATGAGCAGATCTGGACGATTTATTCAACTTACAAAATGACTCATTGAAGAGATGTAATGTATATATGTATTATTGGTATTTTTAATTTAACAAAGGAAGAGATGTAGTGTCTTGTGAGTTGGAGAGGATGGAATCCTTTTGTTTTCTGACAGACTCTGTAGAACAGTGACGCAAGTGCGTTAGTGTGGGTGAAGGATTTCATGATGACAAATGTTCAGTTAAAGGTTATATGCTGAGGAATAAAGATGGTAATACCAAGCTCCATGTGTGGCATGATCATTTGCATGTATTCGGTTGGGGAGGATGTTACAGCCTCAACAACCCTAGCTAAGGACTGTCGCCCTATTTAGAGATTTGCAGCTGCAATTTTGGTATCTCAGTAGTGTAAAGGGAGTTACAGCCTCTAATCAATCAATCAATCAATCAGGGGAATTGTAAGCGTGCTACTCACCCGCGAGGGTCTCAAGGCACTAGGGGAGTGGGGAGCGTGGGTCCGTCTAGCCGAAGAGCCAGGTCTTGAGGGTTTTCCTGAAGGTGTTCAGGAAGGGTGCTCGTCTGATGTCTGCCGGTAGCTGGTTCCAAGTCTTGGCTGCAATGTGGGAGAAGGATCTTCCGCCTGCTCTGGCTCTGTGGATGCACAGGGTTTCGGCCAGTGTGAGGTTGGAGGATCGTAGTTTTTTTTTGGGTACGTGGAAGTTGATTCTGTTGTTGAGGTATTTGGGTCTGTTTTTATGTAGGCACTTGTAGGCATGGGTGAGGATTTTGAAGGTGACTCTTTTTTCCACGGGGAGCCAGTGGAGTCTTCGTAGGTGATGGGTGATGTGTTTGTGCCAGGGGAGGCCGAGGACGAGTCTGGCGGCTGTGTTCTGTATAGTCTGGAGTTTGCAGAGTGGAGACTTGTTGCTGCCGGCGTAGAGTGTGTTTCCGTAGTACAGTCTGCTAAAGATGAGTGCATAAGTGACTGTCTTCCTTGACTCGGGGGGATCCACTTGAAGGTCTTGCGGAGGATGCGGAGTGTGATGAAGCAGCTGGAGGTGACGGCGTTGACCTGGTGGTTCATGGTGAGTGATGAGTTGAATATGATGCCGAGGTTCTTGGTGTGGTCCGAGGGGGTTGGTGGGCTTCTGAGGTCGGTAGGCCACCATGTGATGTCTCATGCTGAGGGGGTGGTGCCGAGGATGAGGACTTCTGTCTTCTTGGCGTTGAGCTTCAGGCAGCTGTTGGTCATCCAGACTGCAACGTCTTGCATTCCTTCCTGGAAATTGAGTTTGGTGGTGGTGGGGTCTTTGAAGAGGAAGATGATGAGCTGGGTGTCATCAGTGTAGGAGACGATGTTGAGGCTGTGTCGTGCAACGATGGTTGCGAGTGGGGCCATGTAGATGTTGAAGAGTGTCGGGCTCAGTGATGACTCCTGTGGGGCTCTGCAGGTGATTTTCGTGGGTTCGGAGAGGAAGGATGGTAGTCTGATTCTTTGGCTTCGTCCTGCGAGGAATGATCGGATCCGGTCCAGGGCTGTTCCTTGTATGCCTGCATCGTCTGCTGACTAGTGTGCGGTAGGAGATGGTATCAAAGGCCGCTGATAGGTCGAGTAGGATGAGGTTTTGGGGAGTGGCCTTGGTCTAGGAGGGTGCGGATGTTGTCTTTGGCAGCGAGAAGGGCGGTCTCTGTGCTGTGGTTGCTTTGGAATCCGGATTGGGAGGGGTCGAGGACGGCGTTCTCCTCGATGAAATGTGTCAGTTCCCTGTTGACTGTTTTCTCTGCTACTTTGGCTGCGAACGGGAGGAGTAAGATGGGCCGATAGTTCTTGAGGTCGGTGGGGTCAGCTGTGGGCTTCTTGAGCAGGGGTCTGTCCAGTCATCTGGGAAGGTTCTTGTTTTGAAGGTGGTGTTGAGGGTATGTTGTAGTTAGGGTGCGATGGCGGTGATGGCTCTGTGGTACAGCACTGATGGTTCTCTGAGTGGGTACCATGCTTAAAGTGCCCACTAGACAAACATTCCCTAAGCAGGAATTTGTTTCAGTAATCAGAAAGACATACTCGAACTCGCATTGAGCTTTCTACTTACACTTCAGAGTCATTCTACATTTCCCCTGTTTATATTTGCAACACCTCCATGGTATATACAGGCAGAGAAAATTAGTGACCGTTGTCCTCCCATCAGTTCGGCAGGATGATTGTCACTGTGACTTGACTCTCTTCATGGATGCCATACTAGGTCAGAGGGGTACACTGGTAGAGACAGTGGAGACTCTCTAGGTGTACACCTGGTGTTTTCACTGAGTATAACCGCAAGTTAGTTGGGCATGAGCACTACCAGTTTACTTCACCAACTTTAAATAAGGATCACAGTTTTTAGCATTCCAAATGTTTTTTTTCATTAGGTGCACACTGTATTAGAATGTATTGCTACAAAGGCCCTCATTATGAGTTGGTCGGACTTTGCTGCAGAGATACTAGGGCTGGTATCTCTGCACCACAGTCCAATCATTATGAGTGTTTTCCCAGAAATTAGGAATATTTGATCAGACTCTGAGTTGCCAGGTGCTTTGCAAGGCGATTTTTGTTTTTTTGGGTGAAAAAAATGCTTCTATTTCCTGAGAATGTGGAAAGTGTTAGTGGTAGTGCCGATTGGGCTGAATGGGTAGGGCGGGAAGCAGAAGTGGAGGGCACACCTGTGCCTGTCAGGGCCAGACTGGGAACCAAAACCGGCCATCGCAATCTGCTCTGCCGGCACCCCTGGGGGGGCTGAGGGGGTGCAGCCGAGCTGTTTGTAAGTGCCGGTTTCGGCCAATTTTTTTACCGGGGGCCGATATTGCAGGCCCCCCGGTAACAAAAACGGCCCTCCAAGGGCCCAAAATCACCCCCCGGCACTGGGGAAACGCCCAGTGCCCGCTACGGCCAGTCCAGCCCTGGTGCTTGTACATGATGCTTTATTGTCTGTTCCCCCAGAACTACCGCAGGGAGTTGGAGGAGACCCGGCAATGGTGCAGCCCATAGTCCCTGCCCTATAGCAACTTTAAGAGGCCTGGTGTCTCGGGGCCCAAAATTATGGGCTCCTGAAGTAGAGGTTTCAGACCTGATAATTCCAAATCTAGACCCACTTGGAATTGTGACTTGGAGTATTTCACCTGCAGTTATCACTCTGGATGAAAAGCCCCAACTCATAAAGAGGGCCTCAATGGTACTTGCATCAGGCAGTCCATATTGGTACTAGTACCCTCATAGAGTTTTGTTTCAGATTAGAATTTGGGTCAGGGGTATAGACATGATAAAGTCATCTCAACCTAACAGAGAGAATGAAAAACTGGGTATGCCTGTTTGCAATTTCAAAGTTAAGTTTTCTGACTCACTTGCAATAGATATATATTCTATTTCTGTGAAAAGGGGATTTTCATCCCACTTAAAGGCCAGTCCACCCTGTTGTCTCCCATATATGACCTCACAAATGTTTTATCTTAACTGGGTTTGCAAACTCAGCATGGAGCCGAAATGATTTGCTCTTCGCAGACAATCAGATTTCAATGTGGGTTTCACATTTCAATTTGTAAAACAGTTCATGACCCGAACTGCCATTCCCTACAATGTGTGTGTTTTTTGGTCTCACCTGTAGGAAGCTGCCGCTTTCTCTCGGTGAGCTCATGTTACCAATAAAATGGTAAATAAATACAATGTACAGTAACAGAGAGAGAGAGAGGGCTTTTGTTCAGCCTCCTTCAGCCTTTGGCTGTTAACAGTTTTTAAGCTTGCCTTTCATTGGGTATGCTGTCCTTAAAGCCACGACAGTTGATGGAAAGGTACATGGCTTTGTCATAATTTTTTCCATTTTCCTTTGTGGTAGTGCCTGGTGGTTATGACAATAATATAACTACTGTTCCCATATCATTGTGTCCCCCTCACTGTTTCTGTGTCCCCATGTAGGATGTGCCCCCTCTGCTGCCAATGTCCATTGCTTTCAATCATGTTTTTGGCTTTACCAGTGCTTGTTGAAATGCATTGCAAGCATTGACAAAATAGCTTGGGGGCATATAATCAAGGACGGCATTAAAATTATCGCCGCTTGAGCAGCAGAAAACTGCGTGAACATGGGCTTCTATTGGAATTCTCTGCGGCATATTATCAAGCCCATTATCGCCGATTTAGTGGCAGTTTCCTGCCGCTAAAGCGGCGGTAATTTTAATGCCGTCCTTGATAATATGCCCCGTATTTCGGAAATCTTTCATATTTTTAAACTCTCAAGATGGGCTGACATTCCATTATATTACGTCACACAAAGCGGGAGCCATCTTGGAAAATAACACCCCGATATGGCCATCCCGTTGCATTTTTTTGCATTACCTTTGGCATCATTTGTGAAATAAATCCACAGGCATTGACATTTGATTTTGGATTTGAAAATTAATTTACGGGATCTCCACTTCAAAGAGATTTCCTCTGTGACCAATCTGTGCAAACAGCTTCTGGATCAAATATTGCCCAATGTGCACATTCATGGAAAGTTGTGTATCTTAAAACATGGCCAGAGCTATTAACAAAAACATTATAATTTCTGTGGACTAACCACCTTACAGACAATTACAGAATCATTTTCAGTTGTACTACGAGAAGGGGGAAATGATTTCAAGTAATGCAGTTCTTCTGTATAGAATTCGAATATTTATTGTGAATATACAAATGTTTATTTTATTTCAAAATTATTTTTAAAAAATTGGACAAAAAGCTGTGGTAGCTTGAATGATTTATTATCTTAAATTATTTGTTGATTCGGATGCTCAGCTATGCTTGATGGGTACGCCATAAGGCACTCTAAATCTGTTCAAATTATATAATACAAGACAGAAGTTATGAAAATGTGCATCATATTTCAAGTCCAGCAATTATCTCTGCAAAACAGACTATTGTGCCATTATTCACGATGATACTGCTTGACAGTTCTATTAAGAAAGGAAATATGTTTTGTTGACAGCATGAGATAGCTGTAGGGCTGGTGAGTAGGGCGAACGCACAGGTCACTTAAGGACAAGCCTGCTTGAACAACTAACATTATTTTAATTTAAAGTCACAGATTATACCATTCCAAAAATAAAGCTACATCTCCCAAAAATATATAATCTGTGAAGATAAGTAATCATTTTTTTTAATAGAAAATGATCCCTCTAATTGAACACTGTATGAACAAGAGTATACCACGTTTAAGTCATGTTCATCCCACATTATGAAAGCCAAATATTTTGTGTATCCAGACATTCACTGTCATGTTTAGCTCAAGTGAGGCAGACAGGTCGGTCTCATCGCGTACCTGCAGGGCTACTGCGCAGAGCAGTTTTAGTCAATGCTTGATTGGTTAAAGAATAAGGGGTATATTTACAAGCCCCTTGCATCATTTTTGTGCCGCCGTTGCGTCACTTTTGTGACGCAGCGGCGGAGTAAAACGCGGCCCATTTACAAAGTGATGCAATTAGGGAGATGCGTCACATTGTAAAGCCCTGTGTCACATTATATCTGCGTCAAGTATAATGTATGCAGGGTGGGCGTTCCCACGCAGGAAAGCCTTGTAAAAGTGATGCAGTGAAATCTACAAGATTTCACTGTGCCACTCCTAGGACGCCTTTGCGTCAAAACCTTACTTTGAAGCAGGCGTAAGGAGTGACATAGCACAATGAGGATAGGCCTCAACATGCATTGCTGGAGTTGCGTTGTGCTTGCGACACGACTCCAGCAATGCGTGACTTTTGCGCCAACAGATGTCAATCCTTGCGCCATGGTGCACCATATTGTAAATACGGTGCATCCATGGTGGCACAAGGGTTTCTCAGGGTAGCGCAGGAAAAGTCTCTACAAAAGCATCACTTTCTTGTAAATCTGCCCCTAAATGCTGGGTCCAAATTTTTTCTTAGAAGCCCACTGCTGATGCTGCTGAATGTTGGGGTTACTGAATACCAAGGCCTGTAGTCTTGAGTCTTCTCCATGCCTCTTTCATCCACCACCATATACTCCCCAACTCTTTCTCTCACTCTTGAATGATCCTTTTTTTCTACTTTTCCCTTTGTCACTGTTTTTTCTGTCTTTCTCTTCCTCCATTTTTCTCCCTGTACGGCCTTCCTCTCTCTTGTTCTGAGTCTAAGTCTGATGATGAAAGATAACTCCCAGCCCCCCCAAAAAAGAGTGATGGGGTCCCCACCTGCAACAACTGGCTCACATGAAGCACTGGTTTAGTGCAACATGAAACTTGAATGACAGGTGGCTGAGGTTTCATGTCAAAATGCCCCTTGTAGTGAAAATGGAGAAACAGGGGAATGGTAGGAGAGATTGAAAGGTCGTGTACATATTGATTGTGCTTAGGGCATAGACAGTAGGTCCTTGATGGATGTTGTTAATGTGTCAAAGATAGCTGTGTGAGCATTGTGAGTGTTAGTGATGAGGGACCACTGCCGCCCTTCCTGCTTTTCCACCATCAGCATCAGATGGAGCCCTGTCTGTAAGTGCACAATTCACTGTTAAGTAATAAGCGAAAAAGGGGCGTTGCTAATTAATAAAGGAAAGCTGAAAAGGTTCAAGTTAATGGAATATTCAGGACACCGTCATCTCCAAGCTCCATATAGGCTAATATGGTGCAACATTGCGACCAGGTCACCAGAATTGATCTCACGCTTGTCCTACCCAATATTCAGGCTGCAGACTCATACCAGAAAAAAGTTACGACACAATGTTGGCACCTAATTGGTATTATAAATTTAAGAGGGCTGCATTTTGATAACATGTGACAGAGTCAAGGTTGCCAGGAAGAAGAGGTGCTCAGAGAGAGAGAATCATCATCTGAACTGGTAAGCACATGAAGTGAACTACTGGATACATTGGTTTGGTCTTGGGGTCCATCTTGTTCTTGAAACTTCAAATAGCTTGGCAGCTGAAGTCACAGGACAGTGGTTTCAACATTTCTGAGTAGTTCAAGATGATGATCTCAGCCTAAAAATTACCACAGAGAAAACTAAATTGATTTGGAAAAAACTAAAGTCCCCCCCAGAAAGGCTGAAAAAGGCTTGAACAAGTTATATTGGGGTCATGTGTCTTTCTTAGGGTCATGCTCCAGCCTAAAACTGGTTCTTTGTGGAATGAGTTCACTACAGGCTAGAAAGAGGCAGATCTAATGTATAGTTTGGGTTCACCAGTGGGCATTGCTCTGTGGTATCCTAACCCTGAAGAGAAAATAAATTAAAGAAGAAATTGTTAAGGTCTTCCATACATAATGGCAATTAAAGAAACACTATATAATGTGTGAATAGTTTCTACAAACTGCACTAAGCCTGTTAAGTCTGATAAAACCTCCACATTTGGTGCTATGGGATTAAACCAAGTTCTAAGGACCAAGGGAAAATAATTTTACAATGTGTCCATGGAAAGAGATAAAATAAAGTATGTTGGAGAGGATAAGGCCACAATGAGAGCAATGCTTTGTGTTGGGCTTATTTTACTTTTGTGATGGAAACCCAGTGCAAAGTGTAAGAGTGGAATTTGCTATTCAACCCATATTAGGATTTGCATTGGATGGAAACCTAGAATAATGCAATGTTGTTCTATGAGCTGCTTTGCGCTGCTTTTCATCAAGAGGCTGTTCCATGAGTGGTGCAAGGGCATCCACATGCAACCACCCATAGGTTTTGATGCAAATCCCTATCTACAAACCCTGGTAAGTGGGAAATTGCACCAAAATCCCATGTTTCCTCAAGGGAGGGGGTAACAAGGAGTAATGTTTTCATTAATCCCCGTTTTTCCATATTTGCATGTGTGCTACAATGTACAGTACACATACAAAGTTGAAGATGCCTTAGAGTATAGCTTTTCTATGGTAAGGGATCTCTTAAAGTACATAACCAGAGAATGCTCACACCCTAACACAATGGCACAAGGGTAATTGCGTTGGTGCATGTCTGCCCCCAAACACATCTATTAAGAGGTGGCACATTGTTTCTCTCTCCCTTTGACACAAGACAGTGCAGCTACTTTGGTGGCTGTGCTGCTCTGCATCAAATATTAGTACATCTGGACCTATGCTTACAATAAACGGATGCAAACAGAGGACTCCAGATGCCATCAACTCTTAAAATAAAACGTTAGCTAGATCCACTTTCAGCATTTCCTAAACTCCTATACAAATAAAGACTTCGAACACAAAGTGACTTATTCAGTGTTACTGTGACTTTTCCAGTGCCACAGAAGTACATACACTTGAACATTTGCTGGCCCTTCCTGTTCGTCAAATATCACTTTTTCTTTGGAGCGACCATTGATGAATTCCAAATTGAGAAAAATGTGAATATAACAAAAAAGAGAAGCCAGAACGAATCTACCAAGATAATAGCATGCGAATATTCTTGCCTTTATTCACATCTGCTGTCACTGATGCCAGGAAGCATAATTCCTCCAAATGAAATGCTAAATGCTGGTATGCAAAAGCTGGAACAATGGAATGTATTATTTTACAGCTTATGCTGCATGCGCCTGCTTCTAGGGAATACATTACGGTATCATTTTATAAACTGTGCTGCAATGAGACATCTCTACATTCTGTTGACTTATGTATGTGTCTCTATCTGTTACTCTGGCTATAGGACATTTAAACCGAATGATATTGCTATTTCGTGTCCTACTGTGACACCTGCCATCTCCAGTGACCAGCTGGTGTGCTAGATTTGATATCATTAGTAAAGCCAGTCTGGCTCCTAATCTCATCCGATAGTAATCTGTCACTCGCCGCTCTGTGCAGAATCTGGCAATTATTGTACTGCAGATCTGCGGCTTCAGTGAGGAATGTGCACATCTGTTCTCCTGCCCTCCCAGACTTGTTTGAATGGCCTTTGTTGTTCTCTGGAAGCTCATTTGATTCAAAGCCTCACTTTTCACTTTGTTCCTCTTTGTAGACTTTCATACTATCTTGGCGCACTTTAAGGGTGATTTGCTCTTTGTGACTGCTGCACATACTCCTGATTACACCTCGGGCTTGTATACAAATCTTGCAGTCATTACTTCACCCCACAATATATATTTTAAAGAACTTGTTTCATCTTAAACACTAAGGCCCAGATTTGCGAACACTTTGCACTGAGTTTGCATCACTAACGTTTTACAAACCCATACTTCAAGTGTTGTGTTGGGGTTCATTTCCATGGCAAAGCATGATTTCCTAAAATCATATAGAAATCAAGACTTCAAGCCCAAAGTTTACTTTGTCAGTAAGACTGTGACTTTTCCAGTGCCGCAGGTGCACATACACTTGAACATTTGCTGTTCTTTCCTTTTCGTCTAATATCAGTTATTTTTCAGAGCGACCATTGTTGAATTCCAAATTGAGACGATGTGAATCGAGAATGCATAGAAACCCCAAAAAATCTCACAAACGTATATTCATACATATATTCATATCTGCTGCCACTAATGCCAGTAAACATAATTCTTCCAAATTAAATGCTAAATGTCGGTATGCAAAACCCAGAACAATATAATGTTTTGTTTTACAGCTTCCATCTCGTGCACATGGTTCCAAAGAATACATTACTGGATAATTTTATAGAAGCTGATGCACCGAGAAATCTGGACCTCTGTGTTGACTTGTGTTTGTTTATATATCCGTTGGTCTGACTACAGGATACTTAGACTGGTTGACATTATTATTCGAATCCTACTGTGACATTTGCCATTTACAGTGACCAGCTGGTGGGGAGATATGTTATCATTATAATAGTGAGTGTGTCTCCGAGGACCTCTTAATTGAATATTTCACTCACTTTCCATGCAGAATCTGGGGTTTGTTATATCTTTTATTGTTATTGAATATATATTTTTTTTATATCTAAAGTAAACCAGCTATGTAAGGCTGGGAAAACCGATACATAAACTGGGTAAGAGGAATAGGCAGCTCACACTTTGTATTCTCAACAAAAAGTCCCGATATATACTTACTGAATACTCTTAGACAGGGCTTTAAGAGGAAAAACCTTGGGGGTCTCTCAAAGGGGCATGGCCGATGTAATTAAGGGCGTGGCTTATAACACGTATCTAAACATCTGTGATTAACATAGTGTGCCACCCGACTGGTGTTTTGCTGCTTCTGCCATTGCATCCAGATATATAACACAAGCTATGTTACATTAAAAACAAGCTAGAGATATTGGCTTTGCCAAAGCTTGTTAGTTGTGGAAGGTAAATCAGCAACAACTGGTGCTTCGTTGTATAGCATATTGAAGCTTCAGTTTTAACATGATGAGACTGTGAAAGAACTATAACGAGTTTCTTTGAGGTTACATCAAAGCAGTGAAGGGTGGTGCTGCTGCAGAGTTATGTTTGTAGCACTGGACTCTTTATATTTGTTTTTATTTACTTTTTATCTCTAGATAGACGATTGGTCAAATACTATTGATTCCTTATTAAAGTGTTTCTAAGCCAAACCTTTCACTTTTTCCTCTTAAATTTGCAAACATTTAAATTCTTTTGGGATTCTTTTGATGGGGTCTGTTCTTTTCCAATTCCTGCACAAACTCCTATTTACGCAGGGACCTAAATTACTAGTTCTGAGGTAATTACTGCATCCACACAATTTTACCCTCCGGTGAATTTCAGCAGGTCAAACCGGCCGCAAATACCTAGTCAATAGAATTGTGTACCGATTTTAATGCAGAAATCACTAACATCTGCATTACATGCTCCATTTTAAAAGTTCCTGGTGCTGGGTGCAAAGTTATTGGAGCCTCTTCTGTCCCTGAGGCTCTGATCAGGAGGCCAGCCACTTAGCTCTTGGAGTCAGTTCGGTGATCTTGGTTTCAAGATGCAGGTCCTTTTCTCTCACTAAGGCAAGAGGCCTACAGGGCAGCACAGCAGAGCAGCAGAGTGGCAGTCCTTCTTGCAGCAAAGCAGCACAGCAGTCCTTCTTCTGAGTCCTATCCAGGTCCAGATGTGTACTGACGAGTGGATCTAAGTGTCCACTATTTATACTTGGTGCCCACTTTGAAGTAGGAGAGGTTTGTATATATTTCTATCTCCCTGAAGTGGCAGGCATCCCGTTTCTCCCTGTCCTTGCCTCAGCTTGTCTGTGAAAACAAATTACTAGTGGCAAAACCGTTGTGAGAGTGCTCAGATGGCACCTTTGTGATGTGCTAGTTTGGTAGGTGACATCTCCCCGCCCTTGTTAAATCAGTGTGGACCACCCTGCCAACAACTAGCCTCCCATTGTCTAACTGTCTGGGAGGGGAAGGGTCTCTTATTGACCTTGATTTGATCCGTTCCTGTCGTAGGCACTAGATCAAACCACACAAGTTGTTCAGCATTTTTATAGGCACTGTGGGGCAATGCTGGTGGTAGGAATGTTGTTGATTCCTGTGGATTCTACAAGTTTCCCCCCACAGAAATGTAAGGAACATGTGTGATTTCAGGCAAAGTTTGAGGTTTGCAGGGCATTGTGGTTAGTGGAACCCTTCAATCCCACAGTTGTCTAGTTTTCAAAAATGTCTGTTGTTGGTAGATTTCCAGGGGCGGCAGAGCATTGCCCAAAATTCTGCAGCTACCCCTATTGCTGAACTCCAAACATATCACTTTGGGGTCTTTTATTTCAAGGTCTCTTGTCTCACCTACACAAGTGAGGTACCATTTGTATTGGTAGAGATGTGGGAGTGCTGGGTGATAGTAAATTTGTGGATCCCTCTTAGATTCCAGACGTTTTCCTTACCAACATGTGGGTAAAATGTGTGTTTGAAGTTTTAGGTTTGTAGGGCCTTGGGGTAAGAAAATGGCATGAGCTATATGTGAAGCATACAACGTTGGACTTCCCTGGTAGTCTAGTTTTCAGAATTGTCTGAATCTGGTAGGTTTTTCCAGGTGGCAGCCTACTGAAGTCGAAAAAGTGCAGTCAATCATCATTGAATGTTGTACGATATTGAGAGATAGCCACACTCTCCTGGCCCATACGTAAAAACAACACCCAAAAGAATCAAATGTTCTCTTGCTTGCCATTGGATTGGGGTGGTTTAGTCCACTGGAGAACAGAAACATTGTTGAGGTTTCAGGAGTGAGGGTGGGGCCTGATGTTAGGAAGGGCAAGACCAACCCCATGACTGTATTAGAAACATTATATTCCTGCCATACAGTGGGCATTCTTTCCCTCACAGCAAATTGGGGGCATACCTCTTGTTGGCCCCTGGGAGTGCAGAAGATCAGTTTGACCATTTTGGGGTGAGGTGTAGCCAAAGACAGAGTGCAACACCCACATCACTTTCTTTTGCCCCAAAGTCAACATCTCTGGGGTCAGGTGGAACTTCCTGAACTTTTGCTTACATCTACTGGATTTTCTGCACCCCTCCAGGGAGGGCAGTGCAGGGATGAATACCTCATCTCCCCCCAAGGGACAGAAAGACTGCTGCCCCATGTACTTGGGGTGGGGGTATGGCCATGCCCATGCTGGGCAGCCCCGCCCATATATTTGTGTAAACATAATCCCTGATGTCTAGTGGGCTTTCTGCCCACAGGGGGCAGGTCTGGGGTAAATACCCCATCTTCCCCCGGGGGGGCAGAAATCTATAGTCCCATTTAGTTGGGGTGAGGGCATAGCCATGGCAATGCTTGGTAGCCCCCACTCCTGTCGTTCCCCCGACGCTTGGCATTTACTGGGCCTTCTGCCCCTTCAGAGGGGCATATGGTGTAATTTACCCATTGGCCATCCAGGGGGAGCAAAAAACCTGTTTTGCCTCATTTAATTGGTGTGTGGGGCATGGCAATGCCCATGGTGGACAGTCCTCACCTCTATACGTTTAAAAAAAAAAATCCCTAGTGTCTAGTGGGCTTTCTGCCCCCTGGTGAGGTAGATCGGTGGTTTATGTCCCCATCTTCCTCCTAAGGGGGACAAAAAGACTGAAATAGACAAACTGCCATGGGGGACCACAAGTCCTTGCCCAAGGGGCCACTCTCCTTATCTCTGGCAAACAGTGGGTGGATCCCTGCTTGGTGCTTGGGGATGGCTTTCCTGTTGTGATCCCCTAAGTAGGAATCCACTGGGCAAAGGTATCCGTGGAAGGGGGAGATTCTCCCCTTTCCTACGATAGCTCTCCCAGAAGAATCAGTGCTCTGGGGCTCAGATATGTCCCCAAGCACTGATTCAGTGAAAACAAAACTATCCCGTCTGCTTGTTTCACTTTTACTTTTACTGCAATGAAATCGACATGCCCTGCGCATCGATCGTCATTGCAGTAAATGAAGAAAAAAACAATCAAGCTGCTCTGGAAGCTCTCCCAAGCAGCCCGATGAAAAGAATAAAGTACTTCCTCTGGTGCAGAGGGCCTTTTAGAACCCTCCCCAGTGTCAGCTAATGGCTGAACGATGCACTGGGGAGGTAGTGTGGCCTTCGGCCAGTGGCCAATAGCTGCATTTAAGAAGTTGAAGAGGAAATCAGTGACAATAACATTCAGTCTTCAAATCACTCACTTTAGCAATGTGCTTCAGCAACAATATCACCATGGAAGAAGCTCCGCTGGCTGAATTATAACCACAGACTGATGTCTACAGAAAGTGAAAAGAGGCCAAGTACTTGGTGAATTCTGCGTGATATCATAACTATAGCACAACTCAATCACATAAGTCAGGTTGGAGGCGGCATTGAAAATTCAGGAATACATACAAATCCATATGTGTTAACTTTTAATTCTTCTCATTTTATTCTTCTTTTTAGTCACATTTATCCCACAATTAGCAACCTTGATTTAGTAATTTACACACAGGGGAGCCTGTGCAACTGATGTGTGTCTGCACCAAAGCATGCTGATCCAGCTATCATACTAACCACAATTTCTTTACATAAGATAAGGTCAGATAAGATAACTTAAGATAACATAACATAACAGTATAACATAAAATGATATAACATGACATGACATTACACCACTCTCCTGAGTCCCTTTAGCTTCACACCAGGCCCTCAAGTCCACCTGCAGCTCCTCCTTCTTGGCGCTACTTTTCATGGGACATCCCAAAGCCTTGCAGAATTGTCTCAATTGATCAACCTTGTAGGTAAGGAATGCCTCAATGTTGACCTCTAATTCTGCAGCCTCACTAGCTCCTTGACTCCTCTGAGACAAGATGTGTGGCTTAAAGGTTTGCTCAAAAATAAAACCAACAAATCAAAAACACAATACGTGGTTGAGCAGTGGTCTACTAAATATGTGATGTACACCAATCACTGTGAGTGAACTTGCAAATACACATTCGATTCCTACAGCATTAATTTACAAAAAAAATGTAAGGAAATCCCACTGCACTGCCGCCAAAATGTTAGAATTCTCAGGATCCCTGGTTGGCTGAGGTAGGTACTGTAGGGACCCACGAGCCCCAACGTTAGGGAAAAGACAGGTTGCCTCTAGAGATAGCCGCCGATCCACCCCCTTGGTAGCTTGGTACGAGCAGCCAGACTTATCTTCAAGGCCAATGTGTAAAGTATTTGCAATTACGATCACAGCCATCCAATGATGACACCACAAATAGACTCCACATGAGTTTCATAGAAAAACGAGTATATGTTTATAAAAAGATATACTATGCGACCACACAAAACTAAACCAACATATGCGTCGGGTAATTCTCCCCCTGGCCAGTTATTATTGAGCTAAACTAAACAATCCTATGTAATCCTAATGTCGTAATATGCAGTTCGTTATGCAAGGATCAGGTACTTCACAACATAAGAATAATGCAGAGCGTAATACGGCTATCTGACTATTTGTGCTGTTACTGTAATGCAATGAGTAAAGCAACAACGTGGTAAACTGCTATGCCCCCGTATGCAATGCATATGGTCTCCTTTCAGGTACTCTGTTAGGAAAAAGCAATGCAGTGTGTAATACAGTTATCAGGCAGTCGTTATGCGAAACTAATGCAATGCAGAACACATATATCCGGCAGTTCGGTATGCAAAACGAATGCAATTTGTAATACGACAATCCGGCAGATCGTGATGCAGGACTAAGACAAGGCGTAACACATCTATCAGGCAGTTCGTCATGCAAACCTAGTGCAATGCGTAACACACCTATCAGGCAGTTCGTTAGGCAAACTAATGCAATGGGCAATACGACAAAACAGGCAGTCCGTTGTGCAGGAATAAAGCAATGCGTTATACAATCATCAGATACTCCGGTATTCAGAAGTAATGCAATACTTAAGTTACTCCGGCACAGTTCACAGTGCTTCTTACACTCGTGCTGGCTTGTGGTTAGTCTCCGGCCACAGTTGCCCCCTTCACACGGGTAAGATAAAACACAGTAAATGCAGCTTTGCACTCAGGCCCCTGTGCTGCCACTCCCTTGGCACAGAGGCCTCAATCTGAGCCGAAGCAGAGACTCCCGCTGCAGGACAGAGAGAGAGGCCGAGAGCGTCTCCTTCCGAGCCTCAAGCCCCGCCCCAGGAGTCGAAACATGTTACCTTGGGGGTGCGAACCCACTCTCCTCCCCTCGTCCAGTGATTTTGGCCTCTGATGCAATTTCTCTGATTTTCCGGGCAATGGGAAGATCCCAGGCTGCACACTACACCCACTCTCAGAGTCAGTGAGACTCACGGGAACTCCGGGTGCACGATAACCAGACAACTCCCCACGAGGGTCTCAGGCTGCGCACAGCACACACATGCAGCGTAGCTGAGACACACTTGATCTTCTGGTGCCCACGATCACAGGGCACAAATTTCGCAGGTCTCAGCCGGTAGAAGGTACACACACACAGCGTCGCTGAAACACACTTTATCTTCAGTGCCCCCGATCACAGGGCACCTCTTGCGCAGGTCTCAGGCAGTAGAAGGTACACACACACACAGCGTCGCTGAGACACATTTTATCTTCCGGTGCCCCGATCACAGGGCACCTCCAGCAATAGTCCCAGGCTGCAAACAGCACACGCACACAGCGTCGCTGAGTCACAATTGCTCTTCTGATGTACACGATCACGGGTCAATCCACACGAAAGTCTAAGGCTACCCCCAAGCACATGCACACTGCGTCTCTGAGACTTACTTGGCTCCCCGGTACACACATTCACAGGACGATCCTCTTGAAGGACTCAGGCTAGACAGAGCACACCCACACCATGTCTCTGAGTCACATTTGGAACTCCAGGTGCCCAAGATCACAGGGCATGACTTGCAAAGGTCTCAGGTTAGACACAGCACACGCACCCACAGCATATCTGAGAGTCTTCTCTGGAAACTTTTGTGTTTCTGTGTTTCCAAACAGGGAGCCAGCTCACCTTGGGCCCTTGGGGATAGTTACTACAGGGGGAGACAGCACACAGCAAAGTCCCTACAGCCTGTCCTTAGTTGAAACAGCAAATTGCAGGCCAGCCCCAGATCACACAGCAAGAGCAGTCCTATCCAACAGTCGCTTCAGTTGCTTCTTTCTTGGCAAAGGTTCCTCTTGATCCAAGAAGTAGCTGCAGTCTTGTTCACACTTGATCAAGCCATTCTCCAAAGTTCAGGGGCTTCAGCTCACATAGATGTACCCATCAATGGCTGTGAAGTCTTTGTGCTACAGGGGGCACTGGCCCCTGCTCAAAGCAGTTCTGGGTGCCTCCATACCAGTGAAACCTTCTTCCTTTGATTAGTGGGGGTCTGGATTCTCAATCACTCAGCAGGAGATGGGACACTTGTTTTATAGCACCAGCCCAGGCCTCTTCACCTCTAGCACTACTCCTCCCCCTACACACTCCAGATGCAAATCAGCCTGTGCTGTCTCACCTCCTCCCCTGGGTCAAGACATTCCCCAGATCCTATCACTTTCAAATCCAGCCAGTCAATCTACAACCGGGCAAAGACACACAGAAATGTTTAAAGCACAAAAACCCAGCCACTTCTGAAAGAGTGGCTTACAAACACATAATGCAAAACCATCTTTATAAAAAGATGTGTTATTGCAGGGTGAGTTCAGGCATACTAAATTTCACCTTTCCATCTTAAGGCTTTGGGAAGATAGGCTGGCAAATACATTACACAGCCTTTCCATTCTATTCTAATGGGAAAGATGGCCTTTCAGAAGTGAAAACGAAATGGAGATTATTTCACTGCCAGGACATGGTACACACCTTGGTACATGTCCCACCTTTCACAAGGCTACTTGAGTGGATGGCACAATAAGTGCTGCAGGCCCACGAGTAGCATTTGCATTACTAGCCCTGGCACACATAGTGCACTCTACTAGGGACTTTACTAGTAAAGCAAAGATACCTATAATGGATAGCCAATCTCCATTACACCCTACACAGGGAGCACTTGCACTTTGACACTGTTTAACAGTGGCAAAGTGTCCAAAGCATCTATGCTGGCAACACATGTCAGAAAAAAGGTCTAGGGGAAAAGAAAATGTTTAGGGAGCTTTAGCCAAAAAGGGCCAAGTCCCACACTAAATCTGACATATCAAAACTCACTACAATTCTCATACACACACTATTGTACTCCACTACCTATACTGCATTTCTGCTGGTAAAAGCCATAATCCTAATAACCATTACCAAAACCAATAAGTGGCCTTTGTAAAGTGCATGCACACAAAGAAATATCACACAGGCACCCCACACTCACACTGATGCCCTCACAAAGGCAACATTCTCACTCTGCATTCACAGAAACACATGTCTCACTCTGAAGTAACAGAGGCACAACTTTCAACCAGTAGACCACCTACTCTTCACTCATAAAGCCCGCATTCACACAGGTATATTCCCCACAATGCACTTACAAAACATGGTGGCTTTTCTGCACTCACAGAAGCACACTGCTCACACAAGGGTACACAACTCACTAGGAAGGAGCAGATCTTAGGCAGATGGTGGCATAGGAGACCCGGTTGAGTTTCTGGTCCATCAGTCCACTAGTGTAATTGAAAGGTCTTGAAGTAAGCTACACTGACGCCTGATGTCTACTGAGGTTATGTAAACTCCCATAAGTCACATTTGGACCAACACCGCAGAATATGAGAGTCTGATCTATGAGGGCTTTTGTGGGGAAGAGTCTTGGCACCAAAAATAAGTTGCTCTTGCCTGCTAAAAAAAAAAGGTGGTGGTTTTCTTTGTAGTGCAAGCATATGCCAAAATATAGAAATAAAGAAAAACAAAAGGAAACAATATGCCAATTAACTGTGGAGGGCTTTGGCTTCAAAACAAATAAAAATATAGGATTGCACTGGTCTGCCATCTTGAAACAGTAAAAAATGATAGAGTAGGCAGAACATTGTTTCTAGATGGCACAAGTTGTTTTAACCTTGCAGCAGTGATGCTTGGCCCTCTGCCTAAGACCTTTGTTGCTCAGTAGCAATGGCAACGGAGCTGCTGGCTGGTACTTTACTTACTCGATTAACACTAGTTAACATTTGCAGTTGATGTGCTGGGGGATGTACTAAAGGAAATAACCTGAGGTCAGACTTCACTGGATACTGAGTAATACAAAGTAAGGTGGCAGATTACTGGTACTCAGAGTACCTGAAATCCTAAAGACCAGTGGTTGTATACTAGGCAGCGCAAAACATTGACAACAAAGTCAATGGCTGAAGAGGGCTGATCCAATGCCTACTGCTGATTTCTCTTGTGGTTTCTGCCTGCTACCTATGCTCCAACCTTATGCACCAAGAATGAAAGACCAAGCATTAAACTTTGATGTAGAACAGGAGCAAGAAAGGGATACCAATCTAGTGGCTAAATTACACAATGTGAGACCAGATAACCTGGACTCAATCCCGGCTGGGCCACTTGACAACATTGTATGATCCTAGGCTATTATGTTATTTTATTGTGCCTCCAATTTTTCATTATTGCATATGAGAAAACCTTGAAATATGTGATGCTGAACACACATCTCTCTTGTGTTTAACTTAATTGACTCTAATGCTACTCTGAGTAAAATAAGAACAAATCCCCCAGATAGGGTGCACAGGACAACTGACTGGCCACTTAGTTCACTAATGGTATTGTCATTGAATGCTTCTAAGTTCCTGTTTGTAAACTCACTTTTAAAAAGGCCTCTCAATGCAGTGATATAATCTAGCGTACTAAGGTGAAACGCTTGTCAAACAATATATACTTGTTTTAATTTTGAAGACCTTTTATCACATTTTTCCAAAATATTTGTTGCATGATTTCAGATGTATGGGCATAACTTTTTTTTTTACCTCTGGCGTTAGCCAGCCAGGGCTGAATTGTGCTCTCTGCTCTCTGCATTTACAAAAGTGAGCATGCACACGTCTCAGCCATTCAGTGCTTGCGGAATGAGGCCTTCGCAGTGTCCTGCATGTGTTTCAGAATATATCTGCAGACTCCCGCAGCTGAGGGAATTGGATGGAGCTAAGAATGTACTCCCAGTGATGTAAGAGCCCATGTGGTCCTAGTAGGCAGTGGTGCTGGAACATTTTTCAGACTGGTGTTGCTGCCATCAATGTTACATCTCTAAACTCATAGGGATTCTGAAAAATCCAAGCATCACAAATAAATAAGTGTCACAAATGAGCCACACCAATTCAGAGGGAGAATGGTAATCGTCTAGCATTTAGAAGCACACTTTTACAAATATATTAATAACGCATGCTGATTTAGCCACTATTGTTTACAGACAGCACATTTTTCATTGAAATGACCAGTACATTTGCACAGACATACAATTTTACTGATTAAACTATATTGCCCACAATGTGTGGAAATTGGTTTCAGTGACTATCTGTCATTTGTGCATCTGCAACTAAACCCTCTTGATTTGAATCGACCCTATTAAAATCTTTGATAAAATCACACTTTAGAATGAGAAAAAACGTGTTTCATTTGTGCTGCCCTGCTGTTTATTTAATTTGAAATATTTGTACAGTTCATTTATAGGGATTTAAAAGTGTGTGTTAGAGGAAAATGGCATCCAACAGCTTTTTCTTTCACAATCACTTTCCCATTTGCTCCAAGAGACTGTTTCGTGCACCGGCGCTGTATAAATGCTTATCACAGAACAAAACACATAACGTCGGCAAGATTTTAAGAGTTCACTTACAAGATTCTTACACTTTGCAGTAAGTGAAAGAAAAGTAAACACCAGCCGCCTGCTAAAACAATAAGCAGCAATTTGTCAGTAAACTAGACTGACATTTGACCTCTGTCTTTGAATGCACAGCAAATGTGATATGAGTCATCTTTGGCATGGATATTTAGGTGCACTCAGGGCCGGACTGGCTGTAACGGGCACCGGGCAATCCCCCGGTGCGCCGCGCGGATGGGGGCCGGTTTAGGGCCCCTGTGGGCCGTTTTTGTTACAGGGCCGTTTTTGCAGCATAGTTGCAAAATCGGCCCTGTAACAAAATCGGCCGAAAACCGGCCCTGGCAAAGAGCTCGGCGGCACCCCCTCCCCCCCCCTTCTAACACCCCACCCCAGGGGGCCGGCCGAGCACTTTGCCAGGGCCGGTTGTGGTTCCCAGTCCGGCCCTGGGTGCACTCTCAGGGATCAAGGAGGTATTGTAGTTTGCACCCCTCCTACATCTAGGCCCTGGTGCATTGCACCAGCTGCACCACTGGCAGCTACGCCCCTGGTCCCTAGCAACCACCACCCCACATACTTTAGGTGCAGTGGCAAGCTGGCAATGGTATGCCTCCTTTACTCAGTCAGTAGATTAGGATAAGCAGTCAAGACTTTGCTCAAAGAGGTGATGTGGAGCAAGTGTGGGTACAGTACAGAATAATGATTACAGCTGCAATACGGACTTAAATTTGCAGCTAGATATGAGTGATAACTCGAAGCCTTAACAATATTTTAACATACTTATAATTGCAGTTCAAATGGTTGATTCCAAAAGCAGAAAATACGATCAACTCGATATAAGCTTCATAAATATCTAGCATTTGTTAAACTCAGACTACAATTAGAATGGAGAGAGGCAGAACCAATGCAATTCAGGAAGTGAAAAGGCAATATGGTACAAAAATTACTATTACAATTTACTAGGGACTTATAAGTACAATAAATACGCCAATTGAGGATAAGCCAATGTTACGATGTTTTAAGGAGTGAGCACCCACACTTTAGCACTGGTTACACTGCAACCACATGGTCAAATGGTAGAAAATAGCAGACATAATGCACGGAGGAGATGGCCTGCAAGGTATAGTTAACACTCACTTGATGTGTCAACTCTAGTAGTCAATCACTCATAAGCCCATTTCTATATCTTGTGAGGTGTTGGAGTGACTTTCGCAGGTGATTGCTGTGAGAAATTGGGATACTGGTTGAGGGAGGTGAAACACTTCTGAAGCAGAAACCACAATACTTGTCAGGGTGCAGTCACAAGCACAGAGCAAATTAATTTGCGCTCAGTCAGGCTCAGCGGAGACAAGCTTAACTTAGAGGCAATGTGCAAAGTATTTATGCAGCACTTCCAAACAGTAATAATGTGAAGACACAACACAAGGACAATCCCACACCAATTTAGAAAAATAGAGTATTTGTTAATGAATAAATCAAGACTACAATGACAAATATCTAATCAGTACAACCGGAGATATGCAAGTTTAAGGATTTCAGTAAAATAGTGCCAAAAAGCACAAAGCGTCAACTGGGGCTATCTGGCTGTGTCAGACCGGGACAAAGTCAAAAATTCAGGCTGACTGCAATGGAGCACGAGGATCAGGTTAGGCCTGATGAACAAGAGTACCATAAACCCTGGTTGCGGAGCTTTGCATGGTCCAACACCGAGGATTCATGGCGATGCGAGGTCCTGCGTCATCAAAGAGGCTATTAATGAGGAGAATTGCTATGTGAAGTCCTGTGTCTAGGGTCCATTGTGCACAGCCTGGTTCTGAAGAAGCTGTGAGCCTTGTAATGCGGAGCCCTTTGTCATTGCTGGGGATGCCATCAGTGAGAGGCTTACGATAAGAGGGCTTGCGTCGAGGATGCGTCCTGTAGCGGTGGTTCAGATGAGGCTTTGGCCTGTGATGGAGTCTTTGCAACAGAAAAGTCCATGCAACAGAGGTGATGTGTCAGGTCTGCAGGTCGGCAGTCCAGCAGAGTGGCAGTCATTTCAGCAGCACAGCAGTCCTTCTACATGTTAGAGTCTACCACAGGTCAAGACCCAGTGTTTGAGGTCCAAATTTGAAGTGAGAGAAGTGGTAGAAGCTTCTATAGGATTTCCTTTGGAGTGCACAGGTTACTTGCCTCCCCTGACTAGGCTCTAGACTAACTATAGGGGCTATGAAATCCTTTGTGTGAAGGCAGGGCACATCCTATGCATGTGTAAGTCGACTGTACCCAGCCCCTCCCTCCCCCTCCCTCCCAACTCGACAGTGATAGCCCATCCTAGTACAACCAAGCTCTCTATTGTATGTGGCTGTATAGGAGAAATACACAAAGACCAACTTCCAACTACACCTAGTCATGTGACCCATAAAAAGGCCTCACACACTAAATGGCTAAGGTCTAAGGTCTGAAAATGACAACTTTCTAAAGGTGGCATTTGCAAATTTGCAATTCAAAATCCCAAAAGGATTTTTCATTACTTTTCCAAAGGCACGATACATGAACTGTTTACATGCTCCAATTTAATGCAAGAAAGTAAATATAATGTTATCTTATGGGAGAGGTAGGCCTTGCAATAGTGATAGAAATAATGTAAGAGTTTTTCACTACCAGAACATGTAAAACCTAAAAGTACAGGCCCTGTGGACAGGTAGTAACAATTTACTAAGGCTTTTTGAGTAAAATAAATATGCCAATTGAGGATAAGCCAATGTTACCATGTTTTAAGGAGTGAGTACACATTCTTTAGCACTGGTTGGCAGTAGTTAAGTGCACAGAGTCCAAAGGCCAACAAAAATGAGATCAGAAAAATATGGCACAGTAAAGCAAACATGTTTGTGGGAAGGATACTCTACGGCTGACAGGACTAACAACTGCTAACATCTACAGCCATCTAAGTAGTGCAACCCTTCTCTTCTCTATAGAGATGGATAGAGAGAACTTTAAGGTGTTGGATCAGCCTATCCTATTATTGGCTAACTGGGTACTTCCACGCAAGCAAGGCCAGCAGCCACAATAATATATGCCAAAAAACAACCAGGGCCTTCAGGCTCAATATTAGCCAAATCAGAAGTAGGAAGACTTCATCTCCATTCTCTGGACACATCAACAACATTAGTGTCAACCTAGATTCAAGCTCAAAACTTGATCACTGGCACAAAACGTTCTCCACTAATATTCCAAAAGTCAGGCAATTGAGTAGAGCCCTACTGCCAAGTAGTGTGCAGTACATTATTGCATTTCAGAAACAAACAGACTGACTCACAGTTTCCACTCCTCTGAGAGAAGTCTTGGAATTCCCCTCCCCAGAATACAACATTGGTGTCTCTACCTAAATGTAGATATCCTATATGAGGTTGGCTGTTGTAGTTTAAAACAAAGAAGAACAGAAAAGGAGAAGAAAGGGTGGTGTTACCCTCTTTGGGCACCACTCACCCTTCATCTTGCAAACAGCATTTCTGCATGACGGTTCCCAGGGACTGACGCTTGCCTTCCTGCACTGATGCGCTCATTGCGCTTTGTGGTCTCATGTGGTGGGGGTTGCAGTGGACACTAATTCACCCTGGTTTTGCTCACAGGAGGGACTCACAGTACGAGAACACATCACTTCAGGAGGAAGGGCTGACCCTTGCTTTCCTGCACCGCCATGCTCATAGCGCATCATGGTCTCCTGTGGCAGGGATTGCAGTGGGAACTGGTTCGCCCTGGTTTTGCCTGCAGGAGGGGACTTATGATCTCATGACACATAGCTTCAGGAGGAGGAACTGACCCTTGCCTTCCTGCGCCGCTGCGCTCATAGCACTTCATGGTCTCCAGTGGCACTAGATGCTCACAGGCCATGCCCAGGCCAAGGGCGGTCTGTCCTGTGCCATCAGATCCCGGATGAGGCTTGGCTGGGCCACCCTTCTGTCAGCCCTTGTTCTACCTTAATTACAACAAAAGCGAACCTACTTCAAGTTGCTGTATATATTCATTACCAAAGGTGGAGCTTTACTGAACTCCGGTAAATTGGCAAGCGAAAAGCCACAAGAACTTGACAGGGAAAAGGAATAAAAGTTCCAAGCTTATCCCCTCAGACTTAGTAGGCAAACCTTAAACGGATATGACTCTTGAGGATATAGATACATTAATTGAGAAGGTGGAAACGCTCTTGGGGAGGGGGTGGCAAAAAGAGATCCCAGAACCAAAGTCAAGTCGCTGGTGAGATTTATCCCTTGTTATTTAATAAGTCTAAATGCAAAATGTCAAGATATATTGAAAAACCAGCTGGCTTGGATACTTTCCTGTCTTGCATATCCCAGATGGACACTGGAGAAACTTGGAGAGTTCCAAAATCTACGGAAAACCCAGCTGTACCTTTGGAGCCTGTAATCTCATGTACAAACAGTTATTCATTCCTGTCAGAACTCCATCCATGAAGTGGCCCAGAAAAGACACTACAGTGAACAATAGCAGAGGCTAAATTGGTGGGCCAAACTGCTATGGGCCTTTGCAAGGGGTCACCTGGTATTGATGGTATTGATGGAATTGATACTTTGATCAGGAGACTTCAGTCTGAGGTTAGTGATTTGAGATCGCAATTAGTACTCTTGTCATCTAAAGTTGGACAATTAAGGCAATCTAAGCTGTACAAAACCCCAGTGAGAGACAGAGCTTCCAGCAATCTCCCTAATTGCACATACACTACCTTAATAGATATATGCATTTGATGCAAATCTGCAAGAGATAGGTTTTCTTATGGTCTAGGGAGCATGGATCAGACTAACGTACCCCCTGCTTCAAATTCCCAAGTCCATCATACAACAGATGTTAGATCCACATGGGTAGTTCCAGACAGGATTAAAGCTCCAGTAAAGACCAGTATGGTACACACACACACTTGGCCCCAGCACACTATTATCAGAAAGGTACAATCTCCAGTTTGCAAAGAGTAGCGTTCTTAGTGGAGAGGGGCAGGGAGAGGTAGCAACTGATTTTGCAAGTGTTTATCTAATAAATGTGCCCAAGTTAAATGAGGGGGCAAGAGAAAATTAGGATTCACTTACAAATAAATACACTCACTTGATAAGATATGTGCACAAATTTTGTTCGCTAATTTGTTCCGACATTGTCAGAGCGAACAGATTTCACGATTCAGCTACAAATTACTGTGATAATATCAAGTCAAGTCAAGTCAGAAGTACATATATCGCGCACATATCACTCTTCCGAGTCTCATGGCGCTTGCAGACGGCTCTGAGAAAATGAACGGACCGGAGACTAGTTTCCAAAAAGCCAGGTCTTTAGCTTTTTACAGAAACAGCTGTGGTCTGACGTGTTGCGGAGATGGTAGGGCATCTTGTTCCAAGATGCTGAGGCCAGATAAGAAAAAGCACGGCCCCCCTGTCTTGCAGAGTGAATTTTAAGGGGGGTAAGCAGGGCAGCGTCACTATAACGCAGAGCCCTGGAGGGTTGGTACCATCGGAGTTTCGGCAACCTATATTTTGGGCCGCTGCCATACATTTGCTTATGGGTTAAACATAGAGTTTTGAAGAGAGTTTGTTTTCTCACAGGGAGCCAGTGAAGAGTGTTTAGGCAAGATGACGCCGAGGTTCTATATGGGCGGTCTAGGACCAGCCTCGCTGCCGTGTTCTGGAGAACCTGGAGTTTATTTAAAAGATCAGAATTGATAGCATCCAAAAGAGCGTTGCCATAGTCCATTCTATTGATAATTAGACCTTGTATTAAGGGTCTGCGGGCCTCGAAGGGAAGCCACTTGAAAACTTTGCGAAGGCTCCGCATGACACCGTAACACGTGCCGATAACCTGATTCACATGCCCCCTCATAGACAAGTTGTTATCGATGTAGAAGCCTAAGTTTCGGACCACATTCTTATGAGGAGGGCACGGGCCGAGCCTGGACGGCCACCAGTCCTGCGACCAGTGGTCAGTTGCTTTGCCAAAGAGCATAATCTCCGATTTGGTCCCATTTAACTGGAGATGGTTAGATAGCATCCATTTATCCACGTGAATCAGACAATCTTTAAGGCGTTGCTTGGTTTCACAAGGATCAGAACCAAGAGTGATCAGAATCTGAGTGTCATCAGCGTAGGATATGACATCAAAGCCATATTGTCTGATCACTGCAGCTAGAGGGGTCATATAAAGATTAAAAAGGGTGGGGCTCAAGATGGAGCCCTGGGGAAAGCCCATCTTTACTGGTCGTTCACTGGAAGTGATGTTTCCCATCTGGACAATAGTTTTGCGATCCCTCAAGTAACTGCTGAACCATTTCAAGGCCGACCCCCTGACCCCAATCTCCCAAAGTCGTTGTTCAAGAATATGATGGGAGATGGTGTCGAAGGCCGCCGACAAGTCGAGCAGAATGAGGATAGCTGACTGATGTTTGTCTAAGGCTAATCTGATATTGTCAGTGACCTCGATCAGAGCGGTCTCCATGCTGTGTGCAGCTCTGAAACCGGATTGGGAGGGATCAAGAAGTCCGTGGCTTTCAAGGTGGCTCACTAGCTGTTTATTTACCAGGGACTTCAGTATTTTCCCGAAATAAGGTAGTAAAGAGATTGGCCGATAATTCAAAAGTACCTCCGGATCCGCCGATGGCTTCTTTAAAATTGGCCTGATTCTTCCAGCATGGCGGAAAGTCGGATTCTGCCATGGACTTATGGAATACTTTGACCAGTCCAGTTAGTACTGTAGGAGCCAACATAGGGAAAAACTTAGAAGGGAAAGGATCATCTGGAGAGCCAGATTTGATTTTTATCATGGCCTCGGTGACGGATTTGGGGTCGCATTCCTTGAAATCATGTAAAAGTTCACCCGAGCCAAGTGGGGGATAGGCGAGTTCTTCAATGTCGATGTAATTAAGGGCAGTGGGGAAGGTACGATGGATATTCATGATTTTTTCCTCTAAAAATTCTGAGAGGGAATCAGTCCACTTTTGAGAGACGGATACAGTAGGTTCGTTAGTAGAAGTAGTGAATTCTTTGAGGATATGATATAACTCCTTTGAGGAGTTTTCTGCCTTATTTATCCTATTTACCAAGTACAATTTTTGGGCTAATTTAATTTCAAGCATATAACCATGATGCTGCTTCTTGTAGTTATCGTGGTCTGCAAGATTTTTGGTTTTCCTCCACAGCTTTTCTGCAGTACGGCATAGACATTTGGTGGCCTTTAGTTGGTCAGTGAACCACGGAGAGGTTCTGTTCTTTGACCTGATATTCTGTACTGGGGCAATTAGGTCAAGTGTGGTTAAAATAGCATTATTTAATTGTAAAACATCATAATTGACACTAGTTGCAAGGTTTGGGGAGTTAAAACAGAAGTTAGCTTTAAATAACAGTGTAGTTACTTTACGCCAAGGTCTGTGTGATAAAAACTCGCTGTCCGAGTAGGGTTTCTTTTTAGGTATGGATGGAATGGTTAATTTCAATAAATAATGATCAGTCCATATTAACGGCTCCGGGGTTTCAACGACCACTTCCAATGCATTAGTGAAAAGAAGGTCAAGCCTATGGCCGGCACAGTGGGTGTACCCAGTCACCAATTGGCCAAGACCAAAAGTGCTCATATTTAAGAGTAGTTTGTCCGTGTCCGGATTGGCAAGCAATTCAGCATGATGGTTAAAATCTCCAATAAGGAGGAAATTGTCAGAGGCTAAAACATGCGGGGCAATGATTTCAACTAACTGGTCAGAAAAGTCGCCCTTTATACCACGAGGACGATAGACCAGGGCTCCTCTCCAAGATCCATTTAAAAGACCAATGATCTTGAATGTGCAGATTTCTATCTTACTGCAAGATACATTTTCCAAAACACCGATAGTAAAAACACCTTTATATGCAATGAGTAGACCGCCCCCTCTTTTCTCCTTTCTATCAATTCAAATAGTTTTATATTCGGGTGGAAGGGCCACATGTAAGTCGGGATAGGTGTGTTCCTGTAACCAGGTTTCAGTAATGAAACAAATGTCTGGATCAATGTGATCCAGTAAATCCCATATCTCCAGAGAATGTTTAGCAACGGAGCGGGCATTAAAGTAAATTGCTTTCAGTGAGGTGGGGGGGGGCTCTTAGCTTCCTAGAAACCTGGGACTGACAGGAGAGATTGGGCTGGTAGAAACAGATGAACGTCTAATTTCTGGGCACTGAGTCAGATCTATTTCATATAAACCAGAGCATATGGTAGGCGAAACATTTAAGCCTTTTAATTGGGTGCTTGAGTATTGAATAAGACCCATTTTACAGATAGTCAACGGTAAAAGGACCCGGAATGCCAATGAAGACAAGACGGCGGCCTATGTCAAGGGCACGACCACAAACTGTCATAGTTTTTGGCCGCTGGCTGCGACCAGGCGCGGATGGGCGCAGACAGGCTTGCGTTTGGCGCGCCCGTCTTATAGAACTTAAAGTTTGCCACATACACTTGGTGGACGGCATAGTGGGTTTGGGTCTAAGGAAAAATCCCTCCTGCCAGGCTCTTTGATTCCGTTAAAATTCAGACCCCATATCTATGCTTTCATCCTGCAAACACTTGCCTTGCCCCCTAGCTACAGAGAGGAACTAGAGAAATGAATGGTCGAATGACTCAGCATGAGTTTTCCCAGTAACATATCCTACAAGGTAAAACAGGGGGTGACGACTTGCCCAAAGGCCCAATTAGGGGGGTTTGGTAGGATCTAAGGGACACCCCCTGAGGCAATCTCTTCCACTCCATAGCACCCGGGATAAATAACCTGAGGTCAGACTTCACTGGATACTGAGTAATACAAAGCAAGCTGGCAGATTACTGGTACTAAGAATACCTGAAATCCTATTTATTTATTTATTGGGCTTATTGCGCGCGACAGCTACCCAAAAAGGGTTTCCCGGCGCTAGAAGATACTGAACCATAAAGGCAAGAGAAAGTCTCAGGGAAGAGACCGGAGCAGGTTACTGGTTGAAAAGCCAGGTCTTAATGGCTTTGCGGAAATGAGTGTAGCGAGTTTCCAAACGGAGAGGTTGCGGGAGGGAGTTCCAGAGCTTGGGGCCTAGAAGGGAGAAGGATCTTCCTCCCATCCTCGCTCGGCGTGTTTTGGGGACACAGAAAAGGCCTTGAGTGGAGGACCTAAGGCATCGAGCAGGCGTGTAAGTGTGCACGAGGGTTTGGAGGTATCCGGGGGCATTGCCCCATTTTATTCTATGCATGAGGCTAAGAGTTTTGAATTTGACCCTATTTTCGATTCTTAACCAGTTGAGCGCTTTAAGGTGACCGGATGTAGGAGAGTAGGGTCTGCTATCCTATGGTCACCCCAAATTTTTGCTTTTTGCTTCACTGGTTTTTGACATATTGAGGCTGTGGGCCTGCCAATCAGACCCCCAGCCTGCTGTTCTCTCTACTAAATTAAAACTATGCACCCTAGGTGCATAACCAATTGGAAGTGGATCACCCTGTCAGCCCCTGTACCAGTGTACACTAGGTACCCAGGGCATTGGTGTACCCAAGGCCTGCCAGGGGCTGAAGCATGTATTATGCCACCCCAGGCTTGGCCTAACAATTTGACACAACTGGCTGATCACTCAGCTGGGGTAAGTTGGTGTAATCACCTCTTACTTAGGTGTAGTATACCTATACCTAACCTTAAATGGGACACCTGGTAACCTATAAGTCACTCCTATGGCAGGCCTTAACAATCCTGAAAGCAGAGTGCATGGTTCCATGTGAGATGGTGCTCTGGCATGAGCTGAGCCTGTCTGCAGTGGTCGGAACAACTTCCTTCTACTGTTTCCAGATATCGTCATACCATATACTCTTAAGGGCATTATGAACCTCGCGGTTAAATGCTATCTTTGGTTTGGCTTTATCAAAACATGTCGAGTAAGGTGTCATACGAATTGGAATACTAACCCCTCGCCAATTCTGGCGACGGGGTTAGCATTCCACCCTTCTAGAGGGACACGACATGTACAGTACCTGAAACCCGGGTAAAATCAGACATAGCCTCAGCTCCACAAAATGGATGCTGCCACCACCGACACAAGTCTGCCCTCCTGCTGCTGGGAGTCCTTCCAGCTTGGGAGGTGTGGACAAAGGGTTTCCTGCCAGGGGAGGTGCGTGCACCACCCCAGACAGGATTTTGTGTATTGGTCAGGTAGGGCTTGAAAGAAACCAGACATGCCTGTGGCTCACAAGGAGCCTCGGTGCATATGCCAGTTCAAACCGGTCCTGGGGCACACCAGTCCCGGGCCTGGGGCGAGCTGGACAAAGGATTGGGGGTGTAACCACCCCCCTTCCTGGTCCCACCCATAGGGAGGGACCTAGCAGGTAGTCCGGCCCCTAGAATCCGCTTAAAGGTAGGAGCTGTGTCCTAAGACTTCAGACATCCTGGAATCAACTTAACACTAAGAAGAAGACGGGAACTTCGACGCTCTGCTGCACAGAGGACTGAAGCCAATCTCCCCTGTGGTCAGGGAGTGACCACCTTGCTAACGCAAGCACCATCCAGCGAATCAACGTCTGCTTTGCCGCCGCCTCCCGCCGGAGCCCGAGCCCAGAGACTGACAAGACCTGGACCTCCAGACCTCTCACCGCCCGATCCACAGTCCCTGAAAAGAGGAGACCTGTGGAGGCACCGAGACACGTGGAGCCAGCCATCTTGGAACGACTACGACAAGCTGACAAGTGCAACAACCGAGGCTCCCTCCAAGTTGTGCTTTGGGATCTGAGAAGCCCAACACCCGAGCAGCATCTGCACCAAAGGTGAGCCCTCCAGCATCTCCACGATCTGCGTGGGGCCCTTCTGCATTTTGCCACTCGACGCGCCTAACCGGTTGCTGGCCCGCTGGCTAGTAGCCATCTTGGCGACGAACTTCAAGAAATACACCGCTGGTCTGGTTGCTCCAGACTGGCCCTTGCTCCCCTCCAAAGGAGCAGTCCTTCCGACCTTGCTGGTCAGAACCATCAGCTTATTTCATCTCCTACAACAATTGCTTTTGCCAAGGCTTGTTTGCTTCGATCAAGTCGCCGACACCGCCGACAGCGAGAGCCTGCGTGGGACAGCTCGTGAAACGACTCCTGGACGTCGTCGACCTCCAGGGACCACGTGGCTGCAGAGACAAGCTACACCTTTCTTCCTGTTTGCACCCGACATTGCCTGGTACCCACCTGGTGCCACGCTGGTCACTGGCTAGTGACTGTGAACACTGTCCCCTCTGCTTACAGGTCTTCAACATCTCCGATCCACTCTTGGATCCACTGCATCTCTCCCGGACCGACCGCCTGCAGCATCTTTGTCTTCAGGCTCCACGGAACAGATAGAAGAAACCCGACGCACTTCGAGACCTATGCACCCGCTTCCTGTGGGTGAGGTAAAGCTGGCACGCCTGTGCCCAAGTGTAGTATTACATCTCTAGTGCCTGTGTTCCAAATCTTGAGTTCCTAGTCCATCCGGAAGATCCTCTTTGCAGTAACTTTGTACTTTTTACGCACCCATTGAAACCTATGAGGGCACGCGTGTGACTATTTGCTCTGCACACGCCACCCGTGGACCTCCTGGTCACTAACTGAAGTTAGCTCCTTGTAGGCCCAGCGATTCTAGAGGCCCTAGGCCTTTTCCCTTTTCTGTTCGTGGTACTTATACCACTATTTTAGTATATGGTTCGAGCGGCCACCAGGGCCTATCCATATAAAGTGCAACTTCTGTGTATTCTACTGTAATCTTGTTTGACGATTTGTGCTCCTGTGCTCATAAAGAGACTAGGGGTTACTTTGAGAAATAAATACCTATATATTTTGAATATATATCTGTGTGGTGTCCTTTCATTGGTATAAAAGGGGGTTGCATTTGGTAAAACAGCTGGCTTAACACGTTTCACGAGTTTAGCCTCAAAGACTGCTTAGCCTACGCTACCACTAGGGCAGCTAGTCCGAAAAGGTTGACTTACAACCACACCATAAGGGTTGCTTGGCATGGTACAAGGTGATCACTTTAACTAGTGAGCATCATATACCAGGCCAACTTCTCACATTGGTGAGCAGCGGTTGGATTTGAGCTTGCTGTGTTTTACCATTGTAATCTCTTGGTTACCAATTGAAAGATCACATAGGTACCTGTAGGTACATATAAAACAAGATTAGATATACATAAGTTCTACTGAACTTAGTTGTTGTAGAGCAAAGGGAGTAGCACACCCTGACTACAACTACTAGATAGGTTTAGTAGGTAAACCCAAGTGTAGGTAGATTGCAACACATCCACCCACACTTAAGAGCAATGGCCGGGGCAGAGGGGTCCACTGTACCCATCTCTGTTGAGAGTGACCCCCAGAGGGCACCATCCAGCTTTGCTACCCTTAATCAGAATGAGCTCAGGCATTTGGCAACTCTTAGAGGCCTTAAACAGCCAAAGAACCCTACCTCTGCTGAGCTCAGAGAACTCTTACAGAAAGATGAGAATCAGAGAGAACTCAAGAAAGCTTCCCAGTTAGCCCCCTTAGGGTCAGGAACAGGAGGCCCCCCTTCTGAAGATGCTACAGAGGTACCCAGTTCCAATAGCCATCCCTTAGATGAGAATCATACTACAGGGGAGGAAAGTGGTGAGGATACAGAAAGTAGTGATGATGAAGGGAGAACTAGCCCAGTGCCAAGTATTATACTTGGCCCAGCTAAACTAAGGCTATTGGGGACTGACAATAGGTTTACCCCATTGGATCTCCCCAGTGGACTTAACACAGGGCTTGGGAGGCAAAGGAATCGCTCAGGTGACTCCAATGCTTCTCATGGCTCTAGAGGCTCTCAAGGGCACTCCAGGAAAAGGATGACCACCCCTCAGAGGAGGGAACATGAGGCCAGAATGCAGGAAGCCCAGCTGAGGATCAGGAAGCAGGAGCTAGAAGTAGCCCTGATGGAAGAAAAACTGAACAAGGCTAGGCAACCTAGAGAGAGTGGGTCTATACCCACTGGTGGCAGCATTGTCCCTAAGGACAAAGATAGGGTCTTTGATAATAGGAACCTGTCTAAGGTTGTGCCCCCCTACAAAAGTGGGGATGACATCCACAAATGGATAACTGCTCTTGAGAGAGCCTGCAAAGTACAGCAGGTTCCTGAAGACCAGTGGGCAGCAATCCTCTGGCTCTCCTTTGAAGGAAGAGGCAGAGACAGACTCCTCACTGTTAGAGAAGAGGATGTCAGAAACTACAGAGTCCTGAAGAGTGTTCTGGTAGATGGGTTAGGCTTAACCACTGAACAGTACAGGTTAATGTTCAGAGACACCCAAAAGACACAGACTCAGGACTGGTCTGAATATGTTGAATGTGCCACTAAGGCTTTGGAGGGTTGGTTGCTGGGAAGTAAGGTATCTGATTTTACAGGATTGTATAATTTGATGATGAGAGAACAGATTTTAAATAACTGTAAAAACCAGCAACTGCATCAACACTTGGTTGACTCTGATCTGACCTCTCCCCAAGAATTGGGAAAGAAGGCAGACAAATGGGTCAGAACCAGGGTTAAGCAAAAGAACCAGAACCAGGGCCAAGGGGGTGATCAGAAGAAAACAGACCAAAAGGGTGGAGATCAGAAATCTAAAGACCAGAAGTCTTCAACAGGGCCCCAAACTACTGCTAAGGAGGGTGGGTCCCAACAACAGTCCAAAAAGAAGAAAGAAGGTCAAAAGAAACCCTGGTGCAATCATTGCAAAAATACAACTCACTGGACTAGTGATTGCAAAAAGGGTGGAGCCCCCAACACTGTTGCCCCTACTGTTAGCAGTGTTGGTCCCCAGACAAAGGGTGTAGTGGGAATCACTATGGGAACTGAAGGAGATTCTGACTTAGACAGAACCCTGACACAGGCAGCCTTGATCTGTGATGGGGACATTGATTTGTCCCTGACTGTGAGCCCCAGTAACCTGGGCAAGTACAGACAGACTCCTTTAATTAATGACAAAGTGGCTCAAGCCTACAGGGACACATGTGCCAGTGTCACTATGGTGACACCAGGCTTTGTGGACCCTGGACAGTACATACCAGGTGAGAACTACCTGGTGACCAATGCCAGCAATGCCACTACTTCACATAGTGTGGCAGTTGTTAACTTCTCATGGGGAGGGGTAACTGGCCTCAAAAGGGTTGTGGTTAGTGCAGACCTCCCAGTAGAATGTTTGTTGGGCAATGACCTAGAGAGTTCTCTATGGTCAGAAGTGGAGTACAGGACTCATGCAGAGATGTTAGGTATATCATCACATGTCCTTGCTGTGACCAGGTCACAGGCCAAAAAGTGCCTCACTGAACCTCAGGTCTTGGATCCTGGAACAATGGACCAAGCACCTACCAAGAAGAAGAACAGGAGGGTCAAGGCTGTGCCTTCCCCCCTGCCTCAGAGTGATGATCAGCCTTCCCAGGAAGCTGATCTAGAGGACCCTGAAGGAACTGTCCCTGAAGAGCTTGAACCTGATCAGGTTGAGTTTCTGGGGACAGGGGGACCTTCAAGGGCTGACCTGAGGCAGGCTCAGTTATCCTGTCCCTCTCTTGAACCCCTCAGACAGCTGGCTGCTGCTGAGGCTGCTGGGAATGCTCAAGGTACCCATAAAGTGTATTGGGATGAAGGGCTCCTTTATTCAGAGGCTAGAGACCCCAAGCCTGGTGCTACCAGGAGGTTGGTTATACCTCTGCAATTTAGGGGCTTCCTTCTTACCTTGGCCCATGACATTCCTTTAGCAGGACACTTAGGCCAGAACAAGACTTGGGACAGACTTGTCCCTCACTTTCACTGGCCTCATATGAATGAAGATACAAAGGGGTTTTGTCGCTCCTGTGTGACCTGCCAAGCCAGTGGCAAATCAGGTGGCACAACAAAGGCCCCCCTAATACCACTACCTGTGGTGGGGGTCCCCTTTGAAAGAGTGGGAATAGACATAGTGGGTCCCATGGATCCTCCCACTGCATCTGGGCACAGATTTATACTGGTGGTAGTGGATCATGCCACCAGGTATCCAGAGGCAATTCCCCTTAGGACCACTACAGCTCCTGTTGTGGCCAGGGCCCTGCTGGGAGTATTCTCCAGAGTGGGGTTTCCTAAGGAGGTAGTATCTGACAGAGGTACCAACTTTATGTCAGGATACTTGACAGCTATGTGGAAGGAATGTGGTGTCAACTACAAGTTCACCACCCCTTATCACCCACAATGCAATGGGCTTGTTGAGAGATTCAACAAGACCCTAAAGGGTATGATCAAAGGATTACCTGAAAAGCTCAGGCGAAGATGGGACATCCTTCTACCCTGCCTTCTGTTTGCTTACAGAGAGGTCCCACAAAAAGGAGTTGGCTACAGCCCCTTTGAATTGTTGTTTGGGCACCCTGTGAGAGGCCCACTGTGTTTGGTGAAGGAAGGATGGGAGTTACCTCTCAAAAAGCCTAAGCTAGACATAGTGGACTATGTACTTGGTCTCCGCTCCAGGATGGCTGAGTATATGGAGAAGGCATCCAAAAACCTTGAGGCAAGCCAGGCCTTACAGAAAGCTTGGCATGACCAAAAGGCTGTCTTGGTTGAGTTTCAGCCAGGACAGAAGGTATGGGTGTTGGAGCCAGTGGCCTCAGCAGCACTCCAAGACAAATGGTCTGGACCCCATACAATCCTGGAAAAGAAGGGAGAGGTCACCTACTTGGTCGACCTAGGAACTCCCAGGAGTCCCCACAGGGTACTCCATGTTAACAGGCTTAAAGCATATGTTGACAGGGCAGACATGGGCTTGCTCATGGCTACAGATGAGGGACAGGAGGAAGAGAGTGACCCTCTCCCAGACCTGTTGTCTCAGAACCCTGAAGATGGCTCAGTTGAAGGAGTGACCCTTGGAGGCAACCTCACTGCCCATCAGCAGACTGAATGTAGACAGGTTCTACAATCATTTTCACATATGTTTTCCTTGATACCTAGTCAAACTGACTGGTGTACCCATGTGGTGGACACTGGTGACAGTCTGCCTGTAAAGAACAAACTTTACAGACAACCTGACCACGTCAGGGACTGTATAAAGGCTGAGGTACATAAAATGCTGGAATTAGGTGTCATTGAACCCTCAGAGAGCCCCTGGGCTAGCCCAGTGGTTCTGGTCCCCAAACCTCACACCAAAGATGGCAAGAGAGAGATGAGGTTCTGTGTGGATTACAGAGGACTCAATGCTGTCACCAGGACAGATGCACACCCTATTCCAAGGGCTGATGAGCTCATAGACAAACTAGCTTCTGCAAAGTTTTTGAGCACATTTGACTTAACAGCTGGCTATTGGCAAATCAGATTAGCTGAGGAGTCTAAGGCCAAAACAGCATTCTCAACCCCAGGTGGGCACTACCAGTTTGTGGTGATGCCCTTTGGTCTGAAGAATGCACCTGCCACCTTCCAAAGGCTGGTGAACCAAGTCCTTACTGGGTTGGATGACTTTTGCGCAGCATATCTGGATGACATTGCTGTCTTTAGCTCCACCTGGGAGGATCACCTGATCCACCTGAAGAAGGCTCTTGAGGCTCTGCAAAGGGCAGGCCTCACTATCAAGGCTACAAAGTGCCAGATAGGGCAGAGTAAGGTTGTATATTTGGGCCACCTTGTAGGTGGAGGCCAAGTTCAACCACTGGAGAGTAAGATACAATCCATCAAGGACTGGTCCCCTCCAACCACCCAGACTCAAGTTCGAGCTTTCTTGGGCTTGACTGGGTACTACAGGAAGTTTGTTAAGAACTATGGGTCCATTGTGACTCCTCTTAATGATCTGACATCCAAGAAGATGCCCAAAAAGGTTCAGTGGACAGTAAGCTGTCAAAAGGCATTTGATGACCTGAAGGAGGCCATGTGCTCTGCACCTATCCTGAAAAGTCCTGACTACTCCAAAGAGTTTATTGTCCAAACAGATGCTTCTGAGTTGGGTGTGGGAGCTGTGCTGTCACAACTTAATGTAGATGGTCAAGACCAACCCATTGCTTTTATTAGCCGAAGGTTGACCCCCAGAGAGAAGAATTGGTCAGCTATTGAGAGGGAGGCCTTTGCTGTGGTGTGGGCCCTGAAGAAGCTGAGGCCATACTTGTTTGGCACTCACTTCAAGATTCAGACCGACCATAAGCCCCTCTTGTGGCTAAATCAGATGAAGGGTGAAAACCCCAAACTGCTTAGGTGGTCCATTTCCCTACAGGGGATGGACTTTACAGTGGAGCACCGGCCAGGTACTGACCATGGGAATGCAGATGGTCTCTCCAGGTACTTCCACTTAGGACATGAAGACGAGACTGGTCAAGGCTAGTTTAATGTCCCAGCGTTTGGGGGGGGGGGTTGTGTAGGAGAGTAGGGTCTGCTATCCTATGGTCACCCCAAATTTTTGCTTTTTGCTTCACTGGTTTTTGACATATTGAGGCTGTGGGCCTGCCAATCAGACCCCCAGCCTGCTGTTCTCTCTACTAAATTAAAACTATGCACCCTAGGTGCATAACCAATTGGAAGTGGATCACCCTGTCAGCCCCTGTACCAGTGTACACTAGGTACCCAGGGCATTGGTGTACCCAAGGCCTGCCAGGGGCTGAAGCATGTATTATGCCACCCCAGGCTTGGCCTAACAATTTGACACAACTGGCTGATCACTCAGCTGGGGTAAGTTGGTGTAATCACCTCTTACTTAGGTGTAGTATACCTATACCTAACCTTAAATGGGACACCTGGTAACCTATAAGTCACTCCTATGGCAGGCCTTAACAATCCTGAAGGCAGAGTGCGTGGTTCCATGTGAGATGGTGCTCTGGCATGAGCTGAGCCTGTCTGCAGTGGTCGGAACAACTTCCTTCTACTGTTTCCAGATATCGTCATACCATATACTCTTAAGGGCATTATGAACCTCGCGGTTAAATGCTATCTTTGGTTTGGCTTTATCAAAACATGTCGAGTAAGGTGTCATACGAATTGGAATACTAACCCCTCGCCAATTCTGGCGACGGGGTTAGCATTCCACCCTTCTAGAGGGACACGACATGTACAGTACCTGAAACCCGGGTAAAATCAGACATAGCCTCAGCTCCACAAAATGGATGCTGCCACCACCGACACAAGTCTGCCCTCCTGCTGCTGGGAGTCCTTCCAGCTTGGGAGGTGTGGACAAAGGGTTTCCTGCCAGGGGAGGTGCGTGCACCACCCCAGACAGGATTTTGTGTATTGGTCAGGTAGGGCTTGAAAGAAACCAGACATGCCTGTGGCTCACAAGGAGCCTCGGTGCATATGCCAGTTCAAACCGGTCCTGGGGCACACCAGTCCCGGGCCTGGGGCGAGCTGGACAAAGGATTGGGGGTGTAACCACCCCCCTTCCTGGTCCCACCCATAGGGAGGGACCTAGCAGGTAGTCCGGCCCCTAGAATCCGCTTAAAGGTAGGAGCTGTGTCCTAAGACTTCAGACATCCTGGAATCAACTTAACACTAAGAAGAAGACGGGAACTTCGACGCTCTGCTGCACAGAGGACTGAAGCCAATCTCCCCTGTGGTCAGGGAGTGACCACCTTGCTAACGCAAGCACCATCCAGCGAATCAACGTCTGCTTTGCCGCCGCCTCCCGCCGGAGCCCGAGCCCAGAGACTGACAAGACCTGGACCTCCAGACCTCTCACCGCCCGATCCACAGTCCCTGAAAAGAGGAGACCCGTGGAGGCACCGAGACACGTGGAGCCAGCCATCTTGGAACGAATACGACAAGCTGACAAGTGCAACAACCGAGGCTCCCTCCAAGTTGTGCTTTGGGATCTGAGAAGCCCAACACCCGAGCAGCATCTGCACCAAAGGTGAGCCCTCCAGCATCTCCACGATCTGCGTGGGGCCCTTCTGCATTTTGCCACTCGACGCGCCTAACCGGTTGATGGCCCGCTGGCTAGTAGCCATCTTGGCGACGAACTTCAAGAAATACACCACTGGTCTGGTTGCTCCAGACTGGCCCTTGCTCCCCTCCAAAGGAGCAGTCCTTCCGACCTTGCTGGTCAGAACCATCAGCTTATTTCATCTCCTACAACAATTGCTTTTGGCAAGGCTTGTTTGCTTCGATCAAGTCGCCGACACCGCCGACAGCGAGAGCCTGCGTGGGACAGCTCGTGAAACGACTCCTGGACGTCGTCGACCTCCAGGGACCACGTGTCTGCAGAGACAAGCTACACCTTTCTTCCTGTTTGCACCCGACATTGCCTGGTACCCACCTGGTGCCACGCTGGTCACTGGCTAGTGACTGTGAACACTGTCCCCTCTGCTTACAGGTCTTCAACATCTCCGATCCACTCTTGGATCCACTGCATCTCTCCCGGACCGACCGCCTGCAGCATCTTTGTCTTCAGGCTCCACGGAACAGATAGAAGAAACCCGACGCACTTCGAGACCTATGCACCCGCTTCCTGTGGGTGAGGTAAAGCTGGCACGCCTGTGCCCAAGTGTAGTATTACATCTCTAGTGCCTGTGTTCCAAATCTTGAGTTCCTAGTCCATCCGGAAGATCCTCTTTGCAGTAACTTTGTACTTTTTACGCACCCATTGAAACCTATGGGGGCACGCGTGTGACTATTTGCTCTGCACACGCCACCCGTGGACCTCCTGGTCACTAACTGAAGTTAGCTCCTTGTAGGCCCAGCGATTCTAGAGGCCCTAGGCCTTTTCCCTTTTCTGTTCGTGGTACTTATACCACTATTTTAGTATATGGTTCGAGCGGCCACCAGGGCCTATCCATATAAAGTGCAACTTCTGTGTATTCTACTGTAATCTTGTTTGACGATTTGTGCTCCTGTGCTCATAAAGAGACTAGGGGTTACTTTGAGAAATAAATACCTATATATTTTGAATATATATCTGTGTGGTGTCCTTTCATTGGTATAAAAGGGGGTTGCATTTGGTAAAACAGCTGGCTTAACACGTTTCACGAGTTTAGCCTCAAAGACTGCTTAGCCTACGCTACCACTAGGGCAGCTAGTCCGAAAAGGTTGACTTACAACCACACCATAAGGGTTGCTTGGCATGGTACAAGGTGATCACTTTAACTAGTGAGCATCATATACCAGGCCAACTTCTCACACCGGACATGCGTTCCCTCCAATTGCATTTGCATAGCAGTCTGGCTGCAGCGTTTTGTACCAGTTGGAGGCGTCGCATGACTGCCTGTGATGCCCCAAAATAGAGGACATTACCGTAATCTAGACGGGAGGTGTTTAGTGCGTTGACCACAGTCTTTTGTGTATCGTCCGGGAGCATCCAAATGATTTTTCTGAGCCATCTCAGTATTGTAAAACAGGTAGCTGTGAGGTTGTTGACCTGGGGCTCCATAGTTAGGCCATTATCAATGGTAATGCCAAGATTACGGACTTGTTGCGACGGGGTTGGTAAGGGGCCCATTTCAGATGGCCAGTGTCTAGAATTCCAGAGGTTTTGGTTAGGACCCACTATTAAGACCTCTGTTTTGCTGCCGTTGAGTTTAAGCATATTAGTGCTCATCCAGGTGGCGATGTTCCTGAGGCCTGTCTGCAGGAGGGAGGGGGAATCGTTGACACTATTAGAAAGGGAAAATACGATTTGTGAGTTGTCGGAGTATGTGAACATTTTGAGACCAGCTGCTTCAGCGATCTGGGCGAGCGGGGTTACATAGAGGTTAAAAAGCAGGGGGCTTAACACGGATCCTTGTGGCACTCCATAGGGGGAAAGATGCACATTAGATGCCGCACTGCTGGAGGAGATTTGAAATGTCCTGAGAGTCAGGAAAGATGCGATCCAGTCTAGTGCATTACCTTTAATGCCCATGTTGGAGAGTGAGGCAAGCAGTATGTTGTGAGAGATGGTGTCGAACGCTGCGCTGAGGTCGAGTAGAATCAGTGCAGCTGAGTCCCCTTTATCGACCAGTAGGCGGAGATTTTCCATCACTCCGAGTAGTGTTGTCTCCGTCGAGAAACCGAGGCGGAAACCCGATTGGGAGGGGTGCAGGATGTCGTTAGCCTCCGCAAACCTTGCGAGGTGTTCATGGACATGTTTCTCCAAGATTTTGGAGAAGACAGGCAGGAGGGATATTGGACGGAAGTTTGCCAGGATTTTTGGATCAGCTGATGGTTTCTTGAGTAGAGGTGAGACCATGGCATGTTTCCAGGATGACGGGACCTTAGCCGTGGAGAGGGAGAAGTTCAATGTTTGACATATCACGGCAAGTAGTGGGGTGTGGAGGAGTCTGAGTATTGAGATCGGGAGGGGGTCGGCAGGTGAACCAGATTTTACTTTCCCTAAGATGTCTCGCAGACCCTGAACATCGATCCCGGGCCACGCTGTAAGTGGCTCATAGGACGGATGAGGTTGAGAGGAGATGTCCTCTCCGTTAGGGCCGGGGACTTGCACCCTTTTAGCATGAACCTGGTGCTGTTTTAATATCTCCTGGTAGATTGTCTCAATCTTCGTTGTGAAATATTTCGCTAGTTCTTCACACTGGAAACTGTTCAGAGGAAGAGGTTTGGCTGATGTATTAGAGCCTGCTAACTCTTTTACAAGGTTAAAAAGAGTCTTAGATTTGTTTGTAGCTTCAGAGATAGATTTGGCTACATAGTTGGCTCTTGCCGTGTTACAGGCTTTATGATAAAGCTTGCCCTCGTTTCTATAGTTCGAGCTGGCAACCGGGGAGTAATCTTTCCTCCAAAGGCGTTCTAGGCGTTTGCATTTGGATTTTGTAGCCTTCAGTTGCTCATTATACCATAAGGCAGGGGAGTTATGAGGGATGGATTTTTTGTGAGCTTGGGGCAGGCAAATGTCTAGGGCACCTAGGAGCCATTTGTTAATTTTGGTGGCTACGATCTCTATGTCTTCGGTGTCAAATATTTCATCCAGAGGGGCAGCGATTAGGACGGACGCGAATTGGTTTATGTCCATTTTTTTCCAATTTCTTGTGAAGGACTTGCTTGTCCCGCTCGGAAGGCTAGAAGTCGTATGATCATCCACGTTGAATTTTATTAGGAAGTGGTCTGACCAATCTAGGGGCAGAGCAGGTTGGCAGTGTAGCAGGGGAAGGCTGGAAAAAATAGGGTCCAGGAGGTGGCCCCCTTTGTGTGTTGGGCCCGAGTTCCATAAGGTGAGGTTCATGGCGGCCAGGTCATGAACTAAATTGTTTCCTGGTTTGTTTGTTGGGTCGTAGACCAGTAGTTGTATACTAGGCAGCGCACAACATTGACAACAAAGTCAACGGCTGAAGAGGGCTGATCCAATGCCTACTGCTGATTTTTCTTGTGGTTTCTGCCTGCTACCAATGTTCCAACCTTATGCACCAAGAATGAAAGACCAAGCATTAAACTTTGATGTAGAACAGGAGCAAGAAAGGGATACCAATCTAGTGTCTAAATTACACAAAGTGAGACCAGATAACCTGGACTCAATCCAGGCTTGGCCACTTGACAAAATTGTATGATCCTAGGCTATTATGTTATTTTATTGTGCCTCCAATTTTCCATTATTGCATATGAGAAAACCTTGAAATATGTGATGCTGTACACAAATCTCTCTTGTGTTTGACTTAATTGACTCTAATGCTACTCTGCGTAAAATAAGAACAAATCCCCCAGATAGGGTGCACAGGACAACTGACTGGCCACTTAGTTCACTAATGGTATTGTCATTGAATGCTTCTAAGTTCCTGTTTGTAAACTCACTTTTAAAAAGGCCTCTCAATGCAGTGATATAATCTAACGTACTAAGGTGAAACGTGTGTCAAACAATATATACTTGTTTTAATTTTGAAGACCTTTTATCACATTTTTCCAAAATATTTGTTGCATGATTTCCATACCGTGACTGTTTTGTCTCCAGAAGCCACTCAGATGTATGGGCATAACTTTTTATTTGACCTCTGGCGTTAGCCAGCGAGGGCTGAATTGCACTCTCTGCATTTACAAAAGTGCGCATGCACACATCTCAGCCATTCAGTGCTTGCTGAATGAGGCCTTCGCGGTGTCCTGCAGGTGTTTCAGAATATTTCTGCAGACTCCTGCAGCTGAGGGAATTGGATGGAGCTAAAAATATACTCCCAGTGCTCCAGTGCTGTAAGAGCTCACGTGGTCCTAGTAGGCAGTGGTGCTGGAACATGTTTCCGACTGGTGTTGCTGCCATCAATGTTACATCTCTAAACTCATAGGGATTCTGAAAAATCCAAGCATCACAAATAAATAAGTGTCACAAATGAGCCACACCAATTCAGAGGGAGAATGGTCATCGTGTAGCATTTAGAAGCACACTTTTACAAATATATTAATAACGCATGCTGATTTAGCTACTATTGTTTACAGACAGCACATTTTTAATTGAAATGACCAGTACATTTGCACAGACATACAGTTTTACTGATTAAACTATATTGCCCACAATGTGTGGAAATTGGTTTCAGTGACTATTTGTCATGTGTGCATCTGCAACTAAACCCTCTTGATTTGAATTGACCCTATTAAAATCTTTGATAAAATCACACTTTAGAATGAGAAAAAACGTGCTTCATTTGTGCTGCCCTGCTGTTTATTTATTTTGAAATATTTGTACAGTTCATTTATAGGGATTTAAAAGTGTGTGTTAGAGGAAAATGGCATCCAACAGCTTTATCTTTCACAATCACTTTCCCATTAGCTCCAAGAGACCGTTTTGTGTACCTGCGCTGTATAAATGCTTATCACAGAACATAACACATAACGTCAGCAAGATTTTAAGAGTTCACTTACAAGATTCTTACACTTTGCAGTAAGTGAAAGAAAAGTAAACACCAGCCGCCTGCTAAAACAATAAGCAGCACTTTGTCAGTAAACTAGACTGACATTTGACCTCTGTCTTTGAATGCACAGCAAATGTGATACGAGTCATCTTTGGCATGGATATTTAGGTGCCCTCTCAGGGCTCAAGGAGGTATTGTAGTTTGCACCCCTCCTACATCTAGGCCCTGGTGCATTGCACCAGCTGCACCACTGGCAGCTACGCCCCTGGTCCCTAGCAACCACCACCCCACATACTTTAGGTGCAGTGGCAAGCTGGCAATGGTATGCCTCCTTTACTCAGTCAGTAGATTAGGATAAGCAGTCAAGACTTTGCTCAAAGAGGTGATGTGGCGCAAGTGTGGGTACAGTACAGAATAATGATTACAGCTGCAATACGGATTTAAATTTGCAGCTAGATATGAGTGATAACTCGAAGTCTTAACAATATTTTAACATACTTATAATTGCAGTTCAAATGGTAGATTCCACAAGCAGAAAACACGATCAACTCGATATATGCTTAATAAATATCTAGCATTTGCTAAACTCAGACTACAATTAGAATGGAGAGAGGCAGAACCAATGCAATTCAGGAACTGAAAAGGCAATATGGTACAAAAATTACTATAACAATTTACTAGGGACTTATAAGTACAATAAATACGCCAATTGGGGATAAGCCAATGTTACAATGTTTTAAGGAGTGAGCACACACACTTTAGCACTGGTTACACTGCAACCACATGGTGAAATGGTAGAAAATAGCAGACATAATGCACGGAGGAGTGTGCCTGCAAGGTATAATTAACACTCACTTGATGTGTCAACTGTAGTAGTCAATCACTCATAAGCCCATTTCTATATCTTGTGAGGTGTTAGAGTGACTTTCTCAGGTGATTGCTGTGAGAAATTGGGTTACTGGTTGAGGGGGGTGACACACTTCTGAAGCAGAAACCACAATCCTTGTCAGGGTGACTCACAGTACCAGAACACATCACTTCAGGAGAAAGGGCTGACCCTTACTTTCCTGCACCACCATGCGTATAGCGCATCATGGTCTCCTGTGGCAGGGGTTGCAGTGGGAACAGGTTCGCCTGCAGGAGGGCACTTATGATCTCATGACACATAGCTTCAGGAGGAGGAACTGACCCTTGCCTTCCTGCACCGCTGTGCTCATAGCACTTCATGGTCTCCCGTGGCACTAGATGCTCACAGGCCCTGCCCAGGTCAAGGGCGGGTCTGTCCTGTGCCATCAGATTCTGTATGAGGCTGGGCCACCCCTCTAATGTCAGCCCTTGGTCTACCTTAATTACAGCAAAAGCAAACCTACTTCAAATTGCCGTATATATTCACTACCAAAGGTGGAGCTTTACTGAACTCCGGTTAATTTGGAAGCGAAAAGCCACGAGAACTTGACAGGGAAAAGGAATAAAAGTTCCAAGCTTATCCCCTCAGACTTAGTAGGCAAACCTTAAACTGATATGACTCTTGAGGATATAGATACATTAATTGAGAAGGTGGAAATGCTCTTGGGGATGGGGTGACAAAAAGAGAACCCAGGACCAAAGTCAAGTGGCTGGTAAGATGTATCCCTTTTTAATTAATAAGTCTAAACGTAAAATGTCAAGATATCTTGAAAAACCAGCTGGCTTGGATACTTTCCTGTCTATTATATCCCATATGGACACTGGAGAATCCTGGAGAGTTACAAAATCTACGGACAACCCAGCTGTACCTATGGAGCCTGTAATCTCATGTACAAACAGTTATTCAGTCCTGTCAGAACTCCATCCATGAAATGGCCCAGAAGAGACACTACAGTGAACAATAGCAGAGGCTAAATTGGTGGGTCAAACTGCTACGGGCCTTTGCAAGGGGTCACCTGGTATTGATGGTATTGATGAAATTGATACCTTGGTCAGGAGACTTCAGTCTGAGGTTAGTGATTTGAGATCACAATTAGTACTCTTGTCATCTAAAGTTGGACAATTAAGGCAATCTAAGCTGTACAAAACCCCAGTGAGAGACAGAGCTTCCAGCAATCTCCCTAATTGCACATACTCTACCTTAATAGATATATGCATTTGATGCAAATCTGCAAGAGATAGGTTTTCTTATGGTCTAGGGAGCATGGATCAGACTAACGTACCCCCTGCTTCAAATTCCCAAGTCCATCATACAACAGATGTTAGATCCACATGGGTAGGTCCAGACAGGATTAAGGCTCCAGTAAAGACCAGTATGGTACACACACACACTTAGCCCCAGCACACTATTATCAGAAAGGTACAATCCCCAGTTTGCAAAGGGTAGGGTTCTTAGTGGAGAGGGGCAGGGAGACGTAGCTACTGATTTTGCAAGTGTTTATCTAATAAATGTGCCCAAGTTAAATGAGGGGGCAAGAGAAAATTAGGATTCACTTACAAATAAATACACTCACTTGATAAGATATGTGCACAAATATTGTTCGCTAATTTGTTCCGACATTGTCAGAGTGAACAGATTTCACTATTCAGGTACAAATTACTGTGATAATATAGAGCATTAAATTTGGCACATACACTTGGTGGACGGCATAGTGGGTTTGTGTCTAAGGAAAAATCCCCCCGCCAGGCTCTTTGATTCAGTTAAATCAATCAATCAATCAATCAATCAATCAATCAATCAGTCACTTGTAAAGTGCACTACTTACCTGTGAGGGTCTCAAGGCGCTGAGGGGAGGGGGGTGCTGGTACTGCTCGAAGAGCCAGGTCTTGAGGAGTCTTCTGAAGGTGAGCAGGTCTTGGGTCTGTCGCAGGTGGGTAGGGAGGGTGTTCCAGGTCTTGGCAGCGAGGAAGGAGAGGGATCTGCCGCCGGAGGTTGTTCGTTGGATGCGGGGGACAGCTGCGAGGGCGAGGCTGGCGGAGCGAAGCTGGCAGGTGGGGGTGTAGAAGCTGAGTCTGCTGTTCAGGTAGGCTGGTCCGGTGTTGTGGAGTGCTTTGTGTACGTGGGTGAGGAGCTTGAAGGTGATCCTCTTGTTGACGGGGTGCCAGTGCAGGTGTCTCAGGTGGGGGATGATGTGACTGCGATGAGGGATGTTGAGGATCAGTTGGGCGGAGGCGTTTTGGATGCGTTGTAGTCGTCGTAGGTGTTTGGCAGGAATTCCTGCGTAGAGTGCGTTGCCGTAGTCCAGCCTGCTGCTGACAAGGGCTTGGGTCAGCGTTCTTCTTGTTTCGGTCGGGATCCATTTGTAGATCCTGCGGAGCATGCAGTGGGTGTTTTAGCAGCCTGAGGAGATGGCGTTGACCTGCTTCGACATGGAGAGGGAGGTGTCGAGGATGAATCCTAGGTTGCATGCGTGGTCCGTGGGTTTCGGTGCTGTTCCCAGTGTGGTCGGCCACCAGGAGTCATCCCTGGCAGAGGGGGTGGGGCCGAGGATGAGGACCTCTGTCTTGTCTGAGTTCAGTTTCAGACGGCTGCTCCTCATCCACTCGGCGACGGCCTTCATTCCCTCGTGGAGGTTGGTTTTGGCGGTGTGCGGGTCCTTGGTGAGGGAGAGGATGAGCTGAGTGTTGTCGGCGTAGGAGATGATGTTGAGGTCGTGCTGGCGGGCCACTTGTGCGAGGGGAGCCATGTAGACTTTGAACATCCTGCAAACACTTGCCTTGCCCCCTAGCTGTAGAGAGGAACTAGAGACGTCAATGGTCGACTGACTCAGCATGAGTTTTCCCCGTAACACATCCTACAAGGTAAAACAGGGAGTGAAGACTTGCCCAAAGACCCAATTAGGGGGGTTTGGTAGGATCTACGGGGCAACCCCTGAGGCAAACTTTTCCACTCTACAGCACCCGGAAGTAACCAAAAATGCAAGTAACATCACTATCCTGTCCTGCAATGTGACAGGTTTGAAACACAAACGTGGTGACCCTGACTGGTGCAAATACATTGATTGCTTTGACATTTCAAGAGACATGGTGTCTGGACCAAGTGTATAAAGCGAGCTATCTGAATTTTTGTATCCCTGCCCACCACATAGGTTGAGGTCGCTCTGCTGTAGGCCTAGCAATTTGGGTTCACTTGCCATTGATTGTAGATTTAGGGCTACTTGACACAGCCTCTACTGACATAAAGGGTATCTCCTTCACCAGCAAAGCCGGTCAAATAATGCACATACACAATATCTACAATAGAGTGGTCAAAGGGAGTGGAGAAACACCTACATTGAAGCATTATTTTGTCACCCAGGGAAAACATTGTTTCCATGCCTCCCTGATTATCAAAGGTGACTTCAGTACTACCTTTGAGCCATTAGATACCTATGGTGAATCCCCCAGCAATGTCGAGGATGAGGAATGGGGTATCCCTGCTTTGGAGATGTCTCCTGTGAAGCAGCGCATGGACACCGCATATCTACTGTTTTCACTCACTTCATCCTATGGCCTGCGGGACTGTAATGGCTGCGCTTGATCAGATCATCAAGATCATTGTGCTTAAATTTGGCCAGGCCAAGCAAGCACGATCAACTATGTCCTTGTTCCTTTGCCCCTATGGAGGTTTGTGGAAGATATTAAGGTGGTTGCAGGGACAGAAAGCGGCCATAATGACATTGATTGTACATTGGTGGATATCAAAGCAGCTGCAGTGGATTTCCCGCTGTCACTCACCAGGGACATTAGGCTTGCAAATAATAGGTACACAGTGAAATGAGCTTGAGTCTCTACCCAGCCAAAGATTTTGGAAGTTATATATTAAGCTCTTACTACCGCCATGGAGGACATTGACAGTTTGCTGAATCCTGAGACTAGAAATCTTTGACATCCTTGTTATACAGAAGGATATTTATACCACCATTGGTGATTGTTTTCAGCGAAATTATAGGAGGACCTATCCAGCCACCATTGAACCAAGTAACACATAGTTTAATGAGGAGTGTAGGGCTGCTAATAAGGAGTTGTTTTCTGCTCTAAAAGGCGGAAGGTCCGACCTCATAAGATCCAAGCGGACCCATTACAAAGAAGTGCAGGTGCAGGCTCATACGGTTTGGGACACCCAACTGTGGGACCTCATTTTTAACATGGTTGAATCAAAAGATAGTCAAATATTTTGGAAGCTAGTGGCCAATGGGAAAAGCTAGCTTGAATAAACATATTCAATCCCAGCTGTGGAGGAAGCATTTTACAGATCTATATGACAACGTAGGTGAGGTAGACCCTGTTAACACCATCTTACTAAACCCAATAACACCTAGCTCCGAACCCGGTTTGACCATTGAGCTAGAGGCTACTATGAGAACATTGTCCCAGGCTGTGGCCCCGGATGGGTTCCCTGGGGATCTCTTTATTGCTGACACTGAAAGCTGAGTGGCATATTTCAATAGACTTGCAAATGCAGTACTTCAGGGCGCTGAGACCCCACCTCTTGGAAAGCAGCAGAGATTGTACCCATTGTCAAAAACTGCTTAAAAGATTTATCACACAATTGCAGGCCAATTAGCTTAATAGATACTTCTAAAAAAATATTCTGATGACAAATCATGAACATGGATTGAAGATGCTAACACCCTGTCAAACCTCAGGCAGGATTCAGAAAACAAGTTAGCACCATAGACCAGGTGTTCAGATTTATGACTATCTTTTAGAAAACAGTGATTATCCAGAAAGCCTACTTGTATGCAGCGTTTGTGGATCTCAAAACTGCATATATAATTTAGTTCCCTGTGACAAGCTTTGGGAGACGACTAAGAATATGGGGATTACCCTGCCATTGTTTGATACTCTAATTCAACTGCATTTGGATACCTATGCCCAAGTTCAGTGGGGCTAGCAAGGCAAGCTCACTGAACAAATTAGGGTCAAAAGAGGGGTGCACCAGGGATGCGTGCTAACCCAACTCTCTTTTCCTTGTATTTGAATGATGATGTGGCCCACCATGGAGCAGTGCAGGAGTGACACCCCAATGATCTCAGGCTTCAGAACCCCAATACTTTTATTTGCAGATGACACCATACTGGTCTCTAAAACACCAGCAGGTATACACATTTTGATGGACCAGTTTGCAGCTTTTTGCAAACATCGTGGTTTGCAAATAAACTAAGTTTATGTCCTTTAGCTCATATAGGGCCTTTAAATGGTCTATTAATCTGAGTGCCCATAGACTCTAAAGTATGTATCCTTTTGACTACCTGCACATCAGGTTTACTTCTAAAAATGTCCTGGCTCCCCCAAATCAATAAAAGCGGCCTAAGTCGATGTCACTATGCCTCAGGGACGCGAAGGCTTTATACTTCCTGAAAAAACAGGCAGATTTCACCAGAACTTAACATCTACCAGTTAAAGGCGGTAGGGAGTGCTCTATATGAAGCTGAACTGTGGGGTCTCACCAGGCTATCATCTTTGTCATCCACTAAAAGCAATTTTTTAAGATCATTACTAAATTTACCTAAGAGCACCCCAACACTCCCTAGCTGTGGGCCACTTTTGTAAAGTCAATTATGAACAAGGCCAAACTTTAGTTCACTGCATACTGGAGGAGACTGAGGAGGACCCCGGTTCTGGACGATTACTACAAAGCATTTGAATAAATAGTTCAAGTGGGCAAGGGAAACAAGATAAAATGGGTCATCAATCTTAAGACTTTACTTACACAACTGGGTTTGGTTGACTATTGAGTAACTGAGTCCCACCTGAAACCCCTATCCAGGGCTTGTGTAAAGGAACTGTACTGGACCCTCGCTTGGGGCTTGGAAGTTAGTGGTTAGAAGGTAGGTACCCTCACTGTAGATTAGATGGACCTCAAAAATCACTGCAGGCTTGAAGATTTCCTTGATTTTATCTAGGTACCCAGGAAACTTTATATTAAGTTTCGGTTTGGCACTTTCCTGTCAAATCTTTCTTCAATAAGTGGAAGGTTACTTTTGATTAGAGCAGTGTATGCCCAGTTTGCCTACAGCCAGACGAGACACTCTCACATTATTTCTTTTTCTGCCCTGAGCTATAACCACCTAAGAAAACTTTAGTTAGTCCCGATTAGCAGGCAGCTCGGCACTAGACAGTGCTATGCGGCATACAGGCTCCTTCATAGAGAAACCAGAGAGGTGATTGTGTGCACTGTAGGTAAGTTCCTACACTGGATCTGGATCATAAGAACAAGCATTATGTTCTAAATGTAATAAGCTGTTCTCTAGTGGCATAGGACGCCATACCCTCAGGCCTAGATCATCCTGTCTGTTTCCTTGTTCATGCAAGCTGACCACCCTTCTGTATTACCTAGATGTTTGCACTTTACTCTCTGCACCTTATAATTTTCTTTGGTCGCATATGCTCATCTCCAAAACTGATGCTGCTCTTTATAGGGGGAACAACCTTTACAACGCAACTTTTACAACGCACTACACTTACAACGCATTTTTTACAACGCAAAATCCATTACAACGCATTCCATTACATAGCATGACTCTACAACGCATTTTTAAAAACTACCTTTACAACGCATTCCATTACAACGCATACTACCTTTACAACGCATACCATTACAACGCATAATATTACACTACACTATCCAACACTTACCCTACTGTTGCACCCCCTGGAGTTAGAATAGTAATTTTTACCCCTATACTATCCAACACTTACCCTACTGTTGCACCCCCTGGAGTTAGAATAGTAATTTTTACCCCTATACTATCCAACACTTACCCTACTGTTGCACCCCCTGGAGTTAGAATAGTAATTTTTACCCCTATACTATCCAACACTTTCCCTACTGTTGCACCCCCTGGAGTTAGAATAGTAATTTTTACCCCTATACTATCCAACACTTACCCTACTGTTGCACCCCCTGGAGTTAGAATAGTAATTTTTACCCCTATACTATCCAACACTTTCCTACTGTTGCACCCCCTGGAGTTAGAATAGTAATTTTTACCCCTATACTATCCAACACTTTCCCTACTGTTGCACCCCCTGGAGTTAGAATAGTAATTTTTACCCCTATACTATCCAACACTTACCCTACTGTTGCACCCCCTGGAGATAGAATAGTAATGTTTACCCCTATGCTATCCAACACTTACCCTACTGTTGCACCCCCTGGAGTTAGAATAGTAATTTTTACCCCTATACTATCCAACACTTACCCTACTGTTGCACCCCCTGGAGTTAGAATAGCAATTTTTACCCCTATACTATCCAACTCTTACCCTACTGTTGCACCCCCTGGAGTTAGAATAGTAATGTTTACCCCTATACTATCCAACACTTACCCTACTGTTGCACCCCCTGGAGTTAGAATAGTAATTTTTACCCCTATACTATCCAACACTTTCCTTACTGTTGCACCCCCTGGAGTTAGAATAGTAATTTTTACCCCTATACTATCCAACACTTACCCTACTGTTGCACCCCCTGGAGTTAGAAAAGTAATTTTTTCCCCTATACTATCTAATACTTACCTTAAATGCAATTTAATATTATGCGTTGTAATAGTATGCGTTGTAAAGGTAGTATGCGTTGTAATGGAATGCGCTGTAAAGGTAGTTTTTAAAAATGCGTTGTAGTGTCATGCTATGTAATGGAATGCGTTGTAATGGATTTTGCGTTGTAAAAAATGCGTTGTAAGTGCATGTGTTGTAAATGTGTCCGTTGTAACGACATACATCCCTTTATAGCCATCCTTGCAAGCAGTTCATCCTTATGTATTACATAGATGCTTGGACTTTACAACGAATACCATTACAACGCATAATATTACACTACACTATCCAACACTTACCCTACTGTTGCACTCCCTGGAGTTAGAATAGTAATTTTTACCCCTATACTATCCAACACTTACCCTACTGTTGCACCCCCTGGAGTTAGAATAGTAATTTTTACCCCTATACTATCCAACACTTACCCTACTGGTGCACCCCCTGGAGTTAGAATAGTAATTTTTAACCCTATACTATCCAACACTTACCCTACTGTTGCACCCCCTGGAGTTAGAATAGTAATTTTTACCCCTATACTATCCAACACTTACCCTACTGTTGCACCCCCTGGAGTTAGAATAGTAATTTTTAACCCTATACTATCCAACACTTACCCTACTGTTGCACCCCCTGGAGTTAGAATAGTAATTTTTACCCCTATACTATCCAACACTTACCCTACTGTTGCACCCCCTGGAGTTAGAATAGTAATTTTTACCCCTATGCTATCCAACACTTACCCTACTGTTGCACCCCCTGGAGTTAGAATAGTAATTTTTACCCCTATACTATCCAACACTTACCCTACTGTTGCACCCCCTGGAGTTAGAATAGCAATTTTTACCCCTATACTATCCAACTCTTAACCTACTGTTGCACCCCCTGGAGTTAGAATAGTAATTTTTACCCCTATACTATCCAACACTTTCCCTACTGTTGCACCCCCTGGAGTTAGAATAGTAATTTTTACCCCTATACTATCCAACACTTACCCTACTGTTGCACCCCCTGGAGTTAGAATAGTAATTTTTACCCCTATACCATCCAACACTTACCCTACTGTTGCACCCCCTGGAGTTAGAAAAGTAATTTTTTCCCCTATACTATCTAATACTTACCTTAAATGCAATTTAATATTATGCGTTGTAATGGTATGCGTTGTAAAGGTAGTATGCGTTGTAATGGAATGCGCTGTAAAGGTAGTTTTTAAAAATGCGTTGTAGTGTCATGCTATGTAATGGAATGCGTTGTAATGGATTTTGCGTTGTAAAAAATGCGTTGTAAGTGCATGCGTTGTAAAAGTGTGCGTTGTAACGACATACATCCCTTTATAGTCATCCTTGCAAGCAGTTCATCCTTATGTATTACATAGATGCTTGGACTTTACACTTTGCACTTTATGATCATTGCTGGTCGCATATGCCCATGTTTACAGCTGATAAAAGGTTCCCTTATAGCCATGTCTCTGTGCAACATGGAGGCAATTTGTATTGCTCATTTATTATTATAATTGCTGGTTCCTTGTGATTATTTTTGACCTCTATACTCCCAGGTGAGATAATGGTCTCTGGTAATCACTGATCAAGTGTAGTATAGTGTGAACAATACTATGAGACAAGGCCATCCAGAACAAGTACTCTAATGATTTTATGTATGGTTGTATGCTTTCAGGGTTTTTAAAACAAAATAAGTTTTTATTGATTGATTTATTAAGGTTCACAATCAACTCTGGGTAACCCTAAAATCTATTACCGTAATAGTGTTAGTGGAGCACTTATCATATGCATTTGTTATGTATCAACAATTATGGTAACTAAAAAATAAGCATGACAGGTGCCCCCATATGCTACAAATATCTATCCTTAATTTGTTTGGAGAGACCAATTAGCAACATCGCTGGGTGTAACTATGCAACATAAAAACAAGAAAAAGCTGTCACAAGCTAGTTTGTGCAGGAGGGGCGTAGGGTGGCTACCCACTTGAGTGTACAATGAGGAGACTCATGGATAGTCTCTCCAATTTTAAGGTACCCCAAAGGTGTCTAACAGGAGCACCAGATGTGCACTTTAAGGGAACAATTAGTATGATAGCTCCCTTGATGCTTACCAAAGTTGACATCAGAAAAATGGCTATCGGTTTTTGCTTTGTTCGCCATAAGTTGACAGGGTATGCTCAGACGTGAGTCCCTTGCTCACTTTGCCACTGGATTCAAGCAAGCCTGGCTGAAGACGGCTGAAATGCCAGAAACCGGTCCTAGGAAGCTTGTTTCCGGTCCAGGGAAGACATGGCTTGGCAGTTCGGGCTGGACTGTTCCCATGAGGCACAGGGTCAGACTGATTTGCATATGGCCATGTCTGAACTGGGGTGGCAGAGTGGGCTAAAGAACGGTGATGGATTAAACCCAGATCAGTTGACTGGGGGTGAGTGCTTGCAATGTTCAACACTTCGTCCATCATTTCCTTTGGTTTTTGCATCGGGTGATTCTGGACATTCATCCCTACAGCATCTAAAATATGTGGTGTCCTATTTCCATTTCGTATCTACCTTTAGGTTTCAATCCCTGATGGCTGCTCTTTTTAAACGTATGGGGAGGAGGCACAATTATTAGCTGATGTTGTGCCACAAAAAACTGCTCCTGCACAGGGTACAGATCTGCTCTCTTGTACAAGTATGACCAGACATGCAAAATGCAGAGAACATGACGTGTGATAAAGTTGAAGCATCACCTAATGTTTCACCTCTTCCCTTGGATCTCCTAAAGCCAAAGTACGGTTGAGGATGTTGTAGTAAATGGCAGATAAACCTCTCACATTCCTAACTTGGGTCTGTAGCATCTCAAGAGAGGAAGCAGATCAGTATTCACTCTCCCACAGTTACATCAGGTGTATATAACTTGTGTCCTCGGAACGTATTACTTAAGACGTCATATCTCTCATGACATGTTCTATGACATCATTGATAAAAGCACTGCAACATCTAAAATGACATGCTAAGGGTGCCCTGGACAGGGCAACAGGGCACCCATTTTATAAAAAATATTTTAAAAATAGCTGCCACTTTTGACATCTTGGGAGATGGCTGGGGAGCAGGCTCTTTCTGTGGGGGCATTGGGGCTCTACAGTAGCACCCAACAGGTTAGCAAGTTGTGGGCACGCACTTTTAAACAAATATTTTAAAATATTCCTCCCCTACTGCCCCAACTTACAAAAAAAAATTGAATATCACTAAAAAAGTCCTTTGTTATCCAGAGGTTATGAACTGCATGTATCTCACTTCTGAACACTGTACATTCCATGTGCCACACATACACCATGTAGTTTCAATTACCCTGTGCACTCCAGAAGTCATCTGGAAAATAAATGTGATGGAACCAAAAACCCTACGTTTCAAAGAAGAAGATATAGAGGAACTTGTCAGAAGACCATGTACACTCAACATCTGGAGCAATAAAAGTAACTCAGGCCAACAATCTGAACTTGATAAATTCACCAGACTGAAGAAAAAAAACAGATCAGGACTGCACTACATGGAGAGGTGCTTTTAGAGCACTTCAGAGAGGGAACCATCCCTCTAGGACTTCAAGGGAAAAACATATCAGTAACCTTTATGGAAATTTCAGAGTACCTCAGAGATTTCAGCCATATCGGAACTAAATGTTAATGCGATTGGATGTTGCTATTAATTAAGATGGCTGAAAAATTGAGCATCAAAGAATTAGAAATAATTAAAGAACTTAAAGAGTCACTGCTGTCAAATGTGCCAATTGTAGAAAGCATAAGTTCTTTTGAACAAACTAGGGAAAGATAACACCTCATTCGAGAAAAGCACAGAAGATTGCAAAAAAGCTAAATTACAAAGAGAAATTAGCAACTTCATTGTGAAGAGAGTCTATCCATACCTTGTCAAAGATTTCTATAAACAACTAGAGAACACAAGTGTATTGAGACAGTTCTGAGGAAGGGGCAAAAATTAATTCCTTTCCTTCTCAAACACCTTCTCTTATTCAGACAGTTCAAGCAATGCTGAGCCCTCGGCCAATGCCATATATAACCAACAAGGCCAATCATCTTCTGTTCAGCCATCATTTTTTACAAATGGGATGACGACATCCGAGGGGACGAAACAGAGGGAGACGATGGTACAATCAGAACCAATATCAAGGAGAAATTATCACAAGTAGACAAACGTACAGGTGTTAAAGCCAAAATTGATTCTGATATACAACCTTTTGGGGCAGTTATTGGATCAGGATGAGACAAAATTACTAAAGAGGTAACTGTTGTTTGTTCCAACAACCCACCCAGATTATACACAGATCCGATTAGAAATGCTGCAATTATTCAGAAAAATGCAATGGCAGGTTTTCTTTTCGAAACATGCATCTGAACAGAACAATTTCTCTGGTCTAAAAGAACCATCTAGTTCTTATCCTGCCACAGCCAATATGCCGCTTGAACTAGATATGTAATGTGAGACATTGACATATTGGAAAGGAAAAAGCAATACACGATGGAATTTATCCAAAGTAGAACAAGAAGCCATGATAAGACTCAAACATGACCAAGATATAATTGTATTAAGTCGCTGGACAAAGGCGGTGTTATTGTAATTATGGACAGAAGCAAGTATGAATCGGAGGTGGAGCGCCAACTCAATAATGAGAACCATTATAAGAATCCCAGTGCAATGCTAGCTACCAAGATAATGGAATTAATTTTTTAAGTTAATGAAAGTGGATGTCCGTGAAATAAAGAAGCAACATATCTGCTCCATGGCCATCTCAGAATGTCATTGATCTATATCCTCCCAAAAAGACATAAGGACCCTGTCAGTCCACCAGGGAGACCTATCATCTCAGGGGTCAATTTGCTTTAAGAACGTCTGGCGAAATATGTAGACATCTTTTTGGAACCTCTCATCTCTGAGATTTCAAGTTGCCTTAGCGATACTATGCAGACAATTAACATCCTAGAAAGTATGGTATTTGATGCTTCCTTAAATACATTTGTCACCGTCAATATTGTAAGTCTCTACACAAACATCCCCCAGGACAGCAGACAGGAAGCAATGGAGGTTTTCCTTGAACAAAAAAAATCTCCACATGAAGTTGCCACGGGTTTTCTGTTAAAACTGGCTGAACTTTGTTTGAAATTAACCAACAATTCTACCTACAAATCAAGAGGACCACAATGGGTTGCCCCTTCACTCCTGAGATGACTATCATGGTCATGGCGATGTATGAGGAAATATGGATTTACAGCAACAATCCCTATAGATAGTACATCCACATATGGAAATGATACATCGACAATGTATTCATGATTTGGAGAGGACCAGATTGAAAGAAATCATAGATTTCCTTAGATAGTTAAATAGGAGATGCCCTGATTTCAATTTTCCATGATTTTCAACAAAAAAGAGATCAATTTTTGGGATATCAAGGTAAAACATGAAGATAACATAATATACACACCACTGTACACCTAGGAGTTAGACAGAAATACATTCACTCACTATTCGAGTTTCCACCAAAGAAATCTGCACGATAATTTACCCTTCAGCCAATTCCTGAGGATTCGAAGAAATGATTCCAAAAAAGAGGATTATTTCACTAATGCACGGGATTTTATGAGTAAACCACAACAACGCAATTATCCAAAAAGCTACTCAAAAGAGCTCTAAAACAAGCATGGTACACACCCCAAGAAACCTTACAGGAACCAAAGTACCGCAACGGCAACAACTCCATGGTATGCGTGACTACACTCTCTGGTACCACCAGTGAAGTGAAAGGACCATATGCAAAAATTAGACAATCATCAGCAGCCTTGATAAATTGAAAGACGTCCTGCTTTTCGCTCTAAAAAGGAACAGAAATCTTTGGGACAACTTGGTGAGAGCCAAATACGGTCCGTAAGATGGAAACAGTGTCCTTGTGAACAATGTTTGATTCACCTCCCATAAAAGGACACCATAAATGTGGCAACTGAACATCCTGGGAAAGTATAATTGAAGGGGAAATTCCTTGATCAAGGTACAACAATCAAGCACTCTGAATTTTACAAACTGCAATACTACAAATGTGGTATACTGTGTGGTATGCCCATGTGACTAGGCATATGTGGTAAAAACATCACAGGTGATCAGAAAAAGAATCACACAACACAGATCACACCAAAAATGAAAAGTACAAAATTCCCCAATGGTTCAAAACTATACACAAATGAACCATGGATTTTCCTAGATCAAATGGACAGTATTAATACATGTGAAAGGCCAGAATATTTATTCCATCCTTTCTAGGGTGGTGGCAAATATGATTCTCCACCTCCGTATTTCCTCCCATGGGTTAAATGAAATAAACAAGATAGCCACTGCCTCATATAAATCTCTATAGAGAGCAAATAGTATCCCTGTAACACACGAGGCGAACAAATAGAAGATTGTTCCCCCAAAATATCTTTACAAACACCATGTGACAATCATGCAGCGTTATGATGTCAGACACATGTGACAAGCCTCATTTAAAACAAACTATCTTTGGGATCCCTAACAACAGACAGATTTCACTTCATACATGAGTAATAATTGGTGATCCTTCAATGAGAATCCATGCCAGTATCCACCCTCAGGTCTGATGGCAGCACAAATATATTACTGTACTGTGAAGTCTCTTTAATACACATGGGTTGTGCAACACGTTTATCTGTTGTATGTTATTATGTAATGTAATTTGGTTAAACATAGATACTGTCCTGTGAGGATCGGGGAACTAAAACGGTATGCGTACCTATGATCAGAGTTCAGTGATACCTACAAATTCGTTGCTCACTGTGATATATGTATGCTATCCGGCCACTACAAGAGTCACCTTAATTTAATTCAAGCCTGACATTTACGAAACAAACCATGGAGGTCCCCACATTTAGGCCACCACAGAGAAACGCAAGCACCAACTATAGAGGTAAACACTTTCCAGCAAGCTGATACTTAGCATTAGATCAATATAAAGACATTCTCTGTTTACACTTACCACCCAATACAGATGATCACAGAGTATAATTTAAACCACAGTGGCCATTTTAAAATGACCTGCTGGCAGTCAAGTACTCTTGGATTGGACACATTTGGGATACCTTAAATTTAAAGGCCAATTAACTCCTAGTGTCCCCGAGTCTTCCTAGGAGCTTAATACATCACCATGGAAACATTAACCAGGATGCCCACTGGTGTAGCCTCATATTCAATCATGAGGGGAGATGTCAGGGAGGTCAAATCCATGTAATGTTTCTGCATTCCTCACTTCCGTTTCTGCCACAGAGAAAGATGAGCGGAATGATGGAAGCATCGGAGAGGAAGGCATGAATAAAGTAAGCGGTGTCCCGTGTCTGAGCACCGTGCCCTTTAGATTTAACCCCCAAGCCACTCCCGTATGTGCACCATGAAGAACGGGACTCCCCCCAGCCCCCACGAGTCATGGGGAGATGCATGACACGGTGTGCATTTTCACAACTGTGCTATTCCTCAAAACGTGGGGGGGCACATCTCGATGGACCACCACATCCGTTACAAACAAATTTGCTCTAAGGTAAGGCACGCAGGGGTTGGATCACATGAGCCACTATAAATATCACTGGTTTTAGTCGCATGCACTCCACTATAAATATCACTGGTTTTAGTCGCATGCACTCCACCAATGACACCAGCTTTTGACTTGCTACGCTACAGCCCGCTAGATGTAAATCTTATGGGGAAGAGCCGTATTAACTTCACCAATGACACCAGCTATGTATCTTCTATGTTACGGGTCTTAAACCGCTCGAATAACTCTGATTTGCCACCTGAGTAGGAGGATAGTACCTCTAGGGCAACATCCACGGTTTTAGTCCCAGATACAAATTTCCTGATTACCTCAGGTATGCCTGTGTTTTAAATTTCCAAATGGCACCTTTACTGCCATGAATGTCATGCCTATGACGAGAAGTACCCTTAAACTTTACTTCCCAGATCTAGGGTCCAAGTGCCCGAATTTTCTCAATTATTGAATAAAATGGTCCAGCAAAGTTCTAGAACCTTTGAACATCATGAAGATGCAGGATGACTTCACGTGAACGATATGTCCGTTTGTATTAAACCCCCCCTGTGAATAGTATTATTTTTTCACTTACTGAGACAACACAAGGGATCCAAATATAATTTGTGGTGCTGGCAGAAGCTGGCTTCATTTCTTTGCTCCTGCCCACGTAAGATTGTTTTTTTTCTCTGATCCTACCAGGGCACGAGTAAAATTGTGTTGCCTGCCTGTAAGAGTGTGGACAGGGAATAAATGTGTTATTCCTTGCCCGCGCTCCACAGGGGAACAAAAGGAAATGGGGTGCCTGCAACATTGCACTAGCAACGGCACCCGGGGGAATGGTATCTCTGGGGCCTAAAATAGTCTCAGTCAGGCAGTCTGAAAAAGGCTCCAAGGATGGGGTCTCTCTGTGACAGTGGGTGAATGTCTGAAAAGTTTCAGTGATCCATCCTTCATCTCCTTGTGTTTGCTTTGTTTGCTCTAAGTTGGCAGGGTATGCCCAGACGTGGGTTCCTTGCTCTCTTTGCCACTGAATTCAAGCTAGCCTGGCTGATGAGGACTGTTAGCCCGAAACCGGTCCCTGGATGCTTGTTTCCGGTCCTGAGAAGACATGGCTTAGCAGGTCGGGCTAGACTGTTCCCATGAGGCACAGGGTCAAGACTGATCTGCACATAGCTGTGTCTGAACTGGGGTGGCAAAGTGAGCTAAAAAATGATGATGGATTCAACCCAGATCTGTGACTGGGGGTGAGTGTCTGAAAAGTTTCAGCGCACCTTCCATCATCTCCTTTTGTTTGCTTTGTTTGCTCTAAGTTGGCAGGGTATGCCCATACATGGGTCCCTTGCTCTCTTTGCCACTGGATTCAAGCTAGCCTGGCTGATGAGGGCTGTCGCCCGAAATCTGTCCCAGGATGCTTGTTTCTGGTCCAGGGAAGACATGGCTTGGCAGTTCAGGCTGGACTGTTCCCATGAGGCACAAGTTAAAGACTGATTTGCATATAGCTGTGTCTGAACTGAGGTGGCGAAGTGAGTTAAAGAATGATGATGGATTCAACCCAGATCTGTGACTGGGGGTGAGCGTCTGAAAAGTTTCAGCGCACCTTTTATCATCTCCTTTTGTTTGCTTTGTTTGCTCTAAGTTGGCAGGGTATGCCCATACATGGGTCCCTTGCTCTCTTTGCCACTGGATTCAAGCTAGCCTGGCTGATGAGGGCTGTCGCCCGAAATCTGTCCCAGGATGCTTGTTTCTGGTCCAGGGAAGACATTGCTTGGCAGTTCGGGCTGGACTGTTCCCATAAGGCACAGGGTCAAGACTGATTTGCATATAGCTGTGTCTGAACTGGGGTGGCGAAGTGAGCTAAAGAATGATGATGGATTCAACCTTGCCACTTAGGGAAGTACATCAAACACACAAAAGGTGATAGGAGAAATTCTTGCAATTTGTGTAACCACTGGTAATCACTTGGGTAACATTCCAACCCATTGTTCTTTTCCCCACCATTCCACCTCAGTTTGGACCCAGCCATATGCAAATCAGACTCGAGCCATCTCCAATAGGAACAGTCAATATCAAACTGCCGGGACAGAATATATATGTGTTTTTTTTTTACCAAACTGGTGCTGCGATACTCTCGCAGGAAGTTTTGACCATAGACCCTTGGGCTACTGCAGGAGTCCTGCAGGGCAGAAAAAGGAAATGTGGGGTGGGGTTCTGTGGCCAGTTAGTTGGCCGAGGGTGTTGGTTGCCTGCAGGGGTTGGACACAGGGCCTGGCCACAGGTCAGCGCTGAAGCCAACCTCACGCCACTCATGGGGTAAGCCATGGTTTGTACAGTGCCACTCCAAGAGGGGTTCAGTACAGAGCCTTGCTTGTGGCCAAACCCTAGCTGTGCATGAGCAAAGGCCATGTGTGGCAAGGGGCATTAGATACATACGTATGATTGGAAGGTGTCATTTTATGTTAAAAAAATTTAAATTCACTGGAAAACACAAAGGTCAAAGTGGAGATATACGAAAGTAAGTATAAAGATTTTAACTTATGATAAAAAAACGTAATAATTCATAGAAAAGCATAAAGGCTAAAGGGGAGTTATATGTAAGGCTGGCTTCTAATAATAAAAAAAATCTAAAATTTAAATACAACAAAAAAACACGCTGAAATTCACCCGACGAGCATAACTTGCACTGCTATGATGCACTGCTTATGACCTCAAATATTTCATCAAGGATGACATCTGAAATCTATGGTGGTAAAAGTTACGACTGTCAGTTATGTAAAAGTGGTGAATTTCAGTTGTTTTTTTTGTTAGCTTTTCTATTATTATAAGATATACATATAACTCCACCTTAACCTTTGTTTTTCTTCAGTGAATATATGTATAACATAGTGGTGGTTGCCACTGTGCAGTTAAAGTTAGGACCTAGTTAGCATAGAAAACGGATTTTATGTTTTGCTTTAACGCTGATGGCGTTTGATGAGTCTTCACAAATCAGTCAAAAAAAGTTCATCTACCTCAGCTCCTACCTGGAAATGTTCCAAATGCTGCATTATGTAAAGAGCTGAGAAATTTGAAGCCCTTTTAGATAAATAAAATAACTGCACATGTGAACTGCCATTTCATAACCTCAATGTTCATGTTCTAGTAGAATTGTGACATTTTTATAGGTCACGTTGCTTGATTTTAAAACCTCTTTTAAAAAAATATAATATCAATTGTTGAAATGATGCACTAGAACTTCTTTTAAGGATGGAATTCTTTAATGTGGCTATAGTGTAAAAAAAGGGGTTTGGAGTTTTTAGTGTAGTATGATGAATTGGTATTTATATGGTGTAATTATATAAAAAATATATTGTTTTTAAGGACTGTATGTTTTAAAGACGGTGTCTAAACATTAATAAAGAATGAACGGAACTCCATCAAGTGGAAGCCAAAAAAGGGGGTCCCAATCTCCCAATGCATATTTGTTAGCAATTTTTGAATAACGCTACAGCCAAAACGGCTAGCAGAATTACACCAAATTTGGCAGAAAGATAAATTTTTGCCCAGAAAGAATGTACATCTGTTCAGTTGTATTTCAGAAATTAAGGTTCAAAATGTATAGAAATCTAGATGGTTGACATTATATTTATATCTTTTATTTGCACCCTTGAGGTGCACAGCTTATGACCCCGTATATTACAACACTAATGATGTGGTCATTTGACTTCATTGCTAACATTACTGATGACAACTTAAATTACATCATTGATGACAACACTGTGCATGGCAAGAGCACAAGTTCTGGTTACTTAAGTTAACTATAACTGTTTAATTTCAGCGTTTTTTAGTTTTAAATTGTATGTTTTAACCTAACTTTTCACCTAGGAATAATTTCACTTTAACCTTTGTTTTTTTCAGTGAAATTTGAGGGATTTTTATTTTTTAACAGAAAGCAATATTTTATTGCTATACCTAGCTAGACGTGTGGTTGGGCTTCGGATGTGAGTAGATGTAGGGCTGGGTGGCAGGACTTGGTGGGCAAGAGGCTGATCTTGCATGTACCATTCCACTATTTCATTCAGGTATTTGGAGACTAGTGAAGAAAGGGGAAAGACCTGGGAAGAGAAAGCGCCCTCGTGCGTTGAAACACAACTCTCGTGTTTTTCACAGCTCTAAATAAGGGCCTCATGTAGGTAGCATACATGTTACCACTTCTTAAATACCGAACGTTACCGAATCGGTATTTAAGAAGTGGTAACTTGTATGTAGGTAATCCTTCGGTAAATATTACCGAATCGGTAATATTCGGTAATTACCGAATCGGTATTTACCGATTCGGTAATGAGGCATACCTTCCCTCATTACCGAATCGGTAAATACCGATTCGGTAATGGGGGGAACACATGCAAGGGTGGCACCAGAATAATTGTGAATAGTTCATATGTTGTGAAGCCAAGAGCATACGGATCCTTTTATAGAGGCCGTTACAAAAAAAAAAGATGTGAAAAGAGCTAAACACAGAATGCTTTTGGAAGCAGATGGTTTTCCCTTTGCCTCCCTTCCTAACTAATCCAAAAGCGTTTCTTACATTTCAGCGGTGGCCTTTATGGTTAACCGTTTTTAACGTGTGACGTCATTTGCGTCGGAGAAAATGCGCCCACTCGTCCCTGTGGTTACAATTCAGCCAACTGACATAGTAATTTCTGTCAGAAGTGGGCTATCGTTCTAACACCAAGATTTCTTCTGGTAAGAAAAAAAATGTTCTGTGATCCTTCCAGTATGTGAAAAACTCTACTTTGCCACCCAAATTCTTGCCCGCATAAGCAATATTATGTCTAGTTACAGGATGAGATTTCAAATAACACGGTCTTTTTTAAGGCATCTATTATGGGAGGTGAGGCAAAATACATCTTTTTTATAAAAGAAGGCTCTGAAATTCCTGACTTTATGTGGTGTTATGAAAACATGGAGAGACACATTATTTGCGGCAATGTCACATGCTAGTGGAAGGATTTGCTAGACACATTTCGAAATTGGATAGAGTTAACTATATTTTTCCCTACAGATGCATATTTAAGCCTGGAAACTAATAGTTGTATCATTTCTGTGCTCCCAACAATACTGAACATGCAATTTCCCCTGTGAGTAAGGGAAGGGGTCCAAAACATATTGGCATAGAAAAGGCATATACACAAGCAAATGAAGCAACATACCTACAAAGATTCATGCAACAAACCTAGATGCCTACATGCTCATCAGACAGAAAATACCCCCCCCCCCTCCACACACACACACACACACAAACAGACTTTCTGGCACCAGCACCAAAGAACACGAAGACCGAGAACGTGTTATGTCATGCTGCTTGCTTATACAGTGCTTCGTGCTGTTTTAAGTCCATTTTAACGCACTAGGGGGCATATTATCAAGACAGGCGATAAAATTATCGCCGCTTTAGCGGCAAAAAACTGCCGCTAAAACGGCGATAATGGGCTGGATAATATGCTCTATGGAATTCCAATTGAAGCCCACGTTAGACGCCCTTCACATTTAACATGGGATTCGATTGGAATTCCATAGAGCATATTATCAAGCCCATTATCGCCGTTTTAACGGCAGTTTTCTACCGCTAAAGCAGCGATAATTTTATCGCCTGTCTTGATAATATGCCCCTAGATGTGATCAGGTGGATAGCCAATGGGCCAGTGAGTTTGCATCTACATCAAATAGCGCATTAATCAAACAGAAATACTGGTCCTTAATATGCAATCGTATAGAGAAACGGTAACAATCATCATAAAAACAACAATATACATAATCTGAAAACGGGTTCGAAAACTATTTTTACCAAGTGCCAGTGAAGAAAAAGCGTGCTCGGTGCTGAAAATGTGATACACATATTAATATAGAGGATATAAGTGTGACCCATTAAATTGTTCGGAGTACGACCAGTGGCGTAACGAAACTGGAGGGGGGTCCCCGTTAAAGTACACGGAGGCCCCCCCTCCGGAATCACTGAGGAGCTCTCAGGCAAGGTTACTGTGCTGAGTGGCCCCCTGGAGCTCGCGGCCCGCCCCCACTGCGGGGCCTGCGGGGGGCCTTTGTTGCGCCACTGACGACGCTAAACAAGTCGAGAGTCACTAAAACGATTCGTAAATCAAAAATTTGACGAGTTCCGATCTCTTTGCACTGTGGGATCATCACCAGCACTCAGGACAGAAAGAGGGGGACGGTGTCGTACAAGACGAAAAAAAGGAAAAGGAAAAAAGCAACCAATGAAAACCTTAAGGGATGACACACTGTCTTTTGTTATACACACAATACCAATCATTCCTACAGAACATGCGTAGGTCTTATTGCTATTGTAGTTTATTTAGCGTTCGAGCAGCAAAGGTTTCTTGGCGGTAAAGTCATTCAGCATGAGGTAAAGTTGAACAAAAATAGAGGGAGTAAATCAATCGGTCTTGTAGAGAGTCACACGTTAACAGTGTGTTTAAAGGTGCTATTGTTAGTTAGTAGGTAGGTTTTTTGCGAGTGAAGTCCATAGACTTACTGACAAAACTGAAAAGCTACATCCACCTGGACTGCTTTTGTTGAATTTTGGAAATATCAGGAGGTTGGTAATGCAGAATATAAGGGGCACATACTAAGTGGCATATGTTTTTCATCTTGTTCTTTAAGAGGATTGGAGACTGTCCATGGAGCACCTTATGCACAATGCATAGGGTCTTGAAATTGACATTTCTCCTATAGAGAGCCAATGCAGTTTTGCAAGGATTGGGAGGGGGGGGGGCATACAAATAAACGTTTTGTGGATCCAGGTCCTAGGTGAGCTTCTGTATTTTGAATGATCTAGAGTCCCTGAAGTAACTGTCATGGGAGACCGCAGCACACCGACTGGTGTGGAGCTGATCAGATCTGACACAGCATAACTCTTCCCACTATTATTCAAGAAGGACATCATTTTCCTCAACAGTCTTAGGTAGAAGAAACATGTGAGGTTAGAGAGGATATTTGGTCTGCCATAGAGAGTTTCCCTTCATTTTCCAGGCTTGCGACTGATTTAGTTAGAGAAGGGAGAACCCCATCTCAATAGGTCAAAGGCAATAGTCCAGGCATTATCGGCCTGATTATGGTGCTGGTGGATGGGATATTCCGTCATAAACGTGACGGATATCCTGTCTGCCGTATTTCAAGTTCCATAGGATACAATCAAATTGTAATACAGCGGACAAGATATCCATCCCTTTTGTGACTGAGCAACTCTGTCCGCCAAAATCGCAATCAGGCCCTATGTCTTCCACTATCAATACCTCCATTTTTCAGCATTAAGTTTAAGGCAAATGCTTCCCAACCAGTCCCACATGGGTCCACATTTTTGGATGTGCTGATCATAGTCTGATCCCCCATCACACATTACTTTGACTTGCATAGCATCTGCATACGTGTACATGTTGGCCCTAGTCGTTTGAAGAAGCTCAGCAAGATGGCAACCATGTTAAACAAATGAGTGGATAATGCTCTGCCCTGAGGGACATCCTAGTGAAAAAGTATTGCTGGGGCCATGTAAGGAGGCATTTTAACTGCTTGAATATCATATTTCATGAATGGCCACACTGAGGCAGTGCCTGTAATCCTTGCTGCTTTCAGCAGATTGTCTTGAATAGTGTTGTCAATCATATCAAATATATCTGATAAGTCAAGATATATCAAATCATTAATACTACCTTAGTTCCCTTTAAGCCTGAATTCATGAATAATTGGAATTAATACTGATTCATTACCATGTGCAGCTCAACACCCAGCCTGGGTTCCACCTAACATCTCATTATCATGTCAATGACAAGACAATTGTTTGGTTACATAGGCTTCCAATATAATGTCCACTGTAGGTCAAAGGGAGCAGGGGTGAACTTTTTCTGGCAGGTAGGATCATTGGCTGATTTTTAACAATGGGAATTACCATCATCGACTTGATTGTTTTAGGGGCTGTGTCTTGGTGAGTGATGGATTCAATGATGATCTGAGTGAATATAATAAAATGTCTTTGATCTGTTAAAACAATTGTAATGGGCATGATGGGAAAGAGATCCTGACTTGAGTTTGATGACTGTGGCCTGAAAGTCTTCATCAGAGATTTTTTAGATGGCAAAGAGCACTGCAGTTGTTGGAGCCAGTGGAGTGCTAGCCGGGTGGGGGGTGTTCTCCTTCAATTTCTGCTCTTAATCGGCTGGCTTTCAACATAAAAAGGTATTTCATTGATTGCACAGATGCGGGTAGGGGATTATTTCCTGGTTAGTGTAAGTACTATCACGCAATTCTTTAATGTTTTTTTGGGGATTGCTGAAAAGTAATATCGTTTTAGACTAGAAGGTTTATTTAGTAACTTTACTGGCAGTTACATTTCCATGTAAATAATTTTACATAAGTAACGTTTTTCTGCTTCATCATAATTTCTGTGGCACATCCTTTGTGCTATTATTACTTGGTGAGAGAAATGTGTGCCAGTTTTCAGCACTTCCTTACCATTATATTCATAATGGGTGCTAAAACTTCACTAGTTAAAATATACACCTCCAGAAAGTAGTACACTACTGGAAAGGTGTCTTGGTTTACTTGCTTTCAGTCATGGTCAGGTATAACTACCTTTTAACTTATTGTCTTTTCTTGAGTACCTTAAATCTAAAATTGATGATGTAATGATCCGACCAGAAACACAGTTTGATAATCAAATCGCTAACGGATACCTACAACTCTTACATCTACACAGAACTTAACAAAGTCAAACCATGCTTTTGCTCTCATTTTATCTTTAGCAACTTGCCAAGAGACAGGATAAGTATCTTTGGCTTCTCTGGTTCATGCTTTTTGAAGTCCAACAGCAAGGTGGGAGGTTCCAGCTGTGCTCATTAGACCTCCACTGTTCCCAGCTAGGATAAAACAAAGATAGATTTTCTAATTACACTCTTAGGGCCCGACGATGAGTGAGACGATAATCTCGTTCCATGAATATACACCATTTCCAAATGATTCATGATTAGAAATGTCTAGGTTTTACTGCACCCCGGATTACCAGTAGTAATAAAACCTGGTACAAGTTGCACCCGGAAAAAGCAGGTGAAATTCATGTCTAGTAATTGGCGCAGTAATGCGACAAACATGCAGTGGAGGCTCCTCCACCAAGGCAGAAAAGCGTTACCCCACTGCTTTTTAGCAGTGACATAAAGGGAAAATAAATTTATAAATACTTGCGTTATTATCATTTTATTTTCTGCTACTTCCGCAACTTTGCGTGAGGGGGAAGGGGCATAGTAGGAGTGGTAGCACCCTCCTAAGTGCGCGATGAATGCTTGACTGGCCCTCTCGGGCAGGCCAAACAGTCTTGGTCACTTTGCATGTTCTCCAGACAGGCTGCATAACAGCCTGCATGGAGAACATGCCCTGGCTCCCAGTCAGAGTCTGAGCACCAAAACACTGCACTCAGACCAATCACAGCACTGCTAGGGCAGCGTTGTGATTAGCTGTCTTGGAGCCTAGGTGTCCTTCCTGTTCAGGCCAGCGAGGGAGGACTACGGAGGAGAGACGCAGCTAGAAAGCAGCGAGAAGGTATATTTTGTATTTTATTTTTTAATACCCGCTTCCTCTGCGTCCTCCCTCCTCCCGCCCCCGCCCCACACCTCCGATCCGTGATGGCCGGCGCTGCAAACATGCAATGTACTTTTGTACCTTGCATGTTATTTTGCACTACTGGCCATTAACTCAAAATAGCACAGCAATGGCAGAATGAGGCTGGAAGGCAACATACCAGAGTTACCATTTCTCAGTTACTGTTCAACTCGTGATCAGCTCTTTACTCTGGTATTTGCGCCTGGAAGAGAAAATAGACCCTGCTCACTCCCAGCATGATGTGCATCACACAGCTAACCACGGTGAACGTGCAAGCGTCATTTCCTTTGCCCAGTGTCAGCAAACTGCACCAGCAGACAAACAGACAAGACAAGTAACTCACTGGGCAGGCACTGAAGTCGGTTCCAGGTCCAAGGTTACTCCTTAAACTGGAATCTGGCTGGGTCCTGCTATATTGGTGGGCCCCGGGGGAAGCACAGTCGCAGACTAGTCTTCCCCGGGGTCTTTCGCGCAGGTGAGGACCAGGTGGGGTCAAGGGGTGGGGTTTTAGGGGGTGGGTATAAGAATGCAGGGGAGGAAGGCGACTTTCTCTTCCTGCATTCTCGGCATCACCGGGAGGGTGTAGTTAGAAAAGGCCACCCACCCACCCTACAGTTACTAGAGTTCGGGAGTAGGGTTGGCGAAGCGTGCCAGTTTAGGATGGGCTGCAGGGTTAGCGGTACTTGAGAGGGGTGGGGGAGTCAATAGCGGGCGCACCCACCCCTCGGGGGGGGAAGAGTGAATGATGGGGGGAGCTAGAGGTATGAGTGTAATGCCAGGTGATACCGGGGAGGATGCTTGGAGACATCTGTGGAAATGGATGAAGAACGGAACGGGTCATGGAGTGGAATGAGAGGTGAGTTCGGAGTGGGTGAAGAGAGTGAATGGATGAAGAGTTGATGTTAGGGGTTTTGGTTATAGGTTATTTGTTGTTATTTGGTTATTGATTATGTTGTGCAGCCTTGTACTAATAAATGGCCTTTTATGCTCAAGACATCTGCGTGGTCGGTTTATTGCCCGATCCTGCACTGCGCATACAAAACTAGAATTAACTCTCCTGTTTTCTGCTTTCCAAACTTGTTAAACATGCATTACTCACAGTCTTTCTTCTGCTTCCTCAGAGAACAATGCACGTGATGGTTGTTAATGAGCAGGTTACACTTTGAAGGCTCTGCTTGTGCAATTTAAAGTACAAATCAAAGACAATCCTGCCTAATGAGGAGACACAAAACTATTCATCAGTGATAATAATGCTGCGCGTTGAGCATTTATGGCAAAGGGTGTTTCAATCTGTCTCAATCAACGGTAATGTGTATTGCTTGGGGGTTTATATTAGAAGAAATTGAAATCTTTGTATGATTTCCTTCTTGTCAAAGCCTCATGTAAGTTGTTATTCTTTTTTACAAAGTGTAAAGACAGAAATCATAGCATGTTTGATGGTTGGTGAACTATTATGATTCGGACATGAATTTACAGATAAATTCATTGACGTTAAAGGAAACTGTTTTGCTACTTTATTAAGTCTGAAAAACAAGTGAAAAAGCTTGCACAACAGCAATGTTTTTTTTAATTTTTATAAAAAGCATTTCTGGAAACTTTCAGGGCACTTTTAGTAAGTAAGCAATTTGAAAATATCCAGGAACCCACCAATTTAGTGGACTTTCCATGGAGAAAAAATCCTTCAAAATGACTTAGCGGTGGGGGAGAGGGCGGGGTTGGGGAGTGCAACACTGATATTTCTTACGCAGTCTCATTTCAATAAGAAGCTGTGACCGATAAAATCTCACGTAAATGTTGATTTCTTTAACATCTTGTACGACTGAAGAGCTATATCCAATATCACACTGGCATGAAAACCTATTTTTGAATAAGAAAACCAAGGGGCCTATTCACAACTGCATTTTGTAAAATTTCTAGTTCTACTATAATAGTACTACTAATGTATTACAAAATGCTAGTGACATGCCTAAGTGAGGAGCTCTATGCATTTTCATTTAGGTGCGGAGCTTACCGCCTCGGCTGCGGAGAAGCCTGCACATGTGAGTATATGTTTTGGTAGTACATGTGAGAGAGGCAGAAGGGTGTGGCTGGAAAATGGGTAATAATTTCTACTAAAGGAGTGGATTAAGGGAAGAATAGAGGTTAAAGGGGAATTGGGTGGGGTTAAGGAATAGACATGCGCCCAACCCCAAAAGAGTAATCTCCTTCCTGTTCAAAAACTGCTTTTCCATAGTTACTACAACTACAATGGACTCAAAACAGTGGTAAATGTACTCCAGCTGAGTGCTGGAGTAAGTCCAGAACAACCATGGTCACTCATTTGTACTGCAACACCCTCCTTATAGAAAATAATGGAGGAAGGGACTTAAAATATAAACAAAAAGGAATTAATGGTAAAAGTAAATAACATTATGTAAATGTTTACAAATATAAATATATTCAATTTAATGTTTAGAAAAATCTAAAAAGAAAACATAATTAATAATACATTTTTGCATATTTTAGTAGCTTTTTTTAATATAAAAATGAAAGTAACCCTAATATATGCTTAACTAATTGACTTACTGTTAATTACTTCTATATAGCAATTTTCATTTAAAAAAGCAATACAATATATACATTTTAACTTTAGATGAGGATTGTATTTAATTAAACTTCAGAAACATAATTGTACTTGAAAATTTGATATAGTCAAAATAATTACATTTTAAAGGGATATCAATACCCCGGCAATAGAGATCTCTGTCTATGTGGGAAAAATTACCAGTAGTACCTTCACAGTCATACATTAGACTCTAACCCCTGAATTCAGGAAGTGGGGACGTCAGTCTACACTTTTGAGTAACTTTAAACTTTTTAAAGTTGAATATCTTAAGATAGTAAAATTAGTTAAAAGGATCAGTAAATATACACATATAGATTTACTCACATGTAAGTTTACCATTGTGAAAAGGCTCATAAGCTGATAGATATTAACAAAAATTGATTATCCGTGGGGGGACATTAAAAAGCGAAACCAAAATTGCACGAGGAGCTGGGATCTCCAGCTCTGGTAGAAAAGTTAGTAAAGGACACCATTTTATTATACATCTGCACTCTAAAGCCATCACTCATTTACTAGCTTTTCGTGCTCAAAATAAAATTTTATATTAGTCCTGTGAGAGGAAAAAAGGACTTGAATGTAAATCTGGCTTAGGTTGACATGGAGTAGGCCACCTGATCGCAGGATATCAAGAGGTTTTTGCTGTTGGTTTCAAAGTGGTTTCAATAGTCTATTTCCTCTTGGACTACAAGAGGAAATATGAACTTCATAGCTAAGTGCACTACAGAAGTAATTGAATTTACATTTTGTTGTATCTGTTTTTCTTTATATAGAGCCCAACCATGTGACTTTTGTGAATGAAGATAATGCAAGGGAGTTACTTAAATCATTCCAAAATAGAAGGGTCCCTGAATCAGGCAGGATCCACAGTTCTGAGGTAAGGCATTCTCCTGTTTGGTGGCAAAGATAATTTTTGCTCTAGTGACGTTTTTAGCTGGCACATGGCAAGTGCTGGATTATTGGCCAGTGTCACTTAATATTAAGGCTTCCGGTTTTTCGTTTTTACAGATTTTTACTGATAAATACAGACAAAAAACAATGAGGTCCATTAGGATGGCGGGCGGAAAAACACCCTGACTGCCATGGAAGTGGAAAACAACCGCCCGCTGGCACTTAGGGAAAACCGGCGGCCAAATTAGGATTAACCGCCAAAATTATCTGACTACAGTGGAACGAGGCCAAGAAAAAATGCCCGTAGCGGGCGGAGATGGCCAAAATCTGTCCGCGGTGGTTGGAATCGCGGTGGAAAAACACCAACCCGCCGCAAGTATAGCGGAGACACCGCACCGTAAATTAGGATATCCCTGACAGTCCCACGGTACGTACCGCCGTCTCCGACCGCACAATGGGATGAATGGGAGAGCCAGCGGAAGAGCTGAAGCACAGCCACCGCGGCGGACGAACCGTAAAAAATATGGTGGACGAAGCCAAAACCCCACAAGAAGGCCAAAAAGTGCACACAGAAAACTAGCCATGCCCCCCAAATACACAAAACACACCCCAATGACACAACCACATGGCAAAATGGAAAATACAAATGCCAGGCCAACACACCTGTCAGCAACACCCCAATTGAACACACCCACATAGCTGAGTATAAAACCAGTCCCTTCCCTGACCACAATCCCTTGCAAAACTCCAGGAGAGAAGGGACACATACCACAGCTGACAGGAGAGGCAAAGGACACAACATCACTAGCCACACCACACACAACACCACCAACACCTCCACACCAGCACAACTAACCCTCTGCACAACACACACCATACACAGCACAACCACAACCACCACTTACACTCCTGCACCTACAATCACTTTGCACACCACACACCATGGCCACACAGAAAATGCCCAAATTCACTGAGAGTGAGTTGAAGGTCATGGTAGATGAGAGAGTCAGAGTGGAACCACAGCTTTTTGGTACCCTGGTCCAACAGACACCATTAGCCACAAGGACACAAATGTGGGCAAGGATTGTCCAAAGGGTCAATGCAGTAGGGACCACCCCAAGATTCAAAAAGGAGATCATGAAGCGGTGGCATGATCTGAAGAGGGTGGTCAAGGAGAGGAGGAGCAAAAACCATGATCTGGCTCAGAGGACTGGCGGTGGCCTTCCCATTCCACAAAAGCCATTCACACCATGGGAGGAGAAGGTGCTTGCCTTACTGCATCCAGAGAGTCTCACAGGAGTAGCCGGGGAAGTGGAGGCTGGTAAGTACAAACAAATGATTATCACCACTCTGCTATGTACTGTCTTGCACAACTACAAAGCTACACCACCCAGGACACATACCATCCATCTGCACCACACAAGCACAAAACTTGGCTCACAGATCCAACATTCACCCACTCCCATTCACCCCAAACGTAGCTACCAACATAACCATGGGGGCATGTGTACAGGCAGACAGCACTGCAACTCCCACCAGACCCCCTGGCACACAGCATCAGCAAGATGAATTCCTCCCCCCGCCCCACCCAGAAGCATGTGTCAGCCATTACACAACCCACATCAAACACAAAAGGTAGGTAGCCATCTTCACAGTGAGGGTGTCTGGGGGTGGAAGGCCTGCACCACTACTCCCACTATGCCCCCTGTCCCATACCTCAGCAGGATGGAGCCCTCCTCCACCCCACCCAGAAGCAGTTGGAAGCCATTGCAGTACACCAAACAAACTTACAGGTAAGTAGCCATCTTCCCTGGGAGGGTGTTTGTGGGTGGGAGGCCTGCACCACTACTCCAAACATTCACTCTGTCACACACCTCAGCAGGATGGAGCCCTCACCACCCCACCCACCCCACCCAGAAGCAGTTGGAAGCCATTGCAGTACACCAAACAAACTTACAGGTAAGTAGCCATCTTCCCTAGGAGGGTGTTTGTGGGTGGTAGTCCTGCACCACTACTCCCAACATTCCCTCTGTCCCACACCTGAGCAGGATGGAGCCCTCCCCCATGCCACCCAGAAGCAGTTGGAAGCGATTGCAGGACACTAAACAAACTTACAGGTAAGTAGCCATCTTCCCAGGGAGGGTGTTTGTGGGTAGGAGACCTGCACCACTACTCCCAACATTCCCACTGTCCCACACCTGAGCAGGATGGAGCACTTCCCCACCCAGGAGCAGCTGGAACCCATTGCAGTACACCAAACAAACTTACAGGTAAGTAGCCAGTGCGTGCACCCACCCATTTTTCAAAGAATTAAATGGTGCCATATGACAACACCAGCACTCTCATTGCACAAAGAGGAATACCTACCCCATTGCCAAGCACAGTGTGCACACAGGTAAGCTAAGGAAACTGTCACAGCCACCAAAGTGTGACACACAAATACACAAGTAGAAGAAAGTCAGGGCACAACCATGCACAGCACCTAGTTACATGTGCATCGCCATGGGGCAAGTACAACAAGGACCATTCGAAAAATAAGAAAGCATGTGTGGTGGTACAAATCAAGATATGCACATGACAGGACAAAGGGATGCAGGAGATGACAATGGCCAGTCCATGGCCAGATGTGACGTCTGCTAGGTCAGACAAATAAACAATGAGTTCTCAATGACGGAGGTGCGGGCATTTTTAGAATAAACTTGCTTTGCACAGAATCTGGGTCTGCTTTCTCGTCCTTTTGATTGTTGGCGTGGCGGGAAGTATTGTGGATTTATTACCGAGTCAGCTTCCTTGGTAGCAGCAGACCCTCCCTCGTTTAGGGCCGACGGCAAGAGGCATCTTTCCCGGTGGCAATTGGTAAAGAGGTAAAGAATATACAGATCTCGCCAAAGGAGCAGCCGTCGCAGCCCCCGGACAGCGGAAAAGCCCATCCCCCAGCAGGGTAAAGTGCAGCACGGGTCGGAAGACGTGAGCAACGTAACACATCCCACGGAGTGAGGACCTCTGCTGACGGCGGGAGGACCTCTGCTGACGGCGGGAGGACCTCTGCTGACCCGGAGTTCCTGAGTTTCACTTACCTGTGGTGGGGCTGTGCTTGCAGCGTCACTGGTCTGCGGCGTGGTTATCGGCAGCCTGTTCTCTTTCACCGCTGCGGTCCCGGCCTGGACTTCAAATCCCTACTGCCCTAGCGGCGGACCCGGAACCCGCCGGACTTCGTAAATTGCAACTGTGCCCCCGCATCGCGGGTCCGCGCGCGGGTCCGCGTGCGGGTCGGCGCCGGGAGAAGCCCGGGACAAGGGCGGGACAGTCTGTGACAGTCCGGGACTGGCCGTGGCTGGGCTGGGCCATCCTCTTTGTACCCCGTGTGGGATTATCAGGCCTCAGAGGTGTTCTTCGTTGTAGGTAAAGCACTATTAATCTATACTGTCCTGTTGGTGCTTGCGAGATACATTGTATTTTATTGCTGCCAATATTTAACACATCAACTAACGTTCACAATGCCCACAGGATCAAAGGACTCATGTACTTTGGGGTCAGGCCCTCTTGATAATTACCTGGTGAAAAAGGTTAACAAAATAAATAGCGATCGTAGGACCTCTCTGGGAATGGACAGTCCCCTACTGAGCCCCATTGTTCCCCATATTCCTATAGTGAGCCCGCTAGATCATGGTAGCGGTGAGCAGGCCACTTCAGCTGCTTCAATGGTTACAGCCCAGGTCCATAAGGATCTGCCGGTCTGTAATATACTTATTCCGGGTGAAAGTTTTGATGAAGTCATCCCTGATGCTAGGCCAGTGAGGAACTGCAGAAAGCAGCATAACAAAAGGGGGGGGGAGAAGTCTAGAAAAAGGGTTGAGATTATCGAATCCGTACAGGCTAACTTAGATGAGACCTCAAATTCTTATGTAGGCAGTAATGTTGGTAACAGCTTAATATTCCCGGATCAAATGTCCGTACTATTACGTTCCCTGGAGGATATAATTGATGCTAAATTAAACCAGCTAGCGCAACCCCTAGTTCGGAAATTAGATACTATGGCCGATGAGGTCAAGAAGCTAGGAGGTTTGCTAACTAAACATCTAAAATTGTTAGATAGCAACATCAAGCCGACGGGAGTAGCCGGGCAGGAGAATGTAGCCAGAGTAGCTAACCAGCATCATCCCCCTCTGTCTTCCAATACTTCAGTTCCAGTTATACTTGAGCCCACCTTTGCACAAAGAACTGCCACATTAGCCCCTACGAGGTTGGTTGCGTCATTGAACAGCCAGGAGACAAAGAAAAGTAGGTCTATAAATCTACCCCCGGCATGTTCCCCTTATGCTGTGATTTTAACTAATGTACCTCCCCAGGATAGTCACTCAGCTCCTATGCACAAGGAAACTCATGACTCCCTTAAACACAAAACCGTTTCCTGGTTGCACAGAAAGTGTGGATTTCCGTTAATTCTTGATAATGAAATCCTAAGCACTAGACGAGTGAGCTGGATTGGGCCTTCGAAAAAATCCTGTGTTGGTGATTGTATAATAGTTAACTTTAGATACCCACAGCATGTGGCTACAGTCTTATTGAGGGCTGCCTCATTGGTACAAGATGTAAACAGCATCCAGGTGCGTCCTCTTGGTTTCTTTTATAATCTTCCCCCCAGTGTTCCCTTGCATAGCTTAAACTTGAGAACCTATAGACCATTGATCACACCGATGCCATTTCCCGATCAGGGCCCAGTAGATGAAATTTTTTTTAACTTTGGGTCCACTATTCCTACTCGAAATCGCTTTGAGGTATTTTCTTCCCTGGATTTGTGTGATTGACGAGAGGCTACCGAGGGCACTAGGGATGAGTTTTGCTCCGGTTTGGAGCCTCAGGAAAATGATCAAGTACCCACGAATCCTGTTGGTAACAATTGTAGCCCAATGACAATTAGGAACTCAAAGGGGGCTAACTTTAAGATGGTAACATGGAATGTGGCGGGCATACGTTCCAAGAGAGATAATCCCTCCTGGTTAAATTTCTTGAGGGACTATGATATCATGGCTTTTCAAGATACCTGGGAAATCGACTGTGATTTTTGGTTGGACGGCTTTACGTCCCATTTTGTCCCAGCAAAAAAATCATCGTCCGGGAGGGCTATAGGGGGTTTAATGGTTTTGGTATCGGTGAATGTAAGAGGGTCAGCTACTAGGATACCCTGTATATCCAATAATTTCCTTATTTTGGAATTTAAATTCGCTAACAGTATGAAATTATTGTTAGTGAATTGTTATAACTCCCAGCAAGGGGACTCGCCGAATTTTCATTTGACTTGGTTGTCAAATTTTTTAAACACTTATATTCTAAAGCAAACCACTTTTAGTCACTTTATTTTGTTAGGTGATTTTAATGTGCACTTATGTAGTCATAATTGTTTGTTAATTGATATTGATGGGCCAGATTTTACAACCCCACAACACTTTGAGCACTCAAATAAAGGGGAAGCACTGGAGAAACTTTTATCCGAAAATGAACTGTATGATCCAGGCTTCTCTGATCAAAGGACACGGGTTCCCACATTTATAGGTAGAGATAGTAACACAATAATTGACTACATATTTCTTTCTCCTGGCCTTTTAAATTGTGTAGTATTTTATAACGCTATACAGTCAACTTTTAGCGACCATAACCCAGCGGCAATTGAATTGTTTGATGGTTTCTCTTTTTTAAATACATCTATACCCTCCATGATGGTTGTTGAAGTGAGGACAAAAGACCAGGGAAGGAGGTTAAACTGGAGCAAGATAATTCCAGAGGAGTTTTTTAATACTATTACTACTGAGGCGGCTATGGATTTAGAAATTTGTGGAGATCAACATGCTTTGGGGAAGCAAGTAATCTCCTCGTTCGAATCCATTTGTCTTAAAGTGGCAAATGAATTAACTCGTAACTGTAGATCTGCAATTAATAGTTCAGCCACTGGCTGGTTTGACCATAAATGCACCAAATCCTACAATTGCCTTAAAAAAGCTCTTCAGGCACGCCCGAGGAACAAACCTCTGGTGTCACAGCTTAGAAGAGATCATAAGAAAACATTGGAGGATAGGAAAAAAGAAATTAAACATAACGCCTGGGCGGATCTTATGGGTAAGCTACTTTAAAGGACAGTGCAAAATTTTGGTCAATTATTAATACGCCATTTTTTTCTAACATTAAGAATAACGTGTTGGAAACTAACATTGCAGAGGAGGATTGGCTGAGCCACTTTGAAGCTATATATGGTAGTCACCTCGATTTAGAACCTTTTATGGGTCAAGGCCTGGTACCCACCTCTACGCCAGTTAGGTTTCACATAGGAGAGGTCATTAAAGCAATTGAAGATTCAGCTGGAAAGAAGGCCCCTGGACCAGACGGAGTGCCAACCGATATGTATAAGGCCAATCCTTTGTTTTGGGCCAATATACTGACAAATGTCTTTAATAATGCGGCTTGCGTTGGATTCCCAAAATCATGGTCTCGGTCGGTTATTAAACGATCTTTAAGAAAGGTCAAAGGGCAGACCCAAGATGTTACAGGCCAATATCCCTGCTGGATTCCTCTATAAAGATCTTGGGGAAAGTTATCCTAGCTAGGATAACGGGGTGGGCCTCTGACAACAACATTCTGTCAGACACCCAATATGGCTTTAGAGCTGGGCGGAGCACAGAGGACCAATGCCTGGACCTTCTCCTAATTACAGCCAAATATACCAAGGCGGCTAGCGGCTCAATTTATTTGGGTTTTATGGATTTGTCCACAGCTTTTGACCTCGTTAATAGGTCTAAGCTGTGGACAATGCTGCTGGAATTGGGGCTTGATAGGTCGCTTGTGTATTTTTTAGCTGAGCTCCATAAAGACCTAAACGCCTCCATTAGGATGACGGCTGAGGGGAAATGTACGTCCAGTTTTAAATCCAGCAGAGGGGTGAGACAGGGATGTATTTTAGCCCCTATGCTATTTACATTATATATTAACGCCCTGGAACATAGTCTGGTGTTAGCAACGCTGGACATTCCGCGTATGGGAGGTACCCCGATCCCGGTCCTCCTATGCGCGGACGATGCTGTTCTCCTGGCCAGGACTCCCTTGGCCTTGCAGAAACTGTTGGACTCGTTTGGGGAGTTCATGAAAAGCCTGGACCTGGTAGTTAATAATAATAAATCTCACGTGATGTCACTGGGCCGGGCAAAAAATAAGGTTAAGCCCTTTTTTTGTGGGGGAGAAGAAATCTCACGCGTGAGAGTATTCACCTACTTAGGAGTAGTCTTCGATGACAATAGTTCTTGGTCCCCCCAGCTTTTATTAAAAGCAAACTCCGCGAGAAACTCTGGTGGGGCAGTATTAGGTTTTGCAAAAAGACTGGGTGGGAAACCAGTAGAGGCAATTTTAACCATTTATAAGGCCAAAACTATTTCTATTGTTAGGTATGGGGCGTCAATCTGGGGCTACATCAAGCATGACGTGATCCAGACGGAGGAAAACAAATTTATGCGCTCTCTTCTTGGCCTCCCACAATCAACAGCTTCCTATTCAGTTCATTTGGAACTTGGGATTGGTTATATAACAGATATCATTAAATTAGCACCATTATTATTATGGATAAAAACATGGCTAAATCCGAATCTCTCGCTCAACCACAAAATCCTAAAGGACTGCCTAAGTTTAGATTATAGGAACAAAATCCAGTGGCTGTCTAATATTGAGACGCTAGCTGCATACGTGGGGAGACCAGATATTTTCTCTAACCCCGAATCCCTATGTAAGGCAGATCTGGAGTGGGTAAAATCTAACTTTAAGAAATTAAAAGAGGCGGAGCGAGAGGGTTTTGAAATCTGTAAACCATCGGTCAGGGCGCACGTTTTGTTAACCCCGTCTTCGGGGACCCCACTCTATCTATCAATAGTCTCTAACTCTTTCCACAGATGGTTGTTAACCAAATTACGGTTCAACCAATTACACATGGTTCTTTGGGATGTGGAGGGTTGGAGAAGATTAGAAGATGTTGCACCTTGCAAGTGCGACGACTTTTCCCCTCAAGACATCACGCACTTCTTGTTTTTTTGCACATTTTTTAAACATGCCAGGAAAAGGTTTATTATTCCTCCCGGTAAAAAGTATGAATTTTAGCCAGTGTAAGCCAGCTCTAATGTTTTTAAACTTGTTAGAGTCTCCATTAATTATGTTCTGTGTTGCCAGCTTTTTAGTAGCAGCTGTCAGAGAGAGGAGGGCCAGACTAAAAATTGTACAGGATGTTGATCCCCTCTAATAGCTGAAATCCGAATTTGTACTGATTATCTAAATGGTTATGGTAAATTTTGAATTTTATCCTTATAAATGAAATTGTATATCCTTATATGTATATTTGTTATTATTTGTCTTTTATATCTTTGTATCTGTATAGCATACTTTTATGATTTTTAATAATCGAATAAAGTGGTTTTGACTTGACTTGACTTGAGTTCTCAATTAAGCACATGTTGTGCCAGGCCCTAGATGGCAACAAGTCCCTGTAAACCTCAATTGTGCACGGGTCGCATGGTATGCCTTGACACCTCACACCATGGACAAGTAATGCCTGTACCACTGCATCATGTCAGGAAGCACAGTACTGCACATAGTCAACAATGTGATGATATGTCAATTGTGCAGTGTACAAAAAGTGAATGACAAACAGCTAACACAAAGCTTGCCGGGTGCACTGCCATGACCATTTCACATCTGACCCACAGGTGACCAAGAACTCACTGCAGAGGACAACACCAGCAACCTGCAGAGCCAGTCTCCACCCAGGTACAAGGACTCTCAGATGTTGACTCCCAGGATTCCATGGACGATGAGCTCGAGGCCGGCACATCTGGTGTGCCAGGGAGCAACAGGTCTCAGGACCCCATCGTCCCCCCACCACATCTGCACCAACAACAACTCCACAGCAGACCCCTGCTGTCATGGCCTGTCCGGCCACCGCCACCACCACCCTCCCTGTCCCAGAGGATGACCAGCACACACCACCGACGGAGGAGGGCAGGGAGAGGATGCGGGTGCCCACAGTGGTGAGGCAACAGGTCCGTGGCAGCAGGGCAGGTGGGAGGGGCAGGGTCACCCAGGGACACCAGGAGGCTGGGACCCACTCCCTGGAACATATCACCAGAGTCCTGGGTGCATACGAACAGGCCCAGGGTCGAAGGGGCCAGTCAGGCGAACTGTTTCATGAGCTCATCCTGCTGATGAGGTCCATCGACACCTGCATGGGACAAATCGTGGACCTCTTGGGCCAGCAAATGGCGGTACTGAGGGACAGGCATGAGCCACAGACAACACCTCCACCTCCCTCTGGTGGGCCGCACAATGACAGTTCACCATCCTCCCCTGCACCCACAGAGAGGGGTGAGTCCTCAGACCCACTGGCCCTGCAGCAGGGCCCCCGCCAGACGATGGAGGGGCCGTCCTAAGAAGACCCTGGGAGTATCTGGAGGCCAAGCACCTGCCAGACTCCAGTCACGGAGCCAGCCATGATGGCAACCCTCTCCACCACTGCATTGACTTTTTGGACTGTCCTTCCCCACACTGCCTTGTGAATGGCATCTGTCTGTGGGACTGGGTCACCCCAGCAATGTGGTGACTACTCGACTATCTCATCTACAACAACTGTCAACTCACTGCTCCACCCCACCCCCCAATGGAAATGTACATCCCCCTCGCATCTCACCATTGTAAATAAAATATCCTCACACACATGTTGGCATGTCTGCTCCGTCTTTATTGCAGGATGTACAGTCTTCAACATGATCACAATGTACCAGGAGCATGGGCTGTATGTAGGCAAGGATAAGTCGAAGGCACCTAGGGAAACACAACAGAACAACTGTCACTGGTCTGGGTGTGGTATCACAGACATCACACTTCCCCTACCATCAGGATAACCCAACATGCACATGTCACAATGGCCAACAAGTGTCAACATACACGTCCTGTTGATGCACCCAATTGACATGTCCCAGAAACATTTCCAACCACCACTGAGTATACAACTGGCTGATGCTACAATTCACAGATTCCCCTTCACGACAACATCAATATCAGCAGACAATGGGCATGTTGCACATTGACACCCACCGTCAAGTGAAGTAGTGGGTGATGAGCTGTTCACACAGGTCAACACCTTCCTCCTCTCCACTGTCCTCATCACTGGACACGGCTTGGTTTGCAGGCTGGGGCCTTGGGTCCTCACCATCATCCAGGAGCAGGGGAATCTCCATGCGAATGGCTAGGTTGTGGAGCATGCAGCATGCCACAACAATCTGACACACCTTCCTGGACGAGTATGCCAGTGCACCTCTGGTCTTGTCCAGGCAGCAGAAACTTGACTTGAGTAGACCAAAAGTACGCTCCACCACACGACGTGTCCTCCCATGGGCCTCATTGCAGTGGGCTTCAGCCAGGGACGGTTGGGATATGCAGAGTCACCTAGGTATGACAAACACAAATAGACATTGCAACATCGCTGAGGCTCAGGGCAGCAGTTCACACACACAGCACGCTACACAACTAGGCATACTCACCCACAATACATGCACGCTCAGGAAGATATTAGCCATCAGCTGGGGCACTATGCTGTTCTGCAGGATGTAGGAGTCATGGGCCGAGCCTGGGAATTTGGCACACGCGTGCAAGATGGTCATATCTGCCAGGCACACCACCTGCACATTGATGGAGTGGTAATGCTTGCGATTGCGATAAATGGGCTCACTTGCCTGTGGTGGCACAAGACCAACATGGGTGCAATCAATGGCCCCAACAACATTGGGGATGTGTCCAAGGGGATAAAAGTCTCCCTTCACAGCTGGCAATTCAGGACCCCTGGGGAAATGGATTTATCTGTCCTTGTATAGCATCATGGCGGACAGTACATCACACAGCACCATGCTGAACATCGGTTGTGACATCCCACCAGCACTGGCCACAGTCTCCTGGAATGATCCAGTGGCAACAAAATGCAGGGCTGCCATCACCTTATAAGTAGGGGTGAAAGCTGTTGGATATGCCCTGTGGGACAGCAGGTGGGGCTCCAAAAGATCACAAAGGGTTTTCAGGGTGGCTCTGTCCAGGCGGTATTTCCGTATGATCACAACATCCTCCATGTCCTCCAGCACCGTCAAGTGACGAGTCAAATTTGACCTCCTCCAATTTGAGATGATAGTGTACACATGTCAATACAATACATCATGAGATGTGCACAACATATTACGTTCTCGATGACACAACGACAACAATGACTGACATCTATAGTGACTAACAGACCAGCTTACATGGTGTGACACCTTCAGCTACACAAAGCGCACATGTGTCAACTTACACAAGACAAGTACCTCAAACACCACCTTGGTCAATGTGAATGCACATAGGGATATGGCCACAGTTCACATGGGCACGCCTGGGAGTATAGCATCCAGCATATGTGTACTAATCAAAACCACTGTCTCATACCTAGCTGCTGTACCTGTCACACCTTAATGTGTCATTACAACTTGGCACACATGCACCACACAATGAGCATAGTCGGCGCTGGAATGACGAATATGTTCATGAGCAGATATGAGAGGCAATGCAAAATAGATCATCATTCATTGAGATGAGCATCGCTGTGATTGTCACTGGACCTCAACACATTGACATGTGTACATATTGTACAGTCCCGAGCAACACTGTCCTGCCTACACCAACATCAAATCCATAAGTGACATGTGAGTGGGTACAGGCAAATCTACGTTACACACACACAAACATGGCATGTGTAGCCATCAGTGGAGTGAATTGAGCATTGGCATTGTGTGCACAATGATGTGCCATTGAACATGTTGGCACTGTGCACTGCTGATGTTTGACAGATGGCCATCGCCATTGTATGGCACCCAAATCAAGGTAGCTACCGCCTGGCCCTGGAAGTGTGTCACCAGCACCCCCATTCACACAAGTGCGGTAGTGAGAGGCATGGAGACATGGGGAAATAGCGGTTGACATGCTCCGCCGCCTGAATGGTGGAGCCTCGTGTCAATGTATGGCACCCAAATCACTGTAGCTACCGCCTGGCCCCAGCAGTGTGTCACCAGCACCCCCATTCACACAAGTGTGGTAGTGAGAGGCATGGAGACATGAGGAAATGGCAGTTGGAATGCTCCACCACTGAAATCGCGGTAGCGCACCCCGGGCCCCTGCGTTGTGTCACCGCCATGGAGCATGCCCTTACAGCCAACGGGAGCCATGATTGCGGTGGCATGATGCAATTTTGAAGATTGCAGTAGGTGTGCTCCGCCACCGTGGAGGCGGTCATTGTATACATTTGAAAGAGGCAGACCTGGACCACCAATTGCTGCAGCTTGGCACCTTTGAAACGACCCCAGGGGGCTATTTGTGGGAGTGAGCCTCACATTTCCACTGCTGCCAGAGCCTGCTGCCAGAGACCCCTCACCTGCTGCTGGCTCCAGGGACTGCTACCTGAGAACCCTCACCACCCAATTCCGCCGCTGTTGTCTCATGTCCACAGTGATGGCAAGGGCAGAGAAGATCCGTGCCAGTCCCTTCACGAGCGAGGAGCTGGAGGTCCTGGTGGACGAGGTGCTCACACAGTACCCAAGGCTATATGGTGCTCCAAATGTTGTGGTAAGTCTTCAACAGTGGTGGGGTAGGGCAGGGGGGCCACACATGTAGTTGGCATGATGCAGTTGGTGCCTGGGAGTGTGGGGTAGTGTCATGCACTGCCAGACATGCTGTCTCCAGTGGGAGGGTGTGTGTACGCAATGCCACAGCTTTCCCTCCCTGCACATGTATGTATGAGTGACCTGTTTTGTGTTGTCAGCCATACAGTGACACAGAAGGTTGTTCATGCTGTAGTCAGGACAGTGATTGCTTGGCTGGATGGCTGTGTGTGCCCCTGTAGTCCTTCTCAGTGTGAGCTTAGCTGGCCTGCACAACTTACAGAGTATGACATCAGTCTTTTCACATTGCACTCCAGCTACGTGCCATCTCAGCACTGTATTTTGCACACAACTGCCCTTGTGAATGCCATTTTGTATTTGTGTGATCATGTCCCTCAATGTGACCACCATGACACATTCAACTATTCACAGGACAGGGACATTGCTGGCCGTGCAGTCTTGGACACAGTGAGTCCACCCCCAAACACAGGTTGACATGTGATGTATGTGTTGCTCATGCCAAAAATTGACTGGAGTGTGGGCAGGCTACATGGTTGTTTCAGTGCTGGCATCCGGCATGTGCGTGAGATGTGCAGGTACTGTGTTCCCCCTCACACCTGCATGCTTTAACATCAGCTTTTCCCATGCAGGTGTCCCATGTGAGCTGTACTATAGTTTCTGATTGGCAATTTCATTGGATATGTGATGATTTTGTATCTTGTGGCAATACTGATAGATGTCGGTACATGGCACTGTGTCACTGATCATTTCCCACTCTAGTCTCCCATGCCTGCAGCTCAAGGTACACCAGCGTAAAGCCATGTGGAGGGCCTTTGCAGCGAATGTGCGAGCCCTGGGGGGTCTCAAACAGATGGCGCACCCACTGCCACAAGAGATGGGACGACATCAGCCGGCTGGCAAAGAATGTGGTGGAGATGACCTTGGGGCTGCTTCCTCGCACTGGGCATCTGGCACAGAGCAGTATGACACCACTAATGGGGCATCTTGGCGGTGACACAGCCTGAGCTGGATGCACGTTTGAAGGAGCATCAGCAGCAAGCCAGGGGTGAGCATTTGGGGAGTCTGAATTTGGCTGGGAGTGGCTGCATGTGTACAGAGCCTGTGCCAGCGCTGGCCTCTGTGATGTTGGTAGTGTGATGCTGTGGCATGTAAGTGGCTGCTGGCCTGGGTGCCTGTGGCATGCATTTGCTCTACCTGTACTTACAAAGGTGATTTGGATGCTGTGCCTTCACATTACATTCTGAGTTGTGCTCTTCTGGTTTCTTCTGCATTGGTATAGTCTTGGGAATCCCATGGGAGGGAACGGCAGTGTGGCCAATCTGTGCATACATCAATGCATCCATTGCATGCACCCATATTGGGGAGGCCTACACATCTTACAGCAATGTGCAGCATTATATTGTCCCCAAGGTACGACATGGTGAGTGGCATGGGCTAATGTCCATTGTGGACTGTCATGTTGTAGTCTGGGTCTGTGTTGTTCCCTCCTGTTCCATCCAGTTCTGTCATTGGCAACAAGTAGTGTGCCCCCATCATGTCCGTAGGTGTGCTCAGAACTAGCTGTGTGTCTGTTTGAACAGAGCCACAAGCAGGGTGTTGTGCTGTGTGGTCATCACAATGGCTCACTCATGCCTGAGTATCCTGTTTCCACGCACTGCTTGAGTCCATGTAGTGAGTTTGCACGATGTGATTGCACAGGGTGGTGTGCAACATGTAGATTTGGTCAACTTTTGTCATGCATTGCTTGCATATCTTTGTTCTGTTGCTGCCACTGACCTGCCCTACATCTCTCTCTCCCATGCAGCATCACCTATGGTTACGGAGGGACAGGAGACGGACACAAGTGGGGGTGAAACTAGCACCACAGCTGCCCAGGAGCCTAGTGATACAGATGTCACCAGCGCCTCAGAGGGGGACAGGAGTCTGCTGGAGGAGTTCCAGCCTGAGACGCAAAGCACCACATCATCCAATGCCAGCGGGGGTGTATCCATGTTGGAGGGCACAGGGAACGGGGACTCCACATTGACTTCCACCACACAGTGGCCATTGCCCACCCTCCCAGCCACTTCCTCTGGTGCTGCCCGTGTCCACCTCAGTAAGAGGGGAAGAGTGTCCTTCACCCCTGGCACCGCTGGCCCTGCCCCTGTCCCCCCTGCTGCCATCTGTGCTGAGTCTGTGGACCTTTTGTACCAGCTGTGTGTAGGCCAGACAGCTCTCCTCAATGCCTTCATTGACCACGACAAGAAATTGGCCCAGGTGGTTGCTTTCATGGAGGGCATACATTACGACGTGGGTGGGCTGCACAGGACAGTCCGGGCTTTGTCATCAACAGTGACGTCTGCCCTGCAACAGACACATACTCACAGTCCAGCTCCAGTCCCTTTGTCCACCCCCCTGGCAGTGACCACGTCTGACGATATTGACCACGGTCTACATACATCAAAGTCACTATACAGCACACGGAGCACACAGCAGCAGCAACCCAAGTGGTCCTGGGCACAGACACCATCCCCACAGAAGACCAAAGGCACACCAGAGCACAGGGAGAAAAGCTCGTCTTCCAACACCAGTGGACAAATAGCAAAGCAGCAGACCTCAGGCACACAGGTGGGCCTGTACTGCAAATTGTTGCCCCTGACTGTGTTGCTGACCATGGAAAGGTACAGTCACACACATTCCCTGTGAAGCTTCTCATGGACTCAGTCTGCACTTTGTCCTGGCCACTGGCCTTGTCATTCACTGCTGTGTTGGACCCTTCCCTGTGCAGCTTCTCATGGACTCAGTCTGCACTTTGTCCTGGCCACTGGCCTTGTCGTTCACTGCTGTGTTGGACCTTTCCCTGTACAGCTTCTCATGGACTCAGTCTGCACCCTGGACTGCCCACTGGCCCTGTTGCTCTTTGTTGTGTTGGATCCTTCCCTGTGCAGCTTCTCATGGACTCAGTCTGCACTTTGCCCTGCCCACTGGCCTTGCCGTTCACTGATGTGTTGGACCCTTCCCTGTGCAGCTTCTCATGGACTCAGTCTGCACTTTGTCCTGGCCACTGGCCTTGTCATTCACTGCTGTGTTGGACCCTTCCCTGACCAGCTTCTCATGGTCTCAGTCTGCACCCTGGACTGCCCACTGGCCCTGTTGCTATTTGCTGTGTTGGACCCTTCCCTGTGCAGCTTCTCATGGACTCAGTCTGCACTTTGCCCTTCCCACTGGCCGTGTCGTTCACTGCTGTGTTGGACCCTTCCCTGGGCAGCTTCTCATGGACTCAGTGTGCACTTTGTCCTGCCCACTGGCCTTGTCGTTCACTGCTGTGTTGGACCCTTTCCAGTGCAGCTTCTCATGGACCCAGTCTGCACTTTGTCGTGGCCACTGGCCTTGTCGTTCACTGCTGTGTTGGACCCTTCCCTGTGCAGCTTCTCATGGACTCAGTCTGCACCCTGGACTGCCCACTGGCACTGTTGCTCTTTGCTGTGTTGGACCCTTCACTGTGCAGCTTCTCATGGACTCAGTCTGCACTTTGTCCTGCCCACTGGCCTAGTCGTTCACTGCTGTGTTGGACCCTTTTCTGTGCAGCTTCTCATGGACTCAGTCTGCAGTTTATGCTGGCCACTGGCCTTGTCATTCACTGCTGTGTTGGACCCTTCCCTGACCAGCTTCTCATGGACTCAGTCTGCACCCTGGACTGCCCACTGGCCCTGTTGCTCTTTGCTGTGTTGGACATTACCCTGTGCAGCTTCTCATGGACTCAGTCTGCACTTTGTCCTGCCCACTGGCCTTGTCGTTCACTGCTGTGTTGGACCCTTCCCTGTGCAGCTTCTCATGGACTCAGTCTGCACTTTGTCCTGCCCACTGGCCTTGTCGTTCACTGCTGTGTGCCCCCTGCCTGTGCAGCTTCTCATGGACATGCTCTGCATCTTGTGCCTTGCTGTTCTCTTCTCATGGAACCTATCTGTGCAATATGTGAATAAAGACAGTTTCTCCTGTTGTCTATTTTGTCAGTGTCCTTACTGAATAAAGTTATTTTGCTGTGTGTAAATGGATTACTGTGCCACATGGTCTGTGTGGCACTTCAACATAGTCAGTTTGGGCTCACTTACTCTATTTTTTTCGGGGGTAACAGGGTCTTCATTTCTTCTTGACCCAGATACTTGTGGTGGCAATGGTGTAAATTTTGAATGGTTAGCAGTAGTCATTTACTTGATTAGTTCATGTTGGCTCTATTGTACACATGTCAGGGGTGGGGGTCACTGCCAGCACAGAGTGGGTTTCCGCACACAGTATTGCAGGCAGGCTGTCCAGGGTCATCATGTATGTGTGTTCTTCCTTTATGTGTGCCCAGTGGTGTATGTGTGTGGTCATCTTGTGATGGCCAGTCATCCTAGTCCCATGGCTTACTTTCCATTTGTGCTCTTGGATGGCCAGGTAGTGTGCAGAGTGAAGGGGTGAGTTTGTGGGGAGTGTTGATGTGTACATGCCTCTGCAATGTCAACTACACACATGTGTCACCCAGGAGTTGTGTGCCTGTTGTTTTGATTGTTCATCCCTGTGGATGTGGTTGTATGCCCATGTGTGAGTTGTATGTTGTGCACTGTGCAGTGTGTTGGTGTGTCCTTGTAGTTCTGTCTGACTCCTACTTGTTGTTTGTGTCACTTGTGAGTATGCAGAGAGTGTTACTGGCAAGTCAGTGTTGTGTTTTGTTGCACATCCATGTGTCTGGTGGCTGTTTGTGGGGACTGTGTGTTCATTTGTTGCTTGTCCTCATTGATATTTCCCTGAGTGTGGTGTTGTGTGTGTTTCCCTGGCCCTGTGCTACTGTGCTGTGTGTTGTGTGTTCCTGTGCAGCCACTCCTGCATTGTGTGTTTCCATGATTGTTTGTTGTGTGGTGCAGTGTGTGTATTGCCCTGGCTTGTTGTTGTGCATGGGGTGCACAGGAGGGGCACATGGCATGTGCCTTCATGGGCTGTGCTAGTGTGTGGTGGGAGTGGGTGTGTCCCCGTGGTCCTTGTGTCCTGCCCATGCCTGGCACTGGCCCTGCCTTCTGCATTGTGACCATGTATTTGCTTGTGTTCGCCGCTGCGGTGACGTGACCGGGACATTGCTGCATGGTGGCATTAGCTGTGTGTCCAGGATGGAGCGGGTGACTTTGTGGCAGGTGGGTGATGTGTGGGTGCCCTTGTGGATGTGTCCCTGTCCCCCCTAGAGTGTCTGATGTGGATTTGGACCCTGTGTCAGCCTGTGTGTTGTATGTTGTGTTTGTGTTGTTGCGTACCTGCGGCGGCGTCTGCGGCGGTCCATGAGTTTCTTGTGATGTAGCAGGTACAGTACCGGAAAGACGTGTAGAGCTGGGTCCATGGCGGTCATGACCAGGACTCTGGTTTCTCGCTCCGCTGTCGAGCTTCTGCCGTCTCTGGTTGGGCGGTGTCTCCGCTGCGGTGCATCAGCTTGCTTGAGTCATTATAATTTGTGGAGCGGGGCAGACGTCATTCCGCAGGCCGGTTTACAGTGTCATTCAGGGCAGATATTGGGACCTTTTCAGCCACAGTGCAAACCAATATCTTGATAAACCAAAAACCACAACCCTGCTTGTATCCGTGCTCAAAACTCTAAGCACCTCCAAATAATGTCCGGTACCAACAATCTTACAAAGTGGGAAAATCCACTTGGCCCTCAATGATTTATACATTGGACAGAAAAATAGGAGGTGGGTAATGGACTCAGCGCTTTCATTGCAAGCGGGGCATTGATCATTGTTTTTTATATCCTTCCTCCATTTTTTACAAAATGTTTTAAGCTGGAGTGTTTTATAGCGGAACTGAAAAAACAGCTTCCCGGCTAAGGGAGGGACAATTTCATCCAGTGTATCCTCAAAACGAGGTACACATTTGAAATTTAGAAAACAAGTAGTCAAACTACCCTCAGCATCAAGTGCAGTTTGTAAGAGCAATGTTTCCCAAAACCTTTCCTTCAGCATGGATCTCGATATGGAATTCATACTTCCTGGGTCAAACCAAAACCCCATAATTCCTAGCCTCCCTAGGAGCACCTTAAGAGCTCTAAACCAGGGAATTGATTTAGAGGAGGGCATTTTCATAAGCTCACAGAGTAGCTCCCGATAGGGGCAGAGTTCGTCCACAGTCCACAATCTGTACCAGAACATCAGGAGCTCATATCTGATTTTGTAGGCCAGCTGTCTGTCTGCCAAATCATAACAAAGGGGCACTAATGGTGTGCTTACAGGCAGATCTGTCAGGGATCTAAGAAAGTGATTTTCTACTACAAGTGAGAGAGGGTTAGTTGTGCCTGTACCCCATAGTTCTGCTCCGTAGAGTATACCCCCCAAGATGTTTACATTATAAATTTCGAGGGCTGGCCCTAGCTGCCTTGAAAAGGTATTTCTGTGTACTCTGGCCAAATTTGCAGTCTGATGTATGAGTTGCATCTTTACCTTTTCAATATGTTGATCCCACTTAACTGTTGGGGCTAGGCGAATGCCCAGATAGTCAAAGGAGTCGACACGTTCTAGCTTGATACTCCGGCAAGGACTTGTCTTTTGTTTAATTTAGCCTTGCCCTTCCTAAAAATCATGTATTTAGCTTTGGTTTCATTCAGCACCAGGCCGCGCTCATCACAAAACATAATAAAATCATTTACAAGCTGCTGAAGACCTTGCGGAGTCTTTGCAATTAAAAGGGTGTCGTCAGCGAAAAGGAGGGCTGGGACTCTTGTACTACCAACTTTCAGAGCGTCACACCCATCCCTATCTAGACACTTTATAACATCATTAATAAAAAGGATAAAAAGAGTGGGGGCAAGAACACAGCCCTGTCTCACACCACACTCAACTGGGAAGGTATATGTAACTTGATTATTCCCTCCCCATCTCACCTGTGCTGTGTTAAGTGTGTGGAGTCTAATTAAAATATCTAAGAGATTTTGTGGCATACCTAATTCCTTAAGGACCCTCCACAGTTTAGCCCGGGGGACTAAGTCAAATGCCGACCGCAGGTCTACAAAAGCCACGGAGAGTTCCCCTCCTATAATATGCACTTCCTTCCAATATGAACATAACAAACGGAAGGTTTGATCCAGGGTGTTAATTTTTGCTCGAAATCCTGCCTGGAGGTCACTCAAGACTTCAGACTCTGCAATCCAATCCTGCAGCCGAGCTAATATCTGCTTGCAAAAGATCTTTTGTAAGGAGTCGATAAGACTTATTGGCCTGTAGCTTGATGGCTTTGCTCTATCCCCTTTTTTGTAGATCGGGACGATCTCAGCATTTTTCCACGATGTGGGCATAGGGCTACCTCTGAGGATTGAGTTTGATAGTACATTTACGTACCGGCCCCAAAGAGCCACATCCTCCTTATATAGATCATTGGGGATTCGATAGGGCCCAGGCGCACGAGCCAAGTCGCAGGAGGCAATTGCTACTTGGGTCTCCTCTAGCGTAATATGGAGGTCAGTTGAGTCCAATGTCCCACGAGCACCTTATCCCTAGTTTCATATAGTGTGCCAAAATGTGTTTCTCAGGCCTCCGGGTGTACTGTAAATTCCAATTGACACTTATTACCCTTTAGCCAATGGGCGGCTAGACTCCAGAAATTTTTCGCATCTCTTTCTAGCAATGCACTTCTCAGAGATGACCAAAGGGAGCCCTCCCACTCCCTTTTAGCAGCTTCAACTACTAGTTTATACTTGGCTCTGCAAGACACTATTTCCTGACGAGATTTTTGCTTAACTGCCTGTAATAGTTTCTGCTTTGATTGCCTACAGGCCTTTGTATACCATGCTCCCTGATTCATACAATACATCATAGTTAAATTGTAAAAAGCGACAGTTTATAATTCATCAGTCCAGAGGGTTACAGAATATGTCAGGTGCTAATACATATAAAATACGTAAGGTACAAAATAACAATAAAAGTAGACATAGAAGATTGGAGACAGGTCAAAATTTACACTATGAGTTATTCAGAGACAGGGCGTCCAGATATAAAGTTCTAATGCCTATCAGTGCATATAGATACATAAAGTGCAAACTGCCACGAACTATATGATAAAGTACTAGTGCTTATAAGCTCCAAAAGGTACGTAGTGCAGAATGCCTCATCTTAACGGGATAATAATTACAAATTTACATTAAAAGCAGTCCTCTAAATTTTCATATGACAATACATTCAAGTGAGCATAGTCCTTTCTTTTCTTAATTGACAATTGTATAAATCGAGTGACAGCATTTATAATTTTCACATTTCCCATGCTACTGTCAACGATAAACCCATATTTATAATTAAAAAGCATATTTGATATAACAAGAGGTTTTAAAACTGATTTCCGGATATCCCTATAAAAATTACAAAAAAGAATAAAATGCAAGGTAGATTGTGAGGATTTTCCATCACACGGGCAGTTTGGTAATTTATAGCACCACTTTTCCATTCTTGGGAAGGCTACTAGATAATGTAATATACCCATCCTTAACCTGGTTAACTAAAATCTATGTTGGCTCTTTCTTACCAGCATTAGGTATAACTGTATGCCCCTCACGAGTGGACGTTCACATTAAGAAATTACACTATGTTGTTGGGTGGCAGCCCTTTCTCTCTCATTTTCCATGGCGTTTAAATATCTCAACTTCAGGTCGCGTTTGCTAAAAGTCTGTATAAGTATAGGGTTCTTTATGTCAATATCGACCTTACAACATGTTAGGAGATTAAAAATGTGCTCCAGCCATGGTATTTTCCTGCTGAGATCAAGGGCTAGATAGTCCGTTATTAAACCTTTTGTATATTTTGTTTGCTCTTTAGCCCATAACCCTTGCCAAAAGGTCAAGCCAGCCATATTTATTGTGTTGCTTAAGTATGGTACCAACAGTTCTTTATGTACTATATTGTTTGCTGTTGCCCTTGGGACTGCCAACAATCGTTTAAAAAACTTATTTTCATTGATTTGTATGGAGACGATATTAGCTCTCCCCTAAACTGCAGCCCCATAACAAACCCCTGAGATGCATTTACTATGGTACAGGGTTAAGATTTCTCGTATGAGTTTATTTCCCATTTTTGCAGAGAATCTAAAAATACCCTCTGTAATTCTTAAACATTTCATGTTGCATGCATCAATAGGTGCGTTCCATGTACCGTTCTTATTAAAAAACATCCCCAGGTATGAGAAGGATGACACTCTATTAATACTAACTCCACCCACATGATGTTGTCTGTTCTTAGGCCTATTACTCCCACATGTCATAACAAAAGTTTTCTTTAAGTTTAACTTTAGATCTTTGTCAGTCATATACAGGGCAAAAATTTCGATTAGGCGTTGCAGACCGTTAGCTGTCCTTGATATTAGGACAGCATCGTCTGCATATAATAAAACTGGTGTGGGACGTGTTCCAACTTTCGAGGCATCTGCAATAATGTTTTGTAAAAAGGGGTCTACGTTATTAATGTATAGGGAAAATAAAAGAGGAGCTAATACACATCCCTGTCTAATACCACACATAACCCTAAAATCAGGTGTGCATTCCCCCCTTTTACCGAACCGTACCCTAGAGGTTAAAAAGGTATAGATCTGGGATAAAAAAGTAATTATTTCGATAGGGCCCCCTAGCCCTTTCAGTGTTTGCCAGAGTTTGTAATGATTTACTAGGTCGAAGGTACTAGTGAGGTCGACGAAACATTAGTGTAGCGCCCCCTCCTTGGCTAGTGTGTACTTCCCTATTATTAAATCTAGGTTTAGGCTTTGTTCCACCGACCCAATACCTGAAACCATACTGGCCCTCTGTTAAGATTTTATTATCGTGGGTCCAGATTTCAAACCTTTCCAGCACTATACGGCCCATTAGTTTAAAGTTGGAGTCAAGAAGAGATGTTGGGTGGTAGCAATTTGCCTTCCCTCTATCCCCTTTTTAAAAAATGGTTACAATAATACTTTCGACCCATGTAGCAGGTAATACACCCCCCAAGGTAGCATTAAAATTGGTATCCAATAGTCCATGCAAGCTTAAAAACGTCAATGGGCACCCCATCAGGGCGCGCAGCTTTGCCATTAGCGCTTTTTTGTAGAGCTGATTTAATTTCATCTGGCGTTATTAGTAAGGATTTGACGGGCTCCACTAGTATAAAATTTCCCTTTTTACTATCAATTATTTTAACAGCGTCTGGATTACAAATACTCACAAAGTGTGACACCCAATCTTCCGGGGGTACTACAATATCGATCTTTACTGAACTATTTTCTTTAAAATATGGGTAATTAATAGCTTTCCAAAAGAGAGCTGAATCTTTCAGCTCTGCTGCCTGAGTAAGTTTCTCCCATGCTCCCTCACGAATCTCCCTTTTCCTGACTATTAAAGTGTTTTTATAATCTTTCCTCACGGTGCTGATCCTGATAGGGTCTCTTGGCTTTTGTTTAAATGCCTGTTTCAGTTCCCCATTTAGCCTAGAACATTCATGGTTAAACCATCTGGGATTAAGATCAGAAATTTTCTTCCTCCTTTTAGTCGTTAAATCACCTGCAATTTCAGTGGTGATATTGCAGAAGGCAGATATAGTTGCCGAAAGCAAGGAAGAACTGTCCAAGCAAGTTTCTAAATCTCTTTTTATTTTCTCTTTAAGGCTTTCCATGAACCCGACCATTTTATCGAAACTCCATTGTTCCCTTGGGTGTTAATATCGATGTCTGCTGTCTTTCCCTGTGCTTTTGGTGTCAAATTTAGTCTCAATGACACAATTAAGGGGTGATGGTCACTAAAGAGGCTAATATTTATCAGAACTTTTTCTACCAGGTCACTATAGTTCACTGATATGATGAAGTGGTCTATAATTGAGGATGTTCTTGCTCCTACAAATGTATGTATGTTTGTTTCACCATCTTGGGTAGTGGGTTCTAAGGCTACTAGATCGTATTTATGCACTGCATTATTAATAGCTTCCCCGTATATGTCATGTGCGAAATGTGAGCTCCTGTTGCCATAATGGTAACAGTATCCACAGGGTTCACCAGCTTCAAAAACACATTTGGCACAATTAAAATCACCCGCCCAGACTAAAATGTAGTCCCCTGCTAATCCCTTAAGGAAAAGGTCCAAGTCGTGTTCTAGTTGCATAATGACCTTACTCTTTGTATTATCAAAAATATTATTATAAAAATTGATTACAACAATGGTCTGATTGCCTTTTGAATAAAAATACAAAAGCTGATAATATTGCGATGAAGTGAACGATTTCTTTAAAATCAGAGGGGAGGTAACTGAGATCAATGTGGCTAAGCCACCTTTCGCTCTTCCCATCCTAGATGGGCTGGCATTAGTACAAACAGTTTGAAAACCATTTATAAAAAAGGGCTCAGTGCACCAAGTCTCTTGGAATAATACTACCCCAAACCCATCCAGCATTTGCAGCCAATCGTCATCACAAATCTTGTTTTGATTCTGGCGATATTCCACGTCATAATATTTAGAGAATTACTGGGGTTTATACTTGGGCCAGCTGTCATTGGATTAATAACAGAGGGGGGATCAATGCTATTATACAAGGGCATATCTAAAGCCTCTCTATACAATTGTACATTAGGATCATCAATAATAGTTGGGTTACTAGTGTGTACATCATCCTTAATACTATTCAATTGCTCTTCCGTGGCTAATTCCTTATAAGTGTCTGGCAGCCTACAAATAGTAATATGATCCTTGTTCATAGATGGGGGTTCAGCCATTATATGTCAATCTATTTTGCTGCATCTCCTCAGCGGTGCAGACCTATTGTACAATGGCATGTTTAGAGGTGGGTTAGATCTCATATTTGCATGGATTTTTGCATGGGTATTGCTATAACTAGGCCTACAAAAAAAGCCTAATGGGACAGCCATTATGTGATCAACATTATCAAAGCGATACCCATTTTCATCATTCACTAGGACATTCAGCAAATCGCCCCCCAATTTACTACTTTGAAAGTTTACCACTACACAATCTCCCTGACATGATTTTCTAGATTTACCCAGCCAGTTAACTCTCCTTAGCATAATAATCTCCTGATATAGGGTGTGCGCCCTAACATCAGTGTTAACAGAAATCCAGTGAACCGCTTGATTCTTTAGGGTCTCATACGTTTCCATCTGATTTACAGTTAGTTTCGGGACGTTGTTTAAGATGATGACATATGGAGTTGCCTGGCAAATTTAGTGTCCCCTCGTCATAGGTGATAGCGGGGTCTTGGGCACTCTTATACTATGATGAATGACTTCTTTCTATAACCCTTTATCTTGTGTCATTTGGGTTAGCAAAATATCGTTTGGTGTCGCAAGGGTGTTTATCTCTCTTAGATTTGAATTGCCAGTTGTAATAACAGGACTTGGTTTTCCTTTTACATTCTCTGTCAAGTTATAGGCTAGTTTAGAGGTGCTAGATAATTTACTAGTGGGATTAGGGGGTAGTATTTCAGTAACCATGTCTGTTAGGAATGCCAAATCTTTATGTATCAACTTGATTTCCGACATTAAGCGTCTTTCGATGCTGTCCATTTTGCCATGTCATTTCTTAAATAAAATCTCAAGATCTCGTGGCTTCTGTTTTATAAAGTCCCAGTCCCCTCTGCTCACCCCGGATTAGTACCTCCCTTTTTTGGTTTAGGTTTAATTTTGGCCTTGGTTGTAATCTTAGTTGATTCCTTTTCCACTGGGCGATTATCAATTCAAACTGGTTGTTTAATTTTTTTCGCCGGGGGGGATATTGGCGATTTATCGTTTGTTAAATCTAAGATCTCCAAAGGTGAAGTTAAGACGCATGGGTTAGGAGCTTTATGGACGTTTGTGGTATTCGGTTCATCTGCTGCTGCTGCAGGTGTCTCTATCTCCTTGACCATACCTCTCATAGTACTCTCAGGTACTAGGTGTTTCATCCCACCTTCTAGTGCAGTTTCTTTTAGGGCAGCATCAAGTGCTGTTTTCGTGGCTGCCAATTGCTCCTCTACATGAATGATTTCACTGTTAATAAGGCCCACAGCATTTTTTAGATATTTCATAATTGGAGCATTCTTTGTGGGGTTTTCCCCCCTTCTTGTGGTAGTTTTCTTTTGCCCATCATTGGTGGTTAGTGAGAGTCACTTTGCAACAGACAGATACGATGGAGGTTTCTCTTACCGTGGTTTTTCTATCTCTGTTTCTGCACTTCCAGGGGGGTGGCCCTGCCCTGCCTCGACTGACCGCATGCAGACGGGCCCGCCCTTGGCCTGGACTTCGGAAGCCCTGGCCGCTATTTGAGCACCTCCTTGCGCTCTCCTCCTCGTAGGCAGCGTGTGTGCCGCAAGGGCTATAGGGAGATGTAGTTTTGGACCCCTCAGCCCAGAGAAGCAACCGGCAAAACTCGAGCTCCTCTCCTCTCCTCTCCTCCACGATGCTGTACAGTCCGCTGTAGCACAGTGACAACGTTTAAAAAAAAGACTCCCCATACTGTCTTTCATGAATTCTAGGCAACAGCTGAGCACGCAGACAGCATGAGTTGTTGATATACAGGATTAAATTTCCTTAAATACAGGCATATGGTAACATATGTTTATAGTATGAATCTAATATGCACCTGTAAATGTAGTCTTTTATTATGTGTGGCTGCCTAGTTTGCTAAAAAGTGAGAGCTATCCATGTTTGAGTGCACATCGAAGAGTTATATAAACTCAGAAATATACCATTTTACAGGTACATTTATTCTTGAAACACAAAATAAATATGGATAAATACCATTAAGATGGCCAAAAAATAAATATGGATAAAAACGGAAATGTTAAAAAAATTAATACCATAAAACCGGGAGCCCTACTTATTAAGCACATCTTTAAAAAATATGATAGGATGCCTCCAGCCTTGCATGGTCTGAATTTATTGTTCCACATGGAAGCTAAGATTTTTAGGCAGAGCTTCTTGATTCATCCTAAAAGTGTATTTCATTAAATCACTGTCTGCATAGAGAAGAAACAAGGCTAAGAACAGCCTCTAGCTTCTTGCCGGGTCAGAGTCCCACATGCCTAAGCCCCAGCAATGAGACCAGTACCTTTTGGATTTCACAGTCTATAAAAGAATGCGCAGAGTAATTGTCTCTTTGCGGGATGTTTTTTTGAGCCAGGTGCTGATTTTTCCTTTGACAGTGGGATATATAGAATTCTAGAAGGCTAACAATGATTTACTGGGATGATTTTATCAATGTTTTTTTGTGGCATGAAATAGGCAACCACAGTGAAGCTCAAGGTGTCTATGGTGTCACTCAGAAGCCTGAGGTGAAAAAGATCTGAGTAATTCACTTTTTAACCATATATAATTTTAACTTATGTATGGCTCCTAAAATCATCTGCTTTCAACTACCAGACAGGGGCAGAGAAGTAATGGGGGAGCTGTATGTAACATGGCCTCTCTTACCTGTTCATATTGAAAAGAAGCTTTGAGAGCCCAGGCAGAAGACCCTGGAATTATTTTATGACATTGCAACAGTGGATAACAGCTTTTGTTAACAACTGTTGATACTGGGTTTGAATCCAGTTATTCGTGCTAATGGATCTCTGCAAAAAGACAACATGAAAATGCTAATTTTACACAAGTGGTAATAAGTGAACTTTACAATATTGTGGGGTTGATGTGATGGTCTAGGGGTTTGGGTGGGTGTTTAGAAATTAGCTTGACAATTCTGATTGATGTACCAAGAGGTGAGTTGGATGAAAGAAAAACTGCCCTTCAAAGACTCTGCGGTCAAAGGCACACCCATCATTGCAGGGAGCACTGTTATTGTATCTGGAAACTTGGAATTGGTTTGGAATATGTGTTTTATTGGGCAATGTGACTGCATGATAATTTCAGCCAAGAATGGTTATTCATGCTCCATGAGACCTGGGTAAATGGCCAGCATATAATAAAGTGTAAGATATTTAGTGTGGAAGATAAACAAAGAACTAGGGGCAGTCAATACACAGGACTATTTACTAGATTCTCAATCTAAATAGAGTGCTGTAGTAAAATGATGATTGTCACTGAGGAAGAGAAGTGTGTTTTTTAAAGCAATGAAACCCGATGAACACAACCAGGATAGAATATTCTTTATTATCTGCATGCCCTCAAGATAGACTACAGGGATCTCTGACATAATATTGATGCACACAATATCAATATACACAAAATGGAAAAAATAAGTATTATTAACCAAAAATATCATTTTCCTTCTGAACTAATAAAACTAAAAATATTGATTGTTAAAAATATAGATTTTTACTTCTATTGAAAACAAATATATCAAAAGGAAAAATATTGTTACCTTTAAATAAACATATGATTTCTCAAAAATTTCCCCTCCACAATACCAACTACAATAATGTTGCCAAAATATTTACATTATCGTTAACGAAACATAAATATACCTACTTTTTATGTTAAATAAATAATGACAATAAACATTTAACAATATATGCACATATTTTAACACAAATATGATGTTACATCAAGGCAAATAATAATACTTCACCACCAAAAACATATAACTAAATACATAACAAAATGAGCTCAAAAGTTTGCAAAAATTATAAACATGTATACAATCATATGAATATGAATATACATTGTTGGACCTTGCCCTTTTTGTGGGTTTATCCCCTGCCTTTTTGCCTTTTGCTTCTTATTTTTCTGGCCCTGTTTTGTTTGCTTTAGGACTCTTGGCACTTTACCACTGCTAATCAGTGCTAAAGTGCATATGCTCTCTGTGCAAAATATGATTCTGTTTTTGGTTCTCCATGATTGGCATATTCGATTTACTGATAAGCTTCTCGTAAAGTTCACTGTGTGTGCCAAGGGCATGTAAATCAAATGCTACTAGTGGGTCTGCAGCACTGGTTGTGCCACCCACGAGTAGTCCTGCAAACTTGTTTCAGGCCTGCCATTGCAGTTTCTGTGAGTGCAGTTTTAAACTGCCATGTCGACCTGGCAAGTGCACCCACTTTCAGGCCCTAACCTTTCCTTTTACTACATGTGAGGCACTCCTAAGGTGGTCCTAAGGTACCCCTATAGGCAGGGTGCAGTATATGTGAAAGGTAGGACATGTGTTTGTGTGTTTTACATGTCCTGATAGTGAAATACTGCAGTTTTTCACTATTGAACATCTCCCAAGTGTAACTTTCCATTGGGACGAGATAGAGAATCAGAGTTTAGGCTCTGTGAACTCAGAATTTCTTAACACACCTTTCAGTAAAGGTGTTTTTTAAATTGTGGGCATTTTCTTACATTACCATTCTGTGTGCCTCTGCCTGTTTGTGTACTTACTGTCTGGTTTTAGAGTTACAGGAACTGGGTGAGTCGGGCCTGGGAGTAATCGGCAGGTTATTTGCCCCATCAGACAAAGCAAAGGCTGGTCTTGCATCTGGACCGCACGAAAGCTGAACGCTGCCTTTCAGCACACGGAGTGGGGGCTTGTTTTGCAGCTGACCCTCACAAACGCGGGCAGCTGCCTTTCCTCTTGTGAAGCTGGAGGGGACCCACCAAGGGATCTCCACTGATTGAGGTGATGTGTGTGCCCCCACACCCAGCTGTAACGTACCTGAGTGACTGGCAGAAAGTTGGAGTGAGTCCTTGGTGGAGGCCCTCTGCTGGGCAGGTTGTCACCTTGTAAGGAATCGGCTGAAAAATTCCCACAATACTTCTAGTAGGCATGCAGGTGTTCCTGCGGCCTATGTTCCGAGTTTGATTTGCAGTGAGTATTTCCTGAGCATATGAGGATTCAGGGGTTGCTTACTACATGCTGAATATGTATACAGTTATATGGTGATTGGTGTGATTTCTCCTCTAACCCAACCGGCATTTCATGCCCTGATATTATGATTTATGTAATTTTATGCCTTGTGGCAGGATAACAAGTATCATTTCAGGACCTGCAGATTATGTACAGTGAAGATGCTGTTGCAATGTGTGCAAACTTTATAAGTATTTACTTCATTGCACTACCTGTACTGTTAAGACAATTGCTTAGTTAGCGAAGTGATCTTTGGTTTATATGATAGAGGTCTATGTGTTTTATCTACAATATAAGAGATATTTTTATATAACCTGGTGGGGAATCTATTTTGTGGTGTATTTGTTGTGTCACTGGTGTGTGTGTTTTGCCAAATGCTTTACACATTGCCTCTGGGATAAGCCTGACTGCTCAGCCACACTACCAAGAGGGTGAGCATGGGCAATCTTTGGTGTTTTACTTTCTTACCCTGACTAGAGTGGTGGGTTCTGCCTGGCTAAGGTGCATACCCTAGCCAACCAGAAACCCCATTTATAACACAGACATAATGACAGAAAGAGCAAGATTCATAGCATCCCCGAAAGGTAAGCAATTACTAAGTAACATGGCCTACGCCTATAAACAAGAAAGTACATCAATGAAAAAATGGGAATTGGAAATGTAATACATATTGTTCTAATGAATGCAATTGGAGGGCCATTGCAAAACATGATGTTGTAATTAATGTAAGAGAACACGATCACCTCCCCAAATGTTAAAGAAATAGAAGTAAGGGAGATATTGCATTATAAAAGTGTAGCACGCACTAGCTCCCAGAAGCCCACTACAAAAATACCAATAGATATACTCCCTGAAGTCCCCTAACACCTCAAGGGTCAACCACCCAAACATCTACTGTAAAACATTTCATTTAATAAAATAACAAAGCCACCAGTATTACCCCTGCAGCCCCTAGATGATACCAATATATCAAAATACCTAAACACTTAAAAAAGACATATAATGAGGAGCCGTTCCTGTTATATGACAACCTAAACAATGTACATGAATCACAATAGTTTCTACAGCATATAACTTACTAAAATTATGCCATTGTCAAACTTGTATGGTGGATGTCATCTTCAAAATGTGTCCTAAACCATTCACTCGGACATGCACCATACCTGGTGAATATCAAAACACAAATGTCCCTTTTATATGTGGCCTAATAACAAATAAACAAAGTAGCACTTACTATTAACTATTATACCACATCAAACATAAAACAAATAACTATTTTTCCAAAACGCAATTATAGACTTTGAATAAGCCAAGCTTCGAACCATTTTAAAAGTTTACACACACAAACACACACACATCCATACAAGGCTGTTATTATTTCAATAAAATGCATAGGGAGACACCTCCAACTATCTACAAAGAGGCCCTGATTATGAGTTTGGAGGTCTGACAGCAGCGCTTCCTAGAAAGTGCTGCACCAGCAGTCTTCTGCCCACTGTAATACCAGTCATGTAGCCTGAAACGCCAAACACGTTGATGGCGTGGTTTCCGCCTGGGCCATGGCGTTCTGCAATGTTGATGATGTGTACTCCGACGCTATCAGGACAGTGGCTTCTTGCCGAGCCTATTTGGAGAAAACATCTTGTGGCCGTTCCCCAATGGCAGTAGACCGCCATGGAAAGCTCTCAGCAAAGCACCAGACAGTGCCCATTGGATGAATTAAAAGACTACACAGTTGATGTCCCTTGGCCAAGTGGACACACCTGCAACTCACACTACAAAACACATTCCATCTCTAACCATGATCTTTGCTTCTCACCTGCATCCCATAAGACAGGCTCCACCGCTTTGGGCATTTTGAGCGAAGGCAGCCCATTAATCATCTTTCCATTTAGCACTCACCATATCTTTTTTTGTTTTAGCTTATTAACCCCATCGATGCTCATGACGGAATGGTTCCGTCACGAGCATCGGTGCCCCTGTGCTCATGACGGAACCATTCCGTCATGAGGCCAGGGGCACGAAATCCCTCTGCTGCAGACAGCAGAGGGATTTCTATTTAATCCCTTTGACCTTGGGAGCTGGGGAAGAGCTTCCCCAGCTCCCGAGGCCCCCTCCCTGGTTTCTGTGCAATGAAGATCAGCGTGCATGTCGCGCTGTCTTCATTGCACAGAAACCGAATGGCTCATTTCAGTTTCACTTTCTATGTGCTCAGGGGGCTATCTCAGCCCCCCGGGCATCTAGAAAGATGGGAGAGGTATCATTGGAAAGGGGAGAATCTCCAGTGGATCCCCAGGAGGGCAATCCCCAAGCAGAGATCCACCCACTAAACACCAGGGAGGGGGAGAGCGGCCCTTTGGGCAAGGGCTTTTGCTCCTCCCAAATGTAATGGGTGTGATTTAGTCTTTTTGCCCCCCCTGGGGGGCAAAAAGCCCACTAGACACCAGGGATATTTACTTTTGGGCGCATCATTTATTAGGGTGGGGGCTGCCCACAAAGGGCATGTCCATGCCCCCACCCTGCACAATTTACAGCCTTTCTGCCCCCCAGGGGGCATTTGGGGCAGTAGCCCCTAATCTGCCCCCCGGGGGACAGAAAGCCCACTCTACGCCAGGGATTTTTTTTTCTTATAAGTTGTGGTGGGGGCAGCCCAATATGGGCATGCCCATGCCCCCACCCAACCCCGCATAAATGACAGCCTTTCTGCCCCCCGGGGGCAGATGGGGGCATTAGCCCCAAATCTGCCCCCGGGGGGCAAAAAGCCCAGTAGACGCCAGGGATTTTTTAGGCAAATTTTAATTAGGGTGGGGGCACTGGCATGCCCGTTTCGGGCAGCCCCCACCCTAATTAAAATTTGCCCAAAAAACTCCCTGGCGTCTAGTGGACTTTCTGCCCCCCCCCCCGGGGGGCAGATGGGGCAGTAGCCCCCAATCTGCCCACCCGGAGGGGCAAAAAGCCCACTAGATGCCAGGGTTTTTTTGGGGCAAATTTTAATTAGGGTGGGGGCATTGGCATGCCCGTTTTGGGCAGCCCCCACCCTAATTAAAATTTGCCCAAAAAACTCCCTGGCGTCTAGTGGACTTTCTGCCCCCCCCCCCCCTGGGGGGAAGATGGGGGGCATTAGCCCCCGATCTGCCCTGCCGGGGGAGGTAAAACGCCCACTAGACACCAGGGATTTTTTGTGGGCAAATTTGAATTAGGGTGGGGGCTTCCAAAATGGGCATGCCCATGCCCCCACCCCCAAAAATAACAGCCTTTCTGCCCCCCTGGGGGCAGATGGGCAGTAGCCCCCAATCTGCCCCCCCGGAGGAGCAAAAAGCCCACTAGACGCCTGGGACTTTTTGGGCAAATTTTAATTAGGGTGGGGACATTGGCATGCCCGTTTTGGGCAGCCCCCACCCTAATTAAAATTTGTCCAAAAAACTCCCTGGCGTCTAGTGGACTTTCTGCCCCCCCCCCCCTGGGGGGCAGATGGGGTCAGTAGCCCCAATCTGCCCTGCCAGGGGAGGTAAAAAGCCCACTAGACGCCAGGGATTTTTTTGGGGCAAATTTGTATTAGGGTGGGGGGTCCCAATACGGACATGCCCATGCCCCCACCCCTGCAAAAATAACAGCCTTCCTGCCCCCCTGGGGGGCAGATGGGGCAGTAGCCCCCAATCTGCCTCCCCGGGGGGCAAAAAGCCCACTAGACACCAGGGATTTTTTTGGGAAAATTTTAATTAGGGTGGGGGCATTGGCATGCCCGTTTTGGGCAGCCGCCACCCTAATTAAAATTTGCCCCAAAAACTCCCTGGCATCTAGTGGACTTTCTGCCTCCCCTGGGGGGCAGATGGGGGCATCAGCCCCCAATCTGCCCTGCCGGGGGGGGGGCAAAAAGCCCACTAGACGCCAGGGATTATTTTGGGGCAAATTTGAATTAGGGTGGCGGTTGCCCAAAACGGACATGCCCATGCCCCCACCCCCTCCCTGCAAAAATTACAGCCTTCCTGCCCCCTGTGGGGGACAGATGGGGCAGTAGCCCCGAATATGCCCCCCCGGGGGGGCAAAAAGCCCACTAGATGCCAGGGATTTTTTTGGGCAAATTTTAATTAGGGATGGGGCATTGGCATGCCCGTTTTGGGCAGCCTCCACCCTAATTAAAATTTGCCCCAAAAACTCCCTGGTGTCTACTGGACATTCTACCTCCCCTGGGGGACAGATGGTAATAGCCAGGCTCAATGTGTCCATAACAACACATCCCACCAGAGCTGCAACAACACAGCCAACCCCTGGCCCCCAACCGGTGTTCTTCACACAGTCACTAACAGCTTGTGCCCCTCAGTACTGGATTCTGTAGTAGCAAACAACAACACATTCACTGGGAAACCAGGAAACAGTGGGAGGGTTCAGCCTGGGCTTAGGGCACAGGCCTGTGGGGATAGTGTTCATGGCAGGGTAACTGTGGTCCAACTAAGTGGGTCCACTGGGGCCACTGACCCCCAGGCCACAATCACCGAAGTCTTGGGAGTTTATCAGGACTCCCACGGCATGATGGGCCAGGTAGCTACGGAAATCTGGGAGATGAAGTAGCTGCAGATGAACACATACCAGGAGGTGTCAGGCATCAACACGAACATGGCCTCCCTGGTTGGGGTGCCTGCGGACATCAATACCGCCCTCTGGAGGGCTTTTCCAACTGTATCTACCCCTTTCTTTTGTCAAAATACATCCAGGCCATCCACATCCACCACTGCCAGTAAGAAACCTAACACCTATTTTCCTCCTGTATGTGCAACACATTCACTTTGTGGACTATTCCTGGAGACTTTTCCATTTCTGATGGGAGTAGTCTGTTTGACTATGAGCTTCAGACAATTTGGCCTCTACAACTATGGCTTCATCTACCATGACTGACTTCTTTACTTTTTGTTTTCCCTGTTTTATCTTGAACACTTTTTTCTCCTTGTTCAATGCAATAAATACACTAGTCACCAATTTGTTGTCTTCTGTAGTATCTCTTACTTTTACCAATGTATACAATACAATCCAAGTCAATCTTTTATTTCCAAACAGGATCATATTCCTGCTAATGTCACAACTCTGAAATGTCCAAATGGAGATGCCTTGGTGAAGGCAAAGTGGGTTTATTCAAGCCCAATCCTGGTGCATGGGATCGATTCTATTCAATGTGTTATTTCTTAGTCTTGTTCTAGTACGTAATTTTTGAAAACATGGCACTGTCTGCTTTTTTGCACGAATATACTGATTTTAGATTTTAACTATGATCCTAAATTTTGTATTATGGAGCTATTTTAATCCATTTGTTTTATCTGTATGTGCTTTCATGACTTGCTCAGTCGAATAAAGTTATCTTGATGGTGATGCCATGGACAAAACAAAGAGATTAGCTATGAAACCATACATATGGCACAATTCACATAGTCACCTACTACAGCACACAGTCCAAGACAAAATTCATAGGTAAACAAAGCCACACTAACACCTTTCACCAGATTTTGCCAGATCCTCATAATCCTAGCATTTTGCATAAACATCCTCCTCACATCATCAGAACCAGAGTTACTATAAAAGTAAAAGTCATTACATCTCACACCATACTTACGCTCATTAGAAGAAGTTTTTGATGAGATCTTGATGCATGTCAGCTCCTTACTCTTCACCACTAGCATCATCATTTAGCATTTCAGGTTCCTCAACCGGTGGCTCTTCATCCTTTACAATAAAAGGGATTTTCTGTCGCAGGGCAATGTTGTGGAGTATGTAGTAGGCCACAGTGATTTTACACACCTTTCCAGGTGAGTGGAGGAGGGCAACCCCGTCTTGTCCAGACATCTGAATCTGGCTTTCAGAAGCCTGACAGCCCGCTCCACTAGCCGCTGGTTTCTTGCATGGGCCTCATTGAAGCTGACATCCCATGGCTTAGTGGGATTCCTCAGTGGTGCTAGCAAGCATGGCCAGTTGCAATAAACTCAGGGGCATATTCACAAGGAGCTATCGCTGAATTAACGGCATTTTATTGCAGCCAAAGTCGTGATAAATTTACCTCCCCATTCACAAGCTGGTGCTAACATCCCACAGCGCCTATTTACCCGCGATATCAGCCGCAAAAAAGATCGCCACAGAGGCCCCCCGCAACTATCGCTAATGAAATACAGAGTGGGCGTTCCCATGCCAAAAGCCACAACAACATCACACCTCAACATTCTCAACGACCTTCCAGATCTGTGATAACAACACAAAACAGGCGATAAGGCACGTTAGCACCAGTTAATCATTTCAGAAGCATCCAGTGCAAGCGAAGGAGAAGGGGCCAACGTCATTGGGGACAGAGCTTGTCCCAGCGGTTCTGGACGTGGCACCTCAGACACGGAGGGTGTGGGGAGTGCCACAGAGGACAGCAGCTTAAGTTCATCATCATCAGAGTCACCCTCAGGTGGACACTCTAGAATGGTACCGGACCCCACAGGATTAGTTCAACCTTCATCCCTCTCCAGCACCTCCAGTTTCATCACCACCATCCCTATTGTCCCCAACCAGTTGTCCAGGTCAGCTCCCTTAAGAGGAGAGCTGTCTTCTTCACTCCAGGCACCTCAGCCCCTGATAGCCCCAGTGCTCTGAGTGACAAGACTTCTGACCTCCTGAGGACCATCTCTGTGGGTCAGACTGCACTCCTGAATGCCGTCCAGCGGCAATGAAACCAGATGACACAGATGGTGGCTTTCCTGGAAGGCATTCACACTGCAATGTCTGGCCTACAGAGATCCTTTCAGGCTTGGCCTTCTCCCTCATGGCAGTCTTCCACTCATCCTAACCTTCCACCCCATCTCCTGCCCCTTTCCCAATCCAAATTTCCTATTCCCATACCTGTCCCACGTACATGCACACAAATATATGTACACACTTCATCAGGCACAAACACCACACACAAACAAAAACCGTACAAACTATACAGGCATGCAAGCACTCAGCAGGCACTCATACCCACACCACCCCCAGCATATCCCCAGGCACCACACCAACAGCCATAGATCCCTCCACAATCTCAAGCATACACCCAGACACCATGCCAAATGCCACTGATCCCTCCACAACCACAAGCATACTCCCAGACACAGCATCAACTGGCACATACCCTCAAACAACCCAAGCATACCCCTAGACACCACACCAACACATATAGACGCCTCTAAAACCACCCAGTGTGTCCACAGTACACACAACCAAAAACGCAAACACTCACAGTCACCCACACAACAGACACCATCACAACACACAGTTGATACAGCACACACACCTCTCACTTCCACTCCCTCTACTTCTCAAACCCTACTCCATCCCAAAAATCCAACCATTTTTCACGGTCAAGATGTCTTGTTTGCCCTTGCCCTTCCCCCTGTGAAAACCGACCCCCTCCCAAAGTCCCAAAAATCTCTCCCAACGCCCAACCCATACCCTCCACATCCCAATCCACCCCTGTAAAGCTTGATCCCTGCCCCACTAAACCCAGCCCTGCCACCAAAAAGCCCAAGAAAATCCCTCTCAAAGAACAACCCATCCCTTCCACATTTCAATCCACCCCTGAAAAACTTGATCCCACCCCACTAAATCCAGCCCTACCACCAAAAAGTCCAAGAAAACCCCTCCCAAAGCACAAACCATCCCTTCCACATCCCAATCCACCCCTGAAAAACCTGATCCCCCACCCCACTAAAACAAGCCCTGCCACTGAAAAGACCAAGAAAACCCCTCCTAAAACCAAACCAACCCCTCCCTAAACCGCCACCCACCCCAAGTACCAACATCAAGGTGCCTGCTATGCCCAATGGATGCCCCTTTGTGATAAGGTTCTGTGACATTGTCAGTAAGGGTAAGTTTGTTGGCACAGCATTGTGCTGTGGCACATGATTCTACAATGGACTAGCCATTGGCCTTTGTTGGACATTATGGTTATCCTACATTTGTTAAAATGTTTCATAGATTTGAAGACATTGGTCATTCCAATACCTTTCAAATTATTTGATGTTATCGCATGATTAGTGATGTGTGACTGCAGTTTTGATTGTTTCATGTCGGATTGCTGATCCAGTTTAAGTGGTTAGTATGATCTGACCATGGATCCAGTGCTGGAGTTACACAGGACAAGAGGAAATGTTGTATGGATGTCAATCAATTAATCAATTTAACTTTATTTCGGTCATTACGGCCATAAAAGTGAAAATGCATACAGCACATGAAGAATAAAAGCAAGCATACAAGGTTCAGTAACTGTAGGTTTACAAAGGCCACGTTAGATTGTATTCCTGGGCAGCAATGTAACAACCACCAAGGTACAGATGCATATAGGGAGGTCAGTAGCTGCATGATGTAAAAGACCAAACTAAGTAAGAAACTGAAACAATGGTATAAGGACCAAAGAAGTGCAAGTGCATACAGTACATAAAAAATGGAACTATACATACTAGAGCTAGTAGCTAAAGGCTATCATAGTCCTTCTTGTGTAGTGATCCTAAATAATAATATGAGGACCGAAAAAATACAAACACCTGCAATAGAAAAGAGGTGAATGTACACATACAAAGAGCAGTAGATCCAGCTCATCAATGACCATCTTGGTGAGATTAATAAGCAATAATAAACTGTTAAAAAGGCTTGCAGGGCAATTAGGAGCAATGTCCTCATAAGTCTTATGTTGCAGAATCTAAACAGCATGACCCGCCATGAGGGCATAGTGCCAGAAATAACACTCGATCCAAGCTAAAAATACCCATATACCTAAATACATTTAAAAATAATTCATTAAAGAGAAATTACATCAACTGCATTTTCATTATGGACCTCCTAATGATCCACATTTTGCCAAGGAATTTGGCAGCAGCACAGGCAATTAAAAGACTTGAATCAGATTTTAAAATGCTCAAAGCTTCACTGTGGCAACAGGTACCAAACCGCCTGCATATAGGAGTTAACCACTTAATTATCAATAAATGGTACCTAGGGCACACAAAAAGAATATGGTTTATTGACTCGGCATCAAGGGCACAGCCTGGACAGAGCTGTGATGCAGAAGGAGGCTGGAGCCAAGAGGCTGTGAAAGTATTCACAGGAAGGGAGCCAAATCTAAATTTCATGTATAGCTTCCTATCATGCGGAATTATAATAGCCTCCAAGTATTGTTCAAAGACACCTGCCATTTTAAACTCCATGAAATCAAGTGTCAGTTGGCCCCAAGATGGATAAGAAATAGAAGACTGTGACACCCAACCCCAATATTGCTTCTTGAACAGGGCTTTACTAGGTAAAGATGCTGGATTTTTAGTGTCCCATGCTCCTACCAACTCTATGGTAGTGATCAGAGACTTCACCTTGGTCAACCAGCCAATTTTCCTGAAGCGGTCAATCGCATAGACTTCATCCAGGGCAACAGTATGTGGGTGTAACTCAGGAGTGTTTTTTAAATGTAACCAAAAGAGTAGAGGGCATAACTGAGCTTTTTCTACAATGGAAGTTCTGCCTATGTCTAATCTCATCAGATGTAGGGGAGTACTTTGGGAAAATGAGCATAGTGATCTTAAAAAATATTTTCAGTCACCAGTAATGCATCCAGTTTTTCAAACCCCCAGAGTTCAGCCCCATATAAAGCTGCACGTACAGCCTTATGAGCATAAATCTAAAGAGGGGCAGCTATTGGCTTGCTCGATGAAGTCCTATGCTCTTTGATCAGGGCCCCTGAAATCCGCCTATGCAGGAGGTTCCACCTCTTAACATGATGTTTCGAAGACAAGTCTTCAGAGAGAGTGACACCCAAATAGTCAAAGGTGCTCACTCTCTCAAGAGGGATTTCATCGAGAAGCAGCTTTCCCTTAAAAGATTCATGTGGATTCAGCATTAAAAGTTTGGTATTCCAGGTATTAACCTCAAGGCCTCACATTGCGCAGAAGGACTCAAAGCATTTTAAAAGAAGTTGCAGGCCACTAGGGGTCCTAGAAACTATCAGGGTATCATCGGCAAAGAGTAAAGTTGTCACCTTGTCCCCCCCCAGGCTCGGCGCATCAGCTGGGCTATCGGCAAGGTGCTGTATGACTCAATTTATGAAAATTGAAAAGAGAGTAGGAGCCAATACGCATCCCTGGTGGATCACCCTATCCTCCATGATTGGGTCGGTCATTTGGCCTTGGCTACCCAGGCGAACCCTTTCATAGCTGTTCTCGTGGAGACGAACAACCAGCGCTAGTATCTCGCATGGGAGACCCTTCTCCTTCAGGACACACCAGAGTTTGAGTCTAGGGGTTAGCTCAAATGCAGACCTTAAATCAATTAATGCTACATATAAGCTTCCCTGGACAATAATCACAGTCCTCCAGGCCAATAATAGGTAGTGAAAAACTTGATCGATAGCGCTAACTCTCTGTCTAAACCCTGCTTGGAAAGGGGACAAGATGTTATTGTGGCATATCCAGTTTTGTATTTTCATAAGAAGTGCACGGGCAAAGACCTTTTGGGAACTATCGATCAATCTAGTAGGTCTGTAATTGAAAGGCAATAAGATGTCGCCCTTCTTGTACACCGGAATTACCACTGCTCCCCTCTAAGAAGATGGGATTGTGGTGCCCGCTGCAATTCCATTAGCCAAAGCCAGAATGTAAGTTGATCAGTTCGCAATGTTGCTGAGAAAGACATCACCAGGAATGGCAACTGGCCTAGGGGCTTTAGATCTAACAACTGAGTTGATGCTTGACCTTATTTCAGCTAGGGTGAAAAACCTTTCAATCTGGGGACTGTTATAATCAAACACAGGAGCTTCACTAGCATGATCATGCTCTCCAGTGTATACTGAGGAGAAATGGTGGTGCCAAGTGTCGATGGCAATATTATTATTAGGTGGCTGGGGTCTTTCTGCATCTCCCCTAGTTACTAAGAGACAAAATCGCTGTGTGTCATTCCTGTGACAAGCGTCAGTGATCGACAACCAGCCATCTGTTTCCCATTCCTTTTTGGCTTTGTTTAAAGCTATCTTATAGGACCTCGTAGTTTCCCTCACCATAGCTACATTTTTTGTTCAAATTGCAGTAGCCAATTTGGACCCAAGGTTCCTAGGCTCTCGATTAAACCAAGAAAACTGTGGTCTGGACCTCTTAGGGGCACCCTGAGTGTGTCATGGTATTCTAAAATATGTGGCAAGCTGATTTTAAAAATTGGTGTGGCAGTCAGTAATCATAGTCAAATCTCCCAAAGGTTCTAGTAGTCTGAGCATCTGACTAGTACTAACCTTCAGATTGGAATTAATTGTATCTAGATTCTCGGTGTCCATAGCTACGCATGCCCATTTTAGTCACCTATTACCATTGGTAGGGCATACCTCCCTGGTTATAAATATAGTATTTGGGAGAGGTGAGCGTTTGGCTCAAGGTGAGATCAAAGTGAGCTCGAGGGGATTATGGTCACTGTCTGTAGTAGTCACTACTACCATATCATTCACTTTAGGCCACAGTCTCAGATCCAACAAATAATAATCAGTACGACTCATTTTGATAGTTCGGTTGTAGGTGTTTGCCCCAGACTTGTCTGATCCGGTACTACCACTTGTAGCCCTCAAGCCAAACTCGAGGGTTAATGCAATAAGTTGCAATGCCATTTGGGACCATTTTTTGATGGGGGCTAGATCTAGAGGAGGAACGAGCCACGGGCTCATCCTCCTCGCTACTATCGCACAAGTTCAAAGGTGACATCAAAGTCGCTAGCAACTATTAGAGGGGAATGAGCATCCCTAGCATCAAGTAGGTCCTCCAGCTCATGAAGGGTGGACGATGTACATCCAGCCTTGGTCCCTCAGGCATAGACATTAAAATTATCCACCCCTAGCCCATCATCCTCCCTGATCTGAACCGCTAGGATGTCTGGGCTATTGGTCTTAAGTTCTTGAACAGAGCAATGAAGCTCAATTTTTACTAAAATCAGGAAGCCCCCAGCTGGCACGACCAAACTTATTAGTGATCGCTGGGTGATAAAATGTAATGTACCCAGGAATGAAGATGGGGGTGGGAAACCACATTTCTTGGAGGATGCAAATATCGAATTGTTCTATGTACTGGATCCAATGTGCAAGAGTTACCTTTGAGCTCACCCCAGGTTGCGACATCAGAATGACTTGTCTAAGCTAAGAGAATATTTGGTTTGGATTGGTGTATTGTGGAGCCTATGGAGGTTTGGTGTACAAGTCAATCATTATTATCAAGGAGGGAGTCAGAGCCCTGGTGGGAGACAGGACGTTGAGTAGCTGAAAACAGTGGTCGTGCTAGAGGTTGATATTCCAATTGTACACCAGTGTGGATTGGTGGGCTTGTCCTGGCCTCCAGTGCTATTAAGTTATGGGCGAGAATCTCATCAGCTAAGTGCAGTTCTATACAGTTCATCTGGGAATTGGCTTGAGTTAGCCTTTTTGCCCATAGGATATCCCCCCTGATCACTGAATTGCACCCCCTCACATAGCGAAGCCAGTGTACACATTCATTGATTAGAGAATCTTCTCTTTCATACCTCACATAAACAGAGACCTTGGGTACATTAAGCATATAAATACTCTTGGTAGGCCCTTGGGGCTTATCACACGTACTATTCGGATATCGTTGAAAGCCTTCGTCAGTGGGGGAAAAGAGTGGTAGGCCGTTAGTTGGTAACAAGCCTAGTGTTGCACAACTAACACTATTAGCGTAGGTTCTAGTTTTCGAAGGTGCAGGGTAAGGGATCATCTTACGGATAGAATTCTCAACCAATGCTGACGTTGTGGGGGTTGGACTACTTGAGTTGTTAGTTAGATCCGTGGAGTTTTTAGATATCTGCTTAGTTGGATGAACTTCAGAGTCTCCTCTATTTATTAAGAGTTCAATTTGCTCCGTGAGGGCTTGTACAGCTCATTTTAATACGTTTTCCTCAGTCCTCCAGTCTATTATAAACCTAGAGGTATCCTGACCCTTCGAGTCATGGTCATTTGGGAGGTGCTCACCCATGTGGGTAACTAGGGGCCCTACACCAGCTTCCGTTTCAACCCCCTTTTAGCTACTTTTATGTCCTTCTACTACTAGAGTATGGGGCAAGTGGTAGGAACCTATTGGATAAAGTAAGGTCAGTACCTAAGTTTAAATGGGCTTTGTCATTATCTACATCCCAAATAGGAAGGGTAGAAGGTCTTGCATCCTCTTCAGCACTGGTGGTTGCTGTTTGGGACACTATTGGAAGACTGGGGGAAAGATGTTTTGCACTGCACTTTTTGGGTTTCCTAAACATTGTTGGAATGCATTTAGGCTGGGTGGGCTTTGAGCTACTAGGAGAGGTATGTGTGCGGGATAAGCTAGAAGAGCAGGAGGTCGTAAGTGGATCGTTCGGTGGCACTAGAATTTCCTCGCACTTGAAAAGGAGTTTGTTAATGAGAACGCAGTTACCTCCTGCAGTCTTACGAACTTGCTTTGCTTTGTTATACTTTGACTAAGCCCCTCCATCCCCACCGTCAGAATCGCTAGATTTCTTTTTCCCAATAAATGTACGGGGCCTTGTTATGTATAAGGTAAAAATACAATGGGATTCACAACCCCCACTACACTCCCCTGCAATTATTTATAAGCTGCTCCCACAAGAAAAGCCCTGGGCACAACAAAAGGTTTTCAGCAGCAGTGCTCAACTACAATAGACTAATAATATGGCCTAAATTTGCACCCAATTAAAGAGGAATCAACCCTATAAGGGCTCAATGCAAGTCAGAAGCATGGGTAGCACCAAAGCCAATACCACTCCAAGTCAGTCCTTGTCAAGGAACCCAGGTACAGAAGATGCTAGCCAGCTGACAGTCGAAAAATTTAGAATCAGAATAGTTAATGCAACTCACAGTTATGGTGCTGTGTCCAAAACCAAGGGGAATGGCCCTGTCCTGCCTCTTCCTGGCAATGATGGGCAAGGCCGGGCCTGCCCTTCACCTAGGCTTTGCCTGGGTGTGGCCCAGGCGTGTCCTCATGCATCCTGTGCTGCGGGAGCCCTGAGCCCAAAATAAGAGCCTCCTGGTGTCTATGGGCATGTCATTGACGGTCTGCTCTGCCACGGTGGTTTCCAGGGTATGGAGTCCCCTCTCACTCCACTTGTGCAATTATGCGCTCCGAGCTCTGCAGGAGCCCTAACCAAAGATAAGCGCCTACTGGTGTGTAGGGGCGTGTCGTTGACGGTCTGCTCTGCCACAGTGGTTTCCGGGCTATGGAGTCCCCTCTCACTTCCCTTGTGCAATTATGGGCTCCCCATGCTGTGGGAGCCCTGAGATGAAGAAAGCATCTCCTGGCACATAAGGGCGTGTCGCTGGCGGTCTGCTCTGCCACGATGGATGTCTATGTGGGATGAAATCAAATTGGGACTGACATTGCATTGGGTTATATATTATATAGTAAGTATTTCAGATTGGCCTGGCCACTGCCAACATCATTTAGGTTGCACTTCTCCCTACGATGTAGGTTGGATATGTGTTTGATGTGTTCAAGTTAGATATTTGTTTATCCACGAATGAAAGGTGTTAAATTGTCATACCTTTGTGGACATTTGTATGGACATGTGTCAATTTTTCTGTGTGTACCATAGACTTACTTTATCTACATGTGTGATAAATGCTGTTACTGCTGTGTTTGCTTTCTTGACTTGCACTTACACATTACCTATACATCCATTGCACTTGGTCATGCTACTGTTTGTCCCTGATGTAATTCAGACCACAGGTCCTGTGCACATTGAGGTTATCAGGAAAGTGCAAAATGGGCAGGGCCCCAGCCTTTCAAGGTTCCCCCTGCTAGAGGCATACCTATTCTGCAGACGGTGTTTACATTGTGCCCTCTGAGTGCTTCTCACACTGATTACTTGGAATCCCATTTACTGACATTACCTTTTAATGTGGGCGATGGGCGAGAGTTCAATACAGAGTTTTAGCAGAGAAAGTGTGTTTCGGTTTTAATGAAACATTCATACAGATGTACATTTGATATGACAATAGGGCCTAGAGAGTGTGTAATGTGAGGGTGGCACAGAGATTAATAGGTGTGATAATGATAAAGAGGTGCTTTTGTGTGACAAAATTTAATGCACACATCACCTTCACTGATTATGAGATGTAAGCACATGTCCATTTGTGTACAGCGTTCTTGTGCAGTGTCAGTGACTTGGCAAAGGATGGGACCAAAGCAGTCTTTAGTCTATATAACGGCATTTCTCGTAATATGGTGGTCAGACTGCCAGCAGTGTGGCGGTCGATCCAACAACGATTCCATGGCGGTTACAAGGCCGCCAAACTTGTAATCGGACCCTAAGTGTGGAATACGCTACAATATGCTCCAAGCAGTCAAACTTGCCTTTGAAATAAAAAACACGATAACACTAGCCAATGTCCTGGAGGTAGCTTACCATTAAAATTTACAAATAAAGCCCTTTCGTCCAACAAAACGAACACAAACTAAGCCCCCGTATACTTTGTTTATCTACTGTTACTATGCATTTTTATGTACTTTTTATGTTTTTTGTGTAATTGCTGCTATGTCACTTACATATACTACTGTATACTGTATGCTCCTTTTTATACTGCTACTATGTATTTTTATTTACTCTTTATGTTACTGGTGAAATTACTGCTGTGCTAACACTGTTAAGCGCTCTGATACCTTTGGGTCAAGTTCGTTCTATACAAAACTCAATAAATAAAATAAAAAATAAAGATGGCACAATGCCTTCCAATCCACACTAGGCAGCACCCAACCTACATTGTATACATTTAAAGATGCATTACTAAAAAGCAAAGCTACCAACAACAGTGAATGGAGGAAATTGTAACCCAAATTGCAACAAACTTGGCAAACATCCCAAAAGAATGTATGACATGCTACAATTTAAAGTAAAGTGTATCATGAACAAAGGAGTAAATTACTTAGGAATGATAGCTAAACCATAATATAGAATAAATAATAAGCTACAAAGCCCCTTAAAAAGTATAAAATAATATTAGCCAATATTAAAAAATATTGTTTACATAATAATAAACATTATATTTTATTATATCAGTCAAAACATTAAATAACGGGCCTATCTTAAATGAGACTGATAGAATAAAGTGGTATATACATTATTTGTATAAATATATCAACTTTACCTTCCAAAAATCTCAAAGCAAAACTCAATCTGTTACATAAAATAACTAAAAGAAATAACATACATATTTCCAAATAATCACATAGCACTTACATCAACAGGAAATATATTTTCCAAAAAGCCCCCCAAAAAAGGAAAAAAACCAATTCAATATAGATCTATCAAAGCAATCCAAAGTATCAAAGAAGCAAAAAAAAGTGTTAAAAACATAAATGCTCCTGGAAACCATAAACAACTATAAATGAAATCAAAACTATTAGTTTATTATGAACCAAAAGAGAAATACTTACACAAAAAAAAATCCTGATCAATTAAAATTCCGTTAGGACAGATTTGTAGAGAAAAACCTTCAAAGTAAAACAGAAAACCCACCTGCCAAAATATTACATTCCAAAAACACATAGTCATTACACCTAATCATCAAAAATCAAGTAACATAACACAATATCACATAACATATTGAAACATTACTAAAACAGTGTACAAAAACCTAAACCAACACACTAGCGAAAAACACTACTAATAATGCAACTAAGGGCCTCTTTACGATGTCGGTTGGAAAGCATTCTGACCCACCCCTTGTCGGAATTGTTTTTGACTGACTCAGGTTTGGGGTGTCCAACCGACTGATTACAATGTTTCCGAACACCGTTTGGTCAGACTCCCATTGACTTCAATGGGAGCCTGTGTTGCGACCGAGAACACAGGCTCCCATTGCAGAAAGGGGTGGTTGCAGAAAACCTTGCACCCTGTTGCAGGTGACCCATCGTACCTGCCACACTGTGCATAGTTGTAAAGAGGGGTCCCATGGTACCCCCATGGGCTCCAATCGGAGGCCTTCGGGTGAAGGGGGTGCATGCTAAGGGTCCTCAAAGTCAGTTTCCAACAGCCGTTCCCTGTCGATCAAACCAATTAGGAAAGGCTGTCCGAATCTGACATTGTAATACGTCCGTCAGAAACGCTGTCCATCGACCAATAGGATTAGGCTCCAACCAACTCCGTTTCTCCACATGCCGGTCGCAACCGAGCCGTAAAGACCGAACAGTTGCATTCTATCATAATCGGTCGGTCAGAAATGTTCCAGAGTCAGTCAGAAACATGGGTTCCAACTCGGGTTAGGAAAATCTGAATGCCATTTGGAGCCTTTCCGACCGAGTGATTCGTAATGCAGCCATAAATGTACAAAAGACCCACATACAACATTACAACTACCCTCAACAGCCCCCCACCCTCAAAACCCTAAAAGAAACCTTTAAAAAGGACTTACCTGGTCCAACAAACAGTAGCACCTTATTGCAACCTGGATCCCAGAAAATGTACTAAAAATAACACAAATAGACTAAGAAATAGAGGATGTCGATTAATAAATGGCAGCTAAATAAAGCTAAAAACAAAGACTATCTCCCCATAGAAATGAATGAAAAAATAAGTTACAAATGTTGAATAAATATCTTAAGAAATTGAACAAATTATTAAACATGTATAACATGTCAAAAAATGATGTAAAAAATGAAAAACTAAGTATAAACTAAATAGTATTAAAATATACAATTATTTATTATCTACCGTAAACATTTATATTAAAATTATGTTAGAATATGTATATGAAACAATTTAATAAAGGGTAAAATAAATGTTAAACAATAGAGGCAAAACCTGGAAAATGTACAACATACATTACTATTTTAATGTGATTATCATTGTTTATTTAATAATACAATGTATCAAGATGTTTTTATTTATAAATATATATTGTATTTTAACTAGAAATGTGTATGTTTAAAAATGTAAAAATATATACAATAAATTAACATTGAAAAAATAAATAGAAATGGAAAAATGTGTTATATATCTTCATTCTATGAAAATATGTACACCACAATATTATTTAATTTGAATATACAACTGACTACTTTTTAAATCATCTTTCTAAACACCAGCAATACTAATTAAAATACATAAACTACTCCTACTACATGGAAATACAATTTAACAACAGAATTTCACAATAAATTGCATAAAAGTAAATATTCGCAGTCCAACGTAAACCCTTTTGAAGAAAATAGCCCAACGAGCCAATTCAATATAAATATTCTCTATAAGACTTATTCTTGTGCCATATATTTACTCTAACACTCAAGAATCAACTGCACAATGACCGTAGCATGAACATCCATTCCCAGGTCGATGCGGTCCCTGCTGGCACTGGCCTTACATGCCTCTGTTTACAATGAAACATTCCACAAGTTAACACTACATTTGAACTTGGGGCCTTCATGCCTCAGTTAGAGGCCTTTCTGGGTTTGATCCTCGATGGGTCTATATGTATATATAAAAATGTTTTAATCTTTGATATCATTCTTATAGTTGTTGCCACTGCTTAACTCTGCTACCAGAATTAAGAGACCCACACATTTTATCCGGAATATTTTAATCCTTGCTATAATCACACTGACCATCATCAGTACTCTGCGATGACCTTGCCCCGTGTCACGCCCCCTGACAGCCAGCCTCAAGGACGCTACACCACCTCCTGCCTCTTCCTTATCTTCCTGCCGTCATCTCAGGAAATGCTTTCCCCGGCAGACATTCTCTGATTGAGAGGCTGCCCAGCAGAACACCATTATTCCCTTCCATGAGTGAGACAGGGCTAATTCCCTGAACTCCAGAAGGTGCTTTCACAATCACTTTGGGGCACTTGAACTTTACTTTTTATTTTTCCTCTGATTTATGCACGGATCAGCATGGCAGGCTGACAATACATACTGCAGACATCCCCTATCTGGGAGTCCGCCATTGTGGCTTCTACCCTACATCAATAGGTAAGCGAACTCCAGGCCTACCCTCATTCACTGTTCAATTCCCAAGAACTCCCTCCTAATGCGCTAAATGTATTACCCCACAGAGTACAGAGCAGCAAGATTGATATGCATGCCCCCCCAAATACTCGCATGGGTCGTCTAGTAGCCTAATTGATAGCAATAGACCAATCCACCAACCAACAGTATGTACCATCTTTTATACACCTCACTCTATGAATAATCTGAGTCCAGATCAGTAATTTCTTAATCTCCTTAGCTCCCCAGGTTCATCTCTGTCCTGATGAGATCATGATATTTGATAAAGGAATAAAACGCCTCCAAAACTAAGAAATAAAGACCTTATTCCTGTGTAAATTAGCACAGAGATTGATCCCACTGTGTTTGAAAATATACCTTTTCTTCGGTTCTCAGCACTTGGGGTCCTTAAGCAATATCTTTTCACTACTCACTTGACTATTTATTGTGTGACTCAGTATCTAGGATTGATGAATTAATAATCTTTAGTTTGGCTGAATTTAATTTTTCTGAATACTGGCTGTTTTTTTCTTTAGGATGAAACCGGAACAGAATTCACCTTCAGTAGAAAAATTATTGGTTTGTTACTAAATTAAGTCTATTCAGGATTTCCTGTATTAATATATTTCTGTTTTAGAAAACAAGTTCCATGTGAACACTTGTCCAAAGTTTTACACTCGCTACGCATCTTCACATGGACATTGGGGTTGTGCTCTTGTTTATTGAAATCTAACTTTCTAAAAGTGGCATTTTCAGACTTTTACTTAAAATCAGACTTTAATATGAATTGGGATTTTAAATTGTGATTCTAGAGACACCAAACTCGAAATATCCATCTTTTGCCAATGGAAAATTACACTTTAAAATGTAATAAGGTAAAACAAATGTTAACCTATGGGAGAGATAAGCCTTCTAGTCCTGAAAAACAATTGTAATCATTTTTCACTACCATGACATGTAAAACTTGAAAGTCCATGTCCTACTTTTTAGATACACTGCTTCCTGTCCTTGGGGCTGTCCAGGGCCTACCTTAGGGGTGACATTTGTCTTAGAAAGGAAGGTTGTTCCCGGCAAGAGGGTTAACTTGACAGTCTAAAACTGCACACACAGGCTCTGCTATGACAGGCCTGAGATGTATTTAAAGGGCTACTGAAGTGGGTGGCACAATCAGTGCTGCAGGCCCACTAGTAGCAATTCATTTATAATCCTTGAGCACATGTAGTGCACTTTACTAGAGACTTATAAGCAAATTTAATGCACCAATTGTGGATATGCCAATGTTATCATGTTTTAAGTGCACAGCCCATGCACTTTAGCACCGGACAGCAGTGGTAATTTGCCCAGAGTCTTAAAGCCAGCATAAATGAAGTCAGCAAAATAGGCGATCTGAAGGCAAAAAGTGAGGGGAACCACACCAAGGTTGCCAGGTCCAACAATAATGGAACCCCAACTCATCTCAACTAGGCAAGACTTATTAATTAGATCCAGCCATCATAGTCTTAAAGTGCAGCAGTGTGAGGACTTTGAGCATTTTCACACCAGAAACAGAGAGGATTCTTGAATCATGATGCAAAAAGTGAACTGTAACCGTCATCTGTTGTGCATTTTTCCCACATTTCTTTTACTGGAAACGTTGTAAATTATTTCCCAGGATGTTACATTTCATAAATGAAGACATCAAGATAAATACACCTGGGTGGTTTTCTTGGTAATTTCAAGAGCTTGAGCATAACTCACTTTGAGCAAATGAAAACCTTCACCAGCTATATTTTTAAGGTGAATTAATGCTTAAGAGTCAGTTCTGCAGATTTTGCCCAGAATGGCAAATGTGAGAATTTCCAGTGGCATGGTAATCCTTTTAGAAAAATCTTTCTGAAAGTTCAAAGCATTATCTGCGATTTTGTTTTAAAATATCTTACAATTGCCTACAATTCAAGTTTGAAATGAAAAGCTTCAGTTTTGATGGTCTCATTGGTGCAAAGTAAACTTGACAGTCTAAGTTTTTTTCCACATTGCTCATAGATTTTAGCATTGGTCTTACTTGTATAGCTGGAACAAATGTTTATTTACGTCATGCATTAAATTTAATTTGCCTTTCAGAAGCAAGCATCTCATACACTATAATTACATTTATCTGAGAATGCCAGGGCACGGATGAATCTAACCTAATAATCTCCCATGTACTCATTATGGGTATGCTCATGTTGCAAGCTATCCAGCTCAAGTTAACTTTATGCACTGCTATGGTAACTGTTAGTCAAACATTTAACAAATATAAACTCTTAAAGTTACAATTATGCAGAGAAGAAGAAATACTAAGTTGAACATTTCGATACATCATTGTGGCTATATATGGATTAGTCGTTTCAGCTCTAAAAATGAGTTCTATAAAAGACAGTAAAAAGTCTATATAATGGAGATGAGAACAGAAGCTACAGTCTGGATCACTTTTTGAATGCATTATTTATAATGGGGCCTGTAATGACTTATATGAGTGTTCAGTTGAGGAACAGTGTGTAAGGGTGAGAATATGCGTAAAAAAAGCTTCAAGCAAATGAGGGTGATATGGTCATGTACACACAGAGATCAAAGACTCTAAATGTACTCCTGCTTTTCAGCAGCAGGTAGAGAAGGCATCACTTTTAATGGGATGCAGCGCGCGCTACGAAATTCATTTTATTTATTTAATTGTTTACTTACCTGCAATTATCCATATTCCGGTTTTTAGAACCCCCCACCCTGCCCCTCCCCCACCCCGCCTTACCGCCACACGGAACTCCCTCCACGGGCCGCGGCTGAGTCCCAGACTCTGGTGGACACTCAGCTCTCTGGTTTGACTCTGTCTCTGTCCTCTTCGGGTGACGACGACCAACCTGGCACCTCCGGTGTGAGTCATCATGCAGCACCAGCAGCACCAACATCTGCACCCCCTGTACCTACGCCTCCAGCATCTGGAAACAGACAGGGCACACCGGCCAACACGGACAGACCAAGGCCACAGAACACCAACAGCACAGGGACAAAGGACCCCCCGAAGCTACAGACAACACCACCTTTCCACTGCTACTTGCTGTGCTGGAGTTTGATCCTGACGCTGGAGGAGTGAGGAAGCATCTTGAGGCTCACAGCTAGCGCTCTGTAAGGCGCTACCTTTCGCCGGACCCGCTTCCCGGGTCCCGCTTCACGGTGCTGTGGTTTGCTGAATCCTGGACACATCGCACTGAGGGCTTTTGGTAGACAGGGCTGCGAGCGAGAATACTGCAGGACTCCAACTTCCAAGAGTCCCTGCTGTTTCCTTCACCCAATCCACCTAGTGACGCTCTCCCTGTAGGCCCCGCCCCCTTGCAATCAGTGAAAAGATTCTGGACTTTGAACCTCGGTGGTTACCTTTCCACTGCTACTTGCTGTGCTGGAGTTTGATCCTGACGCTGGAGGACTGAGGAAGCGTCTTGAGGCTCACAGCTAGCGCTCTGTAAGGCGCTACCTTTCGCTGGACCCGCTTCCCGGGTCCCGCTTCACGGTGCTGTGGTTTGCTGAATCCTGGACACATCGCACTGAGGGCTTTTGGTAGACAGGGCTGCGAGCGAGAATACTGCAGGACTCCAACTTCCAAGAGTCCCTGCTGTTTCCTTCACCTAATCCACCTGGTGACGCTCTCCCTGTAGGCCCCGCCCCCCTCTACACCCAATCTATATCAAACGGGTCACTGCTCCGCTGCGCGGGAGCGCACGGGAAGCGCCCGGGAGAAGCCCGGGACAAGGGCGGGCCCTCTGAGGCCCTCAGAGGCACGAGAAGGCTAGGCTAGGCCAGTCCCCTAACATCTGTCTATCCGCATACTGTTCGGCCAGAGTACCCCCACCTGTCTTGTGACCTCCTCGCCCCATCTGAGAAATGTTTTAGAATGTTTACAACAATCTGAGAGGTTCTGTAGACATAGATTATCAGGCCTAGGATTAGTTCATTAAATTTATACCTTAGAGAAAACTGCCAAGTATTTCAGCCTAGATGCACTAAATAGTAATTTCCCCTACACTTTTTATCGTTTCTCATTGTTTGTTTGTGATGATGACAAAGAAATTAAGGTCTGGGAGAATACTGGTAGGAATATCAGGCTCAAAAACCAGATCGAATCCCCTCGGAAATAAGCTCAGCCAAGCCACTAATTTGAAAAGCACTTGCCAGCTTTTTAATCTTTGGGAAAGGGGTAAGAATAAAGCTATAGTGGCGGACAATATGTCGGAGGATATTAAGGACTCTGGAGCTATCCATTCAGACATATTACCCAATACTTCGAGAGAGATGCCTGAAAATAAAAAGGTAATTGTGGATAATAGTTCAGTAGTAACAAAAGTAGCACCTTTGTCCTCTGAGTGTGGTTTTTCTCCTCCCCTATTCTCTACAATGAAAAATATTATTGAACTGGTACCAGAAGTAGTCATAAAAACAAAGAAAGACATAGAACAAGATAACTTGCATATAGAGAAAACTTCACACGAAGAGGCCCATCATACAGTGAATATATCGCCAACAAAAGATTCTTTCAACAATGGTCTGTCTCCAATGGTCCTTGACAAAGACCTATGTCAAAGGTACATAGAGACTGACCTGGTCAAAGCCGAGATGGACTTAAAAACCCCGGTAACATCGACCCATGCTGGCTTGCATCTTTACAGTAGTACCCCTTCCAAGTCCTCACACTCAAATTTTTCCATAAGCCCCAATTTAAATCTGATTGAGATAAATGCACTACAATGTCAGGGGACAGACAAACCCATTTCTGATTCCCCCCATATATTAGAACACTTATTGTCGTCCATTTTACAATTATTGGAAAAATTTGTGGGGGGATCCGACTGTGTACTTGATACAGTGACCCAAATTTTGAAAGTTTTATTGGGCACTCAAAAAGAGAAGGATGCAGTCCAAAAGAAGCAGTCCTCCTCCTCTGTAGTATCAGATGAGGTAGGAATAAAAGATCAATTATCTGTAGTTAATAATGTTCCAAATAGAGTATATGAGGATGTAAAAACAAGTGCTACCCAGCCATCCCCCACCCTAAATTGTTCTTTAGTTAATGATTCAGAAATTAAATTTTGTGGGGAACTCCCTCCAAAAACTGGGAACGACCTTTTCCCTATTTTTAAGAAGCAACAGGGAGAAGGAGATAGAGAGGTGGACGCCACTCCGGTAGGGAATGGTAATAAAGGGAAGTCAGTGATAATAAAAAAGAACGGAAATAATAAGAGGAAACTATTGAGACGGATAGAAAAAAATAGGCGGAGGAAAATCCTCTTTAGAAAACATCTTAATTCCCCCTTACACAATGAGGTATATCAAACTCAGGTGGTAGCTGAAAAGGATAATAACCCTGAAAATAAGATCATTAAAGAAAATATTGTGCCTCCGCCCCTGGCTACTCCAGCATTATTATCTACTTCCCACCCCTCCCCATCATCAACAATTGACACAAATATCCTCTTCCAACAAGTTACCATCAATAGGGATATAATTGGGTCAAAAAATCCAACATTTTCAGGACAGGAGCAAAACCCCTCCGGCCAAGTAGCTCCAATACTTAACCCCCTAGCAACACCTTTCTTGGGAGTAGTTGCAAGAGGTTTCCCGTTAATAGAGTCTAAGGAGAAAAGCATAGATACCGTATGGGTAGAATTTTCTCCCCTTTTTGATGCTGAATGCATTCTGAACAGATCCCTCTTGCTTAAATATTTTCAAGAATCTGCTAACTTGAAACTAATACAATCAGCCGATCTAGATAGGGTACAATTATTAAAATCAGAAGTGGGGATGATAACTAGGGTGAAGTTCCACTCCAAGTTAGTAGCCAATCTAATTCTGCAACGCTCATAAGATCTGCAGAGCAGAGGAATAGATGTAATCCCGGTGTTGGGGCATACTAGACAAAACAATATCCTTAAATCCCAAACTCGCCAGAAGCCCCCCTTTTCTCTGTTGCAAGCAGCAACAGGTAGTATAAATAAGGTGGGTGAGCTTACAGAGTTAAAAATATGCAAGTCTAAGGATTCTCGTTTAGTATCCTATGCTAACCCTACCTTGCCATCTTATCAATCTGATATCGGAGAGGAAAATGTTCAATGGAATTGGCTTCCCAGAGTTCTTGCAGAAAGATCCCTAAATAAACAACTATCTAATTTGCATCTTTAGCAAAGAATTATTTATAATATCCTGGAATGCAGCCGGTTTAAAAAACAGTCCGGAGAAAACGGCATTCCTTTTGTCCCTGGAGGCAAATATAATATGCCTCCAGGAGACATGGTGTACCGATAAAATTCAAATAGGGAAAGATTATTATGTATTGGAAGGTAGCGCCACCCCGACTAAAAAAGGACATGCCAGTGGGGGGATAGCTTGCCTCTTATCGAACCGAATAAATTGGAACTATGTGCACTATATGGATCCGAGTAAACTCTTCCAAGTAGTAACCTTATTTGAGTCTGGCAATCCTAAAACTGGCAATCGTCTGGTTCTGATAAATGTCTATATACCACCGGAAGCTGGTTTTAATGCAATCTTAAAAAAGGTTTTCTTGCATAGCCAGAGTATCAGGGAGAAAGATCCAACGGCGGCTATAATTTTAGTCGGGGACCTGAATTGCAAGATCTCCAACTCAAGCATAAACTTATTCTGTGATAAACTTAGAGAAGAAACTCTCCATATTCCTCGGGCAGTGTTTCCTGAAAATATAAAAACAAATAAACGTGGCAAACTTTTACTAAATGAGTTGGCAGAAATGTATGGGATTATTGCAAATGGGAGACTCCCCTCGGATTCCCCGGCTAAGTTCACGCATAAATCCTACCAAGGGGAATCGATTCTTGATTACGTAATAATGGGGTCCCAATCATTTGAGTTATTGAAGGATCTCGATATTATTGATACACCGTTAAGTGATCACAGAATCCTCTCTATCTCGATGAATGTAAAGCCATCTAAATGTGATCAGTGGTCTCTGAATAGTGATCAAACAAATTTCGGTTCCAAATCAGGAAGGTGCTACTGGAACGCAAGGGCGTGTCGAAATTTGGAAGAAATGCTCGATGTAGCAATATCTGAGCTTCCTTCCTGGTATGGCTCTGAAATTGAAAATTTCTCTCTGTTCTTGAAGTCAGTGATAACAGGGGCAAAAAAGCTCAATAGGAAAAAGTCCTTTGGAATATTTACTAGCCCTCTGAGACTGCTTAACATAGAAATTAATAAATTAGTAAGGGCCCAATATTTAAATAGATCTGTTGTTATAGCACAAAAAATAACAATGTTAAAAAGGAAACGGAGAAGGCTATTAACCACATTACGCAAAGAAAAAGAGGATGCTATCTGGGTAAAAATAAGAGAAGCTGCTATTAACGGGGAAATGAGGCAATTTTGGTCCCTTATAGGTGAGGGGTGCGGACTGAGAACAAGCCCTTTACCCATCCCTATTGAGGAACAAATATGGAGGGATTTTGTCTCTAATCTTTATGCAAGCAATAATACGGTGACCTCGCAAGTACGGCCAAACGAAATGAGCTTGTCTTTAGAGCCATTTACAGAAAAGGACATAGACTTAGCTATTGGAGAAATGAGGCACTCCGGGGCTATGGGCCCGGATGAATTGCCCATTAATGTACTAAAACAGAACAGGGCTAAATGGAGTATGCTACTCTGTCCAATTTTCAATATTTGTTTATCTAGAGGTAAGGTTTTACCCTCTTGGAAGGGAAGTATCCTGGTACCATTGTTTAAAAAGGGAGATCGTTTATCCCCTCAGAATTACCGCCAGATTGCACTGTTGGATGCAATCGGCAAAGTTTTTACAATATGTCTGCTCAAACGAATAAATGATTGGGTGGAGCATTTAAATATTCTTCCTCTCGAGCAGACAGGTTTCAGGAAAAACCACAGTACCATGGACAACTTAACAGCCCTCCAGGTAATAACCGATAAATATATTGGAGCCAGAAAGGGGAGAGTCTATGCGGCATTCATAGATTTCTCCACGGCCTTTGATAAGGTCGACCGACAAGTACTGTGGAGAAAGCTACATGCCCTGGGAATGCCTCATAGACTCTTATGCTTGGTACAAGATTTGCACGATAACACGTGGTGCAGAGTGCTATTGGGGGGTGAAAGGGGCTTATCCCAGCTTATTCCATCGGCAAATGGCCTTAAACAGGGCTGTCTTTTAGCTCCTCTTTTGTTTTCCCTTTACGTTAGTGAACTCCCCCTTATCATATCTGCATGCGAAGGAATTGCCCCACGTCTGGGAGACAGATATATCTCTTGTTTAATGTATGCGGACGATATATTAATCCTAGACCTTACTCCAAAAGGCCTTAACAACCGTCTGCATTCATTATACGCATTCTCCGAAAACCATTTCCTGAAAATAAACATTTCCAAAAGCAAGGTAATGTGTATGGAGGGGCGAAAAAAACTGAAGTTGGAACACATTAGCTGGGAGGCCAAAAACTAGAAAGAGTAAAATCATACGTATTTTTGGGTAAGGTTGTAAATAACAACTTGAGCAACAAATCCCATATAGAAAATAGTTCCCGCAAGGCAAAGTCGCAGGGAAATGGGTTAAGAGCATTATACAAATCAACCGGTAAAAGACACTTTGGTTATTTGCTGGAGGCTTTCCGGGCAAAAGTCCCCCCAACTTTGCTTTACGGCATAGAACTCATCGACCTAGTCGAATGGGGTTTTTTGGACATTATCGAGGGTTCCCTCTTGAGAAGCTTAACTTCAGTCAATAATAGTTGCAGTGCAGCAGCCCTTCGTTTAGAATTCGGTCTAAGAAGTAGCTGGGCACAGGGTCTGGCAGGAGTCATTCGCTGGGTTATCTGTTTGGTCAAAGGAAAGCCAGCCACACTAAGATCCCTAATCACAAAAGAGTTGATGGGCCCACTAAAAGAGCATTCGATTCTTATAAAGAATTATAGGAAGGCCATTACACTCTTGGACTTAGAGGAAGCCACTCTTTTAGACCTTTCTATGCAACAATTAAAATTTACATTAAAACAAGCCACATGGAAGCTAAGCTACGAAAGGGATCGTAACTTGATTGTACAAAAGAAGGGGGCCACTCAAGCTGTTGATTCCTATTTGTTTAAACAAATACAACCTTACGCCTCCTGGAATATACCCCACGGTTTGCGCCGTTTTTGGCTGCTTCTTAGGCAGGATCTCCTTCCACTGAATAAGTTGTTGGCCAAATGGCATGGTATATCTAATATATGTAACCTTTGCAATATCTCAGTCCAAGACTCTATACATGTCCTGCTAGTTTGTCCAGCATTAATGGCCCACCGTCGTCTGTGGGTAAAGCCTGTATGTATTCAGTTTGGTATTTTATCCGCAAGATCTCTGATAGATGCTATCTTCAGTCCCCCAAACGAAATTTTCTGTAACAGAATTTTTAACTTTTTCAAATGTTTTTTAGAATTGTATTAGATGAACGGTATGATAATCTGTACATTTTTTGCTAGAAAAAGTCGATTATATGTGGACTCATTTTATTATATTTTGGCTGTTATTTTGTAATATGTGGGTCTCCAAGGAGTTCCAAAATCATATTTAAATAACATTGAAAAATTGACAACACCACCAGCAACACCACCCAAAGGGGCCCAGTGTCACCTGTGCGTGCCTCCGCTGATCCTGCCCGTGTGGATAGTGGTGCTGGGAGGGGTGGGAGGCAGAGGGCGCGGCTTGCAGAGGGGTCTGGACTGCATGATGACCCCCAACTGGCACGCATCATAGATGCGTACCAGGATAGCACCGGAGGATTTGGCCAGGTAGTGGGGATCCTCAAGTACATACAACAGCAGCAGGCTGCCCACCATGCCCGCATGGAGGCAAAGTGGGATGCACTTACTGCGGTGCATCGGGACATACTCCAATGCCTCTGCCAGATCAGCACAAATATGTCCACACCTCCCTGTGTGGCCACAACATCTGTTGCTACACCATCTGCCAGTGCCATAGGGAGGGAGGACGACTCTGGCGGAGAGTCCCCTGCACCGCAGAGGCCTGCACTTGAGGATCCCCCCCCAAGAAGAAGAAGGGTCGTCCGAAGAAGCACATGTGAGACACAGATGTCCTTGCACATCTTCCAGGGCCTCTAAACCGGTTCTGGACAATGTTCTTTGTGCGCAACCCGTTCACCTTGTCGGATCGGACACAACTCGCCTACATGACATGGAGGGTTCATGTTGGTCCAATGTAGCAGATGACTGTGGACTTTACTCTGGACATTTTATCTACCAACACTTTCAACTCTACTGTGAACTTTGGATTCAAAACCCAATGTACAGCACCCACCATCCTGTGTAGTATCCTCACACATGTTCGTAAATAAACTCACCAGTACACCATACTTGGCTCTGTTGTGATTCCAACTTGTCATGTGTCATGGAGATGTTGATCTGCTAAACAACACAGTGCATGCCAAATACTACAACAATGTGCCCACCGTTATGTGAGTCATGGTGATGTGACACATGTGAGGGAGACACACGACTTTGGTACCACAACACATACTCACCATGGCCATTATACTCATCCCACACAATGATGTTGACCTGAAACACATTGTTATGCACAGACACAACACCTATCCACAGTCAGTGGTAACAAGTGAGGTAAGAAAATGTCACTCAGATGTGGGAAGACAGACAACGCACCTAACAAAGCATAGCACAGGTTCATTACACATCAGCAACATGTTTATTCTAAAATAGTTGCAAGGCAATTGTACTTTACAGTGGACACACGGTCACAAAGTGTCTGAGAATTGAAGTCCAGGGGTGTGTGGCACATCACTTGATGGGAATTGACTACTCCCACACTGGTGTCGGAATCTGGGTTTTGGGGGTCAGTGTTGACCAAACAACAGCAAAGTACCCTGGGAAGGACATACACAAGACACAGTCAAAAGCACAGCAGAACAGGAGAGAAATGCAATACACATGCACAAAACATGTCACAAGAAACCTACACAAAAAAAGTTGGCAGTACTACACTATTGTGGAGTACAGACCACCTGAATGGACACATCACTGCACGCATCCAGTCAAATGTCACACAGACACACTCAGACAGCAACAGAGCAGCCACAACACATTTCAGGCTAACTCCATACATTGACATTACAACCCTGTAAACTCACATTCAGGTGAAGAAGTTGTTGATGAGCTGTGAGCGGACGTCACCCTCATCCTCATCATCACTGGCATCGTGGCCCAGGCCGGGATCCTTCACAGGGGGCGGAGGTCGGTCATCGTCATCCTGGATGAGAGGCAACTTCTTCTGCACTGCCATGTTGTGTAGCATGCAGCATACAAGGATAATTTTGCACACCTTTGCAGGGTCATATGGGAGGGCCCCTCCGGTCTTGTCCAGGCAGCGGAAGCGGCTTTTCAGGAGACCAAATGTCCGCTCAATCACCCTCCTGCTCTGACCATGTGCCTCATTGTAGCGCATCTCGGCTGGTGTCACAAGGTTCCTGAGGGGTGTCAGCAATCACGGCATGTTGGGGTATCCGGAGTCACCTACACACAAACAATTGAACAATTAGCAGAGTTTTGAAGGAGGGCAGAATACAACATTGCCAAAGACACACAATGGTAAACAGTCAGTACACACCGACAAGCCAGGCACTCTGGTCTGGCATCTGTCACATCAACGTTGCAATGCGACTACTCTTCATGATGTAGGCATTGAGCGCAGAACTGGGGAAACGTGCACACACATGTGTGATACACATGTTTGCAAGACATACCACCAGAGCATTGATGGAGTGGAAATGTTTCCAGTTCCGGTATGCCTGCTCATGTGCCTGTAGTGGTATCAGGGCCACATGTGTACCATCAATAGATCCGATGACGTTCGGCATTCTCCCCAGTGTATAAAAGGCATCCTTTATTTCAGGGAGTTGAGCTGTGCTAGGGAACTTGATGTAGAGGTCAAGGAAATGCAACATCCCCTCCAAGACATCGCGTAGCACACGACTAAACATAGTTTGTGACATACCACAAGCAGTAGTAGCCACAGTGTACTGGAAGATACCAGTAACAAAGAAGTGCAGGGCTGCCATCACATTCACCTCTGGGGTCAGTGCTGTAGGGTATGTCCGGCCAGGTAGCAGATGTGGCGCCAACTGCTCCGCCAACTCCTCAATCAGTGGCCTGGTGAAGCGGTACCATCGGATGCAGTTGCGTTCCTGCATGGTTTCAAGGTCTGGGAACGGTCTATGGACAGCTGGTGCCGTGCAGAACAGAGATGCACAAAGGACGATTGTCGGTTCATCCGCCCATGTGGCTATGACCAAGCAAAATATCACATGATACATCATGACAATACACAATGTACTGAGGCGTGTGCTATTGGGCATGGACACATATGTCACGTACATGCCCATCACCTCACATCTCATGTCCACATGTCCACATAAGTCCCATGTAGTGAAATGGCCAATCATTGGGCTGTGCCACCCTACCTATGGACTGCTGTGACGTTACAAACACACACCACAGTGACAAGTGAGGCCTGATATCTCCCAGGCATCACCTATCTTTGCCATGCAGATACCCAGGGTCCCTGTATTGCCAGATCAACACTGGCATGACATGGCGTATCATGTACATGCCACAAGGCAACCGTGAGTCCCACAGGTAATGGCCACTGTTGTCTCTGCAGGCCCTACATGTACGTCTCTTAGACACACACACAACATCAAGGTTGATGCACAAACCACATGGATGTGTAGACTGTCTCCCATTGGGCACATTTGATCAGCCATATCTGAGAAACAACATGCACATAGATTGTGGGTGTACATCAGAATTGTGGCTACAGGTCTCACTGTGACATACATGCCATCACCCCCAGGACTCAGGGTGTATGTGACATGTCCGAAACATATCCAACCTGCAACTGTGTCCATGACTCATGCCCATAACTGTACAGTTGCACATCACAGTGGTAATGTGCACAACACACAAAGAATTCTGCCCCCATGAACACGTGGACAGCCTGGGAGTGGCCGAACAAAAGTGCCACACAACAAACCAAATGTTGCCCCCCCAACACACAGGGAATGCAGCCTTACATACCATGGGACACTGTGTGGCCAATGCTGTAGTGTGGTAGGTGTGCACCTGAGTCCCTGGCAAGTAATTGTGTGTTGAAGCTGTCAAATAGTTACACCAATGAGGTCCGACGCGGGTGACAATGCGTACGCATTGCACGGTTCATGACCGAGCCGTGCGTACGCTTTGCCATTGACTGCAATGAGGCCCGATGCGGGTGACAATGCGTACGCATTGCACGGTTCATGACCAAGCCGCGCGTACGCTTTGCCATTGACTGCAACGAGGCCCGACGCGGGTGACAATGCGTACGCGTTGTACGGTTCATGACCGAGCCATGCGTATGCTTTGCCATTGACTGCAACGTCGCCCGACACGGGTGACAATGCATACGCATTGCACGGTTCATGACCGAGCCGTGCGTACGCTTTGCCATTGATTTCAATGACTCTCGACGAGGGTGACAATGCGTACGCATTGCACGGTTCATGACCGAGCCGTGCTTACGCTTTGCCATGGACTGCAATGAGGCCTGACGCAGGTTTCAATGTGTACGCATTGCACGGTTCATGACCGAGCCATGCGTACACTTTGCCATTGACTGCAATCAGGCCCGACACAGGTGACTATCATGCATGCGCGTCGGGCAGGCATGGTCCGAGACAGGCGTACGCCTTGGCCATTGAATCGTATGGAGACGGGTGCATGTGTATTTTCAAAATACGCGTTGTACAGTCAGTTGACCGAGCCGGGTGCACCCATTGGCTCTGGACTGTCATGGAGACGGATGCAGATTCAAAACTTGTACGAGTTGTGCACTGGAAATTCAGTTGGATGCCTACAACAATGTTGCAATTCCTAGTTTTTTATGAAGGTGAAGATTTGAACGATGCGAAAGACGTGTACGAGTCGTACATTTCCATGGATTGGCCAGATTCATAGAATGCAACCGTGATGGACCTATCACTGGGGACACATGGCACAGAGTCTGCCTCTGCAGCACATATATAAGGCTGGCTGGCCCCCAGGGAGCTCACTTGCCTGCACTACATGCTACTGGACCACATCCCTGCTACCACTGCTTCTGTCTCTGCATCCTCTGACTACTGCTATGGCACGTACTCTGGAGAGGGCCCCAGCCTTCACTGAGGAGGAGAACCAGGCCCTGCTGGATGGGCTCCTTCCACAGTAGAGCAAGCTGTATGGGAAACCAGGGGAGCAGGTGAGTGTGCATTCCACTGCCTTCCTAAGTGTGCATGATGTCTGACTAGCAGTACTAGCAGTGTGTACACCAGTGGCAAGCATATTCACTGAGTACTTTCATCCCCCAAAGTGTGTAGGTACATGTAATGGACAGGTTTTCTGCAGCTAAAGTGCATTTGTGCAAGCTTAACATGTCAGACATGCAGGGCATTTGTCCTTTTCCATGGGTTCACTACCTGTGTCACTCATTTTCCTTTGTGATGATGATATGTATATCCAACTGTGTGCAGCACAAATATGGGGCATGTGTATTAATGGACTTTTAACTTTGTCACCCTCACAGGTTGATGCCCACCAGAAGCAGGAGATATGGCTGACCATCGCTCGATCGGTGGGGGTCTACAAGGGCCGGATCCGCAACTGCCAGAAGAGGTGGCAGAACCTTTGGGGCTGGACCCAGAGAATCGCAAGGGTCCAGCTGAAGCTGTCGCCTCCTCGCAGGAGCGGCGGACACCGGACCCTGACCCCCCACATGCTCCGGATACTGGCGGTGGTCTTCCCGGACCTGGATGGGCAGCTGAAGGCCAGACAGCTGCCAGGAGGGGGTAAGTCCATGCCTAATCTGTGTACTATGTCTGACATGCTAATTGCAGTCTTTTGGCCTGGTCACACTTCCACATTACGTAGGTCTTGTAGTCCAATACTCATGTCCCTCAATTGTGTGATGCACCCTCCTCATCTGATCCACAGGTGTGGCCCCTACAGTTTGTTGTTTGTGTCACTAGGGCACTGTGTCCCTGCAGTCAGCTATGCTTCAGCTTCCTGTCCCTGCGGTGCCTGGTCTGCCCCCATGTATGCCCCTCCGGGGGGATGTTTCCTGTTCTTACCAGTGCAGGCAAGGAACATGTGACAGTTGTCACTCAAGTTAACTTCTTGTCATTTGGATATGGACTGGCCATTGGCCTTTGTTTTGAACGGACTTTTAATTTTTCATCTGCTGAATAAAGCTTTCTTCTTTATCCTTGTGAATTTGAATTAGCTGTACATTATGGTGATGATGTTTAGCATGACCTTGCAGTTGTAATGCTGTATTTCAAATGTTGAATACTGAGGTGTTGATGTGAGGTACTCCATGTGGTCCATGAAATATGTATCCTATTCTGGTCGTTATCCATATCATCCTTTGCAGCTAAATAGGTGTGTCATGATTAACAATTAGTGGACACTCTGTAAACATTTCATTTGCATGGTCACATCTGTGGCTTGCACACATGCACATATGATGTGCTTCCCATTGTCCAATTTGTTATATTTCCATGACTGTGGGCGCATCTCCAGATGTAGATGTAAGTGTGGGCATCATTGGTGTAGGAGCAACTGGGTCCTCTGTGCAACTTGCTGGACATATGTATTGAGTATGTGCAGATGACTTAAGGGACTTAAGGGACACTGCCGTACCCAGGCTATTGTGACCAGAGCCTTCATTGTGTGGTAACTAATAGTTGACTGACCAAATGTTCTGCTGACATGACTGGGACCTGCTGGGGCTATGTTTGGCACAGCTGAGCTTCCACAGGAGTTGAGTCCCCTCAAGTAAGGATGTTGTTCCATGACATTACCAGGGCCCATGTTGTGTGTTGTGTGGGCATGTGTGTGTGTGTCCACATCCCTTTTCATACACAGGCAGTGTTCCCTTGATATGTTCCTGTTGTTGATGCTTGCTGAGTGGTACTGTGTTCATCCCACAACTTTGCCATGGGCTACCAGATGTGTGTGTGCATGACACACTACTGTAATTTGGTGTTTCATCATTGGGATTTGTCAGTTCTGAGTGGTGATGATGTTGTCAGACGCAGATGGGACACAGTCAGGGGTCCCCAAGGCACTTGTTTGTTCTCAATATCATGTAGTTGTCCCTAGGTGGTACCTTTCAGCGATTGAGACATGTGTATGTGTGTGTGACTGCTCCCACTTGTTCGGTTCAGGGCTGCAATGTTTGCAGGTGTCAGCATGTGTGCCATGTGGTTCTCCTTGGCTTCTGCATTGTCCTTGGACTGTGGCTGGTATTCCGCAGGTTACGGGAGCTTTGACGCCATGGCCATGTACCGCATACTGTGCAGTAAGTCTGTCATTCACCAGGGTTGTAAACTGTCCTTGTGTGATGAGTCTGTGCACCTTAGTTCCTCCCAACATTACTGTATTTGTCATGGGTGCATGTGCAATGTCACCTGTCCATGTGGGCTTCACAGATGCACAGTGGTGCAGTTCAGGGTGTGTGGTGTTGAGGGTTGACTGATGTAAATGTTTGCATGGATGGGCCCCTAGCTCTCGTTTGTCCATGGATGACGGGCCATGCTGAGTGATTTGTGTATGCGTATATGTGATGTAGGTTTGTGGCACAGGACACATGTCTGGGTGTCACAGTTTGTACAACATCTGCCTTTGTCAGCACAGTGGAGGTGTCATGCATGCTTGTGTCACCCCAATGTCTGGTACCTGGGGGTAGTGCTATTGTGTGTCAGTCTCTTACTGTGTTAGTTGCTGTTCATTCCAGCTTGTGTCACATGTGTCTGTTGTGCTCCCTCTCATCTCACAATGCCTGATTGCCCACTAAGGGGGGCCCGTTGATGGTTTACTTTTGTATGGCACTGTGTCCACATCTGTCTCACTGTGGTTCAGCCCCCCTCATGTGTTGTGTAGTTGCCTGGGGATACTGAGACACACACACACACACATGTTGTGTCAGATGTGCAGTGTGAGGTTTACTGTTTGTGTTTGTGCATCTGCACCAGTGTATTGGTATTGCGGTTGTGGGCCATTTTCTGGATGTTGTTTTTGTGATTTACCCTGCTGTCCCTGTGAGTCATATCACATCATTCTGCACATTCATCCTGGTTGTTAGGTCCCATTGCTGGCATGGAATGGGAGTTTGTGACCTGACACCTACAGTCTGATTTGTGTGTTTATTTTCGAGATGTGTGTATGCTTTGTGATGGTCAATTCTGCTTTTGTGTCATTGTACACTGTATGCATTGTCAGCCCCCATGGGTGGTGCTTGTCTGCACATGGCCGAGAGTATGTTAGGTTTTCACAGCACTGTTAGCCTCACCACATCTCTGTGGGTATGGGACACAACCACTACTTTGGCCCAAAAGTGTTTCATGTGTTAGGACCAGAAATCATACATGCTGTTTGGCATTTGCAGGTTTGTCCATGATGACACTTACCTTTTGGTCACTGTGATGAGGGGGGTTTTGGACCCCATCACCACAATGCTCAACATCTGCTGCAGTTTGGAATCACACACTTAACTTTTGTTCTACACAGTGAGGGGGTGTTATTTTTACATTGCCACAGTGCTAGTGATGCTTGCCTTGTGTAGGCCACACTCAGTTTTTGGTCACACATGTGATGGTAGTTACATTGTATGTTCCAAGTCATGATCACTGTTGTGGGCATTTGTCACAGACTACACACTGTTGTCATGATGTTAGGGGGGATGTATTTTGCTGACTTACCTAATATTGGTGTATGATGGATGTGTGGTGCATCACCCATCCTATGAGTGGGGGTGGCATTAGTGATGGGCAACATAGTCCCTATGGGTGGGGGTGGCAGTAGTGCTGGGCAACAGGTCCCTTATGGGTGGGGGTGGCAGTAGTGCTGGGCAACATAAGCCCTATGAGTGGGGGTGGCAGAAGTGATGGGCAACAGGTCCCCTATGAGTGGGGGTGGCAGTGGTGATGGGCAACAGGTCCCCTATGGGTGGGGGTGGCAGTAGTGCTGGGCAACATAAGCCCTATGGATGGGGGTGCCAGTAGTGATGGGCAACATAAGCCCTATGGGTAGGGGTGGCAGTAGTGCTGAGCAACAGTTCCCCTATGGGTGGGGGTGGCAGTAGTGATGGGCAACATAAGCCCTATGGGTGGGGGTGGCAGTAGTGCTGGGCAACAGGTCCCCTATGGGTGGGGGTGGCAGTGGTGCTGTACAACATAAGCCCTATGGGTGGGGTGGCAGTAGTGATGGGCAACATAAGCCCTATGGGTGGGGGTGGCAGTTGTGATGGACAACAGGTCCCCTATGAGTGGGGGTGGCAGGAGTGATGGGCAACAGATCCCCTATGGGTGGGGGTGGCAGTAGTGCTGGGTAACAGGTCCCCTATGGGTGGGGGTGGCAGTAGTGATGGGCAACAGGTCCCCTATGTGTGGGGGTGGCATTAGTGATGGGAAACATAGTCCCTATGGGTGGGGGTGGCAGTAGTGCTGGGCAACAGGTCCCTATGGGTGGGGGTGGCAGTAGTGCTGGGCAGCATACACCCTATGGGTGGGGGTGGCAGTAGTGATGGTCAACAGGTCCCCTATGAGTGGGGTGGCAGGAGTGATGGGCAACAGGTCCCCTATGGGTGGTGGTGGCAGTAGTGCTGGGCAACAGGTCCCCTATGGGTGGGGGTGGCAGTAGTGCTGGACAACATAAGCCCTATGGGTTGAGGTGGCAATAGTGATGGGCAACATAAGCCCTATGGGTGGGGGTGACAGTAGTGATGGGCAACAGGTCCCCTATGAGTGGGGGTGGCAGGAGTGATGGGCAACAGATCCCCTATGGGTGGGGGTGGCAGTAGTGCTGGGTAACAGGTCCCCTATGGGTGGGGGTGGCAGTAGTGATGGGCAACAGGTCCCCTATGAGTGGGGGTGGTATTAGTGATGGGCAGCATAATCCCTATGGGTGGGGGTGGCAGTAGTGATGATCAACAGGTCCCCTATGAGTGGGGTGGCAGGAGTGCTGGGCAACAGGTCCCCTATGGGTGGCGGTGGCAGTAGTGCTGGGCAACAGGTCCCCTATGGGTGGGGGGTGGCAGTAGTGCTGGACGACATAAGCCCTATGGGTTGGGGTGGCAATAGTGATGGGCAACATAAGCCCTATGGGTGGGGGTGGCAGTAGTGATGGGAAACAGGTCCACTATGAGTGGGGTGGCAGTAGTGCTGGGTAACAGGTCCCCTATGGGTGGGGGTGGCAGTAGTGATGGGCAACAGGTCCCCTATGAGTGGGGGTGGCATTAGTGATGGGCAACATAGTCCCTATGGGTGGGGTTGGCAGTAGTGCTGGGCAACAAGTCCCCTATGGGTGGGGGTGGCAGAAGTGCTGGACAACATAAGCCCTATGGGTGGGGGTGGCAGTAGTGATGGACAACATACGCCCTATGGGTGGGGGTGACAGTAGTGATGGTCAACAGGTCCCCTATGAGTGGGGTGGCAGGAGTGATGGGCAACAGGTCCCCTTTGGGTGGTGGTGGCAGTATTTCTGGGCAACATAAGTCCTATGAGTGGGGGTGGCAGTAGTGATGGGCAACATAAGCCCTATGGGTGGGGGTGGCAGTAGTGCTGGGAAGCAGGTCCCCAATGAGTGGGGGTGGCAGGAGTGATGGGCAACAGGTCCCCTACGGGTGGGGGTGGCAGTAGTGCTGGGCAACATAAGCCCTATTGGTGGGGGTGGCAGTAGTGCTGGGAAACAGGTCGCCTATGGGTGGGAGTGGCAGTAGTGCTGGGCAACAGGTCCCCTATGAGTGGGGGTGGCAGTAGTGATGGGCAACATAAGCCCTATGGGTGGGGGTGGCAGTAGTGATGGGCAACATGAGCCCTATGGGTGGGGGTGGTAGTGGTGCTGGCCATGCAACCCCTATGGTGGCCAGTAGTTATAGGCCAGGATATGAATCCCCTATGTGTGTGTGTGACAATTTGCGGGTACATGTCGTTTGTTTGTGTGGTGGGTGTCTGACTTACCGTCTGCGCCGTCCACGTCTGTTCCTGATCCGGTCATAGATGTAGAGTACTGGTATGACCTGCGCGATGGGATTCATGATGTGTTCGTCTCGTACACGCTGCTTGTTGCTTTGTCTTGTACCCGTTGCAAGCTGGTCCGTCTCGTAGCCGTGGATTGAGTTCTTGCGCGAATCATACCTGATATGCTTCTTTTCCGGATGATGTGATGTGCGACCCGTCCGGCGCGTAGGAAGTACGCATCGTACTTGTCCGGGAGGAAACTGCTATGGATACTGCTTCCGGGGCGACTCGGTTCTGCGGCAGGAGTTACCGCTCGGACGGAGAATGGAGCTTGAATCACAGCCTACGGGTCGGTTGGACTTTTGGCAGTTATGCGCATCCTACTTCATCAACAGGACGGACCTGCTCCGGGTACGGGTCGGTCGCAAGGTAAGGCCACAAACAGCTCTCGGAGAGCAGTCCGACCCGGATTGGAATCGACCCCTAAGTGAAATACCGGTAACAGTACAACTGGGAATTATAGGAGATTTTGTTTGTGTGTTAAGATGTTCGGATCAAATACAAATAATTACAAAACATACATGGGATCCAAAATAACCTAGATTTCTCCCTCAAATGCATAATCACCTTATAATATATTGTTCATTTTTTATATTCCTCTCTTTTAGGAGTTTAGAGCCCTAAGCATATGCTTGGAAAGTAAAGTAACACAAGATAGTGAACAGCACCATATTAATTTATTTACTATATTTTTAGTATGTATATTATACATTCTTTGTCCATTCGAATCCAAAATACACATTTTAAGAAGGTAGTGTGAATGAATACATGCTGCTTTGTGCCACCTTTGCCAATCTACTTGGGTGCCCTTTCGTAATCTACACAGCATCACATAACGTTATACACATGCACATCCAGCCATGCACAGAGCTGTCATCAATGATGTAATATCAGATGCTATAAAGCATGTCATGAGTGATGTAATATGTGAGGAAATAAGCAGTGCATGCTGAGGGTGTGAGTAATAGTTGCCCCTATTAACTATAACTTGTGAATTCTTTTGTTGTTGTTTAAAATCCAACATTTTAACTGTCATTGTCATCTACATACAAAGTCAATTTAACCTTTGTTTTTTTAGTGAATTTCTCAGGTTTTCAGTTTGTTATAATGTAAATTAAAATATTTGTACCATAGTTAACTATAGCATCACTTTAACCTTTGTTCTTTCAGTGAATTTCTAGATTTTTTAACGATAAAGTAATATCTTATAACCATACCTAATTATTCCCACCCAACTGCCACGAGCCCCCAACGTGCTGTGCACGACTATCAGCCAGGTACTGGGTCCAACCCCTTGTGGGCAGCCGATCTTTACCATTCATGATCTTCAGCCATTCATAGCATAGGGTTGGACGCAGGGCCTAGCCTACGACTAGACAATGCACTTAACCCCTGATGGGAGGGCAACCATCCATTCTGCATGCCCAAAAGCCTTCGGTCCTGCACCAATTGGGAGTGACTGCAGTGTCTGGCCTGCAGCCAGACAGTGTACCCAACCCCCGTGAGCAGCCAAGAAGCTTTTGCTTGCCAAACCCAAGGGTCTTGCAGTGTCCCAAGGCCCGCCCCTTTTTGTACCACTGCAGTACTGCAATAATACTGCGAAATTACATAGAGGGCCACACTGAGCACAGCAGTAGTACTACAGTATCACCACGCGGAAGAAAGCAAAAATGTTGATTTGATCCGTAGGTGGTCCCTCTGGGACACCCCACAAGGCCAGGGGTCAGAGAACCCTTACCCAGCCCATTTTTTTCTTATTTTTATATGTTTTTGACAACATGGGAATCAAGTCCCCGAATTATAAATTGGCGGGCTCACCTTTTTCTTTATGCTGCGGCCAGCTAATCAGATTGTGCATCTTGAGCTCAAGTCCCGTGATAGTACAGCTTCCTCAGATATCTATACATTTTTACTCTTAATTTTTTTTAAACTACAGAACAGATTTATACTGAGCTTTGTTTAAAGTTCCTATGGAAAATGGCATGGCTAAAACATGTTTTGTGACCCCCCCCCCCCTTTTTCTCAGATCCCACTTGACAGATCTCCATGAAATTTTCCAGGAATATCCAGGAAGTGCTGCTAATTATAACTGCTGAATTTCTGTGTCTTTTTAGTTCAAAACTTTAATGTTGTCCCTGACAAATTCACCGAAATATTACGTTACTTTGACCTTTGTTTTTTTGGGTGAATTTCCACGTTTTTTTTAAACAAAAACATACATAAATATAAAGTTACTTTAAATGTTGTTTTTTCTCAGTGAATTTCTATTTTTTTTTTAAGTAAAATATATTTTTTTTAACTGTTTGCATGGCAGATAAACTGATTAGTATATCCTGTGTGCGGACATTATTCTAAAAAGAAATTGCTTTCATGTTTTAACTTAGCAGAAAAGTGTGCACACTTTGCAAAATGTTTCTAAAAAATGATGTTTGAGTATAAAACAGAGTAATACAACAATATTTGTGTTGAGATTATCTCTCTCCTGGTTTCTTTTGATTCTCATACTGAGACATTTTCTGAGCAAGTTCCTTCATGTTGTAATAGCATACTTTCAGAAAGAGAAAGAGAAAAATCTGATTTTTTAATACAGCATGGTATCAAGTTTTGTTATATAAATCTATTTTTCAGTCTGCGATTACTCACCAGAGTTCTATATTTTGTTTCAATCTACTGTTTAGAGTGATTTTTCATGTATTCAGTTATTATTTAATAATAAACTGAAGTAAGATAGTAATTAAAATATGGTTATAATATTATTATTTTTTTGTAAGTGTTGACTCTTAGGAGACACTTGCAGGAGTCAAACACACAATCCCTTGCGTGGACTCAGAGGGGGATGCTCTCCTTGTTCAGCTCTCGAGATCTACCCATAAAATCGTACATTTGGAATTAGGTTAATAACAGTGTTTTGTGTAGTACTGAACAAATTAAGGCATTACAGATGTTGTTTAGCTGGAAAAATTGATTATGAATTGTTCCATTGAATATATAAAGCAAAAATATTTTTAGGGTCTCGTGAGACGCTTGCAGGAGTCTCACAAGATTTCCGGGACAGGAACCACACCCTAAGGAAGGTTTTTGATTAGGTCATATGGATGTTTTTCTTTAGCAAAGAAACATTCCTTCCTTCTTCCTTCATTTGACTATTGGGTTTTGCCGTGGTTAGACCTTTTTGGCTAGCTCTCTGACATTGCTGATTTTCTGTCACCGGAATGTGATCCTCAGATTAGGATGATAATCCCACTGCTGTTCTTGCAACTCAGTCACCTCAGCCACCCAAGGAGTCTTTGATGTGGCATTTGTTTTTAAATGAGGCCAGGTGGGAAAAAAGTAGCTGAGGAATATGACATATGTAAAATATGCAAAAGGGAGTTCAATGGGGCAGCTGGAGCAAGCAATACAGCATGAGCACCACTGGGATGTGGCAACTTTTGAGAGCTATGCACACTCAATGTCTTGCTAGGGCTAAGTTAGCCTGTGCTGCACAGCTTGATAATGCATCTACATCTTTTTGTCCATCATTTTGTTGTGATTGCTATGTTCACCCTAAGTGGCCAAGGGTATGCCCAGACATGGGTCCCTGGCTCACTGTGCTATGGATTCAAGCTAGCCTAGCTGATGAGGAGATATACCACAAAACTGGTTCCAGGATGCATGTTTCCGGTCCAGGGAGGACCTGGCCTGGTAGTTTGGGCTGGACTGTTTCAAAGAGGAGCAGGGTCAAGACTGATTTGCATATTGCTGGGTCCAAACTGGAGTGGCATAGTGAGCAAAAGAATGATGGATTAAACCCAGATCTCTTGGCTGGGGGTGAGTGGTTGAAACGTTTCAGCAATCAGTCCATCACCTTGTTTTTGCTATGTTTGTCCTTAGTGGCCAGGGGTATGCCGAGACGTGGGTCCCTTGCTCGCGGTGCCACTGGATTCAACTAGCCTGGCCAATGAGGGGTGATACCCCAAAACTGGTCTCAGGATGCTTTTTCCAGTTCAGAGATGTCCTGGCTTGGCAGTTCGGGCTGGACTGTTCCCATGAGGAGCAGGGTCAAGAATGAGTTGCAAATGGCTGTGTCCAAACTGAGGTGGCATACTGAGCAAAATAACAATGGATTAAACCCCAGATCTCTTTACTGGGGGTGAGTGGTTGAAAGGTTTCAGCACTCCGTCCATCATCTTGTTGTGTTTGCTATGATATTTTTAAAGTACAAATTAGGATCCAGAATTTAATTTCTCTTAAGATAATTAATGAAGATGAGGTGATCTGATTTTGAGCATAGGACCTACATTTCTTAAGTTTACCCATTATTGGACTGTAATGATAAAATTGTTTCCAATTAAAAATGGAGTAGTGTTTAATTGTTTTGTTAACTTAGTACCTACGTTTCCAATTGTGTGGGATTTTTCCATGTTTATGTTGGGTTGTGGAAGACACAGTGCGAAGTAGTAATTTCTGTACCAAAACTTGCTCTCTAAATAGTTTAGTATTCAACCGGAAGATTGATAGCAGATAAGAATGTTCTCAGAAGTGAGACCACATAGCTTGATATGGGTTTGCTCAGGAATAAAAGGCCTGTGACTGAGCAGTAACAGTTTGGTCATTACAGTGAGCATCAGATTTCTTTTAAAGTAGGACAGTTTGTTTGGTATTAAAGCAGTTGGGCTATTTTTCTATTTAGTGAGACGACTTGATAATTTTCTATGAGAAGATGACATGTCTTCAGAATGATTTTCCGAAAAGAGATTCATAGTTAGGGTCTACCTTCTAGCCAAAGCTTGTCTGAGAGCTCATAATCTTGGTAGGATCTTCGAGAAAGACTGAGCATAATTTGTGTCAGCTCACTGTAGACTTCCTTACCACCTTACCTGCTTGGCCTATGTTGTAAGCATGCACAAGTTTTGCTCTATCTTGTCTCACCTAATGAATTATTTGGCAATAGTTTGGCAAATTCCCGACATTTCTCTCCTGAATGAAGGACTTTGATAGATAAAGCAGGGTTGGAGGTGAGTCAGGTATTTGAAATACTTTAATACTTTGACTCCCTGCTGCATATTTTAGAAATTTTAAATAAAGGTATTCACTATGCCAATGTTGAAGATTCTCCTGCTTGGCCACAATGGAGTTCAGTGAAGTTGGAGAAGGTGCCACCTAACTTTGATAGCTAACAGGGTTTTCTTTCCAAGTTTAGCAGAGCTGAGACCTAGAGCAGTGATCCTTTTATTTTCTTTATTTCTGCATCAGGGATACTAATTCATAGGTAATGATGGACATGCTTGCCTTCATTGTGAGATGCGCATATTCCGGATGGGCCTGATAAATCTACCACCTGCCCTGTTGGTAATTGCTGTGGACCTGTTGCCCTAGGGCTTTCAACAGCGGAAATGTTTGGGCGAAGCTCAAGGGGGAGAATGAAAAGCTACTGGGGTATGGGGTCCACAATTCCTCAATAATTCCATATTTATTATTGTTATCTCAGGGTTGCACGCAGAATCACCTTACATTCTGCCTCTTTCCTCAAGTTAAGGGGAGACCAGGTAGTGCTAACTTTGGAGGTTCGGAATTAACACCCCCAGCATCACACCAGTGGTAAGGAGGCCGCAGTGCCTTGATAGTAAGAGGGGAAAGTGATCAGGCCTAAGGGAGTGTATCCATTGTTCCCTCTGATCAGAATTTCATCTCCACAGGCTCAAGATAACTAAATTTTGAATCTGTATGGCATTCCATCTCCTGTTAAACTGTCACAACAGGTTAAGTTGTGCTGCACACACAAATACTGTGTAATTGTTCTACTTAAGACAGTTTAGTTCCTCCTGCATTTAAATTCAATATTAAAGCCTGTTATGTTGTAGAAGAATGGTACATCATTGAGGTAACATCAATCAAATAGAAATCCCTTGTGAAGAAGGGCACCATGCTTCTATTGCATTTAGGGGGAGATTTACTAAGCTTTTGCGCTGTGTTTGCGTCACAAAAGTGACGTAAAACGACACAAAAACTTTTTTTTGTAATTTACTTTCCAGCGCTAAACGTGTCTAGCGCTGGAAATAACGTAAAAGTTATGCTAAGCAGCGCATTTTGCTGCTTTGCGTTACTTTGCGCCACGGGGGCGTACCAAGGGTGGAGCATGTGTGTTCCTATGCAACCACCCAAGGTTTCTCACACTAAACCCAATTTACTAAAAACAGTAGATAGAATTTAGCAAGAGAAAACTGCGCCCTTTTAAAATAGGTGCAAGGAAGGAAAAATTATCTAATTTCTCCTTCCTTTTCCGACTTTGCATGCGTACTGCACTGTGCAGCACACATGCAAAGTGGTAAAAGCTTTCCCTTGAGTCTCGCATAGTATTTTGTACAGGAAGGGTACCCTTCCTGTACAAAACCTATGCTGGACTCATGCACACACCCTAGCGCTGTAATCAGGGCCTGCGCAAGGGAAAGGGGAGGAGAGAGCCATATCTTTGAAGATATGGCGCTCTCTTGCTCCCTTTCCGTCATGCAACGCAGCTTCGCGCGGGGCTGCTCTGCATTGTGCAACTTTTTTGTAAATCTCCCCCTTAATGTGTCGTTAAGTAGACCTTTAGCATCACTTTTAACTATACTAAATAGTTTGTGTGATAACGATTAGAATAGTATTAAAAGTAACTAATCTTTGAAATCCATATTACATTGTCATTATTAGATGCCACCCGCGTTCAGACAGGTAGTGAAAAACTTCCATTTTGGGTGCTTTGGGGCACTGGACTCTCTGCACTTCATGCATTAGTGACAGACAGGCCCCTGCCTTGTTATCTGGAAAAATAATTATTTTACTACGTTTTCCAACTATGGGGCATATTAACAAGGAACAGGGAAAATTAACGCTAAGGGCGCTTAGCGTTAATTTTTTTAACGCCTGCGATCGCTGGATAATATCGCCTAGTTATCGCATTATTAACAACGCTAACCGCCTAGGCGATACAAAATCTAGCGATAGCAGCATTTTGGGAGGTTATCGCCGGTAATGCAGCGATAAAACTACAAGGATAGGGATATCCTTGTTGATAGCCCAGGGAGATTTAGCCATGTGATCCACCTCCCATTGGATTACATGGCTAAGTCTGAAAATTAGCAGACGTAAAAAAGCAGCGTTAACCGTGGTTAGCGCTGCTCTTTTTGTCTCTAACAGGGTTAGCGACATTTCTCCTATTATTTTGCTCTGGAACGCTCACTTTGCATCTCATTATAGATGCAAAGGGAAGCGTAGTGAAAAAGGGTGCTAACATGCGATTTTGCATGTTAGCACCCTGTTGTTGATAGGGCGATATTTTTTATCTCCGCTTCTTTGGCTTTTAAAGCCAAAAAAGCGGAGATAAAGCCCTTGTTAATATGCCCTCATATAAGAAAGGCTACACGCTACTAATGTGTTTTATCTTGTCAGTCCATATTAGACAAGATATTGAAAGTTGTGCATTAATACTTTTTCGAAATCCAAGCCTAAGAAGATTGATTCCTCAGGACACAGTTAGAGTTTTCTAATCTAAACAGTGTGCAGAAAAACTGCAAGAGAAAACATAGACGAAAGACCACATTAAACGGAGTGCAGAACGTCAATAATTGTTTCAAGCAGCAAATTGAAAGTCGGTGAGTGTGTAATCACACCAGATGTGCGCAGTGAGAATCCAAGAAAAGCCGGCGGGGCAGGAGGAAGCTGGCGCTGAGTCGAGGGAGCGGTGTGGTTTTATCAGGGTTATTAATTTACATTTTATTCACTTTTCGTCTGAAACGTTGCCTTTGTTTCCCTCTCTCCTCTGGAATTTCACTTTTTGTGGAGGGATTGGTATAATTAGGGCAATTTCAGGGTTTTTTGCCTCTTTCTACAACGACAGGAAAACATATCAGACGTTTATCAGCAAACCTCACGTCCTACACTGGACTGTGCATAACAGCTTCAGAGACCACCTTACTTGAGGTAAAACACACACGGCTTGAGTCACAGCGATTTTGCTGTGATTTAATATTGTAATATTCCTGTCTTACCGCTTAATTTTGGGAGCAAAACAAGAGAATTTATGGGTTTTTCTGACATTTAGGAGCTTGGCAAGAGTAAACCGCAAAAGCTCATGGCAGATTCACTGTGAAGCGGGCACTTTTGGGCCAAACCCGTAAAGCCAGTAAACAGATTTCGAGACTAGGCAGACCTGTGAAGATGAATTTTGTCAAATAATCGTCACTGTCGAAAAGCACATTTGCAACATTTGTGTAGCTAGATTCATGGCAAAGTACATCTGTAGTATATGCGATAAAAAAAGAAAACTATCACCAGGTGAAGACGACAGGATAATACACTCACAAACAAAACTTATCAGAATGCATTTCCCAGTAGCAGTTCATCATATTTCACACCATATATGGACATCGGCAAAAACACACATGCAAGCTGACGCACACACATGTGACATAATTCACCATTAAGCAGCAACATATAAACAACTTTAAAAACCAAGCTCCTTTCCTCTCTTACTTTCCATTCCTTCTGGATAATTAAGACTGTCAGGGAATGCACAGTATTAAATGGTCAAACAGCAAGATGATGTTGCGATGCAAACCCGGCTACTGAGCCACTAATGTGTTGCTGTTTGTTAAAAAAATTGTAATAAAACACGCTGAAAAAAAACAAAAAAACAACCATGAATAGAACTACAAACCCAAAAATGTAATGCACACAAAAAAACACAAGAAGACAACACCATCTAAATGAACTTGCCAAAAAATGTACAAACATATCCATGTCAAAAAGTCACTAAAAAATCAATACACACAGAGACACACAAGTGTGTGTATGAGTGTGTGCACCTACAAATTCTTACAAGTCAAAACTGGTGAAGAAAGTGTATTTATTAATGTTTCAGGATCGTTACAAATAATTCGACTCTTCCTCCTTTGCCAACGGAAGATAGAAGAACCGAACATTAATTAAACCTTCTTAGGAAACACTAAAGAAACAAGCATTTGCAATGCAATTGGTCTGGCATTACAGAAAGTTTGATCTATGGGCGTTGCTAATAATAATGCAACGCTAATAGTTCAACTCCAAAGATGTTGTCACGGTAAGCTTGTTTCCTAAGGCAGGTGGTCAACAAGAGCAGCGTAGACTATGGGGCAGATTTACAAGCCCTTGCGCCTCTACTACGCCGCCGTCGCGTCACTTTTGTGATGCAGCGGCGGCGCAAAACCAGCACCATGCTGCGCGGTATTTACAACGTGACGCATCTGGGAGATCAACGCCCTCATTGATAAACTGGGTTAGGCAACAAAGAGAGAAGCAATGTCTAATACAGTCAATCTAAATGTGACCATCACAATCAAACACCTGAACACCATCAGGCACAGCAGGCAAAACTTTTAATTCAACTGTAAAGAGGAACAGAATTTTTAAATCCCCTCGAGACGACATACAATAATAACAGTGTAGGATTCATCTGGAGCTGCTGTCCTTTTATAGAAGTATGAGAGAAAAAGACTAATTTCGTTTGTGGTTGTTATACAATTCCGGTGTCTGAAGGGGAACATTTTAATAAGAAACTTTAAGGAACCACAGATCAATGATAACTAAAACAGGTGCAGCAATGTAAAATATTTGTGATAATTTGTAGAGTGCAGGTGGCACGGGACAGCTTTCCTAGCAGTGACTGGAAAATTGGCATTTGTAGAACTCCTGAAAGGTTTTCACAAACATATTTTTTCTTCATGTTAAAATACATTTTCCATTCGACTACAGTCTGTATTATATTTTAAGGAATAGCTAACAATAAAAAGTGTAGAAGTAGGAGGACAATTCTGTTTTTTAAGTAAAAGTAACGTGAATTTGAAGATTTGATGTGATAGCAAAGATTTGAACTGTATGTGAACTGTATGTGCCAAGGAAAGAGAGCTGTGTGCTTATTAATGAAAATGATCAAAAACAACACTTACCATTTAAGTAAATCACTCATCCATTTCTTCCTGGAAAAAAGGAACAGTGCTACCCTCCCAGTGTAGAAAGGTACATAAGTATTGCAATCCCACCCATTATTCGAGGAGTACCATACCCCAGCCATTTCTCAGCACCAGTGCCCCCAATGCTCACTCACCCTCCCAGCCAGTATCAACAAATTAGTGCCCAGGTCGTACCAAGGAATCACAGTCCTGCAATAAGAAATATAGAATTTATATTTAAAAACTCTTGTTGAGAGACAAGTGCAACAAACAATTGACAGTTCAAAGAATGTGGTGCTCATCATACTTAATGAAAATGCAGTATTGGAAGCAGTAAAACAAAAAGTCCGCGAAAATGTCCATCATACACAAGCTACAGAGCTAATAGGAGCAGTGCCTCCATCCATCTACATCACATCACACAAAGAGCAAGCAGAACAGGGATATCTGGAGTGCAAGCTTTCGTCATAGACAGAATGCTACACAGGTATACATACGGAAGGGAAAAATTACGTCACACAAGCAGATCTTTATATGGACGCTGACAGTGCCTAGTTAATGCACATTTCACTACTAGTGCCAGCCAGCAGGGATCTGAATTGGGTGTCTGTGCTGATGTTTGCAAACCAATAACGTGACTGGGTTTTGGCTGATGGCAGTAAAGCTAAGCCAAGCATATAGTAAGTAACGACAAGATTACTAATACTGCAACTATCCTTGAACTCACATTCAATTATGAGTAGGCATCTTGAAACCAACAAAATGAACCTTAGACCATATATTTTGTCGAATAAATCAATACATTTTTTAATTTAATTTCCATTTTGTTAACCTTCCAATTGGTAAATCAACCTGAAACCTCGAAAAAACACTTAATGGTCAAAACTGTGATGACTTTCAGACCAGCACATTCATTTATTCACTCCAAACATTCGATTCATACATCTCAATCATTTATTCCCATTCACGCATTCAGAAGCATACAAAAACTTAATTCTCCAAATATATTCAAAAGAATCATAAAAAACTTTTGGTAAAAACCACAGAAACAAGGCTAAACAATGTCAATCCTGTATTTAACACTTTTTGTTATGTTTAAATTCTTGTGGCCAAAATGGCAAGGTCTACGCGTTTCGAGTCCCCTTCAGTCATAGGGCTCTCATCAGGACCTGTAGGCTAGAAACAGAAAAGACTTATTTAGAGTCTCTAGGCGCCCAGTGTGTCTTGATGCAAATGGTAATCTTATAGATGAAATTCATTACCTCTGTCAAGTGATAAGTAGATCAGCCACTCTAATAATGCAGGAGAATTCTACAGTGTAACAGAAACAAAAGCGGATAGTCAAGATGAAGTCAAGTGGCTAATGAGTATCAGATTTAGTCTCACATTCATTCTTCCAAATCTCGTGGGTACTTACATGGTGTGTCTATTTCTTGCGTCTTTTTTATTTTGGACCTAAAAGGTGAGTAGGAGAAACTTTAACTGACCGTTCTAATGAAGTGTGTAGGCCAAGGAGAACATATTCAAATAGAAGACTTACTTCGGCAACATTAATTGCAAACTGTGCTGGAAGGCGGTTGGCCGAGCGGGTCGCTTTGCGTGCTGAAAAAAGGATTATGAGCACATTTTTAGAAGTTGGTTGTGTGGCGGAGGTGAATCGGATGAATACACTCGCTGACTAGTCCTTAGTACTGTTTTCATTCATTGCGGTGCGCTGAAAAACGATTATAATAATCTCATTTAGGGGATTCAAATTCTTTGTTGAAATCAAAGGTGGACATAGTAGGCGTACCTTTAAACATCCAATCATTAAGACATAATCCTCTTTTTGCTTTTAAAAAAGATCGAAACATAGCAAATCAAATTGTTCGGGCAGCAATGCCAAAAACAAAACAGAATACTATACGAGACTATGTTGAACTTCCACCACTACGTGGCCATCATAAATGTGGCACTTGTGTGTGTTGTGCATCCACGGAAGAGGGTTTTCTTTTCAAACACAATTCCATCCATTAGAAACATGATTCTTTTACGAATTGTAAAAGTAAATTCGTCATTTATGGGATACGATGCCCTTGCAACTTGTTGTATATAGGGAAAACGAGTCAAGAGATTCGAATAAGAGTGTCTCAACATAAATCACGGATCAACAAAAATGTTCAAACAGCGCCATTGGTCAATCACTGGAAAACCAATAACCATTCAATTAAAGATCTAAAATGGACAGTCATTTCAAAAGTCGAACAAGATGAGAGAGGAGGAGATCTTGAACTTAAATTGTCAAGAAGAGAAGCAATGCTGATACTGAAGTTTAACACAGCCACTAACTCAGACCTCTTTAAACTAACCTAATTCGATCGTCTTTCATGGGTTTTTAATAAACCATGCTGGATTCAATAAGCCCACTGAAGTGTGTACTATTTGATGATCTATTCGCCTGCACTATGATTGAGCTAACTACCATCGACACTAGCATATGAGGAGGCTGTTTAACCAAATGTCTACTAATAGATCTCTATAAAGTTTTCTTGGATTCAATAAATCCTTTGAATTATGATCTATTCATCTGTATATGTTTCATATAGGACAGCTTGCCAATTGAGTATTATACTTGCACATTTGTACTCGATTGAACCAATTTTCAGATTCAACGATGGAGTGCGTAAAATATCATCTTTATGTACTCACAAAGATTTCTTAAGTTCTTGGGCATGCTTACCAAACACATTAGATCAAACCTCTCGATATTTGGATGCATTGTTAATAATTGTGCAATAGAATGAAAAAAAAGACGGCTTGTCATCGAGCATTATACTTATATAGTTGTACTCGATTGAACTAGTTTAGATCGAACGATGGAGTGCGTAAAATATTATCTTCATCTACTCATAAAGATTTCTTAAGGTTTTGGGCATGTTTACTGAAATTTGGACACATTGTTAACAATCATTCCATTTCTCATTTGTAATAAATTAAAAAAAAAAGACGCTTTGAGACAGCAGTCTTTTTACCATGGCTCCTCAACGGATACTTCCGCAAACATAATGAGTTTTGTACGTCACGTGAACAGAATTCAAACAGCCAGAACCGGCAGACGGAGGGAGCAGACTAGAATACGATAAAAAAACTGGATGTTTAAAGGTACGCCCACTATGCCCACCTTTGATTTCAACAAGATACACGATACGAAGAATTTGAATCCCCTAAATGTGATTATTATAATCGTTTTTCAGCGCACCGCAATGAATGAAAACAGTACTAAGGACTAGTCAGCGAGTGTATTCATCTGATTCACCTCTGCTATCAGACTTTTCAAGGTAATGTGACTACCGCCTTTTTCTAAACGTATTGGTTTACCGCCACACAACCAACTTCTAAAAATTTGCTCATAATCCTTTTTTCAGCACGCAAAGCGACCCGCTCGGCCAACCGCCTTCCAGCACAGTTTGCAATTAATGTTGCCGAAGTAAGTCTTCTATTTGAATATGTTCTCCTTGGCCTACACACTTCATTAGAACAGTCAGTTAAAGTTTCTCCTACTCCCCTTTTAGGTCCAAAATAAAAAAGACGCAAGAAATAGACACACCATGTAAGTACCCACGAGATTTAGAAGAATGAATGTGAGACTAAATCTGATACTCATTAGCCACTTGACTTCATCTTGACTGTCCGCTTTTGTTTCTGTTACACTCTAGAATTCTCCTGCTTATTAGATCGGCTGATCTACTTATCACTTGACAGAGGTAATGAATTTCATCTATAAGATTACCATTTGCATCAAGACACACTGGGCGCCTAGAGACTCTAAATAAGTCTTTTCTGTTTCTAGCCTACAGGTCCTGATGAGAGCCCTATGACTGAAGGGGACTCGAAACGCGTAGACCTTGCCATTTTGGCCACAATAATTTAAACATAACAAAAAGTGTTAAATACAGGATTGACATTGTTTAGCCTTGTTTCTGTGGTTTTTATCAAAAGTTTTTTCGGATTCTTTTGAATATATTTGGAGAATTAAGTTTTTGTATGCTTCTGAATGCGTGAATGGGAATAAATGATTGAGATGTATGAATCGAATGTTAGGAGTGAATAAATGAATGTGCTGGTCTGAAAGTCGTCACAGTTTTGTCCATTAAGTGTTTTTTCGAGGTTTCAGATTGATTTACCAATTGGAAGGTTAACAAAATGGAAATTAAATAAAAAAATGTATTGATTTATTCGACAAAATATATGGTCTAAGGTTCATTTTGTTGGTTTCAAGATGCCTACTCATAATTAAATGTGAGGTCAAGGATGTTTGCAAACAGCAAGACCTCCCCCGCAAAACAAGGAAGACCCAAGCACTAGTGAGCTCCCAGCTAACCACAGTCCGCTGGGATGAGGCCGATGCAGGTCTGTGATCTGGATGCTGACAGGAGCCACAGCAGGAAAACTGGTGGCCGAGGATCTCTGTGCACCAGGGCTGTGTGGCATCAGTGGCAGTCAGCAGGGATCTGAATGGGGTGTCTGTTCTGTTGTTTGCAAACAGCAAGACCTTCCCCTCAGAACAAGAAGACCCAAGCACCACTGAGCTCCCAGCTCACCACAGTCCACTGGGATGAGGCCGATGCAGGTCTGTGGACTGAATGCTGACAGGAGGCAAGCCATGGAAACTGGAGGCACAAGATATCCGTGCGCCAGGGATGTGTACCAGCAGTGCCAGTCAACAGGGATCTGAATGGGGAGTCTGTGTTGCTGTTTGCGAACAGTGAGACCTTCCCCACAGAATAAGGAAGACCTAAGCACCGGTGAGCTCCCAGCTCACCTGCTTCAACAAATTCCTCTTAAATAGGATGGTGGCTTCTTCTGCGTTCTACCATAGAAAGCCTGTCCTCCCTGAATGACAACCAGTGGTGAGGTCAGTGTTGCATGGCCTGAGTGCAAGGAAATAAATGGCCGCACTGGTTTTAATTAGAGTCCTGACTAAAACATTTTTAATAAAGCTTGCTGAAGTGAAACAAAACCGAACAAGGATTAACGCTTGTTATTTCTTTATCCGGCAACTCAGGGCCATATTCACAAGGAGCTATCACCGAATTAACGGCACTTTATTGCAGCCAAAGTCGCGATTAATTTACCTCCCCATTAACAAGCTGGTGTTGACAGCCCACAGCACCAGTTTACCTGAGAAGGCAGCCGCAAAAAACATCGGCACAGAGGATCCCAGCAACTATCGCTAATGAGACGTAGAGTGGGCATTCCCGTGCCAAAAGCCGTGACCACACCACTCCTCAACATTCTCAATGACCAGACAGATCGGCGATAAAAACACAAAGCAGGCGATATGGCGCATTAGCACCAGGAAATCTACACCTGCTCTGACCTTGTGTTAAGTCGGACGGCAGCCAGAACCACAAAAGGGAGACCAGCCCATGGCCACATCGGAAGGGCAACAGATGTCAAGGAGCCACCCATCATGCGGCCCGGACACCCAAGAGGGCCACAACACCCACTGAAACCACCCCACGACCCCACCCCACACCCGGAACCCCCCCGACAACCACAGAGGCAGCGCAGACAAAGACAGCGGAACCCCAGGAAGCGTACCTGCCGCCCAGACCCAACCTCTGACAATGTTACCGTCCACCACAGGCTGAAAGGGACAACCACCCCAAGCATCCCGACCATTATCGCCCAACAGGCCTACGGCACCAACACAGCAGACAACCAACATCCCACCCCACACCAAGCTGCGGGCTTGGCTGCACCTGTTGGCCCCTGGCACCCCCCAACCAACACCCACCAGAGTCGGAGGAGTCTCACTGCCAGCCACATCCAAGTCCCTCACACCTGTCCTGGACATCACCATCACCCTAGTACCCGAGTCCCCATACATCAAACACAATGCGCAGGTCACGCTGGAGACGAAGGAAGGACCATACGCCCTAGCAGGATGCACGCACATGTTGGGTGCAATCCACAGCACACATGTCCCACCTGTGCCCCCTGGTGACACAGCACACAATCACCGCAACCAAAAGCACACATCCCACCCCAATGTGCAGGCAACAACAGAACACCGTGGAATATCCAACAATGTCACCTTCAAATACACAGCCAGTGTGCATGATTGCTCCATCCTCCGACAGTTCATCAGCAACTAGAGTACCCAGGATGGCACCAAGGAAAATGCACAGCCCCTTGGCAAGTTCCAAATGAACACCCCACTCACCTCAACTCCACAACCATGCAAATCACAACTCGGGAATGCACACGTCACCAAATCACAACCAACATGCACAACAACATGCTCACCCACCAGACATGACAGAACAACTCACAATGGTGACCTGGCCAAGCCGTGAACATGAACCGTCAACGGCATGGCACCTCTGCCACACAACAGCCGAATGTGGGGAGAGGGGGCAAAAAGGCATGTGTGAAGGATGGAGAAGTAGTATAACCGGGAAAGTACACAATGCCAAGAGTGGCAGAGATGTGCTGGACAGACCGCAGTATGCAGCACACACCCATATCCATGGTGACATACGCCCCTGGTGTATGGAGTGTAGTGGACAGTGGACGCAACCATGTCACCACAGCCAGTGGGGGACATCAAGGAGATTTTGCCTGTCATGCCCCCCCAAGTGTGACCAGAATGGGATGGCCCGGTGTACGTCACGCCGGCGTAGGGGTGTGAATAAAAAGCAACATGGGTATGTGTCTGCTATTTGAGCGTCCCTGCCCATGGTTCTGTGAATGTGCATCTGCATGTGTCTCTATGGCAGTGTGGGTCTCCTTAGTGGGGTGTTGGTGGCCCCTGAAGGGTGATAGACACCTACGTATGTGTTCTGGTTCACATTCCATGGGTTCGGCCCCCACCCACACCTGTTGGGCCACCTCCTTTTGGCGTGCAGGAACATGGCATTGGGGTGCGATGTGTGGGTGGGTGAAGTGTTGTGAGCCAGCTGTGTTTGCAGATGCTTCCTGCTGTGTGGTCTGTTGCAGGCTGGGTGTTCTCCTCTGAGTAGCTTGGCTGTCCGGGTCCTGGTGAGAGGTTGCATGGAATATCCATGTGCTGTTGTAGGGCGTCGGTGTTGACGGTTTGGTGGTCCTCTCCGGCATCACTGATGTGTTGTATTCTGTGATCTGCTGAAGGTGTTGTGTGCCCCTCTGCGATGTGATTGGGAGGTGCGTATTGACTTTGCGTTGACATTTATGTTGGCGCATTGTGCAGGTTTGCATGCAGACTGTATGGCAATGTACATTGTGACTGTTTGGGGGGTGCTGGATGTTTCTGTGGGACAGTGTATATTTGGTCTACATTATGGATGTGATGTTGTACACGTACATTTCGATTTCACAGTTTCCGGCTACGTCAGATGTAGTAGGCATGTTTCTGTGCATGTGCGGAGCCAGTTGTGTTCTGCAGTGTTGGCTATGCACGTTGTTCCTCGTTTTCGTCAATGTGGGTGTGCTGTTCATGCTATGTATGTGTGCTGCAGTGTGCCAAGGGGATCAGGCACATGGGCCAGGGTGATGGTGGGTGTGCAGTGTGCTACACCTCGTTGTGCCTGTATGCCATTGTGCCCACTCCCCCGTTCCCCCATTCCCTGTTGATGTTGTGTCAGGTCCTCTCGAGCTGTGTACGTACTCCCTACTCCTTGCACCATCTCCACACTGATGACTGTGGCCTGGGTTTCCTTCAGCTCCTCCTGTGTTGCTGGACTGCCACCTCCTGTCGCCGTTGCTGCCTTCCTGTTGGCAGCGGGTTTGTGCCTGGTTTAGGTATTCACGTCATGCCAGGGCCTTTTGGCCTCCTGGATTGGCCTCCTGGGCCCTCCGACTGCAATCTAGGTGGTCTGCTGCTGGGTCAGTTGCTGGTAGTGTTCTGTCACCTCCGTGGCGCTGGTCTAGTTTTTCTGCGGTCTGCACCCTGTCTTCCTCTCCCTCTTCTCCTTGGCCTTCCCCGACCCCGTTGTTCCTTGCTGGTAGTCTAAGGGGGTTGTGGGGTTCGGCTTGGCCCCTGCGCTGTATCAGGGTGCATCCATGTTGCTATGCACTTTAGATTGTTTTTGGTGTATTTTTTCTGTGGTTTTTAGAGGGCATAGTTCCGCCAGACGCATGTGATTTGCAGGCCTGTGGCTGGCTTTGCTACTTTTTGTACCGCAGTTGGCCTCATCGCATGTTTTTTTGCGTTCGCGTATCTCATTTATGCAGCATGGTGTTGATTTTGGCGTGGACATTTGGAGTTTTATCTGGTGACGATCGCATGCTACCGCCTTGTGAATTCCACGATATTGAAAGTTGTGTTACGCTACTCTTGCGGTAGTTATCACGCGTTCTTGTGAATATACCCCTCAGTTTCTTTATATGCGACTCGTTTAAAGAAAGTGGCGCGGCCACTATTAAACTGAAATCGCAGAATGGGGTGCTATTACAAAAAAAGCATTTGTTTCTCAAGTTTACAAACAATTTTTATTTTGTAAAAGTGCCCCTTTCCACACTTTCACTTTAATAGTGGCTGCAACCCTTTCTTTAGATGAGCCGCATCTAAAGAAAGTGGCACGGCCGTCATTAAAGGTAAAGCGCGGAATGGGGCGCTTGTGGAAAAAAAAATAGTCCTTAAACCAAAATATAAAAACCTACAGTGTAATGAAACTGTAGTTGACCGGTGCTCCTCGCTTACAAAATGGAAGTGATGTATCGGGATCACCGGCCAATAAGGAGCCAGGAAACAATAACAATAGAATTTTTAAGCAATGGCAAACCATAGCTGTAATTACACTCTGTAGAGTGATTACAGCAGGTCTTGCAGACAGTGCATGCGTACTGATGCACGACCTAAAAAGAGGGAGATAGACTTATTATAGGAGACATTGACAGAGGGGTCCGAGATTAACTATACAGGTGCAGCAGGAGACATTTGCTAAAGTATACCACTATATGTGTGAGGATTCTATCACGTGAGAGGAACGGAATACAGCTACTTCTAGAGGGTTGTATCACGGGTGAATAATTGAATATAGCTCTTTTTAAACACGAGACGTAAGAAGAAAGAAAATAAATAACAATACATACATTAGGACTTTACAAGATGGCCTGTACACTTGAGATGCTACTATTAGGCCCAGTGTTATTGATTCCAGCCTGTGTATCCACCTCAGTTACCACCCAGTACATGTTTGAGCCTGAATGGGTCATAATACATGGGGCCTGGAGTTAGTAGGCCCATTTCCACATTCATGTCCCCTATTCTGAACACTCTGCCATGCACATCTACCACCTAATTTGAGACTGTGGAAAATATATGTGAAAATCATTTGGTTTTATTGGAGGCATTCTCACGTCCAGAAACAATACCAAGTAGGCTTCTAATTCTACCCTTCCCCCAAAATAACACAATTACCACTCTTGGAGTGGCATTCCGTAGGTAGACATAGCTCAGGGAAATCAGCATTACCATCAAAGGTCCATCTGTCACATGTTCTCAGCAGAGCAATCATAGGGTCCTTGTCTGATAGCAGTGAAAAGACTGGCTCTTCTTTTTGGGCTTACAAGACTTTGGGTGCTGTACCAAATTAGGTTACTGGTTGAAGGGGGGTGGGGGGGGGGTGGTTAAACCCTTACTCAAAAGGAACCACAATCCTTGCCAGGGAGAGGCATGGGCAAACCCCAAATTAACCTGTGCTCATCCCTTTGGCAGATTGGCACAAAGCAGTCAGACTTAACTCAGAGGCAATGTGTAAATTATTTATGCAGGACTTCAAAGAGTAATAAAGTGAATACATAACACAAGCCAAATCCCACAATAAATTACAAAAACAGAGTACATTTTAATAAATACATCGAAATCAAAACCTGAAAAATGCAATCAGTAAAACTGGAGATATGCTATTTTAAAGATGTAAGTGAAAATAGTGCCAAACAGCACAAAACTCCAACTGTGGATGTCTGGTTGCAATAGATCGGATCACATGTTCAGGCGGACTATGATGGAGTGAGGTGAGTTACACGGACTCAGGTAGGCCCACTAAGCAAGAAAACCTTAATTCCTAGGTGTCGAGCATTGCGAATTTCCACATTGAAGAAGTATCATGTAGTGTCAATTTCTAGAAGCAGAGAGGCAAGGTCCTGCGTCCAGGTCGAGGGTGCCTTCACTGAGAGGCTTGCGAGGCAAAGTCATGCATCGTGATGCATTGTGCGCTAGCTGGTTCCAAGGAAGCTGCAGGGTTTGCAATGCAAAGTTCAGCATCGTCATACAGAATGCTGTTGACAAGGGCTTGCTCTATGAAGAGCTGTGTCAGGGATGCATTGTGCAGTGGCTATTTATGGAAGGCTGTGTGCATTGATGTGATGTTGTTGCATCGGAGGAGATCCACGCAGCACAGGAGATGCGTTGGCTCTGCTCGGGGTTGCACTTCACAGCAGAGAAGATGCATTGGTTCTGCTGAAACCCACAGATGGGCTGGCAGAACACATTCAGACCCACCTCCAAGGGTCCTGGACTGTGATGGCACCACTTGGCAGGGTAGACTCACAGATGGCAGCAGAGTCCAGGTGCAGTGTTCAAGGTTGTGGTAGCCTTGTGTCTCTGAGGCTCTAGTCAAGAGGCCTCAGACATCTTCAAAGAGATACTTAAGTGGGTGGCAAAGCCATTTTTGCAGGTCCATTAGTAGCATTTAATTTACAGGCCCTAAGACTTACAGGTAAATTAAATGTGCCAGTTGGGCCTAGGCAAATTCTAACTCATTGTAAGTAGAAAGCACAAGCTCTTTAGCACTGTCTAGCAGTGGTAAAGTGTGCAGAGTCCTAAAGCCAGCAAAAATGAAGTCAGCAAAACAGGAGGGTGGAGAAAAAGCTACAGGAGAACCACAACAAGTTTCCCAGGTCTAAAAGGTACTCATCCTCCTTCTTCCTCTCAATTAATCAATCAATCAACCAATCAGGAAGATTAAAATTGGGCTACTCATCCGTGAGGGTCTCAAGGCGCTGGGGTTGGGGGGGAGCAGCTCCGGTCAGTCGAAGAGCCAGGTCTGGAGGGTCTTCCTGAAGATGTGCTGGGTGGGGGCACACCTTATGTTGATCAGCAGCTCGTTTCATGTCTTGGTCGCGACATAGGAGAAGGTTCTTCCACCCATTCATGTCTGCGGATGCATGGGGGTTTGTTGTAGATTACTTGTTAGCTTTTCTCTACTGCACAGCTCTGTTGGAAGATGGAATGTTGCATGACATCATGGAATGCCTGGGTGCCTCTCTGGAGAGGAGTTTGGCAGTTGGTGTACTCAGGCTGAGCTGAATGGAGCTTGCTCCTGGTGGGGCTATCTTGTACTATCTAACTTCCTCCTGTTATCCTGACCACCTGTGATGGAACTGTACTACCATTAAAGAAGTATCTTACATGAACCAGTGGACTCCCGCACTTCTTTATAACATTTTGGCGACGATCTTAAGGACTGACGTGTGCACTAAGGAGTAAGGACTTCTAGGAACTAAGGAACCAAAAGAAAAGGAACTAAGGATTTTAAGGACTTTCAAGACGTCAATTGAAACACAAAAGTAACGCCCTGGTCAGCCCCACCAGTGTCCTGTACCATCTGGACAGCCTGCAGCCTGGGCGTTTAGTCTTCTGTCACCCATCTGTCTGCTGTCATCTGGAGTTTTCAACGGTGCCCAGCTACCCTCAAGCTCGCCTAGTTGCTTTGCAGACGCTCTGTATTGGTCTGTCTGGGAAGCCTGCATCCTGGGTGCGTGTCTATGGTGAGCCTGCTGTCATCTTGCTGCCTTCTAGAAGACGTCTGATACAGTCTTTTCAGCAACGGTTTGTTTATCTATGTGGAATGGGAAGTGTTGTTGTCAGCGTTTTCTACGAAGTCTGGGCAGTGACCGACAGTGATTACATAACTACGTCCAAGCTATGTCCAAGGGGTAGCGGTGCGGATTTAGCGACAGCTGCGGCGATCTTGTGGAACTGTTCTGGTGTTTGGAGTAGCGGCAGGGCAGTGCTTTATGGGGGACACTGATTGCTTCAGACGACTTTCACCAAGCAGCGCACGCATTCGCCCTTCTCACCTGCTGCGTGTTGCCTGCTGCGTGTGACAGTTGCTTCGGAGGAGCTCCGCTGCCCTTGACCTGCTCCCTTATTGTGGTGACGTCGTAGAATCTTCACGTGAGTTGGTGGAACATCGTGAGTTCTTCGTGTTTGCGTCCTGGCTCTGCCGGCAGTCGTTCCAAGTACGCAGTTACGTTGGCACGTTTCATATGGGGGCGGCCATCTTTGTTTATCATTGCCGTGACAACGCTCATCTGCCGACGGCTGATGAGGAAACTCGGCGCGCAGCAGACATCGTAATTCCCTCAACACCGTGTCTCCTGGTTACAACGGCGATGCACACGCCTTTGTGTGTCTTTTGGTGACTGTATTCACGTTTACAGTTATTCGCCGTCTTTACATGTGTGTAGTCGCTGCATCGACTTCTGAGCCTTCACAATGTTGCATACGCCGGGATCACTTTTTGGGACTCTTGCCTCCGTTCTGCTGTATGGAACCGTCTATCGTACTGTCTGTCGAGGTGTCGGGTGAGAGTTCGCTCACCGGAGTTTTTTTTTTATGTATTGTTTTTTGATGATTCTGGTATTGGACCCTAACTTTCTTTTGTGGGCGTACTTAGTTTTCTGTCTAGTCTCTTCGGTGGGTAGTTTGTGTTTAGGTGTTTTTAGGCAGTCTCTGCTCTAACTTGTTATCTAGGGTGACGTTTACTTGCTAACCTTCGGTGTAATTAGCAAGTATTCTTGTGTTTTTCTACGTTGTGTACATTTGTGGTGTACTGTGGTGTTTTGTCATTGCTGGCTGGTCAATGTCCTGTACTAGTTCGCTAGGCAAGCACCCTGTGGTGTACCCTACACTACGTAGGGGAGGTGGTGTTGTTTTTGGGTAGTCAATGCCTATGAGCTTTTTTCCAAGATTAGTACACTGTGGTGTACCCTAGGTTGTCTTTGGGTGGTAGTCAATGCCTCATGTCAGTTTTTAGGGTGACTGCTCTGTGGGTGTACCCTACCTAGGTGTAGTCGTATTATTTTGCGTAGTGTTTAACATGCAGTGTATCTGTCCCTTTGGGGAGGTTGTGCTGGTGGTTGATGTCAGTAGTTTCTCGGTCTATATACATAGAATGTACCCATTTATTCGGGGAGGTTGTGGGGGTAATCTGTGCCTCTAATCTAGTTTTCGGTGTTCCGGGGTTAGTACCCTGTGTACCCTTCTAGGTGTAAACTAGTTAGGGGTTGTGGTTCAGGTTGCGTTTGTAGGTTGTCAATGTCTCTACGTTGTTGTCTGTGTACTTAGAGTGTACCCATTTCTTTGGGGAGGTTGTGGGGGTAGGCAATGCCTCTATTTTAGTTTTCTAGTTTTCTTGGGTGTGTGTACCCTATGGTGTACCCTATTTAGGGGAGGATGTTTTTTTCTCAAGGGTTAGTACTCTGTGTTTTTGGCGTGTTTGACTAATTTCCAGCGCTATCAATGGGTCTTCTTTTCTAGTTGACACTGTGTTACAGTCGAAGTCCGCCTCCATGGAACTCGTGGCCAAGGGTCTCATGTTTGGAGGACTTTGAGTGTGCAGTTTTGTGTTTGATCTTTAGAGTCAGCATGCCTTCTAGCCTAATCCTTGTTGTTGTTTTTGGAGATGTTGTTTTCTTTCAAGGGTCTGTTTTTACATCCACCTGGTTACAGGGTGTTTTCCCTGGGTGTACCCACTTTTGGGGAGGTTGGGTGGGTGTTCGTCTTTCCTGTTGCATTGTGTTTTTCATCTGTGCTTTGCATTATTTTCCCTAAGGGAGGGGGATGGGGCGTGTAATGATGTTGTTTGTGATCTTTAACATATGTCTGTTCATGCCAGTCGTTTTGTGATACCTCGTGCATTTCTCCCAAGGTTAGGTGTACTTTATTGCTGCACCTTTTTGCCTAAGGTTTATGGGGTATCTTACTTTACTTCTTTTGTTCCCTAAGGGAAGAGGATGTGTTGTAGATTACTTGTTAGCTTTTCTCTACTGCACAGCTCTGTTGGAAGATGGAATGTTGCATGACATCATGGAATGCCTGGGTGCCTCTCTGGAGAGGAGTTTGGCAGTTGGTGTACTCAGGCTGAGCTGAATGGAGCTTGCTCCTGGTGGGGCTATCTTGTACTATCTAACTTCCTCCTGTTATCCTGACCACCTGTGATGGAACTGTACTACCATTAAAGAAGTATCTTACATGAACCAGTGGACTCCCGCACTTCTTTATAACAGGGTTCAGTGCGGGCGAGGTCGGCAGATTGGAGGTTCCACTTGGGTATGTGGATGGAGATTCTGTCAATGAGATATTGAGGTCCGGTGTTGTGGGGGCATTTGTAGGCGTGGGTGAGTATCTTGAAGGTTACTCTTTTCTCAACGGAGAGCCAGTGGAGGTTAAGCAGATGCTGGGTGATGTGTTTGTGTCGCAGAAGGCTGAGGGCGAGTCTGGCTGCGGTGTTCTGTATGGTCTGGAGTTTGCGGAGCAGGGACTTGTTGATCCCAGCATAGAGGGCATTTCTGTAGTCTAGTCTGCTGGTTATGAGTGAGTGGGTGACAGCCTTTTTGATTAGGGGGAATCCATTTGAAGGTCTTTCGGAGGATGTGAAGAATGATGAAGCAGTTGGAAGCGACAGGGTTGACCTGTCGGGTCACGGAGAGGGAGGAATCGAGTACGATGCTGAGGTTCCGGGCGTGGTCCATGGGGTTGGAGGGGCTGCTGAGGGCAGTGGGCGACCAGGAGTTGCCCCAAGCAGAGGGGGAGGGTCAGAGGATGAGAAGTTGAACCTCTGTCTTCTCCAAGTTGAGCTTCAGAAAGCTGCTACTCATCCAGGATGCAATGTCATTCATTCCTTCCTGGAAGTTGAGTCTGGTGGTGATGAGGTCTTTGGTGAGGGAGAGGATGAGCTGGGTGTCATTGGCATAGGATACTTTGCTGAGTCCGGGTTGTCCGAGGATGGCAATGAGGGTGCCCATGTAGATGTTGAAGAGCGTGGGACTGAGTGTCGATCCTTGGGGTACTCCGTAGTTGATTTCCGTGGGTTTGGAGAGGAAGGGTCGGAGTCTGATTCTTTGGGTCTGATGATGGTGGAGGCTCAGTGGAAGATGTGGGGGTCCAGGGATCTGTGGGTCTCCTGAGTGGATGCCTTTCATGGTCGACGCGGTGTCTTAGGTGGTGACTGGGGTCCAGGAGGAGATAATGGGCTGGCTGGCATTGCCTAAAGATGGAGTGTTTTCGGAGTTAGGTGTCTGGTCGTTGAAATTGTCGTAGAGGCCCTTCATCTTCAGATGGATGTAGGAGCCAAGCTTGTTACAGAGGTCTTCGGAGGGGGTGATGTCCATGGTTTAGCTGGGGGGTTTTGTGAATTCCTTGATGATGCTGAAGAGTTCCTTGAAGTTGCTGAACATAGCAAGGATCATATTCTGGATGAAGGTCCTTTTTGGTGGATCTAATGCATTGGTGTTCTGTCATGGTGTTCTTGTAGATGGTCGGGTCGTGGATTTGCTGTTTCTGAGGATTTCCTGTTTCTAAGTGGTATAGATCTACATAGATGACTTATTAGTAGAGGGGGTGTCTAGAGGATTTTCAGCTACTTTTTAAGCTAGAAGTTTGACCTACTCTTCTTGTGACCTGCATCTTTTGCCATATTAATCACCTTAAAGCATCAAAATAGATTTTCCTACACACTCTTAAACATGTTCAAGTTTGATGGTTTCTCACCAACAAGTAAGTCACTGTGCTTTACTCTCACCACTACCCTTCTCCTCATTCCCCACATCAACAGGATTTTCCAATCTGCCAACTTCCACCTTCACTGATTAAAGGAAAAACAAGCATTTGCAAATCCCCACACTGTTGAAATCTGAAGCCCACACCTTGATCATCACACACCTAGACTTTGGCAATGGCATCCTTTTGGGGGTACCGGAGACACACGTCACCCATGTATAGCTGCCCTACTTCTACAGCAAGACTATTTACTTTCATCTGCAAGTTTGATCATATCTCTATTATCAAGGCAACTATACTGACTCCTTATTCAGGAATAGTTACAAAATCTGCTGCATCATCTTCAAAGCATTAAATCTGGGGAGAACATCATACCTCACCACACATCAATTATCTTTGGAGGACAACATGGTCTTGAAAGAAAGAACTTGCTACTATTGTAAAATGCCAGATTTAGACCATATGAAGCACAAAATGAATTAAAATCGTCTGCATCATTTAACTTCTGGAATTCAACCTCTTCTAAAATTGGAGCTGCTGTTAAAAAGAAAATACTTACCTTGCGCTCACCACATCATCGAGTTGCAAGGTAAGACGTTTTATTTTTTTTAAATTTAATTTTACTTCTTCGGTTGTATGTCGACTTACCCGACCCCCGCTCTACTTTGCCCTGCCTCACCACTCTAACCTGTGCCGGACACTACTGACTTAGACTCTTCTGCAGTCTGTCACTCTATAACATACTTTCAATTGTTATTGTTGTCCTTTGTATAGCTCATCTGTGCAGCGTAGCCAAGTAGCACATAGAAAACTGTTAAGCAAAGAATAATGATGCCACAGGGAGTGGCCTGTAAGGAGGGATCACAGGATCACATTCGCAATGCAAGCAACATCCCAGTCATGCACAAGGAAGAATAACATTCAAAGGGCCCCCACCTGTTGCAACCCATGCAAAGTATGAATACCCAATGGGGTTGTAACTTTTGCTGAGTAAAAATAAAAAAATGGCATTCATTCAAATTCACCCAACATTCAACCTTAAATACAAGTTTGGACTTTGGGGACCACACAAATATCAAAATACTCTCTTCTAAGCAACTCATCTTTGGACCCTATTTACTCTCCTCACCAGTCCCAATAGAGACTAGTGGGCCTGCTACCTTTCATTGGTGAAATATTTTAAAAGTACAGAAATCTTTATTTATCTGTTTTGCAACCAATCCTGGAAACACTGTTTTACACATGTGTGAAGGGACATCAAATGCAATTATTTATTCCTCTATGCTGCATCTCCATAGCTTCTTTTCAGGCCTTATTACGAATTTGGTGGTCTCTGGACTGCTGTACCCACAGTCCGAGCGACATGAGCTCAGTGGTCCTTCCGTCATGTTATGAGTTGGGCGGATTGTGTTTGGGAAGATTGCAGCTGAGCCACCAACACTGCTAGCACACCTCAGACTGTCAGGGTAGTAGTCAGGGAAAGGCAGCTGTCATAGGGAAGTTCAGGGGAGTTTTCACCTCTGTCCGTATTATAGTTGGCCTTTTCCACGAGCTGACTGTGGCCATGAGACTGCCAGCTTCAAGACAGCAGAAACAAAGGATTTGGGGTGTGTCCTCACCCCTATCTTGTTCTTTTGGTCAGAGTTCAATGTGGATCACTTTCTTCTGGTCCCCCATTCACAGCAGCATCTTTAGTCTGAGAATTACGACCCTGTTTGCAGTGATGTACAGGTGAGTTTTGTACCATATACCCAGTGCCTGGACTGCCTACATATGGGTCCAACACCAGCAATGTGTAGGTGGTATTTTTCCACTTGTGTCATGCACATGTGTGCATCTGAAACACATGCAGTCAAAATTTTCTCACAGGCAGCGATACATGTGGAAAAATAATCACGTCCACTGCAAAATTTCCCCAGCCACACCGCGGTCACCGTGGTAAATTCGTAAGATGGCAGTCTATAGACCACTGATGCTGCAATTTCCCGTCAGCAGCGGTGTTTGGGCTGTCGGACCACCAACCTTATAATAAGGCCCTTAGAACCAGAATAAAAGGGACTACACCCTATGCCTATCCTTATACTCCCATATTCAACAGCTCTCTTACAAGTGTTCGCACCCTCGTGAATTTAACATTACCTGGGGCTTAACCTCGAGCAGGGAATGAAAAACTTCAACGCCTGGATTACCAATTGCGCAGACGGCATCGTCCCCCATTAAGAGCAAGATCCAGAGACAAAAAAAGGCCAGCTGGTACACCCAAGAATTCAGAACACTGAAACGAGACAGCAAACAGTGGAGAGGAGATGGTGCACCAGCAAGAACACCTTCCACAGGGTAGCCTTCACGACCTCCCTGCCTAGGGCAACAGAGAACACAGCCATTGAAGCATGCATCAAAACCAGAGCCAATAACATTAAGGAACTTCTCCAACTCATTTGCCAGCAAAAACAACATCACACCCTCACAGGAGCTGTGGTACAACGTTGCCCACTTCTTCCTCAACAAGATTGGAATTATATACAGAAACCTCAAACCCCAACCCACAGCTACAGACTTCCTTGACAGATATGCATAACCGACATGAACCACACACTGACCACCTGGAAGATCCCCTCCATATAAGACACCACCTTCAACATGAAATCCATCCGCTGTGGACCTCCCACAGTCCCATGCCTGCACCACATCTTTAACTATGAAACCAAAGGATTGACCAAGAGCTCAGCACTCCAATCAACACCTCTATCACCATCGCAACATTTCCCGACTCCTGGAAACATGCAAAAGTCAGAACACTACTAAAAAAACCCAACACTGAACCCAGTGAACCCAAAAACTACTGCCCAATTTCCCTGCTCCCATTCCCAGTGAAGGTACTGGAAAAGATCATCAACTCATGACACACCTGGAGCAGAACCAGCTACTCGACACCTCCCAATCTGGCTTCCACAGCAATCACAGCACCAAACAAGTCCTGATTGCAACCACCGACGACATCCGAACCCTCATCAACTGAGGGGAAACAGCAGCTTTGATCCTCCTTGACCTCTCAGCAGCCTTCAAAACTGTATCCCACCACACACTGATCGAAATACTCCACCACATCAGCATCCAAGGGGACACCCTCAGATGGAACTTCTCCTTTCTCATTGAAAGAACCCGGAGGATCCACCTTTCACCTCTGAACCCAAGAAGATCCCCTTTGGTGTCCCTCTGGGCTCATTCCTCAGCCCCACACTCTTGTATGCATGTATGACCCCGCTGGCCAACATCGTCAGATCCCATGGGGTCAACATAATTTCTTATGCAGACAACACCCAACTCATACTCTCACTCACCGACGACCCCACCATTACTAGAACCAACTTCCACAGATGCATGACAAACATCATCGACTGGATGAAGTACAAATACCTGCAGCTGAACACAGACAAGACAAAAGTTCTGATATTTGCCAACAGCAGCAACACATGGAACAACTTCTGGTGGCCATCAGACCTAGAACCCGCATCCACTTCCTCCAACCATTCCAGAAACCTTGAAATCATCATTGACAACAAGCTCCCCATGAAATCACAGATCAAAGCCGTCTCCTCTGCTTGCTTCTTCTCTCTGCTACGTAAGATTTTCAAGTGGCTACCCCTACACATGAGACATACCATGACACAAGCCCTCATCATCATCTGACTGGACGATGGCAATACCCTCTATGTAGGAATTGCCTCACACCTTCTACAAAAACTTCAGACCATACAGAACACCAAAGACAAACTCATCCTCTGCCTTCCCTGACAAACCCACCCCAAACGGCACCTCAGGAAACTCCACTGGCTTCCCATACAGAATAGATGTCAATTCAAGCTGCTGATCCACGCACAGAAGGATCTACACAACCCAGAATATGCCTACTTTAACCATCACCTGAACTTCCATCAACCATTGATAAGACTATGCTCTGGCTCCCTTTCACTTGCCCATATTGCCTACATCTAAAGAAGAAGAAGTGGAGTGTGCTCCATCTCCCACATCGCAGCAAAGACTTGAACAGCCTCCCCATGCACCTCCTGACAATCACCTCACTTCCAGAATTCCAAATGGCCCTCAAGACCTGGCTGTTCGAATAAGCCTGCAAGCATCTGGATACCCTATCGTGTGATTAGCCGCTATTTATATATCCTGATTGATTGATTATTGAGATAGATAAGGGAAAGAACATTTTTATCTTTAAGACTATTTTCAAATTCCCACTTAACTGTATGCACTCTTGAGAGGGTAATTGCCTGAAAAAATAAAAAATGCAAGATGAGCCCTGCGGGAACGCCCACGTTTATGATAATGCCTCAAACATCTTCATATAACTTCCCTCTGTCTAGCATACATGAATCTCAACCATGTACTATTAGAAACTGCTCTGTGTGAAACTGAATTCAGTTTATATTGAAACTTTTTTTTGGTTATTTAATTTGAAAATCTTAGTTCTCTCCATCGACATCACCCTTTCTCACTTGTCCATTTGTCATTTTAGAATACCTAGGGGCAGGTTTACAAGCCCCTTGCGCCACCAGTGAGTAACTTTTTGTGACGCACCGGTGGCACATTTCACGGCCCATATTTACAAGGACAGGAAAAGCCACCCTGTGTGACTTCTCCTGTCCTTGTAAATACGGGCCCTTTACACACAACAATTTGTGTGAAAGGGGCGTTCCATGGGTGTTGCTGTGGGCATTCCCATACAAAACCCATGGAACCTAACACATTTCCGAATTTACGAGGAATCGTAAACCTGGAAATGCGTCAGAATGCTACACCACCCTAGGGGTGATGTAGTGAGGCGCAACACGGGGAAATGTTTTTCTTTCTCCTTGTTTCTTTCCTCTTTCAATGCGTGCTGCATTCTACAGCACGCATTGAAAGAGGAAAATGTCTGTAGTGATTGTTTTTGTGCAGGAAGGTATCCGTTCCTGCACCAAAAAAATCTCCCCATGACGCAGACATCCTTGCACCATGGTGCAAGAGTGCCTGCGCCAGCGCATGGCAGCTGTTTGTGCGCCAGCGCAGGGGAGAGCACAGGAATGCGACACGTTATTGTAAATATGGTGCATTCCTGTACTTTGAAAGTGCCGCAGCGTGGCTCAGCCAAAGGGCTTGCGGTGCAGAGCTGCTGCACTTTCTTGTAAATCTGCCCCCTAGTCTTTCCTATTTGTAGTAGGGAGCTGGAGGGGTCATAATGGTTGGACAAGAACTAAACTTCCTCCCTGCAGCACACAACAACTTGTACAGTAGAACTTTGCCGGAACGAGACCTTTCAATAAAACGTTGAGAGTGTTAGGTTCGTCTAGAAGGGTGAGGTCCATGCAAGATTTTCGTGATAACCACTAACCAGTGTACATAGTTGGCATTTAGATACATTGGCCTTGACTATGAGTTCCCAACTATGGAATGCAATATTTATCGAACTCGAAAAAACAATCAACGCCTCAGAGTTTGGCCTGTCTGAGCTGTCACAAATAAAGCTTATTCTTTGTCCACAAATATGGGGACAAGAAGCAGATTTTGGAGCACTACGAACAAGAATCTCGAGTATTTACAAGGAATTTTTCCCTGGTACGTTTGGGAAATGCAGAGGATGGGTTAGAGACTTTATCCTATGCTGTAATTATCGTATGCAGGTTAATTTCGTGCAATCCGTACCCAAATTGGATTTGCACAGTGATCATGAGAATACTAGGCACTCATAACCAAGGCAATTGTGTCAACATGTTTCTCACGTGGATATCTTGAAAATCTAGTATTGATTCCTCCCTCATTAACCAATCTTGGACACCCACTTTTTATGAAAGTCTAAGATGGACAGTGAACGAAAGCATATTTTCGCAAAGGGGAGCAGTGAAAGGTTCAAATACTGTTATAAAAAAAATTATGATGAAACTTTTCCATCCGCTCATAGGCTCAAAGCCAGCATAGCAGTGGGTTTCTGACAATATTATAAACTTTGAGGAGAAGGCGCGCAGTTTCCAATGTTAGAGAAATAGGATGAGTGGATGAAAGGCACGGGCTCGCTCACCGTGTCCTGGAACATTTGCTTGTAATTGCGTGGCAGTTGGCAGACTCATGCCGCTTTCACTAATAAATGATTACCTTAAATAAATTAAAGAGCCTGCTTTTCAGTAAATATAACTTAAACTGTCACTTTTTCAGGAACTGGCATCTCATCAGTGTTTGTGCTCGGCAGCCTTTTATCAAGCTCAGCCTGTTATTAAAGTAAAATGTTCTGCAGTTCGTGTAATGTGGTAGCTCTTACCACGAGCTCGGGTCTGCTTTCCATTTTTTGCTCTGGTGGGGGCTCCTCTCCGATGCCAGTCCATGATGTTTGCACAGTTGAGATGGAGGCAAGGGTTTCTTATAAAAGAGTCAAGGGCATTTTCATGATTGCTTTTCGGGAGTGAAAAATTCGAATAATTTTAATGAAATACATTACATTTTGGGAACATTATGAAAAATTACATGTAGTTATTTGAAACGAGAATCTGATTCATCACTATATTTCAGAGCAAAATGCATCCTCGCATTCGTTTTGAAGGGCAATACATATTTAAATATTTTACAAAAAAGTACTTTAAAATCAATTAAAAATTTTAATTTTCACAAAGCTAGTTAATTCCTTGAGGCACTATGGTACATGGAAAACCTAGTCTGCAATAAAAGTATACTCCATCATTGATGCACCGAAATAAAAAAATAATATCTCTCTCTCTCTCTCTCTCTCTCTCTCTCACTCTCTCTCTTTCTTTCTCTCTCTCTCTCTCTCTCTCTCTCTCTCTATGTATATATACCAAAAAGAGTCCGGTCGGGGTAGAGGCTGTCACTGTTGGGCGGTCCGCGTTCAGGGTACCGGAAACCCTGTAATATATTAATCCACTAGCTTCTAAATTCCAGAAGTATCACGGACACATCGGTTAGTTGCAGCAACAGGTTTATTTAGGCTGCACAGCAACGCGTTTTAGCTTACGCCTTGATCACGCTAAGTGACAGGCGTTTTTGCACATATTTTTAAATGCAGTGACAACATAAAAAACGGACAGTGAAAACACAGTGGCAGTGTAAAAAACGGCGGCTAATTATCATTGCTAGCAAAACATTTGAATGAATAATCACGGGCTCAATTCCTCTGTAAAATTACACACTGTAAAATAATTGTTCTTTACAATACATGATTTAAAATAAAGCATTTTCGTAGAAGTTGCATTATGGTAGTTATCGGTAAATGTATCTCTGACCTTTCAGAATTCAGTCGCACAGCTAATACACTCATAGACTGAATTTGTGATTAGCGTCGTGTATATGGATGCTATTGCCACCACTCAGGGTACAATACCAACTGTTTTTAACACTTTCACCAATATTGTCAGTTCAGCCCCAGATATATATACATTCTGAATCTGGTCCAATACCCTTTGTTCAACCCAAAATTCTATCATGTCCTAATGTTTTGACAATGTTTAGACAACATTTAGGTTCACAATTGTGCCCCAGTGGGCTTGCATTCAAAGAGGATTGCAAAAATGTAAATGGTACTACTCCTCGTATTACACAATATATCTGTACAGTCCTTATTCTCCACCCGATTATCATAAATCAGATACCATACAACTAGTCCCAGTTTATCCCTAAGAAATCTCCCATTATTCACGGGTCAGAGAAAATCTATTGTTGTTCTACATATAAGTTCCCTACATACAATTAGATTGTCCTCAAGATTATTCACAATGAAGATCCTTCTGGGTGCACAGATTATATTAGTAATCCATCAATTTATGCAACTCCAATATTGTGGCTCGTTCCTAGGATAGCAATTCTTCCCATGTGTGTAAAAGTCAATGATTGTGATAGCCAAATGTGAATAAGTGCATAAACCTAAAAAGTGAAAGAACATAAGATTAAAATACAAATAAAACCAATTCATCTCCAGTAATTCAGCAAACAATTATTCCTTACATGTTGTCAGTTATGCAGATGTACAGACGATTCCTCGCTCGAATTCAGACCCAAAGGGGTCATGGTTTCAAGATCTATAATGTACCTTGACTACAATTTACGTAGAGTTAATAATCTGTTCCCACCTCGAACACTTTCTGCTACAGCATCAATCACAACCATTTTTAAGAGATTCTCATTTTTCAAGTGTTTGTCAAAAAAGTGTCGTGCCACCGGGTACTGTCTGTTATTATGGCGGATTGCCCTAATATGTTCGAGCACTCGTTTTTTGGCACGATGAATCGTGCTCCCTATATAGGCCTTATTACAGGGACATATCAGTGCATAAACACAATACATGGTGTTACATGTTAGTGTTTTTTTTATCAAAAACTCTCTTTTAGTGCTCAAGATTTTCAATGTCGTACAGTCGGAGCTGTTACTGCAAGCTTTGCAGTTTCTACAGCACCGAAAGCCCGCTCTACCAACTTGTTTAGTTCTCTCCATATTAGTTACAAGATTAAGACTTAATTCATCCCATAGGGATCGATTTTTCTGAAAAGTAACCTGAGGGCCCTTATTTAGATGTTTCTTAAGGTGTGAATCTGTCAATAATACATGCCAATCTTTTTTAAGTGTCAACCTCACATCCTGTGCTTGCCCAGAATAAGTCGTAATAAATCTCAGCGTATTTAGTTCTTTATCTTTGTTCTCAGGATGTAGTAACTGAGTACGTGTTACTACTTCAACCTTTTTGCAGGCCTCAGTTATAGTTCTGTTTCCATAACCTCTTTCGCTGAAACGTTGTACCATGATCTTCTTTCCGTTCTGATACCCAGTCTCAGAGCTACAATTTCGTTTGGCACGTAGCAGTTCACCAAACGGAATGCTCTGTACCAATTTTCTGGGATGAGAATTAGACGCACTAAGGATACTATTCCCGCTGTCTTTTTTCGAAATAGTTTAGTATGCATCGTATGTTCCTTGATTTTGCTTAAAATATCTGGAAACTCAGTTTCAGTTTTGCTCATTTGTTCAGTAAAAAACTAATTATGACAATTTTCATTCAGTTTCACAAAACAAGCTTTAGCAGAATCAATATCACAATCCCAAATGAAAAAAATGTCATCTATAAAGCGCAGCCACAGGACACAATGATCATACTCAGCCATTTGGGACACCACCTGCTCCTCCCACCAGCCCATGACCAAATTGTCATAGCTGGGGGCGAAGCAGGTGCCCATGGATGTGCCCTGTGACTGGCAATAGATGACATTATCAAACAAAAAATAATTGTTTGTTAAGCAAAACTCTATCATAGCCAAAATCATCTCTGAGTGCTCCAGTAATGAAATAGATCGAGTTTTCAAGAAGTGTCTTATGGCTTGTAAACCAAATTGATGTTGTAGGCTTGTGTACAGACTGCACACATCTAGAGTCACCAATGTATAGTTCGACTCCCAATATATGCCATCAATAATGGTCAAAAAGTGGATCGTATCTCTCAAATACGATGGTAGACTCACCACATAAGGTCTCAAACAGTGGTCGATGAAACAAGATGTATTCTCAAGTAAGGAGCCCATTGATGAGACAATGGGCATACCTGGTGGATTCATGGGATCTTTGTGGAATTTAGGGAGTAGATATAAGATAGGGATTTTCGGATAGGGACATTTTAGATAATTATACTCGTCCCATTCCAGTAAACCCTGTCCCGCCACTCAACCAACATGTCTCCATATTCTTTGTTTGATCTAGATACTGAATCTTTGTCTAATATACAGTAACATGTACTGTCAGATAGCTGTCTGCGGCCTTCATTCAGATACACCTCTTTGTCAAATACCACGACATTCCCCCCTTTGTCAGAGTGTCGTATTACAATAGTCGAATCAGTTTTAAGCTCATCCAGGGCCAACATTTGATCATAGGTCAAATTCATTTTCTCAAAAGGGTGTTTTTTTGTATCGCATTCTTTTAAGATCACTCAGGACCCCTCTCTCAAAAACATCAATTGCATCACACTCAATTTGCGGCAAAAATACAGATTTAGGTTTAAAACCACTTCCTGGATTCACATTACCATCAATATCATACTGTTGCAAATCAGAAATCACATCGTTCATTGCTGTCTCTCGTTCAGGTTGTGAGGTTAGAACATTCAAGACTTCAATGTCGTCAATATTTAGATTACTCACCGCCACCCCCTGGGAGGCGGTCGCAGCAGTCCCACAGTTAGTGTCAAACCATTTTTTTAACTTTAATTTACGCGCAAAATGAAACAAATCTATCCTTGTTTGCGCAAAATTAAAATTGTTTGTTGGACAAAAGGATAAACCTAATGCGAGCAGTTCAGTTTCCTCTGTTGTCAGTATTCGCTGGGAGAGGTTGACCACAGTCATATTTGCGATTTTTTCCCCCTTGTCATCATTCCCATGGGGGTTGTTGCGTCTGTTTTTCCTCCTCTTTTTAGCTTGTTTATTCCGGGCACCTCTGCCTCCTCGCCCTCTCCCACTCTGAGCCCCCTGGGCCTGTGATTGTTTTGTCCGTCCTTGGTTCATCATATGGAATTGGGCTAAAAAATGTGTTGATTTTTTCTGAACCACATTTCTGCTGGAGTACACTGCTGATGTTGATGCATCTGACAGACTCCCATCAGATACATCACTCTCCGACACTTCTATCCTTACTGGTGTCTCAGTTGGATTAATAGGACCACTCCCATCTTTTTCAAAGAGATGGTCGAATATCTTATGAAAAGTAAGAGTGCGTCCTGGTTGATAATCTTTATAATCCCGCACAAACTTCCTTTGTTTTTTGCAGTGATCTCTTCTTCTAATTTATCCATCCGTTTGGATAGATTTTTCATAAATTCCTCGATGGTGTCTTTGGCAGCCACTTTTTCCAATTTAGCCAAAATTAATTCGATCTCTGCCAATAATTTGCACCGGTCCTTTAAGGCATACTTCACTAAAATCTGTAGCATGATGACAGAACACGCATTTGAGTTATTCGACCATTCCTCAAGCATTTCCTGGATCAGGGTCCTCATAGGTGGGTATTGTACAAATACGTAGACCTCTAGGTACCCGTGCAACATCAATGTACCTCTATAAGGATTCTGCCTCCCACCATTTGGCGAGTTCTTTCTTGTGCAGTTTCTCTAATTGGTTAAATAAAGCCTGTGTTTTAATTTCCTCGGTAATAATATTAGTTGAGCTGTTGGTCACACCATTCTCATCTACTGAAGTAAAGAATAATTTTTAGCTGTAGTCTTTCGCTTTGCCTCCAAAGCTGAAGCCATCGCCATAAATATCCACTTGTGCAACAATTACCAATGCTGCATGCAAGACTCTTCTGTCTTGTTCTTACAGCAGCTCCCTTCGCGCACAGAAATGCCCGTACGCAACAAGGCTAACCAAAACCGGACTGGAGTGTCACTGCTCGTGCCTGAGCAGATCCCTCACGCCGCCAACGCCCAGCGAGGTCCGCTCATCAAGCGGGATACTCTTACCAGGTAGTTTGCCCTGAAGTCCCGGCGAAATGATCTAACGTCTGCCAGTCTATGCACCACAGTCTCCCGATGTACAAAGGACGGCGATCCCGAATACGCTAAATCACGGTGAATCTGTGTTGCGTAGTAAACTGGAGACTGTATCTGTAGCGCGGTCAGCCTCCCTTCCAATTAATACACCAAAAATAGCTTTTAAATTCCAGAAGTATCACGGACACATCGGTTAGTTGCAGCAACAGGTTTATTTAGGCTGCACAGCAACACGTTTCAGCTTATGCCTTGATCACGCTAAGTGACAGGCGTTTATACACATATTTTTAAATGCACTGACAACATAAAAAACAGACAGTGAAAACACAGTGGCAGTGTAAACAAGCATTTGCAATGCAATAAGTCTCGCAGTCATACGAGTTTGAGCTATTGGCATTGTAAATGACAGTGCCTTTTATTTATGTTTTAAAAAAAACTAACTTAAATAAAAAGCATTGTCATTTACAATGCCTATAGCTCAAACTCCTATAAATGCGAGACCTATTGCATTGCAAATGCTTGTTTTTTTAAGAATTATTATTGCCAAAGGCATATCAGCAAAAGGCAGCTTTTTCCCCTTGAAAACTGTTGATGAAACAGCACAATAGTTATATTGTTACAAAAGGAGCAAATATGTTGTGAATACGGTTTAAACGTTAATATTCATAACACCTTGTTATCCTTGTGGCCTGGATAACTAGGTCAGCTTGATGTGACTATGCGGATTTGCGAGTTCTTCGTTGAAGAAAAGCAGACAATAAATCACATTTTCACCAACAAGCCCGAGAAATTGAAGTCCAGACACATCTGGAGTAAAGGAAAATCCAGTCTGTTTTGCTAATAGTCATTTATTTAATGGTGAAGATCTTAGACAGGCAGTCACCCATTGATCCGCCAGACACACACGAAAGCACACACAGATGCCAATCAGGGGAGACAGGGAGACAAGAAGCTGCACAAATCGCAATGGAATAATGAATTCCCTGTGAAGACTCCACTGTTGTAAGTCAACAGGATATGCAGGATAACTTACCTGGGGGTGGGGGCTGTTAAGTGCTACAGATGCACATGTGGACATGACCAGTGTCTCCCTGATTGTTTTCCCGATTAGAGCGACGAGAGACAAACACTACCATCAACAAAAGATACTGGAGACAAACAAATACTACCATACAAGGGAGACTGCTGTAAAAAACACACGCTCTCATGGAATACTTCATGGGAAAGAAAAAATAATTCCTGAAAAGCGAGCATTTAGGGAAGAATTGAAGGAGACAATCAGAGAGGTGGTAAGGAGGACAGGCTCCACGGGAGGAACAATAACATGCTGGAGGGGCTGGAACAAATGAAGCCAATAGAAAGCAAGCGACTGTGAGCGACAAAACGCAGAGCCAGTAGTGAAGCAATGGGCCGAATGCATTCTTAGGTAAGCTTTCAGCATGTCCCCAGTTTGCGTTTGCAAACAGACTACGAATTTCTAGTCTTGGGAACCATACTGGCAAAATGCCGGATTGTTCACTGGCTGCACCCCTAATGTCCAAATGAGAGGGCATGGGAACGGCATTAGTAGAATGTACCACAGCTAAACAATCTCAAATTAGGGCTACCAGAAAAGAGAACAGTCACAGAGGATTTTGCCGCCTTTGCTGAAATAATATTTAACTTCTCAGACCTCCGTAGACTCGGAGGTGTGGCGCGGCCGGTGATGCATGCATCTGTACCCTGGCAGTGTCGGAATACTAGCGTGGAGAGTGCAGACATTTGCAGGGTGAAATACTATTATAAAATATAATGTGGTGAAAGGTATCAGAAACGATGGTGAAGAAAAAAATATTTTTCATGTCTCTTCCCCTTACAACGTGCACTTGACAATAAGAATTTCTAACGTATTTAATGTTTATCGAATATAGACATTTTATAAGAAAATTATAAAAGTATAAAAAACAATTATTTCTTAGCACCAAAAATCGTATAAGAAAAATACTAATGGAAGTTGTTCTATATGGTATTAAGTTAATGCTGCGCTAGTCGATTTAAATTGTGAAAAGGGAACACTGCAGCTTCGTTATTCCTCTATAGGCGTAAACGTTTTACAGATCTCCCGGAAACTCGGAAAGACAATGATTGGAGGGTTAGATTGAGCTCTTCGGTTCATGGCGTTGGAAGTTGGTACGAGTCTCACGGTTGAATGAGGCTGATAGGGCGACGGGGAGCAGCTGAGCAGTGCAGGATCTCACGGGACGTTCTGCTTCAAAAAGTGTGGAATGGGTATATTATTGTTGTAAGGAGGCGTTTTAAAACAAGCCCGGCGGAGCGTGGCGCGCGCGCGCTTTGGGGCGGGGGAAGCGCATTCCAGGCGGGGGAGCGGACCCTTTGAAGTGCTCCCAAAAAGCAGATTGCATGGCGGCACGATGCGCGTGATTGTGCGCGTGCTAGCCATGCAATCCGCTTTTTGGGAGCACTTTTAAAAGCCGCTTACAATAGTCTCACTTTGCGATCGCTTACGCGATAGCAAGGCGAGACCTAAAAACGGCGGCCATCTTATCATTGCTAGCAATACATTTGAATGAATAATAACGGGCTCAATTCCTCTGTAAAATTATACTCTGTAAAATAAATGTTCTTTACAATACATTATTTAAAATAGTTTAGTATGCATCGTATGTTCCTTGATTTCGATTAAAATATCTAGAAACTCAGTTTCAGTTTTGCTCATTCAGTTTCACAACAAAAGCTTTGGCAGAATCAATATCACCATCCCAAATGGAAAAAATGTCATCTATAACCTAAATTTTGTCTAAACATTGTCAAAACATTAGGACATGATAGAATTATGGGTTGAACAAAGGGTATTGGACCAGATTCAGAATATATATATATCTGGGGCTGAACTGACAATATTGGTGAAAGCGTTATGAACAGTTGGTATTGTACCCTGATTGGTGGTAATAACATCCATATACACGACGCTAATCACAAATTCAGTCTATGAGGGTCTTAGCTGTGCGACTGACTTCTGAATAGGTCAGAGATACATTTACCGAAAACTACCATAATGCAAATTCTACGAAAATGCTTTATTTTAAATCATGTATTGTAAAGAATAATTATTTTACAGTGTGTAATTTTACAGTATAATTGAGCCCGTGATTATTCATTCAAATGTATTGCTAGCAATGATAAGATGGCTGCCGTTTTTTACACTGCCACTGTGTTTTCACTATCCGTTTTTTATGTTGTCTCTGCATTTAAAAATATGTGCAAAAACGCTTGACACTTAGCGTGATCAAGGCGTAAGCTGGAACGCGTCCCCAGGGCCATTACCGATGGCCCTGGGGACCGCCACCCCCCAGGGCCTGCTCCTGGCACCAGGTATCTCCAGTAAGCACCAGAGGTCTGCGTTGCAGAGAGGGGGCCCAGGCCATGCCCCTTTTTACACCTCTCTGCAACGCAGCTCTGTGGCGCTTACTGGAGGTACCTGGTGGGCTAGTTGGAGCCCAGGGACCCTCAGGATTCAAGGGGACTTAATTCCCCAACTTACAACGCACCAGGGGGTGCATTTGCAGAGTGGTGGAGAAAGGGGGCATGGCCTTTGTCTACCTCTCACCAATCCCACTGCGTGGGGCTTACTGGAGGTAAAAGGTAGGCTAGTTGGCCCCTAAAGGACCCCCAGCAGTGAAGGGGACTTCAATCCCCATCCAAGAGCATGCCAGGGAGCGCATTTGTACAGTGGTGGGCAAAGTGGGTGTGGCCTGGTACGAGTACTTACCAATGCTGCTGTGTGGGACTGATTGGAGGTAATAGTTTGGGAAGTTGGCACCCAAGGGTGTCCTTGGGGGCCAACTAACCCTCTTGTTACCTCCAGTAAGTCCCACATAGTGACATTGCTAAGACGTCTTCGGAAGCCATGGCCCCCTTTCTCTACCACTCTGCAAAACGTGCCTCGTGGCAGACTACGGGATGGGGGATGAAGTTCAATTTAGTCCTGAGGGAGTTTGGGGGCCAAGAATCCCTCCTGGTACCTCCTGTAAGTCCTACGCAGCGGAATTCCTGAGCGTTGGTTGAACGCTCAGCACCCTTTCTCCACCACTCTGCAAACGCGACTACTAGTTAAAGTAGCATATTTCTGCTCCTCTGACTTAGAGGTAATTTTAATCCCCCTGCCCTGTTATGTACTAGGGGCTTACAGAGGAGGTCATGCTAATCACAGGGGTACGTCACATGCTGGACAGTCAAAACACCTCTCCGTGAAAGTTATGTTTATTGACTACTTTTTGAAACAATAGAACTTCTGGCTGGACTCACATTTTGTTCACTTGTTGTTCATTTGTTGAAATGTCATCAACTTATATAGAATTTAGTAACAACATACAGCTTAATCAACGTAGAATTTGTTATCAGAGTGTGGGCGGGGAATTCCATTGGTAAATATCCAGGACAGCGGGTAACACGACAGGATAATAGTCACATGAAATGAGGGGTAACAACGGGACATATACAGGTCCATTGAAAATATGTAGTATAACGGTTATGCTCGCCAACAACAGCAGTGCAATATGGGCTCTGTAGTTTTGTAAAATCATGGACGTACTTTGAAAGAATCAAGGGTGCTTATTGGAGGAACACGAATGGGTGGGGTCTTGGTGCAGTTGTTTAAAAATAGCGCAACATAGTGAGGCATTCAGAAAGATTCAAAACACGAATGAAAGCAGTCAACGAAATCTTTAAGGTACGGGTTCGTGTGGAAAAGGCTATATAGATGTAACACCAGGGTTAGAGGAGGCTGTTTACCCGTTCGCAGGGGAATTGCACAACGAGCTTAATGAGTTAAACTTCTGTTTAATGTGGGAGTCACAAGAGTGGGTTTTTACCGAGTTAAATGTACATCATGAATTCTGTGGGCATTACGTTGATTATGGGGTGAACTTTTGTCATAAAATATGCATTTTTCATCTTTTTTATGCATGGATAGAGACAAACTAGAGTTGCTTAAAAACGAAAAGTTAATTGATTTGTTTTAATTTGTAGATAACCCCTGACGAAGGGCCAGACCAGGCCCGAAATGCATTGGGTAATGAAAAGTACTTGACAAGGAGGACCTATGTATCATTCCATGCAGCAGATTAAGGCCTGTATTGGCATGTCTACAAGCATTAAGGATTTAATGTAAACATAGTGTCAACATGTGACTGGATGAAAAGGAGTTACGATTTACAAAAAGTGGATAAAATGGAAATAAACCTTCTGATAAGATTGGATTAACTTGTCGCATTTTTGACACGCTCATATGAACGCTGTGCGTCCGAAGTGGGGTGGAGTTCCGCCCCACATTCCTCGATTGATTTCCACGTGGACGGGCAGTCCACGATTTCGGGTTTGCACGCATACAACAAATTAAACTAATTAACCACGAAAAGAACCTGGAAGTAAGAGGTGTGCACTCTGTCATTTCTTTTTGCATTAATCACAGGGGTACCCCAACGCACAGTGTTCCCTAGTGTATGTAGGTGTTTACATTGTATTCTAAGTGTCTTTTAGCATAGCACTGGCTCTAGGCCTGGTTCGTCAGAGTCAGTTACCACCAGTACCCGTCAGAAAAAGTTGTGGGCACAGGATGATTTTGCAACAAGGCCTCTTTCTGCTTCTCTGTTGGTTCTTTCTGCACATGTCTTGCTTGCTCTACCCACTCCACCCAGCCTCTCTCATGTAATACACTGCACTTCGGCCCTCCCATGCAACACTTCAGGCCCTGTCGTACAGCACACTGCACTCTGGGCCCTCTCATATAGCACAATGCACCCCATGCCCTCTCATACAGCACACTGCGCCTTGCATGCAACACACTGCACTCCAATCCATCTCATACAGCATACTGTTTTCCAGCCCTTCTCATGCAGCAGACTGCACTCCGGGCCCTCTCATGCAACATGCTGCACCTAGCCCGTCTCATGCAGCACAATGCACCCCTGACCCTCTCTTACAGCACACTGCACTCAAGCCCCTCGCAAGCAGCAATTTAACAAGTAAGGAAGGTGCACTCAACAAGAGTCATTCAAAACCACAGGTAAAGTCCATTTATCTTATTTTTATTCCAAAAGGTTATAAAGAAAACGGCAAACAGCCAACGCATTTCGTCCCTTTTGCCAAGGAACTTCTTCAGGGCTATAGATAAATTGACATGAGTAATACTGGAAAGGCGATTCACACAGTATCCCAAAAGATTATTAAGATCGATGTACTGGAAAAATATTCAGCAAAGATGTATATAGATGACATCAAAATACGGATCGGATAATAATGTAAGGGTCACTTCCATATTAAAATAGACCTTGAAAGTATAACGAGTGATGCCAATGATAGAAATAGTTTTTTGTGGTTATAATCCCAATTTGTAAGAAATGATAATAACCGTGCCATACAGCATGATAACTGGCAGCAAAGCATAATGCACACCGTGCCCTCCCATTCAGCATGCTGCACCCATCCCCTCCCGTGCGGTTCGCTGCACTCCAAGCCCTCCCATACAGGACACTGTACTCCAGCCCCTCACGGGCAGCACACTGCACTCCAGGCCCTCTTTTGCAGCAAGCTGCTCCTGACCCCACACACACAGCAGGGTGCCTATCTGGTCCTCTTTTGCAGTGGCATCACCAGTGACACCACCCTCCCCCTCCCCCCATGCAGCACGTTTTGCCCATTGACCTGCCAATGAAGCTGGCTGCACCTTCGTCCCTTTGTGCGCTGCATTGCATAGCCCTCATGCAGTAGGGTGCAGCATTACCCCTCTGAGGAATCAGTGTTTTGCAGCAGGCGCTTCCATGCTTACAGAAGTTGATGTGTTTTTTGTGTGTTTTTTTAAAATGTCGTTTCCATGTCATTCGCCATACGGTTTTCTCGCAGATATATTGAAAGTGACCAATTATAAGCTGGGAGCCCTTAAGTGCCAACATATGAACTGACATGTTTCTCCAGCCGGGTGTCATGTCTGCGAGTGGGGCAGGTTTGCCACAGATTTATGGGGTCTTAAAGTGGTAATTCCAAGTAAAATAGAACTCCGAGAACTTTGAATCTTTCATTAGCACCTTATAATTACTCTGCTAATTAGGTTGAACACGGCACTTAATCAGGAGTATTACGCCGGCTTGTCACTGGCACTTCCCATTACCCTGACATTCAACAAGAGACAGCGGCGGGGGCGGGGGCGGCGCCGCACGTGCGGGCTGCAGAGAGCACCCCCTCCTGCGCTGACACCACTCAGCACTGTCTACAGCAGCCAAGGGCTCTCATCCCTTCAGAGCAGAGGCCACTCAGTGACCTGCCCCAGCTGAGAGTACTCACCCCTCACCACTCAGCACCCTGTGCCCAAGCCTAGATAACTCACCCCTTGCCACTTACTACCCCTGGCCCAGCCGAGAGAACTCGCCACTGAGCACCCCGTGCCTCAGCCAAGAGAACTCACCCCTCACCACTCAATACCCCGTGCTCCAGCCAAGAGAATGCACACCTTCATCACTCAGCACCCCGTGCCCCCGCCAAGAAAACTCAACCCTCGCCACTTAGTCTTCCTGCCCCAACCAAGAAAACTCACCCCTCGCCCCTCAATACTCCGTGCCCCAGTCACAAGAACTCACCCTTCACCACTCAGCACCCCATGCCCCAGCCAAGAGAACTTACCCTTCGCTACTTAGTCCCCCTGCCCTAGCCAAGAGAACTCACCCCTCGCCCCTCAGTATCATCTTCTCCAGCCAAAACAATGCACTTCTCCACTTGGTACCCATGCCCTGCCAAGAGAAGTCTCCCCTTCGCCACTCAGTACCTCTTGTTCCAGCCAAAATAATGCACTCCTTCGCCTCTCAGTACCCCTGCCCCAGCCAAGGGCACTCACCCCTTCGTCACGCAGTAACCTTGCCCCAACAAAGAGAACTCACCCTTTCGTCATTCTGAAAATCCTGCCCCAGTCAACAGCACTCACACTTCAGCACTTTATACACCTTGCACAGTCTAGATTACTCACCCTTAAGTCACTCAGAAACCCCTGCCCAGCCAAGGGCAGTCATCCATTCGTCACTTAGTACCCCACTGCCCCAGCAGCGAGAACTCCCCACTTCAACATTCAGTAACCCACTGCTCCAACCAACAACACGCACCCATTCGTCACTCAGTATCCACCCGCCAAGTCAACAGCACTCACCCCTTCATCATTCAGTACCCCTAGTCCAGCCAACAGAACTCAACCCTAAGCGATTGAGAAACCCCTGCCCAGCGAACTGCACTCAAACCTCAGTAAATTGGAAACAACTGCTCTAGCCAAGGACGCACACTCCTTCAGAACTAGGGCCACTCAGTACCCTCTGCCCCAGTCAAGAGCACTCCCCCCTTCCACATGCAATACCCCTAGTCCCAGCCTGTGGCACTCACCCATTAAAAGCTAAGGTCACTCAGTACACCTTTGCCCAAGCTAAGATTACTTACCCCTTCAGATTAAGGGTCACTCTGCCAAGCCAACCCAGCCAAGAGCACTCACACCTAAGTCACTCTGTACCCCATGTCTCAGATTACAGCACTCACTCATTTAGAGCCAGGATAGCTCAGTACACATCAGGGGAGGCGGAGGCTGAGAAGCATTCCAGCTCAAGCCGAGGCCGGAGTCCGTCCCTTTAGCTCCCGCAGTGCATCCAACTTTCAAAGTTCAGCTGGAGCCAGGAGGAACCTCAGTGAAAGCCGAAGCCTCGGACATCAACAGGACTTGCACCTCCACTCACTTATGGCTACCGCAGCCCCCCGGGCACCTGCACCCCAGGGAGCCCAACATTTCTTTTGGGTGTCTGTACTGAGCCCTACGCACTGACAGGTGTCTGCACAGAGATCTGCGCCCTCCAGTGTTCTCGACTCCAGGCGAATCTGCAGGGATCTCGTACATGAAACTGCTGGTGAAAGTGCGCTATATAAATATTTTTAAACTCAAACTCAAACTCACATCCTTGCAGGTATCTGTGCTGAAAGTTACCCTCTCACTTGTGTCTGCACCTAGCTCTGCTCAGCATGAGGTGTCTTCAAGGAACTCACTCCATCTGTGACCACCCAGAGCTTTGCCCTTCACTGTTGCCTTCAGGGAATTTTACAGCTTTGCAGCAGTTTACGCCTGACCTGCGCGTCCAGGTGCCAGTGTTTCTCTGGCGCACCGAGGCGCTGTACCTAAGGCATCCACGCAGTGCTGCCATGGAAGCCTCCAGCGCCTCGAGTTTCGGCATAGACACCATCCTTTCCGGGGCCAGCCCTTGCACTGACTACTGGCCATGTGAGCGAACTCTGGTGGGGGAATTACGTGGCCAGACCCCCCTCTCACCTCCCTGCTTGGACATTGACACTTTGGGCAGTGTGCCTTCCTCGCCCATCTCCTTCACATTAGATCCCGAGCAGCACTGTTTGGGGCAGGAGCACCTGCACCATGGCCAGCACCACCCGCACCTCTGCCAGCAACCCTCCCCCCGGGGTTGGTGCCAGGACATCCACCTCGTCCCTCCTCATAAAGGACATTCTGGGCGACAGTAAGCCGCTGGCCGCATGTGCCCCCTACAGTACCAGCGTGCCCTCCCCGCCACACCAGCACATCCCGAAGGCTGAAGGGGGCCGGCGAGGCCTACCTGCCCAAGCTGAAACAAGACATGCAGGAGGCCAAGAGCAAGATGGAGCGCGCATGGGAGGAGGCGCACATGGATCTCAAAGGCCACAGTGAGTACCTGAGGCGAGCAGGGCCCTCAACCGACCGCAGCCTGCTACCAAAGAGGTGGTGGGGGAGCCGCGAGCCGCCAACGGGTCCTCTTCAGATAGTGAGGATGTCCGTGGGCTCTAGTGACCATCAGGGACCTATCCCAGACCCTCTTCAGACAGAGAGGGAGACAACAGAGATGCCCTATGACAGGTGTCTTCAGACAGGGAGGAGGGTGCTTGGGGCCGGAGTAATCTGCAATAAGTGTCCCAGACCGTATTTCAGTCGGAAACAAATTCTAAAGATCCCTGGAAATCACAGGGAGTTCACTTAATGGCCTCTTAAGGGTAGGAGGGTTTGTCAGACCCCCAGAAACGAGTTCAGAGCTGTTCTTCAGCCCTCTTCAGACAGAGAGAGAAAGTCTGGGAACCTCTGGGACCTGACCCGGGACTATCTTCAGGTAGAGAGAGCCTCTGGAGCACAACAGGAAGCCACAAAGAGCTGCTCAAAGTTACTCTTTATACAGGCTAGCATAGGGACAGGGAGAGAGTGTCCGAGGCTACTCTTCATGCAGGGAGGGCTGCGAGAGGCTAGCAGAGGGACAGGGAGAGAGTGTCCGAGGCTACTCTTCATACAGGGAGGGGACAGGGAGAGAGTGTTCGAGGCTACTCTTCATACAGGGAGGGCTGCCAGAGGCTAGCAGAGGGACAGGAAAAATGCTGTCCAAGGTTACTCTTCATACAGGGACAGCCGCGAGAGGCTGGCAGACGGACAGGGAGAGAGCTGCGAGAGGTTACTCTTCTTATTCGGAGAGTTGCGAAGGATCCGCGGAGTGACAAGGAGCGAGTGTCTAAGGTGACTCTTCATACAGAGAGATTTGAGAGTTTCTGGACTGACAGGAAGCAGCGGCAAGGGCCTCTTCAGGAAGCGAGAGCCTCAGCAGCTGCCTAGGAACCCAGAGAAAGCTGCCCGAGGTCACTCTTCATACAAGGAGAGCCACATGGGCCCCTGAGAGGGGCAGGGAATCGCTGGGCACCTCACAGAAGCCACAGTGACCGTCTGGGGCCCCTGCAGACAGGAACGGTCTCCCCTAACAGCAGTAACTCACTGGGGGTATCCCTGAGTCACCTTAAGACATGCATGTCCCCATAGGATCTGGGGAATCTATTCCCATTCTGTTAAACCTGAGTCTGGGCCTGTTCCAGGCAGGAAATGCCTCTGGTAATTCCTGGCTGCAAAGTTCCATCAAACAGTTGATTTCAGACAGAAAAAGGCCCACGTGGGGGCAAGGCCCCGATCGTGGCCTGTGACAGGCAGGGAGAGCCCCTGTGATAGGAACCCAAGCCAGACACCCCGGGGCCTGGTCCGAGAGACTGCTTCTTGTGACCTGAAGCTGCCCGGGGCCTGCCCTCCAGCTGCAGCGACAAGAAGCTCTCCCAGGGCCACAGTTACTGGTAAGACTCACCGGTAAACCAAACTGGAACACGCCCGGGTGTGTCTGAAGAGAGAGCTCCGTCTCTTGGCATGCAGCATTTACCGGGCCTCTCATAGGCACCGAAACACTGGAGGATTTTGTGATCCAGTGAGATTATCAAGGGGCTTACCTCTCCTGACCCTGCTGAAGCAATAATACTTATCCCCACCCCCTGGAGATGCGAGGGCCTCTCCTCTTGCAGACAAGCAACCAGAGCTCCCCTAAACCCTGCTGCCTGCTCGAGCTAGGCCTACTGCCTACCCCTTAGCCTCCAGAGAAGCTGGAGGCTGTTTCTCTCCAACAGAGCCCTCTGCCTACCCCCTACCCTTTGGAGAATCCCCTGAGATACCGCCATCCTCTCCTCTCCAACAGGGCCCGTCTAAAGCCATACTGCCCACCCCCGCCACCCGGAGACACAGGGAACTTTCTAACCCAGTACTGGCGTTCGCACCAAGGCCCCTCTTCCCTATCAGGGCCCTTCTAACGCCCTGCCCTCCCAGGCCTCTAAATCTCTCTTCCCCCTGGAGGCCTCCGCACGTCCCATGGAAATACACTGTGTAGAAGAAGGGCGCTGGACTACAAGGCGCTATATAAGTAACAGATCACGAGAGAGGCAGTTTGTTCGCTCCTGCCGAGACAAGCTGCAACCCCTCAACAGCCCTCTTTTTGCCAGCTGTTTCCCCACCTGGGCCCTACACTGGCGCTGTCTGGAGCACTGCAGAGGGTGTGGGGTATGTTTAAAACTGTCAAAAGTGGCCGTGGACTAGCGTCATGCTGTAATCAAAGTGGCTTTCAACTATTATGAATGGAAACCACTGTCTGGTAATGGCCCACAATGAAACCTCATGCCCAGGACAGTGACTGTCTCCAGTGAGCACATCCCGGGCCGAGACGACGCACCCCAAGCCCCTCACACCCAGTTTAGCTGTGCGGGGTATGGGGGGCTGCCCAGAGCACGCACGGCTCTCCACTCTTCGCGGTGGCTCCGGGACCTTTTTTGTAATAATTATAATGTAAACATAGACCTCTGGGACGGAAACTCATTACTTGATCCAGGCCAGAAACTGTTTGATTACTTTCTGCACTGCGTTCATTTTTGGAAGCCCATCACGCGCACTTCTGAATCTAACGTTAGGTTTGCTTGTGTTAAACTATGTAAAACGGAGAGATTCCTGTCTTCGATTCTCGCTAGATCAGAAATAGAGAAATAGGGGTGCACGGGGCAGCAGGGGGGCCATGTGCCCCCCTCAAATATTCTTTCAAAGCCCCGGGGAGTGGTGGTCCCCGGGGCAGTGTGGGGGGAATTGGGGCCCCCACACACACTTTTTTGCATACCCACCCGGGGGCTTTAATTAAACGAAGCGCAGGAGCCCACGCTTCGTTTTTTAAAATTTTCGGCCGAAATTCGCACTGGGTGCGCGAATCCCACCGATTCTTTTTTTTAAATGCTTTTTTTGGCCCTGGGGGTTCTTGTGGGACCCCCTGAGCAGGCCTAGGGGGTCAGGGTGTTTCTACCCTGCCCCCTTTTACTATTTTGCACATTTGTTTTTCTATTTTCTTGTGCCTCGCTTCTACCGAGGCACAAGATGGCTGCCAACACTTCCTGGTTTGGAGTGTTGACAGCCAATTAGAACAAAGCTTGTGATCGGGAGGGTACGCGGATCCACCGTGCCTCTAGATATCACTATCTTTATTTCTTAATTTCTCAAAAACTACTGAACGGATTTACACCGTTTTTAAAAAGGTCACTTTCTGAGCCAAGTAGTACCTTTATACCACTTTTGGTGTAATTCCGTTCCGCAGTTTTTGCTATAACTGTGTCTAAAGTTTCCTATGGGAAACTGATATTTTGACCAATATTTTTTTAATTTCTCAGGAACTACTGCACGGATTTACACCATTTAAAAAAAGGGCACTTTCTGAACCAAGGACTACCTTTTTGCAAAATTTGGTGAAATTCCGTTCAGCAGTTCGAGCTGTAGCCGTGTCTAAAATTTCCTATGGGAAATAACATGGGGAAAACGCGTTTTGCGACCCCCCTTTTTTCTCGGCCCCCGCTTGATGAGCGCCCCACCAGTTTTGAAAATTTTGCGAAGATTCGTCATCCGGCGCCAAAGTTATTGGGAAAAGAATATTATGGTAAAATATATATATATATATATATATATATATATATATATATATATTACCTACTGGCGGTCGCCAGTAGGTAGTTATAGTTAGGACCCTGTTTCCATAGGAAAACTGCAACATTCTATTTGGAATAACTTTGGCGCCGGTCGACGAATCCTCGCGAAATTTTCAAAACTAATGGGGCGCTCCGCTCCGCTCCTACCCTGAAAGTCTCGGGGGGATTCGTCAAGCGGGGGCTGAGAAAAAAGGGGGGTCCCAAAACGCGTTTTCCCCATGCATTTTTCCATAGGACCTTTAGACACAGCTACAGCCGGAACGGCTGAACAGAGTTACTTGAAATTTGGCAGAGAGGTAGTCTACAGGTCAAGGAAGTGCCTTTTGTAGGTCTGGTGTAAATCTGTTCAGCAGTTCCTGAGAAAATAGCATTTAAATCAATATATATATCTGTGGCAGCTTACCGTGCGCTTACCGTGCGCTTACGGTAAGCTTACCGTACGCGTACGGTGCCGTGCGCGAGCTCAAATCTGATTGGTTGTCACATGACTGTAAACATTCGAATCGGACGAAATCAGGAAGTGTCGGCCGCCATTTCGTGTGTTTCACACAGAAAAAAAAGGGAGATAACTTGAAAAGGGGGCAAGGAAGAGAGTTACAGACCCCCTAACATTTGAAAGGGGGTCAAAGAAGGACAGAAAAGTACAAAAAAAACATTTATTAATTTTAAAAAAAAATCGCGGGGTACGCGTACGGTAAGCTTACGGTAAGCTTACTAAGTGTTTAGATATTAGGGGGCTCTAAAAAGAGCCGTTGTGTTTATGAAGTGATTTTTTAGTGGTACCTACAAGGTTCAAGAGGAAGACTCTGTTCCCTTCATCAGTGAAGTGTACACCATCTCCTCTATAAATGTCTTGCATGTCGTAACGCAAGTTGTTGTGGTAAATGGAACCCATACCATAGTCTCGGAGGAAAGCAGAAACAGATTTGTTGACGTGCTTTCTTGCTTTGTCAATCTGCGGACAAAAATGATTGGACCAGTTCCATTTTTGCCTTTGGCATATGTTAGAATATGCAAAGGCAGTTTTAGGGAAAAGTGAAAACAGTTGTGCAAAGGTCTCCTTCATAAGCATTTCCAGACCTACCCCAGTCAAAGTGCCTAGGTCATTGCCACCACAGTGCACTATTATGAGGTCAGGGTGTTGGATTTGCATGAAGGATTTCACCAATGGCATCAATTGGTGCCACTTTAACCCTCTCTGACCAATCCATTTAATGTCTACATTTGGCAAAGCAAGGTCTCTCACCATACCTGTTTTCTCTGCATACTTTTCACTCCAGAAGACATAGCTGTGCCCTACAATCCACACTGTGAACATCTTCAAAGGAGATCTGGATGCACTCAGGAGGTGTATTTCAGTAGAATGGGAAAAATAAATGAAACACATTTTGGAAATGGAGGCATACATATTTTTTTAAAATAAAAATAACTCATTGGCTGTTTCATACCATTCTACACTAAAAACTAGGCTGTATGTGTCAATTTATAGAAGCATGTTTTGTATTGGTACAGAAAAATGTGTTACCAAAGAACAGTACTATGGATTTGCTGTTAGGTTTGAAAAGTCAAGCACTCTTGCTCTTTGGAAATGAAACATTGTGTGGTGAACTTCTGACCTAACTCCACACAGCAGTGTTCCATGAGCTGTTGCTATGGTAGCAGGCAGACGTCAAGTTGGGGGAAGGGTACTAGGCAGAAGTCAAGTTGGGGTAAGGGTACTTTTGGAAAAGGGTTGGTTTTCAACCAATAGAAATGTGTGATTACATTTGAAAAAAAGGGGGAAGCACTGAGATTTGAAATTGACATGTATATGTGTGGAAAAAGAGAGGGAAACATTGCCATTATCTGGTTCTGCTGAGAGGAGAGAGGTGTACAGAACAGAGATCCTGGCTCTGATAATCTGCTGTTTGAGTGCCACATTTCTTTCACAACTAACTAATTTTAAAGGTGAGTTATGAGTTTGAGAGGGGATGTATATGGTAAATTAAGAAATGAATAATAGAATTGGAATTCCTTTTGTTGAAGTTGTGTTTATCATTTTGTGTTTTGGGAGAAATTTAAATGTAAGGAACATGTAAAATAATATGGACTATGTTTTCACCATAAATTAAGGTGTACTGGTATAAATGAGGAATACTTTTAGGGTTTGAGGTTGCAGTCAGTAATGCAAATACATTCAGCATCACTAAGGCTGGTTGCCCTTGCTGGAGTGTAGTCAGTCACCCAGGTTACACATGTTGCTGGTCTCAAAAAGCTGTTTGGACATGTGCTGTTTTCAGAATCTGAAAAGTGGATTCAAAATGTGTCAGACTGTAAAAGTACTTATCACTTGCCAAAAAAAGAGTAGTAAGTGTGCTTTCAAATTGGCAAAGAAATTTCGTTTTCTGACTAATATCAAACCATGACTCTGTGTGCAAAGAGGAATTATAGACAGAGATTTATTGCGTATTACTCTGGTAATTTTACATTTGCATTAGTAGGAAAGGGGGAGCTATTTTTTCTGCAGAAGCAGACTCTTAGCACACACACAGCTGCTTATCCTGTAGAATCATGCATAGTATTCACAACCGAGTGGGGTTTGCAGTTGCAGTCAGTAATGCAAATACATTCAGCATCACTAAGGCTGGTTGCCCTTGCTGGAGTGTAGTCAGTCACCCAGGTTACACATGTTGCTGGTCTCAAAAAGCTGTTTGGACATGTGCTGTTTTCAGAATCTGAAAAGTGGATTCAAAATGTGTCAGACTGTAAAAGTACTTATCACTTGCCAAAAAAAGAGTAGTAAGTGTGCTTTCAAATTGGCAAAGAAATTTCGTTTTCTGCCTAATTTCAAACCATGACTCTGTGTGCAAAGAGGAATTATAGACAGAGATTTATTGCGTATTACTCTGGTAATTTTACATTTTTTATTAGTAGGAAAGGGGGAGCTATTTTTTCTGCAGAAGCAGACTCTTAGCACACACCCAGCTGCTTATCCTGTAGAATCATGCATAGTATTCACAACCGAGTGGGGTTTGAGGTTGCAGTCAGTAATGCAAATACATTCAGCATCACTAAGGCTGGTTGCCCTTGCTGGAGTGTAGTCAGTCACCCAGGTTACACATGTTGCTGGTCTCAAAAAGCTGTTTGGACATGTGCTGTTTTCAGAATCTGAAAAGTGAATTCAAAATGTGTCAGACTGTAAAAGTACTTATCACTTGCCAAAAAAAGAGTAGTAAGTGTGCTTTCCAATTGGCAAAGAAATTTCGTTTTCTGACTAATATCAAACTATGACTGTGTGTGCAAAGAGGAATTATAGACAGAGATTTATTGCGTATTACTCTGGTAATTTTACATTTGCATTAGTAGGAAAGGGGGAGCTATTTTTTCTGCAGAAGCAGACTCTTAGCACACACCCAGCTGCTTATCCTGTAGAATCATGCATAGTATTCACAACCGAGTGGGGTTTGAGGTTGCAGTCAGTAATGCAAATACATTCAGCATCACTAAGGCTGGTTGCCCTTGCTGGAGTGTAGTCAGTCACCCAGGTTACACATGTTGCTGGTCTCAAAAAGCTGTTTGGACATGTGCTGTTTTCAGAATCTGAAAAGTGGATTCAAAATGTGTCAGACTGTAAAAGTACTTATCACTTGCCAAAAAAGAGTAGTGAGTGTGCTTTCAAATTGGCAAAGAAATTTCGTTTTCTGCCTAATTTCAAACCATGACTCTGTGTGCAAAGAGGAATTATAGACAGAGATTTATTGCGTATTACTCTGGTAATTTTACATTTGCATTAGTAGGAAAGGGGGAGCTATTTTTTCTGCAGAAGCAGACTCTTAGCACACACCCAGCTGCTTATCCTGTAGAATCATGCATAGTATTCACAACCGAGTGGGGTTTGAGGTTGCAGTCAGTAATGCAAATACATTCAGCATCACTAAGGCTGGTTGCCCTTGCTGGAGTGTAGTCAGTCACCCAGGTTACACATGTTGCTGGTCTCAAAAAGCTGTTTAGACATGTGCTGTTTTCAGAATCTGAAAAGTGGATTCAAAATGTGTCAGACTGTAAAAGTACTTATCACTTGCCAAAAAAGAGTAGTGAGTGTGCTTTCAAATTGGCAAAGAAATTTCGTTTTCTGCCTAATTTCAAACCATGACTCTGTGTGCAAAGAGGAATTATAGACAGAGATTTATTGCGTATTACTCTGGTAATTTTACATTTGCATTAGTAGGAAAGGGGGAGCTATTTTTTCTGCAGAAGCAGACTCTTAGCACACACCCAGCTGCTTATCCTGTAGAATCATGCATAGTATTCACAACCGAGTGGGGTTTGAGGTTGCAGTCAGTAATGCAAATACATTCAGCATCACTAAGGCTGGTTGCCCTTGCTGGAGTGTAGTCAGTCACCCAGGTTACACATGTTGCTGGTCTCAAAAAGCTGTTTGGACATGTGCTGTTTTCAGAATCTGAAAAGTGGATTGAAAATGTGTCAGACTGTAAAAGTACTTATCACTTGCCAAAAAAAGAGTAGTATGTGTGCTTTCCAATTGGCAAACAAATTTCGTTTTCTGACTAATATCAAACCATGACTCTGTGTGCACACAGGAATTGTTTTTAGATATTTAATTTGTGATGGTGTTATTGTGATTTTCACTTGTAGGAAAGGGGTACATAGTATTTTAAGATTTGAAAAGATCATAAAAAATGTAGTAATATATTTAAATAAAATAAAGGATTTTTTTTTTAGTTTTTTTCAGATATTGCTGAAGAGCAGTGAACAAAATTTAAGATGCCTACAAAATCCAGACTAAGGAAAAACCACAAAAAAAATCTATATTTGAAGACAACTGGAGGACCTAAGTTAGTTGGAGATGCTCATGTTGGGAAAAAGAGAAAGTCTTCTGGTAAGCAGACAAAAGATTTTTTAAACAATATCTTCAAAAAAAGGAAAAATGTACAAAATGTCTGTACTGGAAAGAATGTTTTAAATAGAAAACAACAGGAACAAATTGAGCATTTAGTTAATGCAAATATACCTTCAGAAACAATAAAGATTAACTTAAAAAGAAAAACAGCGTTTAAAGAGATTCGTAGAAAAATGTTTCAGAGAAGAGTTATGTCCAATTTGATAAAGGATGTGAAGAAATATAAGAAAAAAGCTACATTTTATAAGAGAAAAAAAGAAATTGAAGCCATTGCAGCAAAGGCATTAGAATTAAAAAGGAAACTATTCATTTTAATTTTGAACAGGATGCGTACATTAGATAAAATGGTCAATGTACTGAAATCACAAAGCAAAAGGAAAAGACTAGTGAAAAGAACAAACTTTTGTAAAGTGTTTTTAGGAGAATGGATGCATAGTTCAAGTAGTGAACCTTTTTTTAATGAAGAGAGTTATTTTCAAAGTAATAGTTTGCTGCATGCAGTTGACACCAGAGGTCGTGCTTATGAAGTGAAAAATGGTTGTATAATGGAGAAGGAGAAAATGGTTCCAAGAGATGAGGAACAAGTGATGGCGGATGAGGCTATGGGGAGACGTCCTAAAGCCCCAGTGTACACTTGGAATTGTAGTAGTATTTGCACTGTGCATCAGGAATCTATTGATAAATTTCAGGAACACTCAGTCAAGATCCCCTAGGATAACCAATCGTTGAAAATGAAGCTGCAATAGCTATGACTGAAGTGGAAACGGCTATGAATCAAGCTCAAGAAGAATTTATAGACTTACCAAATTTGGAAAGACAACTGAATGAAGAGCAGCAACAAATTTATGAAGAGATCAGAAACAAAATTGATCACGGATTACTACATGAAAAAAAAGAGTGCTCATGCACATCATTTCAACCAATCAGGATGTATGTAAGCGGACAAGCTGGAACTGGAAAAAGTTTCTTAATAAAAGTCATCAGAAACTACCTACAGCAAAAAACGGATTCAACTTTGTCTTGTGTGGTTACTGCTCCAACTGGGTTAGCAGCATATAACATAAAAGGAATCACCTTACATCGTTTGCTAATGTTACCAGTGGAGCATGAGAACAAAATACAATACCACAAGCTAACTGGAGAAGCATGCTTGGAAGTTTCAAGAGTATTGAAGAAGATGCAAGTTCTCATTATTGATGAGGTGAGCATGGTATCAAACTTAATGCTTGCCTTTGTGCATTTAAGAATGCAGCAAATTCTAAGGACAGACTATGACGTGTTATTTGGTGGAAAACATGTCATAGTTTTTGGGGATCATCTACAGCTTACTCCAGTTAAAGGACAACCAGTGTTTAATACTGTGACACATGAAGACACAAAGAAGTCATTGGGAAGCATTGGTAATGCAAATATTTGGTCCTTCTTTGAGTACAAGGAACTTACTACTAATATGAGGCAAGCAAACGATGAAGAATATGGAAGTATTCTGAAAGATATCAGAATTGGACTACTCACTGAAGCTGGCACGAAAGCATTACAGAGTCGGTTGCTACATAATTTATTTCCAAAGGAAGAAATAGTTGCAGAGAAGATATACAAGAACATTGCAGAAAAGAAAAGTGTCATCTGCTTAATGCCAACTCTACGTGAATGCTCAATATTCAATGAGGAGCTTTTGAAATTGGAAAAGGAAGAGATTAGGAAATTGGAAGCACTGGACAAAATTCAGCATGAAAGAATTACTATTACATTAACAGGCAAACTGAGAAGAACATTTCAAAAACTGCTGGATTAGAAAAAAATCTATTTGTTTGCATGAACTGTAGAGTATTTTTAAGGAGAAATTTGGATGTTGAAAAAGGTTTAGTAAATGGAGCTATGGGAAGAGTTGTGGGTTTTATTAAATATCAGAAAAAAGATGGAATTGAATGTTTAAAAAGAAAATTTGATCAGATAGAAGAAGTTATAGACATTTGTCGTTGTACAGTTCGTTTCATGCTTGTGAAAGACTTATATGTACGTAGGAAACAGTTTCCGTTTTCTCTAGCATATGCTGTAACTATTCACAAGTCTCAAGGATTGACTGTAGATTGTGCATTTGTAAACATTGGTTCAACTGTGTTCAAAGAAGGTATGGCTTATGTAGCTTTGTCACGAGTGAAAACATTATCTGGTTTATTCATGATAGACTTTGATGATTCAAAAGTTAGTGCTGATACAAACTGTGTAAAGGAGTATAATAGATTAAGAAGAACCTATGCTCCTCATTTAGGTCAGTATCCTGTGTTGGAGAAACGTGTAGTTTCTCGAAAAAGGAGAATTGAGAATATCTGTAATGAGGATGTAGAGAGGAGAAAAAAAAAGAGGAGTGATGTAATTGCAAACAAAAAGAAAAAGGAAAATGTTGAAGAGGTTGTAGGTTGTCATTTTGAAAATAGCTCTGGTGTCAACTGCTACGCTAATGTAGTGCTGAATGTTGCATTCTATCCGGAAAGTTTGCAAGAGCAGATAATAGTAAATCAGAGAAAAAGATTCTGTTCTGAGTTGAGTCTCCTTTTTCAAAAGCTGAGTAATGATAAAACTCAAATAGAAAGTGGTACTGAAATGAGAAAACTTTTAGATGTATGTTCAGGACGAACACAGTTTTCTCAAAATGTACAGCAAGACGCACAGGAATTCTTGATGTATTTTCTTCAGGTACTGGAAGAAGAAGGGGTACACATTGAAAATATGTTTGGTGTCTCTTATAAATGGGAACATAGTTGTGAAAACTGTTTCAATACATGTGGCTCTAATGTTGATTCTGAAAGGTTTATTTATTTAACATTGCCAGACAGTAAAACAGTCACTTTTGCTAAATTAGTTAAAGATGCTAATCATAGCATGGAATGCGGTGAGTGTAAATCTGACATGTTTTCAACGTTAATTTTAAAGGACTACGGACAGTATGTAATTTTAATGATGCAACGATGTAGAGCTGATGGTTCAAAATTGGATACTTTAATAAAGAAGTTTATAGGACAGCAATTATCAATTTCAGGAAAAACTTTTGTAACAGTTGCAATAATTTTCCATGAAGGACCTACTGTAACTTCTGGACATTACACAGTTTATCTTAAATGTGAAAAAGGCTGGACACTGTGTAATGATTCCCAATTGATTTTCAAGCAACGTTTGCCTTTTGATTTAGCAAATTCCTATCTAATCTTTCTGAAACCTAAATTTTAGAGAGAATTGGCAAGATCTGTACAAAACAATTTTACCATTTTATTGGATTACCATTGGAATTTTCAAATAAAAAGATTTTTCAAATTACCATTTGGCCTAAAGGAAAGGTAACCAATTGTATTGTGGACTTATTTAATTCCCAATGAATCTTTCAGAAACCAAAAATTTGGAGAGAATCGGTAACATCTGTACAATTTAAATTTTGAAATTTTATTTGATTACCATTGGAAATTTAACCAAAAAAGATTTTTAAAATTACCATTTGGCCATAAGGAAAGGTAACCAATTGTATTGTGGACTTATTTAATTACTAATTAATCTTTCGGAAACCAAAATTTTAGAGAGAATCGGTAACATCTGTACAATTTAAATTTTGGAATTTTATTAGATTACCATTGGAAATTTAATCAAAAAAGAATTTTAAAATTACCATTTGGCCTAAAGGAAATGTAACCAGATGTATTGTGGAGTTATTTGAGATATATTATTTTTGTGATTATGCTTCTGTAACAAAATTGTCAGACGGTATTTTAAAGAAATAGTTATTGTTATTGGATGATATTTTTTTTGAATATTTTGCATTTCTATAATGTTATGTTTAAGTGAAAAGAGATTCTGGGCTTTTTTAAAACAATCTTTGAGATTGTTATTTTTTTTTTGCCCGCTGTTAAGTGATGAATGCAATTGCTTTCACGATTTATAGTGAGATGCAATATATTCTGAAAACAGCAAAAAAATTGCCAAAAATTGTTTTTGGAAAATATGTAAATACGTGTACTGTATTATATAATGATTTATTAAATATTAATACTTTTTTCTTTTTTTTCAGATTGTGAAAGAAAATTTTCACAAAAAAAAACAATTTTTACAAGTAATTTCAATTAAATTTTAATTAAAAATTAAATTGTTGGGTGGGTCAGGTAAGTCAGAAATTAGATGGTCCCTTTCTTCCACTTCTCCTCAAACAGATTTTCAGTATTTAGTTATTAATCCCTCAAGGACCTTGTAATGTGGTAATTGTTTTTTAGTGTTTAAAAAAAAAAAATACGCTTACGGTAAAAAAAAAAAAAAAAAGTTTTTAAGAAAATTTTTTAAAAAGTTGAGAGGTAAGGTTGGCTCTTAAAAGAGCCGTTGTGTTCATGCAGGGACAGAGGAAAGGGAGAATGGGAACATTAGCTGTTAGGACAAATGTGCTGGTCTATTTTGTTGTTAATGAGGGGAAGACTGGTCTCCCTATGAACAATTAGACCATGGCAAAATGAGCACCGCATTGTAACCCTCGCAAACCGATGGTTAGTTTCCAGAGGACCAGAAAAAGGTGAATCTGCCCCCACAGATGAAGGGCTCAGCTGAGCTTCCGAAGATGGACTCGGCTGAGCTGCTGTGGATGTGCTTGCTCGACTTACTGAAGGGTTTCCTCTAGTATGTTGTGCATGTGTCCTAGGGTGTACATCCTCAAGGTGTCGTAACATAGTGTGATTCCCGAAAGAATACTTCTTGTTAGGATTACCTCTTGAAAGTACACGCTGGCACAGCTTACAAGTCACCAAAGCAGCATTGACTTTTTTCTCGCCCTCAGGAAAAGTAAAATACTCCCATATAAAAGAGCTCTTCTGTTTCCTCTTTCTCTGCCTGATGGTGGTGCTGCTAGCCTCACTCTCAGCAGAGGAGTGCTGGTCTGCCATCGTATCCCAAAGACAACTCAGCTCCTTCTCCTAAGGGATCACAAGCAGAAATGAGGGGAATGGGTGTGGTGTAGGTGAGTTCTAGAACTGAAACTACTTTGAACCAATCAAAAGTTTTGTTTCTTGATCACATGACCCACCGTGCGCGTACGTTACGCTTACGGTACGCTTACGGAGCGCTTACGGTAAAAGTACGCATGCGCGTAAAAAAGACACGCGCTCGCGCGCATGCGCATAACAGGCACGCCCCAACACTTCCGCGTAACGTGCGCGTGTAGCGTACACGCTTACGTGCCACGTACGCAGTACGCACGGCTACGTAAATTGCGTAACCATACACAAAAAGAGTAGAAATATTACGAACATTACGCAAACCGTACGCTTACCGTAAGCTTACCGTACGCGCACGTAAAAAAAAAAATAAGAAAAAAAAAGGAAAAAAAAAAATCACTATGTTATACTAATATATCTTACCTGTTTGGTAAAAATAAAATGAGAAAAAATAATATATTGCAGAATTTTTAAAAATTAAGCATTGTGTTTTAAGAGAATATAAAGTAAAAAAAGTAAAAAAGCTTGCAAATAAAAAAAAAAACCACGTTTAATATAAGAATTTGTATTAAAAAAAACATACAAAAACAATTAAAAAACCATGGGAATCACACATGTTATAGGTAAGAATTAGCATTTAAAAAACCATACAAATTCACTGAAAAAACCATGGGTTTCACACACGTTATAGTTAGGAATTAGCATTTAAAAAACCTTGCAAATTCAGTGAAAAAACCATGGGTTTCACACACGTTATAGTTAGGAATTAGCATTTAAAAAACCTTGCAAATTCAGTGAAAAAACCATAGGTTTCACACACGTTATAGTTATCGGACATTTTACTCATAAAAAACCAATGAAATTCCCCTGTTATAGTTAGTTCAGCTAACTATAACTCGCGCACCCGCAATCCACTGCTGATGACGTAACATATTACATCACTCATGACATGGTCAGTGACATCACTCATGACATCACTGATGACATCTCAAATGACATCACTGATGACATCATAAGGAAAAAGGAGGGGCGCATTTGGCCCCCCTCTGAAGGCTCATTTTAGCCACAGGGGCCACCACCTTGCGGGCATTATTTAATATATTGGAGGGGAGCCTCGCAGACCTCGCTCCATGGGCTTTTTGAGTACTGGGGACCACCACTATCCCGGGTCTTGTATGTAATGTAATATGGAGGAGGGCCACACAGACCCCTCTCTGAGATCTCTTTAGAGCCCTGGGGACCACCACGTCCCTGGGTCTTCAAAACTATTAGTAGCAGGGACCACACAGACCACAGTGGCCCCAGGAACCACCACCTCCCTGGGGCCAGTAATTATAATTGATGTGAGAGGGGGCCACGCAGCCCCTCTCCCAGTCATTTATGGCCACAGGTATCACCACCTCTGAGGACCGGTCTGTGAAAATGACAACAGGAGGCCCAGTGATCCCCTCCTAGAGCCAATAATGATCTTGGTGACTGCCAACCCTTAGGCCAGCATCAGCTTTGTCCTGGTTGCCAACCCCGGGACATAGCTGTTTTCTGTGGCTTGGCGGGAGCTTAAAATGCTCCTTGCCAAGTCACAGCAAATACTCCCCTTGCAGCAAGTGAGAGCTGATGTAATGCTCTTACAAGCTAGAAGTGGAGCAATCGTCTGTTTCCCTGCCCGCTGTCAAGCGAGCAGAGAAACAGACAATTTGCTGTCAGACACAGAAGCTGAATGTTTAGCAGCCCCATGTGTGTGGAAGGAAGGCCCCCTCCTGCATAAGGTGGGCAGCTGACAGGGAATGTGGGGCCTTCAGGCTCCTCCACTGGTCCCAGCGCAGACTGGGTGCCCTGAGGGTACCCAGGAAACCATGGCTTGGCCACAGCGGATGGGGCCCCTGGGACAATTTCTAAATAGCTGGGTCCCTGCGGTCAAATACAGCATGGGGAGTGAGGCTGCATGGCCGCCATCCTCCATTTGATAATTGCTGGGCCAGGGGGATGGGATCCCCAGGGCCAATATCAGTCCGGGAGGGTTCCTTTGTAGCCCTCTACCCCAGAGGGAGTTTCTTCTTGTCATCTGCTGCTGAGACCGAAGATCAGGTTCTAAACTTTTCCAAACTAGAAGTATATAAACTTACCTACAAGCCTGCCACATATACATTAGTTGTACGCAAAGTCTTTTAGTAACCCTGGGCGTAATTCACGTAGTCACGCTACGTGAAGATGTCATTGCACTAGGGAGCATACGTAGTTGCTTGGGGTGCCCATTTGTGATCTGTTTTTCTTGTTCGGGAGCATGTTGTGCGTGTTTGGGGCGCTGTTTGCATGCTCGGGGGATAATATTTCACGAACTTACCCATGTGGTCGCCTATGGGAGCGGTCATCTTGTTTTTCAATTGTCCCGCCTGCTCGTAATGCCTTATTTCCTGTTCCGGGTCGCGTATAGCGTGTTAGCGATGCGCATTTCATGTTCGGGAGCGTGTTTTACTTGTTCGCGACGATTACTGCGTGTTCACGAGAAATATCGCGCAAACTTACCCACACAGTCGCGAATGGGCGCGGTCATCTTGTTTTTCACTCTATGCTATGGTTCTGGGCCTACTTTTCTATCCTCCCTTAATCTTTGCAATCCTTAGTTTTTACAGTTTTTCTGACTTTTTTTTATTCATCATCTATCTCTGTCTGGGCCCGATTCACAGAACTAACTTCAGAAAAAATCCTAAACTTACTACCATTTTTTTATGCACAGAAGGCACTTACTCATTTTGGTATTCACAGTATGCACTTACTCATTTCGGTATTCACAGAAGTTAGTAGTCCTAACTTTAGGACTCCTAAATGCCTTCTGTGAATACCGAAAGTCTTAAAGTTAGGATTTTTCTCAGTTTAGGAGCAGTAAAGTTAACTAACTAGTAAAGTTTATTGAAGGTTTTCGTTGGAATAAAACTCAAATTGACCAATAGCTCTAGCTACTGGGTCCTGTCCTTTGGGTTGTCCTCTTCTAGTCTTCTTAATCTTGAGGCTTTGATTATTCCCACCAACAAAATGCCCAACCATATTTGACTAGTATTTTGGATAGGATAGTACATACTACTACTGTTGTAGGGATTCTGCACAGCCACATACAGAACTATGCACAAGAAAATAGGATGTTGGTCATGGGAGGTTGGACCTTACTTACACCTAAGTCAGAAGAACGCACAATCCCCTTACCGACTAGCTATAGAGTCTCATTAGGTCCCGACCCCCCACACGAAGATACCCAATGATGATGACACAACCCAGAACATAACACCCTTTTGCTCACTCACTTGTGTAAGTCCACCTCACCACACTAAATACCACAGAATCTATGTGTAAGTTCAAAAGGTTTATTTTCAAATGAGTAACAAGCTCTGTACGTCGTTCTATGAAATTATTTCTACAGCCAGCTCCAACAGCAAAAAGCATAAGATTAAAACAGTAAACATTTGCAAGTGCATGATAGAAGACAAAAGATCTATATGAATTCTGGAAGACCCCTCACCGTAGAACGTAGAAATACTGGTTACATGCATCATAAGCATTGCAAATCTCTGGTTTGTAGAAGGGAATCTTCCGCTTATTATGAGAAAAATGGTGCACGTTAGATAGTATAATGCAATTATGAAAGCATTTCGCAGTCATGCCAAAAATTGTAACATGTACATGTGACGGCTAAGAAATACGGACTAACCGAACTCCATCAGAAAGTGGCTTGTTTTTCGACCTCTTCACTTGTACGCAACACTCATGTGGCCTCAAAGGCGTCTACTGCACAACAAGCTGCAAGGTAATATGCGCAAAAGAGTAGACATGATGAATCTAAAATTATTACATGGCTCAGGCTACCTTTCCAAAGAGTAGAGTAGGACTAGATGACCCTAGGGACCATAATAACACTACTAGCGTCTGTCTACTGACTCTACTCTAGTACCCGATTTGGACTAGTGATGATGTATGTTGTATTAACATTTTTTTCAATCTTTCTAGTGAAAACTAATAAAATAGAGGGAGGTGTACAGGCATCTAAAAATGTGTAATGTTTTTTCTAGGCGTACTACCAACCACCAGTGCCGGCTGGGCCAGCAGCGATGGCGATGTGGCCATTCCGGAGGGGGCAGGAGAACATGTGGCACCTGCAGGAGCTACAAGGGGGGAGCCAGCAGCAGTGGCGGGCGGTGGTAAGTTATATTCATTACTTATTGACATTACTACTAGCTGGAAGGGTGTTCACTTCACTCACTGTACTGTGAGACTTATTAAGTTGTAGTGAACATTATACAACTGTTGAAGAAGACACCCTTTACTTAGCATTAGCAATGCATTAGCAATAGCATTAGCAGCGTGAGTTGGGTAACCAATGGCCTCTTCTATCTGACTCCAACTCAGCTGTGAAAGTTTTATGGAGAAGACTAAAACTCAGATCAGATGCCCTTGAATGATGTGTTGAACAAAGAGGGAAAGAAGGGTGGAAGGAGGAAGGACGGGAGAAATGTAATATGACTGGCAGAGAAGGATATGTTGGAAGCATGCATAGGTGGTTGATAGGAATCAGATCAGATGCATGGGTTGTTGAAGGATGGGTGAATGGTGAAAGAAGATACCTGCCTGGGTGGGCAACACAGTATGGGTGGAACTAGATAGCAAGAATCATCAGCGGTGTTTGGGTCAAACTTAAAGCCAAGTCAAGCAAGGAAGGAGCGGACGCATGGGTGGTTGTTGGTGAAACCAAATAAGGTTTGTTAAGAGATATATAAAAAAAAATGATAGACTTTTACTTTTAATGGATGGATGCCTGGATGTACTATCATCATAGACAGCATAGGTGGAGACTGTCACTGGAGAGTCTTACTTTGAAGAGAATGTAAAAGAAACTGCGCCAGAGTAGCAAAGCAGAGGGGAATATAAGTAGTATTTTCAGAATACAGTTGACTCACGGTAGTTTGCAAGCACATCATATATATATTTATATTATCAAGCGCCTTCCTCCGACTCCGAGGACCACTCCCTATCTATGTTAATGTATTTTCAATTGTGTCAGCAAGCCTGCAAAGGGTGGCCTATCTGTTGGTTACACAATCAATGAAAACAAAGTACCCTATGCAGTAGCGGTCGGTGGTGGGAGTGCTGGCGGGCGGTGACGTGGGAAGGGGCAGGGTGGGGGGTAGTAAACTATGTATTACGGCCATTTCATTGTGTGCACTGCACCACCAAAAGCGATGCAGTGCATGCAACGAAATTTGTTTTATTTATTTATTCATATGTATTGTTTACTTACCTGTAATTGTCCGTAATCCATAGTTTACTACCCCCAACCCTGCCCCTCCCCATGTCACCGCACGGCAACACTCCCACCACCGACCGCTACTGACCTTATATCGTGTTCCCATCTATAATATAAGCAATGATCATTGGATCAGATAAATAATCTGCCTTTTTGTAGTACCCAGGGCAGGGTGAATATGAAACTGACTGACTGAGCTGGCATGACGGCTACAACAAGGTTATGTAATTTCGCTAAACTAGAGATAAGAAGAAGACGACTGGTGTGTGCTGGAGTCCATAGTGCTAGTATAATGCCTGAAACTCCCACAAATGTTAGAGTCCGAGGAAGTGGGATGATAGATACTTACCACAAGTGTTATGTACTGTGCTTGCTAGTGATACTGTGCCACTATGTGTTGAATTAATTTTGTGTTACTGTTTTGCTAAGAGTATTGGTTACAATATTCTTTTTCTCTCTTGATATAGATCCTCCTTCCCAAGAAAAACCCATGCACAAAGAGATGGCAGCCAGGGCCCGGCGCCGTAAACTGGAGGCCATTTGTGAAGAGTACTGGTGGTTGGTGGCTCAGGCGGAGGAAGAGGAAGAGGCGGCTGCAGCTGCAGCTTCCTCCAATGCCCCGGCCCCAGCCAGGCCCTGCCTCTAGTTTTACAGTGCCGTGGTCAGGCAGCCGCCCACCGCCGTGCTTCAATAACATCAAGCACTGATGCCCCCCACCCTGAATGCAACTGCAGGGCATTTCGCCGCCAGATCCTCCTCCGGATGGCACGCTTGGAGGAGCACCTAGAGGAGCGGGTCAAGATCCTGGTTGATAAACATCTTAAAGCCCGCCGAATTTAGGACCTCGTTGAATTGCCCCTTTTTTAATTCCTTTTGTTGGTGGATGGGTTTTGGGCGTTGGGGTTTATGGACATTTTGGACTTTTGGACATTGGTTTGGGTTAGGGAGAGGGGCGGGTCAGGTCAGAGTGGGATAGTTTATTTTTGTCAGGGAAATAAATTATATTTACTTAAACATACGATGTTAATGTTTTGAGGGTGGGTTACTGTTTTACGAATTTATGTCACATGGTTTCCTTGCTGCTGCAGGCCCGCGGCCAGTGTTTGATTTAAAATATCTGCAGATTTTGTAACACACAAACAGATAGATGCGATACCCCTCACTGAGTTATTTTATTTGTCCTACTAGTATTGTCAGTCTCCCCTCCTAGTCCATTATACCTCCCACCAAACTTATCTTACCTGTGATTGATGATAATTAAGTTCGGCACAGCGATGGCTGCATGGTTTCCCAAGAAAATGGAGAAGATGCCATGGTTGTGGTGGTAGTAGTAGACACTGGCACTAGCATTTGAAAAAAAAAAAGAAACAGTCACTTGCCTGAGAGAGACTGTGGGAGGAGTAGTAGAATGAAGTAAAGTACAGCATGGGTGGGCAAGCAGAAGAAGATCCTTCCCATGCCTTGATATTGAATTAGTGTTGCTTTCCCCACATCTGCCCCAGCTAGCGTGTGATCAATTGTTGGTGTACATTTAATGTAGTCACATCACACCTCAATATAAATCACACAGCTCAGGGACGAGGGTTTGAGTTTGATGAATGGATGGGAAGGCGGGTTTGGGGAAAGGTTTGACCAAGAAAAACAGATGGTACGCATGGACACAACAAAAGTAAAACACAATCTTAGAAGACGACCATGATCCATTATCCAATAAATCTATAAAGGTAGAAAATGGAAATGCATGCATGATGATGAACAGAACTTGATGGTTAATAAGTAGTACTTACTAACTACTACTACACAATTAGACAGTACAGGGCAGAAATTATTAATATGAAATTTGCCTTGCCTGTCTGCCCTCAGAGAGACCCAAATTACATGCTGTACCGGGCTTACTTTTAGTTTTAAAGCTAGCAAAGAAAATTAAAAAATAGTTGTAGGGATCAATTACCAAACAAACCACAACACACAATCGTAAGGATTGAAGAGAAAAAAGGAATCAAATAAATTAAAAGACGAATGATGAATGATACTAAAGTTACTGTATTATTCTGGTCCAATTGTGGAGTTGCATCTCGTCATTCATTTTGGTCCTCCCTTCCATGGACACTCCGCACATCAATCTTGGGTACCACTGCTTGCCTGATGCGGATTGGTAAGGTAAGTGTGAGTTGTTTCTCCCACTACAGCACAGGGTAAAGGCCGGCCTGTAAGTGTAGATGGAAAAACAAAAGGGGTATTGAAAAACAACTGAATGAAAAAAACAACTCAATTACGGTGGAGTGCAAGAAGAGAAGACAAGAGTCTTGGGAGAACACTTTCTAACTGAGGCGGCTTGGATACATCGTGTCTACTCTACAGCATTAAGCTACAACAACAACAGTACAGGAGCCAGCACAGAACAGGCCCACGGCACCGGGCCAGCCCGTGACCCAACCTCCATTTACCTTCAATTTTGACAGAGCCAGACAAAAGGCATATACAGCAACCTAGCATTTTCCAAATCGAGTGACTAAATCAATGGGCCACTGTCAGTAGTACCCCTACACTCTACTCCACATCACTACACGGACATGTAGCCTAGGTCTGCTGTGGTTCTTGTTGAATTGTTGTGTTTACCTTTTATTCCAGTGCATGAAACGCAGTTATTCCATCAATTATCTCCGATCCAACTGACTGACTGCGTGCAAAGATGGTATGGTCATCATCATGATCGTGTGGTACGTGTTGTCCAACACCAACTCAGTCTGTAGTGACTCCGATTAAGTTTATATTCCATATTAAAAAATTGCAACGGATATTGGCCTGCACCTGCAGTAGTAGGAGTACAATGTGGTTATTAAACAACAAGGAAACAGTGACTGTCACTTGAGTCACTTTTACTTTGTAGATAGACTACTATAGTTCGACTTCATGCACATTTACTCGGAGTCAGCAAGAATCCAATGCAATGCATGCCATCATTCATTAATCAATACCTGTCTTGATCTTCTCTTTGACTGTCAGATCAGATGCCTAGCCTTCTGACAGTGACGAGTTTCAGCTCGGAAACAAAACGGAAGATAGCTGTAGTCACGTTTCACTTCTTATGGAGGGACTGTTAGAGGCAACATTTATTGTACTATTCTCCATCTCCATCCAATGTCTGGCTTGCTGGAAATGTATTTAGAGAGAGTAAGGAAGATGGAGCATGACTCTGAGGAGTGGAGTGGACAGTTATGCACAGACGTGCAACTCCAATAGGGAAATAAAAACAGGAGACGGTGGTGCTGGATTTGTTGTGATTAGATTTGAACCAGAAAAACAGATACACACACAAATAAAGAAAGGAAGAAAGTAACAATTTGAAAGCCTAGATGTCAGGGAAGAGGAGCTCGTCATCAAACTCTGGTGGTTTGGACAGAAGTAGGTCATGTAATCCACTACTTATGTCATCGAAGTCGCTCTCCTTTTCCTGCTGTGATTCACGTATTTTGTACTCCGGTGGTATAAAGTGCTGATTCATTTTGATCATGGTTAACATCTCCATGCTTTTGGGTGAGAGACTGGTCCTTTTCACAGTTACAATGGCACAAGAAGCACTGAAAACACTTGCAACAGGGTAAGCCAGATACTTTATCGCCAGCCTGCTGAGCACTGGCCATTGGCTTCTTTTCCCATACCAATACACCAATGGGCTTTGCTCCATGAAGACCTCTGTTGTGTCATCCAGATAGGCCTGGACCATTCGCTCAATGTTCAGGGATGATCCGATTTGCTTGGCCTCTTTTGCCTTTGCATCAGCAATGGACGTACAAAACCATTTCCGTAGAAACCAATTACTTGCTATTTTTCTAATGTGGCTGATGATCCTGTTGGTGCTGTTGTTGATGTTATTGCTGGTAGTGTTGGTGACTTCTGGGAGGCAAATGCACTGCTCTCAGGCTCTGAAGTAGAACTTGACTCTGGGTGCCCTTAGTACTTGTTCTGGCCTGGGGTGGCGGGCCTCTAATTAAGAGCCGTTCATTTTCGAAGTCAGTGGCTTCCTCAGCTATCAAAGTTTTGTACTTGGCAACATCCACTTCTGAAAAAGGAATTACTTCATTACTGTTCAGAAATAATTTGTACCGTGGATCCAAAATTGAGGCAGTAATGTAATGTCGATGTGACACAATGTTATTTTGAATCCTTGTATTTTCAGATAAGCGAACGGCTAAGGTGTCCGCCAAATAATGAATGTCTACTTTGTCATCCACACCTGCATACGTTTCAGACACCTCCTTCAGCTCTTGCTCTAGCATGTACAACAATGGGATAGCTTGGCCCATAGTACAGTCCTCCCTGCTGACTTCACGTGTGAAGACCTCAAAAGGAAGTAGCATCTCTGTCACGCATTTAGCGAGGTCCCATTGGGCCATCTCAATGGTCATGCCTTTCACAGTAGGATCTCCTGACCTTTTCATGACATAAGCATTGAGTGGTATGTACTGCTCAAACAGATGCTCAAGCATGTAATAAGTTGAGTTCCAATGTGTTGGCACCTCCTGGATGAGTGCTTTGACTGCCATTTTATGCTCATGTTGAAAGACCCTCAGCTGCTTCCGGGCTGGAATGGTTGAAATGTGTGCACATTCTTCTGCAGGTGGTCAGTAAGTTGCTGACTTTGCTTTCATTTTTCAGAAAGACTTGAACAACAATGTTAATGCAGTGTGCCAAACACGGGACCCTGAAATAGCCACCATCTTTCATGGCCCTAACTACATTACTGCCATTGTCCGTGGCAACAAAACCAATGTTAAGCCCTCTTGGTCGCAGCCACTCAAATACCTTGCTGTTAAACTCATACAAAATGTTTGCAGCAGTATGAGATTTCTCCATAGCAAACATGTCTACAGTTGCATGTTTGCGAGTGTCATTAAAAATCTCAGCAGTGTCAACACCTGCAGATATCTTATCTCTAACAACCGAAAAAGAGAGCCAGTGTGCAGTGATGCACATGTAATCAGTGGCTTTGCAACATGTCTGTTGTCAGGTGGATACTCTGAACACCACTCTGTTTTAAGGCTTTTCCAAGCAATTCCAGCATGTCGTGATGTAGTGCTGGAACATCAACTCTGGCGAAATAGTAGCAGCTGGGAACCTTCCATTTTGGGCAGATGGTTGTCACAAATTCCAGAAAACCCACCCCTTTAACAAAAGAAAAAGGGAGACGGTCCAGTGCTAACATTTTAGCCAGCTTTGCATTGTACAAACATGCTATTGGGTGGTTGCGTTCGTACTGCCCCTCCGGCCTAGTAAACATGCTAAGAATGTTAGGCTGTGTGGTATTCCTTCCTGTTATGCTCAACGTCACACTTTTTTTCAATGCAGTACTCCTTGGTTTCTCAGGCTGACTCTTACTGTTGTGCCACTGAGATGTTGCTGAGGATGTGGGCGTTATCAATGCAGTGCTGGGGACAGGGCTACTTTGTGTACCACTACCACAGAGAATGTCTCCCTCTTCTTCTTCTTCCTTTTCCAGCGTGAGCGGACCTTCTTCTACTCGTTTATCCCCACCAACAGCAATAGTTCCAGTTTTTATGCGACGAAGATGCTTCTCCCAGTTGATTGCGTTGTGTTTTTTCCGATGGATCATTTGGACTCCGGGACCATAGTTTGTACCTAGCTTACCACGACTAACAGAGGTATGACAAATGGAGCATATAACAATGTTTTCCATTTCGCTAACCGTAAAGAAGTCCCACACTGGGGAGCTTAACTTTAGTCTCCTGCTGGAGGTGCCACTTCCAATGCCGGATGAACTGGAGGGTGTGTGTTAAATTTGACTTTGTGCAGTACCACTACCTACTTCTGCTGAGGTGGTGCTTGTGCTCGATGTAAGACGCTGCCGGCCCTTTGCTACTGTAAATATGGAAGCTGGAGGTTGTGTTGGTGTTACCTGTGTTGGAGGTATGGGTGCTACATCCCTCGCAGCCATTTTGGATAGGGTAATATTGTTGGTCTCCATCTCATCTGGGCCGGGAGTGATGTTCGTGATGACTGACTCATCATCATCAGCATCCTGCTGTTTTACCTCAACCTCCATAAGTGTAAGGCTTTCTGGAACCTTCCTTTTTCCTAGCCTGATCTTGGGACGTGTCTCCCTCTCAGACTCAGTTTGTGGCTTCCAAGTGGCATCTAGATCATCAGAAGGGGGGCTTGGTGAAGAACTTGATGGACTAACCTCCTATTCCTTGCTGGGGATTTGGAAGACAATGGAACTTCTGAAGAAGTGGCTTCCTCTTGTTCCTCTGCATAAGGTTCAATTTCCTGAACTGCCCCTACTTCGGGAGGAACAACAACTACTATTGTGGGCGGTGGTTGCGGTTGTTGTTTTTCACCACTTATCTGCTGTGTTCCCTCCTGCGTTGATTGTGTACTACTTTGAGATAGCGATTTTGGTTGTAGCGGTTCTCCTGCCTACCTGTTCTTTGTGCCACGCCAACGTCTGCCAGCGCCGGAGGACGCCCACGCCAGCGCACTCCTGCATTTCCCTGCCGCCGCCGCTTTCAACATCCACGCGGCCGCCGAGCGCAGGATAACTACAGTTCCCATCAACCCCTGCGGGACGAACCCGCTGACGGCATTGTCATCGCGCTTGAAGGCGCATAAATACAACGGGAGCCCCGGCAGAGCGGGGGTGATTTTGGTTGTAGCGGTTCTCCTGCCTACCTGTTCTTTGTGCCACGCCAACGTCTGCCAGCGCCGGAGGACGCCCACGCCAGCGCACTCCTGCATTTCCCTGCCGCCGCCGCTTTCAACATCCACGCGGCCGCCGAGCGCAGGATAACTACAGTTCCCATCAACCCCTGCGGGACGAACCCGCTGACAGCATTGTCATCGCGCTTGAAGGCGCATAAATACAACGGGAGCCCCGGCAGAGCGGGGGTGATTTTGGTTGTAGCGGTTCTCCTGCCTACCTGTTCTTTGTGCCACGCCAACGTCTGCCAGCGCCGGAGGACGCCCACGCCAGCGCAGTCCTGCATTTCCCTGCCGCCGCCGCTTTCAACATCCACGCGGCCGCCGAGTGCAGTATAACTACAGATCCCATCAACCCCTGCGGGACGAACCCGCTGACGGCATTGTCATCGCGCTTGAAGGCGCATAAATACAACGGGAGCCCCGGCAGAGCGGGGGTGATTTTGGTTGTAGCGGTTCTCCTGCCTACCTGTTCTTTGTGCCACGCCAACGTCTGCCAGCGCCGGAGGACGCCCACGCCAGCGCACTCCTGCATTTCCCTGCCGCCGCCGCTTTCAACATCCACGCGGCCGCCGAGCGCAGGATAACTACAGTTCCCATCAACCCCTGCGGGACGAACCCGCTGACGGCATTGTCATCGCGCTTGAAGGTGCATAAATACAACGGGAGCCCCCGCGACGCGGGATCGCGCGCGGGTCGGCGCCGGGCTAAGCCCGGGCAAAGGGCGGGCCCTCTGAGGCCCTCAGAGGACACAAGAGACAGGACTGGGCCACGGACTATGTACGTATATAATACAGACCTTGTGTAGTCACTATATGGTGTTGTGTAACGTGATTATCCGCAGGTGCTAAGTGAAGTTAGCTGTTTGCATAGCCCCCGGTAAAAACGAGCCCGGACCCAAGGATTACTGTTAGGGTCGCTAATATGTCCAAGGTTAAGATGAACAAACCCACCAAGGGGGCTGGTTCTATGGATAACTATCTAGTGCAAAAAGTGACCCAAATTAACAACACCCGTAGAGCTTCCCTAGGGCGAGGTAATGATGATTCTGTCATTTGTGCTGAATTATCGTCTCCCTTGGTAGACACAGCTCCTATAGATGGACAGGATGGGGGAAGTGGGGCTGCTGTAATTAATGCAGCACAAACATACATAGATCAGATTGCAGATGACCCAGTAACTGCATCTGAACTAACAGAGGAAGAGTCTTTACCCCTATCGCCCCAGCATAGACCAGTGAGACTGTGCAGGAAGGTGCAAGCCAAGCGCATGGGCAAGTACTGCAAGAGTAAAACCGGGAGGGGTAATAGAGTCTCTAACAGTGGGGGACTGCAAAAGAATTTTGAAGAGGGTAGCGACACGGGCGGAACCAATACTAATATTGCCCCAGAACCATTAACACTTCTATTTCACTCACTGGAGGGAAAATTAGAGGCAAAAATTGTAGAGTTGATGCAACCATTGCTAGCCAAATTAGATACTATGGCCTTAGAAGTAGAAAGATTAGGTGGCCTGTTAAAATCTCACCTGGCTGGAGTATCAGGTAAATTAGATGCAGCTTATAATAATAAACCAACTGTGGATGATCTGGGAACATCTAAAGGAAGTGTACCTAATATTCCAGTACACAGGCAGATTAATACACAGAATACAGTGGTTGTTGCTGATCCTGTCTTATCGGATCCCACGACATTATCAATGCAGTATACCAATGACACTGGATCTCTTGAGGGAAATTTGCCCCATAGCCATGTAAAGAAAAATCGTCATGTAAATCTTCCTCCTGAATGCGCACCTTATGTGGCTGTTCTTACAAATGTCCCACCCATTCAGCCCCAAGCATATCAGGTATCTGAAGAAAATCATGATTCTTTAAAGAATAGGACGGTTTTCTGGCTCAACAAGAATTGTGGGTTTCCCGTTAATTTTGCTGATCAAATATTAACAACAAGAAGGGTGAGCTGGATCGGATCATCTAGTAAGACAACAAATGGTGATTGCATTATCATTAATTTCAGGCATCCCCAACATGCTGCCACAGTTTTACTTAGAGCTGCTGTATTGGCCAACACTCCTAATAGTATTTGCATACGTCCACTGGGGTTTTTCTACTCCCATGTGATTAGAAATCCACCTACCCCTGGCCCCTTTAGATCACGTATACCCTCACAGTCACTGCCTCCCAATGGGGAATATGTTTATAATGTGGGGTTACAGAGAGGTAATGGCATTAACATTGTAACCCACAACAGATTTGATGCCCTCTCGGGATTAGAGCTATGTGACTGACAGGAGGTATCCGGTGGGCAGGTAACTCGTGGCTTAATGGATCTGGAATGTATGGAATGTATCTCGGCTGTCAACAACTCTAATAATATAATCTCTTGGAACATTGCGGGTCTTGGTACCAAAATGGAGGATTGCAATTGGATTGAGTATATTAAAAAGTACCAAGTCATCTGTCTACAGGAAACTTGGTCAATCAATTGTAATTACTTCCTGAAAGGGTATAAGGCTTATTACGTCCCGGCAGTAGCAACTACTAGGGGTAGACCTAAGGGGGGCCTGGTTGTGTTTATCTCTATAGTATTAAGTTGTAAGGTCCGGAGAATTTCAACAAACCACACTGGCATTATTGGTTTAGTTTTAACTGGAGATAACTGTATGGCCGGTCTGGTTAATTTTTATAATTCCACTAATTATAGTACTAACTCTAGTCAGATAGTTACACTGAATTCTTTTATTAGTAACTCCATGAAGGGTTGTCTTCATAACCTCATGGTGGTCGGGGATTTCAATGTTCATCCCTGTGGAGACCCTCTTTTTAAATTGATTACAGAACTTAATTGCCCGTACTGCGAGAATTTTCATTTTGAGCACTCAACTGAGGGGGACCACCTCAATGACATGCTTAATGAGTTAGAATTAACTCCTATGATGGCATTGATGGCCCCGAACAAGTGCTTTGATACCCCAACATTTAAGGGGAACGGTATGGCAACTTTTATAGATTTTATTTTGTTACCGCCTGTAATGCAGTCTTTTGTGGGATTCTTCTCTATTGAAGTCAGTGAATTCAGTGACCATAATCCCCTCACTGCTCTCATGAGGGGTCCACTGATAGCAAAAGAAAGAGTGGAACCCCTTATCGGTAGGGTGAATACCACAGATGATAGACGTCGACTGAGATGGTCCATGGTAACCCCTGATCAGCTGTACAACATAATTAAAACTACTTGTGCTGACGAAATTTCGCTATGCACACAAGAGGATGCACCCCCAAATACTGTCCTAAATGCCTTCAACTGTTTAGCGGGGAAGGTATCTCAGTTACTATCAGTACCTATAAAAAAATCGGATTCCTTAAGAGGTCCTAGATGGTTTAATCAGGACTGTTCACAAGCAGCTAGAAATTTAAGAATAGCATTGTCATCTAAGCCTAGGATAAAAGCTGATGTTCAGCAGTGTAGAATGATCTACAAAAAAACTATTACAAGACGTAAGGAATCCCTTAGGGAAGAGGCGTGGTTAGCGATCTTAGATCCTGCCACCCTTGGAAGTAGCACAGCTTTCTGGGCCTTGATGAGAAAACCATTTTTGACACAGGACCCGGGAAATGGTACTGAAAGTTATATATCTAAGGAGGAGTGGGAAGTGCACTTTAAGAAATTGTACTGCTGTACTGAGGACATGGATACAACTCCTGACTGTAGTAAAACTGGTGTACAGATTGTTTTTAACAGAGGTGAAGTTTTGGAGGGTATACAGGGAATTACAGGTGGAAAAGCTCCCGGCCCGGACGGGATCCCCCCTGATTTATTTAAATCTGATCCTATCTTTTGGGCACCGATTTTAGAGTCAGTCTTTAATGCAGCTGCAAAAGAAGGATGTCCACGATCATGGGGTGTTTCCACAATTGTCCCGGTTTTTAAAAAGGGTGACAAGGGCAGCCCACACTGCTATCGACCGATCTCTTTATTAGATTCTATGGTTAAGATTGTAGGAAGAATTGTACTGCAAAGATTGGTAGAGTGGGTGGAGGAAAAGAACATTATGTCTCCCTCACAGTACGGATTTTGTAAAGGCAGATCGACAATAACTCAATGTCTTAACCTTTTCCTGATCTTAAGCAAATATACTGTAATACAGAAAGGTACCATTCATCTTGCCTTTATGGACTTGTCTTCCGCGTTTGACTGCGTCAACCGGCGTAAGCTGTGGCAGTCCATGAGGTCAAAAGGGGTTGATAGCGGTTTGGTTGATTTTTTGGTTGCCCTACACTGTAATACCAGTGCCAATGTGAGATATTCCCTGGATCTGAGTGTATCTAATAATTTTAGTATTGGAAAGGGTGTCCGGCAGGGCTGTATCCTGGCCCCCTTTCTTTTTAACTTTTATATTAACGATTTAGATGGGGTGTTACAGGATGTTCGTGCTGACTGCCCTAGAGTTGGTAGGCGAGGAATTCCAATACTTCTCTATGCAGATGATGCAGTACTTATATCTAGAACCGAGAGGGGACTTCAATCATTGTTAACAGCGTTTAATACATTTATGAGAGATAGAGACCTCTTGGTAAATAATACTAAATCTTTTGTACTACAAGTTGGCCAGCAACCAAGAAAACCCTTCCCATTTAGGATTGGTGGAGAAATAATCCCTTTAACTAAAACATTCTCATACTTAGGAGTCCTTTTCGATACAAAATTAAATTGGGAACCTCACCTTGCAAAGAAAAAAGGTGAAATGGTGAGGGTTAATGCATCAATATTCAATTTTGCCACCAAATTGGGGAAAAAGCCAATTTGCGCTATGTTGAAATTGTACAATGCTAAGTCTGTGGCAACTGTATCCTATGGTAGTGAACTTTGGGGGTATGTCAATGGAGAGCAATTACAGATCGCAGAAAATCGTTTTATGAAGCGCCTATTGTGTGTCCCTCCTGGTACGGCTAATCTTGCTGTCCATGAGGAGCTGGGGACTCAATATTTATGTGATTTGCTTTCCTTACGCCCTTTGATGTTTTGGCTTAAAATTTGGTTAAATGAGAACATACCCCTAACACACTTAATCATAAAGGACTTCTTGTCGCTGGACAAAGCACTGCGCTCTCCTTGGCTAAGTTACTTAAAATCAAATTTTGATAAACTTGGTCGCCCTGAACTTTTTTCCAAACCACAATTAATTACAAGGGGAGATCTGGAGCTCGTCAAACAAACATTTTTGATGGTCAAGAGGACTACGAGAGAAGATGTGGAGCTTCAGAAACCAAGTGTGAGAAAGTTTGTTATGCTTAAGACTACTGTGGCCATCGAACCATATTTGGAAGGGTCTTTGTCTTCACATGAGAAATTTTTACTGACCAGATTTAGGTTCAATCAGTTCCATCACCTGCTTATTCGACCTAAGTGTGACATTTTTAATAAATTGACAGCGCCCTGCGGCTGCGACGGAAAGTCTCCGCAGGATATGCTGCATTTTATCTTTTTATGCAAATTTTATGAATTTCCACGCAAATTATATTTAGTGACTCTTTTAAAAAAACTTGGTTTTAAACAAATCAGACCGGCCCTTTTGTACTTGCAGCTTTTGCACAGTGACAGTATTCTCCAAATTAAGGAATTTTTAAAACTATGTATTAGATTGAGAAACTGCCTGGACCAGTGAAACCATGTCCCTCGTTTGTGTCCATACTTTGTAAGCACTCTCTTATTGCACTTTCTTATGATGAAATGGTTGGTGTATTTATGATAATGAATTGTATATTTTATGTATGTCTTTTATGGTTAGCAAATAACCGAAATAAAGATTTTTGAATTTGAATTTGAATTTGAATTTGAGATAGCGATAAGTTTAGGTCAGGCTCAGCATCACTGCTTTCCACCATTAGGCTGGCTACCTCTTCCACACTCATCTGCTTGGGCCTGGTTTGGTGGGTTGGGCCTACTAATGCAGAGGTGCTGCTCCCAGCTTGGCCCCCAGACACCGCTGCTGGAGGCGTCATTTTTGGTGTCCCAAAAAAGGTTTTGGGCGGCACACCAGACTTCAGTGACACTTCCTTCTTCTTCTGTTCCTTCTTCTCAATGGCAACTTTCTTGGTACTGGAGGACCTGCTACCTGCTTTCTTTGGGGGCATCTTCTTCAGATGTCAGCAGCACTCAATTGCACAAGTTGCAGAGATGGCTGGTCAGGTCACTCACACGTCAAGTCGTGTACAGCAGCAGGACGTCGGTCTGGCACCACAACGGGCGATGATGACACACCTCCGCCTCAGTCTTTTGTGCACCTAAAAGCAAAGAAGCCAGAAGAACATCAGTCAAAAGATAATACAATCAAACTAATATAATATATAACTTCTTAGTGTGTGATGGGTGGTCACAATTATTACATTTTATTAAGTCAGTGAACAACAACAGTGTAGCCATTTATGGGACTTTGACAACAAGGCCAGGGCTCCCAGTGTACTGTACTGTGTACACTCAGGAAGAATAAGAATAGCAAAGAACAAAAACATAAATGTAGCGGAGCCTGTTTGCCCTAAATAAAAATTTGTGCATCACATAGTATGGATGCAGCATCAGGGAGCAACAACAATGAACACATACACATAAAAAAGGCATTTATTCAACACACCCAAAAAGTTAAAAATACCCCAGGAAAAAAGTAAAACCCACATTTTGCAATTCAATCCAAAGCCATCCATGCCATACATGATGTTAAAATTCAACAGACAACACAAAAACAGTTGTTTAACTTTCAGGCACCTATGATGATTGATGAGTAGTACCCCTGGGCCTACTAGCAGACTAGGCCACAAGCTTGGAGGCCTATGGCAAAAGCACCGTGGCTGGTGCCACAAAATGGCCGCCACCACATGGCCAGGCCACTCGCAAAAACAAGAAAAGGTCAGGAATACAAGACAGACAATGCAGGCCTATGGCAAAAGCACAATGCCTGGCTTCACAAAATGGCTGCCACCCACATGGTCAGGCCACCCACCACAATAATAACAAGAAAGTGAATACAAAGGACAGGAACAGGAAGTTGGAGTCTCTGTGGAACTTACTTCCTCTTTTAAAATAATTTAAAAAAAGTGACTCCATGCAACAAACTACAACCAAATGACAACCTGAGGAGTGTTTTTTAGCAAAATGCACAAAATCATCAATTTCGAAAAGGTTTTATGTTACTCGCGAGATATTGTTTGCAAGATTGCAAATTCTGCGTGTTCGGCATCGCGAACTGTGCAAAAAGCTGTTATCGCGTGCGCGAACACGCATACTGAGCGCACGAAGAAGACAAAAACTGTATGTCCGCAATGCCGTGCTGTGCAGAGTTGCCAAAAGTACGTGAGCTGAACTCCTAGGGTTACCTACTGGCTAAAAACCCTATTTCATTAAAACACACCCAAAAACTGAAATTCCACTTCAAAAACCACCTTTTGCAATTCAATCCAATGCCATCCATGGTGTAAAATTCAACAGACAACACAAACAGTTTTTATGCACCCATGATTTGATGATGACTACCTCCGGGCCTACTGGCAGACTAGCCACAAGCTTGGAACTGAATGGCAAAAGCAAGCACACTGCCTGGATGGCTCAACAAAATGGCCGCTAGCCACCCACAACAACAAGAAATGGAAGACAGACAATTTATGCCTATGCCAAAAGCACACTGCCTGTCTTCACAAAATGGCCACCACACACATGGCCAGGCCACAGCAGCAACAAGCATAAACCAAGGGGAACAAAGAAAAGACATGCAGGCCTATATGGAAAAAGAAGCACACTACTAAACTATCACCGCAAAATGGCCACAAGCCACATGGTCACTCACAGTCACAACAGGCCATGGAAAACAATGAACTGAAGCAGGCCTATATATGACCAGAAAAAGGAGGCCTGCTAAACAACACAGCTTTAATACAAAAATGAAAATCAACAGGGCTACGAAAGGATTGGAAAGTTACACATCAAGCACACACACACATCCAACAAAGGTATTTAACACACACACCCAAACAGTGAAATACACCACAACCACATTTAGCAATTCAATCCTATGCTCTCCATGCCCTACATGATGTTTAAATTCAACAGACACCACAGAAACATGGACCCATGGGAACCTCTGGGTCTACTGACTGAAATTTCAGAGAAAAACAAGTAGGCCCCTTTTGAAAGTACAGGCCACCCACAACAATCATTTTTAAAAACAATGAATATCCCAGAAAAATGTAGGTACAAACAAGCCCCAATCAAACAAACATGTAAACCAATTCTCCAACTTACTTGTAAAATTAAATCTCAAATCCAAAAGTCCTCAAATAAATCCAATCCAATGATATGATGCAGCAGACAGACACAAAAAGTGATCCTTCCATCTCCAAATCCAAATGAAAGTGTACAGCACATGGACAAAGCACTGGGAGGAGCCTGCTGGACAGGAACAGGAAGTTGGAGACTCAGGGGCACTTCCTTCCTCTTGAAAAAAAGAGTTTAAAAAAAAGGACTCCTTGCACAAAAGACTACAGCCAAATCACAATCTGAGGAGATTTTCTGAGCAAAATGATCATTTTCGAGAAGGTTTTTTGATGCTCGAGAGATATTCTTCGCCAGATTGTAGTTGTTGCGGCTGTCTTGCCAAGACAGCCGCCGGAAGTCAGCTCGCGTGTCCGAATGACATGTTCGCGTTCTCACACTCACGCGGGATCGGGCGGCCATATTACAAATCTCGTGGCACACGCGAACGGATAGAAAATCGAGTCGGTGAACGCAGAATCATGGTAAGACATCACAGCGCGTGCGAGAACACTTATTGACCGCGCGAGGATGCAAAACAACTACACTACGCTGTAGATTGCATAGTATTCGGCAACTTCGCGCTCTACGCGAATCGCGAAGTTACCGAAACTTCGCAAACTCCGCGAGCGGAGCGTAGTTCACCGCCCAGGTGTCCTTTTCCCAGGATGATGGACAGCCTACTAAAAGAATCACCCAGTGCGTTTCCCACCCATTTTGGAGATGCGTTCCTCATTCCTAGGAATATGATCTCATCTCCATCAAACAAAGAAGTACTAACTTCTACAAAGTACGAATATCCAAGTCTTTTTTCTCTGCATTTCCACAATTGTAAAGATATCTGGTGAAGACGCTTGAGGAACAGTCCCATTTGCAAACACACACACACACATGCAAGGTCACTGGAGTCATTTTCTCTGTGTCCTTTATGCAGTTGTAGTTTAGGAGATGCACTATAAATGAGGTAGCACTTACTAATTATACAGTAGAAATGATTCCACTTGGGTAGAGGTATTGCACAAAACAATGAGCTCTTCTTGGCTGAATATGCAGGGCAGGATTGGTTCTGCACGATACTCGCTCCACAGAAATGAAACCTCAAAAGGAAGTACTTACAAATATAAACAAAGCCTGTGCCTAAGTTGAAGCACAACTTCTGTAAAGTGCTAATCATTCTAACTTAGTGTGCATGGCCAAGGCAAAGCAAATGTGTTTTCATTGCATTTCCACCGGAAAAGTTATCTGTAATCCGTGATGGAGGTGCTTGTAATCTTTATTTTTTCAATCACAATATCTCATGTAGTGACTGTGACAAATGGGTTGTTTTTTGTCATCTGCTGCTGAGAATAGAATCTACGGTTCACCCTTTTAAATGCCTTAATTAATGCTCAAAATCCATAGCACCACTCACACACCCACTCACAGGCACACAGGCACTCACACACCCACTCACAGATCCACACAGATACTCACAGACACACACAGGTACTCACATACCCACTCATAAGCTCACACAGGCACTCACACACCCACTCATACACTCTTAGAACCAGTCACAGACCCACACAGACACTTACACACCCGCTCACAGACCTACTCAGAGACTCATGCATGCACTGACAGACCTGATTGAACACTCACACACTCACTGACAGACCCATTCAGACACTCTCACTCCCACTCACAGACCAACTGAGACATTCATACACTCACTCACACTCTAAGTGTCAACGGTTAGTGGTTATCGTTAGGAAATAAAATACAAAAATTATTAGAAATTCAATTTAACAAAACAAAGGTCACAGGGATTTTATAGTTAGGAAACAATATTTACAAAGGTTACAGCAACATTATAAGTTAAGAAATAGAATCTAAGGAAAACCTTAATAATTCACTGAAAACCCCCAAATGTTACAGGAGCATTATAGTTAGGATAACATTTCACTTGTTCAACACCAGTGCAATTCAGCAGTGATACTATAACTTACATATCCAAAATCCACTGCCTATGACCTCACATATTACATCACCCATGACATAGTCAGTGACATTACTGACGACACCACTTGTGACATATCAAATGACATGGGAAAGACAGTTCTTTCTTCGTGATGCCCTCACACACCCTGAGAGGTGTCATGCTTCATCATAGGGCTGTGCCCCTCGTCAGGCCGGTGCTGCAATGCCTGATGGGCTCCCAAAACCGGGACTCTTTGTCAGGGATCTTTTGAAGAGGAAGCCATTGGGTGAGTGCGGGTGTGGGGGCAGGGTAGTGCACAGTGAGATAAAATAAAATAGGTATAGAGCAGTCCTCTACAGTCAAGTTTTAATGAAAAGGTAGCTCTCGCCTAGATAAAAACTAGAGTGGGCCCCTGTGAGGATGATAATGTTCCTAAGGGGCAGTCTAAGTGTGTAAGGTGACCAACTGAGTATGCAAGTGGGTACATAGGTACCTGAATGCGTATGTGAGTGAGTGCATCAGTATCTGAGTGGGTAAGTGACTGGATGTATAATTGTGTGAGTGGATATGGGAATTGGTGTATAAGTGTTTGAGTAGGTTTGTGAGTGTGTACGTAAGTGTGTGACAGTGATCAGCCAGTGTGTACAAATGCATATATATTTTTATATTTTCACCAATATTATTAGTATTGCTGCAATATTCTCGAGGTCCCTGCAATGATACACAGGAGGGGCTGCACTGGCAGTCTCAGCGTCATCAAGAATTTCACACACAATGAAAAAAATCAATTTTTGACACATTAATTGTGTCACTAACACACCCATTTCTGAAACATGGGGTCAGAGTATCTCCACCCTGACCCCTTATTTTAGCTTTCACACACAATTTCAGCCCCAGGAATTGCTCCTGGATGATAAAATGGTGGCTGCAACTTTCTGTTCAGGTTGTGTCCAGCCCATCAGAGCATTTCCGCTTGCATGCATATCCGCAATAATTTGCATAATCGACACAAGATATCCATGCCATGGTCCGATTGGTGTCAAATAACAAAAAACACAATCTGTGTTACATAATCTACCTTTCTGCAAAATTTGGTGTAAATCTGTCCAGCGGTTTGGGCTGTAGGATCGACACCATGTTCCAAAGGGAATTAACATTACAAATACACCCTTTTTTTGCATCCCTATTTCTCAGTCCCCACTGTACAGATCATCCCCAAAATTTCCATGAAAGCTAGAAGCTACTTTGACACTTTTTGGGGAAAATTTATGAAGATTGGTCAATCGATGCCAAAGATACAGCCAAGTCAACAAATGCTTTTCTTGAACACACACATACACAACAAAAATGGGTAACATAAGTGTACTTCACAAAAAACATTTACAAAAAGGTAATTGTCGATAATGCATTAGAACAACAACAATGTTTACTTTTCAGTCAGAAGAAGAAGAAGAAATATGATGAGACAATGTATTTTTGACTTGTAAAAAGCAAATAGAATTTTGTCAAAAGCAAAATACATGGTCTAATCCCTTTTAAAAAAGTAAATGTGATTTTAACTAGGTGGTGAGAAAGAGGGATGATGCCCTTTAAATTTAACACTCTGTGCACATACTCTGTGCCCCAGTTGAAGGCTTCGGCCAAAACATGTAGGTCTGTTCATCTGACGCACATGCACTTTGCTTAAAAGAATAAAAAGAATAAAAATTGCTGTTGGAATCTTCATGTCCTATACATATATTTTCAGTGAAAAAAAACAAAGGTTACAGGGACGTTATAGTTAGGCTGATATGTCACTCATATAAAACCAGAGAAATTCAGCAGTTATAGTTAGCCGAACTAACTATAACTTGTGGCCTCACAATGCACTGCTTATGACCTCTCATATTATATTACGCATGACATGGTCAGTGACATAACTGATAACATCCTTGTACAGATGAAATATCACCCTAACTATAATGTCCCTAAAACCTTTGTTTTTTTAACTGATGATTTTTTCATTGAATTGAATTTTTAAGGATTTTAAATGTTATTTTCTATTTAAAATGTCTCTATAAGGGATATTTTTTATAAGCTTGTATTTTCTTCCATGGATTAATAAGCGTTGTTTTTTTTTCTTTAAATGTTTTATATTTGCAACAACGTCACAATCCCAGCAGACATATCATAAAAATGGAAAACAAAAGCAGGCATTCAATGACCACCAACACATCCAAAATAATATGCAAAGAAAAACATTGCCCTACACATATTATTATATACATACTTCATTCAAAGCATGTTTTAACTATTTTTTTTTACTGTTTCGTTAAAAACCATCTTTCAGACCTATTTTCCATTTGTGCAGTTATTCAGGATGGCGTGATGATGTCGTTGACCGCGACGATCGTGCCTTTTCCATAAAGTGAAAACACATGTATGCACACACATTACAATATTTTACACAATAGAGGTTAATTACTGTACACTTCAAACTCATTTTTTTCTAGTGTATTTCTAGAATAACCATCTCTAAAACTAGGCCTGGGCAGTGAACTTCGCTCCGTTCGCGGAGTTTGCAGAATTTTCTGCACTCCTCAGTCTGCAGAACTCGCGGAGTGCCGAAAACTCCGCTTCGCGATGTGCAGCAGAGTTTTTTCCCTGCTCCTGATCGTGAACGGTAAGTTTGCGATAGTAAAAGGTAAGTTTGCGAGCGTGAGCTGCTGCTCGGGTAGAATTTCTTCCCGAGCGGCAGGAATACCAGCAAAAACTGCACTTCGCACTGCACTTCGCCACTCGCGGAACTTCGTGGAGTTTTTCTGGAACTTCGCAGAGTTCCGCGTAGTAAAACTCCGCGAACTATGCCCAGGCCTGTCTAAAACCCATTTTCCATTTTCGTGGTGAAACTGGAGTTCGCGATGACGTTAGATCATCACGAACGCCACAGTGAAGTCGTGAATGCAGAAAGCAAAATCAGTAATTCAATAGGCACCACTGCATTAAAAAAGTGTAACTATATAATCAATTCTAACCATCAGAGTAGACAGCTCACTCTATAAATAACTCTATAAAACATTTATCAATATCTCTATAACAATGCATACTAATGATTCATTGATATATTTTCTAATGTTTTTACCAATCTGTGTGATGATGTTGATAGTTGTAATGCCCAGTGATGGTACATGGGGGGCCACTTTGGTGGTCGCATCATCATCATGAATATCGCGCACTCTTACAAACATCTATTTGGACATATAAATTCTATCACTAACAACTCTATTTCTCAACCATGGGGTCAGAGTATCTCCAAACTAAACCCATATGTGGGATTTCACACAGATTTTCAGCCATAGGAATCGTTCACTATAGACAAAATGGCAGCCGCAACTTTCTATTCATATTGTGTCCAGCCAATCAGAGCGTTCCCATGGGCGCGTGCATTTGTGATTCATCGTAGAACCACCATGAAATATCCACAGCCAGAGATATCACTATATAAAATTAAATTTCCCAAAAACTACTGAACAGATTTACACCAAATAAACAAAAGGCACTTCCTTGATCTGACATCTACCTCTCTACCAATTTGGTGTAAGTCCTTTCAGCGGTTCGGGCTGTAGAGGTAGCTAAAGCTTCCTATGGGAATTAACATTACAAACACAACTTTATTTTGCTCCTAAAACTCTTCCACTAGGTCCCCACTGCACGGACCACATCCAAACTTTCCCAATCAGTAGCGCCCACCATGACACCTTTTTGGCAAAATTGCATGCCTGAAGTTATAGCCAAGTCTAAAAATGCTTTTCCTAGGGAAACTAGGTCCTAACTATAACTACCTACTGTATATATCTATACATATTCACTGAAAAAACCATAGGTTTCAGGGGCGTTATAGTTAGCTGGACATTTCCCTCGTACAAAACCCTAAAATTCCCCTGTTATAGTTAGTTCAGCTAACTATAACTCGCGCCCCCACAATGCACTGCTGATGACATCACATATTACATCACACATGACATGGTCAGTGACATCACTGATGACATCATGGATGACATCATCCAGTGAGCATGTGTTTCTGTACAGTTTTAATATGTTTAATATATATAGAGAAAGGCCTGTTGAAGAATGAGTGGGTGTACAAGTGTGTGAATGGATGATTTTCTAGGTGCATAACTGACTCTATAAGTGAGTCATTAAATGTATCTTACTGCAGACTAGTGACTAAACTATGTGAATGTCTGTATGTGTCTGTGTGTTGGTGTATAAGTGGCTGCATGGTTTTGAGAATAGCTATATGAGTTTCTATATGGGTTATTGATTGGTTGTCTGAGTATCTGTATGGGTGCCTGAGTGTTTGTGTGGATAGGGTGTGTGTGACTCTGTTCATAGATGTGTGAGTTAGTGATTCTATGGGTGCATGGTTTTAAGAGTGCAACTGTGATGGACTGTATGGTTGGGTGAGTGTATGTATGGGTGTGTTAGTGATTGAATGTGTATCCCAGTTGTACATATGTCAGTAACTACATATGTGAAACGCAGTGTATATGTGTGTAAGAGTATATAACTATCTATATGTTAGAGTGTGTGATTGCGGGAGTGGCTGTATGGATGAGTGTGTGCTTGTATTAGTAATTGTATAAGAGCGTCAGAATTTGTTAGTATTTTTATGAGTAAGTGAACTTGAGTGTGTTTAACTGTATAGGTGAGTAAATTGGACTGTGTTTAATTATTTGCATGACTGACTAGGTGTGTCAGTACCTCAATGGATGATTGGCGGTGTGTGAGTGTCTATATAGGTGAATAAATGCATATGATAGTCTTGTACGGAGTGACTGTAAGTATGAGTGACTGTACAGGTGAGTGAGTGGAGATGTATGTAGACCTAAGAGTCAATGAGTGGGTATGTAGTTATTGGTATTGGAGTATCTATGGTTTTCAAAATGGCCATCTGAAATTTTGAGCCGGTGTATCAAAGATCATATTAGGGTGTGAGAAGATGCACTAATTTATCACATAGATGACGTCATCAGTGATGTCATTTCAGATGTCATCAGTGATCTCATCAGTAATGTCACTGACCATGTCATGAGTGATGTACTATGTGACGTCATCAGCAGTGCATTGCGGGGGCGTGAGTTATAGTTAGCTGATCTAACTATAACAGGGGAATTTCTAGGGTTTTGTACAAGGGAAATGTCCAGCTAACTATAACGCCCCTGAAACCTATGGTTTTTTCAGTGAATTTCTAAGGTTTTTTTAAATGCCAATTCCTAACTATCACGCCCCTGAAACCTTTGGTTTTTTCCAGTGAATTTCAAAGGTTTTTTAAATGCCATTTCCTAACTATAACGTGCATGAAACCTATGGTTTTTTCAGTGAATATCAAAGGTTTTTTAAATGCTAATTCCTATCTATAACTTATCTCTAAAGATATAATGTTTAATGATTTTCATTGGATTTCTACATTTTTTTCTAATTCAATGTGTCAATTTCATTAATTATGTTTTTTTGAAATTCTTTTTTATCACCATTTTTTAAACCTATTTTTTCAATTAATTCTTCTAACAATTAAAAAATATTATTTGTTTTTTATTGGATTCTTCAAACATTTTTTTTATATTTAAAAGGTTTTTTTTTGACTATGTGTTCAAAACTTTATTATATATATTTTTTTCCATGTTTTTTTGATCCGCGCACCCTATGCGCACCGTTCTCGAACCCTACACGATAGCATCCGCGCATGGTATGTGTTGGGTACGTGTTTAGTGTGCAATCACAATGCGACCAGTACGCGACTCCCAGCCTATACGCGACACGTTCGATGTACGTAACGCAACGTTTACCCGCTTCCGCGGTGCGTCATCTGCGTCTATGACGCAGTAGGTGCGCGGATCCCGCGAAATATTTAACATTTAAAAAAACATATATATGTGTTTCATGTGAATATTAATTGAAGACAAACTCTAAACTAGTCTTAAAAGTAATATATTTTTACATCTAATCCTATATTTTTTTTTAATTCAATTTCGCGGATGCTCGTTGGGTGCGTGATGCGTAAGCGCAGGGTGCGCGGATCCCATGTGACCTGCAAAAAAAGTGATTTGATTGGTTCATTACACTTCCTGTTCTAACTATTGAAAGACCCCACCGAATTCAATCATTCTTCTTTCACCTTCTTTGGAGGAGCATCTCTTTGCAGAGAAGAAGATTTTTGGGACTAAGATTTCACTTAGCTCTAACTTTTTTCAACCAAAAATGGCTTCAGGGCAGCAGGCATCACCTGCATCTCCTCATACATCTGAGGATGAATTTTTGGAGGAGACACCATGCACACCCCGTTTTCATCTGTGGTGTGGACATTTTTTATTTTTCCCGAGGGGCAAACGAAGACCAATGCCACCTTGGTCACGTGCAAGATTTGCAAAAGAGTGCTGTAGCGAGGGGATCCTAACAAGAAATACTCGTGCGGCATGGCAAGTATGATGAAGCACCTGAGGACCCTTCATCCTAACAATCTTGCACGAGAAGAATGCCGACACATATGAGACACTCCTGCTCCTGCGCCTTCCACCTCATCGCAGCCGAGCACTTCAAGAGTGCATCCATCAGCCCAAAATTTGGACATCCGTCCTCAATTTAAATTTTTAAAAGTGCTCTGCACTAAGTGCAATGCGACTTTGTGCTACGGTGAGCAGTCGATTGATCTGATCTGCCGCCGCCAAGAAAGACATAATTGCTAGGTTTTTTTTTTTTGTTCCCTGAAGTTCATTATTTGGTTCCTCCTGTTTTTTTTTGTTTTGTTTTTTACAGAAAAACCCCCCAAAATTTAAAATTGTTCAGAAAACCCCCCCAAAAATATAAAAGAAGAGAGAAGAAAAAAAAAAGTTCTTCTAAGAACTAACTTTCCTGGTTAAAAAAAAGAGCTAAATTTCTTTGTTAGTGTGTAAAAGTTTAGATGAATGTATGTGTAGTACGTAATTGACTGAATGAATGCATTAGTAGCGTATGGTGAATGTATAAGTGCAGAACTATGAGGAAGTGCTGCAGCATCACACAGTAACCTCTTTAACTGCAGTGTGCTGTAGTACTTCCGAAGCACAGGGATGCAACATATGTCCATAAATATGTTGCAAATCCTTGCTTCTCTCTGCACGGCTGCTTAAACTGTAGCCTTGTGGTGACACAGGCACCCTTGCACCATAGTGCAAGGATATCTGTGTCATGTGCTGTTTGTTTTTCCACAGGAAGACACACCTTCCTGCACAAAAACAATGAGAAAATGCATTTTTTTCTCCTTCAATGTATGCTGAACATTTCAGCATGCATTGAAGATATAAAAATGTGGAGAAATGAAAACAATTCTCCTTGTTGTGCTTTCCTACACCAATTTTAGAATGGTGCAGCATTCACACACATATCGAGATTTATGATTTATGATAAATCTAGACATGTGTCTTGTTCTATGAGTATTCAGTGCAATCATGCACAACAACACTTATAGAACACCCTTTCAACGCAAAGTGGTGTGCATAAAGAAGTTGTATTTACATGGAGTGCAAATATGAAAGAGTGTCTTGCACAATAACTATGTTACAAAAAGTGACATATTTCCGGTTTTAAAATTCCTTGCGAACGATGGAAGGTAAGCACAGAGTTTTGTCTGCAAAGATGTTCCAAGAAGAATGATTGAAATGATTGCGGTCCTTCAATAGGTACAATGGGAAATATTATGAACCCCTCAAATCTCTTTTTTTGCAGGTCACATGATATCTGATTATGGTCAGATTTCAAAACTACATAGGTATAAACAGAGTGTTTTTAGAAACGTGTTTCAACTTTGTAGCTTCTTGCAGACCTCCTCATTCTGCATATTGAGACTTAGTTACTTACCTTCACAGTAATAGGAATAAAAAATGGTATACATTTTTTTCAGATTTCCATTGCAATCTAAATTCATATAAATTGCTTATTTTAAAATTTAGATCTGTGAAAGAAAAGAAAAAAAAAATTATAACATGTAATAATACATTTTTTAACACAGCATAATTTCCACAAAGTAATTTGTTTGTCTTTTTTGCTGTTCTCAGAATATATTGAATTTCACTAGAAATAGTGATTTCAATCGTACTCATCACTTAACAGCGGGCAAAAAAAAACAATCAAAAAGATTGTTAACAAAAACCCAACATGCTATTCTCAGTAAAATACCAGAAAATACAAATCACACATATATGAAATGCTTACAGCTTACAACATTTTATAACTTTAACTTATAAAAACTGTAAATATTGCCGCATTAAAATATTCACCGAATCAATGACCACCAAAAAGTCCATAATTCAAAAATATACCTTTCCTTGAGGCCAAATGGTATTTTTGCACTCCTTCTTTATGTAAATTGTCCAATGGTAGTCCTATTACATTATAATAATAAATTCCTCAGAGAGTGAATTATTTTCCTAAAACTTTGACTTTAAAAATATTAGGTAGGAATTTTGTAATTACCTAGGCAAATGTTGTTTAAAAACCAACTGGGAATCATTACAAAGTGTCCAGCCTTTCTCACATTTTAGATAGGCAGTGTAATGTCCAGATGTGGTGGAAGGACTATCATGGAAAATTATTGCAATTGCTACAAAAGTCCTTCCTGATATTGATAGTTGTGCTGCTACAAATTGCTTTATTAAAGTATCCAATTTTCTTCCGTCAGCTGTACAACGTTGCATCATTAAAATTATGTATTTTCCATATTTTGTTAAGAATAATGTGGATAACATTTCTGATTTACATTGGCTACACTCCATGTTTTGAATTGCACCTTTAACTAATTTATTGAAAGACACTGATTTACAGTCTGGTAATGTTAAATACAGAAATCTCTCAGTGTCTACATTGGTGCTACATGTATACATGCAGTTTTCACAAAAATGTTCCCATTTGTAAGAAAGGCCAAAATATTTTCTTTTTCTAAACCTTCATTTTCAAATATGGTAAGCATATACATTAAAATAACCTGAGCATCTTGTTGGATATTTTGTGTAAATTGTGTAGAACCAGAACACACATCCAAAAGACTATGAACATCTGAAACAGATTGTATTTTACTTCTATCTGTTGTCAATTTTTCATAAACAGAATGCAACAGAGAACAAAATCTTTTTTCCCGATTCTGCATAATTTGTTCTTGCAAACCTTCCAGATAAAAAACAACATTGACCACTACATTAGCATAGCAGTTGACACCAGAACTATTTTCAAACTGATAACCAACAATCTCTTCAACAGTGTCCAATTTCTTTTTACCTGCAATCACAACATTATCTTGCTCTTTTCCCTTCTTGACACCTTCAGAACAGATATTCTCTAACCTTCTTTTTCGACCAACCACACGCTTTTCAAATACAGGATATTGACCTAAATTTGGAGCATACACCCTTCTTAACCTATTATACTCTTTTACACAGTTTGCATCTGCAGTAACCTTTGTCTCATCAAAATCAATCAAAAACAAACCAGATAATATTCTGACTCGCGACAAAGCAACATATGCCATACCCTCTTTAAATACAGTAGATCCAATGTTCACCAATGCACTGTCTACACTTAATCCTTGAGATTTATGAATAGTCACTGCATATACTAGAGAAAATGGAAATTGTTTCCTACGGACATATAAATCTTTAACAAGCAAAAAACGAACTGAACAACGACCAATTTTTTTAACTTCATCAATCTGATCAAATTTTATTTTTAAAAATTCAATTCCTTCTTTTTTCTGATAATTCACAAAATCCACCACTTTACCCATTGCACCAATAACTAAACCTTTCTCTACATCAAAATTACGCCTCAAAATTACCCGACAGTTTACACACGCATATAGTGTCTTTTCTAAACCAGCAGTTTTAGATATTTTTTTTCTAAACAATCCAGTTTTGATCTCAACTTTCCCGTCAAAATAATAGTGATTCCTTCATGCAGTATTTTATCGATGGTTTCCATTTTTACAATTTCTTCATTTTCCAGTTTCAACAATTCTTCGTTGAATATGGAACACTCGCGCAGTGTTGGCATTAAGCAAATCACAGACTTATTTTTAGCAATTTCCACATACACGTTTGCAGGAACTGCATTTTCATTTGGAAAGACATTGCAAAGTAATCGACTCTCCAAAGCTTGTTTGCCTTGTCTTGAAAGAATTCCAATTCTTATATCTTGAAGAATACTTAAATATTCAGCATCATTTGCCTGTCGCATATTTGTTGTCAGTTCTTTGTATTCAAAATTACTCCAAATGTTCACATTACCAACACTGCCAAGAGACTTTCTGGTATGTTCATGGGCAAGTGTTTTAAATACCGGTTGCAGTAGATCTCCAAAAACTATGACGTGTTTTCCTCCAAATAACACGTCATACTCTGTTTTAAGAATTTGCTGCATTCTTAAATGCACAAAGGCAAGCATCAAGTTTGAGACCATGCTCACCTCATCAATAATGAGAAGTTTCATTTTCTTCAGAACTCTTGAAACTTCACAACAAGCTTCTCCAGATAGCTTGTGGTATTCCAATTTGTTTTCATGCTCTACTGGCAGCATTAGTAAACGATGTAAAGTAATTCCTTTAATGTTATGTGCTGCCAACCCAGTTGGAGCAGTGACAACACAAGACAAATGCGAATCAGTTGTTTTCTGCAGATAACTTGTAATTTCTTTAATTAGGAAACTTTTTCCTGTTCCAGCTTGACCACTCACATACATTCGGATAGGTTGAAATGATGTACATGAGCACCCTTTCTTTTCATAAAGTAATCCATGGCCAATCTGCTCTTTCACTTGCTGATATATTTGTTTCTGTTCAACATTTAGTTGTTCTTCCAAGTTTCCTAACTGTATTGCATCTTCTTGAGCTTGATACATTGCTGTTTCCACCTCATTCATTGCAATCACTGCTTCATTTTCAACAATTGGTTGTCCTAGTGGATCTTGACTCAGTGCAGCAGAACTTTTACTGTCTTGAGAACTGTCTCTAGCAATCTCAGCTGCAATTGTAGCTTCTTGATCAATTTCATCATCCAACATTTTGACATAATTTGCGAAAGCACTGCATTGTATGCTATCTTTAGAAGCATTAAATTAATCTAGCTGGGAAAATCTCCAAGCAATTCCAGTTCTGAAAGCCATGGTTTGAACATTTGCAAAAGGGCTAAATAGTAAAATTCCCTTTTGTCAGCAGTGTCGCAACTCAGTTTCTTGTGATTAATTACATTTCCTTTCCTTTGTTTCACCAGACATCCTTCGGAACAGATCACTCCATATTTTCCATCGTTGATGTTCTCTGTAGTATTCCGTTTAAAAGTCTAGTTTTGCAGCACTTCATAGAGACACATGTTCTCAAGATGATGACTTCTATTTGGGTAGTACGTGTCCAACATATTCGTTTTCAAAATATCTGTACTTTCTGGTTCATTTTCTGCTGAATATTCAATTTCTTGAACAGATTTCAGTCCCCGATTTCGCATTCCTGCAAGACCTAGACTCACCCAAATGATTCTTCTACTTTTGGAATATAGACTTGGAGATGATAACCGATCTGAACATTCATATGCTCCAATTTCATGATGCATTAACATCTTCAAACTGAAACTGTATAATTTCTTACTTAGAGTCTTCTCGTGAGAAATCTCTTCCCACATTTCTTTCAATTCAGTCTTTTCTGATTTAGTAATGTAAGATGTTACATATCGAGCAACAGCAATGGAATTGTCCGCAACATACTGAATATCCATGTTAGCGTTCCACATGGATAAAATAACTGGATTGTAGTCATTTATGTATTTCGATTCTTCGCTTCTTCTTAAGTTGTAGGTGTTTTTCGTAGACTTTCTTGTGATGGTATGTCGAATAGCTGACATAAAACTGTTCACTCTTCCTTTGGATAATACAGGACGTGGAAATCCAAAATGACATTTGGTATAGAACTTATCCTTTGACTTGTACTTTCATCGACAGTATTTTCCACACCTGAGGCTTTGAAATCGTAAGACTTGTTTTTTTAAGTTTTTATACTCTCTGCTATTGGGAAGAGCATATGTAGCATAATCTTCACTGAAAGACAAAACAGTTTCATCTGAATCTGTTCCAAATTTGGGGGCGTCCTTGATCCATAACAACATATGTATGTGAGGAGCACCTCTTGCTTGATACTCTTCTGTCCAAAAGAAATCCACAACTTCTCCAAGAGGAGGATTCTTTTTATTGCAGATGAAATACATCATAGCTTCAAATCTATGATTGAAATATCTGCATACACTGACAGGATCCAAAGAGCACAATTCTCCAGGTGTCTTGTATTCAATATTTTTTATATTGGAATTTGCCTCTCGAAAAAATTCAAGTAAATCATCCCAAGCATACTCAGCACAGCTTAGTGTAGCAAACCATGTAGGAGTTCCCAAGTTCCGTAGCATATATTTCAGTTCTCCATGTCGACGGTACCAATATTCATTAGTCCCACGCTGACATGCCATCAGATTAATCAACTGAGATTCTAAATGATCATCTCTCTGATGCACTTTATCCATAAAATCCTTTGCAGTTACATTTTGAAGATGCATTCCAGTTTTTAAAATGTGATTTACTGCATATGAAAGTCCAGACAAGTCACTTTCAAACAGAAGATGAAACATATAAGGGATACATTGTCGAAATCTTGGATCTTCTGCATATAATCTTGTTGTCCGATATTCAGATGCAGGAATCTGCACAGGACGTTCATCATATCGTCCACCTTTTCCAGTTGGAAACAACTGCGGGAAACAACGAGCTTCCAAGCTCTCTTCCCATACACTCATGGGACTTCCTGCTCCTTTTTTCATTTGAAACAACTCAATTGTATTCCCCATCACCTCTTTGGAATGAAGTGGATGTACACTGTAATGTTCATAGATCTCTTCACATCTGGACATGTCCACTTTTTCTATTCGTCCACTTAATGTTTCAGTATCTTCTGCTAAATCTATTTCTTCTTCTCCTACAAACACATTTCTAAAGTACTTATTATTTTTTAACAGATACAATGATGCCTTTTGCACTTTTCTAACATCCACTAACTCTTGCCAAATTTTCTTATTCTTAGTATGAACACCATTAACTAGAATGACTAGTGGCTCATTTTCTGCATGGTCTACACCAATAGTTTCAACATTTTTCCTTAAATCTAACAGTAAATACACAACTCTTCCTTTCCATCCTCTTTGCAACTCTGATGGAGGTAATTTACCTGTTTTGGGCTCCATACGAACAATAGCCTGAAACGGGTGAACACATTGTATGAGAATAGACTCATACGTATTTAAATCTATCAGCTCTGGAGGAATAGCGACCAACTCTAGATTATTATGAACAGCTCTAGCAGGTATTTTATTCTCATCTAATTTGTTATAACAATATTTGCAAATACGCTGCTCACATCCCAAATCAAAACAATCCTCTACCAGCAAATAAGTGGCAAATTCCATCCACTTATCATTATCTTCTATTTCACTTTTTAAATACAGATTGACACCCCTAGTCTGAATTTTATAGTGACTTCACCGACAACAAATACAAGAAACTTTTGGTCTTTCACCTGAAATTACCTTAAACTTTGTGATTTCATCCTCAAATGTTTCTGTAATTACGGTTTGTACATTGTCTTCAACATTCTTTCTACTAATGTGTCAGTTTCTTCACTCTCTTGCTGAGTACCAAAGTAACAAAACTCAATATCATCACAGACCTGCTTCACATCTGATACTGACCCACGCAAAAGAGCACTGTTCAACTCACTTAACTTTAGTGCTGGACTTTTTGCATAATACAACCTTCTCACTAACTTCTGCATTTGAGTATGATGTACTGCCAGCATTCTTAAATGGTGAAAAACACTTTGACAAACTTTCCTAGAAAGACAAGCCAGAGAATGACCTTGCAAACCAGTATGTTTTCTCACTCTGCAAGGGTCTAGTCCTTGCAACAGCTTAATCTTTTGTTTTATACTTTTTTTAGTATAGGCTTGTAAAAAACTACATAATTTTTCAATAGATTCCTGTCGTGCACTGCAAATACTACTGCAATCCCAAGTGTACACAGGGATTTTAGCACGTCACCCTAAAACTTCATCAGCTATCACTCCTGCATTTCTTTCAACCATTTTCTCTTTCTCAATTGGACAACCGTCGCTAACCTCATAACCTCTACCACTGGTGTCAACTGCATACAATAATTTTTCGCTCAGTGAATAACTCTCTTCGTTAAAAAAAGGCTCTGAACTGGAACTGTGTTTCCATTCTCCCAAAAAAACATCACACATTTTTTTTTTATTAATAACTCTTTTCCTCCTACTTTTGGCCTTCATTACATGGATTGGTTTATCTAGTGATCGAAATCTGTTTAATACTAAAATTAACAGTTTCCTTTTTACTTCAAAAGCCTTTTCCACAATTTTTTCAATATGCTTCCTCTTTTTATAAAATAAAGCTCTCTTTTTATATTTCTTCACATCTTTCAGCAAATTATGCACTACTCTCTTGTAAAATATTTTTTTGCGTAATTCCTTATACTGATTTTGCCTTCTATTACCATACTTTATCTCCTTTGACTGACCATTTGCTTTTTTACTTTTCCTCTTATTTTGAATTTTTTTCTTACTTGAAGAATTCTCAGTAGTTCCAGCATTATCTACATTCTGTTTGCTCCTACAAACATTTTTAATAAATTGCTTCGTGATCTTACCAGAAGATTTTTTCCTTTTATCCACATTATCTTGTACATTCAATACTTGTGGTTGATGTTTCTTCAAATAATCCTGCTGTCTCTGTTCTTTTCTTTTTCTTTTTTTTCTGGCATGAGTTCTCTATTTTAACGTTGAAAAACAGTATCTGTAAAAAAGAATCACAAATAAATGTATATTAATAACTTTCAAATTTATACTATTCCATTACTGTACAAACACATTTTATTTAAAAACTGACTAAGAAACTATAGCCCTGAACCACAAGTGTGACGATGGTTAAAACACCATGCATAGTGCATACTACTTTGAAGCAGTTCATGCCCTAAAGCCTACCTCACTAAAAGACTACATGCTAACTGACTGAATTCCCCCAATCTGCCTTCTGCCCGTTACCATAGAAACAGGTCATGGAACACTGTACTGAGCACACAGGTCACAAGTTCAGCACACAATGTTGCTAATCAAGACAGCAAGTGTGCTTGACTTTTCAACATATCAGCTTATCATATATAATGTTCCTTACAATCAATTTTTGTTAACCAATAAGAATCATGCGTTTAAAAAACAGAAATATACACCCTACCTTTCAGTGTAGAAGGTTGTCAAACAACCAATGATTTCTTGTCTTTTTTCAAAACTGCATCTTAGACACCATTTTAGAAACATCTTACTTTCCAAACTGCCATTTCATTTACAGAGACCATCTGAGTGCACCCAGACCTCCTTTAAAGATGCGTTGAGTGTGGATTGTGGGACACAGCTATATTTTCTGGAGCCAAAGGTATGCAGAAAACAAAGGCATTCACAAAGACCTAGGTTTGCCAAATGTAGACATTAAATGGATTGGACAGAGAGGGTTAAAGTGGCACCAATTGATGCCATTGGTGAAATCCTTCATGCATATCCAACGCCCTGACCTCATAATAGTGCACTGTGGTGGCAATGACCTACGCACTTTGACTGGGGTAGGTCTGGAAATCCTTATGAAGGACACCTTTGCAGAACTGATTTCACTTTTCCCCAAAACTACCTTTGTGTATTCTAACATATGCCAAAGGCAGAAACGAAACTGGTCCAATCATTTTTATCCACAAATTGAGAAAGCTAGGAAACATGTGAATAAATCTGTTTCTGCTTTTCTCCTAGACTATAGAATGGGGTCCATTTACAATAACAATCTGCGCTTTCATATGCAAGAGATGTATAGGAGAGATGGAGTACACTTTACTGATGAAGGAAACAGAGTCTTCCTCAACAACTTTAGACTCTGTATAGGTACTTACTTATAAGTACCAAAAACTCTCAATGAACACAACGGCTCTTTTTAGAGCCACTCAAGAACAAAACACTTAAGCTTGATCCCTATCTCCCAAAAATGTCAATTTTTTTTCCCCTGGATCCGCGCACCCAACGCGAGAGAATCCGTGCACCCAACGCGGTAGGATGCGTGCACCCTGCGCGCATTTCGCCGTTTAAAAAAAAAGGGGGCCCCAGGGGTCCTTCTGGGACCCCCTAAGCACCTCTAGAGGGTCAGAGTATTTCCACTCTGCCCCCTTTAGATGTTTTACACACTTATTTCCCGTGCTTCTTTAGCCTTGCTTCTACCAAGGCAGAAAATGGCCGCCAACAGTGCCTGCTTTCGAATGTAGACAGACAATCGACAGCCAATTAGCATTCAGTGCGCGATCGGGAGGGTTCACGCTCGGTTCGGGGAGGGTGCGCTTACGGTGCGGGTAGGGTGCGCGGATCCTCTCCGGCCATTGATATCACTAACTTTTTTACCCTAATTTTCTCAGGAACTACTGAACAGATTCACACCATTTATACAAAAGGCACGAGTCTGAACTGAGGACTACCTCTTTGCCAAATTTGGTGTCATTCCGTTCAGCGGTTCGGGCTGTAGCTGCGACAACAGATCCTATGGGAAATTGCATGGGGAAAACACGTTTAGGGACCCCCCTTTTTTCTCAGCCCCCGCTTGACGAATCACCACAAAACTTTCAGGGTAGTAGCGGAGCGAAGCTGGCCAAAACTTTGGAGAATTTCGGGAAGATTCGTCAACCGGTGCCAGACTTATTGGGAATAGAATGTTGTGGATTTCCTATGGAAAATAGGTCCTAACTATAACTATCTACTGGTGACCGCCAGTAGATAATATATATATATATATTCACTGAAAAAAACATAGGTTTCAGGCACGTTATAGTTAGGAATTATCATTTTAAAAAACTTAGAAATTCACTGAAAAAACCATAGGTTTCAGGGGCGTTATAGTTAGCTGGACTTTTCACTCGTATAAAACCATTGAAATTCCCCAGTTATAGTTAGTTCAGCTAACTATAACTCACGCGCCCGCAATGCACTGCTGATGACGTCACATATTACATCCCTCATGTCATCGGTCAGTGACATCACTGATGACATTCTTAAATGATATCACTGATGACATCATCCTTGTGATAGAGTGGCAGCCCTCCTCTCCCCTAATATAACCTTTGGTACACACATTCAAAAATAGAAACTAACATTTTCAAAACAATGGACATACCAATATCAGTTACAACAACCTATTCAGTAATTCTAAGATCCACATATACAACCACTCATTCACCAACAGTCCTATACTGTCACTCATACATGTACTCACTCATCATATGTACTCATACACCTATACATCCTGTTACACGACGCCACTCATCCATAGAGTTACCCACACACATAGTCACTCATGCTAATAAAGAATCAAACATCCATTTACTTGCATATACAGTTAAACACACACCACCACACTTACTTCTACAGAAACTTACACATACTTAGTCTTTTAAACAATCACTTATAGAAACATTCAAACATACATTCAAACAGGAACTCTTTCAATCTCTCAATCTCACATATACTCACTTATATACACCAATAGTCACATATACTAGTTTAAAACATATGTAGTTACTCATTAAGACACTATTGAGATAGTCATTCACTCACCAACACACCAATGCACACACTCATCCACCCATACAGTCCTGCACACATGCTGTCTTCAACACATACAAACAGTGAGTCACTCATTCATGCACCTATGCACTAAGTAATACCCCCCACCGAACCATACAGACACTCAGACACTCATACTGATATTCAAAAAAACAACTAATAACCTATATAGACACTCACTACTCACCAACCCATGCAGCCACTTATACACAAAGTGAGAGACTGATACAGTTATTTACATTTTTAAACATTACTCACTAAGCCATGTATTCACTAAGATACACTTAATCAGTCAGTTATACAATCAATTTTTCAAAAACAAATCATTCATTTAGACACTTATATACCCATTTATTCTTCCATCGACCTTGAGATATACATATATAAAACATGTAATTTTCAGAAAAACACACATTCACTGGATGATGTCATCAGTGATGTCATTTGAGATGTCATCAGTGATGTCATGAGTGATGTCACTGACCATGTCATGAGTGATGTAATATGTGATGTCATCAGCAGTGCATTGCGGGTGCGCGAGTTATAGTTAGCTGAACTAACTATAACGGGGGAATTTCAATGTTTTTGTACGAGTGAAAAGTCCAGCTAACTATAATGCCCCTGAAACCTATGGTTTTTTCAGTGAATTTCTAAGGTTTTTTAAATGCTAATTCCTAACTATAACGTGCCTGATACTTATGGTTTTTTCAGTGAATTTCAAAGGTTTTTTAAATGCTAATTTCTAACTATGCCTACAGAGATAGGACATGTGAAGAAAGAAGAAAAAACACACAGAAAGAAAAAAAGGAAATGCAGAAAGAAGCTACAGAAGTCCTCAAAGATGAAGAAAAGTGCAGGAAGAAGGATAACGTGCAGAAATAACAAACAGAAGAGAAGAAAGAAGCCTTGTTGCAAAATCATCCTGTACCCTCAACTTTTTCAGATGGATACTGGTGTTAACTGAGTCTGACTAACCAGTCCTAGAGCCAGTGCTATGTTAAAAGACACTCAGAATACAGTGAAAACACCTACATACACTAGGGAACACTATGCATTGGGGTCCCCCTGTGATCAGCATGACCTCCTCTGTAAGCCCCTAGTATATAATAGGGCAGGGGATTAAAACTACCTCTTAAAACGCGCCACAGGGCGTGTTCGCACACGTCACCTCAGGCCCCGTCCCCTCACTTCCCCACTGTGTAAACATGCCCTGTGGCCGTTTTAAGATGGGAGATTAAGTCCCCTTGATCCCGAGGGTCCCTAGGGTCCAACTAGACCACTAGGTACCTCCAGTAAGCGCCACAGAGCTGCGTTGCAGAGAGATGTAAAAAGGGGCACGGCCTAAAACACCTCTCTGCAACGCAGTGCAGAGGCACTTACTGGAAGCACCTGGTGGGCTAGTTGGCCCCCAGGGTCCCTCAGGATTGAAGGGGAATTATTTCCCCAACTTAAAACGCGCCACAGGGCTTGTTTGCACATGTTAACTCAGGCCCTGTCCCCTCACTTCACCACTGTGTAAACACGCCCTGTGGCCATTTTTAGTTGGGAGATTAAGTTTATTTGAATCCTGAGGGTCCCTAGGGCCCAACTAGCCCACTAGGTACCTCCAGTAAGTACCACAGAGCTGCATTGCAGAGAGGTGTAAAAAGTGGCATGGCCTGGACCACCTCTCTGCAACGCAGCTCAGTGGCGCTTACTGGAAGCACCTGGTGGGCTAGTTAGCCCCCAGGGGCCCTCAGGATTAAAGGGGAATTATTTCCCCAACTTACAACGTGCCATAGGGCGTGTTTGCACACGTCACCTCAGGCCCCGTCCCCTCACTTCACCACTGTGTAAACGCGCCCTGTGGCCGTTCTAAGTTGAGAGATTAAGTCCCCTTGAATCCTAAGGGTCCCTAGGGTCAAACTAGCCCACTAGGTACCTCCAGTAAGCGCCACAGAGCTGCGTTGCATAGAGGTGTAAAAAGGGGGTGGCCTCAGAACACCTGTCTGCAACGCAGCTCCCTGGCACATACTGGAGATACCTGTTGGGCTAGTTGGCCCTCAGGGACCCTCAGTATTGAAGGGGAATTAATTCCCCAACATACAACTGGCCAGGGGTCGCGTTTGCAGAGTGCTGCAAGGAGGGGGCGTGGCCTCCGGCACGATGCCGGTCTTTTATTTATTTTATTTTTTTAAGAAGGAGGGCTGTGTGGCCCCCCTTCTTTTTCTAATTTACTGGCCCTGGGCACCCCATCCCCCAGGGCCTGCACCTGAATTTTTTTGTTGAAAAAAATAAATTTGGCCCTCCCAAGGCCTTAATCGGCCCCGGGGACCCCAACCCCCTAGTCAATGCCTTTTTATTTTTTAATTCTTTAGGAGGGGGCTGCGTTGCCCCCCTCCTCAGGCCACTCATGGCCCCGGGGACCCCATCCCCAGGGGCGGGCCTTTGTTTTTTATTATTTTTAAAAAATATATATTTATAGAAACACCTAGGACATGCTGGACAAACCGTATGTACCCGCCGGTGGGTACTCTCCAAGTAGACACCCTTGTCGTTTATTTATACAAACATGGGTAGCTATTGACGGGCACATTTAATATACATGCACACCAAGCCATTCAAAGGGGATTCGACAAAAATTCGACCAAACTATGCGAGAAAACCCCCTCATGGTTAATAAAACACACATCCACCGCCGGATGTGTAATACTTTTTATTTTACTCTCTGGAAAGGAGACAAACCTCACTTGAGGGTCAGAGCGTGTTCCTGGCTGAGCCCAATGCTGTGTTACACCCACCAGTGCCCGCCGAGTGCCTCACACCTCTGTGTTGTATTCCACCAGCTAGTGCGTATGCTATGACACTCTCTAGCCCATGTGCACTGTAACACCACCCCGTGAATATGTCATGCCATACTTGCCTTTGCACGAGTTGTATTTCCCCATCTAACGTGCCTTCCTCGATGCCTATGTTATAACGCACAGCGCTATGCCATACATATTACAATCTGGGATCCATATCTTTGTCACAGTGCATATGCAACATTACACTCCCCAGCACATATTTTATATTACAACTTTAGAGACTAGTTAGGTTACACAACACTGCCCTGTGCATTTTAAACTCCAAGCCGCATATCGCATAGCATGTGCTAGTGCCTGTGCTATCTCGCGCTCTCCAATGAATCTGTCATTGCGCAAAATGTATTGCATATTATATTTCACGCCCCGGTTCATCTTATATCACACTTTTTGGTGCATTTATACCATATACTATATCCAGTTTTCATTTTCAATCGTGCTCTCAGGACTATGTTCTATATAACACTGAGTCCACCTACCCTTTTCACGGGCATTACATTTTGCGATGGGGGTGGAGGGTCAGGGGGTGTTTCTGCCAAGTGAGCCCGGAGTCACAGTCACAAACGTCCTCTTCTTCCTGAATAAAAGTGAGATTATGCTGCATACTTGTTCATATTTTAGGTAGTTCGCACAGACACACATTTTAAAAACAATAAAGTTCCTAATACCCCCCTTCTCTGAACAGTTAGCTTGCTGCCCCATCCACCTCCTCCCTATCCTCTGTTGTCTGAATCCATGGACTAGCCTCCTCTCTCCTGCCATGCATGGTCTGATGTGCTGCCACTGCCCTCCATTTAGCATGATGTACAAGTCCACTCCTCCTGCCCTCCATTGCCCAATTCTAAGGCCCATCATTGACCTCCTGCTTAGCCTCTGTGCTTAGCTTGCTGCCCCTATTCTCCTTCCCCCTGCCCTCCGATGTCTTTGTGCATGCCCCTGCTCCATCCTTTTTGCCCACCATGTTCCATGGACCTGCCACTCCTATCTACTCTGAGTGTTCTGTTGAGCTGCCACTCCCCTCCCGCCTGCCTTGCATTGTCAGATGACTGTAACCTGTCCCTGCCACCTCCACCCTGCCTGTCCACATGCCATGCCCCTATCCCCTTCCTCCTGTCCTCCATGGTCCATTTTACTGCCACACCCTTCTGTCCTCCCTGGTCTGTTGTGCTGCAACTGCTCCTCCTGCCTGCCCCACGCTGTCTGTTATGAGGCCCCTTCTCCTGAACTCTCTTGTCTGTGCCCAGGTCCTGACCCTCCCTTCTATCCTCCATGGTCCTGTGTGCATGCCCCTGCACCCTTCTTCTTGTCCATCATAGCCATTGTGCTGCCACTAACCCTCCCGCTTGCCATGCATGGTCTTCTGTGCTACCATGGCCCCTCCCACCTTCCCTGTGTGGTCAGCTAGCTGCTCCTGACCCCCTCCCACCTTCCCTCCATGGTCTGTGTGTATGCCATCATAGTCTCATTGTTGCTCTCCATGGTGTGTCTTGTTTCTAGTGCCCATCCTGCCTGACCTCCATGGTAATCTTGCTGCTCCTGCCCTGCCCCCTTGCCCCCAGCCCTCTGTTTCCATGTACAGACCCCTATTCCCTCCTTCCTGGCTTGTCTGTTCCATTGTAATGCCCCTGATCCGTCCCTCCTGCCCCTTATGGTCAGTTATGCTGCAGCTTTCTCTCCTGGTTGTCCATTATGGTCAGCTAGCTACCATTGCCTCTTTCCTCTCTGTTCTCTGTTGTCCATGTGCATGGTCCTGTCCCCTCCCTATTGCTTACTATGGATTTTTGTGCTGCACTCCCGTCCCGCATGCGCTGTGTGGTGTATTGTGCTGCTGCAAACCCTGATGCCTGCCCTGTAGGGTCAGTTTGGGGCACCTCTCCATGTGCCTCCTGTCCTCTGTTATCAGAGTCCATGTCCCTACCCCAATTCCTCCTTCCTACCATGATCCAATGTACCATACCTGCGAACATTTTGAGCTTGGTAAGAGGGAGATTTTGAAAAAAGAACTGGGTTATTGATTTTCCCCTTTGAGTTACATTGCAAAAGAGGAGATTGTAGACAGGAGACAGATTAAATAAAGCCCATTTGAGCTTAAAAATATTGGCCGTTTCCTGGCTGAAACGGGTCTGTTGGCATGTATGGTTGTACTACCACAGCCTCTTCCTTCTGCCCACAATGGTCTATTATATTGCCACAGCCTCTCTTGCCAGTCCTGTATTGTTGGTTTGATGCCCCTGTCCCCTTTCCACTGCCCTCCATAGTCTGTTGTGCTGCCTCTGCCCTTCCTGCCTGCCCAGTGTGGTCAAATTGTTGCCTCTGCACTCTCTGACCTGCCTTCAATTTTCAGAGTCCGTGCCCCTGGCCTCTGCCTCTCAACAGTATCCCAATGAACAACTAGATCACTAACATTCTATATTTATTACAAAAATGTGGAACGCCTGACATCATCTTGATGTAATCACAACTGTAATACCTAGAGTATTTCCTTTAGAAATTACATATATGAGAGGGTCTTATTTGCATCAAAATTATGGTTAGTGCTCTAAAAAACAAAAATGAGGACATATTTTCTGAGTTTTCAAATAGCGACAAAGAACTTTTAAATTATTTGTAATCTTTATGTTTTTTTATCCAGTTGACCACTTGATTAAATGTTGCACCTAGGGGAGAGGATATGGTGTTACTTCCAGAGCTGCAGACTTTGCAACTGGGGAACCAGGTTGGAGTTTCTGCTTCAGCTCAACATTCTGTGATTCTGGTCAAATCGCTTAATCTCCCTATGTCTACAACCAAAATGAATTTGATTTTGTGTGATGTAACCAATGCTCATGTAAAGCACTCCAATACCTGACAAGTCTGCACTATATAAAACTGCAAATACACAAAAAATAAGTGTTTTGCACACTTCTGTCATTGGGTTACATGTGGGCTACATCTGGGTGATATTTGTGCTGCATTTGGGCGCTTTTGTCTCTGGTGGCCATCTTGGGAGATTTATTTGTTATGAAGTTTACTAATTTCCTCATTTACTGCAGTCTCCTCAGTAGGAAATGCGTTCAGTTTTTTACTTTGATTCCATCAAGAAGGTATTCAGATATGTCACACATTTGCCATCAATTCTGAATGTTAGCACTCTAGTTGCTCATTAGATCACGGTAGTAAAGCTACTGTTCACCATGGAAGTCTGCTGCTGGTATTAAGAGTGTATGTTTCAGTCTGCATGTCAGAATTTTTTTATGAAATAGAAGAGGATTTGAGAAGTCAAAATGTGCTCTAATTTTTCTTTCTGCAGAACTAATCATAATTTCTATGGGAAAATGAACCCCCTCATTGTGTTCCTTTGTAAATTAAATGTTTTAAGTGTTACCACTTTATTCCAATCAAGATGGCTTCAGGTGTGCCATACTTTTGTCATAAGTAAGATTGTTAACGCTCTAGTTGTTCGTTAGAACACTCTGGGACATTCTGTCATTGGGCTATACTTGGGCTACATCTGGGTGATATTTGGGCTACATTTGGGCTCTTTTGTCTCTAGTGGCCATCTTGGCAGATTTATTTCTTATGAACTTTCCTAATTTCCTCATTTACTGCAGTCTCCTAAGTAGGAAATACGTTCAGTTTTTTACTTTGGTTCCATCAAGAAGGCATTCAGATGTGTCACACATTTGCCATACATTCTGAATGTTAGCACTCTAGTTGCTCATTAGATCACTGTAGTAAAGCTACTGCTCACCAGGGAAGTCTGCTGCTGGTATTCAAAATTCATGTTTCAGTCTGAATGTCAGAATTTTTCTATGAAATAGAAGAGGATTTGAGAAGTCAAAATGTGCCCTAATTTTTCTTTCTGCAGCACTAATCATAATTTCTATGGCAAAAGGAACCCCCTCATTTTGTTCCTTTGTAAATTAAATGTTTTAAGTGTTACCACTTTATTCCAATCAAGATGGCTTCAGGTGTGCCATACTTTTGTCATAAGTAAGATTGTTAGCGCTCTAGTTGTTCGTTAGAACACTCTGGGACATTCTGTCATTGGGCTATACTTGGGCTACATCTGGGTGATATTTGGGCTGCATTTGGGCTCTTTTGTCTCTGGTGGCCATCTTGGGAGATTTATTTCTTATGAAGTTTCCTAATTTCCTCATTTACTGCAGTCTCCTCAGTAGGAAGTACTTTCAGTTTTTTACTTTGATTCCATCAAGAAGGCATTCAGATGTGTCACACATTTGCCATATATTCAGAATGTTAGCACTCTAGTTGCTTATTAGATCACTGTGGTAAAGCTACTGCTCACCAGGGAAGTCTGCTGCAGGTATTGAAAGTGCATGTTTCAGTCTGCATGTCAGAATTTTTTAATGAAATAGAAGAGGATTTGAGAAGTCACTCAAAATGTGCCCTAATTTTTCTTTCTGCAGCACTAATCATACTTTCTATGGGAAAATGAACCCCCTCATTTTGTTCCTTTTTAAATTAAATGTTTTAAGAGTTACCACTTTATTCCAACCAAGATGGCTTCAGGTGTGCCATACGTTTGTCATAAGTAGGACTGTTAGCGCTCTAGTTGTTCTTTAGAACACTCTGGGAAGCTGCAGTAGAACACAAAGGAATCAACTGACAGTCTCTGCCCTTGTTGGATGTACATGTTTTACTGAGAATGTCAGGCTTCATTCTCACATTACTGAAAAAGATAATGTGAATGTACAGAAAATATGCTCTCAGTTTAGCTTATAGATCACCTTCCAAACCTCTGTGGGAAAAGCATGAGAAAATTGTTTTCTCTCAAACATGATTCATGATATCACAGCAGAAGGCTTTTTCACATGGTAAAATCACCTTAGAACACACCACAATTCCTAAAATGAGTATGGTACCATCAACAAATGATTGAGAATGTAACTAAAGTCTTAAAACCTTCTAATAACTGCAATGCTTTTTAATGAGGTGCTATCATGTATATTGGTCCCAAGATGGCTGCCAACACTTCTCGGATGAAGTGCTGACAGCCAATCAGATCTCACGATGAGATGTGTGGTTAGGCTCCGCCCAGATATATATGTGATTTTACTTTTGATTTTCTCAGGAACTACTGAACGGATTTATACCATTTAAGCAAAAGGCACGAGTCTGAACAGAGGACTACCTCTTTGCCAAATTTGGTGTAATTCCGTTCAGTACTTCGAGCTGTAGCTGCGTCAACAGGTCCTATGAGTAAATGCATGGGGAAAATGCGTTTTGGGACCCCCTTTTTTCTCGGCCCCCGCTTGACGAATCACCGTGAAATTTTGAGGATAGGAGCGGACCGGAGCTGGCCAAAAGTTTGGAAAATTTCGCGAAGATTCATCAATCGACGCCAACGTTATTCCAAATAGAATGTCAGGCTTCATTCTCACATTACTGAAAAAGATAATGTGAATGTACAGAAAATATGCTCTCAGTTTAGCTTATAGATCACCTTCTAAACCTCTGTGGGAAAAGCATGAGAAAATAGTTTTCTCTCAAACATGATTCATGATATCACAGCAGAAGGCTTTTTCACATGGTAAAATCACCTTAGAACACACCACAATTCCTAAAATGAGTATGGTACCATCAACAAATGATTGAGAATGTAACTAAAGTCTTAAAACCTTCTAATAACTGCAATGCGTTTTAATGAGGTGCTATCATGTATATTGGTCCCATGATGGCTGCCAACACTTCTTGGATGAAGTGCTGACAGCCAATCAGATCTCACGATGAGATGTGTGGTTAGGCTCCGCCCAGATATATATGTGATTTTACTTTTGATTTTCTCAGGAACTACTGAACGGATTTATACCATTTAAGCAAAAGGCACGAGTCTGAACTGAGGACTACCTCTTTGCCAAATTTGGTGTAATTCCGTTCAGTACTTCGGGCTGTAGCTGCGTCAACAGGTCCTATGAGAAAATGCATGGGGAAAACGCGTTTTGGGACCCCCTTTTTTCTCGGCCCCCGCTTGACGAATCACCGTGAAATTTTGAGGATAGGAGCGGACCGGAGCTGGCCAAAAGTTTGGAAAATTTCGCGAAGATTCATCAATCGACGCCAACGTTATTCCAAATAGAATGTTGCGGATTTCCTATGGAAAATAGGTCCTAACTATAACTACCTACTGGCGACTATATATATATATATAGTCGCCAGTAGGTAGTTATAGTTAGCACCTATTTTCCATAGGAAATCCACAACATTCTATTCCCAATAACTTTGGCGCCGGTTGACGAAACTTCGCAAAATTTTCAAAACTATTGGCCAGCTCTGGTCCGCTCCTATCCTAAAAGTCTCGGGGTGATTTGTCAAGTGGGGACCGAGAAAAAATGGGGGTCCCAAAACATGTTTTCCCCATGCAATTTTCCATAGGAACCTTTAGTCGCAGCTACAGCCCGAACTGCTGAACAGAATTACACCAAATTAGGCAAAAAGGTAGCCCTTGGTTCAGAGTCATGCCTTTTGGTTAAATGGTGTAAATCCGTTCAGTAGTTCTTGAGAAAATCAAAACTAAAATCAGATATATATCTATGGCTGTGCTGGATCCAGTCACCCTCCTGATCACAAGCTTCATGTTAATCGGCTGTCAACACTCCAAACTAGGAAGTGTTGGCAGCCATCTTGTGCCTCGGTAGAACCGAGGCACAAGAAAACAGAAAAAGTAATGCGCAAAATGCAAAAAGGGGGACGGGTAGAAACACTCTGACACCCTAGGCCTGCTCAGGGGGTCCCACAAGAACCCCCAGGGCCCAAAAAGCATTTTCTTTTTTTTTTAAACGCCGAGATTGGTGCACCCAGCGCGAATTTTGGCCGAAATTTTTTTAAAAAACAGAGCGCAGACTCCCACGCTTCGTTAATATTCAGCCCCTGGGGGGCCAAATCCAGAGGGCAATATTTTTATGTAATGGGGGCGCAATATGTACAAATGAGACCCGAGCACACAAGACCCTTGCTGCATGGAGATAGGCAAACAAGGTCTTTGTACTAGGCAATGGTGTGCACGTGTGCAGGTGGGGCTCTGTTAAAATCCATCAATATAAACAGAGGCTGCAGGAGAGCTTGCCCTGCACAAGTGGTGCGACCTGCAGGCAACACACAGGTCACGAGCACGAATCTCGGCACAGCCAGTCATCCTTCGTGGCCTCCAAGTCAATACATTTCGAACCAGTGAACTGGATGTATGCCATTATACCTAAATGAGGTGCATTGTGTTTAAAACAGAGGTACACATGAACCTTCGGGAGGGAGGCACTGCATATATGTGTGCAACATAGGCTATGGTACACGGATTTACATACAGAAAGTTAACGCTCATTCAGATATGTGCGCATGCATGAAAATGTGTGCTGTTTGAAAACTCAGACATGCACATTTAGGAGCTGCACAACGTGAACATCGCATATCGGGAGATGATTTTACGCATTTGTAAACAAATGCAAACATGGGGTACACTCCGTTGATGCGCGTATATAGACATATGTACACAACAAGCCAGAGTGCGTTTATTCATGAATATGCACACACATGTAGATAAGAGTCACTACGTGCACGCGCAGGGTGAATATCGTGCACATGCACATACTTTCAGACGGCATAAAATGTGTAAGTGTAGAAGGGTCGTATTAGAACCCACTACGCCTGACTGGTTGTAAAAACCCGTATGTGGCACACCACTTTTAGACTTACTGGTGCGCGCTGGTGTGTCCGCGAAGTTCACCGTAGGCAAATACGAGCACATACAAAACACAAAGTGCACCACATGCTACTGTGACATTGCCCACTTTCAGGTGCATGCGCATGTGCCGTGCAGTGTGTACACTTTGAACACAGCATAAACACACACACATCTGTGTCAAAAACTATCCGACACCCTCTCCAACATGGAGCACCTGCCAGAAGAAAGGGGGAGTTTGGCTAAACGGGCCTACTGTTATCACCAGAGGAACAAAGTACAACACGGGTGAAATGCGTGTCCAGACTGTGCCAACAAAAATTTAAATGCACGTACTTCATGACAAACACAGCCTTCTTGACTGGCAGGGGGTTTGGGGATGCACTTCCGCTGCTCCGACGGTATGTGACCTGCGCTTGTGATCTGTGGTGCAATTTGATGCATTGATCACAAAACTGTCCTGAGATCGAGGAAGTACGATCGATAATAAAGAAATGTTTCAGAACTGTGGGGAGCAACTTCTGTGGTATAAACGTGAACTCTGTATGCGCCAGGCTGCACCTTCTGTTCAATAAATGTGAGGCAGTAAGCGCCAGGCCTCAACCCTTGTGACATAAATGTGGCCAAGTAAACGCTGGCTCCACCTTCTGTGGAAGAAATGTGAGGTAGTGCGCACAGGGCTGCAACTTCTCAAACTGCAACTCCTGTGCAATGAATGTGAGCGCGGTAAGCGCCAGGTTCCACCTTCAATGGAATAAATGTGAACTAAAGTGACCTCGGTTGGCACCAGGATCTAAATTGTGTGGAATAATTGTGAGCTCAGTAAGCGCCAGACTCCACCTTCTGTGGAATAAATGTGAGCACAGTAAGCGCCAGGCTCCACCTTCTGTGGAATAAATGTGAGCGCAGTAAGCGCCAGGCTCCATCTTCTGTGAAATAAATGTGAGCCAGTAAGCGCCAGGCTCCACATTATATAGAATAAATGTGAGCTAAAGTGAACTCGGTTGGGACCAGTATCCAAATTGTGTGGCATAATTGTGAGCGTAGTAAGCAACAAGCTCCACATTATGTGGAATAAATGTGAGGGAGTAAACGCCAGGCCGCAACCTTTCTGACATAAATGTGAGCAAAGTAAATGCCGGTTCCACCTTTTGTTGAATATATTTAAGATTCCAACTTCTATGGAATTAATGTGAGAGTAGTATAAACTCCAGGCTTGTGTGGAAGAAATGTGAGGTAGTGGGCACCAGGCTCCACCTTCCCAAACTTTAACTCCTGTGCAATGAATGTGATCGCAGTAAGACCCCCACCTTTTGTGAAATAAATGTGAGCTAATGTGAACTCAGTAGGCATGACATTCTGTGAGGCAATAAATGCCATCTCCCCCATGTGTGGCATAAATGTGAGGCCAGTAAGTGCCAGGCTCCACCTTATGTGGCATGAATGTGAGGTTGAATGAATGAATGAATGAATGAAGCGGAACTTGTAACGCGCAAACTTAGCCCAATGGGCGTCAAGGCGCCTAACATAAAAGCTGACTGGAAGAGCACATGAGAGCTTACTGATATGCCTTTATAAAGAACCAGGTTTTAAGCGCTTTTCTAAACAAAGACAAAGAGGGAAGCGCCTTAATCTCTAGAGGAAGGCCATTCCAGAGTAGAGGCGCAACGGTGGAAAAAGCTCTGCTCCCCCATCTGGATTTTTTAGAGCGAGGGACCACAAGCTTGTTGGAGTCTGCAGAACGCAAAGACCTGCCAGGAATATATCGAGTGAGCAGAGACCCCAACGCATTTGAGGGGCCAGCCTGCACGGCTCTATAAGTGAGACAGAGGAGTTTGAATGAAATTCTGAATCTGATAGGGAGCCAATGCAAGTTCCTCCTGGCCATCGTCGCCGAAGAATCCCTGGGGAGTGCTAAAACAAATCTATCGGCAGCGTTCTGTACTACCTGCAGACGTTGTATCAGATATTTATTAGACTCCGCGTATAGTGCATTGCAGTAATCTAATCTGGAGCCCACGAGGGCCGTGACTGTATGTTTTCGTGCCTGCGGGGACAGATAATGAATGATGCGTTTTAGAATTTTAATAATTCCCCAGCAAGTGGCCACGGTCCTGTTAGTCTGGCTATTCATGGCAAGTGAGGTATCGAAAATGACACCGAGATTCCTAGCCGTAGAGGAGGGAATAGGGCAGGTTCCTAAGGAAGGAGGCCACCACTCCTTGGACCAGATGTTTTGATCTTTGCCGAACACAAGAACCTCCGTTTTGTCGGCATTGAGTTTTAATGAAAGGTTAGTAAGTGCCAGGATCCACCTTCTGTGGAATACATTTGATCACACTACCTTCCAAGCTACATTAACAAATACATTGTCTGAATAAAAATCTCTGCACGTGAGTTTTTCTTCCCTGTCAGGGATAACACGTACTTGATCCGTAATTCGCAGACGTGTCTCTTCCCATCTGCATAAATACATCTACTATTTACAATAAGAAATTGTATTAAATTTCTATATTTCTGACTTTGTTTTATTAAATGGAAAGATAAAACATGGACGTTTTAAGCACGTAAGTGGGCAGTAAATCTAATATTGGCATTGATTTTTGGAGTATTAAGTGGCAAGGCCAGTATCTGTGTCTGTCTTCATTGAAAAACAAAGTGCGCTTTGCTTCTCCATGCAGACGTGCTTATCAAAGACAGCTACGAAAAATGCGCTATTAATTGCCCATTTTTGTGGTGAGTGTGATGCATCACACATTAACATTGTAAAACACGGAGGGGCAGATTTACAAGCCCCTTGCGCCACTTTTGCGTCACTTTTCCCATGTTAAAAGTGACGCAAAAGTGGCGCAAGGAGCTTGTAAATCTGCCCCGGATTTTGTAAACTTGGCTCGTGTGACAGAATTCACCAGCTAATTTTAACCTCTTAAACTCGAACTGCAGTAGGTGCTAAATGTTGATTTAATATGATCACATTGAAGTTGTACCACTGCAAATTAAACTAGAAACAAACAATGCATCCGTATCCTGTTCTTGACGATGTTGTTTTAAAACATGCAACTGCTTCGTTACGTGCTCTCAGCATTAAACCCTCACCCTGCAGCCTAAAGGAGAAATCACAAACAGTGGCAGATTTCTATCACATTCCTGGCATTAGCATAGACTTACATTCAAACCTTGGCGATATTTAGAGATCGATGATGGGTGTATCGATTCGTGTGTAAGAACCCTTTCTTTTAATGACATAAACCCCCTTAACGCGAACCGTGCTATTTCACAGAAAACGTTTCAGTGACGTTAGATTTTTGTTAGTCATTGCAGACAAAAAAAATACCTATTTTGCATTCTTAACAATTGCACACAGAATTTCAGAAAACACATTACAAAATGACTGTGAAAGGAAATTAAATAAATAATGGAGGACTAAAATCTGACGAACTTTTAATCGCAGAAAAGTGTCAGCATGAATACAAATGGTGATGTATGTAAACGCTATTTTTTCATGTTCAATTTAAAACAACCCTGATGGATATTTATATGTGTACTACCTACTGGCTGTCGCCAGTAGGTAGTTATAGTTAGGACCTATTTTCCATAGGAAATCCGCAACATTCTATTCCCAATAACTTTGGTGCCGGTTGACGAATCTTCGTGAAATTGTCAAAACTTTTGGCCAGCTCCTGTCCACGCCTATCCTGAAAGTCTCGGGGTGATTCGTCAAGCGGGGGCCGAGAAAAAAGGGGGGTCCCAAAACGTGTTTTCCCCATGCAATTTTCCATAGGAACATTTAGTCGCAGCTACAGCCCGAACTGCTGAACGGAATTACACCAAATTTGGCAAAAAGGTAGCCCTTGGTTCAGAGTCATGCCTTTTGGTTAAATGGTGTGAATCCATTCAGTAGTTCCTGAGAAAATCATAAGTAAAATCACATATATATCTATGGGTGCTGTGGATCTGCGCACCCTGAGCGCACCCTGAAAAAAGTGCGCAAAACGCAAAAAGGGGCCACCAATTTTTTTTTTTAAACTGGAAGATGCGGCTCCTGACATCATAAACCACATGACATCAGTGATGACATCAGTGATGTCATCAGTGATGTCACTGTCCATGTCATGAATGATGTAATATGTGACATCATCAGCAGTGGATTGCGGGCGTGTGAGTTATAGTTAGTTGAACTAACTATAATGGAGGAATTTCAATGGTTTTGTACGAGTGAAATGTCCAGCTAACTATAACACCCATGTAACCTAAGTTGTTTACAGTGAATTCCCAAGGTTTTGTAAATGCTAATTCCTAACTATAACATGTTTGAAACCTATGGTTTTTTCAGTGAATATATATATATATATATATATATATATATATATATATATATATATATATTATATATATATTATCTAGGAAATCTGAAAATTCTATTTTGAATAACTTTGGCGCCGGTTGACTTATCTTCGTGAAATTTTCAAAACTAATGGGGCGCTCCGCTCAGCTCCTACCCTGAAAGTCTCGGGTGATTCGTCAAGCGGGGGCTGAGAAAAAAGGGGGGTCCCAAAACGCGTTTTCCCCATGCATTTTCCCATAGGACCTTTAGTCGAAGGTACAGCCCGAACGGCTGAAGAGAATTACTTGAAATTTGGCAAAGAGGTAGTCCTCAGGTCAGGCATGTGCCTTTTGCATATATGGTGTCAATCTGTTCAGTAGTTCCTGAGAAAATTGCAGTTAAATGTACATAAATATCTATATGCGCACACCGTGCGCGCACGGTGCTCGCACCGGGCGCGCACCAAATGTCCTCGAGCGTAATTTTGATTGGTGGTTAGATGTCAGTCAACATTCGAATCGGTCGAAATCAGGAAATGTCGGACGCTATTTTGTGTGTGACAGTGAAAAAGAAAGGTGGAGAACGTGAAAAGGGGACAGGGTAGAGAGTTCCTGACCCCCTAGCCTTTGTCAGGGGGTCCCTGAAGGACCCCGAAGGGTGAAAAAAACATTGTATTTTTTTTCAAAAAATCGCGGGGTGCGCGCACGGTGAAAAACCCTTAAAAGAAAAAAAAAATGTAAACTGTTTATAAGTTTATAGAAGAAATTAACTATGCTGTTCAACTTTATCCAAATTCAAAATAAAAGAGCTGAGCCATTCCATATTAAAGGATACAGTCAATCTATAACTATTTACATAGGTAGTTTATTGTAAAATAAATATATAAAAAATATAATAATACATACATAAATTAGCATTTAAAAAACCTTACAAATTCACTAAAAAAAAACATAGGTTTCACACATGTTATGGTTAGGAATTAGCATTTAAAAAACCTTGCAAATTCACTGAAAAAAACATAGGTTTCACACATTTTATAGTTAGCTGGACATTTCACTCGTAAAAAAACATTGAAATTCCCCCGTTATAGTTAGTTCAGCTAACTATAACTCACGCGAAGGCAATCCACTGCTGATGACGGTACATATTACATCACTCATGACATGGTCAGTGACATCACTCATGACATCACTGATGACATCTCAAATGACATCACTGATGACATCATCCAGTGAATATGTGTCTTTCTGAAAAATAAATATTTTTTATATATGTATATCTAAAAGTTAATGGAAGAATAAATGGGTAAATAAGTGTCTAAATGGATGGTTTTTTTTTGTAAAATTAATTGTATAACTGACTTATTAACACTATCTTAGTGAATACAGTGAGGTAATATGTGACGTCATCAGCAGTGGATTGAGGTCGCGCGAGTTATAGTTAGCTGAACTAACTATAATGGGGGAATTTCAATGGTTTTTTACGAGTGAAATGTCCAGCTAACTATAACATGTGTGAAACCTATGGTTTTTTCAGTGAATTTGCAAGGTTTTTTAAATGCTAATTCCTAACTATAACGTGTGTGAAACCTATGGTTTTTTTTGTGAATATATATATACATACGCACACAAACATATACAGACACACACACAGTCCAGAGTGTGAACAAACAAGCCCTCCCGTCGAGAAGCAGTGAACCACAGTTGTTTTAATGGCAGCAGGTCCAGGTAACATAACATAATGCGCTTCAACCCATTCTGGGTCTTAATCATATGAACAAAACGAAGGTCAGTTGCTCTCAGGTTTAAATGCATGCAACCTTAGACAGTGAAGAAGGACTCACGATGCAGGCACAGTGTAAATATATATATATAACAGAGTGTTTTTTGGTTTGCTGATAACTTTGGCCTGTTTGATGAATCTTCAAGAAGCTTTTCAAATAAAAAATATATCCACCTCTGCTCTTTCCTGGATGGTTTCAGGGTGATCCGTCCTGCACAGGCCAAGATAAAATGGGGGTCCCAAAACACAAACTACCTGTGCTTTTTTAATAGACTTCTTTAGACAAGGCTGCAACAAAAACTGTTACACAGAATTATGAGATTTGGTGTATATCCATTTAGTATTTTTTTAGATATTAAGGGTAAAAAATAATTGTATGTTTTGGCAATTGGGCTCATGAGAGTCCTGCGGATGTCCAACGAGAGAGCAAAATCAAAAATGGAGCTCTGTGATTCATCAAGAGGTCCATTTATCCCAAGCACCTTTACGCTCTTGAGGAAGCAAGCCTACTGCATACACCCATCATCTCAGAGAGAGAGGACTCAGTGGAGAGGTCAGTCTCTCTCCATACACCCTATTACATGCACCCCATCATCTGGGGGACAGGTCTGACAGGAGATGCTGTTATTCTCCAAGCACTACTATGCACACCCATCATCTGAGACAGATCTCTGAAAGGAAAGGGCAGTCCATCAACACACTCTACTATGTACACCCGTCATCTGAGAGAGAGGTCTCAGTGGAGAGGTCAGTCTCTTGCTCCACACACCGTACAACACACACCTGTCATTTGGGAGAGTGGTCTCAGCGGAGAGCCAGTCTCTCTCCACATACCGTAATATGCACACCCATCATTTGAGAGCAAGATCTGGAAGGTGAGGGCTGTCCGTTCCACTCACTACTATGTACATCTATCATCTCAGAGAGAGGTTTGAGAAAAAAAGGGCAGTCCTTCCTCATACACTACTATGCACACCCATCATCTAAGAGAGAGGTCTCAAACGAGAGTTTACTCCATCCATACACCCTACTACACACACCCATCATCTGAAAGAGAGGTCTGAAATGAGAAGCCAGTCCCGTCGCACTGACTGCTCAGGTGGCTGGAACTCGCAAAGTTTTGCTCTGTAGAATTCCAAAGAGTTACATAAAAACTCTGCAAAATTATGCAGATTTTCAAGAGCGGGTGGAATCTGGAAGGTCATGCTGCTTGCGCTGATCTTTAGCACTGGGAGCATGTTCCTGGCTGCATAATCAGCGGAAAGGACACCACACGGTGCAGCTTTCTCACTGTGAATGGCTGCAATTGCCCATGACCGCCCACGGTGAGAAAATTGAATCGGGCACTCTCCTAGCACCTGAAAATGTTGCTAGGAGAGGGCAATTTTTGCTTGCCAACTTACCCATGGCAAGCCAGGCACAAACAAAACTCAGTCAAGTGGTGGTTGGCAGAGTTTTGCGGGAACTCTGCATTACAAGTGTAACACGGAGCGGGCAAATCTCTTCATTCTCCTCCAGCGTAGCTGAATTTATCATCCACCCCTACTGACTACTATGCACACCCTTTATCTGAGAGATCTGAAACGAGAGGCTAGTCCTATGATACACCCTACTATGTACACCCATTATGTAACCGAAGGGTCTCAATGGAGAGGCCAGACAAGGCGCTCGCCCTACTATACATAGCTGTTATTTGAAAGAGAGATTACAAAGCACAGGGTAGTTCCTTCTCATACTTCAGTATGCACATTCATTATCCAACTAAGGGTATTGAGTGAAGAAGCTAGTTTGTGTTGCAATCCTGTGAGAGTCTATCAGAAGTTGAGGGCAAACTTCCGGGAGTGCGGCTTGCCACATGAGCCTCGTGAAATCCAGCCAGCCTCTCGCAAAACCTGCTTAGAAAATTACTGGGTCTACTCTGAGGCACTTTACAATCCAGTGAACGTCTTTCAAGATTGTATGGGGAGAAGTAAACAAAAGGGCCAAGGATCAACCAATAGTTACCATTCTTATTACATGGTTGGAGGAATTCTGTGCTGTGATTGGGTGGAGAACCAAAGGTAGCTCAGTTTGTCCTTGGTGCTTTGGAGGAGAAGGAAGTCTGTTTGAGTTGTGCTTAGCAGAAGTTAATTTTGTGGAGCTGAAGGAGACTGATGTCTTCAACTGTGTTAAAGAAAGAACTGTCATGTAGTTCCTAATAATACATAGGATCTGCACACTTAGATAACATAAACTATGGGAGTGGTGTCCAGACTGATTACAGACACCCCAAAGGATATGTTAGCATTTAGACCAACTAGCTCACAGTGCCAATATAAGCTCGCTAACCTTACCAAGGAGTGAATAGTTTCTGGCAACTATTAACATGACAACCCTTGATCTTTCAGGGATCATGAAAACAGGGTACTACTTTCCGCTCAGTCATTCGCGCTCACTTGGTCTCAGAGAAGTTCACAGAATAAACGATGGGGACGTGTTCAAGAAGCATTTATTGAAACGGCATCATTCTAGTATAAAATACGTGTGCAGCAACAACCATTAGACAGAAACAGATATATATGATTGCAAGCACCGACAGAGTAAATAAAAGGTATAATTCTACCATGGTGCTAAAACAGTGAATATATGCAGTCATATAGATACATGGCAATAATCATACATACTCCTACAATGCAAACCCTATCTAAGTGTACCTACATGAACCTAGCATGTAGGTGAGTGTAAAGCCAAGAGTCCACTAGGAAAAAGCCAACCTCATTACCTGGTGGGAGAGAATGAAGGACCCCATCATGGTCTCGAGTTGGACACCCTGTAAGGGATGTCAGACCACTGCGCTAAAGCTTCTGCGAGCCAGGACCTCAGCATCTAGTGTCAGTGTGAAAGCTTTTCCTTGGGTTGCCTAGTGAATATGTTGTTCTTTCATACCCCAAAAGTACCCTCAGGGGTTCTACCTAGATATGAAATGGTATTGTGTGTCTGTCGTTCAAGGATGAAGATAGCAGTGACTTTTGTACTGAGTTATTATACAGAAGATGGTAATCCTGCTGTGCATGTCCTAGGCAGAAGATTAAGATATGATACTAAGAATCCTCATGCATAATAAATGAGGCTACTTTTCTAAGAACACCACAGGACATTTATTTGGCAAATAACTAGGTAAAAGGTCAGCACCAGACCTGTTATGTAGAGTAAAGTAGGACAAATGTAGGCAAAAGTCATGCAGCTACCTTGGCCTACATAGGGGTACCATGGGGCTCATAACAGAACTTCAAGTTCAGGTATTTAATTATATATTTTAACATATTTTATAAATGTTGTTGTAAAGTGTCAGTAAGTGTAGTAATGTTGATAAACTTATTCTACATCATGTTTACATATGGAAAAGCTTAGCAAGGTTGCCAGATTGTGTTGAAAAATTAAGTGATTCAAGTGTTTGTACTTGTAAGTAAAGGGAGCAATGTTTCTATGATTCTAGAAGAAAGATTGTGAAATGTGTTAATAAAATCCCTAGTATTTTTGTAAACCTGAGAGTACATATACTTTAGCCCCATGAACTGCTGGAGTTGCGACATTGCTATTTTTTAGTGTGAAACGCTGTGGGGAGTGTTAGCAAAAGTGTGTGCAGATTAATGTGTAACTTTAAAAACTGTTATGAAGCAGATTCATGGTGTGTTATAATTTAATTGAGAAGCTATGAAAATAGAGTGGTTGAGGGTGTGGATTTTTTTCAGGAATAAGGAAGAACAAGTTACTGGTGTATTAGACATAAGTATGTGATTGTGGGTGAAAAATCTAGTAAAGTGTAGACCCTATAGTGATGTATTATTGACAGGTATGTAACTTTTATCTTTGTGATTATTTTGTCTTTTCTTCGGAGGAAAATGGAAACCTGTCTCTGAGGAAATAGTTATCTGCTTACATGAGCAGCAAAAAAGAGCCTCGTTAACACAGGCAGGAATATTTTGCTGTTCAGCAATAACAACCTCTTCAGGCATAGTGTATTCAGATTGAAAGGAAGTGGAAGTGCCTAAACAGTTGTACAGTTCAGCAGCATACGTTAACTCTGCAGGTGCTAGCCTTTGTGAACTGTAATTTGTAGATATGTAGCTTTGCTGAGACTTTCTTGCCACCTAGCCTGCTACGATATACCAAGATAGTAAAGACTCTTTGGCAGGCTAAGGTGGCTAACAGACTGTAAAAAAGGGCTATAAAAATCAACATCCAGTAGGCAAATGAAGCAAAAACGGGGTACACTTTGGTGTCTCCTGATAAGCATTTGAATTTTTTTTTATTTATTTTGTACTTGTTTGTTTTATTTGTTTAATAGTTGTTACATATTTTGTTAATGTCGTTGTTGTAGTTTTGTATTGTTGAATTGTTTTGTTGTAATAAAGTTTAAAGTTATTTTTGATTTCTTTGTTTAAAACTTATTATACATTTCAATTTCATTATACTATTGTAATATGGACTAAAACTAGCAGTTCTAAACAGACTGGATACTTCATTTTCTACTCTGTAATGAACATTCCTCACTATGAAGAGAGGCATGTGTAGAGAGAACAGTCTCTATCCACATCCTAATTTCCACATGTTTTACTCTGGAGAGATGTCTCAGCTGACAGAGTAGTGTAGTTCCATATCATAGTCTGTATAGTTATATGCAAGACAGACTTCTCAGCACAGAGGTAATTTCATCTCCACACCTTACTTATACATTTGTCATCTTGAGGAGAGCTGTGACTAGAGAGGCAAGCCTCTTTTCACACCCTAACTTGCACACCCATCATCCAAGACACAAGTCACAGGTCACAGGAGAGCGGCATGTCCCTCCCCACACTACTAAGCACACTTTTCATGTGAGAGAGATGTGTCAGTAACTGGGACAGTTCCTCCCTACAGCCTACTATACATACCTGTTAGCATGAGAAGAAAAATGTTCAGAGAGATAACTTTATCTGAAGGCCCATTACAGACACCGCTCACCCTGGTAAAATGTGTTAGCGGACTGGTCACCCCCTTCTCAGGCACCACTGCGTATCTTGCTGCTCTAGGAAGAGGTGACAGTAGAAAGGCCACTGCTTGCGCACATCATCATACTGCTGATCGATGCTGTCCTGGAGATAGGTGTTTGTGGAGAGGACACTGTTTCCCTACACACTACTATATATGTTTGTCATGCTGGAGAGGGCTATGAATGGACAGTCAGATTAATTCCCACACCCTAATGCATATGGTTATTTCTCTGGGGAGAGGTCTCAGTGGAGTGATCAGTAATCTTATAATAGAATAGTAAGGTCCTGCCTGTCAGGTGTGTACCTTATCCACCCTACTATGCATACTGCTAAGCCTGGGGAAAGGTGTGAGTGGAGAGTGCCTGTGTACACCCTATTCTACATACTAGTTGCCTTAATGCAAGGTCTCACTGGAGAAGCCTGTCTCTCCACAGTCTGCTATACAAAGTTGTTAGGCTATGGAGAGGGGGCTGTTGGGTCCCAGTGTCTCCTTACATCGTACTATGCACTGTTTTTATACTGTGAAAAGGTCTCATTTGAGTGCCTACTTTCTCCCCACACCCTACTAAGAGGGACTATAAGGCATAATTACTGTAATAAAGAAAAGTGTAAGGGGCATATCAACAAGGGCTTTATCTCTGCTTTTTTGGCTTTAAAAGCCAAAAAAGGAGAGATAAAACTAGCGCCCTATCAACAACAGGGTACTAACACGCAAATTTGCATGTTAGCACCCTTTTACTCTACGCTTCCCCTGCATCTCTAATGAGATGCAAAGGGGGCGTTCCAGAGTAAAATAATAGGAGAAATGTCGCTAAGCGACATTTCTCCTATTATCAAGAATGTCGCTAACCCTGTTGGAGACAAAAAAAGGAGCGCTAACCGCGGTTAACGCTGCTTTTTTACATCTGGTATTTTTCTGACTTAGCCATGATATCCTATGGAAGGAGGATATCATGGCTAAGTTTGCCTGTCCCTATCAACAAGGTAACGTGAGATTATCGCTGGGTTTCCAGCGATAATCTCACGTTCGCCTGTTAGCGTGAGGATTTTTATCGCTATTGAGATAAGCGTTGCTAATAGCACGCTATCTCAGCGATAAAAATTCACGCTAGCCGGCGATAATTATCCTAGCGCTAAGTACGCTTAGAGATAATTATCGCCGGTTGTTGTTGATATGCCCCCAGATTCTTCCTCTAAAATAAATGTACTCTCCTGGAGACACTCACGAGATTGTAACAAAAGTAGTAATTTAACTTTTTCCAATAATAATAAATGGACTTAAAGTAAATAAATGAGCATCAATGTGTGCTATGTACCAATGTTTATTTCATACAGATAATAAAACTAGTAGTCTTTTTTTCATAAATCAAAGTGATTTATTTTACCCCACAATAATATAATGGATTGCATTTCATTAAACTAAACACACTGTTACTATTCTGGTATATACAAATTATACATACTACATAAGGATATATTCAGTGTAAATGCAAAGTCCATTATGAAAAGTACAATCTCAACAGAGTCTTGCAAAAGGAAACCAGGAAGCACTGCCACCTTGAAATGCACATGAAGGGTTGCCTTCTTGGCTCTCGTAGGAGTCTTGCAAAAACTTTGGAAAAGGCAAAAGAGGAAAACATAGTACAAACAACATAGGTCATGAAACTATAGAGTAACTCTGAAAAGGGCCATTTTTGTTAACATTTTTCAACAGCAATCTTTTTTTATGCTTTCAAGTATTTTTGCAATTCTTTTGGTATATTATTTTTTTGAAAAAAGGGTAAAAAGAAAACATCTTGAAATATTGAACAAACAGCATCTCCTTAAAACAAAAAGGAAAAAAAGGAATAAAAAAAACTGTTAGAAGAAACTACTACCTAAGGGGGTACTTTTGCTCTTGGACAAGTTTCTAATGGGCAGACCTGCTGGTCTCTGATGAAAACATCTTTGCGTACATATGCAGCAAAATATCGCTTTAATAAAAAAGCAGGGTTATTGTCCACTTGTGCACTTGAAAGCAGACCAGGATATTGTGCCATAGATTTAAAAAGTCTGTGCACAAAATTGGAAATTTTGCAACATTTGTGCGTCAATTTATTGGACCGATGCACATGAGGGAATCATTTTGCCTCTGCACCTGTGCCGTATTACCGACACGGACATAGGACTAGGTGCGCTGACAGTGCGCTAAAAAACGGTGGTGCACTTTCAGTGTGCCATCTAAATGCAGCCATCCAAAATGATGAAAGGGGGTCCCATGGACCCTCCAGACATCCCCTTACTGACGGGTGCAGTCACTCACTGCACCCACAGGCAAAATGACCTCTAATGCCTTTGAAAATACAGAGAAGATTTTAAACAGCTGCTCTATATTTCTCTTGAATGCACTGCCCTGGGGGGCAGCTCATGGCTTCCCTGATGGCAGTGAATTCTTCCCGATAGGGCGCACTTTCCATGTTTGCACCCGGCGTACCAGCTTTAAGGTGCATCGTAGCGCAAACATGGAACGTGCGCCTTACCTGAAATAAGGGCCCTGGTACTTTGTCAGGCTTTTCTGTGCATGTATATGTGACTGGTCTATGTTGTAGCTAGATTTCATGTACAGTTTGAGAGAAAACCTCTTCCCAATTTTTTTTTTTAAAGATTGTAGGCAATGAATTGTACTCATATTTGGCTTTTTGGCACTAGGACCGCTAGCAGCTCTCTCTCGCTCTCTGTTCCCTTATTCTGTCTCTATCTCACTTCTCCTCACCTGCTGAAAACTGTGACTTCAAGAAATGGCTCTTACCCTCTTTTTCCTCTACTTTACTTCATTTGTTCCCCTGTGAAATGGATCCAAAGTAGAAAAAGAAAAACAGACTGCTGAAAATGTCCTCTTTTTCAGACATTAAGGGGCATATGTATCAAAATCTCCATTTACGATTCTCAAATAGCGATTTTTTGAGAATCGCTATTTGAGAATTGCAAAACGGGATGTATTTAAAAATTCGCACATATTTAGCGAATTCTTAAAATCCTTAATTGCGATTAGCAAATTGCGAAATCGCAATTAAGGAATACCTTCCCATTCATTCCTATGGGCCAGGAGGCCCATAGCAATGAATGGGAAGTCTTTCTCAAATTGCGAATCGCAATTTGCTAATCGCAAATTGAGAATAATTTCAAAGGTGCAAGGGTGTCATGATGACACCCTGATGCACCCCTGAAATTAGCATGTGTGCGCATATGGCGCACATACATGCCCTAAGGGCATGTATGTGGGCCTCATGGCACTTTGAAAAATGTCAAAAAGTGCATTTTTCAAAGAAATCGCAAATTACCACCAACTTGAAGTTGGTGGTAATTTGCGATTTCTTAAGGAGAAATCGCACAACTTGGGTGCGTGTTACATAGCATTTAAGGAATCACAATTTGCGATTCCTTAAATGCTTACGCAAAATTAAGAAATCGCAAAATTAGCGATTTCTTAATAATGCGATGCGAAAATGGCAAATACTTCTCATTTTGCGATTTTGTATTCGCAAACGCTGTTTTTTTGCGAATCGTAGCATTTGCGAATCCAAAATTGTTTGATACATATGCCCCTTTTACCTTCCAAAGTGCAGCCTAGGACAGAGAAAAAAGAAAGGACAAAAAATGCTCTAAATAAATAAATAAAACAAGACAAAGTGGTCAGATTGGTTTTATTCACACCAAACACATTGGCGCCACTTTACAGACTTTGACATTGGAGCGCTACTTTCATTTTCTCATCTTTCTTTCAAAAGCATTATTTTCCCTTTGTTTTGAGAGGCATGCACAGCTCGGGAGCCAAATGCCAGAAAATGCAAACACTGAGCAGAATGAGATTTGACATCTAATTCCCTGAGAGAGCTTGAAGGGTGTTGCATGCTAAATCGTTAGAGGTAGTGAATAACTGAACAAGCCTTATGGATTTTGACGCAGGTCATCCGCATGTTTTCTGGTTGTGTTGTAAAGCATGAATTGGGTAAAGTAATGAAATAAGCTTGGACTCCGAGTACCTTGAATGAGACTTGCTACCCAGACAAGGACTGTTAAAATCAATCACTTCTGTGACTCCTAATGCTGAAGGAGCAACCAGGCAGCTATTGTGGCTGTACTGCGTTACGTAGTGACGTGTGCATGTATAGCCAATCAGCTAATAAGATCTCACAATTTTTTTTTATGCCTGCCGGAGACCTTTTTTTTCAACCAAAAACATGAATATTGCAGTTATCATGCTCCACAGCTGATTTTGTGATTATTTAGCGAACCGTGAAATCAAGATATTCTGGAAGGTCTATAAATCCTGCTCAGGTACAGTATCTCCTGGATCAAATTGTATTAAAGCTCCTGTAGAGTTGTCTAGCTTCACGGCACGAGCCAGCTCTGCCCATGCAAGGCTTTGCAGATGCAGTGGCTTCAGGTCTGCCAACATCCCTGTTGTACTCATGCTATAATGTTTATTTCTGCTACCATGGCTGAACTCTTTACTGCAAAGTTTACAGGTAACATATTTCATAGAAACCTTTATGCTACCTGGCCTCAATTCAAAGAATTGCCACACCAAGGATTCCTTCGGTCAGATGACTTAGCTGGTGCAGAAGCTCCTGCCTTTTCATCTATGTCTGATGAAGACATATTTGTGAAGGGAGGCAAACAGGAATGAAGAACAAGCCAAGTATGTCTACTCTCACCAAAATTAAATAGTGGAACAAAGCAAAAAGGGTTAAATCTTCTTCTTCTAAATAAAGATATCCATATGAACCAATCACAATTCTTCCTTAGGTGTTGCGCTCCCACAACCGTGTTGTGAGATACCTACGAGCATCTCGCTAGAGCGTAAGAATATCATTGTATTATATAGTTCATGGAACAATTCATAATCAATTTTTCCAAGCTAATCAACATCTCTAATGTCTTACTTTGTTCACAATTACAAAAAAATACTTCATTAACCTCTTCCAAATGCATAATCTCTTGGTTAGAGCATGAGATTCTAATAGGAAGTACATCTCCCTCTGAGTCTACGCAGGGGATTGTGACTTCAACTTATGTGATCTTCTCTCAAGATCATACATTTTTTGTTTCTCTACATAATCAATAGAACACATCCTGATCAATTTTACTAACATAATCAATTTCTGTAATCCATTACTTTGTCCAGAATTACAGGAAAACACTGTTCTTAACTTAATTGCAAATGTTCGATCTTATGAGACTCCCGCAAGCATCTCAAGAGAGAGTCACAACCATGTTTTAATGACACTTTTTTTACAGATTAATATTAAATATTAACCTTACACATGAAAAATAACTCTGGAATGTTCATTAAAACTAAATATAGAGCTCTAGTGAGTAATCACACACTTAAAAAATTGATTTATAGAATGAAAATTAAACTATGCAATATTAAAAAAACTTGATTACTCTCTTTCTGAATTATAACTATGAGTTTAACGTAAAATAAAAACAATGGATATGAAAAGTATTCTATTACAATAGTAATGAACTTACTGGGGAAATGTCTCAATATGGCAGTAAAAAGAACTGAGGAGATAGACATTCTCAACACAAATGTTGTAGTAGTAATCTGTTTTATACTCAAACATCATTTTTTACAAACATTTTGCAAAGCTTGCACCCTTTTTTGTTAAGTTACTATACAAAAGCAACTCCTTTTCAGAACAATGTCTGCACGCGGGCTATATTATTCAGTTATTCCACCACACAGACACTTACAACAAAAATGTACTTAAAAAAAAAATAGAAATTCACTGCAAAAGCATAGGTTAAAGTAATGTTATGGTTAGGTGTGAAAAAAGATCTTGTTTTGTTTTTAAAAACCTTAGTAATGCACTGAAAAAAACAAGATTAAAGTTGCATTATAGTTGGGTTAATTTCTTAGAGACAACATGAAAGATTTGAAGAAAAAAAACAAAGAAATTAAGCAGTTATATTTAGCAGCATTAACTATAACGTGTCCCCACCATGTGCTGCCTATGACCTCACATTCAACATCACTAATGACATGTTCTATGACATCATTTATGACACCACTGATGACATCTCAAATGATAATATTGATCATATCACTTATGGCATCACTGATGACATCATCCAAACTTTACTTTCACACATATTGCTCTATAAATTAGTATGACAATAGAGGCCTGACGGTAAGTATAAAATAGCTCAGAAGAAAACAACCCATTGCTACTGCCACCACACAAACAACCCACTTGGATGTTGAAACCAAGCAGTATATGCAACGTTGATCTCATAGCATGCACTGTACAGGTAGCATAGATCAAACAAAAAATTGACCATAGATTTACGAGAAACATTCATTGACTGCTGTGTTCAATATTGATACAATTGTTGACAGAAAGTCAAAATAGTGAGTGCCAGTTAAAAAAATAAATGTCCTACTATGGACAGCTTTTATTTGTATCAACCTCTTGACACTTACCAAACCTAGATTGAGAAATTAGGTTGATATGAACCAAAAAGTACTTACTGTATACAGTTTTTTGACTCTTGAGAGGGTTTATTCTGTATCACGCTGTTTGCAGACAGTGACTCATGAAAAAGGCACCAAAAAGTATTCAATTTAAAAGTATTCTGCTAAGAACAGTGCAACAGTTGTTGAAAAACACTATTTACTCAAAATAACCACAATCTGAAGGTGCTAAAGAACATACTACTAAGCTGAGTCTCCTGTTGTCCACTTTGCTCAGTTTCCTGCAACAGTTGGGTACTATACTGAGACAAACCAATTCAAACTCACTGCTCATCGCAATGATTGCAGTGGCTGCCTCACTGAGAGAGTTGGGCTTAGGCTGGGATGGTTCTGTTGATGTGGAAGTGCTACTCCCAGTTTGTTGCCCATAGGACAGTCTAGCAGTTAGACCATGTTTTCTGAAAAAGGTGGAGGGTGGCATGCCAATGGCGGCAATCTGTTTCTTCTTCTCCTCCTCACTGGCCACTTTCATGGTAGCAGCACGTTTTTTGGGGGCCATCTTCAAGTTCTGTCAGTTGGCACTTAGATGCAGAAGCAGAGGAGGACCGAGGTGGTGTGGTGTGATGTGGTATCACTTTGTGCCAGGCTTCTCTCTGGCAGTACTTGGCTAGATCTCTTATGTACTGTGCACCTAAAAGCAAACAAACAAGAAAAACATTCAGTGAAACATGGCATTTTTGCAGTTTAAATCATTCATACAGAAAATATAACTTTGTGAGGTTATCACAAATAATTAATAACAATAGTGGCGCCGATCACGATCCTGTAAAAACCGGGTACGAACCGTCGGACGGAGCATATTCTCCGTCCGACGCGTACCCGGTCGTCAAAATATACAAACATGGAATTACGATTCGCACGGGAACACCATTTCCGTACGAATCGTAAAAAACCCCGACCGAACAAAATAAACCTACAAATGCGATCCGGGAAAGCGCCGACCTGACGTCGGGACGCTCGCAGGCTGCCATTAACGAACCAGGAATTACGATTCGCACCGACGTCATCCCGCACGGTGAATATTTTCCGGCTGCCAAAAACTGCCGGGAAATCAGGACGACGCGAACAAGGACTACCAGTACGCGACGGACAGACAGGACGACGCGAACAAGGAGGACCAGTACGCGACGGACAGACAGGACGACGCGAACAAGGAGGACCAGTACGCGACGGACAGACAGGACGACGCGAACAAGGAGGACCCGTACGCGACGGACAGACATGGACCCGAACCTACGTGTCATCCCGGCCCTCATAGTAGTCGACCTCCTCTACAGGTTCGGACGCAGACGCCGCAGAAGGTCAGAACAACTAAGGGAGGGGGGAAAGTGGGGGGGGGTGGCAGGACCAGGGCAGGCCACAAACCCCCCACCAAAGTTACACAGCACACATGCCCTGGACATACCTGACTCCCAGGCCCTGGTCACTACGAGGGGGTGGGGGTGTGTCCAGCTAAGCCAGCGACCGCCACAACGGAAGTCCGTCACGACGCGAACCGGCAACACAACCAGACAGGTACGTCCCGTACCCACGCCTGAAGAGCGTGGGTACGAGTCGTACCACGCCCACACCCACGTCACCCCAACAATGGCGGGACGGCTCGTACCCACGTGGCAAAGGCCTGGGTACGGGCCGCACAAGCATCACATAGCATGGGGACGGATATGTACGGACCGTACCCCCACCCCAAATGCATGGAGCGTACCCCCACCCCAACAGTGTAAGTACGACCCGTACCCTCACCTCGAATGCATGGAGCGTACCCCCACCCCAACAGTGTAAGTATGACCCGTACCCCCACCCGCGTACGTATGGAGCGTACCCCCACCCCAACAGTGTAAGTACGACCCGTACCCCCACCCGCGTACGTATGGAGCGTACCCCCACCCCAACAGTGTAAGTACGACCCGTACCCCCACCCACGTACGTATGGAGCGTACCCCCACCCCAACAGTGTAAGTACAACCCGTACCCCCACCCGCGTAGGTATGGAGCGTACCCCCACCCCAACAGTGTAAGTACGACCCGTACCCCCACCCGCGTACGTATGGAGCGTACCCCCACCCCAACAGTGTAAGTACGACCCGTACCCTCACCTCGAATGCATGGAGCGCACCCCCACCCCAACAGTGTAAGTACGACACGTACCCCCACCTCGAATGCATGGAGCGTACCCTCACCCCAACAGTGTAAGTACGACCCGTACCCTCACCTCGAATGCATGGAGCGTACCCCCACTCCAACAGTGTAAGTATGACCCGTACCCCCACCCGCGTACGTATGGAGCGTACCCCCACCCCAACAGTGTAAGTACGACACGTACCCCCACCTCGAATGCATGGAGCGTACCCCCACCCCAACAGTGTAAGTACGACCCGTACCCCCACCCGCGTACGTATGGAGCGTACCCCCACCCCAACAGTGTAAGTACGACCCGTACCCCCACCCGCGTACGTATGGAGCGTACCCCCACCCCAACAGTGAAAGTACGACCCGTACCCTCACCTCGAATGCATGGAGCGTACCCCCACCCCAACAGTGTAAGTACGACACGTACCCCCACCTCGAATGCATGGAGCGTACCCACATCCATGTATGTCATGAGCGTACATATTGTGAAATAGGAGGGGTGTGTGCAGAGTCCTCCCAGCAGTGCCCTGAGACAGGAGGGGTGTGTGCCTATCACTCCCAGCAGTGCCCTGAGACAGGAGGGGTGGGTGCAGAGTCCTCCCAGCAGTGCCCTGAGACAGGAGGGGTGGGGGCCTATCACTCCCAGCAGTGCCCTGAGACAGGAGGGGTGTGTGCAGAGTCCTCCCAGCAGTGCCCAGAGACAGGAGGGGTGTGTGCAGAGTCCTCCCAGCAGTGCCCAGAGACAGGAGGGGTGTGTGCAGAGTCCTCCTAGCAGTGCCCTGAGACAGGAGGGGTGGGTGCAGAGTCCTCCCAGCAGTGCCCTGAGACAGGAGGGGTGGGTGCAGAGTCCTCCCAGCAGTGCCCTGAGACAGGAGGGGTGGGTGCAGAGTCCTCCCAGCAGTGCCCTGAGACAGGAGGGGTGGGTGCAGAGTCCTCCCAGCAGTGCCCTGAGACAGGAGGGGTGGGGGCCTATCACTCCCGGCAGTGCCCTGAGACAGGAGGGGTGGGGGCCTATCACTCCCAGCAGTGCCCTGAGACAGGAGGGGTGGGTGCAGAGTCCTCCCAGCAGTGCCCTGAGACAGGAGGGGTGGGGGCCTATCACTCCCAGCAGTGCCCTGAGACAGGAGGGGTGGGTGCAGAGTCCTCCCAGCAGTGCCCTGAGACAGGAGGGGTGGGTGCAGAGTCCTCCCAGCAGTGCCCTGAGACAGGAGGGGTGGGTGCCGAGTCCTCCCAGCAGTGCCCTGAGACAGGAGGGGTGGGGGCCTATCACTCCCAGCAGTGCCCTGAGACAGGAGGGGTGTGTGCAGAGTCCTCCCAGCAGTGCCCAGAGACAGGAGGGGTGGGTGCAGAGTCCTCCCAGCAGTGCCCTGAGACAGGAGGGGGGGTGCAGAGTCCTCCCAGCAGTGCCCTGAGACAGGAGGGGTGGGTGCAGAGTCCTCCCAGCAGTGCCCTGAGACAGGAGGGGTGGGGGCCTATCACTCCCAGCAGTGCCCTGAGACAGGAGGGGTGGGTGCAGAGTCCTCCCAGCAGTGCCCTGAGACAGGAGAGGTGGGGGCCTATCACTCCCAGCAGTGCCCTGAGACAGGAGGGGTGGGTGCCTATCACTCCCAGCAGTGCCCCGAGACAGGAGGGGTGTGTGCAGAGTCCTCCCAGCAGTGCCCAGAGACAGGAGGGGTGGGTGCAGAGTCCTCCCAGCAGTGCCCTGAGACAGGAGGGGTGGGGGCCTATCACTCCCAGCAGTGCCCTGAGACAGGAGGGGTGGGTGCAGAGTCCTCCCAGCAGTGCCCTGAGACAGGAGGGGTGGGGGCCTATCACTCCCAGCAGTGCCCTGAGACAGGAGGGGTGGGTGCCCATCACTCCCAGCAGTGCCCATGGAACGCAAAGGGTGGAGTAGCCACAGATACCATGCCCACAAATGTCAGTCAGGTGCACAAAGACCCTGCAGTACATGTACCACATGTGTGCGAGGCTGGGAGTATACGCATGCATAGCGCAGAAAAGAAAACATGTACACATGAAGTCATGTCAATAGGCCACATACACAAGTACAATGACTACCAAGGATGCCACGAATGATGCAGGTGGAAAATGGCTCAGCATGCATGTGCAAAGGTGAAGGACTACGTCACACACCCAGCTAATGGACACACAGCTCTGCGCTAAAGTCAGGGGACACCCTGCAGGGAAGAAGTCAGGGTACACAGAGGAAGGAATACACCTTGGGACAATTGCAACATGCAGCAACTGCTTACATGAATGGAGAAAGGTAGCTAACACCGTGTGATGGCACACAGATCCCAGGGTCCCCCCTATGAGCAGCACACTACTACATTTCCCACACACCCAACACATGACCAACACCCACAACCATGTAGCAGCCCCACCAACAGCAATGCCAGCAATGCAGGAGTGTTACAAGGGCAAAAAATAAATAGCTTTATTCAGCATGAGCAAAAAACTAGTATGAAGTAAGTCCAATATTAACAAAGCCCATAGGGCAGTCCAGGAGTCCCAGCTGGATGGGGGACACAGTGGGATGCGTGTCCCCTAGCTTGCCTGCACAGTTACAATCCGTTGTCTTCCACAGGGGTGAGGGCATCATGTGGGGGGAAGAAACAGGCACCGCAGGGACAGGAGGGTGAAGGGTAGGCGTCGTGGGTGCAGGGATGGAGGACTCCACCACAGGGGGTGGGGCAGGGCCAAAGGTGGAGGCCAGGATCTCGCTGCACACCTTAGCAAGGTCCTCCAGGGACTCCCCTGCACCCGAAGGAACCACAGGCCCCAAGGAGGGGGGGGTCAGAGGGATGGGTCGCAGCGCCACTGGGGGAGGGTGTGGACAGGGGGGGGACTCAAGCACCCTGACCGTGGACCTCCTTTACCGCTTGCGGAGTGGTGTCACTGTGGGGCTCAGGGACAGAGCGGCCATGAAGGAGTCTTTGGGGGAGATGTGGCCAGGAGAGCTGAGGGGAGGGGATTTGGAGGGAGTGGATTGGGTGGAATGCGGACTCCCACTCTGGCTGCATGTCACACGTTTGCCCCCGACCCAGTGGGTGTGCCTACTTCACCCTGTGTGTGCGTGTCAGGAGGTGTGCGGCGGACCTTCCCTGCTGGTGTGGTGCCTGTGTCTGTTGTGGTGGGTGCTTGCTTACGTCTGGGTGTATGTGGGACAGGCATGGGAGTGGGAATTGTGGAAGGAGCAGGGGTAGGGGGTGGGACGTAGCGCTGCAGGAGACCCACTGCTGCAGTCAGTGTGGAGTCTATGGACCTCAGCAAGTTGCGTTGGTCAGCCTGCAATGAATGAATGCCCTCCAAGTATGCCTCCATGTTGTTGAGGACCTGGCTGTGGGCATGGAGGACATTAAGGATCGCAGTCTGACCAATCTGCAACTGCCGCTGGATGTCCACAGACTCAGCATTGGCGGCAGCAGTGGAGACAGGGGCAGGGGGTGCGGTGCCTGGCAGGAAGGAGACATGTGGTGACCGGGCACGTTGGGAAGGGACACGAGCACGTGGGAGGCGGCTGATGCCAATGGAGGGGGCGGTGCCAGATGTAGGGCTGCTGTCAGATGGTGGTGCAGCCACCGCCCACTCGGAGAGATCATCCTCGGACCCGTCAGCCTCATACTCTGTTGTGCCAGTCGACAGGTCCCCGGGTTCACTCTCCTCCGCCTCAGTCCCACTCGAAGTGCCAGCCCCGATGTCACCGCTGGCACTGGTGCTCGGTCCCTCCGCGCCGTCTGTGTCCATGTCTCCCTCCGTGTCCCCCGACGATGCTGTGGGCAGGGTGAAGAGAAAGAAATTAATCATACACCTGTATACATATGTCACATGAGTCAAATCTACTTAGGTTACAGTGCATAGCCTGAAATAAAGGATGAGTTACAACTACAAAACAAGGTACATATGTAGGCCCTGCAAGACACAGTTGTGTGACCCACCATGCCATGGAAAAACTATGGAGAGCATGACACAATAGCAAATGAGATGACATGGTATTCTGACTGAGGAGCAAGGCCCTGGGAACAATACAGCACTGCATCTGCACCACACAGCGTGGCAGGAAATTGGGATGAGCAGGGACCATATCCAGGAACTAGAGGCACATGCAGCATAGGTAATACTGATAACATGCCCACCCTGACTGGCACGCTGCACCTTGAGTGTATGTCCAGACAAACATCATACACTGGCCAGTCCGAGCAAGGAGATGACAGGTCTTGACATGTAGGCCATGGTCGCACCACCCACCCCCTACATGAGACAAATCTGTGGAGACACAGGAAGCACTTACATCTCTTAGTCTGGGTGAAATACACATGGGATGCAATAATTCAATATTGCACACCAAATACCCAAGGTGCGCCTGTCCAAATAATCATGTACAAATGGGTATCATCAGATGATTGCTACAAGACACACAGGCAATGGCCACCGTGAGTATGTACTTTGAAAATCAGGTCAGGCTGGACAGTGAACACTTGTAATACATCTCACGTCAATAAACATGGTGCCAGGGGACAATGGCACAGAGCACAACCTATGCTGTAGACACAGAGATAGTAGACATTCTCGGATTACACACATGATACCTAGGAAAAGATGCCCCTGGGGACAGTAGTGGCCACACAACTCCATGCTCCTGAATGGGAATGACTGCAACACACGCTAACATCCCTGCACTATGCGTAACGCACACTCATGCACATCATGTCACAGGCCACCACATGGGACATGCCTGCTGGAAGGCCTCGCACTCAAGAGATTAACTCCCATGTCTGAAATCAGCATTAGTGCCAACTGACATGGAACCCACAAGTCCAGAACTGGACAGGGCACAGGCAAGGTCACTAAACCTGTTACACACCACCCTCACACATGATGCTACAGGCATTGTACACTTGGAGAATGTGTCAGGCTACATGACTTTGTGATGGAGTGACTACACAGAGACCAGTGAACACATTGCAAGGTGGGGAAGGGAGGCAGGAGTGGCCTGCAACACTGTGGGTAACAGGATCTGCACAGCACCATAAACCCTGGAAGTGTATCCATGGAACAGTGCACTTACAAATGCTGGTGAAACACAACAAACACACACATGTACCTACCCCCTTCCGGCTGCTGCATCTCCTGTAGGCGCCTGGCCAAGTCAGGAAAGACCACCGCCAGCACACGTTTCTGGATGTGGGAGAGACGGCGGCGCCCGCGGTTCTTATGGCTCTCAGGTGAGTCCCCCAGCAGGACCCGTGCGATCCTCCGCGTCCAGCACCGGATATCCTGCCAGCGTTTCCTCACCTGGGGCAGGCGCCGCTTCCGACCATCCGCACTCCTCACGGCGCTGACGGCGTCCAGCCATATCTTCTCCTTGGCAGAGGCGTCTACCTGTGAGGATGGACAAGTGACACTACCTTAATACACCTGGCACATGTCACAGGGACACAGATTATAACACATTTGCTGTTTCCAACAAGGCATAGTATGCATCCAACGCATTGCACCTTTGTCATAGGGACATGATCCTCTGGGGGAAGGCCAAAAGCAGTACGTGCCATTTAAAGGACACAGGTGGAATGAGGGCAACTACACAAGCAATGCTCCAGGCTCACACTGTGCATCACACCCACCCCACCTGTCTCAGGGCACTGCTGGGAGGACTCTGCACCCACTCCTCCTGTCTCAGGGCACTGCTGGGAGTGATAGGCCCCCACCCCTCCTGTCTCAGGGCACTGCTGGGAGGACTCTGCACCCACCCCTCCTGTCTCAGGGCACTGCTGGGAGTGATAGGCCCCCACCCCTCCTGTCTCAGGGCACTGCTGGGAGGACTCTGCACCCATCCCTCCTGTCTCAGGGCACTGCTGGGAGGACTCTACACCCACCCCTCCTGTCTCAGGGCACTGCTGGCAGGACTCTGCACCCACCCCTCCTGTCTCAGGGCACTGCTGGGAGGACTCTGCACCCACCCCTCCTGTCTCAGGGCACTGCTGGGAGTGATAGGCCCCCACCCCTCCTGTCTCAGGGCACTGCTGGGAGGACTCTGCACCCACCCCTCCTGTCTCAGAGCACTGCTGGGAGTGATAGGCCCCCACCCCTCCTGTCTCAGGGCACTGCTGGGATTGATAGGCCCCCACCCCTCCTGTCTCAGGGCACTGCTGGGAGGACTCTGCACCCACCCCTCCTGTCTCAGGGCACTGCTGGGAGTGATAGGCCCCCACCCCTCCTGTCTCAGGGCACTGCTGGGAGTGATAGGCCCCCACCCCTCCTGTCTCAGGGCACTGCTGGGAGGACTCTGCACCCACCCCTCCTGTCTCAGGGCACTGCTGGGAGTGATAGGCCCCCACCCCTCCTGTCTCAGGGCACTGCTGGGAGTGATAGGCCCCCACCCCTCCTGTCTCAGGGCACTGCTGGGAGGACTCTGCACCCACCCCTCCTGTCTCAGGGCACTGCTGGGAGTGATAGGCCCCCACCCCTCCTGTCTCAGGGCACTGCTGGGAGTGATAGGCCCCCACCCCTCCTGTCTCAGGGCACTGCTGGGAGGACTCTGCACCCACCCCTCCTGTCTCAGGGCACTGCTGGGAGTGATAGGCCCCCACCCCTCCTGTCTCAGGGCACTGTTGGGAGGACTCTGCACCCACCCCTCCTGTCTCAGGGCACTGCTGGGAGGACTCTGCACCCACCCCTCCTGTCTCAGGGCACTGCTGGGAGTGATAGGCCCCCACCCCTCCTGTCTCAGGGCACTGCTGGAGGACTCTGCACCCACCCCTCCTGTCTCTGGGCACTGCTGGGAGACATCAGGCATTCCCCCCCCTGGGACCCCCCCCCTACAGTACATAGCATGTGTGTCACACCTGGACACAATGGCAGAAGTCACAGTCACAAAAAAGGGACACAGCCTGTGCCAGTGGACACTGAACTCACCTGATAACCTGGTCGCCCATACAGCATGGGGTACCGTGGGAGGATCACATCCACCAAAGCCATGTTCTCCTCCAGGGTGGATGGCTGTGACCTCTCCACAGCCCTTGACATGGTTCCAGGGAATCAGTAGCAGCAGCTGGGTCGTGGAATACAGAGATGTGCAGCCAAGTGCTCCCTCATGGGACCTGGCTGCCTTATATCTGCCTTGCTGGCCCATCTCATGCACAGGAGTACAGAGTGATTGGTCACTCACATTTGCATCCTATGTTTCCTCCAATCCCTTCAAACCTAGCAGTCTGTGGGTTCTCAATCAGTTTTTTTCTCCTGCATGATGTCAGCCCCACAAACACATTGCAACAAAGTACATTCATTCCAACTGACTTCTGCTGTGCACCTTCCTGAGCAAAATCAAAATTTGAACTTGGTCTCCATGACAACCAGCATGCATGTAGGCCTTAATACTTGTCCCTCATGTGTCCCCTATGTAATTTGGAGCTTCACACATAGGTACGGTGTGTTCTGGGGCCCTAGGGCACCCCAAATGCATAGCAACAGCCCGTACACGCGTGCCTATGTTCACTATCACTATGGGTGTCCTCGCGTATGCGTACACGTAGTTGTACGGGCCGTACACATGCCTGTACGCTCACTATCACTATGGGTGTCCTCGCGTATGCGTACTCGTAGTGGTACGGGCCGTACACACGCCTGTACGCTCACTATCACTATGGGTGTCCTCGCGTATGCGTTCTCGTAGTGGTACGGGCCGTACACACGCCTGTACGCTCACTATCACTATGGGTGTCCTCGAGTATGCGTACTCGTAGTGGTACGGGCCGTACACACGCCTGTACGCTCACTATCACTATGGGTGTCCTCGCGTATGCGTACTCGTAGTGGTACGGGCCGTACACACGCCTGTACGCTCACTATCACTACGTGTATGCATACGCGAGGACACCCATAGTGATAGGGAGAGTACAGGCGTGTGTACGGCCCGTACAACTACGTGTACGCATATGCGAGGACACCCATAGTGATAGTGAGCGTACAGGCGTGTGTACGGCCCGTACAACTACGTGTACGCATACGCGTGGACACCCATAGTGATAGGGAGAGCACAGGCGTGTGTACGGCCCGTACAACTACGTGTACGCATACGCGAGGACACCCATAGTGATAGTGAGCGTACAGGCGTGTGTACGGCCCGTACAACTACGTGTACGCATACGCGTGGAAACCCATAGTGATAGGGAGAGCACAGGCGTGTGTACGGCCCGTACAACTACGTGTACGCATACGCGAGGACACCCATAGTGATAGGGAGAGCACAGGCGTGTGTACGGGCCGTACCACAATGGGTGTTCTTGCGTATGCGTACTCGTAGTGGTACGGATCGTACACATGCCTGTACGCTCGCCATCACGATGGGTACACATACGGCAGCACTCCCATAGTGATATGGGAACGTACACAGGCTCTCTTAGCAGCAGTACGGTGGTTTTCACACATCACAGTGGTGACAGGCAGCACACAGGAAGGAATGGGCGGACATACTTGTCCATGGATGGACATACTTGTCCATGAATGGACATCAAGGCATTGTCTGTGCATTACTACATGTGTGGGGCACAGGTGTGACAGGCTGTGATGTGGCACATTACTCCTGAGTCGAGAAGGCACCAGATGTATGATGAGATGTGTACAGATGTAATGTGTGACGGTGCAATGTGTGCCAGGCATGCCCTTGACTCCTTGGACATGTGTGCATGTCGTACTGCACACTTGGGATGACCGACACTGGCATGGCACGGACACCAACACACGGAAGTGTCCCCTGATGCCCGTTACAGGGGTTACCACACCTGACTTGTCACTACCCACGGTGCACAATGTGACTATGTCATGTATGTGTGGGGGCTTCCCATTTGGTTGATGTTGGAGCACCCTCAAAAGCTGCAGCTGTTGCAGCAACCAACATGTGTCTGTGTGTAGATTGACATTGCACACTGTTCCGCACACCATGCCACATGTGGTTTCGGATGTGAGGTGCGCATGTATGCATGGGACACGGAGTAGCGTGACAAGGACATGTCTGCATCCTCTCAATGAATGTGTGGTGAGTCATGACATGTGCACCTTCATGGCAAGGTGTGTGGGCTGTCCCAGTGTAATGTCATGTGACCTGTGGCTCTAGTGTTCCGCTACCAGTCTCTGCAATCGGCCTCCTACTTCTGCTGATGTGTGGGTGTATGTCACTCCTGTCTTGCGTCTGGCTGTTCACTTGCACTGGGACACAGCTAATCCCATGGCATGGCATGGGGAGGTTCTCAATCTCCGTGTGTAGCTGGGTCTTGGTAGGAGTGTCACCTGGCAGGCATACGTGTCCAGGGCATGTGGCACATACCTCACTCTGTATGTAGCATATGTGTATAGACAGAATAACATATGCTCAGTACAAATGATTTGTTGTTGTGGTGCACTCACTCTTACTTGTCACTTCCAAATTACTGCAGAGCGCCGCCTCTTCCCCGAGCAATGCCGGACTTGGCTGCCATGCGGGAGAATGATCGGATCCGGTGCTACCGCTTCCCACGACGGTTGATTCTGGAGTTGACGGCGAGACTGGCACCACACCTGCAACCGCTGCACAGGTATCCTACGGCAGCTGAAGGTAATGGCAGCCCTACATTTTCTAGCCACGGGTACCTTTCAAAATACCATAGCTCATGTTGGTGGCATGTCCCAGAGCATGTTCTGCCGTGTGCTGCATGATTTCTTAGAGGCCATGTTGATTAACCTGGATGACTTCATCAAGTTCCCAACCCCTGAACAGATGACTGGGGTCAAGCGTGGATTCTATGCCCTGGGAGGGATGCCCCATGTCATTGGGTCCATAGATGGGACACATGTAGCTTTGGTACCACCACACACATGGGAGGTAGCGTACCGCAATCGGAAGCACAACCACTCCATCAATGCCCTTGTGGTGTGTCTGTCCAACATGGTGATTTCACATGTCTGTGCTCGTTTTCCAGGATCAGCACACGATGCCTACATCCTGAGGCGTAGCAGGATGCCTGAAATGATGATGCAGCTGCGCAACGAACGAGCATGTGTTGTTGGTGGGTACAGTCTGTCTGTCCTGTATTTTGCATAGCCTACCAGCACGACCGCTTCAACACTTCTAACGATGTCCATGTGCTTCCCATGTAGGGGACGCTGGCTATCCCAACATGCCATGGCTGCTCACACCTCTCCGCAACCCCATCACGCCGGCCCAGCTCCGCTACAACACCGCCCATGGCCGGACAAGGCGAGTGATAGAGAGGACGTTTGGCCTGATGAAGAGCCGATTTCGGTGCCTCCACAAGACCGGCGGCGCACTCCCATATGCCCCGGCGAAGGTCTGCAAAATCTTCATGGTCTGCTGCATGCTGCACAACATGGCAGTTGAGAAAGCTGTGCCACTCATCCTGGATCAACATGACGAGGACCATCCACCAGTGGAGGACGAAGGGCTTGGCAATGGGGATAGTGATGTGGAGGATGTGGAGCCGCAAGAGGACATCTGGACTCGGCTCATACGCGACTTCTTTGCTTAGTGGTGAGTACCAGTGTCTGAGTGTGCACACATTGCTCCACGTGTGGCATGTGTTGTGATGTGTGTCTCCACCTGCATGTATGGCACGTGAGTCAGAGGTGTGTGTGGGTGTGTCACTGGAGTGATGGTGGCAGTGATGGTTGTATTTCCCCAGTCATAATTGTGACCTAGCATGTTGTCATCCATACATGTGTCGAGTAAATGCACATGCAAGTGGCTGTGCTTTTTGTGGCTGACTTCTTGTGTGTCTCTCTTCCCAAGGTACTTGCGCATGCCGTTTGCTGGTTGCATTGTTGTGGCACTGCTATTCCTCATGGACACGTCATCGTGGGCTGACTCAGCGTTACAGGCACGGACACGTTTGGAAGTCTCCATAGGGTAAGGGATGCATCAGGGGTGCATTGGGTGTGGCAGTTGTTCACGATGTATGCACACTGCCCCTGTCGATGTTTGGTTCCTCTGCAGACATGTAGCATCTCCATGGTACACATAACATGCAGCATGCAGCTGGGTACACCTGAATAGATGGTCAGACTTGTTGACAGTCATCAGTGATGGGATAGTGGATTGTGATGATGGCATCAATGTGTGTAACACTGCCCTCGGACACATACGGTTTGCATTGGCTTGACATGGTGTGGGACTTCTACATCAGCGGATCAATGGTGTATGGCAGTCTCTCCATGAGCAGCTGTGGGTGTTTAGCTGTTGGCCGACAATTGTGTGCCAGTTCCATGGCTATCACGCATTTGTGCTGCAGAAGGGGGGTGCCAGTGTTGGACCCACATGTTACTCCACATGATGTGTTCATGGCGTACTTCAAGTTGCCTCTGCAATCCCGAAAACATGACTAATAAAGCTGTCCCTATGCCTCCAAGGTGCCTCTTCTCAGTCAATGCTGGTGTGTTGCCACGGTGCATCCAGCATGTCTGGCATGGTTTTCCCGGATAGTGGCTATGTGTCGATGTGTCGAGTAGCAAGATGCAAGCTGTGTGTGTGGGCTGAGACTGTGTATTGGGCATGATGTCCATGACTGTGTGGGTATTGTGACATGTGCCATCCCCATGCATCCAACGTTGGCCAGGCCCCCATTCTCTGCATCCACCGGACTCAAGCTTGCAGGACATGGTTCTGCCACCTGTCTACACATACCTGGGTGCCCCCCAGGACACTCCACATGATCCCTGACCTCTGCGCATGACTGTTGCTGTACTCAATGTGTCTGTCAGCACGGTTGTGCGGCCACCCCCTCAGCTGGTTGGGCCCATCACGGGTGTGTATGGTGCTCCATGTCTTGCCTAATACACTGTGACCCGTGTGTCCTGTGCCAGACTCAGGCCCCAGGGTGTGGATGGTTGAAGTCAAAAGAGAACTCAGGCATGTTTAGACTTTACAAGACACATGTAAGGTAATAATGCAACCAGCAGGCATCTTCTCTTCATGGTGTGATATTTTATTTTGGGGGGGGGGGGATAAAGTGAGGGGCTTTCCGGGAGTTTGGAATCCAAAGTTCAGTAGGGGAGTTGGTGTCCTTGCCATTGGAAATCCTCATTGTCCATGCCACAGTCTTTGTCAACATTGGTCAGACAGTGACCAGCAGGGCCATGTGGCAGAGAATGTCTCTTGATGCTGTGATGCTGTTGCTCCAGTGGGCCAGGTGCCAGGCCAGGTGTCCTGGGAGATGGTGATGTTGCACCGACCCTCACGGTCTTTTCCGTGGATGACCCGCCCTCCTGCGGGGACCCTCAGAAGCAGGCCGTGACAACGTCTGGGATGCTCCATCGGATGTTTCCTCCTCCTCCTCCTGATCCCTCCCTGTGGGTGGTGATGTTCTCCGCCTTCTGGCACAGGGAGGGTCGGCCATGTTGTCGGCCATCCGACGGAGTGTATCGTGAATTCCCGTGTATGCCGTCACGAGCTCAGCCTGTCCGTCCTCCATCCTCCGTTGGTGTTGCAGTAGACAGGCATGTAGCTCTGCATGTTGCTGGGCCTGCTGGGTCTTGATCCCCTCGAGGACGGACACAACCTGGGCCAGGCCCGTGGTGTCCTGCCGGTATGTGTCCAGGATGTTTTGGACATGGGAATACACCGGTTCCGCAGCCAACTGGTCAGGCTGGCGCCTCCGCCGTCCTCCACTCCCACCACCCCTGCCCACTTGCACCTGGCCTGCCCTTGTGGGCACATCGGGTCTCCGGGACCCCTGAGGGGTGGCATTTGCGTTGTCGCCTGCCTCCGCCTGGGTGCCCGGGACACCGTGTCCCTCCTGGCCAGCCTGGCTGCTTTGTGTTGGTGGGGCAGGGATACTGGGTGTCTCCTGGGATGTGGCAGGAGTGGGGGTGGTGGTTGGCCCCGTTGTTCCTGACGCAGGTGCTGCAGGTGGTTGGACACCAGAGGGGCCAGGTTGGTCGGGGTCGTCCACAGAGTGGTGAGAGTCGTCGCTGCCGGTGGGATCGGCCTCCCGCAGATCCGGGTCCTGTGAGTCTTCCCCCCCAGTGTTGGGGGGTGAACCACGACGTTGACCTGTGTGTGAGAGAGACAATGTTAATTTTGGTCCATGCAACATCCATGTTTCATCAGTTTCAACGTTTGCATATTTCCTCTTGGAATTAGGATCTGTCTTGCATTCCACTCACAGTGCACTTGTGCATGGGTGTGTCCCTTGTGCACCACTTTGGCCCCTTTAACTATGTGTGGCACAGTCGTACTTGCTGCGTCAAGTGTGACTGCAGTCAGCAGTGGAGTGGGCAGGTGTGGCGAGCCATGCATTGGCGCCTTCCGTATAGCACTGTACATGTGCACATGGAGTGGATCCACACACTTATATAATGCAGGTAGCTGTCGTTGTGCTCGTGAACAGGTTGTGAGATGGCCCTGTGTTTGGCCATGGAGAAGAGGGGGGGTTCTGGCACTGGCCACCCTTGGCTACATGCACGCAGTCTACCTGCTGACGAGCAGACATTCCCACACACCACACGGCTGATTTGCTCTCCCTGTGTCTCCCTCCCTCTCTGTCCCCCTCTCCCTCCCTCCGTGTGTCAGCCTCCTCCCTCTGTCCGTGTCCCTGTGTCTCCCTCCCTCTCTGTCCCCCTCTCCCTCCCTCTCTGTCCCCCTCTCCCTCCCTCCGTGTGTCAGCCTCCTCCCTCTGTCCGTGTCCCTGTGTCTCCCTCCCTCTCTGTCCCCCTCTCCCTCCCTCTCTATCCCCCTCTCCCTCCCTCTGTGTGTCACCCTCTGTCACCTCAGCCCAGCTTCCTGGGCACACACTGTTAGCAGATCTTTGAATGGCCCTTGGCTTGTTGATGTGAGTTTGTTTCTGATCTCCAGGCACCCATTGGGTGTAGTGTGTGTCTCAGCGCTGCTGCTGTGGTGGTGTGTGCTGCCACTCTTTCACAATGTTGGCTGTTCATTAGCTGCTGTCATGTGCAAAACAGTGCCTTCACCCCCATGTGTTGATGCAAGGCGTCCGCCATTTGCTGGAGAGTCGTTCCTGTGTGGGGACACAGTGTTTGTATGGCTGTGACCTAGGCCATATGGGCAGAGGGCATTGTTGTCTGCTTCTGAGTTGCACTATGTGCATTTTGGGGCCCACCCTCCTGCCATCCGGGTTACCGTGTCATGTGTTGGTGTCTTCTGTGGCCTGTGACTTGACATTGTCCAGCTGGGTGCATGGGGCATGGTGGCGGCAGTGGCATGTGCGTGTTCATGGAGTGTGGTTGAGTCATGCGATAGCTTGGGGTGGTTTTGTGCCTGTTAGTGATTTTGGTTGTGGATGACGTTCCCCCCATGTGAGGTGCGTTGTTTGTGTACTCACCCGGGTCTCGGAGTCCTCCTAATCCTTCGACTGCCTCCACCGGCTGTATGGCCATCACCCTCTCCTCCCAGGGCTGGTAGTGTACGGGTCTGCGGGAGGGCCCTCCTCCAGTGGCGTTGGCCTGGTTGTGTTCCTCCAGCATTTTGGCTCGGACCCTCCTCCGCAGATCGTACCACCTGGCTTGGCATTCATGCCTGGTCCTTCTGGTGTCCGCAACAGCATTCACAGCATCGACGATGGTCTGCCACATGGCTGTTTTTGCTGCAATGCTGGTCTGTCTGACCAATGTTCCAAAGAGCTGTGGCTCGACTCTGAGGATTTCATCAACAAGGACCTCCAACTCTCGGTTACTGAACTTTAGATTCTTGTTAGTGGGCATGGTGAGGGGTGTGGGTGTGGATGGTGGGGGGGGTGTGGATGGTTGTGGGTGTGTGGGTGTGGTTGTGCAGGTGTGTGTGTGTGAATGTGATGAGGGGGTGTTTGTGAAGGTGGTTGTGTGAAGGTGTGCAAGTGTAAGGTGTGGTGAAGCTTGTAGTATGGTTCTGTGGTGTCTGGCAGCAGTGAGTCTGTTGCAAAGGCTCATGGTTTGTGTGTGTGGGCCCTTTTTATTGGTCCATTGGTGGGTGTGTCTGTGTTTGAAGTTTGGGTGGGTGTGTTATAAGGAGTGGTGGTGTTTTGGGCCTCTGTTTGTTTTTGGCAGTTGCAGGTCAGTGAATGTGTTTTTTTAGTGTTGGTTGGCCATGTTTAGTGGCTTTGTGCCATTCGAATAGTGTATTCTTGTGTTGTTTTGTTTTGTCCTGGTTGTGTACGTGCGTTTTGAGCGTGTCTACGGTGTGTACATGGGCCATTTGGTTGTACGGTGCTGTCCTTGTGTGTGGCTTGGTACGACTCGTACATGCGGTTGTGATGTTGGGGCCTGGGGTGCGCTCCTTACTTAGGAGGTTGTGGTGGGGGTGCGACTCTGACGTACAGGGGTGTACATGCATGGGGGTAGGACATGTACAGGGGTGGGGGTACGACGCGAACGTACTGGGGTGTACATACACGGGGGTACGACACGTACACGGGTGGGGGTATGACGCGAACGTACTGGGGTGTACATGCACGGTGGTACGACACGTACAGGGGTGGGGGTATGACTCGAACGTACTGGGGTGTACATGCACGGTGGTACGACACGTACAGGGGTGGGGGTACGACTTGAACGTACTGGGGTGTACATACACGGTGGTACGACACGTACAGGGGTGGGGGTATGACTCTGACGTACAGGGGTGTACATGCACGGGGGTAGGACACGTACAGGGGTGGGGGTACGACGCAAACGTACTGGGGTGTACATACACGGGGGTACGACACGTACACGGGTGGGGGTACGACGCAAATGTACTGGGGTGTACATGCACGGTGGTACGACACGTACAGGGGTGGGGGTACGACTCGAACGTACTGGGGTGTACATGCACGGTTGTACGACACATACAGGGGTGGGGGTACGACTCGAACGTACTGGGGTGTACATGCACGGTGGTACGACATGTACAGGGGTGGGGGTACGACGCGAACGTACTGGGGTGTACATGCACGGTGGTATGACACGTACAGGGGTGGGGGTACGACTCGAACGTACTGGGGTGTACATACACGGTGGTACGACACGTACAGGGGTGGGGGTACGACTCTGATGTACAGGGGTGTACATGCACGGGGGTACGGCACGTACAGGGGTGGGGGTACGACTCTGACGTACAGGGGTGTACATGCACAGGGGTAGGACACGTACAGGGGTGGGGTACGACGCGAACGTACTGGGGTGTACATGCACGGTGGTACGACACGTACAGGGGTGGGGGTACGACTCTGACGTACAGGGGAGTACATGCACGAGGTAGGACACGTACAGGGGTGGGGGTACGACGCAAACGTACTGGGGTGTATATACACGGGGGTACGACACGGACAGGGGTGGGGGTACGACGCGAACATACTGGGGTGTACATGCACGGTGGTACGACACGTACAGGGGTGGGGGTACGACTCGAACGTACTGGGGTGTACATACACGGTGGTATGACACGTACAGGGGTCGGGGTACGACTCTGACGTACAGGGGTGTACATGCACGGGGATACAACACGTACAGGGGTGGGGGTACGACGCAAACGTACTGGGGTGTACATGCACGGTGGTACGACACGTACAGGGGTGGGGGTATGACGCAAACGTACTGGGGTGTACATACACGGGGGTACGACACGTACAGGGGTGGGGGTACGAGGCGAACGTACTGGGGTGTACATGCACGGTGGTACGACACGTACAGGGGTGGGGGTACGACTCGAACGTACTGGGGTGTACATACACGGTGGTACGACACGTACAGGGGTGGGGGTACGACTCTGACGTACAGGGGTGTACATGCACGGGGATAGGACACGTACAGGGGTGGGGGTACGACACAAACGTACTGGGATGTACATGCACGGTGGTACGACACGTACACGGGTGGGGGTTCGACGCGAACGTACTGGGGTGTACATATACACGGTGGTACGACACGTACAGGGGTGGGGGTACGACTCGAACGTACTGGGGTGTACATGCACGGGTGGGGGTTCGACACGTACACGGGTGTACATACAGGGGGGGGTGTGTACATTAACGGGGAGTGCGACTCGAACATATGGGTGCTGGGGGGAGTGTTGTGCACGTATGCGGGGACATGTCTCCATGGTTGCAATGGGAGTTCGGTGCGGACGGTGTTTTTACCATACGGTTGTGAGATCGGACGCACGGGTTGGATCGTGATTCCTCGGTCGGACTTGACTTTTCACATTTGTACGGTAAATTGTCCGAGGACGTGTCGGACACATTTTCCGACCCGAGGACGTGTGGGGAAATATTCCGACTGCAGTTCGTATGGACTTTTTACCATGCGAATCGTGATTGCCAGTTTGTACGGCACTTGTACGATTCGTACGGTAAAAAGACCGGATACGAGTCGTACAGGGAATTTTTTTACTGGATCGTAATCGGCACCAGTGTGTCCATTCTCATCAAAACCATAACATATCGTTTCAATTAGGATAACAACAGAACGATTTATATGTTTGCTTTATGTGCCTCCAAGGTAAGGCACCGGTGACAGCCAGGGAGGTGCAGGAAAAATTGAATGATCCTTAAAAAATGAATGCTGGGGTGCATCAATAGCCTAACAGACCTATGGCAGGCAAGGGAAAATGGAATAACCCTTAAAAAACGAATGCTGGTGTGAGCCTATGGCAGGCAGGGGCTGCATGGGAAAATGACATAATCCTTAAAAAATGAATGCTGGTGTGCACCTATGGCGTAAGAGTTCTATGGCAGGCAAGGTATGCTGAGGAAAATAGAATACTTCTTGAAATGGAAGGCAGGGTGTGTAGGGGAAAATGACATAGGGCCCAATTATGAGTTTGGTGGTCCAAGGACAGCCAAACCCATGGTGGCACAACAAAGGCGATCCAGCCATTGCTGCACCAGCAGTCCAACCACCGGATACAACTTAGGCAGTCAAACTGCCATGGCACTAATCCCTGGCAGTGGTTGGGTGGTCTGAGGGCCGCAATATGCTGGTGGTGCCCTGCAGCACCGCCAAGTCTAGTACAACTTGACTCATGGCCAGCGGTCTCATGGGGGTTCTTACTCCATGAAACTGCTGGCGGTGAGAAAAGAAAGGGGGCCCTACGCATGGGGGTACATGCAGGAGGGCACATGATGCACCTCCCCTGTGTGTATGCACCCCATTCCTACACAGCATGGACTGCACAATCCATGCCTACACTCCCCTGCACCGCACCGCCGCTGGACCGCCACACCACCCACCTGCCAGACCACAATAATAATCATTATCTGGCGGGAGGGTGGTGGCTTTGTTTAGCAGTTTGGGAGCTGGACGGTGGTGTGGCGGCCCACTCCCACACAGCCAAACTCATAATCGGGTCCATAATCCTTAAAAAAATAATGCTGGTGTGCGTCAATGACCTAAGAGACCTATAGTAGGCAAGAGGTGCAGGGCAATATGGAATAATCTTTAAAATAATTAATACTGGTGTGCGTCTCTGGGAGGCAGCAGGTGCAGGGGAACATGACATAATCCTTAAAAAAATTAATGCTGGTGTGTGCCTATAGCCTAAGCGACTAATGGCTCGGAGGGGATGCAGAGGGAAATTTCATTATCATTAAACAATTTATGCTGTTTTGAGCCTATGGTCCACAATACCTATGACAGGCAAGGGGTGCAAGGGAAAATGAAATAATACTTACAATTAATGCTGGTGTGTGCCTATGGCCTAAGAGACTTATGGCATGTAGGCGGTCAGGAAAAAATTGAATAATCCTTCAAAAAATAAATGAAGGTGCGCACCTATGGCCTAAGAGACTTATGACATGAAGGGGGTGCAAAGAAAAATCAAATGATGTAAAATAAAGTCATTGTTGGTGTCTCGCTAGGGACTATGAGAAACGCTTTGGGAGGCAAGGAGCGGCAGGGGAAAATGGAAAAATTCATATGATACTATGATACCCCTCACTTGCCACCCTGGGAAAGGAAAGACAGCTTGCAGTTCTGCCGCTTATGTGGAGTCAGCAAGAAAGGCATTATTCATGTTGTCTGCATTTGCCCCAATTTAAAGGACATTAGGCACTGCCTATTACGCCCATTTTTTAAGCGGCACGGTATCCGGACCTGTAGGCAGGCAGTAAAGCGGTGCTTCAATCAAGTTGAGACACAGCTAAACTGCTGGCTCACTACATTTTTCAATCTAGTAGCAAAAAGGCACAAAAGCATGTTGCATGTGGGTCACTAAAACATAAATGAACAGGGCTTTGCTTGACGTCAGCTTGAAACATCGAAAGTCGTACCTATGGATTTCTGGCGCCCAATTAACAATGTAACAACATGGAAATGAACAGCCTGTATCCAGACCAACAGTGCTAGAGTTAGCACCATTTTGGTACAGACACTCAAGAAACGTTAGCATTGTTATAGTCCTGTGCAACTGTAAATAAAGTATAAAGAGTAGAGTACTAGCACTTTAAAATCAGCCCAACCTAAGAAACTCCGTCCAGCTTATCAGACCATGAGGCATAAGCACTTTAAGATTAGCAGAAGAACATCATGACGGACTGCGTAACCCAAATAAAACTCAAGAGTGGATTTTTTTAATATTAACTAGTTTGCAAACGGCCATTTAATCCAGGATAACTACAACCAGCCTACTTGATCCAGGAAAATTTGTACCGTAGGACTTCCTAATCCAAGAAATCATGTTTAGCCACCATAGCCCAGACGCAAAATCATCTTAAGAACTAATGATGAACTTAAAACCGAATTGTGCAATGTTATATAATGCTTAGGGAAGGATTTAAAATTGTGTCTTGACTCTGTAAGTCACTGCCCAGATTAGGACAATTACAAACCGTTTACCTGCTTTAGAAGTTCAAGCACCTTACAATCTATTCGATCAAGATCAGCCATAAATTGTTTCCCTGACCTTGATACACTTGCACTTTGATATTTACTGATGAGTAGCAATTGAACCGTGTAATTCTAAAGAAGTAATTTACATGAATTTTAATAATGTTTTATTGTTGCAAAGGTTTTAATTAATCATGCATAATAAACTTACTTACTGCCATATGATACCATGCAAACACTGTACAAACATCCTACATTGATCCTCAAGCACATTCATTTTATATCAGGGAAAGAGTGAGGCATCACCTTCCTCTATCAATATTCTTAGAAAATGGCTTTCAAAACTGGAGAAAAGGATTTAACACACTGGCTGGATATACAAAATGACCTCCAGCCACATTGTCCAAACAACAGCAAGCAAGAAAACATGGAAAATGAAAGAACATACGAAGGTCTATGCAAAAGTATACTGGCTGGTTACACAAAGTGGTCGCCGGACACATTATCAAACAACAACAACAAGGAATGGAAAACAAAGAACACATGTAGGCCTATGGCAAAAGCACATTGGCTGGCTACTAAAAATGGCTGCCGGCCCCATGTTCAAACAACAACAAACAAGAAGGCATAGACAACAATAAACACATGCAGGCCTCTCAGAAAAATACACAGGCTGGGTGCACAAAGTGGTTGCTGGCCACATGTTCAAACAATTTCAAGCAAGAAGGCATGGACAAGATAGAAAACATGCAAGCCTATGGCAAAACCCCACTGCCAACTACCCAAAATGGCTGCCATTCACAACTAAGGAGGCATGGACAGCAAAGAATGCAGACCTATGGACACTGACTACACAAAATAGCTGCCGACCACATGGGATGGAGAACATTGAGAAAATGGTGGCCTATGGCACATACACTACCCAGACAAAAAAATTGCCAATTTGCCAACAAACAAAGGAGGTATGGTAAACAAAGCTGAAAACACTATCATTAATTAAGCAATGCCAAAAACAAAAATGTAGTCAACTATAAAATGTGTCCAATAACATGCATCTTCCATCCTGCCAAGGCAGCATCAGAATATTATCACACCAAAATACACTTTTTGCAGAAAGAAAGCATGAAATACATTTTGCATTTAAACTAATGCCATTTTGGCCTAAATCAAAGATGTTTTCAGACAACATACACTACAGAAACCTTTGTTTCATCTATTTTATAAAATGTACAAACCAGAAAATGTACTTGAATGTGCAACCTTTTTTTTAACCTTATGAAAGCTAAAACATTGAATGCAAGAAAATAGGCCCCTACTGCAACCCTAGGCCAACCACTGCAAGCACAATCAAATTAAAAAAATTATTAAAAGGTGCAAATATATATTAATGCCAGTCAGTAACTTTATTTCGGCCGCTAGGACCATAAAAGTACATCATTACAAAAAATCACAGCCGCGTTAAAAAAGATAAAAAGCAAATGCACTCACAATCATGTATCTACAATCAATACAGATATAAAATAGTATCATTCCATTTCTTGAAATCAGTTAAAACGCTCGTTGAGTTGATTACAAGCTAAAATTATCAGTATAAAAAGCAGTAGATGAAGCGGAAAACTGGGACGAAGATCCCTGTTAGCTAAACCCACGTATTGCCTATTAAAATAGCATTTCATGGTACAACCCACAATATCACTCCGCCTGTGCCACATGCTATTTAGAAAGTGCGATACAGCAAATACGATTGGGGGGTGGATATCATATTTCAGTATTCAATAAGCCTCCAAGCAGTGTCTAAACCCTAGATTTCTGCATATTGAATTAACCAACGTTTGCGCGGCGGGTGGTATGCAGGGCAGAAAAACAATACGTGGATTTCAGACTTTACCCTGTAGTTGCACGCAGGACAATCTTCCTTGTTTTCTGTGGTCCATCTGCTGGTAAAACTCATTAGTGGAAGGTTCCCCAGTCTAAATTGCATACACAATTTCCTGGCCAGGGGGGGTAAATCACATCCAGGAAGGATTCTTTCCTATATACAGCCTTTACTTGGAGGAACTCTGCTGTCATCCGACCGCTGGTAGTACTTTCCGGGAGGGATGATAGATTTAATTGCCTATAGTGCTGCACTAGATCTAGCCTGGCTATTGATAGGCACAATGTTGGGTGTTTTCCAGAGGTCCTGCCTTCCTAGCCTAACAGAGAGATCCCTTATGTGGGAAAGTCACGGTATTTTCTTGTTAGTTGGAATGGAGAGGATCTCCCTGAGCTCTGCTCTGTAGAAGGACAGTTCCGGTGTCACCCATACCCTACGCCAGAATGTAATGGGCCTGAGGGCAATCTCTTCATCAATGGGCCTCATGCCCAGGTCCATACGGAGGGGAACTAGGGGGTGCTACAAGGAAGGCCCAGTAACTGCCTCATGAAGTTGTTCTTTGTTTTCAATAGATTGGAGTAAGAACAGCGCCCCCACAGTTCAGCCCCATATAAGGTGGCCCCCCTTGATTGGACTTTATATATTTCAACAACGGGGGCGACGGGCTTGAACATGGAGGATCTGTACATTTTCATAATCCCCCCCACCGTCTGTGTTAACTTGAGTCTTGCCTTGGCCAGTTGGGAATCCCACTCAAAGTGTTCTGATAGTGTGATACCCAAGTACTCGAATATCCTCACCCTATCTAGAGGTGTACCATTTAGGGAGGGATTTGGGCGGGTGGTTTTAGGGGGATTGAAGACCATATATTTGGTCTTCGTTAAATTGATCTCCAAGCCCCTCATGTTACAGAACTCCGCAAAGCCGTCCAGGGTACTTTGTATACCCGTTGGGGATTTGGACAATAACAAAGTATCGTCCGCAAACATCAACACGGGAACCTTCCCCGAGACTAGCTTTGGGGCATCATTATCTTTGATGTTATTGAGATGTTAAATGAGCCCATTAATATAGAGACAGAATAGAGTGGGGGCGAGCACACACCCCTGGCGTACCCCCTTTTTGACAGGGAAGCTTGCAGAGAGTTCTCCATATTTTCCACATCTTACTTGTGCATAGTTCCCTGCATGTAACCTCACTAGCACATTAAGAAGGTATGGTGGAATCCTGAGGTCAGGTAGTACTTTCCAGAGTTTCTTCCTTGGAACCAAATCAAAGGCTGACTTCAGATCGACGAATATAAGGTAGAGGCTGCCACCCTCTATGGTCACTGTTTTCCAGAAAAGTAGTAGTAATCTGAATATCTGGTCAAAAGTTGATGTATTAATGCATTCCCTCTATCAAACAACACCCTTATCCACCTTATCATCAGAAGCCATGGGCTCAACATCATCTCCTACGACGACAACACCCAACTCATTCTCTCCCTAACAAAAGGCCCTACGACCATTAAAGACAGGTTCCAAAGTTGCATGAAGAATGTGGCCATAGGAATGAATAACAACTGTCTCAACCTCTACACAGACAAGACAGATGCTCCCATCTTAAGGAAAGGAAGGGACACCCTATGGAACAACAAATAGAGGCCACCTGAGCTGGGCCCTACCCCGAACCCACCGAGCATGGCCGCAATCTCTGCATCATCCTCGACAGCCTACAATCCAGAAAGAAGCAGGTCAGTGCTGTCTCCTCCACTTGTTTCCTCACCGCCCAAATGGTAAGGAGGGTCTTTAGATGGCTCCAGTCCAAAACCAGGCAAACTTTCACGCAAGCTCTTGTCACTAGCAGACTCGACTATGTAGGAATCACCGCCCAACTCCTGAACAAACTCCAGACCATCCAGAATACAGCAGCCAAACTTATCCTCAACTTCCCTAGACAAACTCACATCATCCCTCACCTGAAGAAACTCCATTGGCCACCGGTTGGGAAGATATGCCAGTTCAAGCTGTTCACCCATGCTTATAAGGCACTACTTAACGAAGGACTGGCATACCTCAACAAATGAGTGTATTTCCACCAACCTATTAGGGAGATCCATTACAGATCACTCTCCCTAGCAGCTACTTAGCGCATCTGCTAAGCAAATAGCAGAGGCTGCTCCTTTTCCCACCAGGCGTCCAAGACCTGGATCACCCCCCCTGCACCTCTGAGCATCACTGTTGCTCCAACAGTTCGGGAAGGACCTCAAGACCTGAATGTTCAGCCAATAGGAACTGGCTGTGTGATCCCACAGCAGGACCCCACAACACCTTGAGAGCCTCACTGGTAAAGCGGCTGCGGTTTACAAATCTTGATTGAATGATTGATCCAAAAGTTTTTTAACTTACTTGTTGTGGTGTCACAAAAACAAGTCCTTAAAATCCAATGGTATATATTCAGTAGGAATTGCAGACAAAGAGAGTGATCCTTTCACATCAAAATCCAAATGAAGAATGACCAGGAGTTGGACAAAGCACTGGGAGGAGACTTCTGGATATCAAGAGGAAGGTGGAGTCTCTGTAGCACTTCCTTCCTGTTGAAAACAAAAGTAAAAAAAATGCTTTTAGCACTAAAAAACTACCTAAACCATTCATTTGAGTAGAATATTTACTCAAAAAATTATTTTAAAAGTTGATTTGTCTGCTTCTGGAGTAGATAATCTACTTGAGAAGCAGACCCGACTGCTCACGATTGCCGGTGTAACAAATGGAGCCGGAAGGCTCTGTGGTGACTAGAAATCGCACCAAGGGCTAGCAAATCTCACTTCCACTCACAAACGAGTGTTGTTGAAACCTCACATTGTTCCTAGTTATTAATTACGGATCACTGACAAAATATCGAGAAGGAGAATATCGACCTACAAAAATATCGAGGAAAAAATATAGAATGCCAAAATATTGAATCCCTATCTCCAAACAGGTAAGTACAAAGATATAGAATCCATAATATCGTTGTAAAAAATATAGTTAGTCAAAATATCGAATTTTTTAAATGTCTTAAAAGTAATGTAAAATTAATGAAATAATACATATAATTACATAAAACATACTTAAAAATACTTAAATAACTTTAAAATTAATAAATAATTAATGTAAGTAAAAAAAAATTTAAAACCTATATATTAACGTAATATTAATAAAAAAAAATCAATATTTATTGCGTAGGATAGCGGGCGGGTAATATTTACTATTACCACTCCAGTAAGTGCAATAGTAGGGAAAGCGTTGGATTGCTGGAGGGTAAAAATTACTATTCCCACTCAAGAGAGTGCAACAGTAGGGAAAGCGTTGGATAGCAGGACGGTAAAAATTACTAATCCCACTCCAGAGAGTGCAATAATAGGGAAAGCATTAGATAGAAAAATTACTATTCCCACTCCAGAGAGTGCAACAGTAGGGAAAGCGTTGGATAGCGGGATGGTAAAATTTACTATTCCCACTCCAGTGAGTGCAACAGTAGGGAAAGCGTTGGATAGCGTAGGGGTAAAAATTACTATTCCCACTCCAGAGAGTGCAACAGTGGGGAAAGCGTTGGATCGTGTAGGGGTAAAAATTACTATTCCCACTCCAGAGAGTGCAACAGTAGGGAAAGCGTTGGATAGCGGGAGGGCAAAATTTACTATTCCCACTCCAGTGAGTGCAACAGTAGGGAAAACGTCAATGCCGTAGGGGTAAAAATTACTATTCCCACTCCAAAGAGTGCAACAGTAGGGAAAGCGTTGGATAGCGTAGGGGTAAAAATTATTATTCCCACTCCAGTGAGTGCAATAGTAGGGAAAGCGTTGGATAGCGTAGGGGTAAAAATTACTATTCCCACTCCAAAGAGTGCAACAGTAGGGAAAGTGTTGGATAGCGTAGGGGTAAAAATAATTATTCCCAATCCAGTGAGTGCAATAGTAGGGAAAGCGTTGGATAGCGTAGGGGTAAAATTGACTATTCCCACTCCAGTGAGTGCAATAGTAGGGAAAATAATAATTTCATATTTTATTAAAAATAAATTCATTATTAAAACCCAAAAAATATGTATTAAAATTAATTACCAATCACACAATATTTAATAATTAATTTCTTATAAATACAATTTTTTTAAATTAATTACCTATTAATAATTAATTAACAACCAATTACATTTCTATACCAGAAATTAATAAATACAAATAATATCAATTAATAATTAATTATTAATAAATTAATTATCAATATACAAAAATTATTTCAATAATTAATTATTTACAATTAAATTACTCCCCACCATATTCCCCTATAAACCCACAACCCGCTACAAATAATAAATTAATACAATTAACATAATTATCAATTAAACAATTAATACAAATTAATTACCAATTAATACAAATTATTTACCAATTAATAATTAATCAACAACCAATTAATTTTCAATACCAATTAATAATTACCTAATAACAATTAAATTACTTCCCACCCTATTCCCCTATAAACCCACAACCCGCTACAGAAGTAAGACGCAAAATTAAATTAAAAAAAAATAATAATTCCTAAAAATTATTATTTAGGGGCCGATTCCGATCCTGTATTTTTTTTTCCCGTACGACTCGTATCTGTATTTTTTTACGTACGAATAGTACAAGTACCGTACAAACGGTGAAGTACGATTCGTACGGGAAAAATACATACGCTTCGCCTCGGGAAAAGTCTACGAGACGTCCCCGGACAGTTTTACGTACGAGTCGTAAAACTGAAGTCCGAGCGCACAAGTCCAATCCGTACCGGCGTTCCGAATGCACAAAACATCCTGTACGGAGCGAACTGTGTACGACCCCTACCCCGGGTACACTTGTGCCCGGGGTACGAGTCGTATGGCCCTCCTACACCACCCCCGTATGTACGGACTGTACCCCCCACCCCCCGCCGTATGTACGGACCGTACCCCCCACAACTCCCCGTATGTACGCGCCGTACCCCCAGCCCCCTGTATGCATAGCGCTGGGGGTACAGCGCGTACATACGTGGGGGGCTGGGGGTACGGCGCATATACACGGGGGGCTGGGGGTACGGCGCGTACATATGGGGGCTGGGGTTATGGTGTGAACATATGGGGGGCTGGGGGTATGGCACGTACATACGGGGGGCTGGGGGTACGGTGTGTACATATGGGGGCTGGGGGTACGGCACGTACATACGGGGGGCTGGGGGTACGGCACATACATACGGGGGGGCTGGGGGTATGGCGCGTACATACGGGGGGCTGGGGGTACGGCGCGTACATATGCGGGTGGGGGTACGGCGCATACATACAGGGGGCTGGGGGTACGGCGCATACATACGGGGGGCTGGGGGTACGGCACGTACATACGGGGGGCTGGGGGTATGGCGCGTACATACGGGGGAGCTGGGGGTATGGCGCATACATACGCGGGTGGGGTGGGGGTATGGTGCGTACATACGGGTGGGGCTGGGGGTACGGCGCGTACATACGCGGGTGGGGTGGGGGTATGGTGCGTACATACGGGTGGGGCTGGGGGTACGGCGCGTACATACGCGGGTGGGGTGGGGGTACGGTGCGTACATACGCGGGTGGGGTGGGGGTACGGTCCGTACATATGCAATGTTGGGGTAAGCACCGTACATGATGACATGTACGATGTGGGTGATGGCATGTACGGCACGTACCGGGCCCCCTTCTCCTTGTGCATCGTGGCGTACTTAGCTTTTCCAGCACTTTTTGGCTCCCGTAAAAATATAGCCGTGCGGAGTGCTGTGGGTACGAATCGTACTTGCTGGGGGTAAGGCGTGTACATACGGGGGGCTGGGGGTACGGCGCGTACATACGGGGGGGCTGGGGGTACGGCGCATACATACGGGGGGCTGGGGGTATGGCGCGTACATACGGGGGGGCTGGGGGTATGGCGCATACATACGGGGGGCTGGGGGTACGGCGCATACATACACAGGTGGGGTGGGGGTACGGCGCGTACATACGCGGGTGGGGTGGGGGTACGGTCCGTACATATGCAATGTTTGGGTACGCACCGTACATAATGACATGTACGATGTGGGTGATGGTGTGTACGGCGCGTACCGGGCCCCCTTTTCCTCGTGCATCGCGGCGTACTTAGCTTTTCCGGCACTTTTTGGCTCCCGTAAAAATATAGACGTGCGGAGTGCTGTGCTGTCCACCGTACAAACCAGCAAGTACGATTCGTACAGAAATACCATTTCCGTATGAATCGTACTTGCTGGTCTGTAAAAACGCTGCCTGACTCCGTTCGGACGCCGCGTACGCGCTGTCCAGGATCTGAATTGTATGTATTTTTCAGCCGTACAGCGTTTTTTACGATTCGTACGGAAATGGTATTTTTGTACGAATCGTACTTGCTGGTTTGTACGGTGGAATTCCCGGGTACGAGTCGTATTGAGAAAACGCTCCGTACGACCATTTGTACCCGGGTTTTACAGGATTGGAATCGGCACCTTAATGTACTATAATTAAATTACTTCCCACCTTAATCCCCTATAAACCCACAACCCGCTACGGAGTTAAATTACACAAAAATTAAATAACATAAAATTCATTACTTTAAAAATATTCAAACATACATTCCAAAATTAATACATACTTTTAACACATATACTAACACTTAAAACACTATAAAAAAATCGATATTTTTAACAACTATATCATGACTGTCAATATTACTTACTTCTATATTATTTAAATCGATATTTCTTACCTGATTTTCGAAATTCTTCACCACTATATTTTGGCAATTCGATATTCTGTCCATTCTATATTAAAAACTCGATATTCTGTCCAGTCGATATTTTTTTTTCGATATTATGTCTGTTTACCATTAATTACAGGTCCAATATAATTTGGAGACCCTGCACTGTCCTGGAAGCTAAAACAGCATCATCTGCGTATAAAAGTGCTGGAACAGGGTTGTCAACTAATATATGGAAATCATGACCCCCAATTACAAGGATCTGATCTAGTTTTTTGACATAGAGAATAAATAAGAAGGCACCAAAATGCAACATTGCATGAACCCTCTATTAAGTGCAGGGTGCTCAGTGCATTCTCCATTTGGGTCATGTTTAACAGAAGTACTCAAATTAAGGTTTAGCTCATGTTAAAAAAAGAAAAATATTTTTATCAATCCCCATATCTAACATAATAAGCTACAAGCTATCTCTGTTAACCCTGTTAAAGGCAGAGCTTAGATCCATGAAGAGCAAGTATATGGCTCCAGCACAGGCCACAGTATACTTATTGATTAAGAGATTCAGGTTTAGGCATTGATCCACAGAGCCCTTGCATGATCTGAAGCCATACTAGACATCAGATAGCACACTCTGGTCTTTAGACCAAGTTGTTAATCTGGATAGGAGCCCTTTCCCTAAGACTTTGACCTCGGTGTCTATAAAGGAAATCGGACAAAAACACTTAGGATCATCCCTCAAGCCCTTTTAATATACGGGAATGATATCAGAATTTGACCATGTGTTACGGAGGCTATGATTAAATGCTGCATTAAAATAAATAGTAATGATTGGTGACCAAAGATGTACATTGGACCTAAATATGTCCATTGGAACCCCATTGGGACCCAGGGCCTTGATACTAGGAAGAGTAAAAATAGCGCCTCTGAGGTCTTCCCAATCTAAAGAAAGAAAAGAGTCCATCGCAGAAGTCAGTACTGGGTAAAACTCAGTGGGTCTAACATTAGAACAAGGCCTATCGTAAATGGATTTGCAGTGTTTAACCAACATGTCAGTCGAGTTATGTTGCAATAGCGGGCTTCCCAGGTCAGAGGTAAATACTGAGCAGTTCACAATATCCCAAATATTTCTTCTAGATCTGGAGGCACAGGCAGAAATAGTATCCTACCAGGCCCCTAGTTTCAAAGTGCGCTTCCTGCTCCATAAGGTGGTTTTGTGCAAAGTTCTAAGAAAATCAACTTTATATCTGTCTCTTGGCTTTTCCTTGAGAGCTGTCAATAGGTTGCCATTTGTCCTGGTTCAAGAATAGTCAAACCATTTAACATGAATAGGTGGATGCGGTAAAAAAAAGTGAGAAGGACCACCACGTGTCTTTTTATGTAGTCATACAAATTGAGAAGGATCCTGTCTGAGAATGGGGATGTAAAGCCATAAGATAAAGGCATCAGAGCAAAGACCAAGCAGTTACAGTAAAGTCCCTAGTCAAGTGGGGTACACTGCCCTGAGTTAAATTCTTGACGGAGTCCATAGGTCTCCTCGTATGTAGGGTGGCTGCTAATGGATTATGATCACTTCTTGTGTCTCATAGTATGTTATATTTAATCAGTAATAACTCCAAGGCAGTGGAGATGAATCTATGGTGTTAAAAGCAGCTCACTCATTAAATGGAGGGATACAAACGCAAACACCGGACTTTGCCTCACCCTCATGCAGAGCAGACAATTTCTTATTGATCACCAAGGCTTTATGCAACTCATCCTCAGCAGTAGGTACAGAATTTATGTTTAAAGGTGAATGTAAAATCCCATTGGTAAACCTGCAGTCACCACAAAGATGCAAATTAAAATCATCCATCAAAACCACTAGTGTAAAAGCAATGGCAGACTGAAAACATCTATCAAACAAAGATCTAAGTATACTGACATGATCTGCAGTAGATTGGGAGCTACTGGCATGAGAAAAATTAATGACAAGCAGCCTGCACAAACTGGCAAAGGACAACCAAAGAGCTAACAAATTGGGGGAGCCAGTGTCTAATTGTTTAGTTTTACATTTAAGAGCAAGAGAAACGAATTTCAAAAGGCCACCCTTGGCCCTTTCTGACAGAGAACTCCGTTCGGGAACAAAGAAAATGCTGTAACCATCAAGGAAAAAGCTATGGCTAGTTTCCTAGGTCCCCTGAAGACAGATGATTTTAAAACTCCTTAAAAAGGTCAACCAAGAAGGGTCATTCCTAAGACCTGCAATGGCAGCAATATTCCAAGAAAGAACGCCAAGCATTTGGGGAGTGTTCTTAGTGAGGGTCCTGGTCTCTAAATGGGATAGGTCCTGCAACCCAAAATTGTCAGTCAAGAGAGAGAGTGAATCAGACGTGTTCAAGGCACTCAAAGGTTCAAAGGAGTTTGAAGTGGGTACATTGGACAAGCTGCTTTGAAGTTGAGCTGGGCAAACAGAAGAAGTATCAGTGTTACAAGGAGCAACAGCTGCACAATGACCTCTGGAAAATGAATAAATATCTATATAAAACATTCTCCAGAGATACTGGGGTAATGCCTGTATTAGGGCTACACTGCAGGGCTAATACCCTGAAAATGTTCCTTGCACACGTTGCGTTGTTAAAGTTAATGACTATGCATTTACTCAACAAGATTTGAGGACCCTTGCCCAACCAAGAAACAAGTCTGACCATGTTGATGTGATTAAATAAGTACGGTGTGAAGCCCAGCTGACCATAAAGCCAATGAATGACCTTATTTTTGAGTTGGTGACAATCTTCAGTAGAAACAGCCTTCAATTTGAGGATATTGGTAAAAACTACAACAAACAGTGTAGCTGCCAAAGGAAGATCTAAACGCAAACAATCATGGTCGGCATACCCTGTTACCTAAGTTGTTCTCTTCACCAGGCAAATTACTCCACAGATTGGTTTGCAAGAGAACATCAGATGATCCCACACTAGAGAGTGCAGATTGTTTCACATTAGGGAAGTCAGGCATAGGGGCACTAGCCTTAACATTTGGGCCCTAACTGTAATCTGCAAAAGCAGGTTCCTTAGAAGGTGACTTGACGGCCGATTTAGAACATAGATCACGAGTACTTGTACCAACAGAGACTGCTGGAATTTTTGGCAACTAATTGCTAACAGAGGAGGTGAGTGAGGTGGCTGAAAGGCAAATGAGAACCTTTTACATGCAGGATAGTCTATCATGACATTTCCTAAAGAATGTTGTGATTACTTGTTCAATGTTCTTTAATATCCTGCCCAGTTGATAATTGCATGAAAGACAGGAATCACTATCAGCTCCAGCATTATGTTATTGGACCTTGCACGGTGCTCTGGCCTTTAGTCTACTCTTTCTTCTTGGTAGTGCACCAAGGTTTGAGATCGTAATGTCAGATTGCTGGTGGGCAATTGCATTGGTAATAAGCCTGGTACAGGAGGGAGGGGCAATTTGATGCTTGAGGAGTAGGATCTGGTGGTAAGTAAGAAAGGTTCTTTAGTTGAAGATCAATAGATGAAACAAAAGTTTCCAAAACAGGAGGACTGGTAGCTGGACCAAGTTCCTCCTCCATCAAGGTGATCTCCTAAGTAATGGCTCCCTAAACAGAATTTTAAAAAAGTTGAACTATTTTGCCCATTGTGGGGCCCCTTATGAGAGGAATGAGCCGGTGAAGATTTCTGCTTACCCTTGCTGGTAATGAAGGCAAGGATGGCAATCAAAAGAGTTGGCCTGGGTTTGGTCTTACTTGGGTGGGGATGGGCGCAGATGGGCCTGCTCTTGGCTGCAGCGCTTAAGAGAGCATTCTCTGGGCCGTGCACTCTTCTCAGGAAAGGAATGCTGGTGGTTGGAGTCATGCAGGGCAGCAGAGGATCTGTGGTGTCCTACATGTCAGGACAACTTCAGCGCTTAAGAGCCCAACCGAGCAGCAAATGATCTGTTGTATTACAACACATTTTTCACTACAATTTTCAACAGTGTGACCTGCAAAAATGTGTTGAGGGAAGAGTGCAGTGAGCAGTGTTTACTACAAAATTTGAAATTCATGTTTGTGTAGGGATCGAAATTGACATGCCCACTCAATATCAGGAGGCAACATCCATTACAACACAGGCATTACATCGTAATGCCTTTACAACGCATGTGTTATTACAACACATTCCATTACAATGCATGCCATTACAACACATGTGCAATTACATCGCATGCCATTACAATGCATTGTAAGGTGAGTATTGGAGGTAAGTTGGCTATTTTTTTTATACGTGGATATTATATAAGTTAAAAAACTATATTCATTTAAAAATATTTACTTATCTGTTTAAATTAAAAAAGTAATTAAATAGGCTTCACATAAATTTTAATGATCGATTATTAATTATTATTTGTTTATTTTTTTAAAATTAATATATATCAAAGAAATGAATTAAAAGGGATTGGCACCAGTTCCCTGGGACAGGATCCTTGGGAAACAGGGGTTTTGGGTTGGGATGGGGGGGTTGTATGGGAAATAAGGGTTTTGAGTGGGGGTGGGGGGGTTGTATTAATACTCAGATGTCAATTGCAATACTTGCGTATTAATTATTATTTAGTTTATATGTTACTATTTTTTTAATTAATATATATATATAAAAAATCAATTCAAAGGGCTTGGCACCCATCCCCTGGGATGGCATGCTTGGGAAACAGGGGTTTTGGGAGGGGGGGTGTATTAATATGCCTGTATTCATTTTAATAATTGAGTATTGAGTATTATTTATTATTTAGTATAGTTGTTAGTATTTTTAAAAATGAATATATTCCCAAAAAAATAACAAAAACGGCTTGGCACCCATCCCCTATGACGGTATGCTTGGAAACATGGGTTTTGGGTGGAGGAGTGTATTAATAAGCAGGTATTCATTTTAGTACATGAGTATTCATTATTATTTAGTTTTGTTGTTAGTATTTGTACAAATTATTATATATGAAAAAAGTTTTAAAGTGCCTGCCACTCATCTCCGGGGACGGGATAATTGGGAAGCAGGGGGTTTAGGTGAGGGGGTTTATTAATACTCAGGTATTAATTTTAATACACGAGTATTAATTATTAATTATTTTATCTGTTACAAAATTTAAAAAATAAAATAATTCGAAAATTAATTAAAAGGGCTTGCCACCTATCCACTGGGATGGGATGCATGGGAAACAGGGGTTTTGGGTGGGGTAGTGTATTCATACTCTGGTATTAATTTTAATACATGAATATTAGTTATTATTTAATTTTATCATTTATTTAATTATTAAAATAAATATGAGGGATTGGAACCCATAAAATTAGAGTTTATGGTGGGGGAGTGATTTAATATCCAGGTGTAGATAAAAACACAATGTAAAAAAATAATATTTATTTAAAAATTACTTTAAAGGAATTAACAATCCTAAAAAGTATATTCATTTAGTTTTAAAAAGATAAAGATGCATATATGTGCAATATAAGTTTGCAAAAATAGACATAGAAAATGTTTTAAAAAGTTAAACTTACTAATAAATAATATAATATCTTACAAACCAAAAATTGACACATTAAAAGTGTTGTAGCAAACTTTATTCCATTAAGGTGCCGATTCCGATCCGGGTCGGAAAGCACTCCGACCGAGTCGGATCCGGAGTGTTTTCCGACCGAGCGAGCACGATGCACATGTATGCTGTCACACTCGGTTCGGTCGGACTCCCATAGAATTCAATGGGAGCCAGTTGTACGACGCGTACATGTGCTCCCATTGACTGAATGGGTACGTCTCGAACAAGTGTGCCCCCTACAGTGGGTACACGTCGGTGCCATCCGCGCCGTACATGCCCATGTGTCTTCCCCTGTGTGCGAGTCGGGTGGGTGTCGGGGACTCGGACCCCTGAAGTCTGACTCCTGGAGCTTTTGCAAGCTGGACACTCCGGCTCGCACAGGCTGTCCGAAGCGTGCATCGTACTGGCTCGGTCGTGAATCGCATCCATTGCACGCCACGGTTAGCTTACGACTGAGACGTACGGAGCGGTTCGGACCTGGAAATGACTCGGCCGGTAAAGCTCGCATCGTACTGGCTTGCTTGTACAGCTGTACAAGTTGGGCGGAAAATACACATACGGCTCGTAGTTTTTCCGGCCGGATCGCGTTCGGTGTCCTTCCGATCTGGATCGGAATCGGCCCCTAAAAGTTTTATAAAGCGTTATTAAAGGTAATATTTTTTTAAAACTACATATGATTTTTTTAACTGTATTGTAACATATAGTTTTTAATAGGTTTTCCAACGGTTTCCCATTAGAATGACACGGAGAAATTGTCTTTTTTCCTTTTTACAAAAAAATGATGTTGCCACTTGTACCTAAGTTTCGTAATTGGGAGTAACGTCGCGGTCAGGATAGGAAGCAAGGAAGAGCAGCCTACAGGTAATGCAAATTTAATTTTTTTTAAATAAATTAAGGGTGGCATAGTTTATTGTAAGGAGAGAGGAGAGAGGAGAGAGGTAGTAAGAACTAGCATAGTTTTTTTTATTATAGTTTTGTATGTTTTAACCAAAAAATGTATTCCCATGTAGGTAGCAGTTGTAGGCCCATATCGGGTTGATTGCTTTTGTAACACTTTTGGTTTTAGAGAATAATTTTAAAAGAATGATTACCTTTCTTTTAAACCAAAGTCATGTGTAAAGGAAAGAGTATGCAGTTCCTCAAAAAGAAAGGGGGGGGTTTGCAAAAGAAAAGAAGAGACCGTAAGGCAGAGGAATACCTCTATTCGGAACTAGGGTCCTCACACACCCAGCAAGCTAGGTGTCATGCTTCATCATATGGACCTGCTCCTCGTCGGGCCGGTGCTGCAATGCCCGACGGGCACCCTAAAAGGGGCTCTTTGGCGGAGATCTTCAGTTCCTGGCCGTATGATGCAGTGTGTGTGAGAGGGACCTAGTGGTGTAGATGTGAGTGCAGGTAAGTGAATTAAAACAAGTTAGAGAGTCCAAAAATAATTTTATTGGGGATGGCTCTCTACCTGAATAAAAAGTGGGAGCAGAATGGCAGCTAGCTGATGTTAAGATTCAGTTTGGCTAAGCTCATCTGCGCTGGTCGACATGTTTCTTGCCTGATGGTCCTAGTGATCCGTGGCAATTCCTCAGGACCTAAATAAGCTGTCAATAATCTACACTAGGCGGTAAGTACAGCTGTTACCTACTACCTGTTGTTAGGAAACGGTCTCGCCATATGCCTAGGGAAACCTAAAAGGAGAGAAGATCATAAGTAAAGCATCCCAAGCAAAGGCAATATAAGAAGTGGATACTATACAGGTCTAGATCACATAGTGGTATTAACCCCCTATTGACTAAATGGTCTCACTTAACGTCCTTATTCACCATGTGTCAGTGACTCTATACAGTAAGTAGTGATACTCCTACAGCTAGTGAAATTAAAATCTAAAAACAATTAAAACAGAAGACTGTAAGTGTCATGGCATCCAAATCGATACTAGGATAGGGTGACTAAGGTATTCTAGAGGCTCGAGGTGAAACTCATGGGACACTCACCTAATATGGTTTAGTACCATACTCCTATCCGTGGCCGTGGCGCCACCTGGACACCAAGACTCTGGTGTCCTAGTGAGAAACAAAGTAATACATGGGATGACAACAACAAGTCCGACAAGTATTGTCAGCAAATATAAACTCTAAAGCCCATGTGCGGTCCTGTCACATGAGCAGCTGTGATGCGAGTCTCAGGCCGCAGGGGGTAATCAGATGATAAGATAGCACCACAGAGCGAACTTAAAAATAAAGAAGAAGTCACAGAAATTGTAAATGCCAAGCCGGTAAGGGTATCAGCCAGTAAAAACCGCGTGACCGTAGACTACTGGCACCAATTCACACTCGCTCGTACCACATGGAGAGTCCGGGGCAAGTCCGGATCTGCCGTGAATGTTAATCGGCAAAATATCAGGGAACCGCCAGCTCTCCCTGAGTATCGAGCGAGACGCGTAATTCTGCCCAAAGCATGTGTCTCGTGTCACTCACTGGCAAAATATGGTGACAGAAACTAAAATGAAGCAGGCACTGACAACATTGCGTCTAAGTCATGTTTTGTCAGTTCGGCGGCGGAGATATGATCACCAGCAAATATCCCAACCGATGCAGAGAGCACACAAACAACACTCACCTGACCAGTCAAGCACCTCAGGGCGCGCAGTCATATCGCTGATATACTTACTTTGAGGTTGTTGCCGGAAAGGGCTATCAACCTACCCTCGCGCCACTCGACCCGGGAATACTGATGGCCAGTGTGGTGCCAAAACAGATATACCGGCCGAATCGTTTAGCAGGGGGCGTGTCAATTACCCGGAAGTGTGTAATATGCGTGAGTGTAGACCAAGCCTTGCATGGGAATGTCAAAAAACAGCGGCCATCTTGGAATGGTATCTATGTACATTCAAATCTAAGAAACCCTTAGATTACGAGTATGGTAATTAAGTTGAACAGCATGGCCGGAACCCAGCATAGGGTGTCAAATACGGCGGCCATCATGGAACGGTGTCTGTATACACTGGAATCTAAGGGACCCTCTAAATATGGGGGTAGTGGTTACCAAGTAAAGACGCGGAAAGTGTAAACCGCTAATAACGTGGAAGACTGCTTTATCTGTCCATAAGCGCTGCCCACGGGATCTGATCATTCAAGCCTTCTCGGTCTGTCTTGAGACGGTGCACCCATCGCTGTTCGATCTTGAATAGTGCTCTCTGTGTAATCCTAGGGTGTGCCTCAAGGATTAACCATCTAAGGGAGTCTGGTGTGTGATTGTTTTCTTTGCAGTGGGTGTACAGTTTAGTAGTAACTCTCTGACATCTCACATTGCTCTTGTGCTCAGTTATGCGTGTTTTTACTGTTCGCATGGTCATGCCTATATATCTCTGTTCACAGGGGCAGGTAATTAAGTAAATACACTGCGTGGTGTTGCAATTGGTATGACGTTGTAGCCTCCATGTGAATGAGTCTGAAAAAACCACCTCCTTAGTCACCGCAGTTTGATGGCATACAGCACAGGAACCACAAGGGTAGTGTCCTCTCACTGGGGGGAGACCCCAGAGGGTGCTTTGGTCATGGTGGTTAGTCTGTCTAGGCCTCGTGTTGATAAGAATATCTTTCAGATTTTGTGTGCGCTTGAATGCAAAGCGAGGGGGCGGGATAGTGAGGTCACCCGCAGTGAGTATTCCCCAATGCTTCTTAATTATACCCTTGATGGTAGTGGAATTGGGAGTAAATGATGTAACACAGGTTAAAGTTTCTGTCCTTTCCTTATTGTTAGGTTGTAGTAAAACTTCTCGCGGGTTATTGCGAGCCCTTTTCAATGAGTTTTTTACTTGGCGCTCAGGGTAGCCTCTTTGCCTAAGGTTTGTGCTCAACTGGTCAGCTTCAATTAAGTAGTCATTGGTGTTAGAGCAGTTCCTCCTCAGGCGGAGGAATTGCCCAAAGGGTAAATTATCCCTAAGGGCCTTGGGGTGATGGCTACTGTATAAGAGTAAACTATTCCTATCAGTAGGCTTTTTGTAAAGCGTGGTGCTCAGGCTTGTGTCCCCTAATGTGATCATGAGATCCAAGAAAGGTACATTAGAGTCAGAGATAGTGTGTGTAAATTTCAGGAATGGATTCTGGGCATTGATCCAATCGCAAAATGCTAGGCATGTCTGTTGGTCTCCTTTCCAGAAGATCAAAATGTCATCAATAAAACGCCTCCACAAAGTTAGATTGTTGATAAAGGGATTACTGGGGTGCATGATGACTTCCTCCTCAAAGCTGGCCATGTAGATACAGGCCACACTAGGGGCAAAGGTACTCCCCATCGACGTACCCTGTGATTGGTGGAATAACTGTGTATTATACTCAAAATAGTTTTCAGTTAGAGCCAGTGTGGCGCACTCCATCACAAAGGGAATGGGAGTAGGTGATGTCCACTCCTCTTTCATAAGGGCATTCTCGATTGCCACCAAGGTGGCACGTTGGGGGATATTCGTGTACAATGCCTCCACATCCAACGTTACCAGGAGGTCGATATTGCTTGTGTCATGTGTCTCCTCTATGATTTGTAAGATATCCGTAGTGTCACGGATATAAGATGGAGTTTTTTTAACCAGAGGCTGTAAGAAATGATCAACAAATCTAGAGAGGGGTTCCAGGAGTGAACCTATACCCGATACAATAGGTCGTCCCGGGACTGGTGTGGTGCCCTTATGTATTTTGGGTAGAGTGTAGAAGTACGGGGTCCTAGGCTCCCTGGTATTAAGGAATTCAGCTTCCTTTTTGCTGATCCAACCATTACTCTCAGCTTCAAAAGTGATGGTCGCGATCCTAGTGGTAAGCCTCGGTGTGGGGTCAACGGAGATGGGGGTGTAGTACTTAGTATTGTCAAGTTGGCGTCTACACTCTCGGTCATAGTCAGTGGTATTCTGTATCACCGTAGCCCCTCCCTTGTCTGCCTGTTTGATAATAATGCTATTATCATTGGCTAAGGTTTTAGCTGCTGACAACTCCGCATTAGACATGTTGTGATAAAATCCCCTAGAAGGAATTGACCCCAAGTCACGAAGCACAGCTTTCTCAAATGTGAGTACTTCGGGGGGCACCATGTTGTTAGTGGGGGTAAATCTAGATGGATTACGTAACCCCGTGTCCATGGACTCAGTGGTTGGTTGGTCTTGAAAGAATGCCTTAAGACGTATTTTTCTAAGGAAATCATGAATCTCACAATTATCCCTGAAATTGTCAGTTCTCGGTGTGGGGACATAGCCGAGTCCTTTCTCGAGGACTTCCTCCTCCAAAGGACTCAAGGGTCTGTCTGACAGGTTCACCACTAATTCTTTTTCCCTCTGTTTCTGCCCCTGGGTGCTGACGGGAATTGTTCCTGGTCCTGCCACTGAACTCCTTTGGTTGGCCCTCTTTTTCGACCTCTTCCTCTGCCCCAACCTCGAGAAAGGACTCGGCTATGTCCCCACACCGAGAACTGACAATTTCAGGGATAATTGTGAGATTCATGATTTCCTTAGAAAAATACGTCTTAAGGCATTCTTTCAAGACCAACCAACCACTGAGTCCATGGACACGGGGTTACGTAATCCATCTAGATTTACCCCCACTAACAACATGGTGCCCCCCGAAGTACTCACATTTGAGAAAGCTGTGCTTCGTGACTTGGGGTCAATTCCTTCTAGGGGATTTTATCACAACATGTCTAATGCGGAGTTGTCAGCAGCTAAAACCTTAGCCAATGATAATAGCATTATTATCAAACAGGCAGACAAGGGAGGGGCTACGGTGATACAGAATACCACTGACTATGACCGAGAGTGTAGACGCCAACTTGACAATACTAAGTACTACACCCCCATCTCCGTTGACCCCACACCGAGGCTTACCACTAGGATCGCGACCATCACTTTTGAAGCTGAGAGTAATGGTTGGATCAGCAAAAAGGAAGCTGAATTCCTTAATACCAGGGAGCCTAGGACCCCGTACTTCTACACTCTACCCAAAATACATAAGGGCACCACACCAGTCCCGGGACGACCTATTGTATCGGGTATAGGTTCACTCCTGGAACCCCTCTCTAGATTTGTTGATCATTTCTTACAGCCTCTGGTTAAAAAAACTCCATCTTATATCCGTGACACTACGGATATCTTACAAATCATAGAGGAGACGCATGACACAAGCAATATCGACCTCCTGGTAACGTTGGATGTGGAGGCATTGTACACGAATATCCCCCAACGTGCCACCTTGGTGGCAATCGAGAATGCCCTTATGAAAGAGGAGTGGACATCACCTACTCCCATTCCCTTTGTGATGGAGTTCGCCACACTGGCTCTAACTGAAAACTATTTTGAGTATAATACACAGTTATTCCACCAATCACAGGGTACGTCGATGGGGAGTACCTTTGCCCCTAGTGTGGCCTGTATCTACATGGCCAGCTTTGAGGAGGAAGTCATCATGCACCCCAGTAATCCCTTTATCAACGATCTAACTTTGTGGAGGCGTTTTATTGATGACATTTTGATCTTCTGGAAAGGAGACCAACAGACATGCCTAGCATTTTGCGATTGGATCAATGCCCAGAATCCATTCCTGAAATTTACACACACTATCTCTGACTCTAATGTACCTTTCTTGGATCTCATGATCACATTAGGGGACACAAGCCTGAGCACCACGCTTTACAAAAAGCCTACTGATAGGAATAGTTTACTCTTATACAGTAGCCATCACCCCAAGGCCCTTAGGGATAATTTACCCTTTGGGCAATTCCTCCGCCTGAGGAGGAACTGCTCTAACACCAATGACTACTTAATTGAAGCTGACCAGTTGAGCACAAACCTTAGGCAAAGAGGCTACCCTGAGCGCCAAGTAAAAAACTCATTGAAAAGGGCTCGCAATAACCCGCGAGAAGTTTTACTACAACCTAACAATAAGGAAAGGACAGAAACTTTAACCTGTGTTACATCATTTACTCCCAATTCCACTACCATCAAGGGTATAATTAAGAAGCATTGGGGAATACTCACTGCGGGTGACCTCACTATCCCGCCCCCTCGCTTTGCATTCAAGCGCACACAAAATCTGAAAGATATTCTTATCAACACGAGGCCTAGACAGACTAACCACCATGACCAAAGCACCCTCTGGGGTCTCCCCCCAGTGAGAGGACACTACCCTTGTGGTTCCTGTGCTGTATGCCATCAAACTGCGGTGACTAAGGAGGTGGTTTTTTCAGACTCATTCACATGGAGGCTACAACGTCATACCAATTGCAACACCACGCAGTGTATTTACTTAATTACCTGCCCCTGTGAACAGAGATATATAGGCATGACCATGCGAACAGTAAAAACACGCATAACTGAGCACAAGAGCAATGTGAGATGTCAGAGAGTTACTACTAAACTGTACACCCACTGCAAAGAAAACAATCACACACCAGACTCCCTTAGATGGTTAATCCTTGAGGCACACCCTAGGATTACACAGAGAGCACTATTCAAGATCGAACAGCGATGGGTGCACCGTCTCAAGACAGACCGAGAAGGCTTGAATGATCAGATCCCGTGGGCAGCGCTTATGGACAGATAAAGCAGTCTTCCACGTTATTAGCGGTTTACACTTTCCGCGTCTTTACTTGGTAACCACTACCCCCATATTTAGAGGGTCCCTTAGATTCCAGTGTATACAGACACCGTTCCATGATGGCCGCCGTATTTGACACCCTATGCTGGGTTCCGGCCATGCTGTTCAACTTAATTACCATACTCGTAATCTAAGGGTTTCTTAGATTTGAATGTACATAGATACCATTCCAAGATGGCCGCTGTTTTTTGACATTCCCATGCAAGGCTTGGTCTACACTCACGCATATTACACACTTCCGGGTAATTGACACGCCCCCTGCTAAACGATTCGGCCGGTATATCTGTTTTGGCACCACACTGGCCATCAGTATTCCCGGGTCGAGTGGCGCGAGGGTAGGTTGATAGCCCTTTCCGGCAACAACCTCAAAGTAAGTATATCAGCGATATGACTGCGCGCCCTGAGGTGCTTGACTGGTCAGGTGAGTGTTGTTTGTGTGCTCTCTGCATCGGTTGGGATATTTGCTGGTGATCATATCTCCGCCGCCGAACTGACAAAACATGACTTAGACGCAATGTTGTCAGTGCCTGCTTCATTTTAGTTTCTGTCACCATATTTTGCCAGTGAGTGACACGAGACACATGCTTTGGGCAGAATTACGCGTCTCGCTCGATACTCGGGGAGAGCTGGCGGTTCCCTGATATTTTGCCGATTAACATTCACGGCAGATCCGGACTTGCCCCGGACTCTCCATGTGGTACGAGCGAGTGTGAATTGGTGCCAGTAGTCTACGGTCACGCGGTTTTTACTGGCTGATACCCTTACCGGCTTGGCATTTACAATTTCTGTGACTTCTTCTTTATTTTTAAGTTCGCTCTGTGGTGCTATCTTATCATCTGATTACCCCCTGCGGCCTGAGACTCGCATCACAGCTGCTCATGTGACAGGACCGCACATGGGCTTTAGAGTTTATATTTGCTGACAATACTTGTCGGACTTGTTGTTGTCATCCCATGTATTACTTTGTTTCTCACTAGGACACCAGAGTCTTGGTGTCCAGGTGGCGCCACGGCCACGGATAGGAGTATGGTACTAAACCATATTAGGTGAGTGTCCCATGAGTTTCACCTCGAGCCTCTAGAATACCTTAGTCACCCTATCCTAGTATCGATTTGGATGCCATGACACTTACAGTCTTCTGTTTTAATTGTTTTTAGATTTTAATTTCACTAGCTGTAGGAGTATCACTACTTACTGTATAGAGTCACTGACACATGGTGAATAAGGACGTTAAGTGAGACCATTTAGTCAATAGGGGGTTAATACCACTATGTGATCTAGACCTGTATAGTATCCACTTCTTATATTGCCTTTGCTTGGGATGCTTTACTTATGATCTTCTCTCCTTTTAGGTTTCCCTAGGCATATGGCGAGACCGTTTCCTAACAACAGGTAGTAGGTAACAGCTGTACTTACCGCCTAGTGTAGATTATTGACAGCTTATTTAGGTCCTGAGGAATTGCCACGGATCACTAGGACCATCAGGCAAGAAACATGTCGACCAGCGCAGATGAGCTTAGCCAAACTGAATCTTAACATCAGCTAGCTGCCATTCTGCTCCCACTTTTTATTCAGGTAGAGAGCCATCCCCAATAAAATTATTTTTGGACTCTCTAACTTGTTTTAATTCACTTACCTGCACTCACATCTACACCACTAGGTCCCTCTCACACACACTGCATCATACGGCCAGGAACTGAAGATCTCCGCCAAAGAGCCCCTTTTAGGGTGCCCGTCGGGCATTGCAGCGCCGGCCCGACGAGGAGCAGGTCCATATGATGAAGCATGACACCTAGCTTGCTGGGTGTGTGAGGACCCTAGTTCCGAATAGAGGTATTCCTCTGCCTTACGGTCTCTTCTTTTCTTTTGCAAACCCCCCCCTTTCTTTTTGAGGAACTGCATACTCTTTCCTTTACACATGACTAACTGGGCATGTATGCTGGACCTCCTTGAATAGAAGCCCATCAGTCCCTCCTTTGTTTACATATTTTAAACCAAAGTATCATGAAAGCAATAATTTTAAAATATGTTTGATGTGACGGATTTTGAAATTAATGTATTGCGTCTTCGTGGATTTTTGGGAAGAAGGAGGGACATGGACACAGATGCCATGGATCGCATAATTAATTTTTGGGGCAATTTTACATTTTGATACATGGTTTTTAAAATTAGGCTGGATTTCAGTCAAGAGAGGATTGCAATGGATTTCTACTTGCGATTTTTGCCAAAAAATCTTTTATTATTCAGGTTTTTTTGCTCTGCCAAGAGTGAATTGCAGCAATGGATTTCTTGTTGCGAATTTTGCCAACATTTTTGGGGGAATGCGGTTTTTGTAAGTGAGCACAGTACATGTTTAAGGTCCTTTTTTGCTGTAAAAATTGGCTTTGCTGAACTGTGTTTATTTTGGTTAGTTTGACTCCGGATTTGGTTTACATCACGGATTATGGATTGTTTACTATGGATTAATGGACTGCACAAGACTCTTGGTGAAATGTAGGATGGTTCGCATGTCCAAGAGTTGAAAAAAGAAGTCAACTGAAGGTAAGAAACCCGACTTTAAATTTATATTTGTTAAAAATCTAGAGAAATGCCAATTGAATTAGGGAAATTCATTTTCAAGCAAGTAAGGTGGTTTAGGGGTTAGTGTAGATTAGAAATGTAGGATGTGTGCAATATTGTCTAGGTAGTCTGGAGCAATCATCAACGAAAATTGTTGAATTGCACCCAATAGTTTCTCGGACATTTCTCTTGGTGTTTTGAAATTCGTGGGTTCAGACTACCAGTCAAAGATTGAGCAATTCTCATTTCTTGGAAATTTTGCTCTTTCTTAAATATTTCCCAAAAATTATAGAAGTTAGGATGTGGTTTACCTATTGATTTGTTGAATCAGTTGTGCCATCCCTCTATGGCATTATTTGTTTTTTCTCCTTCCTCTAAGCAGGTTGTGTAGCAGTTCCACCACTTGACATGGAAACATGGCTTCCAATTGTGACTTGACCTGCTTAGATGGCCAATCCATGTGACTTCAAAGTAATTTAGAAGGAGTGCCAATTTGTCCTCGTTTAAAGAAAAATAGTCAAATTCAGTAATAGATGTGTAGTATTCATCTACTCTGTCAGGAGGAACCACGCTAAGTGCTATTAGTTTATTCAATTCAAATTGCTGTTTACTGTCTGATATGTAATCCTCAACTAAGGAATCTTTTGAATTTTTCTCCAATAAGCCTGTGAAAAGAACATCGCTGAAATTGGGTATCTGTGTACATTTTGGGAATTGTGTTAATCATAGGTAATTTAAAGTCACTTAACACTTTTCTAGGACTTTTGCTCATGATTTTAGCTTTTATCGCTGACAAAAATTCAGTCTGAGTTGAGGTTTGTTTATCAGGGAGTAAACTGTACACTAAGGGCACCACTGTATGATTAATGTATGAATAGTGAATATTTGGGTGAATGGGTGGGGTGTGGATTTAACAGTCCCATACATCTTCCAAATATCATTAGTCTCTAACTTAAGAGTATGAGGTGTGCTAAAGATTGGAATTCTTTTAAGAGGGTTTTTGTTGTCATGCAAAAGAAAGGTTTTATTAGTAACAGCTACAGTAAGCTCAGGAGGAATTTTAATATCAGAGAAGGTTTGGGGCACATAGGAGGTTACTAGCCTGTTTTTTACGCTGTATTATTCTGTGATGGTTGGGGATTGTGGGCATACAACTTGCTACATGGATAGGAATGTTTTGTGATACCTCCCTCAAAACTGAGCCACAGGGTTCATTGGAGGTGGATGCCAGCCAGGTCTTTCATTTCATTTATATTTTCTCTTACCTCTTTCTCCATTGCAGAGGCAGAGTGGTTATGCTCGGTGGTCCTTTGAACAGTGTCACCAAGAATAACCGCTCTGCCTGTGCAATGGTATGATTAATAATGCACACACCTCCAATGACACCTGGGCTCAGTTAATCTTTCCTTGCAATAAACATAGCCACTGTAACTTAACAGTCTACTTTCCCTGCTTGATTTCAAATATTTGGTTTGGTTTCTTGCTGCCTTTCTCTGGAGAAAGAAGAAAAAAAGAAAACATTTTTTTAGTGATTTTGGTGCCGATCACGATCCTGCAAAAACCGGGTACGAACCGTCGGACGGAGCACAATCTCCGCCCGACGCGTACCCGGTCGTCAATTTTCACAAACAAGGAATTACGATTCGCACGGGTACACCATTACCGTACGAATCGTAAAAAAGCCCGACCGAACAAAAAAACTCCTACCAATGCGATCCGGGAAAGCGCCGACCTGACGTCGGGACGCTCGCAGCCAGCCATTCACGACCCAGGAATCACGATTCGCACCGACGTCACCCCGCACGGTGAATATTTTGCGGCAGCCAAAAACTGCCGGGAAATCAGGACGACGCGAACAAGGACCACCAGTACGCGACGGACAGACGACGACGCGAACAAGGAGGACCAGTACGTGACGGACACACAGGACGACGCCACCAAGGAGGACCCGTACGCGACAGGACGACGCGATCAAGGAGGACCCGTACGCGACAGGACGACGCGAGCAAGGAGCACCAGTACGCGACGGACAGACATGGACCCGAACCTACGAGTCATCCCTGCCCTCATAGCAGTACACCTCCTCTACAGGTTACGACGCAGACGCCGCAGAAGGTCAGAATAACTAAGGGAGGGGGGAAAGTGGGGTGGGGTGGGGGTGGCACGACCAGGGCAGGCCACAAAACAACCACATAAGTCACACACCACACATGGCCTGGACATACCTGACTCCCATGCCCTGGTCACCACGAGGGGGTGGGGGCGTGTCCTGATAAGCCAGCGACCGCCACAACGGAAGTCCGTCACCACGCGAACCGGCAACACAACCAGACAGGTACGTCCCGTACCCACGCCTGAAGAGCGTGGGTACGAGTCGGACCACGCCCACACACGTCACCCCAACAATGGCGGGACGGATCGCACCCACGTGGCAAAGGCCTGGGTACGGGCCGCACAAACATCACATAGCGTGGGGACGGGTATGTACGGACCCTACCCCCACCCCGTATGCAAGGAGCGTACCCCCCAGCCCAACAGTGCAAGTACGACCCGTACCCCCACCCGCGAATGCAAGGAGCGTACCCCCCAGCCCAACAGTGTAAGTAAGACCCGTACCCCCACCCGCGAATGCAAGGAGCGTACCCCCCAGCCCAACAGTGTAAGTACGACCCGTACCCCCACCCGCGGACGTACGGAGCGTACCCCCACCCCAACAGTGTAAGTTCGACCCGTACCCCCACCCGCGAATGCAAGGAGCGTACCCCCCAGCCCAACAGTGTAAGTACGACCCGTACCCCCACCCGCGTATGCAAGGAGCGTACCCCCCAGCCCAACAGTGTAAGTACGACCCGTACCCCCACCCGCGGACGTACGGAGCGTACCCCCACCCCAACAGTGTAAGTTCGACCCGTACCCCCACCCGCGAATGCAAGGAGCGTACCCCCCAGCCCAACAGTGTAAGTACGACCCGTACCCCCACCCGCGTATGCAAGGAGCGTACCCCCATGCCAACAGTGTCAGTATGACCCGTACCCCACCCGCGGGCGTACGGAGCGTACCCCCACCCCAACAGTGTAAGTTCGACCCGTACCCCCACCCGCGAATGCAAGGAGCGTACCCCCCAGCCCAACAGTGTCAGTACGACCCGTACCCCCACCCGCGGACGTACGGAGCGTACCCCCACCACACCAGTGTCAGTAGACTCGTACCCTCACCTCGAATGCATTGAGCGTACCCCCACCGTGTATGTGCCAAGCGTACATATCCTGAAATCGGAGGTGTGTGTGCAGAGTCCACCCAGCAGTGCCCTGAGACAGGAGGGGTGGGTGCCTATCACTCCCAGCAGTGCCCTGAGACAGGAGGGGTGTGTGCAGAGTCCTCCCAGCAGTGCCCTGAGACAGGAGGGGTGGGTGCAGAGTCCTCCCAGCAGTGCCCTGAGACAGGAGGGGTGGGTGCCTATCACTCCCAGCAGTGCCCTGAGACAGGAGGGGTGTGTGCAGAGTCCTCCCAGCAGTGCCCTGAGACAGGAGGGGTGGGTGCCTATCACTCCCAGCAGTGCCCTGAGACAGGAGGGGTGTGTGCAGAGTCCTCCCAGCAGTGCCCTGAGACAGGAGGGGTGTGTGCAGAGTCCTCCCAGCAGTGCCCTGAGACAGGAGGGGTGGGTGCCTATCACTCCCAGCAGTGCCCTGAGACAGGAGGGGTGTGTGCAGAGTCCTCCCAGCAGTGCCCTGAGACAGGAGGGGTGTGTGCAGAGTCCTCCCAGCAGTGTCCTGAGACAGGAGGGGTGGGTGTGGAGTCCTCCCAGCAGTGCCCTGAGACAGGAGGGGTGTAACACATGTGTGTGAGGCCAGAATTATCCACATGCATACTGGCTACAAGGGAACATGTCCCCATGAACTCATGTCAACAGACTCCACACACAAGTACAGTGATCACCAAGGATGCCACGATTGTTGCAGGTGGAGACATGGCCCTGCATGCATGGCCAAAGTAGAAGGGCTCCGTCACACACACAGCTCATGTAGACACAGCTCTGCGCTAAACATTGGGAACACCCTGCAGGGAAGAAAGCTGGGTACACAGAGGAAGGAATACACCCTGGGACAAGTGCACCATGCAGTAACTGCTTACATGAACAAAGAAAGTTAGCCAACACCTTGTGATGGCACACAGATCACAGGGTCCCACCAATGAGCAGTACACTACTACATATCCCACACACCCAAACCCTTACACACCACCCAAAACCATGTAGCAGCCCCACCAACACCAATACCAGCATAGCAGTAGTGTGATAATGAAAACAAAAGTAAGCTTTATTCAGCATGAGCACAATGTCCGTGGATCGCAGGCAGTTCAATCTTCACAAAGCCCATAGGGCAGTCAATGATTCTCAGCTGGATGGGGGACACAGTGGGATGCGTGTCCCCTACCTTGCCTGCACAGTCAAATGGCATTGTCTTCCACACTGGTGAGGGCATCAGGGGGGGGGGAAGCAACAGGCACCGCAGGGACATCAGGGCAAAGGGGCGGCGTTGTGGGTGCAGGGATGGAGGACTCCACCACAGGGGGTGGGTCAGTGCCAAAGGCGGAGGCCAGGATGGCACTACACACCTTTGCAAGGTCCTCCAGGGAGTCCCCTGCACCCGAAGGGACCTCAGGCCCCAAGGAGGGGGGGGGGTCAGAGGGATGGGTCGCAGCGCCACCGGGGGAGGGTGGAGACAGGGGGGGAGACTCAACCACCCTGACCGGGGACCTCCTTGACCGCTTGCGTGGTGGTGTAACTGTGGGGCTCAGGGACAGAGCGGCCATGAAGGAGTCCTTGGGGGAGATGTGGCCAGGAGAGCTGAGGGGAGGGGATTTGGAGGGAGTGGACTGGGTAGAATGCGGACTCCCACTATGGCTGCGTGTCACACGTTTGCCCCCCGACCCAGTGGGTGTGCCTACCTCACCCTGTGTGTGCGTGTCAGGAGGAGTGCGGTGGACCTTCCCTGCTGGTGTGGTGCCCGTGTCCGTTGATGTGGGTGCATGCCGACGTCTGGGTGTACGTGGGACAGGCATGGGAGTGGGAAGTGTGGATGGGGCAGGGGTAGGTGGGGGGAGGTCGCGCTGCAGGAGACCCACTGCTGCAGTCAGTGTGGAGTCTATGGACCTCAGCAAGTTGCGTTGGTCAGCCTGCGATGAATGAATGCCCTCCAAGAAAGCCTCGATGTTGGTGAGGGTTTTGCCGTGGGCATGGAGGACATTAAGGATCGCAGCCTGACCAACCTGCAGTTGCCGCTGGATGTCCACAGACTCTGCATTGGCGGCAGCAGTGGAGACAGGGGCAGGGGGTGCGGTGCCTGGCAGGAAGGAGACATGCTGTGACCGGGCACGCTGGGAAGGGACACGAGCAAGTGGGAGGCGGCTGGTGGAAACTGAGGGGGCGGTGCGAGGTGTTGTTCCGCTGTCAGCTGCTGGTGCAGCCTCCGCCCACTCGGAGACATCGTCCTCGGACCTGTCAGCTTCGTAGTCTGATGTGCCAGTCGACAGGTCCTCGGCCACACTCTCCTCCGCCTCTGTCCCACTCGATGTGCCAGACCCGATGTCACGGCTGGCACTGGTGCTCGGTCCCTCCACCTGGTCTGTGTCCATGTCTCCCTCTGTGTCCCCCGACGATGCTGTGGGCAGGGTGGAGAGACAGAAGTTAATCAGACACCTGTACACATCTGTCACATGAGTCCAATCTACATAGGTAACATTGCATGGCCTGAAAAGGAAGATCCCTAACATCTACTGAACAGGGTACCGATGTAGGGCATGAAACACACAGTTGGTTGAGCCACCATGCCACTGAAATACCATGGAGAGCATGAGACAATAGCTAAACACAGGAAACGGAGTCTGACATAGCACCCAGGCCCTGGGGACAATCCAGCACTGCATCTGCACCACACAGCGTTGGCGAAAATACCGATGACCAGGGACCATATCCATGAACTTGAGACACATGCTGCATAGGTAATGCTGAAAACATGCACAACATGACTCGGTCACTGCACATTGCGTGTGTGTCCAGACACATCACACACTGCCCAGACCCAGCAAGTGGAAATCAGGATTTAACACATAGGCATTGCCCGCCCCAACAAGACCCTACACGAGGCAAATTGTTGAGACACAGGTGGCACCAACATTCCATAGTCTGGGTGATACACACAGGGGCAGGCAAAAAGCAAGATTGGACGCCAAACAGCCAAGGTGCGCCTGTACAAATAATGAGGTACCAGTGCCCATCCTCAGATGAGTATAACAAGACACACAGGCACTGGCAACTGTGAGTATGAAGAAGGACAATCAGGTCAGGCTGCACAGTGGACACCTGTACAAAATAGCACGTCTATATACATGGTGACAGGGGACAATGGCACAGAGCACAACCTACGCTGTAGACACTGAGATTGGCCACGTTTATGATGACACATACACCAATGAGGAAAAGGTGCCCCAGGGGACAGTAGTGGGCACGCAACTACATGCTACTGAATGGTAATGACTGCAACACACGTCACCATCCCTGCACTATGTGTATCGCACACTCATGCACATCATGTCACAGGCCACTACATAGGACATGCGCGCTGTAAGGCATGACACATGAGAGACCAACTCCCATGTCTGGAGTCAGCATCAGTGCCAACTGACATGGAACCCACATGCAGTGAACTTGACAGTGCACAGGCAAGGTCCCACAACCTGTTACACACCACCCCCACACATGATGCTACAGTCATTGTTCTCGTGGACAAAGCGCCAGCCTACATTACCTTGTGAAGGAGTGACTACACACAGACCAGGGTACACATTGCAAGGAGGGGAAGGGTGGCAGGGGCGCAGCGCTATACTGGGGCAAACAGGATCTGCACAGCACCTTTAAACCCTGCCAGTGAATTCATGCTACTGTGCCCTTACAAATGCCGGTGACACACAACAAACACACATGTACCTACCCCCTTCCGGCTGCTGCATCACCTGTAAGCGCCTCTCCAGGTCTGGAAAGACCACCGGCAGCACACGCCTGTGGAGGTGGCTCAGACGGTGGCGGCCGCGGTTCTTGTTGCTCTCAGGTGAGTCCCCCAGCAGGAGCCGTGCAATCCTCCGCGTCCAGCACCGGATATCCTGCCAGCGTTTCCTCACCTGGGGCAGGCTCCGCCTCCGACCATCCACACCCCTCACGGCACTGACGGCGGTCAGCCAGATCTGCTCCTTGGCAGTGGCGCCTACCTGGGAGGAGGAACAAGTGACACCACATCAATACACCAGCCACATGTCACAGAGAGACATATGGGTACAAATTAGCTGGTTACAACAAGGCATGTCATGCAGCCAACGCATTGCACCTTTGTCATAGGGACATCATCCCCTGGTGAGGGAAGAAGCAGTACGTGCCACAGTGGGTACACAGGTGGAATGATGGCAATGTCACAATCAATGATCAAGTCTCACACTGTGCATCACACCCACCCCTCCTGTCTCAGGGCACTGCTGTGAGTGATAGGCCCCCACCCCTCCTGTCTCAGGGCACTGCTGGGAGGACTCTGCACACACCCCTCCTGTCTCAGGGCACTGCTGGGAGTGATAGGCCCCCACCCCTCCTGTCTCAGGGCACTGCTGTGAGTGATAGGCCCCCACCCCTCCTGTCTCAGGGTACTGCTGGGAGGACTCTGCACACACCCCTCCTGTCTCAGGGCACTGCTGTGAGTGATAGGCCCCCACCCCTCCTGTCTCAGGGCACTGCTGTGAGTGATAGGCCCCCACCCCTCCTGTCTCAGGGCACTGCTGGGAGACATCAGGCACCCCCCCCCTGGGACCCCCCCGACAGTACATGGCATGTGTGTTACACCTGGACGCAATGGCAGAAGTCACAGTCACAACATGGGGACAGTCTGTGGCAGTGGCCTATGCACTCACCTGATACCCTGGTCGCCCATACAGCATGGAGTACTGTGGGAGGATCACATCCAGCAGAGCCATGTTCTCCTCCAGGGTGAATGGCTGTGTCCTCTCCACAGCCCTTGACATGGTTCCAGGGAATCAGTAGCAGCAGCTGGGTCGACGAATGCAAAGATGTGCAGGCAAGTGCTCCCTCATGGGACCTGGCTGCCTTATATGTGCCCTTCTGCCCAGTCTCATGCACAGGAGTACAGAGTGATTGGTCACTCACATTTGCATCCTATGTTTCCACCAATCCCTTCAAACCTAGCAGTCTGTGGGTTCTCTATCGGTTTCATTCTCCTGCATGATGTCAGCCCCACATACACATTGCAACAAAGTAGAAGAATTCCAACTGACTTCTGCTGTGCACCTTCCAGAACAATTTCGAAATTTGAACTTGGTCTCCATGACAACCAGCATGCATGTAGGCCTTAATACTTGTCCCCTATGTAATTTGGAGCATCACACACAGGTACGTTGCATTTGGGGGCCCTAGGGCACCCCAAATGCATGGCAACGGCCCGTACATGCATGCCTACGCTCTCTATCACTATGGGTCTGCACGCGTATGCGTACCCGTAGTGGTACGGACCGTACACTCGCATCTACGCTCTCTATCACTATGGGTCTGCACGCGTATGCGTACCCGTAGTGGTACGGAACGTACACTCGCATCTACGCTCTCTATCACTATGGGTCTGCACGCGTATGCGTACCCGTAGTGGTACGGAACGTACACACGCATCTACGCTCACTATCACTATGGGTACACATACGGCAGCACTCCCACAGTGATTTGGGAACATGCACAGGCCCTCTCAGCAGCAGTACGGCGGTTTTTACACATCACTGTGGTGATAGGCGACACACATGTAGGAATAGGGCGGACATACTTGTCCATGGATGGACATACTTGTCCAGGAATGGACATCAAGGCATTGTCTGTGCATTACTACATGTGTGGGGCACAGGTGTCACAGGCTGTGATGTGGAACATGCCTCCTGAGTGGAGAAGGCACCAGATGTATGATGAGATGTGTACATGTGTACTGTGTGAGGGTGCAATGTGTGCCAGGCATGCCCTTGACTCCTTTGACATGTGTGCATGTGGGACTGCGCACTTGGGGTGAGCGTCACTGGCATGGCACGGACACCAACACACGGAAGTGTCCCATGATGCCCGGTACAGGGGTCATGACACATGACTTGTCACTACCCACAGTGCACAATGTGACTATGCCATATATGTGTCCGGGATTTACATCAGGTTGATGTTGTAGCACCCTCAAAAGCTGCAGCCGTTGCAGCAACCAACATGTGGCTGTGTGTAGATTGTCATTGCACACTGTTCCCAACACCATGCCACATGTGTTATTGGATGTGAGGTGCACATGTATGCATGGGACACGGAGTGGCGTGACAAGGCCATGTCAGCAAACTCACAAGGAATGTGTGGTGAGTCATGACATGTGCACCTTCATGGCAAGGTGTGTGGGCTGGACTAGTGTAATGTCATGTGACCTGTGGCTCAAGTGTTCCGCTACCAGTCTCTGCAATCGGCATCACACTTCTGCTGATGTGTGGGTGTATGTCACTCCTGTCTTGCGTCGGGCAGTGCACTTGCACTGGGACACAGCTATTTCCATGGCGTGGCATGGGGAGGTTCTCAATCACCGTGTGTAGCTGGGTCTTGGAAGGAGTGTCACCTTGCATCCATACGTGTCCTGGGCATGTAGCACATGCCTGACTCCCTATGTGGCATGTGTGTATTGCCAGATTTACATGTGCTCATTAGACATGAGTTGTTCTCGTAGTGCACTCACTCTTCCTTGTCACTTCCAAATTACTGCAGAGCGCCTCCTGTTGCCCGAAGAATTCCAGACTTGGCCACCATGCAGGAGAATGACAGGATCCGGCTCTACCGCTTCACCCAACCGTTGATTCTGGAGCTGACGGCGAGACTGGCACCACACCTGCAACCGCAGCACAGGTATCCTACGGCACTGACACCCCAGCTGAAGGTAATGGCTGCCCTACATTTCCTTGCCACGGGTACCTTCCAAAATACCATAGCTCATGTTGGTGGCATGTCCCAGAGCATGTTCAGCGGTGTGCTGCATGATTTCTTGGAGGCCATGTTGATTCACCTGGATGACTTCATCAAGTTCCCAACCCCTGAACAGATGACTGAGGTCAAGCGTGGATTCTATGCCCTGGGAGGGATGCCCCATGTCATTGGGTCCATAGATGGGACACATGTAGGTTTGGTACCACCACACGCACGGGAGGTGGCGTACCGCAATCGGAAGCACTACCACTCCATCAATGCCCTTGTGGTGTGTCTGTCCAATATGGTGATTTCACATGTCTGTGCTCGTTTCCCAGGATCAGCACACGATGCCTACATCATGAGGCGTAGCGGGATGCCTGATATGATGATGCAGCTGCGCAACGAACGGGCATGTGTTGTTGGTGGGTACAGTCTGTCTGTCCTGTATTCTGTATAGCCGACCAGCACGACCGCTACACCAGTTCTAACGATGTCCATGTGCTTCCCATGTAGGGGACGCTGGCTATCCCAACATGCCTTGGCTGCTCACACCTCTCCGCAACCCCATCACGCCGGCCCAGCTCCGCTACAACACCGCACATGGCCGGACAAGGCGAGTGATAGAGAGGACGTTTGGCATGCTGAAGAGCCGATTCAGGTGCCTCCACAAGACCGGCGGTGCACTCCCTTATGCCCCGGCGAAGGTCTGCAAGATCTTCATGGTCTGCTGCATGCTGCACAACATGGCAGTTGAAAGAGCTGTGCCACTCATCCTGAATCAACATGACGAGGACCATCCACCCGTGGAGGACGAAGGGCTTGGCAATGGGGCTAGTGATGTGGAGGATGTGGAGCCGCAAGAGGACATCCGGACTCGGCTCATACGCGACTTCTTTGCTTAGTGGTGAGTACCAGGGTCTGAGTGTGCACGCATTGGTCCCCGTGTGGCATGCGTTGTGATGTGTGTCTCCACCTGCATGTATGGCACGTGGGTCAGAGGTGTGTGTGGGTGTGTCACTGGAGTGATGGTGGCAGTGATGGTAGTATTTCCCCAGTCATAATTGTGACCTAGCATGTTGTCATCCATACATGTGTCGAGTAACTGCACATGCAAGTGGCTGTGCTTTTTGTGGCTGACTTCTTGTGTGTCTCTCTTCCCCAGGTACCTGCGCATGCCGTTTGCTGGTTGCATTGTTGTGGCACTGCTATTCCTCATGGACATGACATCGTGGGCTGACTCAGCGTTACAGGCACGGACACGTTTGGAAGTCTCCATGGGGTAAGGGATGCATCTGGGGTGTATTGGGTGTGGCAGTTGTTCACGATGTGTGCACACTGCCCCGGTCGGGGTTTGGTTCCTCTGCAGACATGTGGCATCCCCATGGGACACGACATGCAGCTGGGTACACCTGAATAGATGGGCTGCCTGGTTGTCAGTCATCAGTGATGGGATAGTGGATTGTGATGATGGCATCAATGTGTGTGACACTGCCCTCGGACACATACGGTTAACATTGTCTTGACATGGCGTGGGACTTCCACATCAGCGGATGTATGGTGTATGGCAGTCTCTCCGTGAGCAGCTGTGGGTATTTAGCTGTTAGCCGACACTTGTGTGCCAGTTCCATGGCTATCACGCATTTGTGCTGCAGAAGGGGGGTGCCAGTGTTGGAGCCACATGTTACTCCACATGATGTGTTCATGTGTACTTCAAGTTGCCTCTGCAATCCCAAAAACATGACTATTAAAGGTGTCCCTATGCCTCCAAGGTGCCTCTTCTCAGTCAATGCTGGTGTGTTGGCACGGTGCATCCTGCATGTCTGGCATGGTATTCCCTGATTGTGGCTATGTGTCAATGTGTCGAGTGGCAAGATGCAAGCTGTGTGTGTGTGCTGAGACTGTGTATTGGGCATGATGTCCATGACTGTGTGGGTATTGTGACATGTGCCATCCCCATGCATCCAACGTTGTCCATGACCCCATTCTCTGCATCCACCGGACTCAAGCTTGCAGGACATGGTTCTGCCACCTGTCTACACATACCTGGGTGCCCCCCAGGACACGGGCCAGGATCCCTGACCTCTGCGCATGACTGTTGCTGTACTCAATGTGTCTGTCAGCACGGTTGTTCGGCCACCCCCTCAGCTGGTTCTGACCATCACGGGTGTGTATGGTGCTCCATGTATGTCTTGCCTAATGAACTGTGACCCATGTGTCCTGTGCCAGACTCAGGCCCCAGGGTGTGGATGGTTGAAGTGAACAGATGACTCAGGCATGTTTAGACTGTACAAGACACATGTTAGGTAATAATGCTACCAGCAGGCATCTACTCTTAATAGTGTGATTTATTATTGGGGGGGGGGGCAAAGTGAGGGGCTTTCCGGGATTAGGGAATCCAAAGTTCAGTAGGGGAGTTGGTGTCCTTGCCATTGGAAATCCTCAGAGTCCATGCCACAGTCTTTGTCAACATTGGTCAGCCAGTGACCAGCAGGGCCATGTGGCAGAGAATGTCTCTTGATGCTGTGATGCTGTTGCTCCAGTGGGCCAGGTGCCAGGCCAGGTGTCCTGGGAGATGGTGATGTAGCAGCCACCCTCACGGTCCTTTCCGTGGACGACCCAGCTTCCTGCGGGGAACCTCAGCAGCAGGCCGTGACGACGTCTGGGATGCTCCGTCGGATGTTTCCTCCTCCTCCTCATGATCCCTCCCTGTGGGTGGTGATGTTCTCCGCCTTCTGGCACAGGGAGGGTCGGCCATGGTGTCGGCCATCCGACGGAGTTCAGCGTGAATCCCCTGGGACGCCGTCACTTGCTCAGCCTGTCTGTCCTCCATCCTCCGTTGGTGTACCTGTAGACAGGCTATTAGCTCCGCATGTTGCTGGGCCTGCTGGACCTTGATCCCCTCGAGGACGGACACAACCTGGGCCATGCCCGTGGTGTCCTGCCGGTATGAGTCCAGGATGTTACGGACATGGGAAAATACCGGATCCCCAGCCAACTGGTCAGGCTCGCGCCTCCGCCGTCCTCCACTCCCACCACCCCTGCCCACTTGCGTCTGGCCTGCACTTGTGGGCACATCGGGTCTCCGGGACCCCTGAGGGGTGGCATTGGCGTTGTCGCCTGCCTCCTCCTGGGTGCCCGGGACACCGTGTCCCTCCTGGCGAGCCTGGCTGCATTGTGGTGTTGGGGCAGGGATCCTGGGTGTCTCCTGGGATGTGGCAGGAGTGGGGGTGGTGGTTGGCACGGTTGTACCTGACGCAGGTGCTGCAGGTGGTTGGACACCAGAGGGGCCAGGTCGGTCGGGGTCGTCCGCAGAGTGGTGAGAGTGGTCGCTGCCGGTGGGATCGGTCTCCTGCAGATCCGGGTCCTGTGAGTGTTCCCCCCCAGTGTTGGGGGGTGCAGCACGACGTTGACCTGTGTGTGAGAGAGAAAATGTTAATTTTGATCCATGCAACATCCATGTTTCATCCGTTACAAAGTTGGCACATTTCCTCTTGGAATTAGGATCTGTCTTGCATTCCACTCACAGTGCACTTGTGCATGTGTGTGTCCCTTGGGCACCAATTTGGCCCCTTTAACTATGTGTGGCACAGTCTTACTTGCTGCGTCAAGTGTGACTGCAGTCAGCAGTGGAGTGTGCATGTGTGGCGAGCCATGCATTTGCGCCATCCTTGTAGCACTGTACATGTGCACATGGAGTGGATCCACACACTTATATGATGCAGGTGGCTGTCCTTGTGCTCGTGTACAGGTTGTGACATGGCCCTGCGTTTTGCCATGATGAAGAGGGGGGGTTCTGGCACTGGCCACCCTTGTCTACATGCACGCAGTCCACCTGCTGACGAGCAGACATTCCCACACACCACAGGACTGATTTGCTCTCCCTGTGTCTCCCTCCTTCTCTGTCCCCCTCTCCCTCCCTCTCTGTCCCCCTCTCCCTCCCTCTGTGTGTCAGCCTCCTCCCTGTGTCCATCTTCCTGTGTCTCCCTCCCTCTCTGTCCCCCTCTCCCTCCCTCTCTGTCCCCCTCTCCCTCCCTCTGTGTGTCAGCCTCCTCCCTCTGTCCGTCTCCCTCCCTCTCTGTCCCCCTCTCCCTCCCTCTCTGTCCCCCTCTCCCTCCCTCTGTGTGTCGGCCTCCTCCCTGTGTCCATCTTCCTGTGTCTCCCTCTCTCTCTGTCCCCCTCTCCCTCCCTCTCTGTCCCCCTCTCCCTCCCTCTGTGTGTCAGCCTCCTCCCTCTGTTCGTCTCCCTCCCTCTCTGTCCCCCTCTCCCTCCCTCTCTGTCCCCCTCTCCCTCCCTCTGTGTGTCAGCCTCCTCCCTGTGTCCATCTTCCTGTGTCTCCCTCCCTCTCTGTCCCCCTCTCCCTCCCTCTCAGTCCCCCTCTCCCTCCCTCTGTGTCCCCCTCTCCCTCCCTCCGTGTGTCACCCTCTGTCACCTTGGCCCAGCTTCCTGGGCACACACTGTTAGCAGATCTTTGAGTGGCCCTTGGCCTGTTGATGTGAGTTTGTTTCTGATCTCCAGGCACCCATTTTGTCTGCTGTGTGTCTGTGCGCTGCTGCTGTGGTAGTGTGTGCTGCCACTCTTTCACACTGTTGGCTGTTCATTAGCTGCTGGCATGTGCAAAACAGTGCCTTCACCCCCATGTGTTGATGCAAGGCATCCGCCATTTGCTGGCAAGTCATTCCTGTGTTGGGACACAGTGTTTGTCTGGCTGTGACCTAGGCCATATGGGCAGAGGGCATTGTTGTCTGCTTTGGAGTCGCACTATGTGATTCTTGGTGCCCAGCCTCCCGCCATCCGGGTTACCGTGTCATGTGTTGTTGTCTTCTGTGGCCTGTGACTTGACATTGTCCAGCTGGGTGCATGGGGCATGGTGGCAGCAGTGGCATGTGCCTGCTCATGGAGTGTGGTTGAGTAATGCGATGGCTTGTGGTGGTTGCGTGCCTGTTATTAATTTTGGTTGTGGTTGCAGTTCCCCCCATGTGAGGTGCGTTGTTTGTGTACTCACCCGGGTCTCAGAGTCCTTCTACTCCTTCAACTGCCTCCACCGGCAGTATGGCCATCACCCTCTCCTCCCAGGGATGGTACTGTACGGCTCTGCGGGAGGGCCCTCCTCCGGTGGCGTTGGCCTGGTCGTGTTCCTCCTGTCTCTTGGCTCTGACCCTCCTCCGCAGATCGTACCACCTGTTCTGGCAATCCTGCTTGGTCCTCCTGGTGTCCGCAACAGCATTCACAGCATCGACGATGGTCTGCCACATGGCTGTTTTGGCTGCCTGGCTGGTGCTTCTGACCAATGTTCCAAAGATCTGTGGCTCGACTCTGAGGATTTGATCAACAAGGACCTCCAACTCTCGGTGACTGAACTTTGGATTCTTGGTAGTGGGCATGGTGAGGGGTGTGGGTGGGGATGGTGTGGGTGTGGGGGGGGTGTGGATGTTGGGGGGGGGTGTGGATGGTTGTGTGTGTGTGTGAATGTGATGAGAGGGTGTTTGTGAGGGTGGTCGTGTGAAGGTGTGCAAGTGTAAGATGTGGTGTAGCTTGTAGTCTGGTTCTGTGGTGTCTGGCAGCAGTGGGTCTGTTGCAAAGGCTCATGGTTTGTGTGTGTGGGCCCTTTTCATTGGTCCATGGGTGGGTGTGGCAGTGTTTGAATTTAGGGTGGGTGTGTTATAAGGAGTGGTGGTGTATTGGGCCTCTGTTTGTTTTTGACAGTTGCAGGTCAGTGATTGTGTTCTTTTAGTGGTTGTTGGCCATGTTTAGTGGCTGTGTGCCTTTCGAATGGTGTATTCTTGTGTTGTTTTGTTTTGTCCTTGTTGTGTACGTGCGTTTTGAGCGTGTGTACGGTGTGTACATGGGCCATTTGGTTGTACGATTATGTCCTTGTGTGTGGCTTTGTACGACTCGTACATGCGGTTGTGATGTTGGGGCATGGGGTGCGCTCCGTACTTAGGAGGTTGTGTTGGGGGTGCGCCAGGAACGTACTGGGGTGGGGGTACGACTGGAACGTACTGGGGTGTACATGGACGGTGGTACGACACGTACAGGGGTGGGGGGGTGTACATGGACGGTGGTACGACACGTACTGGGGTGGGGGGGTGTACATTGACGGTGGTACGACACGTACTGGGGTGGGGGTACGACTGGAACGTACTGGGGTGTACATGGACGGTGGTACGACACGTACAGGGGTGGGGGGGTGTACATGGACGGTGGTACGACACGTACTGGGGTGGGGGGGTGTACATTGACGGTGGTACGACACGTACTGGGGTGGGGGTACGACTGGAACGTACTGGGGTGTACATGGACGGTGGTACGACACGTACTGGGGTGGGGGGGTGTACATTGACGGTGGTACGACACGTACTGGGGTGGGGGTACGACTGGAACGTACTGGGGTGTACATGGACGGTGGTACGACACGTACAGGGGTGGGGGGGTGTACATGGACGGTGGTACGACACGTACTGGGGTGGGGGGGTGTACATTGACGGTGGTACGACACGTACTGGGGTGGGGGTACGACTGGAACGTACTGGGGTGTACATGGACGGTGGTACGACACGTACTGGGGTGGGGGGGTGTACATTGACGGTGGTACGACACGTACTGGGGTGGGGGGGTGTACATTGACGGTGGTACGACACGTACTGGGGTGGGGGTACGACTGGAACGTACTGGGGTGTACATGGACGGTGGTACGACACGTACTGGGGTGGGGGGGTGTACATTGACGGTGGTACGACACGTACTGGGGTGGGGGTACGACTGGAACGTACTGGGGTGTACATGGACGGTGGTACGACACGTACAGGGGTGGGGGGGTGTACATGGACGGTGGTACGACACGTACTGGGGTGGGGGGGTGTACATTGACGGTCGTACGACACGTACTGGGGTGGGGGTACGACTGGAACGTACTGGGGTGTACATGGACGGTGGTACGACACGTACTGGGGTGGGGGGGTGTACATTGACGGTGGTACGACACGTACTGGGGTGGGGGTGTGGCTCGCACGTACTGGGGTGTAGGTACACGGGGGTACGACACGTACTGGGGTGGGGGTTCGACTGGAACGTACTGGGGTGTGGGTTGACGGGGCTATGACACGTACTGGGGTGGGGGTGTGGCTCGCACGTACTGGGGTGTAGGTACACGGGGGGTACGACACGTACTGGGGTGGGGGTTCGACTGGAACGTACTGGGGTGTGGGTAGACGGGGCTATGACACGTACTGGGGTGGGGGTGTGGCTCGCACGTACTGGGGTGTAGGTACACGGGGGGTACGACACGTACTGGGGTGGGGGTACGACTGGAACGTACTGGGGTGTACATGGACGGTGGTACGACACGTACAGGGGTGGGGGGGTGTACATTGACGGTGGTACGACACGTACTGGGGTGGGGGTTCGACTGGAACGTACTGGGGTGTACCTAGACGGGTGGGGGTATACATATACGGGGGGTACGTGTCGGACGTACGGGGGCTGGGGGGAGTGTTGGGCGCGTATGCGGGCACATGTCTCCATGGTTGCTGTAGGAGTTCGGTGCGGACGGTGTTTTTTCCTTACGGTTGTAACCTCGGACGCACGGGATGGATCGTGATTCCTCGGTCGGACTTGGTTTTTCACGTTTGTAAGGTAAATCGTCCGAGGACGTGTCGGACACATTTTCCGACCCGAGGACGTGTGGGGAATGATTCCCAGTGCGGTTCGTATGGACTTTTTACCATGCGAATCGTGATTGCCAGTTCGTACGGCACTTGTACGATTCGTACGGTAAAAAGACCCGATACGAGTCGCACGGGGGAATTTTTTACCGGATCGCGATCGGCACCTTTGTGTATGATTGCTTTAAAAAATAATTTCCCTGCAACTGAAAAATTATTGTTTATTAATTATTTTAGAGCTTATTTTTACAAAATTAAAGCAAGATTTAATAGTGTTGTCTTGCCATTGTTGGTTTGGAATTGTTTGCTGCCTTGATACCTTTGATGAAAAAAGGTTATTTTTGGAGAGGCAGAGTGAAACAGGTTACCTTTATTAGGTTTTTCTGTTGTGGGGCCAGAAAGTCCTGGAGTTGAATGCTGTGTGAGATGGTATCAAATGTGGCAGACAAGTCGAGCAAAATTAATACTGCCTTCCTGCCTTTGTCAGCTATAGATTTTAGTGTGTCCCATATTTCCAGAAGTGCAGATTCTATTGAATGCTTGGAACGGAAACCTGATTGCCGCGGGTGGAGGATCCTGGAGGTTTCAAGGACTTTTGATAAATCTTTGTTGACTAATCTTCCTGTGATTTTTCCCAGAATCGGTAGGAGTGATATTGGACAGAGGTTGGAGAGATTAGATGAGTTTATATTTTTCTTTTTTTCAATGGTTTCACTATGGCTAGTTTCCATTCATCTGGGACTGTGCCTGTAAGTAACGAGGAGTTTACTATCTGGTTGATCGCCGGATTGACAGTGTTTATAATTTGGTGAAGAATCATGGGGGAGCAGGCATCCAAGGGAGAGCCTGATTTGCAGTCAGAGATTGCAGCATGTGTGTGCTCAAGCGAGACTGGTTCAAAAACCTGGAGGGAGGGACCACTGCTAGTAGGGTCAGGCTTCAGGTTAGAGTTAGGTTCCTGTGCATAGTGTGTTGCAAAGTCCTTTTGAATATTCTTGATTTTTTTCTCGAAGAAGATGGAGATCTGGTCACATAGAGTCTGAAAAGGGGGAATTTCTCTACTCACTGCTTATTGGTCGGTAAAGGACTTTATAATTGAGAAGATAGATTTTTGATCTTTGTTGGACTTGAGTATTTTAATGGAGTAGTACTCTTTTTTTGCTAATTTAATATGGGTATGATATTGTCTCCTACTTGTTTTGAAGGCTTTTTGATCTACTGGGTCATAGGCCCTTCTCCACTTGCGTTCTAATTGCTTACATTGCTAATATATTTGTGAAATTAATAAAGTATATTTTTTTTGTTCGGATCATATTTTACAGTTAACTTACAGGTGTTTTTGTAAAGGTTTGTTTGTCCAAGGGTAGTAATTGGTGTTTCTGTATGTCCAGTATGTGTTCATATTTAAAGGCAAATTTTAATAACTTATTTTTTTGCTAGTGGGCTTTTTACTTCAAATACATTTTGTTCATTTATTCACTTACTCTCCAAAGGAAAGATAATTTTAGGAATGTCTGCAGTGGACTAGCGGCTGTTTTTCAAATGCTGTAAATGTTGTAAATAATTTAGAAATATATTATAAGTACTTGTGAATTAGTGGTAATCATTTAGAAGGTGTTTACTTATAAACAGACGCTTACTTCTGTCTGCAGATGGCAGTGTTCAACTGGAAAGTCAGATCAATTATTGTGCTACACCTGCTGCCTGTGGTCACCATGGATGTCAGTGTACCACTGAGCACAGAATGTTAGACGGTTTCTTTTATATTTTTTTCGGTGGTAAATAACAATTTAAATGAAAATTTGCAATGGAAATGATTTTTTTGTACGATTCACAACCTGACAGAATGTATATTTATTTTTTCTTGTATAAAAATGTTTGTTTATACTTTACTTCTCGGAATGTCAGCCATTAGTAGCTGATGGGTCAGGGGCTGTAATAAAAATAGTTGAAGGACTGCCGCTTTATGTGTTTCAAGTTGATTCTGTGTATAATCTCTTTTTGTGTCTGACAGTAGTGCGTATTTTATAAAAAAGGTTGTAAATATATGTGTTAATTGCGCTATTTTTTTAAAAATATTTTTTTATTTTGTTATTAATACCCAGGCATTTTAATGGTTAGGTAGTATAAAAATACCTGAGTGTTAAAAGTAATACCTGGGTATTAGTATTCTCCCCCACCCAAAACCCAATTTCCCATGTATCCTGTCCCAGGGATGTGTCGTAAAATTTAGTCTTTATTAAATTGTGGTTATTAGCAGGGAAAAAATATTATGTGTTTTAATGGTATACGTTGTAATAGTATGCATTGTAATGGAATGTGTTGTAATGGTAGTTTTATTATATCTCAATGAACATGTGTTGTAATGTTGTGTGTTGAAAAAAAACATGCATTGTAATGGCTTTGACATTGAAAAAAAGTGAAGTAAAAGTATGCATTGTAATGGTTTTCTTTGTAACGTCATAGAGTCAATATCAGGACATCAAAGGTTTGTACAAAAGAAAAAGCTACACAATGCTTCCCAGTCCCATGTCTAAATGTATGTCCTGTTTTTGAGTACTCAATTGATAGGAGATTTTAATTGCCAATTTGAGCCCCTTGAGAGTTTAGACAAGGGAGAGTTAGACGATGAGGATCAGTTTTGGCATGTTCAGGATCCTCAAATTCCCTTCATTAGAGCCTGGACTCCTCTGGCTCTTCAACTCAAGTCCTTCTCCCTTGTAATGTCTTTAAGGGCCTGTAACGGGAGGTTGAATCCAGATGGCCCGGGGTCAGCTACGTTCAATAGACCCGGGCAAACTTCCATCATTGACTATATATTGATGGAGACTAGACACTGGGACAAGTTGTTGGAGTTTATGATATATCCCAGACAAGATAGTGACCATAATGCCCTTGTCTTAACTCTTAAACCGGGAAGTTTTGGGCTAACAAATCCTGTCCCTGATCCCACTGGTCCGCCGCTTCCTCTGTCGATATCTAACAATAGGCGGAGGGTTAAGTGTCCCCATTTCCAGAACTCCCCCTCCAAACTTGCTAAAACATACCAGATAGTCATACCATTTCTCTCTGATATGGGGGATGTTAGTATAGGAAATTTGGGTGTGGATTCCCAGGGCATTCCCGTCGAAATCCATAAGCAGTTGGTTGTCATGGTGACGGATGTGTAAAACCCAGTGGGGAAGGCAAAATGCCAGGCGGATCGGACACATCCTTGGTATGATGCCTCTTGTAGAAAAGCAAAAAAAGCCTTGCTCTCCGCAATCAAAGATGAAGATCGAGCTAATATTAAGAAATCCCATTTAGAGTACAAAAAGGCAATCCTCAAGGGAAAGAAGGACTGGGAGGAATTTAGATGGGAGGAACTTAGATTAGCTCTCTCTCGAAGGGATTCTAAGGCGTTTTGGGCCACTGTGAGTTCTGGTGCGGGAGGCTTGACCCCAGTTGTAAACATAGCATCCCAATTGTGGGAATCCCATTTTGGAGCACTATATGCTGACTTGGGTGAAGATTCTGCACTACTTTGTAACCCGACCAACTTTTGGAGGATGGATCGGTGAGTGAGATATATTTGGCTTCTGGTGAATCTATGACTCATCCTCTGCTGACCGTCCCAGAGCCCCAGCAGGAGTATCGATCGCTGGGGTTTTTCGACGGCGGACGGAGTGAGGATTACCCGGTGGATGGGGGTGGGTCCCGTTTGGGCCAGCCCGAGGCCATCACCCTTAAGGAAGTCGAGTTGGCAATAGTAAGGCTACTCCCCAATAAAGCTCCTGGATTGGATAAGATGCCCGGAGACTTATTTCGTTCTCAACCCAAAATATGGGCACCGTATCTGGTGGTTTTATTTAATTCAATACTTATGGGGGCAGATCCACCTGATACCTGGCTGGGTGCAGAGATTGTCCCCATTTTTAAGAAAGGTTGTCCGCTAACCCCAGCAAATTATCGGCCCATCAGCCTTATAGATACTTCCCAGAAACTAATGGGTCGAATCATCTTAGATAGAATTCAAGGGAGGATGGAAGAAAATGAAATACTTACCACACTACAGGCTGGGTTTAGGTCAGGTATTTCAACTATAGATCAAATTTTTCGGCTTCAGGTCCTATTTTGGAAAACGTGAGTGTGGAGGGTGGTAGCCTCTACCTCATTTTCGTTGACCTGCGTGCCGCCTTTGATCTTGTCCCAAGGGAAAAGTTGTGGAAGGTCTTAGTTAATATGGGTATCCCTTCGTATTTACTGAATATTTTAATGAGACTCCATAAAGGTAATTATGCCCAGGTTAGGTGCGGGAGGCATGGTGATTTGTCTGCACGCTTTCCAGTTGGGAAGGGTGTACGCCAAGGGTGTGTTCTGGCCCCGACATTGTTTAGTCTCTATATCAATGGTTTCGTGGACCACTTAGCTGAGGTAATTGATAGTGATGCCCCTAGGCTGGCTTCTGGCCGAGTGCCCGCTCTGATGTTTGCAGATGACACTTTGTTGTTATCCAAATCATCATTGGGCATTCAGCGTATCTTGAACGGCTTTGCAGCATTTTGCACTGCTCGAGGATTGGAGATAAACTTGAGCAAAACCAAGTTCATGATTTTTAACCCCCCGAAGCAGACCAGCCAAAATCCTACTCTCAACGGGTCTGCGCTTGAGAGAGTTAAGACCTTTGTCTATCTTGGGATTAGCCTAACGGAGAATTTTGATTGGGACTCCCAGATTTTGAAATCAACACTTAGGCTGTCCCAGATTATGGGGGGGATTAACCAAGTCCAACGAACTTCGGATTTCAAGCCGGCAGCTCCGGCTATAGAGATATACCGATCACAAGCCAGAATGGCCTCATTGTATGGAGCTGAACTTTGGGGCCATAAAAATATATCTAAACTTGTCAGGGTGGAGCATGGTTTTATGAGAAGCCTCTTGGGTTTGCCGCAAAGTACACCACTTATTCCTTTGCGATTTGACTTGGGGCTGGAACCAATTGAAGATCTAGCAGCTGTACGGCCCATGCTCTATTGGAAGAGACTCTGTCAGTGCCTGAACTGGCGGTATACAGAGAGGAATTCCGAGAGGTCTGAGCTCTTATAAAAAATAAGAATATCTTGTGGCTACACCACATTAAGAACCTCAGCATAAAGATTGGTCGGATTGACATCTGGGAGTCCCCGGAGGTGTCATGTTTAGGGTTACCGAAACAGGTACTTATAAGTCAGCTGAGGGAACAGAAATTACTCGCCCTACATCAATCAAGCACCCTGGGGAGACTTTCTAAAGAGTATCTCCTAGTAAAAGCTGACCCGCAAGCAGAAGTCTTTTTAGACATAATCTATCCACCGCTTGCGAGGAAGCTTTATGTACAGCTAAGACATGGTACCTTACCACTTAGGGAATTTACCTACACATGGGCACAATCAGAAAACATTGCTTGCCTGGCATGCAACTACAACCGAGAAGATGTACGCCATGTTATGTTTTTCTGCCCTGCCTATCAATCAATAAGAAAACACTGGCTGATCCCGCTATGTAGGAATCTTGGGTTTAGACACTGCACACAGGCATGTAGGGTTTTAACATATGATACCCATCCCCCTATTGTTTTTGCTGTCTCCCGTTTTTTACTGGGTATGTGACGAAGGAAGAAAAGTTTCGAGTAAATATAGTCTTTTTCTTATTATTCACTATTTGATAACTTCACAGTTTAATCCTTTTTAAACTCTGTATCAACTTGTTGTTATTTATTGTTTTAATGATCTGTGCACTTCTGTATGTATTTTACTTGCACTTTTATGGTCTATGACCGAAATAAAGTTATCGATTGATTGATTGATTGATAGCAGATGTCCTTGGAGTTACCTAGACATACGGCATGCTGTCCATATCTAAGTAAGACCTGGAATTTCTTTTTATTCACTGAATATTTCTCAAGCTGAATAGAAACTTTTCCAATGGTAGAATACACAGTAGGAAAGTAATACCATTATGCCTTTTCCTCACTGTGTAATATGAAATTCCAACCAGAATAAAAGGGAATTTCATTCTTTAGCTAAAAGGTAAAAACTACAATCAGATAACACTGTTGCAAATGTGTTGTGTGGCATGGGTATATGGTACTAACTAAAGTTATTTCTTCAGAAATGTAATCTTTTCATACTGCTGCAGAGAAAGTTACATCCTAATCACCTTTAATCAAAAACATTGAGATGTTGGAGAGCTATGACCACATACAACTCTTCAAATGCAGTGCTTAATTTCTGTCAGGGTTTGCATTGCTCAGGACCAACACTTATGTCTCAACATCAGCATTTATTTTTACCAGTCGACCACCTGGTGGTGCTTTTTCTCAATTTTTGAGCAATGTATTGAGCAGAGGGTTTAAACATGAACTATGCATTACAATTAAAATAACTAATTTGCATCTATGCCATTCTGACAGCTTTAATGATGTAAATTATCCAAATTGAGGCATTTGTTGGGGTGTGATGAGAGGTTGGTAACAGCGTCACTGGCATTTGACAGTAATGTCCGGATTTTCAAGCTGTAGTGGACTCCTGTTATATATTGTGGGATGAGGGACTTTTGCGACATAAAAAGCACGGCAAAAAGAAACTTTGTAGGTTCTTAAAACATTAACAACAGTGTGATACATAATATGTTATTTTACCCCTCCAAACGCAATGTAATGATATCCCATCTGTCAATAAATATAAAATAAGATTGGTCGGTTGTCTGCTAAGAGCGATAAAATAATACAAGTCTATTTCGTAAGACGCCTTCTCATAGCGGTTGGAATATTCGGAAGCATACTGTAATCTTCAGAGCTTAATTTGTAAAAAAAAAATAAGTGCCAGGGCTCTCCTCAGGAGACCACTGCAGCTTGCACCACACATTGCCCCTGCCATGCTGAAATGATACTAACAACTACTAACCATCCCACTCCTACAAGTGTAACAATTCAGACTATTTCAGGCCCCCGGAGCTCTAAAGGGCTTGGGCAGCAAGTAATAGTCATTCTAAAGTATATTGGTTTAATAATTAGCTGTTGTTGTGGTCGTCTCTAAATTAGCCAGACAGCACCACCTTGTGGCAGGATGTCACAAGCGCCGTTCTGAAAATTGTGTGCCGGTGCCAAGCACCAGAAACCACCAACTCAAAGTTCAAAAAGTACTTTATTCGGTTAAAAAACAGTAACCATAAAAGCATCAATAATACATATACAATTAAGAAGAAGAAATAGTTCAATACATAGTTATTATTACAAGTGAAAATGTCAGGATTTCTATGTCAAATTTTTAAAAAATTATCTGTCCATTGATTTACGTAGTTTAAAAACATTTTTAAAAAATTCTATCAAGGAAATAACAATAAATACAGTGTCCATTCTTTGCAATACTAAAAATGCTGGGCGACATCTGTTTACCTTCAACTCTTTAAGAAGTGGGACTATAAATTTCCTGCGGGGCAGGGTATAGAATCTACAAAAGAACAGTACATGAATATCAGATTGCGTGGATAATTCGTCACATGGGCATAAACACAATTCATTAGACCAAGAGTTCATTACTGGGAATGTTAGTAATCTAAAAACAATATTAAACCTAAAACGTGTAAGGCAGAATCTGTCATAGGATGGCATGGAAAGGCATAAGTATGGTTGTAGACTAGCGCCACTTAATATCAACTGGTGGGAACACACTGTCTTTTTGTTTTTTTCCACACACAGTCTTTTTTCCCTAAGATGTTCCATACAGGCTTTTTTCAATGACTTTCTTGTGATGTGTACCATGGATAGTGGATCCTCAAAATATTGTTGAAAGCACATTTCTATTAAGGAGGTCTTCACATAATTTAACCATTTAAATGTATTTACATTTTCAAGTGATAACACATCCCGAAGTGTGGCACGATTTATAACACACTCATTAGCAGTCCAGACCCTATGCCATAGTAATATGGGCTGAATTCTTATAATGTCTGAAATGTACGGCTGCCCCAATTCCTCATGGCAATTAACGGTTGAAGTGCTATCGGGCACAGACAGCATGTACCGCATAAATTTATTTTCAATTATTTGGATAGCATCAATATTTGCATACCCCCAAAGTCCTGCTCCATAGACAGCCACCGATATACATGTTGCGTTATAAACAGTTAAAATTTCCCTAAAAGGCTTTTTTCCCAGTTTCTGTATAAAACTCTTTAAGGCCATTATTGTCTTTGAGAACAAAAGAGTTCTTGCCTTGATCGCGTTTGTCCATGAACCAGTCTCATGAAATAGGATGCCTAAATAAGAGAAGGCAGGCGTGTTTTCTAAACTAACATTATTTATTAAAATAGTTTTCATCTTGTTTTTAGATCGTGTTCCACAGTTCATGGTGAAAGTTTTACTACAGTTGATTTTTAAATCCAGAGTGTACATGAACTTATTGAAGGATGTTAATAGATTTTGGAGGGCATTCGGTGTTCGCGCCATTAAAACAGCGTCGTCCGCATAAAGGAGCGCAGGGATACGCCTATTACCAACAACCGGGACATCCCTGCCCTCCTGCAGTAGACGATCTTCCAGCCCATTTATGTAAATCAGGAATAGGAAGGGGGCCAGGACACATCCCTGGCGTACTCCACGCCCTATCCCAAAAGGTCTACTGCATTCCCCCCCTTTTCCATAACGAACAGTTGCTGTAGCCCCTGAATACAACTCCTTCAAAAAACAAAGAATCGAATCGTCCACGCCCAACCTTTGCATCAATTTCCATAATTTGCTATGAGACACGCAATCAAAAGCAGAAGTTAGATCGACAAATACGAAGTATAAGCGCTCTTTTTTTATCGTTATATACTTCTGCTGAATTAAAAATAGGTTTAGGCATTGCTCTATAGTTCCTAAACCCCTTTGAAAACCAAACTGAAGGTCACTTATTACCCCGTTGTCCTCCGCCCAGTTTTGCAGTTTAACTAAAATAACTCTACCCAGGATTTTTATAGTTGAATCAAGTAGGGATATTGGTCTGTAACATGCGCAATTTTGTCTGTCTCCCTTTTTATAGATGGGAACAATGATGGATGTAAACCAGGACGGGCTTAGGCCCTTGGCCAATGCTGCGTTAAAAAGCTGAACCAGAATGGGGCCCCAGAGGTCGATGTTAGCTTTATACAGGTCGGCTGGGATCCCATCCGGTCCTGGTGCTTTTCCACCCTTTGTGGCTTTTAAGCTCAATAAAACTTCAGGCAGCGTAACCACTATTTTTTCACGGACCCCCCCTTTCTCACTAGAATCCTCCGATGGTATAACCGATACATTTTGTATATTTATCTCGTTCTCGCATAAAGACTGGGAAACCTTTTGTGGAGACTGTTCTAGACACATATATAAGGTGGAAAAATGTGTAACCCAGTCATCCTCATTTATAGCAATTTCTATGCGAGCCTTAGTATTATCAAAAAGGAGGGGGGCATTAACCACCCTCCAAAATGACGATAAATCTTTAGCCTGTGAGGCATCGCATAGTTGTTCCCAGGCCAAATTCTTTATGTTTTTCTTTCTTTCTTGGAGTGCAAGATTATAACGGTTCCTTAAATCTCTTATTTGGGTGGGGTTCCGTGGTTCCCGGTGTATAGCGTGTTTAAGCTCAGTCAGGGCTTTAGTACATGCATTATCGAACCATCTTCTACCATTTTTGAGTCTTTTTCTAGAAGCCACCCTCAAGTTTTCTTTAATGGTGGCTGCTATGATATAAAAATGTTCAATTATATTATCACTCTTTGAGTTTTCATCTAAACAGACTCTAAAACTATCTGTGCATATATCAACTAGTTTAGCTAAGAATTCATTCGGGACCACCTTGCTCCACTTGAGGGAATACCCATTTTGTCTCCCCATCAGCACATCCGGGGCTACCTGTCTCTGCAAGCTATTTTGTTGGCATGCTGAGAATGGGATATCGATTTCAAGGACTTGTGGGTAATGATCGCTCAGTGGTAATTCAAGAATCTTATAGTTAGAGTCCCTAAAACCAGAGGTATTTGAACAGATAATAAAATCAATGGTGGTCGATGCACCCCTCCCAATAAAGGTTGGGACAAAAGGTGTTGGGCGCGTGGCCAGTTCGTTAGCATATCCCAAATCGCAGTTGAACAGTATTTCGTTCAGCGAATCACCTGTTAGAGTATGGTCAAAATGCGTAAGGTTAATGTCTTGCTCTAACATCAAACCACAGAAACCTTTTTGACCCTTTTTGCAAAGATGACAATTAAAATCCCCCCCCCATAAAACCATTACTTCTCTTGTCTTACTGACTATCTCCCCTTGTAGATCCTCATTTAGGCTTTTCATAATCTTCTGAACAGCAGTGCATGGGATATTATTATAAAAATTAATAATGACCAAGCTGATCCCCGATTTAGTATCTATAACTACTTTATGATAGAAACTGCAGTTTTGATAAAAACGGACCCTCTCATATGTTAAGGTGTTTGAAAGGTAGGTGATTATACCACCTTTAGGTCTCCCATATGTCCCTCCTACTGCAGGAGTACAGTAAGTTTTATAGCCAGTTAGATGTATTGGGTCTATGGTCCAAGTTTCTTGCACGGCCATAATATCCATGCTATCCGTGGCCGTTTTCCATGATGGGTTAGAAATTCTATTCTTTAAACCTGCCACATTCCAGAACATCACAGAACAATTTTTGTTTTGGCTAAATATTATTGCGTCGTCTATGGGTGCATAACCTCTATCCGTCTTAGCTATTTCAACTATGGGTTCGCCCATAAGTTCTTTTCTATCATTAGTTAAGTTTTGATTACTATGATAGGGTAATCCCTTTTTACCTTTTACGTCCCCGTGCACCATAGGTTTAATCAGACTATTCGATTCTTGGTTTAGTGGTATAATCTTATCAGGCTCATTACCATTAATCAGGTCAAAATTTTCCTTGGAAATACTGAATGCTAATAGGTTTGAAGTAGTATTTACAGATGACGACAAGTCGGGAAATTCTTCAATCCCTAGGCGTCAGTCAACCATATCCAGTGGACTGAATCTATTATAGCATGGGAGGGAGGAAGGAGCAAACTGTGTCATTTGCCAATTTCCCCAGTGTTGCAAGCCTCCCTTTTGATTTCTCCCAGCTCTTCGCTGTACTAATGTCCAGTGGTCTTCTTCCCTCCATCCTTGCCTTTTGTAGGTTGGATCTCCGTAATATGTCCTCCCTTCCCTAGCACAGTTTTCATTCCTAATCCAACTCCATCTATCCTCTAGTTGTTCAGTTGGAGTATAAAAATAAGATAAGGATCTTGCTGTGATCGACAAATCCTGATTCCTGGGGGACCCCTGGCAGATATAGTCTACTGTTTGCGGGTCTTCAAAAGTTATAACCACACAATCACCCTTTAGTTTCTTTCTATTATAACCTACCCATGGAACCCTCTGGACCATTAAGATTCTACTGGCCAGACTTGAAGATATAGGGTAATTAAAGTTTAACCAGTGAATCACCTTATTTCTAAGTGCTTCAAAGGGTTCCATGATATGGGGAGCCAATTCAGGGACCCCAGTTAATACTATCACGTAGGGACTTGCATCTGGGGGCAAATTTAAAATTCTGCGCTTTCCAATTTTCTCCTGTTGTATTTTAACTGAATTAGGAGTGAGTACAGGAGGCGGAATTGTAATAGGTGTGGTTACTTCAGGAACAGGGATTAGTGTGGGAGTATTTATGCACACTGCGGTGCCATTTGTATTTAATATAGGTTGAGATGAGGGATTCATAGGAGTGCCTTTCTTCCCTTCCAGCCGGGTATCTTTTAAAATCGGCAATTTATCCACCAATATGGTCTCATTATTGGCCTTTTTTTCCAGGGTAGGAGGATAAGTCTTTATATCCTTCTGCAATTTTTGAAGTAGCCTTTCTATACCAAATAGCCTATCTTGTATAGGGGCGAGTAAAGATTTTATTAATGTTGTCAAGGTATATATCATGGAATCCTCCCTATCTGCATGACCATCTATACCATTAGCTATCATGCTCTCATGAAGGATATCAACTAATGATTCATCTGATATAGTAACATCCATCATGGGCAGGGAGACTTTCTTTTGGTTAACTGCTTCATTTTCAAGACTATTCCCAATTTCTCTTATCATAGGATCTTTCCTACCACCCTTCTCAGACACTTTTACTTTCATCTTGGCTTTTTTGCAGGTTGAGTTTTTATTTTTAGTACACTTTTTTGGGATTGCTCCCTGCTTTTTTCCCGTATGAGTTGGGTTTGCGATCTCAATCGCAGTATCCGAGTGAGCCGCTGGTATAGATTCTCCCAGGGGATTAGATGGTTCAAGACCCATAATGGTAGAGTTCTGAGAAGCAGAATCAGTATCAACACTGTCATGTAATTGCGGATGTACTTGTAGTACAGAAGAAACAGGCAGAGTATTTTCAGGGCTACGTGCCATAGCTATGTTACCCATCGATGATCTCCTGGCAAGGGCTAGATCTTGGGATACCCTTCTCTCCATTAGTACTATCCCTTGATCTATTAAGGTATTAGTACGTACAATGAAATCATCTAATGTTCCCGTCAGCTTGTTCCCCCCCGTCACGATTTTACTTCTGGTCTCCCTCATACTCATGCTGTACAGGCTATATGTAAGACAGGATTATCCTGGCTAATACGAAATACAATACCCAAAATGTCTAGTACGCATATATCAGGATCAAAATCATTTATGTAAAACTTATGTATTGAATATAACAGTTAAGAAAAAATAAGAAATCATATGGGGAATATATCAGCAAAATTCCACCACACTAACCAAGGTGCACAATATATATTGTGTGCCAAACTGTCAATTGCCGGTCCTTACTCTATGGCCCGTCCCGTCCTCTTCCGTCCACTGAGGGCCACAGAGGGCCCGCCCTTTGCCCGGGCTTAGCCCGGCGTGTCCCGCGCGCGTCCCGCGACGCGGGGGAAGACCTCTCAACTTTAAACGCCTCCTGGCGCGAAAAGGGATCCCCCGATGACGGCTTCCTGCCGCAAAGGTTTGTGGGTAGTGTAGTTTAGATCTCCCTCCCTCCCTCACTGCGGCCGCGCTGCTGGAAATGGACGCGGCAGCGGGGAGAGACCTTCGGCGGGACCAGAGCGGGACCCGAGCTATCAGCAGTCAGGTATGATTCCTCAGAACAATGTCAAACAAGCGCCCACTCCACCGGGGAAGACCTCTCAACTTTAAACGCCTCCTGGCGCGAAAAGGGATCCCCCGATGACGGCTTCCTGCCGCAAAGGTTTGTGGGTAGTGTAGTTTAGATCTCCCTCCCTCCCTCACTGCGGCCGCGCTGCTGGAAATGGACGCGGCAGCGGGGAGAGACCTTCGGCGGGACCAGAGCGGGACCCGAGCTATCAGCAGTCAGGTATGATTCCTCAGAACAATGTCAAACAAGCGCCCACTCCACCGGGGAAGACCTCTCAACTTTAAACGCCTCCTGGCGCGAAAAGGGATCCCCCGATGACGGCTTCCTGCCGCAAAGGTTTGTGGGTAGTGTAGTTTAGATCTCCCTCCCTCCCTCACTGCGGCCGCGCTGCTGGAAATGGACGCGGCAGCGGGGAGAGACCTTCGGCGGGACCAGAGCGGGACCCGAGCTATCAGCAGTCAGGTATGATTCCTCAGAACAATGTCAAACAAGCGCCAACTCAAATTAAACTATAGTAATCTTATGCCTTAGAAAACCAACATACAGTAATTGAAACGCTGTAACGTGCTTCCTCTCAAAGTAAAAATACAGCATAAAATAAGAATTTTAGATCTTTCTCAATCAACTTGACAATCTTCCAGTAAAGTACACTAACTAAAACAGTAAACTGTCTTGTAAGCGAGACTATGAGATCATATTATTAAGCTAATACATGTTTTAGATTTACCCCATCTGTGCAAAATTACCAGCATGCTAAATTGCATAGCTGGCTCTACCATGATATCATACTCGTGTCTCTCTTTTGTGGTTGGAATTACAGCCCAGGAAAGGGGAAAGAAAAAGCATTTTGTTTGCCACAGAAACATTCCCTTTCTTTTAAGAACAGTCAGTTTTCGCAGTGTTAGTGAGGCAGAAAAACACTGGAGCAAATCTGTATCATTTCGAACTCGCTGGTTGGAAGCCTGTCAGTATCCCCTGAGATGGTTTGTCACAGCTTCTTTTTGATCATGAAAGATGTTCTGTTCTTTCATCCCAGTAGTCGACTACACCCACCGCAATGCCATCTTGCGGCCCATAAATATCCATACGATTGAATTAGATGAAAACATGCTGGCAGTGGTTGTCTCTATCCTGGGTCTGTGCCATTGCTGTTGTGTATTGAGATACACAGGGCACCGCCATGATAATGATACATAAGGTCAATGTAGATGAACCCCGTCGATACAAGGCTGCATATGTTCGATGGAGTCTGTTTCCAGCTTCAGTCCAAGGTAAGTAGGATCTAAGTAGACGAATCCAAATATTCCCGAAATCCTTCTCCTCTGCTCTTGAGTAGGAAGTAATTGTTAAGAATTAGGGGGCAGATTTACAAGCCCCGTATGCCACATTTGCACCGCCGTCGAGTCACTTTTGTGACTCAGCGGCGGCACAAAGCCAGCGCCATTCTGCGGGGTATTTACAATGTGACGCATCTAGGGAGACGCGTCACGTTGTAAAGCCTGCACCACATGTGGGAGTTCAGGCACAGGGAGGGGGGGGCGCTCCGGCGCAGGAACGCATCCTACAAGATTTCACTCAGTCACTCTTTATGGCCATGCTGCGTCAAAACCCTGCACCTGCTTGAAGCAGGCGTAAGAATTGACGCAGCATGTTAGGGATAGGGGCACCCCGAGCCTTGCTGGAGCTGCGTCGCGCTTGCGACGCAACTCCAGCAATGCGCCACCTTTCCGCCGGGGGATGCAAAACACATCTGCCCATGCGTGCGCCACGGTGCGCCGCATTGTAAATGCAGCGCATCAGTGGTGGCGCACGGGTGGGCAGATGCGTCGCAACTCTTCTGGCGCATCCCTGCTGATTAGCAGATATGCGCCAGAAGTTGTAAATCTGCCCCTAGATTTTGGGAAACAAGGAGGGACGTGTAGTAAAGGGGGAAACACTGTACGGCTGGATTGCTGGACCCCTGATGGAAATATCCTCTATACTCTAAACAAGTAAGGCCTATATGTCATTAAATCATAGATACAATGTGGCAATGGCACAGACAAAACCAATACTGTGTAGGGGCGCACACCCTTGAATTTGAAGAAGCTTTTCACCCTCGGATGGACTACATGAGCCTAAACGTCAAGTCTCTAGATGAAAATGCAAAGTCAGTGGCCAAATGGTAGCGGCCTAAAGTGGATCTAATATGGTATGAGAAAAAGTCAAACATGCAGCAGGGGAGTGCCTGACCGAAATTTGCCATTGTGGAGAAAGCTGCCAACATGTGCAGTTGCCAGGAACTCAGGAACACATCCGCAGTTTCTTTGTGCTACTTCTGTTACTGCCTAAAACTGGAAATGAAAGGTAATTTATTGAATGGGATCGCCATTCATCTGTAGACTACTGTCAGAAATCTTCAATTTGAACCAGAGATCCCCAAGGTGACATACACTTAAAAGGCCTCCCATTGCAATCTACAGGAAGACCACAATGCCATACCTACCATGAATCCGAAACTCACGGTGGTGCCAGACGTAGATGCATTCCTAACCTCCAGACCTGCTCCAACTCCTTTTAAACTATTGGGTAAACTGATGGTCATAGATTGTTCACCGAGAACCCAGTGCAACGTGGTGAGTCCTAACACCTCTCAAATCATAAGACATGATTTTTTAGATTGGCAAAGGCAGATATCAGTGTAGTGGGCACTTGTCTCTCCTATAAGGTAGTAACAAATAATAATAAATATTAATAAAAGGCACTTACAAAGCGCAGAGCTACCTCAGCTAAGGTGTACCGGCGCTAGGGCGGAAAACAACAGAGCTGAGCGAGCGAGGTTCTAATCCCTACGCTTGAACACCCAGGTCTTGAAAGCCTTTCTGAACTCCAGTTCAGAGTTCAGCATGCGTAGATGAAGAGGCAAGTCATTATAGTGTTTGGAGGCTCCAACCTCAAATGATCTGCCTCCTAGGCTTGTTTTGGCAAAGCGAGGAATGGCCCGGTAGCGCTTTTGTTTGGATCTTAAGGACCTACCCTGCTGGTAAGGGCGAAGTCTCTTCCTCAGGTAGCTAGGACCCCTGCCCTGGTAGGCCTGAAATGCGAACGTGAGGGCCTTGAATTCAATTCTCTTGACGACTGGGAACCAATGTAGTTGTTTAAGGGGAGGAGAGATATGCTGGCGGTGTGGAACCTTACAGACTATCCTTGCGGCAGCATTCTGCACTATCTGCAGCCTTCTGATCAAGCCACTTGGCAGGCCCAGGTAGAGTCCGTTGGCATAGTCGAGGTGCGAGGTGACCAAGGCATGCATAACAGTTCTTTGGCATTCCTCCGGTAGAAAGTCAATGAATTTTCTAATAGTTTTCATCTTTCCAAATCAGGCCGCCGGCACTTGGTGGACATGGGCCAAACGTGACAAGTCTTTGTCCCAATGGACACCAAGGTTCTTAACCGAATCCTTAGGCACCGGAGGAGAAGCAAGTTCTACAGGCCAATACAAGACTGCAGGGGGGGCGCAGCTTGATTAAAAAATAGGACCTCCGTTTTATCGCGTTGAGCTTTAAAAAGTTATTGTTCATCCAGATGACAATGTTTTTAAAAGAGTCTCTGAAAGAGTCAAAGACATCTCTGAAAGAAAACAACAGCTGGGTGTCATCCGCGTAGGATATCCCCTTGACCCCCGTTTTCGTGACGAGATCCGCCAATGGTGTCAGATAGATGTAGTGGGCTTAAAGCAGAGCACTGAGGCACCCCCCATCTGAGTGGTTTCACAGCGGAGAGGGGGTGGAGAAAGACTGGTTGGTCTCGGCCATGGGGGTAGTAAGCGATCCATTCCAGTGCGGTCCTACGGATACCAATTTGATTAAGTCTGTCAAGCAGGATGGAGTGGGACACTGTGTCAAACGCTACAGACAGATAGATGAGTACCAGCATGGCCGCAGAACCCCCGTCAACCGCCCAACAGTGGAAATCAGCAACCTCAATCAGTGTTGATTCCGTGCTGTATCCTGTGCGGAATCCAGACTGAGAGTCATGCAGCAGCTCATTGGTTTCTACACAGGCGGCCAACTGCTGATTGGCCAGTTTCTCCAGTATTTTTGCAGGGGCTGAAAGTAAAGAGATGGGCCTAAAATTTCTGGCTACTTCGGGGTCAGCATTAGGCATCTTCAGGATAGGAAGTGGGAAAGCATATTTCCAGGCGTAGGGAACAATCCCTAACCTAAGTGAGGAATTCCAGATAGAACTGAGGATTGGGTTGAGCCACTTGGCTAGTAAGCTATACTGTCAAGCAGGTCAGGGATTGCAGGTGACCCGGATTTGCATTTCCGAAGTTCCACAAGCGATGCCTTGACGGGGACCATGGAATATTCGGTGAATTGGTTCTGGGCAAGGCAGAGAGAGTCATCCTCTGCACTGCGGCAGGGAGACGCAGGGAAGGAGGCATAGATCTGTGAGATTTTATCCTCAAAAAAGCTTGAAAGGCTGTTTTACAGTTCCAGAGAAGGAATAGCTGGGTGCATAAGTGCAGTGGGGTTAGTGAAGGATTTCACAATCCTAAATACTTCCCTGGAGAAGTTGCTTTCACCTGCGATGCGGGCAGCCAGGAAATCTTTTCTTTTGTTGTTGAGTAGTTTATGATATTTACTTTCAGAGCTACTCTGTAAATAATTTTGGCCTCAAGTGCGTATGACTTTCTCCACTCACGCACCGGATTTTTATAGTCACTTTTTTTGAGCTCTGATATCCTCGGAGAACGAAGGAGCGGAGGGGGTAGCTCTAGAAGAGCTGGCGGGTCTCTGTGGGGCGATTTTGTCGAGGGCCTCTGTAAAACAAAGTGATTAGCGCCCATTTGTAACACATTTTTAGACCTGGCCCTTTCTGCAGGGTCACCCCCAAACCTTTTACCTTCCACCTCTTTTTGGTAAATTCATTTTTGTTGGCCTTAGGACTCTGGGAACTTTACCACTGCTAACCAATGCTAAATTGCATGAGTTCTATACTTGAAACATGGAATGTTGGCTTAGAAACAATTGACAAATTTAATTTACTCATAGGTCCCTAGTAAAGTGCTCTGCATGTGCCCATGGCCTGTAAATCAATGGCTTGCAATTTTCAACACTCTGTCCATCATCCCCTTTGGTTTTGCTTTGTTCGCCCTAAGTTGGCAGGGTATGCCCAGATGTGGGTCCCTTGCTCACTTTGCCACTGGATTCAAGCTAGCCTGGCTGATGAACGCTGATTAGCCAGAAACCGGTCCCAGGATGCTTGTTTCTGGTCCAGGGAAGACAGGGCTTGGCAGTTCGGACTGGACTTTTCCCATGAGGCACAGGGTCAGACTGATTTGTATATGGCCATGTCTGAACTGGGGTGGCGGAGTGAGCCAAAGAATGATGATGGATTAAACCCAGATCAGTTGACAGGGGGTGAGTGCTTGCAATGTTCAACACTCCGTCCATCATCCCCTTTGGTTTTGCTTTGTTCGCCCTAAGTTGACAGGTTATGCCCAGACGTTGGTCCCTTGCTCACTTTGCCACTGGATTCAAGCTAGCCTGGCTGATGACGGCTGATTAGCCAGAAACCGGTCCCAGGATGCTTGTTTCCGGTACAGGAAAGACATGGCTTGGCAGTTCGGGCTGGACTGTTCCCATGAGGCACAGGGTCAGACTGATTTGCATATGGCCATGTCTGAACTGGGGTGGCCTAGTGAGCTAAAGAGTGGTGATGGACTAAACCCAGATCAGTTGACTGGGGGGTGAGTGTTTGCAATGTTCAACACTTCGTCCATCATCCCCTTTGGTTTTGCTTTGTTCGCCCTAAGTTGGCAGGGTATGCCCAGACGTGGGTCCCTTGCTCACTTTGCCACTGGATTCAAGCTAGCCTGGCTGATGAACGCTGATTAGCCAGAAACCGGTCCCAGGATGCTTGTTTCCGGTCCAGGGAAGACATGGCTTGGCAGTTCGGACTGGACTTTTCCCATGAGACACTGGGTCATTCCCTTTGGTTTTGCCCAGTAAATCAAATGCTACTAGTGGGCCTGCAGGACTGATTTTGCCACCCACTTGAGTAGCCCTGCCACTGCAGAGCCTGGTTGTGCAGTTTTTAAACTGCCATGTCAACCTGGCCAGTTAACTTACTTGCCAGCCCCAAAGCTTCCTTTTTATTACATATAGGTCACCCCTATGGTAGGCCCTTGACAGCTCATGGGCAGGGTGCAGTATATTTAAAAAGTAAGAGATTAGGGCCAGATGTACGACTGTTTTTATGCAGTTCCAAACTGGAAATTGGACCGTTTGCGACCGCAAAATAGGTCTGTGCAATGTGCATACCCTATTTTGTGAGTCGGAAACCTATTACCAACTCACAAAATAGGTTTGTGACTCACTAATAGGAAGGGGTGTATCAAGGGTGTCCCTTCCTAATAGCTAGTCGCACTTCCATGTACAATTGTTTTGTGACCACAATTGCGGTTGCAAAACACTTGCAGTTTACCAACTATTTCAAAATGGTGGTAAGCCACTCACAAATGAGAACAGGTCCCCAGGGGACCCCTTCCCCTTTGCGACTGTTAGCGAAAATATTTTTTAAGAGCAGACAGTGGTCCTACAGACCACTGCCTACTATTAAGAAATAAAACAGAAATGTTTAATTTTTCTTTTTGAAATGCCTCCCGTTTTCCTTTAAGGAGAATGGGTTGCATTTAAAACAAAAACTGCTTTATTTAAAAAGCAGTCACAGACATGGTGGTCTGCTGACCTCAGCAGGCAACCATCCCTGTGAGTGCTGGCCATCCCCAATGGGGTTGCAAATTGCAACCTGCCTCATGAATATTAACAAGGCAGGTTGTTTGAGACCCCATTGGGAATTGGAAACAGTGTCAGAGACACTGTTGTGCATTCCATTTTGCGAGTCGCAAATTACGGGTCGCAAAACATCGCAAATTGCGATTCACAAAATTGAAGGGTCGAACATCTGGCCCATACATATGAGTTTTTCCTGTTCTAGTAGTGAAATACTTTTAAATTTGCTTTCCACTACTGCAAGGCCTTCCTCTCCCATAGAATAACATTGGGTTTGCCTTATTACATTTTATAAGTGTAGTTCCAATTGGGAAGCGATACATCCCCTAGATTTGATATACATGGAATCACAATTTAAAATCACAATTTAGGGTGCAGTTGGATTTTAAATTGCAATTCTAAAAATGGCACATTTATAAAGTTGGCATTTTCTTACTGTAACCATTTGGTGCCTTCTGCCTGTCTCTGAAAACACATCTGGGGTGAATGACATTTGGATTTGTGCATTCCTTCTAGATAGTCACACACAAAGGGAGCTTAGGTTTGGCTGATGAGCCATCCAGGGCAGGATGGGTGGAAGGAGATGACACTTACTCCTGAAAGGGTTGTGTCCTAGTCCCCACACAAAGGGTTGGGAATGTTTACAGACCTGTGTGAATATTTTGTTACACTAACATACTTTTTCATAGCATGAACATTTGTATGATTGCAGCTCTGAGAGGATGGTTTGAGTAGATGTTCCCTGCTCCGGTTAAAGGCTATTCAGTACATCATATAAAACAGAAAGCCATTGAAAAAACACTTTGAAAGTATAGTTATGCATCAGCATAAAATACGTCTATAACATAAATGCAAAAACTCATGAAATGCAACATTTATTTTATGCATCGCACATCAAACATCATAACTCATGTTCTCCACCAAATACCAGGAGGCACCAGGCAAGATTGCCTACTTCTACCCATTTTCCTCTCAATGTTTATTGAACCACCAACAGAAGTGCTGAAAAAAAGGCAAACAAATCCCAGGGATATCCAAATTGGTAATATTATCTACAAGGTCAATTTGTATGCATATGATTTACCACTCAGCATATTTAGGGCCAGATGTATGACCATTTTGCATGCACAAAATCGTTCGCAAAACAATTTTAAAATATAACCAGAGATATTCATTTGTACATATTTATGACACAAGAGGGTCAAAAAGTACAAAGTATCAACTGTGGATATCTGGTTGTGCCAGATTGGGGCAAAGTCACAAGTTGAGGCCGACTGCGAAGGAGCACAGGCCAGCTACTGAGATACAATTAGGCACGCTGAACAAAGTACCTTGAACCCTGGTTTGTGGAGCTCTGCGAGTATCCGTGTAAAAGATGCACTGGACAGCTGAAGTAATGCGCTGGTTCCGAGATGCAACAAGGCTGTGATGCAAGCGCCTGCACCATCAAGGAGGATCTCTTCGACAGGACTTGCAATGCGCAGTCTGGCATTGAGGATGTGGTTCACAGTCATGGTGATGTGTCAAGTATGAGGAGCTATGAGGCTGTGATGCGGAGTCTGGGGTCGCCGTTGAGGTTAATGTCAATGAAGGATGCAAGGTGCCTGCATCGAGGATGTGTCACACAGTTGGGGCGATGTGGCAGTCTCAAAGAACTGCAATACGATGTGGGCCTTTGCTGCGGGTCCAATCCATGCAGCAGCAGCAATGCATCGGTTCTGCTCTGGTTTGGGCATGCAGCAGAGTAATGTGTTGGTTCTGCTGGATACACAGAGACTGGTAGAGCACCTTATGCCCACTTCCAAGGGTGGCACCAATTGGCCGGGTAGACTCACAGATGTCCAGGTGCAGATGTAAGGTAGTTGGAAGCCTATTATGTCCATTAGGCTTCAGATCAGGAGGCCAGTGAACAAACCCATGGAGTTACTCTGGGTTCTGTATTCAGTTCTTCCCACTCAGGAAAGAGGGCTGCAGGTCAGCACAGTAGGGCAGCAGTGCAACAGAGTGGCAGTCCTTGTAGCAGCACAGCAGTTCTTCTTCCTGACAGAGTATCCACAGGTCCAGAAGTGTACTAAAGAGTTGGTGTCTGGGTTCCTCTTTTTATATCATGGGGCCCTGGTTCTGGAGGGTGGTAGAAGCTTTTAGAATGTGGCTTCAAAGTGCATGAAATATCCTGCCTCCCCTGCCCTGGCTTGAAGCCGGCTGCAGTAACAATGCAGCGTCATTAGGCCCTTTGTGTGAAGACAGAGCACAGGCTATTCAGTTGTAAGTTGGGCTGTCCTCATCTCTGCCCCCCATCCTGTCAGAAAATGGCCCATCCAGGCACATCTACTCCCTCTATTGTGTGACTGGCTGGGAGGAATTTACAAAGTCTGTCAGTTATACCCAGTGATTTGAATCAAGGAAGGCTACAGGTACAAAGGTGCTAAGGGCAGGAAAATTGCAACCTTCTAACTTTTAAAATTATAGTTTAAAATCCAACTTCGCCATAAGTTAGAATTTTAAATTCCAAATCCAGAGGTACCAAACATGAAACGGTAACCTGGTCCGATTTGGAAATTACACCTATATAATATAATAAGGTAACTCCAATGTTATCCTATGGGAGAGGTAGGCCTCACAGTACTGAAAAATGAATTTGAGAGGTTTTCACTACCAAGACGTGTAAAACTTAAAAGTATATGCCCAACCTTTAACCCAGAGGTCTTCAAACTTTTGGATGCCGAGACCCCCTTGTCAACATTTTGAGGTGAAAGGACCCCCTTCTGACAAAAATGTCTAAACCTGTAGGCAGGGCTACTGGAATTATGAGGCAGGTGAGGACCAAATTACGCGACAGGCTTGACTAAATTGTGTGGGAAGAAAATGTAAATGATGTTATGTGATGCAGCGTATTTTGGGATAGCATTGCTTCATTATTATGAAATTATTTTTTTGCACACAGTAACACAGAGGAAAGATTCCACCCCATCAGTACCTGTTTATAACCAAAATACAGCAATTAACATCAGAAAGATTTCTAGTCAACCTTTGTGAAGGGGCTTCCACTCCGCAGGAATACGTGCTGCCACATTTAGAAGCTCACCTGGCCTAGGCCGGGAGAAGCATGGGTCCCTTAAAACCCTGGCGGTTTTGTGCAGAGTTAGGCAGTTTATCCATACAGCTTTCCTCTCACTCACTCACTCCCTCCCTTCCATCCCTCTCTCCTCTTCCAAACCCGGATCCCTCTCTCACTTTGCAGCCCATTTTCTTTCACCCCTTTTTACAACTTCTGAACTCTCCCCATTCAACCTCTCACTTCACCTTTAATCGCCTCTTGCCATTCTGTCTTTCACTGCCCTCATCTCGAACAGTCTCTCGCATTTATCTCATGGCCTCTCTGGCCCCGTCACCCCCCGTGCCCCTCAGCACTTCTCATTCACCTCGTCTCTCCAATCAAATTTTTGTCTATTTGTATCTTACACCTCTCCAGTCCCACCATTCATCTTTCACATCTACCCTTTGTTCTAACAGAAGCACTCACCTTTGGCTCACACTCACTTTTTGCGTGTCCACACTTCTCTTCGACACTTCACATTTCTCCTCATCCCTGACCTCTTCAATCTAACTCTCTCACTCCCTTGCTGTCCTCTCTCATCGCTCCTCACCAAGCATATGGGTCGGGCCCGTATGCTCCTCTCAGCCTGTACCAATCTGCTTTTTGTTCCCTAATTCAAGAAGGCATGAGTTGTCTGTCACACTGTTTTGGTGCAGGCCACGCAGTTATGGAACTTGCACCCTCCTCTGCTTCGCTCCACCAAGAATCTATTATCCTTTAGGAAGATATAAAAACCTGGCTCTATGCTCTGTAGGTCACCCCATTTGGCTGGTTCTCCTTCTCCTTCTGTGTGTTTCTCATTGTCCTTCCGGCAGCAGATGGTTATTAGCCGCAGGACATCTTTTGGTAACAGTAGCGCATTACAAATGTAAATAATAATAATAGGTAGAAGCAGGGGAGCCACTAGACCAGAACTTCGGGGTGTGGGGGCTAACACTCCTAGCCATGGCTGGACCTAACACAGGTTACACACTGTGCAACAGTCTTTTTTGGTGTCCCACCCAGTTTCCTTCTTCTCCATGAATTCCCTCACTACCACTCACCAACAATGCACTTCATCTCTCTATAGCAGCTTTCTGACAAACATTTCATTTTTTATAGCGCTACTCATACTTTAGTCACACTCATTTCTGTGATCGGCATGGTACATATTCTTTGTAGCAGGCACATTAACCCTCTGCACTGTGTGGGTGACAAGAGTGCCCATGTGAGTGCACGGTGAGAGATGCAACAGTGTGAAAGTAGGGTGAGAGACTGCTGGGTGAGTGAGGTGGCCGTACGAATTTGAGTGTGGATGCAAGTTCAGAATGGGACGAATGAATGTATGATTACTGATGGGCTTGTTTGAGTGAGTTGCATATTGAGCAGTGAGGGGGACAGGTGAGTGAAGTGTCACATGAGTGCAGGGTGAGTAGTGTGCTTGTGTGACTGCAGGGTGAGGTATAGGGTGAACAGCGCAAGTGCATTGTGAGTGCAAAGTGATCACTGTGAGTGCAGGGTGAGCAGGTGAATGGTGTGAGTGCATGGTAATCAGTGTGAGTGCATTGTGAATGCTGTGAGTACAGGGTAAGCGTGAAAGAGAAGGGCAAGAATGATGAGTGAGTTGTCTGAATGCAGGGTTTATTCCTAGGCACTTGAAGTAACTCAGCATGTTATTGGAGGCAGTGTAGGGTTTAAGATCTAAGTTAAACTATTGCTATTATGGCATCAATCTGGGATCGAGGGTGGAGGAAATAAATAATGTGCTGATCCTGCAACAAACTTCCAGTCCTATGGTTAGGGTAGCCAGCAGATTATTTTGATGGCCCAGTTGGTACAAAAATAAGCAATCACCTAAAGCAGTATTTTAAGCACGTATCTGTGCATACTTTGAACAGCAAATATAAATAGAAAGCACTTTTAATTGTGTTCTAGGGCTGCCGCAATGATCCATGACTGATAATTAAAGAGAACAAAGACAGAAAAGTCACATAATGAATGAATACATACTTTTTTATTTATAAGTCTATTTAGTGTCAAGAGAAGGTCTTTGTAGGCTCTTTAATTAACACATGGCTCACATTTTTCTTTTGGCAACCCTACTTTATATTCCTTTTTATTAAATGCATTCTCACACTACAGCAGTAAATCTAAAATACAAATGTAAAGAATAGGCAGAGTGAGGACCCAGGGGGTACTGGAAGGGGAGGGACACTAAGACTTTGTAACCAGTTCACAAAGGGATGCAAATATGCAAATGGTCTTTAAAGACCTGTGAAAAACTCGGACGGGCGTGCCGGAGATAAGACTCCAGACACTGCCCAGCTAAGCCTCCAGCAGCTCAAATTGCACTGCAGCAGCCTGGGCTGAGACACAGGATGAAGGAAGAGGGGGGCTGAATCCCTTGGGCCTCGGCAGAAGTGTGCTTGGGAATGCGCGACCCCCTTTGCATCGCTCCACGCCCCCCCTGGGGGTCGCGCCCCACTGTTTGAAGACCCCTGCTTTAACCTAAACAGCACCCTGCCCTATGGGCTACCAAGGGGTGACTTCTATCTATTAAAAGGGGATTTAAGGCTTGGCAAGGTGGTTTAAAAGCCTAGTCGACATGGCAGGGTAAAACTGCATTCAGGGTGCAATGGCTGACCTGGGACAATGTTTTACAGTGCTACTTAAATGGGTGGCAAAAAGGGAGCTGCAAGCCCACTTGTAGCATTTAATTTATAGATGCTGGGAATAGGGTAAACCACTCTACAAGGATAGTACAAATTAATTACATATGCCAATTAATTATAAGCCAATTTAACTATGTTTTTGGGGAGTGAGGGCAAGCATTTTAGCACTGGTTAGCAGTGGTAAAGTGCACAGAATCCTAAGGCCAACAAAAATAGGCTCAGCAAAATGGAGGAGCTGAGGCAAAAATTGTGGGGCAAAGACCACCCTAAGTCTGACAGGGCTAACACCCTTCATCACTTTATCTTCAAAAGGGAGGTTAAGTCATCCCACATAAGCTTCTTGCATTGCCCAGTTCTCTGCACTGTTAAACAATTTGTCACAACCTATATGCTTTATTAAATGATGCTGTATAAAGTTGTTTACATGCTTTTTCCACATTTATTTGCTATGTAGTAGCCTTGTGGTTTAGCACTTTGAAACAACATGCATAGGGTCTTCATTACGCTATGCCAAAATCTCCAACAAATACATAAATCCCAGAAAACAAGTGTGTCACCACCAGAGAAGTGCTGCCGGACACACTTAGGGGCTTATTTACAAGTAGGAGCCTATTTACAAGACCCTTGCGCCACTGATGCGTCACTTTTAATATGAGAAAAAGTGGTGTACCAGCGACACAAGGGGCCTATAAATAAGTCCCTTAGTGTCACTGCCTAGGGCAAGAAAGCTTCCACTGGGTCAACAACCGCTGCATAAGAGCTTGTAAATCTCAGTTACAAACTTGATGTCTATTGAGCCCCACAACGTTTAATTCACACCCTGTGTTCTGTGGGGCATTAGACATGGATTGATGTTATTGATCCCATAGAACCTATGCTGTTAGTAAGAATGGAGTTGAACCATTATAGGCAGGAAATGAAAAGATGATGTCAATATGACATGATGATGGGTGTCAACTCCAGCTACAGCTCTGGCAGAGCTCATATATTACCCAATGACATGCATGAGTAGTCATGCAGTCTGTGGATTTTCTCTCAGTCCTGGGTCTTTTAGTCATGATTGCCCTTTAAATTATTTGTAAGTTCAGGAATGTACATATGTACCACAATGCAAATAAATGACTGGACTGAATAAGTTACACGTGGGTTTGGTGGAAACTCAACTAGAGAGCTCTGCACCAAATGCACCTGTTACTGATACTGTTCATGCAAACACCCCCACTGCTGAGCCTGAGGCACTCCTACAGAGCCAACACTGTGCAATCCACACCTCTCCTGAGCTTGAAATTGCCTGGCTGTTTAGAAATCCCTGCTGAGACTGCACCATGTCTCGCTGCTCAGTCTGCAACTAACCACTGCAATATGTGAACTTTACAATGCTCTCTCTCATGCACTCAAACTGAATCTTTCCACCTCAGTCAACATATATTAACATGCACACTCACTATGAAAAATCTGCAGCTAACTCCCTACTATACCTCACAGACACATTGCTGACATGCATTCTACTACCACAGTATCAGCAAGCCATGACCTCTGAACCTCACACTACCTATGCAGACCTGTATACTAACTGTTAGACCTGTCTGCCTTAGTGTGGTCTTCCCCAAACCTTATGCCTACTCCCCCCCTGTTCCTGTGAATTTGTTTTTGTTGGCCTTAGAACTCCATGCACTTTACCACCACTAACCAGTTGTACGGTGCTTGTGCTCACTCCATAAAAGTTTGTAAAATTGGCTTACACCTGACTTTTACATTTAATTTGCCTATAAAGTAAAGTGGAATAACATATACCCAGGGCTGGTAAATTAAATGCTACTAGTGGGCCTGCAGCACTTATTGTGCCACAAACCTAAGTAGCCCGTTAGATATGTCTCAAAGCTTCCATTTGCAGCCTGTAGTGAAGTGTAAACTGCCAATTCGACTTGGCAAACTAAATATTTTGCAAAGTCTAAAACTTCCTTTTTAATACCTATAAGTTACCCCTAGGGTAGTCACTAAACAGTCCAAAGGGCAGCATGCAATGCAATAAAAAAAATGGTGTATGTACTTTTAAGTTTTACATGTCCTGGTAGTGAAAAACTCACAAACCAATGTTTTACTACTATAAGGCCACCCTCTCCTATAGGATAACATTGGGTTAAGTTAATACATTTATAAAGTAACAACTTGTGTTTGGGAAACAGGTAGAAAAATCATGTTTGCTGTCTAATGAATTCTAATAAAAAAAATACCCTTTTTTAATGGTAAAGTCGGAATATAAGTTACAATTTTTTAAATGTCACTTTTAGAACATTGGCATTTTCTTGTGCTAACCATTTGGTGCTTGCAGCCTGCTCCTGGCTCTCATGACTAGGTGCAGGTGGCTGTTGGCCTTTGTGTACCCCTCCCAGACAGCCAAATAATAGAGGAACTGGATGGTAGAAATAAGGGACATCTAGGCATGATGGCCAAGGCGGAACTGTGCAGAACCCCACTTGCACCTCAAAGACACTGTCTCAGCACACACACAAAAAACTTCACATTAGGTTATTGTGCCCCAGATAACATAGGTAGGAAGGTAGGAAATTCCAAACACATCTGTTAGGGGAAAACTCCAGAAGCTTCTCCCACTTTAAAGGGGGCACCAGGTAAACAAAATAGGACCCTTAAACGCACACTTCAGTACACCCCTGAACCTGTGGAAGAATCAGGACTGCTTGTTGCCCTGCTGTAAGAAGGGCTGCCCTACAGCCCTGTTGGTTGAAGAAGTGACTTGCTGCCCTGCTGACTAAAGAAAGACTGGACCTGCACCTGGAACCAAGGACCACCAGGGTGACTGCAAGGCTAGTTAGCTGGCCTCATGTTATGAGTTGGATGTATGACGTTACAACGCATGCTGTTACAACGAAAGTTTTACAACGCGAGTGCATTGACAACGCAGGACATTACAACGCAAGTCTTTACATCGACTTGCACTAGATGGCGTGCTAACATTAAAAAAGTGTAATTTACTATTCCAACTCCAGTCCACGTAACAGTAGGGAAGGTTTTGGGATAGTAAGCTACACTTTTTTTAATGTTAGCACGCCATCTAGTGCAAGTCGATGTAAAGACTTGCGTTGTAATGTCCTGCGTTGTCAATGCACTCGCGTTGTAACAGTTTCGTTGTAATGGTAGTGCGTTGTAAAAGTTGTGTTGTAAAGGTTGTTCCCCTTATGAGTTATAGGGACATAACAAACTCCAACACCCTTGAAGCTTACACATGGACTCTGCCTGCAGTCAATTCTGCCCCCAAGTGGTGCACCAGTTCTGGACCCTTGGAAGTGGGGCAAAAGGAGTTGAACCAGTACAATTGTGGGCTCCAACACATCTGATGCAGAGTGCTGTAACCCAATGCATGAGCTTGCACCACAGCCTTCACAGCTCCTGATTGTCACCATCATTGACACAGATGCAGCTCAGCACAACTCGATGTAGAATCTCGCATTGCAGCCCTCACAGATCCTCATTAGAACCAATGCAGCATGACTCAACACGCAGCAGGACTGAGCATTGCAGCCATCTCATTGGAACTGACACAGTGCAACACAACTCAATGCCGGACCTCGCATCACAGTTGTCACAGTTCCTGAAAGGAACCGATGCAACACAACAGCTTGCATCAAGGACATATGGTACAAATCTTAGGGAGAATAGCTTGGCCCCAGTAGCCAGCTCACGCTCCATCGTGGTCAGTCTAAACTTGTGAGTCTGTCCTGGTTGGGCACAACCAGATAACCACAGTTGGCACTTTGTCCTTTTTGACTTTATTTTCCCTTTAAACTTTCAAAATTCATTACTCCAGTTCTACTGCTTGGACTTTTGTCAGTTTGTGTCAAATAATTTATAAAGTATTACTCTGTATTTCTAAATTAGTGTGGGGTTTTTTCATGGGTTGTGTTTTCACTTTATTACTGTTTGAGTGCTGCAAAAATACTTTACACATTGCCTCTAAGCTAAGCCTGACTGCATTGTGCCGAGGTAACAGAGGGTTAAGCACAGATTAATTTAGTAACTTTCTGTATTTAACCCTGAAAGAGATTGTGGTTGGTGCCTGATAAAGGTTTGACCCCCCTCAACCAATAACCCAATGTCTCACACTAACCATGCTGGACCTGCAGCCCATTCACTGCTCACTTATGCTAATTTCACTGATGAAGCTGTAGCATTTCCAAGGAGGTGCCAATATGTGCCAGCGCCCACCCTCTGGTTCACTTTGGGTTCCCCAGCTTATCCAGCAGAAACTGAGGCAATCATGTTGGAGAGTAGAGGAGGCTGTTGAGCATTACAGCATCTTTCTCCACCCACCCTTATTCAGACTCAACTCCTTGGCATGCCTCCTGGAGCCCAAAACAGACATGCTAGGGTAGTTGTGTGCATCAAGGCCATCTTCATTCAAACAGAAAGAGCAGATTTGAGGATGGACATATTAAAAAGGGAATGGCCCTTTTTTGTTGTGGGAATCAGTAAAACCAGATTTAGGTAATTTGTGGACGGGTGGTGTGAGCAGGACAAACATAAAGTAATGCATAAATGATGCAAAAACACAATTGTGTGTCTCAAAATTTCCATTTTTGGTGCAGAAAATGTGCCAATCCTTTTAACAAAATTAATGAGGACTGATTGATAGTCAACCAGTCACAAAAAGAGAATTATTTTAGCAAATGAATGCTGCAGGAACAATGGCTGGGCATGTTCTCCCTGGCATCAGTAATGGAATCTCCTCTTGGTGTCCCTGCCAGTCTTAACAATCTGTATACAGCTTGTGGGACTTCTCACTTTTCTGTAGCAGCAGTTAAATGAAATGAACCAAAATCATGCAGGCAGCGGACACATACACATTTCTGTGCTTAATGCATACCGTCATACAAACAATGTTAATCTATACAAACATACTGTTGCAAAACGGTTTATTAGTAGTGATAAGTATGGACCTATGACTAGTAATAAGGCCACAAACACAATAAAAGGGTCAGTCAATGTCTCAATAAATTATTCCCTTGCTCAACCCTTTGTAGCTGGCAACAGGCAGGCAGGTGCAACTTAGCAGACAGGTGTGTAAAGCCTTTAAAAACACCAATCCATTAAATAAGTAAAATACAATACACAATAAAAAATAAACAGCCATTGATAGAAATAGGTTCTATGTCTATGAACAAATAGGCATAGAAATTTAAAAAATCCAAATTAGAGAAACATAGAAATTATTTTTTCTAGTGCTATAGAAACTAATAGCGATACTTTAGGACATCTTGACCCAGACAAAGTCTGTGATGGAGTGGTGGTTGGATACACAAAGCGGAAGGCCTTTGTCAAAATGTTACCTTTGCACTTAAACACTTTTCTGGAGGACTTTATCTCGATGTCGAGCTGGCCTCTCCAGCAGACCGGATTTGCAGTGGCTTCGTCAGATTGGTCTAGAGCAAACCCTCAGTCAACTCCTGGAAGTCTGGAGCTATGGAGCTTTCAGCAGAATGAACTTGAAATCCTGACCCGGTCACAGTTTAACGTAGTTGGCATGACTCTCAACGTCTAGTCACTCACCTTATAGAGCTTTTTCCAAAAGTTGTTCTAAGCTTCTCCAAACTTTTGGAACTTTTTCCTGAAGATCCTCTTGTGAGTTTAAAGCACTATTCTTCCAAAATCCAAAATTGGAGAAAGTTTCTCTTGAAGAGTTAGATGTTGCTAAGCCAACCCACTGGAGTGGCTAAGATGCTCTAACAATCCCTTCCAGCCCCTTCACTAATCTAATTACAGGGGCTCCTATGTGTCTGGGAGTACAGGATGTGGGGCTGAGTCTGTGCTGTCTCAAAGAGTCATTCTTCCTTTGAAGACCATCCTGCCTTCTGCTTCTGCAGTTTCAGTTCTCCTCCCACAGGAAATCATTTGTTTCTGTAGCGGGTCACTTCACACCTCATTAAGACAGCTTTGCTCAGCTTGGCATAGGCTGGCCAATCAGGAGAGGGCAGCTGTAAGGCTGGAATGTGGCTTATAGTAAAGAAAGTTCCATAACTTCTTCTTTGTAATAGTTAATATAAATGTAACAATGCAAGTTCTAGGATTCTACATAAATATCATGTAGAGTCTGTGAAAGACATGTCTAGCTCACTCCTGTCACTATTTATTCTTATATAAAATGTTCTCATGTTAGCCTATGGAGCTAGTTTTATACAATGGGGGGGGGGGGGGACAAAATTGCCAGTTCTTCCTTTACCAATGCTTACAAAAATATTTTATAAAGTCCCTACTTATACTTACAAGATACCCTACCCCTGAGACACCTAGGGGAAACCTTAGGGGGGTACTTATATGTAAAAATAATTGTGTTTGAGACTTTGGAAGTACCTTTAATTCCAAAGTCGAATTTGCATATATCTGTTATGTAAAAGCAGCCTGAAGGGCAGGACTGCCTTTAAAATGACAGCAGGCAGAGCAGTAGTGCACACCTAAGTGCATTAAGTCTACTGGGCCTCTAAACCTACAGGTCCTATTATATACTAATGACTTACAGCTAGGCTGTCAGTACCAACTGTAATTAACCCCTTCGCTGCCAGGCCTTTTCCCCCTCCTGTGCCAAGCCTTTTTTTGGCTATTTGGGGTAGTGCGCGATGAGGACCCTGTAACCTTTTGACCACATAAGATATCCATGCCAAATTTGCGTCCTTTTCTTCCAACATCATGGGGATTCTAAAGGTACTCAAGGTTTGTGGATTTCCCTGGAGGGGTCACAGAAATGAGCCAAAATACAGCAAAATGTTGTTTTTTTTCGGAAAAATTGGCAAAACTGGCTGCAAATGAAAGCATCTGGGTTTTTCCCTGTAAATGTTATCAAAAAATGGTTTGTGGGGTTGAAATAACCATTTTCCCAGCTTTTAGGGGATACCAGACTTTTGTCAGAAACCCAACATTTTTTACACAGTTTTGGCATTTTTCTGGGACTATTTTTGCTATTTTTTGTGCTTTCGACCTCCTTCCAGTTAATGGTAGAAATGGTAGAAATGGGTACAAAAGCAATAATGGATACTGGAAAGCTATACATTTTAGAGAAGTAGACACAATTCTGAATTCAGCAAGGGGTCATTTGTGTAGATCCATCAAGGTTTCTTTATAGAAACTAACAGTTAAATATCGGATAAATTGAAAATTAATTGAAAAAAACAGCATTACCGGCAACGTTTTCACCTGTAACTTCTTCTAATTATGACAGCTCTTTGAAAGCAATATACCGTTACATCCACTGGACATTACTGGTTGCGGGGATATATAGGACTTGTAGACAAGAACCCGACGAACCCAGAGCCAAAAACTGAGCAGCAACTTGCAATGTTTTTTTGTTATTTACCGGGTATATAGTAATTATTCTGTAAAAATGTGTACATGGAAAAATCGGTATGAAAGACACCTATGTATTTCTGAAATGGGAACAAAATATAGAGTTTAGAAACAGTAGATATTTGCACATTTCCGAAATTGGGAATACTCATACTAGCATGAGAATTATCAGTCATTTTTTAGAATGACTTCTTTTTTACACAATGTCTTTCATTTGGAAGGCAGAAATGCATCGAAAGTCAATAGGTAATAACAGTTCCTTTACAAATCTGAATTACCCTAAGTCTCCCGATAAAAATGGTACCTCACTTGTGTGGGTAGGCATAGTGCGGCACCATTTTTACCGGGAGACCCGGGGGAACGCTGGGTGGTGGGAAATTTGAGTGAGCCCGGTGATGCCACAACTTTCCCATACAAAAATGTGTGAAAAAAGTGATTTTTTTCAGCTAAAATTGAGGTTTGCAGGGGATTCTGGGTAAGGAAACGTTGGGGGATCCATGCAAGCCATACCTCCCTGGAAGCCCCCAGGTGTCTAGTTTTTGCAAATGTATGGGTTTGGTAGGTTTCCCTAGATGGCCGCCGAGCAGCGGGCCAAAAACCCAAGTGACCCCCCTTGCAAAACCAGGTGGTTTTGAGATAGGCAATTTTGATGTCGCCTCACTACGTTTTGGGCCCTTGCCTGTCGCGGGTACTTGGGCCTCCCACACAAGTGAGGCACCATTTTTACTGGGAGACCCGGGGGAACGCTGGGTGGTGGGAAATTTGAGTTAGCCCGGTGCTGCCACAACTTTCCCACACAAAAATGTGTGAAAAAAGTGATTTTTTCAGCTAAAATTGAGGTTTGCAGGGGATTCTGGTTAAGGAAACGTTGGGGGATCCACGCAAGCCATACCTCCCTGGAAGCCCCCGGATGTCTAGTTTTCAGAAATGTATGGGTTTGGTAGGTTTCCCTAGATGGCCGCCGAGCACGGGCCAAAAAGACAGTTGACCCCCTTGCAAAACCAGATCGTTTTGACATAATTAGTTGTTTGTTTCTACAGCGTGAGAATTTCGGCACAATATTGCAAGGAAAATGTGAAAGACATTTGGTTCACCGATGCCCTCAAACACTCAAAGAAATCCTGCTGAACTCTTGAAAAAACCTGGCGCCACGAGCGGACGACAGAAAACATGACAGCCCTCAAGAACGCCACTCGCAATCACCACCAGCTGATCCGCACCACCAAAAGGACATCGTTCAAAGAGCGGCTGGACAACAACACCCACAACAGCAAGGAACTCTTCAACATCATAAAAGAGCTCTCCAACCCCAGCACCAGCACCAGCAACAACGACATCACACCATCGCAAGACCTTTGCAACTCCCTCGCCACGTTCTTCAACAGCAAGATCGCAGACATACACAACAGCTTTGACACCCAGACTCCGCCTCCGATCACCGAACCAATGACCCCAACCACCACCCTCAACACCTGGACCCCGATCAGCATGGAAGACACCACCCACGTCATGAACACCATCCACTCTGGCTCTCCCTCTGACCCATGCCCCCATCACATCTACAACAAAGCAGACACCATCATCGCACCCCACCTCCAGAACGTCATTAACAACTCCTTCACATCAGCCACCTTCCCAGAGAGCTGGGAGCACGCAGAAATCAACGCCCTTCTGAAGAAACCCACAGCTGACCCTAAGGACCTCAAAAACTTCTGCCCCATCTCTCTTCTTCCCTTCCCGGCAAAAGTCATCGAGAAGATCGTCAACAAACAGCTGACTGCATTCCTCGAGGCAAACAACTCGCTCGACCCATCCCAGTCCGGATTTCAAGCCAACCACAGCACCGAGACCGCCCTCATCGCAGCCACTGATGACATCAGGTCCCTGTTGGACAAAGGGGAAACAACCGCCCTCATCCTCCTAGACCTCTCAGCCGCATTTGATACCATCTGCCACTGCACCCTATTAACCCACCTCTACAACACTGGGATCCAAGGAAGAGCACTCGACTGGATCACCTCGTTCCTCTCCAACAGAACCCAGAGAGTCCGCCTCTTGCCGTTCCGCTCCGTAGCCACCAAGATCATCTGCGGCGTACCCCAAGGCTCCTCGCTCAGCCCAACCCTCTTCAACATCTACATGAGCCCCCTCGCTGCCATCGCACCCAAACACAACCTCAACATCATCTCCTACGCCGACAAGACCCAGCTGATACTCTCCCTCACCAAAGACCCTGCCACCGCCAAGACTAACCTTCAGGAAGGAATGAAACACGTCACGGAATGGATGAAGCTCAGCCGTCTGAACAAGACGGAGGGCCTCATCCTCGGACAAACCCCATCCGCCTGGGATGACTCATGGTGGCCCGCAGCGCTGGGCACCGCACCTACACCCACGGATCACGCACGCAACCTAGGATTCATCCTGGACTCCTCCCTCACGATGACCAAACAAGTCAACGCCATCTCATCCTCATGCTTCAACACCCTGCGCATGCTCCGTAAGATATTCCGGTGGATCCCCACCGAAACCAGAAAAACAGTCACCCAGGCCCTCGTCACCAGCCGACTGGACTACGGGAACGCCCTATACGCAGGAACCACAGCCAAACTTCAGAAACAACTTCAGCGCATACAGAACGCCTCCGCACGACTCATCCTCAACATCCCTCGCCACAGCCACATATCTGCCCACCTGAGAAACCTGCACTGGCTCCCCGTCAGAAAGAGGATCACGTTCAGGCTCCTCACCCACGCACAAAGCGCTCCACAACACGGGCCCCAAATACCTCAACACCCGCCTCTCATTCTACACTCCTACCCATCAGCTCTGCTCCGCCAGCCTCGCTCTCGCCACCGTCCCACGGATTCGCAGAACCACCACCGGGGGAAGATCTTTCTCCTACCTGACAGCCAAGACATGGAACTCCCTCCCCGCACACCTACGGCTGACACAGGACCATCTCACCTTCAGGAAACACCTCAAGACCTGGCTTTTCGAGCAGTAGCGCCACCCCAGCGCCTTGAGACCTTCGCGGGTGAGTAGTGCGCTCTATGAATGTATTGATTGATTGATTGAGGTTTGCAGGACAATGTGGATAAAATAACTTTTTGGAATTCACAAGAGAGACAACACCATGAACTCCCATGGGTTTACGACAATATCTACAGTTGGTGGGTTATTCTTACATGGAACATACACCTTGGCAGAGAAACTAAAAAGACAAAGATTCCTGCACAGCCATCTATTCCTCAAACACACACACATACTGGTTGGATTTGGCATGAGGGTGAGTGATGGTTCGGTATATTAAATTTAATTAACAAGAGATTTCACAAAAATGAAATGCACTGTCAATAATTAAATGGACAAAAAACTGAACCAATAACTCGCAGCTCGTGAGCTGTAAAGCCACAGCAATGCACCAACCGCTTTACAGGCCATTCACATACCTTTCATACATGATACACACAAGACCATTTACACCACCAGGCACAAAACCAACACATCACAACATTCACAAAAAGGGACAAGGTACACCCTGCTTCAGGTAGACAAAAAAGACAAATACTGCACAGCCATCTAATCCTAAAGCACACACACATACTGGTTGGATTTGGCACGAGGGTGAGTAATGGTTCAGTATATACAATTGTATTAGCAAGTGATTTCACAAAAATGAAATGCACTATTAATAATTGAAAGGACAAGAAACTGAACCATTGACTCACAGCTCGTGAGCTGTAAAGCCACGACAAGGCACCAACCTCTTTACAGGCCATTCATACACCTTTCATACGTGTGACACATACAAAACATTCATGCCGCCAGCCGCGGGCCCATCACATTACAACACTCGCACCAGCAGACAGCGCCATTCAAGGGCCCATCACTTCCACACGCCCACATTCCTGACACAGCAACTACACAAACTGATGGATTGCGTGGAGTGGCGCTCAGCTAGCAGTGTGTGTAGTGACCAGCAGCAAGTCACTACTGACACACCGCCAGCCGAGCGCCAGTCCACGCACACCTCCAGCCAAGCGCCAGTCCACGCACACCACCAGCCAAGCACCAGTCCACGCACATCTCCAGCCAAGCACCAGTCCACGCACACCTCCAGCCAAGCGCCACTCCACGCACACCGCCAGCCAAGTGCCACTCCACGCACACCACCAGCCAAGCGCCAGAACACACACACCACCAGCCAAGCGCCAGTCCACGCACACCTCCAGCCAAGCGCCAACCTACACACACCACCATCACATTTAGGATTTTATATACAATAAAACACAAACAAATTGCAAATAGATACAAATCTTCTAACACAAAATCTGAAACTAAATACATTGCACTAATACCAACCTTGAAACAGAAAAGAATACAGACCAGGCAGGTCACTTTACCACTCATGGAAGCTCCCAAAATGTATTTTGCGTGTGGTACGCTCTAAAACAAGCAGGCATACACAGCCCAGGGTTAGAAGGACACCCGGGACAGAAATAACGAGACTCCTTCCGCTTATCTCTTCGGCAACAGACTCTACAACTCCTAGTGGGAAAATCTTTTGAAGGTGTGGGAGGGATGTAACCAGGAAAGTGGCAATCTTTCAAACGAGCCACATCCTCCACCACTCCAAATCTAGGAACACTTGCCTGTTCCACAACAACAAGGCTAGCTATAACAGAGTGCTGAAACTGAAGAAATGTCAACTTTGACGCAGGAGAACACTCCTTGAACACAATAGAAGCATTGAAATTTGCTAATTCGAAGAAATGGATGGCCAACTTCTTATACCAAACATAAACCTTCCGAATCGCAGAGTAAGGTTCCAACCTCTGATCTACTCTGTCAACACCACCCATGTGCTTATTGTGGTCTAGAAGGCACACAGGTTTGCACACTTCAGCAACCTGACCCCAAACAGCCACAGGTGAAGTACTCTCATCATGGATGGTAGTCAGCATGTACACATCCCTCCTGTCCACAAATTTTACAGCTAGTAGTTCATCACTACGCAAGGAACTGCACTGCCCCCTCTGAAGTTTTTTGCAAACAATCTCTTTCGGATAACCTTTACGGTTAGAGCGGATTGTGCCACATGCAAAAGTGTCCACTTTATACAATTCCTTAAATAATTGCACAGCAGTATAGAAGTTATCAAGGTACAAATGGTGGCCTCTGTTAACAGCAAGATCCCACACAATTTTCTCTGAAACTCCAAAAGTGGACAGACAACCTGGGGGGTCAATAGTAAAATCTCTACCAGTGTACACACGAAAATTAAAAACATATCCTGTCCTACTCTCAGACAAAATATACAGCTTAATTCCATAGTGTGCCCTCTTGCTAGGGATGTACTGCCTAAAAACCAAACGGCCCTTGAACAAGACCAAAGACTCATCAATAGATATTTCTTTCCCTGGAGTATAGATCTCAGAAAATCGATGTGTGTGCTTTAGGATTAGATGGCTGTGCAGTATTTGTCTTTTTTGTCTACCTGAAGCAGGGTGTACCTTGTCCCTTTTTGTGAATGTTGTGATCGATCTACAAAGTGATCAAGAACGGGCCGAATCTTAAAAAGACGGTCACAGTCAGGGTGATCTCGTGGCAACGCCATAGAATTATCAACAAAATGCAGCATACGTAGCAAAAGTAAATACCGATTACGAGTCATAACTGCAGGAAATATGTCAGTTGCCAACAAGGGGCTAGTAGACCAATATGAAACCAAGGTTGGCTTCCTTACTACACCCATCAATAAAGTCAAACCCAAAAACTTCTTAATCTCTTCCAGATATGTGGGAGTCCACCGGGTAGCTCTAGACTGGGGCCTTAGTTTGTCACTGTTGTCCCTCAAAAACTGTTCAGCATACAAATTCGTCTGCTCAACAATCTCACCCAAAAATACATCATCCATAAACAACTGAAAAAACTGTATCGGTAAAAAGTGTTCACAATCCACTCTACACCCTGCATCACCGCTAAAGGCAGGCAACACCGGCTGCACCCTGTTTGGATCAACCCAAAGTCCAGCACTTCCAGTAGGAAGCCTAGCAGCCTCAGACTGCAATCCAGATGCCTCTTGCACCATCGGCACAGCAGTTTCCTCCTCTAAGACAGGCACTTCGTCCGCACTGAGGGTTGCTTCACCCACACCAAGAGTACCTTCATCTGCACTAAGAGTACCTTCATCATCTGATGATTCCATGTGGAGAGAAAACTCACTGCCAGAATCTTCCCCTCCCTCCTCTCCCTCAGACGCACTGTCAGTCTCATAATCATGCTCAGAGGAACATTCAAGAAGCATACCAACCACCTGTTGAGAAACATTCTACGGCTAGCCATAATGCTTATTAATAAAGGTAACTTGTCAAACAAGTCAACAACAACAAACACTTTGTAAAATAAGTAATAAACAAAAAGCACCTTTATCAAAAACACATATATACTCCAAATATATACTCCAAAACAATACCACTCACTTGCCAGAGGCAGCGAAACTTCTCACCACCACCTACTCTGCACAGACACAGTATGGATCAACAATATCCCACTAAAAAAGAAAGAGAAAAGAAATTACACATAAGACTATGCAAAACACATCACAAAGAATTTCATGCTCAAACCACTAACTAAATATGCTGCCATTATGACATCACTTATAAAAAAATTCATTCAAACATTACAATATTACTCATTTGGAGTAAATAAAAAAAAAAAATTCTTACCAAAAAAATGCAACAACCACTGGCGAAACCGGAAACAGGAATCAAAAGCTTTAGACTAGAATAAAAAGGAGAAAAAAACATTAATGTCACATATGCATATAATGCTCTAGACCATCACGTACTGCGCAAAATGTATTGCTTGAACCTCCCACTTTCAAGAAGGAAAGATTGATGGCCCAATCCTTTACAGGCAACGCGGCGAGAATCTGGAACTCAGCCTCAGCTCCGGACCACCCCCTCTTCCCAGTCCTTCAAAACTGACCTCAAAGTTCTCCTGCAAAGACACCTCCTAACTTAATTCACGCCGTCTCTATTGTCTGAAGGAAGTCTTTACATTATAGGAAATTCTGTTCTCCATGCCTATAGAAGTGCCTTCCCAGTGTGTTCCTTTGTTTTGAGTGTCTGCCAGTTATTGCACTTTTATACCTCTACTTGTACTTTGTACTCTTTTGTAACTTTCATACATGTCACTTTTCCTCTTGTAACGTATTGTTTGCTACCTCTTGTATTTTGTTTGCTTTTGATACATGCACAATTACCACCATTGCCTCATGTAACGTAACGTTTGCTCTTGTTTTCTGAGTGTCTGCCATTTATTGCAGTATTTTACCTCTACTTGTATTTTGTACTCTTTTGTAACATGCACACATCACTTTTTTCTCTTGTAACGTATCGTCTGCTACCTCTTTGATTTTGTTTGCACTTTAAAATATTAAAAAAATAATGTGGCCATAAGGGGAGCGGCCCTTGCCTTAGGTGCCGCTCCCACAAACAACCCCAAACCTAAAAAAAAAAAAACCCTGGCACTAGTGGCCATTCCTGCTGCACAGGAATGCATAAAAGAGACATCAGGGCAGAGGCGTAGCTAGAGCTTGTGGCGCCCGGGGCTATCTCTCAGATTGCCGCCCCTGGGGAGGGGGGGGGTTTGCTGGGGAAAAAGGACGGCGTCCACTTGAAAGAGGTCCGAGAGACACGTAGTATCACCGCTAATAGTTACCTCGATCATGCAAGTTACATGCACATACATGACACGGTCCAAGGCTACACAGTTGAATACACCGGTGACTGGCAGTACAAAAGAGAACACACAGACTGCATGATCTATCTGGGGACTCAGAAAAACCGCATGTGACATCCATCAGAGAGCTGCGTGAATAATTACCTGGTAATCCCCTCCGCACAATGCAAACATGCACATACATGACACTGTTCAGGGGTCCATCATCTACAGCTGACATTAAATGACCATTCATCATGGTCCCCCCATTAAAGCAGTGCTGTAGGAAGGTGGAATCTGACTAATGGTTGCCCCCAACTTTTTGCCTGGTATTTGAGTGGCTTTTGACTAGTCTGGCTGGGATCCTGCTATCCAGGACCCCAACCTATCTGCATTCTCCTTAAAACTGATGTGAGTACCCTAGGTACAAACCAATTGGATGCTGAGGATGCCCTGACATTCCCTTGTAGATGGTACCCTAGGTACCCAGGGCATGGGTCCCTCAGTAGGCCTACCAGGGCTGCAGCACTTATTGTGCCACCCTGGGACAGCCATACAAACTGACACCACCAGACCACTACTGTAGTCTGGGTAAGGTGGTGCTAGCACCCCTTACAGGGATATAGGTACCCTATATCCCACCCCATTACAACACATATACTCTCATAGGTCACCCCTATAGCAGGCCTTGCTAATCCTACAAGGCAGGGTGCTGAGGTATGTGTGAGGGGGGACCCCTACCTGAGTAGGGCCTCTCTGCAACCTTCGTAAAATCATTGCTGGGTCGTTTGTAGTGTAGCCATACCATATACTCTTAACCGCATTATAAGTCTATCGCGATAGCGTGATAACTTGAGAATGGCTACACAGAACCATATCGTGTTTGGTGTCAAACATGTAGGAATCCTACCCCCAGTCCAGCCATGGGCATGAGGACACGATTCCCCCCTGCTAGAGGGGCGATATGGGAAAAGCAGCAGAATTTAGACACCAATTTAAAAGTGCACACGTAGTACAAAATGGCTACTACCCGCCACCTACGCGACTCTGGCTGGCTGTTGCTGGAGAAAATCCCAGCCTCGCCAGCTGGACAATAGGGCTCCTGTGGCCGGGAGGTGCTAGCATCTCCCCAGACAGGATATGTGAATTGGAACTGGGTGGGTGCACCATATGTTGCCTTTCAGAGTTGCACGTGGGCAGCTACAGTGCCTACATTCTGCATACACCGCCTGGAACCGGTTCAGGGGCATCCTGCCCATCGCCCAGGCGGGAAGCACACAAAGGGGAGAGGGTGTAGCCACCCTTTCCCACCTCACCTCCCATTGGTGGACACTACTCTGGACACTCCCCTAATCTTGGGGATAAAAATGAATAACGTGGCCCCAGAGCCTCAGATTAATCTTGGAATTCACAGACTTGACCTTCGACAAGCTGCTGCCCAGCTGACTGAAGAAATCTCCCTTGGGGTAAAGGAGTTACCCCCCTGCTTGGCAGGCACCTGAAACACTGCAAGTGACCCAGTTGGAACTTTGCTGCTCCTATGGACTTCGTCGACTTCCAGCAACCTCGAGGTGGGTTTCCTCAGCATCCCAGAGGCCAGTGAGCGTGCACAGCAAGTCTGAGTACCGTGGAACGCGTGGGTGCCGAGATTCCCTATACCCCAGGACACCAGTCACCTCTTGCATAGCACACGACCCTGACCAGTGGGGAAGTTGTGCTTTGGCCCATTTTTGAGCCAACTACCAAGCAGTATTTGTGCTAAAGATCAGCGCCCTAGCCCCCTCCGGTGGCCCGTGGGCTCCCTTTTACGCACTCCATTTTGCTGCCTTCCATGGTCCCTTGTCTCTCGACTTGTGGGCCCGAGCGGAGGACAATCTCAACATTTAAGAGTTCCCCTGGTTGCTCCAGGCCTGCTCTACAGTCTCCCCAAAGGAGACCTCTCACAGACTTCGTGGGTCTGCACCAGTAGCTGATTTGTTTGTCTTGCGTGGGTTGCGGTTGCCAAGGCTTAGTGGATCCAATTCAGACACTAACACCGCAGCAACCCTCATCCAACGTGGGACAGCCGTCCTCCTGAAGCTGGCTTTCCTTGAAGCCTCCCGGAGCCCGTGGCTGCAGATCCAAGCTACACATCTCTCCACTTGAAGCACCCGACATTGAAGGGCTCTTTCCTTTGAGCTCCCTGGTCACTGTGCCGTGACCCAGACTCTGTCCCCTCTGCTTTCAGGTTCTTCTCTGCAAGATCTATAATTTCAATCTTCACGGCATCATCGACACTTTTGGCTAGCAGCAGTTTTGTACATTTTCCCATTGAAAATCAGCCCGCGACCCGACATCGAAAACGACCTATGCACCCGGCTTCCCTGGGGCAGGTAACAGTGGTACCTCGGTACTCTCGTGGTAGTGGGCTCCTCAAAAGCTTAACTCTAAAGTTTTGACTTTGAACTCTTGCTAGAAGGGACTTTAATCTGTTTAAATCAAACCGCGACATTCTCCATGGGCTTTAATAGAGATCCCGATAGCAGCTATTTCCACTGCACGCGCCTCCCGTGGGTCCCCTTCCTCATAACCTGGGGTGGATTCTTAAGGGGCCAGCGATCCTAAATGCCCTAGGCATTGTCTGTAGAATTGTCGTGGTTCTTATACCACTTTTTTAATATATGGTTTGGTCCCCCCCTGGGGCCCTATGATTCCAGTGCTATTTATTGTATCTATCAATGCTTGTTTGAATTGTAACTTTGCCTCAGCCTCATAAAGAGACTTGTGGGATTCTGTTTAGAATAAATACATATATTTTATATATATACACCTGTGTGGGATTCTCTTTCATTTGGTCATTCAAGAGGTTATCTATGGTAAAACAATAAGCTTAACACTCCTTCAAGACTTAGCCTGAAGGCTGCTCTCCACAGCTACCACTAGGATAGCTTTCTTTAAAGGTTGTCTTAAACCTAACATCATTAAGAGTCGAATTGGACTGGTGCAAGGAGTCCCCTATAACTAGGAGACAGCATATGCCAGGCCAACTTCTCACAAGTGCACTTTGTGATCTGCATGGTACATGCTCTTTGCAGCAGGCACATTAACCCTCTGTGCTACCTTTCCAGGAGTCAACCCTTCCGCTAGACAAAACTCCATCTCTCTCTAGGAAGCACATTAATCACCTAAGTTATCATGACATTTTAATTGTTTCTGAAAATTGCTGGAGGCCAGGAAGGAGGTAGCAAGTTTTTTTCGAACCATAATATACTTGCAAACACTACGCACCCACCTGAAATAGGTACCCAGTGAGGTCACACCGTTCGCATCGCCCTAACCTGCTCAAGGTTCATGTGACCTCTGTGACAGAGTCACAGCGACTGGATCACTGTTGCTCTAGGGTGTGCGGCTTCGTAGGCCTGCCCGCAAGACTGGAATTGAACTTCAGTATGGATTGTGGTGGACAGGCCTTCAAGGTAACCCACAATTGACAGCACTAGGGTACACCTGCTTGTGCCAAGACATCAAGCCTTCTAAGGTCTAGTGGGGCCTTCTAAGGTCTAGCATGGGAATGTGCTCCCTCAGTACAGTGGTCTGGTGGACTGGTCATGAAGGCTGAACCCGGTTCCCCAGTTCCAAATTCGACAGCTCTGGCCATAGTGCCACATCCTCTCCCCCAATGCACACCATACTTCCCCACTGAGAGAAACCCGCACTGCCTTCAGCTATAACCTAATTGTGCCCGCTATAAACACTTGGATGTGGCTCAATTCAAATTATGCACTTGATAAGAGTAATATGCTGCCTAAAAAAAAAAAAAAATCAACCACTCATAGGGAATGCAAGATTAAGTAAAGCATGTGAAATGTAAGCAGAAACAACATGGTTACCTTAACGATCTCTCACTCACTATTCAGAAATCAGTGAGTGGTTTTACCTGAAAAGTTATGGACATGACTAGAGGGCCCTGAAGGGCACCGTTTCAATGTCCATTGCTTATATCCTTACAAAAAAGTAAGCAGTATGGTATAAAAAGACCACATCCATAAACACAGAGCCATGGTACACATTGTGTTTTCCAATCCACCCATCAACCACCTGGGAACAACAATGCTGTTCAAAGAAAGACGAGAAATGAAAGTAGCGCTTCACTGGCAAACTCTGTAACGTGATGCTGATGTATTTGGAAAAAACAATCTGGCCACTTTTCAACCCCTCTGTCTTGCTTTATTTAGTTATGTATTTATTTACCTTCTATTTCTCTCCATCCTGCTGCACTTTGGCATTTATATAAGGTGCACAGTCAAAGAGTGCATACGAATGTGTAATGTAAATACGGTGCAATGTAAAGCGCTCCAATACCTTCGGGTCGAGTTTGCGCTATATACATATGCAACCAAAAATACATTCACAGCTATTGCATTCCGAGTCCCCGGGCCGTTAAAACACGAATACCCCCTCCCCAGCCCCAAAACTCACCTCTTTCTTCTCCGTGGCGCAGGAAGCAAATGGCGTCATTGATGACGCGGGGGTGGGGGGCGGGGGGGAGGCAGGGGAAGGTCTTCCCCTGCCTTCCCAGGAAAAAAAAAAAAAGATGAACCACTCACGGGGGGAGCGCCCCAGCGCTTCCCCCGTGGGTGGGTGTCATGACAAGCTGGACTCGTCATGGGCACATCGCGACTGTGCTCCATGATGAGTCCAGTTCGTCATGGGCACAAAACGGGTTAAACCTAATTACCATGTACCTTATAATCACAGCACTGGCCTTGGTTCTGGTAAGCGGAGCCCAGAGCACAATCAGAGTCAGTTATCACCAGTATCCATCAAAATCGGGGATGATCAGGGCAAAAGGAATGAATTTCTCACTCATACATTCAGACATGTGTACACATATACATACATGTGTATTGCAAGAGCCAGAGACAATAAGTACCATGGCCAATCCGTGACCATCAAAAGAGTAATTGAAGTGAAGTAGCAGGGAATGACATGGAAGTAAAATGGAACGTTTGTGAGCATAAGGAACATTTTTCCTTCACAAGTTTTTACATCCAAACTCTTGAAACAATTCCACTTTGAAGTAAAACACAGTATATCAGGCAGTAATGTAGCATCGAGTAAACTTAGAAAACAGAAAAGTAGATTTTATAATATGTAGGATAATGTCCTTGAATAAGACATAGAACATGGTGACACATTAATATAACTTGAAACGTGCACCACAGCCTTTTAAGTCTAAGATCTTAATAATAACCTGTCTCCCTCCCTCCCATCATCATTACAATGACACCTAATAGAGAGATAACTCATGATTAAAAGACACCTCCAACAGCACATATATAAGGACCTCTGCACTCCTCACTTCTCTATTCATGACATGAAGCAGCATATAGTATTACAAATTTACCAGATCTGGGGACAATGCCTAAACATACATTTCATGTAGCAACTCTACTAATCACAAGGCCCATTAACTTCTTTGTAGTGACTACTGAGAGTATGATATAGGTGTAGGACAGCACTGATACAAATGGAAAACACAACACTACAATTTGTGTTTAATTACACTGTGGGACAAAGAATCTGAGAGTAGAACTCATACATCTGTAGAGCAAAGCATTCATGTGGTAGAGATAGATACATTCATTCACATGGAACTGAGATTTAGAAGGCATCTGTGTCACTGGAACCAACTGTACCCGGCTGATGAGCCCATATCAAGGGCAACACTGGTCCTGGGTTCTATGTTTTCTGGTTCAGGAAGGACCTGGCTTGGCAGTTCGGGCTCAACTGTTCACATTGGATCAGGGTCAAGGCTGATTTGCATATAGCTGGGACCAACCTGAGGTGGCATGGTGTGCAAAATAATTTGGGATGCGGCCAGTGTAATTACCAGTGGCTGAGATTAATCCAAGCATTCCATTCATCACTTTTTTCATTCTTTAGTAAGTGTGATATGAAGAAGAGACACTTCTATACACATCCCCCAAGGTGCACACTAGGTAAGGTAAACACTCTGCACCCATGTGTATTTATCTTTCACCCAAAGGACACACGGGATGTGTGCACTTTCACAGTTAAATACATCACAATAAAGAATGAGTGTTTTAGAGAAACGCCCAACTGTAATGTTTAAAATCACTGAAGCCTAAGAAAAACTGTAACTAAGTGTGTTTATACAGTATTTCAGTTTTACATATTGCACAGCAATGTTGTTAGTGGAATGGATGTTCATCTGAATATAAAATATTTATTGCTAGTGCTGTTTAAAATGTATAGCAGAATAAAAAGCTATGGGAGGAAACGTAATGATCAGTGATCACAATATTCCTCCTACACCTTTCATTTAATATTTTGAATATTTTTTTGCATTTGTAATTATTCATGCTTGCACTGCCTGGATTTAAGGAGTGGTTTGCAAATCAATGAAAAATATGCTGTTTGTTTGAAAAACTCTAACATGAGCATTCTTTATACAGTTTGTCTAAAATTAGTTGGAAATTAAATGAGACTGGCTTTTACATAGTTCTTTGAAATTAGCATTTCAATTGCTGCTACAGAAAGGCCTAATGAGTCTTTGAAGGGATTGAACACTCACAAATATTGTAGGTGTTGGTACCAGAATGTAAATGTCCTCTCCTATCTGTTTTCCGTACATAGCCTTTGTATAATGATACTCTTCACAGCAGGGCAGCCTCCTGCCTAAAGCACACAAAATGAAGTGTGAGGTCTCCAAATTTGCCTGTGATCAGAAAAGACATAAGGTCGGGGCTCATCTAAAGGGTTCTTGGTACCTTGGACAAACAGACTTTGTCAGTCCCAAAGCATCCCTTACCCTTTCACAGTGTTTCATGAAGTTTAATCAATGGCCCCTTGCTAACAAAGCCTTTATTTAATTTCTAAAGGGAGCCCAGTCACCATCCTTCTCACCCCAGTGTCTGGATCCCCATACCTCCAGCCACATGAAGGCAGGAAGTACTTTCAGTTGTCTATGGAAGTTGTCCTTTACCTCCATTTTGTACATTCTATAACCAGGGGAAACCAAAGGGATCACACGTTGCTTTTTATAGTTAATACTGTGAATCAAATGTGAAGATAAACATCACTTGACATCCACTTCTGGATCTGCAGAAACTCCTTTTCAATGTTAGCATTATTTACCCATGTATCACCTCAAATTTCTATGATCATAGGGTTATTTCTTTCCTTCTATCATAGACCAAGGCACTTGATATTTTCCAATATACGCATCCGTCTTTACTTAATGCTTCCAAAACCTGTACTAATCACCTGACTTTGCTAAAAGAGTGATCTGGTGGTAGCCTTGCACTAGACAGACTGTTTGCCTGTTTCTAGTGCCTATCTAGAGTACCTAATATATCACTATCTTCACATACAAAGTATGTTGTTTCTTTCTACAGTCGTCAAATTGCATGCTATTTCAAATGCAACCTTTATGTTTATAAATCCCGCATGAAAAATTAACCTTCGCCTAAAACCTTTGATTATCGCTTCTCTTTTTCAAATGGCCCTCTCCCTCCATCCTCTGCATGTTCCTCTTCCTCTCTCTCTCTCTCAACACAACCTTCTCAAAGTCACATGCATGTTTCCCTTAGGGCGAGATGTATGACCCATTTTTGCATGCGCAAACGGGCTTGCAACCCGTTTGCACATGCAAAAATATCAGTGGGCCATGTCCAAACCCTATTTAGCGAGTCGCAATACATTTCCAACTTGCTAAATAGGGTTTGCGAGTCGCTATTAGGAAGGGGCGTCCCAAGGGCGTCCCTTCCTAATAGCGACTATCTACCCTACGTAAAGAATGTTTGGCGCCCACAATTGCGGTTGCAAAACACTCGCATTTTACAGCCCTCTTCAAGAGGGTGTTTAAGCACTCGCAAAAGGGAAGGGGTCTCTATGGGACCCATTTCCCTTTGTGAATGCAGGGGAAAATATTTTTAGGGGCAGGCAGTGGGTAAAGAAAACAGACTACATTTAAACAAGCATTTGCAATGCATTAGGTCTCGCATTTACGCGAGTTTGAGCTATTGACATTGCAAATAACAATGCCTATTGGCATTGTCATTTACAATGCCAATAGCTTTAACTCGTGTAACTGCGACACCTATTGCATTGCAAATGCTTGTTCTGCATTGCTGTAGTAAATGACTCAACATTTTCCCCATAGGTTAAAAGCGGAAGGAGGGAATAGTTGTTGACGCAGGTGCCTTCATATTTTGTAATGTTTACCTGTGTGTGTGTGTGCTAAAACGATGCCATCCACTGCTGAAGGTGAGTATCTTGTGATGTTGACAAGCTCTCCATTTTGCTTGTGTTCCGACTCTTTGGTGTGTGCTCTTCGTGGCTAGCAAAACCCGTGTGTTTTTTTGTTTTGCTTTCTGGGGTAGATTTTTCGTAAGTAAAAATTGCATTTTGAATCGTTTCTGTGCATGTTTGCTGTTTTGAAACTGAATAACATTGGTGACATTTGTTTTTGGAGGGGAAAGAAGCGTGTTCAACATGCACTTGAAGACTTTGAGTTTACCGGGCCGTGTCTGAAAAGCTTTTGAGGAAAAACGTGTTCTCATTTAAAACAAAGGTCATTATCACAGCATGCCGACAGGCGCCCCACGCTGCGGACCTATAATTAACTCAGCAGGTCTTCCGGAGAGGAGCACTTAACGCGCAAATGCTGTTCATGTGAAGCGCGTTCACAGACAGCAATCAGAACACTCTGCGCGTGCCCCATCACAACACTCTGCGTGTGCCCCAGTCGCAGGCCCTCATGGTGAGGCGGTCTCTCACGCTGATGCCTTGGCCAAGAAGGTTGGGAAGTCCACGGCCAGAGGAGTGAGTGAGCAGCAAGGTATTATACACATTGTACATAGGAGTTTCTCATTGCGCTCAATGTGTGCTGTGTGTGACAAAAAGCGAGAGGATGAGTTCGAGGCCATGGAGTTGTTCTTCGTGATCTGAATCTCTCGATGTATCCCTGGACTTGTATAGTCCTGCGGTGTTGTCTCGTGCCTGAAATTCCCTTCCCTGTGCTCTGTCCTCCTAAAGGGAAGTTACACAAGTAGGTATGCCAAGCAGGAGTGTGTGTGTGTGTGTGTATAGCGCTGAAGCCATCTTTCAGTTTTTTCTGCATTGCTGTAGTAAATGACTCAACATTTTCCCCATAGGTTAAAAGCGGAAGGAGGGAATAGTTGTTGACGCAGGTGCCTTCATATTTTGTAATGTTTACCTGTGTGTGTGTGTGTGTGTGTGCTAAAACGATGCCATCCACTGCTGAAGGTGAAGATCTTGTGATGTTGACAAGCTCTCCATTTTGCTTGTGTTCCGACTCTTTGGTTTGTGCTCTTCGTGGTTAGCAAAACCCGTGTGTTTTTTTGTTTTGCTTTCTGGGGTAGATTTTTCGTAAGTAAAAATTGCATTTTGAATCGTTTCTGTGCATGTTTGCTGTTTTGAAACTGAATAACATTGGTGACATTTGTTTTTGGAGGGGAAAGAAGCGTGTTCAACATGCACTTGAAGACTTTGAGTTTACAGGGCCGTGTCTGAAAAGCATTTGAGGAAAACGTGTTCTCATTTAAAACAAAGGTCATTATCACAGCATGCCGACAGGCGCCCCACGCTGCGGACCTATAATTAACTCAGCAGGTCTTCCGGAGAGGAGCACTTAACGCGCGAATGCTGTTCATGTGAAGCGCGTTCACAGACAGCAATCACAAAACTCTGCGCGTGCCCCAGTCTGTCTCCCTTGAGAGGCATCTCGGCGACAATAGGTCTCGAGAGCGAGACCTAAAAAAGAAAAGACGGCTTTATTCAAAAGCAGTTCCAGACATAGAGGTCTGCTGAGCTCAGCAGACCACCATCCCTGAGAGTGCCAGCCATTCCCTATAGGGCCGCAAATTGCGAGTGCCTCATGAATATTGATGAGGCATGCAATTTGCGACCCCATTGGGAATCGCAAACAGTGTCTCTAACACTGGTATACATTGGCATTAGCGACTTGCAAATTGTGACTCGCAAATTTTTCCCAATTTGCGAGACGCTAATGCCAATGGTTGTAAATCTGGCCCAAAGTGTCTGTGATTGTATTTTTGAAGAGTGCCCATAACTCATCACAAAAGATCACAATCTCTCCTGCAACCTAATAGTTAGTCTTCTCAAACTTGTCTACTAAGCCGCCAACCATCGAATCACTGACAAAATATCAAAACAACAAATATCGACTTACAGAATTATCAAAAATGTGATATCATTTACAAAAATATCGAGTCCCTTTACTTAATTTAAAAAGTCACTAATATCTTACACATAAATATCGACGTCAAAAATATCTAATCTAACATATATCGAAAACTAAAATATCTGAATCAAAAATATCATGACATAACTAACCATACATAGACTATGACAAAAATATCAAAGTCAAATATGTCAACTATATAAATAAGTAACAGTAAAAATTATGAAAAACACAAAACATACAACAAAAAATATATCCTACAATAATAACTACAATATATAAATAAAATATAACACTCTACTTAACCATACTAATACATTTAAAATATATCAACATAAATCTCCTGTAAAGTATGCATTATACATATTTGCATACCACTTACACACATCACATATTTATATTTACTAACAATGGGCCCGATTCAGAAAACTAATCGGTGACAAAATTCCAAATGTACAACTTTTTGTATTCACAGAAGACACTTACTAGTTTTTGGTATTCACAGAAATCACTTACGTCTCCTATCTTTACATCCGCACTCGGCCTGGAATTTCCGTATTCGGGGCGAAACTTCCGCGCCCGGGCCGGAAATCACACATTTAGCCCTGAATTTCCGCACCTGGGCTGGAATCTCCCCACCCAGGCCGAAATCTTCTCCTTTGGGCTAGATGATAATTTTCATCAATGCTAAACACCTGTCCAAGTGCTTACTATCCCCCCACATGCATCAGATGAAGTCAATTAACAACAAATGCAACACCAGCACCACAAACCACATAAAAGCAGCACACATTCAAGGAACAGGATTGGCCACAGAGAGTTCCTGTTTTTATTTGCTGCGCATCGCTTCTGGAGAATGTACCAACTGAGGAGGAAGAAAAACTTCACAAATGAGGAGACCACCATAATTGTGGAGTTCATTGTGAGGCACCACAAACAGCTATATGGTCTCCCTCCTTACTGCACCAGTCGCACACAGAAGGCAGCTCTATGACAGCATTGGGGAAGGATGTGCGCATAGTCTGTGACATCAAGAAGTGGCAGGACAAAAATGAAGGTGAAGGAGAAGTACTCCAGGATTGAGTTGGCCAGAATTCTCCCTGGCCAGCAATCAGTAACCTGCCTCTGTCTCACCACACTTGAGGAGGATGTCCTCACTAAAATCCACCCCCACATGCTCTGTGGGCTGCCTGTGAGTGATGTTCGCAAAGTGGTACCAGGTAAATGTGATGACAAGAATAAGTATATAAAATGACTGTCTGTGTTGCATCCTCATTGTGATTAACAAAGTTGTCCAAAGTTGATATAAATATATAGTCCGTCAGAGGCTCATGTGTTTCCCTCTGTTTGTTGCACCACAATTCCCAGAATCCTTTGGATTAGAAATGGCAAATCCCATTCCCACTATTGAAAATATGGGCCCAGTACTGCTGCCATATATAGATGACACTGTTAAGTATCAATGGATCAAGTGCCCCTTCCAGTTATCCTGATAGAGCCAGATCAGTCAAGAACGTCAAGGGGGTGGTGCAGTGCGAAGGAAATTCTACAGACGACAGAAAAGGGAAATTAAAAAACAATCATCCAAAAAATAACTCACCTTGTGCTTGCTGCATCACCTAGCACAAGGTGAGAGAATCCTTATTTTGAGACATTTCTTTCCACTATTCCATTGTCTGTTTCTCACCCTGACCTGCCATTAAACCAATGCCCCACTGCTCCTACATGCAACAGCCGAGGCAGTACTTCACAATACTGTTAGCATGCTCAAAATATGAGGAAATATGAGACAAGTTACGTGTACATTTTCGATTTGCTTACTTTTCTCTCTTCTCACCTATTGACACATTCAGCCAGAGTACAGACGACCACAGTAGCAGAGGTCCCTACATCTTCTGGGAGGAAACAACATCATCCAGCGCAAGGCATACCACCCTCACTAACTGGTAAGTGAAACTGGTCAGGAGATGGTCAAAATGAATACATTGTCAGCAGACAACAGAGGGACTAAAAGGGCTTGAATCTCAAAGCTACCGGAGATGAAAACCTAACGTTAAAACTATTGGAATACTTAAAGGACATTTACCTTTATCAAATGACATTTGTGAATAGTAAAAGAAAAAAAATCAAGATATCTAGGCTCATCATGCCTTTGTGATTTGGGAACATTACATGTATTCCGTCAGCAGTTCCAGAACTGTGAACTCAATCCTGAAATTGAGTGCCAGAACAAGTCAAAAAGGAGTCTCCACTAGATTGTAATTGTTTTTGTAGACAAAATCTAGAAATCCAATGTTAACAAAAAGAACAATGATGAACAAGAAGTGAGATTCAATTGTCAGGAGTATTGAGAATGAGTGCAGTTTGCAAATCAGAATGTTCAATACATGAAATTCTCCATTCAACCCAGCTGGTCATATTTGTTCATATCGGATAGCATGATTTTTGGCCATAAACGAAACACGATAATAGACCTCACTTTAGGAATTGTTGTGGTGTCAATTTGATACATTGTTTCTAGGCAGTGGAGCCATTATAAGTGTGTATAAATGTGGGATCACTTATGATATTTCTTGCCACACATGTCTGCAATGGTAGTGAAAGAAAGGAATATCCTTTGGACAAGGCAAATTTTATACGAACAATAATCTCTACACGCATTACATTAGAATCCAATCAATCCCTTTTCCACATTCATTCGTCCATACTGAGGAAGATTGAAATACATATAATCAGCAGATAAACAATACAAAATCAATATTAAAAAATTACAAATTAATTTATTAATTGTTCAAGATACAGTTAAAAAAGGGACAAAAAAATCAATGAACATGATTTTTCATAATATTCATTAAGAGCAGTCCTAAAGATATCTAACTACACAATCCGTAAATACGGGCGACGGTGAACGAGTACAAACCATAAAATACCAGGTTCCATGCCCCATGTACTGTTACCAAGGATGTGTAAATCTTTTAAGGACATATTGTATTTATCTGTGTTTTGACTCTCGTTTTTCTATTGTTTTGATTCTTTATTATTGATATCAGCGTTTGTTTTTTATTTAGGATTGATGTTAATGAATATTGTGAAAAATCATGTTCATTGATTTTTTGTCCCTTTTTTAACTGTATCTTGAACAATTAATAAATTAATTTGTATTTTTTTTTATTTTTTTTTTAAACAACATTTATTTGACTGCAAAGAGTTACAGACATGGGCCTACAACAACTTGGGCCGGCCGCTAATTAGTACGAGAAGAATTAGTTCACCGTTATACAGACATGTCAATCAAAGATCCCGTTAGTCCATCTGCACTCTGAGTGAAGGCAGCGGTTGCAGTAAAATAACAGTATTAAGACGGTTTCATCTTTTAATTTAACACTTATAAACATTTCACACATACAAGGCAATAAGAATTAGAAGTGTCAGTACGTGCTCCCCGGGGTAAGAAAGTCCACTCTATATAGCAATCATGAATGGTCTGTGACAGAGGAGGGGGGGGGCCTGGGAGTAGAGAAATAGTCAAACTGTAACATACTCATAACATAGCAAATTAGGAATGTTCAGCTAGGGGGACAAAGGAACATCCAATACTATTGCAAGAGGAGGGGCGCAGATGTCTCCGCGATAAGAATTCCACGGACTCCACACCTTAGTCCATTTCCTAGGCTTGCCTCTCGCCACATACACCGTCTTTTCTCTAAACATGCACCAGTCCATATTCTCCTTCCATACCGAGACCGTGGGTGACCTCTGAGAACCCCATAACTGTGCGATGTCACGTTTAGCCACCATATTCCCCAAAGCCGCCCACTGCGTCTGGGCCACATCATAATCATTTGGCTCCCACGCGTTCAGCAGACACCTTCTAGCGTCCGGTAACAGAGCAACATGTGTGACCTCTTCCATTACCGCATGCACCCAATTCCAAAAGCGAGCCACCTCAGGACATTCCCATATGACGTGAAGGAAAGTACCCAGCGAACCACAGCAATGCTTACACAGTCCATCCACGGAAAGACCCATGCGCATCAGGCGGGGTCCAGTGACATACACTCTATGGAGTATCTTCAATTGTACGAACCGAAGGCGGGCCGGAATTGCCACCTCCCGCGGGGAGGCCACCGCCGATACCCAGTCCTCATCGTCTAGTTCCAAACCATCAGCTACCCAGACCTCCCTCAGGTGGGTCAACAGGTCCGCCCGCTCGTTTATAAGCTTTTTATAAATCAAGGAGATTGTGCTGTCAGGCACGTAACCATCCAGCACCCTGTCCTCCAATGGGGAATGTTCCGGGATAGCAGTACCATCAGGGAAAACCGAGCACAAAGCATGGCGGACCTGAGCATACCGGAAGTACTCCCTGTCGTTCAGCTTATATTCCACTTTCAGCATTTCAAACGTTTTAAACTTTCCTTTCACCCAAAGATCACTCACCTTACATTTGTCAATCATATCACATTTCTCAAATCCTTTTGTTTTCCACAAACAGCCCAGCCTTTCTGAAGCGGAGTCGCTCGAGTCAGGCGGTCCTTCCATCCCATCGCGGCATTCGCCGCATGCCAGACACGCACTGCTATCTTTCTTGGTCCTGTCAACTGCACACCGGGAGACTTCGAATAAAGTGCCCTATAGTAATCCCCACCAGGCAATAACAGTTTATCCATCTCAAACGCCGGGTTCAGGGCCGGTCCGTACATCCCGTGATTCACCTCCGCCAATTGGGACGCCCAATAATAACGCTTGATATCGGGGAGCGCAATAGCCCCATCATACCAAGGGAGTGTCAATTTTGTAAGAGCGATTCGCGATCGCCCGTCCCAGAACAATTGCCTCTGCAAACTCTCCACCTCACGGAAATAGCGGGCCGGTATAACGTCAAGCGTGTTTTGTAGTGCATACAGGAATCGCGGTAGCGACATCATTTTAAACAACGCCGCACGTCCGAGCGGCGAAAGCGGAAGCCGTCGCCAACCCGAAACGTCGGCTTTTAGTCGCTGAAGTGGGGGGAGCAAGTTCCGCTCATAACGGGCCACAGGGTCTAATGTTATGAAGACTCCCAAGTATTTAAACCCCGACTGCGAAATCTGGATAGGGCAGCCACACAGGAGGGGAGGAGCATCACCTGAGAGAACGTAGACACATGACTTAGTCCAGTTAATGACCAAGCCGGAGTTACGACCAAATGAGGTTAGAACATCAACTAATACAAGTAAAGACTGCCGGGGAGATGTGAGGTACAGGAGAATGTCATCCGCATACAGAGAGATGCGGTCCTCAAATTCAGGCGTCCACCTAATGCCCCGCAATGAGGGCTCCCATCGTAGCCAGGCAGCCAGAGGTTCCAAGGCAAGTGCGAAGAGAAGAGGCGACAACGGACAACCCTGCCGCGTGCCTCTTCCCAACACAAAGGGTGTCGACACTCTGCCATTCACCACCACCTGAGCCAGTCGTTCATCATACAACAACTTCACCCAACCGATAAACCCGGGACCAAAACCAAATTTCGCGAGCGCCGCCCAAAGATACGGCCATTCTAGAGTATCAAAGGCCATTGTCGCATCCAGAGATGCCGAAATGGCCAGCTCACGTATGTACGCCGCTCTGGCGAGCACTCCATGGAGAAACCTCAGGTTCAGAGCCTTGTTACGGTGAGGTATGAAACCAGACTGATCCGGATGGATCAAGTCGCCAACGACCCTAACCAGACGATTAGCTAAAACCTTAGCCAGAATTTTGGGCTCAGCGTTTAACAGTGAGATGGGTCTATAAGAGATGCATCGATCCTGCGCCTTCCCCTCCTTGTGAATCACGACTATTGTAGCAAGACGCTGATCATAGGGGAGGGAGCCCACTTCTCGTGCTTCAAGAAACATTTCGCGTAGATGAGGCGCCATCTTGTCCAGGCGCAGTTTATACAGTTCGATGGGAAGGCCATTAGGACCCATGGCCTTGCCGGAAGCGACCGAGCGAATGGCCAAAGCAATCTCATCAGGCGACAACGTCGCAACCATCAGTATCCTATCCTCCTCCGACAAAGACGGCAATACAATATCTCTCAGCAATAGATGAGAGTCATCTTCAGGGCAATCCGAGACTGGAGAATATACTTCGCGGAAATAATCTGCGAAACATTCAACAATTCCCACAGGGTCAGTCACACGCACGCCATCCGCTCTCTCAATTACCGGTACCACTCGACTCGCTCTCTCTTTCTTGTCCAGCCATGCAATCAACTTTGCAGCCTTATCCCCCACATCGTATAAGCGCCCTTGTTGTTCTCTACTCATCACTTTGGCGGCGTTGGTGACCAACGCTCTATAGTCAAGCTGCTTGAGACTGAGAACGTGCAACTTATCCTTCGTAACACCCAGCTCCAGGTCCCCTTCCAACTCGGCTATTTAATTTTCAAGGCGAACCACCTCCTCAATCTTGCTTTTCTTGGTGTGGGAAATTAGGGAAAGGGCTTGCCCACGGATCACTGTTTTGAAGGCCTCCCACAACGAGGTAGCAGATGATACTGACCCCACATTTTCATTGAAATAGTGTTCGAGAGACTTGACGAGTTCCGCCCGGATTTTGAGATTGCGCAGGTACCAAGGGTTAATCGGCGCCACCCTCCCCTCAACCCCGGGGGTGACCCCCATGTGCAACAGTAGTGGGGAGTGGTCAGAGATACCCCGGGCCAGATGACCTACTTCCCTAACCATCATAGCTTTGGCCGCCGGCATAAGGACATAGTCAAGTCTCGATAGACCTCCATGAGCCCCTGAGTGGAAAGTGTATTGCGCCTGTCCCGGGTGCATTAATCTCCAGCAGTCTATCAGTCCGAGGGTATCTATAAACCCACTCAGCCAGGTCTGTGCCCCAGGGAGATCCCTGGGAGGGTGACGATCCGCCCTACCGGATACGACAGAACTAAAATCGCCCAACATCACCAGAACACCCCCCGGGAGTCCCAGGACCAGTCGCCCTAAATCAGCAAATGTTACAGTCTGCAATCCTGGTGGGACATACACAGAAACCAGCGAGACAGTTCTGCCCTCCCATCGTCCTACGAGTGCAGCGTACCGCCCTCTGTCATCATTAATTATATCGTCCACCTCCAGCGGGAGAGAGGCTCTAACCAAGATGCCCACCCCCCTCGAGCCAGAAGTGAAACCGGAGTGAACAGCGAGACGATATCCCCGCCTATTCATAGCATGGCAAGAATTCCCAATTAGATGTGTTTCCTGCAGAAAGACAATGTCTGGCGAAAGACGTTTTAAAAACTGTAGCACTACCCCACGTTTAATCCTGTCCCCCAATCCATTCACATTCCATGAGAGTACTCTCAATCCCCTACCCCCCATCCCAACCTCGTGCACAACCCCCACCCCCCAGAGAACACTACCCCGACCACCAGTCGTATAGCGTTATATTGCCTTGTAAAACAGTCAAACATTCCCCAACCCCCCCCTCCCCACCAACATTCCCGTTACAACTCCCCCCTCCCTGCACCCCTGCGTGAGCCCATGTAGCCCCCCCAACTTGCAGTGTGCCTGTCGCCCTAGCATTAACTAATATACAAAAAGAAACCCCAAAGGAGGAAAGAGCCTCACTAAGCACCCCACAACCCCCGGGCATTTAAGAATAAGGCACTGAATAGAAACATCAAACCAAGGTATTGAAGTGTCATCGCAATGTTCAGTCACCAGGAACCAAGTGGCTACTCGTGCCCCGTCAGGCCCTCTTCATTCTCCTTAGTCCGTCCCTCTCGACTTCGTCGCTGGGGCAAAGTATCAAGCCAATCTCCAACCACCTCTGGCCGATCGAAGAAATGTGACCGATCCTCAAACTCAACACGCAACCTGGCCGGAAAGAGCATCGCATATTTCAGCTCCATGTCCCTCAGTCACCGTTTGACACCCATGAACCCCTGTCTCTGCTTTTGGACCGACTGTGTGAAGTCCGGGTAGAAGCTTATATTAGTGTTCTCAAACTTCGTCAGCCCACTCACCCGCGAGGCCTGCAGGATAGCGTCCCTGTCCCTAAAATTGAAAATTCTGGCAATAATAGGCCGTGGGGGAGCGCCCGTTTTCGGCTTACCACCTGGCACTCTATGGGCCCGCTCGACCGCAAAAAATTTACTCAACCCTTTGGGTGCAAGATGGTTGATCACGAGGTCTTCCACGAAGAGGTCGGCCGCAGGATCCTCCGATTTCTCTGGCACCCCTATTATGCGCACATTATTCCGCCGAGCCCTACTTTCAAAGTCCTCCAGCCGACGGGCAAATAAGTCATTGGATGTTCGCTGATTCCGGACCTCGGTTTGCAGGTCGGACACGTCTGTTGTCAGGCTCGACGTTTTCAGATCCAAGGATTTGACCTTTTCATTCGTTTTTGAAAGGTCCGCTCTGACTAGATTAACGTCGATCAAAACCGTGTCCAATTTATGGGCCAAGGTGTCGAATTGCTGACCAACCGCAGCTTTCATCTCGTCGATGGCACCCATGACATCCTGCAATGTTAATTCTGTGGACGATCTCGGGCCATCCTTGGATCTCTCCGGTGACTTATGAAGTCCACTAGGGGATCCTATTGATTGAGCATAGCGGTCCATGTTATTAGCTTGGGTATAACCTCCCCGCCTAGTCGTCTTGGACTTTTGTTTATCTCCGTCCGATCTAGCCGCCATTGTCTGAGGGCCACCGAGGTTGTCGTCCACCAACACGATTAGTAATCCCCGGATAGCCGATCTAATGAGCCTCGGCGATCACGAAGTGTAGGCCAGACTAGTGTCCAAGATCCAGTCAGGATTCTCAATCTTCCCACTATCGACGTGTGGCTGACAAGCCAGGGTCCCCCAGCCAGTTTCAGCGAGGAGACCCGAAACTGAAAGTGAAAATGCGGGATGCACACCAGCCCGGGTCCTGCCTGCCGTTGTTGTTCACTTTCTGCCTGGGCACCACGCCAACTCGAGTCCGGGGCAAGGCCAGGGGCAGGCCGCCAATTTGAAGCCAATGCTATCCCGGTTCCTGAAGTCCGATTTAAATTTGGACAACGGGTATCACCTCCGCTTATGTTCGCATGTAAAAGCCCGTCGATAGAATCAGGATTTATTCAGGATAGACGTGAGAGGTTGCGGAGGCCCTCGGGAGCCCTGTGCCTACGCGGCCATCTTGGTTACGCGCTAGGCTCCTCAATTTGTAATTTTTTAATATTGATTTTGTATTGTTTATCTGCTGGCATTTGAGCACAGGAGCGCTATAAATTTCTTGGGGGCGTCCCACTGCGCGGGACACTCACAAACCAAACTACTGACGATTCCTGCTACCACACTTTGCACCTTGTTTCCAGCTCCCTAGACGCACCAAGCACTTTATCGCTGACCCCTGACCCTGGGTGGAGAGGGGAGGGGTCACGTCGGCATTTGAGCACAGGAGCGCTAAAACCGGACGAGGCCGGGCCGGGCCAGTCCCTTGATCAATCGCTCCCAGAACTCGGCGTACACAACGGTGAGTCTCCCTTGTTTGGTTGCAGACTGGAAACTTACACTTTGTAGTGATTTATCACCTGAAAGCCCCATGGGTTTACAGTAAGGAGGATATTAGGACATACGTCCCAACACACTTGGAACTGTAGAGATAGCCAAGTGTGATTGCCATAGTGTGACACAGAGGAACCAAGTAGGAACAGAATATTCTATGTGAACCTGATTGGAATTGAGCCTATTTTCTGTTTAGTGCTGGTACGAGGAGGCTTTATTCAACAATACCCAGGGCCCCTGGGTTCCATAGCCTCCAGGCTCCACCAGGACAATTGACTCAAGTTTAGTGATCGTAAATACATTTAATTACTGTAATCTATCTGCTTCAGATCTGGGTTGGAGCGATGGGCAAGAGAAAAGCTGTGAATTTACTATTGCCAGCAAGGAGACCACAGCAAACACAAATGTAATATTTATCTTGGGCAATGGGGGCCATCGAAAAACAAGTTCGTTCAGTGGAAGAGTCGCTTCCCAAGGGAAAAAGGGTGGAGGGCGGTCACGAGCCCCCAAATTCCTGAGTGTAACGTCTCCCTGGAAACACAACCTGAGGTCATACATGGCCAATTTCACTTGAATGGATGTGTACAAAATGTGTCAGAACATTTGTATGTGACTGACCAGGAACGCAAATCTCAACCCCCCCTGTGAAGCGCCCTAGAAACCCTGAGGTAGCATTACAAACTCCTGAGAAAAATTTCCCAGTAACTAGGACAGACCCTTTAACAAAAACATTTTTTTAAACGATTAAACGTAGTACGTCTGAGGCTGGGAGGAAGGGCCAGCCCCCCCTAACCCCCTAACAAATAATCAGACCGCTGATTTCAATAAGATATCACTTAAAATAGAAGGCCTACTTAAAACAGTAGGTGACGCCTTAACTAAACTATTGTCTAGGGTGGCAGTAATTGAAGATATTTTAAACAAGCACCTAGTAGTGCAACATGACCCTCCTAAGACTAATACACCCAATACAGTAAGGTGCCCAGGTAGCAAGTTAATGCCCCAGACTGTCGAACAAAAATGAGGGGGGGCTCACTGCAATGAGCCTCCCATGAAGCCAGGGCTATGGTTTACATCCAATTCCAATTATGGAATTACAGCTATGGGCCCTACCCCTCCTAATAGAAATTTAAATGCAGCGAAACAAAATACAAAATATAACTCAAGGGAACCTGCTAGCATAGGCTCAAGGACGAACCACCTGGACAGTCCTTTACTTCCAAGCAATTCAGACGTAGAAAGTTCCAAGTTGGATCTGCCACCTGCAGCTACCCCTTACACAATAGTCTTGGCCAACATACCAGGCCTACCGTCTCGGGCAAAAGAATCATGGGATTCACAGAGAAATAAAGCTTTATTCTGGTTGGGCATTAAAACTGGGTTAACTGAGGCCCTATTCGCTGAATTTAAAATGTCTAGAGGGGTCGGCAGGGTTGGGAGAGATTATAAAATGCTTCAAGGTGACTGCATCGTGTTGACATTTAAATCACCACAATTTATACTAGAGATTCTCACCAGAGCTGACAATGAAGCCATCTTGACCTCCAATATCAACATAGTGCCCCTGGGATGCTTCTATCAACCGCCCAACTTAAACCAAGTGAGACTCCACAGGAGGGGCCCTTATGGTATTCCATCACATGTTTATAGCATCCCCACACATAATCATTTTGATATTTTGCACTCCCTAGAGGACGTAGACTGACTTATTGTATCAAACACATGTGCCGCTAAAACAAGGGGCGCCATCTTACATCAAACTTCTGCAAACCTGAACTCTACTGTCAGTATGGTACCACTCCCGGAAAATGGCACTAATTTAGCTCACAATGTAAATCCTCCAGTTCGCAGTCATGGCATATTGATGCTGATAGAACAACATCCTAACACAGAAATCGTCCATAAAAACAAAGAACAGAGTGATAGAGAAAATGTTAGGACGGCAACCTGCGACATACTATCCTGGAATGTGGCATGTTTGCATTCTAAACTCATCAATCTCTTATGGCTAGCTTTTGTAGAGGAATTTTCTATACTATGCTTGCAAGAAACCTGGGTGGAGGACATCCTGCATGTTAACGGTTATAAAACGTTTCACTCTCCGGCTGTACCATCAGCTCACAGGAGGAATAAGGGTGGTTTATGCACCAATGTGTCCCATAGAGGTAATGCTAAAAAGATAGAACTTGTGAAATCGGATATTTTTTACCAGGTTTTGATGTTTTATATCGATAACATGCACTGTATTGCCTTGCTGAATTTCTATAACAATATTAAGTAAGATCAGGTCGAGGGGGTCCTGAGAAAATTATAGAACGATCTGAATAATATGCAGAATGAAACGGATAAAGACATGTGTCATGTCTGGGGGGGACTTTAATTCCGTTTTGTGCCTGCATTCTAAGGGAAGTACATGTGGTCTTATGTCTGGTGACAGAACTGATGCTGTCCATTTCCTTCACACAACACTTGGGGAGCATCTAAACACAATCATGTTCCCACTCGATCTCGGATTCGCAAATTACTATGTTCCCCTATAGTTCCCTTTAGCCGCACTTTTAATGGCCGAGGGATGTGTTCAATTATTGACTACATCCTGATCTCAAATAGACACTCCAGTATGTTGCACAACTTTGTGACCCATCTCGTCGCAATGAGCGATCATTTCCCCGTAAGTATCATCCTTGACTTCCCTTGCAATGTATCAAATATAAAAGGTACATCTGAACACTTTGCCCAAAATATTGTCCTGAATAAAATCAATGGTTACTCATTGCGCTGGCCCAAAGTGGAACCAACTGAATTTACAAAGACACTCCTAATCAATTGTAAAACAGACTTCGCAGTTTGTCTTGACGAGACTGCTCCACATGTTGAAATCTTGAAATCCTTCTTGTCGATATCTTCTGAGGCCAAGAGGAACATATTTGCAGAAAATAAAAAGCCCTACATCAATAAGCAGTGATGGTTCAATTCAAAATGTACCAAAGTCCATTCAGACTTGAAACATTTTCTACATAAACCCTTTAGAAACCAGACTGAAATTAAGATGGCCAGAAAGGCATATAGATGTGCCCTCAATGAATGAAAGGATGCCTTGAGAGACGAATCCTGGTGGGCTTTGTATGAAGCCTCTATACTTAGGGGCACATGCATCAAGCTAATTACCGGTCGCAAACGGGCTGATTCGCAGAATCGGCACCTTTGCGACCCGTAATTAGCCTTTTGGGATGCATCAAGCCCAAAGTCATTCACAAAATAGGTAATCGCAAAATTTGCAATTACCAATTTTTGCGAATGCAGTTAGAGAATCACAATTTGGGATTCCCTAAATGCAATGCAAGAAGCATTCCCAGAATGTGACTTTGCATTAAGGAATCGCAAATTACCATCAACTACAAGTTAATGGTAATTTGCAATTTTTGGGGAAAAATGCACAAAATTGCATTTTTCTAAGTGCCATGTGGCGCACATGTGCACACATGCCAATTTTGGGGGTGCATCAGGGTGGCCTTTTGGCCCCCTGGCACCATTGAAATTGCATTTGCAATTCACGATTACCTATTTAGTAATCGTAAATTGCGAATGGTTTCCCATTCATTTCTATGGGCCTCTAGACCCACAGGAATGAACGGGAAAGTATTCCCTAATAGCAAATCGCAATTTACGATTCGCTATTAGGAAATGTGTAGGAATCGTTATTTTGTTCGTGAAACCTACATGCATAGGCAATTGTGATTCCTTAATAGCGATTCCTTAATAATCGCTATTAAGGAATCGCAATTGCTTAGTTTGATGCATGTGGCAGTTAGAGACAACACATGCTTCTGGAAGGCAGTAAATGCGCCTTTCCTAGCCCCTAGAGATTTACCATCAATAGAGCTAACTATTGGCGAGGACCAATGGATTGACCATTTTTCGAATATGTATAACAACATCGCCCAGGAGTCATCACTGGCAACCGCCAGACAATTCCCGGAGTTAGAATTATCTAATTTTTATCCAATAGATGTCCACTTTACACTGGACAAAGTCATCCATTCAATAAAGGCGGTAAAGCCCCAGGTCCAGACGGAATGCCTGTGGACCTATATAAATCAAATTTATCACTCTGGGGCCCACTATTAACATTAGTATTGAAAGCTTGTTGCCATTATGACTTAATTCCATCTTGGTCAGAATCGATATTGGTGCCAATCTTCAAGAAGGGAGACCATAACAACTCCACATGTTACCAACCAATATCTTTATTAGATTCCTTCTTGAAAGTTGTTGGTCGTATCCTATTGAATAGATTGCAGTCATAGGCTGAGGAAACTGGGGTGATCACTCAACTGCTATCTGGTTTCTGACAGGGCCTTGGCACGATCGAACAGGGACTAAACTTGAAAATCATCCTGGGCAAATACACGTTGGCTAAGTGTGGGAAACTTTATTTGGCTTTCGTAGACCTTGGTTTTGAGTTCGACTTTGTCAGTCATGACTGACTCTGGAGTATTTTAGAGGACTTGGGTGTGGAAACTCAACGTATTAACTTTATGAGGCAGCTATATCGAAACGCCCATGCCAGGGTCTGGTACGGAAGTGTGGGAGAATGTACTGCCAAGTTTGTGGTAAGGAAGGGGGTGAGACAAGGATGTGTGCTTGTCCCCTTCCTTTTTACCTTGTATATTAGCGGCTTAGGTCAAGTTTTATCTAGCCAATGTCAGGATTTGCCATACATCGACAAGCGTCCAATCCCAGCCTTGTTGTACGTGGACCGTGCCATTTTAATGTCACGCACACAACTTGGCCTCCAAAGAGTTGTCTCCAGTTTCTCAACCTTCATGTCTAATTATGGCCCTCAAGTAAACACCACCAAAACATTGATTATGAAATGTGGAACTAACAGCGCAAAATACCGAGACATTTATTTCAATAATAACAAGGTTGAGTTTACCAATAGATTTTCCTATCTGGGCATCCTCTTCGATCAAAAGGGGTCTTGGTTACATGCTGTTTTAGCAAGAACATTTTTATTTTCAAAAGCCACAGCATCACTAGCGAACTTCACCAGAAAACTGGGTAGAAGGTTGGTTGTGGAACTAATGCAGATCTATAAAGCTAAGTGTGTCACAACTGCTATGTATGGTGCTGGTATATGAGGCTATGCTGATTCTCAGCCCCTGCAATTAATTGAGAATGCTTTCATGATGTACTTATTAGCAGTTCCGAACAGTACTGACATCTATATCTGCCTCGCAGAGCTTGGAATGCTATACTTATCAGACATAATTAAGATACAACCGATCTTATTATGGCATAAGATATGGTCAATAACTTTTAACAGTTTTAACCGGGGCATTTTAAACGATTGTCTAAAGTTACAAAGGGTGCTCCACATTCCTTGGTTAAATTATGTCAAAAACTTTATGTTAGACCTTGGGCATCCTAAATACTTTGATGACCCAGGAAGCATTAGTACAATTTCAAGAACAACCCTAAAGATTGATTGTTTAAAGGTTCTGGAGACAATTAGATTATCCTCTGAAATAGTAAAGCCCACAGTTAGGGAAAACCAAATGTTACTACTTCATTTTAGTGTTCAACCATATCTTGTAACTGTAACAGGGATGTATGATAGGATGTTGCTGACCCATTTTCGCCTAGGGAACTTTCTTAGACTAACAACCTTCCCAGTTATGAATGACTGGTCGAGAATCTTATGCCCGTACCCATGTGATGATTTATCCATGCTATCCACAATGCATATTCTTTTATTTTGTAAATTTTACACCATGCCAAAGAAAAAATGGATTGTACCAATATTAAGGGTATTAGCCCTGAGACAATGCCGCCCAACCTTTCATGCATTACCACTTCTAGAACATGAAGTGTTTATTAGTCCTCTAGCTATGTACCTAAAGTGAGTGATCAGATGCAGGAAAACAATGTTGATCCTGAACCTGGCATTTTAAAGTTTGGCAAACATAATATTTTAAAGAATTTTAATACTAAGCTAATATGTCTGTTTTTAAATTATGTGCTTTGATGATTTATGCTTTTAAATCGAAGAAAGCTTGTTTTGAATTGAATTGAATTGAGTGCATCACATGTGGCAGCTGAAATGTAAAGTTGTAAATTCACTTATTATTGTAAGTCCAATGATGTTGTCCCAAATTCCAATACCCCCAGTGACCTTTGCTGCAAGGTTGGCTGTTACATCTGGTCAGGGACCACATACTAGGCAGGTGCGGGGCCATGGTAAGTAAACCCAAGAATGATGTACCTGAATGCTCATGCTAATGAATTGTGCCTTTAATCTCCGCTGTACGTTGAATCTGTTCTACATCACTGTTGTCCTGCATTGCAACATGCCTACGTATGGCATTTAACCACATACCAGATCACACCATGGTGGCTAGTGAAGGGATGACACAAAATATATGCCAAGTGAGTGCAAAATTGACATAAAATAGTATATGCTGTCATATATTTGCAGTTTTCGCAAGATGTACGTCCGAAGCAGGGGTTTGCAGGAGAGAGACCAAGGCGAGGAGGAGGAGGGCAGCCCAGAGATGCCGCAGTAGAGGTAAGTGTGTTTTTTTCTTCTTTAATTCATTTTCAAATTGTTTTTATTGGGAGGGGGAGGCGGGAAGCCTATTTTTAGCAGGGGGGCTGGCAAACTCCGCTCCGCTACGGAGTCATAGTTTTGCCTAAACTCCGCGTTTTCAGCGGAATGCGGAATAGGCAAAACTCTGCACACTCCGCAGACGGGGCAGAATTTTTGGCGCGCCCTTAGTCATCTCGTGATTTAAGTCGAATATGGACATCTTACTTGAATTTTAGTGGCCTACACATCTGTACTGGCCAACCCCCAACTGTGGCATTCATGTGATTTGTGTGTCCTGTCACTGCTACATGGGCAGGTTCCAAACCCAGTCTACAAAAGGAGATCAGAGAGAGTCCAGATGATTTTGGAATGGGCTTGTGATATGGAGTCTCTGCACTTTTACTTCCAGACAAATGTCATCTGCTGTGTAGCATTGTATGAGATAACACAAATGCCGATTGGGGGTCACACATCTATATAGGGTCTGGGCTCTTATGTTTGGTAAATTGTGAGTCTAACCTTTTGATATTCCCTCACAAAAGCTGACAATCAAGTGTCACATATTGGCTTCGAAGACTGATCAGCAGTAGTGGCTAGCTAGTGCTGCTACCTGGATTTGACAAATGGCATACAAGCCACTGAGGGTAAAACATGTAACTGTGGAAAGACTTGGCAAAATTGGAAACACTAAAGAGTGAGGCAAGGATCTCAAACTCTGTCTTGACTCCATGACACATAAAGATCTGTCTTATTCAGAACCCAAACTCACTGAATGCAATGCAAGTCACAGCATCCAATACCCATTGGCTTTTCATACACACAATGGACAGTGTCTTTACCATTCCTCATCCAATGCACACATCAGTTATGATGCCCTTGGTTCACCGTTAGTGGTGCTGACAGTGCAGATTTCTGTACAAATGCACGTGTGTGGCTCAATTCCCTAGTTGTAAAACTACCACTCCCAGAATGCACTCTGCCCTGTACAGTCAATGTGCCACAGTGAGCCTTTTGCTTCATGAAAACTGCTGCATAGACACAGAATAGGTAAATGGAGGCATGGGACACATGATGGTACAGCTCTGTCTTCACTCACATTATACTTCCAGACACATATAGCATATAATGCACTTACCAGGTCTCTGTTGCTCATGCTCCTCCAGCTGAACATGGAGGGTCAGCCAAGTTGCGCACAGGACCCTCTTATACAGTGTCAAGAGGCAGTGACGATGCACATGGTGCTGGAAAGACTGGCACAGTAGCTCCTCAGCCTTGTGCTGGGCCCAGCGTTTTAGGTTCTCCTGGCACTTGCTGTATGCCCTGGCCTTCCTGGTGCATATGCCCACTGTAATGCAGCGCTCACCAATGTTGGCCCATAGTGCGGTCTGCACTGCATTGCTCAGCTGGTTCTCTGGCCCCCCATATAGCTAAGGATATTGTTTAGCACCCCCTCAGCTAGGATGTCTAATTCCCTTTCAGTGAAAGAGGGTGCTTTTGCCTCATAACCGTCAGCCATTTTGGGGGAAATTAGGTTGAAATGAACTGCAGGATGGCAGAAGATCTGATCTGTGAGAGAGGATGACTCAGAATGAACACAAAATGGTTGTCAAAAACTTCCTGTGATGTATTTCCTGTCTACCACTTCCTGTATGTCATTTCCTGTATGTAAGAATGGGTTCCGGTTCATTTTGTGAGCTTCGGGCCCAAATATGTAATCTCCAGTTGAGTAGCACAAGGTCCACATATGAGGCGTATGCTCCACACCCGGAAAGCCCGCAGTTGTGCTGGAAGTTGGAAAACAGACTGGAACCCATTCCTTCATACAGGAAATGACGTACAGGAAATACAGTTGAAGGCAGGAAATACATCACAGAAAGTATTTGACAGCCATTTTGTGTTCAATCTGATTCATCCATCATCACAGATTGAATCCTCTGCCATTCTATTGTTCAGCATTGTGGAAACCTAAAATGACAGCGTAAGAGAAAATCATAGACATGAAACAAGAGGTAGAAAATACCATTTAATGAGATTTTGACTGGGACAAGGGTGGGGGCTGGCACAACATCACACCCCGGTTTAGTTTTCTCCCCCTTTGCATTATGGTACTTGTAGTTAGGGGTGGACGGAATTTGCGAAATTCACTTTCGCAAATTATCGCAAAAATGTAAAAAATCTCCGCAAACACGCAGAAATATCGCAAAGATGCAGAAGTTTTTTTCCCGCCCGTTCGCGGTATTTTCTGCATGGTCGCGGCTCGCCAACTTACTCATGCGGTTGCTCACGGGCGCTCAGCCATTTTGTTTTCACTTGTCTCGTGGTGCATGATCGCGAGAAGAAAGACGGGATCGCACGACGAATGACGTTACTGCGGGCGCGAACTGTCGCGAGGCAGCGCAAATGGCTACCAACAATTCAACATCTCGTGGAGAATGCGACTGGATCGGGAAAACTTGTCGGCGAACGCGGGGATTTAGGTAAGGCGATCGCGCGCACGCGAGAATGTATTATTTTACAGCGCGAGTAAGCAAAAGATTTCCGGTAAAATGCGGATTGTGGAAATTTTGACATTTTCGCACTCTCCGCGGAACGCGAAAATGTCAAATTATGGCAATTTCTGCGAGCGGAACGGAATTTTAGCCCAGGCCTACTTGTAGTCCATATTTAGTGCTCAACACAAGAGTTGTCTGTTGTGTTACAGAAAATTGGGGGGAAGCAGTGCTGTGTATCCCAGACACATAGTGCCAGATTCATCCAGAACATCGTCACTCATGTTGTGGGCCCATCATTTGTGGGGGAGTCAAATCTGTTGGGGGCAAAAACTCTAACAATGCAATAGTCAGGCGCTTTTGTGATTCAGACACCCATTCTCATAAGGTCCAAGAAGGTGTCTCAAAACATGTACATCCTCTAAGTCAATACATTCCTTAGGGACATCCACTACACTGATTGCTGGCATGGGCACATGACCTGATGCAAAATCAATATTTTGACTCCTGTCAACAGCTGTTGTTTACGTGCAGTTAGTGTGGCTTGCAAAGAAGTCTCAGGATGGAATTTTGGGAGAGAGTCATAATAACGCAACTTTAATCATTGACAATAGACTGCAAACCACATTTTGTCCATGACACAACAAGTTGCTCATGTGAAAAACGTGGCAACCAGCTGTTCACGGACTTACATACCCTGACCTCTGTTATGTGCAGTGGCGCGGTTGCCCAGATTCAGAGCTAGCCGAGGTACAAGAGGTATGTGTAAGCCATGCGTTAAAGCTATATTGTGCAAAAAAAACAGGCTACTATGATCTTGCACACGACCTCAGGGGAGTACATCAGCACACCCCCTGTATGGCCAAAACATCTGAATCGCGACTTCAACAGCCCAAAAGTGCGCTCTATGATGGCTCGAGTTCGTATGTGTGCCCTATTCTACCTACGCTGAGGTACAGTGGTTGGATGTCTGTAAGGTGTGAGGAGTTGTGGGGAGAGTGCATACCCAGCATCGCCTGAGGACGGAAGAAAGGCCAATTGCTTAAATTTTCCTATTTAATTTACATATAACATGATCTATACTTTGGTACATGCAGTGTCTGTTTAGACCATGTATGTTGCTTGATTATTCTTACTGTACAATGGTTGTTAATATAAGGTGGCATTCATACATTTCATTTACATATATCCCTCATTTTAAGTGTTGATACTTACCCAGTAGCCACATGTTGCCAAATTCTCCCACAGCCATCCGCCGGGCAAGAGGTGACATGCATAATACAAAGCTGTCGTGGGTATTGCCTGGAAACATTGCATGCACATCAATGAATCTCCCACTGGCATCACAGACACCCTGCACATTGATGGAATGCCATTGGTGTCTGTTGCAGAATGTGTGTGCAATGTGGCAGGGTGGCTGAAGGGCCACATGGGTACAATCAATTGCACCCATTACACGTGGGAAGCAAGCAATGAGATAGAAATCTCTAGCTGCCCTTTGTCTCATGTACAGTATATGGGGCATTCATATGTGGAGGTGGGGTCTTGAGTTGATGCAGCTCAGTACCTGATGCAAGCACCGCGACTGGCTTGCCTGAATGATGCCCACAAGGTCACTGGAGACTCTTTGGAACTACCCCGTTGCAAAGAAATGGAGAGCAGAAAGTGTCTTGAGATATGCTGGAATCGCATGGGAGCAGGTCACAGAGTCAAGTTCCTGCTCCCACTCACATACCATCTCCAAGATGACTTCTGGAGGGAAACAGTATCTGGCCCTGACATCTTGGCTGGAAATCCCAAATAGGTTTATCCTTTGTCTGAATATCCTCTCTACTCTCCTCCTCCTCCTTCTCCTCCTCAACTCTTCTTGCCACATGGCAAGGGGCAGGGCAACAAAACACGTTTAGCGACATGTTGGAAGATTTGGGTTTGTTTGCTCTGCTTTTATATGTGCTGCAGGGCTGGGATTGGCTGTTGGGCTGCAGTGTTTCAGCTGGAACATGGTGGGGGGTTGTCGGCACTTGGACTGGTGTTTAGCACTGATGAAAATGATCATCCGACCGGAATGCGGGTATTCCAGCCCGAAGGGCAGAGATTCCAGACCGGGTGAGGAAATTCCATCCCAAGTGCGGGATTTCCAGCCCAGGTGCGGAAATTCTGCCCCGGATGGAGACGTAAAGATAGGAGTCGTAAGTGATTTCTGTGAATACCAAAAACTCAAAAGTGCCTTTCTGTGAATACCAAAAGTCGTAAATTTAGAATTTTGTCTCAGATTAGTTTTGTGAATCAGGCTCACTATTATTTCTTTACTTTAAATAAATACATAGCATATTAAATAAAATAAGTTATCCCGAATATGAGCATAAAAAACATTAATGGGCGTTTTCCAAAATAAGAACATAACTAAAAAAACAAATAAACTGAAGCTAAAAAAACAATAATATTAAACCATACTGAACTGTAACCAATAAAATATCTTAATCAATTAAACAAACAAAAAATAGCTAAAAAAATGCCAAACATATGAAGAGGAGGAAACTCTGCCCGATTTTCCCTGCAAAAGAGAAGCCTGCAGCATATAAAACCACACATCCACTTCTCCAAGTAAGTACTAATTATATTTAAAATACAAAGGTAAATAATTTCAACTTTAAAAAACAATTATGAATAAGAAATTACTAATACAGTTTTTAACGTTTATCCTTTTCTACAGATTATTCAACCTTCAAATAAACTCCATTGACAAGTACACATCAAAGACCAAGAGGAAAGGTAAGTATATCATAAATACTGCTTTAAATGTTCTAAAGCAGCAACAGCTGAAAGTCCAAACAATCTAAATGTTGTTAAACATTGAAAATATAATAAAGGCATTAAACAAAACTACTTTTTCACTTACAACAGAAAAAAACATCTGTTTCAAGAAGAAGCTTGCCACAGAAAAAGTCTCCAAGACCACAAAACAACATACAAGTAAGTTCTGAAATAATTGAGAATGTATAGTTAACTGTATATTAATAAACAACCTTTATTAAAGAACTATTTCTCTACATTCATATTATTTCAGTAAATAAAGATATAATGAAGGAAGGTGCTATTAGAAATGGGGGTCTCTAATTGGCAATGGTTTGCACCTTTTTCCAAATAGGAACCCTTGCTTCTAGTCAGGGTAAGGGGGATACACGCCTTAAGATAAAGCCTGCTCAGCCTCTTGGTAGCTTGGCACGAGCATACAGGCTCCTCTCAGAGGCAGTGTGTAAAGCATTTGTGAACACATACAGTAACACAGTGAAAACACTATAAATGGACACCACATCAGTTTAGAAAAATAAGTAATCTTTATCTAAACCAAAACAAGACCAAATGGCAAAAATCCACAATAATATATTAAAAATAAGACATTCAAATGGTAGAAATAGTTCAGTTCATTGCAAGTTGTAAATGCAACACTTTTCCCACAAAGTAACTGAGATGCATCACGCAAAACAAACAAAAAGGTCGCAGGGAAGGTGATGCATCAGTTCCTTGCTTCAGGGTAGACGATGCGTCTGTTCCTTACTGCAGCGCAGGGGAGGCAATGCGTCTGTTCCTTACCGCAAAGGAGGGGATGCATCTGTTTCTTACTGTGTTTCGGTTTCGATGCGACAAGAATGCACCTCAATGCGTGGCGACGATCTGGTGCGATGCGACAAAATGGTGGCACGATGCGACGGTCCGGTACGATGCATGCTCTTTTGCAGCTGCACTACAACAAACAAATGATGGATGGAATGCTGACAATGCAGACATTTTCCCCCAGTCAAGAGATCTGGGTTAAATCCATCGTTCTTTTGCCCACTACGCCACCCCAGTTCAGACATGGCCATATGCAAATCAGTCTTGACCCTGTGCCTCATGGGAACAGTCCAGCCCGAACTGCCAAGCCATGTCTTCCCTGGACCGGAATCAAGCATCCCAGGACCGGTTTCTGGCTATCAGCCGTCATCAGCCAGGATAGCTTGACTCCAGTGGCGTAGTGAGCACGGGTCCCACGTCTGGGAATACCCATCCCACTTAGGGCGAAAAGCGTTACAACAAACAAATGATGGACGGAATGCTGACAATGCAGACATTCTCCCCCAGTCAAGAGATCTGGGTAAAATCCATCGTTCTTTTGCCCACTACGCCACCCCAGTTCAGACATGGCCATATGCAAATCAGTCTTGACCCTGTGCCTCATGGGAACAGTCCAGCCCGAACTGCCAAGCCATGTCTTCCCTGGACCGGAAACAAGCATCCTAGGACCGGTTTCTGGCTATCAGCCGTCATCAGCCAGGATAGCTTGACTCCAGTGGCGTAGTGAGCACGGGTCCCACGTCTGGGAATACCCATCCCACTTAGGGCGAAAAGCGTTACAACAAACAAATGATGGACGGAATGCTGACAATGCAGACATTCTCCCCCAGTCAAGAGATCTGGGTTAAATCCATAGTTCTTTTGCCCACTACGCCACCCCAGTTCAGACATGGCCATATGCAAATCAGTCTTGACCCTGTGCCTCATGGGAACAGTCCAGCCCGAACTGCCAAGCCATGTCTTCCCTGGACCGGAATCAAGCATCCTACTCCAAATACAACCCAGGTCTATTCAGCTCAGCCCTGACTCACCAGACTTCTGTAGACACAGCCCTCTCCAGCCCCCTGTCATCCAAAAGCCAGACATGCAATACACAAACCTTGCAGAGGCACACTAGATGGTTAGGCAAGAAAATACCTACTTTTTAAAAGTGGTATTTTCAAACACAGAATGTAAAAATCACCCTCACTAAAAGATGCATTTTAACATTCGGAGTTGAGGCATACTAAACGTTATTTTCCCATCTTGTTCCTGGGGTCAATTAGGTATATAAGATGTTATAAACTAACTCCCCATTCTGGCCTATGGGAACAGATAGCCTTGCAATAGTGAAGAACAAAATTGGCAGTATTTCACTATCAGGACTAACATGTAGAAAAGGGAAGGTTTAGGGACTGGCAAGTGTGTGCACTTATCAAGTTGACATGGTAGTCCCAGACTGCACACAGGCTCTGCACTGGCAGGCCTGAGCCACATTTTACAAGCTGCTCCTGTGGGTGGCACATTCAGTGCTGCAAGCCCATCAGCAGCATTTGATTTACAGGCCCTGGGCACACATGGCGTATTGTACTAGGGTCTGACAAGTAGATCAAATCAGCCAATCATGGAATCACTGATCCATCACATCAATTTACAAAGGGAGCACTTGCACTTTGTCACTGAACAGCAGTGGCAAATTGCCTAAAGCATCTAGACCAGCAAAAACATAGGAGGCAACAGCAGAAAAAATGGAAGGGAGACCCACACCAATGGTGCCAGGTCTAACAGGTGCAAAATGTATAACATCACAGAAGGGGAAACTGTGTTACATGGGATACACCTACAGTCAAGAAAATGTTTCTGCTGAACATATTAATTGGAAATGTACAAAATATTATTCTAATGCATTCTATGGAAGGGCAACTACCAAAGAAACTGTTGTAATTAATGTAAAAGAGCATAACCATCTTCTAAATGTAACAAAAATAGAAGTGAGAGAAGCATCAGAAAATATTAGAGAAACAAGCACTAGTACCCAAGAACCAACAGCACAAATTCTCAAAGATATACTACCCTACATACCAGCACAAATAACAGGCCAGTTACCATCAATATCCACCTTAAAATGCCTGATAACACAAACTAAAAGGGTCACCAGTAACACTCCAGCTGCTCCTAAATCACATACATAAAGGGTCTGCTTACGAGTTTGGAGGTGTAGCCATGGGCTTCCATGCCAGTGCCCCACTACCACACTGCCAAACCCATACTGAGACCGCCTGCCGGATTCCAACTAGAATCCAAGTCGGGCAGTCCTGGTTTGGAGGTCCCACGGCGGTGCTTTGTTAAGGCTCTTATGTGAGCCTTAGCAATGCATCGCCTTGGGTTCAACAAAAAGCGTGTTCCTTCACAGTTTGTACTGTGAAGTCCATGCTGTGCAGAAACTGGTATGCCTGCAGACAGGGGGGGTACAACATGTACCCCCCTGCATGCATCCACTGGTGGTGAGGAATCTCGTAATATGCTTGGCAGTGCTGCAGCGGCAGCACCAGCATATTGCGGGCCTCAGACCACTGCAAGACCACCAAGGATTGTGAATCCCTGGCGGCAGCAGCGGTCCCATAGAAGCCCGACCGCACAACTCAGGATACAGTGGACCAACCCCTGGTGCAGCAGTAGCCGAATGCCACCATGGGTTTGGTGGTCCATCGGACCTCCAATCTCATAATGAGGACCATAGACATCCCACCACAGCTGACAATGACCCATAAAGAGTAACACTTCCTAAAATATGATAATAAAAGCAATGGCAAGAGTATACTTATATTTGCTACCCCTACCAACTTAGTCAAACTAGCCCAATGTCAAACATGGATAATGGATGGCACATTTAAAATGTGTCCCAAACCATTCCATCGACTATACACCATACATGGTGAATTTTAAAAAAAAGAATATACCGTTTGTGTATACATTACTTCTAAACAAACAAGGCAGTATCTACATGGAACAAAAAACACATTAAGCAACAGACAAACAACTACTCTCCCCAAGCTAAGATCAAATCTATACTAAACACATATACCCCACACAGCCATACAGGGATGTTACTGTCAGTTTAATCAACGTATATGACTTCAACTTGTACTAAGGGGTCGATTAGGATGGAGGAAGGATCCGCCACCGCCACCCATGCGTTGGCAGTCCTTCCGTCCTCTGACCACGATTTTCACTCCGGAAAATTAGGATGGCGGGGGAATCTCACCGCGACCATGGCAGTCGCAAAGACCGTCCGCCGTGGAACCACCACAGGCAATCCTTACAGTAGACTGGTGGAGCGATCTTTTTCAGTAAAATGGCGACGATGCCCAGCAGGCACCGTTCGCCAAATGACAATGATGCCTGTAGACAGCCTTCCACCGCCATGGATAGGCTGGTGGGGATTGGGTTTGGGGGCCCGTTGACGGCCCCCCTTGTGTTGGGGGAGGCAAGGGTGCCCTTGGGGGTACACATGGTACCCACTACATTTCACAGCACTACGTGGTAGACACCATGTTGTGCCTGCCACATAGTGGTGTGAAATGCACAACATGGCATTTTAGCATCGCGGCGGGTGCTGCTGTCAGCAGCAACCACCACAATGTTAAAATGCAGGATCCGACCGCCAGGGTGGCGGTGGCATCCTGATCTGGTGTGCGGGACCGCCGCATGCATGGCGGACGGTCACGGTTTACACCAGGATGGCAGACAGACTCCAGTCTGTATGCCATCCTAATGAGCCCCTAAGTGTGGAATATGCCACCAACAGCCAATTTACCTTTGAAGTAAAAAAAATTATTACACTATCCAGTGTCCTTGTGATAGCAATACAAACCATTAGAACATCCTAATAGAAAGTTCCTATTACAAAATAATGAGAACAACATGACTCCCCTAATGTACTACTTTGAGGACACATGGGCAGGCAGACAGCATAGATCAGGACACAGATGCCAGCCCAAATGTCACATATCATGGTGGAATGTCTACAACATCACCTTGGCACAGAAGGCAAAACCAAACAATGCAGTGGAAGGATGGCATAATGCCTTTCAATCCACACTAGGCAGAACTCAACCTATGCTATACAAATTATTAGAAGCCTTACAAAAAGAGCAAAGCTACCAAGAACTTCGAATAGAACAATCTGTTACAGAAATCTGTAAATTTACCAAACAAACAAGAACAATATATGAAATGCTACTATTCAAAGTTAGAATATTTATAAACAACAAATGACTAGACTACTTAGAAATAATAGCCAAATCTATCATCTAAACCACATATGAAATCTACCAAGCATCTGACAAACAACAACATAGTACACCAAAATAATGTAAACATATTTTTTAAACAATTAAATATTATTGTATTGAAAAAATAATCCTACATTTTGCATTACTCACTGAGATAATACTAATATTAATACTAGCATTTAAAAAATATTTAAATTATTTAATACATAAAGCTAGCTACCCAACTAACTACACATAATTTTCAAAATACATCTCATACTGTAGGAAAACTTCTCACACATACTTTCAACAAAACAACATAAGACATAGAGCAGCATAACATTAATTTAAATATATAACATTCCCCACCCACAATGAATTATTAAAATAAACTTTTGATTTTGTTGCTGCAGATTGCTCTTGAAATCTGCATAGTTTAAAAATTAATCCACCAAAAAGTAGTTAAAACAATAGCAAAAAGCCAAATTGAATGCAAAAATGTAGTTTTAAAAAAAAGCAATCACTCGAGGCAATCTACAGTCTGTAGGTTCCATAAAACCCAAATGTATTTTTAATAAAAAAGAACCCCTCCAGGAAACTTGAAAAGCAAGGAAATCTTTTTAAAAAAATTAGTTAATAAAAAACAAATTCAGATTTCCTTAAAAAAAGGGACATCTGACTCCCCATACAAACGTTGAGGAAACTGAAACCTGGTACAAATATATAAAACACCCTCAAGCACAAAACACAACATTCTCAAATATATACATTAACACATAGGGCCTCATTACGGTGGCAGTCGTAAAGTATTCCAACTGACTCTTTGTCAGAATCGGTTCCGACCGACTCAGGTTCGGCGACTCTGACCGACCGATTATGATGTTTCCAAACACCTTTCGGTCGGACTCCCATTAACTTCAATGGAAGCCTGTGTTCCGACTGACAGCACAGGCTCCCATTGAAAAATGGGGTGGTTGCGGAAAACCTTGCACCTTGTGGCAGGCATGATGCCTGCCACACTGTGCATGGTTGTGAAAAGGGGTCCCATGAGTACCTCCACGGACCCCAGCCGGAGGCCTCCGGGTGAAGGGGGGCCTGCTATGGGCCCCCTAAGTCATTTTCTGACAGCCGTTCCATGTCGGATGGACCAAAGCGGAAAGGCTGTCTGAATCTGATATTGTAATGCGTTGGTCGGAAACGTTGTCCATAGAGCTGCATGATTTGGCTCTGACCAACTCGAAGTCTCTGTATGCCAGTCGGAACCGAGTCGGAAAGACCGAACGGGTGCCTTCTATCGTAATCGGTCACTCGTAAACATGGGTTCCGACACGGTTAGGAAAATCCGAATGCCGTTCGGAACCTTTCCGACCGACAGCGTAATGAAGCCCTTAATGTTAATCTACAGAAATTAGTCAGCAATACATACACTACACATAACTTACATTAAAAAACACTTTACTTCCTAAAATGCATAATAAAACTACGCAACACCAAGTAGCATCCAGAAAGACAATAAAACACATGATAAACTTACCAATCACATCACATATATCATATACACAACCTTCTTACCTCCCCCATTACCTTACAAACACCTTCAAAATCAATAAAGATTATCTTACCTTTACCGATTAACAGCAGCACCCAACTGCAACTTCTTTCTTCCACAACGACCCAAAAATATTACCAATAGTCTACTAAATTTACTAAGGAGTAGAAAAAATGGCCACCCAACAAAACTATAAAAAGATGATCTCTCCATAGGAATCAAAGGGAAAAATTAGCAGAACATTTATGAAAATGTTTATTAAAATGGTTAAAAAAAAAAATGTGACACGTACAACAATTTTCCAAAATGTATGTAAAACTTGTAAAATATACACCAAATAAAATTATAACATATGTCATATCATTTAATATATATTTGAAATATTTATATTAAATAACACTATAAGAAATTATGTAAAATATGTTTGTTAAAGATAGTTAAAAAATGCATGTTTAAATTTTTTGATATTACTGAAAATATATTCAGAAACATTTGTACTGTATTTGTGTATCAACTATTAAAAAGAGTGTTATATATTAAATAAGAAATTTGCAATTTTTATTTCTAATAAATATATACCAAAAATAAGAAAACGCCTGCTCTACTAATACTTATTAATATTAAAATAATGATGAATTGCAAATGCAATGCTTTTTAACCATACCAATGAAAAGACTACTTTTACAAATTATTTATTGCTAAAAATGTAACATATGCTAGTCTCACTTCACTACAAACAAAGTAAACACATATCTATAACACTAAAAGCCCAATTCCGATCCCATTAGGAAGGCATCCAGACGGGTTCCGGAACAAACAAATCTGAATTAGGGGCTATGTTTCTGACCTAATCGTCCCCCGTTCCGAACGACCAAGTACAATGCGAAGATCTCATCCACACCAGCCGAATCATTTCCGAACCCCGATCCTGTCAGTCCAAGTCGTTCGGAGCCAAATCACGCCGTGCAATAAGGTCGTCTTCCAAATGAGCAAGTAAGATGCACGATTCTGACAGCTGTACTGACTTGGTTTTGGCAAGATGAAAAGGCTTTGGGAATTGGAGTTCATGGGGGCCATAGCAGGCCCCCCCTTCACCCAGGGCCCTCTGATTCGGTCGTGGGGGGTGCCCATGGGTCTCCTGATCCAAGGATGCACAGTGTGACGGGCACTGTGGGGTGCCCGCCTCACGGTGTGCGCTTTTCCCCTCCCACTCCTTTTTGCAATGGGAGCCTGTGTACGTGTTCGGTACATAGGCTCCCATAGGGTTCAATGGGAGTCCGAGCGAACCGAGTCCGTCACTATACTGATGAATCGAAATCGGTCGCACTGACTCCCGGAGCGTGATTCGCTTTGAAAGCTCTCCGGAACTGAGTCGTTCAGAGGGCTTTCCTAACAGGATTGGAATTGGGCTCTAAGGATCTGAATACGAGTTTGGTATTCTCACCGTCATACCGCCGCCACGGAGATCACAAGAAGACCGCAGCGGTCTCCTGCCACCATATTACAATGTCACCACTGGTCCAGCAGTGGTGTTTTTGATGGCCTGAATATATTTTCCTATATGTGGATGCAGGTGTGTATATTTTGACTACACAAGTGTTAAATGTGCACATATGTATGACACATGTGAAACAATACCTACTACCAGCACTTTCCCATTGCAGGAGTCCAGACCATATGTGCTCAGATCAGTCAATGGGTAAATACTGCAAACGGACTTACCTGGATTTCTGTGACAACAGGGTTGTTTTCTTCAGGGTCAAGATGCTGATGTGAAGGGGGGCCCTGGAAGAAGGGATCCACATGGAAGACTGAAGGGAACAACAGGAAATGGGAAAGTATGCCCTCCAGTTCCTTCAGTTCCACTGACTAGAAGCAGATTGTCTTCCCGCCACAGTCAGATCCAGGGAAAGCTTACTCATAATTCGGACGGTGGTGAACTTGTCTGTACCGCCCTCTGGAAGCTGCTTTACCCCTACTGTGATTGTAGTGGTCTGCGAATGATTGGCCGTGGCAGCGGTGCTCTGCAGTCTTTCATTCTGCAAACTGGCAACATCAAGATATGTCGAGCGGACTGCCAACTAGATCGCACCATTTCCAGTGCCATTTCGATGGCGGTTACCTTACCACCAAATTTGTAATGAGGCCCTAGATAGTTAAACCTTTCTATGCCTACTACAATACAACTTACATCAAAGAAGATTTAGGACACTAAATGGGTTAAAAATACTATTCCCACGCCAATATAAAGTAAGTCAGGGAAGATGATGGATACTAAATGGGCAACATTTACTGTTTCCACTCCAATATAACTTAACTCAGAGAAGGTGCTGGACACTAAAGAGGCAAATTGACAATTCCACTTGCAATAAAACGTGTTTCAGGGAAGGTTATAGAAACTAAAAAGGTTAAATATACTATTACCATTCCAAGATAAGATAAGTTGGAGAAGGTATTGGACACTGAAGGGGCAACATTTACTATTATCAATCCAATCTAACGTAACTAAGGAAAGGTGCTGGACACTAAAGAGGCACCATTCTCCATTTCCAGTGCAAAAAAACGAATATCAGGGAAGATTTTGATCGCAAAAAGGGTAAAATATACTAATCCCACTCCAAGTTAAAATAAGTCAGGGAAAGTTTTGGACACTAAAGGGATAATCCCACTCCAATCTAACTTAAATCTAACTTAACTCAGGGAAGGTGCTGGACACTACAGAGGAAACATTGACCATTCTCACTGAAATAAAATGTATCTCAGGGAAGGTTTTGAACACTAACAGGGTTACATATGCTATTCCTACTCCAAAATAAATTCACTCAAGGAAGGTGTTGGACACTAAAGGGGCACGTTTACTATTCCCACTACAATCTAACTTAACTCAGGGAAGATGCTGGACCTAAAGAGGCAACATTGACCGTTCCATCTGCAATAAAAATTATCTCAGGGAAGGTTTTGGACACTATCAGGGTTAAATATACTATTCCTACTGCAAGATAAATTAACTCATGGAATGTGTTGGACACTAAAGGGGCAATATTTACTATTCCCACTCCAATATTAATCCAACACTCCACTCTCCCAAAAATTCAAAATTAAATGTATTAAATGTAATAAATACACATCTAAAAATAAACACTAATGCATGTTTTTTTAAATACTCTCTACCCTATCGAACCAACGAAATTCTTTTTAACTATTTTTGTTTTTTAAATGAACATAAAAAAGACACAGTAATACTTAATTTTATTAAATACTTCCCACCCGTATCCTCTATGAACCCAACATCCTGCTCCAATTTTTTTTTAATTAAAAAATTACCGTATAAATATATATTCACTAATACATTACTTTAAAAGAACTTCCCATCCTTTCCCCCATGAACCTAATATCCTGCTCTCAAAAATATAATTATAGTAAATAAAGAAATAAAAAAATAATCTACAGAAATAATTGTTATAAAAAACATTACAAAAAAAATTAGAAACAATTACTATCAAGAAAAAAACAGAATAAGAACACAAATACAATATATTACATACTATTTACCACTAAAAATATCATATTATTTCAACCATATTAACTACATCAATATTAAACACATCGATAATATATACAACACCTAAAACAATATTTTTTAATACAATATTTATGTATCGCGAAATTCTTGACACAATATTAATGTCACATCTAACTCCTATTAATTTAATGTATCACAGAGAAACTATAATGAAAGCTTGGATTGTTTGCTGAGCACACAAGACAAATCCTAGTAACTACCAATAACAAATAACATTGGACTACCCACAAAGCTTGGGTTCCAGAGCAGCATGCTGACTGGAATAAAGCGCTTTAATGCCTTGTCAGGAGTAGTAAGCTCTACATAAATGCAATTGAATTTGCAATTGCAATTACAACTGCAATGTAATAAATGTATTATTTTGAACATTCCACAAGGCTAACTCTGTGCCACTTGATGTGTTAAAGTATGATTGTTTATTGCCCAGCATTAACCACTGACCACTGGAGTTTAGCTTTCAGGTGTAATCAAAGTGTACTAGGGACCAGGGTCCCTGTGAAATATGGAAAATAATTCCTGGGAGCATGTGAAATATGTGTCTCATCTTCATAATTACATTCTTTAACGACTCTTTACAGCTTCAACATTGTTTATTGTTTAATCAATATTCAATTCCTAAAAGCTATAGAAAACCTGAACATTCTAAATCCAATGATTTCCAATTATTAACTGAGGTTGACAGAAAACAAGCTCTACGCTTACTTGACTGAAGGAATTTTGGTTAAAATTATACATTCTTACACAATTAAGTATTTTTGCTGTCTATAGGCAATCAAACAGCACCAACCCTTGCCTTTACCTGAGGTGTCACAGTAGACAGTATAAGACAAGGGATCCAGATGCAACACGATCCAGGACAGGCAGGTTGAGATTAAAGAGGTACCAGAAAACCACTGGATCCCAGAATCAACCAGAGCATGATGGAAGGTAGCAAAAGGCATGCCCACCATGGGAGCCACTCCATCAGCCCACCCCGAGCTGCAGATAGGCCGAAAAGATCCTCAGCATCCTGTATCCCTTGCATCATTAACACTCCATTGAAGTCTATCTAGTTGGCCCATGGAACCTGGAACTGGACTTGAGACTGCTTTGGTGCCTAGGGAACTGTTCCACTACTCCTCAATGGCCCCTCTGACCGTCCCTCCCCCCAGCAGGATTTGGTTGTCCAAAGCAGGCCAGAGTAGTCAGACACAATTATTTCAAAGTTTCCAAACTTTTCAGCTAACAATGTTTTTGAGTGAAAAGCTCAGATTTATGTTTCACTTAGAAATGTACATCTCCTGAATCCGCCAGTGGATTTTGTTCTCTTTGGTGTCTATAAATTCATAAAAATAAAATCTATTGTTATTAATTGGTTTTAAATTTCTTTTCTGTTGCGTGACTTTCTCATATTGTGGATTTGGTTCTTCTTTAAATGCTTTACCCTTGTTCCTTTATTTGAGCCTGACTGCTTGAAGCCACAGCTACCCAGGATTGAGCTACAGTTTAGTAAACGAGCCTGACTGGACCCAAGTTTTTCTTGTGAGTGTATTCCATGGTGGGGTTGCAGAACCACATCATATGATACACCGCAATTCCTCATATGTGTATTTGTCTGGATGCAAAAAAAAGAAAGAAAAAATTCACAAAGAGACACCAAAATACTGGTTGGGTGACTTTCTGTGCAATGCTTAATGCCAGGCCCTTGGACAGGATTCCTTGCTACACTTGTTAGGCCACTCCCCATTTTGAGACCGCCCACTTTTTCATTCCACTTAAATTCCTGAGTGTGGCAACCAACGTTGTGGTGCTGAGTTGTTGAAGGGGAAGAAAGCAGTGCAGAGTCATTTTATTGAAATGTTCAGCTGCTGCTCACTAACCCTGCGCTGGTGCACAAACAGGCTACCTAGCACCATACCCAACCTCTGCCCAGTATTCATAAATGTTTGATTGTACAGTTAATGCAAATCTTTACAATCTCAGTGCATATTCTCTAATAAAGAGCAATTATTGAAGTGCTGATAAAAAAGCAATATCTATGTAACACAAGCACATAAAAGAAGTTGAAATACCTTAGAAAAAGATTTGAAAGCAGTATTATCAAATAACATGTTATACATTTAGAAGGACAATGAGATTAGCCATAGACACTGCAGGTGCAGATTACTAAAAATGAATGTGAATGCCGAGGTTATTTAAACATGAGGTAATAAGACCAAAGCAGCAAAAGTCAACATAGTGCAGATAGCACCTTCTAAAAAAGTGTAAAACATGGAAAGGCTCTGAAATGACTATCAATAATAAAGTGTTCCATGATAAAGGAAAATAGCCATAGTGTGCAAAGTTCTTAAAAGCGATCCATAGCAACAAAGTTGGGTGTGACCCCAATAAAGTGTATGTAATGGTTTTTGAAAGGTAAGGAAAACAGTAGTTTGACACTTGTGCTATGCTTCGTAGTGCAAGAGTGCTAGATAAAGTTCAGGTAGGCTGCATAGTTTTGCACATGGTAGAAAACAGAAGCTGCACGCCGCTCCAAGCTTTCTGCGGATGGATTGTATCTGTTCCAGATTCGTGTTTAGGCAGTCTTGTTGAGGTTGTTAAGAAGGTAATGTATTTACCAAATCTACCGTAAGTTCCATCATTGTGAGGACAACGTTCCTAGCTTCATTACAGTTTCTTATGCAGTGGCTTAGGAAGAGTGGTTTCAACAAAATACCACTGGCAGGGAGCAGCACGGGCAACAGCATAATAAGGGGCCAATTCCGATCTCGCTTGGAAGGGCTCCGAACGCGATCCAGCTGGAAAAAGTATGAGCCATACGCGTGTTTTCTGTCCGACTCGTACAGCTGTACGAGCGAGCAAGTACGATGCGAGCAATGCGAAATTCGCTGACCGATTCGTTTCCGGGTCTGAACCGCTCCGCACGTCTCATCCGTAAGCAAACCGTGCCGTGCAATGGAGGCAATTTACGACCGAGCCAGTATGATGCACGTGTTGGACAGCTGGATCGAGCCGAAGTTTCCGGCTCATAAAACCTCCGGGAAGCTGCCTTTGGGGGTCCGCGTCGGACCCCCCGTCACCCGCAGTCTTACGACTCGAACACAGGGGGAGACCCATGGGTCTCCCCAACACAGGCATGAATGGTGCAGATGGCATCGACGCGTACCCACTGTATGGGGGCCCTTGTGCGAGACGTACCCATTCAGTCAATGGGAGCCCATGTACGCATCGTACGACCGGCTCCCATTGACTTCTATGGGAGTCCGACCGAACCGAGTCCGGCTGCATGCGGCCGCATCGTACTCGCTCGGTCGGACTGCAGGAGTCCGGCTCAGTCGGAAAACGCTCCCGATCCGGCTCGGTTGGAGAGCTTTCCGACCCAGATCGGAATCGGCCCCATAGTGGTTAAAAGATTCTCTTTTGAATTCACAAAGCCTGCACTTCACAATATTAGAAAAGGAGGGCCAGTTAGGATTGTTTTCTTTAATTTGAAGCCCATCAACCTTGCAGCCAATATTTGTTTGAGACAGGCTTTCTCAATAGAGTACACAAGGTATGGTTGTGGCTTCAAGTAGGGTGGATCATTATTGGGATGTGAAATTGCAATTGCTTCTAATAGTGGTGTGTTCTTTAGTTTGTCCATGTCGCTTATTTGTGACAATACATGTGTCTGCTTGTTTCAAAATAGATTTAGGAGCTGTGTGCGAGAGCAATGATTTGTTTAGTGAGGGCAGGTCTATTTGTAGGGCATCACATAACACATTTAGATAAGTGGGCCATGCACAGTTCTTAGTTTTAAATATATTCTAAAGCACAGGCTTCCGAGTGTTAGGCATGAGTGTGATACATCTGTAGTAGTATTTTAGAAAGGCACCCATATTGGGCCATAGTTGGCCCTCCAACCTGAATTCAAGTCATATCACACAACCTCTTATATATTGGGGCAGCCTAAAGACTCTCTTATATGCTTTTAAATGGAGCTGTATGATTTTGGTAAGTTGCCACTGGAAGACTTCATGGCCGTAGGTGATTGCAGGTAGTAGGTTAGACCTGAGCACCCTTCGAATTGGGGCAGAAAAAGGGATTTCTAATACCACGTTAAGTTGGAAAAGTCTAGTAGAAATTTGTGAAGCCTTTGCTTTAGCTGGCTCAGGTGGGTTTTTATATGGCAGTTTGTGGAGCGCCATGTGCCCAAGTAGTTTTAAACTTTTGTCCCAGTGATTTTTTGGGGGCCCGTGGTCCAGCAGTAATTTGATTTCTTGGTCGTCCTCCCAAAGGTTATGACTTTTGTTTTGACTGATTTGCTGTCATTTTATTTGCCTCATTGTACTTGTGGAGGGCATTTAGGTTTTCTGAATCCCAATTTTTGTATGGTCCAGCAGGACAATTTCATCGGCATATTGAGGTATAGTGATCTTAACCTCTCCAATTTTTGGCAGAATAAATTATCTTGTTTTAGGGCCGCTGACAAGTCCGCAGTATACAGATGAAATAACGTATGAGCAAGGACAAAGCCCTACTTTAATCCATTATTCATACAGATATTCCTCATTATTACTGTTTGGGCCAGCTCAACCCTCACCCATGTTGAGGTGTACAAGGATATAATCGCAGTAAGAAGATTGTTCGGTATACCTTAGACCTGAAGTGTCCTCCATAGGTTGCCACTATCCACTGAGTCAAATGCTGCCAAGTAATCGTGCAAGTGCAAACTCTGAATAAATGTGGCCCTACGTTTCAGTTAAGCATGGTCAGCCGAAAGATTAGAAAAAACAGCTGCTTTACATGGTGAACATTATTACAGCAGAAATCTTGACTGTCCAACTCAATTTACCTTGGATGGTAGGAAATTACCCACACTGCCCATGCTTGAAATGCCTTTGCATTCAACCACTGAGGCAAGGTAGGTTGTATCAGCACACGGCCGAAAGAGTAGCACAGTAGAGGTACAAAAGTCCAAAAGACAGGAGAGAGCCCCACCACAGATCCACATGGTCAGGTGACAAAAAAAGAGAAAAACAGAAACAAAAGTTTAGATTAGCTGATCCGGCTAGGTCGACGCAGTACCATCTTCAGGAGAAGGGAAAAAAACAGGCAGTGTTATGGGTGTTAATCTCTGATGTCATCCTGTTATTATTACGAGAGACCTGAGGGGCAGGATCAGCGAGGAGGGTGACAAGGATTTGTTCGTTTAAGCTAGTTTAGGCCGTGCCTTAGGGAAAGATGAAGACACGTCATGAAGTGAAGAGATATGAGGGGGCCTAGGAGGGCTAAGGAAGAGCACCCTTCTTTCTTGATTACTGGTAGACTTTGGTATGCCAGTAAGTAGGCCTGAGTTAGAAATGAAAGCGGCTAGGGTATTTTCACTCGAAAAGTGGCAGAGCGTGGCGTTAGCCTCCTTGGCTTAACACCACGCTCCACCACATCTGAAACGCAATGCTGCATTGTATTTACAAGAATACGGTGCAGCCCTGCGTTTCCCCCTGCACTGGTGCTAATTTAGCTGCCTAGCACCAATGCAGGCACCCTTGACCCATAGTGCAAGGGTGCCTGTGTTGCAGGGGGAATGATTGTTTATGTGCAGGAAGGTATCCCTTTTTGCACATAAACAATCAGTAATGGGGCTTTGTAACTTCTGTGTGACCAAACATAGAAGTTGCAAAACATACATTTTTCCAATGATTGTTTATGTGCAAGAAGATGTACTTCCTGTACAAAAGCTATCAATGGCGTTTTTCTGTTTCTATGTGTGCTGCACAATGCAGTACACATGGAAACAGCAAAAACAAGGAGATACAAACATTTTTTCCTCATTTTGCCTATTTAAGGCCAGGTTTTTCTTGTTTTTTTGGCACTGCCTCCTATTTACGCCACCCTTGTAAATAGGGGGCAGCGTCAAAATCAATGGGTGTTGCGGTGGAATACCCACCGCAACACCCATTGCCCTCCCCATTCATGCCAAGTGTAGCTTGAAAGGGGGCCTTATTTACAAAGCATCAGCTTAAGTGGTTTAATGCTGCCTTGTGAATAAGGCGAAGCCCCTATCGCCACGAGAACATCTTAAAAAGTAACGTTGTGGTGGCAATAGGGGCTTGTAAATATGCCCCTCTGTATCAGCATTTAGCTCAACGTTCAATTAGCTCAGGCTGCAAATTATAATGAATACAAAGATGGCACTATAATCCACTTGTTAGTCCGATAATAAGTACAAATCCTCAAAATCGATATTTTCCCCATTTTGGTCAACCTCTCTACTGTCACTCATCAAAAGACAGCAAATCAAATTTCATGGACCGCTTGTGGCCTGGCCTACTATATATGTAAAATGACGTGGTGGTCTATGGACAGTTCGCACAGGACCCTTCACCAATTCCCTAGAACGCACCCCCGCAACCGGTCATCAGTTTCACTGCGGTAACAGTTTCATCAGAGATGGGAAGAAACAGCGTGAGGAGTTTGCATCTGCTCGGGTGCACACTGATGAAAAGATGGCCTGACGCAGCATCACTCAAGTGAAGGCACCTGGGACAGCCAGGAGCAGATCATTAATCTCTTGCTTCTGCAATCAACAATTTAGTGATTGCGCCCTGTCCGATCCTAACAGGTGCCCAGAGGTGATCCATCCAGATGCAGCAATATATTACACACGAATAAATTAAAAAGCGATGCCTTGTCAAAGTGGACTCAACCAACTTTCAAAGGTTTGGTAATTCACACAGACAAGTTATAATTGCGAAAAAATATATAATATTTTATATAAATCTTCAATTAACGTCTTATCCGCTGACGCACAGCAAGATAAAGGCACCCCTCCTCTGTTGTAAATCTGAATTACGAGATTTTTAAAAAAGAAGTAGAAAAGCAGAGTACAGTGATTTGATAAATATCTTAATCGCGGAAGCAATTTGTAAAACGTGGACTCGGAGGCGGGAGTAAAACGTGCATGAATTATATTTTCCCATCTTCATATTCAGATGAGCAATGGAGGCTTCGGTGGATTATGTTTACGGCTAAAATCCATAATCTGCTCGACCAGTCTTCCGATTTCGTTCAAAATTATTGACGTCTGCATCTCTTTTCCTTGTTGTCGTCGGTTGTGCGGAAATAGTTACACCTTTCTCAGCCCCAACGGTAAGGAGATTGGTATGAACAGATAATGTCACGAGCTCATGCAGACGGCTGCAGGATTAGCCTTTCAGCGAAGCGTCACTGTCGGTGGCCATCATTACTAATCCTCGCTGTCTTTTAGAGGCGAGGAACATCAAAAATGGCGCCCATCTGCTGGCCCTGTGGCATCTCTGCAGAGCCGGACTGTGCTTGGATAGCGACCTGGGTGGAAACAAATTTGAAATTCTTGCTGCTTCTAGTGAAAAAATTAAGACAGCAGGGAGCTCAGTTTTTTTGTGTTGCCATAGTCCAGCATGGTGGTGATAAGGGTTTGTGAGACGTTTCTGCAAGCATTGGTGTGGAGCAATTTAAAGATCTGTTTGAGTATCTTGAGTGCGTGGAAGCAGCAAAAAGAGACTGCGTTCACTTGGCCTGTCATGGTGAGTGGGTTGTTGAGTATTACTCTGAGGTTCTTTTGTGTGGTTGCCGGGAGGGTCTAAGTTCACAAGACCACCAGGTGGAATACCAGAACGAGGTGTCTTTAACGAAGATTACTACTGCAGAAGATGGTCTACCTTAAACTTGAGGCAGTTGTTTTTCATTCATCTGGCGACTTTGGTCATGCAGGAGGAGAAATTGATCCAGATGTATGCAGTCTTTTTTGGAGAGGGAGGAAATGAACTGGGTGTCTTCTGCATGGGCTGTGGTGTTGATTGCATGGGCACAGATGATGCTGGCAAGTGTGATATTGTAGGCATTGAACATGGTTGGAAAGAGTGAGGATCCTTTTGGAACTCTGAAGCTGAGGCTGATGGCGTCCAAAGGTCATGCTGACTGATTGGGTGTGGCATGTCATAAATGAGCAAATCCAGGGAAGTGTAGGTCCTTGGATCCCAGCTTCATGCAGTCGTTAGGTAAAGATGGGGTGGGAGATGGGGATAAAGGCTACAGATGGATCTAGTAGGATAAAGGCCGTGATGTCACCTTTGTCCATTATCATGTGTATGTCATTTTAAGTGGTCTCTGTACTCTGATTGGGCCTCACTTCACATTAAGAAGCATCCAGGAGGTGGTTGTCATTGAGGTAGGCGGCTAGGCATTTGTTTATTGTCTTCTCCATTACTTTTACAGGATAGGGTAACAGAGAGTTAAACCAGTTTTTGGCTCACATCTTTGGATTTAATGAGAGTTTCTTGAGGAGGGGAGTACTGTGGCGTATTTTCAGGCATCCAGGTATTTGGCTATGATAATAGTCATTCAGGATACTGATGAGGGATGCACTGATGGAGTCCTGTCTTTTGATGGAGACCAGGTGAGGGAAGATGTCCAAGGGTGCTCCGGAGCGTATTCACAGCATCGTCGTTGCTCTTTATTGAGTGGTGATGGTTGGCCAGAAGATCAGGATTGTCCTCTGGGTATTGGTTGAGATGGGTAGTAATGCTCCAAGGGTAGAAGGGTCCGGTTGGGGCTGCAAGTTGTTGAAAATGCTGGTGAATTTGTTGCTGAAGAGTAGAGAAAGCTGGGTGCAGGGGTCCTGAGAAGGGGTTACGTTGGTGGAGCTTTCTTCCAGAGAGGTGGAGTCTTTCATTATGGCGAAGATTTTCATGGTGCTGAATTTTATATGATCGGTGAGCGCAGAACACTTGGTGGCCCTAATTTACTGATGGTAGTTCTGAGGGTGAATGTGTATGTTCTCATATCGGTATTGTCCTAACTTTGACTCTATCTGCGTTCACATTGCTTGCAGTGTCATTCAGTGAGCCTGAGCTCTTCTGTGTATCAGCTTGCTTGCAGCCTGTTTTTCTTAGCTTTGAGAGAAGCCAGAGAGTCTGCACAGGAGGTTATTTAGGCTTGCAGCTGCAGATGGATTCTGGGAGGTTGTTGTGTTGAGGCTAGTGATGTAGGAGTTCGGAAGACCAGGGTGTTTTTGAGATCTTCTTCCAGTCCCATCATGAAGATTTGGCAATGGTGTTTCTGCAGTGTTGTGAGATGCGGATGCTGAAATTCATGAGTGCATGGTCCAACCGGGTGATCTGCGTGGACTTGTGTGTGTAATGTGCTGTCGCTGAATCTGGTGATGATGAGGTCCACTAGGTGTCTGGTGGTGTGTGTGGGGACTTGCACTCACTGGGTAAGTCCAAGGTTGAACAGGTCCTTGATGAGGTTGGTCGTGTTGGGATTGGTGTCGTCCTCCGGGTGGTAGTTGAGGTCACCGAGGAGGATGAAAGCACTGGAGTCTAGGATCAGGGGGCTAAAATTCTGCATTGGCACTGCCAAATCTGGTGCATGCTCTGGGGGGGGGGGCGGTATACAAGGGTGCCACTCATGGTGTAGTTGGCATTGCTGGGGAGTTGGAAGGTCATTTGAGATCGATTGTGTGGTACATGGACATCTTACTGGAAGAAAATATCTAGCACCTCACGAGTTAACACATGCCTTGTACATGGTTTTGAGTTGTACAGCTTAATTTGGTCCATTAATAATATTAATTATTGTTTGCAGCTTATCAGCTACCAACTGCACCATAAAGTGAAAATTAACATATGAGGGAGGGCCTTTACAAAAAACTGTTTTTAAAAAATTCAGAAAACTAGTCATCGTAGTTTTCCTCCATTGATTTCAATATATTTCCACTTTTGATATCTTATAAAAAATGCCTTGTAATGCTCATGGTAATCTACGCAGATCATAAATTCTTATGACTATTTTTTGTCATTTTCCCATATAGTGCAATCCTACCACGATGCGGCTTTCAAATCACTGTTACCTTGCCCATACAATGCCTGTAGATTATTGCATGCATGTATTGGAAGGGCGTTCGTTTATCACACCAGTATGCACAGAATATGATGCTGGTGAGTGTCATGTAGATGCTTGTTTTTTTGCAGCGGGATTGAGTCAATATAACAGGTAGATAAATGGATGAGATCTAGACTCCAGGGCTGGAATGAGGCACGGATTATGAATTTAGGGCAGTGGGGAATTGTGTAAACAGTGGCAGGGTATATGTTCAAATGTGCCAAGGAGGAACTATATATAGTTGCAGCTGTTGTGCCTGGAGCCCAGAAATTTGTTCCAGTTTTCGAATACCAAGCAGCAAGCACAGCCAAGTAATAAACTTTGGATCAATTCTTGAATCTTACCAGAACAGATCAGTGTAACCATCTGCCGTGTACAAAGCCTGCGTTCATTAGACAGGCTTTGTACTTCAACATATTTGAGGTGATGATGTAATATGTTTAAGTAAGTATTCTGACTTGATTGCGATGGTATCGACGTTGTGTGTTTCAGTCAGTGCTCCAACACATTTGTGTCTTAATGAGATTGTGTATTTGAGTCAGTACTCCAACTAGTTTGTGGTGGCAAAGAGACTGATTAGGATCGCTCATTGTCACAACCATACGTAGATAGCAGCTTATACACAGATACAGCACTGGTTATGAGTGAACAAGTGATTATGGCGAGTGTATAAGGACGAAATAATCAACATGCTGCGGCCCAATGGACTGCCAAACTTGTAATTAGGCCCTAAGTACAATCTGATGGTGTATAGCAGACATATCCTATGTGGTAAATAACACTGCCCCTTAGATTTGTGACTAACATCTTCAAGATGTTAGGTAAGGTTTCTTAGTCAACCCACATATTGTGATAGAGATCACGAAAATCAACGCAGAGATGTAGGGAATTATTTCTCCAGCTGGCCATGACAATTGGAGCTAACCACTCAAAGCTTTCAATTGATTCCATCATGTGCAAATTTCACAATTTGTTCAATGTCCCTCAGAGATTTTCCCCCCCATTTTCTGTTTGTGAAATGATTTTGTGCTGGAAGACCTTCAACTTTCCCAAGTGTTCTGAAAAAACATCCAGGAACTTCCCCAACCATAAGATTTTAACACAGTTAACATTTAGGAGATTAGACTTTTTAGTCTTGGACAGAACTCTCTCAAAATGATTTGAGCCAAAGATGATGCCCATTTCCCCTTGATCATTCCACCCAACTAGGATAGAACTTTCACATGCCATATGCACAGCACTTTTGGTTGGTTTACCTTCAAAGTTCAAAATCAGAAGAAATACACCTTGGATATTAATCCTTTGTCCACCATATGAGAACAATTTGTTCAGTGATTTTCTTTTCATTCCAGTGGTTGAAATTGTTTCAAGTTATCCCATCCTGTCAATGTGAAGCATGAACCAGAATGTGCCATTAAGTGTAATTCAAATCTATTCAGACTGAGCTGGCAATGTGTCAGCTTCCTCTTGGATGAATCAAGAAGATGCATGTGAATATTGTATTCCTCTATCGCAACTTGGATACTCTTATCACCATCCTCACTTATGCTAAGAACAACTTGCTCACAATTTTCACCCAGTTCATTAACATTCAATATCAAAGATTTATGTGCATTATGGTAAACTCTTTCAAAGTGAGATTTACAATTGCACTTGAATCAAGTCTGAAACACTGCTGAATAATGTTTAGCAGCCTCACATGACTGTGACTTCCACATGTAAATCAAATCATATTATTTTTGTCTGGATCTTTTTGTTGGGGACCATTGGATCAATGTTTTAATTTAATTGCTTGACAATTTCTAGTGTGTTTACTTCCTCTTCCTTCTCCAGTCTCTATCCTTGTGCAAAACAAGGAACTCACTGATGCAGAGATCTCCCTGAAATGGATAGCTTTGACAAGTCTGGTTGTTTCATGGATAGCACCCTTTCCTAATTTTTCTGATTGGGCATTCACTCAATTGGTTGATCACAAATTATTTAATCTTTAAATTTACAATAATTTCATATGGTAGCCAAAGTTTTTAGAAGAGAGGCAAAATCATCAATACATTCTCCTAGTTGTTCTGCTCTCCGTACTAATTTTTGTATTTCCAGAACTACACTTTTGCATTTAGAGAATTGTTTATCCAGCATTTTGATTTAGGTAACATATTCATCAAGAGTTTCTGTATTTATGAATTTGCCAGTTGGATTTTGTTGGCTTGAGTAAATTGTTACCTATTGAAGTGGTAAAACTTTCAAAATGGTTCTCCGGTCACAACCTAATTTGTATAGAAGATGCGTTTTTTCCTTTTTTTTGGTGAACGTCTCACCATCAATGGCTTCCAGAAGTGACTGAAACACCTCCTTCGGGCTAGGCCAGTCTAACGGTGGTGTTCCTGAGGCTAACATTGTTGGTGAGTGAGCAGTGATGTCTTCCACTTAATTGTGTAATTGATAGAATAAGTCACTGAACATTCCTGGAGATTTGTAAAAACACAAGTAATACTGATAACACTAATTAACTATTGAAGTCTGTTGGTTCCTGATGCCAGCTATCATATTAACATTTGTCATGTACACAAGATATGCGCTATCCAAAATTGCAATCCTCATGCTATTGACACGTTTGATCTAATTATAGGGGATACTTATAACAATGTTCCAAAGGCAATCGCTCAGAAACATTAACTTTGCAGGAATTATCCCATTCAAAGACCTTGCTATCACAATAATTGATTTGAAGGATTTTTAAGTTTCATCATTCTGTACATAGCATGAATAAAGTGATAATGTCAAAAACAGACAAAGCGCATAATCATTTTATATTTTCATCATCAGGATGTAAATATCAAAATAGAAACCCTTGGAAAAATAAATTGGATAGATTTATCAGAGTCTGGTAATCAATGCAAACATGGTTATGACAGAAAAGTTGATATTTCGACCCTTTAACATCATTTGACCGGTTCAAACTCAGGATAGAATTGTAGTGACCTAAGCCAAAAGGAACATGAGACAATGCATTGTGTAAAAAAGATGATCAGTGTGTCACCATTATACATAAATGAGCCGTGGTGTCCTGAATATAACCATCTAGGTTCCGGTGTGCGCCAGTCACAGATCCAAACTCAGCATGGTCGTAGATTTTTCTGTCTTGACCATATTTGCATTGATTGACAGAATTTATTTAAGGCAACTACACCACAAAACCACAAAACCAACAAATGTGGCTGTGCATCTGGCTCAGCCAATAAAAACAACTAACACATCCCATTGACAGATGCCCCTGAAACACATAAACTACAAATCGCAGCTCAACACTGACAACACACCTGACATGAATACTCCTTTTGGACACACCCACATAGCTGAGCATAAAACCAGCCCCTGCCTTTCCACAATTCCCAGCAAAACCCCAGAAGTGAAGGGCCCCACCTTACTACACAAAGGATAGGCAAACCTGCACACATCACCACATCACAAACACACCCACACCGACACCACACACATCATCATCACCCCCCTACAACTGCACTCCTAACCACTCAGCACATCACACACCATGGCACAGAAGATGTCCAAATTCACTGATGGTAAGTTGTCAGTCATGGTGGATGAGATCATAAGAGTAGAGCCATATATCTTAGGAAGCAGGGTACAACAGACCCCAGCAGCCAGGCAAAATCAAATGTGGCAAAGGATAGTGGACAGAGTCAATGCTGTAGGGAAAGTTCCACACAACAGGAAGGAGATTAGGAAGAGGTGGACTGATCTCAAGAGCAAGGTCAAGGAGAAGAACAGCAAGAACCATGAGTTGGCCAACCAGACTGGCAGTGGACCTCCGATTCCACCAAGAACATTCAGCCCATGGGAGAAGAAGGTGCTGGGTATACTCCACCCAGAGAGTTGCACTGGAATTGAGGGTGGAATGGAGGCTGGTAAGTACCAACAAAACCCTGCCATAAGACTGCAATGTAGTGTCTTGCACAACTATAAAGCACCAGCTCCTAGGCCCAAATTTACCCATGTCCAAAACACTCCCCCAAACAGGTCTCACAGATCCCACATCAACCCCCTCTCATTCAGCACAAATGTACCTAGCAATATTTAAATGGTGGCACATGTACAGGCAGCCAGCACTACAACTCCCACCAGGCCCTCTTGTCCCACAGCTGAGAAGGATGTAGCACTCCACTCCCCCAGAAGCATGTGGCAGCCATTGTTTTACAACAACCAAAACTTACAGGTAGGTAGCCATCTTCCCAGGGAGAGCTGTTTGGGGGTGGGATGCCTTCACTACAACTCCCACCAGGCCCCCTTGTCCCACAGCTGAGCAGGACGTAGCACTCCATTCCCCCAGAAGGATGTGTCAGCCATTGCATTGTTCACCTTCACCTAACAGGTAGGTAGCCATCTTCCCATGGAGGGCTGTTTGTGGGTGGGAGACCTGCACTACAACTCCCACCAGGCCCCTTTTCCCACAGCTGAGCAGGACGTAGCACTCCACTCCCCCAGAAGGATGTGTCAGCCATTGCGTTGTTCACCTTCACCTAACAGGTGGGTAGCCATCTTCCCAGGGAGGGCTGTTTGGGGGTGGGAGGCCTGCACTACAACTCCCACCAGGCCCCCTTGTCCCACAGCTGAGCATGATGTAGCACTCCACTCCCCCAGAAGCATGTGGCAGACGCCATTGCATTGTTCACCTTCACCTAACAGATAGGTAGCCATCTTCCCTGGGAGGGCTGTTTGTGGGTGGGAGGCCTGCACTACAACTCTCACCAGGCCTCCTTGTCCCACAGCTGAGCAGGATGTAGCACTCCACTCCCCCAGACGCATGTGGCAGCCATTGCATTGTTCACCTTCACCTAACAGGTAGGTAGCCATCTTCCCAGGGAGGGCTGTTTGGGGGTGGGAGGCCTTAACTGCAACTCCCACCAGGCCCCCTTGTCCCACAGCTGAGCAGGGTGTAGCACTCCACTCCCCCAGAAGCAGGTGGCAGCCATTGCATTGTTCACCTTCACCAAACAGGTAGGTAGCCATCTTCCCAGGGAGGGCTGTTTGGGGGTGGAAGGCCTGCACTACATCTCCCACCAGGCCCCCTTGTCCCACAGCTGAGCAGGATGTAGCACTCCACTCCCCCAGAAGCACATGGCAGCCATTGCATTGTTCACCTTCACCTAACAGGTGTTTAGCCATCTTCCCAGGGAGGGCTGTTTGGGGGTGGGATGCTTTCACTACAACTCCCACCAGGCCCCCTTTTCCCACAGCTGAGCAGAATGTAGCACTCCACTCCCCCAGAAGCACGTGGCAGCCATTGCATTGTTCACCTTCACCTAACAGGTAGGTAGCCATCTTCCCAGGGAGGGCTGTTTGTGAGTGGGAGGCCTCCACTACAACTCCCACCAGACCCCCTTGTCCCACAGCTGAGCAGGATGTTGCACTCCACTCCCCCAGAAGCATGTGGCAGCCATTCCACTGTTCACCTTCACCTAACAGGTAGGTAGCCATCTCCCCAGGGAGGGGTGTTTGGGGTTGGGAGACCTGCACCACAACTCCCAACAGGCCCCCTTGTCCCACAGCTGAGCAGGATGGAGCATTCCCCACACACTCAAGCATGGGGAAGCTATCACATTGCTATCCTAAAACTTACAGGTAGGTAGGAACTATGTGCCCCACGCTATGCTATCCCAAATGCATGTAGCCACATGCCCACAACAGCAATGTAAATTTTGTAGATGATGACATGTCTGTGTTGTCACACTATGTGTACACTGCACCAAGTTTCAATTCACAACAGACACCATGGACTACTAAGGTATGTACCTCAACATCATGTCATGGTGCACAGTATTTTAGCAGACATGCAAAGCCATTTCGTTGTAAAGTGTTTGTTGCATCTAATGTCACCAATAATAGTATAACATCAAGCTTGTTGCGTGCAACTCAATTGTCATATGACCTCTGTCCAACAGGAGAACAACAATGAACTGCACAGGATGACACCAATATGCAGAGCCATGCCCCACCACCAGAACGTGAGCTCTCTGATGCAGATTCCCTTAATTCTCGGATCTGGATTCTCAAGCTGGCCCCTCTGGTGTGCCAGGGAATAACATGGCTCAAGCCCTCACCGTCACCACCACCACCACGGCAACAACAACTGGGCTGGCCCCTGCCACTACGACCTGTGTGGCATCCACCACCATCCTCTCCACCGCCACGGCAACAACAACTGGGCTGGCCCCAGCCACTGTGACCTGTGTGGCATCCACCACCATCCTCTCCACCACGACAACAACTGTGCTGCCCCCTGCCACTACGGTCTGTGTGGCCTCCAACAACACCATCACCACTGCTACCTGCAACAATCGCCCTGCCACGGTGGTTACCAACACCACCACACAATCACACCATGGCAGGGAGAGTGTGCCAGTGTGTCAGGGGACAATGCCACAGGTACATGGCAGGAGGGCAGGTGGGAGGACAACTGGGGCAGAGACACAGGAGGACAATGACCCTGAATCCCTGGCCACCATTGCAAGAGTCCTTGGTTCCTACCAGGAGAATCAGGGAGTAATGTGCCAGCTTGCCGAGGGCATGCATGAGATCCGCCTGCTGCAGCAGTCCATGGACACACGGATGGGCCAACTTGTCAACCTTGTTGGCCAGCTAGTGGTTGTGCTGAGGGACAGGCTCCCAGGCCCAAGTGCAGCTCAACCCCCCTCTAGTGGCATACCTGCCATGCAGCACAACAAACCAGCTGCAGCCACAGCGAGGGGTGTGGTGGAGGAGAGGGAGTCCTCATATGCCACTGACCCTGCAGCAGGTGCACCCACTGCCAAACACACTAGGGGCCAGCCGAGAATCCACAGGGGAGGATCTGGTGGCAGGCCACCATACCAACGCCACTCACGGAGCCAGCCATGATGGTACCTTGTTGTTACCCTTTGCATTGACTCTGTTGACTCTGTTAGCCCACGTTGCCAAGTTGATGCCCTGAGTCTGTTGGACTGTGTGACTCCAGCTTTGTGCTGACTACTCCATTTGTCTCATCCACCATGACTGACAAATAATGTATTCACTTCTCACAATCTTGTACATATTCACTTCACTTGCACAAATCCTCTGTTCAAATAAACACCCATCACATACCTATGTCTGTGTCAGAGCCATGTTTATTTACGTATGTTTTCAACGTAACACGAGCAGTGGATGTGAAGAGGCATTGACAGTGTGAATGAACCTGGAAAGACACAAGAGAATGACATTTAACTTTTCATGTTACGCCATTGCATCTGAAACACAACACTAGGCATCAAGGTACTAAAACAAGCACACATAGCAATGCACAATTAACTCAACATACACATGAAGTACCATCATCCCACACACAACAACAGCCAGCAGTCAAGAATATCAATGCCTTCACACTAACATCCAAGCCAACACATGATGTCCCTGTCCTACAAAGTCACTTACATTCAAGGGAAGTAGTTGACAATGAGCTGTTGCCGCAGGTCAACACCTTCCTCTTCACCACTATCGTCATCACTGGAAGTGTGTGGGTTTGCAGGGGGGTGCATCTGCTGCTCATCCTTATCAGTGGAACAGCTTTGCGCACGGCAAGGTTGTGGAGCATGCAACATGCCACTACTATCCGGCACACCTTTTGTGGGGAATATAACAGTGTACCTCCGCTCCTGTCCAAGCACCGGAATCGGGACTTCAGCAGCCCGAAGGTGCGCTCAATCACACGGCGTGTCCTACCATGTGCCTCGGTGTAGTTGACTTCACCCGGGGTACCTGGATTCCTCAGTGGGCTCAGTAGCCAAGGCCGGTTTGGATACGCTGAGTCACCTAGATGTGGCATACACAGACAAACCTCTTGATACAAACAGTTGACAAGAACAACATGTCACACACAGCACACTACTTGACTCAGTGTACTCACCTACAAGCCATGCATGCTCTGGATGTAGATTTGACATCAACCGTGGTACCATGCTGTTCCGCAGGATGGAGGAGTCATGGGCTGAGCCTGCAAATCTCGCACACACATGGCTGATGATCAAATCAGCTTGGCATACCACCTGCACATTTATGGAATGGTAGTGCTTCCTGTTCCTATACACCTGCTCAAGTGCCTGTGGTGGTACAAGGCCAATGTGTTTGCAATCAATGGACCCCACTACATGAGGAATGCGTCCAAGGGCATAAAAACCAGCCTTCAGAGTGGGCAATTCTTGTGTACTTGGTAATCGTATGTATTCGTCCTTGTACAGCATCATTGCGGACACAACCTCCCACAGCACCATGCTGAACGTGCCTTGCGACATCCCACCGGCATTGGTAACCATGTATTGGAAAGAGCCCGTAGCAAACAAATGCAGGGCTGCCATGAGCTTCACTGTTGGGGAGAGGGCAGTTGGATATGTCCGTTGAGGCGTCAGATGGGGCTCCAACTGAGCACACAGCTCTTGCAGTGTAGCGCGATCAAGACAGAACTTCCTGATGACGTCCACATCCGCCATGTCTGCCAGGACTGTGAAAGGCCGGTGCACATTTGGTCGTCGCCTACATGAAATGGAAGAGGACTAATGTAATTCAGATTACGCTATGAGATGTGTCAAACATATCACATCTTGACTTACGCAGCACAAACAATTAAGGGACTACAACGATTGATGAATCCACAACTCAGATGCAGTTACACCTTGAAGACATATGGGGTTACATGTGGTCATGTTGCACATACTGACTACCTTAAAAATAGAATCGGACATTGTGAATGGCACACCAATGCATCTTGTGTCCCCAGCCCTAGGAGTAGGTGACACAGCAGATGTATGATACAGCTACACTGCTGACTTACATGTAGCTGCATTTCCTGCCACACCTTGTTGCCCAGGTTGCACAGACCACTAGTTTTCACCACAATGTGCACAGTGTGTGTAAGCAGATCACGTTGACCACTTAATTCAGACATGTGCACATTAAAATACCACCATTATTTGTTCATGCAATCATTTGTGTGGATTGATTAGCCCTCTCACACAGTGAGTTTATTTTAAACATTAGACTACACGACACAAGCAAGAGATGTACATCCACACACATATCATAGGTGACAGGAGTAAGTGCATGTAAATGCATGTTACATTGCCCACACACATGGCATGTGTAGGCATCAGTGAGTTGCATGTCACACTAGCATTCATAGTGCAAAACAAGTGCAGGAAGACACTGTGGAGGAATATTGTCCAAGTATAAAACTCGCAGAGTCACATTGCTAGTGCTTTTGGTGTCCATATGTGCGCTTGGCGTGCCCCGCTACAGTGGGACAGCTCATTGGACCCACTTGTAAGATGCAACATAGCGGTAGCAACCGCCTGACCGCCGCGGTGTGACACCACCAATGCCATTGCAGCCAATGGGACCCGCGAACGCGGTGGTGTGATGCAACATTTGAAACCCGCGGTAGGCGTGTTCCGCATCCACGAGTCAGCTCATTGGACCCACTTGTAAGATGCAACATAGCGGTAGCGACCGCCTGGCCTCCGCGGTGTGACACCGCCAATGCCATTGCAGCCAATGGGACCCGCGAACGCGGTGGTGTGATGCAATATTTGAAACCCGCGGTAGGCGTGTTCCGCATCTGCGGGTCAGCTCATTGGACACACTTGAAAGATGCCAGCCAGGCAGCCCAATTACAGTAGCTGACTATCACTGATACAACCCCAGGGGCCTATAAATCTCTTTGGGGGACCAACAGATTTCACATGCCTTCAGACACTGCTGACTGCCATTACTCAACACCAACTGCTTGATTCCCTGAATCCTGGACACAGTGATGGCGAGGACAGAGAAAGTCAGGGCCAGTCCCTTCACCACAGAGGAGCTTGAGCTTCTGGTGGACGAGGTCCTTGGACAGTATGGGAAGCTTTTCGATGCGCCAGATGTACTGGTAAGTGTTTCTGAATACAAGTGTGATAGTGCTCAAAATGATACCTTGATGTTTCTGTGCACTAGTATTTGCCTGTGAGTGCAAATTCATGTGCAGGCATCCATATAGTTTCCATAGCATGCTCCATACATGGGCAGTGGGAATTGCATTAGAATATATGTGCAGAGGATGGAAATAAGACACCTCTCCAGCCATTCCTGCACTACCTTAATGAACATGTTGGTCTGACACTGGGTAATGTAAATGTGCGTTACACTGCCATGCATGGTAATGTCATGTAAATGATGTCTGTAGCCTCATTACACAACATACCTGACAGGGGTGGAGGTAGGGAGTGACATGCATTTTTTAAACAGGCACACAGATAAAATGTTGTTTTGATACAGTCCAAGTCAGGACTAACTCTGACTGTGCCATGTGATGTAATTGTCCACTCATTCTTCATCACCTCGCTTTGGAATGTTTAAATGTATATTATCTAACCCTGGGCGTAGTTCGCAAAGTGCTACTTCGCGAAGCTACACAAAGTGCAGTTCGCACTACGCGAGCAATGCGTGGCACTTCGCAAACTGCGTAGTACCTTGTTCGCACTGTGCCAGATGTCGTTTTCAATGATTGCACAGTGCGGACAAGCAACCGGCACTGTGCAATCATTGAAAATGGCATCTTGCACAGTGCGAGCTGTAGTTTTCTGCTGCTCGAGTAGATTTTTACTCGAGCGGCAGCTTTCTCAACGCGAACTGGTAGTTTCTCATCGCGAGCGGTCGCGAGCATACGCGACCACTCGCAATGAGAAACCTGACCTCCTCGCGTTGGGAATCTCGCCGGGAGGTTTATTTTCCATGCTCGCGATCGCCAACTTGATGTTGCTGATCGCGAACAAGGAAAAAGTCTCGCCGGGATGTCATTTTGCTTGCTCGCGGTCGCCAACTTGACGTTGAGGACTGCGAGCAAGCAAAAAATGACCGCAGCACTACGCAACACTACGCTACGCGTGTTCGCACTGTGCTACGTGCAGTTCGCGTAGTGCGAAGTAGCGCGAACTTCGCAAACTACGCTTAATATTATCATAGGCCAATTAATGATGTGTGTTGTGAAATACTATAGTGCATGATGTTGAGGTGTGCAGCATGCACAACAGTCCTATGCATGACTGGAAACCCGTTTTTTAAGTTGCAACTCCACACACCTATTACTCAATGAGCCATTATAGAACAGAGGATTGCACAATACAGGACTTGACATTGTGATAAGGGCATGGTGACTCTGAATATGTCCAAAAATGCGTCCTCAAATATGCAGTGAGGCATCACCAGACCGAGGGCATTGGGGGGGTGGGTTGACACAGTGATTCTGCTACAACACATCTTTGGCACTGTGTTACATGTCTTGCTCATTCACATACTGCATCGCAGATGAGTGCCTTCTGCACATAGCTTTCAGTGCTGCCATTGTGCCTGTGAAGGTGATGGCCATGTACTGTGTCCTGCATCATATGTACATATCTATGTAGTGATGTAATGCAAATGTACTATGTGTCATGCTGTATGGCCTGTGATGAGGATGTAGTTATTTGTGTGGCATACATTTCTGTTCTCCTGTACTGACACACAGTGTGAATTGACATAGGCTTTCAGATACTTCCTGTTCTTGTCTCCCATGCCTGCAGTTGAAGGTCAACCAGCGTAAGGCCACATGGAAGGACATTGCACGGAAGGTGCGGGCTCTCGGTGTATCCAACAGACGGTACACACACTGCCATAAGAGGTGGGACGACATCTCCCGTCTCAGCAGGACCGTGGCAGAGATGACGTTGGGGCTAGCCCCTTGAACTGGCAGGCTGGCGCGACGGACCATGACTCCACTGATGTCCCGCATCTTGTCTGTGACACAGCCAGAGCTGTATGGACGTTTGAGGGCCCATCAGCAGGATATTTGTGGTGAGTATTCTGAGAAGGTTGACTTTGTGTGTGAGTGACTGCATGAATGGCATCCGTGAGCCAGTTCTGTTCTTGTTGATGTGTCAATTCTGATGATATATCTTCTAAGTGGCTTATGTGTGGAGTGCAGGTGTCATGTATCTTCCATGAATGTAATTTCCCTTGTTTTTCATACAATGGCACTTGATGTTGCTTGATGAGATGTGGCCTTATGACATGGTCTGTATTGTGGGTGTTACGAACATCACCAGGCAGTCTACAGCAGTGTGCAACATGGAAGTGTGCATTTGACGATGTGTGCCTTGCAGGACTTTGAAATGGTGTGTCCTCCACATCTGACAACAATGTGCAAATGTTGGCGTGATAAATTGCACTATTTGATATACATCAATATCTCAGGTACGTTGTAAAATGATATTTCAAGTATTTGTGTTGTCTCCTTACAGTGACTGCATATGTGACTGGGGCAACATGCAGAGATGTATGCCTGTATCACATACAGGCACGTGGGTTTGCTTACAGGGATGTTTATGTTGGGTTTCAAGGCGGCACGGACCGGATATTTACCTGTGTGTACGTCACATGGGACATTGCTATCAACAATGCCTGTTTACATTGGCCTGTGTTTGGCATTATTGTTGCATTCGCACACTGCACAGGGTGTTGTGCAACATGGAGTTGTCATAATGTAGTTTTGTTCTGTGCTTGCATATGTTCGTTGTGTCTCTTGCACTGTACTTAACCTATGTCTCTGTCCATTGCAGAATCTACTTAGTGCACAGAAGGCAATGAGACGGACACCAGTGCTGAAGCATCTGGCACGCATGGTACCCATGAGCTCACTGACACTGAGGTGTCCAGCGCCTCGGAGGGGGACAGGAGTGTCCTTGAGGAATCGCGTGCAGAAAGCCCAACATCAACATCAGGTGACTATAGTGGGGAGTCCGCAACAATGGTGGCCACAGGGAGCGACAATGCTGCCTCTTCCTCCACCACACATCGGCCAGTGCCCACCATCCCGCCTACTACCACTAGTGCATTCCATGCACGCAGGGCTGTTAAGGGTAGAGTCGCATTCACACCAGGCACCGCTGCCCCTCCCCCTGTCTCCCCTGCTGCCCTCAGTGTTGAGGCGGTTGACCTCTTGCACCAGCTGTGTGTGGGGCAGACAGCTCTCCTAAATGCTTATCAGGATCAGGACAAGAAGTTGGGACAGGTTCTGGCACTCATGGAGGGCATTCATTCCGGCGTGGGTGGACTACACAGGACTCTCCAGGGTTTGTCCTCGATCGTGACTGCTGCCATTCAGCTGTTACGACCTCAAAGTCCAGCTCCAATTCCTTCAACAAGCACCCTACCAGTGCCAACACCTGTGGGGAGTGACCACACAACAGAGCCCTCAGGCCCCAAGTTGGTGAGACGCAGCCCACGACAGCAGCACCCCAAGCGTGCCAGACCATAAACACCAGCCCCTAAACTTGACACAGGCAGACAGGGAGACAAAGCAACAAGCCCTTCTGATGACACTCAGGGGCATCAGGCAAAGAAGCAGGCCTTTAGCTCACGTTCCATGAGATCACACCCATCACAGGAGCCTTCCATCCCCACAACTGCTGCAAATGAGACAATAACAGTTTGCATGCCTGCTGTGGGGCTGGTGCCTGTAAAGGCGAAGCACAAACAGCTCCCTAAGACAGCTTCACCACCAACCTCTACTCCCACCCACACCCCTGTGAAGCGTGGTCAGGAGAGCAATGTGCGGGTTGCCCCAGGACTACAGGGGATGGAGATCAAAAGTCAGGCCAAAACCAAGGCTAAGTCCAAATCCGTCAAATCCCCACATGAAGAGACGCCTGCACCTGTGACACCTTTGGTGGAGAGGGAATCTGTTGTGCCCGCACCACTTCCCACTCAGCCCAAGACAATTCTGAAATATCGTATCCCCAAAAAAAGTAGTCAGCCCTCCACATTCACCCTCACACACTGTGTCTCACGGCAGCTTATGCACGCCTCCACGTGCCACCATGCCACCCGGTCCATTCAGCCCTCCGCATGGCACAGCCACTGCTGCCTCTGCCTCAGCTGGTCCTCTCTCTCGTTGGTCCAGTCCTACCACTGGGCACGACACTCAGCCACCTCACAGTTCAAAAGACAGGCAAGTCTGAGGCAAAGAGCTCCTCCCATTACCATCTCTCCCACAGCATTGCCTGGACGGAGCTCTGGTATCCCCGTTGCATTTGTGATTCATATGTCAGTGTACTGTGTTGCACATTCACTGTGTACATTCTCATGCACACATGTGCATTGTTTGAACTATGGACTGGACAATGTAATTTCCTTTGTTGGCAATTTGATGCCTATCATGATATTTTGCAATAAAGACTGTTACTCCAGTCGTATACTTCATTGGTGCACTTGCTGAATTTAACAGTTTTATGGGTGTATCAGGGTTAATGTGCCACATGCTCTGCATGGCACTTCCACATTGCTATTTCATTGATTAAGTTTGCAATTGTTTGAATGATGTAACACACACTTTTGTTCGGATTGACTCTTGGGCTTGGGAGTGCAATGATGCTTGTTTGTGTTGATGTACTCTTACTATCATCATTTGACCTTGAGATTCATTCAATTGTACACATGTAAAGTTAGGAGGCTCTGCCACAACAGAGGTGTATTGTACACACAGTCTGACTTGTGGTGTGACCATGGTTGGTGATATCTGTGTGATGTTTTTGGATGTGTGTACAGTAGTGTGTGTGTGTGTGTGGTGATCTTGTGTAGGCCTGTCTTCATACTCACATGGGTATATTTGTATGTGTGCACTTGAGTAGTCAGACAGTGTGCTTGGCCTGTCCTTGTCAGTGTTGTTGAGGTGTATGTGGCACTTAACATGTGAAGTACACACGTGTATGATCCTGGTGTGCATTGCCTGTTTGTAATTTTTGTCAGACATGTGCCTCTAATTGTTGGCACATGGATGAGTTTGATGTTGGGCAGTGTGTGCTTGCACTCCTTGGGAACACACACCTGTTGTTGCTGTCAGTTGAGAGTGTGCAGAGTGTGTGACTGCAAAGTCTGAGTTGTGTATTGTTGGTAAGCCATGTGTGTCATGTAATCTGGAGCTACTTGTGCTGTTCTACTCAGCCAGACTGACATGTTAGTAGCTTTTTCACCTGCCTTGCTGTCACTTGTCTGATTTTAGTTGCAGATGCAGTGTTTGTTGTGAGTAATCATGGCATCCCCTATGTGTGCTTATGATGGGAACACATTGTGATTAACTCGTATATGTGTTTTTGAATGTACAATCATCACCTGTACATTCCTGATGTATACACCACTTCAGTCTCATGTGTTCCACGCCATGCCTTGCCAATGTGTGACCCTCCCCAGCACTTCATAGTGTGAATTAGTGCTGTGAGTGGCTGCTCGGTGTACTGGACCTATGTGCCACTCGGGACAGTTTTACATGAATTTGGGTGTCATTGTAATGTACCTGCTTGCAATCATGGTTGCACATGTGGAGTGCATGTGTTTGAGCGGCACATTCCTCTAGTCATGTTGTTTGCATCTGTGTTTTGCTTCGTTGGCCAGCTGTGGTTGTGGTCAGTGCTGAATGTGTGTTTGAAGAGCTACAGTGACACTGGCTGTGTGTGATGTGATCTGTGTGCTGTGATGACTTGTGGTGTGTATTTGCATGCTGGGTCAATCAGATATGTGTGATAGTGTTTTTGTTGTTGTTGCCAGACTGCTTACTGGGCATGCAGTGCTGTCAGTGTATTCTGTCCTCTGTGTTTGCTGCCACATCAAGCACAGCTGTTGTTATTCATGTATTAGTGATGGTCTCATGTCACTATGTGCTATAACACATTGCTGGGGTTGTGATCCACACAATGTCAACTTTCTTAGCACATGGCTTGGGGGGTGTTTGCCCGACTAGTTTTGCCTCTGCCTCTCATGTGTTACACACACAATTACCTACATGGCACTACAATGCAGGTGGACTTTGAGCCCTGATACTCACCTTGGCCCTAGCATGAAGGGGGTTTGACACCAGAGGCCCCTATGTGGCACTACAATGCTGGTGGTGTTTCCATCCCTGATAATCACCTTGCCACTAGCAGGGAGAGGGTTTGACACCAGAGGCCCCTATGTGGCACTACGATGCAGGTGGGGTTTGGTCCCTGATACTCATCTTGGCACTGGCAGGGAGGGGGTTTGACACCAGGGGCACCTATATGGCAATACAATGCAGGTGGACTTTGAGACATGATACTCACCTTGGCCCTAGCAGGGAGAGGGTTTGACACCAGAGGCCCCTATGTGGCACTACGATACAGGTGGGGTTTGGTCCCTGATACTCATCTTGGCACTGGCAGGGAGGGGGTTTGACACCAGGGGCACCTATATGGCAATACAATGCAGGTGGACTTTGATCCCTGTTACTCACCTTGGACCTAGCAGGAAGGGGGTCTGACACCAGAGGCCCCTATATGACACTACAATGCAGGTGGGGTTTGGTCCCTGATACTGATCTTGGACCTAGCAGGAAGGGGGTTTGACACCAGAGGCCCCTATTTGGCTATATGATGCAGGTGTTGTTTTGCCACATTACACCTATGTCATGGTTGACAGACATCACTATCCCTGATTATCAGATGGGCACACATTTGGATATGGTGCAGGTTGTGATGGTACTAGCTGTGATTATATCAGGTAATGACAGCTGCTACCAATGGGGGCACACAATATACTTTGGGCCCAGGTCCCACTCAATCCTTACCCTTCCCTTTTACTGCTCATGTATGTCGCTGACCATGCCTACTAGGTTGTGCGGTTGTTTTCCCGCGTCCTCACCGCTGCGGTGATGTGACCGGGATATGGCAGTGCTGACGTTGTTGATGGATGACACCGGTGTACAGCAGTGTATTCATAACTTGTGGTGCCTTGCAATGACACTGGTGGATATGATCCTGTGTCCACCAGAATGTCTGGAGTGGACAGGAAGGCATTTGCAGGTCAGGTGTAGTGTGTTGGTTTTGTATGCGGATGTGTGTCATTGACGTACCTGCGGCGTTGTGCACGGCGGCGGCGTCTTTGTTGATGGCGGTTCAGGAACAGCAGCGGTAGGGCCTGCAGAGCAGGATCCAATGCGGTAGCGACCGCGTGGGGCAGTCTGGGATTCCCGTTTTACTCCGCAGTGTTGCTTCCGCCGTGTTTCAATGGGTGGTTTCTCCGTTGCGGTCCGATAGCCTATTTGAGGTTTGTGTTTGGGGCAGCGGTCTTCACGTCATTCAATTAACTTGCATTTAGTGGAGAAAACGTACATATAAAATATTACCACACTCATAAACATATGCAACAATTGCACATGGCTTTTTAGAATGAAATGCATACATTGAAATTGGAGTGTTTTAAAACGTATTGGGGCACTGAAACAAAACCCTACATCTAGAAAGAAAACAACTTCAATTCAAGTGTCCTGTGTCCATGCCGAGGGAATATTCATCAAGGCTGCAGTTTCATGTCGCTGGCGCTGGAGCGAAACTAAAAGGCAATTTTTCAGGGGAACTTCACAAGTTCACTCTGACAACAGGGGTTTCAATATTTTCCAGTTTAATGCTTCAATGTTCTGATTCAAACCCAGTGAGGAAGAAAATCTAAAGTTCAAGTAACAATTAGTATCAATAATTCAAAGTACAATCATTTTATAAGTGGAAAGAATATTTATCTGTTCAGGGACAGATAACAGTAATGTCATTTCACACTGGGATCAGACTGGATTAGGAACATGTGAAACGCACAACTGATCTTAGCTCAAGTAGTTCGAGTGCGATAAAATATGATTCTGTGAAGAAAGTTTGGCAGAACAACTCACTTTTCTGGTTGTTTGAAAGCACTTAAATTCATCATCTCTTTCCGAAGGGATCAGAGACAAGTACACAATGTTATATTTTGATAGCCGCCACAGGTACTTTAGTCTAAACAACCTATATTTTGCCTGAATGTAATTGCTCAGTGAAAGAGCCTTAAAATGTCTGAACATTCTGCCTTATTGGCATACGAAAGAAGGAGAAAGAAAGACGGAAGAGATTGAGAGAGGAAGAGTGTGATGACTTTGTCCTTATTTTCAAAGGAGAGGTGTGGGAGGAAGTTTTATTTTACTGTACTTTCTTTAAGTTACCTTATATTGCACATGGAAAAAACACTAATGCATTAAAACTTTTATTTGGTTAGTATACAGAAAAAAATGGCATTTTATTATTAACAATATTACAATTCTCCCTATAAGCCCCTGTTCCCAGTTATCCGCAACAGATGTTTCACATTATGAAGTGAAGTATGGGGTGGGCGGGGAGTGAAGCTTAGTAGTTTATTGTTTAGTCATCCAACGATAGGTACGCGAGTCAATTCATGAGTTCATGCATGCCAACTCTATAAGATAGCTGAATCCCTGTTGCCACACACTCAGGGCCAACTACGGTGTGTCTTGAGGAACATCACCTGCCTACTAGACCAGCTCAAGAAGGAGATGGTCCTAAGCGCTGCCAAGAATTATGGGGCAGATATATTGATGTTTCAGGCGACACACATGAAAGGTGATTTTTGCGGATGCCTCAACAGTTACAGATGGCCTCATTACGGATTGGAATGTAATCATGGTTCCAGGGGGTTTGCAGTCTTAATTCATAAAAACCTTGGAATAACAGGGCCCTGCAAATGGAAAGACACCAGAGACGACTATACAACCCTTTATGACAACTGATCACATTGGATGCCATGTATGCACCGTCTCTATTGTTAAAGAGTTTTCATTCCACCATTGGTTTAATCCTTCAGGAGGCACCAATAGGAAGAACCATAGTCAAGGGCAATTTCAATGGGTTAGTTGATTATGAGAGGGACCAATAGGGCCACCCCTTGAGGAGAGGCCCCAGTTAACCACACTGGGAAATTTCCTGGACCGCATGGTTTTCAGTGTTAGGTGGCAACACATAACCCTAGTGAGAGGGGGCTTAACATTCTTCTCTGTGGCACACAGACCCTACTCACAAACTGACTACTTTGATATCCACCAATAATCTTCCCTGGGTTTAAAGTGTCAATATCTGCACTAGAGGCATATAACACCATACACTCAGCGGAATTTAGTTCAATGGCAAACTGCTGCTCGCTTTGCTGGTGAGTGGTTCCCTGGTGGGCCAGGAAACAAGAGGTTAAGTTCTCCCTACAAAACAATAAGACTCAATACTTGACAGTCAGTAAGAAAATGGTAGAGTCATCTATGGTGCTCTTAACAATTTATGAAGCAGTCACTCAAGCCACGTGATTAGTGCAATGATCAATCAAAAGCGAAAACATTAGCGCACACTTAAAGATCAAGAACAACTGTCCCTAGGACTAAATACATTTTAAGTCTGAGGCCTCTGAAAGCAACTTGTACAATCACACCTAGGATAAGATGCAATGAATGGCTCTGAAAGAGCTATGACCACAAAACACAGCTAGAGGTAAAGATCATGTGACACGTGACGTGATCACGTAGGCAAAACTGGCAAGTTGTAACATTGACCAGAAAGTAGGAAAGAGGGGGCTAGACACTTCACTAGAATAGAATGGAGGAATGGGACCATTAATAACTTTCTGCTAGACATTGGAAACAAGATTGCATATTAATACACCAAAGTCAATTAGTCACCTGCCCCCGTCCACTGGACAGTCTCCCAACATACTTGACCCAAAGAAATTAGATGGTCTGGTAATTTTACAGGCTATAGCCCCCTATGAGAAGGCTCTGCCCTGACTGAGATAGCTGCACTCGGGGGATCTGGCTGATGGGATCACTTAGGGATCTCAGTACTAGGAGATATAACAATTGGAGGAGTCTTAAAATCCTTCTCCAAAATTAGAGAATAATTCAGGCTCCGACATGTACAATTTTTCAAATACTTCTTACTCCAACATGCATTTACTCCTGATCTGGTGGGCCTAGGCGACCTACCTGATTTCAGTCCTCTGGAGGCAAAGTTGAGCATGTCATATTTAAAGTCCAGAGGAAAATATCCTGTGTATGCAGAGTCCGTGTTTTCAACACTCCAGATACATGTGCACAAGTCAGAGTAAGGCATGGGAGAAAGACATAGGCAACCTAGATGAAGAGGAATGGACTTTTGCACTTATGGCCCCTCTGAAGTCCGCAATTTTGAACATATGTTAATAATACAATTCAAATACCTACATAGACTATATCTAACCTCTGATGACTTTGGCAATTCAACTGAGTTCCAGGTCTGCAATGCATTAGGCGTCAGGCAGTGGTGGGATAAATTATCCACACTATGTGGACATGCCCGGTATCTCAGCCCTTCTTGGAAGAGATATTCCATGTATTTCAGCTGGTGTTGAAACAGCCACTGGATCCGAAATTAACTGTTTAATTTACTGGGCGAAGAAGGCTTCACTAGATCTGAGCGGACTCCCTGTGGTTGGGTCTAGCTCCAGGGGAACGGGACATAGCCCAAAACTGAAAAAAGACTACCCCTCCCAGCTTGGCCCACTAGAGATTAAGCATAGAAACATTTTCATACTTGAATTTACCATATAAGAGGCTAAGGTTGTCCCCATAAGCACTAGAAGATATGGAGGAACTGCAAAAGTTACTGGGAACTTGTGGTGGGAGAAATTAAGTTATCCTTTATATAATTGACCTAATTTGCTATAAAATGATGACAAGACTGAGTCTGGTTCATATCTACTTGACACATTACATGCTCTGATGGGATGAGGCGCTATTCCTTGTATGTTAATACTATTAGAAATGTACATATGCTTGTGATGCTGCATATGTACGCTTGTTTTAAGCAGTTGTTTATTTGTGTAAATACAAAAGATGAAATACCCAATAAAGAAATGTATCAAATAAAATACTACGATTCAAAAGTTATGAGAATAAAATACAGGAATATAAATTTGCATACTTAAAAAAACTAGAATATATCCCCTGCAGTGCCTACAGGGGTACATGTATCTGTCTGGACTGAAAAAAATAATGGGGCATGACCCAAAGGTGAGCAAAAAGGTTACATGTTACCACTGTTCCCGGCTTCCTTGCCTTCGAGCATATAGCTGGTTTATTCTTGTGAACTTATTCCTGCTAAAACTGGATAAAAAATATATAAACACTCAATTTCAGCTCATATAACCTATTAAGAGCACATCGTTCTGTTGTAAGGTGGCTTGAGAAGGATTACATTGTAACTGAGTGGGGTCCTTTTGTGACAAATAAACACCAGACTTCCATGGGAATCATGAAATGATTATCTGTCAATGGCTTTTGGAAGTGACCAGAAGAAAGAAACTGTTCTAGTGATTTCATGGCACCAATAGAGTTTAGGATTCTGTTTTTACTGCTATCTCCAAATGTTTTCACCATCACTAGTGGCAGGATGTGGTGGTCTCAACTGGGGAAGATATTAACACACTAGAACTGACATGGTTAGACAATGAATGAGCTTCACTTTCAGAAGCTATTTCTGGACATTCACCACTGCACGGAACACAAGCCTCACCATATATGCCATATGGGAATTAAATGATTTGAAAGAACCTTTGGTGTCAACAAAGTAAAATGACTAACACTGAGATGATGACTGCAATATTGAAGTTAGATGTACCATTGTAATCATTATAGGATGCTTTTTCTACTCAGTTGCGATTCCATGAACAGGAAGAGAAATCTGAAGGTATGTTGAATCCAGAAGTGTACACACACAAGAGCACTGAACAGCTATGACCCTTGCTTAATTTCCTGCCATATGCCACCAGATCCTAATGGGAAATGCTAAGCTCTAAACAGAAGACAAGTGTTGGGAAATATTGAGTTACAGGCAGGTAATGAACATCTACAACTGGAATATAAAACATACAACATAGATTAAGTACAACTTGCTGAAAGACAAGGTAGTTCCCTCTTTGTTGCACTTGTCACCAAACCTTCAAAATACTTGCATGTACACTGTGAGAAAAAAAATAAGGGATTCTGATTTTAAGGAAAAACTGGTTATAACCAATTAACATCACTAAAGGGAATATTTGATTTTCAATAGAAACTGGAAAACACTGGATTTTGATGCACATTCACTGCTTTGCCCCCAACCCGTGTTATATAGTATAAGTGCAGCTCCTACCTCTAAGCTCTTTTTTGTTATGGATGCTCATGCTATGACTGTAGGAAGGTAGGCTCCCTCTGCATGGTTACCCCCGCTTATGCCTGGTGCTATGCTAGTTTTTTTACTAGTCTGACTGGGATCCTGCTAATCAGGACCCCTGTCTATCTGCTTTCTCCCTAAATTGTTATGTTCAGTACTTAGGTACACCCCATATTGGATACTGGGACACCCTTATCAGTCCCTAGTATATGGTATTAAGGTGAACAGGGCATAGGTACCACTGATGTCTCCCATGGGCTGAAGCATGTATTACCACACCCATGGGAGACCATTCAAAATGGAACTGCAGTTCTGCCATTGCAGCCTGTGTAAGTTGGTGCTTGCACCACTTAGTAAAGATATAGGTTTCCTATATCAAGGGTCACTGAACTTAAAACCTATAAGTAACCCCTCTAGCAGGCCTTTACAATCCTGAAGGCAGGGTGCTTGGTTCTGAGAGGGTGCCCTTGCATAAGCAGGACACCCCTGCAGCCTACGGAGTCCATTCTCCCGGGTTGTCAGTGAAGCAGCCAAATACTATATAGAGAGGTACCTTGTAATTCAGCGATGACCATCTTGAAACTGTCTGCAACGAATCCTATCATGTTTGGTATCAAACATGTTGGAATCATACCCCGCACCGTAAACAATGTGGGAGGTATGATTCCAAGCATTGGAAGAGACCTCCATTAGACTTTTAGTGTTCCCTATACCAGCCTTCTTGACCCGGACTGCACAAAATGGTTGCTGCTGACCAGAGACACGATTCTGCCCTCCTGCTGCTGAGCCAAGATCAAGCAGGGGACGGTAGAACAATAGGCATTCTGTCACAGGGAGGTGTGACCACCTCCCAGGCAGGAGTTAGTGTATTGGGGTGGGGTGGATGCACTTGCCAGTGCCACTCAGTCTGCATGAGGGGCACATTTGGTGTCCCTGTGCTTAGTCCAGTTCAAACTCTGACACAAAACTGGACAAAGGACATGGGAGCAACCTCCCCCTGTCCTGACCCTCCCCTCGGACGGTCCCCTGAATCTTCCCAACCCTTTCCCCAGGGAACTTAAGTGATTACCAGGTGTAGGTCCCTAAATTCCTTGTGGGATAAGATTCAGATCCTACACCACTTCTTCTTCTACCGTCTGGGCACTCTGGACTTCGCAGAACTTTGTTTGGGCCTGACTTCGTTTCCCTTCCAGTCTGCTGCATTGTCTGTGCCTGTGCATCATACAGGAACCTTCCAAAGCCTGTGAAGCATCAAAGACACTTAAAGGAATTTCCCATGGAGTGAAGGAGTCACTCCCCTATATTCGCAGGCACCGCAGCTAAGTCGACCGGTTTGCTGATTCTGTGCTCCTCCGGACTCCAAAATGTTCTGTAACACAGGTGGTAGTTTTCCACAGCTCCTGGGGCCTGCCCAGCCTTCTCACCAAGTTTGAGGCTAGTATCCCTCGTGTGGGTTGCACTAACCAAACCCCTGTGCACTGCGTCAACCTGCAGTTGCAAAGGCTTGTTGGCATCCTTCCATGAAGATCTTCTGGCTCCAAGTAGCCCCAACCTAGATCACCTCCAATGACCAGAATCTTCAGCCACATCATATCGTGTGCATCGTGGCCTGCATCATTTTGGTGAGCTGCCTGAGGTCCTCTCGCGACTCCAGTGCCTCTGGCCTGTGAGTCCACTTGAGGTTCTCACTTGTTTATTTTTGGCTCTCCTGATTGCTTGGGGCCTGCCATGACTCCCCTGCTTGTGGTTAGTCCCCTGGACCTTGCTGGTCCCAATGTTGCTCCTTCTTAACTTCCTGCTTTGGTTGCATTTGCCAAAACTTGTTGGTGCTCCTGCCAGACACCGACCCCTTGGCACTCGATATTCTTCATGGAACAGCTCTTGTACGGCTTCTGGTCCTCCTCAGCATCACCTGGTCCTCACAGCTGCAGAGTCAAGGTCATCATCACCCATCCTGCAACACCAGACATCGGAGGGCATTCGTCTTCCAAGTCTCCTGGTCACTCCTGAGTGACATACACTCTGCCCACTCTGCTTGTGTTGCAGGGATTCTGCTCATGCACAGAACTATGCACAGGAAACCAGGACCTCAGTGTATTGTTGTGTACCAAAAAAGCCACCTCAGTGCCCAGAACCCCAATTCGACTAGCATTAGTCTCATTCGTTGTCCGCACTACAGCGAAGCTACGAATGACTTAGTAAACTCTCAGGAATAGTGGGAACCAAGAACACTCATTCACACTCATACTTGTCCACAATGTGAGTAATCAGAGACACTGCATAGTTTATAATGTTTATTTTTAACTAACGTACTCTAAGATGCAGTACTCCAGCCAATACGAGCAGCATAATGCATAAAAACAATATAATTAGCATTGTTACAATTCCATAAAGCACAAAAGAGGAAATCATATTATAATCATAGTGGAAACAGGACTATAGCTCCTTTTACCACTCTTCCCGTGCTCATAAACTAGTTTAGAATAATTATAGAAGACCTTTGCGCTTTGTCAGCGAGAGCCCATACCTACGAGATCAGATGCAGTGAATTACATCTCAGGATCAGCACAGCTCTTCTGTGTTGGAAAGGTTTTCTCCAGGTGCCTCCTCATGCATGTAATGCCATATTAAAAGCACCCGAGTTGGGCCGCTGTGCTTCATGTTATGTCTATGTTCGTGGGACTGACCAAAGTGAATCAACAGCATACATTGTTATTCGACCTTGAACAGGCTGTACAGATAGAGATCGCGGTACCCCGCTGGATATGTGAAAGGTAGACAGTTCTCATGTGAAGCAGCTTCAGCAAAGTATTTCACGAGAACAGAGCCCTGTAGTGTTGCGTGCAAAATCGGCAGAATGGCAGCCAAGTGTATAGTACTCATGCTAACTTAGCAATGTCTGCTGTTAACCCCATTTCCTCAATACACTTGCAGGTACCTCTCATCTAGAATCCACCTTCGGATTCCACCGGACACTTTATCTTTCTTCAGCAGGGCACCTTCTTGAAGTCCTCCATTGGGTTCGACGGCGATTTCCGACACCACTTCAAACGTATGCACCCGGCTTCACTGGTGTAGGTAACGTGGGCACTAGGGTAGCCACGGGTGGGGTGGCTCTTCAACCTTCTGTCTTCCACTGGGTTTTGTCAGGGTCCACTTGGAAGGGTCCTTTTTTTTAATAATCCAACCGCAACTTACACGTAGAGTTGTATGGAGCACACAGTTGTGTTCCCACACTGCACACACTCTCCATGGGGTACCTATCTACTCACCTTGGGTGGTTCCTTGGATCCCCAGCACTTCCACATCCTCTCAACCCAGTCTTGATCCTATTCGCCGTTCTCATACAACTTTCTTAGTATATGCTTTGGTCCTCCCTTGGGGTCCACGGTGTAATTTGTGCTATTTACTGACTTTCTTTGCTAGAGTATTGTGTGCATTGTGTTTATCCATGTATACAAAAAGAAACTGTGAGTCAAAAAAAGGGGGTTGAGTGACCGTAACAAAACCACTAAGTAAGTACTGATTCAGATTTATTTGCTGTCTATGAAGTGCCAAATATATCAATAGGTATGTGTATGTATGTATGAAAAAGATTCCCATCACCCACAACAAGTGGCTCGCTTCATCATTTGGGAACCTGGGAACTTCACCAGAGAACCGTGTTCTACCAGATGGACGTAGATATCGGTTCAATAATGTGTCCCAAATGTATCTATTGATGTATTGATTAGATCGAAGGAACCATCGGGTAACTGATAGGGGTTGATGTATGCAGTGCTGGTGATAAAGATATGTGCTAGTTAAAATTGGTTAACCAGGCACAAAAGTGTTTTTAATGAAGTGCTACCTGGATACCAAAATAAAACAAGACAGTGCTGTAACAGTTTGAAAGGATAACTGTGTTGGAAAAGACTGGTCAACATGTTTCAGCTCTTGGATACACTGGATCCTAGCTTTCGTCAGGACCAGAACGCTACTGCAAATATTAATGTTGTGACTAAGATACAAAGAAATTTTTGAACATACAACCTGGACCTTGTTTTCGGTACAGGGGAATACCTATAAAAGAAACAGCAGTAATCAATTTAAACAGACTAACAAAGTGGTTAAATGTTGAAGATCGGTCAATAACTGCAAATTATTCAATAAATAGTTTTTGCAAGAGTACCGTTGAGTGTACAGGGACAACCATATAGCCATCATTACAAATAGGAAAAATAATTAAGTTGTCACTCACCCGAATAAATCTGGGTATGTGCCTCACCCCGCCTGGCAACTGCTCAGGTTAGGAGGCACCGCTCTGGGGAATAATATGAGTATAGAACATAACGTTATAGGGCTGCAATTATTGAAATGTTCAAACATCATATGGCGCTGATTTTAACAACTGGGCGGTTGAAACACACGGAAGTCCGGTTATCAAAAAACATGCCAAACGGCATTGTAAGTTTGTGATTATAAACGTTAAATAAATGAGTTACAAGGACAAAAGCCGATGATTTATGCTGCTGTTTGTCCTTGTTGTCACTATGTCAAAAGTTGAACACACGTATAGTAAGTATGAAAAATATATATAACGTGTGCTCGAGTCAAGTTCCAGTTGAAACGGTAAAAGTATGCATATTCAGTCAAATCTTAAGCTAAGGTGGCTGGGCTATATTAGACGCAACTCGTAAGACAAAAGAGACCAACTCTGACTAAATCTCGCTCAATTGATCGTGAAATTAGAAGTTGGTAACAAAGCAATGTATTGAGTTTAGTCTTACCTCTCCGTCGGTACCTCTCGCAGTGTCTGAGCGAGAAGGGGAGGTGTATGCTGAAGATAGCGAATCCTATTTGAGGGTTCACAAACGTCATGTCCGCTTGGCGCATGATCCACAACAGGAGCACGCGCCGACTGAGGACGTAATCGCGTTTTAGCATGACGTACAAGTTTACTTGGGAAATGTAGTCTGGTTGGTGTTTACGCGCATACTAAACCCAACTTTATTAAGATAAAAAGATGTTGACAGGCCCTACTCAGCATAACCAGATACATGGAAAAATGGCAGTCACGGTTTGCTTTTACTGTGGAGTATAATCTAAAATAAATTCCGATATAGTGTATAAAATCGGATGAACAACTAGGCATTTGCGTAATAGTACTCGAGACTCAGACCAGGAAAAACAGGGATATTAGATTGTAATATAATGAATGACTGTTTGACTGTTTATCGAAGACAACGTTAGGCTGATGTAGCCTATGTATGTATCTCAGAGCGAAGTCCACGGTATCTGGTCGTTTAGTCCCACACCATCACTATGCAATTTGTAGACCCATTTCTGCTCTTTTGTGAAAAGGAATTTATAGATGTCTGTGATGTGAGATGGAATAAAAGGTTGTTCTAAAATAAGCCATCTCAAATCTTCTGGCTTGTGATTGAGAGCCAAGAAGTGAGTAGTTAATCTTGTGGCTTGTTTCTTCCGCCTGATAGTGCTTTTGTGTTCACTGATACGGACCTTGATCTTACGGGTCGTCATACCTATGTATCTGAGTGAGCACGGACACGTAATAAGGTAAATTACCATTTCTGAATTACAGTTGGTGTGTCGCCGTAAAATCCATGGTTTGTCCAACCCCAGATCAACTGACTTAGTTGGCTGGGTTTGAGGACAGGCAGAACATGAGCCGCATGGGTAGTGGCCTTGTACGGGTGGTAAATCCCACAATGTAGGAGTTGTTTCTTTTTCTTTCATCCTAGGTCTGGTATGCACAAGATTATCACGCAAGCTCGTTCCTCTTTTGAATGAGAAAAGTGGTAATGGAATACTCTCCTTTGCTACATTCAGGATGCGCCAGTGTTTCCTTATTGATTTCTGGACACTATTAGATAGTGTGCTAAAGGTGGTGACGCATGTCATTCTCGTTAAGGGTGCCTTAGCCACCGGGGGTTCTAACAGGGCGTCTCTGTTGTTGTTAGAAGCCCGTTTACGGGCTTGTCTCACCAGATGTGCTGGATATTTCCTTACTTGAAGTTGCTTAGAGAGTGACTGTGCATGGACCTGGAAACTGTCCATCGTGGAACAGTTTCTGCGAATACGCAGGAACTGTCCCACTGGGAGATTGTGTCGGAGAGATTTAGGGTGGTGGCTCTGGAAGCTCAGAAGGGAGTTCTTTGTCTGAGGCTTCTTGTACAGTTCACTTCCCAGCACCCCTGAAATAGGGTAGATCATAATGTCCAAAAACGGGAGTTTGTTTTTGTCGTATGTGACTGTAAATTTGAGAAAATTGTTTTGAGCATTAAGCCATGCATGAAAATCCAGCAGAGTGGCAACTGGACCATGCCAAATCACCAAGATATCATCTATGTATCTCTTCCAGCACGCGATCTGCGCACGAAAGGGATTTTGATCAATTAACACACAATTTTGTTCAAAAAGGTGAACGTAAAGATTGGCCAGACTGGGAGCAAAAATGCTCCCCATAGATGTTCCGGAGATTTGGAGATATTTAGTCTCTTCAAATTGGAAGAAGTTTTCCATCATCGCCAGTCTGGCACATTCCATAATAAATTGTGTCGGTGTCGTGGTGTCTCCGTCACTATTATCTGGGAGACCTCTGATGGCTTCAAGTGTCTCTTCTTGTGGAATGCAGGTGTAAAGTGATTCCACGTCGAAACTCACCAAAAGGTCAGTCTCGATGTTGAAAGCAGTTTCTGGCAGAAGGCGCAAGACATCCTTGGTATCTTGGAGATAAGTTGGCATATCTCTTACCATGGGCCGCAGAAAAAAGTCGACAAAAGTGGACAGTGGTTCTAAAAGAGAACCAATCCCTGATATAATAGGGCGACCAGGTGTTTATCTCCATGTAGGAGATATTTGAATATACTACAGAGTATTATATAATAAATACATATTTTTATAAATACTTGGTGTGGTTCTTTTCACTTAATCTATACTATAAGATTGCATTCTGGTAAAAGATAAAGCTGCTTTACACGTCATCTGGACAACGCCTGAAGGCTGTTGTCTACAGCTACCACTTAGAGAGCTTTCTAAAGTTGTCTAAGACCTCTTAAATCACCATAGGGGTTTTCTGGACTGCTGCAAGGTGCCCACTTACACACGTTGACATCATATACCAGGCCAGCTTCTCACAATGACCCACTCAGGCCATGGGAAGCCTTCCAATATGCCTATGGAAAGAGGTGTGGCACAGCGGCCAGTTTGCCTGACTCCAGACCACAGGGTTCACAGTTCGATCCCGGATGCTGGGGGAAGGTTATCCCAGCACCATGTGACTCTGGGCAATAGCTTGCTTAATCTTCCCGACTGCCCTCAGTGCCTTGACACCCTTAGGTAATTGTGTGCTTTAGAAATACTGGATTTAATTTCATTTCATGCAACCATCTGTAAGGTACTCATCCTATGACCCACTCGGGGCCATGGAAAGCCACTTAATATGCCTATGCAACCACCCATAAGATCCTAGACCCCTCAGGATCTACTTCACTTCTGTTTTGAGAACCTTGCACCTCATGCAGCTTCAGCTCACTGTTCACTATATATTGCTATGAGGTGGCCAGCAGGTTTGCAGCTAAATTTGGAGCAGTGTTTCTGTTCACGGCAAGCAGTACCTCCAAGATGTTATCCTCCTTCACTAAGCATGTTACGCAGTGCTGCGGAGGTTTGCCTTTTCAAACCTCTGGTATCAGGATTGTGTCAATATAAATCACTATGCATACAGATGTTTCCAGAATAAATGTCTTTCCATGAACCATTGCAACCAACACTTTTGTTCTTAGGTTTACTTCATGAAGATCTGAAAAGCATGCCTACATGAGCCATGACACCTCATAGAGAAGGATCAGTAGTACCTCTTTAAGCACATGACGAAGTTCTGTCCTGTTTTCTGTCACGGGTTGCACGGTTCATGGGGTAATTACCTTAGCCCATGGTATCCAGAGTGAAACAGAGCACAGATTCATCGATAGGTCTTCTCAAAGTGCCTTTGGAAAACCTGCAGTTTCAGGAAAGAAGATAAAATATCACTCTCTTCTTAATGCTGCGGACCAAAAGTTCTTGCAAAGTTGCTTCTGTTGCTATAACTCCTGGGCTACTCACAAATATATTCTGAGAAGGGTGTTGCTTTATATACTTGGAAACGAAAAAAGAAAGATCCAGAAAATATCATCTTCAACCCTTCTCAGCCATATGCCGCACTTCGACTGGGGGAGTTCGATCACCATCAGCCTTAGCGCCAGGAGGCACCAACGTGGTCACCCCGGGCCCGGAGGCACATAAAGACAGCTCAGGGCTCCCTCAGTGTGGGAGCCCTTCTCAGCCACATGCCGCACTTTGACCAAGGCACTCCAATCCCCATCAGCCTTAGGGCCAGAGGCGCCAACGTGGTCTTCCCGTGCCCGGAGAAGCATAAAGACAGATCGGGTTCCCGCAGCACGGGAGCCCTTCTCAGTCCCAAGCCGCACTTTGACCGGGGGACTCAAATCCCCATCAGCCTTAGCACCAGGAGGCACCAATGTGGTCTTCCCGCACCCGGAGACGCATAAAGACAGCTCGGGGCTCCTGCAGTGCCGGAGCCCTTCCCAGCCGCACGCCAGACCATGCCAGGAGGAGCCCGGAGGAGGCTGGGCCTACCCTCTTGCCTATTCCTGCAAGGATTCTATGATAAAGACGACAAGATACAACCTGGTGACGCTGTGTGAAGGTAAAAAGTTTTAAGGTCTCCAGGCCACAAGGCAAACTTCAGCATGGGGAAAAGGAAACCAACGCCAGCCGTAAAACATGCTGACACTACCTTAGATTGTTTCCTTCAAAAGGCGGTTGGGGCTTTTAATAAGGAAATAGAATTGGCTGAGTGCAGACTTTCATTAGCCTCACCCCCTGACCTACCAGCTCCCGCCACCTCTGACCTTTATATAGCCGTGTATGATACTGATGTTGTTCAGAGGCTTCAAGTCCCACTTTCACCAGCTGTTGTAATCCTGCACCAGGGAGATCTATGTGCCACACAAAATGGAGCTGAGCTTACCCCCTGCGCAACTACAGTAGAAACTGGGTCCCAGATTGCAACAGGAGGAAAGAGGAAGCGTACTGAATTGGCAGAGGCAGGGGTTGGCCACAGTCGGAAGGATTATTCACCAAGGGTTAAGCGTTATAAACAAATTCACCCATGTAAATCTCGTGTTGGAGGAGGAAGGATTACTGCACAGGTTGAAACGGACATATCCACTGACAGATTTAGTAAAGGAGTATAGAAGGCTTTGGCACCCATTCTAGCCTGTTTAGCTTGCATAGAAGAGCATCTGGTCCGATTATTGAATGGCTCAGGAAAAATAATGGCAACTGGAAAACAAGACGATAAGGCCACCCAACCAAGCTGCACTAATAAGAGGGTAGAGGATGTGACCATTAGTGCCTCTTTAAGTGGGTTGCCCCTCTAAGTGGCCTATTTATTACAAATAACCAGACCTCCTCCCAAGAGCTCCCCCTCATCAATGTCAACAATAGTTCAATGCCTTCGCCATCTCGGGGATTTGGGGTGGGAAAGGAATTTCTTTGGGGACAACCGAAAGCAGGGATATGAGGTTATTAATCGAGCGAACTCTGGCCCTCTGAGTGGGGGGGAGACTGCCACAGGGCTTCACAAATACAAATAGCCCAGTGCATGGTCCTCATAGTGGGCAGGGTACAATCGATAATTTAGATCTACCCCCAGATTGCACACCATACACGTTGATCTTGACAGAGGTCCCCCATCTCTCCCCTGGACAACAAGAAAGTTGCCAGAGTCTAATCAACAAATCTACACATTGGTTTTCTAGGAACAAACTGACCTGAACATATTATTATGGCAATGAGGGTGAGCTGGTTGGGTCATATGGCTAAATGTGTGGATGGAGATTGTGTTGTGCTTAACTTCAGAAAAGTTAGGTTCACGCATTTTGCCCTGACACATCTCAGAAATGTATCTAGTGAATTGATTAAGGTTCGTCCACGTGGTTTTTTCAATCCTCTCAACCAGGGGACCAACACAAGACAACAGCCCTTATTGATATGTCAGAATAGATCCCCCGTCAGTCCTCCTCATTTATCCATCCTAACTGCTTTGATGCTCTCTCTGGTTTGAGTGAAATCGACTGACTGCCCGTATGTGCGGGTAGTACACCTGAAATGAGAAGATCCAGTTTACAACGCATCTATCTAGAGAGAGCCTCAGACACTGTTGGCACTGGTAGCAAACCGCCCATAGAGCCATCTGATGCCACTTTGTACAACCTCATTAGCACTACCAAGAATATAGCTCAATCTGAAAAGTACTCCCGGTCTTCAACCTCTATCTCTAATGATAACCCCGGAGGAGAGAGGTCTGGCCTGGCATCTATTGGTGCTATGCCTGTCATTAATTCCACATCGGTGAGCAGGGCAAATCAGGAATACACTATTCACCGATTTAAAATTATCTCCTGGAACATTGCTGGTATTCGCACGTAATTGTTAAATGAGGTGTGGTTAGAGTATATTAGGGGCTTTGACATCATCTGCCTCCAGGAAATGTGGTATAAGGACGATATTGTGATGGACGGCTATCGCTGCTTCATCGTCCACGCAACACCCTCATCGGCAGGGAGGGCTGGTGCTGCTAATTTCTGTAAAATATGGGTCTCTACAAGCCTCTGTCGTTAACTCCTCACCCTGGTACCAACTAATCTTGATTTCTAACATGATCAGGGACAAGTTTTGGTGGTAAACTGTTATTACAACATCTTTGAACAAAATAGCTGCCTTGTTATTGAAGCACTACAGGTAGAAATCAACACTATTTCAGGTAAGTGGAAACCATTATGAATTCTCTGGGTGAAGGATTTCAACTGTACTACCTGGACGCATGGCACCAAACGAGTTTCTGGGCTGCTATACTTAGAGGAAAAGCCTCAGTTGCATTTTATTCATACACCACAGGGCGAGGCCTTACATTCTATTATTATTAATAATGACCTGGCCCTAGCAATGATTCAGCCACTAGCCTTGTAGTAAAGTGCCTCACTTATATTGGAGGAGGTGAGGGGTGTTTTTTATATTTTATGTTTATCTCAAGGAGGTATTTGCCGCTTGTTGGCAATTTTGATGTGGAACCAAACAACACCAGTGATCATAAACCCCTCACCATTTCCCTTAGTATAATAGCCCCAGTAGGGAAAGATGATGCTCGCCTCATTCAATATGACTGCAACAAAGGGGTAAGACTAAACTGTGGTAAAATAAACCCTACGGAATTTGAGGGAAAAATTGTGGCAGCGAATGTGGACTCTATTATGAGATGCCTTCAACACGACGCTCCCCCAGATGAGGTCATTCACGATTTTGAACTTGTTTGTGCACACCTAGCTAAAAGACTTACTAAACCTGTACAGGTAAGGGAATCCCGAGAGAGGCGGTGGTTTAATACAGAGTGCTCCAGAGTCCAAAAGAATCTTAAAATGGCCCTTCATGCAAATCCTCATGATAGAACCCAAATTAAAAGCATAAGACAAGCATATAAAAGTGTTATTAACCGAAGGAAAGAAGAACTGAGGAAGATTTGGAGAGAGCCAGTGCCCTTAAAGACTCTAAAAGCTATTGGAATATCAATAATCGCCCCTTCTTCATGGATGAGGTTGGGCATATGGACTCTCTGATCTTGGCGGATGCTTGGGAATCCCATTTCTCAGCTATATTTAATCCAAACTGTGTTCAGTTAGAGGAGGAAAGTGAGGATCCACCCTCAGACCTAACCTTGGCCGCTCAACTAAGTGTATCCCTCAATGATGCTGAGGTTTGAGGCAGCTTTAGCAAAATGAATCTGCATGAAAGCGCCAGGCCCCGATGGGGTCCCTCTAGATTTGTTTAAAAGTAACTCCAACCTCTGGGCACCCCTGCTGTCCAATGTTTTTAAATCAGTGGTGAATGGCCTCACCCCAGTGTCATGGGAGAAGGCCATCATGGTTCCTGTGTTCTAAAAGTGTAATAGGAGTGATCCAGCCTGCTATAGGCCAATTTCCCTCATTGATGCTACGGCTAAGGTTTTGGGGACGGTTGTCCTCGCATGACTTGAAACCTGGGCGACCAACACAGGGATCATGTCAAGGATGCAATATGGCTTCAGGAGGGAGTTGGGCACTACAGAACAGTGCCTCAACCTGTCCCTGGTTATGGGCAAGTACATGAGGGCCGGGGTTCTATCCACCTGGCCTAAATGGACTTGTCCAGCGCTTTTGATACTGTTAGTCGGGAGAAGTTGTGAGCACTTATGGGGACAATGGGTGTTGAGGAAGCTCTCATTTCCTTCTACGCAGGGTTGATACCTCTGCCATTGTTGCTATAAGATATGGATCCCAGGGGGAAAAGACTAGGCCTATTGTCGCTACAGAAGGTGTACGGCAGGGGTGTATTTTAGCTCCATTCCTTTTTTAGGTCTCACCTGACCCAGCGCATGTGCTGGTCTGGCGAGACTTTTTGAGAGGGCTCCAAAAAGTGCTACCAGGCCAGCCTAGGGCTACAATGGGGCACGGCCGCTTTGATGTTTGATCGTGATCACTTTCGCGGCCGCACGCTTTACATAGCCAATAGGTCTCGCTTTTGGGACCTTATAAGTATTTAGTTATGCAACTGTTGCATGGCTAAACACTTATAAGGTCCCAAAGGCGAGACCTATTGGCTATGCCAATGCTTGTTTAATTTATACCAATGGTCTTGAGATATTTTTAATAGAAAAGGAAATTGACTTTCCCCGAATAGGTGGCAACCTGGTCCCGCTATTATCGTATGAGGATGACATTGTGCTAATGGCTTTGACACCAAACAGCCTTCAATAGTCACTGAATTCTTTTACGGATTTTATGACGGCTCTTGACTTAAAAGTCAATTTTTTTAAATCTTATAATATGGTTTGTGGCCCCAAATTGACTAAAACAAGAAAGTTTGCTGTAAGGAGTAAGACTATTGATAAGCTGAATAACTTTACATACCTTGGGAATAATTTTAATAATACTATGAATTGCCTGTAAACTAGGTCACAAGCCAGTGACAGAGCTGGGTACTATATATAAAGCTAAATGTCTATCTGCCAGATCCTATGGGACAGCAGTTTGGGGTTACCACAAAAGCCGCCACCTACAGGTTGTGGAAAATAAATTTATGGAAAGGCTATTGATGACCCCTAATAGTGCCCCCTCACTCTTTTGCGATTGTGAGTTGGGGCTGGAATTTTTATAGGATCGAATAGAAACTGATCCTCGGTTTTTATGGTAAAAAATGTGGCTGTCTGAGTATCTAATGTTTACAAGGGATGTTATCAAGGATTGCATTCTCCTAGATAGTGCTTTGTCGATTTCCTGGCTCCAATTTGTGAGAGATAGACTCCATGAGATAGGCTTGGGGCACTACTATAACAACCCTGCTAGTATTAACTCAAATGCCAAAGTCACTATAAAAGAGGCATATTATTCGCTTGCATGGAGAGGTGTCAGGTCCTTTAGCTTTTGTTTCCTGCACAACAGCAATTTTATCTTACTTATACCACCAATGCCCGGATTCGATTTCTCTTAACCAGATTTCGCTTACGCGCTCTGCACTTTCTAGTGGCATTCCCAGAACCGTCAGCCTGGGTTGACAAACTCACACCTTGCCTTTGTGATAATATGGCAGTTGAGAGCACCCTGCCCATTATGTTGTTCTGCCCCCTTTATGAAGAGCTGAGGGGAACATTTCTGGCCCCACTCTTGAGGGAAAATCGGCCTTGTACCTATATTGAAGGCGTTAATGATTTGCACTCTTTTGCGATCCTTGATATTTGCACTGCTGTGACTAATTTTATTAAAATTGCAATGTTCATTAGAAAACGTTATGAATCACAATAGATGCTCGTGAATGTTGCAACCTTTTAAATTTCATATTTAAGTATCAATGATATTTCAGAATTGATGTCGTAGTATGTCATATCGAGTATTTGATACTAAGATTTATATCCTTTTTAACTGTAGGAATTCTTGGAAATGATTGTTTGTGTTGCTTTTATTCATGCTATTGCACAAATATTTTATGGAGCAATTTTTAGATTGTAATGTATGTTTGTTAAACTTTTATGGTCTTTGAAGCCGAATAAAGTTATTTTGAACTTGAACTTGATCGGTAGTCATATCACAATCATCAATGCCCATCCACAGGCCAAGTGGTGTTTCTTTGCTGACATTGATGAAATTCTGGTGCTTATAGCACATACATTAACTTAAAAAACCTGCAAATTCATCTATGCACTGTCAACAGTACAGCTCAGAAACACGATGAGGCAATCACTGCTCTGTGTTTCCTTGTATTTCCTGCAGACATTTCAGTTTCAGGAAAAACAGGTCAGTCTGCACAATAAATAAAAAAAACATTCATGACATTGCCCAATAGTGTCAAATAACCTTCATTCATGGTGTCAGCTGCACAAGCAAATTTCCTAAGGCATCCTGCTGAGTACAAAGGGGCATATCAACAAGCAGGCGATAAAAAATCATCGCCGCTTTTGCGGCCGTTTTCAGCCGAAAAGCGGCGATGATTTTATCGCCTAATCAGCAAGGTCACGCTAACGCTTGCTTTAGCGTGGGGATTCCTAACGCCCAGCTTTGCATCTCTAATGAGATGCAAAGTGGGCGTTCCTGACCTGGCATGACAGGAGAAATGTCGCTAAGCGACATTTCTCCTATCATCAAGCCCCACGCAATGAAGCATAGCGTCAGGAAAAGTAGCGATAACCCCTGTTATCGCTACTTTCCTTATGCCTGCTTCAGGACTGACTTAGCCATGATATCCTATGGAAGGTGGAAATCATGGCTAAGTTTGTGAGTCCCTATCAACTAGCTAACGTGAGATTATCGCTGGTTCCAGCGATAATCTCACGTTAGCCAGTTAGCGCCAGGATTTTTTATCGCTGATGAGATAAGCGTTGCTAATAGCACGCTACCTCAGCGATAAAAATCGGCGCTAGCCGGCGATAATTATCCGAGCGCTAAGTGCTCTCAGCGATAATTATCGCCGGTTGTTGTTGATATGCCCCAAAGTTTCTTTACTACGTCGCTAGCTTTTTCATAGAGAAGAGCAGTTTGCTGTCAACAACATTCCTATAGCTAACAGTAGGCATATTAATTTTGTGTCAGGCTTTCTCCCTATGACAAGGCAGAAAAGTATTAGGCCAAGATCAGCCAATGTTAGTTAGTACATACATTAGCCCATTTCCTTCTCGGTATCCCAAGACAAAGTACAAGGCAGTGTGATACTGGCTGGCAAAAACACGATATCAAGCATCTCACAATATATATCTCATTCTCTAAGTAGGAAATCTCCTTTCAGCTGATCGTTGCCATTTAAAAAAAAATAAGAGAGCAGCGTAAAAGTGTGTTAAACTTCCACTATTCTATTACAATCAAATCCTATTGAGTTCCTAACATATCTACATCTATTCACATCCTTTACATGGGATGGCACACCGGACTAGTGAAAAGAGTGCCCAGAAATAAAACAGACACTGTGGTGATAAGTTTGATAAAAGTGGAAATTTAAGGAAAGATTGTAAAGAAGTTATGAGCAAAAAGAAGGGAGTAATAATCGACAAGATGAATAAAGAGGGATGGGAGGGAATTAAAGCAAACTTCTTTATAAGCACTGAAGAGACACCATCCTGTGATTTTGTACAGAGCACAAAAAGAGTAACTACAGATAGCCACTGATTTTACACTTTTTGGAAAATTGTAGAACACAGAAAAAAACACCAGAATTCAAAACAAATAGAAACTGCAAACAGGAAATCCTCACAACAGGTCTTTTATTTCGCAGTAAAAAATCATTAAGGAAAGTGTAAATCCACATGATGCTCATGCTCATCTACCCACCTGTTAAAACAGTTTATATTATTGATTCAACTAAACAGATCAATGTGGGGAGATGGGCACCAACCATATGGACATATTAGCAGCGAAAAATGTCTATGAGTCACTTTCTCCAATTTTGTCCATCTTTCTATCACTTTTTTGGCAATCTTTAAATCCTCGAGAAATGGTAGTGCCTATAATATTTGTTTAATTCTTGGCATTTGTTCTTCACAGTTGTATACAAATGTCCTAACCTATTGAATGCAAATAACAATTTAAAAACAAGTGATAACCGAAACCCTCCTTGATATTACTTGTTGACGGACCAAATCTACAAACGTGTTACTGCCTACCCTGCATTGTTTATTAGAAAGAGTAAAGGTAGGAGGTCCAACATCTGGCAAATGATAAGCAACCGAGGGTCAACCTGGCATGAATTTTTAACACACTGCATTGAAGCACTGGAAGCCCAAGAAATATGGTCTGCCCCATACCTACATCTGCAGCCACAAATTTGTTAAAAAAACAAGCAAAGATAATGTCAGCCGACAGTGCACACACATCTTGAAAAAATTACGCCATGGAAGCTGGGCATCTAAATTTATAACAGTGGGGGCCTGCCACACTATTTGTCCTACCCCTTAAAACCAGTAACTAAGGGGCATATTATCAACGAGGCGATAAAAAATTTCGCCGCTTTTGCGGTGATAATTTTAACGTCCTTTTAGCAAGAACACGCTAACGTGTGAATCCATGCTTCTTCGCCCTTTCCCTTAACCCCCAGCTTTGTATCTCTAATGAGATGCAAAGTGGGCGTTCCTCACAAGAATAACGGGAGAAATGTTGCTAAGCGACATTTCTCCTATTATCAAGCCTCACGCAAAAAAGCATAGCGACAAGAAAAGTAGCGATAACCTCTGTTATCGCTACTTTCCTTACGCCTGCTTTGAAACTGACTTAGCCATGATATCCTATGGAAGGTGTATATCATGGCTAAGTATGTGTAGCCCTATCAGCAAGCTATCGACAAAAGTTGTGCGATTATCGCTGCATTGCCAGCGATAATCGCACAATTGGCAGCTTGCGCTGTGAATTTTATCGCTTTGGAGATAAGCATTGCTGATAGCACTCTATCTCCGCGATAAAATTCAGAGTTGGCCTGCAATAATTATCCTCGCGCTAAGTGCGCTTCGCGATAATTATCGCCGGCCCTTGCTGATATGCCCCTGAGTGCCAATTGATAAGACTACGGTGTGGCTTGAGTCCACTATTGGCTTATAAATATGGCCGAGGGTGCAAAGAAATTGCAGCCACGCAGTGCCGTTAAAGTGGGGGAAAAGAGGAAACAATAATTCACATATTGTGCATTTGTGAGTAATTGTGCCTCTTGAGAATATACTGGCTTCGACCCATCTGGCGTATTTTAAACATACAGACATGTCAAGCAGCTTTGATAGAGTGCATGAAAGGTGACTCAGTGCAGCTGGAGGCACACTTCATGAAATTCCTGTCTGCAGTGAAAGCTGTCTCGGTCTCTTACACTCATACTGAACTATGAATCCAGAATGCTGCGTAAATGGTTTTTATCCCCATGTTTTGTAGTTGATAAATTGGTGTTTAAACTTTTTAAACCCCAACGATCTAGGATGACAAACTTGTATATCTTTTATAATTCTGGAAAAAGCCCTTTTTACCAATTTTAACTGAGCATGATTGCAATGATGTTAATTAATTGTGCAATAAAAAAATTATCTTATCTTATCTATAGACATATATTTTCCTAGCATGTAGTGTGTAACATTGCCCTCCCTCATGGCCTCAATTACCTGATTTTGTTGATCTCAACCCCGCCTTCGAGCAAGAATCTTTGTTTTGGTTTATTTTGGGTAGGTTTTACTTTGAGCTTTGGGTGTCTTCCTTGAGCCGCACTATTTATTGTTTCCCTTTTCCCATGGGTAGAGGGGCCGAGGCTGCTTTGTGGTTCTTCTCCCCTTTCCTATCCTGCTCCCACAGGATAGGCAGTTAGGGCCGACTGTTTCCTGGATGCCTGCAAGGTGGGAGCAAAGTGAGCAGATTATACTTGGAAGGAGGTCGAACCTGGATGTGGGTGCAATGGGTGTCTTGAGCGGAAGTAGAGACTGTGAAGCCTTCATCCCTGGCACCCCCCTCTCACTCGGGCCACGCCCCTCATTTTTAGGTTCAGCGATCCCCCAACTGGAGTCTTGAGCTCATCATTACACTAAGGTAAAAAACTAAAATCTCAATATTACACAAATATAGGTGTTGGATGGAAATTTCACACCTCAGAGGAGCGCAGAGTGCCTGGGAAACGGTGCCTGCCAATGGAGCCAAAACAGACTCCTAGGCACTACGGGCCGTAGACTAACTATGGGCTCAAATGGCTAGTTCGATGGGCCCTCCCAACACTCTGAAAATTCTGCCAGGATATATGACCAAAAAGAAAAACTGGGACTGCCCGGGCGAAACTCAGACATCTGGTCACCCACTGAAGCCTCTATTCTTACTGACCCCTGCATATGGGGGGCTGTGAAGTTTTAGGATCTTACCATCCTAGGCGCAAGAAGAACATTGGCTCCCATCGCAGTTAATGGCCTCATTTATTGCTGAAAGGGAGGCAGCAATTGTATTGGAGGTCTTTGCATCAATTTGGGGGCGCTGTTAGAACTGCACTCCATGAAGGAAGCATCAAGCTAGAGCGTGAGGCTCGAGAAAATGGGGACCTGTTGGTCTGGTGACTTTGGCTGGGGGACCTGAATGACTGCTCTATAAACTGTTTTTTTTTTCTTCTCTGCCCCCTCTTCAGCCTGCTCCTGTCCTTGAGGGGTGGCCAGCCAACCCCTTTCTGTGGGATAAGCACACAGAGGGGCCTGTTTTCTGTAAGCACATCAGGCAACCTGATTATTCTGTGCTCCCATCGAATCATTATCGATGCAGGACCTAATGTGGATACCTGATGACACAGCCCACAGCAGCCCTGAACTCTAGGAATCCAGTAAAAATGTTTTGAGCCTCAAATGCTATTTGTAGCCCTTTCTGTCCAGGGTAAGGGTAAAGGGGGATGCTGTTTGTGATCACTATCAGAGGTGAACTGCTGGGGGGTTAGGTTCTTGGTATTATTACTATTTCCTGTTTTTATTTGATGTTTGATGTCGGGGTCTATTTTACTGTGTATTTTAGCTCCGTGATTTTGAGAAAGCGCTGCCTCTCCACCCTGTCACCCCTGTTGGTGGGGTTGTGGCACATTCCCTGTTGCAATGTATTCCCTTTCTGTGGCTACTTCTGCCACTTGCTTGGCTGATTCCTGGATCTGTGCTTGGTTGAGCATCGACTGGTGGACATTCCTGCGGCTGGGCGTATGATAATTTCTGATTACCCTGTGATTGGTACTGAGAAGGGGCATTTGCGGGGGTTCCGGGCAGCTGGCCTTGGTTCACTGACCTCTGCTGTTTCTGCTGCTCATGGTATGCTTTTACCCGGCACCTCTCTACCAGGTGACCCCGCCTATGCCAACAGTAGCACTTTCCAGGATCTGGTTGTGACCAGCCTACCTGGCCTCCACTACCATAGTCTGGTCATGCTCCTAGACTACCTGTTTGATACCCTTTAAAGTTTTGTGGTGGAGTCCCCATTGTGACTGGTGCCATCTGCACAGTTGCGGTCATCGCGGCCCCCTGAAGGGCAGTCTTTTTTAACTTGTGTTAAACCAGTTTTACTGTGTCTCTTTGAACATGCTCCTGCTTCTCTCTATCCTTCTCTTGCTTTTTCTTATGGTAGTACGGTATGTGAGCTTGTGTCTCCCACCAGGGTTTGGTATCCAGACCATCTACACTATCCAGCCCATTCTATATCTCGGTGAATAAGCCTTTCTTAAGAAATCTGTTGAAAAATGTGACTTGTGGGCCGTATCAGTCCATGGCTGTCCAGTTTTTTGTCCGCATCTTTTCCTCATTCTTTTCAGCATACTATTTATGCTTTCCTCTGGTTTTATGGTCTCTGCCATTAGCCCTCCTACCTCTGGGTGGTCAGGAAATAGTTCTCTCAGGGAGATCCAGATTTAATGCTGGTGTGTGTTAATTTCTACCCTGTCATGCTGAGTATCCGTTAGCCGGATTGCTGGAGTGTCGGGTACACTTTCAGGCTAGGTGACTCATGGGTTTTCCCTCAATATGGCGTTCCCATGTCACAACGCAACGCTGCATGTAGAGGAAGTCCTAATTAGGGTTTCCTTTTTTTTGCCTGATGCAGTCCTCCACTACTGCCATGTCCTCTGGCCCAAACCATCCCTACCTCGACCTATAACTGTGATTTTGGTCCTTCTCCTCAGTCCAATCTGATAGTAGGTCACAAAATGGGTATACAAAAGCCTTGTCTTCCCTTCAAGCTTTTATCTCCCTCTGGGTTTGTCTATCTTTGTCATGCACCTATTCGGAGCAATGCATATCCTCGTCGCTGCTTCCCTCGTGTGCACGCACTTGTGCCCTTTCTTTCCCCTTATCGCGGGTGGGTTAGTATCAGGCTGCCGTGCTCTTTTATCTCTTGGTCAGCACTCTCTCTTATGTTGACTGAATTATGTGGCTCTGAACCCTTATAGTAGCCTTTCATTGAACTCCAACTCTTCCCAGTGTGGCGCCATGTAACTGACTTTGCTTTCCTCATGAGGAGAGTGTGCTGTCATATACTCTTGCTCTAACTCCCAGCTGCATGACCTCTCTCTCTCTCCCGAGCCTCCACTCATGCCTCTCTTTCTCACACAGTCTGTCCTGGCCCTTTTGCTCAGAGCTACACACTGCTTTAGTTAGCCAGGCTTAACTCTCAAATTTGCTCTCTTCCTCGGCCACCCAGGCATAACCTCTAACCCCACCCTCGTCATCGCATCCAGAGGGGACTAGAGCTTCTGTCATTCCCCGAGCTCACTTAGTCACTATAAAGAACCATCACAGATATCCCTGACATGCATTTGCACTTGCCTGACCCAGTGGCAATGTGTAATTTACCTGCCTTTGAGGTGTCATGTGTTGAGTGTGTTGGACGGGGAGCCAAGCTTTGGGACCCATCTATAGAAATGTGGGCTGTGCTAACGGCATCTGAAATCACTTGCTTTTTTATTTTTCAGGCTTAGACCTGGCTGACCCTCTTTCATGGGGGGACTCATTGGCTTCTATTATTATGGGGTTTGAATATCCTAATATTGGGAACTTGTGTGAGTACATACATCTCTGCATATGGTGGGGGAGGTGATGATGCCTCACTTGCTGTTGGCATCATGGGGCTATCAGATTGAACCTCTTCAAAGATAGTCTACTATTTTAACACTGCTTTCTTTTTGCCTCACTTATGACCTATATATCCGGTTTTTATGTGTGTTTTAGTGTGCTCAATTATATTTGTGTCACATGTTCCCTCCTTAGGCCAGGAAAATGTGTGTTCCTTCTTGTGTAAATGCCACTCTTCGCATTACTTAATACATTTTTTTAACTGTTTGGGGAACCTAGTCTCCATCAATGTGCGCTGAAGCCAAGGCTATGTGCGTCAAGAACCGGACCACACGTGGGGGTGCAGCGACCGGGCTATGACATGGGGATTCCTGCTTGATTGTGAGTAGTGCGCTACTCCCGAACCCAAACAGGATTAGGAGAGAATTAGTATAGGAAAATATGAAATTAATTTGAGTGGTGGACAAAGCGCAAAGAGTCCGACGCCTAAAAACACTGCCCCTGAGAACAATCGGGGCCAATCTCAGACTGGAAGAGTAAAATGCAAGCCAGGGAGAGGGGCTGAGAGCCCCCCTTGTTGTGGAGACATAACGTTGGTACAGACCTGGAGGAGGAATGGCCCAGTTCACACCTGGGAAGGTGGAGGCTCAGGTGCGCAACACCCATTGGACTCAAAGGGCTTTAGCCCCCCCCCGTCATGTGTGGCAGCCCGGGATAAGACAGCTTCCCGGGGCACACACACAGCCGCACCTGAGCCCTTCACAGGTCTTTAAAAGACCATTTGCATGTTAATGAGGCCTCACTGTTATTTCACCCCTTCTAAGAGCCCCGCAGCTCCACTCTGCCTATTGCTTAAAGATTCAGCCCCCCCCGAAATGTTTTCTTAGCCCCCCCCCGAAATGTGGCTCTAGTTGCGCCTCTGTGGAGCCTTGAGCATACCTTCCACAATTCCCAGCTACTTATGCCACGAGTAGTGCTGATAGATGTATCCCCTGCATTCTGGGATTTGTGGTCCTGGTTTTACAATACTACTAGTCCCAGAATACTAAGTAAGCCCTGTACTGGATAAAAGTGGCAATAATTATTTACGATGTTTGTCTGCACACAGTACTTTTGACATAATCTAAAGGAGCACTATATATCAATAAAGAACGGGCTTTTATAGTGCATAAACTGAATTACGTGCTAATGTAGGAAACATCTCTCCTGCTATAGTAGTGCCTTGTTAGGTCTTGCGTAGCGTTGCAGCGCAATGCTCTGCGAGACCTCTTGTGCGCAAGAAGATTTCAGAAGGGGACTTGAAGCCCCGTCCCTCAATTGCATTGGCTGGCGTCACCGTTTATGTAAAACGGTGGCCGCCGATTTAAAGTGAGGCTTTTTGGTTGCATCCCTTTCGCCTTTTCGTCCGGCCCATCGGACTGGATTGTCTGCTTCACGGCTGCCGTGAAGCAATTCCTTATCTTTATTGGGGCCATCTGAGGTTGTAATAGAGGCTTGTTTACTCCGGGCAGGCAACATGGAAGGGCGGAAACGCTGTATCTGTAAGGCGGCCTGGAGTGAGGAACGCAGAGGGAATCGATGGCAGCCAGGAGGAGAAGTGGTTTTTAAAGATCTGGGCAGCATCTGGCATTCTGCAGATGAAAACATATGACTCACAAGCAGAAGAGATGACAAGACATTACCAACTTCGCGCCAAAACCCCCCGGGCACAGTGGCGCTTCCAGACGCTCTGGAGATGTTTGCGGGAACCAGCTGCAGGCTCTGGTCTCATATTTCTTTACTATAAACCTGGAGCTAGCAACACCACGTCGATCCTTAAAGCATGGCCACCGCACTTCACCGACTGTGCGTAAACACCAGCGAGAAATGTCTGTGATTGTCGAGCAGTTTTGAGTGTTGTACAACAGCACACGTTTAACACGACAGTTTGTTTAGATTATGGAATCGCAGAGAGTTGTTATCTCACTGTTTCTGTTAGACAAAATGAATGCTTCTCCTTTAGAAATCTGCATGCCCGCAGCGCTTAGAAACTTCAGAGATGGGGTATGAAGAGCTATATAAAACGCATCTGATGTTTTTTGGCATGTGGTGCCGAGGCAGGAAGGAGGGACCTCTTCTACAAGGGAGCCTGGGTGTTTCGAACTGAAGACCTTGAGAATGACTGCACGGGGCTTGAATTGGATAGGAACTGATCGAGGCAGTCAGTGGAGCTGCCCTGCGCTTGGTGTGATGTCATCACTTTCTGTCGGTTGGGGGGCAGCTACTCAGTTCAGAGGTTGTGCAGCCGCATAGATGTTGTGATGGGTATGTGCCCTCTCGGTGACAATGGTACGTCTTCGATGCTATTCAATTAGTTGGTGAGATGCATGACAAGCTGTGGTGCATGGTGCCGACACCTATGCATGCCAAGAACCGTGATGACAATATGAAAAGTGGGCACCGTGACGCTAAGAGATGCTTCATCAGGGGTAGCAGGTTTACAATTGTGTGCACACCTTTCAGCCTAGTGTGCAAGGCCTGGTGTGCTCTCCTTGTGCCCCGAGAACGGGCCATGGATAATAGAGTATAAACATGCACCAAAGGAAGCGGAAGGGACGAAGATGCTCGCACGAGACGCTGAATCACTCTATATAGTATAGAAGAAAAGTAAAAAAATGCTCACATGTGGGACAGCCCTGCAGGGTGTAACAGCCAATGTTTACTCCCACTCGTAGAGTATGGGGCAGTCTGACATAAGTGGGGACTTCCCTTACCCAGACAAAAGAGGGTAAGGCCTCTTTTATTTAAATATACAACTGCTGCTGAATTAATACAGATGAACTAGTCACAGTTTCAGTTGATAAATTCCTTCAATCTGATCTTAATTTTCACCAGTCTTTTCACCAGTCATTTCGTCCTTCTGTTCTGTTCTCTTAGGACGACTTTCCTTTGGCCATACAGGTAAACAAGGACCCTTTTGTGAAGAGGTTGCAGCCTAAGGGCTAAGAGCTGCCTACTTTGGACCTGGGGAACCTGGTTCGAGTCTCAGCGTGGCTAATCAACCTGTGATCCTGTGCAAATCACTTAAGTTGGAGAAATCTAAAACTGCAATAATCAAAAAACAAAAATGTGACACATATTGGAAGAGAAATGAAGATATTTGTGACCGGTCTGAGGCATGCAGCAAGTCCAGAAGCACCACGTGTGCTTTCACACTCACTAACATATATTAGTGATTGTGAAAGAACACGTCGTCCTTTTAGGCTTGCTGCATACCTTTTGGTAATCGAGTGCAGCAGACTGTGTGCCTTTTTGAAAGTTTTCTGTTAATTGCAGCGCCGGACAGGCTAATACACGGGCTGCAATTAACATGAAAACTTGCAAAAAGGCACACAATCTGCCACGCTAGATTAACAAAAGGTATGCAGCAAGCCCAAAAGCACGATGTTTGCTTTCACAATCACTAGTATCTCATAGTGATTGTGAAAGCACTCTTATCACAATGACTAATATATATTAGCTATTATTATTATTATTATTATTAAATTTTATAAAGCGCGTAGTCACCCGTGAGTATCCCAGCGCTAATTACTAATATATATTAGTGATTGTGAAAGCACAGGTCGTGCTTTTAGGCTTGCTGCATGCCTTTTGTTAACAGCAAGCATGCCCTTTCTTAATACAGCGCAGCTGGGGGCAGATTGTCTGCTTTTGTTAAAGTATTCCTGATGATCGTAGCGCCCGTCTACAGGGCGCGGCGATCAACAGGATACTTGCCTCTAGGGGATGGGTGTGCTGTGTGTGCGCACTTCAAAGACACTGCGCGCTGGAAGTGAAAGATGTGTGCGCCCGCGCGCGCGCGCACGTTGCTGGGAACAGTGGTCTCCATAATACTTTACTGGGGAATCCATGACAATTTTAGTAATTTGGATAATACAATTTAAATAACGTTATCCTAGTTCTTTTTTTTTAATCGTAGGGCCAATTCATACGTTGTGCACTTTACAATTTACATACAATGAGCTCAGTGCTTACACTTTTTACATCAAACAGTTCAAATGAACGTTTCAATAAAACAAGATAAAACTGCATATGTAGTATTGCAACACAGGGCAAATATGTGATATGTTAGAATAAACCCTGCACAAATTAATTTTAATACTGTACAGTTTTCAAAGACAATCAATGCAATATCAGCACATACAAGAATATATTTCAATAATGGTCAACAGAAAAAATTACTTTGTCAAAAAAAACCTAGCACTTTCATCACATATTATCCTCTAGCAAGAGAAGCCTATAGTGGAACATGTTCTAAGCCAGATAGTCTGCCACTATCCGCTCCTAGACTAAGGTGGTAATCATAGACACCATTTAGTAATACCTTGGGAATCATCTGCCCCTCTTAGCCACACACGAGTTATGCCCAGTTTCCTGGGTCCAAGTTTTCCCCTATACGAAGTCTGTTCTGTAATGCCCAGGGTCCAGCTAGATGCTCAACAATTTCCTCTAGATACCACGGGTGTTAGGAATCTACTTTAGTACTGGGAAACCATTGAACTAAAAAACTATGAGACTGAGGTGTCAACTTTGCTCAATCAGAATAGCTATGTCACAAATACCAGCGTCCTGGGAGTTATCAAGGGCTATACACAATATTACACTATATTCACCTTAGCTAGCAGTCAGCTATTGAACAAAGGTGATTTCGGTGGGAACACCTCCAAGGCCAACTTTACCACTGATACAGTTAGGACATATAAAATGGGTAATATGACAGACCCTGTCAGTGGCAGGGAACTCAGGTTATCTTTTTACCCTTCTCCCTAATTTGCCATAGGCCAAATACTTCAGACTATGTTTTAAGTTTGGATGTAGTCTCTTATCCTCTGAGCAGACCTACGGGCCGGGAATTCAGCAGAACTTTCAATCGATTGTGGTGTCTTACTACCTTTCTCCTTGCGCAATGTTAATCCGTCCGGGTGGGGTCACCTTCCTTCGGCTGCAGTTGGGTTCGAGGTCCACATCCTCCTAGGGTGGCTCACCGAAATGTTGCTTGAATGGAATTTCCCATAGAGAGAGATACATGGAGGAGGATATATGCATGTGCTTTGGAGTCATGGTGATCCCTCCACATTAAAAATCAGTTTCCGAAATTGTGAGAGAACCCTGACCAATGGTATACCGAATAACCTAATATTTTCTACGACATTGGAGTCCCCATTGATTTGTGGACAGAATGAAAGTTGGCCATAGTTTGGCCCATTGCTGAACAACCAAGAGATGCTAAAACTCATGCACCTTCTCCTGTTGTTGTGATCCAGCATAATCTGTTGATTACATAGGTCCAGCAAAAAGAGGTAGATTGGCTTTAGATAATCAGAATTACCCATGAGTTAAAAGAGTCCTGGTATTCCTAAAATGAGAGGGTCAGGCAGGTTTTCCAGCAGCATATTGTAGTCGAAAATTTAGAAAAGTGACTATCTCAGGGGTTTTCTGTTGCAGTTCATTCTTGATTTGTTTAGTTTACTTTATTTCTAAAGCACAACACTTATCATCAAGGGGATCTCTCAACGCTCAGTATTTGCCTCAACTAACCACTGAGAGAATATACCAAAGAAGGAGCCTCATATCATCCATTAGCCCGGATTTTTTTTATGTCTATAGATAAATGCCCATCTACAGCAGAATGTAATTTGTTGGCAGCCTAATTTTATTTTGGGCGAGTGGCCTATTTCTCCACCAGGGCAAAGGAATAAATGACTCCAACGCCCTGACGAAGATCTCTCCTGCCAAATTATGAAATGACCACCAAGCAGGCAATCATTTCTAAACCTTTGGCAGGAACCGCCATCACAGCGCCTCATGTAAATGGTTTTTGCTGTTTGGTGACAGGCTCTTCCAGTTCCTTCCATGGCGAGGGTGGCATGTAGTGCTTTTTATGCTCCCTTACCACCAGGGTTTTCCGGGCAGTGATGGACAGTACAAAATGACAATATTTCTGCCCATCCTCATTGGGCAGATGGACATACAGTCAATTCTCTAACGGTCCTTACTCCGTCGGACCACCAGAGCAGTTTGACTATGCAGTGATGTAGTAGTCATTGCTGTGGCCAAACGTGGTCCACCCATATGTAAATTGGACAGGCGACCACTGTGTTGGTACTGTTGTGAATCAAAGCAGAAATTTAGAAGTAAAGCAGAAGACGATTAAGGAGAAATACATTTTGGCACAAACAGAATTTGTACAGAAGAGCTGTTAGAATGGCTCATAAGTGGCAAATTCAGGACATATCCCTGGTTCTGGTGCAGAAATTAAGGGAGTTGGCTATCTAGGTGAAGGCCAGATGATGCAAAATGGGAACTTTGTTCGCTTGGGATGGCTGTTGATTTAAATTCAGAAATGGACATTGCCATGTTTAAAAAGTCCACTCTGTGCCATTATTGTAACAAAGTGGGGGCACTGGAAACACAAGTGTAGACTGAATCCAAATCAAATTCAAAACAATGATCAAATGCCAAACACAAATGCGATTCCAATGAAGAATATGCGAAAAGCCTTAGGCTCCAATGATGCAACAAAGCATGAGCAACCCAAGGTATAACCTGAACCCAAACCTGAAGATTCATCAGAACCCTTCCATGAATACTAAAAGTTTGCAGCAGTTCCCTCGCTTCACAATGACAATTCCAGCGGAAGAGATTCTGATCAATCATAATCATGGTGCCTGAGAGGGGAGAAAAACTGCATTTCTAGAGGTAGACCAGAGTGGGTCATATATAGATGAATAGGTGAATAGCCATCCTGTATAATTTTTGATTGATCCTGAACCTACCAGCTTTGCTGTTAGAATGGTAGAGATACCTAATTTACCCCTCTCTGGAAAACAAATCCAAGTTGTAGGTATTGCTACTAAACAGAGCACCCGGGCCAGCTTTAATACTAGTGGCGCTCAGTGTGACAATGTTATTGGTGCCCCCCCATGGCCATCTCTGCCGCGGATTCCCTCACAAGCACCAGTTAACAGTGTCCCTCAAGTCTCCATAACCATTGTCTCTCAGATTCATTTAGTTCTATAGCACCACTCATACCAGTGTAAGGTGTTAGAGCACTTTACATCACACACACATTGCACAGAGACAATCATATATGTATAAATCAGTGTATAGGAAATGTACATCAGACTACAAGGTGTAGTGTAGGAGTGACATGTTATTGACACTGGTAGGCAATATAGTTTCAGTCCTTATTCCGGAAAAGCACAAATTCAGAATTTAAAAAATAACACCATTGATAGGGGTTCTCTTTAATATTAAGAATTGTTTTCTACCCAAATAAACCCTTTGGGAAAATTAGAATAATAAAAGATTGTGCAAATAAAATATAGCTTTCAGTTTGCATGCAGCTCCTTGATGATAATTAATAGCTCAATGTTCTATATTATGATTTTGACTTACAAACTACAAATAACAAAAAGAGCTCTTTTACAGAAGCAGTAACCCACAGACCTGTTTCCATTATATGCACTGTGTTAGCTGCATGGTACACGATCTTAGCAGCAGGCATTTTAACCCTCTGCGCTGCCTTTCCATTTGTCAAAACTTCCACTAGACAAACCTCCGGTCTTTTTCCAGGAACACCATTAATCAAAAGAGTTATCTTGAAGTTTTAATTGATGCTTGAAAATTGCTGGAGGCCAGGAAAACAGCATCAGGTGATTTTAAATTGTTAATATATTTGCAAAAATTATGCCCCCACCCCAAGTCAGCGCCCAGTGCGGTGGCACTGATTGCACCACCCTAGAGCCGGCCCTGCAGAGCACAAACCTAGTTTCATCTAAAGCCCCGGACAATAGGGCCTCTTGAAGAAAACTATCAGTTTGTAATATGATTCAAGTCTAGTCAATCTATTAGGCACGGATTTACTCTGTAAAATGAAGTGTATGATCTATAGCACACCAGGCGGTGTTAAACTTCAGGCACATTATGAGGATATAGACTTTAAATTGTAAACCCCAGGGTAAACATTTTGGTTGTTCCCACCCTTAACAAGAGAAGACTTACCTCCCAACTTAAGAGATTTGGTGAAACAGGAAGTCTGGGACATTTGATGCAACAAATTTATCTGATCAAACATGTTGAACCCTTGAAAATAAGTATAAAGCCGAAAGCAGCCTCCCTCAATACCACCTCACACTTGAGGTGGTGGCTGGAATTACGTCTGTGATTAAAACCATGCTAGAGCAAAGAATCCTGGAGGAGATACTAAGGAGTCTCTGCAATTTACCGGTGATGGGTTTGCAGAAGCTAGATAATAAATGGCGAATAGTTCAAGATTTATAAAAGGGGAACCGGATCATTATCTCATGTTGTGCTGTAGGACAAAATCCTGCAGTCATACTCTTCCAAATACCCGGTGATGCTGAATGGTTCTCAGTCATTGACCTGTGTCAAGTGCTGTTTTTCATTCACCAACACGAGGATAGTCACTTCCTTTTCACGTTCCGATTTCAAGGTAAAATTATGGCATGGTGCTGAGCCTCACAATCTTCAATCAGATCTTCAAGAAAAATATGGAGACCTTGCAGTTGTCATGCAACTTGGTTATGGTTCATTATATCGACGACATACTGGTGGAACTATAGATGACAAAAGATGCATGTGATGACGACACCATTGATTGTTGAACCGTTTAGCTGAGAAAAGACACAAGGTGTCCCCTACAGAATTGCAGCACTGTCAGAGGGAGGATCTTTATCTGGGACATCACAGTAAGAAAGGAGTTAGGAAATATATATAATATAATCCTGAGAATGTATTACCCTGCCAATGCAGAGAGAAGTTAGGATGTTCCTGGGAATGGTGGGCTACAGTTGTCAGGGGAATCCCAACTTTTCCTTAGTGGTAAAACCTCTACAATGGCTTACACACAAAGCTGTGGCTTATCAGCTACCCCGCAAGAGCAATTGCTTGAACGCCTGCCTAGGGCTGAGGGAAAAACTCTGTCATGCCTCGGCCTAGAAATGACTGATTATGAAAACACTGTACGATACTGCCATGAGCTTGAAAGGTGCACCTAGTCTGTCTTGACAATAGACTCATGGAGAAGTCAAAAGACCAGTTGCCAATTTCTCTGCCACACTTGAGTCGCAACATTACCTGGATTTCTAAAGGCAGTGGATACAGTTGGTGTCAGTCTACAACAAAAATAGGGCATCATAATGGGCTACTCGCTTACTGTCATGGTCCTACACTCAGTTGAGTTTGTGTTAACTTGAACACAACACATGACAAATAACAGGCTTACCAGAAATGAGATTATTATACCCACTGAATGTTACCTTAAAGCGCTGTCGTACATTGAACCCTGCTACACTTTTGTAAGTGCCCTTGTCTGACGAAGATGATGGGGTTGACCACAACTGTCTTGATGTGATGAAATTGTGTATCAAGCCAAGATATGACATTCTAGACGTCTCTTTGGAAGAGCCTGATTGTATCCTGTTTCTTGATGGCTCTTGCTTGACTGATGGGCTAGGAGTTTTGAGAGTACCTTCTGTTGTGTGCATCTTAGAAGGTGTTGTGGGAGCCCTATATTTGTGCAATGTAACAATCTTACGGGTGGCTATGCTGTGTCTCTAACAGCTTGAGAGTTACCATCTACATTGATAGTACGGATTTGGCATGGTCCATGATTTGAAACAGTTGGGGTCCAGGAGAGGTTTCATGACTCCTTACAGTTTCCTAATCCAGAATGGAAACTTTGTAATAGATGTGCTTGAGTCATTACAATTGCTTAAAGAAGTAACCGTTGCGAAATGTGTAGCACACAAGAGTGGATGTGATTTTGTGACCACCTGTAACTGCTATGCAAATGAGATGACAAGATACTGTGCTCTTGAGTCCTGCACATTCAATAGGCAGCATTAATGTAAATCTGATAGTGATGATGCTCCAAACATGGTGTTAAGCCTTACTGATACCTTGGAGGACCGCAATTCTGTACAGGATTTATAAAGAGTCAGGATGAGATTTAGTTTTCAACAGATGGAAGACAAGTTCTACAGGATGCTCTCTTGTCACCCACACATGGCAAGATATTTCCATGGTCCCAGTCACATAGGGAGAGATGCTATGATTCATCACTTTAATAACTACTGGTTCAATCCCCATGTGTGTATCATTGTAGAAAATGTATGCCACAGATTTGATACTTGCCAGCAGCTAAAAGTGGGCAAGAGGACATTTGGAACCATGAGTCACACAGTGAGATCCGGTGGACAGAGGTTCTATTGTAGCTAAAGCCTGAGTTGTCAGTAATCGTGGAGCAAGTGAATGGGATGCTGAAGCCTCAACTGGCTAAGGTGTGTGCATACACTTCACTAAATTGGCCTTACACCTTTCCCTTGGTCCTGACAACTCTCTGAAGCACTCCTGTTGGAGAACTGGATTCTCCCCCCACAAGATTCTGGTGGAGAGAGACATGAAACTTCCTTCCATGCCAGCAGCTGTGCTTGTGAATATAACAGATGATTTGATTCTTCACTTCAGCAAATGACTGTCTCTCAACAGGTTTAATTGGCAAATTCACTTCCAAGATGAGAATAGTGCCATTACCTAAGCCCAGAGGATTGGTTCTTGGTGAAGAAACACATCAGGAAAAGCCTTCAAAGCCCTGCTGGCATGGCCCTCTTCAAGTCATCCTTGTGATGAATACTGCCATCAAGTATTGGGCTCTTTCCAACTAGATTTATGCTTTCCATATCAAGAGAATGAGAGCAGCTGCTGTAGAAGTGGTGACAACAACCACGGCTTTGCAGAGTTGCATAAACATTCAGAGGAATCAGACAATTGTGCACAAGTGTCTCAAAGTCAAGTTGAGAGCAGTACACAGCTTGGGGTGAGTGAGCCAAGAGCAGCCAAAGTGAAAGAAAGCTGCAGAAACTAAACATGTGCTCCCCGAGCCAGAAAAGTACAGAGGTGAGAAAGGTAGGCGAAAGCTGAAGAGAAACTGAGGCCAGTTCTGTTAGAGGAAAACATCCCAGAAACAATCGTAGAAGAAAAAGACAAGCAAGCATAGTGGCAGTGAATGTGACCAGTCAGTAGACAAAGTTTAAAAGAGACAGCAGGTGTCTAACTGAGGTACCCAGCTCCTGAATGGACTTACTTTGCTGAAAGTGTGTCTGATTCAAGAACACATGAGATTGAGAATCAGCAGAGTGCTTTTGCAAAGCCTCCATGAATAGTGCTACTGCGGTGAATATTAATGGAATTTTAATTTTTGACTGAATTCAGGTGACATACATCCCAACCCTGAAGATACATGCTTTATATTCTGAATATCCTGTGAAATATTTCAGACCCAGGTTCCAGTAGAAGAGTAGGGTTGTGCTTAAGGTGAAAACTAGCTGTAGGGCTAGGTTCTGATTCTGAAGTTAACTGAAATGATACATTGAATGAACTAATAGTTTTGATGTATTTGAACAATAGAAGCAACAAGTAGAGTTTTGCTTTTTGAGCTTGCTTTTCCCTTTTTCTTCTTGATTTGATTTCAAAGTGATGCAAGTAGGAGTCACAATTGCCTCAGTTACATTAATGATTGTGCTGTAAGTGGGTCTCAATTCATCTACTGAACATGTTTTCACTGAACCTAAGCCTGATTGAGCTTATTTAGAAGAGCAACATAGTGTTAATACAAAAGAAATACGATGCCGATGGACGCCATGATATATATACGTATGTCAAATCCACCCTATATGACCTTCCAATCAATGCTGAGTCAGAAATACGTGGTCAGGCAAGCCATGAGACCTAGGCCTGAAGTAACTGATTGACAGATCACAGGTGGGCTGACACGTAATCCTTAGACAAATGTGCGAATAGGAAAACCCAGATCGATCCTTGTAGGAGCTGGCTCTCTATATATTGTGTTAAAACAAAGTTCACTGTGCAGAGGGTCCAGTGGGTCCTTAATTGGTAGACAGAGGCAAAAGCAGATAATGCTAATGCTCTACCTGTGGTAGTGTGGGTAGGCAGTTAGGATTATCAGAGGATAGTTCTAAACATTTGTTGTACTCACTGAGGCAATAAATGAGATACACACTAAAAAATAAATCCAAGACCAATTTACAAAAATACTATCAATTTTTATGTAATTTTTCAGACCACACACTTCATTCTACAGTAAGTACTTTTAAAGTTATGAATTTTTTGAGTTTAAAAATCAGTTGCATTTGTGCGCAATTACACAACAATTAAGTCAAAGGGGAAAGAGATGAAAATGCATGTGAAATCCTACAGTCGACTTTCAAGGGTTCACCTCTTGGATTTCAGTCATTAAAACAGTCAGGCCCAATTTCCACCAGTGTATTCTCTGGAGTGTCCCGGATTCGGCCGGGAGCAGGGTGCTGAGGTCATTGGTAGATGGTGAACTACAGGAGAGGAGGCCACTTGACCTCAGGACCATGGGGGCACAGCTGGATTATCATTACTGGGGCCGGTTGGGCTAGATGCAGAGCAGATATGTCTGCCGGGCAGCCTGAGTCAAGATGTTCTCGTGAACAGAAGCAGGAAAATTGGAGAGACGAGTTTGGGACAGCTGGGCCACTCAAGACTTGGGTCTTAGTGGTCTAGATGTCCCTCGATGGGTGCTTGCTTCGTGAGCAGTTTGAGTTCGGGGAGGACTATTCATTTCGGTGCAGGATGCAGTAGGTTTGGTAACCCTGGTATTGATATGTCACAGCTCTGGTAGGTCCTGGTGTCCCCAAACCTGGCACGGGGACAGATCTGAACCTTCAGAGCTGGTGTACCACTTTTGGTGTGGGCGCTGCGTCGGAATCGTTAGGGAGCAGCAAATCAGAAAAACAGAGTCTCTGGTTCGGTACCTGCTCGTGCAGGGGAGTAGAGCCTCCTCTACTCCTAGGGAGGTTATCTGGTGATTAGGCAAAGGCTGGCACCTAGGTACTCTTAGAGTCCTCACAGTTGCAGGACAAGACAGCACAACTATGATTGTTGAGTCCTCGGGGCAGCAGGCAGGGTTTGGGGCTAATTTCTCTACAATAGGGCTTCAGTTCTCGGGCAGCAGTTCTTCTTTGTTCATATATTTTTCTTGTCCATTGAATCTAAGGTTCAAGGTCCAGAGATGCCTCCTAAATGCTAAATTTGGGCTGTTAAAGGTGGAGACAGGTTGTAGCCAATAGGCTACTTACTTTAAGGGTGTCTGCAAAAGCTGAGTGAACACTTCCTATGGAAAGGGGCACACCCTAGCCCTGATAGCTTGTTTTCCCACCATCTCAAGTTGGTGGATTTTCTAAAGAGGAGTCCACATCACCAGACACACGTTAGGGGTGGTGCTGGCTGAATGTGCGCACATCTCCTCATCTAACTAATTGTTCTGCCTTTCATTCCACCAAAAGTGGTACAAGAAAGTGGGGTCAGCATCCTCCACTATCAGGAGATGCCTGGTTTGCATTTCAAAGGAGAATTGAAGCTTCCTGCCTCAGAAGGCCATCCTGTCCTTTGGGAGGTGTGAAGCACCGCCGCCCAGAGCAGGGTATATTACTGGATTCTGAGAGCACTAGCCCTCTCCCCATGAGGTCAGAAACATGTCTGAAGGTGTCATGTTGGCTGAAACCAGACAGAGACCATTCCAGTGCCTGATAGATTTTCAGGGGACCCTCTAAAGGTTCGCCTGTGTGCATTGGCATCAGTGAGGAGTTATTAAGACAAGGTGTTTGGGACCAGACATCTTAGGATACAGTGAAACTATCATTGAGCTACGAAACATGTAATGACAAGTATACAGACTATGTACTCTCTATGGTGTCCCTGTGCACTTGTAATATCTAAGAACGGCTCAGATATTGCAGGGTCATATCTGCTCATGCACATGGGTTATAGTGCACCCTGCCTTAGGGCTATGAGCCCTGCAGTATGGGTGACTTACCTAAGCCTCATGCAGTGTATGGGTGCATGGCACACAGAGCTGTGTGCCATGTTAACTCTTCGGTTTTGTCTGACCAAAATACGCAGCCTGCAGTGGCAGAACCCTGGTGAGCCCTGGAAGTTCTCAGGACCTTCTTGGCCTCTTGACTCTCCGTGAGTGCCAAGGTGCTGTGTGCGCCTCCCCTCCCCTCCCTAGTGCCTTGAGACCCTCCCGGGTGAGTAGTTGCGCTTGATAAACCCTTGATTGATTGATTGATTGATTGATTGGTGAGGGGTCTACGGTGTGGCACAATTTGTGCTATAGCCCCATTGGACCCTCTTAGGTACCCATGCCGTAGGTACCATGAGTACCATTTACTAGGGACTTACAGGGGTGGCTGAAATTGTGCCAATCGTAGTACAGTTTTGGGAAGGAGATCTGGCACTGGGAACCTGATTAGTAGGGATGCAGTGCACTTACAGTTTGAAATCACATCAGGCATCAAGCAGAAAGTGAGGGCTAATCATGTAAAAAGAGGCACTTTGCTACATGACACCTCCCCCAAACGAAATAGGATGAAACTAACCTTTCCCTAGGAAGTTTTCATTGTCTAAGTGGAAAACGAAAGGCCATCTGTATTGGCATGGTCAGTCCAATGTCTGTGTTCCACTGCAAAGTCCATTCCCTATAAGGATATGAACCACCTTAACAATTTGGGGATTTCTCCATTTATCTGTATGAGCAATCTGAGAGGTCTGTGGTCAATTTGGACAAGCAAGTGAGAACCAAACAGGTATGGTCTCAGCTTCTTCAGGGACCAAACCACAACAAATGTTTCCCTCTCAATGGCACTCCAACCCTGCCCTCTAGGGAGAAGCCTCCTGCTTATGAAAGCAACAGGGTGGTCACGGCCATCATCATGGGTCTGGGACAGGACCGCAACTATCCCATGGTCAGAGGCGTCTGTCTGCAATACGAACAGCTTGATATAATCTGGAGCTTTTAGAATGGATGCTGAGCACATTGCTTCCTTCAGGGTGTCAAATGTCTTTTTACAGCTCACTGTCCAGTTAGGATTTTGGGCATTTTCTTGGAGGTCAGTTCTGTGAGGGGATTCACAATGAATCCATATCCTTGCACACACCTCCTGCAGTACCCAGTCAAGTAAGGGAAGGCTCTGACTTGAATCTGGGTGGTTAGATTCTGGGCTGTAGGGGTTGAACTTGGCCACAAGGTAACCCAGGTATATAACCTTGCCCTGCCCTATCTGGCACTTGCTTTCATGGATAGTGAGACCTGCACTCTGCAGAGCCTTCATGACCTTCCCAAGGTGGATCAGGTGATCCCGCCAGGTGGAGCTAAAGGCTGCAATATCATCCATATATGCCGCACATCTGCAACCTCTGGAAAAGTGGAAGGGGCATTCTGTAATTAAAAGGGCATCACAGTAAACTGGAAGTGCCCATATGGTGTTGAGAATGCTTATTTATTTTTTGCTCCAGGTGTCAGACCTATCTGCCAATACCCCTATGTGAGATCAAAAGTTCTCAGATATTCAGCTGCACTTCCAACCTGCCAATTAAATCATCAGCCCTAGGAATTTTATGTGCATCAGTTTTTGTGACTGCATTAAGGCCCCTGTAGTCCACAAAAAAACATTTATTTATTTCCACCCTGGTAATGAGGCTTCGGGGCTAAAACAACTGGGTTGGCCCTGGGTCTCTCTGATTGTTCAATGACACATAATTCCAGCATCTTGCTTGCTCCAGCCTTGATGCTTTCCTTGACATGGTCAGACTACCTGTAGATTTATTTTTTTACAAATAGGCTGTCACAAGTGTCCTCATACTGTGTACACTAGTCAGTCAGATCAGGGGTCAGGGAGAAGAGCTCAGCAAACTGATTTAGGACTAACCTGCAATAATTCTGCTGTTGGTCAGTGAGGGTGTCTGACAAGACCACTCCTTCAACTGATCAATCTTAGGGTGGTGAGAGTTGAGGTCAGGGAGAGGTTCATTTTCTACTTCTTGATCCTCTTCTGTGACCATGAGCATGGTCATATCAGCCCTGTCATTATAGGGTTTCAGGCGGTTTACATGTGTGATCCTCTTTGCGTTCCTACATGTGCCAAGGTCAACCAAATAGATGACCCCCCTTTTCTTTCAAGGATAGGGTAGGGCACAGTCTAGTTGTCCTGGCAGGCTCTAGGAGCAACAGGCTCCAAAACCCATACCTTCAGCCCTGGTTGGAACTCCACCATGGCAGCCTTTTCATCACACCAGAGCTTCAGGAGCTCTTGGCTGGCCTCAAGGTTTTTGTTAGCTTTTTTCATTTATTCAGCCATCCTGGAATGCAGGCCAAGTACATAATCCAGAATATCCTGCTTAGGTTCTTTGAGCGGTTTCTCCCATCCTTCATCCACAAGCCAATGTGGTCCACTTATATGGTGTCCAAACAGAAGCTCAAAGGGGGAACCCTACTCCCGTCTGTGGCACCCCTCTGTAAGCAAAAATCAGGCATGGCAGCAAAACATCCCAACTCCTTCTGAGTTTTACAGGGAGTCCACCAATCATACCTTTTAGAGTCTTGTCAAACCTTTCAACATGCCCATTACTCTATGAATGGTGTGGGGTAGTGAACCTATAGGTCCCTCCACACTCAGTCCACATGTGTTTTAAGTATGCAGACGTAACGTTTGTACCTTTGTCTTATACTACTTCCTTAGGCAACCCAACCCTGGTAAAGATACCAAGGAGGACCTTCGCCCCTGCAGAGGTTGTGGTGGTCCTTAGAGAAATTACCTCAGGATACCTGGTAGAATGATCCACTACCACCTGAATTAATCAGTTTCCTGATGATGTTTGAGAGTCAAGGGGACCAACAAAGTCAATCCCAACCCTCTCAAAGGGTATCCCGACTACTGGAAGTGGAATTAAAGGGCCCTTTAGGTGGCTGCCTGTCTTGCCAGTGGCTTCACCGGTGGTACAGGAGTTACAAAACTCCTTCAGCTTTTGAGACATTCCTGGTCAGTACAAGTGCTTCACCCACGTACTCCACGTTTTAGTCTGGCCATGATTCCCTGCTAGGGGAATGTCGTGGGCCAATGTCAAAAGAAACTCTCTAAACTGCTGAGGCACTACTACTCACCTGGTAGCCCTAGGTTTGGGGTCTCTGGCCTCAGTGTATAGGAGTCCCTCCTTCCAATAGCTCCTGTGGGAACCACAGACACTTCCCTTTTCCTGATCAGCAGTTTGCTGCCTCAAGCATTTAAGAGTGGGACAGGTTCTCTGTCCTGGCACAGATTGTCCCTTGAGGGTCTCCCTGGGCACAAAAGCTCTGCTGTGTAAGGCTCAAGCTCCCGGGGCTCAGTTCCTGACTTGGGGGCAGGCTTCTCCGTGGATGTGAGGTGCTTCTGCAGTGCAATGCGGCAGCTACAGCGGCGACACCCTTGTTCCGTGATGCGACGGTAGCGGCTGCGACGGCAACACGCTTCTTCTTCGTTGTGAGACGCTTCAAGCTCCTTGCGACACGCAGTCACTCAGAAGGCCCAAACAACTGCAGGCACGTCCAAAGAACTCTTGGGGAGCTGGGGGTTGAAGTCTGTTGTCCCTGAGACTTCAGCAGGAGGCAAGCTCTTCTCTCAAGCCCTTGGAGATCTTTTACAAGTTGAAATAAAGCACCCAAAGTTCCTTTCTCCTTTCTTTGGCAGTCAGGCAACCACTGCAGGCCAATCCCCCAAGCAGCACTTCAGCTTAGGGATAGTCTCTCCCCAGTTTCTTTTGGTTCCTCTCCTCAGCAAAGGTTTCTTCTTGTTGTCCAAAAGGGATCTAATTCTCTGGGGTTTGGGACCCCTCTTTTACACTAAGTTTCTCTTTGTTCTCTGAAGGCAAAGAGGCCTTTGCCTAGTCCAACTCAGTTCTGGTCAGTCCTGGAGCACTTTGTTTACATGACTCCTTCTCTCCTTTCAGAGAGCAGGGCAGTGACATATGATGCACCACAGGAGGTGGAGCCAGCATTGTGGAGTGAAGGCACAGCCTCTATTCAGGTCCCAGGTGCAACTCCTCCCACTCATCTAGATGCAGATCTCTCTATTCACCATGGGGCTGACTCACCCTGTCTCCTGGAATCCCCCAGCCCCTGTCACTCAAACTCCAGACAAGGAACACACAACCTAGCAGAGGCAGGTTTGGATGGTAAGACATGAAAATATCTACTTTCTAAAAGTGGTATTTTCAAACACAGAATATTAAAACCAACTTCACTAAAAGATGTATTTTATCATTCTGAGTTCAGGCATACTAAATTCGAATTTCTACCATGTTCCCTGAGTCTGTTAGGATTATAGAATGTAATAATCAAACTGCCAATTCTTGCCTATGGAGAACAGGTAGCCTTGCAATAGTGAAAAACGAAAATGGCTGTAATTCACTATTAGAACATGCCACACACACCAGGGCATGCCCTACCTTATACTTACAATGCACCCTGCCCTTGGGCCTACCATAGGGGTGTCTGATATGAAGAAAAGGGAAGGTTTAGGGACTGGCAAGTGGGTGCACTTGCCCGGTCAGCATGACAGTACCAGACTGCACGCAGGCTCTGCAATGGCAAGCCTTAGACACACTTTTACAGGCTGCTTCTGTGGGTGGCACAACCAGTGCTGCTAGCCCACCAGCAGCATTTGGATTACCAGCCCTGGGCACTCCTGGTGGACTGTACTAGGGTCTGACAGGTAAACCAAACCAACCAATCACGGAATCACTAATTCATACATCAATTTACAATAGGGAGCACTTGCACTGTGGAACTGGACAGCAGTGGCACAGTGCCCAAAGCATCTAACACCAGCAAAAACACATGAGGTGTCAGCGAAAAATGGAAGGGAGATTCACGCCAAGGTGCCAGGTCTAACAATATCCCTGTCCAACAAATTACAAGTTCCATAGGATATAATAGAATTGTAATTTGGGGGACGGGATATTGGTCATGTTTGTGATGGAGTATCCCATCCACCAAGATTGTAAGCAGGCCCTTTGTGTTGGTTCATCATAGATAGGCACTTCCTTCATTGGTTTAGTTTCACTCTGATGGCATTAACCGATAATTATGTATTGGTAGGAGCTTGCACACCGCAGTAATCCTTAAACTTGTCCAACTGTAAAATGTGGCGTGCAACACCTGGTTCGCGCTCTGCCCATGCGCACTAGATAATGCAAGGACGAACCGATGAACACTTTGTTCAACCGATGCAGGGTGCACAGCCTCGAACTCAAGCCACTACCTTCGTGGCTCCATTATGAAACTTTTAAACAAACTTCACCTGTGTTTATCTGAACATTTTTATCACATCTTCTGGTATTTTTCCTTTGAATTCAAACAAATTACGCAGTAGGTATTCGAAACTTCCAATTTTATTCACGTCATGATGTTAAAAATGGTGGCAATCCATGATGGTATATTCCTCAATTTTATGCGTCATACATATCGTACCCAATGCATTTCGAGAATAATCTCTTCTTCAGGGGTCACTGTAAAACATTTGAAAAGAACGTCCCATTACAAACCGTGTTCAATAAACAAAATACGTGCCGAGTGCACTCTACAGGAACAAATTAAATGATTCCAGATTTACACAACATTAAAGAAACACTGCTTTAAAACGCACACTAATTCATACCCTGCAGCCTCATCCCTTTAAAATACGTGCCGAGTGCATTGTGCAAACAACAATCGAATAATTCCAGGTTAACTCTGAGTGAAGAAACACTGCTTTTAAGAAAATACCCACCCACCCACACTTAACAGAAAAGTATTTTGCTAACATAGCAATATAAAACAGTGCGAGGAACATTCAAACCAATATGGACATCAAAATAAATAAATCAATTTATGTGTAAATGTCCGTGTTTTAGCAACAATGAATAAACGTGATATTTCCAAGGCTCCTCATTTGATTCCAATTCTTCCTGGAAGTACTGAATACCAATGTCCAACTTGTCGTAATCCACAGCCTTTTAACTCTTCAACCATTATTCATCTTCAGTTGAGGTGCAAAACTCAGGGGCATATTTACAAGGCAGCGATAAAACATGATCGCCGCTTTTGCGACCGTTTTCGGCCGCAAAGCGGCTATAATTTTATCGCCTAATTAGCAAGGTCACGCTAACGCGTGAAACCTTGCTTTAGCACATGAAATCTTAACGCCCAGCTTTGCCTCTGAGATGCAAAGTGGGCGTTCCTGACCTGACATGACAGGAGAAATGTCGCTAAGCGACATGTCTCCTGTCATCAAGCCCCACGCTATGAAGCATAGCGGCAGGAAAAGTAGCGATAACCCCTGTTATCGCTACTTTCCTTACGCCTGCTTCAGGACTGACTTAGCCATGATATCCTATGGAAGGTGGATATCATGGCTAAGTTTGTGAGTCCCTATCAACAAGCTAACGCCACATTTCGTGAGATTATCGCTGGGTTTCCAGCGATAATCTCACGTTAGGCAGTTAGCGTGAGGATTTTTATCGCTTTTGAGATAAGCGTTGATAACAGCACGCTATCTCAGCGATAAAAATCCACGCTAGCCAGCGATATTTATCCTAGCGCTAAGTGCGCTTAGCGATAATTATCGCCGGTTGTTGCTGATATGCCCCTCAGTTCGGACAGAAAATCCGATAATTATGCATTGGTAGGAGCTTGCACACCCCAGTAATCCTTAAACTTGTCCAACTGTAAAATGTGGCGTGCGACACCTGGTTCGCGCTCTGCCCCTGCGCGCTAGATAATGCAAGGACGAACTGATGAACACTTCGTTCAACCGATGCAGGGTGCACAGCCTCGAACTGAAGCCACTACCTTCGTGGCTCCATTATGAAACTTTTAAACAAACTTCACCTGTCTACATGAAGTGAATAAAATTGGAGGTTTCGAATACCTACTGGCTTATTTGTTTGAATTCAAAGGAAAAATACGAGAAGATGAGATAAAAATGTTCAGATAAACAAAGGTGAAGTTTGTTTAAAAGTTTGATAATGGAGCCACGAAAGTAGTGGCTTGAGTTCGAGGCTGTGCACCCTGCATCGGTTGAACAAAGTGTTCATCGGTTCGTCCTGGCATTAACCGATAGCCACAACCCTGTAGCTTTCAGCATAGATGCTATTTAAGGGTCACCAGGGGTCGCAGCTGCAACAGTTTGACTGCAGCTTGTGACCCCTAGGAGGTTGCTTATAACCCCTGGTGAGAGAGTGATCTTGTGCCTCACTCAGTATAGTGAAGCTGTCAACCTGTGAGTGTGTAATAGAGTGTTTTTTAAATGTGTGCTTTGTTGCGTGGTTGAGGAATGTATGTTTGTTGTACCTTAGTTAGACTGTATGTGTATGCATGTGTGTTTTAGGAATGTGTGCTAGGTTCTGTGTCTTAATAATATGTGCATGACTGTGACTATGTTAGGCATTCATATCTAACACAATCAGTGCCATACACATATTCTTGACACACACAACCTGCCATGCATTTCTAAAATACAGACACCCACAAATACACTCTAACATAGGTACAACCAACACACATTCTTCAAATACACAGCAGAGCACACATTAAACAAATCACACAGTTACACACACACAGTTTGACAGAAATAACATTCAGAGTGAGACACACAAACAAGATCTTTCTGTCTTTCTCTCTCTCTCTCTCTCTCTCTCTCTCTCTCTTTGCAAGATGCAGTCGGTGGGTCCAGACACAATTGGTGTAAAATGTGAGTGGGGGCAGAGTCCTCACATTTAAGGTGTCTAAATTTAAACAGGTGAGAACATGAACACATACGTGATAGAGGAATTAGTGTGCATAAGTGAGGGAGGATTATAGGAAAAAGACTAGTGGATGCTTTGTACCCACATTTTAATGGGCATTAGGTGCATAAATGTGACTGGGGCCTGTGCTCCCAGCGGCGTAGCTAGGGGGGGCGGTGGGGGCGGTCTGCCCCAGGCGGCGCTATTTTGTGGGCGGCAGCCGCGTGGCACTGGTGGCCCGTGGCGGCGGCCTTTATAATTTATTTGGACACTCACTGACACTACTGTCAGTCACTACAGTAGTGTTAGTGTCCCCAAATAAATAATAAAGGCTGCCACAATGGGCCGCCAGTGCCGCACGGCCCCCGTGTTAAGTGTAAGCGCACATGCGCTTGTAAATGCTGCCTGCAGCGCACCGCATCACGTAGTGGTGGGTGCGCGACGTACCGCAGTTGTGGGTCCCGCCCCAGGGCCGTCAATCTTGAATGCCAATGACGGCCCTGGGCATAATGTTTTGCCAGCCCTCGCGCTGGAAAGTAACGAAGCAATGACGCATCACGCGTTCCACCTCCACCCGGCTTGCTCTCGTGACGTGAGGAGTCGAGTTGGGGCAGTGGCTGGGCGATTTGCTGCGGGGTGATGCAGAACCAATAACCCCTACGGTACAGACCCTGCCTGAGGGCGGTAAGAGATATGAGGGGAGGAAAGAATCTTTTGTGAGTGGCAGTTTAGCTCCCTTTTTAACATGGTCCAAAGATCTGTTTCCGACTTTATACACAAAATACTTCTGATTGTTATTTTTGGAAATGTTACTAAACTTAAAACAAGTACCTGGATCTACCAAATGCCTCTGTAGCAAAAGTTATCGCAATAACTTTTTGATGCAAATGACGTCACAGAGTTAACCCCCACTCTCCGCCCCCCTGTAGCCTCCTGTGTGTGAATGCTTGGGTGGGGCAAGGGCACAAAAATGCAGAAAGTAAATGTAAAAGCTTGTTGACCAATGTCCCTGCGGCTGCTGCCATGGCTTCTGAGGCCAGGGGTAGCCAAGTTGGCTGGATGGCAAGCCGGGGGTAGCAGTGGCTACCCTTCGTTGACGTCTATGACGAAGTAGGTTTCTTAAGTGATAGCGACAGTATTCCATAATTCCCTTCGACGGACTAGCGCATAGCAAAGCGTTCAATTTAATCAGTTAATTCGGAAAGCAAATTCACAATGAGTTTCTTGTGATTAACTCCTCACTGCGGCTGTTTGCGGCTCCCATCCCTTCGGTGCGCGAGTTAAGGGTTTTTAAAGCGGTGTTGAGTGTCTCATGAACAAGACAAATCGTGGCGGCGGCTGCTCTTTGTGGCTTAATGTTTAGGGACCCCTGGAGTTCGCCTGAAACTTTAACCAATTTCCGCCGCCGTGGTGCCACTCCGAAGATGCAGGGCGCCCTTTCACCACGAGATAAGTTCAGTCGGATGGAGTCAGTAATTCTTGTTAAGCCACGTTTATGAAGGCTGTAAATATCGCGCTCAGCGTGCCTGTTAAACTGTATTTCCATAGCGCTACACTTCTGAGAAAAAAATTGACATTTCAAATAAAAGGCAGGTGTAGCGGCATCCCGAGGGACGAGGAGGAGGTCTCGTCTCAGATTTGACCGACGCTATAATTTAATTTTATTCCAAGGACAGGAGCCTGGTTTAAGGATAGCCGCCGACCAACGTAGTCCCCCCCTGTCTGCCACCAACTCAGCAGGTGAGTCAGTGGCCTGTGGCCTATTGCCTATTCACACTTCTTGTAATTCTAATTCCTCCTGCAAAGTTCTCTGTACGGTGTAGTTTAGTTACTACTTACCAGGTACAACAAATATCACACCCGACACCCCTCCATTTTCTCCAGGTCAATTTCGACGCAAAATGCCTGGTAATTACAGAGACCTTCTTTCATTTAGTTGCTTCCCTGTGAAATGGATCCAAAAAAGAAAAACACTCTTGCGGGACACGCCCTTTTTCTGACATTTTTCTATTCCAAAGTGCAGCGGGATGGAGAGAAATAGAAGGTTTGAAATATGGAAAATAAATACATAACTAAATAAAGCAAGACAGAGTGGTTGCAAAGTGGCCAGATTGGTTTTATTCACATCCAAACACATCAGCCTCACTTAACAGAGTTTGCCAGTGAAGCGCTACTTTTGTTTTCTCGTCTTTCTTTGAACAGCATTGTTGTCCCCAGGTGGGGAAATGTACCATTCCTGGAGGTACTGCATTACCTGGTTGATGGGTGGATTGGAAAACAAAATGTGTACCATGGCTCTGTTTATGGATGTGGTCTTTTTAAACCATGCTGCTTACGTTTTGTAAGGATATAAGCAATGGACATTGAAACGGTTCCCTTCAGGGCCCTGTAGTCATGTCCTTAACTTTTCAGGTAAAACCACTTGCTGATTTCTGAATAGTGAGTGAGAGATCGTTAAGGTAACCATGTTGTTTCTGCTTACATTTCACATGCTTTACTTAATCTTGCATTCCCTAAGAGTGGTTGCTTTTACTTTTTTTTTTTAGGTAGCATATTACTCTTATCAAGTGCATAATTTGAATTGAGCCACCCACATCCAAGTGTTTATAGCGGGCACAATTAGGTTGTAGCTGAAGGCAGTGCGAGTTTCTCTCAGTGGGGCAGTATGGTGTTCAGTGGGGGAGAGGATGTGGCACTATGGCCAGAGCTGTCGAATTTGGAACTGGGGAACTGGGTTCAACCTTCATGACCAGTCCACCAGACCACTCTACTGAGGGAGCATATTCCCATGCTAGACCTTACAAGGCCCCACTAGACCTTAGAAGGCTTGATGTCTTAGCACAAGCAGGTGTACCCTAGTGGTGTCAATTGTGAGTTAACCTTGAAGGCCTGTCCACCACAATCCATACTGAAGTTAATCTCCAATCTTGCGGGCAGGCCTACGAAGCAGCACACCCTAGAGCAACAATGATCCAGTCACTGTGACTGTCACTGAGGTCACATGAACCTTGAGCAGGTTAGGGCGGTGCGAACGGTGTGACCGCACAGGGTACCTATTTCGGGTGGATGCATAGTGTTTGCAAGTATATTATGGTTTTAAAAAAAAACTTGCTGCCTCCTTCCTGGCCTCCAGCAATTTTCAGAAACAATAAAAATGTCATGATAACTTCGGTGATTAATGTTCTTCCTAGAGAGAGATCCGAGTTTTGTCTAGTGGAAGGGTTGACTCCTGGAAAGGTAGCACGGAGGGTCAATGTCCCTGCTGCAAAGAACATGTACCATGCAGATCACAAAGTGCACTGCTTTAATGGGGGGACCATGATGAATGGTCATTTAATGTCAGCTATAGATGATGGATCCCTGAACAGTGTCATGTATGTGCATGTTTGCATTGTGCTGAGGGGATTACCAGGTAATTGTTCACGCAGCTCTCTGATGGATGTCACATGCGGTTTTTCTGAGTCCCCAGATAGATCATGCAGTCTGTGTGTTCTCTTTTGTACTGCCAGTCACTGGTGTATTCAACTGTGTAGCCTTAGACCGTGTCATGTATGTGCATGTAACTTGCATGATCGAGGTAATTATTAGCGGAGATACTACGTGTCTCTTGGTCCTCTTTCAAGTGCTTGCCGTCCTTTTTCCCCAGCAAACCCCCCCCAGGGGCGGCAATCTGAGGGATAGCCCCGGGCGCCACAAGCTCTAGCTACGCCGTTGTGTGCTCCTACAGGTGAAAGGGTGCTAGGTGCACCTAGTTGGGGGCCTTGTATGCAAATAGATGAGAGGGTACATGCCTGAGCAGTACGTGAAAATGTGTTTTGAGAAAGGTTGTTACATACAGGTTACAAGGCTACAAGCACACAGAAAAGAATGTCTGAAAGCCGACATACGAGATGGGATTATGAGCGGAGAGATGAAGGGGATCCACAGGCACACATGGATACCCATAAATCCGAAGCTCTCTAGTTTAAGTTTGAATAGCTTGGTTGGTTCTGTTGAGAGGCATAGAGCACACGACTGAAACCGATACAAGTGTACAAAAAGTAGTGGCTCCCGGCTGCACACAGATGATAGATACAATGTGGATGCAGGTAATATGAATGTTTGCATACAGTTAAAAGGGGAAAGATATACAAAGGGGAAGTATAGCGAGTTGCATATGGGCAAAAATGTGGCTAGGTGCACATTGGTGATTGCATCCTGTGTCCACACATAGAAGAGATGTGGCCACAAGATTCACACTGGTGGGATACCACTTAATGAAGAAAGATGGTAAAGCACTAGCTGCACTCCAGTGAGGCATATCTACACACACACACAGGGGGTTTCACTGGTTCAAAATGTATAAAAAGGTTTTCTGTTGAGTACCACCTATTGATAACTTTCAAGAGGCAATTCATTTTAAGGCATGAACTATATATAAGGCAGACATAATTCATATAGGTAATGGGTGTCCACAGCAGGTCCAGGAAGGCCCGCTCCATGCCAGATTTTTAATATCCCCATAAAACAAAATGGGTATCCTAAACATATGAAGTTATTTTAGACAATTACATTTTATGATTCAAAGTTAGATATATAATACACAAATGAGGAATTAAGTTAAAATGCTTATCCCAAAATAGGCACACAGATTTCCTATGTATAAAGTCAGATTTGACTGAAGGAAAACCAAAGGATTGGAAATCCTGTGTAAAGAGAGTGACTGCACCTTTGGTCGCCAAATTTGCTCTTGGGGCTCTATAGATGCATTCTGGGTGTAGATTGGCTCCTATAAGGAGAGATTACACTTATATACAAGCCGGGGTCACCCTTTGATTAATGGTTATGTTATTATGAGTCGTGCAGGCATATTGAGTTTTGCCTGGCATCTACCAGTTTTGCCATGACAAATGAAGATTGTGACTGCACTTTTGAAACTGTATTTTGATCATTGGAGTTATGTCTAGGCTTGTTCTAGTTGTGCATAGGCAAATGAGGTTGACATATGGCAGCAAGCTCAGGGTAGGAGTCTGTTCCAGAACATTTGAAGCTATGTTTAATGATGGGTGTAGCTGGTCTATGATGGCTGTTCTCTTGGTCTATGATGACTGCCCTTATGCTCAATTATAGTTGTCCTCTCAGTGTATACTGCTAGCCTTTTGTGGTTGAGCCCCTGGAACATGATTACAACAGCCTATGGAATGTGGGTGATAACTAAAGCACTTTAGTATACCCTTGTTATTTTTCAGTATCACAAATATTGGGTTTTATTTTTAACTTTTTCATTGATGTCACTTTTGTTAATGACACCAGGATCAATGCTTATGCAACATCACTTTCTGTGAAACCACCAGGGTCATAGGTGTAAAGATGTGGCTTCATGCGAAGTCACTAGGGTCAAAGGGCATGTGATGTTTCTTCTGCTACCCCTGGTAATTAGGTGAATCCAAGTCCATGGCTGTCAGTCGTTTTTTGAGATGGGGTTTCCAGCTTCCCTCAAATTTATAATATTTTATCAGAGATTGAGAAATGAGGAGCATACGCAGAGCAGACGGGCCGAAGGGCTGAAAGTGCAAGGGTACACACCAACTCAGGGAAAAGCAGCCAACTGATAAGTATCAGAGGAGCTAGTAGAAAAAGTAAGCCCCTTATTGTTAGTGTGCTGTCCAGCACAAAATGGTGGCTTCAATTAATAAAAAAAGTTGTTAGCACTCATGAAGGCATGCTTATGAACTTCTTTTACCAGCAAAATACATTGCCAGCATGGACTGATGCCTCTGGACCTGGAACTGCCAAAAGTGCTTGTTGCTAAAGTTACCTATCTCTGGGTCTTAATGCAGTGAATGAGACACAAAAAGGCAGGTGTGAATCAGAGGTGGCTGGTGGGCAGAGGGTGTATAGATAAAAACACCAACCAGATAAGTACCTGTGCATCCAAAAAATAAACGGCATTACTAACTGAGCCAAGGAATTGATTATATCCGATTAGCTCTGATGACTAAGACTCTGATTATGAGCAGGTTGGAGTTCCCTTGTTGAAACCCCTTTTGGAGAGTGGTAGGAATTCAGAGCTGGTTGATAATTAGTGCACCCTGTAGTTATCAGATGTGTTAAATACTTCACCCTTCATTACACTTCAGTAGATGAAACCTGACAGATTTTTTTTCGGGGAAAAACAGCGCATTATGTCTTGTAACACACAATTTTTTGTGCGTTAAGCATCAAAATATGCATGTTATTCCCAAAAACTTGAAATAGGTGCTATGTTTCAGATCTGATAAATTTCGACTCCACAGTGTTAGATTTTATCATTAATATATATCAGAAAAAGAGTCAGGTCAAGTACGCTCCCCTGTGAACCTCCCCATGTCTATTTTATGGTTGTACGATGGTACAATGCAGGTAAAGACATTATATGCCTTTACCACGCATTTTTTACCACGCATGTTTTTACCACAAACAGGCTTTTACAACGCATGCCGTTAACACAAATTGTTTTTATATATAAAAACTATGTATTTGTGAGGGGACCCCCAACTTACCCTAAATCCGTGGTAAAGGCACGTGTTGTAAAGGCATGCACATTGTAAAAATGTGTGTTCTAAAAAATGTGTGGTGAAGGCACAAAGAGGTAAAAACCTCGTTATAAAGGCTGTTTCCCCTATTTTATCTGGGAGTTCGCTATGTGGCTCCCATCGGACTTGGTCATAGTTGTTTTTGTACACTTCAATTAGCAGTAATGATAGTCAATGGTGGACACCATTCTACCTTTGTCCTTCCCATAGTTTTATCAGGGAGACCAGGTCAAAGGCTGACCTCAGAACAACAAAGGTGCCATAGGTAACCAGTCAATATATCTACTGTATTCTACTTCACCAAATGAAGCGAAAGACTTGGTTAACCCAACTCACTTACATCCAAAAGCCTCCCGAAGATGAGTTACTATTTGGTTTTCCTCTATTCAAATATTCACAGAATATCTTTAGTAGGTTATATTGCAGGTTAATTTAGGGGTAATTTGTAGGACTTGAATGTAACCCCTTTTTGTGTATCGGACAGGGGCTTCTCCTTCATTGGAGCGGAGAAGCGTTGTCCTCCTTAATTGCCACCCAAAGCCCTCATCGGCCTGTCCTGAACCAAGTGTCAGGATGGGGCGGGACCTGCTGAGTGAAAGCAGAGAGGAGTGGTGGGCGTAGGGCTGCCTTTGCACTCTTTGGCTGGCCGCCTTGCAACAGCAAGCCAGACATGCCCACTTTAAACCTCTCAATCAGCTGGGTTGAAAGCAAGTGCAGACCTCCAGTGCGCTGGGGATCGCTGAGTGAGGCAACTCCTTCCAATCAGGGTGCTTCTCACATGCTGGTTAACAGCATGTAAACAGTGCCAGCATTCAGTTCCTCCATGAGTGAAAGAAGATGCCCGGAATGAAGGACGCCGTGTTCAGGTAAGTATTTGATTTTCATATGTCATTTTGCATGAAAGTGTCCAGGAAAGGAACCCCTCAGGTCATGCTATTAACAGTTTATCTGCATAGGGCCTACATAAAATCACCACTGACATAAATAATTCACCAGGAATTTTATCTCAGTCAGTAACATTCCCTATTTTCTGAGCATTTTTAGCCTTGATCATGTCTATCATTAAAAACCGTATTAGCAAATCCTGATCATACTCAATAGAAGCAGAAAGGTGCCTACTTGGAAAGGCGGAGGAGGATCTGCTAGGGAACTGAGCTAAATATCAAATTTCTCTGCTTTAGTCATTTTTTAAATGCCTGGGAAACAAAGAGGAGTTATCAAACACAAGAAGATGATGGACGTAGTGTTGAAACTTTTCAAACCCTTAACCATGGTCTAGAGATCTGGGTTAAATCCAAAGCTCTTTTCCTCACCATGTCACCTCACTTTGGACCCAGCCATATGCAAATTAGTCTTGACCCTGCTCAACATGGAAAAGTCCAACCTGAACTGCCAGGTCAGGGCCTCCCTTGACAAAAAACAAGCATCCTGAGACCGGTTTTGGGATATCACCCCTCATCATCTATCCTTCCTTGAATTCAATGTTATAGTGAGCATCCATCATCTTTTTGTGTTGCAAATTCCACCCTAAGTGGGAAAGGTATGCCCAGACATGGGTCCCAGGCTCTCTATGTCACTGGATTCAAGCCAGCCTGGACCAGGATGCTTGGGTTCTGGTCCAGGGATGACATAGCCTTGTAGTTCTGGCTGGACTGTTTCTACGGGGAGAAGAGTAAAGACTGCTTTGCATGTGGCTGGATCCGTACTGGGTTAGCGTGGCGAGCAAAAAATGAAGAACTTAATGCAGATCTGTGACTAGGGGTGAATGTTTGACAAAGTTAAGCATGCCATCCATCATCTTTTTGTGTTGCGAAATAAAGAGTAGTTAGCATCATCTAAATCTACAAATCAGTGAGGACCCATAATTTGATAACTGGTATTAAATATAGGTTTATTACTTAATCAAAGCCAAACTGATGTATACAAGAATATATTGTAAAATACAAATTTGCTACTGGCAACCTCAGTAACATAAGAATACAAGGAATTCAGTAATGGCAATGCAGAAAATAAGAAACAAAATATTGTGATCAGTATATGATTTCTGGTCTGATTGCCTACACATGACTAAATCTAAATTACCTAAACTAAGCTGAAATAAGTAGCACTAATTAGGGAAACTCTAATTGGATTCAGTAAAGCATGAAAGTGTCAGCATTGTAAAGGCTTCTGTAGAAGTCTAAATCAAGAGAATTGCATACCATAAAGCCCACAACAGAGATATACCAATAGTCTGTACCACTCTGAGTCTAATGGGAATATTACTAAAACTAAAAATATGACCACTAATATAAACTTCACAGAATCTTCGAGAATCCCACATCATGTGTCTTAGTACCTTTTCACTTTCTCAAAGTAAAACTTGTCAGTTTCATCCGATACACCCTTCTATCCATCCAAACATCAGATCGTGCTTGGATTCCTCCAGACTCCTTGCATCAGATCATCCCTTTGTTCGTTAGCACATTTCGTCCTTGCTCTCTCATACACAATGTGCCTTTCACTAACTATGAGATCATGTGAATGCACCTGCAAATAAGAGGAAAACATTGCAACCCTATCAACTTTCACATTGAAGGTGAAACATGCTTAAGGCCTCTGGTCAACTTAACGTAGCAAATCACTTCAGTACCCATGCTAAAGGCATAATTATAGATACACATACAGTTATAAAATAAATACATGATACTATTTAAATGAATACATAATATAATTATTATATGCAAATTACTTCAAGCTGCATAAATGCAGATATGTATGAAAATTGCAATTTGGTATTACTACTAAGTCTGGGTGGTGAACTTCGCTTGCGGAGTTTGCAGTTTTCCACACTGCGTTACGTGCAGCTTGCAGAGTTCCGAAGAAGGTTTTTTCCTCACTCGCGCTTATCAACATCGAATTGTCGAGCACAAGTGTCAAAAATCCAACTCATTGTGAGATTTTTCCTCATTCCTGCTCGTCAACGTCAAGTTGGCGAGCTCGAACGAAGGAAATCAACCTATCGGCAAGATTTCCAAACGCGGGCGATCGGATTTCTCAATGCGAGTGGCTACGCATGCTCTTGACCGCTCACATTGAAAAAGCTGCCACTCGAGTGGAAAATCTGCTCGAGCGGCAGAAAGGAAGCAGCTGTGCATGGTGCCGTTCACGATAATTTCACAGCCCAGACAAACACCCAGCACTGAAAATTACCACGAACTGCATTTTTCTAACACACTCCACCACTTGGGGAGCTCAAAGAGCTACTATGCACCAAAAGATAACAAAACTGCACTGGCAAAAATACCATGACGTCCCTATCCATTGAATATTAACACCAAACAAATTTCGGAGGAAACAATTGGTGTTAGGAATAGCGTATGATATTCGTAAGGTAACGTGTAATTCAATACAAATTACACTGTTTATCATTTGCAGGCAATCCCTAAATAGGAATCATAAGAACAGATGCGAGTATTATAGATTCTAATTCCTCACCGTTTTTTTACACAGTACTTTAAATGCACTAAATTACCAATTATCCTGCAGGCTATTCTCCCATTCTCACTGAACTTGATGGACATCCTCAGTTTGGACAATAAGTCCCATCCTAGTATATTGGCTGGGGAGGATGGACAGAACAATACCTGTTTTCTGACCTTATTTCCTTCTATCTCCAGTTTGAGGGGTTCCGTGAGAGGGACCATGGCTGGGATCCTGAGATCCCCTATATCTTAGCAGTAGTCTTTGATATAGGGGCTTCTCCTTCCCATAGGCAATACTTATCTGCCCCTGTATCCACCAGGAAGCGGTATAGTGTTTTGCTTATGAGCACTGTGACCATGGGGCTCTCCTCAAGGCTTTTATGCTGCAAGTGGGTTAAGCATGTTCTTACGCACCTGGGTGGTCTTTGATGAACGCTCCCTCTCTGCCCCCTGGGTTGGCCGACCCCATTCTAGACTTTCGCCTTCGCTATCAGATTCAGCGGAGCTGGAGCCTTCCTCTTTGCTGTTGCTATCTCTATGGCTGTTTATGATGCATGTTAGGGTCACTACTTGGTCGGCCCACATTCTTAACAAGGTCATTTGCATGTATCTCTCTTGACCCTTATGTCTGGTTTAAATGAAAGGTTGGGTGAAGTCTATAATGTTGATATCAATGTTCCCCTATCAGGACAGGGGAATGCGTGTATCCTAGTATGGGCATGCCATTCACAGGATTGTCTCTCTAGTCTCCAAGCCTGCTTGGGGACCTTCACTTTCATGTGGTATAGTGGAGTCTCAATGACAGAGTGGGAAACTTGTTTGTTTTAAAGGTTTGCAAAGTTTGGGTTATTTTTAGGTTTTCTTAAAATCAGTTGCCAGTTCTACTCTTATTTGAGGGAACTGTGTACACGGGGTGGTACCAAATACACAATTTACTGGTCACGAGCTCAAAAACAACCTGATGCAAAAACAAAAAATTGGTTAACATTAAAAAAGAGACAATAATGCAATGTAGCAATAACAACCTGTAACAAAAGTGCAATTGTTAGTTCAGAGCAGTGCTGATTGTTTTTCAGCAGAAAACTAGCAATCATGAACTTCCGATCTGATAAAAGATGGTCATTATCGCCTAAGAGCCTAGACTTACTAACACAACATAACATTTAAACATGCAGCATGATTTGCAGAATTTCAACAGCACCACAACATCAATAGACGCATAAAAATGGAAAAAAATCTAATATATATTAAAAAGGTTGACAAAAAAAATGGTTACTTTGTCCCAAAACTGAGCCCTCTCCTAATGCCTATAGCCCGTGAAGAGGGGATGCTCTGCAAAGTACGCGGGGCTAGGTGAACCTGATAGTCTGTGATTATCAGCTTGACGGACAAAAATTAACAAAGATTTAAGCAAAGAAAAAGGAATAACCTGATAACTATCAGCCCACTGTGGCCTGACACAAGCTACACCTGATTCACCAAGGTCATAATTTCCCCAAATTTCTGAATTACACCCTATATTACATGCAGGGGTTGTGCATATCACTGCCTAAAGCCCTATGATCGAAGCGGAGAGAAAAAGGGAAAAATATCTCACTTCTTTCACGTGCTATCAGTTTTGGATTCGATAGCCCTAAGAACCTTTGTAACTAAAAAATCAAGTTTGAGATGTTGGCTCTATGTCATACCCATAGCCTATATGAACAGACTTGACACCAAGCCCAGTGGTCCAAGCTATCCCTTGCTTACACCTGTAGATAAGGCAATTCCTGTTCCCGCCCAAGGTCAGGCTATCCCTTGCTAACACCCTGGGATGAGGCAAACCCTGTTCCATTCTCAAGGTCAGGTTATCCCTTCCTAAAATCCGGGGATAAAATGGACCTTGTTCCACACCGAAGGTCAGGCTATCCCTTACTAGCACCCTGGGATGAGGCGAACTGGTTCACTGACAAAATATCGATGTTAAAAATATAGTAGTAAAAAATATCGATGCACAAATATAGAATGCATAAATATAGACTCCCTATACTTAAACAAGTAAGTACCAAAAAATTTGGAAAAAATATCGATGTAAAAAATATAGTTGTACAAAATATAGAATTTTATATACATATATATTCACTGAAAAAACCATAGGTTTCAGGGGCGTTATAGTTAGTTGGACATTTCAGTCGAACAAAACCATTGAAATTCCCCCGTTATAGTAACTCGCGCGCCCGCAATGCACTGCTGATGACGTCACATATTACATCACTCATCATGACATGGTCCGTGACATCACTCATGACATAACTCATGACATCTCAAATGACATCACTGATGACCATGTCATCTGTGATGTAATATGTGACATCATCAGCAGTGCATTACGGGTGTGCAAGTTATAGTTAGCTGACCTAATTATAACGGGGGAATTTCAATGGTTTTGTATGAGTGAAATGTCCAACTAACTATAATGCCCCTGAAACCTATGGTTTTTTTCAGTTAATTTCTAAGGTTTTTTTTAAATGCTAATTCCTAACTATAACATGCCTGAAACCTCTGGTTTACTCAGTGAATTTCAAAGGTTTTTTAAATGCTAATTTCTAACTATGCCTGCAGAGATAGGACATGTGAAGAAAGAAGAAAAAACGCACAGAATGAAAAAAAAGAAATGCAGAAAGAAGCAACAGAAGTCCTCAAAGATGAAGAAAAGTGCAGGAAGAAGGAAAACGTGCAGAAAGAACAAACAAAAGAGCAGAAAGAAGCCTTGTTGCAAAATCATCCTGTACCCTCATCTTTTTCAGACGGATACTGGTGGTAACTGAGTCTGACTAACCAGTCCTAGAGCCAGTGCTATGTTAAAAGACACTTAGAATACAGTGGAAACACCTATATACACTAGGGAACACAATGCATTGGGGTCCCCCTGTGATTAGCATGACCTCTTCTGTAAGCACCTAGTATATTATAGGGCAGGGGGATTAAAACTACCTCTTAAAATGCTCCGCAGGGCGTGTTTGCACATGTCACCTCAGGCCCCGTCCCCTCCCTTCACCACTGTGCAAACACGCTCTGTGGCCATTTTAAGTTGGGAGATTTAGTCCCCTTGAATCCTGAGGGTCCCTAAGGTCCAACTAGCCCACTAGGTACCTCCAGTAAGTGCCACAGAGCTGCTCTGGAGAGAGGTGTAAAAAGGGTCACGGCCTAGTCCACCTCTCTGCAACGCAGCGCAGTGGCGCTTACTGGAAGCACCTGGTGGGCTAGTACGCCCCCAGGCACCCTCAGGATTGAAGGGGAATTATTTCCCCAACTTAAAATGCGCCACAGAACGTGTTTGCACACATCACCTCAGGCCCCGTCCCCTCCCTTCCCCACTGTGTAAACACGCCCTGTGGCCATTTTAAGTTGGGAGATTAAGTCCCCTTGAATCCTGAGGGTCCCTAGGGTCCAACTAGCCCACTAGGTACCTCCAGTAAGCACCACAGAGCTGCTTTGCAGAGAGATGTAAAAAGGGGCAAGGCCTAGACCACCTCTCTGCAACGCAGCGCAGTGGCGCTTACTGGAAGCACCTGGTGGGCTAGTTGGCCACCAGGGTCCCTCAGGATTGAAGGTGAATTATTTACCCAACTTAAAATGCGCCACAGGGCGTGTTTGCACACGTCACCTCAGGCCCCGTCCCCTTCCTTCACCACTGTATAAACACGCCCTGTGGCCGTTTTAAGTTGGGAGATTAAGTCCCCTTGAATCCTGAGGGTCCCTAGGGGCAAATTAGCCCACTAGGTACGTCCAGTAAGCGCCATTGCAGAGAGGTGTAAAAAGGGGCACGGCCTGCACCACCTCTTTGCAATGCAGCGCAGTGGCGCTTACTGGAAGCACCTGGTGGGCTAGTTGACCCCAGGGTCCCTCAGGATTGAAGGGGAATTAGTTCCCCAACTTAAAACATGCCACAGGGCGTGTTTGCACATGTCACCTCAGGCCCCGTCCCCTCCCTTCACCACTGTGCAAACACGCTCTGTGGCCATTTTAAGTTGGGAGATTTAGTCCCCTTGAATCCTGAGGGTCCCTAAGGTCCAACTAGCCGACTAGGTACCTCAAGTAAGTGCCACAGAGCTGCTCTGGAGAGAGGTGTAAAAAGGGTCACGGCCTAGTCCACCTCTCTGCAACGCAGCGCAGTGGCGCTTACTGGAAGCACCTGGTGGGCTAGTACGCCCCCAGGCACCCTCAGGATTGAAGGGGAATTATTTCCCCAACTTAAAATGCGCCACAGAACGTGTTTGCACACATCACCTCAGGCCCCGTCCCCTCCCTTCCCCACTGTGTAAACACGCCCTGTGGCCATTTTAAGTTGGGAGATTAAGTCCCCTTGAATCCTGAGGGTCCCTAGGGTCCAACTAGCCCACTAGGTACCTCCAGTAAGCACCACAGAGCTGCTTTGCAGAGAGATGTAAAAAGGGGCAAGGCCTAGACCACCTCTCTGCAACGCAGCGCAGTGGCGCTTACTGGAAGCACCTGGTGGGCTAGTTGGCCACCAGGGTCCCTCAGGATTGAAGGCGAATTATTTACCCAACTTAAAATGCGCCACAGGGCGTGTTTGCACACGTCACCTCAGGCCCCGTCCCCTTCCTTCACCACTGTATAAACACGCCCTGTGGCCGTTTTAAGTTGGGAGATTAAGTCCCCTTGAATCCTGAGGGTCCCTAGGGGAAAATTAGCCCACTAGGTACGTCCAGTAAGCGCCATTGCAGAGAGGTGTAAAAAGGGGCACGGCCTGCACCACCTCTTTGCAATGCAGCGCAGTGGCGCTTACTGGAAGCACCTGGTGGGCTAGTTGACCCCAGGGTCCCTCAGGATTGAAGGGGAATTAGTTCCCCAACTTAAAACATGCCACAGGGCGTGTTTGCACATGTCACCTCAGGCCCCGTCCCCTCCCTTCACCACTGTGTAAATGCGCCCTGTGGCTGTTCTAAGTTGAGAGATTAAGTCCCCTTGAATCCTAAGGGTCCCTAGGGTCAAACTAGCCCACTAGGTACCTCCAGTAAGCGCCACAGAGCTGCGTTACAGAGAGGTGTAAAAAGATGCGTGGCCTCAGAACACCTGTCTGCAATGCAGCTCACTGGCGCATATTGGAGATACCTGTTGGGCTAGTTGGCCCTCAGGGACCCTCAGTATTGAAGGGGAATTAATTCCCCAACTTACAACTCGCCAGGGGGCGCGTTTGCACAGTGGTGAAGGAAGGGGGCGGGGCCTGAAGTGACATGTGTGAAAACACGCCCTGTGGCGCGTTTTAAGTTGGGGAATTAATTCCCTTTCAATATTCAGTGAATATATATATGAAGTACAAAAGTTCACCGTCGTCACAACCACACGCCCTGGGTGACTCCTTTCACGGTGGTGAACCGCGCTTCCCAGCAAGACCAGAATTTTGTCAGCCGACACAATACAGGAGCACACTCGAGTACGTGAGTAATTTTCTTTTATTCGTGTAGAGCTCCCCTCAGCGCTGACAGATGCGTTTCGCCACTCTGGCTTTGTCAATGTCAGTTTGTTTTACAAAGTACCACCATTTTAAAGTGAAACAGTGCAGTAAAAATTGGTTAACATAAAAGACAGCTTAATACATGAATAATGTTTTGCTTTTGTGTCAGCCATCTTAACATTCTCTGTGGCATTATTTTAACCCCTTCCCTGTGGGGCTAATTCCCCCACGGTGCAGGGGGTCCGCGGCGCCGCTGTGCTCGTGACGAGCTCAGCTCGTCATGACTCACAGTGGAGCTGTGCTCATGACGAGCTAAGCTCATCACGACCCCGCACACTGATTCATTCTCCCGCACAGGCGGGAATTTATCGCGCGTGGGCGGGCCGCAGCCGTTATGACGAGCTGAGCTCGTCATGAGCACAGCTCCACTGTGACTCATGACGAGCTGAGCTTGTCATGAGCATGGAAGGGGTTAAAGAATGATAATCCTTATACTCATCCTCTATGTTTATGGAACATGGTGTATGAATTCCAAAATCTGAACAATGTTCACATATTTCATAAATGAAAAGATTGTAAATCATATAAGAAAAATTGTATGTGAACAATTTTTAAAGAGAAAACAGATATTTTTTCTCTCTAAAAAATATTGTTATCATCTATGAAGCCTTATAATTATTATTATTATTATTTATTTTTTCCGTGCTTCAAGGTTTTTGGAATTATGACCATTAAACCAAACAATTCAGCCATGAATGGGCATTGATTATCCAAAACAAGAGGATCTCCAGTTAAAAAATGAAGAAAGCAGACAGAGGCCATATATCCACCAGTTCATAACTGAACATCCAGTTCTATATATTGGTCACGAGCCTCACCCAAAAGGGGGAGGCACACAAGAAACAGCATTTCCTCATCAAAACTAAGACCTAGATTTTGTAACAATACTATATACAAAGCATTAAAAGAAAGAAACATCCAAGTCACAATACGTCAACAATTATGTGTATCTAAGGGATGTAAAGAATGGCAGCAGACAGGGAATAAGAAATAATAATCAAAGAACCAGTAACTTCAGACACTGTCTGTCAATCTTTTTCCCATCACAAAACCGATCTGTCTGAATTGTTGTAAATCCCTTAGCTCTGTAGATCATAACCCAAATATAGCCATGTATATATGCAACTCACAGTGTAACTCATCATCACCTAATAGCCCATGAATCATGGACCTAATTCTAAGTGGGCCCATAGCACCTCAACGTTGTTCAAACCCTGGGGGGCTATGGTACCAAGTTCAATGAGATATTTAGACTCTAAGGAACGCAATCTCTTGACCCTGTGTCCCCCCTCTTTCATGTTTGGGGATCTGATCTAAACAATAAAAGGTTAAAAGATCACAATTGATTTTATGAGTGTCTTCGAAGAGGCGAGCCACAGGACAACTACTATCTTTTTTGGCAATCTCCTGCATGTGTTCCAACTCGCGCTTCTTGGCAGGATGTATAGTACTGCCTATATACCTTTTCTTACAGGGGCATTCCAAACAGTATATGGTGAAATCAGAGTTACAATTGAGTAATTCATTGATGTTCCTAATGGATTTTGAATCTTTTCCTTTCTTCTCATGACTATATTTACAAGCCTTGCATTTCATGCAAGGAAAGAACCCAGAATTTAAAATAAAACGCAGTGGTCCAGCACTCCACACAAAGTCAACGATGGTCAAGTTCAACAAGATTGAAATCCATTCAGCAGGTCTTTATTTAAAGGTTCTTTATTCTTAATCTTCTTAAAATGTACCCGTCCGTAGCCAACGCATTTTGTCCCTAAAAGTGTTGTGAAGAACCGCACGAAGGACGCAGACTGTTTCACACATTACTAATGGAGACTGGCTCACGCCGCTAACGCTCGCGGTGAGCGCTTATTATAATTTGATCCCCCACTTATAGGGAGAACGATTTCGGAAAGTACCGAAGTTTTGGATGGCTGTTCTGGGATAGAGTGATTTGTCACCAGCACTGCCCGGAGGAATATTTAGAAAAATTCACTGACACTATATTTGCCCTGAAAAAGTCCTTAGGGAAGAAACGCGTTGGCTACGGTTGTGTACATTTTAATCATTTTAGATCTTTTATACGTTATCAAAGGCTGGATGGGAATTTGATTCTTGAGAAGGTTTGTCTGTTTTAAGGATGTGCCAGTTTTTTTGGAACATCTGGACTATTTTGGAAGACTGCGTGTTAAAACGTGTGATCATACATGTTGGTTCAGTTTGTTGAGGGATGTTAATTCCTCTGATAGTTTTTGGAGCATTTTTTGCTGTTGTACAGAGAGAATTATTTGAGTAACCCCTAGCTTTAAATCGACTACATGCTTCATTCTTTGCTATAGTATAGTCCTCCTCAGTGGAACAGTTTCACTTCATGGGCAAAAGCTCCCCCTAAGCGATATTATTAAACATACTTTTTGGATGGAAGCTATTGGCGTGGAGCAAAGCATTGCCAGCCGTAGGTTTCCTGTACAATCGGGTTAAAATCTCAGCATTATTGACATAGACTTCTAGGTCCAGATAGAAAACCTGAGCGCTGCTTATTTGTCCGCTAAATGCCAGATTCAGATTAAAAATTTTTATAAACTCTTCAGCCGAGGAGTGTGAACCCTTCCATACGATGAAAAGATCATCGATGTAGCGGGTCCAAAATGTGACCTTATCCAACCGCCGTTCCGGCACTTTCCTCCAGGCTACGTGCTCATCCCACCAGCTAACGAAAAGGTTTGCATAGCTGGGGGCATAGCATGTGCCCATGGCGGTACCGCGTTGTTGCCTTTATAGCTGCCCTGCAATAATAAATATATTATTTTCTAATCAAAATGCTAGGATTTTAAGAAGGATATCATTATGTTTTTTGAACTTCAGTGGGCGCTTGTCTAAAAACCATTTAACAGAAGAAATCCCTTGATCATGATTTATACAGGTGTATAAACTGGCAATATCCAGCGTAATGAGCAGCATGTCTGGTTCCCACTTAACACCTTCAATTAATCCCAAAAAGTCTTGTGTATCTCCGATATAGGAGCTAAGATTTTTTACCCAAAGTGCATATATATATATTTATCAATACCATCAACATATAATTAAAAAAAACTTTCTGTTATAAATTAAAGCATTAAACTATTTAAAAATCTTCACCTTAAATTTCACACTCCAGTGAGTACAACAGTAGGGAAAGTGTTGGATAGCGAAGGGGTAAAAATTACTACTCTCACTCCAGTGAGTGTAACAGTAGGGAAAGTGTTGGATAGTAGAGGGATAACATTTACTATTCCCACTCCAGTAAATGTAAAAGTAGGGAAAGTGTTGGATAGTGGAGGGGTAAAAATTACTATTCCCACTCCAGTGAGTGCAACAGTAGGGAAAGTGTCGGATAGCGGAGGGGTAAAATTATTATTCCCACTCCAGTGAGTGTAACAGTAGGGAAAGTGTTGGATAGTGGTGGGATACAATTTACTATTCCCACTCCAATAAATGCAAAAGTAGGGAAAGTGTTGGATAGTAGAAGGATAACATTTATTATTTCCACTCCAGTGAGTGCAACAGTAGGGAATGTGTTGGATAGCGGAGGGGTAGAAATTACTATTCCCACTCCAGTGAGTGCATCAGTAGGGAAAGTGTTGGATAGTGGAGGGGTAAAAATTCCTATTCCAACTCCACTGAGTGCAACAGTAGGGAATGTGTTGTATAGCGGAGGGGTAAAAATGACTACTCCCACTCCAGTGAGTGCAACAGTAGGGAATGTGTTGTATAGCGGAAGGGTAGAAATTACTATTCCCACTCCTGTGAGTGCAACAGTAGGGAAAGTGTTGGACAGCGGAGGGGTAAAAATTACTATTCCAACTCCACTGAGTGCTACAGTAGGGAATGTGTTGGATAGTTGAGGGGTAAAAATTACTACTACCACTCCAGTGAGTGTAACAGTAGGGAAAGTGTTGGACAGCGGAGGGGTAAAAAATACTATTCCCACTTAAGTGAGTGCAACAATAGGGAAATTGTTGATTAGCGGAGGGGTAGGAATTACTATTCCCACTCCAGTGAGTGCAACAGTGGAGAAAGTGTTGGATAGTGGTGGGATAAAATTTACTATCACCAGTCCAATAAGTGTAAAAGTAGGGAAAGTGTTGGATAGTGGAGGGGTATAAATTACTATTCCCACTCCAGGGAGTGCAACAGTAGGGAAAGTGTTGGATTGCAGAGGAGTAACAATAAATATTTCACTCCATTCAGTTTAAAATTAAAAACAATAAAAATCTTAACAACAATAAAAATATTCAAAAAACAAAATAAGTTCAAAAATATATAAATATGTTACAAATTCAAATACAAATATATTTAATATTACATTTTTAAAACACACATATTATAATGTTAAATACATATAACAAATACCAACGAATATTATATTAAATAAAATAAAAACGAATTCCCCCAAAAATAAATATTTTTAATTAAAAATTATTTAGAAACAAAAACATTACTTAGTACATACATATTTTTTTTTATTTCCTACCCTATAACACTACACAATCCACAACTCACATCTAAATAAAAAAATGTACTTTCTCAACTAACATAAATAATTACCAATTAAAGAAATATTATTTAAAAAACAAATTAAAACTCATAAAAATTATTTACCAGCCCACACTTTAACCCTATAATCCCCACAACCCAAAACTAAAATGAAACTGTATTTTCAATCAAAAAACTAATAGCATTTAACAACTAATTATAAAGTAAGTGAAATTAATTCACTCCCGCACTGTGCTCCTATAACAATAAAACCCACACACAAAAAAGTAAACACTCTAATTAAATATAAATTAATTAATGTATTAATATTAACAATCAACTAATTTGTAATTAATTAAACAAAAATTACTTCCCACCCTTTAGCCCATAACCGCACAACCCACACCTAAAATTAATTACACAAATTCCATATTTCACTTTTGATTAATTAATTAATAATAATTAACACCTAATTATTAATTAATTAAAAATAAAATACTTCCCACCCTTTACCCCTAAAAACCTCACGAACTGCACCTAAAATTAATTACACAATATTCGTAATTAATTTCCTATCAATAAATTAATATTAATTAAGAACTAATTATTAATTTATTAAATATAAATTACTTCTCACCCTTTACCTCATAAACCCCACAACCCACACCTAAAACAAATCACACAATTACCAGAATTAATTATCAATTAATTAGTTAATATAAATTAACATCAAATTATTAATTAATTAAACATAAATTACTTCCCACCCTTTACCCCTTTAAAACCCACAACACGCACCTAAAAAGATTACACAATTACCATATTTAATTATCAATAAATAATTAATATTTATTAACAACCAAATAATAATTAATAACAAATAAATTACTTCACCCAATTAACGCTATAAAATCTAAATTAAATAAATTTAAAAAATCATTAATTTATTATAATTACATTACTCACCACCCTATTCCCCTATAAACCCACAACCCGCTATGGAACTAAAAAATGCAAAATGTAATTAAAATAAAATTAACAACTACTAAAAATGTAACACATATATTAAAAAAATTAAGCAATACTTATACAAAAAAACATACATCACATACATTTAAAATATAAATTAAAATACATAACACTAGTAAAAAAAATCAATATTTTAAACATCTATATTTTTGCAAACAATATTAATGACTCCAATAAATTTACCTTGTATTCGATATTCTTGACCACGATATTCTTGCTGTTGATAGTTCTGAATCACAATATTTCCAACTCGATTTTTGTGTAAGTCGACATTTCCAACTCGATATACGTCTCTGCACCAGGTGAACCCTGTGCTCTACACCCAAGGTAGCTATCTTTACCTTTTTCTAGTGTCCTGGCCAGGGTATAAACAAAAGTGATCTACTTGCTTGTTGTAGTTTGCCATATGCCACAAGTTGGTACTGAGGATAAGATGAAGTCTCTTACCCTATGAGGGATGTCTCAGAATGGTCTTCCGCCCTGTGGATTCAACAGAATTTCTAATCAATTATGGCATCTGCTCACTGATCTTTTTTGAGCAGATGAATTTGTTCCGGCCGAGGTCTTTCCTTTGACAGCAGTCGGGGTCGATGAACCAATCTCTTCTGATTGGCTCGCCAAAATGCTGCCCGAATATGAATTTACCTTGCATTTGTCAAAACAGGAACAAGTTGGTTTAGTTAAACACTGCTGCAGAGAGAGCCTTGACAGAATACCTCTGCTCAAAATCTCTCGATGCACAAAGTTTTGCTTGTCAATTTATACAGTTCATGAGGTACAATAAAGAGCATTTTAGGTGGAAGTCAATCAAACATGTGCATCTGATAAAAAAGCAGATTTCCCTCGACCTCATGGAGAGCTAATGTGGGCCAGTGTGTGTGTCCAGATGTCCAGCATGAGGAGCATGTGATCACTTTGTGTGTTGTGCCTGTCGTGTCCTGATTGGTTTAGTGTACCTATCTATTTGTGGTACCTAACTTTATAGTATTTCTTGAGAACGTGAGCTTCTGGCCAAACGTGTTTTATTGGGGCCATTTACCTCTGACTTATTTGTGGTGCAACTATCTATCTGTGGAATCGATCAGGGTTTTCCATGGGTGCGTGTTTGCCTTTAGTTTATGGGGGACCCTACCAATGACCTGTTACTCGATAAGCATGGCCATTGGTTGTAGGCCCTGCCTGACCACGTATCTCTGACTGGGGGTGGATTGGGAGGTCACCTTGGGTGAATCTGACAGCAAAGATGTGAATTCTTTGGATCTCCTAAGAATAATCTAGCTGCCAATGGTATAATTTTTATCAATATTATCAACATTGCACATACAGTTCTCATCTTTTACATTGACATCATTTTACTGTTATTGACAAAGTTATGATTGCTTTGGTCTGAATGTACATTGATATTGTTCTTATTGGCAACAAAAATATTATCGCATGAGCATGGATTATGGCATATATTGGTATTAGTATTGCTGTTGTTGGTCCTGCTGTGCTTGCACAAGTTAGGTATACATTGACATTGCATTGACGGGCATTGACTTGGCTTTGTGGGCACAGGCTAGTGCATACGTTCACATTGCATTGACCGATATTGCCATTGTTGGGCTGCACATATCATGACATTCCATGACACCATATTAACCCATTTCAACAAGCTGACAGATGCGCTGCACAAACAGTGGAGGCCGCTCCTTCTCCCAACTGGTTGCCAATGCCTGGAACAACCTCCCCCTGCATCTCAGACCCTAACCATCGCTCCAGCAGCTCAGGAAGGACCTCAAGACCTGTCTGTTTAACCTATAGTTGAACAGACAGCATGCTCTTCCAGCACACCGCGACCCTCATGAGCAATGCAGCCATGCTATGCAAATCCTGATTGATTGATTGGAAACCAGTAGGTGAGCATGTATTGGTGTGTAGGTTGCTGGAAGCGATAAGGTATATATATCCTCCTAAGCCAAGGCTTTAAACTATGTGGGAAATTAACTTGGTTGTGCGTTTGACTGAATTTTTGGAGGATAATCAGCATCTATTAGTAAAGCTGATATCTTCTAAACTGGTGACTGTTATGTTTTGTTACATCAAAGAGGGTTTCAGGCTTGGATATTTCCCCTAATTTACACCAGTTGGTGTTTATTTTCATGCTACTAAGAGGACTAAAAAGAAGTTGTGAGAAGTTGGCATGGTATATGCTGTCCACTAATTAAAGTGAGCACCTTGCACCAGTCCAAACAACTCTTATGGTGATTTAAGAGGTCAAAGATAACCTTAAAAAGCTATCCAAGTGGTAGCTATGGAGAGCAACATTCAGGCTTAGTCTTGATGGAATGTTAAGCAGCTTCTTTTACCAGAATGCAACCTTATAGTATTGGTTAAATGAAAGTAGAACCACGCAGCAGTAATAAAAATATGTATTTATTAATATAACACTATCTAGTACGACACCATATCTCCTACATGGAGATAGTCACAAAGCACACAATACTTAAGCACAGATATGACAGTAAATAGCACAACTACACAGTGGGCCCCAGGGGGTAACCAAACCATATACTAAAATAGTGGTATAAGAACCACGACTCGAGTCAAGACAGTGTCGAGAGGACTTAGAATCGCTGGGAACCCAAGGTGAGTAAGTAGGGACCCCACAGAGGATGGATGCAGTGTGGGAACACGACCTCGTGCTCCGTATAGTTCTATGGGAAAGTCGCGGCTAAAGTTTTAGAATTTATGGACCCTTCCCAGTGGACTTCGAAGAAAACCAGTGGAAGTCAGGTCGTTGGAGAGCCACCCCACCCATGGATACTGTGGGACCTGAGTTACCTATCCCAGGGAAGCCGGGTGCATTGGTCTGAAGTGGCATCGGAAACCGCAGTCGAACCCAATGGAGGACTTCAAAGAAGAGCCGCTGCTGGAAGGCAGAAAAGTGTCCATTGGAATCCAAAGGTGGATTCTTGTCGAAGAGTACCTGAAAACAGAGGGGACAGAGTCTGGGTCAAGTTCATTAGTCTTTATTCGATTAAAAATCATAAAAGACACAGCATCAACAATATACAAAACCCACATCAATAAATTACATAAAAAGATATTAAATATTCCAAGACTAATATAATAACAATAAAACAATACAAGCAATAGTCCACAACATTGAACCCAATAATAGATTTTAAGTCTGCAAAAATGTCCTTCTTATGACCCAACACGACGACCAAAACTTCGCCACAGCAACTACAATAACCTCCTTTGTGTCGCACTTAAAAATGCGCAGAGCTGTTTGCGCAGAACTTATACCTAACTGTTTACACAGGGGCCTAATCCACTTCATACGGGGTATTCTATATGCTGGGCAAGCAAATAGCACATGAGGAATAGTCTCTGGAATCCCTGGGCAACAGTGACAGGAAGTATCCATATTTAAACCCAGATTTTGACCCCAATTTTTGGTAAATGATTTTAATGGTAAACATCCGACTCTGTATTGATGGTACAACTTCCTGTCTCCAGTTCCAATAATAATGTCCCAGTAGGATTCCAGTGAGTAATCAACCTTATGGTCCATAAAAAGATCAGTTAATGAGCCCCCAGTGATCAGAGCGTAAGACTTAGCTTGGGACATCTCAACATACAGTCTCTTGAGCTCTATCTTCGACGGGAAGGGATTCCCTACTAGATCTACCCAGAGTTGTCCTAGGTTCATAGCCATAAGGGCAGCTCTGATTTTGTAGAGCCAAGGAATTTGGCGGGACTTATCCACCCCTATAAGATGTTTAAGAGCCAAAGCATAGGGTGCTAACTCTGGGGTGGTCCACAGGCGTCTCCAATAAGCCACTGGTCTAAACCCTGCTATTTCTTCAAATGATACACTCCCCAGATCCTGCATCAATGGTTTTAAGGGTGTAGATTGAGGTAGACCAGTTAAGGATCGCAAAAACTTATTTTGGGCAAGTACCAGGGGTTGCAGGTTTTCAAAACCCCAAAGTTCCGCACCATAGAGTATTGGCGCTCTAACCTTCCCATGATACATCTTCATTACAGGAGCTATAGGTTTGGTTAAAGAGGACCTGTGTTCATTAAGGAGTACTCCCGCTAGTTGGTTATGTTTAATTACCGAGAGATCCAACTGATGGTTCCAATTAAGTCTCCGACCCAAAGTCATCCCTAAATATGCAAAAAAGTCAGTTTGTTCAATAGGGGCATTATTCATTCTAAGTGATATACAAATTTTTTTCTTCCTCTTATGTAAGACCATACATTTTGTCTTCCCAACATTGACCTCCAACTCATTGTCACTACAAAAGAGTTGGAAGCGATCCAGAGCACGTTGGAGGCCATTTTTAGTTTTGGACAATAAAAGAGTATCGTCCACAAACATTAAAATCTGTATTCTTGACCCAGCAAGTGTGGGGGCATCCGTGGGATAATCAGTGAAATAGGGGACTACATTGTTAATAAAAAGGGAGAATAGAGTGGGAGCAAGCATGCACCCCTGATGCACACCTTTTACCACTTTAAAACTATTAGTGATCTCCCCTTGCCCTCCCCATCTCACACAAGCAGAGTTGTTTTCATGGAGCCTAACAATAAATGATAAAATCTCTAATGGCATCCCAGCCTTTTCCAGAGATTCCCAGAGCTTATTCCGTGGAACCAAATCAAAGGCGGATTTAAGGTCCACAAAAGCTGCATATAGGACACCACCACCCAGCACTACTGTGTTCCAATACAGCATCATAAATCTAAATACCTGGTCAATAGTGCTGACATGGCTCCGGAAACCCGCCTGATAATTTGATAGTATATTATTTTCATCTATCCACTCTGCTACCCGATTGAGTACAATTTTGGCCACCAGCTTCTGGGTAGTATAAATCAGGCTGATAGGCCTATAACTGGATGGCAGGGCCCGATCGCCCTTTTTATATATAGGGACAATTTCAGCCCCCCGCCATGAATCAGGTATGGGGGCACCTCCTGCAATACCATTAATCAATATTTGGATATATTTAACCCAATTTACCCGATCAATTTGAAATATATCTGAAGGGATCCCATCTGGTCCTGGTGCTTTCCCAGCCGGTAAACCTTCCAATACATGCTCCACCTCTGCATAAGAGAATGATAATGCTCCCACTCTTGGGTTGAACAGAGAGGAAAATGGGATCGTCGGATTAGTACAGGCGAACTGGTTCTCAAAAAGATAACCCAGTCATCAGGGGATACGTGATTTACCGGATTAGGGTTGTCGATACCGCTTCCCCATTTGATAAGGTACCAAAATTTACTCCAATTCCTATCCCAACATGATGACAACAGATCCCTCCAACGAGACTCGCCAAACATCCTCTTTGCTAAATATTGGGTATGCTTGTATACCACACGACATCTCCTGATTTCTAGAACTTGCCCCACTTTAATAGCACAGGATAGAGGCCTAAAAGCCCTCTTACAGTCCTCATTGTACCACTTAGCCGACTTATATTTTTTTTTATTGGCACAAGTGGGGTTTGGGCCTGATTTAAAAAGGATAGACCTCAGCTTCTTAACCATTACTAAATGCTGTGCTGTTAACTCTTGAGCGTTGGCTCCTGCATCACCTAAATTTAACTGGGTGACAGCAGCAAGGGTATCTGATAAAATTTGCCTCAACATAGAGCATCTTGCTTCATCATTTACAATGTGGTCCCACTTAACTCTTCGACTGTTATTAGTGACTAAAATAGATGACGCAACACCAACTTCCTCTGTTTCTACTCTCTCATTTGTAAAAACTTCCAACTGTATTACAAGTGGATCGTGATCACTCTCAGTCCTAACACGAACCTCCATATCAATCAATTTGGATCACAGTTCAATATTTAAAATAAAATAGTCTATGCTTTGTACCCATGTTATAAGTAGGTTTACCATGGGGGTCTGATTTTGACCTACCATTAACTGCCCGGAGCCCATACTCCATTGAAAGTGCCTTTAACTGAAGTGCGGCTGCCGTCCAATTTTTGACGGGTTCTAATGACAGAGTCGGGATACCCCAAACTAAATCCTCATCACACGTGAGGTTTCCATCTTCAAAACCAAGGGGTTCATAGGTGCAATTGAAATCTCCAGCGATGATAATATTCATAGGAATTTTTGGGGACTGCAAGAAGATATCAAGAGCAGCCACGGTGGGTGAAATTCTTCCACCCACCTTACCTCTGGCATAAACATTCACTAGGGTGCACTTGAGACCATATCCGACAGAAATAGAGAGAGCCAGAATGTCCAAGTCTGCTATTTCCACCTCCTTAACTACAATATCAGCCCGTTGTCGTACCCAAATTAAGAGACCTCCCAAAGATCTACCCTTGTTACTAGGTGCTGGGGTAGCTAGTTTCCCGAAAGACAAGAAGCCTGGCCTGAAATACATTTCCCTTGCCCAGGTTTCTTGAAACATTATTATGTCGGCCTCTTCTATAAAAGAAGACCAATCCTCTGAGGCAACTTTTGAACCTAAACCCGTCTGAGGCAACTTTTGAACCTAAACCCTGGGTCACTCTGGAGTCACCAGGGGGTCGGTAGACGAATGCCCACTGATGTCGGGTGCTTTAGGTGCATTGATGGAGTTCTTGACTCTGCAGCTACAGGGACCAGGAGATGTCGAGGATAACCAGGAGCTGGATACAAGCTGTCTGATAAAGGATATTTTGTGGTGAGGGGTCGGTGTCCGGCGGGGGCTCCATCAAGCCTTGGCAATGGCAACCCATGAGGAAGGTCAAGGATTTGTACGGTTCAGACCAGCAAGGTCCAGGAGACTCACCACAGCAAGGGGAGTCAGGGCAGGCATGGAAGAACAAGGGGAGCCCAAGAAAAGCAGAGTTGACCCTCAAGTGGACCCACAGGCCGGAGGCACAGGAGTCGCATGAGGACCTCAAGCGATTTCACCAAACAACAGCCCTTGGAGCACTCGGTGGGACGAGGCCAGAGTTCTTGGTAGGACATGGTGATAGAGGTTAGGGCTACTTGGAGCCTAATGCATTTTTTCAAGAAATGCCAACAAGCAAATGCACTTGCAAATGTACGTGGTGCACAGGGTTCAGGTGTTGCAGTCCCCCCAAGGGATTCTGACCTCAAACTTGGTGAGAGGGCAGCTTGGACCTCGAGGGATGTAGAAACATACCTCCTGTGTTGCTGAAACCTTCCGAGTCTGTGGGAGCTCAGGAACAGCAGAAGTGACAGAAGTGTTGCGGTGCCTGTGAATGCAGGGGAGTGACTCCTTCACTCCAAGGGAGATATCATTGGTTGTCCTTGATGCTCCACAGCTCCTGCATAGATCCTGTATGGTGCGCAGGCACAGACGATGCTTCAGACTGAGAGGGAAACAAAGTGGGGCCCAAACGAAGTCCAGCGAAGTCCAGAGTGTCCAGACGGTCGAAGTTCAGGGGTTTCTGGCTCAGAAATTTGTCCACATCGAATCTAGGGCCCTACAGCCAGGTAAGCCCTTTTTTACCCACGGGAGAGGGTAGTACAGATTCAGGGGACCCTCCCAGGGGAGGGTCTGGACAGTGGGGAGGTTACTCCCATGTCCTTTGTCCAGTTTAGTGCCAGCGCAGGAGCCAACGTCTTCCAGGACTGGTTTGAACTGGACTATGCAGAGGGGCACCAAATGTGCCCTTCATGCAGACTTTTGGTCACTGGCAAGCACACCCACCCAGCCCTTATATATTAAATCCCATCTGGGAGGTGGTCACACCTCCCTGTGACAGAATGCCTATTGTTCTGTCGTCCCCTGCTTCTAACTTGGCTCAGCAGCAGGTGGGTAGAAATGTGTCTCTGGTAGGCAGCAACCATTTTGTGCTGCCTGGGACTAGAAGGCTGGCACTGGGAACACCAGGGACCCAACGAAGCTCGCTTCTGACTGGTGGAATCATACCTCCCACACTGGTTACCGGTGTGGGGGTATGATTCCAACATGTTTGACACCAAACACAATAGGGTTTGTTTCAGCCATTTTAGAGTTGGTCATCACGCGGTCGCATAATGCCACTCTATATGTCACAAATGGCTGATTCACTGACAACCCGGAAGAATGGACTCCTTAGGCTGCAGTGGTGTCCTGCTCATGCAGTGGTACCCTCTTGCTTAGAACCAAGCACCCAGCCCTCAGGATTGTAAAGGTCTGCTACAGGGGTGACTTGTAGATTTTAAGTGCAGTGACCCTTAGATATAGTAAACCTATATCTTAAGTAAGTGGTGCATGCACCAACTTACACAGGCTGCAATGACAGGCCTGTAGTTCCATTTTGCATGGCATCTCATGGGTGGCATAATACATGCTTCAGCCCATGGGAGGCCTCTGGGGTACCTATGACCTGGGCACATGGGTACCATATACTACGGACTGACAAGGGTACTCTAATGTGGAGTGTACCTAGGTACATACCATAACAGTTTAAGGATAAAGCGGAAAGACTGGGGTCCTGATTAGCAGGATCCCAGTCAAACTAGTAAAAAAACAGTATCACATTTAGCAAAAAGTGGGGGTAACCATAAGAAGCAGATCCTACTATCCTACAGATGTCTACGTATGTGGAGTTCCCACGTTTTTTTAACATCCAAAGCTATGTGTAGGTAGGTGTCTCGAACAGTATGCCCACATAACAACAGAAGTGAGGCATCTCTGCCTCACTCATTAATAGCTTTAAGGAAGCCATGTTCTCAAATAACATTAACAACATTGAGTAGATGGGACAATAGGTGATTTCAAAGGCAGGTGTTTGTATAGGGCAATTATGGGGCACATTCAGCTAGGGGAGACCATGGATTTCAAGACGGTCTGGGTTGGAGCATGGCTTGAGGACATATTGAAAACCACAAATTGGCTTAGGTTGCCAACTTTTAAAATGTTTTATTGTAAACTTGTTGAGCATATACCAATTAATATTGCTATAATGCTTTGAACATGCTTAATATGAGCCTCCAGTCTTGTAATAAAATTGTAGATTCTTCTAACCAGTTGCGAAGAAGGCCCTGACACTATTAAAGAGAACTGAGGCAAGTATTGTCCCTGCACTGAAGCTCACTCATCCTAGGAATATTCAATAATGTATATCTTTTGGTAATCTTTATTGTCAGGGGCAGTCAACCAGATGGCAGCAAACGATGCCAGACACTCAGTCGACTGGAGGAAAGGATGTTGCTGCATGAATATATGTGCTAAGGGCCAAGAGGCCTTGGAATTGCTTTTACTGGGATTATTTCCAGTTACTTCATGGGCGCATCAAGAAAAAGGAGTCATTTGCATTTGGCACTACTATGCTGATTCCTTGATGATGTATCTTATTTCCTACTGGGTGTGCAGGATTATGGGTATTGAAGTGTGTTTAAAGTGCTGTGTAAATTAAATATTAATGAAAGGGTCTTCATAATACTCAACTCAATTTTCTTTAATAAAATCAGGTCTCCTTCACAACTGACAAGGAGAATCTGCAATGTGCACTTCGAAGACAAATTCCACACAGGATACTGCTGCCTTGCATGCATTGTGCTGAACTGGTAATTTTTTTGCATGAGCACCTCTAACAAATTAATTGACATGCATCTCTCTATAGATTTGTTACTGCACTGTATTTCATAGTTTATGTGAGGCAGCACTGTAATTCTTCACTCTGCACAGTTGTCTGGACGTTAATAAATCTAGCCCCCCATACATAAAGTATAAAGCATGCCTAAAGAATATGCAAAGAAATACAGTTAACAGTCAAGGACAGGCAACACATATTTCTTTAGTGTTCCTTTATGCAATGAATGAAAGAATTATAGAATATATGAATATTCACCCCTCAAGCTTCTTTCATGAACCACATTATAAATTGTTGTGAACAGCAGTGATGCTTTTAAATAAAGAAAACAGCAGTCTTTAGATGAATCATAACAGAACTCAGCAGATGGCGATTAAGTCAACAATTTATGCCAGCTAACAAATCAGTTTGCATTACATAAACATAATCGTGTGGAGTGTAAAAGCTAAAGAATCATTTTGTGGTGTTTGGACAAAATATTGATTCCTAAATATGGAGAGACGGAAATAAAATATTGCTATCCAAAACTTTTGTGATGTAAGAATATCGTTGTCAAGAATATCTTTATTTAAGTAAGCAATATAATTTTTAAGAATATTGTTGTTTTTAATATTGTTTTCAGTAATATAGGGGCTGATTACGATGTCAGGCAGACGTGGATTGGATCCACCTGACCATAGCTTGGCGTTTCCGACCGCACAATTTGGATGCGCCCGCCATATGGTCGGTTGGAAACATCCTTTTTTCAATGATAGCTTGTGTAACTGGTGGAAAAAGCCCTCAGCACAAGCTGTCATTAGAAAAATTTATGTTTTTAAACATCCCGGCACCGTGTGACCAGCACCATGCTGTGCCTGCCACACGGTGCAGGGATGTGTAGGTGCACTATAGGTACCCCCAAGGGCCCACAGTTTAGGGCCAGGGCGGAGGGGATGCTGTTAGGGGCCCCCAAAGGCACATTTCGGCAGCCTTTCCATGTCCGAAAGGTTGACATAGAAAGGCTGTCGGAAAGTGACATCATAATCCCGACGGCAGTGCGGAGGCTGGCTCTGCCATTATTATGGGATCATATGTGTTTCCAAACCCCCTGGGGTTCAAGGAGGCCATCAGGAGTGTAGTAGATGGCCCCTCGGCCCGCCACATTACAATGCGACTGGGGGACCGCAATGGCAGATGTCGGACTGTCAGCTGCGGTGGGCCCGACATTGCAATCAGGCCCATAGTTGTGAAAATAGAATTTTGTATTATTTTAATATGTTTAAGTTCATATATTATTTTTTGTATTACAATGTTTTATATAATTTTTATTAATGTCTCCATGCAGTTTGCTACTTTAAGTAATTGAGAATGTTTTATTTAATTGTAAATAGTAATTTGTAGTGTCAAAGTAGGTTGTGGTTTTTTTTTTTTTGGTCCAGTTTGCTAGGTTTGTAGGGGTATAGGGTGTGAAGTGAATTAATTAACAATTAAATACAATTATTAATTTAGAAATTAATTATGTTATTAATGAACGATTATGTAAATTGTGTAATACTCATTTTATTCATATTTTAGATGTGGGTTACTAGTTTTTAAGGGATGAAGGGTGGGAAGTTTAGTAATAATTATTTAGTAATTAATTGTTTATTAATTATGTAAATTGTTTAATTGTTTTCAATTTTCAATAAATATATATTTATTTTTTGTTAATAAATAATGCTTATAATAAAGGTTTTCTAAAATTAATAGGATTATTCAAAAATGTTATGTGTTTATAATGAAGAACTTTCTCTACTGTTGCACCGACTGGAAAAGGAATAGTAAATCATACCCCTCCAAAGGCCTACACTTTCCCTACTGTTGGTCTGTTTAGAGTGGGAAAAGTAAATTTTAGCCCTTCGAAGTTTAATTCTTTCCTTACTTTGTGCTAACTGGAGTGCGAACACTAAGGTGCCGATTCTGATCCGTACCGTACGACTCATATCCGTATTTTTTTACGTACGAATCGTACAAGTCCTGTACAACCGGTGAAGTACGATTCGTACGTAAAATAATACATACGAATCGTATCGGGAAAAGGTCTACGAGACGTCCCCGGACAGTTTTACGTACGAGTCATAAAACTGAAGTCCGAGCGCACAAGTCCGATCCGAACCGGCGTTACAAATACACAAGCGTATGGAAAACGTCCAGTACCGAGCAAACTTTGTACGACCCCTACCCCGGGTACACTTGTGCCCAGGGTACGAATCATATGGCCCCCCCAGCCTCCCCCCACCCACGTATGTCCGCACCGTACCCCCCACCCACGTATGTCCGCACCGTACCCCCACTCGCGTATGTCCGCACCGTACCCACCCACCCGCGTATGTCCGCACCGTACCCCCCACCCATGTATGTCCGCACCGTACCCCCCCACCCGCGTATGTCCGCACCGTACCCCAGGCGCACCCCAATCCTCGCGTGTGTACAGTCCATAAATACGCGAGGATTGGGGTACGACTGGGGTACGGTGCGGACATATGCGGGTGGGGGTACGGTGTGGACATACGCAGGTGGGGGTATGGTGCGGACATACGCACTGTACTTTCGCACTGTTGGCCTATGTACGGTGCGTACCCCAACAGCACGTATGTATGCACTGTACATATGTAATGTTGGGGCACACACCGTACATGATGACACGTACGATGTGGTTGATGGAGTGTACTTCGCGTACCGGGCCCCCTTTTCGTTGTGCATCGCAGCGTACTTAGCTTTTCCGGCACTTTTTGGCTCCCGTAAAAAAATCGCTGTGCGAAGTGCTGTAGGTACGAATCGTACTTGCTGGTCCGTAAAATGCTGCCTGACTCCGTGCGGACTATGCGTACGCGCTGTCCAGGATCAGAATAGTAGGTATTTTTTAGCCATACGGTGTTTTTTACGATTCGTACAGAAATGGTATTTCTGTACGAATCGTACTTGCTGATTTGTAAGGTGGATTTCCCGGGTACGAGTCGTACGGAGAATACGCTCCATACGACCATTCGTACCCAGGTTTTACAGGATCGGAATCGGCACCTAAATGTAACCCCCTCCAAAATCTAACACTTTCACTACTGTTGCTTAGACTAGAGAGGGAATAGTAAATGTTACCCCTCGAAGGAACGTAGTGTATCTGTGTGTTCCTGTGTCCATTGTCTAACTGAAAAGTCAGGTTTTATTAAATCGTAGAAAGATTTTACTCTTTCTGAGTAATCCAAAATGTATGTTCTACCAAAATTTAGGAATCCCAGGATTGATTGTAAATTTGTCAATGATTTTGGAGGTTGGAGCAGAGCGCATGTTTCTAAAAAATTGGCTGCCGGACTGTTCCCTTCACTTGAAAGCTCATGTCCTAAAACAGGACACTGAGGTGAGCAATTTTTGATTTTTTAAAGTTGAATTTGAAGCCCTCAGATGCATATCCCAAAATGATGGTATTCACTCTGTTCAAGTTCTCCTCTAGGTCATCGTCCATTAGATTAATAACATCCACATAGGACAATGCCGCTTCATCCAAATTTTGAAGTAACTCAGTTACTCTGGCCGAAAAAAAAACCCGGGTTGTTCTTATACCCTTGGGGGAGTCAACAAAATTGAACTTGGACCCTTGCGCTGAGAATGCTGTTAGATACATGCTTTCAGGCACTATGGGCCCGATTCACAGAACTAACTTAAGACAAAATCCTAAACTTACTACTTTTGGTATTCACAGAAGGCTTTTAGTAGGAGAAAAGTTAGGATTTTGTCTTAAGTCTGTCTTAAGTCTGTCATAAATTTGTCTTAAGTTTGTCTTAAGTCTGTCTTAAGTCTTTCCTAAGTTTGTCTTACGTTTGTCTTAAGTCTGTCTTAAGTCTGTCCTAAGTTTGACTTAAGTCTGTCTTAAATCTGTCTTAAGTCTGTCTTAAGTCTGTCCTAAGTCTGTCTTAAGTCTAAGTCTGTCCTAAGTTTGTCTTAAGTCTGTCCTACTACTTTTGGTATTCACAGAAGGCATTTAGTAGTAGTAAAGTTAGGATTGTGTCTTAAGTTTGACTTAAGTTTGACTTAAGACAGACTTAAGACAGACTTAAGACAAACTTAGGACAGACTTAAGACAGACTTAAGACAGACTTAAGACAATCTTAAGACAGACTTAAGACAACCTTAGGAGAGACTTAAGACAGATGAGACAGACTTAAGACAAAATCCTAACTTTACTACTACTAAATGCCTTCTGTGAATACCAAAAGTAGTAAGTTTAGGATTTTGTTTTAAGTTAGTTCTGTGAATCTGGTCCCAAATTTTGGCTGAAAAATCCATTTGAGATATCAATTGCTGTTTTATATTTTTTCCCTCCAATGTTATTCATTAATGCATCACTGTGTGCATTTTGGACTACAAATGCCTTAGTGCAAGTGTTTAAATGTCTATAATCTTAAACTAAGCAATATGAATTGTCAGGTTTCATGACTGGAAACAAAGTATTGTTCATGGATAAGGTGCAATTTTCGATCACCCCTTGGTATTCAAGTTGATCTAAGATCTCCCTGACCTGTTTTTTAGCTTCTTGCTTTATTGGATACTGCCTTTGTGCAGTTGGAGTATTTTTTAAAGCAATTATGTGGTGGGTTGAATCTTCATCCCATCCAACATGGTTCTTGTATAATGCCGGAGCCTGTGCTACCGCCCACTCCTGCGCATATGTGTGTTGTAAGTGCCTGGGAATATGGTCTGAGAATGCCGGCAGAATTACCATTTCCCCTTTAGGGCAATCCACGACGAATGCTGGGAGCCAATCTTGTTCAGCTAACAAAATGTCATATCCAAACGCCAGGTTCTCCCAAAATAGACCTCTCACAATTCTACATTTGTCACCCTCCATCTGGAGCATTATTTCATATACTTTATGTGGGACACTTACCCTAGTATTGGGTGTTTCTACCGTTATTTACTCATTCAAGTCAACTATCACCAGAAATTCCATCAGGTTCTGGTGAGCTATTGTTACCTCTGCCGCACTGTCTAGCATCGTCAGATCCAATTCCCCGTTCAGTTGTCGAGTCCTCAAAATTCTGGGCATGTCTGATCTTTAAACCTGCAACCTTCTTCTTTTTGAACTGTGGCTTTTGCTTTGGTTTCTCTTCTTTTTTAGAAGTGTAATCTTGAGCGTGCTGCCTGTCTCTGGTCTTTGTACACTCTTCTTGTCTGTCTGGCCGTCCTTCCCTCTCTGAGTTTTTAGATGAACCCTGAAAGGAACGAGAGGAATGTGTATCAGTATCCTGATACCTGTCAGGTTTCCTAATATTATCCCTATTCCTAAGGTTATACCTCTTTTCGGAGGGCCCCTATGGAGGAGATCTACCTCGGGATTGAGATCTGTTTCCTTTAAAGTTTTGTTGTTTTTTATTGTCCCACTTCTATTTTGTTGAAGCAGGTGTCTACCTGGAAGTGTCCTTTTCAGGACTGCCCATCAGTTGTGGTTTTAAAGCTTTCCCACCCAGACTGTCTCTGTCTAATTCTGCATACACAGTTTCAATTATTTTTTTTAGTTTGTGTTCCTGTTCTAGAGGACTGAACTCCCTTAGGCGTTAGTGGGTAGCCACTGAAGCTGCTTTCCCTTTAATATTAGCTAGTATTATGGTTCAGAGCAGACTCTGCTCTGTTCTTGTTTTGTATTTGTCTCAGTTCACTGCTAATGAAGGAATACCATGAGTCCTGGTATAAATGTCAGCAAAGGCTGTACCCCAAGTGGTACAAACTTCTACTTGTGGTGTTATCCCCATTGGCAAGCAGATTGTTAGCATTCCATGTTTTTCATACGGGGTAGTATTCGGGAATACTGCCTCGAGCTGTGTTTTTTTTCTGAGCTACCCAGAATGGCATTTGTTCACCTTTTGTGGCCATTTTGCCTATCACAGTGTGTAATGTATGTGGAGTGATTTTAGTTGCTGTACCATGAGCTTGAGTTCCATTTGCTGCAACTATTGCTGGTTGGACTGTAAGTGTCCTCATGACGAATTGCGTCAAGCTTCTATAGATTTTAATTAAATCTTTGTGTTGTGTGAGGAAGTGTCCTACTGGCATTGTTTCAATGTCAGCATGTGGTGTGTAGGCTGCTAATATCGGCCATGTTGCCCCTTCTCTTCCAAGCGGGCCTCCTCGTCTTCCTAGAGGGGCAGTGCCTGTTGCAGTGGATCTAAGACCTGGTTCGTCATTGTTTTTAGAGCACTAAATAGTTTTTTCAAGGAGACCAAGATAAGGTGTTTATGCACAATTTTAGGAACTCTGTGTCCTTCAAGCTTGATTAACCAACAACCAATAGATAGGATGTTTTGTCTACTCAATTGTGGCGGAGTTTGTGCCCACCCACTCCAGACGTCTCTGCTGTTTTGTAAGTAGGGGTCTCTGAGAATAGCATGACTGAACTACTCAGATTCAACTGTTAAATAAGTACCCAAACCAACGTTGGCGGTGCCATGTCATGTAATTCCTATATAACCTATACAGCATCTGCACGTTTGGATAACATAAACTGTGGGACTGGTGGCAGACTGATTCCGTGCAACTCATTTGGATACGTTAGCCTGTCTGTATCAGCTAGCACACAGTGCCACTAGAGTCTCCTCTTATCAGGGAGAGAATAGTTCTTGGCAACCTCAGAACATGACCTCCCTGATCCCTCAGAATAGTGGAAACAATATACTACCTTTTGCTCAGTCACTCATGTTCACTTAGTTTGTCTCAGAGAGATACACAGAATAAACAGGCTGTGCGTTTTCAATAAGAATTTATTGAACAATTGTTATTCTAGTGTAGAATAGATGAGCTGCAAAAACCATTAGACAGTAGCAGAGATATATGATTAGAGGTACTACGAAAGTAAAGGGATGGTATAGCTCTACCATCTTGTAATCATCATGAATACATACAACTATATAAAACACATGATAGAAAGTGTGCACTCCTATTGTGCCTTCCTAACTAGATGTACATAAATGTACCTAGTATCTGTGTAGGTGTTATGCCAAGAATCCCTCTAGGATCTAGTCAACCCCATTACCTGAGAATGAGAGAATATGGGACCCCGTCCTGGTCTCGAGTTGGACACCCCGCGAGGGATATTAGACCACTGCAAGCTGGAGCATCTGCATGCCGGAACCTCAGCGTCTATGGTCAGTATGTCAGCCGGGAAGTTTCGGTCTCTTCTGTTTTTCTAAGCAAGATGTAATGAATGTAAACCCATAGGTCTCCACGGGGGTCCTACCTTGCTGTGTTACCATGTCGGCCTAAAGGATGACGTTGAGCCAGAACTTTATACACAGAAATTATACAGGAGATGTTAGTCCTGCTGTGCTTCCAAGAAGCCTCATGCAGAATGTGTGAGATGCGAACTGGGGAAAACCTGTGTTCTGAATGCAGTGTCGTATCTAGGTAAAGGATCAGTCCCTATGTACCGTTATGTATTAATATAGAGAAGAATATAGGTGAAAGGTTGCAATGTTACTTGTGCCTACATAGTGTACCTGTATGAATATAACACCACTAAGTCACTCATGAACTCACTCTTACACTCAAAGGTTACAGGTTACACTTAAAAAAATCAAAGGTCACACCGACATTATAGTTAGGAAATCAAAACTGAAAAAATTTAGAATTTCACTAAAAATACAAAGATTACAGGGACATTAAATAAGGAAATAGAATTTAAAAAATCCCTCAGAAATTCATTGAAAAAAAACAAAGGTTACAGGAATGTTATAGTTAACTGAGCTCACTATAACCTACGCCCCTGCATTGCTCAACTTATGACCTCACATATTACATCACTCATGATAGAAATAGTATGATGAATTACTAGAACAAAAAGAATAGTAATTTAACTTATGCTATAGCTTAGTATATATCTTTAAGTCTCAGAAACATTTATGAAACACTAACGGTCGCCAGTAGGTAGTTATAGTTAGGACCTAGTTTCCATAGGAAACTCAGTTTTTATTTTCCCAATAACTTTGGCGCCGGTTGACAAATATCCGTGAAATTTTCAAACCTTATGGCCCACTCCGGTCAGCTCCTATCTTGAAAGTTTCGGGGTGATTTGCCAAACGGGGGCCGAGAAAAAAGGGGAGTCCCAAAACATGTTTTCTCCATGTTATTTTCCTTAGGAAACTTTAGACACGGCTACAGCCCAAACTGCTGAACGGAATTACACCAAATTTGGCAAAAAGGTAGCCCTTGGTTCAGAAAGAGCCCGTTTTTGTTAAATGGTGTAAATCCGTTCAGTAGTTCCTGAGAATTTTTTTTAAAAGTTGTCGAAAAATGCATTTCCCAGAGGGAGCTTTAGAGAAGGCTACAGCTGGAACTGCTGAACAGAATTGCACCAAATTTGGCAAAAAGGTAGTGCTTGCTTCAGAAAGCATCCTTTCTTTTAAATGGTGTAAATCCGTTCAGTAGTTTTTGAGATATTAAAGGAAAAAAACTTTTATATATATGGACGGAGCCTAGTTTCCGCAGGAAACTAATTTTTTGTTTTCCCAATAACTTTGGCGCCGGTTGACGAATCTTCACAAAATTTTCAAAACTTATGGCCCGCTCCGGTCAGCTCCTATCTTCAAAGTTTTGGGGTGATTTGCCAAGTGGGGGCCAAGAAAAAAGGGGGGTCCCAAAGGTTTTTTCTCCATGTTATTTTCCATACGAAACTTTAGACACAGCTACAGCCTGAACTGCTGAACGGAATTACACCAAATTTGGCAGAAAAGTAGCCCTTGGTTCAGAAAAAGGACTTTTGGTTAAATGGTGTAAATCCGTTCAGTAGTTCCTGAGAAATTCAAACAAAAGTGGTCGAAAAATGCATTTCCCGTAGGAAACTTTAGACATGGCTACAGCTGGAACTGCTGAACAGAATTACACCAAATTTGGCAAAAAAGGTAGTGCTTGCTTCAGAAAGCTTCCTTTTTTAGGTCTCGCCTGAGCCAGCGCATGCGCTGCTCTGAGAGACATTCAGTAAGTGGGGTTTTGAAAATGCTACCTCATGCTTTTGCTGGCCTAGCGCTTGCACGCACGTAACCACCAGCTTTCACCATCCGAGGTGCCATCTGGACCGCGATCAGTATCAGTTCTGATCACTTTCACTTTGTGCACGCGCACACAACTCCCGTTCCCGGCCGCACGTCTTTTTAATGGAGACAACAGAAGCAACACACCGAATAACAAAGCAGGGTGCAAAACTTGCCGTGACTACATTTTTGCACATTTAATGGGTGTGTTTTTTGTGTGTTAGTGCTTGTTGTATAACTAGTGTGGGAGGCGAGAGGCGTGCTTCCTTCGAAGGAGCCTGTGCAGCCGAATGTCATTTACATGTAAGTGAGAGTTTCCTTAAGTTTGAGACTTCTGCAGTCATCATGTTTTCTCTGCTTGTTGAAGGAGCCGTGGTGCCTGTTTGTCTCATGAGTCGGGGGTGTGTGCAACCCTTGGCCTCACAGAGCAGTCTGCCCCGCCACTTCTCACCCTCCTGCCCCAGGATTGGCTCCTGCTGTCTCTGGGCGTTGGAGCTCAGCCTCCATTGGCCACGGTACAGAGATGACTTCACTTTCAGCGGTAGATCGTGTAAACAGCTCAAATTACAGTGTCCGCAGTATCTGGTTTGCTGTTTTACTCTATTTTCCTATATGTAACAAAACGGACATACGTTATTGGCACGAGAAGCATTGCGCAAGTTTCATCTTTGCCTTTCCAAGCTCTTTATTGCGACGAGATTTTTAGGGCTCCGCCTTTCCTCCTACGGTGACACGGAGATGCTGCGTCTCACTCCTCTCTGCTTTGAAATTTATCAGCAATGCATAGATTTGCCTCTTTTTAAAAAAATTTTTACTAAGCAACTTCAATACGTACAAAAATATGGAAGACAATTGAAACAATATTTCAGTAATATAGCTACATACCAAAATCCATTGAAAGATAAATAATGAAACAGAAAAATGCTGAGACATATAGAAGCTATACATTTTGCGGCAAGAATATTTCACAAATACATATTTAATTACATTAAATTACATTTATTCACAGGAGTACGACCTATTACAGGTGCTATATAGAGACAAAAACTAAAACCTATCTTTCCAGGAGGTAATAGGCAACCAAATTTGAATACCACGCTGTCTAGCCTTTTTACCCTTGGCTGAATAGATTGCCGTTTCTTGATTAAATATCCCCAAAAACTGGGTTATCCAAACTTGAAAATTAGGAAAATCAATATCTTTCCATCGTGTAGCCAATATTAACCTATATACAGCCATACCCAAAAACAGGCATATTTCTTCTTCTTTACTATGCCCTAGGGTATTATCGTAGCCTAAGAAGAAAAGTGTCGGGGACATATAAACTTTATGCCCAAATACCTCTTCCCAGAAGACTGATACTTTTAATTTGAGGATAGTTAATTTGCTACATTCAACGAGCATATGTGTTAAATGGGCCGGGCCTAAACCACACCTGGGACATTTATCGTCTATTCTTTTCCCCCATGTAAACAATTCTGCTGGTGTAAAATATAGATTGTATATAGTCTTATAAAGTTGGGCCTTGAGGGTTGATGTTAGAAAAACCTTATCAGAGAGGGAGAGGACCTTATCAATGTCAACATTTGGATTGTTCAACTTAGATGCCCAGAGTGATTCTGTTCTCTCCAAATCGTCATGTTGTTGTTCCAGCAACAGCTCGTAGAGTATGCTTCTACTAGAAATTTTCTCCCCCCGAATATGATCAAGAATAGAAAAATTCAACATTGAAATATTTGAGAGTTTTGAGGAAAGAATAGTATTTATTTGAATATACTTAAAGAGGTCAGAGGTCGGAATGTTGAATTTTATTTGGAGATTGGAGAACCTCACACGGGGCTCAGCGTCTAAAAAATCCCCCACTGATACCAGTCCGAGGCTCTCCCACCTCTTATCATCATTGACTTGCCTAGAGAACAGAAAGGAGCCCCATAATGGTGTATATTTATTAATTGTTGAGATATCCAAGTTTTTGGAAACTTTCTTCCATATCTTCCAAGCGCAATTAATAATTTTGAACTTAACTTTCTTGTAGTACGATGGTTCTATCTGTCTCAACAAAAGGCCTTTTGCTTTCTCCCCTACAGCTAGCTCATATATTGAGGGGATCCCAATCCCAGCTATGTTATTACTTATTGGGTTTGTGTTAAATAGTGGAGACATCCCTTGGAGGAGACTAGCCCAAAAATATAGAGTTAAATTTGGAAGCCCCAAGCCCCCTCTCTCCTGCGTTAGGGAGAGGAATTTTGAGGATCTCCTAATTTTACAGTAAGCCCAAATAAATTTAGAAATTTGTGATTCTAAGCCTATAATCACCTTGTCATCAACAATTATAGAGATTGCGTGAAAAAAGTACAATATCCTCGGGAAAATATTCATTTTGACAAAGTTAACCCTACCAATGACTGAAAGATATAAACTATTGACCCTTAAAAGGTCCTTTTTTATGTTTTCAAGCAGGGGATCATAATTAAGTTTATTAATATTTTCAATCTGCGGGGATATAGAGACGCCTAAATACACAGCGTTATTTGCCTTTCTGGGATCATTAAATAGAATATTATTTGTACAGATAATGACAGTTTTTTCGCGGTTCAAAGAGTATCCGGACATGACCCCGAAGGACTGGGTTATATTCTCAATTTCTCTAATTGCCTCGGTGGGGTTTGGTGTTACGACCGCCACGTCATCGGCGTAAGCAAGTATCTTAGTTTCATGCGTGCCTGTCTTAATCGGTATTATCGCAGTACTTGCCAATAATTTCATAATCAACGGATTAATATAGAGGGCAAATAATATCGGAGAGCAGGGGCACCCCTGCCTTGTACCCCTTAAGATGTTAAATGATCTAGATTCTAAGCCTATCGTCTGAACTTTAGCGATTGGATCTTAATACATTGCTTGTATAGATCTAATAAAGCAGGCCCCAAAGTTGTTAAGATCCATTATCGCCCACATGTATTTCCATGAGACTCGGTCAAAGGCCTTCTCGGCGTCAAGGAGGATCATAGACATCCGGCCCCCCGTTGCAGCCATGATGTCAAATAGTGATATGACCCTACGAGTATGATCCGTAGTTCCTTTATGAGGAATGAAACCATGCTGCCACGGGGACACCAGATGTTCTACCACCCTCCTGAGCTGATTGGCCAAGACCTTTGCGTATATTTTTGAGTCTGAATTTATTATGGAAATAGGGCAATACGAAGTGGGAAGTTCTGGGGGCTTGCCCTTCTTGGGAAATATCACTATGTTGGTCTTCTTCCAAGATAGAGGCGTATGGCCATTCCCCTGTATACCAATACAGAGATCTAATATATATGGTATAATGACCTCTCCCAGAATTTTATAGAGGTCCAGGGGGATCTTATCTGGACCAGCTGCCTTGCCAGAAGCGAGATCCGTTAAGGCCGCTTGTACCTCGACTAACGTAATGTCTTTGTCTAAGTCGTCTCTAGAGACTACATCAAGAATATTACTAAATCCACATTCTTTTAGCCAAAGCCGTAATGATTCTTTAATTTCGTCTATCTCAAGAGTCTCTTCGTTACTGTAGAGGGTTTCATAATATCCTTTAAATACCTCTAGTATCTTATCTGGTTCGGTATAAGTCATACCGTTTGCTTGGATATTACTAATTTTATTGAGTGATTGTTTCTGTCGGGTACGTAGGGCTAATTGCTTTCCAACCCTTTCCCCATCTTCGTACAATTTGTTACGGCTAGTTTGAAAGGTTTCAGCTCCTTTTTGATTGATCCTGCTATTGATCATAGTTTTAAGAATTAGCATTTTACATAATGTAATTTTGCCGTCCCCACCTTCCATTATAGCGGTTGTGTGTTCCTGTTCAACTTTAGCAAGGTCTTGCATCTGCTGCTGGTTAGCCAGGTTTGCCTCTCTCTTTTGTTTGGCTACGAAACTCATAGTCTCTCCCCTAAGAGCACCCTTAAAGCAGTCCCACACTATAGCGCTCGACGTACTATATCGATTACAATCGAAGTACCCCTGTGCCCAAATCTTTATGTGGTCAATATACTCTCTATTTGCGAGGAGTTTCCTGTCGAATGTCCAATTGAAACAGGGCCTATAAAGATTAAACAAATTAATAGTAAGGGTGAGCATATTATGGTCAGAGAGGGTTTTGGGACTTCTTTCAATTTCAGCAACAGAAACCTGATCGCTAACCACCCACACATAGTCAATTTGCACATATTTATTCTGTGGAAATGAGAAATAAGTATAACCAGGATCAGATTGTTGTTTAAAAGCCCAGATGTCTATTAAGTCCAGGCTTTCTCTGAGTAGAGAGATCGCTCTATAAACTTTGGGTTTTCTTCCTGTGTAGGTGGACAAATACTGGTTATAAGGCATTCCTACATGATTAAGAGAAATATTCAAGTCGCCACACAATATCAATACCTTAGGCCAAGAAGCCAGCTCAAGCTCTAAATCTTCAAATATGTGTGGATCGTCATGATTGGGAGCATAGACTGAACAAATTGTAATTCCGAGTTCTAACTCAATGATAACCCATCTACCAGAGGCGTCTGCTAGCTTTCGTTTAGCTTGCCCCAAAAAACCTCTGGCGAAAATAGCTACACCACAAGTTTTTGAAGACTGTGAAGTGGTTGCTAACAAGTTATACCCAGGTATTCTTAGTAAGTCCCTATCTTCCCATGTAATGTGGGTTTCTTGAAAACAAAGAATGTCGTAAGGCCCTTGTTTGATTAACTCATAAATACTAGCTCTCTTTGCTCTATCATTAAGACCAGCCACATTCCAGGAGCATATTTTCAGCTTCCCCATAGCGTCGTCCAGTTGATTTCCAAAATTGTCTCTTTAAAATCATAAAAAAAACATTCTCTTAAGGATTCAATATACGTAAGGAGTTGCCATGTTTTCCCTTACTTTTTCCCCCCTTCCAACTTCCCCCCCCTTACTACCACCCCCCGCCCCTCCCCCCACACCCTCAGTGGGGCTTTCAGACTCCAAAAGAGAGGCGTGCTTCCTTCGAAGGAGCCTGTGCAGCCGAATGTCATTTACATGTAAGTGAGAGTTTCCTTAAGTTTGAGACTTCTGCAGTCATCATGTTTTCTCTGCTTGTTGAAGGAGCCGCGGTGCCTGTTCGTGACTCGGGGTGTGTGCAACCCTTGGCCTCACAGAGCAGTCTGCCCCACCACTTCTCACCCTCCTGCCCCAGGATTGGCTCCTGCTGTCTCTGGGCGTTGGAGCTCAGCCTCCATTGGCCACGGTACAGAGATGACTTCACTTTCAGCGGTAGATCCTGTAAACAACTCAGTATCTGGTTTACTGTTTTACTTTATTTTTCTATATGTAACAATACGGACATACGTTATTGGCAAGAGAAGCATTGCGCAAGTTTCATCTTTGTCTTTCCAAGCTGTTTATTGGGACGAGTTTTTTAGGGCTCCGCCTTTCCTCCTATGGTGACACGGAGATGCTGCGTCTCACTCCTCTCTGCTTTGAATTTTATCAGCAATGCATAGATTTGCCACTTTTTGTGTTCCTCAGGCATGCTTAACTTTCCTTGTTGAATTTGTCGAACTAAATTTGAGGAAATAAGTTCCCAGGACCTAATTTTGGTTCCTAAAATGCCTCTTCCTGTACTCTGAGCTCTCCAGTTTCCGAGGTCCACGTGTTCGGAGTATCTCCGTTTCAACCCAGGGTATTCGTTCCTTTTTGAGAACCAAGCCCCTCTTTCATAATGGGATAAACAGGACTACAAGTCCCAAGATGCAAAGCAAAAATCCTGGCTGTATGGACTACTGAGGCATGGAGATGGTAAAAGTGACAGCTCTGCGTATGATGACTGATAAAGTGGGTGCTGCCAGCAAGTGTGGAGTTGTGACATAGGATTCTGGTGAATACCTAATGGATTTGTGTAGCTGGTCTTGTAGTGCCTGGCACCTCCGAGCAGGCAGAGCGTACGGTAGGTAACACGCTCATCACCGCGCCGAGCTTTAGTTTCCACCGTAGTTTTACGCGGTCCTCTGGTTTGACCCAAGGCGCTTCAGCTCCCTGACATTGGGGTTGGAATGGGATACCTGAATAGGTTATATATATTTTTTAACTCTTTTTATTGGTTGCACGATCCCACATACAGTTATATACATTTGTATGGAAATTAAGGTTCCCACTAATTTAGGTTCCCATGACCCGAAGAAGTTAATTGATTGCAAGTAGATTGACTTACTTCCCTTCAAGTCTTTGAAGAATTAACTGACATTCTTAGATCTGTGCACAGGACAGGGACACCTGATTTATTTTCGGTCCTGGAGAAACGCCATGGATCCCTCCTGGACCTCAAAGGCATGTCGACCTTCCAGAGCACCCAATTAAGAGATTCATGAATCATAGGCTTCATGTTGAAGATCCTAACAGTGCATATTTCCAAGGGAGTGGGTAGCGCTACAAAGGCGTCCCAGATGCGTGTTCACAGTGCTGGCACACTGTTTTATAACAAGGGGCACCTCTTTTGGCAGATGGTGCCCTCTCATGGTGCAGTGAGTCCCAGTGGCAAAGACCACACACAACTTGTTACTGCGTCAGATTTCCGGGGCATCCCCATGTACATTAATTTTAAAGGGTGAGCGATGCCAGGGCGCGGACAGACCCCAAATGCCTCTCCAGTGCTATTCCAGATGTGTCTGGTTGTGCCCTGGCACTTGGTGCCAATGCGCGGACCTCCAGTTCTGCTGTACACTGCTTACCCGACATCTCTTTATCTCTTTATCCTGCCCGTCTTTCATATTCTGGCATATTTTTCCTCTTTTACATTACCTTCCCGTGCTCCCATCATTCTCCCTTCATAAATTCTTTATTGTCTTGCACACTCTCCAGCCCCCTCTGCCCTTACCAATCCACCTCTCTTTCACCTCTCTTTGCACCTCGCCATGACACTTCTCTCCCACCTACTCCATCTTCAATGACGTCACTTCATTTCAAGAACCTTTGATGTTCCTAAACACACCTTGCCCTCAGCCCAATCCCTCACCCAACCCCCCTCGCTCTCTCTCTACACACTCTTACTTCACTTCCTGTGACTCTCTCCCTTCTGCTCCTTCTCGCCTTCCTCTGACTCTCCATCTGTCTTGTTCTCTGCCTGCCCCGCACTCTCTAGCCTCTCTTCAACAGTCAAAGCCTTCTCTTTCTCCCCCCTCTCTCGCTCTTGAACCCCCACCCCCAGGCCTTCTCACTCACACAGATATCTAAGCCTCAGAAATCCATTTCTGGGGAACCTTGGCAAATTGTAATTGCATTTATTAACACTTACTACCCCTGATGAGGTGCTGAAGCGCTTTACCCTGGGCAGCATGCTGCTACCGAACCCAAGGTTAGTGGCTAGTCATGTTATTGGTTATTGGGTTTAGTTTAGTGACTCAAGCAACTATTCCATGTTTTCACTAGAATTTCCTTGGGGTAGATGAAATAAAAAGCAGTTGGGTGTTAACATTAGTGGGGTGGGGGAGTGGTTAATGTATGTGAGTTGATGCAGATGTTTATTGGGATTCTTCATGCTGATGTTTAGTGGGATTAATAAAATACAGATGAATGCAGATATTCTGAACCCTTTCCAAGTTACAAGCAATAGGCAGTTCTCGGGCTCAGCCTCCTTGTCCTAGCCTCATCACAGCCCTGGGCCCTTTGTGCAGCAAACCACTCACTGGTGTTGTTTGAAGACCTAAACCTTTCCAACAAATAGAAAACAAGCATTGACATAGCCAATAGGTGTCGCCTTATAAGTGTTTAGCCATGCATCAGTTGATGTTGTTGCACCAAGGATATTGTGCTGCATAACTAAATACTTATAAGGTCCCAAAAGCAAGACCTATTGGCTATGCCAATGCTTGTTTTAAATGGTGTAAATCCATTCAGTAGTTTTTTAGATATTAAAGGAAAAAAACCTTTATATATGTGGGCAGAGCCTAACCCCCCAGCACGAGCTTGGCTCTAATTGGCTGCCAACAGTTCCAACCAGGAACTGTTGGCAGCCATCTTGTGCCTCGCATCGAGAGAAAATACATTCAGTTTCCCCACAAAGAGCTGTGTTTTTGGATTATTTAATAGGCTGTGCTACACCACATTTGGCAAAAAGGTAGCCCTTGGTTCAGAAAGAGCCCTTTTTGTTAAATGGTGTAAATCCGTTCAGCAGTTACTGTGAAGTTCCCAAAAAGGTTGTCGAAAAATATATTTCCCATTGGAAACTTTAGACATGGCTACAGCTGGAACTGCTGAACTGAATTACACCACATTTGGCAAAAAGGTAGTGCTTGCTTCAGAAAGAATCCTTTTTTTAAATGGTATAAAACTGTTTCGGACCTAGTTTCCATGGGAAACTCATTTTTCATTTTCCCAATAACTTGGGTGCCGGTTGACGAATCTTCGCAAAATTTTCAAAATGTATGGCCCTCTCCAGTCATCTCCTATCTTGGAAGTTTCGGGGTGATTCGCACAGCGTGGGCCGAGATAAAAGGGGGGTCCCAAAACGTTTTTTCTCCATGTTATTTTCCATAGGACACTTTAGACACGGCTACAGCCCGAACTGCTGAACAGAATTAAACCAAATTTGGCAAAAAGGTAGCCCTTGGTTCAGAACAAGCCCTTTTTGTTAATTGGTGTAAATCCGTTCAGTAGTTCCTGAGAAATTTAAAAAAAAGTGGTCAAAAAATGCATTTCACATAGGAAACTTTAGACACGGCTACAGCTGGAACTGTCGAACGGATTTACACCAAATGTGGCAAAAAGGTAGTGCTTGCTTCAGAAAGCATCCTTTTTTTAAATGGTGTAAATCCTTTCAGTAGTTTTTGAGATATTAAAGGAGCAAAACCTTGATATATGTGGGCGGAGCCTAGTTTCCATAGGAAACTCATATTTTATTTTCCCAATAACTTTGGTGCCGGTTGACGAATCTTCACAAAATTTTCAAAACTTATGGCCCGCTCCAGTCATCTCCTATCTTGGAAGTTTTGGGGTGATTCACCAAGCGGGGGCCGAGAAAAAATGGGGGTCCCAAAACGTGTTTTCTCCATGTTATTTTTCATAGGAAACTTGAGAAACGGCTGCAGCCCAAACTGCTGAACGGAATTACACCAAATTTGGCAAAAAGGTAGCCCTTGGTTCAGAAAGAGCCCTTTTTGGTAATTGGTGTAAATCCGTTCAGTAGTTCCTGGGAAATTTTTAAAAAAGTGGTCGAAAAATGCATTTCCCATAGGAAACTTTAGACACGGCTACAGCTGGAACTGCTGAACGGAATTACACCAAATTTGACAAAAAGGTAGTGCTTCCTTCAGAAAGCATCCTTTTGTTTAAATGGTGTAAATCCGTTCAGTAGTTTTTGAGATATTAAGAGAAAAAAAAACGTAATATATTTCGGCGGAGCCTAACCCCCGAGCACGAGCTTGGCTCTAATTGGCTGCAAACAGTTCCAACCAGGAACTGTTGGCAGCCATCTTGTGCCTTGCATCGAGAGAAAATACATCCAGTCTCCCCACAAAGAGCTGTGTTTTTGGCTTATTTAATAGGCGGTGCTACACCACGTTTGGCAAAAAGGTAGCCCTTGGTTCACAAAAAGCCATTTTTAGGTCGAGCCTAGTGCAGCACATGCGCTGCCCTAGGAAATCGACCTCTTGCCATCAGTTTAGCTTTCCTAAAAGCTTGTGCATGTGGGGCTCACACACCATTGGCCTTTGCGTCTGGCTTTAGCACGCAATTGGCCAAAGGCGTGTGGAAGTCCCAGCTTCTTTTAAAAGGTTTACTCCCAGAGCGTTTTGCTCTCGGGAGCCAGCAGAGGCAAGCAGGGCCATCTGGTTATAATTAGCCATGGCGCGCGTGTTTTCCCCTTATAAACAGTGAAACGCAAGCAGCGGCACGCAGGGGCCATGTGTTTAGGTCGGCGCGCACACCACCACCGGGCTTGTTTATGTTTTGTGTTTGTCGCACTACAGTTTTTTCCCCTCGTCTTTTAATCAGTAAAGTGTACATAAACGGCTGTCACAAAAGGAAGCACTTTTTTTCCCCAAGCTTTCTTTGCTTGTGCTCCAAAAAGTGTCAAAAGGTGTGCATTTCAGGTGAATAAACCTGTCGCATTTCACGGCAACTTATTTAAAACGTGAAGAACGATTTCTGAGCAGGCGGCATCGTTATTTTTAATGAAAATTCAACCTTACACAGGACAAATTATATGATAAAAAATTAATGCAAATTTTTTTTTCTTTTTGAATCCAAACAGCATTTTTCTCTTTTGATCTTCGGCTTTGATTGATTTTCTTTACCTTGAAGCTGCGCCCACGGTTCCCTGTTTACAAAACCGGTGACTGCACACCTTTAGCAGCGGAAAGCAGAGACATATGGTGAGGGGGAAAAAAGGCTTCGCACTTCGGTTCAAGTTTAATGGTTCTGGGGCTGCTGAAAAAAGCTTACTCTTTTGCAGGCGATAAAGCGCGGAATTTAATGGGATCGAAGTAAAATTAGTCAATAAGGAAATGGCGGCCAGTAGCTCCCGTGCCTCCTAAGTGCCCTCCAGACTCGTTGAAGAAAATTGAATAAAGAGGGAGGGGGGCTCGAAGTACCTGTGCCTCGAAACATTCCCAGCATCCGGGCTTGGCAGCCGTCTTCTCTCTAGCAGACCCGGGTTTCCAAGTCGCGAATTACCTGACATTGTGCGTTTATTTCAACAACTAATATTTGGAGGAATATATTTGCATTTTAGACAGAAAGTCAAATGCGCGTGCTTACCCTTGCTTCATTTAAAAATCCTGACAGAATCTTAGGGTGGATGTTGTTTACATTATCACACTATAAAGAAATCTGTTTTATATACAAAAATGCAGTTACTCGTTTGAATTGGTTCTTTATTCATCATTTTGGGAAGTGGGGACGGAGGCTTGGATAAAGCCCTCCCAAATTTACCGGATTCCTGCACGAATAGCCTGCGCAGTTTAAGTTTTACCGTGCATTTTGGGACTTGGAGTCCTGCAGTGCCAAGCCAATATAATAGAGAAGTACAAGCCCCTGAATGCAGAGCAAACCATGCACTGGGTGTGATAGCTTGAACTAATGTTACAGCCCTGGGAAACATGCGGGTGAATTGAAAAAGCTAGCTGTGTCTGTGTCTCAATGAATATATTGAACCGGTCATTTCCAAGACGTCTAAACAAGCTGCAGCTTGGCTCAGGATTACCCAAATGACCCAGAATATGCTGAGGTAAAGATCCACATCACATGGTGCACTTTGGTAAATACCTCCTATTTCAAGTTTTCCTCTAGAAAATGAAAAATGACATTTTCTCCCAAATACCGCATAGACTGCCTGTTCTTCACCAGGTAAACTCCAGCACGTTACACTTGCCCAAATTCATCAGAAACAAGCAATGGCATAGCCAATAGGTCTCGCCTTTGGGACCTTATAAGTATTTAGTTATGCAGCACAACGGTCCTAAAGGCGAGACCTGTTGGCTATGCCAATGCTTGTTGTTAAATGGTGTAAATCCATTCAGTAGTTCTTGAGAAATTTTAAAAAAAGTGGTCGAAAAATGCCTTTCCCATAGGAAACTTTAGACACGGCTACAGCTGGAACTGCTTAACGGAATTACACCAAATTTGGCAAAAAGGTAGTGCTTGCTTCAGAAAGCATCCTTTTTTTAAATGGTGTAAATCCGTTCAGTATTTTTTTAGATATTAAAGGAAAAAAACCTTTATATATGTGGGCGGAGCCTAACCCCCAAGCACAAGCTTGGCTCTAATTGGCTGCCAACAGTTCTAACTGGGAACCGAAGCAGGAGCCCACCCCGCCGGTTCGTGCCCCTCTGCGTGAGGCCACCACCGAGAACACCTGGGATGAGCTGAGCCGCCATGCTGCCCGCGGCGACCCGAAGTCAGGCAGAGTCTGCCTGGCTGTGGGCGGGCCTGCGAGTGCAGCAGCGTTCGTGGTGGTGGTGGTATGAAGAACCTGGGTTTCTTCAACATTCACACAGAACATGTACACGTTTTTCGTTAACAGAATGTCTTAGCTCATGCTCTGTGTATGTCCATATACACATTGTATGATCAGGTTAAATGTGTGTATCATACAAGAGCTGAGCAGCGGAAGCTTGAAGGTGCAGTGCCGAGAGAAAATGGCGGCAGGAGGAGACTGTGGTAGCTCTTGAACGCCAGAGCCGCTGCGGGGAGTGGCGTCCATCTGTGGAACTCTTGAGCAGTGTGGACGTTGAGGCAGGGGCGTCATCCTTGCCAGCTGGATTGCAAGCTGTGGAAGAGCTGGGGAGCAGTGGCTGAGCGTTCCTTTCCTTGCCCCCCCTTCCGCCATACTGTAGCAGTGGGCCGGTGGCCTGTAGGCATCAGGCCTAGGTCTTGATGGCGGGGAGTTGCAGCCTGCAGCTGGAGTCGTCTGCCTGAAGTGGGAGCGCAGCCAAGGCCGGGATGCCCTCGCTGGCGGTTACACAAAGCGACCGCCTGCCTGCCAGACGCAGAGTGAGCCCAGAGAGAAGTGCAGTGCAGGAGACACGGAAGGCGATTACCAGGGAGATGAGGTGTCGCTCCTGCCACCAAAGGTAACACCCAGCAATTCGACCCTTGTGCCAGCTAGAAGACTACACCGGCTGGAAAGATAGAAGCATAGCAGAGCGGCCTGCATAAGATCGCCAAACATGTGAGAGGCCTGGCTAGGAAGAGGAGGGTGGGGGTATCTGCGTGATGTCGAGTTCCAGCGGAGAAGTGACAGCAGCAGGCCCACTGAAGACACCTAAAAAAGGTACCATTGAGCTATTGCCAGCAGCTTTAGCGTGGCACACAGCCCCATGCTGGCCCTACAAGCATTTCCTACACCAGCGACCCCAGACCTGCATGGAACGGACCACTGTGCCAGTTTTTCAGCATTGTGGGAATCCCTCACTCGACACAGTATAGCAGTGCACACCCGCCAATACTGACATCAATCCCAACCACAAGGTGCTTGTTACTGTATGCACATAGCTATAGTCATCGCCCAACCCAGGGCTACCACCTGCCCCTTTAGCCTCTGGCTATGCTTTACCTGGGTTGCCCGGCCTTTACTAGGTACCAGTTTTACATTAAGGCTGATGCTGCCGTTCCTTCCCCTGCTGTTAATTATCCCCTTCGTTACCACCTCCCTCCCGTTGTTTCACAGCATCGGCTTGGTGAAACCTATGCCTCCAGAAACACTCTACAGGATCGGGTAGGTTGGGGTGGGTGCATGCCCTGCTGGCTTTACTATGGGGGTCGGAGGGGGGTGGAGGGGTGTGGGGGGTCGGTGGCCAGTCGTCCATTTTTTGTCTGGAGAAACCTTGGGATTCACTACACGGTGTTTCATATCACGTGCCCGTGGGCATTTGCACACAGTGCATGCCAGGCAGAGTCAGGCTCACTTGCCTGCTCAGTCTTGTTTCCCCCTTATGGCTCAGCATTAGTCAGCTCTGCACCCATGTGTTTTATGTCGTGCTTTCTGTGCCTGTGTTGATTGCTCAATCACCTGTGAGTTTATTCTGTAGCTCACCTTACATACAGAGTAGTGCCCAGACAAATGTGTGGATTTAAGGCTTGCGTTTGGTGTTAGTGAAAGGTGCCACATTAAAATCACTGAGGAAGTTTCATATGTTACCCTCTTGTGCTCATCAAGATCTCACGGTTTGCCCTCGGATTAAGCTTTTGCCGCTGCCCACCAGCATTACTGAATCTTCTCACACTTCTCAGCAGTGCAGGTTGAGCTTCTTGCACTGCCCACTAGTGAGCATCCAGCTTCAGACTGCTCATGACTGTGTACCTGATTTCTCACACTGCCCACTTCGCTTGCTACCCTCTAATGTACATGTAGCTTGCCACCCTGCCCACAAGAGAGACGCCCAGCTTTTCACCCTTCCTACTTGTGAACATAAAGCATCTTGTGCTGCTGACCAGCAGTCATCCAGGCATTACCTCTGCTCACAGGTGAATATCGAAATTCTCTCTCTGCCAACAGCTCACACTAAACTTATCCCACGGGTTTTAGGCTTTATCACATTCAGTCTTCTGAACAGAAGTAATAAACTGTTTAAATGGAGACACATAAAACTGTAACAGGTAAGAACTGCACCATGGTAAATTTTGAGGCACAAAAACGAGAATTCACCAAAAAGTAGTTGCTGTTGCTGAACCATCAAAACAGGTTCAACCACTTAAGGAGGGCCAATCCGGTGCTCCTTCCTCCGGGGAGTTTCAAGCTCTGTCATTTCTCAGCTCACTCAACACACTCAGTGGTTCTTGGTTGCCAGGTCCTGGTATATGATTGCCTGTGTCCTTGCTTTGTGGAGCGTTCATGCCTGTGACCATTATGGTTCCTGCTGCCTAAACTTTGGCCTGTGTTGGCCTGGCATCTTGTATTTGCACACCTGCCTACTGCATTAGTGATTTTTGGTGCTAGAATCCCACATGTGGTGGTGTAATGGCTTGCACACCACAGGGCTAATGATTTTAGGCCTGGCATTTGCCAAGACCGTTTGATTTTAATAAAATGATATGCTTAAAATACTTCTGTTCAGGGATCGTCAGATAACCCTCTGTTCGTTGGTCTGTTTTTGTCATTCGCATATTTCTTCCACCCACTCCAGCATAGAACATGGGGAAGTGGTCAGCTAACTTCGCTATGAGTGACGACATCCTGCCCTGTCACATAGAGCACGTTCACATACAGTGTAGTTTCCAAAATGCCAGAGGCTACTATGTGCTTCTTGAGAACAAAAATCATTTTTGCTTTTAGCAACAAAAAAAAAATACTTTGAGGGCACCTCGGCTTCCACAGCAGTAACGCCTATAAAACCCTGTCAACACAAAGATGTGGCCTAACGACTAGGTTGGTGGATCTCAAATCTGGGTAACCAGGTTCGAGTCTCGGCAATGACGCTCAACATTCTGTTTTTCTGGGCAAATCACTTAATCTCCCTGTGCCTAACAAAAATGAATGTGTCCTTGTGTAACCCAACTGGTGCTCATGTAAAGCGCTCTGATTCCCGATACCTTCGGGTCGCGTTCGCGCTATATAAAAACTCCAGGAAAAAAAGCAAAAAGGTTGCCAGCAATGCCACACAGATTGGCTTAGACATTGCTGTTGATGTTGTACTCGGTCTCCGATCTTGCACATGCTCACCTCTGGTTTGTGTTATATTAGCTGCTCCTAAAGCTCTGAATACCAATTGCTGGTGCTGCAAATAGTCAGATCTGCAACTGTCTCAAATCTTGTATTTGCAAGACCTTCTGACTCCTGGTTCTTGCATCATTTGTATGTATAATTTGATTCCATATATATATATATGTACATATATATTGCGCTCAGTGGGGAGTGACCAACAGGTAAGTCGCACTCGGACAAAGGATAGCTTCCCCACACAGCCTTTAATATCAAAAAGCGCATGTTGGCTCACCTTCCCTTATTTTAAAACGATATTGCATGCCCCTGATTGGCTGCTCTGAATGAGTCAATGCATAGCTTTATGGAAGGTGTAGTCCTTTATATATATATACGCAGGTGGTGCTGCAGCTGTGGAAGTTCGGACATTGGTTTGAATACCCGCCCCTGAAATCATGTGGGAGTGTCTCTACCAATCGGAGTGAGGCGCTTTAAAAAGTGAACAGCGAATCACCATTCGATGAAAGGCATCTGAGGAAGGCTATTAGGCTGAAATGCATCATGCCGATCGTTTCTTTGCACTGCAATAAAGGGAGGAACTTTCACTTACCTGTGTGGGTTGACATCCTTTCAAGAAGGGGAAGGACGTTTTGTTTTGGTGTTAGGAGCTAGCCACAAGCTCTTTTAAGCCCCCGTTCATAAGAGTTCGGCGGTCAGTGGCAAATGTGTGGAAAATCTCAAGGCGCTAGGGAAACGCAGAACCGCCACACTCCGCAGTGAGTTGTAAAGCCAGGATTTGCTGGGCCATGACTGCGTGGCTACGTTCATGCTCACTGTAGCGGTGGATGTCTTGGCTCGCTGTGGTGACTTGCGGCTGGATGAAGGAATGAAAGTTCCGTTCTTTTTACTACAAGATCCAGGATTCAGTGGTGTAGCTGCAGACACCGCCCACTTGGGCAAGTACTTACGCAGGTGGTGCTGCAGCTGTGGAAGCTCGGACATTGGTTTGAACACCCGCCCCTGAAATCATGTGGGAGTGTTTCTACCAATCGGAGTGAGGCGCTTTAAAAAGTGAACAGTGAATCACCATTCGATGAAGGCATCTGAGGAAGGCTATTAGGCTGAAATGCATCATGCCGATCGTTTCTTTGCACTGCAATAAAGGGAGGAACTTTCACTTACCTGTGTGGGTTGACATCCTTTCAAGAAGGGGAAGGACGTTTTGTTTTGGTGTTAGGAGCTAGCCACAAGCTCTTTTAAGCCCCCGTTCATAAGAGTTCGCCGGTCAGTGGCAAATGTGTGGAAAATCTCAAGGCGCTAGGGAAACGCCGAACCGCCACACTCCGCAGTGAGTTGTAAAGCCAGGATTTGCTGGGCCATGACTGCGTGGCTACGTTCATGCTCACTGTAGCGGTGGATGTCTTGGCTCGCTGTGGTGACTTGCGGCTGGATGAAGGAATGAAAGTTCCGTTCTTTTTACTACAAGATCCAGGATTCAGTGGTGTAGCTGCAGACACCTCCCACTTGGGCAAGTACTTACGCAGGTGGTGTTGCAGCTGTGGAAGCTCGGACATTGGTTTGAACACCCGCCCCTGAAATCATGTGGGAGTGTTTCTACCAATCGGAGTGAGGCGCTTTAAAAAGTGAACAGTGAATCACCATTCGATGAAAGCATCTGAGGAAGGCTATTAGGCTGAAATGCATCATGCCGATTGTTTCTTTGCACTGCAATAAAGGGAGGAACTTTCACTTACCTGTGTGGGCTGACATCCTCTCAAGAAGGGGAAGGACGTTTTGTTTTGATATATATATATATATATATTATCTACTGACGGTCGCCAGTAGATAGTTATAGTTACGACCGAGTTCCCATAGGAAATCTGAAAATTCTATTTTGAATAACTTTGGCGCCGGTTGACTTATCTTCAGGAAATTTTCAAAACTAATGGGGCGCTCCACTCAGCTCCTACCCTGAAAGTCTCAGGGTGATTTGTCAAGCGGGGGCTGAGAAAAAAGGGGGTCCCAAAACGCATTTTCCCCATGCATTTTCCCATAGGACCTTTAGTCGAAGGTACAGCCCGAACGGCTGAACAGAATTTCTTGAAATTTGGCAAAGAGGTAGTCCTCAGGTCAGGCATGTGCCTTTTGCATATATGGTGTAAATCCGTTCAGTATTTCCTGAGAAAATCAAAAGTAAAATCACATATATATCTGGGAGGAGCCTAACCACACATCTCATTGTGAGATCTGATTGAGAGAGTTCATTTTGCCATAGAATGTATGATTAGTGCTGCAGAAAGAAAAATTAGGGCACATTTTGAGTGACTTTTCAAATCCTCTTCTATTTCATTAAAGAATTCTGACATGCAGACTGAAACATGCACTTTCAATACCAGCAGCAGACTTCCCTGGTGAGCAGCAGCTTTACTACAGTGATCTAATGAGCAACTAGAGTGCTAACATTCTGAATTTATGGCAAATGTGTGACACATCTGAATGCCTTCTTCATTGAATCAAAGTAAAAAACTGACAGTATGCCTACCGAGGAGACTGTAGTAAATGAGGAAATTAGGAAACTTCATAACAAGTCTCCCAAGATGGCCACCTGAGACAAAAGAGCCCAAATGTAGCACAAATATCACCGAGATGTAGCCCAAGTATAGCCCAATGACAGAAATCCCAGAGTGTTTTAAAGAACAACTAGAGCGCTAACAGTCTTACTTATGACAAAAGTATGGCACACCTGAAGCCATCTTGATTCGAATAAGGTGGTAACACTTAAAACATTTAATTTGTAAAGGAACAAAATGAGGGGGTTCATTTTGCCATAGAAATTATGATTAGTGCTGCAGAAAGAAAAATGAGGGCACATTTTGACTTCTCAAATCCTCTTCTATTTCATTAAAAAGTTCTGACATGCAGACTGAAACATGCACTTTGAATACCAGCAGCAGACTTCTCTGATGAGCAGTAGCTTTACTACAGTGATCTAATGAGGAACTAGAGGGCTACCATTCAGAATTTACAGCAAATGTGTCACATCTGAATGCCTTCTTGATGGAACCAAAGTAAACAAGCATTGAAAATGCAATAGGTCTCGCCCTCGTTTAAGTTAAAGCAATCCTGTTTGTAATTAGGTGGCTTTTTAGCTTTGCTTTTATTAGTGTTTTTAAAAATTTCATGTACATAACATGCATATATGTATATGTATGCATACATTTATATTTGTATTTATATAGATATGCAGATTATATATATGTTTATATATGTATGTATATATTATCTACTGGCGGTCGCCAGTAGATAGTTATAGTTAGGACCGAGTTCCCATAGGAAATCAGAAAATTCTATTTTGAATAACTTTGGCGCCGGTTGACCTGTCTTCGTGAAATTTTCAAAACTAATGGGGCGCTCCGCTCAGCTCCTACCCTGAAAGTCTCGGGGTGATTCGTAAAGCGGGGGCTATGAAAAAAGGGGGGTCCCAAAACGCGTTTTCCCCATGCATTTTCCCGTAGGACCTTTAGTCGAAGGTACAGCCCGAACGGCTGAACAGAATTACTTGAAATTTGGCAAAGAGGTAATCCTCAGGTCAGGCATGTGCCTTTTGCATATATGGTGTAAATCCGTTCAGTAGTTCCTGAGAAAATCAAAAGTAAAATCACATATATATATGGGTGGAGCCTAACCACACATCTCATTGTGAGATCTGATTGGCTGTCAGCACTTCATCCAAGAAGTGTTGGCAGCCATCTTGGGACCAATATACATGATAGCACCTCATTAAAAAGCATTGCAGTTAATAGAAGGTTTTAAGACTTTAGTTACATTATAAATCATTTGTTGATGGTACCATACTCATTTTAGGAATTGTGGTATGCTCTAAGGTGATTTTACCATGTGAAAAAGCCTTCTGCTGGGATATCATGAATCATGTTTGAGAGAAAACTATTTTCACATGCTTTTCCCACAGAGGTTTGGAAGGTGATCTATAAGCTAAACTGAGGGCATATTTTCTGTAAATTCACATTATCTTTCTCAGTCATGTGAGAATGAAGTCTGACATTCTCAGTAAAACATGTACATCCAACAAGGGCAGAGATTCTATGTCAGGACCGGAGGCTCCGATTATGCTTCTCAATCTTTGCTTTATTCAAACAGCAGCCAATAAAAAAACATCCTTTTTTATTCCAACTACAAATCCCATGAGTCTCTGCATCACGATACCATAGAGACTATAACCATATAAGGTCCCGACGAGGCAGACACCTCCTCTTTCTTTGCTGCTCCGCAGCCAGTTAAGTGCCTCTCCCTTACTGTCTTTCGTTTGATTGTGGTTTATGGGTTGACGCGCACTGTGTATGTTAATTTGTGTGATATGACTAGCGATGCGCTTCTTTAATGTTTACATGAAGATTTAAATATGTCCAGTGTTGTTTAGCTTACTTGCTTGCCACAGCGGTTTTCGCTTGTTTTCTCTGTGCTGTTGGTCTCCGATACTCGCATGTGTGTTTTCTTCAGGGAGAGCGCTTCAGCCTCTCCGGCGGGGCGCTATGCGCCCGTAGCCTTCCCTCAAGTGGAGCGGGAGTGAATGGGGCCCTGAGGACGGCGCGTCTCTGCTCGCGCACGTCCTCTTTCCATTGGCACGGGCGGCCGCTTCCGCGCATGTGCGGCGGCCATTTTGCCGATTGTGTTTCTTCGGACGGCATTTCGGAGCGGGAAACGCTCGTGAATTCAAAAACTATACGCCCGTTTGTGCCCCAGCTAACGCCCAAGCAGAATTGTGCTCCGGGCTGCATAATAGACGCATAGGCTCTGCCGAGAGAGGTAGCAGGCCCTCCATCCACTATAAAAAATCAGTTGTTTGTGGCTCTTGTGCCTGGCCTGCTTGGGGTTTGTTCCTCTCCCCCTGATTTACTCCTCCCTTTGCGCCTCAGTGTGCTCTGAAGGTGAACGCTAATACTTGCAGCATGGCTGATTATACATATGAGGAGGAGTACTATGAGTCTGAACCTGCGGGTTCATTTGAGCAAGAGCTCGTTGATGCCTTAGATGCTGGAGTTCAGCATTCTGTAAGCTCAGCGCTGGTGAGGGCGATGGCGCCCCTTAAAGGGCATCTCAGTGAATACGCACGACAGCAAGGTTGGCTCCCGACCACGTCTAGTCGTCCCAAATCGACTGGTAAGAAGTCCTCTAACCCTCATTCAGAGGATTTTGCTCGGCTCTCTAAGGCCTTCGCAAATGATCACGCTTATTTGGCGCATTCTGAACAGGATGAGTCTTCTCACGAAGATAAAGGGGAATCCTCGGCGCCCAGCGACTCCGATCAGGAAGAGTGCACTTCCCATGCTAAAAAGACTAGGAAGGAGCATCATATAGAGCCCACATCACAGCCTAAACACCTGACCTTTGACCCGTCAGATATCATCCACCCCAATTCTTCGGCATGGACCCCCGCACAGGAAGTGGCCGACTATCTCCAGTCCAACCTTCGTCGCCCTTTCGAGAAGGATGTCAGGGCACGCCTTAGGTCGGAATGTCCCAGGCCTGATTTGGCAGCCCGGGTGGCGGAGACCCCTGAAGTGAACCCGACCATGATCACTTATCTTCGGAAATATTCTAAGGACCTGAAAAAGGGCATTGACCGCGCCTGGCGGTCATGCCAGGACAAGCTTTTAGATTTGTCCGGGCCGTTGGCTAAAATTCTTGAGTTGGGTCTCCAGGCGAAGGAGTCCGGGTCTCCAGTGAACCCCGATGACCTCATTGGCTGGGCGCAGCGTGCGGTATGCTTGTTAGGAAATGCTAACTGCGCTATGTCTAGCGAACGGAGGAGATCGATCCTCCTCAAATTAGACCCAAAACTGGCGGAATTATCTTCCTCGGAGGCAGGTCCCGTAGCCCAGGGTCTCCTGTTTGGGCAACCCTTTTTGAAGGAGCTCACCAAATTCGTGGCTACGTTCAGCGGCCTTGACAAGGCGCAGGAATCGCTCCGGCGGGCCTTCCGACCGGTTTTCGCCAGGGCCGGACGAAATCGAGGGCGTTCGTCCAGCCGAGGTCAACCCCAAGGCGCCCCGCGTGGTCAACACCACAACAGAGGAGGTTATCAAGACAACTACTCCGGAAACTCCAATTTCTACCCCTCAAGACGGGCGCGGAACCGCTTCCGCAGAGGCAGGTTCGGTGGCAACCAGGGAAACCACCAGGAGTCAGGATCTGCAGGTGAGACTTATCCTTTGTTCAGAGGTACAGTTGGGGGGTCGCATTCAATATTTCCTGCATGCTTGGCAAGCGCTCTCGCAGGATCCCTGGATCCTGGAAACAGTACAAGGTTACAAATTGGAGATGTACAACACTCCCGCCCAACTTTCTCCTCCCCATCCCATCCATTTTTCCCAACTCGATCAGAGTTTTATTGCAGGGGAAATACACTCTCTTTTACAGAAAGGGGCGATAGTCGAGTCTCGCCTCCACTCCCACGGTTTCCTCAGCAACGTGTTCCTGGTAGAGAAAAAAGGGGGCGGGCACAGGTTGGTTCTGAACCTCAAAGAGTTCAATGGATGGATCGTTTACCGCCATTTCAAAATGGAATGCATCCATCTTCTGCGAGATCTGCTGCAGGAGGGCGATTGGATGGTCCGTCTAGACCTGAAAGACGCCTACCTGGCCGTACCCATTTACGCCCCTCATCGCCGGTTCCTTCAGTTTCTGTGGCAAGGCGTCTGTTACGAGTACACTGTTCTTCCTTTCGGACTTTCGTCAGCACCTTGGTGCTTCACGAAACTCCTTCGTCCAGTCATGGAGTCCCCACGTTCCCGCGGAGTGAGGCTGATCGTCTATCTGGACGACGTCATTATCATGGCGCAATGTCCGCGTCTAGTGATGACTCACCTGGAGTGGTCCATCCTTCTCCTTCAAAATCTGGGTTTCATTGTGAATCCTCAGAAATCAGTTCTGGTACCCACGCAATCTATAGAGTTTCTGGGCTTTCAGGTGGATTCTCGCACCTGCCAGCTTCTCCTTCCCGCATCTAAGATCAAAACGATCAAGAGAGAATTGAGATCGATCATGACCAAGCAGATTGTGTCCTTGAGGTCCATAGCCCGGGTGGTGGGCTTACTGGCCTCCTCGATTCAGGCTATTTTTCCGGGACCCCTTCACTACCGAGCTCTACAACGATTGAAGATTCAACATCTCCGCAAAGGCCTCAGCTATACAGATCAGATCCCTCTGTCAGAGGAAGCGAGGTGGGAAATGTTGTGGTGGCTCGACCACATGGAATCGTGGAATGGCAGGGCCATTTTCGGGTTCAATCCAGAGGTAGTGATAGAGTCGGACGCCAGCCGTTGGGGCTGGGGAGCCCGCTGCGGTCCGATCTCGACGGGGGGTCGTTGGTCGCCGGAAGAACTCTCCCTTCACATCAATTGCTTGGAGTTGTTAGCGGGATCGTTCGCGATTCGCAGCCTCTCTCCGCAGAAGATGAACTGCTGCATTCTTCTACGAATGGACAACATATCGGCAGTCCGGTACGTGAACAAACTAGGGGGTACTCGATCTCGCATTCTAGCGGAGATTGCCAAGGATTTTTGGCATTATTGTCTTCAGTACAATCTGTCAATAGTAGCGGAATATCTTCCGGGCCGGAAGAACGAGGTGGCCGACTGGCCTTCCCGGTACCTACGGGATTACAGCGATTGGCGATTGCATCCTCGAGTCTTCCGGATGCTGAACCTCCTTTGGGGTCCGTGTCAGTTGGACCTGTTCGCATCACGGCTGAACAAGCAACTTCCGGATTTCTACAGCTGGCGTCCGGTTCCGGAGGCTTTAGCCTCGGATGCGTTTCTTCAGACCTGGCCTTCAGTCCTTTGTTATGCCTTCCCGCCGTTTGTCATGATTCCCAGAGTCCTGGCTCAAGCCAGACGCCAGCGGACGGAGATGGTACTGGTTACACCTTTGTGGAGGGCTCAGGCCTGGTTTCCGATAGTTCTGGAAATGTCCTGTGCGACACCAGTTCTTCTCCCTCAGAGATGGAACCTATTGCTGGACCCTCTCAAGGCCCCTCATCCGTTAGTGACCTCAGACCAATTACTTCTGGTGGCATGGCGAGTTTCAGGGATAGATGGAAGGTCCCAGGCCTTTCGGCAGACGCTTCCAACTTCATCAAGCAGGCATAGTCAGATAATACCCATAAGCGGTATTCATCAGCATGGAACAGGTGGTGTAGCTGGTGTATTCAACGGGACGTCGATCCCACTACAGCTAATGTCTCCATGGTCATGAATTTCCTTGCTTCTTTGGCGTCCTCTGGTTCTGCGTATAGGACAGTGAACAACTTTAGATCCGCTATTTCCGCTGGGCATGCTCCTTTGGAGGGTAAGCCAGTCGGAGAACATCCTCTGGTGTGTAAACTGCTTAGGGGTATCCGGATGGTCAAACCCCCGTGTCCAAAGTACTCTTTTTTGTGGGATGTGACAGTGGTCCTCCGCTTTTTGGAATCTTGGCCACCGAATGAGCGCCTGTCACGGAAGCAGCTTTCCGCCAAGCTGGCGATGTTATTATGTTTGGTCTCGTGCAAGAGAGTTTCTGATATCAGAGCTTTAGATCTAGCGGGGCGTAAGTTCTCCCCAGAGGGGGTGACTTTCTCTATTTCCAGACGAACCAAAACCAATTCCACTTCAGTGTCTTACCCGGCTTTTCCGGATAATCCCAAATTATGTGTGGTGAAATGTGTCAAAGCGTACGAGGTAAGTACAGCTAGCTTCCGTTCTGATCCGCAGGGTCAGCTTTTCATTGCATTGCAGAAGCCTTTTCGCCCAGTATCACCAGCTACTTTGGCGCAATGGGTGCGTTGGCTCATGAATGAAGCAGGCATTGATGTGTCTCAGTTTGGTGCACATTCTGTGCGGGGTGCGATGGCGTCTAAATCCTTTTCCTTAGGTGTGACCCTATCCGACATCATGAGCACTGCAGATTGGTCTAATGAGTCTACCTTTAAATCGTTTTATTATAAACCTATAGTGGATATCGCATCAGTGGTGGTGGCTGGGCTTTAAACAAGCATAATCGGAGCCTCCGGTCCTGACATAGAATTAAAAATTTGCGAACATTCGTGACAAGAATTTTCAATTCTATTAAGGACAACGGAGGCGAGGATTATCCCACCCGGAATTTATATGATTCTTGCAATGTTTATATGAATCAATTGTTGATGGTTTGGATTGCATTGTATTGCCTTCTTTAGCTTCTAGTTCCCCCCCCTGTTTTATGTCTCTACGGTTTATGACATTTCTGATTGCAAAATGGTTTGAGAGACTACCGTTATTACGGGACCTTTATCTTTGTTTCAGATTCCAGTGGCAAGTGAAGGTTACTTGCTGTCCAAGGAGTTGGTTGGGCATGGTTGCCCCTTCGCGATGTGGAGCTCGCTCACCTGTTGTGATCATTTGGGTTTCGTCCCGCGGAGCCGAAGTTCAAGTATTTCTTCCGGATGTTTGGGCCTGCAGAGACTCTGGTTCAGGATCTCAGTTCAAGGAGGACTACTTTGTTTCAAGTTACGGCCTTAACAATTAACGGTCACGCAAAGAAAGAGGAGGTGTCTGCCTCGTCGGGACCTTATATGGTTATAGTCTCTATGGTATCGTGATGCAGAGACTCATGGGATTTGTAGTTGGAATAAAAAAGGATGTTTTTTTATTGGCTGCTGTTTGAATAAAGCAAAGATTGAGAAGCATAATCCTCGCCTCCGTTGTCCTTAATAGAATTGAAAATTCTTGTCACGAATGTTCGCAAATTTTTAATTGTCACTTGATTCCTTTGTGTTCTACTGCAGCTTCCCAGAGTGTTCCAAAGCACAACTAGAGCGCTACCACTCCTACTTATGATAAACGTATGGCACACCTGAAGCCATCTTGATTGGAAAAAAGTGGTAACTCTTAAAACATTTAATTTAAAAAGGAACAAAATGAGAGGGTTCATTTTGCTATAGAATATATGATTAGTGCTGCAGAAAGAAAAATGAGGGCACATTTTGAGTGACTTCTCAAATCCTCTTCTATTTCATTACAGAATTCTGACATGCAGACTGAAACATGCACTTTCAATACCAGCAGCAGACTTCCCTGGTGAGCAGTAGCTTTACTGCAGTGATCTAATGAGCAACTAGAGTGCTAACATTCTGAAGTTATGGCAAATGTGTGACACATCTGAATGCCTTCTTCATTGAATCAAAGTAAAAAACTGACAGTATGCCTACTGAGGAGACTGTAGTAAATGAGGAAATTAGGACACTTCATAACAAGTCTCCCAAGATATCCACCTGAGACAAAAGAGCCCAAATGTAGCACAAATATCACCGAGATGTAGCCCAAGTATAGCCCAATGACAGAAATCCCAGAGTGTTTGAAAGAACAACTAGAGCGCTAACAGTCTTACTTATGACAAAAGTATGGCACACCTGAAGCCATCTTGATTGGAATAAAGTGGTAACACTTAAAACATTTAATTTAAAAAGGAACACAATGAGGGGGTTCATTTTGCCATAGAAATTATGATTAGTGCTGCAGAAAGAAAAATTAGGGCACATTTTGACTTCTCAAATCCTCTTCTATTTCATTAAGAAATGCTGAAATGCAGACTGAAACATGCACTTTGAATACCAGCAGCAGACATCCCTGGTGAGCAGTAGCTTTACTACAGTGATCTAATGAGGAACTAGAGTGCTACCATTCAGAATTTATGGCAAATGTGTCACATCTGAATGCCTTCTTGATGGAATCAAAGTAAACAAGCATTGAAAATGCAATAGGTCTCGCCCTCGTTTAAGTTAAAGCAATTCTGTTTGTAATTAGGTGGCTTTTTAGCTTTGCTTGTATTAGAGTTTTTCAAACTTTCATGTACATATCATGCATATGTATGCATATATGTATATGTATATGTTTACATGAATTTATATTTATATAGATATGCAGATTATATGTATATGTTTATATATGTATATATATATATACACATACATATATATAAATGCATATGCAAATATATGTGTATATATATATGTGCATATGTGTGCATGTACAGAGAGGTAGAGAGGTAGAGGTGTATAGGTAGAGGTGTAGAGGTAGAGAGGTAGAGGTAGAGAGGTAGAGAGTAGTAGAGAGAGAGGTAGAGAGGTAGAAAGTAGAGAGTGAGTAATAGAGAGTAGAGAGTGAGTAGTAGAGAGTAGTAGAGAGTAGTAGAGAAAGTATCAGAGAGTGAGTAGTAGAGAGTAGTAGAGTGAGTAGTAGAGAGTGAGTAGTAGAGAGTGAGTAGTAGAGAGTGAGTAGTAGAGAGTAGTAGAGAGTGAGTAGTAGAAAGTAGTAGAGAGTAGTAGAGAGTGAGTAGTAGAGAGTAGTAGAGAGTGAGTAGTACAGAGTGAGTAGTAGAGCGTAGTAGAGAGTGAGTAGTAGAGTGAGTAGTAGAGAGTAGTAGAGAGAGAGTAGTATAGAGTGAGTAGTAGTGAGTAGTAGAGAGTGAGTAGTAGAGAGTGGTAGAGAGAGTAGTAGAGAGTGAGTAGTAGAGAGTAGTAGAGAGTGAGTAGTAGAGAGTAGTAGAGAGTGAGTAGTAGAGAGTAGTAGAGAGTGAGTAGTAGAGAGTGAGTAGTAGAGAGAGAGTAGTAGAGAGTAGTAGAGTAGTAGAGCATGAGTAGTAGAGAGTGAGTAGTAGAGAGTAGTGGAGTAGTAGAGAGTGAGTAGAAGAGAGTACTAGAGAGTGAGTATTAGAGTGAGTACTAGAGAGTAGTAGAGAGCGAGTAGCAGAGAGCAAGTAGTAGAGAGTGTGTAGTAGAGAGTGAGTAGTAGAGAGTGAGTAGTAGAGAGAGAGTAGTAGAGAGTAGTAGAGTAGTAGAGCATGAGTAGTAGAGGGTGAGTAGTAGAGAGTAGTGGAGTAGTAGAGAGTGAGTAGTAGAAAGTAGTAGAGAGTGAGTATTAGAGTGAGTACTAGAGAGTAGTAGAGAGCGAGTAGCAGAGAGCAAGTAGTAGAGAGTGTGTAGTAGAGAGTGAGTAGTAGAGAGTGAGTAGTAGAGAGAGTAGTAGAGAGTGAGAAGTAGAGAGAGTAGTAGAGTAGTAGAGAGTGAGTAGTAGAGAGTAGTTGAGAGCGAGTAGTAGAGAATCAGTAGTGGAGAGTGAGCAGTAGAGTGTAGTAGAGAGTGAGTAGTAGAGAGTGAGTAGTACAGAGTGAGTAGTAGAGAGTAGTACAGAGTGAGTAGTAGAGAGTAGTAGAGTGAGTAGTAGAGAGTGAGTAGTAGAGAGAGTAGTAGAGAGTGAGTAGTAGAGTAGTAGAGAGTGAGTGGTAGAGAGTAGGAGAGAGTAGTAGAGTGAGTAGTAGAGAATAGTAGAGAGTGAGTAGTAGAGCGAGTAGTAGAGAGTAGTGGAGTAGTAGAGAGTGAGTAGTAGAGAGTGAGTAGCAGAGAGAGTAGTAGAGAGTAGTAGAGAGTGAGTAGTAGAGAGTGAGTAGTAGAGAGTAGTAGAGAGCAAGTAGTAGAGAGTGAGTAGTGGAGAGCGAGTGGTAGAGAGCGAGTAGTAGAGAGTGAGTAGTAGAGAGTGAATAGTAGAGAGAGAGTAGTAGAGAGAGAGTAGTAGAGAGTGAGTAGTAGAGAGTAGTAGAGTGAGTAGTAGAGAGAGAGTAGTAGAGAGTGAGTAGTAGAGTAGTAGAGAGTGAGTGCTAGAGAGCAGCAGAGAGTAGTAGAGTGAGTAGTAGAGAGTAGTAGAGAGTGAATAGTAGAGAGTAGTAGTAGAGAGTAGTAGAGAGAGAGAGTAGTAGAGAGTGTAGTAGTGAGTGAGTAGTAGAGAGTAGTAGTGAGTGAGTAGTAGAGAGTAGTAGTGAGTGAGTAGTAGAGAGTAGTAGAGAGTGAGTAGTAGAGTAGTAGAGAGTGAGTGGTAGAGAGTAGTTGAAAGTAGTAGAGTGAGTAGTAGAGAGTGAGTAGTAGAGAGTGAATAGTAGAGAGTAGTAGAGAGTGAGTAGTAGAGAGTAGTAGAGCGTGAGTAGTAGAGAGTGAGTAGTAGAGAGTGAGTAGTAGAGAGTAGTAGCGAGTGAGTAGTAGAGAGTGAGTAGTAGAGTAGTAGAGAGTGAGCAGTTGAGAGTGAGTAGTAGAGCGTGAGTAGCAGAGAGTAGTAGAGTAGTAGAGAGTGAGTAGTAGAGAGTAAGTAGTAGAGAGAGAGTAGTAGAGAGTAGTAGAGAGTCAGTAGTAGAGTAGTAGAGAGTAGTCAGTCAGTATCAGTCAATGTCAGTCAGTCAGTGTCAGTCAGTGTCAGTCAATCAGTGTCAGTTAGTCAGTGCCAGTCAATTAGTGTCAGTCAGTCAGTGTCAGTCAATCAGTGTCAGTCAGTGTCAATCAGTGATCAGTCAGTGTCAGTCAGTCAGTGTCAGTCAGTCAGCGTCAGTCAGTCAGTGTCAGCTAGAGCAGCTCTGCTGACTTGGTTCTCTGGCTCTAAAGCAGCTCTGCTGACCTGGTTCTCTCTCTCTAAAGCAGCTCTGTTGACCTTTTTTCTCTGGCTCTACAGCAGGTCTGCTGACCTGGTTCTCTGGCTCTAGAGCAGCTCTGCTGACCTAGTTCTTATGCTACAGAGCAGCTCTGCTGATCTAGTTCTCTGGCTCTACAACAGCTCTGCAGACCTGGTTCTCTGGCTCTAAAGCAGCTCCGTTGACCCAGTTCAATGGCTATGAAGCAGTTCTGCTGACATGGTTCTCTGGCTCTATAGAAGCTCTGCTGACCTGGTTCTCTCCCTCTAAAGCAGCTCTACTGACCTGGTTTCTCTGGCTCTGCAGCAGCTCTGCTGACCTGGTTCTCTGGCTCTAGAGCAGCTCTGATGACCTGGTTCTTAGGCTCTAGAGCAGCTCTACTGACCTGGTTCTCTGGCTTTAAAGCAGCTCAGCTGACCTGGTTCTATGGCTCTAAAGCAGCTCTGCTGATTTGGTTTTCTGGCTCTAGAGTAGCTCTGCTGACCTGATTCTCTGGCTCTAAAGCAGCTCTGCTAACCTGGTTCTCTGGCTCTAAAGCAGCTCTGCTGGCCTGGTTCTGTGGCTTTAAAGCAGCTCTGCTGACCTGGTTCTCTCCCTGTAAAGCAGCTCCGCTGACCGGGTTTCTCTGGCTCTACAGCAGCTCTGCTGACCTGGTTCTCTGACTCTAGAGCAGCTCTGCTGACCTGGTTCTCTGGTTCTACAGCAGCTCTGCTGACCTGGTTTTCTGCACTCACGATGCACGCACCCGACTTCGCAAAAATATATTTAAAACTAATATAAGTTTCTTATAAGTACAAATATATTATTTTGATGAATATCTTACATAATCTCTTGCCTTAATATGTATATTAAAGACACATACATATCATTTTGGAACGTACATTTTTTTTGCGGGAGTTGCGCACCCAGCGCGCCCCAGCACATATATGATGTCACGCGGGACCCGCAAGCGCGCACACATCTTGTACCGTAATGCGCATGTGTCGCGAATGCGCGGGAGCAGGAGTCGCAGACTGGTTGCATACCAATCGCGCATATCACGTGATATTAAATGTATATGATGTAACTGAAAAACACGTAGCCTTCGCACACCATACGCGGATCCTTCATGACTTTTCTAAAATGGCGGCTAGAATGCGCGCACCCACCGTGATGTGTACACTTTGAGTGCGTGACTGCGAAAAAAATTGGATTTTTTTTTTAAAGAAAATGATATAAATATATTAAAATAAAAAATGAAAACAAGAAAATTAATCAATATTTCAGTTTTAATTAAAAAATGTTTTTTTTGCAATTTTCAGAAAAATACATAATGTTATTTAATGAATAAAATATTTATAAATAAACAGTTAAAAAACTGTAGCAAATCAGTAAAAAAAATAGATATAACTACTATCACACTTAAAAGTTAGCATTTAAAAAACCTTTGAAATTCACTGAAAAAAAACATAGGTTTCAGAGACGTTATAGGTAGAAATTCGCATTTAAAAAACCTTAGAAATTCACATAAAAAACCATAGGTTTCAGGGGTGTTATAGTTAGCTGCCCATTTCACTCGTACAAAACCATAGAAATTCCTCCGTTATAGTTAGTTCTGCTAACTATAACTCACGCGCCCGCACTGCACTGCTGATGATGTCACATATTGCATCATTCATGACATGGTCAGTGACATCACTGATGACATCACTGATGACATCTCAAATGACATCACTGATGACATCATCCACTTGACAATCCGATACACCACATCACACACTAGTATAACCTTTCATCACTCACTGTAAAATACAGAGTACCATATTTGAAACCATTGACACACCAATACCAGTTACTACATACCCACTCACTGATTCCTTATTCTACACACACAACTACCCATTCAACAACAGAATCATCTATACATGCAGTCATTAATTAATAGAACACTATCAAATGCACTTATACACATATATAGACATTGACACATCAGCAGTCATCTTAGTCGGTTATGCAGTCATCCTACTCACCCATGAAAAAAATGTAACGCACTTAAATTTACTCACTTACACAATTATCCAACGACACCTCATTCATTCAAACACATAGTAACTCATCGTTAATATGTTAAAAAAGCACCATTACAATTATACACTCATTCATATATTTACTCTCACAATCACTGACTCTTACACAAACTTATTTATATACACCAACTCTCACATACAATGCCTTTTATTTTTTTACTTTGTTGAAGATGTACAACTAAAACATATATTCGCTCACCAACACACAAATAAATACACTCAGTCACCCAAACAACTGTTTCCACATGCACTCTTAAACCCATGCACCTAGTCAATCAACCATTCACACATCTATGCATAGAGTTACACACACCCCTTCTAACCACACACAAACTCAGTGTCCCATACAAATACTCACCCAACTAATCAATAACTAATATACACACTCATGTAGTTAGTGACCAACTGAGGCAGCATGTTATACAACAACAGAGACAGTGCTGCACACATTCACATAGTTTAGTTACTAATCCATGTGTTAAGTGAGACACTTTTAATTACTCACTTAAAAAGACAGTTAGACAGCTACTAAATCCTCCATCCAGACAGTTATATATCCACTCAATCTTCAATACAGATTGGTATATATATATAATACATATTTAAATTTCAAACTAAACCACATTCAGTGGATGATGTCATCAGTGATGTCATTTGAGATGTCATCAGTGATGTCACTGACAATGTCATGAATGATGCAATATGTGTCATCATCAGCAGTGCATTGCGGGCGCGTGACTTATAGTTAGCAGAACTAACTATAACGGAGGAATTTCTATGGTTTTGTACGAGTGAAATGGGCAGCTAACTATAACACCCCTGAAACCTATGGTTTTTTCTGTGAATATATATATATATTTTTTTTCACTGAAAAAACCATAGGTTTCATGCATGTTATAGTTAGAAATTTGCATTTAAAACACATTCAAATTCACTGAAAGAACGATAGGTTTTAGGGACGTTATAGTTAGTTGGACATTTCACTCGTACAAAACCATAGAAATTCCCCCGTTATAGTTAGTTCAGATAACTATAACTTGCGCCCCCGCAATCCACTACTGATGACGTCACGTATTACATCACTCATGACATGGTCAGTGACATCACTCATGACATCACTCATGACATCTCAAATGACATCACTGATGACATCATCCAGTGAATGTGTGTTTTTCTGAAAATTAAATATGTTTTATATATGTATATCTCAAGGTCGATGGATGAATAAATGGGTATATAAGTGTCTAAATGGATGGGTTTTTTTCTAAAATTTATTGTATAATGGACTGATTAAGTGTATCTTAGTGAATACATGGGTTAGTGAGTAATGTTTAAATATGTAAATATCTATTTCAGTCTCTAACTTTCTGTTGGGTTGGTGAGTAGTTACATGAGTGTCTATATGGGTTATTACTTGGTTTTTCGAGTATCAGTATGAGTGTCTGAGTGTCAGTATGGTTCAATGGGGGTATTACTTAGTGCATAGATGCATGAATTTGTGAGTCACTGTTTGTATGTGTTGAAGACAGTATGTGTGCAGGACTGTATGGGTGGATGAGTGTGTGTATGGGTGTGTTAGTGAGTGAATGACTGTCTCAATAGTGTCTTTATCAGTAACTACATATATTTTAAACTAGTATATGTGAGTATTGGTGTATATAAGTGAGTATATGTGAGATTGAGAGATTGGAGGAGTTCCTGTATAAATTAGTATGTGTTTCTATAAGTGATTGCTTAAGAGAGTAAGTATGTGTACGTTTCTGTAGAAGTAAGTGTGGTGGTGTGTGTATAACTTTATATGCAAGTAAATGGATGTTTGATTCTTTGTTAGCATGAGTGACTATCTATGTGAGTAACTCTATGGATGAGTGGCGGTGTGTAACAGGATGCATAGGTGTATGAGTACATATGATGAGTGAGTATATGTATGAGTGACTGTATAGGACTGTTGGTGAATGAGTGGATGTGTTTGTAGATCTTGGATTTACTTAATAGGTTGCTGTAACTGATATTGGTATGACCATTGTTTTGTAAATTTTAGTTTCTATTTTTGAGTGTGTGTATCAAAGGTTATATTAGGGTGAGAGGAGGTCTGCCACTCTATCACAAGGATGATGTCATCAGTGATGTCATCAGTGATGTCATCAGTGATGTCACTGACCATGTCATGAGTGATGTAATATGTGACGTCATCACCAGTGCATTGCGGGCGCGCAAGTTATAGTTAGCTGAACTAACTATAATGGGGGAATTTCTAGGATTCTGTACGAGAGAAATATCCAGCTAACTATAACGCCCCTGAAACCTATGGTTTTTTCAGTGAATTTCAAAGGTTTTTTAAATGCTAGTTTCTAACTATGCTTACAGAGGTAGGACATGTGAAGAAAGAAGAAAAACCGCACTGAAAGAAAAAAAAGAAATGCACAAAGAAGCAACAGAAGTCCTCAAAGACGAAGAAAAGTGCAGGAGGAAGAAAAACGTGAAGAAAGAACAAACAGAGGAGCAGAAAGAAGCCTTGTTGCAAAATCTGAGGTGACGTGTGCAAACACGCCCTATGGCTGTTTTAATTTGGGAGATTAACTCCCCTTGAATCCTGAGGGTCCCTAGGGTCTAATTAGCCCACTAGGTACCTCCAGTAAGCGCCACAGAGCTGTGTTGCAGAGACGTGTAAAAGGAGCACGGCCTGGACCACCTGTCTGAAACGCAGCGCAGTGGCACTTACTGGAAGCACCTGGTGGGCTAGTTAGACCCCATGGGCCCTCAGGATTGAAGGGGAATTATTTCCCCAACTTAAAAAGCGCCACAGGGCGTGTTTGAACACTTCACCTCAGGCCCCGTCCCCTCCCTTCCCCACTGTGTAAACACGCCCTGTGACCGTTTTAAGATGGGAGATTAAGTCCCCTTGAATCCTGAGGGTCCCTAGGGTCAAACTAGCCCACTAGGTACCTCCGGTAAGTGCCGTTGCAGAGAGGTGTAAAAAGGGGCACGGCCTGCACCACCTCCCTGCAACGCAGGGCAGTGTCACTTACTAGAAGCACCTGGTGGGTTAGTTGGCCCCCAGGGGCCCTCAGGATTGAAGGGGAATTAATTCACCAACTTAAAACACGCCACAGGGCGTCACCTCAGGCCCCGTCCCCTTCCTTCACCACTGTGTAAACACGCCCTGTGGCCGTTCTAAGTTGGGAGATTAAGTCCCCTTGAATCCTGAGGGTCCCTAGGGTCAAACTAGCCCACTAGGTACCTCCAGTAAGTGCCACGGAGCTGCGTTGCCGAGTGTTGTAAAAAGGGGCGTGGCCTCTGAACACCTGTCTGCAACACAGCTCCCTTGCACATACTGGAGATACCTGGTGGGCTAGTTGGACCTCAGGGACCCTCAGTATTGAAAGATAATTAATTCCCCAACTTACAACTCACCACAAGGCGTGTTTGCAAAATGGTGAAGGAAGGGGGCGGGGCCTGAGGTGACATGTCTGCAAATATGCCCTGTGGCGCTTTTTAATTTTGGGAATTAATTCCTCTTCAATCCTGATGCTCCCTGGGGACCAGCTATCCCACAAGGTACCTCCAGTATGCGGCAGAGAGCTGAGTTGCAGAGAGGTGTTCAGAGGCCACGCCCCTTTTTATAACACTCTGCAACGCAGCTCCGTGGTGCTTAACAGAGGTACCTGGTGGGCTAGTTGGCCCCCAGGGACCCTCAGGATTGATAGGAATTGATTCCCCAACTTATAACACGCTACAGGGTGTGTTTCCACACATGTCAACTCAGGCCCCGCCCCCTCCCTTCACCATTGTGCAAACGTACCCTGTGGCAAATTTTAAGTTGGGGGATTAACTCCCCTTGAATCCTGAGGGTCCCTGGGGTGCAGCTAGCCCACCAGGTTCCTCCATTAAGCGCCACAGAGTTGCATTGCAGAGAGGTGTAAAAAGGGGTGTGGCCTTAGAATACCTCTCTGCAACGCAGCTCCCTGGTGCATACTGGAGGTGCCTGGTGAGCTGGTTGGCCTCCAGGTACCCTCAGTATTGAAGGGGATTTCATTCCACAATTTAAACGTGCAACAGGGCGCGTTTGCAGAGTGGTTCCATGAGGGGGCGGGCCTAGGCACGATCGCATGTCTTTTTGGAAGGGGGGCTGTGCAGCCCCCCTTCTTTTTACTTTTTTGGGGCCCTGGGGAACCCATGCCCCAGGGCCTGACCCCCAACTTAATAAAAAAAAATATATTACCGGTAAGGGGGCCACGTGGGCCCACCTCCCATGGCCAATTCCGGGCCCAGGGAACCCCATCCCCCGGGGCATGGCCCTTTTTTTAGAAAATAATATTTTGGAGGGGGGCTGCATGGCCGTCCTCCTAAGGCCATTTATGGCCCCGGGGACCCCATCCCCCGGGCCAGCTTTTACGTTTTTTTAAATTAAATTATTATTGGGGAGGGGGGCCGCGTGGCCCCCCCTTCCTGGCAACTTCTGGCCCAGGGGACCCCATCCCCCAGGGCCTGGCCACCTCGTTGGAGACCGTGGGGAGAGCCCACGGTGCCCCCACGGTCCCAGTCGGCTCCCCGCGTCCTGCTCCCCATGAGTTTTGAAAAATTCGCGAAGATACATCAACCGGCGCCAAAGTTGTTGGGAATGGAATGTTGTGAATTTCCTATGGAAAATAGGTCCTAACTATAACTGCCAGTAGATAATATATATATATACATATATATATATATTCAAAACAAGATACCAGATTTTGGAGAGGCACACACCTTGTTTCGTCCTTTATTTCTGCAAGGCAGTTCCGCTTACACCCAGCAAACACCAGAATTATTTTGCCAATATTGGTATCCTTACGCGTTTCGGGCGTCATGCGCCCTTGATCACAGGTGTTTGGCAAAATGCGGGAAGGCAGCATGCCACCACTCTTAAATAGCAGTTCGTTAGAGCCCACTGGGCGTGTCCGCAAAGTGCATCCTGGTATTTAGAGTACATGATCACTGCGGCTGCCAATCCCACATGACTATTATTCAATACCTTGGTAGGTTTCCGTGTTGATAACTGGTTATGGCAGGACTGTTTTGCTCCTTTAAATGCAGAAACAACAAAGCTCCATACTGCAGTGTTCGATAACATGCTGGAGAAGAGTGGCGGCATGCTGCCTTCCCGCATTTTGCCAAACACCTGTGATCAAGGGCGTATGACGCCTGAAACGCGTAAGGATACCAATATTGGCAAAATAATTCTGGTGTTTGCTGGGTGTAGGCGGAACTGCCTTGCAGAAATAAAGGACGAAACAAGGTGTGTGCCTCTCCAAAATCTGGTATCTTATTTTGAATTGAATTGTGGCCCGACCAGGGTCACGGAAAGGTCCCCCACGCATGAAGTGGTGTCCAGCATGTTATCGAACACTGCAGTATGGAGCTTTGTTGTTTCTGCATTTAAAGGAGCAAAACAGTCCTGCCGTAACCAGTTATCAACACGGAAACCTACCAAGGTATTGAATAATAGTCATGTGGGATTGGCAGCCGCAGTGATCATGTACTCTAAATACCAGGATGCACTTTGCGGACACGCCCAGTGGGCTCTAACGAACTGCTATTTAGGAGTGGCGGCATGCTACCTTCCCGCATTTTGCCAAACACCTGTGATCAAGGGTGTATGGCAGGCAACTATAACTCACGCAACCGCAATCCTCTGCTGATGACGTCAGATATTACATCACTGTATTTAGACACTTATTTACCCATGTCTTCTTCTATTCATTTTTAGCTATACATATATTACAAATATTTTTTTTTCAGAAAGACACATATGTCATCAGTGATGCAATATCTGATTTCATCAGCAGAGGATTGCGGTCGCGTGAGTTATAGTTGCCTGCACTAACTATAACGGGGGAATTTCAATGGTTTGCCGTGCGCGAGCGCGATTCTGATTGGTTGTTAGATCTTAGTAAACATTCGAATCGGTCGAAACCAGGAAGTGTCGGCCGCCATTTTGTCTCTCGCAGTCTGAGGGGGTGAAAAACAAAGGTGGAGAACGTGAAAAGGGGGCAGGGTGGACAGTTCCTGACACCCTAGCCTTAGTCAGGGGGTCCCAGAAGGACCCCCAAGGGCCAAAATCTCCTTTAATTTTTTTGCAAAAAATTGCGGAGTACGCGTAGCGTGCTCGTACGGTAGAAACGGAAAAATTCTGCGAACTGCGTAAAATGGGCGCGCGGTGCGCGAAGCGCACCGTGCGTGTACGGTACTCGCACGGTGAAAAACCATAAAAAAAAAATTAAAATAAATACATAACTTAGCATTTAAAAAACCGTACAAATTCACTGAAAAAACCATAGGTTTCACACACGTTATAGTTAGGAATTAGCATTTAAAAAACCTTGCAAATTCACTTAAAAAACCATAGGTTTCACACATGTTATAGTTAGCTGGACATTTCACTCGTGAAAAACCATTGAAATTCCCCCGTTATAGTTAGTGCAGGCAACTATAACTCACGCGACCGCAATCCTCTGCTGATGACGTCAGATATTACATCACTGATGACATATGTGTCTTTCTGAAAAATAAATATTTGTAATATATGTATAGCTAAAAATTAATGGAAAAAGACATGGGTAAATAAGTGTCTAAATACAGTGATGTAATATCTGATGTCATCAGCAGAGGATTGCGGTCGCGTGAGTTATAGTTGCCTGCACTAACTATAACGGGGGAATTTCAATGGTTTTTCACGAGTGGAATGTCCAGCTAACTATAACATGTGTGAAACCTATGGTTTTTTAAGTGAATATATATATATATATATACATATATATATATATATATATCAAATACAAGTTGCCTTTTTCGTGAGCTTGCACTCCCAGGATGGAAAACAGCCACCAACACTCAAGCGCCTCTGACCAAGACACCAACCTCCTTCCTGTGGTGCCGACGCGTTTCGGGCTGTGCGCCCTTCCTCATGGGCACGTTCCACAACAAATGGCATCACGGAAACCACCAGAACATCCCCTCCATTTAAATGTTTAATGGCGCTCAGGTGAGTAATTCGCTCAGGATTATGGGACTGGTAGTCAATTTTATAACCCAAGTGGGTTGCATGCCATCGTGTGTGTTAAAGTTGAAATGTTCATCAGGATAAAAAACAGTGTCCCGCACAGTTGCGCAAAAAACATATTGCAGCTCCAACCTGTTCTGCAGTGCCATGTCAATGCGCGGCTGCAGCCCCAAATGGTTTCCGGTGGTGGTGCATGCTTGTGGCCCGGGCAGGGCCACTTATTCATTAAATACAAGTTGCCTTTTTCGTGAGCTTGCACTCCCAGGATGGAAAACAGCTGCCAACACTCAAGCGCCTCTAACAAAGACACCAACCTCCTTCCTGTGGTGCCAACGCGTTTCGGGCTGTGCGCCCTTCCTCATGGGCACGTTCCACAACAAATGGCATCACGGAAACCACCAGAACATCCCCTCCATTTAAATGTTTTATGGCGCTCAGGTGAGTAATTCGCTCAGGATTATGGGACTGGTAGTCAATTTTATAACCCAAGGGGTCGCATGCCATCGTGTGTGTTAAAGTTGAAATGTTCATCAGAATAAAAAACAGTGTCCCACACAGTTGCGCTAAAAACATATTGCAGCTCCAACCTGTTCCGCAGTGCCACGTCAATGCGCGGCTGCAGCCCCACACGGTTTCTGGTAGTGGTGCACGCTCGTGGCCCGGGCAGGGCCACTGATTCATCAAATACAAGTTGCCTTTTTCGTGAGCTTGCATTCCCAGGATGGAAAACAGCCGCCAACACTCAAGCGCCTCTGACCAAGACACCAACCTCCTTCCTGTGGTGCCAACGCGTTTCGGGCTGTGCGCCCTTCCTCATGGGCACGTTCCACAACAAATGGCATCACGGAAACCACCAGAACATCCCCTCCATTTAAATGTTTTATGGCGCTCAGGTGAGTAATTCGCTCAGGATTATGGGACTGGTAGTCAATTTTATAATCCAAGTGTGTCGCATGCCATCGTGTGTGTTAAAGTTGAAATGTTCATCAGGATAAAAAACAGTGTCCCGCACAGTTGCGCAAAAAACATATTGCAGCTCCAACCTGTTCCGCAGTGCCACGTCAATGCGCGGCTGCAGCCCCACACGGTTTCTGGTGGTGGTGCACGCTCGTGGCCCGGGCAGGGCCACTTATTCATCAAATATATATTCATCAAATATATATATATTTATTTATTTATTTATATTGCCTACTGGCAGTTGCCAGTAGATAGTTATAGTTAGGACCTAGTTTCCATGAGAAAAGCATTTTTTAACTTGCCTATAACTTTGGCATTTTTTGACCAATCTTCATGAAAATGTCCCAAAAAGGTATCAAGGTAAGTAGTGGTTGTCTGGAAAAGTTCGGTAGGTGATCCGTGCAGTGGGGATTGAGTATTTTGGGCGCAAAATATAGATGTGTTTGTAATGTTAATTCCCATAGGAAGCTTTAACGACAGCTACAGTCCGAAGCACTGAACGAACTTACAACAAATTTGGCAGGGAGGTAGATGTTGATTCAAGAAAGTGCCTTTTGCTTATTTGCTGTAAATCCATTCAGTAGTTTTTGAGAAATGTAAGTTTAAAATTATATTGATATCTCTGGTTGTGAAGTGTTCATGAACAAAGGTACGCTCGAGCAGGAAAATGCACTGCTCGGATTGGCTGCCAGCAATTCAACGAGGAAGTATTGGCAACCATCTTGGAACTTGGCTCCACCAAGTCCCCACCAAAAAAGTGAAAATAAAGAAAAGATGGAATGGTAGGAATACCCTGACCCCCAAGCCATGGTCTTGGGGTCCCCCTGAGACCCTGCCATGGCATAAGAGCATTTAAAAAAAAAAATTGCAGTAAAATTCTGATATTCACAAATATGCAGACATTTTTAAAAAAAGCGTTACAACAAACAAATGATGGACGGAATGCTGACAATGCAGACATTCTCCCCCAGTCAAGAGATCTGGGTTAAATCCATCGTTCTTTTGCCCACTACGCCACCCCAGTTCAGACATGGCCATATGCAAATCAGTCTTGACCCTGTGCCTCATGGGAACAGTCCAGCCCGAACTGCCAAGCCATGTCTTCCCTGGACCGGAATCAAGCATCCTAGGACCGGTTTCTGGCTATCAGCCGTCATCAGCCAGGATAGCTTGACTCCAGTGGCATAGTGAGCACGGGTCCCACGTCTGGGAATACCCATCCCACTTAGGGCGAAAAGCGTTACAACAAACAAATGATGGACGGAATGCTGACAATGCAGACATTCTCCCCCAGTCAAGAGATCTGGGTTAAATCCATTGTTCTTTTGCCCACTACGTCACCCCAGTTCAGACATGGCCATATGCAAATCAGTCTTGACCCTGTGCCTTATGGGAACAGTCCAGCCCGAACTGCCAAGACATGTCTTCCCTGGACCGGAATCAAGCATCCTAGGACCGGTTTCTGGCTATCAGCCGTCATCAGCCAGGATAGCTTGACTCCAGTGGCATAGTGAGCACGGGTCCCACGTCTGGGAATACCCATCCCACTTAGGGCGAAAAGCGTTACAACAAACAAATGATGGACGGAATGCTGACAATGCAGACATTCTCCCCCAGTCAAGACATCTGGGTTAAATCCATCGTTCTTTTGCCCACTACGCCACCCCAGTTCAGACATGGCCATATGCAAATCAGTCTTGACCCTGTGCCTCATGGGAACAGTCCAGCCCGAACTGCCAAGCCATGTCTTCCCTGGACCGGAATCAAGCATCCTAGGACCGGTTTCTGGCTATCAGCTGTCATCAGCCAGGATAGCTTGACTCCAGTGGCATAGTGAGCACGGGTCCCACGTCTGGGAATACCCATCCCACTTAGGGCGAAAAGCGTTACAACAAACAAATGATGGACGGAATGCTGACAATGCAGACATTCTCCCCCAGTCAAGAGATCTGGGTTAAATCCATCGTTCTTTTGCCCACTACGCCACCCCAGTTCAGACATGGCCATATGCAAATCAGTCTTGACCCTGTGCCTCATGGGAACAGTCCAGCCCGAACTGCCAAGCCATGTCTTCCCTGGACCGGAATCAAGCATCCTAGGACCGGTTTCTGGCTATCAGCCGTCATCAGCCAGGATAGCTTGACTCCAGTGGCATAGTGAGCACGGGTCCCACGTCTGGGAATACCCATCCCACTTAGGGCTTGTTGTAACGCATTTTTTAAAAAAAGCAAGCCTAGGTTACTGCTCTTGCTTTTGAATAACAACCGGGTGGGCCTAGACCCAGGGGCATGTAATAAATATAGGTGGGGGCACATGGTGCTCCCCCTCTAGGGCTTTTCAAAGCTTCGGAGACTGCCACCTCCCCAGGGCACTTTTCATTATTAATGTGGGTGGGCCCGGGGAATGCCTCCCCGGGGCTATTTCCAATTATGATGGGGGTACCCCCTTCCCCGCAGACATCAACCTCCCCCAGGGACCAGTACTCTCATGGGCTCATTAAAAAACATGTGGGGGCCTTGCGGCCCCCTCTGCCCCGGGAACTGCCACCTCCTCAGGCCTAATGAAAATTATATTTGGGGGCCTCCCATGCCCTGGGGATCACCACCTCGACACAAATGCAATCACTAAGGGGGTCCATTGAAGACCCCAGGAGACCACCACCTTCCCGGGGCAAATGTGATCAAAGGAAGGGGGCCTCATGGGCCCCCTCCAGGCGCCCTAATTGGCCTTGAGGACCGCCACCCCATAGGGCCGGCACCAGCAATGTCCTGTGGTGCCCACCCCGCGACATTGCAGTTTGCAATGGCATGGCGGGAGCACTGTTCCTGCCATGTCATAGAAAACAGTGTGCTCCGCTTTGAACAAGCGAGAGCATTTTTCTCTTGCATGTTTAAAGAGGAGCACACTTTGCTTTTCACACCCAGGGAGCTGCATGTCAGCAGCTTCCTGAGTGTAAAAAGCAATGCCAGCTCCCAAAGGAGGTGGGAGATGGCCAGGACCACGAGTCCTTCAGGCTCCCCTTTCGGTCACCAACGAAGAGCCTGGCCCGTGGAGATGGAGTCTCAGGGGGTGAAAATTACCCTCCCCTTTTTTAATTACAAATAAATGAAGTCCTAGCCCCAGGGGATTGGGTCTTGAGGGCCGAAATCAGCCTTGGAAGGGGTGCTGCTCGGCCCCCCGTTTTATTTTATTAAAATGTTAAAAAATGGGTCATTCACTGGGGATTGGTGTCCCTGGGGCCCAAAAGGGTCAAGGGAAGGGGGGCCATGCAACCCCCTTCCTAAAAAGAAAAGAAAATAGCGAGCAACTCGCCGGATGCCCACCCCCTTTCTCCACTACTCAGCAAACACACCTTCTGGAGCACTCCTGGTTGGGTGATGAAGTCCCCTTCGCTGCTGAGTGTCCTTAGGGGCCAACTAGCCCTCCTGTTACCTCCAATAAGCCTCACACAGTGGAATTGCTGAGAGGTAGTCAAAGGTCATGCTCCCTTTGTCCACCGCCCTGCAAACGCACCTCTTAGGGAACTGCTGGTGGGGGGATGACATTCCCTTGCTTCCTGAGGTCCTCAGGTCTAAAGTGGATTTCTTCTCCCAAGCAGCAGTGTGCCAGGAAGTTTGTTGGCAATCCAGCTGTGTGTGCCTTACTGGTATTAACTAGAGCGCTTGTTGGCCCCAAGGACCCTCAAGATCCAGGGGTCTTCATCCCCCAACGAGGGGAGAGGAGCAGGCTAGGGCGGTCGACCTCTAATCTGGGGAACTGGGTTCGAGTCTCGGTAAGGACGCTGAACGTCCTGTGATTTTGGCCAAATCACTTAATCTCTCCGTGCCTAACCAAAATGAATGTGTGTCCTCATGTAACGTAACTTGTGCAATGTGAAGCGCTCTGATACCTGATTCGGGTCAAGTTCGCGCTATATAAAACTCTGCAAAAAAAAATATGTGTGTCAGGAGGTACGTTTCGGAGTGGAGGTGAAAAGGGGCATGGCAACCCGAAAACCTCTCAGGAAACCCACTGTGTGGGACTTGCTGGAGTTAACAGGAGGGGTAGTTGGACCCAAGGACCCTCATTAGCCAAGGGGGCTCCAACTCCCTACTAGTTGTGGAGGAGGTGGAGAACGGGGGTATGGCCTGCTATCAGGTGTCAACACTCCTGCTGTTAGGGACTTACTGAAGGTGATAGGAGTCCTATTTGGCCCCCAAGGACGTCCTTGGGGGTCAACTACCCCTCATGTTATCTCCAATAAGTCCCACACAGCGGGATTTCAAAGAGGTCTTTGGAGCCCCTTTCTCCACCACTCTGCAAAAGCAACTACTAGTTAAACAAGCATTTGCAATGCGATAGGTCTTGCATTTATGAGAATTAGAGCTAATAATGTTGTAAATGTAATTGTTTTTTCTTTATGTGTTGTGGAGTGGAGTGGATGTATGTGGTGTGTAATGGAATTACATGGTATGTTGTGCATTGCAATTGTGTGGATAGAAATGTTGTGGTATTCAGTGTATATGAATTATGTGGATTGAGATTATGTGTTATGGGGAGTAATTATGTGGTACGGTACTTTGGGTTGTGGAGTGCTATGTGTTGGAGTTTGATTATATGGTGTGCTGTTGTAATTTTGTAGTGCGATGTTGAAATATGTGATGTGGATTATATGTCTGTGGTGTTTTATGTAATTGTGTTGTTGATTTGTATTATATGTTTTTTGTTGAATTATGTGGTGTGTAATGGAAACGTGTTGAGTTTATTTGTGTGATGTTGAACTGTGCAATTGTGTGTGTAAAAATAGATAATGTTTTTAAAGTTAAAAAATGCAATAACACCCTCCCACACACCAATTGTAGCAATAAATTGTAAAACATTTTTATGCCCTGTTGATTTAAACATTTTACATTTTTGTCAAATGACAAAATACATGAAGTTTAGAAAAACTAACAGATAAGGCCAATAAAGTGACCCCCACACACACAGAGTGAATAAACCATGTCTAACTTGCGGATTATGTGCATGTGATGGAAGGGACACTCGTATGAAGTGCTAATGTGCTCCACATTGAAGCCTGTTCCTTCTGTTGTGTTTAGTGTGCTGTAGACTGGACAAGGGTGTCAATTGCAACTGGCCTCAGAAGCAGTGGTACAAACACGTCAATGATTTAATATTAGAGTGGTGATGAAGCCCACGTTGATAAGGCCAAAAGCTCTTGAATTGGTGTTTAGCCTTTTGGCTTTGTCAATGCTCATTGTGTTATAGCATGGTTTTTGTTAAATTTATTTATGGGGAAAACCTCAAAATATTTCTTTGGCCTGAAAATGCACGCATTTCCATAACACTTCCATGAACTGGAGGGAAGTATTTTGTGAGTGAATGTGCTCTTTGTGAATGAGCAGATTGCCCTATGCTGGATACTGTAATAGGCCGAAGAAAAATCTAATTGATACAACAGACCAGTGACTGATGGGGGCCGGCTGGAAACCCATACAAGTGAGGAGATTATGCGTCTTATTTTAGTAAAAAAACGCTAGACCTAAAAACATTCATTGGATTGTTGAAGCTGATGAAAAGGTGTATTTTTTAACGTTGGTGCCTTTTGGGACATTTGATAAGTGGTAAGAACATAATATACCTTTTAACCCCACAGAGTCCAAATGTGATGTTCCTAAGCAAAAGGCCTCTTTCTGTTTTTTGAGCATGTTGAGCTGGTAAACAGCTTGTGAAAGCATACCCAGGTGTAAATATTGCACATGTTTTGAATTAAATTAAAATACTGTGAGATGTGATTGGATGAGAAACCAAGTCTCATGCTGTGCCAACCAACCGAACAGCTGATTTGTGTCTTCCAGCTTTGATGAGGTATCATTTAAACTCTATCCAGGTGCTTTTGTCACAACACACATTTGTTCTTACTTTCCGTATTTCTTAAATAAACATTCCAAACTCTTCATTAATGTATAAATCGAATACAAAAGAGCTACTTCAGCATTCAGTCCCAGAAGTACATATCTCTTAGTTAGGCAGACCTCAAAGAAACACTTGAATACACAGCCTGTATAATGTGATGAAAGTGACCCATGCAGCTTCTTCTTCACACATTTAGAGAGCATGCGGTGTGAAACAGAGGTAGTCTAGTACCTATAGGCTTCTTTACATGTATCATCTAGCCCCTAAAAAGGCAGTGACACACCTAATGAGGTCCCTAGGACTATGCTGACAATCAGAAGAGTGGCATGACGAGAGTCAGCCTTTCATTTTGGCTTTGAACTGGCATTGCGATCTCTGTCTCTCTAAGGAAACTGGTAAAGAGAAGTGAACTTTAAAAGATGTTGTCACATGTATTAACCTGTTTTCTAGTCCATATATGTTTCCGCGAAGGTACATTGCAAGTAGGTCATACATAGTGAGGAGTGTGCTTTAAACTGAAAGCGTACTATATTAAGTTTGAATGTCTGACTCCTACCATGTCTTAGGTATGTCTGCACTTGTACGTGTAGTCTGACACATGTGGTGTAGCTGATCACCCCAACGTAAAAACTTTACCGTCTATCATAACCTTGTACAAATCTTGTCAGAGCTATTTCAGCATTCAGTTTCAGAAACACAGCTCTCCTAGCTTGGCAGGAGTCAAAGATGCACTTGAACACACAATTTTATACTTGACTGCCCTGTATAATTAACAGCAAATGATGCATGCCGTTTGTACTACACACATTTGGAGAGCATGCAATGTGAAACAGAGGTAATCTAGGACCGCTAGGGTCCTTTACATGTGTCATCTTGCCCCTAAAAGGCACTGACACACTCCTTGAGGCATTGCAAGCTCTACCTCTCTAAGGAAACTGGTAGAGAAAAATGAGTTTTAAAACATGTTCAAGATGTATTAACCTTAATCCTAGTCCATATAAGTCTCCGCAGCTGTGTGGGTCTTACTGGAGGTAATAAGTGGGCTAGTGGCCACCAAGGACCCTCAAAAGCCATCAGTGATGTCATGAGTGATGTCAGTGACAATGTCATGAGTGATGTAATATGTGAGGTCAAAAGCAGTGCATTGCGGGTGTGAGTTATAGTTAGCTCATTGTTGCTGGGATAACCAAGGAAGAGTCAGATAAGCGGGTCCAAACGCTTTTATTGCCGTTTGTATTGTACAGGTGCTTATATTGTACAGTCACAGGATAACAAAACCAATCTGCTCTGTGGGTCTATAGGGGAATTAGCCATCTTCTTTAGGGTTCAGTATGCTCCACCACTGATCTCCGATCAGTCCGGGTCCGGGTAGACTCCACAAGTAAATAAAAAAAAACAGGCTTCAGTCATCTGGTCGCCTTATTTTGCAATTGTAGAAAAGGGAGTGAGGTGGAGACATGCACCCGTCATGCGGTGTGGTGTTACTAGGTAAGCGGGTGATAAAAGGAGACCTAGGTTGGTCTAGTGGGGTAGTATTTTACTGCCTCCCCGTCTAGGAAGGACCATGTTCCCTCCCCTACCCACCGCCCTCGCCCCCGAAACAGAGCACTCACCTGAATAAGCCACGCTCCTCCAGGAACGCGGCTGGGCGTCTCGTTGGGTTGTTGGCCTCCAGGCGCTTTCGTCAGGCCCTCTGGGTGAGTCTTCTCCTCCTGGATCACGTCTCGGTAATTGTCTTGAGGTCAGGGATGCTCCGTGGCTTCTATGGTCATCTGACCGCCTTCTTCGGTTCTCCACGATAGTGCTGATGCTGTCTCTGATTCTTCCGGGTCAATTTCGCTTCCTGGTCCCGCGACTCCTCCCATCAGGGAGTGGGTCTTTCCCTCCCGGACTCGCTTCATCACCAACTCTTAAAGGGCTCGCAGGGATTTTCCTGTGGGTCTTCAACCACATACAAGGCAGTTGCAGAGGGTGTCGGGGGCTGTAAGACAAGCAAAGGCAAGGGCAAATAAGGCACCCCGGCTTCGTCCTCATAGTCGCCAAGGTTAGCGGACTCCATAACCTGACACTCATTAACTATAATAGCTGAATTTCTCTGGTTCTGTACAAGTGAAATATTAGCCTAACTGTCTCTATAAAAAATGTGTTTTTTCAGTTAATTTCAATGATTTTTAAATTCCATTTCCTAACTGTAATGTCCCTGTAATCTTAGTTTTTTTCAGCGATTTTCTAAGGTTTTTAAAATGCTAATTCCTAGCTATAACGTCCCTGTAAACATTGTGTTTTTCAGTGATTTTCTATGGTTTTTTAGGCAGCAGTCGTGTTTGCGGAGTGGTGTAGAAAGGGGGCTGGGGCTCCGACCAGCTCTCAGGAATCCAGCTGTGTAGGACTTACAGGAGGTACCAGGGGGGATTCTTGGCCCTCAAGGTCCCTCAGGAGTAAAGTAGACTTAATGCTCCAACCATTAGCGCACCACAAGCTGCGTTTGCAGAGTGGTGGAGAAATGGGGATGGTCTCCGAAGACCTCTTAGCAATCCCGCTGTGTGGTACTTACTGGAGTTAACAGAAGGAGTAGCTGGCCCCCAAGTATGTCCTGGGTTTGCAGAGAGGATTTTAGTGGCCACGCCCCATTTCTCCACCACTCTGCAAAAGCACCTCCTGGTGCTCAACTAATTGGTGACTGAAGTCTCCTTTGCTGCTGGGGTTATTAGGGGCCAACTTGCCCTCCTCCTGCCTCCAGTGAGACCCGTACAGCTGGATTGCTGAGAGGTCATCAGAGGTCATGCCCTCTTTCTCCACCACTCTACAAACATACCTCCTGGCTCCCTACTGGTTGGTGTAAGAAGTCTACTTTAGTTCTGAGGCCCTCAGGAGCCAAGGGGACCTCATCCCCCTACCAGCAGTGGGCCGAAAGGTGAGTTTGCAGAGTGGTCGAGAAAGGGGGCATGGCCTCTGACCACCTCTCGGCAATCCTGTTGTGTGGGGCTAACTGGAGGTAACAAAAGGTCCTGTTGGACCCTGAGGACCCTCAGCAGCCAAGGGGACTTAAGACCCCAAAAAGGCAGCACATTAAGAGGTTCATTTGCAGGGTGGTGTAAAATGGGGTAGGGCCTCTGGTGAGTTACCGCTTTTTTTTAAATTCAATTTTTTTAAATGTTTTAGGAAGGGGGCCACGCGGCCCACCTTCCCTGAACCATTTTTGGCCCTGGATAACCGATCCCCTGGGTCCTGCCCCTTTTGTCGAAACAAGAAAAAAGGGTGGGGGCCATGCGGCTCTCCTCCCAATCCATTTTTAGCCCCAAGAATCCAATCCCCGGGGGCCTGCCACTTTAAAAAAAAAGGTTTTACAAAACAAAGACAAAGGAGGGGGCAGCGCAGCCCCTCTCCCTAGGCCGATTTTTCCCTGGGTACCTCATCCCCTGGGGCCAGGCCTTTTCTTTTTTTCACCATTTTCTTTCAAGGGAGAGGGGCTGTCCTCCTGAGCAATTTTTGGCCCCGCGTGCCCCATCCCCAGGGGTCTGGTAACTTCATTGGGGACCACAGGGGGAGCCTGAAGGCCCTTGTGGTACCTGCAAGCTCCCCGCCTCCTGCGGGAGCCAGCATTACTTTTATTCACAGGGAGCTGCTGACATGTGCATAAGTGCTCCACTTTAAAAAAGTGAGAACAAAATGCTCTTGCTTGTTCAAAGCACAGCATTGTTTGCTATGGCATGGCAGAACCGGTACTCTCCCAATACCATAGCAAACTTCAATGCCCCTGGAGTAGGCACCCCTGGACATTGCTGCAGCAGGCCCTGGGGGTGGCAGTGCCCAGGGCCATCAAATGCTCCAGGAGGGGGATGCGTGGCCCCCCTCCCATATTCAAATATGCCCTGGGGAGGTGGGGGTCCCAGGGGGTCCACAATGGACCCCCTTCATTAATGTATTTGTGCCCCGGGGAGTCAACGGACCCTGGGCTGCATTGGGGCTGGATCCTTCCCACACATCAATATTTATTTTAACCAGAGGAGGTGGCTGTCTCCAGGGTTGCGGGGGAGTCTGGGCAGCCCCCGCATTACTGTTATGTGTAGCCCTGGGGGGGTGGCGCTCACCAAGGCTGTGGGGGGCCGTAGATCCCGTATTATTGTATAAACAAACCATTTGCACTGTGGAGGTGTCAGTCCCCTGGGCACGGGGGTTGCCTCTAGGGCAACCCCTGCATAAAGATTTAAAAATGCCCAGGGGAGGTGGCGGTCACCGTGGCTTTAGGTATTCTAGGTTGAGGGCTCCATGCGCCCCTCCTACATATTTAAACTTGCCCCCAGGACATACCCACCCGGGGTTCTATGGTCAACGAAGAGCGATTCCTGCTGAAAAGTTAATTTAAAAAAATGCTTATTTGACCCCAGGGAGCCCCGGTGAGGGCCTCCCTAGAGGCCTAGGGGTCAGGGTGTTTCTACCATGCCCCTGTTTCTTTTTTTTAACCTTTTTCTCTTGTGATTTGGTTCAGCCGAGTCAAAAGATAGCTGCCAACATTTCCTGGTTTGCAGTGTTGGCAGCCAATCAGATGTCAGCATGAGATCGGGAAGAGTTGCAGATCCACTACATCCCTATATATACACCTGGGAATTTCTTTAAATTTCTCAGCAACTACTGAACACATTTACACCATTTAACAAAAAGAGTACTCTCTGGAGCAAGAGCTACCTTTTTGCCAAATTTGGTGTAATTCTGTTCAGCATTTCGGGCTGTAAACGTCTCTTCTCATGGAAACTACACCCTGACTATAACATTCTTACTGGTAACTGCCAGTAGATATTTATATATATTTTTATTCAATTCAATTTGTTTATTTCAGATTCAAAATCATTGAAAATATAAATAACTATGAATACAAATTTGTAGAATCATCATATACTAATCACAGCAGGAATGAACTCAGCGAGAAACCCGACAGCCAGGAAAACAGCTTGCAGAACTCAAGATTCAGCTAATCAATCTAGGATATATCACCTAAGTAGCTAAGCCGCTACAGATATATTGTACAAAACAACAAAGGTATGAATTACAATTGACAGAATAACAGTGATGTTAATAATCAGATATGCTTCCTAAATGAAAACAACATTAAAAAGCACATAACCTTATATATAAGCCATAAGAGTGGCAAAGATAGTGCATATTGAGAGTTATAAAGTGCTGGAAGTGCAGTGCAATACAAAATAAAATTAAACGTCCAGTACTAAATATCAGTAAACATTTAAAAGATGACCAACATCAGAATCTTAACATTTCTTGCTTTTATCCCATGAAGAGGATAACAATTTGGCAGATCTGATGTAGATTTCAACATCAGTTCTCGAAATTCTCAAGCAATTTCATATTGTCTAATTCCAAAGAGATGGCAAGCAGGCTTAATCCACTTCTTTTATGGGGTTGCATAAGCATTACAAAAAAAGTAGTAGTGCAATGTTTCAATCTCAAATTTGAATGACTGAAATAAAGTGGGAGGGTAATATTTCTTACCCCAGTGGTTACAGAAGTTGTTAATTAACAGGATCCATGCCTAAACTTAATGTATAACTTCTTGGCTAGAGGCGCGTGTGATGTTATCAAGGGAACGTTCAAATGATGGAATAACTTTATGATCTAAAAATCTGTCTATCAAGCTATTAATCTTATATCTCAGTATTTCCTCATCCCATAAAATAACCTTTTATTTCTTCATGATCGCTGATCTTGGCACTATAACAGTGTCAGTAGGAGATTCCCAGAAAGTGGCCAAGTTTAGGCTGTATTACATATTTTTAATACATACCTGCCATGGAATTTTTATGTAACCATTGGAGCACAGTATTTCCACAAGTGGTAACCTATAAGGTGCTAGCTCATTAGTGGACCACAATCTGTGCCAATAAAATAGGGGTCTAAGTTTGAATACTGAAGAAATGGGGTACATGCCTGCATCAAATAGCTGAGGTAGGCGAGGGACACTCTGTGGGAGATTTAATAAGGACCAAATAAATTTGATTTCAGGCACTATAAGCCTCTTGTCCTTTCCATGACCCAATAGCTCTGAACCATAGAGATCCAACACGTTAGTTTTGACGTTGTATATTTCTACTGCTGGGGAAAGAATTGTTGTCCAAAGGCCAGATATTTGACAACTCCATTTTGCAGGTCTCAAATTGCAATTTTTTGCGACTCGCAATTTGTGACTCGTAAAATGGAATATACTAATATGTCTCAGACACTTTTAGTGATTCCAAATGGGGACCTGCCTCATCAATATTCATGAGGCAGGTCGCAATTTGTGGCCCATTGAGAATGGGCTACAACCACAGGGATGGTAGCTTTTCTGATTGGTTTTAAGGAAAACGGGATGCGTTTAAAAGAGAAAATGAAATTTTTTATTTTCATTTCCTAAGGGCAGGCATTGATTTGTGGGACCACTGCTCTCAAATAATATTTTTGCTGCCAAACACAAAGGAGAAGGGGTACCCTGGGGACCACTTTGACTTTGCGACTGGCTTACTACCAGTTTGAAATTGGTGGTAACTGTGATTGCTTTGTGACTGCATTTGCAGTCCCAAAACAATTTGCCATCCCCCTGCGACTCGCTATTAGGAAGGGACGCCCTTGGCATGCCCCTTCCTAATAGCAACTTGCAAATCCTGTTTTGCAAGTCAGTAATAGGTACCGACTCGCAAAATAGGGTTTGTACATGCTACAGCCATTTTTAGCAGTCGCAAATGGCCCAATTTGTCCTTTGCGACCTCTAAGAACGGTCATACATCTGGCCCCTAGTGTTTGTTTTGTAACGTCATATAAACCCTGGATTCCTGTTCTTGCTTTAAGGCGCTCTTATAAATTTGCAGCAACCAGGAACATTTATTGGTCAATCTAACTTCCATGTAATCAAAATCTTGATCTTGTTCAAGCAGTTCTGTACCTTGATATGGCCGTTTACAGATTTATAAAGATTAAAGACATACATTTGGTCTTCTTAATGTTCAATTCTAACCCACTCTAAGAACAAAAAATGTAAAAGGAATCCACTATGGCCTGCAAACCTGTAGGAGTTTTTGAAATAAAAAGCATGTCATCCTCAAACAGTAATGTCAGTATTTTAAAAGCACCTACTTTTGGAACATCATTGCCAGGGAAGTCTAAGTAATGCACTGAATCATTTATGTATAATGTAAAGATGATTGGGTTTGAGTTGAAGGGTGAATATAAGTCAACAAAAAGCACGTACAGATGATCCCTCTCCAATATCACCATTTTCCAATAAATTGCAAAAAAGCTAAAAATGTGATCTATTTTGCTTATCGTCTTACGTAAACCTGCTTGAAGGTCTGATAAGTTATTTTTCTCAGTGGCCTAATCTGTACGTTCCCGCAAGATTTGTTCAAAAGAAAACTTCTGCAGCCCCTCAATCAAGGTAATGGGCCTATAATTGTTGGGGTTCTTCTTGACTACCCTTCTTATAGATGGGGACAATATCAACAGAATGCCAAGAATTAGGAAGAGACCCGCCCTTCACAATGGACTTTGAGAGAAAACTAAGATATGGGTCCCATATTGATGGTTCTGTGGCAAACAGGTCACCTGGAATGCAATCAGGCCCAGGGGCCTTCCCTGGGCTAATAGCAGACTATAAATGACAAGGTTTCAAAAGACTCTTTGAGTGTTATTACAAGAGGGCATAACGGATCATTGGGTTTGGTTAATCCTAGATTTGATACATCATTTGGAGTCTTTCCATTTTCTGAGTATAACCCTCAAAATGCTCAACCCATGTCTGAGGCTGAAGATGGATATTAATCTGAGATGTTACATGTCGACCTCCATGGGCAAGCATATTCCAGAATGACTTGTTATCACCTCCTCTTGCTGCTTTTACCAAGTCACTCCATACTTCCTCTTCCCAACGTAATCTAGCTTTTTGCAGCACATCCTTGTAATTTCTCCTTGCCAATATGATTTGCTCGTGATTATTGGCTTTGATAGATTTAATTAAAGCCACCTTGGCTAGTCTACACTGCCTGCAATACCATGGATGCTTTGATCTCGATCTAGATAAACTTTTACATTCCCTAGTAAAAAATTCACGTAGATGGTTAAAAGGGTCATCATGATGCGTGAGTAAAGAGTTTGTATCTTCCACAAAAGGTCCAATACTGCTCATGCTCTTGATTTTTTCACCTTTGTTTCAAATTTGAGCCAATACTCTGGGCTGACCTTATACAAGGAACCAATTTCAGCCTGCTTGTTATTTGAAAGGTTTAGTTCCCCTGGAAACCTAGAGTTATGGACATTGTGGTTTGGTGACAGGTACCCTTTCATTGCTAATTGTAATGCCTTATGATCATTATCACTTCGTACGAAGATCTTCATATCCACCATATGCAGCCACGGTTGGAAGACTACCATAGTATAATCAATTCTGCTGGATTGTTTGAGCCTCTTAAATGTGTGGGTACCTGCTACATCTGAAGGGGCCATTGCCTGCTCTGAGGCCAAGGTCCATTCTCAGCCCCAATAATTTGGTAGACAGAATGGACCTTCTTTTCACTGGTGTAAGATCTAACTGCAGAATTCCCCATGCAACATTTCCCTCCTCTGTAATACCCTGGTCAGAATTGTCATATGGCTCAAAATTAACATTAAAGTCACCTGCAACAAAGCCAGGCCACCTTGAAGATAAATGGTCAATAAAATACTCAAGACTAGTGAGAATGCTCGACTCCTTATTCTGCCCATTGGTCCTGCTATAAACATTAAAAATATAGATATGCTTATCATCTGCTAAGGTAATCCTTACACCATGCATATCAGAATAATTTAAGGGGAGCCTATTGATTCTGCAATTAAATGTGTTTTTTACACATTTTAAAAGCCTGCCAGAAGACTGCCCTCTCCCCTGTGAAATTACTTCACAGCAAAGGTTTGTCAAGCCCGAATTATAGCCCGGCTCCAAACTCCAGGTTTCTTGAAATAAGCAAATGTCAAAGGAATTAACAAACATCTCCCAAGTCGGATCTGGGAGTTTGTATTTAATACTGGCAATGTTCCACTCATCATTGAGTATCGTGGAGAATAAAAGAATAGGTTGATTAGGTTCATACCTGCGATGTCAATTCTCTCTTTCCACAGCCTGGTGCAGAGTCTCTGAAGAATTTGGTATGGTGTTTTGGGCAGAGGTAAGTTACACTTAATTTAGATCAAACTAGAGAAATTATCTTGGCATGCAAATCTGGTTCACCCTCTGACCCCTGCCCCCCTAGAATACTCAATCAACTCATTGACGTGGTGAACCCAATTATTAACAAGATTGTTAATTCCTCTCTTAGCACTGGAATTGTACCTCACCTGTGGAAACAGGGAATAGTCAAACCCCTGATGAAGAAATCTAACAAATCCCCCTCTGAACTTACTAATCTCCGCCCAATATCGCTCCTTCCAGCACTAGGAAAGATCACCGAACAAACGGTTTATAGAGAACTTAAAAGGTATCTTGAAGCACACAATGTACTCCATCCCCAACAATCAGGCTTTCGCCCCCATCACTCTACAGAAACTGCACTGATTGAGTTAACAGACTCTATAAAGCTGCTGCAGGATCAGAAGAAGAATGCCGTCCTCATTCTTTTAGACCTCACGGCGGCATTTGACACCATCTCGCACTCCATTCTGATTAGCAGACTAAAAGATATTGGTATCTCAGAGGTGGCTCTAGCTTGGATAACGTCCTTTCTAACGGATAGATCGCAAACGATCGCCCTAGGTCCTTTCCTCTCCATAGAGAAGAGGGTCTCATCTGGAGTCCCTCAGGGCTCCATCTTGAGCCCTCTCCTCTTCAACATTTACCTAATTCCACTCATTTCTCTGATTGAGTCATTCGGCATACTCGTAACATCGTATGCCGATGATACGCAACTCATTGTGCCCCTAGAGGAACACTCGACTGAGGCGGAGCTGAACCTCAAATGCTGTCTGAAAGCTGTTTTTCATTGGATGGATCTAAACCATCTAAAATGTAATTCCAGCAAGACCGAGATCCTCCCTATGGGAAAAAATGTCAATTTTTGTCCTAGCCTATGGTGGCCTGAAGACTCAGCTGTTCCCCCCCAGACTGTAACAACTGCAAGGAACCTTGGAGTCCTGTTTGATACTGATCTGTCTTTCGACCAACACGTGAGGACTGTGGCCGGCCGTTGTTTCGGAATCATCAAATCTCGAAAAACGTTTTTTGACTTTTTACCAATAGACTCTAGCAAAACCGTCGCAGTGGCCCTAGTTCTTGCTCGCTTGGACTACTGCAACGGTCTTCTGGCTGGCGCCAAGAAAGCTACACTTAAAAAACTCCAAAGTGTACTTCACTCTGCAGCCAGATTAGTCGTGAAGTTACACAGAAAATCTTCAATATGCGCTGCTTTAAAATCTTTACATTGGCTCCCACTGCACAAAAGAATATTTTTCAAGATTCTTATGGTAGCATTTCGGGCATTTAATCACTCCGGCCCAAAATATCTTATCAAGCGTTTCCCTCACTACAACCCTAGCAGATCCCTGCGTTCCTCTAAGGACAATCTAATCCTTCCTACTAGGTTCTCTTTGAAAACCAAAGGTGGCAAAACCTTAAATCATCTTGCCACTAAAGCTTGGAACAGCATGCCCAAATTCCTGAGGTCCTTAACCCAAGAAAAACACTTCAGGAAAGCACTAAAAACTTGGATTTTTAATCTTCCCGACGACTACACCATGGCAGCCATCTAACTTTTCTACCTTTAGGAAGTTACCTGATCTTCTACCTGGAAATCAGCGCCAAGATGCTCCTTCCGGAGCGACCGTTGCGCTCTACAAATACCCCCACAAATTACAAATTACAAATTACTTTAAACAGATGTTAGTAGACACCAGGTAGGAAAACCGAACCTCCAATGCAATGAACTAATCAACCATATCCCGGGATGGCAGCAAAATTTCAACATAGTCAAATTCATTGCAGAGTACTTCACAATGAGTAGCCCTCACTATATTTGAGTGAATCATTGACAGACTTTTGCGAACATTCCGAATCCAATGGGTCACGTTATTGATCAGTGGATTTGTACTTATTCCTGTTCCTCGAGGCAGTCTGGGAACCATTATGCATATAAACACACCAAACTGGAGCCATTGCCACAGACCTATGGGGCTTTAGAAGAAGCTTTGTTGAATAAAATCAGGGAGCTGAAGCATTGCTTGGTGGTAAGCTCATTGGTGGAAACTGACTGGACATCGTAACTAGGTGGACCAAAACAATTGTGTGTGCCTGTTCCTCTTAACGGATGGATAGGATCTTTCACAGTAAGTAAGGAGAGCAGTTCCAAACCGTCCCTGGTGTTGGAAACTCCTCTTTGCAATGAAGCAGTTGTTGGTACTGAACTCAAATAGCCTCAATGGCTACTTCCCTCAAGAGTTAAAAGACATTGATTAGCTGTAGAAACTGGGCTTTCATAATTCAGGGAAGTTTTATGTTGAGAGTTTAACAGAGTCAATTGCTCTAGGAGAGGAATATATGCTGAGAAATAGGTTGTTAGTAGCTGGACTTGCAGCCTAAGCTCCGTGAACTCGTTCTTGAGATCTCTCATGACCTGGAGCATGTGCCAATTTGTAAAAGCGTGCTGCATAGTACTATTAAGTGTAGGGAGTGGGGGACATATCGTGTATCGGAATCACAGGGAATGACAGGTTATTTCACAGGCAAAACAGAAAAACAATTTTCACAGGCCACTCTAACTTCTTAGCAAGCCAACACAGAAGCAGATGCACAAGTTGTCTCGATTTGAAGGGGCTCCATCGAAATACACCCATTTAATACTATGAAAGGGTACACTCTGTATTTATAGTTAGGGTACTAGAGATAGGAAGTCCTCTGATTTTCTATCATAAGTAACTTTGCACCCATTTTCCAAATCTCCACTAAACCTTTCTTCCTTTAATAGTGATGGATGATGTAAAGTTTCACAGTGATTGGTCAAGAACAACAAAGATAGTGGTCCCAAAGCATGTTTTCCGCTAAAGCATTTTCCATTGACTTCTTTATCTTGTGTAGCATGTAAATGGCTAAATGGATTTACATACAATTTAGAATGATTAGAAATTATGCTGTGCAGATGATGCTTTTGGATACTACAGGTAAGTAGGGTAAGTATATTTAAAGATATAAGGCATTTAAATTAATGATATCTGTGGCTGCAGTATTTTCACTGCATTTCATGGTATTTCGAGGGAGTACTGCTGTATGTAGGGATGACAAGTCATTATGTGATTGGGTACTGACTGCCTTTATAAAAGTTAAAGGCAGCCATATTTTTTTAGGTACACTTTGCCTGTGTTCTGCTTTTCGCGCTTAGATTTAGGTCTGTATTCAGTTTGATATTTGTCCCCTACCTATGCCTACTTTATACAAGTGGTAATAGGTAGGGAAAAATATTTATACATTTCTCTATCTTGTTCTAAAAAACTGTACAGAGTACTGCAGTATTGCCTCTGGTGTACTGCATGCCAATAATAAACAAAAAAATTAAATAAAGATGTTGAAAAATTAAAAATACTCTGTAGTATCCTATATTTTACAAATATAGTGTACTACAGTTTATTTTCCAATATTAACATATTTAAATCTTCAGTAAAAAGTCTACAGAGTAGGGAAGTAATACTTATGAACTACTGTGCTACTTTGTGATGGGGGTCAGGGACAGACGGGACACGGGTACGTTGTAAACGTGGCTTTATTGAAATGTATCTCTTTTTTAAACGACTTGTCAGTCTTTCCCTTGGCCACACTGCTGGATCCGTGGTTCCTCTGGGGTTGGGGTCTTCTATCCCGCCTTTGATCTCGGTCCTCGCGTTTCTTGGGACGACGGGAGGTAGGTGATACGGTTCTCCCCGGGAAGGTCAAGGCCCCAAAAGACAAGGAAACAAACAAGGAAAGTGTCAGGGAACCTTTCTTTACAAGTTCTACCTGAGACCGGGACCGGGAAGTGAGGAGACACCCTAAGGCGTGCACCCGTGAACAACCTGACAAACTCTACTCTTCGTGCAATCGTGTATTCCAACGGGGGGGACAGGGGATTATATACAAAGCACTAGGTACTGGTTTTAAGTAGTCGGCTTCTCCCCTCTCGCTATCCAGCCCACTACGCGGTCCCGTACCTGTCCTTGCCACGCTCTTCCCCTGGGAACGTGGCGGGGCACTTCGCGGGATCCTGGGCCTCCTGGCCGACTGCCGATCGTCTCTCCGCTTCCTCCGTGTATTCCTCTCTCTCGCTCCTTGACGCACGCTCTTCTCCTCCTCTCGATACTCCTCCGATGCTCCACTCTTCATCTCCGCTCCTCCAGGAAACGCCGTCCGTCCACTGTCGGGTCTCTCCTCCTTTTGACGTTCCCGGTGCCGCGACGTCACTCAGGGGTGTGTCCGCTGACACGTCATGGTTCCAATTAAAGGGCTCCACTCCTTCCCGCAGCCGTCCTGTACTCTTAGGAGATGGAAGCCACTCGTTCTGCTGTGGGGGGACAAGAGGGGGTGAGAACGGTACGTGGGTCCACCATTCTTTAATGTCGTTCCGTCCTGCGTGTCCCGCTCCATCACACTCCTCCCCCCCCTGGCTGCTCCCGATCGGGGAGAGGAAAGGACCGCGACAGGAAGTCCGCATTACTATTCTCACTCCCTTTTCTGTGCTGCACCTCAAAGGCGAAAGGTTGTAAGGATAAAAACCATCTAAGAACCTGGGGATTCTGACTTTTGTGTTTGTACATCCACTTCAGGGGGGCGTGATCCGTGTACAAAATAAAGGGCTTGCCTTCTAGGTTGTACCTAAGCTTTTCAACTGCCCACTTAATTGCCAGGCACTCCCGCTCTATGGTAGGATATTTGACTTCCCTAGGAAACAACTTCCGACTCACGTACAGAATAGGATGTTCTAGCCCGTCCAACCCCACCTGGGACAATACCGCCCCTATCCCTGTTTCTGAGGCATCTGTGGCGACCATGAAGGGTTTACCAAAATCGGGAGAGACTAGTACTGGATGGGTGGTGATCACTGTTTTCAGGTTCCGAAATGCCTGTATTGCCTCCTCGGAGGGGGAGCTTAACCTGCTGGTAGAGCTCTCTTTTCTGAGGAGATCTTTTAAGGGGGTGGCTACCTCCGCAAACTGAGGAATAAACCTCCGGTAATAACCGATGAGCCCCAAAAACCCCCTAAGCTGACGTTTGGTAGTAGGGAAAGGGGTCTCGGCTATGGCTTTGATTTTCTCTGTCTGGGGTGCGATGACCCCATCTCCCAGTACGTACCCCAGGTATTTAACCCTATAAAAGGCGGCTTTTGATTTTTTTGCATTAATATGCAGGCCTGCTTGCCTGAGGGCATTGAGGATGATTGTCAGATGTTTTAGATGATCAGCCCAGGTTGGGCTGTACACTACAATGTCATCTAGGTAAGCTGAGCTAAAAGAGGAATATGACTGTAGTATGGTGTTCATCAGACGTTGAAAGGTAGCCGGAGCCCCGTGTACCTTGAAGGGTAGGTCGGTGAACTCGAACAGCCCTTGGTCTGTGGAGAAGGCAGTTTTCTTACGGTCAACATCTCTTAAGGGTACTTGCCAGTAGCCTTTCGTTAGGTCGAAGGTAGTGATGTAACTGGCATCTCCTATGTTCTCTATAAGTTCATCAACCCTTGGTATCGGGTATGCATCAAAGGTGGAAATCTCGTTCAAGGCTCGGAAGTCCATGCAGAAGCGCGTCGACCCATCCGGCTTCGGTATCATCACAATGGGGGACATCCATTCACTCGTGGACGGTTGGATCACTCCTAGTTGTAACATCTCTCCAACTTCTCGGTGTATCGCCTCTCTCCTGGCTGCCGGTATCCGGAAGGATTTTTGTCGGATGATCTTTCCGGGCACCGTCTGGATTCCATGTTCCACTGGATGGGTCCGGCCTGGTAGGTCTGAGAACATCTGGGAGAAGGGTATCAGGATCTCATTCAGTTCCTGTCTCTGGGTTTCCGTGAGCTCCGGGTTAACAACTAGTTCTCCTATCGTGGACGTAGTGTGGCCACCGCTGGGAATCAAAAAGTGGGCCGCTTTAGGCAAGGGACCAAGCCATTTTTTAAGCAAATTGATATGATAGCTTTGTACCTTTGCCGGAGACATCTGCAGTTTATAGGTCGTCTCCCCTATCGTTTCCCGCACTTGATATGGGCCTTGCCACTCACTCCTAAATTTGCTAGTGGAGGAGGGAAGAAGGACTAACGCCCAGTCCCCTGGCTGTAGTCTTCTTACTTTCGTTCCTTTGTCGTAGTGTTTTTTCTGTTTCGCTTGACTTCTTTCCAAATTCGAATAGGCGAGATCCCTTAACTTGCCGATTTTAGACTTTAATTGTGTGGTGTACTCTAATAATGCGCAGTGGTCCTGTCTGTCTTCCGTTTCCCATGCGTCTTTAGTCATCTCGAGCAGAGACCTTGGTTGTCTCCCGTATAATACCTCAAAGGCCGAGCAACCCAAGCTGCTCTGGACTTGCGAACGGAGCACATATAACGCCAAGGGAAGCAGTCGGTCCCACTCTCTTCCTTCGACTGTCAGCATTTTTTTAACGTGCTTTTTAGGGTGCGATTGTACCTTTCGACGAGTCCGTCCATTTGGGGATGGTATACTGACGTACGCAGTTGATTGATGTCTAAGGTGCGACGTAAAAGGAGTACCTTGGTCGGTTACCACCTCCTTGGGGAATCCGACTCGTGAAAACAGTTCGATTAGCTTTTCTGCTAGGTTTTTGGTGGTAGGGGTCTGGAGCGGGAATGCTTCTACAAAACGGGTGGCATAATCTACTATCACTAGGGCGTGTATGTGTCCTTTGCGTGTACGGGGTAGGGCCCTATAAGGTCCATTCCTATTCTTTCAAACGGTACCCCTACAATAGGCATCGGTTGTAAGGGGGCAGGAGGGGGTCTGTAGGCGTTTTTCTTTTGGCACGTCTCACAGGTTTGGCAAGGTCAAGGCCCCAAAAGACAAGGAAACAAACAAGGAAAGTGTCAGGGAACCTTTTGTTACAAGTTCTACCTGAGACCGGGACCGGGAAGTGAGAAGACACCCTAATGCGTGCACCCGTGAACAACCTGACAAACTCTACTCTTCGTGCAATCGTGTATTCCAACAGGGGGGGGAACAGGGGATTATATACAAAGCACTAGGTACTGGTTTTAAATAGTCGGCTTCTCCCCTCTCGCTATCCAGCCCACTACGCGGTCCCGTACCTTTCCTAGCCACGCTCCTCCCCTGGGAACGTGGCGGGGCGCTTCGCGGGATCCTGGGCCTCCTAGCCGACTGCCGATCGTCTCTCCACTTCCTCCGCCGTATTCCTCGCTCTCGCTCCTTGACGCACGCTCTTCTCCTCCTCTCGATACTCCTCCGATGCTCCACTCTTCACCTCCGCTCCTCCAGGAAACGCCGTCCGTCCACTGTCGGGTCTCTCCTCCTTTTGACGTTCCCGGTGCCGCGACGTCAGTCAGGGGTGTGTCCGCTGACACGTCATGGTTCCAATTAAAGGGCTCCACTCCTTCCCGCAGCCGTCCCGTACTCTTAGGAGATGGAAGCCACTCGTTCTGCTGTGGGGGGACAAGAGGGGGTGAGAACGGTACGTGAGTCCACCATTCTTTAATGTCTTTCCGTCCTGCGTGTCCCGCTCCGTCACATACTTCTAATTGTTTTTTTTTTTTAATGTGCAGGTCCAGCTAAACTGCTGAAAAAATATATAGAAAATTACAAATACATTTCTCTAGGTAGATAACAGCAAGAACACATACTACTTACTGAGGTCTAAGACCCTAACCCAGAAAACTGTGAAATGCAGAATGCAGACAAAGTGTGTTAAAACGACATGGCTGCCTTTTATCTTTGTTAAGCACAGCCATTAGTCAATCCCATACTGCCTTATCATGCACATCTACCACAGTATACCATGAACAGAATATGTAAATACATATTTTAAAAATTCTAACTTTTAAACTACTCACACTATTCATATTTGCTACCAAAGGTCACTATTTACAATAAATAATGGACTTTTCTGCTACATTACATCTACATCGGTTAGCATATTTGCACGCTACATCAGTTTCATTAATTGTAACTCTCCTCTCTACCATGCACTGTGTTTTTACAAAAGAATTGATTTGCGATGTTATAACTGTTCTTGTAAATACTAATTTTTTATTTGTTATAAGTGAACGAATATAAAGCATTCATGGAGAAGGTGTGAGTTACAGTTAGTGTAGTGTGGCTACCGAGTTGAAAACAATGTGTATGGAGGTACGTGAGTTATACTAATTTGAAGGTGTTGAGTAATTAATAAATTAAAGGTATAAGTAAACATTTTGAAATTTACATTTATGTGTACTTTAACTTTTGTTTGTAACTAGAGACTTAGGGCACCATTAGGATGGCGGGCAGACATCCTATCATAGATTGGGACTGCCCGCCATTCGTGTGGGGGTCCCGTTGGTGACATTAGGATGCACCCGCCACACTGGCGGACGCATCCTGCATACTTGACATTGCGGCAGACGGTGCTCTCAGCACTGCCCGCTGCAATGCCAAGAAGGCATGTTGTGGTCTTCCATGCACAATGTGGCAGGCAACACGCGGTGCCTGCCATGTTGTGCATGGAACAGCAAGGGGGCACCATAGGTACCCCCCATGTGCACCCCCCACCACCCAGAATCCCTGGGGGTCCGCTACGGGCCCCCAATGGCAAGGACCGCCTGCCTTTCCGTGGCGGCGTTGCTGCCACGGAAAGGCATGTCCCCGCACATATGCTAATATGGATGGCGGTGTCGCTCAGACACCACCACCATGTTAACAGCTTCTCCACCCGGTAGGCAATCGGGCGGAAAGACCGTCCGCCGGGGTCCCCCCGCCATGGTAATGTGGCAGGGGGATATTGCTATGTGGGCGGTGGTTTTCGGCAATCCGCCCGCTATCCTAATGACCCTCTTAATGTGGTTATATATATTTAAAGGTGGTGCGTAAATTACAAATGAAACGTATAACTATTACTGAAAAATTACCAATGTGTGTATTTTACATTTAGGTTGCAAAAAAAGAATAAAGAAAGTTTTCCTAGCTATAACAAAGTTTAACATTGTTTTGTTCATTGAATTTGAATTCTTTTTTATTAAAAACAAGTTAAAGCATAGAGTTTACTGTTCTCGAGTAGAGTGTTATTAAGTGGAGAGTGATACAGTATAGTGGAGGAGAGTGTCATTAAGTGTACTGTCATAGAGTGGAGTGGATTAAAGTGGGATGTAGTACAGTTGAGTTGTTTACAGTGGAATGGGATGGAGTGGAGTGGTGCAGAGTGGTGTACAGTGGAGTGGCATAGCCTGGAGTGTTGCACATTGCAATGCAGTACAGTGGAGTGGTGTATAGTGGTGTGGCATAGAGTGGAATTGCATAGAGTGGAGAGTTGTAGAGCATAGTGGGGTAGAGTGGCACAGAAATAGCCTTCTTAGATCCGTTGCTGTATGTGGAAGATAATCAGCTCCGCACAAGGTTTTTTAGAAGACCCACAGCTGATAATTCAACATTACATGCAGCAAGTCAACAGTCATGTAGCCTGGTGAACAGCATTCCATATGAAGAACTATTGTATCTTGAACATGACTGCTCAACACTGCAGAGCATGAACAGGCAGAAGAAGGGGCTATCAATAGATTTGCAAAGAGAGGATACTCCATGAACGTTCTAAGGGAAGCAGCTGAAAGGTTCAGGCAGTGGACAGACATAAATTACTGATCCCCAAATCTGAAGAGAAAGAAGGTGAATCAGTAACTAGATTAATTTTGAATTTTTCAGCAGGTTCAAATGGGATTAGCAATGTAATGGAAAAACATTGGGGTATCTTACAGACAGACCCCATTATTGGTTCCACATGGTCCGTTACACTGAGCATTACTCATAGAAAAAGCACCTCATTGAAAGACCTATTAGTGCACAGCCACTACACTGAGAAAACTGTAGAAAAATCTAAGATGGTTGGTTCCTTTCCTTGCACAAGATGCAAAGCATGTAGGACCAGTAAGTAGATCAAGGAGTATGAAGTTCCGGTTGCCAAAAACTGAAACAGATAATTAAGCTCCGAAATTGCAACTCTAGCTTTGCAGTCTACTGTCTAATATTCCCATGTGTTAAAAGATATGAAGGCAGCATAGCGCACCAAGCGAAGAAGAGGGTATTAGGACATACCCAGGCAATAACCAACGAGGATGAGTCATTCCCAGTGGCGAGACATTTCGCTGCAGAGCATAAGAGTGACCGGTCCTAGGAGGCTTGTTTGCGGTCCAGGGAGAACCTGGCCTGGCATTTCGGGCTGGACTTTTCCCATAGGGAACAGAGTCAAAACTGATTTTAATATGGCTTGGTTCCAACTGGAATGGCATCAGGAGCAAAAAGCAATAGATTTAGGTCCAGAGCTCTGTACTTGGGTGAATGTTTGATATTGATCAGCATTCTGTCCATCAATTGTTCTTTTTGCATTTGTCACCCCTGAGTGGGACGGGTCTGCCCATTTATTGGGCCCCAGGCTTTCCATGCCACTGCAGTGAAGGTAGCCTGGCTGATGAGGGGTGAAACCCCTAAACCAGCCCTAGGATGCTTGTTTCTTGTGCAGGGAGAACCTGGCTTGGCAGTTCGGGCTGGACTGTTTCCATGGGGAACAAGGTCAAAACTGATTTGCATATGGCTAGGTTTAAACTGGAATGGCATGGAGAGCAAACAAACAATGGATTTAGGTCCAGATATCTGTACTGTGATGAATGTTTGACATTGATTAGCATTCTGTCCATTAATTGTTCTTTTTGCATTTGTCAGCCCTGCTGGAATGGGTGTGCCCAGATGTGGGTCTCGTGATCTCCATGCCACTGGAGTCAAGTTAGCTTGGCGATGAGGGGTGAAACCCCAAAACCGGTCCTAGGATGCTTGTTTCTGGTCCAGGGAGAACCTGGCTTCGCAGTTCGGGCTGGACTGTTTCCATGGGGAACAGGGTCACGACTAATTTGCATATTGTTGGGTTTAAATTGCAATGGCATGGGAAGCACTGTAATGGGGTGAAAGTTTGAAATTGATCAGCATTCAGCCCATCAATTGTTTTTTTTACATAAGAGTGACAGCAGCCTCTTGCACTTTTCTATGTCAAACAGGTACTAGCAAAGGAGAGAGGAGGAGACAGAGGCAGTGCTGCCAGACAGCTCGAATTCAGATGTATTATTGAAATGAGAACTAGAGCCCCGTGGGGACTGATTAGTGATGAAGAGCTGTGGACAGACATAGGCTGAGGGGTTTGTTTTATAGGCATGATCAATCTTTCCGTACTTTCTTGAGGCTTTTAGCAGTAGGAATCTTTAATGCACCAGTTTGCACGAAGCACGAGGTTACTTTATTAATAGGCACATACACTTTTGATGGCAGTCTTTATGGATATTTTATGCTCATTGAGGGCGTAATTCAGGCTAAGGGTGCTATAAGCACTTAGTCACTTTATTTTAGGGGACTGGCACTTTTGATGGTAGCTTTTGAAGGTATCTGAAGCACATTTAGGGCCTAATAAATGCTCAAGGTTATTAAGATCTTTAATATCGACACGGCGTCTAAAGGACAATTATGACATAGCAGCAATTTTTCTGTGGACTGGCCATCATGGTTTCGACTGATTGTATTTCTGATTATCATGTAAAATGTAGCAATATATTGATCATTATTGTGGGATAAAATACAAGCAATTGTTTTAACTGGGCAAGTGCAGTTATAAGATAGAGTAACATGTGTTTAAAAAAGTAATTGATTTCAGCCGGCATTTGTAATTTGGTTTTTAGAATAAAAACTTTTAAATGTGATATTTTTGAAATAATTATAGAAATTAATATCTGTATGTATTAGATCAACCTTTTTTGTCTAGTTAATACAAGATCCGGTTATCAGAACACTCGATACAAGATAATCTGAGGCACAATATAGTTAGTCTGTGAATGCAGTCTAAGATGGCTTCCCCAGTGTTTTGCACATTGTTCTGAGATGTTTTCAAAGCCCATCATTAGTTTCCATAGCACTTTAGCCATCCAATAGTGGTGTTGTTGTACATAATTAAAAAAATGGTGAAAGAATGCTGTCATTGACTAAGGCCAGGAGGCTGAAATGCACCTGTCAGTTTGTCTTTCGTGAGCTGAATAAAATCAAGTTGTTAATAAACACTCCGGAGTGTGCGCTGTTCCATTGGGGAGGTAAACTAATCGAATGTGAGATCAGCCTCCTGAGTCACAACAACGCTCACGCTTGAGAGCAGCAGCCTCAAGGTGAAAACGATTAAACAACTATATATATACAGGTTTCTGCCATTATAGTTAGTTCAGCTAACTTTAACTCGCGCCCCCGCAATGCTGATGAAGGTCATATATTACATCATTCATGACATGGTCAGTGACATCACTGATGACATCTCAAATGACATCACTGATGACATCATCCAGTGACTATGTGTTTCTATAAAGTTTAAGTATGTTTTATATATATGCCAAGGTGTATTGAAGAATGAGTGGGTGTATAAGTATATGGATGGATGATTTAGTAGGTGTGTGACTGACTGTATAAGTGAGTGATTAAATGTGTCTTACTGAATGCATGGGTAAGTGACTGATACAGGCATTCACACAGTTTAGTTTGTCAGTTGGTGTGTAAACGGTTGAATGGGTTGGTGAGTAGCTAAATGAGGATCTATATGGGTTATTGATTGGTTGTCTGAGTATCTGTATGGGTGCCTGAGTGTCTGTGTGGGTGGGTGGGGGTGTGTGACTGTGTATAGATGTGTGAGTGGATGATTCACTGGGTGTATGGGTTCAATAGTGCATCTGTGAAGGGATGTATGGGTTGATGAGTGTGTGTATTGGTGTGTTGGTGAGTGAATGGATGCCTCAGTGGTACATGTGTGAGTAACTGAATATGTGAAAGGCAGTATATGTGCGTGTTGGAGTGTATAAATGAGTATATGTGAGAGTGAATTATTGTGAGAATGGCTGTATGGATCAGTGTGTGCTTGTATTAGTTATCATATAAAAGTATAAGTATGTGTTAGTATATGTTTGAATAAGTGAGGTGGTGTGTGTATAACTATATAGGTGAGTAAATGGGAGTGTGATTGATTCTTTGCATGACTAACTAGGTGTGTGAGCAACTCTATGAATGAGTCTCTGTATAGATATGTGAGTGCATATGATAATGCCGTATTGATGGTTGACTGCATGTATGAGTGACTGTATGGGTGAATGAGTGGATGTGTGTGTAGGTATAGGAATTAGTCAGTGGGTATAAACTAACTGGTATTGGTGTGTCTATGGTTTCGAAAATGGTAATCTGTATTTTAGAGTGGGTGTATCAAAGTTTATATTAGGGTACGAGGAGGTGCATCCGATTATCATGTGGATGATGTCATCAGTGATGTCATCAGTGATGTCATTTGAGATGTCATCAGTGATGTCACTGACCATGTCATGAATGATGTAATATGTGAGGTCATCAGCAGTGCATTGCGGAGGCGCGAGTTATAGTTAGCTGAATTAACTATAACGGCCGAATTCCTCTGGTTTTGTACGAGTGAAATGTCCAACTAACTATAACGTCCCTGAAACCTGTGTTTTTTTCTTTGAATTTCTAAGGTTTTTTAAATGTCAATTTCTAACTTCAACGTCCCTGAAACCTATGGTTTTAAATGCCAATTTCTAACTATGCCTACAAAGGTAGAACATGTGAAGAAAGAGGAAGAAAAGTGCAGAAAGAAGCAAGACAAATGCAGAAAAAGGCAACAGAAGTCCACAAAGACTAAGAAAAGTGCTGGAAGAAGCAAGAGATGTGCAGAAAGAACCAACAGAGGAGTAGAAAGTCCTCCTGTGCCCCCAATATTTTGCTGATGGGTACTGGTGGTAACTGACTCTGACTAACCAGGCCTAGTTAGTGCCAGTGCCATGCTAAAAGACATTTAGAATACAGTGAAAACACCTACATACACTAGGGAACACTATGCGTTGGGGTACCCCTGTGATTAGCATGACCTCCTCTGTATTTGCCATGAGTTAATGCCTGGATCATTGCATGAGTACATGAGTAGTGACTGGATGATTAGAGTGCTGCAAGGAGAGTGCATGGTGATTTTATAAGTGCTTGGATTTTGGCAGAGTGATTGGATAAGTACATGGTGCTGGCTTGGTGATTGGAGGAGTGCATGGGGAGTGACAGGGCGATGGCTGTACTGAATGGGTACTACCTGGGTAATTGCAGGAGTGAATCAGTACTGTGTAGGTGGTTAGAGGTCTGTATGGGTAGTGCACAGGGGATTGTAGCAGTGCAAGTGTTAGTGCCTGGGTCATTTCATAAGTGCACGGGTAGTGACTGGATGATTAGAGTACAGCAAGGAGAGTGCATGGTAAATTTATAAGTGCTTGGGTTTTGGCAGAGTTATTGGATAAGTACATGGTGCTGGCTTGGTGATTGGAAGACTGCATGGGTAGCGCTCTGGTGATTGTAGCAGTGCATGTGTTAGTGCCTTGGCAATTGCATGAGTACATGGGTAGTAAATGGATGATTAGAGTGCTGCAAGGAGAGTGCTGTTTGGGCTTACATTTCCCCTTTAAGAAGGATGGAGATGGGCCCCTATCGAGAGAGAGTGAGAGCAGCTCCTGGCGGTAGTGAGCTTCAGAAGCTTCAGAGGAGCCTCACCAGTGGTGGCTCCTCCACTAAGGTGAAGGAGCATCCCCCCACTGCTCAAAAGGAAAAACAAAACGTTATCATCATTTTAGCTTTTCTATTGAGTAAGTGGCTCTCGGGGTGGGGTGGGGTGGGGCTGGCCAAAGAAAGGGGAGGAGTGGTTTGCACTCCCTAAGTGTGCATGACTGCTTGGCCAGCCCTCTTGGGCCGGCCAAACAGTCATGCACACTTTGCATCTTCCCCACCAGGCTGTAATGCACAGACTGGTGAGAAACATGCCCAGCCTCTCATTCCCCGTCTGAGTACAGATCCACGGCGCTCAGACCAATCACAATGCTGCATTGCAGCATTGTGATTGGCTATGGAGAGCCCAGGTGCTTTCTGCTGCTACCTGCTGCCAGACTGGAGACAGAAAACGGAGGCTGGAGTAGAGGCAGCGGCTGACTGTTTTCAGGTAAGTCTTTTTTTTTGTCCCGCCTCCCCCTGCCCCACCACCCGTATCCGGTAGCAAACGCTACTGTCCCAGACCTAGGAATAAGTGTGAGTTGTGACCACTAAAACAAGGCACGACGGAGGAGCAGGCAGAGATGTTATAAGGCATGGGCAACATGGGCATTTAACTATGGGTACCACCTGGGAAAGTGAACTTTCTCTCACTATCTCACATCTGTTTATTTCAACTTTTAACAGATTCTTTAATATTGCTTGGCATTGTGGGGCTTTAAGTAGCAGAAAATTAGGAATAAAATGCCAAATTATTTTGAAAAGGGAGCCCTAAAGTAGGTCTTGCCTGGGACCTCAAAATCTTGGAGATAACGTTGGAAGCAGTGAGGTGGCAGCCACAAAATGCCACTTTTGCAGGCTTTCAATGGTAGCTGTAGCCGGCAGGGGAAGCATTCTCATTTGCTTGCCAGCTTCCCGTGTTATACCCGGGAGCTAATGATAAATATTATTACTTTTATTGGAAATAAATATTATTGGGAGTTGTAGTGGTGGTGGAAGTAGCTATAGTATGTTGCTATTTTTCTAGCTTCTATTCTTCCTTTCTTCCGTTGAAAACAGACAGCTACAACCTAAAGTTGTGGCATTACAGGAATTGCAACACCTTTTTGTTCCCCTTTTCCTCAAATTTACGGGTACCCGGATAAGACCCTATTAATCATGTCCCCCCCTGTTTAAAGGGACACCAGGAAGTGAGTCCCCTGGGAACATTATTAAGAGAAGCCCTGTCTCACAGTGGATAGATGTGTGCAGCCGACATGACTCTGTGGCTGAGGTTGGTTGAACAGAACAGGTGGAGTTGGGCGCCTGACGGTGGGAGGTGCAGGTTGGAACACAGAGCACACTGGGGTCAGGGAGGATGGCCCAGCTGCCTGGCCCTCTGCTGTCTACCCACATGGAAACATGGACGGCTCGCCTAGCAGTGCCTTGACAAATGTTACCATCTCCTTCATTTGTTCACAGATGACAGTTGTTCGGATGCCTGGGAGAGCCGGAAACCGCAGCTTGGACAGCTGCGCTGGTGGCATGAGGGGCCCCACCCCAGAGATCAGAGCTATGTGCTATGCTGAAGAGCCGTAAGCTGATAGTGGTGAGAGTGTAGACTAACAGACTGGTCCCTGAAATAATGCCTGTGGGTTAGTTCTGTGTCTTAAGCCTAACTTACAGTTGGTCCTGGTTGCTGAGGCAAGTAGGCCAAAGTTCAATATGAGAAAAGTGAAAATACATGTCCCAGCATGGCTAGTGCTGTTGGCTGGAATACCAAAGCTGTCTAAAAGTTACCCATGAGACATAGGGCCAGCCAGCAGATGTACAATGCAGTTATCTGGGCCATTTCTGACCACCTCCTTCTCCCTCTGCATGCAAGGGTGGACTGGGAGCTGAAGGCTCCCTGAAATGTGTGTCCACATGGGCCCCAAATTGTACCGAGTGACAGCAATGTTTGTGTCCAGTCAACTCGAGGTTGAATTTGGAGGGTACATTATGTATATGTGTAGAAAAAAGAAGCTGCACTTTACCTCAGGGCTGTTTTCGACTAAAACCACCCCACGGTCCTCAGTCTCCCTGGAGTTCCCCCTTTGCCCCATAGGACAAGTCCAGCCCTGCCTGGTGGCATTAGGAAGACCTCAGCAGTGTGTGAGAGTCTGTCGCCATCGCTCCGCCCACCTCATGGAGAGCTGCCATAGGCTGGTTATCTGCCAGAGCTCAGGTCATCAATGCCTGGAACCACAGTGGGAGGGGCTTGGACTGGCGTAAGATGAACCAGGCAGGAAATTGCACCACTAAATTGAAGGAAGGTGTTATATACAGAGGAAACAAGCAAAAGAGTGGCAAAGGGTTGAGTGTTCAAATTGGCAGCCATAGATAAGTGGCCATTCAGGAAAAAGTAAACATTGACCCTAAACAGGCGGAGAATGAAGAATGTGATTTAAAGCAGTCCTGTTGGAACAAGGACCCACCAAGAAGGGGAACCCCCTAATAAAAGACACAGAATTGGTCATCGGTGTTAAAACACACATTTCACCTTCAAATCACCTTTCCCTGTTAACTGTGTGGAGCACTACGCACAGCTGATCTGGCCTGGACCCCAAAACAACGGGATGCTTTGACTTAGTGTGCCAATCTTTGTTGTTGTTGTGTGTTCTTTCCATGTCTGCAACAGAAGGTTTTACTCCGGAACTGCATCCTTAAAATTCTGAAGACGACGGTGACACAGAGACCTGGCACTGGCCAGAAAGAGAACGTGCAGTGTAGATTTATTTGCCTGTCGATAGCTGTTTCCAGTGGGACACTTCACGATGTGCGGCTACTGGAACTGGACGTCTGAACACTCTTTCTTTCATGCATTTTATGTTTCGTCATGTTGTCAGCAGAGGAACAATGGACACACATTTTTGAGTGTAGACGCTCTATTATTACACTGGAAAACCACATCTCCAAGCACCAAGAAGTACATGTGTGCGCCGCTGGGAACAGCATGCTGCGCTGCCTGTATTGCCAAAAAGTTTAAACAGGATTTCAAAACAAAGAGGGAATGAGAGAAGATATCCCGATCGCAGCAAGGACACTGGCCTGGCAGCGCGGACTGGCCATGATCTCATCCCTATCCCCCCCTGGGCCAGCCCCAACTCCCCCTAGCGCCATGAAAGAGAAGAGTGGGTCTTACCGCAATGAAGATCATGGTGAAGAAATAAACCATGGACTCCATGTGGAAACGCCTCTTGGCCGCGATGCTGATGGTGGGGAGGAAGACCAGGCTGCTGATAGTCAGAAGCAGGACTTTAGCTACGATGGAGCCCATTGCAAATCCGGAAGGGAGTCAGCGACCAACTTACTGCACTGCTGCAGGGCGTGTGGAGAGGGGCACGCGCCACACTTGGGCTTTAACATGTCAAACCACAGCAGTGGCCATGCCACACAAGTACGTACGACAGATGGCACCCCATGCCCATGGACTTCTAGGTGGAGTGCGTAGGCACCAGCAGTTTGTGATCTGCAACCTTATGGCAACCATCCCGTTTTATCACTTTTCATTCCAATACCTATACATAAATGTCACTATATAGCTGGCAGGATAGTCCAATCCAATCCAAACAGCTTTATTCGACAGATTAAGTAATAAAAGCGCTTACAAAATACAGATAAATAGTAGTTAAATAAAAGCTCTGCGACAGTGTGATACATGGCCTGGATGGAAAGACACACAATGGTAACCTTTAGGTTGATAAAATATATACAAATATCTTAAAAATTGATAAAATCTCATAAAATAGGACATAGTGTTAAACTATTCAGTCTGACATCTTCTATGGTAACTCGATTAGATACAGTCAATCACTCCCTCACTTATCATGGGCTAGGCGTAGGGAATTAGATCTTATTGCCCATGACCACCATAAATATTTTGCCATCTCTATGACAATCGTTACTGATAGATCAGAACGCAAGATTATTTCAACATTGCTAGCCCTTCTTGTCCCTAGAAGCTTACAAATTGGTATCAGCCAAACGCTACGTGGGGCATCATATCCAGTAGGTGCAAACAGTAAATGAGCCAGTGATTCTATACTAGACTTACATACGGGGCACAAACCAACACTGGGTTTGTTCCATCTAGCAGTAAATGCTCTTAGTGGCAGTGTGCCTACCCTGAACTGGAATTACAGTCTCCGGTCAAGCGGTTTTGTAATTTGATCCCAGTATGACTCCAACTTCGGGATAACTGTACATTCCAGAAAAAGGCCAGTTAGGGAGGATGACTCACTGGTTCTAGGTGTATTATAGTGGACCCATTCCCAATATTTGTCTTTCAGAATCCTCTTTGTGGGGAATTTAGAATTTATTGGGTCCTTCCACAGTGAAATCATGCCAATACTAGATAGAGTGTCTCGACCCGCACCTAGCCGTATTATGCTGTGGGAAGTGTCGGCCCTTATTATGTCTTGGAACCCTGCCGCGTATCCTGCAAGTTCTGGTGTATCCAGAGTCTCTGCCAGTACATGAGGGGACTCAGTTTAGCTATGGCTGCGATGGGTTTCCTCCCAAGGTCGTACAATAATGGACACATTGGGGTACTTTGTGGTAACCTAGTGATTTTCCTCAGGAACCTATTTTATGAAGATGTAAGCGTGGGTAGGTTCTCGCACCCCAAAGTTCTGATCCATAGAGGGCTGAGCTGATAACTTCCATGTTAAAAATCTCGAATGCCGGGCTAATGGGCTTTGTGTATGTGGTGGTATGTTCCGTATGTAGTACCCCCAACAATTGTCTATGTTTAAGGGATGCCAAGTCAATCTGATGGTTCCATTTTAGATTATCCTAAATGTTAACCCCTAGATAAGTGAACTGTTTAACTTGTTCTAGCGGCCTATTGTTCATTTGGATGCCCCCCTTATGGGCCCTATACATGTTAAAGGCAAATAATTTTGTTTTTGACACACTGACCTCCAAGCCACGCTGCAAGCAGAACTCCTCAAAGATTTTTAGGGCTCTCTGGAGTCCGCTTGGGGTCTTGGAAATGCTCAATGTGTCGTCCACAAACATTAGTATGGGGAATTTTTTGCCTGCTAGTGTTGGGGCATCTGTGGGGGTAGAGCTCATACAGTTCACTATTCCATTGATGTATAATGAGAATAGTGTTGGTGCCATCACACATCCTTGGCACACACCTCTTTCTATAGGGAACGATTCAGTGACTTCACCCTGTTTGCCCCATCTAATTTTAGCATTGTTGTCCTCGTGAAGTCTAATGATGAATGTCAATAATTCAGGTGGCATCCCTAATTCTTGTAAAGTATCCCATAGTTTGGCACGAGGTACGAGGTCGAATGTCGAATTAAGGTAAACAAAAGCGGCGTATAAATTACCCTTGCCCAGAGTCACCATCTTCCAATAGAGCAAGACAAACCTAAACACCTGATCAATGGTGCTCGTAAAAGCCCAAAACCCTGCTTACAGTGGGGATAAAACCTTAAACTCATCAATCCATTCTTGTACTTTATTGAGCACCAATCTCCCAATTACCTTTTGCATACAGTCAATTAAACTGATTGGCCTGTAGTTCCCTGGGCATGACTTGTCCCCTTTCTTATAAACAGGTATGATTTCTGCTCCTTTCCAGGATTCTGGAACTGGGGCTTCCTGGGTGATGGCATTAGTCAACAGGAGGATGTATCGGCACCATCTTTCCTTATCATAGAGAAAGACATCCCCAGGTATACCATCTGGCCCAGGTGCCTTTCCTGCCATTATCAATTTAAGTGTCATTTCTGCCTCAGCCCTACTAAAAGCCATGCCCTGATAAAATATTCTGGTGATATCATCCTCTTCTTCAGCTGCTTTTAAGGCTTATTGGGGTTTTAAATGGTTCACCCAATCCTTCTGTGCTACATGGTTTTGGGCCTGCTGGGCCTGTCCTCCTCTATCCCATTTATATACATTCCAAAACTGTTTGGAATTTTTCATGGCACAAGCCTCCCTTTATGGCTTCCATCTTTTATCATCCCATTTTTTCTTGGCTTTTGTCTGGGTACCCCTATAGGTAGACCTAGCTCCTTGAACTGCTACAGGGTTGCCATCCTTTGTTAAACCAGTGCCCGACTTTCTGATTTGGGGCCTTTTTGTTTCTGCCCTGTTTTAAAAAGTGAGTACGCAGATGTGCGAAAAATGTATTGTGGATGCTTGTTGATTGGTCTAGGGCCGAGAAAATTGGCTACACTGTCCTCTAGCTCATTTATAGTGCTATCCAAACCCTTGTTGATGCTATCAAGCAGTTCAGGCGTTTCTGTTATTTTTACCCATTTAAGAAGTCTCATGTCATTAGATGGGATAATGTCACTTGGGGAATAATCATTTCCTAATTGGGTATGTGCGTTGTGCCTACTTAGTTCCATGGTCACACACAAGGGGTTATGGTCACTTTCCAGCCTATCTCTAACCAGCATGGCACTAAGGGGATGCCATAGTTTCAGGCTCATCAGCACATAGTCTATCCTGCTGGCACTGCAACCATTATTGAAAGTGTTAGCCCCAGATCTATCAGAGTGTGTGCGTCTGTTTATGGCCCGCAGGCCCTTTTCCATGCAGATAGCATTTAATTTAATGACCACATCAGACCACTTCCTTGTAGGGTCTCGCTCCAACTTCGGAATACCCCACTTATTATCTTCTTCGTCTGCGAGGTAAACTTCCTCCTTGGTTAGGGGCTCATAGTCGTGTTAAAATTCCCCGAAACTATGATATTCGAGACCTCCTGTTGTGAATCAAGGAGAGCTGCCAAAACTCCTGACTTCTTCCCTCTAGTAACTCTAACGTAGACATTATAAATGTCTATGTTCCAATGTTCACTCATTTTCAGTCTAACTGCCTGGATATCGTGACTCTGCATTGGGAGTACCTGTATGTTCAACTCTAGAGCTTGTCGCACCCAAATCGGGCTCATGGATTCCCTTCCTCATGGACCATCACCTCCCCAGGGCTAATTAAAAATATAGGGGGCCTCGCGGACCTCCTTGTTCCTTAGGGAGCACCAATTTCCCAGGGCTAATCTCAATAATAATGGAGCCACACGGACCCCCCTGCCCCATGGACCGCCACCTCCATGGGGTTAATTTCAATAGTATGAGAGGGCCTCACCGACCCTCTGCTCTGAGGACCGCCACCTCCCTGGGGCATACTGTTTAATAAGTAATGTGAGGGAGGCTGTAGGGCCTTTCCCACCACACAGGGGACCGCTCCCTCACCAGGGCACAAACACATTAATGAAGGGTGTCTGTTGCAAATCTCAGGCCCCAGGGACCACCACCTCCCTTGGGCAAAATTGAATATTGGAGGGGGGCAGCATGGCCTCCTTCCTGGAGCCTTTGATGGCCCTGGGGACCACCACCCCCCAGGGTCAGCTCCAGCATTGTGCCGGGGTGTTCACCCCAGGACATTGCAGTCTGCTATACAACCACACACTCACCCATACAGCCACTCTCATATTCACTCACTCACACATACAGTCTCTCATATACTCCAAAACTCACCTATACTGCCTTTCATATATGCAGTTACTCACCCATAAAGCACTGACACATCCATTCACTCACCGACACAGCCATACATACACTCACTCACCCATACAGCCCCGTACACACATACTCACTAACCCATAGAGCCACTGACTCATCCACGCACTCATCCATACAGGCAGTCACATACCCCCTCACCCACCCACACAGACATTGAGACACCTATACATGTACTCAGACAACCAATCGCTCATCTTTACAGACACTCATGTACTCACCCACACACCTATACAACCACTTAGACACTAACTGACAAACAGATAGAGACATTCACACAACAAGTCACTCACCCATACTTTCACTGAGACACTTAATTATTCACTTATACAGTTACTCGCACACACACTAAATCATCCAATCAGGCACTTATACGCCCACTGAATCACCAATACACCTTGGTAGAAATATTTAACACTCAAACCTTTTAAAACACTCAAGTCACTGGATGATGTCATCAGTGATGTAATTTGAGAATTCATCAGTGATATCATCATTGATGTCACTGACCATGACATAAGTGATGTAATATGTGAGGTCATAAGCAGTACATTACAGGGGCATGAGTTATAGTTAGCTTAGCTATCTATAACTGCTGAATTTCTCTGGTTTTGTATAAATGGAACCTGAGCCTAACTTTACCATCTAGATAGATAGATAGATAGATAGATAGATAGATAGATAGATAGATAGATAGATAGATAGATAGATAGATAGATAGATAGATAGATAGATAGATAGATAGATAGATAGATAGATAGATAGATAGATAGATAGATAGATAGATAGAACACTTTCATATGTGTAATTTGCTTTGATTTAGTAACCATTTTTCATTTCCTTAAGTAAGTGTTGTGCCTAGAGAGCATGTGCATATTTGTCTATAAACCAAATGCATTAATTTGCATTTAGGACCATTTCTTCTCCTTCTTTAAGTGTTTTAAAGTGCATGTATGTGACTATTTTTACAAAGCATAAAGAGTTGACAATATGATGTGTGACTGGGACAATGAATATTTAAAAGCTTAGAGTAAGTAATTTGACATGGACACATTGACTTAAACTGTTGTGTACTCATGGTCAATGGGGGCACTTATTGTATTGAAATTCTAATGATCCATCCCCCATGAGACCTTACCTGCATCTAACTCCATTTTGTATGTGCTGTAATGCATAGTCTTGCTGAAATCTTCCGTATATGTTTTTGGCAGTAGTATTTCCCAAAGCCCTGAAAAGAAGCAATAGTAATTGTATTTACTAAGCCTGGGGCACCACTGAGAGATATTGAAAACTACTGTCCCATACATCTGCTAAGTGGTTTGAAAAGGTAATTATTGCTCATCTCACTAACTTTGCATCTTGCTAAAACATTCTCTCAGAACAGCAGTTCAGTAAATTATCAAATGCCCAGAGTGCTGGGTATTAGAAAGCATGGGTTTGACATCAACAAATCAACTGGATTAGTCCTTCTGGATACCACCAAAGCATTTGTCTGAGTATGGCACACAAAACTGAGCTACAAGCTCATTATGCTCCAGTTTCTAAGCTATGTGATAAATCTGCTCACTAGATACCTGACAGAATGCACCTTTCCCATATCTGTAAGAGAGGAATGCTTAACAATGCACTCCAACTTACTGTATTGTTGGAAAACATTGTTTTTTGGAAGATTCTCAAAGGGGAAGGCCCCCCTCCCCTGTGAACTCCTTCCCATTTGCAAATGGGTTGCCACCTCCTTTGAGGCGTGAGTAAAATATTATAATTTTGCAATTGCATTTCGGTCACAAAACATTAATACGGACCACAAGGAATCCCCATTTGGAGGTAGCTCTCTAAATACACTCCTTCCAAATTGCAATTCTTTAGGATTTTCTAAACCCATTTAGCAAATCAGTAACTAATGTGTGACAATGTGTCACAGATCAAGAAAACAAAACTGCAACTAAGTAAGTCATGGAGAATATGGAGTGTTGAGACTCAGGTTTCGATTGGTATCCAAAACCACAGCTGTCAGATTGAATCTGACAGTCAGTAAAGTACAAATCGGTATCTATTGGGACTGGGAGCATACTATGGGAATCTGTTTGTGTCAACATCATAGTTCTACAAAAGGTAGTGACCCAGGCCATGAAAACATTGAGTTTCTCACCAGGATCCCCAGGCAACTATACCTGCTTCTCTATTGATAGCAATTGTAGGGGCATATTATCAAGACAGGTGATAAAATTATCGCCGCTTTTGCAGCAGAAAACTGCAGCTAAAACGGCGATAATGGGCTTGATAATATGCTCTATGGAATTCCAATTGAAGCCCATGTTAGATGTGAAGGACATCTAACCTGAGCTTCAATTGGAATTCCATAGAGAATATTATAAAGCCCATTATCGCCGTTTTAGCGGCAGTTTTCTGCCACCAAAGCGGCGATAATTTTATCGCCTGTCTTGATAATATGCCCCTTAGTCTTCATCCCATGCTTGCTGGTTCACAAAGATGAAATAGATGCAGGCTCAAGGGCACAAATCGCTAAGATGTTCCATTGTCCTGTGGAACAAATCAATGGTTTCAGAGATAAAGCGAGTTCAGGTGAGCTGCGCTGGGCTTCACACGCAAGGCCAGAAGCATACATCCTGAATTATTTTCTCATTAGGCCTTGTTTTAGGTAATAATCCATTATTCTGTTAAAATCAAAAACTGAATGATTTTAATGTTTGCCTAAACACGCTTGCATAGTTCAGTATCTTGTTTAAACATTGACATTTGTGGAACTTAAATGCCAAAAGCATGTTGATTTCCCGAGGGGTTCTGGTGCGATTCATTTCAGGTCTTTAGCGATATGTGTTTTTCTTCAACTTGTATATGGCTGATCCATCACAAAGTGAAAACAATTCTCCCGTTTGCAGAAACAGACAGTGTGCAAATAGCGGTGGGTGCCATCTGGAGCTTGCCATCTACAAACAATGCTACTGAAAGCAAAGGATTTTGATTGGCAACCCAGATACAATGTTTTTCTGAGCCCTTTGCAAAATGAAATTTTGCTTTTTTTACAAACTCTTATTGATGCCTACACGTGGGTAACTTTTGCATACATCAACATTATTCACGTTAGGACATGGTGAAGTGAAACTAAGCAGTGCATGTAGCTGATAAAAAATATATATTATTAACTCAAAACATACAATGATATCTCATGGAAAATAACCAGATATAGTCACAACATAACATACAGGTTACAATCTGAGTAATTGAAAATACAATTTACCTTCTTTAATAACCCCCACCCCCAAATGTCACAGCAAGCCCGACATAGAGCCATGTTTCAATCTTGTGAATACAAAAGTTCTTTAGTGATAATAAAGAAAGTGGGTGGCTATTTTGCTGGATAATAAGTACATAATCTCCGCTGTTTTGCTGGTCACAGGCTGAATGGCAGTGATGGTGTACAATTTGACTGGTGGCCTGATAACTAGTTTGAAATAGGGCTTTATTTAACCAGGCAGGAAGATAAAAGGATTCCAGGCAATGGAAGAGAGGTGGCTGTCTTGTAATGTTGATGCAGCAAGTGTGAGCCATTTGAAAGGAAGAGCACACACAAATGTACAATAGCCAGTAAAAAGGTAAGAGCATGAATTAAGTTAAGTTGTATACAGATGAAAAAAAAGTATGCTTTTGAAAAAACATTGGAAATGGCACAAAGATAATATGGACTGCAGTCTAGGAGTATTTAGCTGTCTGCAAAAAATTATAAACATGGTTTTAAAGCATGTTACATAAATGTTTTATTCACTCATGAACATACACTGCTTTTGTAATGTTCATGACCCTCCTTTTGATGATTTTTGAAGGCTGGGTTCTTTTTGGGCTTCCTATGGAAGTCCTTGTGCAAGTTTCAGACTTCCTATTAAGGGACGTTCTGCTTGCTTAGTCTGCCAAACCCGGCAACACAGCAGCAATCAGCAAGCAGCAGCAAACAGGGAGTGCAAATAGATAGGTGTTATCTGGGCTCCAGAGGGAGGGACACATACAGCAGGCAATAGGTGCTTGGGAACACAGTGCTCTGAAGACTTACAGTCGGTAAATTGAGTGAGAGACATTAATGGGGACGTGAAAGCAAGAAACAGTTAAGTAATGCATCTGGTTAATTCACAGGAGGAGTTTACTCTTCTGTTTGTGAATAAACATAATTTGTCACACCATTCACCCAGTAGAGTGAGTTTGATGCATAGATGATTATTAGTCCCATGTCGTGAGTGGCCCCTTAAGGTACACTAACATTATAGTAACCAGCACATTGTATCTTTTAAATGGTAGATTCGATTTTAACATTTCAAGCAGTGTTTTAGGTGAGTAAGGTCTTGTCTCTACTGAGCCCTCATTTCTGTCCTTGATAGAGCTGTCTCCGCAATAGAAATCTGTAAGCAAACAAAAGAAATCCAAGTGACAGGCTTGGAGGATGTCCCTGACTAAAGGCATTGCAGAGGGAGCTAGAGAAGAAAGGAGTAGAACCAGTAGGAGGAGGACAATGACAAGTAGGTAAATAAAGGTCAGAAGGTTGACAACCAAAATGGCTATGACAGCAACAGCCATGAGGACCAGGACAAGTAGAACAAGCACAAGGACACTTAATCTATGAGGACCTGGGTTACCAATGCCAGAAGGGGCCAGGAACAAACAGACGACGAGGAAGAGACAAGGGAAAACAGGACTTGGGGACCTTGGAATGAAGGATCAGGAGGATGTGGAACAGGAGGATCTGTACTCAGTGGGCAAGGTCATGAAGGAACAGAGGGACCACGGTTGAATATACAGAAGAACCTGGCCTATTATGACAGGAAGGACTAGGAGCACCTGAGAGCACTGATCAGGGCCAGTTAGAGGAGAACAAGCAGGGACAGGAGTAGCAAATACAGAGGACCAGTAACAGAGGCCAAAAGACAGTAGAACCAGAGACAGGAGGGCCGAGGTCACATAGATAAGATCAAGAAGGAACAAGAGATAGAAGCAAATGGACTAGGACTGGGACTATGAAGGACCAGGGCTATCAGGACCTGGAGACTCTAGACTAGAATCGCATGGGGGTATATAATGGATCAGGAAGTCTAGGCCCAGTGGGACCAGGATCTGAATGTCCCTGAGAGTCAGCCTCGGGGGAATCCTAAACCAGGGTGACAAGGACTACATGAACCAGGGTGACACACAACATACAAACTAGGATTATCAGTGCCAGAGAGATGAGGAGGTCTAAACTAAAGAGGACCACACCTAGGAAGACCATAATAGATTAAACGAGGGTTAGATGGACAAGGCAAACCTGGAGACCAGGAGGACTAATAGGATTAGGATGGGGCAGGGGGACCAGGGACCAGGACAGTTAGGGAAACCAATGCCAGTGGACCAGCACTCAAATACTTAATACACAAGGAGTAGAAAAAGGAGTGCCAGAACTAAGACCACAACTACATGTAACAGGGGAACCAGGAGCAGAAGGATTACCAGGGGAATAGGTAAACCATTGGACCAGGAACAGGAGGACTGATGGATGAGAAGTAGTGTGAGTAGGATGAAAAGGTCCAGGACCGGGAGCCTTTGAAACAAGGAGTCCCAAGATACAATGAATAGATGCAGGAGCACATGGAAATGATGATCCAACAGACCAGGAAATATAGGGGAAGGAGCTTCAAGGGCTAGCATAAACAGATATCAAGGAACATCAGAACTAGGAAAGGCTAGGATGATCTGCACGGGGCTAACAAGTTATTGCACAACCATGAGGGCAAAAAACAGGAGGACTGGGGACAGGAGGATCAGGGCCAGATTGAAGAGGATTACAAAAATCAGGGCCTGGAGGTCAATGGCCAGCAATACTAGGAAATCAAGATAAGCAGGGCAGGGCGTAGGAAGGCCAATGGGACCAGCACTAAGAGCACCCAGAAGACCAGAGCAAGGAGAACTAGGTGAACTAAAAGGATCATGATCTGGAAGACCAGAAATTGGTCTAGAAGGGCCTTGAAGAGAAGGACCAATGGTACTAGGGATCAGATTCCCAAGTAGGGCAGAACAAGCAGAATGGAAAGTGGTGGCCAGGAGGACCAGGACCAAAATAACCAGGCTTAGGAGGACCCGAACAAAGGATAAAGAGGACCAGGATCAATGGTTGCAGTACCAATCAGATTGTTTATGATAACAAGTACAAGAAGACAAGAAGGACTAGAATGACTAGGACCAAGGAGATCAAGTTACAATGTTTGGATAACCAGGGCCATGAGATCTAGGCCCAGGAGAAACCAAACTACAAGGATCAGGCCAAGATGATCATGGCCAATGGGCGCATGATTTTTAGAAGGACAAATGCTATGAAAAATAAGAAAAGTACAACCATGACCAAGAGTGTCAGTGAGGTGAGACCACAGTTACAGGCAACCAGAGCTAGAAGGAATATTTCCACAAGGACCAGGAAACAAAGGACTAGGGGGACCAAGAATATTGTGGCAGAGAGGGACAAGACCTTAAATACAAGGACCAGGAGGACCAGGGTCAGGAGAAAAATGAGGATCAGAAACCGGGATATTAGGAACGGGATGACACAAGTCTGGAGGTCCAGGCTACAGGGCTAGAAACAATATGGTCAGGAAAATGAGGAACAGGATAGCCCAGCATTAGAAGACCAGAGTAAGGACAACCATGATTCACTGGTGTAGAAGCACAATTGCAAAGAGCAGGAGGATCAGGACCAGATCCTGGAACACTAGGAAGATTATGAGGGTTATGGCTAATATGAGCAGGGGACCAGAATAAGCAAGGAAGATGTGTGAGCCAGTACTAAGGATAACAGTAGGACCAGATCCAGGGCATCCAGGTTGAGAGCAAGGAGGATCAAAAGGATCAACACTAAGAGGACAAGGGACAGGCCTCAGAGTGCTAAGGAGACCATGACCCTAGGACTATGGACTAGAGAATTACAAAACCTGGAACTGGAGGTGGCAGGACTGGGGTGAGGAAGATCAGGAGGACCAGGACAGCGAGAGTGAGGAAGACAATTTGACTGGATGTGGATGACTGGGATCAAAATGATAAGGCTCAGAAGGACCCAAACACAACCAGGACCAAGAAGGACCAGACAATTGGATGCAGTGCTACAAAAAGGACCATGAGTACAAGGAATATGGCCAGGAGGACCAGGATGATCCAAACAAGAAACACAAGGGCTAAGAGGGCAAGACCTAAGAAGAAGCAAAAGGGGTACCAGCAGGACCAGGAGCTAATGTACTAGGAATACGATGAGCAGGGTAGGAGGGATCGTAATGACCAGATCAAGGGGATGAGTGTCAAGAGAATCAGGAAGGAAGAGCTGGTAAAAGTGGGCTTGGAAGGAGCAGGGTCATCAGGAGGAACAAAAACAAGGGGATTAGGCATACAAGGACTCAAACAAGAAGACCTGAAATCTAGTGTGCACAAAACCAGGAAGAGAACACAGACTGTGAGGACCAAGAGCAGGAAGACCAGTGCTAGGCAACCCTCACTGAAAGTAAGGAAGACTACAGTACAGGACCTGCAGAAGGGGGAGGATATTGCCAGGCGACCAATGCCAATAGGGCAAGATCTAAGAGGACCAGGGCAAGGAGGACCAGTAGGCCCATAAAATGAAGGAGAAAAGAAAGATCAAGTCACATAGACCCAGGAGTATCAAGGACCTGGCATACAAGGATAAGGAGGACCAGCAAAGGAGTAAAAGGAGGACTAGAACAAGGAGGGCCAGGATGACAGGGACGAAGCCGGGTGACTAAGAACAGGATGATCTGCACAAGAAGGAACAAGACTATGTCAGCACGTTAGTTCAGACCAGGATGACAAGGAGCATGAGGATGATGGCTAAGAGTATCACAACAAGTTGGAGGAAGACCAGGAGAACTAGTTAGGCCAAGGTCAGGTGGACTAGGACCATTAACTTTAAGTGCCAGGTTGGGAAAGATTAAGTGGACGAGAAGTGTCCAAGTAAGCAGGGACAGGGCTAGGAGGAAGAGAGGGACCACAACTAAGGGGACCAGGACATAAAGTACCTGAATTACCAAGTGGAGCAGGAAGGCCAGCAACTGGGATATCAGAACCAGAGTCTGAGGAGGATCAGGGGGATCAGGACAACCAGAGCCACAAGGACCAGTGGGACCAGAGCAGGACCAAAATGAACAGGTCTAGCCAAAGAGAACCTAATAAGGGGGAACCAGAACCAATGGATGCAGATCTAGATATGAACAGTGGGAAAGGAGAATCAGGATGACCCAAATCAAGGATATTAGGAATGCCAGATCAGGGAGAACTAAAACAACAGGGTTAGATGGAGAAGGACTCAGCAGACCATCAGGATCAGGGTGAAGGCCTGTAGTTACTGGACCAGGAGGCTCACGAGGGCTAATAAAAGGAAGGGCCATGATCAGGGCCAGGAAGACAAGAGTCAGGAGGGATTAGAACCATGAGTGCAGGATTCAGGAAATCAGTACCAGGGTGACCAGAACTAGTCAAACAAGGGACAGAATGAGGATCAGGAGGACCAAAACATTCCAGGAAAAAGAGGACTTGGAACAGGACCAGGAGGAGTGACAACACCAGATTGCACAGAAAGACTTAAAGGAGAAGGAAGAAGACTGGGATCTGGAGGATACCTATGTGATTCTTCGCCACATGTGGTAGGATATCCCTTTGGAAACAGTTCTTATTTATGCGCATTATGCTGGCAACCCCTGGAACCCAACACCTTTTGTAGCCCACATATAGGACAGGTAAGTATTTGCTGAAACATTAGAGCATTCAAAAGGAATTAAAACTCAGGACTGTTATACCCTGATGTCTGAGTGATGCAAAGTAGTCCAATTGTAGAATTATAAGGTTTGGGTGTAAGGGGAAAAGACCTAGCACTCCAACAAGAATCCACTATGTAAGTAACTAATTCTATAAGTGTACCTGCGGTGCTATCACACTAGGGAATACCACCCCGTTCCCTAAAAGGCTCAATCATTGATTGATTAAACTAATAACAATCTTCAACTCCCAACGCGTTCCTCAGGGCTTAAGTTCTTTTGGTCCAATGTTTCCTCCTTTTATTTCCAATCAGAGTCAAATTCCCTCCGAGTTCCTAATATTTCTGCCACTTTTCAATGCTGCCAAATAATCCCTCATACGATTTGTACAATCAACATCCAATTCCCACGTTGGCCAATTTGCTCAAAAATATATTCCAAGTAGGTACCCTGGAGTACCGGGACCTCTCAAACTTCTGCCACCCGAATACAGGTACATGTAGGCGAGGAAGTCGTTTGGGTTAATCCCTATTGCGACGAAACGCGTTGGGAGTGGAAGATTCTATTGAAGATTAAAGAAGAACAGAAGCCCGAATGAATATTGTCTTTTCTTGAATTTTTTCATTTAGTGTTTTAATTATTGCGTGTGCATCAACATTAGTTGTTAGTCCAATGTAGATCTAGTGGCAGAGTGACTGAAATGTGACAATGCCGACTTAAGGTGGAGGGTTAAAAAGGGGTGTGGTCTGTGAAAAATGATAGAAATTATTTGAGAAATTCAGATGGCTGAAGTCAGAAAAAAATGGTTAAAGGCTAACAACAAAGGGCTATGGCAATCATCAATGGGTTTCTCAGGATCTTAAGAAGGCATAGAGGAACAGAAGACGGGGAGGGAGGCTCCAGATAGATTGTCTGAGATGGCTTAAAAGTTATTCTGAGTCAAAAAGGTCTCTGATTCCCAGCTGTGATAGCACTGGGAACCAAGGCCAGAAGTGATAGATTTATCATCAGATTATTGGTCTATGAAAATATAAGAGCCAGATAAAAGATGGTAGAGATACTTATGTGGCAAAAGTGTTTGAAGGGCCAGAAAAGAGGCAATGAGTGTCAAGACTGGTAGAATAGTCTGTGTGACCCCCAGACCTTTGAGTGAGTAATGTTTGAAAATGTGCTTTTATGACTTAATTGCCGAATAAAGCTGATTGAATTGAGTGAGTCTAAGTGCATTGACCAGTGGGATGCATTTTGCATGACATGATAGAGAGTAGATACAGCTTCCCTATACGGTGGAAGTGTATTTACTGCATCCCTGTGGCGGGAGGGTGGAGACAAAGATATTGAATTGAGGTAGGATGGATGAAAGGCTACATACAGAAGTTCTGTGAGGTACTTGGTAGGACAGGGCTGCTGATTAGTTGTATCTGTGTGACAACATGGGGTAAATGTTAAGAGTGAAGGGTAGGTCAGACGTGTCTGTTGTTAAAGTTGACAATGTTTTTAAGCAAGACTACCCTTTTGTCTGTCGCAGATGATTACTCAGGCAGACTGAAGACAGCTGGGTGCTGAGATCTCTCACTTCTTTCTGTCCTTGTTTTGGATACTCTTGTTAGGAGCCAGTGCTAATACTACTTCTGTGAGAGCCCAATGGCTGTATCAGAGCTATAGCCAGAAAATGACAAAGAAAAGAAAATCACCCCAAGCAGTTCTGAAACATCAACATTGGATCCACATCCCTTGTCTGGAAAATTAGTATAAAAGTGGAACTGTGAAATGCTCGATTCATAGGTCACAAGAATGGCTGTATCAAAATGTCTCCAGTCTCTTATTTGTTACAATATTTTTGCTAAAGTGAATTTATAAAATATTCTGTGAGTTTCTTTTCTTCTGTGTCTTTAAAGCTTATATGTCTGTCTCTGATTTTGTTCACTGACACATCGCTGAAAAAAATATCGACTCCTATACTTAAACAGGGAAGTACGAAAATATTGACAAAAAAAATCGATGTAAAAATGTAGATGTATAAAATATCGACTTTTATATAAATATAAAATAAAATAATATATATTCAATATATTAAATATTAAATATAATATTAACAAAATAAAATAAATTTAATATGCAGTTTAATAAAATATAAAAAAGAAACGTATTAAAAAAAGAAACACACAAACATAATAATTTATACATATGTATTTACTTTAAAACAAATAATAAACTATTATTTTTAATTTATTTAAAAGTTTAAAAAACATAAAAAGTACAAATATATATTAATGATTTAAAATATAAAAAAACAAAAATCTATAATAAATTAAATGCAGCTCACAAGATCCCACTAACCTGAATCAGTTTGGCCTTCACGGGAACGAAGAGAATTTCCCCACACTCCCAGAAAACAGCTCCTCAATGAGACACTAACAAATGTCAATCAAGAACACTGTTCAAGGGGGGATAAGGGAAAGAGTAATAACCACTGACCATTCCTCTCTTCCCCCTGTAGGTAAAGCAGGTCACTCCAGCAGATGTGGCAGGAACTGCAGCACACTGAAAGGGAACCAGACTTAATTAAGAACCTTATAGCTCAAACTATCTGGGACAATTAGAATAGTTATAGTGCATGTCCTGTATAAACAGTGACTCCACTTACCAGTTACGTATATCCCAGGGCGTTGAAGAAAAAGTTGTAAAGTTGACAGCACTCTAAATCAAAGGGCAGGTAAATAATTTTTTACCAACGCGCGGTATTGTTCAAGGTCGATGCAGCGTAATCTGGGAGTAGACTCATTTGTACAAAATAAATTACTTGTCAGTAGGAAGGTGCAGTCCTAAGCATCCTAAGGATACAGGAGGCTTAGGGAAGAGCCAACACTCCAATAAACGCAAAAAAAGGGTGAAGGAGTGTGTACATAAAGGAGAGACTTGGTTGAGGCTCTGGGGTAGTAAGAACTGACTACAGTAAAAAAAGGGTGGCGGCAGACAACCGAGGACTGAATGGAATCTGCCCAAAATAAACACTCTTGGCTGGAAAAGGAGCCAGCATTACAGGGATTCAGTGTCAGCAGTCTGGAAACAATGTAGCAACAGTTTGCGGTGGGAAAACAATGTATACTACACATACCTATCCACGGGTCTGAACAAACATTAAAGAATCTGAAAGGGCAAAAAAAATCCATCACTATCAAAGAGAAGCTTATTGATATCCTAAAGTAATTGAAAGTCCTAATCACAAGGACGGATTCCCATCAGTCACCAATGGTGCCATGCTTCATCATCATTTGGGTCTCCTCCTAGTGTCACTGTAGTGACTCTAAGGGCTACGCCCTTTTCAAGGAAAGCGAAGTCACTCGCAATTGTTGGAATTAAGAACTGTTGATAATGTTCTTAACATGGTGCGGGTTATTAATTGACCTATAGATGTGAGCAACTACTAACTATGATGGGAGAAAATGCAGTGCAAAAAAAATGTACAAAAGTGAATTAAAATTGGGCAATGAGTGAAAAGACTTTAATTAATGCCTCTCAGTGCTCAAATCTAAAAACAGTGCAAAATAGACAGCTTTCAACAAATGACTGTCATGATGGTAAATTGGGTCGACATGTTTCAGCAATATGAGGAAAAAACGAATCCTCTGCCTTCTTCAGGACCTAAATGACGTTGCTACTGCATGGTGAAAAAATAATAATAATGAAACAACAAAGTGAATTTAACAGGTTGGAATCAATATAACCATATCACCTGGAATCCTAGGTGTGAACCAAATCCTATGCAGATGGCGTGATGCAAATAGCCACTGTAAAATAAAATAAATTAAGTCTTAAGACTATCCTAAGCTAAGCTTTCCAAATCAAGATTCTCAACATCATAAATCAACTATATACATTCTATTTCTGGCACTGATGTGTTTCATCATGATATACCTAATTACCAAATAATAAACAAGCATTACATGCTTACCCGTAATGCATGGGGATCAAACCTCACCTCACCTGGCTGCGGCTCAGGGAAAGGAGGCACCACTCTATAGAAAAACAAGAAATAAACAGGGCCACACTTATTAGGACGCCCTGCTTATTCCATGCTACCCCGACAGATCCAGTTTTAGAATAACAGGGGATAAAACCTTTATAACAGGATAGGGTCCTATGTATCGAGGCAGAGGATTTCTGGGTCCCTCTAATCTCAAGATCTTCGTAGATAACCATACTTTATCGCCAATTTTATAGTCAGGAGCAGAGCGACGATGCTTATATGCTTGTTGTTTCATAGCATCTTTTGCTCTCTGTTATTATTTATTTATTATTATTTTATTTAAAACATTTATATAGCGCAGCTATCACCTTACAGGTATCCTGGCGCTGAAGATAACTCCTAAAATAGATGCACGGGGAGATGACAGTAGGATAGTGAACAGTTAACATCTAGGAAACAGCTAAGTTTTGACCCGTTTCCTAAAAGGGAGAAGTTCACTTGTTTGACGGACATCCAAAGGCAAGCTGTTCCAAAGTTTAGCTGCTGCAACCTTGAAAGATCTTCCTCCTGTCCTGACCTTTTTAAATCTTGGTACTTTGACAAGACAGGCCGTAGTAGATCGGAGGGCTCTGGTTGGAATGTACCAGTCAAACATAGATTGCAGGGGGCCGGGCCCGACTCCATGTAAAGCTTTAAAAACAAGACAGAGAGATTTAAAAGCAATATGCTGTTTCATAGGGAGCCAGTGAAGCTCGGCCATTGCCGCAGTGGCCGAAGATCTCCTAGGCCAACCCAGGGCCAGTTTGGCAGCGGCTGTTTGATCTCTTTGGAGTCTGTCTAGCAGCACGGACGGGGCCTCGAGCAACAGCGCATTGCAATAGTCAAGGCGACTAAGAATGGTACACCTGACTATTAAGGCCCGGGCCTGTGAGGGAAGGAGTGGCAAGATCTTGCGAAGAGAACGAATAAGGGCCGAGCAGGTGGACACTGTTTTCGCAACCTGGGCTTCCATGCTGAGTTTGTTGTCCATCATAACACCCAGATTGCGAACCGTGGTGACCGGCTGTGGCTTTTCTGAGGTTTCAGGGGGCCAAAACTCCGCCGGGAACGGGCGGGCAATCCGACTTCCGGCACAGAACAAAACCTCGGTTTTGGAGGCGTTGAACTGTAAGGAATTATTGTGTAGCCAGCCAGCCGTGTCTCGCAGACAGACATGAAACGATTCCAAAGGAATCGATTCCTCACCCTCCCAAGAGAGGATGAGCTGAGTGTCGTCGGCGTAATTACTTACTTTTAGCCTGTGGGATTTTATTAACGTGATCAGTGGTTTTAGGTAGACGTTAAATAAAATCGGGCTGATGGGCGAGCCTTGAGGCACCCCATGGATCACCGGGGAGAAGGCCGATTGAAACGGGGGGAGGGACACAGCGTGCTTCCTATCCCGCAGGAAGGAGTGAAACCAATGCAGGGCAGTGCCACCCACCCGGCCTCTCTTAGTCTCTCCAATAGAATCACGTGATTGACGGTATCGAATGCGGCAGACAGGTCCAGCAGGATCAAGGCTACTGCCTGGCCCCTGTCTGCACGCATGCGAAGGTCCTCCATGGCAGTAAGTAGAGCTGTTTCGGTGCCATGGGCTGGACGAAAGCCGAATTGTATTTCGTCCAGGAAATGATTCTGCTCCAGATGTTTGGAGAGACACGAGCTCACCCAGCGCTCGGCAATTTTTGCCGGGAATGGTAGCAGGGAGATGGGTCGATAATTCTGTAGACACTCAGGGTTCAGAGAGGGTTTCTTCAACAGTGGCCTAATGAGAGCCTGCTTCCAGGGAGCAGGAACTAAGCCACTACGCAGGGATTGATTGCAGATCATGCAAAGAGTGGGAAAGAGTTCCTCTTCGGATGTCTTCCAGTTTTTAGGGGGAATGGGGTCGAGAGGAGAGCCCGAGGAAATCCCTTGAGCCAGTTTATCGAATTCCGCCTCAGTAATGGAGGGAAACTCCCACAAGCAGTCCATAGGCTGGCACCCTGGGCTCACCACTCCATAATCAATGATGACGACCTCAGGGCTGGTTGGGCCGACCAGTGTGGGGGAAGTGTTCAGGTTTCGAATGATAGTCTCAATTTTTTCTTTGAAAAACAGCGCAAGATTGTCGCAAAGGGGTTGTGTGGGAGGGATTGACTTTTTAGCGCAGTTAGGGTGAGAGAGGCTGTTCAGAATCTGGAAAATACTTTTGGAACTGTTGGCGGCTGTACAAATTGTAGAACAAAAGTAAGCAGATTTGGATTTCATAATCTCAGTTTTGTATTCCAAGAGTTTGGTTTTCCAGAGTTGCTTTGTAACTCCTGTGTGGCCTTTTTCCATATTGCTAGGAGGGTTTCATGATGTGTCTTGACAGCAGGGATCTCTCTTAATTGGGAGGGCAGGGGCCAGGGCAAGAGCCTAGGATGGTGTGCATGGAAGAAATAAAAGGGAGAGATACCTGGGGAAGAATGTGTGGTAATGTTATAGGCAAATTCTGCAAGAGGGAGAGCCTGTACCCAATCACTTGTGACGGTGGTCAATAAACAACGTAAGTATTGTTCAAGAGTCTGATTTGTTCTTTCAATCTGGCCATCTGTTTGAGCATGATATGCTGTAGACAATCTATGGTCAATGCCAAGGGCCGCACATGTCCCTTGCCAGAATCTAGACATAAATTGTATTTCTCTGTCTGATAAATTAATGGAGGGAAGACCATGTAATCAGACTATTTGTTCAATTAATACGTGTGCTAGTTCTTTAAAAGAAGTGATATTTTTGAAGGGAATAAAATGAGCCATCTTAGTGAGCATATCCACTACCACATATATGGTATTGAATCCCTGTGATCTTGGGAGATCAGTTAAAAAATCCATACTGATGGAGTGCCAGGGTATCGAAGGAATTCAAGTGTTTTTTAACAATTCAGTAGGGGCAACGTGAGAGGTTTATTGTCTAGCACAAACAGGGCACAACTTTACATATGTTAATGTGTCTTTGGCATCCCCTTTCACCAGAGCCATCTTTGACAGGTTTGTAGGGTTTTTTCTCCCCCGGGTGCCCAGCTAGTGAACCATAGTGGTGCCACTAAATTATCTGTAGTTGTAGATCTATAGTAGGTACCCACAGTTTCTTGTCATGATAGTATAATCCATTAGTAATGGTACTTAATGGATCTGTTAACCCTTCAGAAGGAGGTACGGCCAAGTACGAGTCTACTAAGTGGTCTAAATAGGAGGAGGGCTCCTTACCTCCAGTCCAATAATCTTGTGACAAGGTATGATGGGTGGACATGTATCAGAGTGTATTTTGTTCTCTTGCCCTATTCTAGATAAGGCGTCTGCTTTACCGTGTTGTGGGCCAGGACGGTACGTGATCACGAAATCATATTCACTAAAGAATAAGACCCACCTCATTTGCCTAGGTGTAAGGGCTCTAGCTGATCTAAAAAACTTCTGATTCCTATGGTCAGAGTAGATAGTGATAGTGTGCGGTGTGCCCAATAGATAATGCCTCCATTCCTGAAAAGCAAGTTTGATCGCTAACAATTTGGGTCCTCCGATTGTATAGTTTTGCTCAGCAGGGAGAAGCGTCTTGGAGAAATAGGCAACTGGATGTAAACACCCAGTCTTTTGATCTACTTGAGACAAGACCCCTCCCAACGCGTATTGGGACGCATCAGCTTCCACATAATAAGGCTGTGTGTTATCTGCATGTTTTATAATGGGGGCTGTAGCGAACTGTTCTTTCAATTTGACAATGGCTTCTTCCTCTGCGGGAGACTATGCAGGAGCAGAGTTTTCTATTGAAAGTTTATTGAGATTTAAACTCCAGTTTTTGTTTATATGTCATAATTAAAATTACTGATAATTAATTATTAATTACTAATTTTGTTAAAGTTCCTGATTAACCAACATTACTAATGAAAGAATTACACGTGGGAATGCATTTATGTTGCTTTATTAATACGTGAACTAAATTGTGGAGCAAATTAATTAAATAAGTGTCGCAAAAGTGCTATTTGTTTTGTGTTTGCGCTTTCAAAATAACGTGCTTTAATGCTTTTATATGTTGCAGACGGCTAGATAATTACATACACCTAAGGGTATTAGTGGGAATTAACACTGTATAATCATTACGATGTGGTAACGTTGTTTTGTGTTTCTTTTAATTAAGATGGTCCGTTTTGGCCTAATCCAAGATGGCCGATATTTACAGCCTGCACTTGAGTGATTGAAAATACGACGAGAGGCCTCGCTGAACATGGTTAGAAACCACCTGACTTCGGCCTCTGACTGTATTAAAAGTTTCCGTGAGGACAGCAGCTCCAGGCTCGCTGCCAATTGCCCTTGGAGAAGAATAAAGCCACAATGAAGTCTGATAAACTTGCGGTGGCTTCACTATGATTCCAAGGAAGACCCCCGAGGAGTTGTAGGGAACATTCCTGATAAGCTAGGTGAAGGGACAAGTAGACAGCAAGAAGATTGCGTGTCGGAGACCCGAGGAGAGACAGAAATAGCGAAATCTCAATTGGTGGGAAAAACTGTGGAGCAAAAGAGAATTGTTGAAGAACAAGAGGCAAATGAAACAGAATCAGATGAAAGTGAGAATGAGAAATCAGAGGGTCGAGTTCTGAGAAAGAGAACTTGGATCGGAGAAAGAAATAATAAAGAAGTGAGACCAAAAAGGGTTGTAAGAGGAGATCTTTGGCCTAACAGGATTAAGAGACTGAGGTATAGACTGACACGAGCAAATTCATCGAAAGCTGAACAGGTGAACGAGGTGTCTAGTCAGAATCAAGCAAAGGGTGATAAACAAAAGGTCTCAAAAGAACCAGAGGAGATCAAGAGAATCAGAAAACCTAACCAGAAGTATAGGTCACCGGAATGGACGTACGTGGCGCTGTCTGAAGGTGAAGAGGCAGAAAGTCAAGGAAATCCAGAGGGGACCGTACGAGAAGTGGTTGAGGAGGAGAAAACTGTTGGAATCCTGAAAGTTATCTTGACTGACATTGGAGAAGAGTCGGATGCTCAGGATGTTGAAGATCTGATACAGTTTGATGTTGCTGAAGAAGAAGTGAAAAGTGATGAAAATCCGAATTGAGTGAACAAAAGGAGTCACTTGGAGAAGAGTGGAAAGAAGAAAATCTGAGATTAGCTGTTTGAAATAATCTAGAGTTCTAAAATTTAGTAGTGGAGTAGTAGAGGCTAAGTCAAAAGACACTGCCAAAGTAGTAAAATGGCTAACACAGAGAATAATCAAAGTAGATGTGCCTTCTTGAAAAGATGGTGTAGAATGTGCTGCTGCTGTACAGGATTATTAATGCTGTTATGGGGTGTACTAGCTTTACTAGTTACATTTAGAGTTACAATAGATACTTTTGGAATACATACTGAGAATATGACTAACATAGAGAAGAGTTCACAGAAAGTAGTTCCAACTAGAATTAGTAACGTTTACATACATAAAGATAGGTCAATTAATGATTTTTCTAGCAATGTTTTTTCAAAATTGTTGTACGAATACGTAAAGACAATGGAAGTTAGGGATTGTTACGTTTGTATGCAATTACCTGCATCCGTTTCAGAGGGTGTTACTTATCACCATCTTCCAGCTACGTATGGGATTTCATGTAGTGTGTTAAGTAGTGTTTTTTATTTGTTAGAGAAAATAGATTATGAGATGTCTAACAAAGATAATATTTTTGGGCAATTGCCTATTAATAGAAAGCTGAATCCAGCTAAAGAAGCTAACATTTTTGGTGAGATTTTTATTGAGACAGAAGAATTAACATTAGATTACATTTTTAGAAACAATTTAACTTGCAGTTTGAAGGAAGAAGAAAAGGCTTTCCTAGACATGGTAGAGAAAAGGAGAGTGAGCATGCATGAAAAGGCAGGGAAATATAAAGTGAGTGAGACAATATGGGATATTACGATGAGAAAGGAGTTGAGGAATGGGGCCAGTCCAACTTTGGCTTTAGATGCACCACAGAAGGGTAAATTATGCATTACCAGAAGGAAATCCCAATATGATAGGTATTTTGTTGGGTCTAGTGAGTGTCATGATACATACTTTATTGCAACAGGATGGGGTTTCAAGGGAGGAGAAGATCCAGTTTTCCCGGGAGTGTATTATATTTGTGGGAATAAGGCTTATTACAGGTTGCCTGACTATTGGTATGGCACGTGTTATGTTGGCCTGGTCTTTCCAAAGATTTTCCATATAGATAAGATAGAAGATGTAGAACACATTAATCTACTAACACGTTTTAAGAGAGAAACTTGGTCAGAAATTGTAGGTGATATTTTTGGAGCTTTAATTCCAGCAGTGGGAATTTCTTTAAATGCATATGGAATTCGGAAACTGTCAACAGCGGTGGATCGCTTATCGACAAGTACCGCTGGAGGGTTTCTTTTGGTAAATACGGAGATGATTGCTGTACGTGCCATGTCTATGCAAAATCGACTCGCCCTTGATATTCTATTGGCCAAAGAGGGTGGAGTTTGTGGAATGCTGAAAGTTCAACATTGTTGCACTTACATTCCTGACGAAAGCAAAGACCTAAAGGTCTATAGTAAAAATATTACTTATTTGCATGAAGAATTAGTACCACTGGAAGCTGAGAGTATCTGGATTAAAATGGCTAATAAGCTACTTGCTGTTAAGAGTTTTATTGCTAAGATAGGTAGTACCGTTATTGGTAAAATATTATTTCCTTTGACATGTGTAATTGTTGCTTTATTGATGCTTAGATTAGGGTGTTTGTGTTGTAAAAACAGGGGAGGGAAAAAGAGAATAATTAGAGGAAATATTGCAAAGAAACAAAAGAGGTCAAGGAGAGACCCACAAGAGATAGAATTAGAGGAATTGAGGGAGAGTGTTTACTTGGAGTCGAAAAGGGATGATGAAAGAGAGACTGGTGTGTAACATGTTTATGTTGTTTGTAAACGAAAAGACATTTGAATTTCTCCTAAGAAATGGGACTAAATTTTTTTTTGGGTTGATTTTTGTGGTGATAATATATCACCAAAGGGGGGATTGCTGGAGCAGAGTTTTCTATTGAAAATTTATTGAGATTTAAACTCCAGTTTTTGTTTATATGTCATAATTAAAATTACTGATAATTAATTATTAATTACTAATTTTGTTAAAGTTCCTGATTAACCAACATTACTAATGAAAGAATTACACGTGGGAATGCATTTATGTTGCTTTATTAATACGCGAACTAAATTGTTGAGCAAATTAATTAAATAAGTGTCGCAAAAATGCTATTTGTTTTGTGTTTGCGCTTTCAAAATAACGTGCTTTAATGCTTTTATATGTTGCAGACCGCTAGATAATTACATACACCTAAGGGTATTAGTGGGAATTAACACTGTATAATCATTACGATGTGGTAACGTTGTTTTGTGTTTCTTTTAATTAAGATGGTCCGTTTTGGCCTAATCCAAGATGGCCGATATTTACAGCCTGCACTTGAGTGATTGAAAATACGACGAGAGGCCTCGCTGAACATGGTTAGAAACCACCTGACTTCGGCCTCTGACTGTATTAAAAGTTTCCGCGAGGACAGCAGCTCCAGGCTCGCTGCCAATTGCCCTTGGAGAAGAATAAAGCCACAATGAACTCTGATAAACTTGCGGTGGCTTCACTATGATTCCAAGGAAGAGCATTCATGGATGTATCATTTTTTAGTTTGAGCTTCCTTCTTCCGTGTTTTTATTTTTGTGATTTTTGTGAGCGGAGGTTTTCTAAATGTTGCGAGTCAACATCCTTTCCTGCTCGCTCTGCTCAGCGGCTCAACGGACGTTTAGAGTTTGTTTGTTACTTTTATTCTGTTAGCTTCACTATAAATATTGTTAGACTAGAGAGGGTCTAAGGCCACTTCTTCCCGAACCTATGCTCGAGAGGATCAACGCTGATTGAGAGGACGGCGACTCGGGAGACTTTTACTGAGAGACCTGTCCAGACCCATTTTAGCTAGAATAGGTAACTATGAGAATAATGATTTCGCTATTGATTGATTTCCTTTGAACTAATTTAGATAAAAGATAACCTTTGTTTGAATTTCAGTGTCGGGTGGTTATTTCTTTGTCTTTTATTGAGTTCTGAATGTATTTCCTATGTTTTAAATCATGACTCAAGACATATCTTTAAGGTCGCATTGACCTCACCTTAGATGCAGATTGGTTTAGGTTTTCTCTTGTATCTTCAGTGTGGATAGAGTAATAGTTATGAATGTTAGTGTGATGGGCCCTAGCGTATGATGAGTGTATGTGCGTGTGACTGTGGATTTACTCTGTCCGTGGAAGTAGGGAGAATTTATATGCTCCGATCTGCAGCAACTATTCAAACTTAATTCTCTTACGGAGTAGATGAGTGATAGGTGTAATTATCTCTGAAAAATGATTTATGAACTTTCTTTAAAATTTAGCGAATCCTATAAAAGATTGCACTTCCTTTACGGAACCAGGACTAGGCCATTGCACCAGGGCTTCTTCTTTCTTAGGATCCATGTGGATGCCTTTGGGAGAGATTACAAAACCTAGAAAGGCAACTTTGGTGGTTTGAAAAGTGCTCTTATCCAGTTTGGCAAACAACTGATTTTCTTGCCGTTTCTTCAGTATCTTTTTAACATGAACTACATATTCTTGTTCTGACTGATAAAGAATTCATATATCGTCGATATAAACGATAACAAAGAGGTCAAGGTATTCTCTTAAGATCTCATTAACAAAAAATTGGAAAGCAGCGGGGGCATTACAAAGGCCGAATGGCATCACACAGTATTCATATATAAACTAAATTTGGTCCGGGAAGCTGTTTTCCATTCGTCCCCTTCTTCTATCTGTATCAAATGATATGCCCCTCTTAGATCTAACTTTGTAAAAATCTTGGCCCCGCATATTAGGTCAAACAAGACCGAAATGAGAGGGAGGGGGTATTTGTTCTTCATAGTCACACGATTCAGCGTGCAATATTTTAGACAAGCACGCAATCCTCCTTCCCGTTTGGGTATGAAGAAAATGAGAGAGGATACACGAGAAGTGGAGTGTCTTATGAATCCGTTTTCTAACATTTCAGTTATATATGTCTGTAGGTATTCTGTCTCAGGATCTGTTAAAGCATATATCCTACTCATTGGGAGTTCAGCCCCTGGTACCAAATCAATTCAGCAGTCATAACTCCAATGGGGTGGCAGGGCAGTAGCTTTGACTTCATCAAAGGCCTCCTTAAATTCTTCATAAATAGGTAGTACGCCTAGTTGTTCATCAGAGGTATCAAGAGCACAACATAATCTGTTTTTCCAGTCACTAGCTTCCTTGTAGCAGTGTAACATACAGTGCAGTGATTTCAGAGTAACTTTTCTGGAAGTCCAGTCTATATGGGGTTTGTGGATTTGCAGCCAGGGAACACTAAGGATGGCCCTGAAGCTAGGCGTATCAATCAAATCAAATTGAAGGGATTCCGAATGATCAGTACCACATACCATGGTTATGTCAGGGGTGTGAAATATAATTGAGCCTGAGGACAACTCGGTTCAGTCCACTGCTCTCACTGGTTCAGGATGAGATTTAGGTAAAAAAGGAATTCCCAACTCATGGGCCAATTTGATGTCTGAAAATTTCCCTGTGGCCCCTGAATCCAACAGAATAGATAAGGTCTTTCACCTTTGTGAATAGAAACCTAAGGTAACTGACAAGGTGAAGGAGCAGATTTACGAGGCACTTGCGACGCATTTGCGCCGCTGCCGAGTCACTTCTGTGATGCAGCGGCCACGTGAAGCAAGCGCCATGCTGCGACAGATTTACAACGTGACTCATCTAAGGAGATGCGTCACGCCGTAAACCCCTACGCCACATTATACCAACGTCAGGTATAATGTGGTTGTACCGTCGCAATGTGGGCAGTCTGTCGCAGGAAAGCCTCAGAAAAGTGCCTCAGTCACTTTTCCGACACCGCTGCGTCAAAACCTTGCGCCTGTTTGAAGCAGGCGCAAGGCGAGACGCTGCATGTTGAAGATAGGCTGGGTTGGAACAGTGCTGGAGTTGCGTCGCACCCGCGACACGACTCTAGCACTGCGCCAACCTTACGCCGGCAGATATGACACGCATCTGCCTACCCGTGCACCGCGGTGTGCCGCATTGTAAATGTGGCAAATCCATGGTGGAGCTCGGGTAGTTTTGCGTGTCGCAAGTTTTCTGGTGCATCCCTGCAGATTTGCAGAGATGCGCCAGACCTTGTAAATCTGCCCCAAAATGTTTAGACATGGTAGATACTGTGTTAACAAGATATTGGGAGACCTGAGGAATTAAACAACTTGAAGAACCGGTCTCAAGTGTCTTCAAGTTAGTCAGTTTTCCCACCGTGACCTACAGTAGTAGGTACCTGCTACTGATTTAGGAGGAGTATGAGGTTTTACAGGACAATCCCGTGCATATTGTCTGCTTTTCTCACAATATAAACATAAATTGAGCTTTCTTCTTTTCTCTTTCTCATCACAGACAGGGGTCCTCTCATACCTCCAATCTGCATAGGTTCACAGCTATCTTTGGTGTCTTTATTTTCTTTTTTGTCACTTCTTCCTACCAGGAATCTAGAAAGTGCATTGCTTGATTTCTCTCCTCTTCTTTCACTCAATGTATGGTCTAGCTTTACCACTAGATCGATAAAGGCAGAGCACTCCTCTGGGGGGTCTACTATCTGAGATAGGAGATCTTTCAATTCGTCACAAAGCCCTCGGTAAAACAAAGAGGTCCTTTTCTCCTCTGGCCAATGTGTTTCAGTGACTAATCTGTTAAAACAGGTAATGTAAGTGAGTAAATCCTTGGATCCCTGTTTAAGACTTAAAAACTCATTGTCGCTAGCCTGCAAGAATGTATGTATTGCAAAAAGACTACACATTTTCTCCTAAAAAAGGGTAAAGTCATATAACAATGGGTCATTGTTTTCCACTAATGGCACCGCCAAATTGACTGCATTGCCTATTAAATAAGATTTAACTAAGTCAACCTTAGCGGCGTTATCAGGAAATGAGGCGGCTTTACATAGAAACTGTAAAAAACATTGATTCATGAATGTGCTGAAATTCGCACTGTCTCCGTAAAATCTTTCCGGGATGGCTAGAGAAACTGGACTAGGTGAATGGACTTTGGGGTAAACAGGGGCACGGTTTCCGTCTCCTCTGGGCATGGAACTAGCAGCAGTGGGAGGGACCATAGAATGTGCAGGCTGAATATAGCTTTTCTTGTTCCTATGAATGGGCCCTGTTGCTCTAGTGTCTGAAGAGGCTTGAGTCTTAATCTGAACCAACTCAGCATGAGACATTGGTTTTTGGTCCTTAACCTTCCTACTTCTGACTGTAAATCTACAAATGCGGCAGCAAGCTCCTCTAATGAGGGGCTTTATAGTGCAGCCTGCAAGGTGACATTCATGAGAGAACACGCCCCCTCGGTATTCCTCTTCTCTCAGGTGGAATATCTTTTGTGGGCTTGGCTTTCTGTAACGCACAATATCCCACTAACCTGAATCAGTTTAGCTTCCACTGGAATGAAGAGAATTTCCCCACACTCCCAGAAAACAGCTCCCCAATGAGACACTAACAAATGTGAATCAAGGGCACTGTCAAAGGGGAGATAAGGGGAAGAGTAACAACCACCGACCATTCCACACTTCCCCCTGTAGGTAAAGCAGGTCACTCCAGGAGACGTGGCAGGAACTGAGGCAAACTGAAAGGGATCATCAACAACAATGGAGCCAAGGGGGTCACAAGGCAGGTCGCCCCCCACTCATAACCTTATCAAAAACAGGACCTGCCTAGAACAAGAGTATTTTAGTTTTTATAAGCACAGTGAGCAACTCCTACGCTGAAACCTTGGTACGTGCACAACCTGTTGCATTTTGAACCGTCTCCGCGGCACTATTTGCTAATCGTTAGAGGGGGTCTAGTGTCACTGGCTCTAAAAGTTCCTAAATATTTAGGTGTGTTTGGAAAATGGTGTTCCCTAATAATCTATTTCCCCAATGGTAAGTGTAGGAAAGAAAAGAAGAAGGAAGGAAGAAAAAACTCAAATCCGCCAGGAACGTCAGATGTGGTGCCTGTCGCAATGCCTCAAAGTAAGGAGTGCAAAAAAGTGAGGAGGCCGGCAGTGCCTCACGGAAGTAACCCCAACGAGGCTGTGCAGACTGGTACTCGCCTGCTACCTCACGTTCTCATCATAGGCGACTGCCGTCCGAAATGAAGATGAGAAATAAAACAAGAATTATTGTGTCTATTCTAATAACTAGTGTAAGGTGGAACTAATAATCTAAACTGTGTCTATGTTCCAAAAAATAAAGTGAGTGTCGACCCTGGGACAAGGGAGACTGAGTCTGATCAGGACCCACGTGACTCCCGGTTAAAACCGGACAATACCACACTCGCTATTTGAAACTTTTATTCTATGCTGTGTAGCTGTCCACTAAAACCAACATGTTTCGTTGCCTGTATAGATTGGCGGCAACTTCTTCAGGGCTAGGGTCGACTTGCTTCTCTGCTTTGCTAGTTCTGACCAGTTTTGTATCTGTCAGCGCCTAAGGGAAACACAAATTAAAAACACATACATTCAGTCTGGCTCCCCACTTACTCATATAGGGGATACACACATGCAAGTGAGCGATTTACAACTTTCATTGGTTTGCTTCAATGAAAACAATGCCTGCAACACTTCTGTCGTTCATATTTACCATTAGGGTTGCTCATTTACAGCATACCTCAACCCTTAGTGTAGGTGGATGTATGCTACCTCGGATGGTTCTGAGCTGCTTGCCCGCTAACCGCGGATTCATGTATCTGAAATGCACGAGGATCAAACATGATATCATTACACACTAAGAGCTAGATATTACACAGCCCTAGGTCATGCACTTATTACTCACTACGTGTGGGTTCGTTATCACATGCTCGCTGGCTGCTAGTGGTGTTTACCGACAATCTATCGAGTGCCCCATATTAATTACTTGCGTGTAATATTTTCTGCTCAACCGTGCCCTTATTGTTTGGAGGACCACGTGAGTTATTAGCGTGTGTGGCCCTACGCACTTCACTCCCTCGTTGCACTTATAATCATATTGACATGCCTTCCTGGTTGTGATATCAGCATGTAGCTAATTTGCATCGTAACGGGGATATCACGCTGTAAGTCCTTCAATGGCATCTCTCCACCCTCTGCGGTCGTGGCGTCTGAATGTACCACTACACTTCTAGGAGTAAAGGCGTGCCCAGCCCCATGTTCGGTCTATTCCCTACAGCTTAGCAATGGTCTCACATCGTCGGTCTAGCGCTCCGGGTGCTTTCCAACCTCCATCAAAGGCTCAAGGACCGCGTCCTGTTTAAATGCATCGCGCGCATTGACTGCGCGCATGCGTGGACGTGTATTGAGGGCAATGGCGGCCATGTTGTGTAAACCGCGATTCCTACCCCCAATGAATATTAGAAATGTGATATCGAGAACCCCTTCAGCACACGCATAACTGAATACCGTTGGGGATTACTGAGACCTGCTATAAGATCGAGGCTCAACATGGTATTTATTTATTTACACATCGGACATCATGATGTGACATGCCCATGTTTACCGGTGTTGCCCAGAACTATTGTCTAGCCCCTAAGAGGTGATGGGTCAATTATTCCAATGGTGTGTAGGAACTACCCCGCCTGCCCCAACTGCCATTCTGGTATGTGTATGTGACCATATACTGCACTGAGACTTCCTGATAGTTGTCATGTTGAATGATGTTGTTATCAAACATAAATTATTGATTCACTACCTTGTTCCACTCAATGAAATCGTTTAGGCCATCTTGGTCTGCTCTCTCCTGATAAATCCAACGCGCCTCCTTAGTAGTTAGTCTGGCCTCCATGTTGTAAATGTCACCCACGACCCGCTCCAATACTACCCAGCGTAATTCGCAAGGGCTGTGTCTGGCCGTCACAAAGTGTTGGACCAACTTAGTGGTTAGTTTCCCCACACGGATAGTGCTCAGATGTTCTTGTACTCTGACCTTCACTTTGCGTGTGGTGAGGCCAATATAGTGGAGGCCACATGGACACGTAAGTCTGTATATCACGTTATTCGTATTGCAATTGCTGAAAGCATTCAAATACCAAATTTTGCCACCTACCAATGTGACACTCTTTTTTGGAGTAGTTAATTCGCACACAGTGCAGCCGCCACATTGGTAATGTCCTGGCGGGATCCCTGTGGTCTTGTTCTCACACTTAGGTCGTGAGTGCACAAGGTGATCGCGTAAACTGGTAGAATGCTTAAAAGCAAAGCGAGGTTGGGGCATGGTCATGGTCGAGGTGTGAAGTATTGGCCAGTGTTTCCTAATCACTTGTCTGATTTGAGTTGACAGGGGGCCGAAGGTGGTGACAACGGGGATACAGTCTCCTGTGGTCTTCGATGTTTTCTCCAAGAGGGCAGCTCGAGGGGTATTAAGGGCTCGTTTTTTAGCCTGCTTAATAACCTTGATAGGGTATGCTCGTGCCTCCAGTTTACTCGACAAACTGCCGGCTTGTTGTACAAAGTCCTCGGTTGATGAACAGTTCCTGCGGTATCGCAGGAACTGTCCTACAGGCAAGTTATCCCTCAGAGCCCTGGGGTGATAAGAACTGTAGTGAAGAAGGGAGTTCTTGTCAGTAGGTTTTTGATGGACATTCGTAACCAATTTCTGGTTCACTGCACTGATATCTAAATCTAGATATGTGGCTGTATCGTTACTAATAGACAAGGTAAATTTAAGGCAGTCATCTAGGCCATTGAGCCACTGGAGAAATCTATCAAGATCTCGTGCAGGCCCCGTCCATATGCAGAGCACATCGTCAATATATCTCTTCCAGAGGGCAATGTTCCTCTGGAAGGGATTGGTACAATGTAAGATAAAGTTAGTTTCGAACTGGCCCACATAAATACAAGCTAGACTGGGGGCAAATGTAGCCCCCATCGATGTACCGGACACTTGCAAATATAGTTGGTCCTTGTAGGCAAAAAAGTTTTTAGTTAAGGCCAATTCGATGCATTGTAGGACAAAGGATTGGGGGACATCGTAAAACTACTCACATTCTCCCAGGGCATGTGCTGCTGCCACCATCGTTGCTTCCTGGGGAATACTGGTGTATAATGATTCTATATCAATCGTGACCAGGAATTGATGTTGGGGATCAAACACAATGTCGTCCAGAATTTTTAAGACTGCTGTGGTGTCCTGTACATAAGATGGTTGAGTGATCACACATTCCCTCAAAAAGAAGTCTGCATATTGGGATAACGGTTCCAGAACAGATTGGATCCCCGATACTATGGGGCGTCCCGGGGGAGGCCTCTGTGCCTTGTGAATTTTCGGGACGATGTAAAACGCAGGAGTCCTGGGTTTTTCGTTAATCAAAAAGTCCGCTTACTGAACCGTAAGCCATTTCTTTGCTTTAGCCTCCGCGACCATGGTTTGAATGGTCGTCTGTAAGTTCTTAGTGGGGTCTCTCATGAGAGGCTGGTAATTGTGGCGTACGTCAAGCAGTCTGGACACCTCCAACTCGTAATCCGCAGTGTTTAGCACCACCACCGCACCCCCCTTGTCAGCAGGTTTGATGATGATGCTAGAGTTCTGCTGGAGGGAGTGTACTGCTAGCCAGTCAGCCTGTGTCATATTGCTGCGGCTATAGCCCTGCTATTGTTTTTCCAAAGTGGTGATGTCCTGCATGATTTTCTGTTCAAACACAAAGACTTCGGGGCCAATAGAATGATTAGGGGGGCAGAATTGTGATGGTCGTCGCAGACTTGTAGAGAACACAGGAGGTGCCTCAGTTTCTTTTTCATGGAAGAATTTTTTTAATTTAATCTTCCTCATCAATCCATATAGTTCACCACGCAGCTTGAAGCTGTCGTGTTTCGGAGTAGGGACATATCCCAGGCCTTTGTTTAAAACCCTGTGTTCGTCTATAGTCAAAGTATATGATGATAGGTTGACGACAATGTCATTCTCCTTCATGGTTATTGGGGTTTTCTGCCCCTGCTGCGGGTGATCCTGGGTGAGAAATTCTGCCACGATGGATTGTTGTTGTGGCGTGCTCTGCCTCTGCCCCTCCCCCTGTAGCTGGTCCCTCTCTGATCTGGGGGGCGCTGTTCTAAAGAATTCCTCAACATGACTCCCAGATCTTCATTGGGTCTATCTGTGGTGTTAAATCTAACTCTCTGGTTGAAACTGGACGTAGGAGCGGAGGTAGAGGGTTGTCCATTGCAATCATCTTCTTCACTGCTGGTATTGTCAAATGTCCAATTATTGAACGTCCGTCTGCCTTGCCGGCGCCCACCCCTGAACCCTCGTGTGTAGTGTGGAATTTCTGGGGGTTGTTGATAATAACTATCCTCTACATAAGGAAAGGCCCATTCATGGCTGAACCTCTCTAAATTCCTTTTGAGCCCCTTCATTTTTTGGTTCACCATATATATTTGATATTCCCCAACATCATTCTGGATTGTGGTCAACTGTTCTTTTATATCTTTCATGGTGGTATCCGCCTTAAGTGCGGTTTCCAGATCTCATATTTCTTTGAGCAGTTCCTCACTCAGTCTCTTTGCGGTATTAATAATTAATACCAACCAATCCCGGGTGCACTTGTTTGCTATATAGCTCCAGTCCACCCGGAATCGTTTGTCCTCCAGAAAGATTTTGGGTTCTATACGGACCAAGAGGCTAGCTGGGGCTGCCCCCGCCCGTAAATATTCTGTCATCAGGGCGCCATGGAGGGCTATTCTAACCTGACGCTTTTTAGTTGTGGATAGTTTCTCCCATTCTTCCTTAGCCGAAGCGGCACCACTGAGGGGCGCATTAGGGAGTAGTGACGGCCCTGCCAAGATGGAGGCAATATGCTCATCAGTGAATGCCAAACAAAACTGTTCCATTCTGTAAAGAAAACCCAGGTATGTTTACACAGCTTATATGCAGGATATCAAAATATTTAAAGAAGTGATGTAAAAAGTGTGTATCCCCGCTATAATGTGGGTGCCCCTCAAGGTGTGTGCCCAGTGATATTCGCTATGGGACGCCCCATAGTATCGGGGATCCAATCTGTTCTGGAACCGTTATCCCAATATGCAGACTTCTTTTTGAGGGAATGTGTGATCACTCAACCATCTTATGTACAGGACACCACAGCAGACTTAAAAATTCTGGACGACATTGTGTTTGATCCCCAAAATCAATTCCTGGTCACGATTGATATAGAATCGTTATACACCAGTATTCCCCAGGAAGCAACGCTGGTGGCAGCAGCACATGCCCTGGGAGAATGTGAGTGGTTTTACGATGTCCCCCAAACCTTTGTCCTACAATGCATCGAATTGGCCTTCACTAAAAACTTTTTTGCCTACAAGGACCAACTATATTTGCAAGTGTCCGGTACATCGATGGGGGCTACATTTGCCCCCAGTCTAGCTTGTATTTATGTGGGCCAGTTCGAAACTAACTTTATCTTACATTGTACCAATCCCTTCCAGAGGAACATTGCCCTCTGGAAGAGATATATTGACGATGTGCTCTGCATATGGACGGGGCCTGCACGAGATCTTGATAGATTTCTCCAGTGGCTCAATGGCCTAGATGACTGCCTTAAATTTACCTGGTCTATTAGTAACGTTACAGCCACATATCTAGATTTAGATATCAGTGCAGTGAACCAGAAATTGGTTACGAATGTCCATCAAAAACCTACTGACAAGAACTCCCTTGTTCACTACAGTTCTTACCACCCCAGGGCTCTGAGGGATAACTTGCCTGTAGGACAGTTCCTGCGATACCGCAGGAACTGTTCATCAACCGAGGACTTTGTACAACAAGCCGGCAGTTTGTCGAGTAAACTGGAGGCACGAGCATACCCTATCAAGGTTATTAAGCAGGCTAAAAAAGGAGCCCTTAATACCCCTCGAGCTGCCCTCTTGGAGAAAACATCGAAGACCACAGGAGACTGTATCCCCGTAGTCACCACCTTCGGCCCCCTGTCAACTCAAATCAGACAAGTGATTAGGAAACACTGGCCAATACTTCACACCTCGACCATGACCATGACCAAACCTCGCTTTGCTTTTAAGCGTTCTACCAGTTTACGCGATCGCCTTGTGCACTCACGACCTAAGTGTGAGAACAAGACCACAGGGATCCCGCCAGGACATTACCAATGTGGCGGCTGCACTGTGTGCGAATTAACTACTCCAACAAAGAGTGTCACATTGGTAGGTGGCAAAATTTGGTATTTGAATGCTTTCAGCAATTGCAATACGAATAACGTGATATACAGACTCACGTGTCCATGTGGCCTCCACTATATTGGCCTCACCACACGCAAAGTGAAGGTCAGAGTACAAGAACATCTGAGCACTATCCGTGTGGGGAAACTAACCACTAAGTTGGTCCAACAGTTTGTGACGGCCAGACACTGCCCTTGCGAATTACGCTGGGTAGTATTGGAGCGGGTCGTGGGTGACATTTACAACATGGAGGCCAGACTAACTACTAAGGAGGCGCGTTGGATTTATCAGGAGAGAGCAGACCAAGATGGCCTAAACGATTTCATTGCGTGGAACAAGGTAGTGAATCAATAATTTATGTTTGATAACAACATCATTCAACATGACAACTATCAGGAAGTCTCAGTGCAGTATATGGTCACATACACATACCAGAATGGCAGTTGGGGCAGGTAGGGTAGTTCCTACACACCATTGGAATAATTGACCCATCACCTCTTAGGGGCTAGCCAATAGTTCTGGGCAACACCGGTAAACATGGGCATGTCACATCATGATGTCCGATGTGTAAATAAATAAATACCATGTTGAGCCTCGATCTTATAGCAGGTCTCAGTAATCCCCAACGGTATTCAGTTATGCGTGTGCTGAAGGGGTTCTCGATATCACATTTCTAATATTCATTGGGGGTAGGAATCGCGGTTTACACAACATGGCCGCCATTGCCCTCAATACACGTCCACGCATGCGCGCAGTCAATGCGTGCGATGCATTTAAACAGGACGCGGTCCTTGAGCCTTTGATGGAGGTTGGAAAGCACCCGGAGCGCTAGACCGACGATGTGAGACCATTGCTAAGCTGTAGGGAATAGACCGAACATGGGGCTGGGCACGCCTTTACTCCTAGAAGTGTAGTGGTACATTCAGACGCCACGACCGCAGAGGGTGGAGAGATGCCATTGAAGGACTTACAGCGTGATATCCCCGTTACGATGCAAATTAGCTACATGCTGATATCACAACCAGGAAGGCATGTCAATATGATTATAAGTGCAACGAGGGAGTGAAGTGCGTAGGGCCACACACGCTAATAACTCACGTGGTCCTCCAAACAATAAGGGCGCGGTTGAGCAGAAAATATTACACGCAAGTAATTAATATGGGGCACTCGATAGATTGTCGGTAAACACCACTAGCAGCCAGCGAGCATGTGATAACGAACCCACATGTAGTGAGTAATAAGTGCATGACCTAGGGCTGTGTAATATCTAGCTCTTAGTGTGTAATGATATCATGTTTGATCCTCGTGCATTTCAGATACATGAATCCGCGGTTAGCGGGCAAGCAGCTCAGAACCATCCGAGGTAGCATACATCCACCTACACTAAGGGTTGAGGTATGCTGTAAATGAGCAACCCTAACGGTAAATATGAATGACAGAAGTGTTGCAGGCATTGTTTTCATTGAAGCAAACCAATGAAAGTTGTAAATCGCTCACTTGCATGTGTGTATCCCCTATATGAGTAAGTGGGGAGCCAGACTGAATGTATGTGTTTTTAATTTGTGTTTCCCTTAGGCGCTGACAGATACAAAACTGGTCAGAACTAGCAAAGCAGAGAAGCAAGTCGACCCTAGCCCTGAAGAAGTTGCCGCCAATCTATACAGGCAACGAAACATGTTGGTTTTAGTGGACAGCCACACAGCATAGAATAAAAGTTTCAAATAGCGAGTGTGGTGTTGTCCGGTTTTAACCGGGAGTCACGTGGGTCCTGATCAGACTCAGTCTCCCTTGTCCCAGGGTCGACACTCACTTTATTTTTTGGAACATAGACACAGTTTAGATTATTAGTTCCACCTTACACTAGTTATTAGAATAGACACAATAATTCTTGTTTTATTTCTTATCTTCATTTCGGACGGCAGTCGCCTATGATGAGAACGTGAGGTAGCAGGCGAGTACCAGTCTGCACATCCTCGCTGGGGTTACTTCTGTGAGGCACTGCCGGCCTCCTCACTTTTTTGCACTCCTTACTTTGAGGCATTGCGACAGGCACCACATCTGATGGTCCTGGCGGATTTGAGTTTTTTCTTCCTTCCTTCTACTTTTCTTTCCTACACTTACCATTGGGGAAATAGATTATTAGGGAACACCATTTTCCAAACACACCTAAATATTTAGGAACTTTTAGAGCCAGTGACACTAGACCCCCTCTAACGATTGGCAAATAGTGCCGCGGAGACGGTTCAAAATGCAACAGGTTGTGCAAGTACCAAGGTTCCAGAGTAGGAGTTGCTCACTGTGCTTATAAAAACTAAAATACTCTTGTTCTAGGCAGGTCCTGTTGTTTATTAGGCAAACTGAAAGGGAACCAGACTCAATTAAGGACCTTATAGCTCAAACTATCTGGGACAATTAGAATAGTTATAGTGCATGTCCTGTATAAACAGTGGCAGTTCGGGCTGGACTGTTCCCATGAGGCACAGGGCCAAGACTGATTTGCATATGGCCATGTCTGAACTGGGGTGGTGTGGTGAGCAAAATAACGATGGATTAAACCCAGATCTGTGACTGGGGGTGAGTGTTTTGCCATTGTGCAACATTCCGTCCATCATCTTGTGTGTTTTGCTGTTCACCCTATGTGGGAAGGGTATGCCCAGACGTGGGTCCCGTGCTCACTACGCCACTGGAGCGAAGGTAACCTGGCTGATGATGGCTGAAAGCCAGAAACCGGTCCTAGGATGCTTGATTCCGGTCCAGGGAAGACATGGCTTGGCAGTTCGGGCTGGACTGTTCCCATGAGGCACAGGGTCAAGACTGATTTGCATATGGCCATGTCTGAACTGGGGTGGTGTGGTGAGCAAAATAACGATGGATTAAACCCAGATCTGTGACTGGGGGTGAGTGTTTTGCCATTGTGCAACATTCCATCCATCATCTTGTGTGTTTTGCTGTTCACCCTATGTGGGAAGGGTATGCCCAGACGTGGGTCCCGTGCTCACTACGCCACTGGAGCCAAGGTAACCTGGCTGATGATGGCTGATAGCCAGAAACCGGTCCTAGGATGCTTGATTCCGGTCCAGGGAAGACATGGCTTGGCAGTTCGGGCTGGACTGTTCCCATGAGGCACAGGGTCAAGACTGATTTGCATATGGCCATGTCTGAACTGGGGTGGTGTGGTGAGCAAAATAAGGATGGATTAAACCCAGATCTGTGACTGGGGGTGAGTGTTTTGCCATTGTGCAACATTCCATCCATCATCTTGTGTGTTTTGCTGTTCACCCTATGTGGGAAGGGTATGCCCAGACGTGGGTCCCGTGCTTACTACGCCACTGGAGCCAAGGTAACCTGGCTGATGATGGCTGATAGCCAGAAACCGGTCCTAGGATGCTTGATTCTGGTCCAGGGAAGACATGGCTTGGCAGTTCGGGCTGGACTGTTCCCATGAGGCACAGGGTCAAGACTGATTTGCATATGGCCATGTCTGAACTGGGGTGGTGTGGTGAGCAAAATAACGATGGATTAAACCCAGATCTGTGACTGGGGGTGAGTGTTTTGCCATTGTGCAACATTCCGTCCATCATCTTGTGTGTTTTGCTAAACAGTGACTCCACTTACCAATTACGTATCTCCATGGGCGTTGAAGAAAAAGTCGTTGAGTTGACAGCACTCTACATCAAAGGGCTGGTAAATAATTATTTACCAAAACGTGGCATTGTTCACGATCGATGCAGCGTAATCTTGGAGTAGACTCATTACAGATGTACAAAATAAATTACTCATCAGTAGGAAGGTGCAGTCTTATGCATCCTAAGGAAAACAGGAGGTTTAGGGAAGAGCCAACACTCTAATAAACACAAATAAAGGACGAGAGAGTGTGTACATAAAGAAGAGACTTGGTTGAGGCTCCGGGGTAGTAAGGACAGTAAAAAAAAAGGGGGCGGCAGACAACCGAATGACTGAATGGAATCTGCCCAAAATAAACACATGCAACTGTAAAAAGAGCTTGCATTACAGGGATTCAGTGTCAGCAGTCTTGAAACAATGTAGCAACAGTTTGCAGGTGAGAAAACAATGTAGTCACAGTCCACGTTAGTCAAGGGGAAAACAAAGTATTCAGCTTTCTGGCATCTGGCATCTAGTAACAAAGAGACAATCGTTTACACGACAGGCGACAGGACCTCTCAGTTGCTGGAATCTCTTATTTGAAGAGAAATAATGTTGCAATATTCTCGCATCTGGCAGGAAACAAACGGGCAAAGCAAGCATCCAGAAAAAAGGGGCGTGGAACCGGTCAGGAACAGGAAGCCAAGCGCGGGCTTTTTCCGATGACGCCTGGTTTGAACCATTAAGGGAGTGAGAATACATGTAACACACGATCTCAAGGAGTATAGTAAGGGTTTCTCTCAAAAGAGAGTGTCTCTTTATACATGACATGCACAAGAGAACCTATTTTCTATTCCATATTATGGAGCAAGTGGCCTGATTCCTGACATTAAATCATTAACCTATTAGAAAAATATAAAAAAATAAATTTCACAATACAATCAGTGCAACAGTAGGGAAAGTGTTGGATAGCACAGTGGTAATAATAGCTATTGTGTAACCACAAAGTCCAGACGAAATCTGGGACGAGGGAACCAGAGGCACGGGGTGCTGGGAGTCGGCAGCCTCCAACATAAACTATGTACCACAATGAAGCCGCTCCTAGTGAGGTGTTGCTAGTGCTAGTGCAGTTTTAGTCTGTGAGTGCCGGCATCTCACAAAAAGTGAAGGACTGGTCTCACACACCACCTGGTGTCATGCTTCATCATGGACCAGTCCTCGCCCTCTAAAAACTTGGTTTGATAGAGGGCGGGCATACACCTGACGACAGGGATGCACTTCTAAACTAAGTGGGGGCCCATGGGAAAAGGTAGTGAGTTAAAAGGCCATTAAAGATGTCAGCTTAAATTTATTAGTGCTGGCATCTATATGGTAGTTTAAAAACTGGTGATCGGTGTAATGGGGATATTATTGTCCCCCCACTGCTATCAATGGGGTATGCTCAGACGTGAGTCCCTAGCTCACTTTGCCACTGGATTCAAGCAAGCCTGGCTGAAGACGGCTGAAATGCCAGAAACCGGTCCTAGGAAGCTTGTTTCCGGTCCAGGGAAGGCATGGCTTGGCAGTTCGTGCTGGACTGTTCCCATGAGGCACAGGGTCAGACTGATTTGCATATGGCTATGTCTGAACTGGGGTGGCAGAGTGGGCTAAAGAACGGTGATGGATCAAACCCAGATCTGTTGACTGGGTGTGAGTGTTTGATTGGTTCTGATGCTCCGTCCATCACCACCCCCTTTTGTACCACTTTGTTAGCCATAAGTTGGCAGGGTATGCTCAGACGTGAGTCCCTTGCTCACTTTGCCACTGGATTCAAGCAAGCCTGGCTGAAGACGGCTGAAATGCCAGAAACCGGTCCTAGGAAGCTTGTTTCCGGTCCAGGGAAGGCATGGCTTGGCAGTTCGTGCTGGACTGTTCCCATGAGGCACAGGGTCAGAATGATTTGCATATGGCCATGTCTGAACTGGGGTGGCAGAGTGGGCTAAAGAACGGCGATGGATCAAACCCAGATCTGTTGACTGGGTGTGAGTGTTTGATTGGTTCTGATGCTCCGTCCATCACCATCCCCTTTTGTACCACTTTGTTCGCCATAAGTTGGCAGGGTATGCTCAGACGTGAGTCCCTTGCTCACTTCGCCACTGGATTCAAGCAAGCCTGGCTGAAGACGGCTGAAATGCCAGAAACCGGTCCTAGGAAGCTTGTTTCCGGTCCAGGGAAGGCATGGCTTGGCAGTTCGTGCTGGACTGTTCCCATGAGGCACAGGGTCAGACTGATTTGCATATGGCCATGTCTGAACTGGGGTGGCAGAGTGGGCTAAAGAACGGTGATGGATCAAACCCAGATCTGTTGACTGGGTGTGAGTGTTTGATTGGTTCTGATGATCCGTCCATCACCACCCCCTTTTGTACCGCTTTGTTCGCCATAAGTTGGCAGGGTATGCTCAGACGTGAGTCCCTTACTCACTTTGCCACTGGATTCAAGCAAGCCTGGCTGAAGACGGCTGAAATGCCAGAAACCGGTCCTAGGAAGCTTGTTTCCGGTCCAGGGAAGGCATGGCTTGGCAGTTCGGGCTGGACTGTTCCCATGAGGCACAGGGTCAGACTGATTTGCATATGGCCATGTCTGAACTGGGGTGGCAGAGTGGGCTAAAGAACGGTGATGGATCAAACCCAGATCTGTTGACTGGGTGTGAGTGTTTGATTGGTTCTGATGCTCCGTCCATCACCACCCCCTTTTGTACCGCTTTGTTCGCCATATGTTGGCAGGGTATGCTCAGACGTGAGTCCCTTGCTCACTTTGCCACTGGATTCAAGCAAGCCTGGCTGAAGACGGCTGAAATGCCAGAAACCGGTCCTAGGAAGCTTGTTTCCGGTCCAGGGAAGGCATGGCTTGGCAGTTCGGGCTGGACTGTTCCCATGAGGCACAGGGTCAGACTGATTTGCATATGGCCATGTCTGAACTGGGGTGGCAGAGTGGGCTAAAGAACGGTGATAGATCAAACCCAGATCTGCTGACTGGGTGTGAGTGTTTGATTGGTTCTGATGCTCCGTCCATCACCACCCCCTTTTGTACCGCTTTGTTCGCCATAAGTTGGCAGGGTATACTCAGACGGGAGTCCCTTGCTCACTTTGCCACTGGATTCAAGCAAGCCTGGCTGAAGATGGCTGAAATGCCAGAAACCCGTCCTAGGAAGCTTGTTTCCGGTCCAGGGAAGGCATGGCTTGGCAGTTCGGGCTGGACTGTTCCCATGAGGCACAGGGTCAGACTGATTTGCATATGGCCATGTCTGAACTGGGGTGGCAGAGTGGGCTAAAGAACGGTGATGGATCAAACCCAGATCTGTTGACTGGGTGTGAGTGTTTGATTGGTTCTGATGCTCCGTCCATCACCCCCCCTTTTATATCAATGGGGTCAACATGTTTCTGCCAGAAGGCCCAGTTGGGTCCGCGGCATTCATCGGGACCGTGATAAACAAAAACAATGGGCTCCACTCTTACCAAGCTCTGGTGAGAGGATTCCCACTCAGTGGGGTGATGTGGATCACACTCCACCGTAATATGGCTAAATTTTTAAACCCTATAATGATGAAGATTTTGCCCCATAGGAGGGTGAGGGCAGGTTACCCCTTAAGTCAGAATGTGTGACTGGATGTTATCTTCGCCTCTGCGCCTAGATCTGTGCACCTACGCTCCTCGATGTAATAATAGCTATTCACATTTCACTGAGTGCAAAAGTAGGGTAAGTGTTGGATAGTGAACAAATTGCATTTACTATTCCAACTCCAATGAGTGCAACAGTAGGTGGAGTGTTGGATAGTGGAGGGGAAGACATTACTATTCCCACTCCAAAGAGTGCAACAGTAGGGAAATTGTTGGATAGAGGAGGGTTAAAAATGACTATTCCCACTCCACTGAGTACAATCGTAGGATAAGTGTTGGACAGCGGGGAGGTAAAAATGACTATTCCCACTCCAGTTAGTGCAACATTAGAGAAAGTGTTGGATAGCAAAGAAACAAAAATTACTATTCACATTCAAACAGATAAAAACCCAAAATATATTAAACATTTTAAGAAATTATAAAAATAGATAAATAATATTTAAAAAATAAAAAATAAAATAAATTAAACATAAAAACACATATTATAATAATAATTAATATAACAAAAACCTACAAATATTATATAACATGAAATAATAAATACATTTATTAAATATTATTCTTTTAAACTCCAAAATATTTACAAACAAAAAAAGTATTAAAACATAAATGTATTTATTTTATTTCCTACCCTATAACACCACACCAATAACAAAACACTTCAACATTTTTTATTACATGTATTTCCATAATTAACATCAATAATATTCAATTAAAAATATTATTCATAAAACAACTAATAAAAATCATCATATTAATTGACTACACACACTTTAACACTATAATATCCAAAATACACACCTAAATTCAACTTTAAAATTATAAACAGAATTAAAATCTATTTTTCAATTAAAACCTATTACTATTACCAACTAATAATGAAATATTTAAAATGTATTTCATACCCACCCTTTACTCCTTTAAAAGTAAAAATAACACACACAAAAATAAACAATTACCCAAAGTAATTATCAAATAATTTACATTAATTAACATCTATATATTAATTAATTAAGCACAAGTTACTTTTCATCCTTTACTCCTAGAAAGACCACAACACACACCTAAAATTAATTATACAAATACCATAATTATTTACCAATTAAATATTTAAAATTAATTAACAACCAATTATTTATTCATAAATGAAAAATAAATGACTTCACACCCTTTACACCTATAAACACCACAACGCACACCTAAAATTATTTACTTAATTGCCCTAATGAATTATCAATTAATTAATTAAAATTAATTACCAACAAATTATTAATTGGTAAATAAAAAATAAATGACTTGCCACCTTTTACATAAACACCACAACACACACCTAAAATTAGCTACACAACTACCATAAATAGTTACCAAATAATTAATTAAAATTAATTAACAACCAATTAATCCATAAATTAAAAAGAAATTACCTCCCACCATTTATACCTATAAACACAACACACACATCAAATTAATTACACAATTACCATAAATAATTACCAATTAATTAGTTAAAAGTATTTAACAACCAATTATTAATTAATTAATTAGAAATTACTTTACACATGTAACACTATAACATCTCAATTGAACAAATAGAAATAAATAATCAATAATAATATATTTAAATTACTTCCCACCCAATTCCCCTATAAACCCACAACCCACTACATAACAAAAAATGCAAAATTCAAATGAAAACAATCAATAACAATCAATAACTACAAAAAATGTAACACATATAATAAAAATACAAACAATTCCTGTACAAAAAAACATACATCATTAATAAAAAACAGATATTTTAACAACTGTATTTTGCAAATGATATCGAACACTGTGATATTTTTATAATCGATATTTCTTACCTTAAGTCGATATACCTAACCACAATATTCTTGAAGTTGATATTTCTGAACCACGATATTAATAACTCAATATTTGTGCAACTTGATATTTTTTACTCGATATTCTGTCTCTGCACCCTCTGATTTACTGGGAATAATAAATCATAGTTTAATGATATTCAGTACAATTAATAATAGTCCCATTCCTTTGATTTTGGTTTCTCAATGCAATACTTCTGCTGGCAGCCTGACAAAGAAAGGGTCGTCAGATGATGGACTTACTACCCTCCACCCTATTTAGGGTAAAACCTGGCTAGGTACAGGAAAACATAATGACACCAAAACCTGGGAGAAAACTCTGAACATATGGTGACATTAGCTTTTTTTGGTTTGTAAAAACAAACTCCTGCTTTAGAAGTTTGTTTGTGAAAAACTAAAAATGTTTTAAATGTTTGCCGACCAACTGGCAATTATGTCTGATGGTATTGTCCATCAAACTTTGCCTACATAGACAGGAACCACCATGAGAGTAGTAGACAGTGGACATCTCAGAATTTGGTGGGTGTAGGTCCATCAGGATGGCAAAGGTATTATCCTCCACCATCCTGAAGTAGTTAACTCCATTACCATATCTAAATAAGGCTTTTCTTTGTTCCATCATAAGATTGGAATGAAGCTTCTCAAATATACTGTGTTGGTGATTTCATATGGGCCAGTTGCATTTGTTTTTATTGTGATAAAACCACCCTAAATACCAGATAGCACTATGTCACTGAAATAAAACATTTCCATTTCTGGACACTGTTTTTACAAATCATTGTTGTCAGGTGTTTGAGTTTGATCTGTTTCATTTAACAGAACCGTTTAAAAATTACAGAATGGACTGAATTGCTGCAAAAAAGAGGTATTCTGATAACACTGAGCCTTTTGGTAATTGTATATCTGCTCCGTTACATTCCCATGGCTTTGTGAGTAAGAACCAATATATAGCTGTAGAAAAGTAAACAGCGTCAACTAGTTTAACAGTGGTCTAATCATCTTTATCAATAGCCACCTCTGCCTTGAAGGAATAGGAGCATGTGTAGATTACGAGACAGCTCTATAAAGGGCCTCCCAAGTCACTGTGTCTTGGCCCATGGTGCAACAGGGTGGCCTTCTGTGCCATGTCTGTCAAAATAACTTGTAAACATTTGTAACCTTCAGACCTGTAAGTAGGGGTGGGTGTAACTAGCTTAATTACATGGATTTACTGCTAAATTACATGGAATTATGTGAGGGGCATAACCCAGCACTTAGAGCTATTTTCTTAGCACAAGCACACCCTTGCATCCAGAATGGACCAGAGGATGAACTTTGCACTAGGGCATAGTGATAAATGCAGCAGTACAAGAACTGTAGCTGCAAGCACCTGCTTGATAAGTTTATTGTTCCTGTACTACTGTAGTAGCATTTTTGCCCCAAATTAATCCTAATTTCATATGTGGGCATAATTGTGTAATTTTCAGTAAATTTGCAGTAAATTTGCAGTGCAAAAGTAATCAGTAATTAGCAAAATGACTACGATTACTCTGAAGTAATTACAATTTCTCCCAGGCCTACCTATAAGTTAATGCTTGCATCTAAGTAAGTTTTAGCACTAAGGGCCTCATGTTGCAAAAATTACACACTTTTAGACCACAAAAGTGCTTATCTTTATGACAAGTCCATTTTTACAAATTGGAGAATTCTTCCAACTCATAAAAGGGATTTTACAATCATTTCTGGATTGCAAATGGGTATTTTCCCTCCCCTGTTAAATTCAGAAAACAATGTATTGATGGTTTATGACTGTAGCTGCAGTCACAAACCATTGATGAGCTAAAAACTTAAGAGCTGGGGTGGTAACTAATTTGCAAAGGGGAAGGGGTCCCCTTTGGAGCCCCGTCTCTTTGGGAATCATGTTGGCAACCTCAGGGAGATGAAGTTTTTTTTTTAGCAGCACTGTTTCCTTTAAGGATCACCGACTACTTTAAAAGAGAATTCTCAATTTTGGGATGCAGGCATAGGGATAGTGGTAGGCTGTCCCTTGCAGTCTATCATCCCTGTGATTACAGCCAACCACAGAGGGTCACAAATTAGCACCTACCTAATGACTACTAATTAAGGAGGTGGCTGCAAAACTGCCTGAAAATAAGTATTTTGTGGAACAACCCAATAGTTCATAGGTAGGTTTGTGAAATATTAGTCCATTCGCAAAATGTATGTGTGCAATTTGCAACCACATTTTGTGAATGAAATATTAATACATCAGGACCCTAACTCTCATAGGGAGATGGATGCCAATTATAGTCACTCTTTGTTTGCAGTTGTACCTGGTGATAAGTAGCTGTTGAAATCTGCATAAGGTATAGTAGCACAAAATGTAAGCTGTTTAGACACCAGCTGAGTATAGAGTGAAGTTGCTTTGCTATTTGCATAGCTACTGGTCAAGTTGTGCATATTGTCTGCTATTTAGCAAGGCGTGAGGTGAATAATGAAGCTTTTTTCTAGTTGCAAGACCACCAGCCAAACAGTCCATCATTTCTGCAATTAGCCAGCAGCCAGGTAAATATAGACATGTCTTTCTGTTTGCCAGGTAACCAGTGAAATAGTATATAATCTCTGCTATTTAACCAGAAGCTAGGAAAATATATGTATATGCTATTTCCATGACTGCTTGTTCAAATTGTAAATATTGTGTACTGTTTTGCAAGCAGATAGGTAATGAGTGAAGTTTCTTGGCTGTTTGCTAACTGCTGGCCTAGTAGTACATACCATTTGCTAATGAGCCAGTTGCCAGGTAAATTGTGAGGTTTCCTTGTTATTTACATGGCTGCTGGCAAAACAGTGCAAAATCTGCCAGTGGCCAACTAAATAGATGAGAAAATTCCCTATTTTCCCAGTGGGCGGCTAAATAGCCACCCCTGAATGTTTTTCATAACCAGTGTAAGAATGAAAGACTGAATCAGCTTTTTGATATCAATTGACCTGCAGTATAGGTCTGCAGTGGTAGTTATATCCCATATCATCCACCCTCACTCCAAAGAATGAGAGTTGAAGTATGAGATAAGGGACTAGTTACAATCTTGAACAATCACAAAACTGAAGGGGATCAGAGGTGGCATGATTTTGCATTAAAAAAAATCATAGCCAGGGACAGCCTGAGATGGTAAGGAGCCAGAAAGAACCAAAATCTACAGTGATTAAGCACTGAGGTGTTCATAGGGCACAGGCTATATAGGAATAAAGGTGTAACAGAAACAACATACTGTCATAGAGAGATTGAGACATTGCAAAGACGTACAGGTCAATTGCACAACCATTGGCCAAATTGTACATTATCTCTGCTGTTTTGCCAAAGAACGGGTAGAGAGTGATTTTTTTGCTATTTGCAATGCTGTGCGCAAATAGTACATGTGGAGGCCAGGAAATCTGAGCACTTTCTTAGCTGTTTTCACGGTCCTGGGTGAAATAGTCATGAACGCTACTATTTTAGTCAGCATCTGGATAAATAGTGAAGTCTCTTTGTTATTTACATGGTCGCTAGAATATAAGCAAAAAGTACATGATCTCTGCTATCTAGTTGGCAGCTGCCTAAATGCTGAAACATCTTTGCAGTTTGAACAGCACGGGGCATGATCTCTGAAATATAGTCAGTTGTCGTATAAATAGTGAAGTTTCTTTATTATTTGCATTGACACTGACCAAATAGAATATATTCTTTGCTATTTAGTCAGTGGCCAGGTAAATAATGAAATTTGCTACTCATTGACATAGCGGCAGGTGAAATAGTACATAATCTCTGCTATTTACCCAGCCATAGAAGAAATAGCAGCAGAAATTCATTATTAGCTGGAGGCCAGGTATATAGCCACCACCAATAATTAAGCACTATGTCACAATCAATAGTAAGACATTGTGGAACAGAATCAAGATATCCTTTGGTCTGGCAGAGCTTTGGAGTAGTTCAGAATACAGTTCCAGTTGAACATTGCAGCAAGACAACTCTGCCAGCCATTATTTATATTTTGGGGTGTGTTAGAAATGGAATTTCTGGGAGGCTAGGGCTTGTGCCTAAGCCAGGCAGAAACCACCAATCTAGTCATGGCAAGGGAGTTACACGCTGAAGATAACCCCTGCACACCCCCTTGGTAGCTTGGCACAAGACATCAGGCTTATCCCAGAGGCAATGTGTAAAACATTTGTGCAACACACAGACACAGCAGCAAGACACTAGGCACACCACAAAAGAAACTCCACACAGGGTTATATAAAAAAAACCCTTTGTATTATCCAAAACACATTAGAATCATAATCACACATTATACACTGTACTAACTGGCACTAGACAATATTCACAGAGGATTATATACACATGACAGGGCCAACCGGGCCACTGTCAGATCCTTTAGAAAGCGCAAGTAGCAATTGTAAAACACAACTAGTAACTACTGGTACAATACTGTACTAAGCCTCATCACCTGAAACATAAACACATTATGACTGCATCACATTAGTCATAAAACACATTATGCATAACCATCATAAGCATAAACACATTATGCAATATCTGTAGGCATAAACACATTATGCCATAAGCCCCAAAAGCATAAACACATTACACAATAGTCATGGTGCATAAATCACATTTAGCAACAATCAGATTAGGCATACCCGCATTATGCAATCCTTGTAGAACCTTGCACCCTACCCATGTCACCAAAATGACCCCCAGGCAAACTGGCCTTTCATTGGGGCTTAAATGCCCTCTGTCCCAAATGTCAGGGCTTAACTGGGGACTTCCACTGGCCCCTTGGCTGCCAATGCAGCAAACCACTGTGCACAACGCGCTGGGGATATGGGGTGCGTTTCACCCCTTTCTCCTCATGAAATCAAAGAAGCACCCAGGTTGCAGCTGCCCGCGCTCTCGCGGTGCAGCTGAGGAATCACTTTGGCACTGCTGTGACTCCTGAGTCCCCACTGAGACTCTGAAAATAATGTGCCCCACGTTGCAGCTGCCTGCGATTCTGCAGTGCAGCTGTGAAGACTGACCTTTGGCAGTGCCGTGCCTCCTGAGTCCGCACTGGGACTTTACAACGATATTGCCCAACATTGCAGCTGCCCACGCTTGGGCGGTGCAATTGTGATAGGGGGGCCTGGCACCACTGTGCCTCTCCTGTCCCACTCAGGGGACCCGAAAATCTCCCCCAAAAACTAATTAGCAAATGGGCCAAATGAAATTAGCCCTGACACCAACTGGGCCATGAAGGCCCCACTCCAGGACTTCTGATTCAAAATTGCCCCCACGTTGGAGCAGCCCGCTCTCCTGCGGGACCGCCCAAGGAAACAGGCACAGTTACCACGGTGCATCGTGAGCACCGACCATGCTCTGGTTCTGCCCCTACTCAACGGGGCTACTTGTGGACTCCTACTGGGTCAGGATGCAGGCACTAACAGTATGCCTGGCAGGCACCAGCCCACGGGGTCTCTATTCCTCCACACAGGGAGGCCATGCCTACCACCCAGCTGCAACTCAGTCTCCTTCATGGGGGAGTCACAGAGCGAGGTCTCCCTAGGCTTTTGGGCAGGGCCCTCACGTTAAGCAAGCTCCGCCCACAACCAGGCGTAGACCGCGCCTGACTTCCCGCGGCCTCTGTGGAGTAGAGGAACCCTCCCTCCTTGACATCAGAGGTCACCGGTGAATGCAGCTTGCGGGGCTCTCCACCTCCTCACAGGGAGCCCCGCCTATGGTCAGGCGTCCTTTGCCTGACTTCCGATTTCAGTGGCAACCAGCCGCGACTTTACCAAGCGTGGGGTAGGCTCCCGCCCGCACGTTAGTCCCCTGTTTTCACCTCCTTCAGGACTGGAGTCACTCCTTGAGCTCAATAGGGAAAACGAGGATGGGCCCACCACCGGGCTTCTGGCGTGCGAGCCCGCAAGATCCCTGTGCCTCAGGGACGCTGATAAGCACCTCCTCGGACTCCAACTGCACACATGCAGCAGCACTCACTACGCGCTTACCGCAACACAAGCCCTTGCCAGGGGCTCGAGCCCATAGTAATCCTGGCAATGTTCCAAGCTGCTCGCACCTGCAGGTACCAGGAGGGAACAGCTAGCACTTCCCTCAAAGAAGTACACAGGCAGGCCACGGCGCTGGGGCTCCAAAACAGACAGCAGACCCCTCAGCTGCCAAGTAGGGCAGCAGGTCAATCCCCAGTGGCTGTTCCTCCTCCCAGACCGGCAGCGTGCTGACCCCAAGTAGCCTCAAGCAGCACAAGAACAGCCCCCTTCATGGGGTCACAGCCCCAGTACTTATACTCCCAATCCTCTGATTTCCTAGGCAGAGAGTGTCTGTGTCCGGCCAGAACCAGTTCTGCCTTCTCTGGTGTGACTTCCTGGCAGGAGGTGGAGAAGGCAGGGTCAGAGGCAGACCAGGCCCTTTGAGGTGCAAGGAAATCTCCTCCCCTTTCCTCAATTGGAGCCCTGGCCTAGTCAGCCCTTTCATGACCCCTTAGACTATCTGGAGCCACTCCTGCTCCCCAGCCTTCTGTCATCCAGAACCCAGACAGGCAATCCACATTCCAGCAGAGGCACACGGGATGACTGAGCAAGAAAATACCTACTTTCTAAAAGGGTTATTTTCAAACACAGAATGTAAAAATCACCTTCAAGAAAAGATGCATCTTTAGATTCTGAGTTCAGGCACACTAAACTTTACCACGCTGCTCCTCTTATATCAGGAATTACCACTGAATCACCTATCAGGAAATCCCCTATGCATCCATATGAGAGGGCAGCCTCAAGGCAGTGAGAAACCAAAGTGGCTGTTTGTCACTACCAGGACATGTCACGCACTTAAGGTACATGTCCTACCTTTTACCTATAATGCACCCTGCCCATAGGGCTAGCTAGGGCCTACCTTAGGGGTGACTGACATGCAGTAAAAGGGGGGTCACAGACATGGCGCACACTTGAGGTGCCACATCACAGCGGCAGTAACACTGCGCGCACAGGCTCTGCAATGGCAGAGGCCTGGGACAGGTTTGAAAGGCTACTTTGGTGGGTGGCGCAATCAGCGCTGCAGGTCCACCAGTAGCATTCAATTTACCGGTCCTGAGTATCTGAGATACCGCTTTACCAGGGACTGACAGGTAAATTAAATATTCCAAACAGGTGTATACCAATCTTAGCATATTTACCATAGAGAGCACACACACGTTATACTGAACAGCAGTGCTAAACTGCCCAGAGTCCTAAATCCACCAACACCATGTCAGAAAAAAGGCTAGGAGGAAGGCAGAAAGTTCAGGGATGACCCTGCAAAAAGGGCCAAGTCCAGCAGGGTGGATCCTCTTCCCCAGCACCTGGCTACTTCCTCTTTAGCCAAAAGCAAAGTCAGAGATACAAAATTGCGATGCTTGCAAAAGATTAATTGACCGATCCAAGCAGAGCAAATAGGGTGTAATGCTAATATGCTTATTGATCATCTGAGAAAATGTTTAGCATTACCTCTTGCCAAAATTTGTGCACATTAATGCAAGAGCATGCCACGTGTAGGAAATCAGCATTTAACTTATGACATTTTGTACAACTCGAATCAGAATGTAGGTCCCCGATTTTAAAATGGTCTTGGTTTGTGGCATGGCCTATGAAGTTAACATAAGTGTATCAGCCTCGGTGTACTAATTGACAACATTGTCCTGGTTTGTGGGAAACATCATCTCCACATTTCATCTGAGATTTGAGTTGGTAGTTCTGCATTCTATTTATCCCTGGAAGAGTCAGTGTTTTTAATGTCCATTTGTTGCATTCAGCTGTATAATATCGACAAGATTTTGTGAAAGATTTCATTGCAATAAGCAGCTCTCACGACTTTAAAGTGGGGGTTTCCTTTGGAAATTATGGAGCCTGGGGGGCGCTAGAGAGCCGGCATGCAAGATGGCCGCCCCTTGGTGAGGCTCCTGCTGCCCAGGGCCTAAATCCGTCAAAATCCTAATGAAGGTGTCGTCCGCAACACAAGCAAAACAACTTAGACTAAGCAGCAACCTGTACTGACCATGCCGGCAGATAAGAGCCGCCCCCACAATTCACGAGGTCGCTGACACACACAGCCGGATGCCAGATGCGTGGCTGACACAAGATAGCGGAGGCCGGATCACCAGTTATGCAGTTTCAAACCTCGCGGTTATCACGGAGCGGGAGTGAGCCGATGGCTGCCTGAGACCTTATTCTTGGTGGGGCACAGGACTGCATAGAGCTCGACTGCTGACGAAGGCGAGACCCGCTTGAGAGACGTGATGCAGTCCCAGCCATGGAATACCTGTAAGCGATCACCACCTCCTGCTGGATCATACCTGCGGCCGGAGCTGGAGGCCACTGCATTGGCGGCTGGGAGCCTGCAGACACTGTGGTGGGCAGAGCCCTGTAGAGGCTCGGAGCAGATTGTGCCGGAGAGGTGCCCCCCCGAAGACGCCTGCCAGCTCCCTACCTCAAGTAAGTGAGGAGGGGGGTGACGGCCTTCGCGTGCCAGGAGATGAGGCTGGTACGGGGCCTGCTCCTGGGCCACTAGTTGCTGTGGTGGTTGCTGTGGCTCTCAGGCCTGCCAGTGAGGTGGCCCGGCTTTGGCCGCACCGGTGCTGGTCTGGCACTGGGGATCGCTTGTATATGTGGGGCGGCAGTGACGATAGGGGGTGCATCATACTGGCAGCCATCGGAACAATTGGGGCTGGGCTCTCGGGTCCAATTCACTGCGGAGAAGTGGTACCAGCATGCTCCACCAGAGATTTCTGCTACTAAGACCTAAAAAAAATAATAAATAAAACAACGCGTTGGTCCGGCTGATCTGACTGTTGAGGCAACAGTGCTGGAGCTATAGCACATACAGGGAAAGAGTCAAGTGTAGACCATTGGGGAGCTGGTTGTTACAGCAGTGCCTAGTATTTGATCATGCAAGAGAAAAGAGTGTGTCCAGAAGGACTAGTTTGCATACTTTAAAGATAATCCCCTAGACCATCAATTCTAGGGTTCTTATTGCTTTATTTAGCTTATTTTAAATTATTTAGATTAGCGAAGGAAATAAATATTTTTTCATGTCTTAGAAAAGAAACCTTCCATTTACAGAACACCACATTTACATAAACACATTTATACACAATGTTATATTCCACTTAAAAACGAAAAAATTCAAAGACAAAAATGACAAGCGAAACAAACTTATACAATCGTGTGAATTAACATTAACATTGAAAGTACAACGCTAGTCCTAGTTTTTACATAAGGCACCAAGCGGACGTTAGATTCTTAACTAGACATTGTTAATTGTCCTGCCTAGGCCAAGAGACTGGGGGGTTATGTCTTCAAACCAATGTTGCCTACACAAGAGGAAAAAATTATTGCTACATTCCTTAAGGCACAATATATACACAACACCCCGTGCTCACAAGAGCCAACGCGTTTCGAATCCGCACAATTCACGGATTCTCCTCAGGACTTGGACAAGGTTGATATCTTAAAAGCGTCGCGATGTGCGTCCACCCTGTGTGTAGAGGAATAGTTGTAACCTCTTCTAAGTGCCTGACGGTTCAATTTGCCATGAGATGTGACAAAAAATCTTTAGTTAGAAATCCCAGGTGCTACAGAGACTTTACAAAGTTGTACTGATGGCTTGACTGTAGTCAGTAATTGGCGCCTCACTGCCAGGGGAATCAATTTCACTCCATGAGGATGCTCAGGCGATGTCCATCCCGAATTCCACACTTCTTTAAACTTAGTCTGGATTAAATTGTTTTAGAACATTCTCCACACACCCGATGTCTGCTACAATTCAGCAAAGGTATGCGAATGGACTTCATTACTCAGCAGCGTGAAAAACATGATGAGCGCATTAGCGAGACGGAGCACAGAATCTCGCAATTGGAAAACACGACAACGGCTGGGGGAGAACAAATGCAGAACATGGAGCGCCTTCTGAAGGTTATTGCGGCAAAAAACGAGGACTTAGAACCGAACTCGTGCTGCAACAACATCCGCATCCTGGAAATGCCGGAGTCCACAGATACAGGGCAGATGGAAGACTACATAGAGCACATGCTTCTAGAGCTGTTTGGCGCTTCCTCCTTTTCCAAAGAGCTGATAGTGGAGAGCGCCCACCGCTCTCTTGCTGCTAGGCTGCCGCCGAGATCTTCCCCCAGGCCCATCATGCGCGTCTCACGAATTACAAGGATAGAGACACTGCACTTTGCATGGCACATGAAAAGAGTGACCTCTACCACGATGGACACTCCATCTCCATATTTCCAGACTTCACGTTGATGGCCCAAGAAGCTTGCAAAAAGTTTGTCCCAGTGAAGTGTGAGTTGCAACAGGCCAACATCCCTTACTCGATGCTGTATCCAGCGAGACTATGCGTAACACATCAAGGTAAGCAGCATGGGGGGGACATTACCGCACAAACGCCGACACTGCCAGGAGTCTCTACTCACCGCCAACAGCGCCGTCGCCACGGGACTGCAATTCCCGACGTTCTCAGCGGCGGCACGCTTTGCCCACGTCACGCCAGCACCCGGAGGCACATTAAAAGCATCGCTGAGGCCCGCATCGCGGGACGCGCGTGGGTCGCGCGCCGGGCAAAGCCCGGGCCAAGGGCGGGCCCGTTTAAGCCCGTTCAAGACCGGATAAGGACGGGACGGTCCATCCCTCTTACGCCCTATTCAAAGTAAGGCACATCATCATTACTATTATTGTGCCCTATTATACTGTCTGTGTTAAAATCCTCCTGGATTACTTAATAAGATTTATTGTGCATATAGTAGTGGCTGAAAGCACCAATCATAACATCTGTTACCACAACAACCCTACGAGACAGCAGTGTGACTAGTGCTGGCTCAATGCTGGGTACTTTGGACAATTTTCTCATATGGGTGTCGTCAGCTCTGGCTAAAGACATTGAATTGTCAGAAAAAAGGCTATCCCTAGACCCTGTATTTGCTAAACGGTCATCCATGGGAAGCCTGGCTGGGGCTAAATCTCCTGTTTTTCTTGACACCGAGCCAGATGACTCTTTACGTTCCTTGGATGAAGCCACAAAAAGCCCACTTGTCTCTACTAAGGATCTTATTGCGGTTCCGTCCAAACAGGTTATTGCTACGCTGGGGAAGAATACAAAAACCCCTTCTCAGAATCCTTTGATGTCTCCTGTAATTAAAACTAGATCAGCACTCATAGCCAAAAAGGGTATGATGAATCAAGCTAAGGGCACGTTTGTGGAAAACAAAAGTGTGGGCAATAAAACACCTATACAAACGAAACCCAAGTGTAAAAAAAGGAAGTTGGCAAATGATGCATTAACTAAGAAAAGTATTACAAATAAAGATTGCTCTGGTCCACCATACGTAGCAAATAAAGAAATTTCCCCTAAGATGGGTACTGACAGAGACCTTTCAGAGGAGCTGGGAATTTTGTTTTGGAAAAAATGGAAGACTTGCTTAAAAAGACGATTCATCCATTTCACGGAAGACTGGATCGTATCGAGTCTAGACTCTCATGTCTTGAACTTTCGCTAGTATCAGTCCAGCAGACCTTGAGTAATCGGTCTAGCGAGCAACAAAGTATTTTGATGTCATCCCACTGCCAAAAAGCTGTGGGTAAAACTCGAAATAGATTGTCAAATAGTGGTAGCACTCTTGCTGTAAATGAGCCGGTGTCTTCTGGTGCTCTTATCCCTCCTGACAAAGTGGCTGAGGCCAGCCAAATCGAGCAGGGAGCTAAGGGTAAAAATGTGGGGCTAAGCAAATTGGCATCTATTGCGGCTACTATACCAACTAAACCCGCAGAGTTTGCGTCATCTAATCTACCTACCGTAGATCTCCCCCCTGAATCTGTCCCTTATATGGTTATATTGGCAGGTGTACCATCATTGGGACCGGGTAAAAGGGAGACACACACAGAGCTCAAAAATAAGTGCTCATTTTGACTAAATGCAAACAGGCCGTTGCCCGCGTATAATAGGGCCGAGATTTTGTCCGTCAGAAGAGTAAATTGGGTACGTAGAAGTATAACAACGGTTGAGGGGGATTGTGTGATTGTCAATTTTAGAGACAGGCGATGTGTTGAATACATCTGTAACTGGCCACAAACTGATTCTAGATCTCGGATTCAATCACTTCCCTTGACCTGTTTTCATGCCTCTATGCAAGATTTATGTGGTAAAATGGCCCCAGGGAATGTTTGTCCTAGTCACCCGGTTGTACGGAATTTAAGCTTATTTAATCGGTTCTCGGCCCTATCAGGATTGGAGGATTGTGACTGACAGCAAAAGGAGGCTGGGGGTGAGTCTACTAGTCCTAGCAGCTTACATAGATCTTTAGAGTTACTTCCATTGCTAGGTGAGGATCTAATGCCTGTTGGTTTAGTTACAGCTGGGGGAGGGCCAAGTCCTGGTGTAAATGTTCATAATAGTACTATTATATGCCCAGGTACTGACCCCCCTTAGACCCATGCCTACACGGGGTAGCTAATTTATCACTTATGGTTAAGAACGTGTTGCCTGACTTTAGTACTATCCTCACTAGGGATGTAGCTTCTGAGGAACCCAAAATCACAGGTGAATGCTCAACGACATACCCGCGCCTTACCTTAGGCCGAAACGCAACCAGCAAGGAACCACTCACTATTGCTGCATATTTGTCGATAGTCCCGTGTCCCACTGTGGATAGGACTGCAATTAACGAAGGCAAACAGATTATACATGGATTGACCTCTATGTTATCGTGGAATCTCGCTGGCATTGGGTCTAAGGTTGCTTCTCCGTGTTGGTCTGAATTTATAAACGATTTTGATATTTGTCTCTTTCAAGAGATTTGGTCCGTTGATCCAGTTTTTATAACCTAGGTTATTTAAATTTTCATGTCCCTGCTGTGAGAGGACCTAGGGGACGCCCTATGGGAGGATTGATAATTTGGATCAAACAGCATATTAGTTGTGGTATTCATTCTATCTCGTCAGGGCATTGTGATATTTTGGCTGTTAGGCTTGATGTGTTGGGTTACCCAAAAATTGTTATTATTAATGTGTACGCCCGAGGCGTTCCAGGAGGGAAAAAATCTGAAGTATTCTTGGCCTTAGAATCTCTGATTGAATCACAGCCAGATGGGGTATTACCATTAATTGTGGGTGTCTTTAACTCAACTTTTGAACTGCTAGGTCTGGGAAGTGCAAACCTATTGGAAAAGGAGGACAGTAGATGGGGTGTCCCTGAATTGGAGGCAGGGCCATCAGTCAAATGGACTGAGGCGGCGCTGTTTTTAAATGGATTCTGTTTAGGCAACCAACTAAGAGCCGCAAATGGTCGGACTTTGTCTGACAAGAAGCGAGCAAAAACCTATGATAACGGGTTAAGGTCTAGTAACATTGACTACCTACTCGTCCATCTGAAGCTGTGGCACACTCTGGTGGACATGGAAGTCAAGTCTCGTGATGAAAGTGACCATAACCCTCTTGCCGCATTATTTAGGCTGGGGTTGGAGGGTAGTGCTTCCCTTAGGGAAGATTTACCTATCCCCCAGACTATTTTATCAAATGATGAGCGGCACCTTAAATGGTCCATAGTGAGCAAACAAGCTGATACACTAATTGCTATTAACGCCCAGCTTGATAAGGTATTAGATAAGATTGGTGATGGTGCGTATTCTGGGTTGAAGTGCTGCTGTTTTGAGTATGATCATAATGAATTATTTACTAACCTCAAAGATAAGTTCTCTAAAATTGGTGCTACCAAGCCCATGGTGAGCAAAAAGCCTGATAGGTGGTACAATAAGTCCTGTAGGGACGCTCGGGCTGGTCAGAGTCTAGCATTAAAAACCAGGAATTTAGAGGCAATTTGAGCAGCCCGTTGTAATTATAGTGAGATTACCAGTAGGGCAAAAAGAGAGTGGGACGACCAAGTGTGGCTGAATCTTAAAGATGCATGCTTAACAAAGAACCAGGCACTTTTTTGGGATATTTATAAATGGGAAGGTGGTGGACTTGTGGCCAGCCCACAAAACAACGTACCCCAAAATTCCTGGGTTGAATATTTTAAGCCGCAGTATGCTAATGCTGAAGGCAATTGTAGCGGGATGACTCTTGCCCTTAAATTTTTTGAAGGCAATGTTTTTAGTCTAGGGGATGTTGACAAGGCATTGAATGTTGTTATTGCAGGGCGAGCTCCAGGGATGGATCGCATGCCTGTGGACTTATTCCTCAGTGACAAAGTGAGATGGAGAGTTTATATTAGTTATTTAGCTAACGCCATTGCCCAGGGGATGGCCGTTCCTCATACCTGGAAAGGAGCAGAAATTGTGCCCATCTACAAAAAAGGTGATAAGTCTTTAGCGAGTAACTATAGGCCTATTAGCTTGATTGACTCCTTACACAAACCAATGGGTTGACTGGTCCTGGGTAAGATACAGGACTGGATAGAAGAGGGGAATATCCTCAGCCCGTTGCAAGCCGGGTTTCGCTCAAGGACTAGTACGATTGATCAGGTCTTTTGATTTATTCTTTTGTACTGGCGTGTTGTGGTATTGGGCAAAGGCCCATTATATGCTGTTTTTGTGGACCTAAAGGCAGCATTCGATCTTGTCCCACGAGAGAAGCTTTGGCAGGTATTGGAGGATTTGGAAATGCCACGGGAATTGTTATCTTTGATTGTTCGCCTTCATGAGGGTACCTATGCAAAAGTTAGATGGGGTAGGCAGGGGGAGACCACAGATGCTTTTCCGGTAGAGAGGGGAGTGAGACAGGGATGCGTTATGGCGCCTACCCTGTTCTCGCTCTTTATAAATGGAGTGGCAAATACCTCTCCCTGGTTCCAACTGATGCCCCTGTGTTGGCAGGTGAGTGTGTCCCGGTCCTTATGTTTGCGGACGACACCCTAATACTTTCCAAAACTCCAAATGGTCTTCAGAAGGCACTCCAGCGCTTTATGGACTTTTGCGAGATGCAAGGGCTCGAAGTCAATTGCGCTAAAACAACATTTATGGTACTTACTGAACCGAGTCGTCTAAAACAAATCAAACGGTTCAAAGGAAGCATATATATGGGCAATTGCCGGCTAGAGCGGGTCAACGCCTTCACCTATTTAGGTGTTAACCTTCAGTGCGATATGAGCTGGAATAGGCAGTTAGACACAAGTGCACTGAGGTTTAAGCAACAAGCAGGCGCTTTACTCAAAAGATTTAAGACTTCTTTCACTAAACCAATTAGGTCTGTTTTAGAGATCTATGGGATGAAAGATTTGGGTTCAGTTCTTTATGGCGCCGAGTTGTGGGGGTTTTCCAACTTGAAGCACTTGGCCACCCTAGAAAATGAGTTCCTTAGGAAAGTTACCTCTGTCCCCCAAAGTACCCCCCTAATTCCCCTGTATTATGACCTTGGCAAGAAGTCTGTGACCGATCTTGCCATGTTGCGACCAGTATTATACTGGCGTAGGTTGTGGACTACGGAGGAATTGTATCATTATGCTAGGGGTCTTAAGGATGTAATTGAGAAGGATAGCTTCCATAAAATTAAGTGGCTGAAATCAATTAGTTCTCTTTTAGGGAGAATGGGGTTGAGGGAACCGTGGGATGATCCTACTAATACTGTTTTTCCCTCTAAGGCAGAAATGAAGAAAATCTATTGGGAAATGATTTTTTACTGAAAAGTGTTATGTAAATGCTTCTGCCCATCTCACAGAACGTTTTTTTGAATTCAAATCCCACCCATTACTAGAACCCTATTGGGACTCAATAGAGAAGCCATTAGATCGGAAGCTTTACTTCCAATTTAGGATTGGATCCCTCCCTATCAGGGCATCAACGTCTAGCTGGGCGAGGATAGATGGTGATAAATGTCGTAAATGTAAGGATAAGGTAGAGACGATGAGCCACTTCTTGTTTTTCTGTCTATTGTATGCAGCACCAAGAAATAAATGGCTCTAACCAATATGTCGTCTTATTGGGGTTCGGAAACATGATGAGGCATTACGAATATTACGTTCTGATCCCAGCCTTCCAATTGCATTGGCTATGGCAAAATTCTTGAAATGGGCATGGGTAATAAGAGCCAACGAAGATTGCTAGGTATATGAAATCCAATAAATTTTAAGATGGAGGTTCGCTCTAGTTACTAATTATTGAACTACGGTCACCTTATGTACATCCCCTTTTTAAGAAATCTATTCGACACTAAATATGTGAGTTTAATTGTTTTTTATCAATTTTAATTATTTATCAAATTGTTTTTATGACTTGTATAATGTTTTATGTATTCTTGTGACACTTTTATGACTTATTGTCGAATAAAGTTATAAATTCGAATTCGGTAAGCAGCATGTGTTCATCACGCTTCAGCAAACACAGGACTTCCTCAAAAAGTCACCTGCCCCCAGCTCCAGATCAGAGAGGGATGGGGATGAATCCAGGGCAACCTCCCCATTGCTGAACACTGACTAAAAACCAGCCCAGATGCTTGATATACAACTAGGAGCTGCACCATGAGCATTATAATCTATACTTTTCACAGTTTGGTGGGGTGATGGGCCAAGACCACAGATTGGCTTTTCTCTCAATAAAGTTAGGTATTTGAGTACTTCGGTCATTGTCTGTCTCTTTGTCTTGGCTGCTAGCGCCCTGATTCTTTTGGTGATTTGTGCGCTCTATAAAAACGTTTTACATTGACATTTGACATTAGCCTTGTTTGTTATTACCTGGTTATGAGGTTAAGAAACACCTTTAATTGTCTAAAGCACAATGTCATTAGACAACGCCGATACTCAGTTGAACTCCGGGTACCCCCGTATATTCGGGGTGGAATGCCAGACTCTCTTGCGTACAACCCCCTATGGGTATTCCCTATAGTCTGGATGCTGTGGTTTTGCTTTGTTTCTTAGTGTGTTATTTTCCTTCTTATCATTATGATTAGGGCTCCCGGTTTTATGGTATTTATTTTTTTACCATTTCCGTCTGTATTTATCCCTATTTATTTTTTGGGTATTTTTTCTGTATTTATCGATATTTATTTTTGCCACAAGCAAAAGAAGACGCTACAGCTAGTATTGTTCCACATTTATTTAAATTGACAATGCACACATGCGCTCACTTAAACTAGCGATTTTTCGTGGCTTTAGCAGTGCTTTAAATGGTCCGGTACTGAGTAATTTGAAAAGGAGAGTACCTGTGCTTCTCAGTTCTGCTATAAAACACTTTAGGATAGAGTACAAGCACTTATCAGGAGCAAACGTGCCAGCGCTTCTGTATTTCGATCTAATGCCCTGGGGTGGAGGTTGGTTGCGATGCGTGGAATCCAGGGCGCCTGGGGGGGCTAATTCTTCCAGCAATCGGCAGAGTGAAGATACAGGGGCTCTAAGAAGGGGTGAAAGAACAATAAAGCCTCATTAAAGAGTAAATGGTCTTTTAAAGACCTGCGAAGTACTCGGGTGTTGGTGCAATAAGACGGACACCAGACCGTGGGAGTCGCACGTCGTCCATACTCGTAGGCAGTACATTGTAGGAGTGCTGGGTGTGGAGAAGCACAAACTCAGAACTGTATAAGAAACAACATAGTTGGGAGTTCTTTTGGATAATAAGAATCGATTTCTACCCAAATTACCCCTTTTGCCACTTTAAGCTATGCTCTAATGTATACTTTGCAGTGGATAGGTAGTTCTACGACGAGAATTAATAGCTCACTGTTATATATTAAGAATTTTAGAGTTTGTAATGCTTGGGTGGCTGAATTAATGAGAACTGCTTATCAGAAAGCTCCTATCGTGCACGGGTCTCTGGAGCATTTCCATTCTCAAAGTTTAGGGACAAGTGGGCAAAACCATATTACCGATCTCAAAATGCCTGAAATAGGAAAGGTGGCTGCTTTTCATTCTCCCAGTTAAATATCCTCCTAGGCACGAAATGTGATCTATTACCTTCCCGGGGTGATTCAGAATGCAAATGAATACCCTTCAGCAGACAGATAGCCTTTTAACACAATTACCTTCATATTGCGGGTTAGAACCTTTGTGGACAATGGGGAATTGCGAAGCTAGCCCCGTTGCAGAATGTCCTCGCATAAGATTGATGGTATCAGGTGCAACTGCAGCCAAATGTCTGGGACGGGGGTGGGGCTTCTAAAAATTTCGCGGGGGGCTGATTATTCCAGCAATATGCAGAGGAGAGATGCAGGGGCTCCAAGAAAGGGTGAAAACACAACAAAGCCTCGTTAGCAAGAAAAATGGTCTTTTAAAGACCTGTGAAGTGCTCGGGTGCGGCTGTGTTGTGTGTGCCCGGGAAGCTGTCTCAGCCGGGCTGACACACACGATGGGGGGGGTGCAAAAGCCCTTTGAGCCCTATGGGCGTTGCGTGCCTGCTACTTAGTCATCGTGTAATGTGCAAACAAGTTATATGCCTGTTGGCACATAGTAACCAAAGACTTCAAATATCAGTGGGAAATGGGTTTCTGTGCTCTTAAAACGTGGTGTACCATTTGTCAGGGCGTGTATACACTTTGTTGTTTATTGTCTGCTCTTTGGGGACAGGAGAGATGACTGTGACACCAGCAGGGAGTGATTCAAACAAAGCATGTTTACGGTATGTTGTGCCCCCAGCTTCCTCGGAGTCCCACATACAGTCCTAAAGCACACGAAGCAGGTGTTGGGAAATCGACGAGGGATTATGGGCCGCGCCTCCCCGCCTCGTCTTTGTTTGTCACTAAAAGACCCTGGTTGGAAGGATTAGAAGGAATTTCCAGCGGCATGAAGGAGGCATGGTGAGATAACTCAGGATTCGAACACGGCAGCCCGGCAACATTTGCGTCTTTTGCCGTTTGTACATATAAATACAGACAAAGGAAAAATTGTTTTCCGTCTGTATTTATATGTAAAAATCAGTTTAAATGGAAAACCGGGAGCTCTAATTATGATGCATACTTTTGTATTCAATGAAGCTCTTACTTTTTCGAAGCATTAGGCTTAACAACATGTTGCAGATCCTGCTCTGTAAAGTACCAAAACTCCTCTGCCCGTTATCAGCGTAATATGTTTACATTGGGTGGGCAATGTTTTTGGGTTTTTGCTGGGAACTGTATTCGCCTGCGGGATCGGGCCGCAGTGTGGGAGGGGGGTGGAGGAAGGGATTGTTGTTTGTTTTTGTATGCAGCAGTAATGTGCATGTAGCTTATTATAATGAGACCTGCAGTATAGATACATACACCATAGACATGGCTCGCTCTGGCAGCGAGATGGCCATTGTGCTGTTAAAAACACACAAGCCAACACATGAGTGCACCTAAAACCCCTATATATCAGGCCCTTAATTTATTGAAATGGAATGTGTGGAGGCTGCGGGACCCCCGCAAGAGAAGGCACGTGCTCAATTACCTAGATAGCCACCACGTCCAAGTAATAATGTTACAGAAGACGCACCTGGATACTGGATCTCCGCCCGAGTTTGCCGGGAATTGGGCCGCACATAGGTGCTTTTCCTCTTTTTCAACTTATTCCAGGGGCACGGCTATCTTAATAAAGGCTGGAGTAAGCTATTGTCCTGTAGGCGCGCTCCAAGATCCCCAAGGGAGATACTATATGATGTGGGGAAGACTTGCTGGGTAGTCAGTGACACTAGTTAATTACTACGCATCGAATGTTGATGTTGCAGTTTTTCGCTAAACTCTGGGGCCTCATATTAGATGTTGGCTCTACGCATTTGGTGTTGGGGGGATTTTAATCTTGCCTTGAACCCAAATACGGATCGCTCCTATGCAGTGCTTTAAATGGGCCGGTACTCACCGGTACTCAGTACCGGCACTTTTTATTTTTAACCTCCTGAGTACCGGCACTTTTTCATTGCCAAGGAGCATACCGGTACTCATGACTGGTAGGCTCAGTTGTACTTCTGCTGCTAAGGATGAGGCTGTCTGAACGCCACTCTCAGCCAAAGCGCCACTGTAGCTCTGTGCCGAGCCGCTGCTGATTCATTTAGCAGCGGCTTATTTACATTTTTTTAGTGTGGCAGGTGTAGCATGCTCAGTATCACGCTATGAGGGACAGGGTCCGAACAGACCATGCACAGGTGTGAAATTGTGCAGGCACTGAAAGTCAAGGCACCTGGCTGGGAGTCTGAAAGAAGAAAGCCATGGGAGGTAGGAATTGCAAACAGCGTTTTTGATTCTGTTGTGAGCCTTTTGTGCCAGTGAATGTCTGCTTTTGTGTGTGAGAGCGGAAGCGACACAGAGAGCATCCGGACATTATGTGATGGTATTTAAAGAAAATGTGAGGAATGTTTTGTGTGTGCATATCTACTTGGTCTTGTGCCTGTGTGTGAGCACGCGCTCATGGGCAAGAGAATGCATGAATGCTGTACCTAATAAAGCAAATAAGAACTGAAGCTGCAAATATTAAAAAACCGCAGAAACTAAGAATAGCACATTATTTAGCCTTCATATAATTTATTGTAATGACTTAACCACTTTATGTTCATACATTTATCATGTGTTTTGGTGTGTGCTGAAACTGCTGTAACTAACATGTCCCTTTAAATGCAATGGGCGGCCTACACAGTTGAAAGGTGCATAGTAGGAGACAGGTTATTAATTGTCTACATATGCCATGCCCACATGTGCAGAGGTAATTTGCACATGCAGGAAATTTGAGACTATTGATAAGTGTAATTCAAGGGCAAATAGATTACTTGACAGATGGCAGTAGTGTCTTGGTATAATCATGGCCCGCCCTCAGCTCCGCCCCGTACCCCACCCCCCTTGCTCAATTTGATGAGTACCTGCACTTATTTTTTCCCATTTAAAGCACTGCTCCTATGCCACTGTCGATCCCCACACTAAGGCAGGGCAGCACTTTAATACTACTATTGCAGAGCACCGTCTGTTGGATGCTGGGAGATCCTTACACACCACGCTTAGAGAGGGCACATTCTTTTCCACTGTACACTCTAGCTGGTTGCGCATACATTATTGGCTGCTCGCTGTGGGTCTTTACACGTGGCTGAAGGAGGCCGAGCACCTTGCACGTATGTACTCAGTTCACTCCCCGTGCTGCTGAAACGTTGCCCCCTGCAGACGAATCCCCATGTCGCTCATGGAGGCACCAACCCACAGCGCTCTTAGATGCCAGTTATCGGGATTTTTTCCCGCTAAATATTGGGAGTGTTAAAACAATGGTAAGTGTGTAGGAAAGCTTTAAAGTCACTATTCGCAGGATGTGCATATCCAAAAGCAGGGGAATCCTGCGAGACATGAGAGGCATGTTCAAAAAACTGGAACAAGATATTAAGGCAACTGAGATCCCCATAATAGAAGTTCCCATTTCACAACAGCGCGCACAGATAAAAGAGTTGCTTATAGAATACACAGCCATCACTGAAAGAGAAGCTTTGTTTGTTCTATGTACAGTCGCACCCACATATATGGAGAGGGTGAAAGACCCGATAAAGCGCTAGCCGAGATAATAAGAGCCCCACGGTTCTCAAATAATATATTCCGCATAGAAAACGAGGAAGGCATATGGCATACAATCCTGAATATCTTTGCTACACATTATCAACACCTCTACAGCAAGCATAAAACTGGTCAGATTGATGTTGCAGCATATTTTGAAGATACTGCACTTGGCTGGATTAATGATGGCCGCAGGGAGTTTCTGGCTGCCGATATCGAGGAGGATGATGTGCGATCGGCTATTACGCAACAACGCTCTGGTAAAGCCCCATGCCCTGCCGGCCTGCCGGCGGACTTTTATAAATGTTACATAGATGAGCTAGTCCCTATTCTTAGGCAGATGTATGAGGAGGCCAGCGAGACTGGAGTTTACCCACAGTCCATGCAACATGCTCTGATCATATCTCTCAACTCAAACCAGGCAAGGAGGCTACCGAATGAGATGCTTACAGCACCCTGTCTTTAATAACTTGTGATTCCAAAATTTTGGCTAAAGTTTTAGCCAACAGACTGAGTTTGCTAATGGAAGGGCTGGTGTTGCCCAACCAATCAGGGTTTATACCCAGGAGGGCAACCTTGCACAATTTGCGTACCATTTTTGCGCTGTTCCTGGACATAGACCCTGAATCTAATGCTTGGCAGTATTCCTGGAGGCCACAAAGGCATTTAATTCATTAGAATGGGATTACTTGTTCACGATTTTGGGTAGAATCGGCTTACCTGCAGCGTTCCTCACTTGGATTGCATTGCTGTACAACCAGCCTATGGTAGTAGCGCAGGTGAACAGCCTACACTCCGCCCTTTACCGATCTCCAGGGGCACCTGGCAGGGCTGCCCTCTATCGCCCTTACTTTTTTCTCTTGCTGTTTGGATTGGAGCAAGTCTCAGATATTCCCTTTGCCCCCATCCACTCCAGAGATCCCCTAGACTATCCACTAGCATGGTGCGATTTGCAAATAAAATATTTGGGTGTGAGGATTGCCCGAGATAGAGAGGAGACACTGCGGGCACTACAATGGACTCTATCACAAATGTAATAATCCGCTGGATATCCCTGCCTCTGTCTCTGTCAGGTAGGCTCTCACAGATGAAAATGGTAGTCCTGCCGAAATTACTTTATTTATTTATTACCATACCATATCACCCAGGCCGCCCCTTTTTTAGCGCAATTAAATCTCAGCTCATCAGGCTCGCATGGCAGGCAAGCAGCCCCGAAAAAGCTCGCAGAATTTGACACTTCTGTTTTCACCGGGGGATTTGAGGGGCCTGATATTGAGTTATATTTTTGTGTGCTCAGGCTCACCATGCAATGCATTGGCCCCACCCGCCACCATTCATGTCCCACTTAGCTATTGAACAGGGGAATATGGCCCTGCTGCCATCGACTGCCTTTCTTGGGGCGTGCATTCCAGAGGGGGGTACGTCCACTCAACAGTAGAATGCACGATTCTAGCATGGAAAAGACTGTCCAAAAAAGTGGAGAAGGCATTTCTGTATTCTCCGCTGATGCCTCTCCCATAACTACAAATGGCCCCGGTCACCCAAGAAACCGCCTGCAGAAATATGATCAGAGGGCAAAACTTACACACCATGGGAGATTTATACCAGGATGGCCTATTCAAAGACAGACAAACACTCTTGGGGGGGTGAAGGCAAACCACTAAAAACCTTCCTATACATCAGGCTCAGACATGAGATGAACCCTCTAGATTCGACACCCTGCACACTCTCCTCCAAATGACTAGGGCAACACATGTGGTGTCCAGGCTATACCATATGGCCTCCCTGGAACGCACGTGCACACAACAGGGGGCGAAGAAGGTTTGGGAAACTGAACTAGATACCACGCTCACCAATAAGCAATGGGAATATTGCTGTAAGCAAACAAGGGCCATTGCAGCGAGCAGATGTGATAGGTGCAGGAGTGAGAGTGAGGGGTTCCTACACTTGGTGCGGTGTCTGAGGTAATACAGAAATACTGGACGGAAGTTTTAGCGGCTGTGTCCAAGATGACCAGATCTCACGTCCCAATATCGCCTATTGTCACATTGTTAAGACATACGGAAGAACTGCCACCGATGCATAGGAATTTCACTGCATTGAGTATTTTATAGGCAAAAAGGTGAGTGGCGTGTAGGTGGGGCTGGGGACATGCCCCCAAATTTAAGGAGTGGATTACTGATTTGATATTCTGTAAGGATCAACTTACCAAATATGCTGAGCTGTTGCCATCCTCATCATGCCCCAAGGATATTTGGGATCCACTGCTGGCATACTTGAGCTACCAGACTGATTGAACACCTATGGGTGCCCTGTTTTCGCCCCCTGCACTGGTCAATGCTCTGCGCAAATGGTGGATGTGTGTTGGCTCAATCTTCAATAGTTAAGTAAGGTATTACTGCACAGGAGTTGAGTAGGTACCTACCGCTGAATCACGTAGTAGTCTGCATTGCGGCAAACGCCATTTCAGCATTTGAACATTGTTCTGGACCGTCTCTGCTGTGGTATAAGATACTGACATCATTGTGTAGTTCAAGTATACTTAGAGTTTGATGTGTACCAATTGCAAGTGACCCCGCTTTGTACAAATGTCATATGTTATACGCTTTTAAATTCATGTGATGTACTGCCGTGTATCTTTAATAAAATTCAATTTAAAAATATTCAGAAAATTATGGAGCCTACGGTATCCAAGGTACTGTGATCTATCATGTTAGAATCCTTTCTATTGGTAAGAATGAGCATTTGTTGGAAAAGTCACCCATTCCTCAGTACTAATATACGCAGTTGTGATAAATGCTTTTTCTGATTAATTGAGATGATCTGTAGACGATTGCATAGTTGGGATTGTAGGAAATTAGGTTACTGGTTGAGGGGGGTGAAACCCTACTCAAGCAGCAATCACAACTCTTGTCAGGGTGACACACAAGCAGACCTGAAATTAACCTGAGCTCAACCCTTGTAGCTTGGCACAAAGCAATTAAGCTTAACTTAGAGTTAATGTGTAACGTATTTTTGCAGCACTTTAAACAGAAATAAATTGAAAACACAGTGCAAGAGAAATCCCACACCAATTTTGAAGAATAAAGTAAACTTTGATAAATTATTAGTGACCAAAACCACAAAAATTCATTATTAGAACCAGAGGAATGCATAAGATATAGGGAGAAATAGGGCATACAAACATAAAGTGCCAACTGTTGTTATATGGTCACGCCGGACTGGGTCAAACTCACAAGTTTAGGTGACCTTGATGTAGCACGGGCCAGTTACAAGGGCCAGTTAGGCCAGCTGAACAAAGTACCTTAAATCCTGGTACGCGGTCAGCAGAATGCTGCTTTGTGATGCCTTGTGCCAACCGGCATTGGTTCAGAGGAGTTGCATGGTCCATGATGTTAGGTCCTGTATTGGGTTACTTTGGACTACGTTGGTTCTGATGAAACTGTGTGATGAGGCTTTGCAAGGCTTTGCATCGAGTCACATCAGTTCTGATGAACTGGGAGCTTGAAGCGATGCTCTGGGGAACTCCATGTCACCCAGCGTCTTTTTTCCGATGAAGCTTGTAAGAGTATTGCAAGGCTTTGATGGGCTTTGCTTCGCATCACACCAGTTTTGTGAAGACTACAGCTGGCTGGCAAAGCACATCTATCACCAATTCTAAGGTGCCTTTTCTGTTCCTGGGGCTCTGATTGGGAGGTCAGCCAACAAGCCCTTGGAAACTCTTGGTTGGCACTGTGTTCAAGATGCAGGTTGAGTCCTTTTCACTCAGGCAGTAAGTCAGCAGAGAACAAGGACAGCAGATTAGCAAGCCTTCTTGAAGCAGAGCCATGCAGCAGCCCTACTGAGTCTTCCACGGGTCCAGAGGTATACTGAAGAGTTGGGTCTGAGGGTCTAATATTTATAACTGGTGCCATATTTAAAATAGGAGAAGGTTCTGGAGGTTTTCACACCCATAGGTGCTTGGAATTTCCTACCTCCTTGCCGCGGCCATAGCTCGTCTGGGGACACAAAAGACTAGTGTTATACCCCTTGTGAGTGTGCTCAGGCAGAGCCTTTGTGATGTACAAGTGTAGCAGGTGACAGTTCCTTCCCGTCATCAAGGCAGAGATGGCCCATCCTGCCAACAACTATTCCCCTTCAGTCTCAATGTCTGGGAGCAATGCACAAGGACCAACTGCCAGCTGCACCTGTCCCTGGGACCCAGGATGCAGGCTGCAGCCATCAAATGGTTAGGACAAGAAAATCTCCTCTTTCTAAATGTGCTGTGCAAACAAATGATGGACGGAATAGTCAAGAAATCAAATATTCACCCCCAGTCAAAAGATCTGGGTTAAATCCATTCTTTTGCTCACCATGCCAGGCCAGTTTGGACCAGCCATATGCAAATGATGGGTGATACTCCAAAACCGGTCCCAGGATGCTTGTTTCTAGTCCAGGGAGGGCCTGGTCGTGCTGTTCAGGTTGGACTGTTCCCATGGGGAGCAGGGTCAAGACTGATTTGCATATGGCTGTGCCCAAGCTTGGGTGGCATGGTAAGCAAAGAAATGATGGGTTAAAACTAGATCTGTGACTGGGGTGAATGCTTTGATTGGTTCAGCATTCGGTCCATCTTCTGTTTTTGTTGCGTGTGTTACCCTTAGTGGTAAGGGTATGCTCAGACGTGGGTCCAGAGCTCACAGTGCCACTGGATTCAAGCTGATGAGTGGTGATACCCCAGACCTGATTCCGGGATGCTTGTTTCTGGTCTAGTGATGACCTGGCCCAGCCCCACCGGTTCAATTATGTTTTCCGGCAGACACACCCTGTATAGTCATGCTGTACATGGTGATATTTTTATGTTTGGTTTTTGATTTTGATTTACTACAAATATTTATAAATTATATACAACCTTATAGTGCCATTCAGCCATATCTCTTCATCCGTTGGCATGTTTGGTTAGTTTCATTGGTTTCTTTCAGCTATTTTTTTCCTTTTATTTACATCTGCACTCATGCTACATGACCGTTCCCTGTGTACTTCTCTGATGCTTATGTACTTGTGCCTGCTATAAAAAAAACTGTGAAATAAACTGATAACAATTATCATATGCTACGTCTAGTGCATCGCCACAGAAAAGCTTCCAAAACCCTCGCTCTCTAGTTCATAACATTGAATACAGTCTCGATGTTTGCCAATTAAATTCAGTGTTGTTAGCCCAGATTACATGACTTTAGAAATTAGTAGAGGGGACCACAGGAGGGGGAGGGGGGGGGGGTGTCCACAGATACAGTGATGATTCGCTCCTATTTAAATTTCGTCTTAATTATTGATTTGAGGGATGAACTTGTCACGCCATGTTTGCAGAACCACAGATAAAGCGTATTTAAAGCATGAAAGCTTGTTACTAGGGATTGATTGCGTTTGCGATATTTTACGGCTAATGAATGGGTAATGGAGAGAAGTCACGCGCAGGAGCAGCTGCAGACTTTGATAAAGAAGGAGTGATGGGGAGAAGACGACGATTCTGATGTTTTGACCTCGAGGACAGCCTGCGTGTCGAATAAGGGAAAGTAATGTAAAATCGACCAGATGCCACAAACTATTGGATGATACATCACATTAAAGCAATTCAGCTGTCAAACAGGTTTAGATTTGATTAAACGGTGGGTCGAGGTCTCCATCCAACATGTTCTATTTTTCACAATTAGAAGGTTTAGAAGTGTCATATGTTGACACGGTGTCACTTGGAGGCGTTGGGGACTTTCGGGTCGAGTAAAAGGCATATCTAAACATGTAACGGGCAAGCCTAAATTTTGAGGGACATACTTGCTTTGCTTATTTCATTTTTAGAGACAAAACATTTGGAAATTCAACAAACTTCATTGTTTATTTTCCCTCACTGAGAGGTGATTTTGTGTTTTTTCATGTGAACATTAGAATGTTGGGAGCTCCTCTTTGTGTTTGTCCCTTTTTAATTTAGAACATTCGGCTATCAATAGTAGGAATGTTTATTTACCTTTCAATGGCATGGAATATTGTTGACAGCCTGATTATATTGTGATGTATGGCAATAAATCGGTCTGAAATAACCCACATATCTGCAAGTGATACTTTGAACAAGGCAATGATTTGCACAAGCTAGTGGGCCACACTCAAAGATAGGCTAACAGCATATATTTTTTCACACAAAATGTACATCTGTAGATTTACTCCAAAGTAAATCTCCTCCTGCACCTAGCTGTAAATTGCCGCTTTCATTCGATTCACCATTTTATGCATAGATTTACAATTTAGGGCCTGATTACGATGTTGCTTACTACTCTTTTATTACCTTTAGGGCTGTAGTAACTTTAGAAATGTAGAGGCCCGATTCACAAAAGTAATCTGAGACAAAATCCTAACTTTACAACTTTCGGTATTCACAAAAGTAATTTAGGAGTAGTAAAGTTAGGATTTTGTCTAAGTTTGTCTTAAGTTTTGGTCTTAAGACAAAATCCTAACTTAAGTTAAACTTAAGTTAGGATTTTGTCTTAAGACCGATACTTTACTACTCCTAAATGCCCTTTGTGAATACCGAAAGTCGTAAAGTTAGGATTTTGTCTCAGATTACTTTTGTGAATCAGGCCCGTAGATTACGAATAGCAATGTGTTTACTTTTTTGTGGGCCGGTTGTTGAGGTAGTCTGTTCCTTTTTAAACCTTTCCTTACTTTTTCTCTAATCTTCTGCCATTTTTGTAGCAGATCCACCAATTCCTCCCACATGTACTATTGAGCAGCAAACTGACATGCATAGAGATCTCCCCACAGCAATGATAGGAGAGGTGGAGGCAAAGATTGCAACTCATAGGTTTGTGAATTGCATTTTGTAGTAAGTAGCACTACTGTAATACTGCTTTATGTACTCCAAAATGCCGTTGTTTGTGAATCAGGCCCATCATAATCTCTATAATGCTTGAATCGTGTTGCTATATAGTAATAGTGCCTAAGAGGAGAAGAAAAGGAGATTGAGCTTGGGCACGTTTGCCAGGAACTACGGGAGAAAAGCACCTTTAGGGTCCCTGGAGTTCTCCCCCTTCCTTCCCTTGTGGTTGTTGTTGCCAAATGACAGCTATGCCAGGACCAGGTTCTGATGCTCTTGATACAGTTGGCATTCAGGTGCAGTAGGCAATCCAAAGGCAAAGTGGTGTGAGTGGAGATCACTGGGGCTTTCTTTGCCTAGGTCAGAGTGGTTAGAATGTGTAGAACTATAATCCTTTGCTGTCTGCTTTCCCCCACATAAGATATTTTTTTTTAAATGTGCAAATTTATAGTAAATTGAAACACTTTTGCAAATTTTCTTGAAGTTTGTTGAAGCAAAGCCCTCCATATTCATGCACATCTAAGTTGCATCTTTTGTGTGGTGTGCACTAAAGTACCATGCGATGAATCCTGGCAAGGTGGATATCTTGAAGGATGGGTTGTAATAATCAGAAATATATCTCAGGGCTAAGATTCTGGTGAATTTGTTACTAATTGTTCAGTATAATAGACCAATAGAAGCAGTCTTGCATCAAGAAAGTAGACAAACCCCAGCTCCAGTGTCACTGGCAATAAGGGAGGCTGAGAGAATAATGAACTTTAACAAGGATTAACAATTTACTAGCCCATGTTTCCTGTAAGCAAACTATATTACGGCCCAGGAACTTGCCAGTCAGATGCCTAAGGCTGTCTGTCGTTTTTTCTCAAGGCATCAGGATTCACGTTGCGGACTTGGCAAGGGCAGCCATGGGGGAGAGGGTGTGGTCCATCGGCTAAACTGCCGACTTTGGTATTGGAAACCAGGGTTCGAGCCTCGAGGTCGCGTCCACATCCTGTGATTCTGGGCAAATCACTTAATCTCCCGTCCCTGAACGTGTAATGTAAATACGGTGCTCATGTGAAGCGCTCCAATATCTTCGGGTCGAGTCCGCGCTATATAAATATGCCCAAAAAAATAAAAAGCCAGAGTGAGGAAGCAGCAGTCGCAAACCTCCAGAAAACAACAGGGATCCCTCCTGTCACCCGAGATCGCCGCTGTGGCCCGGTAAGCTTTTTTTATGATGGTGTGTTTGTATGTATGAATGTATGTGTCCTAGTGTATGCGTGCTGTGAGTATGTTTGTGTGTGGGTATGTGTTTGTGAATGGTGGGTGTATGTGTACGTGCTTTTGAATGCATGGGTAAGTGGGTGTGCATGCAAATGGGTGAGTGGGAGTTAGCATGTGTGTGTATATGCAGCCTGACTGCCCCACCCCGTACCTGCTCAAGTAACCAACTGTCATTGGATGAATGATTGCTCAGGGTTGTAAGGTATCACTGAAGCTTGCAGAGTCATGCATGCCCCAGTAGGGCAATCAGCAGCCTTCATTTCAGGACACAGACACGCTTTTAGCACCTCGAGGTCGCCGGGCTGCACCTGCACCTCCGATATATTATAGTTAAAAGCAAGGGAGATTTGGGTCACGTGACGCTGCGGCTGCATGTAATTGGTCTGTCGGTTTTGTCAAGACTATACACCACAGACCTCTGTCACAGCACTAAATGACATTGGTTGCTGTGTTGGAATGAATTGAACAAGCTTGCTTTCGGCAACTACATCCTATATTTGTAAAGCTTCTACGTATAATTGACAGGAAAGCCATGCATGAAGAGCTAGTCAAAGGGCACACAGCCGTACTGTACAGCGGATAACATTTCAGCAGCATCTGCAATCACGCCAAGTTATTGCTTTGGATTCCTAGAGGTCTCCACAACTCCAAACAAACATAATTTTTCAGGTTATATCCACTTTTCCGAATTGCATTCGGTCCTCTGTCGTCCAACCTGCACTGCACTGACGCAAGTGTGCACTTTCCCTCAAGCCTAGATGTCGGTACGTTTCAGCCTGTTTTTTTTCTCTTTACTATGGAGTAGTTTCCAAGCGGACATAAAACACTCACTGTTATCTAAACTGCCCTTGGTTGTTAGCTTCCATTCCTAAGTAAAGCTGAAATAATGGTTCGTATTTTCCGATCTGTATTTTTATCAATCGGAAGGAATAACTAGAAGAGAGTTTTTTTCTTCTAAAAGTAACGCTTGTTATGTTATGTTGTTATGTTGTTACTGATTTTTGTACCGCGCACAGCTGCCCCAGCAAAGGGGCGTCCTGGCGCCAAAGGTGAACACAACAACACAGCATGCCAAGGGATTACTTTGTTTTATTAAAAAGGAACGTTTTAATAGCCCCTCTAAACCTGGTTAAATCTTCCACAGCACGGATGTCAACGGGAAGGGCGTTCCAGAGCTGGGCCGCTATCACTCGGAAGGAGCGGCCACCTGTCCTATTCAGCCGAAAGCGTGGAACAACAGCCAAGTTCTGGCCCAAGGATCTCAACGAGCGAGAGGGAATGTACGGGGTAAGGAGATTCATAAGGATAGGAGGGGCCAAGCCTCTTAAAATTTTGAAGGCCAGGCACAACACCTTAAACTCAATACGCCGCACAACAGGTAGCCAGTGAAGAGTGTACAGTACTCCGGACACTGAGCAGCGTTTGGGCAACCCAAATATTGCTCTTGCGGCAGCATTCTGCACTCGTTGTAACCGCGCAAGTTCAGCCTTGTTCGTGCCTGCAAGCAGCGAACTGGCATAGTCTATTCTGGAAAGAACCGAGGCCTGGACCACCAGCTGTCTTGTACTGGCGTCGAAAAATTTGAGCACCGGCCTAATGCTCCTGATAATGCCAAAACAAGAGGCAGCTACCTTCTTCGTATGGCAGGTGTAACTAAGTGCCGGGTCCAGCCAAACCCCGAGGTTCTTTAACTCAACTACAGGAGAGGGGATCAAACCTAACTCGGAAGGCCACCAACTTTCATTCCAACAGCCAGAACGCGAACCAAACACCATCACCTCTGTCTTCTTGGTGTTCAATTGGAGACAGTTTTGATTCATCCAATTGGCCACCGAACGCATCCCCTCACAGAAGTTGCGGGCATCCATAGCTGAGTCCCCACTTAGTGTGACCGCCAGCTGCGTGTCATCCGCATAGGAAACCATTGTCAGGCCCCAGCTTTTGACAATAGCAGCCAGCGGCCTCACATAAAGATTAAAAAGAGTGGGGCTCAGAGATGAACCCTGAGGGACCCCCAGCGTAAGCTGGTGAGAGGTGGACTTACCGGGTGGTATTGCTACCCGGAAGGATCTGTTGGAGAGAAAGGAGCGGAACCAGCCTAACGCCAGACCCCTAACCCCCGCTTCCTCTAACCGCCGCATCAAGATGTCATGGGACACCGTATCGAAGGCGGCACTCAGGTCTAACAAAAGGAGTGCCGCTGTGTGTCCGGTGTCCAGCACGGAGCGCAGATGTTCAGCCATATATAGCAAGGCAGTCTCCGTGCTGTGGGCTTTACGGAAACCATTTTGCGTGGGGTCCAAGATATTAGCTTTATCCAGATGGTCCGTCAGGATCCCATTCACATGAGTTTCGATGACTTTGGCAGCCCACGGCAACAAGGAGATGGGGCGGTAGTTCTCAGGTTTAGTGGGGTCGAGGGTGGGCTTTTTCAAGATGGGAGTAACTACCGCTTCCTTCCACTTGATAGGAACAATCGCTGACCCCAGGGACATATTAATAAGGGAAAGCAAGGGAGCACGACATGTATCCTGCAGGTTTTGAAATAAGGCCGGTTTGAGGGGGTCTGCCGGGGAGCCAGATTTAATTTTTTGGCTCAAGAAGTCAAAGCCCTCCTCTGATAGGGGGGCTAGACAGTCCAAGATCACATCCTTGAACTCGGGGCAATCAACTGGCGTCAAACCGTGCTTGGCGGTAGGGAAGGTTTGATAGATAGCTTGCACCTTCTGCACAAAGAACAAAGCCAGGCGCTCACAATGGGAGTCTGTGCATATTTCAGCCGCAGGGGTCCTCTTAGTTATAAGGTCCTTTAGGACCTTAAAGATTACTTTGGAGGGGTTCGGGCTATTCCGAAACTCCTGCGCATAGAAAGCTGCGCGTGTACGACACACCGCTCTGTGGTATGCCTTAGAGACAGTAAGGTAGCAGATCTTAAGCGCGGGATCATAGGCTTTCCTCCATCGCCTTTCCGCTTGCCTACATTCTCTCTTGAGAGACGCCAGTGTCTCATCATACCACGGGCTATGGGCCTTAGTCCGGCAATTGGAACGTACACAGGGAATTAGAGAGTCCAAAGCCGAACCAATCCAAGTGCAGAATGCATCATACCCACTGTCCACGTCAGCAAGGAGGGGTAGAGGACTATTTCCTAAAAAACTATAAAAATCATCAAGCTTTAATTTACACCACTGGCGGGACAGAGATGTTTTATTCTGAGTCACGTACAGAGGGTCTGCCACAGGGAGAACTGCTTTCACCAACATATGATCTGTCCAGGCCAGCTGGGCGGGGTGACCTAGAGTAATCTCCTCTAAGGAAGTGAAAAACGGGTCCAGTATATGACCCCCAGAATGGGAGGGGGACATCACTCTCTGTGTAAGCTGCAAAGCTTCCAGATCTGCAAGACAGCTCCTAATAGGGGCTTGGGAGGGACAATCAAAATGCAAATTAAGGTCGCCAACCACATTAAAATTTGCACAGCCGAGAGCTTCTATACTAATGACGTCCGGGAGAGCAGCCCTAAATGCCGCATCGCAGCCCGGAGGCCGGTATATTAACAGACCTGAAAAACTAAAACAAGGAGATAGCGAAATTCTGAAACGAGCACATTCACAGCCTGGAAGTGTTAATGCTTTCCATTCGCATGGAAATCGCCGTTTCACTGCCATAGCAATCCCGCCGCCTCTCGAACCGCGGTTGAGCGTTACCACGGTATACTCAGGGGGGAAGGCAAGATTTAAAATCGCAGTGTCGTCGTCTTGTAGCCATGTCTCAGTCATAAACATCACGTCAGGGGAGTCATTGGTGACCATGTCAAAGATCTCCGCCTGATGTTTAACCAGAGATCTGACATTTAGGCTGTATATGCTGGCCGTGTTCCCCTCCAGCGCGCTCAATTGCCGAGCTGAAATAAGGCTGGAGCGAATGCGAGCTGGGGGCGACAAATGCCAGCAACAACAGGTACACCGATAAGGACCCCTTAATGGTGCTACAGGCGGAAAAGGACAGACGACGCAGAGGTCACGAATGGCCAATAGGTCAGCTCTACCATACCTATAGGACGAAGTAGCCATAGTTAAAATGAAGAGTCTGCCGCGCCCTGCGCCTCCTTAGCGCAGACGGGCGCAGACGGGCGCAGACGGGCGCAGACGGGCAGGACTCTGGCTTGACTCAGGCGCGAGTCAGGCGCTACCGCTGCGCGTCACCGCTGCGCGCCAGTACGAGCTTTAAGTAGGCAGAGAGGCGTAGCAGCGGCGCTGGAGCGCTAACCCCAGAGCCCAGGATGTGCAATTCGCCCTCAGCAAGATGGCGGCGGCGCGTCACGTGACCCCGTGACCCCAGGACCCGCAAAATGCGGTGATGTAAACAATTATGATGCGAGCAAGGGCCAGGGGGGGGGCGCAGCTTTCCTAAAAGCAGGGGAAACGAACTAAAATGAAATAATATCAAAACCGGGAGGGTTAAAAGTTCCTTAAGCAGGCACTACAGTGCGCGCAGCGCGAAGCCCTCGCACAGCGTGGTGGTTACCTTTAGAAGGCAGACACACCTCCTCACTCACCTTAAGTAGGCAGAGAGGCGTAGCAGCGGCGCTGGAGCGCTAACCCCAGAGCCCAGGATGTGCAATTCGCCCTCAGCAAGATGGCGGCGGCGCGTCACGTGACCCCGTGACCCCAGGACCCGCAAAATGCGGTGATGTAAACAATTATGATGCGAGCAAGGGCCAGGGGGGGGGCGCAGCTTTCCTAAAAGCAGGGGAAACGAACTAAAATGAAATAATATCAAAACCGGGAGGGTTAAAAGTTCCTTAAGCAGGCACTACAGTGCGCGCAGCGCGAAGCCCTCGCACAGCGTGGTGGTTACCTTTAGAAGGCAGACACACCTCCTCACTCACCTTAAGTAGGCAGAGAGGCGTAGCAGCGGCGCTGGAGCGCTAACCCCAGAGCCCAGGATGTGCAATTCGCCCTCAGCAAGATGGCGGCGGCGCGTCACGTGACCCCGTGACCCCAGGACCCGCAAAATGCGGTGATGTAAACAATTATGATGCGAGCAAGGGCCAGGGGGGGGGCGCAGCTTTCCTAAAAGCAGGGGAAACGAACTAAAATGAAATAATATCAAAACCGGGAGGGTTAAAAGTTCCTTAAGCAGGCACTACAGTGCGCGCAGCGCGAAGCCCTCGCACAGCGTGGTGGTATAATTTGAGCTGGTGGTTTCTGGTGCTGGGCACTGGCACTTAATTATCAACAAAGGGGCTTGTGGCAGTCTGCCACAAGGCGGTGCTGTTTGGCTAATTTAGAGATGTTAGACCTGGCACCTTGGCGTGAGTTTCCCTTCCACTTTTTGCTGATGTGCCTCATTGTGTTTTGTTGGTGTTAGCTGCTCAGAGCACTGTGACACTGCTGATCAGTGCCACAGTGCAAGTGCTCCCTTTTAAAAATGTATACATTGATTGGTGTCCATGATTGGTTCATTTGGTTTACTGTCAGCCCCTAGTAAAGTGCACCAGGAGTGCCAGGGCTTGTAAATACAAATGCTGCTGGTGGGCTTGCAGCACTGGTTGTGCCACCCACAGAAGCGGCCTAGTAAAATGTGTCTAGGATCTGCCATTGCAGACCCTGCGCACGGTCTGGTACCGTCGCGCTGACTGCGCAAGTGCACCCACTTGCCAGTCCCTAAACCTTCCCTTAACTTCATATTAGTCACCCCTCTGGTAGGCCCAAGGGCAGGGTGCATTGTAGGCATAAGGTAGGACATGCCCTGATGTGTGTGGCATGTCCTAATAGTGAATTACAGCCATTTTCGTTTTTCACTATTGAAGGCTACCTGCTCTCCATAGGCCAGAATGGGCTGCTGGAATTACTACACCCTGTAATCCCAGTGGACTCATAGAGCATGGTAGAAAGTCATGTTTAGTATGCCTGAACTCAGAATAATAAAATACTTCTTTTAGTAAAGTTTATTTTAATATCCTGCGTTTGTAAATACTACTTTTAGAAAGTTAGTATTTAATGATCTGGCCATTCAGTCCGCCTCTGCGCTGGGTGTGTGTGTTCTGCCCAGCAACAGTAAGGAGCAGGGTTGGGGAATTCCAAGAGACAGGCTGGCTGCCAGGTGGTGGGTAGAGAGATTACACCAGTAAGGGTGGGATCCAGTGGTGGCAGCAGATGTGTGTCCAGTGCATGTATTCCCATTCCCAGTTCCCGGGGTAGTGGTACCTGTGTCACGTGGTGGTCAGGTTGAGAAATCAGGGGCGGTAGAAACTGTCTCACCAGTCTTGGGAGGGGTTTGGGGATGAATGTGTAATGCGCTGGATGAATGTGAATGTCCCATTCCCAATTCCCGGAGTAATAGTACCTGTGTCACGTGGTGGTCAGGTTGAGAAATCAGGGGCGGTAGAAACTGTCTTACTAGTCTGGGGGGTGTGTGTGTGTGGATGAATGGTGGGAGTTCTCTGAAATAAGGAGCTTGCTGAATACTTTGGTGTGAATTCTCTGAAATAAGGAGCATGCTGGTTGATTGGGTGTGAGTTCTCTGGGATAGGGAGCTTGCATTGGGGAGTGATTCCAAAAGTAGTGGCTGAGGTGTCTTCCAGCCTAGCGTGGTGGAAGAGGTTCAGAGTAGCCCACCTAGGTCTTGGTGTAGGGGCTCACGTCCTGTCTCTGCAGAGAAGGAGTGGGTGGGACTGCGTGTCTCCAGGTGCCCGAAACCCAGTCTCAGGGCCTGGATGGTTTCTTTAGGGAACATCAGGTCGGGGGCCTAGGCTGTACCAATAGGTCATTTGAGGAGGATCTCCCACTGTCTAGAGGACGTGGAGTGTCTGTAATCAGAGCTCCAGTAGTCCTGGTGTCTGGCGGTACCGCTCCAGTTGGGAGGGTGCGGAAGTCCAGAGGGAGGGGTGAGAGGGGGAGGGATTCCCCAGTGGGAACCAGTAGGTCAGGGACCAGCCGGGAGGGCTGAGTCGCCACTGAGTGACCGTGGTGTCGCCACTTCTGTCCTGGGGGGTCTGCACGCACTGTCAGAGGGACAGGAGGTAGTGAGATCAGCGCCAGGCAGACTGTCACACGACCCATTAGTTATGTGTCACCCTTGTTAAGTCCTGGTTCGCCAGGCATCTGACCAAAGGGTACGTCCCTCGGTTGGGGAGCCAGTAGTCGGTGTTTCCGGATCTGGACGTAAGGGCAGCTGTAGTCCTGAGGGCAGGTGGGGCTCATCTTAAGTGAAGAGACCCTGCTCTACAGTGGAAGGGGGTGCAGAGGGAGGGAGTCCTCGCCTCTGACCCCTTGGATCCCAGGTGATAGACCAGTTGGTGGAGAGAGGTCCTGAACTGGTGGGAGAGTTGTGTTCTGGTGGGTGCTTCCCTGGGAGGGTGCGGAACCCCAGAAGTAGAGGTAGGGTGGGGCATTCTTGCCCGTGACCTCTGGTCAGCCTGAGGGTGCGGACCCTAGGTTGAAGGATTAGTGGTAGTTGGGAACTACACTGAGAGGGAGAGTGGAGAATGGCTTGTATGCCAGGGGTTACTACCCCCCACTCTGGGTTTGGCAAGGACCAGTGGTATCTGGGTGGCCTAGGGCCTGGTCCTGGCCGTGGACAACTAGGTAGTACTAGTGGGGTAGCCCAGTTGGGCCTGAGTTTTTTTCCGGTTGTTTCTTTTCAGATGGAACCATGCTGATTGAGAATGGCGTAGAACCGGAGAGTGTCCCTGCAGTGCGGGCCTGCGTCCGTGTTCTATCGCCCCAAGCAGGGAAGACCATCACGGTGGTGATTGGTCTGCCCTGCGTTTTGGCTGGAAGGGGGTTGTGTTGGACTTGGCCCTTCTGGCCGGTTCACCCCTGAACTTTTTGCTTTTATTGGTGACTTGTGTTAGTGATTTTTGGTTTCTGCGCACTTTGTCTGTGTCCCAGAGTAAAGTGCGTGCGCACTCTGCGTGCATGTGGTGAGATAGGCCTGCCCTCCCATAGGAATGCATGGGGAATGTATGTGTCCCTGGTAGTTCCTGATGCGTGGGGTGTGCAGGCTCGAGTTTGGTATGTGCGGACTCGTGTGATCGAATGCTGCACGATGATGTGTGCGGCGTGCATGTACCTAGTGTGGAAGTGCCACTTCTAGAAGTGGGCACTTCGGTGTGCAGTGTAAAATGTGTGCCTTGTCTGGCGATTGGCTGGTTGAGGTCATGTGACAGGCCAGGGAATCCCCAGAGTCAGGATGAGTCACCCAGTGGTGAATGGGAAGATCAGCAGCTAGATGGGTGGGAGGAGTACACCTGGGTCCTGAATAGGGCTGGGCTTTCCCCACACAATGCTGGCTCCGCCCCCTGTGGTGCGACTGATGACCCTGGCCTGTCCTCTGAATAGGGAGAGGGGCTGAGCAAAACAAAGTGCTCAGGAACCAGTTGTAACTGGTTCGCCCCTTCCCTGCACCTTGAGACAAAGGATTAGGTGTATAAAAAGGGGCTGTGTCCCCTTACAGGTTGTTTTCTTTTTGGATCCTGACAGGGGGGGGCTTGCTGCTGGTGGAGCCCAGGAGGGACCGCCATGGGGGCTACCTCCCTGCTGGAGGGCCCTGTGTGCTGGCCCCTGGGCCCTACCTTGCCCCCTGGATGCCCTCAGGACCTTGGGGACCTTTTTGCTGGTCCTGTTGCTTTACCAAGGCTTGTTAGCCTGCCAAGCGCCCTGGGAGCGCGTGGGCCTCGCCGAACGGCGCTGCACGACGGGCGAGGAGGGAATCCCCAGCCTAGGGATTCCCCCATGGTGTGTGCCTTGCGGGTGCCCACCCCGCGTATTTGATTGCTTAGGGTGCGCAGGTGCCCACCCTGTGTCTTCGTTTTTATTGCCTAATTAATGCGGGTGCCCACCCCGCGCTTTAGCCTCTTTAATTGATCACCTGATCTCGCGGGTGCCCACCCCGCATGGCCACCTGTTGTCTTGGCTCGCGGAAGCCCGCCCCGCTTATTGCCTTATCTCCATGGCGGGAGCCCACCCCGCTTACTTGTGCCATCGCGGGTGCCCACTGCAGAGTCCCGGGTCCCAGGAGGGGGCCCGGGTAAAGTAGAAGATGCCGCAGAGGGGAGACGCCGCCTCCCAGGCAAACGGTGAGTGCGGGCGTCCCCCTCCTCTGCTACGTGCAGTTTTCTTTATTACAGAGCCGAGAAGGCTCCAACGAAGGGCTCATGTATGTTGGTTTTGAGCGCCAGGGCGCTCCAAAGGGGGCAGAAGTATTTCTGAGACCTGAGTGGCTCCCACCCCGGTGCAAGTTGGTTCCCGAGCCTGCGTGGCTCCAACGACGGGCATGAGAGTTTACAGAGCCTACGAGGCTCCAACGCTGGGTGCCAGTTCCTCGTGTGGGGACATGTTCTTTTCAGAGCCCTGAGGCTCCAACGAAGGGGCCATCATTCTTGTTCAAGAGTCCCCCGAGTGGGACTCCAACGACTTGGGCATCATTATTCTGAGAGCCCCAGATGGCTCCACCGAAGGGGGCATAGTTGTTCTAGAGCCTAGAGGGCTCCAAGGATTGGCGCAGTTTGTTTTGAAGGGCTAATGAGAGCCCCCTGCCGCTATTTGCCTTCACCAGCTGCGCAGCACTTAGTGCCAGCTGCAGCGTTTAGGCCCTGTGCTTGTCCCCAGCTCCTCAGCAAGTAGTGGGCAGCTGCTACATTTAGGTTCTGGTGCAACCTGGACTATAATGTGATTTTGGTGCTAGGAAATGTACTGGGTAGTATGTTTTGCGCACCCTGTGTTCGTGCTTATGGGGTTAGGAAATGTACTGTGTATAGTATGTTTTGCGCACCCCATATTTCATACCTCTAGATAGGATTTCTGCCTAGGCGGTTGTTTTACCCGGTTAGGTTGGTGTTAGGGAGATGGTACTTCCCTGTGCGATATACGCCCCTAGAGTAGTTATACTTAGGTGGTTAGGTCTAATGCGTTAAACTGAGAAATTGCATAAATGTGTTTATGCCCCTGTGATGGATGCAGGATAGGTTTTATACCTGATGCTAGTGTGATAACGCTGAGGTCATTATTGCGCCAGTAGTTACTGGTTGTGTTCTACAGTGCTAATTTGTGTTATGTTCTACATGTACATTTGGTGATTTGTGCTAATTCCGGACAGTGGTCCATGCGGCCCTGTCCCCTGTACATATAATCCCTTGTAATTCTGCCCGTGCCTGTTGGCACATTGTTGAGTGTGTGTTCTTATCTAATGTGTTTTGGTATAATACAAAGGTTATTTTTATATAATACCTTGTGTGGAGTTTCTTTTGTGGTGGGCCTTGGGTGTTGTTGCTGGGTGCGCGCGCAAACGCTTTACACATTGCCTCCGGGATAAGCCTGACTGCTCGTGCCAAGCTACCAAGGGGGTGAGCAGGGGTTATCTTTGGCGTGTAACTCCCCAGCCCTGACTAGAGTGGTGGTTTCTGCCTGGCTTTGGCGCAAGCCCCAGCCAACCAGAAATCCCATTTCTAACAAGAGATGACCACAATAATAGTTTATTATCAATTCAACATACATTGAAAATTACTAATACCTGCCACCCAAGCATTTCTTATAGCTTTGGGGGCTTGAAATAGTGCGAATTGCCACCCTTGTAGTAGTGTAATGATTAGTAGTTGTGTTGTTACCATCATTGGCAGCATAACAGGGGCACAGTGTGGTGCAAGCTGCAGGGGCCTATAGACGAGAGCCCTGACACTGATTATTATACAAATTAAGCACTGCGTTTGTACAACCTTAGTTTTACTTAATTTCTCTTAAACCTGAGTTACGTGCTTATTTCAATCAAGTGTTGATCAAGATAGTCGTGTGTTTTTACTGTGGTGCACCAGTCAATGAGGGAGGCAAAGCCTCAGTGAAGTATCTATCACTAGTGCAGCAAGGGTAGAGGCACAGGGGCTCAGGGATCTGAGGGGCCCACTGCACCCAAATCATAGTTTTTTTCTTACTAACAAATGAAAAGATGAGGGCAAGTTTTCCTGTTTGCATTAGGGCCCATGGCACCAATACTGTTGTGTCTTCCAGGGACTACACGCGGAGACAGGTAAGTGAACATATACTTCTTTATTTCCTTTTGCTGCAGCTGTGCCCACATGCACGTCAGTCCCATGCCCTCATGTCCAGAATGCCCTCCCCACCCCCTGACCAGAAGTGGTGTCCGGTTCCTGTCCCCTCCCCACCAGTCGGGTACAGGGTCCTAGTGCCCTTTTGACCCAGGTCACTACATCTCCCTCTCTGTTGCAAGAAACGCGAGAGAAAGAGCGAGAGAGAGAGAGAGAGAGAGAGAGAGAGAAAAAAGAGAGAGAGAGAGAGAAAGAGAAAAAGAGATGGAGAGATATTTATTATCCCCATCATTACAATTCTTCAATCAGTCTTTTTGGCCTTTTGCTCACTCTTCTTGGACGAGTTCCTTCCTTTTCTTTCTGTGATCCCTCTTCTTGTCCCTCACCGTGGTCTGGTCTTCTTCCTTTGTTGTCTGTAGCTTCATGTCTTTCATGTGTGTCACTGTTCACTGCTGCAGTGTCCTCTCCGCCTTCATCCATGGTCTTCAGCCCCTTGAAGTGAGAACTGTTCCTTGTTATTTGGTAGGGGCCCGCCGCCGCAGTTATCATTGGCCCCTTGACATTTGTCACTGTTAGCGGTTCCTTTGAGAACGGACTGTCTGATTTTCTCAGTTGCCACTAATGCACCACTACTGAGTCCCCTTGCTTAAGGTGCAAAGGAGTGGCATGTTGCCACGCGTCGGCGTAAGCTTTCATCTTCTCTTTGGACTCCTGGTCTCTGACAGCAATGCTGCTGTGCTCTGGTGGCGCCGTTGCTTCTACTTGTGGTAGCCTCGTCCTGCTTGTCCTTCCCAGCACTAATTCAGCGGGACATCATCCCGTGGAGCTGTGGGGGTGTTTCGATAATCTCGTAGTACTTGACAGAGTGCTTGCCCTATTGATATCTGCACCAACTTTGTTCTTTGGACAGCCTTCTTTATGTTCCCCATGAACCTCTCCACCATGCCATTCGCTAGTGGCTCAGAGGCATTATCTTCCTGTGATGAATGCCTAGGTAGTCCATGAATTTTCGAAACTCCTCCCCTGAGAATGGAGGACGTTGTCGGTTTTTAATGTCTGTGGGGAGCCCCAGGCCGCGAATATGTCATCCAGTATTGGCAGTGTTGCGTTCGCCGATGTCGATGATATTTGTCATACTACAGGTAATCTTGAATATTCATCAATGATCACAAGCAAGTAGTTGCCCGTGTCCAAAGGCCCATAGAAGTCTGCTGCCAACATTGTCCACACTGCTCCTGGAAGTTCCGACATTTGTAACAGTTCAGGTTTTGCTGGCTGTCCTGTTGTTTGGCAGATGTGGCAATTCATGATAGTGTCCTCTACCATTCTGTCTAGGCCAAGGAACCATACTTTCTCCCGTAGCAATTTCTTTGTTGCGACCATGCCCCTGTGTGATTGATGTACCAAATTTACAGTTTGTCGACGTAGTGCACTTGGCATTACTATCCTTGTTCCTCTCATTATTATTCCGTTTTCTATCTCTGATAGTTCTTCATGTATCTTTTTGAATGCTAACATTTCCTCCTTGTTGACTCCTTCTCCCATGGTGCTGTTATTTTGAAGTGTCTCCGTCTCTGCTGTCTTGTCACCACTTTAACCGCTTGCATTGTGGCATCCCTCGCTGTTTCTCGCTCTAGTTCCGCTATTGTTATCGGTGCCGGAGTGTTCTGTCTTAGCACAAAATTTAGGTACTCTTCTGCTATTGATGCATTTTCAGGTGCCTGCGGTAAGGGGTGCTGTGACTTGTGGTCAGCCGGGTTGTGTTCTTTTCCCAGCTTGTGCACGGTCTTGAAATCATAGTCCATCAGTCTTATACCCCATCGCTCAATGCAAGGCGGTATCTTTGCATTTAGATTGCCATATATTGTCACCAGGGCCTGATGATAAGTTACGATGGTGAATGGTTTCACGTAGATCAACATGTGGTAGTGTTCTCACCCCCAACCACTGCTAGGCTTTCCTTTTCTGGCTGGGAGTATGCCCTTTCGATATCAGACAGACTTTTGCTTGCATATGCAACAGTTTTTCTTGGAGAATCCCTACCCAGCAGATGTTGTGCTAAAATTGCTCCTAGTCCGACCAGGCTGGCGTCCACCATCAGCTCCGTGCATAGGAATGGATCGAAATAATCAAGATGATCCACAGCTATTACAGCATGTCTGATGGCCTCAAATGCCCAATTGCATTCCTGTGTCCAGATGAATTTTCTGACCCTGCTTCGTTAGATCCCGAAGCGGTGTGCTCACTAACACAAAGGTGCCGATTACGATCCTGTAAAAACCGGGTACGAACCGTCGGACGGAGCATATTCTCCGTCCGACGCGTACCCGGTCGCAACAATATACAAACATGGAAGTACGATTCGCACGGAAATACTTTTTCCGTACGAATCGTACCAAACCCCGACCGACGAAAATAAACATACAAATGTGATCCGGGGAAGCGCCGACGTGACGTCGGGACGCACGCAGCCTGCCATTCACGAACCAGGAAGTATGATTCGCACCGACGTCATCCCGCACGGAGAATATTTTCCGGCAGCCAAAAACTGCCGGGAAATCAGGACGATGCGAACAAGGAGTACCTGCACGCGACGGACAGACAAGTGGTTGACGACGCGAACCGGCAACACAACAATACAGGTACGTCCCGTACCCACGCCTCAAGAGCGTGGGTACGAGTCGTACCATGCCCACACCTACGTCACCCCAACAATGGCGGGACGGCTGTACCCACGTGGCAAAGGCCTGGGTACGGCCCGCACAAGCATTCCACAGCGTGGGTACGGATATGTACGGTACGGACCGTACCCCCACCCCGTATGCATGGAGCGTACCCCCCACCCCAACAGTGTAAGTACGACCTGTACCCTCACCCGCGTATGTATGGAGCGTACCCCCACCCCAACCGTGTATGTACGACCCGTACCCTCACCGCGTACGTGTGGAGCGTACCCCCCATGCCAACAGTGTACGTACGGACCGTACCCCCACCCCGTATGCATGGAGCGTACCTCCCACCCCAACAGTGTAAGTACGACCCGTACCCTCACCCGCGTATGTATGGAGCGTACCCCCACCCCAACCATGTATGTACGACCCGTACCCTCACCCGTGTACGTATGGAGCGTACCCCCCATGCCAACAGTGTACGTACGGACCGTACACCCACCCCGTATGCATGGAGCATACCCCCCACCCCAACAGTGTAAGTACGACCCGTACCCTCACCGCATATGTATGGAGCGTACCCCCACCCCAAACGTGTATGTACGACCCGTACCCTCACCCGCGTACGTATGGAGTGTACTCCCCATGCCAACAGTGTATGTACTGACCGTACCCCCACCCCGTATGTATGGAGCGTACCCCCCGTGCCAACAGTGTACGTACGGACCGTACCCCCACCCCGTATGCATGGAGCGTACCCCCCACCCCAACAGTGTAAGTACGACCCGTACCCTCACCCGCGTATGTATGGAGCGTACTCCCACCCCAACCGTGTATGTACGACCCGTACCCTCACCCGCGTACGTATGGAGCGTACCCCCCATGCCAACAGTGTACGTACGGACCGTATCCCCACCCCGTATGCATGGAGCGTACCCCCCACCCCAACAGTGTAAGTACGACCCGTACCCTCACCCGCGTATGTATGGAGCGTACCCCCACCCCAACCGTGTATGTACGACCCGTACCCTCACCCGCGTACGTATGGAGTGTACCCCCCATGCCAACAGTGTATGTACGACCCGTACCCTCACCCGTGTACGTATGGAGCGTACCCCCCACCCCAACAGTGTATGTACAGACCGTACCCCCACCCCAACAGTGTATGTACGACCCGTACCCTCACCCGCGTATGTATGGAGCGTACCCCCCACCCCAACAGTGTATGTACGACCCGTACCCTCACCCGCGTATGCATGGAGCGAACCCACACCCGTGTATGTCCTAAGCGTACATATCCTGAAATAGGAGGGTTGGGTGAAGAGTCCTCCCAGCAGTGCCCAGACACAGGAGGGGTGGGTGCCTAACACTCCCAGCAGTGCCCAGACACAGGAGGGGTGTGTGCAGAGTCCTCCCAGCAGTGCCCAGACACAGGAGGGGTGTGTGCAGAGTCCTCCCAGCAGTGCCCAGACACAGGAGGGGTGGGTGCCTAACACTCACAGCAGTGCCCAGACACAGGAGGGGTGTGTGCAGAGTCCTCCCAGCAGTGCCCAGACACAGGAGGGGTGGGTGCCTAACACTCACAGCAGTGCCCAGACACAGGAGGGGTGTGGGCAGAGTCCTCCCAGCAGTGCCCAGACACAGGAGGGGTGTGTGCAGAGTCCTCCCAGCAGTGCCCAGACACAGGAGGGGTGGGTGCAGAGTCCTCCCAGCAGTGCCCAGACACAGGAGGGGTGTGTGCAGAGTCCTCCCAGCAGTGCCCAGACACAGGAGGGGTGGGTGCCTAACACTCACAGCAGTGCCCAGACACAGGAGGGGTGTGTGCAGAGTCCTCCCAGCAGTGCCCAGACACAGGAGGGGTGGGTGCCTAACACTCCCAGCAGTGCCCAGACTAAGGAGGGGTGTGTGCCTAACACTCACAGCAGTGCCCAGACACAGGAGGGGTGTGTGCAGAGTCCTCCCAGCAGTGCCCAGACACAGGAGGGGTGGGTGCCTAACACTCACAGCAGTGCCCAGACACAGGAGGGGTGTGTGCAGAGTCCTCCTAGTAGTGCCCAGACACAGGAGGGGTGGGTGCCTAACACTCCCAGCAGTGCCCAGACACAGGAGGGGTGGGTGCCTAACACTCACAGCAGTGCCCAGACACAGGAGGGGTGGGTGCCTAACACTCCCAGCAGTGCCCAGACACAGGAGGGGTGGGTGCCTAACACTCACAGCAGTGCCCCTGCAAAGAAAAGGGTGGAGTACCCACAGATCCAATGCCCACAAATGTCAGTCAGGTGCACAAAGATCCTGCAGTACATGTACCACATGTGTGTGAGGCTGGGAGTATACACATGCATAGCGCCGAAAAGAAAACATGTCCACATGAAGTCATGACAACAGTCTACATACACAAGTACAGTGACCACCAAGGACGCCACGAATGATGCAGGTGGAGACATCGCTCAGCATGCATGGCCCAAGTCTAACGAGTCCGTCACACACCCAGCCAATGTAGACACAGCTCAGCACCACATATTGGAAAGACCCTGCAGGGAAGATGTCAGGTTACACAGAGGAAGGAACACACCTTGGGACGATGTCACCATGCAGTAACTGCTTACATGAACAAAGTTATGTAGCCAACAGCTTGTGATGGCACACAGATACCAGGGTCCACCCTATGACCAGCACAAGACTACAATTCCCACACACCCAGCACATTATCACCACCCAAAATAATGGGGCAGGTCCACCAACAGCAATACCAGACAGACAGTAGTGTACTAAGGAAAAATAAATTGCTTTATTCAGCATCCAAAAATCTGTTTGTCCCTTGAAAGTTCAAAATGTACAATGCCCATAGGGCAATCCAAAGTTCAAATCCAGGTGGGGGACACAGTGGGACGCGTGTCCCCTAGCTTGCCTGCACAGTCAGACTCCTTCGTCTTCCAGAGGAGGGAGGGCATCATGTGGGGGGGAAGGACCAGGCACCGCAGGGACATGAGGGTGAAGGGTAGGCGTCGTGGGTGCAGGGATGGAGGACTCCACCACAGGGGGTGGGGCAGGGCCAAAGGCGGAGGCCAGGATGGCGCTGTACACCTTAGCAAGGTCCTCCAGCGACTCCCCTGCACCCGAAGGAACTACAGGCCCCAAGGAGGGGAGGGGGTCAGAGGGATGGGTCGCAGCGCCACTGGGGGAGGGTGTGGACAGGGGGGGGACTCAACCACCCTGACCGGGGACTCCCTTGACCGCTTGCGGGGTGGGGTGACTGTAGGGCTCAGGGACAGAGCGGCCATGAAGGAGTCTTTGCCAGATATGTGGCCAGGAGAGCTGAGGGGAGGGGATTTTGAGGGAGTGGATTTGGTGGAATGCGGACTCCCACTCTGGCTGCGTGTCTTACTTTTGCCCCCCGACCCAGTGGGTGTGCCTACTTCACCCTGTGTGTGCGTGCCAGGAGGTGTGCGTTTGACCTTCCCTGCTGGTGTGGTGCCTGTGTCTGTTGTGGTGGGTGCATGCTGACGTCTGGGTGTACGTGGGACAGGCATGGGAGTGGGAAGTGTGGATGGGTCAGGGGTAGGGGGTTGGACGAAGCGCTGCAGGAGACCCACTGCTGCAGTAGTGTCGAGTCAATGGACCTCAGCAAGTTGCGTTGGTCAGCCTGCGATGAGAGTATGCCTCCATGTTGTTCAGCACTTGGCTGTGGCCATGGAGGACATTAAGCATCGCAGCCTGACCAACCTGCAACTGCCGCTGGATGTCCACAGACTCGGCATTGGCAGCAGCAGTGGAGACAGGGGCAGGGGGTGCAGTGCCTGGCAGGAAGGAGACATGCGGTGACTGGGCACGCTGGGAAGGGACACGAGCAAGTGGGAGGCGGCTGATGGCAATGGAGGGGGCGGGGAGAGATGTTGTGCCGCTGTCAGCTGCTGGTGCAGCCTCCCCCCACTCGGAGAGATCATCCTCTGACCCGTCAGCTTCATATTCTGTGGTGGCAGTGGACAGGTCCTCGGCCTCACTCTCCTCCTCCTCAGTTCCACTCGATGTGCCAGGCACGATGTCACCGCTGGCACTGGTGCTCGGTCCCTCCGCTCCGTCTGTACTGATGTCTCCCTCCGTGTCCCCCGACGATGCTGTGGGCAAGGTGAAGAGACAGCAATTAATCATACACCTGTATTCATATGTCACATGAGTCCAATCTACATAGGTTACAGTGCATAGCCTGAAAAGAAAGATGAGTAACATCTTCAAAACAAGGTACATATGTAGGGCATGCAACACACAGTTGGTTGACCCACCATGCCACTGAAAAACTGTGGAGAGCATGACACAATAGCAAATGACATGAAATGGATTTTGACAGAGGAGCCAGGCCCTGGGGACAATCCAGCACTGCATCTGCACCACACAGCGTCGCCGAAAATAGGGATGAGCAGGGACCATATCCATGAACTTGAGGCACATGCTGCATAGGTAATACTGAAAACATGCCCACCATGACTGGCTCACTGCACCTTGAGTGTATGTCCAGACAAACATCACACACTGGCCAGACCTAGCAAGGAGATATCGGGTTTTGACATGTAGGCTTTGCCCGCACCAACCACCCCCTACATGAGACAATTAGTTGAGACACAGGAAGCACTTACATCTCTTAGTCTGGGTGAAATACACATGGGCTGCATAAATGCAAGATTGGACACCAAATACCCAAGGTGCGCCTGTCCAAATAATCATGTACAAATGGTCATCATCAGATGATTGTAACAAGACACACAGGCACTGGCCACCGTGAGTATGAACAAGGAAAATCAGGTCAGGCTGTACAGTGGACACTTGTACTACATTTTACGTCAATATACATGGTGCCAGGGGACAATGGCACAGAGCACAACCTATGCTGTGGACACTGAGAGTGTCCACATTTTGTGATGACACACATGACACCTAGGAAAATATGCCCCAGGGGACAGTAGTGGCCACACAACTCCATGGTCCTGAATGGGAATGACTGCAACACACGCCACCATCCCTGCACCATGCGTATTGCACACTCATGCACATCATGTCACAGGCCACAACATAGGACATGCGTGCTGTAAGGCATGACACTTGAGAGACTAACTCCCATGTCTGGACTCTGCATCAGTGCCAACTGACATGGAACCCACAAGTACTGAACTGGACAGGGCACAGGCAAGGTCCCAAAACCTGTTACACACCACCCCCACACATGATGCTACAGGCATTGTTCATGTGGATAAAGTGCCAGCCTAGATAACCTTGTGAAGGAGTGACTACACACAGACCAGGGAACACATTGCAAGGAGGGGAAGGGAGGCAGGAGAGCACCGCTATACTGTGGGTAACAGGATCTGCACAGCACCTTTAAACCCTGGCAGTGTATCCATGCAACTGTGCACTTACAAATGCTGGTGACACACAACAAACACACATGTACCTACCCCCTTCCTGCTGCTGCTTCTCCTGTAAGCGCCTGTCCAAGTCTGGAAAGACCACCGCCAGCACACGCTTGTGGATGTGGGTCAGACGGTGGCGCCCGCGGTTCTTATGGGTCTCAGGTGAGTCCCCCAGCAGGACCCGTGCGATCCTCCGCGTCCAGCACCGGATATCCTGCCAGCGTTTTCTCACCTGGGCCAGGTGCCGCTTGCGACCCTCCGTCCTCCTCACGGCACTGACGGCGTTCATCCAGATCTGCTTCTTGGCAGAGGCGCCTACCTGTGAGGATGACCAAGTGACACTACATCAATACACCTGGCACATGTCACAGAGACACATATTAGAACAAATTTGCTGTTTACAACAAGGCATAGTATGCATCCAACGCATTGCACCTTTGTCATAGGGACATGATCCTCTGGGGAAGGGCAAAAGCAGTACGTGCCATTGAAAGTACACAGGTGGAATGAGGGCAACGACACAATCAATGATCCAGGCTCACACTGTGCATCAGAAGGTACACCAGGATTATGTGCAGCACCTCTAAGCAGTCACATGCCACAGGCCACTGACGCTACCTCAGCAGAGTACACAGACACACACAGGCACAGGACATTCACCTGCCATTGCCAAATGCAGCGACAGACCTCACTCTGCACATGTGCCACCAGACGGGGGGGGCTCACAGGTGTGGGGCTGGCTCTGCACGTCAGACACACAGCACTGCTCCCTGCTCACATCAGATGGGCAGGGTATATCCATCCCTCATGCAGCCCGGGTGCTACACTCCACATATGCACCCACCCACATGACAGGGGACTTACACACACACCGATGTCCAGGGTACGAACACATCATGTGGACACTCTCAGCACAGGTACACAGAACTAACACACATCTGTGGGTACAGTCACCTGTCACACTGGGTTGACCACATAATCAAATGAGGACTGTAGAGGCTACATTCCCAGGAGGACAAGACAGGCAGAATGTGGCATGCACCATGCAGTGATTGTCACAGTAAACACAATGCAAGTGAGGACGGCAGACATGCACCACAGCATGCTCTGGCTGGGAGACATCAGGCATTCCCGCCCCTGGGACCCCCCCCCTACAGTACATAGCATGTGTGTCACACCTGGACACAATGCCAGAAGTCACAGTCACAAAAAAGGGACACAGTCTGTGCTATTAGACTCTGCACTCACCTGATACCCTGGTCGCCCATACAGCAGGGGGTACTGTGGGAGGATCACATCCAGAAATGCCAGGTTCTCCTCCAGGGTGAAAGGCTGTGCCCTCTCCACAGACCTTGACATGGTTCCAGGGAATCAGGAGCAGCAGCTGGGTCGTATAATCCAAAGATGTGCAGGCAAGTGCTCCCTCATGGGACCTGGCTGCCTTATATCTGCCTTGCTGGCCTGTTTCATGCACAGGAGTACAGAGTGATTGGTCACTCACATTTGCATCCTATGTTTCCTCCAATCCCTTCAAACCTAGCACAGTCAGTGGGTTTGTATTGTGTTTTTTCTTGAGCATGATGTCAACTCCAGAACCACATTGCAACAAAGTAGATTCATTCAAACTGACTTCTGCTGTGCACCTTCCGGAAAAAATTCAAACTTTAAACTTGGTCTCCATGACAACCAGCATGCATGTAGGCCTTTATACTTGTCCCTCAAGTGTCCCCTATGTAATTTGGAGTTTCACACACAGGTACGGTGCGTACCGGGGCCCTAGGGCACCCCAAATGCATAGCAACGGCCCGTACAGGCGTGTGTACGGTCCATATCACTATGGGTACGCATACGCGAGAACACCCATAGTGATAGTGAGCGTACGCACGCGTGTACGGTCCGTATCACTATGGGTACGCATATGCAAGAACACCCATAGTGATAGTGAGCGTACAGGCGTGTGTACGGTCCGTATAACTATGGGTGTGGTCGCGTATGCGTACCCATAGTGATACGGACCGTACACACACCTGTACGCTCACTATCAATATGGGTGTTCTCGCGTATGCATACCCATAGTGATACGGACCGTACACGTGTGTGTATGCTCACTATCACTATGGGTGTTCTCGCGTATGCGTACCCATAGTGATACGGACCGTACACACGCCTGTACGCTCACTATCACTATGGGTGCTCTCTCGTATGCGTACCCATAGTGATACGGACCGTACATGCGTGCGTACGCTCACTATCACTATGGGTGTTCTCGCGTATGCGTACCCATAGTGATACGGACCGTACACACGCCTGTACGCTCACTATCACTATGGGTGTTCTCGCGTATGCGTACCCATAGCAATACGGACCGTACACACGCCTGTACGCTCACTATCACTATGGGTACGCATACGCGAGCACACCCATAGTGATACGGACCGTACACACGCCTGTACGCTCACTATCACTATGGGTACACATACGGCAGCACTCCCATAGTGATAGGGAACGTACACAGTCCCTCTGAGCGAATGTACGGTGCCTTTCACATATCACAGTGGTGACAGGCAGCACACAGGAAGGAATAGAGCTGACATAGTTGTCCATGGATGGACATCAAGGCATTGTCTGGGCAGTACTACATGTGTGGGGCACAGGTGTGAAAGGCTGTGATGTGGCACATTACTCCTGAGTCGAGAAGGCAACAGATGTATGATGAGATGTGTACAGATGTTATGTGTGATGGTGCAATGTGTGCCAGGCATGCCCTTCACTCCTTTGACATGTGTGCATGTTGTACTGCACACTTGGGATGAGCGTCACTGGCATGGCACAGTCAACAACACACGCAAGTGTCTCCTGATGCCCGCTACAGGGGTTACCACACCAGACATGTGACTACCCACGGTGCACGATGTGTCTATGTCATGTATGTGTGGTGTGTTCCCATTAGCTTGATGTTGGTGCTCCCTCAAAAGCATCAGCTGTTGCAGCAACCAACATGTGTCTGTGTGTAGATGGACATGGCACACTGTTACGCACACCAGGCCACATGTGTTATTGGATGTGAGGTGCGTATGTATGCATGGGACACGGAGTAGCGTAACAAGGACCTGTCTGCATCCTCTCAATGAATGTGTGGTGAGTCATTACATGTACACCTTATTGGCAAGGTGTGTGGGCTGTCCTAGTGTAATGTCATGTGACCTGTGGCTCTAGTGTTCCGCTACCTGTCTCTGAAATCGGCATCCTACTTCTGCTGATGTGTTGATGTATGTCACTCCTGTGTTGCGTCTGGCTGTTCACTTACACTGGGACACAGCTAATCCCATGCCATGGCATGTGGAGGTTCACAATCTCCGTGTGTAGCTGGGTCTTGGTAGGAGTGTCACCTGGCAGCCATACGTGTCCAGGGCATGTGGCACATACCTGACTCCGTATGTAGCATATGTGTATTGACAGATTAACATGTGCTCAGTACAAATAAATTGTTGTTGTAGTGCACTCACTCATCCTTATCACTTCCAAATTACTGCAGAGCGCCGCCTCTTCCCCGACCAATTGCGGACTTGGCTGACATGCGGGAGAATGACTGTATACGGTGCTACCACTTCCCCCAACCGTTGATTGAGGAGTTGACGGCAAGGCTGGCACCACACCTGCAACCGCTGCACAGGTATCCTACGGCACTGACACCCAAGCTGAAGGTAATGGCAGCCCTACATTTTCTTGCCACGGTTACCTTTCAATATACCATAGCTCATGTTGGTGGCATGTCCCAGAGCATGTTCAGCCGTGGGCTGCATGATTTCTTAGAGGCCATGTTGCTTCACCTGGATGAGTTCATCCATTTCCCAACTCCTGAACTGTTGACTGGGGTCAAGCATGGATTCTATGCCCTGGGAGGGATGCCCCATGTCATTGGGTCCATAGATGGGACACATGTGGCTTTGGTACCACCACAGGCACAGGAGGTAGCGTACAGGAATCGCAAGCACTACCACTCCATCAATGCCCTTGTGGTGTGTCTATCCAACATGGTGATTTCACATGTCTGTGCTCGTTTTCCAGGATCAGCACACGATGCCTACATCATGAGGCGTAGCAGGGTGCCTGAAATGATGACGCAGCTGCGCAACGAATGAGCATGTGTTGTTGGTGGGTACACTCTGTCTGTCCTGTATTTTGCGTAGACTTCCAGCACGACCGCTTCTCCTGTCCTACTTATGTCCATGTGGTTTCCATGTAGGGGACGCTGGCTATCCCAACATGCTATGGCTGATCACACGTCTCCGCAACCCCAGCACGCCGGCCCAGCTCCGCTACAACACCGCCCATGGCCGGACAAGGCGAGTGATAGAGAGGACATTTGGCCTCCTGAAGAGCCGATTCAGATGCCTCCACAAGACCAGCGGCGCCCTCCCATATGCCCCGGCGAAGGTCTGCAAAATCTTCATGGTCAGCTGCATGCTGCACAACATGGCTGTTGAGAAAGCTGTGCCACTCATCCTGGATCAAGATGATCAGGACCATCCACCCGTGGAGGACGAAGGGCGTGGCAATGGGGCTAGTGATGTGGAGGATGTGGTTCCGCAAGAGGACATCCGGAGTCGGCTCATACGCGACTTCTTTGCTTAGTGGTGAGTACCAGTGTCTGTGTGTGCACGCATTGGTCCCCGTGTGGCATGTGTTGCGATGTGTTTGTCCATCTGCATGTATGCCACGTGAGTCAGAGGTGTGTGTGGATGTGTCACTCGAGTGATAGTGCCAGTGATGAGTGTATTTCCCCAGTCATAATTGTGACCTAGCATGTTGTCATCCTTACATGTGTCGTGTACATGCACATGCAAGTGGCTGTGCTTTTTGTGGCTGACTTCTTGTGTGTCTCTAATCCCCAGGTACTTGCGCATGCCGTCTGCTGGTTGCATTGTTGTGGCACTGCGATTCCTCATGGACACGTCATCGTGTGCTGACTCAGCGTTACACGCATGGACAAGTTTGGAAGTCTCCTTAGTGTAAGGGATGCATCAGGGGTGTATTGGGTGTGGCAGTTGTTTACGATGTGTGCACACTGCCCCTGTCGATGTTTGGTTCCTCTGCAGACATGTCGCATTACCATGGGACACATGACATGTAGCTGGGTACACCTGAATAGATGGTCAGACTTGTTGACAGTCATCTGTGATGGGATAGTGGATTGTGATGATGGCATCAATGTGTGTAACACTGCCCTCGGACACATACGGTTTGCATTGGCTTGACATGGTGTGGGACTTCCACATCAGAGGATCAATGGTGTATGGCAGCCTCTCCGTGAGTAGCAGGGAATAGCTGTTAGCCGACACTTGTGTGCCAGTTCCATGGCTATCACGCATTTGTGCTGCAGAAGGGGGGTTCCAGTGTTGGACCCACATGTTACTCCACATGACCTGTTTATGTGTACTCCGAGTTGCCTCTGCATTCTGGAATACATGAATAATAAAGGTGTCCCTATGCCTCCAAGGTGCCTATTCTCAGTCAATGCTGGTGTGTTGCCACGGTGCATACGGCATGTCTGGCATGGTTTTCCCTGATAGTGGCTATGTGTCTATGTGTCGAGTAGCAAGATGCAAGCTGTTTGTGTGGGATTAGACTGTGTATTGTGCATGATGTCCATGACTGTGTGGGTATTGTGACATGTGCCATCCCCATGCATCCAACGTTGGCCAGGCCACCATTCTTTGCATCCACCTGACTCAAGCTTGCAGGACATGGTTCTGCCACCCCTCCACACATACCTGGGTGCCCCCCAGGACACTCCACATGATCCCTGACCTCTGCGCATGGCTGTCGCTGTACTCAATATGTCTGTCAGCACGGTTGTGTGGCCACCCCCTCAGCTGGTTGGGCCCATCACGGGTGTGTATGGTGCTCCATGTCTGTCTTGCCTAATACATTGTGACCCATGTGTGTCATGTGCCAGACTCAGGCCCCAGGGTGTGGATGGTTGAAGTCAAATGAGAACTCAGGCATGGTTAGACTTTACAAGACACATGTAAGGTAATAATGCAAAATGTAGGCATCATCTCTTTATCGTGTAACTTTTTATTTTTGTTGGGGTACGTGGGGGGGGCGGGGTATGACATGAGGGGCTTTCCGGGTGTGTGGAATCCAAAGTTCACTAGGGGAGTTGGTGTCCTTGCCACTGGAAATCCTCAGAGTCCATGCCACAGTCTTTGTTAACATTGGTCAGACAGTGACCAGCAAGTCCATGTGGCAGAGAATGTCTTTTGCTGCTGTGCTGCTGTTGGTCCAGTGGGCCAGGTGCCAGGCCAGGTGTCCTGGGAGATGGTGCTGTTGCGCTGACCCTCACGGTCTTTTCCGTGGACGACCCGCCCTCCTGCGGGGACCCTCAGAAGCAGGCCGTGACGATGTTTGGGATGCTCCGTCGGATGTCTCCTCCTCCTCCTGATCCCTCCCTGTGGGTGGTGATGTTCTACGCCTGGTGGCACAGGGAGGGTTGCCCATGTTGTCGGCTATCCGACGGAGTGAACGGTTAATTCCCGTGAGCACCGTCACAAGCTCAGCCTGTCTGTCCTCCATCCGCCCTTGGTGTCGCAGTAGACAGGCATGTTGCTCCGCATGTTGCTGGGCCTGCTGGGTCTTGATCTCCTCGAGGATGGACACAACCTGGGCCATGCCCGTGGTGTCCTGCCGGTATGTCTCCGGGATGTTTCTGACATGGGAATATACCGGTTCCGCAGCCAACTGGTCAGGCTCGCGCCTCCGCCGTCCTCCACTCCCACCACCCCTGCCCACTTGCACCTGGCCTGCCCTTGTGGGCACATCAGGTCTCCGGGACCCCTGAGGGGTGGCATTGGCATTGTCGCCTGCCTCCTCCTGGGTGCCCGGTACACTGTGTCCCTCCTGGCCAGCCTGGCTGCATTGTGGTGGTGGGGCAGGGATCCTGGGTGTCTCCTGGGATGTGGCAGGAGTGGGGGTGGTGGTTGGCCCAGTTGTACCTGACGCAGGTGCTGCAGGTGGTTGGACACCAGAGGGGCCAGGTTGGTCGGGGTCGGGTTCGTCCACAGAGTGGTGAGAGTCGTCGCTGCCGGTGGGTCCGTCATCCCGCTGAGCCGGGTCCTGTGAGTCTTCCCCCCCAGTGTTGGGGGGTGATCCACGACGTTGACCTGTGTGTGAGAGAGACAATGTTAATTTTGTTCCATGCAACATCCATGTTTCATTCGTTTCTAAGTTGGCACATTTCCTCTGGGAATTTGGATATGTCTTGCATTCCACTCACAGTGCACTTGTGCATGGGTATGTCCCTTGGCCACAGCTTTTGCGACTTTACCTATGTGTGGCACAGTCTTACTTGCTGCGTCAATTGTGACTGCAGTCAGCAGTGGAGTGAGCAGGTGTGGCGAGCCATGCATTGGCGCCTTCCGTGTTGCACTGTATGTGGGCACATGGAGTTGTTCCACACACTTATGTAATGCAGGTAGCTGGCGTTGTGCTCGTGCACAGGTTGAGACATGGCCCAGTGTTTTGCCATGGAGAAGAGAGGGGGATTCAGGCACTGGCCACCCTTGTCTACATGCACGCAGTCCACCTGCTGACGAGCAGACATTCCCACACCCCCCAAGGCTGAATTGGTCTCCCTGTGTGTCCCTTTCTCACTCCCTCTCTGTCCCCCTCTCCCTCCCTCTGTGTGTCACCCTCTGTCACCTCAGCCCAGCTTCCTAGACACACACTTTTTCCAGTCCTTTGAATGGCCCTTGGCTTGTTGATGTGAGTTTGTTTCTGATCTCCAGACACCCATTGGGTGTAGCGTCTGTGTCTGCGCTGCTGCTGTGGTGGTGTGTGCTGCCACTCTTTCACAGTGTTGGCTGTTCATTAGCTGCTGTCATGTGCAAAAACGTGCCGTCACCCCCATTTCTTAATGCAAGGCGTACGCCATTTGCTGGCAAGTCTTTCCTGTGTGGGGACACACTGTCTGGCTGTGACCTAGGCCATATGGGCAGAGGGCATTGTTGTCTGCTTCTGAGTTGCACTATGTGATTTTTGGGGCCCACACTCCTGCCATCCGGCTTACCGTGTCTTGTGTTGGTGTTTTCTGTGGCCTGTGACTTTGCATTGTCCAGCTGGGTGCATGGGGCATGGTGGCGCCAGTGGCATGTGCGTGTTCATGGAGTGTGGTTGAGTCATGCGATAGCTTGGGGTGGTTGCGTGCCTTTGGTTGTGGATGACGTTCCCCCCATGTGAGGTGAGTTGTTTGTGTACTCACCCGGGTCTCGGAGTTCTTCTAATCGGTCCACTGACACCACCGGCAGTATGGCCATCACCCTCTCCTCCCAGGGATGGTAGTGTACGGGTCTGCGGGGCGGCCCTCCTCCAGTGACGTTGGCCTGGTTGTGGTCGTCGGTCATTTTGGCTCGGACCCTCCTCCGCAGATCGTACCACCTGGCTTGGCATTCATGACTGGTCCTTCTGGTGGCCGCAACAGCATTCACAGCATCGACAATCCTCTGCCACATGGCTGTTTTTTCGGACATGCAGGTCTGTCTGACCAATGTTCCAAAGAGGTGTGGCTCGACTCTGAGGATTTCGTCGACAAGGACCTCCAACTCTCGGCTAGTGAACTTTGGATTCTTGTTAGTGGGCATGGTGAGGGGTGTGGGTGTGGATGGTTGTGGGGGGTGTGGGTGTGGATGGTTGTGGGTGTGTGGGTGTGGTTGTGCAGGTGTGTGTGTGAATGTGATGAGGGGGTGTTTGTGAAGGTGTGTGTGTGAAGGTGTGCAAGTGTAAGGTGTAGTAAAGGTTCAAGTATGGTGCTGTAGGTTGTCTGTGGGGTCTGGCAGCAGTGAGTCTGTTGCAAAGGCTCATGGTTTGTGTCTGTGGGCCCTTTTTATTGGTCCATTGGTGGGTGTGGCTGTGTTTGAACTTTGGGTGGGTGTGTTATAAGGAGTGGTTGTATTTTGGGCCTCTGTTCGGGATTTTGGCAGTTGCAGGTCAGTGAATGTGTTGTTTTTGTGCTTGTTGGACATGTTTTGTGGCTTTGTGCCATTCGAATGGTGTATTCTTGTGTTGTTTTGCTTGGTCCTGGTTGTGTATGTGCGTTTTTAGCGTGTGTACGGTGTGTACTTCGGGAATTTTGTTGTACAGTGCTGTCCTTGTGTCTGGCTTGGTACGACTCGTACATGCGCGATGTTGGGTGAAGGTGCTGGTGTTGGGGCCTGGGGTGCGCTCCGTACTTAGAATGTTGGGGTGGGGGTACGCTCCATACATACGCGGGTGAGAGTACGGGTCGTTCATACACGGTTGGGGTGGGGGTACGGGTCGTACATACACGGTTGGGGTTGGGGTGGGGGTACGCTCCATACGTACGCGGGTGAGGGTACGGGTCGTACATACACTGTTGGGGTGGGGGTACGCTCCATACGTACGCGGGAGAGGGTACGGGTCGTACATACACTGTTGGGGTGGGGGTACGCTCCATACATACGTGGGTGAGGGTACGGGCCGTACATACACGGTTGGGGTGGGGGTACGGTCCGTACATACACGGTTGGGGTGGGGGTACGCTCCATATGTATGCGGGTGAGGGTACGGGTCATACATACACTGTTGGGGTGGGGGTACGCTCCATACGTACGCGGGTGAGGGTACGGGTTGTACATACACTGTTGGGGTGGGGGTACTCTCCATACATACGTGGGTGAGGGTACGGGTCATACATACACTGTTGGGGTGGGGGTACGCTCCATACATAGGCGGGTGAGGGTACGGGTCATACATACAGGGTTGGGGTGGGGGTACGGGTCGTACATACACTGTTGGGGTGGGGGTACGCTCCATACGTACGCGGGTGAGGGTACGGGTCGTACATACACTGTTGGGGTGGGGGTACACTCCATATGTACGTGGGTGAGGTTACGGGTCATACATACACGGTTGGGGTGGGGGTACGGTCCGTACATACACGGTTGGGGTGGGGGTACGCTCCATGCATACGCAGGTGAGGGTACGTGTCGTACATACACGGTTGGGGTGGGGGTACGCTCCTTACGTACGCGGGTGAGGGTACGGGTCGTACATACACTGTTGGGGTGGGGGTACGCTCCATACGTACGCGGGTGAGGGTACGGGTCGTACATACACTGTTGGGGTGGGGGTACGCTCCATACGTACGCGGGTGAGGGTACGGGTCGTACATACACTGTTGGGGTGGGGGTACGCTCCATACATACGCGGGTGAGGGTACGGGTCATACATACAGGGTTGGGGTGGGGGTACGGGTCGTACATACACTGTTGGGGTGGGGGTACGCTCCATACGTACGCGGGTGAGGGTACAGGTCGTACATACACTGTTGGGGTGGGGGTATGCTCCATACGTACGCGGGTGAGGGTACGGGTCATACATACACGGTTGGGGTGGGGGTACAGTCCGTACATACACGGTTGGGGTGGGGGTACGCTCCATATGTACGCGGGTGAGGGTACGGTCCGTACATACATGGTTGGGGTGGGGGTACGCTCCATACATACGCGGGTGAGGGTACGGTCCGTACATGCACGGTTGGGGTGGGGGTACGCTCCATACATTCACGGGTGGGGGTACGTCTCGTACATACACGGGTGTACATACACGGGTGGGGATTCGACTCGTACATAGGAGGGCTGGGGGGAGTGTTGGGCGCGTATGGTTGCTATGGGAGTTCGGTGCGGACGGTGTTTTGTCCATACGGTTGTAACATTGGACGCACGGGATGGATCATACTTGCGCGGTCGGACTTCACTTTTCACATTTGTACGGTAAATCGTCCGGGGACGTGTCGGACACATTTTCCGACCCGAGGACGTGTGGGAAATAATTCCCAATGCGATTCGTATCGACTTTTTCCCATGCGAATCGTACTTAGCAGTTTGTACGGCACTTGTACGATTCGTACGGTAAAAAGACCGGATACGAGTCGTACGGGGAAATTTTTTACAGGATCGTAATCGGCACCAAAGTCTTTTATGCAGCGAACGCAGGAGCTGGCAAGCCCAAGAAATGACCTCACTTCTGCGACGTCCGTTGGAGGACTCGCCTTTTCCAATGTCTCCACCTTGCTGGAGTCCGGCCTCATTCCTTTCTTGGAGAAGATGTGTCCGAAGAATAGCAGTTAATTTCTCCCCAGTTCGCACTAGTCTTCATTTAGTGTTAGTCCTGCTTGTTCCAGATGCAGGCATACTTCACGCAACGCTCTGTCATGTTCTTCATCTTACTGACCAAACACCAGGATGTCATCACTGTAGTTCAAACTGTTCTTTACTGGCCTTATTACCTGCCTTATGGTCTCCTGTAATATCTCCGCTGCTGATGAAATGCCAAAACTCAGTCGTTTGTAGCGAAATAGGCCCATGTGCGTGGAGAAAGTGGTAATGTACCTTGATTGTGGGTCAAGCTCCAGCTGATGGTACCCTTTGCACAGGTCCAGCTTTGAAAATCGGCACGCACCAGTGAGACAGCTGATTATGTCATTGAGGTGTGGCCCAGGGTGTCTTTCCCTCTCAATCGCTGTATTTGGTGCCCTCGTGTCCACACATATGCAAATCTTGGAGGTGTACTTTTTTGGAACCGCCACTATTGGAGATACCCATGGTGTTGGCCCGTCTGCGGGCTCGATTATGTCCTGGCCCAGCAGGCTCTGTATTTCCTCTTCTACCTGTGGTTGCAGGTGTATGGGCACTCGTCAGTGATGCTGAGCCACAGGTTTGATCGCCTCGTTTATATGCAGTGTCATTTGTTTTCCTTTTAGTTTGCCTAGGCCTTGTAGTATGGCCGGATAGTCTCGCAAGATGTTTTGTTTCTCTGACATGTGGTACGTCATTGCTAGGAGACCCATCGCCTGCGCCGTGACGTTGCTTAGCAGACATGACAAAACAGAATACCTCTGACACCATGGATCTAGATGTTCTTCTACACCAATTGGGATTTTTTATTTATCCCTGGATTGTACCTGAATACGAAAAAAAGTTTTTTTTGTTTTCTACCAAGACGTGTTAGCCCTATGCAGGACTTGCTAGACAGTTAACTTCTTGCCTTGTTTTGTATATAGGATATATACAGAGAAACATACTCAAAACATGTGAACCATATTTACAGTAGACACACATCTATAAAATTTACATTAGACAAACATCTGTACAGTTTAAAATGTGAAACAAAATGATGCTACCAAGCACCAAAAACTGTGCGGTTCTGCAGACAAAAGATAGTCCTACTCCTTTCTTAGATAGCAGTACGGGGACTCCTTTAATGTCCTCGCAATACAGTAGTGTTTTGTGCCAGTAGGAGGTCGCCCCAATGTATAGAACCTAGTATAGGACCGTACAGCATGGGCTCTATAGTGTCCGAGTTCGGGACAAAGGTTTGTGCTGGGTTCCGTGAGCTGGCCTCTCAAAGAAATATGACCAACGCGTTTCGACCTTCTAATTGGCGTTTCTTATAATAAAGATCTTCATCAGGGTACGTCTTTATCTGGGAGGACTTGTGGTGCCAAATCTAGTTGTTGGGACACGTGGAACTTCTCTGATACACACTCAGTTGTTGGGGGACGTGGAACTTCTCTGATACACACTCGGGGGGCCTGGACTGAGCGACCTGGCATCTCTTGTTTACAGCCCCTGGGGGGGATCTCATTGTGTGCATTATGCCGCTCGCCCACGGACTTGTCTCTCTCGGGACGCGATACTTCTGTACTCTGCACTCGGGCCCTCGTGCAGCAACGCGGCGTGGCACCCTGGAATTAATCTCTGGTGTTCAATGCTGTAACGTGACCCCACTTGGATCTGTGAATCGATCTGCGGCGTATGTGAAGCTCCCCGTAGCACATGTATTTCTTCTTTGCTTGACCTGTCTTTGTACGTCAGTGTCTCTGTGAACTTCCCCATGTTGACAACTGGTTTCCTCGATCCCCAGGTGAATACATCAACAGTGGCCGGTAATAGTGGCGGTCTTATTTTCATCTTCACATACTCTGACATGCACATTATGTTGCATGCGGCTCCACTATCTAGCACGAAGCGTGTGTTGTGTCTTCCTACTTCGATGTCCACTGTTGCTGTTTTCTTGATCTGATGTTTCTCCATAAGATGAATGTGCTCTGGCCCTCGTTCTTCCGTAGGAGCTTCAGACATCAGATATAGTCGTTCCACATTCTCTGGCACGGCTTTTCCTCCTGATTCAGTTGAGGAGCTGCGATTTGCTGTTTCCATGTGCCAGGCATACCTGCTTGTCACCGTCCGTGGTCTTGCCGGTCTTTCTCGCTCACTTTTAAACTGTGCACCCATGCAGGCGCTTGAAAAATGATGGTCTCTGTTGCATTTCCTGCATTTCTGGTCCATTGCCGGACACGCACCGACATGTGGAGACTCAAGTCCGCATCGATAACATGTTCTTTCTTGTGTTTTTCTTGGCAGTGGCAAGGTATTTTCTTTCTTCCTGTTGTTTCCAGTCATGCGGTTTGCTTGCTCCACTCTTCTTTCTTTTCCCAGTTCCATCTGTCTTGCATGTGTTGTTGCTATGGCTTCCGCCCGGGCCATGGTTAGTATTTTCTCTAGTGAGGTCGGTTCTTTCAGAATTCGTGCGAGGAACTCCACAGACTGACAGCCTTCTATGATGCTCAGTCGTATAGCCTGTTCATTGTCAAACTTATCGAATTTGCAATATGTGACTAGTTTTTGCAGTCTTGTTGCGAAGTCGTCGAGGGACTCCTCTGCTCGTTGACATGTGGTGTTGAATGTGTACCTTTCGAAGTCTATGTTTCTTCGCGGGTCAAATTTATCTGTGAGTCACTTTATCCGTCCCTTGTATGTTGCTGTTTGATCTTGGGGAAATGTTATTAGCAGGTCCTCCACTTCATCCCCTACAAAATTTAAAAATAGATCTGTGTGTTTGGCCTCTGAGATATCTGTGGCACGCATGTATTGTTCGAACTGTCAAATCCATCCATCCCACCTGATACCTATCTGTGGTTCAGATAAGCTGAGTGGTAGTGGCCTGCGAAATATAGCCTGTGCTCTGTTCTTGTCACTTGCGGGATCGATCATTTTGTTGACGTGCAGGTCTTCTTCTTTATGCAGTGCTTAATTCCCTTTCTTTTTTGTAATTTCTTTTTGTATCTCCTTTTATTCCATTCATTTCACTCTTTTGTGTTGTTATTTCCTTTAAATTCCCCCTTTTTCTTCCTTTTTGGGCCTTATTGTGTGTTTGCCTGACTTCAAAATAGCCTCTTCTCCATTCCAGCTCCTTATTGGCTCTCTCGCCTGACCCTAAGATGGCCGCTGAGATTTTGGTGGGCGAAATTTGGTATTCTTTGTATGGCCTGACCTTAAGATGGCCACCGGGTGTTCCTCAGCCTCTCTTTCGTTGCTCTGCCTGACTCTAAGATGGCCGCCGAGCTCTCGCGAGATTTCCAGCTTGGAATCTGCACGCGGAAAGCTCAAGGCTGTCTTGGCATTCGGCAGTCGGCTTCTTTCGCAGTCGGGTGCTTTTCTTGCCTCCCCTTCACCTCACCTCACTTGATGCGGCTGGGGTGGGCAGCCGATGTCGCTGCAGGTGCCAGCACGTGGACCAGGGTGGGCTCCTGGCTCCACTTTTCTCGCAATCAGGGTGGGTTCCCAATTTCTCATTTTCTTCTTTTGGGGGTGCACGGACCAGGGTAGGCTCCTGGTTTCGTCTTCTTGAAGCCACATGAGCTCCCGACAGCGCGCTTTTTGTTCTGATGGTCGGCGGACCAGGGTGTGCTCCTGGCTCCGTTTGGACGTCGTCGAGGGGCGCATGCTTCTGATGTCGATTCCTGATCCCACCTGATAGTTGCCAGTTGTCGTGTCTTCCAAGCACTACACGCGGAGATAGGTAAGTGAACACATACTTCTTTATTTCCTTTTGCCGCAGCTGTGCCCTCATGCACGTCTTTCCCCTGTGCCCTCGTGTCCAGAATGCCCTCTCCACTCCCTGACTGGAAGTGGTGTCCGGTTCCTGTCCCCTCCCCACCAGTCGGGTGCAGGGTCCTAGTGCCCCTTTGACCCAGGTCACTACAAATACTACACTGATGCAGTGAAGGCATTTGCATTCAAACCAGGGGCTTTCAGGTTCCACTCATGCCTCAGCAGCAGGCCACTGACACCAATCCTCTATCATGTTACATGGCTTCTGTCTCGGGTTTTTACTTTTCCGTATGACAAAAATTTGAGCAGTCCGGAATATGTCCCCTTTCTTTGTTTCACTGGCTGCATATGCTTACCACTGTATAGCTACTAAGTTATCGGTATGCTCATGTGTGACATTTTCACGGATGGAATGTATTTATGAGTGAACTTCAACTGCCAAAATTGTGACAATTAGACTTCCACTTTCTTGCGAGTAAAACTGAGCAATGAAGTGCTCGGAAAGACACAACTATCAGACATTGCACATTTGTGAGCAAGGAGAAGCTCTAAAAAGATCTTTACCCCATTTCCATGCTCTGACAGACATCGTCCCCATTTCACTCATCTTCAGTGAGTGCTACACAGACATAACTGACATTGGTGCAGCAGGTGCAGTGGCACCGGGGCCCAGAGGCTTGAGAGGCCCACTGAAACCTGATTGAATCAATTTCACAGTTCAAATAGCGTCCAGAGGGCTGAGTTCCTTCCCTGCACTAGGTCTTATGTCACACAGTAGCGGCTCCTGGAGGGAGTGCTGCGGGCAGCGGGGTGGGGGAGGGGCAGGGTGGGGGTAGTTAACTTCGGCATATGGCCAAACGGAGGTAAGTACATAAATAAATAAATAAAACAAATTACATTGCACACCCTGCATCGCCATTGCCGTTGCAGCGTGGGCAATGTAATTTGTTTTATTTATTTATTTATGCGCTTACCTCGGTTCGGCCGTATGCTGGAGTTTACTACTCCCCACCCTGCCCCTCCCCCGCCTCACCTCACCACCCCACAGCACTCTCTCCAGGAGCCCCTACTGCTGGCTACACACTGCAGCTGGACTCGCCAGTGCACCCAGAAGTAAGTCTTTCCAGCAGTGTCTGGCTGAGCCAGAGCATGCCTTGGCTCACGTTCTTGGGCAGGGGGGCAAGTGAGTTCACTAACAGGGCTGCAGTAGGCTGTGGGTGACTGCAGACTGCTGTCTCACAGTGATGTTCTTGAGGTAAGAGGCCTGGGCTCTGGTTGTCTGGATGCTGCACATGCTGGTGGTGCACAGAGACCTCCCTAGCCCATCCACCACACATGTGCCCAGAGGAGAGGGCTGTAGGGCAAATTCAAAGTTGTTGATGCCAGTCTCAACAACACATTCATTTGTAAATCTGAGGCCGCCAGTCAGTTGGCCAAGAAATGCGCAAATAGTGGCGGTCCACCAGCAAAAATAAACAAAATGACTACAGCAAGTGCCAGACTCATCCTCATGTGGATCAAGAACTTCGAGCTACATGAAAGTGTGTTGAACCATCTCTACTGTGCACTGTTGTGTTTGCTGGTTTTGTGCAGTCTGCTTAGTGCTGTTAAAGAGTGACCCACTGTCATCTGTCTGGTGTTTGACTGTCAGTCGGTTACCGCATTTTCCAAAATTACTAGGCCAAAAGCCTTTTTTTACATTGGGACCCTGATTCACAAAGAGTCGCCATTCTCGGAGAGGAGGCTACGCAGTCATAGCTGGATCTCTGCAGTTGTGGCAGGATCTCCATACTGCAGTTTCCCATTGTTGAAATTCCTCCATGAGTGAAGAGATCCTGCCATGACTGCGGAGCCTCCACCCCAAGTGTGGAGGATCTGTGTGAATCAAGGCCTCTCATTTTGCATTATTCATAAAAGTTTCAGGCAAGCTATTACTCACGGTTGTCATCATCCTAGCTAGTGTCACTAGCCATGACACACCTCACTGATTTTCATTCTGTGTCTCCTTTGAGGAGACTTCAGGGATGACACGCTCATAGACTGTAGAACAATTAACTCCTCCATGACTAAATAGACTTTTTCATCAATATTCTGAGCTTGGTTCTTCTCTGTTAGAAGCAAACACGATGTTTCATCTCCTCAGAATGCCCATGTTGCCTGGTTTGCGGAGGATGTTGCTGGTCTTTTGCGTTATTTTAGCTCCCTGCAGGTTTCTTATGTGGTGTGTTGCCATAATTTGGGTTTCCCCTCACACAGAGGGAGGAAATTAAAAATGCAGACTCTTAAAATAAAACAAGTTAAGTGTGTTAGCTAGAAAGTGAAGTCCTCAATTTTCAGAAAAGCCCTAAATTGAAAGTCAGCTCATTTGGCGGCTCATGAAGTTAGAATTTATTCTTAGTAGACAAATTGTAACAACTGCCACTTGCACTTGCAGGCAGATTTAAAACCAAGTGGGGAGAGGTAAAAACATTTGGTATGGTCACTCAGAATCCACAAGTAAACCTTATGATTTACTCAGCATTCCGTCCATCATTTGTTTGCGTATCGTTTTTCACCCTAAGTGGTATAAGTATGCCCAGACGTGGGTCTCTTGCTCACTGTGCCACTGGATTCAAGCTAGCCTGGCTGATGAAGTGTATTACCCAGAAACCGGTCCCAGGATGCTTGTTTCCGGTCCAGGGAGGACCTGGCTTGGCAGTTCGGTCTGGACTGTTCCCATGAGGCACGGGGTCAAGACTGATTTGCATATGACAGGGTCTAAACTGGGGTGGCATGGTGAGCAAAAGAACGATGGATTTAACCCAGATCTCTTGACTGGGGGGTGAATGTATGATTTATTCAGCATTCCGTCCATCATTTGTTTGCGTAGCACTTTTTACCCTAAGTGGGATGGGTATGCCCAGACATGGGTCCCTTATGTGGTGTGTTGCCATAATTTGGTTTTCCCCTCATACGGAGGGAGGAAATTGAAAATGAAAGACTCTTAAAATAAAACAAGTTAAGTGCGTTAGCTAGAAAGTGGAGTCCTCAATTTTCAGAAAAGCCCTAAATTGAAAGTCAGCTCATTTTGTGGCTCATGAAGCTAGAATTTATTCTTAGTAGACAAATTGTAACAACTGCCACTTGCACTTGCAGGCAGATTTACAATCAAGTCGGGGGAGGTAAAAACATATGGTATGGTCACTCAGTTTCCACAAGTAAACTTCATGATTTACTGGTGTCTTTGTGTACCAGTTATCTACCCAGAACCCTCAACCAATATTGGCCATTGGTGGTGTTAAGTGGTCACCACTATGGTGTAGCACAGGCGGCATCATCATTGGGTTTCGCACCTTGGTACTCGCTTCTCTAGGTGAGTACCACCTCCTCTTGATGGAAATTACTGGTGAGATCTGTGTAGTGAAAAAGTAAAATTGCCTCCTATGTCCAAAAGTTCATGTTTAACATAAGTGCAGGATATGTGGTAAGATTAAAAAGTGAGGTGGTGAAGCATCACTTGTATATGGTCAACATGTTTCGGCCTTTATTGCCCAAAAGGGTCCAAGCATTCGTCAGGACCAGCTTCAGAGATAGACAGATCCATTGTTGTGACTTGGAAGTATCCAATTACATGTCTTCACACTGATAATTTTATCTTAAATTACAGTAGCTAACATTGAGACTTCTTGCTTTCCTCTATCAACCTCATAGGTAATGGGTGAGGCAAGGATGTCATGACTCTTTGTCTCCGATGGACCCTCGGTGTCCCAGTCTAGATGGACCTCATCCAGACTACTACACTAGAGACCCTGAAGAAAGTATTTGGGCATAGACCCACCGTAGCACAATAGGATCTCCATTCAAAAACTTTCCTCCTCTCAGACTGTTACATTAACGGTCATCTCTGGTTTACTTCACAGGGTGTTGAGCATGGTCCATCCCTGTTAATTCAAATCACCTGGTATGGTGTTGTGGGCCCAAGGACCAGCAGCAGTTCTTGTTTCGGAACTCCTAGGGCAGGCTTTTGTTAACAAGATAGCAGAGCCCTTTAATGTGTAAATTATGGTCTGAGCTGCTTGAAACATGAAACCGCAAATTTAGAAAAAGATTTTTAAAACTCCTCATACATACATAATAAATAATACTTAATTACTATAAATCTTATACTATTCTCATATTAACTCATATTGTCTTGTCCATGTGTATTATCAAGATACAATTGTACAAAATAATTTCTTAACATTCATAGAAATTGTACATTGTTTATTATCGATTTGAAAACCTTTTTTTTTAACTTGCTCTTTTCTATCTCTTTTTTGGAGGTTTTCTCGTTTTCCTTTTATTGTGTTTTTTTCTGTATATTGCCCCATGATAACCCTGAAGAAGCATGAGAACTTGTGATATGTGTAGGCTGTGGAATAAGAATCAAATGAAGCTTTGTGGTATAACAATATTCACATATACTCTTGTAACTCAGGCTATATAAAGATAGTCCAGTGCTGTAATCGAAACTGGACATTATGGATGAGAAGCACTATCAAATTGATAACAACATGTACAGAAGATGTATTTAGGTTTTGATATGTGTTTATATTGATCTTTTCTATGTATTCAGTAATCATGAATTAATGATTTTTTGTTTATATAAAACTCTTTGTGCATGTATAAAAAATCTTTTGGATTTAGGAACTCCCCAAGGGAATGACATTAATACCTTAACTTATGCATCAGGTGAATTCATTATGGTCTCATATTGGAGTAGTGTAGCCCCATAGACACTTTAATCTTGCATTCTCGACTTAAAACTTTCCTTGTTCATTTTTTAGCAATTAAAATATACCTAGGCTGCGGTGTAAAAAGAACATACATTCAATATTTACACAGAATCAAAGTATTTGCCTACCAGATACAAAAATAGTGAGTTTTGCAAAGCTCTACATCTTCAGAACATGTCCAGTGTATGTTTCAGATATGTATTGCCCAATTTGTTCTAAAACCAGAAACAGCTTCTTGTAACAGTACCAACTGTAACCTTGTGGATCATATAAGATGAAACCACTGTCAAGAATGATCAAAGGCTCCTCTGAGATATGAGAAAGCCTGAACTTTCACAGAATGAGATTTTGAATTGCAAAAGTTCTGGTTCTCATGAACTTCAAGCCATGATCAGAATTAAGGAAGGCATGGCCTCTGAAATCACGTGATTTTGCAGCTGCGGTCTTGGTGAAATTAATATCTAAATCATGTTTATCCATGAATGAAAGAAGCTGTCAGCCAGTTTGTTAAGGCTGTGCATACCATGAGCACAATATCATCGATGTATGTAAAAGCTGGAATGGCCTTACTTCCTAGTTGTGGCACATCTTCGTCTCTGTTTCCCCTATGTTGGCCTCCAGATCATTTGCATTCATGATACATAGAAGTGGAGCTAGGGCACAAATATGGTGCACTCCTCTAGCCAAGTCAAAGCTATCTGAGCATTCACCAATTGATCCAAACCTAACTTTAGCTGTGAGGCCTGAATTCAAACAGCATAAGCAATCTAAAATGTCATCATCTACGTCGATAATAGCAACAATAGACCAGAGCTTTTATCTTTTGACAAGGTCAAAAGCAGAACAAGGGTTTATAAATGACAAATCTGTACAGCCTACAAAATCCATAGTGTATTTACTAATCAGTAGATGTAGATTTAAGCATTGCCCATCCGTCTCCAAGCTAACTCTAAAGTCATATTGTGTATCTTCAAGAATGCTTTTTCCTTGGGACCCATTTAAAATTCTATCCAGTACGACTCAGTTGGCTACCTTAGCTATTGAATCTGTAATAGAAAGTGAGTAATCGAACAAGAATGTCCCCGGTGGACCTTTTTATCAATTGGAAAAATAACTGATTGAGACTACGAGGTAGCACAGATAATGTTGCTAGAAGCAATTAAAACCTTAGTTACAAAAGAGGCCCACAAATTAATATTAGAATAATATATTATAGATTTGTGGGACCCTTACATTAAGCTAAATATGTCAATTATGGATAAACTAACCACCAATACAATTTAGACAGAGAGTGTATGCACTTTAGCACTGGTTAGCAGTGAGAAAGTGCCCAGAGTCCTAAAGACAAGAAAAACCAGGTCAGAACAAATAGGAGGAAGAAGGCAAAAAGTGTGGGGCTAACCTTGCAAAAAGGGCCAGGTCTAACAGTGTCCCTGGAGATCGGCTCTTGTTCTTTTATTCAGATTATATGTGAATTTTAATTTTTTCTCTTTGCTTTTCTCCGTTGTTGAGTCTTTTGTGTTCTAATTCATATTGTCTCTTTAAGAGGTATGCGGTATAAAACGGGACTGGATTTGCGGCGCAATGCCCTGATTCTCCCTTTGTGCGTTTTGTAGTAATTTGTTTATGTTTGGTTGTGCGGCACTGCGGAGTGAAGCAGTAAGCCGTCCTGCCCAGTAGGCATGGAAATGCTAATTGATTATGAGTTTCCTTCTGCCCCTACCTAAGCCATTAAATTTTCTTGCTGATTTGTATTGTCAAAAGTATACCTCGATTACTATGCAAATGCTCTGGATGTTATTTTGTTAAAATCAATAAAAATCATATATTAAAAACAAAGAAAAAAAAAGAAAAGAAAGCAGACCTGGCCCAGGTAGCTAAAAATAAATCTCCTCCCCCTGCTCTCTATTCAACCCAGGTCCTATTTAGGCGTGGGTGGTAAATTCTGCTCCGCTCGCGGAATTGCGGAATTTTGGCAATAAGACATGTAATATACAAACCTAGCAGAGGCGTACTGGATGGTTAGGCAAGAAAATACCTACTTTCTGAAAGTGGTATTTTCAAACACAGAATGTAAAATTCACCCACACTAAAAGATGAATTTTAACATTCTGAGTTAAGGCATACTAAACTCGTTTTTCTACCTTGTTCACTGGGTCAGTTATGATTATAAGATGTTATAAGCAAACTGCCCATTCTGGCCTATTGGAACAGGTAGCCTTGAAATAGTGAAAAACGAAATTGGCTGTAATTCACTATCAGGACATGCCACACACACCAGGGCATGTCCCACCTTTCACATTCAATGCACCCTGCCCATAGGTGTACCTTGGGCCTACCGTAGGGGTGACTAACATGTAGAAAAGGGAAGGTTTAGTGACTGGCAAGTGGGTGCACTTGCCAAGTCGACATGGCAGTTCCAGACTGCACACAGGCTCTGCAATGGCAGGCCTGAACCATATTTCACAATCTGCTTCAGTGGGTGGCAAAATCAGTGCTGCAAGCCCACCAGCAGCATTTGACTTACAGGCCCTGGGCACACATGGTTCACTGTACTAGGGTCTGACAAGTAAATAAAATTAGCCAATCATGGAGTCATTAATCCATTACAGCAATTTACAACAGGGAGCACTTGCACTTTGGCACTGAACAGCAGTGGCAAAGTGCCCAAAGCATCTAGACCAGCAAAACATATCATGAACATAGGAGGCAACAGCGAAAAAAATGGAAGGGAGACCCACGCCAATGGTGCCAGGTAAAACAATCAACAAATATAACTTGATCATAAATACTACTGAAATATGAGATCCACAAATCAGCAGTAATGTGAACATCTAAGGAGCAACTTTTTTCCCGAAAAGAATTATGGCTGTTCACTATTTTCTGGCATGCATTTGAGTGTTTGTGGATGCTAGCAGCTCTCAAATGCTCCCAAGATTGAATGCTAATGGTATTTTTCCCTATTCTCACAGCATTTTTATAAGCTGTTTTTAATTGAAGAACTCCCTCCTTGCTATAAGGGGGTTCTTTAAAGGCAAGGTGTAATTCGCAATTCACTTAAGAACAAGAACAGTCAAAGCATTATTATTAGACTTGTCAGTCTTAGGGTAGTCTTCCTCCGAACATTTTGACTTACTTCAATATATTTGTTGATCTAATTTTTGTTGGTCTTAGGACTCTGAGCACTTTGCCACTGCTAACTTGTGCTAATGTGTGTGTGATCTCTCCTCTAAACATGGTAACATTGACTTAAACTTAAACTCAATTGACACATTTTATTTATTTGTACGTCTCTAGTAAAGTGGTTCTGCATCTAAATTAAATGCTACTAGTGGGCTTGAAGCATTACTTGTGCTACCCACTTTAGTAGAGTTTTAAACATGTCTCTGGCCTGCCATTGCAACCTGTTTGTGCAGTTATAAACTGCTTTTTCGACCTGGAAGACTAACCTCTAGTCAGGCCGAAACTTCCCTTTTTAATACTTGTCAGTCACCCTAAGAGTAGGCCCTACACAGCCCAGAGGGCAGGGTGCAGCCTATTTAAAATGTTGGACATGGGCTTTTATGTTTTACATGTCCTGGTAGTAAAAGATTCCTACATTTGTTTTTCACTACTTTGAGGCTTACTTTTCCCACAGGATAACATAAGGTTCCCTTATAATATATAATAAGTAGCAATTTTAAATTGAGAGCAAATAGGAATGACGAGTTTGGTGTCTTAAAGCATGTCATTTAATGCTTACTTTAATGGTAAAGTCACAGTTTCAAGCACAATTCTGAAAAAGCCACTTTTAGAAAGTGAGCTTTTTCTTGACCGAACCATTTGGAGCCTGCTGCCTGTATCCTGAGTTACATGACTAGGTGTAGCTAGTAATTGGCCATTTTGTATTGCTTTTAGACAGCGAGACAAAGAGGAGATATGTATTGGAAGAAATGGTCATCTCTGACTTGATGAGGGGGAGGAGCTCTCACCTGCCACACTTGCACATCACAAAGGCTCTGCCTGAGAACTTTACCAAAGGGTTTGACACTGGTCTTTTGTGACCCCAGACAAGCTGGGGCCAAGGCAGGGAGCCAGGAAATTCCAAGCAACTGTTGGGGTGGAAACCTGCCGAACCTTCTACTTCAGAGTGGGCACCAGGTTTAAATACTGGACCCTCAAATCCAACTCTTTAGTCAACTCTAGACCTCTGAAAGACTCAGAAGCACTGCTGTGCTGCTCTGCAAGAAGAACTGTCACTCTGCTGCCCTACTTCCCTGCTTCCCTGCTGCCTGAGTGAAAGGACTGGACCAGCATATTGATCCCAGGACCACCAGAGTGAACCAAAGGCTAGGCGGCCAGCCTCCTGGTCAGAGCCTCAGGGATAGAAACATCTCCAACCACCTTCAACCCAGCACCTGGACATTGTCTGCTATGAGTCTTGTCCCCAAGTGGTGCCAAAGTTATCCTGGACCTTTGGAAGTGTACCTGAAGGTGCTCTGCCAGTCCAACTGTGGTCCTGTAAGCAGGACCAATGCAGCTCAATGCATCTCTTTTCAGTTGAATTGGAACTGCCACAGAGCGGAGCATCCTTGGCACCGGACCTTGCATCCTAGCCCGCAGTCTCCTTGGAACTGCTGATGGAACAAGGTCTCGTAGAAAAGAGACTTGCTCGAATGCAATCTACTCGTTTAACTCACTAACGAAAGTTATTAATCATGTTTCGTGAATAACTAATACGCACCACATGCACACGCAGGTTAGTGAAGCTTGCGTATGTGTGTACTAATGCGGATAACAATGAAGACGGGCTAATACCGATTTAAACGGGGATCTGTTGAGTGCATGTGTCAACTGCATCTACGTAGTATGACGATTTAATGCTTGGAGGGAAATTCTGGCGCATGAGTAGAAGATACTAAAATGGAGTCTTGAAGACTCGCATGTATGGCATCTGCTTACTTGAAACGAAAACAAGCTATTTTAATAATACTAATGCGGGAGAAGTATTAATGAGTAAAGGGGAATAGAGTAGAGGTGGGTAGTATACGTGCGACCACCTAATTTGTGAAATTAATAATTGTCTTTCTGACTTTATCATTAGTGCGCATTTGGGCCTCTGTCGTATAACTGAAGTAAGCTGAGTAAGGTGAAGTCTGCGAATGTCCACTGAAAGGGAGCCCAGAACGATGACTGAGAAATTTAATGCAAGCCAAAGAACAAGTATGTGTTACACCCTGGGAAAGGATGGTGAAGAGTCCAACGATGAAGACTCTTTTTTTATGTGTCCTCATACTGCCAAAGCTCTTATTAGGATTACTCTTATCTCTCCATATCAGCCTATACCAACCCTCGGGAGAAGTGGAGAGAGAGAGGAGCTTTCCCTCAAAGATAATACTGTTTCCATTTCCAACTCCTGTTCACTTTAGGGACCCCGGGATGTTACTAAGGAGGCTAGGACCAACAGTAAAATCGGCTAATCATAGGACCCACTTGCCTTCTCCCTCCAATCCACCAAAGCAAACCAGATCGTAACTTTACTTCTTTGGTCACAGGCCATGTCTGATTCACTAGTGTAGATGATATTCTTTAAACATTCAACAAAAGTTGGGGGAGATTCTGATTTCCACATCCTACATATTTCTCTCCTTGCTAAGATTACCACATAAAACATAAAATTGGATCTAGGCGCATTCAAGTGATAGTCAGTCAAAAAAACAAAGAAAATCAAGCTGGTACTTACTTCAATTGGTTTCCCCAGCACTTCTTCCAAAAATGTACATACCTCCTTCCAATAGGATTGAATTCTCGGACACTCCATAAACATATGTATGTCGTCAGCTGCAGGATACTTGCACCTAGGACAGTTATATGTGTTTCCTGTAACCTTAGATAGCTTTTGTGGAGACCAGTAATCTCTGTAGGCCGTGTACAAGTGGTTCCTTCTAAGCGCAGCTGGTTTCACGATAGCCTGCAACATAACAAAAGAGTCAGACCATATTTTGTAAATATCAGTATCATCGTTTCTGTACTCTTTACCCCAAAGACTTATAAATTCACTTTCCACATTGTCCTCAGCATCCAATAAGGCCCAATACCAAAACGAGATTTCCTTTTTCCATTTGTCCGTTCTAGTGACATGATCCAATTTCGGGTTTTCCTCCTCTTTAGGCCACCAAGAGGATATCTGATAGTACTTGAACCTCGTCAATGTTCCTCTTGTTAAACTATTGAGCGCTTCCCAGCTTATTAAGTTAGATTCCTCTTGTAAATCTCCCCAGCACCTTATACCTCCCATTTTCAAAGGCTGACTGAGTTGATCTTGTAAGCATTCAGGGGTGCCGGGGGAATCCCAAATTGGGGACTGCTCTGCATAGTGTGAGATTTTCATTCTTTTTCTTATATGCACCCGGGTCTCTAAGGCTGCTCTTAAGATTTTTAGCCTTACCTTTTTGTAGAACTTCGGGTCCCCATATTTATAAAGAAAGTGTTTCTGCCCTTGCACCACATCTTTCAGCATGGCCTCAAAAAATAACCCCAGTGATGAAGTATCAGTCTTACTAGCCAACATTCGATTTTTTTTTAAATGAAAGGTATAACAATATGTGAGTAGATCCGGTAATGCCAACCCACCCACAGTGAGGTCTCTTCTAAGCTTTTTCCAGGCTATTCTCGGGCCTTTCGTTGCCCAGATTAAATTACCTATTTTACCTTGTAGCTTAGCTATATCGTCTTTCCTAAAAAGCAATGGGATAGAATTATATAGGAAGGTGATTTTAGGTAAGATTATCATTTTACAAGGTTAACCCTCCCATAGATGTTTAGAGGGAGGTTGGCCCATCGTACAAGTAAACTCATAACCTCCTTACTTACTCTCTTCCAGTTAACTATAGGGATATCCTCTAATTTCTGCGTTAGCTGTACCCCTAAATATCTCATTTGATTCTTAACCCCTGACATCCCATTACTTGATTCCATTCCATTATTTCAGTTTTTTCCCTGTTGATTTTATACCCCGAGACTTCACCAAACCTCTCTGCCTTCTCAGTTAACCTAGGGATTGCCTCTAAGGGATTTGTTGCGTATAAAAGCAAATCATCAGCATATAGATCAATTTTAAGTTCTAGCTCTCCCAATTTATAGGAGTAAATTTGGGTATCTGCTCTGAGCCAGCTGGCAAATGGCTCAATGTACAAATTGAACAAAAGCGGCAATAAGGTACACCCCTGCCTTGTGCCTCTCGTGATGTTAAACCAATCCGTCAGGGCCCCATTAACCAGCACCTTTGCTTTAGGACTCAGGTATAGACTTTTCACTGCCTCAACAAAGTTATTCGGAAAACCAAAACCTTTTACGGTCTCCCACAAATATACCCAATTAACTTGGTCAAAAGCTTTGGCAGCAACTATTGCTACTACCGTTAATGAAGCCTTCCTTGCTTCTGCCATATCTATGGCCCCTATTGCCTGAAATGTAAGTTCATTCAGCTCCCTCCCTGGTATGAAGCCCCTCTGATCTGGATTGACCACCCCCTTTATTACCTTTGCAACCCTTGCTGCCACTATACCTGTGAATACCTTATAATCTGAATTTAATAAAGATATTGGTCTGTAAGAATCTATCTTCTGGGGATCTTTATTTGGTTTTAATATCAGCATAACTGTGGCTTCCGCCCATGAACAAGGTGGATTTTTCCATCCTATATAAATTTTATTAAACAGATTTTTTAAAATTGGCACAACCTTGTCCAAAATACATAGATACAGCTCTATTGGGAGCCCATCCGGGCCTGCAGCTTTTCCCCTTGCCATCTTTTTACATTGTGCTCTTACTTCTTCCTCAGTAATACCTCCTCCCAAGAATACCTTATGTTCCTCAGTCAGCTGAGGGAGTGTTATTGATTTTAGCCACTTCTGAATGATCTCCTGTCCTGGCGTAATATCCTCCTTATACAATTCACTCATGAAGCTTCGGGCTTCTTTACAAATCTCTTCATCCGCATGTATGATTCCTCCTAACCCTCTTTTGATTAAGTTCTTTATCGTATTCCTTGCCCTGTCTGTTTTGGCTTTCCATGCCAATAAGGAGCTGCATTTCTCCCCATATGCAAAATGCTGAAGCTTGCTAACTTTCCACCTATCTAAAAGCTTCTTGTCTAAGTTAGCCTGAAATTCAGCCTGTAGACTCTCCAACTCTTTCTCTAAGTGTGGCACTGTGCTTAATCTTTCCATTGATGCTTTCTGTAATTCTTCTTCTTTTCCCTTAATCTTACTTATTTTATTTGCTTCATCTTTTCTCAAGGCTTTCCTCCTTCCCACCGTTATGGAGCAAAGTAACCCCCTTATATAGGCATTAAAAGCTTTGCATACTATCTGATCCTGAGCTGTGCCAATATTAAACTTAAAATACTCATCCGTCTTTTTCCCTAACTCAATAGTCACTTCTTCATTCAATAATATGGTCCTATCTACTGTCCACCTTTTTTGTACCTCTTTTTGCCGCAGCCCCAAAGTCATAACTACTACTGAATGGACTGATAATATAGCAGGGATATGATTTATTGTCTCCACCTCTGAAAACAGCTCCTGATCTATAAGAAAATAATTGATTTGAGAATGGTGCTTGTATTTTTTACTGTAAAACGTGAAATCTCCGGTTTCCCCTTTCTTGCTTCGCCAAATATCGAGCAAGTTAAACTCTCTAATTATATTTTTTAACCTAGCAAACATTTTAGGGGAACTATTATATTTTACTTTCGAAGTACGATCTATTTCCTTATTTAGAACTAAGTTAAAAGTTAAAATCTACCCCTATTATAATCGGCCCAGTTGTGTCTAACAAACAGACTTCAAGTTTTAGAAGTGCCCCTGGATTGTCTTCATTGGGTCCATAATATACTACACAGACTAAGGGTCTTTCCTGAATTGCTATAGTGGCCACCAACCATCTCCCTGAATGGTCTGTTTCCTGTTTTACCACATTTATTCCTGCATTACTTCTTATGATCAGTGCTACTCCCCTAGTGCTTCCTCTTTGTTCAGAACAGAGCACCTCCTGAATCCATCTAACTTTGCTAAAACTCTGTTTGCACTTTTGCGCCTCCAAATGAGTCTCTTGTAAGAGACAAATGTGTGCCTCACAATTTTTCAAAAATTCTATAATCCGAGACATCTTTCTGCTACTCCTTAATCCATTCACGTTCCATGTTATTATTTTGACTTTATTAGGCCTATCCATCCTTGTAACTCCCTAAACTCTTCCATCGTAAACCTAAAGCATGTATGAGGACTACATTTTCTCTTATTTCCCCCTTGCTCCCCACACCCTGTGCCCCCCACCCCCCTCGAGGAACCCTCCTACTACTCCGTTGGCGGTTAAAAAACGCCATTCGAGATCCTCCCTTTACAGCTGGAAGCATCCACTCAAAAAAATTAAAAATACACAAGTTGGATGAAAAAAAAAACCCTCATATGTATGTTATATATATATATTTTTTTTCTTTCTCCTTCTTTCCTCCATTTTATACTATCCACAACACACCCTACGCACCTACCACCACCATCTAATGCCTGTTATCTATATCTATATCTATCTATATCTATCTCTAACTCAAATCTACATCTACATTTGTGCCAAGAATGTGTCAACTTCATCTGGGGAGCTGATATTATACATCTTGTTCTGCCACATTATTTTGAGCATGGCTGGAAATTTCATTTGGACCTGTGCCCCCTGACTTCTTAATGCAGGCATTCTTGTTCCAAGGTCCCACTACCTTTGTGCGGTTCTCTTTCCAAGGTCTGACCTAATTTGATAACTGAAAGACTCATGTTGTAATGATGTTTCTTTTAAAGCTCTCCCCAACACCAACTTCTTCACTGTGTACGTGTGAAAATTAATCAGTATTTTCCTTGGAGCCTTTCTAGTGGGATTTAGCTTAAAAGGGTCTCTATGGACTCTCTGGATCTCCTTATCCAACTCTTTATCTGGTCTATCCTTCAGGATTCCTTCTTTCAAAATTTTGCATATGAAGGCCTTGATGTCTCTGCCTTCTGCGCCCTCCGGAATTTTAAGAGCTCTTAGATTGTTCCGCCTCGCCTGCATCTCCAACCTCTCCATGTCTTCCTGTAAGGTTTTACTCTGCACTTTTAATTTCTCGAGATCTTTAGAATTCTCTAACACTGCTTATGAAAGGACTTTTACCTCACATTCCAACGCCCCATTTCGTAAGGCAATGTCATCCAGTTTTCCTTCTAAAACATCGCACTTATCATGAATCCCTCTCTGTTTGGTGTCTGAAATCTAAAATTTCGAAAATATATCTTCTCTTGAGCTCAAAAACATCAACTCCAATTGAGTCTTTCCCCCCTCCGTTCCTGGAGGTGTATCTGTATATTCTAGGGGTGGGCGGAATTTGCGAAAGTGCCTTTCGCAAAATATCGCGAAAGGGCAAAAAATCTCCGCGGTCACGCGAAATTTCGCGTGATCGCTGAGATTTTTGTGTGCTGAATTAAAGCGTTACTGAATTCCTGTTGGGGTTTCATTTTTGTGACAGGAGCATCGTGCCAGAATGAATCCTGCCGTGCATATTTACCCAAGAAGATGCCACCGTTTTGTGCAATACCTCTACTCAACTGGAGTACTTTCTACTGGCTAATCAGTAAGTGCTACCTTGTTGGGTAAATGTATAGTGTTTTTCCCACACTACAGCTGCATAAAGGGCCAGAAGAGTTGTCTACGGTGACCATGTGTGTCTCTAACGTTGCCACCACGCCGACGGGCCCCGGGGTCCCTCGAGTCAGCTGTCCGTCGCAGTTCACATGCCTCTTGTTTATAAAGGGCCAGAGACCGATCAGAGCAGCAGATGAGGAGACAGAACCTCCTGGCGTCAAGAGCTACACGGGGATTGCGCTTGAGAAAGTCGTGGATGCACAGAGCTCCATCAAGGATCACAGCTAATTTTTGACGGTAGATGTGGGGAGAAAAGCACACCTGCCCAGCCTCGACCTAGCTCCCGAATGTTTTGTGCTGATTAATGCGTTTCTGAATTTGAGCTCCAACTCGGGCACCTGCTTTATTTATATCTTTAAGTGGTTCCTGTTGAGGTTTAATTTTTGTGACAGGAGCATCGTGCCAGAATGAATCCTGTCCTGCACCTGCATATGTCCGTTCCGGCCGCGGATCACGGAAGTTTCGACATTTTCGCTGTTGGACCCGGCCTCGTAGGATGGCCCTCCGTGCCCCCGCACCACCGAAACCTGGTGCCTGCAGCCCTAGCACGCGGCCCAGCCGACCTTTCCCACCAGGACACCTGCGCCAACTCCGGACATCCCCGTCCATGGCCTCTCTCCTTTCGGCCACCCCGGGCCCGCGTGCCCACTCCCTGCAACAAGATGGCCGCCCGGCCCCAGCGCGACCCGGGCCTAGAGGCGCCACTCCGGCTGGAGGACATCACGCTTCCAGGGGATGAGAGAGGGAGGAGCAGTTCTATCGCACCTCTGAACTCCCCTGGGACGATGGGTTTCGATCGGCCCTCCGGCCTCCCTGCGGGCTGGCTCCGTGCCTGCTGGGTGTCTGGGACTCCTCCCGACCCGGCCCTGAAAGGATCAAAAGACAATAGCAGGAAACCCCGACAAGCGGCCCCCAGGTGACAAGACCCCTGCCTGCACAGACTCCGGACATCAAAGCAGGGTCGACCTATAACAAGGGGTGCTCTGAGACTGTCCGGCAGATTCGACGCTGGAATAACGAGAGCCTGCTGATGTGGTCGCGGCTCCTGGAACTGGAACTCACCTGAGCCCTGCTGAGTGACTCGCGGCTCCCTGAAGATCGTAAGACCTCCGAACTTGTACCTGAGCCCGGCTGAGTGACTCGCGGCTCCCTGAAGATCGTAAGACCTCCGAACTCGTACCTGAGCCCTGCTGAGTGACTCGCGGCTCCCTGAAGATCGTAAGACCTCCGAACTTGTACCTGAGCCCTGCTGAGTGACTCGCGGCTCCCTGAAGAACATAAGACCTCCGAACTGGTACCTGAGCCCTGCTGAGTGACTCGCGGCTCCCCCAGACTCTCACGGTCCCGCCGGACCCCAACTCCGACCACGTATCCCCCAGCTCGAGGATTGTGAGCTGTGCGCCGGATACGTCCCTGCTTTGAACCGTTACCAGAGACAGTCCCGCTACCCCCTACCTTTCCGAGACTCTTGAGCCCGTGCTCACCTTGTACATATTTGCAGTGATACCTATTTGATAAAGCTTGTTCTGAGAATACCCCGTGTGGTCTCTCTGTGTCGTGTGGTGCCAGAAGTACGATCCTAGTTGTGAGATTCCTCCCCCTGGGGAATCTCCCGCCAGTGCCCGGCTACAATACTACACGGGTGGGACTCAGGGAAGTCAGGACCCCTTTCCGGGCTCCTCTGTGGTCGCCGTCTAACATTCGCGTTCCGCGCGGAACGCGAAAATGTCAAAATGTCGCAATTTCCGCGAGCGGAACGGAAATTGTCGCCCACCCCTAGTATATTCCCCATCCAAAGTACTGCCACAACCTTGCTCTGGTGTTGATACTATGATGGGGGCAACCCTATAACAGAGGGGGGTTAGCTTTATTAGGTGCTTCCTGGGCCCTAAACTGGTCGTTGGATTGGCATCCCCATCCTCCCCTCTTTCCTCATCCATCAATAATGCAAAGCGATTTTCCAATTGTAGCGAGCGGAGGCCGTCTGTGCACCTTTTCGCCCTCCTTTAGAAGTTGCGACCTGTTCCATTATTTTGAAATAGGATGTTAGGGAAGCCGTTGTTTTTACCAATGTGCGCGTGGCCTTGACTCCACTCTGCTTTTTATTCCCTCCAGATTTGATCACTTTTTTCTTTGGAGAGACTGGCACCACCTCTCCGACCTCTCCGACCGTCTCTCCTTCCGCAACAGTTTTACCTCTATTTTTCGCATCAAAGTAGGAGCGCAACTGATATCTATTTCTAATTCCAGGCTGGGGAGCGAGGGTCCCTTTATTAAACGCACAACTGATACCCTTTTCCAGCCCCACTAATGCCTCCGACCCTTGCTGAGCACTTCCACTTCCACTTTCTAAATCTGTAAGGTCTATCCTCCCCCCTTCCTCTTCTTATCTGTACCAGACTCCAAAACCATATGAAGCGAGTCTCTTTCCATCTGCCAAGCCTCTACACGTATTCCTCCCCGCTATTTTGCCTTACCCTTTCCGTCCAAAAGTCTGAGGCAGGTCCCTCCTCGGCTCTATGCAACTTTCTCCCCCTGCCTCCTTGGCCAGTGTATTGTTCTGTCTCTGCCGCCCCCGACTCGGAAACCGATTTATGCCACTGCGGACCGCGTCTTCCTCCAGAGGTTAGCCCGGCGTCTCCAGGTCCCGAGGTAATCTGCCGCTTCCTGACCCATGTACCGAGGGGAGATTTTCTCGGCATCTAGCGGGAAAAGGTATTTTTCGCTCAAATTAATTCTCCAAATTTAGATGCGTCTTGTGTGCCTTATACCGCTTCTTCTGTTGCTTCTTTCTGCAGGTTATTTCTTCCAATGTTCAATCCATGCCTCGCGCTGTGCTGGGAGCTCCTGCGACCGGCATCAGCCTGCCGCCATGTTCCTCCTGCTGAAAAGCACAACAGTCATGACTTACTTCTCTTCCTCACAGAGACTTTAAGTTGACTTCATTGTGACTGCCACGATGAAGACTCTTATTAAAAAAATGTTATAATATTGTTTCAAAGTAAAATGTGAAAGCGTATGAGAACGTAATTTATGAATAAAAATTAAGGGGATGGGTTTGCGAATAATAGCTGAACTGATTTTAATGACATATAAGCATGGTGTGATAGAGCTTTCCCCCTTGCCTAACCAATCATATTTCGTATTTTTACAATATTGAAACTTTAGTGGGTGGAACATGAAGAACAAAAGGTATAATTAAGAGAGCTTTAGTTAGTTAGTTAGACACAGATGCTGTGAGTCGTGGTTGCTGTCTTTGCTACGTGAGAAGCTGTTGGTGGGAGAGATGCTGTGAGATGCTGATGAAGAGCCGAATGCAGAACCTGAAGCAGAACTTTCTATCCTAATTTAATTGGGTTAGATCAGAAGATCGCGGAAGAATCTAGAGGAGGAAGAGAGTGTTAGAGAGGGGTGCGGCGCAATCATCGGTATTCTGGAGAGGTCCACTATCCTGTCCTGAATCCTGTCCTGAAGTCTTTGTCTCCTGACCTAATCAGGATAATTGGATAAAATCTATTTGTAGCCTTATAAATGGGCCGTCTGCCTTTCCAATTCTTCCCATACAGGCCACTGTTTTCCTGCCTGGATTCATTTGCTGACAGGTTAAGCATCTCTGGCATAGACTCTCTGCTATGTTACTGAACTTCGGATTGAACCAATCCTGTCTAAAGAGTCTGATCATGGCATCCCTGCCTATATGGGTATCTAAGTGATACATCCTAGCCAATTGTGAAAGCATACAGTCTGGCATTTCTGGCCTGCCATCTAGATAATCCATACATCATATTCTGACCTCTTTTGGCACACTACTTTCACCCATTCCTTTTTTTCTTTCATCTCTACCTCATCTTGCAGTTGTCTTACTTCTTCCCATGTTTCCAGTCCTGAGAGTAACATAAGTTGGCAGCTAATTCCACTTGTTTCGATTTTCTTGTTTACCGCCAATTTATTTCTGGCACAGTATTGGGCAACCTGGTCAGCATACCTATTACCGGCTGACACATAGTCATCTGCTGACTGATGTGAGGCACACTTGACCACTGCCACTTCATTTGGCAATTGTATCGCAGTGCTTTTACGAAAATTCCATTTTTAATTGGGGATCCTGAAGAAGTCATGAAATCCCTCTGCATCCAAAGTTGGCCAAAAACATGCACAACCCCGTAACCATACTGGCTATCAGTAAAAATTGTTACTTTCCAGTTTTTCCCAATTTTGCAAGCTTTAATCAAAGCAATCAATTCGACTACTTGTGCAGATTTGACTCCTGGCAAATAGGATACTTCGACTATTCCAGCCAATGTACATACAGCGTAAGCAGCACTTAGTTCTCCCTCCTCATGGCGCATACAGGAGCCGTCTACAAACAGCTCATGTTCAGCATTCTTCAAAGGTTCTTCCTGTATGTCTGGACGGGGCTTGGTGCAAAGTTCAGTCACATCCAAACAGTCGTGCTCGACTTCATCCCTCACCTCTTCTCCACATACATCTGGTAACAAGGTGGCAGGGTTTAGCACAGTACACCTGACTATTGTCACGTTTTCAGCACCTAATATGGTTCTTTCATACTTACTCATTCGACTAGGAGTGAGATACTGAGTTCGAGTTCTTGTTAAAAGAATCTTAACTGATTGTGGAATATGCACCTTTACCGGATGTCCCATCACAATTCATTCGCTTTGTTCCAGACTCATGCAGGTTGCAGCTACAGCTTTTAAACAGCCAGGTAAAGCCAAGGCTACAGGGTCCAAAGTGGCAGAGAAGTATGCCACTGGACGTCGCATCAAACCATGTCTCTGGGTTAAGACCGAAAGCCCACAACTATTTCTTTCACAACAAAACAGTGTGAATTCTTTTGAGTAAATGGCATACCTAATGCTGTGGCTTCACATAAGTATTCCGTAGATTCACAGAGGCTCTCATACTTTCGTCATCTCATTCTATAGGATCTGTTGCTCACTTCTTGGTATTTGTATTAGCGGTTTGGCCAGCATTGAAAAACCTACAATCCACTGCCTACAGACTCCTACAACTCCAAGGAACATTCTTATTTCTCTCTGAGTTTGCGGCAACTTCATTTGTCTTATTATTTCTATTCTTTCTGGTGTCACTTTCCTTACTCCGCGTTCTATTTGGTGTCCTAGGTATTTGTCTCCGGTTCTGCAAAACTGTAATTTTTCCGGGGACACTTTATGTCCACAATCAGCCAAATGATTCAACAAGGCAATCGAATCAGTAACACAGTCATCTCTTGTTTTAGATGCGACAAGTAAGTCGTCAATATACTGCACCAATACTGACTCTCTTGCCAACACTAAGGTTTCTAGGCACTTTTTCAGTATCTGATTGAAAATTGAAGGACTTTCAGTGTAACCTTCAGGAACGCGATTCCAAACTAAAATACGGTACTCGAATTTAAATGAGAAAAGATATTGGCTGTCTGGATGCAATGGAATGGAGAAAAAGGCATGGCATAGATCGATTACAGTAAACCATCCTGCCTTCCATGGTATTTGGTACAGTATCACGGCTGGGTTGGGCAATACGGGGCAACAAGGTACAACAATTTTGTTAATCTTTCTTAGGTCTTGAACTATCCTATATTTCCCGCTAGGTTTCTTTATGCCAATTATAGGTGAATTACAGGGACTACTCATTATTTCTTTTAGAATGCCCTGTTCAATCATTCGATCTATTTCTGCTGCAATACCAGCTTTACTTCAGGACTCATCTTGTATTGTTGAGTATTTGGGTAAACTGCAACTTCCTTCACGGTTACTTTTACTGGGTCTACATTTGCCATTAACACTAGGCCTGGGCGAAAATTTCGTTCCGTTCGCGGAAATTGCGATAATTTGACATTTTCGCGTTCCGCGGAGAGCGCGAAAATGTCAAAAATTCCGGTTTCCGCAGCTTGGCGATAATTTGTTTCTTGCTCGCGCTGTAAAATAATACATTCTCGCGCGCGCGCGATCGCCTTACCTGAATCCCTGCGTTCGCCGACAAGTTTTCTTGATCCAGTCGCGTTCTCCATGAGATGTTGTATTGTTTTTAGCCATTTGCGCTGTCTCGCGACAGTTCGCGCCCGCAGTGACGTCATGCGTCGCGCGATCACGTCTTTCTTCTCGCGATCATGCACCGCGAGAACAACTCAAAACAAGATGGCCGCGCCCGCAAGCAACCACATGGGTAAGTTGGCGACCCGCAACCATGCAGAAAATCTCGCGAACATGCCGGAAAAAAACTTACGCATCTTCGCGATATTTCCGCTTGTTTGCGATAATTTCAAACATTTTCGCGATAATTTGCGAAGGTTAATTCCGCAAATTCCGCCCACCCCTAATTAACACTACATCTTTTCCTGTAAAATCCCACACATTTGGATTTACTGTCATTTTGACCTTGTCTGGTAAGTCGTCTTTTGTCATCATGGAATACATCTCGTCTACCTCTCTGCCTTGTTTAGCTAACATGATTTTGTAGACTCCGTCTTCATCTGGGGTTTGAATTGCAACACCGTCCAGTGTGCAAAATATTGTGCAATTCATTTTGCACAGTAGATCTCTTACTAATAAATTTACAGGACTGGAGTTACACACTACAAATTTGTGCATTGCCCTGAAATCACCAATGCATACCTCCATGGATTCTGTAATAGGGGTTCTAATCTGTTTATTGGAAACGCCCACTACTTGGATCGCTTCTCCCTAGAGGGGTAGGTTTGGAATGTTTGCTGTTCTCACAGTACAACGGGTAGCACCACTGTCCAATAAGATGGTAATATCCTTTCCTTCTACTTTACCATCAACAGATGAACCTGATTGATCTATCGGTAAGGATGCGCCAAGTACGCACTACTTTTCCTCCCCCCTCAGGCACCTTCATTGGTCGCTGTCATCGAAATAAGAGTCCTGTAAAAGAAATTGTGAGGTTACATGATTTTTCTTACCACTTCCTTGAAATCCGGTGTCCGCACTGTACTTGCCCTGGTTCACAAAATTTGGCATAGGGGCAGGTGGCAACTGACTCTGTAGATTTACAACCTGCTGCGGTTGACTCATTATCCCCTCATTCTGCATCTGTGGATTTAAATTTTAATTTCGGCCATTATTGTTCTGTATATTTTTATACTCGTTCTTCCAATGCCCCAAGTTTCCAAACCCATGACAAGGAAACTTTTTCTTTGCCTCTTCTCTACTCATTCGTCCCTTTTGTTTTCATTTTGGCCTTGTCCCTTTCCTTGATTTCCTATTTGGCTGTTTAGTTGGAGTTCCTGCTGTTCTGCTCATTTTACTTGGGCCCACATCACCTTTTCTTCTAATTTATTTTGTTCATTATCAATCTCATCTCCGCAATACTTGAGAATATCATCTATGGGTTTCGCTTGCCAACACAGCACGTGCTGACAAATTATGTCTCCAATTTCTGGTTTCAATCCTGTCACAAATCAATACACAAAATGTCCCATATCTTTATGTCCAATGTTCTCAAAACCACTTGTGAGAAGTTAGCCTGGTATATGCTGGTCACTAGTTAAAGTGGCCACCTTGCACCAGTACAATTCGACTCTTATGGTAGATAGGTTTAAGCTATCCTAGTGGTAGCTGTGGAGAGCAGCCTTCAGTCTAAGTCTTTAGAAGAATGTAAAGCAGCTTGTTTTACCTTATAATCTCTTGAATCACTAAATGAAAGGACACCACACAGGTATATATATAAAATATATATATGTATTTATTTCGAACACACTATAGTAATCTCTTTATGAGATTAGAAGTCAAGGACATATGCACAAATCAACGTTTCACAACAAGTTAAGCACAAATATGGCTGGGGCCCTAGGGGCGTACCAGACCATATACTAAAAAAGAGGTTTAGGAATATCGACTTGAGAAGAGACAAGGCCTAGGGCCTTCAGAAGCACTGGGGCCTCACTAATCCACCCAAGGCAGGTAAGTAAAGGACCCACGGGAGACGCATGCAGTGTGAGAACACAACCGCGGATCACAATAGACTTCAATGGAGCAAGTAGCGTTGGAATTTTAAAGTTTTAGGATACTTCGGGAGAGTCTAAAAGCAAGTCACTTACAGGGTAAGTAGTTCTAGAGCCAACACCCACAGGAGCACCGTAGTGCTGGAGTTACCTCTCCCAGGGAAGCCGGGTGCATAGGTGTCTTTTGGTGTCGGGTCGCGGCGTCGTTTTCAATGGGAGCCAAAGAAGACTTGCTGCTTGTGAAGACCGGAGAAGTGTACGGTGGAATCTGACGCTGGATTCAGAAGAAAGAAGACCTGAAAGCAGAGGAGACAGTGTTCAAAGTCACTTGCCAGTGACCCGGGGCCAGGAAGCTGGATGCCCACAGTAGTCGGGTGATTTCAGGTGATCACGGGTGTCTTGACTCTTCAGCCACGAGGTCCAGGAGGTGTCGACAACAACCAGGAGCTGGATTTGGTGTGTCCCACAAAGTCTTCAGCTTACTGAGATGTCGGCAACCGGATTGGAACCAACAAGCCTTGGCAACAGCAATCCTGTGGAAAGGGAAGAAAGTCAGCAGTGCAGACCAGCATGGTCTGAGGAACTCACCCAGCAAGGGTAAGTCAGGGCAGGCCTAGAGCAACCAGAGGAACCCTTTGGTTTTGTAGAAAAGTCTTCTGGGGACCCACAAGCTAACTGACAAGGGATTGCAAAGACACCTCAGGAGGATTCACTCACCAGGAGCCCATGGTCACTCGGGACAAGGTAGGCCTCTGATCTTCGAAGGAAATCCTGCTGGAGGCTTGGACCACACATGGTCCAAAGCACACATTCGTAGAACATTGTGAAGGGGTTGCACTTGACAATAGTGCACGGTACCTGGGTATTGCTGTTTCTCATCACTCGTGGGGTCCACTTGCCTCAGCTTCGCTGGGGACTCACGATGGCCTCGGAGAAGTCCGGAAATCTACTTTTGGGGCTGCAGAGACTTCGGACTCTGGTGGGAGCGGGACATTTTGCGACTGTTGATTCAAAGTTTAGGTGCCTGCCAAGCAGGGGAGTCACTCCTTGACTCCAATGGAGATTCTTCAGTCTTCCAGAGGTAGTGGAACATCGAAGGTCCAGGATTCTTCTTCAGAGCATCATCCAGGGATATTTAGTTTGCAATGGCAAGAGTTCCCTAACTTATACTACAAGGAAGGGAGGGACTAGCTCTATGACCACTCCTATGGGAGGGTCAGGGAAGTTGGTGGCTACACCCACTTCCCTTTGTCCAGTTTTGTGCCAGAGCAGGGGCTGGTAGCCCCTGAACCGGTTTGAGCTGGCATATGCACAGAGGAGCCTACTGCTCCCCCAGTGCAGGACTTCAAAGCACTCTAGGAGTGCACCCACCCAGCCCCAATACTCTAAATCCTGTCTGGAAGGTGGTTACACCTCCCTGTGACAGGATGCCTATTGTTGGGCCTCCTCCACTGCGAGTTTCGGTCAGCAGCAGGAGGGCAGCCCAGTGTCTGTGCTGGTGGCATCCATTTTGTGATGCCAGGGCTCTTCAGGATTCTACCGTGTTTCCACAGTGGGTACATATCTATTCTTCTAAAAGTGTGGGATCATACTCCCACACCAGTTACTGGTGTGGAGGTATGATTCCAAAGCGTTTGACACCAAACACAACATGTTTTGATGCAGCCACCCCAAAGTTAGCATTTACCGCTAGGTTATAATGCACTTAGGAGTATGTGGTTTAACCGCATGCACAAACAGCTGCAGAGAATGGACTCTGAGAGCTGCAGAGGGGCCCTGCTCAGGCAGAGGCACCCCCTCACATGGAAACCAAGCACCCTGCCCTCAGGATTGTTAGGGCCTGCCTTAGGGGTGACTGATAGGTTTATATGTGTGTGTAAGGTGAGATATAGAGAACCTATACCTCAGTGAGGAGTGCAAACACTACCTCACCCAGGCTGCAGTAGCAGGCCTGTGGTGTGAATGAATGAATGAATGAAAGGAAATTTATAAATGCGCAACTCAGCCCGAAGGCATCAAGGCGCCTAACAAAGAAAATCATAAAAAGGCAGATCCAGAGCTAGGGATAGGCTTTGGCAAATAGCCATGTCTTAAGGGCCTTCCTAAAAAATTGCTTTGAGGGAAGGGATTTTATCTCAGCCGGCAGAGTGTTCCATAATTTAGGAGCCAGGGTTGAAAATGCTCTACCACCCCACTTAGCTCTACGAGCACGGGGGACTGATAACAAGAATTTATTGGCGGAACGTAGATGTCTGGAGGGGGTATATGGGACCAAGAGGTCCCTTAAGCCTCCCGATCTGGTAGTAGCCAGAGCCCCATAAATCAAACAAAGGGACTTAAAAGAAATTCTAGCCTTTATTGGAAGCCAGTGGAGTGTCTTTCTTGCCGCCGAAGCAGAAGCCCGCTTAGGTAAATCCAGTACGAACTTGGCGGCGGCATTCTGCACCATTTGGAGTCACATCAACAGACCCTTATTGATGCCTAAGTATAGGGCATTACAATAATCAAGTCTTGAGCCTATTAATGCGACTACAATTTGCTTTCTGGCTTGGAGGGACAGGTAGTGTTTAATCTTCCACAGGATGTTCAGTAAGCCCCAGCAGGTGGAGATAGTCCTCTTTACTTGCTGGTCCATCCCCAACGTAGGGTCAATCATGACTCCTAAGTTCCTGGCCAGGGTAGTGAGAGAGGGACACACGCCCAGCGAGGAGGGCCACCATTCCGCCGACCAGAAATCTTCCTTTCCTCCGAACATCAGAATTTCTGTCTTTTCGCCATTAAGCTTCAATGAATTGCAAACCATCCATTGAGCTACTGCCTCCATACAGTGTCTAAAATTGGAGGCAGCGGAGGTGACAGGTTGGGCGAGAGACATCAGTATCTGTGTATCGTCGGCATAGGAGACTACCTCCATCCCAAAAGATCTGATAAGCCTGGCAAGAGGGGTCACATAGATGTTAAACAGGGTCGGACTTAATGCCGAACCCTGGGGGACACCACAATGCACAGGAAGGGATGGAGATAGAAACTCCCCCAGCTTAACTCTCTGTTCCCTCTTACCGAGAAAGGAGGCTAGCAAACTAAGTGCGGGCCCCTCCACCCCTATCTCCCTCAGCCTAGATGTTAATACTGAGGGAGACAGGGTATCAAACGCAGCGGTAAGATCTAACAAAATAAGGAGAGTGGTCTGGTCCTTGTCTACCCTAGTGCGTATGTTGTCAAGCACGATGGTAAGGGCCGACTCCGTACTATGCTCTCTCCGAAAACCATGCTGCGAATGATCCAAAAGGCCAGAGGTTTCCAGAAAGACTGCCAGATGCTGGTTGAGATGGGTTTCCAGCAGCTTTGCCAGGGCTGGGAGCAGCGAAATGGGGCGGAAGTTTTTAAGAACCCCCGGATCTAATGTGGGTTTTTTTAACAGCGGTTTAACCACCGCTCTTTTCCATTGTAAAGGGAAAGTCCCCTCCTCCATTGCCTTATTCATGATGTCAAGTAACGGAGGTAAAAGAGTCTCCTTACAGTGTTTAAGGAGTTTCAGAGGACTGGGGTCCAAAGGGGACCCCGACCTAGTCTTATTCAGGAGGACTTCAAGTTCCTGGAGCGAGAGGGGCGGAAAGCTGGACAAACGCCCCGAAGAAACCCCCTCGGATAATATTGGCGATGAGACGGATAGACAAATAGAGGTAGATAGTGCTGACCTCTGAATCTCTAAAGCCGAATATATATCCACAATTTTAGATTGAAAAAAATGGGCAACATCATTGCAGAGCTGCTGTGAACTAACAACAGGATCCGGCACCTTCAGTGATGTGAGTTTATCTACGATCTTAAATAACTCTTTCGGCGAAGAGAGAGAGGAGGTAAGAGAAGTAAAATACTCTTGTTTGGTTTTTATCACCTCCTTCTTATAGCTCATTAAAAGAGTTTTATGTTTATCCCTCTCCCGCCAATCCCAACTAGTCCTCCAAAGACGTTCCTGTCTCCGTACACCCTGCCTAAGAAGTCTTAATGGTTCCGAAAACCACGGGGCCGAAGGACTTTTTCTCGGGGAATAGCGCAATGAGGCTGGAGCCAGTTCGTCAATAACTGTCCGAATGACACTGTCCATCCTCATTACTGCAGATCCAACGTTCTCCTCAGCAGAGATCGCCAGGTTGGATAGAATAGGGGCGAGCACGGTATTAGTTATGTTTTTGAGATTGCGTCTCAATTCCATTTTACTTGGCTCGTTCCCCTTACTGCTAGCATTAGCGATCCTTAATTCTATGGGGATCGCTGAGTGGTCCGACCAAGATAGAGGAATGGGAGCCTCAGTGGTCAATCGACTGTCATTGGAGAAGACCCCATCTAACGTATGGCCAGCCTGATGAGAGGGACCCTTGACTAGCTGTTTCAGCCCACAGCCAGAAAAGATATCCAATAAAGATAGTGTATCAGTTGAATCCATATTTTCCAAATGGAAATTCAGGTCCCCCAGAACAGTAAAATGCTCACGGTCAAAGTGTGCCTCTAAGATGTTAAGCATATGATGGCCAAAATCTGTTCTGGTCCCCGGTGGTCTATAAATGAGAAGATTCGTAAATGGTACAGCATATGATCCATTAATGGAAAACTGAAGGGCCTGAAAGGAGTCTAGCGGTTCAGACAGTGGGGAGACATGACAGGCAAAGCAGTCTCTATAAAGGATACCCAGCCCTCCCCCCCTACGCCCCACTCTGTCCATCCTCACCAGCATATAACCTTCTGGTACCGCCTCAACCAGATCAGGTCCAGACGAATCCTTGGCCCAGGTTTCAGTAATGAAAACCCAGGCGGGTTTTCTAGCCGTAACAAAATCTTTAAAGGCGAGATTGTTCTTGACCAGAGATCTCGCATTTATAAGAAACCCCCTATCACTCCTGAAACTACTTTTTGGCTTATTGCTCAGGCCAAGCGGTGTAGCAACATCAACAGGAGCCGACACCCAAGTGGAAGACCGGAAGCAGTGACAGCCAGAAGAAGTCTGCAGCGAATCCGGATCATTCCTATAATGGCAGGGCAACTTAGGCGGCTTCAAAGTGATTAAGTCTTGCCAAGTATACCTAAACTCTGTGTACTCACCATCAACATGTCCAGTCTCCCAGCCATCCAGCCCGTCCTTAGCGCGGACGGGCGCAGACGGGCTGGACTCTGGCGTGACTCCGGCGTCACTACGGCACACACGCCGCGCGCACACGCTGCACGCCGGCATGTCCGACCTATATAGGGCTCTAGCGAGTCAACCTGACTGCTAGAGCGCTACTTGTGCTGGCGGCCTATCAACGTCCCCTACCTACCCCCAAGATGGCGTCGATATTGCCTGAGAGCGAAAAATGCGCTGGGAAGGGCCCGCAGAAGCCGCGGTGGGGGGCACAATTAAGGTGCAAGTGAGTGGCCAGGAATTTTAAAAGCAAGGGAAACGTTTTTAAATAAAATAAACTGAAGAGCAAAAACGGGTGATATTAAAAATATAATAGCGCGCCTAAATGCCACAACGCAGCGCCCAGCAGTAGAAAGCCTTAACAGGCTGACCCACCTTCCAAAGTCCTTTAAGTACTCTGCTAGTAGATGCCTCTAGCCAGTCAACCTGACTGCTACAGCGCTACTTGTGCTGGCGGCCTATCAACGTCCCCTACCTACCCCCAAGATGGCGTCGATATTCCCCAAGAGCGAAAAACGCGCTGGGAAGGGCCCGCAGAAGCCGCGGTGGGGGGCACAATTAAGGTGCAAGTGAGTGGCCAGGAATTTTAAAAGCAAGGGAAACGTTTTTAAATAAAATAAACTGAAGAGCAAAAACGGGTGATATTAAAAATATAATAGCGCGCCTAAATGCCACAACACAGCGCCCAGCAGTAGAAAGCCTTAACAGCTGTCAGATTTAGTCTGCTTCCCAGGGGTGGCATAATACATGCTTCAGCCCCTGGTAGGCCTGTGAAGTACCTATGCCCTTGGTACCTAAGGTACCATATACTAGGGGCTCATAAGGTACCACAGTATCCAATCACTAGTGCATCTAAGTTGTTTAGAGAGAATAGAGAGGCTGGGGCCCTGATTAGCAGGGACCCAGCCAGACTATAGCCAGAAACCAGTGTTAACATCAAAAAAAAGTGGGGGCAACATAAGTGCAGATCCTACTTTCCTACACCGCTTAAATAGCTGCAGTAAGCGTTCATAATGAGTATGTACAGATTCATTTCTGTCCTGGGTCATTCTATCTATCTTTACCCAATCTGTTTCTTTTGGAGGAATTGTCCCTTTCAAGAAAGTGATCACCTGGTGATATTTCTTCATTACCTCCTCTGAAGGGTCTCCTGTTTTTGCATCTCTCGAGTACTCATCACTATGCCAATCCACAATAATTTTACATTCTGTCCATAGATCAGCAGGTACCACTATGTCAAATAAACCATCCAAATCTTTTAACAACACTTTAGAAAACTTCACAAATCTTCCAACTTGCCGATACAATTCAACTGGCTTTTCTCTTAACTTCGGGAAATCATCTGTAAATGATAAAATATCAAGGCCTGGGTGGTAAATTCCGTTGTGGTCGTGGAATTTGCGGAATTTGGGTAGTTTCATGTTCCACGGAGAAAGCAGAATTGGCAAAAATTCTGCGATCCACGGCTTCGTGGAATTTTTTGCTTGTTCGCGCTTTCAAAATGCGTTTTGCAAGATATTTCTCCCCGAGCACGCAAACAGCGTTCGTGAAAAAGAAAAAAGCATCGCGAACGGGCGGAACAAGCAATTCTGCATGTTCGCGAAACTTTTGAGTGCTCGCCGAGATTTTTTATCGTTTCGCGGAGCTTTGCGTGGCACGACTACGCAAATTCCGTTAACCCCTAAAAAAATCCTGTCTGGTCCATGGAACATGTACATATCCTCCTCCAGGCACTTCTCTGATTGGAAATAATCTTTCTACCTTTCCTGTGTCTTTTATCAAGAATTCATAAGTTGTTCGATTGGCGTGTGCTTTCTCCCTTTTTTGTATCCATCTAGCCTTCCATTTATCCAGGTCGCCCCATTTCTGTAAAATGGTCATTAATTCTTGGATGTATGACGTAACAACGCGTGTCTTTACAACGCGTGCAGTTACATCGCGGTTTTTACAACGAACGCGATGTAACCACACGATGCCATTACAACGCAAGTCTTTACATCGACTTGCGCTAGATGGCGTGCTAACATTAGAAAAGCTTAATTTACTATTCCAACTCCTGTCCACTTAACAGTAGGGAAGGTGTTGGGATAGTAAACTACACTATTTGTAATGTTAGCACGCCATCTAGCGCAAGTCGATGTAAAGACTTGCGTTGTAATGACATCGCGTGGTTACATCACGTTCGTTGTAAAAGTTTAGTTGTAATGGTAGTGCGTTGTCAAAGTTTCGTTGTAAAGGTTGTTTACCTTAATTCTTTAACCTGTAATTTTCTTCCAGACATATTCATATTTTCCAGGTCCTTGTCACTGAATTCTGCTCTGTATGGTTTCTGTAATACATTGTATTTCCCTATTTCTAATGGAATATTTTTGTATTTCTAGTGATACTTCTGCAAAGGAACAGTAACTCTTCTTCATTGTAAGTATTTAATCTGTCTAGTCCAACGTTTCCAGCTATCATTTCTTCTAATTCCACTTTCAATTTGTAAATGTCTAGAATTTTCAATGGCTGTTTTGGCTTGTCTATTCCCTGTGCCCATCTTTCTATTTCTTCAGGGGATACTATTGTGGAACTCTTGACTCCTGCAGATGTTTCTATTTGTACTTCCTTTGATTAACTAGGTGTAACTCTTCTCGGGGTTTCATTTATCTGTCCTCTTATTGGTATATCCATTAATGATATTACCGATTCACATTCGCTGTCTTGATCATCAATTATTATATTCTCTTTTCTGGGTTCAATTGTAGGTGTGGACATGACAGGTGGTTTGTGAGCGATTGTCTTATCTCCATATAATGGGACCACTGGACCTATAGTCACTGGTATAGTCAGTGCTTCAGGGTTAGTACTCAATTGGGTTATTTTCTGTATTAATTCTTCTCTATTCTTGTTTATTGCCTCTCTTTTCCTGAAGTACCCTTCCATTCTTTGGGTCATGTATAACTTGGGGAACTAATGGTGTTCCCAAAACCGGAGCACTAGGAGTAGTTCTACTCAGTCCCTCTTAGGTAAGGTGTAGGATTTTTCATTAAACTGTCCTCCAAGAAATCATCTCAGCCATTAATATGGGATATAATCCCTCAGCCACCATTGCTTCTCTCCATTGTTTCATCTGATTATCTCGTGATTCCCGTGGTAGCCTAGGATAACAACCTCTAAAGTTTCTGCTACTTCTGGATCTATCATGCTCAAATGCTTCAGTCTCCCATTCCTCTAAAGCTTCATATTGGATTAATCTTGGTCGGGGCTCTAATTCATTCATTCTTAATCTCAGGTTATGTAGAATTCTCCCATTAAATGTACCATGTTCTGGAAAAGCTAGCACTCCATCACTGTATGTTCTATCCAATTTTCCAACCATACACAATTATGATAGCCTCTCTCCATCATCATGTATGATGCGGGCGTTTTCGGGGGCTGGATAAGAATTCCCTCTCTAGTCTTAACAGGTTTATCCTTCTTAAAATAATTTTAAATTTTCTGCATAAATGTCCTCTTTCTTTTTTCTCCGTACATTTTAGGTGTCGATCCTTTTATATATTGTTCTCTGGCAAACACTAAATACCTTTGTCTGGACGATTCCCTATTAATGTTGGATCGTGTCTCCACATGCAAAGCCCACTGTCAATTATTATTGTAGCGTCTATTTCACTAGCCAATAAGAGGTACATTTTTACTCTAATGCTTGAACAATACCAGCGCGGCTTCTATTCTTTCGACCAATCAATTCGTTTCCACACTACACACTTAGCCAATACTAGCGTGGCTTTTCTGTGATGTCAGTATCACTCCATACTACTGACCCCTCCTTTACTATTTCACGTCAGTCACACGCCTGCTGTCTCAAACAATCCCAGTGCGGCCCTCTGTGACGTCAGTGCAGCACCCGCAGCTGACCCCTCCTTTACAAGGTAACACGAAAAACTTATTTTCTTTCGATTTTCATACAAAATTCATTAACTGACAACATAGAACATTCGCTACTCTGTTTGCTCCGCTAAAATCCGAAAGTCAATTGCATTTACTGCGAGTAATCCTTTCCACTTACTCATCACACACTTCGAGTAAAACTCTTCCGCTTACTCTTCACTCAAGTGCCGATAAACCTGTTGCTCCTTCGGTATTACCCTTTCTACCAAAGATTCACCAGCAAACACTTTGCTATCAATCACTCTCACTTTTATACAAAATAATCCCTAAAGCAGCACTGTCAACCTTGCATAGCCTTACAGTGCTCTTTTTAGCAAACGAGTAACCTCACTGCAGTGTGGTTTCCACTCACCACCCGCTATTCAATATTCCTGGGAATTTCCAGACAACATAAAGCAAGTGCAAACGGGTTTTTTAATACATAATCAATAATTCAAATTCAAATTTTTCACCTAACTAGTTAATAAATTAAACCATAGCTCTGCTACCAGAAAAACTGATCCAGCCGGTTACCAACCTCAGGTACTCAACTACCATATAGTCACTGGGGCCCATTAACACACACTCATTTATATAGGCTAGAAGATACCGCTGGGGTCAATTTATTGTGCTATTACCTGTAAGATGAATTTATCTAATTATTTCTTACCAAACCTCTTGATCCAATGTACTTTCCTATGGTCAGTGGACCTTTTAGTTAACTAAATAGATGAAAATTACATGGAATAACCTTTATTAAATAACCACAGACTCTGGAGAGTTTTAAATGTTTATCTAGTAATTTCACGTGAGCCAAAAAACAAAATACAGTTAGAAGACCGTCTTCGATAAGGAGAGGAAGAGAAGGTAATTCTATTAGAATAATCGTTAAACAAAGTTATTACGATGACAGAACCTGAATAGGGACGAAAAACAGAGAGCAGAACAATGACATACTGCACAGAATGATAGTTACCTAGAATGGTGTGGAAACCAACCCCTTGGCCAGGGAATTGGAAAGGGTCCCCTGAGACAGATCAGGTGACAAAGACTCAGGACAGGATTCAGGATTCAGGACAGGATAGATGACCTCTTCTAGATACAATGCCTCTGTCGCACCCCTCTCTGACACTATCTTCCACCTCGATTCTTCCGCGATCCTCTTCTCATATGTGCCTCCTCGATTCTTCCACGATGTTCTTCTAATTAATTGGCTCAAAAGTTCTACGTCTGGAATTGGATCTTCTTCAATATCCTCTTAATTCTCGGACAGCATCTCGGTCTCTCAGCATTCTCCGTCTCGCTGTGGTAAACTAATCTAACTAAACTACCTCTATTATACCATTCTAATGACATGTACCACCCCTAAATGTTTCGAATTTATGAAACTCCTAACTCTGATTGGACAGGGAAAGGGGAGATGATCCTCACACCATGCTTAGTTAAAACATTTCTTTAAACTTATTGTTCTTTGTTCCCACCTTTTAATTTACTTACCTTTGCTTTATTTCCCACCCGTATTCACAAGTTAATCAATACAATGTATGCAAATTTGTCTAAAATCCTTTCCGTTCACAGGACATCATGCTGGTGTGTTTTTCTTTTGGATGACATTCAAGGCATTGCATCACGGCTCCTGGGTTGTTATAACTGCGCATGTGAAATAGTCACATGGTGCACAAGCTTCAGTGCCACTCGGAGACCCAAATACGAACTAATAGAGAGGTCAAAGAAAAAGAATATTAAAATAAAAAATAAATTATTTCACTGTATACCACCTATCTCTACTCTACTCCTATTTACTTCTATAAATCTTTCGCATTAGCATTTTATTAAATTTGCAGGGTTTAGTTTCAGTGTAAGCATGCACATTAACATGTGAGTCCCAAGCGGCCATTTTGGAAGTGATTGCGCAGCTGCAAAGATTTCCCTCCAAAGCATAGGTACGTCATTACTACGTAGATGTAGTTGACGCATACGCAGTGAAAATTCCCGCTTTAGCAGCCATTTTAATCACACTCGGGTTACTTGTTAGTACGACACATAGGCAAGCTTCCCTTGAGCTTAAGTGTACGAATTTTATGGTGCATTATTAGAATTTACAAACACAATTATTACGGTATTGCAAGTTATTTGAGAAGATTGCTTCCGAGCAAGTCTCTTTTATACAAGTCTTTGCTCCATCACCACACAGGCACCCAAACTTTCTATTCATCATCGCCACTCCAACATTTCACGCAGCACATTGACACCTAGGGCCAAAGCAACAGGGGATAAGCATAAATACATATACAAGATCCTGCTAAATGATTGCCTAGAAGTGCTGAGAAAATGACAGGAAGGTGACAACGTGTCTTAGGCATCCCTAGTTTGTTGAAGGATGTTTTGGTTGTGTGCTTGACTTTAGGGGTTAATAAGAGCTCGTGTGGTAAGGAATGGACGGTGAATGGAGATGTGTGGCTACGGAGTTGTAGCTTTGAGCTTATTATCCTGAGAGGTAGCAGAATCATTTTCTTGCTGCCACATAGGGCATCGTTTTTTTCCTTTTTTTTTTAACTTCACCAGCTTCAATTTTCTTAAAACCTGCAATGTTGTACAAATTACATTAAGTCACAAACCCTTTTAGTTGCAACTTTTAAAAACCCTAACTGTAAGATACAGAGTTAGGCCAGGTGGTGAGAAATGGCAATGGTCATATGTTACCTTCTATTTCAGAGTTGCCATGCCATCAGTTGGCATTATTTCATCGCTTTGTTATTTTTAATTCGTGTTTTTGATTTAATGAGCAAGGTCAGCTGCCCTACATTGAAAGCCTGCACCGAGAACAGCGCGAGCCAGTCTCACCCACACATGTCGCCAGTTACCAACTCTATAAACAGAGGCAGACATTAAATGTAACAATTTAGTGGTCAGGACTGGAGCTGAATTTTAAATCAACGAAATAATAACATTTGAGTCAGAGTCTCCAATCCGTCTACATTTCTAAGCCTACAATATTGTTTCCAGTTCATTCTACGAGAATTATGCAATGTTTCGCACAATGTACCTAAATGGCTGCAATGTTCGGGTGTTGGACACACTGGGGCAGATTTATGTTGCACTTGCGCCACTTTTGCGCCGCCGTTGCGTCACTTTTGTGACGCAGCAGCGGCGCAAATCCTGCTCCATGGTGCGGGGTATTTACAACGTGACGCATCTGGGAGATGCGTCACGTTGTAAAGCCCTGCGCCACATGTAGGCGTTCCAGGGCAGGTGGGGGCGTTCCGGCGCAGGAACGCCTCCTAAAAGTGGCTGAGTGAAATCTACAAGATTTCACTCAGTCACTTTTGAGCCCATGCTGCGTCAAAACCCTGCGCCTGCTTGAAGCAGGCGTAAGGATTGACACAGCATTGTGCAGATAGGGCCCCCCAGAGCATTGCTGGAGCTGCGTCGCGCTTGCGACGCAACTCCAGCAATGCGCCACTTTTACGGCACAGATGTGTGACGCATCTGTGCCGTTTTTGCCCCATGGTGCGCCTCATTATAAATGCGGCGCATTCATGATGGCGGAGCTGGGGCGCAAAATAACTGGCGCATCCCTGCTGATATGCAGGGATGCGCCAGTTATTATAAATCTGCCCCACTATGCTTTACCGCTTTTCTAAACACACTGTAATTGACCGACTGCTTGTACGTCGAACTGATTTTCAAAACAGCCTGATTTCTGTTTTTGTGACTGCAGAAAAAGTTTCTGCCTTTCATAAAAAAAACACGTTTCTTCGGATGCAAGTTAGCGACCCAAATAATGTGAACAGTTTTGAGCCATGACCATCACAATAAAATATTAGACTTAAAAAAAATGAAAACGGAATGACTGACAAGGCCCATTTTTGTAATCAGCCGAGGGATATCATTCACCATCCAAACAGTACGTTTTTGTCCGTTGTCTTGTATCGAATTACATTTACATTACCTAGATTGTTTTGGATAAAAGATATTCTAACTTCGGCAAAATATATATAAATCTCATTTCCATGTACAGCATCGGACTATCTTTAAACTATTTTGTTGTACAACAGCATAGACGGGGTGACATTTCTATCTTTCAGAGGAGAATCTGAAAAAAAAATAGGGAAAGTTTTAAAGTGAAAGTAGATGCTGAAAAATCTTGGGGCATATTATCAAGGTCCGGCGTTAAAATTATCGCCGCTTTAGCTGCAGAAAACTGCCGCTAAAGCGGCGATAATGAGCTTGATAATATGCCCTTGTGAATTCCCATAGAAGCCCATGTTCTGGTGTCTTGTGTTTTGTTTTTCCCGCTTACTCGCACCTTTAAATGTGCAATCACAACTGCGATAACTGTATTTCCAAATTAAACGAGCACACTGGATATTTTACACTCATAAATATGAATGTGTATTTTTGGTCTTTCTACAGAGCAAACCTCGCTGGTGAGCAAGGGAGACTTGCTACACAGCTAGCAGGCCAAATAGGACCTGTCCACACGATTTAGAGTTTGACAGAGTGGGAACACTACAGCAAGTCAGTCAAGTACCTCACACGGCCAAACTAAAGGTTCCACCACCACATTCAGAGGCAGAGGAAGACGTAGGTTTGACCTTTGACTGTTGGCTTGACCCCCACCGGGTCATTGATCAATGTACATTGGAAGACACGCCCTTTAAAGAAAGTATATTCAGCAGTGGCGGCTCGCATAGGGCGTGCTGCGGGGTGGTGAGGCGGGGCGGGGGAGGGGCAGGGTGAGGGGATAGTAAACTTGGACAGATGACTGAACGGAGGAAAGTAATAATTACTTCCCTCCGTTTCGTCGTATGTCCAAGTTTACTACCCCCCACAGTGTCCCTCGCCTGCCCCACCTCACCGCCCGCAGCACGCCCTATGCGAGCTGCCACTGGTATTCAGTTGTACATTTTTATATCTCAACCTACAAAAAGCATTAGCTGTCTATCATTGAAGACCTACTTTCTACACTACAGTATTTATAGACTGATCTTTGGATGAGCCCCTTGAACACAATGATTTCTTCTTAGTTCCCTGCTCCTTATTGGATGAGTTTTCTCTTGTCACTTGTTTTTGCCATGGAATACTGACATAACACTAACCACAACAATATTGAGATACATAAATATTGTGTCAAACACCACATTTGAACTACTTGAAGTAGGTGGTAAAATAAAAAAAAATTGCAACTGCATTTCGGTCGCAAAACATTCTTACATACTACTGCGATTCGGTATTAGGAAGGGACACCCTAAACACGCACCTTCCTAATACAGATTCGGATTATATTCGCAATTTAAAATTACGATTTGGTAAAATGTTACAGTATTGCAAATTGGAATTCATAAATACCAAAATGCCTGTTACCAGTCGCAAATGGCCCGATTTGCAACCAGTAAAATGCATGATACATATAGCCCAATATGTTTTTTCTGATATTTCTGCATCCAATATTTCCAACTTTATATTTTGTCCAAACATTGTTTGCCATGCCCCTGGAACACTTCTGCTTTACCATGTTTCTGGTTGGTTGACTTCCTCCCACTTGTGGGATAAAGGAATTACTTTTTAATTTGCTTTTAGTGCCTCACAGGAGTGAAGCACTTTCCTGACTTTCTTCTCAATGCTGTTATATTCATTTTTCCTTTATTAAAGACAGCACACTATTTTCCACCAGATGCTGCGTACAAAGTGACCACCACACTACGCTACAAGTACTGCTTGTCATTACTTATTAGTCAGTGATCCATACTGTGCGCATGTGCTCTGATTCCTTGCCATCCAGCTCAGTGCAGACCGCTCACTGGATGCATTAGGCAAAGCAATTGGGTACTGGGGGTTTTATCTTGTCCAGCTCCATCTCTGTTAGGGTTGCAATAGGACTTGCATTGCTGGGAAAGCAGATTTGCAGGGGTAATTTGATAAATCAGATTTATGTGAAAAGCACAGCAACTCCTGGCTTCAGATGGGTTGTGCTAGAGCTGTTTGCTTGCGGTCACATGCTGCACACAGCACCATGCTTAGGTTTTAAAAATTGCCTTCACAAAATCTCCCTTTCAGGCACAAATGCAAAAGTTTGTGTTCCTATTCTCATCTTTAGCCGCCTACTGTGCTATTTTCCTGGGATTCAAGTATATCCATCAGGACTGCAACTTTAAAGTGACACTGCAGATTGATGCTTATGGTAGCATTCCTGATTGTGTACTAACCAGATCTTCCTGCTGTTTATTGCCTGCCACTTAGACCCAGCTACAGAAAAACATGCTTGAACTATAAGGACCTGAGATTTTACCTTGACCAAAACTTATGCCTGCAATTTGAGTATAAACTGCTTTTAAGAATTGCTTAGTTGTGCCTTTAATAGTACTGAGCTAGTGAAAGGTAAAGTGGTTTGCCCAGTAGCCAACAATGTAGTCACATGTGCCAGTTGTAAAATATATATATTTTTTCTTTGAGTCTGTGATTGGATGAGGGAGACTGGGCCATAACTATGCTCACTGATCTTCTTTAAGCCCTCAGCCATGTTAACAGATGCTATGTTTGGTAATCAATAAGTCAATGACTAGAAGAGAAGGGCTGGCAAAGACTCACTATTAGATAAACAGTTGAATGCTATACCTCTCCCTGCCACTTCTTACTCACTATTTCCCTCTAGTTATTACGAAAAAAGGAAAGAAAAACATGTCCCTCTGCAGCCTACTAACAATTTACATTCCAGATTCCCACTGCTGACAACTCTGTTTCAACACTCATTTATTCACCTAACCACCCCTTCATTTGTGTACTAGATAATTCCTCCTAATGCTATGCAGTCTTGTACCTCTAAGCTAGCTGCCAGTAACCCATAGCAAATTATGTTCAGAAATCAATCAAAATCATGTTGCCTGCATGTCTTACTATCACACATACACAACATTTGGCAAATGCTTAGCATTTTTAGATTACTCTTAGTATTTTTCAATTTCGTCAACACTAGGGAGCATAGTTAATATGAGGTGGCACGGGGGCTGTCTTCTCCAAATGGTGGTTGTGGCTGGGAAGAATTGCACACTTCGCCACTGTCACTCTCCCCTTCCACCCACACACAAAGAATGGCTAGTGGCCATGTACCAGACAGCCTTGTATGAATGGGTCATCTACAACTTGCAGGATAAGGTAGAACTTCTTCTTCTCATCTGGGCACCCATCCCACGGGATGATAAATGATGAGGGCCTACTGCAGACTCGCTCCACTCCACTTCACTGCGCTGGGGCGATCCAGCACCCTGCCCCACCTTGAAGGCCAGTACTCAGCCTCTGCAGCTGTACCCATGGCCTGTGTCAGTTTATGTATCTCTCTCCTCTATTTCACTTATTCAATCTCTTTTGTTTCTGCATCCTCCCTCTCTCTCACTCCCCTTCTCTCTCGGCTCTCGCTTATCCCCCCGAGCTTGGGGGGGCTCTCTCCCACACTTCTACTCCTCTCCCCTTCGCTCATCCCCCTTAGTTATAGGCCAGTTTGACTGTGTCTGGCTGTCCTGAGCAGTGGGATTGTTGCATTGTTGCCCGTTAATGTGTTTTCTGAATGCTTATTGGTTTTGATGGGCTGTTGTTTCCGCGGTTTTGTAGTTCTGTACTGCTTGGTGCTTCCTGTTTTTTGTATCCCTCCCACATATGGTTCTCTTTGTGCAAACTCAGAATAAAGGAATGTGAAAAAATAAATGAAAATAAATGGGGGGACTAAAAGAGTTTATTTGATTCTAACTACGGCATTATCTGAATGATTTACCTGAAATATGACAAACATTTAGCATATTTAGTCTGCTGTGATTATGGAAAGTTTCATACAGATCTATGCAGGAAAAAGTTAAAAGTGGGGGGGGGGGTCATTTTCTAACAACTTTAGTGTTGTTTAATGAATCTGCATACCAAGCATCACTACCAAAGCATCAACAACTAACAAATGTAACCCACAGGAGAATCACATACTACAGATAACAAACATACATACAGAAGCACAACAAAAGCAAAGCAGACAAACACATTGCATAAATGCCATGTACATATCCAAGGACCTAGCAAATGAAATAACCACACTAAACAACTTACATTCCAAAATATTCAGGTATGCACAAAAATGATTTTAAAACACTATACATCCTTAATATCTCATTGTAATACAACTGTTTAATTTTAAATTTACTTACAATATAAATTACTTTAACAAATGATCAAGCAATGTAAAATTAAAAAGCTTGGAAATTCTTTGCAAATCAAATTTAAAGTAGAGTTATGTTACAACTGATATAAAATATTTATGCTTATATTTAAAAAACCCAACAATACACTAGAAATAAATGTATGACTACATCGTGTAAATAAATTGCAGGCTACATTTTGAAAACAAGCTCTCAAATTAACTGAAAATGTAGTTTCATTGATTTATAGTTTGAATATTTAAAAATATTAAGACTGACATTTAAGAAAACTTAGACATTTCCTGAAAAAACAGTTAAGTGATGTTATGTTTAGTACATCTATAAAGTCTTATAACTTACATTAAAGCAAATCTGAAGATTTCACCAAAAATCTACTGTTAAAGTCAGGTTACGGTTAGACCACTTACTAAATATTATAAATTTTGATTAAAACATCTCCAATGTTTGGTTACAAATCACACATTCGAAGCAATATTATGGTTGCAAAACCGAAAAAAAACACTGAAATGTCCCAGTTATGGTTAATAAAACTAACCATGGCTTGTGCTCCTGTCATGCACTGCTTCTGACCTTATTAATGGAATGGTAAATGGCATCATTGATAGCATCAATGATCACATCTAAAATTACATCTTTGATTATATCGCTGAGGACATTGCTGATGTAATCTTTCAAGATTCTGCAGTAGGCATTAGTTTTATTTTCTCCAGGGATTTATATGTTCATTTTGTTATTGACAATATCTTTAATATGAGTAAAACTGTTTTTCCTAAGCGCTGTGTTGAAACATACTCCCGTAAAGGCTTAAGGTTATGCCACCTTCGACCAAAACAACTTGTCTCTTACTCAAGCGACTTGAACTAATGGACTACGGTAGTGCAGTTAAAGTGACCACAGCCCATGCGTGGAAATGCACAGCAGCAATCTTGGGTCGTTCTTTTCTAATAGCATAACAAACCATTCCAAATTGGCCACTGCACATGTGTCTGCATGCACAGCTGTAATTTTTGTATACATTTTCTTTTGCTTTAAAAATATGATTTCAAGATGACCACCGTGCATAGGCATACATATGCAGAAGCCATTTTGCGATTTTTTAAATACAGTCTTAATTTACTCTTTGCATATGGTGGGCGGCCATTTCAGAATGGTAAGAAAACAATCATTGGCAAAGCTAATTGGTTTCAGGGAAAGGTCTAATTTAACGTTTATTCATGCTTGATATGCGCCTTTTAAACATATAAACAAAATGTATACAGTATTTGCACAAATAATGAAAACATCAAAATATTGAATCAGTTGCAGTATTTGCATCTTTTTGCACAACTAATGATCAACTATATTATCATCCTCCTAATAACAATATTTGCTGTGGAAGTAAATGAAGCAAATAGCTTTTTCCTGTGGTCAAAGAAGAATTAACATTTCAATCAGGGTTTGGAGCAAAGGCAAGGTGGGCAAAATATAAAATGGCAACGAAGTCAGATCAACCTTGATCACAGAGTAAACTATCTGGAATTTATGATTTAAATGACAGTTGATTTCCAAAATTGATTCATTATGATCAGTTAAAATGTCCTATCATGCATAAGACATTAATACAGTCAAGACTTGGTCATCTATCATTTGTCCAGATAATAGGAGCTAGCTCAAAGCTACAAGTGAGTTTGACCATCTTCCTGTGGGTTTGGAGAGGAAAATGATAGACGTGTCTACAATAAAGTTGTGTCTGTTCCCTCTGGGCTGTTAATTATGAGGGCTAGCTGATGATCTTGCTGGCCATCCAACTCTAAAAGCAGCCCTGAGGTCCCCAAACTACTGATAGTTTTCCATTTTCCTATATGGCAAGTCCACTCTGCTTAAACTATTTGAAAATGTTCTTGTATCATGAATTGTGCCATTTTTGTCAAACGCATGTGATTGAATATTTTAACTATTTTATTTGTGTATATGGACTGTAAAGTGTTTTTTATTAGGTCTCGCCTGACCCAGCGCATGCTCTGGTCTGGCGAGACTTATTGAGAGGGCTCCAAAAAGTGCTACCAGGCCAGCCTAGAGCTACAGTGCATGTACCGCGATTACTTTCACTTTCGCGGCCGCCTTGATGTTTGATCCCAATCACTTTTGCGGCCGCTTGGCAATGCAATAGGTCTCGCTTTTGGGACCTTATAAGTATTTAGTAATGCAACTGTTGCATGGCTAAATACTTATAAGGTCCCAAAGGCGAGACCTATTGGCTATGCCAATGCTTGTCATTACATGCTGTAAGATTGATATCAACCATGATGAAGGCAAGCATAAATTAATGTTGAGTTAAATAAAATTAAAAAATTGAAAATAGAAAAGTAAACAAAAGTAATTGAAGCATTAGGGAGGAGGATTCATCTGATGGACTATTGACATGAAGAACTGTGGGCTCCCTTATTTAAGACATGCACGGTCTTACCTATCAGGCTTAAATATTATACACTTTGAATATTCTGACCTTGCTCCACAGGATTAATTATTAGGCCTATATTCTTATAATCGTTAGCTTCATGCATCTAGCTTTGTGTTTTGCTCCCTATCAACCAGTATTTTTTGTAATTTTATATTATTGTCGGTAATGTATGTGTCAGTAGAGCACTTTAACACCTGTATCCAGGTCTAGTTTGAACTATAAAAACCGTTTTGAAAAAATAGAAAAATAAATAAATAAATCTTCAAATCTTGACAGAGGACTTACTTCTAAAATGTGAAACTCAAGCAAATATTTCACCTGCTAGGTGATTTGCATTAGCAATTAAACCTGTGGAAAATTGCATCACACCAAAATTAATTTGGGATAAATTTCGAAGGCCTTGACCTACATGGACATACATTGCTTTTTTTCCCCACAGGTGCCTTTGCTTTGCATTTATGAAGTTCGATATATTAATTTTAAAAATACAGTGTCCTCGTGAGTCATTACATCACATTTTTCTTTAACTTTGCCAATTTAAAAAAATGTAGAATTATGTTTTTAGGTATTATTTTAGAATTAAGCTGTTTGCCAAAATTATTTGCATTTGAAATTGTTGTTTACATTTTTTTTAATATGATGTAACATATGCTTTCATTTCTATTTCAAACATAGTGTCGATCCAGAAGTTAAATGAATACATTTTTAAGAATTGCTGTTCACACAAATTACACCATGTTTGTTGTCAAGAATGCAAGCAGACAAATAATCCCTTTGAATAAGTGTGGAAAAGTGACAATATTTGATGCACGTTATGTGCACAGACTATGTATTGGTCATTTCTGAAAGGAAGGCATATATGAGCAGACTTACCTTCAGTTGCTCCTCCAGTCTAGGGGTGTGCCAAATTTGTTTAATTTCCTCTAACATAATAATGTGAAATTGCACATAATAATTTCCCCCAGTTCACCAAATTACCAACAAATGTAGGTGAATGCAGAAAAAAGACCAAACCTTCAAATCCTTCAATGACTTCTCTAGAGACACACCAAAAGTCCAAACTCATCTCTCCCCGATTAATTCCATGTACAATGCCATTACTGTTTGAAACACCTTGAACACTTTTTTGAAAAACAACGTGAATATCCAGACCCAATAATAACATACAAGTGCAAGACAAAGATTTCAGCACCCTTATACTCTAAAGACCTTCAACTCACTAAAAGTCACTTCTTATGACGATGATGTCTTGCTCTGAATCTCAGTCATCAGAACTCCCTCTGGGGATGCTCTTTTATGCCTGCTCACCATCATTAAAGCCTCCCTTGCTCAAGACATCTTCTCAGAAGTTCTCAAGACAAGTCATCTCCTCCCACTCCTAAAGGAACCTGGATTAGATGCTGAAAACTTTGCAAATTTCTGGTTCATACATCACTGGTGTGTCCTCATTTAATGATGGTATGTGGTTTTGGAATGAAACTTGGTTACATTAGTAATGTCGCAGTCCCTTCGTGGTAGAGAGCAGTTGAATTTTGATTTGGCCATAGCTTTCCCTTATGGTTGCCCCCTTTTTAGTGTGTCATAGCTAACTTCAATTCACTTCTTCTGCTGTATTCTTGCAGAGAGCTGCGTCCATCATTTCACTGGCAACAAGTTGAAGAACCTTGGCTTATTACTCTGCTTTTACTGTAAGGGAGCTCCTAACATTGGGTCCCGAGGCCACATTACAGAGGAGAGGACAGCTGCAGGGTGGTGGGATTGACCTTTTTGTGGCCTGCTGCTAGTTAACAGTTGGATTATGTGCCTCAGAAAGTGCCATAGTTGGTGTTCATTCAATGACACTTTTCCTGCTTTATCGGCATTCACTCACAGACCAATGTGCCTATGTGAATAACATCATCACACTCATGCCATTTTGGAAAAGGATTTCTAGACTAGAATGACTTCAGTAGATTTTGAGAAATTATAATTTAAAATATTTTCTGATCTAGGAATGAAGAAGTTAAATTTCAGAGCATAATTTACGGATCTATGCCAACCTGGTTTCACTGACCTCCACAGACCCAAAATTCAAAAAAAGCTTGAACCGAATTTTAACAAGGGAGCTTATTCTCCCATTGCCCCTTTGGGGGACTATGAACCCAAACTTGATTTTAAATGTATTCATTTCAATTTCAGAAAATATGTTGCAGCTGTCATTACAGAGTGAGGGAATTTGGTCCCAGCGTCCTGGAGAAACAAAATGTAAGTGCACATAATGGGGTAGAGTGAATACTCTCTGACTCCCAGGACTATGCAAATGGAGCCCAAAGAGACCCAGAGAGTAGAAATATCTACAAATTGCCAGTTTTGCTGCAGCTTCATGTATCCTGTGGCTGAGCTTGCAGCCTCCAGCATGACCCCCTCAACTTGTAACTGTAAACCTGCTGCAAACTTCATAGGAAAGGGCTTAGCCTAAGGCTGAGTCCTGTAAAGAGTGGGCACCAGCAGTGGGTTGGGCTCTGCACCTGTGGACAATTCTTCTGTGCAGAGCCAAAGGTGTCTGTAAGCATGAAGTTAGATGTGAGTAAAAATGTAATGCTGTATATAATCAAAATCACAGAAATTCACTAAAAAAGGTGTAAGTTATGGTTAGCTTTTGTGTAAATACCTTAATGTATATTTAAAAGAATACAGAAAATAAATGGAAAAAACACACAGTTAAAGTTCAGTTACACTTACAAAACAAAACCTAAAAATCAATTAATTTCGCTGATTATTGTTAGGTAATCTAACTGCAGTTTATATCCCCATCATGCACCTCTTATAACCTTGCATGTGACATTACTCATGACATATTAAATCACATAATTGATGACATCGCTGATGATATAATCTATGATAATGTTGTTGACATGCTGTGAAACGTATACAAATGTTTAGAAAATAGGAAAACAGCACTGGGAAAGGGGGGTGCTGGTGGGCTGCGCTTTTGTTACAAGGGGATGATTTTGTACCACTGCTGCAAAACTGACCGCCAGTCACAAAAGCGGCCCCCATCGGTCAACAATTGGCCCCCACCCTTCTAGCCCACTGGGAAAACACCCGGTTCCCGCTATGGGCAATCCAGCCCTGAAAACAGGGGATTACAGCTGGATGCAGCAGAAACTGATTGTCTGCCGAGGAATGAGTCCTGCCAGTCACTGCTGTGAATGCCCATAGGCCATACGCAGTGAAGGTTAGCTACCCACAACCGATTGGGTGCCTTACGGCCACCACTTCTGAGCATGGCTCAATGTCATTTTCAGTGAGTGTTAGGTTCCGACAAAGGGCCCTGTGGCTAACCAGGGCTGTAGTCTTGTGCTTTATCAGTTGGTTGCTCACAGAGGATGGGGCATGTGTCTTGGTACCTCTGGAAGCTGTTATCAGTGATGTCACAAGTGGTTTCATCAGTGACGTTATTTGAGATGTTAGCAGTGATAGCATTACCATGCAGTTAATGTTCTCATGTTAGGTCATAAGCAGTGTCTGATTGATATGCAGATTTTTGGTTAGTTGTCCTAGTAAATATATGCATAATATCAACAATTGGGGTGTTCAGGACACAGGCTATAAGGCTAGAACACAACCCCAATGTGCAGTTCTCGTTCATGTATCATAACATTACTCTTGCTGTGCTTCATTTCCCACTGATCATCTCAAATGCAAAGAAATTGATAACATGAATTGATTCAGTCAACTCACTGCCATTTAATTCCTCAAAACCATCCAGCCGGCCTGTGTCAGAGTAATCTCATTTTCTGATGGAAAACACATTAGTATATGTCTGTCCATTAATCAAAACTTAAAAGAAAACAAGGATTGAAAAAAGAAAGTCAACTAAGATACACTTTGTTTCTCGATTCAATAACAATAGCCCAACTTCAAACATTATTCCCAAACTATATGGCACGCAACCACCATAACTAGATTTGCTAAGTCCTCTCTAATGTATCATTCTTATTTAATAATGAAAAAGTGCCAGGGCCATCTCGCAATCCTTTACAGTAGAGAATATGTATGCCCACATGAAGCAAAACAAAAGGCACTCTCGTTTACACACTGTCATACATGTGTTTCGAGTAAATTACATTTTAGTTTTATATTCGGGAGAATAAGGTTGGTCAATGTGTAGAGCACGTGGTAGTAAATGAACACTTTCTGCTCCTAAATCTACAAATTTCACACAGCCGCTATAATCACGTTATTCATGTGTCATTCACCACACTCTCTCCCAGATCCAGATACCTGTATTTTGTTTGCTTCCTCCATTGGGTTATTATGAACTATTTGATGTACCATCTCTAGCATTTGTACGTCGGATGCTCTGTGAATAAAAGAAATACGTGTTTCTACTGCCAGTCTAAAGGACACGATAGTGCAGTACCTTTTCTGATCAGTTCCTTTAAGCATGGACTCAGGCGGTGGATGATCAGTCGTTCTCAAAGCTAAGAGAGGGATAAGACAAAAATGGGTTCTGAATTGTGTCAGCATCTTTTGACTGTTACCAAATGTTGAGAAGTGTGATCATGTCAGACCTGTGGTGTTTGGGTTGACCGAAATGGGCCAATCAGGACAAATTCATGTCGAGTACATCTGGCTTGTTGGTCACATGCCATTATAGTCTGAAAGTTGTACTTAATTGACACTAAGTTAACTCTATACCAGCAAATACTTCTCACTCTGTCCAGGGCCGGACTGGGAACCAAAACCGGCCCTGGCAAAATGCCCGGACGCCCCCGCCCCTCCCCCATGGGGGGTGGGGGTGCCGCTGAGCTCTTTGCCAGGGCCGGTTTTCGGCCGATTTTGTTACAGGGCTGATTTTGCAGCTATGCTGCATAAACGGCCCTGTAACAAAAACGGCCCCCAGGGACCCAAAACCGGCCCGCACCCATGCGGCGCACCGGGATATTGCCCAGTGCCCACTGCCACCAGTCCGGCCCTGACTCTGTCATGCAGATTGAATTAAGTACAAAGAGCAGGACCCTCGGCCTCTTTCTTTGTTGCATCCAGGCCCTGCTCCAGCAATTTTTCTTTGGGTAGGCCGAGGGTGCATTCGGGCGGGCCTAATTTTTCACTTCTAGAGGTAGCCTCCAAGCCCTATATCTACTTGCAAACAGTCACCATGATACAACGGATCGATTCTGTGTGTATACAAAGCCTGTGGAGAGTTATTTGAAAGTAAGAGCAATGTCTGAACCTAAGTGCAGGCCAGGTTTCAACACAAGTACTTTCAGGCCCAATTATCCACTTTTACACCATCCCTCTCCTGTGCACCTTATCTCACAGCTGACCTTGGGCCCTAGCCCGATATCAGCCACCATCCTGCTCCACATTCGTAATTCCCGGTAAACAAAACATTAGTAAAATCAACTTAAAACATTGAATATAGCAGTAAATATAATTAGCACGCACATTAAAATATGTTCCACAGTTGCCCTAATGACCTGACTGCTAATTAAATAAATAAAAACAGAAAGGCCATGCCAGTGCTGGCTTTAGGACTAATGCGAAAGTCTTTTTTGGCGCCTCACCAATGACTTCATTCTCAATATATACCATCACTTCCACCCTCCAAAAGTGCCCTTCATCTCTCTGTAGCCCTTCTCTCGTACGCATTTCATTTTTTTTATAGCGCTACTCATATCAGTGTAGGGTGTCACAGTACTTTACCTCTCGCGCACATTATACAGAGACAGTGAATCATACAAATATGTAAATCAGTCTATAGGGAATGTCACATAAGCCAATGAGAATTACAAGGTGTAGGAATCACATGTCATCCACACTGGAGGGTAATATATTATAAGAGGGTTTTGGTCTGGAGAAGCCCAAATCAGGATTGAAAGCATATCCCCATGGTTGGGGGTTGGCTTTACTATTGAAAATGTATATCTGCTCAAAGGAACTCTTTTTAGAATCATTCATTAGACTAATGAAAGACTGGGGAACTTCTAACTATATGGCAACACAAAAAACAAGAAAAAGTGAAGTTCTAACTATACCATTAAGGTTTGTATGCAGCTCTTCGATGACAGCTCATAGGTCACTGTCTTATGTTAGGATTGTAACTTATAAACTGAAAGTAACACAAGAATATCTGTGACAAAGGCAGTAACCCACTGAGCTATCCACATAAAATACAGTTTATCTGCATTTCAAAACTACCAACAGACAAAGAATTGCTCTCCAGCAGGAACATTAATCATCAGTTATCTGGACATTTGTATTGCTGTCTTGCATCCATGGCCATTATAATGAGAAAATGATTTAAACGAATCATACATGTTGGACCCGGCCTCGTAGCATGGCTCTACTTGTCCCCGCACCACCTAACCTGGTACCTGCAGCCCCAAGCACACGGCCTAGCTGGTCCTTCCCACCAAAACACACGCACCCGACCCGGACATCCTCATCCATGGCCTCTCTCCATTCGGCCACCCCGGGCCCGCGTGCCCACTTCATGCACCAAGATGGCTGCCCGGCCCCAGCGCGACCCTGGCCTAGAGGCGCCACTCCGGCTGGAGGACATCACGCTTCCAGGGGATGAGAGAGGGAGGAGCAGTTTCTGTCGCACCTCTGAACTCCCCTGGGACGATGGGTTTCGATCGGCCCTCCGGCCTCCCTGAGGGCTGGCTCCACGCCTGCTGGGTGTCTGGGACTCCTCTCGACCCAGCCCTGAAGGGATCAAAAGACAATGGCAGGAAACCCCGACAAGCGACCCCCATGTGACAAGACCCCTGCCTGCACCGACTCCGGACATCAAAGAGGGGTCGACCTATAACAAGGGGCGCTCTGGGACTGTCCGACAGATTCGACGCTGGAACAACGAGAGCCCTGCTGACGTGGTCGCGGCTCCTGGACCTTGGAACCCCCTGAGCCCTGCTGAGTTACTCGCGGCTCCCTGAAGATCGTAAAACCTCCGAACTTGTACCTGAGCCCTGCTGAGTGACTCGCGGCTCCCTGAAGATCGTAAGAACTCCGAACTTGCACCTGAGCCCTGCTGAGTGACTCGCGGCTCCCTGAAGATCGTAAAACCTCCGAACTTGTACCTGAGCCCTGCTGAGTGACTCGCGGCTCCCACAGACTCCCACGGTCCCGCCGGACCCCAACTACAACAAGCGTATCCCCCAGCTCGAGGATTGTGAACTGTGCGCCAGGTACGCCCCTGCCTTGAACCCTTGTCAAAGACTGTCCCGCTACCCCCTATCCCTTCCGAGACTCATTGAGCCCACGCTCTCCTTGTACATCTTTGCAGTGCTAATCTGATTGATAAAGATTGATTCCTAAGAACGCACGGTGTGGTGTCTCTGTGTCGTGTGGTGCCAGGGGTACGATCTTAGATACGAGGTTCCTCCCCCTGAGGAGTCTCCCGCCAGTGCCAGGCTACGATACTTCGAGGGTGGGTCTCAGGGTGGTCAGGACCCCTTTCCGGGCTCCTCTGAGGTCGCCGTCTAACATTGGTGGCAAGCGACGGGATTCGGGCCCATAACCTAGAGATCGTACCGTGAACGACGGACGCACTACCGACAAAGATGGCAGAAGGAAGCGCCATGAGCCCCGCAGAAACCAACGCCAACAGGGTGTTCCAGGTGGAACAACTAGAAGAATACACGCATAAAGAACTAAAGCAATTCTGCAAAGAACTTAAAATCGCTACCACCGGTCTCAACACCAAAGAAGATTTGCAGAAAGCACTGAAAGCCTGGGTGGATGCCGGGGCCTCCCGCCCAGAAGGCACGGGGGAGCGCCCCGACGAAGCCGAACCCCCCCAAGGCGAAAGCAGCAGCAATCAGGTGCGAGGCATCGTACCAGACGGGGGCCTATCCCCGGAAGAACTCGCGGACAGAGAGAGAAGTCGCAATCACGAACTCGAGTTAGCCAAACTCAAAATCGAGGGCGAATTGAAGTTAGCGAAAAAAAACTAGCAGTAGAGCAAATGCGCGTACAAGGCGAACTGGAAGAGAAGAAGCTCCAACGGGAGTACGAAGGAAGGAAGCTCCAACTAGAGCACGAACGCAGCTTGAAGGAACTCGAGCTCAAGGCCAGAAACGAGGAAGGGAGGCCCCCGGGAAACCGAGAGGCGGCCTCCCCAGCGGAGCAGAAGGTCCACATCCCCAAGGACGTGGTCAAAGAATATTATAAAAACGATGACATTCAACAATGGTTCAGGGCCTACGAGGTCGCCATGACCTCCCACCGGGTCCCGCAGAAGGACTGGGGGGCAGGGTTGTGGGGACGATTTCTGAGCGAAGGGAGAGACACCCTGCTCGACCTACCCATCTCCCTGCAGACCTCCTACAGCCACATGAAAGAGGCTCTACTCACAAGGTACGGCCTCACCCCCGAGATGTACCGTCAGCGATTCCGGGACTGCAGGAAAATCCCGGGCACCACCTGGGTGGAGTATGTAAACTTTTTCAGTCGGGCCTTCGATGGGTGGATCAAGGGCAGCAAGGTCACCACCCTTGAGGAACTCACCGACCTCATGTTGTGGGAACACCTGGCGGCGAACTGCTTTGTGGAACTACGCCAGCATCTGCTCGACAGCAAACTCACCGATCCCAGGAAGCTGGCTGTGGAAGCAGACCGCTGGACCAACACCCGGGTCCCCCGGGGCCTGGTAGGAGAATACCCCCGAGCCAGTCAGGGACCACCCCGCCAGAGAGGAGGGTGGAACCAGGGAGGGCAGAGAGAGTCCCAGCCTAGCCCCCCAAAGACCCAACCTCCACCTTTCCCAGCGCCCCCCCCACCAGTAACCGGACCCCCCGGGAGACGGGGACACTGGGTAACCGTCACTTGTTTCCGTTGCCAGAGGCCCGGGCACTACGCCAACGACCCGGAGTGCCCCATGGCCACCCAAGTCCCCCCTGCGGCAACCCCTGCGAGACAGATAGCCAACGTAGCCCTGGGGGAGGAGGTTGAGGAAACAGGGGAGTGGGAACCCGCAGCTATGGCCCTAGTATCCCTGGGAGATAGAGAGATGGTCCCTGGCAGCCTCCTGCCCTCCAACACGAAGAAATACGGGCAGCTCGTCAAGATCAATGGCCACCAAATAGAGGCCCTGCGGGACACCGGGGCCAGCATCACCGGTGTCCTCAGGCACTTAGTCCCCGAGGAACAGATCCTCCCCAACGTCTTTTGCCCGGTAATTTCCGCAGATAATAGAGAGAGTATGTGTCAGGTAGCCCTGGTGCCGTTTGAGTGGGGAGGGGTGATAGGTAAACTAAGGGTTGCCGTAAGAACCTCCCAGCCGGTCGACTGCCTCTTAGGGAACGACCTGGAGAGTTCTCCCTGGAAGCACGTCGAGCGCAAGGCCCACCTAGGAATGATGGGACTCCCCGAGTGGGTGTGCGCCACCACCCGATCTATGTCCGCCCGACTCACCCCCCTGGGAGAAGTCGAAGACGCCCCGACCGAAGAAGTCAGAACAGTCCCCGCCTAGGGTCCTCCCGTCCCCCCATCGGAAGGGTCAGTCGCCAGCGACGAGCCCTCACCGTCCGACACCGCCCCGGTCCCCGAGTTAGGCGATCTACCCGAATTGGCCCAATGGTGCCACGAGGGCGGGCCCACCCGGGAGGAATTTTGCCGGGAGCAAGCCACCTGTCCTTCCCTGGTCGGACTGCGGCGCCAGGCCGAGGGCCAAGCCGCAGGCGACCAAACCGGAACGCACCGAGTTTATTGGGAGAATAACATTTTGTACAGTGAGCAGAAGTCGGTGGAGCTGGGATCCGGCCGGGTGCTGGTAGTACCTCTACGCTTCCGAGGCTTCCTCCTGGGCTTAGCCCACGACGTCCCCCTCGCCGGCCACCTGGGTCAGGACAAGACCTACAGCCGTCTCGTGACCCACTTTTACTGGCCTAGAATGAGAGCAGCTGTAGAAGCCCACTGCAAGTCCTGTCCCACGTGCCAAGCTAGTGGGAAGAGTGGGGGGAAGCGCAAGGCTCCCCTCCAACCCTTCTCGGTCATCAGTACCCCATTCGAACGAGTCGGGATCGACATCGTGGGGCCCCTGGATCCCCCCACCTCCCAAGGTCACCGTTTTATCCTGGTCCTAGTAGATCACGCCACCCGATACCCTGAGGCTCTCCCCCTACGCACCGTCACGGCCCCCGTGGTGGGCCGGGCCCTGATGGGGATCTTTTCCCGGGTGGGGTTTCCCCGCGAGGTCGTGAGCGATCGCGGCACTAATTTTATCTCGAAATACATGACGTCCCTGTGGCAACAATGTGGAGTGTCCTATAAGTTCACCACCCCGTACCATCCCCAAGGGAACGGCCTAGTAGAGAGGTTTAACAGGACTCTGAAAGGGATGATCACCGGCCTAGAAGAGCCCCTCCGGCGTAAGTGGGACGTCCTGCTCCCCTGCCTCTTGTTCGCTTGCCGGGAAGTCCCCCAGAAGTCCCTAGGGTTCAGCCCGTTTGAATTACTCTATGGACACCCCGTCAGAGGTCCCCTCAGTTTGGTCAAGGAAGGGTGGGAGGCGGCACCCCAGACCACCCCACGAGATGTGTTCCAATACGTTCTGACCCTCCGGAACCAGACCAGGAAGTTCCGAGAACTGGCCGAGGCCAACCTGGAGGCAAGCCAAGAAGAGATGAAGCACTGGTACGACCAGAATGCCACTCTGGTCGAGTTCCAGCCGGGCCAGCAGGTATGGGTCATGGCCCCCGTGAAGCCTGGCGCCCTCCAGGACAGGTGGACCGGGCCCTACAAAGTGATTGAGCGGAAGAGTCAAGTCACATACTTGGTGGACGTCTAGTCGCCTCGGGATCCCCTTCGGGTCCTTCACGTGAACCGCCTCAAGCCTCACTTCGTGCGGACAGAACTGAGCCTCCTGCTGGCCACCGATGACGGGGCCGAAGATGAGTCCGATCCCCTCCCGGACCACCTGTGTGTCAAGGAGCAGGATGGCTCCGTGGAAGGAGTGAACCTCTCCCCAGCCCTCACTGCCCAGCAACAAGGGGACTGCCGCCAGCTCCTAGGAGAATTTTCCGACCTCTTCTCCCTGATCCCCCGAGTCACCGACTGGTGTGTCCATGACGTGGACACCGGGGACAGCCCGCCTGTGAGACACCGAGCATACCGAGTCCCTGACCGGGTCCGGTCCTGCATTCAAGCGGAAGTCTCGAAGATGCTGACCCTGGGGGTGATCGAGCCATCTGACAGTCCCTGGGCCAGCCCCGTGGTCCTCGTCCCGAAGGCCGCGGCCCCCGGTGTCGCCCCCGAGCTCCGATTCTGCGTGGACTACCGGGGGCTCAATGACGTCACTCGAGCCGATGCCCACCCCATTCCGCGAGCCGACAAGCTCATTGACCGACTCGGGGCAGCCGGGTTCCTCAGCACATTCGACCTCACCTGCGGATACTGGCAGATTGCGCTCACCGAGGGAGCCAAGGAGCGGTCCGCCTTCTCCACCCCAGATGGGCACTACCGCTTCCGCGTAATGCCCTTCGGAATGAAAAATGCCCCGGCCACCTTCCAGCGACTGGTGAATAGAGTCCTGGCCGGGCTGGAACAGTTCAGCGCGGCCTATCTAGACGACATCGCCGTTTTCAGTTCCGAATGGAGTGAGCACCTCCAGCACCTCCGGAGGGTGCTAACCGCCCTGCGCCAGGCAGGCCACACAGTAAAAGCCAGCAAGTGCCAGATTGGGCAAGGATCAGTAGTCTACCTGGGGCACCAGGTCGGGAGCGGCCAGGTCGCCCCCCTACAGCCGAAGATCGACGCCATCTTAGCCTGGGAACCACCCACCACCCAAACGGAGGTCCGAGCCTTTCTGGGCCTCACTGGCTACTACCGAAGATTCATCCGGGGGTATGGCAGCCTGGTCGGCCCCCTCACAGAACTCACGTCCAAAAAACAGCCAAAGAAGGTGCAGTGGACAACTGCCTGCCAGGAGGCGTTCGATGCCCTAAAGAAGGCCATGTGTACTGCCCCCGTCCTCCAGGCTCCCAACTACTCCAAGGAGTTTGTAGTCCAAACCGATGCCTCCGAGCATGGCATTGGGGCCGTCCTGTCCCAGGTGAATGACCAAGGCCTAGACCAGCCCATCGCCTTCCTCAGCCGGCGGCTGTTGCCCAGAGAACAGAGATGGAGCACCATCGAGCGCGAAGCCTTTGCCGTGGTCTGGGCACTCAAGAAGCTACGCCCCTACCTGTTCGGCACCCATTTCAAAGTCCAAACTGACCATCGGCCCTTGCGATGGCTCATGCAGATGCGAGGAGAAAACCCTAAGCTACTGCGGTGGTCAATCTCCCTCCAGGGGATGGATTTCACCGTAGAGCATCGCCCTGGTACGGACCACGCCAACGCTGACGGCCTCTCCCGGTTCTTCCGCCTCAGCGAAGAGAACCCCCCAAGATGATGGGCAGTTCTCTCCGGCTTTCAGCTGGGGGGGACGCGTGTTGGACCCGGCCTCGTAGCATGGCTCTACTTGTCCCCGCACCACCTAACCTGGTACCTGCAGCCCCAAGCACACGGCCTAGCCGGTCCTTTTCACCAAAACACACGCACCCGACCCGGACATCCTCATCCATGGCCTCTCTCCATTCGGCCACCCCGGGCCCGCGTGCCCACTTCATGCACCAAGATGGCTGCCCGGCCCCAGCGCGACCCTGGCCTAGAGGCGCCACTCCGGCTGGAGGACATCACGCTTCCAGGGGATGAGAGAGGGAGGAGCAGTTTCTGTCGCACCTCTGAACTCCCCTGGGATGATGGGTTTCGATCGGCCCTCCGGCCTCCCTGAGGGCTGGCTCCACGCCTGCTGGGTGTCTGGGACTCCTCCTGACCCGGCCCTGAAGGGATCAAAAGACAATGGCAGGAAACCCCGACAAGCGACCCCCAGGTGACAAGACCCCTGCCTGCACCGACTCCGGACATCAAAGAGGGGTCGACCTATAACAAGGGGTGCTCTGGGACTGTCCGACAGATTCGACGCTGGAACAACGAGAGCCCTGCTGACGTGGTCGCGGCTCCTGGACCTTGGAACCCCCTGAGCCCTGCTGAGTGACTCGCGGCTCCCTGAAGATCGTAAAACCTCCGAACTTGTACCTGAGCCCTGCTGAGTGACTCGCGGCTCCCTGAAGATCGTAAGAACTCCGAACTTGCACCTGAGCCCTGCTGAGTGACTCGCGGCTCCCTGAAGATCGTAAGACCTCCGAACTTGTACCTGAGCCCTGCTGAGTGACTCGCGGCTCCCACAGACTCCCACGGTCCCGCCGGACCCCAACTACAACAAGCGTATCCCCCAGCTCGAGGATTTTGAACTGTGCGCCGGGTACGCCCCTGCCTTGAACCCTTGTCAAAGACTGTCCCGCTACCCCCTATCCCTTCCGAGACTCATTGAGCCCACGCTCTCCTTGTACATCTTTGCAGTGCTAATCTGATTGATAAAGATTGATTCCTAAGAACGCACGGTGTGGTGTCTCTGTGTCGTGTGGTGCCAGGGGTACGATCTTAGATACGAGGTTCCTCCCCCTGAGGAGTCTCCCGCCAGTGCCCGGCTACGATACTTCGAGGGTGGGTCTCAGGGTGGTCAGGACCCCTTTCGGGGCTCCTCTGAGGTCGCCGTCTAACAATACACAAAGTATGTGCCTTGCTTGGCCTTTTTGCAGATTTTAAAAATAAGAACAAATAGTCACACATTTTCTTTTCTACTCACTTCATAGAACTCTCCCTCACAGCCTGATCTGATAAGCAGCTGCTGGGGTCGGAAAAGGTGACTCAGGATAAACAAACTTCTTTTCTCAAGCACTGAATAGAAAAGGAAATATCCACACAGGCGGTGCCAAAAAAAGAATTTGTCCCCTTCGCCATGCCCCTATTGCACCTGCACACCACAGCCCACCTTTCTCAATGGCTATGGGTGATTGGGGGTGCCTGTGAGAAAGAGCCGAGCCCCAATCACGCAACTCCCAGAACAGGAAGAAAAACAACGTTCGGAGGCACGTTTAAAAGGGCCTCTAACATGGGCTTCAATTGGAATTCCATAGAGCATATTATCAAGCCCATTATCGCCGTTTTAGCAGCAGTTTTCTGCCGCTAAAGTGGCGATAATTTCATCGCCTGGCTTGATAATATGCTCCCAAGTCTTATGTTTGGGTGGGCCAGGCTCATGTCTGGGTGGGCCTGCCCCACCCGCTAGAATCAGGCCTGGTTGCATCAAACAGTATCTGCACAACAGGCGGCTCAGTACCAGTTTGAATTGGGCAGGCCAGCTTTGAATAGCCACATTTAGCTTTAGCACCCTGCATATAACATGATTTCTTATTAAAGGAAGGCTCTTATCGTCTTTACCAAAAGCATTGCAAAGCCACAATAAAGGTTTTACCTACAAGGCCTGTTTGGGTTCTGCCCACACATTTGGTTCCACACCATTCACTGATTTGTTGACAATCTTCACGTTGTGTGAAGTATTAGACTCACTTTTGTTATTGGTTACTTGATTGATCTCCAAATGATTATTATTGGATTTATATGTCAAGGCTCTGAGAGTGTAACTGACAGTGCGGTGAGTGTCTTTAGTGATATGAAATGCCCGCACAGTCACTGATCTATTATCGGATGTGGCGGTTTTTTAGCACTGATTTTGTGGCAAACATTTAAGCAACAGAGAGTCTTAAAAATGCATTCTGTTCATGTGTTTTTCATGTGGGTTGGCAATGACTCTGTTTCGTTGCGTCTGTACAGATAAAAAATGTGTTTTTCTCAATCTGGAAAGATGCCACCGGGAAGCATACATTTTCACAAAAGTGTTTAATTACTTCTTTCACGTCGGATCACTGGGCATATCTGCCCCACTAGTCACCATTTTCTTTGGTAGAATCAGAGTCCATACTGTAGTGAGGACTGCTATTTATATACGTACATTGCTAAGTTAGCACAACCGCGTTAGATGTTAGAAAGCCATCTTGCCACTTTTGCTGCTTTTGCACACAACACTGTAGCTACATGTTATTATTTGAGAAATGCTTGCTCGCCTTTGCTTCACATGAGAACTGTCTGTTGTTCACATCCCTAACAGTGAGCTGCGACCTTGGTCTGAACATTGTGTAAAGAAACAGTCTGGGTCGCTAGACGGTGCATGTTGCTGGGTTCAGGTTGATCGGCCCACTATTTAGCCATAACACGCACGCAGCTGCAAATACCTGAAAGTCGAGTGCTTTTAATATTGCAGGCTGCATGCTTTATACACATTCGGAAGAAGAGCTTTCCCAGGAGCAGAGTATACCTGATCCTGTGATGTGATTCCACTAAGCTGATCTTTACGGTATGGGGTTCCCCATTCAAGCCTAGAGACCTTCCATTAGTCTAATAATAATAATATTAGTTTGCTAGTGAAAGGAAGGTGGCTGCAATCCACTGTCATTTTATTATGATTTCTCCTTTCATTTTCTATGGTATTGTAACTATGCTGATGGTTTTGATCTTAATCATTTGTCTGCTTATGTTAGCCAAAGTACTGCATCTTGGGATATGAGGTTTATAAAATAAACTCTTTAAACTTTACCGTGTCTCTGTTTACTCTTGTTGTGGACTGATATGAGAATAATTACGAACAGGTATTTCTGATTCCCACCATTCCTGAGAAATACACTAAGTCGCTTGTTCTGGGTTGTCTATACCTTGGGACCGCCGAGATAAAACTCGGATAACGAATGGGACACTGATGCTGGTCGGATAAGGGGTTCTGGGTTCTGACTCTGAGGTGAGTTTTTGGTACACCACAATTCACTGAGGTCCTGGTTTCCTGTGCATAGTTCTGTGCATAAGCAGAATCCCTGTAACAATACCCTGTCAGGCAGAAATTTCTTTTTTAGGTGGATGCTGTCTCTCTGGCCGTGAAAGCTGCTTCCAAAGCCTCGGTAATCAGTGCATGAAGTAAGTTCATAACCCCCGCACTGGGCCCACTCCAAACTGCCATGCAGGTCATGCTTTTACATACATTCCAATAAAGTTCGCCAACACGTGTTGTGTCTTGTATATTGTGGTAGATGTTGGCCGCAGTTTATTTTGCATAACATTTATGAAACATTTATACCTTCCAGTGCCGCGGTCATAACTTAATATGACTCAGCCATAAATTACGTCACAGGATGTCATAAATATATTTTTTTTACAAGCTCATAAATCCATCCTCTTAGCAGTCATAAATCCTTTTGACAGGGTAGTAAATCATGCGACGGGGGAGTTCAAAATCCTCACCTGGCCCCCTATTGGACAGGTGTTTTCGCGCCACCGTCTGCGAGCCCTCCTGACCGGGGAGGGGGCTAGCTGAAGAGACTCTCGGCTTTTCCGGGTCGCAGGCGGTAGTTATGGCGCCGGCCCGTGAGGCCCCCTTTGGGGGCAGCCTCTGCTATATCAGGCTGAATTGGATCGAGGACAACCGATGCCTCAGCATCTTCTTCCCCAGCAGACCCAAAAGTCTCAGCATGTTTCCTTGTAGCTGAGTGCTTTCCTTCCACGACCGCACCGTCCAGCAGCTGTTCAACATTAAAGTAAAAAATCTGCTGGTAGAAATAGGCAGAGGTTCAGGAGCTGTTCAACGTTAAAATAAAAAAATAAAAAAACTTTGCTGATAGAACTAGGCAGAGAACACAGGCTAAGGCAATGGGCCCACAATCGCTTGAAAAATCTCGCGAGACCAACACCATGTTAAAATCAGGTGACGTGGTCCTGTTTACAGTTTAAGTTCATGTTTACCTGTTTTGAGTGCAAGGACCCTCATCGCCAAGGGGCGCCAGCGTAAGCAGAAACCTGTCTCAGAGTTCAAATTCTCTGAGAGTAAAGAATTCCATCGTCTTGAAACTGAAGGGAAGAGTTGCTCTTAAACATTAATGCAGGAAACAGAGACTTCGGACAGTCCTATCTGCTGACTCTGTGAAGAAGGGAAAGCATATTAAACAAAACCAAAAATAATAATTTATGTTTAGATGATGGGTGTGGGATGAGGCGAAAATCTGTAGTTCAGGTTTTACAGAAGAAAAAACAGGATGTGTTCATGGATAGTTCCTCCCTTATGGGTCACAGGACAGGACGAGCTGAGGCAGTCATGTTGGCGAGGGGGTGGGGGCAATTATTTTTGTTTTTTAGTAAAGGTGAAAGCTGTACCAACTGAGCCAGAAGCTAATTTTGTGAACGAGGGACGGGGAAAATAAATAAGAAAGGTAATGAACTATTTGATAAAACCCCTTCTTGACTTTGTGCTGTTTGTGTCTCTGCTTGATGTTTTGCTGTTAATTATTCTGTATTACGATGTTTACGTTATTAACTGCCGCTATATTTTATATGGATGATTTTGATTAACTTGATAATGTATGTTTTTTATCCTAAAGTTAGATTTTTATCACTAAATGTATTGCTATAATATGAATTATTGTTCTTTTAAAATATTGTAAGATTTTAAATAATCAAACAATAAAATACTCAGATGCTGTTTATGTCTCGGTTTACAAGAGCAGATGTGCGTGGGTGTTATTTTGAAGATAGCCTTCAAAACATGTGGCAGTAAGGTAGACAAGGTGCGAGACACAAACCAACCACAGCAGCACTTGAATTCTGGAAGGATCCAGATGGAAAAATATGGAGCACTGATATGAGTTTAATATGCGCTGGTATGGCATCTCATTTTCTAGTGACGGGCTCAAACGATGTTCAAATTTGTTTTAACGTGAGCTACAATCATGTTCCTGCTCAGCTTATATTTCTTTACAATTTCTTTCTCACACCGGTGAAACAGTGTGACCTTCTGTCTGAAGAATATTCCCTTCTGCTGTCTTCTTCCAAATGAAAGTAAACGTGGCATGTGCCTTACCATGAGTCTATATGTTGCTTCCTTTGCATTCTTCTTTCAGTATTGTGACTGTTTTTATAAATGTTGTGAATGTGACTAGCCACTTTTGCCCCTGCTTAAGCCTGGTATTATTTTTTTCAAGCATTTGACTTTTGGAAGTAGTTTTAGTGCTACTTTTTCAACATTTTACACAGAAGCAACCCTAACACGCCCATAATGCATAAGGTACTTTTAATGCAATGCAGAATGAGGCTAAACATTTTCCAACACACATTGCTTAAAATGTAACATAAATACATATTTACGTCCAAAAGTATGTATGTGCGACTATTTGTGCCGCCTTGCACCATGCAAAAACAAGTGCAAAACCTGCCCCATGTGTATTTTGTGTAACAATTACCACATTTCGACCCCCTAAATTTTGAGCAAATCAGACTTTTATTCTGCCCTTCAGCTAAAATATATCAATGTAATGCCAGTGTCCTTCATTTAAACTTGAATTAAAGCCTCCCCTGCCTCGTGCATTGTGCAGGAATGTGAAGTGTGATTTGCATTTTCTTTCTTAGTCACAAAGAGAAAATTGCTCCACATTTAATGCCCTGTCTCTGTACAAATCAAGGTCTGTTTATAAAATTACAGTCTTTTGAAACATTTAGGAAATCCAATCAAGCAATCAGAGACATTCTAGGTCCCATTAGTGCTGGCAGGCTTAGCAGCAGCATGGAGCTTCTCAGAAATGATGAAGGTGAAATGTGTTGGTAAAAGAAAGTTGCGTGGTGTGTTTAAATAGTACCACTGAGAAGCAAGACAATGCTAGAATGTCACTTTAGACCTTTATCAAGGCAAGCACTTAACAAGATGGATGCCGACTACGCTCTAATACAAACAATAAATGATACACAGTCCCCCATGGCAGCCACACCTCTCTCAAACATGCTGTTTGTTAAGGTTCTGTTACTGCGCTCATTTTGAAAAGCACTAGCATGGCTTTGATTTCTTCACACTTTTGTTGCATATTCGTTTATAAAGCGCACCCCCCCCCCTCCGCACTCCCCCGCCCCCAAGACTTTTGGCATGTTACCAGAGCAATCATAATTGGAGGGTAAATAAAGCCTCCATTATAGAGGCAGATTTACAAGCCCCGTGCGCCACTTTTGCGCTGCCGTGCTGCCACAGATTTACAACGTGACGCATCTAGGGAGATGCGTCACGTTATAAAGCCCTGTGCCACATTAAACCCGCGTCAGGTTTAATGAATTCAGGGTGGGCGTTACGTCGGAAAAAGTGACTCAGTGAAATCTACAAGATTTCACGCAGTCACTTTTCCGACGCTAGTGCGTCAAATCCTTACGCCTGCTTCAAGCAGGCGTAAGGTGTGACGCACCATGTTAGGGATAGGGCAGGTTGGAACAGTGCTGGAGTTGCGTCGCGCTTGCGACACAACTTCAGCACTCCACCAACCTTACGCCAGCAGATGCATCATGCATCTGCTTGTCCTTGCGCCACGATGCACCGCATTGTAAATGCGGCACATCTGCTGTGGCTCAAGGGCAAACTTGCGTGACTCGTCTTCCCTTGCTCATCCCTGCTGATTTGCAGGGATGCGCCAGGGAACGTAAATCTGCCCCAGAGTTTCTTTGAAAGGTCAGTAACTCGACTTGAAAGTATCACAGGCACTTCAGATCAGCAATAGCAAGGGTTTGTCAAAAAGGTTCATACATTAAAGCGACCTTTTCTACCAGGCAGTGGCGAATACAAAAGGGTGGGGAGCCTGTGTAATGTCATGACCATGACGCGATACGCCTGATGCGTACGCGTCAGGTCACGTGGTGTCCCATGAATAAAAGTAGGTTGCGCGCGCACATACAGCACTGAGGCTACGGCGGCGGACCCAGCTATACCATCACCCTGCCTCTGCATCGTTATTTAAATTATAGGACCTCAGTCGTGACCTTCCCGGCGGTCGCAGTCCCGTTCACCCGCTAACGGGAGCCGGAGGACACCACATAAACTGGCGACGAGGGCGGGACGTGCCCTCGCCGACGCGTGGTGTGCTGGTGTGGCGGGCACGAGCTCTGTTACCGGCTCGCGGCGCTCGTGCCCCAGTGCAGCGCAGTAGGCAGAATCTGGTGCTTTTCGTGGCGGACCTGGTGCCCGCTACGATCACGCTGGCCAGCGGAAGCGCTGCAGGCCTAGCACGTGAGGCGCGCGAGTCACTACTCGGCCACCACGTGGTCCACGCCTGAATGAAGGCCGGGTATGTTGCCCCAACGCAAGTAAGCCCTGCAAGTGCTGCCTATTTGCCCTGCTGAAGGGGAGACAACTCCTCGAACACCCCGTGAGTACCTGTGGCAGAGTGGATGTGGCCCCAACTGGCTGAAAGCTAGAATAAACTCATATCAAAAGAATAGTGGTCCAACATTCTCACAGTTTCACTCGGGAGGGTGGCCCATCAATCAGGGGCATACACGGTCCAAGAAGAATACCCACAAGGACTAGAGGCACGACAAGCAGGACACACACACACACGCACGCACGCAGAGGCCAGGAAGGTCAACGCACTGCGCAACTGCCATGGCCACGATACCGCCAATAGAACCCTTCATAGTGGAAGGGGCACCGTCTTCGATTGCAGCCAAATGGAAGGACTGGGAAGATCGGCTGCGCATATTTTTTGAGGCCACCAAAGTCCACAGGGACCAGAAAGGGGCAATGATCATACACCTTGGGGGAAAAGACATTCACAACATTGTCAAGACGCTAGCGGAGGCCACTCCCAAAACGCACCTCACACTGATAGCTGCTCTTAATGAACATTTCGAACCGATGGCCAACCGCGATTATGAGAGGTTTATCTTCCGGCAAGCGCGCCAACTTCCAGAGGAGTCGCTAGACACGTATCACGCCCGCCGGAAGAACCTGGCAGCCACGTGCGGGTTCCGGAACGAGACGGAAGAAATCAGAAGGCAGTTCATCCGGGGGTGCGCATCAGCCAAACTGCGAGAGCGCATACTAGAAGAGTCAGGGGATCGGACTAAGGAACTGTCAAAAGCGTGAGCGGCGCACATGGAAGCAGCTCTTCAAGTGCCAGTGAAGACTGAACCTGTAAATGCGGTGTCAGCCAGGCCTACACAGAGGTGGGGCAAGAAAGGAGTGGGAACTTCATCCCCAGGACAGCCAAAGGCATGTGGATACTGTGGGGGATCGCCGCACGCAGCAAGAGAGTGTCCTGCGAAAGGCAAAAGATGCTCGGGATGCGGGAGATTCAATCATTTCGAAAAGGTATGCGGTCAATGAAGTACCGCAGGCCCCGCCAAGCGGCGAACAACATCAAGGAAGAAGATCCCATACCCAGCGACATGGATGATGATGAAGAGGAAGAGAGAGTGGTGCACAAAATCCACATGATTGGCACCGCTACCCGCAAACCAAGACGCCTACCACAATGTAGTATCCGAGTAGGGTCGCAGGAAGTCACCGCAGTTGTAGACACCGGGGCCACCATCAACATCATGGCCGCCACCCTCCACAGCACGTTGCACCCGAAGCCGGCTCTACACCCCTCAACAATAACAGTGTTTGCGTATGGCCAGGAAGCCCCGTTGAAGATACGTGGACGGTTCAGGACGGTCATTTCCCACGGCATGCAGTCGGTCACCACCAACATATACGTCACAGAAGACGGCCAGGGGATGCTACTGGGATGCCGAGCGGCCAAAGACCTGGGAGCCGTGACATTCGCTTTCGGAGCACACCAGGAATCCCTACAGCACATCCTGGGCGAATTCGAGGAGGTCTTCCGGGGGATCGGGAAATTCCGAGGGAAAGAAATCCATCTCCATATCGACCCTACGGTCCAGCCGGTTGCCCTACGACACCGGCGGATAGCATTTCATCTGAGGCCGTTGGTGGAAGAAGAACTCAAGAAACTAGAAGCAGCAGGGATAATTGAAAAGGTGTCCGGCCCCACTCCGTGGGTATCCCCCATCGTAGTCACCCGGAAGCCCAAACAGCCAGGCGCAGTGAGAATCTGCGTTGACATGCGACTTCCCAACGTCGCGATCAAGCGGGTACGCCACATCACTCCCACGATAGATGATCTCATTGGAGAAATGGCTGGAGCCTGTTGGTTTACAAAATTGGACCTTCGGTCTGGATATCACCAACTAGTACTGGACGAAGCCTCCCGAAACATCACCACTTTTTCTACACATGTGGGACTACGGCGATACACGAGGCTAAGCTTTGGAGTGTCCAGTGCCGCAGAAGTATTCCAAAACGTGATGCAAGAGTTGATTGCAGGCGTCCCGGGGGTAATCAATGTCAGTGATGACATCATTGTCCACGCCAAAACCATTCAGGAACACAATGAACGACTGCTCCAAGTGCTACGCCGGATACGAGATGCCGGCCTCACTCTCCACCGAGAGAAATGTGAATTCCTATGCACCAAACTACAATTCTGTGGTTATACATTCTCCGCGGAAGGGGTGAACCCCGATCCCGAGAAAGTGAGGGACATTAAAGAAGCGGTCGCTCCCACCAATGTCACGGAAGTCCACAGCTTCTTTGGGATGGTAAATTACTCTGGAAGATTTATACAAGATCTGGCCAACCTGACGGCACCCCTGAGAGAACTGACCAAGGAGACCACCACCTGGAAGTGGGGCTGTGAACAAGCACAGGCCTTTGAGAAAATCAAGGAGTCTCTCTCTGAAGCCACAACCCTGGCGTTCTTTGACCCCACCAAGCTAACCCTGGTCGCCGTCGATGCTGGTCCGGTTGGGCTGGGAGCGGTCTTCTTTCAAAGAAGGAACCCGCAAGAAGAGTGGGTTCCTGTGGCATTTGCGAGCAGATCCCTCACCGCGACCGAGCAAAGGTACAAATAGAAAAGGAGGCCATCGCGATTCATTGGGGGTGCCACCATTTTCATTTGTACTTGTATGGAAAACCATTTGTAGTGGCAACCGACCACAAGCCGCTGGTAGCGCTTTTCTCAGGAACCTCCACTAAACCGCCACCACGGATTGAAAAGTGGATGCTGCAGCTCCAAAATTACAATTGTAAAATAGAATACCAGCCTGGATCCAAGAATCCAGCCGACTACCTGTCCCGCCATCCTCGGAAAGCTACAGACCAAGAAATGGAGGAGGCCACTGACACGGAGGAGTATGTTAGGTGTGTCACTGCTCGATCCTGCCCCATACCCCTTTCCATGGCCAGTCTACAGGAAGCCACAGGCCAGGTTGAGGGTCTCTAGCGTGCCAAGGAAGCCATCCGGCGCAGCAGCTGGCACAAAGCGAAGGAGGAGTGGAAGAGTTTGACTACCACGGCGCAACGAATAATGGACAGTTTGTACCATGTTCGGGATGAGCTCACTGAGGACGACACAGGGTGCCTGCTACAAGGACACCGGTTAGTAATTCCTACGTCGCTAATCCAGAGGGTGGTAGACCTTGCCCATGCAGGACATCAAGGCATGGTGAGAACAAAGTCGAGGCTTCGCACAAAAGTCTGGTTCCCACTAATGGATGACCTGGTAGAGGCCACTGTTCGGGCGTGTCCATCGTGCCAGGTCACTGGGGAGGCACCCCGACCTGCTCCTATCATCTTGGAACCTCGGCCGAGGGTCCCTTGGTCCAGAGTAAGCGTGGATTTTGGTAGTCTCCCAGATGGACGCCATACCTTGGTTGCCATTGACGATCACTCGAAGTATCCGGAAGTGGAGATACTGTTGGCACTCAGTGCGACTGAAGTCATACCAAAACTTGAGAAAATCATGGCTGCCCATGGACTCGTGCAAGAGATAAGAACTGACAATGGGTCCCATTTTCAGAGCCAGGAGTTCGCCGCATACCTGCAGGCGCTGGCATCAGTCATCGCCGGATTACCCCATGCTGGCCGCAAGCAAATGGGGAGGCTGAAAGGTTCATGCAGACACTCAATAAAGTGATATGTATCGCACATGACAAGGCGCAATCCGTAGAGTTGGCCATCTTCACCTTTCTCCGGAGTTATCGCCAGACACCTCACTCGACCACCAGGGTGGCTCCCGCGCACTTACTAATGGGAAGGATAGTCACCGACACGATTCCTCATCATCCAGAATGGCGACCGGACACTCCCGAGGACAGAGCCATCTACGCCAGGCGACGTAAAGCACATACTCATGTCAGTGCCCGGCGAAGAGCCGCCATACCCAACATCCTCCGAGGGGACACGGTACTGCTCAAGAACCGAGCCCAGGGAAACAAGTTCCGTTTGAACTTTGAGAAGGAACAGTGGACGGTGGAGTCCGTCAAGGGAACCTGTGTCACGGCCACTTGTGGGAGAGAGAGGATAACCAGAAATGTGTCATTTTTCAAAAAATATCACCCACAGCGAGGGGAAGCAGGCCCTGACCAGGGGGGCGACACCTGTAATACAAGGCGTGGGGAAGATCGGGTGGAAGATGTCGACACTGGAGGCGGAGAGATGGAGTCGGCCACGGAGGGTGTTGGAGAAACTGACTTTCCCCGGCAATCTCCGCAGAGAGAGGTGCACGACACCGCCATGAGTCCAGGGCGACCCTCTCGTGAGGCGGTGACGCCTGTCGAGGAGCAAGGCAGAGACACCGGAGACTCGCAAGGCCGGGGTGCTTCGCAATACCGCCTGCGGAATAATCCGGAGCCCTCCTGTCGTCTCAAGGACTACCTCACGTAAGACTGTTCCATGTTTTCTGTTTTTGAGTTCTGCAATGGTTGTGATAAACGCGAACACTGGGCGAAGAGCCCAATGCCAGGAACGTTAGGAGTAAATTCGTTTTTCATGTTTGTTGGGGAGGAATGTAATGTCGTGACCATGACGCGATACGCCTGATGCGTATGCGTCAGGTCACGTGGTGTCCCATGAATAAAAGTAGGTAGCGCGCACACGTACGCCACTGAGGCTACGGCGGCGGACCCAGCTATACCATCACCCTGCCTCCACGTCGTTATTTAAATTATAGGCCCTCAGTCGCGACCATCCCGGCGGTCGCAGTCCCATTCACCCGCTTACGGGAGCCGGAGGACACCACAGGCCTGCTGTACAAACCTGCTACGAGGTTTAAGATGAGAAACGCAGATACCTGTCATGAGAGAGGACAATAAACGTGACCTGGGTAATTAGATATTGTCAATAAGTAAGGCCCAGATATTACTGTGATTCAAACGGTGCTATGCAAGGCAGAGAGATCACCTCTGGCTGCTCGTTTGCGGCCCCACTCCGGAATTTGTGCCGCTTTTTTACCTTTAAATCATCCTCAACATTTTGCTTGCTTGCATTCGTTTAATGGACCCGTATGCCACATTTCTTTGTTTCAGTTTATGCACTTTCGCGGGAGGCATTTTATTATTTTAATTAATTTTCCTTTCCTTCATTTCCTTTCTCACATTTTATTTAACTGGGTTGTTTCCCAGTACTCCGCCTTCTGAATGAGTTCAGTAGTGTCTGGAATAAGCAGGTAGGATCCATTTTTGATTCTGTTCATCATCCTTGAATGCTTTTCTTCCGTTAACTAAGGGAGGGCCGATCTTGCAGAATTTCACTCCATGGAATTCGGCAGAGGTAAATAAAAACTCCGCGAGATTCAGTGGTGGAAAATGCATGTCGTGCTGCAACTTTACTGCCAGTACCATATTTGGTGCTGAAAAATCAGTGCGAATGGCAGCATATGGTGTGCAGGAGCATGGCGATTTTGTTATCACTGCTCCTGCCTGCCTTTCTTTCTGTTGCTTTTGTATTCCATCTCCAATCCAACCCAATCCACCATATCTGATCACTCACTTCCCAATTCCACCTTTTCTTTACTTATTGCTATTACTGTCTGGCTTTTCCATTGAGTATTTACTTTTCTGCGTGTGACTTTTGGGTACTTTTTTTCCTTTCCAGACCTGTCCTCTCTATACTCCTGTTTATTTCCCATCTCAGTCCAACTTCCTGCCATCCCGTCATGGTAGATTCAGGTAGTGCCACCCGCACCCCCTGTGAGCGACGCAGATGTGCAGATGTGTAGCTCCCGCCCCATCTTCAGCGAGGCGAAGGTGGGTGCTCTCATTTTCTGGGTGCAGCTCCACCTCCCACGTATGCTAGCAGCAGGCATCAGGTCCGGTAAGGCTGTTACCTTGAGGGAGCATTGGGAGTATTGGGGTGAGTGCGACGACGGAAAAGCCGCAGCACAGGCTCCAACACACCTAGCAGCAGCTGAAGCACTGCTGGAGGAACATTCTAGACAGGGAACAGGACCTGCTCGACCTGCTAGGTGTCAAGGTTGCTGGACCTGGTGAGTAATATTTTAGTTTAGCTTTTTGTTTTCTAAATATTCTCTAACATTATTTGTTTTTTCAAGGAGCATGATCACAGGTAAGTTAAGGTTACATGAATATTTTATATATATATTTCATGTGACCAAGACCATGGCTGTGGTCAAAACGCGTCTATTTATCTGCATGAAAAAAAATAACTATATCAACACTTACGGTTGGAGTGGCTCATGGATCTTTGTTGTACCCGCAGCGGTCCTTCTTCTGCATATATATACATATATATGTTAGACATAGATAGATATGTTCACTGGAAAAACCTAGGAATGTTATAGTTAGGAAATAGATGTAAAAAAAAACCTTAGAAATTCACTGGAAAAAATCAAAGGTTACAGGGACGTTATCGTTAGGCTCACATTCCACTCCTACAAAACCAGAGAAAATCAATAGTCATAGTTACTCGAGCTAGCATTAACTTCCCAACCCCATAATACACTGCTTATGACCTCACATATTACATCACTCATGCCATGGTTAGTGCCATCACTTATGAAATCACAGATGACATCACAAATGACTTGAGTTGTTCTGTGAGTGGGTGTATGAGTGCCTGAGAGAGTTTGTGTGTAGATGTAAGAGTGTCTGAGTACATCTGTGAATGGGTGTATGAGTGTCTGAGTGGGTTTATGAGTGTGTGTGAGAGTGCCTGAGTAGGTCTGTAAGTGGGTGTGTGAGTTGGCCTGTGATTGGGTGTGTGAGTGTCTGAGTGGGTGTATCAGTGTCTGTGTCAGTATCCATGTCAGTCACTGGGCCACAACACAACCACATCTGCCCCTTTATCCAAAAAGAGTCTGAAAACACACTTGCTTTGCCTTCACCAAGTTCAGGAGTTAGGCTCATATGTCCTTTACAGAAAGGGAGCTACATAGAAAGCACCTGGTATTTTTAAATGTGTAGGTGCTTACTGTTGAGGTTTAATGATTGTGAAATGAGCCAGAACAACTCCGAGGACCCCAACTCCTGGGGCCCAGCCATGACCTAATGGGGGAGAGGGGTTGGGCACCCCTCTCCTCTGGCTGATTTTAGCCCCGGAGATCCCAGCCCCCAGGGCATGGTCTTAATTAAATAAAGGAGGGATGCCACTCGCCCCCCTCCCTGGGCCAATTTTAGCTCTGGGGAAACATCCCCATGGCCTGGCCTTAATTGAATAGGGGAGGGGAGCTGTGCGGCACACCAAAGGTGGATTTTTGCCCGGGACCCCATACTTCAGGGCCAGGCCAAAACATATTGGGGGAGTGGGCCACCCAATTTCCTGGGCCTGGCCATGTGTCCCCGGTGGTGCCCTGGTCTCAGTCCGAAGCCGAGTCCCAAGATGGCTGCTAACACTTCCTGTTAGAAGTGTTGGCAGCCAATCAGAGCTCTGCAGATCTCTGCATGATCTTGTCATTATTTGCAAAAGCTATATATACAAATTTTGATTTTCAAGATTATTTTGGAAACTACTCAACGGATTTACACCAAATAACAAAAAACACAATCTGCGGACCAAATGCTAGCTTTCTGTCCAATTTGGTGTCATTCTGCCCAGCAGTTCAGGCTGCAGGCGTGTTGAAAGAGTCTATGGGAATTAACATGGGAAACAGACTTTTTTTGATCCCTCATTTTTCTCGGCTCCCACTTGATGGATCGCTCCAAATCTTTAAATCTACAACTAAAATTACAGGTGCACTCTTTTCGGAAAATTCTGTGCCAATTTAGCAAATTGCGCCAAAGTTATAGGCAAGTCAAAAAACGCTTTTCCTATGGAAACATAGGGGTCGATTAGGATGGCGGTCGGAAAAATATTCCGACCACCGTGGTAGTGGAAATTAACCGCCCGCAAGTTCAGCGGCAAAACCAGCGGTCAGATTAGGATGCACCACTAGAAAAATCCAACCGCAGCGCAACTCCGCCGGGAACGTCCAGAACAGCTGAAAATCCATCCACGGCGGTCGGATTTGCTGTGGAAAGACCCAATGACCGCAAGTGAAATTACGATACCATGTGGTGCCAGAGGAACGATCAGTTGTTTCCGACCGCCGCGATCACAACTAATGCTGAATAACCCTGGGCGTAGTTCGCGAAGTAGCACTTTGCGAAGCTACGCAAAGTGCAGTTCGCACTACGCGAGCTACGCGTAGCACTTTGCGAACTGCGTAGTACCTTGTTCGCACTGTGCCAGATGTCGTTTTCAATGATTGCACAGTGCGGACAAGCAACCGGCACTGTGCAATCATTGAAAATGGCATCTTGAACAGTGCGAGCTGTAGTTTTCTGCTGTTCGAGTAGATTTTTACTCGAGCGACAGCTTTCTCAACGCGAACTGGTAGTTTCTCATCGCGAGCGGTCGCGAGCATACGCGACCACTCGCAATGAGAAACCTGACCTCCTCGCGTTGGGAATCTCGCCGGGAGGTTTATTTTCCATGCTCGCGATCGCCAACTTGATGTTGCTGATCGCGAACAAGGAAAAAGTCTCGCTGGGATGTCATTTTGCTTGCTCGCGGTCGCCAACTTGACGTTGAGGACCGCGAGCAAGCAAAAAATGACCGCAGCACTACGCAACACTACGCTACACGTGTTCGCACTGTGCTACGTGCAATTCGCGTAGTGCGAAGTAGCGCGAACTTCGCAAACTACGCGAGCGTAGCGTAGTGCTTTGCCCAGGCTTAATGCTGAATGGGAGGGCCGGCTGAAGGTCTGTTGCATTCTGAGCGCCGCGGTTGCATCGGAAGAATAATGGCGGTCAAAAGCAACCACACAACAAGCTTACCAAGTCTGGCTGCATATCTGGCTCAGCCTAAAAGAACATCTAACACACCCCAATGACACATCTCCATGACAAGTAAAAAATACAAATCCCAGGTCGACCCACACAACACAACTGACATAAATACTCCATTTTGACCCATTCACATAGCTGAGTATAAAACCAGCCCCTTCCATGCCCAGAACCCTTTGCACAACTCCAGAACTGAAGGGCACAACCCCAGATCACAAAGGAGAGGCAAATCAGCACACATCACACCATCAGAACCACACACACCACACACATCACCACCACCACCTTCACACCTTCACTTTTCACCCATTTGCACATCACACACCATGTCACAGAAGAAGATGCCCAAATTCACTGGAAATTAGTTGTCAGTAATGGTAGATGAGGTAATCAGAGTAGAACCACATTTGTTTGGAAGCATGGTCCAACAGACACCAGTAACCACAAAAAATCAAATGTGGGCAAGGATAGTCAATAAAGTCAATGTAGTAGGGACCGGTCCGTGCACCCTGAAAGACATCAGGAGGAGGTGGCATGACCTCAAGACCAGTGTAAAAGAACGTACCAACAAGAGCCATGAGCTGGCTCAGAGGACTGGTGGTGTCCCTCCTATCCCACCACTAACATTCACTGAATGGGAGGAGAAGGTGCTCGCCACACTGCATCCAGAGAGTCTCACAGGAATACCTGGGGGAGTGAAGGCTGGTAAGTACCAACAAATGTATACCATTACACTTCTATGAACTGTCTTGCAAAACTAGAAAGCCACACTTCCCCTAGACACAAATGCACTTATGTACAACACACTCTTCTCAACACATGTCTCACAGATCTAACATTTCCTTACTCTGAAACACCTCAAATGTAGCTAACAATATTTCCATAGGGGCATGTGGGCAGGCAGCCAGCACTACAACTCCCACCAGGCCCGCTTGTCCCACAGCTTAGCAAAATGGAGCACCCCCCCACCCACAACCATGTGGCAGCCATTGCATTGCTGTCCTCAAACTTACAGGCAGGTAGCCATCTTAACAGAGAGGGGGGTTTGTGGGTGGGAAGCCAGCACTACAACAACCACCAGGTCCCCTTGCCCCACAGCTCAGCAGGATGGAGCACTCCCCCACCCACAATCATGTGGCAGCCATTGCATTGCACTCCTCCAACTAGCAGTTAGGTAGCCTTCTCATGCTCTCCTGTCTCACCCCTGAGCAGGATGGAACACTCCCCCCATCCAAGAGCCATGTGTAACCTACTCCCTTCCTCTGCTCCACTTCATAGGGAGGTAGCCTCCCCAACAGGGAGGGGTGTGTGTGAGAAGGAAGCCAGCACTATAACTTCTGCCAGGCCCCCTTGTCCCACAGCTGAACAAGGCGGAGCACCCCCACCCACAACCATATGAGAGCCATTGCATTGCTCACCTCAAACTTACAGGTAGGTAGCTATCTTAACAGGGAGGAGGTTTGTGGGTGGGAAGCCAGCACTACAACAACCACCAGGTCCCCTTGCCCCACAGCTCAGCAGGATGGAGCACTCCCCCACCCACAATCATGTGGCAGCCATTGCATTGCACTCCTCCAACTAACAGTTAGGTAGCCTTCTCATGCTCTCCTGTCTCACCCCTGAGCAGGATGGAACACTCCCCCCATCCAAGAGCCATGTGTAACTGTTAGAAAAGGTAGACGGACCGGGAGGGTCGGCCGGGGTCAGGAGGAGAGGTCTCCGGGGAGAGCCGTCTCCAGCGATCGTACAGACAAGTAACTTCCCTCCCCACAGACAAGTATCACACACGGAGAAGGTTCAATGATCTTTATAGGTACTTAAGTAAGGTACGGTCAAATGGTACAAGGAGGTCTGGACTCAGGGGTCCCCTCGATTAGAGTCTCGCAAGGTAGGGAAGGGGGTAGCGGGACAGTCTATTTACCAATCAGGTAATGGTGATGAGCTCACAATCCTCGAGCTTTGGTGGTTAGGTGGTATGGGCCGCGGCAGCGCCAGCAGGTCCCGGTGCGGATGGTCGATACAACGGGCCGCGGCAGCGCCAGCAGGTCCCGGGAAGATGAACGGTCCGCGGCAGCGCCAGCAGGTCCCGGTGAGGATGGTCGTTACAACGGGCCGCGGCAGCGCCAGCAGGTCCCAGGAAGATGAACGGTCCGCGGCAGCGCCAGCAGGTCCCGGTGAGGATGGTCGTTACAACGGGCCGCGGCAGCGCCAGCAGGTCCCAGGAAGATGAAGGTTGCAGAGGGCCGCGGCAGCGCCAGCAGGTCCCAGGAAGATGAGTGTTGCAGAAGGCCGCGGCAGCGCCAGCAGGCAGGACGATGGTTCACAGGAGCGGGCTACGGCAGCGCCAGTAGTCCGTCAGAGTTGAGTTCGCTCGGTGTCTCTCGACTCCAGGATACAACTGCCTTCCTGCTCCGGGGCTGCCTCAGTTATAGGGCTGGTGCCCTTTGATGTCCGGACCCTCGCACTTGGAGGTCGGATGAAGGTGTCCAGACACCCAGCAGGGGGTGGAGCCAGTGCCCGGAGAAGCTGGGAGCGATCGGCACCTGGCGGGGGAGAGCCCTTGACACTTCGGTCTCCCATTGACCTGCCAAGCGGTCCGCTCACCTCCTGGGTGGATAGTGGTGCCGGGATGTCGGGGCCGGCCAGGCCCGGGGTTAGGGTCGAGGGGAGGCCAGGCGGCCGCGTGGTACAGGGTCCAAGATGGCGGCTGGACCCGTCCGGGAAAGCCGGTGGGGCCGGACCCCGTGATGAGTGGGGGTCCGAGGGTAGAGGGTCCGTCGGGGGACGGGGTGCAGGTGCTCGTTGCGGGGTTATGCCAGGTGGTCCGGAGTTCGGGCCTTGTCGAGCGGGGAGGGCGCGAGCCGTCTGTGAGGCCTGTCCAACATGCGTCCCCCCCAGCTGAAGGCGGGGAGAGTCACCCATCCCCTTGGGGACTCTCTTCGTCGAGGCGGAAAAAGCGGGACAGGCCGTCCGCGTTGGCGTGGTCTTGGCCCGGTCGGTGCTCCACGGTGAAGTCCATTCCCTGCAGGGAAATGGACCAGCGCAAGAGTTTTGGGTTCTCCCCCCGCATTTGCATCAGCCATTGCAGGGGGCGATGGTCGGTCTGTACCCGGAAGTGGGTACCAAAGAGGTAGGGCCGGAGCTTTTTGAGGGCCCACACCACTGCAAATGCTTCCCTCTCGATGGTGCTCCAGCGCTGTTCTCGGGCCAGGAGACGTCGGCTGATGAAGGCCACCGGCTGGTCATGACCTTCGGGGTTCAGCTGAGAGAGGACGGCTCCGATGCCGTGGTCGGAGGCGTCGGTCTGCACCACAAACTCCCGACTGTAATCGGGGGCCTGGAGCACCGGGGCGGTGCACAGGGCGGCCTTCAGCTCCTCGAAGGCCGCTTGACAGTCAGGAGTCCAATTGATCCGCTTTGGCTGGTTCTTGGATGTGAGACCCGTGAGGGGCCCCACGATGCTGCCATAGTTCTTCACGAACCGCCGGTAGTAACCGGTGAGCCCCAAGAAGGCTCGGACCTCGGTCTGGGTAACGGGGGGCTGCCAGGACTGGATGGCAGCGATCTTAAGTTGTAGGGGGGCCACCAGCCCGCTCCCCACTTGGTGCCCAAGGTAGGTCACGGACCCTTGGCCAATCTGGCACTTGCCGGCCTTAATGGTGAGGCCGGCCCGCTGGAGGGCTTGTAGGACTTCTTGGAGGTGACGGAGGTGGTCGGACCAGTGGTGGCTGTACACAGCGATATCGTCCAGGTAGGCAGCGCTGAATTCTTCAAGCCCCGCCAAGACCTGGTTCACAAGGCGTTGGAACGTGGCGGGGGCGTTCTTCATGCCAAAGGGCATGACCTTAAATTGATAGTGGCCATCGGGGGTGGAGAAGGCTGACCGTTCCTGAGCCCTCGGTGTGAGGCCGATTTGCCAGTAGCCCGCCGTTAGATCGAAGATGCTAAGGTAGCGGGCGGCCCCCAGCCGGTCGATCAGTTCGTCTGCTCGGGGGATGGGGTGAGCGTCGGTCCGGGTGACAGCGTTCAAGCCCCGGTAGTCGACGCAGAATCTCAGTTCAGGTGCGGTGCCGGGGGCAGCGGCTTTGGGAACTAGTACGACTGGACTGGCCCAGGGACTGTCCGAGGGCTCGATGACCCCGATCGTGAGCATCTTGGCCACCTCCTCCTGTATGCAGGTCCGTACCCGATCTGGTACGCGGTAGGCCCGGTGCCGGACAGGGGGACTGTCCCCGGTGTCTACGTCGTGCAAACACCAGGGGGTGACCCCGGGGGTGAGGGAGAACAGGGCAGCGAACTGCAGCAGGAGGTCCCGGCAGTCCTGTCGTTGTTCCGCAGAGAGGGCGTCCGAGAGCCGGACCCCGTCCACGGAGCTGTCCTTCTCTTGAGTCGTCAGGAGATCCGGGAGGGGCTCGGAGTCTTCTTCGGTGCCACTGTCCGTAGCCATCAAGAGGCTTAGTTCGGAGCGCACAAAGTGCGGTTTGAGCCGGTTGGTGTGGAGGACCCGAAGGGGGTTCCGGGAGGTCCCCATGTCGATGAGGTAAGTGACGGGGCTTTTGCGCTCGACCACCTTGAAGGGCCCCGTCCACTTATCCTGCAGAGCACACGGTTCGGTGGGGGACATCACCCATACTTGCTGCCCTGGCTCGAATTCCACGGAGGAGGCATTGTGGTCATACCACCTCTTCATGTCCTCCTGGCTGGCCTCGAGGTTCGCCTTGGCCATTTCCCTGAAGCGCCGGGTCTGGTTTCGCAAGGCCAGGAGGTATTTGAAGACGTCTGGAGGGGTCGTTCGGGGGGTCTGCTCCCAGCCCTCCTTCACTAGGCTGAGGGGCCCTCGCACAGGGTGTCCGTATAGGAGTTCAAAGGGGCTAAAGCCGAGGGACTTCTGGGGTACTTCTCGGTAGGCAAAGAGGAGGCACGGGAGCAGTACATCCCACTGGCGACGGAGAGGCTCTTCTAATCCCCCAATCATCCCTTTAAGAGTGCGGTTGAACCGCTCCACTAGTCCGTTTCCTTGGGGGTGATAGGGGGTCGTGAATCTGTATGTGACCCCGCATTGTTGCCAGAGGGACTTCATGTACTTCGATATGAAGTTCGTACCTCGGTCGCTGACGACTTCTCGGGGGAAGCCTACCCGGGAGAAGATCCCCATCAGAGCCCGGCCAACCACTGGAGCGGTCACGGTCCGTAGGGGCACCGCCTCGGGATAGCGGGTGGCATGGTCCACTAGTACCAAGATGAACCTGTGTCCTTGAGCCGTGCGAGGATCCAGCGGTCCCACAATGTCTATCCCCACCCTCTCGAACGGGGTGGTGACCACCGGGAAGGGTTGTAGAGGAGCCTTCAGCTTCCGGCCACTCTTCCCGCTTGCTTGGCATGTGGGGCACGATCGGCAGTGGTTCAGAACGTCATTCCTCATTTTTGGCCAGAAAAAGTGGGTCACCAGTCGACTGTACGTTTTATCTTGGCCCAGGTGCCCAGCCAGGGGGACATCATGGGCTAGGTTGAGCAGAAAGTCTCGGAAGCGGAGCGGTACCACCAGAACTCGACTGGCCCCCAGCTCGGCGATTCTTTGCTCGCTGTAGAGCAGGTCGTTATCCCAGTAGACCCAGTGGGTTCCGGTGGTGTCCCCGGCGGCTTGGGTGCTGGCTTGTTGGCGGAGTCCCTCGAGGGAGGGACAGGTCTTTTGCTCTTGGCGGAACTGTTCTTGGGTGAGCCCCCCTTCTTGCCGCCACTGAGCCAGACCTGGAAGGTCCTGGGGTTGCGCATTTTCTTCGGGGGCCTGGTCTGGGAGGTCGGGCTCGCCGTTGTCGTCTACGGGGGCCACCGGGGGCGGAGGTGCCGGCCATTCGGTCTCTTCTGATCGGGGGGCGGCCATGGATCGGGTGGTTATGCAGGCCCAGTCCGGGAGGCCCAGCATCCCCAGGTGCTCTCTCCTCTCGACGGTGGCCCACGGGGAACTCTCGAGGTCATTCCCCAGGAGGCAGTCCACGGGGGCATCGTCCCGGACCGTCACTTTCAGTAGGCCGGAGACCCCTCCCCATTCAAACGGGACGCAGGCCATCTTGCACATGCTTTCGGAGTTATCTGCCGAGCGAACGGGGCAGAGAATGTTTGGCAGGATCTGCTCGGGCTTCACCAGGTGACGGCGGACGGCCGTCACGCTGGCGCCGGTGTCGCGCAAGGCCTCAGCTCTCTGTCCATTAATGGTCACCCACTGACCGTATTTTCTGGTGTTGGCGGGTAGGGGGACCCGCGGAACCATGTCTCTTCCCCCTAAGCATGCCAGGACCATGGCGGCCGGTTCCCACCCTTGCTGGTCCGGCTCATACTCCTCGGGTCCTTCCGATAACTGCTCCTCCCCCAGGGCAGCGGCAGCTACCTGGCGGGGCTTGGGCGTTTGGTTCAGCGGGCAGCTCGGATCGTTGGCGTAGTGGCCTAGTCGCTGGCACCGGTGGCACGTGACGTTGGCTCGGTACCCAGGCCGCAACGGGGGGTTGCCCCGGCCGGCCGACGGCGGAGTGCTGGTCACGGTTGTTGCTGGTAAGGCGTCTCTCCCACGCCCCTGGCCTCCTCCTCCTCCTCGAGGTCGGTGCTGGCCGTGGTTGTTTCTGTTCTGGTCGTGTGGCCCTTTCCGGCCCACTCGGGTGCTTTCCCACCGGTCAGCTTCTGCGGCGAGCTGCCGGGGGTCAGTCAGCTTACTGTCGAGCAGGTGCTGCCTGAGCTCGACGAAGCAGTTGTTCGACAGGTGTTCCCATACTATAAGGTTGAAGAGTTGTTCGTATGTGGTGACCTGACTTCCCTTGATCCACCCTTCGAAGGCCCGGCTGAAATAGTTCACGTATTCCACCCAAGTTGTACCTGGGATCCGGGTGCAATCCCTGAACCTCTGGCGGTACATCTCGGGTGTGAGGCCGTAGCGGGTGAGGAGGGCAGCCTTCATGTGGTCGTAGGACGACATTTGGTGATCGGGGAGCTGCAGCAGGGCATCGCGACCCTCGTTAATAAATCTTCCCCAAAGTCCGGCTCCCCAATCATTCCGGTCGATCCGGTGGGAGGTCATTGCGATCTCGTAAGCCTTAAACCACTGCTGTATGTCGTCTTCTCGGACATACTCGCGGACCACATCCTTGGGGATGTGCACTTTTTTCTCAGTTGGTCCCGGGGTGTGTGGTCTTTCAGGCACCCCCAAGTCCTTCTGCTGTTTGCGCAGTTCTATCTCTGCCAATTGGCGCTCGTGCTCGAGCGTTATCTTTTTCTCTTCCAGCTCTCTCTGCCTCTGTTTCTCTTCCCGTTCCTCTCGAATCCGCATATGCTCGAGGTTGAGTTTTTGTTCAGCTAGCTTGAGCTCTCCATCCATCTTGAGTCGTGCCATCTCCAATTCGTGCAGTCTGACCCTGTCTCTTTCTCGTATCTCTTCCGGTGAGAGGCCCGTTCCCCGCTCCTCGGGAGACGTGGCGTTCCCCTCTGGTGTAACGCTGTTTTGGTCTGGTGTGATGCTGCTTGGGTCGGAGGGTCTTGTGACCCCCGTTTCTGTCCACGACTCAAGGGCGCGCTTTAGATCATCCTTGGTACTCAGGCCGGTGGTAGCAATGCCAAGTTCTATACAAAATTGTCTCAGTTCGCGGTGGTTGTATTCGTCTAGTTTCTCCATTTGGAACTTCTCGGTGGAGCTGCTATCTTTGGTCGACATCGTGCTTTGTCGTGGGGTGAGCTACTCTCTGTACGATTACGCGTTGATTCGGATCGCGCCGCTGGCCACCAATGTTAGAAAAGGTAGACGGACCGGGAGGGTCGGCCGGGGTCAGGAGGAGAGGTCTCCGGGGAGAGCCGTCTCCAGCGATCGTACAGACAAGTAACTTCCCTCCCCACAGACAAGTATCACACACGGAGAAGGTTCAATGATCTTTATAGGTACTTAAGTAAGGTACGGTCAAATGGTACAAGGAGGTCTGGACTCAGGGGTCCCCTCGATTAGAGTCTCGCAAGGTAGGGAAGGGGGTAGCGGGACAGTCTATTTACCAATCAGGTAATGGTGATGAGCTCACAATCCTCGAGCTTTGGTGGTTAGGTGGTATGGGCCGCGGCAGCGCCAGCAGGTCCCGGTGCGGATGGTCGATACAACGGGCCGCGGCAGCGCCAGCAGGTCCCGGGAAGATGAACGGTCCGCGGCAGCGCCAGCAGGTCCCGGTGAGGATGGTCGTTACAACGGGCCGCGGCAGCGCCAGCAGGTCCCAGGAAGATGAACGGTCCGCGGCAGCGCCAGCAGGTCCCGGTGAGGATGGTCGTTACAACGGGCCGCGGCAGCGCCAGCAGGTCCCAGGAAGATGAAGGTTGCAGAGGGCCGCGGCAGCGCCAGCAGGTCCCAGGAAGATGAGTGTTGCAGAAGGCCGCGGCAGCGCCAGCAGGCAGGACGATGGTTCACAGGAGCGGGCTACGGCAGCGCCAGTAGTCCGTCAGAGTTGAGTTCGCTCGGTGTCTCTCGACTCCAGGATACAACTGCCTTCCTGCTCCGGGGCTGCCTCAGTTATAGGGCTGGTGCCCTTTGATGTCCGGACCCTCGCACTTGGAGGTCGGAGGGCCCGGGATGAAGGTGTCCAGACACCCAGCAGGGGGTGGAGCCAGTGCCCGGAGAAGCTGGGAGCGATCGGCACCTGGCGGGGGAGAGCCCTTGACACTTCGGTCTCCCATTGACCTGCCAAGCGGTCCGCTCACCTCCTGGGTGGATAGTGGTGCCGGGATGTCGGGGCCGGCCAGGCCCGGGGTTAGGGTCGAGGGGAGGCCAGGCGGCCGCGTGGTACAGGGTCCAAGATGGCGGCTGGACCCGTCCGGGAAAGCCGGTGGGGCCGGACCCCGTGATGAGTGGGGGTCCGAGGGTAGAGGGTCCGTCGGGGGACGGGGTGCAGGTGCTCGTTGCGGGGTTATGCCAGGTGGTCCGGAGTTCGGGCCTTGTCGAGCGGGGAGGGCGCGAGCCGTCTGTGAGGCCTGTCCAACAGTAACCTATTCCCTTCCTCTGCTACACTTCACAGAGATGTAGCCTTCCCAACAGGACAGGGTGTGTGTGGGAAGTATGCCAACACTACAGCTCCTACCAGGCCCCGTGTCCCACAGCTGAGTAAGATAGAGCACCCCCCACCCTCAACCATGTGGCAGCCATTGCATTGCTCACCTCAAACTTACAGGTAGGTAGCCATCTTAACAGCGAGGGGGGTTTGTGGGTGGGAAGCCAGCACTCCAACTCCCATCAGGCCCCCTTATCCCAAAGCTGAGCAGGAAGGTACACTCCTCTCACTCATAACCATGTGGCAGCTATTTTCCTCCACTGTGTCATCAAACAGGTCAGTAGACAGTGCATGCACCCTACAATCCTTCTTAAAATGTATGGAGCCATATGACCACACCAGCCCTCACATGTCATCCAACTTGGCATAGATACAAAAGCCATATCCAGTGTGCAGATAGCTAAGAGTATGTAACTGTTACAGAAATTAAACTTTGAACCACCAAGTCACATGTTGAAGAAATTCAGGGCCCAATCAACACAGCACAGAATGCAATGTGCAAGTGCCATGGTGTCAGAGCATGAAGGCCCACATGAACACAAAACATGCATGGTCAATCGGACAAGCAAACTAAAGTACATGATATGAAAAAGGTATGTATAACATTACAATGGTTAGTGCTTGATTAGCTGAAAGTGATTCCATGCAGAGCAAACCAACAAAGACGCTTCACATAAAGTTGATGTGCCGCAAGTAGTTAGATGACAACATGTCCCTGTAATCACACAATCTGTACATGGCAAATGGTTTCTATTTACGTATTCGTATTCAATAGCTTTATTTCGATAAACAAATATCATAAAAGCAGGATTATCATTAGGACGATAAAAGTGGAAAAATTATACACAATGGATCCAAAAGGAGTTTAAAAGGATGTAATTGTTTTGTTAGTAAAGTAACAATTTCATACCCAGAAAAATACCATTTATATACTTAACAATTTTTAACAGATTATAATTAGGCCTGGGCGAAGCACTACGCTACGCTCGCGTAGTTTGCGAAGTTCGCGCTACTTCGCACTACGCGAACTGCACGTAGCACAGTGCGAACACGCGTAGCGTAGTGTTGCGTAGTGCTGCGGTCATTTTTTGCTTGCTCGCGGTCCTCAACGTCAAGTTGGCGACCGCGAGCAAGCAAAATGACATCCCGGCGAGACATTTTCCTTGTTCGCGATCAGCAACTGCAAGTTGGCGATCGCGAGCATGGAAAATAAACCTCCCGGCGAGATTCCCAACGCGAGGAGGTCAGGTTTCTCATTGCGAGTGGTCGCGTATGCTCGCGACCACTCGCGATGAGAAACTACCAGTTCGCGTGTGAAAGCTGAAGCTTGAGTAAAAATCTACTCGAGCAGCAGAAAACTACAGCTCGCACTGTGCAAGATGCCATTTTCAATGATTGCACAGTGCCGGTTGCTTGTCCGCACTGTGCAATCATTGAAAACAACATCTTGCACAGTGCGAACATGTTACTACGCAGTTCGCGAAGTGCTACGCGTAGCTCGCGTAGTGCAAACTTCACTTTGCGTAGCTTCGCGAAGTGCTACTTCGCGAACTACGCCCACCCTTAATTATAATAAATAAATTTGGTTAAAATGAGAATAAAAAAGACGTACTTCATATACAGCTATTAGATGTCAATTAAAAGAATAAAAATATGGGAAAAGCCAACATAAGGAGCACAATCACATTTCCAATTTCATTTTACACCTCCCTGCGCAGAAATTTGGATCTGATAAACCAAATACAACCAAGATACTTTGCCACACCACATACAAAGAGAGCTCTAGAGTCTGATTTCAAAATCCGCAGGGCAGAGGTGTGAGCTGTAGTGCCCAGTTGTCTACAAATTGGTTTGAGCCACTTTGATCTAGCTCTTGAATACGCTGGACACACAAACATGAGTTGAGCCACACTCTCTTTTGGTGCCTCGCAACAAGGGCAGTCCGCAATTGTCTGGCGTGGGGGGTTCCATTTTGAAGTAAGCTCACGTACCAAAAGAGAGCCTACTCTAAACTGTATATAGAGTGCCCTATCTCTTGGGATTTTGATAAAATCAAGGTACGGCTCTAGGGAAATATGTTGTTTGAACTGGTAGAATTAATCTGCCATCCTCCCCAGATTTGGATTGCTAAGTTCCTGCATATCAACCCAAAGCCAGTATGCCTTTTTGAGCTCATCCTTACTAGGCGGGTTCTGGCCTTCCCAACAGCTTCTGAGACCCAGAGTGAACACAAGTTTTTTGATGTTGTTGAGCCAGCTGACCCTATGATTACAATCCAGGCCAATTACCTCCTTAAGTGCGGTGGTATAGCAAGCAAGTTCAGGGGTTCGTGACAAACAAGCCCAAAAAAGCAATGGCCTTAATCTAGCAATGTCTTTAAAAGAAAGTCTTCCCATATCGCTCATCAAGGGCTTGAGTGGAACATTGCAGGGGAGGGACACAAGCTCTCTCAAGAACTTATGTTCCGAACTGCTGATCTCTTGCATATTGTCAAACCCCCAAAGTTCCGCACCATACAGGGCGGAACTTACTGCCCTTGCTGCATAGATCGTGAGCGCTGGGGCAACAGGTCTGCTACATGAGCGACGATGTTCCCTACCTATTGTCCCAGTCACACGCCTATGATTCAAAAGCATCTTATTGATGTGGGGTTTCCATTGCATTGTATCGGAAAGGCGAATACCCAAATAGTCAAAAGTGCTAACTCTTTATAAAGATGCTCCACCCAAAGAAAAGATGTGCCTAAAGGGCTTATAGGGGTTGAATGTCATTAATTTAGTCTTTGTGGTGTTAATAGTCAACCCTCTTAATGAGCAGAAAAGATGATACCTATCTAAGAGCTTCTGCAACCCGACCAGGGTCTTAGAGATCAACAAGGTATCATCAGCGAAGAGGAGTGTAGGTATCCTATCTCCTGCCAGGGCTGGGGCATCAGATGGAACTTCCTGAAGAAAACTAACCACCCCATTCACATATAAAGAGAACAGGGTGGGGGCCATAACACAGCCCTGGCGAACTCCTCTATTCACTGAGATTCTTTCAGTTTTCTGTTCTTGGGACCCCCATCTCACTTGGGCATAATTGTCCTCATGCAGTTGGAAAAGCAGATTCAAAATAAACACAGGCATACCCATTTCGGCCAAGACTTCCTATAGTTGGTCCCGTGGGACCAAGTCGAAGGCTGTCTTTAGATCGATGAAGGCAAGATAGAGGCTGCCTCCACCTATCACGACTATCTTCCAGTAAATAAGAAGGAGCCTAAACACCTGGTCCATTGTTCCAGTTTTGGACCTAAAGCCCACCTGAAATTGGGAGAGATGGTCTCATAGTCGGCCCAAGAATGAATCCTCTGGAGGAATACCCTGCCAACTACTTTTTGAATAGAATCTATCAGGCTAATTGGTCGATAGTTGGCAGGGTCCTCCCTGGCCCCCTTCTTGAAGATAGGCACCACTTCAGCTCCCTTCCATGACTCAGGTATGGGGCAGCCATTAGCAATAGAGTTAATTAGGAGTATGATGTACTTCGCCCAGTTACTAAGTCCCCTGGAAGACCATCCGGTCCTGGGGCTTTTAAAGGTGTTATTTTATTAATTGCTGCTGTCACTTCATTTAAGTTAAAATAATCTGTGATACTAGGAGTTAGGCGAGTAATTAACTTAACACAGGCTCCACCCTTATGTGTCATGACTGTCCCAGTGTATAAATTCCTAAAGTGATCAAACTAGACTTGGCTAGATATATGGTTGGGAATTACATCTGGATCATTCCTATTAGCCCCCTTAACAAGATTCCAGAAAGAGTAGGCATTGTTTTCCAGACTCGCGTCTTTTAGGTTCTGCCAATGCGATTCGTCCCAATCTAGTTTAGCACGTCGCAGCGTCGCCTTATACTCCTTCCTAGCACGTTGGACACGGGAGATGTTTTTACTTTTAATAGCTATGACTAAAGCCTTCCTTTTCTGTCTGCAAATTTTTGAAAACCAGGCGTGACTGCTTTTTGGGCAAGCTTTTGCAGATCTGTGGTTAGCAGCAGTCATAAACAGGGATCCCAGCTGTTCTACCGTTCTTGTGTAGACATCTAGCACTTTCTGTGGGGCACCAAGGTTAGTGGATGCTTCTTGTAGGTCTATTAAATTTTTGACCAGTAGGCGATTAATTTCGGCCATCTTGGCTTCATTGACGACTATTTTAGACCACGTAAGATGTCTCCTACTGTTTGAGGGAACTATTTCCTTGGTCATTAGGTTTTTAATTGCCTCAGAAACTGTGCCAGGAGAGGACCAGAGGAGATTAGTACTCAAACAAAGAGGATTGTGGTCGCTGTCGATAGATGGGACAACTTCCATATCAATTATATTTCTCCACAGTCGTATATCTATTAAAATATAGTCAATACGGGATGGGCAACTAATTCTATTGAACGTGCAAGCCCCACCAGAATCTGATATTGTTCTACCATTTGCAGCCCTAAGCCCATATTCCAAGACAAGTGCATTCAGCTGTATTGCAACCCGTGACCATTTTTTGATGGGGGGAATACTTAGGGGGGAATACCCCACCTGGTCTCATCCTCCTCCAACCCCATCATGTCTCCCGAGCTAAGGGGTTCAAACGTGCAATTAAGGTCACCCGCTATCATAAGGAGCGAATCAGGATGGCATTTAGACAGTTCTTGCTCCAAGGAAGATACAATAGGTGAAGAGGTACCCCCCTTTGTCCCTCTCACATACACATTAAACAATTCAAGGGATATAGCTCCTTCCTTCCCACTTATAGTAAGTCTCATTATGTCTGGGCTTGCACAATTATGATCAATGATTCTATAACCCAAAGCGATATTGACCCAGGCCATCAGGCGACCTGAGGGGCGGCCTTTCCCCAGGGAGTCAGCTGGCAGGAAGAAGCAAGTATACCCAGATTTATAGAGGGGAACTAAGCTCCAGGTTTCCTGGAAGAGGCAGATGTCTTGGTCTTCTATTAGCCTGTTCCAGTCGGGTAAAAGCAGCTTACTACCAAGACCAGCTATATTCCAGGAGATAATCTTGAGCTGTGGGTGTGGAATCACAAGGGCCACCTCACATGAAGGTATCGCTTGAGGTTGCAATAATGGGTCAGATCTAACAGCAACAGTGGTTACCCTGTTTGGTTCTGTAGGTTGGTTCCTCAAATTGTCGATATTACAGTCAATATTAATGTTATTAGAAAACTTTGTCGACAGATGACCAAGAGTACTTAAGGGGTATGTGCAGAAAGTTTTTGGATTGCTATTATGACAGGTCTCTATAGGCTCAAAGTGAGGGACAGGGGCTGTTCTCAGTCAGTCATTGACATCCAATATAGATCCTCCCTCAACACTCTTCTCTGCTACTTTGCCCTTGGCCCCTATATCAATGGACATTGGAGAGTTTCTAAATTGGATGACTGAAGACCCTAGAGAACATGTTCGAAATTCTAGTGCCAACAGATTTGCCGCCAGGTCAGGCTTTATCAAGGTAAGTTCGATATAGTCAAGGGAGCGGTTATGAATTGTATATCGCCGAGCCCTGACTATATCATCCCGTTTCTATTTACATGTCACACCATGGACAAGTAATGTAAATACCTCAACATCATGTCATGATGCTCAGTATCTTGCAGCCATACCAAGTGATTGCAATGTAAAGTGTCTGGTGTATGACATGTAACATCCAAACATCTAACACCAAGCTTTTTGAGTGCACTTCAATGACCATTTCACCTCTGTTCAACAGGAGATCCACAAGCAACTGATGCAGAAGACAACACCAACCTGCAGAGCCAGTCTCCCCCGGAACATGAACTCTCGATGCAGACTCCCTACATTTCTCGGATGAGGAGCAACAACCTGGCCCATCTGGACTGCTAAGGTGCACCATGTCTCAGGCCCTTATTGTCCCCACCACTACCACCGCCACCACCACAGCAACAACAACAACAGTGCTGACCCCTGCTGCAACGACCTGTGCGGCCTCAACCACCCCCATCACCACTACTGCCTGCAACACTCTCCCTGCCTCAGTGGTTACCAACACCATCACACAGTCAGAGGGGGCAAGGGAGAGTTTGTGGATGCGTCGAGTGCCAACGCCACAGGTCTGGGTAAGCAGGGCAGGTGGAAGGGCAACTGGGGGACAAATACAGGAGGACCGAAGCCCTGGCCACCATCACCAGTGTCCTTGGGGCATATGAGCCGACCCAGGGACAGATGTGCCAGGTTGTGGAAGAAGTGCGTGAGCTCCCCCTGCTGCTGAGGTCCATGGACACCTGTATGGCCCAACTTGTGGACATCATGGGCCAGCTTGTGGGTGTTCTGAGGGACAGACATGCAGCCCAAATGACAGCTCAACCCACCTCCAGTTGCCCGCGTGCTGATACTCCCACCACCTCAGCTGCAGCCACAAAGAGGGGTGAGCTGCAACAAAATGTCTGCTGAGCCCGCAGCAGAGCCCCCCTGCCAAGCGCACAAGGGGTCATCTGAGAAAAACCAGGGGAAGATCACGTGGCAATGCACCATCCAAATGCTAGTTGCTGAGCCAGCCATGATGGCACCTCTGTTCCCCTTGACATTGACTTTGTTGACTATCCTTACCCACATTGCCATGTCGATGGCAGGATTCTGTTGGACTGTGTGACTACATCAATGTGGTGACTACTCTATTTGTCTCATTTACCATCACTGACAATCATAAGTTCACTTTGCACAATTTCTTAAATAATCACTTCTCAGTCACTAATACGTATTGTAAATAAACAGTCTTTACATACCTATGTCTTTGTGTCAGCTCCATCTTTATCACAGTATGTACAATGTCAACTCAGAATCCAATGTACCACAATTTCTGATTGTGACGAGGCATTGAGAGGGTGAAGGGACCTAGAAAGACACAAGAGAATGACATTTACTTGTCAGGTGATGCTATTACAGGTAGAACACACCACTAGTCATCAAGGTACAAAAACCAGCACACATAACAATGAGCAACAACGTCAACATAGACATGAGGTACCTGGATAAAAATACCCTGTGTCACACACATCAGCTATTAGCACAGAGCTAACAACAGCCAGCAGTCAAAAAGGTCTTCTATGCCTTGCCACTACCATCAAAGACAACAGACAATGTCACTGTTGTACAATGTCACTCACACTCAAGGGAAGCAGTTGTCAATGAGCTGTTGACGCAGGTCAACCCCTCCTCTTCTCCACTATCGTTGTCACTGGGCATGTGTGGGTTTGCAGGGGGAGCATCTGCTGCTCATCATCGTCCAGGAGCAGGGGGCCAGGTTGTGGAGCATGCAGCATGCAACTATGATCTGACAGACCTTTTTGGGGAGAGTAGAGTAGTGCACCTCTGATCTTGTCCAGTCACCGGAATCTAGACTTCAGAAGCCCAAAAGTACACTTCACCACATGCCGTGTCCTCCCATGTGCATCATTGTAGCGGACTTCACCCGCGGTCCTTGGATTCTTCAGTGGGCTCAGCAACCAATGCCAGTTGTGATACGCAGAGTCACCTAGGTGGGAGATACAGAGACCAATTTACTAATATAAACAGTAGCTGAGAACAGCATGTCACACATACATCACACTACTTGACTCTGCGTACTCACCAACAAGCCACGCACGCTCCCGATGCAGATTTTCCATCAATTGTGGGATGATGCTGTTACGTAGTATGTAGGAGTCATGTGCAGAACCGGGGAATTTGGCACACACATGGGAGATAATCATATCCGCTTGGCATACCACTTGCACATTAATGGAATGGAAATGTTTCCTGTTCCTGTAGATGTGCTCACGTGCCTGTGGTGGAACTAGGCCAACCTGTGTGCAGTCAATGGCACCAAAAGTAGGTATGTGTCCAAGATCATTGAAATCATCCTTCACACCTGGCAATTCATGTCTCCTTGGGAAGAGGATGTAGCGCCGGTCCTAGTATGTCATCATAGCGGACAGGACATCACGCAGCAACATGCTGAACATAGCTTGAAATATACAGTGGACAACCCAATATACCCTTGAGGGCTTGGGTAAATAGTATGTACTGGTAAAGTGTGCCTTCAAGGGATTTTTTGAAAGACTGAATTATATAAATTGACTATAGGATAAAGATATACCTATAGGTGAGGTTTATCTCAGAGTGCATATATCATGAAGTTGTATACTATGCTTTAGTCATATATATACATACAAGTCATTTCAACCAGATTAAAACAATTGAATAATCAGAAAGGACAAAAGGTGTGTGAAAAAAAAGGTTAATTTATATCAATAAATGGTATTCAGGGTACCTAAAATTTAGACAGTTGTACAAAATTTGGGAGGAAATAATACATTCAATGATTCCTCCACTTAACAGTAAATCAAACACTCTTTCTTGGTTATACTTAGAAGTTATCTAGAAAACAGTGTGATAGTTGACGTTTCGGTCTTTACATTTCAGTTCATAAGACCATCTTCAGGACTGGTAATTTAAAAGTTGACCCCTACGAATGAAAAATATGAAATAAATACACATAACACACACCCATGTAAATAAACAAAACATCACTTAAATTTCACCCCCTCAACTTTTGTATCATCCTATACGCAGGTGAAAATTAGACTTTATTTAATCAATATGGTAAGTATCCTTGATCTATTCTGTAATTGCTTTAAATCTCTTGGGAGAGCAATATTTTTTAACCACGTTACTACACGTCAGAGAACATATACCTCCATGTAGTCAATTAGTTGATTATAATTTACACTATGATTACTCTCTCAATGGTGTATTTTATAAATAGCAATTGTTTCCATTGGTAATGTTACCTGGAAGTTTAATGGTTATCCAGGCATTTGTCCAAATTTCTAATCTCCACGTTCAAAGACCAATACGGATTTGGTGGTCCTGGTGTAGTAAATCTAGTTTCCAAAAATATACATTTAGGACATATTTCAGGTTTAATATAGAAAAACTATCTAAAATTGTCACTGAAGGAAGTAAAAAGCAAATTACTCAATTTTACCTCGTTTTAGCGGGTAGAGGAGACCCGTGTCATTTAGTTCGACTTGAGCGAGTCGTCTATCATTCAATTCAACTTCACAGCATACTAGTTCTTTAAGGCTGTGAGGGAAACATTTATCGTTTAAAAAAAAAAAAAAAAAAAATAAAGATGGACACTGAGTTTAAAAGTTATATAAATCTTGTTACCTTCTTTCAAAAAGGAGAAAAAGAGCTTGTGACAGATAGATCGATGTCGTAACTAAAGTACTCAAAACCAAGAAAACCGGTAAATGACCTCGGGCGTTCGTGTCTTCCCTCAGAGAGTACTGCAAGGGAAAATAACGAAGCACTTAGAAAATATATTTATATTCCCGAAGAAGTCAAAGGGAAGGATTTAAAGCGTATAGGTAGTGCGAACTAACCTGGCAGTGATTCGGCGGTCTCGTCTGCAGAGTGAAGTCAAAGAGCACAAAATGCTGCCGGCTTCACACTCTTTAAATTTCTTCGTCCAAATGGAACAAGAAAGAGGACTAAGCGATAGATCCACAAATACACATATATTTGTCAGCGGCCATATTTAAATGACCATAACTGGTATATATTTCTCGTCCGTGGCCTCTATTATCATCTAAATGACTGAGTATTAACAGTCAACTTACAAGTTGACTGCGATGCGAAAAATCATACATCTAACCCTAGTCAAAATCACTGGATATAGAAATATGCCCGATAAGCATTTAATTGGAGTTTATGCTAACTCTTCTTAAAGCATCTAATCATTAATCCTGCATTTTATCTTATTGGCAGTTCACGTGAGTTTAGAGCCCAAAACTAAAATGGCCGTGATTGTGTACTCATAGATGCACAATTTAATGTATAATGTCAGGTTACTTCATCATTCAGAAATAAAACTGGACCTAAGGTAAACTGTACTTGTAAGTTGACTGTTAATACTCAGTCATTTAGATGATAATAGAGGCCACGGACGAGAAATATATACCAGTTATGGTCATTTAAATATGGCCGCTGACAAATATACGTGTATTTGTGGATCTATCGCTTAGTCCTCTTTCTTGTTCCATTTGGACGAAGAAATTTAAAGAGTGTGAAGCCGGCAGCACTTTGTGCTCTTTGACTTCACTCTGCAGACGAGACCGCCGAATCACTGCCAGGTTAGTTCGCACTACCTATACGCTTTAAATCCTTCCCTTTGACTTCTTCAGGAATATAAATATATTTTCTAAGTGCTTCGTTATTTTCCCTTGCAGTACTCTCTGAGGGAAGACACGAACGCCCCGAGGTCATTTACCGGTTTTCTTGGTTTCGAGTACTTTAGTTACGACATCGATCTATCTGTCACAAGCTCTTTTTCTTCTTTTTGAAAGAAGGTAACAAGATTTATAACTTTTAAACTCAGTGTCCATCTTTATTTGTTCGTTTTTTTAAAAAAAACGATAAACGTTTCCCTCACAGCCTTAAAGAACTAGTATGCTGTGAAGTTGAATTGAATGATAGACGACTCGCTCAAGTCGAACTAAATGACACGGGTCTCCTCTACCCGCTAAAACGAGGTAAAATTGAGTAATTTGCTTTTTACTTCCTTCAGTGACAATTTTAGATAGTTTTTCTATATTAAACCTGAAATATGTCCTAAATGTATATTTTTGGAAACTAGATTTACTACACCAGGACCACCAAATCCGTATTGGTCTTTGAACGTGGAGATTAGAAATTTGGACAAATGCCTGGATAACCATTAAACTTCCAGGTAACATTACCAATGGAAACAATTGCTATTTATAAAATACACCATTGAGAGAGTAATCATAGTGTAAATCATAATCAACTAATTGACTAAATGGAGGTACATGTTCTCTGACTTGTAGTACCGTGGTTAAAAAATATTGCTCTCCCAAGAGATTTAAAGCAATTACAGAATAGATCAAGGATACTTACCATATTGATTAAATAAAGTCTAATTTTCACCTGCGTATAGGATGATACAAAAGTTGAGGGGGTGAAATTTAAGTGATGTTTTGTTTATTTACATGGGTGTGCGTTATGTGTATTTATTTCATATTTTTCATTCGTAGGGGTCAACTTTTAAATTACCAGTCCTGAAGAGGGTCTTATCAGTTCATAAGACTCTTATGAACTGAAATGTAAAGACCTAAACGTCGACTATCACACTGTTTTCTAGATAACTTCTAAGTATCACCAAGAAAAAGTGTTTGATTTACTGTTAAGTGGAGGAATCATTGAATGTATTATTTCCTCCCAAATTTTGTACAACTGTCTAAATTTTAGGTACCCTGAATACCATTTATTGATATAAATTAACCTTTTTTTCACACACCTTTTGTCCTTTCTGATTATTCAATTGTTTTAATCTGGTTGAAATGATTTGTATGAACATAGCTTGAGACATCCCACCGGCGATGGCCACCATGTACTGAAACAAACCAGTTGCAAAGAAATGCAGGGCTGCAATCACCTTAACTGTTGGCGTCAAATACATTGTGAAGGTCTAGTGTTCAATGATGAAAATTGGCTATTGCCATTGCTAGAGCATAATGTGTCCATAGGTGCGGTATGCGTGCTCCACCACCACAGGCCCGGTCATTGGTTAGAATTGAAAGATGCCAAATCGCGGTAGCGACCGCCTGGACCCCGCAGTGTGCCACGGCCAATGCCCATGCCATTGCAGCCAATGGGAACCACGTTTGCGGTAGTGAATTAAACATTTGAAACCCGCAGTAGGCGTGTTCTGCTACCGCAGGTCCAGTCATTGGTTACAATTGAAAGATGCGGGAATGCAGTAGTGACCACCTGGCCCCCGCGGTGTGCCACCGCCAAGGCCCATGCCATTGCAGCCAATGAGAACTGCGTTCGTGGTAGTGAATTACACATTTCAAACCCGTGGTAGGCGTGCTCTGTTACCCTCTGGCCTGGTAATTGAGAACAATTATAAGATGCAGGATTGCGGAAGAGACCACCTGGACCCCGCGGTCTGCCACAGCCAATGCCCATGCCATTGCAGCCAATGGGAAGCTCGATCGTCGTAGTGAATTACACATTTGAAACCCGCGGCAGTTGTGCTCTGCTACTGCGTCCGGTCATTGGTTACAATTGAAAGATGGAGTATTGCTGTAGTGACCACCTGGCCCCCGGAGTGGGACACCATCTGTGCCAATGCCATTGCAGCCAATGGTAACCGCGAGCGCGGTAGTGAATTACAAATTTAAAACTCGCGGCAGGCATGCACCGCCACTGCGGTCCCGGTTATTGGTTACAATTAAAAAATGCTACCCAGGAACACCAATTGCAGCAGCTGAGTACCACTGAAACAACCCCAGGGGCCTATATATGTCTGTGAGAGAGCCACACATTTCATTTGCATTCAGACACTACTGCCTGCCATTCTTCACCACCAACTGCTGCTGTTCCTGTCTCCTGGACCCAGTGATGGCAAGAACTGAGAACATCAGGGCTGGTCCCTTCACCAGAGAGGAGCTGGAGGTCCTGGTGGATGAGGTCCTTGCACAGTATGGGAAGGCTGTATGGTTCGCCAGATGTACTGGTAAGTCCCTCAGATCTTCTGGCTCGGGACGCCTTGTTGTCCCCAAGGTGTCCAGAGCACGGATGGGCGGAAGATCCTTTAGGTACCTTGCAGCCGTCAGATGGAACACATTACCCTTAATATTGCGTCTCGAACCATCTGAACTAATCTTTAGAGCCAAGCTCAAAACTACACTATTCGAACAGTAAAGTATTCCACTTCTGTAGGTTCCAGTTAGCAGCCGCTCCTTAGCGCGGGGACACGCCGCTGTGCGTCACCAAGCGCTTTACAAAACTCCCTAAATAGAAAATAGAAATAGAAAGTGTTTCAGAGTTAAGGTTTGAGAGTGCTCAGAGTGCTCACATCATGCTGCTCTGCAGTAGTATGTGCCTGTGAGTGCAAGTTAACGTGCATGCATCCTTATTTCTCATATACCATGCTCCATACATGGCCTAGTAAGAATTGCACTTGAGTATTTGAGGAGGACGGCAACATGGACATTTCTACAGCCCTTCTGCAGCAAAAATAAACAAACATTGGTCTGAGACTGGGGAATGTAAATGTGTAATACACTGCCTAGTATGCTGACTTCATGTCAATGGGGTGTGTAGCCTTATTTCCACAGATCCAGGGCTGCATTGAAGGATGGGAGGGACATGCAGTGTTTTTGCAGCCATACAGTTACACTGCTGGTTTGGACAGTTGAAGTCTGAACAAACATTGCCTGCACCATGTGATGTCATAGTCCATGAAGTCTTCGCATGCTCATTTGTGACATTACAAATGTATTTTGTCCAGAGGGTACTGAAGAATGTGTGTACAGTTTTCATATTGCCCCCATGGATATGTGTGCATTATGCACAAGTGTAACACTCTTGGTAGTAATTCACCGACATCACATCAGATGAATGTAATTTGGAGATGTCATTCTTCCATTGATTTCATTATGTGTTCTGTCTCGCATGTGTAGGCACTGTTTGCCCTCTCATATTGTGCATGCATGTGATTTTTCAGATGGCCCACGTTTAACCTCAGCGTGACTCCCACTGGCCTGCACAGAAACTGTACAATTTTACAAGGACCCATCCGTAAATGGACTGAGTGAAACAGATGTGTTGTCTACCTCCCTATTTCTCAATGAGCTATATTAGGCCTGAGGATCGCACAAGATAGGACTGCACCTTGTGAGAAGAGTGTGAGAATGTAAGATAATGGCCCTAAATGTGACCACCATGACACATGTAGCCATTCACTGGCCAAGGACATTGAGGGGTGTGTATTGATGGACACAGTGAGTCTGACCCGACACATCATTTCAAATGTATTGTATGTATTGCTCACTCACATACTGCATCACAGATTAGGGTCTTTTTCACATTGGTTTCTGTGCTGGCACTCTGCATGTGTATGAGGTGGCCAGGTACTGTGTCCATCATCATACATGTATACATTTCTAGGAGATTATTTGATGCAAGTGTACTACGTGTCATGCTGTATGGCCTCTCTTCAACATTTATGTATTTGTGAGCTATGTTTTTTCATGCTTCTGTTACTGACACACAGTGGTGCATAAAACAGTGTCACTGAAACTTCCTCTTCTTGTCTCCCATGCCTTCAGCTTAAGGTACACCAGCGTAAGGCAATATGGAGGGCCATTGCATGCAAGGTGTGGGCTCTGGGTGTCTCCATCTGACGGCACAAGCACTGTCACAAGAGGTGGGATGACATCTGCCGGCTTAGCAAAAACGTGGCAGAGATGACGCTGGGGGTGCTCCCTCGGAGTAGCAGGTTGGCGCGCAGAAGCATGACACCACGAATGGCCTGCATCTTTGCAGTGACACAGCCAGAGCTGGATGGACGCTTGGGGGCCCATCAGCAGCAAGTTGGGGGTGAGTATTCAGCTAAGTGTGACTTTGGGCGTGAGTGACCGCATGAATCCCAACTGTGAGCCAGTGGGAAGCTCTGTGATGTCTCTAGTGTGATGCAAAGGCTTCTAAGTGGCCTCTGTGTTGAGTTTAGCTGTTATGCAGTTGTACAACATGTGATTTCTCATGTGTTTAAAACTATGACCCTTGTCATTGACAGATGAGATGTGGCCTTGTGACATATGCTGCAGTATGAGTGACATAGACATCACCTGGCAGTGAACAGCAGTGAGCATCATGTTAGCGTGCATTTATAGATGTGTGTTGTGCACAACATGAAATTTGTGACAACTTCGCAGATGCCATCAATGTGCATCTGTAGTTGTGCTTCAAAGCACAACATGGTGGATATCAGGTGCTTGTGGCCATTGCAAAAGGACATTTGGGAGTTTGTATATGTGGTGTTCCCTTAAAGTGACTCCATATGTGACAGACAACATGTTTAAATGTATAGCTATCTCAAAGCAGGCACACAGGTATGCTTACAGAGAATAGTATGTTAGGATACAAGGAGACGTTGGCCAGCTATTTGGCTGTGTCAATGCCACATGGGGCGTAACTATCAACTGTGCATGGTTCCATGCATCTTCTGATGATTGCCTAAATGTTGCACATGCTGATTGTACATGGAGGAGGCCAACATGGGAGTATAATTTTCAAGTTTTGGGCTTTGCTTGCATATGATGTTTGTGAGTATGGCACTATACTGAACCTATGTCTCTGTCTCTTGCAGCACCTAACGAGAGCACGGAAGGACGGGGACCGACACCAGTGGGGAATCTTCTGGCATGACTGCTACACATGAGCTCACTGACACTGATGTGAACAGTGCCTCGGAGGGGGACAGGAGTGCCCTGGATGATTTTTGCCTGGAAATACCAACCTCCACATCTTCAGACTCCAGCGGTGAATCCTCGATGTTGGCGGGCACAGGAAGTTCCAAATCTGCCTTTTCTTCCACCACACATCATCCAATGCCCACCCTTCTGGTTGTTCCCACAATTGCTCTACATGGGAAGCCCTAGGAAGGGTAGATTCTCCTTCCCCCCAGGCACCGCTGGCCCTGCCCCAGTCTTTTCTGCTTCCCTCAGTGTGGAGGCGGTGGACCTTTTGTGCCAGCTGTGTGTGGGTAAGACTACTCTCCTGAATGCCTTCCAGGATCATGACAAGAAGTTAGCACATGTGGTTGCCTTAATGGAGGGGATTCATTCTGACATGGGTGGCCTACACCGAACTGTCCAGTCTTTGTCTTCCACAGTGATGGCAGTCATTCAGTAGTCACAGGCTCCAAGTACAGCTCCTGTCCCTTCAGCAACCACCCTGCCAGTGGCACCACCTAACGAGAGTGCCCACACGCCAGAGCCCTCAGGCACCAAGTCCTTCACATGCAGCACACAACAGAAGCACTCCAAGCGGACCAGACCACAGACACCATCCCCACAACACAAAACAGGCACACAGAAGCCGAAAACCAAAAGCTCATCACGTGACACTCATGGACATCAGGCCAAGAAGCAGGCATCAACATCACATTTATCAAGATCACCCCCATCCAAGGGCACTCCAATCCCCACAGCTGCTCCCAAAGACAAACAAAAACTTGCCTTGTCGGCTGTGAACCTGGTGCCTGTAACGACTAAGCACAAACACATTTTTAAGGCAGATTCACCCACAACGTCAACTCCCACCCACACCCCTGTGAAGCTGGGACAGGAGAGAAAAGTGGGGGGTTTACTTGGATAACAGGGGATGCAGGGGAAAAGGCAACGCCACCCAAGCATAACACCAGATCCTGCAAATCCCCACAAGGAGAGCCACCTGATACACCTTTGGTGGAGAGTGAAGCTGTTGTGCCCACCCCACTTCCCACTCCGGCCAAGACACTTGTGGGCCATCGAATCCCCAAGAATTTAAGACCCAGACCTCAACATTCACCCTCACACACTGTGTCTCCCGGCAGCATATCTCCACTTCCCCGTGTCACCACTCCACCCGGTCCAAGCAGCCCTCAGGCTCCCACAGCCACAGATTCTTCTACCTCAGCCGGTTCTCTCTCTCCCAGGTCCAGTCCTCCAACTGGCCCCAACAATCAGCCACCTCCCAGTTCAACTTCAAGCCAAAGTTGAAGCCAAGTGCCCTTCCCCACACCATTCATCTTACAGCAGTGCTTGGACTGCCCATTTGTAGCCCCTGAGCTGTGGTGATTACCATGGCAGTGGGCGCTGTTACTAATTCCTTGTGCAGTTTCTCATGCACGCATGTGCGGATCAGAACTATGGACTGCCTAATGACCTTGCTGTTTGTTACTTTTAATGCCCATTCCCTGTGAAGTTTCTCATGCACACATGTGCGGGCCGGAACTATGGACTGGCCAATGGCCTTGCTGTTTTGTACTTTTGATGCCCATTTCCTATGCAGTTTCTCATGCACACATGTGCATACTTTTAATTTGTACTGACCAATGGCCTTGCTGTTTTGTACTTTTGATGCCTATCTGGGTATTATTTAATAAAGACTGTTACTCCTGTTGTCTGCTTTGTCAATGGCCTTGCTAAATAAAAGGTTTTATGTATGGGTATTGGTTCATGTGACACATGCTCTGTATGCCACGTTCACATTGGCAATTACTTGATTTACTCTTTCAGAGGTTTCTAGAAATAACAGGCACTTTTGTTCTTCTGCTGTCTGAGGCTTGAGGGAGTAATGATGGTTGTTTGTAATGATCTACTCTTCTCCTAATCATTCTGTGCTCAGGTTTGCTAAATTGTACACATGTCATGTTAGGATGCAATGCCAGAATAGAGGTGAATGCTATCCACAGCATTTCTTGCGGGGTGGCCATGGTCTGTCACATCTGTGGGCTCTTTCTTGATGTGTGCATAGCAGTGTTGATGTGTAGTCATCTTGTGTAGGCCTGTCTTTATAGTCACATGTGTACATTTGAATGTGTGCACTTGAGTAGTCATACATGTGATTGGCCTGTCATTGCCAGTAGTGTTGATGTGTATGTGCCCCTGCACATGCCAACTACACACATGTATGTTCCAGGTAATGTGTGTCTGTTAGATTACATTGTCAGCCATGTGCTTCAGATTGTGGGCACATGTTGGAGTTGTAGGTTGAGCACTATGCAGTGTGTAGGTGTGTCCTTGCACTCATGGGGGACACCTACTTGTTGTCGCTGTCAGTTGTGAGTATGCAGAGTGTGTCACTGCAAAGTCTGTGTTGGCTTTTGTTGATCAGCCATGTGTCTTCTTTAAGTTTGTGCTCACTCTGCTGACCTGCTCAGCCACACTGACATTATTTGTGAGTGTTCTTATGCATTGCTGTCACTTGACACATTTTTAGGTCCAGTATAGTATGTGGTATGAGGAGTCATACCATGTTTCTGATGCCTACACATTGTGAGTTACTCCTCTATGTGTATGTGGACTGTACACTCCTCACCTGTCCAATACTGATGTATACACCACTTCAATCTCATGTTTTCCACCCCATGCCTTGCCAGTGTGTGACCCTCCCCACCACTTCATAGTGTGACACTATACTGTGAGAGGATGATCTGCGTACAGGACCAATGTGACACTCAGGATAGTTTCACAATTAGTTATGTGTTATTTTCTTCCACTTGTTTGCAGTCATGGTTGCTCATGTGCAGTGCATATGTTTGAGCAGCACAGTCCTCTAGTCATGTTGTTTGCATCTGGGTTTCCCTGAGTTGTGCATCTGTGGGTGATGGCTAAGCTGTATGTCTGTTTGCTGAGGTACTGTTACCCTTCCTGACTGTGATGTTATCTGTGCAGTGAGATGATTTATGTTGTGGGAGTTCATGGTGGGGCACTCAGATGTGTTCTACTGGTTTGGTTGGTGTGCACACACTGCTTAGTGTGCATGCAGTCCTGAAAGTGTATGTTGCCTTGTACTTGCCTGGTGTGCATCCCCCTGATGTCCAGCTGAGTTTGCTATGTGATGAATTGGTATGTGCATCTGTTGTGTTTTTGTTGTAGATAGATGCAGTGTTTGGCCAGTGTTGGCTCTTTCAGCTGACAGGAGCAATGTGTGTGTGATGTTATATTTGCATGACCTTGTGTGTGTGCAGTTTGTGCATTGTGATACATTCTGATGTGTGCTGCATGTGTAGTGTGCATTTCTTGTGTGTATGTCACATGCAGCAATGTGTATTCTTGTTCATGAGCTTGTTTTGAGTGCACAATAGTGGTATGTCCTCCTATAGTTGACCTGTCACTTGTCAGGATTGTGCATGTGCATGTTTGTGGTACACTATGACACCATACTCACTTGATGACTGGTTTGATGCCCATGTCTGTTTTAGCTGATTTGTCCCATTGATCCCAGTTAGTGTTCATGATTGGCATTTAATGATACAATTCTTGTTTGTGTTGGGGTATGGTGTCTGTGCATTTGTCCAGAGTGACAATGTTGTGTATTCCTGTTCTGTTTAGAGTCACATTGCCTATCCACTGTTTGCCTGCACATGGCTGGGCTTGTTGGACTTCTGTGGATGTTGTTTGTGAGATTTGTTTTTGGTTATTGGTTTTTGGTTCAGAGATCTCTGAGTGTGAGTCCGACATTTGTAGATGCACACCAGGGTGTGTGATTGGTTGTCTGGAAACACACAGGAGCTTATTTGCACCTTTATGTGTGTTTCTCACAGGTGTTGAGTGTTGCAGGTTTGAAATGGGTAGATGAGGGGTATGTGTGAAGGTCCTACTTGGGTTTGACAGTCAGAGAGTGTGACAATGAGCCATTGTGTTGTGCTGGTGGCATCACATGTCAAGTAAATTGACACAGATGTGTGGCTGGTCGCTGTATGGGTCTTGACACTTCCTATCATTCCTGTGCCTATGCATAGCTTGCATTGCTGTATCCCAGAGATATTGTACAGATGCCACTTTGGTTTAATTGCAATCACTGTACCACTCATGTCTGATTTGATGGCCTAAGGGTATTGTGATATGCTCCTCCTCTTACATGTGATGTACAAATGCTATGTGGCTTGCTCCATGGTTTCCCAGCACTGTGCACTCCACTTTGGGCTAGCCCATTTCTTGTCCTACATTGCTGCTGACCTATGGTATGTGTATGTGGCAGAGTGTAAGTGTGAGATCTTTCTGTGGAACTTGACATGCAGTGTGAACAGTTCAGTGGCTGTTAATATGCAGTGTGAGTCTTCATTTCTGAATTGTACTCCTTTTGATTCACATGAGTGGAAGGCAGGTGTGAGGAGGAGGGTTGCCCATCCCCTGACCCTCTGTGCAGGGTGTTCATCTTCACCCCCACCTTCCCAGTAAATCTACCTTGCCCTTTGATGTGTGAGGTGCAAGGTCGAGCCACACCTGGCTGATAAATTGTGCATTGAGGGGGGCACAGGAGGGGCACACAGCAAATGCAGAAATGGGTGTGGGAAGCGTGCTGTGGGCTGTAGCCAACTAATGCAGCCCACCATGTGGGCAGAGTGAAGGTGGAGCCCTGGGAAGCTGCCCAGAATGCCCATGCCTGGTGCCAGCCCTGCCTACTACATTGTGCGCATCTTCACTGCTGCTGTGACTTGCCCGGGACATTGCAGTGATTTCGCGGTTGATGGGTGACCCAGATGCGGAGGTGTGGTTTACTGGCAGGCAGGACACATGTGAGTACACTGGGGGATATGTTCCTGTCTCCACCAGAGTGTCTTATGTGCACAGGAACCGTATTTCAGCACAGGAGTCGTGTGTTGTGGTTGTATGTGGAGATGTGTTTTTACATACTTGTGGTGTTGACCACGGCAATGTCTTATTTGCTGGTAGTGGATGAGGTACAGCAGCGGAAGGGCTTGAAGAGCTGAATCCATAGTGGCCAGGAAAGCGTGGAGGTGCCCGGGATTCGAGTTTCGATCTCCTCAGTAGTGCTTCCGCTGTTTCCGGTGACTGGTTTCTCTGCTGCGTTCTGATGGGCTGTTTGAGGCATCATGATTTGTCCGGCGGTCGGGAAGTCATCCCGCACGGCGGTCTAACTCTATTGGATACCTCCGCCACCGTTGCGGAAGGAAATTTCTGGCAGATCCCGGAACTGCGCAGCGGACGGAAAAAGGGTGATCTTTGCCCATTGTAATATGGCAGACAGGAGGACCGCCCTGGAGTGCGGATAAGGACATTTTCTGCCACTGCCAGTACCATGGATGTGCCTACGACCGCCATCCTCATGAGCCCTTTAGTCCTATTTCTAACTACCTCTGGCGACCACCAATAAATAACATTTGTCAATACGTGGGATTAGCATTTAAAAAACCTTAGAAATTCACTGAAAAAAACACAAGTTTCAGGGATGTTATAGTTAGTTGGACATTTCACTCATACCAAACCAGTGAAATTCGGCCGTTATAGTTAGTTGAGCCAGCTATAACTCGCGCCTCGGCAATGCACTGCTGATGACATCACAAATTACATCAATCATGACATGGTCAGTGATATCACTCATGACATCTCTGATGACATTTCAAATTACATCACTGATGACATCATCCAGTGACTGTGTGCTTCTGTAAAGTTTAAATATGTTATATATATAGGCCAAGGTGTATTGTATATATGAGTGTCTGAATGGATGATTTAGTAGGTGCGTGACTGACTGTATAAGTGAGCAATTAAACGTGTCTTACTGAATGCATGGGTTAGTGAATAAACTGTGTGAATGTCTGTATCAGTCTGTCAGTTGGTGTGTAAGCGGTTGCATGGGTTAGTGAGTAGCTACATTAGTTTCTATGTGGGTTATTGATTGGTTGTCTGAGTATCTGTATGTGTGCCTGAGTGTCTGTGTGGGTGGTTGGGGTGTGTGTGACTGTGCATAGGTGGGTGATTCACTGTGTGTATGGGTTCAAGAGTGCATCTGTGAAGGGCTGTATGGGTTGGTGAGTGTGTATATGGGTGTGTTGGTGAGTGAATGGATGTCTTAGTGGTACGTATGTGAGTAACTGCATATGCAAAATGCAGTATGTGTGAGTGTTGGACTATATAAATGACTATATGTGAGAGTGAATGATTGTGAGAGTGGTTGTATGGATGAGTGTGTGCTTGTGTCAGTCATTGTATAAGAGAGTAAGTATGTGTTAGTACCTGTATTAAGAAGTGAGTTGGTGTGTGTATAGCTGTATAGGTGAGTAAATGGGAGTGTGATTGATTCTTTGCATGACTGAATAACTGTGTTTGTAACTCTAAAAGGTGAGTGGCAGTGTGTGGCTGTCTGTATTGGTGTATGAGTGCATATGATAGTGGCTGTATTGTTTAGTGACTGCATGTATGAATGACTGTAAGAGTGAGTGAGTAGATGTGTGTGTAGACCTAAGAATCAGTGAGTGGGTATGTAGTTACTGGTGTTGGTGTGTCTATGGTTTTGAGAATGGCAGTCTGTAATTTAGAGTGGGTGTATCAAAGGTTATATTAGAGTGTGAGGAGGTGCATCAGAGAATCACGTGGATGATGTCATCAGTGACTTCATCAGAGATGCCATTTGAGATGTCATCAGTGATGTCATTAGTGATGTCACTGACCATGCCATGAGTGATGCAATATGTTAGTCTTATATAATCAGTGGAGGGAGGAAGAAGCTTTGATCCATTCAGCTTCCAATCAAAGGTCAGTAATCAAAGGGGGAATGGATCACTTGTACCTGTAATACCAGGGTCAGGTGTGGTAACAAATAGGCCTGGGTCAAAATTCCGTTCTGCTCGCGGAAATTGCGATAATTTGGCATTTTCGCGTTCTGCGGAAAGCACGAAAATGTCAAAATTTCCGCAGTCCGCATCTTACCGGTAATTTTTTTCTTGCTCTTGCTGTAAAATAATACATTCTCGCGTGCGCGCAATCGCCTTACCTGAATCCCCGCGTTCGCCGACAAGTTTTCTCGACCCGGTCGCATTCTCCACAAGATGTTGGATGTTGCTAGCCATTTTGCGCTGTCGCGCGACAGTTCACGCCCGCATTAATGTCATTTGTCGCGCGAACACGTCATTTGTCGTGCGATCAAGTCTTTCTTCTCACGATCATGCACCACGAGAGTATGAGAAGATTGAGATCTTGAACACGTCATTCTCCACCGCGAGCGAGAGCGTGAGGACGCGGGCACGTCATATCGAACGCGAAAAGGAGAAAGAGACCCCGAACACGTCATATCCAACGCGACAGGGAGCAAGAGAACGCAATCAAGTCATTTTGGACACGCCATCGACATCCGGCGGAAGTAATGTGAAGCTCGAGAATTCGAACATGTAACATTTTTAATTTGGAGAAGAATATCAGCTCTAGCAGCATGAAACCTTCTGCAAATGATGATTTGGATGAAAACAACTCCTCAGATTGACATTTAGCTGTCCTTTTTTGTGCAAGGAGTCCTTTTTTAAAAAGGTGGGGAGAGGGCGGAAGTGCCAAAGAATCTCCAACTTCCTGTTCCTGTCCAGCAGGCTCCTCCCAGTGCTTTGTCCATCTCCTGCTCATTCTGCCTTTGGATTTTGAGCTGGAAAGATCACTCTTTTTGTCTGCTGCATCATTGCAATTGGATTTGAGGATTTTTTAATTGGATATTTATAGTAAGTGATTGTTGTGTCTGTGTGATTGGGGGCATTGCAGTTGTTGTAACTACAATTTATTTTTGGTAACTATCATCATTCCTTTTTTTTAAATGTTGTGGGTAGTTGTAGTCAGTAGTAGACCCAAGCTAGTCATGGCCTCATGGGTGTGTGCATGATGAATCAACTGTTCCTTTGGTGTTTTTTGAATGTATTTCATTTTCAAGCATCATTTAGTGCCTGGATGGCATTGGATTTAGTTGGGAAATGTGTTTTTTGGGGGTGGGCTTTCTGTTGTTGGGCCTGGCCTTGTGGCTGGTGGCCATTTAGAAGCCTAGGCCTGCAAGCTTGCCTGGCCTTGTCTGCCAACAGGCCTGCTTTCATCCAGTAGGATCAGAGCAGGTAGCCACAGCTGTATTAATCAAGTGTTTCTGTGTGGTCTGTTGAATTTAGACATCATTTAGGGCATGGATGGCACTGGATTGAGTTGGGAAGTGTGTTTTTTTGGGGTGGGCTTTCTGATGTTGGGCCTGGCCATGTGGCTGGTGGCCATTTTGAAGACTAGGCCTGCAAGCTTGTCTGGCCTTGTCTGCCAACAGCAGGCCTGCTTTCATCCAGTAGGCTCAGAGGCTGAGCAGGTAGCCACAGCTGTATTAATCAAGTGTTTGTGTGGTCTGTTGAATTTAGACATAATTTAGGGCATGGATGGCATTGGATTGAGTTGGCAAGTGTGTTTTTTTGGGGTGGGCTTTCTGATGTTGTGCCTAGGCTTGTGGCTGGTGGCCGATTTAGAAGCATAGGCCTGCAAGCTTGCCTGGCCTTGTCTGCCAACAACAGGCCTCCTTTCATCCAGTAGGCTCAGAGGCTGAGCAGGTAGCCACAGCTGTATTAATCAAGTGTGTCTGTGTGGTCTGTTGAATTTAGACATCATTTAGGGCATGGATGGCATTGAATTGAGTTGGGGAAGTGTTTTTTTTTTGCGGTGGGCTTTCTGATGTTGTTGGGCCTGGCCATGTGGCTGGTGGTCATTTAGAAGCCTAGGCCTGCAAGCTTGCCTGGCCTTGTCTGCCAACAACAGGCCTGCTTTCATCCAGTAGGCTCAGAGACTGAGCAGGTAGCCTCAGCTGTATTAATCAAGTGTTTCTGTGTGGTCTGTTGAATTTAGACATCATTTAGTGCATGGATGGCATTGGATTGAGTTGGCAAGTGTGTTTTTTTGGGGTGGGCTTTCTGATGTTGTGCCTAGGCTTGTGGCTGGTGGCCGATTTAGAAGCCTAGGCCTGCAAGCTTGCCTGGCCTTGTCTGCCAACAACAGGCCTCCTTTCATCCAGTAGGCTCAGAGGCTGAGCAGGTAGCCACAGCTGTATTAATCAAGTGTGTCTGTGTGGTCTGTTGAATTTAGACATCATTTAGGGCATGGATGGCATTGAATTGAGTTGGGGAAGTGTTTTTTTTTTTGCGGTGGGCTTTCTGATGTTGTTGGGCCTGGCCATGTGGCTGTTGGCCATTTAGAAGCCTAGGCCTGCAAGCTTGCCTGGCCTTGTCTGCCAACAACAGGCCTGCTTTCATCCAGTAGGCTCAGAGGCTGAGCAGGTAGCCACAGCTGTATTAATCAAGTGTTTCTGTGTGGTCTGTTGAATTTAGACATCATTTAGTGCATGGATGGCATTGGATTGAGTTGGCAAGTGTGTTGTTTTGGGGTGGGCTTTCTGATGTTGTTGGGCCTGGCCATGTGGCTAGTGGCCATTTTGAAGCCTAGGCCTGCAAGCTTGCCTGGCCTTGTCTGCCAACAGGCCTGCTTTCATCCAGTAGGATCAGAGCAGGTAGCCACAGCTGTATTACTCAAGTGTTTCTGTGTGGTCTGTTGAATTTAGACATCATTTTGGGCATGGATGGCATTGGATTGAGTTGGCAAGTGTGTTTTTTTGGATTGGGCTTTCTGATGTTGGGCCTGGCCTTGTGGCTGGTGGCCATTTAGATGCCTAGGCCTGCAAGCTTGTCTGGCCTTGTCTGCCAACAGGCCTGCTTTCATCCAGTAGGATCAGAGCAGGTAGCCACAGCTGTTTTAATCAAGTGTTTCTGTGTGGTCTTTTGAATTTAGATATCATTTAGGGCATGGATGGCACTGGATTGAGTTGGGAAGTGTGTTTTTTGGGGTGGGCTTTCTGATGTTGGGCCTGGCCATGTGGCTGGTGGCCATTTTGAAGTCTAGGCCTGCAAGCTTGTCTTGCCTTGTCTGCCAACAGGCTTGCTTTCATCCAGTAGGATCAGAGCAGGTAGCCACAGCTGTATTAATCAAATCAAGTGTTTCTGTGTGGTCTGTTGAATTTAGACATCATTTAGGGCATGGATGGAATTGGATTGAGTTGGCAAGTGTGTTTTTTTGGGGTGGGCTTCCTGATGTTGTTGGGCCTGGCCATGTGGCTGGTGGCCATTTTGAAGCATAGGCCTGCAAGCTTGCCTGGCCTTGTCTGCCAACAACAGGCCTGATTTCATCCAGTAGGCTCAGAGGCTGAGCAGGTATCCACAGCTGTATTAATCAAGTGTTTCTGTGTGGTCTGTTGAATTTAGACATCATTTAGGGCATGGATGGCATTGAATTGAGTTGGGGAAGTGTGTTTTTTTGCAGTGGGCTTTCTGATGTTGTTGGGCCTGGCCATGTAGCTGGTGGCCATTTAGAAGCCTAGGCCTGCAAGCTTGCCTGGCCTTGTCTGCCAACAACAGGCCTGCTTTCATCCAGTATGCTCAGAGGCTGAGCAGGTAGCCACAGCTGTATTAATCAAGTGTTTCTGTGTGGTCTGTTGAATTTAGACATCATTTAGTGCATGGATGGCATTGGATTGAGTTGGCAAGTGTGTTTTTTTGGGGTGGGCTTTCTGATGTTGTTGGGCCTGGCCATGTGGCTGGTGGCCATTTTGAAGCCTAGGCCTGCAAGCTTGCCTGGCCTTGTCTGCCAACAGGCCTGCTTTCATCCAGTAGGATCAGAGCAGGAAGCCACAGCTGTATTACTCAAGTGTTTCTGTGTGGTCTGTTGAATTTAGACATCATTGTGGGCAGGGATGGCATTGGATTGAGTTGGCAAGTGTGTTTTTTTGGGGTGGGATTTCTGATGTTGGGCCTGGCCTTGTGGCTGGTGGCCATTTAGAAGCCTAGGCCTGCAAGCTTGTCTGGCCTTGTCTGCCAACAGGCCTGCTTTCATCCAGTAGGATCAGAGCAGGTAGCCACAGCTGTAATAATCAAATCAAGTGTTTCTGTGTGGTCTGTTGAATTTAGACATCATTTAGGGCATGGATGGAATTGGATTGAGTTGGCAAGTGTGTTTTTTGGGGTGGGCTTGCTGATGTTGTTGGGCCTGGCCATGTGGCTGTTGGCCATTTTGAAGCATAGGCCTGCAAGCTTGCCTGGCCTTGTCTGCCAACAACAGGCCTGCTTTCATCCAGTAGGCTCTGAGGCTGAGCAGGTATCCACAGCTGTATTAATCAAGTGTTTCTGTGTGGTCTGTTGAATTTAGACATCATTTAGGGCATGGATGGCATTGGATTGAGTTGGCAAGTGTGTTTTTTTGCGGTGGGCTTTCTGATGTTGTTGGGCCTGGCCATGTGGCTGGTGGCCATTTTGAAGCCTAGGCCTTCAAGCTTGTCTGGCCTTGTCTGCCAACAACAGGCCTGCTTTCATCCAGTAGGCTTAGAGGCTGAGCAGGTAGCCGCAGCTGTATTAATCAAGTGTTTGTGTGGTCTGTTGAATTTAGACATCATTTAGGGCATGGATGGCATTGGATTGAGTTGGCAAGTGTGTTTTTTTGGGTGGGCTTTCTGATGTTGTTGGGCCTGGCCATGTGGCTGGTGGTAATTTTGAAGCCTAGGCCTGAAAGCTTGCCTGGCCTTGTCTGCCAACAACAGGCCTGCTTTCATCCAGTAGGCTCAGAGGCTGAGCAGGTAGCCACAGCTGTATTAATCAAGTGTTTCTGTGTGGTTTGTTGAATTTAGACATCATTTAGGGCATGGATGGCATTGAATTGAGTTGGGGAAGTGTGTTTTTTTGCGGTGGGCTTTTGATGTTGTTGGGCCTGGCCATGTGGCTGGTGGCCATTTAGAAGCCTAGGCCTGCAAGCTTGCCTGGCCTTGTCTGCCAACAACAGGCCTGCTTTCATCCAGTAGGCTGAGAGGCTGAGCAGGTAGCCACAGCTGTATTAATCAAGTGTTTCTGTGTGGTCTGTTGAATTTAGACATCATTTAGGGCATGGATGGCATTGAATTGAGTTAGCGAGTGTGTTTTTTTGGGGTGGGCTTTCTGATGTTGTTGGGCCTGGCCATGTGGTTGGTGGCCATTTTGAAGCCTAGGCTTGCAAGCCTGCCTGGCATTGTCTACCAACAGGCCTGCTTTCATCCAGTAGGATCAGAGCAGGTAACCACAGCTGTATTACTCAAGTGTTTCTGTGTGGTCTGTTGAATTTAGACATCATTTTGGGCATGGATGGCATTGGATTGAGTTGGCAAGTGTGTTTTTTTGGGGTGGGCTTTTTGATGTTGGTTGTCTTAAACACATGCTTTTCTTGTGTGTGTCTGGTGTGTGTTGGCGTGCAATGCATGCACCCTGCAGACCTTTTTGGGGCCTGTGAATGTTCGTATTTGCATTTTGTTGCATTAAAAAGTCAGAGCAGTGTGCTTTAGCATGCATCCTTTACCTGGCTTTTATAGGCCTTTTGTCAGCTCCTGGTCTTTCACAGCCCCCCTGCTTGTTTGTGATTTGTGAGTATCCATGTGGCTGGTGGTCTTTTTTTGTGTTGGGAGTTATTAGTGTCCTGCTTTTGCCATATAGGCCTGCATGGTTTTCCTATTGGCTTACTGCTTCCATCCATCCACCCCCTTTGCCAGCAGCAGCTCCATGGATGCTGAGATGCTCAAATGATTTAATGGCAAATAGGGTCCACCCCACTTCCATTACATTTTTATTTTGGTGGTTCTTATTAACTTTCCTATCCTTCCTGAGAGTGTAGTGTGTGACTGTACATAGTAGTATAACATAGCCCTTGTTGAAAAAAAGTCATAAATGGCTAGACTATATCTTTTATTTGCAGTAGTACAGTAGTAAGTTAGTAACTGAACCACAACAACAAATGCAACATTTCACTAATGTCCTTCTCCTGGCTTATTTGCTTTTAGGTGCACAAAAAGCCAGAGGAGGAGGTGTCATCAGCATCACCCGGCTACCCGTTGTACTGCCAGCCAGACAGAAGTCCTGCTGCGCATCACGTCCACGTGTGACCAGAACTTGTTGTGCATCTGCATCCTGCCTGACATCTGAAGAAGATGGCCCCAAAGAAAGGTACCAGGTCCAGTACCAAGAAAGTTGCCGGTGATAAGAAGGAACAGAAAAAGGAAGTGCCATTAACCACAACTGGTGTGCCGGCCAATGTTTTTTTTGGCACCAAAAAAGTTACGCCTGCAGCAGCGCTGTCCGGGAACCAAGCTGAGAGCAGCACCTCAGCACCAGCGGTCCAACCCCACCAACCTAGGCCCAAGGGCTTTAGTGTCGCAGAGTTAGCCAGTCTACTAACAAGCAGCGATGTTGAAATGTCATTATCGCAAAGTAGTACACAATCAACGCAGGCGGAAACTCAGCAGATAAGTGTGCAGCCGCAACAAGAACAGCAGCAGCCACAACAAGAACAGCAGCAGCCGCAACAAGAACAGCAGCAGCCGCAACAAGAGCCCACCATAGTAGTTGTTGCTCCTGACGTAGGGGCATTTCAGGAAATCGAGCTTCCTACAGACAAAGTGGAGCAAACCACTGTTTCAGAAGATCTATTGTCTTCCAGACCACCAGCAAGGAAAAGGAGGCTTAGTCCATCATCTTCTTCTTCAAGCCCCGCTTCTGATGATCGTGATGCCACTTGGCATCCACCAGCTCAGTCTGAGAGTGATGCATGCCACAAGACGATGCTTCTGAAAAGGAAGGTCCCAGAAAAACTAAGAGTTATGGAGGTAGATGTAGAAGAGGGAGATGATGTTGATGATGACGAGCCAGTCATCACGCACATCACTCCCGCCCCAAAGGGATTGGAGACCAACATTCTCACCCTATCCAGAAAGGCTGCTACTGAGCGGGATGTAGCACGGATATCACCAACAAAGGTTACACCACCACTACATCCAGCTGCCATATTTTCCAAGGCCCGGCAGGGACCTACATCCAGCTCAACCATCTCAGTAGGTAGTGTTAGTAAAAGTCACAGTGTAGCTGCACAGGGTCACATTCCAAGCACACCCTCCAGTTCATCTGGTATTGAAAGTGGCACATCCAGCAGTGCCAGAAAGTTCTCCTCCCCAGTTTGGGATCTTCTTTTCTGTTAGCACCAAGGAGGAGAACGTTGCTATATGCTCAATTTGGCGACAAGGTGTTGGGCGGGGTAAGCTTGGTACTAAGTATGGTAGCGGAGGCCAAGCAATTCATCTCAGAATACACCACACTATCGTGTGGGAGAATCACCTACTTCAGTTAAAAGAAAGTAGAAAAACTCAACCCATTGAAGTTGGTCAGGAAGAATCAGGGAGCAATATTATTGCGGTGGAAGGTGAAGAATAGGGAGGCATTTCTAGCCCTGTCCCCAGTAGTGTAGTGGTACCGCCCACATCCTCCTCAGTAACATCTGAGTGGCACCGCAGTAAGAGCCATACTCAGAGTCAGGCTGAGACACCAAGGCGACCGAGTACCGCAATGAGACAAACTGTGTCGTTGAGCCTAAGTGGGTTAATGAAAACAACAGCACAACAAAGGAAAGTAATCCAGCCTACCATTGAGAGCATGCTTAGGTTGGAGGGGCAGTTCCAACGCAACCACCCAACGGCACGGTTGTTCAATGCGAAGCTTGCTAAATTGTTAGCGCTGGGCCTTCTCCCTTTTTCATTTGTGGAAGGGGTGGGTTTCCTTGAATTTGTGTCAGCCATCTGCCCTAAATGGAAGGTTCCAAGCCGGTCCTATTTCGCAAGAATTGCTGTTCCGGCACTACATCATGATGTGCTGGAATTGGTTGGACAAGCTTTGCAGCAGAGTGGACCAGTTGCCAAGCCACAGATTACATGTTCATCACTGCACACTGGGTCTCTTTTGTGGGGGTTAGAGATAAGCTATCTGCACGAGGTGCTGTTGACACAGCTGCGATTTTTAAAGGTACTCGGAAACATGCAACTGTAGCCATGTTCGCCATGGAGAAATCTCATACGGCTGTAAACATTTTGAAAGACTTTTAAATCGAGGTTTTTGAATGGCTGTGCCCAAGAGGGCTTAGTATTGGTTTTGTTGCCACAGACAATGGCAGTAATGTACTTAAGGCCATGGATCTTGGTTCCTATTTCAGGGTTCCGTGTTTGGCGCACTGCATAAACATTATAGCTCAAGACTTTCTGAAAAAAGAACCCATAGTCAGCAACTTACTGGCCATCTGCCGAAGAATATGCACTCATTTCAGCCATTCTTTTAAAGCTCGGAAGCAGCTGAGGATCATTCAACGTGAATATAGGATGCCAGTCAAAGCACTAATCCAGGAGGTGGCAACACATTGGAACTCAACGTATTACATGCTTGATCGTCTGATAGAGCAGTACAGGCCACTCAATGAATATGTCAGGAAAAGAGGGGATGCTACTGCTAAAGGCATGAACCTTCATATGGAGCAATGGAGCCTAACTAAATGCCTGACTGAGATGCTTCTTCCTTTTGAGGTCTTCACACGTGAAGTCAGCAAGGAGGACTGTACAATGGGCCAAGCTATCCCATTATTGCAAATGCTAGAGCATCAGCTGAAGAAGATGTCTGAATCATACAAAGGTGTAGAGGACAAAAGGGAAGCCTATGACTTGGTGGAGAGCTTAGCCCGTCGCTTAGCTGAAAATACAAGGATAGAAAATAAAAGTTTGTCACAAGAACATTACATTTGTGCCACAATTCTGGATCCACGTGCAAAATTTGGACTGAAGACATTCTTTGCTTTTTCAGAGATTGATGTTGCCCGCTACAAAACTTGTATAGCTGAGACAGCCAGTAAGTTGGAAAGCGAACGGCTGCTAATTAAAAGCCCGCAAGATCAACCCACAAGAAGTACTGCAGCAGGGCATGCAGGATCAAGTGCAACTTCGTCGGCTGAGGGCAGTGCGTTTGGGTCACAACACTCACCATCACTATCGACAACAGCAACAATAACTGGATCATTAGGCCCAGTAGAATCGTTAGACGATTGGTATGTACAGTTAGGCATTGATAAGCACAGTGCTGATGCACAGAGAAAAGAGCCCGAATAATTACCAGCAGCACCCCTGAACATTGAGCGGATGGTCCAGACCTATCTGGACGACCCAACAGAGGTGTACATTGATCAAAACCCATTTCAGTATTGGTATAGGAAAAGGTCTGAATGGCCACTGCTCAGCAGGCTGGCGATAAGCTATCTGGCCTGCCCTGTCGCAAGTGTCTCTTCCGAACGTGTTTTCAGTGCTGCTGGTTCCATTGTAACATTGAGAAGGACCAGTCTCTCGCCCAAAAACGTGGAGAGGTTAACAATGATCAAAATGAATCAGCACTTCATACCACCGAATTACACAATACATGAGAGGAAGATGAGGACAGCGGCTCAGGTGACGGAAGTAGTATGTCACATGATTACCTACTACTGGCTGAACCCCCAGAGTTTGAGGACGAGCTATACTTCCCTGACAATTAGGATTGCAATTTCTGTCTTCCTCCCTTTTTTTTCCCCTTTATTTGTGTGTCTGTCGTTCCGGTTACAAACTTGTGAATCACAACAAATCCATTACCACCGTCTTCTACTCTTCTTATTTAATATACAAGTTTCAGGTGTCTGCAATTTGATAGTACAGTCCTCCGAATCCAGCTCCTCCGCTCCATCATACTGAATCTCCTGCCAAAATCCATTGCCCTCATGAATGATGATTGGATGATGGAAAATAGAAGAACACATTAAAACTTTCCTAGTCCCGCCAAAAGAAGTGGAGCATGAATCAGATGACTACTATAGCTATCCTCCTTTCAGAGCCGAGAGAGACTGCCCATTAACTGAAAATGATATGGAACAGGTAATGATTGATGACATGCATTGGACGCAGAGTCGCAGACTGAGTGATTTTGTTGTGTTTGTTGTGCATGAAGTTATGTCATTGTGCACTAATCATCTTTCTACAGTACACACTAAACGTAACTCAAGGTGAATTTTCCCCTTCTTGCAAATAAGAAATGTGTACTTCTCCTGCAGCTTGATACATTGCTTTTAATTCAATACATGAAGGGGACTCAATCTGCGCACTGAGTATGATTGACAACAGCACCGTCCATGATGATGATGGAAAAAAAAACGGCCCGTTAACTTAAGATAAGATGAGGAGGAACAGGTAATGACAATTAATGGCATGCATTGGACACCTGACTCTGAGCGATTGGTGTTTGTGTTTTCGTTGTTTCTTTGTTGTGCACGAAGTGAAGTCAAAGTGTAGTAGTAGTCTTACTGTACACACTAAAGAGTGACTCCAGTCAATAATATTTCTACTCTTGTTGTGTAATAACAACATTTTACTTCTACTGCAGGCCGATCTTCACAGTCAGTCAGTACAAGTATCGGAGATGATTGATGGAATAATAACAAGTCAGGAGGACGTTTCATGAGTGGCAAGAAAGCCTAAAGGTTAACACGTCAACAACAACCACAGCAGACCCAAATGTCTGTGTAGAAGTGGAGTCGAGTGTAGTGGTGGGATGACAGCGGTGCATTGATTTACTAACTTAAACTGTAAAATGCTATCTTTGGAATGGATAAATTGCTTTGCCTTTGTCCAACTCTTTGAAAAAAAAAAAAGTACTCTAAACGTAGGATGTGCTACTGTTAAGCAACGTGCCATCAGGACTGTCACTGTGGGCCTGGTCTCTCCTGTTGTTGTTGAAGGTCAATGCTGGAAACAGACTAAAGTAGAGATGATGCATACATGCCGCCTCGGAAAGTGTTCTTCTTGCACTACACCATTACTTGTGCATTTGTTTCAACTTTGTTTCTCAATATCCCCTTTGTTTTTCCATCTACAATTACAGGTCGGGCCTTGCCCTATACTTTAGGGGTGGGCGACAGTTTCCGTTCCGCTCGCGGAAATTGCGACAATTCGAAATTTTCGGGTTCCGCGCGGAACGCAAAAATGTCGAATTGTCGCGATTTCCACGAGGGAACGGAAATTGTCGTCGAGTAAGTTGAACAAAATAAATTCAGTAAAGCATTAATCAGCACAAAACATTCGGGAGCTAGGTCGAGGCTGGGCAGGTGTGCTTTTCTCCCCATATCTACCGTCAAAAATTAGCTGTCCTTACCTTGATGGAGCTCGGCCTCTGTGCAGCCATGACTTTCTCGATCGCAATCCCCGTGTAGTTCCTGACACCAGGAGGTTCTGTCTCCTCGTCTGCTGCTCTGATCGGTCTCTGGCCCTTTATAAACAAGAGGCATGTGAACTGCATGGAAGCCGGGCCCCACACACCAGCGGTGGGCAACGTCTTCCAGCCCTTTCCCCCTCTGATGGACAGCTGACTCGAGGGGCCCGTAGGCGCCGTGGTGTGCTGTGCTTTTCTCTCCATATCTACCGTCAAAAATTAGCTGTGGTCCTTGATGGAGCTCTGTGCAGCCATGACTTTCTCGAGCGCAATCCCCGTGTAGTTACTGACACCAGGAGGTTCTGTCTCCTCGTCTGCTGCTCTGATCGGTCTCTGGCCCTAAACAAGAGGCATGTGAACTGCATAGAAGTCCCGCCCCACACACCAGCGGCGGGCAACGTCTTCCCGCCCTTTCCCCCACTATGAAACCCCAACCGGAAGCAAAATCTCTGCGATCACGCGAAATATCGCGAGATCACGGATATTTTGTACCGTTTAGCGATATTTGGCGAAAGGCACTTCCGGTAATTCCGCCCACCCCTACTATACTTGGGAAAACATTACAATGCACACTTACCTTACAAATAAATCGACATTTTTTTCCAGCCGGGCAGTGGCGAGTGGCGACACCCAAGATTGATGGATGAGAGGACCAAGAGGAATGCCGAGATGCAAATCCAGTCCACATTTCTGACCAGGATAACACAGTAACAGTATCAACTTTCATCTTCTTTTAAATAATTTGATTCATTTTTTTTGTCTACAATCTTTACAACAGTGTGTTCTTGTTGTTGTTATTATCATCATTAGGTTTGCTCTCTGTTTACGATTCTTCCCGACCAATATTTAAAATTTCTATTTGCTATCTGTATAAGTATTAAGGCCGGAACAACAGAACAAGAAGTGTATGTAATCCGGGTCTCTCATCATCATGCATGTATTTCCTTTTTCTCCCTTAACATATGGATATGGTAGTCTTCAAAGATTGTCGTTTGTTTGTCCATGCATACTGTTTTTCACTGTCAAACCTTTTCCCAAACCCCCTTCCCATCCATTCAACAAACCCTAACCCTCTTCCCCCGGGCTGTGTGACTTATTGTCGAGGTGTGACTAAATTAAATATATACCAATACTTAATCACACGCTTGCTGGGGTGGATGTGGCGAAAGCAACAGTACTTCAATTTCAAGGCAGAGCGATGATCTTCTTCTGCTTGCCCACCCATGAGTAGTATATTTTAGAGGTGATTTTATTTAACAAAGGAACATATACCTCAGCATTAATTGCTGGCATTGATTGGATTTGTTGTCATTCCTCATATACAGCACTAACTGTTACGCTGTAGGCCTAGTCAAGTGACTCAACACAACTATAGTTTGTAACTCTGTCTAGTAGGCTATCCCAACCACCATTATGTTTTTTTGTAAAATATTTTAGCATATTATTGTTGCTCTGTAAGTTCTGTACTGTACTTCATTCTACTACTCCTCGAACAGTCTTTCAAAGGCGATTGACTGTCTCATTTTCTTTTTTAGCAAATGCTGCTGCCCTGCCAGTGTCTACTACTACTACTATACTACCACCACCACCCCAATCATGGCATGTTAGAAAAAGGAAACCATCTTCACCATGCAGCCATTGCTGTGCCTAAGTTAAACATCAAGCAAAGGTAAGAGAATGTTGGGGGAGGCAGATTAATAATGGACATGTTTTCAATGAATTCAATTTCACACACCCCTTTGAGTCCAACTAAAGAATGCATAGACTAGAGGAGAGACTGAAAGTACTAGTAGGACAAGTCAATCAGTGAGGGGTGTCACATCTATCTGTTTGTGTCTTACACAGTCAGCCAATTATTTAAATCAAACACTGGCTATGGGCGGGCCTGCACCAGCAAGGAAACAGTGTGATGTAAAACAGTAACCCCACCTACAAAACATTAACAACATTGCATGTAATGTAGAAAAATAGATTTAATTGACCCTAACAAAAATAAACTAAAAACCCACAAAAGCTGACCCACCCCCTTCCTAACCCCAACCAATGTCCATAAGAAAGTCCAGAAAATAGTCCAAAAACCCAACGCCCAAACCAGTTCCCACCCACCCAAACAAGAATTTAAAAAGGGTCAGAAGACAGGGACTAAGGTGTAGGGCGGGATTGCAGGAGGGCACGCATCTTCTCCTCTAGACGGGCGACACGGCGTCTGTAGGCGCGGCAGTTGCAGCCACAGTGGGGGGGCACCAGAGATGGCATTGCAGTGGCGACGGGCAGCCACCAGACGATGACGCCGTACCGCTGGAGTGCGGTGGCTGGGGTGCGGGGCACTAGAGGATGCTTGAAGTGCTGCTGCAGTCTCCTCCTCCTCCTCTGCCAAGACCATCAGCCGCCGATATTCCTGCTGGATTGCCTGCAGCTCCCGGCGCCGTGCCTTGGCGGCCAACTCCTTCCGATTGACTTTGGAAGGAGTAGCTGTATATCAAAAAGAAAAAAACAAGACAATTGTAAAATATACTCTTAGAAAAACAGTAAGACACGTTAATTATACACATAGTGGAATGGTAGAGTAGCACTATAAAGCACAGTACATAACATTTTAAATCTCGCCCGTCCTTCTTCCTTCCACCCGTCTTTCACTTTTTAGTTGAACAGTGCAGCAGGTGATCTGATCTGACTTTTAGTGTTCTCCATAAAACTTTCAAAGCGGAGTTGAAATCAGATAGATGAGGCCATTGGTTACTCAATACTCCCACCCCTATGCCAATTAAAGAGTGTCTAGTCTAGTTCACTCTTCAAACGTCCACAACAACTCATACTTACTTGGACATCGGAAAGTCCGCCCGCCATCCTCACGCTAAAAAGGGTGGGGGTCCCGTGGGGACAATTAGGATGCGCCCGCCACAGTGGCGGGTGCATCCTGGTTTTTTTACATTCTGAGGGCGGTGCCGAAAGCAATGCTAAAAATACATGTTGTGCTTTTCCAAGCACATCCTGACAGGCCCCGCGCGGAGCCTGTCATGTTTTGCTTTGAAAGGCAGGGAGGGTACCATAGCATAGGTACCCTCCATGGGGGCCACTAAGCATACTCTGCATGCCTTTCCATGGCGGCCAGCAATACCGCCACGTAAAGGCATTCCAAAATGCAGATTATATGGCTGGCAGTGTGTTCAGAGAGACACCACCACCATATTGAACCCTTTTCCGCCTGGTCGACATGTGGGGGGTCTGACTCTTTTCTACAGGGATGGCGGGAGGTTTGCCCCTGCGGGGTCGGTGGTGACCACCGCCGGCCCGGCGGGGGCAATCCGCCCGCCATCCTAATGGGGCCCTAAGTCTCAACAGTACAGTATACATACAGTACACCCTTGCAGTGAGTGTACTGTCAACAATAGTTAAGGATTATGGGCCATATGTAGGAAGCCTTATACCGATCGGTAACGGACGATTTTCGGTAAATATCCCGTTACCGACCGGTATTTAGGCTTTTGCTATGTAGGGGGCACATTTCAGGATTCGGTAATTTACCGAATCGGTAAAATTACCGATTCGGTAATTTTACCGATTCGGTAAATACCGAATCCTGAAATGATATGTAGGTGACACTCAAATGAGTGATGTGTAGGGAAAATAATTGCAAAAAGCAATATTTTGCTGGACTAACAGTGCCATGTGGCAGACATACATGCCCTTAGGGCATGTATGTGCGCCACACGTGCACACATGCAGGAATCAGGGGTGCAACAGGGTGTCACTGTGACACCCTGCCACCCTTGATTGTGCTCCCCCCATTACCGAATCGGTATTTACCGATTCGGTAATGGTAACTGGCTTCCCATTGATTCCTATGGGCCTCCTGGCCCATAGGAATCAATGGGAAGCCAGTTACCATTACCGAATCGGTAAATACCGATTCTAAATTACCGACCCATTCCGAATCGGTAAATATTACCGATAGACTACCTACATATCATTTACCGCTTCATAAATACCGAATCGGTAAAATTCGGTATTTATGAAGCGGTAAATGTTAGGCTACCTACATATGGCCCTATGAATCTAACTTACCACCACCCGTCACTGGTGCTGGCACTCCCCCTACCGCTCCATAATCGGTATCGGCAGCAACTGCCACATTCTCTCCCTCCGCGTCGCCTTCGCTGGTCCCGGCAATGGTGGTCGGTAGAGCGCCTAGAAAACATTACACATTAATTGGGCGTCATACACCTTCCCCTATTGGTCAGTAGCAAGATTGAAAAATGAGTTAATAGTATAACATACATCACTAGTACAAATCAGGTAGTAGTAGAGTAGACACCAATAGTTATATATGGTCCCCCCTAGGGTCATTCTAGCCTTTGCTTAGTTAGCCCGAGCCATGCAACCATTTTACCTTAGTGTCTTTTATTTTTGCACATGTGACGTTACCTTGCAGCTTGTTGTATAAGACACCTTTGAGCCCACATGACGTGCCTCACACTGCTACTGTCTACGCGCTGTGTACAAGCGGTCAACAAAAACATTAACAAGACACTTTTTTATGAAGTACTGGTGTACTGTTAGTCCATATTGCTTATCCATAAATGCTAAGCTTTTTGGCACGGCTGAGAAATGCTTGCAAGTTGCAATATACTAACGCGCACCATTTCATTTTTCGCATTACAGACGGAAGATTCCCTTCTACGAACCAGAGCTTTGCAAAGCTTATGAATGATGCAACATCTACCAGTACTAGGTTCTTCTAAGGTGAGGGGTCCCTTCACTCAGAGATCTTCCTTTATAAATTTATATAAACTAAATTCCTAGGGGATGGTGGTGCTGCCTTCCACCACTGTTCAGTTATTATGATTTAATTCCCAACTGTAAGTAAGTGTAAAAATGTTTATTGTTTTAATGTTATTGATTTTCGGGTTGGTGCTGCATTATATAATAGAACAATGTACAGAGCGTCTCAATTCAAAATAAACATTTTGAACTTACATAGACTTGGTGGTATTTGGTGTGGACTTACACGAGTGAGCAAATTAAAGGAAGGGTGTGCATGTGCATTGCTTCCACGACTGAGAGGTTTGGTGTGTTATGTTCTGGGTTGTCTACTTGTTGGGTATCTTGGAGGGAGGGTTCGGAGACCTAATAGTTATGACAAGACACTACTATGGTCGGGCAGGGGATTGTGGTGGGTTCTGAATTTCTGATTGAGGTGTGTGAGGAAGGTCCAACCTACCATCACCAACATCCTATTTTCTTGTGCAAAGGTCTGTATGTGCAAGATCCCTACAACAGTAGTAGTATGTCCTATAGGCTATCATATCAAAATAGTAATAAATCTGGTTGGACATTTGTGGTTGTGAATTGTCAAAGCCTCAAGATCAATAAGACTAGAAGTAGTACAAGAGGACGACCCAAAGGACTGGACTCAATGGCTAGAGCTACTGGTGAATCTGAGTTCTATTTACAACCTTTTAAATAAAGAGTGGCCAACTGGGCAAGCTTAGCTACTACAGTACAGACAGACTGATAGTAGTAGTAGTACAGAGAGTCATCATAGCAGAGGCAGGGATAACAAGATTTTTGAAACCGTACAGATCGAAGGATAATTGTTGGTAAAAAATAGCATTGGGAAACTGAAACAATAGTTTGTGAAAAATATGGTGCAGTAAAAGTTCTGGAATAAGAAATATTATTAGAAACAAGAAGACTTACTGGGGCCAGCAGAGGAGCCCTCATTGGTGTCCTCCTGGTGGTGGTGTTCTCCCGCTGACTGCCCACTCCCTGTCTGCCTGCCCCTGGGTGCTGATGAACAGGAAAGAGATAAGAAAGAGACAAACATTGATGGATGGTGTCAAACAAATACAATATCTTTAAAGAACGGTCAAAAAACACCTATGTAAACAACAATTGCAATAACTAAATTGACCGATCTCATCTGGTCAACAAGTAGTATCGGGGGATTCGCGGATCGACTACTTAAGTTACTATTTATCAACAGTAATCCAGTCTTCCATTCTGATTCCAGAATACTAATTTACAACTAAGCCTAAGTACGACGTACCACCCGACCTAGCCCACCTATTCCAGGCGTGCCAATTGTACATTAAGTATCCATTTCCACTTCTTTTAGTCCTCAACAATGCATATGGTCAAATGGAGGACACATGACTACATTTTTTGTATACACCAAATTTTGGGCTGATTGATTGCTGCTGATGTTCTGCTAGTGCTAAGTAGGGCTGAGCGGAATTTGCGTAATGCCACTTTGCAGAATTTTGAAAGAAATTGTGGAAAACGAGCACACAACCTGAGGGACCGTGTGCCTGGGACTGGGGTCCCTCGTGCTTGGGCAGGCTCCCCGATCTCCCCGGCCTGGCTGCGTTGAGAAGCAGGGACCGGCCCGGGCCTCCTGAGTTTTGGTCAGGGCCTGGGAGCCCACGTCCTGTGGCCTGCCAAGTGTCTATCTGCCCAGGACAAGAGTCCCTGGTGCAGAGCCCCAGAGCCCTGCAAGGGCAGGCGGGAGCCTTACCGCTATGGCTCGGTGTGGGCAGCTGGGAGTCCTTTTGGTCCCGGCCATCTGGTCGCACCTTTCCCTCGGCCATTTGGTCGCACGCAATGCTTTCCAATGGGGTGACCAGATGGCCGGGCTGCCCTGGAAGTCCCGATGGTGGCTCATTCGCCTCCCTGATCCCAGGCAGGGCTCCAGGAGGTCGGGTGCGTCCGGGCCAAGGGTCCCCTCCGTCACTCGGTGCGCACGGTTTACCAGAAAGGGGGGTAGCCTTCCTCCGGATTACGAGGGGCAGGGTATGCCGGGACACCCCTCCTGGTGATGATGGTTCTCAGGCGGGGACCAGATGGGCTAAGCCCGGACGATACTTCCCCGGGGCGTCCGGTGCTCCATCCTCCAGCCCGCAGCGAGGCAAAGTGCCAGGGACGGGCTCCATGGGTCCCCCGGGTGTCCGGGACCCGGGAGCTTCGCCAGGCCTCCCATGCCTGAGGCCCAGCGTGGGGTCTACGAGCCCCCCCGAGCCCTGCAGCCCCGAACCCCTGCAGCCCTGGAACCTCCAGCCCCGTAGCCCTGGAACCCTGCAGGCCCGGAGCCCTGCAGCCCCAGAGCCCTGCAGCCCTGGAGCCCTGGAGCCCTGCAGCCCCGGAGCCCTGCAGTCCCCCGAGCCCTGCAGGCCCCGTGCCCTGCAGCCCCTGAGCCCTGCATGGGCAGGCGGGAACCCTAGCGCGAAGGCTCGGGGTTGGACAGATGGGAGTCCTTTCAGTCCCGGCCATCTGGTTGCACCTCTCCCCTCGGCCATCTGGTCGCGTGCAATGCTTTCCAATGGGGCGACCAGATGGCCGGGTCGGCCTGGAAGTCCCGATGATGGTCCATTTGCCTCCCGGATCCCAGCCAGGGCTCCAGGAGGTCGGGCGCGTCCGCGCCTAGGGTCCCCTCCGTCACTCGGAGCGCGCGGGTTACAAGAAAGGTGGGTAGCCGTCCTCGGGATTAGTAGGGGCAGGGTATGCCGGACCACCCCTCCAGGGCTGGCGGTTCTTTGCCGGGGACCAGATGGGCTACGCCCGGGCAACATCCTCCCAGGCGTCAGGGGCTCCCTCCTCCGCCCCACGGCATGGCAAAGGGCCCAGGGACGGGCTCCACGGGTCACGGGCAGTCCTCCCCGGGCGCCCGGGCCCGAGAGCTCCGTCGGTCCTCCACGTGCCTGAGGCCCTTCCGGGGTCCCGAGCCCCCTGGGAAGCAGAGCCCCCCTGAGCCCTGCGTGGGTGGGCAGGCGGGAGATCTACCACTATGGCTCGGCTCGGGCGGGCATATGGGAGTCCTTTCAGGTGCCGGCCATCTGGTTGCACCTTTCCCCTCGGACATCTGATCACGCGCAGTGCTTTCCAATGGGGCGACCAGATGGCCGGGCAGGCCTGGAAGTCCCGATGAAGGGCCATTTGCCTCCCGGATCCCAGCCAGGTCTCCAGGAGGCCGGGCGCGTTCGCCCCTAGGGTACCCTCTGTCACTCAGAGTGTGCGGGTTACCAGAAAGGGGGGTAGCTTTCCTCCGGATTACTAGGGACAGGGTACTCTGGGACCCCTCTCGGCCTAGCGGTCCTAAGCCCGGTGCCCGGGACTTCTGGTGCTTCTTTCTGCATTTCTTTTTTTTCTTTCTGTGCGTTTTTCTTCTTTCTTCACATGTCCTATCTCTGTAGGAATAGTTAGAAATTAGCTTTCAAAAAACCTTTGAAATTCACTGGAAAAAAACATAGGTTTCAGGCATGTTATAGTTAGGAATTAGCATTTAAAAAACCTTAGAAATTCACTGAAAAAAACATAGGTTTCAGGGGCGTTATAGTTAGCTGGACTTTTCACTCGTACAAAACCATTGAAATTCCCCCGGTATAGTTAGTTCAGTTAACTATAACTCGCGCGCCCGCAATGCACTGCTGATGACGTCACATATTACATCACTCATGACATGGTCAGTGACATCACTGATGACATCACTGATGACATCTCAAATGACATCACTGATGACATCACTGATGACATCATTCTTGTGATAGAGTGGCAGACCTCCTCTCCCCCTAATATAACCTTTGATACACACATTCAAAAATAGATGAACATACCAATACCAGTTACAACAACCTACTCAGTAATTCTAAGATGCACATACACATCCACTCATTCACCAACAGTCCTATACAGTCACTCATACATGTACTCACTCATCATATGTACTCATACACCTATACACCTATACATCCTGTTACACAACGCCACTCATCCATAGAAATACTCACACACATGGTCACTCATGCTAATAAAGAATCAAACATCCATTTACTTGCGTATGCAGTTATACACACACCACCGCACTTACTTCTACAGAAACTAACACATAATTACTCTCTTAAACAATCACTTATAGAAACACATACTCATTTATACAGGTACTCTTCCAATCTCTCACTCTCACATATACTCACTTACATACACCAATACTCACATATACTAGTTTAAAACATATGTAGTTACTCATAAAGACACTACTGAGACAGTCATTCACTCACCAACACACCTATACACACACTCATCCACCCGTACAGTCCTGCACACATGCTGTCTTCAACACATAAAAACAGTGACTCACTCATTCATGCATCTATGCACAAAGTAATACACCCAACAAACCACACAGACACTCAGACACTCATACTGATACTCAAAAAACCAACTAATAGCCTAAATAGACAATCATGTAGCTACTCACCAACCCATGCTGCCTTTTATACACAAAGTGAGAGACTGATACAGATATTTACACATTTGAAGATTACTCACTAACCCATGTATTCACTAAGATACACTTAATCAGTCAGTTATACAATCAGTTTCACACAAACAAAATCATCCATTTAGACACTTATATACCCACTTATTCTTCCATCGACCTCGACATATACATATAAAACATATATTTAAATTTCACAAAAACACACATTCACTGGATGATGTCATCAGTGATGTCATCAGTTATGTCATTTGAGATGTCATGAGTGATGTCACTGATCATGTCATGAGTGATGTAATATGTGATGTCATCAGCAGTGCATTGCGGGAGAGCAAGTTATAGTTAGCTGAAGTAACTATAATGGGGGAATTTCTCTGGTTTTGTACGAGTGAAATGTCCAACTAACTATAACGCCCCTGAAGCCTATGTTTTTTTCTGTGAATATATATATATACTTCCCAACCACTTTGCTCACACAAAGGATGTGGCGCACTCTCAAGTTGTTCTGTTTCAAATTTTATTTGCCAAAATCCACCATGGCTAACAAATGCGTTTTGGCCATGACAAAGGCCGTCATGGTTGAAACGTGTTTGTTAGCTACGTTGGATTTTGGCTAATAAAATTTGACACAGAACAACTCGAGAGTGCGCTGCATCCTTTGTGTGAGCAAAGTGGTTGGGAAATATTTATAGCGGTTCGGCACCACTTTGCGGCAGCACCCGTCTGGGAAGCGAGCAGTGTTTTTTGGCAAAACACTGGTATCACATATATATATGAGGTACTTTTTAAAACATATATATATGTACACAAAGATACATATTATGTGTATTTATATATGTTTTTTTAAAATAAAAACATGGAGTCGCGTACCGGACACGAATCCCTGTACATTGCCAACCGTTAGTTCCAGATCCGCGTACATAACGCGGCTCCTGCGTGATTTTTCATATATATATATATATATTGAATATATATAGACAATAATAATAATATGAAGTTGAAGGTTAGACGTTTGCTAAGATAGTTACTAAACTAGTATAATAATAAATGAAACTTATTAAAATATTTGCTTAAGAGTAATTTAAGAAATCTCAGTACGTCCACCTAGATTGAAACATCCGGATTTATGTACGTGGCACAAATCTATTGTTTAAAAGATAAAAAAAATTGTATGTAAATATAGATTTATTTACTGTTATTTGAATAAGGAGGTACAGTTATTTCAAATAGAAATATTAAAACATACATCCTAATATTGATTTTTTTTACCGAATCGCGTCTGGTATACGGTGGCACCGTGGAGGAGTCGCGCACCCCATGTGACACAAAAAAAGAGGTTTAATTGGTCAAACAGCCTGTCATCATTAAACTTGCGAGATCCCTCCCTCTTTCTTCTTCTTTAGGGTTTGATCACCAACGGTCACTCTGATTCTAGCACCAGCTATTTTGCAGGAAAGTTGGAGTTGCCCAGAAGACGTCCAGTGTGAATTAGGACGAAACGCGTAGGCTGTTTTTCTGGCTGTATCGTCCTGTTTCGTCTAGCAACTTGAAGAAGTTTGAATAAAGGCAGAAAGGAAATAACAAGGAAGTGAACGTTTTCATTTCAAACAGAATGTTTTTGTTTTGCTGTCTCACATAAAAGACAAAGGTCTGTAAAGTTTGTAAGATACATGCCTGAGCATATTTTAACCCTATGAAGTCTGATCTTTATACTTTAGAGTACTGTGCTCCACTACCTATGTAGTTGTAAAGAGTGCAACAGTAGTGCCTGAGTAATTGCATGACTGAATGGGTAGTGCCTGGGTCATTGGTTGAGTGCATGGGTAGTGCATGAGTGAAAAAAAAGGTTGCTTTATTCGACATCCCCACACAAAGGAGGCCCGCAACAGGCCCCCAAACCCTTTCCCCGCCAGCCTTTCAATGCCGCCATGGAAATGCCTCCTAAACCCAATCCTAATATGGCGGACAGTGCCTGGTAGGCACTGCCACCATATTAGTGGCCCTGCTCCATCCGCCAGGCAATCAGAGCGATTGCCTCCGTCTGCCACAGTACCCACTGCTATCCTAATTTGGCAGTGGGTAAATCATCATATGATGGCGGAAGGACTGCTACCATCCTTCCGCCATCATAATGAGTCCCATAGCTCCCAGGTACACAAACTAGATAGCGCTGGATACTAGGGCATGATAACATCAGCTGATTATCCAAAACTGTAGGTTTAACAATTTCTTGAGAGAATCTAATTGAGTGGAGATGAGCTAAACAATCTGCTTGTGTTTTTCGAGATTGTTACAATACTATCAGGCCTGTCAAAATATTCAGAGTGTCCAATGTCACTCATGAAATTTCTAATATAATTTAGCCAAGGTATAGAAGAAACCCTATGGAGATTGAGACAATCGTTAACAATATCACAGTTAAAACTAGTGTGTATAGAAGCCCAAACCTTGTGCCATAACAAGATTGTTCAATCCTGATCAGATTCAAGATATACGAAATTCCAAACTCGGAATGACAGATAAAATTGGCAGTGCGATTAGGTACAGCCAATTGATATCGTGTAAAAGCATTCTCGGTCAGTTGTAGCGGCTGGGCATCCATATGTCCTTAAATGCCTGCTCCATACATGGCTGTGGTAAGGCACTTAACTTTATAGATTTTTACTAATTCTGGCACTGGTCTTCTGCCTAATTTCCTGGCAAAATTGACCAGAGTACTGGTAGCTCTAGAGAACAGCAGTTTCCTAGCCAGTAATGCAGTATTCCAAGTCCCCCTATAATCAAAATGGATGCCCATATAAGCAAATTTATTGGTGCATTCCACTTTGCTATTATTAATAAAAATATTGCAACATTTAGCGCTGTTCTTGCCACAACTTATTATGTAAGTTTTGGGTGTATTCACATTCAAGCCCCTAGATTGCATAAACAGTGTAAAACTGGTTACAACTCTGCAACCCTAATTGGGTGCGGACAATTAAAATTCTTATCATCTGCGTATAATAATGCGGGGACTAGATGCTTATTAATAAAAGGGAGATCCTGGCATTGGTCAGTTAAAACTTGGCTGAGGCCATTATAAGGTAAAAAGCAAGGGGGCAAGCACGGAACCTTGTCTCACACCTTTTCTAATTGGAAATTTGGCTGTGCATTCACCCCGATTTTCTTTATAAAGATATCTCATAAAATTTATATGAGGAGGGTCAACCCTCGTATCTGCAAGTATGCTCCAGAGTCTATCATGTCTCATGCAGTCAAACACGGAGCTGAGATCCACAAAGACTAAAGATAACCTTCCATCCTTGGCCTGGGAATATTTACCTATCACAATGCTTAGGTTTAGCCCCCGTTCTATTGTCCCTAGACCCTGGCGAAACCCATATTGCAGATTTGAGAGAACGCCTGTATTTTCCCCCCAAGTCTGTACCCTATTTAAAATGACACGTCCTGCCACTTTAAGAAAGGAGTCCAAACGGAAATCAGGCGATAACATGTAGGCTCATTGCGATCCCCCTTTTTGAATATCGGGACCACTATCAAATAGGACTAAGATGGAATAAGGCCCTGATGGCAGCAAGCTGTTAAGACATGGGTTAATAATGGGCCCCAGAGTGGGAGGTTAGATTTATTCACATCCACAGGGACTCCATCCGGGCCTGGAGCTTTACTCGTTGCACTGGCATTTATGGCACATATAACTCCGTCTAGAGAAAAACATAAGTCCATTGGAAACATACAAAGCTGATCATTCTGTAAAGATGAGACCGATTCAGCAGGGAGCATGGCCTGATTATCATCATTATATAAAGTAGTGAAATACTCCACCCATGTTGCCTCACTAATAGCTATTTCAATTGGCGGTGAGTCTCTTGGGGCTATAAAAGGAGCATTGACCGCCTTCCAGAAGCTGTTATTGTCTGTACATAGGCAAGCTTCATGCAGGGCCTGTCACGCATCCGCTCTTAGTTTCTCCTTGCACTCTTTTAATGCGCTCCTATATGAACTTCTAGCTAGTTTTATTTGTAGTTCACATGGTGCTGGGCTAATCTGCCGCCGGCGCAGGGGATTGAACCGTGATCCCCAGATTCCGTAGTCAGTCGCCCTGGCCGCGGCGCCACACCTCTTCCCTGTGATGGTTTGTAACTAGAATAAAATCGATTATTGAGCAGCACCCTCTGCCATTAAACGTGCACCTAAATGGGACTGTTGGGGTGCATAATTCATTAGCAAACCCCAAATCAAACTGGAACACAAGAGAATTCAGCAGGTCCCCTGATGTTGTGTGTGGAAAGTGAGCCTGTTCAACATCACTTTCAATACTTAGACCACAAATGCCCCGCATAGTATGTTGACACAAAACATGATTAAAATCCCCAACCCAAATAATGCAGATATCTTTCATCATATCATCCTGTAAATTAGATAGGTCGTTCTGTAATTTAGTCGGTACACACCCTGTCTGCTGTTTAGGAATATTATTGTAAAAATTTAACAGAGTGACACAGTACTTCTTTTCCACATATAGTAATACAATCGGATAATAGGTGGTTGAAATCTTAAAGTTATCTTATCGACATTAACACGTATGATACATAATACACAGTCCACCCCACCGTTATTTTTCCCATAGGCTGAGGTTACCGCTGGTGAGTGAAAGGTTTTGTAACCATTAATATGTAATTCATTCTCCAGCCAGGTCTCTTGCAAACACAGTATGGCGAAATCTTCAACAAAGTTTACCCATTGCGGATCACTTATTTTCGAGCACAACCCTGCAACATTCCAAAATAGTATATTACATTCAGATGACCTTTTCACTGGTTCAACCCTCTATGTTGCTACTGAGGTATGACTTTCAGTTTCATTTTGATTGGTAGTCCGTCCCAATGAGTCGATAACGGTTACAGAAGACCCCATTGTAGCGGGCACCCCCAGTCCAGCTGGCAAGTTAGCTGAAGTATTTTTAGAGGTACCAGGTGTATCAGGCGAGGCAAACACGCCACACCTCCGTTTGGACACATGATGGCTCAGTGGTAATCGGCCAATCAATATCTTCAAGTGTAGGTAGGATATCAAAAGGATTTGAAACCGGCACATTATAGAAGCCGGGAGTAATGACTTGAGAACACCTATTCTGGGTTCTATGTTGAGTAACATAGTGTCGCTGACAGAAATAACCTAAAGGCAAAATATTAATGCTCACTTTTGTTATATTTAAATTCCCTGCCCTAGAGAGAATTGCTTGAATTAAACGTGGGACACTAAACGTCAGTACTACGCAGTCACCCTCCAATGATTTGCAATCTTGACCAACCCAGGGGACACATCTGGCCATCTTAAATTTAGCAAATAGAGCTTTAGTTAAGCCAGTTTTGCGCCCAACCAAACAAAAGATTTATTCCATAGGGCCTTCCAAGTTTCAATCATCGGTGTAGTAGGGGCTGGGACATTGGCCAATACTATTGAGTTGCTGAGGCCCTATTATTACAAGGTGGAATTGGACGCATAGCCTGAGGAGCTGAATTCATAAGAGAATTAGAAGCCATCCTTTCTTGTGGGATAACACGTGGAGGTTAAATAACAGGCTGAGGTGGCAGGTCCTCTATATAACAAGTTTTAAAGGGTGGTTTAGCATAATTTTATCTTTTTAAATTTCCTCAATAGCCCCTCTCTGTCCATTAATTTTATTAATGAATCTGTTAAATTTTTATGTAAATCATCTATTTTTTTATGATCTTACTAAGCGCGACCGACTGGCCTGCAATTAAATCCTTAGTAGAGGATGAGGCTTCCTATCTTTGTCAGGTTTACCCTGTCTGCTCACATTTTTCCATTTCTTCATAATATCTTTCTTACTCGGTGGGGGGTTAAATTTTGCTTCCTACATGGGGCCTCAGGATTTCTAGGTCACTTAGATGGTGGCTGTGGGTCGCAATCCAAGTCACTCACATAAATATGACCAGATGTTTCTTGGACACACCCTTTGGAGGGTAGCTGATCTAGCGCTAGCTCCAGTTGACTAGTTGCAGAGTCGTTGTGGGTGTTGATCCTGAGGCTTTTTGCTACCATCGGACAAACTTTCCCTTGTGTCAAAGACTCCTCAACAGAGTTTATTTGTTTTTCAATAGCCTCCATCGCCCCCATCAAATAATTCATCAGGGATTGCTGTCCATCCACTGCTAAATTGGCGGTGGTTCCCAACTTTCTTTTACCCATCCTGCTCCTCCCCACGTAGTAAATATCAGGTAGTTAGAGGTACTGTACTTAACGTACACACTGCTCATGAAGTATAATAAAGATTACTGTCTCTCAATGTGGCATACACCAGAGATTTATGGAGCCCTCACAAATACCAGATCCAATATGTCCCTACAATGCAGTGCAATGTCAGACCTCCACATTATTCAATCACACCGGAGAGCAAAAAAAAGTGGCTTGTATCTGATTTATAGTCACTGAGAGCCACGCTTAGTCTATGAGTATTTTCTGTAGATAGCCCAAAAAATAATAGATCATGGAACTCACCCCTGCAGATCTCAGTCAGCCTTCATGAGAGCTTTTCAGGAGGGTGGCCCAGCCCGGCCTCCTCTGGTCTCTGACAGGCTAAGATGGGCACGTCTTAGCCTGGTCTTTGCCTGGGCCGAGCCCGGGCGCACCCCGTGCGTGTCACGTGCAGTGGGGGTGCTGCGCTGCTTATAATGCATTCTCCGCCGGTGTCCCCTCCTCCTCTCAACAAGGGGCCGGTGTAAAGTGCGCTGTGCTGGCCGAAATACAAGGGTCAAAGGCAAAGTGGCGTGTGCAAGTATCCCGTGCAGAGGAAGTGCTGCGCTGCTTTTACGGCATTCTCCGCCGGTGTCCTCTCCTCCTCTCAACAAGGGGCTGATGTAAAGTGCGTTGTGCTGGTCAAAATATGAGTGTCCAAGGCAAAGTGGCGGGTGCCTGAGTGACTTTAAGAGTGCAAGGGTAATGACTGGGGACTTAGAACAGTTCATGGGTAGTGCCTGAGTAAAATATGACAACAAGTGTAATGCCTGAGGCATTGGATGAGTGCTTGGGTAATGCATGAGTCATTGCATGAGTGCATAGGTAGTCCTTAAGGGAATGACTAAGTGCATGGGTACTGCCTGAGTGAATGGTTGAGTGCATGAGTAGTGCCTGAGTGATTACATGACTGCATGGGTAGTGCCTGGGTGATTGCATGAGTATGTGGGTAGTGTTTGGGTGATTGCATGAGTGCAGGGATAGCGCATGGATGATTGGATGAGTGCATGGGAAGTACTTGAGTAGAAGCATCGATGCAAAGGTAATGCCTGGGTCATTGGATGAGTGCATAGTTAGTGCCTGAGTGAATGGGTAAGTGCATGGGTAGTGACTTAGGGACTTTATGAGTGCAATGGTAATGAGTGGGTACCTAGATCAGTGCATGGGTACTACCTGAGTAAAAGGATGACTGCAAGAGTAATGCCTGAGTCATTGGATGAGTGCTTGGGTAGTGCATGAGTTATTGCTTGAGTGTACGGTAGTCCTTGAGGGAATAACTGAGTGCACATGTACTGCCTGAGTGAATGGTTGAGTGCAAGAGTAGTGCCTGAGTGATTACATGACTGCATGGGTAGTGCCTGTGTGGTTGCATGAGTGCATGGGTAGTGCTTGAATGATTGCATTAGTGCAGGAATAGTGCATGGGTGATTGGATGAGTGCATGGGAAGTACTTGAGTGAAATAATGGATGCAAAGGCAATGCCTGGGTCATTGGAAGAGAGCATTGGTAGTGCCTGAGTAAATGGATGAGTGCATGGGTAGTGCCTGAGTGAATGCTTGCTTGCAAGAGTAGTGCCTGTGTAATTGCATAAGTGCATGGGCACTGCCGGGGTTATTGCATAAGTGCAGAGGTACTGCCTGGGTGATTGGATGAGTGCATGGATATGTCTGAGTGACTTTATGAGGGCAACAGTAATGACTTGGCGCTAAGATCAATGCATGGGTACTGCCTGAGTAAATGGATGACTGTAAGAGTAATGCCTGGGTCATTGGATGACTGCATGGGTCATGGGTAATTCTTCAGGGAATGGCAGAGTGCACATGTTGCGCCTGAGTGAATGGTTGAGTGCAACAGGAGTGCCTGAGTGATTGCATGACTGCGTGGTTGGTGCCTGGATGATTGCTTAAGTGTGTTGGTAGTGACTAGTTGATTGCATGAGTGCATGAATAGTGCATGGGTGATTGGATGAGTAAATGGGAAGTACTTGAGTGGAAGCATGGGTTCAGAGGTAATGTCTGGGTCATTGGATGAGTGCTTAGGTTGTGCCTGAGTGAATGGATGAGTGCATGGGTAGTGACGTGAGTGACTTTATGAGTGCAATGTTAATGAATAGGTGTTTAGATCAGTGCATAAGGACTACCTGAGTAAAAGAATGACTGCAAGAGTAATGCCTGAGTCATTGGATCAGTGCATGGGTAGTGCATGAGTCATTGCATGAGTGCATGGGTAGTCCTTGAGGGTATGGCTGAGTGCAAGAGTACTGCCTGCATGATTGCATGATTGCATGAGTAGTGTCTAAGTGATTTCATGACTGCATGGGCAGTGCCTGGGTGATTGCATAACTGGAGAAGTAGTGCCTGGGTGATTTGATGAGTGAATGGGTGGTGCCTGAGTGGAAGGATGGGTGTGAGGGTAATGTCTGGATCAATGGATGAGTGCATAGGTAGTGACTGAGTGAATGGATGGGTGCATGGATATGTCTGAGTGACTTTATGAGTGCAACAGTAATGACTTGGCGCTTAGATCAATGCATGGGTACTGCCTGAGTAAATGGATGACTGTAAGAGTAATGCCTGGGTCATTGGATGACTGCATGGGTAGTACATGGGTCATTGCATGAGTCATGGGTAATTCTTAAGGGAATGGCAGAGTGCACATGTGGCGCCTGAGTGAATGATTGAGTGCAATAGGAGTGCCTGAGTGATTGCATGACTGCATGGTTGGTGCCAGGATGATTGATTAAGTGCGTTGGCAGTGACTGGTTGATTGCATGAGTGCATGAATAGTTCATGGGTGATTGGATGAGTAAATGGGAAGTACTTGAATGGAAGCATGGGTTCAGAGGTAATGCCTGGGTCATTGGATGAGTGCTTAGGTTGTGCCTGAGTGAATGGATGAGTGCATGGGTAGTGACGTGAGGGACTTTATGAGTGCAATGGTTATGAATAGGTGTTTAGATCAGTGCATAAGGACTACCTGAGTAAAAGAATGACTGCAAGAGTAATGCCTGAGTAATTGGATCAGTGCATGGGTAGTGCATGAGTCATTGCATGAGTGCACGTGTAGTCCTTGAGGGTATTCCTGAGTGCAAGAGTAGTGCCTGCGTGATTGCATGATTGCATGAGTAGTGTCTAAGTGATTTCATGACTGCATGGGCAGTTTGGGTGATTGCATAACTGGAGAAGTAGTGCCTGGGTGATTTGATGAGTGAATGGGTAGTGCCTGAGTGGAAGGATGGGTGTGAGGGTAATGTCTGGATCAATGGATGAGTGCATAGGTAGTGCCTGAGTGAATGGATGAGTGCATGGATAGTGCCTGAGTGAATGGTTGAGTGGTGCAAGAGTAGTGCCTGAGTGATTTCATGAGTGCATGGGCAGTGCCTGGTTGATTACATAAGTGCAGGGGTACTGCCTGGGTGATTGGAAGAGCGCATGGGTAGTGTCTGAATACAAAGGTAACAACTGGGTGCTTAGATCAGTGTGTGGATAGTGCCTGTGTAAAAGAATGACTACTTGAGTAATCCCTGAGTCATTTCATAACTGCATGGGTAGTATCTGAGTGAATAGATGAGTGCATGTGTAGTGCCTGAGTGAATCGTTCAGTGCAATAGTAGTGCCTGCATGTTGCCTAAGTACATGGGTTGTGTCTTGCTGATTGAATAACTGTAGGAGCAGCGCTTGGGTCATTCAATGAGCGCATTGTAAGTACCTGTGTGAAAGTATGAGTGCAAGGCTAATGCACTCAATGGTAATGAATAGGTGTTTAGATCAGTGCATAAGGACTACCTGATTAAAAGAATGACTGCAAGAGTAATGCCTGAGTCATTGGATCAGTGCATGGGTAGTGCATGAGTCATTGCATGAGTGCACGTGTAGTCCTTGAGGGTATGGCTGAGTGCAAGAGTAGTGCCTGCGTGACTGCATGATTGCATGAGTAGTGTCTAAGTGATTTCATGACTGCATGGGCAGTGCCTGGGTGATTGCATAACTGGAGAAGTAGTGCCTGGGTGATTTGATGAGTGAATGGGTAGTGCCTGAGTGGAAGGATGGGTGTGAGGGTAATGTCTGGATCAATTGATGAGTGCATAGGTAGTGCCTGATTGAATGGATGGGTGCATGTATATGTCTGAGTGACTTTATGAGTGCAACAGTAATGACTTGGCACTTAGATCAATGCATGGGTACTGCCTGAGTAAATGGATGACTGTAAGAGTAATGCCTGGGTCATTGGATGACTGCATGGGTAGTGCATGGGTCATTGCATGAGTCATGGGTAATTCTTAAGGGAATGGCAGAGTGCACATGTTGCGCCTGAGTGAATGGTTGAGTGCAACAGGAGTGCCTGAGTGATTGCATGACTGCATGGTTGGTGCCTGGATGATTGCTTAAGTGCGTTGGCAGTGACTGGTTGATTGCATGAGTGCATGAATAGTGCATGGGTGATTGGATGAGTAAATGGGAAGTACTTGAGTGGAAGCATGGGTTCAGAGGTAATGCCTGGGTCATTGGATGAGTGCTTAGGTTGTGCCTGAGTGAATGGATTAGTGCATGGGTAGTGACATGAGTGACTTTATGAGTGCAATGGTAATGAATAGGTGTTTAGATCAGTGCATAAGGACTACCTGAGTAAAAGAATGACTGCAAGAGTAATGCCTGAGTCATTGGATCAGTGCATGGGTAGTGCATGAGTCATTGCATGAGTGCACGTGTAGTCCTTGAGGGTATGGCTGAGTGCAAGAGTAGTGCCTGCGTGATTGCATGATTGCATAAGTAGTGTCTAAGTGATTTCATGACTGCATGGGCAGTGCCTGGGTGATTGCATAACTGGAGAAGTAGTGCCTGGGTGATTTGATGAGTGAATGGGTAGTGCCTGAGTGGAAGGATGGGTGTGAGGGTAATGTCTGGATCAATGGATGAGTGCATAGGTAGTGCCTGAGTGAATGGATGAGTGCATGGATAGTGCCTGAGTGAATGGTTGAGTGGTGCAAGAGTAGTGCCTGAGTGATTTCATGAGTGCATGGGCAGTGCCTGTTTGATTACATAAGTGCAGGGGTACTGCCTGGGTGATCGGAAGAGTGCATGGGTAGTGCCTGAATACAAAGGTAACAACTGGGTGCTTAGATAAGTGTGTGGATAGTGCCTGTGTAAAAGAATGACTACTTGAGTAATCCCTGAGTCATTTGATGACTGCATGGGTAGTATCTGAGTGAATAGATGAGTGCATGTGTAGTGCCTGATTGAATCGTTCAGTGCAACAGTAGTGCCTGCATGTTTGCCTAAGTACATGGGTTGTGTCTTGCTGATTGAATAACTGTAGGAGCAGCGCTTGGGTCATTCAATGAGTGCATTGTAAGTACCTGTGTGAAAGTATGAGTGCAAGGCTAATGCCTGGGCCATTGGATGAGTGCAGGGTAGTCCTTGAGGGAATGGATGAGTGCATGGGTAGTGCCTGAGTGAATGGTTGAGTGCAAGAGTAGTGCCTAAGTCATTGCATGAGTGCAGGGGTAGTACCTGGGTGATTGAATGAGTACATGGGAATTACCAGATTGAAAGTACGGGTGCAAGGATAATGCCTGGATCATTTGATGAGTGCATGGGTACTCCTTGAGGGAAATGATGAGTGCATGGGTAGTGCCTGTGTGAATGCTTGATTGCAAGAGTAGTACCTGAATGGTTGCATAAGTACATAAGTAGTGCCTGGGTGATTGAATAAGTTCAGGGGTAGTGCCCTGGTGAATGCATAAGTAGATGGGTAGTGCCTAGGTGATTGCATGAGTGCAGGGGTAGTGCCTGGCTGATTTGATGAGTGTATGGCTAGTGCCTCAGAGAATGGTTGAGTACACGGGTAGTGCCTAAGTGAATGGTAGAGTGCGTGAGTAGTGCCGGAGTGATTGCATAACTGCATGGGTAGTGCCTAAGTGAATGCTTGCTTGCAAGAGTAGTGCCTGTGTAATTGCATAAGTGCATGGGCACTGCCTGGGTTATTGCATAAGTGCAGAGGTACTGCCGGGGTGATTGGATGAGTGCATGGATATGTCTGAGTGACTTTATGAGTGCAACAGTAATGACTTGGCGCTTAGATCAATGCATGGGTACTGCCTGAGTAAATGGATGACTGTAAGAGTAATGCCTGGGTCATTGGATGACTGCATGGGTAGTGCATGGGTCATTGCATGAGTCATGGGTAATTCTTCAGGGAATGGCAGAGTACACATGTTGCGCCTGAGTGAATGGTTGAGTGCAACAGGAGTGCCTGAGTGATTGCATGACTGCATGGTTGGTGCCTGGATGATTGCTTAAGTGCGTTGGTAGTGACTGGTTGATTGCATGAGTTCATGAATAGTGCATGGGTGATTGGATGAGTAAATGGGAAGTACTTGAGTGGAAGCATGGGTTCAGAGGTAATGCCTGGGTCATTGGATGAGTGCTTAGGTTGTGCCTGAGTGAATGGATGAGTGCATGGGTAGTGACGTGAGGGACTTTATGAGTGCAATGGTTATGAATAGGTGTTTAGATCAGTGCATAAGGACTATCTGAGTAAAAGAATGACTGCAAGAGTAATGCCTGAGTAATTGGATCAGTGCATGGGTAGTGCATGAGTCATTGCATGAGTGCACGTGTAGTCCTTGAGGGTATGGCTGAGTGCAAGAGTAGTGCCTGCGTGATTGCATGATTGCATGAGTAGTGTCTAAGTGATTTCATGACTGCATGGGCAGTGTCTGGGTGATTGCATAACTGGAGAAGTAGTGCCTGGGTGATTTGATGAGTGAATGGGTAGTGCCTGAGTGGAAAGATGGGTGTGAGGGTAATGTCTAGATCAATGGATGAGTGCATAGGTAGTGCCTGAGTGAATGGATGAGTGCATGGATAGTGCCTGAGTGAATGGTTGATTGGTGCAAGAGTAGTGCCTGAGTCATTTCATGAGTGCATGGGCAGTGCCTGGTTGATTACATGAGTGCAGGGGTACTGCCTGGGTGATTGGAAGAGTGCATGGGTAGTGTCTGAATACAAAGGTAACAACTGGGTGCTTAGATCAGTGTGTGGATAGTGCCTGTGTAAAAGAATGACTACTTGAGTAATCCCTGAGTCATTTGATAACTGCATGGGTAGTATCTGAGTGAATAGATGAGTGCATGTGTAGTGCCTGAGTGAATCGTTCAGTGCAACAGTAGTGCCTGCATGTTTGCCTAAGTACATGGGTTGTGTCTTGCTGATTGAATAACTGTAGGAGCAGCGCTTGGGTCATTCAATGAGTGCATTGTAAGTACCTGTGTGAAAGTATGAGTGCAAGGCTAATGCACTCAATGGTAATGAATAGGTGTTTAGATCAGTGCATAAGGACTACCTGATTAAAAGAATGACTGCAAGAGTAATGCCTGAGTCATTGGATCAGTGCATGGGTAGTGCATGAGTCATTGCATGAGTGCACGTGTAGTCCTTGAGGGTATGGCTGAGTGCAAGAGTAGTGCCTGCGTGATTGCATGATTGCATGAGTAGTGTCTAAGTGATTTCATGACTGCATGGGCAGTGCCTGGGTGATTGCATAACTGGAGAAGTAGTGCCTGGGTGATTTGATGAGTGAATGGGTATTGACTGAGTGGAAGGATGGGTGTGAGGGTAATGTCTGGATCAATGGATGAGTGCATAGGTAGTGCCTGATTGAATGGATGGGTGCATGTATATGTCTGAGTGACTTTATGAGTGCAACAGTAATGACTTGGCGCTCAGATCAATGCATGGGTACTGCCTGAATAAATGGATGACTGTAAGAGTAATGCCTGGGTCATTGGATGACTGCATGGGTAGTGCATGGGTCATTGCATGAGTCATGGGTAATTCTTAAGGGAATGGCAGAGTGCACATGTTGCGCCTGAGTGAATGGTTGAGTGCAACAGGAGTGCCTGAGTGATTGCATGACTGCATGGTTGGTGCCTGGATGATTGCTTAAGTGCGTTGGCAGTGACTGGTTGATTGCATGAGTGCATGAATAGTGCATGGGTGATTGGATGAGTAAATGGGAAGTACTTGAGTGGAAGCATGGGTTCAGAGGTAATGCCTGGGTCATTGGATGAGTGCTTAGGTTGTGCCTGAGTGAATGGATGAGTGCATAGGTAGTGACATGAGTGACTTTATGAGTGCAATGGTAATGAATAGGTGTTTAGATCAGTGCATAAGGACTACCTGAGTAAAAGTATGACTGCAAGAGTAATGCCTGAGTCATTGGATCAGTGCATGGGTAGTGCATGAGTCATTGCATGTGTGCACGTGTAGTCCTTGAGGGTATGGCTGAGTGCAAGAGTAGTGCCTGCGTGATTGCATGATTGCATGAGTAGTGTCTAAGTGATTTCATGACTGCATGGGCAGTGCCTGGGTGATTGCATAACTGGAGAAGTAGTGCCTGGGTGATTTGATGAGTGAATGGGTAGTGCCTGAGTGGAAGGATGGGTGTGAGGGTAATGTCTGGATCAATGGATGAGTGCATAGGTAGTGCCTGAGTGAATGGATGAGTGCATGGATAGTGCCTGAGTGAATGGTTGAGTGGTGCAAGAGTAGTGCCTGAGTGATTTCATGAGTGAATGGGCAGTGCCTGGTTGATTACATAAGTGCAGGGGTACTGCCTGGGTGATTGGAAGAGTGCATGGGTAGTGCCTGAATACAAAGGTAACAACTGGGTGCTTAGATCAGTGCAAGGATAGTGCCTGTGTAAAAGAATGACTACTTGAGTAATCCCTGAGTCATTTGATGACTGCATGGGTAGTATCTGAGTGAATAGATGAGTGCATGTGTAGTGCCTGATTGAATCGTTCAGTGCAACAGTAGTGCCTGCATGTTTGCCTAAGTACATGGGTTGTGTCTTGCTGATTGAATAACTGTAGGAGCAGCGCTTGGGTCATTCAATGAGTGCATTGTAATTACCTGTGTGAAAGTATGAGTGCAAGGCTAATGCCTGGGCCATTGGATGAGTGCAGGGTAGTCCTTGAGGGAATGGATGAGTGCATGGGTAGTGCCTGAGTGAATGGTTGAGTGCAAGAGTAGTGCCTAAGTCATTGCATGAGTGCAGGGGTAGTACCTGGGTGATTGAATGAGTACATGGGAATTACCAGATTGAAAGTACGGGTGCAAGGATAATGCCTGGATCATTTGATGAGTGCATGGGTAGTCCTTGCGGGAAATGATGAGTGCATGGGTAGTGCCCGTGTGAATGCTTGAGTGCAAGAGTAGTACCTGAATGGTTGCATAAGTACATAAGTAGTGCCTGGGTGATTGAATAAGTTCAAGGGTAGTGCCCTGGTGAATGCATAAGTAGATGGGTAGTGCCTAGGTGATTGCATGAGTGCAGGGGTAGTGCCTGGCTGATTTGATGAGTGTATGGCTAGTGCCTCAGTGAATGGTGGAGTACACGGGTAGTGCCTAAGTGAATGGTAGAGTGCATGAGTAGTGCCGGAGTGATAGCATAACTGCATGGGTAGTGCCTAAGTGAATGCTTGCTTGCAGGAGTAGTGCCTGTGTAATTGCATAAGTGCATGGGCACTGCCTGGGTTATTGCATAAGTGCAGTGGTACTGCCTGGGTGATTGGATGAGTGCATGGATATGTCTGAGTGACTTTATGAGTGCAACAGTAATGAATTGGTGCTTAGATCAATGCATGGGTACTGCCTGAGTAAATGGATGACTGTAAGAGTAATGCCTGGGTCATTGGATGACTGCATGGGTAGTGCATGGGTCATTGCATGAGTCATGGGTAATTCTTCAGGGAATGGCAGAGTACACATGTTGCGCCTGAGTGAATGGTTGAGTGCAACAAGAGTGCCTGAGTGATTGCATGACTGCATGGTTGGTGCCTGGATGATTGCTTAAGTGCGTTGGTAGTGACTGGTTGATTGCATGAGTTCATGAATAGTGCATGGGTGAATGGATGAGTAAATGGGAAGTACTTGAGTGGAAGCATGGGTTCAGAGGTAATTTCTGGGTCATTGGATGAGTGCTTAGGTTGTGCCTGAGTGAATGGATGAGTGCAAGGGTAGTGACGTGAGTGACTTTATGAGTGCAATGGTAATGAATAGGTGTTTAGATCAGTGCATAAGGACTACCTGAGTAAAAGAATGACTGCAAGAGTAATGCCTGAGTCATTGGATCAGTGCATGGGTAGTGCATGAGTCATTGCATGAGTGCATGTGTAGTCCTTGAGGGTATGGCTGAGTGCAAGAGTAGTGCCTGCGTGATTGCATGATTGCATGAGTAGTGTCTAAGTGATTTCATGACTGCATGGGCAGGGCCTGGGTGATTGCATAGCTGGAGAATTAGTGCCTGGGTGATTTGATGAGTGAATGGGTAGTGCCTGAGTGGAAGGATGGGTGTGAGGGTAATGTCTGGATCAATGGATGAGTGCATAGGTAGTGCCTGAGTGAATGGATGGGTGCATGGTGTGGTAAATATTCTTTTTACCGAAACTGAATTTCATACGGAATCTTTAAAAATACAGTAAAATAGCTCAGAATAACAAGAGGCAGAATCCGTGGTATAAGAGGTTTCTAAATGGGCTTTATTCCATCCAAAATGGCCGACTCGAGTCGCGGCCTTCAGGTTCCGTCACCACGAGGGTTCAGGAAGTGAAGTACAATACTTTATTGACAAGAAGTAACTTTTATAGGTCATACATTTACAATGAAACAAGTGCAAAAAGGCGTAACAATTGATAAGATAAATTAACATAGTGATACGTAATTGAAACTAGGCGTAATAAGGAGCAAAAAGAAACATGATTGGCTCTCATTATCTTACATAGGTGGATCTATACGATAATACTTAACATGGATGCGTGCGCAGCAGCATGACGTGTGATTGACGTGCAACTAGGGGGTGAAGGGGACTTGATATTTAGCTCTACATGTGGAGACGAGAAGTCTAGGGGGTCATGTCAACCTAATCCCAAATCATATCTAACATCCTATGTTTAGAGAACTATGTTATCCACAAGGAAGGACTCTCGGACAGAATCTATTCTATACTAACTGTATGTGCGTGTACAAGCGTCTAAGTGTCTATATGAGAAGCGAGGGGCAGAAAACTTTCCATGGCAACAGGGCTATGAATCACTTGCAGGAGGACGGAAAGGCTGAGTCCTTTGCTTGTGAACTAAAGGAAATGTTTACCTAAATCACTAGACAGGAATGCATAGGCTGAAGAGCAAAATAGATAATTCGAAGGTGAAATACAGCTTCTTGGCAGGCAGGCGAAAACTGGCCGAGGCAGGCACCGTTAGCTGCACAGGGAGTAGGACAAAGTTCATGGATACAGATGCGAGCTCAAGCTGAAACTGTCAGAGACAGAGAGCAGGGAAAGGCTTTGAGGAAAGAATCGGGCCTACTTGCCTGAACTGTAAAAATGGAGTACCTTAGCCATATAAAGTCGGTGGCTTTTCATACTTAGGAATTGAATATCCAGCCCATTGATGGCGGATCTGACAGAGAACATGTCGACGGTAGACACACATATGTTTGCGTCTTGGAAACTGGAACTGGAGGGAACATACATGTACTTGTGACATGCACATAGAATCGTTGGGGTCCAAGATAGGGGACATAACTGATCAGGAAAATCCACATTTCCACATTCCCTCCTTGTCCCCTACTTGCCCTTCAAGAGATATCAATCTTCATTATTCCATCGATTTGCTCATGGAGCATCATTTCTTCTTCCTTCTTTTTCCGGCATTTTGAACGAGAACTTTGATATGGAATGCATGATGTGGCACACAGACCACAAATCGCTGGTCCACATTGCAGGCATAAACAACAACTAAAGAGCATAAGAAGGCCAATACCTAGGAAGGATAGAACTCTCCATCCCCAGGCTGATATCACACTCCAAAACCACCCGGACCACGTCCAAGTGCCTGGATTCTCGTGTATCTGGCTTACAATCTTATGAAGGCGTGTTATAGCTTTATATACAGATGGCGAATTTTCTGGTATGAATATGCAGCAGCTGGATCCGATGACCCTGCAAGCTCCGCCCCTATCGGCCAGGATGACGTCAAGGACAAGACGATTCTGGAGAACAACAATTCTCATCACTGATTGTTCCTCTGTCAGATTGCCTAGGGCGGTTATAGTCTCGTTTACTACAGCTTCAAGAGTCTTGGTGAGTCTGCGTATCAGCTTACTATTTGATATAGTACCTATATAGGGAAAGATACCTTTATTGAAATCTACATACTTGTCCCATGCCGTCTCAGTATAATCGACAACTGGGAGATCTCTACGCTCTCTTTTGTGTACTAAATGAACATTTCGATAATAATCAGGGGGAGCTAGGAAAACAGGTGGCAAAAGGAATGCTATGTAACAGGTACCATCCCAATCTAGAGGCAGACGCATATATGCCGTCTGACCACATATAAAGTAAGAATGGCGAGAAGCTCTAAATGAAGATTTCCCTTGATCACTATATTCTACTGTAGTAACGCATTTGCTATGGCCCATGTGTATGGAACCAACTTTTCTCACACATAATTCACCCTTAACTGGAAATACTGACATAGTGGGCAGAATTAATTCAACTTCGGATTTGACGTTCAAAATCATGAGGTTAGGCGTAAAATTACCTAATTTATACACTTCATTTTCTAAATCAGTTCCTGTTCTACTGGGGTGACCCTCCTTATTAGGGTGACAGACTTTGAATAAAACTAGATTCAGATTTCCCCATATCCAATGTTGTTGATAAACTGCTGTGTCTGGGTCTATGGAATTTAGTAAACTAAACCATGCTCCACAGGAGCCATTGTGTGTGAACGGATGTGGAAAGAAAGGCAGAACTCCTTTGTTATTCTGATAGGGAGGGAGTCGGCCACACACCCAACAATTGGTGGCATTACTAGTCTGATGGGAATGATGTAACATACTAATGAAGGTGTTATTGCGCAGCGCAAGTCTATAAGATAGTTCATGTGGCGGTAGGTCACTAAAAGAATGTTTAGCAGTAATATTATAAACATGTCTAGAAATAGGATGATATATGTGCAAAATCACACTCGTAATGATTATTAAAACACTCAATAAAAACAGAATTAATAATGTCCTCACACAGTAGCTACGCAGTGATTTACAATACGCCTGTCGTTTCAACATTTCTCTGGTATTTTCTCTACTCAGGTCCAAGGGATACATGTCAGAGACAATTCAACCGCTTCACCTTGGAGAGGACTTAAACAATCAAATTGCTCGACTGTTTGGGCCTAAGTTTTAATTTATAGTTCTGAGAGTCATTCCTTTCAACAAAGGGAAGTTTTGAATCAGTCTGTGAGGGAGTGCAGGGCACAGTGTCTATATCCGAGGATAGTCCATGAAATTTCTTAACGTGACTGGAATGTATCCATCCTTTGCGGCCCTCCACTTTCACGGCTGTTCTTGTGGTCAGCAGGACTAGCTTCGGTGTTTTCCACCTGGGCTCCAATTGGGTTTTCCGATCGAAATTCCTCACAAACACCAGATCCCCCGGAGCAACGTCATGGGGTTTCACCTCAGTGTTGTCAGGAAAAGCTGCAGCTACCTGTGAACGACAAGATCGTAGTGCAGACATCAAGGAAGCCAGGTAATCTGTCAGCATATTACAATTAACATCAGTTATTTTACGTGGTACAGGCGTCCCCCACATATTTGGTGGCCTTCCGAAGATCACCTCATACGGGGATAGCCCTGTTCGAGAGTGTGCTACCATTCTTATGTAAAATAGTGCAACTGGTAAGGCTACTATCCAGTCAACACCTTTCTCCTTACATATTTTAGACAATCTGATTTTCAAAATTTGATTATGTCGTTCCACGAGACCTGCTGCCTCGGGGTGTCGGACACAGTGGAACTTCCACTGATATCCCAACAAAAGTGAGACATGTTTCATTAATTCGGATGAGAAAGGCTGGCCGTTATCTGAATATACAACACGTGGTAGCCCGTACCGTGGGAAGAATTCTCGAACTAACTGTTTGGCAGTAGTCGGGGCCGTGTAATCTGATACTGGGTACGCCTCAGTCCATCGGGAGAGAGCGCAGACAACTACAAGAACATATTTGAATCCTCGACATCGTTCCATCTGGATATAATCCATTTGGAGCACTTCAAAAGGATGATCAGGAGTCTGGAATCCACCCTGTTCTACGGGAACACTTTTTCCCGGGTTGAACTGACAACATATCATACAGGTACGGACCTTTTGTTTAGCTGCTGCTCGTAAATGTTTATTGAACCAAATGTGTTGAATGCTATCTAGCATAGCTTTTTCTCCTAAATGCGCCGGGCTGTGAATTGTAGCTATAATGGCTTGGACCATAGAGTCAGGAAGAAACCATACAGATTTCTCCTTCGTCATCCATCCCTGATCTGTCTGGATCCCTCCTAGTTCAGTCCATTTCGTTAATTCTTCTGCAGTAGCATGTGTCTGTATGTCAATTACGTCAAGTGCGGGATCCTTAATTGTCATACACTGTGTTGGTGTCTGAACTATTGGCTTTGTCATGTCTAATGTGCGATTCTGAGCAGTCTGTTTAGCTGTTCTGTCAGCTAAATCATTGCCTTGAGAAATGATATCAGTAACCTTCGTGTGTGCTTTACATTTCATAATCGATATAGCAGTAGGTAGATGTATTGCGTCTAACAAGGCATGAATGAGGGGTCCGTGCTGAATGTGGGCACCATGGGAGGTTAAATAACCTCTCTCTCGCCACAGTACGCCGAAGTCGTGTACAACTCCGAATGCATAACGTGAGTCAGTGTATACATTAACTTTCTTATTAGTGGCTTGAATACAGGCTTGTGTTAGAGCAATAAGTTCTGCTGCTTGGGCTGACAAAGTATCTATACAATTTGTCTCAATAACTTCAGTGTCTGTTGTGACTGCATACGCGGCCACTAAATCTCCTGTACTTGTTCTCATGCACGATCCGTCTACATACAACGTCAGGTCTGGATCTAACAATGGAACGTCTGTCAAGTCTTGTCTAGGTTTCGTCTTTATTTCAATGATTTCAACACAATCATGAGCTAGTGGGTCTGTTCCAATTACAGGTAATAGTGTAGCAGGATTCAATGTATTACACCGTCGGATCTCTATGTGTGGTTGAAACAATGTCAGTTCATAACCGGTAAGTCTTGCTATGGTCAAGTGTTGTGTTTGTGTTCGGTTCACAAGAACCTCTACTGCATGTGGTACTTGTACTGTCAATGGATGTCCTAATACTATGGCATCGCTTTGTCTGATTGCTAAAGCTGTCGCCGCCACTGATTTCAGGCATGCAGGCAAAGCCTGAGCTACGGGATCTAATGTACTGGAAAAATAAGCACATGGCTTGCGTGATCCTGCTTGATCCTGAGTGAGTACTGACAAGGCAGTACCTTCACGTTCTGTAACAAAAAGTGTAAAATGTTTGCTATAACATGGTGTTGCTAAAACAGGTGCTTGACATAAAGCTTCCTTTAGGCTTTCAAAAGCTTGTGTATGTTCCTGAGTCCAAGGGAGAACAGTCGATGTGGCTGCCTCCTGTGTGGTTAGCTGAATGAGTGGTTTTGCTAGAAATGCGTACTGAGGGATCCACTGCCTACAATATGAAGTGAGGCCTATAAAAGCCCGCACTTCCTTTTGTGTCTGGGGTATTGACATGTTACCAATTAACTGGATGCGATCTGGTGTAAGCTGCCTTCCCTCCTTGGACAGCGAGTGACCAAGATAAATAACTCGCTGGACACAGAATTGCAGCTTAGAAGGAGACACCTTGTGCCCCTTGTCGGCTAGAAAATGTAAAACTGTCAGAGAAGCCTTTTCACATTCAGGTTCGCTTCTCGCGGTGATCAGCAGATCATCGACATATTGAAGCAGTGCAGTATTGACTGGCATGTGGATACTGTCAAGTTCTCGTTTCAGTGCTTGGCTGTAGATGCTGGGGCTTTCTGTGAATCCTTGGGGAGCGCGTGAGAATTTAAAGCTGCGCCCATTTAAACTGAATCCGAACAAATATTGGCTTTCCGGATCTATTGGGACGCTGAAAAAGGCATTCTTGAGATCAATTACAGTAAAGAATGTTGCTTCGGAATCAATTGCTGTCAATAATGATGATATATCAGGGACCACAGGAAATTGTGGTACAATGCACTTGTTTAGTTCACGCAAATCAATAACCAATCGGTATACTGGTGGGGCAGTAGGATCAGTTCGTTTAAGAATCGGAATTATCGGTGAATTACATACATTGGAGTCTGTTTCTACAACTACTCCCTGGGCAATTAGCTCATCAATGATTTTCAGCAAAGCCACTACAGCATCATGTGGTAACTTGTATTGTCGCATTCGTGGTAGTACCACTCCTGCTTTCAATGTGACTCGGTATGGTGTAATGTTCATGCAGCCAACATCCGTAGGGCCTTGTGCCCATAGATGTACTGGTAAAGTCTGTAGTCGGGGATCCATGTCCCTAGACACATAGTGACCTTTAAAATCACGTAGAAACAACCTTACTCCTTCCGGAGAACAACATATTATGGCTCCTAGTGCTTTCAGAGTTTTAATTCCTAACAGATTTTCTGGGCATGATTTAGTAAGCAATAAATCTGTAGTTCGTGTCAAAGGTCCTATCGTAAGTGGGAGAGGCTGTGATACTTCATTAACAATAGGTTTTCCTGAAAAACCAAGGGAAACATTTTGAGAGCCTGAGAGGGGTGCCCCTGGAACTTCACTACGTTTTATAGTTGTTCGACTTGCCCCTGTATCGAGTAAGAATTTTCTATCTTGACCTAATAATTCACTATGTACATACGGTCCTTCTTGATCTACAGGAATCTCGATGAGCGGTAAGTCAACTTCCCTCTCTAGGCTTGTTCATGCGTAACGCTGATACTCAGGATATTCATATTGTGCAGTCTGATACATTTGTCGTGTTGTGGTTTGTGTGGCAGTAGCAGGCAACGGTGGTGCAGCTGGCACAAACTGTATGGGCTGCTGTGAGGCTGGCATGGACTGTTGCTGAACTGGCATGGACTGTTGCTGAACTGGCATGGACTGTCCATGCTGCATAGCTCCTTGTTCATTCTGATCTTGTCTAACTAATCGTGGTCTCTCTTTTGCAATACCTGTAGCTATATTACGTTTCAGGACTGGACAATCGTGTACATAATGGCCTAGTTGTTTACAGTAATTGCAGGTTCCTCTTACAGGAGCTGCAGAATCACCAGAATGTGTCACACCCTTTTTGTGGCCCTCTGCTGGTACTGTCTGAGAAACTAGCATTTTCATTTTTGTATCCTTCATGCGTCTATGCTCGTGTTCTTGTTCATCCCTAATTCTATTGTGATGATACTGTAACATTTGTAGCATTTGTGACGGAGTGTTACTTTGCCAGGTACTCTCGAATTTCAATATTCTATTCTTCACTGGAGGCAATGCATTTTCCACTAATTTTGTCACAAATAAATGTGGATATGAGTCACTACTTGCTTTTATACCACTGTTTATACCAAAACATTTTTCAAATCGAGCATAATAATCGCTTGTGTCTTCATCTTGCTTTTGTTTGCAGGCTGTGATTGCACCCCAATCTTCCTTTTTTGTAGTTAATAGACGTGGCAGTACCTGTACTAGTAAACCTGGTAACAGTTTAACTTTATCCCCGAGCCCTGAACCTGCAGTTCGGGCCCTTTCTTCCTCTGCTAATGCTGTCCAGTCTATCTTTTGGTCTCCCACTTCCCACTCTTTTTCTTTCAGTTTTTCATAGATGCCAGCAGGCAAAAGCACCTTTAATATCGTCATAATATCAGGAAAGGTGTACTCTCCCATTAGTAACATGTCTTTAATTTCTCGGTGGAAACCCGCTGGGTCTTTGTCATGACTAGGTACTACTTTCTTCATTTCTAATAATTCCATTTTTGATATGGGTGTGTAAACAAATACACGGTGAAACTCATTGTCTTCGCCTTTTATTGGGTGCACTTCTCGTAAAGGATTTTGTCTATCCATATAGTACGGCGTTCTTTCTCTGTGGGGCAGCGAGAGAGAATCCGGATTTACAAAAAGGACATACTGTTTACGTGACACTAATATCTCTTTAATTAGCTTGTTACTAGAACCTCTCCATCTGTTCGTGAGTAGTTCCGTTAATATATCAGGTAAAGGACCAGGGTCAGCATGTTGGCTCTTATATAATATAAGGAGTTGCTGAATCATATAGATTCCAGCTAAACGTTGTTCATCTGCACTGAGATTAAAAAACGTGTGTGCTACGGTCTCATCACCGTATATTTCAGGACTGTCAATCCAGTGAACAGCTGATCTGGCTAATTCTTGCTCATCCATGGAATCGAGGAGGTGGTAACCCCTTCGTTCTCGTAGTATTTTATCTGCGGCTTGAAACAAATGTTCAGGAGACTTCAGATTTATTACAGGCGTCGGATACGTTCTGCTATTATTTGGGCATACAGAGTGTATGGGATCAGAAAAACATCTAGCATTATTACAGGATCTTCCTCTGCCTACATAGGCTATGGTCTCTGACTGTCTTACGGAATTCCCTGATTCGGACACTTCATCTTGCTCGAACTCGTCTGTTCCCAATCTTTCTTCATGAATACGCTCTATTTCTCTACGGATTTTTCGGCACATGGCTATTATACAATTTTGCTTATCGTGTCTCCCTTCTGATATATTCTGGCTCCATCTTGTAAGAATAAGCATTGCATTCGGGTCTACCCCCGGACGGTCTTGATTTCTGATCACACAGTTTATGAGGAAACGTAACAGTTCCCCCTGTATCTCTACTTTCTGGAATTCCATAGCTCTGTTAATACATCCTGGATCTCGTCCTGTTTGAACAAAATGGTATATGTTATCTAGATGCGTAGTCATTCCTGGTAACCTTGCTAAATACTCTGCGGCTCGCCTGATGCGTAATGATGCCAGGACCATTTCGTCCTCTTTACCAACCACCGGGTCATATCTACAATTTACAAGGAGTTCCTTAAGCGTACGTTCACTTACGAATTTAGGTGTACGTGAATGCGCTGATTCTTGAAAGACAAGTTTATTTATTCTGGGTGGTGTAAAGGTATTGCTAGCACCTCCCGTGGCCCCATCTGGGGCATCGGGTGTGAATGGGTTCGTTGAACGTGACACAGCAACTATGGGTGTCGATACCACTGTAGAATCGACTGCGGGGACAGATGTGCTTGCCGAAGCTTGTATCGGGACTTGCTGTTGCACGGGGTCGGATACCTGATCCTGACGTTGAACCCCTCCGCCAGACGGTCTATGTAGTGTGGCGTTAGTATACTCGGGAGCTGTGTCGTCTAGATATGAGGAAAGAAAAACATCTTCTGCGGTTCTGGGATGCCCCTTTTGATGTACCTTAATTGGAAATAACGGGGGTGGCAAGTCTTTTGGCATCCCTGGAACAGCCTTTGGTAGTCCTTCGGTTAGAAGGGGATACATACCATTCATAAGAGCATTTCTTCGTCTATTTACTTGTTCTGACTTCACTCGGATACCTTCCTCAATTAATAGATCTTCTTGAACTTTATTTGAACTTTCTTTACTCCTCTCTTCTTGTCTACGTGCTTTTTCTGTACGTCTATGAGATTCTTTACGCCATAACTCAACAGCGTCTTTCTGTGACTGTCTGACCTTTCTTTTCCATAACTCTTCCTCCACTTTCATGATGCACTCTGCATCCCAGGTTCCCGCTGCGGGCCACCTTTGACTTTCCGGCAATCCCTTGGTATAATCTACCCATAGATCAAGAAACAATATGGCATCTAAGCCATGCTTGTGGTACATAAAATGCCCTGGAGTGTCCCTAGGAGGAATAGGAACTGCTTCTTCAAGCACCCCTTTTCTGGTAGTAATCTGTCTTAACTTCGAGAAGAGCGGCATATTGACAACTGATCTGATACTTACTCTTGAATTCACTTAATACGAAAAACACAATAATGAACAGTGAACAAAGAACAATCATTCATACCACAATATGCAAGACATTTGAACACTTTAAACATTGAACATTAAACATTTTAACAATAACCGACAATGATGACAGTCTGCCTAACTAATCACCACGCTGAATTCTTGACAATAACTAAATACTTCGGAATACTTGATATACTGCTAAACAGTACATATACACTGCTAAACAGTGCAGACCGGATTTGTGTACCCAAATCCGTCTTGACCGGCACAACCTATGTGCGCGTCAACACGCCTCCTCGGCGATGGTACTCACCGAGTAGCTCCTTGAAACGGAAGGCCTCAGAGAATGGACAGGACTCGATAACTGCGGATAGCGGACCCTCTGGACATCGGGATTTCGAAAAACCTGGTGGGCTTCTGTATACCTCGGATCTTGCTCTCTCAGCTAGGCTCTGGTCGGGATACTTCGCACTTCTCACCGCCTCGTCTGGGTTGATCGCAGCCTCAGTCGCCCCCGCTTGACCGGAGGGAGCTTACAGGAAATCCTGCTGGTACGCGTTTATGGTCCGTCCAGCTGTGGCAGGAGACCGGGCCTGCAACGCACCGCCGGCGCGTGAGATGAGAAAGTGTCCCTGTTCGGGCGCCATTATGTGGTAAATATTCTTTTTACCGAAACTGAATTTCATACGGAATCTTTAAAAATACAGTAAAATAGCTCAGAATAACAAGAGGCAGAATCCGTGGTATAAGAGGTTTCTAAATGGGCTTTATTCCATCCAAAATGGCCGACTCGAGTCGCGGCCTTCAGGTTCCGTCACCACGAGGGTTCAGGAAGTGAAGTACAATACTTTATTGACAAGAAGTAACTTTTATAGGTCATACATTTACAATGAAACAAGTGCAAAAAGGCGTAACAATTGATAAGATAAATTAACATAGTGATACGTAATTGAAACTAGGCGTAATAAGGAGCAAAAAGAAACATGATTGGCTCTCATTATCTTACATAGGTGGATCTATACGATAATACTTAACATGGATGCGTGCGCAGCAGCATGACGTGTGATTGACGTGCAACTAGGGGGTGAAGGGGACTTGATATTTAGCTCTACATGTGGAGACGAGAAGTCTAGGGGGTCATGTCAACCTAATCCCAAATCATATCTAACATCCTATGTTTAGAGAACTATGTTATCCACAAGGAAGGACTCTCGGACAGAATCTATTCTATACTAACTGTATGTGCGTGTACAAGCGTCTAAGTGTCTATATGAGAAGCGAGGGGCAGAAAACTTTCCATGGCAACAGGGCTATGAATCACTTGCAGGAGGACGGAAAGGCTGAGTCCTTTGCTTGTGAACTAAAGGAAATGTTTACCTAAATCACTAGACAGGAATGCATCGGCTGAAGAGCAAAATAGATAATTCGAAGGTGAAATACAGCTTCTTGGCAGGCAGGCGAAAACTGGCCGAGGCAGGCACCGTTAGCTGCACAGGGAGTAGGACAAAGTTCATGGATACAGATGCGAGCTCAAGCTGAAACTGTCAGAGACAGAGAGCAGGGAAAGGCTTTGAGGAAAGAATCGGGCCTACTTGCCTGAACTGTAAAAATGGAGTACCTTAGCCATATAAAGTCGGTGGCTTTTCATACTTAGGAATTGAATATCCAGCCCATTGATGGCGGATCTGACAGAGAACATGTCGACGGTAGACACACATATGTTTGCGTCTTGGAAACTGGAACTGGAGGGAACATACATGTACTTGTGACATGCACATAGAATCGTTGGGGTCCAAGATAGGGGACATAACTGATCAGGAAAATCCACATTTCCACAATGGATATGTCTGAGTGACTTTATGAGTGCAACAGTAATGACTTGGCGCTTAGATCAATGCATGGGTACTGCCTGAGGAAATGGATGACTGTAAGAGTAATGCCTGGGTCATTGGATGACTGCATGGGTAGTGAATGGGTCATTGCATGAGTCATGGGTAATTCTTAAGGGAATGGCAGAGTGCACATGTTGCGCCTGGATGAATGGTTGAGTGCAACAGGAGTGCCTGAGGGATGTATGTCGTTACAACGCACACTTTTACAACGCATGCACTTACAACGCATTTTTTACAACGCAACATCCACTACAACGCATTCCATTACATCGCATGACACTACAACGCATTTTTAAAAACTACCTTTACAACGCATTCCATTACATCGCATACTACCTTTACAACGCATACCATTACAACGCATAATATTAAATTGCATTTAAGGTAAGTATTGGATAGTATAGGGGTAAAAATTACTATTCTTACTCCAGGGGGTGCAACAGTAGGGTAAGTGTTGGATAGTATAGGGGTAAAAATTACTATTCTTACTCCAGGGGGTGCAACAGTAGGGTAAGTGTTGGATAGTATAGGGGTAAAAATTACTATTCTAACTCCAGGGGGTGCAACAGTAGGGTAAGTGTTGGATAGTATAGGTGTAAAAATTACTATTCTAACTCCAGGGGGTGCAACAGTAGGGTAAGTGATGGATAGTATAGGGGTAAAAATTACTATTCTAACTCCGGGGGTGCAACAGTAGGGTAAGTGTTGGATAGTATAGGGGTAAAAATTACTATTCTTACTCCAGGGGGTGCAACAGTAGGGTAAGTGTTGGATAGTATAGGGGTAAAAATTACTATTCTAACTCCAGGGAGTGCAACAGTAGGGTAAGTGTTGGATAGTGTAGGGGTAAAAATGTATATTCTAACTCCAGGGGGTGCAACAGTAGGGTAAGTGTTGGATAGTATAGGGGTAAAAATTACTATTCTAACTCCAGGGGGTGCAACAGTAGGGTAAGTGTTGGATGTGTAGGGGTTTTAATGTAATATTATGCGTTGTAATGGTATGCGTTGTAAAGGTAGTATGCGATGTAATGGAATGCGTTGTAAAGGTAGTTTTTAAAAATGCGTTGTAGTGTCATGCGATGTAATGGAATGCGTTGTAGTGGATGTTGCGTTGTAAAAAATGCGTTGTAAGTGTAGTGCGTTGTAATAGTTGCGTTGTAAAGGTTGTTCCCCGTGCCTGAGTGATTGCATGACTGCATGGTTGGTGCCTGGATGATTGCTTAAGTGCGTTGGTAGTGACTGGTTGATTGCATGAGTTCATGAATAGTGCATGGGTGATTGGATGAGTAAATGGGAAGTACTTGAGTGGAAGCATGGGTTCAGAGGTAATTTCTGGGTCATTGGATGAGTGCTTAGGTTGTGCCTGAGTGAATGGATGAGTGCATGGGTAGTGACGTGAGTGACTTTATGAGTGCAATGGTAATGAATAGGTGTTTAGATCAGTGCATAAGGACTACCTGAGTAAAAGAATGACTGCAAGAGTAATGCCTGAGTCATTGGATCAGTGCATGGGTAGTGCATGAGTCATTGCATGAGTGCATGTGTAGTCCAGGAGGGTATGGCTGAGTGCAAGAGTAGTGCCTGCGTGATTGCATGATTGCATGAGTAGTGTCTAAGTGATTTCATGACTGCATGGGCAGTGCCTGGGTGATTGCATAACTGGAGAATTAGTGCCTGGGTGATTTGATGAGTGAATGGGTAGTGCCTGAGTGGAAGGATGGGTGTGAGGGTAAGGTCTGGATCAATGGATGAGTGCCTAGGTAGTGCCTGAGTGAATGGATGGGTGCATGGATATGTCTGGGTGACTTTATGAGTGCAACAGTAATGACTTGGCGCTTAGAACAATGCATGGGTACTGCCTGAGTAAATGGATGACTGTAAGAGTAATGCCTGGGTCATTGGATGACTGCATGGGTAGTAAATGGGTCATTGCATGAGTCATGGGTAATTCTTAAGGGAATGGCAGAGTGCACATGTTGCGCCTGAGTGAATGGTTGAGTGCAACAGGAGTGCCTGAGTGATTGCATGACTGCATGGTTGGTGCCTGGATGATTGCTTAAGTGTGTTGGCAGTGACTGGTTGATTGCATGAGTGCATGAATAGTGCATGGGTGATTGGATGAGTAAGTGGGAAGTACCTGAGTGGAAGCATGGGTTCAGAGGTAATGCCTGGGTCATTGGATGAGTGCTTAGGTTGTGCCTGAGTGAATGGATGAGTGCATGGGTAGTGACGTGAGTGACTTTATGAGTGCAATGGTAATGAATAGGTGTTTAGATCAGTGCATAAGGACTACCTGAGTAAAAGAATGACTGCAAGAGTAATGCCTGAGTCATTGGATCAGTGCATGGGTAGTGCATGAGTCATTGCATGAGTGCACGTGTAGTCCTTGAGGGTATGGCTGAGTGCAAGAGTAGTGCCTGCGTGATTGCATGATTGCATGAGTAGTGTCTAAGTGATTTCATGACTGCATGGGCAGTGCCTGGGTGATTGCATAACTGGAGAAGTAGTGCCTGGGTGATTTGATGAGTGAATGGGTAGTGCCTGAGTGGAAGGATGGGTGTGAGGGTAATGTCTGGATCAATGGATGAGTGCATAGGTAGTGCCTGAGTGAATGGATGAGTGCATGGATAGTGCCTGAGTGAATGGTTGAGTGGTGCAAGAGTAGTGCCTGAGTGATTTCATGAGTGCATGGGCAGTGCCTGGTTGATTACATAAGTGCAGGGGTACTGCCTGGGTGATTGGAAGAGTGCATGGGTAGTGCCTGAATACAAAGGTAACAACTGGGTGCTTAGATCAGTGTGTGGATAGTGCCTGTGTAAAAGAATGACTACTTGAGTAATCCCTGAGTCATTTGATGACTGCATGGGTAGTATCTGAGTGAATAGATGAGTGCATGTGTAGTGCCTGATTGAATTGTTCAGTGCAACAGTAGTGCCTGCATGTTTGCCTAAGTACATGGGTTGTGTCTTGCTGATTGAATAACTGTAGGAGCAGCGCTTGGGTCATTCAATGAGTGCATTGTAAGTACCTGTGTGAAAGTATGAGTGCAAGGCTAATGCCTGGGCCATTGGATGAGTGCAGGGTAGTCCTTGAGGGAATGGATGAGTGCATGGGTAGTGCCTGAGTGAATGGTTGAGTGCAAGAGTAGTGCCTGAGTCATTGCATGAGTGCAGGGGTAGTACCTGGGTGATTGAATGAGTACATGGGAATTACCAGATTGAAAGTACCGGTGCAAGGATAATGCCTGGATCATTTGATGAGTGCATGGGTAGTCCTTGAGGGAAATGATGAGTGCATGGGTAGTGCCCGTGTGAATGCTTGAGTGCAAGAGTAGTACCTGAATGGTTGCATAAGTACATAAGTAGTGCCTGGGTGATTGAATAAGTTCAGGGGTAGTGCCCTGGTGAATGCATAAGTACACGGGTAGTGCCTAGGTGATTGCATGAGTGCAGGGGTAGTGCCTGGCTGATTTGATGAGTGTATGGCTAGTGCCTCAGTGAATGGTTGAGTACACGGGTAGTACCTAAGTGAATGATAGAGTGCGTGAGTAGTGCCGGAGGGATTGCATAACTGCATGGGTAGTGCCTAAGTGAATGCTTGCTTGCAAGAGTAGTGCCTGTGTAATTGCATAAGTGCATGGGCATTGCCTGGGTTATTGCATAAGTGCAGAGGTACTGCCTGGGTGATTGGATGAGTGCATGGATATGTCTGAGTGACTTTATGAGTGCAACAGTAATGACTTGGCGCTTAGATCAATGCATGGGTACTGCCTGAGTAAATGGATGACTGTAAGAGTAATGCCTGGGTCATTGGATGACTGCATGGGTAGTGCATGGGTGATTGCATGAATCATGGGTAATTCTTCAGGGAATGGCAGAGTACACATGTTGCGCCTGAGTGAATGGTTGAGTGCAACAGGAGTGCCTGAGTGATTGCATGACTGCATGGTTGGTGCCTGGATGATTGCTTAAGTGCGTTGGTAGTGACTGGTTGATTGCATGAGTTCATGAATAGTGCATGGGTGAATGGATGAGTAAATGGGAAGTACTTGAGTGGAAGCATGGGTTCAGAGGTAATTTCTGGGTCATTGGATGAGTGCTTAGGTTGTGCCTGAGTGAATGGATTAGTGCATGGGTAGTGAAGTGAGTGACTTTATGAGTGCAATGTTAATGAATAGGTGTTTAGATCAGTGCATAAGGACTACCTGAGTAAAAGAATGACTGCAAGAGTAATGCCTGAGTCATTGGATCAGTGCATGGGTAGTGCATGAGTCATTGCATGAGTGCATGTGTAGTCCTTGAAGGTATGGCTGAGTGCAAGAGTAGTGCCTGCGTGATTGCATGATTGCATGAGTAGTGTCTAAGTGATTTCATGACTGCATGGGCAGGGCCTGGGTGATTGCATAACTGGAGAATTAGTGCCTGGGTGATTTGATGAGTGAATGGGTAGTGCCTGAGTGGAAGGATGGGTGTGAGGGTAATGTCTGGATCAATGGATGAGTGCATAGGTAGTGCCTGAGTGAATGGATGGGTGCATGGATATGTCTGAGTGAATTTATGAGTGCAACAGTAATGACTTGGCGCTTAGATCAATGCATGGGTACTGCCTGAGTAAATGGATGACTGTAAGAGTAAGGCCTGGGTCATTGGATGACTGCATGGGTAGTGAATGGGTCATTGCATGAGTCATGGGTAATTCTTAAGGGAATGGCAGAGTGCACATGTTGCGCCTGAGTGAATGGTTGAGTGCAACAAGAGTGCCTGAGTGATTGCATGACTGCATGGTTGGTGCCTGGATGATTGCTTAAGTGTGTTGGCAGTGACTGGTTGATTGCATGAGTGCATGAATAGTGCATGGGTGATTGGATGAGTAAGTGGGAAGTACCTGAGTGGAAGCATGGGTTCAGAGGTAATGCCTGGGTCATTGGATGAGTGCTTAGGTTGTGCCTGAGTGAATGGATGAGTGCATGGGTAGTGACGTGAGTGACTTTATGAGTGCAATGGTAATGAATAGGTGTTTAGATCAGTGCATAAGGACTACCTGAGTAAAAGAATGACTGCAAGAGTAATGCCTGAGTCATTGGATCAGTGCATGGGTAGTGCATGAGTCATTGCATGAGTGTACGTGTAGTCCTTGAGAGTATGGCTGAGTGCAAGAGTAGTGCCTGCGTGATTGCATGATTGCATGAGTAGTGTCTAAGTGATTTCATGACTGCATGGGCAGTGCCTGGGTGATTCCATAACTGGAAAAGTAGTGCCTGGATGATTTGATGAGTGAATGGGTAGTGCCTGGATGGAAGGATGGGTGTGAGGGTAATGTCTGGATCAATGGATGAGTGCATAGGTAGTGCCTGAGTGAATGGATGAGTGCAAGGATAGTGCCTGAGTGAATGGTTGAGTGGTGCAAGAGTAGTGCCTGAGTGATTTCATGAGTGCATGGGCAGTGCCTGGTTGATTACATAATTGCAGGGGTACTGCCTGGGTGATTGGAAGAGTGCATGGGTAGTGCCTGAATACAAAGGTAACAACTGGGTGCTTAGATCAGTGTGTGGATAGTGCCTGTGTAAAAGAATGACTACTTGAGTAATCCCCGAGTCATTTGATGACTGCATGGGTTGTATCTGAGTGAATAGATGAGTGCATGTGTAGTGCCTGAGTGAATCGTTCAGTGCAACAGTAGTGCCTGAATGTTTGCCTAAGTATATGGGTTGTGTCTTGCTGATTGAATAACTGTAGGAGCAGCGCTTGGGTCATTCAATGAGTGCATTGTAAGTACCTGTGTGAAAGTATGAGTGCAAGGCTAATGCCTGGGCCATTGGATGAGTGCAGGGTAGTCCTTGAGGGAATGGATGAGTGCATGGGTAGTGCCTGAGTGAATGGTTGAGTGCAAGAGTAGTGCCTAAGTCATTGCATGAGTGCAGGGGTAGTACCTGGGTAATTGAATGAGTACATGGGAATTTCCTGATTGAAAGTATGGGTGCAAGGATAATGCCTGGATCATTTAATGAGTGCATGGGTAGTCCTTGAGGGAAATGATGAGTGCATGGGTAGTGCCTGTGTGAATGCTTGAGTGCAAGAGTAGTACCTGAATGGTTGCATAAGTACATAAGTAGTGCCTGGGTGATTGAATAAGTTTAGGGGTAGTGCCCTGGTGATTGCATAAGTACATGGGTAGTGCCTAGGTGATTGCATGAGTGCAGGGGTAGTTCCTGGCTGATTTGAAGAGTGTATGGCTAGTGCCTCCGTGAATGGTTGAGTACACGGGTAGTGCCTAAGTGAATGGTAGAGTGCGCAAGTAGTGCCGGAGTGATTGCATAACTGCATGGGTAGTGCCTAAGTGATTGCATGAGTGCATATTCAGTGCCTGGGTGATGGCATGAGTACAGGAGTAGTGCCTGAGTAAATGAATGAGTGCATGGGCACTGCCTGAGTGAATGGTTGAATGCATGAGTAGTACCTGGGTGATTGAATGAGTGCATGGGCAGTGTGTAGATGATTGCATAAGTGCATGGGTACTGCCTGTGTGATTGCATGAGTGCATGGGTAGTACCTGTGTGAAAGAATGAATGCAAGGGTAATGGCTGTGTAATCCTATTATACAAGACTTGTGCTTCAGAGAAAGGATAAGTGCATGGGTAGTATCTAAGTGAAAGGAAGACTGCCTGCCTGGTTACATGAGCAACATAATGATAGTTTTCAGTTAGTGTAAAGGATCAACATTATTTAAATTAGAAACAAATAACATAATTAAACTTCAAAGATTTTTTCACTTATCATGCATATTATAATATGTATTCTTACTTTTTAAGTAATTTAGATAAATCACTCAGTATAAGTATTTTAGAGTAGTATTCTCCTAAACAACATTCTAACTATTTTCAAACTTCAACAGTACCTACTATAAAGAAGAAAAACTGTTATTTAATGATAATATATTACAGAAATGATAATATTATATTTTTAAGAACGCAACATATATTTAGAATTAACTAACATTTTCAGTTTCCCTTTTTTGCTGTTCTCAGATTCCACTCAAGTTCACCATACAGAGTGATTTCAGTAGTATCATCATTGAACAGCAAAGAAAAAAACAATCAAATTGATTGTAGAAAAAAAACCCAAGCCAGTGTACAGCATCATTTTCAATATCTGTAGATATGTGTTTTTCTATCTACACTTTGTTAATTACTTCCTTCATCTACATTAACTCTATTATTTATCTCAAATATATTTGTCAAAATGTAGACTCTCGTTTACATCTGGTACAATATAGAGAACAAATATATAAACTAATGTCTTTTAAAAACAATTTTCTAAATGCAATATCAATTAGGGGAAATAATATTCCAAACACTAATTATAAATACTAATAGTTTGCATTCCTGTCTACTTTCTGTTCACATCTTCCCAATAGGTCGAAGGATGTACTAAAAACGTCGTCTTCAAAAATAACAAATATGAATTTCGTAATTCATAAGGCAATCTAGGTTTGAATTCCAAGTGGGCATCCTTGCAATATGTCCATCCTTTATTACATTTTAAATACACAATATAGTGTGCAGATGATGTAGTAGGCCGATCATGGAAAATAATAGCCACTGCTGTGAATTTTCTTCCTGAAATAGATATTTGACTTCCTTTAAAATTTGTAATGTTTGTTTGTAATTTTCTTCCATCTGCTCTACAAAGTTGTAGCATTAAAATGAGATATTTTCCAAATTTTTCTATATGTAATGTAGACAACATCTATGATCTACAATATGAACATCTCATGTCTTGATTGGCTATTTTTATCAATTTTGTTAAAAGGTACTTATTTGCAGTCTGGTATTATCAAGTATAACATTTGTTCTGTTTGTATTTCAGTGGTAGAAGTAAATGAACACACTTCACATTTATGATCCCATCTATAACTTTGTCCCAAAAAGTTTTCAATCTGTATTCCTTCATGTTCTAATACTCCAAGCATAAGCAGTAGAAATGATTGTGCATCTTGTTGTATATTGAGAGTAAATGACAAAGAACCAGTAAATATATCTAAAAGATGCAGAATGCCAGAAGCCATATGTATTTTAGTTCTGCCAGTTACCAACTATTGAAATACATGATGTAGTGCAGGCTCCTGCAGTAGACACATTAGTCCACTGAGCCACCAGACCCGGTTAGACCCAAGAAGACCAACGAGAGCAGGAAGTCCATTGAGAGGAGACAGCAGCAGAGAAAACGACAAGACAAATGTCCGAAGTCCAGCTGGGTAGGTGACGGCCATAGCGGTGTGCCGGAGCCAATCTCCCCTATAGCTGCTGGTGCAGCTCCACCAGGAATCGGCCATGTGGTTCGGGCTCCGCTGGGTTTGAAAAAAGATCAGGAAGTGACTGAAGGTCTTGAGTCCAGAAACGGGCGAGTGGAGATGACGAGGATGGCAGGATAGGAAAGGGTATGTAGCTTGGCAGCCATCTCACTGTCAGGCAAGTTGAGTCTGTTTATCCCCGTGACTCTGCAGCTGGGCTTGCCTCTAGTTCTGTGGTTTGTATTACTCAGCTATTCCATTTATCCGGATAGAACATCGGAACCCTCTCGACTAATGGGACATCTTCCCTCTCTGGTGGAAATACCTTGGTGGGCGCCATTTTAGGGACATCTTCCCTCACCGGTGGAGGTACCTTGGCGGGCACCATTTTAGGGTCAGGCGCGGCGAGCTCCAATTTAAAACTAATTGCTGAGGTTGGAGGTGGAAGAAACTCACCTGCTCAACGGGGGGATAGAAAAGGTTAAGAATAAAATAGGAGGCGAGAGAAGAATGAAAAGGAGAGAGGCAGAGGTTTATCCCCGGTATCAAGGATCCAGTCCCGAAGGGGAGGGCCCAATCTTGCCTCTTAGTTGCCCTCACACACCCCGAAGGATGTCATGCTTCACCATCTGGCATTTTTTTGCTCCTCGTCGGGCCGGCGCTGCAATGCCCGACGGTCCCCCGAAGGGTCACTTTCGCGGAGATCTTTTAAAGAGAAAAGCCCTTTGGTGAGTGCGGGTGTGTGGGGTGGATCCAGGTAAAAAGGTACTGGAGTGGGTGCAGAGGTGTGTGAATAAAATTACCTAGCGGTGTCCAACTGAGGTTATTTAATAGTGCGGGACCCCTGGTACATTAAAAAACCAGAAGGTTAGTGAGTTACTGTAGGGCTCAATGTGCCTGTGTAACTAAAAAAAGGTCAACACGTTTCACACCTGATTAGTCTGTGAGATCAATGGCGTTTCTTCAGGACCTAGCTGATGTGATAGTTGTGCACGATATAGTTGGGGTTCCGGGGTAGAGTTGGTAACCCACGTAAGTGTGAGGGGGCTTGGGTGTGACCGCAGGGTTCAATCGCCTAATGAGCAGGTGTTTGTCTAAAAATCTTTTGTAGATCGACCCAAGGTTCAAAGATACCTAGCAGGGATGACAAAATAGAAAAGGGGGGGAAGACAAAAGACAGGGAGAGGAATAGTATTTATGTGTCTGACGTCACATGGCAAAAGCCGTCCATAAACCTTGATGCAATCCATAAGGCAGTGTCCAGAACAACATAAAGAGGTCAAGAAAAATAATAATAACGTTTGAACTAGATGACAACACTACATATATATTGCTGTGGTACTACAAAGATGTGAACGAGTACCGGAAGGGCCTGCAGAGGTGCCCCCAGACGTGATGACATTCACTCTGGATTAGTTGTATGATCAACATCCGTGGTACCCCGCCTAGACCCCGATAGTCGTAGCTATGAATGGCAGAGTGGCCACGGTGAATAGTCCCATGTTCTGTCTGGTGCACGTCACCCCTATGTGGAGTTAGGAATATGGGCGGACTCCGTGGGTGCGGCACGCAACCAGAGCTAGAAACGTTTGGGATCGTTCAGTGAATGCGGCAAAGACTTTGTAATAAATAGTTGCGATCCTAAAGTGGTCAAAAAAGCATTAACAATGGTGCGGCTGAGAGGGAGTGATGGGCACCGCCCTGCTTACCCTGGTGTGTGTGGGAGAGAGCTCCCTATGCTTGTCCGTTGGCTGCCCGCACCCCATTAGCTAAACAAGGAGAGAGACCACAGGGGACAGTGTTACAAGAATACCCCCTGAGCGTATTAGTGCTGACTGTTTATGCTGAGGATACTGCGTGCAGGTCCCCACCTAAACAGGATATAGTGCTCACGGTTGCGTCGGGTGCCGGCTCATTAAGCACCTACCCTCTGCCAGCGGCTGCCTACAAAAAGTGTTAGCTGTGTCTTAGTGTTCCATCTAAGTAGCTCGTTGCAGGGCATCTTCCATTTCCTGTTTGGTGGACGTGCAGTGCTCAGTCATGGCCGCTGTGTTGTGCGCATGTGCAAGGAGCGGTGTCTCTGTCGTATGCCCGTATGCCTATGGGGTGTAGCAATCTCGCGCATGTGTGTAGGGTACCGTGGTCCTTTGTATGCGGACGAATACCCCATCTGCGTGGGACGTTTATGTAGTGAGCCTGTGCGTAGTGTATACACTGCAGGAGCAGTGTTATGAGACAATCACACCATGTAAGAATGCTGATATCCATGAGATCTATAGTGGATATCTGAGATAGATCATTTGATATCAAAAAAGGAAACTATGAAAATGTATTAAATATTAAATGTCTTATAGCCCAGGTTCTCAGAGGTGCTCTTATTTTGCCAGGTAGCCAGAAATGCGCACGTAGTGCGTGTGTTTCAAAGGGGGCAGAGAATTGATCCTGGCTAATGGTATGTCCCTCATGTGTATGTCTTTAGGGGAGCGTTGTTAATGATGACTAGGTATAGACAACTCCTGGTTAGAGGTCTAGCGAGCTGCTATACATCATGTGGGAGACGGTAACTACTTGTGTTGGTGTAGGGTAGCCTATTCTAGGTCAATGATAGTCAGTGCGCTCAGTGTCACAGTTCTATACAGGGTATCTCATCATTGAGTCCTCTTGTCTGGGTGTGTAGTCGGAACACCCAGCGTTGTTCTTTCTGTAGGAGGGTTTGTGTGTTCCAGAAGGGTCTGGATTCCAATATTGTCCATGCTAATTGTTCACAGTTGTGGCCAACCTCTAAATAGTGGTTAGTCAGTTTGGTAGCTGTCCTTCCTCATCGTATTGTGCTTTTATGTTCGCTTATCCGTGTCTTGATATGACGTGAGGTCATGCCGACGTATCTTAGGCTGCACGGACATGTAATAAGGTATACGCAGTTCTTTGTGTTACAGTTGGAGTGCCCCCGTTGTTCCCAAGGGAAATCGTCAAGGATCAGTTTCTTTGTCTGGGTCGTGGTGGAGCAGGCATGACAATTGCCACACGGATAATGCCCTGTGACAGGTGGTAGATTCCAAAGTGTGGTGTTCTGTGGGTTCGTTTTCTTGTTCACTGGGCGTGTATTTATCAACGTATCTCGTAGGTTGGATGTCCTTTTAAATGCGAACTGTGGTTGTTCCAAGTCTAGTGTGTCTGTGCTGAGGATTTTCCAGTTACGTCTAATGATGTTTTTCAGTCTGTTGGATAGCGGTGTGAATCATGTGATGGTTTTACTGGGTTCTTTTGTTCTGGTTTCAAGAAGGGATTGTCTATGGTTATTCTTAGCTCGTTTCCTTGCCTTTTCTACGACCTATTTGGGGTAGTGTCTGTCCAGGAGATTCTTCTCAAGGTGGTTGGCCTTGGTGTCAAAGTCTTGGATGGTCGTACAGTTGAGTCGTATCCGCAAAAACTGTCCATAAGGGAGGTTTTCCCGTAAGGCTTTGGGGTGGTGGCTCTTGAAATCTAAGAGGTTATTGCAGTCTGTGGATTTCCTGTGTAATGTTGTCCTGAGTACCCCCTCTTCCAGGAAGAGTACCCCCTCTTCCAGGATGATCCTCAGGTCCAGGAATGGGATGGTTGACTCCCTGTAAACCGGAGGTGTGGATTGAGTTCATTAATCCACTCCAGGAAGGCATCACAGGTGGTTCTTGGTCCTTTCCAAAGAATCAGGACGTCATCTATGTACCTCTTCCAAGTAATCAGGTTCTGTTTATACGGGTTTTCATCAGAGGAGATGTTACTACTCTCAAAAGATGCCATATATAGTCCTGCCAGACTCGGCGCAAAGGTGCTGCCCATGCTGGTACCTTGTATCTGGTGGAAGATGGATGTTTTGTACATGAAGAAATTCTGTTTCAGGGCTATGGTGATCAGGTCAATGATGAAGTCCACTGGAGTGTTAGATTGGAGGTCGGCTTCTTGTAATAAATCTCCCACGACCTCGATGCTGGTGTCCTGGGGAATATTCGTGTAGAGGGCTTCTACATCTAAGGTTAGAAGTAGGTCAATGGGTTCGGTGTTTTTTCTCGTTGATCACCTCTATTAAATTCAACATGTCTCGTGTATCCTTGAGGTATGCAGTAGTGGTCTGGATCAAAGGGCGAAGGAAGTGGTCGCTGAATTGACTCAGGGGTTCTAGGAGAGAGTTGATACTGGAAACTGTTGGTCGTCCTGGCGGTGGAGTCACTCCTTTATGTATCTTTGGGAGGACGTAGAAGTACGGTATCTTAGGGTAATCATTAATTAGGAAAGCCACCTCCTGTGGGGAGATCCAACCCTCTGTATTTGCCTCGTTCACCAAAATGTGGATTCGTTTGGACAGTGTCTCCGTAGGGTCTTCATTCAGTTTTCGATAGTATCTGGTGTTGTTGAGTTGTTTGTCGCATTTGGCCTCATAGTTGTCGATGTCCAAGAGCACTGTGGTTCCCCCTTTGTCCGCCGGTTCGAAAATGATCGTTTCGTCCTCTCTGAGTGAGTCCAACGCCTTGCGTAGTTTGTTTGGGAGGTTGTTAAAGGTGGTACCCTGTACCAGGCGGTTGGTCTCATTGAGTACTGCCTTCTCGAAGGTGAGGATCTCGCTGGGGACCATTGCGGTGGCGGGGGTGAATTTGGACGGGGGTCTGAGTCCTGAGTCTTGTCTTTCCGGAATGGGTTTCCCTAGGAAGAATGCTTGAAGTCGTATTTTTCCGAATAGAAGAATGAAAGGAGAGAGGCAGCGGTTTATCCCCGGTATCAAGGATCCAGTCCCGAAGGGGAGGGCCCAATCTTGCACAGACTAATCAGGCGTGAAACATGTCGACCTTTTTTTAGTTACATGGGCACATTGAGCCATACAGTAACTCACTAACCTTTTGGTGTTTTAATCTACCAGGGGTCCCGCACTATTAAATAACCTCAGTTGTACACCCCTAGGTAATTTTATTCACACTCCTCTGCACGCAATCCACTAGCTTTTTACCTGGATCCACCCCACACACCTGCACTCACCAAACGGCTTTTCTCTTTAAAAGATCTCCGTGAAAGTGACCCTTCGGGGGACCGTCGGGCATTGCAGCGTCGGCCCTATGAGGAGCAAAAAAAGCCCGATGATGAAGCATGACATCCTTCGGGGTGTGTGAGGGCAACTAAGAGGCAAGATTGGGCCCTCCCCTTCGGGACTGGATCCTTGATACCGGGGATAAACCTCTGCCTCTCTCCTTTTCATTCTTCTCTCGCCTCCTATTCTACTCTTAACCTTTTCTATCCCCCCGTTGAGCAGGTGAGTTTATTCCACCTCCAACTCGGAACAATGTCCTTAATGATTTAACGTTACTCAGGGGAGCATGGACATTGGACCGGAACAAGCTCCTGATCCCCCCTCCTTTTTGTTGACGCTGTTCACCACTTCACAATGCCCCAGTGATTTTGAACAAAATTACTAAGCTCCCGCAGTGAGGAGATCAGCTTTGCCACTGCCATAGGGGATATCCTCACATTGGTATCGCACCCACTGCCATCTGTTGATCCGGACCGTTTGTGCGAGAGGATCGGACGCGTCTCACTCACCACATCATGGAGCCAGGAACGCCGCGGCATCTGCACACTCTAATTACAGCAGGGCATGCACCTTCGTTGTTGCAGTGCATGGAGACAGCTCCTCAACATATTCTGGCGCGGGACACCTCCGTCCTACACCACCGCATTGGAATTCAGTCAGAGCCCCTCACAACGGAGGCCCAATATCTGGCGCCTTCTCTGATCACAGAGGGCCCACTCACACTCTAGCCCTCCGTCACATTTCCGCTGTTCAGGACTCAGGCCACCTCATTCACGGAGCATGCTCAGTCTTCCTCAGCTACAAAGTATTCCTCCTGACCTAGTGACACTCACTATGATAAGAAGAAGGGCCTGCCACACCTATACATCAACCTTAATAGAAGTGGGAAAGGAACAAAAATCTTTTTTATAGTTAACCCTCACACACTCTATTGGTGTCATGCTTCATCATTGGGTTCACCTTGACTCGTAAAGGTCAGTGTGGGCTCAACCATGATCCAGGGAACTCCTAAAAGAAAAGAGACAAAGGGTCATAACAGGAAGATAAAAATCTCTCATTCACCCCATAGTATCCTATTGTTCACGTAATAGATGGGAACGATAAAATGAAAACTACAGAAGGGGAGTGTAGGATTCAATGGACCCTAACTCAACTAATATTTTTCAGCACTACTATCACTGGTCTAACAAGGCCTGGGGCTTTCGTCAGGGAGGATTCATCTCAGCGCACAAATATCAGGAGGTGGATTCATTTGTGATAGCATATTATGCTGTGTTTATCATTGGTTGTTTGGGCCCATGGTGTACATTGTTTTTAACCTAAAACATTCACATGAGATCTTGCGATCTCACTCGCATACATCCAGTGGTCCGTAATTGACAGACTTAATCCCAGTATTGGGATATCCAACAGCCTACTAGAAAAGGAACACAGATGGGTGTATATATTGAAGAATGATAAGAAGGGGCTCAAAGGCAACATACCATGGAACCAGCTTAGCCTCCGTTAGCCCAGTACGGTAACGCAATACTTCAGGCCAACCTTCATGGTAATTGTCATAAGTGGCACGGCTTTTGCTGGTTGGAACTACAGGACTGGTAATATTTTTGTGTGCGGCTAGAACTGTGGTGTCCTTAGGGCAATCATAAACATCCTAGGGTGCATATTAAGCAACAATTTGTTCTTATCACTGTGTGTCACCTGGCATTGGAATTAGGATGTCAGCTGATTGTTTAGTTGCCGCTATGATCTAGTGAATTGGAATTTGAGGGCAGTACACTGTGGTACAATGCAGACATGCACATCTCATCTTTTATGGCAATATATTGCCGCCAAACATCCAGATAATCTACACTCATGTGAATCACTTTGGGGTCTTTCTCGTTCCATTGTGTGATGACCAGGTGAGGTGGGGGTGGTCTGCAGAGAATTCAAACATTTCTGTGTGATCTGCAAACCCTTTCCTCCATGCTGAGCTTTAGATACAGCCAACGTGGGATCTCGTAGTTCAGCAACTCAGGACGGATGGGCCAAGCTATACCAGGAGGAATAAACACGGAGAAACAAGTCTTAGCACTCCTGGAACACGCTCATTGGGGGCCCCTTCAAGATGGGCTGTGTTGGCTCAGCAGAGAGGAGAGCTCCTGTTTCACACGCCTGCATTGTTTCAGAGCTGTGTTATCTGGAAATAAAGCTTTAACTCAGAGAAACGTGATAAAATGAATTCACTTTACACACCACAGACGCATTACAGCAGGCACTCAGTAAAGGTCATCCTCATATGACCTCACAAACCCCTATGACCCCGTTTCATACTACTACCTACTTAAACTGCATTCAAAAAGCCATTTAAAACTATCCTGTTTACGGAGACTTTAGACTCATTAACATGCCATAGGCACTCCCACGCCCTCGTGTTCCAACCTCAGACTCGAACACATTCCCCACCTGCTGGGATCACCACCTGAGTTTGTCTTCCATCACCGACACAGAGCAATACATTCGAGAAAATGTCTGCTCGCGTGGCACAGCAAAGTGGCTTTTTAGGTCATTTTTTGTGCATTCTGAAGGGAAAAGTGTACAATGTGCAGACCTCGATGAGTACAATGCGTCATTTTATATCCCTTACTGCACGCGCTGCACCCATTCATAGGTTGCTTCCAGTCACAGATGACGTGTTGCTAACCTCCTTTCTAACAATTCATTCAAGGGCATGGGGGACGAGAACAGGTTAAGGGAAAACTCACAATCATCACGGGAGATGTGCGTCAAGAGGCTTTGCAGGAATGGGAAATTATTTTTGTATTAACAACAGAAAGAAAATAGTACAATAAAAACAAGTCACTTAGACGGCCTTGGTGCATTTCTTCCAGGCGATGCTATCCATGAGGAGCCGGTACATTATTTGAATTTGGCACAAGGACAAACGTTGAAATGTTCAAGAACTGTCTTCAACGGCATTTCCTTTCAGTGCCTATGCTCTCCTTTCTTTAGATGGATTGAAAGCAGGGCTTTTCTTGTTCCATTAGCTGTGTTTGTGGGTAACCTTGCCAGGATTTCTCACTTAGGAAGCAAGCTATGCCATTCTTATCGCACATAGGGCTTAGGATTTCAGACTTCAAGGGCACCCTTCATAAGCCTCGAATGAGCGTGAATGGCGGGGGACCCAATATCTGACATCACATCCTTTATTACCATTGATTTTTTGAGGTGTATGTTTTTGTGCACGTGTTGTCCCCCAGAGACACTCCCATGCAACACTTATTCATTCGCCAAAGATTTTGTATGTGTTGTATGATTTTTGGCCTGGGAATCAAGAGAAAAACTATTTGAAAAACGATATAATTTTCAACCATAATGGTGAACCTTTGACTGCCCAACCTGGAAATGTCCTGTGATATTTAATTTCCTCCAAACGAATTTGTCAGGCATCATGGCCCTCCGCAAAGGATGGCTCAGGGTTGGGAACAAAGGAGGCCATATGCCATGTCTCAGCAACCCCGTAGGGGGCAGCCATGCTACATTCTTAACGCCATTGGAGGGACTGTACTGCACCAGAGTACACCTTCGTGCAGGTGTGATCTCGAAATCCAATGAGACCCATTGAAGCCTTATAAAGTGTGATCCCTCCTGACTGCTGCCTACCTAACAGACGAGGAAAGTGACGAAAAGGAAGTTGCTTTACTGTTAACAGCAATTCTGATGTTGTTCCTTAATAAAATGTTCTAAAATGTAACTAATTTTCCATGTTTGTAACTAGGCTCACTCAAAATTAAAGTGGAATATTTTGTAAGTGTGCTTAAATAAAGTGAACCGGCACTCACTGGGTCTAGAGAGTGCTATATAAAAACAAAAAAAAGTAACTAAATAGCAGGTAATGTGGGAACTATTTGTGAATGTCTATTACTAATATACTGTCCAACTATACCATCCACTGCAGACCCTGGCTGCATTAGAAAACCTGCTGAAATTCCCATCTCCTCGTAAGCTTCTTACACACCTATACACTCGCATGCAAGATACCGCTCCAGTAGTAATGCCAAACTCTTTTAAGCATTGGAACAACGAAGTAGACACACCACTGACCAATGGGAATATTTTTGTGGACAGCTCTCTGAACTCTCCCCGAATTATAAGCTAAGACTGATCCACTTCAAATATTTGCATAGGTTCTACAGAACTCCAGTGAGCCTCCACCGTATGGGCATTCGAGCCGAGGGTGACTGTTGGCGATGTGGCTACGCCCCAGCTACGTTTCTTCACATTGCATGGTATTGTCCCAGGATAGCTGACTTCTGGATGCAGATCTTTGAGTCTGTGAACAGCATTTTGGGGATGTCGCTGGACCCGTCCCCTACACTTGGCCTATTGTGGTATGTAAAGGACACTCTGCCCAAGTTGCGTAAGCTGCATGCCCTTCTCCTTCTGTTTGCAAAGCGACAGGTTGCTGTCCACTGGGGCAGACGACGAGTGCCCTCCATTAAAGATTGGGTTAGAGACATCACGTACGGGCACGCACAATGGAGTACATTTTGGGAATTGATGCCACCCTCCTCTAGACCCCGCAATACATGGGATCCGTTCTTAACTTGGAACGCCGGTTCACAACTAACAACTGAAGTGGTAGAGGTGGAGATCTCGCAGACTACATCCTACACGTGATACATTCACACCTCACACCTACTCCTAATCTTAGAGTATAGGAGAAGTGGTATCTGGCCAGTGGCTGGATGTGCAAATGTAGTAATGGCCCTCTCAGGGAAGGATATGCGCAGCATTGTTACCTTTGAGTGAATACTGATAAATTGTGCGTACATTATACTGGTTCATTAATATCATTCCTGGGGTTTGTGGTAAATGGGTACGTTGTAATCTGTCATTAACGTTACGTACTGAAGTGACTCTGCGTGTTTGTGCTCCTTTCTTGCTCCATATCGTACTGGCTTGTTGGATTGTAATGGCATTATTTGTTTGAAATGTCAATAAATAAAATGTCCCCCCCCATCCACTGCTCTGTACATATCTTCATCCTGTCATTTGTCCAGTACTCGGCCATCTTAAGGTTATTTGGGTCCCCACAGTAAACATATTTTGGGGCCTGCTGTGGGAACTTTACATTTATTACCTAATTCGGGTATTTCCACTCCTCAATATGCCAAACAATATTGAATATACGATAAAAACAACAGCATATAAAACTAGCCAAATATTTAAACTGCCTGGAATTTAACAACAAACCAATACCAAAAGAATTAATTAACAAGCATTTGCCGTGTTAATTTTTGGGCTTGCATCTAGATTTTTTTGTCTTGCAAAAACAAATTTCACATGTATTTCAATGTATGACCAGCATTTGCATCCTATATTAGGAAAGACACAGTAAGTGTGACTTGGTGAATGCATGGTGGATTAGTAAATAATATTAAAAAAAGACACCTGTACACAGTTCCATCCATGACCGAGATTCTCAATATAACTGAGAAAATCAGTAAATCAATCCTTTATTTTGGCGAATTGCTAAAAAAGTACAAAAAATATGATACACCCGTACAGTAAAACTATTTGAAAATATCTCAATAAATAATGTTAAGAAAACTGCAATAGAAAACAAAAAAACAATAAAATACGGAAGATTATTGTGTTTTGCTAGTAATCCAAGTCCAAAGCAAAAAAGTACAATATTAAAATCATGTGATAGCAACCAATTGCATAGTACAGACATGGAACGCATACAAGTCCCCCACACCTAGTCTGGTGCCAATAGAGCAGCCCTCTTCTGTCCACATCATCACATATTTAATAGGAAACCTGAGACAGCAAATACAATTGGTTGTGCTGTGTTTGATTGAAAATCCTTGATACAATTCTAAAATCTCTAGTACCCAGATTGCAACACAACAGCAAGATCCATTTCGTTTTATAAGCTTGGTAGTATGGGCAGGAGAACAGTACATGATCTAGGCATTCCTTTGCCTCTGGCCAGGAGTGGCAACTCATATCTGAATCAGAAGAAAGACGATAACATTCCACAGTGAATGTTCGAAGTGGCAATGTCCTAATCCGAAATTTAATATATAGAATTATAGAAGTGGAGACCAGCAGGGAGTTTGGTGAGAAGTCGCATGAAACAATTCTCCACCACCTACATGTCACTTGCATTCCTATGACTCCAGAGCTCCCCGCCATATATTGACCCCCATCAGAGCTTGTTTATTCTAAATTTCTAGTGCAGGGATTATTGGACAAATGCTGGAACCCTGCAGAGCCCTCAGAATACCTCCTGTGTAATGCTCCAACCGAAGTTTTTTACTTCTGATTTTAGGGAGACCAGCCAAAGAGCTCCATAAGAGTGTACCCTAAATATTCAAATGTACTGACCCTCTCCAAGGGAGTGCCATTGAGGACTTGGTGCGATCATGTTATATGGCAGGGATTCAGGTCCATGATTTTTTTATTTTATTAAGGTTGATCTCCAGCCCTCTCTGCCAGTAGAAAACATCAAACTGGTCCAACAGGTTTTGTATGCTCATGGGGGATTTCGAGACCAGCAAAGTGTTTTCCGCAAACAAGAGCACTTGGACCTTCCAATTAACCAGACTCTGGCATTATGTGTGTATTGCTCTAATTGAGCCACACACTCATTTATGAATAACAGAAACAGGGTCGGAGCTAAAACGGACCCTTATCCTACACCCTGAGTCACTGAAATGGGATCTGGTAACTTCACAAGGAGTGTAAGTATCAAGGAGAGAGAGAGGACCAGAAAAGCTAGTTCACTTCCCCTAAGCAAATATGTATAATCAAGAGGAACTAGCCCAAAACTAGAAGATTCAAAATTCTGTGTTTTTCAAGTTGGAACACCATTGGGTTCTTATGAAAGCCTTTACCCACCAACCTAGTCGGTGGCATGCTTCATCATTGAGCCCCACCCGGTGGCACCAAGTGTACCCTGGGTGTGCTGCAATGCCTGTTGAAAGCGGAGCGGGATTTGGTAAGTGAGTGTGCAGTAAGAGTGTGTGAATATTAGTTAAAAGACTGTACTGGGGTCCCACTACCCACAAGAGTTATTTTATTAATGGGCCCTTGGAAGTATTAAAAACAAGGCTGCGGATGTGCGTGGAGATAGCTATGGTCTCCCACATCCATTTTGGTCAACATGTTTGAGCCAGGCCTCATAGTGATCTGGCTTTATTCAGGATTTTGAATATATGTGAAAAGTGGTTACAATCTAGGTCAATAGATTGTATGTGACCAAAAATGAAAAAATAGGCTAAAATAGTGCATTCTATAGTAAACTTTTGATTTAAATTTACTAGGAATTCATAGGATGTGAAAGGATACTCTAAATTGGGAGCACATAAAATATTATGTAGTTTTAATATCCAGTTTGGACAATGCATCTAGAGATATTTTTGTCTTTTTTTAATAATCCAAAAAAAAAGATTGAACTCACAGATTTATTATGTGACAAATAAACCAAATTCAGGATAAAATCCCTGAACAATTAAATTAAGCAAAACCAGATAGTATACTTCAAGTAAAGTCCTAGCACCACAGCTTCACGGTTTATGAGGCTAGCATCACCTATTTCTGCCTGTCAGTGTGGTCCTTTGAACTTTGGAATATAGAACCACAATCTGCAATCCATCCTGCAATCCCAGAACTGGAAACCCTGACTCTCTGCCCCAGCTTTTCAGGCCATTACCAGGACACTGACCTGAGTGCCCTGCAGAGAGAAAGTATATATTTGTAAGTATCTGCACCTATAAGGACATACACCCTAAGACACTGTCCTCTATCATAAGTTCTAAAACAAGAGTATATGACTGCAAATAACCCTATTTCTGAAAATATAGTGTCCAGAAGCACCTTTTTATGCTTACCCATGTTGAAAACAGTATATGTGCTGAACTTCAACCCAGGTTACAGAAGGAGGAACACGCATTAGTAACCATATATGTGTTACCATTACATCACAATCACACATATTCACAGTTTCGCGCTCAGGGAGATTACAATATTTACCTGGAAGCACATAATGATTTTGTGAAGTGCTTTAGTTTGGAATTTCAATTCATTTGTGTATGATTCAAGGATAATTTAGTCACTGGACCAGACCTGCACATCATTGTGGGAGGGCGGGCCGGATAAACAGACGCGGAGGCTGGATGTAATGAGCCAGTGGGTAGGTTTTTATTGGTAAAGCAGTAGGTATGGCAATGGAGTCAGGTTTCAAGGATTGTTGGCGGGGTTTCACGATTTCTTCTTCTCCTTCTTCTTCTGATTCCGAACGGTCTTCGTCTCTGAATGATGACTCGGGGATATTTGAGGTGGTTTCCTCAGGGAGGCTCATGAGATGGGATAAAAGAGACAAACGAGAGGCCGTCAGGGACTTTGTCCTATCTATACTATAGTGAATCAAAGGAAAACCGTCACCGCACCCGTGTAGATTGATAGGGGACAGCAGTGTTCGTGCACTGGACAGAGGGTCTAGATAGGTGCAGGGAGGCGGAAGACCCGGTTATTTAGGGACGTCGGGGTATTCGGGGTGTGCCCCTGTGGTTAGGTGAAGTAGGGGATGAGAGACATTTCACAATGCAGCACCATACACAGTAACACCCTATGAAGCAACACCCTGTGACCCTGTAACCCGGTATCCACCCTCCACCCTCCTCCCTTCTACCACCCGCTTCCCGGTCCCGTTTCCCCGTGGTTTTAGCCACTCACCGGCCCCGCCGCATCACTTCCTGGTTGCGGCCGCTCTCCAGCCTCCTCCTGAGGGTTCCACCAGTCTTCGTACCACGTCTCGTCCGGGGCCTCCTCTGCTTCCTCCGCTTCTGGACTTCACCTCATCGCGCTCTCTCCTCGCTGCGCCGGCCTCCTCCTCCTCAGCTCCGGTTCTTCCTCGGTACGCTGCTCCATGTCCTCTGCTTCGCTTCTCTCTTCCTCCTGATCCGACTTCGATACTTCGCCTTTCTCCTGTCTCTCTCCGGCACAAGTGCGTCCGTTCATAGTTGCGATCCTTCTTTTCTGCTGAAGGAGAGAAGTACATCCGGGGTTAATCCCTCCTCCTTCCGGGTCTTTCTCGTTAGCGTCAGGACCTGTCCCGACCTGCAGGTCAGGGGGCGGGGTCAGCATCCTTACTGGTTGTGGCTGATAGGGGGATAGTTCGAAGACGGACTCCCCGATTAAGGTCCGCGGGTAGGAGCGGGGAAGAGGTATGTTCACTGCAATGTCCGAGGATTTCTCACAATCATATGTAACGTTTTGTGATTAAAATGTTCAGAGTCTATATAAAATTGCTATCTCATTACATGTCCTACACATCTGTAGTTTTGCATCACTACAACGCTGTCAAATTCACTTCCAATGTTTTATATTCCAAGAAGTCGTCTGAACTATATACCTGCATGTTTAAAGCACAATTTCAACTGCATTTTTATTTTATTTTATTCATTATTTTATGGAGGGTTGAAACCCTTCCTTTCACAGCCCCATTACCCACATTATACAATTGCATTTATATTTAGCAAATGTAAATGAAAGTGCAGTAATAATTCGATGCCTTTCCTGTGCCCTCTTGTGGTGTTGAATTTTCATTTTAGACAAAAAGTTAAAATGACAAAATAATGTCTCCACAAGGCTTGTCCCAGGGAAACATGGCAGCTTGTCTAAGTAAATCTTTGGCTTTTAGATAGGTAAGCGCTGACTGGCATACTCCCGTGAGGTTATCCCCACACTATTGCCCTGTGATGGGGGAAAAACGTTTTGGAGTAAATATGGGCTCTAACCTCCCCAGTGTGTCTGTCGTCCATTGGCCGACTCCAGGGAATGCTTTAAAGGAACTTCCGGTGTTGGCAACAAAGGTTTCCTTTCCTAAACTTAACAGTGGGACCAAAGCAAAATCTCTTCTGCCCCCATCCCTTGCCACACCCATTTGTGAAATCAGCATGTCACAAACTACCCACCGGAGCAAAGGAACGGCAGGTCAGTACACTACTCCACATCAAGGGGTTTTCAGGGCACAGGATGCCTCCCCACATTTTAGGGGGGCACTGTTGGAAGGGAGAGAGTCTCCCTTTTCCAGCGATGCCTTTCTGAAACAAATTCCTGCTTGAGGTTCACAGAAGCACCCCGATCCGTGGCCAAGAATACCACAGATTTTAGTGTTTTGGGGAGTCGGCCCCCAGAACAAGGGCCAACACACCTGGGAGCCTATTTTATTTTGGAAGAGTGTTGTTTTCATCTGGGGGCAAGATTGTGCCCCCATAGAGGGGGATATCCGACCCCCAGGAAAAACAAGCAAAGTTAATGATTGTGTGAGGGTTGGCCCTATCAACATAAGGGCTGACAGCTTAGGGGGCAAAATATTTTTGACAATGGAGAAGTTTGCTTTTCCAAGGTAGGTGTGATCACACCCCGGGGGAAAAAAAATATCTCCAGGGACAAAAAAGTAAAAATACTTTGTGTAATGTAACAGGTGCTTATATAACGTGCATAAATATCTTTAAATCGAGTTCCTGCTGTATGAAACTGGGAAAAAAGCACTATGAGAGTCAACCCTTTTGACACATGGGCCGACCTCCCAGCAGAATATTATTTTGGTGATGAAGGTGTTTTCTTTCGCCTTAGGGGTGCGATAGCACCCCCTAGGAAAACAAGCTTCTCCACGGCCAAATTAATGAAAATCACATTGTGTAATGTAACTGGTGCTCCTGTAGAGCACAGAAAAACATTTGAGCAAAGTTTGTGCGATATAAAATTGTCAAACAAAAAACAGAAGTATTGTGTATGGGTGTCAGCCCTTCTGACATATGGGTCAACTCACGTTGGGGCATATTTATGAGAGTGTATGTGAGCATATAAGTTTCCCTGGTGGGTACCATTGCATCCCCAAGGAGAGCGCAATGGCACCACAGGGGAAAAAATGGCCCTAATCCAAGGGACCACCAGAGAGAATGTAGGCCCAAGTAATTGGCATGTTGTTAATGTTTATTTCCCTGATATTAACACAAATATTGCCTGCAGCAAACACATGTGCATGCTCTGTCTTCACCGTGTCAAACATCTATACTGGTTCTCTTTCCCGAATAAAAACTCTCCCAATCTTAAAAAGTGAACTACTTTATATATGTGGCCAGGCGTGCAAAGATTTTGTGTCATGTTTATGTAACTCTTTTCATGCAAACCCAATGCACAATCCTTGCTGGCATTTTACAAAGCAACACAATTGGGTATTTGTGTTGCTTTGAAAAAATAAAAAAGACGTAACACAGAGCATTGGTTGCCTTGCAGTACTTTGCGTGTTGAAAGTATTCAATAGGTGGCGCATGGGCATTTCCACCCTTTGTGTTTTTTAAGCAAATCCAAATCTACACAGACTTGTAGACATGGACCTAAGCCAAAATCCATTGCCTGCCTGAGACTGGCATAAGAAGTGGAAATATCTTTACTTCTACTTATTATTTCCTGTTTACATATATACTTGCAGATATACTGCTTTCTGCATCACATATACATAGAGCATCAAAGGGTAGTTTTGATGTAGGAAAGGGCCTCTTACTCTTGAAATTCTGTCCTGACCATAACTCACACATGCATTGGTGCAAGGCAGCACAATTGCACCAGAGCATGGGTCATGCACAACTACAACTTTTCTTAGAGGCTATTGCTCAGTTCAAATTAAACACTAATTTGAAAATAAATTTCAATTTTATTTTACAAAATGTGTACAATGTAAAATATTTTAAAACATTTTATTGAATGTTGTCATTTGAATTCTAAGCAATTGTATTTTTTAAAGTTTATCAATGGTTAGAAATATTTTTTCATATGCAATTTTTATTGATAAATCAATTAAAAAAAAATATTTTTTAAGTTACATTTTTTATATAAAGGTTGTAGTTTAAATCAGTGTGTTTTAATACACATTTTAAAAATTAATTCTGTAATTTACTAAAATGTGAGAATGTGCAGTTTAAATTGTGTATTTTACAATTTATAATATTCTAGGTAGTCTTGGTTTAGATTAGAGTGGGAATAGTAAATAGCATTCATTTAAAACTGGAGTGGGAATAGTAAATGTTTCGCCTTTAGTGTCCAACACCTTCCCCAAGTTGACTCAGGTTGGACGGGGAGAAGTAAAAATCACCCCTTTAAGGCCCAAATACAAGCTTGAAGGGGCGGTGCCAGGTCCGTCCCGCAGCAACTGCACAGCCAAACCTGTGGTGAGGCCGCCTGCCAGATTACGAGTGAAACTCTTGTCTGGCAGGATTTTTTCGGTTGTCTTTAAAAACAGGAACTGCAATGGGAATGCTAAAAAAAGCTCCTGCATCACATGGACTGAAAACTCCATGCTGTACAGGAACTGGTGTGCATGCACAAAGGAAGGCACATGCTGTGCACACCTGTGTGCTTCCACAGGGTGCAGAGGCATTGTTTTCTCCCTGCCAGGGTTTACATGGTGGAGGATCCACCATGTAATCCCTGGTGGAGACGAAACTTCTAATATGCTTGGCACATCTGGATGATCCTGGGAACAGTGGTTCCCTGGCAGCTGCAGCAGGGCTGTGGTGGTCCCAACGCCCATATTATCATAGGGCTGTGGGGAGGACACCACTGCTGCTTCCCCATGAGTCTGGCAGGCCTCATACCATCAGACTCATAATCGGGCCCTTAGTGTCCAACACCTTTCTTAAGTTGGTTTAGATTGTAGTGGGAATGGTAATTTTCTCCTCTTTTAGATTGGCGTGGGGATAGTAAATGGTACTCCTTTAGTGTCCAACATCTTCTCCAAGTTGATTTATATTGGAGTGGGAATAATAAATGTTATGCCTTTAGTGTCCAACACATTCCTTAAATTGGTTTAGATTAGAGTGGGAAAACTGAATGTCACTCCTTTAGTGCCCACCACCTTCCCCAAGTTGGTTTAGATTTCAGTGGGCATAATAAATGTCAAACCTTCAGTCCCGACACCTTCCCCAAGTTGGTTTGGATTGGAGCGGGAATAGTAAATGTCACCCTTTAGTGGCCAACACCTTCCCTAAATTGATTTAGGTTGCAGAGAGAATATTAAATGTCATCACTTTAGTGTCCGACACCTTCCCTGAGTTGGCTTAAATTAGAGTGGGACTAGTAAATCTCGCCCTTTTAGTGCCCAACACCTTCCCCAATTTGGTTTAGGCTGGAGTGAGAATAGTAAATGTCATCCCTTTAATCACTGACACCTTCCCCAAGTTGGTTTAGATTAGAGGGAGACTAGTAAATGTCAGCCCTTTAGATTCCAACACCTTCCACATGTTGGAGCGGGAATAGTAAATGTCATCCATTTAGAGCCCGATTATGATTTTGGCGGTGCAGCGCCGGGTTGCCCATCTGGCATACCGCCAAAGCTGTGGTCGGGCCGCCCGTCAGATTAGGAGTTTCCTCCTATCTGGCTGGCTTTTTTTTGGCATTCTCATGGCATTGCTTCTAAAAATGGGCACCGCAATGGGAACGCCAAAAATAGTTCCTGCATGGCATAAACTGAAAAGACAGTGTTATTTTTCATTTATTACAATTTTGAAACATTATTTTACTTTTTTTAATGAATTTCTGCAACGTTATATTAACACATTCTTTACTAGTATATATTAAATAATTGTATATATACTATATGATTATTTAGTTTATAATTTATATGTTTTGAAATATTTTAGAACATTGTTTGACATGTATATTTTCTTTTTACTTTTTTTGTAACATTTATTAAACATTTTTACTATTTTACCCAATCATTTATATGGGGAGATAGTCTTTTTACAGTTTCGTTTGGCGGCCATTTTCTTTACCACTATTTTCTATTTTGTAATCTAGTTGTGTTATTTTGGGTAATTTTTCAAGAAACCAAGTCGCGGTTAGGTGGTGCTGTTCGTTGGAACCGTAGGTTCTTTTTTTATGATGTTTTGAGACTTGGAGGTATTTAGGATGCATGTTGAAAAGTTGTTTATTGTGTTGTTTGTGAGTTTTTGGTATATTAAGATTTGGTTTTGGTAATGTTTTGCAGTATGTTGTCATTTTGCATTATGTTGTCATTTTGCATTTTTACGAATTGAAATATTAATGTATGGATATTTTACGTTTTATTATGCGATGGCATTTATGGATATTGGTGTTTTGATGTTCACCATATCCAGTTTAGGAAATTTTTTGAAGGTCCCATCCCTCTTCCATGGATTAGGGAGTAAGGTTTATTTTTGGTCGTTGTTTGGGAGAGTTTATAATTTATTAATTATGCATACTTACTTTATTATTTGTTCTTGATGCTTTGCTACACTTGATATTTTCTGGCAGTTTGTTGATACGAAGTTGTTTTTTTTTCTTTAAATAGTCTATGTAAGAAGATAAAAGTTATACAGTGTTCTACTATTTATTTGTTGAATTATATTTATAGTTCAACAACAGTTGATTTTTAGTTTAAATATAAGTATTCAGGGCTAGTTCCACATAAACAGCGGAGGAGGGTCTCCCCACCTGCTGCGAGAGATGTAAATAAAATGGTCATTACCATGATCATTTTATTACAGAACTGGCCGGTGACTTCAAATTAAATGATATGATGTGCCAGAGGGTGGGGGTGGGGCTGATGGTAGCAGCAGGATGATTTGAGAAGCTGCCAGTGAGGACTGTTCAGTGTATGGGTGAAACAGAAAGAGTGAAAAGAAACAGAAAAAAAACCTTTAAAATGTTATATTGCTTGGTGAAGGCATGGCAACTTACATTTTTAATACAGTATAAAAATGTAATTTCTGTTACAGTGCAGAAAGAGCTGCTGCATTATCCTTATTTCGAGTCTTATAGTTTCCAGGTTTGTTTGCTTATATTTCACACCTCCACATAGAAAATGGAAGAGGGATTTATGGGATTTCAACTAGTGGGATATGGTGTAGATGTAACCCCTCATGACAGAAGTAGACAGCCCCTTCTCTAAAGTACTGGGGGCTCCATTGAGAAAGTTGTGAAGCTGCACATGAGGGACCCGTGAGGGTGCACAGGTCTGTCAGTGTATGTAACAGCCAGAGCTATTCACATGCTCCATGGTGCAAGCAGGCTGAGGAAGAAGCAACTGCAGACAAGGAGCTGTCCTCGCACAGAGGGCAACCTATCATTGTACACATGGCAAGTAGTGCAAGCATTAGAAAAGGAGAACAGTGCATGTTCACTGTATTTTTATCAGTTTGGCATGGGTTCCAAAAATTCAGTATGCAGGATAATATAAAATAATGTTAGCTACTTCCAGGATGTTGTTTCTGTACTTTTTCATGTAGCTCTTGCATGTTTCTCTTGTACAGTGCATAATTTGAACTGAGTGGCATCAGATTGAAAGTGCTGCGCTGCGGCTGAAGGCACTGCTTGTCTCTCACAGGGACTGTCAGTGGGTCAAAAAGGGGTTCAGAATACATGGCCATCAGAACCTTTGGCCTCTCTGCAGACCGCACAGCACAGTGTTCACAATTGTCAGTTGTAATTGTGATTCCATGCAAATAGGTGTGATGGGACCCCCCTCCAGGGGTGATGCAGCTTTCAAAAGTATGACAACGTGAATGTAAATGAAAATGCAGTGGTTGCTTGATTCTTAAAACTCAGCACCACTTTCAAATGTCACCAGACACCAATGTAAGTATTACTTGATTATGTAGTTGTTGAGATGAATTATTTCTTTTTTAATTATTTGTTGTGAGAATCTCTATATGTTTCCTTCTCTTGCAACGTGTGTCATTTTTGCAGTATTTATTTGTTTTAATTAGTGTTCCTTTCATATTTTTGGTTTAATTGTTTGTTAGAGTTTATTGTTTAAAGTTATTTATTGGTTGATTTAGAATAGTTTGATTTTTTTAATCAGTTAAGTCCTTCTTTGGTAAACACTAGCTTATGTTTTCTTTTGTAGTATGATATATATTTTATATTATTTATATATTAATATTTTTGTTTATATACATTCATTTATGTTTATGTTTGTGGTTAAATATTTATAGTCAATAATTATGCTTTTATAGTTTTTATTGTATGTGTTTTGGTGTTCAATTTCTTTGGGGTGCGTGTTTAATTTTTGAGTGATATAATATATTTGTATTTAAGTATTGATGTTTATTATAAGATTTGGGTATTTTTTAGGTGATTGTTTGATGTAAAAATAGTTTTTGTGGTGTGTTTTGTAAGGATTTATTAGTTATGTTGGTGATAATATTTTAGGCTAATATGTGGGAATCGATAGTTTTGATGTTATATGTTTATTTATAAGTGATGATATTTGTGTTTCAAATATTTTTGCTATCGATATATGTAAAGATCAGTATTCTTGACAATATTTCTCTGCTTGATATCTGTGATTTTTATAGTTAGGTATAGAAAGTCAATACTTTTTTTCTCTATAATAAATCTCCAATATTTGTGTACTTCGATATATTATTTATTGGATCAATATTATGTCAGTGATCCCCAAAGAATCCAGGTCTGTTAAAACAAATTTCGGAGAGGGTCACCAGAGCAAATTAACAACTACCTTTTTTCCTCTCTCTGTCTTGCTTTGTGCCAAAGTCTGATTATGAATAATGAGTTCCAGTCCAAGCATCTACAGATATTAAGCAAAGCATGTGCCACCTTACTAGGCCTGGGTGTGAAAATCCGCTCTGCTTGTGGAGTTTCTGGTGTTTTTCCCACCTCACGCTCCAGGTAGCGTGTGGAGTTCCGAAAAACTCTGCTTAGTGGAGCAAAGTTTTTTCCTCGCTCACCAATGTTAAGCTGGCTAGTGAGGAAAATCTTACTCCAGACCACCTTCCAGTGAGATTTCTCAATGCAGGCAGTTGCGATGGCTGCAACTGCTCATGTTGAGAAACCTTCCGTTTGCATTGAGGAAACTGCTGCTTGAGTAGAATATCTACTTGAGTGGCAGAAAGAAGCAGTGCCCACTTGCACTGTGCATGGTGCCATTTGTGCTGAGTTTCCAGTGCGGGACAAACACCCAGTGCTAAAAACTCACCGCAAATGTTTTCCACCCAGGCCAATCTTACCCGGAGATCAGGAATCCCCCTACATACAGACAACAGACTGGAAAGCTTTTCTTATTCAGGTATGTGAATTGAGTACAATCCTAGAAATTGAGGAACAAAAAAAGCCTTCATGTTCCAATAATAGGCATGTAAACTTGTTTATTAGCACCAAGGAGACACATGTACTGATAACGTACTGTAGAAGTGAATTTAACATTAATATATTGCAACAAATATTAATTAAAATGAAAAGAAGATACCAAATTTGACAATAACATGTTAAATAATTAGAACAGATCAAAGAATGCCCTCCAGTTGATTCAGCTTTTGATGATTTACCACTTGATAGGCAAGAAGAGGAACTGAAGTTGTAAGTGGCTTATTGGCTGAACACTGCTTTCTCTGTGATCCTTTTCAGCAGAATGATGTTAATGGTTTGTGAAATATAAGGCCCCTAACAAGTGATTTGAGTAATTCTTTACTAAGTGCATCTCCTATTCTTGGAATGTTAGCAGCCTTTTAAATTTGCTGCATATGAATATGTGTTGAGCAGGTACACAATAAAAACATGGTCATCATTTGGGAATCCAGGAGAAGCAGCACCAATCCCTAAATGTTGTCATTTGGTGCTTCTATTGCTGCTCTTGTTACTTTTGACATCAGGGAACATGAAGGCAGCCCCAGGAACAAAATGTTAACAGATCTCAAAGTGCCCTATGCTCGTTCCGTAGTTTCCATTTGTTGCCCTTCCCTTAGCCCCTAGAAGCAAAAATGGACTAAAAGATGATTGGGTGTGTAGGGTCAGTCATGTGAAATCTAAAGGGATCAAAGGAATTTTCATGTCACTTGCATTACCCCTGACATTGGGCAGATAAATGTCCATGGATAAAGACAACATCAATATTACAAACTACACAACACTGGCCTTTTCTCCTGGCATTGAAGGCCCATAGCAGTGATTCAGGAATTACTTTTGTAATATAAAAATGTCCTCAGGTCCTGCAAAAATATTTTGTGAGCCCTGACTGCCACCATATTATTCTCAGGTTCTAAACTGGTAATTGCTATTTTCTCGCAGAGATTCCATGCCCCAATCTTTTACTGTACCTCTACTTGGAGAAATCTAAGTCTTAACTAGACTATGCTGATCTGAAAACCTCCAGATCTTAGAATACCTTAAGAGTTCCCTCTCCCTTTGAGATTATGAGGTTCTGGCTGTGTGCTTCCTCTGAACTCTTCTAACTCTCCAAAACTTCATTCAGCTCATAAATCACATAAACATTTTCTCACAGACTTTTTTAAAAAGTTTGACTGTCAAGACCTTAAGCTCTCTGCCCATTTTGAAAGGGCTTGAAGGATGAATTAAAGATTGAACCCACCAGAGTAGTTAGGCTGGCTTCCTTGAAAAATCTTCTGCAACTGACCATTCAGATAGAGAGTTATCTTCAGGAAGGGAAAATTAACCATCGTAAATATTCCTCGTCAACCCTCTCTGTTAGATCATCATCCTCTGAGCTCATGTCCTATATGCCCTGTTTGCATTCCTGGGAGGTTGGGAAGCTTGCTCCTAGTACAGGGAATAGAGGTGAGTGACAACCAAAAACCTCTGCCTTCACCTATGAGGTCTTCTAATTTCATCTTTTTACCAGTTCTTATTGACTATGGAACCTCCAATATCTAGATGGATATTCAAGGGGCTTCCACACATTAGGTCCCAGTCTGTTAGATACAATTCCAGCTACTGTGGAAGCTGTGGATGGAGGTTTAGCGGGTTCCAGTTTATTTGTGGAGGAAACTCATCCCTTACCTCTCAGGATTGCTGCCCATTTTGAGAATCTCACCTTGGATTTGATTTCCTTCTCTCGTTATCCTATCATATTCGGTATCAATGGGTTAGTCAGTATTAATCACAATATCAACTGGTCTGCAAAAACCTTGTTTGTGGTTACAGTGCTTAGTATGTCTCGTTGTAAAGCTCATTTTCTGTCTTCTACTAAGGGTACCGAAGTTCTTCATAACAGCTCCTATCAGGCAATTGCAAAACTGTCGGAGATCTATGAAATCTATCACAAATATTCTAATGTGTTTGAGGAATCGACTACTGAGGAGTCACCTTCACATCACCCTTTTGATTGATCCATTGACATCTTTTCTTACACAATCTTCACTTATGAGCACATTTTTCTTTGTCTCCCCTGGAATAGAAGACTCTTAAGGGAGAATCTTTGCATTGATTTAAAGAGTGGGTTGACAGCTAAATCAACAAGGAGCCTGCTTGTGTTTTTGTACCTAAGAAGTTTACTTCTGAACTCTGACTTTGCATAAATTATAGGGGTTTAAATCTAGTGACTATCAAGTACCATTATCCCTTGCCCTTCAATTCTTATATCCTATAAATTGTTCAAGGAGTGAAGATGATCCACAAATTGTATTGGAGAGGGGCCAATCAGTTGATCCAGATTCAATCAGCTAATGAGTGGAGAAGGAAACAGCCCTATCTCATCCTCCTCAAACACGAAAGAACACACAAAAGGAGGTAAAGCAAATGTTAGTCACCCTATTTCTGTTTACCAAATGTAATTAAGGAAGGAGCACAAAAGCTTTATGAAAACTGCCCTCACCCAAAAGTTTTGGAATGCTTCATCAAAGGGCTGCTACTGACACCTCTGCGCAACCCAACGCTAGAGGCGGAGCAATAGGGAGGGGTAGAAAATACAAACAATAAAAGAAAAAGGAAAGGACGAGGATCCTACAAAAGTGCAGACTTATAATGGATTAAAACTGGCTATCAGATATCCTCATAATACTTTTATTCCTCGATCCCCCAGTCAGATATAAAAAAGGCAAAAAGATACCTACTGATGGTGGTGGTGTGAGTAAGTTAGGTACTCACCACCCCTCCGTTCTGCATAGAGGTCAACATGTTTCTGACGGTTTTAGGTTCTTTTTTCCGGCATTCGTCAGAACTAAACCAGATCCCTATGCTGCTTTCCCAATCAAAACCCCTCTAGTAAACACACTATACTGGGAACTACTCCACCTGTAAGTCTGGAGCTTTTGGTAACTTTACTCTTCCAATGGTATCTGTGAATAGAAACATAAAAACAGTGAAAACAAACTGTCTGAAACACAGACCATATAGGCATAAAAATAAGGTGAAAGTTTTTGTGCTCACAGTGCTCCATTACATTAAAAACTACCTATTTGGTGCAACTAGGGTGTTTCAAAAGTGGTGAATAATACACCCTTTTTAAAGACAATCGGGCAATCAGTGGCCCTACCAATCATATATATCGCGCACACACTTGGTGGATGACATTATTTCATGCAAATAGCGTGCTATATATGTACACATGCTGATAATGATGAACATCTCCACACACTAAAAGAGATGTTGAGGCACCCTGCCCCTCATATCGTACTCATAGTTTTAGGCATATCAGTAGGTGTGGTCTGTAGGAGAGTCGGATCTGCTTACTATGGTTAGCCCCACTTTTTGCTGGTGTTTCACTGTTTCTCGACTTTAGTGTGGCTGGGGCCCTGCTAATCAGGACCCCAGCCTAACTGCTTCCTCTCTAAAATGATTGCATGTATTTTAGGTACACTCCAGTTTGGTTACTTGGGTACCCTTGTCAGTCCCTAGTATATGGTACCTTAGGGACTAAGGGCATAGGTAGCCCAGAGGCCTACCAGGGGCTGCAGCATGTATTATGCCACTCCTGGGAAGCCTTCCAAAATGACATCACAGGTCTGCTACTGCAGCCTGTGTAAGGTGGCGCATGCACCCCTTACTAAGATATAGGCTACCTATATCTACCTTTAATCACTGACACATATAAACCTATAAGTCACTCCTATGGCAGGCCTTATCAATCCTGAATGCAGAGTGCTTGGCTTTGTGTGAGAGGGTGCCCATGCATGAGCAGGAACCCTCTGCAGCTTTCGGAGTCTATTCTCTGAGGCTGTTCTGTGATGCAGCCAGACCATATACTCTTAAGTGCATTATATCCTCGCTGTAAATGCTAACTTTGTAATGGCTGCATCGAAACATGTCGTGTTTGGTGTCAAACACTTTGGAATCCTACCCCCCACCAGTCCTGGCGGCGGGGGTAGAATTCCACCCTTCTAGAGTGAGAGACATGTACACACTGGTCTAACCGGTAATAGTTTAAAAGAGCCCTAGCATCACAAAATGGATGCTGTAGCCACAGACACGAGTCTGACCTCCTGCTGCTGGACGAAACTCCAGCAGGGGAGGCCTGGACAATAGGTTTCCTATCACAGGGAGGCGTAACCACCTCCCAGACAGGCTTTAGTGTATTGGGGCTGGGTGGGAACACTCAGTGAATGCTTTTCAGACAGTGCTGGTGGCACATTTGGTGTCCCCGTGCATAGTCCAGTTCAAACCGGTTGCAAGGGGCACTCAGTCCCTGCTCTGGTGCAAAACTGGACAAAAGGAATGGGTGTAACCACCCCTCTTCCCAGACACTCCCATAGGTGGGTCCCCAGAGTATGTCCAACCCCCTTTCTTAGTATAAGTATTGGACCCCACTCCTTAGGACTTCAGATTACACCTGGACAAAACTCTGCAATATATATCCTGGAACTTCGACATTTTACATCGACTAGAAGACGGAAGAATCTCCCTTGGGGTCAAGGAGTGACTCCCCTGTTCAAACAGGCACCAAAGAAGCATCTTGCCGGTCTGCATTTCCAAGGCTCCCACTGGATCCCGTTGGATTTGTGACTCAGGACATGGACTTCCAGACTTCTCAGAGGCCGACACGAGATCCCAGCAAAGCTGAGACCCGCAGTCCTCACGAGTGATGTGGGACCGGAACTCCTGGACACCGTGCACATTTGCTAGTGCATTTACTTCCCAAGCTTTCCCGAAGTTATGCATTAGGCTACTTGCAGTACAAACCCCGAGTACCATCTGCACTGAAGATTGTGGGCCTACACTCCACGAGTGTTCCGTGGGCCCACTTCTAGCATTTCTACTCGGTGCCCCTTCTCGATCTCCAGATGTGCCCTGACTCCCCTCCAAAGGGTGAGTCTCTCAGACCTTGCTGGTCTGCACCAAAGCCAATCCATGCTTTCTGCGTGGGTTGCTGTTGCCAAGGCTTGTTGGGTCCAATCTGGAAATCAACACCGCAGCACTCGACATCCTTTGTGGGACAGCTCGACTCCAGCTCCTGGTCATCCTCGAAACCTCTTGGTCCTCGTGGCTGAAGAGTCAAGCTTCACCTTCTTCACCTGAAGTGGTTGTTACCACTAGATGTCCTGAGGCATGAGTTGGTGTTGGGGTGACAGTAACAGGGTACTTTTATCAACATCATGTATTATCGATCTTAGTATTTTAAGACATCATCCTGGGGAATAGTACCCCGCAATTACGAAACCAAGTATGAATATGTATTCAATGTACATTGATCTTCTTCACAGAGTGTGATTGCAGGGGGTCGACCTCTACTCCAGCGCCAGTTTTATCTCTTCGAGATAAAAATGTCTCCGCATTTAATTATGCAGACGACATCCAGTTAGTCTTTAACATCGACTCCTCTGACCAGTCAGTCTCCGAATTTCAAGCCATCCTTGGCCACATCAGTAATTGGATGGGGGCAAACCACCTGAAACTCAACCCCGACAAGACCGAATTGGTTCTTGTAGGAGGCCCTTCCAAACCCTGGAACTCTAATTTCTGGCCCTCCAGCCTGGGCCGTCCTCCCCGCCCTACTGATTCGGCAAAAAGTCTGGGGGTTATCATCACCAAAGACCTCTCGATGAAGCCCCAGATAAATGCCACTGTTTCTTCTTGCTTTTTTCAACTCCGTAAAATTCGGAAAATTGCGCGTTTTCTCACCACCGAAGCTCTAACCTTGGCCCTTCTGGCGTTAGTAATTTCCAGAATTGACTACGCCAATTCCTTGTATGTTGGCATCCCTGACTACCAGCTCAAACGCTTGCAGCTTGTTCAGAACCAGGCGGCTCGCCTCATCTTCCATCAACCAAGGCACCACCACACCCGCCCCCTGCTAAAATCCTTGCACTGGCTCCCCGTTTCTGAACGCTGCAAATTCAAGTTAGGCTGCCTCATCTTTAAATCTCTTGTCGGCCTTGTCCCCTCGTTCATTTCCTCTCTCATTCACCCGTATGTCCCCTCCCGCAATCTGCGCTCAGCTCATTTGGCTCTTCTCAAAGTCCCCAAAGTCAAGCGCAAGAAATGGGGCGGTTTAAGGTTCTCGTTCCTAGCTCCATCTCTCTGAAACTCCCTCCCCCTGGACATAAGATTGGCTTCTCCCTACACCCACTTCAGATCCCTCTTCAAGACTCACCTATTCCGCTCGGCGTACAACTAAACTAAATTTCCTTTTTTCCCAGTTTTCTCCTTCCCTCTTCACCCTTACTCTTCCCCTTACCCTTGCCTCCCTCTCACTCCTCAGGCAGTTGCTTTCCGTCCCCTTCCTCAGCGCCAAGAAACTGTATAGTGTACGCCGCACTTTACAAATGCTTTTCACAACATCTCACAACATAGGCTACTTGTAGTACAAACCCCGAGTACCATCTGCACCGAAGATTGTGGGCCTACACTCCACGAGTGTTCCGTGGGCCCACTTCTAGCATTTCTACTCGAGGCCCCTTCGCGATCTCCAGATGTGCCCTGACTCCCCTCCAAAAGGTGAGAATCTCAGACCTTGCTGGTCTGCACCAAAGCCAATCTTTGCTTTCTGCGTGGGTTGCTGTTGCCAAGGCTTGTTGGGTCCAATCTGGAAATCAACACCGCAGCACTCGACATCCTTTGTGGGACAGCTCGACTCCAGCTCCTGGTCATCCTCGAAACCTCCTGGCTGAAGAGTCAAGCTTCACCTTCTTCACCTGAAGTGGTTGTTACCACTAGATGTCCTGAGGCATGAGTTGGTGTTGGGGTGACAGTAACAGGGTACTTTTATCAACATCATGTATTATCGATCTTAGTATTTTAAGACATCATCCTGGGGAATAGTACCCCGCAATTATGAAACCAAGTATGAATATGTATTCAATGTACATTGATCTTCTTCACAGAGTGTGATTGCAGGGGGTCGACCTCTACTCCAGTGCCAGTTTTAGCATTCACCTTAATGAATTCGGTAAGATGGACAGAGTGATGTACCATGTTGGACTGAGATAGACTGCACATACTGATATATCTAAAATTATGAGTACGATGTGGGGCAGGGTGCCTCAATATCTCTTTTAGTGTGATTAGGTGTTCATCATTATCAGCATGTGTATATATATGGCACGCTATTTGCATGAAATAATGTCATCCACAAAGTGTGTGCGTGATATATACGATTGGTAGGGCCACTGATTGCCCAAATGTCTTTAAAAAGGGTGTATTATTCTCTACTTTTGAAACACCCTAGTTGCAACAAATGGGTTGTTTTTAATGTAGTGGAGCACTGTGAGCACACAAACTTTCACCTTATTTTTTATGTCTATATGGTCTGTGTTTTGGACAGTTTGTTTTCACTGTTTTTATGTTTCTATTCACAGTTACCATTGGATGAGTAAAGTTACCAAAAGCTCCAGACTTACAGGTGGAGTAGTTCTCAGGATAGTGGGTTTACTAGAGGGGTTTTGATTGGGCAAACAGCATAGGGATCCGGTTTAGTCCTGACGAATGCCGGAAAAGAACCTAAAACTGGCAGAAACATGTTGACCTCTATACAGAATGGAGGGGTTTTGAGTACCTAACTTACTCACACCACCACCATCCGTAGGTATCTTTTGACCTTTCTTTACATCTGACTAGGGAATCGAGGAATAAAAGTATCATGAAGATATCTCATAGCCAGTTTTAATCCATTATATGTCTGCACTTTGTAGGATCCTTGTCTTTTCCTTTTTCTTTTATTGTTTGTATGGTCTAACTCTCCCTATTGCTCCGCCTCTAGCGTTGGGTTGCGCAGAGGCGTCAGTAGCAGCCCTATGATGAAGCATGCCACAACTTATTGCGGGTGAGGGCAGTTTTCATAAAGTTTTTGTGCTCCTTCCTTAACTAAATTTGGTAAACAGAAATAGGGTGACTAACATTCGCTTTACCTCCTTTTGTGTGTTGTTCAAACAGCCATAAACAGCCCTGAAAGCCAAATGGATAGCAGTCCAGGAGCTGAGAACCGGATAGCACAACTTCACGAACCAGCGACTGCATCCTCTGATCATGTGACAGTACTTCTCTTTTGTCTAAGGCTAATTCAGAAAAAATAGGCGATTAGCGTTTCTGTAGGGATTTCCAATGACCTTATCCAGTGGAGCAGAACGCCTCCTCAAAATAGGCAACATTCATTCCAGAATGGAATGCATAAATATGCATTGTGAGCATTAACCTTTTTTTTTGTGACTTGCTGTTTGTAAGATGTTCAGTCAGGGGACCTCAGCTGTGATTACTGAAAAATAATGTCCTCCCCTTTTGACAGGTATAATGCAAACTTGGGAACTGTAAACAATCCCTTAGTAAACAACGCGTGGCATCCATCCTGACCTGAACATGTGACTTTCTTGTGTGGTGAAAAGTAATTATGAAGCACTTGTGCTGGCCTTCCCTCGAGTCTCTAGTGGTGCTGGGTAATTCTGCCAGTGAAGCGGCAGAATTTATTACTAATTTTGTGTTATGAGAGTAATGCAGAATTAATATTTCCTCCAATTCTGCCTTCCTTTTCTTTTTTCCCATTTGAAACCTTATTTACACCATAGAGGCAATCAAGTTAAAAAAAGACTCTCTCCCATTCCAGTTGATTGACAACTAAAATATGATCTTCTGGAGATTTGTGACTCCCAATATTTTAAAGGAAACCTCAATATCTTATAGATTGGAATTATTCCAACGATTGTGACAACCTGGGGTTGTCGAGTGCACTAACCGGGTGGACACCGGATGGAAGTCCTCCACAGATTTGTGATAAGGGTACCAGTGCTCTTTTTTCCCTTTCAGGTGCATCCCACCTTAAATTGACTGGTGTGGTCTGATTTCCAAAGGCACATATACTTCTTCTCTAATTTTAGGCTCAAGTTTGTCTCCCCTTGTCCTTGTCCCCTGGTCCTGAATTACCACAGTCGAAACACGGTGACCTTACCAGATGAGGAGTCCCATTGTAATATGATTTCTGATGCATCACTTTTAATTTTAAAAGGAATAAAGGAATTTGATCTCTGTTGTTCTTGTGGAAGACAGTAACTACCACAGGGTGGATTTTACATTGGACTCATTTTTATTACCATCACCGTTAAGAAAATAAAGACAGAACACAAAAATATGAGCCTTTCTCAATAAAGACTTTTGAAAGACTTTTTGAATTTTGTGTATTGTATTTCAGAAGATAGATATTTCTATATCGGTTTTTTCTGTTTGACATTAAGTGTTTTTGTTTTGGAATGTATGCAAATATTGGCATAATTTTAAGTCAGATAAATGCTCTTCTTGATTACATCTGTTTTCCAGTGGGAATTCTTATTCCATTGTGGTTTAAATTGTTGAATTTATCCCTGCTGTACTTGATTGTTCTTTGTTCCTTATGCTATTCGCCTAAGACACACGAGGTTATATGGGTGAATCCCCATTTGTAAAACATTCCAAGTAAGCAGCAGCCAAAGTTCATGCTCTTCTTTAGGTTAAAAGATTATATTCCAAATTATCTTGTAATCTCAGAGGCACTAAGACGAGGCAGAGTTTAAGTGTGCTCCCTTTCCCTTGGTTGCACTGTACTCGGGCATGCTTGGTGATGATTCTGCTGCGGCTCTTCGCTCTTGTTAAAACTTCACCTTCCTCTAGTTTAAGGGCGCCATGGAATGCTAACTAGGCACAATGTTCTATTCCTGTCCATCTCGGACGATACACAGGAAATCGAGTGGCTCTTTTCCTTCCTGAGTGCTTGAATATGGTAATGTGGAATGCAAGAAGATTTAAATGGAACCTGGCAATTTTAGATACTGCCTGGTAAATAATTTTTATTGACAACAGAGTAAGGTTAAAATGTATGTATGGTTTATGTTCCTATGTGTTTGAAGCATATGATTATCAGTTGTTTTTCCTGCCTCATTCACTATTTATTACCCTGTTCAAGATTGCTGAACCATTTCCTGAATTATGGCACTTTCTACTTTGCTCTATAAAAGGAAAGTCCATTTTGAGTCCTGTTGTCTCACACTTGTTTCTGCTAGATTGTTTACTCTCCGGAGCTTGTGGGACCCCCGCCCTTTCCTTTTATTGTTTTTTATTCTCCCGCTTGTTTGCATTGTTTCTTGGCCTGGTCAGCTGGTAGGATTTTTCTGGCCTCCTTATTTTCCCTTGCTTGTTAATATTATTTCTGCAGCATTGCTAGACTTCTAGTACAATCTTGCACTAGCTGGGTAGATAATAGGCTGTAACATACAGACCAAAAAGACTTTCAAGCACCACCAAGAACACCAGCTCTTGCGAGGTACAGTTTTTTAATTCTAGAAAATATTGCTAATTTAAAATCAGTTATCACTTTCACAGGACTTTGCACATTGTTTTTCCTTAATTACAGATAGGAATGTATAGTAGGTAAGGAAGAGGATTATTTGTCAGATAGTAAAGCATAGATTAGCAGTCTTGAGTTCTGGTTATTTTTGCATGAATAGCATATACTCAGGTAGATGTATGTAATGTTGTCTTAAACATGGCATCCATCATCCAAATTTCAATATTCCTGAGTATTACTAGCTTGTAAACAGTGGTAAGTATTAGTATTTTTGGAAGGGCTTTCATTATCATATATTGGAAAGGGTTGGAGGGTATTATTCTGTTTTAGATACGAAGGTCTAAGTATGTCGCTAAATGTTTTAGATTGCGGTGGAAGAGATTTACTTGCCTGTTTTTTTCTACTAACCAGTCAATTTAAATTTGGGATAGTGGGTGGTCTCTGGTAACAAGTGTAGGAATGTGTGTCCTTATCCTCCTTAACGTTGACTCACAGGCCTCACAGGATATGCTTGCTAAATGCTCTGATTTATTGGTCAGGGGCAATTACTACCAATTCTGTTGCAGAGGAAGAGTGGTTATTTTTTGTGCTTTTTCAACTTGATGTCAAATAGTGTTTGTACTGCCTTTGCAAGAGGGTGAGTAGTAATTTACACACATCCAGTGGGCCCTTGATTCAATATTTCTGTCCTTGCAAAAAACATACCCATTTAGTTTCAATATCATATATCCCCTATTCCAAAGGACAAATAGTCAGAGGGACACACTTTCCATTGTGTTCCTGTTAGTGTGGAAAACAGCTAACTTGTTTTAATCTTTTTATAAAAAGTGTTTTAGCTTGTTTATTTTTTATTTTTTGAATGACCTCCCGTTCACAAATGATGGTTTCGAGTAGCAAATACAAGAGAAATGTATTTGTTTTTATTATTTATGTATTTTATTTGTAGAGATTTATATAGCGCAAACTTGACCCAAAGGCATCAGAGTGCTTCACAAAAGTTTGCATAGTAGTAGTTATAGGGTTGCAGATTGAGGTAGACATAGAGGCCAAACAAAGGCTGTACGTGAGTGAAACATAAGACGGCATGAATATCAGTAGCTAGCACAGTTTTTGAAGTAGTATTTTTGTGTTTTATTTTCTTAAAGATCAGTTTATTTTGCTTTTGTTTCCTCCTGTCCTCCTGCAATGCAGAAGATTTTTTTGGTAAATCTTAGTCTGATGAAGTGTATGAAAAAAATATTCAAAAATATTTTTGGGTTATTTTGTTAAAACAGTGCAATCAAGATTTGTTTAGATGCATATTTGTGCCTAATAATTTAAATACATGCACATTTTGCTGCTGTGATTCGTAAAATAACTTGAAAACATTAAATGATTTTGTATTTGTGAGTTTATTACCTTTCCAGAATATTCTGTTTTCCTACTGTTCTATTTTATGAATATGAAGTTACTTTCTGTTACGTTTGTCTTCTGGTTGTTGTTTGATATTAAATCTAGGTGGAGAAATGTCTGTTTTTAAAAAGAAGCGCTACTTGAATGAAAACAGTCCATTTTTTGGTGTTTGCCTAGAGGTGAAATATAGGATTTGTATCATGCTGGTGAAAATGAAAAGAGTAGTTAACACATGATTGTTATGCTAATTTATGGAGAAAACGAAGAAGATTATCACGTTAGACTTATATACACATTTTTCAACCTAAAAAAACCCAGTTTATTTGGGGGTGAAAAATGTTAATAATGCTTTGTTTTCAAGATACGTTTATGAAAATATTTATAATAATCACGTAGTATTTTTTCAAGGTCTTCTAATGGAGGAGTAATGATTTAATTTCGAATATCACCTAAACATTAAATAAAAGGTGAACCGAATTATTAAAGGACAGTTAAAATTACATACTGATTTTATTTTTTGCATACCCTGTAACATAAAGATAGTCATTATCATTGTTCAAAAAAGGTACTTCATTGCAAATATTTATTTTATTGCTCGTTATTTTTACCTGAGGAAGAAGGGATGACAATATGCCACAACCTTCTTCCTTTATGGTGATGAGTACATTTTTATTTTTTTCCCCACATAAAAAAGGAATTTCCTGACATAAAAATCATTTGGCTATTGTCTAATAATATATATACAATCCTGTAACTTTGAAACTGAGTTTTGGCTATATATATATATAAATTTCTAAGGACATATACTTGGATAGCATCAGAAGATACCATGACATGATTAAGATATGGCTTGACAAGTCTATGCTCAGTATGGAAGAGTACCTGTTCCTCCGCTGCTTGAATCCGGTGGCTCCTACATTTTACCATATCCCCAAAGTCCACAAGGACATTCAACACCCCCCGGGTAGACCTATTGTTTCTTCCCAAGGGGGATTAACTGAACATTTATCTATTTTTGTTGACTCCTTTCTTTTTCCTTTAGTAAAAACCTTACCGGCGTACATCAAGGATTCACAAGACTTTTTAAAGCGTATTGAGAAACAACAATGGAATCCTGACTTTAAACTTATTGTGCTAGATATCACTAGCCTGTACACCAGGATAAGACACGAGCATGGCTTAGAAGCCGTAGCCTATTTTCTAAAGAGAAAACCTCTGAAATTTATGGAACATAATGCCATGATCCTTCAATTTACTGAGTTCTGCCTTAAAGCCAACATTTTTGTTTTCGGTGACGATTTTTACCATCAAAGGTCCGGTAATGCGATGGGCACCTGTTTCGCCCCCAGTTACGCGAATTTATTCGTGGGCTGGTGGGAGAAGCAGGTGTCCAGAACACCCGGACCGATTGATTATAACAGGGCGGTCAGTTGGTACAGGTACATAGACGATCTTTTTATTATTTGGGATGGTTCCTTTGAGACAGCCTCTACCTTTATTGATAACCTGAACAAAAATACCATCAATTTGGAATTCAGTGGTGTAGTTAGTGCTGAAACTGTTAACTTCCTTGATCTACAGGTCAGGATAGTGGATAACCAATTATCTGTATCACTGTACCGCAAACCCACAGCCGGATATTCGATCCTGCATTCTACCAGTAATCATCTTCCCGGGCTAGTAAGAAGTATCCCGTATGGAGAATTCTTGCGGCTCAAACGAAATAGCACCAGGGTGGACGATTTTGAAAAGGCAGCCAAAGATAGCATCAGTAGATTTGTAACTAGAGGGTATAATAAAGCATTCCTTGAGAACACTCTACAGCGAGTAAGGAATATACCCAGGGCCACTCTATTCAAAGAGGACGAGCGAGCTGATACACAAGAAAAGAAAAAGAAAAGCAAGAAAAGTAGAATGGATGAGTGTGATACCAACAAGTTTAGAATGGTGACTACCTTTTCAAATGGTGCCAATCAATTGAAGCATATCTTAAGAAAAAATTGGCACATTTTGAAAACGGATCAAGTGATTGGTCCAGATATTCCTCCTGCCCCTCTAGTAACTTTTAGAAAAGCAAGATCTTTAAGGGACAGTTTGGTTCATAGCCATCTATCTACTAGCCCCAAGGTGATGGGAACCCTAAGGGATCTTAGGGGTTTCTTCCCATGCGGCAAATGTAAAGCCTGTGTAGGCAGCAGAAGGACATTGACCTATCAGGTTATTGGTCTTAAGAATCCTCGACCCATTAAGAAGTTCATTACATGTAACACAAACTATGTAGTTTATTGCCTGGAATGCCCGTGTGGCCTACGGTATGTGGGCAGCACGATTCATTGTGTTAAGATTCGCATCCTGGAGCATATGCGAGCGATAGCTAAGAATGATGTCACCTACTCTGTCGCGAGACATTACTCTGAAAAACATAATAGCAATAGGGAGCTATTACGCTATTATGTTTTGGACCAAGTCCCCATAAGTATCAGGGGTGGGGATAGAATCAAACAACTGCGCAGGCTTGAGTCACGTTACATTATAGATTTGGGAACAAAAAATCCCGTTGGCATGAATGTGGGCGAGGAATTATCGGTTCATCTTGGTGACTAAATAACTATAGAAATATTAATAGGTTAGAAGTATATGGCCTAACTATAGAGATCAGGTATACAAAATTTTGTGAGATGTTACATTTATTTAAGTGGTACTGTTTCTGTGTGATGACTGCTAACGTATCTCTTTTTGTATTTATAGAATGATTGTGATAGAGGCTTTTGTATAGGGGTCATATATTTGCTTGTAGGTACAGTGATAACAATGAGGTTCAGGCCGATACACGGCGTTATGTCAGTAACTTTTTTCCATATATTTGCCAATTGATTTACAGTTGCAAGCTGCTCCTCTGCAATGGAGGAATATCTCCTCTTTCTGTTTCACTACCGATCTTGCAATGACGGTAGCCGATACACGGCTCAATTATGGTCAAATTTGTGGGACTTCATGTGCCGATACACGGCGTAATAACTGCAGAGTAAATGTACATATCGATGCAAGCAATTGTCTTTTAAAAATGAAGACTAACATTGGGGACCTATTTATGGTATAATGTTTATCAATTTGTAATTTGTATTTATACATTTTAACAATTGTCTCTCCCAATGTGGCGGCTGATTTCCAAAGGTGATTGCCTCATTTTGTTGTCCCATTTTGATGTCCATGTGAAAGAATACCATGTGACTCTTGGTTTGCCTCTTTAAATATGCCGTTTTTTGGCGCGAATTTTGTAAAACATTTGATTAAGGCATCGCCGAAACGCGTCATGTTTTCTCATGCTCGCAAATGCAATAAATGACTAAATAATTGCAGGAGTGTCCCGTTGAGTGCTTTTCCAAGTTCCTGAAAGTGACTGGGAGTGAGCGCGCATTTTAAAACGCGAATGCACCTTCGCGTTTCAAAGCACCCGTCTACTGAGTGCGCTGGTTTGAAGGTGCAGACGGAGCAATGATATATATATATATATATATATATATTGGTAAGTTTTGTCTTTCTTTTTGTTTTAACTAGGGTGTTCATACCTTTTTAACTGTAAGAGGCACCATCTGTTGAGCTTTGCAGAAGTTCTGTGTTTCCCCACAGACACTGGACTACACAAACAATGGTGGACGGCCTCTTTTAACATTTCTACAGGTTTAGGTTTCACTATAATTTTAAATACAAATTGTTCAAGAATATATGATTTTTTTTTAAATTATGTATGACTAAAATGATTGCCCTCATTACGATGTTGGTCGGAATCATTAACACCAGACACCGCATAGGTCATGGGACCGACCAACACCCAGTCAGCACATTAGGATGCGACCAAACAATGTTCAGTCACATGTCTGGTCGTAGTTCATGATCCCAAGGTAAAATGGGAGGTGTGGTTCATCCCTACACCTGTGTGGGTGCAGGGATCAACAGAGGGGCACCACAGGTGCCCACCCAGCCTCCAACCGGCTGTGCACCCAAGAGGGCCCTGCCAAGGGCCCCCAAAGACACTTACCAACTGGTTTCCGTGTCGGTCAGACTGGCAAGGAAACTCTTTCGGAAAGCATCATCGTGATCTCAAGGGTGGGCCTTACCACATTACGACTGGTGGATGGGCTCTCTGAGCTGCCGGAAGCCAGCCGGAATAACCGTTGGATTTCTTTCTGACTGCCCTCATCCAAATGAGATGGTCATAAAGGAATCCGAACAACCCATTATGATGTGGCTCGGAAGGCTCCAACCATTGGTCAAAGCCTTCCGATCCACATCGTAATCGGCCCCTTAATTACATTTCAAATTAACCCTGTTTTTGATTGTCTTGCCCTAAAAAGGTCAGTCGCCATCTTGGTGTGGGCAAGTCCAAATCTGAAAAGAAAACTGTCTAATTCTTCACCATTCATAAAATAATGTTCATAACAACCAGAAGAAAATTGAAATGCTGAGCATCATAGCATACACTAAATAAAGATGCGAATTGTAAAGCACATATTCATAGAAGTAAATGTATCTGCTGGGGAAAGGTTTCTGCTGTATAAAGCATGGAGTAAAGGCAGTGTGAAGACATGCAGAGTGAAGTTTGATATTTGATTTGTTCTGAGTAGGTTCATAGAGGGGCTTCTGTATTTGATAAATTAGCACAATTAACACATTAATTGTAAAAATATTTAACAAATATAACTCATTTTGGTTCACCATAGACACATTGTAAACACTTTTTTACAGCTGGAATTCATGCTATCACTCTAAAATGAGGTCGGTTCCTTTGACCCCTTGTGACTAGTCCTGTTGAGGAACCAAAAGCACGGTTTGAAGGCATCTTTGACTGCCACAAACGTGGCAATGTGGCTGCTTATCCATACATTCCAAATAGAGTTTGTGGTATAATGAATTGACTTTACATCATCAGTAATACTTTAGACCAACACAGTCTGTTCTACCTGTCTCAGATACACAAGTCTCCAAACATATTTTACTGGGTTTATCATGTACTATGATACCAAGGGAAATAAATTGTCTGTAGTTCCATATCCCTTGTACACTGCAGGCATGCTACGTGGTCCCTAATACTGTCAAAATTGTTCAATTAATGGGTAAAAATACAATAATTTCAATACATATCCCAGTGATAGCCATGCCCATTTCATTAACAACATTTCCATAATAGACCGTGTATGGCTATTTTGCAATCAAAATCACATTTTCATCCCTAAACACCATGTATTTGTTTTTACAAATAAAGTGGAGTCTCAGGAAATTGACCAAAGATAATTTGGCCCTTTTTGAATGATATCCATGCTTGTTAAGTTATCTAATTTGACTCCCTCAAAGGCAGCTGGGTATTTAATAGGGTATTGATGAATATATTACAGGACTTGTTCTTCAATGACATGGGAAAATAATTCTGTGGAATAGTTTTGCATCCTTTTTGGGGGCTGAAAGAATTAGTAACTTCTAACTTTCTTGGAATTGTATTACTATCACCAATTGCATTGCTGATTTTGATGAGTCTTCAGCCAAATATATAGATGAGATAGAAGTATATCACTCTGTACAGTGTCAAGTCCTGGAGTTCTGTTTAGTTCCAATGCTAGAAACACATTTGACTAAGACAAATTCACCTTCAGCACATTTGTTGTGATGGGACATAGGTCGGCAAGCAGTATTGTGCTGCATTTTAGTTAAATCAGCTTTTTCATGTGGGCAACTCCAGATCCTCTAAGCTCCCTATCATCTTAAAGGTCTCCTGGGGATTCATCTTCTCTCCTGTTTTCGTCAAACTCTCCATGGTGGGTCTTGGTTCCCCTGTACTCACTGCTAACAGGATTAAAAATCACCAATAAGATGATGACACAGAAATCTACTCAAATAAGATATCCATTGTTAGAAATTGGGTTACTAGTTGACTAGGGTGTAAGCCCTGGTCAAGTAGCTACCACAATCCTAGTTAGGGTAACCTGTGGTCAACTCCCTGGTAGCTCGGCACAGAGCAGTTAGTTTTAACTTAGAGGCAATGTTTAAAGTAAACTTCAAACTGTAAAACAGAGATAACACAACCCAAAAAGATCCCACACCAGGCCAGAAACATAGAGCTTAATTTAATGAACAAAACAAGTCAAAAACAACAAAATTTCCATCAAATGAATCAGTCACGAATTTTCAAAAAATAAACTGCAATAAAGTGCTTGAAAGCAAAAACCAGCAAGTGGGGACAGCTGGTTGTGGTGGACTGGGTCAAATTCAATATTTTAAGCCAAATGCGATGGAGTGTGGGTCAAATGCAGTCCTAGATTTTTCCTGCTGAAGGTTTACCGACTCAAGTTTTGTGTCAAGAGTCCTGTTCGGACAGGCGGGCTGGAGCCTCGCATTGGCAGTCCATGTGGGTGATTGATGATTGCTGTGCTAAATGGCTCACACTGATTTTCCATGCAAGCGGTATGGTTCTGGTGTAAACAGGCCAGTTTGCAGTCATGAAGAGCCCAAAATTTATAATCTAAGAGCTTGAGAGCCACACCGAGGGCCAAGGTCCTGAGAGGTACCTCCTAGGGGACATGGCAACCCTTTCCTCCCCCTTATTCTTGGACCTGACTATGTCTCTTTTTGCCTTCCCCTCTTTCTCCTTGGGGTCACTTCCAGGTACCTTCTTTTGCATCCTGGTGCTGATCCATTGGTCTCCCTCCTTAGCAAGCTCCCTGGGTTCAGTGAGCTTACTATCAATCAGTTATTAGCACAGATCTGGAAAACAAAGACTGAACATGTGCCCCCTTGCAATAAAATTGTACAGTCCCTGATATTCCTTCATTTTACTGCCCTTCAACCAACCATCTAGTGCCTTGCAAAAGTAATCCACACAATCCAACCACGTCTGTTGGACTAGTTTCTACAGTCCCTCAATGTCTGTCTGTATTTTGTTCGGGGTCTGATCGTACTTCCTGACAAGGGCTTCTTTTATGGGGAGATACCTCATCCTATCTCCCTTCTCTAGGGCCAGTAGGGTGTCCCTCCTTTACTAGGGATATGTCTACGCTGACTACCTCCTCAATGTTCTTCAGAGATCTTGTGCGTCCTTAAGGCAACCTCATAATCCTCAAACCACTTGTCAACATCATCCCTTACAACAAGGTCAGGCACCAGACCTTTTAGAAAGTGGGCCTTCGTATCTCCAGAGGGCATTGTAGAAATTCTGCCACTATAACTGCTGGACTGTCTGGCCTTATGTCCAGCTCCTTAAGGCTCCTCTCATGAGCCATATGCTACAAGATAACATTCTCCTCCATATGCCAGTTTCTTTCCCATGGCTAGTCTCTTTTTTTCCATTTGGAGCTTAGCCTTAGTCATCTAGCCTGTACTCCCTCTCTGCCTTCCTTTTCACAAGCTCACATCATTCAATATTCAAAACAAGACCAAAACAACAAAATTCCAATCAGTAAAACCAGAGGGCCCGATTCAGAGAATTAAGTTAAGACAAAATCCTAAACGTACTACTTTTAGTATTCACAGAATGCACTTACTACTTTTGGTATTCACAGAATGGATTTACAACTACTAACTTTACGTCCGCACTCGGGCTGGAAATTCCGGCCCGGAGGTGGAGCTTCCGGCCCAGAGGCGGAGCTTCCGGCCCGGAGGTAGAGATTTCGGCCATGGCTAAATCTCTGCCACCGGCTGGAATCCACACCTCCGGGCCAGAAGCTCTGCCTCTGGTTTGGAAGCTCCGCCTCCAGGCCGGAATCTCCGGCCCGAGTGTGGACGTAAAGTTAGTAGTCGTAAATCCATTCTGTGAATACCAAAAGTAGTAAGTTTAGGATTTTGTCCTAAGTTAATTCTGTGAATCGGGCCCTGTGTTTTGAATTTTTAAAGCATAGAGGGGCATATGTATGAAGCCCATTTTCCGTTCGCAAACAGACCGATTCTCAGAATCGGCCCATTTGCGAATGGGAAAAAACCTTTTGGGATGTATCATCCCAAAAGGCCCTCGCAAAAATGGGAATCACAAAATTTGCGATTCCTTATTTTGCGAAAGCATTTAAGGAATCGCAAATTGCGATTCCTTATATGCGATGTAAAAAGCACCCAAGTTGCGCAATTTCTCCTTAAGAAATCGCAAATTACCACCAACTTCATGTTGATGGTAATTTGCAACTTCTTTGAAAAATTCACTTTTTTGCATTTTTCGAAGTGCCATGTGGCGCACATACATGCCCTTAGGGCATGTATGTGTCCCACATGTGCACACATGCACAATTAAGGGGTGCAACAGGGTGTCCTTTTGACACCCTGGCACCCTTAAAATTGCATTCTCAATTTGCGATTTTCTAATTCTAATTTTCTTGGCCCATAGGAATGAATGAGGAGGTATTTCTTAATTGCAAATTGCAATTTGCGATTCGCAATTAAGGAATATGTAGGATTCGCAAAATTATTTGCAAATCCTATAAAACATAGCGTTTTGCGATTCTCAAATAGAGATTCTCTAAAAGTCGCTATTTGAGAATCGCAAATGTATCCTTTGATACATATGCCCCTTAGTGAATCTAGCACCACAAAGCGCGAACTCAGGAAATCTGGTCGTGCTGGATTGGGTCAAATCCAGGTCAAATTTTAAAGTTCAGGCTCACTGCGATGGAGAGTAGGTCAGATGCAATCCCAGTTTAGCCCTGCTGAAGGTTTAAGTTCTCAAGTTTTGTGCCAAGAGTCTTGTTCTCGTTGGAGAGGGCCACGAGGAGCAAGGAGAACATCATGGGAGGTTGTCTGCATGGCCCAAACATCAGACCGGGCTTCAGTCAAGCAGGCTAGAACTTCACATTGAAGGTCCCCCACAGGCGGTCCATGCTGCTGTGTGAGATGGGCTGTCAGCGTCTCACACTGATTTTCAATGTGATTGGCGCTGTCTCATTGCAAACTGGCCTGTTCACAGTCGCAGAGAGCCAAAACCTTGATTTTAGAGCCTGTGAGCCACACCAAGGATTCAGGACCTGAAAGACACAATTTGGGAGTCTGAAACGTGCTGTATCTGGGTCCAGGAGCTGTTTAGGGAGCCTTGTGTGACCCTGAGGCTCAGATAAAGAGGCCAGCAGACTAGCCCTTGGAGTCAATCTGGAGTCGTGGATTCATGATGAGGTTGCAGGTCAAGTTCCTCTTTCCCAGGCAAGGAGGGCAGCAGGTCAAGCACAGCATGGCAGCAGTTACTTTAGAACAGTAGTCCAGTAGAGTGGCTGTCCTTGCAGCAGCACAACAGTTCTTCTTCTTGTGAGAGTATTCACAAGTCCAGAAGTGTATTGAAGAGTTGGTGTCTGGGGTCCTCTTTTTATACACTGGTGCCCTGGTTCTCGGAGGTCGGGGACATTTCTAGATAGTGGCTTTTAAGTGCATGGAATCTCCTGCCTCACCTGCCCTGGCTTCAACCTGACTGCATTAACAATGCAGGGTCATTAGGCCCTTTGTGTGAAGGCAGAGAACAGGCTATTCAGTTGGAAATGGGGTTGTGCTCAGTTTCACCTCCATCCAGTCAGCAGATTGCCCAGCCAGGCACACCTAATCCCCCTATTCTGTGTCTGGGTAGAACTTGCAGAGTCTAACTGTCAGTTACCCCAAGCCATGTGGCCCAAGACAGGCTACAGGCACAAAAGGGCTTAGGGCACAAAAATGCCAACTTCCTAAAAGTGGCACTTTCGAAATTGTAATTTAAATTCCAATTCCAGAGGCACAAAAAAATAAAACGGCACCTGGTTCCATTTGGAAATTACATTTACATAATGTAATAAGGTAACTGCAATATCATTCTATGGGAGTGCTAGTCCTCACAATAGAAAACATGGTGTTGATACTTTTTGACTACCAGGATAGGTAAAACTTAAAAGTACAACCTTTCAAATACACAGCACCCTGTCCTATGGGCTACCCGGGGCCTAACTTAGGGGTGATTTATATGAAGTAAAAGGATAGTTTAAGGCTTTGCAAGGGGGTTTAAATGTCAAGTCAATATAACAGTTTAAAGCTGCATTCAGGTTACAATGGCAGGCCTGCGATATGTTTTACAATGCTACTCAAGAGGGTGGCTAAATAGGTGCTGCATGACCACTGGTAGAATTGAATTTACAGGCACAGAGTATATAGGATACCAATCTACAAGGGACGTATAAGCACATTAAATATGCCAATTAGATATAGGACTATTTAACCATGTTTAGGTGAGTGAGCACAAGCTCTTTAGCCATGTTTGGCAGTGGTAACGTATGCAGAGTCCTAAGGCAAACAAAAAAAGTACAGCAAAAGGAAGGAGGTGAGGCAAACATGTTTTGGGGAAAACCATAGCAAAACTTCCCTTACATAAAGGGCATCTGAGAATGTGGGAATGCCATCTAACTAAATAATCACAAAGGAGTTTAGGATGCCATGTTTGGGACCATGAAGGAACACCTTGCAGACAAGAATTTAAAAATGTATCCTGGGAGAAAACTCTGAAGATGTCATGGGCATTAATATTTTGTTTAAAAAAAAACTCCCACTTTTTTATACATTTGGCGAGAGACTGCCTGAAGAATGGTGTCCAGTTCCTGTGCCTTCACAGGAGCCATCATGTTGGCAGCTCATGTGAAGGCACATTGATCATTGCAGGGTGGGTAGTGATGTCACAATATCGCTGATAGTAGTTGTTATTAATAATAGTATGTTATATTTCAGTAGCAGGTTGTCGGGTTTGTACCGGTATAGAGAGAGAAGTTTTTTCAATTATGATTATTTTAATTAAAAGCATTTATTTGTTGTAAATTAAATATTAAGTTGTTTATTGATTATGTTAAATTGTTTAATTTGGAATTCAATGTATATTTTATTTGTTATCTCACTTGATTTTCTTTTTACTATTTTAAATTATTTTTATTTTTTCTGAATAATATATTATTCATATTTTCAGTGTACTAAACTGTATTATGCTTTATAAAATAGTTTAATACGCTTTTCCTACAGTTGCTTTGACTGAAGTGGGAATAGCCAATCTAAGACCTCTGCAGTCCAACTTTGTCCCTACTGTTGATCACAGTGGAGAAGTGTGGCTCACTGGTTAGAGAAGGCATACCCTGAAGCATAGGTCAGACCTGGGACCAGGGTTCAATTCCCGACGCGGCAGGGTCTGAGCCCAAGTGTCCACGGACTCGATAATTCTCACTTCGGTGCCTACTTGAATCATGGGTTCACACTCTGCAACTCTGGGCAATAGCTTGCTTAATCTCCACTACGGCCCCCCCGCGGCGGGATGCCTGGCTTTCACCTTGGGGATGCCCAGTACGGGTTATCTCACAGGGAAAAAGCCAGGACGGGTTCCCAATGCAAGCGCCGAGATGCCCAAGGGTAAGTCGAGCGCTATATAAGAACACACATACATACATACAGTGGATTTATATAGTTTAATATATTGTTGTTTATTGTTATTATTTTGTATTTTGTTGTTTAGATCTGTTTATGTTATTTGTAAAATAATGTTGTTACTATATTTGTTTAGTTAATACATGTTTTTCATATGCATAGTGTGTTAATGTATTTTATTTATAATAATATTTAGATATTTATATTATTAAAATCTTATTGATGTATGCTAAATAAATTGGTCTTGTTTTTAAATTTAGTATACAGTAGAAGTTAAAAATATATGAATTTGTTAATTATAATATTGCATTCAATTCAAAACATTTAAGTTAATTAATATATATATATATATACATATTTTCTTGTGGGACGACGAAACACGTGTTGGCTGTGACCGGCTGTAACCTTGATGCTCCAATTGAACACTTCTTAATAAAGAAGATATGAAGAAGATATCACTTTGATATATGGTCTTGCCTTTTATGTATACATGTTCTTACATACTAAATAGATAACCTAATCTATATTATTTACGTGTGCTGAGGTTTTGAAAATATACATATATACATATATATACATATATATATATATTGCTTTACTCCGCCAACTTTCGTTATCCTGAAATGACGGATGCATACCCAGGAATCTGTGAAAATTTATTTTATTGAAGAACTCCCTGCACCTCCGCCATTACACGTTTCAGCCTACCCGAGGCCTTGATCACATAACACGCTATGGGAGTGCTCTCACCATCTTAAAATGCTAGTGCTAATCACATGATACGGATGTTCAATACCCATGGAAAACATACTATCTCTAGCATGGTCTTTTTTCTCTCAAACCAAAAAGTCATTGTATAATACAGTAATTCATTAGCAATATTTAAAATACATCCAAAAATTATTTTCAAATTTTTCAAACACTATAATCATGCTAATACATAGAAAATTGGTGTTTAAAATAACGGACTGACCTATGCAACATTAAAATTAATATAAGAATTTCTATAAGAATATCTATAAAAATTTCTTCCCAAGAATTTTCTTTTCTCTCCCCTTTTCCCAATATGGTAATGAGAATTGCATAGTTTTGATCATTTCATATCAGCGAGTCGGAATCACATAATCCGTTCCATACAAACATAAATAAGCATAATATATAAAATTACATATCATTTAATGCTCAAAAAATGTCAACAATAAAATTTATAAATTATAAACATTTGGTTTGGCCTCATTAATACCTTTGTCCATTACACTTGGATGTATACATTGCTTGAATAATTGGGTTTGTTTCATAGAGTATATATATATACACACATATTTGACTTACACCTGTAACTCCATGGTTTGCCATGCAATTTGGTATTTGATTGTCTGGAAATAACATTTTATTAAATACAATCAATACCTATACATCAATTGAAAAAATTAAGACATATTTAATATAAGACATATTAGTCATCATATAATCTTATGTTCCTTGTTTGAATGAAGCAAGACTACAGAACAAAAGATCGACTGCATATAAAGGTGGAGCTTAGAAACAGAAGGGAGGTCAATGCCACTTTTTTCAACAAATATCTCTGCAACGTGGCAGCGTTCTTAATTGAAAAAGAAAATACATTGCTGTTTGCTTTGTTTAAGATTGAGACTTAGAATGTGCTAAAATAGGTATGCATAGTATTTTACCCTTGAGATAATTCGTGACTGTTTTAGAATTCATTAAGTGTGTCTGCCATCGTTCAAGTTATATGAACAGTCTTAAAAAGTAATTTATTTTATTTTATTTCACCTTTTTGTAACATTTTTGCAATTTGTTTTGTATGGGTTTATGCAATGTATAAAGTTATTCGACCATTTTTTACAGATACAGGTCTTTGTAGTGATAGTGTCATTTCCTGCCTGCATTGGGTTCAAGTTTAAGCCCCTTGCAGTGTTTGTAAATGGCCATGTGTGGTGTGTTTCTTACTCCGAGGCTTGGCTGGAGTAGAATCGAGTAATATTTGGGCTGTAGTAGTAATAGATGAGATGTGAGCTTAACTTTCAGAAGTACCGGGCTTTCCCATTTGTATGTGTGTTGTACATTTGCGTGTCTATATCTGAGGCCCTCTTTCATATTCCTTTCCGCCCTGCACTTTGTGGTAGTTGCTCCTCATTTTCCTGACAATCCCACTTGCCCCTCCCACTTTCACCTACGGCTTGGGTTTACTAGTACATAGTTCTAAACACTCTACACAGCGAACTATGCACATGGTAGAACATGCATACGGTATAGTAAATTCTATGTCCTTGCCTATGCATTTATGAGTAAGTGAATTAGTGCAACCTCACATACACTCAAATGCCTTTGTAATTTCCCTTTTAGGTATCTTAAAACCAAGAGACAGTAAACCAACAGACTAAATGCCCATTCTATGCACATGATTAAAGGTGCCTGTTATATTGGGAAATTAATGTATCCGACTGAAGCCTAAATACGTAATTTTATGAATAAACACCAGCCCATGCACACAGAAGCCACCATTAAAGATATATAGATGCAAAGTTGTTCATTCTTACAGCAACAGAGCTACATTTCCTAGCGCTTCTAGGGCATAGCATTAATCATATATATTTTTTCTACTGAAGTTTCCAACCTTAGATATCCGTAGCACTTCTGAACTGAAATTTCATCAAAAGCATAGTGGCCAAGAACTGCTCAGCACTTACAAAGCCTTAATGGCCTTCTTTTCTGCGGGGTCAGCGTGACATTGGTAGCAACTGCAAGTTCTGTCAGGGAAGTTCCAGGAATATAACATAAATAAGTGGGCCGCAGTGCCTTCTAGAGCAAAAGGCACTTGGAGGATCTTTAATGACAGCAATCATTTATGTCCAAGGAAATGGTGATAGGAACATGAAAGACCTTAAATTGCAGGAACCAATGCAGGATTAATCGTGCTGGAACTAGAAGCAGTTCACTGTGTGTATTGTAGCATAGGAACTCTGAGAAACATTTGAACTGAAAAGTGTGAGTTAGCTATAATGAAAAACAAATTGTTTTATACAGCGTATTTATTAAAAGGAAACAACGAGGAGAAATGAAGATATTTCTCCTCATTGATCCAGTATTGGCATGATGTACAATTTTGACGATTTACCAGTCTTGGTAAATCTGGGAATGTGACTAAATGTGTGAGTGGATGCATGGGAACACTTATACTCCACCTATGTAATGCCTTTGCGGCACAGAGTATTGCAAGGCAGTGGCATGCGCTGCCTTGCATTACTCCATTTTTACTAAGCCACGCACGGCTGCGTAAGGTGGACTCGCGTGGTTTGGTAAATCTGATTGTGTTACTCTTGCATCACCCTCTGTCATGCAAGGGCAATGCAATCTTAATCCTATGATATATTTGGCCCATAATCTGCACATCTCTGGAGATGTGAGCAGCATAGGTGAACACGCTGAAAGATCTTGTTGTTTATGGATGGGTGAGCTACATAATATTAATTATCTAAATGGTGAGGTCCTGGCTAAATGTATATTTGCATTACAAATAGTTATATTAGATACAGATCTGTTCAGTGCACCTCCTGTGCATTTTAACTTGACTGCATTCTGTTTTGTACTCAATGCATGTAAATGAGGGGTGTCGAACATGAATGCAGGATGGTCAGACCTATACCCACATTTTTTAGCCTATTTACCGATCATGGGGGGGGGGCGCATTTAGGTGCCAGTGAATGCAGAAATCCACTAAAAAGTTGCCAATCAATCATTTGTCTCTGTTGTGATTAATGTCCCCATTTAGTGATGGGAGAATCATGAGATTTCCTCTAGAGAAGCCCTAGCCAGATCACCTATTGATTTAATTTGTAAATTTATATAGCACAACTTATCACCCATGAGGGTATCCAGGTGCTGTCCATGAGCAGAGAGAGAATAAGTGATTTGCCTAGAATCACAGGATGTTGAGCCTACATCGAGCCATGAACCCCAATCCCCAGCTCCTGAGTTGGCAGCTCTGGCCCCTGCACCACATCCTCTCCCTTTGATAACCCATGACATCACCTTTCCATTGCAGATTTTCCCTGGCTCGGACCCCCACGTAAGGCTTGGTGGTCTCCAGAAGAGAAAAGAAACTATTGCTCCAACACAGAGGGAAAAATCTCCCTGCTCAATGAGTCAGGGTCATTTGTATTTTTGTAACAACACCAACTCATAAAAAAGAATTTTGTACAAGCCAAATAAGGTCCGAAGCTCATCATTCAGCACTACGCGGATGCACTGAAGGTACAGATATCACTTCCAGGCATCCCTAATCTCTAGATATGGCATGGGATTCTCAACCAGGACAGCAGACCTTCGCAGACCTGGCAGCTCGTCATATTTATTATGACAGTGCTACTGAATGTGCCAGCATATTGGTCAGTTTGAGTTTTATACTGTATTTGTAGAGGGAACTAAATCCTAACTGTACCCCAATTGTACCCACAAGGGATTAGGTGATTGTTTTAGTCAGAACACTGTTAGCAAGGCATGCTGATCTCTTGCCATTAGAAGTACAATCAATCACATCTTCACACGTTAGTTGGGTACTAAGGTAGGTGCTTATCTGTTATGTACAGGAACAAAGAATATTTTTCGACCATATTTGTTTGAAAATTGGATTCTGTTGTCATTAGAAGTAATATAAACAGTGATAATCTGATTATGACTATTGCAATCGTGATTTTTAAAAAAAATTATTGTAGATTAAATTGTATCTACTGGGGATGACACTGGCTAAATGTAATCATTTTAAATTGACAAAAAAGTTGATTTTAAGTTGAAACTTTGGGATTCCAATGAAGGCTTAAACTGTGAGGTGGTTGTAATTATTATTTTTTGCTTTCATAATGTTTGACTAAATGTACAGGTTTCCTTTCCCCTTCTTTTCTAATCAGTAAACTTTATTTTATTGCCAGTGGAAAGTAACAAACTGTGGGGGGCTCTTGGATGTTAATTAATGCAACAGGTGCTTATTCAGATTGGGATGGATCTTCCAAATTAATGCAACATTTACATTTTCTGAAACTTCCCAAATGTCTTTGTTATTCAAGTAGATACATTTATGACAGCTGCAGACTGCAAATAGTTGGGAAAATGTCATCTCATATGGGTATCAGTCTTCTTCTTAACCCCTGTTTATCACCGTATTCAATCTGCACTCCATTCACACCCACTTCTCTCTCTTCCTGTATTGTTCCAATAGTTGAAGTTATAATTCAACTTCTAAAATGAGTTAAAGACCTAACTAAATAATACGATCATGACAACAGATGCAAAAGTAATACCAGCACCATGATGCCAAGTATGTCAAGCAAAATGGGGCAGAAGAAATCAGGTGTCCTTTTTCAGTTCATAAAACCCAAATGAAGGACCCTCCATGCCTTTTAAGGGACACCTGAGGATGTATCAAATATGACTATTATGAAGTCCAAAAATCCCGAAGGGGGTCAAAAAATGTTAAACAGGAAGAGTAACAAAGTGATTTACAGTGGACACTCCAAAGGCAATCCAACAAGCAAAAAATGTTTCCTCTTTAATGTAGCTGCAGTGCACATTGTGCTGAGTGTGGCACCTGGAGCAGTCCAACCTTTTGCTTTTCCTACAACAAACACAGCATGCACACATACTTGTATGCACATACACTCAAACACGCACTCTCACATGGAGGCACATACAAACACACACACAACTGCTGATACATTAAATACAATCAGTGTAAAAAACACTCATTTCTGATTAGGGATAATCTCAACCTATTATCAATCAGCAAAGTAGGCTTCAAAATTAATGTTGCACAGGATGTCTTGCAAATATCAGCAGGCCTAAAACGGACATTTTGCCTTTGCAGCAATTTCTTAGAGGGAAGCAAGGTGGAGCAGATGATCTCTAAATTGGCTCAACCATGAATGGCATCAAGGTCTCATTTTAGCACCATCTTCTTGCAGGGGCTGGTGTTAATATTTTTGCCATGGCTGACCTTCATTTCCAGTCTGGCCCTGAATATCAGTGGGTATCGCTGTAATCTCATATTTAAGTCAATCGTTCATCATCAAACTTGTACATCTTGTGGCACAGGGGTATCTTACAAAACAATACTCCACCCATAATGTTCCCTTATTAACTGGCTCAAGAATTAGAGAGAAAAGCTTGAACATGAGATGCACAACAGCTTTGCAACATGTATCCACACAAGGCTTCTCAATGAGAGATATACTGTAGTCAAAGCTAACAAGCATATGTTCATGCAACCTTGTCACTGAACACACCACAAATCCGGTGACACAATAACAAATGGGAATCATTTTTCTTGGGTTCTGTCACGGGTACCCTATGAAGAAAAACGTGCAACCCAACTACCTGCCCATGTGATACTTGGTTCTCTCTGTCTCCTAACTACTCTCTAGCTTTTTGTCTCTTTCACACACAGACACATGGACACACACGCTCACACATTCATGCACAAACCATTACTGCCAGTACATAAGAGCATTATCACAAGCATAAAATTCCCTGCCCATCTGGAACAGTCCCATCCATGACATCCAGTGGGATGAGGTTCAGATTAAAAGTAAAATAACACGACGATTTTCATGTTCAAGAAAATTTGCTGGAAAAACTAGAAGTTGCAAATGGGCTGATTTGCAATAAAGCATTTTGTAATGTACAAATGTGAAATTGAGATCCGATCACTTGCCATCAAATAGCAATTTGGTTCAGTAATTGGGTATTTGGAAGGGGCATGTTTAGGGTTTTCTCCTCCAACTATTGAATCACAGTGGTGTGTAATAATGTTTTCCGACTGAATTAAGGTTGTAAAACATACATTTTTTGCTACCTCCTTTAAGGTAGTGGTAACCATTCGCAAATAAGTAGGGGTCCCCTAAGGATGCCTTCCCCTTCGAAAATTGAAACCAAATTGAAATTTGAAAACCAAATATTTTTTATGAGCAGACATTGGTCCCACAGACTACTGCCTACTCTTAAAAAGTTTTAATTTGAAAGTTTCATTTTCTATTTTATCCTTTAAAGAAAACAGGCTGCACTTAAAAATAAAATATTGCTTTATTAAAAGCAATTAAAGACATGGTGGTCTGCTGACCCCAACAGGCCACCATCACTGTGAAAGCTATCATTCCCAATGGATTGATTTGCGACCCAGTAGGAATCATTATTTAATAGATGTACTTTTTCTTACATTAGGATTTGTGATTTCCTAATTGAGAATTGGTAAGAATCACAATTTTTGAATCCCATTTCTTGATTTCTTTACATGTGGCCCCTATATCTTTATACATTTCGAGAATTTTAGATGGTCTGTATAGCGATGGAGGTGAACTGGGAGAACACTGTGGAGCAGAGAACACATTAAGACATTTCAACTTTCTTTTGTGGTGTAGAGAACAGAGTAAGGCATGGCAATAGAAGGGGTGTGTGCTGACACTTTCGGGTAAACCTTATTTTTCATGATTCACAGCAATGTACAATGCATAGCACAGCAGGCTCAACACATTGATTTGAAAAGCCAAGAGCAGAGGCAAGAGTCAATTAAGTTTACAAAGTTGGGACTCTCATGGTCTTCAGAACTCCTTATTACCTGAAGCTTAGCATAAAGACTTTTGGGAGGACCCAGGTAAAGAGAGCCATGTGAGAGCCAATAAGGGAAGTTACTGCAGCTATCATACTATTTCGGATCTGACAGGAAAAAACTCCTGTGAAGAACTTTCACGTGAGACAGCCAAGAAAGAGAAACAATGCCTTTTGTACACCAGTGTACATATTTAGCTCTATTTTAAAAATCAAGGTCTTTTTCATTTTTGTTTTTAGATATGGGACAAAGATCAAATTCCTGTGGAAAGAATAATTTTGCAGAGTATATCAATGTTAAAGTCAAGCATAAGCTTTAACCCTATTCGAGTTGTGCTTGAGTCAATGGCTGATCCTTCAATTACTTACTTACACAATGGATAGTCATATATTTTAAGTGTGTATATTCCAATAGCAAGAAAACGTGTCATCACTGATTCAAGGTTGAAAATGTAGACCAGGCACTGTGAAGCCAGAAGCTCCTAAATGTATGTTATAGAGACTAAGTAACAACAAGTATCCCTAGAGAACTCCACGTGCAAGCTGCTATGGTTTTGAAGTCAAATGTGACATTGAAACTAGGCCTGGGCGGAGCTCGTAGATTTCTGCTTTGTGGAACTCCGTGGATTGGGCCAAAAACTCAGTAAGATTCCCCGGAATTCCACAAGTGGGCAGAGGTGCTCAAAGTGCCTGTTTGTGCCATGTTTTTGATGCTCGACAATGCGACGTGCATTCTCCTGCTTGAAATCACACACAAACGGTACTCAAAGAGAACATCTGGTTGAGGATGCAGCCAGATGCAACCATGGTTACTGGTGCTCTTTCACTCTTGTTGTCTTTACAAAAAAGGCGCCGGATATCAGAGACTTGGCCTACAGCCCTACTAGTGGCCAGCAAGTCTTGTGAGCACAGGTGGGCAATTGGCGAGTCTTGCTGGAGCTCATGGGTGGCTGACAAATCTTGCTGGCACTTGCGAGCGCTCCAGGCTCAAGCGTGACAACTGAAAATAAATTCTGCTATGAGGCAGAATATGTCTGGAACTCTGTGTTGTCCACGAGACACGGAGTTCCCAAATTCTGCCAACGGAGCAGAATTTTATGTACAAGTCTAAGTGAAACTATTGGACCATAATGACTTGAATGAAGCAACGTGAGCAATATTTGATATTAAGAATTATAAATTTGGAGAAAAAGTTCAATTAAATTGGTAATCAAGTATTTTACTAGGTCAAAAGACAATTTCTTTTTTTGGGGGGTTAAATGTTTTTATTGAAACATAATCTACAACAATGTGCATCTTACAGCATTATTTATGCAACAAAATGCAGGTACCATTACATAGTACCCTATCAGTGAGACTAATAAGATAAGAGAGGTTTGAAAAAGAGCAAGAAAAAGAAAGAAAGGAAGGAGAGAGAAAGATAGAGTTACATAAATCTTACAATAGTAAATATAGATATCATATTGATAAAGACAATATTGAAAAATTAATAGTATTTGCTAGAACCTTAATAATGTAAATCTAAATACTAATCCAATAAAATTTCAACCAAAATGAAATGTCTAAATGAAGTACTTAGGGGCCCGTTATGATGACGGGCGGACTGATGCCCACCCGCCATCATAACGGTAATGGGACCGCATGCCAGATGTGCGGCGATCCCACCAGCCCAATTAGGATGCGGCCACCAGTGCAGACTGTTGGCTGCAGCACCGTCTGCAATGTTAAAAGGTCACGATGTGCATTTCCATGCACAACGAGGCAGGCACCACCCGGTGCCTGCCACCTTGTGCATGGAAATGTAAGGGGGTACCCTGGGTACCCCCCCAGTGCACCCCCCCACAGAGGGGGCCAACAACGGGCCCCCAAAGCCATTCTCCCCCTCTCTTTTTGCGGCAGTCTTTTTGCTGTGGGATATCTGCCGCAAAAAGACAGGCGGAAGGGATAATCCTAATCACCACGGCAGTGCCTGCAATGATGCTCTGGTTCCGGGTTCTGCAAGGCGGGCAGAAAAGGACCGCCTTGCAGGACCATGGCAGACAGATTTTCCGTCCACCGCGGACCATATGTGATTCCCACCGCCATCCTAGTTTGGCGGTGGGTGAATCACATTATGATGGCGGGAGGATCGCCACCGCCGGCCCGCCATTATAATGAGCCCCTTATTAACAGTTGACTGCAATTTGTCTCTTTTAATGGCTATTGAGGATCAAAGAAGATCATATATGTCTAGTTTATGGTTATGTCACATTCAATTCCAACATTGTTGAAGTGAGATATAACCCATTGCTTTGAAGTTAGATGTAATTGCCTGTATACCAATAGCAATGAGCAAGTCACCCAATTTCCCTACAAGGTGATCATGAGTCCATTATTTACATAGTCCTTCCCAAAATGTATTTTGTAGTGAAAAGGTCAATAGAGTTTTAGAAATAACATTAATTTTGAACCAGGCAGACTTCCAGAAATCTATTACTTTAGGACAATGAAAAAACATGTTCACATAAGAACCATCTAAACAGAGTTTACATGTTTGTTGACTGGCAAGTATAAATTTAGATATCTTATCAGGTGTGTACTACAATCTGTTATAAAAGGAAACTCCAATTTGCATTAAAGAAGCCGAATGAGCAGTGGAACATCCTCTCAACCAAATCTTATCCTATAAATCCGTGGCTCAGGTGCAAGCCAAATCCGACTCCCACAATAGTTAACTTATGTTTTAGTTGTAATAAAGTGAGAAGAACCTAGCATTTATATATGATAGTTATTTTCAGTTGATCGTGTGACCTATTGAATGATCATTGTTTTTACATAGGTCCAGCAAAGAGTGAGAAAAACTTTCAAGCATGAAATTTATTTTATTATGTAGTAAGTGAAAATTGTTGGATTGTGAACTGGGTACGTTGAATTTAGAAGATATGTCAGAAAAGGAGATTAACTAGCACTATGCAATAATTTTTAGTCTGTTAATATTCCCTTATTTATCCATTCTTTACAAAATAGAGCCCGGGCTTCAAGTGTTAGGTTTTTATGGTGCCAAATGGGGCTACAAACAAATTAACATGAGATTGAAGTATTATATACCACATAGGGTTTCAGTAAATTACATGAGTGTGAAAATGTACATCCAAGTCCTAGGGGTTGAAGACATATAAAGCACATGCGAATATGTGAAAGAGGGATTAGTGTATGTTCTAACTCAGACCATAACTTATTCAGAATAGTGAAAGGCAATAACAATATTCCTTGAATGTGTTTAATACCAAATGCTTTGTGATAACAAGTTAAACCAGAGACATTAACTCCACCATAACTCTTGGAGAGCTTAAGGTGCGTTACAGTGATACGTGCCTTTTTGCCATTCTATAGGAATATTTTAAGTATAGTGTCAATCCATGAGAAAACTGTTTGTTTAAACTTAACTGGGAACATCATAAGGACAAAATTTATAAGGAGGATATGCTTCATTGTTATTGCATCCAATTGACCCCACCATGAGAGGAAAAGAGGCAACCATTTCTGTGGATGAGCATTAGGTTTATCTAATAACGCAGAAATAGTTGCTTTAAGGCAGTCTCGAAGTGAATTACAAAACAAAATACCTATTTTCTTTTTAACTTGGTGGAGTTCCAAGAAAGGCCAGTGTGACAGAATTGACCTTTAACACAATGTTTGTTGATAGGCAGTACTTCTTACATATTAATATTAAGTTTATATATAGAGATTTGAGAATAAATATGCAAATCCTGGGAGTGAAGATTCTGGGGATGACATAAACAACAGAATGCCATTCACATAAGCTGTAAATATATTATGCTTGTCTGCAGATTGAAAGCCAGAGAAAGATCACGAAATCTAGAGTTCACATAAAAATGTATCTAGGGTGAAAATGAAAAGAATAGGTGATAACCGGCAACCTTGTTAAGTACCCCTTTTCAGAGGGTAGTAAGGGAATTGGGCACTATTGCAAAAATAGACAATTAGGGGCAGGAGATAGTGAAAATACTGTCTATAAATGTGGAACCAAATCCATGCCATTGTAGCAGTTTCATCACAAATTGCAAAATAACCCTATCAAATGCTTTTTCAAACTCTAAAGCATAAGCAGCCAAGGAGTGTTGAAGTTTAGCAGCTTTCTCAGTAGCATTTATAAAAGTAAGGAAATTATCTAAGATAATATAGGGCATGTTTACTAGAAATTAGTGAAACACAGTATTACCTCAAATTTGTTAACACCATGCTTTGTCAGTTTCAAGATGCCGGGATGCACTGTATTTATAAGAATGTGGTGCGCCCCAGCATTTCCCCAAGCGCTGGTGTCAAAGAATCCACCTAGCGCCAGTGCAGGTACCCTTATGCCATGTTGCAAGTGTGTCTTCCCTGAAGGGGCGATTGTTTATGTGCACATAAACAATATTTACAGGCAATTTGCTGTTACATGGAAAGAGCAAAATACAGGGAGAAATTAAACATTTTTCCTTGTATCGCCTGCTTAAGAGCAGGTATTCCCTGCTGATATTTTCAGTGCTGTTCCATATCTTGTAAAAATGGGGCAGTGTCCAAGTCAAAGTCAAAAAATACTTTATTTGATTTTTTGTCACATAAAAAATCATAAAAGCATACATATACATTTATAAAAGTTGTCGACTTATTCAAATCCAATTTTAAAAACGTTTTCAGAATTTCTGTTAAAATATTCATACACTTATAAAATATCTCTCACATTTCATTATTTTTAGAGGTGAATAAGCCAAGAGTGTGAAAGAAAACATTATAAAAATTTCCCATTAATTTACAATTATTCGTGCAAGAGATAAAGGAGGATAAAGGAAGGTTGAACCCTCATATTTACATTCAAGAGTCTTAGCAATCTTCAAGAAAAGACGATACAATACCATCCTGCTATTACAGTCAGAGGTGTCTAAGTCAAATTGTTTCCTACACTTGATTGTTTTCTTTAAAAATAAGGCGACATTACTTGTTATGCATTCATTATCTAAGAATTGGAGAGCAATAAAAGCTGGGCGGCAGTGTCGCAAGCCCCATATTTTTAGAATGGGTTTTACCCACTTTTTTCTTAAATCCTGGTCAAATTTGCAAAACAACACAGCATGTATCGTCGATTGGGTAGACATACTGTCACACGGACAGTACATTACATTTTTAGACCAATCATTGACCATTGGAAAGCTTACCAGCCTATGGAAAACATTTAATCTGAAGCGGATATGAACGAATCTATCATAGCCTTTTAAGGTGTGTTGAAGGTATGGTTGGATGTTAAAAGGGACAGTAATCAATAGATTTGATTGGACTGTAGATTTTAGCGCCTCATTTGCAAATCTAATGCTCTCCATATGCTGCATACACTGTTTTTTAAATTCTTTTCCAGGAATGCCACAAATTGTCTGAGGGTTATAATAGTATTCCGGTTTTCCTAGATCGATCATAAAATCCCTTATATAGCTCATCCATCCTATCTCAAGGGTATGTTCTAACTTTAGACTATCTTGCAATGCCAGCTGATTAAATGTATTATACTGTGATTTCCAAATCCGGTGCCATAAGACAACCGGTTGCACCTTAATAATATCTGTAATGTATGGCAAGCCTAGTTCAGTGTGACATATAAAAGTAGATGTAGTTCTAGGCACTGCCAATAAATATCTAAAAAACGCATTTTCCACTTTCTGTATTTCAGATACGTTTCGGTGACCCCATAGCCCTTCCCCATATATTGCTACAGATGTACATTTAGCATTGTAAATCCTAATTATTTCATTTGGGGGCCTCTTACCCAGTTTTTGTGAGAAATTTACAAGGGCTGTGGTGGTTTTTACAAACAAATGCTTCCTAATATTTATAGCTTGGCCCCAAGAACCCTTGTTGTCAATTAATATACCTAAATAGGGATAAGAAGAAGTAGTCACCAGCTTCCTCCCATTTAAGAAAATATCCTTATGCTTCTTACTACCCCTGCCACAATTCATTACATAGGTTTTTGAAACGTTTATTTGTAAACCTAGTTTCTTCATAAAAACATTATAAGATTCTAGTGCTCGTTGCAACTCTAATGGAGTCCTAGCCATAATAACGGCGTCGTCCGCATATAATAAAACGGGTATTGGTCGTCCTTCCAACTGGGGTAGGTCCTGCCACTCCTCTAACATTGCCTTTTCTAGGCCATTTGTGTATAATGTAAAGAGGAAAGGTGCCAGGACGCACCCCTGTCTTACACCTCTCTTCACCTGAAATGATGTGGTGCATTCCCCATTGAGCCCATAACGGACGCAGGCTTTTGCATTAGTATATAGGGCTTTCAAAAAGTCAATTAAGGGGGCATCTACCCCCATTGTCATTAGAATGCTCCACAATTTCTCATGGGAAACACAATCAAAGGCGGCGGAAAGATCGACAAACGCCAGATGTATTTTCCCCTTCTTTGCCTTCGTGTATTTACCCATAAGAATAGACAAGTTATGCCCTTGGTCGATTGTGCTCAACCCTTCCCTGAATCCAAACTGCAAATCCGAAAGTACATTCTTCTCCTCAGCCCATTGTTGTAGACGATTAAGCAGAATCCTGCCCGCTACCTTCCCCAGTGAATCCAATAGGGAGATGGGTCTGTAGCAGGCCGGATCCTGCCTATCTCCTTTTTTGTAAATGGGGACCATAATAGAATTAGACCAAGATTCAATTAGTCCCTTCGTAGTGGCAGCGATTAGGACGCGGGTTAACAGTGGAGCCCAGAGATCTGGGTTGTGCTTATATATGTCCACAGGGACCCCATCGGGTCCGGGAGCCTTGCTTCCTTTGCTCGTATTTAATGCTGCTTGAACTTCTTTTAAGGTAAAGAGTACATCCATTGGATAGTTTACTACTTTATTGACTATTGAGGGTATAGCATCTTGGCTATCGAAGGGCACCTCTGCCTTTCCGAAAATTTGTGCGAAATGGTCCACCCACTGATTTTCATCGATTGCTATTTCAATTGAGGGCTTTCCTTCGGAACTAAAAAAAGGAGATCTAACCACACGCCAAAAAGCCCTACTATCTTTTGCAGTGCTAGCCCTATGCATATCCTCCCAGATGGATTCTTTTATTTCCCTTTTCCTCAATTTTACTGCCTGATTGTACGCCTTCTTGCTCCGTTTTATTTCTGTCTTATCTTTGTTTTTATTATGTATTGCTTTTTTGAGTGCAGAATGAGCCTTCGTGCAAACTGTATTAAACAACCCTTTTTATTAACAGTCCCCCTTTTTATCTCTACATTTAGGCTATTTTTTATTATTTCTGTTATATGTAAAAAGCTTTTGAGAACCGTCTTCTGCTGGGTATTTTCATTTAAACAGTTCATTATTAAATCCATTGCCTTCCCTACCACTAATCTTGTTATTTTGTCTGGATCAACCTTTTCCCACTTCAATGAATAACCTTCTTCTTCTTTAATCTTTCTTTCGACTTCGTAAAGTCATAAAAGAAATACAATACAAATACAACAAATATTTTCCACGATAAGCAAACATCCAGGATGAAAAAGGTTACATCATCTGTAGAAATATATGCCGAAAATGAGAACTTCATATGATACAATTAAAATTTCAAATCATCAAAAAAGTTCTTCTGATGTTCCATACAGCAGCTAAATACTTGCTGACAGCAAATACAGTAGAGGGGGATAGGTCAGATTTCAACAGTCGGTAGGCATCCAAATGATGCCTAAAGCCCCAATTTCTGCAGATGGGAATGATCCACTTTTTCCTGGATTTCAAATAAGATGGACAGAAAAACATTAAATGAATATCATTCTCCAGCTCGTTAGTACAAGCTGGACAGTTTTTAGAAGTGGGTGGGTGCCAACTACTGGTGAGGGCTCTAATTGGCAATGCGTTGTGTCTCCATTGGAGGAATAATTTCCTAAGACCAGTGGGGTTAATGTCATCCAAGACTGTCTCCAGCTTATACTAGTCCTTCACTATTAGGAAGGTCGTAATACAGAGCAACCAAATCTTTGTGGGATATAGTACTACAGGCCTCTTGAGGATTTGTCCACAGGGCCGATAGACCGAACCCTGATAGTTCGTCCTTTATGTACTTGAGCCATGGAATTTTGCATAGAGCTGTATGTTGGTATAACTCCATGAATTCGCAGCGATAACTCAAGAGTTCGGGGGTTGTCCAAAGTCGCCTCCAGAAAGTAAGGGGCTTCACACCTAATTCCTCCTTTATTGATCTTAATCCCAGATCAAGCCTGAGGGGGAGAAGTGGTGTGCTCGTTGGTAAAGCGGCCAAGTTCCATAGGAACTTGTTTTCCGTTGCAACAATATCAGAGGCACAATTGTTGCCCCACAGTTCACCGCCATATATTACTGCCCCACGTGCCTGCAGTTTGTAAATTTCGAGTGGCGAACCGATAGGATGTATCATGGATTCATTCCATAAATTCAGAATACCCCCTACCTTTTGAGTTAACTTTAAGTTTGATTTTATCTGATGGTGAGACCATGTCATCTTTTCATTCAGGGTCAATCCCAGATACTCAAACGTGTGAACTCTCTCAAGACTAATACCATGGATAACCGGGTTGGGACGGTATAACCTGGGGGGATTAAAGATCATGAATTTTGTTTTAGCCGTATTGATCTCTAACCCCCGGTCAGCACAAAAGGAGACGAAACCATCCAAGACTCGTTGGACACCCATTGGGGTCTTAGCAAGTAACAGGGTATCGTCGGCAAACATAATAGCTGAGATCCCTATACCAGCGAGTCGTGGAGCATCTCGATTTGGTACCTCATTCAGATGGGAGATGAGTCCATTTACGTAGAGGCAAAACAGGATTGGTGCCAGGATGCAGCCCTGCCATACCCCCCTTTCAACGGGGAAGCTAGATGATAAACCTCCTTCTCTCCCACATCTGACCTTTGCAAAATTATTGGTGTGAAGACGCACTATAATCTGCAAAAGAGGTGCTGGGAGACCTAATTCCTGCAACACAGTCCAAAGTTTCGTGCGTGGAACCAGGTCAAAGGCCGCACGTAAATCAACAAAAATAGTATAAAGGGAGCCCCCCTCCACCCTGACTGTCTTCCAGAAGAGCATGCATAATCTAAAGATCTGATCAGTTGTTGAAACGCTCTTTCTGAATCCCGCCTGATAGTGGCTCAGAATCTCAGACTCCTCCATCCAGTCCAAAAGACGGTCCAGAATCAGCCTTGAGAAAAGTTTCTGGGCAACATCTATCAGACTGATAGGCCTATAGTTACCAGGGAGCAAAGGGGACCCCTTTTTAAAAATAGGGACAACTTCTGCACCCAACCATGTAGCGGGAACTGGCATACCCCCGAGAATTGCATTAAATAGTGCAGTAAGATATGGTGCCCAGACTCTGGGTTCATGTTTGTACAAATCACCAGGAACCCCATCCAGACCAGGAGCTTTGCCCGCGGGAAGCATAGATATAGCACGTTGGACCTCGCTCAAGGTAAAGTTAACCTGCGCAGCAACGCACCGGATAAATTCAAGTGTAGGTGGGTCCCCCCTGTAGAGAGTGCTAAAGTGTTCTTCCCAGACTTCAGGGGCAATATTAGGATTTACTGCTGAAACGGGTTCAGTTGCGCCGGTAGACACAATCAACCAAAATCTCCGTGAGTCTCTGCACTGGAGGGCAGATGTTAACCTGTCCCAGTTTTCTGTTGCCCACTCAAGTTTGGCATAGTGTATTAGAATCCTATAAATACGTCTCTTTTGTTGTATATCCTCCCTGTTGACTTTCTTTTTTATTGCATCCAACAAATCACTTTTAGCCGATCTGCATGCCCTGTTATACCATTGGGACCGTCTACAAGTCCTTTTGATACAAGGAACAGTTGGATTAAGTATATCGGCTAAGGTGAGAAAAAGTTCTTTATTAACCTCGGCCAATATTTCACAATAGTCAAGGGAAGAGTACTGCTCCGTGAGATTTAGTACATCATCCAGTGCTCGGCCAACCCTCACATAGACTTGGGAAAGTTCTCCTTGATTACCAGCCAATTTAGCCCATTTAACTCTACGTTTATTGTTGGTCAAGATAGGTTTATTCAGTGCCTCAGATTTGGATAATGACCGTAGATCACCGGGACACAAACCCGATAAAGATACGTCCAGAATCAAGGGATTGTGATCGCTCTCACCCCTAGAAACCACCTCGAAATCAGATACTCTGTTCCACTCCTTACACTGGACAAAAATATAGTCGAGTCTAGCCTCCCTCCCTGGCTTATTAAACGTAGGCCTTGAAGGATTGTCCGAAGTTGTTCGGCCATTACAGGCCCTGATTGAATGGGTCATCGCCAGGGAGGTAATTTGGACGGCCAGGGGGGCCCAAGACCTAACCATTGGGCCAGTGACCTGTGGGATGTGCCATATTTCATCCTCCTCTTGATTTATTTGGTCCACCAACCCCTGAAGTGGTTCGAAGTGGGAATTGAAATCGCCAGCTATAAGAAACATTGTGCCCTCAGGGATCTTGGTTAAAACATTAGATAAAACGTCAATCACCCCAGATTCCGCACATACATTCACGGGCCTAGAATACACATTAATCACCGCTAGCTTTGTGCCAAAGGACCAATCTAGTAGCAAACAAAGAACATCCTCAGACCCAGTTTCTAAAGTCGTAGCACTGCAGCCTAGATGGGTAGCAACCCAAATGGTTAAGCCTCCTGAGGGGCGACCTCTACCTCCCCACATAGCCGGAATAGAAAAGGAAGCAAAGCCCACACAATGGCATTCTTGCTTTGCCCATGTCTCTTGGAAACAGCATATATGATGGAGGTCTATAAAGGAGCCCCACAAAGGGCAATCGAGCTTACTAGCTAAACCAGCTATATTCCACGAAAGAACTTTATATATAGTTGATGAATTTACAGTAACATCAGATTTTTTGCGCGTGAGGCGTTCACTCGAATTCAACAAAACAGTTGGAGAGGCAACAGAAAAGGCAAGACGGGTGGACTGTTGCTTGGGGGATAACATCACTTCAACAGGGAAATTAAGAGTACCCTCCTCTCGTCTCAGTCAGTCGACCTCTTCGAGACAGGCATACCTGTTATTACACGAGTAATCACCTCGTGTAGGCACATCAAAACGAATGTGCCTCTGTCTTCTTCTTAATGAAGTGGGTCCAACCCTAGTCCAATTTCCATCAATCTCGGGCTGGGAAAAGGTATTAATTGGGGGATAGAAGAAAGACAATGGTAGGGGTTTAATAGAGGTAGCTCCAATATTGCCCAACCAGTTGCAAATATAGGATGCAATCTGGGGATTGCTAAAATTCACCAAGATACAATCACCCTTCATTTTCTTTATGGTACTTCCCAGCCAAGAAACCCTCCTGACCATTAAAACCTCAGAACTTATATTTGGGGGAGAGGCCTATGTGTGTTAAGCCAACTGATCACTTTGTTTTTAAGAGAGGCATAGGTTTCTGAGTCGGGGTTAGTGAGCTCTGGGACACCACTTAAGATAATAACATAAGGCGATGCTTCAGGGGGAAGATTGATCACATTTTTCCAGCTGACACTAGCCACATCTTTAGAGGTACGGTTACCGAGATCCCAAAGAGTTCCCCCTGCTTCTGTTTTATTTAATTTAGGTGCTCCATTAGGACTTCTAATTAAGGTAGGTAGTTGGCTTTGGGCAGGTGAAGAGATGGAAGTGGTAGAAAGAAAAGAATTAGATGTAGGGGGTAATGCTCTAGATAAAATAGGTTCCGTTCTAGGAAGGAGGGTTGTCGAGGCTACAGGTGTAGGAAGAGAAGGGAGTTGAAGATCACTCGTGCTCCTCACGGATACATTATGAGTTTTACCTCTGCTCCCCGGTGGGTTAGCTATAGCTGAAATAGCCCTTTCTATTTCTTTAAGCCTTACATCGATAACATCAAACCTAGCCATCATCGGAGTGAAAAATCCCTTAAGGACATTATTTAAAGTGTCTATAAAACAGACATTCCCCCGATCAGACCCTACACCCCGATCTAAGGCAGGGAGCAGGGACTCGGATTGACAGGGGGTTATCACTGGGGATGTGTTGGATGTCACCCTAATATCTATGGCTGGCCTAGTAGGGGTTGTAATCAATGTGTTTGGGGCATTATTATGGGAGCGGTCCAATCTCGCTTTTTTCCCTCATTTAAAATTCCCCTCACGTTTCCTTTTAGTGACTGCACCGTGGTGTAACAGATGGGTGCGGGTCGAGCTTGGATTTCAAGCATAAGAGGATGTATATACTCGGGAATAGATTGGAGTATATCTCTACCTGAAGAAGTACTGGACCTAAGGTCTTGTAAAACCGATTCAATTGTTTGGTCAATGGTGTCCAAGAGAGCTGTGGGACCTAACAGATGTTAGTAAACCCAATGAAGACCTCCTGGTACTATTAATCCCATCAGATAAGCGCCTTTCTAACATATTCAATTCACCTTGAACAACAGAGTTCGCCCTAATAATAAAATTGTCCAAAGTACCAGCTACAAAAGGTTGTGCTCTTGTAAGTTTACTTCGAGTATCCATAGTGGCAGTCAACTAACGTCACAACAACAGCAGAAATTGAGGTCCACGAGAAGGGGCCCAGTCCGGTCTTGACCGTGCTTGAACGGCCTTAAACGGGACCGCCCTTTGCCCGGGCTTCACCCCGGACTACGCCCCGCACGCGTCCCGCTCACGCGAGTCAGGGATTGACTAAAATAGGGAAAGGGAGGAGTCGGGAAGAGGAACCAGGTGTGGCAGGTCAACAGGCAGCAAGGCGCCCTGGTCCTCGCAGTCCCGAGGTTAAAAGCAAGTAAAAATTATCCTCTGCCTCCTTGGTCAGCAGTCAGGTTCTCCGTGGCAGCCCCAGCAGCAAAAACACAATCCAAGCCTGCGAGCGGCTCCCGCGAAGCGGGGCCCGCGAGGCGCTTAAGTAGAGGCGAGGGGAGGAGTCGGGAAGAGGAACCAGGTGCGGCAGGTCAGCAGGCAGCAAGGCGCCCTGGTCCTCGCAGTCCCGGGGTTAAAAGCAAGTAAAAATTATCCTCTGCCTCCCTGGTCAGCAGGCAGGTTCTCCGTGGCAGCCCCAGCAGCAAAAACACAATCCAAGCCTGCGAGCGGCTCCCGCGAAGCAGGGGCCGCGAGGAGCTTAAGTAGAGGCGAGGGGAGGAGTCGGGAAGAGGAACCAGGTGCGGCAGGTCAACAGGCAGCAAGGCGCCCTGGTCCTCGCAGTCCCGAGGTTAAAAGCAAGTAAAAATTGTCCTCTGCCTCCATGGTCAGCAGTCAGGTTCTCTGTGGCAGCCCCAGCAGCAAAAACACAATCCAAGCCTGCGAGCGGCACCATTTACTTTGTCAATCTCCAAATTAATACATATTTGTTCCGATTCTTTATTAGGATATTGTTTTATCTTTTTACACGATATCGTCACTGTTAGTGGAAAGTGATCACTGATGGCTATTTTGGGGACTTTAAATCTTATTAGATTATGTGAGAAATGATTCGAAAACAGAATAAAATCTATAATGGAGCTCAGGCCTCTCCCATTAAAAGTCTGTGAGAATGGGATGGAGGTGAAATTAATGAGTTAGCAAAACCCAAATCTAACACAAATATACTCTCGTTTAAAGCGTTGCCAAGGACATTATGGGGAAAATGAAATAAATTAAAATTTTCCTCATCCACCAGACCATATGTTAAATCATTATTATGTGCACATATGTTGATATTAAAGTCCCCGCCCCATACAATCTGGGCACCGTAGCTTCCACTTTTTCCTTTGCAATGTTGTAATAAAAATTTACAATGATTACAAATGTATTACTATTCATATTCAGTGTCACAATTTGATAGTTTGGTTTGGATGCTACAAAGGAAGTTCTTTTTATTTGCAACATATTAGAGATGTATATGCTTAGGCCACCTTTTAGTCTTCCAAAAATTGACGGGGTTGCAGTCGTATGATAGGTTTTAAACCCATCTATGTGCATTTCTCTAAGAGCCCAAGTCTCTCCTGGAAACAAAGAATATCTGTTTTCCTTATAAAGTCTAAAAAAGGATCATTGGAGAGTTTAGATGATAGACCAGCTATGTTCCAAAACGTGATCTTTAACCTCCCCTCGTTAGCTGTTAGTATTCCTTGAATGGGGCCCTCGTTTCCCAGTATTCTATCCTTTTTTGGTACGTAATTTGATCTCTCGTTGCTATTAGGAAGTATACTGTGATTAACATGTTGATCTGATTTTTTTTGACCCTTCCTTTGTATACTTTCATCTTGGCCTTCTATAGGTTCCTCTGAATCTTTATAAGTAGATGCCAATTCCTTACTCCTATCATTCGTAAGGTTAGTTGAAACAGGTGTTACTCTAGTTATTCTAAAGGGGATAATATTCTAAAACGATTTCTTACTGGTATGTTGTACGAGGGCCAAATACTACTCTCAAATTGGCGTGGTTTCTCTAAATCAGGAGGTGGGCGATAGAAATAACCTAGAGGTAGTATGTTAATCCCTCTCACTGACATATTGTTTCCCCCTTCCCTCAAGATCATTTCCACTAACTGTGGTGTACGAAATGTTAATACCACACAATCACCAGTGAAACACTTCTTGTCTTTGCCTACCCATCCCACCCTACGTGCCATTTTGAATTCTTCAAACAATCTGGTCTTAAATCCTACTTTTGTACTTAGCCAGTGCAATGACTTATTTCTGAGTATTTCACATGTCTCAGTATCTTGCAGCCCTCGCTGCGGAACGTTTGCGAGGACAACTATATAGGGAGTGCAGGCTGGGGGTAGATCCAAATGGCTTGATTCTTGTATGTAGAAATTTTCGGGTTGCGTTGTTTTTAATTGATCTTGAGCTAGAGATATTAGGTTTAGGTTTTTGGATGGAATAGAAGTTGGTACAGCAAGCGATTTAATGTGACATGTACTTACATTACTTTGTGTGTCCCTGATCTGTTCTTCTCTTGGTTGTTCTCTTTCTGGGTCCCCATCACTAATCACTTCATTGTGTTGTTTTCTTGCTTGTGGTCTAACTTCTTCTTCTTCTTTCCTAACGAAAAGTCTTTCTAGCCGAACCTCTACTTGACTTAATCTGTCTTCAATTTTCGTAAGTGCACCTCTTAAATAGGACTCTAAATTTTTTATGTCTATAGGCATATTACCCACACCATCATCCCTCTTATTTGTCTTAATCTTCTCACCATGCGCAGGGATGTTCCTTGCAGTGGCTAGTTTTGATCCCGCTGTTTTATTCTCTGGTCCATTGTGCTTGTCAGGTGTTACTCTTCCTACTATATCTTCCCTTACTCTTGTCAATTTCCCTATTATTTCAACCTTGTCTCTTTTTTCCATGGGTTTCTTGGCTGGCCTTTTTTTCCTTTTTTGTGGGATTGAGGTAATTAGCTCAAGATCGCTAGTTATAGTTTCGTCTATTGCCCCTTGAATACACCCATTCGCTGTTAAAATAGCCGTTAACTCGTCACTTGGTGAAATTACCTGGGCTGAGATTGCATTTTCATTTTCAGTGTTCTCTATTACTGCTGATGTACCTGCCGCTAATGTCTGCTCTACAGACGCGCGGGTGAGCAGCACTTTTAGCGCGACTGCAGCTGGTGTCTCCTCCCTCCTGGGAGTGGTGCAGCCTGGTCCTGGATGTCCTGAAAGTGCTGGTGCAGGCAAGGAGTAGTAAGCGCGTCCCGCGCTGCGCGGGTGAGCGGCATTTTTAGTGCGACTGCAGCTGGTGTCTCCTCCCTCCTGGGAGTGGTGCAGCCTGGTCCTGGAAGTCCTGAAAGTGCTGGTGCAGGCAAGGAGTAGTAAGCGTGTCAAAAAGCAATGGGTTTTGCAGTGGAATTCCCACTGCAACACCCATCGCATGCCCCTTCCTCAATAAGTGGTGCGTGAATAGGGGCATTATTTCCAAGGAGGCGTTAATCCACGTTAAGTGGCTTAACGCTGCATTGCAAATAAGGCGAGGGACTTAATGTCACCAGAACCTTGGAAAAAGTGATGTTCTGGTGGCTTTAACTACTTGTAAATATGCCCCAATGTCATTTAACAAAACCTGCTTGTTCAAAACCAATAATGTCAGGTAAAAATGTCTCTAAATGGAGAGGAAGAACCTTAGCAAAGATTTTACATTGTATGTTTATCAGAGAAATTGGCTGTAATTCTGACATAACATGGGATGTTTTCCTTTTTTTAATGAGGCAAATCATGGCTTTCATAAAGGAGGCTTCAGAGGAATTTGAAGATGAAAAAGAGGTTATAAGTTTATAAAGAAGGGGAAGTAACAAATTGGTGAACTGTATGTAAAATTCGACTAAAGCCATCAAGGCCAGGTTATTTACCAGCAGAGAGTTTTTTAACTGAAGCTAAAAGTTCATGAGCTGTTTAGGGCTTGTCTAGGTAAGAATAATCTAAGGCAAGAGGAGGTTCCCTCATAAATGACGAGGAATAGTCATTTAATGAAATAGGTAAAGAAGTGATAACTGGAGAGTACAGATTAGCATAATACTGAACATAGCAGCTTAAGAGGTCTACACCTTTATAAACATGAGAACCTTGTGAACTAAGATTAGACTGTATCTTTGTCTTCTCTTTTTTAAATTTTAAATAATTGGCCAAGAGTGTACTAGATCTGTTTCTGTCTCCATAGCACTGAGCGTTAATGTTCAATAGATAACCACTAGCCCTATTAGTGAAATTTTTATTAAATTATTTCTTAGCCTTAATAAGTTCCTTTAAGTTCTGTTTATCATTTTTTTTGCATAGCATTTGTGTTCAGTATCCGAGTATCCTTCTCTGTGTTCTTTTTTAACAGATACATAATTAACAATAAATCCCCTAGATGCTGCTTTAAGAGTAGCCCAAATTGTATGCATTGGTATGTTGTTGGTCTTATTAAAGGCAGGAAAATCATGAGCAAACTGTCGGTATTGTGTTAAGTAAAAAACATGAAAAATGTGGTTTATTATTGATCAAGTAAAAATCGGACCAAACCAGGGCATGGTTCCAATTAACTATGAACCCAATCTCTGAATTTATAAAGGCTTGGTCAAATATTTACTAATTAATAGGTGATCAATCCTAGATTGGGACTGAATTGCTGCTGAATGGAATGTATATTCTCTCAAATCCGGGTTAAATTGTTTATATGCATCAATTAGACCTCTTTGGGACCTTGCCCTCTGAAAGGTTGTAAGTGTTGGGTTAGGGATGAAGTTAACCAGAGACTACCTGTCTATGATAGGATTGCTTATCTGAGTAGAGGAGTGACTGTGATATGTTAGACCACAATTAAGGATCAGAATTATTAGGTCCATTCACATTGCCAATGCACATATTAGTCTTTTTCTTCAGAAAGCATCAGCACTTTAAATGCTTATGACAGAATATGGCAACTCCAGTCTTGTTACCTGAAGCTGGAGATTGGAAAATGTCTCGTACCCACTGATGTTGAAGTTTACATATATCATGGATGATAGGTGAGTTTCTTGTAATAAAAGCAATCAACCTTTCAGCCTTGACAAATGGGTCAATACCCTTTGTCTCTTAATAGGGTTCTTTAGACCCTTAGCATTTCAAGTAATACTTCTCTGATTCATACTAAAAAATTATGAGTATAGTAGTAACCATCAATGTCAATAGGAAAGAACAATATCCACATAAGGAATAAGAAGAACAAAGAATATAGGATGAAGAAAAGAGTATCGGTGAAAGAGCAAAAATGGTAAAGGACTTAAGAGGAGATAGAAGAAAAATCCTGTGCATGAGATACAAAAAGAGAAGGGGACAATCTGGAAAGTCACATATTGAATCATATCAAACAGTGAAACATACACCATAAAAGGTGCAGGGAAAATGGAACACTTGAAGGAAGACATGCAGATCCCAACTCCATATTCAAATTAAACAAATATAACGAAATAAAATGCAATGGGAAAAAAATGTGAGGACACTAATGAAACCTAAAATAACAAGAATACCTTTCACATAGGAAGAAAAGGTGACTAACTGTCACTTACCTAGACAATGAACAAGTGTACTAGAAGGGAAACAAACTATACAAAACAGATTGAATCCGCCAAACAGGGGTACTTGACTACAGATCACAAATACCATTGGGAAAGTGAAAGATGAATCTGGAAAAGAAGAGATATGTGGATTTATTAGGAACAATCAAGATAGGAATGCAAAGATGAGAAAAATAATGTCATGAAAAGTTCAACTGCAGCATTACACTATTAAACAATGGTGTGAGTCTCAATATCTGACTCTTCTGTTCTGAGTCTTAGTAGAAAGCCTTTAAAACAGCAGGGTCGGTGGAAGTAGTGTTCTTGTCTATGGAGGTAACCTTGAAGATATACCTATACTTTACTAAAACTTAACTAATAATACCTACTTTCAAAGCCACCATTCCACTTGCAAAAACGTCATGGGAAATGGATCAATGGAAAAGTCTGAAATTGGCCCTTGTGGCCAAAGACATGAAAACTTTTTGGAACCTTGTAACCACAGTTAGTAAATCTGGTAGAACCAAGTATAGCAGCTGACCTCTGGAAAGAGTACTTTCTGGCTCTTTACGCTTCACATGAGGTCAAGGCCAGTAGTCAGAGTCTATTTATCTTGCCACCCCTGAATCCTAAACCAGTTGCCCTGGAGATTACCCTGGTAGAAGTTACCAAAGCCCTAAGCAGAATTGTTCACGGTAAAGCAGCTGGACTGGACAAGATACCAGGGGATATTTTCTTGGCTGAACCCAACATTTGTGTCCCTATCTATGAGTGGTCTTCAATGCCAACTTGCAGGGGATGGCACTTCCTGATACCTGGGTAGGAGCTGAGATCCTCCCGGTATATAAAAAGGGATCCTCTCTATCACCTACTAATTACAGACCTATCAGTTTGATCGCCATATCACAGAAAACCTTTGATAGGATCCTACTAGATGTCATCAGTGATGTCACTGACCATGTCATGAGTGATGTAATATGTGAGGTCATCAGCAGTACATTGCAGGGCGCGAGTTATAGTGAGCTCAGCTAACAATAACGGCTACATTTCTCACATTTTGTAGGAGTAAAATGTCTGACTAACTATAACGTCCCTGCAATCTGGTTTTTCCAGTGAATTTCAAAAGTGTTTATAAATGTAATAGGTAGGAAATGTGCATAATGAGGAAGAAAGGCACAGAAAGAAGCAAGAGAAGTGCAGAAAGAGGCAACAGAAGTCCAGAAAGAAGAAGAAAGGTGCAGAAAGAACCAACAGAGGTGCAGAAAGAGGCCTACTTCGACTGTACCTTACAACAGACTCATACAAAGTAGCCTAATCACTAATCCTTCTCCCAAGATGTCTTAAACCTCACTTTTCTCTTGAAGGTTCACTATTCATTGACTGCTCAGGATGTTAGGAGTACCAAATAGTAAACAGCCATCCTGTTCTTAGTCTGACTAAGTTTTTGAAGGTATGCATACATGTATCTCTGCTTTTACCTTGATACATAAAAATAAACATACAAATACTTAAATACCTGTGTTTCAAACAGCATACTCTGTAAATTTGTGTACAAAAAGGTAGAAGCAAGAGAAGTGCAGAAAGAAACAACAGAGGTGCAGAAAGAGGCAAGAGAACTGCAAAAAGAGGCAAGAGAGTCTCAGAAACAGGTAAAAGAGGTACAGAAAGAGAGAACATGGGTGCAGACAGAGGAGGACAGTGCTAATGTACATCAGCGGTCAAGCCGGAACAGGAAAATGTTTCTCAATTAATGTTTCGACCAGTTATTTACACAAAACTATCACTGGTGCAAAATAACAATCACCATATAAGGTCTGGGCTCTTAAGTTTGTTATGTTTTGATTCTAACCTTTTGATATTCCCTCACAAAAGCTGACAATCCAGTGCTACATATTGACTTTGAAGACTGATGAGGTTGTGCTGTGCACTGGTGAACAGTAGTGGCTAGTTGTTGCTGCTACCTGGACTTGACAAATGGAATACAAGCCAATGGCATACAAGCCACTGAGGGTACGACTTGTGTCTGTAGACAGACTTTGCAAAATTGGAAACACTTAAGAGTGAGGCAAGGATCTAAAATTATGTCTTGACTCCATGGCACATGAAGCTCTGACTTAGTCAATACCCAGAATTACAGAATGCAATGCAGGTCACAGCATCCAATCCCCATTGGCCTCTCATACATACACTGGACAGTGTCTGTACCATTTCTCATCCATTGCACACATCAGTTAAGATGCCCTTGGTTCACTGTTAGTAGTGCTGGCAGTGCACATTTCTGTACTAATGCACATGTGTGGCTCAATTCCCCAGTTGTCATAATAAAACTACTACTCCCAGAATGCACTGTGCCCTGTACAGTCAATGTGCTACAGTGAGCCTTTTGCTTCATGATAACTGCTGCATATACATGGAATAGGTAAATGGAGGCATGGGACACATAATAGTGCAGCTCTGTCTTCACTCACTTCATACTTCCAGACTAATTTAGCATATAATGCACTTATCAGGTCTCTGCTGCTCATGCTCCTCCAGCTGAGCATAGAGGGTTGGCCAAGTGGCAAGCAGGATGCTCCTGTAGAGTGGCGAGAGGTTTGGACAATGCACATGTTAATGGGAAGACTGACCCAGTAACTCCTAGGCCTGGTTTCGGGTCCAGCATTTTAGGGACTCTCAGCACTTAGGGCATGCCCTGACTTTCCTGGTGTAAATGCCTAATGCACTGCAGCGCTCACCAATGTTGGCCCATAGTGTGGCCCTCGCTGCATTGCTCAGCTGGTCCTCTGACCCCCATAAAGCTGAGGATATTTATTTAGCACCCCCTCAGCTAAGATGTCAAATTCCCTTTCAGTGAAAGGAGGTGCTTTCTCCTCATAACCCTCAGCCATTTTGGGGGAAATGAGCAGCAGGATGGCAGAGGATCTGATCTGGGAGCGAGGATGACTCAGAATGAACACAAAATGTCTGCAAACTACTTCCTGTGATGTATTTTCAGTCTACCACTTCCTGTATGTCATTTGCTGTATGTAAGAATGGGTTCCGGTTAATTTTCAGAGCTTCCAGCCCGAATGTGTAATCTCCGGTTGCGGAGCGTAGGGTCCACATACGAGGCATACTCTCCACAACCGGAATGTACGCAGTTGTGCCGGACGTTGCAAAAACGGACTGGAACCCATTCTTTCATACAGGAAATGACATACAGAATATACAGTTGAAGACAGGAAGTGCAGCACAGGAAGTAGTTGGCAGCCGTTTTGTGTTTAATCTGATTAATCAATCATCACAGAACAAATCCTCTGCCGTCCTGTTGTTCTGTAGCTTGGAAACCTGAAATGACAGTGTAAGTGAAAATCATAGACATGAAACAAAAGGTAAAAAAGACCATTTAATGAGATGTTGGCCGGGACAAGGGTAGGGGCAGGCACAACGTTACACCCCAGTTTAGTTTTCTCCTCCTTTGCATTATGGTACATGTAGTCCATATTTAGTGCTTAACACACGAGTTGTCTGTTGTGTTACGGAAAATTGGGGGGAAGCAGTGCTGTGTATCCCAGACACATAATGCCAGATTCACCCAGAATATCGTCAATCATGCTGTGGGCCCATCATTTGTAGGGGAGTCAAATCTGTTGGGGGCAAAAACTCTGACAATGCAATAGTTAGGCCCTTATGTGATTCAGACACCGATTCTCTTAATTTCCGGGAAGGTTTCTCAGAACATATACATCTTATGGTCGGAGTCAATAGATTCCTTGGGGACATCCACTACACTGACTGCAGACATGGGCACATGACATGATGTACGGTCAATCTTTTGACTCCTGTCAACAGCTGTGGTTACATGCAGTTAGTGTGGCTTCCAAAGTAGTCTCAGGATGGAATCTTTTGACAGAGTCATAATTATCCAACATTCATCATTGACAATAGACTGCAAACCACTTTTTGTTCATGACACAACAGGTTGCTCATTTGAGAAACGTGGCAACCAGCTGATCATGGACTTGCATGCTCTGACCTCTGTTATGTGCAATGGCCTAGTTGCCTAGTGTCAGAGCTAGCCGAGGTACAAGAGGTATGTGTAAGCCATGCGTTAAAGCTATATTGTGCAAAACACAACAGGCTAATATGATCTTACACACGACTTCAGTGGAGTACATCAGTACACCCTCTGTAAGGTCAAGACATCTGAATCGCGACTTCAACAGACCAAAAGTGCGCTCTATGATGGCTCGAGTTTGTATGTGTGCCCTATTGTACCTACGCTGAGGTAAAGTGGTTGGATGCCTGTAAGGTGTGAGGAGTTGTCGGAAGGGTTTATACCCAGCATTGCCTGAGGGGGGAAGAAATGGCAATTGGTTACATTTCCCTCTTTAATTTACACATAACATGATCTATACTTTGGTACATGTAGTGTCTGTTGAGACCGTGTATGTTGCTTTATGATTCTTAGTGTACAATGGTTGTTAATGTAAGGTGGCATTCATAAATTTCATTTACAGATATCCCTCATTTTTAGTGCTTTGTTACTTACTCAGTAGCCAAATGTTGCCAAATTCTCCCGCAGCCATCCACCGGGCAAGATGTGACATGCAGAATATATATAGCTGTCATGGGTACTGCCTTGAAACACTGCATGCACATCAATGAATCTCCCACTGGCACCAAAGACACCCTGCACATTGATGGAATGCCATCAGTGTCTGTTGCAGAATATGTGTGCAATGCAGTGGGGTGGCTGAAGGGCCACGTGGGTACAATAAATTGCACCCAGCACACGTGGGAAGCGAGAAATGAGATATAAATCTCTAGCTGCCCTTTGTCTCATGTCCAGTGTATGGGGCATTCATATGTGGACGTGGGCTACTGAACTGATATAGCTCAGTACCTGATGCAAGCACCGCGACTGCCTTGCCTGAGAGTTTCCCACAAGGTCACTGGAGACCCTTTGGAATGACCCTGTCGCAAAAAAATGGAGAGCAGAAAGTATCTTGAGATACGCTGGAATGGCATGGGAGCAGCAGGTCACAGAGTCAAGTTCCTGCTCCCACTCACATTCCATCTCCACAATGACTTCTGGTGGAAAACAGTATCTGGCCCTGATATCTTGGCTGGACATCACCTTCTCCTTCTCCTCCTCAAGTCTTCTTGCCGCATGTCAAGTTGCAGAGCAACAAACACATTCAGCGACATGTTTGAATATTTGGGTGTGTTTGCTCTGCTTTCATCTGTGCTGCAGGGATGGGCTTGGCTATTGGGCTGCAGTGTTTCAGCTGGAGCATGGTGGGGGATGGAAGGCACTTGGACAGGTGTTTAGCATTGATGAAAATGATCATCTTGCCCGAATGCGGGTTTTCCAGCCCAGAGGTGGAGATTCCGGCCCGGGTGCAGAACTTCCAGCCCAAGTGCATGATTTCCTGCCCAGGTTCAGAAATTCTGCCCCAGATGTGGAAATTCTGCCCTGAGTGCGGACGTAAAGATAGGAGTCGTAAGTGATTTCAAAGAATACCAAACACTCGCAATTGCCTTCTGTGAATACCAAAAGTCATATATTTAGAATTTTGTGAACCAGGCCCTCTATTTTGAGAGGGTCGAAAAGGAAACCAAAATGACTGCTAGGAATGAAGATTAATTTACAAGACTCTAAGTGTACAACACTGCGATGTTCTCTCTTCTCCTTTCACACCGTTTAAAGTACTGTTTAAATTATTTTTGTTTCCTGTTGTAAGAATGAGCTTGTTGGACAACTTGTATGGTATATTCCAAATGGGCATGGCACCTCTCAACTGTTTTATAATTTGAATCAGCTCCTACCAGAGGAACCTCTGTAATTGCTTTGTGTGTTTAAAGTTACTATTGTATGCCGTTTTAATTCGACATCCCGGCACAGGAACCAGTATATTGAACTTATACTACTGTGGAAGGAATAATTTTTATGTATGTTATTGTGATAGGTGCTGCACGAATTGTTTATTTTTATACTTTTACACGTATTATAACTGGTGCTTTTTTTAAATAGCTTTTATGACATGAGTTGTTGAACTAAATCTTATACAACAACAATAACTTATGTCCAGTCTCCACTCAAGTGCCTGAATTTACCAAATGTGCACATATCTAATGACACATCGTCATGTACTGCTGTCAAGCTATACAGCTGTGTTGCAGCAATATGTGCAGTAGCAGACATCAGGTTACACGAAAATGATAAAGTCACACTATTGGAGCATCAAATAGCTACAGTCCTCAATTATCCACTGTCACATTAGTCCAAAGTAAGGTGATCTGAAGCAGCTTTGCAATATTTCAGATGTGGCACTGAAAGTAGAGTGTTCACATGTATGGCCAAATATTTGGATGATCAGTGAACAAATGCCCATAGCATAAGTTGTCATATTGCCCTAAACACAACCCCATTCCATCTTTGGACTGTCTAACCACTCCATTCGAACATACCATTTGAAAAAGCTAATTTGTTGTACAGGGCTCATGTGTCACTGTGACTATCTGTGACATCAAAAGGTGGTGTACATTTGTTCACAGGGTGTTAGCATATTTAATTACCCATTTGTATTGATTGCCACAATTGGCTTGGAATATTGAGTGAAGATTTTAAAACAATTTCAGTTTGAACCTGCATAGCACAAACTGATGTTTATGTCCACTCTTAGAATGAACCTGCAAACATGAATATGAGCACTTTACATTATTTATTAATCCCAGAGTTATGCCTTGTAAAATCAGAAATTGACACATTAGTGAAAGTCTACCTATCATGTTATTTATAGCTTCACCATTTGGACATTCCCATAGAAGAATGAGTATTAGATCAGGGTATGTGTCACAAACCCACCAATGTGTACACAGTCTTTGCTGTGGTAAAATATTGACTGTTTAAGATACACAATTTACTCACAAAATAATCTCAGTGGCCTACACACACATATGTCACATTGAGGCAGACAGCAACCTAACAATGCAGTTACACCATGTAGAACACAGGATTGCTGATGACACAACTGCACAAACAGGTTCACAGGCCAACATGTTGGCGCTAGTACTGATTATACCAGTGATTTAGGAACACTAATGTCATTGTGCATACCCAAATTGCCAAAGGGAACTGTTGTAAAGTCACTGCATCAAAGGTGCATGTTGTACTATGTCACATATGATGGGCCTACCATCACATAACCCACAGTAGTGAGTGAGCATCACTAATTTCACAATGTAGACTATTGTCCTGTTTGGGGAAATAGTCAGCTGGGCTATACAACAACATGAGATGACGCATCACTTGAGTCAGTCCATGTCAGGTGCATGGATAGGTGACTGGTCACTGCTGTGTAGCAGATCGATACAGATGATAGGCAGAGAACATCATTATTTACCTACCGCCATACCTACATATTTGTGTATTCCACTTGTGCATCTGAATTTGGGTCTATCTCAGTTCAGATGGTGACATGTATGCCTGTGAGGTGGAAAAAATGTTACCACCACTTGTACAACTCTGGTCATGATTTACCCCTTGTCACTGTGGTTGGGTCCTCAACTGCCCATTAAGCCTCTAATAGGTCACTACAAGTATGCAGGCCACTGAGGGGGTTAGGGTGCAGCATGCGCCCCACACACACTGGGAAGACAGCCCTAGCTGGATCTCCACGATCTTCCGGGTCCAGTGTCTCAGGTCCTCCTACCTCTTGGGGCAATTGGTGCTACACCACCTGTAAACTCACAGGTTCTGCACCTTCTTTGCAATAGCTTCCAGATGTCATGCTTCTGATGGGCGTTGGCAATCATGGGTACAAGAGAGAAAGCAAACATTTTGTAAGTTAGTGTACATACGTTTTGTTAACACACAAGTGTATTACATGAGCCACATGCTGACACCAAGAGTGAGCACACAACATGTGGATATTACACATGTTGAGATATACAAACACCCCAGTACACACTTCTATAATAATCTGATGAATACCATTGTCCCTTTTAATGTCCCTAAATCACGAAGGTACTCCACTCACATGAAGTACCCCAGAGGTGAGTTCCATTTACTGTGATGTGAGCTATATTGAAACCTGACAAAACCTTGTAACCTTTAGAAGACTGCATAACCGTAGGCAAAATTTGATATATATCTGTAAAGGCAGGAACACTGACTTCAGGCCTATAGCCCATGGAGACTGGTACCAGGGTGTGGGCCACAGACTTTCACTTATCCCACTATGACTGACCTGTCATGTGTGTCAGTGAGAGGATGCTTACTGGGGTGGTGTGGACATGTCTACTCCTTGATACTACACAATACTACAGCTTATTGAGTATGTGTGCCATGTATTAGCCTTACAGGACACCTTTTGTGATATGTGTGACTGTCACAGTGATGTCATCAGCACACCATGGTAAGTCCACCCTGGATTGGTTGAATGCATGGTAGCTGATGATTCACCTAACCAACATCTCATCTTAACTAAGCAATGATCTGAACTGTGAGTGTGTGAAGTATGTTATTGGGCCTGTAATGTGCAATCATCAATTGTTGCATATTGTTAACAGATCCCTGTGTCTGTGAAAGTACACATTTTGAACACCAACTGCACTGGACAAGAATATAAGGTCAAGGGGTTACCTCACTAACCATGCAAAAGTTTGTCCATATGTAATCAAGCAGAGGTAGTGTCTGGGTGGGCACAACTCAATATCATAAGTACCATTCAATGTATTAATGTATAGATGGCTACATACACCCAACATGGACTCCGAGCCCTTTCATATTTTTCCCCAAACAATTGTGATGTGACATCTACAATGTATAGTGCTAAAAAATCACTGACATGATTATCCTATGTAGTAAACCACAAATTATACAACACCATATAGACATATAATGTGGCCCAGGACATGTCAAAGTTTGAGTTACACTTAGTTATTACTTTGGAAGTAACTCACATGTTCCTCTGGTGAGCCATAGAGCTGGCTATACTGGGAAAGGACCTTGTCTGCTAGCATTTTCAGTTCTTCTGCAGAGAAGGCAGATGCTCTCTCCACTTGTTGGCCTGCCATGATTGCTCCCGGAGGTGGCAAACAGCAGCTAAAGTGAAGGAGGTTTTGGTGGCAGCAAAGTCTGTAGGCAAGTGAGCTATTTTTGAACCTACAGCATACATGTAAGAACATACACAGTAATCAGCGGAGACGGACAGAGCCATTGGCCCACTATCGTCACAATCCACAACATTAGTCTATGGCTGTGCCATCGTAGGTCGAACCGCCCATTGTGTATACAGCTGCTGGCAGTGACGTCACAATCAGATTGACCTAAGAGCGACGCCAGGCAGCTGCCATGTGAACGGTTGAAAATAGTGTTTTTTTTATTTAAATGTGTCACCACCACTCAAATTAAGGAGTTACATGTTGACATAGGAAGTAATCCATATCCAAGTAATTTCCTCAAAACTCAGTCTCTGCATTGTGTGTTATTAGGTATTATCGCTAAATTAGCGCGGTACAGTGTATACCGTAGTTGACGTTATATTTGCCTAAAAAAAAATTATTATATTACTAACTTGAAAGGTGCAAATATCACCTTTGTGAGGCAATATTTGCACCAATGCTAAAAACAAACGTATAGTGCACAATGGGGATTATTGATGGATGTTGGACAGGAGGCTACTAACATGTTACATATGTATATTAAATAGTTCACCAGTTATGTTGTGTCACATGATTTTTTGATTGTGATTGCACATATGGTACTGTGGCCACTGTACTGCTATGTTATCACTTCACACATAGGTACCCTGGGGGAGGGAGGAGAAGGCAGCCTTCTGTATACTGTCCATTTCCAGACCTACAGACCATGGAACAAAGGGATGTAATTAAAAAGTGTTGCCTGAATATGCAAACAATCCGTGATTTATGTCATTAGTTGGAGCCTGATCTCTTGCCCCACAACACAAGCCCAACACGTATCTCACCAATACCATACCATACCAAACAATTTATAGAGTGCTCAGCTACCACCAACGGCAATCTCCCAGCGCTAAATGGTCAGATAGGGGGAAGAGGAACGGGCTAGGGCATGTCAAACAGCCATGTTTTCAATGCCTTCCTAAAAGTGGGTTCCGATTCTGCTTTGCACAGGTGATTAGGCATAGCATTCCAAAGAGCGGCTGTTCTTACTGTGAAGGCTCGCCCGCCAATTCTGGCTTTAGAAAAGCGAGGGGTGTGAAGAAGCATCTGAGAGATAGATCGCAGGGTCCTGTCCTGTTGGTATTTCTGAAGTCTCTGTTTCAGGTATCCTGGACCTCTATCTCTTGTGGCTCTAAAGGCAAGAGACAGTGCCTTAAAGATGATTCTCCTTTTCACTGGGAGCCAGTTAAGGCTACGCAAATTAGGGGAAATGTGATGTCGGAGGGGCACATTTCTGATGATCCTTGCTTTGGCGTTATGGACTGTCTGCAGCCTATGGGTAAGATAAGCAGGGACACCCAGGTACAAGCTGTTAGCATAGTCCAGCTGAGATGTAATAAGGGCATGGACTATTGTGCCCCGACAGTCCATCGGCAGCAGATGGAGAAATCTTCGCAGGGTTTTGAGTTTCCAAAAACATGCTCTGGAAACTTGACCGATCTGGGCCTTGGCCGACAATTTTGAATGGAATTTGAAGCCTCAATTTCTGACTGAGATGACAGGGGTGGGAGGGGGATTCAGCTGCATCGGCCAACAGAGATCAGCCGGTGGGGGTGAAGGTTGATTAAAGAACATCACCTCTGTTTTGTCAGTGTTTAATTTCAGGCAATTGCCCCTCATCCAGGAGGCGATCTTGGCTAGGCAATGCCTGAAGCTGTCAAACGTCACCATTTCAGTGTCTTCAAATGAAAACACAATCTGCTTATCATCAGCTTATGATATTATTCTCACTCCACAGTGTTCCACTACCGATGCCAAAGGAGCAAGATAGACATTAAACAGGGTGGGATTTGATGCAGAACCCTGAGACATTTCATATACCATGGAACAGGAGGAGCAGACATGGGGGCACAGAAAGACCTGCAGAGACCGCTCATCCAGAAAGGAGTGGAACCAATTTAAGATGGTCCCCGAGATACCCAGCTGTGCCAGTCGGTCTAAAAGAATTGAGTGAGAGACCGTATCGAAGGCTGCGGCCAAGTCCAACCGCACAAGCACGGCACAGCTACCATGGTCTAGGGATTCTCGGATGGTTTCCGCCACCTCCAGGAGAGCAGTCTCACTACTATAGCCTGTCCTAAAGCCCGACTGGGAGTCATGAAGAAGGTTGTTGGACTCCAAGTAATTAGAGAGCTGTCTCTGAACTTCCTTCTCCAGTATTTTTACAGAAGCGGGCAGGAGCAAAATGGGCCTAAAGTTCTTAAGTATACCAGGATCTGCGTCTTCCTTTTTAAGAATAGACAAGACAAATGCCTTTTTCCAAAAAGAGGGGTAGCTACCTGACATCAGAGATGCATTCCAGATAACATTTAGATGGGGATTAAAAAGAAGGAGCCAGAAGATTAAAAAATCTAGCTAGACAAGGATCAAGAGGCGAGCCTGACTATGGGGCATATTTACAAGCAGGCGATAAAAATTATCGCCGCTTTTGCGGCCGTTTTCGGCCGAAAAGCACCGATAATTTTATCGCCTAATTAGCAAGGCCACGCTAACGCGTGAAACCTTGCTTTAGCGTGGGGATTCTTTACGCCCAGCTTTGCATCTCTAATGAGATTCAAAGTGGGCGTTCCTGACCTATCATGACAGGAGAAATGTCGCTTAGCGACATTTCTCCTATCATCAAGCCCCACGCTATGAAGCATAGCGTCAGGAAAAGTAGCGATAACCCCTGTTTTCACTACTTTCCTTACGCCTGCTTCAGGACTGACTTAGCCATGATATCCTATGGAGGGTGGATATCATGGCTAAGTTTGTGAGTCCCTATCAGCAAGCTAACGCCACATTGCGTGAGATTATCGCTGGGTTTCGAGTGATAATCTCAGGTTAGGCAGTTAGCGTGAGGATTTTTATCGCTGAGAAGATAAGCGTTGCTAATAGTACGCTATCTCAGCGATAAAAATCCACGGTACCCGGCGATAATTATCCTCACGCTAAGAGCGCTGAGCTATAATTATCGCCGGGTGTTGCTGATATGCCCCTTAGTTCTCACTAAGTCTAGCAGGGACAAAGTCGGACAAAAAGGCTGAAATTCAGACAGAGACAGGGAGAACCAGGAGTCAGAGAGGTGGTTGAACAATCCTCTGACACCGAGAAGGCAGAATATAAAGATTGAACCTTCTCCTGGCAAAATATTCAACAGATCTCTACATTAGTCAGCTGATGGTGTAATCGTGCTCATGGTAGCTTGAGGTTTCATGAAATCTTGCACGATCTTAAATACTTCCTTGGATGAATTGTCCGACTCTTTAATTTGATTGGCTAGGAAATTCCTAATAGCCAGACGTTTGAGGGCATGACATTTTTTTTGTGCAGCTTTGTACATACTCTTCGAATCCAGATTATAAGTTTTTCGCCAGATGCGCTCCAACTTTTTACAGGCGCTTTTCTCTAAGCGGAGCTCTGAGGAGAACAAGGGAGTGGAAGGCTTTTTCCTAGCCAGTTTTACCATTTTCATGGGAGCAATAAAATCAAGGAAGGATGTAACCCACTCATTAAAAGTGGTTGCATCCACGCTGGAATCACCTGTCAACAGAAGTGGGGTTTTATGCAGGACGGGACCAAAGGACTCGGGGGAAACCCTCTTCCAGTTTCTCTTCTTCACAAACTCAGGTCTCAAGCTATGTTTCCCACCACTTCTTAACAGGCTAAACGGAACCAGCCAATGGTATGATCACCTTAATGGCAAGGGAGCCTCAACCTTGATTGTGGGATCATTTGAAAAAATAAGGTCCAACATGTGACCCGCACGATGTGTAGGGGCCATGACCAGCTCAAATTTAGTCCCACCAACATCTCAGCCACTTGGAGTGCCAAAGCACAATCCGCATCGTTCATATGGACATTAAAGTCACCCAAAACCGTAAGGTTAGCATGACTTGACGAGAGATCGGCTATAATGTCACCCAATTTTGAGAGGTGGACAGCTGCTGAGTCCGGGGGTTGATAGACCAAAGTGCCTGCAAGAGTGTGCCCTAGTAAACTTTTAATGGAAAATGACGTGGCCTCAATTGACCCTATGGTCTCAAGTTTTTTTTACATGAAATTTCCCACCTGTCTTTCAAGATAATCGCTAGGCCCCCTCCCCACCTATTGTCCGCACGGCTAACGATGGAGCGCTTAAAGACTGCAGGTATCGCAATCGAAAATCTGGGTAAGATGTCTCTGTTAACCAGGTTTCTGTGAAAAACATGAGGTCCCAGTGATTGGACTCAAGAGAGAGCCAAATGTCCTCCGAATGTTTGGGGAGTGATCCGCAATTTACCAAGCAGGCTCTGATAAGAGGCTTCTCATCACCAATACCAAGAACACCAGCTACCTCTGCCCCCTGTAACATCTCTGATCCTCCAAGCACATAGGAACAGGACTTGCATTGGTAAACCTGATCCCAGTGTACCAAGCGGAAGTCAGGGCAATTAATGACAGCACTGCATTTTCTTGTGACTGGTTCATTCTTGTACACAGAGGCAATATCTGGTGGAATGTCAAAATCAATGTTCAATGGTGTGCTAGGAGTAGTACTTTCTCATTTGATGTGACATATTAACAGCTACATACAGTTTCCAAGATGTGAGGATTTGGCAAATGACAAGGCAGAGTTTTATGGTTTTGCTCGCATGCCACATGTGATTGGATCCATTAATGGCACCCATATAGTTTTGATGCCACCACGCGACAGGGAACAAGCTTACTGTAACAGGAAGCACTTCTACTCAAACAACATGCAAGTTGTCTGCCTAGCGGATTTGTATATTTCAAACATTTGAGCTCGGCTCCCAGGATCTGCCCATGATTCATTTGTACTGCGGAACAGCACCATACCCCGGCTGATGTCACAACTCCTACCAGAGAGGGCCCTGGCGTGTCAGTAAATATGAACTATCCTAACTCGGTATGGGTAATGTCAAGTAGTATCATCTGAAACTGTGTGACTCATTGTTGCAATTATGTGACTCAGCATATCACAGCTGACCGAGGTTGTGGAAACCACAGAGAAATCCAATAACGCCAGGTAATGTTTGCTTCAATGAGGTCCATGGAGGAACACAGCAGCATGTGGAGAGGGCATTTGGGCTCCTGGAGAACAGATTTAGATTTCTGGACAAGACAGGTGGAGCCCTCCTCTACTCATCCGGGAAGGTATGCCAAATTGCAGTGGCCTGCTGAATGCTCCACTTCGCCCTGCAACATAACAACCCTTACATCACAGAGGATGGAGACCATGGTGAGACACCGGATGAGGACCATGAAAATGCCAAATGAAGATGATAGTGGTGAAGAAGAAGGATCACACTTGCGTCAGGATCAAATCAACAACTTCTTCTCCTGAGTGTAAGTATTTTTTGACTTAATATTGCTGTGACTGTTACAGCACCTCTTGTGGTGATGAGATATATATTTTAAGCTAATATGACAGTAAAGGCAAGCTTGGGGAAGTAGTAGGAAAAAGTGTATTTCATACAAGGTTTTGACACATGGGACTTTACTTTCTGAAGCATTTTTTATCTAAGATTTTTGGCCAAGACAGTGTTCTCCAGTTGCTGACTATGTGAATTATTGTACAGGTATGGTTTGTAATGTACTCATTACATAATGTTCTGTTGTAGGTACCTTCACCTTGTCAACTTCATTTGGATATTCAACCTATGTAAAAAGGAGCGCCTCTATCAACAATCTTCACAAGCTAGATGCTTGATAATAGATATCTGGTTTTCCAATTCAAAGAATGTCCATAGGGAGTCTTTATAATTTTCCATTTTGTTGTTTAATTTAAAACTTCAATTATTTCATCCAGAAAACATCATAACAGACAATCCAGTCAACGCGTTTCGTCCAAACTGGACCTCATCAGGGCTCAATATATAATGCTGATTGTAGGTTATGTGCTGCCAGTTTAGGCTTAGTCCATCTGTCCCCATATACTGATCGTGGCGGGAATTATCAAACCAGCCAGACACTGATACGCGTTGGAAGTGAACGCGCAGGATTGCAGACAAGTACCTTAATGAGGGGACAGATGGAGTAAGCCTAAACCGGCAGCACTTAGCCTACAATCAGCATTAAATATTGAGCCCTGATGAGGTCCAGTTTGGACGAAAAGCGCTGGAAGATTGTTGATATAGGCGCTCCTTTTTACATAGAATGAATTTTGATTATAGGGGGCCCAGTGGCGGTGGGACCACTAAAAGTAGAGCATGGTTAAAGTACAGTGATCAATTACTAGTACTATACACCAGTGTGCACGTTTCTATGCCCTCACCGCCTCTCGAGTTGTATGATTTATTTGGATATTTTAGAGTTTTGAGATCTGCGGGCCTATGTTGCTGTTTGGAAGTACAAGGGTGACATGGCTTGCTCCTTTTACTGACACACACAGACTTCGAGTGTACAAATCCTGTACCAAGACAGCTTGCACAGTGATTGGATGAGAGTTCTGCGGAATCCATTGGACTTGTCCTTGTCATGTTTTGAACTTAATGCAATAAGTGCGCCATCATAAACTCCAACCACATGTGGTAGTGGAGCCTTTTCATGAAAAGCTCCCTTCACAATGCCTAAATCCTTATTGTGGGTAACGTGTGTGTAGCTGCTGATGTGTCTCATCATTGTGGGACATACCTCTAGTGGCACCCATTGACATTTGGTGGTGCGTTCCACCAGATAGTGGAACAGTGTATTGAAATGATGGTTTGATATCAAAAGTAAAGTACTGCTATGTGTTTGTTTATTGGTGTTATTGATGTGGGAATCCTTCTGTGATGTAGGTCATATGGCTCTAGCTGATGATATTGATCAATACTATATGGCCTAATCGTATGTAATTTGTTAGATGTATCCTTTACCTCCATGTAGGTGTGGGTTGGGACTCTAAATGTGTTTACTAGCATAGACTTTTGGTGACATTTTTGACATAGTTTGCAACTGACATCATGACTGCCCATTGTTTTGATATGGATTAAAGATGGTATTTGTCAAAACATTAGTTTGTATGTATTGTTGAGACCTGGTTGTTATTCCAAGCTAAACTATGTGTACATGCAAAAAAAACATTCTTACACAAGCAAAGGTTGTGCAATTGGCAGGTTCAGATGGGAGTACATTATATGGTGTTCTAGATTTGAAAAAACTATAGCAGTCAATGAATTTCGACTAGTGAATTAATGTTAATGAACAAGGAGGAATCAACATTCTGAGAAAATAAAACAAGGAAACCAAAAAGTGTGGGAGTCAGTCATGGGGGTGAAACCATAGTTGTAAATGCCAAATTGTTTGAAGTCCAAGATACTACTGCCATCAGAAAAGCAATGGGTCCAGAAATAGTCAACAAAGTGAATGTTTGTCACGCACGGGGGAAATTAGGTCTGATGTTTCTTGCTAGTGGTGGTATTGTTCCTGCCATCGTAACAGACTGGATATTTGTGTGGACATCCTGGCTTGCCTGTGTGGGGGGGATTCACAGGTGCTGGCCCTGGGGAGTCTGCTGTTGGTTCTTCCTCTGGCAGGGTCTCTCTTCCTGTGGCTACAGCAGATGTTGAGGGGCCTGATGGTGGGGCACAACAGGAAGAGGTGAATGGTGGTGGAAAAGCCCTGGCCAGAGTTGTGTTAATGTCCAGCAGCACCCCAATGAGGGAGCCTATGTTGGTATTGTGGGCTGCTGACTCCATGTGTATGTCCCTCTGCACCGGCTTCATCTACCTGATTTCGGTGAGTATCCTGGTCCATCTTGTCTTGGGGCTGATGGTATGCTCCCAAGATATGGTGAATGTTAGACTGGGTGTTGGTGGCCCCAGTGGCCTCACTCTGCTGGCCCGAAGATACATGCCCTTTGCACTGGTTGCCACACCCCACTGGATCCTGGCTCTTCTGTTGGTGGGGTGGTGACAGTGGCATCTGTAGCTAGGACTGGGGTGCAAATGATGAGAGACACTGTGGTTGGTACACAGGTTGGGGAACACCTGGTGTTTGAGTTGTTGCAGCTAGGTGGAGGTGTTGTGGGCCTAGTGACAATCACTGTTGCCATGTTCCCAGCCTCACCAGATGGACCAGAACAGTCGTCCACGTCAAGATGTCCAGGACTGTCCTCATCACTATCGGTTTATTCCTGGGTTGCAAAGTGGGTTTCTTCTGTGGCATAGCTATGGCTACTTGCTGCGGCTAATAGACCTGTTGGTCAATGGAGAACATTGTTATTGCAGGAAGAGTGATATCTACATCCAAGACATGTGACACAGTTAGTAAAACCTAGAAGTAGCAAAGTAATACGTTGAGATTAATTTGTCCGTATATATTTCAGTTGCAATACACATGCTAAGCAGACATTTTAAGATTCTGTACACATTGGCTTTTGATATGCAGCCCATAGCTTGTCCTGGGTTGTAGCCAGTTAAATTAGTTAGTGTACATGACATCCATAAACCATCCTATCCAACATAGTGGAGATGTGATGTGAATTTAACCATACCAAGGCCCAACTGAGTACAAAACAGTAGATGACACAACTTGGTTGTGTCTGTGATAATAGTGATCGTGGGGTAACTTCCATTACCAAGTAATCAATCTTGGGGACGGAGGAGCTAATATTTATAGAGGTCCTGCACCCATGCTCCTCTATGGACATATGCAAAAGACACTCTGGGTGAGCAGTTCCTCTCTTAGGGCATGTGTGTGAAAGGTGTCACTATATGCCAGTAGAATTGTCGCCGGGAGATCTGAATTTCAGATCATAATGCCCTCACACACCTGTTAGGGCGCTCCTTGTCGGACCGGCGCTGCAATGTCCAACGGGCCTGGTGTCTACTTTGGCGGAGTTCTTTAGATCTGAGATATGTGAAGGGTGTATGTGGGCAACTGGTGCTATGTGTGAAGTAACTTACATGAGTGAGTTTAAAACAGGCTACAGATCTAGGGATATTTTAATTAAAAAAATAGACCTGGGACTGAATAAAAACAGTGGGGCCGCCAACAGGACATAAAGTGCCTAGGTGGCTTGTGAATTTATAAGGTCAACATGTTTGGTGTCATATATGCTCTATACTCGAGCGTCACTTCTTCAGGACCTATGGTAGGTGGAGGTGAACCCCAATGGAGAGCACCAAAAGTAAAATAAAAATATCCGCAATCGGAGGGTGTAGTAAGAAAGGATGATGATCCTCTAGGCGGGACTCCGCCTAGCCTCTCCACCTACATAGATAGTGAAGTGGAAGGGGAAAACAGAAAAACAAACATAGAGGGCATAAGGAGCGACATAAGTAGACTAAGTCTAGTGCGAACAAAGAAAACACGTAAATTACGTAGATGTTATGGGCTACCCACAGCAGTGCGTGAATTGAGCATTATTCAACAAAGTGACTAACACTCTTCCCCACACTGAGAAAGAAGTCCAACTGTACAGAGATAAGAGAAGTGCACTTTAAAATCCTTAATCATACGTGATATCTGACACAAAACACAACTAACCCAACCAAAGAGGCTGTTCCACAAACGTGTGGGACAGTACATAAAAATGCTGTGAAAGCGCTTACCTAACTTGGTAAAGAGTCCCACTACATGGAAGGGGGAAGTCGGCCCTCGAATTAAAGGGGTAGACAACTGGAAAGAGAGAAAGGAGGGAACAGAAGGCAACACAAACACTTATAGTGTCGTATAAGTGTGCACGACACGAGCCCCAAAGGAGGATTCTACAAGGTAGGCTGAACGTGAACACAGTTGTTACATTGTAATGTCTTTACAACACATCCTTGTCATGCAGGTGTCATTACAATGCCTGCTATTACAATGCATGTGCCATTACAATGCATGCCATGACAACGCAATGTAAGGACGGTTATGGAGGTAAGTTCTTAACATTGACTGTTTTATTTTTATTTTTGGGTTTGATACAAGTTTTTAAATTATATTAATTACAAAATATGAACTAATGTTTTTAATAAAAATATTTAAATGGGCATGGCATCCATTCCCTGGGATGGGATGCTTGGGAAACTGGGATTATGGGGGGGGTGTATTAATACTCAGGTATTAACTTTAATAGTTGCGAATTATTTATTATTTAGTTTAGTTGTTTGTATTTTAACAACATTAATATATATCAAAAAAATACATTTCAAGGGCTTGGCACCCATCCCCTGGGACTTGATGCTTGGAAAACTGGGATTTTATGTGGGATACTGAATTATTACCCAGGAATTATCTTTAATACTTGAGTATTATTTTTACTTTCACTTAGCTGTTATTGTTCACAAAAAAAATTATATATATCAAAAATATAATTTATATATAGTTTTTTTAAAGTGCTTGGCACCCAGCCCCTTTGGACGGTACGCTTGGGACATTGGGGTTTGGGTGGGGTAGTGTATTGATACTCAGGTATTAATTTTAATGCTTGAGTGTTATTTATAATTTAGTTAAGTTTTAATTAAAAAAAAATGTACACCACTATCCAGCATTTTCCCTGAGGCGAGCACAGTTCAGAGTAGGAATAGTAAATTTGCCCCCACCACTATCCAACACTTTTCCTGAGGCAAGCACCTGTCAGAGTAGGAATAGTAAACTTCCCTCCTCCACAATCCAACATTTTCCCTGAGGCAAGCAACGGTCGGATTGGAAATAGTAAATGTGCCCTCATCACCATCCTGTACTTTCCCTGAGCATCTTCCCTGAGGCAAAAACATGGATGTGATAAAATAGTAATTTTAAAACATATCACAAACCAGTGCCTGCTAATATATTGTTTGTGAAATATATGTAGTTTCTTTGGGGGGCTTAAGATATTTTTTTTACATTTCCTTACAGTTGTTTCCGTAAAGGTTTGTTTGTTCAAGGTTGGTAATTGGTGTTGCTGTATGTCCAATCTCTGTTACTATCTAAAGCAAAAAGAAAGGAATTAATGTTTTGGCTTTTGGTCTTTTAAGTTTTAAATACATTTTGTAGATTGATTCACTTACCTTTCAAAGGAAAGATATTGTCACAAATGTCTGAAGTAGACTAGGGGCTGTTTATTAAATGCTGTAAATAAGTTAAAAATATATTGTAAGTACTTGAGAATTAGGTGTAATCATGTGGAAGCTCTTTACTTATAAACCTACACTTACTTCTGTCTGAAGATGGCAGTGTTCAACTGGAAAGTCAGAACAATGAAACAGCTACTCCCACCTGCCTGTGGTCACCATAGACGTCAGTGCACCACTGAGCACAACATGGTGGAATGTTTCTTTCATCCGTTTTTTGGGGATAAATGAGAATTTGAATGAAAATATGTTTTTTTCCTACGTGATTCATACCCTGATAGAATGTATATTTATTTTGTGCCTGGACAAAAATGTTCATTTATTTGTTCCTTCTCGGAATGTAAGCCATTTTGAGTATATGGTAGGTCAGGGGCTGTAATAAAAATAGTTGAAGGACTGCCGTTTTTATGCCTCAAATGTATTGTATGAATAATCTCTTTTTGCCTTTGACTGTAGGGTGTACTTTTTTTTTTTAAATGCTGTAAATATATGTCTTACTTTCCCAATTGTTTCCAACATATTTTTGATTTTTTTTATTAAAACCCAGGTATTTTAATGATTAGGTAGTATAAAAATACCCAGGTATTAAAATGAATACCCGGGTTCTAAAACACTCCCACGCCAAAAACCCCTATTTACTTTGCACCCCAGGTCCAGGGGAGGGATGCAAAAATTTATCTTTTCTGGAAATGTTAGTAATTAATATTGAAAATATATTATGCGTGGTAATGGTATGCATTGTATTTGTATGCATTGTAATGGAATTGGTTGTAATGGTAGTTTTAATATATATCAATAAACATACGTTGTAATGGTATTTGCGTTGTAAAAACTGTGATGTAAGAGTTTGCATAGTAATGGTTTAAGTTGCACGTCATATATTCATGATCATGTGAACAGTGTAGAGTCAAAGGGTCGCCTGCACTTAAAATAATTGGCTTCATGGCTTTCTATGTTGGGCAAAAACACTTTTGTGGGGTCACTCATGCCATCAATTATTCCAGTTGCTGAGATCATGACAACATACAGGACAGTATAATGACATGTGTCTGAGTAAAGCATCTGATTTAGATTGCTCACTTTATGAGAATATAATTAAGTTATTTGTGAGACATGTGACAATCTACAAAAGCACATTTTCATCTTGTTTTGGGTAACTGAAACAGGCCATCATGGTAGTTGTAGTCATTTCTAACTCAACTTGTCTACACTATCTAACTGGTTACTGTGATATCCCTGCTGACATCATTCTTTTGGTCTGGCCCATACATTTACATTGAGGCAGATAAGATGTATCAGGGGATATTATATTTTATAGAACACTTACAGACATCATTCCATCATGTGCAACGGTGTGGAGATCGATGCAACAAACTCTAAATGTGACAATACACATTCATACAGGCAATTCCACATCTCTGATGCTGATACTTTGCTGATTGGATGTAATATGTGGAAATCACATTGTCCAGAGCTGGTTTGTGAACAAACAGGGGATTCAGGTTTCATGTGAGTTTGTAAAGTAGCACTTACCAACTCTGCTCATCCTGTTATTCCATGTAAGTCCAAAGTGTGTAGGATGGTCAAGACCTACTCCTCCCAGGGTAAAACATTTGCAGGTATGCTGTCCTCTGGGCCTCCAGGTGTTGCTTGGAGGTCAGGTTACGCAGCTTTGTCCTCAGGTCAATTCACCTCTTCCTATTTCCTCCTAGTGTGGCATGATAGCTACAGCATTCACTTTGAGGATTATTCGGTCTCACATTTCCCTTTTCTGAGTGATAGAAGTATTTTGAAACAAACAGATGTGGCTCTACTCTAAGGATTTCATCAAACATGACTGACAACTCTTGCTCAGAAAACCTTGGACTTTTGGCTCAGGGCATTATGAAAAAAACTGAGGGAACTACTGGTACAATAAAAAAATGACACCCAGAAGAAACAGTAAAAGAGCAGGAAAAGGTCTGCCCCTCAACCTCCATGCATCGTACTTGGGCCGGTGTAAAACTACTGAATTGGGGGGGGGGGGGGGGTTGGACTGTAGCAGTGGCGGTTTGGTGGTAAGACCACCAAACTCATAATCAGGCCATAAGAGTCACATTACGACCAATTATTTTCCTTTCCTTGCACTGACAAAAAGACAGCACCTTAACATCAAATTACATCATGTTTAATAGAGCAAGTGGGGCTCACACAAATAGACAAAACTCCACTCATATGAATAATTAAAATAAGGTAGGGGAAGACTAATTTTCCCATCAATCCATTGCAATCCTGTAGGCTTCATGTTGAGGAATTACATCACTCATGAGCGGCAGCCACACAGCACACAAGAGGAAAGCTCACAGGGTTCAATTTGGCTAAACCTGTGACATCCAGTCTCCCACGACAAGCATTTAAGGGAAACAAGTGCAGTGTTCCAAAGTGTTGCTTCCTCTAGGCCCCTGATTGGCTACACCGCAATCAGCAGTGATGGCAAAGTATCAGGCCCCATGGGATATTAACTCCCTCTCAGCATGGTAACAATGCCACAATCCGGGGAGAGCCGAGCCAAGTAGGTGCAACAGAGGGTAGGGACCCTTGACAAAGTAAGTTACTGCACTTTCGTCATTTGGATTTGAATCACATGGTTCCTTACAGTTGGAACGAGATACTGATGTTTTACTCTTTACCATAAAACTACTAAAGGGTCGACTACAAGGCCACCCACCATACCTCCTGTCCCTGTGGGGTCAGATTCTCCCAAATTTCGGATGAGTCGATATTACAAGTCAGTTCAAAATATTTAGGAATGCCATCAATTTGGATGTATGCATGCGAGTGAGATCATGAGACCTCATATGAATGTTTTAGGTTGAAAGCAATGGCACCATGGGCACAAACAACAAATTATAAACATGGCATAATATGCTATCACAGATGAATCCCTCTCCTGATATTTGTGGAAATATATTTTGTATGCACCAGTATGGCATGCATTGTAAGACATCTGCAGTTGAGGGCCTACTTCGAGTTGCATGAAATAAATGTGACATGGTCACTGTACACAGTAGTTGCGTGACAGCACACATGTGCGTAAGATTTTTGCACGTTACACTTTGAACAGCCACATAATGGCTTATTATAAAGGCGCGGCACTATATGCATAGCTATGGAATAACATATGATCTGAAGGTACATTTTTTATTGCAGGTCGGACCAAAAGTGACAAGTATTATACTGTCAGTACTTTCTTAGGTTTGTAAGGAACTAGCCTTCCTACGGGACTGGTCAGTGTTTTTACTCTTCCAGATCCTTGTTTTCAAGGTCCCATGGACCCCCAGAGTTCCCTCTACTGACGGGTGCAGTCACTCACTGCACCAGCCTGCAAGGGGATATTTGTCCACTCTTAAAAGTGCAGGTAGCATTCCGATTGCACTGTGAAACAAGTAATGGCTTTGTAGCATTTTTCACTTGAATTCTCTGCACCCAGGGCAGCACAGTTTGTGTCTTCCCTGGTGGCAGTGCACTCTTTCTAATATGGTGCATTGTCCCTGTTTGTACCAAATGCAGAGAGTTACCCAATAAAGCCAAAAAGGGACTGGGTAGTGCAACACAATAAAAATACAAAGGATCCCTTTTGTGCTCAAGATTTCTTGATCAACAAATAGTCTAGCAGAATGCACTGTGTCAGATTTATATAAACAGATTGTTCCCTGAAAAAACATCTAATAAACGTTCATCATTCTTTTTCATGTTCAAATGGTTTTATTATAAAAAAGTCTTATACCAGTACATTAAAAAAGCCACATTTGTTTTATTACACATGAAAAATAAGTGAAGTTTGTCATAAATCTTTTGTAATGCTTTCACTCGATTCAGAAGCTGGCTTGTATTGAAATTTAAGCCGGTGTATGTTTCACTAAATAAGGACAATGTGCAAGAGATATTTTCTGATTTAAAAAAAAAAAATGTATTTTGTATGAAATGCGAAACAATGATTTTTTATATATTGGTTTAAGTATTTTTATATTAAAACCAATTAGTCTCTTCTTGCTTGCTTGTGCCACACTGACCTTAGTTGGGCTGCCTTCACCGCCACTGCCGCCATTGCCGTGAGGACCCGGTTCCTTCCCTGGAGGGGACCCGTGTGTGAAGCAGACTACATTTCCCAGCATCCCTGAGGGCAAGCGGACCAGACGCAGACGCAGGACGCGCCAAGATGCGCTTAAAATCACGTCAGTGCTCCCGCAGCACGGGAGTCTTTTCTTGCTTGCTTGTGCCACACTGACCTCAGTTGGGCTGCCTTCACCGCCACTGCGGTGTGGCTCACTGGTTAGAGGCGGCAGATCCGCAAGCAGAGAATCGGCCAGGGACCAGGGTTCAATTCCCGACGCGGCAGGGTCGTGGACCAGGGTCAAAACGGACTCGATAATTCTCGCCTCGGTACCTACTCTAACCAGGAACACACTTGGCAACTCTGGGCATTAGCTTGCCTCATCTCCACAACGGCCCCCCACATTCGCCGGGGATGCCTGGTTTCACCTTGGAGATACCCAGGAGGGACCATCTCACAGGGATAGCCAGGACGGGTTCCCCAGCGGTGTACAGCGCCACGACGCCTCAGGGCAGCAGTGCGCTTTACAAGACACATACATTTACATTTACATTTACTGCCGTCAGTGCCGTGAGGACCCGGTTCCTTCCCTGAAGGGGAGCCGCGTGTGAAGCGGCCTACATTTCCCGGCATCCCCCAGGGGGACACGCGCACCGGACGCAGATGCAGGACGCGCCAGGAAGCGCTTAAAATCACGCCAGTGCTCCCGCAGCGTGGGAGTCTCTTCTTGCTTGCTTGTGCCACACTGATCTTAGTTGGGGTGGCTTCACCACCACTGCCGCTATTGCCGTGAGGACCCGGTTCCTTCCCTGGAGGGGAGCCACGTGTGAGGCAGACTACATTTCCCGGCATCCCTAGAGGCATGCGCAACGGACGCAGACGCAGGACATGCCAGGAAACGCTTAAAATCACGTCAGTGCTCCTGCAACACGAGAGTCTCTTCTTGCTTGCTTGTGCCACACTGACTTTAGTTGGGCTGTCTTCACCGCCACTGCCGCCATTGCCGTGAGCACCCGGTTCCTTCCCTGGAGGGGAGCCGCGTGTAAAGCGGACTACATTTCCCAGCATCCCTGGGGACACGCGCACCGGACGCAGACGCAGGACGCGCCAGGAGGCGCTTAAAATCCCGCCATTGCTCCCGCAGCCCGTCCGAGCCCATCAGAGACCGTAAGAGGCCGGGCAGGGCCACATTATTAATATTCTGTGTCTTATACTTATATGATCATCTATTCTGACCCGGGGGTCAATGTATGAGGGCCTAAGGGTCATTATTGATTCTTGTTGACAAATACTGCTGACTGAACATTGTTATTGTTTGTTGCCTCCAAGTGCATAGAAAATAATGAATATAAGAAAATCACTGACAGTCCAGGGAGTGGTGGGGACATTGGATGCCTTCTTGCTACGTGCTGAGTCAGCCCTCATCCATGAAATCTCTTTAACAGAGCTAAGACTGTCCTTAGAGCCAAAACTTCCCCTAAGTCAGCCTGATTTGTTAGGCCCTTCGAATCCCACTGAATGCCAACAGAGTTCCCCTTCAAATAGGATACTGATCAGCCATTCTCCTGAAACAAATGGCACTACTAAGTCAAGGGCCAAAATCACAAGGCCTAAAGTATATACCAGGGGACAGAAAAGTAAGAGCAACCAGGGGAGCAGTCCCCTAACTCAGTCCAGAAAAAGAAAGGGACAGGGCCCCTATAAGCAAATACACCCTGCACCAAATAGGGGACGTAAAAGTAAAAACATGGTGGAGGAGGAGGTACAAGGGCACTCGCCTGTAACCAATCCTGTTAATAAAGAGTCTATTATAAGTTCCCCAACTCCCCTACAGGGTATTGAAAGCGGGGAGTTCTGGGATAAAATGGGTGAGGTGGGTTCAGCTCTATTAGAACCACTACTACAAAAGCTAACCCGTCTAGAAATGAGCATTGATAAACTAGAAAAGGTGACAGGTAGTGCTCACACGAATCAGCTGCCCCATTTGAGCTTGTTGGGTCCCCAGTCCACTCAGCCACACCCGACCAACTTATGTCATTGTAAAACAAAGACCATCCAATCAAATAGGAGTGATGGACCCATGGCCGCGCAACCTGGAACCTCAGGCCTTGGCCCAGAGATAGTACCCCAAACCGCATCATTGGATCCCTTGCCCAAGTGCCACAATATGACAGCTATGCCCAATAGCCATCATAAAACACTGGCCCCAAGTACCATCCAAGAACGATGAATGAATATTCAAAAGGACCTGCTCCCGGTAGACTAAATCATGAAGGTAGAAGGGAAGCCCTACCGCAATCTGCCCAACGACAAGAACATCAGCCACTGAGAGGTCTATGTGATATTAACACTTTGCACCTCCACCAGAAGCTACCCCCTACACAATTGTGTTGGCCAATGTCCCACGTTGCCATATGGAGCTAGGGAACATTGGACATCACTTAAAAACAAATCACTACACGTGATAAGTGCAAGGTCGGGATTATCCACCCCGCTCTTTTCAGAATTTAAAATGGCTAGACGGGTTGGTTGGATAGGAAGATCCAAAAAGTCTCTAAAGGGTGTCTGTGTGGTGCTGTCCTTTGGGTCACCTGATCTTATTCAAACAATACTCGATAGGGCGGGAAACTGGTCAATAGAGCAAATAGGGATACATATTCTGCCACTGGGGTACTTTTATAATCCACCTGGCCCCATACAGCCTCTACTAGGGGTGGACAGAGAAGGGGTGGAATCAACCCAGATATAGCATATCAGTGGACAACCATTACAATGTCCTTGGTTCCCTGGAGAATAATGACTGACTAGAGCCATCGATTGGAGATTTAATTGATAGAAGGGATATTCCAAGGGGCATCCGGACAATAGAACTAACTAACATCTGATTGGCTGAACATGAGTCTGCAGTTTCAAAGTCCCTGCACTTGTCAAATTTGAGGGTACCCCCTGAGAGTTGTGCTGAGAATAGCCGCTCGGCCAACCGACGAGGCACAAGTAATTAGTTGATCATGGTCCAGGCACTTCCCCCAGCTGGTAACCCCACATCCCAAGATCTGGGGCCCGGCAGAGTCTGGGGGAGCAAGAAGTGCAGACAGTGAGGATCAACAGGAGGGCACCCACTTTTTACAACAAAGAAGGGTCACTGCTGCAGACGCACAATGGCCACCAGTTGGCAAAACCACCATTGGCATCCCTAGAAGTTGACTAGCCCTCAGCTAAGAACGGCTCAAGGTCCTTAGACAAGGAGACTGGAAGTCTTAGCAAGCTGTTAATTGACTCACCGAAACTCCGAATACTATCCTGGAACATTGCAGGCCTCCGTTCCAAATTAGCTAACCTGGAGTGGGGGACCCTTATTCAAGAAAACGACATCTGCATGTTTCAGGAAACTTGGGCCAGGGAGGACATTTATAGACTTGGCTACGCAGCTTTTAATTTACCAGTCACATTCGGGGGAAAGGGAAGACCATCAGGGGGCCTTGGTATCTGGATTGCAACACACCCAGGTTGCTCAGTAAAACAGGGTAGAGACATTCTCTAGTGATATTCTTTGCGCTATCTTGAGATTTTCGGCCAGGACCAGGATAGGATTGATCAATGTCTATTCATGGCCAGTAGGGTATGGCCAAGAGTCTGTCACCCTTAAACTTTTATCATCATTTATGCTTACTACCATTGATAATGATATGATGATCCGGGCTGGCAACTTAAATTGCCAGTATGAACCACTTAAGGACCTGGATGCAGGCGACCCTAATGAGGAGGACCTGCACTGGGCTATTCCTGTGGCCAACGCCCTGCCAACCCGGGGCTTGGACACCACTGGTCATACAGATGAACACCCTTTCGCTGAATCAGTCGCTCAAGGCATTTAACGCGTGTTTTAAATCTGATTCTCCCGCTACTTTTACCTATAATAGACCGGGCTGCCCCTCTTATATAGACTATATTCTGCTGAATACCAAATCATGGCACCGGATAATTGATTTTAAGATTGTGCCCAGACATGATAGCGACCAAAATGCCTTAGTTCTAGAACTGGCCTTGCCACATGCCTGGGATACCTCCAAGGGCCAATTTTTGAACGCCTCAGGGCTTACTTTAACTAGCTGCAGGAGGAGAGTAAGATGGGGTGTTTTTTGCCAATCCCAAGATAGGCTAGCCTCCCTCTATAGAACCATCATGCCATATTTGGTGGCTGCAAATCAACTGAGTGTGCTTGCAGATCCTAATCGTCCACTTTCTGAAATTGCGGAAAACCATCAAGGCACAGTGGTAACCTTGGCTGCCAGCTTCTCTTATGTATCACGATCAAAGGAAGGCAGTGCACCCAGGTACCCCTGGTATGATGGCAATTGCCGCAAGGCCAAGAAAACCCTTGTTTTAGCTATTAAATCAAATGATAAGTTTGTGATAAAGGCCAATAGATCATCTTACAAAAACACAATTAAGCTAGCTAAAAGAAACGGGGAAGTAGAAAAATGGGAGAGCTTGAGAAATGCTCTAAGTAGTAGGGACATGAGGACCTTCTGGAATCTAATAAATACAAGGCAGATTTACAAGCCCCTTGCGCCACTTTTGCGTCACTTTTAACATGGGAAAAGTGACGCAAAAGTACTGCAAGGGGCTTGTAAATCTACCCCACAGACTCCTATGAGGATAAAACAGCAATTGAACCAAATCTAGGGGCTGAAGTCTGGAAGGCCCATTTTCAGTTCCTTTATTCCAGGGTTGAGGGCGACTCAGGACAAGCCGCAATTCAATGTCCCCAGCCACAACTTGCTTGCCTGGACACCCCCGAAATTGCACTAAAAGAGATAACAGCTGCTATTGGCCGAGTAATCCCTGCAAAGGCCCAGGGCTGAGATAAGATCCCTGGTGATCTCTATGGCACTGAACCTAGCATTTGGGCTCCGTACTTATGTACCGTATTCAATGCTATTCTCCAGGATATGGAGATCCCCACAACATGGTTAGGGGCGGAAATTATTCTGATTTACATAAAGGGATCACCCCTCCATCCTGCGAATTATCGGCCCATTAGTCTTATTGATGTCACTCAGAAAATCTTTGCTCTAGTGCTCTTGGATCGATTACAGAACTGGATAGAGGAATTTTCCATTCTTAGTCCCTACCAAGCCGGTTTTAGAGCAAAAATGTCCACAATCAACTAAGTTTCAAGGTTGCAATTATTGCACTGGAAAACAGTGATTTTGGAGGGTGGCAGCCTCTATATGATCTTTGTGGACTTAAAATCGGCTTTCGATCTAGTTCCCAGGGAGAAACTATGGCTTATTCTATTAGACCTGGGAGCGCCCCCGTATATATGCCACATTCTGAAAAGACTATGTTGAAGTTCAAGGAAACGTCCAGATTCCAAAGTAGGTAGGAACAAGAATCTTTATTCTGATCATCCACTCTCCTATATCACAGAAACTGTATTCAACATTCTAACATGAGCTCCCACGGGGGATACTAAGTACTAGGAATGGAGAGGGGGAGCGGAACGTACCACTTAGGGGAACACATATTACAGTAAGATTACAACACATCTCCCTATGTAGGGGAAAATTAAAAAGACTAAATAATTTTAGGAAATGTTCACAAGTCTATCATTACTTCATGTCTGTCCATTTTCCAGTCGAACTACATTTTTGCCTGTCATGTCCACCCGTAGAGGAGCACAATACTTACTCGACCCTGGTTGCACATGAATGGGTTTCTTGACAACACAGGAGTGTCTGTTTTAAAATCTATATTTTTGACCCCATGTTTCTTGTCATACCAAGACTTGTATTTTTCTTGAAGTAAATCAACTTTCTCCTTAATCTGGTTTAGATCAGGCAATACACTTTTCCCACCTTCCAACCATCTAGGGTTCATTTTGGTACTAGGTTACCTCCCTCTCAGGAACACAAAAGGTGATACTTCAGTAACACAGTTGGGAATGGTGTGGTATGCCCATATACACTCTCTAAGGGAATCTTCAACATTGAATTCCATTGGTGATGGCTAGTTGAATGTGTTCCTTCACCATGCGATTCACCCTTTCAACCAGACCATTAGCTTTCGGACAATAGAGTGCAGTCTTTTCATGCCTTATGTTTAGTTCTTCCAATAATTCTCTCATTGTCTCAGAAACAAATTGCACTCCATTGTCTGTTACGAGTGTGGCTGGAATACCTTCATAGACAAAAATGTTCTTCAAAAAGGAGATGAGATTGCTCGTTGTGGTAGATGGCGTAAATTTGAAATTGACCCAATGGGAGGTGTAATCGACGAGAACAATCATGAACCTCCTCTGAGGACCCAGAGCCTCCATAGGACCAATTATATCCATGGCCAGTTTGGTCCATGGAATCATCGGAACATTGACAGGAGATAAAGGAGCTTTATGGAGAACTTTACTTTTGTCACTTTTAGCACAATTGATGCATTCTTTAACTTTGAGTTCAATCATGGAATCCATTTTTGGAAACCAAAAGCAACTCCTAACCTTGTTTTTAGTGAGGCTCCTGCCTAAATGCCATTCATGGGCTAGATCGAATATTTTGTTCCTCAAATCCATGGGTGGAATGATTTTGTCACCACGATGTATCCGACCAAACATAAGAGATAGTTCAAATCTCACCTCCCAAAAGTCTTTAATTATATCAGGGACTTCTGAAAGATTTTTGGGCCATCCTTTAATGATGAATTTTTTGAGTGTCTCCATGACTTTGTCTTCTTTCATGCACTTGTCCCAGTCATCATTTGTTAGTGAGGGGAGATGCATGGAAAAAATGGGGACGCCTAAAGATTCCTCGCTATGGTTGCCCTTGAGGGGAGACCTAGATAAATAGTCAGCAATCACATTTTCAGGCCCTGGTAAGTACTCTTCTTTAAAGCAGAAATTTTCTAGACCCAGGACCCATTTGCTTATCCGAGGAGACTAATTTTGAGAATGTTTAGATGAAAACAGGAAAGTTAACGGCTTGTGGTCTGTGTGTATAACAAATTTTATTCCCCACAAGAACATTTTTAAATGGTGCACTGCCAAAAAGCATGCCAACGCCTCCCTTTCAATAACTGAGTAGTTGCGTTCTGATGAGCTAAGGGACCGCGATGCAAATGCTATAACAGTTTCTTCCCCATCTCCTTTCTGAGAAAGCATTGCTCCTAACCCTTTACTCGATGCATCTGTAGTTAATACAGTTTTTTTTTAGGATCATACGTACCTAGGGCTGGTGAATCCAAAATGCGATGTTTTATCGTTTCAACCATTTCACTGTGTTTCTTTTCCCATTCAAATACAGTGTTCTTCTTGAGAAGCTCGCGTAATCCATCACATAGATCAGCAAAATTTCTTACAAACTTGGACATATATTCCACTAATCCAAGAGAAGATTTTAGTTCATCTTTGTTCGATGGGTGCGGAGCATCCTTGACTGCTTGAATTAAGCTGTACTTGGGCCTAAAGCCATCCTTGGAAATGGTATGCCCCAAATAGTCAACTGACGTGACTTTGATCTTGCATTTTTCAAGTTTGACTGTTAACCCTGCATCAGAGAGTTTGTGGCACACCGTGTTGAGGGTAACATCATGTTCTTCCTCCGTCGCCCCATACATCAGTATATCATCCTGGAAACAGAGGGTATTTTTGACACCCCTAAGGACATGTTGCATTATTTTTTGAAAAATGGAAGCCGCTGAGGCGAGGCCGAACGGCATTCTTACAAACATATAGGCCCCAAATGGTGAGGTAAATGCCGTCAGAGGTCTTGACTCAGGGTGAAGTTCTACTTGATAATAGGCCATGGATAAATCAATGACTGAAAAAAAAATGCCTTCCCCATGGTTCTTAACATCTCGTTTATGTTGGGGAGAGGAAATCTCTCTACCCAAATGTTTTCATTTAAAGAGCGGAGATCCAAACAAAGGCTAATACCTTGTCCATTCCCCTTAGATGCAAGAACTAATGGCGCTAGCCATTCTGTAGCTTCTATGGGTTGGATGACCCCTGTTTCACATAACTTATCCAACTCCATCTTGAGCGTTTCTCTAAGGCGAAGAGGTACTGGGCGTGTTTTGTGCACCACAGGCTTGGCACCTTGTCTGACTTTGATTTTGTGTTGAAAGTATCGTAACTTACCAAGTTTATTAGTGAAAAGATTAGGAAATGCATCCTGCAGGTGCTTGTTACTGTTGGGAATGTCAACTAGAATGACTTGGTTCTTATCATTGGGATCTAAAATGATCCCCAGTTCTTTCTGATGTTGCCATCCTAGAAGATTAGCTCCACATTCAACTATATACACTTTGCCCACCGTGGATCTTCCTTTAAAGTCTATGTGGCTGTTTACCATGCCTACAAGAGGAATGGGATCTCTGGTGTAACCTTCTGGTGAAACATCAGGAGTATTTAACATCTCTTTGCAACGCCCCAGAGACTCCTCAAAGTCTTTAATATTTATCAACGCGAACGGTGAACAGGAATCAGCATATACTTCTAACGGTTTACTATCAAATAGAACAACACACTTAGGATAGTTAGGTTTAGAACATGCATCACTATCTTTCAATTGAAACACAAATTTAGCCTGTGGTTCTTCATTGGTATTGATCACATTGACAGTATTATTCACACCATCTCTACACACTCTTGCTAGGTGCCCTCTCCTATTACATTTTTTACATAAGACATTTCGCGCTGTACACAAGGGGTTGTTGGTGAGATGGTTACTGCTACCACATCTAAAACATTTTAATCCATGCCCCTCTTTGGTAGATTTGATGCTTGGTACATCTTTATTGCCCCATTTGTCAGATTCTTTAAGTACATCATTGTTAGGGGCCTCTATTTGTACTGAAGCCACTACTTCTTCTTTAACTTTCATTTCCTTTACACACTTAGCAGTATGTTCAATTGACTGTGCTATCGAGATGGCGTCTCTAAGAGTAGGGTTTTTAGCAAGTAGTTTTCTTGAACCCTGCTGTTGTTCGTGCATCTGACAAGTTGGTCTCTTATGAGAGAGTCATTAAGATCCCCGAATTCACATAGCTGTGTGAGTCCTCTTAAAGCTGCAATATAGTTATTAATAGATTCATTCTTCCCTTGTACTCTGCTAAAGAATTTATGGCGTTCCAGAACCACATTGACCTTGTCTCCAAAGTGTGTCTCTAATTTTATGAGTGTAATATCATATACATCATAATCATCATCATCATCATCATCATCTACTTCAGGTTCAGGTAGGGTTTCATACACTTTACACCCATGAACACTTAAGTTATGCAGCAGTATATGTTGTTTCCGCAATGCTGAGAATTTCTCACCCCCCATAGCGATCAGGTATGATTCAAACAATTTAGTCCAATCTTTCCAGTGGATCTCCGGATCACCACAATCATTCAGAAAGGACGGTGGTTAGCAAATACCTGGAGTGCCCATGAGGAAATATGAGGATATTCAATTAACAATATGTTTAAAGTTGCTGATGAAGCAGGAAGCACAGTTGGATGAAGTAAGGACAATGTCACTGACACTGAAGAGTGATGAAATAATGTTAGTGAACGAGACTAACAACCAGAGTGACTGCTCCAAAAAACCCAAAAAAGAGTCCTCCCCAGCATAAAACAAATACTCTACTGAAGAAAATCAGAAGGCTAGTAGCACGTGAGTATGCCCCAGAGTAAATAGATTGGGGAGATAAACACAAGCAGTAACAGGGCCCCCAAGGGGAGATGTAAAGAAAACCTTACTTGAAGGCAAAAGTCCACAGACGACAAGCCCTTGTGACACTGAAGCGCAGAGGAGCTGATTTCACCAGGAAACGGGCCTCCTGCCGCAGGAACACTGAGAAGTCACCATGGACCGGCTGGAAAGAGGCTGGTGCGTCGGGTATACTGAGGAGGAGCCGGGGAAAGAACGGCCCCCCTGCGGATGGTGCGCCGGGACCTCCGACAGCAGGACGGAAGTCACCAGGTAAGGTAGAGTGCTCCGCAGGCCGGGAAGCAAGAGGCAGCTCGGCGGGGAAACACTCAGGAGCTGGCGAACACACGGAAGGCAGACGGCGGTTGCCCCCATGAACCCGGGCTGAGGAAAGTCTCCGCCTGAGAAATAGACAGGTGGCAACAAATGCAAGCCGCGGGGATTGCCTCAACCAAAGGAGCGTAGTACTGACACGCAGCGGGGAATCCAAGGCTGCAGAAGACTCACCGAAACCAGGAGGAGGCACAGGATGGTAGAACTTGGCTGTGGGACTCCGTTTGACAGCGCCACACAAAATGGAAGAAAGGAAGTTTACTTGTGGCGAAACCTCACTTGAGGTGCACAACCCAGTCAGGGGAAGTCACAGACGTGCACATCTACACAAAAAGAATAAAAAGGCAGCAGAACAGCACGGGTCCACATACAGTGAGAAGTCTATGATAGATTCTGACTGTTCCACTCACAATACTGGCCGAAGATCATCCGCAATAGCTCCAAGTAGCGCAGCTGAGGAACGGTATAGGTGGGGTACACTAGATTACCTTGGTGCACCTTAATAAATGACTTGAGCGATCCGTTGCTTGACCAGATCAAGAACATAGGAACTTCTTCAGCGAGACCTCCTCACCAAAGTAGCATAGGCTGAGGAATGTAGACCAAATTAACTCCAGGTAAAATGATCCTTGATTTGCTGAATACACCATTGGTACATAGAAGAAGAAGACGCAAAGGCACCTCACCGACCATCCATCAGCAACAGGCAAAATTCAGGAAGGTCAAAGCGTAGGGTTCCTCACAGAAAGTCATGTACCAGGAGAGAGTACACAAGGGGGAGATGATCAGCTGCCCCCTTCGCAGGTCGTTGCCAGTGTTGAAGTTCAAGGAAACGTCCAGACTCCAAAGCAGGTAGAAACAAGAACCTTTATTCTGATCATCCACTCTCCTATATCACAGAAACTGTACTCAACATTCTAACATGAACTCCCACGGGGGATACTAAGTACTAGGAATGGAGAGGGGGAGCGGAACGTACCACTTAGGGGAACACATATTACAGTAAGATTAAAACAGACTACACAAACACAACTTTGTCCAAATCAGATACGGGAAAAACGGAGAGCTCACTGATCGCATACCTATAAAGAGAGGCGTACGGCAAGGGTGCGTTTTGGCCCCTACCCTCTTTTGTATTTTTATTAATGGCCTAGTGGGGGCCTTGACAGCGGGAGGGGACATAGATGCTCCTAAATTGGCGAGCCGCAAGGTACCTGCCTTGATGTTCGCAGACGATACCCTCTTGCTGTCAAGGTCCCTTATGGGTATACAAAGGGCTTTGGATATCTTCTATTCATTTTGCAAGAACAGGGGCCTGGAAATTAACACCCAGAAAACCAAATATATGGCTTTTAATGCAGGGCATTCAAAATGACCAAATCCCCAATTAGATGGGTAATTTCTAGAGAAAGTCTCTGTATGTGAATACCTGGGATTGTCTCTAAAAGAGAAAATGGAGTGGGGTGTTCAAATCAAGAAGGCTTGTTTAAAACTGGCTCAAACATCAGGAGGGTCAGCGAAGCAGCAGAGTAGGTATGTACATAAAATGAAGGGGACGGTGCTGGAAATATACAAGACACAAGCCAGAGTAGCTGCCTTGTATGGGGTGGAAATTTGGGTCATCGGCCATTTGAACAACTTGCTAAGATCGAGAATTCATTTCTCAGACAACTTCTGGGACTTCCCAAAAGCACACCACTCACCCTGCTCCGAATAGATCTTGGAGTTAGCCCAATTGCATTAGAGACCGCCCTTAGACCTTAGTTATACTGGCGCACCCTATGGAGTACCCCAGAGCTATCAATGTACAGAGAGGAACTGAGGGAAGTGGCAAACCTTAATGGAGTAAGCAAAATATCTTGGCTCACTCACATCAAGAATTCTCCAATATCCATTGGAATGAGAGATCTATGGGCCAGTGCTGAAGACAGCTGTCCGTTAATACCTAGGAAGGTTCTGATAACGAAATACAAGGATTATAATCTTACCCTATTCCTGAGGGGTTGCAGGACAGGCACAGTGTCTAGAAGTTAAACTGCAATATAGTTTAGAACTTTTCATAGACGATATACAGCCGTCTCTTGCTAAAAAACTATATTTGCAGTTTAGGCATGGTATACTTCCCTTGCGTGCCATCACACATAAGTGGGGGGGGGCAGTTGCACAAAAGACTGTCCGACATGCAATAATTGTACGGAGACTGACCTACATGTACTGTTTTTCTGCTCTGCATATAAGGAAGTAAGACATTGCTGGTTACGACAGCTGTGTAGGAACCTTGGAACTTCCCACTGCTCACAGGCTTTTAGGGTCCTAAAATATGATAGTAGTAGGCCTATTGCATATTCAGTGTCCTGCTATCTGTTCTCAATGTGGTGTGCACACCGAGGAGGTCTAAAGAAAGGGCAAGCTCAATCAATTCACCCTACTTCCCCACTGTGACTCGAGGTTCCATTTTTAAAATCTGACTTCATATATTATGATTGAACTTGTACTTTTTTAGTATATTTATTGTACCTTATAATTCTTTTGGACTACTGGTCAAATATTTTAGTGTATGCCTTTTAATGTCAGATAAGTTGCACTGATTGTACTGTAATTTATATTTTTTTATCTGTGCTTTTATGGCGTTGTTAGGTCGAAATAAAGTATCTCTTGACTTGACTTGAATAAAACCATTTGAACAGGAAAAAGAATGATGCATGTTTATTAGATTATTTTTTTTAAAGATGTCTTTATATACCTCTGACAAAGTGCATTCTGCTAGACTATTGGTTGATCAAGAAATCTTTAGCACAAAAGGGATCCTTTGAATTTTTTGTGTGTTGTCCCTGTTTGTGCCAGGTTCACCTTTCGAAATGTGCACCATAACGCAAACAGAGAAAGTGCGATTTATAGATAAAACAGCCCGAGATGTTTTAATGGACATCCAGTTCTGGATGTGGCAGAGCATAATGGGCACTAATGGGTCAAAATGGAGACTCTAGTTGTTCGGAGATGATACCTAACTAACCCATCTTTCTCTACTCTACTTCTTCTGGTACCAAATTATGACTCCCGCATAGGCAAAGCCAAGAAGTCTAATCTTTGCTTGTGGGATTGTTACATTTTTTTAATGAAAGCATGTGACACAAAAAAAAATGAAAAACATGCAGCTATCTAAATATGGCTGCCATATGCTTGCAATAAAAATATTAAGTAAAAAAAACATTTATTGAGGTGGCCATTTTGCTAGTGATTTGATTTTTAAACAAAAAAGCCTTTTTTAGTTGTGCTATGTATTTTAATATTATTATTTGTCAAGGTGACAAAAATTCATCAACACCAACTTGTAGCAGATAGCTACAATGTTACAATTTCAAGCATTTCAGTACAGCAAGTTTAAAAAAGGAGACACCAAATAAATCATCATGTAATAGGACACCCAAAGTGTGGGCAAATAAATCCCTGGTATTTAGAGTAGAAATAAAAATAAATAGAATAAAACACATTTGGAATTAGATTAGTCAATAAAGAGAAAGGACATATTTTAGACTGCACAGTCTGTGTGCAGTCACTTAAAGAGTAGGGACCCAATGGGTAAAGTGGCTGTTTCACTGCCCCATACAATATACTGTAATTGGAAAGAAGTCTAATGTGAATGACAATTTAAAAAACCAATAGATGAAGCTCATTGACCAGAAGCACATCCATGTATGTATATTTTGTATGATTGTTTTAAAAAACATCTTGGTGTTTGTGCTGCTCTTTGAAAAGCATATTGTTTACATAGAAGAAACTGGCTTTGGTGTAGAATATCATTAATTACGCTAATAATCTATCATCTGAATGTGGAATCTCCCTGTACAGAGAACTACTTGCTTTTCCTTTACCAGCATTCAATGGCTCCAGAACAGAGCAGTTTCAGCACGTTTAGGAATAAGAGAAGATCTGACCTGAGTTTCCTGGCATCATTGAGTCAAAATAATAACATATATTAGATATTTAGTGAATACCCATGCGGGCAACAGCGTCATCCTGAAGATCCTCAAACAACCCTCAATCACGTTATATAGGGATCGATGTTAGCGGTATATTTTCATTCTCCGCTTCGTTATTGGTAACGTGACAGCATCATCATTGGGTTTGTTGTAATGCTTTCTCCACCTGGAGAACGTACCACTGGTTGTATTGGTAGTGATCGTAAATAAAAAAGAGTGAGTTTGGTGAAGTGTTTAGTGGTGAGAAAAAAGGAAATATTTAAAATCCAACAGAGCCAGTAAAAAATCTTTAATTGTACTGGATGTAGGAGAGTTTCGTAGGTTCTTCAGTGTGCACTCAGGGGTGAGTTAGGACCCTGTGCATTCTAAAAAAGTGTCCTTAAAAAAGGTCGACATGTTTCAGCCCTTGTTATGCCCCGAAAGGTCACACGGGCTTTCTTCAGGACCTAAGAGGTGAGAAAAGACCTGAATATTCACAGGATGTTTAAGGTGAAAGAAATTGGGTTAATTAATCCCAAAGGTAACTGTTCATTTGAACCTGTAGTTGTTGTTCCAATTAGTAGAGGTGGGGAAGAGAATAAGGGGAAGAAAACGGACCTTGTTAGAACAAAAAAGTTTTCGTTAGATTAAAAACAGTTTTCGTTAGATTAAAAACAGAAAGCAAACAGTCTGAAATCATTGATTTCTCTTCAGACAATATGGATGTCTGCAACAACTAGAAAATGGCAATTCTTATTTGTTTCGAGTCAAGACACTGAGGAGTGTCCTGTCTCTTATGTGGCAAAATTCGTCCCTCCTTCCGATACTTGTAAGAGAACACACATTCCATCTTGTCATATATGGTATACTGAGCGCTCATTGTGATAGCAACATTTCTTTTAAGTTCGTAAATTGCTAAATGCATCTGAACGCATCAACATTATCAGTATTGAGACAGTATGGCTAGCATACGCTTGTGAGGTAATTACTAAATGAAAAAAATTAACTGTGAGGTTCAGAAATAGCTTACGCGCTTAAATGTGGCTTAGCATAAAATATACCAAGCTAGATTAAAAGGGCGCGTAATTATGGCAGCAGTTATGATCTTGTTACAAAAAACATTAGAGCTTATGCGTTTAGGAGTGGCTTAACAGGAAAGATAATAAGTTAGATTATGAGAACGCATGATGTTGTCAGCAGGTAGGATCTTATAACAAAGAAGGGCGGCTTAGTATGTTCCATACAAGTAAGTATAGTATTGTAGTAATCCTAGCAGTCTAAATATGAAAGACGCGTAGTAGTTTAGAATAGTTGGGTGCTTGTGTCAAAATGCTTAAGCTGAATAAGAGAGACATAATACATTTACATAGCGCCAGAAACGGTGAAAGAGAAGGGCCCCCCTGTGTATTTTTAGGGGTGATATATGGTTAGCATGGCTTAATGTGTAAGTGGTGTCTGTTTTTTGTCAATAAAGTCTATTCAAAAATCGGATTTTCATTTTCTCAAGACGCTCAACCACGGTATATTGTCATTCAGACCCTGAGTATTTGTACAAAGTCGATGGACCCATCTTTGTTCTTTTTCGAACAGTACCTTCTCAGCGTGGTTGTTCTTGATAGTGAGGGTTTCCAAGATCTTCAATGGGCAGTACCTTTGCGCCGAGTGTAGCGGGGCTCTATGTCAGTTCCTTCGACTCAGACGAAATTGCAGTAACATCAGAGACTACAAGAGTCAAGCGAAGGAACTGAGTGATAAATTACAAATCAGAGATTACCCCATGAACATCATTAAAAAATGCCAAAAAAGGGCAAGGAACCAACAAAGGGAGACCCTTCTAGACATCACAGCAAAAGAACCCGCTATGGATTTGATGACATGTGTGAGCACTTACAGTACAGTGACAAACGATATCAAAAAAATCGTCAACAAGAACTGGCGAATTCTAACTTCTGGAAACCTGAAATGGCCAAAACCTAGATTATCAAACAAAAGGACCAAGAACCTTAAAGACATACTCGTACACACGAGACCTTTGGAAAAACCAGCTACGAAGACCCAACTGGGACTTTGGCACAATACACCGGTTACAGGACATTTTCCATGCGGGTCATGTTCAGTCTGCCACTTGACAACGGCAACCAAAAATTTACAATTGTCACCCAATTTGAATTGGACCATGAGAACCCACACTAATTGTAATACCACCCACGCTATCTACATGATCACATGCCCATGCGGTCTGCGCTACATTGGAATGACCTGTAGGAAAGTGAAACAGAGACTCTGCGAGCATCGCAGTAACATCAAGTGCAAGAGAAGCACTACAAAGATGAGCAATCACTTCCTGGAGCAAGGACACACTGTCAATGATCTACGTTGGGTGATCTTGGAAACCCTCACTATCAAGAACAACCACGCTGAGAAGGTACTGTTCGAAAAAGAACAAAGATGGGTCCATCGACTTTGTACAAATACTCAGGGTCTGAATGACAATATACCGTGGTTGAGCGTCTTGAGAAAATGAAAATCCGATTTTTGAATAAACTTTATTGACAAAAAACAGACACCACTTACACATTAAGCCATGCTAACCATATATCACCCCAAAAAATACACAGGGGGGCAGTACACTTAATCATTGCACTACCTCCGTATTCTCCGATTTTTTATCCAACCACACGCTGTCTTGTCAGGGAATACTTTCTACTGACAATATTGTACAGATTACTATCGGTTGATATTATAGTCTTAGTGTATCTAAAGTAACCCGCCTCTACGTCACCATTTCCACTTTGATGATATATGTAAACCGCTGAAGACGACTACATACCGAGAAGGTATTTTCGATCTACAATACTGTCTCAATACTGATAATGTTGATGCGTTCAGATGCATTTCGCAATTTACGAACTTAAAAGAAATGTTGCTATCACAATGAGCGCTCAGTATAACATATATGACAAGATGGAATGTGTGTTCTCCTACAAGTATCGGAAGGAGGGACGAATTTTGCCACATAAGAGACAGGACACTCCTCAGTCTAACGAAAACTGTTTTTAATCTAACGAAAACTTTTTTGTTCTAACAAGGTCTGTTTTCTTCCCCTTATTCTCTTCCCCACCTCTACTAATTGGAACAACAACTACAGGTTCAAATGAACAGTTACCTTTGGGATTAATTAACCCAATTTCTTTCACCTTAAAGATCCTGTGAATATTCAGGTCTTTTCTCACCTCTTAGGTCCTGAAGAAAGCCCGTGTGACCCTTCGGGGCATAACAAGGGCTGAAACATGTCGACCTTTTTTAAGGACACTTTTTTAGAATGAACAGGGTCCTAACTCACCCCTGAGTGCACACTGAAGAACCTACGAAACTCTCCTACATCCAGTACAATTAAAGATTTTTTACTGGCTCTGTTGGATTTTAAATATTTCCTTTTTTCTCACCACTAAACACTTCACCAAACTCACTCTTTTTTATTTACGATCACTACCAATACAACCAGTGGTACGTTCTCCAGGTGGAGAAAGCATTACAACAAACCCAATGATGATGCTGTCACGTTACCAATAACGAAGCGGAGAATGAAAATATACCGCTAACATCGATCCCTATATAACGTGATTGAGGGTTTTTTAAACAGTACCTTATACTGCTTTTGCACACCCTGGTTCTTTGGGACTAGTGATCCACTCCCTTTTGATTTTTGTATACTTGTGACAAGGAAGCTGAGTGGATCAGAAGTTCTTCCTTCTCCCTCCAGTTTGATTATCATGATCCTCAAACAACACCATTCAATCAAGAATACCCTTGCTAGTACTTTCTCCATGATATGTCAACTAATATGAAGACAACCAGATTAACCAATCCAAGACAGACGATAAGGCCATAAAATGATAATCCTGAAGGTATGAGAGTGGCGGAAAGACATCTCCAGCTCCAGAAATTCATAAAGATCAATTTGTTTTAACAAGCTTTTAATTAAACAATTGAAATCTTCCTCACAACACTTTCTGAAATGTTCTATTAAGGCAACCCAATGTGTCATTGGACCAAATCACCCTGAAATGGCTTTCAAAACTGATGAGCAGAGAGTCTATGGATAGCCAGTTAACAGGAAACTATATAACATTGCATATACAATGATAACAATGCAACAAGTGATGTTAGTTCTACAAACATTAGAATCTACTGATATAGTCATGGCACATAACTGATCAAGCTATTGTAAGTGGATCTGTTGTGTGGGTATCTGATTGAATGGATGACTATACAAACATTTGATATGTTAATGATGGATCATCAGATCCTGTCTTTGTTTTGCTCCTTCCCATAAAATTGTTTATTTAACGTGCCCAATATATCATTATCCTGCACAAATATTTCAATAAAACAATCTTCAGTTCATTACGCTAAGTATGATTTCTCAGCTATTATGCTAATTGTCGCAGATGGTTCTCCTACCAGACTTGGCGAGAGTTCCAGCTGGAGGCTACTGAAACCTTCAAGGTGCCTACAGGTGAGAAATGCCCTGCAGTTTGTGCTGCTGAGGGGCACAGAGGTAAAGAAGCCCCCCCCCCCCCGGGGACTGGCTACTGGGTGACTCCATGCCTAAAGAAACAAATCACTGACATGTAAAAATATTATAAAGCATACCCTGGATGCCCTACAGCAACTGAGGGAAACGTTTGAGCGGTTTATGGGGAACCATTTGTGCCTCCAGGGAGGTTGCCATAAAATCAGGATTCAGGCTCATTCAGCTACAGATTCTCCACTGCTCCTGGTACTCTTTGCCTCAAATCTATGCATGAGGGGATGCAGGCAAACTGAATGCATCTTACACATTCTTTAGGACTGCCCTGCAATACAGATATTCTGGGACAGAACAGATGGTTAGATGATGTAGTTCTTGAGAGAGTAAAGGACTTTGACTACCTTGGAATATGCCTGTCCAGTGGCAGCTCATGGGTTAACCAGATTTCAAAGAGCGTCCTTACACTAACCTACAGAGCGGCAGCCATACTGAAACTTGCAATTAACACCCCTAAACATCCCATATCTCCCCTTCTTGAAATATGGAGAGTTCAAGTGGTGGCTTCTGCAACTTATGGGGCTGAAACCTGGTGTTATTGTAAAGCTGATTCCTTGGGAGTCACTGAAAATAGTATTTTAACAGCAGCTTTAAAACTTCACCAAAGTACCCCTTTAATTTTGAACACGACCCGATATGCATCCTGTTACTTCTCAGGTCAGATTGAAACCAGTCCTGTACTGGATAAGAACCTGGAGCACTCCAGAGTTGCACCATTACAGAAATGCCCTCAGTGACATACTGAAGGATCAAACACTCCCATGGCTCAAACATGTGAAAGAGAACTTAGTGACTCTAGTCTCAGATGACCTTTGGTTATATCCTGATTCTACCCCTTTCAGCAAGTTCTGATTGGTTAAAACTCGCTTTTGGGAAAAAGGTGCCGGAAATATGATATGCTCCCAAAAAACATGGGTCCCTCATAGATTTGTGGAGATGAAGTTAGTCCCAGGATTTGAGCCCCTTATGGATACGATTGAAGCACCTTTTACAAGTGGTCTCTGTATTCAATTTAGACTAGGTGCCTTGCCGCTTGCCAGTTTCACTGCCAAGTGGAAGAGCCTGGCCAATGAGAGCAAAACATTTCAAGCCTGTTTTAGTGCTGATTAAACTGATTAGCACCTTTTATTTTTCTGCCCTGTATTTGGAAGGTTGGGCAAGCATTGCATTGTGCCTCTCTGTAGGAACCTGGGAGTTCGACAGTGGAAGGTTGCACTGAGAGTCTGTAGATCGGATACATCTTCCTAGATAATTCTCCGTAGCAAAGTATCTCGAATCTATATGGCCCATCCGATCCAAACTCCACCAACGAGGGATTCTTGATCTTCGTTAAGTTTATCTGGGCCATGGCTGATTGGATGAATCTTCTTTTCCCAGCCAAATTTGTTACTGATTAGTTTTAAGAATGTTAACCTGTACTTCATATGTCTTCATGCCATGTGGCTATTTTACTATTTGGTTATCCTCATGAGTTGATTTTACATAAAGTACTATTCAGTGAATTTTACTTATGATATCTCATCCGTTTACATTGATTTCTTGTCTAACAACCCAGAAACATTTGAAACGTTTTTATATTATATGAATTATTGCAAAAATGGCATGAAATATTGCAAATATTGAATGTGGATTGTTGCCTCAAGGGCTTTGATCGAAATAAAGTGCCTGAAACAAAAAACGATATCTCAAATAAAAAGATATGTTAAAAAGAGATTCCTCATGGTTAATATTAAACAAAAAGTATTGTTATGGTTTAGAAGCGCAACATGCATCGAAAACCATCTGGCTGACATTTACAAAGAAGCAAATTTAATAGAGCACTTGTGCAGAGAAACTGCACAGAGCAGGTTATTACAGAGAAAAATGTGCCATTACTCTGAGAATAAGACTTCATTTGTAGTCACATAAATCCTCCATTTCTGCGATTAACGGTGGTTTACATATGCAAAACTGCTCAATTACTCCAAGGTCTTGCATTTCCAAATGTCTTTTGTGAAAGGTTATAGTAAGGATTCCTATTTCCTGAATAATTTCGAGGTTCAGAAATTGGCTGCTGATCTTTTTGATCAGAGTTCAATTAATCGTTTGTGTTGCCCAGAAAATTAATTTCCAGTTTTGTCTGAATTATTTTATTATTGTTACCGCAGCAATACCCCAATTAAGAAATATTTGTCATGGCTTTAATTTTGGGGCTATTGCAACCTAGTTCTACTTGTATTCTGCCATCCTGTGACTAGTGCTAGCAACTATGGATTTACTACACTTTCCAGATAAGCATCCACCTGCTACACATTTTCCTATCTCAAAAGAAAATTGGGCCTCTCATAAGTAAGTACGGTCTGATCGATTTTGCTCTTCATATCGCATGTTTTCAGCCATATCCCTTGTGAGAAATACTCAATTCTTGGAACTTTGGGATTCTCATGCTTCAGAGACCCTTGAATTACACAATAGCATGGCTGCAGTTATCTCGACATGAATTTAGATTTGACACACTTTCGCCATAATCCACTGTCTGCTGCACAGTTTTAAGATGAATTTAATGAGTTTTTGAGCTCCCTTGAATCAAAAGTTATCAAAACTGCTACACATGGGAGAGAAAATAATATCAGATAATTTGCAGAAGATAATTGGTCAGCTTCCTAGCTACTCATTGCTATGCTCAGATTTTAAAGAGGCACTACTGTACTGAGATTGTATTCACCTCTATGAGAAATAACTTCATATGCAGTAGAAAATAAAACAGTACATATCTTAAAGTAATTTATATGGGATAATCGTTCACAACACTGAGGCATAAAATGACACAATGGCTAGCTAATTAATTTGTTTGCCAACTAATTTCCTTTCCTTTACCACATAATGTAAACCGTGATGCACAATTTGTCTCTCCATTGCTGAACATCTCCCATATCTCAATTGCTGCATAATTCCAGTGGCACTGCTAAATCACACTATTTCGTGAAGTTACACACTAAAGAAGATGAAAATAAATATCAAATCTAAACTCTAATCCTCCCTATGCATCGTTAAACTGAAAATCCGAAGTGTATGGGTTAATAATCAGTCATCCTAGTCAAACCTCAAATTATTGTTGTGTCATGAATCTTTTTGAACAGCCTACCCTGACCAAGGTTGTTTCCATGCTTCTGTCTTTCAAATAACATCTATGAGTTAAATACCTTCCTATCAAGCTCTTGGACGACCACTCAATGTGTTCATGACTACCATTACTTTCAAGGAGAAAAGCTGGAAATAATTAGGGGGTGGGGTGGATGTAGGGGTGCGAACAAGAATGAGAGAGTAACCATTAGAGGAGCGGAAGGGAGTCATAGATGATTAAATCATATATTTTAAACCATGTAGGACTGGAAGTTTTACGGTCCTAATCAAGAAAGGTATGTAATCGTTGATTTGGCAAAGAAGGATTTGCAAAAATGAACATTACTAAGACATTTACAAATACCTCACCCTCGCTGTCATTTTTAGTGCAACAAGTGGTGAATCTGGAACAGCACTTAGCAGGATCACAAATTCCAACATAACATATACAATGGCAGGTCACAATTAAATGGCACATGTACTATAAAGTTGATCTCTAGTATCCTAATGCTTCTTTGGGAATTAACTTAGCTGAAAGCATAATTCTCAAAAGTCCTTGAGTACTGTATATTAAGAACTGTGGCTATAAAAGCCCTAATGAATATGGTGGATCAACATGTCTTGGAAATCTGGTGAAAAATGTTGATCCCTAAGTCCCCCCCTTGTACTTAGGAACGATACTTGGAACTCTTAGCACACAACAGGGAACAGAACAAATGTATCTTTTCTCAAGGAGCAATATCTAAAAGAAATACTGTTCTGTTACATGAATGCACTGTTTGATATTGTATCAAGAAATCCTATGTGAAAAATCATGTAATTGCATGACAATTGATCAAATCACTCCCGGATGTAACTGTACTCTTTTTGCAACATAACGCCTTGCTTCATTGCTGCTTCACACCTGATTTCTGTCCTTTGATAAAACAGTTTTATTATTATTTGGAATGTCCTCCTATCCATATCAGTGATGTTTATTATGGTTGGTGTGTTAGCATGTCTCTGTGTAGCTTACATGGGTCTACCTTCACCGAGTTCTTAGTGTAGAGTACCGTTGATTCTAGAGATTATCTGACTGATGCAGCTTCAGCCTATCCCTTTTTGCGTTACCTACAACTCATTGCCCCACAAATATTCAGCTGGATCAAAGATGGCGGTAGCACCTTGACAGTTGAGATTGTAAAATACAAAGAATCCAAGCATGAGGGTAGAACCAACCAATCTGTGCATCTGAAAATGACTGAAATCTAAACTGTTCTAAACAACAACTGAATTCCAAGTTCTTGGGGGTAACAATTGAATGCTAGTAGACAGAAGTACACTTTTAACTTTTGACTAATTGGACTCTAAGTTCTACATAGTCACAACATACAGATTCTTGCACATCTACAATACCATGAAGAAACTGAAAGATACACATCATCACCCTATCAAATACTTGAACATATCCCCTTACAATTACCACCTCCTACATCAGTTGAGAGAAAGATTATGGTAGATTCTGTTGTTAATGTGTTTTATATGGCATCTTTAATATTATGATATTGATTAAAAAACTGACATGGCTCAACTGCCTGTACACCTGATGAAGTCTCCATTGGCCCAATTCTAAGTTTGGGGCTGCCTGAAGTATGGACAACCCCTTTCAGCAGCCGCAATGCTGCTGATCCTAGGAAGTACCGGGCAGCGAGTGCCCACAAGAATGAGACCTGGGGAAGAAAATGACAGTCTGTACAAAGCCTCCTAGATGAGCTCACCTGGTGGGGTCGAAGGATGAGCAGCTTAGGATTGGAGCTGAAGATGAAAAAAGAGGACTGGAGGTGACGGCTTGAACAGAGGACTGAAGCTGAAGGCTGAAGCAGCGGCCTAGTGCTGAATCTAAGGAAGAACCCAAAAAAGCCAAGGACCGAAGCACACAACAAAAGACACTTCCATAGCATTATAGTGCAAGAAAGTGACAGAAAGCTGCCTATCATAAATGAGAGGAAAAGGAAACTATCCCAGAATTCCTTCTATCCCATCTTGAATTGGGAGAATCTCCCTTCCACCATCTTCCTTTGGAAAGCACAAAACATCCTCTTCATGTCACTGCCAATGCCTAGTGGGAGCAGGGAGATGTTATGTCTGGAGTATGATATGAAACGCTGGTTGTGCCACTTCCAGGAAAAAAAGAGACCCCAAGAAAGCCTCACCAACTGGTTGGTCATCATCAAGTATGTCTCTTTTCGCAGAGCTTGCAGGAATGACAGCTGCTGTGCCGCTCACTTGATTCTCAGCTGCCCATGCTAGAGATGGTAATCTGTGGTGGGTGGAAAGTTTGGGTGGAGAGGTGCAGTATGAAAGTATGCCCCCCTTCTATGGCTCAGGAAACTTTAAAAATAAGTGGTGCACTAAAGTAGGAGCATGAACTGATGAGGCATCTTCCCAAGATTGCTCACTAGGTGTATGATCATTCCAGTTGATGAGATATTGGAGTCTAGCTCTGCAGAATATAGAATACCCTCACCGAGGACAGTACACTTTACAAATACACATAACAATCACAGATCTTCAGTACCTTAAATTGTAGCTTATCATTACCCATGTCTGGAGGCAGTAATGTAAATGAACGTTGGAAAGGATCAGAGCTGAAAGTTTTAATTTGTGATGAATAAAACGTGGATGAATTATCCATGATTGGTGCACTTAGAGTTAGAAGACCACTGGATTTTTACATTGGATAAACGTGAATGGACCCTAAAAACATAGCCTAAACTTGTTAACTTAGAAATTAGAAGAAAATAATCGTGACACTAGCCAAACCTTATTTTTGACCTTGCCTAGGTCAGTGTCAGCGTGGAGTTTCATGGAGTTCTTAGTGTTACGTAGAGTTTCACAGATCTTCTGATACTTTGAAAAGCCTTAATGAAGTTAATAGCTGTTGTACTGGTTGATTATGTAAGGTTTTCAATAGAGATAAAGACCTTGGAGTCAAAGAAAAGGAGAAATTGAGTGATGTTGTGAATAGTGTTATTGTAGGATAATTCTGTTAAATCTAAGTACAAGGATCAATCGTTTGAGAGACAGAAACAGTGTTAATAATGTTACAGAATAAGATTGACAAAGACAGCTTGCCCATTGGTTTGAGGGTTATATGTGAAAATAATTTCTCTCTCAATCTGAAGATTCTTGCAGAAAGCTTTCCAAACATGTGAGCTGTATTAAGAGCCTGTATCTGGGATTATGACTTGAGGAGGGCCATGTAATTTAGAGGCTTCAAAGATGTTTTGAAACATAGATTTGGAAGAAGGCAGATTATTTAACACTGTGAAATGAGCAATTTTAGAGAAAGAGTCAACTGTTACCATGATTGTTTGATATCCCACTGAAGGAGGTAATGCCACAATAAAATCGGTTGAAATGATATGTCAAGGTTCCAGAGGTACAGGTACAGGTTGAAGCTGGTCAGAAGGTCTTGAATGGGGCCTTCAATGCCCCTGCCCCCTTTTCTCCTCGTTCTTCATGAGTGAGTCTTTGCCCCCTCCTTCTCTTGCCTGTTGTGCTGCCACTGCCTTTGTGCTGCCATTGCCCTCCGTTGCTGCCAGTACCCTCATCCCACAGGGCCTACCCGTTCCTCCCTGGCCCATTACACTTCCACTGCCACTTTGCTGCCCTGCCCTCAGTTAGTTGCTGCTCCTACTTGGACAACTACCACCACATCCTCCTCACTAAAAATGGTACAGGATGTCATGCCAGTGCAGTACAGAAGGGAGTGAGTGTGGGACCTGCTCACTCCCTCTGAGATAACTGGAGTGCAGGGGGTGATGAACTACACAATAACAAATAAATATGAATAATAAAAGCCCAGTTGCATGTAACAGGACTGAAAGTGGAAGTAAAGCTAAACAAAATAGGACTGGTGGGAAGGAAAAGTGTCAATCTGGAGTGGGATGTGTTGGGAACCAGGCAGGCAGAAGCAAGCTGGAGTCATTGCAATACCAAACCCTCAAATAGCAGCCTGTTTGCTACACTTCACATATAATTTCGCTCTATTTTTTAATGTCAATATGTCGGGCCAGGAACAGCATTTAAATTAATTATGCTGAATTTCACATCATTTACTAGGTACTTTGTTTAATTTCTGCAAAGGATATTTTGCAAATTTCACCCAGGTTTACTGAGTTCCTGTATTTGTGTGTTTACATTTTTCTCCTCACTCAGTTATTGTTCAGAAATTCAGCATCTTACCATGATTGTGGTAAGCATTCACAGAATGCATGAACAGTAAGTAGGAAGCACGTACCATATTTTTGTTGAAACGTATGGTTCCTCTGGAAAACAAGAGGACCACGGGCGTCTTGTGGAGATATCTATCCATTCAACGGTTCCTAATGTTGGCTCATGACACTGATGCCATTAATGAGTCTTTTGGCTACGCTGGCTTTCAATGGTGTCTGTGGAAATCTTTCAAAGCGTGTCTCCAACTTGCTCTATAAACTTTCCCAGACATAGAACTGTGAAATGACAAGTCTACAGTGTGTCTACAATAAATCTCTAAGTGCACACAATGATTTTCGGTTAGAAGATGTTTAAATGCCCTATTTTTGGGTCTGTTGTTGTGATGTATGATCAATTGTTGTACGTCCTTTGGTGGGCAATGTCCCTCGACGTATTTCCAGTGATTTAAAGCTATACACTGAAGTTCCTCGTTCTCCTGAGCGGTGTGTCAGTGACCTTCAAATGACATATGGTACTGCTCCTGTTGAAGAGAGTGATGACTATGGTTATCTTGTACCTCCTTAAGACTGTGGTCATGTAGGGTATGTTAGGATGGTGTTGTGTACAGTGCTTCCTGCTTAAATGGGAAAGGTGAGGGGTGTGCTCCTCTGGTACATGATTATGATAGACAACAGTGGTCTAGTTTGGGCTTCTCAACAGGGCATTCAGCAGTTTGGTTAATCTAGTTGTCTGTCTTGAAAGACCATGCAGCTTTATAAAAGTCCAAAGCAAACTGCAAACAGCTTCAAAATAGTAGATATCTTTCTGCAAACGTCTAAATAGGCCTACAGCCATTTATTATCATTATGTAACTCACGATTCATTTGGTGTATTGATTTTCGGTATTCTTTTTCTACCTCAGCTTTCATATGATTACAAGGTTAGAGATATTTTCATTCTGGTCATGTGTTTTCAGTTTTGGACTGTTTTCCAAGGTTGTTGAAAACATTTCTTTCTAAACCTCTATCCTATGTTTGGCTTCTAATCACATGAGGGTGTTTGTTGAAAGATTCGTCTATTGAGCAGGGCTGGCTTTTGGCGTGGACGAGCTTCTCCAGGGCACTAATCTTCAGAGGGTTGCATGCAGCAGTGTGCATTAAGAATATGCCACAAGCAGCACCTCTCACCTGGCTCAAGTAATGTTGTGTGAAGTAATTGTAATCCTTTATTAACATGCCATAGTCAATGTTGTCAAAACCCCACTTCCATGATCTTCCTTCTCCCTCTCACCCCTTCTGACAACCGGTGGTGCTGGAACAATTTTCAGAGTGGGGGTGCTGCCATCAATGTTACATTACTGAAGTTATAAAGACTGAAAAATCCAAGCCTTTTTAAAAATACAAGTGTAGCCAATGAGCCACAGTTGTTTAGCAGTAGAGTGGTGAAGGTGTGGTATGTAACAAATGGTGTATTATGGAGTTCATTGTACAAATATGTTAATGATGGTGTGGTAGCATACTCTAATTTATAGCCAGCATATTTTCCATTGAAATGGGCAGAAAATGTGCGACGACATGCGGTATTACCTACAAACCTACATAACACACAGACGATAACAAGTGGAAATTGAATTTCTTGAACAGTTGATGGACAGATTGTAGAACAATGTCATACATTCACCCCAGTACAGAGATTTGGGTCTAAATCCATCGTTTTTTTGCTCGCCATGCCAACCAGTTTGGACCCAGCCATATGCAAATCAGTCTTGACCCTGTGCCCTATGGGAACAGTCCAGCCCGAACTGCCAGGCCAGGTCCTCCCTGGACTGGAAACAAGCATCCTAGGACCGATTTCGGGGTTTCACCCCTCTTCAGCCAGGTTAGCTTGATTCCAGTGGCATGGAGAGCATGGGACTCACATCTGAGCATACCCGTCCCACTCGGGGTGACAAATGCAAAAAGAACTATTGATGGACAGAATGCAGAACAATGTTATACATTCACCCCAGTACAGAGATCTGGGCTTAAATCCATAATTTTTTTGCTCGCCATGCCATTCCAGTTTGGTCCTAGCCATATGCAAATCAATCTTGGCCCTGTGCCCAATGGGAACAGTCCAGCCCGGACTGCCAGGCCAGGTCCTCCCTGGACTGGAAACAAGCATCCTTGGACCGGTTCCGGGGTTTCACCCCTCTTCAGCCAGGACAGCTTGATTCCAGTGGCATGGAGAGCACGGGACTCACGTCTGAGCATACCCGTCCCACTCGGGGTGACAAATGCAAAAAGAACTATTAATGGACAGAATGCAGAACAATGTCACATATTCACACCAGTACAGAGATCTGGGCCCAAATCCATCGTTTAGGCCCGTGCTCTCCATGCCACTGGAATCAAGCTATCCTGGCTGAAGAGGGGTGAAACCCCGAAACCGGTCCTAGGATGCTTGTTTCCAGTCCAGGGAGGACCTGGCCTGGCAGTTTGGGCTGGACTGTTCCCATGAGGCACAGGGTCAAGACTGATTTGCATATGGCTGGGTTCAAACTGGAACAGCATGATGAGCAAAAACACGATGGATTTAGGCCCAGATCTCTGTACTGGGGTGAATGTATGACATTGTTCTACATTCTGTCCATCAACTGTTGTTTTTGCATTTGTCACCCCGAATGGGAAGGGTATGCCCAGACGTGGGTTCCATGCTCTCCACGCCACTGGAATCAAGCTATCATGGCTGAAGAGGGGTGAAACCCCGAAACCAGTCTTAGGATGCTTGTTTCCAGTCCAGGGAGGACCTGACTTGGCAGTGCGGGCTGGACTGTTCCCATGAGGCACAGGGTCAAGACTGATTTGCATATGGCTGGGATCAAACTGGAACGGCATGGTGAGCAAAAAAACTATAGGTTTAGGCCTAGATTTCTGTACTGGGGTGAATGTATGACATTGTTCTACATTCTGTCCATCAACTGTTGTTTTTGCATTTGTCACCCCGAGCGGGAAGGGTATGTCCAGACGTGGGTCCCATGCTCTCCATGCCACTAGAATCAAGCTATCATGGCTGAAGAGGGTGAAACCCCGAAACAGGTTCTAGGATGCTTGTTTCCAGTCCAGGGAGGACCTAGCTTGCCAGTTCGGGCTGGACTGTTCCCATGAGGCACCGGGTCAAGACTGATTTGCATATGGCTGGGTTCAAACTGGAACGGCATGGTGAGCAAAAAAACGATGGATTTAGGCCCAGATCTCTGTACTGGGGTGAATGTATGACATTGTTCTACATTCTGTCCATCAACTGTTGTTTTTGCATTTGTCACCCCGAATGGGAAGGGTATGCCCAGACATGTGTCCTGTGCTCTCCATGTCACTGGAATCAAGCTATCCTGGCTGAAGTGGGGTGAAACCCCGAAACCGGTCCTTGGATGCTTGTTTCCAGTCCAGGGAGGACCTGGTTTGGCAGTTCGGGCTGGACTGTTCCCATGAGGCACCGGGTCAAGACTGATTTGCATATGGCTGGGTTCAAACTGGAACGGCATGGTGAGCAAAAAAACGATGGATTTAGGCCCAGATCTCTGTACTGGGGTGAATGTATGACATTGTTCTACATTCTGTCCATCAACTGTTGTTTTGGCATTTGTCACCCCAAATGGGAAGGGTATGCCCAGACATGGGTCCTGTGCTCTCCATGTCACTGGAATCAAGCTATCCTGGCTGAAGTGGGGTGAAACCCCGAAACCGGTCCTTGGATGCTTGTTTCCAGTCCAGGGAGGACTTGGCTTGGCAGTTCGGACTGGACTGTTCCCATGAGGCACAGGGTCAAGACTGATTTGCATATGGTTGGGTTCAAACTGGAACGGCATGGTGAGCAAAATAACTATGGATTTAGGCCCAGATCTCTGTACTGGGGTGAATGTATGACATTGTTCTACCTTCTGTCCATCAACTGTTGTTTTTGCAGTTGAGAAAGAGCCAGCATAATGTCCAGGATAAAAAAGGATGGTCAGAGATTGTAATAGTTGTAATTGTAGATGAAGAAATTGCACCCATGGAGTGACATAGAAAAAGTAATCAACAGTGGTGTACTGTTAAGTAGAAAAAAAGTATATTCTCTTTTGTTACCTTTTAATGTCATGCCCCTTACACTGGTCCTGGACCAATTCCTAAGTAATTTATAAGGTGGTTAATTTTTTGCTTGAGTATCCACATTCTGCCTTACCCTTTGCTTGTTGTATTCATGCAGATGGAAAGTGAATGGTTAACTTTTCCATCACAATAATGACCCTCCCCAAATAAGCTGATGAAGAAAGTCAAAGTATGCACAGGGATTGTCCAAATATGAACTGTAGATTGAAATCAATGTCATAAAATTATACCTTGACGACTGTCCAGTGTCCAAAGCAGTGCTCAATTTGAGCTGGTGGTGCCCACTAACATAACTGTTTTGGACTTGCACTTATTTTTCTGCATCAGTCATTTACTGTGAGCAAGAATAGGAAAAACAAACACAGTGGAATGGCGACGAAGAGAAAGACTTAAAAATCATCACAAAGGCAGAAAGCAGGATTCTGGTTTTTTTTTTAAAGTCCACATATGTGACAAAGGCAGGAGTCACAATCTGGAGAAATCTGGTACCTGTGCGCGACATAACCTCCACTATCCCATGCTCCATTGAACAGCTTTCTTCAACTAGAAATTGAGACGAGTTTTAAGTGAGTACCACACCTATCCCTGTTTAACTGTTGAGTTTTGTCTTAATCCTTGGACTTTTCACCATGGGTCAGACAAGTCTACAGTTCCAACGCTCTTATGTGGTTGAAAATAGATAGCAGCTAAAAAAGGAGCCCACTTTCTTTCTTTTTTTGCTGATCCAGATTGACAGTCAAGTCTAGCAATATGTCTGGCAGAATTTGTCCAACCTTTGCAAGCAGGTAGTAGCTCAGAGACCATTTTATACAAATTTCTCTTCGTGCAATAACCTTGCTTAACAACTTGGCCCCACTTTACCAGTCCCGCAGCTAGTAATGGGGTTACCAGGCTATCTTTCAGACATGGAGGAGAACCTGGGGACCTCCAAATTGGGGATCTGCTGCTATAGTATGAAATTCCCAGAATTCTCTGTATTTGAATCCATGTTTTGCATGCAGCGATTAAAATTTAGAATTTTATCTTTTTTTAAAATGTAGGGTGACCAAATTTGCATATCTTGAAAGTCCATCAGAAGTCGTTTTGCTTTTTTCAAACAGAATGCCCAACAATAAAGCTGAAAATCTGGGAGTGTTAGTCCACCATCCACCTTTTTTTCCGAAGTTTTTTACATGCAATTCTTACGCTCTTACTCCTCCATATAAAACTGCTAATTGTTCCCTGTAATTTCTTTAATCATGTATGTATGAAATGTAGAGGAAGAGAGATGAAAAGAAAGGTGAATTTTGGAAAAATTATCATTTTGACTATGTTGGGTCTTCCCAGAATAGAAATCGGGAGAGGGGTCCAAAGATGCAGATGTTTTTTGGTTTCATTCATCAACCTATAAAAATTAATATATGCCATTTTTTCCAAATATTTTACCAACGTATTCCTAGGTATCTAATCTCCATTTTGCCTAGATGATGAAGGGTTGGGCCGTTCCAAGAGAAAGCAAGATTCTGCAGGAGTGTCTGGTAGTAGATTTTTAGAGGTATGGTGTGAATTTAAGACTATACATGTTGCTACTTCTGCCAAATGACTGTGTGTAGTAGCTGCTTTTTGAGTAGTTGCTTGTATTGATCCAAATGATCTAAGTCTAAGCACCCTCTAATTAATTCCTCTAGATCAATTTTTGATTTTGGCATATCCAGAGGTTTGTCCTTTTTAATGCTACCTCTGTCAGAGGTTCTGTAGCCTCGGAGCCTTCTTTTCTTACTCAATTCCTCAACCCAAACTGGTAATCCTTCATCTCCACTTCCAGGTAATTTATTAGAGCCTAATGGAGTCGTCTAGATCAAAGTCTCTCCTTCATCTATTAAAGCTTGTAAATTCTGTTGAGGCCTCCACAGTACTAACTGTGTATTTTGAGTTGTCGTCAAATCAACCACTGGAATTGTTGGCACCTCCAGGCTTCTCTCAATTTGAGGTGGTGCAGTAGGTATGACTGTGGATACAACTGGATCAGTATCAATTGGGACCAGAGCTATTGGTCATCTCATTATGGTCAGTGCAAGTTGCAAAACCTGTAAAGGTTGTTCAATAAAATGAGGATCTGGAAGTACTGGAGCAGTAGCCATAGTCTGACTAGCGCTAACACATTTCTCTCAGATCTGTATAGTTTACAAGAGGTGGTTGGGATGACAGCATTTCCTCTAGCTTATCATCTCCTGAATCAGTATCAGAATCCCCCCCTTCACGCTTCCTTGCGCCTTATCCTTCTCCTTAGTCCCTGATGTTATTACTGGATACAGTCTGGTTCCCTCAATAATTAATTTCCTTCACCTACGCTGTTCTTCGTCCCATTGAGCATTTGCATAAATTTTCATTGCCCTACTTGCCCTCCTGTGATATTCTTTCCTTTCCTTCTCCTTCGCAACCTTTACCCAAATCTTTAAGGATTCATATTGCATGGGTTGAGGTGGTGGCTTCATTTAATAAAATTTTCCTCTCAAATGATCTAGAATCCTGGTTTTAAAAGTTCCAAATCTAAGAAAACGCAATGCACCCTCATCTATTGTAATTATCATCCATTGTTTTAGCCACAAACATGTATTTAAACCACAATCTATAGTCCTTATGTAAGCTGGAGTACTCTCAGGAGGTGATTCCTCACCTTTCTGAACAGGAATGGTAACCTCCCCACTCACGAATTTCCTAAAATCCGCAAAACATTTAATTTTTAATGAGCCAATTTATTAATTTGTCTTATGAACCAAAATGTTTTGATCCTTGTTCCATATTCATCAGAATTCTTAATTGCCAAACAAATAACAGCTTAAATGTCCATCACTCCTTTATCCAATACATGAACAAAGCTCAGATCAACAATATCCAATGTGCAGTACGGCTCAGACACCAATCAACCAATACCAGCGCGAAAGACACCAACCTACCAGTCTCAGTATGAAACACTATGACATAAACCTCTCACTCCTAGCAGCATTCACCCTCCTTTACAATTTATTTTCTTCTTCACTATTATAAAATACTTTACCTGACCAATCTTGTTTCCTTAACTCTTTTCTCCAAGGAAACATTTCAGATTTACATTCACACAAGAGAATTTTACATTCACAAGTGACTTTTCGGCCAGCAAAAATACACACCAATTATGCAGCTTCACCCTAATGCCCAATAAGGTTTCAACAGCATTGATAAAGTTAATCAGTTGCCAACATTGTCCCTATAATTATAGATGAAAGTGATGTTACCTCAGACTCCACATATACAGATCTCTTTGCAAAAACAAGATTAATATCCCGGGATACTTCTGTTTCTTGGAGCCCGAAATCAACTTTGTCACTTCAACAACTTCTTCTTAAAATATTTGACTTATTTACAAAGAAAACACATTCACTCTACTCTAACAACCACAACATCGTTCTCCCTATTGATACTCACAACTCCAAACCACAACCGCCAAAGCCGTAACTGCTTGTCATTCCATCTGGATTTGGGCACTGGAAACTAGAATCAGTAATTATGTAAATACTGAAGTACTAATCTTAAGCTCTATCCTGGGTGCAATATCAGTTTCGCTACCAGAAACTGCGGGAGCCCAAGGACTCACCAAGATGGTTCAATCTTAATATACACTCACTTACAATCTGGCCGTAGAGAATCCTTGTGGCTCCGGAGAGGTCGACGGACCATTTCCACCATAAGCGAATTAGAGTTTTCCCATATCAATTTAAAACATCAATGACATTTAGAATTTGCGATCAGCCTTTCTTTATTATAAGGTTAAAATATCTAAATCTCTTTGTTTAGATTAGTAGGTTTAGGGAAATCAAAAGTAGATTTGATTACAAGTCAGTATTAAAAAACGTCACAGTGTTCCGTAAAGAAACCCCTCAAGCTAACTAAAAGACCTATTCTAAATAGAACCCATAAAGAGTTCATCTGGAGACGGGTGAATAAGAAAAATGAATTTTTCATAAGAGGTAGTTCTGGAAATTCAGCCGAGTTCCCGACAGCTGCAGTAACAACTGTAAATAAGAGTGTGATCCTTGCAGTAGCATTGATCACCAAAATCCAAAAGTTGTCACCTCAACGAAATAGCTAAGAAATCAACTCTCCATAAGGAAGAAAGAGTCTGAGGACAAGGAGAGGTCAAGTGGCAAAACCACCAGAATACTGGGTAAGGTAAAGGAAAAATAGAAGTGTAAATGAAAAGTGAGAAGTAATAATGGAAAATCGTGCTAACTACCTAGCAACACTCATTAATATAGATTCCTACTTTTGTAACAATTCAGTAGGCATCCTCTGTTAATATCCAATAAGAATAGTTTATGAATTTATGTTGTTGGTTTATCATGCTTCTTCTTCTGATTCTGAGAGTCTGTACCCTCGTTGCCATCAGTCGATACTATTGTTGCAGTAATTGTTACATGAGGGTCGGTTCTCATGAGAACCCTCTTACCTAAGCTAAAGGATGCTCTATGAGCTTGATGCATGAACAATAGCTAGTCAGTAATATGAAAGCATCAATCAATGTTAATCAGAAACATGATTCATAAAGTCTCTAAGCCATCATTTAGCATAAACAGTTTTAGTGAACGCTTTGTATTCTAGCCCATGATCTGACATGGGATGTGAAGCTAGATGAACACGATGTTATAGCCAGCACATTTCGGTAAGATGTCGCTAATACTAAGCAGTTTTGCAAAATATATCTTTCATGCAACTGTGAGCAAGAGTCAAGTGAAAACACTTTTGGACCTTGTCAATACACATTAAGAAATGGTTGTCTGGTGCAATTTATTTTTTATTTGAAACATGCATTCATTTACATGTGCTTAGCTAATATATTTTCACAGTTCATTTACTAAGGTTCTAAACATTATGCATTTACTCTCTTTCCTACAAGTCATTTCCTAAAATAAACATTTCTACATCATTTAAAGCATTTTAAGAGTAATTCTAGAAAGGTGAGTAAGTTGGTTTTCTAAATTTGTTCTCCTTTCTCCCATTCTTGGTAAAAAACGGAAAAAGGAAAATTTGGAATAAAAAAAGGAAAAAGTACACAAGCAGCGTCACAGTAAAGTGAAAATTATTTATGCAGTTACTAAATAGATTTTTCAGGGAAACAGGGCCTGTCCAGTCAAAAGAAGAAAAAGATGGCCACCGAGACTTGATTAAATGGTTACAAAGTGGACAGAAAACGATCATTTATGTAGAGAGGCCATGTAACTACTTACAATGGGTGCTGAGTGCAATGGTCATCCATAGTTTTATCGATATTAATGCTTATTTATAATCTGTTTATTAGAAATCAGGGAAAGCTTCATTCAAAAAAGTGCTACTGACTAGTAAAAATCCTTTAACAGGAAATCACCGCCTCCAGGGGCAGGACACAAACAAATCGTGGAGTATGCATGCCATAGTCAAGATCCGGGATAAAAACATGGCAGCTGAAGTAGTGTACAGCATAAGGTGCATCGCAGAATAGGACTAGAGCTGTGAAAGCTCTAGTCCTATTCTGCGATGCAGATGCTGTATGAGAGTTTTAAAGGGAGATAAAAAATCTGCCTTGAACACAAGGAGGTCAGTTTAGTGAGCGGTTTGTGGTGCCCCAAAAAATGCTAGAACGTACACATCACTATTTCTGATGTATCAATTGGGCAAAACCACAAAACATGGTAACAAATAATATCAACAGAGGAAAAAAGTGGGAGGAAAAACAGGCGGGATGAAAAGGCAATGGATGTAAAAGGATATGGGGAATAGAACATCAGAGGGAATTTTTTAAACATCTCAGTAAAACATTTAAATCAAGATGAATAGATCATAGAGTAAATCATCATAATAAAAGAGAGTCATCTAAGAAAAGAACAAAGAAATCATTAAAAGAGTAATATACATATATCCCCCATCCAACTAGGACTTACAGTCTTAGGAGGTAACAACCAATGGTACAATATCAAGGTTTTAGTAGGACCTTCTCGACTGAGTTGTGTGACATAAGGGAGGGCTGGAATGAAATAGTAGAGGCAGCATGCATGCAATGATTTTTGGCATACCTTGCCGCGTGCTGCAGTCTCACCAGTAACCAGTTATGATAGCTGTCACAGGACGTTGGAATCTTTCTCACTTATCTTTTCCTCCACAAACAGTATCCAGGTCGATTTATCTCCATTTTGTCTCACATTTTCTGCAACATCAAGTCAGACAGCAGCAGGTGATTTTACACCAGTAGAACTAGCAGTAAAGGGCAGTGTTACTGAGACTGGGAAGATAGGAGAAAAATACTGAATATAAAAAGCCCAAAAGGAAGAAGCACAAATGTAAATGGGTGGTCTCTCCCTGGCCAAGACAGCTAGCAAAAGGGAGATCATTGAACCTCAAGCTCCTTTATTCACAATTTTTCTATTATCATTTTTAAAAATGGGAGAGGTGTATTTTGGTGATGTTAGAAAAAAGTGGAAAGATAGGGCCTGATTCACAAACTCAATTTTGCAGTACATAAAATAGAACTGCGGTAGTACTACTTACGTACCACAAAATGCAATTCATAAACCTGTAGGTGCACATCTCGACCAAGACAACCTTAGCAACTACCGTCCTCCTTCCTTGGCTGTGTAAGATTTTAGAAAAACACATCAACTCAGTGCTGGCAGAGTTTCTAGAAACTAACAATTCACTCGATCTTTCACAGACAGGATTCTGTCCCCAACATGGGACAGAAACCGCTCTCCTCGCAGTAACAGAGGAGGCTGGAGGATCCTGGATCAAGGGGTTTCCGCGGCAATTATCCTTCTTTACCTAAGTGCCGCATTTGACACTGTAAACCACGACACGCTGATTCACAGACTTGGGAACATGGGAGTGTTAGGCAGTGCCATCGCCTGGATTCAATCCTTCCTAGGTGAACATCCTTTCCAGGTCTTTGAAGGCGATGTTGTCTCCAATCGTATGGCCCTCAGCTGTGGTGTGCCTCAGGGCTCCTCCCTGAGCCCCACACTGTTTAATATCTATATGAGTCCCCTGGCAGAGATTGTCCGTCCATTTGGCATAAAAATCCTTACCTACGCTGATGATACTCAGCTCGTGGTGACCTTAAACCACCCAGTCACCGAGCAACCTAGGAAGTTGCCTAGAGGAGGTAGCCAAATGGATGGAACTCTCCTGCTTAAAGCTCAATGGGGACAAAACCGAGCTCATGCTTCTCGGGAACTCTCCCTCTTATAACTCGGAGCTACTGTTGCCGAAATGCCTTGGCCCTGCCCCAGTCCCCAAAAACCAGATCAAAAGCCTTGGCATCTGGCTGGACCACTCCCTCAGTTTTAACAACCAAGCGGCAAAACTTTTGGCTACTTGTTATGGCATGCTGAGGATGCTATGTAAAATACTTCCCCTTCTCCCATTTCAGGCAAGAAAAATCATAGTCCAAGGTCCTATCCTATTGCGCCTGGATTATGGGAACGCCCTATATCCTGGGGCCCCTCAATTCACCACTCGCAAGCTCCAGATAATTCAAAACTGTGCAGCCCGCACGCTCCTCCAGACCCCTCAACAACAATCAGCAATCCTGGCACTGAGGAGCCTTCACTGGCTGCCGGTTAGGGAGAGAATCAGTCAGTCAGTCAGTCAGAAAGCTTTATTTCGATAAAAGATTGTATCATAAAAGCATATACATACAAACATAAAAGGTACAATTCATCGAAATAGCAGCATTTGTGTCAAGTGACAGTAAATGTAAGAACGCTCTCAATCTGATGGCTTAATGGCTGATTTAAAGAAAATATACAATATCAAAAATTTTAAAAATTTAAAATAGGGTTAAAAAATCATTTCAAGTATAAAAAGGACAGGAAAAGTGCATTGTTCAAGATCATGTAATGGGCTAGGGAGTTTACTTCTGATAATCCATGCCCACCCCAGAAATTTGGCCACCGCACAGGCTAGCACTAGGCTTGTATCTGATCGTAATATGCGTATTGCCGCACGGTAGTTTGATATGCCCAAGAGACGGCAAGCAGGGCCTAGCCATCTTCTTCTCTGATTTTTATACGCTGGGCATTCGAACATAATGTGGGCCGTACTTTCAACCTTCCCCTCACAGTTCAAGCAAGTATCAGGGGTCTGATGGGGAGGCTTCCATTTACTAGTAAACTCTCGAGTTGGAAGGGTCTTGAGTCTAAACTGAAGATACAATGATCTGTCCCTTGGCTTCTGCACAAATTCAAGGTAGGGCTCGAAGCTAATAAACTGGTGACAGGGCCTAGATGATTTTTACTTAAGCGCAATGGAAATGGGGGCGTGGCATTTGAGTCCGAGACTAAGATGGAAGTACAATCATCAACCAAAGACTCTATGTGATACCAGAGCAGTGGTGGGCATGGGTTTTCTGTGGGGCTTTCTAGCTTTGTTCCTTTTTGCCGCACTACCAGTGAGACTAGCGGCGCCCCCATTAATGTCCAACATTTTCCTTTTGCCCATCGTGCGCCCCCCTCAAGCCACACAATCAAAGGCTAGCTGGTATGAGGACTTCAAAGCACAATAGGTTAACACAGGACCCAACAGTAACACCACAGTACCTTATTTGAGGGTTAGAAGAAATGTAGACTGATGAAGCAATGACGTTAGGGAGGTGGCCCGACCCGGCCTCCGTTGGCCCCGGACGGCCACAGACGGCCCGCCCTCTGCCCGGGCTCAGCCCGGCGACGCGGAGGAAGCCGGTGCTTTTTGAAGCGCCTCCGGGCGCGCTGGTGTGCGTAAGTGGGCTGGACCGCAAGGGCTCACGGGAGCTGTAGTCTCCCCCAACAGCGGCCAATGATCTTGTATGGCGGCGGGGGAGACACACAGCGTTGGCACCCCGTTGTCGCTGCACTGCTCAGGACCAGGACCACGGAGATTTGGTAGGTCTTAGCTGATTAGAGGCTGAAAAAGAATGTCCCCCGCTCTGGCGAGGAAGCCGGTGCTTTTTGAAGCGCCTCCGGGCGCGCTGGTGTGCGTAAGTGGGCTGGACCGCAAGGGCTCACAGGAGCTGTAGTCTCCCCCAACAGCGGCCAATGATCTTGTATGGCGGCGGGGGAGACACACAGCGTTGGCACCCCGTTGTCGCTGCGCTGCTCAGGACCAGGACCACGGAGATTTGGTAGGTCTTAGCTGATTAGAGGCTGAAAAAGAATGTCCCAATCCAATTCAAAGCCATGTGCATTGCCCACAAGACCCAGAGACCTTCTGAAGGATTGGCCCAGCAGTCAGATGATCGATGATAATCCCCTACCAACCTAGTAGACACCTCCAATTGGCATCCTCCTCCCTCGCCCTACTCCCTGGAATAAAGAGAGCGAGATGCAGCGGACGCTCCTTTTCCTATAACTCCGCAAAGCTATGGAATGCCCTTCCCCCACGCATGCGGACGGAGCCCAATCTCCTACCCTGCCGCAAACTCTTAAAAACCCTGCTTTTTAACAACTGCTTCTAAACCATCGAATTATTCTCTTCTGTTCTTGTTTGTCTGCAGCGCTGGGATGCCTCAGGGTAGCTTTTGCGCTATATAAATGTTTTTTCATTCATTTAATTTCTTCTGTCTTTTCTACAGGGAGATCTCCACACTTGCAAGTTTATTACTTAGGGCATCATATGATGTCGAGTGGACACTGTTTCAGTGTTAGAGCTGACGGAACGTAGGTCCACCGTTCTGACCACCTAATTACTTTATAACCTCACATGGGGCGGTCGCAAACTGCCATTTCTCTATCGGAGCTTGTGCTGCTGGTGATTTCTGCCCGCAGCACAAGCTCCCATAGATAAATGGGAGTTTGTGTAAATCCCAGCACCACATAGCAGGCACCTCACGGTGCCTGCCATGCGGTGCAGGGATTTGCAGGGGGGCACCATAGGTGCCACCTCGGCCCCCAACCTGAGGCCACAGGGAGAAGGGGGCCCTGCTAGGGCAAAGTTGCTTTCCAACAGGCTTTTCATGTCTGAAAGCCAGAAAACCACCCGTTGCACAAGATCCTATTGAGAAATGGGAGTTTGCGACCGCACCATGTGCGGTCGCATCCTAATTCGGGGTACGGAACCGCCGACCTATGGTCGGGCAAGTCACACACCGAGATGATGTTGGTCGGAGCTAACTCCAACTGACATCATAATGAGGCCCATGGGGCCTTAGTTCGGTGTCGGTCGGAAAGCATCCGACCCCTGGTCAGAGGCTTTCCGACCGAAATGGACGTTTTACATTCCGACCCCTGAATTACAATGTCGCTGAATGGAGTGTAAACCGGCCGGAGAAATCAGGTCAAGGAGCCCGTCAGCCGGTCGGAAACTGCTCATAATCCCTTAAGGACGGCTTTTTTGCTATCAAGATTATGATGACGATTTCCGGCAACCTCTCCATGACAGCATTTCTGACATAGAAAGGCTGTCAGAAAGCGACTCTGGGGGGTCCCTAGCAGGGCCCCCCTGGCCCTTCGGTTGTGGCCCTGCCCCCCTGAAAATCTCCACATCGTTTGGCAGGCACCTCACGGTGCAGGGATTTACACAAACTCTCATTTCTCTATGGGGCTTGTGCTGCAGGCAGTTTCTGCCCGCTGCACAAACTCCCATTGAGAAATGGGAGGTTGCAACCGCACCATGTGCGGTTTCATCCTAATTTGGTGTGTGGAACTGCCGACCTATGGTCCGGTGGTCCACACATTGAGATGGCATTGCTCGGAGGCAACTCCGACTGACATTGTGATGAGGCCTAAGGTGTTCTTCTGTACTCAACTTCTTATTTAGAACCCTAAATAAGTAAAGTGACATCAACCAGTTTTTGCCCACCTCAACGCGTTAAAAAGATAATATCTTTATTGCGTAACAATTGGACATGCAAGAAGTAACAACCTGCATCATGTCTAGGTTAGGTTATGCCTAGGTTACTGTCTACTTCAATTTCGGCTCCTAAAGCTTAAGAAGATTCAAAATTTTGCAGTGGGCCTGGACTTCAGCCTTAAAAGACACAGTAGTGTGTCACACTTCCAAATGGCCCTACATTGGTTACTTCTCAAGCAGAAGGTGACTTTTAAAACTTTATGTCTCATGCATAAAGTATTTTACGGTATGGTGAAATTGCCATTTTATGAAACTTTTCATGGTTTATTAGCCGCAAGGATTCTGCAGTTTAACAAGCACCTCTGTTTCGTTACAGCCCATGTGCCCATGTGCCCATGTGCCAAGGTGCCAATGTGTAGAATAACAGAAGATCTTTTTCTTGGCTTGGTCCCAGTCTTGGAAGGTCCTCCCAAGAAAGATCAAATCCATCACTGTTCATGCAGCGTTTAGGAAAATGCCTGCAACTCATCTTTTCGTCAACTAATCTTATCTCTCACTGTAGTCTTTCAAGGTTGTTGCTCCTAGCACCAAGATCCCTTATTGCTGACATTGTGCATAGGATATTCAAATTCATTCATTCATTCAATGACCACAATGACATCAACACTGCCTACTTCCTTGATTGCATGAGCAACATCGGACTCACCCAACTCATCCACGACCCCATGCACATCATGGGCCACACACTAGACCCCCTATTTACCTCCAGTGACCGTATCAGGTACAGCCACACCACAGAACTCACCTGGACCGACCACTACATTGTCCACCTAAACATCAGCAGCTCACGGACCTCCAGCCCCAGTCTACCCAACTCCTCCCACTGCAGCTGCAGCAAAGTCTCAAAAGACAAATGGAGCAACGCCCTCAACACCACCCATCCCATCCCCTCCAGCAACCTAGACCAGAACGTCAAAAACTTGGATCACCAACTGCACCAACAGCATTGTTTCCACCAGCAACAACACCCACAGAAGGTCCACCAAGCAGGCTAGATTGTACACCAAAGATCACAGAACCGCTAAACAACACTGTAAACAACTGGAAAGGGGATGGCACACCAGCAAGTACACGACTGACAACACCACCTTCAAGACAGCCCTCAACCTGTACCACAGACAGTGGAGAGAATCAATGAAAAAGGCTTTAGCCTCACGCATCGAATCAAGCTCCAATAACAGCAAATCACTCTTCAACATCGTCAAGGAATTCTCAACCCCTTCAGCTGCAACAAAAACATTACCCTCTCACAGAATCGTCAAAATCTACAGAAACTTAAAACCTCAGCCTAAGGCCACCAACTTCTTTAAGCAACATAACATTCCCAATACCACCACAGACATCTAATTACCCGAATGTAGCCAGCTGTCCCCAAAGGACACCGCCTCTATCATGAAATATATCAACCAAGAGGCCCCTACCGACCCATGGCCTCAGCACATTTTCAACCTGGGCAAAGCCAGAATCAGCCACATACTTACAACTTTGTTCAACACCTCAATTGCCATGGCTAACTTATACGGGACTGGAAACACAAAGAAGTCAACCCCCTAGTAAAGAAACAATTAGCAGACCACAGCAACTCAACAACTCTCAACATATCTACCTACTCCCGTTCCTAGTCAAAGTATTAAAAAAATTAACCAACAACTCTCCTCACATCTGAAATGGAACATCTTACTTGACTACTCCCAATCCGGATTCTGCAGCAACCACAGCACAGAGACAGTCCACATAATGACTACCTATGACATCAGAGCCTTACTCGACAGAGGAAAGACTACAACTCTAATCCTCCTATACCTCTTGACAGCCTTTGATAAAGTTTCACAGCACACACTCATCACAAGGCTGCATATCATAGGCATCCAAAGAGCCGCTCTCAGATAGATCGCATCTTTACTCACCAGAAGAACACAATAAGTCTGCCTTCACCTCCGAACCCAAAGCAATCAGATGTTGAGTACACCAAGAATCCTCATTCAGCCCCATCTTCTTCAACACTTTTATGACATCACTGGCCAGCATTGCCAAAACCCACAGACTCAACATCATATCCTACGCCGACAACACACAACTCATCCTCTCCTCTCTGAAACACCACCACCAAGACCAACTTCCACAACAGCATGACAGACATTGCTAACTGGATGAAGGACAACTGCCTGAAGCTCAACATGGACAAGACAGAGGTCTGATTTTCAGCAACAAAAGATCCCATGGGATGCATCCTGGTGGCCCTCAGAACTTGGGCCTACTCCTACCTCCATTGACCATGCTGGGAATCTAGGCATTATTCTGAAAAACAAACTAACCTTGACAACGCAGGTCTACTTCATGTCCTCCTCCTGCTTCTTTATTAAATTCAAATTCAAATAAGCTTCATTCGATTTAAAAGAGAATAAATCGGGGCGTGGCTAACCATCATGGCCGACCAGACCTGAATCCGATCGGCTCCGCACCAGGCCCAGAAACAGCAGTAGTTTAGGGGGCACCACATACCCCAAATTTGGCTTGCGGACTTTTATACTGCACTAGTGCCCTGAGGGGCAACAAGCAGTGAGAGCCAAATTCCCCCGGTGCAGGGCGAGAAACGGGAGAGTTTGCTAGCTGACACCCGGACTGGAGCAAAATGGTGGCCGGTGCCCTGCTCGGCAGATAGAGCCCGCTCCGATGCAGCGAGACCTGTGGATGTACCCACGAGCGGGTGGGGGATTGTGAGCGCAGATGGCCTCGTGTGTTTGGCCCCTGGGGACTATCTCCGCAGGAAGACAGCAAGGGGTTCATCGTCATCGGCACCCATATGAGCAGCAACAGCTGCCTATCTACATCTCCAGTGGATGAAGCGGGGACCCCCGAGGGGTTGGAGGGGCTCGGAGACCCCCCCAGTGGTGATTGTCAATACGGGTGAGGAGCGGGGGCCCCCTTCCAACAAATCAGCCCGCTCACGGATCCAGTGGAATAGGGTGCCTGGCCGTGGCCAGGCACCGAGTCAATACCTCCTGAAGTGTCCCCGACGGGAGGGCTCGCGCCTGTGGTGACTCTCCCCGGTTGGATACCGTGTAGGGGATCCAGGGGCTGAAAGTGCATACTGTTTCCTGCTACTCTGAGCCACTGGCGCCCGTGTGAGGAGAGGTGCCCTCCCGCCAGCTACCCAGCAGATTGGAGCAGGCCCCCGGGGGCCGGAGCAGCTTGGGGCCCCATTCAGGAGGCTAGCGTTATTGCTGGTAAGAAGCAGGGGGGGCCCTTCTTCAACGCATCTGCCCGTTAATGGAAGCGGCAGTAGGCAGTGCCTGGCCCTAAGATGACGGTGGCCAGGCACCAGCCCAGAGCCTCATGAGTAGACCTGGACGTGGAGCTCTTCTCCACTCGATGTTGTGTCTCTGCCCAGAGGGGGGCTCACACTGCAGAATGGTGACTCTCCCACAGACCGATCTGCCTACTTGCCCGAGTCTGTAAATTTCAGTAGCAGCAGGGAGGGTAAAGTTTGAAGCACTGTCCCCACTAGCCCCCTGACGGGTCAGAGGAGCGCTGCACCTGATGATGATCTCAACGGTCCACTAAATTCTCCAGGCAGAGTGGAGGGTCATTCACTACTCATCCGCCCTACCTCAGTAACAAGCCCTGACTTCCAGGAGAGCTGGCTTCCACATAATTGCACCCATTTGTCTGGGGCCCGAGTGGCTCACCTGGCCTTCTCGGCTGAGCAAGGTTAGCGAATCACTGCAGCGGCAAATCCCCAATGGCCTTTTTCATGGAGAGGAGGGCCTCACCGAGGAGTGGAAGACGGTCCCTATGCCACCCAAAAAAGCACAGCCCCCAAAGGTCTCCAGCTGTTTTTCCCCTGCCACCAAGGGGGCAGCTACAGACAATACTACGAGGGCAGGCAACAGCATGGTGCTCACTAGAGAAGAATTACTGTCCTCGCTCTGGGAATTCAAGCAGGAGCTCCGGGACGACATTAAGACCAACATAGGGGCCTCCTATGACGCATTCAAGGCAGAAATAGGATGTCATTTGGTGGCCCTGCAATCCAACGTAGACTCCATCGGGGCCCGCGCCCTCGACTTGGAGTCCAATCAACAGGAACTGGAGGATCGCATGAGACCTTTAGAGTCCCACTCCAAAGATCTTCGTGCACAGCTGAAGGCCATGATGCTCTGCTGTGAGGATCTTGAGAACCGCTCCTGCTGGGAAAACATACGAGTAAGGGGCCTAGAGGAAGGGTGCGAGGGCCCAGACTTAGAGGCCGTTATGGTGGGGCTCTTCTCTACGGTACTCAGAGACACGAACCAGAGGTATGTCTGGAGAGAGTGCACAGAGTGGGGGCCCGGGGTCCAGGGGTTGGCCGAAAGCCCCGAGATGTGCTGGCAAAATTCAGTTCCTTAAAAACTAAGGAGTTGGTCCTTCAGAAAGCCCAAGCCCTGGACAAGGTTTCCTTCCAAAATGTGATAATTTCCCTCTACTGAGATGTGGCCCAAGCTACACTTGCCCGACTTCAACAATTCCGGCCTGTCACTACAGCTTTAAGAGACCGCAAGGTGCGGTATCCCTGGACATACCCCTTTGGGATTGCATTCACATTGGACAATAAGAACTATCACTGTACAGAGCTGGAAGAGACGGCGGCTGTTCTGGGCATTGAGGTACCAACCACGACTCATCCGATGGATGAAAGGAGAGCAGAGGTGACGACGGGCCTGAAAAAACAGGGGGGAGGCCCGTGGCTACACCAGCGACGGTCAAGCAAACAAGATGTGGGTTGAAGACCCTCTGGCCTTCTAGCGTCTGAAGAGACTTGTTTTTCTCATTTCTACAAAAGTGGTAAGGAGAAAGGTTTGATTCACTGAGGCCAACCACAGCCACAGAAGAGCCTACTGACTACTGACTATTATCCATTACAACTTGTAAGAAACTGATAATTAGCAATGGCGGCGGAAATTGGTCCGCCCGAGTTTATTTTTTACTCGCAATGAGGTTCTCCACTGTGAACGAGGACCTCCGAGAGCACATTTTTGGACTCAGTTGGACATGGTTCATCTTTTTCTTCCTTTTTCCTTTTAGTTTTTTTGGTGTCACAGTCTACCTTAGGTTCTTTTTGCTTCTTAGGTTGCTGCTACAGAGTGAAGTGAGGGGGGGACACTTGCGGGGCCATGTTTCGAGATGGGACGAGGGATCCTAGTTGTTCTGCTATTGCTGACGCATGGTGGGGGTTAACATGGAACGTTAGGGAGCTTACCTCCCCCAAGAAGAGGCAACGGATCTGGACATTTTTGCATGACCACCAGATTAAAATTGCCGCCCTACAGGAGACGCAGCTTACCCGCAAAGAGGAACACCGACAAAAGCACAGGGCATACCCTCAAATTTTTCTTTCTTCGCCACTCACCAAACACAATGGGATGGCATTGCTCTCTCACATGTTGACTCCCTTTCTTCAACACAGCACTAAAACGGATAAGGAGGGGAGGTTTGTGATGGTGAGGGGAGAATTATAGGACAGACCATGCACAACTGCAATGCTCTATGCACCCAATACGGGCCAACACAATTTCCTCCACTCTTTCCTATCTACCCTGGGAGGGTTTGCCAGAGGTGACATTCTACTACTTGGGGGCTTCAATTTGATCTAGGACCCGGGTTTGGATATCACACACGCCACTAGGGAAGTGGGGGGGGGTTTCAGCAATCCACTTCAGTAAACTCCACGGGGTTTGGGCCTGATCGATGTTTGGAGAAATATTATTCCCTTGACTCGCGATTACTCCTTCTTCTCCCACTTGCACAGGACATACTCTATGATAGGTTAATGCCTTCATGAGCCAGTCCTTCCTCTATATGGTATCGGGAACCCAGTTCCATCCGATCTGCCTCTCGGATCACGCACCACTGGAATTGACCTTAGATTGGCCTTCCCCACACTCCAAATTCGCTAGGTGGTACTTTCCCAACTACCTATGCAGGGATAGACTTCTCTGAGACAAAGTCCAAAAAGCAATTACAGACTTCTTTGACCTTAATGACCCGGACCACACTTCACTGGCCAACAATTGGGACGCCTTCAAGGCGGTCATCAGAGGGAAATGTATTGAACTAGAGGCCACGCTTAAGACGCAACGCAAGGGAGACCACCTCCTCCTCGAGAGCGAAATCCGGTCCACCAAGAATGACCACAAGGCCTCCCCTTCAGTGAAAACCCTCCGCAAGGTTACCCAGGTAAAGGGGAAACTCCAAGCAATTTACACTAATGAGGCAGAAAAGACTCCTTTACTCCTCCAAGCACATAACTATGAGGGGGGAACAAGGTGGGCTTGTTGCTGGCACGCCAGTTACGAATCTGACAGGAGAAGAACTACATCAAGAGTATAGTGTATGGGGAGGGGGTCCTCCACCAAAGTGAAACCGGTAAGGCTAAGGCTTTTGGGGACTTCTTTCATACCCTGTATTCGGTGGACCACCCAGAGTCGCAAGCTCAAGACCGATATTTAGAGGGCCTCACACTGCCCCAGGTATCTACTCTCACCAACGAGGAGTTGAACAGCCCTTTCACCACTGAGGAGGTCCAGAGGACGATTGACTCGCTTAAGCTTCCTAAAGCGCCTGGCCCTGATGGCCTCAATGCCCACTTCTATCATACATTCGCTCCGGAGCTCGTCCCTCGCCTGGTAACGCTTTTCAATGACATCGCTACCACGCAACAGGTGACCCCCTCGATGGGCGAAGCCCTGATCTCAGTCATCCCCAAACAAGGGAAGGACCCTTCCCTCCGTGCCACTTACAGGCTGATCACCCTCCTCAATTGGACGCCAAGCTTTACTCAAAACTCCTGGCCACCCGCCTCGAAAACATTATGCCATATTTGGTGCAGGCCGATCAAGCACGCTTTATCAAGGGGAGACAAACCCATGACAATCTGCGAAGGGTGACGCACATCATTGAGAAAGCACAAAGGAAGGCAATACCCTCGGTCTTTCTCACGCTGGATGCGGAGAAGGCCTTCGACCGGGTGGACTGGGCCTTTCTGACCCGTACTCTACGTCTGTTTGGCTTCACAGAACCTTTTATTAGGATGATCAGAGTGAACAATCATGCACCCCGCTCTAAGGTCCTAGTGAACCAGGTAGTCTCGAACTCTTTCACTCTCTCACAGGGAAACCGTCAGGGCTGCCCCCTTCCCCCCTCCTATTTGCGCTCAGCATTGAGCCCTTTGCGGAGCGCATCCGTTCCAACCCTGACATAGGGGGAGTCAAAATTTCCCTCTTCGCGTATGGTGTGCTCCTATCTGTCGCGTGGCCACAATCCTCCCTCCCGGAGATACTGGCAGAGCTCGCCTCCTATGAACGAGCCTCAGGCTTCAATGGGAACCTCTCGAAATCCTTCCTCCTAAACCTCACTGTACCCAAGGAAACCATGCGGGCTATTGAGGGTGTGACCCCTTCCATAGTGCCCACAAAGACATCACTTACCTGGGCATAAAACTCACCCCCAAACTGGAACACCTCTATAGGGCAGACTTTCCCCCACTATTGTGCCAACTTTTTTAATTTTTTTTATTTATTTTTTATCCATGATAGTTACATTACATATATAAAACCAACAGCTTAAAAACACAGTGCTAAAAAAAAATATAGACAATAGTTACCAAATTGATGACATGCAGTGTATATTTCATTTTTACCCGTATCTGAACCATGACAGTTCTATAAAGTGCAAGTGCTAAACAAACTTAAGAAAAAACAAAGACACGGATCATCATTCTTCCATAAATGCCAGCACTGCCCCCTATATCTCCATACCCAATTTCCTCTTTTAAGAGCCTTTCATAGCAAATCAACTATGCTCTAAATTAAAAATCATTAAAAATCTAGCCCCCCCATAACTCAAAGTTCGAAGCATCTTTCTGCAGCCACATTGAAGCAATACATAATCTAGTAATGGCTGTAGCTAGGAAGATCAAGTATCGGAATTTATATACCATTTGATCACACCTTTCATTCTCTGCCACCCCCAACAACAGATGGGAAGCCAATAATCTTACTGCACCCTCCATGATTTCCGCAAAAAATCTTTCTAAATGCTCCAAAAAATTGCTTAAGTGCCTACATGCAAAAAAGATGTGCACAATGTCTGTATCTTCAGTTGCATATCGAAAACACCTCCCATCATTTTCCCCTCCCCATTTTAGCATCCTAACAGGAGTGTAGTAGAGGTTAAACACTGTCTTATAGTGCTGTGAGCGAAGATTAGTAGACATCAATAACCTCTCATTCAGATCAATGGAGTGTTCCACACGAGTGCCTTGGCACCCTAACCTATTGTCCCACTTAATGTTATGCCTATCCAAATCATCAACTTGAGTATCCAACAGTAGGTTATATAAAATGCCAATACATGCATTTTTCCGCACAACCTCAACTAGAGGATTTGAATCAATCCTCCATTGGCTTTTGCATAAATAATCGCAAATTTGTAGATATTTAAAAAATTCAGATCTAGGGAGGCAATATTTCTCAGTTAACTTCTCAAAAGATATCAAGGTCCCATTAGCATACAAATCTCCAATACATAAAATGCCTTTAATCCGCCATCTGTCAACGGTCCTATCCCAAAATATAGATGGGATCAACCCTGTTGCTGAAAATGGAGTATAATAGGAAACCCTTTCAAATTGAAAACGTTTCCGTACAGCCTTCCACACCTTATAGGCGTCATTTAATACCTTAAACCTAATTTTTTTATAATAACTAGGCTCCAACATCACAAACATAAATAATATCTGATATATGAAGGGAGACTCTGCTCTGTTAAGAAACTCTTCCCCAGTTAATAGTGTGCTCATATTTTGCAGTATGCGCACATAATAATATAAGGTAAAATCCGATACTGCCCAACCGCCTTTCTCGCGGGGGAGGACCATAAAGCGCATAGATCTGCAAGGCTTCCCCTGAGCCCATAGAAACCTAGCGCAGATTGATTGGAGTATTGACAATTGGACACAGGAGATTTCTAACGGGACTGATCGAAAGAAATATTCAAACGTGGGTAATACGAACATTTTAAGAACATTACTGCGCCTCACCAATAAGAGATACAGACATTCACAACGATCCAATTGTTTACGTACGGAATTTATGATATTATCCCAATTGACCTCCACTAGTGTATTTAGGAAAGTCCTTAATTTACAACCAGGCATGATACCTCACTCATAATTTGGTGATCATTATAGCCCTCTTGATTTAGTCACAAAATTTGTTTCTTCTACACATTAAGTTTATATCCATAGACTGCTCCAAACTCAAGTGCCAGCTGTTCTATCTTAGGCGTAGCCATTACAGGATTTGGAGTGACAACCGCAACATCGTCCGCGTACGCGAATACCCGATAGTGCTCTTGCCTCCAAATTACTGATTCTATCCCAGAATCTCGCTCTAACATCATTAAAAAAGGGTTGATATATAATGAAAACAGCAGAGGGGAACACGGGCATCCCTGCCTTGTACCCCGTGTAATATATACCAAATCTGGTTCAAGGCCCATTATACAAATGTTGGCAGTCGGGCGGCGATATAAAACCTGAATAGCTGTAACAAAACCTTGTCTAACACCTGACCGTCGCAGAGAATTCCCATGCGACCCGATTGAATGCTTTTTCAGCATCCAGTAAGATCAGGCAGATTTTGCTCCCCGTGGTCTTGGCTACATCTACTAGGGTTACCACCCTATTGATAGGATTGACTGTATTCCTTTTGGGTATAAACCCATGCTGTCGCGTCAACACCAACGGGGTTATTACTTCCGCCAATCGGGTCGCTAAAACTTTGGCATAAATTTTACCATCAGAATTTATTAACGATTTGGGGTGGCAGGAGCCCGGCAGGTCAGATGGCTTGTCTTTCTTTTTAAAAACAATTATGCTTGCCTCATCCCTTGTCAGAGGGGATGCACCTATTTGTGCTTGCTGAAAAGTGAAGAGCATGTCTGCTTTAAGCTCTCCAAAGAAGGTTTTATATACCTCCAGAGGGAGTTTATTGGGCCCTGCCGCTTTGCCTGTAGCTAAACTGTTAATTGCCACCTCCAGCCCTTCAGTGGTTATAGGTGCCTCTAACATTTCTGCATCTTGGGGGTTAAAATTTCTGCAATTAAGGCTCTGCAGCAGTGTCTCACCTGCCTGCATATCAAGGCTCTCTCCAGTATATAATACTTTATAAAAATCATGGAACACTTTTAGAATCACAGCCTCAGTATCTACAGAGTTGCCCAAGGAGTCAACTACAGATCCAATTCTTTGGGGGGCCTCTCTTGATCGGAGCCTTTGTGCCAAACAATGCCTGGGTGCCTTCCCATACTCATAGCTTTGTTCCTTGCTGAGAGCATACTTCCTAGCTGTTTTTTTGCTCCAATGTAGATTTATTTTGGCCTTACAGCATGCCACGTCTGTTTGCAATAACGCAATATCCCCCTTTGCTGGTATCCCCCGCATAAGATTTTCTTCGGCTATTGTAAGTTCACCATATAGTTCCTGAAGTGCCAATTTCACCTGCTTCTGCTTATGTAACCCGAAACTAAGGGTCTCCCCCCTAAGACCGGCCTTTAGAGCATCCCAAACAAAACCAGCCCCTGTGGAGTTGCGGTTTATAGCCCAAAATTGCCTAATCCACTCCTTCATGTGTCCAATATACACCTCATCCAGTAATAGTTTCCTGTCAAATGTAAACGATTCTGTGCTTAGTTCCTGATAAGAGCGTGTAGATTCAAAACAAGAGGTCCATGATCAGATGTAATCCATGGATGCACCAATGCCATGCCATTGCGTGAGGGAAGGGGCCTCTGCCTGCTTCCCAGCGGTGGCTACGGCCATCTTGGCCGCGACAAGGCAAAGCCACATTACTGAGCAGTCCCTGTGTGTCTGGCGCTTCTGCTTAATATCTCGGACCCCCAGGAGTGTGTGCACTAGCGTATCAGGAATCGTATACCCTAAAATCTTTTTGGTTTCAGCTTCAGAAAGTATTAAACTTGGTAGAAAAAAATAATCCAATCTCACTAACTTCTGATGCAGATGTGAATAAAATGTATATCTTGGATCAGACTCCCGAAGAGCAGCTTACGCATCAGCTAAACCGTGATCCGCTAGTAAGTGCTGAAGTGCTTTAAAAACTTTAGGTTTCCTACTGTTATATCATTTAATGTCGACCTGTAAACCCTGCGATCCAAGATGTATATTAAAATCTCCACACAAAATTAATGGAGTTGGCCACAATGCTAATTCAACATTCAACCCTTCTATTACTAACGCCTCATCAAAATTTGAGCCATATAAGAAGCAGATAGTGCACTTTGTATTCCCAATTATACATTCGACGATAGCCCACCTCCCCTTGTTATTCCGCCAACACTCTTCCTGTCCCCTGTATGCAGCTCTTTGCCAATATCGCAACGCCACGTGTTGTTGTAGATTGCTGTGTACATACCGATATTGTTAATCCTAATTCAGCCAGTAGGTTTCTTTTGCCCCATGGAATGTGGGTTTCTTGGATTCATACTAAATCTGGTTGGAACACCTGCAATTCTGTAGCCACCCATTGCCTCTTACCATAGTTATTCAGCCCACATACATTCAGGGAGCAGATCCATATACTAGGGTGTGGATTCCTATTCCCCATCTAACTTCAACGTTTCTGTGCAGTTTAGGACCGTAAACCTTAAACCATTGAGTTTCACATTTTGTTTCATTATGCAATCATGGATTCTTTTATAGAACACAACAGAACTTCCTACACCTATCTAATTTAAACATAAGGCACTATGTCCATATGATAAGACAAAACCCACAGCCAACGGTGTACAAAACTACATTAATTCATTTATTTGTTATTTTTGTCATTTTTTCATTTTTTCAGAAAACATATACATGTGTATTTTAGACTATATATTAGTACATAAAGTGCATATTGCATCACAATAATAAAACACAATTATAACTTATCTTCAACAACCCACAACAAGATGACATGAATGAAAGACATATATACATGATACAATACAAAAAACTAAGACAATAGACATCAGAATAAACAAGGAAAAAAATTATTAAAAACAATAAACCATGAAATTATATATAAGACCATTTAATGTCGACCTGTAAACCCTGCGATTCAAGATGTATATTAAAATCTCCACACAAAATTAATGGAGTTGGCCACAATGCTAATTCAACATTCAACCCTTCTATTACTAACGCCTCATCGAAATTTGAGCCATATAAGAAGCAGATAGTGCACTTTGTATTCCCAATTATACATTCGACGATAGCCAACCTCCCCTGTTAATCCGCCAACACTCTTCCTGTCCCCTGTATGCAGCTCTTTGCCAATATCGCAACGCCACGTGTTGTTGTAGATTGCTGTGTACATACCAATATTGTTAATCCTAATTCAGCCAGTAGGTTTCTTTTGCCCCATGGAATGTGGGTTTCTTGGATGCATACTAAATCTGGTTGGAACACCTGCAATTCTGTAGCCACCCATTGCCTCTTACCATAGTTATTCAGCCCACATACATTCAGGGAGCAGATCCATATACTAGGGTGTGGATTCCTATCCCCCGTCTAACTTCAACGTTTCTGTGCAGTTTAGGACCGTAAACCTTAAACCATTGAGTTTCGCATTTTGTTTCATTATGCCATCATGGATTCTTTTGCCTTGTGCCCCCCCAGCCCCATGTGCCACCTACCATGCCTCCATCCCCCAACCCCACACCCTCCCTACACAAGGCTTCAGCCGAAGCCCTGACCCACCCCCACCCTTCCCCAAACAAGAGGCTTGGAGACTCAATGTCTCTGAGATGGAACAAGCTCCTGCCCCCTGGATTACCCTGCCCCACAGTATAAAGTGCATTATTGACCACCTTCCCTACCTTGCCACCTCCCCTTCAAAAATCAGATATAATAAAACTCTAAAGAGAGAAGGGAACAAGAGAAGACCTAAGACAAAAAAAAACTAACCCCCACACGATACATCCTGTATATACTGCCTGTAGTGACCCAATCCTACAATGCAAGTCACCCTCTATTTCTCCCCCCTTTTTTTTTTTTTTTTACAAAGACTGAAAATATTCTTGGGCCGCCAGTTCTGCTGTAAAAAATCGCACATGTTCCTTGTAGATGATCTTCAACTTAGCCGGATTCAATAAGTAAGCTTGTGCTCCCTTATCCTGGAACGGGGTGATGAGCTGGCGCACAAAGAACTCGATCCCTTTCCCAATTTTCTTTCGATCCGGGCGTGCCAGGTCGTAGACTGCTTCTCGTGCCAGAAAATTGCTATTAAAATAGCCCTGGGTCTAGTAGTGTTCTTCCCTGGTCTCATGCACTGCGTGAAAGGGAATCTATATGCTCTCTGGATCTCCCTGTTCCAATCCCATTGAGTTAGTCCTGGAAAGGCCTCAGAAAAGAGCTCAATGATAAATTTCCGTACATCTTTCCCTTCAACCCACTCGGGGATGTCCAGTATGCGAAGGTTATTACCCCAAAGGCGATTTTCAATGTCTGTGAGCTTCCAGAGGGTGTCGTCCTTTGCAGTGCGCAAGTCTTCCGTTTTTGCTTTCTGTGCTGCTAGTTCATCCTCCAAATTTGAAATGCGTGTTTCAGCCTCATTAAACCTATCCACAAATTCGGAACATGATTTAGCTATCCTTCGTACCTAGTTCTGGAGTTTGCGGAAAGCTCCCTGGTTACGCTGGCTCTCAATACGTGTCTCCTCCCTATGAACCATTATACTTTGGTAGATAACAGCAATTGAAATGTCTTTTACTTTCTCCAAGACCCTTTAATTCAGTTGTACCTCATTAATCACTACATTAGTTCCAGATTCGCCCAAAAAGGAGTAATCCCACTGTAGGGGGTCGGTGCTTTAAGCGGTCTGTAAACCTGCGCTTGAACCGCCTCTCTTACTCACAGTCTTAGGGCTGCTCTCTGGTGTGCCAAGTGAATCTGTTCCCCACTCAATTGCATCGTCCATCTGTGAGTTGCTGAGCCCCTTATGCCCATTATCAGGGGAGCCCCCTTTCCGCTTGCCCTGCATGTTTGACTCGGATTAGTCTCCTGAAGTATCTGAGGGATCAGACAGTGAAAAAAAATAGTCCCCGTAATTAATTTCTTTAATAATGTTCTGCTCGCGCATTTTCTCTTCATCATTAGATACATCTTTGTTCGATAGTGCGTGTTTCAGATTGTTCCTTAAGCAGGTTGATACTTCTGAGGCTACTATAGTGTTTTGCAATGTCACCAGATCACAATTTTCTGAGGCCTGTTCACTGTTTTTTATGGCATTTTCACCCATTAGATCCCCTCCATCATTTATCATGCCTCCGGGGGTATCGCACTCTGAGCCATCCTGATTAGCAAGACTGTTTAGCGGGAAGGTCTCCCCCCTCTTACCACTCTTAGTGCTCTGCCCATTTCCTGGACTTGCCTGTGCTGAGGGGATCTGCTTCCTCAATTTGCCAGTGAGAAACAAGGATGGTACTGTCCTCTTACCGCTACCCTCCGCAAGGGAGCCGTCCTTCTTCGCCAGGTTTGTGTCACCCTTTTTTTCCCTGTCTCATGGACCTGCAGTGCCGGCAGCCTCCATGGTGTTCCGTATTTTGCCACGTCCAGCTTTTGGGGGCATTATAGCCGGCCGCGCAGCCCAGCTGGCACCAGATTCTCTTTCGCCATCCGTCAACAACCTCCGTAACCCGCTGACGTATGTATGCCTGGAAGTCCGCCACACCAATTCCAGCAGCCGCAAGAGAGTTACATTGGACACTGCCACTGTAAGACAAACACTTCACAGCATGCCAGTATGTTTTATCCAACCTTGTCACTCCACAGTGCATTTAGCATTCAGCAATGCTGCTTATTGGAGCACGGTCTATGGGGCAGAACAGAACTCTGGAAGCTCGGGCTTCCACGACCGTGTACACGGCCACCATCTTGCCTCAGTCAGCTAAGTTGCGCCAACTTAAAGCGGATCATGCCAGATGGCGGACGGCCAAACTCTCGTGGATAGGACGAGTAAATGCCATAAAAATGAATGTTCTCACGCGACCCCTATATCTTTTTCAAGGCCTTCCGATCCAAGTGGAGAGGGCGCTATTCTCTGAATTAAAAACGATGGTCACCAAGTTCATCTGGCGGGGACGGAGGGCAAGACTCTCCAACAAAATGCTAACTTTGCCAAAGGAGTGGTCCCTCCGAGAATCGTCAAAGGCCTTGCTCCACATGAATAGACAAATTACAAGGCAAACGATCTGGGACCTCCAGTGGAAGCAAAAACAACATCGGCCACTCAACGCTTACATCAGCACACCCACAGCGACCACCCTAGGGGTCTGGGATGTTTTGAACAGAACCACCCCCCTTACCACCTTCCCTTCCCCATACACGCCTAACCACTTTAACCCTGCGTTTCCTCCCACACTACAGGAAGGCCCCTTCAATGCTTGGCGGGAGGGAGGTTGCCTTATGCTGTCTCATCTGTTTGAGGGTGGGAAGCTGCTTTCCTTCCAGGAGTGCTCCAGGACATTCCAGCTCCAACCTACTGAGGTATTCCACTATCTACAAATTAAACACTGGGCTCTGCAACCACAGGCACGGCAAGTCGCTACCCGGGAGTTACTTCCGATCGAGAAATTTGCCCAATCCGGGGCCTCCTCGAGGGGAACCATCTCCTTTCTCTACTCCCTTTTACGGGCAAGGAGCTCTCTGCACACCCTGAGACACCAAAGGTTTTGGGATACACTCTTGGACTCCCCACTACAGAAGAAACAATGGACCTCACTATATAGAGATATTTCCAAGTTTAACCGCTCTATGTTTTTACGGGAGGTTTATTAAAACTTATTTACAACTGGTACATATATCCTCATAGGCTTCACACCATCTTCCTTAATGCCTCGGACAGGTGCTGGAGGGGTTGCGGGCAGCTGGTTGACCTTAGACACATCTGGTGGGACTGCTCCCACATCAAGCTCTTTTGGAAGGAGGTTCTGGCTCAAACCAAAAAGATTTTAGGGTATACGATTCGTGATACGCTAGTGCACACACTCCTGGGGGTCCGAGATAGTAAGGTGAAGCGCCAGAGGCACGGGGACCGCTCAGTGATGTGGCTTCGCCTTGTCGCGGCCAAGATGGCCGTAGCCACCGCTTGGAAGCAGGCAGAGGCCTCTTCCCTCACGCAATGGCACGCCAGACTGTGGCGGGAATTGGTGATGGAGAGAATGGCAGATATTGTAGAGGACGCCCAAAAGGGATTTGATTATGTGTACTTATCCGAGGGACTGCCCTTGTTTGCATGCGGTCCAAAGATACGGGCTCTCCATCTCTTTCACATCTAAAACTGCCACTAACACTCTCTGGTTATTGTAAGGAATTTTAGGACAGTAGGGTTCCCCCCTCCCTAGACAGTGACTTTTTATAGCAAAGGTATATGCTACATAATTTTTCTTTTTTGACCGTAACACCTTAGTTTAAGTTCTCATGTTCTTGTGTTTTGGTGGGGGGGTAGCAACAGTTGACTGCTAAAAGCTATTCTGCAACTGCCGATTCCTAGTCCAAAAACTGTATACGATCTACTGGCACTTTGTACTGCTCGGTTGTTGACCTTCATTGGGGTTTCCTCCCCTGACAAGTTATTTTTGCATTTTTGTGTATCGTGATATCTTTTAAACCAATAAAAAGATCTTTGATGAAAGAAAATAAATCATAAAAGCACATTTTATCACAATATATTATTTATAAAAACAACGTTATTGAAAAGACGTTTAAATCACTGATGATTACATACAATTTAAAGATGTCAAATTCATATACCGATAGTTTTCCTAATTCTAATTCTAATTGGTCTTGTAATAACTTCATACTCTAAGAATTGTAATATTAAAAATGCAGGACGACATTGCCTAAGACCTATATACCTTAAAATTGGTCAAATCCACCTCTTTCTAGGGATAGAATAAAATGCACTAAATAAAAGGACATGCATTGTTGATTGCAAAGACTTATCATCGCATGGGCACGAGCTCATAATTCTAGACCAATCATTCATAACTGGGAAACTAATTAACCTGTGAAAGTTCCCCAATGGAAAGCGGGTCAACAACATCCAGTAACAGTTTTGAGATATGGTTGTATACTATAAGTAATTAACAACTTCTGGTTCTCCTGGACAGTATGCTTTAAAGTTTCATTAGAAAATCTGATTGTCTCCAAGAGAGACAAGCAGTTGGTTTTTAACGTTTTTCTCAAGATGGTGGTTAAACTGCCTGGGTCATCAAAATATTCAGGATGTCAATGGTCTTTCATAACATTTTTTACATATTTTAACCAGAGGATGCTAGTCACTCGCTGTAATTTTAAGCTATAATTTGAAAAAATGTCCTGGTTAAAACTAGTCCCAGTTGTAGACCAGATCTTGTGCCACAAAAAAAAGGTTGAATTTGTATAAGGTCTGATATGTGAGGCCTCCCTAATCCAGAATGACATACATAGGTGGCTGTACTATTTGGGACTGCCAGCAGATATCCAAAAAAGGCATTCTCAACTGGCTGCAAGGGCTGGGTGTCAGTGTAGCCCTAGATACTAGCGCCGTACATTGCAGTTGAAACACATTTGCTTTATAAATCTGTAATAATTTGGCTACCGGTCCTCTACCCAACTATCTTGCAAAATTGGCTAGAGAAGCATTGGCTTTTAAAAATAATAACTTTCTTGCTTGAAATGCCTGAGACCAGGTCCCCCTGTGATCAAAAAGAATGCCTAAATAAGAAAACTTTTAGTAAATTCAACCTTGTTGTTGTCAATAAATATATCTCTCCATTTTACACTGTCTGTTCCACATTTCATAGTGAGAATTTTGGAAGTGTTCACTTGGAGGCCCAAATTATGCATGAATTTCGAAAAACTGGACACCACTCTTTGAAGCCCAAGTTGCGTTTGTGACATTAAGACAGCATCATCTGCATACAATCGGGCAGGTATCGGGCGCTTTTCGATCTGTGGCAGATCCTGGCACTGATTCACTAGTGCTTGGCCTAAGTTGTTGATATACAATGTAAATAGAAAAGGGGCCAGAACACATCCTTGTCTTACCCCTTTCAATATTTGCAAACGTGGTCGTGCACTCTCTCTTGATACCATAGCGCACCCTAGCTTTGGCATCGCTATATAGCTGCCTCATAAAGTTGATAAGTGGAATGTCCACACCCAGATTTTCTAAGGTCGTCCATAGTTTGTGATGTATAACACAATCAAATGTGGCAGTGAGGTCTAGAAAAGCCAGATATAACTTGCCCTGCTTGGCCCACATATATTTGCCCAAGATAATGTTTAAATTTAAACCCTGCTGAACCGTACCTAAGCCCTGACGGAAGCCATATTGTAGTTCTGTTACAATACCAGCATCTTTGGCCCAGACCTGTAGTCTGTTCAAAACTATAAGACCCGCCCCCTGACTAGAGAACCTAAGAGTGATATTGGTCAATAGCATGTGGGATTATGGCATTCTCCCTTCTTAAAAATTGGGATGAGGATTGATTTTGACCATGATGGAATAAATCTGGAAGAGCAACATGCTGCTAGTACTTGCAATAGTAGCGAGCCCCAAAGAAGCAGTCTTGACTTATAGAGGTCTACAGGTGTTACATCGGGGCCATGTGCTTTACCACCCATGCTTGCTTTAATGGCACAGTTGACTTCTTTCAAGGTGAAATATATGTCCATTATGTGGTTATTGAAGGGTATTAGATCTGATAGTTGTTTAGAAACAGCCTTGGTATCTCATTTGTATTATCATTATACATTGACGAGTAATGATTGACCCATTTGTCCACTGCAATAGCTATCTCAATGGATGGTGCATCTCGAGGGGCTAAAAAAGGGGTATTTGCTGCCTTCCAGAATCGCGTATTGTCTCTAGAGGAAGTGGCTTCATGTAATGCCGACCATAACTAATCTCTTATCCCATGCTTGTGTTCTTTGATATGTGCGTTTATATGTCCCTCTAGCCAATTTAATTTCTGATGGATTTCTAATGGGTATATGTAACGCATTTTTCAGACCAGTATGAGTTTTGGTACATCTGGTGTCAAACCAACCCTGCTCTTTGTCATGAGATTTTTTATTCTCCACATAGTGCTCTTTTGACCTCCAAAGTGATCTGTCCAAAGGATTTTAAGATTTCAGTGTGAGGGGTGGACTGGACAAAACAAGCTATGAAGGCTGGTTTACAATTACTTAAAAAAGACCTTGTGAATTCAGGAGGGTCCACCAAGGACCAACGCAGTGAATGGCTGTTAATTTTATTCAAAGCTATGTTCTGTACAGAGTGGTCTGCTCTGCTTGTTTTACTTATCACTTTATACAGAAATTCGAAGGCAAAGCTTAAAGGAAAGTGATCACTCATTGAATTTTTATGAGTTACAAAGTTTTTTATCCTGCCAGAGTGTGTACTTGAAAACATGATGTAATCAATGATCGAGCATCTCTCTCTACTATTAAAACAATAGCTTATGGGGATTGGCGCGAAGCATAAGTCATTAGAAAATCCAAGATCAAAGGAAAATATGATTTTGTTTAAAAGTTCCCCATATGTTGTGTGTGGAAAATGAGCAGAATTGATTCCATCATAAGATGTTATTCCGCAAATATCCCCCTCTTTGTTCAGGCACAAAGCTGAGTTAAAATCCCCACCCCAAATAACGCACATGTCCTTTGCTGTATCATTCTGAATATTGCTTAGGTCGGGTCGCAGTTTTCTCAAAACCCTCCCAATCTGATCTTTAGAGATATTATTATAGAAATTCAACAAGGCTACACATTGCATTATATCCACATTAATCATCATGATCTGGTAATGAGTGTTGATACCTTCAATTCAATCTTTTTTGCGTTCACCTTGTTCGACACGTATGTACACAAGCCACGCTTATTTCTCCCATGAGTGGATAATGCCACAGGGGTGTGAAAGGTTCAGTAACAATTGATATGCATTGCTTTCTCCACCTCTGTTTCTTGAAAGCACAGTATGTTATAATTCTCTACAAAATCTAATCAGTTCAAATTGGTAAGTTTGGAATGTATACCTGCCACATTCCAGAATAATGTATTGCAGAGATTCGACCTACTTTTGTCCTGATTACTCACTTCACTGTTTTTATATAATTGATCTTTAGGAGTGAACACCTTTATGTTAGGGGGCTTATCTAGATGAGCCCTTGTGTTGTGTGTCTGGAGAAAAGGGCTAGAGTGAGTTTCTAGGTCGTGTCTTACCTTACAAGTAATTACCAAGCTGGGAGTTTGGGCTTGTGTAGCAGATGGTAAATAAAAACTGGGAACACACGTACATGTGTTCTTTAGTCAATCTACTTCTTCTAAGGTGTCAGAATGTCAAAACGGTTGATAACAGAAACATTATGAGTGAGGAAGTTGTTTTCGTAGAGAGCCCTGCTTTGCGGTCTGATATGTGATACACTCACTGGTTGATAAAAGTAACTTAGGGGTACTATGTTGATACCTATTGCGGTGATAGGGTGATTTCCTGCTCTGCTCAAATAGCTTGGATTAATTGAGGGGATTTGAATGTTAATACCACACAATCACCCTGAAGCGTTTTACTATCTTTGCCAGTCAAACTAACCCTTCTTGCAATTTTAAATTCAGTGACAAGTACCTCTGTTAGTCCTGTTTTAGTGCCCAGCCAAAACAATGCTTTATTTCTTAAGGCGTCCCATGGTGCCAGCACCTGGGACGGTAGCCTGGAAACATTTGCCAGAACTATCGTGTAGAGTGTAGTGGCTTTGGAAGGTTCAGCCAGAATGCATCCGTTTGTAGCCTGTTTAAAGGTGGAAGTGATCTATGCCAATTAGGTCTAGTGTCTAAAACTGTATGCCCCCTTAGATTTTTTTCCGTTAGTATAGTTAACTGTGTATTTATTTGGTAAAGTTAATTCCATTATTTTCTTTATGGAGTCAGAGGTGGGCAAAAGCCCAGGCATTAGGTGGAGATCTTTGCTGCGTATCCCCCACTGGATGTCGATCTGCACGTGGATGTGTTTTCTCACTACCTGTGGGTTTTGGTGTATTGGACTTAGTGAGGGAATGTGGATTGACGAAATGTTTGTTTAAAGTCTCTTCAATTTAGGCTACTCTTGCCAATAAATTGCTTAAGGCATCTCTTATGAATTGATTTAGGTTTCCCGTTTTGTCAGTTAGCTTGCTAAGATCACCCCTCAGATTGTCAGTTTGGGTATTTATGAGAGATTGTCCTCTCTTGCCTGCCCCCATTTTTACTCCTTTTGGTTGATTTTAAAAGATTTTTTAAGGGTTCCGACCAAACTTCTAATTGAATATTCTCGATATTCTCAATATTCTTGATATTTTTAGCAGGTGCCTCGGGATTCTGGGGCGCTTCGAAGGTGTTTCGGATAACATTCCTGGTCTCTAACGTATATGTGGTTCGACACATTTTGCACACAACCATTCAACTAGGATTGACTAGTTGCAGCCTCAACCTGACATTCATGAGTTGATTTTTCTGCTGAAATTCCGTTACTCCATGCCACCCCTCACCCCTGTTTTTCTAAATTTAATATCTCCTCCGCAGAATTAATCTGTTTTTAGATGTCCCCCCTCGCCCCTGTTAGGTAATACATTCGGGGCTGACGTAACGCTCCCGCTGGTTTTGATAGCATCACGGCTTTCCTTTTACCCATCTCTTACAATTAAAATAGTTTAAATTATCTGGTTGCTTGCTTGTCCCAACAAAGCTGTCAAATACAATTCCAGTCCCAGTAATGTCTGTTGGTTAAAACCAGGATGGCAAAGATATAAGTATCCTTGAACTGCAGGGTCGTAAACTCAGTTCTGGTCGAGTTCCTAGATTAAGATCCAAAGTGATAATTAATGCATGGTTAATTTAACTTCTTTATATGTAGTGTAGTTAGTAAATTCCCGCAGTACTTTGTCAGCGCTATGCCGGAATGAAATATTCTCCACAAAACGCAATGAATGGTCTTCAGTAGAAGGGACACAGCAGGCCTTAAATTACAAACACAGCTAAAATGTGACTGACAAGCAGTAGAACTCACCTCTGCCCCCTGCTAACGTGATAATCCAAAATGAATAAGTCAAGAGGGGTGGGGCGGCCCGGCCTCCTCCGGTCTCTGATGTACTAAGACATGCTGAGCCCGGGAATGCCCCAAGCACAATGTGCTGCGGAACGCCTCCACGTTTTTGAATTCCATGTGGGTGTTACAGCCCCTCCTCCTGGGCCACCAGCGGTGATGTGCAAGGTCTCTGCAGAGACAGCACAAGCAGCAGTTCCTGCGCTGCGTGACGCCTCCCACGTTTTTGAGGCGCCTGTCTGCGTTACAGCTGTCCCGGGCCAGCAGCGGTGATGTGCAAGGTCTTGGCAGAGACAGCACAAGCAGCAGTTCCCATGCTACGGGACTCCTACCACATTTTTTAAGCTTCTGTCGGCGTGGCAGCCCCTCCTCCCTGGCCAGCAGCGGTGATGTGCAAGGTTTCGGCAGAGACAGTACAAGCAGCAGTTCCCCTGCTTCTTCATCTTCTGCATGCTTTGCTAGATATTCAAATGGTTACCCCAAAGCTCAAGACACACCAGGTATGAATATCATTATTTTATGTATAAAATATCACTTTTAAAAGTGTTCTGTATATAATATCATTTACTTTAGTATAATTATAATAAACATTACATTTTTAAATTAATGTTATATATCATATTTATTATAATAATTTATGATTTTGTGTTTTATATAATTGTTTTCATTTTTTGTAAGTATACTTTGTACTGTTTAATGAGCAATTACATTTCTTTTACAAATAATTTGCAATTTATGACTTAGTAGCAGGTTGTTGGGTTTGCGAGGGAAAAGGGTGGAACGTTATTTAAATGACAAATTAATGCTTTTTATTTCACATACATTTTTTATTTTAATTACATACTTAATTGAAATTAATTGTGTAAATTGTTTAATTGTTTTTTAGGATTTTTAATTTTTATTTTATATTTTCATAGTTTAATTTCTAATTTATATTTTAGCTAGTATGTGGATAATAAGGGTGTGGGGTTACTTATATTACAATTAGTTTACAAATCAATTTAACTGGATAATTCATTGGTAATTAATTTAGGAAATGATGTAATTATTTATCATGTAAGCTAGCTGATTTGTGTTAGTTAATTGTTAATTTATTGGTAGGTGTATTGATTAATAAACTTTGTCAAATGGATTTTATATTTATTATTGGTTTTAAGTTTGTTTATTGTATTTAATTACAATTTTAATGTTAGGTTTTTATTTGTAAATTGTTTTACCTTTTTAGGTTGGTGTTTTTTGGATAACAGGGAGGGAAGTGTATTTATTTAAAATTCATTTCTTTTTCTTTTTAATTATTACAATATTTTGTATTAATAATTTAGGATTTCAAATACATGTATGTTGTTTATTTATAAAGCATATATATATATCTGAATATGTTTTAATAATTTTGTGTTTTGTATTTAATATTTTTTAATTATTAGGAATTGGAATGGTATATCTAACCATTCCTAACTCCAACACTTTACCTGGCTTTGCTTATGTTGAAGGGGATATAATCAATCTACCCCCTCTTAAGATTAACACTTTCCCTACTGTTTCTTCGATTGGAGTGGGAATAGTAAATCAAACCCATCCAAAATCCAAAACGTTCCTTGATTTAGCTTACTTGGGAGCAGGAATAGTACATCTAACCCTTCCAAAGTCTAATACTTTGCCTAATGTTGCTTGGATTGGAATGGGAATCAAAAATCTAGCCACTACAAAGTCCAAAACTTTCCCTGCTGTTGTTTATATTGAAGTGGGTATATTAAATCTAGCTTTTCAAAAGTCTAACATTATCCATGATTTTACTCATGTTGGCGTGGGAATAGTCATTAAACCCCTCCAAAGACCAATACATTCCCTGATTTTGCTTTTGTGGAAATAGGAATAGTAAATCAAACCCCTCCAAAGTCCAACACTTTTCATACGTTTGCTTAAATTGGAGTTACTATAGTCAACTCAAATCCTTTGAAGTCCAACGCATTTGCTGGTGTTGTTTATATTTGATGTTGGTTCAAGGAAGTGCCTTTTGCTTTTTTGGTGTAAATCCATTCAGTAGTTTTTGAGAAATTTAAATTTAAAATTATAGTGATATCTCTGGCTGTGGTTATTTCGTGACGGTTTCGCGAGTAATTGCAAATGCACTCACCAGCGGGAATGCTCTGATTGGCTGGACAGAACCTAAATAGAAAGTTGCTGCCGCCATTTTATTGCTTGGGAATGGTTCCCGGGGCTGAACATTTGTGTGAAAGCCCACATAAGGGGTCAGGGTGGAGATACTCTGACCCCATGTTTGAGAAATGGGGGTGTTAGTGACACAAGTCATGTGTCCAAAATTGACTTTAAATTGCATGCGATATCCATGACGATGATGACACAGCAAGCGCAGCCTCCCCGTGTACCATCGCAGGGACATCGCGACTATCAACATCATCGCGAATATTGGTGGAAATATAAAAAATATATCAGTGAATCATTAATACGGATTGTTGTTGAGAACTGTTTTTATAGAGCTATTTATATAGGAGTTATCTTCTATGATGGTTAGAATTAAATATATAATTTTAATGTTTTTATGTGGTGGTGGTTATTGAATTCCTGCTTTTGTTTTCCGTTTTCGTGACGTGTTTGCAGAGATCACGATTACCAACATCATTGCGATCTCCAGCCATACAGCGAAAATATAAAATAGGGTTTGGAGATGCTTTTTAAAGAAATTCTCTGGAAAAACATGACTTTAGAGAAAACTGTAAAAAAACTAGTGTGTAAAATACTGCAATATGTGTGTAAATATGTATTTTATACTTTATGAAAAAGGCACGATAGGTCTGAAAGATGGTTTTTATAGAAGCTTAGTAGAATTATATGAGTTTAAACTTGCTTTGAAATAATTATGCAAATAGTAAAATGTGTAACGCAATGTTCAGAATGGATTATTGTACATATTGTTTTTGGATGTGTTGGTGGCAATTGAATGTCTGCTTTTGTTTTCCGTTCTTGCGACATGTCTGTGGGGATCATGTTGTCATCACAGAGATCCGCAAAAACAAAAAACTTTAGAAAAAAACTTCACAATATTTTGGGTACTAGGGTGGCTCTGACAGTACATGGTTGCTACATATGAGACTGGATGCAGAGTTTCAGGTTACTTAGAAACACCCTGTTGCCTTCATCTGTAAAATACACTCCATCATTTCTATAAATTCCATGCATGTCAAAATGCAGATTGTTGTTATAGATACAGCCCACGCGATGGTCTATGAGGAATGCAGAAACAGTTTTATTAACATGTTTCCTGGCTTTGTCAATCTGTGAACATAATTGACTTGATCACTTCTATTTCTATCTTTGGCATATATTAGAGTACACCAAGACAGTGTGGGGGAAGAGCGACATCAGTTCTGCAAAGGTCATTGCCACCACAGTGCACAATCATGAGAAAGGTTACAGGGACGTAATAGTCATGAATTACCCTTTAAAAAAACCTTAGACATTCACTGAAAAAAACAAAGGTTACAGGGCAGTTATAGTTTGAAAATAGAATTTAAAAAACCTTAGAAATTCACAGAAAAAAGCAAAGTTTACAGGGACATTATAGTTAGGCTCAGATTTCACATGCACAAACCCAGAGGAATTCAGCAGCTATAGTTAGCTGAGCTAACTATAACTCATGGCCCGCGATGACATCACAGATGACATCTCAACATAGAAAATATCACACACCAACTTCTACATTAGCAATCTCAAAACCATTGACACACCCATACCAGTACTTACACACCCACTCACTGATTCATGGATGCACACACACATCTACTCAGTTACCCATACAACCACAAATACACCAACTTACTCACTAATACAGCTACTGATATATCTACTCATACACCTATACAGACACTTACAGACAGTCGCTCATAGAGCTACTCACACACCTACTTACTCACCTATAGAGTAAATCACACAGCCATTTACTCACCTATACAGTTATACACTCACCCATTCATGTATTTATACAGATAATAACACATACTCACTCACCTATACAGTCACTGACGCAAGCACACACTCACCCATATGACCACTTTCACAATCACTCAGTCACACATAGAGTCACTCATATACTCCAACACACACCTATACTGCCTTTCACATATGCAGTTGCTCTCCCATATATTACTGACACATCCATTCATTCACTGACACAGCCATACAAACATTCACTTACTCATACAGCCCTGTACATACACACTCAGTAACCAGTAGAGCCACTAACTCACCCAAGCACTCCTCTATACAGGCAGTTACACCCCCCCTCACCCACCCACACAGACATGAGACACCTATAGACGTACTCAGACAACCAATCACTAACCCATTCAGAAACTCATGTACCCACTCACACACCTATACTACCACTTAGACACCAACTAACAGAGCGATACAGACATTGACACAAGTCACTCACCCATACATTCACTGTATAAATGTATAAGTGTATAACTGTATAAGTGAACACTTAATTATTCACTTATACAGTTACTCATACATCCACTGAATCATCCAATCAGACACTCATACACGCACTGATTCACCAATACACCTTGGCATGTATATTTCACACTCGTAAACTTTTTAAAAAACAGTCACAGTCAGTGGATTTTCTCATCAGTTCTGTCATATAGGATGTCATCAGGGATGTTACTGACCATGTCATGAGTGATGTAATATGTGAGGTCATATGCAGTGCATTGGGGGTGCGAGTTATAGTTAGCTCAGCTAACTACAACTGCTGAATTTCTTTGGATTTGTGCATGTGAAATCTGAGCCTAACTATAACGTCCCTGTAACCTTTGGTTTGTCAGTGAATTTCTGAGTTTTTTTAATTCTATTTACTAACTATAACAGCCCTGTAACCTTTGTTTTTTTAGTAAAAAAACATATACCTATATCTACATATACATACATATATAATACATACATACATGCATGTATATATTCACTGAAAAAACCATAGGTTTCGGGGGCGTTATAGTTAGCTGGACATTTCACTTGTACAAAACCATTGAAATTCCCCCGTTATAGTTAGTTCAGCTAACTATAACTTGCGCGCCCACAATGCACTGCTGATGACGTCACATATTACATCACTCATGACATGGTCAGTGACATCACTCATGACATCACTGATGACATCTCAAATGACATCACTGATGACATCATCCTTGTGATAGAGTGGCAGACCTCCTCTCACCCTAATATAACCTTTGATACACACATACAAAATAGAAACAAAAATTTTCAAAACAGTGGACATACCAATACCAGTTACAACAACCTATTCAGTAATTCTAAGATCTACATACACATCCACAGGGCGTGTTTGCACACGTCACCTCAGGCCCAGTCCCCTCACTTCACCACTGTGTAGCATGTCCTGTGACCGTTTTAAGTTGGGAGATTAAAGTCATTTGAATCCTGAGGGTCCCTAGGGTCCAACTAGCCCACTAGGTACCTCCAGGAAGCGCCACAGAGCTGCATTTCAGAGAGGTGTAAAAAGTGGCACGGCCTGGACCACCTCTCTGCAACGCAGTGCAGTGGCGCTTACTGGAAGCACCTGGTGGTCTAGTTAGCCCCCAGGGACCCTCGGGATTGAAGGGGAATTATTTCCCCAACTTACAAAGCGCCATAGGGGGTGTTTGCACACGTCACCTCAGGCCCCATCTCCTCCCTTCCCCACTGTGTAAACACGCCCTGTGGCCATTTTAAATTGGGAGAATAAGTCCCCTTGAATCCTGAGGGTCCCTAGGGGCAAATTAGCCCATTAGGTAGGTCCAGTAAGCGCCATTGCAGAGAGATGTAAAAAGGGACACGGCCTGCACCACCTCTCTGCAGCGCAGCGCAGTGGCGCTTACTGGAAGCACCCAGTGGTCTAGTTAGGCCCCAGGGTCCCTCAGGATTGAAGGGGAATTATTTCCCCAACTTACAAAGTGCCATAGTGGGTGTTTGCACACGTCACCTCAGGCCCGTCCCCACCCTTCACCACTGTGTAAATGCGCCCTGTGGCCGTTCTAAGTTGAGAGATTAAGTTCCCTTGAATCCTAAGGGTCCCTAGGGTCAAACTAGCCCACTAGGTACCTCCAGTAAGCGCAACAGAGCTGCGTTGCAGAGAGGTGTAAAAAGGGGCGTGGCCTCTGAACACCTGTCTGCAACGCAGCTCTCTGGCATATATCCTGGAGATACCTGTTGGGCTAGTTGCCCCTCAGGGTCCCTCAGTATTGAAAGAGAATTAATTCCCCAACTTACAACACTCCACGGGGCGCGTTTGCACAATGGTGAAGGAAGGGGGCGTGGTCTGAGGTGACATGTCGGCAAACACGCCCTGTGGCGCGTTTTAAGTTGGATAATTAATTCCTCCTCAATCCTGAGTGTCCCTGGGGGCCAACTAGCCCACCAGGTACCTCCAGTATGCACCAGAGTGCTGCGTTGCAGAGAGGTGTTATGAGGCCACGCCCCTTTTTACAACACTCTGCAACACAGCTCCATGACGCTTATTGGAGGTACCTGGTGGGCTAGTTGGCCCCCAGGGACCCTCAGGATTGAAGAGGAATTAATTCCTCAACTTAAAACGTGCCACAGGGCGTGTTTGCACACATGGCACATCAGGCCCCGTCCCCTCCCTTCACCACTGTGCAAACGCGCCCCGTGGTGTGTTTTAATTTGGGGGATTAACTCCCCTTGAATCCTGAGGGTCCCTGGGGTGCAACTAGCCTACCAGCTACCTCTATTAAGCGCCACAGAGCTGCGATGCAGAGAGGTGTGAATAGGGGCATGGCCTCAGAACACCTCTCTGCAACGCAGCCCCCTGGCACATACTTGATGTTCTAGGTGGGCTAGTTGGCCCCCAGGGACCCCCAGTATTTAAGGGGAATTCGTTCCCTATCTGCAAAAGCACCAGGGGGCGCGTTTGCAGAGTGCTGCAAGGAGGGGGTGTGGCCTCCGGCACAATGCCAGTCTTTTATTTTATTTTATTTTTAAGAAGGGGGCTGTGTGGCCCCCCTTCTTTTTCTAATTTATTGGCCCTGGAGACCCCATCCCCCAGGGCATGCCCCCTAATTTTCTTTTTAAATAAAAAAAATTGGAAAGGGGCCCCGGAGACCCCATCCCCCGCGGCATGATCTTTTTAAAAAATATATATATATATTTTGGAGGGGGGCTGCGTTGCCCCCCTCCTCAGGCCACTTATGGCCCCGGGGACCCCAACCCCCGGGCCGGCCTTTGCTTTTTAATTTTTTTTGTATTTAAATTTTGTGGAGGGGGGCCGCGTGGCCCCCCTCCCGGGCCACTTGTAGCCCCGGGGACCCTATCCCCCGGGGCTGGACCTCTTTGTTGGGGACCGTGGGGGAGCCCCCAATCCCCCCCCTTTTCCACACAGCCACCACTGTGGGATCCTGGATCCCAGCAGAGGATACGGTCTTATAGTGGCCCTACTGCCACCATTGTAATATGGCGGGTGTATCCTCCATGGCGGCAGTGTTCATACCGCCACTGCGAGTACGGCGGACCCAGGACCCTTAATATCCTGGTATGTCGATATTGTTGGTGTCAATATTCTATCATACAACCTTTTTAATATGACCAATTTTGTGCTGTTGAGACCATAATATTTCAATAAGTGCCATACACCTCATGCGTCTGTAGCCAAAAAGTGTTCAATGAATTGATTTGCTTGAGGGTATCAGAAAGGAAACTGCAGTGCCACAGGCACCTAGAAGTAAACATGCCCTTTGTTAATCATCAATCATTTTTGGATTAACAGTTACTCTGAGATCAAATGAGAATGTTCCTTCATCAAAAACAACAAAAATGGGGCGGCTCTAGGATCCTGGACCAAATAATGCCTCTAAAATAAACGACTCATTACGAGTTGACTGGAGTAGTATCCCCAGAGAGAGACCAGGGACCTCGCTCTGGTCAACTCCAAGTAGATCAATGTTTCTGGATTTGGTAATCCGAGGTGCAGTGTTTACTGGGTCGAATCTGGACAAGTACTGCAACCAGAGGCGCTGCCTGGCCCCACTGCCTCCTCCCTGCATCTTCCTGCAACAGAGTGGAGCACATAACGCTTTCCCAACATCACCTTGATCATCTGTTCCTCCACCTGTCCCCCAAACATCAACAGACACTCCGCACTCCACAACTGTTATGTACCACCTCCTAAAAGCATTCGAGGGCCAATCACTTGTAATACCTATTCTTTGGTGCAGAGACACTGAGTGGAATCGAGATTCTAGCCACATTATCTCTGATCCCAAAAAACTGTCCACTCATACCGAAGCCCCAGCTGGGATCTGTCATCCAAGGTTCCTTTAGCCATTACCTAATAAAAGGCAAGGAAAATGAGACACTGGCAAATGTACCAAGGAGGAGGACCAGCCCAGAGATGAGATTGGTACCACAGTAGACCCCTTCTCTGTCACCTACAGTCTTTGGGGCAAAATTACAAGCCCCTTGCGCCACTTTTGCATCACTTTTAACATGGGAAAAGTGACACAAAAGTGGCGCAAGGGGCTTGTAAATCTGCCCCTTTGTCTCTGTATCTCAGTGGTGACAGGATGAGTGGAGAATGCTATACTCCCAACTATGCGAAGGTCAGTGTGCCAACAGGGGATTTATTTAGAGTGATCAATTATTTATGAATTTCACCGATTTGAATCAATAGGCATGTTAAGATAAAATAACATCAATGTGAAATCAATTTCATAAACTGGACATCATAGATATATAATGATAACAACGCACACGGGGATTTCTTTTGTGATTCAAACACATTAGTTTATGTAATTTCATCCAGAATAAAAAGAGTACAAAAAGGACATAAATTAAAGCAATAAATCATGAAAACAGGGGACGGAGTTAAGTCCTCATTTCATCTATATATACACATCTATTCCAGATTGGTTTGAACAGAGATGCAGCTTTTTCTTAAAAATACAATCTGCTGTACATAACGAATAACTTGGAATTAGATGGTAAAGTCGACGTTTCGGTCTTGGGTGGTGTCAATCCGTCAGACCATCTTCAGGACAATGATTGCTTAAAAAAAGGACTCCATGTGGAGCTTTGGCATCAGCAACTGCCAGATCGTGATAATGCGGGAATCAATCCTGCCGAAATTTAATTGATTTCTGTCGTTAATCTTCAGAATGTGAATATGATCCGTCTGGATCAGGATAATACACTGCTTTTAAAGAAAGGCTGTGGTTACAAATCGGCACAGCTGAAAGTTTTCTGGCGTCAGTCTTCAGAGAATCAATGGGGGTCTGCCTGCATCACCCCCAGGCAGACCCCCATTGATTCTCTGAAGACTGACGCCAGAAAACTTTCAGCTGTGCCGATTTGTAACCACAGCCTTTCTTTAAAAGCAGTGTATTATCCTGATCCAGACGGATCATATTCACATTCTGAAGATTAACGACAGAAATCAATTAAATTTCGGCAGGATTGATTCCCGCATTATCACGATCTGGCAGTTGCTGATGCCAAAGCTCCACATGGAGTCCTTTTTTTAAGCAATCATTGTCCTGAAGATGGTCTGACGGATTGACACCACCCAAGACCGAAACGTCGACTTTACCATCTAATTCCAAGTTATTCGTTATGTACAGCAGATTGTATTTTTAAGAAAAAGCTGCATCTCTGTTCAAACCAATCTGGAATAGATGTGTATATATAGATGAAATGAGGACTTAACTCCGTCCCCTGTTTTCATGATTTATTGCTTTAATTTATGTCCTTTTTGTACTCTTTTTATTCTGGATGAAATTACATAAACTAATGTGTTTGAATCACAAAAGAAATCCCCGTGTGCGTTGTTATCATTATATATCTATGATGTCCAGTTTATGAAATTGATTTCACATTGATGTTATTTTATCTTAACATGCCTATTGATTCAAATCGGTGAAATTCATAAATAATTGATCACTCTAAATAAATCCCTTGTTGGCACACTGACCTTCGCATATCTCTTTGCCCAAGCCCTCAAGGGTATATTGGGTTTGACCCCTATTTAACAATACTCCCAACTAATCAGCTGCCCTGCCATCTTTTTTCTCTAATGCGAGATGACTAATCATATGCATGCCTCATACATTTGACATTCCATGTTCTTTTCCAACTGGTTAATTGATTTCATTTAAACTGTAAATCTTATAGTCTTTTGGAAAATTGGACGTCTGTGGGTACATAATGATTCGTTATTAAAACCGTTGTCCAAAAGCATTCATTTTGACTTCCAGCGATGTACCACAGAAAAGTGACATCTTGATTTCAAGTTTATTTTTTCAATTCAGCTTTGCCCCTTTAAGTATAATGCTCAGGGTCTGGGATACAAAATGAAACTTCGCATTCAGATGTTTTCAAATATTCTTTTGCGGTTTCTTCATTACGAGGGCCCTGAAACTCGTCATTGCTTTTCTAAAGTGAATTTAGCATAAAAAAAGTAAAGATCGCTGCGCCAGCAGAACTGTGTGTAGCAGAACCGTAACTCCCGTTCATTTAGTGCTAAATATTTAAAAAGATAATCTATGTTGATTGCTGAAGGTAATATTTTCATTGATCTGCGTGCGTGTCAGAGATACACTTCACAAAGAGAGGAAAAGGGAAGGCCATGGGTTCAACAACCACAAGGGAAGGTGACAAAAGAACAGAAACGAACACAACGACATGGAGTGAGTGGCCTTGAAAACGACAAGTACCTGCCAGCGGATGAATACAGATGTATTGTACCTTTCCCTGTTATACGGAGAAAGGATAAAGCTAACAGGCCTGCTCTTAACTCTTCACCCAAAGTGCCTGATATGTATAGTATTAGCATCAAATTGTGGGTTTTAAGGCACTTGAGAAAATAATGTTTCTGGTACAACGAATTCTTATCTTTTTCACTTGGCGGAAACATGAAGTTATTTTTGAAACTGTAATGCATGTCATTGAGTGCGATGGAATAGAAATTATACAAAGTGAACACACATTTATGTCTACCGATTGTCCCAGAAGTAAACATCCAGGTCAGACGTTTTGTGACAAGCAGCTGAATATATTTCTCTGGTTTTTTCTGTGCGAAGAAAAAATACACAATGTTTGCAAGTCCTTAATAATAAGTTTGGTTTTTGATCCATTTTAAAGACTGGCCTGTAATATACTGTTAGGATCGATTAATAATCCCACTGACAGACGTTTGCATACCAGTCTAATTTTGAAATATTAATAAAATGTTTTCACCCATATAATGCAAAAAGCGAAATTTGATATTTAAAAAGTATAAACGTTGTTACATTTCTCTCCTAAGCGCCCTATCTTTTTCACCCAGAAAATGTTAAAAGTGAAATTAGATATTTAAAAGTATAAACGTTCTTACATTTATTTAACAGGCTCCCTCTAAATGAACAGCAGGACAATAGTGCCCATACTAGACTCACAGAAAACCCCTGGTTAAGTGGGGGGTGGACTTTAGGTAGGTTTCAGGACTGGAGAGGGTAAATGGGTTCACAGGACTTCCCGACCAGATAGGAGTCCATAACTGGCCCAGTTATTGAGCTTTGGCTTACAGTAGCCCAGCCTAATGCCAGCCCCGCATCACTAATGCTGCCAGGGCCGGACTGGGAACAGCAAACAGCATTGGCCATTGCTGCCAGATGGGCTCTGGGAAGGGGGCGGGATGTGCTAGCGAAACACACCACTTCCGATTTTGTTACAGGGGGCCAATATTACAGCACTGCTGCAAAACAGGCCCCCTGTAACAAAACCGGCTGCAACGTGCACAAAACCGGCCACCACCCCTCCAGCCCACCGGGGAAATGCCCAGTGCCTGCTACGGCCAGTCTGGCCCTCAATGTTGCCTGCTCCTTTCTATCACTAGCCACAATGAGAAAAGAGGAAGTTTTACAGATTGTTAGTTAAACTTTAAACAGCAAACTATCTGCAAAACAGTGCAGATTTCTCTACATCACACATAAAGGTGTGCAGCCTGGATCGAGCAAGGAAGAAGATTTACTGGAAGGAAGGAAGTGTGATGTTGCCACGCTGACCTTTGAAGAAAACTATGGGAACTTTATGAGAAGTGTGCATCATGCTTGCACCACGCAAAGTGGTACATGTGTGATACAAACCTCTCAGTCAGATTTGTATAGCCACGCAAAGCCACTTTGTGTGGCTTTGAATGGCTTCCAAAATATGGAATAACGCAACCCTGCCCAAATCTCTGCTTTGCAATGGAGGCATTCCATGGGCAATGCGTGGGTGTTCCCACGTTACTCCCATGATTTTTGACGCATCTCTAGAAGCAACTAACCTGGGGCATCATTATGACAGTGGAGTTTGAACCACCGACAGGCTGTCGGTCGGACCGCTGCCAGTCCTTCGGTTGGACTGCCATATTCTGATACTGGCAGTCAGACACTAGACTGTCGGATGCAAGACTGATGGCTCCACCAGGATAATAGATCCCAAAGGGGAGGCAGTCAGAGCAGTGTCCCCGAATGGCTGCAGTCCCGAGGCAGGCACCACCGTCGGGATAGCAATATCCCTTTCCAACAGCCTTTTTATGATGGTAATCCAGCCATTAAAAAGTTGTCGGAAAGGGATATGGGGGTCCCCAAACAGGCCCCCGTCCATCATGGGCCAATGAAAAGTGTCCCTGGAGACATAAGTAGTGCCACTACTCTCCTCTGTGCACCATGTGCCATGCATGACATGGTGCATAGCACACAGTGCATGGATGTGCAGGAGGTGCTGCACGGCATTCACCATGTGCCGCATCCCTTTCCCATGTGCAGCATTGCCCCGCCATGTTTCTGATCACCAGCCCAGCTGTCGCATCACAATACAGCAGTCAGACCGCTTGCATGCTTGTCGGCGGTCTCCTGACCACCGCAATAGCAAATAGAAAACTGCCGCAAAAACGTTGATAATGGGCTTGATAATATGCTCTATGGAATTCCAATTAAAGCTCAGGTTAGACGTCCTTCACATCTAACATGGGCTTCAATTGGAATTCCATAGAGCATATTATCAAGCCCATTATCGCTGTTTTAGCGGCAGTTTTCTGCCGCTAAAGCGGCGATAATTTTAACGCCTGTCTTGATAATATGCCTCTAGATTTTTCCTTTCGATACAATGTTTTGCAGTGCAGCATTATTCTGTGCTGGGACACGTGCTTTGCTGCCCAGTCTTCTATTTCCTTTAAACCACTACCAGTCGCATGATCAAAATACACCTGTGCAAATACTTCTTTGCACACTTCATTTTCACAGATGTAGGCGCATTTCTGTGATTTTCACACTAAGGGGCGATGTATCAAGCCTTTTTGTATTCGCAAACGGTCAGATTCTGGGAATCTGCCTGTTTGCGAACGCAAAAATTGCTTTTACGATGCAGCAAACCTAATTTTGTGAATCGGTAACCTGTTACGGAATCTCAAAATGAGTTTGCGATTCGGTATTAGGAAGAGGTGTGTTTAGGGTGTCCCTTCCTAATACCGAATCGCATCGGTAGGTATGAATGTTTTGTGACCGCAATTGCGGTAGCAAAACATTCGCATTTTACCACCTATGTCAAAGAGGTGGTAACCCATTCACCGGACCCCTTCCCCTTTGTGAATGTTTATAAACCATTTTTAAGAGCAGGCAATGGTCCTACGGACCACTGCCTGCTCTTAAAAAATGTAAAGAAAACTTTTCATTTTTCGTTTTGTAAAGCATCTCCTTTTCCTTTACAGAAAACGGGCTGCTTTACAAAAAATAGATTGCTTTATTGAAAAGCAACCATGGACATGGAGGTCTGCTGATCTCAGCAGGCCACCATCCCCGTGACTTTTGTGATTCATAGAGGGCCGCAAATTGCGACCTACCTCGTTAATATTCAAAAGGTAGGTCATTTGCGACAACCTAGGAATCGCAAAAGGTGTACTATAAACCTTCATACATTGCATTTTGCTATTTTCTAATTTCGATTCCTTGTGATTCGCAATTAGGTAATCGCAAAATGCTAGTTACATACATCTTGCCCTACATCATCAGTTTGAACAAAAGAGTTCTCCTGTAACTAGTGTAGAATGGCATATTGGTTAATTAGTCTGTGCTCACCCTCTGCTGATCTGAATAAACTGTGCACTGCCTTAAAAGTAATCTAGAATGGAGAGCCAAGAACGCAAGTGAAGAGCAAAGACTAAGCATAAGTTTCCTCTCATCAAAAGGGAGGAAACCCACACACATTGTCATGCCCTGGGTTTGCCTTTTATGTACTGTGGGATCTTGGAATCCTGTAGTAGGTGTTCAAATCCCAAAACACTCAAAATCTGTGGTAGGTCCATGAATCCTGCTGGAATATGCCACTCAAATTGGTTACAGTTATAGCTTTTGGATGCCTTCTTGAGTACAGGAGTGACGCTGCTGATGGAGGTGGGTATTAACTGGGCAGCTCACATGTAACAGCACAGTGCAGATGACATGCTGAGTTTCCAATGCCCTGAACAAGGGTGGAAGGGCTGGCCAAAGGTGGATGGGAGTAAGGGGCAAGCACCTGAAATAAACTTTGGCAAACATCTTAACCCTATGAAAGAAAGGTGACCAAAGGAACAAAGAGAATTACTCCCAAATATAACTAGTCCCAACAACTAGGCCACTGCTCGACAAGCAGGCCACAAGAGTCAACCATATGGCAATCAAGAAAATAAGAGATCAAAATACTCTCCAACAATCAGATCTAGAACAACCAGAACTGTCGTCATATGGACATAAATCCTAAATCCGGAGGCTGGGAGGCAAGGACATGAACTACTGGGTCAGAAGAGACCTTCAGGAACAGTCAACATAACCTGACTTGCTGAGTCTGGCAACAAGGAAGAAACAGAGCAGAATAGGCTCCAGCTCTATGCATGTGGGTGAGATGCCACATTATCTTGGGAACAACAAGACTACAACCCTCAACCTTTTATGTTGAGATTTAGAGAACTAAACGACTAGGTCCCAAGAGAAACTCATAATGACTGGTGCACATATCCACTTTAAAGCCCCCCATAACAACCCCATGCACTCAGGAACTGGCCATCAAGACTCACACCTCAGCTTCTCCAGAGTTGCAGAAAGCTGGCAAGAAGAGGCACATGATCAGTGAGCTAGCACTGAAAGGACCAAGCTTCATCAAAGTGCACCCCGCAGAGAACTTGGAACAGTTACTACACCCAAAAAGCTCAGAAAACAGAGAAAGAAAGATCCCATCCAACCAGCCGCAGGGAGGGAAACCCACTTACCAGTCTTTCCTCCAAAGACCACCATGACAAAGGAGAACACATAAAGATAAATAGACGATACAAGCCAAAGGACTCACTGTAGCAGTTCCAGGGGTTCAGGCAGTGTCTTTCCCACGCCCACCAGGATAATATCCCCATTCCAAAACTCTGATGGGAAAACTGTCACACCCATGACCACCTGTTGCTGGAAACCAACCCTCAATTGCCTGGGCACTAGGACATGGGAGGTCACACGACTAACAGACCATGGCACCATGCCCAGTCTGTGTAGAAAGACAGCAAAAAAAAGAACAATAGGGAGGGATTCTGGGTAGCGCACCCTTGAGAAGGCCTATAAGAAAAGACCTATTTAAAAAAAAAAAGAAAGAAAAGGTCATGGAACCTGCCAGTCTCCTTACTTATTGAGGGAACTAGTCTAGCTTCTTTCTATATGACACTAGCTTATGTTCTCTTGACGCCTTCAACTCTTAGACTTGTGTGTTTCCATCTTGTCTGTATGGGCTCTGACTTTGGTCTTAACTCTGTTGTTTTTGATTTACTCTCCTTCTCTGGATTGCAGAAGGGACAATTTAGAAACCTCCTCCCATGAGGAGTTGGACAGTGGCATTGTATGCATCTTGCTAACTTTCTGAGTTGGTTGCACCTTGCCAGGCCTACTTGTATTTTCTCCTTGGTTACCAGCTCATCAGGTAACTTCCTCTTCATTGAGGGGGGAGAAACTGGAGGCTTATCCACCAATCCAAATTCCCAGAGCTCACAGATCTTGGTGACACGTACATTCGATTTACAGTTCTGTCTGAGAGAAGACCCTATGATGGATGGAGCATGCCAAGAAAAGAGAATGAGGGTTCTCCACTATAAATCTTTGGTGAATTAACTTGTCATACTGAATATGTGAGTAAGATATGAGTGCTACATAATAGTCTTTGTGTGAACAGTTCAGACTGGAGGACATACTGGTGGAAATCTCCTCTCACCTTTGCCTGTGATTATATCTTGTACATTTACACATTGCTGCCTGGCTTATTGAGGCTGTGTGATGCAAATACCTATATAGATTTGCCTCGTCAAAGATCCCCAGATTGGAGGCTGGTGTTTATGCTGCCCTTTCTGTTACAGGCAGTCTTGTGTTGGCTGTGGCTCTTGAGGGACTTTGAGTCTTGGTTTGTCTAGCTCTCTGTTCAACTACTCCTCCCTGGGCTCGGCTTGTTACAGCTTTGGGGTTCACTTTTCTGTGTCCGATGTCTCTTCTATTTACCTGTTGACAATCATTCTCATTGCTGCTGAGCATCTCTCATTGTTTGCTAACTCTGCTTCACCCTACTTGTTAGGCTTGTTGGAGTTATGTGTGCTGCTGCCTGATCGAGTTTAACCATTCCAGCTTCCTGGGCCTTTGGTCGGCGCTATCTGTCTTCTGCTGGGGCTGGCTGTACATCTTCACCTTTGTGCTCGCTGTTGGATTTGGGAATGTGTTATACTAGTTAAGTGGGCTATTCTGATGTCACCATTAAGAGATGTCTGGTGTATGGTCCCTCTGTTCCTGTGAGGTATCTTTAGGATTCTTGTTCTCATCCCTGTTGTAATTGAGGCATGCGGGCTGTACCTTCTTCTTCTACTTGTCTCTCAAGAGAACATCATCTTCAGAACTAGATTTCTTGCTTCTACTATGGCCTTTTCATGATGGTGCTTGGCAGAACATTTTCGGTTTTGTTTCCTACTCTCTTGCTTCTGTTCACCCACCAGTGTCAGAGTTCTTCATAGTGTCTGCCCTGGAATTGGGATATTTAGTATCCTGCTGTCCTTCTTGAGTATGCTTGGTGTTGCTCATTATGGTAGTTCATTGGAATAGGTGGGCCTGGTAGATTTGTCCCTGCTTTTCTGGTGTGTCATTTCTATTGGTGTGGCCTTGGTTTTCTTCATGGGTATGGTCTCAATTGCCCATGTGCCTTTTGAGGCTATTTTGATGGCTTTGTACTCATGTCCATTTGAATATTGTTGCCGAACCTCTGGCAGCTGTTCCTCTCTCCTCAGGTCTTACCATGTTGTGGGTATTTCGGTATTTCTTCGAGGCATTGCTGGTGTGGGTTGCTTCCTTGTGCATTCTGAATGCTTTCAACCTGCATTGGTTCCAGGTTAATTGGCTATGGAAGCTGAGGAGAATTAAGCACACAGTTTATAGTCCTAAAGAATGAGTGTGAATCCCTCTCTCTTTTCTCTGTATCTACCCTTCCCAGTAGGATATACTTAATATTATGTGAGTATATGCATTGATTAATTGATGAATTTGATTGTGTCACTCTCGAAACAATTGTATTTATTGTAGGCCTGGGCGAAGCACTACGCTACGCTCGCGTAGTTTGCGAAGTTTGCGCTACTTCGCACTACGTGAACTGCACGTAGCACAGTGCGAACACGCGTAGCGTAGTGTTGCGTAGTGCTGCGGTCATTTTTTGCTTGCTCGCGGTCCTCAACGTCAAGTTGGCGACCGCGAGCAAGCAAAATGACATCCTGGCGAGACTTTTTCCTTGTTCGCGATCGCGAGCATGGAAAATAAACCTCTCGGCGAGATTCCCAACGCGAGAAGGTCAGGTTTCTCATTGCGAGGGGTCGCGTATGCTCGCGACCGCTCGCGATGAGAAACTACCAGTTCGCGTTGAGAAAGCTGCAGCTCGAGGAAAAATCTACTCGAGCAGCAGAAAACTACAGCTCGCACTGTGCAAGATGCCATTTTCAATGATTGCACAGTGCCGGTTGCTTGTCCGCACTGTGCAATCATTGAAAACAACATCTTGCACAGTGCGAACATGTTACTTCGCAGTTCGCGAAGTGCTACGCGTAGCTCGCGTAGTGCGAACTTCACTTTGCGTAGCTTCGCGAAGTGCTACTTCGCGAACTACGCCCACCCTTAATTTATTGTTTTTCCTGAATCCGAAAAAATAAATAAATAAATAAATAAATTAAAAAAAAGAATGCCCCTCACAAAAAAAAAAAACAACAAAAAAAGGTTCCAGGTTAATTGGCTCTCTGGTATTTCATGCCCCTCTGAAGAGTATCCAAGGATGAGTTGTTGTCTGCTCGTGTAGCTATTTGAGTGATTCTACTCTGCTCATCACATCGACTTTAGACAGTATGTTCTCTCGTTTGGACCTTTGTCCTCTGTTGGGGGTGAGTCATGGCTAACTACCCTTTTGGCTACCATTCTCTTGTGCTTTGCTGAATGTATGGTTAGCTATGATGGTTCCACATCTTTTCTACCACAGATTTTCTTTATTTATTTTATTTATTTATAAAGTTTTATATATCGCGAACAAGATCCCGAGGGATAACAGAGCGCTTTACAATATGATGGGAGGAAGGACAAAAGCAATATCTATAACAATATCCATAAGAGGAAGGGAGAGAAAGAAAATACAGTGCAAAATACAACTAGGAGGGTAATTCAATAAACAGGTATAGGCGGTCAGAAACGGTGAGACACAGTGTACAATAAGTGGGAGCTGTATAAAATGAAAGAACAAAGTCAGCAGGTGCAATGTCAATGGACCCATGAGTCTAACCCTATTAGGGTATGAATTTGTTCATTAGGAATCTTTTGGCTTCCGCTTTGAATGCCTTCAATGAGGAGATTCTGCGAGTTTCTGGTGGGAGAGAGTTCCAAATCTTAGGGGCAGCTCCGAAGAAAGCTTGGTGATAACTTCTCTTTTTTATTACGGATGAGTGGTTTCAGGAGGAGGGTAGAGGTGCTTCTTGAAGCTCCTATGCCACAGGATAGTTTAAGTTTTTGCGCAAGGTACATAGGGGTATTAAGGTCAAGAGCTTTGTGTGTAAGAACAGCAATCTTTATTTGAATTTGTGCTTCGAAGGGCAATCAATTGAGGGATTTTAGGACAGGAGAAATATGATCTTTTCGCTTGGTATCTGTAACCAGTCTAGCAGCTGAGTAACGTGAAGCTCTTAGTGGAGCCTGAGCGTATTTGGGAAGGCCACAGAGGGTAGCACTGCCGTAATCTAACTTCGGCAAGACAAGCGCTTGGACCACTTGCTTGAAATCATTTAGAGGAAGGAAAGGTTTTATATTTCTGAGATCTCATCAAGTGGTTAGCTCCTTTGCATACATTGCTGATATGACCTTTCATGTTCAGGTGCTTGTCCATGGTGATACCGAGAGACTTGGCTGCGTCTACGATGAGACGACTACAGTTGAAAGCAGTGAGGTGACTCAGCCAGAGGTCTAGCTTGGAGATGAGGTTCGGAGGGGAGATGAGCAAGAATTCCGTTTTAGAAGTGTTGAGCAGTAGATGATTCTCCGTTAACCAGTTTTGAGTAATCATTAGGGTAGTATTGAGTGAGATAATGTTTTCCGTGGTTGAGATTTTCAGATATAGTTGCGTGTCGTCCGCATACATGTGGAAGAGAATGTCCATGGAATTTAGAGAATGTGCAAGAGGTTCCAAGAAAAGGTTGAAGAGGATAGGAGATAGAGCGGATCCTTGGGGGACCACCATGAGTACGGGAGAGCGCTGGGAGAGAGTGGTTTGCCTTGACTCTTTGAGTTCTGTGATGAAGGAAGGATGAGAACCATTGTAACACCTGATCAGAAAAACCCATTCTATTTTGCAGGATGGATAGGAAGTTGTCATGATTAACCGTGTCAAATGCGGAGGAAAGGTCGAGGAGGATCAGGAGGCAGGATTCATTTTGGTTGAGCATTATTAAAATGTCATCAAAAACGTGAGTGAGAGCCGATTTGGTGCTGTGCCACTTCCTAAAGCCCGATTGATGCTGGTCTAGGAGTTGGTAATGCTCTATGTGAGCACAGAGTTGGGATTGCACACATTTTTCTAGAAGTTTCGCTAAAGTGGGGATGTTGGAAATGGGGCGGAAGTTATTGAGATCAGATTTGTCAGCGTTAGTTTTTTTTAGTATGGGTGTTACCTGAGCTGCTTTTAGGCATTCTGGGATCATGCCTTGTGCTAGGGAAGCCTTTACAATCCTAGTCCATGTGGGGATCAGTGCATTCTTGATTTCTTTGAAGATAGAAGGGGGCAGCAGGTCACTGCAGTGGTTGGAAGGGTTGATATTCTGAAGAATCTTGACGATATCATATTCACTAAATGTGGTAAAGGTGCCCCATGATGCATAGTTCTTGGAATTTGTGGAGGTCGATTTACGCCTTACAGAGGAGTCAATGGGTGAGGCAGCAATGGAAGAAGCTTTCTTAAAGACGAGGTCAATGGACATGATTCTTGATTTCTCCGTGAAGAAGGCAGCAAGATCATCGCAAGAGGGTGGGTTGCCACCAGGATCTGATTGGTTAGACCCAATGACTGATTGTTGTTTGACCAATTCAAAGAGTTTCTTGGGGCGGTTTGCCGCTTGATCCAGTTGGTGTCTGAAGTAAGTCGCCTTAGCACTCTTGATTTGTTTGTTGTATCGGCTCCTGGCATCTCGAAGGAGTTTTAGTTGGTCCAAGTAGGGATTGACTCGCCATGACCGCTCAAATGCCCTAAGGTTGCGGCATTCTGAGTTTAAGTTTTCGTTACACCAAGGTTTGGATATTTTTGTTGAGGCATTTTTTTGCTGAAGTGGAGCAATATTCTCCATGCTGTTGGAGATGGTTGAATTGGAGGCGTTGGTGAATGATTGTACCTCAACTATGTCAGCTTGTAAGGAGAGGGCAGATTTACAATGGGCAGCTAGTTCGTCAGAGTTTATTGCTCTTATGTACTTTTTCCAAATCTTAGATTTTAGTGGTTGATCCTTCCTCATCTATACCTCCCTGTTGATATAAAAGAGGATGCAGTGGTGTTCGGACCAGTCACAAGGGGTAATGGAATCTATGGAGATAGATTGCTCCATAAATCTAGAGTAACAGAGCACAAATCGCTGTGTTGCATTACTCTGCCCCAGGGAGGTGTTTAATGGGTGGAATGTGTGCGTTCCGACGCATGTACCCATGGATTTTGGCGCATTCTCAGATTTAGAATTTGTGGTATCTCTGGGAATTATTTAAAATGCAATACCTCCCCTGGTGAGGTTTAATGAGGGGAAATATCTTTATTTCTCCTCGTTACTTCCTCTATGTGTGCTGCATTCTGCACAAAAAAAATCCTGCTTACAATGCAGGCACTCTTGCACCATGCTGCAAGAGTGCCTGCATTGGCACTAGGCAGCACATTGTGAAAGAGTGCCTGTGTTGGCGCTGTGCATTGTGCGCCAACACAGGGAAAAGACAGGAATGAGCTGTACAATGTTAAGTATGACTTATTGCTTCCCTTTCCCTATAATGCAGAGCAGCAAAATGATTTGCTGTGCTGTGTGAATTCTTAATAACTATGCCCCATTGTGTCCTAAATATTTGCAAACAAATCACCCCTTCGGAGTTCTAGTTTATTGCTCGATCGAATAATAGAAATTGATCGACATGCTACACACAGATTTTACAACAATACAATAATACAACAATAAATAAAACAGCAGATACAAATCTGTATATGCAGGGGCACATTTATGAAGGTTTTGCGTTGCCCTTGTGCCAACCAAGGAGTTCAAGGGTGACGCAAAACCTACGTTGGATTTATCAAACCAAGCAAGGCCACCTTGTGTGGCCCTGTATAACTTGATAAATATAGAGGAACACAGCGCAATTGCAGATTTGCGTTACTGTAACCCAGGGAGTGGTTCCATGGGTGGAGTGTGAGTATTCACAGGCATCCACACATGGATTTTGCTACATTCCCAGAGTTATCAACACTGGTAACCCTGGAAATGCAATCAGAATGCTACGCCTGCCCAGGAGAGTATATTTTTATTTCTCTTAAATTTTTCCTCTTTCTATGTGTGCCGCATTCTGCAGGAAAACAAACCTACCTGCAACACAGGTAGCCATGCAGCATGGTGCAAGTATGCATGCGCTGGCTCTAGGTAGCCAAAAGGGCGCCTGAACAAGAGAAGGATAAGATGCAGCATATTACTGCCCTTTCACTTAGGGCAGCAAGGTGGCTGGCTGCACTGCACTGCACTGCGTGAAAGCTAAATGAGTATGCCCCACAGTGTACAACACTATGCAAACAGTAACATATTTTAACAAAATCAGCCATGCAGAGTACAAAAACTTGGAAACCAATACGATCACCAGTTGGCTTGTTTCGCTTTTGCAAATTCTTACAGCATTTACTCAATCCCTTAGTCCTAAAGACCAACATATAGGGGCAATCCATCTGGATCTAGGTTTATTGTAGAAAGGGCAGAAGAACAACAAGTGTTCCTCTACTTTCTCCAAATAACAGAAAACTGGCACAGTTTTATCCTTGTCGGTGGGCAGCCAGGACAATGCAAAAGTACCACCATATCTAAACCTCTTGTCAAGCTATCTTAAGTACGCATGTTTTCCATAATCAAGAAACTCCTCAGACCCGAACGCATGATTATAAAGGAAGAAATTTTAATCCAATTACCGAGAGATTCAGATGATTCACTTTGTTCAATAAATAGAGTCCAGTACTTTTTTTGGGTAGTGGCAGCCAGGACAGGTCTAATGGATGATGGGTTGCACCAACAATTACTCATGCCTAGGTCAGCCAGGGTATTTTGTACATGATTTAACTAGGGGAGCTTATAATTATTTAGGCAGTTTATGATATTGTTAAGACTCTGTATGGCTTCCACTCAGTGACATATCAAATTTGAACCCTGTACCGAGCAGAGCAGAGCATCCCAGGCTTTGTCATAGGTTTAAGGTCGAAATATAGATGGAGTAAGGGTGTACTCCTCTCTAAATTTTATAGTGACCTTATAAAGTTAATGCTGTCACCCCTAACTTTGCCAAATCACAATAATCCCAGAGTTGTGCACTGTAAAGAGCGGCACTTTTTACTTGAGCATTATATATTTCAAAATGTGTGGAAATTGGGAAAATGGGTGCCTTTTTAGCAAACTTTACTAAAGCAAATGCTCTGATTAATCAAAAAGGAGCTCTTGGAGATTTGTGACTCCCATGGGTTAGAATTAGACAGTGTGATACCTATGTAGTCAAATTATTTGACTGACTCAAGAATGTTGTAATTCTTATGAATGTCATAGGCCAAATATTTTGATTTCAGTGCATTGATTTCTATCCAGCAATTCTCACAAAATAATGAGAACCTACCTATGAGGGTGTGCAACCCACCTAACCTTTTAAAAATAAGAAGGATATAATTGGCGAAAAGGAGCACTGGAATCTTCTCGCCGGCAAGGACAGCACAATCATTTGGGCAGCTAGATAAATGTAAATGTCAAGGTACTTATAGAGCGCACTGTCACCAGACGGCCACCTTGCGGTGTCGCCTTTGCGGTTTCCTGGCGCTGATACTCATACCGCTGTGGAACCCCTCCTGGCTTTCCCTGTCAAGTGTCCACTCCTCCTGGGCACCCCCAGGGTGAAGCCAGGCATCCTTAGCGCCGGTGTGGAGGCTAAGCAAGCTATTGCCCAGAGTTGCAGCGTGGGGCCCGTGATTAGAATAGGCACCAAGGCGAGAATAGACAGGTCCGAGGAAATTGAGCCCAAGCCCCGCCGAGGCGGGAATCGAACCCTTGCCTCTGGCCAGAACTCTGCTTCAGGGTCTGCCGCTCTAACCATTGAGCCACACTCCTCCACCACACTATCCTCCAGATAAAAATAAATACAATCATTTACAAACAGAAGAAAAAGGATCAGGCAAAAACACAGCGTTGGTGAACTCATTTATTAATGTTTCTTTTGTCTGTGAATTCGCCCTATGGACCCAACCGTATTTGTGCATAATTATCGTCATGCAATCAGACTATGATCTTAAAGAGATAATTTTGAATGTCCATTCAAGCCAGCACCTCTCATAATCTAGCTCTGGGGACCAGATTAAAGGCAGCTCAAATTCAACAAAAGCGACAAAAACGGCACCCCTGTTAATGTCGATCATCTTCCAATTAATGGAGAGAAAACGAAAATCCTGGTCCTCGGTTCCAATTTTCATTCTAAATCCTGCCTGAAGATGACTCAGGATATCATGGGTTGTAATTTGCTCAGTTAACCTCATAAGCATATGCTTACAAAAAATATTTTTGAGATTGTGCATAAGATTTATGGGACGGTAGCTACCATGGAGTTTACGGCTTCCATTTTTAAAACTGAGTTGATCTTGGCTCTCTTCTAAGTCGTTGTGAACCGTGGCTCCAGTGGCAATCGCATTTGGGACTAAATTAAAATAGGGTATCCAGATACTAGGGTTGGAATGAAAGATATCCACAGGGAGCTTATTCAACCAGGGGATCTTATCCCGTCTCTGAGAAACAGTTGCTGCCTCAGTCCCATCCAAAGAGAACACAATAAGAAAACCTATAGGGCTCTTGGAGTGGCATTTATCGCCCACCATGGTAGAAGGTGGAATATGAGACGTGGAGAGGAGGAATACAATGACTCAAAATGGACCATTCTCTGTTATGGTTCGATGTGAACATCTGTTGTTTCAGCAAAATGATGGCCGCCATGGCTGACTATTCACCAAAACGTTTTTGAAAACTTTTTTCTTAGCTGCTTCAAGGATGTCATCTCACATCCCATTTTTCCAGTACAATTTACTAGATGTAATGATTTTTGTATATAGGACTCTGGCTTAATTGATCTTAGCCCTATCACCTTGCTTTAATAGTGTGGAGAAGGGTTACCCTGGCAACACTGCATCCCAATTTGAACCACTCCTGAGATCTTGTGGTTCTTGTAGCCAATTTATTATCTTTTGGGGAGAAATCCTTCAATGCCAAGAATAATGTTTTGTGAATTTGGAGAATAGTGTTTGGGTTACCCAAGTTCTACCTCACCAGGCCGAGGTGGTTGGCAACCACAGCATACATTCTTGAGATAACATTGGGGGAAGTGCTTATAGCATTCTTTTAATGTTCCTGTGGTTGTTGCTTATGGCTAAAATGTCAGCACTCTGGGGTCCTCAGAGATTGTGGATAGGCAGAAGACCCTGGGTGCTAAGATGCAAAAAAGGGTCATCACTCTCTTCTATACCTATGACCTCCATGTCTTAGAGCACTCTTCAGACACTAACATCCAAAAAATACAGTCTATGGTATTGGAGGAATTCCCCCTGAAAAGTTAGAACTGCATTGATGTTGGAGTGGGAGTGAACATTGCAAACAAGCAAGCCATATGAGAGAGACAAGTTGATCATTTGAAAGGCTGCCAGGTTTAGCTGAATTTCAGAAAGGAAATCCAGACATGGAACTCCCTAAAGTGCATCCTCATCAATCGTTCGGTTCCGTGTGATTGCAGCGGGCTCAAAGGTCAAGTTAAAGTCACCAGCTACAATACCATAGTGTATGTTACTATGGGGGGCTACTAAGTTGTCAAGTAGATTAAGTGTGGATGATTCACTCTGATTCACTCTGATGTCTAACGCTTCTACTTAGCCTCCACACTGGCCCCAACAGCGCTAAGGATGCCTGGCTTCACCCTGGGGGTGCCCAGGAGTGGACACTTCACAGGGAAAGCCAGGAGGGGTTCCACAGCGGTATGAGTATCAGCGCCAGGAAACCGCAAAAGGCGACACCGCAAGGTGGCCGTCTGGTGACAGTGCGCTCTATAAGTACCTTGACATTTACATTTACATTTACTATAAATGTTAATTTAGAGAAGGGTAAATCCTAGAGAAGTAATGAGTATTAAACCCTGGATATGTAGAGAACCAGTAGGCAACTCTTTAAAGACTCTCACAACTTGGTAGTTAACCACTGGAATGAAGAATTTCTCCAAGCCTCCTCTAAAAGCATTCTCTTTGGCTCAAGTTTCTTGGAAAAGACAGATCCGAAACCTATCCATTAATTCTCCCCACACGCTATCCTCCAACTTAGATTTTAGTCCAACTACATTCTAACTCAGTATGAAAGTTATGGTGTCAGAGGAAGCTGTGAGCTGGAAAGGGTCTTCAATACTATTTTATGTTAAAATACTTGTATAGCGCATGGCTGCCCCAGCATCGGGGCGTCTCAGCACTAGAGCAGAAAAACTTTATGAAATGCATTCCACCCTGGACCTAAACTAGAATTTGCTCTTTTTTTAGATTCAGTCATCTCAACCTCTATTAAATGGAGTTCACTTGTGGTTGTAATGCATTGAAGCTCGAAGTAACTAAAGCTAGATAAATCCAGGGAAACAGAATAGTTTCAATAATTCTCAAGCAGATTTGAAAGTACTGAGAAACAATTTGCCATTAAAGTGTGGGGGAATTGGGCACTGGGGCCTGGGTCAGGAACCGATGTCCACGGTTAAGGGTTAATGTGACAGCTGAATGTACCCTAACAGTAAACGTTTTACTACACCAGGATAGTCGAATTTGAATCCTGTATGGAAGTAGATGCTGATAAATGCTAGTATACTTAAAGTTATACATTGCACAAAGCTTCTCTTGAAAGGTTCCACTCACCCAATGCGTTGTACCATCAAAATATTATGTGCAGCAGAAATGTTGACATTTAAATTTTTGTGCAAGCAATGGAGAACCTTGAGATTTTAGTTGGTTAGAGGGTTTGGATATGTGAGGGGTGAGATATGGGATATTTCTGAGTATTACAGAAAAAGGAAAGGACAAATGGCTGGAAATAGGTGGACTGGTGAAAGTGGAGAATACTGCTGATTTGAACCACGCCCTTGATCTCCACCCCCACAACATGACCAACGTGCTTCCTTTTACTTGGATAGCTAGTTAAAGGTCCATGGTTTAGCTGTAATTCACTCAAATATATGCCCCCTGCCCTACAGGATGGCATAATTTGGGCCCTATGAGTAGTTGGCATTGCCCCATCAGGATTGAATTAATTGGTTGCTGGGATGCATAAGCAAGAGACTGGACAGAAGCCACCGGAGCATCCAGAAGGACTGCATAATGCTTAGAGAGTTTTTGGGCACCCAATGCTCATAAATGGGTTCAAGGCTGATGTCTATAATGGAAGCAAGTTCATCTCACAAGGACGTCTCAAGGGCAGACACACCAGCCAAATATCCCCTATGGTCAAGTTGCACAGTCAGGGTGGAGGGCTGCTCTCTGGTTGATAGTAATTGCTTCTTCTCTTTGCGTGGAGGGTACACATCTGCTGAAGATGAAGTGGCAGATAGGGCAGCAGGTTGAGGGAGGGAGTGGTACACGGTATTTCAGTCAAGAAGGAGTTGGGGGAGTGGGCTTCATCCCGAGAGGTGACAAATGCTATTGCAGTGGAGCAATAGCATTCTTGAGAGCATCAGGAAGAAGCAAAAGGCGTCTTTCAGCCAGCTCAATCTCTTTGATAATTACTAACACGATGCCTTGCAAAAAAACATCAATTGATGAGCTATTTGGTTGCTTTTGGGGGTTAACTCCAATTTTGTGTTTTTCTATTTGCCGCTAAACCAAGTATCTTTGAGCCAGTTACTATCTTACCCCTAGTGTTTGTTGATTACAGTTTGATGGGAGCACCAGTCACTGCTCAGTTGAAAGCTCTATTCCTCAGCCCAATTAGAGTGATAAAATCAAGGGTTACTTGAAATATTTCCTAAATGAAACTAGTGTTAAAACAGTACCTTAAATGCCAAAAATAACAGAAGCATAAGCCTCTTCTGATTGAGGAAGGGTAAAGACTGAAACACCTCTGACCCCGATTTTGCCCAGGTGTTGCCAGCGCTCATTTCACACTGCTGGAGGATGAAGGTAACTTATAGCTCAGGGCTTCGGGAAAACCCCTCTTCTTCTATCCTTCTCCAGACAGCAGTGATGACTTCTGGGAACTGAAGTTCCCAAGCAGTGGTATGGCATCCAGCACGGCAGGAGGGATTAAGGAGCTTTTTAGAATAAGGCTTCAGAATAGCTCCTCCTCCTCTGCCATCAACTCCTGAAGAACACCAAAAAGATCACCCTGGCACCCCAAATCAAGGCCAGCTCCAACAACAGCATGGAACTCTTCAACATAGTCAAGAAATTCCACAACCCCTCGGCAAATGAAAACAACACCGCACTATCGCAAGCTATCTGAAACACCCTTGCAGACTTTTACCATCACAAAATCAACACCATCTACCAAGACTTCGCACCTCAACCCCCTGCCGAGGAAAGCATCACCCACATTAGGTCGACCGACGTACACCCACACCAGCTCATCTCATGGAAAATCCTCTCCAAGAAGGAAATGGAGTACATCATGTTATCCATCCACTCCAGAGCCCCAGCAGAACCCTGTGCACACTACACATTCATTCTCAGTAATCAATCCATCAGCAAAGAACTCATCAAAGTCGTCAACTCCTCTGTTACCACGGCCCACTCACCCCAGAAATGGAAATATGCTGACATAAAGCCACTGCTGACGAAGCCATCCATGGACCCAGGGGACCCGAAGAACTACTGACCTATCTTCCTGCTCCCTTTTGCAGCCAAGGTCATCGACAAATCCATCAACATCCAGCTCACTAGACATTTGGACAGTCACAACGTTCTGGACCCCTCCCAATCAGGCTTCAGAGATAACCGCAGCACAGATCCAGTCCTTGTCACAGCCACCAATGACATCAGAATGCTGTTAGACCACGGAGAAACAGCAGGCCTCATCTTCCTCCACCTCTCAGAAGCCTTCAACACTGTGTCCTACCTCACACTTTTAAACAGACTACACCAGATTGGAATCCAAGGACCAGCCCTCAAGTGGATTGCATCCTACCTCACAGGAAGAACGCAGAAGGTCTTCCTCCTGCCCTACTGTTCACCCCCTATGAACATCACCTGCGGTGTACCTCAAGGCTCATCACTTAGCCAACCCTCTTCAGTGTATACACGACACCCCTGACAAACATCGTCAAGAGACACAGACTCAACATCATCTCCTACGTTGATGACACCCAACTCATTCTTTCCCTGACCATTAACCGAGCGACCACCAAGGACAAGTTCCAAAGATGCATGAAAGATGTGGCCACCTGGTTGAACAACAACTGTCTCAAACTGAACACCAACAAGACATAAGTACTCATCTCCGGTAAAGGAAAATACACCCTCTGGAACAATGCATGAGCTGGGCTCAACCCCCAAACCCACCGAAAACACCTGCAACCTCAGCATCTTCCTCACCAGCCAGTTATCCATAAAGAAGTAGGTTAGTGCTGTCGCCTCCACTTGCTTTCTCACACTCCAAATGCTCAGGAAGGTTTTCAGATGGCTCCCACTTAACACCAGGCGAACAGTGATGTCAGCTCTGGTCACCAGCAGACTAAACTATGGCAACTCCCTCAACATAGGAGTAGCAGCCCAACTAATGACAAAACTCCAGATGTTCAAGAACACAGCAGCGAGACTTATCCCGGACCTCCCCGGACGGACCCATATCACCCCACATCTCAGGAAACTCCACTGGCTACCAGTCGTAAAGAGATGCTGGTTCAAGCTGCTCACCTACGTGTACCAGGCATTACATAATGATGGACAGGCGTACTTCAACAATCGTATATGAACTTTCACCAACTTACCAGGAAACTCCGCTCTAAAACCCCTGTCTCTAGCAGCCCCCCAACGCATCCACCGGACGAACTGTGGAGGCCGCTCCTTCTCCCAACTGTTGGCTAAGACCTGGAACAACCTCCCCCTGCACCTCAGAGCATGACCATCGCTCCAGCAGTTCAGGAAGGACCTCAAGACCTGAATGTTCAACCAATAGAACTGGCAGCATGCTCTCCAGTGCCTTAAGACCCTCACGGGTGCCGCAGCCATGCTGTACTAATCCTGATTGATTGATTGAAAGGTAGATTAATTGCCTCGAATAGCGGGCTCATGCTGTCTTGTGATATGATCTACCCCAATGCCACTAATCATCATACACCCAGACAATCTATTAGCTTGTATGCATTTATCAGACTATTTCAAGGATATGTCAGATGCTGTCAAGTAGGTGGACACATTATGGATGACCTGACCCTTTTTTGTAATCCAGCAAAGTTCTGTCATATATTTCCTCAGAATGCCATTACAGAAATATGCTCTGAGAAAATGTTCTGATACTTAACTATAAAGTTATTCAGTTATTAGAATAATGTTAATTTGTGGAAGCTATGGCTCTATAGGATGTGCAAAGTGCTTGTCCAAACTGTAGATTTTTACCCTTGAAAAAACCCATGCCACCAGTTAGTGCTTACTAAAATATATACCCATAAGGCAAACTGTTGTTTTAGATTTTCTTGTGAGGCTAACTCCCTCTGTGCAGATAGAGGTGGGTGTAATGGAACAAGGCGCTCCTGCAAATTTACACAAATATTTTTCTGTTGAGATGAATTGTAATGTGGTGCATCAAACAGTGGGAAAAACACCCAATTCCCAAAATTAAGAAACAAATTCACAGATTGTGCTGATGCACACACTCAATATCCAAAAATGGTATGAAAGTTATTAAGATGAACACAAAATTCGATAGGGCTCCTGATCTTTTAGTCTTCTTTTATTTCAATGTCTTCCATTCCCATCTATAATCACAAATTCCTACCCTTTTCAAGGCTTATAAGCAAGCACCATTTGAAAATAATAGTTATCTCATAGTTAACAGGCTAAATCCACCCAAATTTGCTTCATACTCCTACCCTATATTCAGCAGACTCTTCAATTGTCAAGCATTTATACTATGATTCATCCTGTACTTTACCAATTATACATTATCATGGTAGCCAGAGGATTCGATACATCTCTACAGCTTAATCCCCTAAAAAGTACTGAAGTTCATGGTCATAATTAAGACCATCTTCCACGGCCCGCAAGCGCATGATCCACCTTGCCTCATGCCTTCGCAACTTTAACTCCCTGTTACCTCCTCGTGAGTCCAATCTAATATGTTCGATACCAAAGAACTCAAAGGTTTTTGTTGGGCCTTGTGCCACACAATTATGTACATGCTCCGCAATAGGATATCTGATATCATTATTTTTCACTGCTCTCATATGTTCACTTACACGATATTTCAAAGCCCTAATTGTGCTGCCCACATAAATGTTGCCACATTTGCAAGTAATAATATATACAACATATTTGGTGTAGCAACTGATATTCATCATTATATTGTAGACTTTGCCAATGTTATCTGTAAAGCATTTTGTCTTATCTTTAGCATATCCACACATGCCACAATGGCCACATTTGAAGAAACCTTTAGTTATTGTTCTCAACCAAGATTCTCTTTGTCTGATCTGTGGGTAGCTAGGGCTCAGTAATGTGCCCAACGTTTTGCCTCTACGATAGGTAATCTGAGGTTTATCAGTCAAATATTCCTTCAGAGTATTATCGGCTTGTAAAATATGCCAATGCTTATTTAGACTCTTCCGGAGGGTCATGTTCAATGGAGTAAAGTCAGTTATCAGTCGGATAGACGATGTAGTCTGTGCAGTTTTTGTCTTGGATTGCAAGGTGGAAGAGCGCTTAGTCTTAAGGGCCCTTCCTTTTGCTATTGCAACCTCATGTTGTAAGTAACCCCTTTGCATGAACCTCCTTTCCATATCCTCTATGCACAAATTAAACTGGGTATCCTCACTACAGTTTCTTCTCGCCCTGATCATCTCCCCATGAAGGATAGCTCTGATTTGATGAAGGAGATGAGCGCTGTTGGCATGCAGTATCGCATTACATGATGTTGGTTTTCGATACATATTGCTATGAATCAAATTGTCTTTAACATATAATTCAACATCCAAAAACATCACCATAGTCTTACTAGAACAGGTGGCAAATCTGATATTCATGTCATTATTATTCAAATATACAATAAAGTCCTCAAGTGAGTCTTCTGTACCTGTCCAGATCATCAGGCAGTCATCTATATAACGTCCCCAGTATAAAATATGCTCACTCCATTGGCTGTCCTTAGGGCCCCTGATTAGCACCTCCTCCAACCAACCCATAAAAAGGTTTGCGTAGGACGGCGAAAATCTGGAGCCCATAGCTACTCCTTGGATTTGTTTAAACCATTCATCATTAAACAGGAAAAAATTATTGCACAATATCAGTTCTATCATTGCTAAGATCATTTGAGTATATTCCCATTGATTCGCAGGTCTCTTGGATAAAAAATGACTAATCGCTTGTAGTCCCAGGTCATTCTTTATACTGGTATACAGCGATACCACATCCAATGTAACTAATATCATACCTGTGTCCCAAGTGATGTCACTCAAAATGTTCAATATGTGTCGTGTGTCCTTAATATATGATGGTAGATTACAAACTATCGGTTGTAGGAACAGGTCCACGAACTGCGATAGTCGCTCTGTCGGTCCCCCTATTCCTGAAACAATAGGCCTCCCAGGTGGAAATGGGAGGCCCTTGTGGATTTTAGGTAATGTTTATAAACAGGGGTACCGTGTGCGGTTAACAGTTAGGTATAAGAATTCGTCATCATCTAACAGACGTTCTTCATGCCATTTTTTCAAAAGACCATTAATCTTTGAAACCAGAGAGAACATAGGATTATATGCTAATCTCTCATAGCATTGCGGATTATTCAACTGAGAATATATTTCTTGGTCATAGTCCGTTCTATTCATGACAACCATATTTCCTCCTTTATCTGCTTTTCTAATAATCAAATCAGAATTATCCACCAATATTTTCAATGCCCTACGCTCACAGATGGTCAGGTTATCATTGGAATTCCCAAAGGGTTGTCTTAAACTATCTGTAGATTTATCTAAATCTCTGATAACCAATGTATGAAAGATCTCAATATTATTACCACTCACTAGGTTAGGAGACCAGCGAGATTTTGTTTTTAACCCACTCGATATTGAGAGATCCGGTCTGATGTCTAAATCCTCCAGAACCCTACTAATTGTAACTGGATCTTCTTCAAGTTCTGTAATTGAGAGTAATGTTACTGTGTCACGAATATCCTCAATAGTTGGTACATTAGGCACGATGTTACTGGTTGAACTCGAAATCATTTTATTTGGTTTAGGATTCAAAGCAAAGTATTTCTTCAATTTTAAGCTTCAAATAAATCTGAATAAATCAATTTTAGTATCAAACAAATTTCCTTTAGACCTAGGGCAAAATCCCAAACCTTTTTTCAAAAGTGTGATCATCTCCTCCGTGAGCTCCTAATCAGACAGATTAATAACATCCACATCATTCCCTTCCTGTGTGTCTACTGCTTTTTGTCCCAAGAGCGGGTTTTCATCCCTACCCTGTCTTCTTCTACCGCCACTCCTCTTCCCCCTCCTGGTTTTCTTACGGCACCTGTTCTCATGACCTGTTCCCTGTTCTCTCTTTTTATATGATTCACTTCTTGTAGAACTCCCTCTGTGCAATACTTTTGAAACTATTTTGGTGTTTATCTATCACATGACCTCCATGATCTCTGTTACAACTATTAAAAGACTCCCAAATGCACTGATCAAGCTGCTGAGTTTTTGCATAGCCTTCCCTCAGTAAATATAAATATCTTGGAGAGCTGGACACAATTGATTGCTCTGTCTTGCAGGATACTTCGTACAATCTTGGACATCCTTGCAAGATTATCTTCAGGCCACCACCTTCAACTGGATGACTAAACAAAAGAATGTGCACATCCTCTCTATTTTCCAGCTGCTGTTTAAAAATACTATGATCACAGTGGCCCACCTATATAAGATTATTCAGTGCATGTATAACATTATCGTGCCCTCAGCATCAGTGGAAAAGAATGGCAAACTTTTATAAGTGTGTTGAAGGAATTGAGTGCTGCAATCTTCAAGGTGAACAATATACGGTTTAAGTTAGCCAGAGTGGAGAAAAGGTTCTTCGGTTTGTAGAAAGGGACAAGACAAAAGTCATTCAGGAGGAGAGGTTTGATCTCATCAGTAAATGTCCAGGGTCTGTATAAATTCATGAACTACCACTATGCACATAAAGAGAATGGATGCTCAGGATGGTGAAACAGGCAGGGGCAAAGCTTCGCAAGTGAGATTCAGAGAGGGGTGTGAATTTAAAATTTCCCTACTAAAAATGCTGTGGACTGCAGGTGGAGTGATAAAATAACCAAGGATCAGGATGGACTGTTCCCATGAGGAACAGGGTCAGTACTGATTTGTATTCGGTGGGCCTCTGCTTAGTGTGGCACATTGGGCTAAAAACGATGAGATGGAATGCTACAATGAGCAATTGTCACTGGTTAGAATATTTGCATGCATCAACACATAGGTGTTTGATTTCCAGTAGTATGCTTGTAAACTTGAGACTGATGCCGTTTTCCATGCCTACTGCTGCCAATGTTTGTGAATTTCAAGTAGTACATTTACACCCATTTAAGGAGTGTACCTATGGTTGTAGATTTACTACTTTTTTGGTACACCAGACAATTAAAAGCCCCGATCTAAAAACGTAATAAGTTAAAACCTCTTAGTGAAATGAAAACAACTAGAAAAACAGACACAGACATAGCAGACCTGATTCAGGACCCAAAGACCAAACTACCAAACTAAGAATGCGTTTGAGGAGTGTCACACTACAAACAAACCCGCAGAAGCTGTGCCCCTGCCTATCTCACCTAAGCCTGGTAGTTCTCCCTTGAAATTCATGACTATGGTCATGTACAAACCAACAGTTTGGGGTCCTAGGCCTGGGATTATTTATTTAAAATGTATTTTCACTGTATGCACACTTGTTCATTTTTGCAACAAGAAGCCTTGATGGTAGAGTAGTCAAACCTGTGTGTGGGGGCAAGGCTTTATATTTCTAGTACTTGCCTTTACAAATCATTTTATCAGGTAACTGAGGTCCCAATGTGCTAATTTCGAATTGCAAATAAAGGATGGTGCACAGGCAAATCAATAGTGCGAGCCGTGCCAGAGCCGAGCCATGGCTCTGACTGGGCTCTACGAGTGGATGAACAAGCCAAGTCAAGAAAATCTTTGGCATGTAGATCGTACAACAGACATCATGTAAAAAGTCAACATAAAAAAATATATTTATTAAACATGCAGACACATTTCACTTTAGTACGTCAGGTTATATCACTTCATGGACAGGCAGTTATTAAAAGTGAAATTGTTAGAACCATGAATTGCTTGACAATGCTATTAGTGAACTAAAAGGCAAGCGAGCAGTCATGTTCACCCTAAACGTAGCCTAGGTTCTTATTTTAGATGGAGAAACATTGCACTCATTAAATCAAATATAACAGGTGCTTTACAGCGCTCCTGCTGAAGTCAAGTATTTATGTGATGATAAAGAAAAAGGAGGCTCTGTGAAATAAAATATGTGCGTAGGATCACTCAATTTGGACAAGCAGGGAAGCCAGTATTGACTCCGGATTATCTGGTTTCACATTTTGAAATCCAGGTGGGTCGCTCATACTCTCTCTCTCTCTCCTGCTCTCTCACTCTCTCTCTTATTTACATCAAAGGTCAATATTTATCTTGCATTCTTGGCTCACATCAAAATAATAGACACAGAAGGGCTGATTCACAGAACTAATCTGAGATAAAATCCTAAACTCACTACTTTTGGTATTCACAGAAGGCATTTAATAGTAGTAAAGTTAGGACTCCCAACTTTACTACTACTAAATGCCTTTTGTGAATACCGAAAGTCGCACAGTTAGGATTTTGTCTCAGTTTAGAAGTAGTAAAGTTTGGAGTCCTAACTTTACTACTACTAAATGTCTTCTGTGAATACCAAAAGTAGTAAGTTTAGGATTTTATCTCAGATTAGTTCTGTGAATCGGTCCCAGAGATAGCAGACCTGAGTCAGGGCTCAAAGACCAACTATCAGGCCTAAAATGCATTTACTCAGGGGTGTCAGACCAAAAATCCCTCGAAGCTATGCCCCTGGATACAGGTGAAAACAGAGCACCGATCATCCAAGGATGTAATTTAGGGGTCGCCAGGGAACGCCGCTACCCCCTGGCTCGCCCCTTGCTACCCCTGTCACTGCTTTTGTGACTCCTGGCCTCAGTGGTGGCAAAATCTGTGCCTGGATCACAGGGGCAGCTCTTCTAAATGGAAGCTGGTTGGAGTTCCACTTGTCTGGTTTCTGTCGATGTTTTTACTATACAAATAATTAATAATAATATTCACTATTAGTGTAATAAAAAATGGAGTACTTTAGCAGGAATATTACCCAAGCTGAAAGCTTAGGTAATTAAAAAATGCTATTAAATGTATGCTGTATGCATGCTTGCGGGTGAGAGTGTGTCTATGTGCACAAGAGTGTGTGAATGTGTTAATATGGGTAAGCATGAGTGTGTGAGTGAAAGTGAAGATCAAATAGCATGTGATGTCACTTACACTACCTCTGGCATTTTGGTAAACTGACGTCCATGCCATCTACAATATAAGAATAACAAATGGTGGAGCCCTTGGAACACGTAGAAACATTACGGTCTGCCAATACAATTAGAGCAGACACTTCACCTGTTCCATAGGGTGCAGAATGGGTAAAGGTGATACTAGGGGAGACTCAGTAAGTTTAGGGCACTTGGGATGGCAGAGTAACGACCTGTTCAATTTGTAAACCAGGACATCATTGCCAAAGTAATTTAATACAAATACTATCTTGAAGACTATAGGTTCACTTGGATTTTAACCAAATCTATTAATTTGTGCACTGCTTTCAGCAAATGACAGTAATGATGCATACACTCTAAAATGTATTTCCATCACACACTTAATGAGAAATTATTTTCCACAACCACACCGGGGATCATTATTTTGTAAAAATAGCACACAGCATATGTTAGTGTTAATTATAAAATATGCCAATATGAAACTAGGCGCCATATGTGCAAAGAGTTTGAAGGTCGGAAATCAGTCACAAACTTATGAAGATGCTTTTTTACTGGACCATTAGGTTGTGAATTTATTTTGCAATTACCTAACTGCAATTCACAATCGGTATACGGTATACCTTCGCAAATTACAAATCCGTGCAAAAAAGGTTTTTGGGGATGTGCTAAATACCACCAAGAGGAAGCAGGTGGTAACCAGCTGCACACTATAAAAGGAGGTGTTTCTCTATTTTTCTACTTCAAAGTGTCTGTGCTTTATGTCATGGAGAGGACAATACAGCTGGTAAAGCGGCAGAGCATGAGAAGGAAGCAGAAGAGGATATTGAGAGTCAAGAACATTGGCTAAACAGGAGGAAACCTATGTCAAATACAGACAGATGATATGTGCCCTCATTGACGAGCTTGGTACAGTGCTGCATCGAAATATGCAAAGTGAGGCTCTACCCACACATTTGTAGGTTCTATGGGCCTCATTTATGAGGCCTTGCGTCACTTTTACGCCGCCGGTGCGTCACTTCTTGTGACGCATCAGCAGTGTAAAAAATGCGCCATGTTGCGACATATTTACAAAGTGACGCATCTAGGTAGAACTTTGTAAACCCCTGCGCCACATTATACCTGCGCCAGGTATAATGTATGCAGGGGGGGCGTTCCCACGCAGGAAAGGGTCGTAGAAGTGACGCAGTGGAATCTATGAGATTTCATTCCGCCACTTCTAGGACGCAAATGCGTCAATATCTTATGCCTGCCTCATAGCAGGCGTAAGACTGACGCATGCACATTTAACATGGGACTTGACCATGTGTAATGACCCATTGCTGGAGTTGCGTCACTTTTGTGACACACTCCAGCAATGCGTAATTTTTGCGCCTACAGATGCATCAGTATTTCTGACGTATCTTTAACTCCTTGCGCCATGATGTGTCATACTGTAAATATGACGCATCATTGGTGTCGCAAGGAGGGTGCAATGAAAAGTGACGCATCGCTGTTTTCTCGCAGCGATGCGTCACTTTTCATAAATGAGGCCCTATGTTCATTGAACTTGTTTGCCACTGGAAGCTTTCAGGGTATTATTGCACCAGGAAATCTGTTGCAAAATGCCCCTTTCTAGTTGTTTTTTTAAATCATTTCTTGGATGTGATGCTGTGCAGAATTAGCACTCATAATAGATTTCCAAACACACCACCAGGAAATACAAGACAGTAAGGAAGATTTGTGTTGGATTGAACATTTTCCCAGGTCATAGGATGTGCGGATGGGAAACACATTCATTTGTCCTGTTTCTGACAGAATAGGTGTGCCACAATAGAAAGCAAAATCAGCTCTCCTTCAACATACAGGTTGTTTGTAATGTCAACAGTCTGATTACAAATCTTGTGCAAAAAACCTTGGAGTACCCATGATTCTTATACGTCCCATCACTGTGATCTGCACCCCCAGATGTGTAGAGGAGACTTTGGTAAAGGTATTTATGCGGTAAGGACAAAAGATGAGACAAGTAAACGTATCACCCTTGCACTTTACATTTTTAATCATGACTATTACTTTACTGTTTTAGGTGACTGTTGTATGCTCTATGCTCCAAGAACCTGACCCCATAACCATTTCTGTGCCATCCAGTGCAAGGCGTCATAATATTGCACATAGGTACTCGCGTTCACTAGTAGGGCGCATATTGGGCCTCCTAAAGAGCAGATTCAGGGGTTTCCACCACAGTGGAGGCACACTACAGTACACTCCTGGAACATATACAAAATCGTTGTCTCCCTTTCTGCCTACAGAACATTTCCACTACAAAAGACCTTAAAATTGTTGAATATGGCACCAGCTCTGATGAAAATATTTCACTCCTCCAAGTAAAAGATTTAGTGAAGGCTGCTGGAGAAGGGTTATGCAGAAGCGAAAATACACGCAAACGCGCAGTTTTTGTAAATGAATATGCATTCACAATGTTTGCAGATAGAAAAATAATAATCAAAGTCTGGTGCGCCACCCAGTGTGTAATTCAGCTACTGCAGTACTGATTATACTGGAAGGTATGCATTATACTGAAACCCTTCTCACTTTCCTGAGCAGAGGTAAACTTTTTTCGAGTAGGCCTCTGACAGGTCTGTAATACTTTAAGAGCCATTGTTACCTGTTCAAGCCCTTTGCGAAATCACTGCTGCAGCTTGCCATGACATGTTTATTGAACACAGAGAAAGCACTCTAGTGACTGTGACCGTTCTTTCTACACACCTTTCATATCTCTTTATGACAGCGTGTTCCGATGATGTCATTTATGGCCTAAGCCAGTGCTTTAAATGGGCCAGTACTGTCCGGTATGGAGAACCGGCTCTTTTTTATTTTGAGAGGGAGAGTACCGGCACTTTTCAAGAGTGACGTAATGCTTTTAATTGGAGAGTACCAGCACTTCTCAGAAACATGCAGGTACTCTGATACAGAGTACCTGCACTTCTATTGTTCCATTTAAAGCACTGACCTAAGTTCTTATGAGTTAAAGGACCCCAAAGTGCTATAAAAGCCTCACTGAGGGTGCCCACCCTGCTTGTAACCTTGGTAACCACAATGTTAAGTTCAGACTGCAGTACATCCATCTTGTTTTCCAGGACATGTGTGGCTTGGAGTTCTTTCTGTTGCACTATAACATTGATTTTTCTACAGAGAGAAATTGCCCTCCAGCTGGTATCTCAACCCCTGCCTCTTCATGGCACGTGATCCCCTCCACACCATGGCCCTGTTGTGCAGCAAAACCCTGACACAAGGATACACATGACTTGTACCTCCCAGAGATAGGTTCTTCTTGATAGGTACGCCTACAGATGAATTTGAGGAAGTGTGTTTACTCTCACATTACTTTCAGACAGGGGATGTCTCTTCAGTTTCTGCTTAACCGTGCCCTTATCTTAATTCTTCTTGTTTCCCACCTTTCCCAGCCCCCAAAGGGGAAACAGCATTTACAATGCTGTCTCCACAACGCAATGCTATTAAAACGCGGATGTTACAACGACCGCGTTGTTAGCACGCAATAACATTGCATCGCAAGTCATTACAACGACTTGCAGTAGGGGGCACACTGGTATTGGATGTAAAATCTAACACCTTCCTTGCTATTACGCAAACTGGAGTAGGAATAGTAAATAATACTATTCCTAAGTCCAGTGTGCCCCCTACTGCAAGTCATTGTAATGACTTGCGATGTAATGGTATTGCGTACTAACAACGCGGTCTTTGTAACGACTGCGTTGTAATGGCATGCGATCAAGTCGCATGCGTTTTAAGGACCTATATTCCCCGCAAAGGTATGTTATCTTTGGAAGAATAAATATATTACATTAACATGGAGTGTGGATAAACAGTGCATGCCTCATTTATGTTATAAGTGTCAACGCCGATGGCTATAGTTTATTTAATGATACATACCTTCCTAAGATGTCTCAGCCATACATGAATGATACTTCCCATCATTCTACATGCTGATCTTGAGTGCTACAATACCTAAGAATACCTTCACTGGCATACGGAGCAATGATATGTACATTAGTCTGCTAGTCCGGATAAGAACCTTCGTCTCATTTCTGATGATTTTACCTTTAAGGGGGGCATGAGGCAAGGGTGCCCCCTCTCCCCTATCCTGTTTGCCATTGCAGTGCAACCACTGGCCTCTACTGTCCGGAAAATTAGTTATCTAGGAGAATGTGCTATTCATCTCACTTTATGTTGACAACACGCTCCTATATATGCAGGTCGAGGAAATTGATGTACTGAGAGCAATGTCCGCACTATAAACCTTTGAGAAACTGTCAGGCCTAAAAGTGAACAGGTACAGATCAAATGTGTATCTACTCTAGTGCATGAACTCCATGTGGATGGTGGACCACAGGAGCAGGGGACAGACTATCGTGGGAACCAATCACCTCTAAAAACGTAGGAATTCAAATGTATTGTACTGAAGAGCGCGCCTTAGACAATCAATGACGTTTTGCTAACTCTCTCCCCCTTTTGGTAATAGGGAGTATAGTGCTTTCAAAAATGGTTGTGCTTCCCAGATTGCTATACTTTTTGTCGGCACTGCTTCAACATATAACTAGGGTGGTTTTCCAGGAGTTGGATGGGGTGCTCACAGCACTGATTTGGGGTGGGAAAAGGTGTAGATTATCACTAACTACACTGAGACTCGCAATAGATGCTGATGGCCTGACCGCACTGGATTTTGAACTGTACTATCTGACTACACAACTGCATTGGGTGGCCAACTGAATAGCAGAGCTCGCGGGCACTGCGAGTAATGGGGATCCACGCCCACTCCAGAGGACACTGCTCACTATCATGTTATTGACTGCTTCACAACCACAGGCATGCGCTGAAGACTTGGTAGTATGCATGGCATGTTATGTGTGGGCAAGGGTTCTACAAACAACACAAACTAGACTTCTGTATGCATGAGAAATACCACTAATGTGACTGAGTTTGAGTAGGCATCATGGAACGTGTATTGGCCTCAGAAAGTGGGATAAGAAGGGACCTGCCTTACACTGGGGGCAGCATTGCAGATGTTTTAGAGTTGAGGGATACAAATGAGATTTCAGATGTTTACTTTCTGATGTATGGGGTGGTTGTGGCCACCATTCATAAAGAGTGGCACATTGGAACCTCAAAGCCTGTACAGTATAATTATTTTGGTAGACTTTACTCAACTAATGGTAGGCACAAGGCAATAACGTTTTGGACAGTCCCTCATAGAACAATCTCAAACCGCCATGGAAACACTGCATACTAAATGGTGGGGAAATATGGATTCCCCACTGAGTGAAGAAGACTTGCTGTGAGTACTGAGGCCTCGAGCCTGCCACTGCTACCCCTACTGGACAAATATGTTCCAGGTATTTATTCCTCCTCTGATGGCACCCTACGGGCCTAACAGCTTTTTTTCTGTGACCCATGTATGCCTTGCCCTAGGCACACAATGCATGGCCCTACAGCCTGGATGGATGAGGTGTTTTACCCTCAGGCACTGAGCAGCAACTAATCTTCTCACTTCTCTCTTCTGTTCGTCTCCCCCTCTTCCATTTCACTTTATGGTTATTTACAATTATGTAACTAATTTCTCGGGCATGCTACTTTCAATGTCCTGATGTCGATCCTAATATCTTGTAAGGATCGAAACATCATCGAGTCCTGTAGTGAAACCCTATTGTAATGTTGACCAAATTGCACACGAGGGCAGTGGTACTATTGAATAGTGACTACACCTATCTAGTTAATGTGTTCACATAGAAATGCCTGATTGTTTTTTCATGTGTTTTCTTTCCCACCACTTGCTTTGACATTGTTCTAAATAAATGATGTATAAATTGTCCACTGGACAACCTATATAGATATCATGGTATCCCTATTGTATTCTCATGTTTACATGTTTTTGCTGAGGGGTCATTGTTCCTTTACAAATAAATAGAGAATACTGAGCCTAGCACCTAACATATCCCAGAATCTGAGGTTAAAACATATACAAAACTGTTACCCTCATAGTATGTATATAACCCCTAATAAGATTATGTGTAGTACCTTGAGGCAAATGCAGAATGTCCTAGATGACACACACATATTTTAGGTTGAGTTGCAATTAATCAAGGAAGCAACAGATTTCAAATTCTAATTGTATACATGTCTTTGTTATTTTATATGCAGGTAAATCATACAATCATCTTACATGGATCATAATTTGATAAAAACATTGTGAAAAGAAAATGTAAAAATTAACTCAGAACGTCATCACGTCCCAAAGATAATTCTTCAAGAGTAAGGGATTCCTTACTAAAAGTTCAATAATTGATGCAGCCATCAATATTATAAACAGTCCATCAAAAAGCATAATTGATCACAAAATCTGATCAATTGGTCCTCCAATTCACCACTAGTGGTGTTGACAAGACCTAAAGTGCATGGTGCTGGCTTGTTGGTTCGTGGGTCAATAGGTCCATCCCAGTCATCAGAGGATTTTAAATAGTAGAAAAGTACCGGAAAATTAAGAAAGGTATCCTGTGTTTACCCAATAAAAATCTCTGAAATATGCAAACATTCACAGGAAGCTACAGTGCTCAGTAATCTTTCAAATGACGGCATATATTTCCTAAATCTCACTGCCAGTATGGGGTGCTCTGCTTTGAGGCAGGTCTGCAGGAACGTAGGTCAAGTACCGAATTTGTGTCTTCAATAATACTCACCGTTCTGGCATCAGAACTGGGCAAATGTAGACACTATGGACAACTGCTTCGCTATAAAATTGACACAGCCTCCAGTGTGAGTTGGCGATTTTCATAAACCAGCAGGCATACAGTCTAGAGCTGGCAGACTACCAAACCTATATTGAATGAGCTTTTGTTTAACTTGTTTCGAAATACCACCACATAAAATTGGTTGCACACCCTTTTTTTGATGTAATTATTTAAAATTGCCTAAGCGTGCGCATGAAAGGCTGGCATTTTTTTTGTCTGCCAGTTGCAAATTCTGGTGCACCACTTTGCTGAATAAAGTTTTTAATGCTGTAAAAGTCACAAGACCTGCCCACAGTGTGGCTGCCTGTAAGCTCTGCATTGACTTATCCAGAAAGAACTGGGCTATAGACTTACTGCCTGGACTTGTTATTTCTAGCCATAGATGGAGATGGCTTTCCATTGAGTCAATCTTTGCAGAGCATAACTTGAAGCAGGTTTCAGGAAACCTCCTTAAATATCCAAAATGTGATAAGATAGGGTGAACTCCTGGTAGATATGTGCTGGGTAAGCATGTTTGGGAAAAAAAAAATTCTGTAGATGCTAACTAAGGGGCAGATTTACAAGGACTGGCGCATCCCTGCATATCAGCAGGGATGCGCCAGGTAAGATGCGTCACGCAAGCTTACCCTTGCGCCACCACAGGTGCGCCGCATTTACAGTGCGGCGCATCGTGGTGCAAGGATAAACAGATGCGTGACACATCTGATGGCGTATGGGCGGCGCATTGCTGGAGTCATGTCGCAAGGGCGACGCAACTCCAGCAATGCTCAGGGGCTGCCCATACCTAACATGCTGCGTCACGCCTTACGCCTTTTTCAGGTGCAGGGTTTTGACGCAGCGGCGTCGGAAAAGTGACTCCGTGAAATCTTGTAGATTTCACTGCGTCACTTTTCCGAGGCTTTTTCCGACGGAACGCCCACCCTGCATACATTAAACCTGACGCAGGTTTAATGTGGCGCAGGGCTTTACAACGTGATGCATCTCCCTAGATGCGTCACGTTGTAAATAAGGCGCAACATGGCGCATGGTTTACACCACCGCTGCAGAAGTGAAGCAACGGCTGCGTAAATGTGTCGCAAGGGGCTTGTAAATCTGCCCCTAAGAGTTTATCAAGTAGGTTAGAACCTCTTCCAAACATGGCCAGAGATCCATATGTTAAAGTGGAAAGCAATTTGGCACACATCGCTTTTATTGGAGGTTGAATGGAGGGACCTAGAAGTTTTTTCGATCGCTTTAGGAAAGCATGTAGTAGAGAAGCTGCTTTTGATTTTATAGACGCCCTTAAGAGGGAGGTAATGTAGGGATTCTGCACAAACACAGAACTATGCATAGGATTATGGAAACTTAGTGGGTAGGGACTGAGTCATCCCACCACCTTAGCACCCATGAGCCCAGGACTGACTAGCTATAGTGCCTCACTTGCCCTCCTACTGAAGAACCGGGGTTTAACCCAGCAGCTTCAGGGGCACGCCTAAGATCTTCGAGTTCACCTGTCTTGGTATACAGAGACAAGGAATACTTCTGGATGGCATCAGAGACCAAGTGTATTAGCTGCAGCTAGTAACAGTTATCCTAGAAATACATCACGGTGTAAATTCTCAGGAGACTGCTCATTTTACTAAGGCGAGACGTCTCCTTTTATACCCAATATTCACATTATAAATGTACACCCACTGCACAAAATTCTAGCCAATAAGGTACATTTTCAAACAAAGTGTCACATAACAAAAACTCAATTTACAGTATCCCAACCTAAAAGTTAATTATTAGGAATGTCCCAAATTCAATCTCCACAAGCCGGACAAACCTATAATTGAAAGCATAACCCATGTAATGAAGAAACATAAGAAAAGAAACGGTACAGATGCTGAACAAGATAAGACATGTGCAAGGAAACTAAAAGTTAACGATGTCCTGAACATTAATTGGCAATCTCAGACAAAGCTCGATCAGGGAAATTGGCTTTGCGGGGTCAGTTTCAGGTGCAGAGGTCAGTTTCTTACAGTTCATTTCAGAGTCAAAAAGAAACCTAGTTAATGTATACATGAACTAAGAAGGCCAGGCCACTTTATTCGCCAGGCTACCTTCACAGGCCTACGTGAGGGCAACACAAAATGGTGGCACAGAACAAAATAGAGTCAGACTCGAGAATTACAGAACCTCAGACCCTCCTTTTGCCATTACGTAGGCAATAACCTAAGACTCATGTTAATCTGAATCTGGTCTATGTCGAGATTCATTAGGTCATCAAGGTATTGCTGTAGCATCATCTTATTATTCTCTACTTCTCTCGGGACAGGTCTCCGAACACACATAGAAGCACAAAGACTACAAATGGCGGGACCACACTGGATGCAAAGACAACGAGAGGAAAGGATGGTTAAAACCATACCAAGGAATGTCAAAATCTTCCATCCCCATTTGGGCAGCAGTCCCCAAAACCATCCCGTCAATGACCAGTCTCCTTCGTCTACATGGATAGACTCAGAGATTTTATACAACCTAGAGATGGCTTGGTACACTGTAGGGGCATTATCTGGTATGTAAATGCAGCAACTGGATCCAATCAATTTACATACTCCTCCTCGATCTGCAAGTATGATGTCTAATACCATACGGTTCTGCAAAGTCATAAGGCGGTCCGCTTGAAGCTCAGCTGTAACATTACTAAGAGCACCTGCTGTCTCATTAATAGTAGCTTCAACAACGCGGACAAGCTGTCGAATATGCCTACTATTGATCATAGGACCCCAAAAGGGCAAGAAGCCCTTGAAGAACTCTCCTACTTCGTGTGCTGCGGTATCTTCCTTATTGAAGACACCTCTACCATATCTCGTTCTATGATAGTCTGAAGCAGTAGTGTATGTAGGGGGAAGTAGAAACGCCACATAACACGTTCCTGAAAAATCAGGTGGCAACCATGTGTAGGCTCTGTCATGACAAACAAAATATGTGCCCTTAGCTGGCACAAACGGTGGAGAAGTCCGAGATGAATAGACATAGGTTTGAGCACACACACTCTTACCTAGCTGAGCTTTCGGATTCCGACCATTACCTTGAAAACAAAAGTGGCCTCGGTGGGGTACAATCCAAATAGGGGGAGACCTTTTTCGTCTCTCCTTCTCTGTCAAACTGGTACTATATCCAGTCACGTTCCAACCAACGAAGCCTGCACCTCATCCTTAGGGATAGCATTATATACATCACTATCTCAGATCATAGCTACTATTCCCCTTATTAAGGCACTATTGCTCGAGTTATCTTTAAGGGAACGTAAGGGGCGTACCTCATTTGCATAGATAAACATGGTCTGAAAAGCCCACACAGACCCATTAAAAGAAAAAGGCAAAACCAAATATGGCATACCTTTATCTGTCGTATGAGGCATAAGACCACAAACCCAACAATTAGTGGTATTTACTACTAACTGATGCTGATGCAACAACTGTATAAACGAGTTGTTGACAAATTCTGATCTCCTTGTCTGTTCATGTTCAGGCAACGTATAAAACTGGTGCAAAGAAACAGTAGTGAAAGAAAGCATAGGTTGGGAGGTGGGTGCAGATGTCTGTTGTGTAGCATAGACAGTCCAACACACACAAGCTAATGTGATAATTAAAAACATCAAAAAGCACAATATTATAAAACATTTGCTATGTATCAATGTACAAAATCTTGTCTTAAGATCTATTCTCTCAACATCTCTTTCAGTTACAACAGACTCCATCCTCTAACGTGCTGCTCGCGGCAATTTTCCTTCTTCACTCAAGTGTGCGTCCAGGCGTCCTAGGCGTCCCTAGAACCGCAGACCTTTCATCAATACGCAGGCCACCCCTTAAGCTTTTATACCGCGACCCTGCAGCTGAACCCTGATGGTGGTTCGAAAAAGAAAAAGAAAAATATTCTCTTGTCTGAAAGAGTGTAATTCACAAAAAAATTCAAATTTTATTTGTCCTTTTTAGACCTTAAGTTGTAGCGTTCTTTACCAAGCACAGTTTGATCCTGAAAGAGTGTCTCTGGGTGCGTAGTATCAAGTCTCAAACACGGCGGCACAGCTTCTTGCAAGACTTTATCATCCGCACGTTCTGACTGAGTCCATTCCAGATGTGCATAACTAAAAGGTACAAATCTCGGAACCCTTTCACTCTCGGAATCGGCAACACCTTCCCGAACCCACTTATCGTACGGTAAGGGCAAGGTATCTTCTTACAATGGGTACCATGTACCCAGTTTTTCTTGCCGAACACCTTAATAGCGGTCCGAGTTGATAACAGGACTTGGTATAGACCGGTCCATCTTGGTTCCAAGTTCTTTGACCTCTGGAAATTCTTGGTTAGAACCCAGTCGCCAGGTTGAATCGTGTGGCCTGCGTCTACAGAAACTGAAGGCAAAGTGTCATGGACCTGTTGGTGAAGAACACGCAATTTAGCAGTCAAATCATGTAAGTAGTCAACCAACATAGGGTACTCAATATCACTGTACTTCTTAGGCCTCGGCACACCCCAGACATTCGCCGGGCGTCCAAAAACAATCTCGTATGGGCTAAGTCCCACGCGAGAATGTACTGTCGTTCTCGTGGACAAAAGTGTCAATGGTAAGGCATCGGGCCATGTAAGACCAGAGCTTGCTTGCACCTTGGCCAACTTCAGCTTCAGAGTGCCATTATAGCACTCGACCAGGCCTGCTGACTGGGGGTGATTCGCAGCGTGAAATTTCTGTTTAATACCCAGACCCGCACATACTTTCTTCATAATCTGACCCACAAATTCACTTCGATTATCACTCCATACCATCCTCGGCAAGCCATATCTGGGAAAGAATTCTTTGAGCAAAACCTTGGCTGTAGACAAGGCAGTATTATCCTTTAGGGGGTAGGCCTCTATCCATCTGGAGAAGGCACAAACAACCACAAGGACATACTTCAAGTTATTGCATCTTTCCATATGAATATAGTCTATCTGCAGCACCTCGAACGGATACATTGGAGGAGCAAAATGACCCGCTCTAGGTGGGGTTCCCTTTCCAGGATTATGCATCAAGCAAATCATGCAGTGTTTAACCAAATTCTCAGCACACTTAGGAATTCCACCATTCTGCCATACCGGAGCCAACAACTTACATATCCCTTTCGAACTAATGTGAGCCAACCCATGAGCCATAGTAACCACCGGAAGCAGATATGCATCCGGCAACAACCATCGCTGGTGCTCTGACAACTCAACCCAACAGCCTGTTGAATCCAACATTCCCGTACTTTCTTTCCACATACTCAATTCTTTCTCAGTAGCTTCTGCCTGAATCATCTTCACACTTTCTGTTGTATCTTCACACATTCCTCCTTCCACAACCCATCTGGCAGGACCTGCAACATACATCCGACTCGTCACATCTTTCGCCGTTTCTCTCGCTACTTCATCTGCAAACGCATTCCCTTGACCCACATCATCCGTAACCTTCTTATGCGCACTACACTTCACTATCGCAATTTGGGTCGGCAAAGTAAGTGATTCAAGAAGTTCACTCACTAATTGTCCATGCTGAATTTTCGTACCATGGGAAGTAAGAAATCCTCTCTCTTTCCACAAGCGACCAAAACTGTGAGCCACGCCAAATGCGTATTGGCTATCAGTATAAACATTCACTCTCTTTCCTTTTGACAACACACACGCTCTAGTCAATGCTATCAACTCCGCTGCTTGCGCTGAATTCTGTGCAATACGTGCTGTTTCAACAATCGTGTGCAAAGTTGTGACAGCATATGCTGCAGTCGTCACTCCATTCGGAAGCTTAAAGCACGAACCATCTACCCATAGGGTACCATCAGGATTCGAAAGAGGAGTATCTTTCAGATCAACTCTACCCTTCGTTTCCTCCTCTGTCCGGAGAAAACAGTCATGCTGTTCCTGAGCATCTGTCTCTACAAAAATCGGCAACAATGTAGCTAGATTCAATGTGTTGAACCGCTTGATGTGCACATGGCTAGCCAAAAGCGTCAACTCATAACCTGACAAACGCGCACTGGTAAGATGTTGAGTCTTCGTTCTATTCAATAGGGTATCCACTGCATGTGGGACCATCACAATCAATGTATTATCCAATACCAAACCAGCAGACTGTCGGATAGAAACAGCCGCTGCCGCTGTAGCTCTTAGACAACTAGGCAATGCCCTAGCTACCGGATCTAAAGTAGCTGAAAAATACGCACATGGGCGCTGCTTGTCTCCAAATTGTTACGTCAACACTGACAACGCACAACCTTCTCTCTCGTGTACATAAAGTGTAAAAGGTTTACTGTAGTCGGGGGTACCCAACACTGGAGCAGAACACAATGCATCACGCAATTCGGAAAAACTCTTCTGACATTCGTCAGACCAAGGAAGAGGGTGTGGTGTGTCCTTAAGAGTAAGTGTCAACAAAGGTTTCGCTAGCAAAGAAAAATTCTGAATCCACTGTCTACAATACGAGGTGATACCTAAGAAGGCACGCACCTCTCTCTTTGTGCATGGCACAGTCATTTGGGCAATCGCTTGAATACGCTCTGGGGTCAATCGCCTTCCCTCCTTCGACAAGAGATGACCTAAGTAGGTCACCTCTTGGCGGCAATACTGCAACTTCGAAGGTGACACTTTATGATAAAGGTCAGACAGGTGTCGCAACAAAGAAAGAGTAACTTCTTTACAAATCTCTTCATCATCAGCAGCAACCAACAGATCATCAACATACTGGATAAGAGTAACACCAGAAGGCAATGCAAGAGTATCAAGCTGAGTTTTCAAAGCCTGACTGTAAATGGAGGGACTCTCACAAAAACCTTGAGGAGCGCGCTTAAACCGGAAACTGCAGCCTCCTAAAGAGAAGCCAAAAATATCCCTACTTTCCTCAGCAATCGGAATACTGAAGAAAGCGTTCTTCAGATCAATAACAGAAAACCAAGCAGCTGAGGCAGGGATCATAGTCAATAAAGCAGTAATGTCCGGGACAACAGGAAACTGTGGCACAACGATCTTATTGACCTCTCGAAGGTCGATCACAAACTGATGGTAAACACCCAAAATATCGATTCCAAAATATTGACTGCCCAGAATATCGAAGTTAAAATATAGAGTGGACAGAATATCGACTCTACAAAATATAGATAGGTCAGAATATCGAAATTGGGGTACAATATATCGATTAATAAAAATATAGACCTTAAAAATATCGAATACCATAATATCGAATTTTAAAATATAGATTACCATAATATCGAATTTTTTTTTGTGTTATGTATAGTAGTATATGTGTTAAAATGATGTATTATTGTTGTAATGTATGTTTAATGTATTTAAACAAATGAATGTTATGTAATTTAATTATTGCGTAATTTAATTCCGTAGCGGGTTGTGGGTTTATAGGGGAATAGGGTGGGAAGTAATTTAATTATGGTTAATTAAATGTTAATTATATTTATATGTTTTGATAATTAATTAATTGATAATTAATTATTAATTGGTAATTTATTTTAATTAATTGGTAATTAATTTATATTAATTGATTAATTGATAATTATGTTAATTGTATTTGTTATTAATAGGAGCGGGTTGTGGATTTGTAGGGGAATTGGGTGGGAAGTAAATTAATTGTAATAAAGTAAACAATTATTTTTTTATTTATGTGTATTGATAATTGATAATTAATTTGTAATTGGTAATTAATTAATATTAATTGGTAATACATTTTTATCAATGGATAAATAATATTTTTAAATGGTAATTAATTGTTATTAATTGGTAATTATTTTTAATTAACTTTTTATCAGTATTGATAATTAATGTAATCTTATATTTAATTTAAATCATTACTTTCCCTACTTTTGCACTCTCTGGAGTGGGAAAAGTAATTTTTACCTCTACGCTATCCAACGCTTTCCCTAGTGTTGCACTGTTTGGAGTTGGAATAGTAATTTTTACCCCTGCGCTATCCAACGTTTTCCCTACTGTTGCACTCACTGGAGTGGGAATAGTAATTTTTACCCCTACGCTATCCAACGCTTTCCCTACTGTTGCACTCTTTGGTGTGGGAATAGTAATTTTTACCCCTATGCTATCCAACCCTTTCCCTGCTGTTGCACTCTCTGGAGTGGGAATAGTAATTGTTACCCTCCTGCTATCCAACACTTTCCCTACTGTTGCACTCTCTGGAGTGGGACTAGTAATTGTTACCCTCCCACTATCCAACGCTTTCCCTACTGTTGCACTCACTGGAGTGGGAATAGTAATTTTTACCCCTGCGCTATCCAACGCTTTCCCTAGTGTTGCACTCTCTGGAGTGGGAATAGTAATTGTTACCCTCCCGCTATCCAACGCTTTCCCTACTGTTGCACTCTCTGGAGTGGGAATAGTAATTTTTACGATCTCAGTATCCAACGCTTTCCCTACTGTTGCACTCACTGGAGTGGGAATAGTCATTTTTACCCCTGCGCTATCCAACGCTTTCCCTAGTGTTGCACTCTCTGGAGTGGGAATAGTAATTGTTACCCTCCCGCTATCCAACGCTTTCACTACTGTTGCACTCTCTGGAGTGGGAATAGTAATTTTTACCTCTACGCTATCCAACGCTTTCCCTACTGTTGCACTGTTTGGAGTTGGAATAGTAATTTTACCCCTACGCTATCCAACGTTTTCCCTACTGTTGCACTCACTGGAGTGGGAATAGTAATTTTTACCTCTACGCTATCCAACGCTTTCCCTGCTGTTGCACTCACTGGAGTGGGAATAGTAATTTTTACGCTCTCAGTATCCAACAAAATCTAATTTTTTTAATTATTTATATTATGTTTACATTTTAAGCTATTTTATATTATATTATGTATGTTTTATTTAATTGTTTTTAATATTTAATTAATTTTACATTATTTTTAATACATTTAAAAAATTCGATATTTTGGCTAACTATATTTTGACAGTCTATATTTTGGAATCGATATTTTAGTACTTACCTGTTTGTAGATAGGGAGTCGATATTCTGTCCCTCGATATTTAGTGTCGATTTTTTGTATAGTCGATATTTTGTCCCTCGATATTTAGTCACTGAACCCAAACCGATACACAGGTGGCTGAGAAGAGTCAGTACGCTTCAGGACAGGCAGAACAGGACTGTTACACACATTACCTCTCGTTTCTTCAACCACACCTTTCTCAACCAAATCATAGATAATCGCTAAAAGAGCTCTTTCGCCATCACTGGAAATTTTGTACTGGGGAATGCGAGGTAATTTAGCATTCAACTCAAGGGTAACAACGTAGGGTGGAATCTGCAAGAGACCAACATCATTGGGACCTGTAGTCCAAAGTGTATCAGGGAGAGAACGCAGTTCCAGTGGAAAGCGATCCTTAGACAGATACATCGGGGAAATCACTTTCTTACCCACCGTAAGATGTACTCCCGAAGGAGAACAACGTAATGTCGCATGCAATCTTTTCAACAAGTCCAAACCCAACAGATTCTCGCCACAGCCCCTCGTTAGAATAAGGAGAGCCTCCAATTCATAGGGACCAATAGAAAGGGGCAAAGGACAAGAAACCGGATTACGAACTGGGGCGCCAGAAAATCCTACTGAAACATTGGTCAAGCCAGACAAAGGTGCGCCGGGGAGTTTAGAGTGCATGATAGAACTCTTTGCTGCACCAGTATCCAAAAGAAAAGGTTCTGCCACACCTGATGTAATCACTTCAACATAAGGTCCACTCTGGTCTACTGGTACTGACACTACTCCCTCCCTTTGTCCATGGCTGTCCTAACTATCATTAAAACCAGCACTCTCACTTCCAACATAATAATCATCAGTGTAGTACTGAGCGGACTGGACGGTCGGAACATTCTGTTGGTCAAAATAATTCATAGAATTCTGAGGGGAAAAGGAACGTTCATTCTGGGGAAACGTACCACGTCCCCTACCCCTAGGTACTTGTTGGAAACCACCACGACCTCTCAGACCAGACATACCATTCGCACGCTGTAGCAAGATCGGGCAACTATTCTTGAAGTGACCTTCTTCTTTACAATAAGCACACTGATTAGGGCCTAGTGGGAGTCGCGAAGCAAAAGACTCAGGCTTCTGCAACAGTTTCTGAAACTGTGGGGGTTGCTGAAACTGGCGCTGATTAGGGCGAGGCGGATAAGCCTGCTGCAGATGAACTTTTGTTTTTAATTCTCTAGTCTTCTTCTCTACTTTATCCTTCTCATCTTTATCTCTATTCTCATAGTATTGTGCAGTAGCCAATATCTGAGCCGAAGAAGAAACAGCCCATGAACTCTCAGAGTCCTTTAACTTATTAGAAAGTGCAGGAGGTAAATTAAAAACAAACTTATCTACAAACAACCTCTGACCACCTTCTGTACTCATATCCTGACCACTATGATCAATGAATGTTTCCTCAAACCTAGTGAAGAAATCAGACACACTCTCGTCTTTCTTTTGTTCGCATGCTGCTAACTTGTCCCAATTCACCCGCAGAGGAGGCATCATAGTTTTCATTAAATTAATATTCCTACCAGGTAGTTCTGCAACTAAGGGTTCAGGTTTGGCACCTCCTACCTGCCGACCATCTGCAGCAGTAATATTAACCCACGTATCTCCTAACTCTGGCGCGTGATCCTCGTGACGGATCTTCGCCCACAAGGGTTGAGGAACTACATTACCCATCAACATATCTATGTCAGCTAAATTCATAACACACGCATCAACTGTCTGAGACAACTCCTTATAATAACCAGCAGGATTTTTGCGGGGGTCAGGCAAAGTCTGCTTAAGAGCCAGGACCTCAGCTCTCTTCCAAGGGACATGCACCCACACTCGCTGAAAATGAGCCGGTGCAGCCGCAATACCATGAGCGGCATCAGCCACAACTGCCTCTCTCCATACAAGGGGAACCTCTCTCATAGGATACTGCTTCACTTTTCTCCTAATAGAAGGGTCAGGTTCGAACAATGAGTCTAGACCTAAAAGTCAGTAGTGTCTCTACCGCTTCCTCAACATCGGGACCCACTATCGTCCCTTTAGCAAATTCAGACTGAACATTAAACAATTCCAGTGGAATTGAACCCAACTCATTATCTTCCCACTCCTGACGAAGGAAGGTACACATGACATCAAAAACATACCTTTGTTTTGGTGCCTCCCACTGTAGGAAGATATCCATAACCACTTGTGGACTGTACTTGGAGGTATTCGAAACCCATCTACGAGCAAGGAGATCTAACACTGCCCGCTCTTCGGGACCAGGGAGCTGACTACGTCTCTACTTACGTTCAGAAACAGGGGTCATATTCAGTGACCGTAGGCTGGGATGCCTACGGGTAGCCATGCGCTATACAAGTGATTTTTACAATTACAATTTTACAATTACAAAGAAAGGAGACAAAAGACTAGTGACAGTCTCAGTCATTCGTTGCCGAGCAGAAGGAGAAGAAGTTGACATGAGGACAGGAGACAAAGTGTTTTGAGGTGACAGAGACGTAGGGACAGAAATAAGAGAAGTCGAAGATAAAGGAGTGTAAGGCAAAGGAGTTTGAGGCAAGGCTGGTGGCAAGGCTGGCGGCCCTGGAGGGGGCTGCGCCGGGGGAGGAAGAACTGCCTGTGAAGCAACGGGTGGCTGAACAACAACAGGGGGTTGAACGACAACAAGGGGTGCAACAACTGGAGGTAACGGAGGTGCAGTAACACCCTGCACATAAGGGGGTGGTAATCTCAGTAAATGTGACATCAAAGGATCCTTTTCAGGGTCTACAGTCACATTTGAAAGGGGAGGTGGCAAAGCCGGGTAACATTTGTCAATGGCCATGCAATGTTGTCTATCTGACACTTCAATCGCACGATCTTCTTCATGTTCCTAAAACTGCCCAGCAGCTTGCATTACCGATATATTCCTTTCCTTCCTATCTCTCTTAGCTTGCTTAATTTCTCGCTGTTTGGCTTCCTTACGCCTTAAGAGTCAAACATCGCCGGCCGGACATTCTTCTTAAATAGCGCAACTTCTAGGTTATCTAAAACATCGTATTCAAAACTACCATGTTGGGGCCATCGTAAAACACCATCTTTCCTTGTATAACGGATCCATACTTCATTAACGGTAATGGGACCTACACCATGCTTTGAATAGAGCTCATAAGTTGCAGTTCCAACCGGAGGTATCGGACACGAGTCGGGAATCGGGAATTCCTATTACAACTACAAAAAAATCATTTCCTAAATTTGCTAAAACCAGGCATCTTTTAGCTCACTAGTCTTGCTTCAAACTTCAAGGGGTTATCAAAAATGATACACCCGCAAATATACGAACCCCCCGGCTTCAACTATTGCAATGGCCGAATCAAAACCAAGAAACAAAACAAAGTCGTGGGAGCGACCCACTTATACTTAACCAAAATTTCTGTCACGCCACCAGAAGACCGTCTACCGTCTCGCCTTACAAATCATCACAAGAGGGTCCAAGACAGGGCGACAGTCAGGGCAGCAGTCCTTCGCAGCCGTCGGAAAGGGGAAGCCTCGCAGAAAAAAACCTTCGGTCCACGTCGACATGCAGGGGTCGATGAAGTGGCAGCCGTCCTGCAGAATTTCCTCACGGGGCTCCTCACAATCCTCGGGCTTAGACCAGTACCGCTGAAGTCGCCCCACATTGGGCGCCAGTTGAGGAGCCGGGGTTTAACCCAGCGGCGTCAGGGGCACGCCTAAGATCTTCGAGTTCACCTGTCTTGGTATATAGAGACACGGAATACTTCTGGATGGCATCAGAGACCAAGTTTATTAGCTGCAGCTAGTAACAGTGATCCTAGAAATACATCACAGTGTAAATTCTCAGGAGACTTCTCATTTTACTAAGGCGAGACGTCTCCTTTTATACCCAATATTCACATTATAAATGTACACCCACTGCACAAAATTCTAGCCAATAAGGTACATTTTCAAACAAAGTGTCACATAACAAAAACTCAATTTACAGTATCCCAACCCAAAAGTTAATTATTAGGAATGTCCCAAATTCAATCTCCACAAGCCGGACAAACCTATAATTGAAAGCATAACCCATGTAATGAAGAAACATAAAAAAAGAAACGGTAACAGATGCTGAACAAGATAAGGCATGTGCAAGGAAACTAAAAGTTAACGATGTCTTGAACATTAATTGGCAATCTCAGACAAAGATCGATCAGGGAAATTGGCTTTGCGGGGTCAGTTTCAGGTGCAGAGGTCAGTTTCTTACAGTTCATTTCAGAGTCAAAAAGAAACCTAGTTAATGTATACATAAACTAAGAAGGCCAGGCCACTTTATTCGCCAGGCTACCTTCACAGGCCTACGTGAGGGAAACACAAAATGGTGGCACAGAACAAAATGGAGTCAGACTCGAGAATTACAGAACCTCACTACGCACTCACAGAGGAACAAGTGATTAGACACCACAGAACACAAAACTCCCGACTCTCTCAGGCTTTGCGGTTGCAGGACACACCCTTTTGCTCGCACTCTTGTACTCGTCCACAATAAGATCTCACAGAGACACAAACAAGTTTAAAATATTTATTTTAACTAACGTGTTCTAGTATGCAGTATATGTACCATGATAAGCAGAAAAATGAATAACACAAAGACTGTCAGCATAGCAAGTAGTCCGTAAATCATAAAAGGAGCTGTCATTATATACGACAGAGTAGCCTAACCTCCCTCCCCTTGTATAAAAGCAAGACAATTATATATTAGAAGATCTTTGGGTGTTAGCTGCAGACCCCTTACCTAGTCTATAGATGATAGATCTACATCATTGGTGATATCATGCTCTTCTCCTTGGAAAGTTCCCTTTCCAAGTGTACCCCACCTATCTGTGTATACCAATAAGACCAAAGTACGTATTCCCAAACACCAGCTGTATCTCTATGTTTTGTGTCAGTGCTAGGGCTTGACCACATCAAAAAACAAGGGGCATTGTTGTTCGACTTTGCACACGATGTTCAGACTAAATCCCAGGAACATGTACAGAGTGAAAAATAACTGTAGATTTGTGTGTGAAAGTTGCAAAACAGAATTTTGAAAAACAAGCTTGTGTAGTAACGTGTGCAAAACAGCGGACATTCTGAAGCGTGCTCATGCTAACACAAGGAAGACGACAATGTCCTCCTTGGTCATGTGACACACTCCCCTTGGTCAAGACGTTAACCCCAAACTAATACAGTAGTCACAGGTAAGCAGAGTCAAATCGCTACATTAAAAACTATATTGTAAAAAAAATCGAAAGCGGGGCTTTGAACCTAATAGGGGAGAGATGGTAAAACATTTTTTTTACCCAGCATGGATGCAAAAGGGTGGCCAATTACAGCATATCTTCTGGCCCCAGGATTTCACATTACAAGTGGAATGTCATAAGTTCCTATAAGGCATCAGAACCTTCAGTAGTGAAAAGAGATGCCAACCAATTAAGCAACTCAAAAGAACAGATGTGCTCCTCATATCCAGAGGAGCATTCCAGGGCAACCTGTGTTGACATTGATGAAACTCAGATCCATATACCTCATGGGAATATGGATCAGAAGAAGTTATTCCGCGGACCATACCGGGCGTCATAGAGTGTAGTGATAGAACAGATCCTATTTTTGGGACGCTTTTATCTTCACTATCCTTGCTGAAGATTGACAACACCAATATTCGAGAGATCGATTTACTGATTACCTGTGGAGATCTCTGAATAAATGGAGTGACGGCCCGAACATATAAAAGACATCTGCACCTAGCACACACTAAAGGTATTATATTCCCATGAGGTAAATACCCATGAGGACAGCAGTCAATTGACCCGTGTGGGGTGTTTGATATAAGCCACTAAAAAACATATACGAGACCTTTGTTAGTGACTGTATGTGAAGTAGCGGATCAGGCTCATGTAAGAGAAATCGTGGTAAAACCTACAAGGAGACTGTCTTGCACATAATAACTATTTATAATATACATATACTTGAATTGGGGTCTTATGCAAAAATTCCTGAGGAAGGTGTTGGCTGTGTATTAGTGCCCACCGAAACGCGTCGATGCTTGAATGAGAGGAAATCATACAAAATCTGTGATGACAATGGTTCTGTGACATGTATATTTGGATTATTTTTTACTGTGGTTACAACCGATGAATCCTTGATTTGGCGATTTCCTTGTTCTAATAGGATTAATTTGTCCTTTCTTTCTTTCCCAATTTGCAAATGCACTGTTTTGTATGATTATTGGTGTATTTCTTGATTTTACCTGTCTTTGAATCGTGAAACTTTTTTTTAATTTATTTTTTATTTTTATGTGTATAAAGTCTGGAGACTGTCAGGTTTTTATTAAATATCTTCGTAATATTTTATATATTTTGTGATATAGGTGACTATTCGTGAAATCTGAATAAATTTGTGAAAACATTTTTTACATTATCTCTTTGATTGCATTTTTGATGTCCATTCTCATCCGGTTAATGTGAGGTCTGTGTGGATTATTGGCTGATGAAATATATAGATCCAAAGGAGGTCTGTTTTTTTGACTAAGGTCATTTCTGCTACCCCTCTCCTTTGGTCTAGGGGTCCCTCTCTCTCTGTTATAAACAGTTGCAATATTTCCTGGCTGGGCAGTACCACAGATGAGCAGCCATTGCGGAACAGCATTAGAAGTACAAGAACTCAGCAGCAGCAGGGGAAAGCCTCCCAATGTGCTGAAAAAAATAGAATGAATAAAAGAAGGGATTACTCCAAAAATAGTCTGAAATGAGGTTACAAGACCAGATCCCGCAACCTTAACAAAGTGGGCTAGGCCCATCATATCAGACTCATTAAAGACTTGGGGGCACATTATCAAGCACGGCGTTAAAATTATCGCCACTTTAGCTTCAGAAAACTGCCACTAAAGCGGCGATAATGGGCTTGATAATATGTCGATGAGAATTCCAATAGAAGCCCATGTTGACACCAGAACATGGGCTTCTATTGGAATTCTCAAGGGCATATTATCATGCCCATTATCGCCGCTTTAGCGGCAGTTTTCTGCCGCTAATGCGGAGATAATTTTAACGCCGTTTCTTGATAATATGCCCCTTGGTGTATTAATTCCCCAAAGTGGAGTGGGAGATTTGTGTTTAGCAATGACTGAATATCACTCGATGTTCTTGCCACCTGCAATACAAAGATCTCACCAGCTGACGTGAGAGTCACTTTTTGTTGAAACAACAGCGCTTTGAGTCTGCTTAGCTTATTGAAATGTGTTTTCAAAGTTGGAATGGAAGGCCACAGTGAACTATCTACACTCCCGTGTGGGGGTGACAGGAAATTGTTGCAACAAGTAATTAATTGTGAAACTGTTACTATGTACAGGATGCCTGCCCGTAAACCGCAGCTGATCTGATTGTTGAGAATGAGATACCTGCCATTAGAAAGCAAAGTGAGAGTTGGAATAATAGCAGGAACCAGGGTTCCTTTTACAAAACATGCCAAATTAGGAGCCAAAACATTGCAGGTTCTGTAAGGTTTCACTTGCTGACACACAAAGTAAGTGGCCAACAGTAGAGCCACAATCCTCTCCTGTAAGGAAAACTTCCTTTTCTGAAAGTTGACAATGGAATTCAAATGGTAAGGGCCACCATTCATGGATGTAACTGCTCCCAAGCGGTTCATATGTACCCACAGGATAGTGTTTCATGCAAGCTGTAAACTAGAAAAGTGAGATGGGCAATTAAATAACCCCATGAATTAACCACACAGCTGAATCCGTTTTTGCTACAGTAAATGGTAACTTCTCTAGTTTCTCAATGTGTAACATAGTGTATATTGTATCTTTCATGGACATCAATTTGTGTTTTTCTGTCAAATTAAATGGTAAAAGCAGTGCAGAAGCATTAAGGAAATCCCTGGGTACCCTCTCATATTTAGGGGCTGTGAGGTCCAATCAAATTAAATAACTGAACATAACTGATTTTGACCATCATACAAAGTTGACACCTCACTCTGAACAATATCAATTACAGACAACACTATATTGTCTGAGGTATATATACGGGAAGACAGTGTGTTTATACTGATATCAACTATGGCAAGAACTTTTTCCAAATTATCCTGATCACTTTCGCGAAGGCGTACTGCCGCTTCCATTTCTGATAGTTTCAAAAAAACATTGTAACTGCCTAAACAAAACGCTTAGGGCGAGGGGATTTTGGACCCAATAGAAAATCTGAAAGATCAATATCACCTGACAAAAGGGAAAGATGGTGCTTCACCAACGATAGTGTTTAATGTTCGACCATTGTTGACATGATTTACCAACTAAATAGGTGGTAACTGTATGTGAATGGGGTAACAAGAATCAGGTCTATGTTGGGTAAACCCTTGTTTAGCATTAAAAACATAAATGACAAGCATGCGGTGTTTGTGGGCCACAGAAGCCTACCCCCTACTTTTATCATTAAAGTAGTAAAAGTGCCATTTTAAATCATACCAGTCAAGTCTTCAATTTTATAGTTGGTATATGTGTGCCAAATCTCATATTGAACTAGGGACAGTAGTGAGGGAGTATTCAAATTTTCAACAGTGGCTAAACCAAAACATGTAGTTTGTTGGACCGTCTGATTCCCAAAAATTAGCTGAGACGGTATTAGACATGCATGATGCAATGACTCACTCCCTTGCCAAAATTTAGTGCCCCAAATAGACTTTAAGTCAATATTCTCTTTCTTTCCAATAAACGTAAGCTTTTAAGGACAGATCGTCTATGAAAGATGAGGAATAAAATAATTTAGTCTGCGTAAGCGTATATTTGTTCATTGTAGGGCTATTCAATTTGAAATAATATGATGCTGGGTCAGATAGATTGAAACCAGTATAGTATGTGAATTTCTTTTTCTGTGTAATGGAACATATTTTAGATGGTGTAGGGCAATGTTCCCATTGTGTATAATTGAAAACAGGCTTTAGCAAACTGGTTGTGTGAAGAAAGCAATGTCCATAAGGTTGGTAATAAAATAAATCTGCATAATTTGCTGAATATAAATACAGATCCTCCGTCTCAAACACAGTATAATATTGCAAATCAGAAAACAAAGAATTAACAGCACTGACATCCCAATCATCTGAATGCATTCCAGGTAAAACAACATCTCCCAAGGAAACACGGAAAACATGTGGAATTTGTAGAATGTCCGTAGGACCATACACATCGAGTGGCACTTAGTCCCAAATAATGCCATTCGCGATCTGGACTGCAGAAATATTAACAATGGTTTGGTCTCATTTAATTTTATGTGGAGTAGTATCTGGGGCCAGTACTCTGGCAACCAGTTCTACAACAGAGTGCTCAGGTAAGTAGTGGCCATTGATCAAAACTAAAAAACGTCACAAACTCGATCCACATAATAAGGAAGACCATTGACAGTATGATCCAGATGTAAGTCCCTCGTGGGACGAGGTAAGTTCTTTTCAACCATGAAATAAAAACACAAATCCATGCAGGCGGCACAACTATAGACGAATGATATATCTGAAGAGAAATTATCTTGGTCAATATAGTAACTACTGGAACTGAGCTGAAACAAAGGGGGTTACTCATCATTAGAAGCTGAGTGTAGCAGAGGTTTCAGAATATCAACTGTATGTTCAATGGTCAGGGAATTATACATGTATTCCACGAGTTGATGTTGAAGGCAAAACAAACACCATATCAGTTGAAGACTGTATCTCTCCCTCCAGGTTTCAGGGAGATTCCGAAAAAAAAGTACTCATTTGCTGAAGGGAAACATTCCAAATTGGAATTCTTGTAGGCATACAATTGTGTCTCGGTCATAGGGTGTAGCTTGACTTGCTCAATGGAATTGAAGCGATTGTCTTTGGTTCCCGGTTGCGGAGGTAATATCACAGTACGGGTGCCCTTTAGAGCAAGAACTGGGACCGGAGCACAGTATAAGGGGCCAAAATCTTTCCTGTACGCCACTTTTACTCAGACCAGACCTCCAAACTTAGGAAGCCAGCCAGAAACAGGGACAAGGACTGCTGTATCGGTGGGTAAGTGCAAATGGGTTTTTGCTCGAGCATCGCACATTAAGTGATGGTTCATCAGCTTCCCCACAGAGTTGCCCTCAGGCTGATATGGAGACCAGAAATGCACCTGCACCCCCATCTGCATCATCGAATCGTGGTAAGCATCAGAGGCAAAAGCCAGTCCTTGGTCTGAATGGAAGGTGCCACAGAAATAAGTCCCTTCAAAGACATGCAAACCCAAAGGAACCTAGTGCAAGAATCCACTGCAACCAAAATATATTTGGAAGCATTATCTGATGTCAAAGGACCACAGTGATCAAGATATATACAACCAAACAATAGATTTGAAATGAAGAGTTGAGTGTGTCGCGGACACAAATAGTAGAAGGTTTAATCTGATGAAACATGTCACAGGAAAAAACATATTTGCTTGTTTGTTGGTATAAGCCTAGCCACCAATAACATTGCTGTAAAAGAGAAGTTGTGGCTGTAACCCCCAAATGTGCGGAAGCCATTCCTTCATGGGCAGCCACAATTAATGAAACTGAGGAAATGGTCACAAACCAAACCTGATCAGTTGTTAAGTGATAGGAATGACGAGAACGGAAACCCTGGGGAAAAACCATCCCCTCCCTCATTGCAACAATAGCTGCTAAAATATCATCATCAATTTTAGTCATTGACCTTGTAACAGCTGCAACGGAGCAGTTGGCTACTGCAGATTTGGTGGCCTTCTCAGCCATAGAATTACCGACAGCGTGTGCTCCCACATGCTGATGTCCTAGCACATGCTGATGTCCTAGTGTATGAATAACATGTGTGAGTGGCAAATGGTCTTTAAGAGCCGCAACTTGGACCCAAACCATTTTATGCTTTATTGCGCTACCTTTAAAATCACAAATTTCATTCTGTTTCCAAAAGAAAAAGTTGTCATTAAAGGATTGTACACAGTAGAAGGAATTGCATACTACAAGAATAGGCACTTCAGTATCAGAATCTGCAAACTGAAGCGTGTAACTCAGCCAATTGCTCGTGCAATCCCCAACGGATTGTATGTGAACCAAGGGTGACTTAAAATCACTGTCCACTATCGGTGCCTGCCACAATAGCGCAAGCTGCAGAGTAAGCATGTTTAGAACCAATAGCTGGCTGTGCAGACTCATCAGTGTAAATTATACATTTGTACTGATCAAGAGGGAGTAGGGACAAAGGAAGAGGATGAACATGTTCATATTGTAAAAAATCGTGCCTGAAAAGAAGGATCAAAGACAAAATCGCATCACCGACGTCAATGAACTAGCCCATTGTATCCAAGTAAGATGCAGAGCTGTAGAATTTGGTACACTCGCCTTCGTGACAGCTTCCAAAGTGGGCACAGGTAAAACCATGAAAATGCATTTGCACTGAGTCAGAGAGCATTCCTTGAGAATGGCCATCTGCACTGCTGTCAAAATCTTTTCGGTAGAGGAAAAACGCATCTCAGCAGGAGTATATCATTCCAATTTATAAGCAATGGGAATAGTGTCCCCTTCATTAAAAGTCACGTAAGTGAATCACAATGTACCTGGTACAATCCTTATGACAAGATTTGTAGTATTGTCTCTCGTTAACAAGAATTGAGTAGCAGGTAGATCAGACTGCAAAGACCACAGAACCGTGGTATGTTCCGGAAGCCAACTGGAAGACAAGAAGGTTCTATCAACACATAGAGCAGTTTGATACACTAGGCATAATCTGGAATGCATGTCCTGCCAAAATTCAAGAAGCCCAGCAAAAGACTGTAATCTTTTTAGGATAGTTGTAGGTTGTAGTAGAGCACATTTATCCAAGAAGTAGGGTGCCAAACCTCTACCCTCATTGTTCAATTCATATCCAAGAAAAAGAACTGCCAAAAGAGCAATATGAGATTTTGCAAAGTTGAATTTGAAACCCAAAGTTGCAAAATGTGTGATAATGCGATCTACATGCATGAGATGCGGATTTAAGTGTAAAGTAAATTTCATTGACATAACAAAATGCATATGGGTACATTCCATGCAAAATCGACACTATGCGTGCCGCAAAACAAAACGGCATAGGCAATCTTGCATTGAGTCTCTGATTGCCAAGAGCACTGAATGCAGTCAAGTCACGGCTCCCCGGAGCCAAAGAGTAACTGAAAAATCCATTTTATATGTCTAGTTTTGAATTTCTTACAAATTATGTTGTTTACCAACGCAGAGATGTTTGTTTTCTGTACTGCAAAGAAATGAACATGACTTTTCAATTTTCTGTAGTCCAAAACTATGCGATATGAACCATCCGGTTTCAATATTGTAAAAAGCGGATTATTCATGGATGAGACACAGGGCTCAATAACACCCTGTTATTCCAATTGAGTCAGAATTTCCCTGACGGATGCTTCAGCATCTCGTTTAATGGGATATTTGGGTTGAGGCTGAGGAGATTGTAAAGGAATTACCTGCAAAGGTGAATCTCTATCCCAGCCCGGGTTATTGCGATACACAGCAGGAGTCAAGGCCAGAGCCTACTCAGAAGCATACGATTGTTTACTCTCCTCTGGGATATATTGAGAATAGGATGGTAAATTTACATCCTCACCCCCAAGAGGAAGCGGGGACAAAGGGAGGAGGCCAATCAACTTCTGTCAGTAAAATGTCATATAAAGACGTTAAATTGTCCCAAAAGGCTGCATTTGTTGTGCGTTTAATATCACCTTCAATTTTAAGGTCTACATGGTAGATTCTATCAGGGGGAGTTACGCGGGTGTCTGCTATTTCAACAGTCATAACATTGTCAGCTGTTTCGCCTCCAGACGCTGGTGGAGTGTCAGACGAACTATGGTAACTTGTGCAGCACTGTCGAGGAGAGTTACCACTCAACTCCTGTCTAGGAGGAGGGTTCTCCCCATCTGGGGCATACTTCACAGTCAAAACCGCAACTTTCTTGTTCTGAAACGTGCCTCGATACTGAGGTGGCTCATCCTGTTATACTTTGACATCAAACTGGTGCTGTGGGTTTCCCCTTTGTTGCGTGGACTTGCCCTGTCTGTAAGTCTGTTGTCCTCCTCTGCCAAATTGTTGATCTGATGATTCTTGTAAGGAACAAGGAGAATGGGTATCAGGAACCTGGAACCTCTCAGGTGTCTTAATTTTAGAGCGGTAACCTAAATCATTTCTACATTCAGAAACGACCGATGGAGGCGAAACAGCATTGGACCTAGGCTTCTGGTACTGCAATTTTTTATTCTAGCCCTTTTTCGGAAAGAATGTTCTACCCCCCTTGTCTGGAGGTAGTTTACTTTGTACCTGTGTAAATGGTCTGACTCCCGAGTTATTGAGTCCTAAGGATATATATGCATCTGCAATAATAATCGGCAGCTGTCGCTCTTCATCAGCGTCCGCCACCGCCGCTAGGCGATTGTGCATCTGCAAGCAAACAGCTTCACATTTAATGTTAGCCAGATTAATGTCCAGAGATAATAGGAAACATCCCCACTAATTTCATCCCCAAATCCAGAGCTGGACCTGCCCCGTGTTCGTCCTGTACATGTTTCAGAACGCTCGGTAGAACGCTCATGAAGGGGTTGCCAAAGCACAGTGTATACACCGATGCAAACACCGTTCCCCAGGTGTTGCAGTCCGCCAAATGGGGAATGAGACCACTTGGCAAGCATATAGTAATAATCCTGTGTTTCTCCACAGGACGAGTGAGTGGGAAACAGCTTCAATCTGTCACATTTTTTGTGCTATCCGAAAGGGAAGATCCTCATGATTCTGAGGACATTTGCCTATCACTGCCATTAATCATGACAGGACTAATCACAAGACCTCCGACCTGTACATGTGCTGGAGGCGCAGCTTAAGGTAGAGCCACTTGAAAGGAACGAGAAACATATTGTATGAACCATCTATAGAGTTCAGTTACTTGTGCATAGAGCTAAAAAAACTCCACTATATTAACATTTAGATGTGGTGTAAAACCAGCCGAAACTGGCCAAGTAGTCCCATCTATACTTAAGGGCCCCATATGATTAAATGAGACTGGGTGAGGAAGAATGCCAATAAACCAAATACTATGCTCCCAGTATGTCAACAGAACTTCAATCATCGTGTAAGGGCAATATGCTGCTGGAGGAGCAGTGACCGTGTAAGCATGAAAAAAATTATAATTTTCATCAACGGCAGGAAATGTAACACAGGAATAAAAAACCTCAAAGTGGTAGTCTGGATCCGCCTTGACCACTATGATAACGTTAGCTCTAACATTGGGGACCCCATACAGTGTCAAATGTTGGTGTAAGGGTCACCTGGTTATGTGCCGAAATCGCGATTGGTTGTGCCATATATAATGCAAGTGTCAATCAAAACGGTAGCACAATATGGGTCTAAAAAAAATTTTGAATTCAGGCTTGAAGAACCTACAGAAACAGGTGTACCCTACAACTGCAGGAGGCTAAGCCCTGCTACCACGGGTGTACCAGGGTACCGGTGAAAGGGTATCGTGTACGAGCACAGGCGCTACTCAGGGTTCTCGTTAATAAGTACCAGACCAAACATTGGCAGAGCAATGTTACAGGGATTCTACGCAAACACAGAACTATGCATAGGGTTATGGGACCTTAATAGGTAGGGACTGAGTCATCCCGCCACCTTAGCACCCATGAGACCAGGACCGCCTAGCTATAATGCCTCACTTGCCCTCCTACTCACTCACAGAGGAACAAGTAATTAGGCATGCCCGTACACAACACTCCAAACTCTCTCAGGAATCGCAGTAGCAAGACGCACCCTTTCGCTCACACTCTTGTAGTCATCCACAATAAGTTCTGACAGAGACACAAACAAGTTTAAAATATTAATTTTAACTAACATGCTCTAGTATGCAGTGTACATGCCTTGATAAGCAGAAAAAGACATACCACAAGTGCTGCCAGCATAGCAAGTAGTCCGTAAATCATAAAAGGAGCTGTCATTATATAAGACAGAGTAGCCTAACATCCCTCCCCTTGTATAGAAGCAAGGTTATTATATATTATAAGATTCCTGGGCGTAGCTGCAGACCCCTTACCATAGTCTATAGATGGTAGATCTACATCAAAAGGGCTGTCATGGTCTTCTCCCTGGAAAGGTCCCTCTCCAAGTGTCCCCCCCTATCTGTGCATTCCAATAAGACCAATAATCCTATTCCCAAACACCAGCTGTATCTGCATGCTTTGTCTAGGTGCTAGGTCCTGACCAGAACAGAATAACAATCGGCATTGTTGTTCGACCTTGCACACGCTGTTCAGACCAAATCCCAGGAACATGCAAAGCATGAAAAATAACTGTAGGTTCTTGTGTGAAAGTTGCAAAAGAGAATTTTGAAAAATAAGCCTGTGTAGTAACGTGTGCAAAACACCGGACAGTCTGCAGCGTGCTCTTGCTAAGATAGGGAAGACGACAATGTCCCCATGGGTCATGTGACAGAGGTAGGTTCTTTGGTTATCCACAATAACCTCAAGGTGCTTATATTCCACTGCGCTTTTAATTTGGAGAGCATTCAAGTACCACTGACCTGTCTTCCTTGTCTATCTGCTCATTATCATTATTCTGGTTTTCTCAAGATTAATGTTAAGCCCATTGTGTTTCATGTAATCGTGCGGTGTATCAAGAGCCATTGGAGCCTTATTCTAGTTTTGGTAATTAGAAGGATGTCGTCTACGTAGAGAAGGCAGCTAATTGGTTTACCTCTGAACTTTGAGTCGTGTACATTCACGTCTTGTAAATCTGTAAGAAGATCAGCCAGAAATATCTTGAAAAGTAGCGGAGCTATAACAAAGCCTTGTTTTAAACCTATCCAAGTTTTTATTTTATGGGCAAGAGACCCAACATCCCCAACATTAACTGGCAGCCTGGTTTTTAAGCGCAATGTTACAATGCTTTTTAGCAAGAGGGGCTGGATATTTCTTGCTGCTAATTTCTGTGAAATAATGTTTTATGTGATGGAGTCAAAGTCAGCTTTGAAGTCTACAAAACATAAATATACCATGGATTTTGTTTTGATCACTTTGTCAGTCACCATGGTCAAGGCCAGAAGATTTGCAGAGGTCCCTATCCCTTCTCTAGACCCTGTTTGGTGGGGGGACAATATGATGTTCATTTGCCCAGGCCTCATGTTCCCCAAGCAGGATGTTTTCATAATATTTGGCCTTTTTATCTAGTAAAGAGATTTGTCTGTAGTTTCCTGGGTCAGTGGTTTTTCCACCTTTATACATCAGGTGGATTTATGCACCTCTCCAGGAGTCTGAGATCTGTTTGTTGGAGATGCAGTAATTGAATATTGGAGTTACGAAGGTTGCCCAATATTCATGACTGGCTATAAAAAGCTGTTGATAAACGCCACTTAGGTGCAAAGCCTCGATTTGTCTTCCTTTGCTTATTACTTCTAGGACCTGTGTATTAGTAAAATCTCCATATTTGGGGAGGCATATGATTACGTATTTTTCCATGACAAACTTTGTTTCCAATGCTAAAATTCCTACTCACCCTTTAATCTTTTCTTTGAGTATTGGTTGTGCAGTTGCATTGACATGTTGGGCTGCGATGACATGATCATCCCATTGGTGGCCAGCTATGTTTGTCAAAAGACATCCCAGGTCACTTTTATTTACAATCTCTGAAAAATGTTTGCATTTTGTGACTTGCTGACATAAAAAATGTTTATGGATGGATCTCCTTCTTGATAGACCTTATGAATGAGGAAGCCTGCATTGTAGCCTTCTCTTTTGCATCAAGGCATGGGCTCTCCATGTATTTAAAGGCTACTTCTCAATCAGGTTCTTAATTCCCTCTTCTCATGACTTGACTGGTCCCAATTCGTTTTTGGCTAGAGATTTTACTATCGGTTGGCAGCACTCTTCTAAGCCAATTGGCTATAGCTTCCTTCCAGTTTAATCTCTTTAGGCTGGTTATTGCTGATATTTGGTGTCTTGACATTTTACCAAGAGTAGACTTGTTAAGCTGCAAAGACTGTGGATTGTAGTCACTTTCTGTGTGAACTTCATTCTTAAATTACTCTAGGTAGCTGAACAAGAAAGACTCCTAAAGGTATAGACGTGAGTGGAGTAAGGTTTGTGGGATTTATACTTGGGTGTCGGAGTCTGGTCTTCTCCTACTCTCCCATTTTCTAGCCTGATACCTATGTGCGTACATTTACCCATTATCTGCTCTCCGAGAGGATCACGACTTTAAGTTTTGGGAATCATTTGATGGGCTACGTTCCAGAGTTCATCATTAAGTATAAAATCAGAAAGAGCCTGAACAGCACACCCTTATGTAGAAGAGTCAGTCCAACATTAATATAAGTTGATCACTGTATCCAAAATAACATGTACTCATCAGTACACGTAGGGAAGATCAATTCCATCAATCAATAGTCTCCGTTGCCAAAGAATCCAAACCCCTTCAGTTTTAGTAGATTGTCAACTTTATTGTTAAAAAAGGAATCCCAGCAGACTTTTTCAAGGCGAGTGATGTATAACAAACATCACTGCTGGTACTTGAAGGTGACCGTAGGGAACTCGTCTAGACAAACCAAAATAAGGATTGACTAAAGAAGGCTGTGAATCTTAAAATAGTTTGTGATTTCGAGTATAAATACAGACCGGATGATAAGCGGCAAGCTTCAGTCACGCTATCTCTGCTATTAGTACAACTCCCTGATACGAGTGTGCACGCTATCCAGAAACAGTTATAATTGCAACCGGTCGTGAAACAGTCCCACAAAAGAGTATTATCATCATTAAGTAGCATCAAGTCGTCTTTTGGGCTATTAGAAAAGAAATTGAGAGGAAGTCACCTGTTAAGATTATAAATGCCCCAACATACTTTGACTTAGATCTGTCATTATAATTTTCAGTGTTGGAATGATCTCACGTTTTACATAGTGATGTGGATGGATGTAATATTACTTGCTATAAGTGGAACATTTTGTATGTGGTATACATCTAATAGTTTTGATACTTTAATCCCACTGTGGGTGAAATGTATTAATACATAATGTTCTGCTATTTCAGAATATAATAAAGAATGGTTCCATTTGCAAAATTGATGAGAAGTATACATTGTTCAAATCTTTTTTATTTGATAGTTTATTATGGAACCACAAGTGTACAATATTTTGGTAATAAAATGTTGTTAAAATGCAGATTAATGTTGAGGAATATTCACTATTAACTGTCCACAACTCAGCTTCTTGTCCTATTACTCTCCGACTTTAAACTTGCATTTTACCATGTTCAGTGCTCTACTGTCCTTTGACTAGGTTCTTGATATAGAAACACCGTATACATACAGACATACATTGAAAATTTAAAACAAAATTATATGTGTGTCTACTAACTATAGACATGCAAGGATGTGAAAAAATATCTCAGTTCTTGATCAAACTGCAACATTTAATTCAATATCACAATTCCATCTATTTGCATTGATGTATATTGAAACATTATGAGTGTCAATTGTGAGTGCGGTTTATTGACAACTTTCAATAGGTTGTGAAAGATTATTGATACTCCTCCACCTCTCTTGTTTGATTGGTTACCGAAGAGTAATTTATATTTTGGTGGGAAAAGGTCAACGTCTAATGGAATTCAGTTATCTTCCCAACATGTCATGATGGTCTAATCAGTTAAAGTCATCTCAAATATATCCATACCACCTCTCTACCTCTAATACTTTCCTTTTCTAATAACTGAAGAGTTTCTTGAACAGTTGAAACAAGTAATGGTGTCACCTTACTTGATACATTATTGCAGATACCATTGGAACAATTTTGACTTTTCTCTAACTTTTATTTTGTGGCTAACATTATGAAACTAAATATGCATTAGTCTTGAGTGTAACTAATGGCTTGCAAACTTCCGACCAGTTCATATGCATAGACATGGTTGAGGATCTGCCTATTAAGCAAGGCTCCAAATGCACGTACCACCGGTCAAGAGTTGTAGGTGGCTTATTCTGTATTGTTGTTACACTACATAAAATAAATAAAAATTATTTAAACCGAAATGGACGAGGACGTCTGGTATAATGGCAAAATCCAGATGCACAGGGACAAGGATTACTGGGTGCACCCATGCTCCCGTCCTCAACCTTTGGCACTGTAATCTTGCTGTTGAGTTGAAGAAAGAGTCAGATAGATATCACAAGTCATGCACTGGTGCGACTCCATTTTCTCCTGACAGGTAGGGCATGTGTTATATGGATTTTACATACTTCAGAATCACGCTGATTTGTGCAGTAGTGCAATGGTCATCATATTGGTTAAGGAATAGATGCTCCAGTGCTAAAGATCATCTTGTTTGAAATATTCTTTATACAGGTGATACACAGATAATGGTGGAACGCCATTCCATCTTAAGCAGAGTAAATCTTGAAGAGACTCATTTTGAGTTGCCCAGTATTCTTGGAGACAATACTGCACTCATTAAATAGCAAGTCTGCAGGGGGCTGTATTTCTTCCTCGTTATGAATTTTGCAGGTTAGAATAGGGGACAATTAATACCACGCATACAGCCTCATTACAAGTTGCAAAATTCAAAACCCTGCAATGTTTCTCTGCAAACTCTCATCAGGAACCACCTTGTTGAATATGTGCAGAGGGGAAAATCTGAATGTGAAATGTGTACACATCTTAAAACCCCAAATCAGTGGCAACTTCCTTTTGTCTCAAGAGCACTCAAGAATGAGGTCTTGAGAGCTCAAGAAGCATCCAAAGGCAAACACAACCTGACTGATGCAGTTTGAATTCAATCAAAACTGAGGTTGGGACCAAGACTTCCACTCCATTGCCCTTTCGTCAGGTTTCTTGGGGGCGGGGGGGGGGAATCACTTCCCCTAATGAGAGAAACCTAATGGTTATTTCTAGCCATTCTCTCTCCTCTGAGGTGAGGATGGTAATACAAGCAGTAGGCTACATGGTAACCCGATTGACTTTGCTAGTGCAGCTACTGCACCCAAGAAACAGAAATTGCACGGTACAAACAGTTTTTATTTCTTGACTGATGTTCACAAAACATGTACATGGCCCTTTCTGCAGGTATACTCACTTTGAAAATAAATCCCATTTGACAGTTCATGAAACTTTGTAATTATAATGATATAACTTCCTTTAGTTCATAGCTAAAATGGCAATCACAGAGAAGCAGTGGAATTTAAGGTCTTATGTATGAAGTTCAAAGTGGCCCTTAGCCAAGGACCACAGTACTTGCAAAACCAGATGCAGCATTGAGTGCCTTCATGAACCAAAGATGTCTGATTTTTAATCTTTACCTCTAGAATGATGAGGATTGCAGGTAAAATACTCGCAACAAAGTGGGCCTAATTTACAAAGGTAATTGTAACTATGCCCTGGTGCCTCGGTGCAACTTTACAAACATCCAAGATTCACAAAGATTTCCAAGAGTACTCCTTAATATGTGAGACAGTCCTGAAATACAGGAGTAATCCTGGAAAACCTTTCTGCATTCCAAATTGTGACTATGCCAAAGACTTTTCTCAAGTGTGATTGCACATAGTGTGTAACTGCGCATGGGTACAAGTTTTTTCATTTGTGTAATTGCACTTTTTTCCCCATAGATAAATATATTTTTTTAATACAGTTACCCTTCCCATGCACCCCTACTACTTTTAGGTAGTTCCACTCAGGAGATTTACTGACTTGACAGGGATCTTCTTGGTTAAGATTCTTGGGCCACCAAGCTGTTTGGGTGGCACTTTCTTCGTATTGGTTCGAAATATTTAAAATTCCCTCAATGTCTGTGGGGAACTATTGCCTAAAGTGCTCTGACTGACACGGGAAGAGAACCTTTGGTAAGAATGTAATGCATAGCAGGGTCATCATTTCATTGAGGCCAACTCTGCATTTTTTTGTGTTGAAGAAACAAACCCCTGAAGTGGGATTTTTTTTCGGCAAAATGAAAAGGCCATGTTTCACACTCTCTTATATTTTCTTCAAGTGCTGGAAGTAATTGGTTTTTATTATTTTCATCCACCATGCCTTTCATGACAGTTGCAAACAAGGAAAAACAGGCTAGAGTAGACCAAGCTAAATGGGGTGGTCCCTTCGATGCTGTAATACTGCCAGCCCTGTGGTACATAAACAACCAGCTAAGAGTTTTCAATGGGAGAGACAGCTGGGGCATCACCATCGGAATTCAAGAAGTTCCCCTGACACAAAATCAGGTGGGGGAAATGCCAAATAGGGTAGGCAAGGACATATGCCAATTTACTGTGAATGTCCTGTTCCATCCTCAGGGAAATTATTCTCAGAGGAGCTTGTTTACAAGCCCTTTGTGCTGCTGAATCACTTTTTTTTATGCAGCAGCCCAATCAGTTTGCCACATTGCTCCATATCTACAAATTGATGCATTGGGTCCAGTGCATCAGTTTGTAGAGCCCTGAGTCACATACCTACACCATGTACAATGTATGCAGGGTAGGCGTTCCCACGCACAAAGCCACGTAGAAGTGGCACAGTGACATTTACAACATTTCCCTGCATCACTCTACAACTTGACTGCATCAAAATCATTGTGCGTGCTCAGACTAGGCATAAGGATTGATGCAGGACTGTTACAAACACTCGCCTATATGTTCTGATGCATTGCTGCAGTTGTGTCAATTTTACGATCAACTCCAGCAATGCACCACTTTCACGCCAACAGATGTGTCAAACTTTCTGGTACATCTGTTAAATCCTTGTGCCATGGAGCCCTGTATTGTAAGTACAGTGCATCCATGGTGTTGCAAGGACATTTGGTGAAGGCGCAAGGAAACTGCCACATCCATGCCGATGTGTCAGTTTCTTGTAAATGAGACCTGGATCTCCAATCCTGTCCAGGGAGGGAATTTCTTGGAAAAAGGTTTGCATGTTCCAAATCTTCACTGATCTGCAATCCCCTTAGTCCACAGAATGCCCACTGTCTGCCCCCAAGAGAAGGATTGATCATGTGGTATTGTGTACATGCATTTACATGTGAAGGGCAACCTTTATTGAATCGTAAAGCAATCCACGTACTTGCAAAAATGATTTAGTGAATCAGGCTCAATTAATTCATTCCTAGAATATGCTCTCTATTGAACTAAGACAAAACCAGAACGTCCTGCAAAATGTATGCATGTATAAGGCTTCCTTTAAGAAGAAAGATCTCTGTCTTGCTTCTTCAGTGTATTAATACTTCCCATGTCACTTGGTGTATGCGTCTGTAGGGTCTACCCAGTATTTTAAAGGACCTTTACCTGAAGCAGGTGGAGTAGAGTTGGTGGGGAAAGTGCAAGAATCGGTATACATCTCAGCTTTTCCTCGAAGGGCCTCCAAATATTTTTGCTCCGAGGAAACATTTTAGTTACAATATTATTTTTCAAATTAAAAAGGTGCAATGTTGGCAACAAATAATCCACTTCTTGGTAAAATGTAACGAGAGGGGATCTCCAGCCTCCTGGAGCTGCTCACTAGCAAGATTAGGTGTGCTGTATCCCAAACGCACTGTTTGCTAAATAATGAGAAATGAATAATGACTACATTTCAACATACTACCCGTATGCATGTGTTAAATAATAATCCATACATTTTATTTATAAACTAAGACTGCTATTGTCCTGGCATAATCATTAACATAAAGCTCATCCTCATGTATATCCTGAATGGTATTCTTCCTGGAAGTATATAATGCCTGTCATGAGCAAGCAAACACCATCTTTATTGTCCTTAATGGTTTTCTAAATCATAGGACACACATGTTCCAAGTGATAAGAGAACCATTTTGCATTTTCAGGGTCACATAATACACAATGACAGATTATTGTCATTCTAATGATGCATTGGATTTTATTTTCCATACTGCTTAATACTTTATTATCATAGGGCTTAGAAAGAAATGAAATTACCAGCCCATACACCTATTTTTTTTAATTTGCAATCGTTCACTCCATGTCTTACTAGTACCTCAGATAAAGACACTATTTGTTAAACGTTTCTCTGACTGTATTGTGGACGGCTACATCTCGAATCCTGGGGCCCAGGATTTCTTTACAGGGTAGAGCAGCAGAGCTTCGTTTGGGCTGTGGAAGTTTTCGAACAGCATATATGGTTGCAATCATCCCACATGTTCGGTAGCTTAGCTTGCGGGCCTTCTGTGCTTCCCACTGGAGGGGCACATTTGTTGCGAGCACTGCTTTCAAGGGGAAACAGCTTTACAACGCCGCCATTACATCGCAGTGCTTTTACAACACGGTTGTTACAACGACCGCGTTGTTAGTACGCGATACCTTTACGTAGCAAGTCATTAGATCGACTTGCTGTAGGGGGAGCTTTAAACTAAGGAATAGTATCATTTTCTATTCCAACACCTTCCCTACTGTTGCACAAGCTGGAGGTGGAATAGTAAATTATACTTTTCCTAAGTCCAGCACTCCCCGTACAGCAAGTCGGTCTAATAACTTGTGATGTAAAAGTATTGCGTTCTAACAACGCGGTCGTTGTAACGACCACGTTGTTAGGGAACGCAATGTAATAGCATGTGTAGTAACATGCTATATTCCTTTCAAGTGCTGCTGAATGCTTTAAAATGTATTTTCTTAATTATGGCACATGAGCAGCAACCTGGAAGCAGATTTAATAAGACTTTGCGCCAGCTCAAAGTCCAAGTGACGGAAAGTGGTGAAAAGTCGTGAAAGGATGCATACTTTCTAGCTTAATCTGCACAAAATGTATTATTCACTGCAAAGTGCCCATTCTCAGTGCAAATAGTGATTTGCGCTACTTTGTGACACTTTGAATTAAGGGGGTGTTACATGGGTGTGAAAGAGGTGGATCTCTGCAAACACCTATAGGTTTTTACACTACTCCTGACTTACTGAGACAGTCAGAAGGTCCTTCACCTCAAAAAATAAGCCTGCGCGAAGCAGGTGCTAACTTAGATAACTGGTTATTTCTCCAAACATTTCATGTATTTTGCGAAGTACAGCACACTTTCAGTGTGTGAAATGAATGAGTAATTATCTAGACATAGGATTTTGAGACGGAGGGATTTCCTGTACAAAACCTATGCTAGACATCACACACACATACACAACCACACCAGTGCACGGAAGCCTGTTTGTGTGCAGGACAGGGGAAGAAAGCAGTAGCAGGCCATTTTTTGATGAATATGATTCTGCACTGCGTTGTTCCATTTGCGCAGCGCAGTAACATTTGGTGTGATGGGCTGTGCTGAAATGAATATATTTTTGGCTGTTTTGTAACATAGCTTGTTTGAAGAACACATTTTTAAAAATGTATAAAATTGTCCCAATGTTATTTTATGCTAAAAAGAATTTACATCACTCTGTTCTACCAATTATGTTGCTAGGCCCTCTAGAAGAAGATCTAGCACAGCAAATTCTGATAACGGTGCATCTGTTTAAGTAGGCTTTTCTACACAGTCACATTTTTATTTTGTGTCTAAACAGTGTTAGAGACCTTTCTATTCGCAAATGGGCGGGCAAAGAATTTCAAAGTGTGGAGGAACAAACAGAGAAACGTCTACCACCAGTTTTCCATCTGTGTTATTTTAGTACCACAATCACGATTGATATTAGATTATTGTAGCTGCCTCATGGTGGGATAATCATAGAATTTCTTGCTCAAGAAATTCGAAGCATTCCAGGTTCTTGCACTTTGCAAAGTGATGCAAAGAGAATTCTCTGTTTATGTGGAGCCAATGGAGCTTTTCCAAAAGAGGTTACATATGAATGAAGTGTGGGGCTCCCTCCGCCAATCTGTTTGTAGTATTTTAGATCTCAAGGAACTTGTTATGGATATAAGGAATTAGCATTGTACAGGAGAGATCAAACTATAGCAGCTGGTGCCCAATACTTACCAGTATATAATAATAATAATCCACATTTGTAAAGCATGAACATATAGCCCCTCAAGGTTCAAGGTGTTTGGGGCTGTCAGGGAGATTAAGCGAGCTAGTGCCCAGAGTCACATGATGAAGAGCCGAGCTGCAGCTAGCGATCAAACCGAGATCCCGACGCTCCCGAGTCAGCCACTCTGGCCGCTGCGCCACACCTCTCCCATGAACCACACCTCTCCCATATGGGAGATAAGGTAGAATTTTCCTCAGAACTTTGAGATGATAAGTGCAGGAAGATAATAGCGAGGCATTTTGCGAGGCCATCAAGAGTTGGCCGCACAGTTTGCCATCCATATGTGTTACTTATACACGAGCCTTGCGCTGATATAGTTGTTGCAGTTCGACATTAAAAATAGCCTACAGTGGCTTTATCATGATCTTCTTTTCTGTGCTCTGTGCATTTCTCTTTCACATTTTCTCGGCATAAATTAATTCAGAAACTTAGTGCATGTTTTGTGACAGAAGAGCTCTGAAAGGCAAGGGATCCAAATACAAGCTCCCTGTTATCTCTGTGGGAATGTACATTTGATGGAGTTATTGATGTTCAGCTGTATCTCCTGTTGAGCTAATTGGGATTATAAGAAATCTCTCCCAGATTGGGTAATACCATGCAGAAGTGGTAAAACAGGTTCCAATTACTTGTGTTTTTACCCTTTTGGGAGGAAAAAATGAGGCCCAAAACCACAAACATTTGCCACCTGCTTGGAACAGATGAACAATGTTGACTTTTAAGGTTGAATGGAGGCCAGGGCTCTAAAGGAGGACAGATTTGTTTGTACTGCAGCTGCGGGGAGCTTTTTCTGCTCCCCTCAAGCTGAAGGATGCGGGGATTTGGGTTGAGCGCAACAGCTGCGCGCTGCTCCTGTAGCTCCGCTGAACAGTCCGGGCCACATGTCTGTAGACCTGGATTTATCGGGTCTGGCGTTTGTCTACCAAATAATGCTGGGTGCAGACACCTGGAAAGACAGGATATTAGTGCTTGACAAGGGGAAACCCGTAAGGTAGGAAGGACCCTGGGTACTTACTAATTTGAAAAACAGGAGGTCCTTCAAAAACAATACTGCATACGATAAATATAGACCAGAATCGGCTCTATATTAGTTGTACAATGCCCAGCCGGGCATTGAAATTTTAATAATCAATAGAATTATTTTCTGACATACAATAGATTGTAGAGTGGGACACAGTCCTGTGTCCTTAACATCTGAACAAAGGTACAGACAGTCAGACAAAAGAAACATACATCAGGCTGAAGAATGAAGCTTTTAGCCAGTTCGAGATACAAGGGCAAGCTTTCTTAAGGGTACAATGTCATGCACAATTTTTAACAAATGCGTTTAAAATGCATGTTTGTACATGGGGTCGACGACGTTTCGATCTACTCAAACAATACATAGATCATCATCAGGACTAGAAGGAATAAAAGCCTGATTTTACAATTCCTGTGAGAATGGAAAAGGAAGAAAGGAGAGAGGAGAGACCAATTAAAAACCAAACATTACTGAGAAGAATCAATGGTGCCAGTTACCATGCACGGCATGCCATACGTGAGGAACACAACAAGTGGTTGGTTGTTGAAGCGAAGGAAGTTGTATTTGTGAAAATAACAGGTAATTTAACCGAGTGACCGAGGCAAGACCGCGCGTTCAGACTGTAAGTTGCAAAAGTGCGCGTGAGGGACTAGCAATGGTCCGCAATGGGGCGTGTGGTCAACCGTGCCAAGGTATCGTTGTACGGTGAACTAGTGCATGATCGAGTTAAGCGAGCAGTCAATTGGACGTGAGGACTACGGTGAGCCGGTAATGTCGTGACTGAAGGGCGTATGGATGAACTAGTGCATGATCGATATAAGCGAGCAGTCAGATGGACGTGAGGACTAAGGAGTGCCGGTAACGTCATGACTTGACGTGGAATCACTTTATACCAATATTCCACAGCCCTTTGCCCTCAGAGTTATCCATCAAATTCTTGAATCTAGACCAAGGCCACATGGAGTCCCCACATTATTTATTCTGAAATTACTTGAGATTTGCCTCACTAGGAACTTCTCTGTTTTGATGACGCATTTTTCCAGCAGGTCAAAGGCACGTCGATGGGCGCTATTTTTGCCCCAAACTTGGCCATTCTGTGCATGGATTTTCTCGAAACTACCACCATTTTGTCACCCACTAACCCCTTTATATCTGGCATCAAAATATGGCGTCGATATATTGACGATGTTTTTCTAATCTGGCACAATAGTACTGACTCACTGACCAATTTCCAACACTGGCTTAATAACAACTGCCTAGGTCTCCAGTTCACACTCTCCACTGACTCCTCATCCATTCCCTTCCTTGATTTGACCATATACCACTCTGAAGGTGAGCTTTTCACCAAACTCTACAGGAAGCCCACCGAACGGAATACATTGCTTAGATATGAGAGTAATCACCCTAGGGCCTTGAGGGACTCTTTACCATACTCTCAATTTTTGCGCATTCGGCGCAACTGCTTTTCAAAAGAAAATTACTTCACCGAGGCCTCGGTCCTGTCTGAAAAACTCAAAGCACGAGGCTACCCCAAGCGCAACGGGCCTGGTATTGCCCCAGGGAAACACTGCTCACACCCAACCCCAAGAAAGAAACCAAAAGAATTGTCTGTGTCACCACCTTCTCTGTCATCTCCAATCAGATGCGGAAATCTGTTCTGAAACACTGGCCCATATTGAATGCGGGCAACCTCAATCTGGAAAGACCACTATTTGCCTTCCGAAAAAACCGCAATTTAAAAGACCACCTAGTGCGCGCTGCTATCCCCAAAAAAACATCTCCCACAACTCTTAATGCATGTTGGGGTCTCACGCCATTACTGGGACACGCGAAATGTGGCAATTGTAACTTATGTGATCTGACCTTAGAAGGTAAATCTTTTTCCTTTGGTGACATTACTATTAATTCTAATGGTTTCTCAAATTGCAACACATGTAATGTGGTTTATTTGATTCAGTGCCCATGCAAGAAAAACTATATAGGGCAGACTACCCAGAAGATAAAAACGAGGATCGGTCAACACCGCAGCAGGATTCGCTGTAATGTCCCTAATGCACCACTGGTCGAACATTTCAAACAGGCTAACCACCAGGACAAGGACATTAAATGGACTGTTCTACGAGTCATCAAGCTGCCACCAAGAGGTGGCGATCTGGCACAAATCCTGAATAAAGAAGAGCTGAAACTTATTATTTTACTTGATACTATGCGCAATGGTCTAAACAGAAATGAGGACTGGCTTTCTCTCATTTAGACGCTTCCGGAAAAATTTTTTGTTTAAAAATTATGTTTCAGATTATTCTATGACTTTTTCCTTGCCTGTACAAAATGTGAAAGTTTGATATTGTTTTAACTTAACCTCGTATGGTTTTTACTTATTCTCGTTCTGTTCTTTCCATTCACCTGAATCACACAACACTGACCCAACATGTCCGCCGTCGATTCACTTAGTTTAATCACATCCCAGCGCAGCCGGCACTTCCTATCACATGACCTAGGCCTGGCTGTCACGTGTCTCCTGTGGCTTCCTTATACCAACAAGCCGAGGCAGGCACTACCAACTGGCGATCGTGCAGTTCCCCCTTGTTACTGGTGAGTGTTCTAGCCGTTTGGTCTTGTTGTCCTCGACCCTGTTACTTTCACCCCTAACTCCCACGCTACGTCTTTCCACAGGCGGACCTTGGATTCTCAGGCCGTTATGTTGGGTAGTTGGTCGTTCTCTTAATTCCCACAACAAGCTGGAGCCCACAAATGGTGAGTCCCCTTCCCTCCTTCCGCCCCTCCCGAATTGGGGAGTTCAGGTTCTAACTTTTTACCGCTCTTAGTTTTCAGCTTAACCGCCATGGTATAATTCTGGCCGATTGATCCGCGCAACCACTGGAACCTTGTGCAATTACTCTAGAGGTGGTTCGTCTCCGGAATGGGTTAGTTTCCCGCCATCCTTACGCTTTTCAGTCATGACGTTACCGGCACTCCTTAGTCCTCACGTCCATCTGACTGCTCGCTTATATCGATCATGCACTAGTTCATCCATACGCCCTTCAGTCACGACGTTACCGGCTCACCGTAGTCCTCACGTCCAATTGACTGCTCGCTTAACTCGATCATGCACTAGTTCACCGTACAACGATACCTTGGCACGGTTGACCACACGCCCCATTGCGGACCATTGCTAGTCCCTCACGCGCACTTTTGCAACTTACAGTCTGAACGCGCGGTCTTGCCTCGGTCACTCGGTTAAATTACCTGTTATTTTCACAAATACAACTTCCTTCGCTTCAACAACCAACCACTTGTTGTGTTCCTCACGTATGGCATGCCGTGCATGGTAACTGGCACCATTGATTCTTCTCAGTAATGTTTGGTTTTTAATTGGTCTCTCCTCTCTCCTTTCTTCCTTTTCCATTCTCACAGGAATTGTAAAATCAGGTTTTTATTCCTTCTAGTCCTGATGATGATCTATGTATTGTTTGAGTAGATCGAAACGTCGTCGACCCCATGTACAAACATGCATTTTAAACGCATTTGTTAAAAATTGTGCATGACATTGTACCCTTAAGAAAGCTTGCCCTTGTATCTCGAACTGGCTAAAAGCTTCATTCTTCAGCCTGATGTATGTTTCTTTTGTCTGACTGTCTGTACCTTTGTTCAGATGTTAAGGACACAGGACTGTGTCCCACTCTACAATCTATTGTATGTCAGAAAATAATTCTATTGATTATTAAAATTTCAATGCCCGGCTGGGCATTGTACAACTAATATAGAGCCGATTCTGGTCTATATTTATCGTATGCAGTATTGTTTTTGAAGGACCTCCTGTTTTTCAAATTACCTGGAAAGACAGGGGCACATCGTGGTGGGACCAAAAAAGGCAATTACTACCATTTAGTTCTGAGCTGTATTATTACCAACTCTGTGCACTAACTGAGAGATATAGTTAATGTATGCGCTGAAGGGGTAAAAGGAAAGCACAGAACACCTCTTCTGCTCTGGTGGAGCATATAGAACAGGAGCCTGATGCAGTTCTAAAAGTTAGTTTCATACCAGTTAGGAACATTTAGCTGAGGCTGCACTCTACAGGTGTCAACGGCCAATGAAAATATTGTTGAGGTGTTGAACACAAATCAGAAACTTTTCCTGTGCAGCGCAGCATTGGACATCGGGGCATTGCTATCATCTCTAGGGTTTAACAGACTGGGTTTGAGTTTGAGCTGTTTCCTTTTTTGTAAACTTTTCTCATTATTAGCATTTCAGGTGTTTAAAAAAATATAAAGTTAAAGTCATTCCTTTTGATCAGCACATGTGAATGTAACATTTATTAATATATATTTTCATTTTTGTAGAAGGCCATGCCACAAGGCAAAGTTGCTTCAGATGCATGAATCAAGTACATATAATGCATTCAAAAAGAATAAGACAATTACTGATTCCACCCACAGCGCAGATGGCCTATCGGGGTCGTTGCTCGCCATATTTATGCTCAAAGGAACTTTGTTTTTGGTGTATTTTTGCAGCAATTACTGTAGTTTAGGAGTTTGTTTTGACACTCAAGAAGTACCTTCTAACTCTTTTGCTTTTTTGGTTCTTAGTGAGTCTACTGCCTGTGCCTTTGACACAAAAGGTTATTACTGTTTTCGATGTTACAACTTAACATAGGTATAATGCTCAGCAATGCGAATAACATTACGGGATAGGCATTGGAACAGCTAGCAAACACAGGGTATTGCTTGCAGTAACCTCATTACCATCAGCTTCTGCAACCTTTCCCATGAAATAATTAGCAAGGTTTAGCATATGGGCAGGTATTGGCAAGTCCCAGACCCTAAACCGTGACTTGGAAACCGACTACCCCTGGAGACCCCTCCCTATCCCTAGGGCCCTTACCCCCTTCATACTCCTCATGGCACAGATTACATGCAAACACATTCAGAAACCTTTTGGGTTATGGGTCGTAAAACCCCAGCCATATTTATTACACACAGCACATCAAACATTAATTATACATTGTCACATTAATATGCAGAAACCCCCATAACAACCATACAGTGTTACTCACATATTTTGGATGGCTATCCTTAACATAGACTCTAATATACAGCCATTCCTAACCATAATTAGTCCTTGTCCCTGCGTATCCCGCATTGAGCCTATGAGTGAGATCATGGCTGGCCCCCTGTGAGGTCCCCACAGAGTGATCTTGCACCAGGTTACCTACCCTACCTCGGGCACCCCCTACACCCTGAAATACCCCCCTCAGGGCATGTACCCCAAGCTTGGCGCCCAAGCAACCGTGTGGGGATTAGCCCTAAAGGCCTGTTGGAAGCGTGCACTCCCACACCCCCTGTAACTTCTAGCCGACTTGCAGGAAGAACTCCCTGGAGGGCCCTAAGAGACCGCTGTCCCCCACCTATCCCAATTAAAAGGGAAGCCTTCTAAGGACTGTAAATGCCCTACCAATCATGACCTCACCGCCAAATGCCAGCACAGTTCCCCTACTATCTGCAACCCCCCCCCCAGAAGGTCATGCCCTGTTCCGCCCTTGGGTCAACCATGCCAGCATATTTTCCAGAAACATCTCATTACCCAATTTTGATAGGTGGACCCCATCCTGCACAAAAGAAACTCTCCCCCTGTATGCCCCCATGCGGAATCGCCTGGAGTTTTGGAGACCTAAACAACTTATGTACCTTCTTATTAATCTGCTTCACTGAAGTATTCAGGACTCAGACTGACTCTCCTTGCCATTACAACTGGAGAATGATGTGGGACGATGCTATGACTGAATATTTGCCAACCATTCCATCGCCATAATTAATGCTTCAAAAAAGCCTCTCCTACCCAGGTGTACTAAATCATTGCCCCCTAGATGTACCACCACTACTCCAGGAGGTTTACCCCCCTTGCGGAGCTATGATTCTAGCAAGCTCCTCAGCTTTCCTAGGCAGAGCCCCTCTTGCACGTGGAAAGAAACATGGAAGCCCTCCTGGCGTGCCCAGTCAACAAAGTTACCTACAGAAAATACATGTATTAACCTTTGCACATTAAAATGGCCTATAACCTTAACTTCAATCAAATCTGGCACCACAGCGGGCACAGGAATCCGGTGATGGGCGCATCTCCGCAGGCTTCCCGCCTGCATCACAGGGCAAGGAAACTGTTATTGACCACCTTATTAGTGCCTAGAGCATGTGCAAACTAACATAGCAGCATTTCAAGGACCATCTGCCAATCCTCTGCACTATCTGCCCCGAGAGTCCCAACTATTTGGCCTCTGTGGCTGCCCCATTTCTGAAAATGAAAACTCCATGGAGTCAATACCTGCTTCCCTGAGGGTCAGCCCAAGCACCCCGGAGAACTGAAACCTCTTCAAAGAGGTGACATCGGAATGCACTAGAAGTGGGCCTCCCAACCACCCCATTCCCCCCCAGGCCAATGTGCCAACAAAACCTCAAGGTCGCTCATGGGACAGCAGGTGTTACCTTGCACCCTGTGCAAAATGATGTAGTCCCCACTGCCAGCCTGGTCTGTCTTGGAGTGTGATATCATGATAGACAAACAACCCTAAGAAATCTGCATGGGAGTCACCTTCAGTCTTCCCTGGCAATCCTTTTAAGCCACCAGTTCCCCCACCCTGAAAGCTCCATAAAAGGCCAATGCAAACACTGGCCTGAAACTCCTCTGCGGACCTACAGACATTTTCTAAGACACCCAACACAGCTGATAGTGTGCCTATACCAATGGGGCACCGGGCATCTGTTTGGTTCCCCTGCAAATGCTGCAATCCCCACAAGGCCATCTGCACTATGAAAGTGCTAGCTGGGTGCTGGTGGCCTGCATCTTTGCAAAGAAACAAATTGCTGAATTGTGGTGTCACGCACAAGCTACAGAGCACCCTCCCCCCTATCTCAATGCTCCAAAAAAGGACAGGATATCCAAAGATTCAACCCACACCCTTTCCCAACCATCCCTTAGGAAAATGCACTAAGCGCTGAATTCCCCTTCATAAGTCCGCCTCGTCCTGGATGCTAAACTGCTTACAACGAGGTCCGATTAGGTACCAAGTTGCCATTGATGGTCTGGAAAAGGCGTTGTGACTTCTGCTGCTTCTGAGTAGTGGAACCTGAACACCTTCATCTTGAAATGAGACAGAGCGTCAGCAGCATTATTCAGCACCCCTAGGACATGCTTGGCACTAAACAACATATTATTTCAAGCATTAGAGCCCTATCTCTTTCAACAACCTCAGTATCATTTTACATTTGGCTGCTTGTTGGTTAATGCACTCAACCACTGTCATATTGATTGGTTACGGAGCTGCTCAGACCAAATGGGCAATGCCACCAGGAAGGGGAAAAGCTCCAAAATACCTATGTTGGTAGTCAAGCCTGACTCCACCCAGGCCGCTGGCCAGCACTGCACACACCATGCTGGGCCCAGTATGGCACCAAACCCCTCGCTACCCGCCTCATCAGTAAGGAGGCCCAGCTCCTCACTTGTCTTGGTGGGGCTGGGCCTCACCATAGTGCCATTGAAATCCTGCAGGAATGCCAGCCAAATACGCTTGTCCTGAGGTACCTCACTGGACAACCTCGTGTGGTGGTGTTCCCTCGAAACCTGACATGCCTGTAAAGTGGAACACGAAAACGGGCAGCGCCTGGGAATGATCTTTAAAGCGAAATTTAGCTGCCCAACAGTCTTCTGTAACTGATGTAACATGACTTTACCCTTACTCAAACAATCCTGCAAAGCGAGGGAGAAATTAGAAACCTTTATCTGTGGGAGCATGACACACTTGCCTCAGAATCCAATTCAATACCAGGGAACTCAATCATTGTTGGCGGTCCCATATTCTTACCTTGCGGTAGGGGAACTCCAAACTCACTCATCAATGCACAGAAAAACTGCAATGCTTTGCAATGCATCAATTGCTTCATTTGAAGACTGCCCACTGGGAGCAGACAGGTTATGTATTAACCAAAATTCGCCCGGGTCTTTCTTGGGCACCACCCCCAGTGGTGATAGACAAAGCCTTCCAAGTGTACTGACTCAAATGGGTCAGCAACCCTCCCAAACCTCACTTCCTTATCAATCTTTGCTGCAGCCACTGCTCAGTTAGACCTCAGAGATTGCTGGTTCTTGCAATGGGGAACGCCCATGTATCCTGTGGCTGGTATCCTACAACCCTCCTTAAAATCTTCAAAAAGAACCCAAGCTGCTGCTGGTCTAACATACCGACTAAGCCATCGGATCAATGCTGTAACATTCACTAGGGGAGGGCTTTACAGAGAAGTGGTTAATTAATCCTGCTATTTGCCCCCTCTAGCCATTGATTTCTTGAAACACTTTGATTCAGGATGTTAGGAAAGCCCCCAAAATGAGCAGGCATGCTTGAATTTACATGACCCAGGTGGCCTGGTACTGGATTATTTGCTGTAGTCCCAACATGTCCCCTTCTTCCCACCCCATCCGTGCTGCTGGAGGGACCTGACCGAAACGACTGACTGGGGTGGCATCCTGGCACAGTTGCTTCATATGACATTAACATAAAACAATAACAATCTGATCCCACATCAATTCAGTTGCCTTCACCCTCCTAAAATCTTTGATGTATTCTTTCCATCCCACACCACGATACTCATAATGTGCACAACCAATCCTGTTCTGGTAACATACCAGCTGGGCACCCAAGCCAGTGAAGTGCTCTGCTAAAACTGCCTGATAATTGGAGAACAGTTTTATCTAATTGCCTAAAGTCTCTTCTACCCTCTTTTTGTAAGGCCAGTGGCCGTAACAACCACAGGAGTGCATGCAATTCATACACCTTTTTGTTTCTTCCTTATCAGTCTTGCTCAAGAGCAAATCAAAGATATCCATGTGTGCCCCTTTCGAAATCTTTTCCTTCACTTTGGGCACAATATGCCTACCGAACCGCTCCCGGACAGACTGTATTTCCCCGAAACCTAGGCTTGGCAGCAGCTGTGCTCCAATTGCTGCTGCATTGATTTCCGCTGGATCAGAAGGATCTTGACATAGCCGGAGTCTCTTGGGCCTGCGCCCAGTTAGCTACTGTGGCCTGGATCCCCCCCAGTCACAATGCTTTCCACCCCTACTGTTGTGGCGGACCCTCGCTTAACCCCTTGCAGCCCGGACCCCTCTTGCCATGCCATTAACCTCCTGGGATTCTCCAAACACAAATCTTCACCCTCTGTCAACATGGCCCCACTCCAAAACAGAGCAGCTGACATACCAAATTTGGAAAGTCATGGTAAAACAGTGGCCAGATTGGTGAATAAGTCAGGCTGGTTAGGTACTTCCCCTGGGGTCACTCTTACCACCAAGCTGCCATTGCTGGTCTGCTCACTCCCCCCTCACCCCCAGCTGTGGGACTGATCACTCTCGCCGTACCAACTTGCACTGGTACCGCACCGGGCGTATTTGTACCTTCAGGCACAACACCTCCCGCTTCCTTCTCTGGCCCCCTGTGGTTTAGCCCAGTCGAGCCTGACACCTTCTCTTTAGGCTTAGCCTGCGGGGGGCCCTCTCCTCATTCCTATTGTATTTACTCCTAGCTTTCATAGACACGGTTGGGGAAGCTGCTTTAGGAACCACTATTGCCCACCTGGGCCTCCCCTCTGCTTCTCCCTGCCCGCCTGCAGGAGGTCTGGCCCTTTAATCTGCAATGGACTTGTCCATGGCATCCATCCTGCACATCAGAGCTTCCATAAGCTCCTCCATGCGCTTGCGCTTTCCCCCTTTCTGCGCCCTCACTGGCATCCCTGTAACTTGCCTGCATCAAGCATCATTTTTGTAATTCCTTAATAGCAATTTTTAAGAAATCGCTATTACAGAATCGCAAAAACGTATGCATCAATAATTATGCAATAAATTAGAGATTCTGTAAAAATCGCTATCTCAAATAGCGATTCAGGAAATAGAGAATCGCAAATAGCGATTTACCCATATTGCTGCATTTGGATGACATCACAACCAGGAAGTGAATCTGGGAATGCACACACCTGTTCACAGAGAGAGTCAGAGGAGGAGGCAGACTCTTAGAGCTGAGCAAGAACAAGCTGTTTTGGAAGCAGATTCTATGTGAAAACAGCATGGCGAAAGACAAAGGGGACAAGAAAGGTGAAGGAAGGAAAAAGAAGCTGAAATTCAGCGAAAAAGAACAGGAAATCCTCATTGAGCAAGTGGTGCTGAACCCCGATAAACTCTTTGGAAAACTGTCTCTGCTGGTTGCAGAGTCAGTAAAAAGATAGATTTGGCTGGCTATCCAATCGAAAGTAAATGCAGTGGGGATATGAACGCTAAATCTCCGACCTGCGCAAGCGCTGTTATGACATGCGTAGCCGAGCAAAAGAAAGGGTGGCTGTAAGGCTTGCAAAGGCAAAAAAACTGGAGGGGGGCCATCTGTGGAACATGGCAACACACCCCTGGAGGACATGGTAGAATCCACACTGCAGCCAGAGGCATTTGTCGGCATCACCCAGAGAGACACCTCTGAACAGGCTGGAACCTCAAAAGGTAAGATCCTAGCAATATATCTTTTAATGTTACATCTAACTTAAATAGCCACCAATGCAGATCATGAGTAGTGTAGTAACCGTGAGTCCAGTCCACATTTTACTTGCAACACCCAAATGCATTATGGCAGTAGTTTACAGGCAAATTTAAAGGTAAGGCAAGGAGGGACAAAACTGCTTAAGTGTAGCAGAGTACAGCAAGGAAGTGACTAAACTAGACTCTGTCTGTGACAAAATAACTTTATTAAACAATAACATGCGCTTTGTCACATACATGTACATCAAAAAATACTGAACTTGCACTGTTTCAAATCACAGATGCAGCTGTGCAGGAGAGTGACGTGGCTGATGTCCACTACTCACACGGACATGAAGCACAGTCTGAGGAGGAATCAGAAGTGCAAGCATCCTCACTAACCCTGGGCGTAGTACTACGCTACGCTCGCGGAGCATGCGTAGTTTGCACTACTACGCACTATGCGAATTGCACATAGCACAGTGCAAAAGCGCATAGGGTAGCGTAGCGGGCATTTTTTGCTTGCTCGCAATCCTCAACGCCAAGTTGGCGACCGCGAGCGAAATCAACATCTCAGTGAAACATTTTCCTCGTTCGCGATCAGCAACATCAAGTTGCCGATCGGGAGTGTGGAAAATAAACCTCCCGGCGAGATGCTCAACGTGGGAGGTCAGGTATCTCATTGTGAGTGGTCGCGTATGCTCACGACCACTCACGATGAGAAACTACCAGTCCGCGTTGAGAAAGCTGCCGCTAGAGTACAAATCTACTCAAGCGGCAAAAAATGACCGATTGCACTGTTCAAGATGCCGTTTGCAGTGATTGCACAGTGCGGACAAGCATCCGGCACTGTGCAATCAGTGTGAACAGCATTTCCTTATCGCACTACGCAGTTCGCGTAGCTACGTGTAGCGTGCGTAGAGCGAAGTGCACTACGCGTAGCTATGCGTAGCGCTACTACGCAAACTACGCCCAGGGTTAATCCTCACCCATGCCTGCAACCACTTGATGCAGGAGAATAGTCCCACCACTGCCTGATTTGGAGAGTGAGGAAGAGAGCCAAACAGAAACTCCTACACAACAGGCTGGCCATACACCCCCAACACTAACAGAGGTACCAATGAGGCACAGGTCTGTCGATTTCCGCAGGTGAAGGGACGAGGCAATCATGACAGCTGCAAAACAGAAGAAAATGGGGCTGCTGCCTGGAGTGGGCTGGAGGGCAAGATGCTCATGGTCCAGCATCTGCAATGCAAAAATATGAAGATAATGCAGGATCAACTGGGAACAATGGCAACGAACATGGGAGACATATGTGACTGCCTGAAGGAGCTCACCACTGCTGTTATGGAAGGGTAAAGGGCAAACAATGAGAACTTTGCTAATGTCACAAAAGCTATGCATGGCTTGTGCAGGGTCATGCAGGAAGACCGTGCATCCCACCGTAAGAGGCATCACAATCTGATTGGGCGCCTAGACGGTTACACCAGAGCCATAAATAGGTTGAGCACAACAACAGCTCAGCTTTCACAGCGTGCAAGCATGCAAGTGGAGATGAGCCACTGCTGGGGAGATGTGGCCAGGGGCCTCATCCAGGTCACCAATGCAGTGGAACAACTCCGGACTTCTACCGTTGGTGGCAACAACGTTCTTGGAGGGGGGATAGTGAGGAGGCCTCCAGCCTCAGTAGCCTACTGGCATCTGTTACAAATCTCAGGAGGTGCAGTACTAGGAGCAATACTGGCACAGAAGGATCAACAAGGGATGTGACTGAGCCAACTGAGAGGCCCCCAGGAGTGCGTTCTCCAAAACAGTGAAAACATGGACATGTACTATTCTGGTAAGGTAACGAGCAGCATGAACATTGTTTGTACTGACTTTTAATTGCCTTTGCTATGGGATATAATTTACTTTATCCACACTATAGTTGTCTGTACCTGGTATGTGTGCATTAACACAACCACTATATTGTTACATTAAACCTTTCAGCACCTACTGTGTTGTCTCGTGATTACACACCTTAAAAGAAATGTTGAGTGATTTTGGCACGTCTCTGTCTCCCCTCTACTGCACTTGGGCCACATTCCACTTGTGGTGGTTGACTTGGCTGAATGTCTTCCTCTGGCTTGCTGCCAGACTGTACCAGGGCTACGCCCCTTTTAATGGCTATGTTGTGCAACATAGCACATGAGGCGACTATTTTGCAGCAGGTATCTGGCCTGTACTGCAATACACCACCAGTTTAATGTAGGCAGCGGAACCTAGATTTAAGTAAACCAAATGTCCTCTCAATCACGTTGTATGCGGAGATATGTGCGGCAATATATCACTGCTCGCTCGGGGTGCTTGGATTCAGGTATGTCGTCAGTATAAAGGAGCGCACAGCGTATGCGCTATCACCTACAGGAGGTAAAACAATAACATTAGTCACTGCTATTTGTCACTATGGCAGACTAGTCTGTAAGACATTATTACATCTGTTTACCAAGCCAATATCCTTCTCCAAATTCACTCTCAAGGAGACGTCTGTGTATGCAACTGTGTCTGATGATGTAGGAGTCATGTTTACTGCCAGGGTAACTAGCCACTATGTCTGTGATTATGTCTTGGGCATTGCAGATGACTTGTATGTTCAATGAATGGTATGATTTTCTGTTCCTATAAATGTACTCATTCACTGCGGGGGGACAGATGGGTACATGCGTCCCATCAATGCAACCAATTACGTGGGGAAAATGGGCCATCTGATAGAAGTCACATTTAGTTTGTGCAATTGCTGTGGTGTTGTGGGGAACTTTATGTGGTGGTGTATCCTCTGCAACATGACATCAAGGAATGAGATAAAAAAGCGCAATAGTGCACTTTGAGAGACATCTCCAGCTGTGGCAATTACTCCCTGGAAGCTACCTGACTCTAGGAGGTGTAGGGAACATAGAACCTGCCCATGAGTGGGGATGGTAAGTGTCCTGTGAATCTGACGCTTCTGTAGTGGATCTAATTCAGCTATGAGATCACAGATTATGTCTGCATTCAGCCTATATTTATCATAGATCTCTTCCTCTGTCTGCCCTAGCAAATTAACGCACACTCTGAAAATGCGCTCCTGTATCCTCCTTCTTCTCTGTGCTGCTGCTCATAGCCTCATCCTCCTCGCATAGACGTAGAGCGCTGCCATTGTGAAACATTCAAAGGCCTTCTGGGACTGTATAGGTAGTTTCTTGATGATTAGCACCTGATATGTCCAATTTGTATTGCTTACCACCTGGTTTAATTTGTTCTTATTTAAGAAATGCTAATAGTGATTTTTTGTCAATTCTGAATTGCGAATTTTTCATGCATAGGTTTTGCGATTCTCAATTTGGGATTCCCTATTACAGATTCGCTAATTCTGATTCGGTATTAGGGAATCGCAAAAATGTTGCGATTTCAAGTTCGGATCTGTGGATTTATTTCATGCATTGCATTGGACTATTTTGCGATCGCAAACAGCCTTTCTTTGCGATTCCCAATGTTTGCGACCGTGAAATAGCTTGATGAATGTGCCCCCAAAACCCCTGTTACAACCAAGGGATCACCAATCTTCAGGGGAGACTTGCTGCTTTAAAACAGAGTAAGCAGTGCTACCTCCTTTCAAGGATGAAAACAGGCTTTTAAAACACTAAGCATAATTAATAAAGCTGTCGCAGAACAAACTAGCACCCAAACACTAGACTTGCACTGTGCTCCAGGCAAAAAACACCACAGGGACACCACTGCACCAGGGCAACTATAAAATTTGACTGCCCAAAAAAACTCAGGCACAGCCTTTCAACTGTGGCCTAAAAGTTCCGCCCTCACCTGAGCCTCAACACCAGAGCCACCCCCTCGTTTGCTGGTAAGGCAGTGTGGTTCCCGGCCTGACCGAGATCCAATGTGCTTTGTTGTTCCGATTTTGTAAATGACCCCAAATGTAGCTCCGAATGGCGAGGATGATGCCTGGAGAGGGTAATGAAAATGGAAACACACAAAAAAAAGTTAGATTTTGCCCCAACAGGGCAGCCGGCAGCTTATGTCCCTGGAGCGGCGAGTGGTGAAAGAGACTGCTTTACCGATCCGCTGCCCCTTTTAAGGGAACAGGGTCCAATGAGAACCGGTTTCCTGGGGACTCAGAAATGTTTAAACGCTTCCAGGTTGCCGCGCATTCAGCGTACAATGCCTGCATGAGTTCTAAGCTGGTTCTGGGTGCATCATCCACCAGAACCACCAGCTCCCTGACAGGGACCAGCATCCTACCATAGATGCATCGCCCCCTGATGGGGCCAACCTGGCAGATGATACGTAGTAATAGTATGCACAATAAGTACTGTGACTTTTTAAATGCAGTGGATGTAAAAAGTAAGATAGATGACCTGATATTTTCTCTAGTCCACTGCATTGCTGCCATATCTAGCATGAGGGTGGACACATGTCAGCATCACACCTGGCTCCCCATTCCTGTGCCTATATTGAATTGCACAATATACTTGTAGGGCCTTGCCAAGAGTTTGTTGAATTTTGATTCAAAGATGCAAGAGATCGGGATCGCCGACTCTGGCTAGTATCCTAAACCGGAAATACGTGGGTCCACGAACGATGGTTCTCTAAAATGCCACCAGTAGCAGAAGTGACATCATGTGCCCTTTGACCTAGAACTACGTAACAGGAAGTGACATTATATGGCATTTAACTAAATCACAGTATGTAACACCCTCTGAAATTTTGCAATGATAAAATCACAGAAAGTGGCATGAAAGAAGCAGATGGAACATTATTACTAGTAACAATTTAAATTGTCAAATAAAAAATACCTAAACTCTTGCTAAAAATGCTCCACATATGTTGGCAGTGCGAAACAGAATTCTCAGATACAGGGCTCCGTTAATTTGAAATGGTGTGAAGACTTATATGAAATGCCTTACAGTCAAGCCCCCAACACTTCAATGAGTTATGCGTCTAAGCATTATATACAAATTCATATCCTTTTTTAATGTTCATTACGTGATAAAAGTGGCCAAAATGTAGACTTGCTCAGGGTAGTTACTGGTAATTGCTGACAATGACAACAACGTGTTTTAGATAGTGCTTTCTACCACAATTCTGCCATTTCTAAGTATTGTAACTAACAAGTGTTGTTTTTACCAGATGTATTGTTATTCAACATATTGACCTCAGGAGGATTGATGGCTGAGTCTAACTGCTGGGATTCAAACTTTTTAAAAACGTATTTTGAAAAGTATGTGTGGCTCACTGCAAACATTCAACTCACTAAGATATACAGGGTGTGCAGTCAAAATATCGATTTTTAAATATCGACTTACCTCAATATTGAGTTTTTAATATCGTAGGGACAGAATATCTAAGTCAAGAATATCGTTGACCAGAATATCGACCTTAAGGTAAGTAATATATCTTTTTTTAATATCGAAGTAATTAATATCGAAGTAAGTAATATCGTTAGCAAAAATAATGTTGTCAATAATATCGATATTTTTATTAGTGCTATGTATTTTAGTATGTATTTCAAATGTATATTAAACTTTTTATGTATTTTCATTATTTTTAAATATATGTATTAAATGTTTAGAAATTAGTACTTTTTATAAGTACGTTTTGCGTTTTAGTATCAGAGCGGGTTGTGGGTTTATACGGGAATAGGGTGGGACGTAATTTAATTAATTAATTAATTAATATGTTTTTATTTATTGTTATTGCTTATTAATGTATTGTTAATTAATTATGATTTGGTCATTAATTTTTATTAATTGATTAATTGATAATTTAATTAATTATGTGATTTTTTTGTGTAGCAGGTTGTGGGTTTATAGGGGAATAGGGTGGGAAGTAATTTAAATATAATTAATTAATTAATATGTTTTTATTTATTGTTATTGATTTATGATTTATTGTTAATTAATTTGGCATTGCTAATTTATTTTTATTAATTGATTAATTGATAATTACATTAATTGTGTTTTTTATGTGTAGTGTGTTGGGTGTTTATGGGGGAATAGTGTGGGAAGTAATTTAATGTTATTTGGGTGAATATTAATTTACTTTTATTGGTATTTATTAATACTTTTTTGTTAATTAATTAATTAATATGTTATTTATTTTACAAAAATATTTAATTCATAAGTATGTTAATTTAACCCCTACGCTATCCTACATTTTCCACAATGTTACTCTCACTGGAGTTGGAATAGTAATTTTAAACCCTACACTATGCAACACTTTCCCTTCTGTTGCACTCACTGGAGTGGGAATAGTAATTTTTACCCCTACGCTAGCCAACACTTTCCCTACTGTTGCACTCACTGGAGTTGGAATAGTAATTTTTACCCCTAAGCTATCCAACATTTTTCCTTCTGTTGCACTCACTGGAGAAGGAATAGTAATTGTTACCCCTACACTATCCAACACTTTCCCTACTGTTGCACTCACTGGAGTGGGAATAGTAATTTTTACCCCTATGCTATCCAACGCTTTCCCTACTGTTGCACTCACTGGAGTGGGAATAGTAATTTTTACCCCTACACTATCCAACGCTTTCCCTACTGTTGCACTCCCTGGAGTGGGAATAGTAATTTTTACCCCTACGCTATCCAACACTTTCCCTACTGTTGCACTCCAAGGAGTGTGAATAGTAATGTTATTCCCTCCGCTATCTAATATTTTTTGTATTATTTTGGCTAATGTAGTATATATTTAATTTTAAAAAGAGTAAAAATAATTTAAATTTTTTAGATTTGTTACATATATTTATTTCATTTTTATTTATTTTATTGTTTTATGTGTATAGATGTATTTATAATGTGTAAGATTTTTTTAACAATTTATACGTTTTAAAATAATTATTGAAACATAATAATAAGTAAGTATACATTATATATTATATGTATATGCGGGTCCACTCAGCCTTTCATCCATCTGAGGTCAATAAAATGAGTACCATTGAGTTGGGTAACAATAAACATCTGTTATTCAGCGCCAGGACACCTACGGGTAATTGTGCGCTTTACAACTACACCTGTATGGTATGTTATGTTTCTTGCTGCAATATTTCTGTAGGTCGATATTCTGACCTTCGATATTCTGTCAGTGATTCGATATACAGACAGCTGAATTAATACTAACATGAAGCAGAGAAAGAGCTTAGTTATGTTTTCCACTGAAAGACAAGGTGTTATAACTTTGACAAGAGAGCTCAAATTAAGGCAGAGTGTATTAGTGAGACTGAGCAGGTCAAAACTTTCTTTAACTGGGTAATTGTCTGTACTAAGGATCTAGCACAAAAAATTACTTTGCATTTATGTCTGACGCGGATGACTAGTACAACTCATTATGCATCAGCCACGAAGTATTATGCATATTGCAATATATGTATTACCATTTAAAGAAACTGGGACTCACCCTGAAACGTGGCATTTCAACAGAATGTTTTAACACCACAGGATTGAAAGCAATAGGGGCCAAATTATCAAGACAGGCGATAAAATTATTGCCGCTTTAGCGGCAGAAAACTGCAGCTAAAATGGCGATAAAGGGCTTGATAATATGCTTGATGGAATTCCAATTGAAGCTCAGGTTAGATGTGAAGGACGTCTAACATGGGCTTCAATTGGAATTCCATAGAGCATATTATCAAGCCCATTATCGCCCCTTTAGTGGGAGTTTTCTGCTGCTAAAGCGGTGATAATTTTAACGCCGTGCTTGATAAAATGCCCCTAAATACTTTAATACATCTCCGAGGAGCTATGATTAATTTCAGATGCAGGTCAAGACCGAGTGTGGTATGCAAAATGGTTTTGTAAAGTGGAGTGATGGTCCCAGCTATCGTAACCTAAAGCAGAATGTTGCATTTATCTCTGACGTTGGGAGCTGCAATGAATCCCCAAATGCTCGCGATGTCAAGCAAAATACATGCTGCTCTTGTGTAGAGCTCTCCCTCATGCCTTCTGTTTTTCTGGACCCTTATTTCATAACTCATTCAAATCTGCTGTTTGTTATCTTAATTTTCATATCCACTGAAATCCACATTCTAAACATTATTCATAATAACGTATGATTGAAATGTATGCATAGCTTCTAAGATGAAACTGTCTTAATGATTAATGCACACCTCTACATATTGATCGCAGTCCTCTCATATCCCACGTGTTACTGTAATTGTTTTAAAGGCGGGTCGGAGGATTAATCTTTAGCCCTCATTATTCTTTCTGTCCTTGGCACCTCATGTACCCACTACTCATGCAACGGATTGGCGGGCTCGACAAGTAAAATCTGCTAAGGCTGGTAAGTGATGTGCTAACAAGGTCAGGCGACGAGAGCTTCTGTCTTCCTGAGATCGCACACACGCGAGAAAAAATGCATTGCCGCCATTCACGCTCACCAGCCACTTTTGAGGCAGTACAGCAGACCATCTGCGAGCAATAGGCTCTGCCCCCAGCTTTAGCATGTCTCTAGCAGAAATGTTGCAAAAGTAATACCTTACAATAGAAAAAGGAATTAGTGTGTGGGTTTCGATCTGCAAAAGGTAAGTCATAGATCAAGGGTGTCACAAGCAATATACCAGGGGTCGCAAACTGTCAGGGTTTGCAGCTGCGACCTGAGGTGACCCCTGAATAATATTCATGCTTGGGTTATTCAGCGCCAGGACACCTACGGGTAATCGTGCGCTTTACAAATACACCTGTTATGGTCACTAGTTATTTTCCTCAGAATGGGAAATAACCCAAGGATCCAGGATTACAAGAGCACATTCTGTGTGTTTTTACTAGGCCTGGGCTAAAATTTCGTTCCGTTTGCGGAAATTGCGATAATTTGACATTTTCGCGTTCCGCGGAAAGCGCGAAAATGTCAACATTTCCGCATTCCACAGCTTAGCGATAATTTGGTTCTTGCTCGCGCTGTAAAATAATACATTCTCGCGCGCGCGCGATCGCCTTACCTGTATCCCTGCGTTCGCCGACAAGTTTTCTTGATCCGGTCGCGTTCTCCATGAGATGTTGTATTGTTTTTAGCCATTTGCGCTGTCTCGCGACAGTTCGCGCCCGCAGTGACGTCATGCATCGCGCGATCACGTCTTTCTTCTCGCGATCATGCACCGCGAGACAACTGAAAACAAGATGGCCGCGCCCGCGAGCAACCACATGGGTAAGTTGGCGAGCCGCAACCATGCAGATAATCTCGCGAACATGCAGGAAAAAAACTTCTGCATCTTCGCGATATTTCCGCGTGTTTGCGATAATTTTTAACATTTTCGCGATAATTTGCGAAACTGGATTTCGCAAATTCCGCCCACCCCTAGTTTTGACCCATTCTGGGAAAATAATGGCCACTCATTTGCATTCTTGAGTGCAGTAGCTGTGTTCTGGGCTGTGGAGCGGGTGGCGGGAAAGTGTTGGGAGACCCAGAAGTTAAGGAGAGAGGTGTTGTTTTCTGAATACCACATGCAGCAGGAGGAAGGCTGGCAAAAGTCGAACGCAGCCACTGCCTGCAGCCTTGGCAGCTTCTTTGCCACATCCTGAAATGGTTTCTCCATTATATGTGGGTCAAGTAATTCCAGGACCAGAGACGCCATAAAAACTGTAATGGCCTAGAACAGCATCCCCCAGCTCACAATTATTGCTGCAGTACATGACGTCTGCATTCCACAGGTTTATTGACAATATTTTCTTAATTTCATTTTGCTACTTTTGAGAAATATATGAATCACAAATTCAAATATATTGTATGACAAGATGGAAACTATTAATGCTAAAAAACGTAATGACATCTAAACAAATATAAGCATTTATTACCTATTAAATGTTGACATTTCCTTACCCAGTTCATGATAAAAAATGTTCTAATTCTAGGAGTAAAACACAGAAAAATGTCATATCTAGCCAGTACACATATTTAAAGTATAAGTATAAGATCACAAGCTGCTTTGACTTTAGAAACTAAGCAACAGCATCCAATTGTTCAACTTTTTATTTTATGTAATCCCACAAGCAACAATGAATACATATGCTATGGTTGAAAGTGGTTGTTACACCAAGCCCTGCTCAACTTGCCACTAAGAAATAGGTGATCTAACCTCAGATAAACATATTGGGTTTGACTCATAAACTGCATTTTGTAGTAAACAAAGTAGTATTAAAATTCACAAGTCTACGGATGGAAGTTTCCACCTCCAACTGACCTATCATTTTTAAGAGGAGACGTCCACCCAGGTAAGTTTACTACTTAATAAAAAATGTGGGTGAAACGGGGTGAGTGGCCGTAAACTGGAGGAAACTTACTACAAAATAGGAGCAGTTTAGTGAGGGACATGTAGGGCTTTAGAGCAGGACACATTAATACAAACACCCACTGAAAAAAGAATAAGAACATTCCTATTCACAAACTACACTTCCAAAGTTACTACAGCCCAAAAGGCCAAACAGTTGTAAATGTTCTCCAGCCTAGCCTTGGAGTAAGTCTAGCACCATGCATGGCCATTCACAGGTACTGTAGTATACTCCCATAGAAAATAATGGAGGCTGGGCCTTAAAATAACACATCAATAGTATTTTTCTTTAAATAATGAAATTTTGGGGGGCGTGGCCATGAGCGTCAAGATGCCGGTCGCACTTTAAGAGTGCTCTGGACCCCTCCGTCATCTGCTCCTAATCCACCACCATCGGGCTATCCTTGAACCTCAGACCTGTTTGCCTGAATGCCCCGGGCTCTGGAATCCTGTTTGGAGGCAGCACTGAAAGCCTTTGAGCATCGCAATCAGCCTTTGCACCGGGTGCCGGCCTCATGGCAAAACTAAGATGGCGGCCCTGCGGAGGCCCTGCGGCGGCCCTGCGGCGGTGAGCGGCGGTGAGCTCCTGGTCTGACTTGAGCCTTGAGCCCCGGAGCTGTCTTGAACCCCAGAGCTGCCTGCTGTGGGGTGTGGACAGTGGGTCTCTGAGAGGCTGCTCACACCATCCGGATCACCCCTGTGGTGCCGGAAACCCCCCAGCCTTTTAACGCTGGTGAGTACCTGACTGCCTGGGAAGCTGGAGGCGGCCTGACGAGGCCCTGTGTGCCGAGCATCAGAGGGGGTCCTGCGGTGCTGGAGGTGGGGCCACGCGATCGGCTGTCGGTCGGGTGGCAGCACGGAGCGGTGCTTTTGCCCCTACCCCCCGCTGGTGCATTGCCCGAGCCGCGCTTGCCTTGGCCCTGGCTGAGCGCCAGGTTTGAGCCTTGATCTGGGAGTGGCGGCTCTGAGGACTGGACTCGTGCACTGGCTGGAGGCGGTAAATTTGTGATGCCCTCGGCTGTTGGTCGGACAGTGGCAGGAGGGATGTGAGGCCCTTTCACACCCTGTGACATCTCCCTGCACATCAGCGACAGCCTCTGTGACATTGGCACCCTGAGGCGCGCGATCGGCCGTCGGTCAGGCGACAGTGCGGAAGGGTGCCTCGGCCTGATGTACCTCTGGGACCCTGCCCTCGAGGGGTTTGCTTTGGCCCTGGCTGGGTGCTGGGCCCGGGTCCTGGTTTGGCTACCCGGCTCGGGGGGTCAGGCTATGTGCCGACTGAGAGCTGTTGCTTCCGTAGCGCCTTCGGCTGTCGATCGGGCAGCAGCGCTGGAGGTGTGAGGCCCCCTTCTCTCCCCCTTGTGGCATCTTGCAGGAGCTGGACTGGTCATAAGCCCTTCTTCTGGCACCAGGGCCCTCCGGAAGACTGCCTACTATCACGCATAACAGGTGTGGAGATGAGGAGCGGGGCTGGCCACTAACTTTGCTCTCTTGGCCTACCTTGGGTGGTGGAGGCTCAGCCGTCGATCCAGGTGGCAGGAGGACTGTCTCCTTCCAGGCTGAGGGGGCACCACCCTTACTGCGACCTGAGGCCCTGGTGGTGCGGGGTTCCCTCTGCCCTCTGGATGGGCCGGTGGGCCAGGTCTCCTTAATACTGTGGTCGCAGCCTCATATCTCATGCTCTCCCCCCTGGTGCACGGGTGACGTGTGGGGGGTTCCTCAGCCACTAGTTCGAGCAGCGTGGCATCCTAGGCGACGGCTTCCTCTCTTGTGGGCTGCTGTGGATCTGCTGCTCGGGGTGGCTGGAGCCGCCTTGGAGAAGTCTCGGCCACCATATCGGGTGATGCCAGTGGGGAGCCTTGTGGGCTCTTCTGCCCCCCGGCCCTCTGGATGGCCCTCTCCACACAAGACCGGGATTGTGCCCCATCCCTCGCCTGGGCCATTCCTTGAGACCTGGTCTGGATGTTGACCCGTTCCGCCTCTGAGATACCTCATAACCGAAGTCTTGAGCGAAGGTGCGGATGACCCTGCTGGAAGGGGGTGGTGGCTGTTGAGCAGCCAGTGGAGGGACATGGAGCGACCCAGCCCTCCTTCCCACATCGGATCTGGATCTTCCACCTTGCTGGACGACGCCCATGGGTAGAGACAAACCAGCAAAAGCCCCCATCACCCAGACTAAAATAGACTGGTTCACTACCACAGACTCCGGGGCGACTGGGAGACCAACGGACAAAGACGCCCCACCTGCTGCGGACTTGTCCGCCATCCTTCAGGCTATTCACGCCTCGCAATCCTCAGTGGAGGGCAAGATTGCCGAAGTCCGGGTTGACGTGGCCCTTCACCGGCAGGACCTTCGAAATGCCATGGCCCGGATTAAAGAAACTAAGTCTCGTATACCCACCGTGGAGGATGAGGTCCAGCAGCTCCAGAGTCAGGTTGCTCATCTCCAGTCTCACACACAGGAGCTTTATCGATGGGCTGAGGATGCCGAAAACAGATCCCGTCGCAACAACCTTCACCTGGTGGGATTTCCAGAGGGTGCGGAGCTGGGCCGGACGGCAGACTTCGTGGAGCGATTGTTGCGCTCATGGATGCCCGAAGGCTCCCTCTCCCCTTGGTTCGCAATTGAACAGGTGCACCGTTCACGTGCCCCTAAGCCACCGCCAGGCGCACCTCACAGACCGATCATAATCCGGATCCTCAATTTTAAAGAGCGCGACTCTGTCCTGGCCGAGGCCCGTAAGCAGCAACACTTCAAATATGAAAAATAAATGATAATGATCTTTCCTGACTATACACGTGAGGTCCAGGGTCAGCGTCGCTCGTTTGGGGAAGTCAAGCAGAAGCTATGTGCTCTTAACAAACAATACCGGCTCCTCTTCCCGGCCCCCCTGCGAGTTGTGTTTTCAAACAGAACCCTCTTTGACACCCCTGAGGAGGCATGAACATGGGCAATGGAGAAACGCTCCCTGCAGACCGGTACTCGAAATCCGTCACCCACGAGCACCGCTGAAGGTGCCCGCCGGGAGGTCCCTGCTCCCCGACCGCAGCGCAACCTTTCGCGCAGGCGACGGGGTCAGAGGCGGGCCCGTTTAGATTCACCATTGGGCCCCTCCCACCAGCAGACACCTGGGGCACTCACCGGGGGCTCCCTGATCGTGTGGCGCTCTGGCTCCTCCAGCCGCTTGGACCCTGGGGGTGCCTCCCCTTGACTGTCACTGTTGGACCTACCTGACACGGATCTCTCTCGCAGTCCGAAACTTCTCACAGGTCCCACTTGAATCCACCTTTACCTTCCGGCTGCAACCGGCTCCATGACCAGGAGTCCCACATCAGCTCATCGTTACTTCAATTCCCGATGGACACAGCTATGCGCATCCTACTATAAGGAGGGGTCGTCCACGATTCCCCATTCCCAAGCGTTATAATTTGGTTCTCTCTTAGTTCTCTACTGTTAGGGAGACAGGTGCATCCATTCCTGAAGTATTGGGTGGGTGGATGGGTTGGGTTGGGGGGGCCTGTTGTCCCAACTTGTATTGGTTGTTTTCTTTGTTTATTGTACCAGCACTTCTCTTCAGCTGCGAAGCGAGCGCCCGGAGCCCGACATTGTAGACTTACGCCAACTATCCCGCATGCATACACCGCTTCGCCCGCATCCACTGTTCACGCTGGGTGTACGGCCCTCCACTCAGCCTCCCCATGGCTGCCAACTACACCGAGATGGCGTCGCTCCATATCATGTCCTGGAATGTTAATGGCCTCTTTTTTATAAAATTAAGCGCACGGCAGTCCTGCTGTATGCCCAGCGTCATACTGTGGATATATTGATGCTCCAGGAGACCCACCTGGTGGGCAATCACTGACCCCTTCCTTGCGCGCTATGGTTATGGTGGAATCTGGCACTCTGGCTTTACCCGGGGATCACGAGGGGTGGCTGTTCTGTTGCGCCGTGCTCTCCCATTTGTGGCACGTAAAGTAACCCATGACCCTGAGGGCTGCTTCGTCATCTTGGAGGGGAACCTTGGAGATCGGCCTCTGAACCTCATCAATGTCTACTCCCCCCCTCCCTGCTGTCCCCCACACTCCAGCGTCTCACTACACTAGTGGCTGCCTTGCCCTTGGACACAACCATCATTGGGAGAGACTTCAATGCAGTTATGGACCCCAGCCTTGACACTGCTGAGGCTCCTGCCATCTCCTGCCATCACCTGAGTTGCTCAGTCTACCCTCCTGTTGAATTGAGCCAATGCTCTGGGCCTCGGGGATGCCTGGAGGCTCTGGCACCCGACAACTTGCATGTACACCCACACTTCGGCTTCCCACCACACCCATGCTCGGCTGGACTATATCTTCCTGCCGGCCTTGGACTGTCAGACATTTCAAACCGTTAATATTCTTCCCAGGGGATTATCGGATCATTCCCCGGTGGCGGTACAGATGGACAGCCTTCCGACGTCTGCGCGCCTGATATGGCGAATAAATGCCTGGTTCCTCCACGACAAGGAATTCAGGAAGCAGATAGGAGACGAGCTTCGTCATTACTTCTCCACTAATCAGGGATCGGTTTCCTCTCCTGGCACCCTGTGGGAGGCCTGTAAGGCCACCATTGGAAGCTTTGCCAAAGGCGAACTCAAACTCCAACAGGCAAAACAAGACTCCCGACTCACACTTCTGGAGGCCCAAGCCGTCCTACTTGAGACTCAACCTCCGCCGGAGAGAACTGAGGCCCAGGATAGGAGACTGGCATTTCTGAGGAAAGAGATTAAGCAGACCTCCCTGGAGCCACTAAGCAGCTGTGGAGATCATTGGTAGCACGACTCTATGGGTGGGGTGACATAAATGGAAAGCTCTTGCATCGCTTAGCTACTTATCCTATGGCCAACCATATCATCCCTGAGGTGATTGACTCAGATGGAATGGTCCAGCGGACTCCCGTGGTGGTGGCCCAGTGCTTCGCCACATACTACGTTACCCTCTACTCTGTGCAGCCCCCCAATCTCTCGCTACCTGAACTTCTCCAGTGCAAACAACTCCACCTCCCACGGCTTAGTGAATCCAAGTCGGAAGATCTAGATCTTCCGCTCGCTCCTGAAGAGATCAATGACGCCATTGCATGCATGGCCACGGGCAACACACCGGGGCCAGACGGGCTCCCGCAAGAGTTCTATGAATCCTATTGGGATACGCTGGTCCCCCATCTCCTGAGGGTGTATCAGGAGGCGGCTGATCATGGCACTTTCCGTCCCGAGACGGACTTGGCCACTGTCGTGGTGATCCCGAAGTCTCAGCCTCCTTCGACACATTGTTCTGACTACCGCCTAATCTCTTTAATCAACACAGAGCTCAAAATATTTGTCTCGATCCTGGCTAACTTCATGCGTCCTTATCTGGATCAGCTGGTTTACCCAGACGAGTGCAGATTCATGCCCTCCAGGGGAACCAGACACTGCCTTAGATGTCTCCACCTCGCTCTTGTGAATTGACAACAGTTGATTCCCTATCTATCTCTTCTTCTCGTGGACTTCGAGAAAGCATTTGATTCGGTGGATTGGCGTCACCTAGAGGCAGTGTTGACGGTAATGGGTTTTGGTATCTCCTTCTGTAACCTGGTCAAGACGCTATACTGTACACCATGGGCCCAGGTTCTGGTTAATGGAGCTCTATCTTGCCCCTTTCACATCAAATCGAGGCACGAGGCAGGGATGCCCCCTTTCGCCCCTACTCTTTGCGTTAGCGATGGAGCCCTTTGCATGTCTTTTTCGCAATGATCCACTCCTCGCGGGATGGAGATGGCCTGGCTTGGAAGAGGACAAGATTGCCCTTTACGCCAACGAAGTTCTGATATTCCTATCAGACCCAGCCCGATCGGGCCCTCAGTGCCTCCGGGCCCTGCTTCTCTTTGAGCGAATCTCTGGCCTCCGATTGAACTTGGCCAAGTCTGTTCTGGTCCATCTCCATCTTTCAAGGGAGTGCTTTGATTGACAGTCGTCGATACCCCTTTGGCGACAGTCATTCAAATACTTGGGGATCTGGGTGGCCCTTCTTCCTGACCTTGCCTGGTCCCTCAATGGATGTAACCCCACTTGTGAAACGGGTACGTGCTGACCTCCTTAAATGGCAAACGCTGCCCTTGAATCCTATGGGCAGAATAGCTCTTTTTAAAATGATGATTCTGCCCAGGTTTCTTTATATGCTTCAGAACACGCCCCTTTCCTTCGCACGGTTGTGGTTTCGGGAGATGGACAGCTTAGCCACCAAGTTTTTATGGGGCAGTCGTAGACCGAGACTGACTCTCACCCAATGCCGGATCCCACCCTTTGATGGCGTCCTGGGACTGATGAACTTATATCTTTACTATTTAGCGACCCGGCTCCTTACTGTACATGATAGATTCAATGGCGGCTGGTCAGACCTGGCGTACCGCATGGAACTCCATAACTTGGGTTTATCCACCATTCAGGGAATGTTGTACGGAGCACCGTCCCCCAGACCTTGCCTGAGGTCACGCGTGGGGTGCTTTTGGCCCAGCGGGCCTCTCTGCGCCACACCCAATGGTCGGATAAACTGACCTGATACACCCCACTGTGGTGTGGAACGTGACTCCGGGAAGTGGCCAATCTCTCCGGTTTTAGAGCGTAGGATCTCATTGGGATATCTTAGCTTGGGACGTCTAGAGGGGGAGCCATATGCCCACCTTTCAGGAAATGCAGACCCGATATTGCCTTCACACCTCCCAGTTTTACCGCTATCTGCTGCTGCGCCATGCCCTTCACTCTCATATTCCAGAAGACACCTCCTTGCCCAAATATAGTCCACCGGAGGCCCAGGTCATGACTGGTAACCTGGGAGAGGGTGGGATCTCCCGCATCTATTGGTCGGTCACGAATAACACTTCCAACTCCCTATCTCACCTTAGGAACAAATGGGAGGGCTGGCTTGGATCCCTGGATGACGCTGATTGGCGCGACGCTTTGATGGCCCCTAAAACAGTCACAGCCTCAGCAAGGCTTCGACTGGTTCAAATATACTATTTGCATGCTTCCTACCTCACGCCGCTGCGTCTCCACCGCGCTGGGCTCTGACCTGATGCATCCTGTCCCTGCTGCGAATACCCCCAGGCTGATTTTTATCACATGGTATGGCTTTGTCCCGTAATCATGCTCTACAGGGAGTCAATAACGGGGGAGCTCACTGAAGTTTTGGGTTGGGAGTTTCCCCTTAGTCCAATGAAGGTGCTCTTGGGCATTACCGAGGGAATGGATGGTTCCAGGACTGAAAAAATCTTTTTAAACACAGCTATGAGGGTGGCCAGCTGGCTGAACTCGACTGCACCTACCATGGCGCGTTGGCGCAGGGGGGTGGACTGGTGCGCTGCACAGGAGCGGCCCCTGTATAGGCCAGAGGATGCCCGAAGAAGTTTTGCAGAATGTGGGGCAAATGGGTTGGGGTGGTAGAGGATTAACAACTTCAGAGGATCACCTCTGGGTTGGGGCGAATGTGGTGCTATTTTCTTCTGGCCTGTCGGACTCTGTATACTGGTGTAATATTCTCCTGTTCTTATTTTGCACTGTCGAATGTATCATTGGCTGGTATTGTTTTCTTTCGTCATTTCTCATAAAGTCAATAAAATTGATTATAAAAACAAAATGACATTTTAAAAAAGATATATTATATTTAAATGTACATGTTTTATAATTTAAGAAAATAACAAAGTTATCTCAAAAATATTCAACTGTTATATTTCAATTAAAATATCAACTCATTTAAACTAATTAAAACAACTTGTATACCATTGTAATGTACATTCAATAAATAATAAAACAATTATGCAAAACATCAGTTGCAGGATTGAAATATAAATGCTACAGTGGAATTATTGATTTGCAAATATTGAGATAAGATATGTTTTCAAATATTTCTTTTAACTAGGAACAATTAAAGACTTTCAAGAGAACTCCCTTGACAGGTGCTCCCAAATTATAATTTTTTCACAAACATGGCAAAGAGAACTATAGATGAAATTGTCTAGTGTTAAGTGATGGAAAGAGTCTTGCAATCACTGCAGAATCTCTCAAGATACTCAGGGTCAGATTAATCAGGTTTTTAGTCGCCTTCCGCCATGCAAGGGAGCGAAATGTTGACGCAAAACCTAAGTGAGATTTATCAATTCACACAGGGCCAACTTGCGTGGCCCTGCGTGGCTTGATAAATCAATTTTAATGCATGGCAGCGCCAATCACTGCCTTGCGTTGCTCCACAGCAAGGGTATGTTCTATGGATGGAGTATGGGTGTTCCCACGCATACACCCATGGATTTTTGCATATTCCCAGATTTACCGTTAGTGGTAGACCTGGGAATCCGTCAAAATGCTACACCTCCCCGGGTGAGACGTGTGGTGGAGAAATATCTTCATTTCTCCTCATAGTTTCCTTTTTCTACATGCAGCACACGGACAAAAAAGGAAAATGCCTCTCAGGATTTTTTTTTGTGCAGAAAGTTGTCGCTTCCTGCACAAAAGCAGTTCAGCCTACAACGCAGGCCTCCTTGCAAATAACGCAGGGGGCCTGCATTGGCCATAGTCAGCCAAAAGTGCACCAGCACTAGGTAAGGACAAGAATGTGCCGTATAATGGCAGATATGGCACATTCTTGCCCTTTCACGCAGCGCAGCAAGGTGGTTTGCTGTGCTGCGCTGCAACAAAGAGTGATAAATCTCCCCCTCAATTCTGACACCACTCAAACCATAGGCACACCAAATGTAGTGTTCACAACCCTATTCTTAATGTAACAGATGAAGTCACAAATGTTGCAAATCAATTTATAGATGAAATTGCTTATCAAATTACAACCAAATGGATATGAATTTAGTGCCAATAATTGGTTTGATTATTTGTTGCTCTTTAATAAAAATGTTGTTTAATGTATTGTTATTTATTTTTATAAATACTGTAAGGTGATAATCATTGCATTTGGAGTGCGAGGGACGGCTTACCGCTGTTGTGCAAGTAAACGATTGCGCACCTAACCATTACTTAAGAATATCAGTGTTTCTTTCAAACGTATTTATAACTCTACTACACTTTAAATGCGTTTTTAGATGAAATTATGAGATTTTTTAAACATAATTGAGGTGTTATAACTAAAGTGAAGTTTCATCTAGAGATCTCAACTGGTGGAAGTAGCAAAATATGTGGGTGAAAGACCCAAGAATATCGTGCAGGAATCGGTGTGGAAATTTCTGCATGTTCTCCCCCAAACTCTCAAAATGGAGAGAAAGGAAACGTAACGTGTGCGTTCTCCTCGTCTGCGCGCTGTAAGCAGCAGGTGCAAAAGCAATGCCATACCTAATGTAAATCGGGGGAGGGGGTGGTTTGACCTGTGGCGACTGGCGGACGCATCGCGGCAGTGTGTAAGAGCGCGTGGTAAGAGCGCGACCCCCAATACACGTGGAGTCCGGGGCGCCCCATTGAGGGCACGCACGTAAGACGACGGCACGCAGCCACGCGCTAGTCGCACTTGTGACATCAGGGAAAATATGCTTCATGCCTGCTGAATTCATCATTGTATATTGTAGTATTAAAGAGAAAAATCTTAAACGCTTTCAGTAACCTGCTGGTTCTAAAAAGCGATCACACGCGTCTATAATAACATTCTCTGAACAGCTCCATTAACCTAACTATCCGTACTTATTACTTTGTTCTTGTACACAGCAGTAAGCTAATGAAAGCACACCTCTTTACTGTAAGTCATTCAGGGCTTTTATAAAATGCACTGAAGCGAATTAAATAGCGGAGGTGTGAACCTGTAATTCTTTGGAGTCTCATAAACACTTTGGGGCAGATTTACAAGCCTCTTCCGCTATTTTTGCGTCACTTTTAACATGTTAAAAGTGACGCAAAAGTGGCGCAAGGGGCATCTAAATCTGCCCCTTTGATCTCATTATTCAACACCTGAAATCCTCCCTATGCTTTCCAATTTGTTTGAGCTTGGCAATCATGTTGTATTTGTCTAAATGACTTTTTTTTCTTGGTGTGAAGTGTACGAATGAAGACCCAAGGCCGGCGCTGCAGCTCTTACCATTATTGTGAGTATTTCTAGATGCAATATGGCATAAATGCCTCATTCTCTTTTACACCAAAAAGTAGAGGGCGGAAGAAAATGCTTCACTTTATGAGGAGGGCGTGCTAGCTAACGCGCCCTACAGTAGGGAACTTCGGATCCACGTTGTTTTTACAATGTGTTTACAACGTGCTCATTTGTGTTTATTTCATGCACGTGGAAACTTTCCTAATCCACCCAGTAAGGATGTATTATGCCTTTCAATCCAAAAACTTTGCTGTTATTCACTAAACATCATCTTATGCATGTTATATAGCAGAAGTTGGCCTCGTGCACAAGGTTCGATGCACTGAAATAATTATAAATGTGGAAACACTCATGTAAATAGTGGAAATACGGTAACACAGGAGTCTACGTTGTGAAACCAAGGAAAGGTGAGTCTTCTATATGTGCTGGTGCTACTGTCCAGTTCGAACTTCAAATAGTGTCACAAGGTGAACAGAGTCTCGGCAGAGAATGTCCCGGTGTTCCGCAAACGATCAGCCAAGATGAAAGTGAAAGGATGGGGGGCGTGGCTTGGACGCCGATTAAGATGGCCGCCTAGTTCCGGAGCTCCGCCGCACCGGGATGGACCCGGATTGATTATACCAGTTTCCAGCCTCTTTTCTCAGCGCCGCAGAGACGGTCCAGCTTGCAGAACGGGATGTGCACCTGGGGAGCCAAGGGTGATCCCTCTTGCGTCCAAAACACGCTATCTTCGTCGCGTTGAATGCGCTCCTCAGAACGCCCGCCATTTTGCCTCCTCAGCAGCGCTCGTCTGTAACCAGCGCGCGCACCTGGAACAGCAGTTTTTTTCTTTTTTTTTTCTTCCCTGTTTTCAGACGCGCTCTGCTTTCCAGGACAATGTGGAGTAACTCCTATTTCCTAATCGCTTCTCAAGGAGCAGCTGTGTGAAGAGCTCATTGCAACTTCCCTGGTAGGTGAATATCTCTGTGGTTTTGAGCTGTTCCCCGAGGATTACATGATTACATGTCTACTTTAATCCTTCAGAGAATGACTTCACTTATTTTTCTACGCTTTTTGTGACGCTTGGAGATGGATTTTAAACCAGGGGCTCTTTCTCTATGACTTACATGTAATCTTGAGGATACCTCTGCCAAGCCTTATGTGGTCTAAACGTGGTATTGGACATCCATATTTAATTGCTTACTATGTGTGGAAACACCTCCTAATATTCGCTCACATCATTTTCAACCCCGGAGTTTTTCAATGACCTTTCCAAGTCTCCTCTATCATTTCGGATAATCGCTGGGCTATTTGGTTCTGGTCTGGTCATGTAGGCACATTGATAACCCCTGCCTCTGAACCCAGATTGTTTGTGTTGGCCTGCTTATTTGACTTTCGCTCACTATCATTGGCACGTCTCCAGCTTCTATGGGCAAACTTCGCAATCCGAAGTTTGTCTTTGTGCCTTCGAAGGCTCCGCCTTCCTCTGCCTCCTCCTCACCATCAGGCCCTTCTCCTCAGTCTCCTTCCACAGAGCAAATGGCGACAGCAGGTCCCTCCCGCTCTTCTTCAGCACAATCTTCTTCCAGTAAGTCTTCTCCTCCTGCCTCCTTACCTAAGCGCATGAAGCCGGACGCCTCTCCTCCTCCTCCTGAGTCATCTCCACCCCCTATCTCTATGGAGTTGATACTTGAGGAGATTCGCGCCTTGCGCCCATTCGTGGAGGAGACCAACGCTAAGATGCAGCTTTTTGAGGACAAATGGTCAACTATGGAGGCCCGTGTTTCTTCTGTGGAGCAGCAGGTTCCAGATATTCAGTCAAATTCCCATCGCATTTCCTCTTTGGAGAAGTCTCTTCTTGCCCTTCAGCAGCATACTGAGGATTTGGAGAACAGGAACAGGAGGAATAACCTGCGCGTTTATGGCCTACCGGAATCTTTGGAAGGGGATGATCCTGTCACGTTCTTCTCTTCTTTTCTCCTGAAGTTGTTAGACCTTCCTGCTACCACCTCTCTTAGCATCCAACGAGCCCACAGACTTGGTCCTCGTTCCTCCTCCTCCACCAAACCGCGGGGGGTCATTATCCTCTTTCTTAAATTTACTGACCTCCTCCTGATCCTCTCCACAGCTCGAGCGAAACGCCAAATTTCTTGGATGGGTCAGAGAGTCTATCTCTCTCAGGATGTCTCTGGTGCCACTGCTGCTAGAAGAAAAGAATTTCTGTCTCTTCGCGCTCCCCTACGTTCTATGGGTGCTAGGTATGGCCTTTTTCACCCCTGTACTTTCAAGGTAACTCACCAGAACAATACTTGGACTTTTCAAGACCCGGCTGAGCTCAAGAAATTCATCCACACTCAGACTAATGCTGGCATGGACACATCCAATCCTCCTACTGGTTGATTATTTACTTGATTGGTCTTTTTTCCTTACAGGTTCTTGCTGGAGTTTTTCCCTTCCTAGTTGATCCTCCTTTTATCTGATGTATTACATAACGGTTGTCGTTTGGGGTTTCTGTTTTTGCATTTAATTGTTTGTTTGTGTACTGTTTACCTTCCCATGATCCCTGCATAACATGTTTCTTTTTCCTTCCCCAGATTCTCTGTTTGACCAACCCTCGTGTAATCCTCTCCATACCATTTAGTCCGTCTTCCTCATAATCCGTCCTGTTGCGGTGAGTTGTTGCTCTCCGGCTCGGAGGGCTGTTCTTGTCGAATCCTCCCACACCCCATCGTCGTCATCTTCTCATCTCCCTTCCCCCTTCAGGTATGTTTCCTTCAGTCGTCCGTTTTGGATATGTACTGTATCTTCTTCTTCTCCTTTTTCTCGCCCCTCTCCTTCCTTTCCTCTCTTCTTGCTCTCTTTTTCACCATGTTCTTCGACTTTCTTTTGTCTTGCTCTTGTCTTTCCTCTGTTCGCTATTCTTCTTTGTGGCGTTTTTTGGTTTTACTCCTTTTTTCTCTGTTCCTGACACACTTTATTGTGATTTAATTTAAAGTTATTTCATGGAATGTGAAAGGTTTTATTAGCCCTATTAAGCGGCAGAGAGTGCTTTCCCATCTAGCCTCTTATACCCCTGACTTGGTTCTTTTGCAAGAGACTCATCTCTCTGAGGCGGAGTCTCTTAAGTTAAAAAGAGGTTGGGTGGGAACGGTTTTATTTTCTCCTACCTCTAACAAAAAGAATGGTGTGGCCATTTTGTGTCACAAGAAGTTGAAATGTAAAGTTCTCTTTCAAGAAAATGACACTGAGGGTCGTTGGGTCTTAGCTAAGTTGTTAATTAATTCTGTTTCCTTGACTGTTTTTAATGTATATGGCCCCACTCACCCTGATTGTAATTTTTGGCCTCTAATAACTTCTAAATGTTTCCAACACAGTGATTCTTTGTTCATTCTAGGGGGGGATTGTAATCAAATTGTTGATCCGTTTCTTGATCGCAAATCCTCTGCCCGCTTCACCCCCCACAAATCACATACACAATTCCTTGACACTATTTCCAAATCTCACCTTCTTGACTCTTGGAGACTGTTCCATCCTGACTCTTTAGACTACTCGTTCTTCTCACCCCCTCATGCCTCCTTCTCCCGGATTGACTATATATTCCTCTCTCAATCTCTCTCTCAAAATCTTCTTTCCTCATCTATAGAGCCGATAGTTATCTCAGACCATGCTCCTATTGTCTCCGTTTTTGATCTTCTTCCCCCTCACCCCAAATCCTCCCGCTGGCGCTTTAATAACTCTCTCCTCCTAGACCCCCTTTTTTCTTCTTCCTTCCTTTCCTTTGCCACAGAATTTTTCCTACTTAATTCTGATCCTTCTTTACCCCCTCATGTTATTTGGGACTCTTTCAAGGCTACGGCTCGCGGTTTTGTGATTGACTTTGTCTCAAAGAAAAAGAAATCTTATCTTAAGAAACAAAAAGACCTTCTCTCTCATATCAAATCCTTAGAACATAAATTTTACACTTCTTCTACTCCAACTGTTGTACCAGACCTTATACGTGCCAAACTCGAGTTCAACAAAATTTCTACTGACAATGCGTCCTCATTGCTTCTCCGCAGCAGCGCCCGCTACTACGGAGGTCGTAACAGGTCAGGTAAGCTTTTGGCCAACTATCTTAAGTCCCGCAAGGAGCGTAACCTGATTGATTCAATATACTCCAACGATAACCGTCTCCTCCACAAGGAAGAGGATATACTCGCCCAATTCCAGCAGTTCTACCAATCTCTTTATACCCCTGAATCCCCCCCTTCGGCTACTCTCATTCAATCCTACTTGGACAAAATTCCTGCCCCCTCTACCTCTCATCTTAATTTCCCTGATCTTGAGCTTGACCTCTCTCTCACCGAATTGGACAATGCCTTAACATCTCTAACCAAGGATAAATCTCCGGGTCCGGATGGTTTTTCTGTGGAATTTTATCTACATTTTTCAGATCTTTTGCTTCCCAAACTTCTCTCTCTTTTTCAATCCTTCTTCACCTCCGGCACGGCTTCTGGTACCTTTCACGAGGCTACCATCTGCTTAATACCCAAAGATGGTCGTGACCCGCAATTCTGTAAGAACTATCGCCCAATATCCCTCGTTAATGTAGATTATAAATTATTTGCTAAACTTCTTGCCCGACGTTTAGATTCTCTCCTCCCACACCTTATCGGTAAGGAACAATGCGGTTTCGTAAAGGGTAGGCTTACCTCAGATAACTCCCGTCTTTTTCTTAATGTTCTCAACAAAGTACCTTCTCTTAACTCCTCTCTAGCTGCTATATCAGTGGATGCCGAGAAGGCTTTTGATAGAGTAGATTGGTCCTTTATGTTCGCCTCCCTTCGTTGGCACGGCTTTGGCCCTAATTTTATCTCTCTTGTTTCTCTACTTTATTCCTCTCCTAAGGCGTCTGTATTAGTTAACGGCCGAACGTCCTCTTACTTTCCTTTGCAGCGTGGTGTCCGCCAGGGCTGTCCTCTCTCCCCTTTACTTTTTGTTCTGGCTTTAGAGCCGTTTCTCTCGTCCATTAGAAACAACATTTCTATTTCTGGCTTTCCTTATGGTAAAACCCACTTGAAACTCTCTGCGTATGCAGATGACATTCTTTTGTTTATTTCCGATCCTGACCAATCCATTCCGGCCTTATTAATTGAGTTTAACTCCTTTTCTCAAGTTTCTGGTTACAAGATCAATTCCGATAAAACTGAGATTCTCCCTCTTACTAAATTTTGTCTCCCTCACCAGTTTTCAGCTACCGGGTTTGCATGGAATCCCTCTAAAATTAAATACCTTGGAATCTGGTTCTCCAACTCCATTTCTTCGTCTATTCGGCTCAACTTCACTACCGTAGTATCCCGTATAGATAAGTTGCTCTCTTCTTGGAATCCCCTTTTTCTCTCCTGGTGGGGTCGGCTAGATTCGATCAAAATGATGATCTCTCCCATTCTCATATACATTCTTTCCATGCTCCCCGTTCATATCCCTGATGTCCATTTCAAACGCATAGATTCCTGTCTCTCTAAGTTTCTTTGGAATAATAAAAAATCGAGAATTGCGCTTACTGTCCTTCGTAAACCAAAGGCTAACGGCGGAGTCAACTTTCCAGATTTCCGTCTCTACCATAAATCCTTTTCTCTCCGTCAGGCTTCTAATTGGCTGGTACTCACGCCTTCCCCTCTAGCTCCTCTTTGGCTCTCCATTGAACGTTCACTCCTCTCTCCTTTTTCCCTTTCTGAAGTTGTACACTTCACTGCTAAGAATTTAACCACCCCTCTACCCCTGTTTAAACATACTACCTCTCTGCTACATGCTCTAGTCCGCTCGGACCCGATCTCTCGCGAATCTTTTTTGGCCTCCCCGATTTGGTACAACTCACTTATTCTCCTCCATAATCGCCCTATTTGCTGGACTGCGTGGAGATCTAAAGGGCTGATATGGGTTAACCAGCTTTTTGATGGCTTTCTCCCGTGTTCTTTTCCTCGGTTCCGACTCTTGTTTCACTGTCCTCAGTCTTTCTTCCATAGATTCTCTGTCCTAATGGCCATTATACTTGAGGTCTACTACTCTCTCCCCTTGTCACCCTCTTCTGTTTCCCAGTCCTCGCTTCTTCAGATTCTCTCTGCTCTTCCCAAAGCCTCTCTTATTTATAAGTTTTTCTCTTCCCCCAATCCGACTCGTCCAAAATCCAAATTGGAAATTGCTTGGGAACTTGATATGGGCTGTGAATGGTCTATAGTTGTTTGGGACAAGGTCTGGGTCAGATCCTTGAAAATCTCCGTTCTGCCTCTCTAACTCAGTCTATGTTCTTTCTATATCATAGACTTTATCTCTCTCCCCTCTCTATTTCTCGCTTCTCTCCTGATAAAGACTCTACCTGTTGGACCTGCTCTGCCCCTAATGCTGATCTGTATCATTTACTTTTTCTGTGTCCTTCTGCTCTAGCACTTTGGGATCAGGTGTGGTCTTATGTCTCTCGCTTCTTCTCTATCTCTATTCCGTATTCTATTCCTCTTCTTTTCTTAGGTAGTATCTCTGACGCTCTTGACATTCCTTCTAGTTCCTCAGGCCTATTAGATCTCATGTTGGCTCTGGCTTTCCAGCACATTACTTCCAACTGGAAGGATCTTTCTAAACTCACGATACAATGTTGGTGGAACTCCCTCTGTCACTATCACAGGCTTGATGTTCGCTTCGCTACTGCCTCCACTCCTACTCTCAACAGAGATCTATTCTGGTTGCCTCTCACAACTTATCTTGATTCTAAGGCTCTAAGCTCGAAGTCTGTTTCTCCTTTATCCTCTGAGAACTTCAAACCCCCATGAAGCACACCGGCTCTACCCTTCCTCTTTCTTTCTTCTTCTCTATTCTCTTTACCTTATTTATATTTACATTCTTATTCCCTGCCTTTCAAATATTCCCTACTCTTGCCTTATCTGTTCTCTCTATCTTATCTATCTTCTGTCCGACTATACCATTTACTCTTCACTAAGACGCCTCATATCTCCCCTTTCCTTTCTTTTCCCTTCTTTCCTTTCTCCTCCCCCTTCTCTCTCCTTTCCCCCCTTTCTTTTTCCTTTCGGTTCCCTTTAAAATTTTATAAAATGCTTTTCGTATTGTTTCCTCAGGTCCCTAAGGTTTTTGAGCTTATAATGACCCTGTAATATTTTTTCTCTCCTTTTGACTTTGTATGACAATGCTCTTAATATGACCTGTATTTGTCGTTCGCTATGTTTCTCTTCAAATAAAGCATTTCAAACATAAAAAAGAAAGTGAAAGGATGGACCTCATGTACAGCCCAAGCAAGGCCCAAAAATTGCTTTAATATATTGGATAGAAAAAGAAAGCGATTTCTTTCTGAAATGTTGTGCACTTCAACAACATAAGAGTTACATTTCCACAGCAAAAGAGAAAACAATTTTGTTATATGTATTAAGATGTAAATAGTGTTCTTCATTGGAAAAAGGCACGGGTCAATTAGAACAGAAAAATAGTTTCCATCGTTATTGATTACAGTTCCTTAATTGCTAGAACTACAATAATGAGCATTTGTTTTTGTTTTTTAGAGTTTTATATAGCACAAACTAGACCTGAAGATATGAGAGTGCTTTACATGAGCAGTAAGAGATCTCAGGTTTTGCTAAGTTGCGCATAATGGGCAGTATAGGGAACCAGTGAATTAAATAGGAAATAAATAATAGACTGGAAGACTGAAGGATAAGTAAGATTCATTGTGTATGAAGATATGGTAGGAAAAGCCAAAGGAAGAAGTGTTTGATAGGGGATAGGTGAAACTCATAGAGTTCACTCAGCGGAATTCCTCAGAGTTACATAAAACTTTGCGAGATTCCATGGATTTTCGTGAGCTGGCAGAAGCGGCACACCGTGCTGACTTTTAGCACTGGGTGCTTGTTCTATGCTGCAAAATCAGTGTGATCAGCACCACGTGGCGCACCAGAGGGGGCTGCTTATTTGCTACAGCTCAAGTAGGTTTTCTATCCTACTGGCAGCTTTCTCACCACGTGTGGCATCTTTCTCACTGCAAATGGTCGTGATTGCCCACGACCGCATAGTTGAGAAAATCTCGCCGGGTGCTATCCTGGCACCCAAAAATTGCACTAGGGTATTGCAATTCTAACTCACTAACTTAACATTGGTGTGCCACACAAGAAAAGAAATTCCACCATGCGGTAGTTGGCAAAGTTTTGAAGGAACTCTGCATTACAAGGGGAGTGTGCAAAACTCTGCCAAGTCTGCCGGCAGAGCAAAATTTACAGTCCAGCTCTGGTATTTGCCCCTTCAAAGGGGCGTAGAGTAGGAGTAACAGAGGTTGCAAGACGGAGATTTGGGGCACAGTATTTGTTCATGTAGTTCATGTAGATTGTGTTGAGCACTATCAGACTATAAAGGCTGTTATTAGAGATAGGTTAATACAAATCTGTATGAGTGCCAATGACACAGAGCATGGTTATTGTTGTGAGCAGGACGGTGTGACCAACTGTGTCAAAAGCTGCGGAAAGATTAAGCAAGAGAAGAGACTCATCCACACAGCCTCTCAAAAGAGCCACTCACTCACCCATACAAACACTCACATACTCACACATCCACACAACCACTTACATACCCATTCACACATCCATACAACCACTCACACAGCCCCTCACTTGCCCGTACATCCAATCTCACAGACGCTCTCTCTTCCATATAGCCACTCCCAGACCAAGCCACTTAACAAAACACTGACTCAAATAGCCAATCAATCACCCATACGACCACTTACAAACCCAGCCACTCAACAATACAACATTCAGGCACTCACTCAGACACTCATGCAGTCACAACACACCCATTCACCCACCCTTACAGCCACTCACACAGCCACTCACTCACCAACCCATACAGCCGCTGACACACCCACTCACTCACCAATACAGCCACTCACACAGCCCCCAAGTCACCCACACAGCTACTCGGACACCCACTTATACATCCATACAGCCACTCACACACCTGTACAGTCACTCAGACAACCCCTCACACAGTCACACAGCAACTCATATAAACTATGTTAAAACAAGTAATCACTCATTAGTAGTACACAAAGTATACTCATTTATCTTTTGTGGTTCCTCAGCATATACGTTTAACACACAAAAACTTTCAGAAAACACTAACAACCACATGCCAATATCATCAGTCATGCCATCAGTGATGTCATTTGAGATTTCATCAGTGATGTCCTCAGTGATGTCACTGACCATGTCATGAGTGAAGTAATATGTGAGATCATAAGAAGTGCATTGGAGAGGAGTATGTTCTAGTAAGCTCGGGTAACTATAACTGCTGAGTTTTGTATGAAAGAAATCCAAGCCTAACTGTGACGATCCTGGAACCTCAGTTTTTTTTGTGAAAAAAAAAGAAATATATATATATATATATTCAATGAAATAACCATAGGTTTCATACACGTTATAGTTAGGAATTAGCATTTAAAAAACCTTGCAAATTCACTTAAAAAACCATAGGTTTCAAACATGTTATAGTTAGGTGGATATTTCACTCGTAAAAAAACAATGAAATTCCCCCGTTATAGTTAGTTCAGATAACTATAACTCGCGCGCCCGCAATGCACTGCTGATGACGTCACATATTACATCACTCATGACATGGTCAGTGACATCACTCATGACATCACTGATGGCATCATCCTTGTGATAGAGTGGCGGTCGCGCGAGTTATAGTTATCTGAACTAACTATAACGGGGGAATTTCATTGTTGTTTTACGAGTGAAATATCCACCTAACTATAACATGTGTGAAACCTATGGTTTTTTAAGTGAATTTGCAAGGTTTTTTAAATGCTAATTCCTCACTATAACGTGTATGAAACCTATGGTTTTCATTGAATTTGTACGTTTTTTTAAATGCTAAGTTATGTATGTATTATTATTTTTTTTATATATTTATTTTACAATAAACTACGTATTAATTTTTTTTTTCTTGGTATTTCACCGTGCGCGCACGGTGCGCGCAACCCCGCGATTTTTTTAAAAAAAAAATTAAATTTTTTTTTCATGCCTTCGGGGTCCTTCAGGGACCCCCTGGCAAAGGCTAGGGGGTCAGGAACTCTCTACCCTGCCCCATTTTCACGTTCGCCACCTTCCTTTTTCACTCTCGCACTGAAAACAAACAAAATGGCGGCCGACACTTCCTGCTTTCGACCGATTCGAACGTTGACTAACATGTAACCACCAATCAGAATTACGCTCGCGCACGTTAGGTTGCTCGCACGGTGCTCGCACGGTGCGCGCACCGTGCGCGCACGGTACGCGCTTATAGATATTTATATGCTTTTAAATGCTATTTTCTCAGGAACTACTGAACAGATTGACACCAGACCTTCAAAAGGCACTTCCCTGACCTGAGGACTACCTCTCTGCCAAATTTCAAGTAATTCTGTTCAGCCGTTCGGGCTGTACCTTCGACTAAAGGTCCTATGGGAAAATGCATGGGGAAAACGCGTTTTGGGACCCCCCTTTTTTCTCGGCCCCCACTTGATGAATCGCCCCGCGGCTTTCAGGGTAAGAGCTGAACGGAGCGCCCCATTAGTTTTGAAAATTTCGCGAGGATTCGTCAACCGGCGGCAAAGTTATTCAAAATAGAATTTTCAGATTTCCTATGGAAACACGGTCCTAACTATAACTATCTACTGGCGACCGCCAGTAGATAATATATATATATATAAAAATTTGGTTTATTAGAGTTGTAACAGTGCACAGTGCAAGTGTTCAAAACACATACAACATGTTAGAAATCAGATTAACAGACAATGCAATTTGTATATAGTTATCTTGAAATCTAGATACCTTGTTAGGCACCAGAAGTGCACTTCCTGCTAAGCCTAAAACCAAATAGCAAAATCCTCTACAAAGGACCTTAAATGGACTCAAAAATGGTCCGCTATGCCTTCTGGGCAGTCTAAGGATTGCAAGTTGGTGTATCTTACATCACTATCTAACACAGAAAGCTTCCAATACACAGTGCAGTTACGGATGTGAATTAAAATGAGCTTTTCATGCAATGGATCCATAAGGCATGCATATATTATAAAAGCTCAATAGAGTAGATCTAAAGTCACCATTTAGATCTTTTAAATAGCACAGCAACCAAACCTGATGTTCATAAAACAGCCATTTACTGAAACTACCCATTCAAAATGTATTCCCAATACTATCTGGTAAAGTGTCCTGCGTGTGGCTCAGAAGACACACATGTACAATATAAGGCACAGTAGCTAATAAAAAGGGGGTAATTGAAGCAGCGAGGTCAAACAGAAGGGAATAGACATAAATTAGACATAAGTGAAATGTTTGTTAAAAAAATATATATAAAAGTGCATTGTTTCGTATTTGAAATATAGATCATATAAGGTCAGAAACTAGCCTGCTTAGATGCACCAAAGATGCTCCTTCGGGTTATCAACTAGTTCCTGGTTAGTATCCATAAATTGGCTAAAAACTCTCCAGATGTCTTTTCTTTTGCAACCATGAAGAGTGTAGGGGGCATATTATCAAGCGGCAGCGATTATTATCGCTGGCCGCTCTTAGCGAGAACATATTTATCGCCGGCAATTATCGCCATGCTATTGCTGTACTAACAACGCATAGCGCAATGCGCAATGGCGATAATTTTCCAGCGATAGCAGTGTTTTCAATGGAACATCGCTGGAGTTCCATGGAAAAAGGCAATAACCTTGCTGATACAACCCTGTGGTCATATCAGCATAATCCACCCCCATTGTTAGGTATAGGTAAGTTAGCATTTTAGCAGACGTTAGTTTTTGGCAAAAACTGCGTTTTTTGCCAAAAACGAACGTTTGCTAAAATGCGTGGGCCTTTAGCAATGTTTACAAGGTAGTCCATCAGGGGTATGCCCAGTGACGTCCACTTTGCATCTCATTAGAGATGCAAAGCGAGGCGTCGGGAAAACAGGTGCTAACATGCGCTAATGCATGTTAGCACCACCTTGTAAATAGGGCGATAAAAATACCGCCGCTTTAGCGGCAAAAAGTGCCACTACAGCGGCGATACTGCCCTTGTTAATATGCCCCCAGGCGTTTTGCTGCCCCGATTACTACTACTTCCATAGCATCTGACTGCAAGATTCACTGAGCTACTCCACCCTGCCTAATCCCCAGTAGTCTACACAGTGGTAATAACCACCTTTTACGAAGCAAATCTTATATCTTATAAAATAAAAGAAAATGGTGTATAGACCCTGGGGCAAGTCTACAAGATGGGCAGATGGCAGACAGGCCCTGATTACAGCCCCAAGTAACAGTGTAGCTATGGATGGGTTGAGAACCGTATCTAAACTTGAGGTACAAGTGCTTTGATGGAGGCTCAATATCCTATCAAAGGAGTTCTCATAGGCTGGGCCTGCTTTGTGGTCAAGGAATTGTCGCGAAGGAAGAGTCTTGACTCACCGGTCAGCAGGGTACAGCAGGAACGATGTGTTGCTAAGAGACCCTCTCCCCACAGGGGTGACACCCCTGTGTGCTCATAAAACACCACATGTGTGTCACCCTTCTAGGGGGAAGGGTAAAAAGGGAGAAAAGAACCAAAACAAAATATTCTACTGCTGGCAGGCTCAGGCACGGGAGGTCCTTGCTAGATACTCAATCTCTGGTAAGGTCCACCCCAAGAAGCCCTGTAGGTGGGACAGAAGCACATAACACATCAGACGCGCGCTCTGCACCTAACCCCCCTTCTCTTAACTCCCCTCCCCGCAATACACTTACTTTGGCCAGTTCTTGCTTTTCCCTGTGGTCTGCAGTTTAAGGAAACACACGTCTTAGTTCAGTACTAAACGGTAAGAATGTTAGTAGTACTTATCTGCGGGAGTTTCCGATGCAGTGGAATACGGAATCTTCCTTGGTTACTTCACCAGGAAGTCTTGGTAATGAATCTCGGTATGCCCATCTACCGGCGTATCCCGGTTGTGTCCTTGGGGAGTCGGCTCGGTAGGGAAGCACGTCCCCGAGAGGGTAGAGAGGAAGGGAACAGAGAGCCGTGCTCTCACGTTAAGCTGGGGTGTGTGTGGTCGTCACCGCGATGAAAAAGGGGGAGTAGCGGTTTGTCCTCCGGTAGTGGATAAATCCTAGAACCTAGTAACGCGTAGAGCGCGTTTCCACTGGGTCGGCGAGTGTAAACCACGCACCCGCCCTACACGCCGGGAATGGGAGCAGCGCTCACCACAGAGGGGCTCGAGGGTTGTCAGCTTCTTGCCGCGCTCTGGGAGGGCGGCAGTGGTGAACACGGGCCGAATGCCCGCGAAGAATCCGGGAAGTGGGGAGGTCCGTTCAGATGCCGAACTTCTCGCTCCGTAGCAACGAGGCCAGTCAAAAGGATCTCCGTCTGAGACCCGGAAGTACTCAAAGTGACAAGCCCCGTGTTACCGGTAGGCGGAGCTTATAAAGGCCCCGCGCGACTCACCCGAGGAGTCTGGGAAGTGTAGTTCTAGTCTCTTACTCGGTCTTACGCCTACGCTGCGCCTCAGCTCTCCTCTGTCCCTGCACTCTGACAGTACCCCCTCCCCAGGTCCGGCGTCTCGACGGCCTGCCTGGCTTCAGGGGGTGACGGGAATGAAACTGCCGCAATAACAAGGGGCAGTGGAGATTGGACTTGGGTTCCCATGACCGCTCCTCTGGGCCGTACCCTTTCCAGTCCACTAAATAGTATACCCGTCCCCTGATGATTTTAGAATCTAGGATACTCTGCACTTCGTACTCCTCTTCTCCTTCTACCTCGATGACTGAGGGGCGGACCGGGACCCGTGTGTCTGGGTGACAGGGTTTGAGTAGGGAGACATGGAAAACTGGGTGAATGCGCCACTGGGGTGGCAGTGTGAGTTTCATTGCGACAGGGTTAATGATTTTGGCAATCAGATAGGGGCCCAGGTATTTTGGCTGTAAGCGGGTGTTGCCCTTGAGTCTTAAATGTTTGGTGCTGAGCCACACTCGGTCTCCCACTTGATAGTCTGGTTCAGGGTTTCTCTTTTTGTCTGCCTGTTTCTTGTCTCGCTCTTGAGCCTCTTTCAACTGGTTTGTGGCTGCGTCTAAGGTCTGTCTGAGATGTGCATGGTGTTCTTGTATAGAAGGGTGCGAGGAGGTTCCGGGCTGAGCGAAAGGCAACATGTTGGGATGAAACCCTTGGAGACAGTAAAACGGGGAACATCCTAAGGAGGAATGGGTAGTGTTATTGTATGCAAACTCGGCGGACCACAGTAAGCTGCTCCATTCATCCTGATGTTGAAGAGTGAAGCACCGAAGATACTGCTCTAGTGTTTGGTTAAGCCTCTCCGTTTTCCCATCAGTCTGGGGATGATAGCTGGAAGAGAGACGGGCATCGATCTTCATGCATTCACACAGGTGCCTCCAAAATTTTGATGTAAATTGGGTTCCCCTGTCGGTGATGAGGACGGATGGTACTCCGTGCAATTTCACAATGTTTTGTAGGAAGACCATGGCTGTAGTGCTGGAGTTTGGTAATTTGGTGAGAGCCAAGAAGTGCCCCATCTTGGTTAAATGGTCGATCACCACTAGAATGGTGTCATACCCCTGACTAATGGGCATCTCTACTATAAAATCCATCGATACCGTGTGCCATGGTGTTGGTGGAGTGGGTATAGGTCGTAGCAATCCACTGGGTCTTTGGTGTTGCGCCTTAGCTTGTGAACAGATGGAGCATCGGGCCACATACGCGGCTACATCCTTACGTAATGATGCCCACCAAAAATATCGGGCTAGAGTCAGTTCTGTTTTCTGTGTTCCCGGATGTCCCCCCAAGGGGGAGTCGTGGATCCACTGCAACGCCTGTTGTTGGAGGTTCCCGGTAGGCAACAGGATTTTGTTTTCATGGAACAGGTATCCCTCCTTCATATGTCGTTGGTGGGGGGCTTCTTGGATCCAGGTATGGGAATCGACTGAGGCGGAGTGTCCCTTTAGTTCGGTACAGAAGTCGTGGTACGACAGTAGTGCCACGGTCTCTAGTGGAAAGGAAGCCCTTTGCATGATCACGGGAGGTTCTTCGTCTTCTTGGGGGGCCAGGGATTCTGCCACCGGGGGTCGCGACAAGGCGTCTGCCTTTCCATTCTGGGGGCCTGGCCGGTACTTGATCACGAAATCAAAGTCCGCAAAAAATAGCGACCATCTGAGTTGTCGGGGTGTCAGGGCTCGGGCACTTTTCAGAAAGAGTAGGTTTCGATGGTCCGTGTATATTTCCACGGTGTGTCGGGCTCCCAACAGATGATGACGCCACTCTTCGCAGGCTCTTTTAATGGCTAACAGCTCTTTGTCCGAAATAGTGTAGTTGATTTCGCACGGAGTCAGCTTCTTAGAATAGAACGCGACGGGATGGAGTTGTCCGGTTCCTGGGTGACGTTGAGACAAAACACCTCCTATGGCATAATACGAGGCATCCGTTTCAAGAATGAATGGTAGCGAGGCGTCCGGATGTCGCAATATCGGAGCGCTGACAAAGCGTTGTTTGAGCTCTTGAAAGGCTTTTTCTGCTAAAGGAGACCAGTGGAATGCCACCCCTTTTTTCAAAAGAAGAGTCATGGGCTGAATGATTTTCGAGAAGTCCTGAATAAAGCGCCGATAAAAGTTGGCAAACCCCAAGAAGCTTTGCAGGGCCTTTACACAAGACGGCGACATCCATTCCCGAATGGCCAAGGTCTTCTTAGTATCCATACAGAGTCCCTTTGGGCCTATGACATACCCCAGGAACTCCACTTCGGGGGAATGAAACAGGCATTTTTCGAGTTTCGCATAGAGAGAATGTCTTTGGAGTCTCTACAGTACCGCAGAAACATGGGTAACATGGTCCGTCAAGGAGGTGGAATACACTAAAATATCGTCAATGTAGACGATGCAGAAGACGTCCAACAGGCCCCTCAACACCTCGTCCATAAAATACTGGAAGGCGGCGGGGGCGTTACAGAGACCAAAAGGCATCACCCGATATTCATATAGGCCAAATTTGGTTCTGAAGGCCGTCTTCCATTCACCCCCCGCCGCACTCGTACCAAATGATATGCTCCCCGAAGGTCTAATTTCGTGAACACTGTAGCCCCTTTCAATTGATCTAACAGGACCGGGATCAGGGGGAGAGGATATCTGTTCTTCTTTGTGATGCGGTTGAGGGCCCTATAATCGATACACGCTCTCAATCCTCCCTCACGCTTGGGTATAAAAAAAAGAGGAGAGGACGCTGGGGAGGTAGAATGTCTTATAAAGTAGGCCTGGGCGGCAAATTCCGTTCCACTCGCGGAATTTGCGGAACTTGCGTAATTTCGCGTTCCGCGGAGAACGCGAAATTGCACAAAAGTCTGCTTTCCGCGATTTCGCGAAATTTTTGCTTGTTCGCGTTCTCAAAATGCATGTTCGCGAGATATTTCTCCTCGAGCACGCAAACAGCAATTGCGAACAGGAAAAAAGCATCGCGAACAAGCAATTCCGCGTGTTCGCGGAATTTCTGCGTGTTCGCGGAGATTTTTTACCGTTTCGTGGAGATTTGCGTAACGCAATTCCGCAAATTCCGCCCACCCCTATTATAAAGCCATTGGCCATGAGGGTTTTTAGATATTGCTGCAGATATTCCGTTTCGGCTTCTGTGAGGGCGTATATGCGACTACAGGGAATGCTGGCTCCCGGTTCAATGTCAATGACACAATCATATTCCCGATGAGGCGGGAGGGTGTTCGCCTCTTGTTCACTGAACACCTTTTGGTATTTGAGGTATACGTTGGGTAGGGTTGTCGTACAATTTACGCTGGCGGGTACCTCACTGTTGGCCAGAAACCCCGCGGGGTTGATTGTGAGTGGCGGTGATGGTTCCGTTACTCGGGTACAATGCTCCTTACAATAAGGAGAGTTCAACGTAACCGTCCGAGCGGTCCACTGTATTAAGGGGTCATGGAGCGTGAGCCAAGGCATGCCTAAGATCAGGGTAAACTGGGGTGCGTCAATGAAATCAAAGCCGATGGCTTCTTGGTGGTGGGCTCCGATTCTCATCTGAAGTGCAGGAGTATGATATCGTATGGGCCCTGATGTTAGTTCAGACCCATCCACCGCCTTGACCATCTCAGGTATTTTCTTCTTTACCCCTTGTAGACCTATGGCTCTTGCATACGTTTGGTCAATAAAGTTGCCTGTTGCTCCGGAGTCCAGCAACGCATGCACCGATCTCAGGCCGACCTCAGGAACGTCCAAGGTCACATAAATGTTGATATGGGCAACAGCGTTCTGGACGGTGTTGACCGCCGCGTGGCAGACCTCCTTCTCCTGGGGCCACAAACAAGGGGTCTGAATCGTGTTTGGGCCTTCTAGTTTTCCGGTGATTCGGGGGAGTAGGCCATCGCCGGCACTTTCTGTTCTCCCTTGCTGTCTCGAGACGGAAGTCGTCCTCTTGCTTTGCATTCCTTGATGAAATGACCAGGTTTCCCACAATAGAGACAGAGCCGTTGCTTCCTTCTTTTCTCTCTTTCGTCCAGGGTAAGGGGTCCTCGGATCCCTCCTATTTGCATGGGTTTGCTTCCGTCTGTGCCAAGGGTAGTACTCTCGTTGGGAATTCGGGCGCGGGGCGTTGAGAATCGAATCTCTGGGCGCTGTTTATCCCCCTTTCGATCTAGGAGTCGATGATCGAGCTGTACCGTGAGATCGATTAGCTCGTCACATTCGGAGGGTAAATGTATTACCTGGGCCAAAACATCCTTTAGCTCACTTCTCAATCCTTGGTAATACAGGGATGCCCATTTTTCCATAGGCCAGTCTGTTTCGGACACAAGCCTGTTAAATGTTGTTATATATGTAAGCAAGGCTTGACTTCCTTGTTTTAAGGTGAGTAACTCTCTGTCCAAGGAAAGGAGATGCGCCTTCCTATCAAATAATTTACGCATCTCGTCACAGAAGGTGTCGAAATCTCTCAGGATCGGGTCGTTTCTTTCAATGAGGGGAAAGGACCAACTAGCAGCATTCCCACCCAGATAGGACATGACGAATGCGGTCTTGGTTTGATCATTATGGAAGATCTCGGGTTTGCATAGAAAGTGTAATTTGCACTGCCCCAGGAAAATGCCGAATTTCTTTGGGTCGCCATAATATCGTTCGGGAGGTGCCAGAGGCAGGTATGGGGGATGAAGGACCTGGACCGTTGAAGAACTAGCACTCCCTCCTATCGCTCCTCCTCCCATCCCTTGTTGAGTGGGTGGTGGTAGTGTCCACGGTTTGATGTATGGGGACCCTCGCTTATCGCTAACCCCCTGACGAGATATCCCTGCGACCTCTCTCCTCATGGTGCTCATCTCATTGCGGAGGTCTAGATTCTCTCCGCGAAAGGCGTCTACTTCCAGCCGTAAGGCTGTTAACGTTTCTAACACTGAACTAAGTACTGTGTTAGTATCCATCGTTCGGGCTGTACTTAAACGTGGGCTTGTCACTCTGTCGCGAAGGAAGAGTCTTGACTCACCGGTCAGCAGGGTACAGCAGGAACGATGTGTTGCTAAGAGACCCTCTCCCCACAGGGGTGACACCCCTGTGTGCTCATAAAACACCACATGTGTGTCACCCTTCTAGGGGGAAGGGTAAAAAGGGAGAAAAGAACCAAAACAAAATAATCTACTGCTGGCAGGCTCAGGCACGGGAGGTCCTTGCTAGATACTCAATCTCTGGTAAGGTCCACCCCAAGAAGCCCTGTAGGTGGGACAGAAGCACATAACACATCAGACGCGCGCTCTGCACCTAACCCCCCTTCTCTTAACTCCCCTCCCCGCAATACACTTACTTTGGCCAGTTCTTGCTTTTCCCTGTGGTCTGCAGTTTAAGGAAACACACGTCTTAGTTCAGTACTAAACGGTAAGAATGTTAGTAGTACTTATCTGCGGGAGTTTCCGATGCAGTGGAATACGGAATCTTCCTTGGTTACTTCACCAGGAAGTCTTGGTAATGAATCTCGGTATGCCCATCTACCGGCGTATCCCGGGTGTCCTTGGGGAGTCGGCTCGGTAGGGAAGCACGTCCCCGAGAGGGTAGAGAGGAAGGGAACAGAGAGCCGTGCTCTCACGTTAAGCTGGGGTGTGTGTGGTCGTCACCGCGATGAAAAAGGGGGAGTAGCGGTTTGTCCTCCGGTAGTGGATAAATCCTAGAACCTAGTAACGCGTAGAGCGCGTTTCCACTGGGTCGGCGAGTGTGAACCACGCACCCGCCCTACACGCCGGGAATGGGAGCAGCGCTCACCACAGAGGGGCTCGAGGGTTGTCAGCTTCTTGCCGCGCTCTGGGAGGGCGGCAGTGGTGAACACGGGCCGAATGCCCGCGAAGAATCCGGGAAGTGGGGAGGTCCGTTCAGATGCCGAACTTCTCGCTCCGTAGCAACGAGGCCAGTCAAAAGGATCTCCGTCTGAGACCCGGAAGTACTCAAAGTGACAAGCCCCGTGTTACCGGTAGGCGGAGCTTATAAAGGCCCCGCGCGACTCACCCAAGGAGTCTGGGAAGTGTAGTTCTAGTCTCTTACTCGGTCTTACGCCTACGCTGCGCCTCAGCTCTCCTCTGTCCCTGCACTCTGACAGTACCCCCTCCCCAGGTCCGGCGTCTCGACGGCCTGCCTGGCTTCAGGGGGTGACGGGAATGAAACTGCCGCAATAACAAGGGGCAGTGGAGATTGGACTTGGGTTCCCATGACCGCTCCTCTGGGCCGTACCCTTTCCAGTCCACTAAATAGTATACCCGTCCCCTGATGATTTTAGAATCTAGGATACTCTGCACTTCGTACTCCTCTTCTCCTTCTACCTCGATGACTGAGGGGCGGACCGGGACCCGTGTGTCTGGGTGACAGGGTTTGAGTAGGGAGACATGGAAAACTGGGTGAATGCGCCACTGGGGTGGCAGTGTGAGTTTCATTGCGACAGGGTTAATGATTTTGGCAATCAGATAGGGGCCCAGGTATTTTGGCTGTAAGCGGGTGTTGCCCTTGAGTCTTAAATGTTTGGTGCTGAGCCACACTCGGTCTCCCACTTGATAGTCTGGTTTAGGGTTTCTCTTTTTGTCTGCCTGTTTCTTGTCTCGCTCTTGAGCCTCTTTCAACTGGTTTGTGGCTGCGTCTAAGGTCTGTCTGAGATGTGCATGGTGTTCTTGTATAGAAGGGTGCGAGGAGGTTCCGGGCTGAGCGAAAGGCAACATGTTGGGATGAAACCCTTGGAGACAGTAAAACGGGGAACATCCTAAGGAGGAATGGGTAGTGTTATTGTATGCAAACTCGGCGGACCACAGTAAGCTGCTCCATTCATCCTGATGTTGAAGAGTGAAGCACCGAAGATACTGCTCTAGTGTTTGGTTAAGCCTCTCCGTTTTCCCATCAGTCTGGGGATGATAGCTGGAAGAGAGACGGGCATCGATCTTCATGCATTCACACAGGTGCCTCCAAAATTTTGATGTAAATTGGGTTCCCCTGTCGGTGATGAGGACGGATGGTACTCCGTGCAATTTCACAATGTTTTGTAGGAAGACCATGGCTGTAGTGCTGGAGTTTGGTAATTTGGTGAGAGCCAAGAAGTGCCCCATCTTGGTTAAATGGTCGATCACCACTAGAATGGTGTCATACCCCTGACTAATGGGCATCTCTACTATAAAATCCATCGATACCGTGTGCCATGGTGTTGGTGGAGTGGGTATAGGTCGTAGCAATCCACTGGGTCTTTGGTGTTGCGCCTTAGCTTGTGAACAGATGGAGCATCGGGCCACATACGCGGCTACATCCTTACGTAATGATGCCCACCAAAAATATCGGGCTAGAGTCAGTTCTGTTTTCTGTGTTCCCGGATGTCCCCCCAAGGGGGAGTCGTGGATCCACTGCAACGCCTGTTGTTGGAGGTTCCCGGTAGGCAACAGGATTTTGTTTTCATGGAACAGGTATCCCTCCTTCATATGTCGTTGGTGGGGGGCTTCTTGGATCCAGGTATGGGAATCGACTGAGGCGGAGTGTCCCTTTAGTTCGGTACAGAAGTCGTGGTACGACAGTAGTGCCACGGTCTCTAGTGGAAAGGAAGCCCTTTGCATGATCACGGGAGGTTCTTCGTCTTCTTGGGGGGCCAGGGATTCTGCCACCGGGGGTCGCGACAAGGCGTCTGCCTTTCCATTCTGGGGGCCTGGCCGGTACTTGATCACGAAATCAAAGTCCGCAAAAAATAGCGACCATCTGAGTTGTCGGGGTGTCAGGGCTCGGGCACTTTTCAGAAAGAGTAGGTTTCGATGGTCCGTGTATATTTCCACGGTGTGTCGGGCTCCCAACAGATGATGACGCCACTCTTCGCAGGCTCTTTTAATGGCTAACAGCTCTTTGTCCGAAATAGTGTAGTTGATTTCGCACGGAGTCAGCTTCTTAGAATAGAACGCGACGGGATGGAGTTGTCCGGTTCCTGGGTGACGTTGAGACAAAACACCTCCTATGGCATAATACGAGGCATCCGTTTCAAGAATGAATGGTAGCGAGGCGTCCGGATGTCGCAATATCGGAGCGCTGACAAAGCGTTGTTTGAGCTCTTGAAAGGCTTTTTCTGCTAAAGGAGACCAGTGGAATGCCACCCCTTTTTTCAAAAGAAGAGTCATGGGCTGAATGATTTTCGAGAAGTCCTGAATAAAGCGCCGATAAAAGTTGGCAAACCCCAAGAAGCTTTGCAGGGCCTTTACACAAGACGGCGACATCCATTCCCGAATGGCCAAGGTCTTCTTAGTATCCATACAGAGTCCCTTTGGGCCTATGACATACCCCAGGAACTCCACTTCGGGGGAATGAAACAGGCATTTTTCGAGTTTCGCATAGAGAGAATGTCGTTGGAGTCTCTCCAGTACCGCAGAAACATGGGTAACATGGTCCGTCAAGGAGGTGGAATACACTAAAATATCGTCAATGTAGACGATGCAGAAGACGTCCAACAGGCCCCTCAACACCTCGTCCATAAAATACTGGAAGGCGGCGGGGGCGTTACAGAGACCAAAAGGCATCACCCGATATTCATATAGGCCAAATTTGGTTCTGAAGGCCGTCTTCCATTCACCCCCCGCCGCACTCGTACCAAATGATATGCTCCCCGAAGGTCTAATTTCGTGAACACTGTAGCCCCTTTCAATTGATCTAACAGGACCGGGATCAGGGGGAGAGGATATCTGTTCTTCTTTGTGATGCGGTTGAGGGCCCTATAATCGATACACGCTCTCAATCCTCCCTCACGCTTGGGTATAAAAAAAAGAGGAGAGGACGCTGGGGAGGTAGAATGTCTTATAAAGTAGGCCTGGGCGGCAAATTCCGTTCCACTCGCGGAATTTGCGGAACTTGCGTAATTTCGCGTTCCGCGGAGAACGCGAAATTGCACAAAAGTCTGCTTTCCGCGATTTCGCGAAATTTTTGCTTGTTCGCGTTCTCAAAATGCATGTTCGCGAGATATTTCTCCTCGAGCACGCAAACAGCAATTGCGAACAGGAAAAAAGCATCGCGAACAAGCAATTCCGCGTGTTCGCGGAATTTCTGCGTGTTCGCGGAGATTTTTTACCGTTTCGCGGAGATTTGCGTAACGCAATTCCGCAAATTCCGCCCACCCCTATTATAAAGCCATTGGCCATGAGGGTTTTTAGATATTGCTGCAGATATTCCGTTTCGGCTTCTGTGAGGGCGTATATGCGACTACAGGGAATGCTGGCTCCCGGTTCAATGTCAATGACACAATCATATTCCCGATGAGGCGGGAGGGTGTTCGCCTCTTGTTCACTGAACACCTTTTGGTATTTGAGGTATACGTTGGGTAGGGTTGTCGTACAATTTACGCTGGCGGGTACCTCACTGTTGGCCAGAAACCCCGCGGGGTTGATTGTGAGTGGCGGTGATGGTTCCGTTACTCGGGTACAATGCTCCTTACAATAAGGAGAGTTCAACGTAACCGTCCGAGCGGTCCACTGTATTAAGGGGTCATGGAGCGTGAGCCAAGGCATGCCTAAGATCAGGGTAAACTGGGGTGCGTCAATGAAATCAAAGCCGATGGCTTCTTGGTGGTGGGCTCCGATTCTCATCTGAAGTGCAGGAGTATGATATCGTATGGGCCCTGATGTTAGTTCAGACCCATCCACCGCCTTGACCATCTCAGGTATTTTCTTCTTTACCCCTTGTAGACCTATGGCTCTTGCATACGTTTGGTCAATAAAGTTGCCTGTTGCTCCGGAGTCCAGCAACGCATGCACCGATCTCAGGCCGACCTCAGGAACGTCCAAGGTCACATAAATGTTGATATGGGCAACAGCGTTCTGGACGGTGTTGACTGCCGCGTGGCAGACCTCCTTCTCCTGGGGCCACAAACAAGGGGTCTGAATCGTGTTTGGGCCTTCTAGTTTTCCGGTGATTCGGGGGAGTAGGCCATCGCCGGCACTTTCTGTTCTCCCTTGCTGTCTCGAGACGGAAGTCGTCCTCTTGCTTTGCATTCCTTGATGAAATGACCAGGTTTCCCACAATAGAGACAGAGCCGTTGCTTCCTTCTTTTCTCTCTTTCGTCCAGGGTAAGGGGTCCTCGGATCCCTCCTATTTGCATGGGTTTGCTTCCGTCTGTGCCAAGGGTAGTACTCTCGTTGGGAATTCGGGCGCGGGGCGTTGAGAATCGAATCTCTGGGCGCTGTTTATCCCCCTTTCGATCTAGGAGTCGATGATCGAGCTGTACCGTGAGATCGATTAGCTCGTCACATTCGGAGGGTAAATGTATTACCTGGGCCAAAACATCCTTTAGCTCACTTCTCAATCCTTGGTAATACAGGGATGCCCGTTTTTCCATAGGCCAGTCTGTTTCGGACACAAGCCTGTTAAATGTTGTTATATATGTAAGCAAGGCTTGACTTCCTTGTTTTAAGGTGAGTAACTCTCTGTCCAAGGAAAGGAGATGCGCCTTCCTATCAAATAATTTACGCATCTCGTCACAGAAGGTGTCGAAATCTCTCAGGATCGGGTCGTTTCTTTCAATGAGGGGAAAGGACCAACTAGCAGCATTCCCACCCAGATAGGACATGACGAATGCGGTCTTGGTTTGATCATTATGGAAGATCTCGGGTTTGCATAGAAAGTGTAATTTGCACTGCCCCAGGAAAATGCCGAATTTCTTTGGGTCGCCATAATATCGTTCGGGAGGTGCCAGAGGCAGGTATGGGGGATGAAGGACCTGGACCGTTGAAGAACTAGCACTCCCTCCTATCGCTCCTCCTCCCATCCCTTGTTGAGTGGGTGGTGGTAGTGTCCACGGTTTGATGTATGGGGACCCTCGCTTATCGCTAACCCCCTGACGAGATATCCCTGCGACCTCTCTCCTCATGGTGCTCATCTCATTGCGGAGGTCTAGATTCTCTCCGCGAAAGGCGTCTACTTCCAGCCGTAAGGCTGTTAACGTTTCTAACACTGAACTAAGTACTGTGTTAGTATCCATCGTTCGGGCTGTACTTAAACGTGGGCTTGTCACTCTGTCGCGAAGGAAGAGTCTTGACTCACCGGTCAGCAGGGTACAGCAGGAACGATGTGTTGCTAAGAGACCCTCTCCCCACAGGGGTGACACCCCTGTGTGCTCATAAAACACCACATGTGTGTCACCCTTCTAGGGGGAAGGGTAAAAAGGGAGAAAAGAACCAAAACAAAATAATCTACTGCTGGCAGGCTCAGGCACGGGAGGTCCTTGCTAGATACTCAATCTCTGGTAAGGTCCACCCCAAGAAGCCCTGTAGGTGGGACAGAAGCACATAACACATCAGACGCGCGCTCTGCACCTAACCCCCCTTCTCTTAACTCCCCTCCCCGCAATACACTTACTTTGGCCAGTTCTTGCTTTTCCCTGTGGTCTGCAGTTTAAGGAAACACACGTCTTAGTTCAGTACTAAACGGTAAGAATGTTAGTAGTACTTATCTGCGGGAGTTTCCGATGCAGTGGAATACGGAATCTTCCTTGGTTACTTCACCAGGAAGTCTTGGTAATGAATCTCGGTATGCCCATCTACCGGCGTATCCCGGGTGTCCTTGGGGAGTCGGCTCGGTAGGGAAGCACGTCCCCGAGAGGGTAGAGAGGAAGGGAACAGAGAGCCGTGCTCTCACGTTAAGCTGGGGTGTGTGTGGTCGTCACCACGATGAAAAAGGGGGAGTAGCGGTTTGTCCTCCGGTAGTGGATAAATCCTAGAACCTAGTAACGCGTAGAGCGCGTTTCCACTGGGTCGGCGAGTGTGAACCACGCACCCGCCCTACACGCCGGGAATGGGAGCAGCGCTCACCACAGAGGGGCTCGAGGGTTGTCAGCTTCTTGCCGCGCTCTGGGAGGGCGGCAGTGGTGAACACGGGCCGAATGCCCGCGAAGAATCCGGGAAGTGGGGAGGTCCGTTCAGATGCCGAACTTCTCGCTCCGTAGCAACGAGGCCAGTCAAAAGGATCTCCGTCTGAGACCCGGAAGTACTCAAAGTGACAAGCCCCGTGTTACCGGTAGGCGGAGCTTATAAAGGCCCCGCGCGACTCACCCGAGGAGTCTGGGAAGTGTAGTTCTAGTCTCTTACTCGGTCTTACGCCTACGCTGCGCCTCAGCTCTCCTCTGTCCCTGCACTCTGACAGGAATCTATCCATCAGAGTGCCTGCCTTGCATCGCTTAAACTCCTCGCCCCAAAATTGATTTCCAAATCTATCCTTTATTAGTTATTTTGGATGCCAACATCTATAGCTGGGTTATACCAGAGAGTATGGAGATTCAGGGTATAGAATAGGTTCTAATTTTAGCCCAACCAAGCAATCCTATGGTGGCCCCTGGTGCTTTAGAAGTAAATGTATAAAGGGTTCCAGCTTCACAGTAGACCAGAGACAGCTCCAGAACAATAATGGTTTTATTAGGATAGTGTAAGAAATCGGATCAAGGCCCACATCTAGCAGGAGTGGGAGCCGGTGTGTGCTTTGGGGTAAGTTTACTAGAGTTCTAAAGAACGTATTTTTCACCACAGTAAGCTCCTTGGCACCTGCATAACCACAGATTTCAGTGCATTAATACTGCATTTTTTCGTTTTCACTTTAAAAATTTCTACTGCGGGAGAAAGATTCCTTGAGTTGGTTCTCTTTACCATCTTTGTAACTGCCCCAACTTCCTGCTGTAGTTTGAGTACACTTTTAGCTATCTAGTTCCTCGAACCGATATTATGTGACACATTTATTCCCAGATAGGAAAAGATTTGGACCTGCTGTTAGGGCATGCCCTATGCAGGTATGCACAGCCTCGCCTTCAATACGGGTTTAGTGGCATACATTTAGTTTTAGCAGGGCATGGTTTAGTTCCAACCCTTTGTCATTACAAAACTCTAAAAAACGATTTAGAGTGACCTGTAGGCCTACAGGGGTATTTAAAATGAGGAGGTTATCATCTGCAAATAACAGGGTAGAGATTATGGCATCACCAGCTTTCGGGCCATTGTTTCCTGAGAAGTCCAAGTAGTGAGCCAGATCATTGATATATAAGGAAAAGAGAGTCGGGGACAGCACACAACCCTGGTGAACCCCTTTTTTAATTCTGAAGAAGTCATAAGCTCCCTTATAGTTCCATATCTGACATGCGCTTAATTGTCTGAATTGAGCTTTATGATCACTTCTAGGATGTGGTTTGGGACTCCCATACTGCCAAGTACGTTCCAGAGTTTATGACGCAGGATCCTGCTGCATGCGGATATTAGATTCACAAAGGCCATATATAGGTGGTCCTTCCCAAAAACTGCAGTTTTCCAGTATATCATACTGACGTGCAGTAGGTGGTTGAGTGTACTATTTTTCAGCCTGAACCCTGTCTGGTACTCAGAAATGTTTTGATTTTCGGAAGCTCAATCTAGCAATTTCTCCAGAACCTGGCGGCTAAACAGCTTCTGTAACCCATTGATGAGACTGATGGGTTTATAATTGCTTGGATTCTCCAGACAACCTTTGTTGTATATTGGGACGATCTCCGCATCCTGCCAGGAAAATGAGATAGGGCCACCCTCAAAAATTGGTCTTATTTTATTGAAATAAGGGGCCCAAACCTCAGGCTCGGTAGCATGTATGTCTGCCAATATGCGGTCAGGGCCAGGTGCCTTCTTGGGCTTAATATATTTTAGTGCTTTATGTGAGTCTATAATGGAGACGACAAGGGACTCCTATTTTTTTATACAATCTACAAGGCCCACAGATAAAGTTTCACTGTGCCCTGCTCCACTGCCTGGGTAGAGCTTCTCGAAGTGATCCACCCAGATATGGGGCTGGACATGGAAGTCCATTGTGAGGTAGCCCGGTTGCTACCATGCGCTATTATACAGGAAAGTCTTTATATCTCTTTCATTCTCTTCTCTAAGCATGTCCCTCCACACATCTTCCTCCCAGCTAGGTTTGGCTTGAGCCAGGGCATTTTTGAAATCCTTCATTCCAGGTCAATATCGTGCTGTTCTTTTGTTCTTAAAGAGTTGAGTAGGGAACATTTTGCTGCTTGACATTTATCATTATACAAGGGATGAGAGGGGGGGGCTTTTTTTGTTGTTTTGGGGACTGTCTAGAGAGCAACTCTTTCAATGACATAAACAATTTATCATGGGAAGGGATGATCGAGTTAGGATGTATTACATGGGATGCAAAGGCACTCATTTCTGCAAGGGTTCCAGCCACCATAGAATACACCTGGCTTAATAAATCAGATTGGCCCACCACATACTCCTATTTCATTGCCTTTTCTTATTTGCTAAAATGATATCTCCCAGCTGGTTGGGTTCAACCTCCTCATGCCCAGGGTTCAGAAGGCCCTTTAGCACAACTTTTAGTGCATTATGGTCACTGTCCCCTCTTTCTACAATTGCCATATCCCACAAGTGGGGCCATGTCTTAAGGGATAGAAGAATGTAGTCGATATGCAATGTCTTATTTAGTCTCTTAAATGTCTGCATGCCCTCTTGTTCATGTTGAGATCTGCTATTACAGTGTCTTCGCCTGAACCTCAGTGTCATGCCTCGGAGTTGGTTACCTAGGGATGAACATATTTTAGCCTTTGAGATTCCTAGCATTGGTATGAGCCAAATGGCATCCTCTTCCACAGTTCAATCTTGGGAGGAGGTATCTAACGGTTCAAACGTCATGTTAAAGTCACCAGCAATCATCAAAAAAGCTTTTACTGGTAGTGATTTTATGAGGCGTTTGAGAGAGCTTAGTATAGGTGACTTTTTGTTACTGCCTTCTTGCCTCTTGAATACATTGATCACATAAACACATAAACATAGGAATTATATTTGCTAGTGGAAAGTCCCAGTATATCGGGTGAGTTCTCAGTGAGCTTCTTGATTTTGCATTGAAGTATGTTTTTCACCCATACCACCATACCCACTGCAGGTTGAACCCTTCCTAGTGAAATGGGAGGGCCAAACAATTAGAATAACCTGACCTCTGTGTAGGTTCAACACACCACCTTTCTTGGAACACACAGATTTTAAACATATCAATTAAGATGCCCCAAACAGGATCTAGAATCTTTGACTTCAACCTGGCCAGGTTAGAAGAAAAAAGATGGCAAGACACCGTGGTGTGGGTGCTTTGAGTTGTAGTTGAACAATACTGTTGGTGTATGGGTAGCAGTTCCTTAACTGTTTCCTGTGACACAGAGCGGACCATGTCTTGAGAGTTTGAAGGCAAAAGGTTCTGTGAGTGTTCAAATGTTTGTTTCTTCTTTACTCCCTGGAGCAAAGTACAGGCTCTGTCATTGGACAAGCGGGTAAGGGTAAGAGTGCCAGGGTGAATATTGGACAGTCAATCATTCTCCTTAAGGGGGAAAAGTTAGTGGTGTCTCAGTGTTGGAGCAGTTAGATGAATTTACTAGAACAGAACTCTCTCACCCCTTTAATTGACTTTGTGAGGAAAGAGTGCCCCGAATGTTAAATATGACACAGCCCAGTGGAAATTGTAGAGCTATAGATAGAAGAGTCAAATGTGAGTTTGAATTGTATAGCTGTGTCCCTGGGAGGGAGGAATTGTGCCTCTATAGTCAACAGCCCATCTAAGAGTGACTGTTTTTTCAACAATAGTTTGAGGTTGTCATGAGTGTCAGTATTATTGCCCAGAAACCAGGCAAAAACGATGTCCGAGTGGATCAACGGACCTCAATTCCGTGAGTACCAGATCCAATGTGCCACTTAGAGGATCAGTTCTTACCCTTTGGCTTGCCTGGAGTCTAGGGACAGTGTTGCTTGACTTAAGTTTGGAAGGCTCAAATTGCCAGCTGGGGTTCCAAGCTTTGACTGGTGTGTATTGTGCCTATTCCCATCCTGTAAATGGATGGGAATAGGTATTTTGTTTGAAAAAGAGACAGATCAGCTAGGATGCTTGTTGCACTGAGGTCTTAAATGACTTCTATGGTTGCTCTGGTTGCTCTGCAGGTCCAGGTATAGATTACCAGTCATCCCTGACCTTGGTGACAATACTACTTAAGGCCAGACCAAGATCTAGCTTCCTGCCAAATTTGGGGTAGTTCCATTCTGCAATTTTTTGCAGTATCGTGTTCCAAAAAAGTATATGAAGATTTAGTTTTGGGACCCTCTTTTCTGGGCCCCTGCTTGATGGATTACCACTAAACTTTCCAGAAAAGAGATAATCAGAAAGCACACTGTTTTTGGAAAGTTTAGTGAAGATTTTTCAATGAACCAAAAAAGGCACATCCCATGGAAACGCAGACCTAACTATAACTACCCAGTGGTGTTCGACACTGGGTAAGACACACACATGTATAATATGCACACAAAAAACTTTCTAAAAAGTGCTATTTTTTAATTAGTTTGCACATGGAATGTTTCAGGGGGCCGAGAAAAAAGGGGGTTCCATAACGGGTTTCCCTAGTTCATTTTATCCTTAGGCACAGTTACAGCCCAAATTACTGAAGGATTTACACCAAATTTGGCAGAAAGCTAGATATTGATCTAGAACAAGTGCTTTTTGTGTTTTGGTTTGAATCTGTTCTGTAATTGTGTAAAAATTGAGGATTAAATAATTGTATATATCATGCTGTGGAGCTGACAGATCTCATCTGTTATTTTTCTTTTTTTATTGCGCACTTCCATGCACCCTTTCTCACCCCAGTTTTTCAGTGTATGATCTACAGCCCCATCTCTACTTCCCTTGCTAAGTACTCAATCAATCAATCAAGGGTTTGTTAAGCGTGACTACTCACCCGTGAGGGTCTCGATGTGCTAGGTGGGGGGTGCAGGATTCAATCCATCAAGGAGGGGGTCTGTCGAAGAGCCAGGTTTTGAGGTTTCTTGCGAAGATGGGGAGCGATGTTGTCTGTCTGTGGTGGAGCGGAAGGGCATTCCAGGCTTTTGCCGCGAGGACGGAGAAGGAGTGGCCTACTGATCTGGTCTTTCTGGTGTGGGGGGCCATGGCGTGGGAGAGCTGGGAGGATCGTAGGGTCCTTTGGGGTGCATGGAATTTGAGTCTGCTTTTCAGGTATGCTGGTCTGGCGCCGTGGAGGGCCTTGTGTGCGTGGGTGAGTATCTTGAAGGTGATTCTCGCCTCAACAGGAGCCAGTGGATTATGCTCAGGTGCTGGGAGATGTGGCAGTGTTTTGGCAGGTTGAGTATTAGTTTTGCAGCGGTGTTCTGGATGTTCTGTAGCTTGCGGGTGAGGTTTTTGTTTATTCCGGCGTAGAGTGCATTGCCATAGTTGAGTCTGCTGGTGACCAGGGCGTGAGTGATGGTCTTTCTATGTTCGAGGGAGATCCATTCGAAGGTCTTACGAAGGAGGCGGACGGTGTGGAATCAGGAAGACGAGACAGAGTTGATCTGGCGGTCCATTTTGAGCTCGGAGTCCAGGATGATTCCCAAGTTGCGTGCGCGGTCCGTGGGGGTTGGTGGGTTTCCAAGGGCGAGGGGCCACCAGATGTCGCTCCAGGCATCAGGATTTGGGCCCATGATGAGTACGTCTATTTTGTTGGTGTTTAGTTGTAGGCAGCTGTTTTTCTTCCATTTGGCAACAGCTTCCATGACTTCTCGAAAGTTGTGTCTGGCGGTGTTGGGTTCGTTGGATAGGGAGAGGATGAGGTGGGTGCGGTGAAAGACTGTGTCAAACTCCACTGAGATGTTGAGGAGGATGAGGGCTACTGTTTCTCCTTTGTCCAGTAGGGTGCGAATGTCGTCTGTTGCGGCGAGGAGGGCTTTTTCCGTACTCTGTTTTTTTTCTGAAGCCGGATTGGAAGGAGTCGAAAATGTTGTGCTCTTCGATGAATGTGGCAAGTTGGCTGTTGATGGCTTTCTCAATGACTTTCGCTGGGAACGGCAGCAGGGAGATGGGTCTGTAGTTTTTAGGTCGGTGGGGTCCACTGAGGGTTTCTTCAGGAGCGGGTTGACCTCGGTGTGTTTCCAGTAGTCGGGGAACGAGGCGGTCACCATGGAGCGGTTGATGATGTGGCGGGGCATGGGTGCGATGGTGTTGGCGGCTCTGTTGAAGATGTGGTGGGGGCAGGGGTCCATGGGGGCCCCTGAGTGGATTGACTTCATTGTCTTCAGTGTGTCTTCAGTGGTGAGGGCTGTCCAGGTGTCAATCGCTGGTTTCCGGGTGGTGGGGGTGGTTGGTGATGGTTCAGTGTGTTGGTTGTCTTCGTCAAAGTTGTCGTAGATGCACTTAATTTTGTGGTGGAAAAGGGTGCTGAGTTTGTTGCAGAGGTCTTGTGAGGGAGGAATGTCAGTAGACTCGCTGGTGGGTTGAGCAAACTCCTTGATGATTTTGAAGTGTTCCTTGCTGTTGTGCGCGTGGGTGGATATTCTGTCTTCGATCGCTTTTTTCCTTGTTTCTCTGATTAGTTGGTGGTGGGCGTTGGTGGCGGCTCTGCAGTTGTTGTGGGCTTCTGTGGATTGGGTGTTCCTCCAGGCCTTTTCGAGGTGGCGGTAGGTGCGTTTGGACTCTCAAAGTTTGGTGGTAAACCATCTAGCTTTCTTGGCGTGGGTATTGTTGTTTTTCTTGAGGGGGGCTATGGTGTTGGAGCTGTCCGAGATCCATCTATGTAGTGGTCGGGCTGCGGTGTTGGGGTCATTGTTTTCTTCAATGGTTGGGGTGGAGTTGTTGAGTGAGGAGGTGAGCTAGCCATTGGTGATTTTGGTCCAGTTTCTTCGTGGGAGCAATTGCTGGTGTCTGTGGATGGTAGGTGTTCTGAAGGTGAAGTGGATGCAACGATGGTTGGTCCATGGGAGTTCGGTGGTATGGCTGAAGGTGATGGAGTTTTCTGTAGTGAAGAGGGGGTCAAGGGTGTGTCCTGCTGAGTGCATGGGCTTGGGGTCCAGTTGGTTTTTGAGGTAGTAATTGAGGTCTCCCAGCAGGGTGTAGTTGATGGATGCGATGGCCTGCGGGGAGATGATTAGGCCTGGGCCAAAATTCCGTTCCGCTTGAGAAAATCGCACGGTAAAAAAATATATTCTCGCGTGCACGCGATCGCCTTACCTGAATCCCCGCGTTCGCCGACAAGTTTTCTCGATCCGGTCGTGTTCTCCACGAGATGTTGGATTGTTGGTAGCCATATGCGCTGTCTCGTGACAGTTCGCATCCGCATTAACGTCATTTGTTGCGCGATCACGCCATTTGTCGCGTGATCACGTCTTTCTTCTCGCGATCATGCACCGAGAGAGTATGAGAAGATTGAGATCTCGAACACGTCATTCTCCTCCGCGAGCGAGAGCGTGAGGACGCGGTCACGTCATATCGAACACGAGCGGGCAGGAAAAGTGAAAACAAGATGGCCGCGCCCGTGAGCAACGGCATGGATAAGTTGGCGAGCCGCAATCACGCAGAAGATACCGCCAACGGGCGGGAAAAAAACTTCTGCGTCTTTGCGCTATTTCCGGTGTGTTTGCGGAGATTTTCAAAATGTTCGCGATAGTGAATTTCGCAAATTCCGCCCACCCCTAGAGATGATGTCCATGATGGAGTTGGCAAAGGGTCCGCGGGGTCCAGGGGGTCTTTATCTATATCTACTAGCTTTGGGAGCACCTGTTAGGTGCCCAGTATGACTAGTTCTAGGTCATTCTGGTAGCCTCATGAATTATATCTGGTACCCCTCGGTAGACCCTTTCTTCCATTCAGGCATTAGTTGCTCCCCTAAATATGGTTCCTAACTCCCCTAGAGCATTTGACATCAATCTAGAGCCAGTCAGACTTAATGCATATAAAATTAATATACCCTCCCAATTAAACTAAAAAGGCATCTAAGAGCATAAAATACCGACTCCTCAAATCACACCCAGAAAACTAATCTCTGACCCATACTTAAATTCAAATAAAGGAGCTATAATTAGTGACCTTATCTTATATACAAAAAGACAAGCACAAAGGAGGAAAGCCCTATACTCCACGCTCCTGAGCACTACCTCAAAGAAAACTCTGCATCATCTGAGACTCTCAGTAATGCCCTCGCCCTTCTGCAGAGCAGATGCAACCATATCCCTTTATAACAATGGGATTATCCTTATCCAACCTTCAAATCCCCCTCTCCCACTTAACTCCATCCACACCCAGACCTATTCCCCCCCTGGTTCTCCTAGACCAGTAAAATTTCTAAACCACAACCCGTGGCACCCCCTCATTAACTGTTCCCCTGCTCCACACTATGATCACTAATTTCCATGCATCTCTGGAATCAAGACTAGATGAGATCTCTCTAAACCTTCTACAACTCATGACAGAGTTAAAAAGCCTCACAAGCATCACTACAGAACTCGTGATCAATCAGTGGCTTAATAGGTTGCAGATTAACTTTACTCATAACCACGACCAAGCTGTTAACCTCTGATGATGATGATGATGTATTTATAAAGCACACAATACCCTAGGGTATCTAGGCACTAGCCGTGTAGCAGACGGATTTGGCTCAAGTAGATTAAGCGTTATGCCCAAACAGCCATGTTTTTAGACTCTTCCTAAATTTTAGCAGATCTGTTTTCCTTTGAGTGATGTTGGTAAGGAGTTCCACAGTTTGATTGTTGTATTGGTGAAGCTCTTACCACCCCACCTGGCCCTTTTTATTCTCGGGACAACGAGATTCCCGGGCACGGCTGATTTGAGGGATCATGCTGGGATGTAGGGTTAAAATGGTTAGCTAGTCATACTGACTATTGAATTCGAGAGAATCTCAGTACAAATTCAAACATTGTTGTTTCCTGTGATTTGAGTGAGCGAAAAAATTTATAAGACTTTGTTTTCCAAAAAAAAAAAAAAATGCAGTAGTAATAGTGTGGGTACCGGGGAACAATTGTGTTTTAAGTTGAGCACGGGGATCCTTCTAGAGAACCATGCATTTACACCCAAGGTAGTGGGGTGTTTTTTGATACCCTGATTGGCATCAAGACTTGTTTTCTCCCATACCTTGTTTTGTTAATACGTTGCCCACCTCCACTTTTCTTTGTTGTTCTGATGTGCAACCTTCTGTGCCACCACTACCTCCTGTTAACCTCTTGGCACACTGCTAGTGGGGGGATGAATAGCTAACTATGTGGATGTTTTCCTAATACCACATGTTCAAAAGCTAACATCATACCTGAAGGATACAAGTGATCTACTGCGGCACCTACAAGAGATCCCCTGCCAAGAATCCTATAAGATAATTACAATGGATGTAATTTCACTATATACTAACATGGAAAATTATATTGGCATGACAGCATGTAAACACTTCCTAAGAGAGTGCAACATACATTATGCCCACCACAAGATGGTGCTAGAAATTATCCGGTTATGTCTTACCCAGAATATTATTCTATTTGGGGAAGAACTATACCGACAAGTCCAAAAAACAGCAATGGGTTTTTCCTTTAGCCCAAGCTACGCCTGTCTGACAGTGGGCTGGTGGGAACAACAAATGGCCAGGAATGCGAGCAATGATAAATATGTCAACAAGACGATAATGTGGTTGCGATACATAGACAATCTTTTTATTATTTGGGATTATTCGGAGGATGACTTTGCTGAACATTTCAAGATCTTGAATGCAAACAGTGCAAATCCGACATTCACATATACCATCAGTCGATCAAAGGTTACTTTCCTGGACACAGAAATTCATACTCAAGATAATCAAATTCATACTTCGCTGCATAGAAAACATAAAGCTACTAATGCAACTCTACATGCAGGGAGCTTCCATCAGCCTACCCTGATCAACAACATGCCCCATGGAGAGTTTTTAAGGATCCGCAGGATTTGCTTGCAGGAAGAAGAGTGGCAAAATCACAGTAAGCAGACTTATCACAGTTTTAAAAGAAGAACATACAATCACAAGATAATAACAACATGTCTAAAGAAAACCTCAACAAAACAAAGAGTTGAACTGATAAAAGAAAAAGAACTGAAAAAACCTGAATCAGTGGATATCATCCACCTCATCACTCCGTACTCCACAGAAGTTAAACAAATCAACAGAATCTTACGAAAAAATTGGAACATTTTACATTTGGATCCCATAGTATCCCAAATTATGGGCAAAACATCCCAGCATTATGTTTCGAAGAGCAAGAAATCTCAAGGATCAGTTAGTCCACAGCCATTTTTGGAATAAAAAAATATCAGGCGGGTGGCTAAAACCAAAATGCTTCTTCAAGTGTAATAACTGAAATGTTTGCCAAATTGCTAAGAATACAAAAGAAATAAGAATGGCAAACAATAAAATCTGGAAAATTAAACAACTGATAACTTGTAAAAGCCAATTTGGTTTGTATACAATTTTATGTTCATGTGCTCTAAAATATGTTGGGAGCAGCATCTGTGAACTCAAGAAACACAAGATACGCCCCTGTGGTGGTTTGCTCGTGGCGCTGCACTGAAACTGTTTTTTAAACTCCTTTAAACCTTTTTAAACTTTAAGGAAACCTTTTTTAACAATCATTGTATTTTACTGTGTTACTTAGCTGTGATTGCCGAGACTGCACTGCACTTTGGCGCGATCAGCGCTCCCTCACTCCCACTACCCGTTAGGCACTTCCACTTCGCCATACGTGGTCTAGTGCTCGGGGACGGTCAGCTGTTGCACAGCAGGGTTGATTGTTGTGGGGAGGAGTTAAGCACTTATCTGCCACGCTGGAGCAGGCGCGCAGGCAGAGAGAGACGCGCTGTATCTCCCCGTGGTGGTTTGCTTGTGGCGCTGCACTGAAACCATTTTTTAAAGTCCTTTAAACCTTTCTAAACTTTAAGGAAACCTTTTTTAACAATCATTGTATTTTACTGTGTTACTTAACCGTGATCGCCTAGACTGTACTGCACTTTAGCGCGCTCAGTGCTCCCTCACTTCTGCTACCTGTTAGGCACTTCCGCTTCGCCATATGCGGTCTAGTTCTGGGGGACGGTCAGCTGCTGCACAGCAGGGCTGCTTGGTGGGGGGAGAAGTTAAGCACTTATCTACCACGCTGGAGAAGGCGCGCAGGCAGAGAGAGACGCGGTGTACCTCCCCGTGGTGGTTTGCTCGTGGCGCTGCACTGAAACTGTTTTTAAACTCCTTTAAACCTTTTTAAACTTTAGGGAAACCTTTTTTAACAATCACAGTATTTTACTGTGTTACTTAACTGTGATTGCCGAGACTGCACTGCACTTTAGCGCGCTCAGCGCTCCCTCACTTCCGCTACCCGTTAGGCACTTCCACTTCGCCATACGTGGTCTAGTTCTCGGGGACGGTCTGCTGCTGCACAGCAGGGCTGATTGGTGGGGGGAGGAGTTGAGGACTTATCTGCCACGCTGGAGCAGGCGCGCAGGCAGAGAGAGATGCACTGTACCTCCATGTGGTGGTTTGCTCATGGCGCTGCACTGAAACTGTTTTTAAACTCCTTTAAACCTTTTTAAACTTTAAGGAAACCTTTTTTAACAATCATTGTATTTTACTGTGTTACTTAACTGTAATTGCTGAGACTGTCCTGCACTTTAGTGTGCTCAGTGCTCCCTCACCTCTGCTACCAGTTAGGCACCTCCGCTTCGCTCTACATGGTCTAGTGCTCAGGGACGGTCAGCTGCTGCACAGCAGGGCTGATTGGTGGGGGGCAGGAGTTAAGCACTTATCTCCCACGCTGGAGCAGGCACGCAGTGCACACGTGCAGCCGAAGCACTGCTGGCGCACCAAATGCGCGCCGAAGGCAAGCCTGTCTGCACCCGTCGGAGCCTGACAACGGCCAGGGGCCAGAACCCCTGGTTCCCACTCCCCATACTCCACGGAGGAACTCCTGGCCTTAGCCCGAGGAACCACCCCGCTCGATAATAATGCAGCGAACGCTCTCAGGGTGGAAGGCCTACTAAGGACACAAATGGTAGTAGGGAGTGCTGGTCCCCCACCTTATCCACCCAGGACAACCAGGCCCGCTACCCCAAAGGGACTATGGGTGGCTATCCTTACCACCCGCTCCCTACAGAAGCATAATCTCAAAGTCTTTTCGCTCCTCCAAGATGACTCCCTGGATATTCTAGGGTTCACAGAAACTTGGCTTGAAGACTCCTCAACCACAGACATGGTAGCAGCCCTGCCCCTGACCTATGCTGCCCTCTGGCACAGCACTAGAGGGGGTGGAGTTGCGATCCTCTACAACAAACAGCTAAAGTCCGAGACCCTATGCGCAGAAAATATCGAGGGGGCAGATGTTATGGGAGCAAAGATCTGTGCCCAGACTACCTGCCTAATCATACTGGTAGTCTACTGCCCCTCTCGAACAATCCCCAAGTTCATTGAGCTCTTTACTGAGTTAGTCAATGACCTCCGCTCCCGGTATCAATATATCCTGGTGATGGGAGACTTTGACTTTCACTGGGATCAAATACCCAAAGACGGCCAGGCCAAACAGTTGGAGGAGGCACTGGCTACTCTGGAACTCAGACAACTGGTAAACGCCCCCACCCACGATATGGGCCACATTCTTGATTTAGTCTGGACTACCCACCCATCAGCCAGCCTAACGGATATCAGTCCTTGTGCCACTACCTAATCAGAGGCTTTTTTCCACCCACAAGACGAGTAGTTCATCCCCCCTGGAGTGGAAAGTGCTGCGGGGATGGATCAAAATAAAAGAATGTGACCTGGTCAAGATCCTACATAAATCAGCCCCTCCAAGACTAGCACAGGGAAATCTTGATCAAGAAAGTGATTCCCTCTCAATCAGGCTGAAGAATGCCATTGATATAGTAGCTCCCGCACGCAGGGAAAGAGTGAGGAACAAAGGCAAAGGGGCCCCCTGGTTTAACGAGACTTTAAGAGAGAAGAAACAAACCCTGTGCCTGTTTGAGAGAGCCTGGCATAAAGCTTACGACCCAGGTGCTAAGTCTGAATATAAATAATGCTTGCAGCCTATAAAAAAGCAATTATAACCAGGAAGGCAGAATACTATGAATCTAGGATCCTGACCGCTGACAACACACAAAAGGAGACCTTTCGGATTATAAAAGAGCTGATGCAGTCTCAAGAACGGAAACCCCCCCACCGGCCCTGCAGACTGTAACAAGTTCCAGTCCTTCTTTCTAAAAAAAAGTCAAAGATCTCTTGACAGATATCCACCTTACACCCGTTGTCCACTGCCCCTTGGTATCAGCGCCCCTACCACTCACTTACGACAAACCCCTCACCGTCTTCCCAAAGCTCAACCATGACTCCCTGACCCTCCTAATAGGCTGGGTCAAGTCGGGGTCACCAGCAGATCCTTGCCCCCCCCAGGGTATTCTGTATGGCAATCCCCGGGGTAGAGAGCAAGGTCCTCAACACACTAAATCGGTCTCTTGAAATTGGCCTCGTCCCGACCAACTTTAAGGAAGCACGAGTCATTCCCCTACTAAAAAAACCAGGGCCGGACACAAAGAACCTTAAAAATTTTAGGCCAATCTCCCAGCTCCTTTTTTTGGCAAAGGTGCTGGAACAGCACGTGCTGAAACCCCTTACACATCACATAGAGGTAAATCAGCTACTGCAAACTAAACAGGCAGGCTTTAGGGCCCACCACAGCACAGAAATGGTAATGCTGGCAGTGGCGAACGAACTCAGGCTCCTGGCCGACAACAAGAAGCCATGCGCCCTGGTCCTGCTAGACTTGTCCGCGGCATTTGACACAGCCAACCATGACCAACTTTTGTCTCGGATCACTTAGATGGGCATCCAGGGACTGGCTCTCCTATGCCTCACATCCTTCCTAACAGACCGATCACAGAGAATACAACTGGCCGACCAGGTGTCCGACACCGGCAAACTTATGTGTGGGGTTCCACAGGGCTCAGCACTTTCCCCCCTTTTGTTCAATGCCTACCTTCAACCCTTGGTGACCGCACTGACTTGCATGGAGTGCCATGTCTTCAACTACGTAGACGACACCCAAATCATCTTCCAGATTGAGAACTCTCCCTCTGCCCACACACAAATGAAAATATTTTAAAATACACAGTCAACTGCATGACCGCCAACTCCCTTAAAATTAATCCCGACAAGACCAAGGTACTGGCCATCACCACGGACACCAATCCCTGGGGCGACCTCTTCTGGCCACAAGAGCTTAGCACAAATCCCAAGCCAGCCCTGGCCGTAAAAAGCCTGGGCATCAAAATCGATGCTAAGCTCTCCATGTCCCACCAGGTATCTGCCGTAGTTGGAACATGTGTGGGCCTGCTAAGACAGCTACGGAGAATTCCCCCCCCTTCTCTCCTTTACAGCACTCAGAATGGCAGTATCAGCAATGATAGTGTCACGACTGAATTACGGAAACTCCCTGTATATCGGCCTCCAAGAAAAGCTGCTCACTAAACTCCAGGTGATCATGAATAAGGCTCCCTGTTTTCCGTTTTTACGGATTTTTACAGATAAATACAGACAGAAAACAATGTATTTTCTGTCTGCATTTATTTTTAAAAGTGGATAAATACAGAAAATTGTGCTTCTTTGAAGTGACTCTCCGTGCTGTCTTTCATGAGTTATAAGCCAGCAGATGGACAGTATGGGAAATTAAACAGGATGAAATTTCTTTAAATAACGCATATGTCAACATATATTTATGGTATAATGCTAGTATTTACCACTAGATGTATCATTATGTAATGTTTGGCAGTTTAAATAGCTAAAACACAACAGACATCAAAGTAGGAGTGCACGCCTATCAGTTAAATAGATAAGGAAATGTACAGTTTTACCACATCCTTTATACGCAGTACACAAAATAAATATGGATAAATACAGATAAAATAGCCAAAAAATAAATATGGATAAATACAGACGGAAATGGCCAAAAAATAAATACCATAAAACCGGAAGCTCTAATCATGAACAACGGTGCCAGACTGATTTTCAGACTCCAAAGGAGGGCTCACGTCACCCCCCTATTGAAACAGCTGTACTGGCTTCCGGTCAGACAGAGAACCAGGTTCAAGGGCCTATGCATCGCTCATAAAGCCATCTGTGGCCAGGCCCCAAATTACATTAAAGACCAGCTGGTAAACTACACGCCTAGCAGGTCCCTCCGTTCTTCGGACGCAGGCTTGCTGGCCTGCCCCCGCTTTAGCACCTCCTCCAAAGGAGGCAGAGCCTTTTCCACCATAATCCCACGCCTGTGGAACAAGCTGCCTGCAAATCTTTGGAAGGAACCCGCCCTCCTCCCATTTAGGAAGAAGCTAAAAACACTTCTCTTTGTGGAAGCCTGGGGCACAACCTAACCAAATTATAACACACTCTCTGGCAGACGTGCCATAGTTGGGCTCTCTCTCACAGCGCTTGGAGACCTGGCGGTGATCATGCGCTCTAGAAATCCCAATTACAATTACATCTTAGAACATGTGAGAGTGACAGTTAACACAGATCGTAGCAATGCAGTGGCCAAACATATGGAACAATACCAAGGAGGGGACCGGAAAAAGTTGAGGTTTTATGCTATTGAATCTGTGGAACTCCACGAGAGGTGGTGATAGGAAAAGCAATTTAAGGCAAAGATAATTGCAACATATCCTTGGCCTGCATACCTTAACTCCACATGGATTGAATCAGGATAAAGAACTTTATTCACACCTGTAAATGCCCTCCCTTTTTTGTCTTCCCTAACAGAACAGAACATTTTAACTGCACTTTTCACTTGCATCATTGAGCACTTAGATATATTGGCAAGGGATTTATAACCCGGATTGATTCATTTTGATGAAATCTTTATTTATGGAGGTCAAGGTCACCATTTGACACAAAATTGATAATGTGTGACTGATAATCTGAAGTAGAATGATAAACATGGTGTGGACCCACTGGTGGGTCATTAACCTCCCAAATTTAAACTGTTCCAAGAGCAACAATTGTGATATTTTACGAATTGGGTCAATTGATCAATATATTTGAATATGATTGGGCACAGCATGCCTTTGTGGTTAAATCTTTCTTTTTTCTGGATTATCCACTTAGAATCTTTTAAACCTATCTCTAATACAAATTGGATATTTTAGTTTGCCTACTGATTCTGATGCAAAATTGTTGGATGTGGCCAGAACAGTAGGTTTAAAAACTAAATGATTATTACAGTTGACGTGTTGAAACTCTTAACAATAAGACCAACTGAAATTGATTTGGCGAAATGGGGAGTGCTCAGCTAAGTTTCCTATAAAAAAAGGGGTGAGGCAAAGGTTCATACTTGCCCCTCTGCTTTTTTCACTTTATATTAACAGCTTAGGACAACCTCTGAGTGAATACCAATGTGACTACCCAACTATAAAGGATACCCCCATCCCTATCCCATTGTATGTGGATGACGCAGTGATAATAGCATGGACGCAACTAGGATTACAAAGGTCTGTCACCAACTTTGTTGCCTATATGAAAGATAGGGGCCTAATGGTAAATACTACCAAGACATATACCATGAGTTGCGGAATGAATAGGAAAAAAATATGTGACATTTTTATTGACAGCAAAAAAATTGAAAGTATGGATACATTTTCATACCTGGGTATAATCTTTGATAGAAAGGGCTCTTGGAAAGCGGCCATGAAGGCAAGAAAACTGAACTTCTCAAGAGCCATAGGAGCAGTTACTAACTTCGCTAAGAAACTAGGTGGCAGACCTGTCCCAGAATTGCTGGCCATATACAAATCTAAATGTATATCAACAGGGACATATGGAGCTGGCATCTGGGGCATCGAAGAAGTAGAACAAATCCAAAGCTGCAAAAATGCTTTCATCCATTACCTGCTGGCTCTCCCCAGTTCTACCGCCACTTATAGCTGCCATAGGGAACTTGGTCTCTCTTACATCACTGATATTATTAAAATAAACCCCCTATTATTATGGCATGAGGTGTGGATATCGGCAGAGACAGGTTTTAATGGAGAAGTAATCTCAGATTGTCTCAATTTAGATAGGGTGGCAAACATGGCATGGATTAATTATATAAAAATATTTACACATGAAATTGGCCACCCAGAATATTTTGATTCCCCGAGCAGCATGGAAACGGTATCTAGAAAAACGCTAAAAGATCACTGCCTGAACCATCTAGAGAATAAGCGCTGGTTAAAAGAGAGAGGGAAAAAATCAGTCATGGACAACCATCTAATGACCACATGCACAGGTTTACAACCCTACCTGGCATTGGTACAGAGTAGTTTTTATCGTATGCTTCTGGCTCGTTTCCGCTGTGTATCCTTTTTTAGATTAGTGACATTCCCTGAAACTAACGATTGGACAAAAAACTTGCCCGTATGTCCATGTAACGACATATCAATACAAACAACCCTGCACTGCACTTTGTTTTGTAAATATTATGTTGCACCAAGGAGAAAGTTTTTAATGCCTACACTTAGAAGCTGGGGTCTAGAACAATGAGAACAGCTTTTTTAAGGTTACAACTGCTGGAAAACGAACAAATTATCATGATAATTTCCTCCTTTTTAAAGACTGTTATCAGGTACCCGAACACAATGTGAAGGTTTTGCTAAAATCAGATTTTTGCAGCCCTTTGTGTATATATGTATGGATTGCCTCTATGGTCTTTGCAGCACGTAACTTAATTATGAAAATAAGAACTGTCTTCCTTATTTCCTTGAATCATGTAATACTACTGTAATACGTTTTTTATCTGTTTTTAACATTTGTGCTTTTATGATTTTTTATTGTAAAAAGAAATCGAATAAAGCTGATTTGATTTGATTTAATTTGATTTGGCGAAATAATGTCTGTATCTTTGAACTAAAATGATAAATGTTTCAAATTATGGGCTTCTATTTAGATAAGAGAGCAAAATCCTAAGTGATAGCTTGTTCACTTTACTGCACGAAGATTTTCTTAATTGGTGTTTAGTTTTTCAAATGTTCAACTTTTTCATTTACACACTACAATATCCACAATACAAAGCAGTGATACAACAGGAAGTGATGTCATAACACCCTAATTGTACTTAGTGAGCTGAGAACTTCCGCGTTTGTTACCCATGAACAAAGTCTCTGTAAGACCTAAACGCGTCGGGGCTTGTATGGGTCCTGGCTTACATTGTTTGGGTAAAATAAAATAAGGATTACAAGCGGCCCAGGAGTGCGTAGTTATAGTTGGGACCTAATTTCCATAGGAAAATCATTTTTTTGATTTCCCAATAACTTTGGCACCGCTTGATGAATCTTCGCGAAATTTTCAAAACTAGTGACCCGCTCCGGTCAGCTCCTGTCTTGAGAGTTTTGGGGTGATTCGTCAAGCGGGTCTTGAGAAAAAAGAGGGGTCTCAAAACGCGATTTCCTCATGTAATTTTCAATAGGAAAATTTAGACAAAGCTACAGTCCAAACTGCTGAACAGAAATACACCAAATTTGGCAAAAAAGGTAGCCTTTGGTTCAGAAAGAGCCCTTTTTTTGTTAATTGGTGTAAATCTGTTCAGTAGTTGCTGAGAAATTTGAAAAAGAAAAAGTTTCGATTTCTGGGTCAGTGGTGGGTTCGCGAACCCTCCCGGGCACGAGCTTCACTCTGATTGGCTGCCAACACTCCAAATCAGGAAGTGTTGGCAGACATCTTGTGACTCAGTAGAACCGAGTCACAAGAAAAAAAAAAAAAGAGGTTAAAAAACAAGAAAAGGGGGCAGGGTAGAAACACCCTGAACCCCTAGGCCTGCTCAGGGGGTCACACAAGGACCCCCAGGGCCCAAAAAAGCATTTTATTTTTAAACTTTCAGCGGAAATCGAGTTGGGGTCGTGAATCCCACCGAAATTATTTTAAAAAATGAAGCGCGGGTTCGTTTTGAAAAAGCAACCGGGTGGGACAGGTCCCGGGGGCACTCGCAAATTAATTAGTGGGGGCCCTTGGGGGCTATTGCAGTCCCGGGGACCGCTACCTCCCTGGGGCTTATTTCAATGAATGCGGGGGGCACTGCGGCTCCCGCAACCCCGGGGACTGCCACCTCCTCAGGGCTGTAAAAAAAAAGCATAAGGGGTCCCAATCCCCACACATTGCCCCAGGGACTGCAACCTCCCTGGGGCTTTGACAATAAACCATGGAGGGCACGTGGCCCCCCCGCAGCCCTGGGAACCACACCTCCCCGGGGCTCTGTTTTTAAATACTAAAAGATGAGTGAGGGGGCTCAAGCCCCCCACATGACCCAGGGACTACCACCTCCCCGGGGAACTCTATATCAAATTTGGGGGTCTGTTACGGATCCCCAGACCCCGGGGACTGCCACCTCCCTGGAGCTTTTAAAATGAAGGGAGGGGGACCGTGCAGCCCCCCTCCTGGAGCCCTTCATGGCCCTGGGGACCGCCACCCCCCATGGCTGACTCCTGCAGTGTCCCAGGGGACCTACCTCTGGGACGCTGCTGTTTGCTATGACAGGGCAGGAGCCGTGTGGCTCCCGCCATGTCATAGCAAACACTGCTTTGGATTTTGAAAGCGAGAGCATTGTAGCAGCTCCCCTTGTGGAAAAGTAATGCTGGCTCCTGCAGGAAGTGGGGAGCCGGTGGAACCGTGGGGGAATTAGGGCTCCCCCCACGATCCCCAATGGAGAGGCCAGGTCCCGGGGGATAGGGTCCATGGGGCCAGAAGGGGCCTGGGAGGGGGACCACATGGTCTCCCATCCCTTACATTATTTTTTTTAAAAACAAAGAGGCCATGCCCCAGGCGATGGGGTCCCCGGGGCCAGAAGTGGCCTAGGAGGGGGACCACGGGCCCCACTCCCCTTACATTACTGAAAAAAAAGAAAAATGCAGAGGCCAGGCCCCGGGGATGGAGTCCCCGGGGCCAGAAGTGGCACAGGAGGGGAGCCACAAAGCCCCCCTCCCTTAATAAATGTTTTAAAAAAAATTTAAATAAGAGGCACAGCCACGGGGGATGGGGTCCCTGGGGCTGATAGAAGCCTCAGGAAGGGGGCAACGCAGCCCCCCTCCTTAAATTGATTTAAAAAAAATAATGATTATGTGGCCATGCCCCAGGGGCTGGGGTCCCGGGGGCTGAAATTGGCCGTGAGAGAGGGGGCCACACGGCCCCCTTCTCTTTTTTTTAAATAGGGGTCAGGCCCTGGGGGATGGGCCTCAAACATTGAAAAATAAGGGGGTCACACAGCCCCCCTTCTGAAAAAAAAAAAAAGCCAGCATTGCGCCGGAGGCCCCGCCTCCTCCATGCAGCACTCTGTAAACGTGCCCTCTGGTGCATTGTAAGTTGGGGAATGAATTCCCCTTGAATACTGAGGGTCGCTGGGGGCCAACTAGCCCACCAGGTACTTACAGTAGGTGCCAGGGAGCTGCGTTGCAGAGAGGTGGCCTGAGGCCACGCCCCTTTTTACACCTCTCTGCAACGCAGCTCTGTGGCACTTACTAGAGGTACCTGATTGGCTAGTTGGACCCTAGGGACCCTCAGGAGTCAAGGGGACTTAATCCTCCAACTTAAAACACGCCACGGGGTGTGTTTGCACAGTGGAGCAGGGAGGGGGTGGGGCCTGATATAAGAAGTTAGCAATCCTGCTTTGTGGGACTTACTGATGGTAATAAAAGGGGTAGTTGGCCCCCAAGTTTGACGTTGGGGGCTACATACTCCTCCTGTTACTTCCAGTAAATCCCACACAGTGAGATTGCTAAGAGGTGTTTCGAAGGCCACGCTCACCTTTCTCTACCACTCTGGAAACACGACTGGTAGGTTATAGTTAGAAAATTAGCATTTAAAAAACCTTTGAAATGCACTGAAAAAAACATAGGTTTCAGGGACGTTACAGTTAGACATTAGCATTTAAAAAACCTTAGAAATTCACTAAAAAATCATAGGTTTCAGGCGCATTATAGTTAGTTGGGCATTTCACTCGTACAAAACCATAGAAATTCCCCCGTTATAGTTAGTTCAGCTAACTATAACTCGCGCCCCCGCAATGCACTGCTGATGACGTCATATATTACATTATTCATGACATGGTCAGTGACATCACTGATGACATCTCAAATGACATTACTGATGACATCACTGATGACATCATCCACGTGAAAATCTGATGCACCTTCTCACACCCTAATATAACATTTGATACACCCACTCTAAAATACAGACTACCATTTTTGAAACCATAGCCACACCAATTCCAGTTACTACATACGCACTCATTGATTCCTAGGTCTACACACACATCCACTTATTCACCCATACAGTCACTCATACATGTAGTCACTCATCAATACAACACTATCATATGTACTCATACACCTATACAGACACTCACACACCGCCACTCATCCAGAGTTACTCACACACCTAGTCATCATGCAAGGAATCAATCACACTTCCATTTACTCACCTATACAGTTATACACACACCACCTCACTTATTCATACAGATGCTAACGCATACTTACTCTCATATCCAATCACTGATACAAGTACACACTCATCCATACAGCCACTCTCAACCACTCACTCTCACAAATAGTTATTTATATACACCATCACTCACATATACTGCCTTTTACATATGTATTTACTCGCACATGTACCACTGAGACATCCATTCACTCACCAACACACCCATACACACACTCACCCACTCATACAGCTATTTCCACATGCACTCTTGAACCCATACACCCAGTGAATAAACCACTCACACATCTATGCAAAGAGTCACACACCTCCCACCCACCCACACACACACACACTCAGGCACCCATACAAATACTCAGGCAACCAATCAATAACCCGTATAGACACTCATGTAGCCACTCACCAACCCATGCAGCAGCTCACACAACAGACAGACTGATACAGACATTCACACAGTTTATTCACTAACCCATGCATTCAGTAAGACACATTTATTAACTCACTTATACAGTCAGTCATGCAACTACAAATTCCTCCATCCAGACACTTATACACCCACTCATTGTTCAATACACCGTGACATATATTTTTAAAACATATTTAAATTTTATAGTAACACACAGTCACTGGATGATTTCATGAGCGATGTCATCAGTGATGTCATTTGAGATGTCATCAGTTATGTCATCAGTGAAACGCCGACGTGATTGAGGACACAGTGAGATGCGGGGGCCCACTTCGGGCTTTACATGGCAGAAATAAGTGCACCTTTACTTTGATGGAATAATCGGGACTACAGCTCCCACAAATCTTCACTAAGACCATTGGGGCGGGACTATGTATATATTAAGGGAGCTGCCCACCAGAGCACGATCTTTCCGATGGCCTGTGAAAAAGAGGAAACTCGAAACGCGTCGGCGTTTCGGAAAGCTGCTCATCCAGCCTGCTAATGACGAGTGTCCATACCTCAAATAAAGGCTGGTAACCTTGTGCAGAACTGTGTGCGTCTCGAGTGAGTTACCATGTGTTTAAATATATATATATATATATATATATATATAAGCACATTTGAATGCCTAGTTCCAACTGCCGCAGCTCCTGACCGAAGGGCGCGTCGTCCGTACGTATAACCAGGCAAGATCCGTCAATATCTCAAAAGTTCAATTCAGCCAAGTGAAAAGATGACGACGCCGTGTCTTGCTGTATAACTCAATTTTTTATTGTAAGCTGCTGGACGCGTTTCGCCTGACCTGCAGGCTTGTTCACCAACAGTCTACAATAAAGTTCATCACCATTTTGAACACAGAAGGGTCGTGTCACATGATCAAAACTACCACAATAGTGTGTTAGAAAACAGACTCGTAGTTTTCATAAAATCAGTGCTTAAATGCAACAATATAACCGATTTCAAAAATACAAATTAATTAACAAATGCATTTTATAGGTTATACGTATTCTAATCATCGTTAAATATGTTTTTATAAACATGTGAAACTCACAAGTAAAAAACGAGAAAAAAGTTTGGACAAAACTAATTTTTTTGTCGAACTGTCTATGGCTTCACCCATTCACAAATTCCAATCTGGAGCTGAAATTTTCGGGAGGAAGCGATGTTCAGCTGCAGTCCAGGGCTGCAGCTCACATAACGGTCATATCGACTCCTACAAAGCAGGGCTGACACCATGGCAGAACAGTGCACCAACCCACATGGGTAATATTTTAGCGTGAATTTTGGAGGAATGAAAGCGCACCCACCTGGGAACACTTGATTAGCGGACTACAGCAACCATGAGGCTGTGCTGACAGCCACGCCCACTGAGGCAGGTAGTTGAAATAAAAAAGTGCGCAATCTACGTGACTTTCATCCCTTCTGCACTGCCACTGAAGAAAGGAGTACAACTCCTGAAACGCGTCTGGCCAAGAATTTACGATGCCTGTATCCTGACGAGGTGCTAGCTGGCAGGGTGTCGATTAATAAAAGATTGACCTCACAAGCCTCCTGTGGACTCCCTCCTTTGGTGCTACCTGGTATGTTGGAATATTACGGCTTTGCACAGCCGCGGAGTGAGGCCCACTGCTGCAAACAGCGGGTCCGTTCTGGCTCCAATCTGGAGCTGAAATTTTCGGGAGGAAGCGATGTTCAGCTGCAGTCCAGGGCTGCAGCTCACATAACGGTCATATCGACTCCTACAAAGCAGGGCTGACACCATGGCAGAACAGTGCACCAACCCACATGGGTAATATTTTAGCGTGAATTTTGGAGGAATGAAAGCGCACCCACCTGGGAACACTTGATTAGCGGACTACAGCAACCATGAGGCTGTGCTGACAGCCACGCCCACTGAGGCAGGTAGTTGAAATAAAAAAGTGCGCAATCTACGTGACTTTCATCCCTTCTGCACTGCCACTGAAGAAAGGAGTTCAACTCCTGAAACGCGTCTGGCCAAGAATTTACGATGCCTGTATCCTGACGAGGTGCTAGCTGGCAGGGTGTCGATTAATAAAAGATTGACCTCACAAGCCTCCTGTGGACTCCCTCCTTTGGTGCTACCTGGTATGTTGGAATATTACGGCTTTGCACAGCCGCGGAGTGAGGCCCACTGCTGCAAACAGCGGGTCCGTTCTGGCTCCAATCTGGAGCTGAAATTTTCGGGAGGAAGCGATGTTCAGCTGCAGTCCAGGGCTGCAGCTCACATAACGGTCATATTGACTCCTACAAAGCAGGGCTGACACCATGGCAGAACAGTGCACCAACCCACATGGGTAATATTTTAGCGTGAATTTTGGAGGAATGAAAGCGCACCCACCTGGGAACACTTGATTAGCGGACTACAGCAACCATGAGGCTGTGCTGACAGCCACGCCCACTGAGGCAGGTAGTTGAAATAAAAAAGTGCGCAATCTACGTGACTTTCATCCCTTCTGCACTGCCACTGAAGAAAGGAGTACAACTCCTGAAACGCGTCTGGCCAAGAATTTACGATGCCTGTATCCTGACGAGGTGCTAGCTGGCAGGGTGTCGATTAATAAAAGATTGACCTCACAAGCCTCCTGTGGACTCCCTCCTTTGGTGCTACCTGGTATGTTGGAATATTACGGCTTTGCACAGCCGCGGAGTGAGGCCCACTGCTGCAAACAGCGGGTCCGTTCTGGCTCCAATCTGGAGCTGAAATTTTCGGGAGGAAGCGATGTTCAGCTGCAGTCCAGGGCTGCAGCTCACATAACGGTCATATCGACTCCTACAAAGCAGGGCTGACACCATGGCAGAACAGTGCACCAACCCACATGGGTAATATTTTAGCGTGAATTTTGGAGGAATGAAAGCGCACCCACCTGGGAACACTTGATTAGCGGACTACAGCAACCATGAGGCTGTGCTGACAGCCACGCCCACTGAGGCAGGTAGTTGAAATAAAAAAGTGCGCAATCTACGTGACTTTCATCCCTTCTGCACTGCCACTGAAGAAAGGAGTACAACTCCTGAAACGCGTCTGGCCAAGAATTTACGATGCCTGTATCCTGACGAGGTGCTAGCTGGCAGGGTGTCGATTAATAAAAGATTGACCTCACAAGCCTCCTGTGGACTCCCTCCTTTGGTGCTACCTGGTATGTTGGAATATTACGGCTTTGCACAGCCGCGGAGTGAGGCCCACTGCTGCAAACAGCGGGTCCGTTCTGGCTCCAATCTGGAGCTGAAATTTTCGGGAGGAAGCGATGTTCAGCTGCAGTCCAGGGCTGCAGCTCACATAACGGTCATATCGACTCCTACAAAGCAGGGCTGACACCATGGCAGAACAGTGCACCAACCCACATGGGTAATATTTTAGCGTGAATTTTGGAGGAATGAAAGCGCACCCACCTGGGAACACTTGATTAGCGGACTACAGCAACCATGAGGCTGTGCTGACAGCCACGCCCACTGAGGCAGGTAGTTGAAATAAAAAAGTGCGCAATCTACGTGACTTTCATCCCTTCTGCACTGCCACTGAAGAAAGGAGTTCAACTCCTGAAACGCGTCTGGCCAAGAATTTACGATGCCTGTATCCTGACGAGGTGCTAGCTGGCAGGGTGTCGATTAATAAAAGATTGACCTCACAAGCCTCCTGTGGACTCCCTCCTTTGGTGCTACCTGGTATGTTGGAATATTACGGCTTTGCACAGCCGCGGAGTGAGGCCCACTGCTGCAAACAGCGGGTCCGTTCTGGCTCCAATCTGGAGCTGAAATTTTCGGGAGGAAGCGATGTTCAGCTGCAGTCCAGGGCTGCAGCTCACATAACGGTCATATTGACTCCTACAAAGCAGGGCTGACACCATGGCAGAACAGTGCACCAACCCACATGGGTAATATTTTAGCGTGAATTTTGGAGGAATGAAAGCGCACCCACCTGGGAACACTTGATTAGCGGACTACAGCAACCATGAGGCTGTGCTGACAGCCACGCCCACTGAGGCAGGTAGTTGAAATAAAAAAGTGCGCAATCTACGTGACTTTCATCCCTTCTGCACTGCCACTGAAGAAAGGAGTACAACTCCTGAAACGCGTCTGGCCAAGAATTTACGATGCCTGTATCCTGACGAGGTGCTAGCTGGCAGGGTGTCGATTAATAAAAGATTGACCTCACAAGCCTTCTGTGGACTCCCTCCTTTGGTGCTACCTGGTATGTTGGAATATTACGGCTTTGCACAGCCGCGGAGTGAGGCCCACTGCTGCAAACAGCGGGTCCGTTCTGGCTCCAATCTGGAGCTGAAATTTTCGGGAGGAAGCGATGTTCAGCTGCAGTCCAGGGCTGCAGCTCACATAACGGTCATATCGACTCCTACAAAGCAGGGCTGACACCATGGCAGAACAGTGCACCAACCCACATGGGTAATATTTTAGCGTGAATTTTGGAGGAATGAAAGCGCACCCACCTGGGAACACTTGATTAGCGGACTACAGCAACCATGAGGCTGTGCTGACAGCCACGCCCACTGAGGCAGGTAGTTGAAATAAAAAAGTGCGCAATCTACGTGACTTTCATCCCTTCTGCACTGCCACTGAAGAAAGGAGTACAACTCCTGAAACGCGTCTGGCCAAGAATTTACGATGCCTGTATCCTGACGAGGTGCTAGCTGGCAGGGTGTCGATTAATAAAAGATTGACCTCACAAGCCTCCTGTGGACTCCCTCCTTTGGTGCTACCTGGTATGTTGGAATATATATATATATATATATATATAGATATAGATATATATGTGTATATATATATATATATATCACTTAAAAAACCATAGGTTTCACACATGTTATAGTTAGGTGGATATTTCACTCGTAAAAAACCAATGAAATTCCCCCGTTATAGTTAGTTCAGATAACTATAACTCGCGCGCCCGCAATCCTGCTCATGACGTCACATATTACATCACTCATGACAAGGTCAGTGGCATCACTCATGACATCACTGATGACATCATCCTTGTGATAGAGTGGCGGTCGCGCGAGTTATAGTTATCTGAACTAACTATAACGGGGGAATTTCATTGGTTTTTTACGAGTGAAATATCCACCTAACTATAACATGTGTGAAACCTATGGTTTTTTAAGTGAATTTGCAAGGTTTTTTAAATGCTAATTGCTAACTATAACGTGTGTGAAACCTATGGTTTTATTGTTTTTCACCGTGCACGCACGGTGCGCGCACCCCCGCGATTTAAAATAAATAAATAATTAAAATGTTTTTTTCTGCCTTCGGGGTCCTTCAGGGACCCCCTGACAAAGGCTAGGGGGTCAGGAACTCTCTACCCTGCCCCCTTTTCACGTTCGCCACCTTCCTTTTTCACTCTCGCACTGAAAACAAACAAAATGGCGGCCGACACTTCCTGATTTCGACCGATTCGAACGTTGACTGACATGTAACCACCAATCAGAATTACGCTCGCGCACGTTAGGGTACGCGCACGGTGCGCGCAAGGTGTGTGCACGGTGCGCGGCTATAGATATGTATGTGCTTTTAAATGCAATTTTCTCAGGAACTACTGAACAGATTGACTCCATATATACAAAAGGCACATCCCTGACCTGAGGACTACTTCTCTGCCAAATTTCAAGTAATTCTGTTCAGCCGTTCGGGCTGTACCTTCGACTAAAGGTCCTATGGGAAAATACATGGGACCCCCCTTTTTTCTCGGCCCCCGCTTGACGGATCCCCCCGAGAATTTCAGGGTAGGAGCTGAGCGGAGCGCCCCATTAGTTTTGAAAATTTCGCGAGGATTCGTCAACCGGCGCCAAAGTTATTCAAAATAGAATTTTGAGATTTCCTATGGAAACACGGTCCTAACTATAACTATCTATTGGCGACCGCCAGTAGATAATATATATATACACACACACATATACACAACCTACTGCCAGTTGCCAGTCGGTAGTCATAGTTAGGGCCATGTTTCCATAGTAAAAACATTTTTTGATTTGCCTATTTCTTTGGCGCAGTTTGACAAATCTTCATGAAATTTTCCAAAAAAACGGTACCTTAGTTAATATTGTTATGCATAAAAAGATTTCAGGTGATCTGAGAAGAGGGTGCAAGAAAAAAAGTGTTTTTCCAATGGTAATTTCCATTAAGATTTTGGACATGACTACAGCCCAAACTGTTGGCTGGAATTACACCACATTTGGCAGAAAGGTAGCTCATGGACCTATTTTTTATTTGGTGTAAATCCATATCGTAGTTTTTAACTTATTAAAAGAAATCCAAATTTGTATATATACGGACCCAGATCCTTCGCAACCCCTACGTCCCATATCCAGGCGCCAGGAGGAATGCTGTTATTGGGTAGTAACGACCTGAAAAGACGTTGCTGCTGCGATTATGTAGAGCGGTACCGTGTCCGGGGGATGATTTTTTACACCAAATATTATGGAAGGGGTCAGGCTAGGGCTACCCTGACCCCATGGGTACACTGTAGGGTTGTATAGTAGAATTAAGTGACGTTGTTAGTGCCTAAGTCAATAATTGTATGTCCTACATATATTTTTGTTACCATATCTACAATTGCTAAATTTAATTTATTTGTAAGGCTGCAGTTCATTGCTGTAGCTATGGAGGGATATTTAAATTATACACTAGTACACAGATTCTATGTCCGTGTAAAATTTAGGAGAACGAATGCAAATATGTGTTAGACATGCTTCTCTAGAACCACTGTTTGTCCTTTAAACATGTATTGCACAAGGTACTGGACATTCTGTGTGTGCAGTTATAGTACTAGCACAACTTCGCATTTGAAAAATGTTCCCTACTCTTAAAGTCCTTTTCTACTACATAGAAGTCACCCCTAAGGTGGAGTGTAGATAGGCCATATGCAGGGAGGTATGTGCTTATAACATAAGACATATAGTTTAAAGTTTCACTGACTCACATGTGCACTTACAGAGCCTTATGTTTAGTTATACAACCAGTCTCAGAGTCACAGTGGAATTCACATAACTATCTACAAAAGGATACAGCCACTTACACACCCAGTCAGACATTCACTCTCACAGAGACACACCTCTTATGTAGCAGGTCTACTGGAGGCAGTTGCACCCACACAGTTGCATACCCCAATACCTACTAACACAACCAGTAAGCAATCCATGTAGCCCATCAGATACATATTTAGAGAGCCATTGAGTCACTAAGAGCGGTAGTCAAATAGCAACATACTTCCTTAATTTTTTCAAAGACACACCGTAATAGGGACTGAGACACTCATTCAGATATCTATTGAGGCACTAACAATTACGACTCACTCATGTAGAAAAGTTGCCCTTGAAACATGTCTCAAGCCTGCTTCTGCAGAACCTGTGTGTGTAGTTTTACTAGTAGGACAAATTGACATTTATGAATGGTTGTGACGCCTTAACCTCGTCTCCTGTTACATATAACTCACCCCTAAGGAAACCAGAAGGTAGGCCATAGGCAGTTAGCTATGTGCTTAAGACATAAGACATATACTTTCAACTTTCAGTGACTGACATCTGCACTTACAGACCAGTATGTCCAGTTTTACATCCTGTCTCATAGTCACAATGCTACTCACATACCTATCTACAAAAGGAAAGAGGCACTAATACACTCAGTAACACACTCACTATAGCACCTAACCATTCGCTTAGATATAGAGAGTCATCATATGAATGTAGGTCGACTGGAGATAGTTCTGTACGCACAGTTGCATACCATAATAATCACTAACACAGCAAGTAACCAACCCATGCAGTGCTTAGATACACATTTAGAGTTCCATGGAGTCACTAAGACAGGAAGTCAAATAGGAACATACTTCGTTAAATCTCCAAAGATGGGGGAGGAGCCAAGATGGCGACCGGGACGGCAGCGTAGACTCCCGGCTCCGTGAACCTCCGCACCCCGCACGGATATCCTGCCTGAGATCCTCAACTTGTGCTACGTGGTCGTGTTTCTGAAGGAGAGGGGCTCCCGACTGTGTGACTCCGAGGTTTCTAGCCGTGCTATCGCCGGAGAAAACTGCATCTGAACTTTGCGGCCTGTGCGGCCCTAGAGCCGGGACATCGAGTGGGCGCCGTGGCCGGGTGGCAGTGCGACAACAGCGGCCGGTGGTGACTGGGTGGAGTCGGCCCCCCGAAGCGGTGTTAAACTCGGCCTACCTTTCGGCGTGGTCACTTCTACTGCCCAGTGTAGCTGACCGAGTGCATGACCGGGGGTGCAAATCTTAGATCCTCCGGTGACTGCCCCTGCCTGGCTGGTGAGCTGCCCGGCCGCCGTCCGTATCCTGCCCCGATCATTGCGGGCCGCCCCCGGATTTCTACGGGAGCTGGTCCGTGGTGGGGACGACTGTTGCCCGTGACCACGGATAGTTTTTTGCCTGCCCCCGGAACCCGATCACCCGCGACGTGGACATCGTGACGCTTGTCCCGGGGTCCCGGCCCCGGTGGGGGTCGGGCATACTCGGCGGCCATCTTGGGTCGATGAAGCCTACCATCCTGTCCGCTGGGCCGCAGCGGGCCTGTGAGCGTACGATTCTTGGGAGTGTGGCGGCGAGATCACAGAGAGCTGAGCTGGGGTACGGCGACCTCCTCGAGGCTCTTGGTGCTCTTCACTCCTCCTTGGTTCATGGTTTCGTGATCTTGGGGAGTAAGCTCGATGGTGTGGCGTCGGAGTTGGGGCAGTGGCGGCCCGCCTGTCCGCCCGAACACAGAGTCTACCCACACTGCGCGCAGGAAGACGCTGTGGCGGCCCCCCCCTGAGGTTAGTACACGACTGGACGCCCCGGCCAGGATGCTACAGTGTGTTCGACCTTCTGAGGGCCTGATCTGTCCCGGAGGCGTTGGACCTGAGTGGGATGTGGTGGCCTCATCCCGTGCATGCCCTCCTGCGACCCAGAGACAACTCCAGCAACTAATGTCTGTTTTGGCTGCTTCTGCCTTCCTGAGCCTTGCGTGCAGTGCAGACCCTAGGGCAGCACTGGGAAGCCTGTTTCCTCACGCGGCGGACTGTGTTGATGCTCAGAGACTTCCACCCCACCTGTGTGCGTCGCTTCTCTGTCATTGTTGGACATTCCTCTGCCTAGGAACATTGGGTATGGTGCTGGGTCGAGGGGTTGGCATGGGCAGCATTCCACAGAGTGGTCAGGGATGAGGCTGGCCCCTCGGGGGTGGTCGCCTAGTGGACGGGCGGGCTTGGGGTGGTGTGCTCTCCTGACATGGCTACTGGCACACTAGGTGCATAATGCTCCCCATTGTGGTTTGAGAAGATTGTTTTTGTGCTGTTCCTTGTTCACTTTAGGGGAACCTTACCGTGCGGGAGGGAGAAGCCGGGGGTCTGTTATGAAGGCCCTCCTCCAGTTTATAAATGCTTTCTCAACCCCCCCGTCTGGTGGGGGTCCTTTCCTACTTCTTTTTCCCTATTCTCCTACATTTCGGGTCTGGTTCCAGGGCGACAGGCACACTGCTGGGGGGGGGGGGCGTACTCATCTGCAGAGGTGCAGGGTGGGGGGTTGGGGGAGGGGACTCTGTATTCCTTCATCTTTTTCCATGGCCTCCTTTTTCTTCTCTGATTCTTTTTGTCTTTCTTTTTCTGGGATCAGCGTGATACACCTCCTTTTGCTATGCCTTGTTGCCGTTCCATGTGTTCACAACTTCCGGGGTGTTCTTGGGGAGTTCTGGCGGGGGACTGCGGGCGCAGCTGTAGACTATGTTTTTCTCCATCCTGATGTTCTTGTATTTGCGCCATTGACCGAATAGATTGCTGTAAATCGCCTACGTTCATTACTCTGCATATCCGCGATCGTTGTTTTAAAATTGCTTGTCACCTGATCCTTCTGCCTTGTTTCATCATAAAATGAAAACCTCTTTCTCCTGGTGCCCTACTTACGCTGTCCACAGTATAAGCAGTACGATTTTGCTCCCCGAAGTGCTGCCTGTGTTTATACTTGTCGTTCTTGCTCTGATTGCTTAGCGGCCGGCCCTGGGGGGTTGTAGGCCCATACTTGTTCTTCTTGAACTGTCAATAAAGGTTTTCAAAAAAAAAAAAAAAAAAAAAAAAAAAAAATCTTCAAAGATACACCCAAATAGGGACTCAGACACTCATTCAGTTACCTGCTAAGGCACTAACACTAACAAGTCAACCATGTAGACAAGTTGTCCTTCAAAAATACCTTGTGCAGAACCTTTGTGTGCAGTTTTAGTGGTAGGCCAAATTGACATTTAAGAGTTCTTGCTAAGCTTTAAACTAATTTTATTTTACATATACCTCACCCCTAAGGTAGACAGAAGATAGGCCACAGGCAGTGAGCTAAGTGCTTAAAACATAAGACATATACTTTTAAATTTGGATAACTGACATCTGCACTTACAGACCTGTGTGTCCACTTAGACATTCAGTCTCACTGCATCTCACATACCTATGTGCAAATGGGGCCACTAATACACTGATACAGAAGAACACATCCTATGCTCTTACAACACACAAAAAAAGAAGCAACATATTGAGAAAGCGGCGAAAGAGAAAAGATCTACTGGTAACAAAAGTAAGAAATTTCTTAGAACACTATACAGAAAGCTACAAATAGAGCAAAATGAAGTAAATAAGATGCAAGGTTTTAATTTAGACAAGAATAGACAACATGGAAGTGACATTAACACAAAAAATCATCTGACAAAGGAAATACTTTAACAAGAATACAGAGGCAGTTTAAAGAACTAAGAGGGAGAATGTTCCACAGTAGGGCATTTCAGAATCTTCGATCTATGAAACAGTATAAAAGAAGAAGAGAGGTACTCCAACTAAAAGCACATGTTGAGGCTGTAGTTGATAAGGCATTTACCCTGAAGAGAAAGCTATTGCTTTTTATCGTGAGCAGAATGAGAACACTGGATAAAATAGTGTTGTCTATGAGGAGAAAAAGCCAGAAAAAAGATTTGTCAATAGAGCAAGCATTTGTAAAGTATTCAGTGGTGAATAGAAGCATACTTCCAGTACTGAGCATTTCTTTAATGAGAAAGCTACTTGCAAGAGAACACATTAGTGCATGCAGTTGGTCCCTAGAAATGTTGCGGAAGTGATAGCTGTAGAGGTACAGTGAGGCACAGACAGGCCCTTGTATACAAATGGAACTGTAGTAGTATTTGCAGTGTTTGGCAGAAATCAACTGACATATTGAGAACTTTCCTTCCTTTTACTAAGTTTCCATGAATAAGTGTCAAACAGACAATTGGTATTTTGCAAGGTTTAGATCCATGCAAAGTAAGGAAGTATACTAATTTACAGGGACATACAATGGCATGTCTATCAAAGAAAGTGTGCCAAAGCACCTTTCATCACTTCAAAATGTTAGCTGTTCGCCACTCCATAATGCGAAAGCTTCTTAGGAGGGTTTACTATGTGAAAACTCCTGCCCTGTGTTTAGGAGAAACAAATACAGTTCTTTTGCATGGTACAGTGGCAGAGGTAAAAAAAGTTTGCGATGATGTCCAGTTTTGTTTATTTGATCCTGAAGAGAAGTGTATGGGAAATCATGACTTGGTATTTGCGAGTGTAGTAGAACAGGAGACTGACATTATTGTTGATAACTTTGAAGAAGAGATTACAAAGTTTAACACAATCTCTTCTTGAAAACCAAACTGTGTATCTATAGGTTGTCGATGCACTCACAACAACAGTAAAAAAACTTGTTATGTTGCAGCGTCTTCAAAAACTGAAAAAGAGAACATAGAAAGTAGCTAGAATTTGCAGCCTATTTGTTTGTAGAGGAACACTTTGATTATTCCACGAGGCAAATTATATGTAAGTACTGTTATAATAAGTTGGAGGCCAATAAAATGCCAGCTAGAGCAGTCCACAACAAGTTAGAATTATTTCCAATCCCACAACAACTTGAAGATTTAAATGTTTATGAATCAATTCAAATACAATGTATGCATCCATTCCAAGTTTGAAGTTTTTAAACTTTTTGCAAATGTTTTTATAATTGGTAAATATTCAATGTTATTGGGATTCATTTCTGTAGCTGGAAAATTTTGGAAATAATGTTTTTTATATGTATGCTTTTATGATTTCAAACAAAAAATCTAATAAAGTTAATTTAAATGAATTGACTCTGTCTTGTCTTTCATACAGCAGTATGTGACATACGCCATTCCAAAATTATGATAGTGACAATGGCGTGCGACAACAAAGATTCAGATGGAAAGGAACATTTTATACGAGATGTAGTTTTGAATTCCCACAACCTGTCATCTCAAAAGAAAGAGTCAACAGTTTTTTTTTCTGTTGTTGGACATACACTGACTCAGAAATCACTGAAAAATACTTACAACCTCAGAAGAACAGAGGCTTTAAAGTATATAAATGATTACAACCCTGTCATTCTGAAGATGTGGAATGCAAATATGGATCCGAAATTTGTTTCACACTGTTCCTTCAATATTGCTCACTACATGACTTCATATATAACAAAATCAGAGAAGACACAGATGTAAGAGATGTGTGAGAAGATAGTTGAAAATGCTTTCCTACATAGAAATAGGATCCAATTAATTCTCTGACATGGTGAGCTCGGCTAGTCCAAGTCAAGAGAAATTGTGTGGGTAAGCCTAGGCCTTGCAAACAGTCGCAATAGAGTATTAAAGTCTTTGCCAGAAATACACTATCTTGCTGAGTTTGATACAGAGAGTACAGACATTCTGAAACCTGACATTCTGGATACTTACTACCCAGGAATGAGTCCCCATCTTCAAAACATGTACCTCTATGAAGTATTTCAGCACTATACGTATGAAGGTAATATAACTGAAAACCTAGAAGGAGGAAGAGATGTAGTACTTGAATGTGATAGTTGTTTGGTGACACACTACAAAGGAAATCTAATTAACCATAGAAAACTTAGTTGCCAAACTCTAGAGAGAAAAGGGTTTTTTCACCTGGCACTTTTGCTGTTGTTCAACCATGGCATACTGAATCAGGTTTACTTAGACACCATGACTGTTATGAAGACTTATTCAATGCTGAGAATGATCGTATTGAGTGTTCGGTCTTTCCAACCTTCTTGCAAATATTGAAAGATGAGATTTAACAGGAAGAACCCATTGCTGCTGACATAGCCAGAGACAGTTCACAAAGCAGGCAAAGTTCTGTACCAGCAATTCAAGATCATCTTGGGTATACAATAATTAAAAATGAAGCAACTATAGCTATACATTAAGTAGAGAATGCAATGCAGCAAGCAAGAGGGGATATTTCAAGCAGTTAGTAGAGCAATTGAACAATGATGAAACATGAATTTATCCACAAGTAAAATAATGTGAATATTCTTTATATAAACCAATTCTACTACACATAAGTGGTCAAGCTTTAAATGTTTACTTTTTTCTGGTATGGCGCATGAATGTTCTGATGCATCTTAGCACTGCTTCTCACAAAGGGATGGTACTGGATACTAAGCGTTACAAATACTAGTTAATAAAAAGCCAAGTTTTTAAAGATTTTCTAACGGTCCAAATATTGGGACTGCCTTTTAGATTTATGGGGAGTGCATTCCAGAGATTAGCTGTTCCTACAATGAAACTTCTCCTGCCCCATGGACCTCTCTTAGTTTTGGGAATCACAAACTGCTTATCAGCATCAGATCTTAGGTTTCTTGAAGGAGAGTACCAAGTAAAGGGAAATATTAGGCAGCCGCCGCGAATATTATGCAGCAACTTAAAGGTTAACATAATGATTTGAATTTTATCCTTTTGTCAATTGGGAGCCAATGTAGTTTGGTCAGACCCTGGGACATATATTGATACTTAGGCATGCCCAGGAGCAGTCATGCAGATGCATTTTGTAGCATCTACAATTTCTGGAAGAATCTTTTTGGGATATTTAGGAACTTTACATTTCCATAGTCCAATTTGGACAGGGCTAGTGCAGTCACAACCATCTTCTGGAATTCTAACGGAATGAATGGACAGATTTTCCTAATCGTCTTTAAGATGAAAAAGACGGCTGATACCAGGGCATTGATCTGATCTTTGAAAGTTAATCTACCATCAAAGATCATCCCTGAATTCCTCAGCTTTCTCATGGGTGATGGAAGGGATCCCAAGTCTGTCGGCTACCAGCCAGATGACCAGAAGGAGGTGTCATTGCCATGGAGGAGAAACTCCGTTTTCCCAGAGTTTAGTTTTAGGTAATTGGTCTTCATCCATTCATTTATATGGGCCATGCAGGTGTTGACACGTTCTCCTGTTTCTTTTACTTTGCTGGATACCAACACAATTAACTGGGTATTGTCAGCATAAGAGACAACTGACAAGCCAAAGGATCTGATGTGTCTAGCCAGTGGGGTAACATAAAGATAATGGTGGCACTGGAAAAATCTTCCTAATTAAAGTTCTCATCAGTTATCTAAAGAAGACTACAGATTCAAATTTGTTATGTGTGGTTGCTACACCAAAAGGATTAGCTGCACATAACATTAAAGGAATTAGTCTACATTGACTAGTAATGCTATCAGTTGAACATGACGCTTGTCATAAGGTATCAGGAGTATTAAAAAAACGGAAGCTTCTAATTATTTATGAAGTGAGCATGGTATCGACCATAATGCTTGCCTTCATACATTTAAGAATGCAGCAGATTGTAAGAACAAACTATAATGTACTCTTTGGAGGAAATAATGTAATTGTGCTTGGTGACCTACTGCAACTTACCCCTGTAAAAGGACAACCTATTTTCAAAACATTTCTGCATAATGAAACAAGATATAAATTCTCTGGGAAGTATTGGCAACATGAATATTTGGTTAAACTTTGAATACACAGGATTTGTCAAAAATATGCATCAAGCACCTGATGTGGAATATGGAGATAAGCTGAAGGACATTAGAGCGGGAGTTCTGACAAAAAAGGGGAAACATGCTTTGGAAAGTCACCTTATCAAGAATCTATTCTAATTTACTATTACAGCAGTGGAACGGATGTACAATTTCATTAAAGAATGGAAATGTATAGCTCTTTTAATGCTAACACATCAAGAGGGCTCCAACTTAAATGAAAAATTACTACAACAGGAGAAACAGATATTTAGGAAATTACAGCTATTGATAAAATGGAACAACAGGGAGGCACAGTACTACTCACAGATAAACTGCAAGCAAAATTGGATTCTTCAGAGAAGCCTGTATCAAAAATTGCAGTATTAGAGAAGCATTTACGCATGAGCAAAAACTGCTGAGTGATTTTGTGTCGTAATTTGAATGTTGATGAAGGGTTCTTCAATGGTGCAGTGAATAAGGTTATTCATTTTATTAATTTCTGAAGTAAAGATGAAGTTGAATACTTGGCCATAAAATGTGATCAGATTGATGATGTTGAGCAGATTAGTTGATGCTTTAAATTTTTTGCTAGTCTATCAATCAGTTGATCAGTATTTATATAGTGTCTTATCACCACAGGGGGTATCCAGGCACTGAGCAGAGGGAAGCCTTAGTTGAAGAGCCAGATCTTGAGTCCCTTCTTAATTCGGAGAGTGAGGGGGAGGATTGAAGGTGGAATGGGAGGAAAGTGAAAGAATTATATGTGCAGCGCCAGCAGTTGGCCATGTTTATGATCTCTCATAGAGTCCGGGCATGTAACGGTAGATGTGTCTGATGTATGTAGGGCTTATACCTTCCATCATGGAGCTGCTAAAAGTAGAATAGATGATATACTTCTTTCCCTTTATTTCTGGTCATGGTGGCAACTTTAGGGTTGAAGACAGAATAGAGCATGACCATAACCCATTATTTCTAACTCTTAAAGAAGGGTCGTTAGTTGCTGCTTTGGATGTAAGGTTTCTAGGGGATGTTATTGTTGAAAATTCCAAAAGGGTTCTCAAGTGGACAAAAGTCATTTCTTCACCTAAGCTCCTTGGCACAAGTTATGAGTGTTTGGTTCAGCTCTATCACCATATTTGGATTCTAACCCACATACGATACCCATATCTAAAATCCATAACCACCTTTTTAGTGCCCTAAGGGGACTATTCCAAGTGGAAGTAGTCTCTGGTGGCACTAAACAACTCAAGCTGGTATAACCTCCATGGTTCACAAAGGACTGTAGGCGGGCAAAAACTAGTTTGATACTAGTCACTAATACCTTAAACCCTCAAGGTATACATGAAGCTAGATTTGTTTATAAAAAGGTGTTAGAGGTAAGCAAAAAGAAATGGGATGATCAACATTGACAAGATGTATTGGAGGCTTACCAAATAAATGATGTTTCAACTTTTTGGCATACCATTGCCCATGGTAGCCTTAAAGCTCGTAGTCCAACTATACATCATACACCGCAACAGGCCTGGGAACATCATTTCATAAACCTTTACTCCACTTCTCCTCAGGATCAACCCACTTGTGACTTGAATTCAGGTTTAAGGGATATTGGCAACACAATAAACATCCTTTATCACAGCAAGAACAATTTGCCCACACTAGCATTCCAGTTCCCATGTGCTACGGTGACCTATCTAATCAGGTGGATGACATCTTTTCACTTAAAACACCAGGGCGGCAATCCAGTCCCTCATGCTTGGGAAAGCCCCGGACTGGATGGCATACCGGGTGACCTGTATCGATCTGCGGTGGATGTTTGGCCCCCCTTCATTAACATCTTGTCAAATGCCATTATGGAAGAAGCTCCACTATGTGATACTTCAAGTGGTGCCATGATTATACCCATCAATAAAAAGGACATAAGATCAGAGCCGAGTATTTTGAGGTCAATCAGCCTCATTGATATATTACAGAAGGTATTCTGTCGTCAGGTTCTTGATAAACTCCAGGGGTGGATCGATGGCAATAATAATCTTTCCCCTTTTAGGCAGGGTTTAGATCTAGGGTGGGAACAATTAATCCGTTTTTTTGATTTCTAATGAACCTCTGGAAATATACTGGGATCCTGAAGGATCATTTATACATTGCCTTCATTGACTGAGAGCTGCTTTTGATCTGGACCAAGATCCAAACTTTGGGACTGCTCAGGTCCATGGGGGCTCCGTTACACCTGTTGGAGATCCTAATGAGGCTGCATAAAGGCAACTGTGCCCAAGTCTGGTGGGGCTAGGTGGGCAACTAACGGAGAGGAAAAAGGTCACACGTGGGTTGCTGCAGGGATGTGTCTTGCACCCATCCTTTTTTCATTATTTATAAACAGCACACTTTATTACTTTCTGTAGTGTTCTCATGGTGCCCCTAAACTCTATGGTATTACCATACCCGGCTTATTGTTTGCAGATGACACTTCGCTTATTTCAAGGACCCCAGCAGGAATACAGAAGTTGCCAAACATATTCCAGGATTTCTGTAACCTTAGAGGGCTTGAGATTAATGCTGCCAAATCGAAGTGCATGTATATCAGGCCGCACAGATCTTTCAGGGTGAAATTGAACCTAGGGACCCTAGTATTAGAGGATGCTAAATACTTTGACTACTGGGGTATAAGAATTAGTATTTCTCTCTAGTGGAAATCCTACTTAGAGAAACGTAAGCCTCTTATTGAGCACAAAGCAGCTGCAATTGGGAGAATGCACAGGGCTTCCAAACAGGGGGCTGTTTCTCCGCTGTAGAGATTTAGAGGGTTGCAGTTCAGTCAGCCACTATATACAGGGCGGAGGTTAGGGGAATGACTTCTGTGGATCAGTTATCAGTTAGTGCAAAACACTTAGGGGCATATTATCAAGACAGGCGAAAAAATTATCGCCGCTTTAGCGCCATCCTCCATTTTCAGACCCCATCGAATCAGCGGTGTGCCCAGCCCAGCGCTACGGTGACCGGGCTGGTGTGGGGGCATTAAACCTTGCTAGATGGTAGAGACTCAACCCATCTCCCTGAATGGCTGGCACAACCAAACTTAAGTGGCTGCAGGAGTGGGATCAACCATGACATCGCGCGGTGGGCTGCGACCCCCCCTCGCCCTGTGCCTGGATCTCAGTCCCCTCGGTGGAGGAGCCCACTTTCCCCATCTGCCCTGGTTATCTGGGCATTGAGCAGATCAAATACAGGACCCAGAGCAAGAGGTACGATACTGCACACCGCGATCCGGACTGCGACACAACCCAGTAGTGGTGGAGGTACGACCTGCCTGCCTCTGCAGGCCTAGTGAACACTTGTCACCGGAGCCCCACAGACAAGGAGTCCAGCTGGGATCCCAGTGGCCCACTTCCCCCCCTTTTTGCCGGCTTGACTCCAACGGCCTCAAGTGTGACTTAATTCCCGCAAGCAGCAATCACTGATTACCCTTTATGAGTGCGAATATGGATCCATCAAGTGCTGCATCCCCCTTCCGGCTCCCGTAGCGCATCAACACCTACAAATACTAGTAAGTGGCACTCAGCCCTCAAGACAAGATCAGCAGTTGAGCAGAGCGGACCACCTCGGGTCCTGGCTGTGGCGCAGCTGCACAAGAGAGGATCGCCCCCTTCACCTGCGGTAAACTCATCAAGCTGCTGCGGCGACTCCAAACAAACGACATGCAGTGCCCCTCTTCCCGGGGAACTGCAAGGAACCCACAAAGGTGCGACAACGATCCACGCGCATCGGCCATTACTTTCAAAGTGGCACCATGTAACAACTAATTAAACCACTACCTCCCCGTGATCTACCCCATACCTCCCAGCCATGGGTAAAGACTGGACTGCAAAACCACCCGTGAAACAAACCAAAATAGACCAATACACCATCAATGAGACCGGACTCGGTCTGTAGCTATAGAAGGGAGTATTCCAGCGGGTGGGGACCTCAGCATGATCCTGAAAGCCATCTCCACCTTTCAAGCCTCCATTGAAAACAAGATCGGGGAGGTACGTGATGATATGGCCCTGCTCCGCCAGGACCTCCACAATGCAGCTAGGATCACCGAAAGTGAATCTGCATCCCCTCCGTTGAAGACGATGTATCATGCTTGAAGGAACAAATGACCGAACTGCAGACCCAGGCCAGAGATCTTCACAAGAGGGCAGAAGATGCCGAAAACTGGTCTAGGCGCAACTACTTACGCTTTGTTGGATTCCTGTGGGGTTTGGAACAAGGTCCAATGGAGTCTTTTATTGAGAATTAGGTCAATATGTGGATGCCCAAAGACAAGCTCTCGACCTGGTTTGCGTTGTAACAAGCACACTGCTCCCTGGCTTCAAAACCACCTCCTGGTGCTGCACACTGACCCATTAAAGCACGTATCCTCCACTTTAGAGACAGAGACCTCATCCTGCAGTAAGCCTGTGCCCAGAAAACAGTCATGTATCAAAACCACACCATCATGATATTTCCAGACTACACTAGGGAGGTTCAAGCTCACAGGCATTCCTACACGGAGGTGAAACAAAAACTCAGCGCCCTCAACCTACAATACAGGTTACTCGTCCCAGCGACACTGCACGTGGTCTTCCAGGGAAAAACACTTTTCTTTGATAGTCCCATGGCGACTTGGCTCTGGCTGACAGAGGAGTGTCCCCTCCGACTCCAATCCGCTACTTCCATTCCAGGAGCCCAATCTACTTCTACACCAGACCCCGCTTCGCGAAGGAGGCACACGCAGTCCAGAAGAGGCTGGAAGACGGGTAGGGCCAAGTCAGGGTCGCCAACGTCTATATATTCATCAACTCAACACCAGGCTATGTCTTCAGAGCCCCAGTACCGACGGAGCTCTGGATTCCGAGATCACTCACCTGCTGTGGACATTCTCTCCAGATTCAGGGCCATAGACTCCGCGGACTCTGATCTCTCCCGCAGTCCGGCCATCCCAAGCTGAACTTCAAATCGTGCACTAACAAACTCTCCATTAAACAGATACTTCTGCCGATGTACATTCTGATCCTGTAACAAGAGGGGTCCACCACGCTTCATTGACTTTAAACGTTATAGTTTAGTCCATCTTAAGAGTTAAGTGACAACAGATGCTTCAGTTTCTGAAGTATAGGGTGGGGGCAAGGGGGATGGTTTGGGCCGTTGCCCCAAGTTTGAAGTTGCTCAACAATCATAGGTTTACAACATCTCAGATCCTTCATATTACAACACGACACCGCAAGCACACGTCAACAGATGACAATCACGCTTCATGTACCTCAGCCTCCAGGGATCCACTGCACAAAGACCCCCTGGGTCATACCAGGCTTCCTATGCTACATGTTGTAGCTGGGTCAGGCACTAGGACCGGCACAGGAGACTTAGAAGTGGGAGGAGAATGGGAAGACCGAACAGGAGGAGTCAGGGGCAGAAAGAAGCAGGAGATGATATAGTGAGGATGAATGCAGAATAAAGCTCCCACTGAATAACGGTACCAGTGTCGTCTGTTTAATAAGCGCAACACTACACTGCCCATGGCGCAATGACATCTAAGGGGCACTCACTCTTATTATGTCATGGAACGTGAATGGCCTGCTAGATAGGATCAAACGGACCGCGGTCCTGGGACAGGTCCAAAGTAAAACCCCCGACATTCTCATGCTCCAAGAGACTCACCTTATGGGCAATCTCTGCACCTTCCTTGCAAGATATGGCTTTGATAGAACCTGGCAATCAGGTTTCACGAGGAGCTCACGTGGGGTCGCAGTTCTCCTGAAGCGTAATCTTCCCTTTGTACCAACCCAAACTGTCAAAGATCCCAATGGCCACTTTGTAGCCCTCTATGGCACTGGGTGAAGAAACCCTTAATGTCCACTCCATCTACATTCCTGCTGTCACCCACGCACAGACCCTAAACCATATAGGCAACATACTCTCCTGTCTTCCTCCTGGTACAACGGTGGGGGGGTGACTTCAATGTTGTCATGCAGGCTGAACGCGATATCACGGGGTCCCCTCATCCTCACGTATCTCACAAGCCAAACAACTAGTGACTTGGGCTGAAGCCATGGGTATATGTGACGTATGGCGCACTTGGAATCCACAGGCAACCCGATACAAACACCTCAGCTGCACATGGTAGCCACTCTCGCATGGACATGATATTCATGCCAGCGCCAGAATGTCATAAAGTCAGAGACATACAAATCCTCTCCCGGGACATCTCAGACCACTGGCCGGTCCTCTTGACCCTGTGCGACCCAGCCACTGCTCTTTGTCCAGTGTGTAGGATGAACTCCTGGTTTCTCCAGGATAAGGAGTTCATCAGATACACTCAAAATTGAAGTCAAGCAGTACTTCCTCACGAATCAAGGCTCTGTCTCATCCCCAGGCATCCTATGGGAGGCAGTAAGGCCACCTCGCAAAAAGCCACCTCAAAGCAAAGTGGAAGGCCCGAAACAGAAGGCTTGCCTTCCTTGAATCCCAGGCATCCCAGCTTGAGACAGAAGCAGCTGGATCAACAGATGAATCTCGGCGACGCCAGCTGACACTGGTGCATGACGAATTGAGGCAAATGTCTCTTGATTCTGCGAAAATCCTATGGCGATCCTCCATCGCTCGAATGTATGGCTGGTGCGATAAGAACGGGAAAATGTTACATAGATTGGTGTCGTTCCCCTTAGCAAACTGGATAATGCTGGAGATCCACAACCCAGGAGACAACACCCACCGCTCTCCCCAAGCAATGGCCCAAACTTTCACAGACTACTTTTCCAACCTATACTCCGGCTGGACACTGGAGTCTTGACTGATAGTGATGATCGCTCTTGGGGACCTTCAGCTTCCCCGGCTTGCGGTGACTGAGTCATACAGAATGGAATGCCCGATCACACGCGATGAGATACAGTGCGCCCTGTCGCTGGTCGCTGCTGGTAAAACTCCCAGCCCAGAAGGCTTCCCTCAAGAATATTAGTCTGCCTACCATGACACACTTGTTCCTCATCTTGCGGCCCTGTATGAAGAAGCCATAGAAAAGGGCTCTTTCCCCCTGGAGACTGACACAGCCACAAAAGTTATAATTCCCAAAACACAACCGCCCTCACCACCTTGTGCCGACGACCGACCCATTTGCTCAATTAACAAAGAAGCCAAAATATATGCCACAATCCTGGCGCAACGACTTAAGCCACACCTCAGTAAGTAAGTCCATCCTGACCAGTGTGGCTTCATGCCCGCACGTGGCTCCAGACACTGTCTGAGGTGTTTGTATTTTGCCGTAGCCAACCGTCAGCTGTTTACCCCATACTTGGCGCTCCTCCTATTTGACTTTGAGAAAGCATTTGATTCGGTGGACTAGGGTCACCTGGAGGACATGGTTATGGCCCCTAAATTTCACCATATGGTTCACATTCTTTACTCCAAACCAACTGCACTGGTGCTGGTTAATGGGACCCTCTTGCAGACCTTTCCAATCAGAAGGGGAACATGGTAAGGTTGCCCTCTCTCCCCCTCCTTTTTGCTTTAGGGATGGAACCTCTGGCTAATCTCATCCAGTCGGATAACCAAGTCCAAGGCTAGAACTGGGTGGGATCGCACGAGGACAAAATTGCCCTCTACGCTGATAACGTTCTTCTGTATCTTGCAGACCCGGCCCAATCTGGTCCCAGATGTCTACATATATTGCACTCCTTTGAACGGGTTTCAGGCTTACGCCTGAACTTGGCCAAGTCAACCCTAATCCCTCTACATCTCTCACGGGAATGCTTCTGATGGAGCAAGGTTTTGTGAAAAAGAAACTTGCTCAGATGTGATCCACTTGTTAAGTAACTAATAAAGTTATTAAGCTTGTTCTGTGAATAACTAATACACACCACATGAACACGCGGGTAAGTGAATCTTGCTTATGTGTGTACTAATGCGGATAGCAATGAAGAAGGACTAATACCGATTTAAACGGGGAAAACGGTTGTGCGCATGCATCCACTGCATCTACTCAGTATGACGAGCTAACGCTTGGTGGGAAATTCTGGCGCATGAACAGAAGACACTAAAATGGAGAATTGAAGACTCACATGCATGGCATCTGCTTACTTAAATCGGAACAAGCTATTTTACTAACAACAATGTGGGGAAAGTATTAGTAACTAAAGGGGAATAGAGTAGCGGTAGGTGGTATACAGTGTGTCCACTTTATTTGTGAAATTAATATTTGTCTTTCTGACTTTATCACTAGTACGCATTTGGGCCTCATTTGAATAGCCGGAGTGAAGCCATGAAGGCCATGACAGAGCTATTAAAAGGGAGCCAAACTCGAGGGATGCAAGAATGGGAATGGATGGTGAAAAGTTCAACGATGAGGACTTACATTCAGTATGTTAACAAATTGTTGCAAGATTGAAATAAAGACGGATGAGAACTAAATTTATGAATAAAAATGAAGGAGATGGGTTTGCGAACAATAGTTGGACTGATTTTAATGACATGTAAGCATGGTGTGATGGAGCTTAACCCTTGCCTGACCAATTATATTTCTTATTTTACGATATTGAAACTTTAGTGGGTGGAACATGAAGAACGAAAGGTATAATTAGGATAGCTTTAGCTAGTTAGAGAGATGACGGAGAGCTTGGAGCAGGAGATGCTGATGCTGGGAGAGATGCTGTGAGATGCTGATGAAGAGCTGAATGAACCTTTTATCTTAATTTTAATTGGGTTAGATCAGAAGATCGAGGAAGAATCTTGAGGAGGAAGAGAGTGTCACAGAGGGGTGCGGCGCAACCATCGGTATACTCGAGAGGTCAACTATCCTGTCCTGATTCCTGTCCTGAAATCTTTGTCTCCTGACCTATCCCGGGGGACCCTTGCTAGCCCTTTGGCCAGGGGGTTGGTCTTTCAGACCATTCTTGGTAATTATAATTTCTCGTTATTTGCAGATGTTCTTTTCTCTCTGTCATCTCCCATTGTTTGAGTCCGAGGTAAATGTTGATTGGTTTTAATGAATTGCCTTTTCTCTCCTATGAATGATCGTGACTGCACTGTAGTTTTGAAATGGTTTCACATGCATTTAATTTAGATAAAGATTTCAAACTTATTTGAGTCTGTGGTTATTTACTTTAAATGACAGGATAAGATAGAGTTAGAGTTAATTTATCACCATCAACTAGTTCAACTAATGGTCCATTGATCAGAGGAAAGAACTTCTTGATCAGTGAAAGGTCAGTTATGAGTATGAAATAACTATTCCTAAAAATGGTGAAAATTACAAACGTGACCCAAGCGGTTTTACGCAATGTGAGTTTATGGGCCCAGGTTAGTATATGGTAGTGGAGTGTCTGTTGTTGTTGAACCGCTGGATCACTTCGACTGGCAATCCACCATCCTCATTAGAAGTCAATCCTTAAAATACTTAGGTATTTGGATTGCCCTCCTCCCTGACCTTGCCTGGGCGCTTAATGTGACTCCCCTAATCACCAAAACTAAACTGGACTTGCAGAAATTGAAAAAACTACCACTTAATCCACTAGGGATGATAGCATTATTTAAAATGATGATCCTCCCTAGATTCCTCTTCATTATTCAGAATACCCCGCTCCACTTTTCACGAACATGGCTCAGAGGAATAGACAGTCTTATCACAAAGTTTCTCTGGAGCTGCTTACGGCTGCGTCTGGCGCTCTTGTGATGCCAGATCCCTCCCTACGACGGCGGAATGGGAGTAACAAACCTACACCTCTACTATCTTGCAACTGGCCTCCTGGTCCTGCACGATTGGTTTAATGGGGGTGGTCTGACCCTGTGTACAGAACCGAACTTATAGACTTGGGTCTCTCACAAATTCAAGCCATGATTTATGGATCGCCCATTCCCCGAGATATCCCCACGGTGACACACGCTATCATGTTAGCATGGAACACCTTCCTGCGGCACAGGCAAATTGACACAGCAAACACCCTTATGGCAAGGCACATGGTTGCGGGAGGTGGGCGGCCTACAGGGATTTAGAAGTTGGAATCTCATTGGTATCACCCTGCTTGGAGACTTGTGGGTCAGTGATCATATCCGCTCATTTGCAGATCTGCAACTCAGACACTCACTTCATCCATCCCAGTTTTACAGGTATTTGCAACTCCATCATGCCCTGGAAATACAAATACAAGCTGGCACATCCCTGCCAGAACACAGCCCCCTTGAAGCTCAGATCACAATGGGTAACCTTGGAAGAGGAAGCGTCTCACGTATATACTGCTCCCTGACAAACAACGGTCCTTCTTCCCTCGACCCGTTGAGAACCAGATGGGAGGTTTGGTTTTACCCTCTGGAAGAGGAGGACTGAAGAGATGTTCTGATGGCCCCAGGAGCACCACAACCTCAGCCAGGCTTTGCCTGGTTCAGATTTACTATCTCCACGCCTCCCACCTCACCCCCACCCGCCTACACAAGGCAGGCCTCATTTCAAGCCCCTCCTGTACAAGATGTGGGGTCGAACATGCAGACTTCTTCCACATGGTATGGTCCTGCCCACTTATAACCTCATACTGGAATACCCTGCAAACTGAACTCACAGAGGTACTGGGATGGGAAGTCCCACACAACCCACTAAATATATTACTGGGTGTCACAGATGGGTTAGAAGGATCGAGAGCGGAAAAGATGTTCCTTGGCACCACCCTGATAGTAGCTAAGCGCGATATAGCAAAAGCTTGGAAGAATCCCTCTCCACCCAAGATTTCTAAATTGCGCAGGGGGGTGGGCTGGTGTGCCATGCAGGAATTCCCTCTATATGAAGCCAGGGGCTGTCCGGTCAAACATCGGTAGGTGTGGGGTAAATGGCTGGGTGTGTTGAATTGATTAATGCCTTTGTCTCTCCAAAGATCATTCCAGGGGCTGTTGAGGTATGAGATTTAACAACGTATAATGTCAAAAGTGTGTTTGCTTACAGGATGTCACATGTTGTGGTGCTGAGTCTCATTCTGTACTGTTTGTACCATGTTTTCAGTTTGGTTTTCACAAAATCAATAAAATTGATTATTAAAAAAAAATGTTAGGAACAAGTGCCCTCTTTGACCCGGTTGCATCAAAACTACCGAACATATTCTATTCTGCTGACCACTGTATTCTTGTCTTAGAGCAAAATGGCTAAAAATGTATTGCTGGAACTTGGAGTTCTGGTGTTATTTTTTTAGCCTTTCACATCATGAGAACAGACATTAGCCGTTATATGGTCTTCTGTCTGAACAGGTTCTTATTATCTGTAGCTGTAACCAGAAACCCGCTAGGCCTACCTTTCTAGCATAAATTCTTATCATATTTTAGGCTAAATGCAAATTATGTGAGCGATGACTGCTCTGTGTATACATCCTTTGGTCCAGATATGAGTAATTGCAGGTATTCATAAAATTGACTAGGGTTTTTTACTATGCTTAAATTAATTTTGCAGTATGTTAAGATACATGTTGTGGGAAGTCCCATCTATCATGCATGATGTAATCTCGTTTCAATTTTATTACATTTCTAAACTCATTTCACTGAAAAAAAAAGTGTATGTCTATTTTCCATGTGGAAATGTTAAGCTGGACTTGTGGATCAGATGTTTTATTCTTAGCTCACTGTACTTTTAACTTCATCTGTTTTAACTTGTGTTTTGCTTGATGGTCTGTGATGGGAATAAAGTGTTACACTATGACTACAGTGTATAATTAAAGTCTGAACCTAAATGGATAAAAGCCAATCCCAGCAGCCTTAAATTGAAAGTGAAAACTACCTTTGAAACTGAAAAAAACAACCCCTTTTGTTTTATCAACCAAAGTCTGAAACTGAATGGACATAAGCCAATCACAGCAGCCTTAAGTTGAAAGTAAAAACTACCTTTGAAACTGAAAAAACAACCCTTTTTGTTTTATCAACCAAATCTCTATGAACTATTTGTGGAGAAAATCCACACTATGGGATTTTGTCTATATGGATCATCAACATTCTGAACATCATTTGGCCTGCTAGGGGTGATGTTTTCAAAAGGATCTCCAAAATTGAAGACTACTTTATATTAATTTGTAATATTGTACCAGATATACTAATGTAAGAGATATTTTTAACATAGGTTTGTTTAGATTACTGTAGCAACTCAATAAAAAGGAATCTGATTAATGAATTGTAGTGAGTGCAATGCATAGTGTCACTTATTTATAATATTGCCAACTATCCGGTTTTTCATAGATCAGGATACCATCTTTCATCACCCTGATAAGGTTTTTCCAAACGTAACCGAACAAGATCATATAACTTGACCCATGAACACCCCTTTGGTAGACAATCATTACCAATGACATTAGCTTTTATCGTTCCGAACAGTAGGCTCGAACAACCATTAAATCCAATCATGAAATATAGGAACGGTCACCTCTATCGGCTGCCATCTTAACAGGTTGGCAGTCTAGCTCTAAAGATTACGGAAGTACATGAGTGTGAGCACGCAGCCCAACATTTTTGCTGACGGCCGGCCATTTTTTAGGATAATGGTCCAGCATTCCAAACTAATGGTAGTACGCAAATGTGTAAGTGCTATATCAGGAAGCCAGCAACTCAGTAGTTTGTCTCCAGAGCCATGGGAAGGCAGACTATGCCAAGCAAGGGCATTGCTTTGAGGAAGTAAGTACGGCATAGCCGATATAATGAAAACGGAGACAATCCAGGCAACTAAGCATTTAATGCTCGATGCCAGTAGCTATCTGAATACTAAAATATGCTTTCTGTCCCAGATCTTTTTCCCTTTACAGTGTTTGACTACAAGCACCCCTTCCTTCCCGTGAAGTGCTCATGGGACATGAACAAATGAACAATTATGTAGATGGTTCAGCTCTACCAATATCTATTTAACTAGCAGTCATTTGGAAGTTGTAACAAACGATCACGATCTTAGCAATTACTCCGAAGAGACTTGTACATAGAGTGTGTGATTTATGTTATCTGTTTTGTATTGTCGTGTTTGTTTTTGAGGGCAGCACGTCACAATTACTTTTCCAAATCAATTTGATTAGGTGTGCATGTGTAAGAAAAATATATCACTCCTTCCACCATATGGTGATGCATGTAGTTACAAGAAATGTATTTCACATGTCTCAAATTAATGATATTCTATTGTTATAGGTCAAAACAGAATCAGCATACCTAGTAGGTCTTAACTGAATCTACGTACCTAGTAGGTACAATTAATGCATGAATTTAGCATTTCACCAATGCAGTGTATTTTTCCAACTAATCCAATCAAGTACAACTAAGAGTGGAAATTGGGATCAATACCTCTGGTCCTGATGAAAAGTCTATGAGGTTAGGCTTGAAACGTGTTGACCTGGAGACAATAACACCCATCATAGTGTAAATCTCCACTACCCCGGGTTTAGTAGTACCAGCTAAAGGACTTAATAAAAATTATCTTCCAGCCAGGTACTTTTTAACAACACTTATTTTTTCTGACCCTTCCACTCCCGTCCCCTCATATTCAACACCTAATGAAGTGCTCTCATGTCTTCGTCGGTCGTAGCATGCCCCGTACCGCAGCTGGGCAGGAAGAACCCGATGATGAAGCATGCCACCATGGGACATTTTGGTGGGTGAGAGTTATTTTAAGAAATCAAATTGTTTTCTCTGATAAAATTTACTATCACATTGATCAGACAGTCACAAGTGGACTTTATTTGTTTATAATTGTACTCAAACAATCATACAGCCTCTTGTATATGCATCATTTATGTATTCAATTACATACACAAAAATATACTCATTTAAACACTCTAACATACTAAGAGACATAACAAGACAGACTCACATGCTTATAAATGTACATTTAAAATATATAAATTTTCTTTTTAAAGTGGAATGGATGGTTTTAACAAAAAACGTTTTTTTAAACTTTTTTTATTTTTTGTAACAATTTAGGATTTTTTTGAGTGTTTTTTTGTTTCTTTTCCAAAAGTACGAAACGTTCTTTAAAACAAAAGACACAGAAAATCTGAATGTTTTCTGCTAATGAAAGAAAAATTAACACGTATGCATTGATAGTGTGCAGAAGTGTAGACACGGGTTTGTTCGCCTACACTTAGGATGGTAGAACATTTAAGACAGAAATTTCCAACTTTGCCAAACTCAGAAATGGTGGTGGGAACACTTGAAATCATCCACCAGCAGATGGTGTACCTGGTTCATCATTCCTAGCATCAGATGTTCTTTGCCGGTTTTTAAGCCTTACCGTCTCTGCTTTTGCCAAACAAGTACCATGTATTGTTCTTAAATATTTGTACATACTAGATGTACCACTGGAATATTTCTTCTCACTGCCACACAAAAGTTCTTTCTGGCAAATACTACAAGTAACTTTGCGTGCATAACCTTTCTTTTCTCTCTCTGGAATAATAAAATCTCACAGACAATTCTCTCCTTTTTCTTCTCCAGGGGCTCGTTCTCTACCTCAACATTGTCTTCTTCCTCCTCTAGATGCTCTGCTCGAGATGCTATCTTCAAAACCAGGGAATTCACATAAAGAACATCACTAAAAATTGTGACTGCCTAAGCAAAAGTGTGAAAACTCAAAGCCACTTCCACAACATGTTGGAAAGGGGTAGGACCTTCCTGTATTCATTGATAGAAAGGTGTTTCAACTATCAAATCCATTTGTTTCTATGTCACATCGGGTGTAAAATGCCAAAGTGCTTCTACAGCGCCTGGGTTGCGACTCCATAAAATATATTAAAACAGCATTTAAAATGTATTTTCTCTCTGAATATCTTTTTCCTTAGTCTAGTAGTGAGCCTATTTCCTTAAAGTTAACCTTAAAAGTGTATATGTATGTGTTTTACTATTGTAAAAAACAATCGCCTGAGTCACGTCCCAGGTGCAACTCCAGAAATGCGTGTTGGCATGGTGCATGATGGCGTAGTGATCCAAAACCTATTAAAACCATCATAAAAATATCTTTTATGTGTCATTACACTACTTTCCTTACTGTATTACTATTCTTCTTACCAAAATGTAAACCTTTGAAGTGTCTATATATGTGTTTTAATACAACTGAAATTGTAAACCAACAAGACGATCGTCGCCATGGTTTAATGAAGCCCTGAGGAAATGCAAGAGTACTTGCAAATACCTGGAAAGAGCGTGGAGGAAAAACTTTAGCGTAGATAGTAAAGAAAGATATAAAAAGACGCTAAAGACTTATCACAGCAGAATCCTTGAGGAAAAGAAAAATTTCTTTCAGCCAAAATTGAGGCCTCCGGGAACAAGAGTAAGGACATTTTTAATATTGTGAAACACTTTACCTCTCCCAAAGCAGCTGTCATCAAATGCCCTTTATCTGATAACTGGACTAGCCAGTTAGCATCTTTCTTCCGCTAGACGATTTCTGGCATTCAAAGATCATTCTCAGATTCTCATGGGACTAAGGTTGATCCTCCCTTTGTACCGCCAGCCATCGCGATGGCAAGGAAGGCCTCCCTTTCCCAGTTCCCTTCCATGACTCCAGAGCAATCCTTGAAGATAATAAAAAATCTAAAATCCGGCTCCCCTTCTGACCCATGCCCTGCAAAAACACTTGCCCCCATAGCCGAGACTATCAAACCGGAGGTCAATGCGGTTCTGAACCTTTCACTGAGCAGCGACCAGGTCCCCTCCATTTGGAAGAGTGCCAAAATTCTTCCATTGTTAAAAAATCCATCTGCGGATCCTACAATAACATCTATCTACAGACCCATTTCCCTACTGCCTTACCTCACCAAAACCATTGAAAAATACGTGAACTCTGTGACCACCGAGTTCGTAGAAACCAACAATCTCCTCCATACGAGTCAATCCAGATTCCGTACAAATTTTGGCACCGAGACAGCCTTACTCGAGATCTCAGAATCCATCAAAGAGACTCTCGACGGAGGTGGAAAGGTGACTTTGATCCTATTGGATTTATCTGCAGCCTTCGACACCGTGCCCCATGGCCGACTACTACATAGATTGTGGGAATGCGGCCTCGAGGGCACGGTGCTGAAGTGGTGCTCCTCCTTTCTGGAGGATAGAAGCCAGGAGGTTTGGTCCCCACCTTTCGCGGCCTGAATTCCCCCCTTGATAGTTGGAGTACCGCAGGGCTCTATCTTGAGTCCACTGTTGTTTAATTTGTATTTGGCACCACTCGCCCTTCTGGTGGAAAAGTGTGGTGCAACAATTATATCCTACGCTGATGATACTCAGCTGTTGTTCCCTTGTAAGAAGGGTGAGGATCTTGATGGAGAGAAGATCAATAAGTGCCTAAGGCAAGTGTTTACCTGGTTCAGACTCAACCAGTTACAATGTAACCCGGAGAAATCCGAAGTTATTCTTTTTGGATCTTTCATCCAAGATGTATGGAAACACTGGTGGCCATCCAACATGTTACCCCCTCAGGCCTCAGCTGAAGTTGCAAAAAATCTGGGGGTAAAGATGGATGATTCTCTTGCTATGAAAACCCAGGTTCAGTTGGTAGCAGGCACCTGCTACGGCATTTTGAAAATGCTCTGGGGATTTCTCCCTCTCCTGTCGCTCCCCCACAGAAAGACAGTGGTCCAGGCCCTTATCACTTCGAGACTGGATTATGCAAATGTCTTATATCTGGGCCTCCCTGAATGTTTATTAAATATACTCCAGGTTATCCAAAATGTGGCAGATAGGGCCATTCTTATGCTTGGCCCCAGAGTATGGATTTCTTCACATCTGAAGAACCTACATTGGTTACCCATACACAGCAGAATTCATTTCAAGACTCTTGTGTTGGCTTTTAAAGTGCTACATGGCACAGGAGCCCACTACATCAGGAACAGTGACTTATTATACCCCTGGCAAAAACTTAAGATCGTCACACCAACATCTGATCACGGTGCCCAAATTCACACGTTCCTGCAGATGGGGCCGCACCTTTCAGGTGCAGGTGGCCCGCATTTGGAATGGGCTGCCGTTAACACTCAGACAGACTTCTGACCTATTGATCTTTAGGAAACATCTTAAGACTTGGCTGTTCCAGCAATAATGTATGGGCCGAGTCTGCCCTGGAAGCCGTTTCACTCACATACTGCCTTTAGCGCTGGGACACTCTGTTGAGTAGCTGTGTGCTCTACAAGTATTAAATAACATAACGCTGGAGTCACATGCCCTGCACAACGGGCCAAGGCGGGTGTGTGACTTCTAATGGTTTTTTTTAAAAACACATATTTAACTACCATCTCACTATATACAGCTCACAATCATTTGTGCTATCCCCAAATGATAGACTGCTACCAAAGTAACTCCCAGTACTTATCTTGCAAAGTTTGTTGCCATGTTGTAGATGATGAAGAACATTGCCACAATTCCACCACAGAAAGAAGAACTTACTTGAAACAATTTAAAGGATGAAAAATTGTTTGCTGCATATTTACATGTTTTCAGTCTACTCATCTTTACTAATGGAACACTCCTGGTATAATAAGAACATAGCTTGATGGGGGAAAGTCTGCAGAATTACACCCCACATATCAATATACTTTATGATAAGCAGTTGGGTACAGGTCTTTTTACTCCCATATAGTGAGATATCAGTCATATTTCATCAGAAATGTAAAAAATATACATAGCCAAAACAAACACACTCTCCCATTCCCTATTTTAAAGCCCTTGAAAGTATTGCTCCCTTTACAAAATATTCTGCTTTCTCTCTCACCACTCCTAAGAATCCATATGCCTCTTCCTTTCTATTGCCCCTAGGCCTCTCACATGCACTCACTCACACACCCACTCAGACAATCTCACACCTACTCACATACCTATTCAGATACTCACACACCCAATCACAGACCCAGTTAGAGACACATTCACACACTCACAGACCCACTCACAGACAGATGCACCCACTCATATATCCATGCAGAGACTCACGCACCAACTCACACACCTAGTGATACACTTATGCATACACTCCCAAACCCATACATACATTCAAACGAATCACTGACAGAATATCGAAGGTCAGAATATCGACCTACAGAAATATCGACGCAAGAATATCGAAGTCAAGAATATCGACATCCTATCTACATTATGGTAAGTACAAAAATAGGAACAAAAAATATCGATGTCAAAAAAGTAGTTGTTAAAAATATCGTTTTTAAAGTTAAAAAAATAATGTAAAATAAAGTAATTGTTAAACATACATATAAAATACATACTAAAATAAGCACACGTTACTAGTAGTTGGTTGACGATGGACCACTAGAAGTAGAGCGTATACACAATGAATATTGAGCAGGTGTTTATTTGGTTTGAATAGCCTGTCAGTGAACTTAACATTTGGACCCACATCATCTTGTTCGGATTATTTTTACATACTAAAATACATAACACTAATATAAATATCGATATTATTAACAACAGTAGTTTTGCTAATGATTTTACTTACTTTGCTATTACTAACTTCGATAGTACTTACTTTTATTAAAAAAAAATGTTATTACTTACCTTAAGGTCGATATTCTGGTCACTGATATTCTTGACATCGATATTCTGTCCCTATGATATTAAAAACTCGATATTAATGTCGGTCGATATAAAAAAATCGATATTTTGACTGCTCACCCATTCAAACACCTACTCACACACCCATTGAGACACTCACTCACTTACCAAATAAGACACTCATGCACTCACTCACACACTCACTCTCAAAGGTTGCAGGTTACAGTTAAGAAATAGAATTTTGAAAAAAGTCGAAATTCACTGAAAAAAGCAAAGGTTACAGGGACATTATAGTTAGGAAATAGAATTTAAAAATCCTTAGAAATTCACTGAAGAAAACAAAGGTGACAGGAAGGGTATAGCTAGGTTCACATTTCACTCATACATACCATATAAATTCAGCAGTTAAAGTTGTCTGAGTTAACTAAAACTTACTCCCCGCAATGCACTGCTTATGACCTCAGATATTATATCACTCATGCCATGGTCAGTGACATCACTGATGACATCTCAAATGACACCACTGAAGACACCACCCACTCTCACCCTCACAACCATGTATCACCCACTCACATGCCCACACAACCACTCACATACCCATTCACAGACCCATAAACGTAGCCACACAACCACTTACTCATCCATAGTGCCACTCACACCTCCATTCACTCAATCAACTAGCCACTCACACAACTCACTCACCCATACAGCTACTCCTTCTACCAGGTATTTACTCATACAACCACTCGTACAGCTACACACTCACCCATACAACTACTCACACACCTACTTATTCACCTATACAACCACTTACACATCCACTCACTCACCCATACAGTCTTTCAACACAGCCATTCACTCACACAACCTCACAACCACTTACATACCCATAAACACATCCATACAGACACTCCCACATCCATTCACTAACCCATACAGCCATTCATACAAACACTCACTCTGTAATATAGCCACTAATGCACCAACTCACTTAACAAACACCCACTCACTCACCCATTAAGCCACTTACACAGCCAGCTATTGAGGCACCCACTTGCTTACACATGCAATACCTTACACACCTACTCACTCATCCATACAGCCACTCACTCACCCATTCAGCTAGCTCAGATAACTATAGCTGCTGAATTTCTGTGGTTTTGTACAAGTGAAATGTTAGCCTAACTATAATGTCACCCTAACCTTTGTTTTTTTCCAGTGAATTTCTAAGGCTTTTAAATTCTATTTCCTAGCCATGTTGTCCCTGTAACCTTTAGTTTTTTCTGTGTGTGTGTGTGTTTATAATTAGGATGGTGTTTCCATAGTAAATGTGTTTACCTGTTATAAACAAAATAAAGGTAATATACAACAAGGATATGTTGATTTAACAAAAGCTGGTATGAATGCCCAAAGGAAAAAACACAACTCTTGGTTAGTGAATACAAGATAAATAATGGTGGATAGTATTATCCCAAAGCTCAGTGAAACAATGCCATGATGAGAAACGGGAGACTCCAGATGATATAAATTACCTTACATTTGAAAAAACTCAAAATGGGATGTTGTGTAAATATGACAAAACTCTCAAACTTTTCTGTGCCTATGTTATAATTATATAACTTCATCTACAAGGCAATTTATACACATGTACATACATACATGAGTTTTACAGTTCAAGAGAAAGTGCTAAAGGAAGCACTCACAATTTTTCTAGAAATTTCCTCGCAAAATGTGGCACAAACTCTTTCTTTGGACCTTTTTTGAAAATATGCGGGGAGCAGTGAAAACTACAAAATGAGTACCTGTCAGATTTAATCTGATCCAATGTAGCAGTGGAAGGATAGTCTAAGGGAATTTAATTGTTCACGTGGAGCCTATATTTATAGCTATTCAACAGGTCTTCAATCATAACAGGGTTCTGTTAGACGAGGCCCTTTTTTTAGGTCACCCCCAGCTTTTTGCTTTCTGTTGCTGAACCAGGTTTTTGGGAGTTACGACTCCTTTTCCCTGCTAACCAGTGCCAATGTGCTTGTGTTCTCTCACTAAAACATGGCACAGTTTGCATGTACCTGATTGCTACATTACATTTACTTGTACGTCCCTAGTAAATGTATTGCAAGTACCCTGGGCCTGTAAATAAATGCAATTAGTGAGCTGCAGGACTCATTGTGCTACCCACCACGGTAGACTTTTAAAGCATGACTCGGGCCTTCCACTACAGCATGTAGTGCAGTTTTAAATTGCCATTTTGACCTGGCTAAATAAAGCTTGTACCAGGCCTAATCTCTCCTTCTTAATACTTATAAGTCATCCCTAAGGTATGCCCTAAAGGATGATAGGGCAGGGTGCACTGTAGTTAAAAGATAGGACATGTGTACTTATATTTGACATGCCCTGGCAGTGAATAAACATCTAAAGTCATGTTTTACTGTTGTAAGGCTTATCTTTCCCATTGACAAATATTTGGTTACCTTATTACATTTAGTTTGTGCTAACGTTATATTGGAAGCAGATAGAGATATGATTGTTGCACTCCAATCAATTGTAATTTAAAATCCTCTTTAATGGTGAAGTCGTATTTTAAGTTACAATTTTGAAAATGCCACTTTTCAAAAGTTGGCATTTTCTTTTTTTCTTTTTTGTCCTCATTCACCTCAGGCATTGATGACTCTTACCTTTGTCAAAAACCTCTATAACCGGGAAAGACCACGGGCCCGCACCTGATATTGATGGAGAGAAGAGGGAAGGGTGCAGGTCCAAAAAGACACCATCCTCCGGGTGATATGTCTCTCTCAGACAATGTCCTATTTCCCGGCAGGCTGCCTGGAATATATTGTGGGGGGCCACAGCAGCCAAGTCAGAGCGTTCTATAGGCGTAATCATTGGACAGGGGATTCCTCTTGTTACCACAAATACTATACACTAAGCCACACCCTGGCTCTGGTTACACCCTACTCAATTATTTAAAATCTCTAAAAATGTTTTCCTCTTTGTGGACCCATTACCCAACAAATCCATTCTAGACATATAGAACATGGATTCTAGCCATTTTGCATGCTGCAGTAATGCTTCACTTATCCAATTGCGACAGAGCTCCCTTCTAGCTAGCAATAATGCGTAAAACACCAAGTTCCTAGGTGCTCCTGTCACACCCTCCTTAACCCCAAAGATAATTTGTTTGAGGCTTACCTTAATGTGTATTCCCAGAATGCCTGTAAGTGTTGATTCAACATCATGCCAGAAACTTTGAATATGTATGCATTGGAAAAACATATGTACATCTGTTGCTTTTTCTAAGCCACACTTTACACAGGCCGCCGGCTTTCCTTTCCCCATTTTGGACAGCTTCTCTGGAGTTATATATGCCCTATGAAGTGATAAGAAATTGTTCCTTTTTCAAAAATGCAGGCTTGACAATAGAATAAAGTGTGTGCATCGATACTTGCCAGTTATGTTTTAAATTGCAGCTCCGCAGGCATCTGCTCCAGATATCTTCTACCAAGGTGTATTCTCCGCCGATGTTATCCTGCAGAGCCCAATACCACAGGGATACTTCTTTCACACCTGGAGGTTTACTGGCCAACATCTCCTCTAGTTCAGTAACAACACCCAATGGTGTTTTTTGTGCCTGCGCCCAGCTCTTCAGTTGTATGTATTTAAATAAAGACATTTTGTCCTTCATAAGATCCTCCATCTCACTCCATGGGATTAACTGTCCATCTTGCATAATCTCACCCCACACCAGAACACCTGTCTCCCTCATTGACCATGCCAGTTTATCCTTAAGGCATGCAGGAGTTCCTGGAGAATCCCATATTGGTGCGTGGAATGAATAATAATCTACTCTAAGCCGCCTACGTATCAAGTACCACATCCTGGTAAAAGCTTGTAATACCTTCAGCTTAAATTTCTTAAAAAATGTAGGGTTCCCGAACTTAAAGAGGAAACCACCATGCTCCCCTCTACTCTCCTTTGTCATTGCAGAAAACATAGATCCTATATCCAAATCATCTGAGGTTCTAAAGAGCATTCTAGAGTTGGAAATTTGAAAAGCCCAGGCATATAGTTGGATATCTGGTAGTGACAGACCCCCTTTCTCTCTTCGTCTCTGCAACTTTTACCAAGATATCCGCACCCCTTTATATGCCCAAATGAAAGAATTTATAGCCTGTTGAATTTTATCAATCATTGATTTCTCAAAATGGAGTGGTATGGTGCTAAATGGATATGGGATTTTTGGCAGGATCGCCATCTTAACCAGGTTAACTTGTCCATAGATCGTGAGGGGAAGGTATACCCAATTCTTCAATAGTTGGACTATTTTCTTACAGATTTTTAATAGGTTAGTTTCCGGGATTTTTTTGATGTCTTCTACTATTTTAATCTCCAAGTATTTCATATCCGTTTTAATCAGAGGGTTATCTATCCTCTGATTCCAGACCATGATCTCAGTTTTGGGCTTATTTGTGTAGTATCATCCCTGCAACACAGATACTCTTACACCATGCTGCAAGGGTTTCTGTGTTGCAGGGATGATTGTTTATGGAAGAGGATTGTTTATGAAGGAGAATCTTCTTGCACCTTATATGTGTGCTGCAGAATGCAGCACACATGGAAATGGCAAAAATGAGGACAAATAAAAGTATTTCTCTTCGTTGTGTTAATCTTATGCCTGCTTTTCAGGGGCATTAGTTTTTGGCGCTACACATCCTTGTAAATCCAGGGCAGTGTCAAAAAGCAAAGGGTGTTTCAGTGGAACACCCACAGCAGCACCCATTGCATGACCCTTTGATGGAGCTACCTGCATGAAAGGGTATGATATTTGCAAAGCGGCGTTAAGCCACGCAAAGTGGCTCTCCGGTGGCCCAACCCCTTTATAAATATACCCCCTAGTTTCCTTGCTTGACAAGATTTTTGCAGGGTTTCGCAATACATGAAATAATCTTATTTTTTAGATTAATTCCTGCTTACACGCAAGAACTGGCACAAGGGACGGTTGTCATGAAAGCTCCTTGGATAAAAAAGAAAAGTGATGTGTTTGGATTAGCTCCTCTTTGGTAACATGTATTATTACTCAGTTGGTTATTCTAAATATTCATATCGAATTTCAGCTTTCTATTGCATGCTCCGCCACGCATGAATTTGTTTTAACATTTCTTATGATCCATAGCAAATAGAAAAAATATCATGAATGCACCCTGTCCAATTTGCTCATGTTGAGATTGAATGGATTACAGCCAATTAAAATACATTTTGCTTCAAAACAACACATACGCAAGTTTGCGATCCTCAGAGAAAGTTTTATTCCATTGCTGTATGCTCTAGAGCTCGCCAGAAGTCAATCCATATTAAGTGACCACAGAACCTGGGAATTCCTCCATCTACTTCCATGTAGGCCATAAATCTGTGGTGATATTTGATGTCAGCAAGTCATGCTGACCACACATCAATGCAGGCGTCAAAGGCATCAATTTGCAAATATCCTCTCTCTTCAACACATTCAGCTTACTCCATTTAGAATACCACATGGATCAGAAAGCTAAAGGAACATTTAGACAATTGTATGTGGTTTATTCTGGCCTCCAAAGTAACCGACAGCAGTAATGCAACAATTACAGATTCAGACAACTGCATTATGCGTTATTCTAAAAAAAATAAAAAATGGCCAGTTAAGGCCAACTATGGAATCATTACACTGGCTACCTGAGAGAATCAAACTCAAAATGCCATGTACTGAACACACAGCATATTGGAAGACAACACTGGAGCACACAAAAAACCTTGCCCCAGCTATATCCTCACCAGGAGCCCCTATTCAGCTACATTACACCAAATTACTCAACAAACCTTCAAAAGATTAAAATATAGAGGTAGATAGATCTAAAGCCCAAAGTTATGATAAGCATTGACTCTCACTGTGATACATTTGAATTTCTTTATCCAGTTATACAGATAAAACCATAAAAGACATTAGATATCGTTGAAATTAATATTCAGTTTACCCTAGTCAGACACATTCATATTTGCTACAAGTACCCAACTGCCTATGATTGCGGTAACGCTTTAAGATGAGGGAGTCTGACTGGCCTTTGAGAAAAATACAGACTTGTTGGGTGAGAAATACTGGATAGAGGACATGTCCAACATCTACTTGGACTCTATTATCTACCATTTCTTACTACTTGACCTGTAACAAATTCCATAAAGTACTCTTAGCGCCACAAGAGCATGTGCAGGTATGTGTGCAACTCCTAAATAATGAAATAGATACTGTTACTCGACTCAGCCACTGGACCTTCTCGAGTCATATAGCTCCATGCTAGTGCCCTTTAGCAAGCATTTCTCCTCAACATCTCCCCCCCAGCTTTAAGGATTGGGTAGAAGCCCAGCACTGCAGAACTACAAGACATACTTTTCTGTACCTTCGCAATCAATTTCCACTCAATCTACCTAAACATTTTCCACCAAAACAAGCTCAGCCACTCACCTGCATGCACTCATCTAATCTGTTTCCTTCATATTCATTATGCAGCAACGGGCACTGCCCTGACACCCTCACAGGCACAACAAACATAAGGCATGCTGGCCTTTTAAGAGTTTGGTGGACTGGCTTTTACTCCGTTTGGGAGATGGAATAAAGTACTCTGTCACTCATACGGAGTCCCCACTTGCTAAATTTTGAGATGTCCATTGGGCCAGCGGACATCTCTAGCATTGAGAGGAACCGCCATCATGGGTCCATCAATGTGGCAGAGACGTATGGAAAACGTACAATGTTGTTTTTATTTTCCAACGTGGGATTTTTTCTTAAAGCTTTTTGAAACAATCAAAGCCTCCTTGCCATGAGAGTTTCTCCCATGATGAGGGAGTCATTTTGTATTTTTCACTGCCCCTTACTGCCAGGGTACAGACAGTGAAAACTGGCCATGTGCTCACCCACTCTAACTGGATGGGAGGACATTTGGCCAAATCTCCACCGGCCCATACTCCGTCTGGCCATCAGAGGTATATATCGGCAGTGGATAAAGGTCTGTCTGATTCTAAATGAGGCAGATGTACCTGTAGTTTGACGGAGAAGGTACTCCATAACCATTAAGATGGAGAACCCTCTCTCCAGACTCTAAGGGGCCCATTAGGATGGCGGTAGCCACCGGCGGCCCGGCGGGGGCGAACCGCCCGCCATCCACAACAGAAAGACCCCCCCGCCATATTAGGATGTCTTCTGGGGGGGTCCGCGGCGGACGGAAAGACCATCTGCCGCTTTTCTGCCGGTCGACTCGTCGACTGGGCGGAAAACATGTTTAATATGGTAGCGGTGTCTGCAAGACACCACCATCCATATTAGGATATTGGCGGAGATCAGCCTTTCATGCATGCAGTCTTTGCTTTTTGTGGAGGCACCAGGGTGATCGGGGGTGCATAGGTACCCCCTGCATTTGCATGCACAAGGTGGTAGGCACCGCGCGGTGCCTGTCACGTTGTGCATGCAAATGCACGACATGCATTTCTGGCATTGAGGTGGGTGCTGCTGACAGCACCGCCCACCGCAATGTTAGAAATGCAGTATGCGCCTGCCAGTGTGGCTGGCGCCTCCTAATGTATATGGCGGGACCACCGCGACATGGGCGGTCGGTCCCGTGACCTGATGCGGTGGCGGGCGGACATCGTAATAGGCCCCTAAATAGGGACAATTGTCTTATGACACTTTCCTGCACTCCTCTGTAGAGAAATTGACCTTACATTCTAATGGTAAGTACATAGAAAAACAAAGGGTTAATGCAATTTTGTTCTTCTGTTGTGATTTCAGAATAGCAGCAGCACAATCATTTTTTTCCAGTCTCCAACGCCCAATATTATCTTGAAAAAATGCTTTTGTTCACAAAAATAAATTGCATTCTACTGTTTCCTTTTCAAATCGTATAATTGCCCTCAACGCTAATCATAAATAACCAACAGAAATGAATTTGAGGTGCATATCTCTTATCAAAAACATGCAACGAGGACATGGCCTAAACTGAAATCTGCCCCGCCCTTTTTCATGCACAGGTCACCTTCATTTCTCATGTTGCATGTTCACCTACCTTACAACAAAAGTTTTCTGTTACCTTTAGTAGGAATCTCTAATTGCTATAAGCCCATATACTGTCGGAGCTATTGCACATTGGAGTTATGTAGGACAGGATGAATTTGTACATGAGGGCAAGAATATTCAATGCCATTCTGTTTCTGTTAGCAAAAGGCTCATGAATATAAATGCTATTGCTCTAAATGGCAAGAAAAGATATTCCTGGAAAGCAACATTGTGGTAGTGTTTAAAAAAGTCAGAAAAAATAAAAAGTAATAACAGCCAGCATTGCTATGGCACCGCAGACACGGAGTGGCACAGACAAGTCTGCTAATTAAAAATTTGAAGATATAATGCATGCATAGAACTGCATAGCAGTTCCTAATAGTTCTCAAATATTCATGACTCTTGACGAATCTATGCAGATAAATTATGAAAACCTCAAGCCACCTACATGTTCAAAAATATACCACAATGCATCTCAGACCCTATCAATTATTTCTTCGTGAATACCATTTAAGAAAGCATCCTGTTCATCATACTTTATTTAAATGTGGCCAACAGAGATTAACAAATTAATTTGAAGTTTGCTATATGTTACTGCCATTCCAGAATCAATGTGGGGCATGGGCATAATGTTCTGCCACATATGGCTTGAACAGGAAACCATCAGGTAAAATAAGTGTATTTGACACATATATTAATTGTCGATAGTTCTGCTGCTTGAGTGGCTGTCACTTCTTTCCAATCCAGCAACTCGGTCTCTCCTCAGACATCTGCTTTCAGGTATCGACTAACTGAATGTATGCAGAAGAGACGTGGGTGCTGCGGTGCTGTCACTACATCCTTTGCTGAGCCCCCCACAAACCTGAGGGAACTAGGAGAGCGTGAGAGACGCTGTGCTGCTTTCCTGCTTTGCATGTCTCTCGTGAGCCTGCAAAGACTCAAAGGAAGCACGGAAATTGGTGCCTGCCATAAGTAGTGGTTCTGTCAGGGGGAGAAGGTATGGGTGAGAGGAGGTGGTTGCTGGTGTAGTGCATTTCTTTTCTGTGTGATTGGGATGGTCGACCTGAGGAACGTGGGGTAGGATGCCAGGAAGATGTTCTATATGACATTAACTTGAGCACGGTTGGAACATGGGAGAGCATCCTGAGCAAGAAATTATTTTTGTGTAAAAGTGTGTAAGAAGAAATGTGCTTCTATTTGACCCTCATTCTCAGACCATGAATTCGTAAACTTCAAAAACAGAAGGAAGGAATGAGGGCATTAGGTTTGGGTGACAGGGTTTCTTTTCCTTCTAAGAAATACTCTTTTGCTTTTTTGAATATTAAGCATGATACTTCCCTGTAAGAGTACAGCAGGCCCATTTCCAAAATGGCTACAGGCTGATCTCTGTGTTTAACCTGTGAAGAGAGAAGTAAGTGAGAAGAAGGTGTCTGAGCCAAAAGTCATGTTTCAGCGTATGAGGACATACAAGACTTTTCACATTCTGGTCTGTCTTCTTTATATTGTTCTGTGCTAATTATAGAGGAAATAACAGCATGTTCATTCTTTCACTCACCTTGTCCGCTGGCCTCTCCCTGTTGGCCTATTATCTCTTTTCTGAAAGGCTGAGGAGGACCTTGCATTAGCACAAAAAAGAGAGAATTCCCTTTTCATTGAGATCAGATTTTAAACAAGATAACAAGATGAAAATACAAGTGGTTATAAAAACCTACCTCCAACTTGGACCATGTGATATAGATGTTAATATTAACACAAACAAAAACTTCAGATATTATAACAACAAAGAGGGGACAGAGAACAACCACCCACAGATTATTAACCATGTTGCTAAAATATGTTGCAGTAATGGCTAAAGAATACAATTATTACAGAAAACAATCAACAATCACGTACTCATTCTCAGTTATTTATTTAAAACCATAATACAACCAAAATGGCTTATTAAAAAAAAACATTTCAAAGATCCATTTGTAAAATACAATTTCATGTATCTATCAGTGTGTTTTATAAGAGAAAACTTTTGGCATAGTTGTTAAATTTCCCTGATTTAGACGTGTATGCTTTTGTTATACTGGAAGAAAGAAGTGAGACTGAAGGCTGATAGAGTGAACAATCGAACACACTGTGTCCAGTGATTACTTAACCTGGGCCGTTATAACCTGGGCCGCTACAATTGAGCCTGATGGCTATTTTAAAAAGCAAGGCAATAGTGCTGCAATATCGGGAATTGCCAAACAATCTTTACGCTCTACCATACACGTCTAAATCAGGGAAATTTAACAACGATGCCATACAACTGAGAGACTACCACATAGATTCTTATGGTTAGTAGACTACGGGAGAAAAATACAGTTCCTCTCCACTTATTATTGCCATTTAAGCAAGAGACAACTTTCTTCTGGGTCTCTGAATTTTATCTAATAAGATTGAAATATTTTCTGTCCTGAAGAAGGCGAAGAAACTTTGTGCCAAAACGCTGCATCGACAAAATCTTTATTCTTTGGCATAATTTTAATTTTAATTTGATAGTTTGTTTTGGAACAACGAAATGAATACAGATGTGATTCAAACTGTGGTGGTCGTGTTACTAGCACGAGGTAGGAAGATGCCACTAACCTGGAGGAAGAACCAGCAGGGACGATGACGGATGAGAAGTCCCTTTCCTCCCCTGGGCGCAATCTCCCACGGAGGATCTGAACACTCCTGTGTAAGGGAGCACCCCGGGGAAAAAGGGGGAGAGGAGAAAACAAGATAAGCTGCCTTTCCGCCTACTTCCAGTCACCCTAGTCCTAGATGAGGGTTCGGGAGCTCTTCAATTCTCTCCCCTTTGGACAACTGTACAAACAAGAAAACAAGGGAAGTTAGGGCAAGGAATATAAGGGCAGCTGTCGCAGACCCCAACCCCAGAAGTACCACCCACTCACTAGTAGGATGGCAGCAAAGGTCAGGCAGGCTTGCTAGGAAACGCAGTCTCACCTGGCTTAGACGTGCAGTAGAACAGGGGATCTCATCCACCCGGCGTGGGGAAATAATTGGGCTATGAGAGGTCATTACCCCCTGGGTACTTGCAGGTAGGTAGGAGTTTCTGGCATCAATCCTCAAGCCCAGGGAAAACAGGGGGGGGGGATCTAGTGACCAGGCAATCCAGGCGTACAGCAACGCTGTTCAGAGTCACAGCGTGAGAAGGCCGGTTGCTCACTGTGTGTCGCGGTAGTCAACACGCCATGCTGCGCTGTTCTTCTCATAGCGCGCTTGGCACTGAATGTGGGAAAGAAAACACGGAGAGGTCCCTGTAAGCGGTATGCCCACAGGAAGGCTGAAGGCGAAGGAGGATGCGAATCCGGCGTCACTCTCCCTCGCAAGTCTTTTGCACTCAAGGGCCTAAATACCTGATTCTCCCTCGATGCGGTGTAAGGCTCCGGCTGGGACGGTGCAGCGTCTTGAACAAACGCAGGTCTGCGACGTCTTCCGTTGTAGGGTCCTGGCGCTTGTTTCTCCTTGCGGCTCTCGGCGATTTGAAATTTAGCGTTCCGGCGGGGAATACCATCCGCCTTAATCCAGGAAACACAAATGCAGGCGAGTTTGTCAAGCTCCGCCCCTTCCGGGAGGAGGCGCTTTATAGGCAACAAAGGAAGGACAACGGCCGGGTTTTCCTACATTGCCCCAAGGAGTCATGGAGCTTGTAGTTCCCGTGGCGCCGATGTCCTCGGAACCGGGTGGACTGTCCCAGGCAGTGGGCCTTTCGGCAAGGGACTGTCCCTTGGAGTCGGGTGATCATAACAAAAACGCACTGATAGATACATGAATTTGATTTTTACAAAGGGATATTTGAAATGTTTTTTTTTTTAAATAAGCCACTTTGGTTTTTATATGTATGTATTATGGTTTTACATAAATAACTTGTGTATGAGTACATGATTGTTGATTGTTTTTTGTAGTGTTTTTATTTTTTAGCCATTACTGCGACATATTTTAGCAACATGGATAATAATCTGTGGGTGGTTTTTCTCTGTGCACTCTTTGTTGTTATAATACCTGAAGTTTTTGTTTGTGTTAATGTTAACATCTATAGCACATGGTCCAAGTTGGAGGTAGGTTTTTGTAACCACTTGTATTTTCATCTTGTTTACAATTGGATCTTATCGAAAAGGGAATTCTCACTTTTTTGTGTCACACAGACCCGTTCCTTTTCTAAAGTATCAGGGTACCTCCCTTATTTTGTTGGACCTTGTACTAGGCCACTCTTTGTAATTGTAACTGCATTTATATAGCACTTACCACCCTCAACAGGTGCAACGCATTACGCCGGGCAACACGCTGCTCTGGAACCCAGGGTCAGTAGTTAATCTGGTGGCATTGGTTATCGCTGGCTATAGGCATTAGACCTGCGCTGTCAAACTAACTATTCGATGCATTCTCTTTAATTTATTTGTGGCAGACTAAATTAACAGGAGTGGGATGTGATCACTAGTGAGACAATGGTGGTTTAGGCAGGTGGTTAGTTGGGTTGATATATGGTTAGAAGAGATCTGGGTATTGTTAGGTTGCAGGGACATGACTTTCAAGGAAGGAGAGGTAGTGAGGTTTGAAATAAGTTGAAGGTAGTTTGCAAAATATGTTTACAAAGATTGAGGCAACGCTGCTTGTGACTTAGAGAAGGTTGTGCTCAGAGCACGGGGAGATTGAAAGGATGTATGGCCAGGTTCATGGGTTCGTAGCAGCAAGACAACTGCAGTCATGTGGGCAAGGTTACAATGTCAGTAATGCTATTTACATTTTCCACCAGTATTAGGGAAGCATCCTCGAGATATCTCACTTAAGTTTCTTAACCTTTTTACATTTAAAATTAAAAGAATTAGACCATTCCCTCCCAATTTGCAGAATGATCAATGCAAACAATTTCTTGATTGGCGAGAAGTGTAACAAATACTTTCAGAAATCAGAATTCTTCCCATGATGGCATATCATTGAGCATCATATTGATCAACTCCTGCAGTATGAATCAAGGGGTACATTTGCCCGAGGAACTGGATAAAACACTTATGCTTGTCCAGAGCTCTGAGATAGCATAAAGCCTATATGATGTGCAAAGTTCTGAAGCTTGGCAGTTCACAAATTTCCCTAGTTACAGCTTTGTGAGTTGTGAAGCTCGGAAAGATTTTGTTTACAAAAGAAGAAGCTGAAAAAACGACCCTGCATTGCCGTGCTAAAGTTCATGCTGCAGAACAGGATGGTGACTCACACTATAGAGGCTGGATTGCCTTATTCTACCATGCCAGATCCTTCACCTTTCCTGCAAAGTCCTACACTGGGCTTACAGTACTGGGGAGCAAACCGAATATAGATCATAGGGAAATAGCCATAGTCTTTCCCTGATGTCAGTCGGGGCTAGAAGTCCTGAGTGACAGCATGGAAAATAGTACCCTTTAGCTGGAGATTCCATGGGACCACGACTACAGAGAAGACACAGTGGGAGATGTGAACTTTTGCGGTCCATGTGAAGGACAAAAATGGACAGCTTCGCTTAACTTCACCAGGGCAAAGCATTTAAATAGATTTAGGGCTTGCATACGATCTTGGTGAGGACGGTCCCACTGTGGTGGCTGCCTCAGATTCCCAGTCCACCTGGCAGGCGGTCTGCCCACCCTATTTAGATGTGTGTGGTTTGTCCACTGAATGACCACCTTGCTCCTGTTGGATCCTGTCGTCTCCACCGGCCTTGTTCATCCACCCTGACGACGATCTCTGGGAAAACGACTGCTGGGAGGAGCCCAGCCACTTTCACTGCCCACCCAATCACGATGTGCTTTCTCGCCAAGGCAACTGTGGTGGTTAAACTTCCACATCTGAGTCTGTGTATGTAGGAAAGTGCCCCTTTTGGCATGGTTCCCCCCCACTTTTTGACTAAATGTTGATGTACTTTGACTGAGTGTGACCTGGGCTCCTGCAAACCAGGTACCCAGGGCCCATGTTCGTTCCCTAAACTGTTCTGTTGCAAAACCCAATTGCCAACTCTCTGGCCACAATTAAGCCCCTTGTAAAAGGTAACCTAGTTCCCAAGGGCACTGTGACCAGTAAAGGCCTCTGAGGGCTACATCACTTAGAGGCCCTGTACCTTTACACCCACACACTGCCTTTGCAGGCTGCGTGTTTTGGTGCACAACAAAGTGAAGACTCGACATGACACACATCTCTGTGTTATAAATCAAGGGGGGAGAGAGAATGGACCACTTGTCCTGTGTGACCAAGGTCTTTCGGTAGTGACCGTCATTAAAAAACCCTCATACAAGTACACAGGTCGATGGCGGTATATTTTCATTCTCCGCCTTTTGTGTACTGTTTCAGCGTCATCATTGGGTCTTTTTCTTTGTAAAATGCTGACCTCCGCCTGGAGGGAGACCCGCTGGTACTGTCAGTAGTGGTCAGAAATAGAGGTGAAGATGTGCTCGTGCTCTTGTGAAATGATTAAAATCCCTATGTCACTTGTAACCTCAATAATTTATTCGGGAGGCAGTGAATTGGGAGATTAAAACGAGGTGTCGTGCGTTTCTTAGAACGAGTTACTTATCTTACGCACTGTTTAGGGTCATCTCTGTGTGCCATGGCTACAAACCACTGCCCTGGCATAGGTAAGGCACCCCTCTAGCTGGGTGCACAATACCAGTAGTGAGGATACAGGTGCATGAGCCCTGTACCCCTACAGTCTCTAAACTGATTCTTAGACATTGTAAGTGCAGTAATGCCATAAATAGTATATGGCATGGGTGTTTGTCATGACCAACTCCATTGCACCACTAAGGCATTAATGAAAACTGAGAAGTGTGGTATCAAACTTCCCAGCACATTAAACCCACACTGATGCCATTGTGGAATTTAATTAGAAATGAACTCAGAGGGCATCTTAAAGGCGCCCCCTGAAAAATGAGCTAACACTAGTGTTTCCAGGCTGAGTGGCTGCTCGCCAGCTGCCACCACCAGACAGGTTTCTGGACCCCTTGGTCGAGAGCCTACCTCTCTCGGTGTCCTGAAATAAAGTACATCCTGGGACGAGGTGCCAAGCCTCTTTCCCCGCGATGGGCAGATTATACGAAGGGGAAGCTTCAAAGGTCTGCCGCCTTTGTGACCTACCCCAGCCATTTGCTGCTCCCATCAACTGGCCCCTACTGGTTCTAATCCCCACTTTGGGCGGGAGAATCGGTGGGAAAACCAAGACAGGAAGAGATGTGTTCCCACCTTTGCCAATCCCACCCATTCAGGTGGGGGAAGAGAGGTGAAGCACAGTTCAAAGTCCCTGTATTTTGCATATGGGGGACCCAGCCAACCAGAGTGAGACTTATGCCCCCTCCCACAGGAGGGTGGCATAATAGGGGGTGTACCCACCCCAAGAAAGAGACCCATTGGTCCCGGCCTGTACCTACCTGTAATGCCCCTTAGTTTAGTATTTAGGGCAACACTGAACCTTGCCTCTGCAGACCAAAGCAACGAGAAGAAACACGAAGAAGAAGGAAAGAACAGCTGTGTTGAAATAAGAGGAGGAGGACATCCACTGACTTGGCCACAGCCCTACTGGCTTGTCCCTACCTCAGACTCCTCCAGCAGAACCTTGGTTTGTCCTGCATCAAGCAGTCCTCAAAAACCCAGAGAACCTGCACTGCCTTCACAACCCAAAAGACTGTGGCTCCCATGAGCATCGGACTTGCTCAAAAACAACCGACTCTGACACCGGCTGACTCCGTGAGTCTCCACCACTCCACTCTTGGTGTACCGAGCCTGACCTTAAGGAGGTTCCCCCAGTGATCCTAGTCTGGATCTCAGTGAGCCCAGAACCTCCACTTGGTCCAAACCCTAACCTGCAGTCAACAACACAAGGGTCCCCTCAACTGCCCCCGAAGGCGACACCCCAACCAAGTCCGTTACCGAACCGGTCCCGAGAGATCAACCTCAACCGTCTGACCAAATCCATCCATGAACTTCAGCGGTGACAGGTCGACAACTCCCAAAGGCCCCATTCACCTCATCAGCCACTGACCAACTCCGAGGGATCCCCAGCAGACTCTGCAGCATCAGCTAAGATCGCATACTACACCCGGCCGCCTTTGTGCCCTGGTGGCGTAGTTCTTGTTGGTCATTAGTCCCTACTGTGCTTACCTCAAACCCAGGAGCTTGTATTTTTCTAATCTGGTGGCCTGCTCTCCGCATTCCCCAAACCCTTGATCTTGCCTAGCCAGTTGGCTAACGCGTGGTCCCTGCACTCTGCACCAGGCCTCCTCTGTGCCGCTGGTGGTGGGACTAAAGTGCCGATCTGGCTGAATCCTATTCACTGACCCCTAAATAGAAACAGGGTGAAAAAGAAGTATTGGAGCCTGAAAGTATGGCCCAACCTTCCAAGAGAAAAGGTAAGAAGACTCGGAAACCAGCTTCTGAACAGCCAAAACCTCAGTACCCCTCTCCTCAGGGAGAAGACTTGGAAGCCCCAGAAGGAACTGAGCCCATGGAACTTGACCCTTACCAGGTTGAGATCTTAGGCCCAGGGGGGCCACTTGGGAATAGCTGTGCCTTGGACAGCAGACCTGTCCCACTCTTGAAAGCCTGAGGTGGCAAGCTGCTACACAGTAAAAGGGAGATGTTAGTGGTACTCACAGAGTCTGTTGGGAGGAGGGACTCCTGTTTACTGAGGCCAGTGACCCCAACCCTGGAGCCTCTAAGAGAGTGGTAGTGCCTCAGATCTACAGAGAGATCTTACTCACTCTGGCTAATGACATCCCCCTAGCTGGGCATCATGGCCAGAGCAAGACCTGGGAAAGGCTAGTTAGCCACTTTTACTGGCCGGAGATGTCCCAAAAAGTAAAGGAGTTTGTTAGCTCCTCTGTCACCTGTCAAACCAGTGGCAACACAGATGGACACTCAAAGGCCCTCTTTATTCTGCTACCAGTAGTTGGGGGCCCATTTGAAAGGGTAGGTCTGGATATAGTGGGTCCTTTGGAACCTTCCACAGCATCAGGAAACACATTTATACTGGTGGTAGTGGATCATGCAATCAGACATCCTGAGGCAATTACCCTTAGGACTACTGCAGCTCCTGCAGTAGCCAAGGCCCTCATTGGTGTCTTTACCAGGATAGGTTTTCCTAAGGAGGGGGTGTCAGACAAAGGGGCAAACTTCGTGTCTGCATACCTCAAATATATGTGAAAAGATTGTGGAGTGCAGTACAAATTTACTGCACCCTATCACCCACAAACCAATAGTCTTGTTGAAAGGTTTAACAAGACCTTGAAGGACATGATCATGGGGCTCCCTGAAAAAGTAAAAAAGAGATGAAATGTCCTCTCACTTTTCACCTACAGGGAGGTGCCTCAGAAGGGTTACCACTTTGAACTTCTGTTTGGCCATCCTGTTAGGGGACCACTTTTTCTTGTTAAAGAGTGTTGGAAGAAACCTCTCCAAGATCTTAGACAGGATATTGTGGACTATGTGCTAGGTCTAAGGTCCAGAATGGCTGAGTACATTAAAAAAGCTTCCAAAAACCTTGAGGCCAGCCAGGAGCTACAGAAGCACTGGTACGAATAAAAAGCTGCACTGATGGAATTCCAACCAGGGCAAAAGGTGTGGCCTTGGAGTCTGTGGCACCAAGGGCCCTCCAGGACAAATGGAGTGGCCCTTACCCCATCTTAGAAAGGGAAAGCGAGGTCACCTACTTGGTAGACCTGGGCACAAGCAGGACCCCCAAAAGGGTGATCCACCTGAACCGGCTTAAGCTTTCTCATGACAGGGCTGACATAACTATGCTGATGGTCACTGACGAGGATCAGGAGACAGAGAGGGAAACTCTCCCTGACCTCCTCTTTTACATCCCCAAAGATGGGTCAGTGGATGGAGTTGTCTATTCAGACACCCTCACTTCCCAACAGCAGGCTGACTGTAAACAATTCTTACAGCAGTATGCTAAGCTCTTTTCCTTAACCCCTGGTCAGACAAACTGGTGTATCTATGATGTGGACACTGGGGATAGTGTGCCCATCAAGAACAAAAACTATTGACAGTCCGATCAAGTTAAGGAAAGCATCATAGCTGAAGTCAGCAAGATGCTGGAACTAGGGGTAATTGACCCCTCTGAGAGCCCTTGAGCCAGCCCAGTGGTTGTAGTCCCCAAACTTTATCCACAGGGAGAAAAGAGAGAAATGAGGTTCTGTGTGGACTATAGAGGTCTCAACTCTGTCATGAAGACAGATCCTCACCCTATCCCAAGAGCTGATGAATTGATAGATCAATTGGGGGCAGGCAATTCACATCATCTGCCGCTGACCGACTTCGAGGGATCCCCGACCGACTCTGCATCATCAGCCAAGATCGTATCCTACACCCAGCTGCGTCTGTGCCTCTGGTAGCACAGTTCTTGTTGACCATTGGTCCCTGCCATGCTGATCTCAAACACAGGAGCTTATATGTTTCCAATCTGATGGGCTGCTCGTTGCAGTCACCAAACCCATGAGTGTGCCTAGCCAGTTGTCTAACGCGTGGTCTATTCACTCTGCACCCAGACGCCTCTGTGCTGCTGGTGAGTGCCGATCTGACCGAATCCTATTCACTGACCCGTAAACCCTGTTCTGTCTCCCAGGACTAACTGTGTGTTGTGAGTAATATTGCAACACTATACTTGTATTGCAAAACATATTACCTATTTTTCCTTATTCTAAGAAATGTACCAGCCTGGTATCTGGAGATAACTGTCTGTGTAAGAAAAGTAACCAAAAGGTAAACCTGGTCATATGTGATATCAAGTATCTAAACTGTAACCAAAATCAATTGCATTTGTCTGCGTTTCAACTGCGTTCTATTGCATTCCAATTGTACTCAACTGCATTATACTGGAAAAGTATTATATCTTACATGTACCAGGCCTGGCATGGTTCTAAAGACTAAAATAAGACTAAAATAATATTTTTCATACAAACAAATTGGTCAGAGTTCAGTCTTTGACTGTGTGACATAATTTTGGGTCTGAGTGTGTACAATAAATGCTTAGCACTACCCTCTGGTAAAGCCTTACTGCTCAACCACACTACCACAAATAGAGAGTAAGGTGTTATCTACTTTTACCTCTGCCTACATTTGGGGTTCCACTGAACTCTGTGAACACTATACCTTACTTTGGTATAGTGCCAGTTTCCTACAGTGGAAATCAATGCATACTAGGCAAAAGTTCACCTTCACTCACCTTTGCACTTCCTGTACCACCATGGACTTGATCCTCCAAGTCATGCTGCTTCTACTTTAATACAATCAAAATCAAACTGCGTAGTCGCAGGAACTGAAGGTAGTACCACCATTACCTGTTACCGTCTGACTTAGTTGGTCGCATTTGCAAAGAATTTGTGCATTTTTAAATCACACTCATATTCAGCACCTCAACATTTGTCTTTGCCTAGTGGACATCATGAATTGCATACAAATAAATGTGTCACATTAGTCCACATGGGGCACTGTATGTTTGTACATATGTATCAGTAATCAATGGGAAACAAACACTTTTGTGTGAAAATATCATAAAACCAAGTTGAAAAATCTATTTGTTGGTGCGTGCATATTACAACTACTATGATGAATGCTTGCACCTAAATGTATATGACCATCATTTACCATGGCAACCATTATATGCACCTAAGAATGTAGGAATCAACAAATGTAGGCTGGATTACCTGACATCATGTTAAATGCAAGTATGTACTACACTTGTCAGATTCAAACATAGATAGGATTCAAACAATTACTGAGGGAAACAAATGCCAGGACTAACTTATTGAAATCCAAACCATAGATTTATTTCAACAAATGAGATAACTCTCTCAAACAAAATTATGGCAAATGGCAGTCCAAAATGCTGTTTGTAAAGTCCTGTGCACTTTAGTGCCATGCTACAAAGCTTGCTGCCTATATCACTGCCAAGGGGAACCTCCGCAGGAGGGGCCATCCCGTGGGCAGAACAGGCCCCGCACATAACATACATGGTAGAGGGGAAGGGGTTTGGAGATGTGCATTTAAATTTGGGAGGGGTTTTCTTGGCTTTGGGGGGTCTTGGAAGTGGAAGGGGTGGATTTGCATTTCAGAGGGGTTGGGGGAGGGGACGAAATTTAGTAGGGGGATTGTGGATGTTAAAGTAGATGATGGGCAGATATGTGTTTGGGAGTGTGGGCCTTGAAAGTGAAAGGGGTAGATGGGCCTTTCTAGGAAGTGGATTGGGATGCTGGATGGGTGGGGTTGGTGTCAGAGGGGTAGATTGCTTTTTTTGCGGTGCTGTCAGTTTTGTGAGGGGTTATAGTTTGAGTAAAATGAGGATCTTCAATGTGGAACTTAGGAGGCTGTGTGGGAAAGAGTGGGGTTCTGGAGGAAGAGTACTGGCTGTGAGTGATGTGCATGTGTCTGTTGATGGTGCTAGTGCATGTGGGTCTGATGTATGTCTGGCCAGTGTGGGTGTGTCTTGTGTTCTAGGTGTCTGTTGTGTGTATGATTGTGTGTGCCTCTGTTTCTTAGGTTTTTACTCTAGGGGTGTTGTGTTTGTGTATGTGTGTGCTGTGGATTTGATGGGGTGTGGCTGGTGACTGTGGAAGTGTGTGCTGTGGATGCAATAGGGGTTGGCTGGTGAATATGGATGTGGTGGTGGTGTGGCTGGTGAAAGTTGGTTTGTGTAGTCTGTGTATATAATGGTTGTTGTGATGGTGACTGTGGGTGTGGAGGTGTTTTTGTCATCTATGTATGTGATGGGGTGTGGCTGGCGAATGAGGATGTGGTGGAATCTGTGAGTGTGATGGTTGTTGTGGTGACTGTGGGTGTGGTGGTGTTTTTGTCATCTATGTATGTGATGAGGTGTGGCTGGTGAATGAGGATGTGGGGGAGTCTGTGAGTGTGATGGTTGTTGTGGTGACTGTGGGTGTGGTGGCGTGTTTGTCATCTGTGTATGTGATGACTTGGCTGGTGAATATGTGTGTGGTGGAGTCTGTGGATGTGATGATTATTTTGGTTGTGACTGTGGGTGTGGTGGTGTCAGTGTCATCTGTGGATGTGATGGGGTATGGCTGGTGAATGTGTATGTGGTGGATTCTGTGGATGTGATGGTTGTTGTGGTGGTGACTGGGTGTGGTGGTGTCAGTGTCAGTATGTTTAAAGGTGCTCATGTGTCTCTTGTGGGGTCGGTGTGTTGGTTGTGCTAGTGTTCATATGAATAGATGCATGCAAAGGATGTTGTGTGCTTGGTACAGGTTTATGGATAGGGACTTTGGATGAAGATGGGGGTAATGGGCACAAGTTTGGCATGGGTGTGAGCCTGCGATAAGGAAGAAGGCCAGAGCCTGAAATGGCCTCTATAGGCCAGACATTGCACTGTGAATGCCTTCCAGGTAGGCCACCATCTGCTGCAGATGGTTGCCTTGCCCCTGGATGGCATTCAGTATTGCAGTCTTACCTAGAGATATGTTCTTCGGGAGATCAATAGTCTCCTCACTCAGCGCAGCCGGAGTGACAGGGGCAGGGAGAGGTGACTGTAATGAAGGAGATATCAGCCCTCTTAGGGCTGAGGACCTAGCCAACTGGGTGGAGAGCAACAGGGAGGGTGGAGATGGTAGACAATGTCAGAGTCCTTGCTGGATCCACCACCACCAGGAAGTGTCCACTGGAGTATGCCTCAGATGATGAAGTTGTCAAACTTGCATCCTCCATAGCACTCCCTTCACCCTCTGGCCCACTGGGTCCCTTGGTCTCCATGGTGTCAGGACTGGAACCACCGTGGCCAGCTACTTACCCACTGTGGTCGGCCTTTACTCCTTCGCTTGCTCCAGATGATGCTGAAATGACATATACAATAGGTTAATTAAATCTGTGTAAACCCAACTGATCCTGACCAGTGAGCACAAAACAATTGCAAAGTTTCCAGATTTCACATGCTTTGAGGCCTCTTCACCATTAGCATGGGGCCATGCATGTATGCAACATATTCTGGAAACATTTGGCCACGGTGTTGTCACAACCCCAGATCGGTCATAACTCATGCATGAACTTGCCTCTACCTCATCATTATGTATCTCTTGGAACAGTGTTACCCCTTCAATACTCTGGCATGTCACCAAAAAGGATGCCTACCAAAAGTATCTTTGTATGGTGTCGCCATTAGGCCTTAAAGTCTGCATACTGTACATTTTTCAAAACATGAAATATAAATCAATGGGAGTCAAGAAATACAGCAATGTTGTACTAATAGTTGCATAAACTGAAAGCAATTAGCCTTTCCATGTGCATTTGACAATATAGAACAATCACTTCAAAACAGTAAAGAATAAGCTTGCTGTCAAATTTCACAGTACCATGGACACTGATGTGCCCTTTGAAGTATCACATACTAGATCCATACCTAGGATGTTGTAGAGAGTAAGGAACAAAGATTGTAGTGATTGTCAATTGACGCATAGAGCACATTTACTAACATAGCCCCAGTAACCTTCCAAGTACACAAGTACAAAATACAATATCACATCTAACTTCTAAATGCCTATAGTCAATAGCAGTTTATGGCGTCTAAGTGATATAGTTTCACAAGATATGGTGGCTTGCACTGTGATCTTAATCTTCAAAAACATCACAGAACTTGTTTACATACAGCATTCACTATGTCATTTTTAAAACTCTCACATAAATATCTGAATTGGCAAGATCTTACAGCTTGATGCATGTCAACAATTGCCTAATGTTTCAGGAGTTTGCCGTGAGTTACAGTTCACCTGATTGAATGTTTATCCATAATTGTAATGTGTAATTCCATCTTGCATAGTCCTTGCAAGTATGCCAATTATCTCCAAAATCACTACATCATATGAACATGACACAGGACATAGTGAAATGCTGTAGGGTATGTGTTGCTCTGTCACTTATGTGTACACATTCCTGTCTGTTACCAAACTAATTGAATTATTTGTCATATAATAGACTGTCTGACACACGCATTTGTGTAGGAGTGGGACCTTATGCTAATCTTACAACTAAACATTTATGAAATAGTAATTATGATGCCAACACCTTTCGGTATATGTATTGAATTAAATATTTTTGGGTATAGAAACCCAAATTTAGTATATGCGGTTTGATACATCCGCTGCATCATAAGTGCCCAGTACCCTCTTTCACATGTAATAGGGCTACCATTGCTTCATCCACATTAGGGAAGGACACTCACACCTGACACAATGAAGACTAGTGGCCTGTTTGGTACAACTGTTCCCATGACATCAATCAGCTTGAGGTATAGATAGAGTTGAGGCAGAAATGTGTCTGCACATAACAGCCCATAGATTGTGGCCAGGAATCAAGTGGGATCATGTCCCAAAAACAATAGTCAAAGCACATCAGTATACACCTTGTAAAAAACTTACACCTTCAAGAACTCTCCTTGTGCATTGGACATGGGGCACTCTTAATGTGGATGAGAAGAATCCTGCCTGTAACAAAAAATGGGTCATGTAGCATGTGAAACTCTTACCAAACTAATTGAATTATTTGTCATATAATAGACTGTCTGACACACGCATTTGTGTAGGAGTGGGACCTTATGCTAATCTTACAACTAAACATTTATGAAATAGTAATTATGATGCCAACACCTTTCGGTATATGTATTGAATTAAATATTTTTGGGTATAGAAACCCAAATTTAGTATATGCGGTTTGATACATCCGCTGCATCATAAGTGCCCAGTACCCTCTTTCACATGTAATAGGGCTACCATTGCTTCATCCACATTAGGGAAGGACACTCACACCTGACACAATGAAGACTAGTGGCCTGTTTGGTACAACTGTTCCCATGACATCAATCAGCTTGAGGTATAGATAGAGTTGAGGCAGAAATGTGTCTGCACATAACAGCCCATAGATTGTGGCCAGGAATCAAGTGGGATCATGTCCCAAAAACAATAGTCAAAGCACATCAGTATACACCTTGTAAAAAACTTACACCTTCAAGAACTCTCCTTATGCATTGGACATGGGGCACTCTTAATGTGGATGAGAAGAATCCTGCCTGTAACAAAAAATGGGTCATGTAGCATGTGAAATCTTAACATAACTTACTCCCTTGTTGCTGCTGTTGGGCCCTCAACTGCCCATCAAGCTCTAGATAGGCCACCACAAGGATGTGGGCGATTGGGGAATCAGGTTGCAGCAGATTCACTGAACATGTTGGGAGGACTTCCCTAGCTGGACTTCTATGATCTTCCAGGTACAGTGTCATATGTCCCAGTTAGGCCTTGTAGGACCCATTATCATTTTTACATGTACACAGCTTTTTCCTAATGTTGCCTTTACTTAGCCACATTGAAGTTTGACACATTTTAGGTTTGTGACACTTGGGTTAGTTTCTTGGAAACATTGACCTTACTAACACAAATAAACTTTACAAGAACACTATCACATTGCCTTGACATTGTGTACAAGGCACTCACATGAGTTATGCAAATTAACCCTGGGCATAAAACTCCGCTCCACTCATGGAGTTTGCGGATTTTTGGCTACTCCGCGTTCCGCGTAGAACACGGAGTTTCAGGAAAACTCCGCACTCCGCAACGGAGCAGAGTTTTATTTTGTTTGCGTGCCCAAAATGTGTCTTTGTGCATGTTTGAGCAACTTACTGGGTGCCTAGGATCGCTGACAAGATTTCCCGAGCCGTTTGCGAGTGCCACGAGATTTGCTATGTGGTCGCATGGTCCCGCAACAGTTTGCGATCGCAAACACGTCATTCAGATTCGCCATTGGACTTCTGCTGGAAATTTTGTGAAGAACGCGAACCCGAACATGCAGAATTTGCAATCTAGAGAAATGTATCTCTCAAGCAGCATCAAAGCCGTCTCGAAATGATGATTTGGATTTAAAAAACTCATATTGACAATTGGCTGTATTTTTTGTGCATGGAGTCCTTTTTCTTTTTGAACTTTTTTTAAGAGGAAGGAAGTGCCCCAAAGTCTCCAACTTCCTGTTCCTGTCCAGCAGGCTCCTGCCAGTGCTTTGTCCATCTACTGTTCACTTTTCATTTGGATTTGGAGCTGGAAGGATCACTCTTTGGAAAATTGGTGTTGTTTGTTTGATTGGGGCAATGCACCTAGATTTATTTGTACTTGTCATCATTTTTTTAAAAAAATATTGTGGCGGGTGGCCTGTAGTTTTAGTAGGGGCCAAGTTGTTTCTTTGTGAGCAATTTCTCTTCTTTTATGAATGAAACATGTTGCACTGTTCACTACATTTTCAACAACTTTTATAATCATCAATTTGCAATATTTATTTAATTCACTATGTAGCCCAGGAGTCTGCCAAGAGGCCTTTCAGCCAGTAGGCCCAGAGCTATCCTGGGTGCATGAAACAACTGTTTCTGTGGTGTATGTTGAATTTGAACATCATTTAGTGCATGGATGGCATTGGATTGAAATGCAAAATGTGTTTTTTGGGGTATTTCTCTTTTTTTGCGCCTTTGTTGGATGTGTGTGGTAACGTGAAAACCTTTTTTAGCCCTGTGGATTTTCTTTTTTGGCATTTTTGCATTAAAGATGTGTTGTTAGCATGCCTGTTTTGTCTGGCCAGTGTGTGAGTATTCTTGTTTGTAATATTGGGCCATCATTTGCCTTGGTTGAGCCGCCCCATGTAGCCAGGGGTCATTTTGTAAAGTCTGTGTCCATAAAAAGCCCACTTGAGTTTATTGTTTATTTGTTTTCCCAGGCCTCCTGCTTGTTGTTGTTGTGACTTTGTGGCCATGTGGCTGGTGACCATTTTATGGAGGCAGTTAGTGTGCTATTGCCACAGGTCTGCATGTCCTTCCTTTGTTCCTCTTGGCTTATTGCTTCTTGCTGTTGTGGCCTGGCCATGTCGCTAGCAGCCATTTTGTGAAGGCAGCCAGTGTGCTTTTGCCATAGGCCTGCATTGTCTGTCCTCCCTTTCTAGTTGTTGTGGCCTAGCCGTGTGGCTGGTGGCCATTTTGTGAAGGCAGCCAGTGTGCTTTTGCCATAGGGCTGCATTGTCTGTCTTCCCTTTCTTGTTGTTGTGGCCTGGCCATGTGGCAGGCGGCCATTTTGTGAAGGCAGCCAGTGAGCTTTTGCCATAGGCCTGCATTGTCTGTCTTCCCTTTCTTGTTGTTGAGGCCTGGACATGTGGCTTGCGGTCATTTTGTGAAGACAGCCAGTGTGCTTTTGCCATAGGCCTGGATTGTCTGTCTTCCCTTTCTTGTTGTTGTGGCCTGGCCATGTGGCTGGTGGCCATTTTGTGAAGGGGCGGTCAGTGTGCTTCTGCATTAGGCCTGCATGCCTTCTTTGCAATGGCCATGCCTTCTGGCTGGTTGTTGTTTTACATGCAATTTTTTCTTCTTTTTTCCAGAAACAAATGTAGCACAGTTCACTACATTTTCTAATACATTTGCAATATTATTGATTTGAATTGATTTACTATGTGGTCTAGTCTACCAATGAGTTTTTCCAAACAATAAGCCTAGAGCTTCTCATGGGTGCATGAAACAAATGTTTCTGTGGTCTCTGTTGAATTTAAACATCATTTAGAGCATGGGTGGCATTGGATTGGAATGCAAAATGTGTTTTTGTTTGGTATTTCACTTTTTCATGTGTGTTAATTAAATGCCTTTGTTGGATGTGTGTGGTTGTTGTAACTTACAAACCTTTTTTTAACTCTGTGGATGTTTGTTTTTGGAATTGTTGCATTAAAGATGTGTTGTTTAGCATGCCTCCTTTGTCTGGCCAGTGTGTGAGTGTGTTTGTAACAGTGGGTCAGCATTTGCCTTGGCTGAGCCTCCTCATGTGGCCAGGGGCCATTTTGTAAAGTCTGTGTCCATATATGCCTGTTTGAGTTCACTGTTTTCAAGGCCTCCAGCGTGTTCCTCTTGGCTTATTGCTTCCATCCATTGTCATCATTTGCCAGCTGCTGCTCCCTGTATGCTGCATCCCACGTGATGCACAATGCCAAACCGTTACAATTGTTGTTCTTATTCTTCTTTACTATCATTCCTGAGTGTACTGTACAAACAGTACACCATGAAAGCCCTTGTTGTTGTCAAAGTCTCACAAATGGCTACAATGAATTGTTAATTGTTTTAAAACTGAGGTAATACATTTAATAGTAATATTATTAACACTAATAGGTGTGAACACACACTATGCCATATTACATTTGTTTGTTCTAGTAATTGAACCACAACAATGAATGCCTGATGTTCTTCTTGCTTCTTTGCTTTTAGGTGCACAAATCGAGGAGACATCACCCATTGTACTGCCAGACAGAAGTCCTACTGCCCACTACGTCACATGATGTGTGACTGACCACAGACATCTCTTCAACGTGCCACTGTGTGCTGCTAACATCTTCAAGATGGCCCCAAAAAAAGGTACCAGGTCCAGTGCCAAGAAAGTTGCCAGTGAGAAGAAGGCACTGCCATTTACCACCAATTGGTATGTCATCCAAGACCTTTTTGGGAAACAAAAAATTGCGCCTTCAGCAGCGGAGTCCGGGGAGCAAGTTAGGAGCAGCACCCCTGCATCAGTGGACCCACCCCACCATCCTAGGCCCAACCCCTTGTCTGTCGCAGAGGCAGCCAGTCTAATCACGATAACACTGATGAGCACTGTTGTTGAAATTGATTTAATTTTATCGCAAAGTAGTATCCAATCAATGCAGGAAATAAGTGGGCAACAACAGCCACAACCACTCCCAATAGTAGTGGTTCCTCCCGAAGTAGGGGCAGTTCAGGAGATCAAGCTTCCTGCAGAGGAAGAAGAAGAGTCAGCCACTCTTTTAGAAGATCCATTGTCCTCCACATCCCCAGCAAGGAAGAGTTGGGTTAGTCCATCAACTTCTTCTGCAAGCCCCCCTTCTGATGATCTAGATGCCACTTGGAAGGCATCTCATTTTGAGAGTGAGACAAGCCATGAGACAAGTCTAGGGAAAAGGAAGGTTCCAGAAAGCCTTAGAGTTATGGAGGTAGATGAAGAAGAGGAGGATGATGACGAGCCAGTCATCATGGACATTATTCCCGCCCAAGTGGGAACTGACATTACCCCATCCCAAATTGATGTGAGGGATGTGGCATGGATACCACCAACACAGATAACACCTACACCACCTCCAGCTTCCATATTTACAAAGGCCTGGCAGCGACCTACATCCACCCCAACCACCTCAGTAGAAGTAAGTACTGCAGAGAGTCAAACGTCACACCCACTAGATAATTCGACATTGCAAGTGGCACTAGCAGTGCCAGAAAATTGACCCGCCCAGTTTGGGACTTCTTTTTTGGCTAGCAGGAAGTAGTTGAACATTGCTATATGCTCCATTTGTGGACAAGGTGTTAGTTGGGGTATGTTCGGTATAATTTATGGTACCGGAAGCCAAACAACCCATCTGAGAAAACACCACTTGACCCAGTGGGAGGCACACCTTAGCGGCCAAAAAACTGCCCGTGTTGTTGGTGGAGGGGATGAAGAAGTAGAAGATCCGATCACTGTGGAAGGTGAACAAGAGGGTGACATTTTCTCTGTTACACAAAGCAACCCTGTCCCCAGCTGGGCAATGGTACCGCCCACATCATCATCAGCAACATCACACTGGCACAAGAGTCAGGCTGAGACACCAAAGGGTGGAAGGCAAGAGAGTTCCACAATGAAAAAATGTGCATTGAGCCTAACATCTGGTGTCAAGAAGTCACCTGAATCAGTGGCACCAGAAAAGAAAACAAATCCAGGTTGTCATTATCAGCATGTTTAGGTCGGAGGGGCAGTCTAAACGCAACCACCCAATGGCACGTTTATTCAATGCAAAGTTAGCTAAAATGTTAGCGCTGGACCTCCTCCCGTTTTCTTTTGTGGAAGCCGTGGGTTTTCTTGAATTTTTGGCAGTCATCTGCCTGAAATGGAAGGTTCCTATCTAGTCCTTTTTCTGCATAGTTGATGTTCCAGCACTACATCATGACATGCTGGAATTGCTTTGACAAGCTTTGCAGCAGAGTGCTGTTCACACTATCCACATGACAACCGACATGTGGACCAGTTGCCAAGCCACTGATTACATGTGCATCACTGCACATTGGATCTCTTTTGTGGGGGTTAAAGAAAAGATTTCTGCAGGTATTGACACTGCTGAGATTTGTAATGCCGCTCGGAAACATGCAACTGTAGCCATGTTCACCATGGAGAAATCTCTTACTGCTACAAACATTTTGGAGATTTTGACAGCAAGATCTTTGAATGGATGCGACCAATAGGGCTTAACACTGGTTTTGTTGCCATGCACAATGGTAGTAATATAGTTAAGGCCATGGCCAATGGTAGCTATTTCAGGGTCCTGTGTTTGGCACACTGCATTAACTTCATTGTTCAAGGCTTTCTGAAAAAAGAAGACAGAGTCAGCAACTTAAAGACCACCTGCCGAAGAATCTGCACACATTTCAGCCATTCTTTGAAAGCCCAAAAGCAGCTGAGGATCATTCACTGTGATAATAGAATGCCATTTAAAGCACTCATCCAGGAGGCACCAACTCGTTGGAACTCAACATATTACATGCTTGAACGTCTGTTTGAGCAGTACAGACCAATCAATGAATATACCATGTAAAGAGGGGATGCTACTGTGAAAGGCATGATCATTGAGATGGACCAATGCACCTAGTTAAATGTCTGACAGAGATGCTACTTCCTTTTGAGGTCTTCACATGTAAAGTCAGCAAGGAGGACTGTACTATGGGCCAAATTATCCCATTGTTGCACATGCTACAGGAACAGTTGAAGGGGTTGTCTGGAATGTACGCAGGTTTGGAGGAAAAGAAAGAAGCATATGAGTTGGTGGAGAGCTTAACTCTTCGCTTATCTGAAAATACAAGGGTGCAAAGAGGCATTGTGTCATCCAACCATTACATTTGTGCCACAATTCTTGATCCACGGTACAAACCATTACTGCACACTTTCATTCCTTTTTCAGGTTGGGATGGTGCCAGCTACAAAAATTGGATAGCTGTGGAAGGCAGTCAGCTAGAAAAAGAACAGCCGGTAATTGGAGGCCTGCTCCTCCAGGGCACAACAAGTACTGCAGGTCAGCCTTCATGTTCAACTTCAGAGCCTGAGGGCAGTGTGGTTGGCTCACAGCAGCCAAAACCAACAACAACAAGACAACATCAACAACGACAAAAATAGGCGCATCAGCCCCAAAATTGGCACAGGAATGGTTTCTACAGGCAGGGTTTAAGTCCAGTGCTGAGGCAAAGGCAAAAGAGGTCCAGCAAAGCGGAGCACCCATGAGCATTGAGAGGATGGTCCAGGCCTATCTGGATGACCCAACAGAGGTCAACTTTGATCAAAACCCAATGCTGTAGTGGTATGGGAAAAGGCGCCAATGGCAAGTGCTCAACAGGCTGGTGATAAATTATCTGATTTGCCCTGTCGCAAGTGTCTCTTCTGAGCATGTTTTCAGTGCTGCTGGTGCCGTTCTGAGAAGGGCCTGTCTCTCACCCTAAAATGTGGAGAGGTTAGCCATGATCAAAATGAATCAGCACTTTATATCACCGGATTACACCATACCTGAAGTAGCATGGCAGGAAGATGATGACGGCTACTTAGATCATGGAAGTAGTGTGTTAGGTGACCTACTTCTGGGTGACCTACCAGAGTATGAGGACGAGCTCTACTTCCCTGACAACTAGGCTTTCGAGTGACTTTCTTTCTTCCTTTGACACCCAAAAAAAAAGACCTCAAAAAGATATAGCTAAGAAGTATTATTTACTTTATTATTTGTGTGTGTCGCAGTCTTTCTGGTTCGAATGACAACAAACCTATCACCACCGTCTTACTCTTTTATTGCCAGATTGGCGTTGTAACTGTGTGCGGTTTGTGAAGAAGTAAGTACTCTCCTCCTGACTCGCTCTAAATCCATTTCCCTCAAGCCAGACATTGGATGGAGAACAGTACATCAAATGTGAAATGTGTGCCTACCGCGAGTCCCTCCAAACCTCACTATATATCTATCCTCCTTTCCGAGCATAGAGGGACTGACCCAGAAGAACAGGTAAATGATGGCATGCATTGCACGCTGACTCTGAGTGATTGGTGTTTGTTGTGCATGATGTCTACTAGTATCCTACACACAAAAAAGTGACTCATGTCAATGTTTCCCTTCTTGTTGTTCAATAACAAAATTGTACTACTGCAGGCCTATCCATTGCATTTTTTAGTCTGGACTCACTCGGGACACTACAGAGTGGGACACCATGACCATACCATACTCGCGGGCAGTAAGTAGGATCGGAAATGATTGATGGAATAACTCTGGCATTTCATGAAGTGGCCTAAAAGGTAAACAACAACACCAGACCTACATGTCAGTGTAGTGGTGGAGGCGAGTGTGGTGGTGTGACTGACAACGGTGCATTGATTTTGTTACTTAATTTTGAAAATGCTTTGTTGCTGTGTGTGTATGTGTGCTCAGTGCAATCTGGCTCAAATTCTAAGCTAAGTGGATGTTGGGTTGGGGCCCCCCGCATGTTGTTGTAGGTCACTGTTGAGCTGTTGGAAACAGACATGATATAGCCATGCCCCCTTTGAAAGTTTTCTTTTTGCATTCCTCCTTAATTTATGCAATTTAACTTTTCTCCTTGATTTTTCATTATACTTTTTGTTTTTCCATCTACAGGCAGGCCTTTACCCTGCGCTACACTGGGAAAAACAACTCACGCTTACCTTACCAACTCACGCTTACCTTACCAAACCGCATCCGCCAGGCAGGCACCCAAGATTGACGGACTGATAGTCCAAGGAAGGACCAAGAGGAATGCTGAGATGCAGCTCCCAATTTGGCAATAATTATAGTATCATTTAATTTGATTATTTTTTTCTTTTCAATTATTGCATCTGTGTGTGTTGTTGTTTATGTTTGCTTATATATTTGACACCTACAGATTTTTTTATTTTCTTTGCTATCTTTCAAAGGAAGCCCTGTAGAACAGAACATAAAATGTATGTAAGTGGGGTCTCTCTGGGGGCAGACAGGCAAGGCAATTGCATAATAATTAATAATGTACTGCCCTGTACTAGTCTAGTACTACTCATCAAGTCATCATCATGCATGCATTTTCTTTTCCTCCTTTAACAGATTTATGATGGTCGGCTGCCAACATTATGTGTGTTGTGTAGTTCGTGTGTAGTGTTTTTCTTTGTCAAACCTTTCCCTCAAATCCTCCTTCCCAACCATTCATCAAACCCAAATCCTCTTCCCGTGGGCTTTGTGATTTATATAGAGGTGTGACTAAATTAAATTTACACCAATTATTGATCACACACTTACAGGGACAGATTTGTTGAAAGCAACACTAACTCAAGGCAGGTTGAGGATCTTATTCTGCTCTAAGTATATATATTATAGCCCACACTGGCAATATTATATTGTTCACCCATGCACAGTATTCAATATTCAATTTTCTTTTCCAGAGGAACATAATCCATCATGATATAACTGCCAGCATCGAGTCATCAATCATCGTAGTACCAGCACTAAAGGTTACAAAGCCGCTTGTCCACTTTATAGCTCGAGTAGACTTCAGTTTGTAACTTGTACTAAGCAAGCACTCCAAGCATTCTGCTTTATTTTACTTTAGCATTGCTTATCTTCATCATGGTTTCTTGTTTGACAATCTTCTTGTGTACTGTACTTCTGCTACTCGTTCCCTAGTCTCCCTCGGGTGACTGACTGTCTCATTTTCTTTTTTTGCAAATGCTACTGTCAGTGTCCACTACTACTACCGCCATGGTACCTTGGGAAACCAAACCATCGCCATGAAGCCACTTCTTTGCCTAAGTATAAACATTAATCACAGATAAGAAAAGAGAAGAAGTTTGGGGGAGGTATAATGTATATACTATGGAAATTAATTAATTCACACACCCAGTCCATAGGGGTTTTAGTTGCAGACTACATAGGCTAGGAGGAGAGACTGACAGTATTAATAGGACAAGTGAGGGTACTGCATCTATCTGTTGGTGTGTTACACTATCGGTAGGTTTCAATCTAAAACTGGCGGTGACCTTACAGCAAAGGAAACAATGTTAAGTAAAAGAGTAACCCCCCACAAAAGATTTATATCATATGTAAACAATAAATAATATATTCCCCTAACAAATAAAATAAGGAAAATGAAAAAATCCCACACCTGACCCACCCCTCTCCCTAACCTCAACCAAAGTCCATCATTAAGAGTCCAATTGTCCAATGTCCATTAAAAAAACATGTTTTCCTCCACACCCAATTCCCACCCACCAATAAAAGATTTTTTTAAAAAGCATGGCAACGGAGGTCTAGCGGTGGGCTCGCCTCATCTTCCTCTCCAGGGTGTTTATCCATTCCTCCAGGCGTACCATCCGGAGGAGCATGCGGCGCTGAAATGTCTTGCAGTTGCATGAACAAGGGTGGGCATCAGTTTTTAAAGTGGTACGGTGCGTGGCTGCCAAACCCCGCCGCTGTACCACTGGAGGCACTGGGGGGGCCTAGCAGGGGCCCAGGGCAGCTGCTGCCACCTCCTCCTCCGCCAGAACCACCAGCCGCCAATATTCATCCCGAATTGCCTCCAGCTTTCGTTGCTGTGCCCTGGCTGCTAACTCCTGCCTGTTGGGTTGTTGGTTCGGTTGGGAAGGAGTAGCTATATCAAGAAAGAAAAAATACAATTTTAACCAATTCTCTTATTAAAAGAGTAACACAAAATTTATTATACACATACAATTATAGTGGCACAGTAGCACTAGCAAGCAAAGTACATAACATTTGTGGTATCCTCCCACTTCCTCGGCCTCTAACATTTGTGGGAGTTTCAGGCATTACTAGACACTATGGAGTGGACAAGTCTTCTTCTTCTCTCTCCTGTTTAGCTAAATTAAACTTGTAGTCATGCCAACTCTTTCAGCTTGCACCCTAGACAGACATACTTGTGTCGCAGTCACAGACTCACATTACTTTACTACTGTCTGCAGGTGGGGAAGCTGTAGTCTACAACTACACAATTATCTATTTTTTTTATTATGTCCATACTCTGTTAAATCAATGGCAACTGCTCAATTTCACTTTCACCCTGTCTACTACAAGGCAGATGATATCTGAAATTAATGATTATATACTAGACGACATGAGGTACTACTATTGTTTGATTGTGTAACCATGCAGCCGATAGGCTACCTATGGCTGACAAGGTCGAATTAACATGGGGAGGGAGCGGTAGTGGGCCTCGGAGTCAATGGGAGGTGATTGATAATGGGTGGGTATGGGTACATGCATACACAATATATATGTTGTGCTTGCAAACTATTGTGAGTCAAGGGAGTATTAGGAAATACAACCTTGAATCAAAAACCTTGGAAAAAAACAGTCCTTGTTTGTTCGCAGCCATTTTTCCATTTATCATTGCATTGCTCTTCAGGCATTATTTTTTTATTCTAATCTCATTTTTATCTTTACCCTTGGCTTTGCTCCTCTGGCACGGTTTATTTTTCTTTTACATTCTCTTCATCCAGTGACAGTCTCTACCTATGCTATAATTGAATACCATCCAGTTACCCATCCATTCAAAGTAAACATGGCTATCATTCTTCTTAATCTCTCAACAAACCTTTCACCAACAACATACATTTGTCACTTTTTTAAACCACCACCCATGTGTCCTTGCTTGCCTTTGAGTTTGACCCATCAAACCCCCAGAGGATTCCTTTCACCTAAACAGTTTCGCCCTCTCAGACAGACATCCTTTCTTTCACCATTCACCCATCCTTCAACCACCCATGCATCCTATCAGCCACCTATAAGGCATCCCAGTCCCCCTTCCTTTACCCACGCATCCTTCTCTGCCAGTCATACATTGCATGTCACCTGTCCTCCCTCCCTCCATCCTTCTAGTTATATTCCATTGCGTTCAACCCATCCATCAAGGTCGTCTGACTTTTCTTAGTCTTCTTCATACAACTTTCCCAGCTGAGTTGAAGTCAGATAGAAGAGGCCATTAGTTACTCAACTCCCGCCGCTAATGCTATTGCTAATGCTGAGTAAAAGGTGTCTTCTTCAACTGTCGTTGTTCACAACAACTTAGTCTCTCTCAATAGTACAGCGTACACCCTTGCAGTGAGTGTATTGTCAATAACTAAGGAATATAACTTACCACCGCCCGCCACTGCTGCTGGCACACCTCCTGCTACTGCCGCATCTGCTACTCCCTCATTACTGACGTCACCTTCGCTGCAGGCCCCAGCACTGGTTGCCGGTGCCTAGAAAAAACATTGTACATTTTTTAGATGCCATATATGCTGCCCTTATTTATTTTTTCTCAGTAGCAAGATTGAAAATACAATACATACACACACCACACACATCACACAAATCGGATACTAGATTAGAGTAGACAGTATGTCCTATCCTATCAAAAATAATAAAATAACTGGTTGGGCGTTTTGTTGGTGGCAATTTTCGAAAAGCCTCCCAAGAGGAGGACAACCCAAAGGACTGGACTCAGTGAATAGAGCTTTTGGTGAATCTAAGTTTTAAAACTATTTAAAAAGAAAAAGAGTGGCCAACTGGGCAGACAATTGGACATGAGGTCTCTCGTCTTGAGTCCTCTCCCTTGGTTGGAAAATATATTATTGTGTCCTCTTTCTCCAGTCCTAATACTTCCCTCCAGCCATGGTACACGACAATCAGTTGATTACAATCAACTGCTGCCTATAATATTAATAGCACTAGACCTAGATGAGAAAACGTGAAAATACACCACTGTGGGGTGTCCTGCGTGAATATCATTTTATTCTCTGATTGAGCATGAGAAAGAAAGCAAAAGAAAGCCTTCTAATCTCAACATACATGTATAGAAAACCTTAGTAGGGCATGCAATCTGCACAGAGAGTAGTAGTACTAGTAGTAGTAAAGGACCAAGTGTTCTCTGAGTCTCAAAGTAGTACCACCACTAGGCAGTCCAAAAAATATAAGGGGAGAGAGAAAGCTGAATGAAAAACCAGAATAATTTATAAAGCAAGCCACAGACAGACTAATAGTAAAGAGTCGGAGGCAGTTAGATTGATGTAAAAAAAACAGACACTAGAAATACAAATATAAATAACTAAGTTTGTAGGTAATGCAGGGATAACAAGAATTTAGAAACAGATAGATCGAAGAAGATTTGGTAAAAAATAGAATTAGGAAAAGGAAATACTAGTTCAAATAAAATAAGGTGTGGTAAATGTTAGGGATATATATATCTTACTATTAACAACAGAAGAATTTACTGGGGCCAGCAGCAGAGCCATCTGTAGAAGAGCGATCCTGAGAGGCAACTCCAGCTCCCGCCTCAGCAATGCCAGACACCATCTTCTTCTTGCCCCAAATGCTGATCATGTAAGACATAATAAAGAGACCAAAATTGATTGGTGTAAAATAATAAATATTGAAAAAAATCGCTTCAAAAAGATTTTTGACAGGAAACAGCATTTCCAATCAAATTTACCTATCTAATCAGATCAACTAGTAGTAGTAGACTAGTATCACAGTCGCGGACCGTCCTATCTCTGTTTCATTCCGATTTCACAATCCTAAACCTAAGTACCACCTAGTCCGCCTATTCCAAAGACTTTGGAATGAATTGCCAAAAAATATATTTGCTTCATCTAAGTTCTGATGTCATTCTCAATCATCAACCCCCTTTGACGGGCCAATTCACTAAGTCTGCATTTATTTTAGTCCTAAAAAATGCATCCTTGGACGCATGCATATGCTGATGCTGTATTGTTAAATTATTCACTCGCTAACACACTACAAAGGGTTCTACTAAGGAGTTAGAAGCACGTGACGGAGGACAAGTACTTCGGAACGCTAAAACATTACCAACTAATACTAAGGGGCATATCTACAAGCCGGCGATAGAAAATTATCGCCGCTTTTGCAACCTTTTTCGGCCGAAAAGCGGCGATCATTTTAGCGCCTAATTAGAAAGGTTACGCTAACGCGTAAAACCTTGCTTTAGTGCACAAATTCTTAACGCCCATCTTTGCATCTCTAATGAGATGCAAAGTGGGCATTCCTGACCTGACATGACAAGAGAAATGTCGCTAAGCGACATTTCTCCTATCATCAAGCCCCACGCTATGAAGCATAGCGGCAAGAAAAGTAGTGATAACCCCTGTTAACGCTACTTTCCTTACCCCTGCTTCAGGACTGACTTAGACAAGATATCCTATGGAAGGCGGGTATCATGGCTAAGTTTGTGAGGCACTATCAACAAGCTAACGCCACATTTCGTGAGATTATCGCTGGGTTTCCAGCGATAATCTCACGTTAGGCAGTTAGCGCTAGGATTTTTATCGCTTTTGAGATAAGCGTTGCTAAAAGCACGCTATCTCAGCAATAAAAATCCACGTTAGCCGGCAATAATTATCCTAGCGCTAAGTGCGCTTAGCGATAATTATCGCCGGTTGTTGCTGATACGCCCCTAAGTAACTAACAATACCTACCTACCACTATCTTAGTGACAGGACAAAGGAAAAGAGTCTCTCTAGTCTGCATTACCTAAGTTAAGTTCTCTAACCTCGTTTACATAATTAGCCGAAGCAAATGCAAAGTTGCAAACAAGTAAAATTAGTAGCACCGAGCACCTGTCTAGAAGAATAACAATCACATAATAAAATAATTTTATGTAACTTACCTGCATGTAAACAGCAGCAACATTCTTGCTATTTGAGAAAAAAATAATGTTTGCAATAACACAGAATAGAACACACAATAGTAATAAAAACTAGCTACTCACCAAGCCCCACAACCACAACACCTAGCAAGTCCAGCATGTCCTGCTCCCAGTCCAGGATGTCAGACCATTGGGGAGTCAGTTGGTTGGGGGTGTGCAGTACCTCAGAGCAGCGAAACACTGCCCGGCGCACCCTCGCCCACAGGCAGTGACGCTCCTGGATCCCCTACCCGGAACCAGGCCTGCCACCTGCTGCCAAGGTTATGGGGAGGTGACGCTGCACAAGAGAATCTAGTACAGACGCTCCCATCTCTGAGACTTAGGTCGGGGACTGCACCCCTTCTGGGCGCCGCCTTCTGCAAGGAAGGTGGCTCCTCCTATTGTTCTTTCCCCGGGAACTGAAGGAAGCAGCACTAGTCTTGGCCATGGCTCTGGGGGGCGGGGTTCGAAAAAGAAAATGTAGGAGTAAAATAAGTTGGGAGAAAAACAGTACAAAAACGCAGTAAAACACACAAAAGGTCGAAAAAACCCACAAAATATACACTTGAGAAGAGAGAGGGATAGATATTAAATCAAAAAGGTCAGAAAAAAAGTTTTAGGGTCAAAGGATTGGAAAGATTTAGGAAGGATTGAAAAACATGCCCCAGAACCAAAACCAGACAAGAAAAACAAGATGGCTAAGTCCATGTGCGACCTCGTGGTGAAGTTCGCTTAATCTTTTCCTCGGAATACGTAATCCACTTTGCCGAACGTCAGAAATGTCTTGCGAGCATGTATCTAGCAACTCTGCATGCTCGCGGAACTCCGCGTACCGTTGCTGAGTTTTTTTACTGCTTCGCAGAGTTCAGCATAGCGTGGCTACCAAACTCCACCCGGGCCAAATGAAAATGTGTTTTTTATTTACGTCCATATGGCGACACAGCTATTTTTGGAATCTAAACAATGGCAGCCTGATCACAATCTCAGGCCAAGGCAAGGATGCCATTTTCTATATATAATCGTATGTTTCTAAGTATAATCAGAGGAGACACTTCAGATGACTGCAAGGGGTACCTGCATGCTGAAAATTTTGCCCAGTAACTGACTGACATCTCCAAAATAGGTGTTCAGTTTGTGACCAAGACAGGTTTCTACATTCTTACCCACCAGGTAACAGGGTTGGACCATCCAGTAGAGGGTTTCTTGACAGAACATGCATTTATACCCTTGACATGTAGGTTAGGGTTTGCATAGTTGGAGTAGGCTAGATTGTTATATTGTTGCATGTGTTTCCATGCATACATTGTCTGTTTACTGCCCAGACACTTATTATAACTTTCGTCTATTTCTGTTTATTGATCATTGCACCACATATTTTCTATACAAGAATCACTTTGGATCAATAAACATTGAAACTGTCTCTTTGTGTATTCTTTGTATATTTCCCTGAGCGAATGAGCTCACGAGTGTCTGAGCGAAAGATTACCACAGTTCTTCACAGTACCTCATGTTGAGTTTTTGCCAGAATGTTTCGCTCCCTGTCTATGTTAGGAGAGCTTCTGGTGTCACTGTGAGCTAGCTGGTCTAACAGACAACATATCCTGTTTGGGTGCATGGAATCAGTTTGGAACCATCCAAAGTTTATGTCATTCACAAAAGTGCAGTGCCTATTAGTGATTAGTGGAAACTACACAACATGGTGCCAGCAACGTTGGTTGGTTTCTTATTTTGTATCGATCAACAGAGTAGTACAATCGTGCATTCTCAGACATCCCTACACACCTTTTTACCAGCGACGTTCTTGGTGGTAGGGATTATCCTCCTCAGCTGAGTAGGTACATCCTATCTATTGGCAATTGGTGATTTCAAGCTTGAATGGATATAATTCTCACTGTGTTAGCCAAACTCTGTATTTAATTTTTCTACATATAACATGGCACAAAACATATCTGAGAAATGCAGATATGCAGTCACTCAAAAACTACTACAGATTGGCCTCACATTAGATGGTGGGGATGTTAGCTATGTGTTAGAGGCACACAAAGCATATAGAACAGATGTATTTAAGTCCTGGATTACATTGACTGCTGCAGATGATGCAACATGGGTATTTCAAAAATGCACTTAAGGTGAAATACCAGTCAAATACACTCCATATGAGGCAATTGAAGCTCCTCTCACTTACCAAGAACATATTAATTGGGTTAAAGGTGCCCTTACCACTACTATGCAAAATGTATGACTGGGTCTACTCAGCAATGAGGGGTCGACATGGCCAGTCCTAGCCGGTTATACACCACTTCCCGTTATTGACTGCTTGACCTCAGCCCAGCTGCTTGGATTATACAACAATCTAGATACAATATACAGATACCTTACTCAGTTCGTAATGCAAACATTGACACTTGTTCCTGTGCGGTCTGTTCGGGCTGCACCACCACAGTTAGCTACACCAGCAAACATTGAATGCAGTCATGTGTAAGGTTCCCACTAAGAGTGAAGAAATTCCGTTTTGGATTGCACACAAAAAACAAACCAGCTTGAAGCAGTGTTTCCTCGCCGGAAAAACACAGGATATTAACCATTTGCTTGCCTCAGGGGATGGCTCCCCTGGTAGAGGACTGTGCCACTTTGGGTGCTGTCGTTGCTGCAGTATATACCAGAACACATGGTACCCCTTATTTGGCAGTTCCACCTGAAGTATTAAAACAGGTCCAGAATGAGTATGGGGCAGCATCTGCCCTGGACTTTTGGGATGATGGTGCTGGGCAATTTTGATGTGGTATAAGCCATAATGTTGGGAACAATTAAAGGGAAAACAGCAGCATAAGCTATAGACCTACCCCTACAGGATTTGCCTCCCAATTAGCAGGAGCATGAATTACCTAAAATTATCAAAGAAACCCATGCTATGTTGGGTAGGGATAATTTCAGAGTCAGACCAGTGAAATCACAATTAAAGAGTAATTCTGAAAAGGATAACTCTAAGCAAGCACCCAACTCTCCAACAAAGAAGTGGGACAAATAGAAAAACAAAAATAAACTAAGATCACGGGTGGGTCTCCTGCACAGCAATCTACTGAAAAAAGTTACAACTTACGTAACCGTGATAATGTTAAACCGCCTGATAGGTACAGGATACTGACACACGTTCCTCTTGCTCTTTCCAGGATTCATCCAATAAACGTTCCAAGAGAGGAGGACAATCAGAGCACAGATCAGATGACCAAGGAAGGGCTCATACTGCTTGTCTGACTATATAATAAAACGAGAAGACAAATCCAAAACATCTAAACCTCAATTTAAAAAGAAGGTAGCCAGACTTAGGATCAGGCATGCCCCAGATATTGAGGACTCTGCTTCTGAACTGGGGATGGGCATTGACAATGCTGAACAGCAAGGCCGAAGTCACAATAGTTCACCAGAACCTGGTGGATTGTCTGGTGAGAGTAGCGCTGAGTGAGTATATCAAATGAAATCGCCAGGTACCAGGGTAAGCATTCCACATCATTTATACAAAATCCATCTACGGTTGGAGGGGCATGTACCCAGTTTTATCAATATCCTCTTTTGGGAGGAACTCACTCAAGGGTATGATATTCTACTGGTCAAAACAGACTGGCCTCCTGATTACGTAATGGATTGCCCAAAGGAAGAAAACAGAATTTACCTGCCTTTTCCAACCTTGTTCCAGAATCAATTGAACACTCATACGCCAGGGAGTGGACTTTAGCACCAGCTCCTGCATTATACCATAACAATGTGGGGAGGGATGACGGTTCACCTTATTATAACATACCATTGAGGACAAAACCACAGGCTCAAAGACATTATCTGATAAAAAATGAACAAAAACAAGTTAGGGAAATTCTAGAATAACTTGAATACCAATGTGTAATAGAAATTTTCACTTCCTCAGTGAATAATCCTCAATTTTCTGTAATGAAACAACATCAATCATACTGCCAAGTATTGATTACAGGCATTTAAACTCAGCCACTCGCACATTTGCAGTACAAAAGTCACATAGTACCACACTAATGAATAACATTGTACGCAAAACCTTAAACCAACACTAGATATATCGAATGGATTTTTCTGCCAAAATATAGCACTTGGAAGCAGATATTTGACAGAATTCACCACGCTAGGTTCTCAAAAACAATTTTGCCATTTGCTACAGGGGTGTAAGAGTAGTCCTGGGTTGTTTTCAGCCATAGTTACAGAATTTCTTGAAAATGTTGATGATCAAGCATTGTCATATGTGGATGACGTATACTTAATGGACGATGACCTAATGGAACACTTGAGCAGAGTAGACCACAATATCCTGGGTTTTGCTCATATGGGCTATAGATTCAATTTTAAAAAGTCAAAGATCGCTCACCACAATATCCTATTTTTGGGATACAAGTTGTCAAGTGAGGGCAAAAGCCTTGTGACACATTTTATTTTTTTAAAGTGTGTTACTTTAACCTCTACTGACTCAGAAAAGACTGCAATCCATATTAGGGTTCGTAAACTTTGGCAGAACATACATTCCAGAATACGCAGAATGGGTGAAACCGTTCTACGACTTAATCCGTCCAGACTTTTCAAGCACAAATTGGACAAAAGAACACACAAAAATGTTGTGTTCTGTTCAAGCTGACATGATAGCTTCCAAAAACGTACACACGTGTGAACACAAAAACCTGGTGATCGGTGTAATCGTGAGTACATCAGGATACACCAATGTCACATTCAATTAAGGTGACACTGTAGTGATTGTTTACAAATTACACTTATATGCTAATGCTGAAATGCGTTTTGAACCTCCTAAAAGAATTACTGATATCGGTACAGACTGCTGTAGTGAGAGAGCCTGCCCTTGCTCAAGGGAAACTAATTATTGTTGTGACCCCCCGGTACTGAACTTAGAGGCAGTTACCAGAGCAGGCATTCCAAATGCTAAGGCTCTATGTCCTTGTTGGATACAATGGGCAAACTCCCTCACAGCAGCAGATGTAGAATACAGATTTAATCCTACATTACAAACACAAGCATTTCTGTAGTACGAACAAGAATATCATCTGCCTAATAAAATTATGCCTCTTGGTCACTATGACTACATCATTTACACTGATGGTTCTGATCAGCCTGCTGTAGGGATCAAACACCAATATTCAGCAGCAGGAGCAGTTGTAGAAGGGTGTATGCATGATGGAGATTTCCATCCTGAAAAAAAACTGCACAGTCACTAGGTGGTTGCATGGCACAACTGGCAGAACAAAAGGCTCTAGTCCTGGCACTACGGAATACGGTTGCTGGATTCCTCATACGTATTGTGACTCTAATTATTGTGTGAAGTCATATAACGAGTATCTTAATTATAGGAGCCAGAATGGTTTCAGGGACTCGAAAGGCTGCACAGTGAAACACAAGTTACTTTGGGAAGGCTGAAAGAATGCTTGCTATCAGCTCATTTTATTCATACATTGAGTCATCAACATATTGGCGCTCATGTTGCACGGAGTTCACTGGTTGATGAAGCAGCAAAGGCGACAGTTCACACTGCCACAGTTGCTGCAATGACTCATTCCTGTACAAGGATAGACAGAGAGATAGACATGGTGGCAATCAGTGCTGTGCGCAATGACAGACACCTGCTGAAAGGCTTTCAAACTTAAGCACTCCGACAAGCTAGATGCACAAAACATACCGTATGCTCAGAGTCCAGGAGTGGGGGACAGCGTAATACCAAACAGTGATCGCAGACTGGGATTATTTCTGTCTGCACACAAGGGTCTGACTTCTGCACATGCAGGGGTGGCTGATACAAATTTACTATTGCAGTAACTCTAATGGAGGCTGGGTCTTTACAAACAGACCAAGGACTTTGTCCTGAGATGCAACACCTATCAGCAAATGAAGGGTTCCACCGTGGCAGGCCATCCCAGATACCTCTTTTGATTTTAAACAAGTCCTTGGCTTGTGTATGTTTGGACCATTGGGGGCCTCTGTCACCTGATGGGGCTTACAACTATATCTTGGTTACAGTGGATGCCTGCTCTCGATTCCTTTGGATCTGACCACAGCGATCAGCTGATACCTAAGCTGTTATCAAGGATCTGCAAGTCTTTATTAAGACATACGCAGTTGACACATTACATTCAGGCCGAGGCCTGTCATTTAGCTTTCGGGCTTACAAAGAGACCATTGAAAGTTTTGGTGTGACCCTGTGTTTCTCATCTCCATGCCATTGTGAGGGAAACGTGGTTGTAGAGAGGAAAATCCAGGACTTAAAGCAGTCTTTAACAGGAAGGGTAATAGGCTCTGTTCGCATCTGGTTCCATCACCTATATGGGGTCCAGAGGGCCTTGAATAACATGCCAAGAAAGTCCATGGGTGGTCGTACTACCTATGAAACGCTGTTTGGGGTTAAGATGTAGGTCCCAGACCTCAATAGTCCCAGCACAGTAGCAGCTGAAACTGAGTTTGACATCAATGAACATTTGGCTGCTTTACAGAAGATGAATGATTTCCAGGATGAACAAAGCAGCGTCCAAGTAAAACGCACTGCCACTGGAAAAGAGAAGGCTGTTCTGGCAAGAACCAGCTGGATCCCAAAGATCAGGGATCTGTTCAGAGAAAAGATAATTGACAAAAAAGAGTTTGAGCCATCTTACAGAGCACTTGTGCCTGTCTTGGCTGTTAAAGATACACTGACTGTACTTCCTCCGCCCCTTACCAGACGCCACGACAAAAGATTTGTCTCTATTGATCTGATCAAACCACACTATGAGGCCGATTCTCAACAGTAGGCCACTTGGATTCCTGTATAGATACCAATCTCCTCTTGCTGCCCTACACGAGGTTGAAATGGAAGCTTTAATTGCAAATAAATCCTGCATTCTGCAACACGAGACTGCGTTAAACAGCAATGAAGTTGCTCCTACCTGTTTCCAAAACAATTACAACTGTGCAATCTACAATCTACAAGATTGGAATCCATTAATAAATGAAGTCTATGTCAATGCACTACAGATCGAATCTGCTTCAAGCTCAATACAACCTGCTTAGCTGCCAAAGATAGACCAGACAGCGTGTGGATACTTCATCGATTTTGATAACTTTTCCTCCAATTGATTGGAGATTCCAGCTCCCCTACTGCCCCCACCACCTTTGCCATTCAAATTGAAAGTGTGTGTTTTCTATCGTTGGCTGAAAAAAACATATTTTGTTACTCCACGGCTACACCTTTGGATTACAATTGCATTACTTTTCCTCATTCTTTGGATTGGTTTTGTGACTGTGTACCTTCTTCTTTTAAAAGGACATTTTGTCCCATAACACTCTTCAGTACACACTGGGAACACGGTCCTGAAACCAAACGCATCATTCTCACACATTGATGTACATTTGGTAGTGCAATAAAAGGAGCACTTTGCTGTTTGGTTGTTAGCTCTCACTCACCCAAAGGTGACATGCTTCATCATTTGGATCCTGCAAGGTACCTTGGGTGAGCTCCAACTCCCAAGCATAAAACCGGGAGGAGCGGTGGTGTTTTGTTGAGCGAGATGGGGATATTGATGAGTGAGGGGTAGAATTCAAGGGGACCTAGAATGCCAATAAAACTATCTACTGGTGGGTGAAAAAATATTTATTCCTGTGCCCCATTGGATAGGATTAAAAAAGTGCAAGGATGGGGGGGAGGGGACAAAAAAAAATCCTATCTCAATCGGTCAACATGTTTCTGCCTTTTGATGACTTTTTCAAGTTCTTGGGCATTCATCAGGACTAGAGACAACTGTCACTCTGCTTTAAGAAAACATGAATTACATAAATACTAACCATACATTCGACTTGTTAGATTGCTCCATGGGCTACTGTTTTCCTCTGTGTCCACCTATGAATCTGAAAATGTAATAAGTAAACAGCAATTACTCACAAATTGATTAAACATAGCCCCTTTGAACCATGTTGCATTCTAAATTAGACAATGTTTTGTGATATTCAGGTACAAACCAGTGCCCTTCACCATAAATCATACTTGTGTCAGGATACTGTAAGGAGGGAAGGGAACATGTGGGTATTCTTATCCTCAGTGTATGAATACATTCCACTCTCAAGCATCAGTCCCCATCAATGCAACAGAGCTAGGTAAAAAAATATTAAAAACAAAAACATAATCAGAATTCAGTGGATTATCTCTATTATTCAAGCACAGAGATATAGGGCAATCCATGCTAGTTATATCCAAAGTCATGAAAACTCATTGTGCGCATATATATTTCTCACATACTTTGTGGTGTGTTGTTCTGTCCACACCCGTTGATTGTACTAATCTCAAATCTAATTTCTATTCATGAAAATCTGTCTTGTGCATTTCTGATTTTTCATAGGGGAACTGCAGATACCAGACAACCGGAACGTCTGACTCATATTTATTCCTCTATCTAAAAACACACCCATAAAATGATAACCAGACTTATATGTCTCAATCAGTGTTAAGCCTGTCAGCATGTTTATGCTATTCAAAGTTGCCCAAAACACACACACGAAATATCATAACAAGACATATTTAACTCAATCGGTGTGGAGCCTGTCGGCTTGTTCATTGCAGGTTATTACAAATATTCTACTCCAATCTGGCAGCCCGCGCATTGCTCACCCAGTTTTCACATTCTGGTGCAGTGGTAGCTTTCCTTGCCATTCATGGGGCACCTACCTACTGTGCTCTTGCAAGGCGAGTCTGAATTGGGGCTGGCGAGAGGCAGAAATGCCTTACCGGGGATTGACTTGAAGGGGAATGTCTGTATTGACCCGGATGTCCTCCAGTAGGTGACTTGGATTGGGCTTGCTCACGTTGGTCTGGAAATGCTTAGTATCATGGGAATTGTAGTCCCAGTGGGAGTTACGGCATTGGTATGAGATGCCTGATTTTTATTCTGTTTTAAAATGAGTGGATCTCTAATCTGCATGTTCTCTATATGAAGAAATAGAGAGGGAATGGATAAGAGAAAAACTGACTCACATCCACTGAATAACTCACTTTGTTTCATGCCTATGAAGTACTGAGATGTATTATCATACACATTCCCAATTCTATGATTTTTTTGGGGGGGTCAGACGATATTACATTTTGAAAGATAAATAGGTGTCTTCGTCCTTCCCAACTTCTAATGGTATTTTCATGGGGTCGGGAGATCCTAAGTATGAAAGGAAGGAAGAATAGAACAAGTAACCATGGGAAGCATTAATAGTCCTTTGTACATCTTAAAAAGTCTTATAGCATTGTTCTGTCACATCGTATATGACGATCTCAAGTGTATAGGAACAGGAGGATGGATTATATATACCGTCCGTAGTTCTTCCTTCCTCCTTATTGTCAATTTTTTGTGTCAATCATGAGTGCGCCTCCTATTAGTTGCTGAGTATTTAAGGCAATTGTGTGTTACCTAGTGTTAATCTTCTGTTATTGAATTTCTATGGTTATCGTCTCTTACAGATGTGTTTATTATGTAGGATCACATATCATTCACCCTACATGACACCTAATCTTAGTGTTCTGATGGTTCAGATGATGAAGGTTGTAGGTCATTTACAATATGTCCATCAGAGAGATGATCAATGTATGTCACTGTCCACTATATTATCAAGTGTTCCTTAGTGGGAGGACCAAGGTATATCATCCTTTTGACCTCTTGGATGGATTTTAAGTCTAAAAATCCAATGTTGTTCCGTGTGAAACAACAATGTGTTTAGCTCACCCATTTGTGTGGTATAGTAGGGTTTGTCTACCACAATCCACTTAATATCATTCTTGGTATGACCTTTTTGCAGAAAGTGTCTGGTCAATTTGGTGTTGGATTTTTTGCACCTAATAGTGCTCTTATGTTCCACTACTCTGGTTCTTACTTTGGGGGTAGTCATCCCTACATATAATAGTTTGCACGGACATACAATAAGGTAGTTGACATCTCATGAGTTACAGTTCATGTTTGTGTATCATCCATGATGTCTTAAGTCCTATATCAATCTCTGTTGTGGGTTGGGTCAAAGCACAGATGGAGCACATTCCACACGGGAAGTGTCCTTCTATAGGTGTACTTGTCCATAGTCCTTGTTGTGTTTCATTCTGGTTACTAATGTGCGGTCTTGTATGGACCAACATGTCTCTGATGTTAATACTATGTTTAAGGCCAAAAATAGGTTTCTCCCTGGATTTGTCTCCTATATTCAGAATATGCCAGTTCTTGTTAATCACTTTTTTTTACTGTGTCTGTAAAATGCCGTAAAATTTCTACTCAAGTTTCCAGCATGTTGTTTATATTTTTCCACCTCAGTGCAGTTTCTTCTGAGTCTCAGAAACTGTTTGATTAGAAGGTTGTCTCATAGAGTTCATGGATGAAAACTCTCGTAATAGTGTAACGAGTTGTGAGCTAAGGTTTCTGGTACCCCCCTCTTTGGGATAAAGAAGTGAATCTAAGAATGGAAGTTTGGTTTTACTGAACTCAAAAGTAAATCCTAAATTTGTTTTAAGATTATTAAAATAGTCATAAAAAGTATCCAATGATACACTGTAACCCTCCCAGATGAACAAAATGTCATTGGTGTGTCTGGAAGGGATTATCTGTGGGAAAGATAAATGTCATTTTGAACCAATGCATGTACAGATTCACCTTGCTTGGAGCACAGGTACTGCCCATGGATGAACCTATTACTTTCCAGTATAGTTGGTTTTGAAACAAGACAAACTTCTCTTACATGGCGATTGAGGCACATTCCATTACAAATGAAGTCAGAGTTAAATCCTGTCTGGTTTGCTGTTCCAACAGACATTTAACTGTGTATAATGTGTCATCTTGTGGTATATTTGGACATAACGCTTGACATCATAGGACACTAAAAAATGTAACTTCGGATCAAATTGAACTGTGGTGAGAAAAGACAAAATATGTTTTGTGCCCTGTAAGTACAATTAGATCTCAGTTACTAGTGGTCTTAGGAACTAATCCATGAATTTTAAAAGAGGTTCTAAAAGAGACCCAATGCCAGAGACAGTGGGTCTACCTGGTGGAGGTGTTTGTTGTTTGTGGTTCTTCGGTAAAACATAAAATGCTGGAATTCTTGATTGAGTGTTTACAAGGAATTCTGCTTCGCTTTTTGTGATCCATCCTGATTCTTTGCATCTATATACTAGGGCTAAGATTCTTTTTTGTAATCTGGGTATTGAATCTTTTTGGATAGGTTTGTAATACTTGGTGTTGCCCAGTTGCCGCAAGCATTCTTCTTGATATGTCTGGGTATCTACAATTATCGTGGTTCCGCCACACGCATCATCACCTCATGAGCAGAGACTTGTCTCTGGTGATCATTTCAGCTAATCCAGTTCAGGATGGGATTGTATGGGATGAGGTATCATTCGATTGGCATGGTCCCACTGCAGCTTTGCAAATTAGCCATTTGTTTAAAATTTCTTTGAATGACATTATCACCCCCAGTACTGTTTCTGATGAATTGGATATTGATACAGTTTATGAAATGCTAGAATATCTAGAACATTCAACTGAGTTTTCTTCTGATGAGTTTTATGACGGTACATCTAATTTCGATGAGATGTTCTGTTATCAAGATTAAGGTAATAATTTTTCACCCAAGGGTAGTACACTGCATGATCATTTTAACTTAAGTCAATGGGAACTTTGCCCTACACCACCGGAGTGTAGTTCAAAAGTGTTTGCACAAAAGTTTGACTATTTTTCTGGTTATGCCACATCTGATCCAGTCTCATTTTATTATAGGCTTGCACCATCACCTGCTAAGGAAGATATACTAATAAATACTAAGCTGATTTATTCTGTGTCTTTCCTTTCCCAGCTCTCTACACAGGGTTTGACTTTTGAAGGGACACAATAGATGCATAATCTCTCTGGGGACAAAGGATTGGCAGGTTCAGGTAACCGAGGCTTTGTTTAGGGCCTGTTTAATAGCAAAACAGATGATATTCCTGGACTAAACTGTGCAACAGATAACGTGTCTTGGCTTAGCAAAGAGTAAAGATTTGAACATGCCATGGGTACCCGCTCTTACACCATTTGACAACTGGCAGCAGTTAACACAATGTGATAAAAAAAACGATTAACTCTATCTTGCGTCTGAGTAGACATAACTCATCAGACCGCATTTAGAAGGGATGGTTAATATGGTCATCGGACACCAATTAGCATCAGCATAGATTTCTGGGTAAGATCAAGGGATTCACAGCACATATGCCTGATATTTGATATGTACAGAGTGAGCATTCGGGGTGGTAAGAACTTAGAATGTTGGGAAGTTGTTCCATGATTGTTTAAAAACCTCAACACTGTCCCAGGTACAACAGCACTTGTCCCTTTTATCAGATGACTTGGACTTATGAGACTTCTTGTTAGGTCCTCAGAAACTACGCTGATAGTGCCTTCGCTATTCTTTCTATAATGAGATATGGAAAACATCTCAACAAGAAGCTGCTGAAAGACTGTCTGAGATTGACAGGGACAATTTAGAATAGGCTCTTGCAGTAGTGGAAAATGGCATGACTACTTTATCATCTAGAATTTTTTCTTTAGGTAACTTTGTCTCATCAACAATAGAGGCACTCCAGCAAGAATCTTCTGCTTTACAACATGGGCAGACCCAATTTAGGTTGGTTCTGGACACTGCAAGCATTGCCAACAGGCCACATACCTTGGTATTACATTAACACCTCAAAACTGTTTTTACCTTGTAATTTTTCTGATTCAAAAGATACCTACGGCACGAAAAGATGCAAAATAAATGATGTTACACTGAAAAACTTGAGAAATTATCTTTTACCTTTGCTGAGGTAGCATCCTGGGATTGGGTAATCCATGGGTTTATTTCACAGCCAATCTCAACTTTCCACTTTCAGTACTGTAACAAACCCATCAAGTAGGTGGATATGAAGTGTTATGTGTAGGGTTAAACATGAACAATGGGAAATTCCTTTTACATTCCGTTGTAAGAATAAGGACACTAAAATGTTTCTCTGACATTTGGACTGCAGGAATACTTTAAGTGGGTCCTTGGTATGCAAGGATGTGTTGTTGCAAGGGCATGCAATGTGTTGATAGAGAAACTGTCTTGGTACTTGAAAGGGTCTTCAACTGCCATAATACATCCAATCTTGAGATTGCTCTCCAATGGGATTTACCTGAAGTTGAATAATCAGGGTTGCTGTGGGATGAAACTAGGGGTCGCATTTGTGGTGAATGTCTCTTCCATTGTAACATAACATGTTGCAAACCAGCCCTGTTCCTGCATGCTCATGTAGTTAAGGGGGATGCACTGTGGCCTTCAATTAATCTTTACAGCATGCGCTTTGATGCCCTGAGCAAACTGAAAGTCTCATTGTTTCAAAAAGATGTGGCCCTAACTTTGGCCAAAGAGACATTTAATCTTCAGGTGGAGTCTTCCTCTTCGGAGATGCAGGCACTCCTCCATAACTAACTTCCTACAACATTTTGGTAGGCTGGTCCATCGTAGTTTTAATATATCTAATACGACTGGAATTTTAGGGGTATTGGGAGTATAGGCTCTGAGTTGATAAGCACCTTTCAGACGGTGTTTGGAATTATTCCATCTTTTATCCAGTCCGCCCTCGGAGCATTTTTGGAGGTCTTCCATTGGTTCTGCTCCTAATTGCAGGGATCTTGGTTTTAGTTTTTTTTCTCCGCAATGGAGGTCCAAGTTCGAGTTCGAATGGAACTGGCACTGCCTCAAGTTCAACTGTGCCGTGAATAAATGGTGCATGTCTTTGGCATACCTTTGCTCCAAGAACTAGATAAGCATTTGTTACTGTTTTATTGGCCTTTGTTGCTTCATTGTGTACAGCCTGCATTTGACTACCTTTTGTGCACTTATGGGTGTGCCCTAGATTTGTTCTTGAACCTTTGGACTTAAATGGGCTGAAGGACCCATTGAAGGCCCATCTGTAAAGCTGTCCCCTATGAATACCTCTGCTCCTGGCCACGTTCTATGAGCTACCCTGGGTTGCCTCTGTGCCTAGTGGTTTGGATCTGAGCTCTCTTTCATCGGAACATCAGGTGGCTGTATATACTCCCTGGGCTGCTGCTGTGGGGGTTGGATGGGAACATACTTGCTCTATCAACTTGTTTCGAGGCGTTCCCTGGGAATGTCGGTTGCGGACGCTGGGAGCAGCAATGTTTTGTCTGCCAGTTGGAGCATGTAAAGATCTGAATCTCTGTGTGGTGGCAATGTTTTTATTCATTATGTTTTAAACTTCCAAATTTGTTTTTAAATTGTCTCTCATTCTTAATGCCTTTATACTTTTAACTCATTTGCCTTTCTTTATGCTTTCGGCCTCCAAAAAGCACAAGTACCTGATTTTTCAGATGTGATTTCATGTATTGTATTGTATTGTATTGTAATTGCATTTATATAGCGCTTCCTACCCCTGACGAGGCGTCAAATCGCTTTTTCGGCGAGTAGCACACTACTACGGAAACCAAAAAGGATTAGTGTTAAATTAGTATAGTGAAATATGAAAGTAATTTAAGTGGTGGATAGGTTAGTCAGATATTTGGATTCAGAAGGATAGCGGAAGGATAGAAGAGGGGGAAAAAAGTTTGTATTTATATCGCGCTTGTTACCCCATATAGGATTTTGAATCACTTTTTTGGCGAGTAGCATGCTTCTTTGGAAACCCATAAAGGATTAGTGGTGAATTAGTATAGTGAAATATGAAAGTAATTTGAGTGGTGGATAATAGCCAGTTATTTGGCATGAGAAGGATAGCGGAGGGATAGATGAGTGAAAATAGTTTGCATTTATATAGAGCTTGTTAACCCTGACGGGGTGTTGAAGTGCTTTTTTGGCGAGAGCCCATAAAGGATTAGAGTTGAATTAGTATAGTGAAATATTAAAGTAATTTGAGTGGTGGATATGTTAGTCAGTTATTTGGATTCAGAAGGGTAGGGGAGGGATGGAAGAGGGGAATAGGTTTGCATTTCTATAGCGCTTGTTACCCCTGATGGGGTGTTAAAGTGCTTTTTTGGCGAGTAGCACACTACTCTGGATCCCAGAAAGGATTAGTGTTGAAAATTAATATAGTGAAATATGAAAGTAATTTGAGTGGTGAATATGTTATTCGGTTATTTGGATAGAGAAGGGTAGGGGAGGGATAGAAGAGGGAAAAAAGGTTTGCATTTATATAGTGCTTGCTACCCCTGATGAGGTGTTGAAGCTCTTTTTTGGCGAGTAGCACGCTACTCTGGAACCCATAAAGGATTAGTGGTGAATTAGTATAGTGAAATATGAAATTTGAGGAGTGGAAATGTTAGTCTGTTATTTTGATTGAAAAGGATATTGGAGGGATAGAAGAGTGAAGGATTTAGACTTTTTGTTTTGGAGGTCATAGCAGTGGGAGGAGGCTTGGGATGAGTAAAAAGGGATGTGGAGGGGAAGAGTAAGAGGGAAGAGTTTAAAAAGTTTTGTTTTGGGTGATCAGTATAGTAAAAGAGGTGTTAGATGATGCAAGGAGGGGTAGAGTAGGGAGGAGTCTAGAAAGGGTTATTTTGGGGATCATAGTAGTGGTATTGGTTTTGGGATAAATGAGAGAGTGGATGTAGAGGATATATTGATACAGATATAGGGTGAGAAATAGGGTAGTGCATTGGAAAGCGTAGTAGAAAGAAGTTTGAGATGAGTCAGAAAGTTGGGGTAGAAGATATATTGAGAGAGGTATAGGGTGAGAAATAGGGTAGTGCTTTGGGTATGCTGAATTAGAAGAAAGTAATAAATATATAGATCCATCAGTACATGGAAAGTATATAGATCCATAAAGGAGGTAAGTATATGTAGATTAACGATATTGATAGAGGTATAGGATGAGAAATAGGGTTGTGCATGGAATATGCTTTTTTAGGAGTGAAGTAATAGTAACATTTTATCATATACACTTTCAGCATGTTTATACATATGCTGATGTCCTTTTAGATAGTGGTATTAGTTTGCTTTAGATAGCTTCCTAGTTGACATTTGTACATGGAGTGGCTGTCATGTTCCCGAGGTAGACCCGCTAGGAATTAGTACCATTCTTACATGTACACTGTTGTTTCCTAAAGTTGCCTTCTCTTTGCCACATTGACTTTTGCCACACATTTGCATTTGTGCCTCTTGGACTAGTTTCTTGGAAACACCGACCTTGCTGACATGGAACACTTCATGAGAACACTATTGTACTACCTTGGCATTAGGGACAAGGTTTCACATGTGTGACACAAATGTGTTTTATTATTACGTCTATATGGCGACTCAGCTATCTGTGGAATACAAACAATGGGAGCACAATCTCGGCCCAAGGCAAGGATACTGTTTTCTATATATAATCTTTTGTTTCCTAACTCAATCAGAGGCGACACTTCTGATTGACTTCCGGGTAGCTGCAGGAGACCACACCCCCCCACCGTAATGGCGACTCACCTCGGCAATGCCGGCGTTCTCCTGCCCACGCTCGTGAATGCCGCGGTCTGCCGATTCTGAGCGCAACACGGGGTGAAATTTGGGCAGCACACCTCGATAGTTCCAGTTCCAGTGCGCTGAGAACCGCGCTTACTACTGTCGTGGTTTGCCGATTTTGCTGATTGTCGAGCGCTGGACAAGTCAGAGGGAATCAATTGTGGAGGATATTGGAGCAGTTTTTTTTTTTTTCCTCTTTGCCTTGAGGAGCGGATCTGGATCTTGTGGCGATCGAAAAAACGGAGGTGAGGAAGAGATGTGAGGCGACCTGGTTTATGCAGGCTGCTTAGGCTGGAGAGGCTGGAAGGATAACTTTCGACATACAGAGTGAGGGGGAGTGGAAGGGACTCTCTAAACCTTGTTTGGTAAAGAGAGGCTGCCCTGGCTGGGGCACGCTGCCAAAACTTTTCCGCTAGTGAAGAACATCCACAGGTTTGCGTCTTTCACCTATTTAATCGTGGTTTATGAATTTTTTATCACCACTTTTGACTGTTGTTGCATTTTGCCCACTAGAACAATATTGATAAATTGGAAGATTACTTTTCGAGCAAGAGCTCAATATTGATTTCCTTTACTCTCTGGGCATTTTACCTGTACACCCTTATCTGCGCACTTTAGGAGGTGAAGCTTGGCCATCGGGTACTTGTGGTCTTCCCTGCCACTCCCTTTCACCGCCGCTGCTGCAGTTCCTGGTCGCAGCGCACGGGGAGCGGAGGCAGCAGACTACAGCCCCCCAGAATTCCCAGCAGTGGCCCCGCCCGCCCCCAAATAAACACGCTTCCGGAGGCGCTAAAATCGGACAGGCTCCATCCGCGTCACGTGCGGGCGGCGCCGGGCTAAGCCCGGGCAAAGGGCGGACTGTCTGAGGCCGTCAGAGGCAGACTGTGGCAGGGCAGGGCCAGGACCCTATCGCTACTGTTCGGTAGAGGTACCCCTTGTCTCTTTGTGTTTAATAACTGGCTCCCCTTGAGTTGTCCATTCAAGCTGTGTTCGGTTGTTCAGAGGAAGCATTGACACTAGCCCATCACTGAGTAGTTATATTCTGTTTAATTGTTCGGTGAAGGTACTGTAGGGGGGCCCTAATCAGGACTGATGGGGAAGAGGAAAGCCATGGAGGGGATGGTTGCCCACATTACTTCTACCTCTATCCAAAGTAAAAAAAAGAGGTTAAAGAAATCGACTAAATGTGCTGCAGCCAATCGTGTGTTGGACAGAATCGATACTGTTATCGAAGAGTGCGAGAGTATCTTAGAAAATGCCCCCAGTCCTAACACAGAGGAAGCCACCAAAAAAATTGCTGTATCCCCTTCCAAGAGCCTAGTGACACCTGAGCTATTCCTTAAACATAAGAAAAGAGGGGTAAAGCAGATAGTGGGGGATCCTTATGCGTCTGTAGATCTAAATGAAAGTAACAAGGGAGACGCTCTGGTCGAGGGCGAGAGCTGTTCTAAATTGATCCCAAATGTTATTTGCTCTAATAGATTTGCCCCTCTAGCCTCAATAAGTGTTAACCATAATGTTACTCCTTTTGTGCCCGGTCAGATCCATTCTAGCCCGGGTTATTGTTGTAGTTGTAATTCTTCCCTTACAATTGGAGACTTAGAAAAGGTCATTATGGAGCTTAAAGGGGAGGTCATGGGTATTAGGGGACTATTGAAGGACCTCTTGGATCACACCCAATATAAATATTCTGAAAATTTTCATCATATAGTGGACGATCCTATATCTACTAACGAAAATGACCTTGCCTCTACTGGTGGGGGTAATTTGAACAACGCTCTAGCAGGGGTTGAGACTTGGAAACAGTTCCCTAGGGGGGACGGAACAGCTCCCAAGTCTATTTGCAAAGATCGTATTACCATCCCCAGCTGGAGAGGAGGTCACCAACAGGGCCCTAAGCCAGGAACATCGCACTCAGGGATAATTGAGACCCCTAGACCCCCTGTAGACCGAGACCCAATGGCCCCTGGCCAGAGATCACCCAACATTATTTTCATGACCAATGTTCCAAAGATTTCTTCCCTAGGCCCTTATGAGTCTAGCGACTCATTAACTAATAAATCAATCCATTGGATTCGTCATGTACGAGGACGTCGTTCAATTATTAGGGAGGACATCGTGAAGGCTAAGAGATGTTCTATCCCAGATTCTAATTTTGATGCGATTGAGTTAACCTTGGTGGATGCCCTACTAGTTGAGAATCTGGCTGCATTGGAATATAGTACCTGTTCCCCTGACCATTCTAGAATCCAGTTCAGGCGATGGTTAGTGACTCCTCCTAATATCATACCTAAAAGAGGAGTCCCACTCTTATCCTCCCTTGATAAAAATGATTGACTCCCTACGCTCCATCTAGACGAGAACACAATTAGTCCAAGTTCTACTGTCCAGGGCTCCTTCTCCTTACCTAATGTTAATCTTCCATCTTCCCAGACATTATCTGCCCATCCACCCATTCCACCCAATCCTGTTAGCTTATCCGCGACGAATGAACTAAAAATACTGTCCTGGAATATAGCAGGCCTTAAGAAGAATATGAATATTCCGGCTTGGGTTGAGTTTGTGAGTACGCATGACGTCTGCGTCTTCCAGGAGACATGGAGCATGGAAGTGCTCTCGATCCCAGGGTTTGCCACCTATTCCATCCCTGCAATTTCTAGTGGCAAGGGTAGACCCTCAGGTGGACTCCTAATATGGATTAACCTCGATCTGGGATGGTCTATTACTTTTAATGATAGTTATAATCATGATATCTTGTGGCTTTCTATCAAGGGCCAAAAAAAGGTGAATCACTCAACCTCTTTAATGTCTACATCAGGGGAACAGTGAGTGGCAGGCCCTCGACCATCTTGAGTGAATTAGAACTCCTCTTAGCACACTGCCCTCCTTCCTCAAAAATATCATAGCCGGGGACTTCAATTGTACATTTGAGCCCTTGGGTACTGAGGACCCCCTGAATTTAGATGAAGAAGACATAAGATGGGGAGGGCCTCCTCTTTCCTTGGCTCCAATCATCCAAAAATGGACTGGGATTGTCATGCAGGTTAACGCCCTCATACTGGAATATGGCTTAAGAGCCGTAAACGGAAGAACCTTGTCAGACCTCAAGGGGGCGAACACTTTTAATAAACTGTCATGTCCTTCCCGTATTGATTATATCCTGCTGGATCTATGTCTCTGGGAAAGCCTAGTCGATATGGAGGTTAGCTTTACAGTAGACAGCGATCACAATCCTTTGTCTCTAACCTTGCAGAACCGATGGGCCGCTTCGATAACTTCTGCATGTGACGCTGACCACCTTTTTTCCAAAGAGGTAGTACCCTCCAATTGTGGCAGGCGGCTAAGGTGGCCTAGAGTACTAGCTGACGAAAAGAAGATCTCCTCTATATCTTCAATATTGACCGAAAAAAACTGAGATTTTGAGGAAGCCATGGCCTCGATACAGACGAGAGACAAGATCCCTATAATTCACCAGGAAACTATTTCCATGGTTGCGGAACAATTTCTTGGCAGCACTAGCTTAGGAAAAAGGAGCCCTGGAAAAAATACCGTTAACCCTTGGTTCACAGATCTCTGTAAAGAGAAAAGAAAAGTGCTAATAAATGCGGTCAAGGATAAAAACAATAGCAGGGTCAAATTAGCAAGGAAGGATTATAATTTGTCCCTGACATTAGCTAAGCGTGCTTGGGAAGAGGACCATTGGGATGAGCTGAAAATAGCGGCTTTTAAGAGAAATTCTGCCTCCTTCTGGTCGCTAATCAGCATTAAAAGTAGAGCAGGCACTGTCCCAATTCCAAACCACATTGACAGCCAGATTTGGTGGGACCACTTTGCAAACTTATATGCCGTTGACGCAGAGGGAGAGCGAGTATCTAGTAGGGTTGTCCAATATTTACTCAATCCGGACCATATAACTCCTTTTAGTAGGGAGGAGGTTTTAAGTGCTATCAATAGCATTGTCCCAGCTAAAGCCGCAGGACCTGATGGCATCCCAGGTGATCTGTTCCGTTTGGAACCAGGTGGTTGGGCCAAATATATCCAACACCTAATTAATAGCTTGTTAGAAGGCGGCGAAGTTCATCCATCCTGTAAACAAGCCGAAGTTATTCCCATTTTTAAGAAAGGTGACCGCCAAGTTCCTGCCAACTACAGGCCTATCAGCCTTGTAGATTGTATGCAAAAAGTGGGAGGACGTACTCTTCTTAACAGAATTCACCTTTGGATGGAGGAAGGGGAAATTTTATCCAAATGTCAAGCGGGTTTCAGGAAAGCTACTAGTACTATAGACCAAGTTTTCCGACTATTACTACTATATTGGAAAGTGGTTGTTATTGCAAAGGGGAGTTTATATCTCGCTTTTATCGACCTCAAGACGGCATTTGACCTAGTTCCACGCGCTAAGCTGTGGGCCGTCTTGCAGGAATTGGGTTTACCCCCCTATATTGTATCCCTTTTAGTTCGCCTGCATGACGGTACCTCCGCAAGAATTAGATGGGGAGACCAAGGTCAGACTACTGAGAGTATCCCAGTGAAGAGAGGGGTCCGCCAGGGCTGTGTTCTGGCTCCCACACTTTTCTCGCTCTATGTGAATGGTGTGGTGGACTTTTTGAGCCACTTTCCAGCTGACGCACCAGCCCTGGCGGGGGAAAAAATAGCTACACTTCTCTTTGCTGACGATAGTCTCTTGATCTCCAAATCCCCCATGGGTCTCCAATTACTACTTACCCATTTCCAGGAGTTTTGTACTCAAAGGGGCCTTATTATTAACATTACTAAAACAAAATTTATGGCCTTTAACCCAAGAAAACAGTTTAGACCGAAACTCATCCTTAATGGTTCTTATCTTGAGCAAGTTCATTGCTTTGATTACTTGGGGATGAGGCTATTGGACCAATTGTCATGGAGGCCACACTTGAATAAAATGCTATTAAGTCATAAAAGGGCAGCAGGGGCAATTGTAAGAGAACAACGTCTGTCTATTTCTAGACTAGTCTCCCCTGCACTGGTCGTTTACGAGGGCAAGGCAGTTAGCGCGGCAACTTATGGAGCAGAACTTTGGGGGTTCGAAAAAATAGATGAAATACAAAAGTCAGAGAACAAGTTTTTAAGAGATATCCTCTCTGTCCCCAATGTACTCCATTAACTCCCTTATTCCTCAATACAGGGAGGCGCAGGGTGAGCGATACTATTAGACTACGCCCCCTTTTATACTGGGCAAGATTAAGATCCACCCCGGAATTATCGCATTATGCGGCAGGTCTCAGTGAACTGATTTCTCTGAATATGGGTAAAAGGGTAAAATGGCTCACTGATCTGAAGGAACTCCTGGTCTCGTTGGGCTTAGCTGACGCATGGAGGAACCAAGCCCAGCCCTCCAAGGCCGAGTTAAAAAAGATCTTGATTTCATACGAGTCCCTATGGCTAGAAAGCTGTATATACTTTTCCGGTTTGGGTCACTGTATCTTAATGTTTCAGTTGCTCAGAGGGATCCAGCAAAAAATCTCTCCCCTAGTTGCCCGTGTTGCGAAGCTCCCCACGAAACAATAGCTCATTGCCTATTTGCATGCCCGGCCTATCAGCAGGCCAGGAATAAATGGCTAAAACCTATTTGTGTTCAGCTAGGAACAAGGAACCATCTAGCTGCACTACGCATCTTGAGATCAGATGCGTCTAGGCCAGTAATTGTGTGCGGAGTTGCAAAATTCCTGGGTCGGGCTTGGATCATTCGCACGAAAGCCATTTCCAAAGCCACTAAATTAGCCAATGCTGCTATTGATTAAATTTTGAAACCACTTTTTAGCGTAAAGAGGTCTAAAGGAATGAATTGTGATTTTGAGACCCCTTGTGGATTGTAGCAAGTTGTTTTTAAAGCGAATTTTTATGAATTGCCATTTACTTTTATTGTTGTCATACCTTGTACTCTTAAACATTTTATCCTTTTTAACCATTACTAAATTTGATGTATATAGTATTGACTGTACTGTATGAAAGCTTTTATGATACGAATTATCGAATAAAGCGAACAAGAAAGAAAGATCGACATTGACATTGAGAGGAGCTGCATGACAAAGCTTTTGCGTAGCAGCTGATCGACATCTCTGCGACGGATGTCCAGTTCGTGACCAAGACAGGATCTTACAGTCTTACCCATTAGGTAATGGGGTTAGACATTCTAGAAGGGGGTTTCTTGGCAAAACATACAACTGCACCTTAGACAGATAGGTTAGGGTTTTGTATCATAGGAGCACGCTACATAGTAACATTATTGTATATGTTTGCATATATAAGTATTCTCAACAAAATGGTGGAACCATTCATTTTGTTCACTGTCTAACATTCAGTATGACTTTTGTCTTCTTCTGTCTATTAATCATCTCAATGCAAGGATCACTATGGTTCAATAAATATTGAAAATGCCCCTCTGTGTATTCCTTGTATATTTCTCTGAGTGAAAGAAAGCATGAGTGACTGAGTGAAACATTTGAAGTCTGTCACCATGGTTCCTGAGGGAACAGAGTTGTCATGTTCAGTGGTTGTCAGAACTGTTCGCTCCCTGTTCAGGTTAGAGGGGCTGCCGGTGACACTGTGAGCCAGCTGGTCCAAGGGACAACATATAACAATTCTTTTTTTAAAATATCCTGCGGGGTGCATGGAATCAATCTGGAACCATCCTAAGCTTATGTTGTCCACAAACTTGCAGTGGCTACTAATTGTGGATACTACACAACAAAACCATCACATAATCGATGGGTAATTTACTACTACCATATTTAAATGTTTACCCAGCTGGAATATCACCATGACACCTACCATTTACATTGATCAAATTCAGTTCAACTAAACAATGCAAAACCTTCGCATATCCTTTTCTGGTGCTTTCTGAGAAAATGCATTCTGGGATGTTTAAACACAATTCTTTCATTACCTCATCAAAGTCTTTAGAAACTGATTTTTCATTAACACCAACAAAGCATCTGGGAAGTCATTATCATTAAACTTTATTTTGATTCATACATAGAATCATAAAAGTATACACAGATTTAAAAGATTACATAAAAATCATGAAATTATGTTAACATCCATAGTACATATTATATATCCATATTAAATTTGCAATACATTTAAACTAAAAAGGTCACATATATGAGCATATTGTAAACTGCCTATGTGTTCCATTTAGATACAAATCCACATAGTAGTCTATTACAGAAGGTTTCAAAAATAATACTGTTCAATATCGATTTCTAATATTGAGTGCCAATCTAATGAAGCTATACAAGAAAAACAGGAGCTAGCCCGTTAACCCAGTTGAGACCGGGTATATGTAATAACAACAAACAATGTCTCAACAGGAAAAATGAATGCAGGGACCAATCAAAACACGATTCAATCAAGGGAAGGGCAAAATTAAGAGAGATCCAAGGTAGAGAAGGAACAGATTTAATAATTGGATACACAAAGGTATATACAATTCAAAATAACCATAACTAACACATATGCACTGACAAAAAAATGAAAAAGTGAACGGCGCAGTGACAAAAGTGTGGAAGTGACAACACGGTACGGCGAGATTATTTCAATAAATTCAAGGTCAAGGAGAGTTATATACAGTAGGTAATTTACATATATACATGAAGGTCTCACAGGACCCTGAGATTAGCTGTAAATAATGTTGTCTGGTCGACGACGTTTCAACCTCCATAAGTTGAGGTCATCATCAGGACTATGGTTATTGTTATTTTCCAAATACCTATGTGTAAGAAGAAGGAGGGGAGATAATGAACAGAAAGGCCCAGAAAGAAAACAAAACGTTACAGAGTAGAGACAGAAGGGAAAAAGGACGAATGAGAAGGTAGTAGTACCTGTGTCCGTGGTCTGAAACCACTACAAAATTAATTGCAGGGAAGGTGGGTCAATTATGTGAAGTATAACACCGTTAGAAGGCGTTCATCGAATGTCTGAAAAAATGAAGAAATTATGAGGGTGGACAATTATTTAAAGGCCAAAAAATGGAGTAAAGCGCAATGTAAGGCGCTTACCTGTGGCTGACAACAGCGAAATGAAAGCCAATGGAAATGATGAGTAGGTCCAGAATTATTTAATAGGCAACCATCTAATGTGAAAGAAAAACGAGATGAAACTGATGTGCACGATAGGAAAAGAGAAATTAAAAGGAAAGAGATCGCTTACCAAAGATGGCATTAGGTTAATTAATGAAAGGGCATCCGGCGGTGATTAATACCGCAATATTAGAAAAGATCGTAATCTGCCAGATGACGGGAAGGAATCTCCGTGTAGGCGGGGTTGGTTGCCGAGCAACGGGATCAGTCCAAAGGGTTCTATCGACATGAAGGGAAAGGAAAAAAACGGGCTTAGACAAATGGGCGTGTAAAAACTACGCCAGTTCGGAGCAAGACGTAATCCAAATTAAAAGGGGGGACAGACAACAAGAAAGCTTACTAAAGTGGTCCGGGCATCGGGATTAGTCCGAAAAAGGGGCCTCGGCGTCCAAACAAATGGAGACGTCAAGCGCGTATACGACGCGCCTGTTACAAATAGGCAATCAGGGTCATGTGACCCCAACAGGGCCACAAACGAGGGACTAACAGGTACGGACAGGGAAAAAGGACTAAGGATAGAACGGGGAGAGTGAATAGAAACCACCCGTCAGTATGGAGAAATACATTAAAAGATAATAATGGATATAAACCTGCCCGGTCTATAATTGAGTATAATTATTATCAACAACATTTAACAATTTCCAAAACCATTTGTAAATGAAACAGTATTAGTATCCATAATAGCTAAATATTGATAAGACATATAAACATTCAACACGAGTGGAAAAAACATAAATAACAAATAAACAACAATATTAATATTACAACATCTTTCAACGAACAGTAAAAGATTACAACAACATTCAAAGAACAGTGTATAAATTGAAACCCAATTGAAAGAGCAGGGAGACCGGGGAAGGGTGGGGACAGGGACAGGGAAAGGGGAGTGAGGGGGAACAAGGATAATAGGGTGAATGCTAGAGGAAAGGGGACAGAGAGTGTATTTAAAAGCGCAGGGGGAAAGGAGAGAGTGGAGAATCGGAAGAGAAGGGGGAAGGTAAGGACAAGACAAGGATAGGCAAAGGTCTATTATTGGGGTGACAAACCAATTTGAAAAGACTCAGAGAATTAGGTAATGTATACACATAATTGATTTTTTCGTGACATTTTCACACATACTGATTAAGAATACAGCAGACTGAGCATCAACGGAGTTGCAACCAGAGTGACAACAAGGGTCCTAGCCACTTGTAATGACTGTGTTCCATTCATCCAGTGAATTCAGGCCATGTGACACAGAATTACAGCGTGTAATCCAGCGACATTCACATTTATTTAGCAAGGTCTGTAAATTACCACCACGTATCGGTAATTGTGGACAATCTATGACTTGCCAGGTCATGTCCGTCTCTGAATGGTTATGCTCCTTGTAGTGTGTTACCAATGGAGCAGTAACGACGTTACATCTAATGCGACTTTTGTGTTGGGAGATGCGTTGTTTCACCATCTGTGTAGTTTGCCCAATATAAAGTAAGTCACATGGACACCGTATCGCGTAGATAACGTTGGTGGTACGACAATTTGAAAAATGTTTCAGTTGGTAAGTATGAGAAGAAGTGACAAAGACCTTGGTATTACTAGTCAAATCGCACACATTACAATTTAGGCACTTAAAGTGGCCTATTACAGGTGGTAAATTCCATAAGGTGGTATTTTCAGGTTTTTCTTTGATGGGCCAGGTAATGGCATGAACAAGCTTGTCATTCAAATTATTACCCCTCTTATAGGATAAAAGGGGAGGGTCTGTAAAGTGTGGGAAAGAGCGTAACAATTTCCAATTGTTCCTAATTATCTTGGAAACCGTATTACTGCTGGGGCTGAAAGTAGAGACAAAGGGGATACGGTTGTTGACACGTTTGACTGAAGGTGCCAAAATTATATCCCTATGGTTATACCAGGCTCTTTTAAGAGATCTTCTGACCAAATGTTTGGGATAGCCTCTGTCGATCAATTTAGCCGAGAGGATCGCAGCCTCTCGAAAATAATCTTTTCTCCACTTACAATTCCGCCGTATACGGAGGAATTGTCCGTAGGGTAAGCCGTCTCTAAGTCCTCGAGGATGGTAACTGGAGTAGGCCAGAAGCGTATTACGCTCTGTGGGTTTTCGATATAAAGATGTCCCAATTAAGCCATCCTCCGCATGTAATGTTAGATCCAAAAAGGGAAGGTCATTCCTACGTACATCTGAAGTGAATTTTAAATGGGTTTGGATGGAATTCAACCAGGTGATAAACGATAAAAGGTTCTCATGTGTACCTTGCCATAGCATCAGAATATCGTCTATGTACCTGCGCCATAAAGAGATGTTGGTGAGGAAAGGGTTACTGTTATTCAAAAAAAGGGTAGACTCCAAATGATGGACATAGAGTACTGCAAAGTTAGGGGCAAAGCAAGCACCCATCGATACACCTTTGATCTGAAGGTAATATGTGTCCTTATACAGAAAATAATTGTTGGTCAAGGCTATGTGCAGCAGTTGAACAACAAATTCTGTCGGGATGCGTGTGGGACGAGGGCGGGTGTTCAGTATTGCCTCCATGACCGCGAGTCCATCTGTCTGGGGAATATTAGTATACAAAGACTCGATGTCTAGACCAACCATAAAGTCTGATTCAGGATTAAAAGGAAGGTCGTCTATGAGGTTAATTAGATGGGTACTGTCCTTGACAAAGGTGTCAGTCAAGGGAACAAAAACCTTGAGAATAGAGTCGATGTATTTTCCCAGGGGTTCTAATACAGATCCACATCCGGATACTATTGGGCGTCCTGGGGGGGTCAATGAGTTCTTATGGACTTTTGGTAAGGTGTAAATTACCGGTATCCTTGGGAATGGACTGTTGAAAAAGTCATGTTCTTTTTTGTTTATAATGCCACTCAAGAGGGCCTGAGATGTAACAGAGGCAATCTTAGTTTGGATGGAACGAAGGGGATCTGAAGTCAATTTACGATAATGTAGGGGGTTATCAAGTTGTCGGAGAATCTCTGAATCATAATCATCACGATCCATCACGACAATCCCACCGCCCTTGTCAGCTGGTTTAATTATTAAGTTCTGGTTATTGCTCAGGCTGTCGATGGCCAATTTTTCTTTGAGTGGCAAATTGTATGGAACAAATTCCTTAAGTCGTTTTAACTCATTGACTTCCAATAATACAATTTTTTCAAAGGTCAAAATCTCTGGTGGCATCATCGTGGTAGGTGGTAAAAAAGTTGAAGCTGGTCTAAAAAGGGGCTCATATGGTAAATTAGACTCTGGTTTATCTGAGAAAAAATGCCTCAGACGAATTCGTCTAAAAAATAAGAGTAGATCTTCCTGTAACTTAAAAAAGTCACTACGTGCTGTAGGGACGAATGACAAACCCTTACTCAATACGGCTATCTCATCTGATGACAGAGTATGTTGAGAAAGATTGAAAATGGGGATGGTCGTGGCAAGGGTAGATAAATCCCCATGTGGTAACGAAGGAGCAGATTGGAGGGTTTCATGAGCAGTAGATGGATTGGTCTGTAACTCAATGTTAGATGTACTATCAATATTTATTGAGAGCGATTGTGGCGGTAACATAGCCAAATGGTTTTGGAAATTGTTAAATGTTGTTGATAATAATTATACTCAATTATAGACCGGGCAGGTTTATATCCATTATTATCTTTTAATGTATTTCTCCATACTGACGGGTGGTTTCTATTCACTCTCCCCGTTCTATCCTTAGTCCTTTTTCCCTGTCCGTACCTGTTAGTCCCTCGTTTGTGGCCCTGTTGGGGTCACATGACCCTGATTGCCTATTTGTAACAGGCGCGTCGTATACGCGCTTGACGTCTCCATTTGTTTGGACGCCGAGGCCCCTTTTTCGGACTAATCCCGATGCCCGGACCACTCTAGTAAGCTTTCTTGTTGTCTGTCCCCCCTTTTAATTTGGATTACGTCTTGCTCCGAACTGGCGTAGTTTTTACACGCCCATTTGTCTAAGCCCGTTTTTTTCCTTTCCCTTCATGTCGATAGAACCCTTTGGACTGATCCCGTTGCTCGGCAACCAACCCCGCCTACACGGAGATTCCTTCCCGTCATCTGGCAGATTACGATCTTTTCTAATATTGCGGTATTAATCACCGCCGGATGCCCTTTCATTAATTAACCTAATGCCATCTTTGGTAAGCGATCTCTTTCCTTTTAATTTCTCTTTTCCTATCGTGCACATCAGTTTCATCTCGTTTTTCTTTCACATTAGATGGTTGCCTATTAAATAATTCTGGACCTACTCATCATTTCCATTGGCTTTCATTTCGCTGTTGTCAGCCACAGGTAAGCGCCTTACATTGCGCTTTACTCCATTTTTTGGCCTTTAAATAATTGTCCACCCTCATAATTTCTTCATTTTTTCAGACATTCGATGAACGCCTTCTAACGGTGTTATACTTCACATAATTGACCCACCTTCCCTGCAATTAATTTTGTAGTGGTTTCAGACCACGGACACAGGTACTACTACCTTCTCATTCGTCCTTTTTCCCTTCTGTCTCTACTCTGTAACGTTTTGTTTTCTTTCTGGGCCTTTCTGTTCATTATCTCCCCTCCTTCTTCTTACACATAGGTATTTGGAAAATAACAATAACCATAGTCCTGATGATGACCTCAACTTATGGAGGTTGAAACGTCGTCGACCAGACAACATTATTTACAGCTAATCTCAGGGTCCTGTGAGACCTTCATGTATATATGTAAATTACCTACTGTATATAACTCTCCTTGACCTTGAATTTATTGAAATAATCTCGCCGTACCGTGTTGTCACTTCCACACTTTTGTCACTGCGCCGTTCACTTTTTCATTTTTTTGTCAGTGCATATGTGTTAGTTATGGTTATTTTGAATTGTATATACCTTTGTGTATCCAATTATTAAATCTGTTCCTTCTCTACCTTGGATCTCTCTTAATTTTGCCCTTCCCTTGATTGAATCGTGTTTTGATTGGTCCCTGCATTCATTTTTCCTGTTGAGACATTGTTTGTTGTTATTACATATACCCGGTCTCAACTGGGTTAACGGGCTAGCTCCTGTTTTTCTTGTATAATTATTGAGCAATCGCTGGATTGCGAGAGTATTTTGTTAAAATACTTCACACTGTAATTGTGATACATAATGAGTGATTAGTTTACTTATTATGTCTTCTAGAGAGACCCCCACTTACTCTGATGACTACATCAAGAATATTCTTTCAGGCCCATCTCTTCTAACCCTCACCTCTACACCTCTCTCTACTGCCCCCAATAACTCCAAGATTCTTTTAGAAAGATTAGAGAATTTAAAAAAGAAACAGATCCGCACCGATCTACATGCACGCATGCTAACAGAATACTTAAAGTCTGATACTATACCCTTGGGGCTACAGATCCGCAACACTCCCGCTATTTTCACTCAGGATCCTAAGTTTCGTACTGGCTTCAGCCATTTGGCCACCACTTGTTCAAGGCACTGGATGGTCCTGGGCATCGAGACAGCCATAGAACATAGCAAGAAGGAATTGGAGGAGATAGCAGAACTAGAGAAACTTATTCTTGCAGACACTACCATTGCTGATGCGAAGGCACTACTTGAGAGAATAAATAGTACTATTGCTACCTTCCACACTTTTGAACAAAATAAAAAAATCAATAAAATTCAGAGGGACATTAAGAATTACGACAAGAATTATACCTATCCATATTTACTTGATTCTTTTTATAGTTCTACCAATCAGCCACCCAAAACCAAGAATTGGGGTCGTTTTCGAGATAATCGACCAATCACATTCTCTCTCTCTTCCAATACCTCCACCGAAGATACTGACAGTGGCGAAGGCAGTAGTACGGGCCCACACAGACATCCCCTTCCTCCTCCACTCTTACCCACTGGTTTTTTAGGACAGGGTCGTGGCCGCGGACGCGGCCGCAGACGGCAGGGATATCAATACCAATACGCGGGCGAGAGACAGACCCGACAAAAGTTCTATCAATGGGGTCCTCCACAATAACACGACTATCAGTCGACGTTCAACAAAAGCCTACCAATGCCATTGCTAAAAAATCTCATGATGTTATTGTTGACAGCTCTGATCTCACTCCTTCGGGGAGTGGGCATGTTTTGCCTGCAGTGGTCGCTATGTTACCGCCACAATCGCTCTCAATAAATATTGATAGTACATCTAACATTGAGTTACAGACCAATCCATCTACTGCTCATGAAACCCTCCAATCTGCTCCTTCGTTACCACATGGGGATTTATCTACCCTTGCCACGACCATCCCCATTTTCAATCTTTCTCAACATACTCTGTCATCAGATGAGATAGCCGTATTGAGTAAGGGTTTGTCATTCGTCCCTACAGCACGTAGTGACTTTTTTAAGTTACAGGAAGATCTACTCTTATTTTTTAGACGAATTCGTCTGAGGCATTTTTTCTCAGATAAACCAGAGTCTAATTTACCATATGAGCCCCTTTTTAGACCAGCTTCAACTTTTTTACCACCTACCACGATGATGCCACCAGAGATTTTGACCTTTGAAAAAATTGTATTATTGGAAGTCAATGAGTTAAAACGACTTAAGGAATTTGTTCCATACAATTTGCCACTCAAAGAAAAATTGGCCATCGACAGCCTGAGCAATAACCAGAACTTAATAATTAAACCAGCTGACAAGGGCGGTGGGATTGTCGTGATGGATCGTGATGATTATGATTCAGAGATTCTCCGACAACTTGATAACCCCCTACATTATCGTAAATTGACTTCAGATCCCCTTCGTTCCATCCAAACTAAGATTGCCTCTGTTACATCTCAGGCCCTCTTGAGTGGCATTATAAACAAAAAAGAACATGACTTTTTCAACAGTCCATTCCCAAGGATACCGGTAATTTACACCTTACCAAAAGTCCATAAGAACTCATTGACCCCCCCAGGACGCCCAATAGTATCCGGATGTGGATCTGTATTAGAACCCCTGGGAAAATACATCGACTCTATTCTCAAGGTTTTTGTTCCCTTGACTGACACCTTTGTCAAGGACAGTACCCATCTAATTAACCTCATAGACGACCTTCCTTTTAATCCTGAATCAGACTTTATGGTTGGTCTAGACATCGAGTCTTTGTATACTAATATTCCCCAGACAGATGGACTCGCGGTCATGGAGGCAATACTGAACACCCGCCCTCGTCCCACACGCATCCCGACAGAATTTGTTGTTCAACTGCTGCACATAGCCTTGACCAACAATTATTTTCTGTATAAGGACACATATTACCTTCAGATCAAAGGTGTATCGATGGGTGCTTGCTTTGCCCCTAACTTTGCAGTACTCTATGTCCATCATTTGGAGTCTACCCTTTTTTTGAATAACAGTAACCCTTTCCTCACCAACATCTCTTTATGGCGCAGGTACATAGACGATATTCTGATGCTATGGCAAGGTACACATGAGAACCTTTTATCGTTTATCACCTGGTTGAATTCCATCCAAACCCATTTAAAATTCACTTCAGATGTACGTAGGAATGACCTTCCCTTTTTGGATCTAACATTACATGCGGAGGATGGCTTAATTGGGACATCTTTATATCGAAAACCCACAGAGCGTAATACGCTTCTGGCCTACTCCAGTTACCATCCTCGAGGACTTAGAGACGGCTTACCCTACGGACAATTCCTCCGTATACGGCGGAATTGTAAGTGGAGAAAAGATTATTTTCGAGAGGCTGCGATCCTCTCGGCTAAATTGATCGACAGAGGCTATCCCAAACATTTGGTCAGAAGATCTCTTAAAAGAGCCTGGTATAACCATAGGGATATAATTTTGGCACCTTCAGTCAAACGTGTCAACAACCGTATCCCCTTTGTCTCTACTTTCAGCCCCAGCAGTAATACGGTTTCCAAGATAATTAGGAACAATTGGAAATTGTTACGCTCTTTCCCACACTTTACAGACCCTCCCCTTTTATCCTATAAGAGGGGTAATAATTTGAATGACAAGCTTGTTCATGCCATTACCTGGCCCATCAAAGAAAAACCTGAAAATACCACCTTATGGAATTTACCACCTGTAATAGGCCACTTTAAGTGCCTAAATTGTAATGTGTGCGATTTGACTAGTAATACCAAGGTCTTTGTCACTTCTTCTCATACTTACCAACTGAAACATTTTTCAAATTGTCGTACCACCAACGTTATCTACGCGATACGGTGTCCATGTGACTTACTTTATATTGGGCAAACTACACAGATGGTGAAACAACGCATCTCCCAACACAAAAGTCGCATTAGATGTAACGTCGTTACTGCTCCATTGGTAACACACTACAAGGAGCATAACCATTCAGAGACGGACATGACCTGGCAAGTCATAGATTGTCCACAATTACCGATACGTGGTGGTAATTTACAGACCTTGCTAAATAAATGTGAATGTCGCTGGATTACACGCTGTAATTCTGTGTCACATGGCCTGAATTCACTGGATGAATGGAACACAGTCATTACAAGTGGCTAGGACCCTTGTTGTCACTCTGGTTGCAACTCCGTTGATGCTCAGTCTGCTGTATTCTTAATCAGTATGTGTGAAAATGTCACGAAAAAATCAATTATGTGTATACATTACCTAATTCTCTGAGTCTTTTCAAATTGGTTTGTCACCCCAATAATAGACCTTTGCCTATCCTTGTCTTGTCCTTACCTTCCCCCTTCTCTTCCGATTCTCCACTCTCTCCTTTCCCCCTGCGCTTTTAAATACACTCTCTGTCCCCTTTCCTCTAGCATTCACCCTATTATCCTTGTTCCCCCTCACTCCCCTTTCCCTGTCCCTGTCCCCACCCTTCCCCGGTCTCCCTGCTCTTTCAATTGGGTTTCAATTTATACACTGTTCTTTGAATGTTGTTGTAATCTTTTACTGTTCGTTGAAAGATGTTGTAATATTAATATTGTTGTTTATTTGTTATTTATGTTTTTTCCACTCGTGTTGAATGTTTATATGTCTTATCAATATTTAGCTATTATGGATACTAATACTGTTTCATTTACAAATGGTTTTGGAAATTGTTAAATGTTGTTGATAATAATTATACTCAATTATAGACCGGGCAGGTTTATATCCATTATTATCTTTTAATGTATTTCTCCATACTGACGGGTGTTTTCTATTCACTCTCCCCGTTCTATCCTTAGTCCTTTTTCCCTGTCCGTACCTGTTAGTCCCTCGTTTGTGGCCCTGTTGGGGTCACATGACCCTGATTGCCTATTTGTAACAGGCGCGTCGTATACGCGCTTGACGTCTCCATTTGTTTGGACGCCGAGGCCCCTTTTTCGGACTAATCCCGATGCCCGGACCACTCTAGTAAGCTTTCTTGTTGTCTGTCCCCCCTTTTAATTTGGATTACGTCTTGCTCCGAACTGGCGTAGTTTTTACACGCCCATTTGTCTAAGCCCGGTTTTTTTCCTTTCCCTTCATGTCGATAGAACCCTTTGGACTGATCCCGTTGCTCGGCAACCAACCCCGCCTACACGGAGATTCCTTCCCGTCATCTGGCAGATTACGATCTTTTCTAATATTGCGGTATTAATCACCGCCGGATGCCCTTTCATTAATTAACCTAATGCCATCTTTGGTAAGCGATCTCTTTCCTTTTAATTTCTCTTTTCCTATCGTGCACATCAGTTTCATCTCGTTTTTCTTTCACATTAGATGGTTGCCTATTAAATAATTCTGGACCTACTCATCATTTCCATTGGCTTTCATTTCGCTGTTGTCAGCCACAGGTAAGCGCCTTACATTGCGCTTTACTCCATTTTTTGGCCTTTAAATAATTGTCCACCCTCATAATTTCTTCATTTTTTCAGACATTCGATGAACGCCTTCTAACGGTGTTATACTTCACATAATTGACCCACCTTCCCTGCAATTAATTTTGTAGTGGTTTCAGACCACGGACACAGGTACTACTACCTTCTCATTCGTCCTTTTTCCCTTCTGTCTCTACTCTGTAACGTTTTGTTTTCTTTCTGGGCCTTTCTGTTCATTATCTCCCCTCCTTCTTCTTACACATAGGTATTTGGAAAATAACAATAACCATAGTCCTGATGATGACCTCAACTTATGGAGGTTGAAACGTCGTCGACCAGACAACATTATTTACAGCTAATCTCAGGGTCCTGTGAGACCTTCATGTATATATGTAAATTACCTACTGTATATAACTCTCCTTGACCTTGAATTTATTGAAATAATCTCGCCGTACCGTGTTGTCACTTCCACACTTTTGTCACTGCGCCGTTCACTTTTTCATTTTTTTGTCAGTGCATATGTGTTAGTTATGGTTATTTTGAATTGTATATACCTTTGTGTATCCAATTATTAAATCTGTTCCTTCTCTACCTTGGATCTCTCTTAATTTTGCCCTTCCCTTGATTGAATCGTGTTTTGATTGGTCCCTGCATTCATTTTTCCTGTTGAGACATTGTTTGTTGTTATTTAATCTAATGAAGCTAAGCACAGCGCTACATATAGCTGGAGTTGACAAGGACAATAAATACTCATAACCCTCTTTATAAAATCGAGATCCAAGAGTTAACAAAACAGGCTTGATAAACCGGTTTCTTGGGTCTTTATACAGAGCACAAAAGAGGATGAGGTGCACAGTGCTTTGTGAAACCTTATCATTACAAGGGCAAGGGGGTAGTCTCTCACACCACCCCCCTTGTTTTGGAAAAGCAAAAAGAAAGTGCAGAGAGCTAAGACGAAACCTTGTCAGATCAAAACGCCATTGAGTATGCATGATATTCGATAGGTAAAACTGCAGCTGCAGCTTGCCCCTATTATATAGTGCATGCTCACTATTTCTTAACATACCTAACCTGGTACAATAAGCATTTTTAATAATTAACTTAGACTCCTTGCCAACCATTTCGGGATTTTGAAATATATGTCCCAACCCAATCTTGTAAAGGGTTTCCCTTACATATATCAGCCATGGGATCTCCATAGAGTAATCAAGCTGAAGGCAGTCTTGTAAGATTTCCTTTGTAAGTTTCAATTCTTCAGACCGCCAGACCTTGCTCCATAGCAACAGAGGAGAGACATGGATAATATCACTCACAAAATCAATACCCACCTCGGTATGGCAGAAACTATTTGAGGTACCAGATGGGACAGATAAAAGGCGCTTTATAAATCTATTTTCCATAACTTGGATCTTGTCACAATTTTGTATCCCCCACACTCCTGCACCATATATTGCAACAGGGAGGCATTTTGCTTTATATAGAGTTTTTAGTTCTGCAATCGGCTTTTGACCCAATTTACTAGAAAAACAGAAAAGGACCTCTATAGATTGTGTAGCCTTTTGAGCGCGAGCTGATATTCCCAACTCAACGTTTTGTTAAATAAATTCCCCAGATAATTAAAATTGTTGACCTTCGCAATGATTGAGTCTTTCACCATAAACCTGCGAGATTTTACCCCTTTGGGACCACAGGCCATGGCAAAAGACTTTATGAAGTTGACCCTAAGATCTAATCCTTCCATGAAAATGTCAAAAGCATTCAAACAAGTTTGCATGCTATTGGCAGTGAGGGTCATTAGCACCGTGTCATCTGCATAAGATAACATCGGTATCCGTTTACCATTTACCTGGGGGAAGTCTGCACTGCTATCCAACAGAAAACTTTCCAGACCATTGGTGTACACCAAGAATAAAAAAGGAGCCAGGATACATCCCTGGCGAACACCTTCAGTAGATGGGATGGGTTTTGTCTTCTCACCACCTGGTCCAAATCGAACCCTCACTGTTGTGGCAGCATGCAGCCTGCGGAGCAGGATGACCAACGGTTCTTCAAACCCCATGGTCTCCATCATTTGCCACAACTTACCTCTGCATACAGTGTCAAAGGCACTGGATAAGTCCATGAAGGCCAGATGAATACAACTATGCTTGGCCCTCATGTACTTACCCATAATTAAAGCCAAATTAAGACACTGCTCTGTGGTTCCTTTGCCTCTCCTAAACCCATACTGGGAATCCACAATAATACCTGATGACTCAGCCCATGTTTCCAGGCGTGCCAGTATCACTCTTCCCATCAACTTACAAGACGCATCTATTAATGATATCGGTCTGTAGCAGCGTGGATCACCCTTTGTCACCCTTTTTAAAGATCGGTACCACTACCACCTCTTGCCAAGTGGTTGGAATACACCCTACCATAATTGCTCTAAATACATTTAATAGAAGTGGTGCCCACACCTCAACGTTATGGTTAAAGAGATCTAAAGGGACTGCATCGGGCCCTGGGGCCTTTAGTATGGCGCCCTTCCTTAAAGCAGCCTCTAACTCTGAGAGAGTGAGTGAAAGGCTAAGCGTTTGGGCTGACTCCAAGTGGAAATCGCCAACCCCCTCATTAGGAGTTGACAACGTCACCTCATTTGGATTAAAAATTCTTCCATAATGTGCTTCCCAGGTATCCCCCGGTATATGCACTAGCATATTGCCCTTTTCTTCGCTCTTTAGAAATGGGCGGTTTATTACCTCCCAAAATAGCCTGCTATCCCTCAATTCTGACGCTTTTCCTAAGTCTTCCCATGCCTTTGTCCTTAAATCTGATTTTCGCCTATTGATGACATCTCTGTACATTTTCCTAGAATTTCTGACCAGCTCCCTATCCCGTGGTACTTGATGTAGTACTTTCTTTAATCTTGATTGTGCTGCGGAACATTCAGCATCAAACCATTTACATCCAACTTCTTTTTTCCCCCTCACGGTTTTTATGAGTTGAGATGCCACATTGCCTAGAAGAGCCTCAAAGTTCTTAATTATTAAGTCTGGCTCAGTGGTGGGGGTTAAGCAAGCATCTATCCCTACCTTATTTGTCTTAAAAATCTCAACCTCCAATTGCCTTGCATCTATCTTATCCCACTTTAAGATGACCCCTTGATTCTGGCTATATTTTATTGGCTGTTCCGGGGTCGGAACTCTCTCAAAAACAGGGTTCAGACTTAAGATTAAGGGGTATGGTCGCTAGCAGGATTCACTTCAATCTAAAAATCATTAACAAGATGAGTATACCTGCTAGAGACCATGGCGAAATCAATTACGCTCATTTGGCCCCCTGTGCCTTGAAAGGTGGGTATACCCGATGGTCTAGAGAAACTAGGCATGTCCAGGACACAAAGTTTGTTAATCATAATGATATTATTCAAAGCATCCCCTTGTTTTGAGTGCTTAAAATGTGCCAAAGGCTGATCAATTAAGTCTACCAAGCCACAGACTCTAGTCCCACTAAACTTGCACAGAGCACAATTAAAATCACCTATCCACATAATAAAAAGGGGAAATACGATGTTAGTCACTTTAACAATCTCATCCTGTAACTTTTCAATAACCGATGTAGCATGGGCATCAAATATAATACCAATTTATTAGAAGCAAGGGTACTGGAAATAAGTCCTTGATCATAAGCATTTGGTACCAGGGAGATTCCACCAATGAGACCGTTTTTATCATATTATACTCCACAGAGATAGCTGTCATGAGACCACCCTTAGCTCTTCCAGCATGTGAGGGCTCAGCATGAACATTGAACATTTGATATCCGTCCAAGCTATGGTCCACTCTACTCCGGGTTTCTTGGAGGCAAATTATGTCAAAGGATTCGATGAATTTTAACCATAACGGGTCCTCCAGCCTCCGAGAAAAACCAGCTATATTCCATGAAATCAAACAGAAAGGTCAACCCTCAACTGGACTATCTTCTTTCCCCAGGAATATTGTTACTTTCGGCTGGGTCACATCACTCTCACCCTGAATTATTCCTACAGGATTAATTACTGCATCAAGAGGTGCCAATTTTAACTGTCTGGTGTTATCTCTCCCACTCTGATTTACTGCAATGTAAGTATTTTCTATGGCCAAAGGTGCCGTTGCTATTTGTTCTACCTCTCCTCTCCCTCCCTTGTACGCCACTATAGGGACAATCAACGGATTGGAAATGGACTTGTATTGCTAACCGTCTCTACCCAAAAGCCAACTGCTTCATCTGAGTTTTTCCTCCTAGGACTAACAGCCATATCCCTAGCCGTATCTTCATCCCCGCTATTAGAGATACAATTGTTCCGGAGTCAATCCACCCCCTCCAGTCCCATGAGTGGGTCGAACCTATTTCTTAGCGGTAGATACTGTGCTACCCAATCCAATCTGTTGTTACCAAAAGGTCTGCCCCTACCAGAGGTCTGTGACAAACGTGGCAAACCAGGATTCACATAAGGGTAGAAATAATGTAGGCCTATTGATTGGATATCACCTAGTCGGCCAAACCTTGGTTCCCTACATATATAGTCTACAGCCCAAGGATCTCTAAGGTTAACAATTATACAGTCTCCCTCGAGATCCTTAGTACTATGGCCAAACCAAGCCACTCTCCTCACACCTAAGATCTCCGTATTAGAACCCAGGGGTAATCTCCTATTCTTATTGAGCCAGAAAATGACTTTATTCTTGAGTTCCCTATCTGATTCGTGGGATTCTGGGCTAAGTTCTGGTACCCCTGTTAAGATAATAGTGAAAGACATAGATTCCGGGGGGAGATTTACACATGGGAGCCTCTTTCTTGGCACTTCTCTGCCCTGGGGTAGAGCACTCAAAGACTGTCTGAACACTTGTTTTGGATTAGAAGCCTGTTTAGAGGCAACCGTCATGACTACCTCAGTGCCTTGAGCTTTTCTAATTGCTACACCTTTTTCCCCTGTGGCTGGTTGAGTATTCTGAACTATAGCAGTTACATTTGTCACAGAATGACCAGCTTTAGCAGTCTTAGCATTTCCTGAGGGTACAATGGGAGGGACTCTAACATCCTTACTTTTTATGCTTGTAAACAGCGCGTCAAGTTTTGACGTGTTCCCTTTAGCCATTAACCCTAACTGATCTAATTTTACTTTGATTAATTTTGTTCGATTGATCAGGGGCAATATTAATGACCTTACTAGTGTTTCCATTTTGACACGAAGATCGTCATTGGAATTCTGTTGGTTCAGAGGTAGAACAGTGTTAGTTAAAACACCATTTGGGATAGGAGACTGGACTACAACCCATGGGGAATCGCTGGGGTTTTGGGTTTTTGTCAGCCTCATACCACTACCCTTCCTATGACCTCCCCCTCTCTTCTTTTTTCCAAGCTTAGAAGTTACAATACAATTCCTATTTACTCCCCCCGTCACCTGATCTTGTTCTTGTTCTAACCGGGGGCAGGAATAGGAGGCGTTGGTGTGGAGGTTCTGCGGCTCAAGCCACTGGAAAGAGAACTAAATGAGTTTGAACTCGACATGGAGCCGGTAACTGAACCACCTGGCCCCTCCTCTGATAAACAAGGGATTGGGCTAGTCGCTACCAGTGGGGCCGGGTCATTACAATAGGCCGTATTACAGCAGACCCGATCGCACCCAGAGAAGACCGCTTGCCCGTCAAAAAGTCAATTGACAGGCGTTTTTCTGTAAGAGCTATTTCCTTCTCTAAAATTCTGGTAGTCCTTGTAAAGAACTGGTCCAGTGTGCCCATAACTAGACCAGCGTTTGTATTCAAGGTAACCAATCTACTTTTCCCTGAGCGTAAAGCCATAATCACAGGTCAACAGTAGTCAGTAAACAATTATTAGGGGAATAAACTGTAACTATATATAATATAATAACACAGTATAGAATTAGAACTTAGAATCAAATAAGGTGGCCCAGCCCGGCCTTGTTCGTCCTTGGACAGCCGTAGAAGGCCCGCCCTTTGCCCGGGCTTTGCCCGGCGTCCGCCTGCATGCGTCCCGCGTGCGCGAATCGGATAGAGATTAAGTAGGAGGAGATAGGGGCGGGAAGAGGACCAGCTGTGACAGATCGAGCACCGCACTGCACGCTGGTCCTCGCAGTACCGCGGCGATCTGGGGGTCAGTCTCTTCCCCTTGCACCAATGTCACTCTGCAGTAATCCCCACTCGAGCGGCACCCGCGCAGCGTGGGCCGCGAGAAGTTGTTATTCCAGGCAATAAAGGTCCGTGGAATCCGGCAGTCCTTACGAGCAGCAGCAACTCTCCCTCTGTGTTAGTAGCACGGGAAGACACAGAACAATGTTTTTACATCATTCAGCAGCTCATACTCAAGCAGAGGGTGAATTGCGGTACAAACAGATTTAGACATATTTTATTCAACCCTTCTGTTGGACTTGGTCCATTTTGCAGGGTCATCCCTGAACTTTTTGCCTTCCTCCTGTATTTTGTCTGACCTGTTTTTGTTGGTTTTTATGACTCTGGGCACTTTACCACTGCTGATAAGTGCTAAAGTGTATATGCTCTCTTGTGTAAAACTGATGTATTGATTAGTGATTCCATGATTGGGTTATTTGATTTACTTGTAAGACCCTAGTACATGCCAAGGGCTTGTAAATCAAATGCTGCTGGAGAATGAGAGAGCTTAATTTGGAGCTCGAGAGGCTTGAGGCCATGACTGCCTCAGCCCAGCAGCAAGAAATGTGCGTAGCTCAGAAAGTGAGCTTTGCTGAGTTGGAGGTGGAATCCAGCTCAGATGGTGGCAGCAAAACTGAATGTTCTAGTGCTGAGAGAGTAGTACACACGCCCAGAGATGTGGCATCTGACTTGGAGGGGGTTAACATACACCAGGAGGTTCAAGGATCTGAGATAGCTCCAGTGGTGCGCAGTGTCCAGGAAGCAGAGTGGGTCACTGGCGCAGGTGTTCATGGTCCTACTGTTGGGAGGGACACTCCACTGACTCTAGATGAGAGGAGCAGGGAGAAGGGTTCCCCCATAGTTAAAGTACTGGTGTGTGAATGTGGAGACCGCCCAGAAGAGTGTGGGTTGAATGACAGAGACAGTCAGATACCGTCTTGCCAATCTCTGGAGAGTGGAGGGGAGTACGTGTGTGAGGCACTGGATGGTGAGGTGAAGGATAGTTTAGGTAACCCTTGTAGGGTGCTGTGTGATCCAATTGTGGGAGAGCAGATTGTAAGTCCCTGTTTTCCAAAGCTATGCCAAAACCTGTTGGAGAGTGAGTTCTCTGACCCCAGGCAGCTCAAATTGGAGGCAGACCTTTTGGTGGAGTCCAGAGGTTCTGAAGAGGCATTGGAGAGTGATCCTAAGAGGAGTGGCTCAAGTATCTTCCAACCCAGCGTGGTGGAAGTGGCTCAGAGTAGCCTAGCTAGGCCCTGTACTAGTGAGAGGGGTGTAGGGCCTCACGTCCTGTCTTTAAGGGGAAGGAGTGAGAATGGGTTATGTCCCGGTAGTGCCCAACCTCAGTCTCAGAGCCTGGATGGTTCTTTAAGGGAACACCAGGTGGGGAGCATAGTCTGTCCTGATGGGCCGCCCGTTGAGGGGAATCCCCTAGTGTCTAGTGAACTGGGAGTGTCTGTAAGCAGGCCTCCATCAGTTCTGGTGTATGGCAGTACCACTCCTAAGTCAAGGGTGCAGAAGTCCAGATTGAGGGGTGAGAGGGGGAAAGAGTTCCCAGTGGAACACCCAGTAGGTCAGGGGCCAGCCAGAAGGGCTGAATCACCAAGGAGTGACCATGGTGACACCACTTCTGTCCTGGGGCATCTTCACGCACTGTCAGATGGACAGGAGGTCGTGAGGTCTGCGCCAGGCAGACTGTAACACGACCCATTAGTTATGTGTCACCCTCGGGGGGGAGGATATATGTACTCCCCAGGAAGTCCTGGTGCGCGGGGCAAGTGTTCAACAACAGGGGTTGGTCCCTGGGTTGGGAAGCCAGGTTTAGGTGTTGTCTGACCTGAAGGAAGGGGCAACTGTAATCAGTGTTCTGACCGATGTAGCTTCTAGGGGTACCACTCCAGTTGGGGGGGTGCAGTGCTCTTGAAGGGGGTGCAGAGGGAGGGAGTCCTCGCCTCTGACCCCGGTGCAGCCTGAGGGTTTAGACCCTAGGATGGAGGGCCAGGTTCAGGGTGTCCCCCCTGACTTGGAAGCCCAGTTGCAGGATAGAACCCCTGAACTGGTGGGCGAATTGTGCAGGACACCTGCTACGGGCACCCTGACAATTCTGGAAGGGGGTACTGCTCCAGGTGGGAGGGTACAGAGCCCCAAGGAGGAGGACCGGGTGTGGGAAAGCCCACCCCAGTCTCCTGTCCAGCTGCCGGGTACAGGCGCCAGGCTGGTGGGTCAGTGCCAGGTCGCTGACAACGGTCAGTGGTCACTTTGACTTGCTGTCTGTCTGTTGGGACCCACCTGTGAGCAAGTTAAGGTTAGGTGCTGCACAGGTGGTGTCCACAGGTGAGGAGATGAGTTCCACATGGGTTAGCAAGGTGGACCCTGAGAGTATGGACAAAGGAATTGAAATAGGTTCAGATTGGCGTAGAACTGGAATACGCCCCTGCATTTGCTGGCCAGGTCCAGGTTCTATCGCCCAAAGCAGAGAAGCCCATCAAGGTAGTGATTGGTCTACCATGCGTTTTGGCTGGAATGGGGTTGTGTTGGACTTGGCCCTTTTTGCAGGGTCATCCCTGAACTTTTGGCATTCCTCCTGTATTTTGTCTGACCTGTTGTTGTTGGTGTTATGACTCTGGGCACTTTACCACTGCTGATCAGTGCTAAAGTGCATATGCTCTCTTGTGTAAATTGATGTATTGATTAGTGACTCCATGATTGGGTTATTTGATTTACTTTTCGGACCCTAGTACAGTGCACCATGTGTGCCAAGGGCTTGTAAATCAAATGCTGCTGGTGGGTTTGCTGCACTTGTTGTGCCACCCACAGAAGCAGCTTGTAAAGTGTGTCTCATGCCTGCCACTGCAGAGCCTGTGTGCAGTCTCTGACTGCCATGTTGACTGGCCAAGTGCACCCACTTGCCAGTCCCTAAACCTTCCCTTTTCTTCATATCAGACACCCCTAAGGTAGGCCTAAGGGCAGGGTGCATTGTAAGTATAAGGTAGGACATGCCCTGGTGTGTGTGGCATGTCCTAATAGTGAATTACAGCCATTTTCGTTTTTCACTATTGCAAGGCTAACTGTTCCCCATAGGCCAGAATGGGCAGTTTGATTATTACATCTTATATTCCTAACTGACTCAGGGAACTAGGTAGAAATTCGAGTTTAGTATGCCTGAACTCAGAATGATAAAATACATCTTTTAGTGAAGCAGGTTTTGACATTCTACTTTTAGAAAGTAGGTATTTTCTTGCTTAACTGCCCAAGCCTGCCTCTGCTAGGGTGTGTCTTGTGTGTCTGGTTCTGTGAGTGACAGGGGCTGGGGGATTCCAGGGGAGAGGGTGAGTCATCACAGGGCTGAATAGAAAGATCTGCATGTAGATGGGTGGGAGGAGTTGCACCTGGGACCTGTTTTGGGCTGTGCCTTCCCTCCACAATGCTGGCTCCACCTCATGTGGTGTGTCTGATGTGTCTGTCCTGCACTGTGAAAGGAAAGAAGGAGTCATGTAAACAAAGTGCTCCAGGACTGACCAGAACTGGTTTGGACTAGGCAAATGCCTCTCTGCCTTCAGAGAACAAAGAGAAAAGTAGTATAAATATGGGGACCCAGACCCCAAGACTTTAGATCACTTCTGGAACAACAAGAAACCTCTGCCAAGGAGAAGAACCAAAGGAAGCTGTAGGAGTGGACTGCTCCCCTGCCAGTGTGCTGTGTTGCTGGGTTGGCCTACAGTGGTGTCTTCAGTGCCAAGGAGAGGAGAATGAACTTTTGTGTGTACTTCATCATCTTGCAGAATATTTCTCCAAGGGCTTGAACTTGTGCTTGCCTCCTGCTGAAGTCTCAGGGTCAACAGACTTCACCACCAGCTCCACTCTGAATTTCCTTGCTGGGAATTCTATCCGCAGAAGCCTGCGTGTCGCTGGGAACTGGAAGCGCGACGCAACAAGAAGAAGTGTGTCGCTGCCGCAGCTGTAGTCGTCGCATTGCCGGAGAAGCGTGTCGCAACCCTCAGAGTCGCCGTCGCATCACCGGAGAAGCGTGTTGCAGCTCAGAAGTACAGAGTCGCCGCAAGACTGCTAAGGCGTGCCCGCATCATCTCAACATTGTCGCATCAAGGGCGCCATCTTATCGCATCGCACCGAATTTTCGCATCGCATCGAGGCGCCATCTTTCCACATCGCAGCTGGGCTGCAGCATGAGAATCTACACATCACCTCCTCTCCAGTAAGGATCAAAACGCATCCCCTACTCTGCGCAGGCATTGAGGCACGACACATCGTCTCCCCCGAAGCAAGGAACCAACGCATCTCCAAACGCTGCAAGCCTTTTGTTTATTATGCATTGCGCATCCAGGTACTTTTGTGAGAACTGTCTCGCATTTACCATCAACTTGAACTAAGTTACTTCTACCATCTTTAAGTCAATTTTGAGTACAGTATTGTGGATTTTTGTCGATTGTGGTCTTGTGTTAAGTCTATATAAATAATACTTATTTTTATAAAACCTGTGTGGTGTCCATCTGTAGTGTTTTCACTGTATTACTGTATGTGTTCACAAATGCTTAACACACTGCCTCTGAGATAAGCCTGTCTGTTTGTGCCAAGCTACCAAGGGGGTGAGCAGTGGTTATCCAGTAGTGTAATCCCCTTTCCCTGACTTAGAAGCAAGGGGCCCTATTTGGTAAAAGGTACCTACCTCTGCCAACTAGAGACCCCAGTTACAACACCTTCCACAGTAATGTACATGTCAATTAGACAAGCAAGGATCCATATGCAAGTGGTTTGGAGCTTTGTTACTTTCCTCCCACAGCCGACTGAGCAATGTTAGCAATTCACCCACTGCTCTTCCTTTTAGCAGGACCGTAGCATTTTGAACTATTGTAACAAACCCTTCGACTACGGGGCACACCAACAGCCAGGTTTCCTGGAGGGAAAAAAATAAATAATTTGTCAAGATCTTTCTTTGATTTTCCATTTCTGTAATTTCTGAATCCATGAATGTTCCATACCAGGACACAAACCAGCTGAGGATGCCCTATCTTCTACCAGTCAATCTCATCTGCCCATCCACCACTCCAGGGTGGAAGGTAAAGATCCTGAGCATTTTATAAGGAATAATTCTTTTTGCTCAGGGATACATAGCCCAGAGTACCATGATCACTTTCCCTCTTTAACTCTGCAAATTGCCAGCAGCGGGTCATGTTTTGATTCCTTAAACCCATAGCTCTATCTTTGGAGGACGTTATAGTAACTATTCTTTTTTGAGAACCATCCTGTTACCACCACCTCCTCCCAAAATCTGATCTCTATTTTACATCTAGAGGCCCAGCAAAATAGACCTAGTTTTGTTTTAACCCATTATATTCACATAAATATCTGGCTAACTGCATTTCCTCATTTTTGTTCACAGAGACTAATGCCGTTTAATGACAGGGCTAGAACAGCACCTTCGACTAAGTTATTTGTCTCCTTCGAAGTAAACAAATCTCAGGATACCTCTTCCCTTTGATCTCCCTTTAGCCAACCAATGCCAAATCCTTTGTAGAGATATTCCTTAATCTTTTAATGTTGGCAAATACATTTAGAACTTTATACCTGTTGAGGTATTGGCTAACTGTCTGCCTTTTGTGCATTCTAGATTGTACCTTTAGGAATAGCATCAAAGGTCTCATCTGCTTACAATCGTCACTAACCTGACCTAAGGCAATCCTATAAGGACCCGCTAAAGGTTTTTTTTTTTGCAGACTCAGTACACCGACCAACCACGGGGCATATTATCAAGAAACGGCATTAAAATTATTGCCGCTTTATCGGCAGGAAACTGCCGCTAAAGCGGCGATAATGGGCTTGATAATATGCCCTTGAGAATTCCCATAGAAGCCCATGTTCTGGTGTCAACATGGGCTTCTATGGGAATTCTCGAGGGCATATTATCAAGCCCATTATCGCCGCTTTAGCGGCAGTTTTCTGCCGCTAAAGCGGTGATAATTCTAACGCCGTTTCTTGATAATATGCCCCCAAATTGGGAGAAAATCTCTCCCAGGGCCTTTGGTGTTTTGGGTGTTCCTATTGTTCCTAATATTTGTGTTGTTTTTACCCTCAACGTCCTCATTTATCACAGTTGTGTATTTCTTGCTTTTCCTTCTCCCATTCCCTAAATGCTTTACTTGGGTCTCCAGGTCTTTCTTGCCAAATTGCCTCTCAGTAGCACGTTTTTCTTCAATGTTTGCTTTTTCCCCCTAATGAGGGTTGGGTATTTAATGGGTTGACTAGGAAGGGCTACATCACATAATCTCAAATGGTCCGTACAATTTCTACCACCCCTCCTTTCTTGCGCTCTCTTTCTCCCTCTTGCCCACATTGAGGCAACACTACACCTAGATGGAATCCTTTTTTGTCCCATATACACTTCCTCCTCGCAAAACTAGGTAGGGACATCTTAAAACAGAGCCTACCATTTGGGGAGAAGGAGTTAGCTTAACGGTTACGGCGGTCAACCTCAAATCTGGGGAACCAAATTTGAGTCTCGGCAAGGATGCCAACACCCTCAGCAAGGACTCCAACATCCTTTGATTCTTGGCAAATCACTTAATCTCCCCATGCCTAACAAAAATGAATGTGCCCTCATGTTAACGCAACTGGTGCTCGTGTAAAGCACTCTGATACCAGATACCTTCGAGTCAAGTTTGCGCTATATAAAACTCCGTAAAAAAAACAAAAACATTTACAATGTTAGTGGGTGGTGTACCTCAACTTGGGGAATGGGCAGAAGGGTAGATTTACAAATAACACCATTGGGCCCTTCTCCCACGGAAGCATCTTTAGCTGCATCCTTTAATGATTTGCTAACGGATTCAAGCATTTGGAAAAGCTAAACAATTCACGTATTATTCAAGACCAGAGCTTGGTCAATCCACCTCATTTAAAGACAAGCGGCCCTTAAGCTTTCTGTCAATGGTGCGTCGTTGTGTCCATTGATCAACAAGGTCCCCAGACTGTTCTAAGGATTAGGGACCGTTGTGGGAGGACATTACACCACTTGCCCAACTGAGGCTGGACAGTGTAATGACGTTTTTTCCTGTCTGTCACTACGAGGACAAAACACACAGTGAGGGACAGGAAGAACAATCATGAGCCCCATGACCTGGAAAACAAATTCAGAGTGGGGTGGGGGCATTGGTTTTTTGTTTTTCTGTAGCAAACTACAGCTTAGGGAGTTTCTTTCTGAAAAGCAAAAAGATTCAAAAGTTTGATGGATGGCCATAAAAACCGATGGCAGTTGTCCACTAAACCTTTTGTACATTGAAAAAAACCACAGTGATAACCGTTGGGCCGACGGACATTTCTAGGTCTGATGGATGATAGTCTATCGCAGTGGTGGAGGTAATGTTCTCTATCATCCTCTGTCACCCGGAAGGACTTTGTATCATCTGCCAAATACTAAATTAGTCCCATAGTGTTTATGGGTTCACAGGGGCCAATGAGGAACATGTGTTTAAACAACCTAACCCTGAGGGAAAAAAGTTCATCACAGTGGTGAACAAAAACCTCAGCAGTGAACGAGCTAAAGAGACAAAGGTAAAAATTAAACAAACAGTGACACACTAATCAGTCCACACTTTAAGGCATAAAAATGGTCTAAAAGCATTTGTGCATTCCATTGGAAATCACAAGGAAGAAGGCTCCCCCGTTGCCTGCCCCTTCCACCTTGCAAATTGCAAAAGACTGCAATGCTTTCAGTGATCCCTCCTGCCCATTAAGACTTGCAAAGCATTTTTGTGCTTTGGCAATTCAGACTTGCATTTTAAAAGTCCGTCGCACTGACTTTGTGAAAGTAAATTATTTGGAGCATGAGGCCCGATGAGTTATCGATGGCAAACACATCACACAAGACAGATACATTTCAGTGATGAGACCTAAATGGGGGGGAAAAAAAGCTCCTTGATTGTCGAAAACATTTGAGAGCTATCTCTCCTTGGAGACAGTCACCTTGTGACTGCCAATACTTTCATATTATGGCATTATTCAGAGCTTTTGCATGAAAAAACCTTGTACCATATCCTCAGCGTCGGCTTGTACATCGATTCTGGGGTGAAATCACTAGATGAAAGGATGCAGAAGTCCACATATTATCGATTATCATTCAGAATGTTCAGTCATCTGAAATAAGTTATATTTTTTGTCGAGCTAATTTACTGGATTTGTGGCAGAGCTCCTTACATTGTGAATTACTAGAGGTGAGCCTAGATACCGTGGGCATCCTTTTTTGAGATTTCAAGTTGTGCCGTGTCTAGGATGAGCCATTCATCCAGCCAGGGTTTCAACACAGCAACCTGGTGCACGTGGTTTCACTTTACCCACGGTAGTGCTAAATGTACTTGATTGGAAAAAAAATATAGTGGTGGGCAAGCGTGTAATCCTTCTTCCAGGACTGGACTAAGTTTGCGTTTTTCACAAATTGCAGTGTTAGCCTTCTGTTGGAAAACGAGGCAGCATCTGTGAGGCCTGCACAAATAACATGACTACATATGTCCTTCACTGGGAACCAAACACCCAATTGTAGCACCTGACTCTCAGAGGGTAGCATTGTAGAGCAGTCTGAGGCTTACTCAAGGGAGGTGGTGTGGGCTAGTAATCGCCATTTGCAGGTGCGCAAAAATAACACTCAATAATTGATTGTCCAGTCTGTACTTTGCTTTATAAAAGTAAGAGTACATTTATTAAACACACACTACTCAATACTATGCACCAATTTACAAATATACATAAGCTGTTGGAATTACTTTGTGACATTGCATAACATCTCCACCCCTCCCGTAGGGGGTGGGGTCTAGTACCACCACTCCCATGTATGCACATCATCTTGTCCACAATGCCATTAGTTGAACACAACCTGAGGCGTGGGCCCTGCGCACTGGCACCATCCCAGTGGCGACACACCCCATTACCTCAACAAGCATTCAAAATGGGTACACCTGCCTTGGTGACACATTACCTTGACTGAGCAGCTCCTACTGACCATAAAGTATACACCTCTATATCTTAAGGGCTAGCAGTCTGGGGTCTTCACCTAAGTGCAGCAGCAAGAATACATGTTTAAGCACACTTTAGAATGACAGTACTCAGCACATTTGTGGATCATTAGAATGTATTGCAATTACAGCCCTAAAGGCATCACAGATGAAACCACAGGATTACATGTACAGCCAGACACCCTAGCAGGAAAGTCTGGCCACATAACCCCACTTTGCTTACGACATCACCTTACACCAGTACTTCACAATGAACAGATGAACTTCAGTCCCTCTAACAGAAATATCCATTAGTAAATGCATTTCAGTGCAATTACACCTCTTCACCTCCAGGGGATGCACTTCTCCAGACATCCGCACCTCAGCCCTTCACTCCTTGATGCAATTATCAAAACACCCTCAGCTGAAGAACAAGTAGTCCCAGCCCGAAGGTATTAAATGCTAGCTGAGCCCTGGAGGGGTTATTCCTTTCAAATCCCTAGGACACCTAGGGTGAATTGTCTCTTCACGCTGGGGGTGGGGGGAGACTGCGCTTCTCCAGCAGCGCCCCCAGCACCTTTTCACCATTGAGGGTGACCCCCCTCCTCTGGAGGCCACCAGGCACCAAAAACGCTGCATTTCCAGATGCCCTGCAAGGCATTGTGGGGCGCTTCGTGCTCCGCTTTATGAATATTTGATGCGCGGCTCTCCCGCTGTGCCGGGGAGAGCCGCGGTGTGCTGCCTGCGGCTTCGCCGCATCATCAGGCCTTGTTGGGGGGCCCGGTCCCACCTAGACCCCCAGGTAAGTTCCACGGCTCGGGGAGCCCATCCCCGGCCGCCTTGCCCATTTTCGGGGGGCCGGTCCCACCCGGGCCCCTCTGCTCTTCTTTCGGGGTCCTGGTCCAACCCGGGACCCCCGCATGCCTTCCTGGTGGAGGGCAGCTCGGGGAGCCAACCCCCGGCTGCCTCCGCCGACTCCCCGCATGGCCCGCACCCTCTGGTGCGTCCGCGGGAGCCGGAGACATCTTTGCCGCTGGAGCGGGCAGACACGGAGGCGGCCTCCCTGGCCGCGGGACGGCACTTCCCCCTCTTCCGCCTCTTCGCCGGGGCCCAGGGATGGGGTCCCAGACCCCTTGGGCAGCTTCACGGGGAGCGCTCTGGCGCTCCCTGACTCACCTCTTCTGCGAGGGCAGGGTGGGCTCATTGGCACCCCGCGCGAGCCTCTTCTTGGTCTTCAGGGGCTCCTTCCCCACACATCTTCTCTGGGAGCGTGACGGCACTCCCCGACTTGATCTTCGGTGGGGGCCAGGGTGAGCTCCTGGCACTCCACGGGGCACCTTCATGGGGAGCGCAATAGCGCTCCCCGGCTTCCATCTTTGCGGGGGGGCGTGACGGCGCTCCCCCGCCTCCATCTTCAGTCGGTCCAGGGTGGGCTCCAGGCCCCCTCTTGGGCACTTCCATGGGGAGCGCGACGGCGCTCCCCAGTTTCCCTTTTTCTGGGGGCAGCCCCAGGTCCCGGGGGCATCTCTGAGACCGGTGGCGGAGCCCCATGCACTTCATCGTCAGTCTTCTTGGAGGTCAAGGGTCACGTACCTTCTGGGGGGCATATCTCAGCCCCCAGGGGTCCGATCTTTTCCATTTTCACGTCTTCTTGCTCCTGGTGGTGCCCCTCAGCCACTGGGAGCACTCTCCTTTGCCCTCCGGGTCTCCAAGAGGGTGCATTCTGCAGGGAGCGGTCTTCACTGGCTCCCTGCGCCAGCCTTTCGCCTGGCTCTCCTCCTTGGCCTCTCTTCTCCCTGCGCAGAGGCCATTGCTTCTGCGCACCGGTCCTGGGCTCTTCTTCTGGTGCTGATAGGGTCCTGGGGGCAGCCAGAGGGTTTCTCCTTCCAACTGCCCATTGCGCCAGGCTCCAGCACCTTCAGCCTCAGCAGACCACACCCCAGAGAGAGCTTCTCTTCCTGTGCAAGCACTTTTTCAAAGTTGAGTAGGGGGCTGGCAGGAAGTCTCTGTTGGTCCTATCAAACTGCGACATATCACTTCCCTGCCCCTTCTCCCTCCTTCTTGTCCAGCCTCTAGGCTTGTTCAAAATGGCGTCGTCCAGGGTCTCTGGCCACATGTCTCTGAAGCCCCTTCCCCCACGCTGCCTTCCCTCCTTGGTGCAGCCTGGTGCCTGGCACCCAGTGACAGCTGCTAATGGATGAGCCTGTAGCCCCACCCATTTTCTCTTCATGGAGAGGAGGCCCTAGCTTGTGGAAGAAAGGTTATCAATCCATCCAGCTGAGGTCAGCCCTCAGCCTGGGTCTGGTCATGGCTGGCTCAGAGAAATATGACAGTTCTGGATGAACTAAAAGCAGTACAAATATGACTTTGGACTCTGCAGAATACTTCTTTTCACATCCGCTACAGTGGACTTAAGTGCGTGTCTGGAATCTGTAGGCCTAATGGAAGTTAATCTAGCTCATGGGCTCCACATTCCCATAGGGGAATAATGAAGTAAAAAAACAGTAAGACACACTGACTTTCCCTGGCATGTTTCTTTCCAGTGTATGAAGCCTATTCCATGTCACCACCCAATACTGCATAAGTCCTGCCACACCATTCACTTTGTAGCTGCTCCTGGACTGCACACGCTAGGAATCTCCCCTGCACAGCCCGTACACGTGTGCACACGCATGGACACATGTCTGCATGTAACCACCCCAATGTCCCTTACTCTAGCTGCTGCGCAGTGGCCTGGTCAAGCCAGGGGGCACCAGTAAAATTCCCATGCAGTCTCTTACATCCTGAGTTCACTGTGGGTGAGTCCCAACTTATGAGGCTCCCCCACAGAAAAAGCTCAACAATTAGGTGATCAAAAAGTGAAAAATCCGGGCGGCCCATAGTGTCAGAACCACCTTCTAACACCTTCTTTATAGTTTAGCTGCCAGCAAAGACTTTATTCTGCAAAAAAGATAATTCTTCCACAAAAGTGAAGTTTACCAGATTATTTTTACAAATATGCGTGAATACTCATTTAATTTCTGCAAATAAAATACATCTGCTAGATTATAATTTGGAGTGTCTTTCTCCAGCAAAATCCATGAGGCAGATTTACAAGCCCCTTACGCCACTTTTGCGTCACTTTTAACATGGGAAAAGTGACGCAAAAGTGGCGGAAGGGGTTTGTAAATCTTCCCCAATGTTCGCAGATATTTTTCTTTTGGTTTTTAGAAATAATATTGCACACTTCTTTCAAAAATGCTCATATTACTTCACCAATGGTATGGCTATGAATCTTCACAAAGGCCTAAAAATACATGGCTTGATAACCTGATCACATCTCATTTAGGAAAACTTGCAATTGTCGGATTGATAGATCCTTTCACCTGAAGATTTTAGAAGCGCGCTCTTTTACCGCGTAGTGTGTAAGGGATACATGATAAGTCGAAACATACCGAAAAGTCTTAACATGCCTCCCTCGAGTGGTTGTGGAGAGGTTGCCCTTTACTCTCGCGTAATCACTGGTGAAATGGAAGCAACGTCGAGGGCATTTTGTCATGGCAGTGAAAGGCTTTCAAATATAGGTTGTACAGGGAAAGGCTTTTTACGAATCTCTTGAAATATCAAATTCAGAGAAGCAAGAGAATATTCCAGGTATCTCTACCCGGGCTGTGGGTATTTTTTTTTAACTAAAATGAAATGCTAATCTGCTTCAAAATAGAAAAATTAACCACTTCACCACACTGCACTTCAGCGGAGATTAATTCGCTTTTTCACATATCTGTTTGTTTTTTTATTTAATAAACGCACTAGTTTGTGTTTTCAATGCTTCTTAGAACAAACCTCTCATGGGAAAAACACCGAAATGATTTGCACTTCGGCGAAACGTGAGGATAGGTCAAACTCATACTTCATTCATTTCCGATTTTAGGCAAAAAATAAATCCCCTGAAGACAACAATTTCTTTCCGACCATTCGAAGTATTCCCCGGGCACCTGTATATGTAGAGAGATCCCCGAAAGCAGCATTTCTGAGTTCTCCAAAGACTTGCTATTTACTGTGTGCTGATAGAAGACCCCGTTTATCACTGTACCTTTACAAAGCTATTAGCAGGAGTGCTCTAGGGCTCACAGAAGTGCTGAAGTGAGTTTCTTATAATAGCCGCACTGTGCCCATTCCAGGAACAGTACCATACTTGTATATCTGCATTACTACACATAGCCAACAGTCATTGTATTTTTTGTGGTGGTTGTTGGCCACAGTTTTATTACTCATTACGTACGTCATATTTCTACAACTCCCCTGGAAACCTTCTTGGGGCTGTGGTCATAAATCATTATCATACATTATCGCAAATTGGGTATCACTCAGTGTCATTTGGACATCATAAATCATGGGTCATAAATCATCGCATATCATAAATCATTCTGCCGCAATCGGCCATTATTTTGTTGTCATAAATCACTCTGGCTGATCATTATAAATCAGCAGCCATAAATCATGGTCATAAATCATCGGGATGTCATAAATCATTCTGTCACAAATCTGTCTTCATTTTGTTGTCATAAATCATTCTGCATGAGCATCATAAATCATCAGCCATAAATCATCGGCTGGCCATAAATCACTGGTTTGTCTTTGGCTCATTTGCATCTCCTAGGGTCGTAAATCACCCTGACAGTTTGTAGATTGTTCTTTGTTGTTTTCCATGCCCCTTTGCGTGTGGGGGGTAGCCTTTCCCCAGAGTTAGGCCCCAACTCGCTACCTTGCTAGTCTCTTTTGTGCCCTGCCATCTGGCGGGGGCTGGGCTGCGAGTGCCGTCTCGGTTTGCTACCCTGATTTTTGTCAGGCGTACTCACCCAGCCGTGAGGCATCCCAGAGTGAGTGGCCCTCCTTCTACACACTGCCCTGTCTGTGTGTTTCCATAACCAAACCAATACACCTTTTGTTTCCGCCACGCCGCCAGGGAGGCTTCCATCTTTCTGCGGCTCCCCTAACCTTATGTTGTCCCTTTGCGCCTCCCACTGCTCTTACTGTGGAGCCTGCCCATGCCCCGCTCGAGCGGTAGGATACCAACCTCTAGCTGTGTCTCCGGGAGGCTGACGCCTGGTAAGCTCTGACGGTCATCTTCACACGAACGCCACGGTGTGCTCTGCTCCGTCCTTGCCTTTATGTAGTGGCACGCTTGTGTCCTGTTCGGAGTCTTACAGCACTGTATCCATTCACCATGGGTCGTACATGAAATCCAACAAAATTGGGAGATAGTCAGATACCGCTTGTGGAGGTGTGATACAACATAAATTACTTAAATTCCATCCTCTACTTCACTCATGCTCCTGGCAGGCTCCCCCGTTAAGCACCCCTGTGAAACCAGTACCCTGATTGGTATGCGCCCGGCTGTAATACCCCCTCCACAGTACTTATTTTTTACTCTGCCACTGAACCGTACTGATTTTCTACTTTGGCAGGGGGAAATCACGAGTTGAGCTGCCTTTGCCCTCCCCTATTGAAATACAGTAAATTGTTTCCCTCTCTTAGAGTTCGTCATGGCCACGCGTTTGTTTAATGTTCTTGAGCTTGCACATTCAATCTAACATTCGACAAATAAATATATATTTATTATTATTATTATTATTATTATTATATTTATTTATTTTTCAACTTTTCAATGCATTTGTGGGTGCATTAGCTTCTTTAATTTGTCGGCTGTCACTTGATTGCGCATTTCATAATAATACTGTCAATTTGAACAGTTATACTTTCAACTCCACTGTACTTATTTCTTACTTTGGAGGGATGAAAATTGCGAGTTGACCCATCCGGGATCGTAGGAAACCTAGCATACATCTTAGTAACGCACACGTTACTCAAGGTTATCCTGGCGCTTAGTAACAGTTGTTTATTGTTACCCACTCGATAGTACTGATCCTTTTTTTTTTTACCTCAGCAGGATGAACAGCTGAGGGGCCCGCCGGGTTTGAACCAGTGGCCCTGAGGCAAGCAAAGGCATCGACCTAGGTATGTTCTTCTCATCTATCATCCTGTGACCTGGTGTTTCTACAACCCTCCATCTCTCACACACTCGTCTCAAATACCTGCCCAGCATATCAGCATATAAATAACTTAGTGTTTCCCTTGCGTTTCACTGGATGGGTGTGTAAGCTTTTGCCCCTCTATGGACTCTGGCCCCTTTAAGTGGACGTAGATTCATATGGGCCTAGGCTCTGTATGTGAATGATGTTAATTTCGCAGTGGCTCTCACGTTAGCACCCGGCGCGAGGTAAGCACTTCCGATCACGTTTAGTCAGGGCTTCTAATGTCTAGAGTACTCTGCTCCCGTTTGGTACCTTCATGTCCAAACTTTATTTTTATTTTTGCCTTAACCCCCCAGGGTTGTATTCTGATGCTTCTATCTAGCGCGTACTCTGCCTGAAGGTAACCGAGTGCTATACGTGAGCACCAGCCGTGTTGCCCAAGAACTGCTCCAACCTGTTATGCACAGGGGGGATTAAGTGGTTTGCCCCAGACTCACCGGATACTGAGCCATGAAAATTTCGCGCACCCTTTTTTTGGGGTGGGGGATTGAACCCGGGGCCTCATAGCTGCGAAAACCTGCGCGCTGCCATGGAGATCCCTGAAGCGTTTACTCGCTGACCAATAAAGTTAATGGGGTGACCCTGTATCCCTAGAACCTGGGTATTTATGAGTTGAACAGAGCATCAGTTTGACAAGCTCCATTAATACCTGCTTACTATATTTGTCACAAATCTCTGTCTTAAGGGCTGCACTACTGTGTTACACAAAGGTCAGTGAGTCTCCATTGAAAAACATCACATTTAAATATTTGCCTTGGTAAATGCCCATCAGCCACATTAGCTAAGCCACGTTTTCATTTGTAAGAGTAAGACAGGGCCTGTACTTCTGTTTCCACTGTGCTCATACCGCCCCTCTCCTCTCTACGAAGCCATCCATTGTAGTTCTCATAATGCAAACAAGTTAATCATTTAAGAAGATCCAACCAAGAAGGGCAGGCTCATAGGGCGTAGTTCCCCACTTCGGCAGCCCTAGCACCGCCCCAATGTTACCTGGTGATACAGGCTTGGCGCTGTGTAATTTCAGCACATTCTCCCTCTCTGAGTGCCTGAACCATACCTAGTGGAATGGCACTCTGTTACGGGCAATTCGTTTTGTTTATTTAATTGTTTACTTACCTGCAATTATCCATATTCCGGTTTTTAGAACCCCCCACCCTGCCCCTACCCCGCCCCGCCTTACCGCCCCACGGAACTCCCTCCACGGGCCGCTGCTGCGGTTGGCACATCTTCACCTGGTGCCTTGTGCTCCCTCTCTTGCTGCCTCGAACCATGGACGTTTCTTTTAAAAAGACCCCACCTCCCGATTTTGGCTGAGGCCTCAGTGCGCCTGGACGTGGGAAGGTGCAGCGCTGTACCTATGGCTGCCCAGTACCTGCCTGTTCGCTGTTGGAACAAGCACTTTCTACTCATTCTTTGCTGGGGAATGAGGGGGGTCATCCTTGTGCCACTCGAAAATCGTTGGCGTCGCTTCCCCAGCTCCCTGATGTGAAGGTGAGCTGACCAGGGGGAGCGTCGCCTTATATCTCCCCCCTTTGTTCTTGGAAGGGGGGAGAGGGCTTCAGGCGCCTTTCCTGGCAGCGCAAACCAGCGCCAACCAGATCCGTTCCTTTGTGGGCTCTTGCGGCCGTTATGGCGCCGGCCCTCAAGGCCCCCCTCGAGGGTGGCCTTTGCTAAAATGTATAACATTCACTACACGTTTAGTTAAGATCACGATGTTCGCCTGTTTGTGTTAAATCTAAGGAAATAATGAGAGATATTGTCTCCACAGACCACTCAGGGCACAAATAGTGTAACCTCACTGGGGCCGGTGAGAAGTGTTACCAACTAGGGGGATTTTTTAGTTCCGCATGGTGGAATTGGAGGAAATTAGTAACCCCTTCCAGGCATACGAGTTCACCCCTTTCTCCCTGGCCTTGTCATGCACCATCACGCTTCCAATCATTCAGGGCACAACAGTTTATGGTGCATAAAAAGCCGCAGTTTATTTTGAAACATGGATTATACATTTGGCAACTTACTGGTTGGTCATTCGAGACCTATGTTTGCGTGTAACAGCTCACACTTATCCGTCCAAACATTGTCTCCATTTCTTGCTGACAGCAATGACCCTGCCTGATGGCCGCCTTTGCAGGTGTCTCGGGATTCTGCAGGTTCTAGGCTTCTCTTCCTACCAACTTTGTGGGCAGCTCTCAGAACCGGCCTGGGCTGCAAGTGCCGTTCCGCTTCCATGGACCCTTGCTGACCAGTAGCCTGCTCCCCATGTCCCTGTCGTGGGGCATCCCATGGACAATATCTGAGCGCCTCATCTATTTCAATTGTCACTGTGTGCTGTCACCTGCTCCCCCGTGTCCCTGCCGTGAGGCATCGCAAGGACACTGTTTGAGCAGCTCTTTTACCCAGGTTACACTTTCCTCTAAGTCTCTTTCTGTGCTGCCTCCGCCTCGCCCTTCTCCACTGTCCTTACGCTGTGACAACCGTATTCCTTAAGTGTGGGTGGGTGGGTGGGTTCCAAGGCGATGTGGTGAGGGTCAGCAGTGGCCAAGAGGGGCCCCTGCCCTCTTTTGACCTCCTTAGACTCCACGCCCTCCTTCCTCTATTGGGTGGTTCATGATTTCAAAAGGTGCGCCCAATCGTCATGCATCTTTTTTTATGAGCTTTTACCCGCAGTGCTTCCGGTGTTCCCTTTGTCGGTGGGGGTTTCCTGCAGGCCCCTATTAGGTCTGGCTTTGCATTCCTGGCCTCCGTCGCAACCCCTCCCAAGCATGCAAGTTCATCCCTTTCTCCCTGGACTTGTCATGCACCATGCTGCCTTCCAGTCATTCAGGGGTCAACAATTTATGGTGCATAAAAGGCTGCAGTTTATTTTGAAACATGGATCACACATTTGGCAACTTACTGCTTGGTCATTCTAGACCCATGTTTGCGTGTTACATCTCACACTTATCCATCCAAACATTGCCCCAATGGCTTTATCTCCATTTCTGGCTGACAGCACTGACCCTGCGCAATGGCCCCTTTTGCAGGTGTCTCGGGATTCTGCAGGTTCTAGGCTTCTCTTGCTTCCGACTTTGTGGACGGCCGTCAGACCCGGTCCGGGCTGCAAGTGCCGTTCCGCTTCCCTGGACCCTTGCTAACCACTCGCCTGCTCCCCATGTCCCTGCCGTGGTGCATCCCAAGGACAATGATTGAGCACCTCATCTATTCCAGCTCTCACTGTGTGCTTTCACATGCTCCCCCGTGTCCCTGCCGTGACCCATCCCAAGGTCACTGTTTGAGCAGCTCTTCTACCCAGGTTACTCTTTCATCTGGGTCTCTTTCTGTGCTGCCTCCGCCACGCTGCCAGTGGTTTACCAAGAGGTGGCAGCTCCCCCTTCTGCCTGTTCAGAAGAAACCCAGCTGCTCTAGGTCCCCTACTATATTTAGTAGGAACATGCCCATGCCTACCCGCATTAAGTGTACCTGCCTCCTCAAAATGATAACTCAGTGACCTGAAGTTGATCAGCCCATGACGCATGATCCCCCAGCCATTGGCCCTACTTGTCTTTGTCTTTGCCATGGTCATGGTTTGTTTTCGCCCTGACCTGTCCCATGCCCCTTGGTGGACTGCCCCTCTCCATACCCAGCCAGCTATTACAAGGCCCGCCCATTCCCCCTGCAGAACTTGCCATTGCGATATTCAGTCTTTGCCCGGATCTTACCAACACTGCGTGGTCATGCGCGCCTTTCCCTCACGTTTTGCCAGATCATTCTCCCCTATTTGCACTGGATCCGCATTGGGCTTCTCTACAGGCATGTTCAGGAGGACTCATCAACCCTTGTTGATCCTTTCAATAGACAGATATGCATTCCCCGGGTTACACCCGAAGTGGGATTCCTTAAGTTTTATGATCTTCAGCAGCGCTTTCTCCTTCTGAGATGGTGAGTTTTTTGTCTTGGCGCTTCAAAAGACCCATCTCAGAGGCCATGTTTTTCCTAAGGCTAGCGCCCGGTCAGCTATGTTATTCTGCTATCTTGCCATTGTCGGCCCTGGCTTCCTCGTAATGCTATCTATGCCGTGTTTCAATCCTGCCACTGCCCACTGAGGGGTGCTCCGTTGACCCTTTGGCACAGTGCGCTGACACATTTTGCTATTACTGGGTAGCCACTGGCTATGCATACTATCGGTTCAGTGGCCAATACTGCAACCTCCCATATTACCTGGCAGTGCGCTCCACCCCGAATGCCTGACTTTCGTGGCCTTTTTTACCATCCTTGCACTCAATCCTTCCTGTGCACCCCATTGGGCATATTGTTCTCCTATCCTTAATATGAACCTATGATTCTGGCAGGGGTTGTTGTCCTAGTTAATTCCCTTTTCGGGGTATTCTCTATGACGTAGCTCACTGGCTGCCCTGCTACTGACACTACCTGCAGCAATGTGCACCTTCACCCTCCTCTAAGTATACCCCTTCAGTTCATTCAAAGCCCCCTCGCCTTAACCATGGCGTGGAAGGCAGGTATTAGTTCATTATTGTATAGTGGCTTAATAAACAACTGTTGTATTCATCTCTCCTTTAGGCAGCATACCTGCTCTGTAGCAGGCTGTTGCAGGTGCCGTTGTTATCTGTGCGCCGGTGCCGCGCCTCTGCCATACTGCCTTTTAAACTAACAAAAACAGCTCCAACTTTGCTGGACAGGAAACAGTTTTTTCTCGCCTCAAGTGCAGCTTGGCCCCTGCATTAAATATGCGTCCCTCAGTCTGTTAGGCCGTTCCATAGAGTAACTAAGACTGCGTATCTGCCTGTCAGGAGATTCCCTGTCACCTAAGCCATTCTTATAGCTTTGGGGTGGAGTGGGGGGGAGTCGAAAAAACTAAAGGGCATATTATCAAGGACGGCGTTAAAATTATCGCTGGTTTAGCGGCAGAAAACTGCTGCTAAAGCGGCTTGATAATATGCCCTGGAGAATTCCAATAGAAGCCCATGTTCACACCAGAACATTGGCTTCTATTGGAATTCTCCAGAGCATATTAGAAGCCCATTATCGTCGCTTTAGCGGCAGTTTTCTGCCGCTAAACCGGCGATTATTTTTAACGCCGTCCTTGATAATATGCCCCTTTATCATCCTGCTTGTGACAGTGTGCTGCTTATTTTCTGTGTGGGTGCTGTAGTTTACTGTGAGGAGGTGACCATTGGTGGTACACTCTCCAGTGGCCTCCTGACGAGAGCCCCAGCACATTTCCCTTCATCCCGTGTGGGGTTCCTGTGCACTCCCAACCCGCAAAATACACTAAGACCATCAATCATATACATTTAAATCAGTGTATAACTAAAGTTACCTAAGTCAGGCGACTACCAGATCCTGAAGTCACAAGCCCTCCTTCCTGATATGCAGTATAGTTTCATGATGCTCGTTATGAAAACACCAATTCAATGTAAACGCAACACCATAGTTAGGGGTTCTCTCCCCCATCAGATTTGATTCTATCCTACTCAGTGCTTTAAATGGGTGGGGGGGGGAGTGCAGGTACTCATTTACATGTGGCAAGTGGGCGGGGATTGGGGCGGGGCTTAGGGGAAGACATGCTTCTTGACTTATATACTACTTGAAGCACATGCCAAAACAAATGAGAAATGGCTTTCAATAAACAAAGAACGTTTGTTTACTCATTACACAACGAAAGCCAAACGTGGTGATATTTCCACATTTCCTTGTTTTGTAATATTTGCAACATCACTCCTGTTAATTGCTGTTGCTTGGCACAATACCATATATTATCCAGTGACACAGAAAGCAGACGTGCATACACAAACATTCCACACATTTCCTCCTTGCAAGAGTGTCTATTCTCTCCCCCTTTCTCTCGTATTTCTCTCACACAAAAATAATCACAGGCAAGCAGACAAACAATAGCAGACACTTAACAAAAGGATCAGGTGGGTTTAAAGCCATGTGAACCTGGTTACCTCCCACGGCTTTCTGAATAGCGTTGTCACCGGGCTGCCTCGATTTCTGTGTCTGCAACACACCATGATGGTGTACATCCGGACGGTATGCAAATGAGCCCAAGCTGAATAATTCAGCGGGGGCTCGGCTAATGCCTACAGAAGTGCCTTGGCTGTCAGAGACAGGCCGCCAGCACCAGCGCTTCATGAGTACCGGTACTCTCCTCGGCAGTAGAGAAGTGCCGGTACTCAGAGTGATAAAACTAAGAATTGCCGGTACTCAGTACCGGTGAGTACCGGCCCATTTAAAGCACTGCTACGGAACCCTTTGTGCCACCTTAAGATAGTAAATGCCTGTGAAATCCTAACGCGCCAAGGAGGCCTTTCCTGGTGAACTTGCGCTTTATGAAAACACATGCTATGCCATGTCCTGTCATGTTATAATAACGCGGAGGGACCGTAAGTTCATAGCCTATATACATACAGTGCATGGGCCCGTTGACCACCCTTTCCCGGCTCCAGATAAAAGTCCTTAAAAACCCGTTACTCATCACAATCGCCCAACAGATACCAAATTATCAGTTAACTTAAACGTGATGCTACGTGGGCTGTTCAAGTGGCGCAACGGGCCTCGCATTCACCTAGCGTGCGTTCTGTTCCTCGGTTCCTTCTATGGGATGTGTAACAATTATAGAAAACTAGATATATCTCCCTGTGTGTATTTGGCAGCTTCAATAGGTGTTGCGAAGTAGGTTTGGGAACCCTGTGGTTACTTGAGGACATTCTTTCGCCATCGAAATTAGTAATCCAGTAGCAGCTCATGGTGGGAGTGCTGCGGGCAGTAGGGCGGGGCGGGGGGAGGAACAGCGCGATGCAGCACGCGCAACAAAATTCATTTTATTTATTTATTTGTTTACTTACCTCCGTTGGGCCATATTCCCTAATTTACCACCACCCACCCTGCTCCTCCCCGCCCTACCCCACCGCCCTGCAGCACTCCCACCAGGAGCAGCTACTGAATACTATTAAGTGGGATTAGACCCTGGGGTGGCGGGAACCAGTATAGGAGTACTTTACCTCATGCAACATTATACTGAGACCACATTTATCCATGTTTTTACATTGTCATGTTACCTAAAACGGACGGCTGTAACCAAGCACTTTTCAAGGGGATTGACCGCACAAACCTGATAATGAGGTGGGTAAGGAGGATTATGTGGGAAAAGCTATCCCTGCCACCACTACTGGGACCAGAACCCTTGCCTTAGCTTGCCGGTGACTCCGAATGCTTCATGCATTGCCTCTGTGCTACCGCTGCTGACGTGATTTGAGCTAGGACAAATTAATTTTGAATTGCAGGATGTTGAGCCGATGCCCTGAAGCAGCCATTATGTCACAATCCCTCCCATAAGAACGGAGGCATTTTCAATATTATATACAACGGAGCCACAGTCATTGCTTATTTATTTTATGCAACTAATAACTATTTTCAAAGCTAATAGTCCTGGTTTGTTGTAGGTATAATGTTAGTCGTTGTATTCTATATCTGGTTGCAATGACGGAATTTGCAAAATACCAGACGGCTGGAACACTATGCGCAGCACAGATTTTCAGTTTAAGTGTTTTTAAGCCACGTCCTTAATTACATCGGCCACACCCCATCGACAGACCCCCTGTTGTTTTCATCCCACTTAAAGTCATGGCCCTGTTTTCCACTAGGCTTCCCACCTGACTTACTGCATTTCTCTAATTTAGCCCAGACGAAGGAGGTTTTTCTACATAAACTCGTTTCCTTGTATTCTTTGGAAGAAGGAACAAGTTGAGAAAACTTTTGAAACTTCAGAAATATTACCTCCGTGTTTAAGATTGCTTGCTGTAAGTTAACCTTTCCAGGAGTAACATGCCAGCTTGGAGTCTGCCACATTCGAGCAGACGGAGTCTGCCCCGGTAACGCTCAGGCATGCCGAGCCGGTTTACTTTCATTCTTAAAATCAGGTCAGACGGAGTCTGCCCAGGTAACGCTCAGGCATACCGAGCCGGTTTACTTTTCTTTCTTAAAAGCAGGTCAGACGGAGTCAGCCAAGGTTACGCTCAGGCATGCCGAGCCGGTTTACTTTTCTTTCTTAAAAGCAGGTCAGACGGAGTCTGCCCAGGTAACGCTCATGCATGCCGAGCCGGTTTACTTTTCTTTCTTAAAAGTAGGCCAGATGGAGCCTGCCCAGGTAACGCTCAGGCATACCGAGCCGGTTTACTTTCATTCCTTAAAACTGGTCAGTTACTATTCCAGATGTGAGAGGGAAGTCCACGGGGGATTATTCACTGTAACACAATTCATCCAGCATGGCCTGGGAAGTGGAGAGTCAGGCCAGATAATCAATCATGCCTTATTATCTAGGTTGCCCAAATAAATTCTCCAGCAGACTGTATCCTTCTATTTCAAACAAGAAAGAAAGTGGGCTGAGTTTTTATCTCAGTGCTCAGGATGTTCATTAACCTGGTTTCCTAGCGCAGCCATTTCCTTTACACCAAAGAGCAGCCTCATACATTGTATTGAACGATTGCTCGATAAAGCGCGTGTAGATGTTGACACGCAAATAAAGCCCCGGTGTCCCTTATAAATTGAAAGGAATCCATGGCGCGATCAATCTCAAAAAGTGGGAACAGAAAAAAAAACCTCCACACTGGACACGGTCCATGGGCAATTCCTCCTCTTCCTGAAAGCCCGAAGCCTGCGATCTTTTGTGTGCAGGAATGTAGAAAAAGTCATGTGAAGCCCGCCCCTCTGGCTCCAGATGCTGGTGCGTTCCTGATTCCCTGTCCGTGCCACCCAGTCAGCGTCCCTGCCTCGTCTGTAGGCTGCTGAGTGTGACCAGCCATGTCTTGCTGCCCAGCACTTCGGTCCTTCAGCCCGTCATGTTTCCTCTCTGGGACAAACATCTCTGCTCTTCCCGTGCGGGCATCCCAGGTGTGGCGACGTCCATTCTCATTCCAAGGTGATGAAGTGATGGTCAGCTGTGGCTTTGAGGGGGCCCCTGCCATCTTTTGACCTCCTTGGCCTCCACGCCCTCCTTCCACTATTGGGAGGTTCATGATTTCAAAAGGTGCTCCCAATCGTTGCGCATCTTTTTTCGCAGGCTTTTACCCGCAGTGCTTCCGGTGTTGCCTTTGCCGGTGGGGGTTTCCTGCGGGCCCCTAGTAGGTCTGGCTTTGCTTCCTTAGCCCAATTCGCAATTCTATGGTACTGTTGTAACGTGGAATTACTAATAAAATCCTCCGCTCGACTCTGCTGGTAGAATTATTCAGCAAAAACAGAGCAAATCTTAGCCACACAGGATGTTTCTAGCTCGTGGCACTGGTGTACCTTACTTTTTGAGAGGTAAGTTGCATCGTTTTCATTCACATGAACTCAAATGTGTCAAAATAGTAGTATGTGGAAATAGGCATTGAATCACAGCAAGAGGATTTGAAACCAGGCCTGATATTGGATATTGGAAGAAATAGGGAACAATTAAGCAGCAAGTGCAGAGGCAGAACGAAGAAGTAAGGAATAGAGAACTGTGGGTGAGCAGAGGTAAGTACTAAGTACTTAGATTGAATATTAAAAACGTGCGGGAGAGAAAATAGGACTAGCACCAGAAAGTGATCAGAAAGGCTGGAAGATGGAGATCGGGAGTAAGAACATGGGACACTTTAAACTGATTCTTGGAAATTAGGGTAACAGAAGGAATGACGAGCCAAGGAAAACATGGCGCTCGGGAAATCCAAAGTACACAAGGGACAGAATAGTCGTGGAAAGACAAACAGTCCCACAAAGAAGGGAGAAGATGGGAAAGAATTACGGAGCAACAAGAAAGAAGAAAGTAAAAGCTGTACAGAAGAAAGAACCCCAGGCACTAGTTACAAAAACCAGAAAAAATTGGCCCAGATTAAAACCCCACAGTGTATTGAAGCAGGGGAACAAAGAGGAGGACATGGAGGTGGAGCATCAGTCACAAAATCGATAAAAGACTTTGTGGATAAACATTTTAAAAATAACCAATTATTGTAGACTAATATATGTGAGGGAAAACAATTAGGGTCCATTAGGATGGAGGGTGGATGGCCTCCGCCGGGCAGGCAGTAGCAACTGCCAGACCGGCAGCAGACATCCGCCCGCCATCGAAGCCGTGAACACCGCCGGTCCGATTAGCATTGCGGTCGTGACCACAGCGGTGTGATTTTCCGCCCGCCACTTTTAAGCCAGTTGCAGTCCGCCCGCTTGCCTGACGTGTGGAGCTGGATCGCTACAATTATGGCATATCAGGGCCAAGCACCGCCGGCACAATTATGATGCCGGCGGTAGCCAGCTTTCCGCGGCGGTGGAACCGCCATGGAAAGGTATGCGGAGAATGTCTCTGGGGGTCCATTGCGGACCCCCAATGTGTTGGGGGGGTGTGGGTGCACTGAGGGGTATGGTAAATTATCTCTAAAAGAGTGGGGGTCCAAGGGATGTAGTTTAACGACTCAAACAGTTCACAATCCCCAATTCAACACATGTATACAAAAAAGAAGAACTGAGAGTCCAAAGAAAGTTTAGTAGCTGTAACGTAACCACTCTAAAAATATTGATCAAGGTGTTTGCTAGTGTCAACTAAGTGCACAATGTGTCCATAAGTGTATGTATGCGTGAGCAAAGTTCCCATCACCCACAGCAAGTGGCTCGCTTCATCATTTGGGAACCTGGGAACTTGACCAAGGAACCATCTTCTACCAGATTGATGTAGATATTGGTTCGGTGGATGTCCCAAGTGTGTCAACTGATATCTTTCCGAGTCGAGGGGGCCACAGTCGTGATAGTAGTGGGTGATGTATGCAGTGCAAATGATAGAAAAATGGTGATTTAAAATTGGTTGTCAAGGTACAAATATGTGTTTATTCTGGTGCTACCTTGATGCCAAATTAAAACTAAACAGTGCTATACAGTTCAAACAAATAACTGTGTTCTTAAAGACTGGTCTACATGTTTCAGCTCTTGGATATACTCTATCCCAGCTTTCGTCAGGACCAGAAAGCTACTGCATATTAACGGTGTAGTGAATACAAAAAACTCAAAAACATACAACCTGGACCATGATCTTGGTACAGGTAGATACCTGTAAAAGCAACAACAGTGATCAATACAAACAAACAGAGTGGTGGCATGTTACAGTAAAACCGCAAACACATTAGAAATGTCGATTTTAGTTCAAAGTTACCAAATCGTGTACTAGATAATTCTACGTCCATCACCGCAAGTGAAACGTTAGAATTATAACTCACCCGAATAAAACTGGGTATGTGCCTCACCCCACCCGGCAACTGCTCAGGTATAGGAGGCACCGCTCTAAGGAAAAAGTACAAGCGTAAAACATTACATAACAAATGCTTCTGAAACGTTTAAACATTTGTACAATGCGCGCAACCATTAAGAACAAGCAAGGCAGAAGATTCACGGTCGACTGAGCGTCGAAAAAAGATTGTCAACAATCGTGTCTCTGTTATGAACAAACGGAGTGCCTGTGCAGTTGGCTAAAGCAATATTATTTCTCTCCCCAAAGTCAACTGCTACACTACGTGGGTGAAAGCCAGTGACTGATGTAAATGATGCCAGAGAGTGGGTAATCCTAATACGGCGTTTCGTTAGTGAAAAGTAGCCGATTCGGTATTCTACGAAAGAACCTCAAAACAAAACCAGTAACCTAGGTCTCATGACACCGTTACCATTTTGACAGATGCAATTTAATAGCGTTAAGGATACTGCACCGAATTCAGTTAGTTTCTACCTGTACACCTTACCTCTCCGTCGGTACCTCTCGCGGTGTGTGAGCGAGAAGGGGAGGTGTACTACAGCGATAGAGAATCCTATTTGAGGATTCGCCGCGCGTCACTGCTGCCATGCGCGGTCTGCGACTCCAAACTGTCCCTGACTGATGACGACGCGGCGTTTAGGCATAAACGCATTGCGCATCGGGAATTGTAGTTTATTTGTAAATTACCCTTCAAAACATTGATAGCTTAGTGCCATCTGCTCAAGGACAGTTATGCTTTCTAGTCTATCTACAGAGACTATGTTATTAGCGTGTATCGCATCGAGATGATATGCGGTAAGTTTGTCATATTCCGCAAATAAATCTCGCAGTCAGATTGCAAATGATGGCACTCTTAGTGTGTGTAACTCAAGATCTCATGCCGGGTACTGAAGCAAGTTCCTACAAACGACCCGTCATTTCAAAGCGAGGTCCATGGTATTTGGTCATTCAGACCTACACAGTCGCTATGCATTTTGAACACCCATTTTTGTTCCTTCATGAAGAGGAACTTGTGGATATCTGTGACATGAGGTGGAATAAAGGGTTGTTCTAAAATTACCCAGCGCAGATCTTCTGGTCTGTGGTTGAGGGACAGGAAATGGCTAGTTAGTCTAGTAGCTTGTTTTTTACACCTGATGGTGCTTTTATGTTCACTGATACGGACCTTGATCTTACGTGTGGTCATCCCTATGTATCTAAGTGAACAGGGGCACGTGATTTGGTAAATTACCCGTTCAGAATTACAGTTAGTGTGACGCCGTAGGATCCAGGGTTTATCTAACCCTAAATCAACAGATTTGGCTGGCTGTGTCTGTGGGCAAGCTGTGCACGAGCCACATGGGTAGTGGCCTTGTACTGGTGGTAAGTCCCACAATGTAGGTGTTTTCCCTTTGTCTTTGGCCCTCGGTCTTGTATGTACAAGATTATCGCGCAGATTTGTTCCTCTCTTGAAAGAGAACAAAGGTAGTGGGATCTCTGCATTCCCCACATTGAGGATGCGCCAGTGTTTCCGCACCGACTTCTGGACACTATTTGATAGTGTACTAAAGGTGGTGACAAAAGTCATTCTTGTAAGTGGTGCCTTGACTACCGGGGGCTCTAAGAGAGCGTCCCTGTTGTTGTTTGACGCCCGTTTCCAGGCCTGTTTCACTAAATGTGTGGGGTATTTCCTGACTTGCAGTTGCCTTGAGAGTGCCTCAGCATGATGTTGGAAGTTATCCAAATCTGAACAGTTCCTACGAATACGTAGGAACTGACCTACTGGGAGATTGTGTCGAAGGGACTTAGGATGATGACTTTGAAAACTAAGCAGTGAGTTTTTTGTCTGAGGTTTTTTATATAGTTCACTTCCCAACACTCCTGATGTCGGATAGATCATAATATCCAAGAAGGGGAGTCTGGCTTTGTCATGAGTCACTGTAAATCTCAAGAAGTTGTTTTGAGCATTAAGCCAAGAGTGGAAATCTAGCAAAGTGGCTACTGACCCATGCCATACCACTAGGATATCATCTATGTATCTCTTCCAGCATGCAATCTGTGCATGAAAGGGATTCTGACTGGTTAACACACCTACACACTTCATTATGGAATGCGCCAGACTGGCGATGATGGAGAACTTTTTTCAATTTGAAGAGACTGTGTTCCTTCAAATCTCCGGAACATCTATGGGGAGTATTTTCGCTCCCAGTCTGGCAAATCTCTATGTCCATCTTTTCGAACAGAATTGTGTGTTAACCAGTCAGAAGCACCATCAGGTGTAAAAAACAAGCTACTAGACTAACTAGCCATTTCCTGTCCCTCAACCACAGACCAGAAGATCTGCGCTGGGTAATTTTAGAACAACCCTTTATTCCACCTCATGTCACAGATATCCACAAGTTCCTCTTCATGAAGGAACAAAAATGGGTGTTCAAAATGCATAGCGACTGTGTAGGTCTGAATGACCAAATACCATGGACCTCGCTTTGAAATGACGGGTCGTTTGTAGGAACTTGCTTCAGTACCCGGCATGAGATCTTGAGTTACACACACTAAGAGTGCCATCATTTGCAATCTGACTGCGAGATTTATTTGCGGAATATGACAAACTTACCGCATATCATCTCGATGCGATACACGCTAATAACATAGTCTCTGTAGATAGACTAGAAAGCATAACTGTCCTTGAGCAGATGGCACTAAGCTATCAATGTTTTGAAGGGTAATTTACAAATAAACTACAATTCCCGATGCGCAATGCGTTTATGCCTAAACGCCGCGTCGTCATCAGTCAGGGACAGTTTGGAGTCGCAGACCGCGCATGGCAGCAGTGACGCGCGGCGAATCCTCAAATAGGATTCTCTATCGCTGTAGTACACCTCCCCTTCTCTCTCACACACCGCGAGAGGTACCGACGGAGAGGTAAGGTGTACAGGTAGAAACTAACTGAATTCGGTGCAGTATCCTTAACGCTATTAAATTGCATCTGTCAAAATGGTAACGGTGTCATGAGACCTAGGTTACTGGTTTTGTTTTGAGGTTCTTTCGTAGAATACCGAATCGGCTACTTTTCACTAACGAAACGCCGTATTAGGATTACCCACTCTCTGGCATCATTTACATCAGTCACTGGCTTTCACCCACGTAGTGTAGCAGTTGACTTTGGGGAGAGAAATAATATTGCTTTAGCCAACTGCACAGGCACTCCGTTTGTTCATAACAGAGACACGATTGTTGACAATCTTTTTTCGACGCTCAGTCGACCGTGAATCTTCTGCCTTGCTTGTTCTTAATGGTTGCGCGCATTGTACAAATGTTTAAACGTTTCAGAAGCATTTGTTATGTAATGTTTTACGCTTGTACTTTTTCCTTAGAGCGGTGCCTCCTATACCTGAGCAGTTGCCGGGTGGGGTGAGGCACATACCCAGTTTTATTCGGGTGAGTTATAATTCTAACGTTTCACTTGCGGTGATGGACGTAGAATTATCTAGTACACGATTTGGTAACTTTGAACTAAAATCGACATTTCTAATGTGTTTGCGGTTTTACTGTAACATGCCACCACTCTGTTTGTTTGTATTGATCACTGTTGTTGCTTTTACAGGTATCTACCTGTACCAAGATCATGGTCCAGGTTGTATGTTTTTGAGTTTTTTGTATTCACTACACCGTTAATATGCAGTAGCTTTCTGGTCCTGACGAAAGCTGGGATAGAGTATATCCAAGAGCTGAAACATGTAGACCAGTCTTTAAGAACACAGTTATTTGTTTGAACTGTATAGCACTGTTTAGTTTTAATTTGGCATCAAGGTAGCACCAGAATAAACACATATTTGTACCTTGACAACCAATTTTAAATCACCATTTTTCTATCATTTGCACTGCATACATCACCCACTACTATCACGACTGTGGCCCCCTCGACTCGGAAAGATATCAGTTGACACACTTGGGACATCCACCGAACCAATATCTACATCAATCTGGTAGAAGATGGTTCCTTGGTCAAGTTCCCAGGTTCCCAAATGATGAAGCGAGCCACTTGCTGTGGGTGATGGGAACTTTGCTCACGCATACATACACTTATGGACACATTGTGCACTTAGTTGACACTAGCAAACACCTTGATCAATATTTTTAGAGTGGTTACGTTACAGCTACTAAACTTTCTTTGGACTCTCAGTTCTTCTTTTTTGTATACATGCACTGAGGGGTACCCATGGTACCCCCCCTACATGTCCCTGTACCAGGTGGCAGGCACTGTGCAGTGCCTGAAACACAGTGCAGGGACATGCAGGACAAGCTTGTTTGGACATCACGGCGGTGCTGCTGGCAGCACTGCCTGCCACAATGTTAACCGCCTCTATCCGATTTCCACTGCGGAGCATAATAATTGGACCGGCGGTTTTCCCGCAGTCCTGGCGGGCGGTGTTTTTCCACTACCATGGCGGTCGGAGTGATTTTCGGACAGCCATGCTAATAGACCTCTTAGTGTCTAATAATTTTGCTTTACAGGATCTGGAAATGCCATAATCAAGACATCATGACATCTCAAGTATAAGCGATCTGATTCTTGAACCAAGACTGTTGTCATCTCCTCGGCTATTTTCCGCCTTAGAGAGGCAAAATGAAGAGAAAGCGAAGGCAGAGAGGAGTACAGATATGGAACATGATAACACAGGAGTCAAAGAACCGCAAGAGGAGCGACAGAGAATGAACTCACCCCCAGCTAGGGTGAATGACCCTGTGGAAGGGTCAATACTTTACCTAGAAATTACAGCGTTGTCTAGTGCATCAATGATAGAAGTAACGTGGATCCTACAGAAGACTTTGTTAGGCCTGTTGGATTCTCTTTAATGAATAAGTACATTTTGAAAGATTAAAAAGAACAATTATAAATAATTGTGAGGGAGTTAAAACAAATAAAGGACCATATGCCTTCTATAGTGAGACCGGTTACAGGAGAAGAAATATTATTAAAGAGGGGGAAGGAGGTGGAAGATCAGGTATATAAGGGAAAACAGAGCGGATATATATCCTGAAACCCGATGCCTACAAAAAAATGGGGAGATACAACAAGATGTAAACAATATATACCTATAACAAGGAGACAAGTGAGAAGGGGTTAGAAGGGGTAGATCATAAAACAAAATGAAAAGGAGGATGTGATTACAGTGGAAGGATATAAGGGACCAGTGAAAGACCTAAATAAATATAAGGAACAGAGATTAGTGAATATAGATGTAAAACACATGGAAATAAAGAGAACTCAAGATAAAAAATCAAAGAGAGTGACGCTGAACCCTATAATACAACTCATGAATATGAACGAGTGAGTGGAAAGGCACAGGGAAAAAGGAGAATCTGAAGAGCAAAAGAGGAAAGGGAAAGGGAGGGAAATGGAAGGACCAGAGAGGAAATGGAGAGGGGAGGTTTGGAGAAAAACTTATGAAAAAGAAAGTGAAATGGAGAATGATTTATTGTTATACCTTGAATCGACAAATCACAGAAATGGTGGAAAGAGAGGATGAAAACGAATTCCTTTAAATTGAACTCAACTGCTGCACACCTTCTCTAAAAGTTGAGGTCTGAAAGACATAGTGACAGAAGACCTCAGGCATGTAGGATTTACAGAAAATAGAAGGGACAAGAAGTAACAAAGGTCTTGCAATACTCACGATTCGTAAAGGTAGCATTAATGAGTGCATAACTGGACTTACTTGAAGAAGGAACAGAACAGTCCCAGAACAGGAATTAAGAGATAGGGACATAGGTAAGCAACCCTGCCTTAAAAACCACGTGGGACTGGGAACGAGACAGATCCAATTGATTAAGCAGGCATATGGAAATAAGGGAGATCTACAAATTACGCTGCAAACTTACGAAATGGAGGAGCACAGAGAAGGATTAAAATTAATAAATAGATATAGGCCATTTACATCATTGGAGGTTGACGAAAAAAGCAGTCTAGGCAAAATCTATTAGTAGGCAGGGTTGTTCCACAGCCTGGGCATACTTACTTGCAATATTAATGGTTACAATAGAATATCTAAAATAGATGATTTCAAAAAGCAATCAACTGCTTTAAAATTGTGTGCCTACAAGAAACTTGGCTGTGCGATGAAACCCCTTTGCAGAGAGGGTACGTACAATTGAATATACCAGCTAGGACAAGCCAGTTTGGCCGTCCAGCGGGCTGACAAATAACTATGATATCAAATAAAATTCTGAAAGTTAAATGCAAATGGTTGGTGGCCGGCAGAGTGCACCTTCTGGATCCTAACCCCGATTATGATGGTATAATCATTGTAAATATCTATATGCAGGGAGGGCGATATAAGGAATATAAAGCAGACCTGAGCAAGTTTAAAGAGGAGATCACCGATGCCTATCAGAAGGACCTGGTTTCAGTACTAGGTGACTTTGATCATAAATTATACCCCAGTCGAGTTGATTTAGGATGTAAAGAGATATTGATTGCCTACAATATAAATGTTGACAGCTTCACTGGGGGGGGGGGGGAGTTACTGCGCGAGATAAGGCCTTATGGAATTTTATGGGCTCAATGTACCTAGTCTGTGCTAACAGAAGGATGGAGCCTGATCGGCCAGCTAGCCGCACATTTAAGATAGGCAACCAATTGTGCCCAATAGATTACATCTTTATCCATGCATGGAATGTTGAATTGATAAGAGATTTTGAGGTGATGAGGGTTGAAGGAAGTGATCACTTCCCACTTAGCGCTAAGATAGTTGGAGGAAATAAAAAATCAAGAGATACAATTATCCCAATACAAATTGAGTACCCTAAAAGGTTGACTACTCGTATGACGGAGGAGGGCTTGGAGAAATTGATGTCATTTCAGCAGTGCCAAATATTAGATGACATTCCAAGGATTAGTAAAATAGGTTGGTTCGAAAATGTTACTTTCCAAGTGGTCCAATGTCTAAGAGTGAAGTTAAAAGGGAAAATCTGTCAGGGAGATAGGAATAAGAAAAAAAATAAAGAGAAGAATTGGTTCGGTGAGGAATGTAGGAAATTAAAATCAAATATAAGAAAAGGTAAAAGAAGATTGAAATTGAAGTATGATTCAGATATGGTGATTAGCCTACAAAAATTAAAAAAAAAACGTATAAAATGTTAATAAGAGATCATAAAAGAATATATGAAGAGAAATGCTGGTGGAACCTATTACAGGCAATAGAAACTAAGGATGTAAAAAAGTTTGGAAACTGGTCCAAGAGGGATCCAGGAAGACACAGGCAACTATGCGTAGTGACAGAAGATGATTGGGAACGATATTTGGGTGAAATATATAGCATAGGAGAACAGCAAGTAACTATGGAACACCTAATATGGCCAGAGATGGGGGGGATACCAGGTTGTCATTTTCAGAAAGTAACTTTAAACGCATTATTGCAAATTTAACATTGACTAGAGCAGCTGGCCCTATTAATCTCTCGGCAGTAATTATAAATACCCAATCAAACTGGTGGGCAAAATGTTTTACAAAAATGTTTTTCGGTATTCTGGAGACACGGAAAGGAGCAATCATTAGACCCATCCAGAAACAAGGAGATGTAAAGATTCCCAAAAACTATAGGTTATTTAACATTTTGGATGTGGGAGAAAAGGTATTTTCTAAAGTAATCTTAGAAAAACATAAAAAATGGGTAGAGGTTAACCAAATCATACCCCCAGAATGGGGGGGGGGGGGTTTAAGAAGGGGCATTCTATAATAGACCATTATTTCTCCCTTTAGTCCATCGTGCAGAAGTCGGTGGAGCAGGGGGGTAGGATGTTCAGCTGCTTTATCAATTTCCGGGCAGCATTTGATCTGGTAGACCGTAACCGGTTGTGGGAGATGTTGATAAACATTGACTTCCCTGAGGACCTAATGGTCATTATACAAGAGCTTCATATTAACAATTGGGCACAAGTTATCCTGGACATAGATGGGACTTTGTCAAAGAAGATACCAATTGAAAGCGGGTTAAGACAAGGGTGTGGCTTGGCCCCCTTGCTCTTCTCTTTGTTCACAGCTGACTTACCCGTTATATTAAAGAAGGTACGGGTGCTAGTCCTAAATTAGATGGGAAAGACATTGTTTGCCTACTTAATGCAGACGACCTGCTAATTTTAGATCGAACAAAGACAGGTCTGCAGAGGAAGCTGATTGTGTTTATTGAATATTGTAGTCAGAAAAAACTTGTTGTAAACTTAGACAAAACTAAGGTCTTGAGCTTCGGTAAGAAAAGGAAGAAATTCAGTTGGTGTCTGGGCTCCACTAAGTTGGAAGAAGTGAATGAATATAAATATTTAGGGATATGGTTTGAAAGATCCCTAAAATGGGAAACTCCTCTGAAAGTATTAAGAATAGGAGTGCAGGCCTTAGTTATACCGTCAAGAATAACCTACAGGTTAATTTAAAGAAAACCCAAGTGGTTATATTCAGCAGAAAACGTTATGGAGGTGGTGGCTGGTCATACAACAATTCCAGTCTTGTCGTAGGAAAATCCTATAAATACTTGGGAGTTAACTTTGACTCTAGGGGCACCTTCGTTAAGCATCGTAGTGACATTTTAATGAAAGCCACAGCTCTCCGATTGAACTTCTCGAAACTCTCAAAAAAACTGATGGGTCCGAGTTTGGCCCCAATGATGGAAGTTATGAAAGCTAAAGTAGGCCCCACGTTGTCATATGGTTTTGAAATCTTCAGGGGTAAAATCAGCACAACATTAAATCAACACATGACTAAGATCTATAAAAGTGTTTTTCACATGCCAAAATCTGCCTCCGCTGCACAGATTAGACTAGAACTGGGCCTCCTAAATTATGAAATTTCCAGCGCAGGTGCCTACTTAAATCTGTGTCATAAGCTAAGGCGGGCTGAAGCCGGTTTCTTTGAGTCTTTGCTGTGGTCTGATATTGGCACTAATGATCCAAGTGGGTCCTATAGTAAATTTTTTAATGAATGTCTTCAGCAATTTTCAGCAAGTGACCTTTGGAACCTAAACCCCAGTCAAACAGCTTTTAAAACCAGCATTAAGAAGCGTACCCGCATTCTTTCCCACACCATCGACAAAGCTTCTTTTGCCAAACGCAAGCATGCATGGGCAGTCATTAACTCTTATCAGTTGGCATCACCGTCATCATACCTGCCCTGCACATATTCTTTGTATTTAAAATTGCGATTTATGGCACTTAGACTGGGGGAATGGCACTTGCTGAAACACTTACCTATCTAGCGTTGCTCCTCTAATGATCAACAGTACAGGGGTTGTGGGGCCCCAGTGGAATCTATGGAGCATGTTGCATGCCACTGTCCTGCTCTCCTGACTCAGCGTAGACTAAAATTGAGGCCAGAATGGAACAGACTGGGAGCTCGGACCTGCAGGCAGGCAATTATTGCGGCCTTGAACCCAGAGAATACAGTTTTAAACATAAGTTTTACTATTTTTATTTATCATGTATATCGTAAATTTATCCAGCAAATTCCAGGCCCGGTAACAATACTAAAGAGAGTCACAGGTGTCTAAAACAAAACTGTAGACCTATAAGACTTCATTCTGGTCTCTCCTGTGCTCTCAATGCCTGCAATATCAGGGTTGTGACTCCGATGATTTTCATTGAGACTGCTATTTGAAGACTGTTTTAATGAAATGTTTACATTCTCTGGGTTTCCTTATAATTCTGGGCCCCCATCTTAGACTCTGACAGTAACACGCATTTCTTTGCCACATCATTAACATTCTGCCGCTACATAATTTTAAAATTTGAACTTTTATATAATTCTTGGCCATTTTAACTATCTTTTTTTGTATGTGTGGTGTGTATGTTCTGCTTTTATGATTATATTTTTTAATCAAATAAAATAAAGTATTTTCAGGAGTGCAGGCCTCATTTAGCGGATTGACATTTTTTTATAGGAATTATGGAGAAAGGTCAGATAGACCTGTCTTGAAAGCATATATGGCCATGATACCGCCTCAGTTCCAATATGGAGCCGAAATATTGTATATGAGTGGCAAAAGAGGGTGGGATATTGAAGAGGGTAAATGTATGAAAAATGCAGTATCCCTACCCAGATCATCAATGATTCACGTGTTAAGAATAGAACTGGGCATGGTATCTTGGGAGGTAATGGCACACATGGCATTATTAAGATTTTGGCAACGCCTAGGAAATGGGGAGGAGCAAAAAATAGCAGAATGGTGCAAAAGGGAAATCTTGCAGAGTGATTTGAAATGGGTATATGGGGTCAGGAAAATTTTAGATACTGGGAGTTAAACTGAACCCTCAGGACTTACAAACTGATGTTGCAAGATGAGTATTGGAGATACTAGGGAAAGAAATTTCTTGAGATCAGGATTGCCTGTACCTGGAAGGGGAAAAATTTAACCCTGGGTGGTGAACTCCGCTCCGCTCGCGGAGTTTGCAGAGTTTTCTGCACTCTGTGTTATGTGGAGATCACAGAGTTCTGAGAAACTCTGCTGCGTGTTGCGGAGCGGAGTTTTTTCCCTCACTCGCGTTCATCAATGTCAAGTTGGCGACTGCGAGTGAGGAAAATCAACCTCCCGGCAAGATTTTTCCTCGTTCGCGATCGTCAACATTAAGTTAGCGAGAGTGAGCATAGGAAATTAACATTCCGGTGAGATTTCTCAACGCTGGGGGGTCAGGTTTCACATTGCGAGTGGTCGCTTATGCTCGCGACAGCTCGCCTTGAGACCTGCCGATTCGCATTGAGAAAGCTGCAGCTCGAGTAAAAATCTACTCAAGCAGCAGAAAAGGAAAGCAGGGACCGCTTACACTGTGCATGGCGCCGTTCATAATGATTGCACAGTGCGGATAAGCATCCGGCACTGTGAAATCACTTCCAACGGCATTTTTCGATCGTACTCCGCCGCCTGCAGAGCTCCACGTAGTGCGGCAGAGTTTTTTGTGCACTTTGCGGTGTTCCACGTAGTGCAACTCCGCGAACTCTGCCCTGGGCTAGAAAAAATCTGTGGGTTTTATGATTAAATCATGGAAATCTGACCAACAGTTCCTTTACATAGCTCTGCTATCCAACTGCTACCTTGGAAATGAAGTTTTAAGATTACTAATAGGAATTAATCCTTGCTATATGAATGATGGGATAAAAGAGGTTATAATGGATCCCGAAGGAAATTGCACCAGCAACTTAGGCACGAAATGCGATATTTTGCACATATTATTAGATTGTCTAAAGGAGGCCTGGGCGGTAAATTCCGTTCCGCTCGCGGAATTTGGGTAATTTGGGTAATTTCGTGATCCGCGGAGAACACGGAATTGCCAAAAATTCTGAGATCCGCGACTTCGTGGAATTTTTTGCTTGTTTGCACTTTCAAAATGGGTGTTCCCCGAGCACGTAAACAGCATTCGCGAACAAGAAAAAAGCATTGCGAACGGGCAGGACAAGCAATTCCGCATGTTTGAGGAACTTTTGCGTGCTCGCGGATATTTTTTACCATTTCGCGGATCTATGCATAGCTCGACTAAGCAAATTCCACCCACCCCTAGTCAAAAGGTCCTTGACACACTGAAATTGTTTATCCGACCAATATTTTCAAAATATGGTATTAAGAACCATGCACAGGCAGCAGATTTGCTAAAGTAAATGACCTATTTTGACATAGCGTGTGCACTGGGGAGATTTATGCTTGAAGTTAAAAAAGTTTTTAGTGTTTATAAATTTGGGATTGCATGATTTAATTTTAGGATAACAGAAATTAGATTAGAAATTTAAATAACTATTTATTATGGTTTTTTAATTTTATTGTGTATAAACGCATAATGATATTGTATTATGCAAAGATGGAAATGTTCTTTTTTTTATGTTCAAGGACCGAAGGTCTAAATAAACATTACCTTTGACTTGACTTGACTTGTGTCAAAATCCACAAGGCAAAACAGCTGCAGAGGGAAGAGTCGGAAAACACAGTGATGTGTCAGGTCCGGAGTCCTTAGAGAGGTAATGCAAAAGTTCTGCTGCACACAGGAGAAGTGATGCATCGAATCTGGACTGTAGAGGGAATTGATGTGTCAATTTCAAGATGGTTCTGGTCTGCGGGTGCTGCGTCAGAGATGTGTGGCACACAGGTGTGATGCCTAGAAATCTGAATGCACTGGAGGTCGATGCAGTGGCAGCAAACAGGCTCTGCATCTATTTCTTCAGCCGTGGTCCAACTCTGCATTGCTTCTTTTAGCCACTTAGCAAGGCCTGCGTTGGAGACAGTGTGGTGGTCTCGGACTGTGGAGACCGGTGCGCTGAACTTAGAGTGTGGCAGTTCTTTGGGCACCGAGTTGGTTTCTTAGGCTGCATAGGGCTATGCGTCAGGCTTTTCTCCTGCTTGCCGGTGCAGTGTCAGATATACGGCTGCAAAAAGGGCAAAGAGTCAACTTTGTAGATTTCTTCAGCTCTTTGTAGCTCCTTTCAGCAGAAACAACATCCTAGGGCCCAGAACTGGGGTTGGCACCACAAGGCAGATCAGAACTCCCAGCAGTGGAGTTCAAGGAAGCTGCAGGTGAAGTCTTTGTGTCCCTGAGACTTCTTAACAGGAGGCAAGCTCTATTTCAAGCCCTTGGAGATTCGTCTTAAAACAGGATCCCACAGCATGGCATGAGTTCAATCCTGTCCAGTGCCCATGGACAGAAGCAGCAACTGCAGGCCAACCCAGCAAAACAACACACAGAAAAGGGGCAGTAATCCATTTGGCTGCTCTTCAGCTCTTCTTCTTGGATGGGTCCTCTTAGTCCAGAAGTTATCTAAATGGCTGGGGTTTTAGGGTTAATACTTATATGGCCATTCGCTGTACAGACATATTAATGTAATAGAGAAGCATGGTTGTGTGGTCCTGATTCTAGAAGGTGGTTGGATGTAATAAATGCCCACACCAAAACGTGTGTTGACTGTTCTTGGAAAATTGATCCCAGCTCACAATGCCGCAACAGATAAAAATTAACTTTGTTTCTTTGTTGTTCTTTATTTAGTGTATGTGTAGAATGCTGGGACACGGTGTGAATGTAATGTATGATAGAGATGGACCTGGAATGAGTGCATGAACGAGTGGTGTGAGATGTGGGGGTCACGTTAAGGTTTTGTAAAAGGTAAGTTATTTTTTCATTTAAAAAAATAGGATCTTCTCGGAGTACACATAAGGAAATGTTGAAATGTACATGCAAACATTTGTATACGTTGTGCTTACTAGGACCAATGAATATGACAACAAATATGAGAGATGACTAAATACCAATAGTAAAAAGATTCTGAATGTGTAGCACAAATTTATTTGCTGAATAGAACGAATTAGCATGTGTGAGCTATATTAGAAGAAATACAGGTCAAGTGGGAATATTCTAATATTTGGCAAGCCAATAAATGCCTTTGCAGACTGCTGCTTGAAAAGCCTAGGGACAATGAGACATTTGCAATATGTAGAAGGGATTGTAAAGGAGCAATATGTAACAGGAAATTGACGAATGTGACTTGGAATAAATTGGGCATCTCCTGCAGCACAAGAAGCACTGGCCTGTTTTGTCACACTGTTAATGATAATAAACTATTTAATACCCGTAAAAATTGTGTGTTTGCCGATATCAGCCAAAATCACTGGGTGGCCCATTTTAATAAATTTACTGTTTGCCCACCAGAAGACAATGATGTTATATAGTTGTTGGTTCCAACATTCCCCCTCAATATTGAATTTTCTTTGGAAGAGGTGGCTGAAGCTATTCGTGCCAGCACAGTGAGTAAAGCCCCAGATCAAGTTTGGGTGCTCTTGAACCTGTATAACCTTGAGGTGGATATATGGGCTCAGCTAACGTACAGCAATGCCAAAATAGCTTTCAAAACTGGCCTTCCAGAGTGTAGGCATTCAGTCATTATAATTCCCTGTCTTTAAAAAAGCCAATTTTTACCAGTTGATATAGGTCGACCTCCCTATTAGACTCCACTGTAAAAGTCATAGGTAGGGTAATCCTTAACAGAATATATCTTGGGCGACTGAACTATATCACCTCATGTGTGCTGGATGGATTTAGGCCCTGATTGGGCACAATGGAACAGTGCCTTAACCTGCAACTCCTAATATGCAAGTACACAATTGCTAAATACAATCCTGTTTGCTTAGCCTTGACAGATCTCTTCTGTGCATTTGACAGTGTAGTCAGATCTAAATTATAGACCATATTAGAGCCCATAGGAATCCATAGTGGTCTGGTTGTTTTTTCGCAAGCTGTTCATTTTGATCTTAAACCCTGTGCCAGATACGGAGAAAATGGAAAACGTTAAGAGTGTTTTAGTTTGGGATCAAGGAGCCTGGCAGGGCTCTGTCCTAGAGTCCATTTAATTTTTATTATACATCAATGGGCTCATAGACTCTCTCATAGTTAGCAAGGGCTGGGACATGCCAACTGTGAAGGGCTGTGCCTTCCCTGTCCTATTATATGTCAACAATTCCATATTAATCTCTAGAACATCCAACGGGCTCTAAACCCTCTTAGTCTGCTTCATGGATGAATTGGGCCTGGCCACCAATTTAAGCAAAACCTTTTTAATTGCCTGTGGCCCTAAGAATCTCAGGTTACGTTGCGTTGCACTGCATGGCACCCCAATTGCAAGAATACAGTGATTTCCCTACTTGGGGGTTACCTTTGATTTTAAGGCTTCCTGGATGCCTTATCTGTTGTAGAGAAGGCTGAAATATTGTAACCATGTTGTTTTTTAAAATTCAACCTGGCCTCCAAACTTGGTAAAAATACCATAGCCTCCTTACTGAAATTTTTAAAAGAAAATGCTTACCTAATGAAACTGAAGGTTCTTGTGCATGGGACTACAAGTCTGTTAAACTCTTACAGGGTGAGGAATCAGGTGTATCCTGGGTCTCCCAGTTAGATCACCAATTATGCAGTGCATGAGGAACTTAAGTTTTCCCATTTTGAGGACCATATTAACTTGGCCACTTTAATGTTGTGGTGCTCCATTTGGGGCAATCCTGTGGCTACCTTTAAGTTGGAGATCAAAATAGACTGTCCTGTGATAGGGGTCTCCGGATCCCATTGTTATGCTACATACAGGATGCTTGTAACAAGTCAGGTAGGCCACCGTTATTCTTGAATCCGGATAACTTATCTTCAATGGACAAACTCTGGATTAAAATACATTTTATGGATGTCAGGCAATGGGAAACAGAGGTGACTGAGCATTGGAAACTCACTGATAATGACTATATATTGGTACAAACAGTGCAAAGGTAGGATCCGCTCCTTGACATGGTGACTATGGGACAAGATGCTCCCGAATAAATTTAGGTTTGCAACCATCAGAAGCCAGCTCTGCTTTCCCCTGGGCTAGTTTGATCCATCAGATATTCTTATTTGTCCTTGCCATGAGCCCTCTTTGCAAACTCAGGAGCACTTTGTATTTTTTATTTTTTATTTTTTTGCAAATTGTTTTGTATTTGTATTAAAAACTTTTTTAATCCTGTTACTTAGGACTGCCTGGTTGACCAGATGTGTCCCTGCATGAATATATTCACAGATGCTTCACTTCCCCTATGTTTGTGTTTATTTCAACATTTCTTAAATTTCAGCATTTTAAACTTTTGGATACTTTCTTGAATATGTTTCAGTTCAATGTGTTTTTGCTATTTAATGAATTATTTTATATCGATGATATTCATCATGTGCTTTTACGACTATTCCTATTAATGGTTGAATAAAGCTTATTGATGCTTAATTGATTGAAGTATAGGTGATCTTTACTTAAATTCCACATATCTATACCTCGAAAATATATAAATCTTCAAGGTAGGTAGTTGTGGAGTTAAGCATGGTAAATCTATACTTGCCAATATGCACTTACCTTATCACTTTTTTGATCTTGATATTTTGGCCAGAATGTTTTTTTAATATGATGTTTCTATAGTTCACATTTTGAGATACAACCGGGCGGGAGGTGTGGCCATATAGAGGGAGCACTGTTTGTTGGAGCAAGTTAGTGCCTGGGCCCTCTATGACTGCCACCAATTCCATGTGTAGGGCCAAAAGACAAAATACAGTATAAAAGTATGGATTCTTTACAAACAAGGTAGAATCCAAGATCTATGTAAGAGTTTGCAGCAAATATTATTGTTCACCGTGTAAATGTGTCTCTTCACTGGGTTGACACGCAAAGAGTGCGGAAACCTCAGCGTAATATAATGTAGTATTCCAGACCATGCAAAGTCAAACCTATCCGCTTGGCAATGCTTGTTTAGATCAGTCACTGCTTTTTTTGTCCATCAGTTTTGATGGTTCCCTCATTGGCGAAAATATCTTATGTATACATTTGACCCTCCTCTTATATCGCGAGCTGTCCTTCTAGGAGCGGATTCGATAAACATGGGGATGTATGGCCTGGTCTTTAATAGAGCAACAGCAGAGGCAAACGTGAGTCAGAAAGTCTCAGGACTCTGGTTTGAAAATTTAGAAATTATGTTCCATCCAGTCTGAGGCTTAAACTACTAAAAATGACTTGAAAGGAGTTAATTGGCTCCTGTCGTCTACGTCACCGTTTTCCTTGTAATTGACTCAGCTAAGAGTGGCTTGTTTTGGGTCTGATTTGAAGTATTAGCGATGCACTTTAGGATCAGGTTAATACGACTTGAGGGTCTGGGCAAAAGGCTGCAAAGACACAATAGGAAAGACCCTTAAGGGACATAAAACGCTCATTACGCTTCATGTTTAATGGAGTGAGTTGCAGGCAGACGTCAGCGCGAGAACACATTCTGACAGCCGCTCCTCGAAGGCCCACCATTGACTCCTAATGGCATCCAATCGATCTTTGATGACGATCACATTGACTCGTTCCTATGGTATTTTGAAGCTAAAGTGGGAAGAACAAATTATTAATGGAATCTGGCTGCATCGTCGTTTCTGACAACATTGAATGTGGAATATGGCCGAGCTTCTGTCTCGAAGGAAAATGATCTATATAAAAAAATGCATTTCCTCGTACGTGGTTTTTTAACTGACAATTTTGGTTTGAGAACTAACTTCTATAATAATTCAAATGTTCTAGTCGTGCATCAACATTCTCTGAGAGGAGAAGTTCCATTCATCACATTTTTGTATTATAAAATATCCCACCACACAGTCTTATAAACAATTTTTCTAACTATAACGACTGAAAATTAACTCTTTTTAGCAACCATCTTTTCCTTCCTTGCTATTCTCTGACATATTTCAAGTGGAAGAGAGGCACGTGACTGAACGGGGCATGTTCTTCAAGTATGCCATGCACCCCAGCTCCACGCTCTCAGAACGAGCTGAGCAAGATTTGGGGTAAACCCAGATGCCTACAAGAGTTGGGTGTTAGGCAATCTCTCACACTGCACAAGGGTGACTTGAACATGATTTTCAGCCATTGACAGCTACTCAGCTTGGTAGGTTCTCAAAGGGTTTGAGTACCATATACAATTGAATGCATGATGGAGAAATCACCTGTCTCAAATAGATGGGTTTTGAGATTCAAATTCGGATCACACAAACGGTTCTTGAACATTTCTCTTCACAATCTTTTCAATTAAATTATACAAAATAATGAACTTCAACCCCCCCCCCCTCCCAACTCTTATTGTAACACAAATATCCTAAACAGTATTTAAAAGGCCTGTTGGCTGTAAAGTTGTAAATTCATTCCAAGTTTATTCTAATTCAATTCAGCAGATTTTGCCATAGTAAAGCTCCTATGTCAATTAAAATGGGAAATGCCACATTTAGAACGCCCCACATAACTTTGTTCCCTCTTGACAGATCAACATGAAATTTGTAATTAAAGATGTAAATATGTGTTCCTTGAAAAAATTCTATGAAGGCTAGTGGAGATTGATGAACATGTTATTGTTGACTTCAGATTAAAACCTAAAAAGACATAAAGGTCACACGCTATGGTACTACCTTAACCTGCAGCAAATGACAAAGCTCAAAATCACAGAACAATCTCTCATTTATTTAGGGGGTCCTTTTTATAGTGCAACATGTAACCGAATGTGGAGCACTTTAAGAATTACAGTTACAGAGGAGGTATGCAGCAAACCTTTATTAATCCTGGTTTGTAAAATGCACATGGGGCATAATAATGAGAGTCGCCCGTCATGGAGAAGCACTTTAAATGCAAATTCCCATTATTCATGAAAAGGTGATAAGTGGGATTATGGTTAAATGATGTGGATAGTGGGTCTTATTTAAATACTGGGACTCGTCCACACGGTCTTACAGTTTAAGAAAGTCACCTCAGTTTTACAACACATGTCTGGTCACCTTTAACTAGCTCTCACCTAAAAGTGAGCATTGATGGAGCAGGTGTGGATAACCATGTGTTAAGGATTTGCAACAGACTCATTTTCCCCCAGGTAGGTGGATGAGGGGTATGTTGTGGAAAAATATTTTGGGTGCTCACAGAAACATCCTTGCTTGTTTTTTTTCAGTTTTATGTCTGCTATTCAGGCCAATGGCATAGATTACACACAGTAATTTATATGCGTTTTCATACATGGTAAGTGCCTACATTGTGAATGAACACTGTCTACCTACCCTGCACACTTAAGAGATTCTTAAGTTACTTCTCATTGTTTTGCCTTGTTTTATGATTTGCAGGGTAAGACTTCACTGTTCTATAGAATACCGATAATTAATTTTCATTGTTATTTTTTTCTCTTCATGCTTTCATTGTTTTTACCATTTTTTTAAATGACTGTATATCACATTTACATTCCTATAAAGAGTACAGCCAAAAACAGTTGAGTCTAATGCTTCCCCATATGGCATCAGTTTTATATGTAGGCACAATCATAAGCTTTCAATGTACATCATCATCTGCTGTTCATCCCCCAGAACGAAAGCTCAAAGTTCCCTCACCACTGTGGTCAATGCTGATGCATTACCATGCAGTGCACACGTTCTATGTAGCTCTAGCATTACGTCTTTCTGTTACAAGAAATACATTTTTTTTTTATTAAATTGTCATATCCTTATTACCACCTGGGTTGTTTTGATAGAGAATGCCCACTTCAATTAAACTGAAAAATGTCTTCGATGTCCTGCCAGTTTTTTTTATTCATTGCAAGATAGATACTACATGTGCTACTTTCGATTTGCAGATATATTTTACATTATTAATTTAAATTGAATTGTAAATATTAAATTATTCATATTTTGTTAGACCTGGAATCCTCAGAGTGGTTTTCCCTGACTTGTTGCCTCTACCTCCTGTATTTTTGACGCTGTGCTGGATTTGGTTTTGCTGGCTTAGATGCTTTGGGCACTTTGCCACTGCTGATCAGTTTCAAAGTGCAAGTGCTCCCTGTATAAATTGGTATTTTGATTGGTTCTCCCTGACTGGCCTATTTGTTTTACCAGTAGGTCCCTAGTAAAGTGCACTGAGTGTGCCAGAGCTGGTAAATTAAATGCTACTAGTGGGCCTACAGCACTGATTGTGCCACCCACATGGGCAGCCCTGAAAAGATGTTGAAGGCCTGCCAACGCGGTGCCTGTGCGCGGTTTGTTAAATGCCATGTCGGCTTGGCAAGTGCACCCACTTGCAAGGTCCTAACCTTCCCTTTTCTTACATATAGGGTACCCCTATGGTAGGTGTGTAACATGTCCTGATAGTGAAATACTGCCACTTTCGTTCTTCACTATTGAAAGGCTATCTTGCATCATAGGACAGAATGGGGAATGCTTTGTAACATTTTACAAGCATATCTTCCCATAGGGACAAGATGGAAAAATGGAGTTTGGTATCCTTGAACTAAGGATTTAATAACACATCTTTTAGTAAAAATGATTTTTAAATTGTGTGTTTGAAAATAGCACTTTTAGAAAGTGACTATTTTCTTGTTCAACCATCCTGTGTGCCTTTGCCTGTTTGTGGATTGACTGTCTGGTTTCAGTGTGACAGAGACAGAGGATGTGCATTCCCTGTAGACAGCCTCTGGGGGGTTTGAGGTGAGCCTGGCCCTTCCTGGATGACTCAGCCCTGAGCTGAATAGAACCTGGCTGCATATAGAGTGGTGGTTGGAGATTTACCCTGCACCTGAAGGGAGCCTGTCTCCCTTGCACAATGCTGGCTCCACCTCCTATGGTCATGCTGCACCAGTGACGGCAGAACTGGTTTGAACTGGGCTCAGAGAGAACAAAGACATTTTGGGGTATAAGTATTAGACCTAAAACCCCAAAACTTGAGATCATTCCTGGAATTCAAGAAAAACCTTTGCCAATGAGAAGAGCTGGAGAGACTGAGGAGAAGTACTGCCCTTGCTGTGTGTATGGGGTCGGCTTGCAGTTGCTGTTTCTGCCAAGGAAAGGAGAAGGACTTTGCTGTGTGTTGTGTCCCCTGCTTGAAGGAGATCTCCAAGGGCCTGACGTGTGCTGGCCTCCAGTTCTGAAGACCCAGGGACACAAAGACTCTGCTGCTGTGAGTTCTAGCCTGCCAAGTTGTGCCTGTGCCAGTTTTGGGCATCTGGAGGTTGTTGCTGCTGTTTGGGAGTTGGAAGAAAGAAGAAACTCAAAGACCTATAGAAATCGGTGCATCGCTCTTCTTGCGGCAGTTTTCCCCACGCATCTCCACCGCACAAGAAGAATTTCCATGCATCGTCGCACCATTGCTTAAACCGCCGCAGCGCCTGTCGCTTCTGCAAGAATCGAAGCATCAATGAATTGCAGCTAAAGAGGACTGACGCAGCACCGCTCAACGCCGCCGCATCGATCACCGATGCATCCCTGATTTCCACGCATCGTACCTGTGCGGCAAGTTTGGCAGACGCATCACATGTGGACCGGAACCGTCACAAAGAATCGACACATCACTCACCATACAGACCGAATTTGGCACAACCCCTCCTCTACGTGCAGCGGGACTGTCACATCGCCTCCCCAAGGTCTCAGGAGTGTTGCATCTCTTTCTTTTCCGACTCTGCGCTGTTTGGCTTTTGGAACTTAGACGCATCTACAGGTACCTTGGTGAAAAATCACGCATCCATAGTTTTCTATGGTATAAGTTCTTGAAACTTTTTTAAAGTCATTTTTTTAACTGTCTATGTTGGGTTTTTGCTCTTTTGATCTTGTTTAGTTTAGATAAACTGGTGTGGTGTCCTTCTGTGGTGTTTTCACTGTGTTACTCTGAGTGTTGGTATAAATACTTTACACTTTGCCTTCGGGATAAGCCTGTCTGTTCTTGCCAAGCTACCAAGGGGGTGAGCAGGGGTTATCTAGAGTGTGTGTCCCCCTTACCCTGACTAGAAGCAAGGGTCCCCATTTGGACAAAGGTACCTACCTCTGTCAACTAGAGACCCCAATTTCTAGTATATTTATAAGCATTTTCTAAAATGTAATTGCAATACTCTACAAAAGATGCTAAAAACAATGTACAAAGATGATGCAATAGGAAACATGTATTGGTAAATTACAGTATATGAATGGATAAGCGAAGTACTGTAGTGCAGAAAATGTGCTTGTGTTACAATGTGATTGGAGGTGATAGCGACCCTCACTCAGACTGGCCGTATCAGGAAGAAAACAATGCAAAATACAACAAGAAAAATGTAAATTATAACCAGTGTGGGGCATATTTACAAGCACCTTGCGCCTCCTTGTGCCGCCATTGCGTCACTTCTTTTGGCGCAACAACGGCGCAAACAATGCAGCTAATTTACAACATGATGCATCTAGGGAGATGCGTCACGTTGTAAAATCCTGAATCACATTATACCTGCACCAGGTATAATGTATGCAGGCTAGGCGTTCTCACACAAAAAGCCATGTAGAACTGATGCAGTGAAATGTACAACGTTTCACTGTGTCACTCTATGCCTTCACTGCATCAAAATCCCTACCCCTGCTCAGACCAGATGTAAGGAATGATGCAGGGCTTTTTGTATGGGGCTCACCTATCTGTTGTGGCACATTGATGGAGTTGCTTCACTTTCATGAGCGATTCCAGGGATGCCTCACTTTTGTGCCAACAGATGGGTAAGTATTTCTGACGCATCTGTTAATCCTTGCGCCATGGAGCACTGTACTGTAAATGCAGGGCATTAATGGCGCTGCGAGGACATTTGGCACTGGCGCAAGATGCTGACGCATCTATGCAGATGCTTCAGTTCCTTGTAAATCTGCCCCTGTGTTTTCACTAGTACTGATCCCTCCAATACTGTCCTGTCTGGGTTCGGGAATGCCAATCCAAAGTTAGGCAATATGTTGTAAAGAGGTCCATAGTAAGTTACCACCAGATGCCCATTCATGTACTTTTCCAGAATGCATTATTATAGGTGTGAGCTTAGGGACATTTCCCAGGAACTACAATGTTCTTCCTCCATTTCACTTTTAGGTGTGCAGTTACTTTTTTTTGCTAAATACATTTTATTAAGTAAGAACGAATAAGGTAAGCAGCAAAAACAGTAATAAAGTTACATTCAGTCCCAGTCTCTCACCACCCATCATAAATCAAACCACATAATGTGGCAAGGAATCTAATGTTGAGGGCAAACCATAGTGCTTCTACCATTCACCCCAAAGTTTGGAACATTTTGCAGGACATCCCCGGGCAATATACATTGGCTCCTCCTGTTTTGCACACCAGTCCATACCAGCACACCATTGCTTCAATTTCGGTGGAGTAGGTTGTTTCCAAGATTGGGCTATGTCCCTCTTGGCCACCAGAGGCGCCAGTCCAATTATAGCTCTTCCTCCCTGATATCCCCCCAATTCGTCCATTATACCCAGTAGTGTCACATTTGGAATCAGTTGGACAGAGGTTTCTTCGACAGCCAAGAGGGTTGCTCCAACCTGGGACCAGCAGGGGTAAATTTGTGGCCATTACCGTACCATGTGAAAGAAATCAGTCACCTGGGACTGGCAGCGGGCACATTTATGGTCAGTAAGGATTTTCACATAGCCCAATCTATGGGGACTCATATAGGCTTGTTGAAGGTAATGCAGCTGGATCAACAACATCCAGGCTGAGACCGCTAAATCTCTGGGAGCCATACAACCCTCCCGCCATTCAACCTCCTCCAGATCCCCAATCCATCCCTCCCATTTCTGTCAAAGTGACTCCAGTGTCTCTGGTGGTTACCCACAAGAGGCCGATATAGTTGGGAGATACCACCTTTACACAGCTTCCCCGTCATTAATTGGTTCTCGGGGTTAAAGTCTTGGTGCTCACTTAGACTATCACTGAAAGACACAAGGCCATGGCACACTTGTAAAAATTGATGAAATTGAGAATGGCAGAGAGACAACCGGCTTTAAAGATCAGCAAAAGACTACATGGTGGATCCGTGCCATGCGTCTGCCAACATTGTGATTCCAATTAAATCCCAATGATGCAACACCTTAAGACGCGTCAGTTGTTCTAACCAGTGACCCCTCGACAGGGTAGTCTGTCCAGTTAGGCAACTATTCCAGCCCATAGAGCGAAGAGCCCCCACCATATCAAAAAGACTACTCCAGTGATTTACGGAATAGAAATGGGGAGTGGTCGACCATACAAATAGTGCATCACTCCATCAAGACCAATGCCACATAGTTCCAGCTGGTATGATGGATCATCCCAACCATCTGTCAACCAATCACTTATAACCAAAAGATGAAATGCCCAATATTACAGGTGGCTTTCCACTGCCCCAGCACTCCCTCGTAATTCAAATGGTGGCATCTGTCTTGAGCAATATGGGGAGGATGGCCATGTCAGAGGAAGTAGCAAAATAATTCTACTACTTCTGTAAACCAGGTGTTCGTAATGTGGAGTGGGAAGTTCTGTAGTATGTATAAGAAGCGGGGTAACATCACCACCTTTATTAATGCGACTCTACCTAAATGCTTCAATGGGAGGTCCCACCATGCTGTCAGGCTTTCCTTAGCACTTCGCCAGAGAGGTGTCAGATTGAGGTCCCAAGGTCCGGTACAGTCACAACATGCACTCCGAAATATTTGACGCTGTGTGCCAATAGGGATGCCCGCCCTCCAATCACTCGATGCCCACCCTCCAATCACTCGATGCGCTGTCCCCCTTCAGAGACATGAGAAGTGATATCTCTTTGTTGATGTGCAGGCCAGAGGCCTCCTCAAAGAGATAAAGAGCTTGAGGATGCATGGTCCAAGACCGCTGGATCGATGAGCTATAGGAGGCCATCTTCTGCGTATAGCGCAATTCTGTCTGCAAAGCCCCCTGCCCACCCCCAGCCCCTGAGCTGTGCATCACACCAAATTAAACTTGCCAAGGCCTCAATGGCCAGAGCAAAGAGTAACAGGGATAGGGGAGAGCCCTGCCAGGTACCCAGCTCATTTGAAAATGGGCGGGACAGCACTCCGTCCATCCTGACCTGAGCCATCAGATGAGAGTTGAGAAGAAATGTCATAGCACAGAAGCAGGCCCCGAAGCTCATTCGGCGTAACACTACTGTAAGATAGTCCCAGTCAACCGTGTTGAAAGCTTTTTCGAAATTGATATAAAACAAGGCTACATCTCCCAAGAGTTCTCCAACGTGAGCAAGAGCTATTTGCAAGCGGTCTATGCAATGGTTGGTACTGTGGTTTGGTATAAAGCCACATTGGACAGGGTGTATTAGGGAGGTGAGGGCCAATTGGAGCCTAGTGGAAAGGATTTTATGCATAGATTTTAATATCCACGTTTATCAAGGAAATGGGGTGGTAGCCGCTAGGTCCAGCTCCTTGGGAATATAGCTTCTGTACAGAGCTGGAACAGGCGGGGGCAAGAACTTTGTGAAATGTGGATTGATTTTCAAGGTGGAAACCATTCAGGCCAGGAGTCTTCGCAGATTTCAAGTCTCAATAGCAGTATGAATCTCGTCCTCTGTAATTGGTTCCCCTAAGGACTTTCGTTGGGCCTGAATCAGTGAACGAAGTGGTATGTCATCGAGGAGCAGTTTTGGGTCATGGGCTGCGAGCATAGAGCCACCTATACTTGGTAGCGAACACTGCTGTGATCTAAGTGGCTGTAGAGACCATAGATCCTGTTGCATCTCTCACTACAGGAATAAATCATGAGGCAATGTCCGGATCCGCCTGTTGATACAGGAGTTCACCGTTTTTGTTGCCGGGTTCATAGATGCAGTGGGTAGTTGTACGCCAACAGCAGCAGGCTTTTTGAGAAACCAGTTGTCGTAACAAAGCTCTACCTATGTTGTCAGGCTAGCGTTTCAGTGGCCGCAAGGGCTATCGCGGCTTCATTGTTAAGTATGCGAGTCTCTAAGTCTACAATATCTTGTTGCCTGTCTTTCTCTTTGTGCTTGAGGTAACTCTTCGCCTGCCCCTGACCTGTCGGTTTACTTGCCGCTCAGAGAGTATGAAAGGTGTGCAGTTACTTTGTTAACAAATTTTGCATAGACTATTATGTAGGGTTTACCATCATGGATATAAAAACTGTTTTTTCTCCCTTTTGTTTGTATGATAAATGCTTAATATTTTTTTTACACTGCAAGCAGTTTTGTGTCTTGTAGGTAATGTGGGCTGCTACAATTAATTGCATTGCTCATCTTAAGAATTGTGTTAGGGCCAGATGTGATTATTCCTCTTATCACATTCCTTCCTAAAGGATTTTTTTTGTGATCCTTGCCCTGGTCGGTTTCAGACTTGCCCAGCTCCAGAAATGATTTAGGGTCATTCGGCCCACCCTAGGCCAACCTTACAGAGAGAGGCCTACTCAACTGGAGTTCCATTTATCTAACTAGTCACTGCATAGTGCCAACCACTTGCAAGTCTTGACAACCTTCCGACCACAAGTACGAGGCAGAATATGCAGATCATGAATTGTATGAGGCAGAATATGCAAATCATGAGGCATGTAGCCGGTGTTTCTGTGTGACTATTCTAGGTGGTTGTAATGAGATGTGGCTTAATGAAGTGAGTTTTCATCTTCTATAGGGTATGGACAAGAAAGAGAGCCTGGCAGATGGGGACTTTGGGGCAGAGTTATTTTTATTTTGTAGTGCAAAGCGGTGCAGCAACCAAAGTTGCTGCCTTGCATAGTGCAAGGAGGAAAAAGCAGCACAGAGTCATATTTATTTTTTAAAAAATGGCCGGCTGGTGCAATCATCCCCTGTGCTGGCGCACTATAAAGGCTGCCTAAATTCACACACAACCTTTACACTATGGTGGAGAAGTGTGTATGTGCTGCCTAGCATATGCTTTGAACTAAAACCATGCCTTTCCACTACAAACTCCTATGGCTAGTTCAATTCTAAAACATTCCACACAATGTGCGTGTGTTGTACAATGCAGCACACATGCAATGTGTGGAATGTTTGGAGAAATTAAACTCTTCTCCTTGCTAGCACCTACTTCAAGAAAGCATTCATATGGATGCCAATTCCGGTCTGACTATCTTTGTAAATCAGGCTTTTAATCATAAAACTATGGGTTTTTGCACTGGTCAGCCAAGGTAACACCTAACTAATGCCTCTTTGATAAGAGGTTTCGCAAAGCAGCACAAAGCATTGTTTGCACTGAGAAAATTGTAATTGTTAAGCTCAAAATAACTCTTGCCTGGAAAGTAAATACCCCCTTAACATTTTGTGTCACTTTGTGTCATTTTGCATGACTTTCTACCACTGCAAAGTTCTTGTAAATATCGCCCCTCATACTTTGTCTCCTCTTTCCAGCATTTCTTGATACTTGCAGTACTGCTGCTGAATGTCCTGCTTACTCCACCAGAGGTCTAAATCAGGTCATCAGGCATAAGGAAAATTCCACAACTAAGTTTCATAATTTGTTCACTGTCTAGGTTCATGAACCACATGAGCAAAGATGTAAACCAAGGTGAACACCATTGAACATCTGAACCCTTCAGACATTATGGAATCCATTTTATTTCAGTTTACATTTTGTGACACCCAATAGGGACAAGCCTGCAGAAGGGGCGTAGGCCATTGGCCTTTGAGTGAGCTTGGACTGTCTGTACTTTTGCTGTAACTGCAAGGCCTTGAGCAATGACCAAGTAACAAGTGAATGTGACAAGCTGCTACTGTGCTTCTCTTGCTGATTTCATATATAACGATTGGTTAAATGAGTAGAAACTCCAATTGTTTCATTGGCTATGTTTAATTTGTGCAATATATATTGCAATCTATAAAAAACAATATTAACTTCTGTATTTTCAGTGAGACCACATGGCACCTAGCTCCTCAGCAGCTGTTGAATATTGATACAGTAGAAATCTCACTGCCTCATGTCTTTTATTATTTTTACACTTCACAACATTATTGTAGTGTGACATGATAACCCTGTCCTATTGAAATTCAATTTGCAACACCAACTCTCTCTCCACCCTGAGCTTATTACACTTAATCACCAATATATTCCCTAAGCAAGTTCAAGGAAGTTTGCCGAGTAATTCAATATACCCAGAACTTCAAAAGTTGTTGAAGAGTTTTACATTTGAGCCTATGCCTATTTCTGCAATTCAAGTTTTATAATTTACAAATAACGAGTTTCAGAGCATTTCCATGGACACACCACTGTACTTCATTTCACTTTAGATTAGAACTGTAGATTGCTCATTGGCGTATTTGAGCTGGCAGTGCTATTTTCAAAGAGAATATGAATTTCATAAGTGGTTCAATACTGCTCCCTTCTGCTGATTACCAGGAAATACATTTCCATTCACTTTCTTTTAGGTTATGAAGAACATAAAATATATCACATTTATTTAGGGTGAACATCCGTTTGCATCAGAAGAGAAGAGACAGGCATGTTACTAATGCTTTGAATTATAGATGTATTAAAGTGAATAACAGGGATGTTGAAGCTTGAGATGTCTGTGATGTCACTCAGAATCGGGAGGTGGCATTCATCCTGGTTATTCACTTTTAATGGTCTATAATTTTACTTTATGTATCCCCCTACCCCAAATCATTTGTACCTACATTCAACTGCTACACAAGGGCAGAGGAGTAATGGGGGACGCAAACAGAAAATTGCTTTTCCGTCCTGGGTCAATTGTTTTGTTTTGGATGTTATATGAAACATAAAGACAGTATTCTGCAAGATATCTGTGACAGACACTCAAATATGACCCACATGAAAAATAATGAAAAAGAAAACTGGTATTTAAAACAAACTGTTTAATAATTATTCACGGTCATCTGGGCAAGACTCTGCAGAACAGAGCTGGCTCTTTCAGAGGGCATCTGAAAGGCTGGGGCCCTGGGCCAGAGACGACTTTGCCCATACCTTAAAACGTCTCTGCCATTTCCCACCTCCACCACCCTCTATGCTTTCCCTTTAGTTCCCCTGTCAAAGCTGTGCCTTGTCCTCTTCATCAGAGAAGAGACTAGCCTTAGAGTGGCTGGGTCGCAGAGAGCCTCATGAAAGTACCCTCCGATTTATTTGTGATGTAGCAACAGTAGGGAACGAGAAGGTATAAGCTATCAGAATTGTACGTGCACAGCTTAGATGCTTGTGTCAATATATTTTGACGGGTTTGTTGAAGTTGTTCCGTGCTCCTGGGTGTCACTTCTCTGAACAAGGAGTGCGTTGATTCAGTATTATGGTTGCACACCCTAAGAGACTGGGTGTGTCCCCTGGGCACTGGTATCTCAATGTTTGTTCTGCAACAGTAGGGAACAACATTTGTTTCCCACTGTTGCCATGTCATACCAGTGGATATCCAGATTTAGAATCTGGTATTCACAATAGTAGCCCTTGCTGTGAGCCACACATTATGAACTCATTCACTCTTTTCTAAGATATTCAAATATTTTCCCAACTTAACCCCTTGAGTGCCCCGCCCTTTCCCCGCCCTGTGCCGGCCCTTTCATTAGCGGGCGGGGTTCATGACGAGATAGTCTGGTCATGGGCACAGCGCAACCGCGGCATTGCTATTAGGTCCATGGCACTTTAACTTTGTAAAATTGCACTTTTTGATATTGCAACCTAATAGTAATGCACCAAACTGCCTTTTTTCTATTAAATGACTAGCTTTACAATGGTATACAACATAGCTGCTGCACAATCTGCGGTCTATTCACCAAAGCATTTTTTAATACTTACAGTAGTATTCCTATAGTGTACTTTCTGTATTCACAAATGCTCTTCAGAAAGGTCCAGCAGATATCTCCACCCATATCTCTCCTATATATTATGGGGCCGATTCCAATCCTGGAAAAAGGCTGTACGAATCGTTCTACGGAGCGTTTTCTCCGTACGTCTCGTACCCGGTAAACTTTCCGTACAACCTAGGAAGTGCAATTCGTACAGAAAGCCTATTTCCGTTTGTTTCGTACAAAAGACCGTACGGGTAAAAAAAAACAATGATTCTGATCTGGAACAGCTCGTACGCGACATCCGGACGTATTCAAGCAGCGGTTTCTGGCCCAGCAAGTACGATTCGTCCCTACGTCACTCCGTACGGCTCTTTTTTTACGGGAGCCAAACACAGCCGGAAAAGCAGAGTCCTACGTGAACCGCTATGCAACGGAGCCCCGGTACGGGACGTACACGCCATGAACCCCATCATACGTGTCATCCCGGTCCTCCTAGCCTACGACCTGGTGCACCGGACCCGATGCACATGCCGCAGAAGGTGAGAACAACACCCAGGAGCCAGGGTGGGGGTGAGGGGCAGAAAACATACCCCATACCCAAATTCAAACCTATAATATGGAGCTCATACATTACCACCAGGGTCTGGTCACTTGGGGGGGGGGGGTGTCCAGCAACCCCTGCGTACCGCAACAATGGAAGTGGATGTGTACGGTGCATTGCACACGTACCCCTACGGCACCAGTACAATAGTGATACGGACCGTACACACACAATGAAAGCGTGGGTATGGTGCGTTTCACACGTACCCCTACGGCACCAGTACAATAGTGATACGGACCATACACACGCAATGAATGCGTGGGTACAGTGCATTTCACACGTACCCCTACGGCACCAGTAGAACAGTGATACGGACCATACACACGCAATGAATGCGTGGGTACGGTGCATTTCACACGGACCCCTAAGGCACCAGTACAATAGTGATACGGACTGTACACACGCAATGAATGCGTGGGTACGGTGCGTTACACACGTACCCCTACGGCACCAGTAGAACAGTGATAAGGACCGCACACACGCAATGAAAGCATGGGTACGGTGCGTTTCACCGGCACCAGTACATTTGGGATACGAGGCGTACACACACCACGAATGTGGGGTTATGGTCTGGCCTTGCATGTTACCTTCATATTGGTGTGTGTGTAGGTCCAGGTCAGCAGTATACTGCTCCAAGGGGGTGGGTGGGTGGGTGCAGAGGATTCCCAGCAGTAGCCAGCCATATGGGGGTGGCTGCAGATCAATACCAGCACTGTCCAGACATGTAGGGGTGGCTGTAGAGGACTCCCAGCAGTGGACAGAGATATGGGGGTGGGTGCAGAGGACTCCCAGCAGTGGACAGAGACATGGGAAGGGTGCAGAGGACACCCAGCAGTGGCCTGCAATATGAGGGGTGGGTGCAGAGGACTCCCAGCAGTGGACAGAGACATGGGGGTGGGTGCAGAGGACTCCCAGCAGTGGACAGAGATATGGGGGTGGGTGCAGAGGACTTCCAGCAGTGGACAGAGATATGGGGGTGGGTGCAGAGGACTCCCAGCAGTGGCCTGCAATATGAGGGGTGGGTGCAGAGGACTCCCAGCAGTGGACAGAGATATGGGGGTGGGTGCAGAGGACTCCCAGCAGTGGACAGAGACATGGGGGTGGGTGCAGAGGACTCCCAGCAGTGGCCTGCAATATGAGGGGTGGGTGCAGAGGACTCCCAGCAGTGGACAGAGTCATGGGGGTGGGTGCATATGACAACCAGCAGTGGCCTGCAATCTGAGGGGTGGGTGCAGAGGACTCCCAGCAGTGGACAGAGATATGGGGGTGGGTGCAGAGGACTCCCAGCAGTGGCCTGCAATATGAGGGGTGGGTGCAGAGGACTCCCAGCAGTGGACAGAGATATGGGGGTGGGTGCAGAGGACTCCCAGCAGTGGACAGAGACATGGGGGTGTGTGTAGAGGACTCCCAGCAGTGGACAGAGACATGGGGGTGGGTGCATATGACAACCAGCAGTGGCCTGCAATAGGAGGGGTGGGTGCAGAGGACTCCCAGCAGTGGACAGAGATATGGGGTGGGTGCAGAGGACTCCCAGCAGTGGACAGAGACATGGGGGTGGGTGCAGATGACTCCCAGCAGTGGACAGAGATATGGGGGTGGGTGCAGAGGACTCCCAGCAGTGGACAGAGACATGGGGGTGGGTGCAGAAGACTCCCAGCAGTGGCCTGCAATATGAGGGGTGGGTGCAGAGGACTCCCGGCAGTGGACAGAGACATGGGGGTGGGTGCATATGACAACCAGCAGTGGCCTGCAATATGAGGGGTGGGTGCAGAGGACTCCCAGCAGTGGACAGAGATATGGGGGTGGGTGCAGAGGACTCCCAGTAGTGGACAGAGATATTGGGGTGGGTGCAGAGGACTCCCAGCAGTGGACAGAGACATGGGGGTGGGTGCAGAGGACTCCCAGCAGTGGCCTCCAATATGAGGGGTGGGTGCAGAGGACTCCCAGCAGTGGACAGAGACATGGGGGTGGGTGCATATGACAACCAGCAGTGGCCTGCAATCTGAGGGGTGGGTGCAGAGGACTCCCAGCAGTGGACAGAGATATGGGGGTGGGTGCAGAGGACTCCCAGCAGTAGACAGAGACATGGGGGTGGGTGCAGGGGACTCCCATCAGTGGTCTGCAATGTGAGGGGTCGGTGCAGAGGACTCCCAGCAGTGGACAGAGACATGGGGGTGGGTGCATATGACAACCAGCAGTGGCCTGCAATCTGAGGGGTGGGTGCAGAGGACTCCCAGCAGTGGACAGAGATATGGGGGTGGGTGCATATGACAACCAGCAGTGGACAGAGACATGGGGGTGGGTGCATATGCCAACCAGCAGTGGCCTGCAATCTGAGGGGTGGGTGCAGAGGACTCCCAGCAGTGGACAGAGACATGGGGGGGTGTACATCATTATCAGATGACCACACCTACATGCTGGTATGTACGCATCCCTAACTTTGGACTATGATGACAGTACTATAACAACACATCACTGACAGCAGTGTCCCACTCCCAGGAGGATGGATGTCTTTCACCCACTGCATGACACACCACATGTGGGTGTGAGGACAAATAACACATGCATTCCCCCCCATGGCGGATGCAGCACAATACACACCCTGATATCATGCCACAAGACTGTATAGTCATGTAACTGCCTACAAAACTAAGATAGCCAAAGGGAACACACACTGTCACGCACATCCCAGGACTGATAGGAATGTCCAGGTGCTGGTCCAGCCACCAAGATGTTGTCTCTCATGGAAGGAATAGGGTTTAACTCCCCTAGATACAATGCCCACAATTGTGAGTCAGGTGCCCAAATACCCTGCATAACAAGTACCATTTGTGTGGTAGGCTGTGATTACACACATGCATAGTGCTGAAAAGGGTGAATTTGTCCCTGAAGGCTTTTCGACATACTCAAAACACAAGTACAGTGACTAGCAAGGATGGCACGGTCAGACGATTCAGAAGGAGACATCGGTGAGCAGGGATGGCCATTGTTGAAGGGATCCGTCACCAACAAAGGAAATGTTGACACAGGTCAGCACAACAATTGTGCAACTGTTTGCAGGGAAGATGAAAGCAACAAAAAGAGATGACTGGGCTGTTCCTTAGGACAGGAAAGAGGAAAAGATCACTAGGGAAAAAGGGTTAGTGCTCAATGGAGGACAACCCCTGGGTATCCAATTAGTTGGATATAATGGCCTCACACACCCTTGCGAGTGTCATGCTTCATCATCGGCAATGCTCCTCGTCGGGCAGGCGGTGCAATGCCCAACGGGCTCACCTCTAAGAGGGGCTCTTTATCGGAGATCTTTTATCCAACTGCCGATGAGTGAAGTGGGGGTGAGGGGCCAGGACAGAGTAGATAGTGTGGGTGAGGATAAAATGTGGCCTAAGGTACCGGAAAGCAATTTTTATTCTGGTGGTCCTCTGCCACAAATAAAATCAAGGATAGCCGGTACTCAGGGGGACTATGGTTTCCCGGAATGGACCAGGGCTAGAGTGCAAATGGTGTGGTCAACATGTTTCTCGCTTCTAGTACAATGACTGCGATTCTTCAGGACCTAGTAAAAAACTACAATCTACAAAACATGACCTAATGATTAGTATCAGTTTAAATACAGCACATAAGTTGTACTACCTGTATGACACTGCTCCTACCTAAAAAGTGAAGATAAAGGAGAACATTACCACAGGTAAGTAACAACATGTGACCCTGTAGTGACCGTGAACACACTGTCAAGAAGTGACATACTAGTGCAAATAGTGACTAGTATGTGATTAAAACCAAGTTAAAAAGCTGGTAGCATCAGTATCCATTAGAACTACTACACGCACCTATGGAAACGGTGATACTGTTACTCACCTAAGGGTTAGAGTTATAGGGTGTCAACAGTACCCGGTGGAACTGACATCAAGGGAGAAGCCATAACCTTTCAGGCTGGGAAGAAAAGGACAAAAGTGGGATGGTATTGAGAGGTAAACTCAAATGTAGGGCGCATATGTATCCTGCTGCCTCGGTGCAGGCGTTCTGTCTAGGGGTAGAAAGCCAAATGGTGGAAAATTGGCCAAGTAGTATGTGTTTGAGGCACTACACGGCACTACGTGAGAGTAATCTAAATATCCTCTATCCAGCCAGTGGTAACCAGTTGGTAGATAGTGGACTGGGCTGGGTTGGTATCTAACAATGGGGAGACGCTCCCATTGTAGTTGTATTATAAAGATATTGCAAAGATAGCGTCACAGTGAGTACTGGTCAAAAACGGATATTAATTCCTGGTAGCTGTAAAAGCGCACAATACAAAACTGCTGTTTATTCCTCCCAGGGCTGCTATTAGAATAACAGGAAAATAGTTAGAAAATAGTCAGGCAATAGGACCCTGCAGTGCGGTAAAGAGGTTTTAGTCATAAGGGTTGGAAATCTCTGTTGGTTTAGAAGGCGGTACACTTACTTTCTACTGCTCGTGTCAGGGCCAGTCAAGCCTACCCATCTCACCGGGTCCGGATAGTGGAAAGCCGGTCGTGTTCCTCCTCATTAAATAGCACCCAGGGTGTGTTCCACAGGATCCCAAACAGGAAGTAGAACCCGCCCGTAGATTATGTGGTTTCCCTCGCGAATCGGGCGGCCATGATGGAGTGGAGGGTAGTGTATAAAAATTAGTGAACACATTCAGGGTAATGTCACTAAAATGGCGGTGTCGCTCAGTGATAGGTGGGTAGTGATTAGCCTTATAAAGTGTGGTACGCCAAGGTAAGTGTAATGGCCATGATAACTGTTGTACGACCAAGACAGCAGGTATACACTGATCCCAAACAGGAAGTAGGATCCGCCCGTAGATCATGTGGTTTCCCTCGCGAATCGGGCGGCCATGATGGAGTGGAGGGTAGTGTATAAAAATTAGTGAACACATTCAGGGTAATGTCACTAAAATGGCGGTGTCGCTCAGTGATAGGTGGGTAGTGATTAGCCTTATAAAGTGTGGTACGCCAAGGTATGTGTAATGGCCATGATAACTGTTGTACGACCAAGACAGCGGGTATACACTGAACTTAGCATAGTTCGCTGGGTGGATCAGGGATGTTTTGGAAGAGATGTGTTCACAGAGCACTCCACGGTATATCCTCATTCAATCCCTGGCTGTCTGTGGATAAGCGATGTATCCACCTCTGTTCCTTAAGAAAAAGACTGTGCTTGGATTTGTCTTGGGAGGATTCAAGAACTAACCAGGACAATGAGTCAGCCGTGTGGTTCTGTTCTAGGTAGTGACTGCACATCTTGGTGTTTGTTTTCTTACAACGGAAGTTGCTTCTATGTTCAGAGATGCGGATCTTCACAGGGCGGGAGGTCATGCCTACGTACTGCAGACCGCATGGGCATCTCAACAAGTAGATACAGTTAGAAGTGTTGCAATTGGTATGGCCACGCAGTTCCCAGCGGAAAGTGTCCGTCAGGGGGATAGTTTTGTATGTGCTGGTGAAGGGGCACACACTGCAGGAGCCGCACTGATAATGCCCACGTACAGGCGGTAATTGCCACAGGGTGGTTTGTTTAGGTGGCTCTGCCTTCCTCGGTCTGGTATGCACCAGAATATCCTTAATATTCCTTGACCTTTTGAAGGCAAATCTGGGCGGTGTAAAACTGAGATTGCCCGTGTTCAGAATTTGCCAGTGTCGTTTGATTATCTTTTTGATTTCGTTGGAAACTGGCGAAAAGGTGGTGACACAAGTAAGAAGATCTGACTCCTGTGTCGTCCGGGTCTTGTATTCAAGTAGGGCCCCCCTATGGTTATTTTTTGCACGTTTGCGTGCCCTAGAAATCTCTCTAGTGGGGTACCCTCTATCCCTCAGGTTTCTGGATAGTAAGGAAGACTCGGTTTTGTAATCTGACAGGTGGGAGCAATTGCGCCTGACCCGCAGAAATTGTCCGAAAGGCAGGTTCAGTCTCAAGGCCTTAGGGTGGTGGCTGGTAAAGTAGAGCAAACTGTTGCGGTCTGTTGGTTTGCGATACATAGTTGTATCAATTTTGCCCCCCTCCAGTCTAACGGTGAGATCCAAGAAGGCAATTTTGGATGCAGACGCCGTTATGGTGAAGTGGAGGTATTCATTCAGCGTGTTTAGCCAACTGAAGAACTCCTTGTATAGGGTTTCAGTGCCTGTCCAGAGTACCAGGATATCATCAATGAACCTCCTCCATAGTTTGATGTTCAGATGGTAGGGGTTCTCTGGTCCATTGATGTGTCTTTCTTCGAAGTCTGACATGTAGAGGCAAGCTACCGAAGGGGCAAAAGTACTGCCCATAGAAGTGCCCTGTGTCTGGTGGTAGTATTGCCCTTTAAACTCAAAGTAGTTCTCCGTAAGGGCAAGGGTACCACATTCCATAATAAAGGAAGGCGGCGTGGGGGAGCTCCATTCTTCTGCACTGAGGATTCTCTCGATCACTCCTAGTGTGGCCCTCTGGGGGATGTTAGTATAGAGGGCCTCCACGTCTAGGGTGATGAGAAAATCGATCTGGATATCCTCCTGTAGATTATCCAAGAGGCGTAGGACATCAGTGGTGTCCTGAACATATGAAGGTATTCGTTTGACCAGCGGCTGTAGAAAGTGGTCACAGAACTTTGATAAAGGCTCTAAGACAGAGTCGATGCCTGATACAATAGGGCGTCCTGGTACAGGGGTGGTCCCCTTATGTATTTTCGGAAGGATGTAAAAATAGGGGACCTTGGGTTCTTTTTTTGATAGAAAGTCAGCCTCCTTTTTGGAGATCCACTCATGACATTCAGCAGTCTCGACCAGCCCAGTGATAGCTGTTTTCAGACGTTCAGTGGGGTTGGAAGGGATGGGGGTGTAGTATCGCCTATCCCCTAGTTGTCTAAGACATTCAGTGTCATAGTCAGTGGTATTCATTAGAACTGTCGCCCCGCCTTTATCTGCCTGCTTAATGGTGATGGTCTGATCGTTGGCTAGTGCCACAGAGGAAGGAACACTCCTTGGGACAATGTCTCAAAACAAAATGAACACACACTACCAACGATTCTTTGCAGAGACATTGTGATGGCACACAGATACCATGGTCCACCTCATGACCATCATACAAAAACATTTCTCAGAACCCAACACATTACCTGAACACCAACTCCAGGAGCCTCATCACCAACATCAAGTACCTGAAATGCAATAGTGTTGAAAGTAAAAATAAAGGCTTTATTCAGCACAAAAAGAAATATGAAAAAATAGACTATTTACAGAGGCCAATGGCCAGTCCATACATTAAGTCCAAGGGGGGACGTAGGGGACCGCGTCTACCCCTAGCTTGCCTGCACAAATGAACCTCCAGGTTCGTCGGACGGGGGTGGGGCATCATCTGTGGCAGTACCAGGCACCGCAGGGACAGGAGGGGGAAGGGTAGGTGTGGTGGGTGCAGGGGTGGACGTCTCCACCACAGGGGGTGGGGCAGCGCCGAAGGTGGATGCAAGCTCAGCGCTGCACACCGCTGCCAGTACGTCCCTCCGAACCCCTGCGCCTGAGGATTTCCCAGGGTCAAGGGAGGGTGTGGTGGGTGGAGGATGGGGTGCAGCACTCCTGGGGGAGGGGGTTGATGTGGTGGGGGACTCAACTCCCGTGCCTGGGGACTTCCTCGCCCGCTTGTGGGGTGGTGGCTCAGCGGGGGCGAGGTCCAGCCCACCCAGAAAGAGCTGCTTGGGTGAGCGTTTGGCAGGGGAGCCAAGGGGAGTTGTTTTGGAGGGACAGGGTTGTGAGGACTGCGGACTGCGACTGTGGCTGCGTGGATGTCGTCTGTCCCCAGACCCTGTGGGTGTGCCTACATCCCCCTGAGTGTGCGTGCCAGGAGGTGTGCGCTTTGCCTTACTTGGGGGTGTGCTGCCTGTGTCTGGTGTGGTGCGTGATCGTGACTGTCTGGGTGTGTGTTGGACAGGTATGGGAGAGGGAAGTGTGGATGGGTCCGAGGTAGGGGGGGGACGGAGCGCTGCAGGAGAGTAACTGCTGCCATCAGGGAAGAGTCCATGGACTGCAGAATCCTGCGTTGGTCAGACATCGTTGCTGACATGCCCTCCATGAACGACACCATCTGTGTAAGCAGTTTAGTGTGGCCATGGAGGACATTCAGCAGCGATGCCTGCCCAACCTGCAACTGCCGCAGTATGTCCACAGACTCTTCACTGAGGGCAGCAGGGGTGACAGGGGCAGGGGGTGCGGTGCCTGGGCCGTAGGAGACATGGTGGGCCACTGCACGGACAGAAGGGACGGGAGCAGCTGGGAGGGTGGAGGTGGTAACGGAGTAGGCGGGGACAGATGTGGGGATGCTGCCAGGTGGTGTTGCAGCCTCCGCCTCCTCGAGGAGGTCAGCGTCGTAACAACAAAGGATTTTCACAAAATCAAGACCACTGTGGGAACATGTACACGGAGAATCTGCAACACCATTTAATTCTAACAGTGGCTTCTTTGAAAAGGTGCCAGCGTGTTCCATGAAAGTGGAAATGTCGTTTGGTGTGCACTTCCTTGGGAGACATCTTTCATGCAGGCACATTAGTGTTCTTAACACAAATCATCAAATTACCACATTTAAAACATGAAGAACTGTCGACAAGTGATGTGAGTGCCAAGGTACAAACATTTTTGACTAACAACTTGAATTATGTCAGTTGTCCATCCGTTACCTGATGAAACAGTTGGCTTCACATATGACCCACTGCCTGTCATGTAGAGTGGCACACATGTCCAAACCCAGGACAATGCATAATCTAATGGGCCTGCAATTGTGTTGTAAGAAAACATAGCTGTACTGTGGAGACACCCTCATGGCAATCCACAATATCCACACATATGTCAGCACACAAAGACCAAACTGCGTTGCATCTGAACCACACACATGTGCCAAAAATGTATGAGCAGTATTCATGTTTTTTTTAAAAAATGACACAGGCTGCAAAGCATGAACATTAAGCACTGGCCACCATCACAGGGGCACTGCACGGTGATTCTTTGTACAGCCAATTCTCGCACACAGGTCAGACCTGGCAAGGAGAAATCAGGGGTGCCCATGTAGGGCTCTTCCGCACACCCCCCCATACCTGAGTCAATGTGATTGATACAGATCAAGAAGTGACACCTCTTAATCAGGATTTCCAAAACTGTGCAGCAACATTTGCTAAATTGACACAACATCACCTTGTGGGGCTGGCAACACATATTTGTGATAAACAACCATCAACAGATTGTTGTGAATAGCCACACAGGCAATGCCCAGTGTGAGTATGCACAAGCCAAATGGTGTATCCCTGTCCACGGGACACATGTAGCACACATTGGAAAAATACAAACTAGGCCAGGGAACAATGCCACAGAGGCAGACCTATGCTGAACCCACAGAGAATGTGCACAGTGTTGGATGACACACATGATTAGAAGGCCAGGGTGTCTCAGGGGATTGTAGTGGGCACACTGCTCCGTGTTCCTGGAATGAGCTGACTGTACCATGATCAACCGTCATGGCACTATGCATATCTCCCACTCATGCACATCATGTCTGAGGCCACAACATTGGTCATGCATGGTGCAAGGGTGTTCAGTTTAAACCTCACACTCCTATGTTGAGACTCATCATCAGTGCCAACAAATATGGACCCCCAACATAGTGAACAGGTCATGGCACAGGCAAGGTACCAACACATGTCACAGACTACCCTCCCGCATGATGCGGAAAGCAATGTGCACTTTGATTTTCTGGCACCCTAGATGACCATGTGCAAATGTGATTACACACAGACCAGGGGACATATGTCAAGGAGGGGAAGGGATGAAAAAGAGCACCAGGTGACATTGGGGAACAGAAAATGCACTGCACATATAAACTCTGGGAGTGTATCCAGGCTACAGAGCACTTCCAAAAGCTGGTGACGCATAACACAACAAACAGCCATGTACCTACCCCCTCCTTGCTGCAGTCTCTCCTGTAACTGCCTATCGAGGTCAGGGAAGACCACCGCCAGGACATGGGTCATGTGGGAGGTCAGGCGTCGGCGCCCTCCATGGGGGCGAGGAGGGCCCAGCCCCAGCTGGACCCGGCCGATCTGCCGGGTCCAGCACCGGATGTCCTGCCACCGTTTTCGGACCTGTGGTAGGCGTCGACTCCGATCCCCCGCCGATCTCACGGCCCTGACGATGTCCTGCCAGATCACCATCTTCTCGTAGGCAAATACCTGTCAGGATGACAAAGTGAGACAACATCACTACACCTGCTCCATGTGCCAGAGACACACATTTGAACATCTTTGATATGTTGAACAGGGCATAGGATGCTGACAGGAATTGCATCATTCTCAATGAGAAATTGACCTGTGTGCAAGCTCCAATGCACTACATGGCATTGAAAGTCAACAGGTGGTATAAGGGGTGCGACACACTCACTGATCATGCCACACACTGTGCAGCACATGCAACAGCAGGGTGATGGACAGCATGTGCCAAGCAGTCACATGTCCCACTCCACTGACGCATCCTCAGCAGACTAGACAGACACACCCAGGCACAGATCACTCGCCTGTCAGTGACAACAGCGGATACAACCCTCACACTGCACTTGCCTGTGGGGTGTGACAGGTGTCGTGCTAGCTCTGCAAGTCAGACACACAGCACAGCTTACTTGTCACATCAGATGTGTAGATCTGTTGCCTCTTCCATGCAGCTGTGGTGCAACACTTCACATAGACACTCACCCACATGACAAGGAACATTCACACACATCAATGTCCATGAGGTCGTACACATCATTTGAACACTCTCACCACAGGTCCACTCAACTCATACACATCTGTGGGTACAGTCACCTGTCACACCGGGGGGACCACTGAATCACCTCAGGACAATAGGAAAAAAAGCCACCAAGGATTTGCCAGGCTGAATATGTCATGCTCTATGAAGTAAATGTCACAGTAAGCACAATGCAAGTGAGGAGTGCAAACAGGAACTACCTCATGCTCTGCATGAGAGACATAAGCATGCCCCCCCCCTGGGACCCCCTGGGACCCACTCTAAACAACTGTGCATGTCTGTCACACCTGGACACAATGCCAGAAGTGAGAGTCACACAACAGGTGCATAGGGAAAGGTAGTTGAGTCAGCACTCACCTGCTCCCCTGGTCTCCCATACAACTTGGGGTACTGTGGGAGGAAGACGTCCAGCAACGCCTCATTCTCCTCTAGGGTTAATGGCTGGGCCCTCTCCACAGTACGCGACATGGTCCAGAGGAAGCAGAGACAGCAGCAGTGTGTTCGACTAGAAAGTGTTGCAGGCAAGTGCCCTCTCATGGGTTCTGGCTGCCTTATATCTGTCTTGCTGAGGGGCATTCATTTAGAGGAGTACATAGTGATTGGTCAGACTCATTCGCATCATACGTTTCCTCCAATCCCTTTAAACATACACCAATGACACGCATTCGCATCGTTCAAATTTTGAGCATCATGTCAAGTAAACAACCACTTTGCAACATTGTATTATTTGGCCAACACCCTAGTACGGCGCCTCAGCAACATCGGAATCCAGGACAAGGCGCTGGACTGGATCATCTCCTTCCTCGACGGAAGAACACAGAGAGTCCGCCTACCACCGTACAAGTCAGAGGCCTCCGAAGTCACCTGCGGCGTCCCTCAAGGATCATCTCTGAGCCCCACCCTCTTCAACGTCTACATGAGCCCCCTCGCGGCCATCGTACGCAAACACAACCTCAGCATAATCTCCTACGCCGACGACACCCAACTGATCCTCTCCCTGACCAACGACCCCGCCGCCGCCAGATCCAACCTGCACGAAGGGATGAAAGAGGTAGCCGAGTGGATGACGACCAGCCGCCTGAAACTGAACTCGGACAAGACGGAGGTCCTCATCCTGGGCTCCTCACCCTCCGCCTGGGACGACTCCTGGTGGCCTCCCGCCCTGGGCACCGCACCCAAACCGACAGACCATGCACGCAACCTGGGCTTCCTCCTGGACTCCTCCCTCTCCATGACCAGGCAAGTCAACAACGTCTCCTCGGCGTGCTTCAACATCCTACGCATGCTACGGAAGATCTTCTGGTGGATCCCCACCGAGACCAGGAAGACCGTCACCCAGGCCCTCGTCACCAGCCGACTGGACTACGGCAACGCCCTCTACGCCGGTACCACCGCCAAGCTCCAGAAGAGACTCCAGCGGATCCAGAACGCCTCAGCCAGACTCATCCTCGACATCCCACGAACCAGCCACATCTCCGGACATCTGAGAGACCTTCTCTGGCTCCCCGTCAACAAAAGAATCACCTTCCGCCTCCTCACCCACGCACACAAAGCCCTACACGACCAAGGCCCGAGCTACCTCAACAGCCGAGTCAACTTCCACGCTCCCAAACGCCACCTCCGATCAGCCAACCACGCCCTCGCCGCCGTCCCCCGCATCCGAAGAGCGACTACAGGAGGAAGGTCCTTCTCCTACCTGGCCGCCAAGACCTGGAACTCCCTCCCTACCGACCTGCGCCTGACCCAAGACCACCTCTCCTTCAGGAAGAAGCTGAAGACCTGGCTGTTCGAGCAGTAGCGGCACCCCCCCCCCCCCCCCCCCCCAGCGCCTTGAGACCCTACGGGTATGTAGCGCGCTTTACAAGTGTCACTGATTGATTGATTGATTGATTGCAAATGAAAACTCTGTTGTAGAGATACCAAGGTCCAGGGATCCCAATTCTGGAAAAAATTGCTTAATTTTTATGTAACTTATTCCTTGTGGAGGATGACTCAAGACACTGGACCTCTATGGTCTCAAAAAAGTACATGCATTCAGTAGTAAGTCAGTACCCTCCTTCCCAAGTGGATTTGAAGGACAAGAAAATCAAAATGAGTTGGTAAGTCCAAATTATTATTTTATTTGTTCAAATAAAAGACTTCTGTTTCAGCTGGTCCAATCATTCATGATTTTTTTTTTCAAAATGAAGCAAAACAGCACATTTGAAGTGAAAGTGAACAGCCGACACGTATTTCACCCTTATGGCTCTATATCGGCCCGGGGCTTTCTCAAGGCTGAAAAGAGATGTTTTGTGAAACAATGTTAGATGAATTTAGAATTTTCAAAAAATCTAGTATCACCCGGTTATGTGTAAGGATAATAACCGTGATATATAAAAAAGGACCAGAATAATGAGAAAAGTGCTCGGGGAAGCGTGAGGGAAGAAAAACAAGAGAAACATTCCCATTATTCTCCTGAGAAAAGGAGACTATTTTCTCAGGTGTAGCAATCATGAAGACGCTCGGTGAGAGTATTATTTTAACAATCTATGACCTTGTTAAATACAAAGAAACAAAGAACAGGCAACCAAAAAGACAATAGAGCATTGATAGAGGTAATTTTAAAGTAAGGTGCTATAAGTACAGGTTTGCAGGCTTTCAGAGGGGATTAGTCGTGTCATTCTCACAAATCAGATGATTTAGTCATGCTACAGAAGACCAAGTATGACAAAATATAGCGTTTAAGTTAGGTCAGATATATACCTTGATGTTCAATGATGACACACGGTACATTTGCTTCACATGTCACTATTCAGGGTCACTGCACAATACGTGAGGTCAGACCTCTGCACCGGAAAAATTAAGCAAAAAAGGAGAAAGAAGAGAGAAAGAATGAAACAGAGAGGAAGAGAGAGAAAGAAATGAAGAAAAAGCAGAAAGAGGAGAAAGCAGATGAGAGAAGAAAAAAGAAGAAAGAGAGATAAGTTAGAATGCCAATGAAATTATTCAGACTTAGTACTAATACTGCGTTTATAATGTACATGGCATTATGTACTTAAGACAGCTAGCATTTGCCCCTTTGCATAATATTAGGTTCATTCTCTAGGGAAGTTGTTACGAACTCCCTAATCTCATTGCGCAAGGTATTGGTAGGGTTCTACACAGCATCAATTGCATTATTACACTTATAAAGAGAAATAACTGATTGAGAGCGATTATGTTCGTAAATCACATTTTATGCATCATTATTTCTATAGGACTCGGTATCATAGAGCCGAGTCCTTCTCATCTCGAGTGAGCAAACGTGAAGATTAGCAAAACCGGATGATGCCAAACTATTGCGGTCATTGTAAATACGGGAAACGGTATCATAAAGACAGCTTCTTCCCGTTTCCAAACAAAAAGGAAAAGAGACAAGAAGGTCCTTAACAAAGTTCCAGGGACAGCCTGCTGTCAGGTCACTTACTTTAGGTCCGCAAAATGAAAGTCACAGGATAAATCCAAGCGCTTATTCTTCCCACCAGAGTATAATCGCGTTGTGGTCCGCGGCCATCTTTAAGAAGGCTAACGAGGCCAGTCACGTGTCTACGGGATTCGTCAAGGTACGGCTCGTCATCTGGAGCGCCATCTTTGAGGATGTTATTATTGCGAAGTAGTGCCCCATCATATATATGCAGAGGGCATCAAGATTTCGAGATATACACCGGTTGTATTAATAAAAGTTACTATTTATGGTTATTAATACCAATATATATCAAAGTCTGGTGCAGGGGAGATTTGGACCGTATTTCTTGTGTCTATGGCTATTCCAAGGACGCGTAGTATCTTGAATCCGATATGCGCTACTAAAAACGGACCGTAGGCGTGGTTTGCAGAACTAAGCAGGTATATTTAAGAAAGGGTATCACTTTTTTTAAAAATGATTTGGGGGAGCTGCCTATCATTTAAGAAGATGAATGTATTGGGTTATCGAGCCTGTAACCCTCCTAAACCATAATCGGCAAAGAGTATCAAGCTACATCAAACATTGATGAAATTATATTCTGGGACTAGGATAGTACATGGCTACTCAGTCCCAAGATCAAGTCATACGGGCTCTGCAATGGGAGGGAGCAAATGAATTTTAATAATAATAGGTACTGTCCCTCTCACGTCATTGTAAGCTAAATATTTTGAAAAACGGTTAATACTAGGGGTGGGCGGAATTTGCGTAATTGCGTTACGCAAATCTCCGCGAAACGGTAAAAAATCTCCGCGAACACGCAGAAATTCCGCGAACACGCGGAATTGCTTGTTCGCGATGCTTTTTTCCTGTTTGCAATTGCTGTTTGCGTGCCCGAGGAGAAATATCTCGCGAACATGCATTTTGTGAACGCGAACAAGCAAAAATTTCTCGAAATCGCGGAAAGCAGACTTTTGAGCAAATATTGCGTTCTCCGCGGAACGCGAAATTACGCAAATTAAGCGAGCGGAACGGAATTTGCCGCCCAGGCCTAGTTAATACAGTATTATCAGACTACCTACGGAGAGAAAACAAATAAACAGAATTAACCATATCCAAATGGTATGTTTCTGTGTAGGTGCAGAATAATGAACTGCAATAAGAATGCAAGTATGAGATGCATATAGTGGACAGAATAGGGAAACGAGGAAAAAGGGAGCCTTAAAGATTCAAGGCTCTGTAGAGACATAAATGATGCAGAACAAATATATCACAAAGTATGGTTATTCCTACGATTCTCCTATAAAGCAGTACTGGTTAGTGCACCCCAAGAACAAGTGCTTCTTAGGGTTGCTTACTGTTCCTTCTGGTGTCCTCTCATACACAACAGTATATTCATTGGTGGAGTGAGGGATCTTATAACCAATGGTGCCATTCGTGATCTTTGTTAAGGCCTGTTTCTACGGTCCCGTAGCGTATTATGTAGGCACTTTCTTTCTGTCGTAGTCGCTGTTCCAAATTCCCTCCTCTTTCATGTTGTTTTATTTTTTCCAGGCCACAGAAAAGGAAATTGCGATTATGTTCATGGTGTTTGTTGAAGTGTTCAACTAAGGGTTGTCTATCATCCGTTTTATGAATATTCCGATAATGTTCCTGTATTCGCATTTTAAGTGGACGAATCGTACTCCCTATGTAATGTTGTCCACATGGGCAAGTGATTAAATAGATTACATTTTTGCTTTCACAGTTAATAAAATCTTTAATCTGGAAACTCTGACCATTTATCATCGTACTCTGTATTTTGGATTTGCCCAATTTGCATACGGAACAGTTGGCACAGGTGTAAAAGCCAATTGGTTTATGGAGAAAGGACACGGTCTTTTGTTGAGGTTGAAAAAAAGAAGGACACAGAGAGTCACGAAGATTTTTACTTCTCTTGAAACTGAGTTGAGGTTGATCTTTTACTGCATTTCTTACTGTTGGATTGAGTGTCAGCAGATTCCAATGTTTTTCAAGACTTTGCGTATATAGTGATGGCCATTACTAAAGTGGGTAAGGAACTGTATGGTAGATTCCTTCCCATTCTTTTTCCTGTTAAGCAAGAGGTTATTTCGGTCCAAATGGGAAACGTGTTGTTGTATGTCTCTAAGGGAACCCTTATTATAACCTCGTTGTGTGAGTCTTAATGTGATCTCCTTTGATTTAATATCATATCCTTTGTCTGAGCTGCAGTTAATTCGGGCCCTGCGAAATTCCCCTGATGGAATGTTCTTAATAGTATGCTGGGGATGGCTGCTGGACGCATGTAGGATCGAGTTAGCAGCAGTGTTCTTTCTATGAATCTGTGTCTGTAAACTGTAATCTTCAACATAGATACTTAGATCCAAAAACTCAATCTCTTTTTTGGATATAGTGTATGTTATATTGATGCCCCATTGATTGGGTGTCAGAGTCTTTATGAAGTTGAGTAAGCATGTCTCAGATCCTTGCCATATTAGGAGCATATCGTCAATGTATCTGCCCCACATAACTATATTTTCGGAGAAGTTGATCTTGTTGTCATTCCAGATCCAATGGCATTCTACTTCTCCCATGAAAATACAGGCATATGAGGGAGCAAATTTGGCCCCCATCGCTGTACCTTGTATTTGTAGGTAATAAATTCCATTAAAGAGGAAGTAGTTTTTGTGTAGGTAGAACTCCAAGAAGTCCAAAATAATATTGTTCCTTGCCGTGAAATGGACAGATCTCCCTTGTAGACATTTTCTTACTGCTGCTATACCATCAGGATGTCGGATAGACGTATATAGACTAACAACATCAATGGAGGAAAGAAGATAGTCTGGCTGCCATGTGATGTTATTAAGTTTCTGTAGAACATCCTTGGTGTCTCGTATGAAAGAGGGAAGATCTCTCATGAACGGCTGTAATTCCTCGTTAATATATGCCCCTATCCGGGAGCATATGGAGTCAATTCCAGCAATAATAGGTCTTCCTTTTGGAGGTATACCAGGTTTATGGACTTTTGGCAAAAGATATAGAGTAGGGGCAACTGGAGTGTCTATAAATAGGAGTTGTTTTTCTTCTAATGTTAGCAGGCCATTTTCATACCATTTATTGAGTAAGATAGCCAGGTTCTCCTGTATTTCCTTAGTTGGATTTGTGTTGAGTTTGGTGTAGCAGGCAGAATCCCCCAGTTGACGTTCAGCTTCTTGAAGATAGTCAACTGTATCCAGGAGGACAACATTTCCACCTTTATCTGCCTCCTTGATAATTAGCGATGGATCAATTTTAAGCTCCAGCAATACTTGTTTTTCATTCCGTGTGATGTTTTGAGGGAAGTATTTTTGTTTAGACAAGTATTTATGGTGTTCAATTTCTAGGTCTTGATTAACGGCAGAGAAAAAGGTGTCTATTGTATTGCCTGTTGGTAGTATTGGTGTGAATTTTGATTTTCTCTTGAGCGATGTATTTTTGCAATAAAACATATCTATATCCAGTTCCTCTGCTGTTGTTGTTAGGGATTCCAGACCTTCCGTGGGAACAACCGTGGACAGATATGTCAGCAAATTAATGTCCTCCAGGTCTTTTACTGAAAGATGACTTGTAATGGCAGGGTGACTTCCTTGTCTTGTTTTTTGAATTTCATCAGAAAAAAAGGACTGTAATTTTAGCCTCCTGGTAAATTTGAATAGATCAATTTTGGTCTGTACCAGGTCCCAACTTGCTGTAGGGCAGATTGATAAGCCCTTGTTTAGGATTTGATGATGAGTTTCAGTCAAGATCTTGTTTGAGAGGTTGACCACCAGGTTACACGGAGTTATTTCTGTTCTGTGGGTATTTTTTTTGTCAGTTCCTTGCTTCGTGCTCGTGTTTGTACTCCCACTATATTGGGTTTTGTAGTTTTTATATTTGGTGGTCGGGTTCGATTGTCTTGTGCATTGCCCAATCGATGTCTGCGTACTTCCTCGCGAAAATTTACTTGCGGTCTCGCACTCATCTCGTCCTCTGGATTTTCTAGAGACTCTGCATCGGATGATGGTATAATTTCGGAAGAGCTACTTGCTTGAGTTGCAGCCGTAGTAGGTGTGATGTTGTCATATTTTTTAGCAAAAGTATAAACTCTCCCTAGTTGGTAATCGGTCAAGTCCCGTCTGAATTTGCGGTTTTTCCTTTGAATGATGTCTTCCTCGAAGTCATCAAGGAGTTTATTCAATATATCATAGTTTTGGGTTGTTATGTCACCCCAACTTGCTTCTTCAATTGTTTTGGATAGTGTGTCAACTTCCAGTTTGTATTTTCCATATTCTTCTTGGGCAATATCAATTAGTTGTCTTAGCATGTTGTTAGAAGCCGTTCTTAGGTTATCTTCCCATAGTTGTAATTTTTCGGGTGCTGTTGTTTCTATTGGAGGGAAAAGTAAGATTCTCAAACCTCTTGGGATCAGATTATGTTCCAAATACTTTTTTAGTGATGCTCCTTCCCACCATTTTGATGTCTCCTTCTTGACTGCTTTTTCCAAGGCTAGGAAAGTACTCTTTGCAGATTGTGGGTTGATGATATTCGATTGTCTTGACACATTGGTTCCTAACGGATCAAATACTTCTTCAAGTCTGATATTCCTTCTTTCTCTCCTATTGTCATAGGTTGCCATTTGTACGTCTTCAGATTGTCATTACTTTTGGAAGAGTAGCAATTATATTACATTTGCAAATTATCAGTTGTATTTTATTAAGGTTTTTTGATACTATTCCTGTTGGTATCTAGCACTCCAGAAGAGATGGAATCCTTATGCGATACTATTGTAGAGATACCAAGGTCCGGGGATCCCAATTCTGGAGAAAATTGCTTAATTTTCATGTAACTTATTCCTTGTGGAGGATGACTCAAGACACTGGACCTCTATGGTCTCAAAAAAGTACATGCATTCAGTAGTAAGTCAGTTCCCTCCTTCTCAAGTGGATTTGAAGGACAAGAAAATCAAAATGAGTTGGTAAGTCCAAATTATTATTTTATTTGTTCAAATAAAAGACTTCTGTTTCAGCTGGTCCAATCATTCATGATTTTTTTTTTCAAAATGGAGCAAAACAGCACATTTGAAGTGAAAGTGAACAGCCGACACGTGTTTCACCCTTATGGCTCTATATCGGCCCAGGGCTTTCTCAAGGCTGAAAAGAGATGTTTTGTGAAACAATGTTAGATGAATTTAGAATTTTTAAAAATCTAGTATCACCCGGTGACGTGTAAGGATAATAACCGTGATATATAAAAAAGGACCAGAATAATGAGAAAAGTGCTCAGGGAAGCGTGAGGGAAGAAAAACAAGGGAAACATTCCCATTATTCTCCTGAGAAAAGGAGACTATTTTCTCAGGTGTAGCAATAATGAAGACGCTCGGTGAGAGTATTATTTTAACAATCTATGACCTTGTTAAATACAAAGAAACAAAGAACAGGCAACCAAAAAGACAATAGAGCATTGATAGAGGTAATTTTAAAGTCAGGTGCTATAAGTACAGGTTTGCAGGCTTTCAGAGGGGATTAGTCGTGTCATTCTCACTAATCAGATGATTTAGTCATGCTACAGAAGACCAAGTATGACAGAATATAGCGTTTAAGTTAGGTCAGATATATACCTTGATGTTCAATGATGACACACGGTACATTTGCTTCACATGTCACTATGCAGGGTCACTGCACAATACGTGAGGTCAGACCTCTGCACCGGAAAAATTAAGCAAAAAAGGAGAAAGAAGAGAGAAAGAATGAAACAGAGAGGAAGAGAGAGAAAGAAATGAAGAAAAAGCAGAAAGAGGAGAAAGCAGATGAGAGAAAAAAAAGAAGAAAGAGAGATAAGTAAGAATGCCAATAAAATTATTCAGACTTAGTACTAATACTGCGTTTATAATGTACATGGCATTATGTACTTAAGACAGCTAGCATTTGCCCCTTTGCATACTATTAGGTTCATTCTCTAGGGAAGTTGTTACGAACTCCCTAATCTCATTGCGCAAGGTATGGGTAGGGTTCTACACAGCATCAATTGCATTATTACACTTATAGAGAGAAATAACTGATTGAGAGCGATTATGTTCGAAAATCACATTTTATGTATCATTATTTCTATAGGACTCGGTATCATAGAGCCGAGTCCTTCTCATCTCGAGTGAGCAAACGTGAAGATTAGCAAAACCGGAGGATTCCAAACTATTGCGGTCATTGTAAATACGGGAAACGGTATCATAAAGACAGCTTCTTCCCGTTTCCAAACAAAAAGGCAAAGAGACAACAAGGTCCTTAACAAAGTTCCAGGGACAGCCTGCTGTCAGGTCACTTACTTTAGGTCCGCAAAATGAAAGTCACAGGATAAATCCAAGCGCTTATTCTTCCCACCAGAGTATAATCGCGTTGTGGTCCGCGGCCATCTTTAAGAAGGCTAACGAGGCCAGTCACGTGTCTACGGGATTTGTCAAGGTACGGCTCGTCATCTGGCGCGCCATCTTTGAGGATGTTATTATTGCGAAGTAGTGCTGCATCCTATATATGCAGAGGGCATCAAGATTTTGAGATATACACCGGTTGTATTAATAAAAGTTACTATTTATGGTTATTAATACCAATATATATCAAAGTCTGGTGCAGGAGAGATTTGGACCGTATTTCTTGTGTCTATGGCTATTCCAAGGACGCGTAGTATCTTGAGTCCGATATGCGCTACTAAAAACGGACCGTAGGCGTGGTTTGCAGAACTAAGCAGGTATATTTAAGAAAGGGTATCAATTTAAAAAAAAAATGATTTGGGGGAGCTGCCTATCATTTAAGAAGATGAATGTATTGGGTTATCGAGCCTGTAACCCTCCTAAACCGTAATCGGCAAAGAGTATCAAGCTACATCAAACATTGATGAAATTATATTCTGGGACTAGGATAGTACATGGCTACTCAGTCCCAAGATCAAGTCATACGGGCTCTGCAATGGGAGGGAGCAAATGAATTTTAATAATAATAGGTACTGTCCCTCTCACGTCATTGTAAGCTAAATATTTTGAAAAAAGGTTAATACAGTATTATCAGACTACCTACGGAGAGAAAACAAATAAACAGAATTAACCATATCCAAATGGTATGTTTCTGTGTAGGTGCAGAATAATGAACTGCAATAAGAATGCAAGTATGAGATGCATATAGTGGACAGAATAGGGAAACGGGGAAAAAGGGAGCCTTAAAGATTCAAGGCTCTGTAGAGACAATAATGATACAGAACAAATATATCACAAAGTATGGTTATTCCTACGATTCTCCTATAAAGCAGTACTGGTTAGTGCACCCAAAGAACAAGTGCTTCTTAGGGTTGCTTACTGTTCCTTCTGGTGTCCTCTCATACACAACAGTATATTCATTGGTGGAGTGAGGGATCTTATAACCAATGGTGCCATTCGTGATCTTTGTTAAGGCCTATTTCTACGGTCCCGTAGCGTATTATGTAGGCACTTTCTTTCTGTCGTAGTCGCTGTTCCAAATTCCCTCCTCTTTCATGTTGTTTTATTTTTTCCAGGCCACAGAAAAGAAAATTGCGATTATGTTCATGGTGTTTGTTGAAGTGTTCAACTAAGGGTTGTCTATCATCCGATTTATGAATATTCCGATAATGTTCCTGTATTCGCATTTTAAGTGGACGAATCATACTCCCTATGTAATGTTGTCCACATGGGCAAGTGATTTAATAGATTACATTTTTGCTTTCACAGTTAATAAAATCTTTAATCTGGAAACTCTGACCATTTATCATCGTACTCTGTATTTTGGATTTGCCCAATTTGCATACTGAACAGTTGGCACAGGTGTAAAAGCCAATTGGTTTATGGAGAAAGGACACGGTCTTTTGTTGAGGTTGAAAAAAAGAAGGACACAGAGAGTCACAAAGATTTTTACTTCTCTTGAAACTGAGTTGAGGTTGATCTTTTACTGCATTTCTTACTGTTGGATTGAGTGTCAGCAGATTCCAATGTTTTTTCAAGACTTTGCGTATATAGTGATGGCCATTACTAAAGTGGGTAAGGAACCGTATGGTAGATTCCTTCCCATTCTTTTTCCTGTTAAGCAAGAGGTTATTTCGGTCCAAATGGGAAACGTGTTGTTGTATGTCTCTAAGGGAACCCTTATTATAACCTCGTTGTGTGAGTCTTAATGTGATCTCCTTTGATTTAATATCATATCCTTTGTCTGAGCTGCAGTTAATTCGGGCCCTGCGAAATTCCCCTGATGGAATGTTCTTAATAGTATGCTGGGGATGGCTGCTGGACGCATGTAGGATCGAGTTAGCAGCAGTGTTCTTTCTATGATTCTGTGTCTGTAAACTGTTATCTTCAACATAGATACTTAGACCTAAAAATTCAATCTCTTTTTTGGATATAGTGTATGTTATATTGATGCCCCATTGATTGGGTGTCAGAGTCTTTATGAAGTTGAGTAAGCATGTCTCAGATCCTTGCCATGTTAGGAGCATATCGTCAATGTATCTGCCCCACATAACTATATTTTCGGAGAAGTTGATCTTGCTGTCATTCCAGATCCAATGGCGTTCTACTTCTCCCATGAAAATACAGGCATATGGGGGAGCAAATTTGGCCCCCATCGCTGTACCTTGTATTTGTAGGTAATAAATTCCATTAAAGAGGAAGTAGTTGTTGTGTAGGCAGAACTCCAAGAATTCCAAAATCATATTGTTCCTTGCCGTGAAATGGACAGATCTCCCTTGTAGACATTTTCTTACTGCTGCTATACCATCAGGATGTCGGATAGACGTATATAGACTAACAACATCAATGGAGGAAAGAAGATAGTCTGGTTACCATGTGATGGTATTAAGTTTCTGTAGAACATTCTTGGTGTCTCGTATGAAAGAGGAAAGATCTCTCATGAACGGCTGTAATTCCTCGTCAATATATGCCCCTTTCCAGGAGCATATGGAGTCAATTCCAGCAATAATAGGTCTTCCTTTTGGAGGTATACCAGGTTTATGGACTTTTGGCAAAAGATATAGAGTAGGGGCAACTGGAGTGTCTATAAATAGGAGTTGTTTTTCTTCTAATGTTAGCAGGCCATTTTCATACCATTTATTGAGTAAGATAGCCAGGTTCTCCTGTATTTCCTTAGTTGGATTTGTGTTGAGTTTGGTGTAGCAGGCAGAATCCCCCAGTTGACGTTCAGCTTCTTGAAGATAGTCAACTGTATCCAGGACAACATTTCCACCTTTATCTGCCTCCTTGATAATTAGCGATGGATCATTTTTAATCTCCAGCAATACTTGTTTTTCATTCCGTGTGATGTTTTGAGGGAAGTATTTTTTTTTAGACAAGTATTTATGGTGTTCAATTTCTAGGTCTTGATTAACGGCAGAGAAAAAGGTGTCTATTGTATTGCCTGTTGGTAGTATTGGTGTGAATTTTGATTTTCTCTTGAGCGATGTATTTTTGCAATAAAAGATATCTATATCCAGTTCCTCTGCTGTTGTTGTTAGGGATTCCAGACCTTCCGTGGGAACAACCGTGGACAGATATGTCAGCAAATTAATGTCCTCCAGGTCTTTTACTGAAAGATGACTTGTAATGGCAGGGTGACTTGCTTGTCTTGTTTTTTGAATTTCATCAGAAAAAAAGGACTGTAATTTTAGCCTCCTGGTAAATTTGAATAGATCAATTTTGGTCTGTACCAGGTCCCAACTTGCTGTAGGGCAGAATGATAAGCCCTTGTTTAGGATTTGATGATGAGTTTCAGTCAAGATCTTGTTTGAGAGGTTGACCACCAGGTTACACAGAGTTATTTCTGTTCTGTGGGTATTTTTTTATTCAGTTCCTTGCTTCGTGCTCGTGTTTGTACTCCCACTATATTGGGTTTTGTAGTTTTTATATTTGGTGGTCGGGTTCGATTGTCTTGTGCATTGCCCAATCGATGTCTGTGTACTTCCTCCCGAAAATTTACTTGTGGTCTCGCACTCATCCCGTCCTCTGGATTTTCTATAGACTCTGCATCGGATGATGGTATAATTTCGGAAGAGCTACTTGCCTGAGTTGCAGCCGTAGTAGGTGTGATGTTGTCATATTTTTTAGCAAAAGTATAAACTCTCCCTAGTTGGTAATCGTTCAAGTCCCGTCTGAATTTACGGTTTTTCCTTTGAATGATGTCTTCCTCGAAGTCATGAAGGACTTTATTCAATATATCATAGTTTTTGGTTGTTATGTCACCCCAACTTGCTTCTTCAATTGTTTTGGATAGTGTGTCAACTTCCAGTTTGTATTTTCCATATTCTTCTTGGGCAATATCAATTAGTTGTCTTAGCATGTTGTTAGAAGCCGTTCTTAGGTTATCTTCCCATAGTTGTAATTTTTCGGGTGCTGTTGTTTCTATTGGAGGGAAAAGTAAGATTCTCAAACCTCTTGGGATCAGATTATGTTCCAAATACTTTTTTAGTGATGCTCCTTCCCACCATTTTGATGTCTCCTTCTTGACTGCTTTTTCCAAGGCTAGGAAAGTACTCTTTGCAGATTGTGGGTTGATGATATTCGATTGTCTTGACACATTGGTTCCTAACGGATCAAATACTTCTTCAAGTCTGATATTCCTTCTTTCTCTCCTATTGTCATAGGTTGCCATTTGTACGTCTTCAGATTGTCATTACTTTTGGAAGAGTAGCAATTATATTACATTTGCAAATTATCAGTTGTATTTTATTAAGGTTTTTTGATACTATTCCTGTTGGTATCTAGCACTCCAGAAGAGATGGAATCCTTATGCGATACTATTGTAGAGATACCAAGGTCCGGGGATCCCAATTCTGGAGAAAATTGCTTAATTTTTATGTAACTTATTCCTTGTGGAGGATGACTCAAGACACTGGACCTCTATGGTCTCAAAAAAGTACATGCATTCAGTAGTAAGTCAGTTCCCTCCTTCTCAAGTGGATTTGAAGGACAAGAAAATCAAAATGAGTTGGTAAGTCCAAATTATTATTTTATTTGTTCAAATAAAAGACTTCTGTTTCAGATGGTCCAATCATTCATGATTTTATTTTTCAAAATGAAGCAAAACAGCACATTTGAAGTGAAAGTGAACAGCCGACACGTGTTTCACCCTTATGGCTCTATATCGGCCCAGGGCTTTCTCAAGGCTGAAAAGAGATGTTTTGTGAAACAATGTGAGATGAATTTAGAATTTTTAAAAAATCTAGTATCACCCGGTGACGTGTAAGGATAATAACCGTGATATATAAAAAAGGACCAGAATAATGAGAAAAGTGCTCAGGGAAGCGTGAGGGAAGAAAAACAAGGGAAACATTCCCATTATTCTCCTGAGAAAAGGAGACTATTTTCTCAGGTGTAGCAATCATGAAGACGCTCGGTGAGAGTATTATTTTAACAATCTATGACCTTGTTAAATACAAAGAAACAAAGAACAGGCAACCAAAAAGACAATAGAGCATTGATAGAGGTAATTTTAAAGTCAGGTGCTATAAGTACAGGTTTGCAGGCTTTCAGAGGGGATTAGTCGTGTCATTCTCACAAATCAGATGATTTAGTCATGCTACAGAAGACCAAGTATGACAGAATATAGCGTTTAAGTTAGGTCAGATATATACCTTGATGTTCAATGATGACACACGGTACATTTGCTTCACATGTCACTATGCAGGGTCACTGCACAATACGTGAGGTCAGACCTCTGCACCGGAAAAATTAAGCAAAAAAGGAGAAAGAAGAGAGAAAGAATGAAACAGAGAGGAAGAGAGAGAAAGAAATGAAGAAAAAGCAGAAAGAGGAGAAAGCAGATGAGAGAAAAAAAAGAAGAAAGAGAGATAAGTAAGAATGCCAATGAAATTATTCAGACTTAGTACTAATACTGCGTTTATAATGTACATGGCATAATGTACTTAAGACAGCTAGCATTTGCCCCTTTGCATACTATTAGGTTCATTCTCTAGGGAAGTTGTTACGAACTCCCTAATCTCATCGCGCAAGGTATGGGTAGGGTTCTACACAGCATCAATTGCATTATTACACTTATAGAGAGAAATAACTGATTGAGAGCGATTATGTTCGAAAATCACATTTTATGTATCATTATTTCTATAGGACTCGGTATCATAGAGCCGAGTCCTTCTCATCTCGAGTGAGCAAACGTGAAGATTAGCAAAACCGGAGGATTCCAAACTATTGCGGTCATTGTAAATACGGGAAACGGTATCATAAAGACAGCTTCTTCCCGTTTCCAAACAAAAAGGCAAAGAGACAACAAGGTCCTTAACAAAGTTCCAGGGACAGCCTGCTGTCAGGTCACTTACTTTAGGTCCGCAAAATGAAAGTCACAGGATAAATCCAAGCGATTATTCTTCCCACCAGAGTATAATCGCGTTGTGGTCCGCGGCCAGCTTTAAGAAGGCTAACGAGGCCAGTCATGTGTCTACGGGATTTGTCAAGGTACGGCTCGTCATCTGGCGCGCCATCTTTGAGTATGTTATTATTGCGAAGTAGTGCCCCATCCTATATATGCAGAGGGCATCAAGATTTTGAGATATACACCGGTTGTATTAATAAAAGTTACTATTTATGGTTATTAATACCAATATATATCAAAGTCTGGTGCAGGAGAGATTTGGACCGTATTTCTTGTGTCTATGGCTATTCCAAGGACGCGTAGTATCTTGAGTCCGATATGCGCTACTAAAAACGGACCGTAGGCGTGGTTTGCAGAACTAAGCAGGTATATTTAAGAAAGGGTATCAATTTAAAAAAAAAATGATTTGGGGGAGCTGCCTATCATTTAAGAAGATGAATGTATTGGGTTATCGAGCCTGTAACCCTCCTAAACCGTAATCGGCAAAAAGTATCAAGCTGCATCAAACATTGATGAAATTATATTCTGGGACTAGGATAGTACATGGCTACTGAGTCCCACGATCAAGTCATACGGGCTCTGCAATGGGAGGGAGCAAATGAATTTTAATAATAATAGGTACTGTCCCTCTCACGTCATTGTAAGCTAAATATTTTGAAAAAAGGTTAATACAGTATTATCAGACTACCTACGGAGAGAAAACAAATAAACAGAATTAACCATATCCAAATGGTATGTTTCTGTGTAGGTGCAGAATAATGAACTGCAATAAGAATGCAAGTATGAGATGCATATAGTGGACAGAATAGGGAAACGAGGAAAAAGGGAGCCTTAAAGATTCAAGGCTCTGTAGAGACATTAATGATACAGAACAAATATATCACAAAGTATGGTTATTCCTACGATTCTCCTATAAAGCAGTACTGGTTAGTGCACCCAAAGAACAAGTGCTTCTTAGGGTTGCTTACTGTTCCTTCTGGTGTCCTTTCATACACAACAGTATATTCATTGGTGGAGTGAGGGATCTTATAACCAATGGTGCCATTCGTGATCTTTGTTAAGGCCTGTTTCTACGGTCCCGTAGCGTATTATGTAGGCACTTTCTTTCTGTCGTAGTCGCTGTTCCAAATTCCCTCCTCTTTCATGTTGTTTTATTTTTTCCAGGCCACAGAAAAGAAAATTGCGATTATGTTCATGGTGTTTGTTGAACTGTTCAACTAAGGGTTGTCTATCATCCGATTTATGAATATTCCGATAATTTTCCTGTATTCGCATTTTAAGTGGACGAATCGTACTTCCTATGTAATGTTGTCCACATGGGCAAGTGATTTAATAGATTACATTTTTGCTTTCACGGTTAATAAAATCTTTAATCTGGAAACTCTGACCATTTATCATCGTACTCTGTATTTTGGATTTGCCCAATTTGCATACTGAACAGTTGGCACAGGTGTAAAAGTCAATTGGTTTATGGAGAAAGGACACGGTCTTTTGTTGAGGTTGAAAAAAAGAATGACACAGAGAGTCACAAAGATTTTTACTTCTCTTGAAACTGAGTTGAGGTTGATCTTTTACTGCATTTCTTATTGTTGGATTGAGTGTCAGCAGATTCCAATGTTTTTTCAAGACTTTGCGTATATAGTGATGGCCATTACTAAAGTGGGTAAGGAACCGTATGGTAGATTCCTTCCCATTCTTTTTCCTGTTAAGCAAGAGGTTATTTCGGTCCAAATGGGAAACGTGTTGTTGTATGTCTCTAAGGGAACCCTTATTATAACCTCGTTCTGTGAGTCTTAATGTGATCTCCTTTGATTTAATATCATATCCTTTGTCTGAGCTGCAGTTAATTCGGGCCCTGCGAAATTCCCCTGATGGAATGTTCTTAATAGTATGCTGGGGATGGCTGCTGGACGCATGTAGGATCGAGTTAGCAGCAGTGTTCTTTCTATGATTCTGTGTCTGTAAACTGTTATCTTCAACATAGATACTTAGATGCAAAAACTCAATCTCTTTTTTGGATATAGTGTATGTTATATTGATGCCCCATTGATTGGGTGTCAGAGTCTTTATGAAGTTGAGTAAGCATGTCTCAGATCCTTGCCATGTTAGGAGCATATCGTCAATGTATCTGCCCCACATAACTATATTTTCGGAGAAGTTGATCTTGCTGTCATTCCAGATCCAATGGCGTTCTACTTCTCCCATGAAAATACAGGCATATGGGGGAGCAAATTTGGCCCCCATCGCTGTACCTTGTATTTGTAGGTAATAAATTCCATTAAAGAGGAAGTAGTTGTTGTGTAGGCAGAACTCCAAGAATTCCAAATTCATATTGTTCCTTGCCGTGAAATGGACAGATCTCCCTTGTAGACATTTTCTTACTGCTGCTATACCATCAGGATGTCGGATAGACGTATATAGACTAACAACATCAATGGAGGAAAGAAGATAGTCTGGTTACCATGTGATGTTATTAAGTTTCTGTAGAACATTCTTGGTGTCTCGTATGAAAGAGGAAAGATCTCTCATGAACGGCTGTAATTCCTCGTCAATATATGCCCCTTTCTGGGAGCATATGGAGTCAATTCCAGCAATAATAGGTCTTCCTTTTGGAGGTATACCAGGTTTATGGACTTTTGGCAAAAGATATAGAGTAGGGGCAACTGGAGTGTCTATAAATAGGAGTTGTTTTTCTTCTAATGTTAGCAGGCCATTTTCATACCATTAATTGAGTAAGATAGCCAGGTTCTCCTGTATTTCCTTAGTTGGATTTGTGTTGAGTTTGGTGTAGCAGGCTGAATCCCCCAGTTGACGTTCAGCTTCTTGAGGATAGTCAACTGTATCCAGGAGGACAACATTTCCACCTTTATCTGCCTCCTTGATAATTAGCGATGGATCATTTTTAAGCTCCAGCAATACTTGTTTTTCATTCCGTGTGATGTTTTGAGGGAAGTATTTTTGTTTAGACAAGTATTTATGGTGTTCAATTTCTAGGTCTTGATTAACGGCAGAGAAAAAGGTGTCTATTGTATTGCCTGTTGGTAGTATTGGTGTGAATTTTGATTTTTGTTGAGCGATGTATTTTTGCAATAAAAGATATCTATATCCAGTTCCTCTGCTGTTGTTGTTAGGGATTCCAGACCTTCCGTGGGAACATCTGTGGACAGATATGTCAGCAAATTAATGTCCTCCAGGTCTTTTACTGAAAGATGACTTGTAATGCCAGGGTGACTTGCTTGTCTTGTTTTTTGAATTTCATCAGAAAAAAAGGACTGTAATTTTAGCCTCCTGGTAAATTTGAATAGATCAATTTTGGTCTGTACCAGGTCCCAACTTGCTGTAGGGCAGAATGATAAGCCCTTGTTTAGGATTTGATGATGAGTTTCAGTCAAGATCTTGTTTGAGAGGTTGACCACCAGGTTACACGGAGGTATTTCTGTTCTGTGGGTACTGTTTTTGTCAGTTCCTTGCTTTGTGCTCGTGTTTGTACTCCCACTATATTGGGTTTTGTAGTTTTTATATTTGGTGGTCAGGTTCGATTGTCTTGTGTGTTGCCAAATCGATGTCTGCGTACTTCCTCGCAAAAATGTACTTGTGGTCTCGCACTTATCCCGTCCTCTGGATTTTCTATAGACTCTGCATCGGATGATGGTATAATTTCGGAAGAGCTACTTGCTTGAGTTGCAGCCATAGTAGGTGTGATGTTGTCATATTTTTTAGCAAAAGTATAAACTCCCCCTAGTTGGTAATCGGTCAAGTCCCGTCTGAATTTGCGTTTTTTCCTTTGAATGATGTCTTCCTCGAAGTCATCAAGGACTTTATTCAATATATCATAGTTTTTGGTTGTTATGTCACCCCAACTTGCTTCTTCAATTGTTTTGGATAGTGTGTCAACTTCCAGTTTGTATTTTCCATATTCTTCTTGGGCAATATCAATTAGTTGTCTTAGCATGTTGTTAGAAGCCGTTCTTAGGTTATCTTCCCACAGTTGTAATTTTTCGGGTGCTGTTGTTTCTATTGGAGGGAAAAGTAAGATTCTCAAACCTCTTGGGATCAGATTATGTTCCAAATACTTTTTTAGTGATGCTCCTTCCCACCATTTTGATGTCTCCTTCTTGACTGCTTTTTCCAAGGCTTGGAAAGTACTCTTTGCAGATTGTGGGTTGATGATATTCGATTGTCTTGACACATTGGTTCCTAACGGATCAAATACTTCTTCAAGTCTGATATTCCTTCTTTCTCTTCTATTGTCATAGGTTGCCATTTGTACGTCTTCAGATTGTCATTACTTTTGGAAGAGTAGCAATTATATTAAATTTGCAAATTATCAGTTGTATTTTATTAAGGTTTTTTGATACTATTCCTGTTGGTATCTAGCACTCCAGAAGAGATGGAATCCTTATGCGATACTATTGTAGAGATACCAAGGTCCAGGGATCCCCATTCTGGAGAAAATTGCTTAATTTTTATGTAACTTATTCCTTTTGGAGGATGACTCAAGACACTGGACCTCTATGGTCTCAAAAAAGTACATGCATTCAGTAGTAAGTCAGTTTCCTCCTTCTCAAGTGGATTTGAAGGACAAGAAAGTCAAAATGAGTTGGTAAGTCCAAATTATTTTTTTATTTGTTCAAATAAAAGACTTCTGTTTCAGCTGGTCCAATCATTCATGATTTTTTTTTTCAAAATGGAGCAAAACAGCACATTTGAAGTGAAAGTGAACAGCCGACACGTGTTTCACCCTTATGGCTCTATATCGGCCCAGGGCTTTCTCAAGGCTGAAAAGAGATGTTTTGTGAAACAATGTTAGATGAATTTAGAATTTTTAAAAATCTAGTATCACCCGGTGACGTGTAAGGATAATAACCGTGATATATAAAAAAGGACCAGAATAATGAGAAAAGTGCTCAGGGAAGCGTGAGGGAAGAAAAACAAGGGACACATTCCCATTATTCTCCTGAGAAAAGGAGACTATTTTCTCAGGTGTAGCAATAATGAAGACGCTCGGTGAGAGTATTATTTTAACAATCTATGACCTTGTTAAATACAAAGAAACAAAGAACAGGCAACCAAAAAGACAATAGAGCATTGATAGAGGTAATTTTAAAGTCAGGTGCTATAAGTACTGGTTTGCAGGCTTTCAGAGGGGATTAGTCGTGTCATTCTCACAAATCAGATGATTTAGTCATGCTACAGAAGACCAAGTATGACAGAATATAGCGTTTAAGTTAGGTCAGATATATACCTTGATGTTCAATGATGACACACGGTACATTTGCTTCACATGTCACTATTCAGGGTCACTGCACAATACACAATTAAGCAAAAAAAGAGAAAGAAGAGAGAAAGAATGAAACAGAGAGGAAGAGAGAGAAAGAAATGAAGAAAAAGCAGAAAGAGGAGAAAGCAGATGAGAGAAAAATAAAGAAGAAAGAGAGATAAGTAAGAATGCCAATGAAATTATTCAGACTTAGTACTAATACTGCGTTTATAATGTACATGGCATTATGTACTTAAGACAGCTAGCATTTGCCCCTTTGCATACTATTAGGTTCATTCTCTAGGGAAGTTGTTACGAACTCCCTAATCTCATTGCGCAAGGTATGGGTAGGGTTCTACACAGCATCAATTGCATTATTACACTTATAGAGAGAAATAACTGATTGAGAGCGATTATGTTTGAAAATCACATTTTATGTATAATTATTTCTATAGGACTCGGTATCATAGAGCCGAGTCCTTCTCATCTCGAGTGAGCAAACGTGAAGATTAGCAAAACCGGAGGATTCCAAACTATTGCGGTCATTGTAAATACGGGAAACGGTATCATAAAGACAGCTTCTTCCCGTTTCCAAACAAAAAGGCAAAGAGACAACAAGGTCCTTAACAAAGTTCCAGGGACAGCCTGCTGTCAGGTCACTTACTTTAGGTCCGCAAAATGAAAGTCACAGGATAAATCCAAGCGCTTATTCTTCCCACCAGAGTATAATCGCGTTGTGGTCCGCGGCCATCTTTAAGAAGGCTAATGAGGCCAGTCACGTGTCTACGGGATTTTTCAAGGTACGGCTCGTCATCTGGAGCGCCATCTTTGAGTATGTTATTATTGCGAAGTAGTGCCCCATCCTATATATGCAGAGGGCATCAAGATTTCGAGATATACACCGGTTGTATTAATAAAAGTTACTATTTATGGTTATTAATACCAATATATATCAAAGTCTGGTGCAGGAGAGATTTGGACCGTATTTCTTGTGTCTATGGCTATTCCAAGGACGCGTAGTATCTTGAGTCCGATATGCGCTACTAAAAACGGACCGTGGGCGTGGTTTGCGGAACTAAGCAGGTATATTTAAGAAAGGGTTCTGAAGAGTGTCTTAGGCATGAGTTCTGGTCTCGTAAAGTGAGGAAACAAATTTCCAAATTCGTACTGAATTGATCCGATTAGGTGAGTAATTCGTTTGTATTTTATTCGTAAGAGTGAATACACAAGAAAAGCTGGCACAGCCAACACGTGTTTCGCCCCCTACAAGGCCATCAGGCCTGGGGCTTCCTCAGGGCTGTACATTTGCAAGGTAACAGAAAGCATTATTTGTCATACGGTTGGTAATGATAACAGGTGTGAGTGATAGATGATGTGTGGTTATTCAGAGGGACAAAGAGAGGAGGAAACACGAGGAGAGAGAGACACATAAACATAAAGATATGAATGGTTAACGTTAACAGAAGTGTATAGGTAGGGGAGTGAAAGGGAAACAATTCACAGTGATAGTAAGTGTAAGTATATTAGTCGGATGAGGATTAGTATAGGTCATGCGAAGAGGATATGGTAAAGGTTTATTTTTGGTGGGAAAATCCACGTGAGATTGACATGAGATTGAAGTGAGTAAGAAGGAGTAAGGATGGATAGTATGGTTGAAAGCGTATGTAAGGCATAGATAATATATGTGCCCATTAATATTAATCAATTTGAATTTGAGTTATTTTAGCAAGACGTCAATCCCAAAGGGAGTGCATAGTCATGTAGTCAGGAGTAGATTTAATAGCGGATATTAGTTGGATAGTGAAGATGGGAAAAAAGAATGTTTGGCGAGAAGGAGAAAAGGGTTGGCATTATAAATATGTTTGTCAGACATTACATTGATTAAAACTGGAAATTTCAAGGAGATCAAACAACATTCATATGATGAACAGACAAGGAACAACAGTATTGAGAGAATTGACATTGGCAGGTACATATGAAAAGCGCGCGCATGCGTTAATCATGTTGGCAGGTAGGTAGTGGAAAAACCCACGTACACATGCAAGACGGTAATTTACATAGAAAACAGGTAAATGTTCAAGACAGTGGCCATATCAAAGCATGTTGGTATTGGAAAGAAAATTTTACAAAGAAAATCAGGTAAGACAATGAGAAGTAAGAAAGGGAATATTTACAAGGTAATCAGCATCAAGGGCAGCGGGGCCGTGGGTCGCATTGAATGTTGAGGAAGATAGAGTCCAATTAGTAATTAAAGCGACATCGTCGGTTGTAAGGCGAAGATAGTGAAGGAGTGATTTAATAAGAAGGCGAAATAGTGAGTCGATTGTTGTATAATATTTGTGGTGATAAAATGGGTCGTAATTGTGAAGTTGCCGTGAAGGAGTGAACAGGAGTAGCACGGAGGTTCGGACAAGGGGGCACAATGGTGAGATCACAATTGAACGACGGTGATTTAATTGGAGCGACGGTGATTGTGTAAGGTCTATGCATGCATGTAGAGAATAGCCAGTTGGAGCTTGGGCCGAGGTCGGTAAAAAACATTTCGATTCGGTCTAATTAGGTGAAACTCGATCATTTAATCCTAAGGTGACACAGTAATGCATTATGGTTATTTTCATATCATGCTCCGATTGCGGCGCAGGTGACTGGAACGTGAAGCGGAGGTTGCCAGATTCTAGTCAGGAGAGCTAGCCAGTGGGCGGTGTGTATTAAGGTAAGGTGCGCTTACGACTCGAGAGCTATTAGGGCAGTGTTTTAAGGGCTCTCATGGTACGAACAGGTCGGTTCTTACCGGATGGTCCGTAAAAAACTAGTCGTGATGTATAAGGTAAAATACCTATGGATTCTGCGGGGAGAATAAGCAAAGAATCACTTATCATGAAGGGCAGGTGTAAAACCTCTAGGGTCGGCCGTCTAAGGCCGTGGTCGCGCTTACCTTTAGTCTCGGCTAATGCCTCGTAGGTGTATTCTTTCGGTTTCTCAATGGTGTGAGGCCGAACTAACAGACAGTTATTTGTACGTCCGGTATTGGTACTTCCGGTTTAGGACCCGGAAGGGGATGGCAAGTGTATACTAGCGCCATTTTGGATTGGGGTAGGGTTCATACATTATTGTGATTAGACTGGAGATTTAGAGAAATAAGAACTGTTTCTGCGAGAAGGATAGAAGAATGCGTGAACTGGCGACAGAAAAATAAAGGTTTTGACAGATCTACAAGAATTAAGTATAATTAGCAGTACAGATATTAGAAAAATATAGGAATATTCAGCATTTACTGAACATATAGGGTAGAAGTCGAGTTAGTAGAGCAAGGGGAATATGAAGTTATGAAGGAATAAAGGAATGACATGGTTCAAAGTAGTAGGTAAAACCGGAGTATATTTGAGAGTACAAAGGCCAGATAATGGGGATCACATCGCCGATCTTCATTTGTTGAGTATGGAGTCAGATGATCATTATTTCTTGGATTTTGTTCATAAGTCTTTCTGGAAATTCCAGGTAATGGAAGACAGTATGGTAATTGAAGAGGGAAAGGTCATAAACCTGGTAAAATGCATTACAGGGAGAAATTAAAGGAAACCCAGTACATATTGGCAGGTTAATCATCGCCAAGCCATACATGCATTTCCGCATCCTTATTCAGTCTCAGACTGGTTGTTTTGTAGTTCATAATCAGTTCGCTTTCACGTCTTCGTAATCTTAATTCACGGTTCCCCCCTCTCTTAGTTTGGTGTACAATCTCCAGTCCAAAAAAGAGGAATTCTTGTTTATGTTCGTGTCTGGCCGCAAAATGTTCAGTTAGCGGGTGACCAGAAGTGTGTTTATGGATGTTGCGGTAGTGTTCCTGGATCCGAGTTCGCAAGGGTCGGATCGTGCTGCCAATGTACGGAAGATTGCAGGGACAGATTATCACATAGACGCAGAATTTACTGTTGCAGTCAATCCATTCCTTAATGGTGAATTCCCTCCCTTGTGTTATGGGTATTTTCGTCACTTTGTTGCGGCTCAGTTTACAGATACTGCAGTTTTTACATTTGTGGTATCCTGGTGGTCTTTCTAGAAAAGTGGTCACTGTGTTTCGTTTGTCAACAAGCTCCGAGTTGCATAGAATATCTTTTAAGTTTGGAGCACGTCTGAAGGTTATTTCAGGGTATATTTTTAGGCCTTCAGTTAGGTTGGGTGTTTGCTGTAGTAAGTGCCAGTGTTTCTTTAGGCTTTGTCTTATTTGGTGATGGCCATTGTTATAGTCTGTGATGAAGCACATCACTGAGTCAGTTTGTTTTTCTTTTTTGTTTTGTTGAAGCATCTGTTTCCTTTCCAGTCTGGCTACCGTGGTCATGGCGTGTTTGAGTGTTGATGGTTCATATCCTCGTTGGGTTAGTCTTGACATGATTTCATCTCCTTTGGTTTTGAAAACTTCGTCCTCACTGCAGTTTCTGCGTGTCCTTAGAAGTTCCCCTTTTGGGATATTTCTGATGTTGTGACGTGGATGAAAGCTGTCTGCTCTTAGGATGGAGTTGGCTGCTGTGTCTTTTCTGTATAGTTTACTTTGTAGGGTATTATCCTTGACATAAAGTGTTACGTCAAGGAAATTGATTTCTTTTTTGGAGAAGGTGTGTGTCGTTTTGATCCCCCATGGGTTTTTATCCAGTTGATCCAAGAAGTCTACTAGTAGAGTCTCATCTCCTTGCCAGATGCATAGGATGTCGTCGATGTATCGTCGCCATAGTACAATGTGGGAGGTGAAGTTGGCGAAGTCTTGATCCCATAGCCAGAATTTTTCCTCGTGGCTCATGAAGATACATGCGTACGGCGGCGCAAATTTGGCTCCCATAGCAGTACCGCGTCTCTGTCTATATATCTGTCCGTTGAAGCTGAAAACATTATTTTCCAGACAAAAATTGAGCATTTCAAGGGTCATTTTATTGCTTTCTAGTAAGTTTGCTGATTGTGTCCATAATGATAGTTGTGCTGCAGTTAGGCCATCCCGGTGTTCAATTGAGGTATATAGACTCACAATGTCAATGCAGACTAGTATGAAGTCTGGTTCCCAGGTGATGTCTTGAAGTTTGTCAAGGATGTCTTTAGTGTCACGGATAAAAGAGGGTATCTCTTTCATGAGTCCTTGAAGTTTCCTGTCCACATATTCGCCCATCCTTGAGCATGGTGAGTTAATACCTGCTATGATGGGTCTTCCAGGTGGGGAGTAGATGCCTTTATGTATTTTGGGGAGGAGGTATAGGGTGGGCATGGTAGGGTATGGAATGTACAGGAATTGTTTCTCTGATTGGGATATAAGTCCCAGAGTGTACCACTTGTCGAGCATTGTTGTGATTGACTTAAGGATGTCTTTAGTGGGGTCGTTAGTGAGGAGTTCATAACATGCGTTGTCTCCAAGTTGGCGATTCGCTTCTAAGATGTAATCGTCTATATGTAGTGTTACTGGATTTCCTCCCTTGTCTGCTTCCTTAACAATCAGATCTTTCCTGTCTTTGAGGTTTTTTATTGCCCTCCTCTCCTCTTGTGTTATGTTTTGTGGTAGATATTTTGATTTTCTTTGATATTTAAAGTATTCATGTTCCAGATCCCGTGTGACTGCTAGATGGAAGGCATCTATGCTGTTGCCAGCCGGTAGTAGTGGTAAAAAGGTAGATTTTTGGGTTAGTTTGCTGTCTATAGCCATGTTGGTTTCTATTCCTAGTTCAGACGCTGTGGTGGTGAGCGTATCTGGATCGTTGTCTTCTTCACTAAGGTGGGTCAGTAGGTCCACATGTTCCAGATCTTGGATTGATAGTTCTGTTGTTCTAGTTGTGGGTAGTGATTCATGTCTTCTGTATTTGTCAGCAAAGAAGACTTTCAGCTTCAATTTACGGACGAATTTGAACAAGTCGATTCGTGTTTTCGTTAAGTTCCATGGGGCCGTAGGGCAAAAAGAAAGACCTTTATTAAGTATATCAGTTTCCTGTTTTGATAATTGTATATGAGATAAGTTCTTTACTAGGCTTATCGGTGTTATGTTCTTCTTTCCATTTCCTTTTTTCTTGACCTTCCAAAACTTAGAACGTGCAGTCAAGAGAGAAACCAGCAAGTGGTGGGAAGCAGAATCTCTTAAAAAATATCTTGAAGCAGACAGAATACCACGGGGTTTGAGAATATTAATCTTCCCCCCCTCAGACACCACTAATCCCCAATACATTAGCAAATGGGAGGAGAATCTCAAAGAATGTTCAAACAACATGATCAGACAACTCATTGATCATGCACAAGAAGAATATAACCTAGCCAAGACGGAAGTGGACAATCTAAGCAAACATATAGAGGATTCCAATTGGGGAGAACTCGCAAAGAAAAACTACGACATCCTTAATCTAATAATTGATGAATTTGAAGAAGACATCATTAAAAGAAAGAACCGCAAATTCAGAAGGGACCAACTAGACTACCAATTTGGAAGGGTCTATACCTTTGCAAAAAAATACGACACAAAACCTCAGGACCACCCTAACACTAACAGTGCAGAACAACAACCCGGAACCACTACGAGCTCAGAAATTGATTCACCTGCACCTGCACCAGAAGGTGAAATTTCACGATGCAAGGTCAATTTTTTAGAGGAAGTACTACGCTATCGACTAGGTATCAAAACATCAAACACCACAAATACTTCAACCATGGGAGGTTCCCAGCAATTTGGACGCCAACAGACCCCAACTATGGGCATCACTACGAGGTCAAGAAAAAAGGAAATGGAAAGAAGAACATAACACCGATAAGCCTAGTAAAGAACTTATCTCATATACAACTATCAAAACAGGAAACTGATATACTTAATAAAGGTCTTTCTTTTTGCCCTACGGCCCCATGGAACTTAACGAAAACATGAATCGACTTGTTCAAATTCGTCCGTAAATTGAAGCTGAAAGTCTTCTTTGCTGACAAATACAGAAGACATGAAACACTACCCACAACTAGAACAACAGAACTATCAATCCAAGATCTGGAACATGTGGACCTACTGACCCACCTTAGTGAAGAAGACAACGATCCAGATACGCTCACCACCACAGCGTCTGAACTAGGAATAGAAACCAACATGGCTATAGACAGCAAACTAACCAAAAAATCTACCTTTTTACCACTACTACCGGCTGGCAACAGCATAGATGCCTTCCATCTAGCAGTCACACAGGATCTGGAACATGAATACTTTAAATATCAAAGAAAATCAAAATATCTACCACAAAACATAACACAAGAGGAGAGGAGGGCAATAAAAAACCTCAAAGACAGGAAAGATCTGATTGTTAAGGAAGCAGACAAGGGAGGAAATCCAGTAACACTACATATAGACGACTACATCTTAGAAGCGAATCGCCAACTTGGAGACAACGCATGTTATGAACTCCTCACTAACGACCCCACTAAAGACATCCTTAAGTCAATCACAACAATGCTCGACAAGTGGTACACTCTGGGACTTATATCACAATCAGAGAAACAATTCCTGTACATTCCATACCCTACCATGCCCACCCTATACCTCCTCCCCAAAATACATAAAGGCATCTACCCCCCACCTGGAAGACCCATCATAGCAGGTATTAACTCACCATGCTCAAGGATGGGCGAATATGTGGACAGGAAACTTCAAGGACTCATGAAAGAGATACCCTCTTTTATCCGTGACACTAAAGACATCCTTGACAAACTTCAAGACATCACCTGGGAACCAGACTTCATACTAGTCTGCATTGACATTGTGAGTCTATATACCTCAATTGAACACCGGGATGGCCTAACTGCAGCACAACTATCATTATGGACACAATCAGCAAACTTACTAGAAAGCAATAAAATGACCCTTGAAATGCTCAATTTTTGTCTGGAAAATAATGTTTTCAGCTTCAACGGACAGATATATAGACAGAGACGCGGTACTGCTATGGGAGCCAAATTTGCGCCGCCGTACGCATGTATCTTCATGAGCCACGTGGAAAAATTCTGGCTATGGGATCAAGACTTCGCCAACTTCACCTCCCACATTGTACTATGGCGACGATACATCGACGACATCCTATGCATCTGGCAAGGAGATGAGACTCTACTAGTAGACTTCTTGGATCAACTGGATAAAAACCCATGGGGGATCAAAACGACACACACCTTCTCCAAAAAAGAAATCAAATTCCTTGACGTAACACTTTATGTCAAGGATAATACCCTACAAAGTAAACTATATAGAAAAGACACAGCAGCCAACTCCATCCTAAGAGCAGACAGCTTTCATCCACGTCACAACATCAGAAATATCCCAAAAGGGGAACTTCTAAGGACACGCAGAAACTGCAGTGAGGACGAAGTTTTCAAAACCAAAGGAGATGAAATCATGTCAAGACTAACCCAACGAGGATATGAACCATCAACACTCAAACACGCCATGACCACGGTAGCCAGACTGGAAAGGAAACAGATGCTTCAACAAAACAAAAAAGAAAAACAAACTGACTCAGTGATGCGCTTCATCACAGACTATAACAATGGCCATCACCAAATAAGACAAAGCCTAAAGAAACACTGGCACTTACTACAGCAAACACCCAACCTAACTGAAGACCTAAAAATATACCCTGAAATAACCTTCAGACGTGCTCCAAACTTAAAAGATATTCTATGCAACTCGGAGCTTGTTGACAAACGAAACACAGTGACCACTTTTCTAGAAAGACCACCAGGATACCACACATGTAAAAACTGCAGTATCTGTAAACTGAGCCGCAACAAAGTGACGAAAATACCCATAACACAAGGGAGGGAATTCACCATTAAGGAATGGATTGACTGCAACAGTAAATTCTGCGTCTATGTGATAATCTGTCCCTGCAATCTTCCGTACATTGGCAGCACGATCCGACCCTTGCGAACTCGGATCCAGGAACACTACCGCAACATCCATAAACACACTTCTGGTCACCCGCTAACTGAACATTTTGCGGCCAGACACGAACATAAAAAAGAATTCCTCTTTTTTGGAATGGAGATTGTACACCAAACTAAGAGAGGGGGGAACCGTGAATTAAGATTAAGAAGACGTGAAAGCGAACTGATTATGAACTACAAAACAACCAGTCTGGGACTGAATAAGGATGCGGAAATGCATGTATGGCTTGGCGATGATTAACCTGCCAATATGTACTGGGTTTCCTTTCATTTCTCCCTGTAATTCATTTCACCAGGTTTATGACCTTTCCCTCTTCAATTACCATACTGTCTTCCATTACCTGGAATTTCCAGAAAGACTTATGAACAAAATCCAAGAAATAATGATCATCTGACTCCATACTCGACAAATGAAGATCGGCGATGTGATCCCCATTATCTGGCCTTTGTACTCTCAAATATACTCCGGTTTGACCTACTACTTTGAACCATGTCATTCCTTTATTCCTTCATAACTTCATATTCCCCTTGCTCTACTAACTCGACTTCTACCCTATATGTTCAGTAAATGCTGAATATTCCTATATTTTTCTAATATCTGTACTGCTAATTATACTTAATTCTTGTAGATCTGTCAAAACCTTTATTTTTCTGTCACCAGTTCACGCATTCTTCTATCCTTCTCGCAGAAACAGTTCTTATTTCTCTAAATCTCCAGTCTAATCAAAATAATGTATGAACCTTACCCCAATCCAAAATGGCGCTAGTATACACTTGCCATCCCCTTCCGGGTCCTAAACCGGAAGTACCCATACCGGACGTACAAATAACTGTCTGTTAGTTCGGCCTCACACCATTGAGAAACCGAAAGAATACACCTACGAGGCATTAGCCGAGACTAAAGGTAAGCGCGACCATGGCCTTAGACGGCCGACCCTAGAGGTTTTACACCTGCCCTTCATGATAAGTGATTCTTTGCTTATTCTCCCCGCAGAATCCATAGGTATTTTACCTTATACATCACGACTAGTTTTTTACGGACCATCCGGTAAGAACCGACCTGTTCGTACTATGAGATCCCTTAAAACACTGCCCTAATAGCTCTCGTAAGCGCACCTTACCTTAATACACACCGCCCACTGGCTAGCTCTCCTGACTAGAATCTGGCAACCTCCACTTCACGTTCCAGTCACCTGCGCCGCAATCGGAGCATGATATGAAAATACCCATAATGCATTACTGTGTCACCTTAGGATTAAATGATCGAGTTTCACCTAATTAGACTGAATCAAAATGTTTTTTACCGACCTCGGCCCAAGCTCCAACTGGCTATTCTCTACATGCATGCATAGACCTTACACAATCACCGTCGCTCCAATTAAATCACCGTCGTTCAATTGTGATCTCACCATTGTGCCCCCTTGTCCGAACCTCCGTGCTACTCCTGTTCACTCCTTCACGGCAACTTCACAATTACGACCCATTTTATCACCACAAATATTATACAACAATCGACTCACTATTTCGCCTTCTTATTAAATCACTCCTTCACTATCTTCGCCTTACAACCGACGATGTCGCTTTAATTACTAATTGGACTCTATCTTCCTCAACATTCAATGCGACCCACGGCCCCGCTGCCCTTGATGCTGATTACCTTGTAAATATTCCCTTTCTTACTTCTCATTGTCTTACCTGATTTTCTTTGTAAAATTTTCTTTCCAATACCAACATGCTTTGATATGGCCACTGTCTTGAACATTTACCTGTTTTCTATGTAAATTACCGTCTTGCATGTGTACGTGGGTTTTTCCACTACCTACCTGCCAACATGATTAACGCATGCGCGCGCTTTTCATATGTACCTGCCAATGTCAATTCTCTCAATACTGTTGTTCCTTGTCTGTTCATCATATGAATGTTGTTTGATCTCCTTGAAATTTCCGGTTTTAATCAATGTAATGTCTGACAAACATATTTATAATGCCAACCCTTTTCTCGTTCTCGCCAAACATTCTTTTTTCCCATCTTCACTATCCAACTAATATCCGCTATTAAATCTACTCCTGACTACATGACTATGCACTCCCTTTGGGATTGACGTCTTGCTAAAATAACTCAAATTCAAATTGATTAATATTAATGGGCACATATATTATCTATGCCTTACATACGCTTTCAACCATACTATCCATCCTTACTCCTTCTTACTCACTTCAATCTCATGTCAATCTCATGTGGATTTTCCCACCAAAACATAAACCTTTACCATATCCTCTTCGCATGACCTATACTAATCCTCATCCGACTAATATACTTACACTTACTATCACTGTGAATTGTTTCCCTTTCACTCCCCTACCTATACACTTCTGTTAACGTTAACCATTCATATCTTTATGTTTATGTGTCTCTCTCTCCTCGTGTTTCCTCCTCTCTTTGTCCCTCTGAATAACCACACATCATCTATCACTCACACCTGTTATCATTACCAACCGTATGACAAATAAAGCTTTCTGTTACCTTGCAAATGTACAGCCCTGAGGAAGCCCCAGGCCTGATGGCCTTGTAGGGGGCGAAACACGTGTTGGCTGTGCCAGCTTTTCTTGTGTATTCACTCTTACGACTAAAATACAAACCAATTACTCACCTAATCGGATCAATTCAGTACGTATTTGGAAATTTGTTTCCTCACTTTACGAGACCAGAACTCTTGCCTAAGACACTCTTCAGAACTCTACTTTAAAATTAGGGGGATAGGGGCATCTCCCCCTGTTGTGGGCAAGAAACAACACACAAAGGACACATGCTTATTTTACGGCTAGTAAGGGATTGGGACCTTTTCCCCCTCACATATTTAAGAAAGGGTATCAATTTTTAAAAAAATGATTTGGGGGTGCTGCCTATCATTTAAGAAGATGAATGTATTGGGTTATCGAGCCTGTAACCCTCCTAAACCGTAATCGGCAAAGAGTATCAAGCTGCATCAAACATTGATGAAATTATATTCTGGGACTAGGATAGTACATGGCTACTCAGTCCCATGATCAAGTCATACGGGCTCTGCAATGAGAGGGAGCAAATGAATTTTAATAATAATAGGTACTGTCCCTCTCACGTCATTGTAAGCTAAATATTTTGAAAAAAGGTTAATACAGTATTATCAGACTACCTACGGAGAGAAAACAAATAAACAGAATTAACCATATCCAAATGGTATGTTTCTGTGTAGGTGCAGAATAATGAACTGCAATAAGAATGCAAGTATGAGATGCATATAGTGGACAGAATAGGGAAACGAGGAAAAAGGGAGCCTTAAAGATTCAAGGCTCTGTAGAGACATAAATGATACAGAACAAATATATCACAAAGTATGGTTATTCCTACGATTCTCCTATAAAGCAGTACTGGTTAGTGCACCCCAAGAACAAGTGCTTCTTAGGGTTGCTTACTGTTCCTTCTGGTGTCCTCTCATACACAACAGTATATTCATTGGTGGAGTGAGGGATCTTATAACCAATGGTGCCATTCGTGATCTTTGTTAAGGCCTGTTTCTACGGTCCCGTAGCGTATTATGTAGGCACTTTCTTTCTGTCGTAGTCGCTGTTCCAAATTCCCTCCTCTTTCATGTTGTTTTATTTTTTCCAGGCCACAGAAAAGGAAATTGCGATTATGTTCATGGTGTTTGTTGAAGTGTTCAACTAAGGGTTGTCTATCATCCGATTTATGAATATTCCGATAATGTTCCTGTATTCGCATTTTAAGTGGACGAATCGTACTCCCTATGTAATGTTGTCCACATGGGCAAGTGATTTAATAGATTACATTTTTGCTTTCACAGTTAATAAAATCTTTAATCTGGAAACTCTGACCATTTATCATCGTACTCTGTATTTTGGATTTGCCCAATTTGCATACTGAACAGTTGGCACAGGTGTAAAAGCCAATTGGTTTATGGAGAAAGGACACGGTCTTTTGTTGAGGTTGAAAATAAGAAGGACACAGAGAGTCACAAAGATTTTTACTTCTCTTGAAACTGAATTGAGGTTGATCTTTTACTGCATTTCTTACTGTTGGATTGAGTGTCAGCAGATTCCAATGTTTTTTCAAGACTTTGCGTATATAGTGATGGCCATTACTAAAGTGGGTAAGGAACCGTATGGTAGATTCCTTCCCATTCTTTTTCCTGTTAAGCAAGAGGTTATTTCGGTCCAAATGGGAAACGTGTTGTTGTATGTCTCTAAGGGAACCCTTATTATAACCTCGTTGTGTGAGTCTTAATGTGATCTCCTTTGATTTAATATCATATCCTTTGTCTGAGCTGCAGTTAATTCGGGCCCTGCGAAATTCCCCTGATGGAATGTTCTTAATAGTATGCTGGGGATGGCTGCTGGACGCATGTAGGATCGAGTTAGCAGCAGTGTTCTTTCTATGATTCTGTGTCTGTAAACTGTTATCTTCAACATAGATACTTAGATCCAAAAACTCAATCTCTTTTTTGGATATAGTGTATGTTATATTGATGCCCCATTGATTGGGTGTCAGAGTCTTTATGAAGTTGAGTAAGCATGTCTCAGATCCTTGCCATGTTAGGAGCATATCATCAATGTATCTGCCCCACATAACTATATTTTCGGAGAAGTTGATCTTGCTGTCATTCCAGATCCAATGGCGTTCTACTTCTCCCATGAAAATACAGGCATATGGGGGAGCAAATTTGGCCCCCATCGCTGTACCTTGTATTTGTAGGTAATAAATTCCATTAAAGAGGAAGTAGTTGTTGTGTAGGCAGAACTCCAAGAATTCCAAAATCATATTGTTCCTTGCCGTGAAATGGACAGATCTCCCTTGTAGACATTTTCTTACTGCTGCTATACCATCAGGATGTCGGATAGACGTATATAGACTAACAACATCAATGGAGGAAAGAAGATAGTCTGGTTACCATGTGATGTTATTAAGTTTCTGTAGAACATTCTTGGTGTCTCGTATGAAAGAGGGAAGATCTCTCATGAACGGCTGTAATTCCTCGTCAATATATGCCCCTTTCCGGGAGCATATGGAGTCAATTCCAGCAATAATAGGTCTTCCTTTTGGAGGTATACCAGGTTTATGGACTTTTGGCAAAAGATATAGAGTAGGGGCAACTGGAGTGTCTATAAATAGGAGTTGTTTTTCTTCTAATGTTAGCAGGCCATTTTCATACCATTAATTGAGTAAGATAGCCAGGTTCTCCTGTATTTCCTTAGTTGGATTTGTGTTGAGTTTGGTGTAGCAGGCAGAATCCCCCAGTTGACGTTCAGCTTCTTGAGGATAGTCAACTGTATCCAGGAGGACAACATTTCCACCTTTATCTGCCTCCTTGATAATTAGCGATGGATCATTTTTAAGCTCCAGCAATACTTGTTTTTCATTCCGTGTGATGTTTTGAGGGAAGTATTTTTGTTTAGACAAGTATTTATGGTGTTCAATTTCTAGGTGTTGATTAACGGCAGAGAAAAAGGTGTCTATTGTATTGCCTGTTGGTAGTATTGGTGTGAATTTTGATTTTTCTTGAGCGATGTATTTTTGCAATAAAAGTTATCTATATCCAGTTCCTCTGCTGTTGTTGTTAGGGATTCCAGACCTTCCGTGGGAACATCCGTGGACAGATATGTCAGCAAATTAATGTCCTCCAGGTCTTTTACTGAAAGATGACTTGTAACGGCAGGGTGACTTGCTTGTCTTGTTTTTTGAATTTCATCAGAAAAAAAGGACTGTAATTTTAGCCTCCTGGTAAATTTGGATAGATCAATTTTGGTCTGTACCAGGTCCCAACTTGCTGTAGGGCAGAATGATAAGCCCTTGTTTAGTATTTGATGATGAGTTTCAGTCAAGATCTTGTTTGAGAGGTTGACCACCAGGTTAGACAGAGGTATTTCTGTTCTGTGGGTACTGTTTTTGTCAGTTCCTTGCTTCGTGCTTGTGTTTGTACTCCCACTATATTGGGTTTTGTAGTTTTTATATTTGGTGGTCGGGTTCGATTGTCTTGTGTGTTGCCCAATCGATGTCTGCGTACTTCCTCGCAAAAATGTACTTGTGGTCTCGCACTTATTCCGTCCTCTGGATTTTCTATAGACTCTGCATCGGATGATGGTATAATTTCGGAAGAGCTACTTGCTTGAGTTGCAGCCGTAGTAGGTGTGATGTTGTCATATTTTTTAGCAAAAGTATAAACTCTCCCTAGTTGGTAATCGGTCAAATCCCGTCTGAATTTGCGGTTTTTCCTTTGAATGATGTCTTCCTCGAAGTCATCAAGGACTTTATTCAATATATCATAGTTTTTGGTTGGTATGTCACCCCAACTTGCTTCTTCAATTGTTTTGGATAGTGTGTCAACTTCCAGTTTGTATTTTCCATATTCTTCTTGGGCAATATCAATTAGTTATCTTAGCATGTTGTTAGAAGCCGTTCTTAGGTTATCTTCCCACAGTTGTAATTTTTCGGGTGCTGTTGTTTCTACTGGAGGGAAAATTAAGATTCTCAAACCTCTTGGGATCAGATTATGTTCCAAATACTTTTTTAGTGATGCTCCTTTCCACCATTTTGATGTCTTCTTCTTGACTGCTTTTTCCAAGGCTTGGAAAGTGCTCTTTGCAGATTGTGGGTTGATAATATTCGATTGTCTTGACACATTGGTTCCTAACGGATCAAATACTTCTTCAAGTCTGATATTCCTTCTTTCTCTCCTATTGCCATAGGTTGCCATTTGTACGTCTTCAGATTGTCATTACTTTTGGAAGAGTAGCAATTATATTAAATTTGCAAATTATCAGTTGTATTTTATTAAGGTTTTTTGATACTATTCCTGTTGGTATCTAGCACTCCAGAAGAGATGGAATCCTTATGCGCTACTATTGTAGTGATACCAAGGTCCAGGGATCCCAATTCTGGAGAAAATTGCTTAATTTTTATGTAACTTATTCCTTGTGGAGGATGACTCAAGACACTGGACCTCTATGGTCTCAAAAAAGTACATGCATTCAGTAGTAAGTCAGCTCCCTCCTTCTCAAGTGGATTTGAAGGACAAGAAAATCAAAATGAGTTGGTAAGTCCAAATTATTATTTTATTTGTTCAAATAAAAGACTTCTGTTTCAGCTGGTCCAATCATTCATGATTTTTTTTTTCAAAATGAAGCAAAACAGCACATTTGAAGTGAAAGTGAACAGCCGACACGTGTTTCACTCTTATGGCTCTATATCGGCCCGGGGCTTTCTCAAGGCAGAAAAGAGATGTTTTGTGAAACAATGTTAGATGAATTTAGAATTTTTAAAAAATCTAGTATCACCCGGTGAGGTGTAAGGATAATAACCGTGATATATAAAAAAGGACCAGAATAATGAGAAAAGTGCTCAGGGAAGCGTGAGGGAAGAAAAACAAGAGAAACATTCCCATTATTCTCCTGAGAAAAGGAGACTATTTTCTCAGGTGTAGCAATCATGAGGACGCTCGGTGAGAGTATTATTTTAACAATCTATGACCTTGTTAAATACAAAGAAACAAAGAACAGGCAACCAAAAGGACAATAGAGCATTGATAGCGGTAATTTTAAAGTCAGGTGCTATAAGTACAGGTTTGCAGGCTTTCAGAGGGGATTAGTCGTGTCATTCTCACAAATCAGATGATTTAGTCATGCTACAGAAGACCAAGTATGACAGAATATAGCGTTTAAGTTAGGTCAGATATATACCTTGATGTTCAATGATGACACACGGTACATTTGCTTCACATGTCACTATTCAGGGTCACTGCACAATACGTGAGGTCAGACCTCTGCACCGGAAAAATTAAGCAAAAATGGAGAAAGAAGAGAGAAAGAATGAAACAGAGAGGAAGAGAGAGAAAGAAATGAAGAAAAAGCAGAAAGAGGAGAAAGCAGATGAGAGAAGAAAAAAGAAGAAAGAGAGATAAGTAAGAATGCCAATGAAATTATTCAGACTTAGTACTAATACTGCGTTTATAATGTACATGGCATTATGTACTTAAGACAGCTAGCATTTGTCCCTTTGCATACTATTAGGTTCATTCTCTAGGGAAGTTGTTACGAACTCCCTAATCTCATTGCGCAAGGTATGGGTAGGGTTCTACACAACATCAATTGCATTATTACACTTATAGAGAGAAATAACTGATTGAGAGCGATTATGTTCGTAAATCACATTTTATGCATCATTATTTCTATAGGACTCGGTATCATAGAGCCGAGTCCTTCTCATCTCGAGTGAGCAAACGTGAAGATTAGCAAAACCGGAGGATTCCAAACTATTGCGGTCATTGTAAATACGGGAAACGGTATCATAAAGACAGCTTCTTCCCGTTTCCAAACAAAAAGGCAAAGGACAACAAGGTCCTTAACAAAGTTCCAGGGACAGCCTGCTGTCAGGTCACTTAGTTTAGGTCCGCAAAATGAAAGTCACAGGATAAATCCAAGCGCTTATTCTTCCCACCAGAGTATAATTGCGTTGTGGTCCGCGGCCATCTTTAAGAAGGCCAACGAGGCCAGTCACATGTCTACGGGATTCGTCAAGGTACGGCTCGTCATCTGGAGCACCATCTTGGAGTATGTTATTATTGCGAAGTAGTGCCCCATCATATATATGCAGAGGGCATCAAGATTTCGAGATATACACTGGTTGTATTAATAAAAGTTACTATTTATGTATCCATGACAACCAGCATGCATTTTGGGCCTAATACTTGTCCCCTATGTGTCCCCTATGTAATTTTGAAATCCACACACATGTACGGTGCGTTTCACACGTACCCGTACGGCACCAGTACAACAGTGATATGGACCGTACACATGCAATGAATGCGGGTGTACGGTGCTTTTCACACGTACCCGTACGGCACCAGTAGAACAGTGATACGGACCGTACACACGCAATGAATGCGGGTGTATGGTGCATTTCACACCTACCCGTACGGCACCAGTAGAACAGTGATACGGACCGTACACACGCAATGAATGCGGGTGTACGGTGCGTTTCACACGTATCCGTACGGCACCAGTAGAACAGTGATACGGACCGTACACACGCAATGAATGCGGGTGTACGGTGTGTTTCACACATACCCGTACAGAACCAGTGGAACAGTGATACGGACCGTACACACGCAATGAATGCGGGTGTATAGTGTGTTTCACACGTACCCATACGGCACCAGTAGAACAGTGATACGGACCGTACACATGCAATGAATGCGGGTGTATGGTGCGTTTCACACGTTCCCCTACGGCACCAGTAGAACAGTGATATGGACCGTACACATGCAATGAATGCGGGTGTACGGTGCGTTTCACACGTACCCCTACGGCACCAGTAGAACAGTGATACGGACCGTACACATGCAATGAATGCGGGTGTACGGTGCGTTTCACACGTACCCCTACGGCACCAGAAGAACAGTGATACGGACCGTACACACGCAATGAGTGCGTGGGTACGGTGCGTTTCACACGTACCCCTACGGCACCAGTAGAACAGTGATACGGACCGTACACCCGCAATGAATGCGGATGTACTGTGCGTTTCACACGTACCCCTACGGCACCAGTAATACAGTGATACGGACCGTACACACGCAATGAATGCGGGTGTACGGTGCGTTTCACACGTACCCCTACGGCACCAGTAGAACAGTGATACGGACCATACACACATGCAATGAATGCGGGTGTACGGTGTGTTTCACACGTACCCCTACGGAACCAGTAGAACAGTGATACGGACCGTACACATGCAATGAATGCGGGGGTACGGTGCGTTTCACATGTACCCCTACGAACACCAGTAGAATAGTGATACGATGCGTACTCACGCAATGAATGGAGGGCTACGAGTCGCACAAGGATGTCCATCAAGTACTTGTCATTGCATACTTTCATGTGCAGGCCCTAGGTGTGTCAGCCAGTGATATTGCACAGGTCATCTCATCTAGTTGCACAATTGATGTTTGATGACCTGTGTACACATGTCATGTGTGATGGGGCACTATGTGGCACACATCACCTTGACACTTGCCACATGTGTGTCTGTAGTCCGATTGTGTCATGCACAGCAGCAGTTGGATGGCACAGTCACCACCACCCGCACCTGTCTCCTGATGCCAGGGTCAGGGACACTCTATCAACTGACATGTCACGATCAGCGTGCCCCTATGTGACTCTGTCAGGTGTGTGTCATGTGTTCCAATGAGCTTGCTGTTAGTGTTCCGTCAACTGCATCTGCTGTTGGTGCATCCAACATGGGTCTGTGTGGAGATGGGCATGGCACACATCTACGCACACCATGCCACATGTGGATTCCCACGGCTGTAGGGTCTGTGTGCATTGGACATCATATTTTCCCAGGCATACATGTCTGCGTCGTCTGAATGGCTGTGTTTATTTTTTGTGTACCCCTTCATCGCAATGTGTTTCATATGTACATTTGACATTCCATGTGACCTGTGCGTGTGCCTTGCAGTGAACTGTCTGGATGATATCACATCCTTCCAATGCAGCTATGTGGATGTGTGTCACTCCGGTGATATCTCTGGCTGTTCACTCAGACTTGCCCCCAGCTCATTTCAGGGCATGTCATGTAGACTTGACAATCAACAGGTGTATCTGGCTTTTCGTAGGAGTGCCAGCAAGCTGGCATATGTGCCCTGGATATATTGCACACACCAGACTCCATAGTTACCTGATGTTTAGTAGCAGTTTAGCATGTGCTATGTTCATTGACATTGATGTTGGCAGACTCTCAATCTTCATTATTCTTAACAAAGTCTTGCAGGGCACCGCCTGTCCCAAGACCAATGCCAGACTTGGCTGCCATGAAGGAACGTGCCTGCATCCGACGTTACAGATTCACTCGACAGTTGATTGAGGACTTGACCGACTAGCTGGCACCACACTTCCAACCGCGACACAGGTATCCTACTGCGCTGACCCCCAAGATGAAGGTGATGGCAGCCCTACATTTTTTTGCCACAGGTACGTTTCAATTGACCATAGCTGATGTTGGTGGGATGTCACAGACAATGTTCAGCCGTGTCCTGCGTGATGTTTTGGCAGCCATGTTGGAGCACCTTGATGAATTCATCACATTTCCTACTCCTGAGGAGTTGACAGATGTCAAGGGTGATTTATATGCCCTGGGAGGGATGCCCCATGTCATTGGGTCCATTGATGGGACACATGTGGCTTGGGTACCACCACAGGCACAGGAGCAAGCCTATCGCAACCGTAAACATTACCACTCAATAAATGCCCTTGTGGTGTGTCTTGCTAACATGCTGATTTCCCATGTCTGTGCATGTTTTCCAGGATCAGCACATGATGCCTACATCATGAGGTGTAGCAGGGTGCCTCAAATGATGCTGCGGCTGCACAATGAATGAGCATGTCTTGTTGGTGGGTATACTCTGTTTGTCCTGTGTGTTGCGGTATCTTTGGCTCTTACGGCATCTCCTGACCCACTTATTTACATGATGTTTCCATGTAGGGGACTCTGGATATCCCAACATGCCATGGCTAATGACACCACTCCGCAACCCAAGAACAGCTGCAGATCACCGGTACAACAATGCTCACGGGCAGACCAGGCGAGTGATTGAGAGGACGTTTGGCCTCCTGAAGAGCCGATTCCGGTGCCTTGGCAAGACAGGCGGGTCCCTCCCATATGCACCGGAGAAGGTCTGCAAAATCTTCATTGTGTGCTGCATGCTGCACAACAAGAAGGCAGTGCCACTCATCCTTGATCCTGATGAGCAGCAACATCCACCCATGGAGGATCCAGGGCTTGGTCATGAGGCAAGTGATGAGGAGGAGGAGGATGATATCCGGATTCAGCTCATACGCAACTTCTTCTCATAATGGTGAGTCACTGGGTATGAGTGTGCAAGCTTGTAGCATTGAGTGGCATGTGTTGCAATGTGTGTGTCGAGCTGACTGAATGCAAAGTGACTTTGAGGTGTGTTCTGATGTGTCACTCGAGTGATGATGTCATGCCACACAGTTTTGCGGAGAGACTTTCTTCGGAATTTGCATGTGTCCAACATTGTTCATGTTTCGTAACTGACCATGTTTGCGGTGAGATTTGTTTTAGGTGACTTCATGTGTGTCTGCCATTCCCAGGTTTTTGCGCCTGTTGTCTGCTCGTGACATCTTTGTCCTCCTGCTATTCCTCATGAGGATTGCACCGTGTGCTGAATCAGCGTTCCATGCACGGACATGTGGAAATGTCAGTTTGGGTAAGGATTGCAGCAAGGCTTTTTGGTGGTGGTACGGGTTGGGAATGTGTGGGGACTGCTTCTGTGCATGTTGTGGTACCATGCATACATGTCTTCTCACCATGGAGCATATAACATGTAGCATCACTCCCATGATATGATAGTCACCCTTCTTGACAGTCATCTGTAGCGGAGTGTGGAGTCTGATGAAGGTATCAATGTTCGTAAACCTTGCCTCTGAAACATTGCGGATACTACGGGTGGACATAGTGTGGGACATCACAACAACAGGCTCTATGGTGAATTGCAGCCTCTCCGTGTGCAGCAGGATGTGTTTGGCTCATCCCCTTAACTTGTGGGCCAGTTCATTGGGATTTACAACATCCGTGTTGTGAAGGGGGGGTCCAGCGTATGTCCCACATGTTCTGTCAACTGACCTGTGAGTCTGTTTGTATGTATGCATTTCCCTTTGTGTGAGTTTGTGCAATAAAGGTGTTCAGCACAATCCAAAGTGCCTCATCTCTGTCACTGCAGATCTCTTGCCAGTTTGCATGCGTCATCTATGGCATAATTGTCAAAGATTGAGCATATGAGTGTATGTGTACTTCGGCAACATGCATGCAGTTATTCATGGCCAATAATCTTTATTGTGCACGAAGTACCTTGTTGTGTATGTATTTGTGCAGGTTGCTACCCACAACGGGACGTCAACGCCTGCTGACGGTATGTCTCCTGTGCGCAGCTCCGCTTTTTGTTGCCTGATCCTGTGGCCATCATTTTTGTTGATTCTTCATACATTTTCTCGGAGTGACCCATGAGTAACCTGACACTCCTTCCTTTACATACACCTGTTGCACTGTGCCTTTCTGACCTCCGTGTCTTTGTGTGCTACTTTTTGCCTAGTTTCTCACCCCTTCTACCTTCTGCAGCCTCACCTGCGGCACCGCCCCACCGAGTGCCCTGATTCTGTAACCCACACACCTACAAAACGCTCCTCCCTTCCCCCCTCCACCCATTCTTAATGCAGCAAGCAGCTTGTCTGTGCAACTGTTGCGCCAACTCCGTGCCAAAGGCAGGACCGTCTGCGCCTGCAACGTGCACAGTGCACGACCCTCTGGTCCTTGCATGACCCACGTCACACAACAGGCTCATGCTGAAGCCACCCTCCAAGCAATGTCCACCAGACAAGCAACCGCCTGCTATCATGCAACCCCTAAGCGCACACACGACACCTTTGCATGCTGAGTGTGCAACTCCAACTGCCTACACAGCGCTGCCCCACCTACCAGACCCTGTCAGAACAACCAGGTCATGTGCCTCGTACTCCACACCCGCTCCGTCCACCAGCACGCCATTGGACTCTGTTACCTCCTCAACACAACAGCCCCACACATCACCTTCATGACAGTAACTTGGATAAAAGCATCCTCAGCAAACAACTTCTTCATTGCCATCTCTGATGGATACAAGATCACCCGCAGGGACGGCACCAACAATCCCGGCGGATGACTTGCAATTTATTCACAAGTACACCCTCAGACACAAATCCGGTTTTGCACCAACCCCCTGGCAACCCTCAGAGTAACTCTCATCTACAGATCACCAGGCCTACATCCACAAATCCGCAAAGCCATCAACACGTACATCTGCACGCACGCCCTCACCTCCACAGGCTACATGTGGCTGGGGGCCAGTAACTTCTTGCTGGAGGAGAACCACACCACCATCCATCATTCGTCCATCAACATTTGCATCCATGTCTCCGACAAGCAACACACTGCCCCACACCCCGCTACCGATCCCCCAAAGATGCTTGATGTAAGTCACCACAGACAAGCTGTGTGGGACACTCAAACCAACACCCCCGCCACACCCTGCAACCTCACACACTGGATCAGCAACTGATCCAACAATCTTGCCACATTCACGGACTTTCCTGTGAAGCACAACAACAGTTAAGCCACCTGGGACAAGGCAGACCTCCTGGACTCATACAGATCTAGCCGGACTCTTGTGCAAACCTTGCAACACAAAGAACCCTCAGTTACCTTACAGCCCTGGAAAACTCCACACACAGCCATCACCATATCATCAGCAAGGACAAGTGGAGATCCTTCAGATAGGGCCGAGGCACCAAAACACGCGACATAAAGGAGCTCATCAGAATTGTGAGTGGACTGACAGCAGCTCTCCATCCAAAAGTCACCCCACCCTTGCAAGGCAGATCAAATCCCTTACAACTTTCTACCACTGCAAGCTCATGGACATACACAACAGCCTTGGCACACAGAGGCAGACAGCACTATTATCCGCGGGACAAACCCCCCACAGGTTCTGGACTCCCTTCAGCAGCAAATAAACCACCTGGCTCAAGTGTAACATCCACTCTGGCTCTCCATCAGGCCCCTTCCCACACAACATCTCAACCACATCATTCCCCATCCTTGAAGCCCACGTCCAGCACGTCATGAATGTCTCCTTTGAGTTTGCCACATTCCATGGGAGCTGGAGGCATGCAGAGACCCATGCCCTTCTTAAACAACGGACGGCAGTACCGCAGGAACTCCTGGAACATCACCCTGCTTCCCTACCCAGCAAATGTCATCAGGAAGACACTCAACGAGCAACTGACAAACTTCCTCCACGCAAACAGCTCCAGGCAACCGGCACCAGACAATCTTCCACAGTAATCACACCACTGCAACCACCATAATTTCCACCACCAACGACAACTTTGCCCTGCTCAACAATGGTGAGACCACCCCCCTTGACCTCTCAACGGCATTCTACACCATGTACTACCACACTGTCAGCTCACACATCTCAAAAACTGGTATCCAGAGGAGGGCACAGGATTAAATCACCAAGTAGCTCACCAGCAAGGCCCAGGGAGTCGCCCTCCACCCTTTTGCATGTGGTACACTGGGGTCATCTGGCCCATGCCCCAGGGCTCATCTCTCAGCGTGACGATCTTCAATGTCTCCATGACCCCCCTCTCCACCATCACATGCGCACACGATCTCATCATCATCTCGTATGCCATTGACACCCAGCTGCTCCTCACCCTCACCAAAGACCCAGCCATTGCCAGATCCAACCTTCAAGAAGGCATGAGATCCGTTGCCGAATAGCTGAACATCAGCCACCTGAGGCTGGACTTGGACTGGACTGAGGTCATCATCTGAGGATTGTCCCCTTATGGCTGGGTCAACTCCTTGTGTCCCACCGGCCTAGGCACCGCACCAGCACCCAGTGGCCACGCACGCAAGCTGGTGTTCATCATGGACTCATCACTCACAATTACCATGCAACTCAACACCATCTGTACCTCATGCTGCAACACCCTCTGCATACTGCAAATGATCCACAGATAGATCCACTCCAAGGCAAGACAGACCGTCCCCCAGGTCCACGACACCAGCCGGGTCAACTACAGCAACGCCCTCTACGGAGGGACAACTCCACATCCAGGGTGCATCCGCACACCTCATCTTCAACATCCCCCACCCCAGCCACATCACCGTCCACCTGAGATAGCTACAATGCCTCACTGCCTGCTGCAGGATCACCTTCAGACTCCTCACCCACACTCAGGAGGCAGTCCACAACCCCAGACCCAAAACCGACCTTGGACGTCTGTCATACAACACCCCGTTGGCCCAACTCCGTGCAGACAACCTTGCCCTGGCCACCATTCATCACATCCACAGAACAACTGCATGCAGGAGATAGTTCTCCCGTTTCGCCAAACAGACCTGGGACTCCCTCCCAGGGCACCTCCACATGACCCATGACCTCTACGCCTTCATGATACTCTTCCAAATTGGTCTGTCCGATCAGTATTGCAAGCCCCCCCTCAGCAGCTTGAGGCCATCACGGGTGAGTATTGGGCTCCATGTCTGTATTTGATGATACATTGTGACCCATGTGTGTCCTTGACCGGACTCAGATCCCAGTGTATGGATGGCTGGAGTTAGTTCCACACTCAGGCATACTTTGACATATCCCCACACTTATGTTGTGGACTCATGCGAAATGACTGCAACATCAAATTTAAATTTCTTTTTTTTATTATAGGTCTGGGGCATGATTTGTGCAAGAAAAAGGTGCAATACAGGGACAATAGAATCCAAAGTTCCAAGGGGGAGATGGGATCTTTGGCATTTGAAAGCAGCAGAGTCCAGACCACAGTGTTTGGCATCATTGGTCAGACTGTGACCAGCAAGTCCATGTGGCAGAGAATGTCAGTCAATGAGGTGATGCTGTTGCACATGAAGGCCAGGTGCCAGGCCAGGTGACCTAGGAGATGTGGATGGGCCGCTGCCTCTCATGGTCTTTTCCGTGGACGACCCACCTTCCAAGGGGGACCCTCAGATGCAGGCCTTGACGATGCTTGGGACGCTCCGTCGGACAAATCCTCCTCCTCCTCCCTCACTGTGGCTGGTGGTGGTCTCTGTCTGGTGGCACAGGGAGGGTTTCCCATGTTGTCTGCGATCCGACAGAGTGAATGGCTTATGTCCCTTTGCACCGCCAGGAGCTCAGCCAGTCTTGCCTCCATCCGTCCTTGGTGTTCTTGTTGACTGGCGTGTTGCTCGGCCTGCTGGTTCTTCATCTCTGTGATGGTCCCCTTTATCTCTGTGAGTGTCCCAACTACCTGGCTGATCTCCCTGGTGTCACGCCGGTATGCCTCCATGATGTTGTGTATGTGTGACATACCGGTCTCTTCAGCTGGCTGGTCAGGTTCTCGCCTCTGTCTGCCTCCACTCCCACCATCCCTGCCCACACAAGCCTGGCCTGCCGTTGTGGGCACATCGGGTCTACGGGACCCCTGAGGGATGGCAGTGGTGGTGTTGTCTGCCTCCTCCTGGTTGCCCGGCGAACCTTGTCCATCCTGTTCAGACTGGCTCAGTTGTTCACTGCGGGCAGGGCTCCTCGGTGTCTCCTGGGATGTGGCAGGAATGGGGGTGGTGGTTGGCACAGATGACCCTGAACCAGGTGCTGCAGGGGCTTGGACACCAGAGGGTCCAGGTCGGTGGGGGTCATCCGCGGAGTGTTGAGAGGCGTCGCTGCCGGTGGGATCAGGTTCCTCCCGAGCCTGGAACTGTGATTCTTCACCCCCATTGTTGGGGGGAGATTCCTCACGTTGCCCTGTGTGTGAGAGACAGACAATGTTAATGCTGTTTCATGCAACATCCATGTTTCATACACATTCTAGTTGGCACTGTTCCTCCAGGTAGTTGTATGTGCCTAGCATTCTCCTCAATGTTCACTTGTGGATGGGTATGTTGCGGGGGACAGATTGATATGTGTTCATGAGTCTTTGACTTGTTGATTTTTGGCTTGGATGCTTCTTCGGCTATGTATTGGTCTTGTTGTGTTACATGTCCATTGTGACAGTGGGTAAATCCATTGCCTATCCCGGGGGGTGTCTGCTTGTGTAAGGGGTGTGTGTGACAGGGCCTGCTGGTGGATGTAGTGTGATTTGGCACTGGGGCTCCCAGGTGATGTAGCTGTCCCCCCATGGAGCATGCTGCCATGACAGTGAGTGTGAGCTCCTGTCCTAGATATCTGACCTTGTTGTCTTGGTGTTTGTGTTTGCACTGGTCACAGGAGGGCCTTGTGCTGCCTACACCAGGGCCCAGTGTCGGCTATCTTGTCAGTACTTTCACAGTCCCTGTGCATTGAGCATGGTGCATGGGTATGTACCTGGGCCATATGGGATGAGGGCAATTGTGATTGACTTGGAGTTCAACAATGCGTTTTGTGACACCCACCCTCCCAGCATACCGGACATCCATTCTTGGGTTATTGCTTCGTGTAGCATGGGACATAGCATAGCCTTGCTTTCTCAATGGGGCATACACATGTTAGTGGCATTAGCGTTGTTTTTGACTATGGTTCTGGCCAGTGAGTGTTTGGAGGTAGTTGCGTACATTTTGTGTAGTTGGGGTGTGGATGCCATTACCCCCATGTTACATAAGTTGTTTGTGTACTCACCAGGCTCTGGAACTCCTTGAAGTCCATGTACTCCCACCGGCGGAAGCAGGGCCATCACCTTCTCCTCCCAGGGATGGAAATGTACTGGTCTGCGGGGCCCACCACCTCCAGTGATGTTGCTCTGGGCGTAGTCATCATTCATTTTTCGCTTGACTGCCCTCCGCAGATCGGACCACCTGGCTTGGCATTCAGTCCTGATCCTTCTGATGGGTGCAACAGCATTCACCCTATCGACGATCTTCTGCCACAGGCGTGATTTTTCGGCTATGCTGGTCTGTCTGACCAATGTTCCAAACAGCTGTGGCTCAACTCTGATGACTTCATTGACAAGGATCTCCAGCTCCTCCCTTGTGAACTTTGGATTCTTGTCTGTGGGCATGTTGTGGGGTGAGGGTGTGGATGGTTGTGGGTGTGTGGGTCTGAATGTGAAGTTGTGGGTCTGAATGTGAAGAGGGGGTATGTGTGAAGGTGTATATGTTAAGGTGGGTGGGTGCAGTTGTTGGTGTGTGCTCTCTAGCTGCAGTGAGTCTGTTGCAAAGGCTCATGGTCTGTGTGTGTGTGCCCTTTTTATTGGTCCATTTGTGGGTGGGCCTCAGTTTGAATTTTTGGTGGGTGTGTTATAAGGGGTGGTTGTGAGTTTGGCCCGCTGTTTGCCTGTTTGGATGGGGCCATGTCAGTCATTTCCATGTTTTGTGCACTGTAGACGTGTTTTGTGGAGTTGTGCGAGTCGAATAGACCCTCCTTGTGCTGTTTTACATTGCCTATGTACGGTGCTTACATACGCGATGTTGTTGTGAGGTGCGTACATACGTGATGTTGGGGTACGCAACGTACATACGCAATGATGTTGTAAGGTGTGTACATACGTGATGTTGGCGTACGCACCGTACATATGCGATATTGGGGTACGCACCGTACATACGCGATGATGTTGTTGTAAGGTGTGTACATACGCGATTTTGTTGTGAGGTGCGTACATAAGCGATGTTGGGGTACGCACCGTACATATGCCATGATGTTGTTGTAAGGTGTGTAGATACGCGATGTTGTTGTGAGGTGCGTACATACGCGATGTTGGGGTACGCACCGTACATACGCGATGATGTTGTTGTAAGGTGCGTACATACGCGATGTTGGCCTACGCACCGTACATGCGTGATGTTGTTGTAAGGTGCGTACATACGCGATGTTGGCGTAGCACCGTACATGCGCGATGTTGTTGTAAAGTGCGTACATACGCGATGTTGGGGTACGCACCGTACATACGCGATGTTGTTGTAAGGTGCATACATATGCATGGGGGGGCCTGTACGACTCGTACCCCTGTACGACTCGCACCCCGGGAATTACTTTTCCCGGGATACGAGTCGAACAAAGTTTGCTTTGTAGCGGGTAAAGTCATTCCCCATGTACGGGACGTTTTCCGTACGAATCCTAAATCGGAAAGCCGGTCCAGATCGTACTTGTATGGTCGGACTGTATTTTTAGGATTCGTACGGAAAAGTGTCCGGGTCCGTCTCGTACAACTTTTCCCGATCCGGGCCGATCCGTATGTATTTTTCCCGTACGAATCTACTTCACAGGTGGGACGAGACTTGTACGATTCGTACGGAAAAAATTACGGATACGAGTTGTACGGAATAAAAAAATACAGGATCGGAATCGACCCCTATGTGTGAGTTTTTCACCACGATTGGGGAGAACTCCGCATCCGGTGATCCATAATTTAGTGTAAATGTGGGTCAACCAGGAGGGCTTTGAAAATTGGAAACATCCACAATAAAATAAGAAGATTGCAGGAAAAAGTAACTAGGGGCAAATGGAAATACAAAAGCACACCTACAAAAGAGTAAGCCACTGATAATTTACGAAAGCTGCACTCCCAATTACACCAGTAGTACTATAGACCAGACATGCTCACATAGGGGCAGATTTATGAGCCCCTTGCGCCACTTTTGCGTCACCTTTAACATGGGAAAAGTGACGCAAAATTGGCGCAAGGGGCTCATAAATCTGCCCCATATTTTCCAGCAAGCCTTGGAGTAAGTACCACCACTATTAGACTTGACAACCTGAGGGTGGTCTTCCCCGCAACTTTTTCCCTACCACATCCACCTTTTGTGACCTTGTGTTGCTGGCTTTAGGACTCTGTACACTTTACCACTGCTAAGCAGTACTAATGTGCTTGTGCTCTCTCCCCTAAGCATGGTAATATTGGCTCATCCCCAATTGGCTTATTTAGTTTACTTATAAATCCCTAGTAAAGTGCACTACATGTGCCCAGGGCCTGTAAATTAAATGCTACTGGAAGGCCTGCAGCCCTAATTGTGCCACACAATTGAGTAGCCCTCTAAGCATGGGTCAAATCTGCCATTGCAGAGCCTGTATGTGCAGTTTACACTGGCATTTCGACCCGGCCAGATAAACCTCCTGACACGCCTAAACCTTCCCTTTTTATACATATAAGTCTGGTGTCTGCAGAGCAGGTCCTACCGAACACATTCCACCAAGTTGCAGTCACCGACAATGGAGAGAGCCATCTACCGGTGGCTCGGTTCCCTTTGAGTTGGAGGGGGGGTCTCAGGGTCTCTGAAAGTTGCAGTGAGCCCTGCCATACCTGTTTATTGTGTGCTAGGCAACAACCTGAAGCCCACATCCTGGAGGAAGACAGAGCTCAGGTCTCACTTGGAGACCCAGTGAAATAAGAACCATCTACTGCGTTTTGATCACAACATCCCCCTGGCAGGACATTTAGGGTAGTTAGTAGGGGCTCTGTTTGCATGATTCTGAAATGCTTTTTAAACTTTTTATGCTAACAATGACGAAGAGATCAAATAACCTGTGTTTGATTTGTTGTATGTTTTACAGTGTATTTTGTTTCAGAGTGGTTTGGGGGGTTTTAAACTTCTTAATGAAAGCACGCATTTCGGTACTATTACTTCTCTCACATGTCCATCTTTGTGGTGCTGCTCCTCCCTGGCAGTGCGCGGTCCTTAAAACCTCACTTAAGATGGCCGGGGAGCGGACGTGCAGAGTGGGCATGCCTAAGGCAAGCCCGTCTGCATCCGTCCGTGCTCATCTGGGGCCAGGGGCCACAACCCCTGGCCCTTTTATGACAGAGAGACATGACTACTCTGCTTAGCAACTTATGGCACTTCAACAGGAGCTTTTTTCGAACTGTGAATCTATTAATGTTGTCGCCGTACTGTTTGGATGCGATTGTGAGTTTACTTGCTCACTTTCTCTGACACATAACACACACAGTGAGTGTGTTCTGGCTTTGGATAGCGGCTCAATTTCTCGTTCAAGTAGGGGTGCCTTTATGGTAATTGTTGTAATCTTCCTCATCTATTTCTTTTTCATTTCAATTTCCTTTTCTTTTGGAGTCTTCCGTCCCCCCCCTCCATGTTACTTTGAATGTTCCTTTGAACATTCTATTGTAAGCAACTCAGTCAAACTGCTGCTGCGTTGGGCGGTCAATGTCGACAAGTAAACTATTTGAACTTACATTGGTTTTCTTCATTATTTCATTGGCAACTATTTCATTGTGAGGAGTACAACCGAGTTGATATCCCCTCCAAGGAGTTGCCCATTGGTTCCAAGTACTCTTTGTTATCGGCTCATCCTCAAGAAGATTTTCTTTGACTGCATTTGTGGAGACGGCAAGCTTTAATTGTCTTCAGTCAACCCAGATAAGCACTGTGTAGTTGCTGAAATATTTACTACAGCGCATTCTTCAGGATCAAGTGTGGCTGTTTTGAGCTTTGTTTCTTCAAGCCCATCTGCAAGCCCCGGGAGTCGGAAAAGGAAGTAAATGTCAACTATAACCGGCCAATATAGTTTCCTGTTCGGGGCGCGGCCTTGATCTCCACTCGGAAAAGGAAGTATTTGTCAATGACTACCAGCCATACGGTTTTACTGTTCGGGGCATGACCTTGATCTGGGTGGAGATGCATTCTTGTAAGTACAGGCTAATGCGCTCTCCGCGGGAGGTAAACTGTGTGAGCGCAACCTTCGTTGGAGTTTTTCATCAAGCTAACTTCATGGAAATACCGTAGTGAGGAGTTTTCACTGAAATAAGTGAGGACTTTGTGCCAGGATATCCTGAGGTGAGCACTCATTGTTTAAATGGTTGACATGGGTCACAGAGATTTTATCTGTAACTTTTCATGTGAATTCTGCGCAGACTTCGTGCATGGAATTTCCTGAAGTGAGCGTGCTTCAGTTAAACGTTTGGCATTAGGTGGCAGTTATATTGACAGTTACTATTGGTGCATGAAGTGATTTTCTAACTGTGATTCCTGCACCTCCAATATTGTACTGCATCAAGGAGGAACTTTTTTGGCTAACATTGATGAATAATATTAAGAAGCGCATTGGAGTTACAAGTAACATTGACTTAATTGTTTCTATTTTTGACAATATTAAACTGGAAATACCTGCTTTTCTACACTACATTATGGTGCCGATTCCAATCCTGTAAAACCCGGGTACGATTCGTCGTACGGAGCGTATTCTCCATACGACTCGTACCCAGGAAATCCACCGTACAATCCCGCAAGTACGATTCGTACAGAAATAGCATTTCCGTACGATTCGTACAAAACACCGTATGGCTAAAAAATACCTACGAGTCTGATCCTGGACTGTGCGTACGCGACGTCCGTACTGAGTCAGGCAGCGTTTTACGGACCAGCAAGTACGATTCGTCCCTACGTCACTCCGTACAGCTATTTTTCTACGGCAGCCACAAAAAGCCGGAAAACTGAGTCCGATGCGAAAACGGAGCCCAGGTACGTGATGGACATCCATGGACCCCATCCTACGTGTCATCCCGGACCTCTTAGCCTACGACCTGGTGCACCGAACCCGACACACACCCTGCAGAAGGTGAGAACAACACCCAGGGGCCAAGGAGACGTGAGTGGCAGGAAACATACCCCCTACCCAAATTAAAACCTACAATATTAAGGACATACATTACCTCCAGGGTCTGGTCACTCTGGGGGGCGTATCCACCAATCCCTGCGTCACGCAACAACAGAAGTGGACGTGTACGCGTACCCCTACGGCAACACTACAATAGTGATACGCACCATACTCACACATCCATAGCGTGGGTACGGTCCGTAGCACTCTATTAGTGGTGCCGTGGGGGTACGCGTGGTACGGACCGTACACATGCCCTCAGAGCGCTTGTACGGTCCGTATCACCATTGTAGTGGTGCCGTAGGGGTACGCGTGGTACAGACCATACACACACCCTCAGAGCGTGTGTACGGTCCGTAACACCATTGTAGTGGTGCCATAGGGGTACGCATGGTACGGACCGTACACACGCCCTCAGAGCGTGTGTATGGTTCGTATCACCATTGTAGTGGTGCTGTAGGGGTACACATGGTACGGACCGTACACACGCCCTCAGAGCATGTGTACGGTCCGTATCACCATTGTAGTGGTGCCGTAGGGGTACGCGTGGTACGGACCGTACACACGTCCTCAGAGCGTGTGTACGGTCCTTATCACCATTGTAGTGGTGCCGTAGGGGTACGCGTGGTACGGACCGTACACACGCCCTCAGAGTGTGTGTACGGTCCATATCACCATTGTAGTGGTGCCGTAGGGGTACGCGTGGTACGGACCGTACACACGCCCTCGGAGCGTGTCTACGGTCTGTATCACCATTGTAGTGGTGCCGTAGGGGTACGCGTGGTACGGACCGTACACACGCTCTCAGAGCGTGTGTATGGGCCGTACCACGCGTACTCCTACGGCACCACTACTATAGTGATACGGACCGCACCCACACATACATAGCGTGGGTACGGGCCGTATCACCATTGGATTTTGTCCGTAGGGGTACGCGTGGTACGGACCGTACACACCCTATGAATGCGGGGGTACGGTCCGTATCACACGTACCCCTACGGCACCAATACATTTGGGATACAAGGCGTACACACGCCACGAATGTTGGCCTAAAGCCTGGTGCAGCATATTACCTTTATATTGGTATGTGTGTAGGCCCAGGACAGCAGTGTACTGCACCAAGGGGGTGTGTGGGTGTATGCAGAGGACTCCCAGCAGTGGACAGAGACATGGGGGTGGGTGCAGAGGACTCCCAGCAGTGGACAGAGACAAGGGGGTGGGTGCAGAGGACTCCCAGCAGTGGACAGAGACATGGGGTGGCTGCAGAGGACTCCCAGCTGTGGACAGAGACATGGGGGTGGGTGCAGAGGACTCTCAGCAGTGGACAGAGACATTGGGGTGGGTGCAGAGGACTCCCAGCAGTGGCCTGCAATATGAGGGGTGGGTGCATATCACTCCCAGCAGTGGACAGACATGTGAGGGGTGGGTGCAGAGGACTCCCAGCAGTGGATAGAGACATGGGGGTGGGTGCAGAGGACTCCCAGCAGTGGACAGAGACATGGGGGTGGGTGCAGAGGACTCCCAGCAGTGGCCTGCAATATGAGGGGTGGGTGCATATCACTCCCAGCAGTAGACAGACATGTGAGGGGTGGGTGCAGAGGACTCCCAGGAGTGGACAGAGACATGGGGGTGGGTGCATATCAACACCAGCAGTGGACAGAGACATGGGGGTGGGTGCAGAGGACTCCCAGCAGTGGACAGAGACATGGGTGTGGGTGCAGAGGACTCCCAGCAGTGGACAGAGACATGGGTGTGGGTGCAGAGGACTCCCAGCAGTGGACAGAGACATGGGGGTGGGTGCAGAGGACTCCCAGCAGTGGCCTGCAATATGAGGGGTGGGTGCATATCACTCCCAGCAGTGGACAGACATGTGAGGGGTGGGTGCAGAGGACTCCCAGCAGTGGACAGACATATATGGGTGGGTGCAGAGGACTCCCAGCAGTGGACAGAGACATGGGGGGTGTACATCATTATCAGATGACCACAACTCCATGGGTGTATGTAGGCATCCCTAACTTTGGACAATGATGATAGTGCCATAACAACACATCACTGACAGCAGTGTCCCACTCCCAGGAGGATGGATGTCACTCCCCCACTGCATGACACACCACATGTGGGTGTGAGGACAAATAACACATGCATACCCACCCCTGGCGGATGCAGCACAATACATACACTGAGATCATGCCACAAGACTGTATAGTCATGTCACTGCCTACTAAACTAAGAGAGCCAAAGGAAACGCACACTGTCACGCACATCCCAGGGCTGATAGGAATGTTCAGGTGCTGGGCCAGCCACCAAGATGTTGTCTCTCATGAAAGGACTAGGGTGGAGTTCCCACAGATACAATGCCCACAATTGTGAGTCATGTGCCCAAATACCCTGCAGAACAAGTACCATATGTGTGCTAGGCCGGGAGTACACACATGCATAGTGCTCAAAAGGAAGAATTTCTCCATGAAGGCATTTCGACATACTCAATACACAAGTACAGTGACTAGCAAGGATGGCACAGACGATGCAGCCGGAGACATTGCTGAACAGGCATGGCCGTAGTTGAAGGGATCCGTCACCAACAAAGGAAATGTAGACACAGGTCAGCAGAACAATTGTGCAACTCTTTGCAGGGAAGATGTCAGGTGCCACAGAGGAAGGAACACTCCTTGGGACAATGTCTCAAAACCAAAATAACACACACTACCAATGATTATTTGCAGAGACCTTGTGATGGCACGCAGATACCATGGTCCACCTCATGACCATCAGACTAGAACATTTCTCAGAACCATAACACATTACCACAACACCAACTCCTCAGCCTCAGCACCAACATCAATACCTGAAATGCAATAGTGTTCAAAGTAAAAATAAAATGCTTTATTCAGCATAAAAAACAAATAATGAAATGACGCTATATACAAAGGCCAATGGCCAGTCCATAATAGAAGTCCTTGGGGGGACACATGGGCACGCGTCTCCCCTAGCTTGCCTGCACAGTGGAACCCTCAGGTTCGTCGACCGGGGGGGCATCATGTGGGGAAGGACCAGGCACCACAGGGACAGGAGGGGGAAGGGCAGGTGTGGTGGGTGCAGGGGTGGATGTCTCCACCACAGGGGGTGGGGCAGCACCAAAGGTGGATGTGAGCACATCGCTGCACACTGCTGCCAGGGCGTCCAGGGTAAGCCCTGCACCGGAAGAAACCCCAGGGCCAACGGAGGGGGGGTGGCCGAGGGATGGGGTGCAGCACTCTTGGGGGAGGGTGTGGACAGGGGGTGGGACTCAACTACCCTGCCTGGGGACTTCCTCACCCGCTTGCGGGGTGGTGTCACAGTGGTGGTGATGGGCAGCTCACCCATGTCGACCTCTTTGGGTGTCAGTTTGTCAGGGGAGCCAAGGAGAGTGCTTTTGGAGGGACTGGGTTGTGAGGCCTGCGGTCTCAGACTGTGGCTGTGTGTATGTCTTTTTGCCCCAGACCCAGTTGGTGTGCCTACATCCCCCTGAGTGTGCGTGCCAGGAGGTGTGCGCTTGCCCTTACTTGGTGGTGTTCTGCCTGTGTCTGGTGGGGTGCGTGCTTGGGAATGTCTGGGTGTGCATGGGACAGGTTTGGGACAGGGAAATGTGGATGGGGCTGGGGTAGGGGGGGACGAAGCACTGCAGGAGACTCACTGCTGTCGTCAGGGAAGAGTCCATGGACCGCAGAAACCTGCGTTGTTCAGACATCGCTGCTGACATGCCCTCCATGAATGACACCATCTGTGTCAGCAGTGTGGTGTGGCCATGGAGGACAGTCAGCACCGATGCCTGCCCAACCTGCAACTGCCGCAGTATGTCCACAGACTCTGCACTGAGGGCAGCAGGGGTGACAGGGGCAGGGGGTGCGGTGCCTGTCCCGAAGGAGACATGGTGGTGCCCTGCACGGACAGAAGGGACCGGAGCAACTGGGAGGGCGGTGATGGGAATGGAGGAGGTGGGGACAGATGTTGGGCTGCTGCCAGGTGTTGTAGCAGCCTCCGCCCCCTCGATGAGGTCAGCCTCGGACCCGTCTGCGTCGTAGTTGGAACCGCCACCAGACAGGTCCTCCGACTGACTCCCCTCACCCTCCGTGCCACTGGCTCCCGCAGACTCGCCAGCACTGGTGGCACTGGTGCTGGGTCCCTCAACCAGGTCCGTGCAGGTGTCTCCCTCGGTTTCCAATGATGATGCTGTGGGCAAGGTGAAGATACAGAAAAACATCAGTCACCTGTATACATCTGACACTTGAGTACAAAACCAATAGGTCACAGTGCATATCAGGCAATGCATCATGAGTAACAGCTAGATTACTCCGCACATATGAAAGCCCTGTACTCCCCAGTTGGTAGACCCACCATGCCACTTGGACACAAGGAAAAATAGGAAACACCAGCCCAAAACTTGAATGAGAAATACACTGAGGAGCTAGTGTCTGGGAACAGGTGAGCACAGCAATACAATGAAGTCATGCCACCTCTTGTTAACCCTGAAAGAAACAGTAGTGGTGCACCCAAGGCAAAGTAACACACCTCAATTCCAAAGGTGTCCCCACACTCAGAGACCTGTAAGTACTTTGGAACACAAAACGAAAAAATGTTGGACCCTTGGGAATCACAATACTTTACACAATCAACATGGTCAGAATGTGGGAATGTGCCATTTTGTGAACAGAACACACATGTGCCTTCATAACAGATGGTTCCCAAGGAGGTGCACACAAAACTACATTTACCCAGTCATTGAAGGAGCTAGCAGCCTTCTTTAAAGAAGCCACTGTTAGAAAGAAATGTTGTTGCAGAAAGTATATATACATGGGCCCACGGAGGTCTTGATGACTTGACACTCATAAGTTGGTATGACCAACAACCAAGGACTTACCCAATTTCCACAACACTGGGGGAACATGTCTATGTATAATCTGGAAAACAGTCTCATTAGAACAGTGCCTTCTTTTAAATTGTGCCAGCGTGTTCCCTGAAAGTGTAAAGGTGGTTTGTTGTGCAATTCCTTGGGAGACATCTGTCATGCAGGCACATTATTGTTCTTAACAACAAAACATCAAACTAAAGCATTTAAAACCTGAAGACCTGTTGACAAGTGTTGTGAGTGCCAAGGTACAATACCTTGTGACTAACAACTTGAATTATGTCAGTTGTCACATGGCCATCCGTTACCTGATGACACAGTTGCCAACACATCTGACCCACTGCCTGTCATGTGGAGTGGCACACATGTCCAAACCCAGGACAATGCCTGAGCTAATGGGCCTGCAATTGTGTCGTAAAAAGGCATACCTGCACTGAGGAGACACCCCCATGGCAAGCCTGAATGTCCACACAGATGTCAGCACACAAAGACCAAACTACATAGCATCTGGACCACACACTGGTGCAAAAAATGTATGAGCAGGAATCATGTATTTAAACAATTGACACATGCTGCAAGGCACAAACATTAAACCCTGCACAACATCACTGGGTCACTGCACGTTGAGTCTCTGTCCAGCCAATTATCACACACAGGTCAGACCTGGCAAGGAGATATAGGGTTTGGCCATGTAGGCCTCGCCCGCACAAATCCCCATACCTGAGACAATGTGATTGAGACAGATCAAGAAGTGACATCTTTTAATCAGGGTTTACAAAAATGTGCAGCAAGAATTCCCAAATGTACTCCACATCACCTCGTGAGCCTGCCAACACATATTTGTGACAAACAACCATCGACAGATAGTTGTGAATAGACACACAGGCACTGCCCAGTGTGAGTATGCACAAGCCAAATGGGGTCTCCCTGTCCAGTCGACACATGTAGCACACTTTGGATAAATACAAATGAGGCCAGGGAACAATGCCACAGAGGCAAACGTATGCTGAACACACTGAGAATGGACACAGTGTTGGATGACACACATGATTACGAGGCAAGGGTGTCTCAGGGGACTGTAGTGGGCACACTGCTCCTTGTACCTGGAATGATCTGACTGTAACATGAGCAACCGTCCTGGCACTATGCATATCTCCCACTCATGCACATCATGTCTGAGGCCACAACATTGGTCATGCATGCTGCAAGTGTGTTCATTTGAAACCTCACACTCCCATGTTGAGACTCATCATCAGTGCCAACAAATATGGACCCCCAACAGAGTGAACAGGACAGGGCACAGGCAAGGTACCAACACATGTCACAGACCACCCTCCCACATGATGCAGAAATCAATGTGCACTTGGATCAACTGGCAGGCTAGATGACCATGTGCAATTGTGATTACACACAGACCAGGGGACACATGTCAAGCAGGGGAAGGGATGAATAAGAGCAACGGTTGACTTTGGGGAACAGAATATGCACTGCACATATAAACACTGGCAGTGTATCCAGGCTACAGAGCACTTCCAAAAGCTGGAGAAACACAACACAACAAACAGACATGTACCTACCCCCTCCTTGCTGCTGTCCCTCCTGTAACTGCCTATCCAGGTCAGGGAAGACCACCGCCAGGACACGCATCATGTGGGTGGTCAGGTGTCGGCGCCCGCCGTGGGGGCGTGGAGGTGAGAGCCCCAGCTGGACCCGGGCGATCCGCCGGGTCCAGCACCGGATGTCCTGCCATCGTTTTCGGACTTGGGCTAGGCACCGACTGCGACCCCCCGCCACTCTCACGGCCCTGACAATCTCCTTCCAGATCCCCCACTTCTCGTAGGCAGTTACCTGTGAGGATGACAAAGTGAGACAACATCACTACACCTGCTCCATGTCACAGAGACACACATTTGAACATCGATGATATGTTGAACAGCGCATAGGATGCTGCCAAGGAATAGCATCTTACTCATATAGACATTGGCCTCTGTGGAAGCCCCAATGCACTACATGGCATTGAAAGTACACAGGTGGCAGGAGGGGTGTGACACACTCCCTGATCATGGCACACACTGTGCATCACATGCAACACCAGGCTGATAGACAGCACCTCAAAGCAGTTACATGCCCCAGGCCACTGACACAACCTCAGCAGAGTACACAGACACACACAGGCACAGATCAATCACCTGCCATTGGCAACAGCGGATACATACCTCACTCTGCACTTGTGCCATTTGCCTGTGGGGTGTCACAGGTGTTGGGCTAGCTCAGCAAGTCAGACACACAGCACAGCTTACTTCTCAGATGGGTAGAGCTGTTGCCTCCCTCATGCAGCTGTGGTGCAAAACTTCACATGGACACTCACCCACATAATAAGGAACCTTCACACACATCAATGTCCAGGAGGGCGTACACATCACTTGGACACTCTCACCACAGCTCCACTCAACTCATACACATCTGTTGGTACAGTCACCTGTCACACCGGGGGGACCACTGAATCACCTCAGGACAATAGCCAAAAAATGCCACCAAGGATTTGCCAGGCTGAATGTGTCATGCACTATGCAGTGAATGTCACAGTAAGCACAATGCAAATAAGGAGTGCACACAAGAACTACATCATGCTCTGCATGACAGACCTAAGCCTTCCCCCCCCTTTGGGACCCACTCTAAACCACATTGCATGTCTGTCACAACTGGACACAATGCCAGAAGTGACAGTCACAAAAAGGTGCACAGTCAAAGGTAGTGGAGTCAGCACTCACCTGCTCCCCTGGTCTCCCATACAGGCTGGGGTACTGTGGGAGGAGGACATTCAGCAATGCCTCATTCTCCTCAAGTGTGAATGGCTGGGCCCTCTCCACAGTCCACGACATGGTGCAAGAGGAAGCACAGACAGCAGCAGTGTGGTCGACAGGAAAGTTGTGCAGGCAAGTGCGCTCTCAAGGGTTCTGGCTGACTTTTTTCTGTCTTGCTGGGGGCTTTCATTTACAGGAGTACAGAATGATTGGTCAGACTCATTTGCATCCTACGTTTCCTCCAATCCCTTTAAACATACACCAATGACAAAAATTTGCATGATTCAAATTTTGAGCATCATAGCAAGGCAAACACCACTTTGCAACATTGTAATTTTTGGGCCAACTGACTTTTCAAGCCCACATGATGGCCACATTGCAATTGAAATCTCTGTATCCATGACAACTAGCATGCATTTTGGGCCTAATACTTGTCCCCTATGTAATTTTTGATTAAAAAAAACATGTACGGTGCGTTTCACGTACGGCACCACTACAATAGTGATACGGACCGCACATGTTTTTTTGAACATGCTCTGTGCTTGTGTGCACCTCCTATCACCAGTGTAAGCGTGTGAAACGCACCGCACACATGCTCTGAGAGCGTGTGTACGGTACGTATCACTATAGTAGTGGTGCCGTAGGAGTACGCGTGTGTGTACGGTCCGTACCATGCGTACTCCTACGGCACCAATACTATAGTGATACGGACCGTTCACACGACGTGTGTACGGTCCGTACCACGCGTACTCCTACGGCACCACTACTATAGTGATACGGACCGTACACACGATACGGACCGTACACATGACGTGTGTACAGTCCATACCACGCGTACTCCTACGGCACCACTACAATAGTGATACGGACCGTACACACGCTCTCAGAGCGTGTGTGCATTGCGTTTCACGCGCTTACACTGGTGATAGGAGGTGCACACGTAAGGAATGGAGGTCTCTGACTCGCACAAGGCTGTACATCAAGTCATTGTCATTGCAGACTTTCATGTGCAGGGCCTAGGTGTGTCAGGCAGTGATATTGCACATGTCTCCTCATGTAGTTGCACAATTGATGTGTGATGACCTGTTTACACATGTCATGTGTGATGGGGCACTATGTGGCACACTTCCCCTTCACACTTTGCACATGTGTGCCTGTAGTACAAACGTGTCAAGCACAGCATCACTGGTATGGCACAGTCACCACCACCCGCAACTGTCCCCTGATGCCAGGGACAGGGACACTAACAACTGACATTTCACGATCAGCGTGCCCCGATGTGACTATGTCATGTGTGTGTCATGTGTTCCCATGAGCTTGCCGTTGGTGTTCCGTCAACTACATCTGCTGTTGCTGCATCCAACATGTGTCTGTGTGGAGATGGGCATGGCACACATCTACCCACACCATGCCACATGTGGATTCCCACATAAGCAGGGTCTGTATGCATTGAACATGATATTTTGACATGAGGACATATCTGCGTCATCTCAATGTCTGTGTTAGCTGTTTTCACGTGTACCCCTTCATCGCAATGTGTGTGATCTATACATTTGACATTCCATGTGACCTGAGCGTCTAGCTTGCCGTCAGCTGTCTGTATGAGATGACATCCTTCAAATGCAGCTATGTGGATGTATGTCACTCCTGTGATGTCTCTGGCTTTTCACTCAGACTGGCCCCCAGCTCGTTTCAGGGTATGTCATGTAGACTTGCCAATCAACGGGTGTATCTGGCTTTTCGTAGGAGTATCACCAAGTTGCCATACGTGTCCTGGATGTTTTGCACAGACCAGACTCTGTATTTAGCAGATGTGTAGTAGCAGTTGAGCATGTGCTTTGTTTATTGCCATTGATGTTGTTATGTTCTCAATCTTCGGTATTCATTACAATTTTCTGCAGGGCACCGCCTGACCCCCGACCAATGCCAGACTTGGGTGCCATGAGGGAACGTGCCTGCATCCGACGTTACAGATTCACTCAACAGTTGATTGAGGACTTGACCGTCAAGGTGGCACCACACCTCCAACCGCAACACAGGTATCCTACTGCGCTGACCCCCAAGATGAAGGTGATGGCAGCCCTACATTTTTTTGCAACAGGTACGTTTGAATTCACCATAGCTGATGTTGGTGGCATGTCACAGACAATGTTCAGCCGTGTCCTGCGTGATGTTTGGGCAGCCATGTTGGAGCACCTTGATGAATTCATCCATTTTTCGACTCCTGAGGAGTTGACAGGTGTCAAGGGTGATTTCTATGCCCTGGGAGGGATGCCCCATGTCATTGGGTCCATTCATGGGACACATGTGGCTTTGGTACCACCACAGGCACAGGAGGTAGTCTATCGCAACCGTAAACATTACCACTCTATAAACGCCCTTGTGGTGTGTCTTGCTAACATGCTGATTTCCCATGACTGTGCACGTTTTCCAGGGTCAGCACACGATGCCTACATCATGAGGCGTAGCAGGGTGCCACAAATGATGCTGCGGCTGCACAACGAACGAGCATGTCTTGTTGGTGGGTATACTCTGTTTGTCCTGTGTGTTGCGGTATCTTTGGCTCTTACAACATCTCCTGACCCACTTATTTACATGATGTTTCCATGTAGGGGACTCTGGCTATCCCAACATGCCATGGCTGATGATGCCACTCCGCAACCCAAGATCAGCTGCAGATCACCGGTACAACAATTCACACGGGCAGACCAGGCGAGTGATTGAGACGACGTTTGGCCTCCTGAAGAGCCGATTCCGGAGCCTTCACAAGACAGGCGGGTCCCTCCCATATGCACCGGCGAAGGTCTGCAAAATCTTCCTCGTGTGCTGCATGCTGCACAACATGGCAGTGTAGAAGGCAGTGCCACTCATCCTGGAGCAGGATGAGCAGGAACATCCACCCATGGAGGATGAAGGGCTTGGTCACGAGGCAAGTGAGGCAAGTGAGGAGGAGGAGGATATCCGGAGTCAGCTCATACGCAACTTCTTTTCATAATGGTGAGTCACTGGGTCTGAGTGTGCACGGTTGGAGCCTTGGGTGGGATGTGTTGCGATGTGTGTGTCCAGCTGACTGTATGCTAAGTGACTTAGATGTGTGTTCTGATGTGTCACTCGAGTGATGATGTAATTCCACACATTTTAGCTGAGACACTTTCTTTTAAATTAGCATGGGACAACATTGTTCCTGTTTAGTAAATGACCATGTATGTGGAGGAAAATATTTTAGCTGACTTCTTGTGTGTCTGTCATTCCCAGGTTCTTGCGCATGTTGTCTGCTCATGTCATCGTTGTCCTCCTGCTATTCCTCATGAGTATTGCAACGTGTGCTGAATCAGCATTCCATGCACGGATATGGGGAAATGTCATTTTGGGTAAGGATTGCAGCAAGGCATTTTGGGTGTGGTACATGTTTGGAATGTGTGGGGACTGCTTCTGTGCATGTTGTGTTACCATGCATACATGTCGACTCACCATGGGGCACATAACATGTAGCATGACTCCCATGAATTGATAGTCACCCTTCGTGACAGTCATCTGTAATAGTGTTTTGATTCTGATGAAGGCATCAATGTGTGTAAAACTTCCCTCTGAAACACACGGGATGCTAAGGGTGGACATAGTGTGGGACATCCCCATAACAGGCTCAATGGGGAATTGCAGCCTCTCCGTGTGCAGCAGGAGGTGTTTGGCTCATCCCCTTAACTTGTGTGCCAGTTCATTTGGATTTACAACATCCGTGTTGTGAAGGGGGTGTCCAGCGTAGGTCCCACATGTTCAGTCAAATGACCTGTGAGTCTGTTCATATTGATGCATTTCCCTTAGTGTGAGCCTGAGTAATAAAGGTGTTCCTCACCCTCCAAAGTGCCTCAGCTCTGTCAATGCAGGTCTCTTGCCACTTTGCATGCGTCATCTCTGGCATAGTTGTCAAAGATTGTGCATATGAGTCTATGTGTAGTTTGGCAACATGCATGCAGTTCTTCATGGCTTATAATCTCTATTGTGCACGAAGTCCATGGTTGTGTATGTATTTGGGCAGGTTACTCCCCCCAACGGGCCGTCAACGCCTGCTGAGGGTGTGTCTCCTGTGCGCAGCTCGGCCTTCTGTTTCCTGATCCTGTGTCAGTCATCTTTGGTGATTGTTCATCCATTTTCTCTGGGTGAGCCATGAGTAACCTGACACTCCTTCCTTTACATTCGCCTGTTGCAGTTGCCCTTTCTGACATCCTTGTCTTTGTGTGCTACTTTCGGCCTAGTTTCCAGTACATGCCGCCTGCTGCTGCGGCAAGGGCCCACCAAGTTCCCGGATTCTGCAACCCACATGCCTCCAAGATGCTCCTCCCTTCCTCCCTCCACCCATTCATTAGGCTGTCATCAGCTTGTCTGTGCCACTGTTGCGGCCATGCGGTGCCAAAGGCAGGACCGTCAGCGCATGCAACGTGCACATTGTATGACCCTCATGTCCTTGCATGACCCACATCACACAACAGTCTCATGTTGCAGCCACCCTCCAAGCAATGTCCAACCGAAAATCAACCGCATGCTCTCAGGCATACCCTAAGCGCACACACAACACCTTCGCATGCTGAGTGTGCAACTCCAACTGCCTACACAGCGCTGCTCCGCCTTCCAGGCCCTGTCACACCAACCAGGTCATGTCCCTCCTACTCCACACCGGCTCCATCCACCAGCACGCCATGGGACTCTGTTACCTCCTCAACACAAAAGGCCCACACATCACCTTCATGACAGTGACCTGGATGAAAGCATCCTCAGCACACAACTTCTTCATTGCCATCTCAGACGGATACCAGAGCACCCGCAGGGACGGCACTAACAATCCCGGAGGATCAATTGATATCTATTCGCAAGTATGCACTCAGGGTCACAAATCCGGTTTAGCACAAACCCCCTGCAAACCCTCAGAGTAACACTCATCTACAGATCTCTAGGCCTACATCCACAATTCCGCAAAGCCATCAACACGTCCATCGTCACGCACGCCTTCACATCCACAGGATACATGTAGCTGTGGGCCAGGAAATTCTGGCTGGATGAGAACCACACCAGCATCCATCATTGGTCCATCCACATTAGCATCCACGTCTCCGACGAGCAACACACTGCCACACACCCCGCTACCAATCCCCCCAAAGATGCTTGATGTAAGTCAACACAGACATGCTGTGTGGGACACTGGAACCAACACCACCGCCACACCCTGCAACCTCACACACTGGATCAGCAACTGATCCAACAATCTAGCCACGTTGACGGACTTTCCTGTGACGCACATCAACAATTAGGCCACCTGGGACAAGGCAGACCTACTGGACTCATACACGTCTAGCAGGACTCTTGCGCACAGCTTGCAACACAAATAACCATCAGTGGCCTTACAACCCTGGAAAACGGCACACACAGCCATCACCATCTCATCAGCAAGGACAATTGGAGATCCTTCAGATGGGGCCGAGGCCATAAAACCGCACGACATCAAGGAGCTCATCAGCATCGTGAGTGCACTGACATCAGCTCTCCATCCAAAAGACACCCCACCCTTGCAAGGCTGAGCCAATCTCTTGCAACATTCTACCACTGCAAGCTCATGGACATACACGCAAGCCTTGGCACACAGAGGCAGATCGCACTCTTATACGCGGGACCAACCACCCTAAGGTTTTGGACTTCCATCATCAGCAGATACAACACCCGGCTCATGTGCAACATCCCCTGGGGATCTCCATCAGGCCCATTCCCACACAACATCTCAACCACATCATTCCCCATCCTTGTAGCCCACGTCCAGCACGTCATGTATGTATCATTGGAGTTAGCCACATTCCATGGTAGATAGAGGCATGCAGTGACCCAGACCCTTCTTAGACAATGGACGGCAGGAACGCTGGCTCTCAAGGAACATCACCATGCTTCCCTAGCCAGCAAATGTCATCAGGAAGACAGTCAACGAGCAACTGACAAACTTCCTCCATGCAAAGAACTCCAGGCAACCTGCACAAGACCGTCTTCCACAGTAATCACCCCACTGCAACCGCCATCATTGCCACCAACACCGACAACTTTGCCCTGCTCAACAATGGTGAGGCCACCCCCCTTGACCTCTCCACAGCATTCTGCACGATGTGGTCACACACTGTCAGCTCACACATCTCCAACACTGGTATCCAGGGGATGGACCAGGATGAAATCACCAAGTAGCTCACCAGCAAGGCCATGGGAGTGGGACTCAAGCCTTCAGCATGTAGTACAGTGGTGTCATCTGGCACATGGCCCAGGGCTCATCTCTCAGCGTGTCAATCTTCAATGTGTCCAGGACCCCCTCTCCACCATCACATGCGCACACAACCTCATCATCATCTCGCATGCCATTGACAGCCAGCTGCTCCTCACCCTCACCAAAGACACATCCATTGCCAGTTCCAACCTTCAAGAAGGCATGAGGTCCGTTGATGAATGGCTGAACATCAGTCACCTGAGGCTGGCCTTGTACAGGACTGAGGTAATCATCTGAGGATTGTCCGCTTACAGCTGGGTCAACTCCTTGTGTCCCACCCGCCAGGGCACTGCACCAGCACCCAGTGGCCACGCACACAAGATGGTGTGCATCATGGACTCGTCGCTCACAATTGCCATGCAATTCACCAGCATCTGTACCTCATGCTGCAACACCCTCCGCATGAGGCACATGATCCACAGATAGATCCACTCCAAGGCAAGACAGACCGTCCCCCAGGTCCACGACACCAGCCGTGTCAACTACAGCCCCGCCCTCTACGGAGCAAGTACTGCCAAACTCCCGGAAAACTTGTCCACATCCAGGGTGCATCTGCACACCTCAGCTTCAACATCCCGCGCCCCAGCCACATCACCGTCCACCTGAGATAGCTGCAATGGATCACTGTCTGCTGCAGGATGACCTTCACACTCCTCACCCACACTCAGGACGCAGTCCACAACCCCAGCTCCCAAACCAACCTTGGACGTCTGTCATCCAAGACCCCGTTGGGCCAACTCCATGCATCCAACCTTGCCCTGGCCACCATTCTTCACATCTACCGAACTCCAGCATGCAGGACATAGGGGCATATTAACAAGCCAGGCAATAAAATTATCGCCGCTTTAGGCGCAGAAAACTGCCGCTAAAACGGCGATAATGGGCTTGATAATATGCTCTATGGAATTCCAATTGAAACCCATGTTAGATGTGAAGGAAATCTAACATGGGCTTCAATTGGAATTCCATAGAGCATATTATCAAGCCCATTATCGCCGCTTTAGCGGCAGTTTTCTGACGCTAAAGAGGCGATAATTTTATCGCCTGGCTTGTTAATATGCCCCATAGTTCTCCCACCTGGCCAAACATACCTGGGACTCCCTCCCCGGGAACCTCAACATGAGCCATGACCTCTACGCCTTAATGATACTCTTCCAAATTGGTCTGTCCGCACAGTATTGCAAGCCCCCCCTCAGCAGCTTGAGGCCATCATGGGTGAGTATTGTGCTCCATGTCTGCATTGGATGATACATTGTGACCCATGTGTGTCCTGTACCCGACTCAGATCCCAGGGTATGGATGGCTGGAGTTAGTTCAACACTCAGGCATAGTTTGACATTTCCCCAGACGTATGTTGTGGACTCATGCAAAATGACTGCAACATCTAATTAAAGAAATTTAGTTTTATTCTCGGTGGGGGGCGTGTTTTGTAGGAAAAAATAGGTGCTATACAGTGTGCCTAGAATCCAAAGTTCACAGGGGGAGATGGGATCCTTGGCATTTGAAGTCATCAGAGTCCAGACCACAGTGTTTGTCATCATTAGTCAGACTGTGACCAGCAAGTCCATGTGGCAGAGAATTTCAGTGAATGAGGTGCTGCTCTTGCGCATGAAGGCCAGGTGCCAGGCCAGGTGACCTGGGAGATGTGGATGGTCCGCTGCCTCTCACGGTCTTTTCCGTGGACGACCCACCTTCCTCGCGGGACCCTCAGATGCAGGCATTGACGATGTTTGGGATGCTCCGTCAGACGAATCCTCCTCCTCCTCCCTCCCTGTGGTTGGTGGTGGTCTTCGCCTGGTGGCACAGGGAGGGTTGGCCATGTTGTCGGCAATCCGACAGAGTGAACGGCTTATGTCCGTTTGCAGAGCCAGGAGCTCAGCCAGTCTTGCCTCCATCCGTCCTTGGTGTTCTTGTTGACTGGCGTGTTGCTCGGCCTGCTGGTTCTTAATCTCTGTGAGGGTCTCCACTACCTGGCTGATGGCCCTGGTGTCACGCCGGTATGCGTCCATGATGTTGCGTATGTGTGATACTGGTCCCTTCAGCTGGCTGGTCAGGTTCTCGCCTCCGCCTGCCTCCACTCCCACCACCCCTGCCCACACGAGCCTGGTCTGCCGTTGAGGGCACATCGGGTCTACGGGACCCCTGAGGGATGGCAGTTGCGGGGTTGTCTGCCTCCTCCTGGGTGCCCGGCAAACCTTGTCCCTCCAGGTCAGACTGGCTCAGTTGTTCAGTGCGGGCAGGGCTCCTGGGTGGCTCCTGGGATGTGTCAGGAATAGGGGTGGTGGTTGGCACAGATGTACCTGAAGCAGGTGCTGCTGGGGCTTGGACACCAGAGGGTCCAGGTGAGTTGGGGTCATCCGCGGAGTGTTGAGAGGCGTCGCTGCCGGTGGGATCAGGTTCCTCCCGAGCCTGGGACTGTGATTCTTCCCCCCACTGTTGGGGGGAGATCCATGACGTTGCCCTGTGTGTGAGTGTTAGAAGGTGACCTCAGAGGGGCCCGGAGGGGGCCCTGACTGCCCTGAGACCCACCCTCGAGGTATCGTAGCCGGGCACTGGCGGGAGACTCCTCAGGGGAGGAACCTCGTATCTAGGATAGCACACTCGGCACCACACGACAGAGAGACACCACACGAAGAGTTCTTACGAGCAAATCTTTATCAGATCGAAGTGGTAAGATCTTTATGATCAGCTAGGCAAATATATACAAGCAGAGCGTGGGCTCACAGAGTCTTGGAGGGGGTTTAGGAGGTAGCGGGACAGTCTTTGTGGATAAGAATCAAATGCAGGAGCGTACCCGGCGCACAGCTCACAATCCTCGAGCTGGGGGATACGCTTGTCGTCGTGGGGTCCGGCGGGACCAAGAGAGTCTGTGGAAGCCGCGAGTCACTCAGCGGGGCTCGGTTACAAGTTCGGTGGTCTTACGATCTTCGAGGAGCCGCGAGTCTGTGGTAAATATTTCATTACCGGTACTATTTTTTATGCGGTAAAGTCTAGTAAGAATAACTCAGTAAATATAAGAGGCAGAATCCGTGGTATTAGAGGTTTAAAAAGGCTTTATTCCTATACAAAGGAATGCAATTCGAATTGCAGGCTTCACACTCCATCACCATGAGGGTTCAGGAAGGAAGGCGATACATTATTGACAGGTAATCACTTTTATAAGAATTACATTATAGTGTAACAGATGCAGGAGGCGTAACAGTTGATAAGAGAGATAAAATATGCATACGTAACCAAAAAAGGCGTAAACATGGGTGTAACTAAAATACGTCATTAAACATGATGTCACAAATGGGTGGATCCATAAGAAATATTTGGCAGAGATGCGTGTGCAGCCGCATGACGTGTGATTGACGTGCAACTAGAGGGTGAAGGGGACTTGACATTTAGCTCTACATGTGGAGACAGAAGTCTGGGGGTCAGGTCAACCTAATCCCAAATCATATCTAATATCCTATGTTTAAAGAACTGTGTTATCCAAAAGGAAAGGTCTCTAGGATAGAATCTATTCTATACTGCCTGTTAGTGCGTGTACAGGCGTCTAAGTGTCTACATGAGATGCGAGGGGGCAGGAATCTTCCATGGTAACAGGGGCTATGAATTACTTGCACGAGGACAGTGAGGCCTGGCCCTTTGCACGGTAGCTGGAGGAATGTTTACCTAAACTACTAGACAGGAATGCATCGGATGAGGAGCGAAGCAGATAATCTTGAAGGTGAAATACAGTTTTTGGCAGGCAACAGGCTGGATCAGGCACCGTTAGCCGCGCAGGGAGTAGGACAAAGTTCATGGATACAGATGCAGGCTCGGGCTGGAGCTTCCAGAGACAGAAAGCAGGAAAAGCTTGATGGCAGAATTCAGGGCCTACTCGCCTGAATCTGTAAAATGTGGAAAGTGAACCACATAAAGTCGGTGGCCTTTCATACTTAGGAATGGAATATCTAACCCATTCATAGCGGATCTGAAAGAGGACATGTTGACGGTGGACGCACATGTATTTGCGTCTTCGAAACTGGAACTGGAGGGAACATACATGTACTTATAGCATGCACATGGAGCCGTTGGGGTCTACGATAGGGGACATAACTGATCACAAAATTCATATTTCCTCATTCCCTCCTTGTCCCCTACGGACCCTCAGGAGATATCGATCTTCATCAATCCATCGATCTGTTCATATAGCATCATTTGTTCTTCTTTCTTTTTCCGGGATCTTGAACGAAAACGTGGATGTGGGATACACGATGTGGCACACAGACCACAAATCGCTGGCCCACATTGTAGACATAAGCAGCAACTGAATAGTATGAGAAAGCCAATACCTAGGAAGGATAGGATTCTCCATCCCCAGGCTGACAATACGCCCCAGAACCAACCGGACCAAGTCCAGGTGCCTGGACTCTGGTGTATCTGGCTTATAATCTTATGAAGGCGGGTTATGGCTTTATATACTGATGGCGAATTTTCTGGTATGAAAATGCAGCAACTTGATCCGATGACCCTGCAAGCTCCGCCCCTATCGGCCAGGATGACGTCAAGGACAAGACGATTTTGAAGCACAACAATCCGCATAGCAGACTGCTCTTCTGTTAAATTGCCTAAGGCGGAAATAGTCTCGTTCACTACTGCTTCAAGGGTTCTGGTTAATCTACGTATCAGCTTACTATTAGTGACTGTACCTATATAGGGAAAGAACCCTTTATTGAAATCTGTGTATTTTTCCCATGCTGTTTCAGTGTAATCGACAATTGGGAGATCTCTCTGTTGTCTATTGTGTACTAAATGGGTATTTATGTGATAATCAGGAGGAGCTAGGAAAACAGGTGGCAGAAGGAATGCTATGTAACAGGTACCATCCCAATCTAAAGGTAGACATATATATGCGGTCTGGCCACATATGAAGTAGGAATGACGGGAAGCTCTAAATGTAGACTTGCCTTGATCCCTGAATTTTATTACAGTGTTGCATTTACTATGGCCCATGTGTATGGAACCATTCTTTTGTACACATAATTCCCCTTTTACTGGGAATACTGACATGGCGGGCAAGATTGGTGTAGCTTCAGATTCAACGTTCAGGATCATGAGGTTAAGTGTAAAATTACCTAATCCATATACTTCATTTTCTAGATCAGTTCCTGTTCTTTTGGGAAGTCCCTCCTTGTTAGGGTAGCAGACTTTAAGCAAAACTAGGTTCAGGTTTCCCCATATCCAGTTGTCTTGATAAACTGCGGAATTTGAATCTAGGGAATTAATCAAACTAAACCATGCTCCACAGGAGCCATTGTGTGTGAACGGATATGGAAAGAGGGGCAAAACTCCCTTATAGTTTTGATAGGGAGGGAGTCGACCACATATCCAACAGTTTGTGGCATTGCTGGTCTGATGGGAATGATGTAACATACTAATGAATGTGTTGTTGCGCAGCGCAAATCTATAGGACAACTCATGCGGAGGTAATTCGCTAAAAGAATGTTCTGTAGTTACATTGTAAGCATGCTTAAGAATAGGGTAATACATATGCAATAGTACGCTGAAAACGATGATCAGAAGACTTAGAAAAAACAAAATTAATAGTGTTACTGTGCAGTGACTACGAAGTGATTTACAATACGCATGCTTTTTAAGCTGCATCTGCTGATTTCTTTCTCTATTCCGGTCTAGAGGATACATGTCAAAGACAAATTCAACCGGTTCACCTTGGAGAGGACTTAAACAATCAAATTGTCTGACTTGCTAGACCTCAATTTTAGTTTGTAAAGTTCTGGTTTTGACTGCTCAACCAAGGGGAGCTTTGAGTCTGTCTGTGAGGGAATACAAGGTTTAGTATTCACACTGGATGGTAGTCCATAAAATTTCTTGATTTAACTCGAGTGTAACCACCCTTTACGACCCTCAATCTTCACGGCTGTCCTTGTAGTTAGTAGAACTAGCTTCGGCGACTTCCACCTAGGCTCCAGTTGGGTCTTCCGGTCGAAATTCCGGACCAGAACCAGGTCACCAGGAACCACGTCATGGGGCTTCCCCTCAGTATTATCGGGAAAAGCTGCGGCTACCTGTGAACGACAAGATTGTAGTGCAGACATCAAGGAAGCTAGGTAATCTGTCAGCATATTACAGTCAACATCAGTGATTTTGCGAGGTACAGGCGTCCCCCACATATTTGGTGGTCTACCGAAGATCACCTCGTACGGGGATAGCCCTGTTCGAGAATGTGCTACCATTCTCATGTAAAAGAGCGCAACTGGTAAGGCTACTATCCAATTGACACCTTTTTCCCTACATATTTTGGACAATCTAATTTTCAGGGTTTGATTATGGCGTTCCACGAGACCTGCTGCCTCGGGATGTCGGACACAGTGGAATTTCCATTGGTAGCCTAACAAAAGGGAAACGTGTTTCATTAGTTCGGATGAGAACGGCTGGCCGTTATCTGAGTAGACAACACGTGGTAAACCGTACCGTGGGAAGAATTCTCGAACTAACTGTTTGGCAGTAGTCGGGGCGGTGTAATCTGAAACCGGGTAGGCTTCCGTCCAACGGGAAAGAGCACAGACAACTACGAGAACATATTTGAATCCTCGACATCGTTCCATCTGGATATAATCCATCTGGAGGACTTCAAAAGCATGATCGGGAGGTTGAAATCCACCCTGCTCTACGGGGATGCTTTTACCTGGATTAAACTGACAACATATCATACAGGTACGAACTTTTTGTTTAGCTGCTGCTCGCAAGTGTTTGTTGAACCAAATGTGTTGAATGCTGTCTAGCATAGCTTTCTCTCCTAGGTGCGCTGGACTATGTATTGTATTAATGATGACTTGAACCATGGAGTCGGGAAGAAACCATATAGATTTTTCCTTCGTCATCCATCCTTGATCCGTTTGGATCCCTCCTAATTCAGTCCATTTCTTTATTTCTTCTGGTGTAGCATGTGTCTGTATGTCAATTACATCAAGGGCGGGATCCTTAACTGTCATGCAATGTGTTGGTGTCGGAACTATTGTCTTTGTCATGTCAGTTGTGTGAGTCTGATTCTGAGCAGTCTGTTTAGCTGTTCTGTCAGCTAGGTCATTACCCTGAGAAATGATATCGGTAACTTTTGTGTGGGCTTTGCATTTCATAATCGATATTGCAGTAGGTAGATGAATCGCGTCTAATAGGGCTTGAATGAGGGGTCCGTGTTGGATGTGGGCACCGTGAGAAGTTAAATAACCTCTCTCTCGCCATAGTACGCCGAAGTCATGGACGACTCCGAATGCATAACGTGAATCTGTGTATATGTTGACTTTCTTATTCTTGGCTTGAATACAGGCTTGTGTCAGAGCGATGAGCTCTGCTGCTTGAGCTGACAAAGTGTTAATACAATTTGTTTCAATGACTTCAGTGTCTGTTGTGACTGCGTAAGCGGCCACTAACTCTCCTGTACTTGTTCTCATACATGACCCATCTACATACAATGTCAAGTCTGGATCTGACAAAGGGATATCTGTCAAGTCTTGTCTGGGTTTCGTCGTGATAGTAATGACTTCGACACAATCATGTGCCAATGGATCTGTTCCGCCCACTGGTAACAGTGTGGCAGGGTTTAACGTATTACAACGTCTGATTTCTATATGTGGCTGAAACAATGTCAGTTCGTAACCAGTGAGTCTCGCTATAGTCAAGTGTTGTGTTTGTGTGCGGTTCAAGAGAACCTCTACTGCGTGTGGTACTTGTACTGTCAATTGATGTCCTAACACTATGGCATCGCTTTGTCTGATAGCTAAAGCTGTTGCTGCCACCGATTTCAGGCACGCAGGAAGAGCCTGAGCTACTGGATCTAATGTACTAGAGAAATAAGCACATGGTTTGTGTGATCCTGCTTGTTCCTGAGTGAGTACTGACAAGGCAGTACCTTCGCGTTCTGTAACAAAGAGTGTAAACCGTTTACTGTAACATGGTGTTGCTAAAACAGGTGCTTGGCATAAAGCTTTCTTTAAGCTTTCAAAGGCGTGTGTATGTTCTTGAGTCCAAGGGAGGACAGTCGATGTGGCTGCCTCCTGTGTTGTTAACTGGATGAGTGGTTTTGCTAGAAATGCATATTGAGGGATCCACTGCCTACAGTATGAAGTGAGGCCTATAAAAGCCCGCACCTCCTTTTGTGTCTTGGGTGGTGGCATGTTAGCGATTAACTGGATACGGTCGGGTGTAAGCTGCCTTCCCTCCTTGGACAGCGAGTGCCCAAGGTAAACAACTCGCTGGACACAGAATTGCAGCTTAGAAGGGGACACCTTGTGCCCCTTGTCGGCCAGAAATTTTAAAACCGTCAGTGACGCTTTTTCACATTCAGGTTTGCTTCGGGCGGTGATCAGCAGATCATCGACATATTGAAGCAAGGCAGTGTTAACTGGCATGTGGATACTGTCAAGTTCTCGTTTCAGTGCTTGGCTATAGATGCTAGGGCTTTCTGTAAATCCTTGAGGTGCGCGTGTGAATTTAAAGCTTCGTCCATTTAAACTGAATCCGAACAGATATTGACTTTCCGGATCTATTGGGACGCTAAAGAAAGCATTCTTGAGATCAATTACAGTGAAGAACGTTGCTTCTGAGTCAATAGCTGTTAGTAATGACGAGATATCTGGGACCACAGGGTATTGTGGTACAATACATTTATTTAATTCGCGCAGATCAATAACTAATCGATATACTGGTGATGCTTTTGGATCCGTTCTTTTAAGAATCGGAATTATCGGGGAATTACATACATTGGAGTCGGTTTCGACAACCACTCCTTGTACAATGAGCTCGTCAATGATTTGCAGCAAAGCCACAACAGCATCGGGTGGTAACTTGTATTGTCGCATTCGTGGTAGTATTACTCCTGTTTTTAGTGTGACACGATATGGTGTAATATTCATGCAACCAACATCAGTGGGGCCTTGTGCCCATAAATGTGTAGGTAAATTCTGCAGTCGGTGATCCATGTCTCTGGACACGTAGTGACCTTTGAAGTCACGTAGAAATAGTCGTACTCCTTCCGGAGAACAACATATTATGGCTCCTAGGGCTTTCAATGTTTTTATACCTAACAAGTTTTCTGGACAGGATTTGGTAAGCAATAAATCTGTAGTACGTGTCAATGGACCAATCGTAAGTGGAAGAGGTTGTGTTACGTCATTAATTATGGGTTTTCCTGAGAATCCAAGGGAAATATTTTGTGAGCCTGAGAGGGGTGCCCCTGGAACTTCACTGCGTCTTATAGTTGTTCTGCTTGCCCCTGTATCAAGTAAAAACTTTCTGTCTTCCCCTAATAGTTCACTATGTACATAAGGTCCCTCTTGGTCTACAGGAACCTCAATAAGGGGTAAGCCAACTTCCCTCTCTAGGCTATTTCATGTATATCGCTGATAATCGGGATAATCTGCTTGTGCATACTGATACATCTGTTGTGTTGTTGCTGGTGTTGCAGCAATAGGCTGCGCTTGTGGTGGTGCTACGGTCTGTTGTGGAGCTCCCTGTTGCGGAGCTAGTTGTTGCGGAGCTAACCTAGGTTGTGCATGCTGAGGGATTTGTTGTTGATTCTGATCCTGTCTAGGTGGACGTGGTCTCTCCTGGGTTCTACCTGTAGCAATATTATGTTTCAGGACTGGACAATCGTGTATATAATGACCTGGTTGTTTACAATAGTTGCATGTCCCTTTCGTAGGACCTGCGGAATCACCCTTTTGATGACCATCAGCTGGGACTGACTGAGCAACAAGCATTTTCATTTTTGTATCTTTCATACGTCTTTGTTCGTGTTCTTGTTCTTCTCTAATTCTATTGTGGTGATATTGTAACATCTGTAACATCTGTGATGGGGTATTACCTTGCCAGGTACTTTCGAATTTCAATACTCTATTCTTGACTTGCAGCAGAGAATTTTCAACTAATTTTGTCACAAACAGATGTGGATATGACTCACTACTGGCTTTTATGCCACTATTTATACCAAAACATTTTTCAAATCGGAATTAGAAATCACTAGTGTCTTCATCTGGCTTTTGTTTACAGGCTGATATTGCACCCCAGTCTTCCTTTTTCGTAGTTAATAAACGTGGCAGTACCTGCACTAGTAGTCCTGCTAGTGCTGTAGTCTTTTCCCCAAGTCCTGCTCCTGCAGCTCGGGCCCTTTCTTCGTTTTCTAATGCTGTCCAATCTATATTTTGGTCTCCCACCTCCCATTCCTTTTCTTTAAGTTTCTCATAAACACCAGCGGGTAATAGGACTTTTAATATTTTCATAATGTCGGGGTAGGTATACTCTCCCATGAGTAACATGTCCTTTATTTCACGGTGGAAACCTGCTGGATCCTTGTCATGGCTGGGTACTACTTTCTTCATTTCTAATAATTCCAGTTTAGTTATAGGCGTGTACACAAACACGCGTGTAAAGTTATTACCGTCACCTCTGATTGGGTGTACTTCGCGTAACGGGTTCTGTCTATCTATGTGATACATTTTTCTTCCTATGATAGGAACTGGAACGTGTTCTGGGCATACGAAAGTTAAATATTGGTTTCGGAATTCTAGAATCTCTTTAATCAAATCAGTACCTGACCCTCTCCATATATTGGTGAGTAGTTCTGTCAATATGTCAGGTGAGGGTCCTGGATCGGAGTGTTGGCTTTTATATAATATAAGGAGGTGTTGAATCATGTATATACTAGCTAAACGCTGTTCGTATGGGTCAAGATTCAGAAACGTGTGTGCAAGTACATCATCATTATAGTCGCTGGGACTGTCAGCCCATTGTACTGCTGACCTAGCTAATTCTTGTTCGTCCATGGAATCGAGCATATGGTACCCCCTTCGATCTCGGAGTAATTTATCAGCGGCTTGGAATAGGTGCTCGGGGGATTTTGTATTTAACATAGGATTTGGAAAATGTCTATTATATTCTGGACGTATTGGACGTATCTGATCATTAAAGCCTCTAGTATTATTATGGGGTCTTCCTCTACCTACGTAAGCTATCGTCTCCAATTGTTCTGAATCTTGCTCCTCCTCTTCTTCTGATTCTACTCTGTCTGTTTCTCGTCTTTCTTTATGTATTCGTTCTACTTCCTTGCGGATTTTTCGACACATGGCGATTATACACGCCTGTCTATCATGTTTCTCTTCTGATATGTTCTGACCCCATTTGACAAGTTTTTGCATGGTATCATGATCTGCCCCGGGCCTGTCTTGATTCCTAATTACACAATTTATGAAAAAACGTAGTAGTTGTCTTTGTACATCCACTTTCTGGTATTCCATAGCTTCGTTAATACTTTCTGAACCTCGCCCTGTTTGGACAAAGCGATATATATTGTCTAGGTGTTCAACCATTCCTGGTATCGTCATTAAATCTAATGTAGCTCGTCGTATACGTAGTGATGATATGAGCAATTTGTCCTGTCTACCTGGCACTGGATCGTATCTACAATCCACAAGCTGTTCTTTAAACATGTCGGATGTCGCTAATTGGGGTGTACGTTGGAGTGCTAAATCTCTAAGGGTCTGTTTATTTCTCGGCGGGGTGGCAAACATGTCTGTCGTACCTCCTGTAGCACCATCTGAGGCGCTAGGCACGAAAGGATTCGTTGGACGTAGGATAGAGATTGTGGATGTGGGAAAGACTGTAGAAACGGACGGACCTGTGGGAACTTGTGTACGAGTTTGTAGTTGCGGGGATACAGGCGGATGCTCTTGGTGTTGAACACCATCGGCAAGCGGTGTGGGTGGCAGGGCATTAGCATACTCGTGAGCTACGTCATCTAAATAGGAGGAAAGGAAAACGTCCTTTGCTGTTTTGGGATGTGTTTTGGGATGTGCTTTTATCGGGAGTAATGGAGAAGTTAAGTCTTTTGGTATTTCCGGGATAGCCTTAGGTAACCCTTCGGCCAGAAGAGGATACATACCATTCATAAGAGTGTTTCTTTGTCTATCTACTTGTTCTGATTTTACTCGGGTACCTTCCTCAAGTAATAGATTCTCTCGGGTTTTATTTGAATTCTCTCTACCTTTCTCTTCCTGTCTGAGTGCTTTTTCTGTACGTCTATATGATTCTTTACGCCATAATTCAATGGCATCTTTCTGTGACTGTCTGGCTTTCTTTTTCCATAATTCTTCTTCTACTCTCATGATGCAGTCTGCATCCCAGATCCCCGCTACGGGCCATCTCTGACTCTCTGGTAATTCTTTGGTGTAGTCCACCCATAAATCAAGAAATAATACGGCATCTAGGCCATGCTTATGATACATAAAGTATCCTGGAGTGTCCCTAGGTGGAATGGGAACAGCTTCTTCGAGTACCCCTTTTCTGGTTTTGATCTGTCTTAGTTTCGAAAAGAGCGGCATTTTTAGACCTTATTACTAGAACACACTTAATACAGTAAACACAATAATGAACAATCATTCACACCACAATATGTAGAACGTATTAACATAAACATTTGACTGTTTAACGAACGATAACAACTAATAAGAAACTCGTTACTGACATAATACTAACACTAAATAATACTTTAATTATATGCAAGACATACTAGATATACTGCTAAACAGTACAGATACACTGCTGAAACAGTGCAGACCGGATTTGTGTACCCAAACCCGTCTTGACCGGCACAGACTATGTGCACGTTTAAATGCCTCCCCGGCAATGGTACTCACCGGGTAGCGCGGAACGGAAGGCCTCGGAACGGAACTGAAACTGGACCGGACTGGACTCGACTTGATTGGACTCGGAACTTCGGAACCTGGTGGGCCTCTGTATACCTCGGATCTTGCTCTCTCAGCTAGGCTCTGGTCGGGATAATTCGCACTTCTCACGCCTCGTCTGGGTGTTGATCGCAGCCTCAGTCGCCCCCGCTTGGCCGGAGGGAGATACAGGAAATCCTGCAGGTACGCGTTTTTGTCCGTTCAGCTGTGGCAGGAGACCGAGCCTGCAACGCACCTCCGGCGCGTGAGATGAGAAAGTGTCCCTGTTCGGGCGCCAATTTATGTGGTAAATATTTCATTACCGGTACTATTTTTTATGCGGTAAAGTCTAGTAAGAATAACTCAGTAAATATAAGAGGCAGAATCCGTGGTATTAGAGGTTTAAAAAGGCTTTATTCCTATACAAAGGAATGCAATTCGAATTGCAGGCTTCACACTCCATCACCATGAGGGTTCAGGAAGGAAGGCGATACATTATTGACAGGTAATCACTTTTATAAGAATTACATTATAGTGTAACAGATGCAGGAGGCGTAACAGTTGATAAGAGAGATAAAATATGCATACGTAACCAAAAAAGGCGTAAACATGGGTGTAACTAAAATACGTCATTAAACATGATGTCACAAATGGGTGGATCCATAAGAAATATTTGGCAGAGATGCGTGTGCAGCCGCATGACGTGTGATTGACGTGCAACTAGAGGGTGAAGGGGACTTGACATTTAGCTCTACATGTGGAGACAGAAGTCTGGGGGTCAGGTCAACCTAATCCCAAATCATATCTAATATCCTATGTTTAAAGAACTGTGTTATCCAAAAGGAAAGGTCTCTAGGATAGAATCTATTCTATACTGCCTGTTAGTGCGTGTACAGGCGTCTAAGTGTCTACATGAGATGCGAGGGGGCAGGAATCTTCCATGGTAACAGGGGCTATGAATTACTTGCACGAGGACAGTGAGGCCTGGCCCCTTGCACGGTAGCTGGAGGAATGTTTACCTAAACTACTAGACAGGAATGCATCGGATGAGGAGCGAAGCAGATAATCTTGAAGGTGAAATACAGTTTTTGGCAGGCAACAGGCTGGATCAGGCACCGTTAGCCGCGCAGGGAGTAGGACAAAGTTCATGGATACAGATGCAGGCTCGGGCTGGAGCTTCCAGAGACAGAAAGCAGGAAAAGCTTGATGGCAGAATTCAGGGCCTACTCGCCTGAATCTGTAAAATGTGGAAAGTGAACCACATAAAGTCGGTGGCCTTTCATACTTAGGAATGGAATATCTAACCCATTCATAGCGGATCTGAAAGAGGACATGTTGACGGTGGACGCACATGTATTTGCGTCTTCGAAACTGGAACTGGAGGGAACATACATGTACTTATAGCATGCACATGGAGCCGTTGGGGTCTACGATAGGGGACATAACTGATCACAAAATTCATATTTCCTCAAGTCACTCAGCAGGGCTCAAGCACAAGTTCGGAGGTCTTACGATCTTCAGGGAGCCGCGAGTCACTCAGCAGGGCTCTAGCACAAGTTCGGAGGTCTTACGATCTTCAGGGAGCCGCGAGTCACTCAGCAGGGCTCAGGTGTTCCAAGGCGAATCTGCCGGACAGTCCCAGAGCTCCCCTTGTTATAGGGCGACTCCTCTTTGATGTCCGGAGTCTGTGCAGGCAGGGGTTTTGTCACCTGGGGGTCGCTTGTTGGGGTTTCCTGCCATTGTCTTTTGATCCTTTCAGGGCTGGGTCGGGAGGAGTCCCAGACGCCCAGCAGGCGTGGAGCCAGCCCTCGGGGAGGCCGGCAGGTCGATCAAAACCCACCGTCCCAGGGAAGCGCAGAGGTGTGATAGAAACTGCTCCTCCCTCTCTCATCCCAAGGGGAGCGTGGTGTCCTCCAGCCGGAGTGGCGCCTCTAGGCCCGGGTCGCGCTGGGGCCGGGCGGCCATCTTGATGCATGAAGTGGGCACGCGGGCCCGGTGTGGCCGAAGGGAGGAAGGCCACGGACGGGAAGTCTGGGTTGGGTGCGTGTGAGTTCTGGTGGGAAGGATCGGCTAGGCCGTGGGTTTGGGGGCTGGTGTGAGGTGCAGGGGTCATGTCTAGCTATGTTACGAGGGCCGGGTCTAACAGTGAGAGAGAGACAATGTTAATGCTGTTTCATGCGACATCCATGTTTCATACATATTCAAGTTGGCACAGTTCCTCCAGGTAGTTGTATGTGCCTAGCATTCCCCTCAATGTTCACTTGTGGATGGGTATGTTGCGGGGGACAGATTTATATGTTCTCCTGAGTGTTTGACATGTAGGTTTGGCTTGGATGCTTCTTTGGCTATGGATTGATCTTGTTGTGTCACATGTCCATTGTGAGAGTGGGCAAATCCATTGCCTGCCCCGGGGGGGTGTGCTTGTGTAAGGGGTGTGTGTGACAGGGCCTGCTGGTGGGTGTAGTTTGATTTGGCATTGGGTCTCCCAGGTGATATATATGTCCCCTCATGGAGCATGCTGCTATGACAGTGAGTGTGAGTTCCTGTCCTAGATATCTGAGCTTGTGGTGTTGGTGTTTGAGTTTACAGTGGTCACAGGAGGGCCTTGTGCTGCCTACAGCAGGGCCAAGTGTCAGCTACCTTGTCAGTACTTTGCCAGTCCCTGTGCATTGAGCATGGTGCATGGGTATGTACCTGGGCCATATGGGCTGAGGGCAATGGTGTCTGATTCTGAGTTGAACAATGTGTTTTGTGAGCCCCACCCTCCCAGCATCCCGGACATCCAGTCTTGGGTTTGTGGTTGGTGTAGCCTGGGACATGGCATGGCCTTGCTTTGTGAATGGGGCATGCACATGTTAGTGGCATGAGTGTTGTTTTTGAGTGTGGTTGTGTCCGGTGAGGGCTTGGGGGTAGTTGCATGCATTTGGTGTAGTTGGGGTGTGGATGCCATTACCCCCATGTTACGTAAGTTGTTTGTGTACTCACCAGGCTCTGCAACTCCTTCGACTCCATGTACTCCGACCAGCGGAAGCAGGGCCATCACCTTCATCTCCCAGGGATGGTAATGTACCGGCCTGCGGGGCAGCCCACCTCCAGTGATATTGCTCTGGGCGTAGTCCTCGTTCATTTTCCGCTTGACTGCCCTCCACAGATCGTACCACCTGGCTTGGCATTCATTCCTGGCCCTTCTGATGGGCGCAACAGCATTCACCCTATCGACGATCCTCTGCCACAGGCGTGATTTTTCGGCTATGCTGGTCTGTCTGACCAATGTTCCAAAGAGCTGTGGCTCGACTCTGATGACTTTGTTGAGAAGGATGTCCAGCTCCTCCCTTGTGAAATTTGGATTCTTGTCTGTGGGCTTGGTGTGGGGTGAGGGTGTGGATGGTTGTGGGTGTGTGGGTGTGAATGTGAAGGTGTGTGTGGGAATGTGAAGAGGGGGTATGTGTGAAGGAGTGTGTGTGAAGGTGTATATGTTAAGGTGTATGGGTGCAGTTGTTGGGGTATGCTATGTAGCTGCAGTGAGTCTGCTGCAAAGGCTCATGGTTTGTGTGTATGGGTCCTTTGTATTGGTCCATTTGTGGGTGTGCCTGAGTTTTAAATTTTTTTGGGTGTGTTATAAGAGGTGGTTGTGAGTTTGGGCCTCTGTTTGCCTGTTTGGATGTGCCAGGTCAGTCATTATGATGTATTTTCGACTGTAGACGTGTTTTGTGGTGTTGTGCGAGTCGAATTAACCCTCCTTGTGCTGGTTTACAGTGTCCTGGTTCAGTACGAGTCGTTTTCGCGTATGTAAGGTGCATACATACGCGATGTTGTTGTACCGTGCTCGCATATGCAATGTTGTTGTAAGGTCCGTACATACACGATGATGGGGGACAGTGCTGGGGTATGGTGCGTCCAAGTACGGGGCTGGGGTACGGTGCTGGGGTAACGGTGCGTCCAAGTACAGGGCTGGGGTATGGTGCTGGGGTACACTGCGTCCAAGTACGGGGCTGGGGTACGGTGCTGGGATACGGTGAGTCCAAGTACGGGGCTGGGGTATATTGCTGGGGTACGGTGCGTACAAGTACGGGGCTGGGGTACGGTGCTGGGGTACGGTGTGTACAAGTATGGGGCTGGGGTACGGTACTGGGGTATGGTGCGTGTTGGAAGGCGGACCTCGGGGGAGTCGGAGAGACCACCCAAGGGGGCCCCCACACTGTACGAAGTAGCCGAGCGCTGCTGAGAAGCCTCCTAGGAGAGGTCCTTCTCCTATTCCGTACTAGCACAGTAACACCACCACACAGGACTCGAGGATGTTTATAAAGACGAGCAATTCTTTATCAGCATTTAGGAAGTTACGGTTATCGATATATACAAGGGGGGATCGAGGGATCCGCAAGAGTCTCAAAGTCTTTGGTAGGGACGGGGTAGCGGGACAGTCTTTAGTAGCAGCTGGGTACGAGGGTACCTTAGGCCCAGTTCTTGATCCTCAAGCTGGAGGGACTCCGGGTCTCGGAGTGGGCGAGCCGCGACGGCGTCAGCAGGGCTCTGGCGATCAGTTCGTGGAGCTTGAGCCGCGTCTAGGTCAGCAGGGCTCTTAAGGTGGTTCAGTTCAGCTCGAGCCGCGACGACGTCAGCAGGGCTCTGGTGGAGGTTTCAGCGAGGTTGGGCCGCGACAGCGTCAGCAGGGCTCCGATGTTCCGTGAGGTTCCTTGTCTCAATAAGGTGGAGCCGCGACACAGTCAGCAGGGCTCGTGGTAGTGTCAGCAAGAGTTCTTCTCCGTAGGGTCAGCCGCGATTCTATCAGCAGGGCTCTTGACTCCGGGATACAACTGCGGTCCCATTGCGGGGTTGCCCCAGATATAGGTCTGGAGCCCTTTGATGTCCGGACCCTTGCGCCCTGGGGGGCGGAGAGGCCGGGCTGGGAGAGGCCAGACGCCCAGCGGGAGAGGCGCCAGGCCCGGGGAGGCCGGAGGACGATCGCACCTAGGTGTTGAGGGACGGTGGGGGTCCCATCGAAACTCTCCTCCTCCGGGAGTGGTGAAGTGGCCATGCGGAGCCCCCTGGCCAAATCTTGGTGCCTCGATGTCGGGGCTTCGCTGGGGCCGCGGCCGGAGGAAGCCGGGCTGCGTGGGCTGGTGCGTGGAGCAAGCATGGGGGGGACCCCGAAGGGATGAGGGGTCCCTGTGCGGCCTGGAAAAGGGGGCCGCTGAGGCGGGTGTAGGAAAACGGGTACAATCCAAGGGGGACCTCGAAGGGAGGAGGGGTCCCTGGCGGCCTGAAATGGCGGCCCGTGTAGGCCGGTGCGGGGGACGAGCACAATCCGTGAGGGTTAAGACCACGCCATGAGGCCGGGTCCAACAGGCGTCCCCCCCCAGCCGAAGGCAGGGAGAGTCCCCCATTTCCTTGGGGGTTCTCTTCGTCGAGGCGGAAGAAGCGGGACAGGCCGTCGGCGTTGGCGTGGTCATTGCCGGGCCGGTGTTCAACAGAGAAGTCCATCCCTTGCAGCGAGATGGACCATCGCAGCAGCTGGGGGTTCTCGCCCCTCATTTGCATTAACCACCGCAAGGGCCGGTGGTCGGTCAGGACCCGGAAGTGGGTGCAGAAGAGATAGGGCCGGAGCTTTTTGAGGGTCCACACTACAGCGAAGGCCTGCCGCTCGATGGTGCTCCACCGCTGCTCCCGGGGCAGCAGCCGTCGGCTGATGAAGGCCACGGGTCTGTCGAGTCCCTCCGAATCTACCTGGGACAGGACGGCCCCAATTCCATATTCGGAGGCGTCCGTCTGCACCACGAACTCCTTGCTGTAGTCAGGGGTCTGTAGCACGGGGGCAGGGCACATCGCCGTTTTGAGAGTCTCGAAGGCCGTCTGGCAGCGGGGGGTCCAGTGTACCTTCTTGGGCTGCTTTTTTGACGTGAGCTCTGTGAGGGGGCCGACAACGCTCCCATAGTCTCTGATGAATCGCCGGTAGTACCCGGTGGGGCCCAGGAAGGCCCGGACCACTGTCTGGGTGGTGGGGGGTTCCCACGCCTGGATGGCATCAATTTTCGGTTGGAGGGGAGCCACCTGACCGCTCCCTACTTGATGGCCCAGATAGGTCACTGATCCTTGGCCTATCTGGCATTTGCTGGCCTTGATCGTGAGCCCGGCCCCTTGGAGGGCGGCCAGGACTGCTTTGAGGTGCCCCAGGTGCTCAGCCCAGTGGCTGCTGTATACGGCAATGTCATCTAAATAAGTCACGCTGAAGGCCTCTAGCCCGGCCAGGACCTTGTTCACTAGTCTCTGGAAGGTGGCCGGGGCGTTCTTCATGACGAAGGGCATCACCCGAAAGTGGTAGTGCCCATCAGGGGTGGAGAAAGCGGATCTCACTTGGGCACCGGGGGTGAGCTGGATCTGCCAGTACCCGGCGGTGTGGTCAAAAGTGCTCAGGTAGCGGGCTGCCCCTAAGCGGTCGATGAGCTCGTCGGCCCGGGGAAGAGGATGGGCATCGGTCTTGGTAACAGCGTTCAGGGCCCGGTAGTTCACACAAAATCGTAGCCCCGGGGGGGTGCCTGGTGCGGCGGCCTTTGGCACCAGGACGACGGGACTGGCCCACGGGCTGTCGGAGGGCTTGATGACCCCGAGGGCCAGCATCTTCGCCACCTCAGCCTGGATGCAGGCCCGCACCCGGTCGGATACTCTGTAGGCTCTGTGTCGCACGGGGGGACTGTTCCCAGTGTCGACGTCGTGGGCACACCATGGAGTCACCCCCGGAGTGAGGGAGAAGAGGGCCGCAAAGGGCTGCAACCGTTGCTGACAGTCGTGGTGCTGTTCCGGGGTCAGGGAGGAGGCGAGTGGGACGCCTTCGATGGTCCCGTCGTGGTTGCTGGTCCGCAGGAGGTCGGGTAGGGGCTCGGAGTCGCCTTCGCCCCCGTCGTCGGTCGCTAGCAGTAGGCTTAGTTCGGTCCGGGCAAAGTGGGGCTTGAGCCGGTTAGCGTGTAGAACCCGGATGGGGTTCCGGGGAGACTCCATGTCGATCAGGTAGGTGACAGGGCTCTTCTTTTCCCCCACCTTGAAGGGCCCGGTCCCTTTGTCCTGGAGGGCGCAGGGGTCAACCGGTGACATGACCCAGACTTGCTGGCCCGGCTCAAACTCGATGGTAGAGGCGTTTTGATCGTACCATCTTTTCATGTCCTCTTGGCTGGCCTCGAGGTTGGCTTCGGCCAGGGCTCGGAACCTTCGTGTCTGGTTTCGTAGGGTCAGGGGGTATCTGTAGATGTCGGGAGGTGCATCTCGGGGCTTCGTCTCCCAGCCCTCCTTGACCAGGCTGAGGTGTCCTCGGACTGGATGCCCGTACAACAATTCGAAAGGGCTGAACCCCAGGGATTTCTGCGGGACCTCCCGATAGGCAAATAGGAGGCACGGCAGCAGGACATCCCATCTCCGCCGTAGGGGTTCTTTCAGGCCCTTGATCATGCCTTTCAAGGTTCCACTGGCCCCCAGTTCTGCAATCTTCTGCTCGCTGTACAGTAGTCCTTCGGCCCAATAGACCCAGTGGGTTCCGGTCTCGTCACCGTTGGCCTGCGAGGCCGCTTGCTGCCGGACTCCTTCAAGGGAGGGGCAGGTCTTCTGTTCCCGCCAGAACTGTTCTCTGGTGGGGCCCCCGTCGTGGCGCCATTGGGCAGGCTCCGGGAGTGTGCCGAGAGAGGTGATCTCGTCCGGGGGGGGGCACCGCGGGTCTGGCATCGGTGTCCGCTTCTTCCTCGCTGGAGGCAGGTGGGGGCACGGGCCCCTCGTGCTCGATGGTGTCGGCGGCCATGGCCGAACGGGGGGCCTGGGCGGCCATGGACCGGGTGGTGGCGCAGGCCCATTCGGGTAGTCCTAGCATTCGGAGATGCTCTCGCCGCTCCACTTGAGCCCAGGGGGAACTCTCGAGGTCGTTCCCCAGGAGGCAGTCCACCGGAGCGTCGTCGCGGACGGTCACCTTCAGCATGCCCGTCACCCCTCCCCATTCGAAGGGAATCTGGGCCATCTGGCACATGCTCTCGCCGTTGTCGGCCGTCCGGACGGGGCATAGCACATTCGGCAGGATCTGTTCGGGGGCCACCAGGTGGCAGCGGACAGCGGTGACACTGGCTCCGGTGTCACGGAGGGCTTCGGCCCGTCGTCCATTGATAGTGACCCACTGTTGGTACTTCTGGGTGTTGCTCGGGATGGGTGTTCGGGGCACCATTTCTCGGCTGCCCAGGCAGACCAGGGACATGGCCGCCGGCTCCCACTCAGTGGACCCCCCGTCGAGGGGTTCTTCCTCTTCCTCCCCTTCTCCCAGGGCGGCAGCCGCTAGTTGTCGGGGCGGGGGCCCGCTGGTCACACTTCGTCGTTTCATGGAGCAGGGAGGGTCGCTGGCATAGTGTCCTGTTTGTTGGCAGCTGTAGCAGGTTATCGTGGGTCGGGGTCCGGTTTTGGCTGGCGCCGTCCCTCTTCGGGCTAGGTTCGGGGAGGTGTGTTGCTGAGGCGGCCCCCGAGGCGGACTCCAGGGCGGCCCGCTGGGATGTCCCGATTCCTGTTCGACCCTCCTCCCCCGCCGCGCTGGCGGGGGGGCCCGGTGGGGTTTCGCTGGTACTCCCCCATCGAGCTCCGGGGGACTCGGGTGTTGACCCAACGATCGGCCTCGGCGGCGAGCTTCCGCGGCTCGGTCAGCTTGCTGTCGAGGAGGTGTTGTCTTAGCTCCACGAAGCAGTTGTCGGAGAGGTGTTCCCAAATAATGAGGTCGACCAGCTGCCCGTAGGTGGTGACCTTGCTCCCCTTGATCCAACCTTCTAGGGCCCTGCTGAAAAAGTCAACATACTCTACCCACGTGGTACCGGGGATTTTCTTGCAGTCTCTGAAACGCTGGCGGTACATTTCCGTGGTTAGTCCATAGCGGGTGAGCAGGGCCTCCTTCACATGGTCGTACGAGGTCATCACCTCGTCCGGGAGCTGGAGTAGGGTGTCTCGGCCCTCGCTAAGGAACCGACCCCATAGGCCGGCACCCCAATCCTTCCGGGGTACCCGATGGGAGGTCATGGCTACCTCGTACGCCTTAAACCACTGCTGGATGTCGTCGTTTTTATAGTACTCCTTGACGACATCTTTGGGAATATGGACCTTGGCTTCGGTGGGCGGCAGAGCATCTCTATTGCTGGGGGTGCCGGTCTCCCCCTTCTGGGCCTTGAGCTCGAGTTCTTTGAGGCCCCGCTCGTGTTCGAGGGTCAGCCTTTTCTCCTCCAGCTCTCGATGCCGCTTCTTCTCCTCTATCTCCTCTTGTAGCCGTAGCTGTTCCATGGCCAATTTCTTTTCAGCCAGCAGGAGATCGCCGTCCAGCCGAAGTCGTGCGAGCTCTAGCTCATGGGTCCGGACCTTCTCCCGCTCTCGTATTTCTTCCGCGGAGAGGCCGGTTTCCAGGCTGTTTCTCCCTCCGTTCGCTGGGGTCGGTGCTGGTGGCGTGGCTGCATTCAGGGGCAGGGGACCTTCACTCTGGGAGGGACCCGCCTCGGACTCTCTCCAGGTTCTCAGGGCTTTCTGCATCTCTTCCTTTGTACCTAGGCCGGTGGTCGCAATGCCCTTGTCCTTGCAGAACTGTTTTAACTCTTTGTGCGTGTACTCTTCCAATCGTTCTGGTTGGAACTCCATAGTCGCGGTGGTTTCCTGGTTGCTCATGGTCTCTGTTCGTCTGGATGGATAGCGAGTGGGTTACTTGCTTGTACGATCTGCGTTCGGCTCGGATCCCGCCGCTGCCACCAAATGTTGGAAGGCGGACCTCGGGGGAGTAGGAGAGACCACCCAAGGGGGCCCCCACACTGTACGAAGTAGCCGAGCGCTGCTGAGAAGCCTCCTAGGAGAGGTCCTTCTCCTATTCCGTACTAGCACAGTAACACCACCACACAGGACTCGAGGATGTTTATCAAGACGAGCAATTCTTTATCAGCATTTAGGAAGTTACGGTTATCGATATATACAAGGGGGGATCGAGGGATCCGCAAGAGTCTCAAAGCCTTTGGTAGGGACGGGGTAGCGGGACAGTCTTTAGTAGCAGCTGGGTACGAGGGTACCTTAGGCCCAGTTCTTGATCCTCAAGCTGGAGGGACTCCGGGTCTCGGAGTGGGCGAGCCGCGACGGCGTCAGCAGGGCTCTGGTGATCAGTTCGTGGAGCTTGAGCCGCGACTAGGTCAGCAGGGCTCTTAAGGTGGTTCAGTTCAGCTCAAGCTGCGACGACATCAGCAGGGCTCTGGTGGAGGTTTCAGCGAGGTTGGGCCGCGACAGCATCAGCAGGGCTCCGATGTTCCGTGAGGTTCCTTGTCTCAATAAGGTGGAGCCGCGACGCAGACAGCAGGGTTCGTGGTAGTGTCAGCAAGAGTTCTTCTCCGTAGGGTCAGCCGCGATTCCATCAGCAGGGCTCTTGACTCCGGGATACAACTGCGGTCCCATTGCGGGGTTGCTCCAGATATAGGTCTGGAGCCCTTTGATGTCCGGACCCTTGCGCCCTGGGGGCGGAGAGGCCGGGCTGGGAGAGGCCAGACGCCCAGCGGGAGAGGCACCAGGCCCGGGGAGGCCGGAGGACGATCGCACCTAGGTGTTGAGGGACGGTGGGGGTCCCATCGAAACTCTCCTCCTCCGGGAGTGGTGAAGTGGCCAATGCGGAGCCCCCTGGCCAGATCTTGGTGCCTCGATGTCGGGGCTTCGCTGGGGCCACGGCCGGAGGAAACCGGGCTGCGTGGGCTGGTGCGTGGAGCAAGCATGGGGGGGACCCCGAAGGGATGAGGGGTCCCTGTGCGGCCTGGAAAAGGGGGCCACTGAGGCGAGTGTAGGAAAACGGGTACAATCCAAGTGGGACCTCGAAGGGAGGAGGGGTCCCTGGCGGCCTGAAATGGCGGCCCGTGTAGGCCGGTGCGGGGGACGAGCACAATCCGTGAGGGTTAAGACCACGCCACGAGGCCGGGTCCAACAGTGCGTACAAGTACGGGGCTGGGGTACGGTGCGTCCAAGTACAGGGCTGGGGTACGGTGCTGTGGTACGGTGCATACAAGTACAGGGATGGGGTACGGTGCAGGGGTATGGTGCGTACATGTACGGGGCTGGGGTACGGTGCGTACAAGTACGGGGCTGGGGTACGGTGCTGGGGTACGGTGCGTACAAGTACGGGGCTGGGGTACGGTGCGTACAAGTATGGGGCTGGGGTACGGTGCGTCCAAGTACGGGGCTTGGGTATGGTGCTGGGGTATGGTGCGTACAAGTATGGGGCTAGGGTACGGTGCTGGGGTACGGTGCGTACAATTATGGGGCTGGGGTATGGTGCGGACATGGGGGGGTACGGTGCTGACATACAGGGGTACGTGCGGACATACGCGGGGGGAGGGGGGCTGTACGACTCGTATCCCGGGCACAAGTTTACCCGGGATACGAGTGGTACAGAGTTGGCTCCGTACGGGACCTTTTACACACGCTTGTGTATTCGGAAGGGCGGTACAGATCGTACTTGTGCGCTCGGACTTCAGTTTTACGATTTGTACGTAAAACTGTCTGGGTACATCTCGTAGACCTTTTCCCGAAGCGATTCGTATGTATTTTTCACGTACGAATCGTACTTCACCGGTGGGACGGGACTTGTACGATTCGTACGTAAAATATACGGATTTCGAGTCGTTTTGGAATTTTTTTTACCCGATCGGAATCGGCACCTATATCTCAACTATTGAAATGATCAAAAAAGAGATTTTAAAATTCTCTATTGACTAATTGTTTTTTCCACAGGTTCTTCATCTTCTTACGGAGGAAAAAAAATGTTATTCCTTATTCTTTACCTTTAGTAACTTTGCAGTGTCACAGAATTGTACTTATTCCCATTGTATATAACTTCAACTAGAAACTTAGCATTTTACGATGGCAGCAGCTAGCATGAATCAACCTCCATCTTTTCTTTCAGATGCAAGAGAAACAATTGTAGCTTGGAAAAATTGGATAAATCAGTTTGAAACATATTTGATTGCTATAGGTGCCAGTGGATTCTCTGCAATAAGGAGGCAACATATTTTATTACATAATTTAGGTGCAGTAGGAAGGAAAGCTTTTGACAGTCTTCCAGAATTAGGAGAGGAGGAGGAAGGTTTTGAAGAGATGGATGTCTACTCTTCCACTATTATAAAATTAGAATTACAGTTTGCTGATAAAATTAATGTAATTTTATAGAGACATAAATTCTTTGGTAGGAGTCAAGGAAAGAATAAAAAAGTAGGGAACTACATAGCTATACTAAGAGGTTTGGCTAATACATGTGAATTCAATGAATTAACCGATTCTCCCATTCATGATCAATTGGTATGTTGTACTAATAACAAAAAGATACAAAAAAGCTGTTAGTTTGCAATCCTAAAAAATGCCATTGATATCGCATAGAGTGTTGAACATACAGCTGAATGCATTGAAGAGATGAACGTGACAACTGAACAAGGAGTAAATTAAATTTCAGGAGAATTAATCAATTAAGGAATGTATGTGCTATTAAGAGCCAAAAGAAAACTGATTTGTGTAAGGGGCCACATAAGGAAAGGTACAGTTCTGAGCATAGACTCAAGTGTTTTAGGTGCGGTAGAACTGGGCATTTAGCGAAAAATATTAATTGTTTAGCCATGTGCAGGAAATGTAACCCTAAAGGACACTTTGCACGTGTATGCAAAGATATGACAGGTAAAACTGTGAATGTTATTGAAACCATAGAGGATGACAGAGGTAGATATGTGCTTCAAGTAGCGGCAAAGTGTGAGATTGAGTTAGATGGACAAAAAATTTAAGTTTATGCAGATACTTGCTCACCTTTTACTTTCATTAACAGCAAAACTTACCATGCTAAATTTGGAGATGATATGTCCTCTTACAAAGAACCAGATGTGATTCTGGTAGGGTTCATCAAAGACCCCATACCTTTGGAGGGTGCAGCTATCATGAAAATTACATTCAAAGACAGGAGCACAGTAGGGAAGATGTATATAGAAATACAAGGTTGGTCACATCAAAAAGATTTAGGTATAAATCTAGATCCTACAGCGGAAGTTCCTGTAAGGTTGGTTGAGAGATCTGTTTGTGGCATTGAGTTGTTGGATGAATTCCCAGAGGTATTCACTGACAAGCTAGGGTGTTTGAGAGAGTTACAGCATAAAAGCAAGTTAAAGGAAGGCGCCAAACCTGTTGTGCACAAATGTAGGAACATTCCAATAATGATGAGAGAACCCCTTAGACAGGAACTAGACAAATTAGTAAGTCAAGGAGTGATTGAGACTATTGAATGTGCAGAGTGGGTTGCATCCATTATTATCACGTCAAAACATAACAGTAAAGCTATCCCGCTATGCATTGACTTAAGAGAACTAAACACTAACATCTGGGTTGACAGGCATCATTTGCCAAATATAAATGAGAAGTTGAGTCTAGTTGGTAAGGCTGAACTTTTCTCTGTAATCAATCTCTCTTTCGCTTACCACCAAGTGGATCTTCACCCGAAGAGCAGAGCCCTAACATCATTTATTACACCTTTTGGTGCATTCAGATTCTGCAGAATGACATTTGGTTTAGCCTCCCCTGCTGCCGTCTTCCAGAGAGCAATGCAAAAACCTTTGGAAGGAGTATATCATGTGTTGCTTGAACAGTCACAATATCGAATTTTTTATATCGAAATGGCAGAATATTGAGTTTCAAATATCGAGTTGACATAATATCGAGTCACAAAAATATAGTGGTGCAGAATATCGAAATTCAGGTAAAAAATATCGATTTTCATAATATCGAAGTTAGTAATATCGTAATATCGACAGTCATAATATAGTTGTTAAAAATATCGAATTTTTTATAGTGTTTTAAGTATTAGTATGTGTTAAAAGTATGTAATATTTTTGTAATGTATGTTTGAATTTTTTTAAAGTAATGAATTTTATGTTATTTAAATTTTGCGTAATTTAATTCTGTAGCGGGTTGTGGGTTTATAGGGGAATAAAGTGGGAAGTAATTTAATTATAGTAAATTAAATATACATTTTTAGGAATTCTTAATTATTTTTAATTTAATTTTTCGTTTTAGTTCTGTAGCGGGTTGTGGGTTTATAGGAGAATTGGTGGGAAGTAATTTAATTGTAATTAAGTAATTATTTATTTTTATTTATTGATATTGATAATTAATTTATTGTTAATTAATTATTAATTGGTAATTAATTTTTATTAATTTGTAATTAATTTTTATTAATTGATTATTGATAATTATATTCATTGTATTAATTTATTATTCAGAGCGGGTTGTGGGTGTATAGGGGAATAGGGTGGGAAGTAATTTAATTGTAATTAAGTAATTATTTATTTTTATTTATTGGTATTGATAAATAATTTAGTGTTAATTAATGATTAATTGGTAATACTTTTTTATTAATTGGTAATTAATTTTATTATTGATTAATTGCTAATTATATTAATTGTATTAATTTATTATTCAGAGCGGGTTGTGTGTTTATAGGGGAATAGGGTGGGAAGTAATTTAATTGTAATTAAGTAATTATTGAAATTATTTTTGTTTAATGATAATTAATTTACTGTTAAAGAATTAATAATTGGGATTTTTTTATTACTGATTAATGTTTGGTATTGAAAATGTATTTGATGTTAATTAATTATCGATAGGTAATTCATTTTTAATAGTTAATATTTATTGGTATTTATAATGAATTAATTATCCAATGATTTGTAATTGGTATTTAATTTTTATTAATTTTTTATTGGTATTGATAATTAAATTTTATATATTTAATTATTAAATAATTACTTTCCCTATAGTTGCACTCACTGGAAGGGAAATAGTAATTTTTACCCCTACGCTATCCCACACTTTCCCTACTGTTGCACTCTCTGGAGTGGGAATAGTAATTTTTACCCTCCCGCTATCCAACACTTTAGCTACTGTTACATTTGGTGGAATGGGAATAGTAAATTATTCCTACCCGCTATCTAACACTTTCCCTACTGTTGCACTCTCTGGAGTGGGAATAGTAATTTTTACCCCTACGCTATCTAACACTTTCCCTACTGTTGCACTCACTGGAGTAGGAATAGTAATCTTTACCCCTACGCAATCCAACACTTTCCCTAGTGTTGCACTCTCTGGAGTGGGAATAGTAATTTTTACCCTCCCGCTATCCAACACTTTAGCTACTGTTACATTTGGTGGAATGGGAATAGTAAATTATTCCTACCCGCTATCTAACACTTTCCCTACTGTTGCACTCTCTGGAGTGGGAATAGTAATTTTTACCCCTACGCTATCCAACACTTTCCCTACTGTTGCACTCTCTGGAGTGGGAATAGTCATTTTTACTCCTACGCTATCCAACACTTTCTCTACTGTTGCACTCACTGGAGTGATAATAGTAATTTTTACCCTCCCGCTAACCAACACTTTCCCTACTGTTGCACTCACTGAAGTGGGAATAGTAATTTTTACCCTTCCGCTATCCAACTTTTTCCTTACTGTTGCACTCACTGGAGTGGGAATAGTAATTTTTACCCTCCTGCTATCCAACACTAAAAATATTGAATTTTTTTAAATATTATTAAGTTAACATATATGTATTAAAAAATAAAAATGCATATTTTTTTCATTTAGAATAATTATTTGTTCATTTTAAAGTTATTTAAGTATTTTTGAGTATGTTTTACTAACACTTTCCCTACTGTTGCACTCACTGGAGTGGGAATAGTAATATTTACCACTACGCTATCCAACACTTTCCCTACTGTTGCACTCTCTGGAGTGGGAATAGTCATTTTTACTCCTACGCTATCCAACACTTTCTCTACTGTTGCACTCACTGGAGTGAAAATAGTAATTTTTACCCTCCCGCTATCCAACACTTTCCCTACTGTTGCACTCACTGAAGTGGGAATAGTAATTTTTACCCTTCCGCTATCCAACTTTTTCCTTACTGTTGCACTCACTGGAGTGGGAATAGTAATTTTTACCCTCCCGCTATCCAACACTAAAAATATTGAATATTTTTTAATATTATTAAGTTAACGTATATATGTATTAAAAAAATAAAAATGCATATTTGTTTTCATTTAGAATAATTATTTATTCATTTTAAAGTTATTTAAGTATTTTTGAGTATGTTTTACTTAAATGTATTCATTTTTTCATTATTTTACATTACTTTTAAGACATTTAAAAAATTTGATATTTTAACAAACTTTATTATTTACAACGATATTTTGGATTCAATATTTTTGTACTTACCTATTTGTAGATACGAAGTCGATATTCTGGCATTCTATATTTTTTCATCGATATTTTGGCAGGTCGATATTTTGCTGCTCGATATTCTGTCAGTGATCCCATGTGTTTTGCTTTCAAGATGATCTCATACTTTTTGGGAAAACTGAAGAAGAGCACAAAAGTAATTTTTGAACAGTTTAAAACAAAATCAAGAATGCTGGGCTAATATTGAAAATAGAAAGTATCAGATTGGAGTCAGATCTGTGATGTATTTAGGACATGCCATATCCAAAGAAGGAATAAAACCTAAAGTTGACTTAGTGGAAGCAATTAAATCTGCTCCTGTTCCATGTACCATGGAGGAAGTAAAATCCTTTCTTCGATGTTCAGAATATTATTCAAAATTTGCGAAAAATTTCGCAAATATCACTCATCCTTTGCAGAATTTACTTAAGAAGGGTGAAAAATGTATTTGGAATAAGGAATGTGAGAATGCATTTAACAAACTTCAGAGTTCAACTGGAAATGCTACATTTTTAGGACAGTTTGACGCATGCAAACACACTATACTCACAACAGACGCTATTACAAAAGGGATAGGTGCAACCCTAAGTCAAATTGTGGATGAGGAAGAGAGGATAGTAGCGTTTGCCTCTAAGGCGTTGACTGAAGCTGAATCCCTATACTCAGTGGTAGCAAGAGGAGCATTGGCTTGTTTTTGGGAGTGCAACACTTCCGTGTATTTGTTGGGGTATTCCTCTCACTTTGAGGAGAGACCATAAAACTTTGGTAAAAGCGTTCTCTGTAAAAAAACATTGAAAGAACCACATAAAGAATCATCTGATGGTTCTTGGGACTAGAAGGATTTAATTTTAAAATTGTTTACATTCCTGGTCCTAGAAACCAAGCAGCAGTTTTTTTGTCAAGACTTCCCTTACCCAAAAAGGGTTTGGAAAAAAGTACGGTGGATGAATTTGTGGTAGCAGCCATCACTGATGGCGTAAACCAACAAGAATGGGAAGACAGTATGAAAGAGGATTTAGTAATTCAGAGTGTGAAAGATCTCATTTTGAAGGGTTGGCCAGAAAAATGCACTGAATTAAAGAATGATGAGAAAGGATTTTGGGAGGTGAGAAATTAATTATACATTCTTAACCAAAATGTGCACAAAGGTAACAAATTGGTTCCGCTGGAAAGTTTACGTGAGAATTTTTTTTTTTTGCTCCTGAAGGTCACTTAGGGTGCAGTTTAACTAAAAGTAAAACAAGACTTTATTATTAGTGGCCATGCATGGACTCCATGATCGAGAGGAATATACAGCGACAAATGTTACTAAATGTTCCATTTCTGCAGTTGAAGTACATTCAGTTCCTTGGAACAAGTTAGCTTTGGACATTATTGGTCCTATAAATGCAAGAAGACTTGGTGGAAGATTCATTTTGACATTAGTAGTTTACCATTCAAAATGGGTAGTCATCACAGTTGTTGACAATATCATCACTAACACGGTAATTACATTTTTGCAAGAAGTGTTTTGTAATGAAGGAACTCCGCAAACTTTGGTAACGGACAATGGTATCCAATTCACATCATCACAAATTAAAGAATTTCTGCATAAATTCTCGGTGAAACACTTACAAACTGCTCTTTATTGCCTATGAGAAAGTGGTTTAGTTGAGCGTGTCAACCGTCTAATTAAAGAATGTATTCAACTCAGGGGCCAATTCCGATCCGGGTTGGAAGGGCACCGAACGCGATCCGGCCGTAAAAACTACGAGCCGCACGCGTGTTTTCCGGCCGACTCGTACAGCTGTACGAGCGAGCAAGTACGATGCGAGCTACATGAAATTCACCGACCGAGTCGTTTCCGGGTCCGAACCGCTCCGTACGTCTCGGCCGGAAGCTAACCGTGGCGTGCAATGGATGCGATTCACGACCGAGCCAGTACGATGCATGCATCGGACAGCCTGTGCGAGCCGGAGTGTCTGGCTTGCAAATTGTCTGGGTGGTTGCCTTTGGGGGTCCACGTCGGACCCCTGTCACCTGCAGCCCTACGACTCAGACACAGGGGGAGACCCATGGGTCTCCCCAACACAGGCATGTACGGTGCGGATGGCACAGACGCGTACCCTTTGTAGGGGGCGCCCTTGTCCGCGACGTACCCATTCAGTCAATGGGAGCCCATGTACGCGTCGTACGACGGGCTCCCATCGTACTCGCTCGGTCGGACTGCAGGACTCCGGCTCGGTCGGAAAACACTCCGGGTCCGGCTCGGTCGGAGTGCTAAACTGCGATTTAACATATACATCTGCCCGCTAGCAGAGGATGCAGAATCCTCTGGGCTGTCTCTCTTCTCCTACGCAGATGACACTCAGATTATTTTCTCTCTGTCATCCGTGCAAGAGTAGGGGTCATCTGAGCTCAGCTTGGGTTTGAGCAAGATTTCTCTTTGAATGCATACAAACCTGCGCAAGATCAACAGGGATAAAACAGAAGTTATAATTCTGGGTATAAGACCCGAGCTATGGGGTCCGCGGCACTGGCTCGCCAAGTTAGGTGCCCGTCCTACCCCCTCAAGCAAGGTTAAGAACCTGGGTTTCATTGTGGAGATGCCACTATCCTTGAGACAGCAAGTGCCCAAAGTGGCCGCTACTTGCTTCGCCATACTCAAATGGTTAAAAAACATCCTGTGGCTGATTCCCTTTTCAGCACAAAGAACTGTGGTCCGAGCTTTAATTATCTCCAGATTGGACTACGGCAATGTGTTATACTTGGGTGCCTACAAATCAACCATTCATCTGCTTCAGCTGGTGCATAATGCAGCCGCCAGGCTTCTCTACCAGTTACTCAAGTTCACCTCAACTTCCAATCATTTCCGTGAGCTGCACTGGCTTACTGTGGTTAATTGCTTTAACTTAAAGCTTTATGCTATAGGTTCAAGGCTAAATCCGGGATAGCTCCCAAATATCTCTTGGACTTGGTCCATCTATACCGTTCATCCCGCCTTCGGAGATCATCTCTACAGACTCGGTTCATTGTACCAAGATTCTGGCTGTCTCACATGAAAGGTTGTTCTTTTGCCTATTTGGGCCCTCCACTTTGGAATTCCCTTCCAGCTTTTTGAGAGACTCGACGTCCCTTCTTACTTTTCACAGGAATGTGAAGACCTGGCTCTTCCAACCAACTACTTAGACTAACTTTCTGGTACCTTCCCTGTTTCTACTTTGCACCAGGAAACCCCTTCGGGTAGCTGCACGCTCTAAAAATGCCTTAATAATTAATAAAGATAATAATAATAATAGGCAAGACGAGAAGAACGTTGTCAGGCTTGTATTCCACTTCTATTGGCCCTGATTGAAGACAGCCTAAGATGCATTTTGCAGGTCCTGTCCCACCTGCCAGGCCAGTGAGAAATCAGGAAAAAGCTCTCCTGATCTCAATACCAGTCATTGACACCCCATTTGAAAGGGTGGGGATCGACATCATTGCAACCTCGGATCCCAAGACAGCCTTATGCAAGAGGTTTGTCCTGGCCTAGGTGCACCATGCCACCCACTACCCAGAGCAATTCCTCTGAGGTCAGTGACTGCACCCATGGTGGCTAGAGCTCTGATTGGCATCTCTACCCATGCTGGGTTCCTCAAGGTGGAAGTGTCTGACACAGGCACTAATGTCATGTTGGTGTACATGAAGCCCATGTGGGATTAGTGTGCAGTAATTTACCAGTTCACCACCTTCTATCACCTGCAAACCAATGGTATTGTGGAGCGATTCAACAAGACCTGGAAGGGCATGATTATGGACCTTCCTGAGCCCATTAGGTGTAAGTGGGATGTCCTCTTGCCATGCCTTTTCTTCACCTACAGGAAGGTGCCCGAGAAAGGAGTAGGGTTCAGCCCCTTGGAACTACTCTATGGGCACCCTGCTAGAACACCTTTAAGCCTTGGAAAGGCGGGGTGGGAGCAAGCTCCCAGGATTCCCCACAGCATGTAGACATCTACATGCTGGCACGCTGCAACCAGATGCACTGCTTCAGGAAGAAGGCCAAAAGCAATCTAGAGGCAAGCTAAGACGTCATGAGGTTCTGGTATGACTAGAAGGCCACTCTGGTGGATTTTCAGCCTGGCCAGTAAGTGTGTGTCATGGAACCTGTGGAGCTCAGACATCCCCAGGATCACTGGACCGGTCCATACAAAATCAAGAAGAGTAAGGGGGGCACCCACTTGATGGATCTCCAGACTCCTTGAAATCCCCTAAGGTGATCCATGTAAACAGACTTAAGCCTCACTTGGAGAGATCCAAAGTGACCATGCTACTTATGACAGATGAGAGAGTGGAAGAGGAGAGCAAACCACTCCCTGACCTCCTCTCTGCACAGGAACTCGATGGGTCAGTGGAGATTGGCTACCTCTCCTCCACCTTGACCCAGAACAGCAGAGTGACTGTTACCAGTTACTGGGACAGTGTGCCTCACTGTTTTCACTCACCCCTGGACATACATCTGTACATTCATGAAGCTGACACTGGAGACAGTCCACCTATGAAAAACAAAATGTGCAGGTTATCAGACAGGGTTAGAGCCAGCATCAAGAAGGAAATCTTCAATATGATGGAATTAGGAGTGATTGGGCCCTCTAATAGTCCCTGATCCAGCCCCATCCAGAGGTGTGATGCAGCGGCCAGAGCGGCTGAATCTGGAGCGTGGGGCTCTTGGTTGGATCCCCGGTGCCGGCAGCATCTCAGCTAAGCACCGAGTAACTATGGCAATAGCTCACTTAATCTCCTTGCCAGCCCCTAGTGCTCTGAAACCGTGAGGGGTGATATGTTCACGCTTTACAAATATGGATTACTAAATATGAATTATAGGTGCTGGTACCAAAAGCTTCCACACGGGGCATCACACCGCTGGGACGCCCCATCCCTGGGGCAGCCATGCGCTGTATAAATCATCTAATAAAACATAACATAACACCAGAACTCTGGATCTGTGTGAACTACCATGGACTTAACTCAGTCACCAGGACTGACTCATACCCCATCCCCAGAGCTGATGTGCTCACTGATAGGGCGGGTGCTGCCATATTCCTCATACCTTTTACTTGTGTCGGGGTATTGGCAGATTTATGTGACTGAGGGGGCCAAGGAGAGGTTAACAATTTCAATCCCAGAAGGCCACTTACAGTTTCGTGTGATGCCTTTTGGTTTGAAAAATGCCCATGCTATCTTATAAAGGTTGGTTAACTGGGTACTTTCTGGTAAGGAGTCCTTTTCTGCTGCCTTCTTATACATCATTGTTGTCTACAGTTGGGAGGAACTGGGAACGCCTGTATCACCTCCACAAGGTGCTTCAGGCCCTGCAAAAGGCAGGCCTGAACATCAAGGCCAGTAATTGTCAGATTGGGCTGAGTTCCACGGTGTAACTGGGAAACCTGGCAGGTGGGGGCAAGGTACTGTCTCTCCTGGGCCAAGATTGAGAAAATCACTGCCAAGCAGACACCTAAAATCCAAACAGAAAGTGAGAGTATTGCTAGCCTCACAAGCAACTACATAAGATTTGTTAAGGATTATGGCACCTCTGTTGCCCCTTTATCTCAGCTGACTTCTAAAATGCAGGCCAGATTGGTGAATTGGATAGAAGCTTGTCAGAGAGCCTTTTATTCCCTCAAAGAAGCCATGTGTAAAGCACTTTTACTCAAGGCACCTGATTTCTCTAAGCTATTCTTCATGCAGACGGATGCTTCAGAGCATGGCATAAGGGTAAAAGAAAAAATAATGGCCAGAGGGGCATATGTACAAGCCCCTATCGCCACCACAGCATCACTTTTACGGACGTTGTGGTGGCGATAGGGGCTGAGCCTTATGTACAAGGCAACGTTAAGCCACTTGACGTTGCTTAACTCTGCCTTGTACATAAGGCACCCTTTCACGCTATGGTTAAAGTGAAAGGGGCTTGCAGTGGGTGTTGTGGTGGGCGTTCCACCGCAATACCCATTGTATTTGACGCTGCCCCTATGTACAAGGGTGGCATACATAGGAGGCCCAAACGAGGAGAAATGCATTATTTCTCCGCGTTTTTACTTTTTCCATGTGTGCTGCCTTGTACAGCACACATAGAAAAAGCAAAAAGCCATGGTTTGTTTATGTGCAGGAAGGGACACCTTCTCCTTTGCAGCATTCCCACGCTTCGAACTGTTGATTCATTGAACTACTGAGCAACGAAGTGTAAGAGTTTGAGGTTCCAGGGTGTATGATTTAAGGGGGGGGGGGCGAAAGATCAACCTACTCTCCTTAGCCAAGGGTGACTTCCAGCAATGGGGGGGCAGAAGGCTGTGGGGGGGACGGAGGGAGTGGTGTTGGGGTGATCGAACAGTTGGGGTTCTACAGTTTTCTATGTTGGTTTGTTAAGCACAAGGATCAGAATACCAGAACATCTCCACAGACCGAAACGCACTCAGGACTCACACTCCCACCCACCCCTAGGTTTTATTTTTGTGTTGAAATTTTTTATTGAATTTTAGAATGAGAGTACATCCCACCCCTAGATTTTAACACCCGGGGTCCACCACTGATGGCAACGCCATGACCCGCACACCTTCCCTAACGGTCATGACTTGGAACGTAAATGGGCTGTGGGACAAGATCAAACGCAGAATAGTGTTGCAACATCTTAAGAGGCTTCACCCTGACATTGCAATGTTGGAGGAATTGCACCTCTGGGACACACAATGTGGCTTTATAGGCTGTGGTCCATACAAAGTCCTGGCACATGCTGGGTTCACTTCTGGGGCAAGGGGGGTGCCTATCCTGATTAAAAAGGGTCTCCCCTTCCATGTCTCACATCTCTGGCAGGACCACCTAGATAGATGCGTGGCAGTCCTGGGGCTATGGGGTCAGACAGAAGTTGTACTGTTGTGTGTGTATGCACCACCCAGGCTACAAGCACCTACCATGACTAAGGTGATGGACATATTGATAGAGACGCCCCTAGCTCTGCACATAGTGGAGGGCTACTTCAATGACGTTATGGATCCACAGCTAGACCGCTCAGGGGGGAGACAGGTCTCGAATGACCACTCCCCTTAGGCGGTTCTCCACAACATTGGGTTTGATAGATGTCTGGAGGAAACCTCATTCCCTAGTCAGGCAGTTCCCCTTTCATTCCGGGGCCCATGACACATATTCTAGATTGGACAACATATTCATTCCCAAGGGTGAGCGACGTGATGCGGGGAATGCGAAATACAAGGCGCGGGGCCTTTCAGCCTACTTTCCGCTTCTGATTGAAATGAGTCTCAGGGAACGGGAGGGCACTCTCACTTGGAGGGTGAGTCCATGTCATGTTAGGTGTCAAACACTGTGCTTTTTCACCCCAACACAATTCTCATGTCGAATGTGAGCTGGCATGCACGTAGGTGCCACCCTGAGAGGGTGCCAACCAAAGGTTCCATGCGCCAGTGCCTTGGCAGGCTTCCCCAAGACATTTACCGACAAGACCAGAGTCTGCCCTCCTGGTGGGATGTGCTAGCACGTCCTCAGGATAGACACAAAGGCCTGGCATGAAGGTGGTCGCACCTCTTCCCTTCCAGGATGGCTAGTGTTTGCAGTCATCAAGGAGGTACGCCTCAAAGGCTTTCACCCCTTTGATGTGTAATTACTTGTTCTCCAACTCAAGTACAAAGCCTTTCCCACCCTGTCCACACCTACAGGTGGGGAAATTAGTTATTCAGAAGGCATAAACCTCCAACAGGCTAGCCACACCTTTAGGGTGGGCTAGGAGGTTTGTACAGCCAAGGAAGGGTACTGCCATGTTGGAAGAACCTAAATGTGAGGATTATGAGTAGAAAAAGACATACAATTACAGGATGTTAGCCACACGAAACAGTAGTCCATTGGCCACTGTCCCTCATGCCCTTACCACCTCGTAAACTAGGATTTAAGGTGCCCCCCTGGCACCAGTACCTCATGTCTGACTTTGAATCCAAGAAGAGGCACAAAGAAGACACCATCATGACAACAGGACTTTGGACTCAGCCACAGTGTGAAGATAAGACATTTAAGTTCTCTGAAGAGAACACATATAGGAACTGAGTGTTTGATGTGTGTTTGTGGCAAAAGTTCATTGCTCCCAACAAAAGGGTCTCCAGGGGATGCTACAAACAGTAGCAGACTCCGTTGGATTAGCGGGACCAGTCCCCTGCATGCTGCAGTAAAAACAACGTGCTGCATGACAAGAATTGTGACCCACTGGGCCTGTCAAGATGAGCCCAAAGAGAAGTGGTGTCCTGCAAGATCGGAGTGGTAGCTAAGCTTCCTTCAAGTTTCAAGCGGCTAATCCACTCCTGTCGACCTCCAGCCGCGGAAGTAACCATGGACTACATTTGCCGCAGCCAGGGCTTGGTGATCAGCAGTCAGGTGATCGATCACTTGAACAACATCTCCAGCCTAAGCGCACCTCACAGCGACAACAACCGATGTCGGCAGCAACCCTGCTGCTGTGTCCCTGCATCCTGAAGGTGGAGTCGTCGAGTGTGTAGTAAATCATGTTTGGTGTGACCCGCCCCTGTGATTGACAGCTGCCAGCTTACTCTGCACCTGGAGGTGCTGAGCACGGAAGAAGAAATCCAGCTGTTGAATCCTGTTCTTAGGACCCCAAAGGCCTCTACTCTCCGTGGGTAGAGAGGAACTCCATCTCGAAATGTGGCTTTGTCAAGTGCTTCAAGTTTGACAGCTCCTGCGGATGCCATTCAGTACCAAGGGCAGCTAAGTCACCTTGACACCCAGACTTCCTGGGCAAGGTATCAAAGTAATGACTGCTGAAACTTTTTAGAGACCTGAATGACCTTATCCAAAAGAAGGTTCATTTGAACTCACCCTGCAAGTGGCCGAGTGTCACCTGTGTTTTCCCCCATTCATTTCAATGGGACCAGTTTGACAGACTTACTGCATTTATTTTTAAACACTTTAAAAATCCAGGTGTATGTAAGATACAAAGTTCATTTTGGTGTCTATCGTTATATAAAAATACACTCTAGTTTTAAAAATTGGTGTTTGATTTCTTTTGAGTCGTCTCAATTACTTATGCACCATAATTGTACTGTAAAATGCTTAACACATGTTCCTCCAGTAATGCCTGGTTGCTCTTTGCCACACTACCAGAACTGAGCTAAGGATTATTGTTGTTGAATCCAAGAATTATATCTGTGTATTGTGGAATAGTGCATGGTAAGATCTCGCAGCCATACCAGATAATATTCCACCTAGCAACAGTTGGAAGTTGGTTTCCTAAAAGAAATGATTGAAACTAACCCCCATCTGATATGACTTTTAGTATGGTCTGAAGAAGAGACACATTTTACTAGAGCTATTATGAAAGATTGTTCGGAACTTTTCCAAGCATACAAAATCCCTTGGCTAAGCTATATTAAGAATACACTGAGGGGGTTTGGACAGACAGAGAATGAACCCTTGGTACACCCTGAGGTCACAACTGATCTCCCAAAAGGGATCTTAAGGATCACATATTTAAAGTCTGTCAAGAAAAAAGGGTTTTGTTCAATAAGCACAAGGTAACTGTGGAAAGATACCTAGCAATGAATGAGTTTTGATGTAAATTGTATTTTGACTCAACTTGTAACATCTACCACGGATATCTTTTAACTCATTTTAATTTTTTTATAATTCATTGCAAGGTGTCAGTTCCAAAGAAGGAAGGGTAGTGTCCCTTAACTCGAAAATGCCTCCGTCATGATAGATCTCAAAAGACAACCCATCACATAACACTTTTTAAAGTTTATCGGATTGAATAAGGAGGAATGTGTACACTTGCAGTGAAGTGAGATAGTCCTAAGGCCATCCAGCAGGGGTAGCCCCAAAGGTTTTAATGTCACCAGCTTATCAGCTTTAGCCAGATAGAGTAAATGGTCAATCTGCTACTGACCTTTAGCATCTTCCACACTGCTCTTGTTAAATGTGCTAGATTTATATTATGCAACTCAATATTCCATTGCTAGTAATAATTAATGCTGTCACGCATTATAGAAATATCCCTCCAGTTACTAATATCACCAGATACCTCCTATGTGTAGTTTTGAACCATTTTAATGAAAAAATCCCTAAAACATCTGTTAGACTTGTCCTTCTCTGCTTCATCACCCCCAAATGTTTTGTCTTCACCTCTCCTGATTTCTGAACCTGTTTTGTTGGCTTTTAGTACTCTGTGCACTTTACCACTGCTAACAAGTGCTAAAGTGCTTGTGCTCTCGCCTCTAATCATCGTAAAATTGGCATACACCTAATCGCCCCATTTAATTTACTTGTAAGTCCCTATTACAGTGGTATTACATGGGCCCAGGGCCTGCAAATTAAATGCTACTAGAAGGAATGCCACATTACTGTGCAATCCCACTTAGGTTGTCTTGTTTAAACATGTCTCAGGCCTGCCACTCCAGCGTGTGTGCAGTTTCAAACTGCCAGTTCGACCTGAGAAAATAAATTCTTGCCAGGCCTAAAACCTGCTTATTGATACATACAGGTAACCTCCATGGTAGGCCCTAAATGGCCCATAGGGCAGGTTTTAGTGTATTTAAAAATTGGGGCATGTAATTTTATGTTTTACATATCCTGGAAGTGAAAAGCTCTTACATTTGTTTTTCACTACTGTAAGGCCTACTTCTCCCATAGGATAACATAGCTGCCTTATTACATTTAATAAGTGACAACTTTTGTTTGGGAGCAAGTAGAAATGTCATGTTTGCTCTCTAATGAATTGTAATTTAAAACCCTCTTTAACGGTAAAGTCAGATTTTAGGTAATCATTCTGAAAATACCACTTTTAGAAAGTTGTCACTTTCTTGTCCTGATCATTTGGTGCCTTCAGCCTTTATTCTGAGTCACATGACTAGGTGTAGTTGGTCTTTTGTGTATTCCTACCAAACAGTATCACAAACTGGGTAGAGGCAGGGTGGGTCATTCTGACCTGATCCACGGGCCGAGTTGTCACCTACCACACTTGAACTTTAAAGGAGCTGCTTCAGCACACACAAAAAGAACTTCCGACTAACCTTTTGTGACTCTAGACATCCTGAGAATAGGGCAGGGAGGAATGAAATTCAAGGACCAAAAATGGTGGAAATCTAGTAGTCCCTCCTACTTCAAAGCTAGTACTAGGCATTAATATCAACCCTCACACCAACCCTTCAGACCACTTCTGCATCTGTGGAAAAAGACTCAGAAAGGGCTGCTCTGCTGCCCTGCTGCTGGAATGACTGCTATGCAGCCCAGCTGCAAGAAGAAAATGCCATACGCTCCTGCTTCCTGGAGAAGGAAGACTGGACCTGTTCCTAGAACCCAGAACCACCAGAGGGACTCCAAGGGCTAGTTTACTTGCCTTCTTTTCTGAGCAACAGGAACATAAGAAGCTCAAGAGACCTGCTCTGCTTCTGCCCAGTTATCCAGACTCAACTAGACCTGCCCGTGCCCTGCTGCTGGCCTCCGGTAGAATGAGTCCTGATCCCCAAGATGTGCCCCCCTAGGTTCTAGAGCCTTGGCTGGCATCAGATTGTTCTCGTCCTGGTCCAACTGTAGGTTCCTTCAGAACCGATGGATAGCAAAACAACTTGATGCAACACAACACAGGACCTTGCATCACAGTATTTCGCAACTCCTGATCAGCAGCCTCATCAGAACCAGCTTAGTGCGATGTATCTCAATGCAGGACCTAGCATTGCAGCACATCGCAGGTCCTGATTGGAGGCCTCATCGGAACCGATGCCATGTGACGTATCTCAACGTAGTACCTCGCATCGCAGCACCTCATAGCTCCTGATCTGATGCCTCATTGGACGTAGCACAGAGCAATGAAACTCGATGACGCACCTAGCAGATCCTGATCGCAGCCCCATTGTAACTTATGTAACTTGATGCAGTGCGACACAGTACCTCGCATCTCATTCTTAGTACAACCAGGTGCATAGATCAATCGGCAGAACTTGAACCTATACCTGGCCACAACTCCACCATGGTTGGCTTGAACTTGTGACTTTATAATCCCAGTAGTCGCTTTGCGTTTTTTGGCACTACTTTTACCCAAGAGTTTGAAATTACATTTCTCCAGTTCTACTGACTGGATTTGTGTCATTCTGGTGCCATTTTATTTATTAAATTGTACTGTTTTTCTAGATCAGTGTGGGATTTTTCTTGTGTTTATTACTGTTTGGGTAATGCATAAATACTATACACATTGGGGTAGATTTACAATAAAGTGACGCATCTGTACAGATGCGTCACTTTCCCTGTGCCACCCTTAGAAACCCTTGCCCCACCATAGATGCGCCGTATTTACAATACAGCGCACTATGGCACAAGGATTGACAGATGCGTCAGAAATTCTGACGCATCTGTTGGCGGAAAAGTCACGCATTGCTGGAGTCGGGTCGCAAGCATGACACAACTCCATCAATGCGTGTTGAGGCCAATTCCCACTACCCTGCGTCACTCCTTACGCCTGCTTCAAGCAGGCGTAAGATTTTGATGTAGTGGCGTCGAAGAAGTGACGCAGTGAAATCTTGTAGATTTCACTGAGTCACTTTTACGAGGCCTTCCTGTGTGGAAACGCCCACCCTGCATACATTATACCTGACGCAGGTATAATGTGATTCAGGGCTTTACAACATGACGTATCTCCCTAGATGCGTCACGTTGTAAATAGGCCGCATTGTTTGCGCCGCTGTTGCGTCAAAAAAGTGACGCGACGACGGCGTAAAAGTGTCGCAAGGGGCTTGTAAATCTGCCCCATTGCTTCTAAGGTATGCCTGACTGCTTTCGTGGCAAGCTTCCAGAGAGTTAAGCAAAGGTAATTTAGTGACTTTTTGTGGCTCACCCTGAGAAGGATTGTGGTTGTTGCTTAAGAAGGGTTTCATCCTCTTCTCAACCTGTAACCCAGTTTCTCACAACAATAAACGACAAAATCCAATTCTTAAAACACATATAATAATACATTTATAAAATTAAATTTGCGGAACAATGCAAAGCTAAAATCCTATTGATCCAATCATATAACAATCTAAAAATCTTGGAATCCATAGCCACATTGAATAGCTGGGGCATATTGTTACATATTCAACCCTAGGTATGCTTTTTATTTCTCTGGCTAATTTCTGTAAACAATCAATTACTAATCTATCATTATAATATATGTTTCCATTGGTTTCTTATAAAAGTTTGATGTTTCATTCACTAACTTTAGGGACCATACCACAGGCGCTCGTGCTATCGCAGGGCGTGCGCGTTCATGATGCTAGAGGGGATCTCACTCTACGCTTTTTCAGTTTTAATTAGAAGCGGTCAACTACTGAAGAAGATATATATTTAAATGCGGTCTTGCCAATATGGTCTTTGAGTAATTATAAGAGTTACTAAAGTCAGTTGTTCTGACGATTTCAAGTGCAAAGAAACTACATTCAGTCGAATCCTGCCATCTAGTGGCCTCAAAGAAGAAATACAGGCAGACAATCAGCTGTCCTTTCTTCCTCGTCGAATCATTTTGGGCAAAACGTCAAGTTTTAAAATATAATTTGATAACTGTTCAAAATTCATAGAATTCCATATTTTTAGTATGAAAGTAATATGTTCATAACGATCCAACTGCGACATCGTACAGCCTCGGTGGTATGCGCGGATATGTAGGATAATGCCATTGAGAATCCGAGAAGCGCGGGAAAGGTAAAATACTGCTGTGGAAGATCGTACACTGCAGATGAAAATGCCCTCCGGTGCTTTACTTCTCTAAGGCTTACTCTCACTGGGGCAGGCAGGCAACTAGAGCCAAATTTCGGGGGGGGCTGAAAAATATTTCGGGGGGGGCTAAGTCTTCGAGCCATAGGCAGAGTGGCTATAAGCAGGGGAGAAACCACAACAAAAGCCTCATTAACGAGTAAATGGTCTTTTAAAGACCTGTGAAGTACTCGGGTGCGGCTGCAATTAGATGGACGCCAGCCCGCGAGGCTGTCTCAGCCCGGCTGACACACACGACGGGGGGGGGGGGGGGGGGGGGGCTGAAGCCCGGTGAGCCCAATGGGTGTTGCGCGCCTGCACTGGGGCATATTATCAAGACAGGCGATAAAATTATCGCCGCTTTATAATATGCCCCAGTGAGAGTGGAGGCTGCGAGGCAACTAAAAATGTAGGTCCTGGTATCTGACTGGAACATGCAGGAAGCTTTTGGGGGCATATGATCAAGGTCCGGCGTTAAAATTATCGCCGCTTTATCGGCAGAAAACTGCCGCTAAAGCGGCAATAATGGGCTTGATAATATGCCGATGTGAATTCCCATAGAAGCCCATGTTCTGGTGTCAACATGGGCTTCTGTGGGAATTCACATCGGCATATTATCAAGCCCATTATCGCCGCTTTTCTGCCGATAAAGTGGCGATAATTTTAACGCCGGACCTTGATAATATGCCCCTTGGTCTCAAGAACTTTGCGTTAGAGAGCCATTCGCTGACTAATTTGCAACTTCAAAAAACACACACACACGTTGGTTTAGAAACAATGAAAAATCCTAATTCTTGACAATAGCCTAAAGTACTATATGGGACATCTGCTCTTCTTTTGAGAGTCCTAAAAACAGTTCACAAATAAGCAACCAGTAAATGTATTTACTGTTTTCACAATCAATGACAGCTCGAAAAAACAGCAAATTTCGGGGGATATGTACATGTAAAGTGGCGGAGTGAGGCATTAGTGAAACGCAAGGCTGCACCATATTTACAAGGTAATGGTGCAGCCTTGCGTTTCCCCCTGTGCTGGCGCTACACTTAGCAGTGTAGCGTCAACTCAGGCCCCCCTGCTCCATATTGCAAGGGATCTGCATTGAGGGGAGGATTGTATATTTGTACGAAGGTGTCCCCTTCCTGCACATAAACAATCCTAATATACCATTCTGTCACTTTCATGTGTGCTGCTTCATGCCCTTGTGTGGAAAATAAGAATACATGTACTCTCATTAATGACTAAGGCATTATGCAAAATGGAGAACAAGTATTCTCTTTCTTGTGCTAAATTAATAGAGGCATGCCAGCTGGCGGCCTAGTCATATTAGTTAGTTGTACTTTGCTACTGTCTGCAGCTGGGGCAGGTGTAATATACAATTATCATACTACAATAGCTCTGCTATTCTCCAAGATGAATTTCAATTTTACCCTGCCTACAAGGTGGATGAATAATAATGAATGATACACGTCACATATAAAATCATGCAGACATCCTGTCTGCCATAAGGAGACGATGGGAAAAGCGATGCACTGCAGTACAGGGACAGGATTATGTAGTGGGGTAGAGATTGTATTTGTCACGTTCATCACAGACTATCCCATCCGTAAGAGTCAAGGCACTTACTTAGTTCCACTTTACTCCCTGGCCTTACCCTCATCGCACTTTATAAATAAGTTTTCCAACAAATCCATTTGCTTGGCAGTAAAGAAAGGAAACTTAACTTACTTTACTGCAGGGTAAATTAGAGAGATTAGGCCGGGTAAGTAGATGTTTTACTACAGGTTAGGGGGTTATCCCTGATCATCATCATGTGCTTAAACTCTGGCTAGTGAGTCACTGTGGTTGACAAATGTTGAAAGAAAAAATTTGAACAGGCGTAAATCTGTTATGGAAGCCAGAATGAAATATATCATTTGGTAAGAAAAGTGTGGCACATGCCAAGAATGGATTTTTCAAAATTTTGCAAGGCTGGGACAGAACTTAGGAAAGAATAAAGGAATGAAGTACTAGGAAGTGACAGAGTAGGCACTGAGAGGGAAGGGAATAACACCTTGTTTTCACATTGCGATGCATTGAAAACGTTGTAAATGCTTAGGCAACACTGCAGTGACGAATTGAACCAGCAGCAGAATAGTCAATATGGGTCGCACTGGCGAAATACCATGGGTAAAGAGGGAAGTGTTGATTGAAGATGGGTGGGATACATAATATCTGCCTTGCTTAAAAAATACTGTGAGTCAATGGAGTAGAAATAAATACCACCCAACCCTTTGAATAAAAGCTTTAATGAAACCATTCCAAGCAAGTGAAGTAAGTGAGCATGCCCTTATCCAGAAGAGCTCCCTTGTTTCTTCATCCAAGCAATTACCAATTCATCATTTCATTGTTCTAGTATTTTTCACCTTTTGCTTTGATACAGACAATTTAAACTTTACGTTCTCTTATCCAGTCTTTTCGCCATTGTAAACCATCCATCCATATATAGCCATCCATCCAAACATGGCTCTCAATGAACCTTTCACTATAATCCTTTACTCATCCAAGCATCCTTTCATCCATTCACCAATTCACCCATTCTTCTTTAACCCAGCCAAGCACTCCTTTCACCCACCCAGGCAGGCATCCTTTCACTCACCAAGGCTGCCATCCTTTCTCCTTCCCATGCAAGCAGGCATCCTTTCACCCATATACCTTTCATTTATCCTTCACCCACCCATACATCGTAACACTCGCCTACATGCCTCCTTTCACCCATGCATCCTTTCACTCATATTACATAGGGAGGGAGGTGATTATTGATGATGGGTGGGATACATAGTATCTGCCTCATTTACAAAATTCTGTGAGTCAATCCAGTAGACAGAAAGACCACTTCAACCCTTTGATTCAAAGCTTTGATAAAACCATTCAAAGCATGTGAGCAATCCTTTCCCCCATCCAGGCAGGCAGGCATCCATTCAACAATACCCTTTTATCCACCCAGTCAAACATCCTTTCAACTGTATACTCTTTCACCAATTCTTCATCCATCCATGCATCCTCTCACCCGCTTATATGTATCCTTTTACCCATGCATCCTTTCACTCAAATTACATTTCACCCATCCTTTCTCCATTCTCCTTTCTCCTTCCATCTTTTTTCCCTTTTCCACCAACCCATCGTTGTTAAAGTTCATTATGAACCTTTGTCTGTTGAATTGCAGATAGAAGAGGCCATTAATTATGCTGTATCTGCTAAAGCAGGGTGTTCACTAATCAATGCCCTTGCAGTCAGTGTATTTCTATTTGTCAATAGGCAATCAATGTGACTTACCACTGCCCGTCCCTACTGCTGCTGGGACCCCCCCTTCGACTGCTACAGCTTGGTCCACTCCACTGGCGCTCTCATTACCAGCCCAGGCATTGATGTTTTGTGTAGCTGGAGAAAATATTACAAATTTTAGATGCCTGATACGCCTCCCCATTAATTCTTTTTAGCAAAATACAACCACAATTCATCACTACAGTTCAGTTACAGTATCTTATATCAATATATCACATTGGGCATTTTATTGGTTGGCAACGTTTGAAGAGCCAGGTTGTCAAGCCAACCAAAAACATTTTGTTATGGAGGGGCAGAGCTATGATAAATCTGAGTCATTGAAGCACAATGAAACAGTTGAACAATTGGTAAATGGAGGACAAATGGCCTTTGCTGGCAAATGCAATGGGGACATTTTCATTCTTACAGCTGTGTTGCACTGTCATCAATTGCTTGTAAACTATGATAATAATACATATAGAACGTTGGGAGTCCACCATGACCATGGCCACTCTTTAGTCTTACTCTTTGAGTATGAGCAAGACAAAGAAACTCTTCTCAACAATAATGCGTATCATACCTTACTTGGGCATGCAATCTTCACAGTAGAGTACATTAATTTAATGGGCTCTCTGACTCTTATAGCACCAGTCCACAAGATATGTAAAGGGAGAGGGAAAGCTTACTGACAAAGCAGCAAAAAAGAAGCTACAGACAGACTAGTACAGACAGTGTGAAGTCAAGTACAGATGCGTGAAATATAGAAATAAGTAAATAGGGTAATGCAGGAATAAGAGGAATTTAGGGAACAGAAAGAATGTAGAAGAGTTGGAAACAAATTGTGAGACAGGCACAGTAAAATAAAAGGAAAAATAATTCTAAAAATGGATTGCTGAAGGGAAAAGTCCATTTCAACTCAGGCATTACGTCATAATGCCATTACAACACATCCATTACAGCGCATATGCCATTACAACATATGCAATTACAATGCATGCTATTGACACATATGTCATTACAACTTATGCTATTACAATGCGTTTTGAGGTAAGTGCTTTAGTTAATGTATGGTCTTTTAGTAAATGTTATTTATTTTGCTAAATTTGATTCATTTACTGCTTTTTAAACACTTTTATATTAATACATTTTAGTTTTAATATTAATATTAGTAGAAAAAAACACTCATTTATGAAGGTGTATCACCCATCCTCTAGCATGGGTTGCAAGGGAATTTGGGGTTTTGGCTGGAGGAGTGTATTGATACCCAGCTATTAATTTTAATTCCTGGTTATTAATCAGTTTAGATTTTAATATTCATGTTTAGTAATTTAAAAATATTTTTAAAAAAGTAATTATGAGCGTTTGACACCCATTCTCTGCCATGGGAAGCAAGGGAATTAGGGGATTTGGGAGGATGAGTGTATTGATACCCAGGTATTCATTTTAGTACTTGGGATTAATCAGTTTTGATTTAAATATTAATTTTTAGTAGTTTAAACATAATTTTAAAAACTTATGAGGGTGTGGCACAAAATGTCTGGCATGGGATGCAAAGGGAATTAGGGGTTTGGGGTGGAGTAGTGTATTAATGCCCAGGTATTACGTTTAATACCTGAATATTAATGTATTTGTATTAATAGTGTTAATTTTATACATTTTCTAATTTTAAAATTCAATAGTTATGAGGGTTTACCACGTACAATCTGGCATCGGATGTTAGAGTAATAGGGTGTTTGGGTAGGGGAGTGTACTATTTTTAAAACCTCATTTATTAATTTGAGTAAATAAAAATACATTGCTCAAACAATTACAAATAAGTAATTATGGAAATATGTAAAGTCATATAAATGTATTAAAATACAGTAAATTATATTATAATAAGTAGAAATTTACCAAGAAGTATATTTATCGAAATAATAAAATAGGACATATAGAAATTAATAACAAAAGTACGTTTTTATTTTAAAAGTATATAACGGTGAATAAAAAATGTGCAAAAAACCAAAATAAATATGTTTAGCAATATATATTTTTTTTAAATACAAACTTTAACAAAGAAGTACATTTGCATTTTTTTCTGTGTTTCCCAACAATTTTCCGTTGAGATCAAAGGGAGAAATGGTCCTTTTTCCATTTTTACTTTAACAGATGACATTCACGGTTGTGCATCTTTTTTTATACTCGGTGGAGCATTGCGGTCACGATCGGAAGCAAGGAGAGCTGTGGTCAGGTAAGACAAACCTTATTTATTAAAGAGAGATTGTGGCTCCCATAGTTTAATGTAAGGAGAGAGGGAGGTAGTTAGGTATATGTTAGTATTTTGATATATGTTTTGAATGTTTTAACCACCATTTTAATTCCTATGCAGGTAGCAGGCGTAGGCCCATGTTGGGTTGATTGCTTTTTTAACACTTTTGGTTAAACAAATATGTTGAAAGAAAGATTATGATTTCTTTGAAACCAAAGTGTATATAAAGCAAACATTTTTTTCAACTTTTTGGTGCGTTGTGTTTTTAAAACAAAGTATAGCGTATTCCTCGTAGTTCGACCACTTTAGGCCTGTGAAAAGTGAAAAAAACATCCTTCAATTTGGGTATCGGGATACATTTTGATAATGGTGTTAATCATAGGTAATTCAAAATAAATTATCACTTTTCTGTGACTTTTATTCTGTGGTTTAAATGTTGTCACTGTTAAAAATTCAGTGTATGTTGAGGCTTACTTATCAAGGAGTAAACTTTACACTAAGGGAACTACAGTGTTAATAACGTAGGCATGAAAAGTGTATATTTGGGTGAAAGAAAGGGATGTTGATTTAAATTTCCCATCTATCATCCAAATATCACTAGTCTCCAATTTTAGAAGGTTATGGGGTGTGCTAAATTTTAGTATCCTATTCTGAGGACTTTTGTTTCAATGTAAAAGAAAAGTTTTATCAGTAATGGTAACAGTTAGATTAGGAGGAATGTTAATATCAGAGTATGTTTGGGGTGTTATACATTGAGGCTTACTTGCCTGTTTTTTCCTTCAGATAAATCTGTGTAAATTAGGAATGGTGGGCATACAATTTGCTACATGCGTAGGAATGGTTTGGGATACCTCCCTCAAAACTGCGCCACAGGGTTCATTGGAGTTGAATGAAAGTTCTTTCATTTGGTTTATGTTTTCTCTAACCCTGATGTCCACTGCAGAGGCAGAGTAGTTATGATCTGTGGTCCTTTCAACAGTGTCACCAAGAAAAAACACTCTGTCTGTGCAATGGTATGAGTAATACTGCACACACGTCCAGTGACTCCTGGGTTCAATTAATCTCTCTTTACAATAAAGGTAGCCACCGTGCTTCAGGAGTCAATTTTCTCTTTGGGATGTTACATAAGTGGCTTATCTTGCTGATGCCTTGTTGGATATGTCTGTAAAAGAAGGAAGAAAAAGGGTTTTTGTGTTATATGTTTTTCAATGAACATATCATCTGCAAAGACATTTTTTATTCATTTTACAAGTTTGGCTATTTACATTTCATAATACATGTTTAAAAATGCATTACTGTCATTAGGTGCTTTTGTAATTTGATATTGTTTATTGTTTACAACCTGCAAAAAACTGGCTAATAGTTATTACGTTGCCTATTAAGTTTTCTAAGAACATGTTATTTATTATTTTGTTTGATTTAGATTTTGTCAGCTGTGATTTTCTAATATGGCTTGTAGGTGTTTTCTTCTAAAACAAAGGGAGGCATTTCATGTTGTTAAAGTAGATTGACTCCCCTTAGTAAGATTCCTTTTTGGCTTGTTTGCCCGTTTGCTGCTATTGTTTAGTTTCTCCAGCTGTTTTTACTGAATCTGATTTCTCCCTTCTGGGTGATGTTGGGCAGGTCTAAAAGGAAAAGTGTATTTTTACTCTGCTTTGTAAAAATAAATGTTTTTATTAGTTTTGGTTGCAACATTAGGTTTTTCAACTATTTTACCTGTGAAATGCCTTCTGATTGTTGAACAACTGCCTGAGATTTTGTTTTGCAGTCCAGTCGATGGTTTTGATTGTATTGCTATTTTGGTGTAGTTTATTCAAGATGTGCAAAAAAAAGTAAAATGACTGTATGTTTCACTTTTTATTGTTTACATTTAATAAAGCAAGAACTGCCCAACACCTTCCCTGAGGCAAACAGTTGGTGGAGTTAGAATAGTAATGTTGTCCCCAGCACTGCCCAACACATTCCCTGAGGCAACCAGCTGGTGGAATTAGACTAGTATTGATGTGCCCCAGCACGGACCAGCACCTTCCCAGAGGCAAGCACCTGGCAGAGTTAGAACATTAATTTTGCCCCTAACCACTGACCAATACCTTTCCTGAGGCAAGCACCCGGTGGAGTTAGAATAGTAATTTGTCACCCACCACTGACAAGCACCTTCCCTGAATCAAGCACCATGTGAAGTTAGAATAGTAATTTTGCCCACTACTACTAACCAGCAACTTTCCTGAGGCAAGTACCATGTAGAGTTAGAATAGTCATTTTGCCCCCCACCACTAACCAGCACCTTCCCTGAGACAGGCACCCGGCTGAGTTAGAATAATAATTTTGCCCCCAAAACTGACCAGCACCTTCCCTGAGGCAAGCACCTGGCTGAGTTAGAATAGTAATTTTGCCCTCCACTACTGACCAGCACCTTCTCTGAGACAAGCACCCGGTGGAGTTAGAATAGTAGTTTTGCCTTGCACCACTGACCACCACCTTTCCTGAGGCAAGCACCCGGCTAAGTTAGAAGAATAATTTTGCCCCCCACCACTGACCAGCACCTTCTCTGAGGCGAGCACCCGGTGGAGTTAAAATAGTAATTTAGCAACCCACCACCGACCAGCACCTTCCCTAAGGCAAGCACCCGGTGGGTTTATAATAGTAATTTTGTCTCCCGCCACTGACAAGCACCTTCCCTGAGACGAGCACCTGACAGAGTTAGAATAGTAATTTTGCTTCCTGCCACTGACCAGCACCTTCCTGGAGGCCAGCACCCAGTGGCGTTAGAATAGTAATTGTGCTCCCTACCACTGACCAGCAACTTTCTCGAGGCAAGCACTATGCAGAGTAAGAATTGTAATTTTGCCCCCCACTACTAACCTGCACCTTCCCTGAGGCAGTGACCCGGCAGAATTAGAATAATAATTTTGCCCCCACCACTGACCAGCAACTTTCTCGAGGCAAGCACCATGCAGAGTTAGAATAGTCATTTTGCCCCCCACTACTAACCAGCACCTTCCCTGAGGCAGTGACCCGGCAGAATTAGAATAATAATTTTGCCCCCACCACTGACCAACACATTCCCTGAAGCAGCACCCAGTGGAGTTAGAATAGTAATTTTGCTACGCACCACTGACCAGCACCTTCCTTTAGGCAAGCACCTAGTGGAGTTAGAATACTAATTTTGCCTTTCACCACTGACAAAAACTTTCCTAAAGGCAAGCAGCAGATGGAGTTGCAATAGTAAACTCATTCTATTGACTAGCACCTTCCACAAGATTATTTATTTATTTAAAATTCTAAATGTATGTTTTTTTCCAAATAAAAATTCCTTGCATTAAACTTGCAGAAGAATTTCTTCACAAATGTGTTTCAAATTTGAGTGTTGTATGTCTATGTTCAAAGTCTGTAAATGTATTAAAAAATAAAATTAAATTTTTGGTGTGAGTTTTTATTTGCTTAAAATGAAATCATATCTATTTTGAACATGCACTTACTTTTGATAGAAAATGAGTATGTTAATGCTGTTTCTGTTTTTCAGGGTTCTTTGAATATTTTAAAATGTAAAAAATATTTGTAGGCTTGCCAATTAATTGCTTTCTTTCTAAATGTGTTTTGTTTTCAACTTACACTTTCAATAGATTGCAGTGTTTGAAGCCCAAGCTGGCACTTTTCTCCTCCGACTCCAGATGCGTGTGTTTACCAGGGAAGTCAGTGTACAACCGAGCACAAAATGGTGGTTGGCTTAATACGCTTGTTAGTGTTTAACCAAAATTTAAAAGCAATTATGTGTAGCAATCAATTTCCTCATGATTCAGAACCTGACAGAATGTATATATTTTATGTTTTGTGTGAAATGTTGGTTTTAACATTCCGTTTTAGAATGGCAATCATTTTGAGTAGATTGTGGCTGGGCTGTTGTAGTGAAAACAGTGGAAGTAAGCCCATTTCGTATTCTTCATGTGTGGATACTGCTTTTGCTAGTAAGTGTACAGTGTGTTTTTGTAAAATGTTATGTATGTCCCAGAAAAAAGTATATATATAAATAAATGCAAAAAGAACAAATGATGGATGGAATGCTGAATTAATCAAACATTCACCCCAAGTCACAGATCTGGGTTAAATTCATTGTTTTTTACACGCCACGCCATTCCAGTTTGGACCCAGCCATTTGCAAATCAGTCATGACCCAGTTCTCTATGGGAACTGTCCAGTCCGAAATTCCAGACCAGGTCTTCCCTGGACCAGAAACAAGCATCCTGGGACCGGTTTTCGGGGTAACACCCCTCATCTGCCAGGCTAGCTTGGGTCTGGTGGTGTAGCGAGCACGTGACTCACATCTGGGCATACCCTTACCACTTAGGGCAACAAATGTAAAAAGAACAGATGACGGAAGGAATGCTGAATTAATCAAACATTTGCCCTAGTCACAGATGTGGGTTAAATCCATCATTTTTTTCATGTCATGCCACTCCAGACCCAGCCATATGCAAATCAGTCTTGACCCTGTTTTCAATGGGAGCAGTCCAGCCCGAACTGCCAGGCCAGGTCTTCCTGGACTGGAAACAAGCATCTTGGGACCCGTTTCTGGGTAACATCCCTCATCAGCCAGGCTAGCTTGAATCTGGTGGTGTAGCAAGCATTGGACTCATGTCTGGGCATACCCTTCCCACTGACGGAGACAAATACAAAAAGAACAGAGGATGGATGGAATGCTGAATTAATCAAACATTTACCCCCAGTCACAGACCTGGGTTAAATCCATCGATTTTTTGCACGCCATACCAATCCACTCACATTCACCCTCACCAATGTCATGAAAAAAAGCACTGGTAACTGCTCTAGAGACCACAAAGTCTTGTACACATTCACTAGTAGCCAGCAACTCTTGTCACACTTGCTAGCATGTGATAATAGATGTTTCGGTGCATCAACAGAAAAAAAAACTGCAACGTCGTGGAAGGTGGAATTTATTGGAAACTCCATCTTGCATTTGGAGTGTGGGTTTCCCAAATTCTTCGAACTCCGCAAGCGGAATGAATTTCTCTGTACCGGCCAACTGAAAGGACTACCATTCTACTGAACTGTTCTTTTGCTGTACTCCTGCCTTGCTGTGCAGTTTTTCTGCCCTCTTGCCTGGGTGAGGGGACTGGACTGGCATTATTTGATCCCACAGTGACTCCAAGGGCTAGCTGGCTGGCCTCCTGATCTGAATTCTCAAGGGTTAGGCTGGCCTGAAGTGTGTGATGTTGATGAAACACAAATTAATATCATATGGGTACCAGAAGAAGAAAACCATGTTATGAACTGTTTTGAATTTTCCTGAAAAAGATTATTACTAAGATATTGAGTATTCCCTCTCCAATAATGTTTTTTGAAGGCTCAAGGACTTAAAGGACTCCAACACCCATGCTTCTGCACCTAGGACTCTGTCATCTGTGAGTCTACCCTGCAAGGTGGTGCCACCCCAGTTCTGGAGCCTTGCAAGTGGGCCTAAGGTTCTTCTCCAGCGGACCTGATACATCCTCTGCTGAGCGGCACATCCGTAAGTGGAACAGAGTCATGTCCTTGGCTGAACAGTGCATATACAAGCAGAACCGATGCATCGCTGCTGTTGTGTTGATTGTTCTTGTTGATTGTAGCCTCAACGACGATGCCGAACTCTGCATCACAGCTTCACGACTCATCGGAACTGATGCATTATCCCTGCTGCGCCTCGCATCCTCCACACCCGCCTTCACATCACAAGCTCCATCAACAGGATTCTCGAATCTGATGCATCAGGACCTCACACCGCATCCTCATTGCATTCATAGCCAACATATTGATCCTGCTGCGCGAAACATGTTCAGCGAGTATCCACACAAGCACTTCACAACCAGGATTAAGTTAAGGTGCTATGGTTCTGCTGGCCTAACTGGGTCACCATAGCCGACCCGCACTCCATCGTGGTTAGCCTGAACTTTTAACTTTGTACCGATCCAGCAAGACCAGATATTCTGCTTTTTGCTTCTTAGAGCTTTACTTCACTATAAACTTCAAAATTCAATATCTCAAGTTCCGCTTACTGGATTTTGTTTAATTTTGGTCTGGTTTTACCTATTAAATTAAGCTCTATTTTTCTAACATGGTGTAGAATCTTCTTGTGTGGTGTTTTTACTGACTTACTATTTGAAGTGTTGCACAAATACTTTACACATTGCCTCTAAAGTGAAGTCTGACTGCTCTGTGCCAAGCTACTAAAAGGTGAGCACAGGTTAATATAGGGTTTGCTTGCCTCTTACACTGACTAGGATTGTGGTTACTACTTGACCAGCGCTTGAACCCTGTCAATCAGTAACTCAATTTGTAACATATTATGTGCCATTTTTGATATTCTGTTATAACGCTGTGCGATGCGATTCTGGGTTTTCTGATAGGTTTGCCTGGTGTATGTCAGTTCACAAGAATGCAAGGTGCTATATGAGGTGCTATATGACATAATTGACTTAGCAGTTAAAATAGGAGTGTGATGGCTCTATTATCATGTACAAATTTTTTTATGCTGCTGAAATATTGGCCTACACTGCAGTGGCTAGCCATACAACACGCCCCAACGGGTAACCTAATGGGAAATTATAGTGCTTTGGTCAGGGAAAGGCCGGTAAGCATGAACCGTATGGTCTTCAGGCTTTTGCATCTTTTGTAGTTGACTTCTCCCCATGGCTGTATTCAATGATATCAAGATCACAAACCCTCTGCCCACATTCAACCTTTGTGCTGTGCTTGAATCTTCCCCATCTGGTTTCGTTGTGGGTCAGAGTGTGTCAGATTCATGTAACTAAATGCAATGAGAAGGATCCCACAATTCAAAGGGAAAGGGCTCAGTGAAAGACTTACCAGTTGTAAATAACTCCCTTTGAAAGACTCTACAGAAAATGTATCTATAGTGGCTTTCAAAGGGAGTTATTTACGACTGGTAAGTGTTGCAGAATTATGACAGATTTGCTAATTCTATGTGAGACCTCCTTGCTCTCCACCACTGACATAACCATCTTCATAGCAGCATTGGAGGTAAGAATTTTCGCCAGCGCACCATGTCGCTCCTTGTCTTCCCTCCCCCACAACTGTTGGGTCCTATTTTAACAATTTGATCTAATTCTAGATCTTCCTGGCAGACCCTACCAGTGAGGGATGCCTAGGGATACCTCCCACTCGTTAGGTGAGTAGCAGGCGTTACCACGTCTACCCCACTTTGTCTCCCAGAGTTGGAACACTTTTTTGATAATTTCTCTCCTCCTTTTCAGGCTGTCTTTTTGTCCTAAAGAAGACCCGCCATGACACTCAATTAACTCATTGTCAGGGTCAAAATCTCGATGATAATATATGGTTCAGCCCTAGCAAATATCTTGGTTTAGATCATTGAGCGATCCTGCCAACAACCAGAGATATTGCCTTCTTTGCTGTTCTGACCATTCTACAACTTGTATATACTTGTACGTACTTTCACTTTTGTATATATGCACTGCACCACAAGCACAAGCACCTACTGTTACCTTGAAACACTTGTCACTTTAAATTGCGTCTCACTTTGACAACCCTTGAGAAAAAATTTATTGTTGATATGTTTTGTAAAAACTTAAAAAATTTCAAATAATAAGAGTTTTCTGTAAGCAACTTTGAGTCATTGCTCTATATTGCTGTGTTCCAATATCTGTGTGTTTGCGCACTGCGAATAATTTATTTACAGTACTCTCTGCCATAGTTATCATACAGAGAGCCACACAAAGAATTGTTACCAAGATTCATCTTCGCTAGCAATGTAATTGTTTTTTTCCCCCAACAGAACCACTGTAGCTTTATATATACATACCCAGGTTCTGAGGGACACAGGGTGACCCCATTGTATTTATACTCTGTGGTGATTGCAGCACCAATCCTCCTCTGCTGTGCTCTCCTGGGATGCTGATACCTACATCTGATGCTCTCTCTGGTTCAATGATGTCATTAGCGACTAGTGATGTGATGGTACGCATCTGCTACTTGTCCCGAATTGCCATTTACAATTATTTAATTCTGCGTGCTTACTCATTCCAATTTGGTAGGTGCACATGGCAATTCAAGGGAGTATCCAGTAATTTAAAATACCCACCACTTTGACTAACTCTCACGCACGAGCGAGTGATGAAAATAAATCTGTAAAAAAAAATAAGGAAGGGAATGTTGGTGCTGAGCAGTGTTTTCACAAGATTTTTTTTTTTTTTAAGGGACCAACCACATAGTGCATTTTGCAAGCCCATTTTTTAAGAATTTGTCCAAAATGTTTCTTCTAGCAAATTATGAAAGGGGACTAAAGTACCACCAAAGTGTGGAGGCTGAACTACTCCAATGTGATTCCTTGCTTTCACATCCCCTTTTATAATGTTCCATTTAACTTTTACCTCAACCTTTCTTTTCTCACCTCCATTCTTTTTGTTTCCTTTCCCACTCTCTCGCTTTCTTCACAAGTTTCATCATTTCTATGTTCCTTTGTTCATCACTGTAGCTCCATTGCCCACACAAGACCTTGCTTTGTCGTGGCATTTTGGTGAAATTATAGTTATGAGTTTCCTCGCAAACAGCAGAAATGTGGGGTCAAAAAAGACGTCATTGTACTTCCACTGTAACCCAGCCTGCTGGACAAGCAGGCCCAGTGGCAGTCCCTCTTAGCTGCTTCAGTAGGGGTTTCCCTATGCCACTATGGCCACTCTTCATATATAAAGTTTTGCAATACTTTGGGGTCAATTATTATAGAGGCGGATCTCCACCGCCCATATGGTGGTGGGGATCCGCCCGCCATTACCTGCCACCCGCCTACCATTTCCCCCATGCCATATTACGATGGCGGGGGGACCCCGGCAGACGGAAAGACCATCCGCCTGGTTTCCGCCCGTCGACGAGTCGACCGGGCGGAAAACGGGCTGGATATGGTGGTGGTGTCTGCAAGACACCGCCGTCCATATTACAATACAGGCGGAGTAGTGGAAAGGCATGCGTTTCCTGAATGTGGGGGCCCGTTGCGGGCCACCAGGGTGTTGGTGAGGTGGGGGGTGCACATACCCTGTATTTGCATGCACAACGTGGCAGGCACCGTGCAGTGCCTGCCACGTTGTGCATGCAAATGCATAAGGTGCATCCACAGCATTGTGGCGGGCGATGCTGTGAGCACCGCCCGCCACAATGTCATGGATGGGGGATGCCACCAACACGGTGGCGGTGGCATCCTTATTGCCGGTGCGGGACTGCCGCACCACTGGTGGCCGGTCCCAGCACCGCAAGGGTGGCAGGCAGACGAAAGTCCGCCCGCCATCCTACTAGACCCCTTCATTTGAAAGTCAGTATGAATTGTAAATTAGGAATTAACTGGCACATGCATCAAGCTATTTTGTGATCGCAAACTTAGCGAATGACTAAAAAAGGCCGTTTGCGATCGCAAAATAGCACTTTGCAATGCACCAAGCCAAAACAGTGAAATCACAAAAATAAGGAATTGCAAAATAGTGAGACCTGGAATTAGTGAATCCTTATTAGCGATTCGCAAAATAGGATTCGCAAAGCTATGCACCGTAATTTATAATTAGCGATTCTCACAAAATTTGCAGATTAGCTCTCGCAAATTACAGAATTTTACAGGCAGGCGGTGAACAGGTGAAAACAATCTCCACAGGTGCAGCACATCAGCAAAGAATTTAAACAGGCCCAGGAGGACTCAGAATGTTTCACAATGGCAGTGCTCTATTTCATGGCGAGGAGGATGAGGCTACAATCAGCAGCACAGAGAAGAAGAAGAATACAGGAGCGCATTTTCAGAGTGCGCCTCACATTGTTGGGGCAGACTGAAGAGGAGATCTATGACAAGTACAGGCTAATGCCATGATCCTTGATCTGACTGCAGAATTTGATCCTCTACTGCAGGTCCAGACTCACAGGACACATGCCATTCCCACACATGTGCAGGTTCTATATTCCCTGCACCTACTAGCATCATGCAGCTTCCAGGCTGTAGTAGCTGTAGCTGGAGGTGTGTCACAAAGTTCCCTATCATGTTTCTTCAATGCATTCCTGCAGGCCATGTTGACAAGAATACACCATCACATAAACTTCCCCGCAACCCCACAAGATTTGCTAGGACTAAACTTGACTTTTATCAGGTAGCCCGGTTTCCCCATGTAATAGGATGCATAGATGGAACTCATGTTGCAATTTGTCCACCAGTAGTGAATGAGTCCCTCTTCAGGAACCACAAATCATATCATATCCTGAATATCTAAGTAGTCTTCAATGCAAAAAATATCATCACTGACATTGTGGCACAATACCCTGGCAGCACACATGACCACTACATATATAGACACAGTGGCAAACACACTTGTCTCCTAGGGGGTGAATTTGGAGAAGGACATCTGCTTGGTTAACATATGTTACATTTCTTCTGACACTATGGCCTAATAGACATGCATATCTGTCACTAACCTGTTCCTTACTCCCCTGTAGGTGACAGCGCATACGCCATACGCAACTACATCCTGACACTATACCTCAACCCAACAAGCAGCGGTACAATGCAGCGCACATTGCAACCCGAAATGTAATAGAGCGCACCTTTGAACAGCTGAAAAGTTGGTTTTGCTGCTTCCACAAGACAGGCGGGGCGTTGCAGTAACAACCAGACACCTGCTGCTAAATTGTAGCCACATGTGCCATGTTGCACATAATCGCATTTAGGAGAGGCATACCACTGGAACAGTCAGACAGCGAGCCTGAGGAGGACCTCCAACCAGGACCACAACTGCGAGCAGCAGCTGGGGCAAGCTTAGCAGAAGGGAGAAGGACACGTGCCGAAATTACACAACAGTATTTCTGAGGTGTGTAATGATGAGACACGACACAGCTTGTTTTCACAGTACTGCATATATTTTCAGTTAACAATGTGGTTGTGTTAAAGCACACATGCCAGATGCTACTTTGCACAGTGAGTGATAACAACATAAATCAAGAAGACATAATGATTAGACTTGTATGTCAGTCACTACTTCTGCATTGTCGATGGTTAAATCACCATCTGTGAGTCAGTCTACCAACGCACCACTATTTCTTCTGTCCACGCACTCCCAAACGCCTTTCGGTGGCCTCATCCACCTCCCTCACTGATGCATCTGAAGGTGTGGTACTTCGAGTGCTGCACCTCCTGCATGTAGTCACTGGCACCAACAGACTACTGAGGCTGGACGCATCCTCACTCCCCCCTCCCCCAGTTGCATTGCTGCCCCCAGCAGCATCAGTCTGTAGTTGCTCTACCGAATTTTTTACCAGTGCCCTGGCCACATCCCCACAACAATGGCTCATTTCGACCTGCATGGCCACAGACTGACGGGACAGCAGAGCTGTGTTGTTGCTCAGGTGGTTTTTGGATCTTGTATAGCCATATAGGCGCACTAATAGTTGCCAATGCCTTCTTCTTTGGGACATCTGGTCCTCCTGCATCACCCTGCATAGCTCCTGCATGTCATCATTGGACTGACTATTGCCTCCCACCGCTGCTGTTGTCAGCTCCTTCACACAGTCTCTTATTTCAGCCATGTTGTTTGCCATTTTGCTGAGTTGTGCCTGTATTGATCTCATACGTTTTGCCTGCAGGCGCTGCACACTCAGCATCTGGCTCTTCAGGCCACCTCAGACACTCGGACTTGCGTCCTCTTGTGATGACATCTTTACCCTGGACCTGCGCCACCTGTACTGGTTTGTGCTGCACCGGACCTGTGACTGTGGTCTTGTGGTGGCTGTACCTCCAGGCTGGCTTGTCAGGGGTTCTGGCTCGCTCACTTCCTCAAGTTCCATGACCGGAAGTGGTGGTACTTGGGACCTGTGTCTCGTGGGTGCTGGGACTCTGATTTGTGGGGCCACAGGTGTTTCCACATCTGCCTTAGCCGGAATCTCCTGTGTGTCTCCGCCTTTAGTCTAATTTGACTCCTCTGCTGCTGCATCTGTGATGTTAAACAGTGCAATTTGTATTTAATTGCAAATGCATGTATTATCACATTCTGCATGATTGCTTTTGACATTAAATGACTATCTGACACACAGTGTTCATGTGTTTTACTCCCTTGTTGTGATTGCCTACCAACTTGCCTTCCCTGCATGTTACTCCCATAATGCATTTTTGTGTTGCGAGTAAAATGTGGAATGGAGTTTTTTTCTGAACTCTAGGGCTGAACTGACGTGATGTTCCTACATTTAAAATCAGCTTAAATGGACATTAGCATGCATCTTACCTTGTGAAGTACTGGCCCCTGCTGACGTGTCCAACTGCGTCACTCCCACGACAGCTTCAGGCTGGAGTTTGGACTCTGCTATATGGTCCTCCAGAGGTGTATTCCAAGGCTGTGTTGTAGGTCCACCTCCAGTCTTTTTTGACTCCTTGAGCCTCTCCGCAATCCTCTCCTTGGCACGACTGCGCATGTCATACCACCTTTTTTTCAAGCCGTCACTTTGACGGTGGGTGACCCCACTGTGTTTACTTTAGCCTCTATCCTGAGCGAGATCTTCCTTTTCTCGGACTCAGGGACCTGGAGAGATAGTTTCCCAAAGACCTTGTCTTGGCTCCTCACGACCTCCTCAATGAGGATTTCTATCTCCTTTTCGCTAAATTTAACTTTCTTTTTTCTGGTAGCTGCTTTCTTCCCTGATGCTCCTGATTACATCTTTTTCTCACAGGACAGTATTTCCAATCCAAGGTTTGAAAACTTCTGCGGTGCTCCTGCACTCAGCCTCCTCCTCTGACTCTCTCAGTGCACTGGATTCAGCATGGGATGCATCACTTCCTGATTGTGATGTCATCGACCTGCTCCAAAAGCGACGCGCTATTTGCGATTTCGCTAATAGTGATTTGGCTATGTGCAAAATCATAATTAGGGAGGTCGCATATAACAATTTCTTTATTAGCGAGTCGGTAATATGGCTTCGCAATTTGCGATAGCGAATACTACCGATTCGCTAATTTTTGCGGATTTTTTAATGCATTGGATGTTGCGATTCCTTAATACCGATTCCTTAAAAATTGATATTAAGGAATCGCTAAAACTGAGTTTGATGCATGTGCACCACAAAGCTTTTCTTTTCAAACATTGGACCTATTGTCCTTAACAAAGTGTGTATCCCGGGTCTGTAAATGGAGGAGGATAACATTATGTATCAGATATTATCATTTAATACAAGAGTTTCCATTTTACAGCTATGTATAATTCTCCAGGCTCTAAAACTAGTTGATATGAGGAAATAAGCTAAAAAATGGTATTCTACAGTGCACTGATCTCTATTTCAAGCTACAACAATCCCCAAAGCAATTCGTGTTGTCATTAATACCTTTTTCAAAGTAGAAACAACTGCAATTAGCAAAGAATTCTGCGTGATTGTTAATGAGGAATCCTTATCAGAATTATAGGATCTGCTGGGAAGATCCCCTACATTTCCCTGATTTTGAGTGTTCAATTAGCACAATAGCACATGTGCTAATGGAGCAACTAGGGAATCACAGGGGCACAAAATTGTCTCGTGCCTCTATAATATTCATGAGGAGGAGATTTTACGACCTTCTCTGATTATCCATTTTGTGATGCAACTGATTAGTAAATCAGACATATGACAAAATGCGGGCCAGTTTGCAAACCATCCAGTGTGCCATTTGCACATTCTTATTTGCTAACTGCTCTTTGTTTACTGGATCGACTGTTTTTAATGCTCTCTTATTTAATATTTTAATAATTCAGTGCTAAAGAAACTTGAAGGTGAATTTCTCAATATTGTATTCATACCTGTGAAAGATCGTTTCCTATATTTGAGAGCTTAAATCACTCACTCTAACTAAGGGGCATGTTAACAAGGCGGCGATGTGAAATTATCGCCGCTTTTGCGTCCGTTTTCGGGCAAAAAGCGGCGATAACTTAATCGCCTTATCAGCAAAGACACGCTATTGCGTGACTTGCTGACTTAGCGCCCGTTTGCAGCACGCCTCCGATCGCATCGCTAATGAGATGCAAAGGAGGCATGCCTGACAAGACTCCCATGGGAAAATATCGCGAAGGCAACTTCGCGATATTAACAAGGGAGGGTAGCGATTTTTAAAATCGCGTTAAGTATGCCTTAACGCAGGAATTTAACGTCTGTTAAATTCCTGACTAAGGCATACTTAACATGGGGGTGGATTTTGTGGCTAAGACCACAGGCCCTATCATCTAGGATATCGCCGTTTTCCACCATGGAAAACGGCGATATCCCAACTATCTTTGGAATTTTTATCGCCTCGGCGATGCGCGTTGTTGATAACGCGCTAACCGGGCGATAAATTCCAGAGATAGCCGGCGATAAATATGCAAGCACTAAGCGCGCTTTGCGATATTTATCGCCGGCCCTTGTTAATATGCCCCTAATTTATTTTACTAACTTCTTTTGAGCAGATTTTCCCAATAATTTTTAGAAGAGATTCCTTTGTGAGTTTTGGTTCTAGAGGAGGATGGAAGGCAAAGGTAGGTTGATATATAGTATCTCAACACACAGGGGAGTTCTTAGTGTGATTTGTGATTGGCTCAGTTTGACCTGAATGTAGGGTGATTTGGCTTTGATAATACTTTTTGTAGGCTTGAACTTGATCTTTGAGGTAGGTCAGAATCACAGAAGCACAGATGTTTTGATTTTTTTTGCAGCTAATAAATATGCATCACATAGAATGGGGGAGTGATAACAATGAGAGGGGCATATTTACAATCCACTTGCACCAACAGAGCATCTCTTTTAATATGGGAAAAAGTGACATACGAGCGACGCAGGGGGCTTGTAAATAAGCCCCATAGTGTTTGAGTTTCTTCAAGCAGGTGAAGAAGGATGCTAATTCATTCATAGTATGCACCAGAGGAGTTACATGGTAACTGAGAGAATTATACTGTGGTGTGAAAATATTCTCTCAGCTTTGGAGTGGTCTGTGATGAATCTGAGTGAACAGAGTAAGTGGAAGGATCGGTGATGCTATCTGAAAGTTTATGAGAATGAGCGAGGGGGTGATTATCAAGAATATCACTCACTATGAAATTTGGTTGGGCTACTAACTATGGTTGGTTGAACAAATTAGGGATGCTTCCTATTAGAAAGGCTGAATCATTGTAGACTCAATCACAGAGGTTCAAGAAACCACCGTGAATGGTGAGGTTTTGATGAGGTGACATTTTTCTTTATAACCAACAATGAGAATCTTGATGGAATGGAGTTAAGAGAGATGTCAGGAGTCGAGATGTAACATTTACTGTAGGGTTAGACAAAGTACAGAGCATCTGAGAATGATTCGAACAAAAAGGGAAGTAGTGATCATGGTTGATTGAGCAGATAGCATTTCCAGATAATTGCTAGGCTGACTCTTGTTTTATGTGCATGATCTGCTCACAAAGTCTCACATATAGGACAGAGAAGAAAATTGCGAGTTGGAGAACAAGCAGGATTGAACAAATTGCAGCTAAATAAAGAATGTTAAATCGGATTATTTAGTGAGATATCTGAAGGAAACATGCAATTGAGGATTAGAAACTTTGAAGCATGCCTTTAAAGTTAGGTTAGATCAAATTAGTAGATTAAGTGAGACAGGGCTTAATATTAATATAAAATGTTGCATGGGTGTATGGTGTGGAAGAATGCTTGCTAGTGCGTTGTTTATGGAGTGTGGTCCAGTCATGGACACCTGAGAATGTATGCAAAGGAACAACAACAGCTGAAGGGAAGGAAAAGAAACTGGGTATGAGTTGAAAGATGTGGTCACATATTAGCAGAGTAGATGTGTCAAAAATGTGGAGGAGAGGGGATGGCAAAGTGAGCAGGAAAATTATTAGAGTGTCTACAGGAATACAGTCCATAGGCTACTGTGGCAAACAGAAGGAAACAATGAATCATAGTTTAATTCATTGTGAAATGTTAGATATCTTACATAGTTCTAATCTTTGAATACACAGGGGCATTTTTACAAAAGGCTTGTGTGGCCGGTGTGTCACTTTTATTGATGCATTTGCAGCATGCCCATATTTACATGGTCACGCAAAGCCACTTTGAGTAGCTTCATGTAGTAGTATATCACTTTATTCGATATAAAATATCATAAAAGTACGAGCAAAATTGATTCAACATAAAAGTCTATCATTATACAGCATATAACAATATAAAAGTAGGATATAAAAAGAGAAGTAGCTTTATGTGGCTTTGTAGATATGGCCCCCTTTCATGCATTACTCTATTGAAAGGGACGCTCCATGGGTGTAGCTCTGGGTGTTCCCACGCAGCACTCATGGATTCTAACGCATTCCCAGATTTACAAGGTTTTGTAAATCTGTGAATGTGGTAGATTCCTATGCCACCCCAGAGGAGGCGTAGGGGAGGCTCTACGAGGAGAAATACCTTTATTTCTCCCAGTTTTTCTTTTTTATATGTGTGCTGCATTCTGCAGCACACGTAGAAAGAGGAAAACACCTTTCACGATTGTTTTTGTGCACGAAGATGACCCTTCCTGCACAAAAACAATCATCCCTGCAACACAGGTACCCTAGCACCATGGCACAAGGATTCCTGCGTTGCGTACGGCAGCCCATTGTGCACCAGCGCAGGGGAAAAGAACAGAAATGCGCCCTATCTCTTAGATATGGCACATTCCTGCCCTTTTCTTTTGATGCACGGCAGTGCACCAAGATTCCTTTTGGAGCTGCTCTGCGTCAAAATCTTGTAAATGAGGCCCATTATGTGGGATGCCGCTCAATTTATGCTCAAGGTGCTCAACTCAAATAATCAAGTGACCCAAAAATTGATCACTGACTTCATCAAACTTGATGCTCTCTGAATTTATTCTCCACTTTTTAGAAAAATGACTCTTGCATTACTTGGATGATCTTTCTTACACTTTGGCATTTCCCTGCTAAGCTGCAAACTAGGGGCTGCTTTCAGAGGAACATTGGCTTCCAATACCTTCTTGCCCATTCTAGACATGTCCTCTGCAGCGTGATGCTGGTATCTACAGTTTTGCCTGGGCTCATTTTGGCTTCCAGTTCAGACCTGGACATTTGCTTGTGGAGCTTGATGTTGTTGAAATCAAGTAGTGTAGTGTGTTTGTCCTAAAATATTCAATCTTTCACATGTATCTTTCATATGTCTTTTGGATACTTTTGATTAACCAAATCCAACGTTGAAGAAAAATAAATAATAATAATTATCAATTTGCTGTCCTGTACTGAAATTGGTTTCTGCTGACCTGCCTTAATATGACTTGGATCTTTGGTTCATAAACATGATTGATATCATAACCAAGGCACGCAGACCCCATCTTCTGTTCCTGTTGGGGCAAGCACTAGAATGAGCATATTGAATATTTTGTCATTTTTAGGGGAAAATTATTTTAGATAACTTAGTACATAGTGATCTTTAAGAGGAGGCTCTAGTGTTCAATTACCGCACCCACGAGTAGCAGGACCTCACAGTTACTAATGGGCTTCCTTTTGCTATTTCAAGCCAAAACTTAAATTAGGGGAGGAGTGCACTGCAAATTATACTGTGGTGTGCATATTTGTATTTTTTAAATGTTTTGATATAAATTGCACTGCACAACTAGCTCTCCTTTAACGTGCTGAACAGAAAAATATAACAACATTAAAGGTCGGTTAATGAGATCACATGGAATAATACCGACTAAAAAGCAAAAGTTCATGAAACAATATAACATTTAATGTGTCACTGACAAAATACTAAAGTGTCCTCCACCTCATTCCAAAAAGATTAATTATTTCATGGATCAATATTTAATCTTTGGCCTTAGTTCGGAATATGTAGCCCATCTAAAAAGTGGCAGATTCCTCATCTGGTCTATTTAGAATACACAGAGGCCCTTTATGCTCCAAACTGGGAGGAAGGACATCTGCCACATTTTGGCAGGTTTTGGCATCTGACACACTCTAAGGCACTCAGAGGTAAACTGAGCAGAGTACCTAAAGACAGATGATATGATCTTTGCACTGATGTAAATATGTATGGAATGCGCAGCTTCTTTTGTTACTGTACAAAAATGAACAGAGGAATGGATTTAGTACTCTTTCTCCTGTATCTTTGATAAGTTGCAGCGAAAATTGATTTTACCTCAAACTCCATATCATCTTTAACATTATGGTTAAATCATTTTATAATACTATGCACAGAACAAGTCATTTGAATACAACGACATACTTAGCACCCACTTTCAGTGACAAAGAATACGGATCCTCCACACTGAAACTTGTCTTTGGGCTCCCACTTTCACCCAACTCTGAATATCAATCTGTTTGGTAGCTCTCTGAGCTACATAGCTAAGTCACAGAGATCCTTGGGTGGTCAAGGATTGAGGGGGACTGGTGCATGGGCAAGGAGATGGCTTTGTGAGGAAATTTAGAAGAGTAAGGAAGAAGGACTACTGCAGTAGTGGTGATAGGTTGAAGTGTTGTAGCTGGTCCCAACAGCTGAAATGCATTCTACACTAAAGCAGACATAAACACATCAGAGGAAAGTGAGAAGAGTAAGCCCTCAAGCTGTGTATAGAGGCAGCAGCTAGTGTGGCTTGCGGCTAGACTGACGACGGTGTGTCAGGCAGGTCAACTTCATCATCCTCATGTGATTACCAATGTGTGATTATTGAATGTATCATGATTGCTATGGTTTTTTGGAACTCAGGCTGAATGTCTCTATGTGTTTTCCTTAAGTGGGTGGTGTGGGTCTCAGTTGGTTACGATGAATTTAGAATTGGGCGCTTACTGCCCTTCAGCAAAGCCCCAGACAATAAGGGGCACCCTTACTAAACTTTCACGCTATAGAGAGCAGCAAGCAAAGCTGACATGCCACCTTGAGTAAAAGGGAGAAAGCAGAAATGCTCCATATTTAACAACGATAAGGAGCATTTCAGATAAGAAGCATTTCTGCTTTCTCCTTGCACTGGCACCCTGTGTGAGGGTACCTGTGCTACGGGCAGGATCGTTATTGTGCAGGAAGGGGCAACTTCCTGAACAAAACAATCCCTAAAGGCATTTTCCTTTTTCTATGTGTGCTGCAGAATGCAGCACACGGGGAAAAAGGAAATAACAAGGAGAAATAAAAGATATTCCTCTTCATTACTCCTCACTTGGGAAGGTGTAGCATTTTGACGCATTCTCATGTTCAAAATACAACTCTTTGTAAACATGGGAATGAGCCAAAGCCATTAATTGATGCATTGGAAGGTCCATACGCCACCCATGGAATGCCTCCCAAGTTGAAATGTAATGTAAATTACAAAGGGTCCAATGGCAGTAGCTTGGAGTAGCACCCTAACCCCTTTCTTTTGCTCACCATGCAACCTCAGTTTGGAACCAACCATATGCAAATTAGTCTTGACCCTGTACATCATGGAACAGCCCAACCCAAACTGCTATACCAAGTCTTCCCTGAAATGGAACATAAGCAACTCAGGACTGGTTTGTTCTTTGTGACTGAGGAATCTAAGAGACCTAGATATACTCCAGACCTTAAGCTCTTACAACAGTCGTAAGCTATGCCTATCTAGATCAGCCATGTCTGTATCTGAAAATTCATATGTAAATCTGGAGGAGCCCTTTTCACCTATAGCTAGTCAAAAACAAATAATGCAAAGAAAAACACTGCAACAGGTTTGTTACTGCTATCCTCAGTACTCCCATTATTTCCAAATATCCTAGAGTAAATGCTAAATGTACTGGAGAACTTTGCACTGATTCTGACCACATCATTGACTCAGGAGCTGATTTTAGTAGCGGTCGGTCTGTCCATCAACAGCTTTTGCAGTGGTCAGGAGATCACCTGACAAGCATGAGGCAGTCCACGTTACGATGTGATCGCTGGGCTGGCAGTCAGAAAGTGCTCTGTATCACAGCATCTTGTGCTGCAGTCAAGTAAAAGGGTCGCAGCACAAGCCTCCATGGTACGTAGCACCTCCTGCATGTCCATGGACATGGTGCATGGCACTCGGTGCATGGAGGTGAGTGGCGGCACTGCATGTGCCCCCAGAGCCACTTTACAGTGGCCCACAACGGATGGGGCCCTGTTAGGGGGCCCACATATCTGTTTCCGACAGCCTTTCCATGGCAGCCTTCCCATCGTGAAAAGGCTGTTGGAAAGGGATATTGTAAATCTGATGGCAGTGACTCCCTCTGCACCACTGCTATTCAAGGATATGAATCCAACTGCTGCCTGGTGGAATCTCAGATCCTGGAGGTGGCAGTGGTTTTCCCTCTGAGAGCTGAGTGTCCGACCACTTGAATTGCAATCTAGCAGTCGGACTGAAGGGCTGCCGCCGGTTGAAGCACCACCAACAGCCTGTTAGAAGGCGTCCAGCCGCCATTATAATCAGCCCCTTAGCTGCTCATGTTCTACAGGCATTAGTCTTAACAAAGTTGCCCAAACAAAGAGAAAGAGAGAGTGACACCAAAGAACCCCCTAAACAGATGGAGAACCAAAAGAGAAAGCTGAAATACAAAAACATGTTCTTTCTACCAAGATTGTTAAGATAGCATTGACACTTTTTAACAATCAGGAGAAACTTTCTGTAGGAGACTTTAAAATGGAGGTTGAAAGTAATGTTAATAACCAGACTTAGAAAGAAAAAGATTAAAAATAAGATATTCTCAAGAAAAATCATTTAGTGGAGAAAGAAAGACTTGAATACTACAATCCCAAAATTTACAAGGAGAATAATCACAAAAGGTGCCTAAACACTTACGTCTCCTTTCCACTTTCACTTTTTCTTGTTTGCAGCTCATCTTAATGTCTTCCATGACACTGTTGATCTGAAACCTCTGCAATGCAGCCAGGGTTTATTTAAACGCAAACGTGATGCAGGCACAAGTGGCAGAAGAACCAGCTATGAGCCAAAAGCACACCAAAGGTAAGCCTCTCAGAGTAACCTCATATTATTCTTTTTTAAATTACAATTACATTTGGTCAATAATCTTTAAAATGCAATATTTTCATTTTAAGCTGCAATAGTACCTCACGTAAAAATGTAATAGTAAAGTCATTGTTTGTTTTGAAACGTAACCACGTTTTGGGCTTTTTTCATTCATGTTGGCCTTACATGTGTCTTTGATCAACCCTGAAAATGACCTATGTTGTTGTCATCAATAGGGTCCATGCCCCCCAAAAATTTAAGTTCGGGACTACAGCCCTCTAATTCGATGAAATATTATCAGCAGTGCCGTCCTATTATGAGAGTAGTGGTATGAGAGGTTTTGTTGTTTTTCTCTTACAAACTTCCTGTGAATTTTTAAAAAAAGTATAGTTACTATCTATAGTTGTTACAGCAAACAAATGATGAACGGAATGCTGACAATGTAAACATTCTCCCCCAGTCAAAAGATCTGGGTTCAATCCATTGTTATTTTGCTCACTACGCCACCCCAGTTTGGACCCAGCCATATGCAAGTCAGTCGTGACCCTGTGCCGCATGGGAACAGTCCAGACCGAACTGCCAGGCCAGGTCCTCCCTGGACCGGAAACAAGCATCTTGGGACCGGTTTCAGAGTATGTCCCCCTTCTTCAGCCAGGCTAGCTTGAATCCAGTGGCACAGTTACCAAGGGACCCACGTCTGGGCATACCCATCCTCCTTAGGGCCAAAAGTGTTACAGCAATCAAATGATGGACGGAATGCTGACAATGTAAACATTCTACCCCAGTCAAAAGATCCGGGTTCAATCCATCGTTCTTTTACCCACTACGCCACCCCAGTTTGGACCCAGCCATATGCAAATCAGTCTTTACCCTGTGTCCCATGGCAACAGTCCAGACCGAATGGCCAGGTCCTCCCTGGACCAGAAACAAGCATCCTGGGACCGGTTTCAGGCTATGTCACCCTTCTTCAGCCAGGCTAGCTTGAATCCAGTGCCACAGTGAGCAAGGCACCCACATCTGGGCATACCAATCTCACTTAGGGCGAAAAGTGTTACAGAAAACAAATGATGGACGAAATGCTGACAATGCAAACATTCTCCCTCAGTCAAAATATCTGGGCTTAACCCATCATTCTTTTGCCCACTGTGCCACCCCAGTTTGGACCCAGCCATATGCAAATCAGTCTAGACCCTGTGCCCCATGGGAACAGTCCAGACCGAACTGCCAGGCCAGGTCCTCCCTGGACCAGAAACAAGCATCCTGGGACCAGTTTCAGGGTATGTCACCCTTCTTCAGCCAGGCTAGCTTGTATCCAGTGGCACAGTGAGCAAGGGACCCACGTCTGGGCATACCCATCCCACTTAGGGCGAAAAGTGTTACAGCAAACAAATGATGGACGGAAAGCAAACAATGCAAACATTCTCCCCCAGTCAAAAGATCTGGGTTCAATCCATCGTTCTTTTGCCCACTACGCCACCCAAGTTTGGAGTTCAGGGAGGACCTGGCTTGGCAGTTCGGGCTGGACTGTTCCCATGAGGCACAGATTCAAGACTGATTTGCATATGGCTGGGTTCAAACTGGAATGGCATGGTGAGCAAAAAAATGATGGATTTAGGCCCAGATCTCTGTACTGGGGTGAATGTATGACTTTGTTCTGCATTCTGTCCATCAACTGTTGTTTTTGCCTTTGTCACCCCGAGTGGGACGGGTATGCCCAGACGTGGGTCCTGTGTTCTCCATGCCACTGGAATCAAGCTATCCTGCCTGAAGAGGGGTGAAACTCTGAAACCGGTCCTAGGATTCTTGTTTCCAGTTTAGGGAGGACCTGGCTTGGCAGTTCGGGCTGGACTGTTCCCATGGGGCACAGGGGCAAGACTGATTTGCATATGGCTGGGTTCAAACGGAATGGCATGGTGAGCAAAAAACCGATGGATTTAGGCCCAGATCTCTGTACTGGGGTGAATGTATGACATTGTTCTGCATTCTGTCCATCAACTGTTGTTTTTGCATACTATCTATAGTTGTAAAAGTTCTGCATGCAGGATTTCATTTTGAATGTAAGCCTTTCATACCCCTTTCAAGATATTTCAGGAAAAAAAATACCATCATCCATCCAATTTTTAAGTTAAAAGGGAAACTGTATTAAATTTACTTCACATTGACAACTGGCACTCAGAAATATTGGAGATGTGCATCTACATTTAGAATAAAATGAGATTTAGTCTAAACTTTCTGAGATTATTATAACATTGCAGACTTTAGTCATGAGAACAGTGACTGGACACAATTTGGCACAGACAAGTACAGTGTATCTAGCATCAGATTTACTAAAACTTTTTATAACTATTTTTAACACAGTTTCAACATAAAATCTTCTGGTAGAATTTACAAATCAAGTCAAAATGCAATTTCATTGGTTTGTAACTAAAACAAGGCAAGACACCACAATGCGCTGCCTTGCATTACTTTACATCAGTGAGAAGTTTCATGGGAGATGCAAGGGCATTCCCATTGAGCCACTCATGGGTGTTGAAGCAAATCCATCTCTACAAATCCTTTTAGTTATGCCAAAATACTGCACCTGCCTGAGACGTGTGTATCAAGTAGAAATAAAATGTGTGTTCTCCTTGTTATTCCACTTTGCATGTATGCTTGTAGGAAACTGGGTTCTTACTGCAGCACCCCCCCCCCACACTTTTTGCCTGTTTTTTGATGCAACTTTGACTGAGGTGCACTGGGTCCATGGGAACCAGGTTCCCAGTACCAGTGTCATTTCCCCCAAAACTGTTCCACAATTGGCACAACTTCAGCAACCCTGATAAGTCCCTAGTAAATGGTGGCCCTGGTGCATAGGGTATTGGGACTGAAGAGGTCCACTAGGGCTGCTGCACACATTATGCCACACTAGAGACCCCTCACCAAGACTATGCAGACTGCCATTGCAGGCTGTGTATCTTGGTGCAGAGAAAACAGAAGAGTCAACATGGCACACAATCCTGTGTGCCCTACCCCCATATACAGGATGAAGTATAGGTAAGTCACCGCTACTGCAGGCCATACAGCCCTGGGGAAGGTTGTACTGTATCCCATGTGTAAACATAGCTGCATGATCAGATATGACCCTAAAATATCTAAGTCCATTCTTGGATATTGTAAGGGCTCAGGGAAGCTACAGAGAGTTCATGGGTTGCATACTTGTCATCGCAAGTTTCCTAGCTCCATGATGGCTTCACTGTACCAAGATGATTGGTACCAAACATCTTGTCCTAATAAATCCTCACTGATGCCAGTGTTGGGTTTAATAATTATTGCACACAGGAGACACCTTAGAGGGTTCCCTGAAAACTTATGAGGAACTGGTGTGGTCTCTGACTAGTCGTAGCAAGCCTGCCACCACCAGACATGTTTCTGACCTCATGGGGTGAGAGGTAGTGCTCCCAGAGGTCAGGAATAAAGCCTGCTCTGGGAGGAGATGCTTCACACCTCCCCCAGACCAGGATGGCCTTCCAGGGTGGGAAGCTTCCAAGGTGATACTGCCTGTGAAATGCAACCAGGGCAGCTCCAGTTAATGGAGGATGCCAACTCACCTGCCCTGCTCCATGTTTGGCAGGAGGACAGGTGGAAAAATGTGTTGGATTAGGAGGTGTGCCCACATTCAGCCAGCACCACCCCTAAAATGGGGCAGGTGATGTGGGCACGATTTTTCCAAATCCTCCATCTTGGGATGGGAGGAATTAACCTATCAGGGCTAGGGTAGTGTCCTTTCCCACAGGAAATGGGCACTCAGAGGGCGTAGACACCCTAAAGGTAGGTAGTCCATTGGCTACTACCTGTCACCCCCTTTAATGCCCCTACATTTAACATTTAGGTGGTATAACTGGACCCTGAACTTCAGATTTGATGGATGCAAAGAAGATACAGACAAAGAAAAGCTTCTGACCCCGAGAACAGAAGACCTGCTGCAGAAATGTTGGTGCGAAACCCAGTCTGCTGTTTCCAGGACTGAGCAGTTGTAATGTGCTGTCTTGTTTTGCTACTGTGAGGACTCCAAGAACCCTGGAGAACCCCCAACCCTTTGCTAATTGCCAGAGAACTCCCTTGGGGTAGAGGTGGTGCTCCCCTGCAGACCACAGGCACCAAATCCGCAGAGTCCGGTTTACCGACTTGCTGCTCAGCCGCGGTGCGTCCATTGGGGCGTAGGGGCGTAGCCCCACCAGCCCTGCTGGACCCGCGGCTGCCAAAATAATTAAAATAAATCATGTCAAAATAAAAATAAATGTACGCCAAAATATGCGATATTTATCCGGGCATCACCCGACTGATTCGGGACTCGGTGGGCGCAGGGGGGCGGTAGTTGTTTTCCTTCCCGGTTCCTGCATGTATGCTTCGGGCAGCAACTTGCCCGAGCATGCGCAATAAAGTCCCCAGGGCGTAGCTAGTAGGGGGGGGGTGGTTATGCTGGCGGCACCCCGGCCTGGCAGCAAAAGGGCGACAGGGCGAGCAGTCGGTGTGCCCTACAAGCCAATCCCGGCGCTGCATGCAGCGCCAGGATTGGCCGGTCACCGCGCAGCACAGCAGGGGCAATCCATATTGGATGCCGAGCGTGGGTGGTTCAGCCGACCTGCACAATGGCCAATCACTGTCTCTGACTTAATGTAGTCATGCAGTGATTGGCCATTTGCGGCGCGCGGCGCTGTTGGGATCCGGTTCTGCCTGGTTACAGCCTGGTAACGGTCGGGTTCACTCCTCGCCTGAGTCGCCTCGTGGATTGAAGTCCTTCGATTCTGCCAGCAAGCGAAGGTAAGTAAGTCACTGCTGCGGTCGGTCTGTTTATGGGATGACGACGTGCCTGTCCGTTTCCAGAGTGGGGCGGGTGGGAGAGGAGTTTGAGAATACATATAAACTTGCAGGGTTGCGGGTCACCTCGAATTTATCAAACTGCCCCCTGCCTCGCACCACCAGTTCCCACTCTTTTACCGTTCTTTACTCATGGGCAATATTACGTCACCGTGGGGTAATATTGTGCAGAGCCAAAAGAATCCGCCAGCTAACGTACAACTCGTATGCACGCCTTTTATTTGTAAATCGAGCAATTTGTAAGTATGGGTTAAACTTAGGCACATAAATGGTGATGTAAATGACGAATGAGGCCCCTTTGCTTCATGTTCTATGTTATAGATTTGGAAAAGAACGCGCTTCTTACGCGCACGGATTAGAATTCCTCGCGCCAGAGACTTTGCTAAAGTTACTTGGCCCCCTATGAGAGTGGACCGCTGTCATCGGGCATTTACAGGTGTGCCACAGGTGACAGAGCGCGTGGACATCCCCATTCGATGGACTGGCGGGAAGAGGGCTTTTGACTGCAGTAGGAAACTAGAACTTTAAATACTTACATGTGATTGAAACAGGGTAGAAAAGATGGTTCCTCCCTTGCCATGGCATTGTTTTCAGTATTCCTGCAAATGCACGTTCACCTCTCAGGGACTGGTTCACACACGCCGTTATACCAACAGTGCACACCGGCTCTAGCAGAATCAATGACTTTGTAAGATTCGAGACTGTAGTCCAGAAGTGTTTCCTAGTGAGGTACATACTTCATGTGTGTGAAACTTGCAATACTGTTTACGGGGCTGTTAAATGAGGTGTTTAAGGGCCTTATGTGGTGCGAACACAAGGAGAACCTGAAAATGGCAGAATACATGAAGCACACCTTCTATTACAAAAATGTGCACATATAGGGTTTCATAATGTTAATTTCAACATTCTTTGTTATATTATACAGTCCGTTTTACTCTCTGGGGTATAAAAAGCAGTGGTAATAAAGTGGCATGCCTGCATTTCCTTGCAAGATAAAGTATTCATCGCTGGTGACTAAGATTTTGTGAATGTGTACAGTTTCCTTTTTTAAGAAAACCGTGTCGTTTTACAGCAGTGTTCACTTTTCTATTAGTGCGTTAAATGTTACATTTCCAAATACCTAGACAATAATACAACAAAATGTGTTCCATGATGTGCCTTTAGTCGCATAATATGCCTCGTAGTTTCCTTCCTTTAATAATATATTTTGTCACCCCTACCGTATGAGTTGGTATTTCGCTCTTGCAGGTTTCCCGCGGCCCTGCTTCTAACCATTGCCAGACACGGTGAGTTTTGATATAATGTGTGTTAAAGAGGTCGTCTATATCGAAGTGCACCCCGCGGACCGTTCAGCATCTAAAATGCACGTGTTCTTTAGACGTAAACCCCACGGGTCGTTGTTTTCTTCCTGACCCGACTCAAACACTGCACCTGAGACACCCACCTTTTCCTGTGGGGACATACGTTAACTTCCAAAGAAATGATAACCCCCGATATTTTGAAAATACAACTACAAAATGGGCCATTTCGATTCTGCCAGCAAGCGAAGGTAAGTAAGTCACTGCTGCGGTCGGTCTGTTTAAGATGCGGTTTTGATATTTCTGGAAGCTCCCTGTAATCATGCTGCATTAGACTCGATTTATCTGCCGCCGTTCATTGTTGCTATTGATTGATTTTTAAATTAGATTAATGCAATCAGTAAATACCACCCAATCACGGCCTACAAACATACCGGAGATGAGACCATTTAGGGTAATCATTGATCCCTCATGATTTAAGGACGGTTTTGTTCATTTTCTCCGCGCTTTTCTCTCTTTATTTCGCCCGCTGCCTCTGTCCACGGGGTTTCATGGTCCAGGGGTCAGTTTTGGCTGTTGGCATATCAGTACTGCCCCTCCACTGTCACCAGTTCACATTAATGTTCTTTTAGTGATGTAAAATATGTATCGAAGTGGGGGTTCCTCGCCTGTTTCTGACTTCAGCGAGGCCACCCATGTTCGACATTAGCTGCTGCCCCCTTAAATAGTAACCCCATCATGGGTGCAGGCATGAGAGCCAGCAGGGTGCTGGGGCCTGGGCCTTCCCCCGCCTTTCCTTGTTTTGTTTCCCTGTTTTCCCCTTTCGTGCCATTCGTTACTCTAGAGTCTAATAGAGTCGGAAGGCCGTAGGGGAAGACTGTGGACTTTTCTTCAAGTTCCTGACGCTCCTGCGGAACGAGCCTGGCAACCATTACACTGCTGTGCAACTTCTTCTACTCTTAGAGCTGAGATTTCCATGAGTCTTATAGTCTGAATTCAGCACCTGAGCATAATAGGACAGAATGTATGAAGCTCTGTGGTAATACTGAATAAGCAGCTACCTATGTTATGCCATCTATTAATGTAATAACTGCACTTTCACAATTGCTTTATTAACCTTCCTGCTTTCTCAAATTTGCTTGAAAATGCACGATTTTTCTTCTTTTTTTTCAAAATTTTCTTGGGGGGGGGAAACCCCCCAAACTCCCCTTTTGGGGTTCGGGCTCGCTCGCTGCGCTCGCTCGCTACGGTGCTGTATGCTAATTCGTTTGCGCCCCACCACTTTAAAATCTCACCCACCGCCCCTGTTGCTGCTTCCTGCTGACTCTGATGGAGCACCCAGAAAATAAAGATACATCAGATCTGGAAGGTTGGACCTGTTTTCCCACCAAGTGTGAAGACACCAGGACCTACTGAAGCTGTGCCACACCAATATCTAAGGTACCGAACCACCTGCAACCTACACAAAGATGAAGAGTCCATTCTGGACTCCAACTGCTGAGGAAGCAAGAACCATTGAGGGACATCGATAACCGTCAGTCCCACTTTGTGTGAGGCCCTGCTGTCCCAGAATAGTCCCTTCAACCTGTCTGCCCCTGACCACAAAGACTTCGCGGCCCACGCCGGCCGTCTGACCTAGCTGCCCCGCACCCAGCTCACCTGGCCTAGGAACCGACAAACCGGCTATGCTTCCATGGTCCTGAGGCCCTTGCGACCTGCGCCCTCGAGTGGGACCCCTCGGCCTTACCTTTAAGTCCCCTTGTGCAGTGTGTTTTCACGTGGCCCACTTCTTCATAGCGGTGTGCCAGAAAAAGTAAGAATTGTCACTCTTTTTTCAGGAATACATTTCAATGTAATGCTCTATGTGAAGATCTTTGTGATACCTGACTCTTTCCAGAATTCAGAGTCATGCACTGCAGCAATGGATCACAGATCCATAAAGTAGAGTATTTAAATTAACATCCCATGCCGATTGATCGTTTCTACACGTCAGTGACCGGACGTCTCATTTTCTCGCCAAAATACATGCTTTCGCAGTGCCCAGAAGGATTCCCTCTTACTAGTTATAGACATTACGCCCTGAGGAAGCCCCAAGGCCAGACGGATGATGTAATGGGCGAAACACGAGTTGGCTGTTAATTAAAATACTCTTTAGTTTATGGATCTGTGATCCATTGCAGCAGTGCATGACTCTGAATTCTGGAAAGAGTAAAGCATCACAAAGATCTTCACATAGAGCATTACATTGAAATTTATTCCTGAAAAAACAGTGACGATTCTGACTTGTTCTGGCACACCGTTAAGCTCAGTACTAATAATGGGGAAGGGGTCTCCCACTGTCATGAACAAGTAAACCATAAGTATCAAGCTCTATTACTATAGGATTGCTGAGGATCGGGACCCATTACCCCCTATCATCTGGCCACTTCTTCATAGCGCACTAGCTACCAATGACCTCAGCACCCTGCTCCCTGCCAAATCCAGGAAACTCCTGAGAATCTGCTGATGGAACATTGGACATGGTCTTGCTACTTATTTAAATCCAGAATGTGAATCTTGAAATCCAACTGTATGATTTTATATGCATTTTTCTATTTTCTCTGATTGATTTTATTTGGTGCCTAACTACACACAAGAGTGATTTATTTTGCGAATTTGAAAAATTCATATCATGAAAATGACTTACTGTAGAACAAAGTTTTTGCAAATTGGTCTCAGATTTATTATTGAGTGTGTGCACCATGTATTGCCTCTGTGAGTGCAACAAATGCTTAGCACTACTCTTTGATACCACAAATAGAACATTAGTATTATCTACTTTTGCCTCTGTATAGTAGCATGGGTGACCTAGACTCTCTGCAAAGTGTACTTTATTTTGGTGCACTATATAGAGAGCCAGCTTCCTACAGTGCTATATTGTGAAGCACACATAGATTGGAGTCAATTAAGATGCTGTTCAGAAAGCATTCAGACCAAATTGGGTTTGGAATGGTTTGAGACAGAGTCGAATCCGGGGAGTCTGACCGACCGATTACGATACTTCCGGATACGATTCAGTCGGACTCACCATGACTTCAATGCCAACCAAATACACAGGCTCCCATTGTAGAAAGGGATGATTGAGGAAAATCGTGCACCATGTGGAGGGCACTCCTTGGTGACTGCCACACTGTGCATGGTTGGAAAGGGGGGCCCCTTCGATATCCCGACAGGACCGTTTGGAAGGCCCCAGGTGAATGAGAACCTGCTACGGGCCCCCAAAGTCAGATTCAGACTGCCGATCCGAGTCGGAACAACCGATTCGGAAAGGCTGTCCAAATCTGACATAGTAAACGCTTGTTGGGAAATGCGGTCCGCCGACCTGTACGAGTTGGCTCCGAACAACTCAGTTCCTCCGAATGCCATCTGGAACTGAGTCGGAAAGTCCGAACGCCTTACGAACATCATAATCGGTTGTTCGGAAACCTTTCCGAATCGGTTGGAAAGACGGGTTCTAAATCAGATTCGGAAGACCCAAATCCGATACGGAGCCTTTCTGAACTTCATTGTAATTGACCCTCTTGAGGAAATATCCTCAAATGATACTTTTTGTGCAGGAAGGAGCCTCTTCATGCACAAAAACTATCCTGAACACAATACAGACATCCTCACAGTATGCTGCAATGGAGCCTGCGTTGACAAAAGGCTGCATATAGAGCACTAGGGCATAGGGAGAGCAAAACTGCACATTCTCTTTGTAGATTGATATAGTTCTGGTCTCTCCAGTTCTAGCAGCACAGTGCAGCAATTTCACTTGAAACCCTGCATTGCATGAACTATTTGTAAGTCTGGGCCCTAATGTCTAGATCATCATCCAGAATGCAAGGACTGAGCAAGCCTGAAACTGTTTCATTCTGTAGCACATTCTTGACATCCACAACATATAAAACGGTCAAAAAGGTTCAATTTAAATTTGTTTTTATCAGTGAGGAGTTGTTGCACTCTTTTTGTCAGTCGGATTCAGAGAGTCATAGTTTTTTACAAATTGAAAACTGCTCTCTTTCTAAAGCAATATAAAAATGATTTATTTTTTCTTGTTAAAGAAAGCCAGCTGTCTTGGTAGTTTGGGCTGGACTGTTCCCATTGAAGCAGGGTTAAGGCTGAGTGAAAACTAAGGTGACATGGTTTTTAAAACAATGATGGACTGGGATGCAGCCCTGAGTTATTCCCAGTGGCTGAGATTAATTCCAGCTTTCTATCTATGACTTATTTTATACTTTAGTATATCGCCCTGGAGTGGGACAGGTATGCCCAGACTTAGGACCTGGGTGCACTGTGTCACTGGAACCATGCTATACACAGCTGATAGCCCCTTCAGAGGGGCGAAACAGGTCCTGGGTTGTTTGCATTCTGGTTTAGGGTCGACCTGGCTTGGTAGTTTGGGTTACACTGTTTCCACTGGAATAGGTTCAAGACTGATTTGCATATTGCTGGGTCCAAGCTGAGGTGTGCAAAATAATGATTGATTGAGATGCAGCCCTGAAAAATTTCCAGTGACTGATATCAATTCATTTATTCCATCCATCACGTTTTGAATATTTTAGTATGTCACTTTATGTGGGATGGGTATGCCCAGATGTGAGTCTTCTGCGCACTTTGTCACTGGGATCAAGGTATACCCAGCAGAGGAGCCAATAACATGGGTGAAACTGGTCCTAATCACTTGTTTTCTGGTTCAGGCAGGACCTGGCTTAGCTGTTTGGGTTGGACTGTTTACATTGGAGCAGGGTCAAGATTGATTTGCATATAGCCGAGTCCAAGCTGAGGTACCATGATTTGCAAAATAATGATGGATTGGGATGTGGCTGTGAGTAATTACCAGTGTCTGAGATTAATTCTAGAATCTCATCCATCACTTTTTGAATACTTTAGCATGTCACCCTAAGTGGGATGGATATGCCCAGATGTGGGTCCTGGACACACTGTGTCACTGGGACCAAGCTATACCCAGCTGAGGAGCCAATAGCAAGGGTGAAACTGGTTCTGGGTTGCTGAAGTTCTGGTTAAGGGAGGACAGGCTTGGCAGTTCAAGCTGGACTGCTTCCATTGGAATGGGGTCAAAACTGATTTGCATATAGCTGAGTCCAACTGAGCCGGCATGGTATGCAAAGTAATGATGGCTTGAGATGCAGCTCCGAGTAATTATCAGTCACAGAGATTAATTTAAGCATTCCATCCATCACTTTTTGCATACTTTAGTTCATTGATTTGTAACAGGTGGTTGATGCTTTAAGTGACCTCATAAGCAAAATGAACATACCAGGGTGCCACCAACTATAGAAGTAACAGATTAGAAAATTATGTACAGAAATACGGTCCCATCTTGACGGTTTTGAGACTTGGCATTCCAACCCTATGGTGTTTCTACCTCGAGAGGTGTGTCTTATACATACTGTAAAATTGACAAATAGGTTTAAAATTATGCCTGTGCCGTAACGTGTTTCTTGGTGGCCTCGTGAACAAGTAAGACAACTGAGAAAGTATAGACCGTGGGCCTGAGTTGCCAGAAAAATCTGTAAAAAAAACAAAGAGATTAACAAAAAAAACATTTCTTTGGAACGGGGACCCACTCTAGCCCAGTAGGTAAGATCATGATAGGACACACAAGTTCTTAAAGTTTATTTTTAGATCAATGATTATACCGGGCACTGATCCAGTTGAACCTGTTGGTTGGTATATTTCACAGTAGCTGAGCAAAACAGTATACCTGTATGCATTTCCGCATCTCAGCCACAAGATGGCCCCCGTCAGCTGTACACAAAGTTTATTTCAGTTTAATCGTCAGCTGGGTCCACAGAAATGTAAAGTTTTCCTTCAGTACAGCAACTCCGTCATGTTTCACCTGGGCCCCCAATTTGAGTTGCCCAGAATAAAATGGTCTTGTGATTCTGGACCTAAAATTATCAAGTCCGGGAAAAGTCCAGGAACACTGAACCCTATTTTTCTGGGTGCAGGTATACCCCGTAAAAGCAGGGCTGGTGAGATGCAGTGGCCGCCGGGACGGGACTCTGCGCATCAAAGAGTGATCAAAGAATATCAGACATTGCATCCCTAAGGCCGGCCATAGTCTAGTGTGGCCGTAGATAGCCTCCCCCATGCAAACCAGCCCTCAGCCTTTCTGCCATTTATGACCTGCTCAGCGTACATGGTAAATGGCAATGAAAATTCCCGGGCCACTCATAATGAGTGTCAGAGTGTCACAGCATAGGGACATTTGACAAAATAATGCATCACCAGAAGATATTATCTTCTTCCAAAGACACTTTAAATGGTGATCTGACTTAATTGCCTACTCCCGATCTCTTTCCTCTGCACCAGATTTGCCCTTTATTTCTAATATATTAACAACCATCTAGTTTCATCTTTCATTGAGGATAATTGTTCAAGGACGTAGGCCTATATATATCACGTTGTTATAACTTTATAAAAAAAAAAAAAAGTTAACAAAAAAAAATGCTTCAGATTAAGGGAGTGCGGTATCTTCTGCCATACTCCTGTACAGCAGCTCGGCATTTGGTTCACCAGCAGTTATATGAGTCTTCCTTAAGAATGCTTTCATTACAGCGCCTGGATAGTAACGTGCACGTTCATTGCAATGAACGCATTTTACTATTGTGTCTCTTTCCTGTCAGCCATCCCAGAAGAAATTACCCCTGCTGCTGCCACAGAGATAATAGGGCATATTTACAAGCCCCTATCGCCACCACAACGTCACTTTCAGTGACGTGGTGGGGATAGGGGCCTCGCCTTATTTACAAGGTAACGTTAAGCCACTTAACGTAGCTTAACGCTGCCTTGTAAATAGAGGCGCCTTTCACTCTATGCTTAGCGTGAAAGGGGTGGGCAGTGGGTGTTGCGGTGGGCGTTTCACCACAACACCCAATGATTTTGACGCTGCCCCCTATTTACAAGGGCAGCGTAAATAGGTGGCAGCGCCAAAATTAAGACCAAGAACAACCTGGTCTTATTTTGGTGAAACAAGGAGAAATGCTTTATTTCTTTACATTTTTTGCTTTTTCCACGTGTGCTGCCTTGTGCAGCACACATGGAAAAAGCAAAATGCCTTGTATTGTTTATGTGTAGGAAGGTGTCCCTTCCTGCACATAAACAAACCTTAAAAAAATGCAATTTTGTCACTTCCATGTGCGCTGCATTAAGCAGCACATATAGAAGTGACAAAATGGCATTTCAGGATTGTTTATGTGCAGGAAGGGACACCTTCCTACACATAAACAATCCTCCCCTGCACGCAGACACCCTTGCATTATGGTGCAAGGGTGCCTTAGTTGGCACTACACCGCTAAGTGTAGTGCCAGCGCAGGGGGAAATGCAAGGCTGTACCATATCCTTGTAAATATGGTGCAGCCGTGCGTTTCAGAAGTGGGGCGTTAAGCTACGACGGCTAATGCTGCGCTCCCCCCCTTCATTTTAATTATGCCCCAATGTCTGTATTATCTCTACGTGCACAATCAGCAGCAGAACAGGCGCTCTACTGAAAGAGCAGTAACAGCACGGCATGCAATATATGCCAAGAATGCAAGAGTCTTGAGGAGAACAGATGTATTCAAAGAGGGAGCGACCCAGCCTCAGCCACAGCAACCACATTTGTTAGCAGACATTACTGAACACTCAACTTCTGGAACACTGTCTCTGGCTATTTCCCCAACTTTCCATCTCTGATGTAGCATTACAAGGGGTAAGAAGCCAGTGCCCCAAATGACAGCCATGTATGGCACTACTTCATAGATCTTTGGCAGGCGTCAGTGATGCTATTTCCATAGATATCATCCCGGGGTCCTTGCTTAAAGCAGCAGTCAGAGAAGGGACTGATTCCAGCAGAGAGACTGTGGCACTTCTGGGGGGAGAGGATGACAGAAGGGAGAGCAGCATCCTAAGAAGTTCTGCAGAGTACAAATGTACTTCCCCAGAAGAGAAATTCCACTATAGGACTCCATTAGATAAGACAGGTGCAAGCTGCTTTTTGATTTTTTTGCAGCTTTTCTGCTGCTGCAAACATCCGGTCAATTTGAGGGCATTTTCCACTGTTTGCACAATCAGGCCTTCTAAAGTGGAGTAGACAAAAATTTCGTACAGAAGAGCGCACGTTTTAACAGTCTGTCTGTAACTATGAATGACACAAAGTCCTTCAGCTCCACATCTCCCTCAGGATTTGAGTCCACTCCAGAGCTTTCACCCCATTTTGACAATTCTCGTATTATTTGTGAAAGATCTGTGGTGTCCGTCCAGTAACAAGTGCTTTCAGTCAACCCTTGCTCTCCAAGCTAACTGTCCTACCTGTTCTGCACATCACCCAGGGCGCAAAGGCGGAGGAGCCCATTGAGGGCTCCTGGGGGTGCAATTCTCAAAATGTCCACCCCGGGCAGCTTTGGGCAATTGGAGCAGTCCAGGACTGGTAGGCATTCCTGATTGGCTGGCGCCTAGCGTGAGCGGTCAGGAGCGCAAAATCTCTGTTGCGCACACACTTTGAAGCGTGGCGTGAGGTAGGGCCATTCTTTTGGTTGGCCGCTTTATTGAGGCGTTTTTCCATTAGTTAGCGCATCAGCGCGATGTAAGCGGCAGCATCTGTCAGAGACGCCCTGCGCATTATTTGTGAAGCCAAGAGGGAAGATTTAATCCTTCCCAGCGTTTTGTCAGAGGGTTGGGTGGGTCTGGAAAGGGGCAAAACGAAGGCAGCAAGCAGCTTGTCAGGCGCTGTTGCTGCATGTGATTCAAGTGAAGGCTCCCCCACTAAGCTCCAGAAGGAGAAGACTGAAGTATTCACTAAAGACAGAAATACGAGCCAGCAGGCTCTACATACCTCTGCCTCACCAAGTCTCCTCTTCACTTCAAAGAGAGGGAGGGGCAGGGCTTGCACACGTGCTGTGCAGAGCTCTGCTCTTTCCAAGAAAAGGCTCCTTAAAGGAGCCAATAAATTTAAAGGGGAAGAAATGAAAAATAGCTCAACTTCCCCCTCTAATGGCAGGTTTGGGCAAATGGAGGTTTTACATAGCCTTTTACACTTTGCAGTACTCCACTGTTATTCTTATCATGATATTTATTATAAGAAAGAGAGGGAATAAGGGACAGGTATTTTGGAAAATCCCTATGTGAAGCTATCACTAGTGAAGTGGAATGGGGAAAAACCTTGTTTTTATTTATTTTCCCTCCCACACCCTAGTGGTGTCATGCTTCATCATAGGGACACCGCGACCCCTATAAGTCCCGGTGGGCTCAACCAATATTCCAGGGAGCACTTAAATCATATAACAGACCAGGGGATAAAGATTAAAAATTCACTGTTGGACCCCAGTTTCCCTTTATTCTTGGGTACAACAGGAATATTAGAATTAAAGACAGTAGGGTCGTATGGAGAATTATGGTCCTAAGACCCTAGGGCCAACATGTTTCAGTCCTCGTGTCCCCAAAGATTTTGGTGCCTGGACTTTCTTCAGGGCTGTGTCGTCCCCTGGTATGAACTGGAGCTGGGAATTAACCTATCCTATTTAAATAAAGGGCAGATAGCTGCTCCTTTGTGTAACATCAATATTTTTGGAAGTTACATTACTCCATCTGAAAGGAGAAATAAACATAACAAAAGAGAAAAAGAACAAAAGGGTATGTATTAGCGTGCAATAGTCTTTTAACACTGAACAACACCATAGTTTTAGAAATTCCCTCATGTTGTCTCAGGCTATGCTCTTGTGAATATTATGTCAATTACAAATTGAGTTTTATCAAGAGCATTGACTTTCTTTCATCTTTTGCAACTTGCCATTATACCGTGTGCCCCAGTGACGAAAACAACAACAGGTGTTAAGACCGTACACTACACACTCACTCTTCTTTGTATAGATCGCTTTTTAGAACAATAACGTTTTTGTAAAAAAACTCTTGTGAAATGATCTTACCCCATTCAAAGGATGATAATGGTCTGCGTGGACTCTCACCTGAATGGGCGTATCCCTGGTTCCGATAATTTACAAACCACAATACACGGTTTTACATAGCCCCCAAACAAAAGAGTTTAGAGAACCAAAGAAGGACATTCATATTTTTGGCAGGAAACAAGAAAATGCAACAAAATTAAATGCATCTTTTTCGACAGAAAAGAGCCTGTCACCAATGGTGTCCAGTGAGTAAGGTTACATATTTTTGCAGACAGTGCTTACTCCAATTAAATCAGCACATTCAACTAAAATTGTTAAACAGTGCTTCTATTACAACTAAGAATTCAGGGCTTGGAGATTTAGATATGAATAAAGACGTTTTCGTACAGAAACCCAAAACTAAAGGCTCTGTTTATGTTATTATGGAGAGTGACTCAGACGGAAATTGGATTTGGGTCCCTAAAGAAATTAACACTGAAGGAAGATCATCTAGTTTGAAGTGCAGAAGAGTTCCTGACACTGCAAGTTCAGGTGTTTTGCAGTCCCTCGAGGGAGAGATGCTGGCAAGCAACATAAAGGGCAGTAAATAAGTTTTTGACAGGTCTCTAGCATCCTGCCACCTAACCAACAAAGAAGGGGAGAATTTTCAAGCGAATTTTCCCACACCGATGGATTCAAAGAGAGCAGCATACTATTCTAAATCTATACATTGGAAAGTATATGATGGGGGTAGGGGACGGGGAATGTCCGAGTGGCAGTAGAAGGGGAGGAAAGAAGCAGGGTAAGGGGGTTGTAAGTGAGGCTTGGGGCGATGACGATTATGAGTCTTTGGAAGAAGGGGAATTTGAGGAGGTTGGGGTACATGTTAAATTGATACATGAATTACCTTGGGTACGGGGGGGAATACTAAAAATTTCTCCAGAGATGATTTTTCACAGAATAAAGAAAACAAAAGGTCTCACAGCAGGATACGTGCAAGACATCAAAACTGGGAGAAGAAAAGATCAACATTTGAGGCGGACGCTTCTATTGGAACAGGTGAGGTTTAGAGGGGGATTATTAATAACAAATTATGTGTTGACAAGAATGTGGGAATGGAAGAAAGAAAGAAAAATTAAAACCCTACTAAGAATACAGCTAAGCAGGCGGTTAAAGAAGGTGAGAATTTTGATGCTAAAGATAATGTTGAAGAAAGCACTGAAAAGGTTAATAAAATTGATAGTGACAAAACAGGTTGAGTTTAAAACGTTTACCGTATATGGGTTTATCCATGCTCTTAGGTTCTCATTTAAATAAGCCTACCAAAGAAAAAATTTGGAAGGGAGAACTTGTAGATGTTTTCAAGCTCCTTCATAGAGAAATACAGTCTAAAGAAGGTTCAAGGGAGGAAGCGTGGGAATTGGCAAAAAGGCCAAGGGTACCAACTTATATTGATTTGTGGACAATGGTTTTTCTTATTTTCGCGAGTGTTTATTGCGAAAAGGTCCCTGACAGATCAGTGGTGATATTCAAATATTTAGGCACAATAAGGAAAGCTTATACAGAATATGGGGGTTACACTTGGCTACATTATGATGAGGAGTTTCGATCTAGATTAGTCTTAATTCCTGAAAAACCACGAGGGGAGGTAGATAACGAACTCTGGGTTCAATGGATGCATCCTCAGAGGCCACCACCCTCTATGCATAACGCAAGTGGCCCGGCGGTTCCTAATCGGCCTTTTCAGAGCAGAAAACTCCCCCCCCTCATCGGGGGGGGGAGTTGGAATAAATCTTAAACATTCGTGTCCGCTCCTGCTCGAACTTTATCAGGGGCTACTGTCAGAAAAACCCTTGCAAATATAAACATGAATGCTCCAGGTGTGGTGGGAAACATGCCATTTTGGAATGCTTTGGAGATGAGTCAAGTTGGGGAGGCTTTAACCAGAACAGGGGGAGAGGCTATGCACGTCAACCTGGGAACAAGGGCTTTTACACCAATTAAGGTGGAGACTTTGTGCTATTGGTTGACATTTTACCCTGAGTCAAACAAAGCAACAATGTTGAAATGGGGGTTCAGAGAGGGGTTTAGGCTAGGTTATCAAGGGCCTTGATGCTGCAGATTTGCTAGAAATGTAATCTGTAGACGAATTCCCTCAACTTGTGAGAAATAAGCTATTGATGGAAGTGGAAGAAGGGAGGATGGCAGGCCAGTTTGATTCATGGCCATTACAAGACCTCATTGTTTCTCCCCTGGGCGTAATTCCCAAGAAAACTGAGGGGGAATTTAGAATGATACAACACATCATGGGCTCAAGGTCTCTCTGTCGATGATTTTATCGCCAAAGAGGACACCATGATCAAATTTGCTTCAGTTGATACAGCTCTGGGCATGATAAGAAAAATGGGTGCCAACACTGAACTTGAGAAATGCAATATCAAATCTGCTTTTCGGTTATTACCAGTGCACCCATCAGACTTCTCTTTGCTGGGTATCTATTTTAAAGAACATTTTTTCGTGGATAAAGCACTCCCCATGGGTTGCGCAATTTCTTGTAAACCATTTGAGACTTTTAGCACTTTTTTACAGTGGTGTTTCTCATTTCGAACTGGACACACGGATGTGACACATTATCTAGATGACTGTTTATTTATGGGTGCTGCAGGCTCACAACAGTGTGAAATGGCATTAAGAGATTTTGAATTGGTGGTGAAAGAGTTGGGGGTGCTGAGGAAAAGTGTTCTTCTGATCGGCATAATTTGTACCGAGACTCCATTGTTTTTTCAATGCCATCTCGTGTCAAAACACTTCCACACGACCCACCTGGTTGTTTCTGCTGATGCCTGGGAAAATTCTAACTGGCACGACAAAAACCATCTTGCAGCCTGCATTTCTGCCCAGGAACTGTCGAACACCCAAACCCCTGTTCTTTGCAGTTCAACGGAAAGCCATGAGACACTCAAGCCCTGGGTAAATGATTTGTTTTCCATCTCCTGCTCCCAGCCTGGTAAACATCCTTGACACCGTGATCAGGTTATCTGGACAATGGTCTGTCTGCTGGGCCTTGATCAGGGTGATTAAACAATGACCTGAAAGACCGGGCTTTGATCAGGGTGACTAAACAATGACCTGAAAGACCGGGCGTTGATCAAGCTGAGTGAACAATGACCTGCAAGACCAGCTTTGATCACACTGAGTGAACAATGATTTGTGTACCAAGCCTTGACCAGGTCACCACCTACAAACATCGTCTGGATCTTGTTATCAACTGCAAACACTGCCCTGATTGAACAAAGGACTAACAGCCAAAAGACTGGAATGAAAAAGTATAAAAGGCTTGTAAGCTGCGGAGTAAAGCAGCAACCTCCTGGGTCTTGTCTCTGACTAGCTTGGGACTCTGTTCCATAGCCCGGGCTATTTGAATAAATCTGGGTTCCTCCTGCAGACGAAGGCTCCTGTGTCTCCTTTTACTACGTATGGAAGACTTGGGCGGTTCCCCCGCCGCCGAGACCCAGTAAGTGGGTTATTCCGGTTCTTCAAATGGCGCCCGAATAGGGACTCCACGAGCACGAAGGTCAGGCCCGGTGGATGTGAGGAGGTGCACGGAGAGACTCCGACGGAGGCGCCCTACCCAAGGGATTCTTGCAATATGGTAAAGCCGAACGACTCGCCCCGCTGTTCTTCCCCACCCGGTCTGGAGTCCCCTAGCAAATAATTTCAGGAGCAGGACACAGCCCTACGTCTGCAGAAGAGAACTACCCCAGTAAGGTAAGGGTGGACTGATCACCCACCAAGTCTGTATGATTCTGTTATTGACTTTTGCAAAAGCCAAGCTGTTATTGACTTTTGCAAAAGCCAAGCAAGCAAGGTGAATTTTTAAAAACCCGCTGGTGTCTGTTCTGTATGATTCTGCTGTTATTGACTTTTGCAAAAGCCAAGCAAGCGAGGTGAGTTTTTTAAAACCCGCTGGTGTCTGTTATCTGTTTACAAGCATGCCAATCAGTAGTAAGTTCAAGAAATTATGTTCTTGTATGTGTACGCAGGACTCCCAGCTGGAGGCGGCTTGTCCGCTTCCTCCAGAAGGGACCCCTGGCCATACAATGTATGTTAAACATGGTCCTTCTGCCATAATGTTTTCCTCATTCTGGGTAAAATATACGAAACAAAGTAACGCGGAATTACAGTGGCCACTTTATGGCTCCTTTAATTCCCAAGTTCTCACCAACATAGAGGAACAATTAATTATAAGAAAAACGCGCCCGTCTATGTTTGAATCAGTCCGATTTTGGAGGAAAGAGATAGAGCAGAGAGCTAGAAAGCAGAAGGCCCAAGAAAGAAAATAGGAACGTTGTCAATGGCCGACCACGCCGGAGAAAATTTACAAAATCAAGTGACAAAATCGGTAGAAATAGCCGATAGGGAGCATGGGGCCCGGGTACAAAAATTTTATCCAGCTCGTAAGGAGAAAGGAAAGGGCCATATGGAAGGGAGAGAAGAAGGTGATTCCTTACTTGATACCATGCTAGAAAGCCCGCCTGCATATGCCCCAATGTACCCTGCCCTGACGCCTCACATCCCGCATGTCCCCCCGCCACAGCCTACTCCTGCCTCCACTGCCCCTCCCACTGTTCTCCCTGTCACACCGACCCTCCCTATTTTTCCAATGACACCGACCACACACGCTAACCCTGTCCTCGCTGCAGGAATGACAATAAGTCCCCATCCGCCCAACCCCTGCGGCTTTACCCCTACCCGCCCTTTCCCTTCTTCCCCGTGGTCTACAGTTATGCAGGATCTATATAAATTGTTGAATTCCCCCCGACTGGCCTCCTTGCGCTCTGCAGTCAGCTTTTCATCCCTTCGAGAAAATGACCTGCAGAAGCAACAGTGTGAAAGTTGGATAAATAACGGGAATATTTATACCTTTAAAGAAATATGGTTCACCTTTTCCCAGTGGACGATTATGGAACAGACCACCTGGGCTGAATACTTGTGTACCCTGGTCATGCAAAGATTTGAGAATGCGCTTATGCAGATACCCACCGGATTAATGGACCTTAGGTCACAAATAAAAAGAGGCGATGTTCAGGGAGAGGGGATGTTTGGCGCTATGTCTACTTTAATGGCTTACCGTGATATGACCGCTTTTCCCAACACCCCTCTAGAAACAGCTATGCCAATGAGAGAGGCGGCCCCTGTCTTTGTTAACGCACTTACCGATGCCCAAAATAATGGCCGAGGGGCTGTTGAGGCACACTGGTGCAGGCTTTGGGTTCATGTTCCTTGGAAAAGGTCAGAAGTAATACAGTTAAAAGGACAATTACCAGATCCCTGGAAGAATCCGGCTGCCTTTTACAGAGAATTAGGTCAGATTATATCTGCAGGTACTCTCATTCTTGAGGATATAGATTTACTTTTTGGTACGGTTGTCCCCACTGAAATTTGGGACAAGATTCGACATACTGACCATGAAGTGGCATTGGGAGGTAAATGGGCTAACCTAGAGGCTATGGAATAAGCAAGGGTAGGAGGGACTAAACCAGAAGCTGCCATCCTGACTTTGCCCGGTAAAATAATGACGTTTATGAAAACACTTTTGCCGGAAACTGTCATTAACTGGGATAAAATAAACGCCTGTAGGCAGCGAAAAGATGAGAATGTGGCTGACTTCTTTACCCGTTTCGAGACAGAATACAAGGGACATAGTGGTTTGGATCCCCGGACCCCAGGTTCTGGCCCAGTGTTTGTCGATAAGTTTGTCAGCAACTTGCTTCCTGAGATCTCCGCCAGGTTTAAGAAGGTTGAAAGTACGTGGTCTGCCCAAACTATGTCTAGTATCTTGGCTATGGCACAATATCACGAGAATAGGGAGAACGAAGATAGAGACAAGGAAAGTAAGAAGGTTAGGGATCTTAAGACTAAGGCCCTTCTGCAGCAGGCTTACCCTCCCTGAGGTCCCGATGCCCGCGGGAATTTCAGACCCCAACCCCAACTCCCTCCGAGGGCTCGCCAGTCTACCCCCTCCAGCCCTCAACGTACGGGAGCCCTCCAAACATATCAGTGTGCTTATTGTAAGGGGTACGGCCATTGGATAGATGAGTGTCCCGTGTTAGCTGAAAACATCCGAACAGGGAAGACTCGGCCTTGCGCTCCCAGGGAGGGGAGGCCGACTAGGGACCATGGCCCGCCCCATCCACAGGATAAAGAACGCAGGCCCAGGGATGATGCTCCTGTCCGGCAGCGCCCGGCCAATAGGTTTGATGGGTACGAAGCCACACGCACTTATTACAATGATGATTATGACGAAGTTGATGAGACAGGGTCCTACCAAGCATAGGACAGCCAGGAAAGGGGTATTACCAGAGTGCAAATTCCAGTGGATCAAAGGGGCTCGTATGTTCAAACGTCAGTTGTGGGGAACGATCAGAATTTCGAGACAGAATACAAGGGACATAGTGGTTTGGATCCCCGGACCCCAGGTTCTGGCCCAGTGTTTGTCGATAAGTTTGTCAGCAACTTGCTTCCTGAGATCTCCGCCAGGTTTAAGAAGGTTGAAAGTACGTGGTCTGCCCAAACTATGTCTAGTATCTTGGCTATGGCACAATATCACGAGAATAGGGAGAACGAAGATAGAGACAAGGAAAGTAAGAAGGTTAGGGATCTTAAGACTAAGGCCCTTCTGCAGCAGGCTTACCCTCCCCGAGGTCCCGATGCCCGCGGGAATTTCAGACCCCAACCCCAACTCCCTCCGAGGGCTCGCCAGTCTACCCCCTCCAGCCCTCAACGTACGGGAGCCCTCCAAACATATCAGTGTGCTTATTGTAAGGGGTACGGCCATTGGATAGATGAGTGTCCCGTGTTAGCTGAAAACATCCGAACAGGGAAGACTCGGCCTTGCGCTCCCAGGGAGGGGAAGCCGACTAGGGACCATGGCCCGCCCCATCCACAGGATAAAGAACGCAGGCCCAGGGATGATGCTCCTGTCCGGCAGCGCCCGGCCAATAGGTTTGATGGGTACGAAGCCACACGCACTTATTACAATGATGATTATGACGAAGTTGATGAGACAGGGTCCTACCAAGCATAGGACAGCCAGGAAAGGGGTATTACCAGAGTGCAAATTCCAGTGGATCAAAGGGGCTCGTATGTTCAAACGTCAGTTGTGGGGAACGATCAGAATTTTCTTTTGGATACTGGGGCCACCAGGTCTTCTATTGCACGTCTGTCAGTCCCGGAGGCACCCCTTTCTGGCAATATGAATGTCTCCGTGGGTTTTGCAGGAACACCTGTGACCAGCCCTGTCTCTGAACCCCTCCCTCTCGATATTGGCCCTGCACATGTTGACGCTCCCTTGGTCCTTACTACAGGTTGCAGTGAAAACTTGTTAGGCATGGATTTACTGAAAGCTCTGTATGCGACCATATCATGTAGTCCCCAAGGTGTATCCCTAACGATTTCTCCCACCGCAGCTTCCTATATGTACCTGTCTGGTCCCCTCCCGCCAGAGTTGCAGTTTTTACCTTCCTCCCGCTGGGCATCATCAGACACTGATGTAGGGTGTCTCAACATATCCCCTCATGTGGTACGCATCCAGCCAGGTGCACTTCTCCCCCGCCTCTGGCAGTATCGACTACCCGCGGAAGGAGAAATGGCCCTTTTGACAATAATATCTGAATTGATGGACAAGGGCGTAGTGGAGGAAACACGTGGTAATATCTGTAACAGTCCCATTATTCCTGTTCTTAAAAAGACCAATGGAGATGCTGTCTCCCCTAAAATATACAGATTCGTAATTGACCTAAGAGCTCTTAACAAAATAACAATCTCCCAATATCCTGTTGTCCCCGATATTACAGCCCTCTTAACGATGGTCCCTTCTGACGCCACGCACTTTTCTGTCATAGACCTGAAGAATGATTTTTTCAGCATTCCTATACATCCTGACAGCAGACATTTTTTTGGTTTCTCCCTTGGTGGGCGGAGCTTTAGATTCTGCCGCGCCCCTCAAGGTTTTACCGAGAGCCCCAGTATCTATAGTCAAGCCGTAAAAAGTCAACTAGATTCCTTGGAACTCCCTGATAATTCCACACTATTATAATATGTAGATGACCTCCTCATTGCTGCAAATTCTGCCCCAGCATGTAAAGAAGCTACTCTCTGTTTGTTACGCCACCTTGCCCTCCATAATCACAAAGTCTCTTTGAAAAAGCTTCAGTTTTGTCAAGAGAAGGTGACCTATTTAGGTCATCTCCTCTCGAAGGAGGGAAGGCAGCTCACCGCTGATCGTATAGCCATTATCAATGCTATGACGGCCCCACGAACACAAAAGCAGGTGCGAGCCTTCATAGGCCTAACCTCATACTGTAGACAGTGGATTTCCAACTTTTCGGCCATGGTCAAACCTCTTCTTGCCCTCACCACTAAAGACATATCAGACAGTTCCTTTCCATGGACTAGAGAACATGTGCAGGCCTTCCAAGATTTAAAGAGGGCTCTGTGTACTGCTCCAGTCCTCGGTACTCCTGATTATAGCAAACAATGTTTTCTTTTTGTACATGAGACAGATGGCTGTGCATGCGCTGTCTTGACCCAGATGTTCGGTGGTCACCATCGACCATGTGCCTATTTTTCAGCCACCTTAGATCCTGTGGCAAGGGCTCTCCCAGGATGCCTACGGGCGACCGCTGCGGCCGCCCTCATGGTCCGTCAGAGTGCAGGGATCGTCATGAACTCCCCCTGACTCTGATGGTCCCCAATTCTGTAGATACCCTCCTTAATAACACCAAGACACAGTACCTCACTAGCGCACGTCTCACAGGATATGAACTGACACTCTTTGCCAGCCACATTAACATCAAAAGTTGCACTGTACTAAACCCCGCCTCATTACTCCCACTGGATACTCAGGATGCCCACCTAGACCCACATGACTGCATATTAAGGACAGAGGAGGAGACAAAGGGATGGGTTGACTTACAGGATACCCCGATAGCAGAACCAGAAGGTACACTGTATGTGGACGGATCATGTCTCAGAGGGCCAGATGGTAACACCTCAGCCGCCTACGCCCTCACGACATTAGGGCAAGTAGTAGAAACAGCTCAGATTCCGCAGTGCTCTGCTCAAGCAGCAGTATTAGTGGCCCTCACTAGAGCATGTGAGTTAAGCAAAGGGATGACGGTGAATATTTATACTGACAGCCAATATTCCTTCGGGGTGGCCCACAACTTCGGGAGGTTATGGAAAGAAAGGAATTTCCTAACTTCCCATGGGACCAAGATTCAACATGGCTTCCTAATTCACCGATTGTTAGACTCCCTGACACTCCCCAGAAAGGTAGCCATTATAAAATGTAAAGCCCATAAGAAAGTGACAGATGATGTTGGGAAAGGCAATGCCCTGGCTGACCAGACGGCCAGACAAACAGCTCTTAGAAAAAGGGAAGGAATGTATGTAGGAGGTCCCGCTAGGTGGGTGACAGACGAGGGCATGGTTGAAAACACAGTACAGAGTGTGATTGATATTCAGTCCCATACTACTCCTGAGGAACTAAGGGTGTGGAAGGAGCAATTAGCAAAGGAGGGAATTGATGGTTGCTGGGTCCGTACGACTATGGAAAGACAATGGATGTTACCTGACAGTCATGTGCTACCAGTAGTTACGATGACCCATGGTCCTGCTCACATTAGTACAAAAGGGATATGTAAACTGTTGGAACCTACATGGTACAACTCTAAGATACCAGCATATGCTGAAAAGCTGGTTAAAACATGCATGATTTGACTAATGTATAACCCAGGAAAAGGCACAGTTACCCCTAAGGCAGGATTCTCTCCTCCTACCTTCCCTTTTGAAGTCCTCCAAATGGATTACATCCAGATGGACAGATGTAACAATTTGAAATATGTCCTGGTGGTGGTCTGTACCTTCAGCCGATGGGTGGAGGCCTACCCCGTCAAAGACTGCACCGCTATCACTACCGCCAAAGTGCTATTAAAAGAGTACCTCCCACGATTCGGTTTGCCCCGCTTGGTCTGGAGTGACAACGGGACACACTTTACGGCTCATATTATGGAATATATCTGTACAGCATTGGGTATAAAACAAAAATGTCATGCAGCTAACCACCCCCAGTCAGCAGGTCTAGTGGAGGTGTACAATGGCATCCTAAAAACTAAAATGGCCAAAATAGTAGCCGTGTGTCTCTTGGGTTGATGCTTTTCCCTTGGCCCTACTGTCTACCAGAACAACGGCCCACACCAGGATAGGGCTATCCCCCCATGAGATTGTGTTTGGGAGGCCTGCCAATGTATGGGGTGTCCCACGGCCTAAGAAACTGTCTGATGTTGAATACCCTGTATTAACTGATTATCTGTACAGTGTAACTAATACCTTTCGTACTCTTTATCACCAGGTGCATGAGGCCATACCTGACAAAAGCGAGGGCCCAGGACACGTCATCCAACCTGGTGATTGGGTCTTAGTGAGAAATTTTCAACGGACCAAGAGCCTCGAGCCCCACTGGACACAGCCCCGTCAGGTGTTGCTGGCCACCCGCACCGCCGTGAAAGTAGAAGGTCGGAAGAATTGGGTGCATTCGTCTCACTGCAGGCATGTGCCTCTGCCCCTCCCCTATGATCAGTGGGTGAGGGAAGGACAAGGAGACTCAGAAACAGAAACAGTCCCGACGTTTGTCCCATTCAGCGATGCCAGACTGCATTCTACATCTACGGAAGCAGAGAGTGACAGCATACTGAAAGTAAGGGTGGAACCTCCCTTAACTCTGCTCAACACCAAGAACAATTGTTTCCCGACCATACTGTCCCTACTTCCGACCGCTATAACTTGCGCCCCCGAGGGAAGGCTTGCCCTTGACTTCGCCAAGTGCCTATAGGCTGTAGGGCTGTGATCTTCCCCGGCTAAGAATAGTGCTGGTGTGTCAGTCAGACTAAGGTACGCCATAGGGCCCTTGGCACCTGCACCCAGTGAAGCAACCACCAATCACAGACAGCCACTAGAGGTCCCTGGCTTAGCACAATGGCTGCCGTCCAAAACACCCGAATCCAGAAACAATATGTCAGTCTCCGACATAGTGAATGCTTCATGGCCACCGTGGTGACGCTGTTTGTCTCCCTCATCCTGTCTATCCTTGGTTGGCTGTTACTAATCTACCATTCTGTTACCTCACCAACTCCTACACCGACTCCTGCAGAGCACCAGTATTACACGCTACCAGCCCACGAATTACCCCGCCGTGCAGAATTCTTCAATAACACCTTCATCCAAATGTTGCATCACCATCAGCTGATCATGAACACTTCCAACTGCTGGGTTTGTGGACTGATGCCGCATTCCATGATACACCCTGTCCCATTCTTTCCCTACCCCTTTTCCATCTCTGGGTCTTGTCTTGCATGGTGGATGTTGATTCAGGAGGCCTACACTGTCAATGGTACTGCCAATTCTGTCCTTGGGACATTTCTGGATGACTTCTGGTGGAACAGATCTGGCAATGCTAATGCTCCTTTTTGCCCGACCAGCTCATCCACATTGCTACTACCACCAGATGAACTCGGTGAGATGGTAGTATTCAACTCAACCACTCGACGAACATTTTCTAGATTCCGCACCAGAAGGATACTGCCTGATGAACGAAACACTCTGAATGTCATAAAAGTGCAGGGCCGTGTCTTTATCCATGGCCTAGGAACTAAGAAAGTTGGTACTAGTACTTGTGATATCACTAAAACTTTAAACTCTACATCTCCTCCAAAGCTGGTGGCATCCCCCAACACCTATTTCATCTGTGGCACAGCCGCCTACACTTGGCTCCCCCGTAACTGATCTGGTACCTGCTATTTGGCCTTCCTCCTTCCAAAAACATATTCTACCCATGGAGGTTAGCACCTGTTGATGAAGGGCGCTCTGCGCCGCTCACGTAGGGGCGTCATATCAGCCGAGGATACAGCAGGCCAGGAAGCCAGGGACTTCTTTAAAGGTTTCCTTCCATTCTGGGGCCCCATGGCGAACAGTCGGGCTATACGAGGACTGACCAGGGTCCTTGAGGCCACCATCACAGTAACAGCTGGTGCCCTCTCCAACATCACTGCAGAGCTACAGGCGGACCGCATTATAATGCGCCAAAACCGCATGGTCCTTGACGTCATCCTTGCTGATCGTGGTGGTGTGTGTAAATTGATCGGCTCCAGCTGCTGTGTGTACATTCCAGACAACGCACCTACAGTATACGATGCCATCCAATGTCTGCATCGCCTTTCTTCTGAAATTCATCTAGATGAAGACAACTGGTCCCTCACAGGCTGGATCTGGGGCCTCCTTTCCCTGAAAACAATGATGCCCGCCTTACGAGTTAATTGGGATAAATTAGCCGCGTGTAAACAGAAGACAGATGAGAGTGTCTCCGATTTCTTCACTCGTTTTGAGGAGACGTTTATTGATCACAGTGGTCAGGATATGACTACGGAGGGTGGACAGCGATTGTTTGTAGATAAATTCGTATTTAATTTGCTCCCCGAGTTGTCACATAAATTAAAAGACTCTGAAAGTTCATGGGCTGTTTCTTCTTCTGCTCAGATATTGGCTACTGCTCAATATTGTGAAAACAGGGACAAAGAGGAAAAAGACAAGCAAGAGAAAAAGACTAAAGAATTAAAAATGAAGGTTCTTCTGCAACAAGCTTATCCTCCTCGCTCTGCTCAGCGCCAGTTTCAACAGCCTCCCCAGTTTCAGAGGGTGTTTCAAAAACCTGAGCCCTATATTCCGCGGCCTTTGTTAGGTCCTAACCAATGCGCCTATTGTAGGGAGGAAGGTCATTTTAAGAATGGCTGCCCGGTTTTATTACAGCGTAATGGAGGACTATCTACTCCACGAGGTCGTGGTGGTTCCCAGTTAGCGCCCAGGGGTAGAGGTCGAGGTATGTCGCCCCAGACACAGCGTTCCCCTCCACCTCCACATTCTACGAACTACTTTGATCAGCAAAATACTCAGTCTAGACAGTATTACAATGATGATTACTATGTTGAAGGTGAGAATGACGGTCTTCACGCTAACTAGGACAGCCATGGACAAAGTGAGGGAGTTGTATCGATTCCAGTAGATCAGAATGGGCCTTATGTTAATGTCACTACAATGGGTGTTTCAGAGCCATTTCTTTTAGATACTGGTGCGATGAGAAGTTCTATTATTCACTCCAAACTCCCTGGGGCACCTTTGTATGGCTTAACAAACCTATCCGTAGGAATTTCTGGTGCCCCAGTTCATAGTCCGGTCTCTTGTCCTCTGCCTATTTCAATTGGTTCTTATGATTTGGAAGCACCGCTTCTTTTAACGACTGGTTGCGGCGAAAATCTGTTTGGGTTTGGATTTATTGAAAAGACTTCATGCAACTATATATTGTTCTCCTTCTGGTGTACATCTCGTTTTGGGGCGAAAACTGACTTCTCCAATGTATTTGTCTAAAGATCAATTTCCACCTGAATTGCTCTCTCTCCCTGCGACACTTTGGGCTACGGGTCCAAATGATGTTGGTTGTCTTGAGATCCCACCCTATGTCGTTACCCTCAAGCCCAATGCTAAATTGCCACGCATCCCTCAATACAAAATTCCCAATGATGGTGAAAGAGCAATTTTTGCTATTATTTATGATTTGGTTCAGAAGGGTGTGGTTGAGGAGACGAGGGGAAATGTATGCAATAGTCCTGTTCTCCCAGTTCTTAAACGCATTGATCCTTCTCAGCCTCCTGTTTATCGTTTTGTTATTGATCTTCGGGAGGTTCATAAAATTGTTGTACCGCAGTTTCCTGTTGTTCCAGATATCACTGCCCTGTTAACTATGATACCCGCCTCGGCAGCTTGGTTGTCTGTTATTGATCTGAAAAATGCTTTCTTCAGCATCTCCATTGCTGAAGAGAGTAGGGATATTTTTGGCTTCTCTTTAGGAGGCCGAAGTTTCCGGTTCAAGCGCGCACCCCAAGGCTATTGTGAAAGTCCCTCCATCTATAGCCAAGCTCTGAAGTGCCAGCTTGATGGTTTTCCTTTGCCGCCAGGTGCTACCCTTATTCAGTATGTGGATGATTTATTGATTGCTGCTGACTCAGAGGATATTTGCAAAAATGTGACTATTGCACTATTTCGTCACTTGTCTGACCTTCACCATAAGGTTTCACCTTCTAAATTACAATATGCCCGACAAGAGGTTACCTATCTAGGTCATTTCTTGTCGAAGGAGGGAAGGCGACTGACCCCAGAACGTATTCAAGCAATTACACAAATGTCTGTGCCATCCACACAAAGAGAAGTGCTTGCCTTTCTGGGCATTACCTCTTATTGTAGACAGTGGATTCCAAATTTTTCATTGTTGGCTAAACCTTTGTTGGCACTCACTTTGAAAGACACACCCCAACCCCTTCCTTGGACTGACAAATGTCAGAAGAGTTTTTCTGATTTATGTGCTGCTCTGTGCTCTGCTCCTGTGTTGGGTACTCCGGATTACAGTAAGCCATTCACGCTCTATGTCCATGTGCGTTGTCAGTCTTAACACAACAATTTGAAGACAAGCAGCGGCCATGTGCCTACTTTTCGGCTACATTAGATCCAGTAGCCAAGGCATTGCCTAGTTGTTTTAAAGCTACAGCAGCAGCAGCAATTTCTATTCATCAGTCTGCTGGAGTGGTGCTAGATAACACTCTTATTGTTATGGTACCACATGCAGTGGATACCTTGCTAAATAGGACGAAAATGCAGCATCTTACAAGTGCTCGCTTGTCTGGGTATGAGCTGACGCTCTTGGCTAGTCATGTGCACATCAAACGATGTAACACTTTAAATCCAGCCACATTGTTACCTCTTCCAGAAGAAAAAGGTATTCAGGAACAACATGATTGTTTTCTCCGTACTGAGGAGGAGGCAAAAGGTAGGATTGATTTGAAAGATACACCACTAATGGACCCGGATGGGATCCTATGGGTGGATGGTTCTTGTTTTAATCTCCCTAATGGTGAAACAACTTCAGCTTATGCTGTTACCACCTTGCATACAATCGTGGAGACAGCACGCACCAGACATAATTCAGCTCAAGTGGCTGAACTGATAGCTTTGACCAGAGCGTGTGTGTTATCTAAGGGGAAGAGAGTGAATGTATATACCGACAGCCAGTATGTGTTTGGTGTGGCACATAGTTTTGGTCGTTTGTGGAAGGAAAGAGGATTCTTTACCTCCCACGGTACTAAAATACAGCATGGTCAGTTGGTAACTGATCTTCTTGAGTCACTTGCTTTGCCTACCCAGATAGCAATCATAAAGTGTAGTGCGCATAAGAGGATTACTGATGATGTTGGCCGCGGGAATGCTTTTGCGGATGAGGTAGCGAAAGAAACAGCCAGAGATGCTATGAGTCGCATGTATGTTGCGGGCCCTGCAAACTGGGTCAAGGAAACAGGAATGTGTGAGGATACAATAGAAAGTGTGAGATCGATTCAAGGAGAGGCTACAGAGAAAGAGTTGAGTAAGTGGAAAGAGAGTACAGGAATGTTAGACGCGATGGGATATTGGATAGAGTTGTCAGAACATCAGCGTTGGCTGTTACCAGATGCCTATGTACTGCCTATAGTTGCTATGGCACATGGTCCAGCCCACATCAGTGCGAAAGGAATATGTAAGCTTCTGGCTCCAGTGTGGCTGAACGAAGGGATTCCAAAATGTGCAGATAATTTAGTGAAGCATTGTATCGTTTGCTTGATGCATAATCCAGGAAAGGGAACCCCAACTCCAGCAGGTCATTTTGCTCCCCCAACATATCCTTCTGAGGTGTTGCAAATTAAATATATTCACATGGAACGATGCAACAATCTCAAATATGTTTTGGTGGTGGTGTGTGCCTTCTCCAGATGGATAGAGGCCTACCCCCTGAAAGACAACACTACTTTGTCCACTGCCAAAGTTCTTCTAAAAGAGTTCTTCCCTAGGTTTGGTTTGCCGCGCATTGTCTGGAGTGACAATGGAAGTGAATTTGTGGGCCAAATGATGAAAAAGGTGTGTGCCGGTCTTGGTATCGTCCAGAAATTCCATGCGGCGAACCATCCCCAATCAGCGGGTTTGGTAGAGTGCTATAACGGCACTCTCAAACTTAAGCTTGCAAAGGTACAGGCTAGCACAGGACTTGCCTGGCCCGATGCTTTACATTTGGCTCTCCTATCCACTAGAACAGCTGTACATTCTCGTTTGGGACTCAGCCCATACGAGGTTGTTTTTGGGCGCCCGGCTAATGTTTGGGGAGTCCCTCGCCCTAACAAGTATTCTGACATACAGTATCCAATGCTGATTGACTACTTGCATGACCTCACCACTAAATTACGTGTTCTCCACCAACAGGTTCGAGACGCTTTACCAGAGGCCTCCACAGACCCAGGTCATTCTATCCAACCGGGAGACTGGGTCTGTGTGAAAAATTTTCAGAGGACAAGGAATTTGGAACCTCGTTGGAGGGCGCCTCGACAGGTTCTTCTGGTGACACGTACAGCAGTAAAGGTCGAAGGGAAAAAGAACTGGATCCATGGCGTGCACTGCAAAAAGATGCCCTTGCCCTTGCCTTTTGATCAGTGGGTCCGTAAGGGTGTAGGTGATTTTGAAGGTGAAAGGGTCCCCCGGTTTGTACCTTTCAGTAGTGCACACCTAGATGGAACTCGGTCTGAGAAAGAAGATGACGACGTTTTACAAGAAGCCGTACCGCCACATCTCCGATTGAACACTACAGATCCACAGACACTATTTCAGGACCAAACTGTACTGAACAGAACTCGATATAATTTAAGGCCTAGACTGGTCAAGGACACCTGAGATTCTCATCTCTTTCGTGACATGTATCATCTGTCCAGGTTGCAGGGTCGTGACCTGTATAGTGGCTAGGCCCCCAGGACTTGCAGTGTCATACGACGGCTAATAATCACAGCCAAGTGAGTAAGGAAGATTGCCGTGAGCAACTATTTTAGAGGATGGATGTCAAATTGGGAAGGAATAATAAGAAGGAAGAGATGAGAAAGAAATATTGTAAATTAGTGTACAGTCAATGTGGCATAACATTGTGTGTTCTTATGTTTTCTAGTATCTTATTGGCTTGTATAGGTTGGATTGTTCATGCTATGCAGCACAAATCTGTCCCTACTTCTATTTCCTTGCCTTTTCATTCTACTATCTCCCCACATCAATTACATACGCTTCCCCAACATGAACTAATCAGGAGAACAGAATATTTTAACAATTCATTTGTCCAGTTGTTGCATCAACACCAATTGGTAGTCAACACAACCGACTGTTGGGTGTGTGGACTTATGCCTCATACCACAGACAAAGGGATGCCATATTTAGCCCTTCCATTTTCTTATGAAGGTTCCGCTTGGGCCTATTTTGTGATGTTTTCAAATGCATATCAGAACCGATTTAGACGTCCAGTTGGTTCATATGGTAGTGGGCAAGATTTTAGTCATAGTTCCCTGATAAAAGGAATAGTGGCTATGGCTAGAATTGTGGAGAATAGTAGGGTTCCTGTTGATGAGAAACGGGCATACGATGGTTGGAACGTGACTCGTTACGCTACTAGCCTTACAGATAGAGTTAAACAGGGAAAATCTCCACCAATTTGGACTGTGCCTCATCGAGGTAACTTTTTTTTACAAATGAATGGCCAGACTACTGACACTGGACAAGGAAAGAGTGTTTGTTCCCATACATACATTCACACATCTCAGAATTCACCACCGTTAGTGCCATCCCAGGGCACGTATTTTGTCTGCCACGATAGAGCCTACATGTGGCTACCGACGGATTTTTCAGGAACGTGCTATATAGCCTTTCTTCTCCCTCCTACATACACTGCTCCTTCGGGACATCACAGAAACAGATATGGCCGAGGGATTATTGATTCTAAAGACACGGCAGGACAAGAGGGAGGTGATTTCCTTAAAGGATTTCTCCCTTTTTGGGGCCCAATGGCCAACAGTAGAAACATGAGACAATTGGTTCGTGTTGTTGAGACTACCATAGATGTCACTGTGGGAGCCTTGAGTAATCTCACAGGTGAACTTCAAGCGGATCGTCTCATGACATTACAGAACCGGATTGCTCTGGATGTTATTCTTGCGGATCGTGGTGGAGTTTGTAAATTGATTGGATCTAGCTGTTGCATTTATATACCTGACGACGCCCCTACGGTATACCAAGCCCTCTCCAAATTACATGTGATCTCTGAGTCGATTCATCAGGACGAAGGAGATTGGTCTTTATTGGAATGGTTTTGGGGATTACTTGCCAAATGGGGATGGAAGGTATTAACATTCCTTGGAGTGGTTTTGGCCATCATTTTTTCCTGTTGTCTCTGTATGCAGTGTGGCCCCACCATCTGTGGTCTTTGTGCCACTATGTGTGTCCCAAGGCCTGTGCCACGGAAGACGGAGAGCATTAAAATGATGTTGCAGCAACAGCTTGATGACCTCATGGCCATTGACGTCGACTCAGATTAAAATGAGTCTGTGTGTCTTGCCCGAGTAATGGCAAAAGGAGGGTCCGAGGTAATTCAGTTTTCGTATTTAGCCACCATTTTGTGACTTTCAGTCATTTTGTGTTGCCCTCACTCAGGCAGCACGGTGAACGAGGTGTTGTTTTCCCTCGTCCTACTGCAACGTGTCAAATAACCTACTGCCTCTGTTTATAGCTGGTGTCAGGGTCTGGCCGACTCCACTAGTCCTCGTCTGGTTTGACTGATCCCTGTCTCGACTATCTGTTGGTTTGCACCATTCTTTCCTGACTTTATCTTATCCTCTGGCCTTCGCTTTCTTTACTCGTATTCTCTCATTTCACAACTGTCCTGCGGGGCATACAAATGTGTCCTGTCACCTGCAAGTCGACTTATAAACACTACCACTCATTAACTTGTGGGAAAGGGTGACAAACACAGTTGGAAGGGAGGCTTATTTGAGTTACTTAATATCTTGTTTTCACATTCTTCTCATTGGTCAACCCTGTATGCATTGGGAGTGTTCTTTGTGAATATGTGTGTTATAAAAGATTGTGCGCCATGAAGTAAAGTGGCAGTCTCCTAAGAACATACCAAGTGTACTTCTGGGACAACTGTACTTAGCTGCAGCTAATAAACCGAACCTTCTACGCCTAACGGAGTGTCCCGTGTCTCTGTTCAACAAAGCAGGTGAACTCAGGAGATTAAGGCGTACCCTGCGCCGCCAGACCCATAAGGTCTAGGTTCTTCAGGGTGGAGGGTCCTCATCTTCCTTGCCTTGGGAGTAGCTGTCCTAGTCTCCTGCTGTTTGTGCTTTCAGTGCTTGCCAGTGCTCTGAACACTGTGTGTCCAGACCATCAAACCTCCACCCTCTAACATTCACAACACCAATATGATGATAATGCTCCAACAAGAAAAAGATGGCCTTATGAACATTGACATTTCCTAAAGTTTTTGCCACTCAATGGCAAAAGGAGGGTCTGAGGAAAAGTGTTCTTCTGATTGGCCTAATTTGTACCGAGACTCCATTGTTTTTTCATTGCCATCTCGTGTCAAAACACTTCCACACGACCCATCTGGTCGTTTCTGCTGATGCCTGGGCTAATTCTAACTGACACGACAAAAACCATCTTGCAGCCTGCATTTCTGCCCAGGAACTGTTACTCACCCAACCCCCCTGTTCTTTGCAGTTCAACAGAAAGCCATGAGACACTCAAGCCCTGGGTAAATGATTTGTTTTCCATCACCAGCTCCCAGCCTAGTAAACATCCTTGACACCGTGATCAGGTTATCTGGACACTGGTCTGTCTGCTGGGCTTTGATCAGGGTGACTAAACAATGACGTGAAAGACCGGGCTTTGATCAAGCTGAGTGAACAATGACCTGCAAGACCAGCTTTGATCACACTGAGTGAACAGTGATTTGTGTACCAAGCCTTGACCAGGTCACCACCTACAAACATCGTCTGGATCTGGTTATCAACTGCAAACACTGCCCTGATTGAACAATGGACTAACAGCCAAAAGACTGGAATGAAAAAGTATAAAAGGCTTGTAAGCTGCGGAGTAAAGCAGCAGCCTCCTGTGTTTTGTCTCTGACTAGCTTGGGACTCTGTTCCATAGCCAGGGCTATTTGAATAAATCTGGGTTCCTCCTGCAGACGAAGGCTCCTGTGTCTCCTTTTACTACGTATGGGGGGTATGGAAGACTTGGGCGTTTCCCCCGTCGCCAAGACCCAGTAAGTGGGTTATTCCGGTTCTTCAGTGCCATTAGCAGAAGAAAAAAACTGAAGGTCCTAGTTGTTGCTTAACATACCTGGGCATGGAGATAGATACATAAAAATTGGAAGCTAGACTTCCGAACAAGAAAATACTGGAGATGACAAGCATGTTAGAGCATGCAAGAAAGTCTTATGTAGACATTGTCTGAGGTTCAATGCTTATTGGGCCATCTAAATTTCGCTTGCCGGGTAGTGAGGGCCGGTAGAACCTTTTGTAGATGACTTGGTTTTTCCATGACAGGTGCTAAGCTGCCCCATCACAGAATTAGGATATCTGCTAGCATGGTATCTGACTTCGAAGTGTGGCTAATGTTCCTAAGAGCTTTTAGACAAAGATTTTGTCTGGCAGATGCAACTATTTTCAGATGCTTCTGGCGCAAACGCATTTGGTTTATATTTGGACTGGAAATTGTGCGCGAAACAGTGGCCAGATAAATGGGCTTCAGAAAAGAAAAGCATTACATTCCTTGAATTTTTTCTATTAATAGTTGCATTGGCAGTTTGGGGGAAGAATCTAGTGAACAGGACAGTGTTGTTTCATGTAGATAACAGAACAGTAGTGGATTTGGTAAATGGTCAGAGGGACAAAGACAAACAATTATTGAAGCTTTTACAAAGATTCATGTTGGGCTGCTTAATGTTTAACATAGTGTTCAAGGTAAAACATATACCGGGAGCTGACAATAACATTGCAGATGCGCTATCTCGTTTTCAGTGGCAGAGATTCCGTAATTTGGCGCCCGGAGCGGATCTGCAGAAGACTCAGGTGCCCAACGAGGCATGGGATTTAGCATACTGAAAGCTCAGCAACTTATTGAAAAATTTCTGGCAAAAAGCACCAAATTGTCCTACAGTAGAGCATGGCTAGAGTTCCTAGATTCAGGCACCTCTTATAGAGCTAATACCAATGAAGGGTTGAAGAAACGTAGGGATGACATAATTAGGCTAATCATGATCAACGTAGGAAAGAATTTTACTTCCACAACAGTAGCAGGAAAATTAGCAGGCGTGTCCTTTTATGGGAAGTTCTTTTGGGGATATGAACCATCAGCGGGGGAAATGGGTAGGAGAATACTTTAAGGTTGGGCAAAAAAAAAAAGAGAGGACAATTTAAATGAGAGCCAATCTCTCTAAAACTTTTATTTAACATAACAAAAGGTTTGCAATTGATTTGTTTCTCTGAATTTGAATATCGTTTATTCAAGCTATGCGTGATCTGGCTCTTTTTTGGTGCTTTCAGAATATCTGAATTGTTAGGCAAAGCAGAAAAATGATGACCTCAAAGTTAAAAATGTTTCTCTTGTTAAAAATGTCATAGGTATTTTTCTCGGAAGTTCCAAAACGGACCAAGTTGGTAAGGGTTCCAAAATAATTGTTCAAAGAATAAGAGGACAATTATGCCCTATAAAAGCTTGGTTAGAATTTATTGAGGTGGGAGGCACTGCTTTTCAATTTGTATTCAGGCATCAAGATGGCTCCCCTCTCAAGGCTCCCCAATTACTGTCAATTCTGAGAAAGACTCTAAAGAGTTTGGGTGAAAACCCATTCAACTTTGGTACCCACTCTTTTAGAATCGGTGTGGCTTCAGAAGCCGCCAGGTAGGGGTTTCACCCAGCGATGTAAAGAAACTGTGGCGTTGGTCTTCAGACAGTTGCCTAAGATACATTAGAGATTTAGATACTGAAGTACACGAACAAGCATATTAATTGTTATTTCTTTTCAGGTTTCACAGTGGGTTTCAGATTGTTGCAAAAGCACATATGGATAGTTGGACATTCATTCGTAAAGTGGGCTGCAAAGCAAGCAGAGAAGAGACATTTTGGAAAGAATTTGTGTTTTCGTTCGGATGAGGTTCTGTTGTTTGGTTGGGGAAAAGTGGCATGAAGTGGGACAGTTAATGCGTTTGATGAGTGAAATGTCTTTTAACAATAAATCTGAAGTTGTATTGAATCTCCTGGGGGAAAATGAGTTGGTGCCGCTATCGGGTCTGGGGTTGCTCATAGAAATAAAGGCTGGTTTGGAACTATTAGCAAAAATTTGGGCCAACTAAAAAATCATTTTGACAGCACTGATGCCACGCAAAGTCTGTAGGGGGTGGAGAGATTCACTGCGGTAGAAAGAGCGAGGAGAAAAGTGAACAGGGATTTACACCGCTTTTGTTCAATTAATGGCTTTTATTGGTTGGCCCATAGTGATATTACAAAAGAGAACTATCAATTTTTTCTTCACAATGGGGTGCATCTTTCTTTTATTGGCAATGAGATTTACATTCAGAATATAAAAGAAATTATTACAAAAATCTTTCAATTAAAAGCCTGGTGTTAACGATAAGCTGTTTGGCAAAAGCTTCATTATTTTGTAGTCAACTTCTCCTATCTCCCCCCAACTTTTTTCTATTCTCTCATTCCTCCCCCCGTCCCCGCCATTAGCCCCCCCCCCCACTAAGCAAAATATTTTCGTTGTTCAAAGTTCTTTACCGGCTAATTGCCTTATTATGCGAAAGTTGAGAATATCCTGTTTATCTAAAACAAATCAAGTTTTTCACCTGTTTGGCGACAGTGTACATTTTTTATATAACAACAAAGGTTTCAGAACAAAAGATATTCGTTTTTAAGTGTAAGGGGGGACAGGAAAAACTCCTGGGTTAGGGTTTTTCCTGGTTCCAGAATTGGAGGAGAGCAAGACAGAAAGGAAGGGTTGGGGGCATTCTGAATAGCTTCAGACAGAGGGAAACAGGGGAGCAAGGAATGAGTCAAGAGGTAGGCAGGAGACGTAGATAGGGGTTGGGGATGAGGATTAGTCAGAACAATATTGGGGAAGTTTGTTTTGGGGAATTGTTTACGGGCAGGATGGTGATAGATTTGAATATGTATTAGTGAGGTCTGTTTTGCATATATGTATTAAATGAAAATGCTTACCTGTCCAATAAAGCAGCCTTTTACCCCATTTTGGCCTGTGGATGTGCTTACTGCCCGATGCCCAGGAGTGAAGGTTTGGGGCTTAGGTCCAGGGAAGTAGGGCCCCTGAGACTGTGAAGACTGTCCAGCATCTGGCTACATTCAGAAAGAATCTGACCTTAGATTTAGAACCAGCTGCAGCTTCCTGTCAGCTGTCTTCGCCCTGCAGTTGTGGATTATCTGAATGTACCACTGGATAGTGCCACACTGTATATGGTTATACTGTGAAAGTTTATATGACTGCTTTCCTGTAATTCAAAAAAGAAATAAAATGAAAACGTACTAAAAAAAATCAAACATCTCGAGGAGTTGTCCTTCAAATCTACAACAGTCGTAAATTTTAGGAGTACTCTTCTTGCTCAATATGTACACAGACAGATTTTCAAATCCCCATGAATATGTGGGGTCCAAATATACGTTTTTATATAATTTTTTTTGTTTTTCATCAGGTTTGCCACAGGCGTCATTAAAGAAAAATCCTTTTCATCTAGGTTTGCAGTTCATGCAAACGTACAACACTTGGGTGCCGATTAGGATCCTGGAGAAACCGGGTAGGAACCGTCAGTCGGAGCGTATTCTCCGTCCGACTCGTACCCGGTTGCAAAACTTTACAAACATGCAAGTACGATTCGCACGGAAACACTATTTCCGTACGAGTCGTACAAAACACCAACCGAGGAAAATAAACATACAAATGACATCCGGAAAAGCGCCGACGTGACGTCGGGATGCATGCAGCCTGCGTTCCACGAACCAGGAAGTACGATTCGCACCGACGTCATCCCGCGCGGAGAATATTTTCCGGCAGCCAAAAACTGCCGGGAAACAGGACGACGCGCACAAGGAGCACCTGTACGCGACGGACAGACATGGACCCGAACCTACGTGTCATCCCGGCCCTCATAGCAGTCGACCTCCTCTACAGGTACCGACGCAGACGCCGCAGAAGGTCAGAACAACACCCAGGGGCAAAGGAGGGGGGGCAGGGGCAGGACACAAAACCCCCACCCAAGTCACACAGCACACATGCCCTGGACATACCTGACCTCCAGGCCCTGGTCACTTCGAGGGGGTGGGGGCGTGTCCAGCAACGCCAGCGTCCGCCACAACGGAAGTGGGCGACGACGTGAACCGGCAACACAACAATACAGGTACGTACCGTACCCACGCCTTAAGAGCGTGGGTACGAGTCGTACCAAGCCCACACCCACGTCACCCCAACAATGGCGGTACGGCCCGTACCCATGTGCCAAAGGCCTGGGTACGGGCCGCACAAGCATTCCACAGCGTGGGCATGGGTGCGTACGGACCATACCCCCACCCGCGTATGTATGGAGCGTACCCCCACCCCAACAGTGTACATATGGAGCGTACCCCCACCTGTGTATGTACGGACCGTAACCCCACCCCAACAGTGTATGTACGGATCGTACCCCCACCCCAACATGTATGTAAGGACCATACCCCCACCCGTGTATGTACGGACTGTACCCCCACCCACGTATGTATGGAGCGTACCCCCACCCCAACAGTGTATGTACGGCCCGTACCCTCACCCGCGTATGTATGGAGCGTACCCCCACCTCAACAGTGTATGTACGGACCGTACCCCCACCCGTGTATGTATGGAGCGTACCCCCACCCCAACAGTGTATGTACGGACCGTACCCACACCCGCATACGTATGGAGCGTACCCCCACCCCAACAGTGTATGTACGGACCGTACCCCCACCTGTGTATGAATGGACCGTACCCAGACCCGCATATGTATGGAGCGTACCCCCACCCCAACAGTGTATGTATGGACCGTACCCCCACCCGCGTATGTATGGAGCGTACCCCCTCCCCAACAGTGTACATATGGAGTGCACCCCCACCCATGTATGTACAGACCGTACCCCCACCCGCGTATGTATGGAGCGTACCCCCACCCCAACAGTGTATGTATGGAGCGTACATGCCAAGACGCAGGAGGGGTGGGTGCAGAGTCCTCCCAGCAGTGCCCAGACGCAGGAGGGGTGGGTGCAGAGTCCTCCCGGCAGTGCCCAGACGCAGGAGGGGTGGGTGTAGAGTCCTCCCAGCAGTGCCCAGACACAGGAGGGGTGGGTGTAGAGTCCTCCCAGCAGTGCCCGGACACAGGAGGGGAGGGGGCCTATCACTCCCAGCAGTGCCCAGACACAGGAGGGGTGGGTGTAGAGTCCTCCCAGCAGTGCCCAGACACAGGAGGGGTGGGGGCCTATCACTCCCAGCAGTGCCCAGACACAGGAGGGGTGGGTGTAGAGTTCTCCCAACAGTGCCCAGACACAGGAGGGGTGGGTGTAGAGTCCTCCCAGCAGTGCCCAGACACAGGAGGGGTGGGTGTAGAGTCCTCCCAGCAGTGCCCAGACACAGGAGGGGTGGGTGTAGAGTCCTCCCAGCAGTGCCCAGACGCAGGAGGGGTGGGTGTAGAGTTCTCCCAGCAGTGCCCAGACGCAGGAGGGGTGGGTGTAGAGTCCTCCCAGCAGTGCCCAGACACAGGAGGGGTGGGGGCCTATCACTCCCAGCAGTGCCCAGACACAGGAGGGGTGGGTGTAGAGTCCTCCCAGCAGTGCCCAGACACAGGAGGGTGGGCATAGAGTCCTCCCAGCAGTGCCCAGGCACAGGAGGGGTGGGGGCCTATCACTCCCAGCAGTGCCCAGACACAGGAGGGGTGGGTGTAGAGTCCTCCCAGCAGTGCCCAGACACAGGAGGGGTGGGTGCAGAGTCCTCCCAGCAGTGCCCATGGAACGCAAAGGGTGGAGTACCCACAGATACAATGCCCACAAATGTCAGTCAGGTGCACAAAGACCCTGCAGTACATGTACCACACGTGTGCGAGGCTGGGAGTACACACATGCATAGCGCCTAAAAGAGAACATGTCCACATGAAGTCTTGTCAACAGTCTACATACACAAGTACAGTGACCACCAAGGATGCCATGAATGATGCAGGTGGAGACATCGCTCAGCATGCATGTGCAAAGTTGAAGGAGTCCGTCACACCCCCAGCTGATGTAGAAACAGCTCAGCACCACATAGTGGAAACACCCTGCAGGGAAGATGTCAGGTTACACAGAGGAAGGAACACACCTTGGGACGATGTCACCATGCAGTAACTGCTCACATGAACAAAGTTATTTAGCCAACAGCTTGTGATGGCACACAGATACCAGGGTCCACCCTATGACCAGCACAAGACTACATTTCCCACACACCCAACACATTATCACCACCCAAAATCATGGAGCAGGTCCACCAACAGCAATACCAGATAAACAGTAGTGTTCAAAGGAAAAAACAAATTGCTTTATTCAGCAGGATGTAAGTGATAATCATCATAAATGTCAAAATATACAAGGCCCATAGGGCAGTCCATGACTCCAATCCGGATGGGGGACACAGTGGTACGTGTGTCCCCTAGATTGCCTGCACATTCAGACTCCTTTGTCTTCCACAGGGGGGAGGCATCATGTTGAGGGGAAGGACCAGGCACCACAGGGACAGGAAGGGCAAGGGGAGGTGTTGTGGGTGCAGGGACGGACGACTCCAGCACAGGGGGTGGGGCAGTGCCAAAGGTGGATTCAAGCACGGCGCTGCACACTACTGCCAGGTCGCTCAGCGTCTCCCCTGCACCCGAAGGAACCACAGGCCCCAAGGAGGGGGGGGTCACAGGGATGGGTCGCAGCGCTACTGGGGGGGATGTGGACAGGGGGGGACTCAACTCTCCTGCCGGTGTCCTGCCTCCACTGCTTGCGGGGTGGTGCCACACTGGGGCTGATGGACAGACTGGGCAGGACTGACCCTGTGTCCGACTCTTGGCCAGGAGAGCTGAGGGGAGTGGATTTGGAGGGTGGTGGTAGCCGTGAGGAATGTGGACTCCCACTCTGGCTGCGTGTCTTCCGTTTCCCCCCCGACCCAGTGGGTGTGCCTACTTCACCCTGTGTGTGCGTGCCAGGAAGTGTGCGCTTTGCCTTCCCTGCTGGTGTGGTGCCTGTGTCTGGTGGGGTGTGTGCATGCTGACGTCTGGGTGTACGTGGGACAGGCATGGGAGTGGGAAGTGTGGATGGGGCATGGGTAGGGGGTGGGACAAAGTGCTGCAGGAGACCCACTGCTGCAGACAGTGTCGAGTCAATAGACCTCAGCAAGTTGCGTAGGTCAGCCTGCGATGCTGAAATGCCCTCCAAGTATGCCTCCATGTTGGTGAGCACTTGGCTGTGGCCATGGAGGACATTAAGCATCGCAGCCTGACCAACCTGCAACTGCCACAGGATGTCCACAGACTCGGCATTGGCGGCAGCAGTGGATACAGGGGCAGGGGGTGCGGTGCCTGGCTGGAAGGAGACACGAAGGGACACGAGCAAGTGGGAGGCCAGTGATGGCAATGGAGGGGGCGGGGAGAGATGTTGTGCTGCTGTCAGCTGTTGGAGCAGCCTCCGCCCCCTCGGAGTGCTCAGCCTCGGACCCGTCAGCTTCATTATCTGTGGTGGCAGTGGACAGGTCCTCCGGCTCACTCCCCTCGGCGTCAGTTCCACTCGATGTGCCAGCTAAGGTGTCACTGCTGGCACTGGTGCCCTGTCCCTCTGCACGGTCCGTGCCGGTGTCTGCATCCGTGTCCCCCGACGATGCTGTGGGCAAGGTGAATAAACAGGAATTAATCAGACACCTGTATACATATGTCACATGAGTCAAATCTACATAGGTTACAGTGCATAGCCTGAAATGACAGATGAGTAACATCTACAATACAAGGTACATATATAGGCCCTGCAACACACAGTTGGTTCACCCACCATGCCACTGAGAAACTATGGAGAGCATGACACATTTGCAAATGACATGATATGGATTTGGACAGAGGAGCCAGGCTCTGGGGCCAATCCAGCACTGCATCTGCACCACACAGCGTTGCCGTAACTAGGGATGAGCAGGGACCATCTCCATGAACTTGAGGCACATGCTGCAAAGGTAAAACTTAAAGACATGCCCAACATGAATGGGACACTGCACCTTGAGTGTATGTCCAGACAAACATCACACACTGGCCAGACCGAGCAATGAGATTTCAGGTGTCGACATGTAGGCCTTGCCCGCACCAACCACCCCCTACATGAGACAATTTGATGAGACACAGGAAGCACTTGCATCTCTTAGTCTGGGAGAAATACACATGGGCTGCCAGAAACCCATATTGGACCCAAAATACCCCATGTGCGCCTGTACAACGATCTCATTTACAAATGGCCATCATCAGTAATTGTAACAAGACACACAGGCACTGGCCACCGTGAGTATGAACGAGGAAAATTAGGTCAGGCTGTACAGTGGACACTTGTAGAACACGTAACGTAAATATACATGGTGCCAGGGGACAATGGCACAGAGCACATCCTATGCTGTAGACACTGAGAGTGTCCACATATTGTGATGACACACATGATACCTAGCAAAATATGCCCCAGGGGACACTAGTGGCCACAATATTCCATGGTCCTGAATGGCAATGACTGCAACACAGGCCACCATCCCTGCACTCTTCGTATCGCACACTCATGCACATCATGTCACAGGCCACAACATAGGACATGCTTGCTGTAAGGCATTACACTTCAGAGACATACTCCTATGCCATGGACCCCACAAGTACTGAACTGGACAGGGCACAGGCAAGGTCCCAAAACCTGTCACACACCACCCCCACACATGATGCTGCAAGCATTGGTCACGTGGATAAACTGCAAGCCCAGATGACCTTGTGAAAGAGTGACGACACACAGACCAGGGAACACATGGCAAGGAGGGGAAGGGAGGAAGGACAGCACCGCTATACTGTGGCTGACAGGACCTGCACCACACATTTAAACACTGGCAGTGTATTCATGCAACTGCGCACTTACAAATGCTGGTGACACACACAAAACACACATGTACCTACCCCCTTCCTGCTGCTGCTTCTCCTGTAAGCGCCTGTCCATGTCTGGAAAGACCACCACCAGCACACGCTTGTGGATGTGGGTCAGACGGCGATGCCCATGGTTCTTAGGGCCCACAGGTGAGTCACCCAGCAGGAACCGTGCGATCCTCCGCGTCCAGCACCGGATATCCTGCCAGCGTTTTCTCACCTGGGCCAGGCGCCGCTTGCGACCCTCCGTCCTCCTCACGGCACTGACGGCGTCCCTCCAGATCTGCTCCTTGGCAGAGGCGCCTACCTGTGGGGTTGAAAAAGTGAGACTACATCAATACACCTGCCACATGTCACAGAGACACACATTAGAACTATTTTTCTGGTTTCAACAAGGCATAGTATGCAGCCAAAGCATTGCACCTTTGTCATAGGGACTTTTTTCTCTGTGTAAGGGCAAATGCACCACGTGCCATTGAAAGTACACAGGTGGCATGAGGGGGACGACACAATAAATGATCCAGACTCACACTGTGCATCAGAAGGTACACCAGGATTATGTGCAGCACCTCAAAGCAGTCACATGCCACAGGCCACTGACGCTACCTCAGCAGAGTACACAGACACACACAGGCACAGGACATTCACCTGCCATTGCCAAATGCAGCTACAAACCTCACTCTGCACATGAGCCACTAGACTGGGGGGCTCACAGGTGTGGGGCTGTCTCTGCACGTCAGACATACAGCACTGCTCCCTGCTCACATCAGATGGGCAGGGTATATCCATCCCTCATGCAGCTGGGGTGCTACACTCCACATATGCACCCACCCACATGACAGGGGACTTACACACACACCGATGTCCAGGGTACGAACACATCATGTGGACACTCTCAGCACAGGTACACTGAACAAACACACATCTGTGGGTACAGTCACCTGTCACACTGGGCTGACCACAGAATCACATGAGGACTGTAGAAGCAACATTCCCAGGAGGATTAGACAGGCAGAATGTGGCATGCACCATGCAGTGATTGTCACAGTAAACACAATGCAAGTGAGGATGGCAGACATGCACCACAGCATGCTCTGGCTGGGAGACATCAGGCATTCCTCCCCCTGGGACCCACTCTACAGTACAATGCATGTGTGTCACACCTGGACACAATGTCAGAAGTCCCAGTCACAAAAAAGGGACACAGTCTGTGCTAGTGGACTCAGCACTCACCTGAAACCCTGGTCGCCCATACAGCATGGGGTACTGTGGGAGGATCACATCCAGCAATGCCAGATTCTCCTCCAGGGTGAAAGGCTGGGCCCTCTCCACAGACCTTGACATGGTGCCAGGGAATCACGAGCAGCAGCAGTGTTGTAGAATCAAAAGATGTGCAGGCAAGTGCTCTCTCATGGGACCTGGCTGCCTTATATCTGCCTTGCTAGCCTGTTTCATGCACAGGAGTACAGAGTGATTGGTCACTCACATTTGCATCCTATGTTTCCTCCAATCCCTTTAAACCTAGCACAGTCAGTGGCTTTGCTCTTTTTTTTTCTTGAGCATGATGTAAACTCCACAACCACTTTGCAACAAAGTAGATTCATTCAAACCGACTTTTGCTGGGCACCTGCTGAAAAAAATTCAAACTTTAAACTTGGTCTCCATGACAATCAGCATGCATGTAGGGCTTTATACTTGTCCCTCATGTGTCCCCTATGTAATTTGGAGATTCACACACAGGTACGGTGCGTTCCGGGGCCCTAGGGCACCCCAAATGCATAGCAACGGCCCATACACGCGTGTGTACGGTCCGTATCACTATGGGTACGCATACGCGAGCACACCCATAGTGATAGTGAGCGTACAGGCGTGTGTACGGTCCGTATCACTATGGGTGTGCTCGCGTATGCGTACCCATAGTGATACGGACCGTACACACGCGTGTACGCTCACTATCACTATGGGTGTGCTCGCGTATGCGTACCCATAGTGATACGGACCGTACACACGCCTGTACGCTCACTATCACCATGGGTGTGCTCGCGTATGCGTACCCATAGTGATACGGACCGTACACACGCCTGTACGCTCACTATCACTATGGGTGTGCTCGCGTATGCGTACCCATAGTGATACGGACCGTACACACGCCTGTATGCTCACTATCACCATGGGTGTGCTCGCGTATGCGTACCCATAGTGATACGGACCGTACACACGCCTGTACGCTCACTATCACTACGGGTAGGCCTACGGCAGCACTCCCATAGTGATAGGGAACGTACACACGCCCTCAGAGCGAATGTACGGTGCCTTACACACATAACAGTGGTGACAGGCAGCACACAGAAAGGAATTGAGCTGACATACTTGTCCAAGGATGGACATCAAGGCATTGTCTGTGCAGTACTACATGTGTGGGGCACAGGTGTGAAAGGCTGTGATGTGGCACATTACTCCTGAGTTGTGAAGGCAATAGATGTATGATGAGATGTGTACAGATGTTATGTGTGACGGTGCACTATGTGCCAGACATGCCCTTCACTCCTTTGACATGTGTGCATGTCGTACAGCACACTTGAGATGAGCGTCACTGGCATGGCACAGTCAACAACACACGCAAGTGTCCCCTAATGCCCGCTACAGGGGTTGCCACACCTGACATGTGACTACCCACGTTGCATGATGTGACTATGTCATGTATGTGTGGTGAGTTCACATTAGCTTGATGTTGGTGTTCCCTCAAAAGCATCTGCTGTTGCTGCAACCAACATGTGTGTAGATGGCCATGGCACACTGTTACGCACACCAGGCCACATGTGGTATCGGCTGTAAGGTGTGTATGTATGCATGGGACACGGAGTAGCGTAACAAGGACCTGTCTGCATCCTCTCAATGTATGTGTGGTCAGTCATGACATGTACACCTTCATGGCAAGGTGTGTGGGCTGTCCTAGTGTAATGTCATGTGACCTGTGGCTCTAGTGTTCCGTTACCTGTCTCTGCAATCAACATCCTACTTCTGCTGATATGTTGATGTATGTCACTCCTGTATTGCGTCTGGCTGTTCACTTACACTGGGACACAGCTAGTCCCATGCCATGGGATGTGGAGGTTCACAATCTCCGTGTGTAGCTGGGTCTTGGTAGGAGTGTCACCTGGCAGCCATACGTGTCCAGGGCATGTAGCACATACCTGACTCCGTATGTAGCATATGTGTATTGACAGATTAACATGTGCTCAGTACATATAAATTGTTGTTGTAGTGCACTCACTTCCAAATTACTGCAGAGCGCCGCCTCTTCCCCGACCAATTCCGGACTTGGCTGACATGCGGGAGAATGACTGTATACGCTGCTACCGCTTCCCCCAACCGTTGATTGAGGAGTTGACGGCAAGGCTGGCACCACACCTGCAACCGCTGCACAGGTATCCTACGGCACTGACACCCAAGCTGAAGGTAATGGCAGCCCTACATTTTCTTGCCACGGGTACCTTTCAATATACCATAGCTCATGTTGGTGGCATGTCCCAGAGCATGTTCAGCCGTGTGCTGCATGATTTTTTAGAGGCCATGTTGCTTCACCTGGATGAGTTCATCCATTTCCCAACTCCTGAACAGTTGACTGGTGTCAAGCGTGGTTTCTATGCCCTGGGAGGGATGCCCCATGTCATTGGGTCCATAGATGGGACACATGTGGCTTTGGTACCACCACAGGCACAGGAGGTAGCGTACAGGAATCCCAAGCACTACCACTCCAGCAATGCCCTTGTGGTGTGTCTGTCCAACATGGTGATTTCACATGTCTGTGCTCGTTTTCCAGGATCAGCACACGATGCCTACCATCACGACCGTGGAAACTGCAATACCTGGCATTAGCCGAGACTTAAGAAATCTTCGGGTTATCAAACCCTTGTCACTAAATACTGAATTACCTAACAACCCGCCCCAGGCCTGATGGCCGATTAGGGGGCGAAACACGTGTTGGCTGTGCCATCCTTTTTCTTGCAGCTACCCAAAAAAGAATAAAAAATACTTATCTCACCCGGATCTGCATGTCGTAATTGGAATTTATTCCCAAAAACTGAAACTAAAACTCTAGCCCGGACACACCGTTTCAAAATCATGAGGCGTAGCAGGGTGCCTGAAATGATGACGCAGCTGCGCAACGAACGAGCATGTGTTGTTGGTGGGTACACTCTGTCTGTCCTGTATTTTGCGTAGACTTCCAGCCCAACCGCTTCTCCTGTCCTACTTATGTCCATGTGTTTTCCATGTAGGGGACGCTGGCTATCCCAACATGCCATGGCTGATCACACCTCTCCGCAACCCCAGCACGCCGGCCCAGCTCCGCTACAACACTGCCCGTGTCTGAGTGTGCACGCATTGGTCCCCGTGTGGCATGTGTTGCGATGTGTGTGTCCATCTACATGTATGCCACGTGAGTCAGTGGTGTGTGTGGATGTGTCACTCGAGTGATGGTGCCAGTGATGAGTGTATTTCCACAGTCATAATTGTGACCTATCATGTTGTCATCCTTACATGTGTCGAGTACATGCACATGCAAGTGGATGTGCTTTTTGTGGCTGACTTCTTGTGTGTCTCTCATCCCCAGGTACTTGCGCATGCCGTCTGCTGGTTGCATTGTTGTGGCACTGCTATTCCTCATGGACACGTCATCGTGTGCTGACTCAGCGTTACACGCACGGACAAGTTTGGAAGTCTCCTTAGGGTAAGGGATGCATCAGGGGTGTATTGGGTGTGGCAGTTGTTTACGATGTGTGCACACTGCCCCTGTCGATGTTTGGTTCCTCTGCAGACATGTTGCATCACCATGGGACACATGACATGTAGCTGGATACACCTGAATAGATGATCAGACTTGTTGACAGTCATCTGTAATGGGATAGTGGATTGTGATGATGGCCTCAATGTGTGTAACACTGCCCTTGGACACATACGGTTTGCATTGGCTTGACATGGTGTGGGACTTCCACATCAGAGGATCAATGGTGTATGGCAGGCTCTCCGTGAGCAGCAGGGGGTGTTTAGCTGTTACCCGACACTTGTGTGCCAGTTCCATGGATATCAAGCATTTGTGGTGCAGAAGGGGGGTGCCAGTGTTGGACCCACATGTTACTCCACATGACCTGTGTATGTGTACTCCGAGTTGCCTCTGCATTCCGGAATACATGACTAATAAAGGTGTCTCCATGCCTCCAAGGTGCCTCTTCTCAGTCAATGCTGGTGTGTTGCCACGGTGCATATGGCATGTCTGGCATGGTTTTCACTGATAGCGGCTATGTGTCTATGTGTAGAGAAGCAAGATGCAAGCTGTTTGTCTGGGATTAGACTCTGTATTGTGCATGATGTCCATGACTGTGTGGGTATTGTGACATGTGCCATACCCATGCATCCAACGTTGGCCAGGCCACCATTCTCTGCATCCACCTGACTCAAGCTTGCAGGACATGGTTCTGCCACCTGTCTACACATACCTGTGGGCCCCCCAGGACACTCCACATGATCCCTGACCTCTGCGCATGACTGTTGCTGTACTCAATATGTCTGTCGGCACGGTTGTGCGGCCACCCCCTCAGCTGGTTGGGCCCATCACGGGTGTGTATGGTGCTCCATGTCTGTCTTGCCTAATACATTGTGACCCATGTGTGTCCTGTGCCAGACTCAGGCCCCAGGGTAAGGATGGTTGAAGTCATATGAGAACTCAGGCTTGGTTAGACTTTACAAGACACATGTAAGGTAATAATGCAAAATGTAGGCATCATCTCTTGATCGTGTAAGTTTTTATTTGTGTTGGGGTACGTGTTGGGGGGGGTATGACAAGAGGGGCTTTCCGGGTGTGTGGAATCCAAAGTTCACTGGGGGAGTTGGCGTCCTTGCCTTTGGAAATCATCAGAGTCCATGCCACAGTCTTTGTTAACATTGGTCAGACAGTGACCAGCAAGTCCATGTGGCAGAGAATGTCATTTGCTGATGTGCTGCTGTTGGGCCAGTGGGCCAGGTGCCAGGCCAGGTTTCCTGGGAGATGGTGCTATTGTGCCGACCCTCACGGTCTTTTCCGTGGATGACCCGCCCTCCTGCGGGATCCCTCAGAAGCAGGCTGTGACGATGCTTGGGATGCTCCGTCGGATCTATCCTCCTCCTCCTGATCCCTCCCTGTGGGTGGTGATGTTCTTCGCCTGGTGGCACAGGGAGGGTTGCCCATGTTGTCGGCTATCCGACGGAGTGAACGGTTAATTCCCGTGAGCACCGTCACGAGCTCAGCCTGTCTGTCCTCCATCCGTCCTTGGTGTCGCAGTTGACAGGCATGTTGCTCCGCATGTTGCTGGGCCTGCTGGGTCTTGATCTCCTCGAGGGTCCCCTTCATCTCGTTGAGGGTGGACACAACCTGGCTCATGCCCGTGGTGTCCTGCCGGTATGTGTCCAGGATGTTTCTTACATGGGAATATACCGGTTCCGCAGCCAACTGGTCAGGCTCGAACCTCCGCCGTCCTCCACTCCCACCACCCCTGCCCACTTGCACCTGGCCTGCCCTTGTGGGCACATCGGGTCTCCGGGACCCCTGAGGGGTGGCATTTGCGTTGTCGCCTGCCTCCTCCTGGGTGCCCGGTACATTTTCGCGTTCCGCGGAGAGCGCGAAAATGTCAAAAATTCCGGTTTCCGCAGCTTGGCGATAATTTGTTTCTTGCTCGCGCTGTAAAATAATACATTCTCGCGCGCGCGCGATCGCCTTACCTGAATCCCTGCGTTCGCCGACAAGTTTTCTTGATCCGGTCGCGTTCTCCATGAGATGTTGTATTGTTTTTAGCCATTTGCGCTGTCTCGCGACAGTTCGCGCCCGCAGTGACGTCATGCGTTGCGCGATCACGTCTTTCTTCTCGCGATCATGCACCGCGAGACAACTCAAAACAAGATGGCCGCGCCCGCAAGCAACCACTTGGGTAAGTTGGCGACCCGCAACCATGCAGAAAATCTCACGAACATGCCGGAAAAAAACTTCCGCATCTTCGCGATATTTCCGCTTGTTTGCGATAATTTTAAACATTTTCGCGATAATTTGCGAAAGTTAATTTCGCAAATTCCGCCCACCCCTAATCATCATCCCGCAGAGCCAGGTCCTGTGAGTCTTCCCTCCCAGTGTTGGGGGGTGATCCACGACGTTGACCTGTGTGTGAGAGAGACAATGTTATTTTTGTTCCATGCAACATCCATGTTTCATTCGTTTCAAAGTTGTCACTTTTCCTCAGGGTATTTGGATATGTCTTGCATTCCACTCACAGTGCACTTGTGCATGGGTATGTCCCTTGGCCACAGCTTTTGAGACTTTACCTATGTGTGACACAGTCTTACTTGCTGCGTCAATTGTGACTGCAGTCAGCAGTGGAGTGAGCAGGTGTGGCGAGCCATGCATTGGTGCCTTCCGTGTTGCACTGTACGTGGGCACATGGAGTTGTTCCACACACTCATATAATGCAGGTAGCTGGTGTTGTGCTCGTGCACAGGTTGAGACATTGCCCAGTGTTTTGCCATGGAGAAGAGAGGGGGATTCAGGCACTGGCCACCCTTGTCTACATGCACGCATTCCACCTGCTGATGAGCAGACATTCCCACACCACCCAAGGCTGAGTTGGTCTCCCTGTGTATCCCTTTCTCACTCCCTCTCTGTCCCCCTCTCCCTCCCTCCCTGTGTCAGCCTCCTCCCTCTGTCCGTCTCCCTGTGTCTCCCTCCCTCTCTCTCCCCCTCTCCCTCCCTCTGTGTGTCACCCTCTGTCACCTCAGCCCAGCTTCCTAGGCACACACTGTTTGCAGATCTTTGAATGGCCCTTGGCTTGTTCATGTGAGTTTGTTTCTGATCTCCAGGCACCCATTGGGTGTAGTGTCTGTGTCTGCGCTGCTGCTGTGGTGGTGTGTGCTGCCACTCTTTCACAGTGTTGGCTGTTCATTGGCTGCTGTCATGTGCAAAAAGTGCCTTCACCCCCATGTCTTCATGCAAGGCGTCCGCCATTTGCAGGCAAGTCTTTCCTGTGTGGGGACACACTGTTTGTATGGCTGTGACCTAGGCCATATGGGCAGAGGGCATTGTTGTCTGCTTCTGAGTTGCACTATGTGATTTTTGAGGCCCACACTCCCGCCATCCGGGTTACCGTGTCTTGTGTTGGTGTTTTCTGTGGCCTGTGACTTGGCATTGTCCAACTGGGTGCATGGGGCATGGTGGCGCTAGTGGCATGTGCGTGTTTATGGAGTGTGGTTGAGTCATGCGATAGCTTTGGGGTGGTTGCGTGCATGATTGTGAGTTTGGTTGTGGATGACGTTCCCCCCATGTGAGGTGAGTTGTTTGTGTACTCACCAGGCTCTCGGAGTCCTTCTACTCCCTCCACTACCACCACCGGCAGTATGGCCATCACCTTCTCCTCCCAGGGATGGTATTGTACGCGTCTGCGGGCCGGCCCTCCTCCAGTGATGTTGGCCTGGTTGTGGTCGTCGGTCATTTTGTGGCGGACCGTCCTCCGCAGATCGTACCACCTGGCTTGGCATTCATGCCTGGTCCTTCTGGTGGACGCAACAGCATTCACAGCATCGACAATCGTCTGCCACATGGCTGTTGTTTCGGAAATGCTGGTCTGTCTGACCAATGTTCCAAAGAGGTGTGGCTCGACTCTGAGGATTTCGTCGACAAGGACCTCCAACTCTTGGCTAGTGAACTTTGGATTCTTGTTAGAGGGCATGGTGAGGGGTGTGGGTGTGGATGGTTGTGGGGGGTGTGGATGGTTGTGGGTGTGTGGGTGTGGTTGTGCAGGTGTGTGTGTGAATGTGATGAGGGGGTGTTTGTGAAGGTGGTTGTGTGAAGGTGTGCAGGTGTAAGGTGTAGTGGAGGTTGTAGTATGGTGCAGTTGTTACTCTGTGTGGTCTGGCAGCAGTGGGTCTGTTGCAAAGGATCATGGTTTGTGTGTGTTGGGCCTTTTTATTGGTCCATTGGTGGGTGTGGCTGTGTTTGAACTTTGGGTGGGTGTGTTATAAGGAGTGGTTGTGTTTTGGGCCTCTGTTTGGGAGTTTGGCAGTTGCAGGTCAGTGAATAGGTTGTATTTGTGCTTGTTGGACATGTTTTGTGGCTTTGTGCGATTCAAATGGAGTCTTCTTGTGTTGTTTTGCTTTGTCCTGGTTGTGTACGTGTGTTTTTAGCGTCTGTACGGTGCGTACATCGGCCATTTTGTTGTACAGTGCTGTCCCTGTCTCTGGCTTGGTACGACTCGTACATGCGCGATGTTGGGTGAGGGTGCTGGTGTTGGGGCCTGGGGTGCGCTCCGTACTTAGACTGGTGGGGTGTGTGTTCGCTCCGTACATACACGGGTGGGGTGGGGGTACGCTCTATACATACGTGGGTGGGGGTACGGTCCGTACATCCACTGTTGGGGTGGGGGTACGCTCCATACATACGCGGGTGAGGGTACGGTCCGTACATACACTGTTGGGGTGGAGGTACGCTCCATACATACGCGGGTAGGGGTACGGTCCGTACATACACGGGTGGGGGTACGGTCTGTACATACACTGTTGGGGTGGGGGTACGCTCCATACATACGCGGGTGGGGGTACGGTCCGTACATACACTGTTGGGGTGGTGGTACAGTCCGTATATACACGGGTGGGGTGGGGGTACGCTCCATACATACGTGGGTGGGGGTACGGTCCGTACATACACTGTTGGGGTGGGGGTACGCTCCATACATACGTGGGTGGGGGTACGGTCCATACAGACACGGGTGGGGTGGGGGTACGCTCCATACATACGCGGGTGAGGGTACGGTCCGTACATACACGGGTGGGGGTACGGTCCGTACATACACTGTTGGGGTGGTGGTACGGTCCGTACATACACTGTTGGGGTGGGGGTACGCTCCATACATACACGGGTGGGTGTACGGTCCGTACGTATGGGGGTGTACATGCACGGGTGGGGGTTCGGCGCGTACATACGAGGGCTGGGGGTGGTTGGGCGCGTACATACGGGGGCTGGGGGGTTGTTGGGCGCGTATGCGGGCACATCTCCATGGTTGCTATAGGAGTTCGGTGCGGACGGTGTTTTTTCCATCCGGTTGTAACATTGGACGCACGGGATGGATCGTACTTGTGCGGTCGGACTTCACTTTTCACATTTGTACGGTAAATCGTCTGGGGACGTGTCGGACACATTTTCCGACCCGAAGACGTGTGGGGAATTATTCCCAATGCGATTCGAATGGAGTTTTTCCCATGCGAATCGTACTTGGCAGTTTGTACGGCACTTGTACGATTCGTACGGTAAAAAGACCGGATACGAGTCGTACGGGGTATTTTTTTCCAGGATCCTAATCGGCACCTTGGTCCTGATTTAAATTTTGGCAGGTGACTTGCAATCGATTAAGGGTGTCAGGGTACCTTATGTCCAACACTGTAATGAACTACTTACTGTCTGTGCAGAATGGGGAGATGGGTGGAATCCAAGATCGTTAAGAATATATGGATCAAAGAAGAGAATTATGAGTATAGCTGCCAAAGAGTATCGTTTGAAGGAGGACACTGATGAGACCTTTTGAGATTCTAGAGGGTTCTTTATGTAGGTATAACTAGGCAACGCACTTTAGCTTTGACCAGATTCCTTTCAGGGTAGTTGAGGTACAGACCTCTATGCACTACACTTGTTGTATGGCTGTATGCTATGAAATATTCTTTCCTTGAAGGACTTCTACAGAAGTTTTACTATGCTGACAAATTTCTACTTTATTGGATCTAATCAGGGTTGCCTTTTATCATTCATTAGTGTAGTTTATTTAAGGAGAATTAGAATCCCTCGTGCATCATAGGCAGGAGCACCAAAGCTTTCAATCTAATCCCCAAACAGTGCTTCTTATACTTTCTACAGTGGCTACTGAATTCCTAATTTGCGTTCTATTATTGAGGATGAACTTTGGCTTTCCATTAGAAATCCTGTATTTTTATACTGTGTTTCTGAGACCGACTGATATTATTTTGGCTCTGAATTTGTAATCAATCACTACTTAATCCCACTTATTGTCTGTTAGCTTTACTTTGTGACTAAATGGGCTGCACTGTAGTTGTAAATTGAATGTGATCCTATCTCCTTTTGTTCCACAGGCCCCGCAGAAAATTACATATCAGGGGATAGGAAAGGGGACCCAATTCTTATGTGTTGTCAGTCCACTCGACTCTAAATAGATCAGACAGATCGAGGTTTGGCGGACAGGTTACTCCGCCACGTTTGTCTCATAATACCCTCTCCACCAAACTCTAAATTGGCGCCAGAAGCTTATTACAAACATTATTACACAACAGGCTTCCTCATCCTCCATACTCTCCAATTCAATATAATCAGTGATGCAGTGGTGAATATTCATTATTTCGTCCTGTAACAATAGAAATGGAATACATTCAGGAGTTCATATAAGGCATTTCCTCTCCTTGCCAATGGTAATAAATCATCTGCATATATAGGACTGAGCTTCATTTGAATATTCTCCTTTGAGTTGTCTGCCCCTGTATTCAATAAGTGGCCATAATGTCTCTACATAAGGGCCCTAATTGCGAGTTGAGCAGAGTGGTATCCTGGGGTGGAATTCAGCTCCACCTAACTATGAGCCACCCAGTGTACCAGCATCAGGTTTTCCAGGTGGGGGGAAACTAGTGCCAGGGTTCGCAGAGAGAAAATGTATTCTGTAAGATTGCATGAAGCTTGAACTGCATGCACAAGCTAATCCCCTACTCCCCGTAACCCTTTGTTGTAACATGGGAAAAAATAGGATGCTCCTCCCTGCAAGCTCACACACTTTTTGTGCCCTGACACCTTCCTTACCACGGAATCTGGCCCTTAATCGTACCCTTCCGCTCCATTTAAATAAGAATTCAAATCCATACGGAAAAGGGAATACCATGTTCTGAAAAAACTGACTCCACATATTTTTTTATGTTCTAAATGGATTTAGCTCGCATTATGTGGATTTAGCAGCAAATATAAGTCAGAAATCTTTAATTCCATCAAACAGGTACTTTCACAGCTAAATCTTATTGGTAAGCAGTTAGTGCAGCTCCCCTCCCTGAGCCTCTAACGGCCCAGGGACCCCATTCCTCAGGGCCAGGAGTTCAATTAAGGGAAGTGGGCATACTGCCCCCCAAGACAATTGTGGCCCTAGGGACACCATTCCTGGGGACCCGCTACATTAAGGAGAGTGAGGCATGTGGCCTTCCTCCCCAAGCCCCTAAGCTGCCCCAGGGACCCCATCCCCTGGAGCTAATGTGAATAAGCAAGGTGAGGGACCATGCAGCACCCCTCTTCCCGAGCCTTAATAGGCCCTGGTGACCCCAAACCACAAGGTCAAATGTAACCTAAATGGGAGGGGGGCTACATAGTCCCCCTCCCTGAGCCTAAAAATCCAATTGCTGTGTCCTGGCGAGCCCAACCCCGGACACAGTAGTTTCCCTGCCTGAAAGTACATGGGCAGAGAAACAGATACTTGCTCCTGCCAGAAGGGAGGTAGCATACATGCCCTCCTTGCCAACAGGAACACAGTCCGGGTAAGTATTTCAGCTCCCACCTGACAGGAGATTTAAAAATGCTCCTACCGCGTGACAGCAGACTTTTGTTTCTCTACTTACACTCCTGCGGGCAGGAAAATACACATTTATCCTGCCTGGTGGGACCAAGCACAAGACAACTGCTCCTACCAGGTGGGAGCAATGCCAGCTCCTGCAACATATGGGGAGCCAGCTGGGGCCGTAGTGGGCCCTGCTACTCCCCCTGTGGTCCTCAACCTGTGGTTTGGTGGGTGTCCTAGGTGGTCATCAAGGCACCCATCTAAAAAAAAAAAATAAAGGCTGTGGAGGATGGTTTACCCACGGCCACAGGAGGCTCAGGATAGGGGATGCATGAAAGGAATTTGGCCCCTTGAATGACGTCCCCAGGTCATATAAAGGATCGGGGAAGGGTCCACAGGCCCCTCTCCCCTTTAAGTTAACTGGACCCCCAGGTGATGGGGTCCTCTGGTCTACAAGGCATGGGGAAGGGGTGCACATACCCCTCTGCTTTTTTAAAGAAAATCAGCCTCAGGGATGGGGTTCCCGGCCTACAGTGGTTTGGGTATTGGGATGCAAGCCCATCCCCTTCAAATTAACTGCATTCCTGGGGGAAGGGGTCTCTGGGGCCTGATAAGGCTCAAGAAGGGGAGGAACAGCTCCCCCCTTTAAGATACCTGCAGGCTCGGAAGATGTGGTTCACGGGGCCTAAGAAGACTTGGGGAGGGCAGCTGCACTGTCCCTCCCCATTTTGAAGGAATTAAGTTCTGGCAGATGGGTTCACCTTGAACTTTTAAGGCTTTGAGTAGGGTGCCAGGGTTTCCCTTCCATTAGCATATATGTTTTGACCCCGGGAATATGGACTCCAGAGGCACTAGTAGCTCTAAGAAAGGGGCTGTGCACTCCCTTACCCTTAATTAAAAAACAGGCACCAGTTGATGGGTTCCCCCGGGCCTGAAGTGGCCAGAGGAACGTTCCTCGCATGCCCCCTACCTTCTAAAGAAAAAGTCCAGGGAAATGGGGTCCCTAGTTCCTGAAGTGGCTTGGAGGGTGGGTGTGCCAATGGTTTGGACGCAGAGCCTATTTGCAGGCCACGTTCTGCAACCACCTCCAAGCTGTGCATGGCCAAAGGCCATGCGCAGCATGGGTTTGGTTGTTTACAAAGGGTGACGAGATTGGTGCAAGGGAGGAGAGTTGGCTTTATGCATGGTAATAAAATAATTCTTTGCGTTAAATAAACCATAGGAATTCAATGAAAAACATTAAAGGTTAATGTAACTCCTAGGTTAGCTGAAAATTTCAGTGCCAACATAACAATCTAAACTAAAAACAAACACTGAAATTTACCAGGTATAGGTATAGTTTAAGCCTGGGCAAAGCACTACGCCACACTCACGTAGTTAGCGAAGTTTGCGCTACTTCGCACTACGCAAATTGCACGTAGCACAATTCAAACACACATAGCGTAGCATTGCATAGTGCAGCTGTCATTTTTTGCTTGCTCGCGGTCCTCAACTTCAAGTTGGCGACCGCGAGCAAGCAAAATGACATTCCGGCGAGACTTTTTCCTCATTCGCGATCAGCAACATCAAGTTGGCGATCGCGAGCATGGAAAATAAACCTCCCGGCGAGATTCTCAACACGGGGAGGTCATGTTTCTGATTGCGAGTGGTCGTGTGTGCTCGCGACCGCTCGTGTTGAGAAACTACTAGTCCGCGTTGAGAAAGCTGCCGCTCGAGTAAATATCTACTCGAGCGGCAGAAAACTACAGCTCGCACTGTGCAAGATGCCGTTTTCATTGATTGCACAGTGCCGGATGCTTGTCCGCACTATGCAATCATTGAAAACGGCATCTTGCAGAGTGCGAACAGGGTACTACGCAGTTCGCAAAGTGCTACGCGTAGCTCGCGTAGTGCATAGTGCACTTTGCGTAGCTACGCGTAGCGCTACTTCGCGAACTACACCCAGGGTTATTATAGTTATGTCAAGTCACTATAACGTGTGCCCTCCCCATGCACTGCTAATTCCCTCACATATAACTAGGGGTGGGCGGAATTTGCGGAATTCACTTTCGCAAATTATCGCGAAAATGTTAGAAATCTCAGCAAACACGTGGAAATATCGCGAAGATGCGGAAGTTTTTTTCCCGCCCGTTCGCGAGATTTTCTGCATAGTCGCGGCTCACCATCTTACCCATGTGGTTGCTCGCGGGCGCGGCCATCTTGTTTTCAGTTGTCTCGCGGTGCATGATCGCGAGAAGAAAGACGTGATCGCGCGACGCATGACGTCACTGCGGGCGCGAACTGTCGCGAGACAGCGCAAATGGCTACTAACAATCCAACATCTCATGGAGAATGCGACCAGATCGGGAAAACTTGTCGGCGAACGCGGGGATACAGGTAAGGCGATCGCGCGCAAGCGAGAATGTATGATTTTACAGCGCGAGCAAGAAACAAATTATCGCTAAGCTGCGGAATGCGGAAATTTTGACATTTTCGCGCTTTCCGCGGAACGCGAAGATGTCAAATTATCACAATTTCCACGACCGGAACGAAATTTTAGCCCAGGCCTACATATAACATCACTCATGACATGTTCTATGACATCATCAATAACATCACTGCAACATTTTAAATTAAATAATCAATGGCAAGACTGTGCATGGCAGGGGTACAAGTTATAATTTAATTAGGGCACAAATTATAGTTATGTGAGATATATATGTATATATGAAAAATATGCAGTGAAAAAACCCAAGGTTAAAGTGACTTTATAGTTTCGTGTAAATGTCAGTTTAAATGTAACATATTAAACCAACATAAATACCGAAATTCACCATTTATATTTACTGAAATTGCTATAACTTGCTCTATCAGCCATTTCAGATGCTGTATTGATGTTATCAATGATCTTATAGAATATGCAATGAGTGATGTAATAAGTGAAGTCATAAGCAATGCATGTTTTTTGTGAATTTCGGTTGGGTTTTCATGTGAAGTAATCTTTTTACCATGCCTTAATGTGGGACAGTCCTGCGACCAACCCCTGCACGTATCACACTGCCCGCCATGCACGGTCTTTGGCAATGCACCGACATAGGGTTGGCTGCTGGCAGTAGGCCAACCCCACTTGCACAGACTTTGGCTATGGGTGGCATGGGGTTGACCACAGATCCTGACAAGCGGCATAGCCCTGGCCCTAACCCCTATTCCCCATGGTTTCGCAACATACTATGCCACACCCTTTTTTGCAGCACCACAGAACAGTGTTACTTCCATGAAATTACATGGCAGCTGCACTGACCCTTGTGGGAGTGCTGTGGTACCACCGCATCATGAAAATATATAATTTCTAATTTGACCCCCGGGTGGGGTCCATCTGGTACTCAAATCAAGACCAGGTACCCCTACCCTACCCCCCAGACCTGTTTTTGCTTTGCTTTATATGATACAGGGACCAAGTCTTCAAGTCATAAAATGGCTACCACAACTTTCTCTCCATGTCGCCGCCAGCCAATGAGATTCCATGAGATTGTATGTTTTCAACTGATGGGACCGCAATACTCCACAAAACTATCACCAAGGTACTGCACATAAAATATATATCATTTTGAACCATCATTCTCAAAAACTACTGAATGGTGTTACATCAAATTATAAAAAACACACTTTCAGGGTGTATTTCCTTCAGCCTTCGCACTAGCTGTGTCAGAATTTCAAAACTGAAATTGCATGGAGAAAATGAGTTCTGGGAAGCCCTTTTTTTTGGCCGCCACTTGACAGATCACCCCTAAACCATCCATAAGGAAGCTGAGATGAATGAACATATTTTTTTAAGATTTGTCAAGTGGATTAAAAGGTATTAGCAAACCAAAGAATCAATTTTGTATGGAAACCCAGTCTTAACTGTAACTAAACAGTGGTGACCGCCTTATATATGAGTATGTGAGAAATTTGGTGGTTAGGGGACTAGGGTGTGAGGCCGGATCAAGCAGCAACCACAATCCTTGTCAGGGTGAGGCATACGCTAACTCCAAATTAACCTGTGCTCAATCCTCTGGTAGCTTGGCACAGAGCAGTCAGGCTTAACTTAGAGGCAGTGTGTAAAGTATTTCTGCAACACTTCAAACAGTAATAAAGTGACAAACACCACACAAAAGGACTCCACGCCAAAAAATAAAATAAGAACAAAGCAACAACAATCCAATCAGTAGAACCGGTGTTATAACTTTTTCAGGATTAAAGGGGCAAAAAGCATCAAGTGCCAATTAGGGATATCTGATCGTACTGGGCCAATTCAAAGTCACACGTTCAGGCTGACTGCAATGAAGGGCAGGTCGGCTAGTCACCAGGCTAGAGCCATTGAAGTGTATCTTCTCAAAGTTTGTGACAAGTCTCATTTATGATGGAAGGGGCATGAGGAGCAGGGAGAACGGGAAACAAGCTTTACAACGCAGGCATTACATCGCACTACCTTTACATCGCAACATCCTTTACATCGCATGTCACTACAACGCATGTCATTACAACGCATGTCACTACAACTCAGGCATTACATCGCAAGTCATCACAATGCATACAATTACAACGCATAGTACCCTGACACTATCGACACTTACCATACTTTTGCATTCACTGGATTCAGAATAGTAATTTTTACCCCATACTATCCAACACTTACCCTACTGTTGCACTCACTGGAGTTAGAATAGTAATTTTTACCCCTACACTATCCAACACTTACCCTACTGTTGCACTCACTGGCGTTAGAATAGTCATTATTACCCCTACACTATCCAACACTTACCTTAAATGCGATGTAATGGTGTGCGTTGTAAGAGTATGCATTGTAATGGTAGTTTTTAAAACTGCGAAGTAGTGTCCTGCGATGTAAAAACTGTGTTGTAAAGGCATGCGTTGTAAATGTATGCGGTGTAACGTCATACATTGAGGGAGAACATCGCAGTTGGCTGCTGGTGTAGCGGAAAGAGCAGGCCAGGCATTGCAGGCAGGTGTTGCTGGATGTTCAGGTTGGCGGTCACCGTGGCACTCAAAGTTCGAGTGCAAAGAGTTGGGCTTCACGCTGAATCGTGGCACGTGTGGAGGAGTCTTAGTAAGAACAGGCCTCTTTACTGTTGCAAAGAGCTCAAAAGCTTGAGTTCAGCTCCTATGAGCCTCACCAAAGGTCTAGAGCCTGAGGGGCACCACATTGGGGTCAGTAAATTGCTGCAGCAAGGTCCAGGGGCTGATGTAGGTTGTTGGGAAGCCTTTTATGTCCCTTTGGCTCAGATCAGGAGGCCACCTGACCAGCCCTTGGAGTCACTCTGGGGTCCTGGTTTTAAAATGAAGTTGCAGGTCCAGTTCTTCCTCCCCAGGCAGGTGGGCAGCAGTTTATTCAGAGTAGGTGTCAAGCAGAGTGGCAGTCTTTATTGCAGCACAGCAGCCCTTCTTGCTGACACGGTGACCACAGGTCCAGAAGTATACTGAAGAATTGGTGTCTAGAGTCCTCTTTTTATTCCTAGGTGTCCTGGTTCTGGAAGGTTGGAGTAGCTTCTAGACAGTGCCTTGAAGTGCATGGATTTCCATGTCTCCCCTGGCTGCAGTAACAATGTGGGTTTGTTAGGCCATTTGTGTGAAGGCAGAGCACAGATTATTCAGTTGCAAGTGGGGCTGTACTTAGCTCCCCCATCATGTCAGCAGATGGCTTATCCAGGCACAACTAATCCCTCTATTGTGTCACTGCCTGGGAGGAATTCACAAAGTCTAACTGACAGCTACACCCAGTCATGTGACCAAAGACAGGCTAGGCCACAAAAGTGCTAAGGGCAGGAAAATGCCAACTTTATGAAAGTGGCATTTTCAAAATTGTAATGAAAATTCAAACTTACCATTAAAGAAGGCTTTCTCATTACAGTTTTAATAGACACCAAACTTGACATAGGTACCTGTTCCCACTTGAAATGTACAGCCCTCTACATGTAATAAGGAATCTCCAATGTTATCCTATGAGAGGGGTAGGCCACATAGTAGTGAAAAATGAATTTAGGAGTCTTTCACTCCCAGCACATTTAAACTTAAAAGTACATGTCCAACCTTTTAAACAGCCATCATCCTTTCCTTTGGGCTACTTGGGCATGTCTTAGCTGTGATGTATATGCATTAAAAGGGGAGTTTAACGCTTGACAAAGGGTTTTTATGCCAAGTCGACATTTAAAACTGCATTAAGGCTACACTGGCAGGCCTGGGGCGTGTTTAAATGGCTACTTAAGTTGGTTGCACAATCAGTGCTGCAGGCCCCTTAGTAGCATTTAGTTTACAGGTCCTGAGTATATGGTATATCACTCTACAATACAAGGGCCTTACTGGTAAATTGAAAACGCCAATAGGGCAGAAAATCACAATTAACTGAGTTACACTTCTGGTTCAAACATGATGGTTAACAAAGCACTGAAAACACTGAATAGCTTTTGCTGACCATCATGTTCAAAACACCAATTTGCAAGCACTTCAGAAGCAAAATAGAATAGCAAAAAAGAGAACAATATAATGGGTCGCTTGTGGCCAGGGCCTACAACGAACCTGTTATGAGTGGCCAAATTTGTGCTCATGGCTTTGTGCCATCTGCAGAGAAAATTTGTCACAGACCCAGTAAGTATGACCCCATTTCCTGGGGGCTGTCTCCAATGTGACTAGGGGAAGTAAATCGGGTGGTAACAGGCTGCCAGGAAACATAATAAAAAAAGTTAATGGAAAGTCAAAGAAAGAAGTAATTCAACCTATGGGTATTTATGGAACACGACCTTGAAAACACAAGTGGCAAAAGGAATATGAAACTAAATTCTCTAAATAGGTACAAGCTACTTCAGATATTTTGAAAATGTTCAAGTCTCCACACAACATCATTGAGCGATTTGAAGCATGTGCTGTTCATTAAAAATAAAGCAGGTGCAGAGGTATCAAAGATCTCATTATATTTGGTCATAGTTAGAAATGTCCTACAAAAAGCTGAGAAACAGCTGTTAGCAAGGGGCATTAAAATATCAGGGAAGAACTTGCCAAGAATGGGCTTTCTACGATCTCATGGTGGTCTTTAAACAAGTTAGATTGGATACATTGGGTGTACAGATGACGACCCAGCATCTACTAAATAAAAGAGAGGGGACCCTGCAAGCCACATTGCTTCAAGGAAGGTACAATTTTGAGGGACAGCACCTTCTAGACCAGAATAAGTATGGCCCCGTTAGCTGGGAAAAGGAGGATAATGAAGTATGGGGTGAACTAAGTGATATTAACTAGGACCTTTGTTCAGTGCACAGAATTACATTGTTTTACTGGAACACGCATGGACTTTAAAATTTAGTAAACCAGCAAATTTTCAATCAAATAACAGATTGGTACAAATCGTTGTGTTTCCAGGAAACATGGCTGTGCACAGAGCACCCGCAAATAGACGGGTACCTGCAAGTTTCAAAAGGTGCATCAAATAATCCCTCAGGATGCCCCTCTGGGGGCATGTTAATGTTAATATCAACAAAGATTGGCTCTAAGATATGGGAAATAAAGACTAGAAGCAGTGGCATAACAATAGCTCCCGCACCCCCTGTGGTGGGGGGGTGAGCTCAAGGGGGTCCACTCTGGCACTTTGAACGGGCTGCTGCCACGCTGCAAAGTATCATTTATCAGGGGTTAGACAAATGCATTTTAATGCTGGTGTCTGTATCCTAAATTTGCCACCCATACAAGGTCACCACAAATGTGGTTTATGCGTGTGCTGTGAATCAACCATTGAAGGAGCACTTTTCACACACAAAGAAATTCATTGGAAACATGATAAATTTACCAACTGTAAATCCAAGTACGTTGTGTATGGAATAGTCTGCCCATGCGACAAGCTATATATTGGTAAAACCAATCAAGAAATTAGATTAAGAATCCATCAGCACAAATCGAGAGTACGCAAAAAAGTTCAGAATGCACCATTGCTCAACCATTGGCTGGCTCTCAACCATACGGAAAAAGATCTTAAATGGACCGTGATCTCAAAGGTAGAACAGGACATGAGAGGAGGTGATTTAGACTCCAAACTACTAAGACGTGAGGCAATGCTCATTGTTAAATTTAATACATCTATTGATGGGCTGAATGAATTATCCAAAATGTATAATCTATAATGATCTTCTTTTTGTATAAAATGGAATGAACAGTTTTATTCAGCACCAAATAGTATCCAACTTGCTTCCATCTCCCCGATCTGGAGTCATTTCCACCATGTTGCCCAGAATGTCTGCCTGAATATCATCAGCCTACACATGAATTTACAGTCAATAAGTACACTATAATGACCTAAAAAACAGTGCACTGATATCAACCAATATAGTGTTATACCACCGTTAGTCTTTCTATGAGGATGGTCACCTTGGGAATACTTGAAATATGGCATCCATACCAAGAATGATTTGTTGTGCATCTAACCATCACTATTAAGCCAGTTTAGCTCACTCTCTGGCGCACTCGCGCGGCATTGATTTGCGTCTTTTAGTAAGATCATCAAAATTATACGACACAGACAAAGTGTTGTTCATTCAAGTATCGAATAAAGTTTGTTGACACATACGCGCTCATAGCACGTCTCTAAAACTACAACTCCCAGCGCAAACAATGATCGCGAGATCAGAACGGCACATAGGAAATTCAATTCCGAGAAGACGCCAATGCGGAGAAGATAGCGAGCAATACAACACGCTGGAAACCGTTGCACTTGGAGGTAAGACCTGCGCGAGCCAAAAAAACAGATTGTTTCATAGAAGTGCTTTGAGTTGATTCGCGCAACCAGCCGTGCCACGGAATCCTAACCGGTCCGTTTCTGTTTGTTACAGAAAAACAAATCGCTGAAGAACAAATAAAGACACCGATCGTCCCGTGCTCGCCCGATCAAAAACGCCACGATTCAAGGTATTTTCCTAAGAATAGGAGTTCTTGAGAGCATGAGTAAGACCTGAAAAAAACCCTGTAACCCCTGTATTCATAGTAACACGTCCATTTTTCAGCTTACAGAATCCTCCACTTCCCGCCCGCAGCTGGGTCCATACACTACCAAGACACCACAAGTAAGAAGCCACGATTAAACATTGACGATAATGTATGTTCTAGTAGGCTGACAATTACTTTGAACCAAGTTTGACAGCATTAAGAGACCTTGTTGTACCCTCTCTTAGGTCCATATCGGAATTTATTCTGTTTCTGATTCTGACTGCAGCAGTGCAGATAAGGGTCGAACTTAATGGCTGGTAGGCTTTGACATGCAATACATCGGGTCATTCAGTAAATGTAGTTCTTTGTTTCTGTTTCAGTCACACATTGGTCCTGATGAGGATCTCTACATGAAAGGGGATCTGAAACGCGTCGACCTTTAGTCTGAGGCCAATCCTCGAGCTAAACCAAAATAGAGTTCTTTGTGAATGTTATTGACGTTGTGTTGATGGCCTCTACAATTTATTTTGAAATATTGTGGTTTGTCCAGATATGATTGGTATGAATGGGTATGACTGACGTATTTAATGTGTTTTTTGTACAAAAAGTTTTTTGTTGTGTCTTTTCCAAAAAAAAGTGAATTTTGTATACAAAAATTATGTACATCACTTTAAGATGAGTCTTTTGGTTGGGGTACAATGTAGTGTTATGTGTTTTTTATAATTCAAGTCATTTAAGATTAAATCTGACAGAAAAAGAAGTCATCAGTGTTATTTTTCAATGATCACACTTTGAATGAGAATATGTGACAAATAATGGGCAGCATTGGTAGCTCTCTTGTTTTGTTGATGGTGTCTGTATCACAGCATTAAAATGTATTGGTTATGCATATGTAACTCTCTGCCACTCTGCTTGTGAAAGAATTTAGGTTTCCGGCGCCAGGACTGGAGGGTTGGTAGCATGGCACATAGGCATAGATTCAGAGGCGCAACTAGAGCCAAATTTCGGGGGGGCTACCAAAAATTTCGGGGGGGTGGCTGAGTCTTCTACTAATATGAAGAGTGGAGATGCAGAGGCTCTAAGAAGGGGTGAAAACACAACAAAGCCCGTTTGCAAGTAAATGGTCTTTTAAAGAGCTGTGAAGTGCTCGGGTGCAGCTGTGTGTGTGCCCGGGAAGCTGTCTCAGCCGGACTGACACACATGAGGGGGTGGGGGGGGGGGGTCGGGGGGCTGAAGCCCTTTGAGCCCAATGGATGATCCGCGCCTGCATAGATTGTTTCTTTCCTGTGCGCAAAAACAGATTGCGCTCCTTCTGTCAGTCCCGCCCACTCGGCCTCTCTGAGCGTCACGTGCGGCTGCTGGATCTTCCAGCGCGGGAGGGCATGCTAATTGTGTGTGTTGGGCTACGACCTGCTGCATCCCTGCCAGCAGGGACCCTCGAACAGCAGGATGGGACAGGTTACTGCCAGCCTGCCCTGTACGTCTTGTCCTTGGCAACCACCGGATGGCTCAGCCAGGAGCAGTCCAAGGTGAGAGCCTCGAGCCCAGCGGATCTGTGAGAATGATGATGTCTTTAGTTGGAAAGTTGGTTCTAATTACGTGTTAGAGGTTAATGGTTATGTTTTCCCTGGTTACTGATTTCGCTACAAGCTGCACGCTTACAAACTTTGAGGCCGCTTAGTGCTACATTAATATAAAGACGCCTTGTTCAGCGCAGCCCTGTAAATTGACTTTCTGGTTTTTCAAAGCAGTCTTATTATATATGAAGGCCATAACTGTCCCAGCGCACTTACTTATTAGGTGTAAGAATATTGGCAAATACAGGTAACCAAAAATGCAGCGTTACTTTTAAAATATGAAAAGCATGATTTCCTTTCAGAAACAGCCTTCCATAAGTGTTAATGAAAGTGTAACTGCAGACCCCAGTTAACTTTGCTGGACCGAGAGTAGTTCAAACTATACAGCACCAGTGCGGGGCAAGGCAGCACCAATAATGCATGCAGGGGTAGACTTTTAAGGGTGATCAAATATAAGTGGTGGTATGCAGCTCCACCTGGTCCTGAGCTGGGGGATGCTGCTGTGGGAAGAACTCTCTGCAGAGTTCCGTTGTGTGCCCATCCGTTTTCAGGCAACAATAAAAATGTCCAGGGAAGAATGAAATGACTGATGTGATTAATGTTCCTACTGGAGAGAGATCCGAGTTTTAGTGGCAATTTTAACTCACGATAAAGTAGCACAGAAAGGTTCATTAAAAGCCTGCTGAAGAATTTGTACCCTGCAAATAGAACTGTATTATATGTGAATAGCGCAGTGGGTTACTGCTTGTGTCATAGAGATCCTTTTGACACTTGCAGTTCATTAGTTAAATCACCTAATAACACAGTGACCTTACAAACTGTCATCAAAGAGCTCAGCTGCATGTAAAACTGCATGGTATGGATTAGAATCGTATATTTTCCCCAGTTTATCATTTTCCTAATGTTGCTAAAAGGGGTATGTTTGAGTAGAAATGCTTTCCTATTACCAAAGCCAATCCCAACCACTGTGGTTGGTATTAAATCCTGCGTTTGTGCTTCTCATTCAAACACTCTTAATACATGGCTTACTAGTAAGGATGGCATGTGATTCCTACACCTTGTAATCCTTTTTGTGTTATGTACCATTTCCTAGACTGATTTACACATGTATGGCTCATTGTCTCTGCATAATGTGTGTGTGAAGTAAAGTGCTCTGACACCCAACACATCCTTCACTGGTATGAGTAGCACTATAAAACAAATGAAATAGATGTGAGAGAGGTGCTGTGAAGAGATGAGGGGCACAGATGGAGCATAATAGTGAGGTAATCTGTGGACAATGTGGTCACTGTAGCACTGGGCACCACCAGTGCTAATGCTGGCCCTGAGAGAGTGAGTCAGTGATGTCTGTCATTGTGCTGTTTGAGATTGATAGCATACTAAAGTGTTAGCACTGTATAGATAGAGGACAGGCGTTGGATTTCTAACTTCTAAGTTGTGATAAAAGGTGTTCAAATAGCCAAGTTACAATGACCTGGCAATTTTACACTGTCTGTTCAGAGAAACTAATGCATGTTATAAATTGTGTATGGTACTGCAAGCAGCTCAGCTCTAGTGATCAAAGGAGGTGTAAAATAATGTGTGATGATGTGAGGAGGATGTGATATGGATTTGCGCAATGATGTGAGGAGAATGTGAAATGGACTTCACTGCTTAGGGGCCGATTCCGATCCGGGTCAGAAGGGCACCAAACGTGATCCGGCCGGAAAAACTACGAGCCGTATGCGTGTTTTCCGCCCGGCTTGTACAGCTGTACGAGCGAGCCAGTACGATGCGAGCTAGATAAAATTCACCGACCGAGTCGTTTCTGAGTCCAAACCGCTCCGTACGTCTCGGTTGTAAGCTAACCGTGGCGTGCAATGGATGCGATTCACGACCGAGCCAGTACGATGCACGCGTCGGACAGCCTGTGCGAGCCGGAGTGTCCGGCTCGCAAACGCTCCCGGAGTCGGACTTCGGGGGTCCGCGTCGGACCCCCCGACACCCGCAGCCATACGACTCGCACACAGCGGGAGACCCATGGGTCTCCCCCACACAGGCATGTACGGCACGGACGGCACCGCCGCGTACCCACTGTAGGGGGCGCACTTGTTCGAGATGTACCCATTCAGTCAATGGGAGCCCATGTATGCGTCGTACGACCGGCTCCCATTGACTTCTATGGGAGTCCGACCGAACCGAGTCCGACAGCATACATGCGCATCGTACTCGCTCGGTCGGACTGTAGGGGTCCGGCTCGATCGGAAAACACTCCGGATCCGACTCGGTTGGAGTGCTTTCCGACCCGGATCGGAATCGGCCCCTGAGTTTCTAGCATGCAAAAGTGTCGCTTTGACAGTCATACATTTGCTCATTGAATGTCACTCATAAATAAGTACACTGAGATTATGAAAAAGTCACTAGTACACAGTCTCAAACCTTGGCATCTATTGGGTCCCTGGCTTGAGAGCTCCTGGCTGGGTCCGGAGCATGGCGCCCCCTCCATCTGTTTTGCAGGGGCCCCCTCAAGTTTTGTTATCCCACTGACCAGAAGTAACTGGATCCTAGCATGCGGTGTAAAACTGTCCAATGTCACAGGCAGGAGTGGATTGCATTATTGTTCTTAATGTCTACTTGCAAGTGAAAAATCCAACTGTCTATGAAGGGACTATGACTATGTTCAAGGACGATTTGGTCAAAATGTGTTCATTGTACACACAACTTTTGCTCGTGCTACTAGGAGCTTCTAACCATAAACTAATTCTTGAGATTTCAGACCAAATGTATGAAGACCTACCAACTATATTTAATATAAACTTGGCCAGTTGCCCGGTAAATGCTGTATCAACAAGAGACACCTCTTTTTTAAATTTCCTTGCCTCAAGTGGTTTTGTCAGTCTTAATGGTATAATGCCATCATATTCAATGGCAAGGAAAACCTTTTGTTATGGAAACCATAACTGCCCAATTGATTATGTGTTTGTCCAAGCCTGGGCTTATAGCCATGTAGAGAATTTTGAGGTACCTCAGCTTGAGGGAAGCGATTACTATCCCCTGAGTACAATGCTCAACATGGGTAACACCCGCAAAATAAATAAAGTGTTTCCTCTAAAAATCAGCTTCCCATGACGATTGCTTACAAGAATATATGAGAAGTACTTACACCGGTTAAAAGTCTTCCAATGTAAATATAAGGAGCTTAAAGTAGAAGAGATATACTCAGGCTTTATTACTCAATATGAGGAAATAATATCTAAGGTGTAAGATTTTTAAGGGAGGAGCTCCATATATTTAGAAAACAATCAATGAACCTTTGGTATGAAGCAGAGTGCAGAAATTTAAAAAGGCTGATACGGAAAATAGAAAGGCATATAAAGCCCTCACAGAATAACGAGGTTAGAACCCGTCTTATGGACCTAAGGGAAATTCTTAAAGGTTTAATAGCTAGTAAGAAACAGGCCTACCAGGAAAAAACTGTAAAAATAATTTAGAAACAATAGAGACAAATAACATTAAAACATTTTGTGATCTGGTATGATATGGCTTAGGAAATAGCGTAGGAATCTGACATGTCTGGTGGGCTTGGAAGCATGGTCAGTATGCCTGGAGGACATTATAATAAAGAGCATCAACCGTTCTACGACCAGTTATTTTTAATTGAAACAATGCTATAAAAGAATCCTTCTTGTTAGAAATGATCAAAAAGACTATTTCATCACTAATGCTTACAAGAGCAGCTGGTCCAGATAATAAAAACAAATATGGATTGGTGGTCTGGTCTGATTAATCTCTTATTCCAGAGTATTCTTACTTCAGGAATTTTCCCAGATATTTGGAAGGGGCAGTGAACAAACCCATGTATAAAAACTTGAGCCTTCCTCCCGGGGAGCTATAAACAAATAAACCTGATAGATGTGAGGTGAAAAACTCCTCTTATGATAATCCCCATAGAGCAAGGTGGTTTTAAAAGGGGTTACTCAACAGTAGATCACTGTTTCAGCCTATGGACTATTGCTAAACAAACATCAGAGCATAGGGTTATATGGCTGTTTTGTGGATTTCCGTTCGGCATTTGACACAGTTGATTGGGCCTTGCTATGGGAAGCACCAACAAATTATGACATCCTATATGGTTTACATTTGACCCTGCAGGAATTACATAAAGATAATTGGACCCAGGTGGAATTGGATGTTGATGGGTCACTCTCATGGAAAATAGGTATTAGGAATGGCCTTTGTGATTGTGTTCTGGCACCTATACTGGTCTCCAAATTTTGGGTGGATTTACCAAAAGCATTGGAACTGGCCAACAGCCTTAGTGCCAAAATGAACGATGCCCACATAAGTTCTCTTCTCTAGGCAGATGATCTAGTGATCATAGAATTAGCAGAAATAGGTCTACAGAGGAAGATAGATGTTTTTGCTGACTATTGTAATAAGTAAACAACTAATTATCAATTTGGAGAAAGAATTGTGCTTTTTTTTGGGAAACAAGAAAGTGAAGTTCATTGGCTTTTAAATAATGTTAAACCTCGATTGTTAATTGCTACAAGTACTTGGAGATGTGGTTAGTGAGGAACCTGTCATGGAAAGAGCATATTGATTCCCTCTGGGTAAAAGCTCTTTCCTCAGTAGGGGGACTCAAGAAATTTGATAAAATGAACAGATGTCCATCTCTAAGACCAGTATTTGCGATGTATCAGGGAATGATTCTGCCTCAATTTCAATATGGGGTGGAGGTACTCTGTATAATTGGGAAATCAAATTGGGATCGCTAAGAGGGGAGAAGTTTACAAAGATTACTCTCCTTACTTACTTCTGCTATGATCCAGGCTATTAGAGTAGAGAAACATGCCTAACTACATGGGGCTATTTTGCAACAGGGGAAAAGCAAAAATTCTGGTCCAGAATAGATAGGGAAGTGTTCCCAGAAATATCAACTCTTTGTAAAAACGAAATTATGGATAGTGTATTATTCTGGGCTAGATCTGCCAGGGCAAGGATCAATGAGATAAGCAAGGACCTGACAATAAAAACGTGTTGTGACGGACCTATCAACAGTTAGTAAAACTGAGTCCGTAGAGTGAATCAAGCTATGGTCAGGGAGGATGACTTGAGATATTTACGGAATAAGAAATAAATATCTCCTGTGATGACCTCATGGTTGGAGGAGGAATAATTCCACTACTTAGATAGTCTAATAAACGCATATTTAGGATCGACCTTCCTGAAATTTAGATGTGGCATTAATCTGGTTTTAATTTCTCAAGAGCAGGGCTATTTTTTAAACAAGGATAAAATGTGTAAGTTTGGTCTTAACATGAAAGGGGATTTAATGCACATTTTTCTAGATTTTCTGTGGTTCCTAGTACAACAGAAAAATAGCTGAGACCAATTTTACAAAAGTATAGTATTAGGAAAAGATAGCAAGAAGCCAACTTACTAGTGAATATGCAGTTTTTAGATGTATTATTTGCTTTGAGGAGATTTTCAATGTCTGAGAATGAATTTCTAGCAAGTGTCAGAGTATTTTATTGGTGTACACATTTGATGGAATTTTAATGCTATCCACTTCGAGTATAGTTATGGTTTTAGATTGGAATGGTATTATAATTTCATGAAATAATTCTTATTCTCTGTAAAACTTTTCTTATTATAGTGTAAGTGTTTTAAAGACTATGGTCAAAATAAACCACATGTTTTTGTCTGACTGGGGCTGATACTAAATTAAAAGAGAGGGGCAGAGTGCAGTCTCCCCTCCCGGAGCCTCCAAAGATAGCTGGAAACACCATTCCCTTGATTGAAATTCCATAATAGGGGAAGAGGTGTGCACCCCCGATCACCAAGCCCCATTGAGGAGCTGGAGACCCAATCCCTCTGGGTCAATATTAAATTTAGGTGAAGTGGGTACAGCCCCCTCCCTGAGCCTCTCTGATGCCTCAGGGACCCTATGCCCCTGGGCCAGCTGTGTAAGAGTGCGGGCAGAGAAAAAAATGTGTGCTGCAAAAATGTCTCTGCCAGGTTGGAGCCTAAGATTTCTTCCCTGCCATGAAACAGTTCCCGCCTGCTGGAAGCAGAAAGAAAATCTGCTCCAACCCAGCGTGAGCAAAACCAGCTCCCACTGGATCCAGGATGGGTGTATGCAGAGGAGTAGGCAAGGCCACGGGTTTGAGGCTCCCCCCAACATTATGTGTTGTAGGTGCTCTGGGTGGGCACCGGGGCACTCACTAGAGACCTTGGGGGATGGGGTCCCAGAGGCTAGTAAAGACTTGTGGAGGCGGCGTGCAACGCCCTCTGCTTAAAAAAAATATGGCCCCAGGAAAAGGGTCTCTAGAGGCAGTAAAGTAACAGGGAGGGGATCGTCACCCCCTCCCCTTAAAAAAATAATACAGCTCTGGTGGAAGGGGTCTCTGAGGCCTATACAGGCTCAGGGAGGGGGACACACACCCCCTCTCCTTAAATGTATTTCAGCCTCTGGGGATGAGGTCCACTGGGCCAATGTTGACTTGGAGAGGGAGGCCAGACACCCCATTCGCTTATATATAAATATTTTTTTTAATTTCCAGCTCCCGTGGCACCCAGGAATGGTGCTGACATTGGACCCGGTGAGGCCGTGGGGGCAATGGGACTCCCCCCCCCCCCCATGCCTACAACAAAAAAATTAAGAGCATGAAGAGTTACAGAGAGGGATTAATTGAGATATTGATTCTTCATCACCACACAACACTTCTTTGGGTTTGACATGTGCGTAGCTAGTTTCATAAATTAGGCTTAAGCTTTTTGGGATGCTCCTAACCTGCTAACAATTCACTCAAAAAAGGTCCTGAAAAGTTCTTATTGGAAGTATATACAAAGTAGCGTCCACCAATGCCCTAAAATAAGAATGTTGACATTGCAGTTCCTATGTGTTAAACTATTCACTATTGTCGAAACATATCTGGACAAAGTGCAACTGCAACTAGCCACGTCACTTTATACAAAGTTCCGCTTTGATGTCCTCCAGATTAAATGTAATACATTTAAATGGTCATGCAATTCTGTTGATACCAGGATGGTTTACTGTACACTATGCTCTTTCAATGCTGCAGAAAATGATTCCCATATGTTTTTTTGTCTGCCCAGCATATGCCATAAAAAGGAAAAAATGGATCAAACCTATCACAAACCTATTTGTCGCAATATGGAAACCAGAAAATACCTAGAAGCATTACGAAATTTATAGACAGATACATCCCAGCCAATTGTCTTCTTTCTAAGCAGATATCCATTTGCTGTAAACCTAGTCCACAAAGGGAAGGGCTTGAAATTGTAATCAATAGTTTATTGATTTTATCACCAATTTTAATTCTGTATTATTTACATGTATGTGTGATGAGTTGAAAACATGTATTTAGCTGGTATCCATTACTGTGATGTGTTGTACAATTGTATCTTGTTGTATGCTTTTTATGGTTTTTAATCAAAACAAAAGCTATAACTAAAATAACTAAAAAAAAAACAGTAAGTCTTGTGGGTCATTAAATTCATGGTCCTAGGAGAGCTAACCATATGTTTTTTAAGCACTCCTTAGTAAAGCTCTATGCACTTCAACTGGAGTGCAGTGCTCCCTTGTGGTTGGTTCAATGGCTGCACTTTAAGCCTGAAAATGTAAAAAAAAAAAGATACAAAGATGTGTTGATGTTTTTTAATAAGGCTTTATAATATTTTTAATGACAATTGCTTATATTGAACATTGATTTGTGTGAATTAATGAAAAATGCATTTCTTCATAATTATTGATAATGTTTGACCAAGACAAATGAATGTTGTATATATGTTGATAGTCTGAGCACTTGATAATGCCAATAGGCCCACTTTTATAGTTTTGTTGTTCTGATCTTTCAAAAAAGTCAGCATCTCTGTCATACTTAAAATTACACCTCTTATATTAAAGGTGCTGGAGGATGTTTAGTTAATTACATCCTTGAAGTTCCATTTCGTTTTTCATTTGCAATAGAATGTTTGTTATTTCATGATTTGGGGAAATTATTTTGATTGTAGTAAATGTTTTTATTTGGTTTCATTGGTTTTTGGTTTTTGTATTTGGTAACTTTATTGTACTCCTGAGTGGAACCCACATCTCTCTAAGGGGCTGCTTTCATTTTAAGAAGGCGGTAACTTTTAAAATATTAGTGACGCTAGCTCGTTTTCATGACGTTGACTACGGCACTCAGTAACTCTGAGCCCACGGCTTGTATCTAACACAGGAGCGCCGATCACTTTTTGATGCAACGGGTAAGCGGAGCATAATTTCACGCGGTGATGGGCCTTTTTTTCGGAAGGTATAGATTACCTTTGACTCGATTTTTCTAATTAGGTTACTAAGGTAATGCACTTAGAGATTTGTTTGTTAGTAACAGTCGGTTTGCAACAGAGGCACGCGGATTCGTTTAGATGCTACTCCAAAGATACGGAGCACCTTTATTTGGTTTACAGGGTCACGATTATTTTTCTTAAGAATGCACCATTTTTAGTTCGTATAAGCACCCACTAGTTTTATGGTATGAACACTGAGCACAAGCGTTTAATACGTGATGGTACAACTTTAAAAGTTTTTTTCAGACAAGCATGTTAGTATTGAAGAACGACCGCACTTTTGATTATTCACGTTCCGTGGTGTCGAGCACACTGACACCTTCTCAAAGAGATCCACGTTCCTTTAAGCACAGGGATTTACAATGATTAGCTATGACCATTTTTGTATTCTTTTAAATAGTTTGGACTGAACTGGCTCTTGTTTCATTTTGTTTTCAGAGACCCCTGATGAAGGGTCATTCTCGACCCGAAATGCATTGGGTTAGATGAGTGATTGCAGTTTAAATCACAACCTGTCAAATGAAGTATTTGGAACAATAAAATGATGTATTAAATAGATCATATAATAATACGGAATTGGAATGAAATGTTTTCCATGAAAAAGGAAGATTATTATGTAATTGGGGGAGAAACCGAAAAGTTTCAATGCTAAGTCCACCCATCTGCTTGGGATTGGTTTTCCAAACCTGGCATTCTTGTTACCCCTTATATTTAACCATGTGCACCTGTAGAAGTTTGGGTGCCAGGCCTTGTGCCCCACCCTCTGCTCTGCATGGCTTATACACAGCTGGGGGGTGTTGGGCACCAGTGGGTGTTGAGAGCAGGGCTGAAGGCTGTGCGTGGCATGAGGTTGGCTGTCTACGAGGGGTTGGAAGAAATGAAACCAATGAAATTCACTAGCTATAGTTATCCCAAGTAACTATAACTCATTCCCTAAAGTAATAATTCCCTTGTGCTCTGCAAGGCACAGTGTTGTCATCAATTATGTCATTTCAAAATTTTGCAGTGATGTTATCAATGATAATATAGAACATGTCATGAGTGATGTAATATGTGAGGTTGTAACAGAGCATGGGGAATGGGTTAAGGCCAGGTTCATTTATAAGGTTACGGAACTCTGAGATGACTTGCAATATTCTTATCATGTACAGCAGGGGGTACTTTATTCCTTATAATACATGCTCATACTATTACACATAATTATGTCAAAGTAAATTACATTAGTTTCCTAAATCACTCATCTTAGGATCACTGCAAGGAATGGAGAAGTGGAGGTAGTTTAGCATTGGCCGATGTAGAATAAAAGTAACATGCATATTAATTAATACATTGTTTTATTTATTTTATTTATGCAGTTTCTCTAGCACACCTGCAATGTGGATGGTGTCACTAATCCATAAATTGCTTTACAGAAGGCAAGACAGAAACATAGCCATATTCATGACAGCATTTAGGAAAAAGAAACGCAAAACGACGGCGTATTTTTCAGCACCTTCCTCAAAGAGAGATTTGTTTTGCTTTTGATATGAAATTGACAAGAAATCCATCCATGGGATTTGATTGTGACAATATGCCGGGACTCTACATCAAAGCTGTGGTTTTTAAATGGCTTTACAAATGTTCACAACAGCATTCACATGAAAAATCAGTGAGGGACTCTAGAATTCCTGGCTTTGTGCTTGGTTGGATGCCTTAGCACATTCTAATTTTGCATTTGAGGCTTTCTATGTGACTTTGATACCTTAGAATAATTTAAGACAGCCAGACTGGTACAAAAAACATGTGTATTTTAGATTGAGTATAAGTCTACTAGCAAGCAGGACCACTAGACAAATCCCCAGAATTTTGCGGTCTGTTTTGCTAAATCTTGTAACCTCAAAATAAAGAAAGTGCAGCCAAAAGGAACAAAATTGCGGTATTTTTGTGAAAGACACTAAACATGTCTGTCACAAAATATACAGTGGCCCAGTGTTAGCCTTGAAATCTTTTGTCGAGTTTCCCCAGACTTTTTGCTTTCTGATCTCCCGGTTTTGACTCTGTTTTTGCTGATTTACTGTCTCTGCACACTTTCTCACTGCTGTTCAATGTTAAAGTGCAAGTGCTCCTGTTGTAAATTATTGTTATGGATGGGTGTTTCAATGATTGGCTGATTTGATTTACTAATCAGTCCCTAGTACAGTGCCCTGTGTGTGCTCAGGGCCCGTTAATCAAATGTTGCTAGTGGGCTTGCAGCACTGATTGTGCCACCCACACAAGCAGTCTGTAAATGTAACTCTGGCCTGCCATTGCAGAGCCTGTGTGCAGTCTACTACTACCATGTGGACTTGGCAAGTGCACCCACTTGCCAGGTCCAAAAATGTCCTTTCCTTATATATCAATGACCCCTAAGGTAGGCCCAAGGTACCCCTGTGGGCAGGGTGCAGTGTATGTGAAAGGTAGGACATGCCCTGGTGTGTGTGGCATGTCCTGATAGTGAATTACTTTCAATTTTGTTTTTCACTATTGCAAGGCTACCTGTCACCATAGGACAGAATGGGGAGTTTGTTTATAACATCTTGGAAATATAACTACCCCTGGGAACAAGGTAGAAAAATAAAGTTTAGTATGCCTGAACTCAGAATATCAAGATGCATCTTTTAGTGAAGGTAATTTTTACATTCTGTGTTTGAAAATACCACTTTTAGAAAGTAGGTATTTTCTTGCTCAGTCATCCAGTGTGCCTCTACTGGGTTTGTGGATGGACTGTCTGGCTTTGGGATGACAGGGGCTGGGGAGGAGCAGTGGCTCCAGAGAGTCTAGATGGGTCACGGAAGGGCTGAATAGACCTGGGCTGTATTTAGAGTTGGGGGTGGAGATTTTCTTTCCTCTGAACGGGCCTGGTCTACCTCTGACAATGCTGTCTCCACTCCTGCAAGGAAACTGCATGAGAGAGGACAGACTGGTTCTGGCTGGACACAGACACTCTCTGCCCCCAGAGAACAAAGGATTTTGAGCTATAACAAGTGGGGCCCAAACCCCTGAACTTTAGATCTCTTTTGGAACCAAGAAGACTGCCAAGAAGAAGAGCTTGAGAAGCTGTGAGGAGAGACTACAACTTTGCTGTGTGCTTTGCTGTCTTGGGCAGTGAAAGGACTGGACTAAACTTTCTGCAATTGTTTTTTGTGAATTTCTCCAAGGGCTTGAGGTAGAGCTTTCCCTCTGTTCAAGCAGTCTCAGGAACAGCAAAGACTGCAAGTTCTTCTGCCCTCAAAACTGGGTACTGTGTGTTTTGTGCTGCAACAGAAGCAAAAGCAACCCAACGCTCTCTACGATGCCGCTGCTGACTCCGTGTCCTGAAGGCACTGCAGAGGGCACCGTCAAAATGCGGCACCGCAACCCTGGCCTCACCAACACTGCCACCTGATGCCTCCACCGAGCTGCTGCTAGCACCGCAACCTGTGGGCATCGCCCTGGTATCCCGACGACGCCGCTACATGTCAACATTGACGCTGCTGCTTGCACCGTGGTTCGAGGGCACCGCTCAAAATTTACACGACGCACCGTCCTCATCCCACACCGCAGCATTGGTCTACCGACGCTGGCGCCATCGATTCCAGTTCGTCAGCCGATGACAGTGCTTCAGCAACGGCGATACTGCTGCTTGCACCGTGACTTGCCAGCACCACGACAAGCACCGCATCACTTTGCACTGCAGCCCTGGTCTCAACGACGCCACTGGATGACCGTCACCAAGCCGCTGCCTGCACCATGACCTGAGGGCATCTCACGCCGCACCACTGCACTTTGCACCGCAGCGCCGATGCCTGCCGGCGCTCCTGACTTCAACCGCGGCGAGTTTGATCTGCAGCGCGTGAGACTTCAAGGACCCGACGACTCCTGCACCGACCTCGGGAACCGATGCCTGCAGACGCCGGCCTTTCAGGGCTCATCAAGAGGGTGCCAACGGCCAACATTTCTAAAGGTACTGTTTTGTTGGTCTTCCCAACACCGTAGCTTGCCTGCGACATAGCGGTCAGCCAGAACTGTTTTGATTTGTTGTTCACAATGCCGTGATAGCCTCAGACAGAGCTATCGACTTCAAGGACCTATATTTCAAGTCTATTTTGATGACTGAAGATTTCTAAGTACGGTATGGTGGATTTTTATCGTTTTGGTCTTGTTTTAAGTATATGAAATATTGGATATTTTTCTAAACTGGTGTGGTGTCCTTTTGTAGTGCTTTCAGTGTGTTACTGTTGGTTATGTGCAAATGCTTTACACACTGCATCTAAGATAAGCCTGCTCATGCCAAGCTACTAAGTGGGTGAGCAGGGGTTATTTTAGGAGCGTAACTCCCTTAATCTGACTAGAAGGAAGGGTCCCTCCTTGGACAAATGGGCATATCCTTGCCAACTAGAGACCCCCATTTATAACACCCAGATATAAGGCCAGCAAGCCAGCACTACAAAGCATGACTGAGCGGTGAAGACAAATGTTTGGTGCCAGAGAGAGTGCAGATTTAAAATGTAAAGCTGCATTCACTCTGTTACCACCAGGCCATCATGCTTTCCAGCATCAAATGCATGGTACTGGAGAGAGCCGTTTCTTTAGCCCCCTCCTTCCACCTTGAATTAAAGTGTGAGTCGGGTGGAGGGGGTTAAAGTAACTATTCCCTTCCAGCACCATGTATTTCATGCTACTAATTGTGCGTGATGGGTGCCACAGGGACTGGGGACAAGAAGGAGGGGGACTAGCGGAAGGAGGGTGGGGGCAAGAGACTCAGGAGGAAGATGCTACCTAGGGGTGGGGCTGAGTAAAAGATAAGTTTCAGGGTGGGGTGGGGGTGTAGGGGCCAAAGACTGCCAAAGGAGGTTGGGACATCAACATACCTGTTTAGTCCCGGCTCCTGTAGTCTTTTGTTTTGCTCCTGGCTACTTAGGGAGAAATGCTTATTTAGCACACCATGAATCAGGGAAAGTGTACAAAAACACCACTCTCCTGCCAAACCTCCTTTTTCCCACTTAGCAGTGCAGGGTCAATAAAAGAAGGGTTAAATAAAGCCTTTAAGTAAGATATTGTAGGAGTTTTTAATAAAAATGTAAGCATTTTCACAAATGTCCTGGTTTTGCTTTTTTTGCACATCCCCAAACCCCCATATCCTGGAAGTTCTGATTAAAATTAGGCAGTTTTGAAGTACCACATTAAGTAGCAGCAGGGCCGGCCTTTAGCACGGGCGCCTGGGCCAAGACTCAGGGTGCAAATATTCTGTGTGGGGCATGGAGCTGTATGCAATAAGGTGATGCCAACAGCACCGCCCTTCTCATCTTCCTCTAGCCTTATCCTTGCACCTGCCTGTTTGTTTCAATCTGCTTAGCCAGTTTAAAGTGATTTCAGTCTTTCATTATTATACTGTGGGTGATTTGTTTTGTTTTTAACACCCATTTAGCCCCCTTACTTGCCCTTCCTTCACTCTGACCCCTGCTTACAAACATCAACAAAACAGTCATCTGTGTGGTGCAACTAAGCTATTGGTGATTTAGGTGCACTGGCGGAGGTCCAGGGATGTTTGTGTTCAGGGGCCATACCCTGCTCATCCAGGTACTGAGCAGTGAACACAAACAGGACCCCCTGATGCCTCATTTATGGCAGAGGCCGCCCTGAAGGGGGCTTAAAGTGCCAGTTCAAAAACCGCTGCTGGGAGTCCGAAAATACCTGTTTCAGCCTCCATAACAGCAAAAACAAGGGGGTGGACCCCGCTAGCCCTCAAGGGAGGACAAGGCACACCAAGGTGGGTGTAAAAACACTTGGCAATGGGGACCCAGATAATGTTTTAAACCCCCTTATGGGTGGACTCCACTGCACCTCTGCTGGGGGCAAGCGGGTTTTTGCCCCTGCAGAAAGTACGTTTGTGGAGCAGGGGCAGCTCTTGGGAAATTCACGACACACCCATCCACACCAGAACAGCAACATTGCCACAGGACGGAGCGCGCAGGCGAGTGGTTAAAAGGGTACATTGGTTGGTAAAGGAGGCACACTGGAGGGTGGTATGCTGGAAGGAGGCCACTTTCTTGGGGATGCCTTACTGCAGGGTAAGTAGGCCGACGGGGGAGTAAGAGGAGCATGGCACTCGCAGCCCAGAGCCAGTTGGAAGGGCACAAAAGGAATAGACAAGGCAGCGAGTTGGGCCTAACAGCAGTAAGAGGTTACCCCCTCATTATTGAAGAATGAACCAACAAGAAACTAACAAAAACTTTAGGACCACAAAATGCAGCAGGGCGATGGCCTTAACAACAAAAAGGTATCATAACTATGACAATCAAATAACAAAAACTTGACTGATATATGGCAGAGGTGATTTATGACCTATCATGAAATTATGATTTATGATCCTGTCAGAATGATTTGTATATGTCAGAGATGATATTATGACATGTCAAACATTGATTTATGACCTGTCAAGTAAATATTATTTATAATCCTCTTAGAATGATCTCTGGCACTCAGAATGATTTGTGACCCTGTAGTAATGATTTATGGCCTTGTCGTCTTGTGTTATGACTGACCACTGTGATTTATGAGGTCAATGATGTAACGTAGAGACCATGCATGTTATAAAACTATGAATTCCCACTAAAATACAATTGCACGACTGGTGTATTTTATTCACAAATATATATGTGTGAAGTGTACTAATTGGAGTGGGCTAAGTGCATGGGTTAATTAACTACCATTTGCAGGGGCGCAAAATGTCTGCCCCCCTACGCCCAGGACTCTATCTTAGCAAAGACCGGCTCTGCTTGGCAGACTTGACTAAATAATGGTGCAAGGAAAAACAAATTATGAAGCAATTATTCAGCACCTGTTTCAATTCAAATAAGATCTGCTCAAAAGCATAGTGCATTTCATATTTTTTATGTTGATATCTCACTACAGGATTGAACATGTGAGATGTTGCATAGAAAGGCAACATGTTTTTACTTCTTCTAAAACCTGAGTGGCCTTTTGAAATAACTACATCTATGACATCTGTGTCTGCAAATATGAGTTTGTGCGCATAGTGAAATAAGAAAATCATGACAAAGAAAGAATCATCCTATCCCCCCTACATGAATTACATTTAGATATTTAAGCTTTTGATCCCTTCTGCAAGCAGAAACTTCCTATAGTCCAAGTGGGGTAGATTCATTATCTGGGAATATTGTCACCTTTATAAATGCCTGATCACATTCACAGTCAACAGACAGCGGCGGCTCGCACAGTTAAATGCTGTGGGGTGCTAATGCACGGTAGTGAAATCTGACATACAATGGGAATGTGAAAACAAACTAAATAAATAAAAAAAACAACAAACCTTTCTCTCGCTGCATCGCCGAAGTCTGCAATGCGGCAAGCGCAAGGTAATTGGTTTTATTTATTTATTTATTTGATTAGTTTTCACATTCCCGTAGTATGTCGAATTCCACTACACCCACCCCGCCCCACCACGCCTCACTTCCCCACATCATTTACCTGTGCGAGCTGCCTGTCACATGGTCCATAGGGACATTGTCATTTTCTCTAAGTTAGCATGAGCATTCTGCAGCTTGCCTGCTGCTTTGCGCATGTTACTACACAACTTGTATTTTTGCAATATTTCTATGGCTGTTTTCACATGAGAACTCATCCTTGTATAAAGTTCCAGGGATTTTGACTGAACATTGTGAGCAAGGTCGAGCAACAATGTACCTTGTTATTTTGTTCTGGCCAGGCCTTAGCGCTTAGACAAACCATACCGATGCAGCTGATGTTTGGACAAAGTACTTTGGTCTTATTAGAATACACAAATAGGTAGTACACACTTGGAGAGGAGCCTTTCCAGGGAGAAGAGCGAGACAGCACCTGTGATGTAGATCTACCATCTAAAGGCTGAAGTATGGGGTCAGCTGACAAAGCCCAGAGATCCTCTACTATATAATAATACTGCTTTATAGCAAGGGGAGGGAGGGAGGTTAGGCTCTATTGTCTTTTCATGATGACATCTCCCTTCATGGTATATGGACTAGCTGCTATGCTGACTGTACTTGTACAAAGCATTTTTCTGCTTGTTGTGGCACGTATACTACAGGTTAGGGCACGTTAGTTAACATAAATATTTTAAACTGTTTCGTGTCTCTGTCAGATGTTATTGTTGACAAGTACAAGAGTGAAAGTGAAAGGGTATGTCTTGTTACCATGATTCCTGAGAGATCTGTGAGTATTGTGTTCTGGAGTGTCTAATCATTTGTTTCTATGAGTGAGTAGGAGAGCAAGTGAGACTCTATAGCTAGTCGGTCCTGGGATCGTGGGTACTAAGGTGGTAGGTTGACCCGGTCACTATACACCAAGGCCCTATAAGCCTGCGCATAGTTCTGTGTTTGTGCAGAATCCCTGCAGCACGCCACTGTCAACAGCTGACAGTGACATTTAAACTTAGTAAAGTGTATCTCACAGCATTGTGCCTGATTGATTGATAATTAAAGATCTTTTGAGATAAAAACATTTTTGGGGTTAAAATCTGTCAACTTTGCAACAGAAGATGTATTATGTGGCGAGCATTGCACATTCATATTTATATGGTAAAGGCCATGTCGCACAGTGGTGTCCTTTTCCAGTGGCTTCGCTAGCAAGTAATAATTTAAAATGTTCAGCAGCTATAAATATCCATTAGACAGATCTATTACAATGGAGATACTTCAAGTCTTTGCTGATATGTAAACGAAAAAGAAGAAGAAAACAGAAAACAGAAAATTGTCATAGAAAGGTATACAAAGAAGGGGCCTAAGGAATAAGGGTTCCAGCACACAAAATGCAATCTAGTGCACCACAGTAGAAGAATGTAATTTGAAGAAAGTCATACATTCAATTGGACCATGCGCACAAATGGTAATTTTTGATTTGATTTTATCTTTCAGAAACATCCTTGTAATTCACAGCCACAGACGACATTTATGTTGTGATTTGTCAATTAATCAGAGCTGTTTGAAATAGAGAATTCAAACATGTAAACTAATATCAGTCTAAAAGCAGTGAAAACCCCCAAAAAAGAAATGCTGAATACATTTCCATAGATCTTTATTACAAAACAATCATAAATACCTCACAATTTCCTATTATATGGTTATCTCAAAATCTAAACTTTCCATCCACTGGTTATAGTTAACATAAACATCTGCAAGAAGCGAATTTCTATAAATAACCAGGCACAAGCCTGTAGGACCATAGGAATGAATGGGAAGCTATTCCTTATTTGCGACTCGCAATTTGCTAGTCGCAAATGAGGAATGTGTAGGAATCGCTATTATAGCGATTCTTACATGCATAGGATTTTGCGAGTCCTTAATTGCGAATCCTTAATATTCGCAATTAAGGACTCGCAAAATCCTAGCTTGATGCCTGTGCCTGATCATTGTATAATTGGTGGGACATGACATGCACAATATTTCATCATTATTCAACGCCTTCATTTTTAAAACCGCAAATCAAACACATACTTTCCAGGTGGTTATTAATATCCTAAAACATTCAAAAAATGTTATTATAAAAATACTTTGCTATCATAACCTCTTACATTTATTGCTTCTTACATCTTATGGGAACCCGAAAGATAGCTGCCCCTTCCAACAGCAAACATGCAATCCCACCGAAATGCTGATGCAGGGTTGTCACCATGAACTAGTGCTTCAACAACTGATGTATACAACGATTTTTTAGTCTAGTGATTTGCTAGCTTAAAGTTTCAAGACGAATTTACGACTTACTCCACAATGAAACAGTTGCCAGGAAATATATATTGATCTCCAAAAATGCATACATTTCAGTTTGTCAGGAATTCCTCAAGGGAATCCTGGCAGACTCCCATTGTGTTACTGCTGTAGATTTGACCACCATAAGTGTGGAGATACCTGCAGCAGTAAATCCAAAACAAGGGGTGCGAAATGGGCATACAAAGTTGCGGTTAGTCTTGTAGGGTTCATACATTTGTGGCCATTCACACATTCTTCTCGGACCATTTTTATCCTGGAAATGGTCGGAGGTTCATTCCATTCAGGGATAGGAATAGCAAAATATCATCCCCCATATTTAGAAATATAGTTGGGGTTTAGGGGAAGACCTTTAACTACTGGAAACATCTTTTTGCCCAGTAGGCTACATTCTCACAGTGCGTAATATTATTCTATGCAGAATGACACATAGGGACTCGAATCCCAAAGTATTTATCACATGGTATTCTCAGTAGGACGTTTGGAAGCTGATCTTGGTACAGCTCTCCAAGCATGCTACTCTGAACATATCTAAATACCAAGACATAGTGAATCTGCATGCTAATATATGCCTAATGTTCTGGCTGCCGGTTACTAGGTGCGCCTCAGTGTTGGGCTGAGGTAAGCGTCATTCAGATTGTCTTGATTTTTGTAACACTGATGAAAGATTTGAGTCCAAGTTGTTTGTTTTTGGCTTTATTTTGGGACATTTTAATTTTAGATTTTTCCAAATTGACATTCAAAGCCCATGTGTTAATATTTCAGATGTTAGGAGAAGAAAGATCTCCAACTAAACTTCCAAAAAATGAAGTAAAAGCTGTTCAGCCAAACATAGGGGGAGCTGAAAAAGCATGAGTATCTGAATAAGGCAAGGTTTTCTTCTTTAGATCTTCTCTGTGCTCCCCTTTTCTGGTCCCAACACTTGCAATGGATGAGCGAGCACCACTCCTACTACCTCTCCTCCACTGGTTACCTCTTCTCCCACCACCACCCACATTCTCACCCCTGCCCCTTCCTCTCCTTCCTCGGACGCTTCTTCCGTGTCTAGACCTCTTCACACGTACACGCTGAGGAGAAAAAGAAGGAATACTTGTTAGCAAAGATCCCCTGACACATAGTGCTCATTTTGATATCATTGCTAAAGAGCACGACTGATTTGAAACTCATAGCCTGAGAGCAGGGCCGGATTGGGAACAGCAACCAGCCCTGGCAGACTGCTGCTCAACCAGCCCTGGGAGTGCTAGTAAAAAGCACCACTCCCGCATTTGTTACTGGGGGACGATATTGCAGCACTACTGCAAAACTGGCCCACGTGACAAAACCACTCCCCACTGCCAGAGAATCGGCTCCCACCCCTACGGCCTACTGGGGAAACGCCTGGTGTCTGCTCCGGCCAGTCCGGCCCTGCCTGAGAGCCCAGTACTCCTGGCTCACTTACGAACACAATCTCCTTTCATATAAGACAACCACATGAAATGTAGGATCCCATAATTCAAGAATGTGAATGGGGACTGTAAAGCCCTGTAATTGATTTTCGATAAGGTCTGGGATCGAAATGTCACTTCGATACCTCTGGCACACTAAGCAATGTGTTTTTCGCAAATTAAATTTCACCCCTTTAGACATAAATTTCAGATAACTCGGCTACTTACTTAAGTCCTCTGTGATTTCATAACATAAAGCTTATCTCACTAAATTTACAAAGTGTCAGAGTAAGTAATATATAGGTCTATCATTCTGAGGAGCATGGTAATATTTAGTTGGGCACAAGTTGAGGTGCAGCTTTCAAAGTGAGCTGGCAGTTTTTATCTTTACAAATGTCCGCACTGAAAGCCAGGTGAAATTTGTGGGGTTAGAAGCCATAACAGTCACACTTTTGCAGCTCTAAGCAGGAGAAAATGTGCAATATTACCACATTGTGACTCAGCACATCCTTCAGAACTGGCTAGATATCACCACACCAGGATTCACTGCACCCGCTGTTCCACTGTTTTACAGGCAGTATTAACTCCCGAGTGTGGACTATGAACTGTAATAAAGAAAGCTCCATAGGAGGTGAGGCCTATGTAACTAATGACAAGGCTCAATACATATACGCCATAAAAGATTTGTAAACTTCTTTGAAAAGAGAATGACAGAAATCAAACAACCACTTATTTATTGAAGAGTTTATATACGCTGAATATCCAAAATCCAATTTCCACAGATTTGTTTTCTGGTTTTCCCTCTTTTTCTAACTGCATGAGTCCCTCAATATGTTTCACTCTAAAGTATAAAATCTGACATGTGCCCGGTGAGGAAATATTGTATTTAAAGTGTAGGAAAGTGCCCTTTTTGTGTGGTCACCCTCACCACACTGTTTGTTCCAATGCTGATGATTAAGACCCTGAAAGTGTACTGGAGCCTGCTACCCAGGCTCCAGTGCAGGTGCTCTCTCCCTAAAACTGATATGTGTGAATTGGGATCCCCAATCTGCAAGAACTTTATTCCCCTTATAAGTCCCTAGTATATGGTACCAGTGGTACCCAGGGCATGGGTGGTAAAAGGTCATCAGGGAATGAAGCATTGTTTGTGAGTGACCCAAGGAAACTACTGACAGCAGGCCTGCGATCGCAGACTGCATGAGCAATGTAAACTGCTCTAACAAGACTTGGCCCTCACCAAGTGCGACAAAGTCAATACACTATCCTTGATATATACCAGTCACCACTAAGGAAGGCATCCTAAGCTCAGGAGGCAAGGTGCATTATATTAAAGTTGTTGTAAGTGCAAACCTTTATGTCTCTATAGTGGGCTTTTCCATTAAAGGCTACTATAAGTAATAGGCTGTCCACCGGATCAGATTGGCTGGCACTCTGGGAAACTCAAGGTTGCCAGCTCCATAATGGTATGACCGAAATATGTCATGTTTGGTATCAAACAATTTTCCTCATCACCCCTGACATAAATATCATGTTGAGGACGATGTGGCTCACGCCCAAGTGGCTACCTTGGAGCTTGCCCACCTTGTTATCCCAGCCTTTCTTGTGCTCTGGCTGCCAGCCCACAGCTGCTGCTACCTAGACAGGAATCTAACCCCCTGTCAGGAGGTGTGAACTCTCCTAGGAGTCAGAAACAAAGGCCTTTGGAGGAAGGAGGTCACACCTCCCTCTCTGACAGGGTGGCTAATGAAGTGGCACATCAAGGCAGTGAACTTCAACCACTTCACCACCTGTGACATGCACCCAGGCTGCCTTCCAAAGGAGGAAACAGCCTTCCCCCTGCCACCAGGCACATTTGCACCAGGGCAGCTAGGAAAATTAGGTATTCAGGAGGTGTACACCTCCAGACGGCTAGCCACACCTCTAGGGTGGGCTACCTGGTCTGAACAGCTGAGGAACCTTCTGTCATTTCTAAAAGTGGTAAAATAGAGGATTCTGGGTAGAAAATGAGACACACACTCTCGGATGAGGTCACCTCAGGGGCGCATTCTATTTTATTTATTTTATTTGAAAAGTTTTATATAGCACTGACTAGACCCGGAGGTATCAAAGCACTTTATATGAGGATCAGCGAGTTACAGTTAACAAAATTACATCAGCTACAGGAGCCAAGTATAGACATAAGAGGAAAACATGAGATTACACAGAAATGTGAGTTAGTAGCGCGTAGCATAGCCAAGACAAGCGTCTTTTGGGGCGGAGTGACAGGTAGAGGGGGAATGGTAAACAGGGGTAAGGGATGCAGGTAGGAAACAGAACCGGGAGACGAGGAAAACAATGTCTGATGTCCGGCTGGGTAGGTGACAGCTTAGGGTTGAATCAGAGCCAAAGTCCTCTGTAGCTGCATAGGACAGCTTCACCGGGCATCAGCCAAGGTTGCTTGTGTAAAACAGGGGTAAGGAGTGCAGGTAGGAAACACAACGAGGAGACGAGTAAAAACAATGTCCGATGTCCGGCTGGGTAGGTGACGGCCGAAGGGTGAACCAGAGCCAAACTCCTCTAAAGCTGCATAGGACAGCGCCACAGGGCATTGGCCAACATTGCTCGGGCACAGAGGTGAGTATATTTGAATATAGTAGACCATTGGCCATTTGCACCCACACCCCTAGCACCCATAAATCTAGAATTCAAGAGCTACCTCTGACACCAGAACATCAGTTGTGATCCGACTTGCCGCAAAGGGCAAAGAGGAGACCCGTGTCTGCGACAACAGGGTCTGCAAAAAGCAAAGGCTGAATACTCTTCACTATGGCAACATCCAAGGACTGTATGACTGTGAGTTGTCCTGCACCAAAGTTTGGTTCCCCCAGACAGAGGGACCCCTTTGAGAGCCAAAGGCAACTCTAGACTCCCCTATACTAGTGGCACTAGTCAAATGCACACCGCAGGTAAAAACAATGTACCGGAGTGAAAGAATTGCTGACCATTGGGCCCTTGGAAGGATCACCCAAAAGTAGATGGCCCAGCGTATTGTGGGAAACCTAGTCCTCACCTCCAGCGAGTTTCACTTGGCTAACATTTTCCCCTGGGACCTTGAAATACTTTTCTGCTCGACTTCCTTGTCTCAAGTATCCAAAAATCAACAGGGGAGTGGATCACTAGTCCCAAAAGAACCAGGGTGTGCAAAGGCAGTATAAGGTACTGTTAAAAAACCCTCAATCACGTTATACAGAGATCGATGTTAGCGGTATATTTTCATTCTCCGCTTCGTTATATGTAACGTGACAGCATCATCATTGGGTTTTGCTGTAATGCTTTCTCCACCTGGAGAACATACCACTGGTTATATTGGTAGTGATCGTAGATAAAAAAGAGTGAGTTTTGGTGAAGTGATTAGTGGTGAAAAGAATATATTTAAAAGCCCACAGAGCCAGTAAAAAATCTTTAATCGTACTGGATGTAGGAAGATTCGTAGGTCTTTGATGTGCACTCAGGGGTGAGTTAGGACCCTGTGCATTCTAAAAAAGTGTCCATAAAAAGGTCGACATGTTTCAGCCCTTCTTATGCCCCGAGGGGTCAAGCGGGCTTTCTTCAGGACCTAAGTAGTGAAAGACCTGAATATTCACAGGGTCTTTATGGGGAGGAGAGTTGGGTTAGATAGTCCCAAGAGTAACTGTTCAATTGAACCTATAGTTATTGTTCCGAACAGTGATGATGAGGAGCAGAGTTTGTGGGAAGAAAACAGACCTTATTAAAATAGTGTAGGATTCATTAAGATAAAAGCATCAACAGAAAACAAACAATATAGACATTGCTGGTTTTACCTCAGACATATTTTTGTCTGCAACAGCTAAAAAATGGCAATTCTTTCTTATATCGAGGTGAGACACTAGGGTGTCCTCACTCTCTATGGCAAAACTCGTCCCTCCTTTCAATACTAGTAAGAGAGAAAAAACATTCCATCTTGTCATACGAGGTACAGCTAGTACTTGTTGTAAGTGTACTATTCCCTTATTAAGGTGTAAATAAGAGAGCACACATTCAGTTTCGTCATACGGTATTAGGTGTAGAAATGCTAATGTAGTGAGCTATCCTTTGATTGATCAATAACCCCCGATCTATGGGATGGAAAGGGGGGAAGGGAGGTCCACATGTAAGAAAGCATTATTATCATTGAGATGATTTGGCAGTACAACTAGTATGCGTATTGAAAACTAGTTCTTTGTCACCAGTCCAGGAGCCACCAACTTTACTCGACGCTGCACTTCAAGGGAACCCCACAAAACATTCATCCGGCATCAGCAGTATCTTTATTGTCGGCTTTTTGCACCCGGTCCCCCACCAGCGCCATGTAAGTGGTAAAACCAGCTCCCCCATGACTCCCACTTCAGCACCAAGGACAGCCAGGACAACTCTGCACTTGTGCTGCTTGTGCCAGTGAAAATCAAACTAACTTTTGTGGCATGGTCCTGGGACCCTCATCACCTTTACCCTCCATGGGTTCCATGCAACTTGACCTGCAAGGGATTGATTATCACTAGTGGCTTTTACCATTGACCACAATGATAACGTTTTGCAGTACTGTTTTGCACTGATTTAATATTGCTTCTAAAATCCATACCTCCAGTTATACTTATCCAATTTAAATTTTTTACTGTGTATAAAGTTATATACTTTACGTCCGGCCGGGTCCAGGGGCCACAACCCCTGTCAATATTCCTAGAAATAACATAACCTATAGCTCCCAATCCCTGCATGCGCTGAGAAGGGATAATAATCACAACTGTCTACATTCACTGAATATTGTTAATAGGCCTTCCCACTGTCCCCACTGCAAGTTTAGGTTCCAGCCTCATAATATCTACGCGCCCCAGGCCACTACCCCATTAAGGATGTTTCTTTTAAATTGCAGATCGCTCCCTAAACACTCTTTTGAATTAGCATTATTAATAGATGAGCTCAAGCCAGATGCCCTTTTTTTGACAGAGACATGGCTTCAGATTGAGGCCGATCCTGCTATTATCCAAGCCCTTCCCCAGGGCTATTCAATACTCAGAGCCGACCGCAAGACCGGCAGAGGTGGGGGCTTAGCCATTATATTCAAAGACATTTTCAACTGCCGAACCACCTTGAATACGCTACCAGATTGTGAGAGCATGGCCTTCTCTCTAGAGTTTTCACCAACGAGTACCTTCTCCGGTCTATTGCTCTATCGCCCCCTGGGAGCCCTAGGGCAATTCTTCCCTAATCTTTCTACGTCAGTTGCCAATCTAGCACTGGCTCCAGCCAATTTTACGGTGCTTGGAGACTTCAATATCCATCTAGACGACCCCTTCAATCACGTAACCAGTGAGCTACTACTGAGCCTCCTGGCGTTCCAACTCAGACAGAAAGGATTCACCCCTACACAAGTCAAGGGCCATCTTCTTGATCATGTGTTTTGTAACCTACACAACCTGGTCGTAGGTACCCCTACCCCACTCCCCTGGACGGATCACTTTCTGATTCCTCTATGTTGGGAGACTTCTGTGCCTCCTCTTCCCCTGAGAACAGTGACGATCTTGGAACGAAAATGGTCTAGGCTCGCTTCTGACCAATGGACCATAGCTCTTGAAGCCACAAGACCACTTAGCGATCCCAATCCCAATTCGGCTAGCGATAATTTTAATACTTGGATCCAAAGCTCCCTCGACCTAGTACTCCCTAGAGCACCCACTCACAAGAAAAGCAGACTGAAAACAGCCCCATGGTTCTCCCCCGAATTGAGGGATCTAAAACAGTCATGCAGAAGACTAGAAAGAAGATGGAGACATAACTTCTCAGAGGCTAGGATACTAGACTACAGAAAGGCAATCAGGCTAAACAAACTAGAAATCGAAAATGCCCAAACCGCATTCTTTGAAGAGAAGATAGGTACTGCCGCTAACTCACCCAAAGAGATTTTTCGTATTGCCAAATCACTCACCACCTTGCCCCAGAAACCTCCGATAACAGATGGAGCACTAACTCGCTGCAATAATTTGGCAGCTTTTTTCCACCAAAAAATCCAAAAGATTTATATCCTTCATCGATTGAGCCCATGGTCACCAGAACAAGAGGTCCTCTTCCTAACTCCCACTGCTCATTGGAGCAATTTCCCCTCCTAGATGTTAACTCACTGGATCTGAGGTAACCTCAGGCTCCCCTTCTGACCCTGCACCCCCGCAGCCCCTTACCCTAGTCATTAACTCTATCCGCCCAGCAATTCTTGAAATTTTGAACTCTTCCATCACCTCTGGTACGGTACCCCCTGCATGGAAGTGTGCAATGGTCAGGGCCCTTTTGAAGAAACCTAATCTGGACCAATCCAATCTGGCCAACTATCGCCCAATCTCCCTTCTCCCTTTGCTGAGTAAGCTGATTGAGAAACAAATTAATACCACACTTGTTGATTACCTGGAATCCAACAACTTGCTACATGATTCTCAAACAGGCTTTCGTCCTCAGCTTGGGATGGAGATGGCTCTACTAGCAGTAACGGAGGAGGCAAGGAGGTTACTGGACCAGGGAGGCTCAGCGCCTATCATCCTCCTAGACCTCAGTGCCACTTTTGATACTGTTAACCATAACATCTTGTCACATCGTCTCAATAACATGGGAGTGACAGGCACAGCATTAACCTGGTTCCAATCCTTCCTCAGTGACCGCTTCTTCCAAATCTTTGAAAGAGATGTGGTGTCCACCCGGTTACCTCTTAGCTGTGGGGTTCCTCAGGGCTCTGCCCTGAGCCCTACGCTATTTAATATCTACTTGAGTCCCCTGGCGGAGATTGTCCATCCATTCGGCATTAAGATCATCACCTATGCAGATGACACTCAGCTCATAGTGGCATTAAATAACTCAGAGGGGTCATCTAGCACCCTAGGTCCTTGCCTAGAGGCGGTGGCCGAGTGGATGGAACTCTCTTACCTTAAGCTCAACGGGGACAAAACCGAGATTATGTTCCTGGGCAACCCTCATCCTTCCATTTCTTCTATCCCTGCACCCCTGTGGCCAGTCCGTATTGGCCCTGTCCCAGCTCCAAAGGCACAGATTAAGAGCCTTGGCATGTGGCTCGACAGTTCACTCGATTTTAACCACCAGGCGCCTAAGCTCTCAGCCACTTGGTAGAGCCTGATGAGAATGCTGCAGAAAATTATTCCGCTCCTTCCCTTCCAGGCAAGAAGGATTATGGTACAGGCCCTTATACTCTCCCGCCTTGATTATGGGAATGCCCTATACCTGGGAGCTCCCCAATTTACCATCCATAAACTGCAAATAATTCAGAACTGTGCTGCCCGTCAACTTCTCCAGATGCCCCGGTGGCAATCTGCCATACCAGCACTGAGGAGCCTCCACTGGCTCCCAATTTCGGCCAGGATACAGTTCAAAGCCATGTGCCTGGCCCATAGAGCCATGTGGAACACTGGCCCGGTCATCACCCCTTGTCACTCCATATCACCCCCCAGAAACCTTCGCTCCAGCTCCTCTTTTTTGGCCACTCCTAAGAAAATATGAAGATCTAGATGGGGCAAACGTTCCTTTTCGTTTAATGTACCAAAACTCTGGAACACGCTCCCCCCCCCATTTTACGGAAGGAAACAAATATGCAGGCCTTCCGTAAACTCTTAAAAACTAACCCTGGGCATAGTTTGCGAAGTAGCGCTACACGTAGCTACGCGAAGTGCACTTCACACTACGCGAGCCACGCGTACCTTCGCAAACTACGTAGTGCACTGTGCAAGATGCTGTTCGCACTGATTGCACAGTGCCGGATGCTTGTCCGCACTGTGCAATCAGTGCAAACTGCATCTTGCACAGTACAAGCGGTCGTTTTCTGCCGCTCGAGTAGATTCTAATCGAGCTGCAGCTTTCTCAACGTGGACTGGTAGTTTCTCATCACGAGCGGTTGCGAGCATACGCGACCACTCGCAATGAGAAACCTGACCTCCCCGCGTTGAGAAGCACACCGGGAGGTTTATTTTCCACGCTCGCGATCGGCAGCTTGATGTTGCTGATCGCAAACGAGGAAAAACTCTCGCCGGGATGTCATTTTGCTTGCTCGCGGTCGCCAACTTGAAGTTGAGGACTGTGAGCAAGCAAAAAATGACCGCTGCACTACGCTACGCTATGCGTGTTTGCACTGTGCTACGTGCAATTTGCGTAGTGCGAAGTAGCGCAAACTTCGCAAACTACGCGAGGGTACCGTAGTGTTTTGCCCAGGCTTATTAAAAACCCACCTCTTCAAGACAGCGTTTTAACGTTTCGGCTCTTCTGCTTGTTCTGTCAACAGCGCTGAGAGGTCTCAGGGTAGCCATGTGCTATACAAATACAATTTCATTTCCTTTCATTTCATATAATTATCTGCTTTATTTTTATAAATTGGTTACGGATTTCTTTCGAGTCATGCCAATTACTTATCATCCATGTTGGTACTCTGAAATGCTTAACACATGTTCCTCTAGTAAAGACTAACCGCTCTTTGCCATTACACCAAGACTGAGCTAAGAATTTATTATTGTGAATCCAAGAACCATATTTGGGGTATTCAGAAAGTTTTGCATGGAGAAACCTAACCAGAATCACCACAAAATACTCTACTGCCTTACATAAAGAATTTATGGAGGGCATCCATGTAGTTTGGGCTATTATATTAATATTGCCTGAAAATGCTCCTTTTTGATGTCTCTCACGTGATATTAACCATGTTTACTATTCACTTACTTCACAGCTTCTTTCTCAGACCATAGGTGATTGTGCAAAAACCTCATTTTTAAAAGCTGGGTTCAATGGATCACAAGTCAAGGCAGAAAGATAAAGTCTGTATCACAATTAAATATTTAGCTCATGATGACAATAGAGGTAGGAATTAATGCTTGCTACAGACAACTGTTGTAAACCTCAAGTCACACGTTCAAATCCTGGCAAAACCAGCTTAACCTTCATCTTTTCCAGACAAATGATTTGACTACTGTTAGATTAGGTTTTATTAATCCTTGTTATTAAATGCTCTTAGGGGTGATGAATGTGTATTATAAAGTGCTATATATGAAATCCAGTTCTAGATGTAATCAAACAATTAAGATCTAGCAAGCAACTTCTTTTAAAGAGCATAAAATTGTATGACCTAAATGTATTTTTTTGACAGTGTAGCAAAAACACCATGAACTTAAACATTGCATCCCGATCCTTCCCCACCTCCCCGCCCGCTCCTATTTACATCCAGTCACACTTGTAACGCAACATTTCAAGTTTAACATTCCAACCCAACAACCCTACACCCCACACTTCTACCTGTGAAGCATCTGTGGCCCAACACCTTTTAACAACAGAAACAAACAAGATATTGGGGTAGTTGAGATGGACCTCCTCCTGTGCAGTTTCAATATGCAGCAGTCAAACCACAGGTAAGGTATCCTTGGACCAGGGCCAGTATATGCCAATGACCAGAGTATTGAGAGAACACAACGGAGCCACAAGATGGCCATCCTCACAGAGGTGGCAATGTCAAAACATTTCAGCTCCTTGGAGGGCAGTAGGGAAGTGAGGGGCTTTTCAATCTCCATCTGGGACCAAGCAGGGTCAGTTTCCAATGAGGCAAGATAGTTTCCAGGTTGCCCCCAACGACCTTTGGATTTGGGGCGGTTTCAGGTCTGGGAGCGGGTGGAGGTGGGGTGTGGAGGGCATCTGCCCACCTGGGTGGCGTCATTTGTTGGGTCATATCTCTTAACTGCTCGCTGTTCAGTTGCCCAATTGCCAAGCCACTTCTGGGGTGTTGAAGCAATGGGAGCGGGATCTGTGGATAACCCACAGTCGCACTGGGAAGAGTAGCATGTACTGCAAATACATCACCCTGAGTTTCTGTTTTACAGAGTCAAAGGAATTGCACTGCAGTTTTGTCACCTGAGTATGGTCTGGCAAGATCATGATGTGTGATGATTGAAAGTAGAGCTTGCCACAAGTACGGGTTTCTCAAAGAATAACATTGTTGGCACGGAACTTCAGTATTTTGGTGATAACAGGCTGGGGGGAGACCCCGGAGGAAGATGCTGTGCCTGGTCCCATGCACCCGCTTCACCATGAACCATGGTGACAGAGACCCTTCAGGAATCCAAGATCTCATTCAGTTTCTCACAAAGGTCTCTTGGTCAGAGATTTTAACCCCTTCAGGGAAGCCAACAGGGCACAGGTTTGATGGAATCAACTTTCTGCATCTCCTGCCCTAGCCTCAATGGTGCGAACAGTTGAAAGCAGTGTAGTTACTTTGGTCTTTAAGTTGGATGAATCATCCTCAAGGCTGGACACTCAACTTTCCACCTCAGTCACCTTCCCTGCCACACCGCCAAGCCCCTGAAACAGCACATCAATGTAGACATCAACCACCCCAATTCTGGAGTCAAGGGCCTCCCTCGAGAATTGGATAGCTTGCAATATCTGGTGTGCATGTGGGCAGGCAGAGGGTACTGGTAACTGTTCATCAGATTCTGGCTTGTGATGCATCAGAGCCAACAGCAGGGAGGAGCGAGAAAGGAGCCTTCTTAATGCCGATGTCACCATGACGCTAATGTCCAGGAATGCCCACTTCCTAGCACGCTTACCCATTCAAGTGGTGGGGCAGCAGAGCAGCCGAGTGGGGGGGGGGGGTACAGGTGGATGAGGGATGCCTTGCAGCTGAGGGATGCAGGCTGTAGAAAGATGGGCGTGCAGAGTGCCGGTTCAGAACTCGTTGTTTCTGGTGTCAATCATAGGCAGTGGCATCACAGGCAGTACCATCTTTGGGAGGGGTGTCCACTGGTGGCAGTCAACGGCCCGCTTGACCCAGGAGAGACCTCGGGCAGCAGGTGCAGCCAAAGAAGACTTCCATCCATCGACACTGGTGCTCAGAAGAAAGGAGAGAAAGGGGGGACCCATTGGTCTCAGAAGGGCCAGGCTGACCTTAATCATGGGGGGGGGGGCACTCGCCAAAACCAGCCCATGCCAGCCAGGAGAGGACCCACCTGAAACTCCTGGTGATTGGACCTGAAACTCCTGGTGATTTGGGCTTCTTAGTATACTAGTGAAGCAGTATCAATGGGGGGGTGCATCAATCTCCTAAGGCTATGGACATGGGGCCCCAACACCAGCATTCAACCCCATTAGCTTCCACAGGCCAGTCTATCAAGAAGGGCCCAGGGGGTGGCTCTGCTCGAGCAATTTGCTTGATGTCCACCTCACCTCTCACCAAGGCCCCACCAGGCCCGGGGAGAGGGGAACTCACCAGGAGTTGTACCGGGCACTGTCTCGATATCACCGTAGCCCTCCTTCACAGCACTGCCGCTCTCCTGGACAATAGTAGAATTCATATGAGGGATCAGAGAGGGCACACACATGGGGTAGGCATCCGCCACTCAAGGCCTGGCCCCAGGTGACGGCCTCCGCTGTTTGTCACATCTGTCCCCACAGTAACACTGAGCCAGGGGTGAGAATGTCCTCGGGGATACCCAGGGGATTGCCATGAGCCTCCTGGGGTCCTCCCCAGTGTGTGTGGTGGATCCGGTGCATCTCAGGAGTCTTCACAGGATCTGCAGACAGGCACCATTTTGCGGGATGGAGTACAGCAACGCCCCCATCTGAATTAGCTCCACCAGGGCCAGCGGTGAAGCATTGTTCAGCCCCAATAACGGCTGCAGATGATAGGAGGAGTGCTCTGGGGATCTCACTGTGATCGAGGGGGACCCAGGGCAGCAGTTGGAGCAGGACGGCAAAGGAAGTCCCAAGAGCTCCACTAAAACGTGTCCAACATCTTGGCTGCTTCAGCCATGACCCTAGTATATGTTTATTTTATGCAACCATCTTGTTGAGTCATCACAAACTCCATATGGTGAACTATGAACATCCTTAGATTTTTTTTCTTGGAAGTAGCCCAATATAATTAAGAAGATAAGTAATTTTTAAAACTTGTTAGTTGGACATGTGTGCTAAAAAGTTCTAAACCTTATTTAGGAGGTTTGAAGAAAGTTGCATTGATGTGGAAAAATGTTATGTAATCATTAACAAGAATTTGAACTTTATTGGTTGAAAATGGATAACTAAATGTACAATGTTAATTAAAGAAACTTTGGATTTTAATAACAGACAACTTTGAGCTACCTATAACTGTGAAACATCTCAATATTTCAGTAATTGTGTGAAGATCAGTTAAGATCACATCAGTTAAGATTGCCATCCACTTGAAGATAATGGAGGGATTTCATCTCTCGTGGCAGGATTTTCTTTTTGGGAGTAGAGTTTCAGCAGGATGGAAATTAGGAGAGATTCCCACCAATACTCTGAATGAATGGGCAATGGTATTTCAATTAATTAAGCCATAACAATTTGAGGCATAAAATGTAGTGAACAGAATCTGGATGCAAGTCATACCTTCAGCTGCACAGTGTCACAAGTGACCACAAGGGCTCTAGCTTCTTGCTCGGTGGGGCAATTTACAGAACATTTTTTCACAATCTGTAAGAGGAAGAACATGAACACTCTCATTAAATGAAGTTTCTGACTAAAGATACTGTAAACCCTTACCATGATTACAGAAAATCCCTAATATTCTGTTAAATTAGGGGTGTATGATATTGTGTATTCTTTTGCGAAACTTACCCAAATTTAATAAAAATGTTGCAAAATATTTACAAAATTATGACTTTCAAAATGAAACGTGGTTGGTTGGTAATTTTTATGGTTATTTTTATGAGAGCACACACTTTGCTTAAAAAAATGATGAACAAGTAATTGGCAAGAGGACAGGTTTGAGCAGTAAACATGTCTCGGAAACACTTTTTTAGCGTGTGCTTTGACGACGACCAGGACACTGCGCTCAATCTGTAATTTGACACCAAGACCCTTATTACGAGTTGGATGATACATGGGTAACAGTAAAATCACAATCGATTTTACCTTCACTATGCAGTAAATCCAGGGCCTTAAGTGGGCCGGTTTCTGCCTGTGCTCAGCACTGGCAGTTCTTAAAAGCAGGTGCTGAGACGGGTCCCTATAGGGCTCTCTATTTTTGCCCTTAACCTCAGGGTGAAAAATTAAATCTTAACTTTGCAGCAGTACCACCCTTCACTGCCTTTGATGGAACTTTAGAGAGACTCATTATAGCTCTTTCACAGTCTCACCATTTCAGAACAGAAGCATTTTTAATGTCATATACAGCAAAGCCATAGTTGTTATTAACTTATCTTATGCAACTAACAACCGCTGACAAAGCCAATTGACCTGGCTTGTTGTTGGAGTATTGTTACTTATTGTTTTATATATTTAGATGCAATGACAGAAGCAGCAAAATACCAGCTGGGCAGCACACTATGCTTAGCATAGATTTTTAGCTTACGTGTTTTTAAGCAACAAACTGAATTACATGGGTCACGCCCCTTTGTGAGACGCCCCAGTTTTTTCATCCCACTGAAAGCACTAATTAAATCCACAACAATACCACACAAGTATAAGTTAAACCCCATGCGATAGAGAATTTCTGGGTGGGGCTTATTTTTGTGGTCATAGAAATACACAGAATTCTCTATTTGATGGAGCTTAGCACATGTGTTTATCACCTGCCTTGAGCAGTTGGTAAATGTATGCAGGGAGCTCTGGTTGAGGTAGGGGAGTGGGGCAGGGAAGGGAATGCCCCGGTTACTTACCGGTAATCTTCATTAGTCCCAGTCTTCCTTGCCACAGTTTTACCAATGAGCATTCTGCTCCCACAGAAACTCACAGCAAAAGTTATCATACTAGTCTCCCTATCCCTCCAATATGGCCCCCAGTGGCAACAACCAATCACATAAAAGGATACAAGATCCACACCACGACCTGCAAACCAAAGCTGAATACATGAAGCCACAACAGAGGGCCGGGAGGGAAGGGAAACTATACAGTGGCGAGGAAGACTAGGACTCGGAGCAATGAGGATTACCGGTAAGTAACAGGGGCATTACCTCCTTGTCCGTCTTCCTCGCCACAGTAATTACCAATGAGCAGATACCAAAGCAACATCAGCTTCATGGATAAGAATCACAGCCAACACACGGAAGGCAGTACAACAAAAACTCCAGTGACAACAACAGAGAGAGACACACATTTCAAGAAACCACTGAGTCCAGATTAGAAGAGTCAAAGGCAACCGAAGCACCAACCGCAACCTCAAGCCGGGAACGAGACATGAAGGAATGAGGGGAAGACCAAGCGGCTGCCTTGCAAAAATCCTCAACAGAAATATCCGAAAGGCGGCCCAAGAAACAGCAACAGAACGAGTAGAACACCCCAGAAGAGGACGAAAGGGAACCACAGACCAGACATCATATGCCAATAGGACAATCTCCTAAATCCACTGACATGAGAGTGGAAAGAGACAGCCGCAGGCACTGCGGGGCCACACCAAAAGACAAACAAATTGGTCACAGTACCAAAAGAAGCCGTGCGGGACAAGCAAGGCAACAAAGCACGCATCACATCCAAAAAGGAGCAATGTAGAGTCCTCCGCCGACGAAGGAACAGGAAGAAGATAGGGAGGACCGCCACAGCCGACCGATGAAAGAATCCATAGGCACCAAAGTAGGAAGAGCCCGCAAGAGCAACCCATCCTCAAAAATTCTCAAAAAAGGAGCAGACCGTAGGAAAGCCCCCAACACCCCAACATGTCTGACAGAGGCAATGACCACCAAAAACACCAACGTCAATGTCAAAAACGTCAAGTCCACCGACTCCAAACAGCCCATAGGGAACCCCCTGCAAAGAACTCAATACCAATGGAAGGCCCCACAGATGAGGAGACAAGACAGGACGTGGGGATGGAAAGGCCAGAGACTTGAAAAGGTGAATTACCAAGGGCTCCGCAGACACAAAAGGGAGACCAAGCAAAGCCGGAGCAGCCACCCACTGAGCACGGAGGAGAGAAAGGGCCAAGCCCAAAACAAAACCGCCCTCCAAAAAATCCAGGACCCGAGCAGGATCCAAACCCTCAACAGACTAACCATGGCGCAGAACTCCACTAGCAAAGGTGACCCAATGCGTAGCGTAAGACTGCAAACGAGAGAGGCATCAGGACTGCCAGAGAAGATCCGCAACCATCAAGGAACAACCACCGTGGACCAGGGAACATGGTCCAAGAATCAAGTCCGAAGTCCCATGCAATGGAACACCGGAAGAGGAACCAGAGTGCCCAACAAGGGACACGGAAGGTACAGCAACGTCCAACCCAGACAATCTGCCAACTTCAACAACAGAGAAAACCATGGGCGGCGGCACTTGCAAAACCTCCGGAAGCAGGGGAACTGGAGGGAAGACATACAACAGGCCCATGGGCCATAGTAAGGACAGCACATTTACCTTCCAAGCCATCTGATAGGGCACTATCGTGCAGAAACAACGGATCTCGGTAATGTCTGGAGACGCAAACAAGTCCACCACTGGACAAACCTCCTCAGCAATGTCCGGAACAGCACCCGGGTCAGAGACAAGATCCCATGGAGGAAAGACCCAGCCCAAACAGTCTGCCACAACATGCTCCCGGCCCAGGAGGGAAACCGCTGACAGGGAGGCCAAAGACGACTTTACCCAAGAACAAAGGAGGTGACTGAGGCGACTGAGGGAACGAACCCGGCAACCCCCTGATGACAGATGTAGGACATGACAACTCGGCTGTCCATCTGTACCAGAACAAGGTGACACTCCAGCAAGGCAGCAAATGCCAACAGACCCAAGTGAACGGGCCATAGCTCCCTGTAAATGGAGGAGCAAGACATCAGCGCCACCGACCACCAGCCCTGCACAGAAACGTCGTCCAGAGTAGCCTCCCCAGTCCAACAGACGGGCATGCAAAGTGACCACCAGAGAGGGAAAAATCAGAAACGGACAACCCCGGACAGAGGACCATCGTCTAACCACCAAAACAGAACCTCCCTCACCTTGGCCGACACATGAACCCCCGACTGAAACCAGGCCACAGGGGCGCCAAACAGACAAAATATGGCCCATCACAGGAGCCATATGGAGACGAGTCCAAGGAACCACCAAAAAGGAGGCGGTCAGCAGCCCCATGACCCACAATTGGACCAGATAACACCCAAGGCTCACAGGAGGGCAAGTCCCTGATAACAGTGACCGAAGCACCAACACCAGAGTCAATATCCAGGCAGGAGGCAAGAACACAAATCCCAACAGAGTCCAGAAGGGAGCCCCAACGTACATCAGATGCCGAGAAGGAACCAGCCAGGGATACTACCGATCCACCAGAAAACAGTGACCCACCAGGACCAGGCAAACCTCCCTGACTTGCAACTCCGCCGAAAAGAAAGAAGAAGCAGAAATCAACAAATCATCCAGGTAAGGAAGATCACAGCCCCCATCCCATGGAAATGCCCAATCAGAGGGGCTAGTACCTCAGTAAAGACAAAAGGGGATGAACACAGGCCAACGGGTAACACCTTGTATTGAAAAAGACTGCCCAGAACACAGAAGCGTAAACATTCCCGAGAGTCCAGATGGACAGGGACAGGGAGAAAAGCAACCTGATGGCCGATGGAAGCCAGAAAATCTACCGATAAATCAGGGCAGGATCACCTGCAAAGACACCACCCTGAATGAGACAGGGGGAATGAATCAATCCAACCACATCAGGACCAAGATCTTCCTGAAGACCCCTGTATGCCTCTTCACCTAGAAGAGAATAGAGGACACTCCCAGCCCCCAAAGATCCCCAGGCAACGGAACGACAGCGCCTTATACCATAAGGCAACAGACGTTAACCAACAGAGCCTCATTCAGCAGAGCGTCCCAGGGGTAAGGAGTGACCTGTAAATTGTCCGGGGGAGACTGGACGACCCCATGTGAAAACCTTCCGACACCACTGGAAGAATCCAACTGGCCGACACAGTCCGCAACTAGCCGACCACAAAGAGAGACAGGTGACCTCCCACAGGATCCACACCTGGAGCCACCCAGTCACGATATGGAGGGTGCAGAAGAGGAGGAAGAGGTGGCAGGAAACAGGGATGTGCCAGAGGAAGGAGCACCCCGGCCACGTCCCCGTCCACGAAAGAACTGAGGAACCTGCTCCGGATGAGTAGGACCCAAAAAGGCCAGACGAGCCCCAAAACATAGGGAACATGCCACCATCTCAGGAGCCAACTCCTAACGAACCTCCGCCGACATCTTGAATAAATTCTCCAAGGGAGCATCAAAAAGCTCAATACCGGAAAAAAAAGGATATTCATAAGCAAACCCTTCAGCGCAGCAGCGGCCTACCAAGAACGTAACCACAACTGGGGACGAGCCACAACAGTAGACCCAGCCGCAGATGCCGATGCCGATGCCCCCAAGGAACCAAAGGAAATGACGGAAAAGAGCCGCTGCCCCATCAGGACGAGAGTGGAAGTAATGTCCGTGGCCCGGTGCAACAACACAGCCAACAGCTGGAAGGTCATCAACAACGACTGGATAGCAGGGGAAGAATAAGCAGCAGCACTGTAAAGAAAAAGAAGCGGCGGCAAAGTGTGTCACACTGCCTATAAGCCTACCTCACATGGTATTCCCAGGTGGACTCCCATCCAGATAATAACCAGGCCTGCCCCTGCTCAACTTCTGAGAGCAGATGAGATCATAAGCATGCATGGTGGAATGGCCATAGGTCAAAGAATCCATATGAACAGCAGACCCTGAAAACAACAGGATGGAGCAAACGTGCAGAAGGACAACCTGAAGATTCGACCCCAGCACAACAACGACTCCGAAGATCGACAACCTCCCACACCAGAGACCTAGGAGGGACCAGGAACACAAGTAGCCCCTCCAGATGGAGGAACATTCCCACCACGAAAAGCGGCAGCCATCGCAAAATGTAACATCTGCTGGAACACAGCCAGCGAAGAGACCTTGGCAGCGGAGTCAGAACACCTCCCAGCGTGGGAAGAATCAAGACAGCACCCCCATAACAAAAATGAATGAAAAACCATCACGGCAAGCCAGCATCGTTTAACAAGCATTGGCATAGCCAATAGGTCTCGCTTTTGGGACCTTATAAGTATTTAGTTATACAGCACAATATCCTTGGTGCAACAACATTAACTGTTGCATGGTTAAACACTTATAAGGTCCCAAAGGCGAGATCTATTGGCTATGCCAATGCTTGTTGTTTTTCCTACGGCGCTAAAGCACACACTGTGAAGAAGACGTGTGAAGTACGTGGGGGCAGCTTTAACACCAAGTCAAGCAGAAAGGGTCGAATGATGTGTTTGTATTGTGAAAGAGATGTACAGAATGAAAAAGGCTTGTAAATGGTTTGGCTGTGGCTACAACAAAACGGACGTTAGGGCATACAGTAACGTAGTCTTAATTTTAAAAAAAGTTTGCGCGCCGAGGAAGCACATAATAGCTGGAAGTAAAAATCTGCTAATAAAAAAAAAAAATACTTGGCTTTTGGTTAAAAGGCACAAATGTAGCAGGCTTATAATACTTTAGAGCTAATATACTTTGTAATTGTCAATAAGCAACATAAATGTTGTGTTTGCAGAGCGCACAAACTGCTAGCAAGCAAGCACCAATGTAAACGTCGGTGGAGCTGTACCTGAAAGTGAAACATTGTGTTGAATGAAATGGGAAAGTAAAGCAAGTATCTTTGTAACCCCGCTGCCGAGGTGTATAAGTATAGGATCAATATCGGCAAACACAGAGCATCAATGTAAATAAGTGGGGAACTGTACCTGAAACCCATAAAAAACATAGCCTCGAAGTAAATGCTGCATATGTGCCGCTGTCAATGGAAGCCCAGAGGTTAGTGCTTCTGCCGCAGTTGTATTTTTGAAGCTCCTTAACGTTAACTGGACATGCACTAATAATGCGGGCTGATAAAATGCCGTTGTGAAAACGGAGTTAAAAACACGGCAAAAGCAAAGCATTAGATATAGTGGAGGAAAATACACTGAAAATGCGGAGGAGAAAAGCCGTAGCGAAAACACAATGAAAAACATGTGAAAATTAAAGCAGTTGTTATTGCGTAAAAAAATGCCAAAGTTTAAAAAAACATCGCCTCACAAGAACCGCTAAGGGTGTTGATGATGAGGCACAGAGCACTACTAATGCAGTTTGACGAATGCTGTGGCGAAAACAAAAGCAAAGCAGTTGCTACAGCGGAAGAGCTGTAGCTGAAACCAAAACATTGGCTCGAACTAAATGGCAAAAGAAAGCAAGCTTCTTAACAACGGAGGAACGAGGCAAGTATAAAATAACAAGCAGGAAGTTGGATAAGGGAGGGGGTGGCAAATGGTGATCACTTTCGCGGCCGCTTTGATGTTCTCAGTGGCCGCGCGGCTCACTGAGAACATCAAAGCGGCCGCAAAAGTGATCAGGCAGGCTGCCAAATGGTGCGCGCCCGGCACACATGCACTGTATTTGGAGGCCTGAAAAGCACTAGTTTGCACTTTCAAATCCCCCATTTACTAAAGCTCCCTGAAAACGCTCCTAGAAGGCCTCCTGCAAGCCTCCAGCGTGTACACAACCCCCCCCCCCCGGAATGCCAACGGCCCAAATTAATTATGCCATAACAACGCGACGACCAACAAGGAGCCGGACCCAATCCACAACCCAAGAGCACCGGGACCTATGCGGTGTCCCAGCGGGAAACCGATAAGATAATGGGCTGGAGGGAGCCTGCAGGAGAGCCCGGGCGTCCCTCCCAACCCTTAGGGGACCAAACAAAAAGGTGCAGAAAAGGTGCTGAGCAGCCAAGCACCACAAAGACCTGCTGAGTCCGCTAGAGCAGGACTCAGAAGGAGACCTCCAGCAAGCGAGGTCAGAAGCACAGCACACTCAGGGAGTCTGCTATAGCAGGACCAAGGAGGAAGTGCAAAAGGGGGAAAGAAGATAAGCTAGGCAAACCAAAACCCCCGGGACATGAGAGTCCAATACAGCAGGACCGCTGCCCCCACTTACCTGAACACAGGAACAGCACTTGGAGTAGTGCAGAAACAAAAAAACAGGTTGTGGTGTGGATCTTGTATCCTTTTATGTGAATGGTTGTTGCCACTAGGGGCCATATTGGAGGGATAGGTAGACTAGTATGATAACTTTTGCTTGGAGTTTCTGTGGGAGCAGAATGCTCATTGGTAATTACAGTGGTGAGGAAGATGGACGAGGAGGTAATTATGTTTCCTGGCAGGAGGGAACTCCGTATATTCACCCTTGTGTGAAAAAACTGGGAATGAGGCTTGGCTGCTGCTGCAACCAAAGCCTCATTCGATTCCTGTGGCCAGAAAAAAAAGGTTCTTGTTCTCCCACATGGAAAAAATGAGTGTGGAAAAAAAGCATACCAGGCTAAAAACAGGCTGAGGGAAATTGCATTCGGCAAATTCGGTAATTTGCTTCCATGCAACTCAGAATCCTTCCTCCTTTCTTCTCCCTCTTCTCCAAGGTTTCTGAGATCTACCTACAGCTATTCTTTGCCAGCCACCAATAATCTTCATAACTTGTGAATTGTCCACTGTAGTCCCCCTTCCCATGTCCAAGGACTGAGTCAAGACTAGAAGTAGAGTTTGTCAATTTAGAAACCATTGTGATTCTTTTTAGGGTTGAACACACAACGATGTGACATTCACACAACACAGATCAATATGCTGACATTTGACCCCATGAATCTGATACAAAAATGTTGAGGCGTGTGTTAGATGATTTAGTTTGCCTAACTGACTTTGTTTCTTTTTTTTGTTAGTGACAATGTTCAAATCTGCATCAGGCACATGCTTACTTACACCTCCATATTTGAAATCACAATCTTCGAGGTTACTTCTCTCAAAGTCCTCTGTCATTAGGCACTCTGTCTCTTTGATGGTGAAGTAAAGTTGTTGGAGATTTGCATCCTGAGACAGAGGGGAGAATGTCACAAACAGATTGTCAAATCCATACCAAACGTCTATCCACTCAAACAACATACATGTTAAGTCAGAGATCATCTTTCTGCAGAAGTGCCACAGATCTCATAATTCCAGTGGGGACGGTAACTGCTTTTATCAGCACTGTTCCAACTATGCTCCTTTTGTTAATGGTTTTGTCTGTTTCTATATTGTTGAATTACCTTTTTGTTGGTACTGCAACCAAATATTCAGCTATGAAGAACAACTACTGCAGGATGTCACGCAACCGGCTGAACTATTTCCAAGACCACTGGAATTAAGCAATCTTGTGACAACGAGGAGTTCAATAAAATTATGGATTTCCCTCATTTGATACATAATCCATCATCGACTGCATAATCTGCTGTTTTTAGCCAAACAAAAATGTTGTTTCAAGCTCAAAAAGATAAAAAGTTATTAAAATGCAGTGACGTGTTGCCAAATATTGGGAGGACCTTTGCAAAGGTGAACTGGTCATCTTTCTGTTGCTTATTGCTCTATCTGCATATCATACTAGTACTAATTAGGTGAAACCTTTGCCCAAATAGTGTTAACATGTCAAAATGGCAAAATAATGAAGTAACACCATCACAAAATGGGATACATTATGATGCATCATTTGCCTCTTAATTTAGACAATTTAGTTCACCCTTCCGCATAATGTGGTCCTCACCTGTAACTTACTTCTAGTGGTCATGACTATTTTAGAGAATATTGATAAGCACAGTATCAAAATTAATACAATAATGAATGAATAGACTTTTAGAGCACATAAGTGTGAATTTAATAACACAAAGGGGCTTCTCTAGTATCTTATAACGTCACTCAGTTCTAAGGTGGCCAGATTGATTTTTAAAACAAAAACTTGGATGGTATAGACATAGAAGGAAAACTAAGTGTCGCACCACGCATGGACGCTAAAAGATGACAATGACAGCACCCACCAAAGTAGAAAAATGACTACACCGGCACATGTCATCAGTAATGGGATTGGAAACTATTTACTCCAGGAACTCATGCATTGGGTGTAAAGGTGTGGCAGGGGAAAGGGGGCGGAGTCATAGGTGCAGAGCTTGAACAGCAGAGTGTGACAGTTAACATATACAGTCATTAAAAAAATTATCTGCTTCAAAGAAATTGGCAGCAAGGACATGTGACAGTATATATGTTCTGGATTACTTAAGTGTTCACAAAGAGGCAAACATTTAGAAATATCTTACATGATTAAGACACCTGCTCCACAGGTCATTGCATGCCCAGCAATTTTGAGGGGATTATAATAGTGGTAAATGAACTTTATTGGTTAAAACAGTTCTGGGCGTTTTCTGGGTTTTGTTCAGTCACAGTTTTGAATCAGAAAGTAGCATAGAGAGTTAATGCGCTTGCTACAAAAACCATTGACTAACATGCAGATCACAGATGCGTACTTTATTTAGGTAGGCTACTGTTTTTGACGCAGATCATATTTCATAAGTTGCAAGTCTTCTAAGATACCACACTGTTCTATTTACGTGTATCAAAGCCCCTAGCCCCCCCCCCCGAAATTTTTCTTGGTCCCCCCTGAAATGTGACTCTAGTTGCACCTCTGTAACAGACCTATAGGAAATATATTGTGCATGAAAAATTGAATGAGTTGGCTTTCCAGATAATGCATTTTGCTCCATTAGAAAAAGTTTTGAGCAGTCAATGAAGGAGAGCTGAAACATACATAAGCAGCTCGTTTAGTCTGCTTCACTTTGAATTCTGGGGTTCGTAGCCCCAGCCTGGCTTTCGGCTCTTCAAGGCAAACATTACTCACCAGCCTGACGTCAGAATACAGGAGACGGAAAGCCGGTCTATTCACTCCAAAATTCAGAAGTTCGGTGGCTTCGTCAATGAGGTGAAACTGTTCGCTGGTTGCTGGGTGCGTAGAAAGGGCCCCAGAGGAGCCAGCTGTCACCAAGCAGAGCAGCAGCGCCCTTTTCAACCAACTGCCCATCTCTGCCTTTGTCTCGCTCTCTGCTCTCAAAGACGTTGGAGAACTCGTTTTATTTACCGATCCCTTATTTCATGGTTTCATTTTTAGGCAGTAAAGTTTCCCTTTGAAAGCAGCACTGTTTTTTCCTTTCATTTCTCGGGTACAGGAGCAGTCCGTGGAAATACCCGTCTATTACGAAGGCGGATGTTTGGCCAATCTTAGACAATATCATTTGTCAGCACGAGTGACCTTTCGATGATCTGTTATGAAATCCCCTAAGGTGTATTTCTGAAGTGACTGTCCCGCTTAATGTAATTTTGTATGACGTGAACTGTTCATAGGTCAAAAATCCCAATTTTCTCAAATTACCTACCATAATAATAAAAAAATTAAAAAAAAGTTCTTCAATTTTAAACATTAGCATATTCTAAAATGCAGCTGAAACTACCCTCCTCCTGCTTTTTTCTTTTGGGGACCTGGTTCACAGACAAAAGTGATTCATAAACAAAACTTGTAAATCTATACTCTTTACTGCCACCGGCAGATGTAGATTTCCTAGATTTGAGCTACATACAGTCAAGGGTTTCGAGGAAAGCTACTGGGAATATCATGTACCCAAGGCAAAGCTGCATGTACACAACACATGCGCATTGGAGAATGACAGTCTGTTGCACAAAGCCAAGGCAAATTTGTTTTATATGTTCTTTTGTTTTCATCCTGGGGACAATATTTTACCCCAGTCCCTTACTCTGGAATCCCGCCAACTTGCAGGTGTTTCTTTTGCCTTCCCAACCTGGAAGTGGATTTCTTCCGACCTTGCTCCGGGGCAAATCTTTGATCATTTCAATGGTGGGAAGGGATCACAGAATCATGAGTGATAGTGCCAATATCGGCAACACTCAGTTCTCATACAGCAACATACATAAATAAACCACACAACACCTTGTTAGTGGAGAAAATTACTACAGGTTTATTTGCATAACAAATATGCCAACATGGTGGGTTATCTTACGGGCGATCTGAGGGCAGGCCCGCCCCTATGCCACCTGCCCGCCTGATGAGCCAAATTACACCGTGGCTGTCACCAATCGGTGGTTACCAGTTTTGGGAGGGGCCACCCCTCCCATCAGTGGACCGCCAGTCCACGCACTTACTCACGCCCCACAGGAGGGGGCGGAGCGTTCCTGGCTGCCCCCGGTTGCTCAGGCCCACAACCGTCCGTAGGACTAACGGTGCGCCGTTGTACTTCCAGGGAACAAGCTAAGACATCCCTGGGTATCCTTGGCTTAGCACCCTTACTGTGCTGCTGCATGTAGTACCCTTCTGTACCTTGCAGACTCTGGATCGCCCTGTAACTCTTCCTGCAACACAAAACAATAAGTGAGATTCTTCCCCTCCCATTACCACCCTCTGGCCGTCTACAGGGTAAGCGGTAGGGCGGGAAACAGCGAGACGGGCAGCAGACAAGAGGCTGCCTTGTGGGCGGGGGAAGGAATTTGTACCCTTGACCCCCTCCCCCACGGCCGGAAGTGATGCGGCCGACCGATCTCCTGGTCACTAGACCGGGGCACTAGTACGCTGACTGGTGTGCCTTCCTGTGGCACTAAGGCTGCCGCCCTGTTGGAGGGTCCCCTACGTGGCCCCCCGGGCAGCCTTGGCATAGTGCCAATATTGGCAACACTCAGTTCTCATACAGCAACATACATAAATAAACCACACAACACCTTGTTAGTGGAGAAAATTGCTGCAGGTTTATTTGCATAATAAATATGCCAACATGGTGGGTTATCTTACGGGCGATCTGAGGGCAGGCCCGCCCCTATGCCGCCTGCCCGCCTGATGAGCCAAATTACACCGTGGCTGTCACCAATCGGTGGTTACCAGTTTTGGGAGGGGCCATCCCTCCATCAGTGGACCGCCAGTCCATGCACTTACTCACGCCCCACAGGAGGGGGCGGAGCGTTCCTGGCCGCCCCCGGTTGCTCAGGCCCACAACCGTCCGTAGGACTAAAGGGGCGCCGTCGTACTTCCAGGGGACAAGCTAAGACATCCCTGGGTATCCTTGGCTTAGCACCCTTACTGTGCTGCTGCATGTAGTACCCTTCTGTACCTTGCAGACTCTGGATCGCCCTGTAACTCCTCCACAGCTCTGGGTGTGGCCACCGTCACAACCAGGGCCCCCCACCAAGGTAGGCATTTTTACCTATATCCTGCTGATTACCGGGTCTCTCCCAGGTCTAGCCAAAACAAGTCTTAGCCCATACAGGACCGGAGGCCAGCATGCCCCTTCTGGACAGGTGCCCCCATCCTCCCTAAACTCCCCATGGAATTTAGACTTATATGCCTTAATACCAATAGTTAGGTGTTGGTTCAATGTTAACATTGCCTGGCTGAAGAGCAATACCTTTGACACGCCACTCCTGCGAGGAGGTGCCAATGCGGGTGGAAGTAAGAGTTAACAAGCCCGCCTTACTTCCTCTTTCACTCAGTTATCTGTTTATAGCACTAGTCGGAGTCTATCCATCGCAATCCGTCAGTCACCACCCTAGGTGATGCCCTGCCCTCCCAAACTTCTGCAAGTATCCCCGGGAGCAGACAGGACAGTGTGAACCAGAGGGGAAACAAAGTATAAATACCTCTCTTTTTTTAATACTGGGAATGCCAAGTGTTCCCTAATACTTTGTAGCCCATTTGTGTTTGACCCAGGGGTTTCCCCCCAATCTTATGGACCATATCACCCAGTTGGGTGACAACTTCCACAACCTGCATAGCTGCCAGCCAAGGCTATAGGGTGGGAGAAATTTCGCCTGTTCTTGTTACTCGATTCAATGGTACTTGTTTCAACGACCTCAGAAAGATGAACTGCTAGGTGGACCGAATGTCTCCAGTGGTGTGAATGTCTCCAGTCTCTAAAGTTTGTGGGCGTTCAAAAACACTGAAAGCAAACTATGCCTTTGATCCACCCACTCACAACCCTTGCCTGCTGTTTACCACTGCGATATTGTAAGCAGTTCTAGCGCACAATTTCACAGTAGTAAATGCATTCATGGCTTACTAGTATCCTTTGTTGGATACCTAACCGGTGTGATTGGGACAATTTGCAGTCCTGACTCTATTTTGACATGGCTTATTCGGAAGTATCGGCTGGTGGATTTTAAATGTGGGCTGAAAGTTAAGACTTAAGTAAAAAAAATGCCAGCGAGCCTGAACTGAAAGCGGAGGATCGAGTGTGTGTTCTCCCCCTACTAGAAAATGTTGAAAATGCGTTTAAACTGTGTTTTTTGGGCCTCCGCACCAACAAGAGTCCCAGATGATGCATTCCCTGGCCCTCACGCATAAAACGAACGCCCAAAGAAGCTAGACACCTCCCTAATCGAATCAGCGTTCTATCCACACCCCAAAGGTCAGTTTGAGGTGCTTCGGGCCTTAATGCACAATGGTATCCAAAAGGCAGGGATTTTCCTGGCAGTTAAGGGTGGTGTTTGGTATTTAAAAGAAACCATCCAATATGCTAGCACAGTGAGAGGGCATCATGGTGGAACAAGTGGTCATGTTATTGCTCAATGATAATAGGATAGTATAAGTAGCACAATCATGCACTATATTCTAGCACAATGATCACGATTATTTTGGTTTACTGTTAGCATTAACCAGCGCAGGAATGTGCCATACTGTCACTCGTCAATGAGATGTATTCTGGAGTGATTGATTTTTCCTCAGCATTTGGGTTGTATTCTGCTCTTCATCTGCTGGAGTAATTTACTGTTGCCAGCTTGGCCCATATACTGTTTTTTTTGTTTTGAATTTGCTGTTTTCAGCCAATTTGTTAAAAAGCATGTACCAACTAAATACAAATATTGCCTTTTGTTTGGCACAAATTAGCATTGTGAGCATGTGAGGAGAGCACATGAGCTTGGCATGGAAGCTCTTATTTCTTCTGCCTGATTGGGCTCAGGCACATTGACTGCCTGAGCAAGCAGCGTTCACCTATGTGGTGAATGATTGATCCATGGTGTAATTCGGGAGCCTGATGAGCTTAAGGTGGGCGACTGGAGAGGTCATGATCCCGTGCTCAGATTGAGCAGATATGTTCAGAACAGAAGGTACCTCTATATTCCGTATCCCACTCCTTTATGAGAAACAGAGGTTATGTATCACCTTTCTTGCCACCGTAGCAGGTTTGAACAGATGTTGGCTGGGGTAGCTTGTCCTCTTTAGCAACCACCCTGATACTCTGTGTGTATAGATGTCAAGGCACACTTTGGTGTCTGAAGCATACATTAATCCCAAGAATATTCATTTAACATCACCAGCTCTCTGTGAAGAACCAAGTTAGACAAAATTGTCCAAAAGGCAGAGAGGGATCTGTTTTGCATCCCCATGAACTGAAGGCATATGCGTACCCTTACTGGTGTAGGGAGAATAAATATATGCATACTCATTTCTGTCCACACTTATTCTGCCTCTGGCCATGCTGCTTTTATATCTTCACTCTCTGTTTCTATCTTGCCAATCTAGTCCGATCTCTGCCACGGCTGTTTTGGATGGATATGTCTTCCCAGGTTAGTTGTATGTCCGCCCACAAGGGCCTACGTCCACTGAGGCTGTTAAGAGGATGCATGGTCACCAGGCTACTTCTTTTGCTGCTCCAGGTGGTTCTAGGTCTGTGCAGGATGGCTAATTGGGATTCATCACAACGGACTGAGGAACAAATGAATTAGAGGCTGACAGATCGTCATCTCTGCAAATCACAGCCTGGACTCTACTGGGTAGGAAACCTTTTCCATCTTTGCTATTTTGTAACTCACCAAAAGGAGCATTTCATGATCTCTGTTACTAGTGGCATTGCCAGGGCATTTCCAGGAGTCTGTCTGGTTCCTTTAAAATAAAATGTGAATTAACCATTAATGTAAATCCATTTTTGTTATTGTGAGTACTGCAAATAATGTCTCTTTCAAAGGATGGGGGCCCGTAATCATGGAAACCCAGGTTTGCTGTGCACCCTGGACAGTCCCATGTCCAAAGATTTTGACTCTTTAGACAAATGATATGTTGCTGCTAGGGCACACACTTTGGCATAGAAGTATTGTCATTTGATGTTGTTTATAGCACTCCTGTGGCTGGGTTCTTTTTTGGTGGTTCTGTGGCAGCTGCCTACAATGGCATTAGTGTAGGGCAGGCCCATGTTTGAATTGTCTGGATGCAGGACAGGGTCCTAGTAAATCAGCTAACTCTAAACAGACACTGAGAAATGCTCTGGTGGAGCCATACACACTCTTGGGGACACTCTCCTGCTTCATCTACCTCTCTCGTCTCCACTATCTTGTTATGTTTCATAGGGTAACCTAATATAGGCCAGAGTATTCTTGTAACCTTTCACCTATATTTACTGTACCATTAAATGACATAACTGGTTTTGGTATTGACCTTTTACCTTGTTAAGTGCTGCATAAAATGTAGTGTGGTTTTCCCCCAAAACTAGCCTAATTATTTATGCATGGAGGTTCTCAGAATCACAGCAGGATTACCATTTTCTGTATAATAACTATTTATAAGGGTCTTCCCTTCCGTCATCCTTGGCTGACATGAAACAGCAAGGTAGAATTCCATTAGGGTACATTTTGGGTATATATACAACATATCTTTGCCAAGGCAGGCAGAGAAGAAAGACTTCCATGCTGACACACTGACGTGAGATGCTGAGGTTCCTGCACACAGACACTCCATCTCGCAGTGGTCTGACATCCCTAATGGGGTGTCCATCTTGAGACCAAGACGGGGAACCTGAGTCTCTCACTTCAGGTAATGGGGTTGGCTTCAGCCTAGGGGAATTCTTGACTCTACACCTACATACATGCTAGGTACACTTAGATACATCTAGTTAGGGTTGCATCGTAGGAGTACGCATTACTATTGACATGTATTTATATGCTTGCATATATCCATTGTTTTAGCACTATGGTAGAGATCTTCCATCCATTTACTCTGTTGGTGCTTAATATCATTTATATCTGTTTCTGTCTTATGGTTGTTTCAGCTCACCTATTTTACACTAAAATGACGCTGGTTTAATAAATGTTTATTGAAAACGTCCCCACCATTTATTTTGTGTATCTCTCTGAGACAAAGTGAGCACGAGTGACTGAGCGAAAAGTACTGCACTGTTTCCACGATCCCTGATGGGAGAGGATTGTCATGTTCTATAGTTGCCAAGAACTATTCTGTCCCTAGTAAGAGGAGTTTACAGTGGCACTGTGAGCTAGCTAGGTATACAGGCGAACATTCCAAGTGTGGGTGTCTGGAATCAGTCTGGACACCAATCCCACAGTCTATGTTGTCTAAACCCACAGATCCTATATAGGTTTATAGGAACTACATGACATGACGGCGCCAATGTTGGTTTGGTACTTTTTTAACAGTCAAATCTGAGTAGTTCAGTTGTGTTTTTCTCAGAGACCCCTACTCACATTATTCCTGAGATCTCTGGAGTGGGAGGGAAAATTACGCCACAGCTAAGTAGGCATATGCTATATATTACCTGTAGGTTTATTCAAGCTTGAAGGACAAATAGTTCCTATTGTGCATAAAACCTTATCTCAGTTTCCTTGAAACCTCTTTCAACAATGACTGACGAAGATCTCATTGGGCCAGTTGAGGAAGGAGAACAATAAGATGAAATAAACATTTCAGAACATGTCAGAACTGCACTTACTTTAAAACTAGCAGATTATGGAGTCACAGCTAGGGGTGGGACAGTAACATTCCTGATAGAGGTACACAAATCATATTGAACTGAGGTATTCTTTTCATGGGTTAAATTCCCTCAAGCAGATGCACACACAAAAACATTTAATTCTTACACTCAAGATGAAACACCAGAGGAATACTGTCCATATGAGGACATTGAAATTCCGCTCACCTACCAGGAGCACATGAACTGGTTTAAAGGTGCCCTCACACACACAAAAGATAAAGTAAGACTCGGCCCGCTTGACTGAGATTGAGCAACTTGGCAGGTCCTGGCGGCTTAAACACTGCACCCAGACATTAATACAATGCCAGTAGCAGACTTACTTCCACTACACAAAGAAATAATAAAACTTTACAGAAACCTGACATAGTTTGTGATGAGAACACTCACACTTCAACCAACAAGGGCTACACCAGCAGGACAAGTTCAGGGATCTAAAACTAAAAAAACTCTACAAACACCACACGCAGTTATGGGTAAAATGCCCACTAGATATGAGCAAATGCCATTCTGAATAGCTCATAAAATCACACAGAGGCAGTGTTTCCACACACAAGCCCGCAAAAAAACCCACAGAATGCTCACAATCTGCTTGCCAATGGGGATAGCTCCCCAGATAGAGTATTGTACCTCTTGGGGTACAGTTCTTTCTGCCATATATACCAGAACTGATGGTATCCCTTCAATTTCAGTAATACCATATGTTTTGAGATAAATACAGAATGAGTATGGGTCAGAACCTGCTCTGAACTTAGGGATGGAATTGTTAGGAAATTATGCCCAGGTATCACCTATAATATTAGCAAACATAAAAGGGGAGGCAGCAGCAGTGGCAATACGCCAATACCTAAGGGATTTCACTCCTTTACAACAGGAGCATGAATTACCTAAAATTATCGAAGACACATATGCCCATATAAGGTAAAGATAGTTTGGAAGCTAAGGCAACTAAACCCCAACTCATGGGTGGTCCTGAAAAGGATAATACCAAGCAAGCATCTGATTCTTCCAAGAAGAAATGGGATAATAAAAAACAAAAGAATAGAGACAATAGATCACAAACAAGGAGTGGGTCTCCTCAACAGGAGCCCTCCAAAAGGAGGTACAACCTTAGGAATTGTGATAACATTAAAAAACCTGACTGGTATCAGGATACTGATACACATTCCTCTCGTTCTTTTCAGGATTCATCAAAAAACTCTGAGAGAGAAGGATGGTCAGAACATAGACAAAAAGAACAGACAAAGTCCAGAGACTTACATTGTACTTCGGACTATAATATCAAACAAGAAGATAAACCAAAATCAAAACCTCTATTTAAAAAGAAGAAGGTAGCAGGTCTTAAAGTTAGACATGTCCAGAATTCTGAGGACTTCTGAATGGGGAATGGGCTCTGACAATGCTAGACAGCGCAGCAGAAGTATCAATAGCTTGCCAGAACCTGATGGAATTTCTGGTGACAGCGGCGTTAAATGAGCATATCACAGTGGAGACACCTGATACCAGGGTAAGTGTCCCACATCCGTTATATGAAATAACAATCCAAATGGAGGGGGACAAACCCAGAAAAATTAAAGGTATCTTTTGGGAGAACCTGACTTATTGCTATGACATCCTTTTGGCTGAAAAAGATTGGCGGCCTAAAATCGTTGTGGAGTGCCCAAAGGGAGAAACAGCAATTTTACAATCTTTTTCCGACCTCGTTCCAATATACTTAAAACATACATATGCGCAGGAGTGGGCAGTAGCACTTGCTCCAGCATTATATCGTAACCATGTAGGGTGGGATGCTGAGCCACCTCACCATACAATTCCAGTAAAAACTACTCCAACTCAACAGAGACAAAACCCTATTAAACAAGAAGTGAAGAAACAGGTCAGGGAGATCTTAAACCAACTTGAATACCAAGGAGTAATAGAAAGTTGAACCTCTTCAATGAATAATCCTACAGACATCTGAACACATGCACAAAGACATTTGCAGTACAGAACTCACACAGTGCCGCATTAAGGAATAGCATTGTGCAAAAAAATACAAAACAACACTAGATATTTAAAATGGAGTTTTCTGACAAAATATAGCGCGTGCAAGCAGATATTTGACAGCATTTTCAGCATTTGGTTCTCAGCGTTTATTCTGTAGACTGCCCCCAAGGGTATAAGAAAAGCCCCGGGATGTTCTGAGCTAGGGTAACTGAGGTTACTTCAAAATTTGGATGAGGAGGCATTGTCCTGTGTAGATGATATTTATTTGACGGATGTTGATTTAAAGGATAATTTGACCAGGGTGACCAACATCATTTTGGGGTTCGCCTCTGAGGGCTACAAATCCAACATTAAAACATTTAAAATACCCCACCTCAATGTCCTTTTTTTGGGATACAAGTTATCATGAAGGGAAAAGCCTAGTAGCTAACTTTTTAGACAAGTGTGTGCTGTACCAACCTCCAAAAACTCTGAAAAACTTACAATCCATATTGGGCTTCCTAAATTTTGGCAGAACATATATTTTGGATTACACAGAAAAAGTAAAACCTTGCTACAATTTAATTAGACCTGATTTTCAATTAGACATTGGACACAAGAACACACAGATATACTTCGTTCCTTACAAGCTGACATGATAGCTTCTAAACACTTACACACACGTGAATACCACAAATTTGGTGATCCGTGTAATCGCAGGTCAATCAGGGTACACTTACCTAACCTTCAATGAAGGTGAAACAGTACCCATAGTATACAAATCACACTTTTACACAAACGCTGAAATGCGTTTTGCTTCAACAGAAAAAATTCTGACAGCAGTACAGACTGCGGTAGTGAGAGAAAGAGCACTGACTCAGGGGAAACAAATAATTGTCATGACTCCAGTACCGGCCTTAGAGGCTGTTACAAAAGCTAGCATTCCGAACGCAAAAGCATTACACCCAAGATGGAAACAATGGGCTAATTTTCTCACTGCAACTGATGTAGATTACAAATTTGATTCTACATTAAAAACGCAAGCATTTCTGCAATACGGACAAGAATATCCTCTCCCAAACAAAATAATGCCTCTAGATCAGTATGAATGCATAATTTACACTGAAGGTTCTTCTCAGCCTGCCATAGGTAGTAAACAACAATACAGCGCAGCTTGTGCGATTGTGAAAGGACATATGCAGGACAGCAAGTTCCATCCTAGCAGCACAAAGACGCAGTCTCTGGGAAATTGCACAGCACAGCTGGCAGAATTAAAATCCCTATTACTGGCACTTAGACAAACAGATCGGGAATTCCCCACCCTTATAGTGTGCGATTTGTTTTACTGTGTCCAGTCTTACACTGAATATCTTCACTATGGGTTCAAAGATTTCAAAAGGTTGCACAATAAAGCACAAAATGCTTTGGGAACAAGTGGCAGAGTTGAAAAAAGACTTGCAGAGGCATCACATGATACACACGCTGAGTCATCAACGTGATGGCATTCACATTGAAGGGAATTTATTGACTGATGAAGTCTCAAAAAGGGCAGTACAAACTACTTCTGTAGCTGCAATCACTCATTCTAGAATGAGAATAGACGGAAGCCCAATGGTAGCTGTCATTGCTTCACACAAAAACAGCACAGCTTTGCCTAAAGGTTTTCCACTCAAGTACTTTTACAAGTTAGATGCAAAAAATATTCTGTATGGTCAAATTCCAGGAGTGGGAGATAGAGTAGTACTAAACATGGATCGCAGTTTAGGTGTAATTCTAACTGCACACGAGGGTCTGGGTTCTGCACACGCAGGGGTTACTGCCACTGTTTCATTGCAGAAACAATGCTATTGGTGGCCTGGTTTAACAAAACAGATGAAAGCGTTTGCACTTAAGTGTGACATCTGTCTGTTAGCAGATGAAGGGTTCGACCGTAGCATGCCCACCACAAGCACCATTACTGATATCAGACAGACACCTCGCTTGTGTTTATTTGGACCACTGCAGCCCCTTACAATCTGATGGGGCTTAACAATACATCCTGGTGGCAGTGGATTCATGTTCTAGAATCCTGTGGGTTTGGTCTCAGCACTCGGCTGACGCTCTAACTGTTATAAAAGATTTGCGAGTCTTAATAGGGACATACACAGTTGGCACATTAAATACTGACCATGGCACCACGTTTAGCTCTAGGGCTTATAAGGAAGCCATGGGAAGTTTGGGAGTTGCATTGCTGTTTTCCTCTCTGTTCCATTCCCAGGGAAATTTGGTTGTGGAGAGGTAAAAACGGAGCTTAAAGCAATCTTTCACAGCAAGGGTGTTAGGTTTGGGTGGTAGGTTGGTCAATCACCTATATGGGGTCCAGAGGGGACTAAATAATATGCAAAGAAGTTCCTTAGGAGGTGTCACCTCTTCTAAAGTCCTATTTGGAATGAGAATGTGGGTACCTGAGCTCGATTCTGAAAGCACAGTGGTGGATGAAAAACCTTTTGATATTGATACATGGTTGGCTGTTTTACAGGATCTTAATAAATTCCAGGCACTACAAAGCAGCATACAAGTAAAACGCACTGCCACTGGGGTAGTGAAATCAGTAACGGCAGGACCTGCCTGGATCCCAATAGTCAGGGATCTGGTCAGAGAAATAATTGTGGCCAAGAAAGAATTTGGGCCATCAGACAGAAAGCCTGTACCTGTCCTGGTGGTTGAAGGAACAAGAAAAGTACTTCTACTGCCTCTTGCCTGCAAAAAAGAGAAGAGATTCATCTCAATTGATCTGATCAAACCACACTATGTGGCTGATCCTGAATAGCAGGCCATGTGGGCTCCTAGGTAGCCGCCGCTCTCCTCTCGCTACCATACAGTAAGGAGCGAGACAAATAGGTGTCAGTCAAGATTCAGGGGTACCGCAGAAGGTTTTAGTATCCATAGGCCTGACTTATGCTATGTACAACTAGAACATCCGGGGGTGGTGACTTCATACAGTGTTGGGAAGTTATGCCTAGATTGGCTAAGAATCTCAACACTGTCTCAGGTGAAACAACACTTGTACCTACTGTCAGATGACATGGATCTCAGCGATTTTTTACTAGGTCCCCAATAGCCACATCAGAAACGCTTCTTATACGTTGTTTATAATGAAATTTGGAAAATCTCTCAACAGAAAGCTGCGGAGTGATTGCGTGAAATTGACAGAATTAACTTGGAAAAGGCTTTGGCTGTGGTTTATAATGGCATGACCACACTTACATCCAGGATTTATTCACTGGGCAACATTGTGTCTTCTGCTATAGATATAATAGAATAGGATCTGTCCATCTTACAACATGGACAATCAGATTTACGTTCTATTATGTTATTAAGCTGGACGCTACAATCACTGCGCTCTAGCTATGTGCTCTGGAGATATAATTTGACTGAAAAGCAGACAACAATGGCACAAAGAGATGCAAAATATGCAATGCTGTGCATTGAAAAATTAGAACGATTACCTTTTACAGTGGCTGAGTCACCGTCCACAGAATGGTTAATTCATGGCCATATAAAGTAACCAGTAACAACTTTCTAGTTTCAATATTGCCTAGAACACCACCAGGAAGACAGGTATGAAGCAATGGGTAGGGAATTCATCCATGAAACTTGGGAATTACCGTATAGATTTAGATGCAGGAACAAGGACACTGAAGTGTTTCTCAGCGGTACAGACTGAGAGAATTCTTTGAGTAGATCTCTCAATTGGCAGGACATTATGCTTCACGGGGCCTGTAATGGTTCAGTAGCTAACTTATCCTGTAATTTGAAAGGTTCCCCAGCTGCCGTGATTAATCCAGTGTTCAGGCTGCTCTCAAATGGGAGTTACCTAATGCTGAATGATCAAGGTTGTTGTGGGATGCTTCCAGGCATCGTATATCTTGTCACTGTAAGTTCCAGGGTTACTTGTTGTATTCAAGTATTGTTTCCAGTGATCCACAAAGACAGGGAGGCACCGTTATGGCCTTCGTTGAATGTTTCCTTTATACGGTTTGATACTCTGATCCAAATGAAAGTCATGCTTTTACAGAAAGATGTGCTCTTAAACTCAGCCCGAGAGACTTTTGATCTTCAGGCTGCAAGGTCTTCAGCTGAGATACAGCCACTTACACGAACTAACTGCCCTTTCCATTACAGAGAAATGGTACAGCGTATTTTTAACATGTCTGATACGAAGGGTATAGTACACCTATTTAAGACCATAGGTTCTGGACTGTTAAGCACCTTTCAGACAGTCTTCTGAGTGATTCCAGCCATCATACACTCTATATTCCGAAGCATTTTTGGAGGGCTTCCGCTAATCCTGGTAGTAGGTATCCTGATTAAAAATTTTCGGCTACACAATGGACGTCCCAGTCACCAAGGAAATGGAAAAGACATTCTTAGAGCGACGTTACAGTGATCGCATGGTACTCCATCTTGGCACACCTCGACTTCGGGAGCTAAGTGAGTCTTGGTTCCTATCGTTTCGACCAGTCTGGATTGACTGTGTTCTGCCTGTCCTCCGCTGCTTGTTCTGCAGCTATGAATGGGTGTTGGACCTCTGTCTAACGCTTCCATCGATTGCGCCACCGGATGTGAATGCATTGCTGACCCGTTAACGGTCCACGTACTGCAGTGTCCCCAGAGTATTCCAATGTTGCTGTCAGCAATCTTAGAGCCACCACGGGACGCTTCCGCTCCTGTTGCACTTGGTACTGGCTCTACTACAGGCACAAAGGCTTTGGATATTACCAGTACTTCCCCAGCATTAGCTGCGGGGACTGAGGAAGATCATCTTTGCTCAATTGACCTAATCTGTGAGGTGTTACATGGACCATCGTCTGCAAAGGCAAGCAGCAGTGATGTTGTGTCTCCCACACAAGACACATAAACATGTGGTTCTCCGTGTGCTGGGAAGAATTCTGCCTTTTTCAAAACAACTGAAATTGGAATTTTAAACAAAATGTTTCTTTTCTATATTGTCACTGAGCTCCATGGCTTTCGGATGTACTCAGTGGCTCAGACTATAAATATGAATATATTTTAAAGGACTATCAGAGGTTTTTTTTAGAGATTTTATGAATTTTTTAAAGCTTTTTAATGCCTTTTTAACAATGTTTAAATGCTTGATTAGAAGGGGATTCCCTTTTTAGTATGTCGTCCGGTCGGATGAGGAATGGGTGTTATGTTTCATAGGGTTACCCCAATATAGGCCCGAGTATTCTCCTAACCTTTCACCTACATTTACCGTACCATTACACTACATAATGGGTTTTGGTATTAACCTTTTACCTTGTTAAGTGCTGCATAAAATGTAGTGTGGTTTTCCCCAAAAACTAGTCTCATTAATTAAGCATGGAGGTTCTCAGAATCACAGCAGGATTACCATCTTCTGCATAATAACTATGTATAAGGGTCATCCCTTCCGTCATCCTCGGCGGACAAGACACAGCAAGATAGAATCCCCTTAGAGTACCTTTTGGGTATATATACACCATATCTTTACCAAGGCAGGTAGAAGCGAAAGACTACCATGCTGACACACTGACACGAGATGCTGAGGTTCCTGCACACAGACACTCCAGCATGCAGTGGTCTGACATCCCTTGCAGGGTGTCCATCTCGAGACCAAGAAGGAGCCCCACAGTCTCTCACTTCAGGTAATGGGGTTGGCTTCAGCCTAGGGGGATTCTTGGCTCTACACCTACATACATGCTAGGTACACTTAGATACACCTAGTTAGAGTTGCATCGTAGGAGTACGCATTACTTTTGACATATATTTGTGTGCTTGCATATATCCATTGTTTTAGCACTATGGTAGAGATCTACCATCCATTTACTCTGTTGGTGCTTAATATAGTTTATATCTGTTTCTGTCTTATGGTTGTTTCAGCACACCTATTTTACACTAGAATGACGCAGGTTCAATAAATGCTTATTGAAAATGTCCCCACCGTTTATTCTGTGTATCTCTCTGAGACAAAGTGAGCATGAGTGACTGAGCGAAAAGTACTGTACTGTTTCCACGATCCCTGATGGGACAGGGTTGTCCTGTTCCATAGTTGTCAAGAACAATTCTCTCCTTGGTAAGAGGAGTTTACAGTGGCACTGTGAGAAAACTAGGTATACAGGCGAACAGACCCAGGGGGGTGTGTGGAATCAACCCAGGGGGGTGTGTGGAATCAGTCTGGACACCAATCCCACAGTCTATGTTTTCTAAACGTGCAGATCCTATATAGGTTTATAGAAACTACACGACAATCTCTCCTGCCTCTTGCACCATGTCTCTGTCTGGTACAGTGAGCATTCCTGGCAGAGAGAGAAGGAGCTTTTGCTCTGGTGTTCACTCTACCCAGACATTGCACAGTCTACACGCTAGCTAAGGGTATGTCACCCGGATCCCTCGCTGCCTTCCTTGTGCCATATTCCGTTCTGGGGTGGGCACTTCCGGAAGAGGGCTCTGAGGCATGACCTCCACTTCAAGGCTGCAGCAGAAGTTGCTGAAGCTGCCCCAGGGCAAGCTTTGAAGATTTCCTGTTAAACACAGAAATAACTCTTTCAGTCCAAGGGGCATATTTTCAAAGAATTGGCATAAGGCAGTGCCACATTTCATTTTGCTGTGCTGCCCTGCGCCAATTCGAGAGAGCAGGAATGACCATATTTACGAGATACGGTACATATCTGTACTTTCTGCCTGCGCCGCCGCAGAATTTGCAGCAGAACGCCCGCGCGTGCACCCTTGCACCATGGTGTAAGGAGACCTGCATTGCAGGTAGGATTGTTTTTGTGTAGGACTGGACACCTTCCATCTCAAAAACAATCATGAGAGGGTTTTTCCTCATTCCATGTGTGCTGCAGAATGTAGCTCACGTGGACAGAGAAAAAAACGAGGAGAAATGTAAATATTCCTCCTCATTACATCTGCTCTAGGGAGGTGCAATGGTTTTGGCACTGCCCCAGATTTACGAGATATTGTAAATCTGGGGCAGCGTCAAAGTCCATGGGTGTTGTGTTGTAACGAACCCAAAGGTGTTGGTACGATCACTGACAAGCAGTGCTTGGGAACCCACCAGGTGAGTAAAAGGCCCCTCACACACCAACCTAGTTGGTGTCATGCTTCATCATAGGGGCCCCAACCGGGTGGCCGAGCGCCTCCCGGTTGTGCTGCGACGCCTGACTACAGCGGAGCTGGTGTGGTGTAATAGTGTGATGTGGTGGAAGTTTAAGAATACCTCTGAGAATCCTTGCCGAGGGAAGTTTATTAATGGCGGCTCAGGATATATTAAAAATAAGATTATGTGATGCAACTACGAAAGAGTTTAATTTCTAATAGTTGACTATGTGGTTGGTCTACATGTTTCAGCCCACGTCAGGGTGTAAGGGGCTTTCGTCAGGACCTGGAAGTGCAGTGAGTGGCAAAGTGGAGCCACGTGAATGGTGAAAAAATTAAAAAGGTAATTTACCTACACACTCTCTAAGGTGTGTGGAACCGGTATCGGCTCAATGGCAGACACTGCAGCGAAAAAAGACCTGTGGGAAAAAGAACACAACACAAAGACACATATAGCAAATGATGCTAAGAATCGCAGCAATTATAAAATGCAATCTTTACTTGTTGTGAGAAAATCAATACTTGCAGACGGTCGTACCTGTGGCAACACACACACTGTGACATGCTGCTACTGTCTGATGCTGATTGTTGTCAGGTGATAGAGCGGGCGTACTACGCCCTGTGAATACTATCGGTGAGGGGGAGACCAGCAAAGAGCGTGTAAGCTGTCCTCGTGGGGTGCCTGGTTGGTGCAGCAGGCAACTTACAGAAGTGATTCCGTGTAGCCACTGACTGAAATGGTCGGGCTCGATCGCAACAAGTACCCAGTGAACGCTAGTACGATTAGCATGCCGGATGGCTGTACGTATAACTGACTGAGTGCTGGGTACAATGGCGGGGAGGTATACCCCTGAGCGGCGCGCTATAGGAGAAATAAAAGAATAAAAGAAATTACACTATGGCTGATTTTGATCGCTGATCAGGATAGGAAGGAGTGCGCTCCTCGGAACACAGTTTCTGTGAAAAGACGAAGTAATACCAGGCATGAGCACCGGGAAGTAAATGGCCGGGCGAATCCAGCAATAAGAAGCGCGCGTCACCTTACTTGGTCAGGAAGCAGCACCCGCTTGGCACCTACTGTGGTCTCCCGGATCCTGGATGGTATGGAGTCCAAGTTTGTGGAAGAATATAAGGAGACTGAGGCCATTGGGTACGTGCTGAAGGACCAGTGATCGCGGGTGGGGCAGAGCAGCCTGCGCATGTGCCGGGAAGAGATGCTGGTTACACGCGTATGCGTGAAAGAAGTGTCTGAGGCACGCATGCGTGTAGAGTGCTGCTCGGGCGCGCGTGCGCAGAAGGACCGGGATTAATGAGTGAGAATGTAACAGAGCTCATAGGGAGCTAGTTAAGGTGCTGAGACAAAGGTGTTGACAGCGGGCTGGCATGGGAAATGTCAGTGATATCTGTAAGCGGTAAAACAGCCACTTTAGAGAATTAAAGTTATGAATGATGTCAGGCAGGGATAAATGTGCTTGGACTCTGTGGGTCTAACCAGAGAAAGAGAGCACGCAATTAGGATCTCTTCAAACTGTTCCAGGGGATATTGTCGTTTAAGCCAATGGTATGGCTAGAAAGACGGTAAATCTATCTCTGTTCCTGTTCCAAAAGGCGGCTCTGGATGTTGGGTAGGTTGTGGTCTAGGGCCTCCAGAACGACCCATCTCATGTCGTTGGTAGTATGGCCTTTCTCTAAAAAATGGTTAGTCATTTTCGTGATGTTTTTCTTTCAGCGTATTGTGCTGCGATGTTCGCAGATCCTTGTTAGGTCTCGCGAGCCAAAGGCTCGAAGAGACATTTTATATGTGGGATTTTCAAAGTGCTACCCAGTCTTTTGGCTGGCCTAAACCTTGAGTGCACGAGATCACATGCACGTGCACAGCTGCTCCTCTGCTAATTGCATTCCCCCCTCCCTTCTCACCCAGTCCTTTGATGCTCTGCTCGATTACTTTCACTTTCGCCGCTTTGTCCCCCTCCCTTCTCTCCCCACCTCTTCGCAGAGACAGAGGAGACAGAGCCTGCTCCTTGGATTGCCCTTCCCCCCTCCCTTCTCTCCCCACCTCTTTGCAGAGACGGAGGAGACAGATGTATCTCTTCCTCTCAACCCATATCTACCTCTCTTAAACCCACATTCTCTGCTCACAGTATACCTGTCTCTCTACCCATCGCTCTCTATACTCACACTCTATTCCTCTCTGTACCTCTAGCTCTAAACCTCTCTCTCCAGCTTTCTCTCTATCCCTCTCTTAAACCCTCTTTCTCTGCTCACAGTATACCTGTCTCTCTACCCATCGCTCTCTATACTCACACTCTATTCCTCTCTGTACCTCTAGCTCTTAACCTCTCTCTCCAGCTTTCTCTCTATCCCTCTCTTAAACCATCTTTCTCTACACCTCTTAACCCTGTCATCATGCCAGCTGCAGTCCACAGGTCTTAAAAAGAGTATTTGCATGTTAATGAGGCCTCGCTGTTGTGTTACCCCTTTTACGAGACCCTGCAGCTCCACGCTGCCTATTGCTTAACGTTTCAGCCCCCCCCCCCCAAAAAAATGTATTCTAAGCCCACCCCCCCCCCGAAATTTGGCCTCTGCAACAAGACAACACGCTCGTAAAACAACTCTCACGCACCTCAAGGGAGATACTACTGCCACTGTGTACCGGGTGGGCAAACGTAAGGGGGGAGTTTACAAGGCTGCACCGCCGCAGGTCTATCACTTTGCCTCGTAAAAAAAACACGTCCAGCCGGGGAAAAGGACTTGCGAATCAGACCCGTAGCACAGCTTTCCCAACTGCATTAGCAAGAAACACTCAAACACTGTCGCTGGTGCACCCTGGCGATGCCTGCAACAGTCTGCGCATGCTAGAGTGACTCCACACAACACCTGGAAGGGTTCAAACATCTCGTCGTTTGTTCGGGTGCGAATTGTCTCCGGAGTTACTTGGGGGCATATTTTCAAGCCAGGCTAAAAAGTTATCGCCGCTTTCGCGGCCCAAAAAAGCCGCAAAAACGGCGATAAAGGGCTTAATAATACGCTCTATGGAATTCCAATTCAAGTACATGTTATATGTCCAAAACATTTAGCATGGCCTTTAACTTAAATTACATAGAGCATATTATCACGCCCATCATCGCCGTTTTAGCGGCAGTTTTCCGAGGCTAAATCGCCGATAATTTACACGCCTGCCTTGTTAATATGCCCCATAGAGCTTTGGTCACATTATAATACCCCTGACTAGCGTGAAATGACTCGCACAAAATCTAAAGCTAAGTGTGCTTCCAGGTTTCCTTCTCTTTGCCAGGTAGCTCAGTCGCTGTTTGCAGTAACAAGAAAACATTCATAGTCATGTGGCAAGGGCATTAGTACACGGTGACTACATACTGGCCGCAATCCACGACGGCCCGTACAAAGGGCAGCTTTGGGGGAGATACATTACCAAAAAAAAACACTGAGACTGCAGTAAGTTACACACCACATTCAATTCCACAACATGGCGCTATAAAAGGGGACAGGTGTGTACGGGCCGGGGGGCTGGAATAGGAGGCTCCTACAATCGGGCACTCTTTGCTCACCTGCAACAAATTTTTGAAAATCAATTTTGAGGAGGGACACAGCACAAGCAGTTTCCTTTAACGAAGGGTCACAAGGACAGACCTGCAAACCCTCCCGATTTAAGCGGGAGACTACCGATTTCAAGGCTAGTCTCCCCCCTCACGTTTCAAGCATCCACAAACAAGATTCCTCTGAGATTCAGCTGACAGGCCTTGCAATTGTGTAACGTCCGAAATCTTACAGCAAGACTCAGCGTGGAGAGGCAGGGGGCACTAGAAGGGGTGACAAACCAACAAAGCACCATTCCCAAGCAATAGACCTTTCAAAGACCTGTGAAGTACTCGGTGGCACTGTGTGGGTGCCCGGAAAACTGTTTCAGGCCAGGCTGCCACACATGGGGGGGGGGGGGGTTGCACCGCCACCTGTTAATTGGGACACCCTCTCTCTGCCTGGCAGTGCACTCCATGAAGAAACAAATGTGCATTTGGTCTGGCAGCAGCACAACTTTAATAGCCCATACATGGCAGTAAGCCGATTCAAGGCAGCATTCTACGGGGGGCAGACACACATTGAAGGGGGGATGGGATTGTCCATCCCGGTGCAAGGTTCTCCGCTCACGCACCACCCACCCCCCCCTCTCAGAAAAACAATAACATTTTACTCCCTCACCAGAAAAAGGTACACTTACCTTAGATTCAAATCACAACACTCGAACCTCTCCTTCGCAACTGCTCACAAACACATGCTCGCCGGGAAATACAATACTGCCTCAGCAGTCCGCGTCGTGTTTCAAACGCGAACATTTCAGGGGTGAGTACAAACCACTACTTCTAACATTAAAAAAAAAAAAAGGAGACAAATTCGACAGAGTCCGGTTGCGCACATCCCAAAACAGTCCAGCTGGTGAGTTCTAGGAAACTTGGAGCCAAAACACACTGAGGGCACTGGGGACTACAATGCCACAACACAAGGGGAGGGAAAAAAAAAATACAGAGGTCACGTGTCAGCAGCACACACAAATTGATACAAGCGGGGCCTCTGGCTGCAACGTAAAGCACTACCTGCCGTTAACTGACAAAGTGCCGCTCCTCCCCCTCCTCCCCAAACTCAGTCGTTTGCCGGGACAATAACTCAAGGGGTTCAAATGCGAGGTGCACAATGCACCACGAATAATAAATCCGCTTTCTTCGTGGGAGGCTTTCAGAAAAACACATTTGGGGACAGGCGCCTTCATTACAATATTACAGAAAGTGGGCAAGCAGTTTACGGCGTCTCCCATTAAGCCCCAAAGCTAAAGCACGCACAGGGATGTGCTCTGTTGGATTAAAATGCCGAATTTGGTGCAGGAAAACAGGGATAGAGCCTCGAGGTCACGTCCACAGCCGGTGATTCTGTGCTAATCACTTCATCTCCCCGTGCATAAATGTGTAATGTAAATACGATGATACGTAATGCGCACAAAAACCTTCGGGTCGAGTGCGCGCTATATAGAAAGATTGCCAGGGTAGCTTCGTGGCTCCATGCGGTAACAAAACCAATTTAAAAGTTATGTGGCCAGGACTTTAAGTCGGATGAAACAAACATTTGCAATGCAATAGGTCTCGCATTTGCAAAAGTTTAAGCTATTGGCATTGTTCATGACAATGCATTTTTTAATCTATTTTATAAAACAAACACATAATGGCATTTATTTATCATTTACAAAGCCAATAGCTAGTGTTGCATTATTATTAGCAATGCCAGCTGCTCACACTTTTATAATGCGAGACCTATTGCATTGCAAATGCTTGTTTTTACCTTGCGGGTGGTCATGCCAATATAGATGAGGTTGCATGGGCACGTAATTCGGTACACGACATTTTCAGTGTTACAGTTCGTGTGTTTACGAAGTTCCCATGTTTTACCGGGTTCGAGATTCAGGCATTTGGTCGTCTCAGTGATGTGGCAGACACTACAGTTGCCACATGGAAAATGTCCTTTGATATTAGGGAGACCCCAGGCATTGAGGACCGTGTTGGTGGGTCTGGGAAGGTATGGCGGTCTAGTGGATACAACAGTGTCTTTAATGGTGCGGGCTCTTTTGTTAGATAAGAGGGGATGTTCCCAGTTGAGTTTGCCCGTGTTGAGTATTCTCCAGTTCCTTTTGATGATTTGGGCAACCTTATTCGTCACTGTGTTGTAGGTAGTCACGCATGTAAGTGGCGGATTGGTGGGTTCCTTGATGTAGTTATCCAGTAGGCCATCGCGATTTTGATTTCTGGCCCTTTTGTTAGCTGCCTTGGTTATTTTTTGTGGGTAGCCTCGTTGGTGCAGCTTGTGGCAGAGGTCAGTGGCCTGTGTCTTGTAATCCTTGATGTCACTACAGTTTCTGCGGAGGCGGAGAAATTGGCCATATGGGAGATTTTCACGGAGGGCTCGGAGATGGAAGCTGGTAAAGTGCAGTAGGGAATTGCGGGCCGTAGGTTTAAAGTGAGTCTTGCTCATAAGGTCTCCCGAGGCTGCTTTTATATCCAGGTCAAGGAAGGTAGTTTGGTGCCTGTCTGCGCTGTGTGTGAACTTAAGATTAGGGTCCCACGTGTTAATCCATTCGCAGAAAGAAGCCAGAGATTCTTGTGATCCCTCCCAAATCAGAAGGATATCATCAATATATCGTTTATAAAACTTGATTTGGGGAATGCGTGGCGTGTTGTTATTGAGAAGGTGTTTGGTCTCAAAGTGAAATACATACAAGCCCGCTATGCTGGGGGCGAAAACGCTCCCCATAGATGTGCCGTACTTCTGTAGATAGAGCTTGCCCTGGTATTCAAAGTAATTTTCTTTGAGCGCTAAGGTAGCGCATTTCAGTACAAAGGACGGTGGGGTTCTGTATTGCCAGTTAGAGTCTTTTAGAGCCTCTTCCAATACTTTCAAAGCCGCAGAGGGAACACAGTACACTGGCAAGACAACAATCAGCATCAGACAGTAGCAGCATGTCACAGTGTGTGTGTTGCCACAGGTACGACCGTCTGCAAGTATTGATTTTCTCACAACAAGTAAAGATTGCATTTTATAATTGCAATCATTTGCTATATGTGTCTTTGTGTTGTGTTCTTTTTCCCACAGGTCTTTTTTCGCTGCGGTGTCTTCCATTGAGCCGATACCGGTTCCACACACCTTAGAGAGTGTGTAGGTAAATTACCTTTTTAATTTTTTCACCATTCACGTGGCTCCACTTTGCCACTCACTGCACTTCCTGGTCCTGAAGAAAGCCCCTTACACCCTGACGTGGGCTGAAACATGTAGACCAACCACATAGTCAACTATTAGAAATTAAACTCATTCGTAGTTGCATCACATAATCTTATTTTTAATATATCCTGAGCCGCCATTAATAAACTTCCCTCGGCAAGGATTCTCAGAGGTATTTTTAAACTTCCACCACATCACACTATTACACCACACCAGCTCCGCTGTAGTCAGGCGTCGCAGCACAACCGGGAGGCGCTCGGCCACCCGGTTGGGGCCCCTATGATGAAGCATGACACCAACTAGGTTGGTGTGTGAGGGGCCTTTTACTCACCTGGTGGGTTCCCAAGCACTGCTTGTCAGTGATCGTACCAACACCTTTAGGTTCGTCCAGTTTTGATAAAACTTATACATACTACAGGGGATATGGACGCGTCCCTGCCTCCCTAGCTCTCTCATTGTTCTCTTCATCTATTGTGTTGTAACACCACAGCCGCACCCATGGAACACCTCTATCTTGCAGAGTAAGGCAAAGCAGCGACTTGCTCTGCTTTGCCTTACTCCATATCTACAAGGTCATGAAAAGGCATGCAGAGGGGCTTTATGTGGCCTTGTAGATATGGCTAAGCTTTGTTTGCCAGTGGAATGTCTCAAAAAGTAACATTCCTGCGGTGCACAGGGCTTGTACAGAAGCCCCCAAGTGTTTTGTCTTTTCCTTCTGAGATTTGTGGTTGAATTTAGCTTTTTAAAAAATCCACACTTCAAGTCCCAGAAGACAAAGAAAAAACATCTCGGCCGAGTGAACTACTTGCCTATGGAACTGGGAAACTTGAGATCCTTGTGGATCACACCAGGTTCCGGGGCTGTGTTCCATTCAGCAAAGTCCAGTCCCCAAGCAAATGGCATAGTCTGTAATAGTCAAAAACAGGAAGTGATAGGCAATGAAACAGCAGAACAATCATACTTGCCAGCTACACAATCAGAGGCATCTTCGAATGAAGTCCAGCAGATACTGCCTGCACTTGGGCTGCAATGGGAAGGTTCAGAAATAATGTTGCTGCCATACTCCTCCCCTTCATCGAACCTCACTGCCTACCACCAGCCACGGCGTAATTGCACCCACTCACTCCCACCTTGACTCTCAACGCAACCAGAACTGCTGCGTGCTTTTACTCATGGCTATTATGCTCTGCAGTGCTGACTCCACCCTGGACCAAAGTGCTAAACGCCAGTAAGGCATGCATTTCCAGCAACACTACAGACTGACCATGCATTACTATTCACATAGACCTCTGACTTTTTCTTTTAAGGCAAGGAAGAAAAGTTGCCCGGACATGTGCTATTGAACCTCATCCTGTCCCTTCCTACTTCATTACGATCAGTCAGCCCTTTTTTGTGTGCGATGCTCATATGTGCCTTTCCACCCATTCTCTCCTCATCTCATGAGTAGTGGGGCCACGCCCATTTCACCCATGCGTAGCAAACCCACTGAAAACTGTTGTTTATTTATTTATTTTAATTTAGTTTTTAACGTTTTATATAGCGCTGGCTAGACCCGGAGGCATCAGAGCGCTTTACAAGAGTATCAGACAATAATAGCAGGTTACATCTTTACAAAGGTTAAACGGTTATTAGAGCATGGCAATATAGTGACAAGTAAGGTTGAGACAAACAAAAAGGAACATATAGGTCAGGGAAAAAGCAGGCAAAAGGGAGAGATTCGGGGGGCGGGTAAGAGCAGGGGAAGTAGAGGAGGGAAAGAGGATGGGAGGGTGAGAGACACAGCATGGCAAGAGGAGGGGGAGGGTGACGTGGACACAAACCGGAAGACGAGTCAAAGCTGCGCCCAAAGTCCAGTAAACTGTGATCATAGGGGGAGTGGTATCATTACCCCATCTCTGTTGCGAGAGGCTCCCTAAGCGCAGTGGACTCTCTCAGGGGGCCTACTTACTGGGTCCTTCCCCAAAAAGGGGAGAGGGAGTGCTTTGGCCAGGGGTGCCATACCATACCTCAATTGTGAGTGGCTCCCTTGGCACTGTGGACTCTCTCAGCGGGTACGCTGAGACTCCAGCGTATATATCTTGGATCTTTCCCCAACAAGGGGAGAAGGAATGCTTAGTCAAAGGGCACAAAAGGATAGGGAGCTAGGCGGTGTAGCGGGCAAGGGAAAAGATTCAGGTGAGAGGGGAAAGGAGCAAAGGAAGTAGACAAAGAATGGAAGAATGCTGAATGGGAACAGATAGCTAGGAGACAAGGAAAAAGCAGGGTAACAGAAATACGATTGGGGGGGTGGGTGGGCGAGACAGGGAGAAAAACTGTGCCCAAAGTCCGACTGGGTAGGTGACAGTCAAGGGATGAACCAAGGGCGATCTCCTCAATAGCTGAACAGAGCAGCTCCATCGGGCATCGTACATAGAGCTTGGACTCCGCTGTCAGGATGGAGATCAGGAGTATGCTCAGAGATTGTCATTGTGCGTAGATTAGGTGGTAGACGCTTCCATCCCTAGATGGTGGGCTGGTCTGGAGAGACGCAGGAGAGTTTGCCCAAAGACCGGCTGGGTAGGTGATGGTCAAGGAGGGAATCCATAGCCCATCTCCCTTTTAGCTAGCGAGGTAGCTCTGCCGGGCATCAGTCAAAATGGCTAGGTCTCAGCTGTCGAGGGAAAGATTTCAGGGAAACTGTCCTGGAGGGTGTGTTATATTCTCCTTGGTTCAACTGTCCATTATAAGCCCATGAGGAATGTAGACTGTTTCCAAATCATTTGCATAATGTTTAGGTATGTAAAACAAGTCCAGGGCATAACCCTGTTCCTCATCCTTCAGATGTTGCACAGAAAAGATTAATTCCCTGTCGAGCTCAAATCTCTGGTCCAGAAGCAGTCGCAGGTTGGTAGGTGCGTCCCTGCCATGGGGCTGGTAGGCCCCTCTCGTCTGGAGGTCTACCCCAGTTGTTTCAAGGCTGCAAACAGCAGGGATGACATAAGGTCCTCCTTGGTGAGATCCATACTTGTCGTCCCTTCGTTGCGATCTACAGGCAGAAGTTTGTCTGCTGGTGGGAAGAAGCTCGAGATCTTAGTAGATGTTCTAGTCACTGCCTTCTTCGGCGGCATAGAGGCTGACCCGGCTCAATCTCCGCTGCGTTGGTGCTAGGAAGCGTGGATGGGGGAGACTGGGCTGTACCTTAGCCCCCGCCGGTTGGTCGTCCAGGGGCCGGCCGCTGTCGTCACCAATGCAGTCCCTATGGGATGGTGATCTCTCAGTGGGTCGTGGAGGCGTATGGCAGGAACTATGAATTAGGCCCTCATTGTGGATCCAGAGCTTCCAGATGCAGTGGGTGATGGGTAAGTCACAGGCCCGGGTGGCCTGCCCGAGTGTTCCACTGGTGGGGTTAGTGAGTGATTCGCCATGCTCAGTGCAAGTGTAGACCGGCGACAGGAGGCGGCCACATCGGGGAGATGATAGACAGGGCAGTAGTGAGGGGAGCTGCAGTACTAGTGGCAGCGAGGGTCCCAGGGGACAGTATTAGGTCTTCCTCAGTGCACCCCCTCCACACGTGCCATCAGCAGGGAGCATGCGGCGGGAGATGCAAGGTCCGTGACGAATCTGGCCGCCATCTTAGGGTCAGGTGCATCTTCCCGAATTGGCAGCGGAAGGAGCAGAGAGCGACCCAGCTTCAGACAGGCCACCCTCGGGGACCACCGCCGCCCTCCAGGCATGCTACTCTACCGAAAAGCCTCCGGGCAGCTTCTCCGCCCCGCCCGCATAGATCTCACCGGGGCAGGGGCTATCTCAGCGTCGCGCCACTCGGCGGGCTCAGCGGTGCGCTCCTCACCTCCGATGTTGCGGCGGCACAGCGGGAGTCGGGTCACGGCTGCAGTCGCCAGTGGAAAGGCCTCAGTGCCGGGGTCAATAAACAACGGTAGAGGGACCCTGACTATTTCACATGTGTGAGGAAGGTACAGGGAGAAAACCTATGAGCTACAACAAAGCTTCCTACACCTATTTGTTTAAAAATTAGGCAATATGTCCATGTAATAATATAGACCCCATAGTCAACAGTGTATTAAGAACATGTCACTTCATTTATTTAGAACATGTCAATTCATTTATTTGATTATTTTTTTCTCTTTTTTTTATAGAAAACCTATACAAATATTTTTTTATATATAAAACAATTACAACCTGTCTAAAAAACCCACACCATACTGATATTGAACATACTGCCAATATGGCACATTTGGCTACACATTCACAATAAACAAAAAAATAATAAAATGAGAAAAAACACAGTATACATAACAATGAAACAATAATGATAACATAAGACCAGCGCCAACGCGCGTTTCGGAGATCCTATATATCCAATATAGGCTCCTTCTTCAGGGCGTGTTCGATAGGTCTTTTAAATAACAACATATGCCAAACATCATTTCATATCCGACATCATGTGGTGGGGGCGCTTTGCCTATATTCAAATATCGGCAACTGTTGATATAGGAACCAGCATTTTTAATCAACGACCTCGGATATAAGCTTGACTTCAAGAAGAGTGAAACTATATTTGTAATTCACGAAAGAAGGAAACGTCGGAAAGGCAATTTCGGTATCTAAGCCAAGTCTTATTAGAATAGGCGAGCGATGAGTCTTGTATGGAATAGATCGGACCCGTGGGCATGTACTTGGTATACCAACCCGGTATAAGGCTACCAAAGTTGCTCTTAACGGCCCCTCTAGCCGTATATCCAGTGATTTTAAGAACTTCTAGGTGGAGGTATATTCTCGTGTAGTTAAATCGGGTACTTCATAGTATTGGGCGATTTCTCAAACAAAGCTTCCGTGGTACGTCTCCTCAGTGCCGGGGTATCCTCGCTCCGTTCAGTCCGGCGTGGATTGAAGAGTGGCGGCCGCCATGTTGATCCTCTCCAAGGGCTCCGCGGTCGGATCACCTCGTGGTCTACCGGGGCGCTCTCAGGAGGAGTTTATGAGCTCTTCAGTTGCCTCAAGCCTGGAGTCATCAGGGGGATCTCCTTAGCTACAGGTAGGTTCGCTAAGAAGGGCAGAACTATGTCCCGAACATCCACGCAGCCCGGGAGCCGAAACGGATTACTTCCGATCAGCCATTGGCCCTTAGCTTTTACGCTTTAGAAAGAGATGCCCTTAGACTGTCTGCATATGGTGCTGCAGGCTTATGATACCAATCATATTTGCTACTGAGCAACAAATGAGCAGAGAGAACGTCAAGCCACGCAGAAAGCGCACATTGCTCCCTTTGACTACCACATGATTGTACACCTCATTGTTATGAAGAGCAAGGAGGTGCAAAAATATACAATCCCAGCAAAACCTAAGGTCTGGTGAATGCCCAAAAAGAAGACAAATATAATACATTTACCCTTGGTAGGTACAGTACATGTTGTGCCTGAGAGAAAGTTACTGAGGCCAACATACACTTAGTGGCCAGGGATACAGCACTATTTCCACCACTCTGTTGTGCTTCTGGACACTTTGATATTACAGAGGGTGCTTCAGACAATTATGTAAAAGTTTCTGTAATCTTTTGCACATGCACGACCCAAAGAGGATGTTACCTTATTTTCATGGCAGCTTGGCCACATGTAAATGATGGGACATCTGTATCCCCATGCCCTATAGCTAGAGCCAGCCTTTGCTAAGATAGTGCACTGAGGAGAGGGACATTTGGCGTTGTTGCTGATGACAGTGATTGCAATGAGGCAGCATGAGTCTCTTTTATGATCACTGGCCAGTCTCCGGCTGAGCAGTGACCGGCCCCTGGACACAAACATCTCCAGACCTCCTCAGCTCACCTAAATCACCTATAGGTCACCTGCAACTTGCTGACCAAGGGTGTTGGTGTGTGTCAGCAGGAGTGATGAGGAGAAGAGAGTGCAAGAATAGGGACTTATGGGGTGTTAAAAACATCGTCCATGGTATGATAATGAAGGATAAAAACACTTAGAAGCTGAGAGACGGACAGACACGAGCACTCAGGGACACATACCAAGCTGGAGCTGTAAGAGAGGGTCGCCGCTGTTTGCATAACCCTAGGCGCTTGATTCGATGACCTTCTCTTCTCTGAAGTTCCATCTGGCTTCCTTTTGGATGAGATACAAGCAATTCATCCATTTGAACACCATAGGATCATTTGTGCTCACCCACAATGTGTTTTGATGTTATGAATGAGGTTTTGATTGTATGTATGTATGGTTGAGTTTAGGTTCTAGTGGGGTACCTATTTTGTTACTTGATTAATGTGTATTTATTGATGTATTGTGATTGTTTGGATTATATCCATATATGTTTTTTGTATGATGAATATATTTGTATAAATTGAAAAATGAACTTTATCACACAAAAAAGTAAAATAAACATGAAAGGTCTATCCTTATACCTTTAACTCTTCTTGAGTACCTTTGTCCCAGTTTTGTCTTGTTCCTTATCAAGGACCTATTTATTAGGCCACAGTATAGATTCTCTGAACCGGTTTTGTTCTCTTTCTGAAGTGCATAACCCTAATGATCACAGCTCTGCGTGCCCCTCAGAATATTGGTGCCCTGAGCCCAGCTCGCCCATGTCGAAAGTCAACCCTGCCTATACCAAAAGCTTGTGTTGGGTCAAAGTCGTTGGGATCTTCTTAAGGTATGCCACAAAAAAGGTGGGTGCTTTTTGTAGGTAGACCACAGGGGTCCAAGCCATTTCCGCCACACTCCCACAGGCTTGTACGGTCACACATTGCATCAGACTGTGAAGGGACCCCTACTGTCCTGGTCCACTTCCAGTAAAAAAGGGAGCTGCGGTTTCAAACTGAGGTTCTGTCATGCACGCGTTCTCTCCCCATCACAGGCCCAATTTATCAGAGTATCCACCTGTGCTGGATGAAGTTAGTTTGTAACTATAATGAGGTGCACTGTCGCAGTGTTAGCATTGCACCACAGCGCTAATTGGGATGGTGCACCCAATTTATGATTCAGGACTGGGTATGAATTATTGTAAATAGTATTGATATTTTCTCCCCGGTCAAAACGAGATCCCGACTGAAAAAGTATGCTTGTAATGCTAGGTGCAGTCTTCTAAAACATAAGCACCTATTAATTCATTGCTCTGTGTAGCTCATGGTGAGAACAAGTATTTTAAGGTACCTTACAAACTGCGTATGCATACCTGTGATGCATGGGATTAATATTTGAGATCACATTTCTTTTTTATTTGTTTTGAGTACAACTTACACTTGTACTCAATATGGTTGCATGGAAAATAAAAAATGGCTACTTAATAGCATAGCAGTGCATAGTATACTTGTATGCATTCTCTGGTTGCCAACGTTGGCGGACTCCCGTGTGCTTTATACTTCAATATAGATGTTTTCAAAGTTTTTCAATTACACAAGAGTAGACTCAGGTAGATCTCAATGATTTGCCTGCTCGCAGAGAACTGAGAGTTGGGATGTTTTCAAGGCAATGACCTTGCATACTTTTTCCTCCCAAACTGGTAATATTTCCCCGTCAGTGACAATATGTCAAAGTGAGTGCTAAAAATAGATGTGACATTTTCAAGTGCCTTAACTTAAAAAAAAAAACAGTTTTCCTCTGAACTTGGATTCTGAACCGGTATTGGCTTTTTTGTTCTCTCTTACTTTTATGCCAGGCCTTGATTTAAAAGTGGAACCCCCAGGCAGAACATTTTGCAAACTATCAGTAGGTATTACAGTTTTCATGTGAATTACTGGAAAGTTTCAAGAACAACACTCTGTAACTTTGCACAGCCATTCTATAACATCTGCTCGTGTAAGAAATTGTGTGAGTCCTGCACAAGCACTAGGTCCACACTTGTCTATTTAATGGGAACCAAGGACCTCATTGCAGCACTTGACTCTCCCAAGGTAGCAAAGCAGAGCAGCCCAAGGCCTACTCAGAGGAAGTGGTGCGGATTAGTAATCTCCTTCCGTTGGCACGCAACAGCAACACTCAGTAAGTCATTGTCCAGTCAGCACTTTTACTTTGAAAAAGGAAGAGTACATTTATTTCACACACTACTAAATATTATGCATTAAATTACAAAAGTATAATCAGGTAGATGACAATACCTTTCAGGACATTTTCAAATTACATTCAGGAACCCCATAGTCACAATACCCCCACCTCTATCACAATATAAGAAGGTGCCATTTTAAATAAAGCAGGTTTAAGGGTTCATAACCTCAGTATATAAAACAAGCTTATTGGCTTTGTCTGGGGATCACCACATCAATCTATTGGGCAATATATAAGGCAAGCCTATTGGCTGTGTTAAGGGTCCCCACATTACTATTTAAAGTAAGCCTACTGGCTTTGTCAAAGGGTCACAACATTTTAAGAACCATAATACGCTAGAGGTCACAATCAAACCAATGGAATCAATAACCGTATTTAAATGAAATTATCAGCATTAATAAAGGCATTACAATGTTTCTCAAAGATCATTGTCAATAAAGCTTGAAATAAAGCATTAAGTATCACACTAACATGTATCAAGATTTTGTTTTACACCTTCAGGCCACATAATGCAGCCACAGGACCAAACATTATATGTCCCTGCACTCCCTAAGTGAAGAGCTCAAAATCTCATCTCCATGACAGCACTTCCTGCAGCCCCTCACAATGCATTTAATAACATTGGTGGTGTTCTGCCCTTCCTTGGGCACTAAAAACAGGACATTATTGAGGCATTCTAGCCAGCAGAAAAATGCACATTTTATCTACAGGCTTGGCCTTGATAGACCGCATCTCCTCATTTTGTAAGATAAATGCATTTAACTAAAAAGTGTACATTTCAATGTTGAATAAAATATCTACAATGAATGTAAAATTTGTAATAGGTAATCATGTTTAAGCACTAAAGGCACACATGACATGATTTAATGAATTGACTTAAGTTAGCCTAACTACTGATGCCATGTTTAAATATCGACTTTACTCATTAAGGAAAAAAGACCTGCTTTCTAGCGTTTTAACTGCACAAAATGTTTCTTTCTTTCCTACTGCAGATGTGGTAATTTTTCAGAAGCCTTCTATTAGCTAGTGAATAGGTATTTGGCACTTATTAGACAACTAATAGTGAGGTTCTCTATCGTAGGAGAGGAGATGGCAGGAAATGGGACTGGTGGGGAGTACTTCCTGAACCACAATATTTGATCAAATTTAACCAACCAAGAACACACTTCCATAGTGCATTGTGACAACATAAGAAACTAGGGAGTTTACCTGCTCCCGGAGTTGCTGGAAACTGCTTGATTGGTTGGAGTAGGGTATGTAAGATTTGTTGCTAGTAATGCTTTGGCAGAATTATATTACTGAGTGTACCTTAGATTAGTTGGAGTAATACATTTAGAGTCCTCCCCTGAGAAGCCTGTATCTTTCAAAGTGCTTCCCTTTCTCACCCTGAGACTAGTTATGGAAAGCTTGCTGAAGAACCTAGGAAGTAGAACTAGTAATGGACCGGAGGGAGAGGGAACTGCTGATACATGGATCAGACACTGGGTAGATGTCCACACAGATCTGAGACATGCGACGGAGGAGGCATAGGTCAGAGACTGCAGCCACTGAGGAGAGGCTGAGACTGTTGTGATAAGGGAACCGAAGACTGCAGTGACAAGGGGACCAGAGACTGCGGAGACAGGTTGTGTTAAGTGACTGCAGAAATCGGGCAGCCAGCGGCAGACCGAAGGAATGCAGCGAGAAGCCGTGCAAGGAGCAGAGTCGGCACAGCTCTATTTGCCAGGTAGATCCACTGCCCCGTATGGTAGTGGGCAGCTGCCTTGAGAACCAGGGTGATTCGGGCCATACGTGGGGGGACCCCGTTAGACCCTGTGAGGTCGCCCCACCGAGGGAGGTGATCTGCCCCCCCTACTGACACACACCGCCAGAGGGCTCGGAACACAGTACCAGATGGAATGGGAGACTGAAGTGGGGGCTGCAGCTGCCCCGCGTTCATGGGCAGAGGCTTTCTTGGTACCTTATCCCTTTCACTTGTGTCACAGTTCAAGGGCATTCTTTTCGGGAACACCCACTTTGTTGGAGGAGGGGACAGTGGCCAGGAGAGACTGTAGGCCCCGGTGACGCCTGCAGTACCCGCCACATTCGTCACAGCCTGTGCCGGGAGGCACCTACATCAGCAGCTTGGGCTCCCGCTCCGCAATTTTGGAGGAGGGGGCAGAGACGCCCGTGGCTGCCACTGTATTCATCACAGCGCATGCCCGGTGGAGCCTACATCAGCTGCTTGGGACTCCCGCTGCGGGTGCCCAGGCCAAGAGCAAGCCTATCTGCACCAGTCGGAGCTAGGAGAGAGGCAGGGCAGGGCCACCCCTATTGGTTTGAGCTTTGGCTGTTTGCTACCTGCAATTGAGGGATTCTACCGCCTAGAGCAAGGCCAAGGAGTAAGGTATTGTGTCCCTTGGATTTAGTAATCTGTCTGTCTGCCCTGCTGTTGGCCTCCCTTTTGTATCCCTGACTTTGAATCATTGTGTTGGCATCCAGCCTAATTAGGGGCTAAATGGTATTAAAGGCTACCTCAAAAATGGGTAAAAAGAAAGGTCCCCCTCCTAAATCGACGCCTCACGCTGCTGCCACCCGAGGATCATCTATAGAAGACTGTCTCCATCGGGCTGTGGGGGCTGCATCAATGGAATTTGAACTTCTAGAAAGGAGGCTTTCGCTGGACAGAGACATTTCCCACCCCTTCCATTGTCGGTCGCTCACTGATACAAGTGGGGAGGAGCTCCCCAATGGTAGGAGATCATTGGGAGACTGTGAGGACCTTGGAGGGACAAACCAGAGAGTAGACAGACTTGTAACTCCCACTACCCCAGTTATCAGCTCAAGGTGTAAGCGGACACGGAAGTCTTGCGTATAGACGCAGCCCCCCACAGAGGATTTGCCAGGGGTTTGACCTTCTTCAAAATCAGTGGGAGATGAAGGGGGCCCTCCCCTCAGGATTGCTTTGATGAGGGATCTGGAAACATTATTAAACAACAAGTTGTACTCAATCCTGCAGAGGATTTCCTGCATTGAGGATAGGGTATTAGATTTTCTTTCACTGGTAACCAAGGAGAGGGAGGGCTGTGGTGGTGGTCATAAGCAGTATTTACTAGAAGAGCCGCGAGGTCCAGTTGAATTATTGGGCTCCAGGAGGGACTCTGTGTCAACCCACCACAACCCAGGAGCGCAGGTCCTATGCAAGCTGTAGTAAAGCCAGCTCTTCCGGGAGTTACTCGTGGCTCTGGTAAAGTTAATTCCCCTCTCCACCATCTGGGCGAGAGGGGGGGGGGGGTGTGTTGCCACTCAGTGCCTCAAAGCATTCATGGAATGGTGTTAAATTTGCCCCGAGAAGCAACCCTTTATGTAATTGTTCTGGGAAATGTGCCCCCCTGCTCTGGCTCCACTGGGAAATCATTTCTGGAGCTTAAGAAAAAGGTGATGCATTGGTTTAGTTCTCACCCCACTTTTAGGAGGGAGTTTGTGGATTCTAATATCATGGCAAGGAGGGTAGGCTGGATTGGAAAGGGTAGGAAACCCAGGGCAGGAGATTGTGTGGTTGTTAACTTTAATAATCCCTGGTTAGCTGGGAATCTACTTGCTGCCACCCCAATCAGCATCTGGCTCACCAGGGGTAGTTGCGTGGGTTTCTTCTACAGACGAGGTAGCCTAGCCAACCCAGCCTTGCCCTGCTATTGATTGCCCAGTGTTTAGGCCGACCACTCTAGTGCCCACTGCCAATAGATTTCGTTCTTTGAGCGGTCTAGAGACCTGCGACTGACTTGACCCATGTGACCCATGTGATTTGCCCCAGGCGGGTAGGTCCCGCAGTGTGTCCCCGGTATTTCCTTCTCAGCAGTCAAAGGGCCTTGCGATGCTGTCCTGGAACATTGCAGGTCTTTCATCAAAATTTAGTGACCCTAGTTGGGTCTATTATGTTAAATCCTTTCGCATAATCAGTCTCCAAGAAACTTGGGAAATCGGTAACATCTTTTTCCTTGAGGGCTACATGACTTACTTTGTACCAGTTGTCCCCTCAATAGCAGGTGGGTGAAGGGGGGCTTTAGTGATGTATGTCAGAGTTGAGATGAGTAGTTAAATTGCTGACCTCAACTTGCATGGTGGTACAACACATGGACTAAGATTCTCAATCACTGTGTCCTGTTCTTTGGTACCAGTTATTTTTGTACAATAGTAAGTGGGGTAGTTTAGAGCACTTTGCACTTTCTGATTTGTACAGTCTCTTGAGTTCCATCTCAACTAAGAGGGATGGTCAATCCCAATTTCTGCTGGCTGGTGATTTTAATTGTCACTTATGTAATCCTCCTCTTGATGGCAGTTTCCCTTCTTGCAGTTATTGGCTGAACAAAGGTCTTCACTTCACTCACAAGATGGTAGGGAGTTAAAAGAGGTCTTAGACTCCCATAATATGGTTTTTAGCTTAGAGAAACAGGTGAATTCTTTAAATCCAGTAATTCCCCATCTTACAAAGGGAGGGGCAGGGGATCACTTATTGATTTCATATTTGTTTCAGCACCTTTACATTTGTTCATTTCTCATTTAAAATCATTGCTAGCCCTTTTAGTGACTACAATCCCTTCTCCCTAACTCTGGATATTGACTTGGGCCCACAACTTCAGTCAAGGGGGCTCTTAAGAGCCTTGTGGCCATGGACCAGGGGAGAAGGTTCAAATGGTCCCAGGTGGACCCCCAGTGCCTCCAAACCTCTCTCTTTACAACTTGTCAACTGGAGTTTAACATTTGTTTGGATAGTGAGGCTGGTGGGGGGGGGGGTTTGAAAGCTTTTAAAGGCTTAGCTTGGGAGGTTGGCAAAATATTGACTGTGAAGGTTCCTACCAATCGGGTAACACAAAACCCTAAATGGTTTTATTGCGATTGCATGTGATCCCTGTGACATTTGAAGGTGGCATTGAGGCAAGCACCGAGGGATGTGCAGAGGATTAGAAATTGTAGGCGGGCGTACAAGTAGGTGCAAAAGGTGTGTAAATATAATTTACAGGTATTAGCCTGGGCGGAGCTATGTCAAGCCAGTGAAACGGGGGACAGCGCTCTCTTCTGGCGCGTTGTTAACAGGCGTTGTTTTGCTGAGGGCTCTGGTCCGCTTCTATGTCATCATATTTCAGAGGAACAGTGGGTGGATCATTTTGAGGACATTTATAATCACGGGGCTGATGAGACTGTTAATATCCATGATGCATCTGTGTCAGCTGATAACGTAGTGGTCTTAATGTTAGATGCAGTCACAAAAGGCATTTTAGCCCTGTCTAGCAACAAGGCCCCAGGCCCAGACAATATACCACCTGACCTGTTTAAAGGTAATATGGAGGTCTGGGATCCCTTATTAACGCTTGTCTTGAATGTGACTTTGGAGGAGGGGCTGTTACCCTCTTGGTCAACCTCGGTGATTGTCCCCATTTCTAAGAAGGGGTATAAAGAGAACCCACAATGTTACAGTCCAATTTCTTTACTGGGTTCTCTGCTTAAGGTCTTGGGGAGGGTGATCCTAAATAGGCTGTGCGACTGGGCAAATGAAAAGAAGATTTTGAGTATTGTCCAGTATAGATTTAGGGCAAGGAGGTTGACTTCAGACCAATGTTTAAATCTCCACTTAATTATTAATAAGTATACAGTGGCTCAGCCAGAATCCTTACACCTGTCTTTCATGTACTTGACGTCCGCTTTTGATAGGGTGAACTAATTGAAACTCTGGGCTTTGCTCAGAGAGATGGGGTTCAATCCCAGTATTGTGGCTCTTTTAGCTGATCTCCACTCAATGACTTTAGCCTTGGTGCACTTCTCTCAAGGTGCTAAGTGCACTCGATCATTTGGGACGAGTTGTGGGGTTCAGCAGAAGTGATTACTGGCCCCTTTTCTGTTCACCTTGTATGTCAATGGATTGGAGTATGTGTTTTTTCAGTTTTGACTGGTTGTCCTAAGATTGGTGACAGATCTCTCCCTGTCCTATTACATGCAGACAACGCGGCCCTGATGGCCCAGAGGGCACAGGGGATGGACCTGTTGTTGGCCAAGTACTTGTGCTTTATGGGGCTCCTTGTCTTGTTGGTTAACTTTTCAAAGTCCAACAAAATGGTAGTGGGCTCCAAAGCAACAAGGAGCAAGACCTTTAAGTTATCAAATTTTACTCTGAGTAAAGTCAAGCCCTCCCCCTATTTGGGTGTTTTATTTGATGTTAATAAATGTTGGAAACCTCTGATTGAAGCTAAAAGATGAGAGTCTGTAAAAACTATGGGAGGAGTTTTTAGTTTTGCACATAGGCTTGGGTCAAGGGCATCAAGGGATCTCCTAAAAATCAGGCCAAGTGCATTGTAAACCCGGGCGGGTAACTCCACTCCACCAGCGGAGTTTACAGAGTTTAGCCTACTCCGCATTCCATTGCAAAAGCTGAGTTTAGGCAACATTCTGACTCAGTGGCGGAGTTAGACGGCACCTCCACCCTCCCGACCCTGGTGGGTGGAGGTCTAAATTTGGAGCCATGGAGCTTGCATTGTAGCAAATGCACCAAGGGAGGCCCTGACATGACAAAATAAGGGCAACGTGGTAGAGTGGTGCCCCAGCAAACTACAGACGTCAGAGACAGCCGTTGAGAGAGGTTCAGCACGACTGCTACTGTAGGGCAGGTGGAGAAGAGACAGGACTGCCCTGAATAGCAGGAAACAGAGGGCACCAGCAGAGGCCCTGATGGAGGCCACTTGGAGCTCAGCGATAGGGAGGCAGCGAAAGCACCAGGATCAGCAACAAAGGACGACAGCATGGGAAACCGCCTGCAGTGGCCAGGTTGAAGACACCGAATGTGCGTGAACCCCAGGGCGAGATCAGAACGGAGGCATCAGGGGAAAGAAAGCCCTCCTCAGTGGATAACCGTCACCGTGGGAAAAGTCTCCAAAAGGCTGGGTACAGAGCAGCAGGAGCCGACAGGGGAAGATATTTGTGAGTCACAGTTGCGGAAAGGAAAAAAGCCCACGTTTACCCATCTCTCTACGACTTTCTGCAGGCCATAGAAACGTCAAGAACGGCAGTTGAATCTAAAATTGATACGCTCCGGGAAGACCTGGGCCTGCTGAGGGCGGATCATAGGAAGATAGCAGACCGAGTCATGACAGACGAAGGGGATGTCAGAGACCTGAGGTGACCGGTGACCACAGCTACTCACAAACTTGTGGGCATTGAAAAAAGGGTGCACATGCTGGAGCTAGGAGCAGAGGACGCGGAAATTAGAGCGAGGCGCAACAACATACGATTTATAGGCCTGCCCAAAAAAGTTGAATGCAACAACATGGCTGCCTACCTCGAAAGCTGGATTCACACTGAGGTGGCAGAGGAGGGCCGGTTCCCTTACTTTGCCTTGGAATGAGCACACATGGTCCCTGCCAGGGCTCTCCCCACCTGAGAGGCCACATGGCGAGTAGTAGCATGGCTACTCATCTACAAGGACAGAGATCACGTGTTAAGCCAAGCACAGATTAAAGGACACCTCAAGATAGACAACAGCACCGTTAGGATCTTCCCAGACTTCTCTAGGGAAGTGCAGGGACAGAGAGCATCCTACGTCTCAGTCAAACGAAAATTGGGACAAATGGGAATACCATACTCCACGGTGTTCCTGGCCAAGCTTTGGATGATAGCAACCGAGGGGACTAAGTTCTTTATTACACTACAGGTAGTGTGGGACTGGATTGAGGAACAGGGCCCACAAGAACGGAGAGGCGAAGGACAGGAAAAGCCGTAGCGAGACTCTTCAAGACCCCCAGGAAAAGGGGGGAAACCCAAGTGTCTAACAACAGAGGCGGAATCTCGACGAGACAGGGAGAGAGCAGTAGCGGAAATAGCATAATTGAGTGCCTACGGAGCACGAGGCACCGCCTCGTTGTCTGGGGAGAACCCAAGAGAAACAGACACCGACACCAGCTTGAGCTCACTGGGGTAGGCCAGCCAGATCCTTCCTGAGGTGACTCCCAGAATGGCAGATGACATCATCTGAAGCACACAAGACATGCAAGTACAAGCAGGAATCTTGAGCAGGGGGGCCCGGGACTGATGACCTGATGTTTATATGCATTGAACACTGGATGGGGGTGTTCCGAGGGGTTGGGGGGGTCAGGTTTCCTCCAGGGGAGCACTATCCTTGTCACTACCCAAACTTTGGACACTTGTTCTAATTGCACGTAGGTGTGTAGTTTGGATGGGGAAGAGATCCTCACTTGTCCTGCGGAGGGGGTGTTGGGGTGTTCACATAGTTATAAGTTGGGGGCACTGCTGTCTACCAAAAGGGGACATGGGCTGCAGTAGTAAGGATCACGTCACTCAGAGCAAGTCGCTGGAAGCTGGTCATGTAGGTGGAGGTCAGAAAGAGGAGGGACAGATAAATCGCAATGCCAAAACAGACGACATATTATCTCCTATCCTGGAATGTCCGGGGTATGTACTCCGTGCCCAGCACTACAACATTTTCTCCCAATTGAAGAGGCATGGGATTCACATAGCAAAGCTGCAGAAAACACACACTCTGGCCTCTGAAGGGGCGGCATTACATCAAAGATGGAGAGGACAGTCATACTACACCTCATACATGGGTGGTACGTAACACTAATAAACATATATGGACCGAACGCGGACCAGGAAGCCTTTCTAGAACAGATGTATGGGATCCTGGCACCCCACATGACTGGCTCGATCAATATGTGGGAAAACCTTAACTATCACAGACTCAGAACTCAACCGGTCCCACCCACCTCTCTGCTACTCCCCGGTCCATAGAACAGCCAGGGCTTTTAGGGACTGGCAGACCTGACGGGGGCTTGTAGACACGTGGAGATGCACTCACCCACTAGAAAAGGAATACCCCCACCTCTCACATGTTCACGACTTACATGTGCGGCTAGATAATGTTCTATTGTTCACCTGACATGCATGCACTGCTTCAGGGCACGGAATACCTAACATGTACTGTGTCAGACCACAGCCCGATATTGACTAGACTGCACTGGGGATACAACAGCAACCCATCCCCACATTGCGCCTCATGCCCGAGGCCCTGGAGGATCAAGCGTTCTTATAAGAGATTAGGGGCCATGTTGTAACATACTTCGAAGATAATGCTCACTCCACTGACTCCAAGGTAACGGAATGGGAGACCTGTAAGGCAGTAATCAGTGGACGGTGTATGGCAACATCCATCGGGGTACGGCAAACACTACTCACAGATGTTGAAAGGGCAGATGGAGCACTGAGGGAGATCAAACTGACGCCCGAACCACCCTGAACTCCGCTAGAAGTTGCTGGAGGTGAAGGAAGAGGTAGCTGTGGAAGTGGAAAGATTGAGGTGTTTTGACTTTCAAGCGTACATAGATAGGGCCCATGCTGAGAGGTATAAGGCAGGCAGACTGTTGGCATGGCTTGCCAACCCCACTCATAGGGGGAATACCATAATAGAAATAGCAGACCTTGCAGGGCATCCACTATACAGGCAAGATACCATAAACAATAGATTTTATAGATACTATGAACAGCTTTACAATAGCTTCGGACCTAGGAGGGAAGGGGAAATGGAAGAATACTTTTTGGAGATTCCTCTCCACACCCTGTCAGAGGAGGACACAGACCAGCTAGGGGCAGAAAAATCGGAAAGTAAACTCAGAGTGGCTATTAAGGAGCTGGTAAAAGGGAAAACCCAGGGCACAAACGGGCTCCCTAAGGAGTTTTATGCAGCGTATGTGGAGGAGTTAGCCCCTAGACTAGTAGAGATGTATGCAGAGGCTGGGGAGAGAGACTAATTACCAAACACCACTCGAGAAGCAGTGGTAATTCCGCTGCTTAAGCCTGATAAGTCCCCCCTTGAGTGTACAGCGAACAGACCCCTGTCGATGCTGAATCTCGACTTTAAAATCATAAGTAAGCTATTGGCAACAAGGTTACTCCCACATATGACGTCCCTGGTGCACCAGGACCAGGCGGGCTTCATTCCAAGCAGAAATACGACCCTGAACATACGCCGCATACTTTCCATCATAGAGCTAGACACGACAGAAGAACAGGAGGGTGCGATATTCGCAATAGATATAGAGAAGGCCTTTGATAGTCTTGAATGGGGGTTTCTCTATTCCGTCCTGTCAAAGATGGGGGTCGGGCAGGGATTTATACGATAGGTGTGACCCGGTGGCGAGGGTCCGCACGGGGCGCACGATATCCGAGCTGTACCAGGTGGAGAGGGGCATATGCCAGGGGTGCACTATATAGCGTTGTACGCTGACAAACTTCTGCTCTTCCTAAGCACACAGAGGGGGAGCTACGAGGGGCGAAGAATATGATGAAATAGTTTGGCATATTATTGGGGCTGCCGGTTAACTGGCAGAAGTCCCGGCTGTTCCCATTAGAGACGGGCACGCCACCACCAGAGGGCCTGGGAGATCTGCGCTGGGAACCCCGATGCTTTCGGTACCTAGGAGTGAAGGTGTTCCACTCCATGGCGGATGTGCAAGAAGGAAATGTAGGTGGTGCACTATGGTGACTTAAGCACAACATGACATTCTGGGGAAAACACTCCTCTCGGTGTCGGGCCATATTTCCCTACTAAAAATGGTGGCTCTCCCCAGGTTATTATACCTTTTCACCACGCTGCCAGTGTGGATACCAGGGGCATGGTTCCGAGAGCTGGACTCATGTATCTCTGCATTCATATGGGGGATGGGTAGCCACAGCATGTCTAAAGCAATGAACACAAAGTGCTACGTCGATGCTGCGGCAGGTGTCTACACAAGACTAGGACACGAAGCCCATACTCACCGGAATTGCCACTGGCACTTCTGGGGGCACTCCCACATGGGGGACAATGGAGAGGGATAGACGATTGGGAACAGGCTGGAGCCACGAAAGGGAGAAACCTATACAGGGATGTGGAGATACTCCCCTTTGAAGAGTTCAGTACAGATTGGGACATCCCGCAGGGACACTTTCTACTACTCTATGGGCAGTCACGGGGGCAATACGGTGACACATGGGCATGGGCACGACTGTGCTACCATGACATGCCACGTGAGAATACATAGCCGTCACATGCCTGTACAGAGCCATTGGGCTTGACTCTGTTCAACCATTAGATGGGTTGAGACAACGGTGGGTGGAAGACATAGGCAGATCACTGGAAGACAAGGACGGAGAGAACATTCTATTACGAACAAAGAAAGTGTCCAGAAACGCACGCTTCATTCTAATTAACATTTACATGCAGCACTGAGTGTACATAACACCGGAACTTATTAACCAGTTCTTTCACAGAGAAGATGCCAAATGCCCGAGGTGTAACGAAAGGGGGGCGAATTTCATACATATGATATGGAGCTGTTAGACCTTGACGCAATATTGGCAGGAAGTAACAAGGTAGACGGCTAGGATAACAGAACGAGTAGTCCCATGTACACCAGCACATGTCCTGCTCAACCTGTTCCCACACACAGTGAAGATTGAGGTCACTGATAAGTTTCAGGACCTAGCCTTCATACTGGCGAAGCAGGAAATTTCTAGTAGATCGAAGGCGCAGAATGGCCCCAGCATACATAGGTGGAAGTGAGAGTTGGTGAAATGGGTGGGATGCGAGGGCAGAATCTGGCTCAGAAACGCGAGAAGGCGCCTGGGCAGGTTGAAGAGGGTGCAGGCATGTGAGGTACAGATGGAAGAAATGAGGAGCAATGATCCTGGGTTTGAAGCCACCACCCCTGAAGGACCATCATGACAGGGGAGTCCCGCAGGCAGAATTAGGAGGAGGAAGCAGAGCAGGTACCAGGGGATGAGGACCCTTAGAAGCCTAAGAACTGAGGGGGGATAGAACCAGAAGGGGCGACAGAGTGACACAAAAACCCACAACAAGGGACAACGGAAGTGATCGATAGGGCTCATCCTGTGACCATAGGAGACAGCAGTGCAAGGGGAGGGTGGGGGGTAGTTGGGTTTAAGTTTTGTTTGGGGGTTGGGGAGGGAGGCGCGGAATTGAAAACGAATATGTAGATGAGTTAACATGGCAGTGTTAGAAACAATATTAATACTGATGCAACAGTAATTGATACGTGTAAGGGATGTGTATAGCGAGATAAGTTGAGATTGCAAAATGCCAACCTGTAACGATGACTCAGCAAAAAGAGAGATATATGTAAAAGGCAATAAAGTTTGTTTAAAAAAAAATCACTAGCCCTGGAGCAATCAATGTAGACCTGGAGTTCATCTAAAGGCAGAGTCCATAGTCCATCAGGAGCATCAGGTGGCTTATCTTACCAGCTGTCCATGATTCTGCTGTAGCCGCCATCCAGGTCCAGGGTCTTGCTCTTTTGTTCAGGGATTTTGTAAGTGTGGTTGGAAAGTTCTAAATGCCAGGTACCCCAGGCCAATTCTGGGATGCCACATCATCTCACCACCCCTATCCCAACCCTCCTGCCCTTATTCCCTTGATAAGAGCTCCATGTACAACCTCAGATTGCTGTTATGATAATGGGCAAACCCTCCCTGATGGTCACTCCAAACCAGTTCAGTTCTGGGACAGCCTTCCTACTGGTTTTGGAGCCAAGTTGACTAGACTGACATAGGAAGTGGGCAGGCCTGGTGACATGTTCCCCTGCTTTTGACAGGGTGGGCCCCTTTAAAATGTAACTAGTCTTTGGTCAGGTCCCTCAGGTCATTACACTGAAGTACGAAAAATACCTACCCACACCAAAGCCCTTTCTCCACTGTCTGGGAGCAATCCACATCTCACCACAGGGAAGCCATCCACCTGCTAGGTAACAGTTGAATGCTTAAAAGCTATTTGTAAAAAGAAGTCCTTTTTAAAATTGTCTTTTGCTTAACAGAAAAAAAATCAATTTTACCATTAAATTGGGTTTTTAATAACTATAAAAGTGAGTCCCTGTATTATTTTTCTAGCTGCTATCAATCTAAACTGGGGTGGCAAAGTGAGCTAAAGAATGATGATGGATTCAACTCGTATCTGTGACTGGGGGTGAGTGCTTGAAAAGTTTCAGCACTCCGTCCATCATCTATTTGTGTTTGCTTTGTTCGCCCTAAGTTGGCAGGGTATGCCCAGACGTGGGACCCTTGCTCACTTTGCCACTGGGTCAAGACTGATTTGCATATAGCTGTGTCTGAACTGGGGTGGCAAAGTGAGCTAAAGAATGATGATGGATTCAACCCAGATCTGTAACTGGGGGTGAGTGTTTGAAAAGTGTCAGCACTCCGCCCATCATCTCCTTGTGTTTGCATCAATCTAAATTCAGCACTTATTAAATGCAACAATGTATCACACTGTTTCCCTGTGAAAGCAGCCAGCCTTGCTATAGTGAAAATAGCTTTAGCAAATATTTCACTGTAAGGACATGTTTGACCTTACATTTTATATGTACTACTTTCAAATACAATGCACCATGCCTTTATGGGTAATACGTCCTACTTAGGGGTGGCTTATTCATATTTAAAAGGAAGATTTACGCCTGTCAAAAGGGGTTACTGCACTAGGTCAAATTTACGAGTATGTTACCTGTGTGCAGCTACCAGGTTGCGGAAGATGGTGGTCTTTCATGTGCAGCTTGCGCATGTGCACCCACACGTATGCACACATATTCATATGTAAGCCGCCCGGTCCACCTCACCCTAACTGCATCATAGCAGCCTTGTCTAAAAAGGCAGACACTGTCAGTAAACGCTCAGTTCAATTATTTGATTTGCATGACTCATAACATAACAACTCCATAATATTTGTCAGCAGCTGCTGTACTGGAAGTTTCTTTGAAAGTAGGGGATAAACATTTTTGGTTGTAGGAATGGTGATTTCCAGTCCTTCATCAAGAAATTTAGTAGATAAATATGATGAAAATTGCAAAGGCCAATTGAAGCTGGAAATGCAGCATTTAATGGGGAGCTGAAAGATGTGGATATTTTACGGCCAATGCCTAATGTTTTATCAAGTATGCTGTCTCTGATTTTCCCAAGGGGACTTTGCCAGTGCGACAATCACTGCAATACTGGAGGAGGCAGATGAAGTGAGACTTGTGGGCTGTCAAGGCACAGCTGTACCAAATGGAGTGTCAATTTCAGGCCAGCTTGAAGAATTTATATGAGGTTCTTGGTGGAAATGCGCTGTAGGGGCACACATTCTGCTATGCATTCATTACTCACTGAAGGTCTGCTTTGTTTCTTTAAGGTGTAAATCAGGATCAAACTTTAGTTAACTCTTCCATGACCACCTAGGGCTACAAATTCACCACTAACAGCACCCACCTCCACAGTGGCATGCATACCATTCAAACTCAACTCTGGCAGAACATGCCCAACTGTATCAACACCCCACTCTCTTATCCAGGTCCATAATTTCCTCTGCATGTACCCCGCTGATTAGATTGCAGCAGCACTGCCTTCACCTACACGGAGGACCTTACTCATTATAAGATTTTCCATGACAGAGATAAGCATTGACCAAAAATAAAATTGGTACGCCTGTCAGGAATTCACAAAGTGAATCCTGGTTGCGACTGCTTATTTTTACACCAGGAGTGTAGCAGTAATAATGTAGTAGTAAACCCCACTCAAGGGGTGGCAAGTTGGCATTCCAATGTATAGTTTGCCTGGGAAAGTTTGGTAATGCCAATATATAGCTATGTTTGTGAGCATTCCCACTCTCCCCTTTGACCCTCTTCCATCCTGGAAATGGTCAGGGATTTACTCTAGCCAAGAAATGAGTAAATCCATATTGAGGCTGGGAACCTAGGAACGGATCTTCCCACATTTGCTGGAGGTGTAAGGGAAAAGTTTTCTCCACAGGAAACAGTGTTTTCCTCATGGAAAGAAAAACAATTGGAACTGGGGGTTCCATTTCGCCTGTATGAAGTTCTACATTATGTAGACCTCCACACAGGGGAAATAGGATTCCTTTAAAATAGTTGCATGATCATTCAAGCAGTAAACCTGGAACACCTATGTCTAGCACAGCTTTCTAGGTGTACTACAGGGAAAGTTTTAATATAGCAAAAAAAGTAGAAGTATGTTCAGGTGCGGATCTAAATCTCTGTCTGTACTTTTATGGTTTGTTTGTTGAATATGGGCTTTAGTCTTCATTTTTGCAGCAAGATCACCACTGTATCTGCTTACACTTACATAAGGAACACTTCAGACCATATATCACAGTTCCCTCACATACCACTGGTTCTCTATATATATAGGGTGGGAATTGCTGAGGCCCAGTCACTAAACTCTTCATGCGCCATAGATACACCTGCTCTGTGTGTCAAACGAGAACCCTTATACTTCCACTGTCCCTGCCAGCTACCTTCCCTGCCTCCACCCACTTTATGCCATCACAGCTATACCCTTCCTTTGGAAGATTACACTACGTGTGATATCAAATTGTGTGAAAATACACCACAATCTTGTTCAATCAGGGCAAATCTGACAAGTAAAAGGAATTCCTGCCATTATTGATTGTATTGATTTAAAAGGAATTGTCTTCAAACCTGCAGCAACATTTCTTTCATATCTGGTGGCCAGATTTGTGGTTCCAATTTAGCAGAGATGCATAAAGCAGCCACCATTGCCATGGCATGTGTCATGAGAAAATGCCCGTGTTCCACCCTTATCCTGTTCAACAACCCTCTGCTACTCCTCTGTTCTATACACTAAGCATTTTATTTCTTTATTTTATTTTAAATATTCATAAAACATGAAGATATCCGAGAAGTTGTCCATGTTCTAGAAATATATAATCCTAGAGTGTACGAAACATACCAATTAGTAAAAAGTTAGGTTTTCAGAGAATTCCAACATTTCAAATGAATGGGTAAGGAGAATACAATTTAGTAGGCAGGCATCTCTGGTCTTTTTGTCTTAGGCACTTTGAATAATCTGGCTGTGGAGAAGCATAGACCCCCAGCAACTGCAAAGTTGTATTGAAGAGGGATGGGTTATTTCCTTTCCCTAATTTGTGGCGTGTGCAGAGACGTATGAAAATATTATGTTTGGCCTTTGGAAGCAAATTTTATTTTAGGGAGATGGCTAGAAATGGAGGCTGATCAAGTCGGACTCTCTAACATGCTGTCACATTCTGGACAATTGCAGGATGGTGAATAAGTTAGTTTGGGAGTTCAAGGTGAAAATCATTGCAGTAAACCATGTAAGAATCAAGACAGAGAGGGAAGAGGGAAACAGAGGTTCTAACTCACCCTCCTCATATACGGTGTCACGAATGAGAGAATCAACCTTAAGTCATCTTGGGTGGGTCCACTGAGTATAGGGGAAAGACCATTTTCTTAAAGGAACCATCACTCACTGAATGTTATCCAGTGATATGCTTCATCATCAAGTTCTTCCCGACCCTCTAAGGGTGTGGGCATGCTGCAACCTCTTTCCTTACAAGGGTGAACTTTAAGGAAAAAGGATGTGGGATCTCTACGAGGTAATCTTTAAAATTTCCAAGGGGATGCCCAAATAAGTATTTATTCATGGGCCCGTCTGACAAGGTTAAAAACTGGGGAAAATGGGCTAGTTAGAATTACTCTCACCCCTTGACCCTTAAGTGTGATCAACTAGTTTCTGCCTCATACCTCATTCCAATGGCTTTCATCGGGATCAGAATGTCCCTGTTAATACCCTTTTGGGAAATGGTGGCTGGTTAATTATTTAATCAAATCAAATCAATTCAATTTAAAACTAAAAGCATAAAAGCATGCAACACAATATATCAGGTTTAAACATATTATAAAATAAAAATTCATGAAAGTATTGAACAAGTGAGAACAATGCAAAATGAGATCAATTCATTTTAGAGTAACAGTGTCATTACAAATATACAGTAGTTTCCTGTGAATAATCACTGACAATAATTAGGTAAACATAGTACAACAAATCTACAGTGTAGGTAATGATTGTATAAACAAATATGCAGGACAACATTGTGCAAATTTATATTCACACAGACAGGGTACTAATATACTCTTTCTTAAGTTTTTATAAAATGTACAAAGAAAGACAATGTGCATGGTACTTTGATCTGACAAATTGTCAAAAGGGCATTTAACAAGTATCTTAGACCAATAATTTACAGAAGGAAAAATTATCAACTGGTGGAATACATCCAACCTGAAACATGTTAAAATGACCCTCTGACTGGCCTTCTGCAGAAAGTTAGGATATGGTTGTATGCCCTAAATAACCAGCATCATTTGATTTTTGATCACACTGGGTTTAATGAGCTCTGTGGTCAGTCTAAGGTCCCCAAGCATGAATAAACAAGCCTGTTACCAATCTGTTCTGCTAGTTTGCATCGGTGCATCAGGGGAGTTAAGAAACTTTGGGCGTCCCAGATCAGAACATCAACTTTTTAATAGAATTCATCCAGGGGATTTGTAAAAAGAAAGATGGTTTAAAGCAATTCATATTAACCTCGCAACTAAGTATAGTATCATTGAACACTGAGATTGAGAGGCAACACATAGATTAACATAACACATGCAACATTGAGTTCATTAACTAGAAACATTCCATAATTATGGACAAATACTCTTTCAGAGATTTTTTATTATTTCATCTTTTTTTCAATCTTGTGATTGTTAGAAATAGATTCAACTGACACGTTTTACCCTAGACAAGGGCTTCTTCAGGGTTGCAAACATGAATAAAAAAACAAAAACTAGTACACAGATTACAAATGTATATACAAATAACAAGACATGAATATTTACAATGATTAAAACCATGTATGTCTGACCATGACTAAAAAACATACAACATAAATAAACTGCACCTATGTGCAGTAAACAAGAGAACAAAACCAACATTTATTTTCTTTCTCTCTTTCTTGAGAAACATGAGTATACATTGAGAACAGCCATGGAAATCACCCCGTGTGTTCCTCCCTTCACAAGATATATTTCTCCATAGATTTAAATGATACAAACATAGCAAAAGGACACACCAGAAATTCAAAGGAGTCGAAAAACAGAGGTATATTGCTTATCCAGACCACATGCGTATTTATCTAGAAACAATCCTAAAACTAAAGCAACCCCAGGTGCATTTCTACCCTTTTCCATTTTATTATTGTGAAATCTATCACACAGGCGATGTAAGTGTAATGAGAGAAAGAAAAAAAGGGGGAAGAAAAAGTTACAATGAGAAACCAAAAGTGACTTGATTAAGAGGGAACATCAGTACACACATACATGATCACATTTTGATTTTTGTAAGTAGAGTTTCTAAGCTGATCTAGAAGGCATCGTTATAAAGAAGGGTATACCCAAAATCACTGGGACCTGGGTGTAAAGCAGTATAGAAGGTAATGGTCCCAGCACAGTTATATTCAAAAGTAGTTTCAAAAACAGTATCAAAAAACAATAGCAAAGAGAAATTAATTAGTTCTAAAGTGTTGTTTAATCACACAAAGCACCTGCTAGATATTGGTTTAAGGAAACAATTTATAAACAATATTAAAATAAAAATTGGTTGGTGTGCCCAACTTGGTGAGGGGAGGGGAGGGGAGGTGGGTGACTTGAGTGAGGTAGTGAGGCGAGTGACATACAATACTCAAAAGCATCACAATCAGAGTTTTAGGCATGCTACTCAATGCCACAAAATCATAGTAAAATTCTTAGCAGAAAGTTTACATTCATTTACAAAGCCATGTACAATAGAGGAACACAGTGCACAGTGCACTATTGATGGTATTGGCATCAATGATGTGTCGACGTTTCGACCCCTTAAACCATGTAGGTTGGTTTTGGTCCTTACTGACGGGGTCTTCCTCAGGCCAAAATGAAGGATGAGGGCAGAGGGACACCTAAGGGTAAAATAAGGAGTTTGTCAGGTCCAAAAAATAAATTCAAGGACGAGAGCAGAAGTAGGAATAGATCACTATTTTTACCGTTAGAAGAGAAAACCTAGTAGGTACAAAGTTTCGTCAAGGACGATGGGGCTCCAAGGCTCCAAATGGCACAGGTGAGAGTGATGAACACCTGTGGATGTAAGGTGTCTGTAAAAATAGGGCCTATATAAGAATCCCTGGTCACTAAATTAAATCCATATACAAACTGAGGTAAACTTACTTAAAGAAGTACATGAATTCCTACAAATCCTTCAAAGCAGTGTCAATGCTGCTTGGAAAACCGTGGTCATGCCATCGGTAACGCGGTGAGAGTAATCAGAAGTAATATCCTTCAATGAATCTAGATAAGAAATAATGGGCGGAAGTGCATGGGACAATCAGTGCTAGGATCCAAATCATGCACCTAAAGTCAGTACAGTGATTAAAAAGCAGTGCCTCAATGGAAAATGGCATGCTGCATGCAAAAACGCCTGGTGAAAGACCGGGGGACTCGTTTTCAGGAGAGAGGAGTCCAAAGCTCTTATTGATTGTGAGAAATGGGAAGCCGTTTAAAATAAGTGCTTGTATCAAAGGGCTATAAGCAAGTGACAAGCGCATTCTGAAACAAGCCGATATCATCCACGAGGTGCTTTAGTTTTGAAAGCTCTTGTTAATTGTGAAAAAGGGGAACCAGTTTCAAATAGAATCAGTGCTTATATCAAAGGGCTATACCGAGGTGACACGCGCAGTGTAAAACATAGTGTAAAACATGCCAATATCATCCACGGGGTGATATTATTTCAAAAGGCTGCCAACGTGTTGTCAAAGTTAAGAGTAGCAAACACGGAAGCCGCCGGTTCGTTGGTAAAGACGGTTCCAGCATTGATAGTGTTCTTAGAAAAGTTAAAAGCGGTGAAATCATGAAACATTCCAATAAAAAAAAGCTGTAACCCGGAGTTAGCTAACAGCGTGCTGTTACTATACAGACGAGCCAAATTGAATTATAATGCGCTCGCTATATATGGCCCACAGAGAGGTCATAGGTATATTAAGAAAATGAAGGTGACCCGTGCAATGGAAGGAAGAAGGATGTCCTACCCGATAATATTATCCAAACTCTGAAAATGGTGTAACCTCAAGCAGTATCTCAAGTCATAGCACCAAGTTCAGACAAACTGAACTCATCCGATGGATTTAGGCGCTGCCACAGCACTTACCCTTGTCAGTCCAGCGTTCCTCTTCAAAGGGAGAGAGCGAGCCGTTTCTGCCTGAGCCCTTATTAATGTTATGCGGGAAGGCGTTGGCCGCCGCGTGACGTCCCGCGTGTGGCAGCAGCTAGATGCCTGCCGATCCTAGAATCTATCATCGCGGTTGAAGTAAGACTCGGGAGTGTTGGTTGTTGTTAATGGGAAGGGTGTGCGTGATAGAATTCTTTCTGACAATTGCTCAATTGGAACCATGTAAATTAGGGGTAAAGCACATCATGGTGCTGCAAATGGTTTTGGCAATTAACAAATACTCACATCAGAACTCAGGACGTCTATGCAGTTAAATGGATTAAAGTGACTTGGTTAGGAGGGCAAATATAATCCACTGGGTGAGAGTAAAGGTGTGGAACATGACAAAACGACAAATACATTCTTCCAATGATGCATGCCCTGTCATAGTATAAACATTTTATGAGGATCCTAGGAAACTAACATTACACTAAGAAAACTCAGCGGTGGAGTAGTGTTACAAAATTGGATGTCATGGATACACAGAAGTTATTGAACGTGTGCAAGTTGTACAGTCAAAACATATTCATGGGTGTCTGAGTTAACATACATTAAAACGCATATTTCCTTTTATGCAAACAGTATGGCATTATATACAAACAAAAAGTACCTCCCAACCTAAGATGGAGAGGTTGGAATAAAAATGTTTATACTATGACAGGGCATGCATCATTGGAAGAATGTATCTGTCGTTTTGTCATGTTCCACACCTTTACTATCACCCAGTGGATTATATTTGCCCTCCTAACCAAGTCACTGTAATCCATTTAACTGCATAGATGTCCTGAATTCTGATGTGAGTATTTCTTAATTGGCAAAAACATTTGCAGCACCATGAGGTGCTTTACCCCTAATTTACATGGTTCCAATGGAGCAATTGTCAGAAAGAATTCTATCACGCACACCCTTCCCATTAACAACAACCAACACTCCCGAGTCTTTCTTCTACCGCGATTCTAGGATCAGCAGGCATCTAGCTACTGCCGCACGCGGGACGTCACGCGGCAGCCAACGCCTTCCCGCATAACATTAATAAGGTCTCAGGCAGAAGCGGCTCGCTCTCTCCCTTTGCAGAGGAACGCTGTACTGACAAGGGTAAGTGCTGTGGCAGCGCCTAAATCCATCGGATGAGTTCAGTTTGTCTGAACTTGGGGCTATGACTTGAGATACCGCTTGAGGTTACACCATTTTCAGAGTTTGGATAATATTATCGGGTAGGACATCCTTCTTCCTTCCATTGCACGGGTCACCGGCATTTTCTTAATATACCTATGACCACTCTGTGGGCCACATATAGCGAGCACATTCTAATTCAATTTGGCTCATCTGTATAATAACAGCACGCTGTTAGCTAACTCCGGGTACGGTTACAGCTTTTTTTTATTCGAATGTTTCATGATTTCACCGCTTTTAACTTTTCCAAGAACACTATCAATGCTGGAACCGTCTTTACCAATGAACCGGCGGCTTCCGTGTTTGCTACTCTTAACTTTGACAACACGTTGGCAGCCTTTTGAAACAGCATCACCCCGTGGATGATATTGGCATGTTTTACACTGCGCGTGTCACTTCGGTATAGCCCTTTGATATAAGCACTGATTCTATTTGGAACTGGTTCCCCTTTTTCACAATTGACAAGAGCTTTCAAAACTAAAGCACCTCGTGGATGATAAACCGCATGTTTCAGAATGCGCTTGTCACTTGCTTATAGCCCTTTGATACAAGCACTTATTTTAAATGGCTTCCCATTTCTCACAATCAATAAGAGCTTTGGACTCCTCTCTCCTGAAAACGAGACCCTCATTCTGTCACCAGGCGTTTCTGCATGCAGCATGCCATTTTCCATTGAGGAACTGCCTTTTAATCACTGTACTGACTTTAGGTGCATGATTTGGATCCTAGCACTGATTGTCCCCCGCCCTTCTGCCCCTTTTTTCTTATCTAGATTCATTGAAGGAAAATACTTGTGATTACTCTCACCGCATTACTGATGGCATGACCACGGTTTTCCAAGCAGCATTGACACTGCTTTGAATGATTTGTAGGAATTCATGTACTTCTTTAAGTAAGTTTACCTCAGTTTGTATATGGATTTAATTTAGTGACCAGGGATTCTAATATAGGCCCTATTTTTACAGACACCTTACATCCACAGGTGTTCATCACTCTCACCTGCGCCATTTGAGCCTTGGAACCCCATCGTCCTTGACAAAACTTTGTACCTGCTAAGTTTTCTCTTCTAATGGTAAATATAGTGATCTATTCCTACTTCTGCCCTCGTCCTTGAATTTATTTTTCGGATCTGACAAACTCCTTATTATACCCTTAGGTGCCCCTTTGCCCTCATCCTTCACTTTTGTCCTGAGGAAGACCCCGCCAGTAAGGACCAAAACCAACCTACAAGGTTTAAGGGGTCAAAACGTAGACACATCATTGATGCCAGTACCATCAATAGTGCACTGTGCACTGTGTTCCTCTATTATACATGGCTTTGTAAATGAATGTAAACTAGCTGCTAAGAATTTTACTATGATTTTGTGGCATTGAGTAACATGCCTAACAATTTGATTGTGATGCTTTTGAGTATTGTATGTCACTCGCCTCACTACCTCACCCAAATCACCCTCCTCCCCTCCCCTCACCCAGTTGGGCACACCAACCAATTTTTATTCTAATATTGTTTATAAATTGCTTCCTTAAACCAATATCTAGCAGGTGCTTTGTGTGATTATACAACACTTTAGCACTAATTAATTTCTCTTTGTTACTGTTTTTTTATACTGTTTTTGAAACTACTTTTGAATATAACTGTGCTGGGACCATTACCTTCTATACTGATCTAGAAGGCAAGCAAACCCAGAAGTATGTACAGTTGTGCTAACCTGTCGGGAGAGCTACTCCCAAAATTGCTCACCTTTCAAAATTCTAATGTTGAAGAGAAGCTGTAACTGCGTAGCAGGAGTCCTACCATGGTTACAATATATTCACTATCCACTGTAAGACAACAATATACTAGGTTGTAGTATTCTAATACCAATGTCACATAGTAATAAACACATGACTTCAGATTGGTGTCATTTTATTCCACAAGTGAGCAGTGCATGCTTCGAAAATAAGGGCTGCTAATAAAACACAATCCAGTGTCCAAAATCCACATTGTTTGCCAAGACTGATGCTAGTTCCTCTCCCATACATGATGGTGCCGGCCATCCAAGAGAAACCCTAAAGTGAGAAGCCTTTAATCACTATCTGACCACCAAAGTAAAATAAAACATAAAAAGAGAGAATAAGATGTGGGAGAGGATGCATGGGTGGCTCATTATACTAATATATTTGGATCAGTTCCAGAAAGGGAATATTTAACTGACGACGTTTTAACTAATGATGTGTGCCCCCATTGTCTTCTCTATGGCAGAGGGAAAATGTGGTCTGATGCAATGCAGTAGCACTAAAGCCCCTGGCCCAGATGGGGCTCCGATCGATTTCTCTTTTGATTACCCGGTTCTCTGGTTCCCGTTCTAGAAGAACATTTTTAATGCAATCACTATAGTGGGTCCCCCTGCTTCACGGAAAAGGAAAAATATTGTACCAATTTATAAGAAAGGGGATAAATCATTGCCCAAAAACTATAGGCTCATTTCACTCCTGGATGGAACAGTTAAATTAATGGGCTGTCTGTTATAAAACAGACTAGAGGATTAGGCTTCTGATTAAAATATATGAACACCAGTTAAATATGGTTTTTAAAAAGGTATGGGGACTTTGGATCAGTGCTTAAATTTGAATCTAATTATATCCAAGTGTACCCAGGTTAAGAAAAGAAATAGTTTTATGGCGTTTAAGGTTTTCTCAGCAGCTTTTGATTCTTTCTCACATAGCAAATTATGGAGTATCATGAAAGATATGGGTGTAGATGAAACTATGATATCTTTCACTCATCAATTATATTCCCAATCTTCTGTGTGCATTAGATATGGTCGTCAGGGGGAATGTACTAGATCATTCCCCATTATTAGGGGTGTCAGGCAGGGGTGTGTGCTAGCCCCTTTCTGTTTTCACTCTATACTAACGGCGTAGAATCAGCAGTGGATCACTCTGTAATTGACTTCCCCAGGGTAAATAAAAAACGGATCCCCATATTGCTATATGCAGATGATACCGTATTGATAGCCAGGACTGGCTTAGCACTGCAAAAGCTAATTAATAATGTTGTGCCCTTTATGGCTTCATTGGATCTCCAGGTTAATAAATCAAAAATCTATATTTTAATTGTGGGGAAACAACCAAGAAGAGCACCCTTCTTTTATAACGCTTCAGGGAGAGTTGAAATTACCAAGACTTTTTTATACCTGGGTGTACTTTTTAATAGTTCGGGAACGTGGCTAAATATGATAACAAATAGATGTAAGGCACTAGAAAGGAGCATTATGGCCATATTTTCCTTCAGGAAAAAACTGGGAACAAAGCCATCGGAACCAATTAAAAGATTTACTCTGCTAAAGCTATCGCATCAGCCACATATGGAGCAGGGATTTTGGACATAACGAACGCGAATGCAATACAATGGAAAGAAAATTGCTTTTTTAAGAAATTACTTTACCTCCGTAAAAGCTGTTCAAATTATACTATGCATCAAGAGTTGAACGTCCCATATATTTCAGATTTAATATTCCTTACCCTGGTTCTACTTTGGCATTTAATTTGGCGGAGGGACACGGTGGGACTAACCCAAAATATTATTAGGGATTTGTTTAAGCCTCAAACAGGTGCATGTGGTACCATGGCTCCAATATGTAAATATAAACATAGTCAACATTGGGTTTCGAATCTCTATATAATGACCCACTCAACTGCCAGAAAATCCCCAAAGCTGAAATTAAATCTCACTCCAAAACGTATAGGGAAAACAAAAGACTTGCACATGACTGTAATAAAACCATGGCAGCACTATATCTGGGACTACCCACAATCCCTAATGAAGCAAACGCATATCTGGCTTTTGTGTCAAACATCCACCAACGATATGTGTTGGTGCGATTTAGATTTCATTACAAGACCGGAGGCTACCATTATGCATATTACTTTTAATGCGTCCCCAAGCAGCCACATACATCATAAAGCAGAAAGGTTCCAGAACAGAACAACAAGAAACATACAAAAGGCATGAGGACATAACAATCAGCCTCTTTTAAATGCGGCTCCAAGCAGATAAGTCACCTTTTTTTTTACTCGTCTCTTACTGCTTTTATGATTGAATATTTGATTTCTTGATTACATATCATGCTTTTTAATCCCTGCTATGTTATTTATTCCTTCACCGACCTGTTTATTGTACCTTTTATGGGTTAACTCCTACGATTTCGGATTGCCCCCTCCCCACCCTCCCTCCCTTCGGTCTACCGATCTCCAACTTATGGTGATTGGTCTCGATCTGATCCTTCCTTTTCTCCCGCTTTATTTTATTTATTCAAATTAACTGCACACACGTAGAACTCAAAATTGTTATGCCCCCGGATACTTCCACGTCCATTCCCCAATTCATGGACATCTCGTACCTTGCGTCGTCTTCTTAATCATCCGCACGATCGCCGCTTCGTATGAAGGTTACTTTCTCCCCTCCTTCGTAACGGAACTAAATTGGAGGAAAGTACCTTTGGCAACACGCGCGCTACATTAGCGCGTTGCCAAGGCACTTTCCTCTAATCATTGCCAGCCTCTTAGCAACGAGACTGACCCTCTTACGCTCGAGCACAATAACTGTTGTTTGTTTTCCTTCGTGCACATCGGACCAGAGAATTAACAAAAAGGAGCATTTTTACACATTTATTCATTCTATACCTGAATTTACTTCTTTCACAGTACCCCTCCTTAAAGTCCTCTATCTATAACTCTTGGTCCCATCTCTATTCATAAGATCCCCCCCCCCCAAAAAAAAGAAGGCAGTTTCAGTATTTATATATATATAATTAATAATAATAAAAAAGGGGAATAGATAAATTTAAAGTTATTATTATTTAACATCTATCCCTTAAACCTCCATGTCTGACATTGAGTCGGATGAGGCTCGAGCCCCCATCCCTAATATGGAGAACAAGGCAATCAAAAACATGATTCATGATGAAATGAGATCCTGTATGTTGTCAACTTTATCTAAAGTTATTACATCTAAAAGATTACTCCCTCCTGAGGAGGATGACATTACCGAACTACAACATACCCTTCCTGATGATGATCTCATTGAAATAAGGGGAAAAAGATCTAAAAAGATTAAAAACATCGATTTCATCCCCAAGAGCACTATGGGAGGTCACAGCACCTCAAATTTCATGGGAGGTCCTCGCACCTCAAATACATCAGGTGTCCATAGCGGCACGACTTTTAAAGGTGTCCCTAGCGGCACAAAATATACGGGTGTCCCTAGCGGCAGAAACTATCGAAGTGCTCAATTCATTGATACACATTTGGATCAAGATGATGATGATTTTAATGACGATGATGCCTCTGACTTCCCTGATGAATATATCCTCGACTTTGTTGAGGACGATCAGGAATTTAACTCTCAACCCTATGATGATGATCTGCCTTCCTCTTCCAAAGACACCATTTTAGACCCATTAGGTAAAGAGATGTTTTCTCCCCTTAATATTAAACACCCAAGGAGCTCAAAATGGGTTCCTCAAGATCATGTTTGCAAATTTATCGCAAAATGGTTGAGAAACCCTCTGGAAAGAGACACCTGCAATCTTTTAAGATCCGAATGCTCTAGACCCTTCATTGAGGGTATGGCCTGCCAAACCCCAAATCTTGACCCAGAATTGCTCAAATATCTTTTTAAGCTCGGGAGAGATCCCAGAAAAGGAAGGAAAGATCTCTTAAAATTTGCCAAGTTCGGCTCCTGGATATCGTTGGACCTCTAACTAAAATCATCGATGCTGCACAAGATAGCCACAATAATGGCTCTCCACTGAACACCGAAGTAATCCGAGGTTGGAGCCAAAGAGCATTAGTTTTATTGGGCAACGCCAATGCCAGCATCAACTCCGAGAGGAGAAGAGTCGTTCTCACCAAAATCAGTCCGAAAGTGAGGGACCTAGCGGAAAAGGAACCCTCACTCAATCCTAAAGGTTTACTTTTTGATGAAGACATGATCAAGACCTTAGGTAAATACGTATCTACCTTTAAGGCATTAAACAAGGCCCATCAAAACATGAAGAGAGTCTTCAACAATAATAACCTTTTTGCCAGGGCCGGAAGAAGGGGCCAATCTTCCGGCCACTTCAACCGCAGGCCCTACTCCAGATCTAGAGGTTACGGTGGAAGCGATTACCAGCTTTCAAACATCCCTCAATTTTATCCCCCAAGAGGGAGAGGATTTTGCTCAAGAAATTTCAGAGGAAGAGGAGCATCCAGTGACATCAACCCTCAAAGTGAGTACTATGATCCTTTCCACTCCCCCTTCCCTTTCTCCAAAGGTAGGAGGCAGACTAAAATTATTTTTCTCACAACTGGAAACTAATTACTCAAGACCCTTGGGTCCTGAATACTGTGAACGGGGTTATGATAGACTTTATAGACATTCCGACACAAATGTCCCTTCCCAAGAACATTCCCCTCACCTTAGATAAAGAAAAAATAATAGAAGAAGAGATTTCCTCAATGCTGCTGAAAGATGCAATCGTGGAAGTCCCTATGCACTTGTTAAGATTTGTGAGCACACTCTTCCTGGTAGAGAAAAATGACAAAGGTTGGAGACCCGTCATGAACTTAAGAGAACTCAACAAATACCTTGTTTACAGACACTTCAAGATGGAGGGAATCCATCTTCTGAGAGACTTGTTATTAGAAGGAGGCTGGCTAGTCAAATTAGATCTAAAAGATGCTTATTTTACCATTCCCATGGCCAAGACTCATCAACCCTTTCTCCAATTTATCTGGAATAATCATCTTTTTCAGTTCCAAGCTCTTCCTTTCGGCCTCTCCTCAGCCCCTTGGTGTTTCACCAAGGTGATGAGGGCAGTTGCCTCCTCTCTACGAGAAAAGGGTCTTCGTCTTATGATATACCTAGACGATATCCTCATCCTGTCTTCAGATCATTCTCAAATCATTCAAGACCTGAACTCTGTAATAAATCTCTTAGAAAACCTGGGATTTATCATAAACAAAGAAAAGTCAATACTATCTCCCTCCAAAACTTTGGAATTCCTGGGTTTCACTGTGTTCACCACAAATTGTCTCCTCCTCCTTCCTTCAAAGAAAATATCCAAAATCAGGAAAGAGATAAGACACGTTCTGAAACAAGAAAATCTATCCTTGAGAGAACTAGCCAGACTACTGGGTCTCCTTTCCTCTTCTATCCAAGCTATCTTTCCAGGCCCCCTAAACTATCGAGCCCTCCAAAGGATAAAAGCGAAGGCTCTGCGATCAGGTCTCTGGTACGGAGATCGTGTTTCTCTGAACCAAGAAGCCAAGTTGGAACTGAACTGGTGGTTAGAGAACTTAGACGCTTGGAATGGGAGAGCAATCTTTGGCTCAGCTCCAGACTTTGTCTAAGAATCAGATGCCAGCTTTCATGGCTGGGGTGCCTGTTTCCTGGATCAGAACAAAGGAGGAGTTTGGTCTCAAGAAGAATCTTCTCTCCATATAAACTTCCTAGCGCTCACTGCCAGGCTTTATGCTCTAATGAGTTTCAAACACTCTCTTCAAGCTAGATCAGTTATTCTAAAAATGGACAGCATGTCCGCTGTTGCCTACATAAACCATCTGGGAGGTACAAAATCCACAGACCTATCGAATCTAGCCAAGAAACTTTGGATGTTCTGTCTAGAACACAAGATCTCCCTAAGAGCAGAATATCTCCCTGGAAAATCAAATCTATATGCAGATTGGAACTCGAGGTTCCTCTTAGATCACAGAGACTGGAAGCTCAACACCTCTGTTTTCAATTCACTCAACAATTTTTGGAGTCCTTTCCAAATAGATATCTTTGTGAGCAGACTAACATTTCAACTGGAGAATTACTACAGCTGGATGCCCGACCCGGTTGCTCTAGCGGTGAACGCATTTCTCCAATGTTGGAAAGAGATCAACGCTTACGCCTTTCCCCCCTTCGCCATGATACAGAGAGTCCTCCAGAAGGTCAGGCATCAACGCTCTTCCATTGCCCTAGTGACTCCCTTCTGGCCAGCCCAAGCCTGGTTTCCCACTACTCTGGTACTTTCTTACGACCTTTCCTTCCTAATTCCTCCCCTCGCGGATCTACTTTCAGACGTAGACGGTCATATTCACCCTCTAGTCCAAACAAGGAATTTGAACCTTCTTGCCTGGAAAGTGTCAGGAAATCCAACCATCTCACAGGACTTTCATCGACAGCTTCAACTCTTCTCTGTGAGTCTTGGGCCCCCGGTACACACTACCGGCATAACAACATTTGGAAGGTTTGGTTACGTTGGTGCTTGGAAAGGAACCTGGATCCCGTGGAGGCATCTATCGTTGACATAGTTAATTTCCTTGTCGAACAATTCGAAAGGGGTCTTAGTTATTGATCTATCAATTGCTATAGATCAGCTATCTCCGCAGGCCATGCTCTGATGAATGGTAAAACGATAGGTAAAAATAACATTATTTGTAGAGTCCTCAAAAGTATCAGATTTGGAAGACCTCCTCAACCAAGATACCAATCTCTATGGGATGTCAATGTTATTCTTGACCTCTTCTCTAGTTGGCCTGAAAATAAACTTTTGAACAGAAATAATCTCTCCATCAAACTTGCTACACTACTTTGCTTAGTATCTTGCCATAGAGTCTCTGATGTTAAAGCTCTTTATATTTCATATAGATCCTATAACATGTTTGGGGTCAATTTCGAGTTGTATAGAAGAACCAAGACTATGTCTGACTCTATTTTCTACCCACGCTTTGACCTTTGCAAAAAACTTTGTGTTGTAGACTGTATGAAAGAATATGACCACAGAATGAGTTCTCTTCGCCCTTCTGGTGTGAATCAGTTACTTATCTCCTTCATTAAGCCTCACCAAGGTATTAGCTCGGCTTCTATCGCTAGATGGGTTAAAATCGTTATGAATCTAGCAGGTATTGATCTGAATATATTTAAACCTCACTCTATCAGAGGCGCTATGGCCAGTAAATCCTTCTGTTCAGGTGGTAAGTTGGATGATATTCTTAAAGCTGCTGATTGGTCTAATTCTACTACCTTTGCAAAGCATTACTGTAAACCAATCACTCATATGTCAGATGTTGTCCTACAAAGCTACCAACATGCATAATGGTAGCCTCCGGTCTTGTAATGAAATTGCGATTCTCCTATGACCATGACTAGAGAATCTAGATTTCATTAAAGACACGGAGGCTAACATTATCCCTCCCACCCTTTCCCCGGGTGGTTGATTTTTGCATACAGTACTTATATTGCTATTTCATTGTGATGTTATTATATTGTTATTTTATTCTCTGACTTACCTTTCATTCTGTACATTTAATGATTATTGATGTTTTTTATAAATGCCTACTTGTTCTCTCTCTTAAATGTGCTTAATCACTTTTTTTGCCTCCTCTTTTGAATTTTTATCATTCTTCTTCTTCTTATATCTTTCTCTTCTTTTTCAGATAACCTCTCATAAACTTCATGATCTTGATCTGTGCAAGAGTTCTTCCATCGCTTCATGGCGGTCTAAAGAATTTCTCTGGACTCTAAAGTTTATTGGACTTATCCTACTCTATACCACATTTTAAAAGAGGCTGATTGTTATGTCCTCATGCCTTTTGTGTGTTTCTTGTTGTTCTGTTCTAGAACCTTTCAGCTTTATGATGTGTGCGGCTGCTTGGGGACGCATTAAAAGTAATATGCATAATGTTAGCCTCCGTGTCTTTAATGAAATCTAGATTCTCTATGCATGGTAATAGGAGATACGCAATTAAATCTCATCCCTTGCATGCTGGGTTTTCTTGCGGGAGTTTACTCAATTAATGAAAAGCCAGTTTGTCCTAGCGATGGTACCTCCCCTCAATCTAACCTTCATTTTATATTTTTCTGTACATTTTATATATATGATATCTTATTGCCTAAGATCGAATTAAGGTAATAACTGAAGTGAATTGAATTGAGAGAATAAGGTGGGGTAAGTTCAGGGTAGAATATACCTGTATGATTTCAACCTGAGATTAGGGGAGCACTCCAAAATATTCAGATCAAATATCTTAACATTGATACAGTCAAATGTTTGTGTTCACGAAATATAAATTCCAGCTCTAAAAACTACTTTATGTAAAAAAAGAAAGCAACAACATAAGCTATCCAAATAAGATACTGGTTCTCAAAAAATACATCATTGTCATGATTGAAAATTTCAATATTTATCTTGTAAAGAGACCTCATGGATAATCTGGTGCATCATCAATTAGCTATCCATAATGTTAAGAAAACTCTTAAAAGAAGGTAGATCTTGTGCTCACAGTAATGTAGGTTGTATCAATTAATGAGCCAACAGTTACTGTACTTTCACATTACTCTGAGCGAAATCTTCAAACCTACTTAACATACCTGTAGTATCTCTTACAAAGGATGGAAGATTTTCCAGTACGGGTTTTAGGAAGATGTCACCAAACTGTGACAAATGTTTGGTCATGGATCATATCCCAGAGATAATCAGGCACCCAGGGGGAAGTGTCCCTTCTTCTGTATGTTTGGTAGCAGGTACAGACAGGGGAAACTGGGATTGTTAATCAGGCGGAACCTCAACTCAGCATCTGATAAAAGCCCAGTCTCTTCCAAGGCCTTTGTCTGAACTCAGCAATTCAGCTCCTGGGACCTCATGCAAATGGACTTCTAAGGGTTTTAGGCTGGTAAAAGGTAGATTTTCAAAAGTTCATTTAATAAAATATCCATTAAAAATCTGGCTTTAGCAGTAAATTGAGCTTATAGTAAATAATGCTAAAGGTCCAGAAATTATTTGTGATATTGTTTGGTAAGCAAAGATGAAATGATTAAGGTGCCGATTCCGATCCGTTAAAAATAATTTGCGTACGACCTGTATCCGTAGTATTTTTACGTACGAGTCGTACAAGTACCGTACAAACGTCCAAGTACGATTCGTCCGTGAAAAATAACTACGAATAGCGTCGGGAAAAGTCTGCGTCGGAAAGTTTTCATGTCCGAATATCGTCGGGAAAAGTGTACGAGAGTGAGCCGGACATTTTTACGTGCAAATCGTAAAACACAAGTCCGAGCGCGCAAGTACGATCCTAACCGTCCGTCCGAATACACAATCGCACGTAAAATGGCCCGTACGGAGCCAACGCAGTAGCACACATGTACATGGGTAAACTTATGCCCGTGTACGAGCCGTACAGCCCCCCACCCCCAAATATGTCAGCACCATACACCACCTTGTCCGCACTGTACCCCAGCCCCGCAACTGTACGCGCCGTCCCCCCATGTACACACCGTACCCCCCATGTACGCACCTTACCCCCCCGTCCGCACTGTACCCCTGCCCCGCACCTGTACGCGCCTTCCCTCCCCCCTGTACGCGCATCACCCCCGCATGTACGTGCCGTACCTCCGCATGTACGCGCCGTACCCCAGGGCCGCACGTGTACGCACCGAACCCCCACCGCATGTACGCGCCTAACCCCCCCATGTAAGTGCCATACCTCCACATGTACGCACCGTACCCCAGGGCTGCACGTGTACGCACTGAACCCCCACCGCATGTACACGCCTAACCCCCCCATGTACGCGCCGTACCTCCGCATGTACGTGCCGTACCCCAGGGCCGCACGTGTACGCACCGAACCCCCACCGCATGTACGCGCCACACTCCAACACCGTACCCCAGCACCCTCACCCAGCATCGCGTATGTACGGATCGTACCTACGCGAAAAAGACTCTTACAGAACCAGGACACTGTAAAACAGCACAAGGAGGGTCAATTCGACTCGCACAACACCACAAAACACGTCTACGTGACAAAATACATCTCAATGACTGACCTGGCACATCCAAACAGGCAAACAGAGGCCCCAAATCACAACCGCCTCTTATAACATACCCACCAAAATTCAAACACAGCCACACCCAAAAATGGACCAATAAAAAGGGCCCACACATACAACCCAAGAGCCTTTGCAACAGACCCACTGCTGCCAGACCCCACTGAGAAACAACTCCACTGAGAAACAACTCCACATCACTCATACCTCAACTACACCTTCACTCACACACCTTCACACAACCTCCTCCACAAACACCCCCCTCTTCACATTCACACACACACCGTCACATTCACAGCAACACACCCACAACCATCCACACCCACACCCACACCCCACACCATGCCCACAGACAAGAATCCAAAGTTCACAACGGCGGAGCTGGACCTCCTTGTCAACTTAGTCATCAGAGTCGAGCCACAGCTGTTTGGAACATTGGTCAGACAGACCAGCATAGCTGAAAAATCTGCCATGTGGCAGAGGATTGTAGATAAGGTGAATGCTGTTGCGCCCATCCGAAGGACCAGGCATGAATGCCAAGCCAGGTGGTACGATCTGCGCAGGGCGGTCAAGAGGAAAATTAATGAAGAGTATGCCCAGAGTAACATCACTGGAGTTGGGCCGCCCCGCAGACCCGTACACTACCATCCCTGGGAGGAGAAGGTGATGGCCCTGCTACCGCCGGTGGGAGTACACAGAGTGGAAGGAGTCGCAGAGCCTGGTGAGTACACAAACAACTTACGTAACATGGGGGCAATGGGGTCTACACCACATATACACCAAATGCACGCAACTTCCCCCAAGCACTCACCGCACACAACCACACTCAAAAATCACGCTCATGCCACTAACGTCTCCATGCACCCTTCACAAATCAAGGCAAGGCCATGTCCAAGGCTACAACAACCACAAACACAAGAATGGATGTCCGGGAGGCTGGAAGGGTGGGCCCCACACAACACATTGTGAAAATGAGACGCAGACACCAATGCCCTCAGCCCATATGGCATAGGTACATACCCATGCACAATGCACAGGGACTGGCAAAGTACTGACAAGGTAGCTGACACTTGGCCCTGCTGTATGCAGCACAAGGCCCTCCTGGGACCACTGTACACTCAAACACCAACTCCACAAGCACAGGTATCTAGCACAGGAACTCACACTCACTGTCATGCCAGCATGCACCATGAGGGGCCAGACACATCACCTGGGAGACCCAATGACAACTCACACTACACACAACAGCACGCCCGGTCACAACCCCCCCCTAACAAGAGCACACACCCCCGGGGCAGGCAACGGATTTACACACTCCCACAATGGACATGTGACACAACAAGACCAATCCAGAGCCAAATAAGCATCAGAGTCAACAATCTACAGGCCAAACACTCAGGAGAACATCCCAATCTGTCCCCCGCAACATACCCATCCCCAAGTGGACATTGAGAGGAATGCTAGGCACATCCAACTACCTGGAGGTACTTGGTCAACTTGAATATGTATGAAACATAGATGTCGCATGAAACACCATTATCATTGTCTCGCACTCACATACAGGGCAACGTCGACGATCTCCCCCCAACACTGGGGGGGAAGAATCACAGTCCCAGGCTCCGCGTGAAGAAGATCCCACCGGCAGCGACGACTCTCACCACTCCGTGGATGACCCCGACCAACCTGGACCCTCTGGTGCCCAAGCCCCTGCAGCACCTGCGTCAGGTACATCTGTGCCAACCACCACCCCCATTCCTGCCACATCCCAGGACACACCCAGGAGCCCTGCTCGCACTGAACAACAGAGCCAGTCTGACCAGGAGGGACAAGGTTCTCCGGGCACCCAGGAGGAGGCAGGCAACCCTGCAAATGCCATCCCTTAGGGGTCCCGTAGACCCGATGTGCCCACAAGGGCAGGCCAGGCTCAAATGGGCAGGGGTGGTGGGAGTGGAGGCAGGCGGAGGCGCGAACCTGACCAGCCAGCACAGGACACCGGTATGTCACACATACGCAACATCCTGGACTCATACCGGCATGATACCAGAGGCATTAACCAGGTCATGTCCAGACTCTCCGAGATGCAGGGGACCCTCGATGAGATTAAGAACCTGCAGGTCGAGCATCATGCCAGTCATCAACAACACCAAGGACGGATGGAGACAAGACTGGCTGAGCTCCTGGCGGTGCACAGGGACGTGAGCCAATCACTCCGTCAGATCGCCCAAAGCATCGGCAACCCTCCCTGTGCCACCAGGCATAGACCAGCACCAGACACAGGGAGGGAGGAGGAGGAGGATTCGTCTGACAGAGCGTCCCCAGCATCGTCAAGGCCTGCATCTGAGGGTCCCCGGAGGAAGGTGTGTCATCCACGGAAAAGACCGTGAGAGTCAGCGGACCATCCACATCTCCCAGGTCACCTGGCCTGGCACCTGGCCCCTGGCGCAACAGCAGCACCTCATCCAATGACATGCTCTGCCACATGGACTTGCTGGTCACAGTCTGACCAATGATGACCAACACTGTGCCCTGGACTCTGATGACTTCCAATGCCAAGGATACCATCTCCCCCTGTTAACTTTGGATTCTATTCCCCCGGTAGAGCACCTAATTGCATCTACCAAACCACTTACCCCACCGCAAATAAATATATCACTTTGGACATGAGACGTTCCTGTCATTTTGCATTAATCAACAACATATGTGTGTGGGAAATGTCAAACTATGCCTGAGTGTTGAACTAACTCCAGCCATCCATACCCTGGGATCAGAGTCTGGTACAGGACACACATGGGTCACAAGGTATCATTCAATGTAGGCATGGAGCACAACACTCACCTGTGATGGCCTCTGGCTGCTGAGGGGGTGCTTGCTAAACTGTGCGGAGAGACCTATTTGGGAGATTATCATCAAGGCGTAGAGGTCATGGCTCATGTGGAGGTCCCCGGGGAGGGAGTCCCAGGTATGTGTGGCCAGGTGGGAGAACAATGTCCTGTATGCTGGAGTACGGTGGATGTGAAGAACGGTGGCCAGGGCAAGGTTGGATGCACAGAGATGGCCCAACAGGATCTAGGATGACAGACGTACAAGGTTGGTTGGGGTCGGGGTTGTGGACTGCCTCCTGAGTGTGGGTGGGGAGTGTGGAGGTCTTCCTGCAGCAGACAGTGATCCATTGCAGCTATCTATGGTGGACAGTGAGGTGGCTGGGGCGCAGGGTGTTGAATCTGAGGTGTGCAGATGCACCCTGGAAGTGGACCAGTTTCCTGGGAGTTTGGATGTACTTGCTCCGTAGAGGGCAGGGCAGTCTTTGACACGGATGTTGTCATGGACCTGGCGGATGGTCTGTCTTTTCTTGGAGTGGATATATCTGTGGATCATGTGCATAATGCAGAGGGCGTTGCAGCATGAGGTACAGATGGTGTGGACTAGCATGGCATATGTGAGCGAGCGAAACATGATGCACACCATCTTGTGTGTGTGGCCACTGGGTGCTTGTGCAGGGCTCTTGCGGGTGGGACACAGGCACTTGACCCAGCTGGAAGGGGACAATCCTCAGATGATCACCTCAGTCCTGTACAAGTCCAGCCTCAGGTGGCTCGTGTTCAGCCATTCATCAATGGATCTCATGCATACTTGAATGATGGAACTGCCAATGTCTGTGTCTTTGTTGAGGGTGAGGAGCATCTGGCTGTCAATGGCATACGAGCTGATGATGAGGTGCTGTGCGCATGTGATGGTGGAGAGGGGGGTCCTGGACACTCTGTAGATTGACATGCTGAGAGATGATACCTGTGCCATGTCCCTGACTATGACACCATACTACATGCTGAAGCCTTGAGTCCCACTCCCATGCCCTTGCTGGGCTACAGAGCCTGTGGGCAGTATTAGGGACGTGACCTGGTTGGTGTGACAGGGCCTGGAAGGCGGGCAGTGCAGTGTAGGCAGTTGGAGTTGCACACTCAGCATGCAAAGGTGTCGTGTGTGTGCCCAGGGTATGTCTCACAGCAGGCGTTAGATGTGCGTATGGACATAGCTCGGAGTGTGGCTGATACATCAGACTGTAGTGTGATGTGGGTTATGCAAGGACAGGATGGTGGTGCAATGTGCACCTTGCATGTGCTGATGGTCCAGCCTTTGGCACCGCGTGGCGGCAACAGTGGCATCGACAAGCTGAGGACATCCAAATGAATGGGTGGAGGGAGGAAGTGAGGAGCATCTTGGAGGCGTGTGTGTTGCCAAATCAGGATACTCTGTGGGCCCTTGCTGCAGGGGCCGCAGCAGCAGGCGGCATCTCCTTGCAAAATGACAGAATTTGTACACATAGACTAGGATGTCAGAAGGACAACTGCAACAGGCGTGTGTGTAAAGTAAGGAGTGTCCAGTGTCACATGGCACACCCAGAGACAATGCATGCACAATCACCAAAGAAGCATGACACCGGATCAGGAAACTGAAGGCCGACCTGCGCACAGGAGACACACCCTCAGCAGCTGTTGATGGCCCATTGTGTGGACCAACATGCCAAAAATCATACACGACCATGTACTTCATGCCCAATAGGGAGCCTAATCCATGAGCAACTGCATGCATGTTGCTAAACTACACATGGACTCCTATGCATAATCTTCCACAACTATGTCAGATATGCCGCATGCAAAGTGGCAAGAGACCTGCATTGACGGAGATGAGGCACCTTGGAGTGTGACGAACACCTTTATTACTCAGCCTCACACTAAGGGAAATGCATCAATTGGAACAGACTCACAGGTCATTTGGCTGACCATGTGTGACCTACATTGCACACCCCCTTCAACACACAGATGTGTAAATCCTACTGAGCTGGCACACAAGTGAAGGGGTTGAGCCTAACACCCCTTGCTGCACACGGAGAGTCTACAATTCCCCATTGAGCCTCATATGGGGATGTCCCACACTATGTCCACCATAAGCTTCCCGTATGTTCCTGAGGGACGTTACACACACATTGATGCCTTCATCAGAATCCACAAACCATTACAGATGACTGTCAGGAAGGGTGACTATCAATTCATGGGAGCCATGCAACACGTCATGTGGCCCATGGTGAGTCGACATGTATGCATGGTAACACAACATGCACAGGAGCAGTCCCCACATATCACAAACACGTACCACCCACAAAATGCCTTGCTGCACTCCTTACCCCAAATGACTTTTCACCATGTCTGTGCATTTAACTCTGATCCAGCACACGTTGCAATACTCATGAGGAATAGCAGGAGGGCAATGATGACATGAGCAGACGACAGCCGCAAGAACCTGTAGAGGCCAGACACACAACAAGTCAGCGAAGAGCTAGTAATCCTCAGACATGTACATGTAGTCTACAGGAATGATGTTGTCACCATGCCTTTAATAAATTTAGTGTCCCAGCTAATATGTGTGGAATGACATCATCACTTGAATGACACATCAGAACACACCTCCAAGTCACTTAGCACACAGTCAGCTCGACACACACATTGCAACACATGCCACACAAGGCTCAAAGCGTGCACACTCAGACACAGGGACTCACCATCATGAGAAGAAGTTGCGGATAGGCTGACTCCGGATGTCCTCATCCTCATCCTCATCCTCACTTGCCCCGTGCCCGAGCCCTTCATCCTCCACGGGTGGATGATCCTGCTCTTCCGGATCAAGGATGAGTGGCACGGCCTTCTCCACTGCCATGTTGTGCAGCATGCAGCACACAATGAAGATTTATCAGACCTTCACCGGGGCATATGGGAGGGCGCCGCCGGTCTTGTGGAGGCACCGAAATCTGCTCTTCAGGAGTCCAAACGTCCACTCAATCACGCGCCTCGTCTGCCTATGGGTGTCGTTGTATCGGTGTTCTGCGGCTGTTCTAGGGTTGCGGAGAGGCGTCATCAGCCATGGCATGTTGGGATAGCCTGCGTCCCCTACATGGAAACATCATGTGAAGAAGTGGGTCAGGAGATGCCGTAAGATACAAATATCTAAGATATAAAGACAAATGGTATAGAGGGATAGATCATATTTTGTTTTGCACAAGAGTTTATTAATTACCTTGGCAAAAAGCCTATTTCTTCTGGCAAATTTAGATAATTATTTTATACAGGCACAAATATCCATCGGTGAGCATCAAAACTAATGGACGGAGCATCAGAACCATGCCAGGGAAGGCATGGCTTGGCAGTTCGGGCTGGACTGTTCCCATGAAGCACAGCGTCAGACTGATTTGCATATGGCCATGTCTGAACTGGGGTGGCAGAGTGGGCTAAAGAACGGTTATGGATCAAACCCAGATCTGTTGACTGGGTGTGAGTGTTTGATTGGTTCTGATGCTCCATCCATCACCACCCCCCTTTGTACCGCTTTGTTCGCCATAAGTTGGCAGGGTATGCTCAGACGTGAGTCCCTTGCTCACTTTGCCACTGGATTCAAGCAAGCCTGGCTGAAGATGGCTGAAATGCCAGAAACCGGTCCTAGGAAGCTTGTTTCCGGTCCAGGGAAGGCATGGCTTGGCAGTTCGGGCTGGACTGTTCCAGTGAGGCACAGGGTCAGACTGATTTGCATATGGCCATGTCTGAACTGGGGTGGCAGAGTGGGCTAAAGAACGGGTGATGGATCAAACCCAGATCTGTTGACTGGGTGTGAGTGTTTGATTGGTTCTGATGCTCCGTCCATCACCACCCCCTTTTGTACCGCTTTGTTCGCCATAAGTTGGCAGGGTATGCTCAGACGTGAGTCCCTTGCTCACTTTGCCACTGGATTCAAGCAAGCCTGGCTGAAGACGGCTGAAATGCCAGAAACCGGTCCTAGGAAGATTGTTTCCGGTCCAGGGAAGGCATTGCTTGGCAGTTCGGGCTGGACTGTTCCCATGAGGCACAGCGTCAGACTGATTTGCATATGGCCATGTCTGAACTGGGGTGGCAGAGTGGGCTAAAGAACGTTGATGGATCAAACCCAGATCTGTTGACTGGGTGTGAGTGTTTGATTGGTTCTGATGCTCCGTCCATCACCACCCCCCTTTGTACCGCTTTGTTCGCCATAAGTTGGCAGGGTATGCTCAGACGTGAGTCCCTTGCTCACTTTGCCACTGGATTCAAGCAAGCCTGGCTGAAGACGGCTGAAATGCCAGAAACCGGTCCTAGGAAGCTTGTTTCCGGTCCAGGGAAGGCATGGCTTGGCAGTTCGGGCTGGACTGTTCCAGTGAGGCACAGGGTCAGACTGATTTGCATATGGCCATGTCTCAACTGGGGTGGCAGAGTGGGCTAAAGAACGGGTGATGGATCAAACCCAGATCTGTTGACTGGGTGTGAGTGTTTGATTGGTTCTGATGCTCCGTCCATCACCACCCCCTTTTGTACCACTTTGTTCGCCATAAGTTGGCAGGGTATGCTCAGACGTGAGTCCCTTGCTCACTTTGCCACTGGATTCAAGCAAGCCTGGCTGAAGAAGGCTGAAATGCCAGAAACCGGTCCTAGGAAGCTTGTTTCCGGTCCAGGGAAGGCATGGCTTGGCAGTTCGGGGTGGACTGTTCCCATGAGGCACAGGGTCAGACTGATTTGCATATGGCCATGTCTGAACTGGGGTGGCAGAGTGGGCTAAAGAACGGTGATGGATCAAACCCAGATCTGTTGACTGGGTGTGAGTGTTTGATTGGTTCTGATGCTCCGTCCATCACCACCCCCTTTTGTACCGCTTTGTTCGCCATAAGTTGGCAGGGTATGCTCAGACGTGAGTCCCTTGCTCACTTTGCCACTGGATTCAAGCAAGCCTGGCTGAAGACGGCTGAAATGCCAGAAACCGGTCCTAGGAAGCTTGTTTCCGGTCCAGGGAAGGCATGGCTTGGCAGTTCGGGCTGGACTGTTCCCATGAGGCACAGGGTCAGACTGATTTGCATATGGCCATGTCTGAACTGGGGTGGCAGAGTGGGCTAAAGAATGGTGATGGATCAAACCCAGATCTGTTGACTGGGTGTGAGTGTTTGATTGGTTCTGATGCTCCGTCCATCACCACCCCCTTTTGTACCGCTTTGTTCGGCATAAGTTGGCAGGGTATGCTCAGACGTGAGTCCCTTGCTCACTTTGCCACTGGATTCAAGCAAGCCTGGCTGAAGACGGCTGAAATGCCAGAAACCGGTCCTAGGAAGCTTGTTTCCGGTCCAGGGAAGGCATGGCTTGGCAGTTCGGGCTGGACTGTTCCCATGAGGCACAGCGTCAGACTGATTTGCATATGGCCATGTCTGAACTGGGGTGGCAGAGTGGGCTAAAGAACGGTGATGGATCAAACCCAGATCTGTTGACTGGGTGTGAGTGTTTGATTGGTTCTGATGCTCCGTCCATCACCACCCCCTTTTGTACCGCTTTGTTCACCATAAGTTGGCAGGGTATGCTCAGACGTGAGTCCCTTGCTCACTTTGCCACTGGATTCAAGCAAGCCTGGCTGAAGACGGCTGAAATGCCAGAAACCGGTCCTAGAATGCTTGTTTCCGGTCCAGGGAAGGCATGGCTTGGCAGTTCGGGCTGGACTGTTCCCATGAGGCACAGGGTCAGACTGATTTGCATATGGCCATGTCTGAACTGGGGTGGCAGAGTGGGCTAAAGAACGGTGATGGATCAAACCCAGATCTGTTGACTGGGTGTGAGTGTTTGATTGGTTCTGATGCTCCGTCCATCACCACCCCCTTTTGTACCGCTTTGATGCCATAAGTTGGCAAGGTATGCTCAGACGTGAGTCCCTTGCTCACTTTGCCACTGGATTCAAGCAAGCCTGGCTGAAGACGGCTGAAATGCCAGAAACCGGTCCTAGGAAGCTTGCTTCCGGTCCAGGGAAGGCATGGCTTGGCAGTTCGGGCTGGACTGTTCCCGTGAGGCACAGGGTCAGACTGATTTGCATATGGCCATGTCTGAACTGGGGTGGCAGAGTGGGCTAAAGAACGGTGATGGATCAAACCCAGATCTGTTGACTGGGTGTGAGTGTTTGATTGGTTCTGATGCTCCGTCCATCACCACCCCCTTTTGTACCGCTGTGTTCGCCATAAGTTGGCAGGGTATGCTCAGACGTGAGTCCCTTGCTCACTTTGCAACTGGATTCAAGCAAGCCTGGCTGTAGACGGCTGAAATGCCAGAAACCTGTCCTAGGAAGCTTATTTCTGGCCCAGGGAAGGCATGGCTTGGCAGTTCGGGCTGGACTGTTCCCATGAGGCACAGGGTCAGACTGAGTTGCATATGGCCATGTCTGAACTGAGGTGGCAGAGTGGGCTAAAGAACGGTGATGGATCAAACCTAGATCTGTTGACTGGGTGTGAGTGTTTGATTGGTTCTGATGCTCCGTCCATCACCACCCCCTTTTGTACCGCTGTGGTGGTACCAAAGCCACATGTGTCCCATCAATGGCCCCTATTACATGAGACATCCCTCCCAGGGCATAGAACTCACCCTTGACACCTGTCAACTGCTCATGAGGAAAATGGATGAATTCATCCAGGTGCACCAACATGGCTTCTATAACATCATGCAGGACACGGCTGAACATTGTCTGGGACATGCCACCGACATCAGCTATGGTCAATTGAAACGTGCCGGTGGCAAAAAATGTAGGGCTGCCATCACCTGTACCTTGGGGGTCAGAGCTGTAGGATACCTGTGTTGTGGTTGGAGGTGTGGTACAAGCCGGTGGGTCAAGTCCTCTATCAACTCTTGCGAGAAGCGGTATCTGCGTATGCAGTCATGTTCACGCATGGCATCCAGGTCTGGCATTCGTCTGGGAAGAGGCGGTGCCCTGCAGAGATTTGGAAGGAATAACGAAGAGTGAGTACATTACCACACCAATGTCACTGAAGTGAGCACATGTTCAACAGCTAATACACATCTGCTTAATACAAGTCTGTGCTGTGCAATACATCCAGGATACGTGGGCCAGCCAGGTGATACTCCTACGAAGAGCCAGCCACAATAGTTGCATGGCAATGTTGACGTGACATGCCATTAAAATAACTGTGGGCCAGTGTAAGTGACAAGCCAGACACATTACATGAGTGACAGACATCCACATATCAGCATTTGAAGGATGTCTTCTCATACAGATAGCTGGCGGGAGTCTAGACGCACAGGTCACATGTCATCTGGACATGGACAGATAACACACATTTCCATTAAGGGGTCCATGTCAAAAACTGATGACATAGACATTGAGAGAACTCAGATATTGCCTCATGTCAGGAAGTCATCTTCGAACCATCATGACACATGTAACGTGTGAGTCCACATGTGGCATGGTGTGCGTATATGTGTGTCATGCACATATGCACACAGACACATGTTGGATGCTGCAACAGCAGATGGAGTTGACGGAACACCAACGGAAAGCTCATGGGAACACATGACACACACATGACATAGTCACATCGTGGCACGCTGAGAGTCACATGTCAGGTGTAATTATCCGTGTACCTGGCATCAGGGGACAGTTGCGGGTGTTGCTGACTGTGCCATACCAGTGATGCAGTGCTTGACACGTGTGTCGTACATGCACACATGTACAAAGTGTGAAGGGGAAGTGTGCCACGTAGTGCCCCATCACACATGACATGTGTAAACAGCTCATCACACATCTATTGTGCCACAACATGAGAAGACATGTGCCACATCACTGCCTGACACACCTAGGCCCTGCACATGAAGGACTGCACTGACAATTACTTGATGTCCAGCCTTGTGCGAGTCTGACACCTCCATTCCTTTCGTGTGTGCCTCCTATCACCAGTGTAAGCTGTGAAACGCAGTACGCACGCAACTATAGTTGTGTTTCTGTAGGTCCAAGTGAAACGGTACGTACTCACGCGTGTACGGCACTGCTGGTATTCCTCTTATTATTTCATGCTGAATAAAGCATTTTGTTTTCCGTTTTGAAAAGTCTTGCATTTCATGTATTGATGTTGATGCTGAGGCTCCAGGAGTTGGGGTTGTGGGAATGTGTTATGTTTCATGGACATGTTATAGTCTGCATCTCATGGGGTGGAACCTGGTATCTGCGTGCCCTCACAAGGTCTCCGCAAAGAATCTTTGGTCGTGTCTGCTCTTTGTGTTTGGAGACATTGTCCCTAGGAGTGTTCCTTCCTCTGTGGCACCTGACATCTCCCCTGCAGAGGGTTGCACAATTGTTGTGTTGCCCTGTGTCTACATTTCCTTTGTTGGTGATGGATCCCTTCAACTCTGGCCATGCCTGCTCAGCAATGTCTCTGGCTGCATCGTCTGTGCCATCCTTGGGACTCACTGTACTTGTGTATAGAGTATTTTGCCATGCCTTAATGGAGAAATTATCCCTTTTCCGCACAATGCATGTGTGTAATCCCAGCCTAGTACACATATGGTACTTGTTCTGCTGGGTATTTGAACACCTGACTCACAATTGTGGGCATTGTATCTGTGGGAACTCCACCCTATTCCTTCCATGACAGACAACATCTTGGTGGCTGGCCCAGCACCTGAACATTCCTATCAGTCCTGGGATGTGCGTGACAGTGTGTGTTCTCTTTGGCTCTTTTAGTTTATTAGGCAGTGACATGACTATACAGTCTTGTGGCATGATCTCAGTGTGTGTATTGTACTGCATCTGCCAGGGGTGGGTATGCATGTGTTATTTGTCCTCACACCCACATGTGGTGTGTCATGCAGTGGGGGAAAGACATCCATCCTCCTGGGAGTGGGACACTGCTGTCAGTGATGTGTTGTTATGGCACTATCATCATTGTCCAAAGTTAGGGATGCGTACATACACCCATGGAGTTGTGGTCATCTGATAATGATGTACACCCCCCCATGTCTCTGTCCACTGCTGGGAGTCCTCTGCACCCACCCCCATGTCTGTGTCCACTGCTGGGAGTCCTCTGCACCCACCCCCATGTCTCTGTCCACTGCTGGGAGTAATGGGCACCCAAACCTCACATGTCCCTGTCCGCTGCTGGTATTCCTCTGCACCCACCCCCATGTCTCTGTCCACTGCTGGTATTCCTCTGCACCCACCCCCATGTCTGTGTCCACTGCTGGGAGTCCTCTGCACCCACCCCCATGTCTCTGTCCACTGCTGGGAGTGATGGGCACCCACCCCTCACATGTCCCTGTCCACTGCTGGGATTTCTCTGCACCCCCCCCCCATGTCTGTGTCCACTGCTGGTATTCCTCTGCACCCCCCCATGTCTCTGTCCACTGCTGGGAGTCCTCTGCACCCACCCCCATGTCTCTGTCCACTGCTGGGAGTGATGGGCACCCACCCCACACATGTCCCTGTCCACTGCTGGGATTCCTCTGCACCCACCCCCATGTCTCTGCCCACTGCTGGTATTCCTCTGCACCCACCCCCATGTCTGTGTCCACTGCTGGGAGTCCTCTTCACCCACCCCCATGTCGGTGTCCACTGCTGGTATTCCTCTGCACCCACCCCCATGTCTCTGTCCACTGCTGGTATTCCTCTGCACCCACCCCCATGTCTGTGTCCACTGCTGGGAGTCCTCTGCACCCACCCCCATGTCTCTGTCCACTGCTGGGAATGATATGCACCCACCCCTCACATGTCCCTGTCCACTGCTGGGATTCCTCTGCGCCCACACCCATGTCTGTGTCCACTGCCTGTATTCCTCTGCACCCACCCCCATGTCTCTGTCCACTGCTGGGAGTCCTCTGCACCCATCCCCATGTCCCTGTCCACTGCTGGTATTCCTCTGCAACCACCCACCCACCCACTTGCGCCCTTGCTTTGGTACACTGCTGTCCTGGGCATACACCACCCCCAATTTAAAGCTGATGTGCTGCACCAAGCCGTACACCTACGTCCGTGGCGTGTGTACGCCTTGTATCCATCATGTAATGGGGCTGTAGGGGTACGGGTGGTACAGCCCGTACCCATGCTCTGGGGGCGTGGGTACGGGCCGTACCACCATTGTGGCGTTGCTGTAGGGGTACGCGTGGTACAGCCCGCACCCATGCTCTGGGCGCGTGGGTACGGGCTGTACCACCATAGTGGCGGTGACGTAGGGGTATGCATGGTACAGCCCATACCAATGCTCTGGGGGGCGTGGGTATGGGCCGTACCACCATAGTGGCGGTGACATAGGGGTACGCGTGGTACGGCCCGTACCCACACCCCCAGAGCGTGGGTATGGGCCGTACCACCATTGTGGCGGTGATGTAGGGGTACGCGTGGTACGGCCCGTACCCACACTCTGGGGGGCGTGGGTACGGGCCGTACCACCATTGTGGTGGTAACGTAGGGGTACGCGTGGTACGGCCTGTACCCACGCTCTGGGGGGCGTGGGTATGGTCCGTACCACCATTGTAGTGGTGATGTAGGGGTACGCGTGTACGGACCGTACCCACGCTCTGGGGGCGTGGGTACGGTCCGTACACGCGTACCCCTACATCACCACTGCAATGGTGGTACGGACTGTACCCACGCTCTGAGGGGCGTGGGTACGTCCTGTACCACCATTGTGGTGGTGATGGGTACGCGTCCACGTCCACTTCCGTTGTGGCGGGACGTGGGATTGGTGGACACGCCCCCCGAAGGGACCAGACCATGGAGGTAATTAATGTGCAGGATATATTTGTTTTTTGTGGGGTGTGGGTTATGTTTCCTGCCCCTTGCACCCCCCCTTTGCCCCTGGGGGTTGTTCTGATCTTCTGCGGCGTCTGCGTCGGTTTCTGAACACGAGGTCGTAGGCTATGAGGGCCGGGATGACGCGTAGGTTGGGGTCCATCGCTGTCCGTCGCGTACTGGTGCTCCTTCTTCGCGTCGTCCTCAATTTCCCGGCAGTTTTTGGCGCCCATAAAAAATGCTACGTGCGGAGTGACGTAGGCACGCATCGTACTTGCTGGTCCGTAAAACGCTGCCTGACTCCGTCCGGACGTCGTGTACGCGCCGTCCAGATTCAGATTTGTATGTATTTTTTTGCCGGTCGGTCTTTTGTACGACTCGTACGGAAATGGTATTTCTGTGCGAATCGTACTTGCGAGTTTGTAAGGTGTTTTTCCCGGGTACGAGTCGTACGGAGAAAACGCTCCTTATGACCATTTGTACCGGGGTTTTACAGGATCGGAATCGGCACCAAAGTGTTAATATTGCAATGGTTTTAGTTAACTATGCAAAAATAAAGAAACTTGACAGGTCAGGGTCATCGTTTTTCATCAGAAAATTTATTTTTTGGACTGTTAAAAGAATGATTTGAAATGTCAACTGAATCATACCTCATGTTGAATAGCCACTTTTTAAAGCATAACGATGACCAAAATTGCCATTATTACACATTTTTCCTCATACGCAGAAGCTTCTAATTTGACCAATTTCGGGCAGGAAAATGACTCTAAACACACTTATTTTAGTTCCAAAAGTGATATTTCACATGCAAGTCGTTTACATTCAAAAGATTAAACATTAAAAAATCACCGTTACTGACCATCTAGAGAAAGTTCGACAGATCCAGGGTCATCGTTTTTCATCAGAAAATTGACTTTTTGGACTGTAGAAAAAATGATTAAAAATGTCAATTGGATTGTGCCTCATGTTGAATAACCACATTTTAAAGCCTCACAGTGACCAAACTTGCAGTTTTTACAGAATTTTCCTCCTACTCAGAAGCTTCTATTTTGACCAATTTCGGGCAGGAAAATGACTCTAGTCTAAACACACTTATTTTAGTTGCAAAAGTGATAATTCACAATCAATAGCCATTTACAGTCAAAAGATTAAACATTAGAAAACAACCATTACTGACCAACTGGAGAAAGTTCGAAAGGTCAGGGGTCATCGTTTTTCATTAGAAAAGTTATTTTTTGGACTGTTAAAAATATGATTTAAAATGTAAACTGAATCATGCCTCATGTTGAATAACCACTTTTTAAAGAGTCACAGTAACCAAAGTTGCCATTATTACTCATTTTTCCTCAAACTCAGACGCTTCTAGTTTGACCAATTTCAGTCAGGAAAATGACTCTAAACACACGTATTTTAATTCCAAAAGTGATAATTCACATGCAATCGTCATTTAAAGTCAACAGATTAAACATTAAAAAATCACCATTTCTGGTCCGGGGTCTTTATTTTTCATCAGAAAATAGATTTTTTGGACTCAATCAATCAATCACAGAATTTGTAAAGCGCACCACTCACCCGCGAGGGTCTCAAGGCGCTGAGGAGGAAGAGGGGGAGTTGCCGCTACTGGTCGAACAGCCAGGTCTTGAGTCGCCTCCTGAAGGTCAGCAGGTCTTGGGTCTGTCGTAGGTTAAGAGGAAGGGTGTTCCAGGTCTTGGCGGCGCGGTGGGTGAAGGATCTGCCGCCGGTGGTGGTTCTTCGAATGCGCGGATGGTGGCCAGGGAGAGGTCGGTGGAGTGGAGCTGGCGGTTGGGAACATAGAAGGAGACTCGACTGTTGAGGTAGGCTGGGCTGGTCTTGTGGAGTGCCTTGTGTGCGTGGATGAGGAGTTTGAAGGAAATTGTCTTGTCAACGGGGAGCCAGTGCAGGTCTCACAGGTGGGGGGTGATGTGGCTGTTGTGTGGAATGTCGAGGATCAGGCGTGCAGAGGCGTTTTTGAATCTTTGTACTCGTTTGATGAGCTTGGCCGGGGCTCCAGCATAGAGGGCGTTTCCGTAGATGAGTCTGTTGCTAACTAGAGCCTGGGTGACTGTTCTTCGCGTGTATCCGTGGGGATCCACCTGTAGATCTTGCAGAGCATGCGGAGGGTGTTGAAGCAGGAGGAGGAGACTGCGTTGACGTGCATGGTCATGGAGAGCATTGAGTCGAGGTTGCCTCCCAGGTTGCGTGCGTGGTCAGTAGGGGTCGCGGGTGCCCCCAGGGTCGAAGGCCACCAGGAGTCATCCCAGGCTGATGGGTTGGAGAAGAGGATGAGGAACTCCGTCTTGTCCCTGTTCAGCTTCAGTCGGCTGCACTTCATCCAGTCGGTGACGGCCTTTATTCCTTCGTGGAGGTTGGATTTGGCGGTGAGGGGGTCTTTGGTGAGGGAGAGGATCAGTTGCGTGTCGTCGGCGTAGGAGATTATGCTGAGGTCGCGCTGTGGGGTGATGCGTGCGAGTGGGGCCATGTATATGTTGAGCATTGTACAAAAAATGATTCAAAATGTCAATTGGATTGTGCCTCATGTTGAATAACCACTTTTTAAACCCTCACAGTGACCAAATTTGCCATTTTTACAGACATTTTTGCTCCTACTCAGAAGCTTCTATTTTGAATAATTTCGGGCAGGATATAACTATAAACACACTTATTTTAGTTCCAAAAGTGATAATTCACATGCACTAGTCATTTGCTGTCAAAAGATTAAACAATTACAAAATCACCTCTACTGACCAACTGGCGAAAGTTCAACAGGTCCGGGGTCTTCATTTATCTTCAGAAAATAGTTTTTTTGGACTGTACAAAAAATGATTCAAAATGTCAATTGGATTGTGCCTCATGTTGAATAACCACTTTTTAAAGCTTCACAGTGACCAAAATTACAATTTTTACAGAATTTTCCTCCTACTCAGAAGCTTCTATTTTGACCAATTTCAGACAGGAAAATGACTCTAAACACACTTATTTTAGTTCCAAAAGTGATAATTCACATGAAATAGTCATTTACAGTCAAAAGATAAAAAAATTTAAAAAGACCATTTCTGACCATCTGGAGAAAGTTTGACAGGTTCGGGGCAATCGTTTTTCATCAGAAAATCTAGTTTTTCGGAGTGTAAAAAACAATGATTCAAAATGTCATTTGGACAGTGCCTCGTATTAATAACCACTTTTTAAAGCCTCACAGTGACCAAAATTGCCATTTATACAGACTTTTCCTCCTACTCAGAAGCTTCTATTTTGACCAATTTCGAGCAGGAAAATGATGCTAAACACATGTATTTTAATTCAAAAAGTGATACTTCACATGCAATAGTAATTTACTATCAAAAGATTAAACATTAAAAATTACCATTTCTGACCATCTGGATAAAGTTCGACAGGTCCGGCGTCTTTGTTTTTCATCAGAAAATTGATTTTTTGGACTGTACATAAAATGAATCAAAATGTCAATTGGATTCTGCCTCATGTTAAATAACCACTTTTTAAAGCCTCACAGTGACCAAAATTGCCATTTTTACAGACTTTTCCTCCTACTCATAAGCTTCTATTTTGATCAATTTCGGGCAGGAAAATGACTCTAAACACCTTTAATTTATGTTCCAAAAGTGATGGTTCCCACGCAATAGTCAGTTACAGTCAAAAGATTAAACAATGAAAAATGACAATTTCTGACTATCTGGAGAAAATTCGACAGAACCGAGGTCATCATTTTTCATCAGAAAATTGATTTTTTTAGACTGAACAAAAAATTATTTAAAATGTCATTTGGATTGTGCCTCATATTAAATAACCACTTTTTAATGCCTCACAGTGACCAAAATTACAGACTTTTCCTCATACTCAAAAGCTTCTATTTTGACCATTTTCGGGCAGGAAAATTACTCTAATCACACTTATTTTCGTTCCAAAAGTGATAATTTCCACGCAATAGTCATTTACAGTCAAAAGATTAAACATTGAAAAATGACCATTTCTGACTATCTGGAGAAAGTTCGACAGGACCGGGGTCATCGTTTTTTATCAGAAAATTGAGTTTTTGGAACTGTAAAAAAATGTTTCAAAATCTCATTTGGATTGTGCCTCGTGTTAATAACCACTTTTTAAAGCCTCACAGTGACCAAAATTGCCATTTTCATTGACTTTTCCTCCTACTCAGAAACCTTTATTTTGACGAATTTCGGGCAGGAAAATGACTCTAAACACACTTATTTAGTGCCAAAAGTGATAATTCACATGCAATAGTCATTTCCAGTTAAAAGATTGAACAGTAACAAATCGCCATTCCTGACCATCTGGAGAAAAGTTGACAGGTCATTGTTTTTCAACAGAAATCTTGTTTTTGGACTGAGCAAAAAATAATTCAAAATGTCAGTTGAATTTTGCCTCATGTTGAATAACCATTTTCTAAAGCCTCACGGTGACCAAAATTGCCATTTTTGCAGACTTTTCCTCCTACTCAGAAGCTTCTATTTTGATCAATTTCAGACAGGAACATTACTCTAAACACACTTATTTTAGTTCCAAAAGCGATAATTCACATGCAATAGGCATTTACAGTCAAAAGATTAAACTTTAAAATATTACAATTTCTGACCATCTGGAGAAAGTCCGACAGTCCCGGTTTCATTATCTTTATCAGAAAATTGATTTTTTTTAACTGTACAAAAAATGATTCAAAATGTCAATTGGATTGTGCCTCATGAATAACCACTTTTTAAAGCCTCACAGTGACCAAAATTGTCATTTTTACAGACTTTTCCTCCTACTCAGAAGCTTCTATTTTGACCAAATTTGGGCAGGAAAATGACTCTAAACACACTTATTTTAGTTCCAAAAGTGATAATTCGCATGCAATAGTCATTTGCAGTCAAAAGATTAAACATTAAAAAAATGACCATTTCTGACCATCTGGAGAAAATTCAATAGGTCCGGGGTCATCGTTTTTTATCAGAAAATTGATGTTTTGGACTGTACAAAAAATTATACAAAACCTCATTTGGATTGTGCCTCATGTTAAATAACCACTTTTTAAAGCCTCACAGTGACAAAAATTGACAATTTTACAGACTTTTCCTCCTACTCAGAAGCTTCTATTTTGACCAATTTCGGACAGGAAAATGACTCTAAACACACTTATTTTAGTTCCAAACGTGATAATTCACATGAAATAGTCATTTGCAGTCAAAAGATAAAAAATTTTAAAAAGACCATTTCTGACCATATGGAGAAAGTTTGACAGGTTCGGGGTAATCGTTTTTCATCAGAAAATCTAGTTTTTCGGAGTGTAAAAAACAATGATTCAAAATGTCATTTGGACAGTGCCTCGTATTAATAACCACGTTTTAAAGCCTCAAAGTGACCAAAATTGCCATTTATACAGACTTTTCCTCCTACTCAGAAGCTTCTATTTTGACCAATTTCGAGCAGGAAAATGATGCTAAACACATGTATTTTAATTCAAAAAGTGATACTTCACATGAAATAGTAATTTACTATCAAAAGATTAAACATTAAAAATTACCATTTCTGACCATCTGGATAAAGTTCGACAGGTCCGGCGTCTTCGTTTTTCATCAGAAAATTGATTTTTTGGACTGTACATAAAATGATTCAAAATGTCAATTGGATTCTGCCTCATGTTAAATAACCACTTTTTAAAGCCTCACAGTGACCAAAATTGCCATTTTTACAGACTTTTCCTCCTACTCATAAGCTTCTATTTTGATCAATTTCGGGCAGGAAAATGACTCTAAACACCTTTAATTTATGTTCCAAAAGTGATGGTTCCCACGCAATAGTCAGTTACAGTCAAAAGATTAAACAATGAAAAATGACAATTTCTGACTATCTGGAGAAAATTCGACAGAACCGAGGTCATCATTTTTCATCAGAAAATTGATTTTTTTAGACTGAACAAAAAATTATTTAAAATGTCATTTGGATTGTGCCTCATATTAAATACCCACTTTTTAATGCCTCACAGTGACCAAAATTACAGACTTTTCCTCATACTCAAAAGCTTCTATTTTGACCATTTTCGGGCAGGAAAATTACTCTAATCACACTTATTTTCGTTCCAAAAGTGATAATTTCCACGCAATAGTCATTTACAGTCAAAAGATTAAACATTGAAAAATGACCATTTCTGACTATCTGGAGAAAGTTCGACAGGACCGGGGGTCATCGTTTTTTATCAGAAAATTGAGTTTTTGGAACTGTAAAAAAATGATTCAAAATCTCATTTGGATTGTGCCTCGTGTTAATAACCACTTTTTAAAGCCTCACAGTGACCAAAATTGCCATTTTTATTGACTTTTCCTCCTACTCAGAAACCTTTATTTTGACGAATTTCGGGCAGGAAAATGACTCTATACACACTTATTTAGTTCCAAAAGTGATAATTCACATGCAATAGTCATTTCCAGTTAAAAGATTGAACAGTAACAAATCGCCATTCCTGACCATCTGGAGAAAAGTTGACAGGTCATTGTTTTTCAACAGAAATCTTGTTTTTGGACTGAGCAAAAAATTATTCAAAATGTCAGTTGAATTTTGCCTCATGTTGAATAACTATTTTCTAAAGCCTCACGGTGACCAAAATTGCCCTTTTTGCAGACTTTTCCTCCTACTCAGAAGCTTCTATTTTGATCAATTTCAGACAGGAACATTACTCTAAACACACTTATTTTAGTTCCAAAAGCGATAGTTCACATGCAATAGGCATTTACAGTCAAAAGATTAAACTTTAAAATATTACAATTTCTGACCACCTGGAGAAAGTCCGACAGTCCCGGTTTCATTATCTTTATCAGTAAATTGATCTTTTTTAACTGTACAAAAAATGATTCAAAATGTCAATTGGATTGTGCCTCATGTTGAATAACCACTTTTTAAAGCCTCACAGTGACCAAAATTGTCATTTTTACAGACTTTTCCTCCTACTCAGAAGCTTCTATTTTGACCAAATTTGGGCAGGAAAATGACTCTAAACACACTTATTTTAGTTCCAAAAGTGATCATTCACATGCAATAGTCATTTGCAGTCAAAAGATTAAACATTAAAAAAATGTCCATTTCTGACAATCTGGAGAAAATTCAACAGGTCCGGGGTCATCGTTTTTTATCAGAAAATTGATGTTTTGGACTGTACAAAAAATTATACAAAACCTCATTTGGATTGTGCCTCATGTTAAATAACTACTTTTTAAAGCCTCACAGTGACAAAAATTGACAATTTTACAGACTTTTCCTCCTACTCAGAAGCTTCTATTTTGACCAATTTCAGACAGGAAAATGACTCTAAACACACTTATTTTAGTTCCAAAAGTGATAATTCACATGAAATAGTCATTTGCAGTCAAAAGATAAAAAATTTAAAAAAGACCATTTCTGACCATCTGGAGAAAGTTTGACAGGTTCGGGGTAATTGTTTTTCATCAGAAAATCTAGTTTTTCGGAGTGTAAAAAACAATGATTCAAAATGTCATTTGGACAGTGCCTCGTATTAATAACCACGTTTTAAAGCCTCAAAGTGACCAAAATTGCCATTTATACAGACTTTTCCTCCTACTCAGAAGCTTCTATTTTGACCAATTTCGAGCAGGAAAATGATGCTAAACACATGTATTTTAATTCAAAAAGTGATACTTCACATGCAATAGTAATTTACTATCAAAAGATGAAACATTAAAAATTACCATTTCTGACCATCTGGATAAAGTTCGACAGGTCCGGCGTCTTCGTTTTTCATCAGAAAATTGATTTTTTGGACTGTACATAAAATGATTCAAAATGTCAATTGGATTCTGCCTCATGTTAAATAACCACTTTTTAAAACCTCACAGTGACCAAAATTGCCATTTTTACAGACTTTTCCTCCTACTCATAAGCTTCTATTTTGATCAATTTCGGGCAGGAAAATTACTCTAAACACCTTTAATTTATGTTCCAAAAGTGATGGTTCCCACGCAATAGTCAGTTACAGTCAAAAGATTAAACAATGAAAAATGACAATTTCTGACTATCTGGAGAAAATTCGACAGAACCGAGGTCATCATTTTTCATCAGAAAATTGATTTTTTTAGACTGAACAAAAAATTATTTAAAATGTCATTTGGATTGTGCCTCATATTAAATAACCACTTTTTAATGCCTCACAGTGACCAAAATTACAGACTTTTCCTCATACTCAAAAGCTTCTATTTTGACCATTTTCGGGCAGGAAAATTACTCTAATCACACTTATTTTCGTTCCAAAAGTGATAATTTCCACGCAATAGTCATTTACAGTCAAAAGATTAAACATTGAAAAATGACCATTTCTGACTATCTGGAGAAAGTTCGACAGGACCGGGGTCATCGTTTTTTATCAGAAAATTGAGTTTTTGGAACTGTAAAAAAATGATTCAAAATCTCATTTGGATTGTGCCTCGTGTTAATAACCACTTTTTAAAGCCTCACAGTGACCAAAATTGCCATTTTTATTGACTTTTCCTCCTACTCAGACACCTTTATTTTGACGAATTTCGGGCAGGAAAATGACTCTAAACACACTTATTTAGTGCCAAAAGTGATAATTCACATGCAATAGTCATTTCCAGTTAAAAGATTGAACAGTAAGAAATCGCCATTCCTGACCATCTGGAGAAAAGTTGACAGGTCATTGTTTTTCAACAGAAATCTTGTTTTTGGACTGAGCAAAAAATAATTCAAAATGTCAGTTGAATTTTGCCTCATGTTGAATAACCATTTTCTAAAGCCTCACGGTGACCAAAATTGCCATTTTTGCAGACTTTTCCTCCTACTCAGAAGCTTCTATTTTGATCAATTTCAGACAGGAACATTACTCTAAACACACTTATTTTAGTTCCAAAAGCGATAATTCACATGCAATAGGCATTTACAGTCAAAAGATTAAACTTTAAAATATTACAATTTCTGACCATCTGGAGAAAGTCCGACAGTCCCGGTTTCATTATCTTTATCAGAAAATTGATTTTTTTTAACTGTACAAAAAATGATTTTAAAATGTCAATTGGATTGTGCCTCATGTTGAATAACCACTTTTTAAAGCCTCACAGTGACCAAAATTGTCATTTTTACAGACTTTTCCTCCTACTCAGAAGCTTCTATTTTGACCAAATTTGGGCAGGAAAATGACTCTAAAGACACTTATTTTAGTTCCAAAAGTGATAATTCACATGCAATAGTCATTTGCAGTCAAAAGATTAAACATTAAAAAAATGACCATTTCTGACCATCTGGAGAAAATTCAACAGGTCCGGGGTCATCGTTTTTTATCAGAAAATTTATGTTTTGGACTGTACAAAAAATTATACAAAACCTCATTTGGATTGTGCCTCATGTTAAATAACCACTTTTTAAAGCCTCACAGTGACAAAAATTGACAATTTTACAGACTTTTCCTCCTACTCAGAAGCTTCTATTTTGACCAATTTCAGACAGGAAAATGACTCTAAACACACTTATTTTAGTTCCAAAGGTGATAATTCACATGAAATAGTCATTTGCAGTCAAAAGATAAAAAATGTAAAAAAGACCATTTCTGACCATCTGGAGGAAGTTTGACAGGTTCGGGGTAATCGTTTTTCATCAGAAAATCTAGTTTTTCGGAGTGTAAAAAACAATGATTCAAAATGTCATTTGGACAGTGCCTCGTATTAATAACCCCCTTTTAAAGCCTCAAAGTGACCAAAATTGCCATTTATACAGACTTTTCCTCCTACTCAGAAGCTTCTATTTTGACCAATTTCGAGCAGGAAAATGATGCTAAACACATGTATTTTAATTCAAAAAGTGATACTTCACATGCAATAGTAAGTTACTATCAAAAGATTAAACATTAAAAATTACCATTTCTGACCATCTGGATAAAGTTCGACAGGTCCGGCGTCTTCGTTTTTCATCAGAAAATAGATTTTTTGGACTGTACATAAAATGATTCAAAATGTCAATTGGATTCTGCCTCATGTTAAATAACCACTTTTTAAAGCCTCACAGTGACCAAAATTGCCATTTTTACAGACTTTTCCTCCTACTCATAAGCTTCTATTTTGATCAATTTCGGGCAGGAAAATGACTCTAAACACCTTTAATTTATGTTCCAAAAGTGATGGTTCCCACGCAATAGTCAGTTACAGTCAAAAGATTAAACAATGAAAAATGACAATTTCTGACTATCTGGAGAAAATTCGACAGAACCGAGGTCATCATTTTTCATCAGAAAATTGATTTTTTTAGACTGAACAAAAAATTATTTAAAATGTCATTTGGATTGTGCCTCATATTAAATACCCACTTTTTAATGCCTCACAGTGACCAAAATTACAGACTTTTCCTCATACTCAAAAGCTTCTATTTTGACCATTTTCGGGCAGGAAAATTACTCTAATCACACTTATTTTCGTTCCAAAAGTGATAATTTCCACGCAATAGTCATTTACAGTCAAAAGATTAAACATTGAAAAATGACCATTTCTGACTATCTGGAGAAAGTTCGACAGGACCGGGGGTCATCGTTTTTTATCAGAAAATTGAGTTTTTGGAACTGTAAAAAAATGATTTAAAATCTCATTTGGATTGTGCCTCGTGTTAATAACCACTTTTTAAAGCCTCACAGTGACCAAAATTGCCATTTTTATTGACTTTTCCTCCTACTCAGAAACCTTTATTTTGACGAATTTCGGGCAGGAAAATGACTCTATACACACTTATTTAGTGCCAAAAGTGATAATTCACATGCAATAGTCATTTCCAGTTAAAAGATTGAACAGTAACAAATCGCCATTCCTGACCATCTGGAGAAAAGTTGACAGGTCATTGTTTTTCAACAGAAATCTTGTTTTTGGACTGAGCAAAAAATTATTCAAAATGTCAGTTGAATTTTGCCTCATGTTGAATAACCATTTTCTAAAGCCTCACGGTGACCAAAATTGCCCTTTTTGCAGACTTTTCCTCCTACTCAGAAGCTTCTATTTTGATCAATTTCAGACAGGAACATTACTCTAAACACACTTATTTTAGTTCCAAAAGCGATAATTCACATGCAATAGGCATTTACAGTCAAAAGATTAAACTTTAAAATATTACAATTTCTGACCACCTGGAGAAAGTCCGACAGTCCCGGTTTCATTATCTTTATCAGTAAATTGATCTTTTTTAACTGTACAAAAAATGATTCAAAATGTCAATTGGATTGTGCCTCATGTTGAATAACCACTTTTTAAAGCCTCACAGTGACCAAAATTGCCATTTTTACAGACTTTTCCTCCTACTCAGAAGCTTCTATTTTGACCAAATTTGGGCAGGAAAATGACTCTAAACACACTTATTTTAGTTCCAAAAGTGATCATTCACATGCAATAGTCATTTGCAGTCAAAAGATTAAACATTAAAAAAATGTCCATTTCTGACAATCTGGAGAAAATTCAACAGGTCCGGGGTCATCGTTTTTTATCAGAAAATTGATGTTTTGGACTGTACAAAAAATTATACAAAACCTCATTTGGATTGTGCCTCATGTTAAATAACTACTTTTTAAAGCCTCACAGTGACAAAAATTGACAATTTTACAGACTTTTCCTCCTACTCAGAAGCTTCTATTTTGACCAATTTCAGACAGGAAAATGACTCTAAACACACTTATTTTAGTTCCAAAAGTGATAATTCACATGAAATAGTCATTTGCAGTCAAAAGATAAAAAATTTAAAAAAGACCATTTCTGACCATCTGGAGAAAGTTTGACAGGTTCGGGGTAATTGTTTTTCATCAGAAAATCTAGTTTTTCGGAGTGTAAAAAACAATGATTCAAAATGTCATTTGGACAGTGCCTCGTATTAATAACCACGTTTTAAAGCCTCAAAGTGACCAAAATTGCCATTTATACAGACTTTTCCTCCTACTCAGAAGCTTCTATTTTGACCAATTTCGAGCAGGAAAATGATGCTAAACACATGTATTTTAATTCAAAAAGTGATACTTCACATGCAATAGTAATTTACTATCAAAAGATGAAACATTAAAAATTACCATTTCTGACCATCTGGATAAAGTTCGACAGGTCCGGCGTCTTCGTTTTCATCAGAAAATTGATTTTTTGGACTGTACATAAAATGATTCAAAATGTCAATTGGATTCTGCCTCATGTTAAATAACCACTTTTTAAAGCCTCACAGTGACCAAAATTGCCATTTTTACAGACTTTTCCTCCTACTCATAAGCTTCTATTTTGATCAATTTCGGGCAGGAAAATGACTCTAAACACCTTTAATTTATGTTCCAAAAGTGATGGTTCCCACGCAATAGTCAGTTACAGTCAAAAGATTAAACAATGAAAAATGACAATTTCTGACTATCTGGAGAAAATTCGACAGAACCGAGGTCATCATTTTTCATCAGAAAATTGATTTTTTTAGACTGAACAAAAAATTATTTAAAATGTCATTTGGATTGTGCCTCATATTAAATAACCACTTTTTAATGCCTCACAGTGACCAAAATTACAGACTTTTCCTCATACTCAAAAGCTTCTATTTTGACCATTTTCGGGCAGGAAAATTACTCTAATCACACTTATTTTCGTTCCAAAAGTGATAATTTCTACGCAATAGTCATTTACAGTCAAAAGATTAAACATTGAAAAATGACCATTTCTGACTATCTGGAGAAAGTTCGACAGGACCGGGGTCATCGTTTTTTATCAGAAAATTGAGTTTTTGGAACTGTAAAAAAATGATTCAAAATCTCATTTGGATTGTGCCTCGTGTTAATAACCACTTTTTAAAGCCTCGCAGTGACCAAAATTGCCATTTTTATTGACTTTTCCTCCTACTCAGAAACCTTTATTTTGACGAATTTCGGGCAGGAAAATGACTCTAAACACACTTATTTAGTGCCAAAAGTGATAATTCACATGCAATAGTCATTTCCAGTTAAAAGATTGAACAGTAACAAATCGCCATTCCTGACCATCTGGAGAAAAGTTGACAGGTCATTGTTTTTCAACAGAAATCTTGTTTTTGGACTGAGCAAAAAATAATTCAAAATGTCAGTTGAATTTTGCCTCATGTTGAATAACCATTTTCTAAAGCCTCACGGTGACCAAAATTGCCATTTTTGCAGACTTTTCCTCCTACTCAGAAGCTTCTATTTTGACCAAATTTGGGCAGGAAAATGACTCTAAAGACACTTATTTTAGTTCCAAAAGTGATAATTCACATGCAATAGTCATTTGCAGTCAAAAGATTAAACATTAAAAAAATGACCATTTCTGACCATCTGGAGAAAATTCAACAGGTCCGGGGTCATCGTTTTTTATCAGAAAATTTATGTTTTGGACTGTACAAAAAATTATACAAAACCTCATTTGGATTGTGCCTCATGTTAAATAACCACTTTTTAAAGCCTCACAGTGACAAAAATTGACAATTTTACAGACTTTTCCTCCTACTCAGAAGCTTCTATTTTGACCAATTTCAGACAGGAAAATGACTCTAAACACACTTATTTTAGTTCCAAAGGTGATAATTCACATGAAATAGTCATTTGCAGTCAAAAGATAAAAAATGTAAAAAAGACCATTTCTGACCATCTGGAGAAAGTTTGACAGGTTCGGGGTAATCGTTTTTCATCAGAAAATCTAGTTTTTCGGAGTGTAAAAAACAATGATTCAAAATGTCATTTGGACAGTGCCTCGTATTAATAACCCCCTTTTAAAGCCTCAAAGTGACCAAAATTGCCATTTATACAGACTTTTCCTCCTACTCAGAAGCTTCTATTTTGACCAATTTCGAGCAGGAAAATGATGCTAAACACATGTATTTTAATTCAAAAAGTGATACTTCACATGCAATAGTAAGTTACTATCAAAAGATTAAACATTAAAAATTACCATTTCTGACCATCTGGATAAAGTTCGACAGGTCCGGCGTCTTCGTTTTTCATCAGAAAATAGATTTTTTGGACTGTACATAAAATGATTCAAAATGTCAATTGGATTCTGCCTCATGTTAAATAACCACTTTTTAAAGCCTCACAGTGACCAAAATTGCCATTTTTACAGACTTTTCCTCCTACTCATAAGCTTCTATTTTGATCAATTTCGGGCAGGAAAATGACTCTAAACACCTTTAATTTATGTTCCAAAAGTGATGGTTCCCACGCAATAGTCAGTTACAGTCAAAAGATTAAACAATGAAAAATGACAATTTCTGACTATCTGGAGAAAATTCGACAGAACCGAGGTCATCATTTTTCATCAGAAAATTGATTTTTTTAGACTGAACAAAAAATTATTTAAAATGTCATTTGGATTGTGCCTCATATTAAATAACCACTTTTTAATGCCTCACAGTGACCAAAATTACAGACTTTTCCTCATACTCAAAAGCTTCTATTTTGACCATTTTCGGGCAGGAAAATTACTCTAATCACACTTATTTTCGTTCCAAAAGTGATAATTTCCACGCAATAGTCATTTACAGTCAAAAGATTAAACATTGAAAAATGACCATTTCTGACTATCTGGAGAAAGTTCGACAGGACCGGGGTCATCGTTTTTTATCAGAAAATTGAGTTTTTGGAACTGTAAAAAAATGATTCAAAATCTCATTTGGATTGTGCCTCGTGTTAATAACCACTTTTTAAAGCCTCGCAGTGACCAAAATTGCCATTTTTATTGACTTTTCCTCCTACTCAGAAACCTTTATTTTGACGAATTTCGGGCAGGAAAATGACTCTAAACACACTTATTTAGTGCCAAAAGTGATAATTCACATGCAATAGTCATTTCCAGTTAAAAGATTGAACAGTAACAAATCGCCATTGCTGACCATCTGGAGAAAAGTTGACAGGTCATTGTTTTTCAACAGAAATCTTGTTTTTGGACTGAGCAAAAAATAATTCAAAATGTCAGTTGAATTTTGCCTCATGTTGAATAACCATTTTCTAAAGCCTCACGGTGACCAAAATTGCCATTTTTGCAGACTTTTCCTCCTACTCAGAAGCTTCTATTTTGATCCATTTTAGACAGGAACATTACTCTAAACACACTTATTTTAGTTCCAAAAGCGATAATTCACATGCAATAGGCATTTACAGTCAAAAGATTAAACTTTAAAATATTACAATTTCTGACCATCTGGAGAAAGTCCGACAGTCCCGGTTTCATTATCTTTATCAGGAAATTGATTTTTTTTGAACTGTACAAAAAATTATTCAAAATGTCAATTGGATTGTGCCTCATGTTGAATAACCACTTTTTAAAGCCTCACAGTGACCAAAATTGTCATTTTTACAGACTTTTCCTCCTACTCAGAAGCTTCTATTTTGACCAAATTTGGGCAGGAAAATGACTCTAAAGACACTTATTTTAGTTCCAAAAGTGATAATTCACATGCAATAGTCATTTGCAGTCAGAAGATTACACATTAAAAAAATGACCATTTCTGACCATCTGGAGAAAATTCAACAGGTCCGGTGTCATCTTTTTTTATCAGAAAATTGATGTTTTGGACTGTACAAAAAATTATACAAAACCTCATTTGGATTGTGCCTCATGTTAAATAACCACTTTTTAAAGCCTCACAGTGACAAAAATTGACAATTTTACAGACTTTTCCTCCTACTCAGAAGCTTCGATTTTGACCAATTTCGGGCAGGTTCATTATGCTTGACACACTTATTTTAGTTCCAAAAGTGATAATTCCCACGCAATAGTCATTTACAGCCAAAATATTAAACATTGAAATTTGACCATTTCTGACTATCTGGAGAAAGTTTGACAGGACCGGGGTCTAGGCCTGGCCGTTAAATTTCGTTTCGCTCGCAGAATTTGCAATTTGTTGTCATTTTCGCATTCCGCGGAGAGCACGAAAATGTCAAAACTTTTGCAATCTGATGCGAAACGAAAGTATTTTTCTTGTTCGTGCTTTAAAAATGCGTTCTCGCGTGCGCGGTCGCGACTTTCCGGGTCCCTGCGTTCGCCGATGAGTCTTCCTATCCGTTCGCGCGCGCCACAAGATGTTGGATTGTTGGTAGCCAGTTGCGCTATCCCGCGAGAGTTTGCAATCGCGAACACGTCATTGCGATCGCGAACAGGAAATAAGCATCGCAAGCAAGATGGCTGCACCCATTAGCGACCGCATGGGCAAGTTGGAGATATATTTCCCCACGAGCACGCAAAAAGACATCACGAACGGGCGGGAAAAGATATCTCCGCATCTTCGCAAAAGATTCGCATGCTCGCGCAGATTTTGCGCAATTTCGCGATAATTTGCGAAAGTCAATTTTGCAAATTCCGCCCATCCCTTATGGGGTCATCTTTTTTCATCAGGAAATCGATTTTTTGGACAGTACAAAAAAATTTTTTAAATGTCAATTGGATTGTGCCTCATGTTGAATAACCACTTTTTATAGCTTCATAGTGACCAAAATTGTCATTTTTACAGACTTTTCCTCCTACTTAGAAGCTTCTATTTTGACCAATTTCGAGCGGGAAAACGACTCTAAACACATTTATTTTAGTTCCATAAGTGATAATTCGCATGCAATTGTCATTTACAGTCAAAAACTGAAAAATAAAAAATCACCATTACTGACCATCTGGAAAAAGTTTGACAGTTCGGGGGTCATTGTTTTTCATCAGAAAATTGCATTTTTTGGACTGTATAAAAAATGGTTCAAAATGTCAATTGAATTGTGCCTCATGTTGAATAACCACTTTTTAATTTCTCTCAGTGACCAAAATTGCCATTTTTACAGACTTTTCCTCCTACTTAGAAGCTTTTATTTTGACCAATTTCGGGCAGGAAAATTACTCTAAACACACTTATTTTATGTTCCAAAAGTGATAATTTCCACGCAATAGTCATTTACAGTCAAAAGATTAAACATTGAAAAATGACAATTTCCGACAATCTGGAGAAAGTTGAACAGGACCGGGGTCATCGTTTTTCATCAGAAAATTGTTTTTTTGAACCGTACAAAAATGATTCAAAATTTCAATTGGATTATGCCTCATGTTAATAACAACTTTTTAAAACCTCACAGTGACCAAAATTGCCATTTTTACAGACTTTTCCTCCTACTCAGAAGCTTCTATTTTGACCAATTTCGGGCAGGAAAATGACTCTAAACACATTTATTTTAGTTCCATAAGTGATAATTCGCATGCAATTGTCATTTACAGTCAAAAAATGAAAAATAAAAAATCACCATTACTGACCATCTGGAGAAAGTTCGAGAGGTCTGGGGTCATCGTTTTTCATCAAAAAATTGATTTTTGAACTGTACTAAAAATGATTCAAAATGTGAATTGGATCATACCTAATGTTGAATAACCAGTTTTTTAGGCCTCACAGTGACCAGAATTGGCATTTTTACAGGCATTTCCTCCTACTCAGAAGATTCTATTTTGAATGATTTCAGGCAGGTAAATGACTCTAAACACACTTATTTTAGTTTCAAAAGTGTAAATTTATATTCAACAGTCATTTACAGTCAAAAGATTAAACATTCAAAAATCACCATTACTGACCATCTGGAGGAATTTCAACTTGTCCGGTGTCATCATTTTTCATCATAAAAACTATTTTTGGGACTGTACAAAAAATGATTCAGAATGTCAATTGGATCATGCCTAATGTTGAATAACCACTTTTTTAGGCCTCACAGTGACCAGAATTGCCATTTTACAGGCATTTCCTCCTACTCAGGATATTCTATTTTGAACGATTTCGGGCAGGAAAATGACTCTTAACACTCTTATTTCAGTTCCATAAGTGATAATTCACATGCAATAGTCATTTACTGTCAAAAGATTAAACAAACAAATGACCAATACTGACCATCTGGAGAAAGTTCGGCATGTCCAGGGTCATCGTTTTTTCAGAAAATTGATTTTTTGAACTATAAAAAAATTATTCAAAATGTCAATTGGATCTTGCCTCATGTTGAATGACCACTTTTTAAGCCTCACAGTAGCCAACATTTTAATTTTTACAGACCTTTCCTCCTACCCTGAAGCTTGTACTTTGACCTATTTTGGACAGGAAAATAACTCTAAACACACTTATTTTAGTTGAACAAGTGATAATTCACATCCAACAGTCATTTACAGTGAAAAAGTGACACATTAAAAAATCACCATTACTGACCATCTTGAGAAAGTTCAACACTTGTTTTCATTTTCATCAGAACATGTATTTTTTGAACTGTACAAGCAATGATTCAAAATGTCAATTGGATCATGCCTCATGTGAAATAACCACTTTTGAATGCCTCACATTGACCAAAATTGCCATTGTTAGAGCCTCTCCCTCCTACTCAGAAGATTCTATTTTGACCAATTTCAGGCAGGAAAATGACTCTAAACACAGTTATTTTAGTTCAAAAAGTGATATCTCACTTGCAATAGTCATTTACAGTCAAAAGATTAAACATTAAAAAATCAACATTACTGACCATCTGGATAAAGTTCGACAAGTCCGGGGTCATCTTTTTTATCAGAAAATTTATTTTTTGGACTAGTAATTGATTTATTTTAGCAACTATTACTTTTCTTGCAATAGATAGGGATCAGTGTTGGTTATGTTCTGCAGACCATGTTATACAAGCTTACTCGTTGTTTACATCCTTGTCGAACCCTGAAAGTTCAGAAAATTGATTAAAGCATGATGCTTTCTCTGCGTCACTAATCCCATCCTCTGCTTTGCTGTTGTCATTCTAAAATTGACATCTGGAATTTAGTAGAACATTTTATTAAGATAGAGAAATGTACTTGTGCATTTAAGTAATGAAGGGCTTTTCTTTTGCTTTACATTCAGGTCATAGTAACTTCTTAATTTGAGCAACCATAAACCAAATCCATTAACTACAACTTTAGCCAAATGTGTGACTCTCAGCTTTGGGCTTAATTCATGTTTATAACAGAATAATGATTTTGACCAACTGAATATTAACAAGCAAGCAAAATGTTTTTACACTCAAATTTATTAGTCATCAGAAAAATGTACAGAAGATATATTTCAAAATGGGAAAATCTATGTGCTAGCTAACAAATTCATATCCCCTAGCCTGATCTCGGTGTTATGCTTGCACTGTCAAACCACCTCCAAAGTTAGCTGCATTTAGGAGCATGCTTAAATTTGAGCCATTTCCTGCCACATTTCATTCAACATCATTATCTTGGATGTTTAAAATAATTGGCTCAATTCATAAAGCCACTTGTGTATATTTATGCGAATGGCTCTTATAAATAAATGTATTCATACAAAATATTACCATGTAGTGGTGTAAAATTGAGTATGAGTAAATCCCATTGATTGGGCTAGGAGGTTTACCTGGAGAGATTTGCAACACCTACAAGCTAGTTTTTGTGGGTGTTTGTGGGTGTTCTCAAATTCCTCTCTTATCCAGTGCACAAAATAAATTATCACGAAAACGACTTTCCAGAGTGGTAAGAGAACAGGAAGAACGCCAACACAAATGTGTTGTAAAGGAAGGGAATTATCCACTGGCAGTATTTTCTTTGTGGAGAATATATAAATTATGATTGACAAAGCCAGGTCTGGGATAAAGGTGGTAAAGCATACAAATATTCAAACCAGCAATAGCGGACAGAGAGGGCAAACATTTTAAAGTAGTCGTTGAGGTACTCAAGTACAGGCAGAAGGATACATAGAAGTAGTCCGTAGTATTTGGTATTTTTTTTAAAATGTTTATTTGCATTTAAAGCATTGAAAGTTATACAAGACAAATAACAAAGAGAACAAGAACATAGATAACATATTTAACTTTCTGAAACACAACAATGAATCAATGAAATATTTCTGCAGCAGTTCAGTGTCTTACCCCACAGGGAGCGACCAGAAGGAATGATCCATCATACCCTGGAGGAAGGGGGAGGAAGCAATGACAAACACAGTGTTGCATGAACTGATGTTCCCAGGTCAAACCATCACTTATAGCACAAATCAAAAGGAGGAGACAAGAGGCCCCTGCCCGTTCCTCAGTGCAACCATCAAAATGTGAGACAAATCCTCAGAGCTCCGGAAACATCTGGCTCACATCACAGGAGCATTTGGCAAAGGTGAATACTCCACTGGTCTGAGACAAGTAAAGATTAACATTGTTTCAGGAGAAGGGTGATCTCATACTTGCATTCTAGAGTGCATGGTATTTGTGGGAACTCCTTAAATCAGTATTCTTAAAATGTCAAAAACCAAGAGCCCAAAAATTGCTCCAGATTGGAGCTGCCTGACTGATGAGATGCTGCCTAACAAAACCAGAGCGACAAGACACATTTGGCGACCTATTGCTAACAATTTGTGCAATGCCTACAGCATTTCACTAGAGGAGGGTCTGTACACTTAGCAGCAGAAAAAGGAAATGGATCATAGGCAGGATCACTTGGTTGTTTGTCTTGAAGCAGTTGGAAATGTACTACAAGATTTAAGAAAATACACATTGCTGCCACCTGAAAGGCCAAGGATGTAGGAAGCTGCTTTAAAACAATCACAAAGCTGTTTCTTGTCCTAAGTGGGGAACTTTAAACCACAAGGTGTTTCTAGAATCCAGTTACTGCTTCATAACTCTGCCAATTTGCTGAAATCAGAGATGGAAATGCTCCCCATTTCTCCACATCACCTAGAGAAATTATAAACTACTGTACCTTCAGCTTTAAAATGTTTTAGTCATACCAGTCAAGTCTCCCAGCCTGTCTTTACTTATGCACTTCTCCTCAAGTACTTTAAAGCAACAGATAAACAGCGTACTACTCCAACTCCTGGGACCCTATCTTAGGAGGTACACCTCAAGTCGTTTGGATAACCTTACCTGCTTGTGAATTTATTTTATACAGCAGAGCTCTCCAAATCTGCATATTTTAGCAGCTGTATGTATTGTCATGGGCAACTTAATTACCAAATAATTCCTAAAGGATATATAACTATTAATCAATAAAGGGAACATTTGTTTCTTAATCACATCAACTATTTCATTGAATTTTCTACTACCTCTAGATGAAAAATAAAATCCTAGACAAAGCCAGAAATACACGAGCAGCACTTTTTCCAATCAGGGCGTGGACATGAAAGTCATAAGTTGTTGTTGTTAGACAACAGAGAAAGCACTCAGTCAGAAACTATCTTCACAACCACCACCACCAAGGGATTCATGACCATCATCTTGTTTTTAGTTAACATTATAAAATTAGTTGATCAAGGTGTCACTGCACGTTAGTGTATGATTATACACAGTAGTTTAATTTACGCTGGTGATTACAATAACCACACTCGTAAATGCACTGGATGATTAAAATTAAGGTGCTAGTGAAAAGCAAGCATGGTCATGGATTGTTGAGTAAATTCAAACAAGGGTATTTGCCATCACAAATACATGTTGGTAAAGCAAAGGGGAGGTTTATAAAAGTGTTGACTACTTTATGATGATTTGTGCATCAATTTACTGTAATGCCTTTATGCTAACTGATTTACTGATCTATTGATATCTGGAAATGGACCAGCTATATTTGATTCCATCGCTGAATGATAACTGTTGCAATAATTTGTATTCTCATATTCCCTGGGTAAAGTGGTTGCTTGCAATTGTGCACTTTTTTAAGTATTTGACTAATTGAACAGAGTCTAACTTATAATTTATTCCTTCATTTATACTAAGAGAAATAAAATACATAGGCTATCCCTATCCTTATAGCTTTTGGGCACAATTTACAATTTAGTGGAAAGAGCACTCCTTGAGAGCTGTAATGGAGTTCCCAATTCAATTTTGAGTCAGGCGGACCACTAGGTTTACACGAATGGAGAAAAATGTACCGTATTTAGAGTGGGCAGTCAGATGGCATTTTTTGCTGTCCATCGCCGCCAGGCCAGGACCAATACAGTGACAGCAAAAGTAAAACATTGATCCCCCACACCACAATAGGATTGATGTTGGGCCATTAGTTTATCCTTTTCAAAAACAAACCCCTGCTTTAAGAGTTTGTTTTTGGAAAAGTAAATAGTTTTGAAAGTTTGGTGTAAGCATCCATCACAAAAGCTTTTCAATGGCTTTGTGTGTACCGGTGTGATCGTAGGTCTTGCATACCCGCAGAGGTCAGTGCAGGCACGTTATAAAGTCCTTTGCCACTTCAATTGCCTTACTCCATCCTTCAAAATCGAAATCAGGCCCTCTGTCTTTTATTTCCGTGTCACTCTGGATTTAATCATGCCAATTGTATTTCTAATCATACACATAAATGAGCAGGCCATATGTTGTCTTTGTTAAATCTTTGCCGTTTTGATAAACAGTTATAGCTGTACCTCGCAATTTGTTCATTGCATGGCTCATTAAGAGGTGGCTAAATAGTTTTTGATGCTGGTTATATTTCTTTTTAAAAATGTACTTGCAATTTTGGTTTTAGTTTAAATTCTTAGTTTTTCATTTGGATATGGGGTGTGAGCTAACTGAACTTGATTGGTTGAGAAACTTCTATTAATAATTGAAAATTCTTGCATATTTAATTAGCAATCAATTAAGAATATTATGAAACCACATTAAAAACATTAATAATACTGAAAATCGCAAATATTGTTCATTAGGCACCTCTTTACAAATCGTTGTGTTTTTTTTTGTCCTCATTCACCACCAATCTCACTTAACTACACACCAGTGATCTCTGTACCAAACTCAGTAAGCTCGGAAAGAGTGGGTGAATAGGTACAAAAGCCCACCTACAAGGTATCAGAGGTCTGCTTGGATGCCAGTGATGGAACAACTGAGATAGCTCTTCTACCGAGCTCCAAGAGCTGGGGGGCCCTTGCCGTAAACTCCTGTCAGCTTTCCATACTCTTACTGCAGTAGAAACCAAGCAAAAAGCTCCAGTGTGGATTCAAAATGCCATCTGCATAGCTGCGCATTGCAGCAGAAGGGTGAGGTTGTGTTAGCAATAGTGAGCGAACACAGCCTCTATTAGGGCTGATGGCGCTGTCTAAATAGCCGCACTTTAAACGGGAAAAGCATAACTCAAAGGACGAATGGAAATCTTAATTCAGGAGGATTTCCCCTGAGAATTAACTGACTGCCTCATATTATTTTTGACAGCTTGGGGAATTGTGAAATATTGACACAACCTCACTCAAGACTTTTATCCAACAAATAGGTCACCCATGTGCGTTTGCACAGGTGAGTTATTCCGTAATTATCAAAGAGTGATTGAATGGTATGAGAGTGCTTCACAATAATGTATGATGTGGAATAGCAGCAGTGATGTGCACTAGGGATGGATGTGAGTGAAACACTTACAATGCAAACAATGTTAAAAAATGTGTAGGGTTAAAAAACAGGCTTCTTTGTGTCAAATTGAAAATATTTGGAGTTACACATGTATATAAAGGGTGAAGCCGCTGTCTCCTCAAAGTAAATGATACCCAATAAGCAACTATGTGGGAGCTTTCCTTTAATAAAGAATGTCCATAATGTATTTAGAAGGGACTAAGTATGAATTAGAGCAATGTAGCATGCAGAGAACACGTTTTACTTTAAAGTAAAGAAATGCTTTATCTCTGCATTAGGTGACTCTTTTGGATAAGGAGAAACAAATAGTTATTGTCCTGAAGAAGGAGGCTACAATCAGCGAAAGCCTCCGAAACGCGTCGACGCATTGTGCATTTGTTAAATTTGGAAGTGGCCAACAAACTATTGGAAATAGGGAAGGGAATCCCTACTTCATGTTGCCCATAGAGGGTCTGAATTAACAACGATATGACAAAGTTTATTGTCTTTTATCTTTTTTTCTCCTGTATTATTATATGTTAAGTGTCTTTAACTGTATTCTTGTCTTTTTGGTTTTTTAAAAAAATGAAATGTATATTTTATATTGATTGTACTTCTATGAAAATATTTTCAGATGCAAATAACTAGTCTGCTTTGATACAATTGGTGTTTCTTGCTTGTAAGTGTTTCACCGGTTGGAGCGATCTGTTTAGACCTCATGTGGGGATTCTGACTGAGTAGAGCGATTGAATGAGTTTGACATTGTTTCTTCCAAAAGGAAAAACTTGTTTTTACTTTTCATAGAATACAGCAGACCAATGTCAAAATAACCTAGCTGTCTATATCGAAGGAGCAGGGAAAATGATCCAGAACTGAGGGAAAAAAACTGTTTCTATGCAACGTTAAAGGAGGAAGGAGTGACTACCTTGCAAGCTAGGAGTGAGGAACTATGATCCGCATTACATTTCCAACATGGGAGACATGTTGTTGCTGCCTGACCAATTCCAACCTTGTTAAAAGTGCTAAGGAGATCTCACCCACTTCCTTTGTGTTTCTTCTAGGGATATTCTAACTGCCTAACATCAGCTTCACTAACACATTGTCTGCTCAACCTGAGCCCCCACAAGAAGGACAATATCAGTCCCTAGTACCACCACAGCAGACTGTAAGAGTCCATGGACCCATGGCCCAGCAGTTGGTCTCTGCGGCCCTTGTAATTAGTGCAGCCTTTGCCTGAAGAGAATCAAGACTTAGGACCCTGCAGGTGCAGATCTTATTCTGCCTTTTGAACAATCTTTGAACTTACTATGTATCACTGTTAATAATTACATCAGCGGCTAAACCAGATGTTTTGCCTAGGTTGCTCCCTATCATATACCTGTTCTTGTGAGCCTTAAAGGTTTACACACTAAGAAAATGTGGCTCTGGGGAGGTGCTACTAAGAGTTCATTGACAAAATATCAAGGCAAAAAATATCTACATAAAAAAATGTTGAGTTAAATATAGAATTTGAAAATATTGACTCCCTATACTTATAATTAAAATGACAAATTATCGAAAAAATATAGTTTTCATTAATACAGTTGTCTAAAATATTGATTTTAAAATATATATAAGTTGAAATAATAAACATAAATTAAATATTAATACTAATAACGTAAACATAAAATATAATGTTTTGAAAAATATAACAATTATCATCATTTAAAAAAATTAAAACAAACATATATATTAATATACAGATTTATTTCACAAATATCTAATTTAAAAATATAAAAGAAATAATATTTTTTCTTCTTGATCCTTTTCTTGCAATATCGTGTATCTATTAGGACTACACATGTCACACGACTCTCCCGGTGATTTCTCCATTTCATGATCCAACCGTCCCTCCATACTCTTATCCGTCTCCCCCGCCTCACTACTTATCAACCTCCCTTCCCACAGTGTTAGAGTCCTAGGCAGCACCTTAAAAAAGGTCCTAAGTGAGGGAGTAACCTTCACCTTAACCTTCTGAGATTTGTTCATACAATGTTTTGTCAGCCCCTCTTGCTTGGCCACTCTTTGTTCTCTTTTTACAGTGATTCTTGCTAGTGGAGTTTTAAACTCTGAAATTTCTCTCTCCTCCTCTCCTTCACCTCCTTCACTTCCACCTCCACCCCCTCTTCACCTCTATCTACACCCTGTCCTGCCAAGATCTTATCCAACTTAGCACTCCTCAATGAATATCTTCCCGGCTGTTTAAGCTCACTGTTATGTTTAATCTCTACGTTTTGTTTTAGGTTTGATTTTTTCTTGCCGGCCTGCCCCCTTTTGGGCTTCTTTTGCACCTCTCCCTGCAGTGCTAAATTCTGCTGTAGGACCTGATCTCCCTCTGTGCTTCTCCCCGTGCCTTCTGAACTTTCTATAGTCAGCTCTCCAATTTCTCTGGTTTATGCTTTTGGGCTGTCTCCACCTCCTCCTCCTCGGTACGGGATTCTTGCTGCCGCCTTTCTCCCCCTTTTGACTTCCAGCGCGGCTCTGAACCACCGCTGTTCGCTTCCCCTCTGCCTGCCGTGACTGCCTCTGCTTTGCACCCTAACCTCCTTTAATATACTCTTAAAAAAATGTGGGAGGGGGTCGGAATAGGGTCTAGGTCCCGTTACCGTAATCGGAAACGATTGCCCAAATCAACCAGACTGTCGTTGCTCCACTCGACTCGTCTCTGTCCCCATCTGGACTCTCCGTTCTCCGGCATAGAGCCCCGCCTACTGTAGGTCTTGGAAGTCTGCCTTCGCAACTTGACCGTGATCCGCGTTCTGCCTCCCTTGACTCTCGGCTCCTGGCTCCGACTCGTGGCTTGCGTTTTCACTGCAAGTATTCCCGATTATGGGGACAATCTTTAATTTTCACTAAACTTGTACAATTCGTCTAATCTTCATTTCCTCTCCACGCACCTCTCCGCACGGTAGCGCACAGGAAAACACCTGATTACAAACACACCTGGAGGAGCTCCCGCAATCCGCCTCTAGCTGGCCACCATGTTCTCCTGCTTAGAGGCTTGCACTACTCCTTAGAAAAAAGTGATAGCGCCATCACCCACCCATTGTCAGAGCAGGATGAGAGAACTAAGGAGCGGGGGACAAAGGAACTCAACCCTGGTCAGAAATTGAACACAAAAGAGAGAAAAGAGAAGACTCAAAGCGGGCTGGGGCAAGAAGTCAATATGGAGGGAACAGTCCTGGGTGATTTGATAGCAAGTCTTACATCCGAGATTAGAAGCAGGTTCGAGGTGTCTGAAGGGAATCAAAAAGAGATTAAAACAGCTTGTGAGGCGCTAAAAAAACATTGTATGATCTTACAGGAAGAACAACAGTTTTGGAAGAGACAGTAGAGGAACTCAGGGGGAAAGATACAGATAAATGAAGAAGAAATAAAAGCCTTGAGATTGAGAGAACATGGGCATCAGGAGTGGGAGGAAAGGATGGAGGACAACCAAAAGAGAAATAATTTACGAATTTTAAATGTCCCAGAAGGAGCGGAGGAACATAACTTAAAAGGACTGATAGTTAAGCTGTTGAAAACAGGGCTTCACCTAGAAGAGACTGAGCAAGAGATGGGGAGGGACATTCAGAGAGTAAATAGGGATCCTTTCAGGCTTAATCCAAATAGGAGTAAACCCAGGAGGATCCTGGTAAATTTCTTACTTTTCCCTGAAAGAGAAGGCTTTATCTCATCTTCTGAAAATGAAAACAATAAAGGAAGATGGAATATCTTGTGAAATTAGGTCAGATATTTCCTACATTACTTCCGATAGACAATGGGAGTTGGGAAAGAGAATGGACCAGTTGAAGGAGCTAGGAGCCTCTGTGCAGATGAAATTCCCGGCGGTGCTAAAAGTTATGATGAATAATAAGATGCATAATTTCACAGGGGTGAGCGAAGTGGATGACTTTATAGGGGCTTGTAAATAGACATGTAAATAAATTCTTGATAGATATATCAGATAGCTAGATAGGAAGAGCAATTAATAGTGGCTGAAATGCAAAATTAGATGTTAGATGTAAGATAGAGGTAGAAACACACCTGGGGGAAAACCCATAGGCTTAGGTTAAGGCCATTAGAAAGGGGGGAAGGTTCTCCATGGGGGGGCGGGGAAAGGGTAGGGGTCACTGGGTGGGGAGCATTAGGGAAAAAAGAAAATAAAACCTCTGAAGTCTCAGATTTGCTAGGTAAGAAGTTTACTAAGATGGTAAGATGGGAGAGAGACAGAGATTGAGTCTGAAGATTTTATCTTGGAATGTTAATGGGTTAAGGGTGAGGCCAAGAAGAGAGCGTATCCTCCAGTATATATAAGACTGTAATGCCCAGATTTGTGTGCTTCAGGAGACACATTTGCCAGAGAAAGAGTGCAAGGAAGTATGTAAGTCCCAAAAGTGGGTGCAACAAATAGTGTGCACTAAGCAAACTATTGTAAACAAGGGAGTGGTGATATTAGCCCCTTCCATGCTCATGACGGAACGATTCCGTCATGAGCATCGGTTGAGCTGTGCTCATGACGGAACCGTTCCGTCATGGCCCCGCCCGCGCTCGAACCCTTCAGCACCGCGGGGGAATCCGCGCAGCGCTGAAGGGGTTAGTAAAACAGGACCCAAATATTTATATTACATAAAGTAACTCAGACACATTTGGCAGATGGGTCGTAGTTAAATTGAAATTGAGGGGACATGGCTTTACATTAGCAGGATATTACGGGCCGAATGTGGATGACATAGCACCACTGAAAGTGTTATTAGCGGAGTTATCTTGCTCCTCAGACCCAATTATTTCGGTGGGGGATTTCAACGTGGCATTGGCTAGTACCTTGGATAGATCAGCTGGCAGTAGAGCAGGTGCAAACACAAAAAATGAAGGGGCAGATAAAATCTATGATGAAGCAACTGAGATTATATGATAGTTGGAGATGGAGGATGGGAGATAAAAGAGAATACACTTATGTAAATAAGAAATATCAACACCAGTCGAGGATAGACTATATCTTGTTAGACTTAGGTCTGCGGGAACAAGTCAGGGGTATCACACATATCGGGATACACTTGTCTGATCATTCTGCAATCCTATTGGTGATCTGCCTCAAGAAAGATAGTGCCCCCCATGTTGGACATTAGACCGCACCCTGTTGTTAGATAAGGAAATTGAGAGGAGATTAAAGGAGGATACAGCTGAATTTTTTTACTTTAATTGTGGTTCAGCATCGACTGGGGTGGTCTGGGATTCTTACAAAGCATACTTGGGGGGAAGCTAATAAACTATGCGGTTGGGAAGAGGAGAGTCTTCCGGGAAAAGATAAGAGAAGTGGAGGAAAGGATAAGAGTACTAGAAGGAGATCTGGTCAACAACATTCAAAGAGAGTCTAGACAGATCGAATTAACAGATTTGAAAATTAAACTTGCCGGTATTCTAGATAAGAGTGTGAGGGAGAGGTGGGAGACAAGCAAGCTAACGCAATTTGAATATGGGGAAAATTGTGAAAAATTGTTAGCTTGACAGACAAGAAAAGATCAGGTGAAAAACTTAATACAAGAATTTAAATGTCAGAATACTGATAAGGTTTTAACTAGGCCTGGGCCAAATTTACGTTCCGCTCACGGAAATTGCGATAATTTGACATTTTCGCGTTCCGCGGAGAGCGCGAAAATGTCAAAATTTCCGCATTCCACAGCTTAGCGATAATTTGGTTCTTGCTCGCGCTGTAAAATAATACATTCTCGCGTGCGCGCAATCGCCTTACCTGAATCCCCGCGTTCGCCGACAAGTTTTCCCGATCCGGTTGCGTTCTCCACAAGATGTTGGATTGTTGGTAGCCATTTGCGCTGTCTCGCGACAGTTCGCGCCCGCAGTAATGTCATTGGTCGCGCGATCACGTCTTTCTTCTCGCGATCATGCACCGCGAGAAGAGTGAAAACAAGATGGCCGCGCCCGCAAGCAACCGCATGGGTAAGTTGGCGAGCCGCGACCATGCAGAAAATATCGCGAACGGGCGGGAAAAAAACTTCCGCATCTTCGCGATATTTCCGCGTGTTTGCGGAGATTTGTAACATTTTCGCGATAATTTGCGAAAGTCTCTTTCGCAAATTCCGCCCACCCCTAGTTTTAACCAACGGAAAAGAGGTTGAAGAGGCTTTTTCTCACTATTATGGAATTCTGTATTAAGAAGAACTGGTGTCATTCGAAAAAGAGAGAAATAGGTGGCTTGGGGGGGTGAGATAGTGGCATTGGAAGATGAAAAAACTGCTTTATTGAAAGTTCAAATCCAGGAGGGGGAGGTGGAGCAGGTACTGAAGAAGGGCAAGCGGGGTAAGGCACCTGGTACAGACAGTCTCCTCTTAGAAGTTTACAGCACACTAAAAGAGGTGTTGACCCCAATCCTGACTAGATTATTTAATGAGCTATTTATGCAAGGGATATCCCAACCAGAATCCTGGTCAGAGGCTATTATCTCTCTAATCTTAAAACCAGGCAAGAGCAAAAATTGTTGTGATTCTTATAGGCCAGTGTCGCTTTTAAATTGCAATTACAAGATTTTCTCAAAAAGTCTTGCAGACAGACTTAAGGGCCTAATGGGAGATCTGGTAGACGAGGACCAAAAAGGCTTTATGCAAAGAAGGTCGTTACATGAGTTAACTTGCTCCCTGATAGAGGCAATAGATCTGGCGATAACGAACAATGCACCTTTAGCAGTTATAGCTTTGGATTCCACCAAGGCATTTGATTGTGTGAATTTGGCTTTTCTGGCATCCGTCATGGAAACTGCTAAGTTAGGTGACAGATTTTGCAGAATAATTGCGGGGTTCTACAAGTCACCAAAGGCAAGAGTTTTAGTGAATGGAGCATTAACATCAGCATTTACTATTAGGAGAGGGACAAGACAAGGGTGTCCGCTGTCCCAATTATTATTTAATTTATATATGGAACCATTGGCAAAAAAACTGAGGGCAGAGCCGGGGATAATCCTTTTTCAATGCAATAATTGGGTTAAGAAACTGGCAATATATGCTGACAACCTGTTGCTATATACGACGGACCTTGGAAATACAATGAAGTATGTAGTAAAAATTGCAGAAGAATTCAGAAAAGTATCAGGGTACGAGATAAACAGGGGTGAATCCGAGATTATGGTGTGGAACTTAGATGAAGGGGAAGAAAAAATTACAACTGAAATGAGATATCTGCGAGTGAGAGTGACTCAAGGTATCAATAAGTTAGCAGAAACTAACTTTAACAGGGTGAAAAAAGAAGTCTGTGATTTAATGACAAGTTGGATGCACTTACCCCTGACTATCTTTGGTAGAGTGAATTTAGTGAAAATGATTCTATTACCAAAGTTGACCTTTCTTTTTAACGCTATACCTCTGCCGTTTAAAGAAGTGGGGCTTATGAAGTTGCAGGGTAAGATTGTCTCCTTTATCTGGGCAGAAAAAGGTCCCCAAATACCGCAGAAAAAGCTGCAGAGGAGGAGAGAGAAAGGGGGCCTGACTCTTTCAGACTTGCAACTATATGCATGGGCTTTCCATCTTAAGAATAATAGGATGCTTCTAGATAAGCCCTCAGATTCATAAATAGGCATGTTGTTTACGGGACTGCTAAAAGATATAGAAGGAGGGGCTTTGGGATTTATGATGAAGTATGCAGATTCTAGATACTTCCAAAAAGTTAGATTGAAGATTCTCAGAGGAGCGGCAGAAACCGCTTATAGGATTAGAAGGAGATTGAAATGGATGTATTATAGCAACATGGCTCCTATTTGGGACTCGCCAAGATCACTGGAATGGATGAAGGACAAACTAGCTGGGGCATTAAGGAAAGCTGGAGCGGAAAGATGGGAGGATTTATTAGAGAGAATACTGATGATTTCATGGGAGAGTTTTCAAAACAAACCATCAAGATTCAAGGTTTAAGTATCTTCTGATTCAAAGTTGGGTTCAAGCATCAGAAAAAAAGATAGGAGGACCCAAAGAACTTTAAGAAATGATGATTTTATATGACCCCAAGAAGAAGGAAACATCATATTGGTATTGGCGAATGATGGAAGAGTTGGAGGGGGAGTTCACTCAACCACAAGAGATATGGGGAACTGACTTGCCAGGAGCAACCCTGGAAAAATGATGACTGGTATCCTTTTCTACACTTTATAAAATGATCAAACCTGCCTATTTAAAGAGAAACCACCTTTTTTCTATCTTTTGTGTATTAGACTCCGAATAAGTTGTCGAAGGTTGGGAACAGAGGAGAGATGGCGTGTACCAAATGTGGTCTGAAGTTGGGGAATGACATGCATGGGGTGTCCAAAGATTCAGGTATTTTGGGGAGAGGTGTGTTGCGCCTTGGCTGAAAATTTGAAGAAACAGATTCAGGTAAGCCCTCTCCTAGTATTTTTAGGGGTGGACAGCGAGTTGGTTAGAGATGAACAAAAAATAATCTTTTATGCTATGTTGTTGGCGAGAAGAGAGTTGTGCAAAAAGTGGACTAGCCCGTATCCTCCCACTTATATAGAGTGGAAATCAAAATTGATATATATTTTAAGTTTAGATGCAATCTCTCTAGATAGGAGAAGATATGCCTTTTGGCGCCCGGTAGCGGAATGGCTGGAGAGGTAGGAAGGGCGGTCCAATGATTATGCCTAAAAAGCAGACCTCGGTAAAATGCACAAGCCACTCCTCCATTTTTCGTATCCCTCCTGGAGGGTCGGTACCTGAGCATTGGTCGTTGGTCGAGAGAGTTGAAGGACAGGGAGAATGGCTATTGGAAGTGCACTTGGCAGGTCTCTTGATAAGTAAGGCAATTATCAGAACCTTGCTCTCAAGGCACGAAAAAAGGGCGGTTACGGATGGAGGTACTGTGGAAGCCAATCTGAGGCTAATAAGACCTAAAAAAAAACAATTACAAAAATTAATATTTTTTATTTACATTATTTTTTCATACTTTTTTAATGCAATAACGTAAAAAGTAAATTTAAATACATATCCAATAATACAAAATATTTAAAAAACAAACCATTTTAATTACATATGAAAAACTCAAACAAAATTTAAAAAATGAAGATAAAAAAATATATATTAAAAAATTAATAATTATAAATATTATCATTTGAATAACCAACACATATTAATATGAGTTTAAACAATATAAAGTAAACTAGAACATTTTAAAATTAATTCATATACTATACCCACTTCAGCTTATAAAGAGTAGACAAAGTACATACTCAGGAGGTGTAAATTTACAAATCCCACTACTGTCAATGCAACAGTAGGTAAAGGGGCCGATTACGATGTCGGTCCGAAGGGCATCCAAGAGCCTTTCAGAGTTGGACCTTCCGACCGACTCGTACTTGGATTCGGTTTTCCTGACCGACGCATTATGATGCCCAAAACCCACTGCTTACCGACTGACTCGTTCACTCCGAATCTGACTGGATACTCTGAACGAGAAGCCTTTGGAAATGCCAAATGGAGCCAGTTGGAGCCACTTCAAAGTATGAATCCACCCGCCCAATTACGATGGGTACTACCAACTCGCCGAATCTGTCGGTCCGAATCTGTCTTACCAACCACCAACCACCTCCTCAGAGCAGTCAGAAGGGGAGTATTTCAACTCCAAATCTCATCACAATACGATTCCTGTGACCAAGAATGTGCAGCTATGCATTCCATCGCATATGTCATCCCTCTACTGTACATCTACGATGAATACTACAACCCCAATTGACCCGGCAGACGCAAAGTTAGACACCTACCCCTACAGAATAACAAAACTACCCCACGAAAGACAATACAGTAGAAATCAGGGGCTAAGCTAGAGGCAAATCTAGGGGGGTAAAAGTTACAGAAACGTCTCAGTGTATAATATAACTGGTGTACATGCATAGTGCCTCAGAACCTTTGGGTGGAGTTTGAGCCGCATAAAATTGCACAAAAAAAGCCTAAGGTTACGAATCAGGAAGTGCGTTCTCACACTGTGACAGCAAGAGTAATTTGCAACTCTAAGGAATAGATAGAGTGGAGATGCAGGGGCTCCAGGAACAGTTGAAAAAACAAGAAATCCCAGTCATCAAGTAAATGGTCATTTAAAGACCTGTGAAATACTGAGGAGTGGCTGTGATAATATGCCAGACCATCCAGCCCACAGCAGCTCAAGAACTGTCTGGGGGGAAGCTGTCTCAGCACAGTCTGGCACACACGAGGGGGGTGAAGCCCTTTGAGCTCTATGGGCTTTGCGCACCCGGGAGGGGGGTATATGGGGAGGGCAAGAAGCAGCCCTGCCAATGTTCCCAGGTTCGTATGTGATGTGCTGCTCCAGTCTGGGGTTTTGCCTTTGAACTCTGGGACTTGTAGTCTTGTTTATTGCATTATAAATCAGGACTACAAGTCCTAGAATTCAAAGGATAAACCGTGAACTGGAGAAGCATATCATGCATGCACCTGGGAATCTTGGTAGTTTTGAAGGAGGTATAAGGAGGAGTGGCAGCACTTCTCATTGTCTTGGGCCCACACTGTTAGTAAAGTGTGGGCCTTGGAGACCTAGGGCACCATCAAGTCATATGGGGTCCACATTAGTTGTACAGCCAGGGTCCCCGAGAGCCCAGAGCTACCCTCCAGAGGCATGGGTCTGCCCTGGTAGTATTGTGTGGGCCTCTAAAAGCTGGGGTATCATGAAGACATGTGGGTGACACCCTGGTGTAGATTAGGACTCTGAGAGACAGGGTATCATGAAGACATGTGGGGCTCACACAGGCTTACCTTAGGTATCTGAGAGATGGGGTACCATGGAGATATGTGGGGGTTCACACGGGCATAGATCAGGCCTCTGAGAGACAGGGTATCATGAAGACATATGGAGGTCACACAGGCATACCTTAGGAGTCTGACAGAAGGGGTACCATGAACATATGTGAAGTCACACTAGTATAGTTAAGGCCTCTGAGAGACGGGGTACCATGAAGACGTGTGGGGGTTCACACTGGTATAGATCAGGCCTCTGAGAGACAGGGTATCATGAAGACATGTAGGGGTCACACAGGCATACCTTTGGTGTCTGAGAGACGGGGTACCATGAAGATATGTGGGGGGTCACACTGGTATAGTTTAGGCCTCTGAGAGACAGAGTACCATGGACTGAAATGGAGGGGGAGCACACTAGTATACCTTAGGCTTCTGAGAGGCGGGCTACCATGATGACGGTCATGGACACACTGATATAGCTTAGGCCTCTGAGACTCAGGGTACCATGAAGACATGTCTGAGTCACACTGTTATAGATTTAGCCTCTGAGAGATGGGGTACCATGAATACGGTCAGGGACACACTGGTATAGTGCAGCTTAGGCCTCTGGCAGATGGGGTACCATGAAGATGTGTGTGGGTTTACACGTGAATATCTTTGGCCTCTGTGAAAAGTGATACCATGAAGACGTGTGGATGTTCATACTGGTATAGCTTAGGCCTCTGAGAGGTGGGGTACCCTGTTGAGCTCAATAGGCATTGTGTGCCTGGTAGAAAGTGTTCTGCACAGGCTTGGATTGGGAAGGTGGGCAATCAGGCTTGGGTTGATGAGCTGGTGCCTCACGGTCACCTGTGGGCATGTTATGTAGGCCTTTGTAAACCAGATCAAGAGACTGACTTTCTTCACTAGTCCCCACCAGCCAACCTAAATGTGATGCCAGTATCTTGGTTGCTCCCCTGCCGTGCTATAAATTGAGTCTGGGGGCCAGCCTTTTCGGGCATACTCACCTTGGCGCCCTGCCTTGCATGCCCTGACTCGCATGCCCTGCCAGAAGCAGTGTCATCTCCCCTGCCGGGACATCACTTTTAGGTCATGGCAGGTGCAGGGAGGGTGGGTTGTATGCATGTGCCTCGCAGGGGGGCACGTTTTACAGGGCCACACTAACCTACCCAACACTCCCTTGATCAGCAGCAGTGTGCTGTTTTGACACCTCCATTGTCACATAAATGCACAGAGGCTATAATGAAAGGGATGATCAGAGAATGTGGCCCTCTTCCTTTTAGAGTGCCCAAGCCTAATTGTGATCCCAATCCGATCCTGGTTCTGTAGCATGTTTTGTAAGTCAAATGAGGGAAAGTCATCTTTAGGTAGGTACACTCAGCCTGCAAAATACTGGGAGAAAAAACATTTTACTTTGGAACAAGAATGCCCATAGCCACACATATGTATGTGTTGCTAAATGAATGCATGAGTAGACCACAGCACAAATTAAAACATCACAGTGCCACAGAACTTCAATGTACACACAAATGTATGTCCGCAGACACATATGCACTGGCACTAGCCAACACCTACATGCATCAGTACCCCATGAAAAATACAAACATATGAAACACAGACAAATACAACAACACCTCATGTACTAGTAAGTCACATTGCAGGAAGTGACAATATTTGTCCTAATTTCCTTGCCATTTTCAAAACATTATAGCAAGAAGCACATCTTTTCCTCTGGATAGCTTAAAAAAAAACGTCAACTTGTATAAACCACACAGGAGAGTGAAGGCAAAATCTGTGGCTGATCTACCAAGTAGCAACACAATACATCCACCCAATTAGTAGGCCTGGGCGGTAAATTTTGTTCCGCTCGAGGAATTTGCGATATTTTTACATTATTGCGTTCCGCGGAGAGCGCGAAAATGTCAAAACTTTCGCAACCTGCCGCGAAACGGAAGTATTTTTCTTGTTCGCGCTTTAAAAATGCGTTCTTGCGCGCACGGTCGCGACTTTCCGGGTCCCTGCGTTTGCCGACGAGTTTTCCTATCCGTTCGCGCGTGCCACAAGATGTCGGATTGTTGGTAGCCGGTCGTGCTATCCCGCAAGAGTTTGCGATCGCAAACACGTCATTTGCAATCGCGAACAGGAAATAAGCATCGCGAGCAAGATGGCCGCGCCCATTAGCGACTGCATGGGCAAGTTGGAGATATATTTCCCCGCGAGCACGCAAAAACACATCGCGAACGGGCGGGAAAAGCAATCTCCGCATCTTCGCGGAAGTTCCGCATGCTTGTGGAGATTTTGCGCAATTTCGCAATAATTTGCGAAAGTCAATTTCGCAAATTCCGCCCACCCCTACCAATCAGATGGGAAACCTAGGCCTAGCTTCTTTACTCTCTCATACATCACTTTACCTGATGCAACAATTGTTGACAGATCAAAACGTCTCTAAACAAAAAATTGACAACTACAGTCCAAACAGGCCTGCCACTCCCCCACCAGCAAAATTACACAGACTCATGGACTCAGATTGAGAGGGTGGTGGGTCCACTGCAGTGGTAGGGTCACATTGAGGAGGTGGGTGGGCAGCTGTAGTGGGAGGGCTAGATGGACGGGGGATTGGGCTGGGCTTAACAAGTTTGGGGATGTGGTAATGGGTAATGGTATGAACAGGAATAGGGAGGGGCACTGACTTTTTGGAACTTTGTGGGTTCGGAGGTACTGGGCTAGACTGGGAAAGTATGGGTTACAGGAGGGGATTTGACTTAGGAGACTGGGGGGATTTACAGATGAGGGTTGATTTGGGGCTTTTTTTCTTTTTAGGCGGGGGATGGGGCAGATGTAGATGGCAAGTCTGGGGACGTGGGTTTCCTCTTCTTGGGAGGGGGTTTGTAGGTTTGGGTAGGGAGAGTTTAAGAGGAATGAGCTGGAGAACCTGGGCTGAGGGGGAACAGGAGAGGTAAGGGTAGGGGTCATAGAGACAGAGGGTTCTGAGGTCTGCGGCGTGTCTGTGGATGCATGTGTTTTGTCTGGTGGTATGTCTATGGTGGTGAGTGTGCTGTCTGTCTTGTGAGTGTTAATGGGTGTGGGTTTGCCCTTGTGTCTGTGTGGTTGTATGTTGCATGTGGCTGTTGAGGTGGATGCATTGGTAGGTTTGCGTGTGCTTGGATGGGGAGGGTAGTTGGGACTTTGGATGGGGAAGAGACAGGAGGGGGTGGGACAGCTGTAGCTGGGGCACTGCTGGCATCAGTGTAGAGGCCAGAGCCTGATTGGATCTCTGTAGGACAGACATGTCAGAGTGAATGCTCTCCAGGAATTATACCATTTGTGTTAGATGGGTGGAATGCACACTCAGGGCAGCAGGGGAGACAGGGGCAGGGGGTGAGGTGCCTCACATGAAGGAGACGTGTCCCTTTCTAGGGGAGCAGCCATGGACAGTGGGATGGGGAGCAGCAGGGAGGATGGTAGGGGGTGGTGGCCTGGGATGTAGATGAGTCTGTTCCTGGCTGATCCACCACCACACGAAAGTCCTCACTGGAGCTGGAGCTGGATTGTGATCCAACTGATGTTACATCAGAAGTGCCCCCAGTTAGGCTCCCCTCACCCTCCGTGCCACTGGTTCTCTCCTGCTCTGACTCGGCACTGGAACCAGTCTGGCAAGCTCCTTCCCCTTAGTCTGTGACGCTGCTTTCTCTACTGGCCGGTGCTGATGCTGTGAACAAAAAGGAAAAAGAGTTACATGAGTCATCCAGTGTTGGCATCTATGCACAGTGCTAGAAAGATGACTCAGAAGGTTGTGCACATTGGAAGCATCTCACCAATGTCAGATGTGAACAATGCTCAACACACTTCAAAGTCCAATGACTGTATCTTCATAATGCTTCAGGTAGATCACTATGCCAACGGGCCGTCAGGGTGAATTGTCTGTACAGTCAATTATCTTTAAGTGTTTAGTCAACACTGTCTACCAATCCTGTCTAGACTGCAGAAGTCTCCATTTGTAGATGCCAAGTCTGAATATCCCTCACTTCCTTTAGACATATTGCACACTTTGTACAGCTTAAATTGCTCTTGTTTAACATCTCATTTTTTTAACTTACTCCAAAATGCTGCACATTTGACATCTCTGAATCTGACAGTGATGCATCCACCACATGGTTTAAACATGCATCAAGTATGGATAGTCAAGAGCATTTACACACATGTGAACCATTGTCAATGTGTATCTGACATCATACCTTACAATTCCAGCTCAGTTTCCACCAGTGACCACCTGTGTTTGCCACTGACTGGCGTTTGTGGCCACCATTAGATAGTCAGACACATGGACTCACTCTTTTGAGTGGAGAGAATGGAATCTTACAACCAATCATGTGAAACCTAACCTAACATTGGCACACTAACCAATCAATACCCACCAAGGCCTCAACATAGACATCATCTGCTACTGTGATGTATAGCATGGGCTTTTTAGACTTGAGTGCTCCAACAACATGCTTCACAGATTTGGTGTGACCACTCTGAGAGCAGGTCAGACATTAGTCAATTTGCTGACACATGTTGAGCAATCGCATTACTACTGAAGCTTATCTCCAAGCACGTTGTTGTAATTTGTGCTGATCACATGAGCATGACACTACTGTCACTACCCTGAACATATTTTCCTCACATGCTCCTGATGAAAGGGGCATAACCAGTCATCTAATAATCCTTGTGCATAAGCATCTTTTAACACTGGTTTTGGTTGTCTTACAACCTGAAAAGGGCCAGAAGGCAAAGATACATCAACATGCATGGTTAAGAAAGTTGTGCAACAAGGCACACACTCACCCCTCCTTGATGCTGTGTGGCTTTCAACTTCCCATCCAGGTCAGGGAAGACCACTGCTAGGATGCGGTGCACCTGGGGGGGTAGTGTCTGGCAAACACCCCTCTTGCTTGGAGATGACAGGCCCAGACTTCCCTGATCTTCTTGGTCCAGCAATGAAGGTCCTGCCACAGTTTCTGACAATGAATGGTGCGCCAATTAGTGACCCCCCAAGTAGCGCATCTTCGGGGCGATATTCCTCCACAGCTCAGCCTTCCGATGAAAGTTGACCTGTAGGGATGACATGGTGACAGACTCTTAGTTCACATGAAAAATGTACAAAGACAAAAACTGGTACACAAAGGTAAAGGTCAGATTGGCAACACTGTCTAAGGGGTAGGAAAGTGGCATTATTTGCAGTTCTCCTGTGTTCAATGATGACATCTCATTAGAAGAAGATGTTTACCCCAGTAGATACACTTCTACACCAGTGTACTAGCCCAGAAAAAATATCTACACACTTTAAAAATTTTGAAAAAGTCAGTTTACATGCTTGTCTGTGAGATTCCTAATGCCAGTAGTGCATGGTTATTGCCCCTGTCAAATGACAATTCAGTGTGATCAATTCTCACCTGCTCCCCTGGTTTGCCATAGAGCCGGCTGTACAGAGGCAGGAAGCTGTCCAGCAGCACCTGGTTCTCTTCCTGGCTGAATACTGAGGCCCTGCCCTCTGTATGTGCCATTGTAGGTCCCAGAGGATATGGACACAGGAACAGAGAGATAGGGAGGTGCAGGAATGATGCAAGTAGTGCAGACAAGTAAAGTCTATAGCGAACAGACAGACTTATATCTAAACAGCAGAGGCGGTCTTCAGTCCATGCTGCCTAAGCGATAGGTTTGCGTCTGTCGCATTTTCCAATTTGGTCCAATGCATTACCTTGCTTGCAGATGACACGCCTACTGTGTGGTTCAGCAATATCATCAGTCCCAGAGTGTCTTTGATACATTGGCAATGGGAGGTTACCGAGTCAGTTTCCAGGTGACGAGGACACATTCCGAAACCCGTATCTGTCACCATAACAACTAACAGCCAATGGGCGTGTCCGAATTGGTCCCCTGAATCTTCCCAACCCTTTCCTTAGGGTACTTAAGGGCTTTCCCGGGTGCAGGTCCCTAGATTCGTCATGGACAAGATTCAGAACTGAAACCACTGCACTTCTACCGTCTGGGCACTTTGGACTTCGCTGGGCTTCGTTTGGGCCTGACTTATGTCTCCCATTCAGTCAGCTGCATTGTCTGTGCTTGTGCACCATACAGGATCCATGCAGGACCTGTGGAGCATCCACAACACTTAAAGATAATCTCCCTTGAAGTGAAGAAGTCACTTCCCTGCATTCGCGGGCACCTCAACAATGCTGACTGATCTGCTGATCCCAAGCTCCTGAGGACTCCAAAGGGTTCAACAACACAGATGGTGGTTATCTACGTCTCTTGAGGCCTGAGCTGTCCTCTCACCAAGTTTGAGGTCAGCATCCCTCGTGGGGGCTGCATTATCCGAACCCCTGTGCACCGCGTACTTTTGCAAGTGAATATGCTTGTTGGAAACTTTGTGACCAGTGCATTAGGCTCCAAGTAGCCCCAACCTCCGACAACTTCTTCTACCAAGATCTTCTGCCACCTCATCTTGTGGGCGCTGTGGCCTGCTCCTGTTGATGAGCTGCTCGAGGTCCTCTCACGACTTCTGTGCCTCTGGCCTGTGGGTCCATTTGAGGGTCACCTTTGTTTTCCATGGGCTTATCTGATTGTTCAGGCCTGCCCTGACTCGAGGTGAGTCTCCCAGACCTTGCTGGTCCCAACCGTGCACCTTCTTAATTTCTTGTGTGGGTTGCATTTGCCAAGGCTTGTTGGTGTTACCACCTGACATTGAATCCTCAGCACTCGACATCCTTTGTGGGACAGCTCGCATCCAATCCTTGTCATACTCAGAATTGCCTGGTCTTCGCAGCTGCAGAGTCAAGGTCACTGTCATCCTTCCTGAAGCACCGAACATCAGAGGGCATTCTTCTTCCAAGTCTACTGGTCACCTCTGAGTGACATAGACTCTGTCCCCTCTGCTTTCAGGTACTCCTTATCAAGAATCCAAAACTGGTTTCCTCCGGACACTTTCTCCTCTTCCAGCAGCGGCACTTTCCTGTGGTCCTCTGTTGGGTTCCACTGCGGTTTCAGATGTCACTTCACACCTATGCACCCTAGCTTCCCTAGGATAGGTAACTTGGTTACCACGATATTCACGGATGGGGTGGCCATCCAAACTTCTGTCTTCCACAGGGTTTCTTCAGGGTCCACTGGGAAGGGTCCCTCATCTTTAACGTTCCAACCGCAACTTGCACATAGACTTGTACGGAGGACACGGTCATGTTCACACACTGCATGCGTTCTCTGTGGGGTCCCTATCTACTTACCTTGGGTGGTTCTGTGGGTCCCCAGAAATTCTATATCCTCTCAACATTGTCCTGATGCGAGTCGTGGTTCTTACGCCACTTTCTAGGTATATGGTTTGGTCCCCCCCAGGGCCCACCCTGTATTAGTGCTATTTTCTGTGATTTTTTGCTAAAGTATTGTGTGCTTTGTGTCTATCTCTGTGTAGGAGATACTGTAACGTACTAGAGAGTGTTATATAATGAATACATATTTTTATACATATTTTGTGTGGTTCCTTTTCCTTTAATCTAGACTATAAGATTGCATTCTGGTAAAACAAGCTGCTTTACACTCCTTCAAGACTTGGGGCCAGATGTACGAGCCACCAATTAGCGAGTCACTACTTGTATCGCATTTGTGACTCGCTAATTGGGATGTACAACAGTGTCTGAGACACTGTTTGTGATTACCAATGGGGTCGCAAATTGCATGCCTCACGCATATTAATGAGTCTGTCGCAATTTGCGACCCATTGGGAAGGGCTGGCACTCCCAGGGATGGAGGCCTGCTGGGGTCAGCATACCTCCATGTCTGGGACTGCTTTCAAATAAAGCTGTTTTTTTGATATGCAGCCCGTTTTCCTTAAAGGAAAACAGGATGCCTTTAAAAAATAAAAATGTAACTTTTCAGTTTCATTTTTTAAGGGCAGTCAGTGGTCCCTGGGACCACTGCGTGTCCTTAAAAAAAATGTGCACATGCATTCACAAAGGGGAAGAGGGCCCCTGGAGATCCCTTCTCGTTTGCGAGTGCTTTACCACCCTTCTGAGAAGGGTGGTAAACTGCGAGTGTTATGCGACTGCAATTGTGGTCACAAAACATTCTTACATAGCTTAAGGAGTCACTATTTTGGAAGGGACGCTCTTGGAATGCCCCTTCCTTATAGAGAGTCACTAATCTTATTTTACGAGTCGCAAAATAGGATTAGTACATGGGCCACAGGTTTTTTTGCGGGCGCAAACGGTTCTAAAACCCCTTTGCTCCCTCAAAAAACCTTTGTACATCTGGCCTGAAGGCTGCTTTCCACAGCTACCACTTGGATAGCTTTCTAAGGGTATCTGAGAGCTCTTAAATCACCATAAGGGTTGTCTGGACTAGTCTAAGGTGTCCACTTACATTAGTGGACATCATATACTAGGTTAGCTTCTCACATGTTTACACTGACATTTTGGTGCTTAAGAATAAATCATTTGCAGAATTATGCTATCTTATTCCTGATTTGCTAACTCTGCTCTTTGTGATATTTTACCAGTGTACTTTGCGTGTGCTCCACTGAGTGGACTTTGACGTTGTGAGCTCACCTGACACATGATTCTGTGACAGTTTGTGACTTGGAACAGTTTCTGAACGCCATGGCACGTACTTCCTTCAGACCTGATAGTCAGTTGATTTTGTTTTTAGTTACTTTAAGTACTGTGTGATGTGATTTTGCTTTGTGTTCAGGCACTCTGTTGTATCTTGAGAATAAACCACTGTTCCACATTGAGGTGTGCCTTGACTGTTATCACACATCCAAGGAGTTTTTGAAAGCATATTTGACAATGATGGGCTTGTTTTGCTAACAATGATTGTTGATTGTGCAGGCAAATGGTGATAGGTGTGAAGACAATAGCCTTCCATTGAATCTGTACCATGTACAACAGGTTCTATGATAACCTGGTTGTGTCTATCTATCATGCTTTGCCAAGGTACATTTACTCATGAGCCCACCAGTTTACTACTCGGATGTAAATTAGTTTTTTTTTTTGTTGTTTTTTTTTAAATACTTTATTTCGGTTCTTTTACAAACCATAAAAGTGCGTACAATATACAATACTTTGTCACAAAGGAAAAAACCATACATTTCATCAAGTGCCAGTGCAAAGGAGAAAATACATTGATGGTATAGGCACATAAAAAAGGACAGAGTTTCACAATTTAAACATTACTGGTCCAGACAATTTCTCAGTCTGACAGATAATTTTAAAAACTCCTTGATTTGGAGGATACTATCACTGTGCAAAAGCTGCAAATACAAAAGTGCCGGCCTGATTTGTTTAAAACCAAGTTTATTTAAAAGAGTTACTAAGTATCGCTTGCGTGGAAATTCATAAAATTTACATAAAAAAATAAAATGCAGCATATCCTGCGGAGACTTTCGGTCGCTGATATCAGTCTTAGGTCTAATAAGCAGATGATGGAACAGATTAAACCTGAATCTGGTCAGTAAGAATTTTTCATGTGTGGTCAGTGAACCTGCCAGGTATGGTTCAAGAGTCTCAGTGGTCTTTAGCATAACAAACTTCCTCACACTATGTTTCTGAAGCTCCACTTCTTCTCTCCGGGTCCTCCTGTCCATCAGGAAGGCCTGTTTAACAAACTCCAGATCTCCCTTTGAAATTAGGCATGGATTGGCAAAAAGTTCAGATCGTCCAAGTTTTGCAAAGTTTAACTTTAAATAGGTTAGCCAAGGGGAACACATTGCCTTGTCCAGGCCCATAAAGTCCTTCACAATTAAATGTGTTAGGGGTATGTCCTCATTTAGCCATAATTTGAGCCAGCAGGTCAAAGGACGTAGAGAAAGCAGATCACATAAATATTGCGTCCCCAACTCCTCATGTACAACAAGGTTAGACGTACCAATGGGGACACACAGTAGGCGCTTCATGAAAGAATTTTCTACGATCTGTAATTGCTCCCCGCCAACATACCCCCAGATTTCGCTGCCATAAGATGCAGTTGCCACGGACTTAGCATTATACAATTTCAGCATGGCGCAAATGGGTTTTTTCCCCAGTTTGGCAGCAAGGTTGAAAATAGATGCATTGACCCTCACCATTTCTCCTTTCTTTTTTACAAGATGAGGTTCCCAATTTAATTTTGTGTCAAAAAGAACTCCTAGATAGGAGAAAGTTTTAGATAAGGGAATTACTTCTTCACCAATCTTAAATGAGAAGGACCTTTTTGGTTGCTGACCAACTTGTAAAACAAACTATTTTGTATTATTTACCAGAATGTCTCTGTCCGTCATAAACAAATTAAAAACATTTAACAAGGATTGAAGCCCCTTCTCTGTTCTTGAAATTAAAACCGCATCATCTGCATAAAGAAGTATTGGATTCCACACCTGCCTACTCTTGGGCAGTCAGCACAAACATCCTGTAACACACCATCTAACTCATTAATATAAAAGTTAAAAAGAAAGGGGGCCAGAATTCAGCCCTGCCGGACACCCTTTCCAATGTTAAAATTATTTGTTACTCTCAGATCTTGGGAGTATCTCACGTTGGCTCTGGTATTACAATGTAAATCAACCAGAAAATCAACCAGACCGCTATCTACCCCCTTCGACCTCATGGACTGCCACAGCTTTCCCCTGTTTACACAGTCGAAAGCGGAAGACAAGTCCATAAAGGCGAGATGGATGGTGCCTTTTTGTATTACGGTGTATTTGCTTAATATCAGAAAGAGGTTGAGGCATTGGGTTATTGTCGAGCGGCCTTTACAAAAACCATACTGCGAGGGGGACATAATATTCTTTTCCTCAACCCAATCTGTAAGTCTTTGCAGTACAATTCTTCCTACAATCTTGACCATAGAGTCTATCAGTGAAATGGGTCGGTAACAGTGTGGGCTACCCTTGTCCCCCTTCTTAAAAACCGGGACAATTGTAGAAACACCCCACGATTGTGGACAACCTTCTTTCACAGCAGCATTGAAGACAGACTCTAAGATGGGTGCCCAAAAATTAGGTTCAGACTTAAATAAGTCAGGGGGAATCCCATCAGGCCCAGGGACTTTCCCACCTGTGAGCCCCAAAATGCCCTCAAAAACTTCACCTCTGTTAAAAACAATTTGTTCACCAGTATCAATACAGGCAGAAGTCATAATCGCATCCACTGTACAACAATATAACTTCTTAAAATGCGCTTCCCAATCCTCCTTGGATATATAGCTTTCTAGGCCGTCTCCCGGCACCTGGGCCAGGAACGGTTTCCTCACCAGGGCCCAAAATCTAGTACTACTCCGAAGGGTGGCAGGATCTAGAATCTCTGACCACGCCTCTTCCCTAAGGGATTCCTTATGTCTAGCAATAATATTTTTATAGGTCTTTCGACACAACTGAACATCAGCTTTAATCCTAGGTTTTGTCGCCAGTGCTGCTCTTAGATTTCTAGTGGCTTTTGAGCAGTCGTGATTAAACCACCTCGGTCCTTTAAAATCCAACTTCTTTACAGGTGCTGATAATAGCTGAGACACCTTATCCGTTAGGCATTGGAAAGCATTTAAGACAGTATTTGGGAGTGCACCCTCTTGTGTACAAACCGTGATTTCATCTGCACATGTAACTTTAATTTCATTATACAGCAGATCGGGGGTAACCGTGGACCATCTCAACCAGCGTCTGCCGTCTGTGGTATTCACCCTACCAATAGAGGAGTCTTCTCTTTCTTTAGCTATCAGTGGACCCCTCATATAAACAGTGAGAGGGTTATGGTCACTGAATTCATTAGCTTCAATGGAGAAGGATCCCACAAAAGACTGCATTACTGATGTTAACAGAACAAAGTCTATAAAGGTTCCCCTCCCATTCCCCTTAAATGTCGGGGTATCAAAGCACTTGGTAGGGGCCATCAAAGCCATCGTAGTTGTTAGGTCCAACTCATTAAGCATGTCATTTAAATGTTCCCCCTCAGTTGTATGCTCAAAATGGAAATCATCACAACGTGAGCTATTAAGTTCTGTAATCATTTTAAAAAGGGGATCTCCACAGGGATGCACATTAAAATCCCCCATCACCATGAGGTTGTGAATGCAATCCTTCATAGAGTTACTAATGAAGGTGTTCAGTGCTACTATCTGACTGGAAACAGTACTTAAATTAATAGCATTATAGAAATTGACCAGGCCGGCCCTACAGTTATCCCCTGTTAAAACTAACCCAATAATACCAGTATGATTTGTTGTGATTCTCCGCACCTTACAGCAAAGTGCTATAGAAATAAACACAACCAATCCCCCTTTGGGTCTGCCCCTAGTGGTCGCTTCTGCAGGGACATAATAAGCCTTATACCCTTCCAGAAAATGATTGCAGTCAGTTGACCAGGTTTCTTGCAAACAGATAATTTGGTACTTCTTAATGTACCCAATCCAGTTGCAGTCCACCATTTTTGTGCCTAAACCCGCAATATTCCAGGAGATTACGCTATTTGAATTTATTACTGCCAAAGTACTCTCCATACATCCCAGGTCCTCTGATCTTCGAGTTACCTGCCCAGCAGATACCTCATGTCAGTCACAAGACTCTAATCCCGAGAGAGCATCAAATCTATTATGTGTTGCAATATTGATACAATTCCCACTCTGGCTACCAACATTGTACAAATAAGCTCCATCGGGGGTCGATGGCTGTAAAGATATACATGATCTAAGAGGCCCAGGGGTCGATGGATTTTTAATCAGGTGGGAGTAAAAGTACCCCAGAGGGCGTATGCAAATACTATTAGGAGTATGAACCATTGATGCTGCTCTTAGTAAAACCGTGGCAACATGTTGAGGATGCCTGAAGTTAACAATAATGCAGTCACCATTTGTTAACTTACTAGATGGTCCGATCCAACTCACCCTTCTTGTTGTTATTATTTGGTCAGCAAATTTAACAGGAAACCCACAATTTTTATTGAGCCAAGAGACCGTTCTATTCTTTAGAGAATCGTGAGTTTCCTCATGAGCCTGATATGCATGAGACTCAATGGGAGGGACATTAGTAAGTACAGCCACATAAGGTGCACAGTCAGGTGGAAGATTGACATGGCGAGTTTTCTTTACATAACTATGGACTGACATGCCGTCAGGAACTCCCGTAGCCCTTATGTTCTGCAGAATTGGTGGGTTGGGATCAAATGGGGCAGGCTCAGCAGCAGATGTATACTGCCTAGTATTTTTTAAATTAACTCTGCCTGTTCCCAGACCCTCAACAGTTGGTTTATTATTCTCTACATTTGAGTTTCCTGATGCTAAAGCCAAATGCGATGTTAACAGCCCACCTAGTCTTTCCACTTCCAGAGCCATTATATCTAATTTAGATAACAGGGGTTGCATCAGCTCAGTGATTTTTGCCTCTATTTTTTCTTCCAGAGAATGAATTAGAAGAGCAAATGGTTCCAAATCTATATTAATACTCGTGCCACCCATACCACTACCATCCTCTGGGTCCTTTCGAGCTACCACACTACTTGGGGATAGATTGCTCTTTCCTACTCTCGGTTTACAATTCTTCCCCCCCGTTTAAATTGTACTTTCCTGCACAATCTTACTGGCCTAAGGGGGGGTGATAGGGGTGGTGTCTCTTCTTCTGACAAATCAGGTACTGTTTCTGGGTGGTCTTCAGTCTGATCTACATGTACCTGCGCCACAGTAATTGCGATAGCCCCATTACCCCCTTCCTGTCTATCTGTAGCCGCTAGATCCACCAAAGGGGGAGGAAACTCTGCTGATGAGACAGAATCATTACCTCGCCCTAGAGACGCTCTGCGGGTATTATTAATTTGAGTAACCTTTTGTACAAGATAATTTTCCATGGAACCTGCCCCAATTACGGGTTTATTAGCCTTAACCTTAGCCATTTTGCCAGGCTTGACAGAAATCCTCAGCACGACACAAGTTACCGACGAATAAAAAACAAGCTACTAACTTCTAGTGACAAACAAATAAAAACTCACACTTTATTGAGTAAAACAGGACCAAGAGGTCAGAGTACAGGGTCCATGGCCCAGCCCAGCCCAGCCTCTTCTGGCCTCTTCTGGCCCGCCTTTACCCGGGCTTAGCCCGGCTTGCTCCCGCGCGGGCAGTCAGGTAGGATTATGCCCCTCCTGGCGCTCCTTTACCTTTGCCGTACAAATACCTCCTGAAAAGCACAGACCACTTGTGTCCGGGCGAATGACAGTACCACAAGTCTGAGTGTCTTTACTCCGGCGAATGGGGGGTGGCCCAGCCCAGCCTCAATCTGCCTCGGACGGCCCGCCCTTTGCCCTTTGCCCGGGCAACGCGGGAGGTATGCTCGAATTTAAAGCGCCTCCGGGTGCGTGACTAGCATCGCCTGTGTCCGCCCTCTGAAGCAGGGGAGCAGGGGAGTCTGGGGAGTAAAGTTTCCTCCACACGGCTGCCGCGTTGTGCCAGCAGAGCGGCGGCGGGAGGAAGAGAAGCCAGCGACACCCAAGGCGACCACGGAGAAGAGCAGGTAAGTTTAGGGAGTCCCCCAAGTTGTCCACAGCGTCAGATTAACACCCGTTCCACCGGAGGTATGCTCGAATTTAGAGTCTTCCTCAGTCTTTCACTGCAGCTAAGCAAACCAAGCCACAAACAGAGAAGCGCAAGAGCCAGCACGGCAGAACAGTGAGGCAAACAGCGAGACAACCACAGAAAAAAAGCTACAATTTTGGGAAGCTAATGTCCGTCTCCAGCTCACCTCCTCAACGACACCACCAGGACAGCAGAACCGCCGTCTACTGCTCCGGAGGGCTCTCCGTGGTGTTTAACGATTTCCCGTCTGATATTTCCATAAGCCCTTCCGGAGCTTCATGCGGCGTCAGCACTCCGGAGTGGACACACCTCCACTCGGCCGCTCACGACCTCCTGTTGCAACCGAGCCAAACCCAGCCTTCTTGCCTGACCAGCGAGGATTAATGGAGACCGCCGTCTGTCCCCAAAATCAGCTTTTCAGCTCACACCACCGCCACACCTTGAGCACCGTAAACAAAGCGCTTTCAGTGATAAAAATATCTGCATCTAGGAACTAGCATCTACGACGCTTCGCCTCGCCTCGCCTCGGCATGCACCTCCACCGCAACCCTCACTGAAACGCCAGTCAGGTATGAGCGCCATTACTGGGGGGTGGGGCCTCCCTCGGAAGCATTCGGAAAGATGGAAAGAACAAATATGTTAGAGATCCCGTCGGGTGAAAACAGCGATAAAAAAGGAAGGCATGGCATACATTTTCAGAGACGTGGAACGTAAGGAGTCCGATGGCAAGGTTAATTGGTGTTGAAAGGTGCACAAAAGGCATATGGACTTGGTCATACCCTAGCTACTAAGGCACAATGACTACGCCCTGCCTCCTGGATGATTGTAGGAGGACCACGTCACTGTAAATTAGTTAATGCTGTTGTAGACAATTTCTTCTTTGTCATTTTGCGGGTCATTACAATATGTACATTTGGAATTCAAAGTCATGCAATGAGCAAGTATTTTGTTGAAAAGTGTTTTATTTTTGTGCATAAAGTGGTCAAATTAAAGCCACACAATGGCGGTTTGATCACAACAAAAATAAAGAACGTGTGGACAGGAGTTGATAGTGTTTGTAGATTAACTCTTCCAAAGTAAAGCCACAGTTATTTGAGTCCAAAGTCCAACTTTGACCCTCCATCCAATGTGGGACGGTTCTTAATGACAGTCAACAAAGTGATTGCTAGGCACACACTGGAGGATATCAGGGGCATATTGTCACTTCCTGGGGGTGGTACAATGAAATTTGACTCCCAGGGATTCTTCCTCAGACGGCCCTTCCCACGTTTGGCAGGGGAACCCTCAGCTGCATGCTCTTAGGGTACTGTGGACTCTTCACCAGATTCCATGCCCCTCCCTGTGGCTTGGGCAGATGTTGATGCACCAGATGTTGTGGGCACACAGAGAGGTGTGGTCAGGTGATCTGCAATCTGGCGGAGGCTAGTGCCAATGTCCCTCAGCACCCTTGTCATATGATCAATTTTCTGATTAAAAGTGTCCAACTGTTGGTTCTGGGATGCCTGCAGCTGCTAATGTTTCATAGGATCCCAATAACATAGCCCATTTCTCCCTGGAAAGCCTGGTAGGCGTTGATCACCCAGAAGATGTTTGGGTGCTCATTATCACCAGCACCAGCTGCTTAACAGTGTAGATCCCCACAGCCCCTCCCACTACCCCCACCCACTCGAGCAGGCCAGGTTGTTGGTGGCACTGGAGCCTCCTGCCTCATTGACAAGTGTAGGATCTGCTTCTTATGGTTACCCCCACTTTTTGCTTGATGTTACACTGTTTTTGACTATTCTGACTGGGATACTGCTAATCAGGACGCCAGTCTATCTGCTTTCTCCCTAAACCGTTATGTACTTAGGTACACTCCAGATTGGAGACTGGGGTACCCTTGTCAGTCCCTAGTATATGGTATCCATGTACCCAGGGCATAGGTAGCCCAGAGGCCTCCCATGGGCTGAAGCATGTATTATGCCACCCATGAGAGGGCATGCAAAATGGAACTACAGGTCTGCAATTGCAGCCTGTGTAAGATGGTGCATGCACCACTTACGTTAGATATAGGTTTACTTTATCTATAGGTCACTACACTTAAAACCTAACAATCACCCCTCTAGCAGTCCTTGACAATCCTGAAGGCAGGGTGCTAGGTTTTACCTGAGAGGGTGCCCCTGCATGAGTAGAGCCCCTTCAGAGACCATTATCCCGGGTTGTCGGTGTCACAGCCAGACATATAGGTAGAGGTGCATTATATGCTCGCGTAAAACACTATCTTAAAAACAGCTGCAACAAAACATATTGTGTTTGATATCAAACACCTTGGAATCATACTGCCACACCGGTAACCAATGTGGGAGATATGATTCCACCCTTCTGAAGCAAGCTTCGTGGGGTCGCTGGTCTTCCCGGTACAGCCTTCTCGACCCGGGCAACACAAAATATTTACTGCCGATCAGAGACATGATTCTGCCCTTCTGCTGCTGAGCCAAGCTTGAGCAGGGGAAGGCAGGACAATAGGCATCCTGTCACAGGGAGGCGAGACCACCTCCCAGACAGGATTTAGTGTATTGGGGCTGGGTGGGTGCACTTACAAAGTGCCTGAAAGTCTGCATCTGGGGCACACTTGTTGTCCAAGTGCATAGTCCAGTTCAAACCAGTCCTGGGAGCTGTTGGCTCCTGCTCTGGCACAAACCTGGACACAGGGCATAGGAGTATCTTCCCCCCTGTCCTGACCCTCCTCTGAGAGGGTCCCCTGAATCTGTCCAACCCTCTACCGTGGGTACAAAAGGTCTTACCTGGCTGTAGGACCCTTGATTCGATGTGGACAAGATTCTGATCATGAAACCACTGACCTTTGAACGTCTGGATACTCTGGACTTCGCTGGAATTTTCCTGGGCCCGACTGCCCCTCCCTCTCTATCCAAAGCATTGCCTGTGCCCGTACACCATACAGGCTCCATGCGGGACCTGTGAAGCATCAAGGACAACAGAAGTATCTCCCTTGGGGTGAAGGAGCCACTCCCCTACATTTGCAGGCACCGTAATGCAACTGACCGGTCTGCTGATCTTGAGGTCCTGTGGACTCTGAAGGCTCCAGCAACACAGGAGGTGGGTTCCTATGTTCCTTGAGGTTGAGCTGCCCTCTCAGCAAATTTGAGGTCAGTATCCCTCGTGGGGACTGCATTACCCAAACCTCTGTGCACCGCGTACTTTTGCAAGTGCATATGCTTGTTGGCTTTCCCCAACTAAGTGAATTGGGCTATCAATAGCCCCAATCTCTTCCCACATTTCATAGAAAGGACTTTGGCCTCCTTGTACTCTGTGCCCTGCAAGCTGTGACTTTGTCAAACTGCTAGAGGTCCCCGTGCTACTCCTATGCCTTCGGCCTGTGGGTCCACTTGAGGGACAACACTGCTTTTCTTGAGGCTCCCCTGGTTGCTCCAGTCCTTCCCTGACTTCTCCTACTGTAGTGAGTCCTCTGGTCCTTGCTGGACCAGACCGCAACTTTCTTTGACCTTCTTCGTGGGTTGCCGCTGTCAAGGCTTGTTGGGGGTCCAGCCAGACGATATCCTTTGTGGGACAGCTCATATCTGACTCCTGGTCATCCTCAACATCTCCTGGTCCCAGCAGCTGTAGAGTCAAGGTCTCCATCTTCTCACCTGAAGCTCCTGACATCAGTAGGCATTCGCCTACTGAGCCCCTGGTCACCCATGACAGACCCAGACTCTGTCCCCTCTGCTTTCAGGTTATTTCCATCAAGAATCCACCTGTGGGTTCCACCGGACACTTTTCTTCTTCCCAGCAGTGGCATTTCATTGAAGACTCCCATTGAGAACAACTTCATTTTCTGACGCCATTTCAGCCCTATGCACCTGGCTTCCCTGGGATTGGTAACAATGGTACTTTGGTATCCATGGGTGGGGTGGTTCTCCAACCTTCTATGTTCCAAAGGGTTACCTCGTAATCCAGTGGGAAGGGTCCTTAAACTGTAAAACTGCAACCGCAACTCTCCCATCGAATTGTATGTAGCACGCAGTCGTGTTCTCACACTGCACCCATCCTCCGTGGGGTCCCTACTTACTCACCTTGGGTGGTTCCTTGGGGTCCCAGCAATTCTACATCCTCTAGACACCGTCTTGATGCGAGTCGTGGTTCTTATACCACTATTTTAGTATATGGTTTGGTCTCTCCCTGGAACCCACTCTGTATTAGTGCTACTTACAATTGTTTCTGTGCTACAGTATTGTGCTTATCTGGGTGTAGCAGATACTGTGAGGTATTTAAGGTGTGTTATGATAATAAATACATATTTTTATAACTTCTGTGTGGATCTCCTTTCATTTAACCAACTCATTAAGGTTGCATTCTGGTAAAACAAGCTGCTTAACATTCATTCAAGACTAAGCCTGAAGGCTGCTCTCCACAGCTAGCACTTGGATAGCTTTCTAAGGTTATCTTTGACCTCTTAAATCACCATAAGGGTTGTTTGGACTTGTGCAAGGTGCCCACTTTAATTAGTGGACAGCGTATACCAGGCAATTTCTTACAACGGGGTATTGTTGTCCGCCAACTCCAGAGTGCCATGTGTTGCTGTGCTGTTGGCATATTTACGGCCTGCTGTGTCCATCAGTGTAGGGGTCAGCTGAGTGTTTTCAGCTGAGGCTGGAGTGGGCGCAGTGGATCCTGCTTTAGCCGCTGTGGGTACCGTCTGCTGACCCAAACCTGATGGGCCAGGTTGGTCCTCATTTTCTGGGGATGGATGAGAGTCTTCCATGCCGGAGAGACCCTGGTTGCCAAGAGTCTGGGACTGAATGTCATCATTTTGTCTGGTGGTGTTTCCAGCTCGCCTTGTGGGTACAGAAATTGATGTGAATGTCCACTGCACCTCAAATCATACTCATTACATAGATGATTGAACCTAACAATAAGTTAATGAATGTTGATAGGCATCCTTCATCCATGATGCTGGCCTATGTTTTTTGAGGACAATGCATTTCTGATAAGTTGTGGATAGTTGAACATGTCCACCTAAGAGAACAAATCGGCATTTGAGTTTAGTTCTCATGACATGTCCAAAGACATTGACTGGTGCCTGACACCCTAGGGATGACACTGGTGGGTTGGTGTTCTCCACATCTGTAGTATGACAGTGACATACCTACTCTTCAGTTCCCAATGTTGGAGACTGTGTACTGGGCTTAGTCCATGTGTACGCAGTCACATAGGTGTGGCTGCCTACACAGTCACAGTCTGTTGCTTTTCTCTGATTTTTGTGGTCATGGTGTGAGTGAGGTACTTATTGTTCTCATCTCATGACACACTAGTGAATGACTGTCAGGAGCCAAATGTGTGACTGCTTATTTTGTGCCTACACAGATCATGTATTTTTTTCAATTGACCGGCAAAGCGAGAGCATCGAGGCGCCTTAACGGAGACACCGGGTTGAACCACGACGTGTCTCTGGGTCGCGTAGTCCTCTTGACACATAATCATTAAAGAACTAAACGCCAGTCCATTCACTGACGCTACCAGAACACGCCATCTAGACTGATCCCCAATCCCATGTAAAACCGCCAAGACCGTCTGTTAAGCTCGCCTAACAAGTCGATTGGAAGTACGCTCTCCCCGTTCCTTCCATACCCAGACCGTTTAGTGAGAATCTGGATACATTTTTAAATTCTCTTGATCCTAATTCGCGTCAAGTAATATCCAGAGAAAAGCGGATTCGTCAAACAAATAATAATTGAAAGGGTTGTAGCCCCCCTAAACGGATCGGTTATTAAACCTTTCCACTTGACTTCGACTGCAGTCTTCATAGCGATTCGATCTATGCCTACCAGCATTCAGAACTCAATTAGTGATAAACTCACACAGGAACCGAGAAGTTTCATGACACACGAGTAGGCCATCTACCACTCTTATCGGTGACAAACTTTGTATGGCCCCCTGATGAAGGCACATGCCGAAACGCGCGTAGGATTGTGGAAACATCCTAAGGCCATATCAACGCTTAACCCTTTGTTTAACAGCCTTTGAATATTTGCTTAGCACGTTTATAATTTTTGTACTTTATTTCACATTGAGGAGATTTCCCTTGTTAACTGTGTCAAATATTTTTACACATGTTAAACCATCTGAAGAATTGTGATTTATTTACAGATGAATAGCAAATTCAAAACATGTAATTGTAAATATGGATATATATATATTTTTTCTACAAACTTATAAAAATAAAATGATGTATAAAAAGCACTTTAGTTCTACCTAATTTTGAATTCAAGAGTTACGCTGTTTTCTATTATCTAACCTACATTCCTAAATCTATGTTTCTTCCCATTCAGTTTTGTCTTACCCTGATTTAGGAAGAATAATTAGGGGTAACCCTCTGTTCTTTACACATATATTTTTTTCAATTGACTCCATATTCAGATGAGATGACAAACTCTGCTTTCTACTATTTTGTGGCTAACTAATTTAGAGATCTGAGGTTTGAGTACTTATGGTCTTTTTGTGTAACTTACAATCCTCCTCCCACCCAGCCCAACCAGCATAGCTGTAACTCTGCTTTCCTAACAGTGAGGGGGACAGGTGAAATACCATTCACCATTGTCAACCATCCTGCAAGTGGATTTTGAACCACTGTGGTGAAAGTCTAATTCCAGATGTGCTGTTTGGGCTTGGTGGGAAGAACGTGTGTAGGTCAGGGTCTGCTGAGAGTTAAGGCCACACCACACATCAGTCCACAGTGCCAGTCATCTTGCTAGTCCATTTACACTCACTGTCAGGCAAGCATAGTTGAAGGGGTGCTGTTTGTGCAGGGTGACAAGGGTACATATAGTACATGGCCTGATGTGAGATGTGACTAGGCCTGGGCAAAAATTTCGTTCCGTTCGCGGAAATTGCGATAATTTGACATTTTTGCGTTCCGCGGAGAGCGCGAAAATGTCAAAAATTCCGGTTTCCGCAGCTTGGCGATAATTTGTTTCTTGCTCGCGCTGTAAAATGATACATTCTCGCGCGCGCGCGATCGCCTTACCTGAATCCCTGCGTTCGCCGACAAGTTTTCTTGATCCGGTCGCGTTCTCCATGAGATGTTGTATTGTTTTTAGCCATTTGCGCTGTCTCGCGACAGTTCGCGCCCGCAGTGACGTCATGCGTCGCGCGATCACGTCTTTCTTCTCGCGATCATGCACCGCGAGAACAACTCAAAACAAGATGGCCGCGCCCGCAAGCAACCACATGGGTAAGTTGGCGACCCGCAACCATGCAGAAAATCTCGCGAACATGCCGGAAAAAAACTTCCGCATCTACGCGATATTTCTGCTTGTTTGCGATAATTTTAAACATTCTCGCGATAATTTGCGAAGGTTAATTCCGCAAATTCCGCCCACCCCTAGATGTGACCATTGCAAATCCTCCTCCTCCCACCCAGGGCCAAAAGCCTACCCAGAACTGCTTTCTTGACAGTGAGTGGAAATGGACTAGCAAGATGGCTGACACAGGTGCATGGTGTTTAACTTGAACCAAACTCGCATCAAGGACTTATGCTCCATACACCATGCAACAGTGCCAGCCATCCTGCTAGTACACTTCCATTCACTGGCAGGTACACATAGGCTCTGATCTGATGTCTGCACTGGGTGGCAGGAGGAGTGTTTGCACTGACTCCATCTCCCATCAGGCCCAGGTCCTACAAACACCTTCCCACCCAGTCCAAACAGCCCATCATTTACTATGCTTTTCTCACAATGTTTCAGAATGTACCAGCAGGTTGGCAGACAATGGTGAATGGTGTTTCCCCTGTCCCCAAAGTCCATCGAGGCTTTGGGCTACAAACACCAGTGCCCAGTGGGTGGGGCGTGGCCTAAACAACCATGATTGTGGACAAAAACTAGGTTAGCTCCGACCGTGCCCCAGACATCCAACGTCATCCTGCTGTGAAAGAAGTCAGCGATTGCCCTCTCTCCCTGTTCTGGGTGAGAGACAATACGGTGATGCCCCCTGGGCTCAGGGGGGGGGCGAATTTTGATCCAGATCGGCAGTGGGCATCGCCTGCGACGTGCACTGGGTTTACCTGTATCCTTGGGCCTGGGTGGCTGTCCCTACTGAGGCGGCTCCTCTCTGTAACGGAGCCGACCTGCTAGTCACTCAGAGAGCTGTGGCCATATCCAGGAGGGCTGTGAGGTCCAGCCTGGTTAGGAAATCGTAGCAGAGAAGAGCGCTGCTCGCCAGATGCTCTGTCCGATGGGATGAGGGTGTTATCCTGATCTGAGACGCCATGGAGGTGACGTTGATGGAACCGGCTGTTGAGGCACTCAGAGACCTACAGCTATGCTGCGGGGCACTCCAGAAGGCCCCCTGCCCGCGGCGGGTCACCAAGTAAGGAGAAATTGAACTTGGGATTGAATTGGGCATTTGACTGTCACGAGCTCGGTGCTGCGGCTGCACAGGAGAGAGGAAGCAGTTTGCTGAAGTTTCTCTTCCTGTATTTTAGTAAGCGACAGTGTCACTACAGTTAAAGACAAGAGCGCCAAGCCATGCCAGTCCAACCAAATCCACCAATATACCCAGGTGCTCGCACCAATGGGGCAAACTTTGGAATGCCTACGGACACAGCCGATCAGTCACAACATGACTGCCCACCCTAACAGATCTTCTAGCTTCAATACAAACCACACATTCAGACCTTGTCCAAAAAATAGACTCATTTGCAATAGATGTACCGCTCCAGCGGGCAGATCTATGTGGGCTTGCAGACCGAGTGACTACCACTGAGACGGTAGTGGCAGGTTTAAAATTTGAAGGAGTGTCCCTCTTTGAAAATATGTCTTGAGGAGTAGATAGGCAAGATCATTCAGCCAAAGCCACTGTTGTAGAATGGGCAGCTAGAGCCTTAGCGCCGCCCCCTCCCCGCCCTGGGGCACCCTGAAACCCATCATGGCTAGAATGTTCAACCACAGAGACAGAGATGCAATCCTTCAGCATGTGCATGTGAGAGGCACTCTTAACTTCGAGGGGCACCCCATCTCGATATTTCCAGACTATATCATGAGGGTCCAGGAGCAGAGGTGAATATTCCTGGCGGTGAAGGCAAGGCTACGCGAGCGCAATCTGCGCTACAGCCTGATGTTCCGCACCAAGCTCAGGGTACAATACCAGGGAAAAACACAGATCTTTGCCTCAGTGGCAGAGGCTCCAGACTGGATTGATGCTATACCGAGCCCCCCACCCCCACTCAGGCGTTAGGACCATTGAAAACTGCAACAGGCTCTGTGCATAGTCTAAACTCACCAAGACAAAAACGTTGAGCCCTGAGGCCTGCACGTCTGAAGTCCCAATCGGTGCATAGAGGTTTGTTTGGATGGGACACTCCAAGAGGCAACTACACAGGCAATGGCATTGCCCCCCCCCCCACTTAGACAGACGCAGTGACCTTGTGTACTCCTCAGATAGCATGGCTAATGGCAAAATATAATCCTTTACAGTAAATCATAATGGGGTTATGCAGTCTCTGAAACCTGACTGGGGATTGTTACACATTACAGATATTATTGTACACAAACTTTGAGATGTGAGAGTGGGTGGGGGTGCTGGGAGGGGGGCACCTCTGAATAATATGATGACTGGCACTGGAGCCCGGTATTGATATTGGCATTGGCTATGAAGAAGTTTTAAGACTGGTAAAGATGGTTATCGTATGACAATAATTACTGTATTTCCTTTGGCAAAAGGATGTTGCAAAACTCACAGCTTATCAAGTTTTCAAATAGGGGTGGTATGACCATAGATGGGCAGTGAGTGTGGGAGTGTGACTTATTATATACTCCATATTGCCTCCTGTACCGGTTGTGGTAAGCTAACCCCTAGCACTACAGAATAATCAAAATATGATTTTGGTTATTGTTCTGTTGTGGGGATTACAAAGAGAGGGGTATGGGGCGGAACCAGCGACTCTTTCTGTCTCAAGTCTAAAAATGGGAGGGGTTGAGGGTACTGCCCTGAGGGTGGGGGGGAGTTCGGGTTACAATTGTTGCCAGTTTCTTACACTTTATGGGACAGGGATGCATAGGTGAACGAGAACAGATCTTGACCGTGAGGTGGAGACATGTCATACACAATGCAGAAATGGTACAGTTCCACTAAAGTATAGAACCGGTATGGATAACACACTTAAGATAATAACTTGGAACGTTAGAAGCCTAGCGTGACCGGAAAAGCACCAGTGAATATACAAATACCTTAAAAGATATAATTTAGCAATAGCCTTCCTACAGGAGACACATGTTTGGGGAGATCGTTTCCTGGCACTGCAGAAATGTGAGAGGGGACAGTTATATGCAACTTCCTACTCTGTGTTTGCCAGAGGTACCCTGATCTGGATAGCCCAGGAGTTATGTTCTGACACATTGGTCATGTGGTAGACCGCGATGACCACTATGTGATACTCTTGGGTTAACTGAATGGTTGCTGTCTCAGTTTGATCTCAGTCTATGCCCCGAACTCGGATCATTCACAGTTTTTTACTTACCTGATTATGGCCGCAACCCTAATTCTAAACACTGACATTATATTGGCGTGTGACTGTGGCTGCGTGCTAGATCTGGTCCTGGACTGAGACCCCCTCAGGGAAACACAAAACTGCATATGACTGGTTGTATGCAAGCACTGCTGTAGAAATTTAATCTCAAAGATATCTGGTGTGATAGGCACCCAATGACTAGAGCCTTCTCTTGTTATACACCGGCAGCGGGCACGCATAGTGGGCTTTATTACATCTTCACAACCCCCAACATTACCACCTTTGTCACAGAAACATCATATGAAGCTAAACAATTTTCTGATCACTCCCCCCTCCTTGTGGCCATTACGCGGGATCAACCATGCCCCACGGTACGACGGTGGCGACTGCGAGCGGAGGAATTGACAGACCCCCATTACTAGCCACGGTACACACAACTCTCTACAATTACTTTAATGAGAACTGGGGTTTCTCCACAGCGAGGGCTTATGATTGAGAGGCGATGAAGGTGGTCCTCCAGGAGGTGTGAATCAATACTACTTATGGGGTCAAAAAGCAGTCAGAGCATGACCTAGATCATGATGAAACTAAGATACTAGAAATAGAGCAGGCCCTCCCTATACAACTGACTAGACTAGAGGAATGGCGCCAACTGAGAACCTTGACATTAGACGACTGGAATAGATTAGAAAAATACACCCACAAGGTATACAGGCAGCGCGTGCATATGGAGGGAGACTAAACCGGGGCTCTGTTAGCTAGACTTGCGAGACAGATGCAATTACGAGACCTGATCTTGGCGTTGAAAGACGCAGGGGTACTCTACATACTTCTCAGTCATCCATAATAAAGGAGCACCTTGAAGAGGTGTACGCCCTATGTTGTGGGGCCGCTCGCGCTGATGTAGGCCCTCGTTACAGGCCCCGCAGCTATAATAATGGACGCCACACTTTGTGTCTGGGTATCGGCGCGTGACTGCCTCAGCAGGCCGCGCCCCTTTATTTTATACAGAGGCGTACGCCACGTTCGTGGCGTACGCATTGCGTAGTGACCTTATGCGCTCTAGCGTCTAACGCTAGAGCGCTAACTGTAACATCCCTCCCCAACTTGGATAACAAAATAAACCAAAGTCTATAACAGTCACTCACTTGCTTGGCAGGCAAAGTCTTTAAGGCGGCTGCTAGGCGTGGGGTTCGCTCTCAGACCATACCTGGCAGTGGCACGAGTGCCGGAGCTGGGTGGGTGGCTATTCGGGGCTTCACCTTCCATGGGGGCATGATGGCTCTGCTCTGGGGCGCTGCAGGCTCCGCTGGACGTCAGTCCTGGTCCCAACTCTGGGGTTGAGATCTCTTCCTCCCCTCCGTCCAGTCCCCTCTGGCCGCGGTCGGTGGCCTCCGGAATGCGTTTGAACCACGAGATGTTCCTGGTGGTCGACTCCACCCCTCTTTCTGCTGTGACCATTGTACCCCGCCTCTGTGCCACAGTCCAACTACCTGGTTCATACCGGGGTCTGAATTTTCCTCCTGGCCTTCTGTCCTTCACGAGGTCTGATGTCGCGGTCTCGACTGCCTCTGGCCCGGCTCACTTGTCGGTTGCGGTATGCTCGTCGTTGGAAAACCTCCTCCGCTTCGAACGGTGGGGCGCCCACCCAGGGACTGTGGGTAGCCCATCGCGGCGGGGCCCATTGAGCATGAGAGACCACGGGGCTTGTTTGGTGGAGCAGTGGGGCGTGCTCCGATATTCTCCCAGGAATCGCTGGATTTCCCTCTCGGGGTCTAGTTGCTCCACGCCGGCTATTCGAATCACTTTATTCAGGGTCCTCATGAATCGTTCTACTTCTCCGTTGGCTTGTGGCCACTGAGGAGTGATTCGCCGATGGTGTACTCCCTGATGCTGAAGGAACTCCCGGAACTCATGACCGTGGAAGGGTGGCCCATTGTCACTCTTCACCTCCGAGGGGCGCCCGAACATGGCAAATATTTTCTCCAGCGCTGGTCCCACGAACATGAAGGCTGTGGACGGTAGAACTTCCACTATGGGATACTTCGAGAAGTTGTCAATGACCACCAGCGACACTTTTCCGTTTGGGAGGCTCCCGAAGTCTATACTAATCTTGTCCCACGGGTACCTTCCTGGTTCTTCTGTCACGATGGGGGCCGGAGGCTCCGGGCCGCTCGTCACCTGGCACGCGGCGCAGCTCCTTACCACCTCGTCCACCATGCCATCCAGCCCCGGGAACCATATCTTCGCCCTCATCCTGGTCTTCATCTTCTCCGTCCCTTGATGGCCGTCGTGAGCAATGGTCGTGGCTTGATGGCGTAGTGCGGCGGGCATGACGATCCTAGACCCTCGCAGGACGACACCATCGCGGGTCATACTTAGTTCATTCCGCACTCGCCACATCTGCTGCAAGTCCTTCTTGTCCTCGTCTGCCCACGAGTTGGCGGTGTGTAGGAAATCAGCCCAGGACCCTTTTTGAAGAGCTCCCCGTGTCCTTGCCAGCACGGCGTCGTGCTCCCCGGCACGTATGATCTCCTGGATTGTTAGTATCCGAGGGCAAGTCAGAGCAGCTAAGAGGTCGATGTGTGCTTCGGTTTCCTCTTCCTCTTCTTTCCCGACCGGGGACGTCACCCCCTTTTCCGGGTGTCGTGACAGAAAGTCTGCCGGGTTTTTCGCACCTGGCCGGTATGTCACCTCCATCTGGTATTGCTGTAGTCCAATGGCCCACCTCTCGATCCTCGGGGGGGGGTGGGGTGCTGTCCCTTTGAACAGGGGCACCAATGGCTGGTGGTCTGTCACCACAGTAAAAGGGTGTCCGCAGACATATAGGTGGAAATGCCGGCAACCCCATCGGATGGCTAGTGCTTCGCGTTCAATCTGAGAATACCTCTGTTCAGTTGGGGTGAGTGCCTTGCTGGCGTAGGCCAGGGTGGCCCATGTTCCTGGTTCTTGCTCTTGCGTAAGGACTGCGCCCAGTCCCACCGGGCTGGCGTCGACAAGTAGTTCTGTCTTCCTGGTCGGATCAAAGTAGACCAGAGTGGCCTGGTCCAGCAGCGTGGTCTTGATAGCACGGAAGGCATCTTCTTCCTCTTGCCCCCAGCGCCACAGGGTGTCTGTCTTCGTGAGGCGTCTGAGAGGTTCCGCCGTGGTAGCCAAGTTTGGGATGAACCGCCCACAGTACGTGGCCATCCCGAGAAAACTGCGGACTTCCGACGCAGAAGTCGGTGCTGGGGCGTTCTTGATGGCCTGGGATTTTCTTGGGTCTACTTGAATGCCATGGTTGGTGAACGTGTATCCGAAGAACTCGATGCTTTGTTGAAAGAACTGGCACTTCTCCTTGTGCAACGTGACCCCAAACTCTCTCAGCCTCATCAGTGTGGACCGGACTCGTCGGTAGTGTTCATCCACTGTTGTGGAGTGTATCAGTATGTCATCACTGACGTTTAGTACTCCTGGTAGCCCCTGCAAGATGTCTCTGATAGTGTTCTGAAATATTTCGGCCGCCGAAGAGATGCCAAAGTTAAGGCGTCGGTACCTGCGTAGCCCCAGGTGCGTGCTGAAGGTAGTGATATACCTGCTCTCTTCGGCTAGCGTTAGTTGGTGGTACCCCGCGTTGAGGTCCAGTTTGGAGAACCACCGTGCTCCGTTAAGGTCTGCGATTATGTCATCCATCGTGGGCGTGATGTGCCTCTCCCTTTTGTTGGCCTTGTTGGGCAGCCTCATGTCGATGCACACTCGAATCTTGCCTGGTTGCCGGGGCTTTTCCGCTATCACCATGGGTGATACCCAGGGGGTGGGTCCGGTTACTGTCTCTATGACACCTTGCTCCTCCAACCTCCTCAGCTCCTCCTCTACCAGCGGGCGTAGGTGGAAAGGAATCCTCCTGTGTTTTAGCGCTGTGGGTGTGACTGAACGGTCAATGTGGAGCTTGACTGGTGGTCGTCGGATGTTCCCCAGACCAGTGAACAGCTCCGGAAACTGGTCCAGCAGGGTAGTCGTCTGGGATTCTTGCACCTTCCGGAGGAATGCGATCAACCCTAGGTCTTCGGCTGCGTGCCCGCTGAGGAGGGTGTCTGCCTCTTGATTGATCACATGTATGTCAATCGTTATCTCTGCATCATCTGACTTCACCGGCACCGTCATCTTTCCTGCCAACGGCAGCGGTGTGTCACTTCCGTAGGCATAAATCTGGGCTTTTGACCGTCGGAGTTCAGGCTTGGGTCGGAGGCGATTGTATTGTTGCACTCCCATCACGGTGACTGACGCCCCTGTGTCGATCACTGCGTTTATCCGGGACCCAGCGACTAGGACGTCGCACCTCGGTTGTGGTCTTCTCGAGCTCTTGAGGGCTCTGGTGAATGAAATCAGGTATGTCTCCCCTTCGTCATCATCGGACTACATTGCATCTTCCTGCAGGGCCTGCGCTTGCTTGCGCCCTGGGTTGGTGGGGGAGGACAGCGACAGCTGGGATAGTTGTCTCACCAAGGCCTTCTCCGGCCTCTTTCCCCTCCGGTCCCGTTGCGTGGCTCGTTTGCGACAAACAGACGCAAAGTGGTTCATCACGCCGCAGTTGTCACACGCCTTTCCTTTCGCAGGGCACGTCCTGCCTCCGTGCTCGTCATACCCGCAGTACCCGCACGGGGCTGCAGGCTTCTTTGCCGCCGGTCGGCGGGAAGCTTCACGCGTCTGTATTGCGTCGGCCCGCTCCGTTTTGACTGTTACTCCTGACCCGGCGCCTCGTGTGAGCGCCATCTCCATCTCCTCTGCGCGGGCGTCGGATAGATCATGGGACCGTGCCAGCACTAGAATGTCCGCCATTGGGATGTTCGGTTGGCGGAGAATGAGTGTCCGTAGCTTTTTGCTGCGTATGCCGCATATTATCTGGGCTCTGATCTCCTCCTTGGCTCTATCACCCACGAGGTGCGTGTCTGCCAGCACACTCAGTCGAGCGTGGAATGCATCCACCGACTCCCCTTCCTTTTGCCTCGCTTGGCGCAATTTGAAATGTTCAAAATCCGGGTTCAACTGGGGGTCGAAATGCGCATTGAGGGCTCTCACGGCCGCGTCATAGTCGTCCGCGTTCCCTGTGTTGGGGAGGTGCTTGAATAGGAGATAAACTTCTTCCCCTGCATAGTGGAGTAGTAGAGACCTTTTCACGGTGCCATCCGTCTCCCTGGTGCCCGCAAAATAGTTGTCGAGTCGGCCAATCCACGTCTGCCAGCATGGGGCGGCAGTGGCAGGGTCAGCAGCTTCACTAAACGGCGGCAGAACGCCGGACGCGGGGTGCAGTGGCACTGCCTGGGCGGGGCGCTCATCATCCCCCATGGCTCCCTGGGGCACAGCACAGCAGGAGGGACGGCAGCAGGCAGAGGAGGCCGCAGTGGCAAGAGATGCCCACACTAGGTGTTGACAGAGGGCGTCAGGGCTCAGCCAGGGCACAGCAGGCAACTGGGGCAGAGGGCTTCAAGGCCCAGCCAGGGCACAGCAGGGACACAGAGTCACACAGTTCAGTGGCAGGGATGTTCATCTGCCAAGATGGGCCGTGTTCGGTGCACACGTGCACTCACCGTTGGTCAGAGGGGCCCAGCTGCACTGCCCGCGTGAGACGGAGCCGGTTCCAGTCAGGCCCGTCAGGAACACGTGCGCGCGCGCGGGACTGCCGCGGAGCGCGTCTATCGGCTGGGGCACACGTGGTCGATCTTCGCTCTCGTCGCCAGTGTTGTGGGGCCGCTCGCGCTGATGTAGGCCCTCGTTACAGGCCCCGCAGCTATAATAATGGACGCCACACTTTGTGTCTGGGTATCGGCGCGTGACTGCCTCAGCAGGCCGCGCCCCTTTATTTTATACAGAGGCGTACGCCACGTTCGTGGCGTACGCATTGCGTAGTGACCTTATGCGCTCTAGCGTCTAACGCTAGAGCGCTAACTGTAACAGCCCTACACCCGCCGACCGTATACCCCGCAATACAAGCCTACTTGGGCGCCCTAGAATTACCAAAGTAGTCAGAGGAACACGATGAATGCATTAGAAATGGATCTGGAAGGGGCGGAGATCCTTGTTTCACTGAAAAACTGAAAGCCTGCAAAAACCCCGGGAGGGGATGGATTGCCTGCTGAGTTTTATCATAAGTCCACTGAGGTACTCACAGGCAGACTGCTAGAGGTATATAATGAAGCCGTCACGGTGGGGCATCTCCTTGATGCAATGCGAGAGGCACTCGTAGTTATGGTGCCCAAGCTGGGCAAACCAGTAGATGAAGTGAGGTCCTATAGATCCCTTTCGATGCTTAATGTCGACACAAAAATACTCAGTGGACTGTTGGCAACCCGGCGATTACTCCCTACACTGGTCCACGAAGACCAGTGTGGTTGTATACCCAAAAGGAGTAAAGCACTGAGCCTCTGAAGACTCTTTCACATCCTGCAGGCCCCTGACACCCAGACAAGTCCATGTGCGCTCACTTTCCTCGACATAGAGCAGGCCTTCGGCACGGTGAGGTGCGTCATGAAGGAGCTGGGGTTTGAACCCAAATATATCAGATGGGTACAGATACTCCATGCTGCTCCGAAGGCCCGTGTCCGAACAGGTGACTACATATCAGAGTATTTTCCTTTGTATTAGGGCACTAGGTAGGGATGCCTTCTATCCCCATTGCTTTTTGACATGGCGCTGGAGCCACTGGTGATGTTGCTTCTTAGCAGGCTGGGAAACTCGGGTATCCCAACTGGAGAATCCATCCATGTGGTGTCTTTCCGTGCAGACAACACCCTACTTTATCTGCAGAATCCTGATGAAGCAATGCCATTACTACAGAAGGCTTTGTCTGAATTCGCAGAAATCTCTGAGGTCACGGAAAATACAAAGAAATTACAAATTATGCCACTGAGGACACTTACAACTCTCTAACCTGATCTGCTATCACACTTCTCTAATACCTGGTGTCGAGAGGGGGCATGTTATCTGGATATTAGGCTGGCCCTAGACAAACAGATGTTCCTGGATTTAAATATGGGCAGAGTCCTGGCAGGGTTGCGCGCCTCGGTCCTGTTCTGAAGAGATCTTCCATTGACACTAATGGGTTGCTTTGTCGTGGTAAAAATGGTGGTGCTCCCTCATTTCCTGTATGTTATGCCAAACTCGTTCTATTAAATCCCCCACCACTATTTTCGTGAACTTGATAGACTAATAGTAGCTTTACTGTGGTCCACAAAATGAAAACGCATCAGCATACGAATGTTACAACAGACATGGGACAGAGGAGGAGTGGAACTCCGTAACTTTGAGTTTGATCATATGGCTGCGGTACTGGAAAACATGGTTCACTGGTTTGACGAGGAGGGTAACTGGGAGAAAAGGCTCATAGGACAGTTGGATGGCCGGATCAGCCTGCCTGAGCTCTTCATGTTGGAAGCACGTATCCCAGACAAGTACACATACTTGGTCAGACTGGCAGGCCGAGTGTGGGAGAGATTGTTCACATTGGTACTCCGTGGAGCCCCGTATGCAAAGGAAAAGCCAATTCGGATACTCAAGCCTTTCAGGGACATTGAAAACACTACATCCATGACAAAATGGAAAGCTGGCGGCTGTGACGTCCTTGGAGATCTGTACCTGGATGGCCAATACATAATTAAAGAGGATGCCTATGACTCGTTTGCACTAAGTGCAAGGGATAATTTGCAATATCAAACAATTTCAGCCATGGTGCGAGAGATATGGCCAAGCTTTCCTGACAAGCCTGTCCCTTCTTAGACATTGAGAAGATCACTTGACATGACAGGGGATTGAAAGCTCATTACACATTTAAACAGGGCCATAAGGGATGACGCTCCCAGAATCACCCAAAAAGCGCACATTTCGATTAGAGGAGAACATTAAGGAAGACATATCTCAACGAGACTGGCACAAAATACACGAGGAGACATGTGTGATTAGCTCGAATCCCAGGTTTAGATTGGTTCAATATAATTTCGTAATCAGTTATATGTTACCCGTAAGATCCTGCAAACTATTTACCCCACCAGATCCGATGACTGTAAAGGCTGCCTGGAACCTGAAGCAGACTTTCTACATGTGGTCTGGGCATGCAGGGATATAAGGCCGTCCTGGGAGGAGACACTTACTACCGTTAAGCAAGCAACAGGATGGGAACTCAAGGTACTCCATTTGAAATAATATTGGGTTTCATACCTGCTCCAGTAAATAAAAAACGTACCCGAAGATTCCTGAAAGTGGGGCTGGTTCTGGCAAAGAGCTGTATACCTATTAGTGGCTGAGTCTGCGTCTGCTAGGTCATAGGGAATGGCTGCAAAATTTGGTGGAGTGGGCCATGGCCCAAGAAGTCAGAATGAGTCTGGTCAGACAGGACGACAAACTCGAAGACGATTTGAAAGCATGGAGGCAGATTATAGTACAGCTGAGTGCCTGGGAAGACCTAGTAGCAGTAGAGAATGTAATTGAATGAACTAAGAGGGCAGTGTGGCCTCCCCAATGTGCACACGGGGGGCACTATGAACAGACCTACGAAGTAAATAAGTAAACAGCAAGTGACTGTTCAGCTATACACACATAGGGGTGAATGCACTAAGGCCCAAGTACTCTCCTGTAGATGTTACGCCACAAGGTTTCCACCATTGTATGATTACTGGATGTTGTTTCACATGGAAGGGAGGAAGGTGGGGAGAGGAAAGCGAAATTGTGGGTTAAGATATGAAAAAAACAAGAATCAGCATGATGTATTAAAATGCATATATGTGTGACTCCTGGTACTGCAATGAAAATAAAAATATAGGTATAAAAAAAATGCCAGTGCCCAGTGTCAGTTATCTTGCCAGTACATTTCCACTCACTCTCATTAAAACAGGATCACAGGGGTGCTGTTTGGGATGGGTGGGGCGAGTGTGTGTATGGCATTGGCTAATGGGAGTTAGAGTAATAGCAACCACTACTCACCCAACACAGCACAAACACTTCATCAGGGCCTATGGCTAACTGCAGTGAGTGGAATATGGACTAGCAAGGTGGCTGGCACTGGGGACTGCAGTCTGACCGAACCACAACTAGCAACTTGGCCCTTGTGCTCCAAACACCTGGCACCAGTGACAACCATCTTGCAAGCACACTTCTCGTAATTGTCTGGACAGCACTCTTCCTGGTGGCCTGGTGGGGCTGGGTGGGAGGAGGAGTGTGAGTTTCACAGATAGACCATCAGCATTCTAACCCCAGTTCAGGTAAAAAGTTAGACACAAAATAGCAGTAAGCAGAGTTTATGATCTCATTCAAATATGGAGCAAATTTACAAAATACATGATATGTGTAGGCACAAAGCAAAGCAGTCACACATTTGGCTCCTTACAGGCATTCACTTGAGTATCACTGCTGTTTAAAGCACAAGGCTATGATGGGAATTGAGGTCAGCTCAGCCACCAGTCCCCAGTGTCAGCCATCTTGCTAGTACACTTTCATTCAGTGTCAGATAACCATAGGGCTAAATGAGCTGGTTGTGCTGTGTGAGAGGACGAGTATTTGCAATGGCTACATCTCCCTTCAGGGCATGTACTACACACACTCTTCCTACCCAACACAACCAGTTCATCTCGGACTCTGGCTACATGAGAGTGAGTGGAAATGGATACTCAAGATGTCTGACAGTAGTGCCTGTTGTGTGAGCTGACCACAACTCCCATCATGGCCTTATGGTTTGAACAACAGTCCCCAGGGCCAGCCATCCTTTGGGATGGGAAGGAAAGTATATGAAACACAGAGGTTGGTGGAAGATGTAGTGATCTCAAACACTCCTCCTCTCACCCAGCCCAACAAGCACAGCTGTAACTCTCCTTTCCTAACAGTGAGTGGAAATGTGCTGTCAAAATGTCTGATAATGGGCACTGGTGTTCAAAGCACAAGGCATGATGGGAGTTGTGGTCAAGTCAGACACCAGGCACCAGTCACAGTCATCTTGATAGTATACCGCTACTCACTGTCAGGTAAGCAGAGTCCCATATGGTCTGTTTGGGCTGGTTGGGAAGGTGTGTTTAGGACAAGACCTGATGGGAGTTGTAGTCAGTGCAAACACTCCTCCTCCCAAACAGCACAAATGGTCCACCAAGAAGCGTAGTGTACAGACAATGAAGAGAAGTGTACTAGCAAGATGGCTGACAGTGGTGCCTGGTGTTTGAGCTGACCACAACTCTCATCATGGCCTTGTACATTGAACATAAGTCCCCAATGTCAGCCATCTTACCAGTATATTTTGCTAACTGTCAGGACAGCGGAGTTCCAGGGTGGCTGGGTGGGAAGAGAGTGTGTTGGCAGAGCCTGATGGCATTTGGAGTGATTGCAACCACTCCACCCACCACACAGCACTATCACTTCATCTGGGATTATGGCTACCTGACAGTCAGTGGAGGAGTACTGTTAAGATGGCTGATATTGTGAACTGGTGTTTGGAGCACAAGGCCATGATAGGAGTTGTGGCCAAGTCAGACCCCAGTCCTCAGTGTCAGCCATCTTGCCAGTATATTTCCAATCACTGCAATGAAATCATGGTTCCAGGTGGCCTGGTTGTGCTGGTTGGCATGAGGAGTTGTTACCATTTCTCTAACTTCCATCAGGCCCGCCCTACCCACACTCTTCCCACCCAGATAAACCTGACCACCTGGCAGATGGTTTCCTGACAGTGATTTTAAATGGATTAGCAAGATATCTTACAGTGGTGCATGGTGTCTGATTTGTCCACATCTCCCATCCAGGCCTTATGCTTCAAGCACCAGTCCAAAGTGTCAGTCATTTTTGCAGTACATTTCTAATCACTTTCAGGTAAGCAGAGTTGAAGGGGAGCTGGCTGTGATGGTTTGGATGAGTGTGTGTATGGCAGAGCCAGATGTGAGTTGTAGAAATGGCAACCACTCCTCCCCCCCACCCAGCACAACCAGTTCAGACGGGCCTGTGGCTACCTGCCAGTGACTGGTGAGGTACTAGCAAGATGTTTGACACAAGTGCATGGTGTTTGGAGCACAAGGCATTGATGGGAGTTGTGGTCAACTCAGACACCAGTCCCCAGTGTCAGCCATCTTGGCAGTACATTGCCACTTACTGTCAGGTAAGCAAAGTTTCAGGTAGGCTACTTGGGATGGTCGGGAAGGTGTGTGTAGGATAGAGACTGATGAGAGATATACTCAGGGCAAACACTCCCCCTGCCATCCATCCCAACCAGCTCATCTGGGCCCATGGGTATCTGACAATGAGGTGAAGTGTAATTGCAACATGGCTTCTACTGGTGCCAGAATTGCCCACAATTCCCACCGTGACCTTGTGCTCCAAACAACCATTCCCAGTGTCAGCCATCTTGCCAATTCATTTCCATTCTCTATCAGGGACAGCAGAGTTCACGGTGGTCTGTTTGGGCTGGCTGGGGAGGTGTGTGGAGGACAGGGCCTGATGGGATATGTAGTCAGTGCATACACTCCTCCTCCCACCCATCCCAACTAGCCTACCTGAAACTCTGCTTAACTGACAGTGATTGACAATGTACTGCCAGGATGGCTGGCACTTGTGCCTGGTGTCTGAGTTGACCACAACTTTCAACAGGGCATTGTGCTCCATACACCATGCTCTAGTGTCAGCCATCTTACCAGTACATTTCCACTCACTGTCAGGTAAACGGAGTTCCATAGGTGCTCTTTGTTCTGGTAGGGAGGAGTGTTTGCCTTGACTACATCTCCCATCAGGCTGTGTCCTCCACTCACTTTTCCACCCATCCTAACCAGTCTACTTGTTACTCTGCTTTCCTGATAGTGAGTGGGAATGTGCTGGCAAGATTGCTGAAACTGGGGGCTGGGGTTTAGAGCACAAACCCTTGGTGTGAGATTGTAGGAAGTGTGCACATGTTGATAGTTTTGAGCCTTGTCCTTTTCACAGCAGTTAAGTGGTTTATCTATATGACATATACATCACATGCTCATTGACTCTAGTTTTTTTTAAATGTGAAAACATTCATTTCTTTCACTGGGTCCTTCACAGTGATGTCTATAGAGGTGTAATTGGTAACTTTAGTGGAATGTGGAGTAGGTACTTGCCAGACTCTGGTGCTTTTGTGAGTCCATACATGCTCTCCGGCGGAAGGTTGGCATGCACCTTCTCCTTCCAGGAAGTGAAGTGCACGGGTGGTGCAGGAGGGCCACCACTAGTCCTTTGGGCATTTGAATGTTCCTTTGCTAGCAGTTTATTTACCCTCCTTCTAACATCATACCACCTTTTCCTGATATCCTCCTTTGAGTGTGGTGTGTCAGCTACTGCGTTCCACTTTGTTGACTATCGTGCCCCACATCCTATTTTTCTGGTTGATTGGGGTATGTTGTACTAGGGTACCTAATAAATGTGGCTCTATTTTGACTATTTCATCTACAAGCACTATCAACTCCTCATTTTAAAACATGGCTGCTTCCACTGGGGCATGGTGAGGGTGAGGATGAGGGTGAGTGTGAAGGTGAGGGTGAGTGTGAATATAAAAGAGTGTGTGTTTGTAGGTGGGTTTTGAAAAATACATTTGTGCAAGTTGTGTTGTGGGTGAAGTATGTGTGTGTGTTCAGGGCAAATAGCAGGGAATGACGAAAATTTCCTCTCTCTATATTGGATGCAGTTGTGTGTGAGCAGAGGATCATGGTCATTTTTTTGCTCTTTTTAAAGGTGGATTGGTGGGCGTGGCTAATATTTTTTTATTTTTTTATTTGGTGCTGCCTATGCTTGTTGTTTTTACTAATTTTGATATTTTACACTTTCCAAGTGTAAAGTAAATCGTTCACGGAACTGCGTTGGATGCATCGTAATCTGTTCATCGGGTAAACCGAGTCTTGTTCGTAAGCGGAATGCCAATGCAACAGCATTTCTGACCGACTCAGTCGGTTCGGACATATTTCCGATGATGCGGTCGGGCGGAATGGTTTTTGACCAACTCGGTCGGAGTTTCACATGCAATGCATCGTAATTGGGCGGTCGGAAAACTTGCAGTCGAGTCGGTCAGAAACCATCCAGACACGGATTCAGGTGTGAATACTTTCTGACTGACATCATAATGAGGCCCAGAGTGTTGGATGTCGGAGGGGTAAAATTTACTATTCCCACTCCAATTAGTGCAACAGTAGGAAAAGTGTTGGATTGCAGATGGGAAAATGTACTATTCCCACTCCAGTCAGTGCAACAGTAAGGAAAGTGTTCGATTATGGAGAGGGAAAATTTACTATTCCCACTCCAGCCAGTGCAATATTAGGGAAAGTGTTGGATGTCGGAGGGGTCAAATTTACTATTCCCACTCCAATGAGTGCAACAGTAAGGAAAGAGTTGGATTGCGAAGGGTAAAATTTACTATTCCCACTCCTGTCATATTATAAATTAATACAAATATAAATTTTTATCAAAATACCAAACTCTATTGTCAAAATAATAACAACCAATAAATACAGCTTTATTTACAAATATAAAACAAAACACAATGAACACATGCAAAAATTAAATACGATAAAAAAGTTGTTCTTTTTAATTTTGTTATTACTTACATAACTTCCTACCCTATACCTCTACAAGCTACACATCACACATCTAAAAGGTACATTTACATTTATAATATTTACACATTTTACATAATTAAATAGATATTACAATATTAATGCTAATTAGCTACTAATAAAACAATTAAATGTAATTAACGTTCCACCCTTTCTCCACACAAATCAAACAACAGACACCTAATATATGAATACAAAAATAAGTAAAGAATTTACAATCAGTTAATCAATTAATATCACTTATTAACTAAAAATAAATTAAGTATATTTAATTAACTTCATACCCTTTACCCTTACAAATGCAACTCACACCTATAAACTAAACAATATTTAAATTACATATTTACATAATTAATTATCATGTAAACAATTGTTAAAAAATAACGATATTTATTAGTTATAATTTCCAACATAACATTTAACCATACAAAAACCACAAAACAGGCAACAAAAAAATATATTACACAATTTTCATAATTAATGATCAATTAAATAAATATTTTGACTACTAAATAATTTATAAATAATTATGATTATTTACTTCCCACCCTATACCAATACAAAACCCATAACCTGCATGATACATTTACATTTAAAACAAATAAAAACAACTTTCCGCCCTATACCTCCACACAACACGTTTTTATTTAAGTATGAGGTGTGTGTTTTACACACCTCATACTTAAATAAAAACGTATACTATCTACATAAATAATTATCATTTAAATACTTGATAATAATTAAAAATTAATGATGAATTAATTATAATTAATTTAAATCCCACCCTATCCCGCTACAAAAACCCACAACCTGAAGCTAAAACTAAAAAACAAACAACATTAATTATACAAATAACACAAATATTACCAAATAAATAATTGATATTAATCTAAAAATATTTATTAAAAAATTATAATTAATTTCCTTCTCACAACCCGTAACTAAAACTTAACTAAAAAAATATTATACAATTAACATAAATAATTATCGAAGAAATAATTGATATTAATGTAAAACATTTTTGTCTGAATACCACTACTGAATACTTTCAGACCCTTGTTAGAGCACTGGAAGTATTGTGCGCTTTTAAAACCATCTTTCTAAGATAGATTACATAAGTTAAGTAGCCCAGGAGGCCTACAGTAACTTACTTGAAGCAGATAGTGTTTTTGCCACAATAAGCTTTGCGTTGGGTTCAGTAGGTTGTGGAAAAAAACGATCTTGTGCTTGCATTCTAGTGTGCGTGGCATTTGTGGGAAATCCATGAATAGGCGGTCCTGAAGAGCTGAAAAACAAGAGCCCACCGATTGCTCTTGACTAGAGCTGCCTGACTGATGGGATTCTGCCTAACAATATACACATAACGGATTTTATGGGATGCTGGCATCCCGACAGAAGCCACAGCAAGAATACACATTTGGCACACCTAGTGGATATGATGGGATGAATATATGTTGATACTTCGCAAGCTAAAACAACGTTGTTTTTAGTTCGCATGTACCATTACAACTCATTTTTATATAGCGCATACCATTACTTCGTAAGTACTTTAAAATGCATATAAAATGTCTTTTCAACGGATCCCAATTCCCCGCATACTTTTACAGCAAATTTTTTAGCCCCTAACACTACGCTAATTTTTATATCCATATACACTACCCTACAAAACACATACTCAACAACACTACCCTAACCCCTAAAACATTACCCCCAGCACAACCCCCCCTTCCCACAATATGGTCTCTACATGCAAAACACTACCCCGCATGACCCCCCAACACTACCCTAAATCCTAAAGCACTACCCTACACTACAGAAATAACACAACACTACCCTAAAACCTAAAACACTACCCCCTGCACAACCTTCCCCCTTCCCCCATTCCAGTTCCTACACTCAAACACTACCCTGCATGACACTCCCAACACTACCCTAAACCCTAAAACACTACCCTACACTACACAAACACCACAACACTACCCTAAACCCTAAAACACTACCCCCTGCATGACCGTGCCCCTACCCCCAGTCTGGTCCCTACACTGAAACACTACCCAACACACAACCCCCCCAACACTACCTTAAACCCTAAAACACTACCCTACACTACACAAACACTACAACACTACCCTTTAACCCTAAAACACTACCCCAAGCACAACCCTGCCCCTACCCCCAGTCTGCTCCCTACACTGAAACACTACCCTGCATCACCCCCCAACACTACCCTAACCCTAAGACACTACCCTACACTACACTAACACCACAACACTACCCTAAACCCTAAAACACTACCCCCAGCATGACCCTACCCCCAGTCCGTCCCCCACACTGAAACACTACCCTGCACAACCTCCGACACTACCCTACACTACACAAACACCACAACACTAACCTAATCCCTAAAAGACTAACCCCTGCACGACCCTCCCCCTTCCCCCACTCCTCTCCCTACACACAAACTCTACCCTGCATAACCCATAATGCTACCATAAACCCCAAAACACTACTCCTCAAACACAAACACTTTAAAAATACACAGCCCCCCTTACCTCTCTCTCCTGGGTGCACGTCCCTTGTCCTCAGCTGCAAGCGTTCTCAATCAAAGACGGTGAGGACAGCATAAGTGCCCCAAAAGCCCCCAGCCAGCGCACAGGAGCCTGCAGATCCGCTCCAGGCACAAGCACCTGTCCCCTACTTGCTCCAGCCATGCTGCTCAAGGCCCCACAGCTCACCGGTTGTCCAGGCGCCCCCGCAATCTCTGACTTCAGTCCGAGGGACCCAGCTGGTGCGCAGGACCACCCTGAGGCCCAACAGTGCTCGGCGTCCACCGCAATGACAAACATGCCAGGACTTCCAGAACATGCTGCAAGGCCGCGGGACCAGGCTCACTCGCTACAGGCTGCAGGGGAGATTCAGAGGCCACTTCTGCCCCACTGCCGTCATCGCTGCCTCGCTGCCTCCTTGGGTGCTCTGCCATCTGGGCACCGGTATTGCTTACTGCCTCTATCCAATAGACCAGGCCGGAGGGGTCGTCCCTCCAATTCTGGGCGCAGCCAACCATGAGTATACATGTCTTGCACAGGGTCGAGGATGAGTTGGTCACGCATTACAATTCTTTCGTTGTAGTAACAGCGCATGCGATGTAATAGCATGCGTAGTAAAGGCTACATGTTGTTACAGCGCATGCGTTGTTACCCTTGCGTTGTAATGGTATGCAAAGTACAAGTTGCGTACTAATGGCTGTTTACCTATGGGATACCTCGGTCCCCAAAGAAACCAGAGCAACAAGGCACATTTTGAAACCTATTTCTATTAATTTGTGCAACTTCCTACAGGAATTGATTAGAGGAGGGTCTGCAGACTTGTGCAGAAAAAGGACTGGATCATAGGCAGCATCACTTGGTTATTTATCTTGAAGCAGGTAGAAACAAATTACAAGATTTAGGAAAAGACACACTGCTATGACTTGAAATATAAAGGATGTAGAAAGTTGCTTTAAAGCAATTGCAGAGCTGCTCCATGTCCTAAAGTGGGGAACTTTAAGCCACATAGTGTATCTAGACTCCTATTACTGCTGCTCAACTCTATGCCACTGTCTTAAAATCAGAGAGGGAAATACTCCCCTTTTCTCCACATCACCTAGAGAGATTGTAAACAACTGTACCTTCATCTTTAAAATGTTCCCTTCATACCAGTCAAGTCGCCCAGCCTGTCTGTGCTTATGCACTCCTTTTTAAGTACTTTAGGGTGATAGATAAATAGTGTAATACACCAACTCCTGGGTCCCTATCTTACGAGGAACACCATAAATCATTTGGATAATACCTTACTGTGAGAAGTTGGCCTGGTATATGCTGTTCACTAGTTAAAGTGGACACCTTGCACCAGTACAATTCGACTCTTATGGCTGTAGGTTAAAGACAACCTTTTAAAGAAAGCTATCCTAGTGGTAGCTGTGGAAAGCAGCCTTCAGGCTAAGTCTTTAGAGGAATGTAAAGCAGCTTGTTTTACCTTATAATCTCTTGAATTACTAAATGAAAGGACACCACACAGGTATATATATCAAATATATATGTATTTATTACTAGACACACTCTACTAATCTCTTTACGACTGGCGAGGGGACAAGGCCTAGGGCCTTCAGAAGCGCTGGGGCCTCACTAATCTACCCAAGGCAGGTAAGTAAAGGACCCACGGGAGACGCATGCAGTATGAGAACACAGCCGCGGATCCCAATTGACTTCTATGGAGCAAGTCGCGGTTGGAAATTTAAAGTTTAAGGGTACTTTGGGAGAGTTTACAAGCAAGTCACTTACTGGGTAAGTAGTTCTAGAGCCAACACCCACAGGAGCACCATAGTGCTGGAGCTACCTCACCCAGGGAAGCCGGGTGCATAGTTGTCTTTTGGTGTCGGGTCGCGGCGTCGTTTTCAATGGGAGCCAAAGAAGACTTGCTGCTTGTGAAGACAGGAGAAGTGTCCAGTGGAATTCAAGGATGGATTCAGAAGAAGGAAGACCTGAAAGCAGAGGGGACAGTGTTCAAAGTCACTTGGCAGTGACCCAGGGGCAAGGAAGATGGATGACCACAGTCGTCGGGTGATTTCAGGTGATCACGGGTGTCTTGACTCTTCAGCCACGAGGTCCAGGAGATGTCGACGACAAGCAGGAGCTGGATTCGGCGTGACCCATGAAGTCTGCAGCTTACTGCGGTGTCGGTGACCAGATTGGAGCCAACAAGCCTTGGTAACAGCAAGTCTCATGGAAAGGATAAAAAGTCAGGGGTGCAGACCAGCAAGGTCTGAGGGACTCACCCAGCGAGGGTAAGTCAGGGTTGGCCTGGAGCAACCAGGGGAGCCCTTTGGAACTGTAGAAAAGTCTTCTGGGGACCCACCAGTCAACTGACAAGGGATTGCGAAGACGCCTCAGGAGGATTCACTCAACAGGGGCCCACGGTCACTCGGGATGGGGTAGGCCTCTGATCTTCAATGGAAATCCTGCTGGAGGCTTGGACCACACGTGGTCCAATGTACAAGTTCGCAGAACATCGTGAAGGGGTTGCACTTGAAAATAGTGCGTGTTACCCAGGGATTGCGATTCCTCGTCACTCGTGGGGTCCACTTGCCTCAGCGTCGCTGGGGACTCACAATGGCCTTGGAGAAGTCAGGAAATCCTCTTCCTGGACTGCAGGGACTTCAGACTCCGGTGGGAGCAGGAATGTTTGTGACCATTGATTGCAAGATTGGGTGCCTGTCAAGCAGGGGAGTCACTCCTTGACTCCAAGGGAGATTCTTCCATCTTCCAGAGGTAGTGGAATGTCGAAAGTCCAGGATTCTTCTTCAGAGCATCTTCCAGGGATATCTAGTTTGCAATGGCAAGGGTTCCCTAACTTATACTAGAAGGAAGGGAGGGACTAGCTCTATGACCACCCCTATGGGAGGGTCAGGGGAGTGGGTGGCTACACCCACTTCCCTTTGTCCAGTTTCATGCCAGAGCAGGGGCAGGTAGCCCCTGAGCCGGTTTGAATTGATGTATGCACAGAAGAGCCTACAACTCCCCCAATGCAGGACTTCAAAGCACGCTAGGAGTGCACCCACCCAGCCCCAATACACTAAACCCTGTCTGGGAGGTGGTCACACCTCCCTGTGACAGGATGCCTATTGTTGGGCCTCCTCCACTGCGAGTTTCGGTCATCAGCAGGAGGGCAGCCCAGTGTCAGTGACTGGTGGCATCCATTTTGTGATGCCAGGGCTCTTCAGGATTCTACCGCGTTTCCACAGTAGGTACATGTCTATCCCTCTAGAAGGGTGGGATCATACTCCCACACCAGTTACTGGTGTGGGGATATGATTCCAATGCGTTTGACACCAAACACAACATGTTTTAATGCAGCCATTCCAAAGTTAGCCTTAACCGCAAGGTTATAATGTAATTAAGAGTATATGGTTTGACCGCATTCACAAACAGCCCCAGAGAATAGACTCTGAGAGCTGCAGAAGGGCCCTGCTCAGGCAGAGGCACCCCCTCACATGGAAACCAAGCACCCTGCCCTCAGGATTGATAGGGACTGCATTGGGGGTGACTGATAGGTTTTAATGTGAGTGCAGGGAGAGATATAGTGAACCTATATCTCAGTGAGGAGTGCTAACACTACCTCACCCAGGCTGCAGTAGCAGGCCTGTGGTGTCAGATTTAGTCTGCGTCCCAGGGGTGGCATAATACATGCTTCAGCCCCTGGTAGGCCTGTGAAGTACCTATGCCCTTGGTACCTAAGGTACCATATACTAGTGGCTCATAAGGTACCACAGTATCCAATCACTAGTGCACCTAATATGTACTCCAAGTTATTTAGAGAGAACAGAGAGGCTGGGGCCCTGATTAGCAGGGTCCCAGCCAGACTATAGCCAGAAACCAGTGTAAACATCAGAAAAAAAGTGGGGGCAACATAAGAGGCAGATCCTACTCTCCTACACAACCCCCCCACCCCCAAACGCAGGGACACTAAACTAACCTTGACCAGTTGAGTCTTCGTGTTCTAAGTGGAAATACCTTGAGAGTCCATCTGCATTGGCATGCTGAGTCCCAGGTCTATGTTCCACTGTATTGTCCATCCCCTGTAGGGAAATTGACCACCTTAAAAGTTTTCGGTTTTCACCTTTCATCTGTTTGAGCCATAGGAGGGGCTTGTGGTCAGTCTGAACTATGAAGTGAGTGCCAAACAAGTATGGCCTCAGCTTCTTCAGGGCCCACACCACAGCAAAGGCCTCCCTCTCTATAGCTGACCAACGTTTCTTTCTAGGGGTCAGCCTTCTGCTAATAAAAGCTACTGGCTGGTCTTGACCTTCATCATTCAGTTGAGACAGTACAGCTCCCACACCCAGCTCAGAAGCATCTGTTTGGACAATGAACTTTTTGGTGTAGTCTGGACTCTGTAAGATGGGGGCAGTGCACATGGCCTGCTTTAGGTCTTCACATGCCTTCTGACAGCTAGCTGTCCACTGAACCTTTTTTGGCATTTTCTTTGAGGTAAGATCATTCAAGGGGGTCACTATAGATCCATATCCCTTTACAAACCTCCTATAGTACCCAGTCAGGCCTAAGAAGGCTCTCACCTGTGTCTGGGTGGTTGGAGCAACCCATTCCATTATGGTTGGGATTTTGCTCTGTAGAGGCTGAGAGGCTGAACCTGGCCTCCACCTACAAGGTGGCCCCAGTACACAACCTGACTCTGCCCTATCTGGCACTTAGTGGCCTTGATAGTGAGGCCTGCTTTCTGCAGAGCCTCCAAAACATTTCTGAGGTGGACCAGGTGATCCTGCCAGGAGGAACTAAAGACAGCAATATCATCTAGATAAGCTGAGCAATAAGTTTCCATCCCTGCCAGAACTTTGTTCACTAAGTTTTGAAAAGTGGCAGGTGCATTTTTGAATCCAAAGGGCATCACCACAAAGTGGTAGTGCCCACTAGATGTTGAAAATGCAGTTTTGGCTTTTGCATCATCAGCTAACCTGATCTGCCAGTAGCCAGCTGTTAGGTCAAATGTACTCAGATACTTGGCTGAGGCCAAAGTATCAATCAGCTCATCTGCCCTTGGTATGGGATAGGCATCAGCCCTGGTGACTGCATTGAGGCCTCTGTAGTCTACACAAAACCTCATTTTTTTCTTACCACCCTGGGTATGAGGTTTGGGTACTAGGACTACGTGACTAGCCCAAGGGCTATCTGAAGGCTCTATGAATGAATGAATTAATTTATTTGTAAAGCGCTACGTCCACTCCAAGGAGCATCTTGGCGCTATCAGACAATGAGCAGAAGACAGAACAGTAACTGAAGAGACAAGAAGACAGATAGACTGTGCGTCCCTATGACTGTCCAGATAACAGGGTGAACACAGTACTGTCCCTGACGGAAAAAATCTACGTTTTTAATATTTTTCTAAAAGAGCACTCTGATTGAAGCAATCTCAACTGGAACGGCAAACTGTTCCAGGCTTTAGTACCCAGGACAGCTAAGGTTTTTCCCCCTTTAGTTTTCAATCGATAACTGGGGACTGTCAGACAGTGTCCAGATGATGATCGGAGAGGGCGCTGTGTGGTATAAGGCCGAATTCTAGTCCTAAGATATGATGGCCCTAATGTTTTTGTAGTTTTATAGATGATAATTAAAATTCTAAACAGAATTCTTTTATGTGTAGGCAACCAGTGTAGACGTTGAAGTCCTGTTGAGGAAGAAGCTCCCCTAGGAAGCCTTAGCACCAGCCTGGCTGCTGCGTTCTGGACCACTTGTAACTTTTTTATAATGGATTTATTTGCCCCCGCATACAGGCTGTTAGAGTACTAGAGCCACAAACCGATTTCCTAGCATGAAGAGGTAGTAGGTCCAAGAACTTTCTCAAAGTTTTTATAGTGTGAAAACACATGCCTGCCACTGCCAGTACTTGACTCTGAAATGATAAGGAGTGATCAAATAAAATTCCAAGGTTCCGAGCTGTGTCTGCAGTGTTCGGTGGAGGAACCATATTTTCAGGCCACCACTGACTGGGAGAAAAAAGATTAGTTTTCCCAAACAGCATAATCTCGGTTTTTTGGCTGTTACATTTCAGATGATTTGCTTCCATCCAGTTCATAACTGCCGTTAGGCAGTGATAGAATTTTTCCTCAGATCTGGTGGAATTTTTATCTAAGGTAAGGATGATCTGTGTATCGTCTGCATATGTAATAGCCTCAACCTCAAAGGTTGAGTAATGGGGTCATGTATAGATTAAAAGGTGTTGGCCTCAAAGAAGAGCCCTGAGGGACCCCTGACAAGCTCTGTTTCTCTGCCGACTTATAATGGCCAAGGATGACAGTGCCACGTCTATTTTCTAAAAAAGACATAAACCATGCTAGTGCCTTGTTGGTAATGCCATTAATAGCCAATCTATCCAGCAAGACTGCGTGAGAAATAGTATCAAACGCTGCAGATAGATCCAACAGAACCAGTACTGCATCCCTACCTTGATCTAAAGCCAATTTTAACGTTTCTGATGTATGGAGCAGCACTGATTCTGTCGAATGGCCAGGTCTAAAACCAGATTGTTTTGGGTGGAGAATATTTTCTTTCAGCAAGAACTCATTCAATTGATTATTCGCCAATTTTTCGGCCAGCTTACTCAATGAAATTGGTCTAAGATTAGAGAGTGTACTAGGATCCACAATTTTCTTTTTTTTATGTCAGTGACACCAGCGGCTCAAATGATGCATTAATTATTTTGTTAATGACTGGATTAATAATATCTACAAGTGCTTGAAAGACTTTGGGAGGACACGGATCAAACGGGGAACCCGATTTACAGGTAAGAATAACCTGTTTTGATTGTTCCAAACTGACTTCTTGAAAGCTGGAAAAAGCTCCGATAGTCCGTAAGAGTATAGACTCATTATGTGAAAGAGTGGTTACTGGGAAGTCTTCCCTCAGATCCATAATTTTTTTTTCAAAATATTCTGAGACTTTATCACATAGGGCTTGTGATGGTATCATTTCTTGTACCAATATCTTAAGTTTCGTGAATGTCTTAACGATATCAAAAATTGTTTTTGGGTCATCTCCAGCTAGCTCGATTTGCTTGGAATAAAAAGTAGCTTTTTCCAGTTTAATATTGTGATGATATTGTTTGAGGGCAGTTTTAAAAGACATAAGATCAGTTAATTCATAGCTACTCCTCCAAATTCTTTCTTGTTTCCTACAAATCATTTGCAATTGATTTAAACGGGGAGTAAACCATAGAGTTTGCTTTTTGTAATTGCTCCGTACCTTTCGAGGAAGCGTAAGTGGAGCTAAATTATTAGCTAAGGATACCATCCATTCATTAAACTTATAATTATCTATAGATGGGATACCAGAAAGAATGGGTTTTGTTGCCTCTGCCTTAGTTAAAAGCTCTGGGTGCATGAGCATACTATTCCATTTCCGAATCTTCATAGAATCTTGTAGGCTCCAGGGAGTCATTATTGGATCCTTGTCAAAAGTTATCTTAAATGGAATATATTTATGGTCTGACCACGTAACTGTAATGGGAGGCTTTACAACGAGATTGGTCATGTTAGTACAAACACCATCCAAAATATGTCCAGCAGTATGAGTGGGGGTCTCAATCATTTGTTTTAAACCTACCGTACTAATGATCTAAAAAAACTGTCTAGTATATGGGTTTTAATGGGAGTCTAAATGAATGTTCAAATCGCCTAAGATGGTAAAATTGGAGTATCTGATCACCAGGGGACCAATACTGTCTCCTAGTGCATCTATAAAATTATGCAGCGGCCCTGGGGGTCTGTAGATAAGAACTCCTGCAAACGTAGTGCTGCTATTTAATTGGAAGCAGAACTGGAGACTCTCTGCCCCATCAAAGGCCGTGGAGTTTATATTTTTTAATTTCAAATGTTGCTTGTATATAATTGCAAGACCCCCTCCCCTTTTTTCGCCTCTATCTTGTCTAGTCAAGGTATAGCCCTGTGGTAGTGCTAGTACAATATCAGGATTAGAGCACTCATTCATCCATGTTTCCGTGATGAATAAACAGTCCAAGTCCTCCATATTAAGAAGGTCATAGATATGAGTGGCATGTTTTGACAGGGAACGTGCATTTATCAGGCCGCAGAATAGAAATAAACTAGAAGTTTCCCTTTCTTTTACTGCCATTACGGAGCCATAAATATCTAAAGTGGACCTGCACACAGAGCAGTAAATCGATCCCCTCATGTCATCCACATGAAGTTGCACAGGGCATTTCACACCGTGAGTGTTTAATTTTCTTAAATCTCCGGCGGAATATTGAATATCTGGGCTAAAACCGACAGCATTCTCTGCCTTGGCCGCATGCCGGACGCGGACGGGCGCAGACGGGCTTGCCTTAAGCTCGCCTTCGGCGCGCCTCCGGCGCACCCGCTGCGTGTCCGACGAAGCATCCGGATTTGTATGCTTCCGGGGGCCAACCACTAGTCTGCTAAACCGTGGTGGCTCACCGGAAGTGAGTGTGTAAGTATGCCTCGTTAAATTGAAAGTGCCAAGTGCAGTAGATGTAATACGATAAAATACGGCAATTTTACTTCATTAAAACAACTCTTTACCTAAAATATGCAGCAAGCAATATCTATTAAAAAAGGCAAAGCGAGCCGAATTTCTCAGTTAAAAAATAGCGTGTCCCGACCTCTCCTATTCCATGCTATCTAAATGTAAATTGATACTTGTATAGCGCACTACTCACCCGCAAGGGTCTCAAGGCGCCTGTACGAATACCGCTGTGGAACCCATCCTGGCTTTCCCTGTGAGGCGTCCACTCCTGGGCACCCCCAAGGTGGAGGCCAGGCATCCTTAGCGTTGTGGGGGCCGTTGTGGAGATTAAGCAAGCTATTGCCCAGAGTTGCACTCCATGATTGGAATGGCACCGAGGCGAGAATTATCAGGTCCGTGGAATTTTTGAGCCCAAGACCCACCAAGGCGGGGAATTGAACCCTGGTCCCAGGCTAGACCTCTGCATCAGGGTCTGCTGCTCCAATCATTGAGCCACACTTCTCCACTTCTAAAGCTCTGTCACACCTAACTCCAACATTTTCTGGACTTCAGCCCTGATACAGTCCCTGACATGGTCAGGTTGCCTGTAGATTTTACTCTTGACAGGCAGACTGTCTCCAGTGTCCACCTCATTGGTGCACCAGGTAGTCTGACTAGGGGTCAGGCTAAACATATGTCTGTACTGCTGCAGAACTTGTCTGCAGTCAGTTTGCTGATGGTCAGTGAGGCTGCTTGCCAAAGCAACACCATCTACTGACCCATCATCAGGGTTCTGTGAGAGCAGGTCAGGGAGAGTGTCACTCTCCTCCTCCTGTTCCTCATCAGTTGCCATGAGCAAGCCCATGTCAGCCCTGTCAACATATGGTTTCAATCTGTTGACATGGAGCACCCTCAGGGGGCTCCTGGGAGTTCCCAGATTCACCAGGTAGGTGACTTCTCCCTTTTGCTCAACAATTGTATGGGGGCCACTCCATTTGTCTTGGAGGGCTGCTGGGGCCACAGGCTCCAACACCCACACTTTCTGTCCTGGCTGGTACGCAGTCAGCACAGCCTTTTGGTCATGCCAAGCTTTTTGTAATTCTTGGCTGGCCTCCAGGTTTTTGGTTGCCTTCTTCATGTATTCGGCCATCCTGGAGCGGAGACCAAGTACATAGTCCATCACATCCTGTTTTGGGGGTATGAGAGGTAACTCCCAGCCCTCTTTCATCAAACATAATGGACCTCTTACAGGATGCCCAAACAGAAGTTCATATGGGCTGTAACCAACCCCCTTCTGTGGAACCTCTCTGTATGCAAACAGAAGGCAGGGAAGAAGAAGGTCCCATTTTCGCCTAAGCTTTTCTGGGAGTCCTTTAATCATTCCCTTAAGGGTTTTGTTGAAACGTTCAACCAACTAATTGCATTGTGGGTGATAGGGGGTGGTGAATTTGTAAGTTACACCACACTCCTTCCACATTGCTTTCAGATATCCTGACATGAAGTTGGTACTACTGTCAGATATGACCTCCTTTGGGAAACTCACTCTGGAGAAAACTCCAATGAGGGCTCTTGCCACCACAGGGGCTGTGGTGGTCCTCAGGGGAATTGCCTCTGGGTACCTGGTGGCATGATCCACTACCAGCAGGATAAATCTGTGCCCAGATGCAGTTTGAGGGTCAAGGGGACCAACAATGTCAATCCCTACCCTTTCAAAGGGTACCCCCACCACAGGTAGTGGTATCAGGGGGGCCTTTGTTGTGCCACCTGACTTGCCACTGGCTTGACAAGTGACACAGGAGCGACACAACTCCTTGGTGTCTTCTGACCTATGTGGCCAATGAAAATGTGGAACAAGCCTGTCCCAGGTCTTGTTTTGGCCCAAATGACCTGCCAAAAGGATATCATGTGCTAAGGTCAAGAGGAACCCCCTAAACTTCTGAGGTATTACCAACCTCCTGGTGGCTCCAGGGGTTGGATCTCTACCCTCAGAATATAGGAGCCCCTCATCCCAATCAACTTTATGGGACCCACTAGCACTCCCAGCAGCCTGCTGTCTGAGGGGTTCAAGAGAGGGGCAGCACTGTTGCTCCTTACTCAGATCTTCCCTAGACGGGCCCCCTGCCCCCAAGAACTCAACCTGATCAGGCTCAAGTACCTCTGGGGCAGTTCCTTCTTCAGGATATGCTTCTCCTCCCTCAAGAGGTGAATCTGTGATCTGAGACAGAGGGGAAGGCACTGCTTTAACCCTACTGCTCCTCTTCTTGTGAAGCACCTGGTCCATAGTTTCAGGATCCAGAGCTGGTTCAGTGTTATGCATTTTGGCCTGTGACCTGGTAACAGCAAATACCTCTGCAGGGATGCTCAACATCTCAGCATGAGTCCATAACTCTACTTCAGACCGGGCTTAAGTCTCTAGATCATTGCCCAATAGACGTTCTACAGGGAGGTCTGCACTGACTACTACCTTCTTGAGGCCAGTTACCCCTCCCCAGGAGAAATTCACAACTGCCAGACTATGGTTGGTCCTGACATTGCTTGCATTGGTTACCTGGTACATTTCGCCCAGGATGATCTGTCCAGGGTCCACAAGATCCTCTGCCACCATGGTGACACTAGCACCTGTGTCCCTAAATGCCAAAGCCTGTTAGCCATTTATTGCAGGCTGCTGTTTGTATTTTCCCAGATTGCTGGGGCTCACTAGGAAGGACATATCAATGTCTCCATCACAAATCAGTAATGCCTGAGTGGGTACTCTGACTAGGCCAGAGTCCACTTCAGATCCCAGGTTCAACCCTACTACACCCTTATTCTGAGTACCACCTCCACCAGTAGCTGAACTAGGGGGAACAGTTGCCTTAGTGGCAGGAGTGGTGGTGGTTTGGTCTTTGGACTTGTTACAATCAGAAGTCCAGTACCCTTTCTGGTTACAGAATTTGCACCAGGGCTTCTTTTGGCTTTTTCCCTTGTTGGATTGTGACTCCCCACCAGATGCAGATTTTTGGGGCCCTTGTGAAGACTTCGGATCTTTTGACTTATCCCCACCTTTCTCAGAGCCCTTGGAATCCTGCTTCTTGGTGTCACCCCCTTGGTTCTGGGTTTTCTGCCTCACCCTGGTTCTGACCCATTTGTCTGCCTTCTTTCCCAATTCTTGGGGAGAGGTCAGATCAGAGTCCACCAGGTACTGATGCAACAACTGGTTCTGGCAATTATTAAGGATCTGTTCTCTCATCATTAGATTATACAATCCCTTGAAATTAGTAACCCTACTGCCAACCAGCCAACCCTCCAGAGCCTTGGTTGCACAATCTACAAAGTCAGTCCAGTCCTGAGTCTGTGCCTTCTGGGTGTCCCTGAACTTCAACCTGTACTGTTCAGTGTTAAGCCAAACCCACCTATCAATGCACTCTTCAGGACTTCATAGTCATCAGCATCCTCTTCTCTAACAGTGAGGAGCTTGCCTCTACCTTTATCTGAAAAGGAGAGCCACAAGATTGCTGCCCACTGCTTTTGGGGGACCTGTTGTACTCTACAGGCCCATTTCATAGCAGTTATCCACTTGTAGCCAAAAGGATATCATGTGCTAAGGTCAAGAGGAACCCCCTAAACTTCTGAGGTATTACCAACCTCCTGGTGGCTCCAGGGGTTGGATCTCTACCCTCAGAATATAGGAGTCCCTCATCCCAATCAACTTTATGGGACCCACTAGCACTCCCAGCAGCCTGCTGTCTGAGGGGTTCAAGAGAGGGGCAGCACTGTTGCTCCTTACTCAGATCTTCCCTAGAAGGGCCCCCTGCCCCCAAGAACTCAACCTGATCAGGCTCAAGTCCCTCTGGGGCAGTTCCTTCTTCAGGATATGCTTCTCCTCCCTCAAGAGGTGAATCTGTGATCTGAGACAGAGGGGAAGGCGCTGCTTTAACCCTACTGCTCCTCTTCTTGTGAAGCACCTGGTCCATAGTTTCAGGATCCAGAGCTGGTTCAGTGTTATGCATTTTGGCCTGTGACCTGGTAACAGCAAATACCTCTGCAGGGATGCTCAACATCTCAGCATGAGTCCATAACTCTACTTCAGACCGGGCTTAAGTCTCTAGATCATTGCCCAATAGACGTTCTACAGGGAGGTCTGCACTGACTACTACCTTCTTGAGGCCAGTTACCCCTCCCCAGGAGAAATTCACAACTGCCAGACTATGGTTGGTCCTGACATTGCTTGCATTGGTTACCTGGTACATTTCACCCAGGATGATCTGTCCAGGGTCCACAAGATCCTCTGCCACCATGGTGACACTAGCACCTGTGTCCCTAAATGCCAAAGCCTGTTTGCCATTTATTGCAGGCTGCTGTTTGTATTTTCCCAGATTGCTGGGGCTCACTAGGAAGGACATATCAATGTCTCCATCACAAATCAGTAATGCCTGAGTGGGTTCTCTGACTAGGCCAGAGTCCACTTCAGATCCCAGGTTCAACCCTACTACACCCTTATTCTGAGTACCACCTCCACCAGTAGCTGAACTAGGGGGAACAGTTGCCTTAGTGGCAGGAGTGGTGGTGGTTTGGTCTTTGGACTTGTTACAATCAGAAGTCCAGTGCCCTTTCTGGTTACAGAATTTGCACCAGGGCTTCTTTTGGCTTTTTCCCTTGTTGGATTGTGACTCCCCACCAGATGCAGATTTTTGGGGCCCTTGTGAAGACTTCGGATCTTTTGACTTATCCCCACCTTTCTCAGAGCCCTTGGAATCCTGCTTCTTGGTGTCACCCCCTTGGTTCTGGGTTTTCTGCCTCACCCTGGTTCTGACCCATTTGTCTGCCTTCTTTCCCAATTCTTGGGGAGAGGTCAGATCAGAGTCCACCAGGTACTGATGCAACAACTGGTTCTGGCAATTATTAAGGATGTGTTCTCTCATCATTAGATTATACAATCTCTTGAAATTAGTAACCCTACTGCCAACCAGCCAACCCTCCAGAGCCTTGGTTGCACAATCTACAAAGTCAGTCCAGTCCTGAGTCTGTGCCTTCTGGGTGTCCCTGAACTTCAACCTGTACTGTTCAGTGTTAAGCCAAACCCACCTATCAATGCACTCTTCAGGACTTCATAGTCATCAGCATCCTCTTCTCTAACAGTGAGGAGCTTGCCTCTACCTTTATCTGAAAAGGAGAGCCACAAGATTGCTGCCCACTGCTTTTGGGGGACCTGTTGTACTCTACAGGCCCATTCCATAGCAGTTATCCACTTGTGGATATCATCCCGACTCTGGTAGGGAAGAACAACCTTGCTCAGGTTCCTATGGTCTGGAATATATTATCTGACTCTAGGGACACTGTTGCTGCTACCAGTGGGTTCTAACCCCTCTCTTCTAGAAGCTCTCTGGAGCTCAAAGGCTTCCCTATCTAATGCCAACTGCTTGGTTTTGAGGGCAAATCTTGCTTCCTCATACTGAAGCAGTGTGTACATTCTGTCAGAGGAGGTCTCCCTTCTAGGAAAGTAGGAGTTCCTCTGCTGGACAGATTCTCTGCCAGAGTGATAGGAGTGGTCAGACTCCCTGGAAAGGGACCTAGGCCTTTCCTCCACTCTGTCAGTTCTCTTAGGGAGGATTCCTCTGTCCTGTTCAGAACCCTTGTGGATCTGGCCCTTCAACCACAGAGTCCTGGTCATCTTGATTTTCCTCCTCTGACCCAAACACTGTAATTGACCCACCCCCTGATTCAAACCTATTAGCTCCTAGAGCTAATCTAAGATCATCTGCTGTCAGCAGATCTATCAGGTGTAGTGTGGAGGGACTCTGTCCTAGCTTCAGGTGCCTTGCAGCACACATGGCTTTCAAGTCAAAAAAAGTCATGTCCTTATACTGAGGCTGGGTGGACCCACTGGTTCCAACCCTTAAGGACATTCTAGTGTTGTGCAGTGTTGTACTACCTACACTAGTTTGTGGCCTACTGATCCTAGCTTGAGCTGTGGAAAGGGTGTGCTATCCCTTGACACGCAGCTCTAAGTTCAGTAGAACTTATTGATACTAAGCTTGACTTTATATGTACCTTGAGTACATATAGTGGTTTTCAGTTAGTAATTCAATTAGAGATTTTCTGGTAAAACAATGGCAATCTGGAATCCCACACGCTGCCCACCAATGTGAGAAGTTGGCCTGGTATATGCTGTTCACTAGTTAAAGTGGACACCTTGCACCAGTACAATTCGACTCTTATGGTAGGAGGTTTAAGACAACCTTTTAAAGAAAGCTATCCTAGTGGTAGCTGTGGAGAGCAGCCTTCAGAGGAATGTAAAGCAGCTTGTTTTACCTTATAATCTCTTGAATTACTAAATGAAAGGACACCACACAGGTATATATATCAAATATATATGTAGTTATTACTAGACACACTCTACTAATTTCTTTATGAGATTAGAAGTCAGGAACATATGCATCAATCAACATTTCACAATAAGTTAAGCACAAATATGGCTGGGGCCCTAGGGGCGTACCAGACCATATACTAAAAAAAGAGACTTAGAGATAACGACTTGCGAGGGGACAAGTCCTAGGGCCTTCAGAAGCACTGGGGCCTCACTAATCTACCCAAGGCAGGTAAGTAAAGGACCCACGGGAGACGCATGCAGTGTGAGAACACAGCCACGGATCCCAATTGACTTCTATGGAGCAAGTCGCGGTTGGAAATTTAAAGTTTAAGGGTACTTCGGGAGAGTCTACAAGCAAGTCACTTACAGGGTAAGTAGTTCTAGAGCCAACACCCACAGGAGCACCATAGTGCTGGAGTTACCTCACCCAGGGAAGCCGGGTGCATAGGTGTCTTTTAGTGTCGGGTCGCGGCGTCGTTTTCAATGGGAGCCAAAGAAGACTTGCAGCTTGTGAAGACAGGAGAAGTGTCCAGTGGAATCCAAGGCTGGATTCAGAAGAAGGAAGATCTGAAAGCAGAGGGGACAGTGTTCAAAGTCACTTGGCAGTGACCCAGGGCAAAGAAGATGGATGCCCACAGTCGTCGGGTGATTTCAGGTGATCACGGGTGTCTTGACTCTTCAGCCACGAGGTCCAGGTGGCGTGGACGAAGACCAGGAGCTGGATTCGGTGTGTCCCATGAAGTCTGCAGCTTACTGCGGTGTCGGTGACCAGATTAGAGCCAACAAACCTTGGTAACAGCAAATCTTGTGGAAAGGATAAAAAGTCAGCGGTGCAGACCAGCAAGGTCTGAGGGACTCACCCAGTGAGGGTAAGTCAGGGCAGACTTGGAGCAACCAGGGGAGCCCTTTGTAACTGTAGAAAAGTCTTCTATGGACCCACCAGCCAACTGGCAATGGATTGCGAAGACGCCTCGGGAGGATTCACTCAACAGGGGCCCTCGGTCACTCGGGGCAGGGTAGGCCTCTGATCTTTGGTGGAAATCCTGCTGGAGGCTTGGACCACATGTGGTCCAATGCACAAGTTTGCAGAACGTCGTGAAGGGGTTGCACTCGAAAATAATGCACTGCACCCAGGGATTGCGGTTCCTCGTCACCCGTGGGGTCCACTTGCCTCAGTGTCGCTGGGGACTCACAATGGCCTTGGAGAAGTCAGGAAATCCTCTTCCTGGGCTGCAGGGACTTCGGACTCCAGCGGGAGTGGGAAAGTTTGTGACCATTGATTGCAAAATTGGGTGCCTGCCAAGCAGGGGAGTCACTTCTTGACTCCAAGGGAGATTCTTCCGTCTTCCAGAGGTAATGGAACATCGAAGGTCCAGGATTCTTTTTCAGAGCGTCATCCAGGGATATCTAGTTTGCAATGGCAAGGGTTCCCTAACTTATACTAGAAGGAAGGGAGGGACTAGCTCTATGAACCCCCCTATGGGAGGGTCAGGGGAGTGGGTGGCTACACCCACTTCCCTTTGTCCAGTTTTTCACCAGAGCAGGGGCCTACTGCTCCCCCAGTGCAGGACTTCAAAGCACTCTAGGAGTGCACCCACTCAGCCCCAATACACTAAACCCTGTCTTGGAGGTGGTCACACCTCCCTGTGACAGGATGCCTATTGTTGGGCCTCCTCCACTGCGAGTTTCGGTCATCAGCAGAAGGGCAGCCCAGTGTCTGTGACTGGTGGCATCCATTTTGTGATGCCAGGGCTCTTCAGGATTCTACCGCGTTTCCACAGTAGGTACATGTCTATCCCTCTAGAAGGGTGGGATCATACTCCCACACTAGTTACTGGTGTGGGGGTATGATTCCAAAGCGTTTGACACCAAACACAAAATGTTTTGATGCAGCCATTCCAAAGTTAGCATTACCCGCGAGGTTAAAATGCACTTAAGAGTATATGGTTTGACCGCATTCACAAACAGACCCAGAGAATAGACTCTGGGAGCTGCAGAGGGGCCCTGCTCAGGCAGAGGCACCCCCTCACATGGAAACCAAGCACCCTGGCAAGATGGCGGCCGCTTGAGACCGTAGTGCAGTGACCCCCGGCCGGTGCTCGTAGCTAAGCTTTACAGCCTGTTATGTGAAGATTTAAATACAGGCTTCAATTACGCTAAGGATCAGAGGAATGCTGCTCGAGGAATCAGCCGACAGGATTGAAATATTGAGTAAGAGCCGGGTCTTGATTTTGGCCTCAGTAATCGGCCTATCTATAGTCCGGTATTTATGCAGCATCAGTAAAAACTTTAAAAGCCATCGCCAATCTTACCTGAGTGACACGGAAATCCAGCAGTGTAACAGCATGGCTCCGAAAAATGCCTCAAAGAACACAGTCACTGCGACCACGAAGCAGAAAGAGACGAGAGTGACCAGATTGGCCGCCCGAGACACAGTGGAGGCGCCAGCTGCAGGAGCATCAGAGAGGATTCCATCTAAGGGCTTGAATGTGAGCGGCTCAACCCGGAAGAGTGGACAGACTGTCTCCTCAGTGATTGAGCTCCTACGCGGGATCCCGGCTCGTTCTCTTCCGGGTCGAGGTGAGCAGTGCAAGCCTCACACTCGAGACGCGCTGGATGCTGCCACAGCGAGCGCTACTCACACGGAAACTGACAACAGCACCAATGGAGTCTCTTCTGCCGAAATTAGACGGAGCCACATACATAAACAGACGGTGAGAGGGGGGAAGATCACAGGGGTCCTTTCGGGGGGGCCAATGGCGAGATACAAGCTTCTAGTAAGATTGTAATGAATGGGAAAACTGACGACAGTCCTCACTCAGTACTTACTTCTGAGACTGGAAGCGATGCTTGTCTAGTACCCCCCCTCACTCAAACAAGTGACTCGGGAAGCCGGCAATTGAATCAGGCTCTAGTGTCCTTATCGAGAGATCGGCAATCTGTGCAACTCGGATCTGAAAATCCTAGTGAAAATCCGAGTGAGGCTGACACAGATAAAGATAGAGATAAGGATAAGGAACCCAGTGATTTTTATTCCTTCTATGATGAGTTGGGATGGTCAACCGATACTGCTTCTAATTTATCTGAGTCCAGCGATGAAGAGACTAACATTAGTAAGGTTAGAACTGCTCAGAAACTGGGACCTAAACACAGGAAAAGCCGCCACGACTCAATAGACTTGGCTTGGGATTATACTCCTATCAGTGATCTCCCCCCCCAGGGACAACCTTGATACAATCACAGCGACCTATCTCTGGTTCTAGTCAACATCAAGAGCAAGGTACTACTCAAGACACGACTGCGCCAACGCTAGAAACGATTTTGTTAGCTATAGCTGCGCATAGGGAAGAGACTTCTCATGATGGTCGTAGGGCCCAAGCAGAGCTACGTAAGGTGCAGGGCGTGGTCCGTAAGCTTTCGAAGAAAATTGATTCCTTCAACGATCGTATGAATGAGATGGAGTCAAGATTTTTGCTCAATGAAACGGAAACTGCGCTAAATCACGAAAAGACTGAGGCGCACGATAAAGAACTCTCAGACATGATGTGGAAACTCGAGGACATGGAAAATCGCCAACGGCGAAGTAACCTACGAGTCCTGGGAATTCCCGAGGGAGTTGAAGGGGGGGACATCCGCTCTTTCATGGTTAAACTGTTTCAGGATTCCCTCCCAGAGTTGTCAACGTGGAAGTGGGATATTGAGATACAACGTGCCCATCGGGTACCCCTTAACATGAGAAGCACCCCCAAACCTGGGGCGTATCCAAGAGCAGTATTGGTATACTTTGGCAATTTTCTGCTGAGACAGGCGATATGGGAAAAAGCTAGACCTGAGGCAAAAAAAACTAGTGGCAACATAACTTATTTTGTACATCCCGATTTCTGTCACGTAACGGTTGAGCGGAGGTGGCGTCTCCGCCAACTTATTAGACCATTTCAAGAAAAAAAACTTCAGGCATTCCTGAATAACCCGGCCTGTTTGAAAGTTATTAATGGTAATCAGACCAAGTTCTTCACCTCTGAGATAAAAGCTAAGGAATATCTGGACACTCTCTAGGGCTGAAATTTAGTTTCCTCGCTTTTGGTTAATTAATGCTATCCCTCTGATATTTTTTTTTTTCTTTCTCGGTGGCTTCAAGCCCTGGAATATGACGAGGGGGATAAGTTAGTCTAAAATATGTTATTAAGGAGGGGTATAGATCTAATAGAGAGCACTGGCCTTTCACTGCACGTCCATCATTACAGACTCTTATGGAGTCTATTTGTCCTAGCAATGGGGGAGTGGGGGGGTGGGTGGGGGGAGGGAGGGCAAGGGGTTAGGGAATGGTTTGGGATTCAGGGGAGTGAAAATATATAAAAAATGCAACTGCAGGTATGGAAATAAAAATGGAAGCAGAGATAGAAATGGATTTCGTGAAATTATTATTGCCAAATCTGGTCATACAGTAAAAACTGATTGGTTAATAGATATAATGAAGTATGGCTAGCCTAAAATTATGCTCATGGAACATAGCGGGCCTCAATGATAAGGGGAAAAGGGATCGAATGTGGGGAGTGATCTCCCAAAATACGTTCGATATAATTTGTCTTCAAGAGACACACATCCCCTGGGCAGAAAGAAATATATTGAGGGTCCCGGGGTTTGACTTAATGGCAAGCACAACCCATACTACTAGAACAAGAGGAGTAGCTATCTTGGCAAAATCTTTTTTAGGACCGCCTACACGTAAGACAGCTGACCCCCTGGGCCGGTGGGTGATTGTCGAGCTTAAAGTAGGTATCACTATATGCTCTATTTATGCACCTAACCAGGATGATCCATCTTTTTTTTTCAATCTAGAATTGGAATTAGCATCCTGGCCTTCCACATTAATTTTTTGTGGAGATTTCAACATCTCTCTGATTCACCGAGACCTGATATGTAATCATAAGCAATTTAAATATGTGGGATACAAACCGAAGGTATACAGAGCCATATTACAATTAAAGGAAAGTCTAGGCTTAGTCGATGTGTGGGACATGAAACAACACCAAGATCCGGGATATACTTATTTTTCATATCCACATAATAAATATGTCCGCATTGATTATATCTGGACGACAAGTAGTTGGCTTAATGAGGTACAAATAAATAAACTTCCAAAAATCATCTCGGATCACAATCCCTTAGTGCTCATATTAAGGACTAATAATATTCTAAGACCTCGGTCAAGCTGGTCCTTCGATAGAAAATTATTAGTTGATAATGACTATATAGAATATATTAAAGTATGGGCACAAAGATTTATAGACGCTAATCGTTATAGTGCCCCACGGGATGTGGTCTGGGATTGTTTTAAAGCCTCAATCCGTGGTGAAACAATAAGCTATGTGGCCAGAAAGAGGAAGGAGCTGGTTAGAGCCAACGAATTATCTCTCCTAGAACTAGCTGGGAAGGAGGAGAAACACATCGCTATAATAATGCAAGGTGGTGATGGAGGGCAGATACTAAATGAAATGATGATTCTTAAAATGGAAATTAATAGTAGGCTAACCAAGAGAGCAGCAGAGATCTATCAATCCCATCGCAACAAGATATATGAGGCGGGTGAGATGATCGGTAAGCAATTAGCTCTCCGTACTAGACAAAAACAATCCCTAAACCTGATTACTAGTATTAAGGCAGACGGTCAAGACCACACAACATCTGAAGCCATTCTAGAAGCTTTTAAAAAATATTATCAGAAACTTTACCAAAATGGGGATACGCTGGACCCTTTAATAATCAAGGATGAATTTGCTAGGTGGGCAACTGAGCAGGCGGGTAACCCAGGACTAGAGGATGCTACCAGACAAGATCTAGAAAGAGACATAACCCTACTAGAGCTACAAACGGCCCTTGCAGAGCCCGCTCCAGGCAAGGCCGCAGGCCCAGATAAAATACCCCTGGAGCTATATAAAATTCTTGGTAATACTATAACACCGCTTCTTCTAGATCTATTTATAAGTATCCAGGTACGCGCCACCTCTCCTAGTTCTTGGAGGGAAACGAACATAGTTGTTTTTCCTAAAAAAGACAAACCACCCAATCTAGCTACATCGTACCGCCCAATTTCTCTCATAAATACTGACTCGAAACTCTATTCTAAGATTCTAGCTAATCGCCTCGGAGGGATCGTCGAGCGTCTGGTCTCCCCGTGGCAGCATGGCTTCATTCCGGGCAGGGGTACTACGGATCATATCCGCCGGGCTATCGCCTTGTTTGAGGCCATGGGTGTCTCGGGCGGCCGGATGTCGATGATCCTTCTGGATGCGGAGAAAGCCTTTGATAGGGTTTCATGGGCATTCCTATGGGCGGTACTCGAGCAAAACAAAATTGGGCCCCGTCTCATGAAATCCATCAAGGCTATGTATTTTATGCCAAGAGCTAGGGTTCTGGCAATGGGTCTTGAGTCTGGGTACTTTGATATATCTCGAGGCACTCGCCAGGGCTGCCCATGTTCTCCGATTCTCTTTGCCCTCTATATAAACCCCCTAATCTTGAAACTGTTAAAAACAGAGTCTATTAAACCTGTTACAATAGGCCCATTTGATACCAAAATCCTCGCTTATGCCGATGATGTGGCTATAATAACATCTCACCCTGCCGAGGCTTTATCGACTATTGAACAGATTACCCAGGGTTATGGTCGCCTCTCTGGATACTCTTTAAATAGAGATAAAACAATGGTTATCTGCACTCATAATACCCAATTTGTTGATTCAAGTAGAGTTGATAGTGCAATGTATTTAGGAGTTCCGATATCCTCAAAAATAGAGGAAATAATTAAAATTAATTATGATCCTCTCCTCCAAAAGATTAAGAACGATTTAAAAAGGATAGATGGCCTGCATCTATCAATTATCGGAAGAGGGAATTTTCTCAAAATGAATATATTACCCAGGGTCTTATATTTATTTCGTGCAATCCCGCTACTAGTTGACGATAAAATTATTAAAGCCATGGAATCCCAGATGGTCAGATTCATTTGGGGGTACGGGAAAATAAGGAGATCAATTCGCTTTCTCTCTCTACCAACTATGAGAGGCGGCCTCTCTGTTCCGAATTTGGGATTTTATTTGTGGGCCACCTTGATCCAACAGATGACCACGCTACTCTTTGTTAAAATACCAGAAGAAGAAATAGGGGGTAAATGTATACCATCAATCTATGAACTCCTCATAGGAGATAAGGCTAACGGTCTCCTAGTAAAACAGTTGGAACCCTCCTACTATAAGAAAACTAAGTTTAAGATCATAACTAGTGCCTGGGGTACCTGGAGGAAAATAGTGCGCCACCTTAATATACCTAAATATAATAGTATATTTCCCTGTGGCATTCTACAGCTCTACCATCACATATATATGATAGTATGGCTAGAAGATGGGAATACTTGGGAGTTCTAACATTAGGGGATTTCTTGCTACCAGGTAACACTAATAGATTTCAAGTGCTGCAAAGTAAATTTTCCATTCCGAATAATAATATATTTAAATTCATTCAGATTAATACAATCTTAAAACTAAGGAGTTTCGATTTCTCTCTGAGTAATATTCCCATATTTGAATGCATGGCCAAATCTACAACCAAGATTGGCACTGTTTATACAATCCTAATCGAAAACCAGCAGGATGATCTGGAAAATACCGAAAGGAGATGGTCATGCAATTTAAATAACTCCAATGTGGACATTGATATGTCCCTATATCTCTCAATGAAATTATTCGTCTCATCTAATCTGAAAGCTCAGTTATACAAAACTATATATGATCTCTACTTTACACCATCTAAGCTTTACTCTTGGGGGAAAAGGGTGAATTCAGAATGCCCGAGGTGTGGGAAAAGTGGGGCACATTTACTCCACATGCTCTATGAGTGTAATAAACTTGCTCCTCTAAGAGGTCTGATAGCTGACTTTTGGCAGGACGTGTTTGGGCACTCAATACCTGAATCCCCCACCCTATATATGCTGGGCTACGATAATACACTCGGGCATACAAAGAGAGAGGAAAGCTGTCTCTTTCTAGGGACAGCTATCTACAGGATAATTTTAACAGCCCGCTGGAAGGATACAGATCCCCAAACTTCCAGGTTTGGCTAGCTAGGCTATTGGCTATGTATAACCAGGAGAAAGCTATCTTTGCATGTAAAGGCAAAAAGGCGAGAGCCCTAGGTAATATGATCTGGGAACCGATAGAAACATGGAAGAATAATAATACAAATGTATGATTGTAATATGCTTAAGTTATATTTACATTAGTCCTATGGATTATCTGCTTGTTTTTCTCCTTAACTGTAGTTCTTATGCATATATTTTACTTTATATGTCCAATGTTTAACTTAAATTTCTCTCTCTGCAATTAACTATGTAAAGTAATTTTTGTAACACCTGCAATAAAAAAAAAAAAAAAGGAAACCAAGCACCCTGCCCTCAGGATTGATAGGGCCTGCCTTAGGGGTGACTGATAGGTTTAAATGTGTGTGCAGGGAGAGATATAGTGAACCTATATCTCAGTGAGGAGTGCTAACACTACCTCACCCAGGCTGCAGTAGCAGGCCTGTGGTGTCAGATTTAGTCGGCTTCCCAGGGGTGGCATAATACATGCTTCAGCCCCTGGTAGGCCTGTGAAGTACCTATGCCCTTGGTACCTAAGGTACCATATACTAGGGGCTCATAAGGTACCACAGTATCCAATCACTAGGTCACCTAATATGCACTTCAAGTTGTTTAGAGAGAACAGAGAGGCTGGGGCCCTGATTAGCAGGGTCCAAGCCAGACTAAAGCCAGAAACCTGTGAAAACATCAGAAAAATAGTGGGGGTAACATAAGAGGCAGATCCTACTCTCCTACACTTACCTGCTTTTGAATTTATCTTATACAACAGATATCTCCATATTTGCATATTTTAGCCGTTTTTCTTATACACATAACTATTTCATTGAATTTTCAATTACCTCTTCATGAAAGAAAACATTTCTTCGAGCAGGCCAGACATACAAGTGCAGCACTTTTTCCAATTGGCATGTGGAAATGAAAGTCATAGGTTGTTGTTGTTAAACAACAGAGAGAGCACTCAGTCAGAAACTATCTTCACAACCACCACCAATGAAGGGCTACCCCCACCAAGGGATCCACGGCCATCATCTGGGTTTTAGATGACATTATAAAATTAGTTGATCAAGTTGTCACTGGACCTTAGGGTATGATTGTACATAGTAGCTTAATTTACGCTGGTGATTAGATTAACCACACTTACAAATGCATTGGATGACTTACATGAAGGTGCTAGTGAAGAGCAATCGTAGTCATGGGTTGTTGGGTAAATGCAAACATGGGCATTTGCCATTACAAGTGCATGTTGGTAAAGCAAATGGGAGGTTTATATACGTGTTGACTACTTTATGATGATTTGTGCATCAATCTACTGTAATGCCTTTATGCTAACTGATTTACTGATCGATGGATACCTGGAAATGGACAAGCTATATTTGGATCCGATAATTGAATGATAACTTTTGCAATAATTTGTATTCTCATATTCCCTGGGTAAAGTGTTTGCTTGCAATTGTGCACTTTTTGACTATTGAACAAAGTCTAAATTGTAATTTATACCAAGAGAAATAAAAGACATAGGCTAACTTGATCTTTATAGCTTTTGGATACAACTTACAATTTAGCGGAGAGAGTACTCCTACAGAGCTGTAATGGGTTACCCAGTCTGCCGTCAAATTTTGAGTCAAGCGGACCACTAGATTTACACCAATGGAGAAAAATGTGCCCTAGTAACAGTGTGCAGATGGCTTTTTTTTTACTGTCCATTGCTGCCAGCACAGTAATAATACAGTGACAGCAAAAGAAAAAAAATGTCCCCCACACCACAGCAGTATTGGTGTTGCGACCATCAGTTTTTCCTTTTCCAAAAACCAACCCTCGCTTTGGAAGTTTGTTTTTGGAAAAGTAAATTGTTTTAAAAGTTTGTTGTAAGATTCCATCACCAAAGCTTTTAAATGGCTTTGTGTGAACCGGTCTGTTCGCGGGTCATGCAAACCAACAGAGTTCAATGCAGGCATGTTATAAAGTTCTCTACCATCCTAATTGCTTTACTTCATCCAACAAAATCTAAATTAAGCCTTTTGTTTTTAGGTCTCGCCTGACCCAGCGCATGCGCTGGTCTGGCGAGACTTATTGAGAGGGCTCCAAAAAGTGCTACCAGGCTAGCCTAGAGCTATAGTGCATGTGCGCGGGCGCGCGAGCCGCGCTTTACCGCGATTACTTTCGGTTTCGTGGCCGCGCGGCCGCTTTGATGTTTGATCGTGATCGCGATCACTTTCACTTTCGCTGCCGCTTTGCATAGCCAATAGGTCTCGCTTTTGGGACCTTATAAGTATTTAGTTATGCAACTGTTGCATGGCTAAACACTTATAAGGTCCCAAAGGCGAGACCTATTGTCTATGCCAATGCTTGTTTATTCTGTGTCACTCTGGATTTAATCATGCCAAATGTAATTCTAATGATGCACAAGAATGAGCAGACCAAAAGTTATCATTGTTAACTCTGTGCCGTTTTAATAAACGGTTATAGCTGTACCTCGCTATGGGGCCGATTCCGGCCGCAAAACGAACCGACATACTGACCGACACGGATCAGCGCCGTACGACCCGTGCAGTACGATGCAACGCAAGTGAATTACAACCGACACATACGGAATACAAGCCCTATGACCGAGCCATAGGGAAAATAGTGATCCGGACGGAAAACCAACGCGGTTTTCACCGACCGACACAAACCCGGAATGAACCCGACCGACCCGTACCCGCGATGTCGGATTGACGCAGTACGATGCAATGCGTGTAAAACCAGACCGACTCACACGGAGACCAAGCCGCACGACCGACACGCACAGACAACCGGGCACACAAGCAATAGAGACCGCCGCAACCGGCACGTACCAAACACGATAGGCAGCGTGAACGAGGCCCGAGAAGCCCGCACGAGACAACAGCAGCATCCGTTTCCGTCACATGAACGTCTCCTTCATGCCTACAAAACCCAAAGGAAAAAAATACAAAAAAAGGACCAAACAAGCAATGACAAAGCCAATAAATACCAAAGAAAAAAACATGGGACAAAGACACACCCACAACTCCAACTATATAAAGGACTACAATAACTACCATCATCCCTTGCAAACAGGAGACACAGCCAGCAGCAAACACCATTACACAGCAACCACAGACACACTCACAACTCACCCATCACACAACTCACACACCATCAGCACCTCATACAAAAGCACACACACATACACCCAGCAAAACCAACTCCAAACCACCCTCACTTGCACCCTCACACACACATCCCTCACCACCACCACCCATCACCATGCCCCCAAAGAAGAATCCAAAGTTCACAGATAGTGAGTTAGAAGTGCTGGTAGACGAGATCATCAGAGTAGAGCCACATTTGTTTGGTACATTGGTCCAAAGGACCCCATCTCACAGAAAACCAAGATGTGGCCGAGGATTGTGGACAAGGTGAACGCTCAAGCACCAGCAAGGCGCACAAAGGAAGATACCCAGAACAGGTGGTATGACGTGCGCTGGAGGGTCAAAAAACTCATCGAAAAAGATCACGCCCTGAGTTAGTGCACCGGTGGTGGCCCTCCTGCCAAACCAGTCTACTTCAGGACCTGGAAGGAGAAGGTGCGGGACATCCTACCACCAGAGAGCGTCCATGGCCTAACAGACATCCCAGAGCCTGGTGAGTACACAAACAACATACACAAGATTGTGTGGCAAGGGGACAGTGAAACCATGCACCGCAAGCAAAGCTACAGTAACCAATAAATAATCATACCAAGCTGTGTATGCCAGTCAGACAAACACAATACCTGCCATCTCATAGTGACTGGGAACTGTTTCATGGCATGCACCAACCAAAAAACAAATAGAGCAAGCCAGTGGCACAAAGCCAAATAGACCCTGCCAGACAGTTTGCCACCACAAACACACCACCTCACAGTGCAGCTGACTGTCAGGAAGGAATAGTGGGGATGCAGGTGAAGTGAGTGTATCCAAAAGCATGATGGGGTCTGTAGTCACAGATAATTCTCCCCCTCCTGATTGGCCCATCAAGATCTCTCTGAAACATGCCCACGTCACAGGGAGTGGAAAATGACTGACAAGATGGCTGACACTGAGTCCTGCTGTGGGGAGCACAAGGCCCTGCTAGGGGTTGTGTGCAAATCAGAAGCAGGACACCACTGACTGACATCCTGAAAGACAACTTGCACGCCCTACAATGGAAGCACGTTTCATGATGGGAAGGAGGACTGACAGCCCTGAACATACTTACCAGCATGTGGAGACAACCCCCTTAACACAAACTCCACACAACTCAACGGATACAATGTATTGACACACACCTCATTGAAATATCAGCAAAAGATACCCCGTACTGGGTGCTGCTGTGTGAAGCACAGGGGGTCACTTTGGACTTGTAGCCAAACAAACACCAGGATTTCACAGTCAGCCATCTTGCCATTGCAGTCACACCCCCTCACAGGGAAGCAGAGTCAAGAGGGAGGAAGTATGGGCATGCTGGAAAGGGGTTGGGGCCAAGAGTATGATGGGAGTCGCAGTCACAGACAATCTACACCCACCCACATGGCCCAGCAAGATCAAACTGAACCATACTCGCCTCACAGGGAGTGGGAAGGGACTGCCAAGACGTCTGACACTGGGCTCTGTCGTGGGGAGCAGAAGGCCATGCTGGGAAATGGCCAACAACAATATCAAACACTGTCCGTGACAAGCAGGGAAAAAGCAGTTTACAGGCAGGCATCTGTTCGAAAAGAAGAAAATGTCTTGTTTGTTAACCATCGATGCATGTAGAAACATAACTCACATTGTGTGTCTCTTCCAAACACAGGTGGTGCTAGACACCCAGCACCAAATGATGAGGATACCCTGTCCCAGACTCTGGCGGACACTGAGCTCTCTGGTCTGACTCTCTCTTTGTCCTCTTCGGATAACGACGACCAACCTGGACCCTCCAGTGTGAGCCATCATGCAGCACCAGCAGCATCAACATCTGCACCACCTGTACCCACGCCTCCAGCATCTGGACACCGACAGGGCACCCCCGCCAACACGGACAGACCAAGGCCAATCAACACCCACAGTACAGGGACACAAGACCCCCCGGAAGCTAGAGCAAACACCACGAGCAACACCACCCAAGGGGTCCCAGTGTCACCTGTGCATCCTGCCGCTGGTCCTGCCCGTGTGGATAGGGGTGCTGGGAGGGGTGGGAGGCACAGGGTGCGCCTTGCAGAGGGGTCTGGACTGCATGATGACTCCCACCTGGCACACATCTTAGATGCGTACCAGGATAGCACCGGAGGATTTGGCCAGGTAGTGGGGATCCTCAAGGACATGCAACACGAGCAGGTCGCCCACCATGCCCATATGGAGGCCAAGTGGGATGACATTACTGAGGTGCATCGGGACATACTCCAATGCCTCTGCCAGATCAACACCAACCTGTCCACACCCCCCTGTGTGGCCACAACATCTGTCGCAACACCATCTGCCAGTGCCACACGGAGGGAGGAGACTCTGGCGGAGAGTCCCCTGCACCGCAGAGGCCTGCACATGAGGATCCCCCCCGGAAGAAGAGGGGTCGTCCGAAGAAGGACATGTGAGAGGCAGATGACCCAGCACATCCCCCAGGGCCTCTAAACCTGTTCTGGACAATGCCCTTTGTGCGAAACCCGTTCACCTTGTCCAATCGCACGCAACTCGCCCACATGACATGGAGGGTTCATGTTGGGCCAATGTAGCAGATGACTGTGGACTTTACTCTGGAAATTTCATCTACCAGCACTTCCAACTCCAATGTGAACTTTGGATTCCCAAACCAATGTACAGCACCCACCATCCTGTGCACTTCCCTCACACATGTTTGTAAATAAACTCACCAGTACACCATACTTGCCTCTGTTTTGATTCCAACTTGTCATGTTCAGGGAGATGTCGATCTGCTACACAACACAGTGCATGCCAAATACTGCAACAATGTGACCAACGTAAGGTGAGTCATGGTGATGTGACACATGTGAGGGAGACATACCACTATGGCAACACGACACATACTCACCATGGCCATGTTACTCATCACACACAATGATGTTGACCTGAAACGCATTGGCATGCACAGATACAACACCAACCCCAGTCAGTGGTAACAAGTCCACAGGTGAGGTAAGCAGATGTCACTCAGATGTGGGAAGACAGACAACACACATAAGAAAGCGTAGCACAGGTTCATTACACATCAGCAACACGTTTATTCCACAACAGTTGCACGGTAATTCTACGTAACAGTGGACACACGCTCACAATGTGTTGGAGAATGGAAGTCCAGGGATGTGTGGTAAATCAGTTGATGAGAATTGTCAACTTCCACACTGGTGTTGGCTTCTGGGTGTTGGGGGTCAGTGTTGACCAAACAACAGGCAAAGTACCCTGGGAAGGACAGACACAAGACACAGTCAAAAGCAGAGAAGAACAGGAGAGAACTGCAATACCCATGCACAAAACATGTTGCAAGACACCTACACAAACACTAGTTAGCAGTACTACCCTATTGTGGAGTGCACACCACCTGAATGGATACATCATAGCACGCATCCAGTCAAGTGGCACACAGACACAGTCAGACAGAAACAGAGCTGGCACAAAACATTCCAGGCTACCTCCATACATTCACATAACAACCCGGGAAACTCACATTCAGGTGAAGAAGTTGTTGATGAGCTGTGAGCAGAAGTCACCCTCATCCTCATCATCACTGGCATCTTGGCCCAGGTCGGGATCCTCCACAGGTGCCGGAGGTTGGTCATCGTCATCCTGGATGAGAGGCACCTCCTTCCACACTACCATGTTGTGTAGCATGCAGCAGACAAGGATTATTTTGCACACCTTTGCAGGCTCATATGGGAGGGCCCCTCCGGTCTTGTCCAGGCAGCGAAAGCGGCTTTTCAGGAGGCCGAATGTCCGCTCAATCACCCTCCTGCTCTGACCATGTGCCTCGTTGTAGCGCAGCTCGGCTGGTGTCACAGGGTTCCTGAGGGGTGTCAGCAACCACGGCATGTTGGGGTATCCGGAGTCACCTACACACACAAAAATGAACAAGTAGCTGAGTTTTGTAGGAGTGCGGAATACAACATTGACAAAAACACACAATGAGAAACAGTCAGTACACACCGACAAGCCAGGCATGCTGAGCTGGCATCTGGACATCAGCATTGCAATGCGACTACTCCTCATAATGTAGGCATCGTGCACAGAACCAGGGAACCGTGCACACACATGTGTGATCAACATGTCAGCAAGACATACCACCAGAGCATTAATCGAATGGTAGTGCTTCCTGTTATGGTATGCCTGCTCATGTGCCTGTGGTGGTATCAGGGCAACATGTGTCCCATCAATAGATCCAATGACGTTCGGCATCCTCCCCAGTGTATAAAAGGCATCCTTTATTTCAGGGAGTTCAGCTGGGCTCAGGAACTTGATATACAGGTCTAGGAAATGCAACATCCCCTCCAAGACATCGCGTAGCACCCGACTAAACATCGTTTGCGACATCCCACCAGCAGTAGCCACAGTGTACTAGAAGGTACCAGTAGCAAAGAAGTGCAGGGCTGCCATCACCTTCACCTCTGGGGTCAGTGCTGTAGGGTATGTCCGGCCAGGTAGCAGATGTGGCGCCAACTGCTCTGCCAACTCCTCAATCAGTGGCCTGGTGAAGCGGTACCGTCTGATGCAGTCGCGTTCCTGCATGGTTGCAAGGTCTGGGAACGGGCGATGGTAAGCTGGTGCCCTGCAGTACAGAGATGCACAAAGGAAGATTGTCAGTTCAGCCACCCATGTGGCCATGACCACGATCAATATCACATGCTAGATCATGACATTATACAATGTACTGAGGTGTGTGCTGTTGGGCATGGACACATATGTCACCTACATGACCACCACCTCACATCTCAATTCCACATGTCCACATGAGTCCCATGTAGTGCAATGGCCAATCATCTGGCTGTGTCACCCAACCTATGTACTGCTGCAACGTTCCAAACACACACCACAGTGACAAGTGAGACCTCATGTCTCCCAGGCATCACAGATCTTTGCCATGCAGAAATCCAGGGTCCTTGTATCACCACATCGACACCGCAATGGAAATGGCGTATCACGTACACACCACAAGGCAAGCGTAAGTCCCACAGGTAGTGGCCACTGTTGTTCCTGCCGGCCCTGCATGTACGTCTCTTAGACACACACCCCATCAAGGGTGATGCATATACCACATGGGTGTGGAGACTGTCACCCATTGGGCACATTTGATCAGACACATCTGAGACACAACATGCACACAGACTGTGGGTGCTCATCAGTATTGTGGCTACAGGTCTCACTGTGTCATACATGCCATCACCCCCAGGACTCAGGGTGTATGTGACATGTCCTAAACATATCCAACCTGACACTGTGTCTGTGACTCATGCCCATTACTGTACAATTGCACATCACAGTGGTAATGTGCACAACACACAAAGGATTCTGCCCCATGTACACGTGCACAGCCTGGGAGTGGCTGCACAAAGTGCCAGCCAAAAAACCATATGTGCCCCCCCAAACACCAAGGGAATGCAGCCTTACACGCCATGGGACACTGTATGGCCAATGCTGTAGTGTGGTAGGTGTGCACAGGTGTCCCTGGCCAGTAAATGTGTGTTGCATCCGTATAATAGTCACACCAATGAGGTCCGACGCGGGTGACAATGCGTACGCATTGCACGGTTCATGACCGAGCCGTGTGTACACTTTGTCATTGAATGTAAAGAGGTCCGACATGGGTGACAATGCGTACGCATTGCATGGTTCATGACCGAGCCGTGCGTACGCTTTGTCATTGAGTGCAATGAGGTCCGACGCGGGTGACAATGCGTACGCATTGCACGGTTCATGACCGAGCCGTGCGTACGCTTTGTCATTGAATCGTATGGAGACGGGTGTATGTGTATATTCAAAATACGCGTTGTACAGTCAGTTGAACGAGCCGGGTGCACCCATTGGCTCCGGACTGTCATGGAGACGGATGCGGATTCAAAACTTGTACGAGTTGTGCACTGGAAATTTAGTTGGATGCCTACAACAATGTTGCAATTTCAAGTGTTCCATGAAGGTGAAGATTTGAACGATGCGGAAGGCGTGTACGAGTCGTACATTTAAATGGATTGGCCAGATTCATAGAATGCAACCGTGTTGGACCTATCACTTGGGACACATGGCACAGAGTCTGCCTCTGCAGCATAGATATAAGGCGACTGGCCCCCAGGGAGCTCACTTGCCTGCACTACATGCTACTGGACCACATCCCTGCTACCACTGCTGCTGTCTCTGCATCCTCTGGCTCCTGCTATGGCACGTACTCTGGAGAGGGCCCCAGCCTTCACTTAGGAGGAGAACCAGGCCCTGCTGGACGGGCTCCTTCCACAGTACAGCAAGCTTTATGGGAAACCAGGGGAGCCGGTGAGTGTGCAGTCCACTGCCTTCCTAATTATGCATGTTGTCTGACTAGCAGCACTGGCAGTGTGTACACCAGTGGCAAGCATTCTCACTGACTACTTTCATCCCCCAAAGTGTGTAGGTACATGTAATGAATAGGTTTCCTGCTGCTAAAGTGCATTAGTGCAAGCTTAAACTATCCAAGCAATGTTAACATGTCAGACATGCAGGTGATTTGTCCTTCCCCATGGTTGCACTACCTGTGTAATTCATTTCCCTTTGTGATGATGAGATGTATATCCAAATTTGTGCTGCACAAATCTGGGGCATGTGTGTGAATGTACTTTTCACTTTGTCATCCTCACAGGTTGATGCCCACCAGAAGCAGAAGATCTGGCTGACCATCGCCCGGGCTGTTCGTTCGGTGGGGGTCTACAAGCGACGGATCCGCAACTGCCAGAAGAGGTGGCAGGACTTTCGGGCTGGACCCGGAGATAACATTTATGCGTTCCTGTATTCGGGGGCCAGAGTGTTTCAAAAGTAAGCGGGAGAGGAGACTTAGTAGTTACAGAGAGCATGTTGTGTAAGATTATAATTGAGGTTACTGAGGATATAATTTTGGTTTTTCAATTTGCAGATCCCCGTACTACAGGGATTTGTGGAGGAAGTATTTGGTTGTTCGTGATATATTGACACAGAAAACTTGGGTAATAGGATTGTGGCCCTTCACTATTAATACGGAGCAAGGACGTAAATCATATCCTGGGCCACATAGGAAGAGCAATTCAGGTAAGACGTATTCTTGTTATGTGATAGTTAAAAAGGATGAGCATCGAGAACTATGAAGGTAATAGTAGTAGATTAAGTTTACATAGACTTTTGAATTTTTGTTTTAGGTTCGTGTCAACGATTTCGTATGGTGGTACTTGAATAGGAGTTAGCACTAAAGATGACATTATAGGCGTTAGGGTACGTTAATGAGGTAATAATTACGTCGATAAGATCAGCCTATGCCTCATGTGCTCCGTAGTGAATAATACTAGGCCTGGGCGAAGCACTACGCTACGCTCGCGTAGTTTGCGAAGTTCGCGCTACTTCGCACTACGCGAACTGCACGTAGCACAGTGCGAACACGCGTAGCGTAGTGTTGCGTAGTGCTGCGGTCATTTTTTGCTTGCTTGCGGTCCTCAACGTCAAGTTGGCGACCGCGAGCAAGCAAAATGACATCCCGGCGAGACTTTTTCCTTGTTCGCGATCGCGAGCATGGAAAATAAACCTCCCGGCGAGATTCCCAACGCGAGGAGGTCAGGTTTCTCATTGCGAGGGGTTGCGTATGCTCGCGACCGCTCGCGATGAGAAACTACCAGTTCGCGTTGAGAAAGCTGCCGCTCGAGTAAAAATCTACTCGAGCAGCAGCAAACTACAGCTCGCACTGTGCAAGATGCCATTTTCAATGATTGCACAGTGCCGGTTGCTTGTCCGCACTGTGCAATCATTGAAAACAACATCTTGCACAGTGCGAACATGTTACTACGCAGTTCGCGAAGTGCTACGCGTAGCTCGCGTAGTGCGAACTTCACTTTGCGTAGCTTCGCGAAGTGCTACTTCGCGAACTACGCCCACCCTTAAATAATACTATTCCACTTGGTTCTATTGTTTTAGGTGATAAATACAAGAAGCAAGGTACAGAACTTTCATTCAGGGTCTCATTTTAGAGCATGCGCCTCACTGATGGTGATGGTTGTCATAGTTGGGTGTATTTAATGTAAACACTTTATGTGTCGGATATGTTGGTGAGACTTATTTTGTGGTAATTTTGACAATGAGTTTGTATTAACATGTTGAACACAGGACACAATAGGTCCTATGTTGTAAAGCATGATTATTTCCTTTTGCACGTGCAGTAATTGTGGGCTTATTTAAATTGAATAAGTAGTGTTTGAACCCCAAATATATTATTTTGTTACTTCCAGCCCTGAGGAAGTCGTATTGGTTAATCCCTTATCGACGAAACGCGTTGGGGAGTGGAAGAATGTTTGGAAAATAAGAATTTTGAAGATCCTACTTGAAATGAAGAAGAGAAGCCCACACTAATCGTTCCTTTTTGGTATTATCAGGATATTGTAATTATTTAATTTTACGTGTGCTTCAGCGTAAGAAAATACTGGACCCGGAGGATAGCTAGAGTCCAGCTGAAACTGTCACCTCCACGCAGGAGGGGCGGACACCGGACCCTGACTCCCCACATGCTCCTGGTACTGGTGGTGGTCTTCCCGGACCTGGATAGGCAGCTGAAGGCCAGACAGCAGCAGGAAGGGGGTAAGTCCATGCCTGATCTGTGTACTATGTCTGACATACTAATAGCAGTCTTTTGGCCTGCTCACACTTCCACATTACGTAGGTCTTGTAGTCCAATACTCATGTCCCTCAATTGTGTGATGCACCCTCCTGATCTGTTCCACAGGTGTGGCCCCTACAGTCTGTTGCTTGTGTCACTAGGGCACTGTGTCCCTGCAGTCAGCTATGCTTCAGCTACCGGTCAGCATCTGTTCCCATGACTCTGTTGTGTGTTTCATGGGTGGGTCAATTGTTTACACAATGCCTGAGATCTGACATGTGATATGTGTGTGCCCTTGAGATGTGTTCCAATTGCTGGTCTGACTCGCAACATGTGGCTGGGGTATTCCACACAAACTCATGCAGCAGGGGACTCCAATTTTTGGGCTTCAGGAGTATGTATATCAAGTATGTCACACTTGCTTAGCCACCTGACTACTGTCCAATGCCAAACACTGTTTCACGTAGACCTTGCCAGTCATGCCTCCTTAAGGGCATTTAGAAACACTCTGTAATCCCACTCCTGTGTATGAAATTGCAGTTGTGCTTAGTGACATGTGCCCTCAGGTGTCTGCCTCTATGTCATTAGGGTGTGGCTTGTTGTTACGTACAACTGGGGTGTCCATAATTCAGAGGGTCAGCATGACATCTGAGATGTGACTGTGAGAGACAAGACCTGTGTGACATATAGGTGTGTGATCATCTGACAGCACACAATGGTGTATGCAACTGTGTCCTTCAGGCAGCTGGGTTTAAACATGCATGGCAGACTGTGACGTGTTAATGTACACGGATTTGTGTTTCCAGAGACTCATATGTATGATTTGCATGATGTGGGGTCTTCTGGCTCCTAGGTATGTTGCTTGCATGGGAAGGGCAAGTGCGCCAGTCGTTTGCAGAGTTAGCTTTACCCCTGAGCTAGGATTGTGAGTCAGTGCATATTATTGTTGTCTGGATGCCCTGTCCCAGTGACAGGAGACAGTGTTGACTGACTTTCAGGGCATCCCAGTGCCATGGCATTTAACTTGCTATGCGTGATCCTGCATTGTGTTCAAGTGTGCACCATGCACACCATTGTGGCATTGCCCATCAGGACATGAGAACATCATAGTGTGTGTTGCTGGCATGCATCACAAGCATGTGAAATGAGTCTCTGCCCATCCCTTCATCCGGACACCCTTTACTGATTCAGTAGCAAGAGATGTGCTGTGTGTATAGTGACATACTCCTACATGTTCACTTGCATGTACAACTAATGTGTGGGTGGTGCATGTTGGCACATTGGGGTGTTAGCATCCAACATGCAACAGACATATGTGTGAAAGTCAAGGAGGGATATGTGTGCCATGGTTGATGTTGAGAATGACAATTGTCTTATTCTAAACAGTGTTGGCACTTTGAGCTGTGTTCAGCTGATGATGCCAGAGCTTGCCCAGTGATGTGATGTACTCACTGTGGTATGTGCAGTCGGTGCAGGTGACTGATGTTGTTCTCTGACTTCCTATTCCTATCCAGATACATCCACGGCCACAGGAGGGGACAGCTCCACAGACCAGGAGGAGCCACAGAGCCTTACAGGGACAGAAGGAGAGGAGTCGGGTGGACCCAGTGGCACGGATGGCGAGTGGAGCCACACAGAGGAGTCGTCAGCACCATCCCCCCAGCTGAGGCCCACAGCAGCTCTGAGGATGATTCCCTTGTGGAGGTGGGTGTCAGCAGCCACCAAACCCCAGCTAGTGAGGCTGTCCCCGCCACCACCACCCTCCCATCGGCTTCCATTCCAGAGGTCCCTGTGGGCTCCCGTGTTCGTGAGCATGTCTCCTTCGTGCCCAGCACCACACCCCCTGCCCCTGTGTCCCTGCTGCCCTGAGTGAGGAGTCTGTGGACTTACTTCAACAGATCCATGTAGGGCAGACGTCAATGCTGAAGGTCCTCCATGCACACACAGGTCTGTTGACACAACTGGTGTCATTCATGGAGGGCATTTCCTCGGGCATGTCTGCCCTACAGAGGACCAATCAGTCCGTGGCCTCCTCCCTGACGGCAGCAGTGTCCCTCCTCCAACAGTCCTGCACCCCTCAAACCCCTGCACCATCCACGATTCCTAGCAGCCTACCTGTCCCAAGCACAGAAACACCCAAACAAAGGTCTAGACGTGTACACAAGCAAGCGCAGGGGACTGATGACACACTCACAGGGGCTGGTTTGTAGGCACACACACAGTCATCCACAACCACTCCACAGTCCTCCGAGACCTCTCCCTCCCAGCCCCCTTCTCTTGCATCACCAGCAACCCCATCTTCCCAGAAGCTCTTCCTCTGTGACCGGCCTCTTTCACACCGACCCAGCAGATCCTGATTACAAGGGGAAGAGTAAGTCCCCACACACAGAGGGGAGTGCCCCTCACACCCAGACACCCTCCCCCAGGTGCAGTCAGACAGAGACCCCCACCCGCAAGTCCTCCCGGCGCAAGACGAGCAAGACCCCCCCGCCACCACACAGCTCCAAGGCAAAGTCTCCATCCTCCAACCCCCAGGCTACCACTCCAGAGGTTCCCCCACCCCTCACTGCCCCAGGTTCCCCCACCCACAGATACACCATCCCCAAAATTCTAAGGCAATTCCCCCCTAGCACTTGCTCCTCCACACCTGGTCAGATGGTTGGTGCCACTGATGTGGGGGCCGTGTCCCCCCTGCCCTGCCGACCTCACCTGCCCCCCATTCCGCTCGCATGGATGTAGGCACTGCATTGGAGTCCACGACCACCCCGTCTGACTTGGGCACTGCAGTGGTGACCCTATCCACTCCATCTGACCTGCCCACTTGAGTTGTGCCAGCACCCACCCCATCTTACTTGTGCCCCACAGTTGTGACAGCACCCGCCACGTCAGTTAGCTCCACTGCAGTTGCAAGTGTCTCACCTGCATCCACCACCTCTTCACTGCCTCCTTCTGCTGCTCTCTGATCCTGTCCCTGCGGTGCCTGGCCTGCCCCCATGTATGCCCCTCCGAGGGGATGACCCCTGTCTTTAGCAATGCAGGCAAGCAAGGTGTGACAGTTGTCACTCTACTTCACTCCTTGGCATTTGGATATGGACTGGCCATTGGCCTTTTGTTTGAACAGACGTTTAACTTTTAATATGCTGAATAAAGCTTTTTTCTTTATCCCTGTGAACTTGATTTAGCTGTACATTATGTTGATGATGTTTAACATGCCCTTACACCTGTGATGCTTGGTTTCCAATGTTGAATACTGATGTGTCGCTGTGAGGTACTCCCTGTGGTCCATGAGATATGTATCCTATTCTGGTGGGTATCCATGTCATCCTTTGCAGCTACCTGGGTGTGTCAGGATCAACTATTTGTGGACATCTCTGTGAACATTTCATTCGCATGGTCACATCTGTGGCTTGCACCCCTGCACATATGATGTGCTTCCCATTGTCCAATTTGTCACTTCCACAGACTTTGTGCTCATCAACACTGGACCTACAGGTGTAGGCATCATTGGTATCGGAGTAACTGGGTCCTCTGTGCAACTTGCTAGACATATGTTTTGGGTATGTGCAGATGACTTAGGGGAGACTCACGTACCCAGGCTGTTGTGACCAGAGCCTTCATTGTATGTTAACTGATGGCTGACTGACCAAGTGTTCTGCAGACATGAGTGAGACGTGCGGGGAATATGTTTGGCACAGCTGGGCTTCCACAGGAGTTGGGTCCCCTCAAGTAAGTGTGTTGTCCAGTGACATGGCCTGGGCCCATGGTGTGTGTTGTATGAGCATGTGTGTGTGTCCACATCCCTGTTCATACACAGAAAGTGTTCCCTTGATATGTTCCTGTAGTTGATGCTTGCTGAGTGGTACTGGGTTCATCCCACTACTTTTCCAATGGGCTACCAGATGTGTGGGTGCATGACACACTACTGTTAATTGGTGTATCATCATTGGGATTTGTCAGTTCTGAGTGGTGATGGTGTTGTCAGACACAGATGGGACACAGTCAGTGTTCCCCTAAGCACCAGTTTATTTGCTAAATCATGTAGTTGTCCCTAGGTGGTACCTTTCAGTGATTGAGACATTTGTATGTGTGTGTGACTGCTCCCACTTGTCGGGTTCATGGCTGCGATGCTGGCAGGTGTCAGCATGTGTGCCTTGTGGTTCTCCTTGGCTTCTGCATTGTCCTGGGACTGTGGCAGGGATTCTGAAGGTTACGTGAGCTTTGAGGTCATGGCCATGTACCGCATACTGTGCAGTATGTTTGTCATTCCCCAGGGTTGTAAACAGTCCTTGTGTGATGTGTCTGTGCACCTTAGTTCCTCCCAACATTCCTGTGTTTGTCATGGGTGCATGTGCAATGTCACCTGTCCATGTGGGCTTCACAAATACACATTGTTGCAGTTCAGGGTGTGTGGTGTTGAGGGTGGACTGATGTAAATGTTTGCATGGATGGTCCCCTAACTCCCGTTTGTCCATGGATGAGGGGACATGCTGAGTGATTTGTGTTTGTGTATGTGTGATGTACGTTTGTGGCACAGGACACATGTCTTGTTTTCCCAGTTTGTACGACATCTGCCTTTTTCATCACAGTGGAGGTGTCATGCATGCTTGTGTCACTCCAATGTCCGGTCCCTGGGGGTAGTGGTGCTGTGTGTCAGTCTCTTGCTGTATTCGTTTGTGTTCATTCTAGCTTGTGTCACATGTGTCCGTTGTGCTCCCTCTCATCTCCCAATGCCTGATTGCCCAATGAGGGCATCCCAAAGATGGTTTACTTTTGTGGGGCACTGTGTCCACATCTGTGTCACTGTGGTTCAGCCCCCCCTCATGTGTTGTGTAGTTGCCTGGGGATACTGTGACACACACACACACATGCTGTGTCAGATGTGCAGTATGAGGTTGCCTGTTTGGGTTTGTGCGTCTGCACCAGTGCATTGGTATTGCTATTGTGGGCCTTTGTCTGGATGGTGTTTCTGTTTTTTTGCCTGCTGTCCCTGTGAGTCATATCACATCATTGTGCACATTCTTCCTGGTTGTTAGGTGCCATTGCTGGCATGGAATGTGTGTTTGTGAGCTGACACCTACAGTCTACACATGTTGTTTTGGTTAGTCTGTCTATTTTCGAGATGTGTGCATGCTTTGTAATGGTCACTTCTGCTCTTGTGTCATTGTACACTGTATGCATTGTCAGCCCCCATGTGTGGTGCTTGTCTGCACATGGCCGAGAGTGTGTTATGTTTTCATAGCACTGTTAGCCTCACCACATCTCTGTGGAAATGGGACACAGCCACTAGTTTGCCCCAGAAGTATTTAATGTGTTGGGAGCAGGGATCATACATGCTGTTTGTTATTTGAAGCTTTGACCATGATGACACTTACCCTTTGGTCACTGTGATGAGAGGGGGTTTAGTCCCCATCACCACAATGCTCAACATCTGCTGCATTTTGGAAGCCCACACTTAACTTCTGTTCTACACAGTGAGGGGGTGTCCTTTTTACATTGCCACAGTGCTATGGTGATGCTTACCTTGTGTATGTCACACTCATGTGTTGGTCACACATGTGCTGTTAGTAACATTGTATGTTCGAAGTCATAATCACTGTTGTGGACATTTGTCACAGACTACACACTGTTGTCATGATGTTAGGGGGGATGTATTTTGCTGACATACCTGATGTTGGAGTATGCTGGATGTGTTGCGCATCACCCATCCTATGGCTGGGGGTGGCAGTAGTGATGAGCAACATAAGCCCTATGGCTGGGGGTGGCAGTAGTGATGGGCAACAGGTCCCCTATGGGTGTGGGTGGCAGGGGTGATGGGCAACATAGTCCCTATGGGTGGGGGTGGCGGTAGTGATGGGCAACAGGTCCCCTATGGGTGTGGGTGGCAGGGGTGATGGGCAACATAGTCCCTATGGGTGCTGGTGGCAGTAGTGGTGGGCAACAGGTCCCCTATGGGTAGAGGTAGCAGTAGTGATGGGCAACAGGTCCCCTATGGGTGTGGGTGGCAGGGGTGATGGGCAACGTAAGCCCTATGGCTGGGGGTGGCAGTAGTGATGGGCAACAGGTCCCCTATGGGTGGGGGTGGCAGTAGTGATGGGCAACATAGTCCCTATGGGTGGGGGTGGCAGTAGTGATGGGCAACAGATCACCTATAGGTGGGGGTGGCAGTAGTGATGGGCAACAGGTCCCCTATGGGTGTGGGTGGCAGGAGTGATGGGCAACATAAGCCCTATGGGTGGGGGTGGCAGTAGTGATGGGCAGCAGGTCCCCTATGGGTGGGGATGGCAGTAGTGATGGGCAACAGGTCCCCTATGGGTGTGGGTGGCAGGGGTGATGGGCAACATAAGCCCTATGGGTGGAGGTGGCAGTAGTGATGGGCAACAGGTACCCTATGGGTGGGGGTGGCAGTAGTGATGGGCAACAGGTCCCCTATGGGTGGGGGTGGCAGTAGTGATGGGCAACATAGTCCCTATGGGTGGGGGTGGCAGTAGTGATGGGCAACAGATCACCTATGGGTGGGGGTGGCAGTAGTGATGGGCAACAGGTCCCCTATGGATGTGGGTGGCAGGGGTGATGGGCAACATAAGCCCTATGGGTGGGGGTGGCAGTAGTGATGGGCAACAGGTCCCCTATGGGTGGGGATGGCAGTAGTGATGGGCAACAGGTCCCCTATGGGTCTGGGTGGCAGGGGTGATGGGCAACATAAGCCCTATGGGTGGGGGTGGCAGTAGTGATGGGCAACAGGTACCCTATGGGTAGGGGTGGCAGTAGTGATGGGCAACAGGTCCCCTATGGGTGTGGGTGGCAGTAGTGATGGGCAACATAAGCCCCATGGGTGGGGATGGCAGTAGTGATGGGCAACAGTTCCCCTATGGGTGGGGGTGGCAGTAGTGATGGCAACATAGTCCCTATGGGTGGGGGTGGCAGTAGTGATGGGCAACATAGTCCCTATGGGTGGGGGTGGCAGTAGTGATGTGCAACAGGTCCCCTATGGGTAGGGGTGGCAGTAGTGATGGGCAACAGGTCCCCTATGGGTGTGGGTGGCAGGGGTGATGGGCAACATAAACCCTATGGCTGGGGGTGGCAGTAGTGATGGGCAACAGGTCCCCTATGGGTGTGGGTGGCAGTAGTGATGGACAACATAAGCCCTATGGGTGGGGGTGGCAGTAGTGATGGGCAACAGTTTCCCTATGGGTGGGGGTGGCAGTAGTGATGGGCAACATAGTCCCTATAGGTGGGGCTGGCAGTAGTGATGGGCAACAGGTCCCCTATGGGTGGGGGTGGCAGTAATGATGGGCAACATAGTCCCTATGGGTGGGGGTGGCAGTAGTGATGGGCAACAGGTCCCCTATGGGTGGGGGTGGCAGTAGTGATGGGCAACAGGTCCCCTATGGGTGTGGGTGGCAGTAGTGATGGGCAACATAAGCCCTATGGGTGGGGGTGGCAGTAGTGATGGGCAACAGGTCCCCTATGGGTGGGGGTGGCAGTAGTGATGGGCAACATAGTCCCTATGGGTGGGGGTGGCAATAGTGATGGGCACCAGGTCCCCTATGGGTGGGGGTGGCAGTAATGATGGGCTACAGGTCCCCTATGGGTGTGGGTGGCAGGGGTGATGGGAAACATAAGCCCTATGGCTGGGGGTGGCAGTAATGATGGGCAACATAAGCCCTATGGGTGGGGGTGTTAGTGGTGCTGGCCATGCAACCCTTATGGTGGGCTGTTGTTAGTGGCCAGAGTGTGTGTGTGCCATTTTGTGGGTACGTGTCGTTTGTTTATGTGGTAGGTGTCTGACTTACCGCCTGCGCCGTCGGTTCCTGAGCCAGTCATAGATGTAGAGTACTGGTATGACCTGCGCAATGGGATTCATGATGTGTTTGTGTCATACACGCTGCTTGTTGCTCCGTCTCGTACCCGCTGCAAGCTGGCCCGTCTCGTAGCCATGTATTGAGTTGTAGCGCAAATCGTAGCTGATATGCTTGTTTTCCGGTTTCTGTGACGTCCCGTACGTGGCGAGCCGTCCGGCGCGTAGGAAGTGCGCATCATACTTGTCATGCCGGAAACTGCTAAGGATACTGCTTCCGGGCGACTTGGTTCAGCGTTAGGACTTACGGCTCGGACGGAGAATGGAGCTTGAATCACAGCCTACGTGTCGGTCATGTTTTTGGCAGTTATGTGCATCGTACTTACTCTACAGCAGGGGTCTCCAACCTTTTCTGTAGTGAGAGCTACTTCTGATGAGTGAAAATCATTGTGAGCTACTAAATGCAAAGCAACTCGCGCATTTTTACGAGAGACACCCCCATACCCAGCTTCATTGACTTTAAGCCTGATTTATTCAAAGACAACACTGTGATTTGAACATGCACTGCAGTGAACTGATTCCCCGTGGAGAGCAAAATGAAAAAAAATCAGTTCAGCAATTATTGATCGCCACTTGAAAAGAAAAAACAATTTTTTTTTTAACAAGTGGCTGTTTTCTTTCCATTACATGATCTGACAAATTCTGTGTTGGTACCCAAAATATGTGGATCTTTTAAAAAACATAAAGGGTGGCAGAATATGAAGCTAACCTATGATGGCTGCATGAAAGCAGTGCTCAACCAAACAGTTTGTACACACTGTGAGGTGCACAGCAGATTCCTTGTGATCGAAACTTGCTGCTAGTGGTGCCTGGGGATTGTGATCTGGTGATTCTGCATTTGCTGAGAGTGCTGCTTGGTGACTTGGCAGTGCATGGTATCAGAGGCCTCACAGCAACTGGGGCTGTTGGTGAGGCTGTACATGTGTCTCTTTTGCGGAGTCGCCCAAACCTGCTGCTGGCGCCCCAACAGCCCCTCAGCTCCACAGATGAAAGTGCCTACCTGACACAGCACATGGCTGTGCCTTTGAGATTCAAGTGAGTTCAGGGAGAAGAGCTGCTCCACTGCCAGTCACGTACTGGACCTGGATGCCACGGCCGACAAATCATTGCAAGGGCCTCATATTTGCATGCCAGATGAAGCCTTTCAGACAATTAAAGGAGCCTGATACCCAATGATATATTTATCAATCACATATCACTGGGGTCACATTGGATCACGCGCCTCCCGCCGTTGTTCTCTACTGCGATCCTCCTCAACAACTTCGGCCCACCAATGAGTAATCCGGAGCGTGCACTGCGCAGGAGCCCACTACTGTTGATATGCCCAGCTGAAAATTAGTTTTGAGAGCAAAATATTACCTGGGCGACTAATGGTGGACCATTCTGTGCAATGTATTAATTAATTCCCCTTTCAAAAACAAACCCCTTTAACACCCTCGCCATGCAACCAAGCACTGGCGCTATACTCATCACAGTACTGACAGCTGACCTGCTGAAAAGCAGTTTTCTCTCTTCACACGACATACATCTAAGAACCATTCAAATAAAGTTAACTAAATATATGACACCGGCAGGCGAAACATATTACATAAGTGTTAACTGCCTGGCTAGCAATGTGGTATCGAAAACAACCGTTACAGGAAGCACCATGGACAACTGACTGCCCCTTGAACTAACAGGGGCACACCCATCCGTGCACACGATACACTACACATGTTTAAAATTATCGAACTGATTTTACTTTCACATTGACCAGCAGACACTGATACTAGATCAGGCGCATAGCAAGCCTCTAGACAAGAATACACAACCAAAGCACATTTGGTCGAGGGAAGTCCCAAATGCCATAAAAAGGATCCCTAGAATGTAAAAGTGCTTATTTGCCAAACTATTCGTGGAAGGCGCTAATTACGCAGTTTCTGTCCCCTGCTGCCGGGAATACATGAATAACGGTCTTCTCTAATATGTAAATACATATTTATGCTGCTAGATTGCTGTCAATACCTGGTGCAAATTAATTTTAACACTTCATATGATGAGTGTAAGAATCACGGGACAAGGTGACACCAAGCAGGGGAAAATACCCTCTGAGGCCAGGCAGACTGCTTTGTTATTTTCCCCCGCGCTGCCCCTCCAGCTGCCACTGCTCACAACTAATAAAGTAATCACAACTATTTCAAGACATTGCTTACCGATTGATCAGCTGCTTCCCACACAGATCAGAGATTTGGTGGCAGGCTGGAAAAGGCAGGTGGTGCAAGTACTGGTAGGTTAGCAGTTCAGTACTGCCTGCGCCACGCCACTGCCATGCGATCAAGATTTCCGTCCTTTTTCTGCACCGGCACATGTCATGCAGATTGAAAGCACGGTGCCACGCTGCGAAAGGCAGGTGGCGTAGTGATGACTCAGATGACAAACAACGTCGTCCTCTTCAGCTCGCCCTCTACCCTCCCAGCTAAGCTCAGTTAAGCCTATCAGAGCAGCTGGTTTGGGTAAGGGCGGCAACAGCTATTAAAAAAAGGCCGAAAAACGTTAAAAGAAACTAAAGGGTTACAAAATCAAAATGCTGCAGAGAGCTACTCACAGGACCTCGGCGAGCTACCGGTAGCTCGCGATCGACCGGTTGGAGACCGATGCTCTACAGGATGGACCGGCTACGGGTATGTGTCGATCGCACGGTAAGGCTACGGACAGCTGTCTGACCAGGTATCGGAATCGGCTCCTATGTGTTCATTGCATGCCTCATTAAGTGATGTCTAAATAGTTTGTGATGCTGGGGGTGTGAGCTAATATGATTTGAAAAACTACTATTAATAACTGAAAAATCTTACATTTTTAATTAGCAATCAAGAGAATTATGAAACCACATTAAAAATATTAATAGAACATCTGAATTATTGCTCACAAGGCATCTCTTTACAAATTGTTGTTAACAGTGACCTTGCCAATCTGATCAGCAGCATCTTTGCTTTACAGAAATCTGTAATGCAGTCAGGTTTGCATGTGGGCATGGTATGCGCATTTGCTTACCAAATAATTATCAAACATCCTTTAACCTGGTACTATCAACAACTGTCTGTTGTACCAATGAGCCAAAAACATTCAAACACAGACTGAGCAGCACTTGGCCAAATGCAAAACCAGTGAAATGTTCTGCATACTCTTCTTTCCTGAAGCGAACACTGTCGTGCTAAAATGGATAAAGCTGCCAGATGTATTTATTTTAGCATATATTACTTTTCTTGCAATAGATAGGGATCAGTCTTAGTTTTGATCTACAGTCCCTGATATATAATAAGCCTGCTCATTGTATATGTCCTTGTCTTGCACTTGCATCTCTTGAAAGCTCGGAGAACTGACTTAAGCATGATGCTTTCTCTAGGTCACTAACCCTACCCTCTACTTTGCTGTTGTCAGTATGAAGTTTAGTCTGAAACTAATAGAAGACATTATTAAGATAGAGAAATGTGTTTGTGCATTTAAGTAACATGGTGTTTTTCTTTTGATTTATATTCAGGTCATAGTACCTTCTTAATTTGAGCATCCTTAAACCAAATCCTTTAACTACAACCTCAAACAAATGTGTGACTCTCAGCTTTGTGCCAAATTCATGTTCATTACAGAACAATGATTTTGGCCAAATGAATATTAACAGCCATGCAAAATGTGTGTACCTTGAAATTTATTAGGCATCAGCAAAATGGACAGAAGATATATTTCAACATGGGCAAATCTATCTGCTAGCTAACAAATGTGTAGCCCCTAACCTCATTTAGGTGTTACACATGCCCTGTCAACTCACATCCAAAGTTAGCTGCATTTAGGAGCATACTCAAAATTGAGTCACCTACTGCCGCATTTCATTCAACATCAAAATTTTAGATGTAAAAAGGTGGGACATGATTCATGGAGACATTTGTGTAGATTTATGCAAATGGCTCTTGTAAATAAATTTATTCATACACAATATTATCCGGAAATGGTATAAAATTGAGTATGGTTACATCCTATTGAAGGGGCACCCACACACTAGAATTTGTGGGTGTGTGTGGCTGTTCTCAAACTCTTCTCTTAAGCAGTGCACCAAAATATTTATCTTAGAAAACCACATTCAAAAGTGGAAAAAGAACAGGAAGAATGCCAAAATTAATGTCTTGTAAAGGCAGGCAGTTCACCAAGAGCAATATTTTCTTTGTGGAGAAAAAAATTAAATTATGATTGACAAAGCCAACAGGTCTCGGTTTTAGGTGGTAAAGCATGAAGCGTAAGAATATTCCAACCAGCAAGAGAGGGCAGAGAGGGAAATAGTTGTAAAGTAGTCCCTGCTGCACTCTATTAGAGGTGGAGAGGTACATAGAAATAGGCAATAGCATTTGGTACAGTTTAAAAAATATTTAGTTGCATTTAAAGCATTAAAAGTTATGCAGTACAAATAGCGAACAGAATAAGAAGAAAGCTAATATAATGACGCCCTGAAACACAACAATAAATCAATGGCACAGTTCTGCAGCAGTTCAGTGTAGCATTTCACCCCATAGGGAACAACCAGAAGGAAGGATCTATAATTCCCTGAAATGGGGAGCCCAAACACATTCTCCAATTATCTGATGTACCCACGTCAAACCATTACTTCTAACACAAAGCAAAAGAAGGGAACAAGGGGTACTGCTCAGAACCTCAGATGGCAACCACCATAATGCGAGACACATTCTCAGAGCTCCAGAAACATCAGACTCACATCACAGGAGCATTTGGTGAAGTTGACTACTCCACTGGTCTGAGAAAAAAAAGATTGGCAAAGTTTCAAGCCAATGGTTAAAAGAAGCTGGTCATAGAAAGCCAATCATTAAAAGAGCCAGACTCAAAGCCACTCTATGTACATTGTAAGCAATTAGGCTATATGACAGTTGTGCTGTCAAAATCCAGACCTAAAAAGTGATACTGTTGTACAAAAGCTACTAATATGCATGCAGAAATTCCTAAACACTAGCCAAAAATGGAATTCTATATTTTTTCTAGGAGCAGGCTTCAAAATCAAAGACTTTTAAAATGTACAATTTTTGACACTTATGGAAAGTTGCAAATCTACAATCTATACGCACATGAATCAAGTTCTGAAGATTTACAAACATTTTTTCAACAAATAAAGAAAGTAATTTTCAAAATATGTACAAGTGTGATGGAACATAGTTTAAATAAGGGCAGTAGGAATCATGGTAACTCCACAAAGCATCAACCTGAAGGGAGAAGGAAGAAATAGTGACAAGGGCATTTGAGAATTGCTAGAATGATGGAAGGAGGCTGAAACAGATGTGTATAATGTCGCTGTTATGATTTGTGGCCATGCCAGTTACCATAAGAATGTATTCAATCCAAGGAAAAAATACAAGATGGTTGTGAGAAGAACACATTTTTGGGTGTTTATTGAAGAGTGTTGATTTTACTTTAGCTAGGCTTTCAGACATTCTAAGGCAAATCTGGAAAACTCCATGTTTGCTTGCTCTGCAGGCTTCAAAACACTTCTGTTTGCTTTTCTTTCTTTTAGTTTCTCATTTTAGTTTTGGTTTGTTCCTGATCCCTTTCCCTTGAGGTCACTACCTGGTCACTGTATCAGTTGGAATCAGTGGCAGCGGTGATTTTGGAGGATTGTAGTGTCCATTCTCCCTCGGCGATCATGCAAGTGACACCGGCATTCCAGTAGTGTTTATGTCTGATAGTGACTTAGACTGTATTCCTTCTTTTTTATTTTTTTAGTAATTTTCATTCTTATGTAGCATGGCAGTTCCAATCAGATTTTGGTGTACTTTATATTCAGAGCAACATTGTAGGCATGGCCACTTCTGTGCAGAGAAAAGAGCAGACCAATATCAACATAACCTAGCTGTTCTCGTTGAATGAGCAGAGATTATGATCCAGACCTGAGGAAAAAATCTGCTGCTTTGTAAAGTTAAAGCAGAAAGGAGTCACTACCTTTCAAGCTGAGAGCGGGGAACTATGATCCGCAATTCATTTCCAACATAGGAGGCATGTTGTTGCTGCCTGACCCATTCCAACCTTGTTGCAAGCTCACCCACTTCTCTTTTTGTTTCTTCCAGGGAGATTCTAATTGCAGAACATCAGCTTCACTAACTCTTTGTCTGCCCAACCATATGAAGAACAATATCAGCTCCTGGTACCTCCACAGCTGACCGTAACAGTCCATGGACCCATGACCCTGCAGTTGGTCTCTTTGGTGCCTTGCAATTTGTGCAGTCTTTGCATGAAGCGAATCAAGACTCAGGACACTGCAAGTGCAAATCTTATTCTGCCCTTCTGAACAATCTGTGAACTTACTATGTATCAATTTAAATACTTACTACAGCGGCTAAACCAGATGTTTTGCCTCAGTTGCTCCCTATTATATACCTAGTCTTGTGAGCCTTAAGAGTTCACACACAAAGAAAATCTGGCTCTGGGGAGGTGGTACTAGCTACTGTCAGACACATGCTAGAGCACTGGAAGCATTTTGTGCTTTTGAACCCATCTTTCTAAGAAAGACTACCTAAGTTAAGCAGTCCAAGAGGTTTACAGTAACTAACTTGAAGGCGATAGTGTTTTAAATACAATAAACTTTGCACTCTGTTCAAATGGTTGTGGAGATTAGTGATCTTGTGCATGTATTCTAGTGAGTGTGGCATTTGTGGAAAATACTTGAATCTGCAGTCCTGAACTGCCAAAAACCAAGAGCCTACCAATAGCTCCTCATTGGAGCCGGCTAACTGATGGGATGCTGCCTAACAATCTACACATAGCGGATTTTATGGGATGCTGGTGTCCAGAAGAAGCACAGTAGGAAGACACATTAGGCACACCTAGTGACACGATAGGATGCATCGGTCCCCCAAGACACGTTTTGCAACCTATTGCTATCAATTTGTACAACACCTATAGCATTCCACTAGAGGAGAGTCTGTAGACGTGTTACTGAAAAAGGACTAGATCATAGGCATGATCACTTGGTCATTTATCTTGAAACCATTGGAAACATACTACAAGATTTAGGAAAAGATACACTGCTGTGCCCTGAAAGATAAAGAATGTAAAAGGCTGCTTTGAAAGAATCGCAGAGCTACTCCATGTGCTAATGTGGGGCACTTTAAACCACAAAGTGTTTCTAGAGTCCTGTTACTGCTGCTCAACACGTTTTCAATTCCTGAAATCAGAGAAGGAAACGCTCCCCTTTTCTCCACATCACCTAGAGTGATTGTAAACGACTGTACCTTCATCTTTAAAATGTTCCCTTTATACTAGCCAAGTCTCCCAGCCTGTCTGTGCTTATGTGCACTCCTCTTCAAGTGCTTTAGGGTTACAGATAAACAACGTATAACTCCAACTCCTGGGATACTATCTTACAAGGAACACCACAAGTCATTTGGAAAACCTTACCTGTTTGTGAATTTATTTTATACAACAGATATCTCCAAACTTGTATTTATTAGTTTCTTAATTACATCAACTATTTCACAGAATTTTCCATTACTTTCTGATGAAAAGCAAATTCTTACACAAGGCCAGACTGTCATGGTTCCGGACCTGGGAGACTGTCTGGGGGGTTCGGCATTGTCTGTGGCTAATAGAGTGTTTGTTCCGCTTCCTTGTGGACGTCTTAGGTCTTCAGACTCCACAGGTTAGCTGTCCAGCTTCCTTCAACCGGAAGTAGACCTGGAGGTCAGCATGGGATGTACTACCGGGTGAGATCACATATGAACCTGCGGCGCTCAACCCGGCGTGCTTTGGATTTGGATTCCTCGCCCAGCTGGAGTCATCATTTGTTTGGCAAAGTATACCACTCTTCACACCTTGAGTGTTATCCTTGGATACAGACTACCAGGTACTTCTATGTGGTACAGGCGCAGGAGCGCTTGTTTAAACAACTGAGTCACGACATTCGCAGGAGCATGTTGTCGCTTCCTACACTTGGGGTACAGGCACAGGAGCACTTGTACATATTTCTGTGTTACGACACGCGCAGGAGTGAGTTGTCACTTTCTACACTTGGGGTACAGCCGCAGGAGTGCTTATGCATATTACTATGTTGCGACACACGCAGGAGCACGTTGTCGGTAGACACACTTGGAGTTCAGACTCTGGAGCGCTTGTGCATATTACTACATTGCGACACATGCAGGAGCGCGTTGCCACTTGATACACTTGGGGTACAGGTGCAGGAGCTCTTGAGCATATTTCTGGGTTGTGATACGTGCAGGAGCGCTTCTGTCTATTTCAGAACTGCAACACGCACAGGAGCATGTTGTCACTAGTCACTCCACGAGAGGAGTGCAGGAGCACTTGTTTAATTTAAACAGTAAACACACAGGAGCACATATTTGCTTTATCACTCATTTTAGTGTTGACATTAGAGCGTCTATTTCCTTTAGAACAACCCTACATGCAGGAGTGCAGTTCTTTTCCTGTGGATGAAGACAGGAACAGCAGAGTATTGCCACTCACTTCTTTTATGCGTAGGAGAGCCTACGACTTCAAGGGATCCACGGGCACCATCTAGATTGTAGATGACATTATAACATTTGTTGTTCTAGCTGTCACTGGACCTTAGTGTATGATTGTACATTGTAGCTTAATTTATGCTGGTGATTAGACTAAACACACTCACAAATACATTGGATGGCTTACATAAAGTTGCTAGTGAAGAGCAATTGTGGTCATGGCTTGTTGGGTAAGGCAAACAAGGGCATTTTCAATTACAAGTGCATGTTGGTAAAGGAAAGGGGTTGCTTATATAAGAGTTGACTACTTTATGGTGATTTGTGCATCAATCTACTGTAATGTCTTTACACTAACTGATTTACTGGTCAATGGATATGTGGAAAGGGCCCAGCTATATTTGGATCCAACAATGAATTGAATTATAACCGTTGCAATAATTTATATTTTCATATTCCCCAGAATAGATAAAGGGTTTGCTTGCAATTGTGCACTTTTTTGAGCATTGGACTAATTTAACAGAATCTAAATTCCAGTTTATACCTTTATTTATCAAGATAAATAAACAGATTGGCTATCCCAGTCTTTATAGCTTTTGGGCACAACTTACAATTTAGTGGAAAAAGTACTCCTAGAGAATGGCGATTAAGTACCCGGTCTGAAAACCCAATTTTGAGTCAGGTAGACCACTACATTTACAAAGATGGAGTACAATATACCCTATTTAGAGTGGGCAGTCAGATGGTTCTTTTTACTGTTCATCTCTGTCAGCCCAGTAACAGTACAGAGACAGCAAACATAAAAAATGACCCCACACACCCCAGCAAGATTGGTGTTGGGGGCCATTAGTTTCTCTTTCCCCACCCCAAAAACCTTTGGGAGTTTGTTTTTGGGAAAAAAAAGCTTTTAAAGGTTTTGTGTAAGCATCCATCACCAAAGCTTTAAAATGGCTTTGTGTGAACCGGTGTGACCCCGGGTCATACAAACCCACTTAACTGACTTTACTCCACCCACCAAAATCTAAAACAGGCCCTTTGTCTTTTTTTCTGTGTCACTCTGGATTTAATCATGCCAATTGTCTTTCTAATGATGCACATAAATGTGTAGAACGAAAGTTACCCTCCTTAAATCTGTGCCTTTACAGTTATAGTTGTACCTCCCTATTCGTTCATTGCATGGCTCATTAAGTGATGACTGAATAGTTTATGATGTTGGTTATATACTTTTTATATTTCTCTTAAACATTTTACTAGTAATTTTGTTTTTAATATACGCCCTTTCTTTCTCATTTGGACATGCATTATGAGCTAACTTAACTTGACTTGATTGGTTGATAAACTGGTTGATGAACTGATATTAATTGATATTAATAATTGAAAATTCTCTTGTGTTTAATTATCAATCAATTAAGATTATTATGAAACCTCAATTATATTAATATTACAGAAAATAGCAATATTTCATGAAAACATAGCAGATAACATCTCTCTTGCACACTGCTTTCAAAGTTGCTTCAAATACCCAAAAATATTTTGCTTGCACTACCACAAACCATATCCAACTCATTATTGCTCAGTAAGCATCTCTTTACAAATTGTTGTTACCGTTGTGCTAGAATGGATAAAACTGTTAGCAGGTATTGATTTATTTAATATTGATTTTATTGCAATAGAGATCTGGCTAAGTTTTATTCTGTAGGCCGTTATTTAAACATCCTCGTTCTTTTGCAGTTGAATCTCCCAAAAGCTTGTAACATTTGTCTATAGCACGATGATCTCTCCTGGCCTTCGCTTTTGTCTGCCTGAAGCTCAGTCTGAAATTAATATAACATGTGATTAAGATAGAGAAATGTGCTTGTGCATTTAAGAGATACAGTGATTTTCTTTTGATTTACTTTCAGGTCATAGAAAAATCTTCATTTGAGGAACCATAAACAAAATCTATTAATTACAAACTTAAACAAATGTGTGATTCTCAGCTTTGCGGTCAATTCACGTTGAATACAGAACAATGATTTTGGCACGAAACATTAGCAACCAGGCAAAATCTTTGTACATTCAAATTATAATAGTCATAAGAAAAATGTAAAAAAAGATTGGAGTGTCTATTTTCTAGATAACTAATCTGTAGTCTTAAACTAGATTTCAGTGTTAAGTGCTCTCTCAAGCCACATACAAATTTAGCTGCAGTTAGGAGCATGTTTAAAATGGAGCCATTTCCTGCCACATTTTATTCAACATCATAATATTGGATGTAAAAAGATACAGGTCAATTCATAGAGTCACTTATGTGTGCAGGAAAGACATGCAAATGTTTAAAGTAAACACATTTACTCATACACAATAATAATTTGTAGTGGTGTAATATTGAGTATGAGTGAATCCCATTGAAGGGGCAAGGAGGTTTACCTGAAACGATTTGGAGCACCCACAAACTAGAATTTGTGGATGTTCTCTAACTCTTCTTCCAAATAGTGCACCATAGAAATATTCTCAGAAAATCGCTTTCCAGAGTGGGATGGGAGGAAAGGCAAAATGAATGTATTGTAATGGAGGGAAGTTTTCCATTGGAAATATTTTCTTTGTGGGAAAAAAAAATGAAATTATCATTACTAAAGCCAAAACGTCTGGGTTAAAGGTGGCAAAGAATGAAGTATAAGCATATTCAAACCATCAAGAGCAGACAGAGAGGGCAATAGTTCAAAAGTAGTCCCTCAGGCACCCATATAGAGGCAAAATGGTACACAGAAATAGACAATAGCATTTGGTAAAACTGAAAAGTCTCTTGGTCAAAGCCAAGAAAAGATTGAGAAAATCTCAGGCCAATGGTTGAAACAAGCTGCTCATAGAAAGCCAATCATTAATAGAGGCAGACTCCAAGCCCACTCTATGTCATTGTAAGCAATGACAGTTGTGCGGTCAAAATCCAGACTTAATAGGAGTGATACTGTTGAACAACTGCTACTAATATGTATGGAGAAATCCCTAAACACTAGTCAAAAAAGGAAAGAGGAAGAAAGGTATAGAAAGAGACAAGAGAAGTGCAGAAAGAGGAAAAAAGGTGCAGAAAGAAGAAAGAGAAGCACAGACTGAGGCAATAGTAGTGCATAAAAAGGAAGAAAGATGCAGAAACAAGCAAGAGAAAAGCAGAAAGAAGCAACAGAGGTGCTTAATGAAAATAAGGCAAGGAAAGTGAAGAAAGAGGCAAGAGAGTTGCAGAAGTAGGCAAAAGAGATGCAGAAAGAAGCAAGAGCAGTCCCGAAAGAACCAACAGAGGTGCAGAAGGAGGTAAGAGGGGTGCAGAAAGAGGCAAGAGAAGTATAGAAAGAAGGAACAGAGGTGCTTAAGGAGGCAAGAGAACTGCAGAAAGAGGTAAAAGAGTTGCAGAAACAGGCAAGAGAGGTGCAGAAAGAGGGAAGAGAGGTGGAGAAAGAGGCAAGGAGTGCAGAAAGAAGCAAGAGAGCTGCAGAAAGGAACAAAAGAAGCACAGAAAGAAGAAACACGGGTGCAGAAAGAGGCAAGAGGGGTGCAGAAAGAGGCAACATGGGTGCAGAAAGAAGCGAGAGATGCAGAAAGAAACAAGAGAAGGGCAGAAACAAGGAACAGAGGTACAGAAAGAGGCAAGAGGGGTGTATAAAGATAGAAGAGGGGTAAAAGAGGCACAAGGGGTGCAGAAAGAAGCAACAGAGGTACAGAAAGAAGAAACAGAGGTGCGGAAAGAGGAAAGAGGGGTGGAGAAAGAGACAAGAGAAGTGCAGAAAGAAGCAACAGAGATGCAGAAAGGGGTAAGAGGGGTGGAGAAAGAAACAAAAAGGGTGCAGGAAGAAGCAAGAGAGGTTCAGAAAGAAACAAAAGAAGTGCATAAAGAAGGAGCAGAGATGCAGAGAGAGGAAAGAGGGGTGCAGAAAGAAGGAAGAGGGGTGCAGAAAGAGGCACTAGGGGTACAGAAAGAAGCAAGAGGGGTGCAGAAAGAGGGGAGAGGGGTGCAGAGAGAGGCAAGAGAACTGAAGAAAGAGGCAAGAGTGTTGCAGAAACTGGCAAAATAGGTGCAGATATAGGCAAGACTGTTGCAGAATCAGGCAAACTAGGTACAGAAAGAGGGAACAGGGGTTCAGACAGAAACAATAGAGATGTAGAAAGAGGCAAGAGAGGTGCATAAAGAAGCATGTGAGGTGAGGAAAAAAGCAAGAGAAGTGCAGAATGAACGGATGGTGGTGCAGTTAGATGCAAGAGGGGTACAGAAGGAGGCAAGAGCAGTGCAGAAAGAGGCAAGAGGGGTACAGAAATTGGTAAGAGATGTGCAGAAAGAAGCCAGAGCAGTGCAGAAAGAACCAACAGAGGTGTAGAAAGAGGCAAGAGGGATGCAGAAAGGGCAACAGAAGTGCAGAAAGAAACAAAAGAGGTGCAGAAAGAGGTAAGAGAACTGCAGAAACAGGCAAGAGGGGTACAAAAAGAAGCAATAGAGGTGCAAAAAGAAGCAGGAGAAGTACAGAAAAAAGCAACAGGGGTGCAGAAAGAGACAAGAGAAGTTCAGAAAAAGGTAACAGGGGTGCAGAACAGGAAGGAGAGGTGCAGAAAGAGGGAACAGGGGTGCAGAAAGAGGCAAGATTATTGCAGAAAGAAGCAACAGAGGTGCAGAAAGAGGCAAGAGAAGTACAGAAAAAGGCAACAGAGGTGCAGAAACAGGCAGGAGAGGTGCAGAAAGAGGGAACGGGCTGCAGAAAGAGGCAAGAGAGGTGCAGAAGTAAGGAACAGATGTGCAGAAAGAAGCAAAAGAGGTGCAGAAAGAGGCAAGAGAACTACAGAAAGAAGCAAAAGAGGTGCAGAAACAGGAAAGAGAACTGCAGAACCAGGCAAGAGGAGTGCAGAAAGAAGCAAAAGAGGTGCAAAAATAAGCAGGAGAAGTGCATAAAGAAGCAAGAGAAATGCAGAAAGAAGCAACAGAGGTGCAGAAAGAGGGGAGAGGGGTGCAGAGAGAGGCAAGAGAACTGAAGAAAGAGGTAAGAGTGTTGCAGAAACTGGCGAAATAGGTGCAGATATAGGCAAGACTGTTGCAGAATCAGGCAAACTAGGTACAGAAAGAGGGAACAGGGTTTCAGACAGTAACAATAGAGATGTAGAAAGAGGCAAGAGAGGTGCATAAAGAAGCATGTGAGGTGTGGAAAAAAGCAAGAGAAGTACAGAATGAACTGACGGTGGTGCAGAAAGATGCAAGAGGGGTACAGAAGGAGGCAAGAGCAGTGCAGAAAGAGGCAAGAGGGGTTCAGAAATTGGTAAGAGATTTGCAGAAAGAAGCCAGAGCAGTGCAGAAAGAACCAACAGAGGTGTAGAAAGAGGCAAGAGAGATGCAGAAAGGGCAACAGAAGTACAGAAAGAAGCAAAAGAGGTGAAGAAAGAGGCAAGAGAACTGCAGAAACAGGCAAGAGGGGTGCAAAAAGAAGCAATAGAGGTGCAAAAGAAGCAGAAGAAGTGCAGAAAGAAGCAAGAGAAGTACAGAAAGAAGCAACAGGGGTGCAGAAAGAGACAAGAGAAGTTCAGAAAAAGGTAACAGGGGTGCAGAAACAGGCAGGAGAGGTGCAGAAAGAGGGAACAGGGGTGCAGAAAGAGGCAAGATTAGTGCAGAAAGAAGCAACAGAGGTGCAGAAAGAGGCAAGAGAAGTACAGAAAAAGGCAACAGAGGTGCAGAAACAGGCAGGAGAGGTGCAGAAAGAGGGAACGGGCTGCAGAAAGAGGCAAGAGAGGTGCAGAAATAGGGAACAGGTGTGCAGAAAGAAGCAAAAGAGGTGCAGAAAGAGGGAAGAGAACTACAGAAAGAAGCAAAAGAGGTGCAGAAACAGGGAAGAGAACTGCAGAACCAGGCAAGAGGAGTGCAGAAAGAAGCAATAGAGGTGCAAAAATAAGCAGGAAAAGTACATAAAGAAGCAAGAGAAGTGCAGAAAGAAGCAACAGAGGTGCAGAAAGAGACAAGCGAAGTTCAGAAAAAGGCAACAGAGGTGCAGGACCAGGCAGGAGAGGTGCAGAAAGAGGGAACAAGGGTGCAGAGAGAGGCAAGATAAGTGCAGAAAGAAGCAACAGAGGTGCAGAAAGAGGCAAGAGAAGTACAGAAAAAGGCAACAGAGGTGCAGAAACAGGCAGGAGAGGTGCAGAAAGAGGGAACGGGGTGTAGAAAGAGGCAAAAGAGGTGCAGAAATAGGGCACAGGGGTACAGAAAGAGGCAAGATAAGGGCAGAAAGAGGCAAGAGAGGAGCAGAAAGAGGCAAGAGGGTGCAGCTAAAAGCAAGAGAGGCACAGAATGAAGTAAGAGAAGTATAGAATGAAGCAACAGAGGTGCAGAAAGAGGGAAGAGGGGTGCAGAAAGAGGCAAGAGAACTGCAGAAAGAGGCAAGAGTGTTGCAGAAACTGGCAAAATAGATGCAGAAAGAGGCAAAGGAGTTGCAGAAACAGGCAAAAAAAGAAGGTACAGAAGGAAGCAAGACCAGTGCAGAAAGAACCAACAGAGGTGTTGAAAGAGGCAAGAGGGGTACAGAAAGAGGCAAGAGAGGTGCAGAAAGATGGCATGGGGTGCAGAAAGAGGCAAGAGAGGTACAGAAATAGGTAAGATAGGTGCAGAAGGAGGCAGGAGAGGTGCAGAAACAGGCAAGAGAATTGCAGAAAGGGGCAACAGGGGTGCAGAAAAAAGCAAGAGAAATGCAGAAAGAAGCAACAGCGGTGCAGAAAGAGGCAAGAGGGTTGCAGAGAAAGGCAGGAGAAGTGCAGAAAGAGGCAAGAGTGTTGCAGAAACTGGCAAAATAGATGCAGACAGAGGCAAAGGAGTTGCAGAAACAGGCAAAAAGTAGTGCAGAAAGAGGGAACAGGGGGGCAGACAGAGGCAAGAGAGGTGCAGAAGGAAGCAAGACCAGTGCAGAAAGAACCAACAGAGGTACAGAAAGAGGCAAGAGGGGTACGGAAATAGGCTAGAGAAGTGCAGAAAGAAGCACTAGAGGTACAGAAAGAGGTAAGATAACTACAGAAAGAGGCAAGAGAGGTGCATAAAGATGGAATGGGGTACAGAAAGAGGCAAGACAGGTACAGAAAATGACAAGAGAGGTGTACAAACAGACAAGAGAGATACACAAAGAAGGAAGATGAGTGCAGAAAGGGGCAGCAGGGGTGCAGAAAAAAAGCAAGAGAAATGCAGAAAAAAGCAACAGTGCTGCAGAAAGAGGCAAGAGGGTTGCAGAGAGAGGCAGGAGAAATGCAAAAAGAAGCAACCGAAATTCAGAAAGAGGCAAGAGAAGTGCAGAAAGAAGCAACAGAGTTGCCGTAACAGGCAAGAGATGTTCGGAAATATGCAAGAGATGTGCAGAAACATGCAATAGAGGTGTACAAAGAAACAAGAGAAGTGCAGAAAGAGGGACGACGAATGCAGAAAGAGGCAACATGGGTGCCGGAAGAAGAAAAAGAGGTCCAGAAAGAAGCAAGAGAAGTGCAGAAACAGGCAAGAGATGTGCAGAATGAGAATACAGGGGTGCAGAAAGAGGCAAGAGCGGTGCAGAAAGAGGGAAGAAGGGTGCGGTAGGAGGCATAAGGGTGCAGAAAGAAGCAAGAGAGGTGCAGAAAGTGGAAGAGATGTGCAGAAAGAGGCAAGAGAAGTGCTGGAAAAGAAAGAAAAGTACAGAAAGAAGCAACAGAAATGCACAGAAAGAAGAAATAGTGGTTTGCACACACATTTAGCAATAAGTAACAGTTGACTATTCTATTCTTGCAAAGGACCTTCCACCACGCTGTAACACTTGTTGTTGCAATTATGGTAACGTTTGAGCTAGAAACAAGGTTTTTTGTTCAAATCTGCAGATTATGCAGCAGATAATGGATTATGTGACAAATGCGGAAAATGTCTAATTATGTGAAAATCGGTGCAGCTGAACAGTCGCATAGTTCCAGTGGCCCAGCTCATACCTCTGACTGGGTCCAGAAGTGCTTCTCAGTGGTTCCTTCTTTTTTTCTCATTGAGTTTATAGTTTGGCTTCTTTGGAAATGAGGAAGACTAAACCTGAGGTTACCACTCCACAACACAGACAACCATACCACATAATTACTCTCCATAACACATAATCCCGCTCTACATAATTCCTATACACTAAATACCACATACTTTCTATCCATATAATTTCACTATACAACATATCACATAATTCCACTACACACAACCTACATCCACTCAAATCCCAAAAACATTAGTAAAAAACTTTTACATTTACAACAGCAATAGCTATAACTCTTGCAAATGCGAGACCTAATACATTACAAATGCTTCTTTAACTGGTAGTCGCGTTTGCAGAGTGGGGGAGAAAGGGGGCTGGGCCGCCAACCAGCACTCAGGAATTCCTCTGCGTAGCACTTACAGGAGGTACCAGAAGGGCTTCTTGGCCTCCAAAGTCCCTCAGTAGTAAAGTGGACTTCATCCCCCAACCCGTAGTGTGCCAGGAGGTGAATTTGCAGAGCGGTGGAGAAAGGGGGGGCATGGTCTCCGGAGACCTCTGAGCAATCCCACTGAGTGGAACTTACTGGAGGTAACAGGAGGGGTAGTTGGCCCCCAAGGACAACCTTGGGGGGCAACTATCCCTCCTATTACCGCCAGTAAGTCACACACAGCAGCATTGGTAAGTTCTCATAGCAGGCCATGCCCCCTTTGACCACCAGTCTGCAAACACACTCCCTGGAGTGCTCTTTGATGGGGATTAAAGTCCCCATCGCTGCCGGGGGTCCTTAGTGGCCAACTAGCCTACCTGATAACTCCAGTAAGCCCCAGATAGTGGGATAGCTGAGAGGTGGACACAGGCCACAGCCCCTTTCTCCACCACTCTGCAAACATGCCTCCAGACGCTCTCTTGATTGGGGGATGAAGTCCCCTTGCTTCCTGAGGGTCCCTGGGGGCCAACTAGCCCTCCGGTTATCTCTAGTAAGCCCCACACAGCTGGATTGCTGAGAGTGGTCCAAGGCCACACCCCCCTTTTTACACCCAATGCAGTTTTCTGGAAGAAGCCCCAAGGAGGTGGTGATTGCCGGGGCAGCGGGGGGGCTGTGAGCCCCCGCATATTATTTAAAAAGCCCCAAGGAGATGGCGGTCACCGGGGCTTCGGGGGCCCACACGGCCCCCGGATATAATAACAAAATTGCCCCCGGGACCTGGCCCACCCAGGGGCTCATTAAAAGGAAGCGTGGGACACCACAGTAATTTTTTTTTTTAATTTGGCGGGATTCACGCACCCCCAGTGCAAATCCTGCCAAAAAAGTAAAAGAAAATGCTTTTTTAGGGACCCCCTGAGCAGGCCTAGGGGGTCAGGGTATTTCTACCCTGGCCCCTTTTCTTCATTTTTAACCTTTTTTAAACTTTTTTATTGTGACTCGGTTCAACCGAGTCACAAGATGGCTACCAATACTTTTTGATTTGGAGTGTTGGCAGCTAATCAGAATGAAGCTTGGGCTCGGGAGGGTTTGCGGATCCACCGCGGTCACCAGATATTGATATTACATTTACACCATTTAAAAAAAAAGTTTGCTTTCGGAACCAAGAGCTTTCTTTTTGCCAAATTTGGTGTAATTCCATTCAGCAGTTCAGGCTTTAGCTTTGTCATAAGTTTCTTATGGAAATTAACATGGAGAAAACACGTTTTGGGACCCCCTTTTTTCCCAGCCCCCACTTGACGAATCACACCGAAACTTTCAAGACAGAAGCTGACCAGAGTGCCCCATTAGTTTTGGAAATGCTGTGAAGATTCATTAGACAATGGCAAAGATATCGGCAAAAGAACAAATGTTTTTGAATAGAAACTAGGTCCTAACTATAACTATCTACAGGCAACCGCTAGTAGGTAAGATATATATATATATAACAAGGGCGTAAGCCAGAAACGCGTTCAGCCGAAATATGTTTTGCACAGATGCTGTCTCACCCGCTGCACGCTCTCATGAAGGATGCCATAGCTCACCTGTGTGGCCCTTTCCAAATGGTGCGAAAAAGGATGGATTTGTAAACGGCCTGCCCGGTCGAGGAGGGGGCCCGCTGCTGTAACAAGGCGGATCGTGAGCCACGCACAACACGTGGTATCTATGACTGGTGGGTTACCCTTTGAGACCTTCGTAATGGCAGTGTTGTGACCTACGGACTTTGATGCAAACCCACTGGGGTCTTTTATTTTGTCGTAAATTATGGGTGAATAACACGGAACCCACAGAGGTAATACGTGATCACTACAAGGAACATAATGCCTTGAGGCCTGTAGGGGCGGGGCTTAAATTCAAATAAAACAGTGATTGCTCTTCCGTGACTCATTCTGACTGGCTGGTGAACAAGGGCGTAAGCCAGAAACGCGTTCAGCCGAAATATGTTTTGCACAGATGCTGTCTCACCCGCTGCACGCTCTCATGAAGGATGCCATAGCTCACCTGTGTGGCCCTTTCCAAATGGTGCGAAAAAGGATGGATATATATATATATATATGTATATATATATTTGCTCCTCCTCACTTGAGTAACTGCCGCCGCACGCCAGAACAGAGGGTGCGTCGTCTTTCGCGAACTACTCCAGCGAAGTCCGCATAACATCAACCAGTCCTCTGCCAGCAGCCAAAGGATGACGACGCCGTGTCCAGGCTCGAAAAAGTTTATTCAATCAGCCGATTTGTACGCGTTTCGCCTGCCCAGCAGGCTTGATCACCAACCAACCTTGGTGATCACGCGTACAAATCGGCTGATTAAATAAACTTTTTCGAGCCTGGACACGGCGTCGTCATCCTTTGGCTGCTGGCAGAGGACTGGTTGATGTATATATATATATATATATATATATATATATATATATATATTATCTACTGGCGGTCGCCAGTGGATAGTTATAGTTAGGACCGTGTTTCCATAGGAAATCTGAAAATTCTATTTTGAATACCTTTGGCGCCGGTTGACGAATCCTCGCGAAATTTTCAAAACTAATGGGGCGCTCCACTCAGCTCCTACCCTGAATGTCTCGGGGTGATTCGTCAAGCGGGGGCCGAGAAAAAAGGACCATTAGTCGAAGGTACAGCCCGAACGGCTGAACAGAATTACTTGAAATTTGGCAGAGAGGTAGTCCTCAGGTCAGGGAAGTGCCTTTTGCAGGTCTGATGTCAATGTGTTCAGTATTAACTGAGAAAATAGCATTTAAAAGCATATAAATATCTATACGCGCGCACCGTGCGCGCACGGTACTTGCACTGTGCGCGCACGGCGCCGTGCGGGAGCGTAATTCTGATTGGTGGATTGATGTCAGTAAACATTCGAATCGGTCGAAATCAGGAAGTGTCGGCTGCCATTTTGTCTGTGGCAATGAAAAACAAAGGTGGAGAACGTGAACAGAGGGAAGAGTAGGGAGTTCCTGACCCCCTAGCCTTTGTCTGGGGGTCACAGTAGGACCCCGAAGGGCCAAAAAAAAGATTTTAATTTCTTTTTTTAAATCACGGGGTGCGCCCACCGTGCACGCACGGCGGAAAAAAATCTTTAAAAAAATAGAATTAAAAATCAAGTTTAAGTGTTTAGATATTAGGTGGCTCTAAAAAGAGCAGTTGTGTTTATTGAGTGTTTTTTGGTACCTACAAGTAAGTACCAATGCAGAGTCTAAAGTTCAAGAGGAAGACTGTGTTGCCTTCATCATTAAAATGTACACCATCTCCTCTATAAATGTCTTGCATGTTGTAACGCAAGTTGTTGTGGTATATAGAACCCATACCATAGTCTTTGAGGAAAGCAGAAACAGACTTATTGACGTGCTTTCTTGCTTTGTCAATCTGCGGACAATGTTGGTTGGACCAGTTCCACTTTTGCCTTTGGCATATATTAGAATATACAAAGGTAGTTTGTGGAAAAAGTGACATCAATTGCACAAAGGTGTCCTTAACAAGCATTTCCAGACCTACCCCAGTTAAAGTGCCTAGGTCATTTCCACCACAGTGCGCAATTATAAGGTTAGGCTGTGGGAGATGAAGAAAGGATTTCACCAAAGGCATTAATTGGTGCCACTTTAACCCTCTCTGACCAATCCATTCAATGTCTACATTTGGCAAAGCAAGGTCTTTCGCAATACCTCTTTTTTCTGCAAATTTTTCACTCCAGAAGACATAGCTGTGACCTACAATCCACACTGTGAACATCTTCCAATGAGATCTGGATGCACTCAGAAGGTGTCTTTCAGTAGAATGGCAATATGAAAAGAAAGATAGTTGTAAAATGGAGGCTTACATACTTTTTTTTTTATAAAAAGAACTCATTGGCTGTTTCAAACCATTCTACACTAAAAACTAGGTTGTATGTTTACATTTTTAAAAGCATGTTTTGTATTGGTTCAGAAAAATGTGTTCAAAGAGAACATTAGTTTGGATTTGCTGTTAGGTTTGAAAAGTCAAGCACTCTTGCTCTTTGGAATAGAAACATTGTGTGCTGAACTTCTGACCTCTCTGCTCACACCAGTGTTCCATGACCTGTTGCTATGGTAGCAGGCAGAAGTCATGTTGGGGGTAGGGATCACTTGGAAAGGGTTGAAATTTGCAACCAATAGAAATGTGTGTTTCCATTTGAAAAAATGTGGGAAGCAATGTGATTTGAAGTTAACATGTATATGTGTGAAAAAAGAGAGGGAAACTTTGCTATTTACTGGTTCTGGTGAGAGGAGTACAGCTCTGAGATTCTGGCTCTGATAATTTGATGTGTGAGTGCCACATTTCTTTCTCAACTAACTACTTTTAAAGGTGAGTTGTGAATTTGAGAGGGGATGTATGTAGTGCATTTTGATATAAATAATAGAAAATTGTTTCTTCTTTTAAAGTTGTGTTTTACATTTTATGTTTTGGAAGATATTTAACTGCCTTGAGCTTGTAAGATATTATGGATTATGTCTTCACCATAAGATAAGGTGTACTGGTATCACCCAGGAATACTGTTTTGTGTCTAGAATCATATCATGAGTCTGTGTGCACACAAGAATTGTTGTCAGAGATTTAATTTGTGTTGCTCTTCTTCTGTAAAACTTGCACTTGTATGAAAGGGGGAGCTTGTTTTCTTGAACTGTGATGGTTAGCATTCAGCAGAAATCAGTAAGATATTTAACTGTCTTGAACTTGTAAGATATTATGGAGTATGTCTTCACCATAAGTTAAGGTGTACTGGTATTACCAAGGAAAACTGTTTTGTGTCTAGAATCACACCATGAGTCTGAGTGCACACAGGAATTGTTGTCAGAGATTTAATTTGTTTTGCTGTTGTTCTGTTAGACTTGCACTCGCAGGAAAGGGGCAGCTTGTTGTTGAACTGTGATGGTTAGCATTCAGCAGAAATCACTATTTCACTCCTGCAGTGGGTGAGGTAATTCCAACATGTTCAAAACTCCAATTAACCCTTACCACACATGTACTCTTACATACATGTCTGCAGTCTTCATGCAGCTGTGCAAGCATCCATGCAGATCTCTCTTGCACCTGACAATACACAGTCATAAGAAACTCACTGTTAGCACACAGGCAGGAGCTTCTCCTACACTACCATGGTTACTAATCAGCACTGTGTGGTATTGAAGATAGCAGTGTGTAACGCTAGCACATTCAACGTCACCAAGGCTTATTTCCTTTGCTCTAGTCTAATCATTCACCCAGGTAACACATGCTGATGGTCTCAAGTAGCTGTTAGGGCATGTGCTCTTTTCTGCTTCTCTAAAATATAAGGAAAATGTGTCAGGCTGTCACAGTAATTATCACTTACTCCACCACAGTAGTAAATGCGGTTTGTAATTGCCGATCAAATATCGTTTTATGCCTAGAATCACACCATGAGTCTATGTGCACACAGGAATTGTTCTCAGAAATTTAATTTGTGTTGCTGTTGTTCTGAAAGACTTGCACTCGCAGGAAAGGGGCAGCTTGTTTTCTTCAACTGTGATGGATAGCACTCAGCAGAAATCACTATATCAAAAATGAGAGGCAAATGCTAACACATTTGAAATCAACATGGTAGATTTTCCTTCCACTCCTGCAATGGGTGAGGTAATTCCTACATGTTAAAAACTCCAATTAACCCTTACCACACATGAACTCTTACATACATCTCTGCAGCCTTCATGCAGCTGTGCAAGTGTCCATGCAGATCTCTCTTGCACCTGACAATACACAGTCTCCAGAAACACACTCTTAGCACACAGGCAGCAGCTTCTCCTACACTCCCATGGTTACAACTCAGCTCTGAGTGGTATTTGAGATAGAAGTGTGTAATGCTAACACATTCAACGTCACCAAGGCTCATTTCCTTTGCTGTAGTCTAATCACTCACCCAGGTAACACATGCTGATGGTCTCAAGTAGCTGTTAGGACATGTGCTCTTTTCTGCCTCTCTAAACTATAAGGAAAATGTGTCAGGCTGTAAGAGTAATTATCACTTACTCCACCACAGTAGTAAATGTGCTTTGAAATTGCCAATCAAATATCGTTTTATGCCTAGAATCACACCATGAGTCTGTGTGCACACAGGAATTGTTCTCAGAGATTTAATTTGTGTTGCTGTTGTTCTGAAAGACTTGCACTCGCAGGAAAGGGGCTGTTTGTTTTCTTTAACTGTGATGGTTTGTATTCAGCAGAAATTACTATCTCACAAATGAGAGGCAAATGCTAACACATTTGAAATCAACAGGGTAGATTTTCATTCCACTCCTGCAATGTGTGAGGTAGTTCCTACATGTTCAAAACTCCAATTAACCCTTTACCACACATGTACTCTTATATACATCTCTGCAGTCTTCATGCAGTTGTGCAAGCGTCCATGCAGATCTCTCTTGCACCTGACAATACACAGTCTCCAGAAACACACTCTTAGCACACAGGCAGCTGTTTCTCCTGCACTCCCATGCTAACTATTCAGCAATGTTTGGTATTTCAGATAGCAGTGTGTAACGCTAACACATTCAACGTCACCAAGGCTCATTTCCTTTGCTCCAGTCTAATCACTCACCCAGGTAACACATGCTGGTGGTCTCAAGTAGCTGTTAGGACATGTGCTCTTTTCTGCCTCTCTAAAATATAAGGAAAATGTGTCAGGCTGTCACAGTAATTATCACTTACTCCACCACAGTAGTAAATGCGGTTTGTAATTGCCAATCAAATATCGTTTTATGCCTAGAATCACACCATGAGTCTATGTGCACACAGGAATTGTTCTCAGAAATTTAATTTGTGTTGCTGTTGTTCTGAAAGACTTGCACTCGCAGGAAAGGGGCAGCTTGTTTTCTTCAACTGTGATGGATAGCACTCAGCAGAAATCACTATATCAAAAATGAGAGGCAAATGCTAACACATTTGAAATCAACATGGTAGATTTTCCTTCCACTCCTGCAATGGGTGAGGTAATTCCTACATGTTAAAAACTCCAATTAACCCTTACCACACATGAACTCTTACATACATCTCTGCAGCCTTCATGCAGCTGTGCAAGTGTCCATGCAGATCTCTCTTGCACCTGACAATACACAGTCTCCAGAAACACACTCTTAGCACACAGGCAGCAGCTTCTCCTACACTCCCATGGTTACAACTCAGCTCTGTGTGGTATTTGAGATAGAAGTGTGTAATGCTAACACATTCAACGTCACCAAGGCTCATTTCCTTTGCTGTAGTCTAATCACTAACCCAGGTAACACATGCTGATGGTCTCAAGTAGCTGTTAGGACATGTGCTCTTTTCTGCCTCTCTAAACTATAAGGAAAATGTGTCAGGCTGTAAGAGTAATTATCACTTACTCCACCACAGTAGTAAATGTGCTTTGAAATTGCCAATCAAATATCGTTTTATGCCTAGAATCACACCATGAGTCTGTGTGCACACAGGAATTGTTCTCAGAGATTTAATTTGTGTTGCTGTTGTTCTGAAAGACTTGCACTCGCAGGAAAGGGGCTGTTTGTTTTCTTTAACTGTGATGGTTTGTATTCAGCAGAAATTACTATCTCACAAATGAGGGGCAAATGCTAACACATTTGAAATCAACAGGGTAGATTTTCATTCCACTCCTGCAATGTGTGAGGTAGTTCCTACATGTTCAAAACTCCAATTAACCCTTTACCACACATGTACTCTTATATACATCTCTGCAGTCTTCATGCAGTTGTGCAAGCGTCCATGCAGATCTCTCTTGCACCTGACAATACACAGTCTCCAGAAACACACTCTTAGCACACAGGCAGCTGTTTCTCCTGCACTCCCATGCTAACTATTCAGCAGTGTTTGGTATTTCAGATAGCAGTGTGTAACGCTAACACATTCAACGTCACCAAGGCTCATTTCCTTTGCTCTAGTCTAATCACTCACCCAGGTAACACATGCTCATGGTCTCAAGTAGCTGTTAGGACATGTGCTCTTTTCTGCCTCTCTAAACTATAAGGAAAATGTGTCAGGCTGTTACAGTAATTATCACTTGCTCTACCACAGTAGTAAATGTGCTTTGAAATTGCCAATCAAATATTGTTTTCTGCCTAGAATCACACCATGAGTCTATCTGCACACAGGAATTGTTGTCAGAGATTTAATTCATGTTGCTTTTGTTTTGTAAGACTTGCACTCGTAGTAAAGGGTCAGCTGTTATGATAGGATTTGAAAAGCTCCAAAAACAAATCGTAATGTATTAAAATTACATAACGGTATTTTTTTTTTTAGTTTATTTCAGGTATTGCTGAACAACAGTGAAATAAGTTAAAGATGCCTATAAAGTCAAGAAAGAGAAAAGAACAGCAACAACATCTATATTTGAAGACAACTGGACCAAAAAAATTAGTTGAAGAACCTCATGTTGGAAAAAAGAAAAAGTCTTCTGGTAAGCAGACTAAGGATTTTTGTAAAAATATCTTCAAACAAAGGACAAATGTTAAAAATATATCCACTGCAAATAGTGTTTCAAGTACAAAACAACAACAGAGTCGACAGAAAATAATAAACGCTAATGTAGAATCAGAAGTAAGAAAGAGTGACTTAACACGAAAAGTAGATTTTAAAAACATTCGACGAAAAATGTTTCAGAGAAGAGTGATGTTAAATTTGCTAAAGGATGTGAAAAAATATAAGAAGAAAACCAAATTTTATAAGAAAAAGAAATATATTGAAACAATTGTTACAAAGGCTTTGGAAATAAAAAGAAAACTATTCATTTTAATTTTGAATAGGATGCGTAGATTAGATAAATTAGTCAAAGCAATGAAGTCACAAAGCAAAAGGAAAAGAGTAGTTAAAAAAATAACTTTTGTAAAGTGTTCTTAGGAGAATGGAAGCATAGTTCAAGTACTGAACCATTTTTTAATGCAGAGAGTTATCTTCAAAGTAATAGTTTGTTGCATGCAGTTGACACCACTGGTCGTGCATATGAAGTGAAAGATGGTTGTGTAATGGAAAAGGAGAAAATGGTTCCAAGAAATGAGGAAGAAGTGATAGCTGATGAGGTTATGGGGAGACGTCCTAAAGCCCCAGTGTACACTTGGAATTGTAGTAGTATTTGTACTGTGCGACAGGAATCTATTGATAAATTACGTGACTTTCTAAGAGAATATAGTAAAAAGAGTGTTAAACAGAAGATTAAGGTGCTTCAATGACTAGATCCATGCAGAGTGAGAGAGAATACTGGTTTGCAAGGACATTCTCTGGCTTGTCTATCTAGGAAAGTTTGTCAAAGTGTTTTTCACCATTTTAGGATGCTGGCAGTACATCATACTGAAATGAGAAAGTTTGTGAGAACATTGTATGTTGCTAAAAGTCCAGCACTAAAGTTAAATGAGTTGAATAATGCTCTGTTCCATGGATCTGTATCAGATGTAGTGAAGGTTACTGATGATATTCAGTTTTGTTACTTTGGTCCAGAACAAGAAAGTGCAGGAAATGATACAGTTATTGAGGAAAATGTGGAAGAGAATGTAGAACTCACTGTTACTAAAAAATTTGAAGATGAAATGACAACATTTACCATCATCTCTAATGAAAGACCAAATATTACTTGTATTTGTTGCCAGAGAAGCCATTATAAAATTCAAACAAGGAATGTTGATCTGTATAAAAAAAGTGAAAATGAAGATAATTATAAGTAGAAGGATTTTGCAACATATAAATTTCTGGAAAATTGTTTTGATTTGGGTGAAGATCAGCGTATTTGTAAATACTGTTATAACAAGTTAGAAGAAAATAGAATGCCAGCTAGAGCTGTACATAACAATTTAGAATTGGTTGATATTCCTGCAGAACTTTCTGATTTAAATACGTATGAGTCTATACTCATTCAATGTGTCCATCCGTTTCAGACCATAGTGCGCATGGAGCCCAAAACAGGTAAATTACCTCCTTCAGATTTACAAAGAGGTTTAAAAGGAAGAGTTGTCTATTTGTCATTGGATTTGAAAAAAAATATTGAAACAATTGATTCAGATAGTTTGGAAACTGAACCATTAGTTATTTTGGTTAATGGTGTACCTACAAAGAATAAGAAAATTTGGCAGGAGCTGGTAGATGTACGAAAAGTACAAAGAGCAAATTTATATTTGAAAAGAAATAATAAATGGTATGAATCAATTTATATGGATGAAGATGAAGAAGTTTTACTAGAAGACACAGGAATACCAACTGAGCAAATTGAAAAAGTGGATAAGTCAAAAAAAGAAGAAATTTATGAACATTTCAGCATACATCCTCTTCATTCCAAAGAAGTTATGGGAAACACTATTGATCTGTTTCAGATGAAAAAAGCAAAAGGAGCTCCCGTGAGTGTATGGGAGGAGAGCTTGGAAGCTCGTTGTTTTCCCCAGCTGTTTCCTACAGGAGAGGGTGGACGATATGATGAACGTCCAGTACAGATTCCTGCTTCCGAATATCGGACTACAAGATTATATGCAGAAGATCCAAGATTTCGTCAAAGTATTCCTTATTTGTTCCATCTTTTATTTGAAAGTGACTTGTCTGCACTATCTTATGCAGTAAATCACATTTTAAAAACTGGAGTACATCTACATAATGTGTCAGCAAAGGATTTTATCAACAAAGTGCAACAGCGAGATGATCATTTGGAATCTCAATTGATTAATTTGATGGCTTGTCAGCGTGGGACTAATGAATATTGGTACCGACGCCATGGAGAATTGAAATGTATGTTACGGAATTTAGGAACTCCTACATGGTTCCTTACCCTAAGCTGTGCTGAGTACGCTTGGGATGATTTACTGGATTTTCTTCGAGAGGCAAATTCAAACATTGAAAACATCCAATACAAGACAGCAGGAGAATTGTGCTCATTGGATCCGGTTAATGTTTGCAGATATTTCAATCATAGTTTTGAGGCTATGATGTCCTTCATCTGCAATAAAAAAAATCCACCTCTTGGAGAAGTTGTGGATTTCTTTTGGAGAAAAGAGTACCAAGCAAGAGGTGCTCCTCATATTCATATGCTGTTGTGGATCAAGGATGCTCCAAAATTTGGAACAGATGCTGATGAAGCAGTTATATCTTTCATTGAAGAATATGCAACATGTGCTATACCTAAAAGCACAGAAGAAAAAAACTTAAAAGAGCAAGTTTTACGTTTCCAAAGTCATCGGTGTGGAAAGTACTGTCGACGAAAGTACAAGAGTAAAGATAAATTCTACACAAAATGTCGATTTGGATTTCCACGACCTGTTCTTTCAAAAGGAAGAGTAAACAGTTTTATGTCAGCTGTGCGACATACTATTACAAGAAAATCGCTGAAAAATACCTACAACCTAAGAAGAAAAGAAGAGCCGAAATACATAAATGACTACAACCCAGTCATTTTATACATGTGGAATGCTAACATGGATATTCAATATGTAGCTGACAATTCTATTGCTGTTGCCCGGTATGTCACATCTTACATCACAAAATCTGAGAAAAAGGAATTGAAAGAAATGTGGGAAGAGATTTCTCACGAGAAGACTGTCAGTAAAAAGCTATACAGTTTCAGTTTAAAGATGTTATCGCATCGAGAAATTGGATCATACGAATGTTCAGATAGGTTATCATCTGCAAGTCTGTACTCCAAATCCAGAAGAATAATTTGGGTAAGTTTAGGCCTTGCAGGAATGCGAAATCGGGTATTGAAATCTATTCAAGAAATTAAATATTTAGCTGAGTACGAACCAGAAAGTACAAACATTTTAAGAACAAACATGTTGGACACATATTACCCAAAAATAAGTCATCATCTTGAGAACATGTGTCTCTATGAAGTGCTGCAGAACTACATTTTTAAACGGAATGCCACAGAAGACATCAACAATGGAAAATATAAAGTCACTGGTGAGGAAGGATGTTTGGTGAAGCAAACAAAAGCAAGTTTGATTAATCATCGGAAGCTGAGTTGCGACACTACTGACAAAAAGGAATTTTACTACTTGGCACTTTTACAGCTGTTTAAACCATGGCGTTCAGAGGACGAACTACTGGGAGAATTTCAGAGCTATGAAGATTCCTTTAATGCTTGCATAGATAGCATAGAATGCAGTACTTTCACGACTTATGTTCAAATGTTAAATGAAGAAATTGAACAAAAAGCAACAATTGCAGCTGAAGTAGCTAGAGACAGTTCTCAAGACAGTCAAAGTTCTGGGAAGTTCAGTCAAGATCCTCTAGGACAACCAATCGTAGAAAATGAAGCTGCAATAGCCATGACTGAAGTGGAAACAGCTATGAATCAAGCTCAGGAAGATTTAATAAACTTACCAAATTTGGAACAACAACTGAATGATGAACAACAACAAATTTATGAGGAAGTCAGAAAAAAAATTGATCACAGATTACTACATGAAAATAAAGAGTGTTCATGCACATCTTCTGAACCAATCAGAATGTATGTGAGTGGACAAGCAGGAACTGGAAAAAGTTTCTTAATTAATGTAATTAGAAGCTACCTACAGAACAAAACGGATTCAACTTTGTCTTGTGTTGTTACTGCTCCAACTGGGTTAGCAGCGTATAACATAAAAGGAGTTACATTACATCGTTTGCTAATGTTACCAGTAGAGCATGAGAACAAAATACAATACCACAAGCTATCAGGAGAAGCATGTTTTGAAGTTTCAAGAGTATTGAAGAAAATGAAAGTACTCATTATTGATGAGGTGAGCATGGTATCAAACTTAATGCTTGCCTTTGTGCATTTAAGAATGCAGCAAATTCTAAAGACAGACTATGATGTGTTATTTGGAGGAAAACACGTCATAGTTTTTGGGGATCTTTTGCAGCTTACTCCAGTTAAAGGACAACCAGTATTCCATACACTTACACATGAAGACACAAAAAAGTTGTTAGGAAGTATAGGTAATGTGAATATTTGGACATACTTTGAGTATAAAGAACTCATTACCAATATGAGGCAAGCCAATGATGAGGATTATGCAAGTATTCTCAAAGATATCAGAAATGGACTACTCACAGAACATGGCAGAAAAGCTTTACAGAGTCGAATGCTGTGTAATTTGTTTCCAACAGAAGAAATAGTTCCAGAGAAAATATACAAGAAAATTGCTGAAAAAAATACTGTAATCTGCTTAATGCCAACACTACATGAATGCTCTATATTCAATCAAGAAATTTTGAAATTGGAAAATGAAGACATTATAAAACTGGAAGCTGTGGATAAAATACAACATGAAGGAATAACTATTATATTGACAGGCAAATTGGCAACTAAATTGGATTCTCTAGAGAAAAACATTTCAAAAACAGCTGGTTTGGAAAAGAATCTTTATGTATGTATGAACTGTAGAGTAATTTTAAGATGTAATTTGGATGTAGAAAAAGGTTTAGTGAATGGAGCTATGCGTAAAGTTGTGGGTTTTGTAAAGTACCAGAAAAAAGATGGAATTGAATTTTTAAAAATAAAATTTGATCAGATTGAAGAGGTAAAAGACATTAGTCGTTGTTCAGTTCGTTTTCTGCTAGTGAAAGACTTATATGTACGTAGGAAGCAGTTTCCGTTTTCTCTAGCATATGCTGTAACTATTCACAAGTCTCAAGGATTAACTGTAGATAGTGCTTTTGTAAACATTGGATCTAGTGTGTTTAAAGAAGGTATGGCATATGTTGCTTTGTCACGCGTGAAAAAATTATCTGGTTTATTTATGATAGACTTTGATGACTCAAAAGTTAGTGCTGATGCAAACTGTGTAAAGGAGTATAATAGATTAAGAAGAAGCTATGCTCCTCATTTAGGACAGTATCCTGTGTTTGAAAAACGTGTTGTTTGTCGGAAAAGGAGGATTGAGAATATCTGTAATGAGGATGTACAGAAGAGAAAACAAAAAGAGAGTGATGTGATTGGAAGCAAAAAGAAAAAGCACAGTGTTGAAGAGGTTGTTGGTTGTCATTTTTGAAAATAGCTCTGGTGTCAACTGCTACGCAAATGTAGTGCTGAATGTTGTATTTTATCTTGAAATTTTGCAAGAGCAGATAATACTAAATCATGGAAAAAGATTCTGTTCTCTGCTGAGGTCCTTTCTGAGAAGCTGAGTAATGATAAAACTGAAATAGAAAGTGCTACTGATGTTAGAAATCTTTTAGATGTATGTTCTGGATGTACACATTTTAAAGAAAATGTCCAGCAAGATGCACAGGAATTTTTAATGTATATGGTACTGGAAGATGAAGGGGTAGAAGTAGAAAATATATTTGGTGTCTCTTATAAATGGGAACATTGTTGTGAAAACTGTATGAACACATGCAGCAGTAATGTTGATTCGGAAAGGTTCATATATTTAACATTACCAGAGAGTAAATCAGTGACTTTTAGTAAGTTAGTTAAAGATGCTAATCACAACATGGAATGTTCTCAATGTACATCAGACATGTTATCAACGTTATTTTTTAAGAAATATGGACAGTATGTAATTTTAATGCTACAACGTTGTAGAGCAGATGGAACAAAATTGGAAACTTTACTAAAGAAGTTTGTAGGTAATCAATTATCAATTTCTGGAAAAACTTTTGCTGCAGTTGCAATAATTTATCATGATGGTCCTTTTATAACTTCTGGTCATTACACAGTTTATCTTAAATGTGAAAAAGGATGGACACTGTGTAATGATTCTCAATTGATTTTCAAGCAACGTTTGCCTTATGATTTACCAAATTGTTACTTAATTTTTCTAAAACCAAAATTTTAGATACAAATTCCAGCATCTGAAGAAACCATTATTTCAATTTTAAAGGATTAAGATTGGATATTTCACTTAAAAAGGATTTTAAAATTACCCATTTGGCCTCATGGAAAGGTAACGGTACCAATTGTGGACTTCTTTGACAGATATTATTTTGGTGTATGTGCTTATGCAACAAGATTTACAGACGTTATTTATTGCAAATTGTTATTGTTCTTAGAAGGTATTTTAATATATATGTGACATTTCTATCAAGGTATGTTTTAGTGAGGATACATTCGGTGCTTTTTTAAACAATCTTTCAGATTGTTTTTTTTTTTGTCCGCTGTTAAATGATGAATACAATTGATATCACTATTTTCAGTGAAATTCAATACATTCTGAAAACAGCAAAAAAAGGGCAAAAAATTGCTTTGTTAACTATGAAAAAACATGTACTGTTTAATAAAATGTATTGTTGAATATTAATACTTTTTTTTCTTTTTTTCAGATCTTGAAAGAAAATTTAGGAAATGTATTTCATTTTACTTGCAATTAAAAAAAACATTTATTTCTAATTAAGTTATTTTGATGGTCAGGTAAGTTTAAAATATCTGTATTTCTCACTCATTTCCTTTCATGCTTCCTTTTCTTCACCTCTGCTCACTCTGCTTTTCTCATTCCTCTTCCCTCTCTCTCTTCTTGCTTTACTACCCTTTCGTAACTCCCTCACTCCTTCTCTACTACTCCCCTAGGTTTACTGCCTCCATCACTATTTTTTCAACCATGTTTATCTCCCTGTCTCCACATGTCTCAGTCATTCTAACTGCCTTACTCCTTCTCAGTTCCTTGCTCTCTGTCTCTGTTTCTGTCTCACTCCCTTTGTCTGTTTTACCCTTAATTTCCTTAACATCTCTGGGGTAAGGGTGGGCGTAGTTCGCGAAGTAGCACTTCGCGAAGCTACGCAAAGTGAAGTTCGCACTACGCGAGCTACGCGTAGCACTTCGCGAACTGCGTAGTAACATGTTCGCACTGTGCAAGATGTTTTTTTCAATGATTGCACAGTGCGGACAAGCAACCGGCACTGTGCAATCATTGAAAATGGCATCTTGCACAGTGCGAGCTGTAGTTTTCTGCTGCTCGAGTAGATTTTTACTCGAGCTGCAGCTTTCTCAACGCGAACTGGTAGTTTCTCATCGCGAGCGGTCGCGAGCATACGCGACCCCTCGCAATGAGAAACCTTACCTCCTCGCGTTGGGAATCTCGCCGGGAGGTTTATTTTCCATGCTCGCGATCACGAACAAGGAAAAAGTCTCGCCGGGATGTCATTTTGCTTGCTCGCGGTCGCCAACTTGACGTTGAGGACCGCGAGCAAGCAAAAAATGACCGCAGCACTACGCAACACTACGCTACGCGTGTTCACACTGTGCTACGTGCAGTTCGCGTAGTGCGAAGTAGCGCGAACTTCGCAAACTATGCGAGCGTAGCGTAGTGCTTCGCCCAGGCCTACTCTGGGGCAGATTTACAAGTCCCCTGTGCCACCACTACGTCACTTTTCATGACATACTGGTGGCGCAGGGTGCTCCTTCATATTTACAAAGAGAGGAAAAGCCACCCTGTGTGACTTTTCCTCTCCTCGTAAATACAGCCACTTCACACGCAGCACTGTGTGTTGAAGGGGTATTCTATGGGTGTCGTTGTTTGTGTTCCCACGCAACACTCATAGAACTACACATATCTCCTGATTTACAAGAAATCGTAAGTCTGAAGTTGAGTGTGAATGCTACGCCACCCTAGAGGTGGGGTTGCGAGGCACAACAAGGAGAAATGTTTTCATTTCTCTTCATTTTTTCCTCTTTCAGTGTGTGCTGCATGCTACAGCATGCATTGAAAGAGGAAAAAGCCTCTTGTGATTGTTTTTTTGAGGAAGGTGTCCCTTCCTGCACAAGAACAATCTTCCCACCACGCAGGCATCCTTGCACCATGGTGCAAGGGAGCTTGCGTCGGCGCATGGCTGCAGTTTGTGCGCCAGCGCAGGGGAAGCATAGAGATGCGACATATTCTTGTAAATATGTCGCATCTCTGTGCTTCGAAACTAACGCAGCAAGGCGCAGCAAAATTACTTGCTGCACCGTGCTGCGTTAGTTTGTTATAAATCTGCCCCTCTGTTTCTACCACTCCTCCTCTCTCCATCACTCATTTTCCATCTATGTTAATTTTTTAACCTTCTCCGTCATTCTCCTTCCCTCACCTTCCCTAATTGTCACTATCCTTTACTCATAGTCACTCCTATTCTCCTACTTCTCTTCCTCCTGTATTTATCTCACACCCCTTCACCTTTTTGCATTCTTTCCTTCAATCTCCTTCACTCTGCTTTTCTCATTGACATCCTGACTCCCTTTCTCTCACTCAGGTTTTCTAAATCCCTCCATCCCCTCACTCTCCATTTCTCACTTTCCCTTACCCCATTTTCTAATCCTCATGCCCGTTAAAAAAAAAAGAATTAAAAATCAAATTTAACTGTTTTGATAGTGGTTCGCACTAAAAGTTTAGTATTGATTCTGAAAAATGTGTTCCCACTGAACATTACTTTGGATTTGCTGTTAGGTTTGAAAAGTTAAGCACTCTTGCTCTTTGGATTAGAAACATTGGGGCAGATTTACAAGCCCCTTGAGCCACTTTTGCATCTCTTTTTCCATGTAAAAAATGATGCAAAAGTGGCGCAAGGGGCTTGTAAATCTGTCCCATTGTGTGCTGAAGTTCTCACCTCTTTGGTCACACCAGTATTGCATGATCTGTTGCTATGCTAGCAGGTAGAAGTCAGGTTAGAAGTAGGAATCATTTTGAAAGGGTTGAAATTTGCAAGCAATAGAAATGTGTTTCCATTTAAAATAAAGGTGGAGAACATGGAAAGGAGGTAGGGTAGGGACTTCCTGACCCCCTAGTCTTTGTCAGGGAGTCCCTGAAGGATCACAAAGGGTGAAAAAAACGATAATTTTTTTTAAAAAAATCATACCGTGCGCGCACGGTAAAAAAAAATATCGAAAAATAGATTTTAAAAACAAGTTTTTGTGTTTAGATTTCAGGTGGCTCTAAAAAGAGCCCTTGTGTTAATGTAGGGACAGAGGAACAGAAAAACGAAAAAATGAAAAAAACTATGGCCTGGTGCATGAGTGCTGCTCTATCTTCCTCTGAATGAGATCAATACTGGTTTCACCAAGAGAAATAAGAGCATGACATTCAGTGCACCGTGTATACACCCTCCCAAATGCAGGGCGTATATCCAGAGGTACAGAAGTAGGTGAAGGCGCCACCACAGACGAAGTGCTCGGCTGAGCTGCTGGGGATGTGCTCGGCTGAGCTGCTGCAGATGTGCTCGGCTGAGCTGCTGGTGGGTTTGCACTAGTAGCTCGAGCAAAAGCCACAGGATGTACAAATTCAACGTGCCTTACCATCGTGTGAATACTAAAAGAGTATTTCTTGTTAGCATTTCCACATGATAAGGTCCGCTGACAAATAATACAGGTGACTTTGGGAGCATACCTTCTTCTGCCCCTCAGGAAAAGTGAAAAACTGCCATATGAAGGAGTCTTTCTGCTTCCTCTGCCTCTGTGGCACAAGAGTCTCCTGCTCACTGCTAGAAGATGGCTGCTGTTCTGCCATTGTATCACAAAAACAGATCAGCTCCTTCTCCTAGGGAATCAGAAGTAATAATGAGGGGAGTGGGTGTGGTGTTGGAAGAATCTGGAACTGAAACTAATATGAACCAATGAAAAGTGATGTTTCTTAATCACATGACTTGCCATGAGGGGAGTGGGTGTGGTGTTGGAAGAATCTGAAACTGAAACTAATATATGAACCAATGAAAAGTGATGTTTCTTAATCACATGACTTGCCATGAGGGGAGTGGGTGTGGTGTTGGAAGAATCTGAAACTGAAACTAATATGAACCAATGAAAAGTGTTGTTTCTTCATCACATGACTTGCCGTGCGCGCTCCGTGCGTGCACGGCGCATGCGCGAACGGAGCACTCGCGTATGCGCGTACTGAGCACGCGCGTACTAAGCACGTGCGCATGCATGAACGTAGCATGCGCGCATGCGCGTACTGAGCATGCGCGTACTAAGCACGCGCGCATGCGCGAATGTAGCACGCGCGCATGTGCGAACTTAGCGCACGTAGCACGCCCGCATGCGCGAACGTAGCGCGTGGAGCACGCACGACGTACGCATGCGCACACGGAGAACGTACGCATGCGTACACCGTGCGTGCACCGAACGCGCACAATGCCATGCAAGCACGGTGCGCGCACGGCAAAAACCCTTTAAAAAAAAATGAAAGAATTAAAGTGTATATAAGATAATAGAAGATATTAACTATGCTGTTCAACTTTATCCAAATTCAAAAAAAAAGCTGAGGCAATCCAAATTAAAAGATACAGATAATCTATAACTATATACATAGGTAACTTTTTGTTAAAGAAATATATAAAAAATATAATAAAACATTCATAAATTAGCATTTAAAAAACCTTTGAAATTCACTGAAAAAACCATAGGTTTCACAAACGTTATAGTTAGGAATTAGCATTTAAAAAACCTTGCAAATTCACTGAAAAAACCATAGGTTTCACACACGTTATAGTTAGCTGGACATTTCACTCGTACAAAACCATTGAAATTCCACCGTTATAGTTAGTTCAGCTAACTATAACTCGCGCCCCCGCAATGCACTGCTGATGACGTCACATATTACATCACTCATGACATGGTCAGTGACATCACTGATGACATCACTGATGACATCAATGATGACGTCATCCATGTGATAAATTACTGCATCTTCTCACTTCCTAATTTAACCGTTGATACACCGACTCAAAATTTCAGACGTCCATTCTCAAAACCATAGATACTCTAATACCAATAACTACATACCCACTTATTAACTCTTAGGTCTACATACACCTCCACTCATTCACCTGTACAGTCACTCATACTTACAGTCACTCTGTACAAGACTATCATATGCATTTATACACTTACATAGACACTCACACACCACCAATCATCCATAGAGGTACTCTCACACCTAGTCAGTCATGCAAATAATTAATCACACTCCCATTTACTCACCTATGCAGTTATACACACTCAAGTTCACTTACTCATAAAAATAGTACCATTCTTACGCTCTTATACAATCATTGATACAAGCACACACTCATCCATACAGCCACTCTCACAATCACACACTCTCACATATACCCAATTATATACTCTTGCACACATATATACTGCCTTTCACATAAGTAGTTACTGACACATGTACAACTGAGATATACATTCAATCACTAACACACTCATACATACACTCACCCAACCATAGAGTCCATCACAGTTGCACTCTTAAAACCATGCACCATAGAATCACCCACTCACACATCTAGTCACAGAGTCACACACACCCCACCCACACAAACACTCAGGCACCCATACAGATACTCAGGCAACCAATCAATAACCCATATAGACACTCATAAAGCTATTCGCAAAACCATGCAGCCACTTATACAGCAACACACAGACAGATACAGACATTCACACAGTTTAGTCACTAGTCTGTAGTAAGTTACATTTAATGACTCACTTATAGAGTCAGTTACACACCTACAAAATCATCCATTCACACACTTGTACACCCACTCATTCTTCAACAGGCCTTTCCCTATATATAGTAAACATATTAAAACTTTAAAGAAACACATACTCACTGGATGACGTCATCAGTGATTTCATCAGTGATGTCATTTGAGATGTTATCAGTGATGTCATCAGTGATGTCACTGACCATGTCATGAGTGATGTAATATGTGATGTCATCAGCAGTGCATTGCGGGGGCGCGAGTTATAGTTAGCTGAACTAACTATAACGGTGGAATTTCAATGGTTTTGTACGAGTGAAATGTCCAGCTAACTATAACGTGTGTGAAACCTATGGTTTTTTCAGTGAATTTGCAAGGTTTTTTAAATGCTAATTCCTAACTATAACGTTTGTGAAACCTATGGTTTTTTCAGTGAATATATATATATATATATAGCACTCGGGGGGTATCTTTACAGTTCTTTAATCAGCCACACAAGACAACAGACGCGTTTCGGAAATTCCTTCGTAAACACTGACGAAGGAATTTCCGAAACGCGTCTGTTTTCTTGTGTGGCTGATTAAAGAACTGTAAAGATACCCCCTGAGTGCTGGACTTTACTTGGAAAAGGTTATTAAGTCTTGGAGCGCTGATTTTACGTGGAGCACCGCCACGACGAGCACCCGCCTCTGAGTGCCTTGATTTCTGGTGCAACACAGGAGCTTGATATATATATACATATATATATCTCAAAAAGCACTCTTCTTCCCTGCGCATCTTCACAGCCACGACAGAGAGAGCACGGACCACATGATTCTTATTTAAATACCCATTTGTTTATTCAGGATGGCTATCACAGACAAACGGCAGCCATATATATATATATATTACCTACCAGTAGGTAGTTATAGTTAGGACCTATTTTCCATAGGAAATCCTCAACATTCTATTTGGAATAACGTTGGCGCCGATTGACGAATCTTAGCGAAATTTTCTGAACTTTGGGCCAGCTCCGGTCTGCTCCTATCCTGAAAATTTCACGGTGATTCGTCAAGCGGGGGCCGAGAAAAAAGGGGGGTCCCAAAACGCGTTTTCCCCATGCATTTTCCCATAGGACCTGTTGACGCAGCTACAGCCCGAACTGCTGAATGGAATTACACCAAATTTGGCAAAGAGGTAGTCCTAAGTTCAGACTCGTGCCTTTTGCTTAAATGGTGTAAATCCATTCAGTAGTTCCTGAGAAAATTAGAGTTAAAAAGATAGATATATCTGGGTGGAGCCTAACCACACATCTCATCGTGAGATCTGATTGGCTGTCAGTACTTCATCCAAGAAGTGTTGGCAGCCATCTTGGGACCAATATACATGATAGCACCTCATTAAAAAGCATTGCAGTTAATAGAAGGTTTTAAGACTTTAGTTACATTATAAATCATTTGTAGATGGTACCATACTCATTTTAGGAATTGTGGTGTGTTCTAAGGTGATTTTACCATGTGAAAAAGCCTTCTGCTGTGATATCATGAATCATGTTTGAGAGAAAACTATTTTCTCATGCTTTTCCCACAGAGGTTTGGAAGGTGATCTATAAGCTAAACTAAGAGCATATATTCTGTAAATTCACATTATCTTCCTCAGTCATGTGAGAATGAAGTCCGACATTCTCAGTAAAACATGGACATCCAACAAGGGCAGAGACCGTCAGTTGATTCCTTTGTGTTCTACTGCAGCTTCCCAGAGTGTTCTAAAGAACAACTATAGTGCTAACAGTCCTACTTATGACAAACGTATTGCACACCTGAAGCCATCTTGATTGGAATAAAGTGGCATCTCTTAAAACATTTAATTTAAAAAGGAACAAAATGAGGGGGTTCATTTTGCCATAGAAAGTATGATTAGTGCTGCAGAAAGAAAAATTAGGGCACATTTTGAGCGACTTCTCGAATCCTCTTCTATTTCATTAAAAAATTCTAACATGCAGACTGAAACATGCACTTTCAATACCAGCAGCAGACTTCCCTGGTGAGCAGTAGCTTTACTACAGTGATCTAATAAGCAACTAGAGTGCTAACATTCTGAATTTATGGCAAATGTGTGACACATCCGAAAGCCTTTTTGATGGAATCAAAGTAAAAAACTGAAAGTATTTCCTACTGAGGAGACTGTAGTAAATGAGGAAATTAGGAAACTTCATAACAAATAAGTCTCCCAAAATGGCCGCCAGAGACAAAAGAGCCCAAATGTAGCACAAATATCACCCAGATGGAGCCCAAGTATAGCCCAATGACAGAATTTCCCAGAGTGTTCTAACGAACAACTAGAGCGCTAACAGTCTTACTTATGACAAAAGTATGGCACACCTGAAGCCATCTTGATTGGACTAAAGCGGTAACACTTAAAACATTTAATTTACAAAGGAACAAAATGAGGGAGTTCATTTTGCCATAGAAATTATGATTAGCACTGCAGAAAGAAAAATTAGGGCACATTTTAACTTCTCAAATCCTCATCTATTTCATAAAAAAATTCTGACATGCAGACTGAAACATGCACTTTGAATACCAGCAGCAGACTTCCCTGGTGAGCAGTAGCTTTACTACAGTGATCTAATGAGCAGCTAGAGTGCTAACATTCAGAATTTATGGCAAATGTGTGACACATCTGAATGCCTTCTTCATGGAACCAAAGTAAAAAACTGAAAGTATTTCCTACTGAGGAGACTGCAGTAAATGAGGAAATTAGGAAAATTCATAACAAATAAATCTCCCAAGATGGCCACCAGAGACAAAAGAGCCCAAATGTAGCCCAAATATCACCCAGATGTAGCCCAAGTATAGCCCAATGACAGAATGTCCCAGAGTGTTCTTAAGAACAACTAGAACGCTTACTGTCTTACTTATGACAAAAGTATGGCACACCTGAAGCCATCTTGATTGGAATAAACGGGTAACACTTAAAACATTTAATTTAAAAAGGAACAGAATGAGGAGGTTCATTTTGCCATAGAAATTATGATTAGTGCTGAAGAAAGAAAAATTAGGGCACATTTTGAGTGACTTCTCAAATCCTCTTTTATTTCATTAAAAAATTCTGATATTCAGACTGAAACATGCACTTTTAATACCAGCAGCAGACTTCCGTGGTGAGCAGTAGCTTTACTACAGTGATCTAATTAGCAACTAGAGTGCTAACATTCAGAATTTATGGCAAATGTGTGACATATCTGAATACCTTCTTGATGGAATCAAAGTAAAAACTGAAAGCATTTCCTACTGAGGAGACTGCAGTAAATGAGGAAATTGGGAAACTTCATAACAAATAAATATCCCAAGATGGCCACCAGAGACAAAAGAGCCCAAATGCAGCACAAATATCACCCAGATGTAGCCCACATGTAGCCCAATGACAGAAGTGTGCAAAACACTTATTTTTTGTGTATTTGCAGTTTTATATAGTGCAGACTTGTCAGGTATTGGAGTGCTTTACATGAGCATTGGTTACATCACACAAGATCAAATTCATTTTGGTTGTAGACATGGGAAGATTAAGTGATTTGACCAGAATCACAGAATGTTGAGCTGAAGCAGAAACTCCAACCTGGTTCCCCAGTTGCAAAGTCTGCAGCTCTGGAATAGGGGTGGGCGGAATTTGCGGAATTAACCTTCGCAAATTATCGCGAGAATGTTTAAAATTATCGCAAACAAGCAGAAATATCGCGAAGATGCGGAAGTTTTTTTCCGGCATGTTCGCGAGATTTTCTGCATGGTTGCGGGTCGCCAACTTACCCATGTGGTTGCTTGCGGGCGCGGCCATCTTGTTTTGAGTTGTTCTCGCGGTGCATGATCGCGAGAAGAAAGACGTGATCGCGCGACGCATGACGTCACTGCGGGCGCGAACTGTCGCGAGACAGCGCAAATGGCTAAAAACAATACAACATCTCATGGAGAACGCGACCGGATCAAGAAAACTTGTCGGCGAACGCAGGGATTCAGGTAAGGCGATCGCGCGCGCGCGAGAATGTATCATTTTACAGCGCGAGCAAGAAACAAATTATCGCCAAGCTGCGGAAACCGGAATTTTTGACATTTTCGCGCTCTCCGCGGAACGCAAAAATGTCAAATTATCGCAATTTCCGCGAACGGAACGAAATTTTTGCCCAGGCCTACTCTGGAAGTAACACCACATCCTCTCCCCTAGGTGCAACATTTAATCAAGTGGTCAACTGGATAAAAAAACATAAAGATTACACATAATTTAAAAGTTCTTTGTCGCTATTTGAAAACTCAGAAAATATGTCCTCATTTTAGTTTTTTAGAGCACTAACCATGATTTTGCTGCAAATAAGACCCTCTCCTATATGTAATTTCTAAAGGAAATGCTCTAGGTATTACAGTTTTGATTACATCAAGATGACGTAATAAATATAGAATGTTAGCAATCTAGTTGTTCATTGGGATACTGTTGAGAGGCAGAGGCCAGGGTCACGAACTCTGAAAATTGAAGGCAGGTAGGAGAGTGCAGAGGCCACAATTTGACCACACTTGGCAGGCAGGAAGGGCAGTGGCAGCACAACAGACTATGGAGGGCAGTGGAAAGGGGGCCTGGGGCAACAAACCAACAATACAGGACTGGCAAGAGAGGCTGTGGCAATATAATAGACCATTGTGGGCAGAAGGAAGAGCAGTGGTAGTACAACCATACATGTCAACAGACCCGTTTCAGACAGGAAACGCCCAATGTTTTTAAGCTCAAATGGGCTTTATTTGATCAGTCTCCTGTCTACAATCTCCTCTTTTTCAATGTAACTCAAAGGGGAAAATCAATACCCCAGTTTTTTTCCAAAATCTCCCTCTTACCAAGTTCAAAATGTTCACAAGTATGGTACATTGGATCATGGTAGGCAGGAGGAATTGGGGTAGGGACATGGACTCGGATAACAGAGGACAGGAGAGACATGGAGAGGTGCACCAAACTGACCCTACAGGGCAGGCATCAGGGTTTGCACCAGCACAATACACCACACAGGGCATGCGGGACGGGAGTGCAGCACAACAATCCATAGAAAGCAATAGGGAGGGGACAGGACCATGCACATGGACAACAGAGAACAGAGGGGAAAGAGGCAATTGGAGCTAGCTGACCATAATGGACAGACAGGAGAGAAAGCTGCAGCATAACAGACCATAAAGGGCAGGAGGGACGGATCAGGGGCATTACAATGGAACAGACAAGCCAGGAGGGAGGGAATAGGGGTCTGCACATGGAAACAGAGGGCTGGGGGCAAGGGGGCAGGGCAGGAGCAGCAAGATGACCATGGAGGTCAGGTAGGATGGGCACTAGAAACAAGACACACCATGGAGAGCAACAGTGAGACTATGATTGTATACATACAGACCATAGACGGAAGGTGGGAGCGGGTCAGGGGCAGCTAGCTAACCACACAGGGAAGGTGGGAGGGGCCATGGCAGCACAGAAGACCATGCATGGCAAGCGGGAGGGTTAGTGGCAGCACAATGGCTATGATGGGCAAGAAGGAGGGTGCAGGGGCATGCACAAAAGACCATGGAGGATAGAAGGGAGGGTCAGGACCTGGGCACAGACAAGAGAGTTCAGGGGAAGGGGCCTCACAACAGACCGCGCGGGGCAGGCAGGAGGAGCAGTTGCAGCACAACAGACCAGGGAGGGCAGAAGGGTGTGGCAGTAAAATAGATCATGGAGGACAGGAGGAAGGGGATAGGGGCATGGCATGTGGACAGGCTGGGTGGAGGTGGCAGGGACAGGTTACAGTCATCTGACAATGCTAGGCAGGTGAGAGGGGAGTGGCAGCTCAACAGAACACTCAGAGTAGATAGGAGTGGCAGGTCCATGGAGCATGGTGGGCAAAAAGGATGGAGAAGGGGCATGCACAAAGACATTGGAGGGCAGGGGGAAGGAGAATAGGGGCAGCAAGCTAAGCACAGAGGCTAAGCAGGAGGTCAATGATGGGCCATAGAATTGGGCAAGGGAGGGCAGGAGGAGTGGACTGGTACATCATGTTAAATGGAGGGCGGTGGCAGCACATCAGACCATGCATGGCAGGAGGGGGGAGGCTAGTCCATGGATTCAGACAACAGAGGATAGGGAGGAGGTGGATGGGGCAGCAAGCTAACTGTTCAGAGAAGGTGGGTATTAGGAACCTTATTGTTTTTAAAATGTGTGTCTGTGCGAACTACTTAAAATATGAACAAGTATGCAGCATAATCTCACTTTTATTCAGGAAGAAGAGGACGTTTGTGACTGTGACTCTGGGCTCACTTGGCAGAAACACCCTCTGACCCTCCACCCCCCATCGCAAAATGTAATGCCCGTGAAAAGGGTAGGTGGACGCAGTGTTATATAGAACATAGTCCTGAGAGCACGATTGAAAATGAAAACTAGATTTAGTATATGGTATAAACTATGTACCAAAAAGTGTGATATAAGATGAACCGGGGCGTGAAATTTAATATACAATACATTGTGCGCAATGACAGATTCATTGGAGAGCGCGAGAAAGCACAGGCACTAGCGCGTGCTATGCGATATGCGCCTTGGAGTGTAATATGAACAGGGCAGTGCTGTGTAACCTAACTAGTCTCTAAAGTTGTAATATAAAATATGTGCTGGGGAGTGTGATGTTGCATATGCACTGTGACAAAGATATGGATCCCAGATTGTAATATGTATGGCATAGCGCTGTGCGTTATAACATAGGCATCGAGGAAGGCATGTTAGATGGGGCAATATAACCCGTGCGAAGGCAAGTGTGGCATGACATATTCACGGGTGGTGTTACAGTGCACATGGGCTAGAGAGTGTCATAGCATACGCACTAGCTGGTGGAATACAACACAGAGGTGTGTGGCACTCAGCGGGCACTGGTGGGTGTAACACAGCATTGGGCTCAGCCAGGAGCATGCTGTGACTCTCAAGTGAGGTCGTCTCCTTTCCAGAGAGTAAAATAAAAAGTATTACACATCCGGCGGTGGATGTGTGTTTTATTAACCGTGAGGGGGGTTTCTTACATAGTTTGGTCAAATTTTGTCGAATCCCCTTTGAATGGCTTGGTGTGCGTGTATATTAAATGTGCCCGTCAATAGCTACCCATGTTTGTATAAATAAACGACAAGGGTGTCTACTTGGAGAGTACCCACTGGCGGGGGCACCGGGGTTAGGCACGGTAGGGCGTCAGACACGTCAGAGCTTCACTAGCGGTGTAAATACATTCCACGTGGATTCATTGTATGCATAGTCGCCTTTTAATGAATATCACACAAATGGTCATGGTGATAGGTACATACAGTTTGTCCAGCATGTCCTAGGTGTTTCTATAAATATATATTTTTTTTAAATAATAAAAAACAAAGGCCTGCCCCGGGGGATGAGGTCCCCGGGGCCATAAGTGGCCTGAGGAGGGGGGCAACGCTGCCCTCCTCCTAAAGAATTAAAAAAAACAAAAAGGCCATGACCCGGGGGTTGGGGTCCCCAGGGCCGATTAAGGCCTTGGGAGGGCCAAATTAATTTTTTTCAACAGAAAAAATTAGGGTGCAGGCCCTGGGGGATGGGGTCCCCAGGGCCAATAAATTAGAAGAAGAAGGGGGGGCCACACAGCCCTCCTTCTTAAAAAAATAAAATAAATAAAAGACCGGCATCGCGTCGGAGGCCACGCCCCCTTCTTGCAGCACTCTGCAAACGCACCCCCTGGCCAGTTGTAATTGGGGGAATTAATTCCCCTTCAATACTGAGGGTCCCTGAGGGTCAACTAGCCCAACAGGTATCTCCAGTATGCGCCAGGGAGCTGCGTTGCAGAGAGGTGTTCTGAGGCCATGCCCCTTTTTACACCTCTATGCAACGCAGCTCTGTTGCACTTACTGGTGGTACCTAGTGGGCTAGTTTGACCCTAGGGACCCTTAGGATTCAAGGGGACTTAATCTCTCAACTTAGAACGGCCACAGTGCGCGTTTACACAGTGGTGAAGGGAGGGGACGGGGCCTGAGGTGACGTGTGCAAACACGCCCTGTGGCGCGTTTTAAGTTGGGGAAATAATTCCCTTTCAATCCTGAGGGACCCTGGGGGCCAACTAGCCCACCAGATGCTTTTAGTAAGCGCCACTGCTCTGCGTTGCAGAGAGGTGGTAAAGGCCGTGCCCCTTTTTACATCTCTCTGCAACGCAGCTCTGTGGCGCTTACTGGAGGTACCTAGTGGTCTAGTTGGACCCTAGGGACCCTCAGGATTCAAGGGGACTTAATCTCCCAACTTAAAACGGGCACAGGGTGTGTTTACACAGTGGGGAAGGGAGGGGACGGGGCCTGAGGTGACGTTTGCAAACACGCCCTGTGGCACGTTTTAAGAGGTAGTTTTAATCCCCTGCCCTATTATATACTAGGGGCTTACAGAGGAGGTCATGCTAATCACAGGGGGACCCCAGCGCATAGTGTTCCCTAGTGTATGTAGGTGTTTTCAATGTATTCTGAGTGTCTTTTAACATACACTGGCTCTAGGACTGGTTAGTCAGACTCAGTTACCACCAGCTGAGGGTACAGGATGATTTTGCAACAAGGCTTCTTTCTGCTCTTCTGTTTGTTCTTTCTGCACGTTATCCTTCTTCCTGCACTTTTCTTCGTCTTTGAGGACTTCTGTTGCTTCTTTCTGCATTTCTTTTTTTTCTTTCTGTGCGTTTTTTCTTCTTTCCTCATATGTCCTATCTCTGTAGGCATAGTTAGAAATTAGCATTTGAAAAACCTTAGAAATTCACTGACAAAACCATAGGTTTCAGGGGCGTTATAGTTAGCTGGACTTTTCACTCATACAAAACCATTGAAATTCCCCCGTTATAGTTAGTTCAGCTAACTATAACTCGCGCGCCCGCAATGCACTGCTGATGACGTCACATATTACATCACTCATGACATGGTCAGTGACATCACTCATGACATCACTGATGACATCTCAAATGACATCACTGGTGACATCACTGATGACATCATCCAGTAAATGTGTGTTTTTCTGAAAATTACATATGCTTTATATGTGTATATCTCAAGGTCGATGGAAGAATAAATGGGTATACAAGTGTCTAAATGGATGATTTGTTTTTGAAAAACTGATTGTATAACTGACTGATTAAGTGTATCTTAGTGAATACATGGCTTAGTGAGTAATGTTTAAATATGTAAATATCTGTATCAGTCTCTCACTTTGTGTATAAGTGGCTGCATGGGTTGGTGAGTAGCTACATGAGTGTCTATATAGGTTATTAGTTGCTTTTTTGAGTATCAGTATCAGTGTCTGAGTCGGTGGGGGGTATTACGTAGTGCATCCCCCCAAAAAAATAAAATAAATAAAGGCCAGCCCTGTGGGATGGGGTCCCCGGGGACAACAGAGGCCTCAGGAGGGGGGCCACACAGCCCCCCTCCTTAAAAAAATTAAATAAATGTGGCCATGCCCCGGTGGAGGGGGTCCCTGGGGCCGGAATTGGCCATGGGAGGGGGACCCACGTGGCCCCCTTCCCGTTCAGATTTTTATAATATTTTTTAAAAAAGGGCTCAGGCCCCAAAAACAGAAAAAGGAAGGGGGCCACACAGCCCCCTGCTAAAAAAATTTTTTTTAAAAGACCGGCATCGTGCCGGAGACCCTGCCCCCTCCCAGCAACACTCTGTAAACTCGCCTTGTGGCGCGTTTTAAGATGGAGAATTAATGCCCCTTCAATACTGGGGATCCCTGGGGGCCAACTAGCCCACCAGGTACCTCCAGTATGCGCCACAGGGCTGCCTTGCAGAGAGGTGGTCCGAGGCCATGCCCCTTTTTACACCTCTCTGCAATGCAGCCCTGTGGCGCTTACTGAAAGTACCTGGTGGGCTAGTTGGCCCCCAGGGACCCTCAGGATTGAAGGGGATTTAATCCCCCAACTTACAACGCACCAGGGGGCGCGTTTGCACAGTGGTGGAGGGAGGGGGCGTGGCCTGATTTGACAAGTGTACAAATGCGCCCTGTGGTGCGTTTTAAGTTGGAGGATTAAGTCCCCTTCAATCCTAAGGGTCCTTGGGGGCCAACTAGTCCACCAGGTACCTCCAGTAAGCACCAGGGAGCTGCGTTGCAGAGTGGTGGTCCAAGGCCATGCCCCCTTTTTATACTACTCTGCAAGCAGCTCTGTGGCGCTTACTGGAGGTAGCTGGTGGGCTAGTTTGCCCTCAAGGACCCTCAGGATTCAAGGAGACTTAATCACCCAACTTAAAACGCACCACAGGGCGCCTTTGCACATTTGTCACATCAGGCCCTGCCCCCTCCCTGCACCACAGTGCAAATACACCCTGTGGCACGTTTTAAGTTGGTAGATTAATTCCCCTTCAATCCTGAGGGTCCCTGGGGGCCAACTAGTCCACCAGGTACCTCTTGTAAATGCCACAGGGCTGTGTTGCAAAGAGGTGCTCCAAGGCCACACCCCTTTTTACACCACTCTGCAAACGCGGCTACCGGTGCACTGCTGGTGGGGCGATGAGCGCCTCTTGTGTCTTGAGGACCTCAAGGCACAAGTGGACTTCATCCTCTGAGAAGCAGTGCACCAGAAGCCGCGTTTGCAGTGTGGTGTAAAAAGGGGCATGGCCTAAAAACACCTCTCAGGTACGCTATACTTAGAAATTAGCATTTAAAAAAACTTTAGAAATTCACTGAAAAAACGATAGGTTTCAGGGACGTTATAGTTCGCTGGACATTTCACTCTTACAAAACCATAGAAATTCCACCGTTATAGTTAGTTCAGCTAACTATAACTCGCGCACCCACAATGCACTGCTCATGACGTCACATATTACATCATTCATGACATGGTCAGTGATATCACTGATGACATCACTGATGACATCTCAAATGAGATGTCCCGGAAGGACCCCCAGGGCCAAAAAAAGCATTTTAGTTTTAAAACAATACAATACGTGCTGGGGTCGCAAATTCTGCCGAAATTGTTTAAAAAACAATAAAGCGTGGGTTCCCGCGTTTTATTTTAATGACACCCTCGGGAGGGCTAGGTCCCGGGGTCATTTCTTAAAAAATGATAGTAGGGGCCCACTGGGGCCTCTGCAGCCCCGGGGACCACCACCTCCCCTGGGCTTCACTTATGTTGGGAGGGGGGCCGCGCTGCCCCTGTCCTGGAGCCCGTGATGGCCCGGGGCCGCCACCCCCCAGGGCCGGCTCCTGCAGTATCCCGGGGTGCAACATGAAAGGGAGCCCAGCCCAGAGCTACACCTGAATGACAACAGATGCAATAGAGCCAACGATCATGCAGCTCGGACACTCAACACTGCTACGACACCCCCCACCACCAGCCCCTTGTCCGCCATCCTCCCCACCCCACCGCCTCAAAAAAAATGTGACTGCAACCTTAGGAAATCTGGAACATAAAAAATTGGCTGATGTCGCACAATTATAATTAAGAAGATGCATGTCGAGGTTGGACAAATAAGAATCACAGTCATGTATGGATTTACATATAAAACATTTTATTTAAACAAAACAACAAACAAAACTAGGTACAGCCATGGCGTGTCATCTCTGGACCATTTGTGAATCACAGTGTGCAAGACAAAAAGCAAAATAAGATTGTGCGTCATGCGTCCATCAAAGGAGAGAGAGAAAGAGAGGAAGAGTTAGAGAGAGGAAGAGAGAGAGAAAGAAAGAAAGAAAGAAAGAAAGAAAGAAAGAAAGAGTGAGAGAGAGAGAGGAAGACAGAGAAAGAGATAAAGAGTGAAAGACAGAGGAAGAGAGAAAGAGTGAGATACAAGGAAGAGAGAGAGCAAGAGAGAAACAGTGTGAGAGAGAGGGAGAGAGAGAGAGAGAAAGAGTGAGACAGAGAGGAAGAGAGAGAGGAAGAGAAAGAATGAGAGAGAGAGTAAGAGACAAAAAGAGAGAAAGAGTGTGAGAGAGAGAATGGTAGAGATAGAGAGTGAGAGTGAGAGAGAGAGAGAGAGAGAGAGAGAGAGAGAGAGAGAGAGAGAGAGAGAAAGATTGACAGAAAGGAAGAGATGGAGAGGGAGTATTGACACTGTAGAGAAACTCCTCACAGCTCACCTTTCTGCCACCAGTGTGTCTCCAACCACGAGCCTGGACATAGTGCAGCCCTCAAGTTTAGTCATCTGAAACATAGTATAGAATCAGTAATGGTAGAGTACATACAACTGCACATGCCTAATTCTCTGTTTCGCCCCTGCGCACACAGGCTGCTGCACCCCATCCACTCCCACTGCCCGGAGGTGACTGCCCGCTTCTACGCAAACAAGCCTCTCTGCTCACCTTCCACCACCTACGTGTGTCTAAAAGGGTCCACCACGTACCGAAGCAAGCTCCTTAGCTGTTGCGTACACACCGTCAAGCCGTGTTCACAATTCAATATAGATCTTGATTGCAAGTATGGCCATGCATCATCGCAGGCTGCACACGTGCTCAGTTCTGGTGGCACTAACTCAGTAGAACTGAAGTAATCGCCTCGTGGTGGGAGGTCCGTGTCGGGGGGTCGTCAATCTCTGAATCACAGCCTGCTAGACAAAAAGCAAGATAAGATTGTGCATCATGCGTCCATCAAAGGAGAGAGAGAGATCGAAAGAGTGAGAGAGAGGCAGAAAGAGAGAAAGAGTGAGAGGAAGACATAAAAAAAGAGAGAAAGAGTGAGAGAGAGAGAAGAAGAGAGAGAGAAACAGTGAGAGAGAGGAAGAGAGAGAAAAAAGAGAAACAGTGTGAGAAAGAGGAAGAGAGAAACAGAGGAAGAGTGAGACAGAGAGAGAGAGAGCGAGAAAGAGAGAGAGAAAGAGTGAGAGAGGAAGAGAGAGAGAGAGAGAAAGAGAGAAACAGTGTGAGAGAGAGGAAGAGATAGAATGAGAGAGAGAGAGAGGAAGAAATAGAGTGAGAGAGAGAGGAAGAGAGAGAGAGAGAGAAAGAGTATGAGGGAGAGAAAGGAAGAGATGTAGAGGGACAGTGAGTGCCCACACAAAATCCTCTCAGCTCACCTTTCCGCCACCGGTGTGTCTCTAACCACGTGCCGGGACATAGTGGAGCCCTCAAGCTTACTCATCTGAAACGTAGTATGGAATCAGTAATGGCAGAGTACATACAACTGCGCCCGTCTAAAATGCTGTCCTGCCTCTGCGCACCCAGGATGCTGCACCCCATTGACTCCTGCCACCTAGAGGTGTCTGCCAGCCGCTGCGCACCCAGGGTGCTGTACCCCATCCACTTCCACTGCCCAGAAGTGTCTTCCCGCTGCTGCGCACCCAGGCTGCTGTATCCCATCCACTTCCACTGTCCAGAGGTGTCTGCCCGCTGCTGCACACCCAGGCTGCTGCACCCCATCCACTCCCACTGCCCGGAGGTGACTGCCCGCCACTGCACAAACAAGCCTCTCTGCTCACCTTTCGCAAACTGTGTGTAGAAAAGAGGGCCTACCACATGCCGCTGCAAGCCTCAAGCCCGGGGCCCACGGACAGGGCACCCTGCATATCATGCAGCCCCGTTCCACAGGCCACCAGGTCTCACATTTGGTGCTGGGTCTTGATTTTGCCATGGCAGAGGACATACCAGTGCACCCGTCATCATCGCAGGTTGCACACCTGCTCAGCCCTTGCGGTGCCACTAACTCTATGACCAGCGAGACGATGCTATGTAGTGGTAGGCCTGCGCTGTCTGATGGCTCAGGCCTACACTGCGGTCCAGCAGGGCACACAAAACCTGAGCTGTCCAAACCGCCGGGACGGGCCATCACTGCAGGCTGCACACCAGCTCAGCAGTTACAGTACCCGTACCTCAGTGGACCGAAAGTCACCGTCCCGTGCTGGTGTGCCTGTGCCGGGCGCAATGCATCTGGTGCAAGCAACTATAAAATGGCGTAGAGCACGTGCGCCCGTTCATTTTTATTAGCAGGGTCACGTGTCCTGTGACCTCTGTGCTGGATGGGTGTGGTGTGGGTGTATACCAGCCATGAGGGAGTGGCTGTGGCATACTGACAACTAGGCCTGTGACCAGCAGATCACTGCAATGAAAACCTGGGCCATGTAGCGTTGCTGTCCTTCCCTGTAAGCTGAAGCAGAGTGGGATGGCCTGGTGTATGCCAGTCCTGCGTGAGGCTGTGAAGGATGACTCCGGAGCTATGGGTGTGGCTCCGTCGTGAGCTGTATGAGTAGTCAACTGATGTGGGTGTCCGTGTTGTAGTGCTGCCGTCATCCGGGTCGCAAGCGCCAATCTGTCACTCTGTGAGCCAAGTCCCACAACATGGCCAACATGGAAGGTACGGGGAATCACCGACCCTACATTCATCCATAGTTCCACACATGAAAGATGGTGGACATGACACATCTGTGTGGATATGAATGTTTATTGCACATTCAGTGGAGTGTTGCAGCTGTAGCAATACAGGGCCAGGGAAAGTTCAGGTTTCAGTTTTTGGCACATGGAGGGCAGCCAATTAGAGCAAAGCTTGTGTTCGGGGTTAGGCTGTGCCAACATATGTAGTTATACAATCACTCTGCCAATACCCAAGCACTTATAATTTCACTATACATTCTCCTTGCAGTACTCTAATGATCCAGTCCCTACGTACGTACTTGTACAATGACCGAGACAAAGTTACATAACCGAGGTTTTCCCACTGCCAGAGGTAATATGGTTGCATACGCTGTCCGCAGCACAATGTAATGTGGTGGGGCCCAGGGGCAGCATCTTGCATACATAATGAACACAGGGACACAGATAGATAGTGGAAATGGGTACGGGCATGTGCGCTCGACTCCTTCTTATTACCAGGGTCACATGTCCAGTGACGTCTGTGCTGGATGCGTGTGGGGTGAGTGTAAGCCATCCCTCAGGGAATCGTTGGTGCTGGCAACAAGTACAACAGTAATCATCGGATCACACACAGAGATTCAATCATAAAGGGTCCATGACCTGTGCTGCACTAAGGTAGGGGCAGCAGATGTGAAATAATACACAAAATATTCTATCTTAAAGGGTCCATGACTTGTGGTACACTGAGGTAGGGGCAGCAGATGTGAAATTATACACAAAACATTGTATCATAAATGGTCCATGAGTTGTGGTGCACTGTGGTAGGGGCATCAGAAGAATTCAGCATGTGCGCAGCCAGCGATGATGTGTGGTCCGGGCGGGCTGCACTTGGAGCAATGTCTGTTGCCTACTGGACTGCGTCATCTGCAATTGCGACTCGATCTGAATTGTGAGCCCGAGGGTAGATCGAAGGCAGTAATCAGCAGAGACATCGAGGAATGCTTTTTGTCACATTCTCTTAACAAAATCCGAGGACATAGAGCACAATTCTCTCTGCCATTAATAAAACAAGACTGAATTCAAATTGTGAGCTTGGTTGACCGCAGTGTAGGCATATGGAAGAAAACATGAAATATGTATGGAATACATTGTCGAAATATGTAGGTTTCAGGGACGTTATAGTTCAAATTGTGAGCTCTGATGTACGCAATGTAGACTGCCATTCAGTGTTCGTTTGGACTTGCAAGATGAATTTGGTCATTGTAGTAATGCTATAATTGATATAAAACAAGTTCTTGAAGCAAGGATACTAAAAGGATATTATGTTGGTTTGAGGGTCGCTATACTTAGTTGCCTGCTGGACTCTGCAATTAATGAATCAAGACTGAATTTGAATTGTGAGCCCTGCTGACCACAGTGTAGGCCGGAGGCAGCCGTCAGCAAGGGTCCACAGCCATGTGGCGTTGAGTTGAGCTTCACAGTTAGTGGCACCTGAAGCAACCATTATGTGCGGAGCCTGCAATGATGCGTGGTCCGGGCAGGCCGCACTGGTAGCAATGTCTTTTGTCTAATGAATTCTGCCTTAATAAGGCTACGTGGTGATGACTTGTGGTACACTGAGTTAGTGGCACCTGAAGCAACCAGCATTTGAGCAGCCTGTGATGATGCATGGTCTGGGTGGGCCGCACTGGTAGCAATGTCTTTTACCTACTGAATTCTGCCTTAATAAGGCTATGTGGCAATGACTTGTGGTGCACTGAGCTAGTGGCACCTGAAGCACTCAATGTGTGCACAGCCTGCGATGATGCGTGGTGCGGGCGAGCCACACTGGGAGTATTGTCTGTTGCCTACTGGACTGCGTCATCTGCAATCGCGACTCGATCTGAATTATGAGCCCTTCTGTCCGCAGTGTAGGCAGGAGGCAGAGGTCAGCAAGGGCCCACAGCCATGTGGCATTGACTTGAGCTGCACAGATTGGGAGCATTTAGTCTTCTTAACCGATTATAGTGTCTTACACAATTTGCATCGGTACTAATCTTGAATTGTGAGCCGTGCTAACCGCAGTGTAGGCCAGAGGCAGTGGTCAGGATGGGCCCACAGCCACATGGCGTTGAGTTTAGCTGCACAGTTAGTGGCACCTGAAGCACTCAGCGCGTGCGCACCCAGCGATGATGCGTTGTACGGGCGGGCCGCACTGGCAGCAATGTCTTTTGCCTACTGAATTCTGCCTTAATAAGGCTACCTGGCGATGACTTGTGGTGCAATGAGTTAGTAGCACCTGAATCACTCAGCGTGTGCGCACCCTGTGATGATGCATGGTCCAGGCGGGCCGCACTGGGAGCTTTTTCTCTTGCCTACTGGACTGCGTCATCTGCAATAGCGACTTGATCTGAATTGTGAGACCTGCTGTCCGCAGTGTAGATCGAAGGCAGTAGTCTGAACAGATATAATTCTGTGGTACTGTGCCGCTGGGTTCGCAGGGGGCCTTTGTCAAGGAGGCCGGGGGTCATGGCGGCGGCCTCATGGCAGGGTGAGGGCCGCCGCTCTGGCAGACACGTTGGCCTACCCACAAGTGAACCACATCCCCAGCCTATTTATTCACATTCCTGCGCTGGATTGGCGTACATTGGACTAGCCCACTCCACTTCTGCTTACAGGGAGGAACAACACAGCTACATGATCTAGATCTTACCCATTGCCTGACGTAACATGGTTACGTCCACTGTCCACAACACTACAAGCACACATGGAGAGGTCTGTGTTGTGCAGAGTGAGGTCTGTCAAGCACATCACCGCTACACTTGGCATTGTGTATATTGTTATTGATGGGTGACTTGCGTCTTTCACAAATACTTGGTTCCCACATCTCCAAACATTCAGCTATTGTGCGGCTGAGGGGCCATGTCGTTTTGGGAAGGTCTGTTGTCCTGTTCTGCGCTGCCTCAGTGGTAGTAGGGGGGTGTGGTCTGGGGGGAGGTCCTGGGGGTGGTGGCGGTGGGTGTTGTGGCCTTCTTGGGTGTCGGAGTTGCATGATCAGTAGCTCTATGACGTGTTGGCCTTTAGATGTGGCTCTGGCAGGGCTCCCTTTCCTACTGTAGGTAGTTGTCCTGCTTTACACCAGGAAAAGGCTGATGGTAAATTATTACTGCTGACGCGGATTATCGCCTATTTTTGGATCACATCGCAGATTTGGCTGGTCATTGAAAATATGGGAAGTGGTGTTTTCGTGGTTTTTTGCACGGGAACGCCTACTCTGCATATCATTCGCGTTAGTTGTCGCACTCATTTGTGGCAATTTTTTTGGATGGAAAACTGCCAAGATCAGCAGTTTTTACTAGGTTGACAATGAGATGATAATTTAAAAACAAAGAAAAAAACTTAGGTTTAATGAACATTATAATTAGAAATTAGCATTTAAAAATCCTTTGATATTCACTGAAAAAACCATAGGTTTCAGGCACGTTATAGTTAGGAATTAGCATTTAAGAAACCATAGAAATTCACTGAAAAAAAACATAGGTTTCAGGCACCTAATAGTTAGTTTGACATTTCACTCATACAAAACCATAGAAATTCAGCCGTTATAGTTAGTTCAGCTAACTATAACTCATGCCCCCATACATACATACAGCATATAATTAAAACAAACAGACTGCATCCAATTGAAGTCCCATGCCAGACGCGTTTCGGGTATGAATCCCTTTCTCAATGGCATTTCTTGCATCAAACCAGGACAATCCTGCGCGCTATTTGGCTGTGGTCTCTTCTACAGGGGCCATCCTTTGTTCGGATTGATAATAGCTTCTGGAGACCAGCCGCAGGAGAGACCCACCACGAGTGCGGGCCCATTTTGGCGTCAAACTGCGTCATGATTGCACGGGAGGAATTGTTTACAGGAAGAGCGGCATGATTAAGCAACTTTTAAAAGCGAACCCTGGCATCAACCCACTGGGGTTTTATTGTTGAATTTATTGTGCATATCCCTAAGACGAACTCACATGAGGAATATAAACTGCAGCACTACAAGGACCAGAGGGCCATGTGGATGGCCCCGCCCACTGGGGCTGTCCTAGAAAGGTTAAATAGCGTGCAGGATTGTCTTGGTTTGATGCAAGAAATGCCATTGAGAAAGGGATTCATACCCGAAACGCGTCTGGCATGGGACTTCAATTGGATGCAGTCTGTTTGTTTTAATTGTATGCTGCTGTTCTTCAATAAATTACCAGAGAATCACCTACCTGTGGTCTCTTCTACAGGGGCCATCCTTTGTTCGGATTGATAATAGCGGCTGGAGCCCAGCCGCAGGAGAGACCCACCGCGAGTCCGGGCCCGTTTTGGCATCAAACGGCATCCTGATTGCACGGGAGGAATTGTTTACAGGAAGAGCGGCATGATTAAGCAACTTTTAAAAGCGAACCCTGGCATCAACCCACTGGGGTTTTATTGTTGAATTTATTGTGCATATCCCTAAGACGAACTCACATGAGGAATATAAACTGCAGCACTACAAGGACCAGAGGGCCATGTGGATGGCCCCGCCCACTGGGGCTGTCCTAGAAAGGTTAAATAGCGCGCAGGATTGTCTTGGTTTGATGCAAGAAATGCCATTGAGAAAGGGATTCATACCCGAAACGCGTCTGGCATGGGACTTCAATTGGATGCAGTCTGTTTGTTTTAATTGCATGCTGCTGTTCTTCAATAAATTACCGGAGAATCACCTACCTGTGGTCTCTTCAACAGGGCCCATCCTTTGTTCGGATTATTTGGAGGCACCTGTACTCACTATAGGAATTTGGACTTGAATTATAATTTTGAGATGATATTCAATTTTATTAGCTAAACCAGCTGTTCTCTGGACTGCTAACAAATCATTACTTCAATCAAGGACCCTTGATGAATTATTATTATTAGAAGCCTGGGTCCCCTGGCCTAAGCAATTTCTACAATTTAAACTCAAAACAGCACACACAAATATAAAATCAAGTACGCACCAAACAAATGTTCAAATCTTTTATTCAATTCAAAATCAAATTTAGAAAAATGTTTTCAAATTTTCAATTGTACTTCTTTATTTGTATACTTTATCCTCAATGTATTAATTGCAATATTATTTTATTTTGTAAAACAGTTGTGGACCCCCTGAGAAGGTCTTGTGGACCTCCAGGGGTCCTCAGAACACAGGTTAAGAATCACTGCACTAAACCATTTCCTAGATGTATATATCAAAAACAAAACCAAAAGAATCTACAAAGGATATTGTATATGTTTGTCACAATTTCGGTAGTAGAATGCTAGTATGTCCATAATTTAAAAATAATATTATCCAGGAAAACAATACAAACTTATAACACAAAACCAAAATCTTTTTTACAGCCAAATGTGGCTTTATCAAGGGAGATTAAAAATACTTTGGCCAATGGTATATTAAATGTATTCATGGCAATATGAATCCAACATGAGCAAGCTAGAGAAGGAGAAGCCCAAAACCACTTGCCAGGAAGGGGAAAGGTGAAAGGACTGACAGGATCAGTGTGCCTAAGACTAGAGGAGAAAGAAAGAGAAGACCAGGTAGCTAGAAAAGGACAACTGGAAAGGTAATAAGAAAGGGAGGCTACGGAAAGCTAAAAGCTGTATATTAAAAGGAAAATTAAGAGAAAGCTGAAAGCTCTGGAGAAGGAACAGTTGAGGGTATATCTGAAAGGCTTCGCTCTAGGAAATGTGATTCCCCCTCCACCTCCAAAGAAGTGCCTCCCAACAATCCAAAGGAGAGTGCACACATGACTGTATGGGTTATGGCACTTTGAGTTGAGTTGTGAGATATGAAATTGCTTGGTGAGCTCAGGGATTGAATGTGAAATTTGAGACTACATCATGCACCATGTTTCCAGTCATGTCAGAAATTTTGCAAGTGCCACTCATGCCCCTTGTGTCTCTAGCCTCCAAGGTTCACTCATGTCACAGTAGGTTTGCACACCACCATCATACTGTGTGTGTCCTTGGCCATCCCTTTGACATGACTTACCTTGAGAGGTGTAGGACAGGTATGTGGTTACACTTACACCACCTCTCGTATCCCTGAGACTTCCAAAGTCTTGCAAGAGCAGCATCCAGAATAGGCATGGCTCTGTATTTAAGCCATGTCTGGCCTGCCTCACCTTGCTTGCTTTTAAGGTTTTTCATTAGAGCAGGTTTCTACTTTTTTGCTTTGAAAGCTTACCTGTAGTTCCACTCTCACATTTGCCAGACGATAATCTGCAAGCTTCTGCTCGTTCTTCAGACACTTCTGCTTTTTGCTTTTTGCTTCCAGATCCTGTAGACAAGATAATACAAATCAACATTAGAAGTATTGCCTAGACCAAGATAATGAGCAAGCTCTTACTGTCACATTTCTGAGTGGAGTCTTACAACTCTGTAAGTGGCTGGCTAAGAAAAATACTCAAAGCAGTCACAGAGAGCTTTGATGATAAGCTTAGAGGGAGCATGGCAACTTCACAGTATCAGTGGCTTTCCTGCATATGGCCAGTGATTTTATGCAGATTCGCAAATGTTTGTAAGGGGCAATGTGTGTATGATTAGAACATTGGATACCAGCATTAGGTAATGTTACAATGTGAGTGAAACAGGCAGTTACAGGGCAGAAGGGGACAGAGTTAGATATGAGATTTGGGAGACAAGAATAACATGCATATTACCTTCCCTTAAGCTATTGCTAGACAAAACTCAAAGCCCAGTTATTTCCCTTAACTTCGTCATATGAGAAGGAATCCACTCAGGTAGATTTGTAGTACCGTTCACCAATACCGTTCAGTAAAGTGATATTGTATAGAATACCTGCCTGTGTTAAGGCCCCAATTGATCTAATGTATGTCTTGTACATAGCAATCAAAGGTGCATGCCAGGGTGGTTGGGTACTGGCTCGAGAGAGTGAAAGATGTGGTAAACCAGACATTTTTGTCCTTTCTTACTTTGGATGATCAGCAGCTTCATGGTCAATTAACCTCTTGGATCAGGAAAATCGCTTGCTCTTTGCCACTTTCAGAGCAGAAATGAAAAAATAGTTTGACAAACACACACTCTTGTACAATCAGTAGATACTGAGCTACTAAATCTCATATACGGCAATCAGGACCTAACAACGTACATGACCTCATTGAATTAATTTGTGACAGAAGTGGGATGGCCAAAAGAGAAAAAAGCATCCTTATTTTACCATGAAATAAAGATTAAATTAATGATTTTTAACCCAGCTGGTGAAACCCCAAAACATATGAGAAACAAATCAATCTTGCCATAAAATAGAATTATCATCTGTGAAAATGCAGTAACAAACATTGAAAAGATGAGCATTAAATTGTTGTATTATTGTAAAAGAAATCTTGAAGTAAACATGTAAACATGGGAGATGAATCTGAACCCATGCCAATCAGGTATGTGAGGATCATTTATTTACCAAAGTAGAGGTAAAATGAAGGTCAATGCAGAAGCGTTTGTCTCTGTTACGGAAAGAACAGCAGATTCTTCAAAGAAACCCCAGATAAACATAAGTGTAAAGTAGGGAAGCCCTTCTTTTTTCCATGATCACCCCCAGTTTTTGACTGATTCTGGTGATCACTAACTCTGAAAGTGCCCTGGGCTCTGCTAAAAAACCAGGCCCAGGGCCAATGTTCTGTCTTTAAAAGGTATGTGATAATTGGTATAATTCTAATTGGCCAAGACAACGTGCCTGTAAGTCCCTAGTATATGGTATGTCATGTAGGTTTAGAGACTCTAATGGGCTTAATGCACTGAAGTATGCACTGTTGTGGTGCCTGGTGTCCTTTTAAAATCCAGGTCTGCCTTGCAGGCTCTTTTTAGAATAAAACTATGCCCAAATTCGACTTTGGAAATAAAAGTACTTCCAAAGTCCAAGACTACCTATAAATTACATATGAGTCACCCCTAGGTGCCCAATGGTAGATTGCATTGTTATAAAAAACAGGGACACTATAAAAGATGTTTTAAATGCTCTGGTAGGGGAACAGCCAATGCCATTTGTCCCTATTGCAGTGCTGCTAGCCCCAGATGCTAACATGAGAAGGCTTTATTAAACTTTAATAAAGTCTAATGTTTGATTGAAGCTAGCTAGCATTCTGATTCAAAGAATCAAAATAATGGTTACAAAAAATCCAACAAATTGCCAAGGTCGGATTTATTATAACTATTACAGGAAAGTAGTTTTAGAACTTATTATCCTGAAATTACCTAAAACAGCCCTGTAGCAGCCTCTTTTGATTGGCCACCCTTTGAAAGCCTGAGCCAAGCAGCTCTCTGAGTAGGTGTGAAGAGGCCTGGGCTGAAACAATACAGCCATTTCCTAGGAAGAGATTTCCTACCTGGAGAAGCCAGGGAGAGGGAAGGGCTGTGGATAAAAGCTGGACTTCAAAGGCAGGAAAACAGATGTCAGAAGACATAAGACAGCTCCCACTTCCTTGATCCCCAGTCAGATGGGACCCACCACCCTTATTAGTTTAGAAGAAGGGCTGGAAGGGGAGTGTAGTGAATTGTTAGCCACACCTGTTGGTTGGGTAACACAGACATACACTCCAAGGAGGGAATTTCTCCATTTTGATTTTTAGAGAACAGTGGATACTGGGTCAGAAATATGCCACACTTCACAGGAAGTGGTCATAGCAGAGGGAGGCAACTTTACTCCTACCTATTGGTTGGGTGTCCTCCCCTCTTGCCAGCCCAGAATAGAAAATAAATATGGCAGATCTGCACAAGTTTCTCAGAATACTGCCTGGAACAACAGAAGAAGGACTGCGTTGCTGGACCCTTGGACTGTTCTACAGAAGGCTGGCTCTCAGAAGAACTACACCTGCTCCACTCTCAAGGCTCTACAAACAAAGGAATGTGCCTGTCTTAAAGGAAAAAGAGTGGACTTCCTGAGCAGAAACAAGTTCAAACGTGTTGGAAGAAGTCACCTGCAAGTCCAAAGAGAGAATTACCCCAGTTGACCAGCTCCAAGAAAAAATGCCAAGGTGAACTTTTGACCCAGACCTAGCACTCAGGCCTATCCATCCCATGCTCCATTGCGGTAAGCCTTAAACTTTGACTTTCTCCCAGCCCAGCACGACCAGATAGCTGTGAGTGGCGCTTTATGCTTTCTGGTGCTAGAATGCATATTTTCTTCAGTTAAATTTTAAAAACTCATATCTCTAGTTCCTTACATTGGGTTTTTGTTGTTTTGGGGTCATTTAGAAGATAACAAAATTCTCTATTTTCTTTTTTTAACTTATTTTTATTTCAAAATTGCACATTTATCAGTATGAATATTGTCTCACATAGTTGCAATACACTAAAATGATGACACAAAACACCTCACATGTTCGAGTACCATCCCAATTCCCGCAATGATCACAGGACTAGCCCTGAACATTGGCCCAAGATTAACATCGTAGAGCACATATCTCCGTGCTGAATGTACTGTGCAATTCCTATGAATTAAATCATGCATAGAAGTACACAACAATAAAAAAGAAGAAACAAAACTAAAACCATGGCAGTGACTGGCAGTCAGATGATGTACGCTACAGTTTCTAGACTAATAAAGCGGACTTGGTTGCATACAATAATAGTCCCATTTGTAAAGCGCATGGTTACACTAGGCAAGTGTGTCCCCGCGCTGCGGTACATTCTGAAACGCACATCTCAAAGGGGACCCTTAAAGCTGGACAGTAGCGGGGAGAATCTAAACATAGGGAAAAAGGTGAGTTTTCAGCTCTTTACGGAAAGTAGTCTCCGAGACCTCCAACCAGAGGCCTTGAGGGAGTTTGTTCCACTGCTGAGCTGCCAGATAGTGAAAGGAGCGACCACCCATCCTTGCCCTCCTGATGGTAGGGATACTCACCTTCCCCGTCCCACTAGATCTTAATTGACGGGTCGGGGAATAGGGAGTTAATAAGTCATGCAGGTAGGAGGGACCCTTCCTATGTATGATCCGATGGCTAACACATAGAGCCTTGAACAGAACTCTCTCCCTGATCGGAAGCCAATGAAGGGAGGCTAAGGCCCTCTTAGAAGAGGCTCTCTTTGGTAGCATCAAGACTAGGTGTGCTGCTGCGTTCTGGATACTTTGGACTCTGTATGCATTTAACATTCGCTCCCAGGTACAGTATGTTCCCATAATCCAGACACGATGTCACCAGGAAATGAACCTAGGTTTTCCTGGCTGCACATCTAGAGTTTTCCGGAGACCTCGCAGTACTCCAAAACATGTGCCTGCCACTCGCCTGGTATGATGCTCAAATGAGAGCTTGGTGTCCAGCCATACCCCTAAGTTCTTAACCTGTTCACAAGGCATAGGGGTGGGTCCCAGTGTCTGTGGCCACCATGCCGACCACCATACTGATGGTGCTTTCCCTATCACAAGCACCTCGGTCTTGTTGCCATTCAATTTAAGGCAGTTATTCGCTATCCAAGACGCCAGTTCTTGAAGGCAGGTCACAAAGTTGAATGCTGCCTTCTCTTGTGCCTGTGTAAGGGACACCACCAGTTGAGTATCGTCCGCATAAGACACGACATTGACCCCAAATTTTTCAGTAATCTCTGCCAAAGGAGTGACGTAGAGATTAAACAGGGTTGGACTAAGGGTGGACACCTGTGGCACCCCGTTTCAACTTGATGTTTTTAGAATAGTGGGATCCCTGCACCACCTGGAAACTGCGCTCATACAAAAAAGATTCCATCCATTTCAAGGTGCTACCTGCCACCCCGCTCTTTCCAAGACACTGTAGCAAAGTATGATGAGCAACAGTGTCGAAAGCGGCACTTAGATCTAATAAGATTAAGGCCGCCGTCTGTCCCTCATCTACATATTTCCAAATGGTCTCCATAGAAAGAAGCAGAGCCGATTCGGTAGAGTAAAGAGCCCGAAACCCAGACTGGGTAGGATGAAGTAAGTTATGTTTGCTGATGTGGGCCGTCAGTTGGATATTTACTACCTTCTCAGCAACTTTAGCAAAGTATGGTAGCAGTGAGATAGGGTGCAGATTATCTAATTGGTCCATACTAACATGGGGCTTCTTTTTTAATGGGAGAACAACTGCCTCTTTCCATTTTTTTGGAACTATTCCTGAGATGAAAGAGAGCTCCAAAAGGTGTCTTATGCGGGGCTTGAGAATCTCAATACTCCCTCTTAGCACCTTTGGGGAAGCAGGATCTCTGGGTGAGCCTGACTTAATGCTGATAGCTATCTTGTTAAGGGTATCAGGTAGGGGAACGTTAAATTTAGCAAGGCGTCTGTCTCCATAATGTTGACAGGTTCATAAACAACCCCGCACCCAACTCGTGCAGAGACCGGGAAGGCAGAGTAAATCTTCTCCACCTTCTCCGCAAAAAAATCAGCCACCCGATTGCATGACTCCACTGAGCCTATATTGGGTGCTGCAATTTTTGCCAGGGAGGATATCTCTTTATAAACCATGAACAGCTCTTTAGCCGAGTTCTCCGCTGTCTGAATCCTTTCCTTGTAGTGGGTAGCCCGAGCCTTTCTAATAAGCGCATGATAGCTCTTAAGACTGGCTTTATATTCGCTCTTCACCTGGGCTGAAAAGTCTCTTCTCCACCGCTTTTCCAGGCGTTTACATGCTGATTTAGTCATTCTTAGTTCGTCCCTAAACCAGGGAAACGATTTTTGTCTTCTCCCTGACGCTTTAGACGACCAGGGTGCATTACTGTCTAATGCCTCCATGATACGCCTATCCAAGGCTTCACAGGCAGAATTAACATCTAAGCCGCCTGGTAGCCCTCCCTGTAATAGGGACCTGTTAAATTTCCCTTGTGAGAAACCAGACCACTTCCTGTGTTTTATCTTAGTCTCGAGTTTCTCCTGTACATTCGGTAAGGGCATCCTTGCCTTAAAAGAGATCAAAAAATGATCCGACCATAAAACTGGGAGCGGGGGCTCCATTTCTAAAGCTCCCCAATTAGCAGAAATAGGGTCAAGTAAGTGGCCCAACTGATGAGTGGGGAGTTCTGATTTTAGTATCAGCTGTAAGGCTGCCAATTCCTGGCGAATCTCTTGAGCCCCGGAGTTGAATGCGTCATCAAAATGAAGATTCATGTCACCCAACACTAGTACTTTCTCATACCGTAGTGCTGGTTGTATTAGGCGCTCAATCAAACTAGCTGCAAAACGTGTAAAGGGTCCAGGAGGTCTATAAACCAGAAGCCCTTTAATGATGTAGTTGGTAGCTGTCGTAATAGAGAAAAGACCTGCCTCGCTATCTAAGATGTCTGCCGGCTCAAGGGAACACCGGATAGCGGGTTTAAGGATAATCTCTATCCCCCCCTCCCCTACCGGAGGGTCTATCCACTCTGGTAATCCCATAGCCACTAGGTAGGGCCTAGAGAATTTCAGGAGCTGAATCCTCATCTAACCATGTCTCTGTGAGGAATAGCACATCTGCCTGACCATCTAGCAGGTAGTCGCAGATATTCACTCTGTGTTTCCTCAGGGACCTGCAATTTATTAAGGAAAGGCTAAGTAGCTGACCTGCCTCCTTGTCCTTCACCTGGGAGTTTGTCGTAAAAGACCAGTGACAGCACTCCCAGTTTTCACTCCCTGCCATTATACTGTGCCTACATGGGTCACCATCTGGAGTCCATCTTCCCTACTTTCCAGAGCAGACCCTCTTCTCACTTAATTATAGGACAACAGGAATGTAATGTGGGGCATCCGGTTGGATTAGTAACCATCCGCTGACATAGGAATTGAGTTTATCTAATATTCAATGACAGTTTCTCAGGGGGCTAAGACTCTATCTCATGTAGGGACACTGGAATTATGTGCTGTTCCAGCGTAGGCAATGATGCACAAATACCTACCTCCAACACTCACTCATTATCCACTTCCCTCACTCAGTAGCAATTAGCATTCATTTAGTCGATAGATCAGCCTGTTGCGTCCATGTTGGTGAGGCCGAGGTTGCCATTTAAGTTAAACCTGTTGCAACCATTCCTGTCCGCCCAGCCGATAGTAGCTTCTCTAACATTTTCCCCAAGTTTCTAAATCGTGTTCTGCATTCTCATCAATACGAACAAAGTGAAGGCGATGCTCCTCATTCACATACATCAGTTCTCCGTTTAACCAGGCAATGGGGCACAGGGTGCGTCCAATGTATTGTAATATGGCGCTTGGCCAACACAAGTCCCAAAAGGGTACATTTGTATTGCATACGGGTCTCTGATCTGGTTACTGGCAGTACCGCCAGGAGATTATGTTTGAACTGCAGTTCAACAAGGAGTCCCGTAGTCTCCCGCAATAAACCTAGGAACCCCAACCAGTATGCCTGGAGGCGAGTACAATCCCAAATGTATGTGTATGAACGCCGTGGATTCAATGCCACAGTGGGGACATGCCAATGAGTGTGCTGCATTAAATCTAGACAATCGCTGAGGGGTCAGGTATGTGCTATGTAAGTAGTAGAATTGTTTAAAGTGGATGTTGCTGGCCACCTCCCGGACCTGTGCAACAGCCCGCCGCAACTCCCCCTCTGTTAGGGGTGATGTCAAGTCTGTTAGCCATCTACCTAGGATCTTTGAAATATTAACACTACGATCCGCTTTCAAGGTTTTATACAAGCGGGAGATCACTCCCCTGAAGGAGCCCAGGTCGGGTATTAGCATCAAAGCATGGGACTCACCGGGCTCCTTCGTAAAGGTCATCCATATCTTGTGCGCTGTGCATGATAGTTCTGCATATGCTTCAGGTCTTGTTAAGTGTTGAGCTCTGCCATACTGACATGGATTCTCAGCTGGCATGCTTCAAACAGTAGATGGTCCAAATTCTTCATAACGGGAAAAAACTGTCAATTTTAATGCTCATTGATTTGCCTGCCATGAGAAATTACACATACATCAATTATGCCTGTACTCTAGACATTCCAACTGAAACCAGAGAAACCAGTATCAGTGAGCAATCTTCTTGTACCATCACTATGGGGCCGATTCCGATCCTGTAAAACCCGGGTACGAATGGTCGTACGGAGCGTATTCTCCATACGACTCGTACCCGGGAAATGCACCTTACAAACCAGCAAGTACGATTCGTACAGAAATACCATTTCTGTACGAATCGTACAAAACACCGTAAGGCTCAAAATTACCTACTATTCTGATCCTGGACAGCGCGTACGCGACGTCCGGACGGAGTCAGGCAGCGTTCTACGGACCAGCAAGTACGATTCGTGCCTACGTCACTCCGCACGGAGCATTTTTTACGGCAGCCAAAAACTGCCGGGAATTTGAGGACGACGCGGACAAGGAGCACCGGTACGCGACGGACAGCCATGGACCCCATCCTACGTGTCATCTCGGCCCTCCTAGCCTACGACCTGGTGCCCAGAAACCCACGCCGACGCCGCAGAAGGTCAGAACAACACCCAGGGGCAAAGGGGGGGGGGCCAGGGGTAGCAAACATAACCCCCACCCAAGTAAAAATGTAAATATGTCCTGTACACACATTACCTCCAGGGTCTGGTCACTTCGGGGGGGCGTGTCCACCAATCCCTACGTACCGTCACAACGGAAGTGGACGTGGACGTGTACCCGTCACCACGACAATGGTGGTATGGACCGTACCCACGCCCCCACAGCGTGGGTACGGCCCGTACCACCATTGTAGTGGTGATGTAGGGGTACGCGCCGTACCCACGCCCCCAGAGTGTGGGCTTGGCCCGTACCACCATTGGAGTGGTGATGGAGGGGTACGCGCCGTACCCACGCCCTCAGAGCGCGGGTACGGCCCGTACCACCATTGAAGTGGTGACGTAGTGGTACGCGCAACGGAAGTGGACGTGGACGCGTACCCGTCACAACGACAATGGTGGTACGGACCGTACCCACGCTCTGAGGGCGTGGGTACGGCGCGTACCCCTCCATCACCACTCCAATGGTGGTATGGGCCGTACCCACGCTCTGGGGGCGTGGGTACGGTGCGTACCCCTACATCACCACTACAATGGTGGTACGGGCCGTACCCACACTCTGGGGGCGTGGGTACGGCGTGTACCCCTACATCACCACTACAATGGTGGTACGGGCCATACCCACACTCTGGGGGCGTGGATACGGCACATACCCCTACATCACCACTACAATGGTGGTACGAGCCGTACCCACGCTCTGGGGGCGTGTGTACGGTCCATACCACCATTGTAGTGGCGATGTAGGGGTACGCGCTGTACCCACGCCCTCAGAGCGTGTGTACGGCCCGTACCACCATTGGAGTGGGGATGTAGGGGTACGCGTGGTACGGGCCGTACACACGCCCCCAGAGCGTGGGTACGGCTCGTACACCCCATGAATGTGGGGGTACGGTCCGTCCCACCCGTACCCCTACGGCACCAGTACAGATTGGATACAAGGCGTACACACGCCGCGAATGTTGGCTTAGGGCCTGGTGCAGCATATAAGCAGTATATCGGTGTGTGTGTATGCACAGGACAGCAGTGTACTGCACCAAGGGGGCGGGTGGGTGGCTGCAGAGGACTCCCAGCAGTGGACAGAGACATGGGGGTGGGTGCCCAGGACTCCCAGCAGTGGACAGAGACATGGGAGTGGGTGCAGAGGAACACCAGTAGTGGACAGAGACATGGGGGTGGGTGCAGAGGAATACCAGTAGTGGACAGACACATGGGGGTGGGTGCAGAGGAATACCAGCAGTGGACAGAGACATGTGAGGGGAGGGTGCAGATGAATACCAGCAGTGGACAGAGACATGTGAGGGGTAGGTGCAGAGGACTCCAAGCAGTGTACAGAGACATGGGGGTGGGTGCCCAGGACTCCCAGCAGTGGACAGAGACATGGGGGTGGGTGCAGAGGAATACCAGTAGTGGACAGAGACATGTGAGGGGTGGGTGCAGAGGAATACCAGCAGTGGGCAGAGACATGTGAGGGGTGGGTGCCTATCACTCCCAGCAGTGCACAGAGACATGTGAGGGTAGGTGCAGAGGACTCCAAGCAGTGGACAGAGACATGGGGGTGGGTGCCCAGGACTCCCAGCAGTGGACAGAGACATGGGGGTGGGTGCCGAGGAATACCAGTAGTGGACAGAGACATGTGAGGGGTGGGTGCAGAGGAATACCAGCAGTGGGCAGAGACATGTGAGAGGTGGGTGCCTATCACTCCCAGCAGTGGACAGAGACATGTGAGGGGTAGGTGCAGAGGAATAACAGCAGTGGACAGAGACATGTGAGGGGTAGGTGCAGAGGAATGCCAGCAGTGGACAGAGAATTGGGGGTGAGTGCCCAGGACTCCCAGCAGTGGACAGAGACATGGGGGTGGGTGCCCAGGACTCCCAGCAGTGGACAGAGACATGGAGGTGGGTGCAGAGGAATACCAGCAGTGGACAGAGACATGTGAGGGGTAGGTGCAGAGGAATACCAGCAGTGGACAGAGACATGGGGGTGGGTGCCCAGGACTCCCAGCAGTGGACAGAGACATGGGGGTTGGTGCAGAGGAATACCAGAAGTGGACAGAGACATGTGAGGGGTAGGTGCAGAGGAATACCAGCAGTGGACAGAGACATGGGGGTGTGTGCCCAGGACTCCCAGCAGTGGACAGAGACATGGGGGTGGGTGCAGAGGAATACCAGTAGTGGACAGAGACATGGGGGTGGGTGCAGAGGAATACCAGCAGTGGACAGAGACATGGGGGTGGGTGCAGAGGAATACCAGTAGTGGACAGAGACATGGGGGTGGGTGCAGAGGAGTACCAGCAGTGGACAGAGACATGGGGGTGGGTGCAGAGGATTCCCAGCATTGTCCTGACATATGAGGGGTGGGTGCATCATCCTCAGATAACCACAACTCCATGGGATCATGAACGCATCCCCAATGTGCGAAAATGTTGAGAGTGCCATATCAACACATCACTGACAGCAGTGTCCCACTCCCATGAGGATGGATGTCTTTTTCCCACTGCATGACACACCACATGTGGGTGTGAGGACAAATGACACATGCATACCCACCCCTGGCAGATGCAGCACAATACACACACTGAGATCATGTCACAAGACTGTATAGTTATGTGAAAGCCTACTAAACTAAGAGAGCCAAAGGGAACACACACTGTCACGCACATTCCAGGACTGATAGGAATGTACAGGTGCAGGCACAGCCACCAAGTTGTTGTCTCCCATTGAAGGAATAGGGTGGACTTCCCACAGATACAATGCCCACAATTGTCAGTCAGGTGACCAAATACCCTGTAGAACAAGTACCAATTGTGTGCTAGGCTGGGAGTACACACATGCATAGTGCGGAAAAGGAACAATTTCCACATGGAGGCATGGAAACATACTCTATACACAAGTACAGTGACTACCAAGGATGGCACAGACGATGCAGCCGGAGACATTGCTGAGCAGGCATGGCCATAGTTGAAGGGATCCGTCAGCCACCAAGGAAATGTAGACATAGGTCAGTACAACAATTGTGCAACTCCCTGCAGGGAAGATGTCAGGTGCCACAGAGGAAGGAACACTCCTTGGGACAATGTCTACAAACACAAAGAGCATACACGACCAAGAGACCTTGTGATGGCACGCAGATACCAGGGTCCACCCCATGAGTACCATACTACAACATTTCCCAGACACCTAACACATGATCACCACCCCAACTCATGGAGCATCAGCACCAACATCAATACCTGAAAAGCAATCGTGTTCAAAGGGAAAACAAAATGCTTTATTCAGCATTAAAATAAAATGTATAAAAGGACACTATTTACAAAGGCCATAGGCCAGTCCAGATGCGATGTCCACGCATCTCCCCTAGCTTGCCTGTACATTCGAAACCTCTGGTTCATCGACTGGGGTGGGGGCATCATGTGGGGAAGGACCAGGCACTGCAGGGACAGGAGGGGGAAGGGTAGGTGTTGTGGGTGCAGGGACGGACGACTCCACCACAGGGGATGGGGCAGCGGCAAAGGTGGAGGTTAGTATGGCGCTGCACACGTCCGCAAGCTCTTCCAGCGTCTCCCCTGCACCCGAATGAACCACAGGCCCCAAGAAGGGGGGGGTTGGAGGGATGGGTTGCAGCGCTACTGGGGGAGGTGGTGGACAGGGGGGACTCAACTCCCCTACCCCTGGAGTGCCTTGCCCGTTTGCACGATGGTGAAGCAGTGGGGCTGAGGCCCAGCACAGCCAAGTATGTCTCCTTCTCAGACTGTGGGGCAGGGGAGCCGAGGGGAGTGACATTGGAGGGACTGGGGAGTGAGGCATGTGGACTCCGACTGTGGCTGCGTGTCTGCCTGTGTGCCCTACACTCAGTGGGTGTGCCTTCTTCCCCCTGAGTGTGCGTGACTGGAGGTGTGCGCTTGCCCTTCTCTGTTGGTGTGCTGGCTGTGTCTGGTGTGGTGCCTGCCTGGGAATGTGTGTGTGTGCTTGGGACAGGCATGGGAGTGGGAAGTGTGGATGGTGCAGGGGTAGGTGGGGGGAGCAAGCGCTGCAGGAGACCCACTGCTGCCGTCAGTGACGAGTCCATGGACCTCAGCAACATCCGTTGGTCAGACATCGCTGATGACATGCCCTCCATGTACGACACCATCTGTGTCAGCAGTGTGGTGTGGCCATGGAGGACAGTCAGGATCGTTGTCTGCCCAACCTGCAACTGCCGCTGAATGTCCACAGACTCGGCAGTGAGGGCAGCAGGGGAGACAGGGGCAGGGGGTGTGGTGCCTGGCACGAAGGAGACACATTGTTGCCCTACACGGACAGAAGGGATCGGAGCAACTGGGAGGGCGGTGATCGGAATGGAGGGGGCGGTGAAAGTTGTAGTGCTGCTGCCAGCTGTTGGAGCAGCCTCCACCCCCTCAGGGAGTTCAGCCTCGGACCCGTCAGCGTCGTAGTCTGTGTTGGTACTACCCAGGTCCTCCGCCGCACTCCCCTCGCCCTCCGTGCCACTTGATGCTGCCGACTCGCCAGGAGTGGTGGCACTGGTGCTGGATCCCTCCTCCACGTCCGTGCAGGTGTCTCCCTCGGTGTCCCCCAATGATGCTGTGGGCAAGGTGAAGAGACAGGAAATAATCAGTCACCTGTGTACATCTGACACATGAGTCCAAACATAATAGGTCACAGTGCATATCATGAAATGCATCATGAGTAACATCTAGATGACTCCGCACATATGTAAGCCCTGCACTCCCCAGTTGGTTCACCCACCATGCCACCTTAAATAATGAAAATCAGGACATAACAACAAATAACTGTATATTCAATTACACAGAGAAGCTAGTGTCTGTGAACAGTGGAGCACAGCCAGACTATGAAGGCATGCCACCCCTTGGTCACTGTGAACGAAACAGTATTGGTGCACCCAATGCCAAATAACAGATGCCAATGCCGAAGGGGTCCCCACGCTCATAGACCTGTGAGTACCTTTGAAAAACCAAAGAAATACTTTCTGATCCATTGGGAATCACAAAACTTTACACAATTGACAAATTTGGAATGTGTGAATGTTCCACTTGTGGAACAGAACACACATGTGCATGAATATCAGAAGTCACACAAGGAGGTGCACACAAAACTACATTTACACAGTCATTGTATGAGCTGCCAGCCTAATGCCAAGAAGCTATTGTTAAGAAGAAATGTGGTATCAGGAAGTACATATACATGGCACCACGGTGGTCCGGATGACTTGACACCGGTAAGTTGGCATCAGCAACAACCAAGGACTAACCCAAATGCAAACACACTGTGGGAGCATGGATATGTATAATTCCAAAACAAATTTTGACAGACAAAACTGTGCCTTTGTTTGAAATGTGCCAGCGTGTTCCCCCAAAGTGTAAAGGTGGTTTCTTGTGCACTTCCTTGGGAGACATCTGTCATGCAGGCACATTATTGCCCTTCACAATAATCAAAGTGAAGCATAGAAACTATTGGGACATGTTGACAAGTGTAGTGAGTGCCAAGGTACAAGACTTCTTGAATAACAACTTAAAACATGCCACCTGTCACATGGCCATCCGTACCATGATGACACAGTTGGCAACATATCTGACACACTACCTGTCATGTGGATTGGCACACATGTCCAGACTCAGGACAATGCATTAGCTAATGGCCCTGAAATAGTGTTGGAATAAGGAGCACCTGCACTGAGGAGACACCCTGATAGGAACGAAGAATGTCCACACAGATGTCAGCACACACAGACCAAACTACATAGCATCGGGAGCACACACCGGTGCCAATAATGGATGAGCAGGAAACATGTATTGTAACTTTTGACATATGCTGCAAAGCACAAACATGACACCCTGCACAACATGCCTGGGTCACTGCACGTTGAGTGTCTGTCCAGACAATTAGCACACACAGGTCAGACCTGGCAAGGACATGTATGCCTTTCCTGCACAAACCCCCCATACATGAGACAATGTGATTGAGACAGAGCAAGTAGTTACACCTCTCAATCTGTGTTTACTAAAAGGAGAATCAAGAACTCCTAAATGTACTCAACATCACCTCGTGAGGCTGACCACACATATATCTGTGACAAACAACCATCAACTGATAGTTGTACATAGACACACAGGCACTGCCCAGTGTGAGTATGCACAAGCCTAATGGGGTCACCCTGTACAGTGGACACTTGTAGCACACTTTCCGTAAATACAAATTAGGGCAGGGAACAATGCCACAGAGGCCAAACTATGCTGAACACACAGAGACTGGCCACAGTGTGTGATGCCACACATGATTCCTAGGATAAGGTGTCTCAGGGGACAGTAGTGGGCACACTGCTCCATGGTCCGGGAATGATCTGACTGTAACAGGAGCAACCGTCCCGGCCCTATGTATATCTCCCACTCATGCACATCATGTCTGAGGCCACTACATTGGTCATGCATGCTGCAAGGGTGTGTATTTTAAACCTCACACTCCTATGTGGAGCCTCAGGACAGTGCCAACAATTATGGACCTCCAAATGAGTGGACAGGACAGGGCACAGGCAAGGTACCAACACATATCACAGATCACCCCCACACATGATGCAGAAAGCATTGTGCACCGTGATGCCCTTGCAGCCCAGATGACCATGTGCAATAGTGATTACACACAGACCAGGGAACACATGTCAAGGAGGGGAAGGGAGGAAGAACAGCAGCGGTTGACTAGGGGGAACAGGATATGCACTACACATATAAACCCTGGCAGTGTATCCATGCGACTGAGCACTTCCAAAAGCTTGTGACACACAACAGACACACATGTACCTACCCCCTTGCTGCTGCTGCTTCTCCTGTAACTGCCTATCCATGTCAGGGAAGACCACTGCCAGGACACGCTTCATTTGGTGGGTCAGGCGCCGGCGCCCGCCGTGTTTGCGTGCTGGTGAGTCCCCCAGCAGGACCCGGGCAATCCTCCTGGTCCAGCACCGGATGTCCTGCCAGCGTTTCCTCACCTGGGCCAGGCGCCAACTGCGACCCTCCACGGAGATCACGGCCCTGACGGCCCGCTTCCATATTTTCCCCTTCTCGTAGGCGGTTACCTGTGAGGATGACAAAGTGAGAATAGATCACTACACCTGCTCCATGTCACAGAGACACACATTAGAACATCTTTGATTTGTTGAACAGGGCATAGCATGCTGCAAACTAATAGCACCTTTGTCATAGGGAATTTTGCCTCTGTGTAAGCCCCAATGCACTACATGGCATTGAAAGTACACAGGTGGCATGAGGGGTGCGACACACTCCCTGATCATGGCACACACTGTACATCACAAGCAACGCAAGGCTGATGGACAGCACCTCCAAGCAGTCACATGCCCCAGGCCACTGACCCAACCTCAGCAGAGTACACAGACACTCAGGCACAGATAATTCACCTGCCAGTGGCAACAGCGGATACAAACATCACTCTGCACATGTGCCACTTGCCGGGGGGTGTCACAGGCGTGGGGCTAGCCCAGCAAGTCAGACACACAGCACGGCTTACTTCTTATATCAGATGGGTAGAGCAGTTGCCTCCTCCATGCAGCTGTGGTGCAACACTCCACATAGACACTCACCCATATGACAAGGAACATTCACACACATCAATGTCCAGGGGGCATACACATCATTTGGACACTCTCACCACAGCTCCACTCAACTCACACACATCTGTGGGTACAGTCACCTGTCACACCGGGGGGAACACTGAATCACCTCAGGACTATAGAACAAGAATGGCCAAGAGGATTAGCCATGCTGAATGTGCCATGCACCATGCAGTGAATGTGACAGTAAGCACAATGCAAGTGAGGAGTGCACACATGAACCACATCATGCTCTGCATGACAGACCTAAGCCATTCCCCCCCCCCTGGGACCCACTCTAAACAACATTGCATGTCTGTCACACCTGGACACAATGCCAGAAGTGCCAGTCACAAAAAGAAGGGGCACAGTCAAAGGTAGTGGAGTCAGCACTCACCTGCTCCCCTGGCCTACCATACAGGCTGGGGAACTGTGGGAGGATGACGTCCAGCAACGCCTCATTCTCCTCCTGGGTGAAAGGCTGGGCCCTCTCCACAGTCCTTGACATGGTGCCAGAGGAAGCCAAACAGCAGCAGTGGTGTCGATGAAAGGTTGTGCAGGCAAGTGCCCTCTCATGGGTTCTGGCTGACTTATATCTGCCTTGCTGGGCTATTTCCTTTACAGGAGTACAGAGTGATTGGTCAGACTCGTTTGCATCTTACGTTTCCTCCAATCCCTTTGAACATACACCAGTGACAGCATTAGCATTTTTTCAATTTTGCTGCATCATGTCAAGTCAACAACCACTTTGCAACAATGTATAAGCTGGCCAACTGCTTTTTCCAGGCCACATGATGGAAAAAGTTGATCTTGAAACTGGGTATCCATGACAACCAGCATGCATTTAATACTTGTCCCTTATGTGTCCCCATTGTAATTTTCAAATCCCCACACCGGTATGGTGCGTTTCACACATACCCCTAGGGCACCACTACTCTAGTGACACGGGCCGTACACGCGTGTGTAGGGCTCGTATCCCTATGGTAGTGTTGCCGTAGGCGTACGCCATAGTGATACGGGCCGTTCACGCGTGTGTAGGGGTCGTATTGCTATGGTAGTGTTGCCGTAGGCGTACGCCTTAGTGATACGGGCCGTACACGCGTGTGTAGGGGTTGTATCACTATGGCGTATGCCTACGGCAACACTACCATAGGGATAGGACCAGTGTGTACACGTACGTGTGTACGGTCCGTACACACATGCGTACTCCTACCCAACCCCAATATAGTGATACGACCGTACACACGCCCTCAGAGCGTGTGTACGGTGCGTTTCACAGCTTACACTGGTGATAGGAGGCGCACAGGAAAGGACTGGAGGTGTCATACTCGCACAAGGCTGGACATCAAGTCATTGTCAGTGCAGTCCTTCATGTGTAGGGCCTAGGTGTGTCAGGCAGTGATGTGGCACATGTCTCCTCATGTTTTAACACAATAGTTGTGGGATGACCTGTGTACACATGTCATGTGTGATGGGGCACTATGTGGCACACTTCCCCTTCACACCTTATACATGTGTGCATGTAGTACAACCTTGTCAAGCACTGTATCACTGGCATGGCACAGTCACCAACACCCGCAACTGTCCCCTGATGCCAGGTACACGGATGATGACACCTGACATCTAACTACCAGCGTGCCACGATGTGACTATGTCATGTGTGTGTCATGTGTTCCCATGAGCTTGCTGTTGGTGTTCCGTCAACTGCATCTGCTGTAGCTGCATCCAACATGTGTCTGTGTGTAGATGGCCATGGCACACTATTAGGCACACCAGGCCACATGTGGAATCACACGTAACGTGTGTCTGTATGCATCGAACAGGGACTTGCGAGCTGAGGACATATCTGCGTAGTCTCAATGTCTGTGTGATCAGTTTTGACATGTACCACTTCATGGCAAGGTGTGTGGTCTGTCCTTTTTCAATGACATGTGACCTGTGCGTCTAGCTTTCCGCCAGCTGTCTGTATGAGATAACATCCTTCAAATGCACATATGTGGATGTATGTCACTCCTGTAATGTGTCTGGCTGTTCACTTACACTGGCCCACAGCTAGTTTCATGGCATGTCATGTAGACCTTGACAATCCACGTTTGTAGCTGGCTCTTGGTAGGAGTATCACCTGGCAGGGATGTATTGCACAGACCAGTCTCTGTATGTAGCATATGTGTATTAGCTGTTGAACATGTGCTCAGTTCATTGACATTGGTGTAGTAATGTACTCACTCTTCGTTATCCCTTCCAAATTTCTGCAGGGCACCGCCTCTCCCCCGACCAATGCCAGACTTGGGTGCCCTGAGGGAACGTGACTGCATACGATGATACCGCTTCTCGCAACAGTTGATTGAGAACTTGACCGCAAAGCTGGAACCACACCTGCAACCGCTACACAGGTATCCTACTGCGCTGACCCCCAAGATGAAGGTAATGGCAGCCCTACATTTTTTTGACACCGGTACGTTCCAATTCACCATAGCTGATGTTGGTGGCATGTCCCAGACCATGTTCAGCCGTGTCCTGCATGATGTTTTAGAAGCCATGTTGGTTCACCTGGATGAATTCATCCATTTTCCAACTTGTGAGCAGTTGACAGGTGTCAAGGGTGAGTTCTATGCCCTGGGAGGGATGCCCCATGTAAGTGGGTCTATTGATGGGACACATGTGGCTTTGGTACCACCACAGGCACAGGAGGTAGCCTATCGGAACCGAAAACATTATCACTCCATTAATGCCCTTGTGGTGTGTCTACCTAACATGCTGATTTCCCATGTCTGTGCACGTTTTCCAGGGTCAGCACACGATGCCTACATCATGAGGCGTAGCAGGGTGCCAGAAATGATGCTGCGGCTGCACAACGAACGAGCATGTCTTGTTGGTGGGTATACTCTGTTTGTCCTGTATTTAGTGGTATCTTTGTATCTTACGGCATCTCCTGACCCACTTCTTTGCATGTTGTTTCCATGTAGGGGACTCTGGCTATCCCAACATGCCATGGCTGATGACGCCTCTCCGCAACCCCAGAACAGCTGCAGATCACCGTTACAACAACGCCCATGGGCAGACCAGGCGAGTGATTGAGAGGACATTTGGCCTCCTGAAGAGCCGATTCCGGTGCCTCCACAAGACAGGCGGCTCCCTCCCATATGCACCGGTGAAGGTCTGCAAAATATTCCTCGTGTGCTGCATGCTGCACAACATGGCAGTGGAGAAAGCTGTGCCACTCATCCTGGATCCGGATGAGCAGGAACATCCACCCGTGGAGGATGAAGGGCTTGGTCACGAAGTGATGAGCAGGAGGAGGAGGAGGACATCCGGAGTCAGATCATACGCAACTTCTTCTCATGATGGTGAGTCCCTGGGTCTGAGTGTGCACGCTAGGAGCCTTGTGTGGCATGTGTTGCAATGTGTGTGTCCAGCTGACTGTATGCTAAGTGACTTAGAGGTGTTTTCTGATGTGTCACTCGAGTGATGATGTAATTCCACACATTTTAGCTGAGACACTCAATTTTCAACTAGCATGGTGACAACCTTATACATGTAGAGTAACTGACCATGCATGCGGATGACCATCTTTTAGCTGACTTCTTGTGTGTCTCTCATCTCATCCCCTGGTAGTTGCGCATGCTGTCTGCTCGTGGCATCGTTGGGCTCCTGCTATTCCTCAACGTGTGCTGAATCAGCGTTACATGCACGGACATGGTGATAAGTCTCCTTTGGGTAAGGATTGCAGCATGGCATTTTGGGGTTGGTAGTTGTTTTGAATGTGTGTGCACTGCTCCTGTGCATGTTTTTTTACTATGCATACATGTCGACTCACCATGGGGCACATGACATGTAGCATGACTCACATGAATTGATAGTCACACTTGGTGACAGTCATCTGTAATGGGATTGTGGATTGGGATGAAGGCATCAATATGTGTGAAACTTCCCTCGGAAACATACGGGATGCTACGGGTTGACATAGTGTGGGACATCCCCATAAGAGGCTCAATGGGGAATGGCAGCAGGGGATGTTTGGCTTACCCCCGTCACTTGTGTGCCAGTTCAATGGATTTACAGCATCTGTGGTGCAAAGGGGGGGGCCAGTGTAGGTCCCACATGTTAATCCAAATGACCTGTGCGTCTGTTCATATTGATGCATTTGCCGAGGTGTGAGCCTGAGTAATAAAGGTGTTCCTCACCATCCAAGGTGCCTCATCTCTGTCGATGCAGATCTCTTGCCACTGTGCATGCGGCATCTCTGGCATAGTTGTCAGAGATTGTGCATTTGAGTCTATGTGTAGATTAGCAACATGCATGCTGTTCTTCATGGATTTGATTCTCTATTGTGCATGAAGTCCATGGCTGTGTATGTATTTTGGCATCTCTGTCCCCACAACGGGCACTCAACACCTGCTGAGGGTGTGTTTCCTGTGCGCTGCTCGGCCTTCAGTTTCCTGATCCGGTGTCAGTCATCTTGTGTGATTGTGCATCCATTGTCTCTGGGTGTGCCATGGTGAACCGGACACTCCTTCCTTTACATACACCTGTTGCAGTTGTCCTTTCTGACATCCTTGTCTTTATGTGCAACTTGTGGCATGGTTTCAAGGACATGCCGCCTGCTGCTGCAGGCCCTGCAGCAAGGGCACACAAACTTTCCGGATTTGGCAACACACACGCCTCTAAGATGCTCCTCCCTTCCTCCCTCCACCCATTTATTTGGGTGTCATAAGCTTGTCTGTGACACAGTTGCGGCCACGCGGTGCCAAAGACTGGGCCGTCTGCACATGCAACGTGCACATTCCACGACCCTCATGTCCTTGCTTGACCCACATCACACTACAGTATGATGTTGCAGCCACCCTCCAAGCAATGTCCATCCGAAAAATCTACCGCCTGCACTCAGGCATACACTGAGCGCACACACAACACCTTTGCATGATGAGTGTGCATCTCCAACTGCCTACACAGCACAACCATGCCTTCCAGGCCCTGTCACACCAACAAGGTCATGTCCCTCCTACTCCCCACCGGCTCTGTACCCCAGCAAGGCCATGGTAGTGGGACTCACGGCCCCTGCATGTAGTATGGTGTCGTTGTCTGGCACATGGCACAGGTATCATCTCTCAGCGTGTCAATCTACAATGTGTTCAGGATCCCCCTCTACACCATCACATGCGCACAGCACCTCATAATCATCTCGTGTGCCATTGACAGCCAGGTGCTCCTCACTAGGCCTGGGCTAAATTTCCGTTCCGCTCGCGGAAATTGCGATAATTTGACATTTTCGCGTTCCGCGGAGAGCGTGAAAATGTAAAAATTTCCGCATTCCGCAGCTTAGCGATAATTTGTTTCTTGCTCGCGCTGTAAAATAATACATTCTGGCGTGCGCGCGATCGCCTTACCTGAATCCCCGCGTTCGCCGACAAGTTTTCCCGATCCGGTCGCGTTCTCCACGAGATGTTGGATTGTTGGTAGCCATTTGCGCTGTCTCGCGACAGTTCGCGCCCGCAGTGACGTCATGCGTCGCGCGATCACGTCTTTCTTCTCGCGATCATGCACCGCGAGAAGAGTGAAAACAAGATGGCCGCGCCCGCGAGCAACCGCATGGGTAAGTTGGCGAGCCGCGACCACGCAGAAAATACTGCGAACGGGCGGGAAAAAAACTTCCGCATCTTCGCGATATTTCCGCGTGTTTGCGGAGATTTTTAACATTTTCGTGATAATTTGCGAAAGTCGCTTTCGCAAATTCCGCCCACCCCTACTCCTCACCCTCACCAAAGACGCAGACATTGCCAGTTCTCATATTCAATAATGCATGAGATCCATTGGTGGATGGCTGAACATGAGCCACCTGAGGCAGGACTTGTACAGGACTGAGGTCATCATCTGAGGATTCTCCCCTTACAGCTGACTTAACTGCTTGTATCCCCCCCGCAAGAGCCCTGCACAAGCACCCAGTGGCCACGCACACAAGCTGGTATGCATCATGGATTGCTCGCTCACATTTGCCATGCTAATCACCAGCATCTGTACCTCAGGCTGCAACACCCTCTGCATTATGCACATGATCCCCAGATCGATCCACTCCAAGGCAAGACAGACCATCCCCCAGGTCCACAACGACATCCGTGTCAAATACTGTCGTGCCCTCTACGGAGCAAGTACATTCAAACTCCCAGGAAACTTGCCCACATCCAGGGTGCATCTGCACAGCTCAGCTTCAACATCCGGCGCCCCAGCCACATCACCGTCCAGCAGAGATAGCTGCAATGGATCACTGTCTGCTGCAGGATGACCTTCACACTCCACAGCCACACTCAGGAGGCAGGCCACGACCCCGACTCCAAACCAACCTTGTACCACTGTCATCCAAGACCCCATTGGGCCATCTCCGTGCATCCAACCTTTCCCTGGCCAACATTCTTCACATCCACCTTACTCCAGCATGCAGGACATAGTTCTCCCACCTGGCCAAACATACCTGAGACTCCCTCCCCGGGAAACTCCACATGAGCCACGACCTCTGCACCTTAATGATACTCTTCCAAATAGGTCTGTCCGCACAGTATTGCAAGCCCCCCCTCAGCAGGTTGAGCCCATCACGGGTGAGTATTGTGCTCCATGTCTGTATTGAATGATACATTGTGACCCATGTGTGTCCTGTGCCAGACTCAGAGCCCAGGGTATGGATGGGTGGAGTTAGTTCAACACTCAGGCATAGTTTGACATTTACACACACAGATGTTGTGGACTAATGAAAAATCACTGCAACATCTCATGACTTAAATAAACTTTTATTTGCGGTGGGGTACATGTTTTGGTAGATAAAAAGAGGTGCTCGCCGGGTGCCTAGAATCCAAAGTTCACAGGGGGAGATGGGATCCTTTGCATTGGAAGTCATCAGAGTCCAGACCACAGTGTTGGTCATCATTGGTCAGACTGTGACCAGCAAGTCCATGTGGCAGAGAATGTCATTGAATGAGGTACTGCTGTTGCGCCAGAGGGCCAAGTGCCAGGCCAGGTGACCTGGGAGCTGTGGATGGTCCGCTGACTCTCACGTTTTTTTCCGTGGACGACCCACCTTCCTGGGGGGACCCTCAGATGCAGGCCTTGACAATGTTTGTGATGCTCCGTCGGACGAATCCTCCTCCTCCTCCCTCCCTGTGGCTGGAGGTGGTCTTCGCCTGGTGGCACAGGGAGGGTTGTCCATGTTGTCGGCGATCCGACGGAGTGAACGGCTCATGTCCGTTTGCACCGCCAGGAGCTCAGCCAGTCTTGCCTCCATCCGTCCTTGGTGTTGCTGTTGACTGGCATGTTGCTCGGCCTGCAGGTTCTTCATCTCGTCGAGGGTCCCCTTGATGTCTGTGAGGGTGTCCACTACCTGGCTGATGCCCCTGGTGTCACGCCGGTATGTGTCCAGGATGTGGCATATGTGTGACATACCGGTTCCCTCAGCTGGCTGGTCAGGTCCTCGCCTCCGCCTGCCTCCACTCCCACCACCCCTGCCCACACGAGCCGGGCCTGCCATTGTGGGCACATCGGGTCTACAGGACCCCTGAGGGATGGCATTTGCGGGGTTGTCTGCCTCCTCCTGGGTGCCCGGAGAACCTTGTCCCTCCTGGTCAGACAGGCTCTGTTGTTCAGTGCGAGCAGGGCTCCTGGGTGTTTCCTGGGATGTGGCAGGAATGGGGGTGGTGGTTGGCACAGATGTACCTGATGCAGGTGCTGCAGGGGCTGGGGCCAGGTTGGTTGGGGTCATCCACGGAGTGGTGAGAGTCGTCGCTGCCGGTGGGATCATCTTCACGCTGAGCCTGGGCCTGTGATTGTTCCCCCCCAGTGTTGAGGGGAGATCCATGACGTTGCCCTGTGTGTGAGAGAGACACAATGTTAATGGTGTTTCATGCGACATCCATGTTTCATGCATATTCAAGTTGCCACAGTTCCTCCAGGTAGTTGGATATGCCTAGCATTCCTCTCAATGTACACTTGTGGATAGGTATGTTGCGGGGGACTGATTGATATGTCCTCCTGAGTGTTTGACCTGTCTCATTTATGCTAGGATGCTTATTTGGCTATGGATTGGTCTTGTTGTGCCACATGTCCATTGTGGGAGTGGCTAAATCCGTTGCCTGCCCCGGGGGGGTGCTTGTGTAAGGGGTGGGGGGGGATGACCGGGCATGCTGTTGGGTGTAGTGTGATTTGGCATTGGGTCTCCCAGGTGATGTGTCTGTCCCCTCATGGTGCATGCTGGCATGACAGTGAGTGTGAGTTCCTGTGCTAGGTATGTGAGCTTGTGGAGTTGATGTTTGAGTGTACAGTGGTCACAGGAGGGCCTTGTGCTGTCTACAGCAGGGCCAAGTGTCAGCTACCTTGTCAGTACTTGGCCAGTCCATGTGCATTGAGCATGGTGCATGGGTATGTCCCTAGGCCATATGGGCTGAGGGCATTGGTGTCTGCCTCTGAGTTACACAATGTGTTTTGTGAGCCCCACCCTCCCAGCATCGCGGACATCCAGTCTTGGGTTTGTGTTTCGTGTAGCCTGTGACTTGGCATGGACCCGTTAGTGGCATGTGCGTGGTTTTTGAGTGTGGTTGTGTCCGGTGAGGGCTTTGGGGTAGTTGCGTGCATTAGTTGTAGTTGGGGTGTGGATGCCGTTCCCCCCATGTTACATCAGTTGTTTGTGTACTCACCAGGCTCTGCGACTCCTTCAAGTCCGTGTACTCCCACCGGCAGAAGCGTGGCCATCACCTTCTCCTCCCAGGGATGGTAATATACCGGTCTGCGGGGCAGCCCACCTCCAGTGATGTTACTCTGGGCATGTTCTTCGTTCATTTTGTGCTTGACTGCCCTGCGCAGATTGTACCACCTGTTTTTGATTTATTTTATCCTATAGACGTGTTTTGTGGTATTGTGCGATTCGAATTGACCCTCCTTGTGCTGTTTTACAGTGTCCTGGTTCAGTACGAGTCGTTTTCGCATATGTAAGGTGCGTACATACGCTATGTTGTTGTACAGTGATCACATATGCAATGGTGCTGTAGGATTTGTACATACGCGATGCGGAGTGAGGGTGCTGGTGTACGGGCCTGGGGTACGGTGCGTACAGGCACGGGGCTGGGGTACAGTGTTGGGGTACTGGGCGTACAGGTACGGTGCTGGTGTATGGGCATGGGGTACGGTGCGTACGGGCACGGGGCTGGGGTACGGTGTTGGGGTGCGGTGCGTACAGGCACGGGCATGGTGTACGGGGCTGGGGTACGGTGTTGGGGTACTGGGCGTACAGGTACGGTGCTGGTGTACGGGCATGGGGTACGGTGCGTACGGGCACGGGGCTGGGGTACGGTGTTGGGGTACAGTGCGTACAGGCACGGGCATGGTGTACGGGCTTGGGGTACGGTGCGTATATGCACGGGGCTGGGGTACGGTGCGTACAGGCACAGGCATGGTGTACGGGCCTGGGGTACAGTGCGTACACGCACGGGCATGGTGTACGGGCCTGGGGTACAGTGCGTACAGGCATGGGCATGGTGTACGGGCCTGGGGTACGGTGCGTACAGGCACGGGCATGGTGTACGGGCCTGAGGTACGGTGCGTACAGGCCCGGGCATGGTGTACGGGCCTGGGGTATGGTGCGTACAGGCACGGGCATGGTTTACGGGCCTGGGGTACGGTGCGTACAGGCATGGGCATGGTGTACGGGCCTGGGGTACGGTGCGTACAGGCACGGGCATGGTGTACGAGCCTGGGGTATGGTGCGTACAGGCACGGGGCTGGGGTACGGTGTTGGGGTACGGTGCATACACGTAGGGGGCTGGGGTACAGTGTGGACATGGGGTACGGGGCTGACATACGGGGGTACGGTGCTGACATATGCGGGGGGAGGGGGGGCTGTGCGACTCGTACGCCGGCACAAGTATAGCCATGTACATGAGGGGTTCATCGTTCGCTCCGTACGGGCCATTTTCCATGCGGTTGTATATTCGGATGGACGGTACGGATCGTACTTGTGCGCTCGGACTTCTGTTTTACGATTTGCACGTAAAACTGTCCGGATCCCTCTCGTAACATTTTCCAGACGCGACTCGTATTATATTTTAACGTACGAATCGTACTTCGCCGGTTGTAGGGCACTTGTATGAATCGTATGTAAAAATATACGGATATGAGTCTTACGCAAATTTTTCTTACCGGATCGGAATCGCCACCTAGGTGTATGCGGAAGGAGACTCTGGTAATTCAGGAACGTCACATAGAGTCTCATTGTGTCTGTCTTCTGACCCACCTGAATCCCAGGCTATTTTGGAATTCTGTGGTTACCACTACACAACGTAGCTGTCAACTGGACTGCACAGCGGATATAGTAAATATCTTTTTGCAAAGAGGCTTGTTGAAAAACCGACTGTCATGAATCCAGGCAACTATGTCATTTTTGTGGGATAATCAGTCTGATAAATGCATCTGTAGACTACCCATACATTATCAGGAACTTCCTGACGTTTTTGATAAACAAAAGCCAAGCACTCAGAGCCCACACAGACTGTTGGACTACTGCATAGATCTACAACCAAGGCATAGATACAGCATAGTGAGACCTTTGCTCTCGCAGAAAGGAGAACAAGCATCTGCATACTTACTTTAACAAGTTGCTGGAAATAGAATTCATTAGGCCGACACAGAATCCTGCCAATTCCCCACAGTTATTTGTGCTCAAAAAGATTGGTGAGAGAAGCACTTTTACTTATATGCTAATAGGTCATCAATAAAGTGCTAATTAAAACTTCACTATCCCTTATCCATTCCCCTAATCCCTGCGTTAAATGATGAAGTGAAAAATGTTATTTTCACAAAATTATACCTACGCAGGAGATAAGTGAAAGACTGCAATCTCAACAAAGTTCAGATCGTATGAGTCCCTTGTCACGTCTTTCAAGCTTTGCAATTCCCCATCTGAGTTTAGCATTTCATGAATGAAGAGCTTCATGAATTGTTTGATATGTGCACTGTTGTCTATATAGACAATATAGTGATGTTGTCAGAAATTACCCTGTCCCATTAGGTAAGAGGTGCAATTAATTTGAAGGTTAATCCTGCATTTTTCCTGCCAATGTCCCTAGAGATAATGGATTGAGAATAACTCTAAAGAGAGTGCTTTGAAGAGATAAGGGGTTTTAGGCTGAGGGAATGAAAAGAACACCGAATGCATGCAGTAGGCATCACAGGAGAAGCTTCTCTGCACTCATATGGATAATGGCAGTGTTGGGGTAACATAGAGGTCTGAGGTGTTCCCTAAGACCACAAATTGAAAAACACTGTTCATAACAGTATGAGCCAAAACACATCAACATACCATAGAAATGTGGTTAAAAAAACTCACCAGATCCTTAAAAATAATGAACAATGATGAGCCCCTGTAGGCATCAGAAAATGCCCTGAGATCATGAAGGAACCAGAATGTGGACCAAAACGTAAAGGAAGTCTTTAACGTATTTAGAAGGGGAAAAGCAGAGGGATGCATGATCTGAGGGGGGGACCCAAAATAAAGGTGAGAGATACAAAGCCAGTGATGAAGTAAACAAGAGTTGGAGTTGTATAAGAAAGTAGATGTTGCCAGGCACCATCTTGCTAGTTTTACCTCTGTTCATGGGAATGAGGAACCTATGTGATTGTTCTACTAACTGTTCTGGTCCAGACTTACAAGTGAGGGATTCTGTGGTCCTGTGTGTATGCTCCAGACACCTAAAGCCAATCTCTATAACTTCCAATTTTGCAAACTCGATGACCTCTTTTTCTGTGTCGTACATTGTTCCACATGCCTTATCCTCTGTGTTCACCTGACTAAAAACCTGATAGATTTTCTCTAATGCTGAATCAGAACACATACTCTACTGTTTATGAGAACATCCTCTTTAAACCAAAAAGGAGAAATGCATTTTCCACACAGCACCTGTAAAATTCTTTAGTTTAATTATACCACCCTCTGGAATCCAGATGAGCCCTACCAAAGGGAAGACAGTGCTCTGTTGGAAATCATCCCTAAATGTGGGTGAAGTACAAAGCGTTCTTGGGTGCACCAATTTCTATAGTCATTTCACAGACCACCTTTTAACTACCATGTCTGGCATTACTAACTTATTCAAACAGGGCGAGTGATTTACATGGCTTTCCAGGGCTTAAAGAACACATTTGTCACTGTGCCCATTCTACACCAATCTGATTCTACCCAGTTCTTCATCAAAGCTAAAGCTTGACAGGGGTCCATGTGAGGTGGTTCTTAGCAACAATGCCCAATGTCTGGTCAGCAGTATCCAGTGGCATATCTCTCACACATAATAACCACCATAGATAATAATTACAAAAGTAGCAGACAGGGAACTAATGTTATTAAAAAGCCTTTGAGGAACTGTGAAATCACCTGTGCCCAGCATACAGCTACCACAGCTAACATACCACTGCAATTTAAGTTTCTTAAAATTCACAATGCCAGTTAGATGCATTGGATATAATTCTTAAATAGCTGTGATTTTGGGATTAAATTCATGCCAAGGATAACAATGGCAAAGAAGGTGCTCTCTGAGCTGACATTTATACAGAAATGGAATACGTCTCAGAGCCATGCTACATCACTGTGCTAAAAAAGAAAATGTGGCAGTCACCACTGAGTTAAGTGATTTCCAAACACAGGTGCAAAAGATAAATGCTGATCCCAATTTGCAACAATGGATGTAAACAAATGTAGCTACAATTAGAATGATTTATTTTATTTCCATGGAGTTTAGTACCATCCCACAAGCACAAAAAAAATGTAAGCAGTGTATTAGTGCCATGCATTTCCCCTTGCTGATCACTCTGGTAAAAATATAACCTTGCAACTGTTGCACCATTATTTTTGTGGTTCTCGATTTTCCGGAGAATACAGAGATTTGACAGTACAAGCAGCAAATGTTTCAAAGTAAAAGCTCACACTTAGCACTGGTTTTCTTCAATGCACAGCATTCCCACCTCAGTGTGACACAAAGGCCCTAATTAGGATGTTAGTCAGTAACCCCATGAATGTTCGTTGGTGGCTTACTGACCAACATCCTTGTTTTGAATTCAAACCGGCCGGTCAATCTGGCTGGCTTCGGGTGGGCTCAAGGAGCCCGTCGGCCAGTCAGAGGCCGCACATAATCCCTTTAGGATGGTGTTTACGTCGTCGGGATTATGATGTCGGTTTTTAGACAGGCTTTCCATGTCGAGCTTTCCTAAATAGAAAGCCTGTCAGAAAGCAGCTTTGGGGGCCACTAGCAGGGCCCCCATCCCTCAAAGGCCTCTGGTTTGGGGCTTGGGGGCACCTATGGTGCCCGCTGTAAATCCCTGCACCTTGTGGCAGGCTCCATAAGGTGCCTGCTATGCAGTTCAGGGATTCACAGAAACTCCCATTTCTCTATGGGAGCTTGTACTGCAGCCGGTTTCCAACTGCAGCACAAGCTCCCATAAAGCAATGAGAATTTGAGACCACACCATGTGGGGTTGCATCATAATAGGGGGTGGGGAACCGCTGACCTAAGGTTGGTTCGTTCTCACACCGATACGGTGATTGACATCGGAACAGGCCCCACAGTGTCACCAAATTTCATTGATGAGTTAACCCCAGCCCGTGGCGGCTCCAAAACACATCTAGCTATTGTGGATCATTCGATAAAAATGCACCCTTCATATAACTTAATAGTTGACTAACCCCAATTACTCTGGCAACAATGTTTCTGCAAAAGGTAGTCAGATAACATATCATTCACGCATAGATGCACACAATTCATGTCACATTTTTTAATGAGTTCTCTGTGCAGTATTGGGAATGTGCGCCCTTCTTTTCTCCAACTACCATCCTCAAATGGACAGAGATGGAGAAAATTAATTAAAATTTAGAACAATACCTACGTTGCAATCTACTGGAAAATGAAGACTGGGCAGCTTCCTTGAGGGTTGCAGAATTTGTATACAACATCACTCTTCATTCCTTGTTAGGCTTGTCCCACTTCAACTGCTCAAGAACATATCATTGTATGATGGGGATGTAGCTCCACCACAGACTGTCCAGCAGCAAACTGCTACCACAACAACCTCACACATATGCACAAAGTAGCCTGCTAAAACTTAACACAAGTCAATTAAAATACAAGAAGAATGCTGATCAATATTGACTACCAGCCCTGACATATCATCTTGATTATTCATGTGGCTGTCTAAAAGGCACCAACGCCTAAAAGGGAGAAAATAAAAATTCTTACCAAAATATGTCAGTCCATTTAAAGTTTCCAAAACCTTTAGTCAGGTGGCTTTTGCACTACAATTCCCTCTCTCTTCCATCCAGTTCTCCTGTTCCTTTGGAGAAACCAGTAACAGAATAAACATGTGTTTGTACACGCCCAACCCCTCTTCGGGTAGATAACCAGCCAAAGCCCAGGGAATGTGCCATACTAAATTTGGATGAATTACCAAAATATTGGTATACAAATATTGTGCAACATGAATATTATGTCAAAAATATTGTGACTAAAAAAATATTGTGGAACCGGATATCTAATATTTTTTAATATACTTTTTTGTTATGTAATATAGTTTTTAAGAATTTTGTTGTATTTAATATTGTTTACTTTAATATTATTGTAATAAATATAATACTTTGTGGATAATATTTTTCAGTTAGTATATTAATTTCATCTGCAAGTATTGCTAGTATAATTATTATTACATTTGTAAAATATTTTTTGTAATTTTAAAATTTTCATTTATTTTTAATGTAATTAGTAATGTATAATGTAGTAGCAGGTTGCAAGGGAATAGGGTGATACGTTACTTAAATTTCAATTAGTTAAATTGTAATGCTATATCGTTATGATCAATTAAATATGAATCGATCATTAATTAAGTGAATTGTTTAATCATTATTTATTTATTTACATTTCATTTATTAATTTTACTTTATATTTTAATTGTAATTTTTTTTTGCAATTTATATTTTAGTGAAGGGTTGCTGGGGAATTCAGGGGAATTTAATTAAATCAGAATTAATTTCATAGAAATGTAAATTAACTAAGTTCTTGGTAAATTAGCATCTATTTACATTTGTAATTATTTTTGTTAGTAATTTAGTTTTAGTTGTTGGTTGTTAGGTTTGTAGTGGAAAAGGGTGAAATAATATTTTTTGAAATGATTGTTAATCTGAAATAATTTTGTTATTGATAATTAGCTACGTATATTGTTTTTTGTTATTTTAATTATTTTTGCCTGATTTATTTAATAAATTCTTTTAAGTGTTTTAACATCAATATTTGTAAAATATATATTTTAAATGTTTTCAATTTTGAATGTTTAATTGAGTACTATTTTCATTTAAATATGTTCTCAATTATGTTTTTGAGTTTTTGTGTTTTTGGGTCGTAGGGGAGGAAATAATTTAAATTAATTTAATGTATTTGAATTATTTTGTAACTTTATTTCGCAAGCTTTTTTATAAAATGATCTAAAGAACTGTTGTTGTTAGGTATTTCAATGTTTTATAGGATATAATAATGAACTGGAATGGTATGTTTCATCCTTACAAAGTTCAACACTTTCACATGTATACTTTGAGTGGAAATCGGAAATGTAACCTTTCCGAAGTCAAACACTGGTCCTACTGTTGCTTAGACTGGAGTGGAAATAGTAAATCTGTCCCCTCCGAAGTCCAACTCTCTCTGCTGTTGCTTAGAAAGAAGTGGCAATAGTAAATCTAATTATAATATTGTGATACTATATTTATAATGGGAGCAGTCAAAATATCATGTCAAAAATATAATGGAATAGAATATCGACCAGAAACAGATAAGAATATTTTTTTAAAATAAATATCAACTTTAAACAATATTTTTGACACAATATCTCTCAAAATGTTTGTTCTCAATATACTTTCAGACAACCCTAAATTGAAATGGTGTTTCTACTATCTTGTTAAATGTAAGGGCTATAGGCTAACAACAGAACAAGAGGGGAGCAGCATTTCATTCTCTTAAAAAGTATTTGTCCCCCCTTGTGATCTTGCCAGAGACACATCTGCTGGGTAACAGTGTTGCAGGGATTCTGCTTATGCACAGAACTATGCACAGGAAACCAGGACCTCAGTGGATTGTGGTGTACCAAAAACTCACCTCAGAACCCAGAACCCCTTATCCCAACCAACATCAGTGTCCCATTCGTTACCCGAGTTTTATCTCGGCGGTCCCAATGTATAGACAACCCAGAACAAGCGACTGAGGTGCCGATTCCGATCCGTGTAAAATATTCACCATACGAATCGAATCTGGATTTTTTACCGTACGAATCGTACAAGTCCCGTACAAACTGGCAAGTACGATTCGTATGTTAAAAAATCCATACGAATCGCATTGGGAACATTCCCCAACACGTCCTCGGGTCGGAAAAAGTGTCCGACACGTCCCCGGACATTTGTACCTACGAATCGGTAAACTGAAGTCCGAGCGCGCAAGTACGATCCGTCCCGTCCGTCCGAATGCACAACCGTATGGAAAAAACACACAACGGAGCGAACTCCCATAGGAACCATGGAGACGTCCAAACATGTGCCCGCATACGTGCCGAACACCCCCCCTGCCCACCCCTCCCAAGTACGCGCCGCACCCCCAGCCCCCCATGTACATGCCGTACCCCCACCCCACCCTCGTAGGTACGGAGCATACCCCCACCCCACCCCGTAGGTACGGAGCGTACCCCCACCCCCGTATGTTTGGAGCATACCCCCACCCCACCCCACCCCGTAGGTACGGAGCGTACCGCCACCCCCGTATGTATGGTGCGGACACCCAGCGACGCGCTGGGGGTCCGCACCGTACATACAGGGGTGGGGGTACGCCCCGTACCTACGAGGTGGTGGTACACACCGTCCATAGGGGGGGTGGGGGTATGCACCGTCCATACGGGGGGCTGGGGGTACGGCGCGTACAAACGGGGGGCTGGGGGAACGACGCATACATATGGGGGGGCTGGGGGTACGATGCGTACATACGGGGGGGCCCGGGGGTACGACGTGTACATACGGGGGGCTGGGGTACGGCGCGTACATACGGGGGCTGGGGATACGGCGCGAACATACGGGGGCTGGGGGTATGTGCTGGGGGACGGTGCGTACATACGGGGGTGCTGGGGGTATGCACCGTCCATACGGAGGTGGGGGTATGCACCGTCCATATGGGGGTGGGGGTACGCACCATCCATACGGGGGGTGGGGGCACGGCACGTACATACGGGGGTGCTGGGGGTACGCACCGTCCATACGGGGTGGGGGTACACACCGTACCCCCAGCACCCCATATGTACGCGCCTTACCCTCGGTTACCGTAAGTACGCGCCGTACCCCCAGGCCCCTACACCCTGCCCGTGCCTGTACGCACCCTACCCCAGGCCCCCACACCAGCACCCACACCCAGCATTGCGCATGTATGAGTCGTACCACGCCATAGCAAATGTGAGCACTGTACAACAACATGGCCGACGTACGCACCTTACAGACGCTAAAAACACACGTACTGAACCAGGACACTGCAAAACAACACAAGGAGAGTCAATTCGAATCGCACAACACCACTAAACACGTCCAACAAGCCCAAAGGCATCCAAAACACTGACCTGCAACAGCCAAACAGGTAAACAGAGGCCCAAATCACCACCACTGCTTATAACACACCCACCCAAATTTCAAACACAGCCACACCCACAAATGGACCAATAAAAAGGGCCCACACACACAAACCACGAGCCTTTGCAACAGACCCACTGCTGCCAGACACCACAGACAACCCACAGCACCATACTCGAACCTTTACTACACCTTAAACTTGCACACCTCACACAACCACCTTCACAAACACACCCATCACATTCACACACACACCTTCACAACCACACCCACACACCCACAACCATCCACACCCACACCCCACACCATGCCCACAGACAAGAATCCAAAGTTCACAAGGAACGAGCTGGAGATCCTTGTCAACGAAATCATCAGAGTCGAGCCACAGCTCTTTGGAACATTGGTCAGACAGACCAGCATCTCAGAAAAATCAGCCATGTGGCAGAGGATCGTCGAGAGGGTCAATGCTGTTGCGCCCATCAGAAGGACCAGGCATGAATGCCAAGCCAGGTGGTACGATCTGCGGAGGACGGTCCGCCGCAAAATGTCGGACGAATACAACCAGGGGAACATCACTGGAGGTGGCCCGCCCCGCAGACCGGTACACTACCATCCCTGGGAGGAGAAGGTGATGCGCACGCTGCCGCCGGTGGGAGTAAACGGAGTAGAAGGAGTCGCCGAGCCTGGTGAGTACACAAACAACTCACCTCACATGGGGGGAACCGCATCAACAACCCAACTCCCAATAATGCACGCAACTACCCCAAAGCCATCACCGGACACAACCACACTCCAAAAACACACACATGCCACTAGCAGCTCCATGCCTCATGCACCAAGCAAGGCCATGCCAAGTCACAGGCCACACAAAACATCCAACACAAGACAGGATGTCCGTGATGCCGGGAGGGGGAGCCTCCATAAAAACATTGTGCAACTCAGAAGCAGACAACAATGCCCTCAGCCCATATGGCCTAGGGCAGAGCTATACAAACAGTGTGTCCCGACACTGTACTGTGTCGCCTGCAAATGGTGGCCGCGTCGCAGGAGGACATGGGTATGAAGGCCCAATTTGCACATAACAGCAGCTAATGAAGAGGCATCACTGTGAAAGAGTGTCAGCACACACCGCCGCAGCTGCGCAGACTCAGAGACACCCTGCCCAGTAGGGGCCGGGAGATCCTGAGCTACTCCACCCTCGCCAAGCCGGCTTCAGAGCCCACCACAGTACGGAGCTAGTTATGTTATCTGTTCTTGATGACCTCAGATTAAAGGCTGATAACAGAGAGCCGAGCGCCCTAATACTTTTAGATCTCTCCGCAGCATTCGACACGGTCAGTCATTCTATTCTACTGACTCGACTGGCGGATTTGGGATTTAGGGGTGCTGTCTACAGTTGGCTAAAGTCCTTCTTATCGGGATGATCGCAAAGGGTTCAACTCGGCGATTACACTTCAAACAGGGGTGATATTCCCTGTGGCGTGCCTCAGGGCTCTGCGTTATCCCCTCTGCTTTTCAATATATACTTGCAGCCCCTAGTGACTGCACTGTCTAATCTGGATTGCCGAGTTTTTAACTATGCAGACGACACTCAACTTATCCTGAGCATTGACAACTCGGCCCAAGCTCAAGAGACAGTTCAAAATATCCTAAGATTCACCACTAACTGGATGACGGTTAATTCCTTGAAAATTAACCGTGACAAAACGGAGGTCCTCGTCATTCCAGCAAATAACAAGCTCTGGAGTGGCTTGTTTTGGCCCAAAGAACTCGGGGCCCCTCCATGTCCGTCACCAGTTGTGAAAATTCTGGGAATCAAGATCGATTCAGAACTCTCCTTGAGTCACCAGGTGTACTCAGTGGGGGGCATCTGCACCGGCGTCCTGAGACAACTGAGGAAACTGGTCCCCCTCCTATCAGTTTCCTCTATGACATCTATAGTCTCAGCTACTGTTCTATCGTGCCTCGATTATGGGAATGCGCTCTATTTAGGACTCCCTCTGAAACTTATGAATCGACTCCAGGTTGTACAGAACGACGCTGCCAGGCTGATTTTTAGCCTTCCTAGGAGGACCCATGCTTCACCCTTGCTGCACAAACTACACTGGTTGCCTGTCAAACAGCGCGCAAAATTCAAAGGCCTGTGCATTGCTCACAAAACCCTCTATGGCCACGCCCCTGGCTACATAAGGGAACGTTTAGGTAAATACGTGCCAGGGCGAGTACTTCGCTCTACAGATGCCTCCCAGTTAGTCTGCCCTCGGAGCAATTTGGCTACCAAGGGTGGACGAGCTATCTCAGTTATTCTGCCACGACTCTGGAACCAACTGCCGGATACTTTACGAAAGGAACCGGGTTTGCTTCCTTTCCGGAAGCTGCTAAAAACTCTATTATTTAAAGACACCTTTTAACCTAATTCACCACCAGGACTGTCCGTACCGGCTTGAATGCAACCTCTTTTCTGTCAAGCGCTAAGAGACCTGTTGGTATATATGCGCTATATAAATAAACATACAAATACAAATACAAAGCCACGTGAACAAGCCAATGGCCTTTGAACGACCTGTAAAGTGTGTGTGCCCAGGAAGCTGGGCTGAGGTGACAGAGGGTGACAGACAGACAGAGGGAGAGGGAGGGAGACAGAGGGAGGAGGGTGACAGAGGGAGGGAGAGAGGGAGACAGAGGGAGACTAAAAAACCCTTGGGTGGTGTGGGCATGTCCGCTCGTCAGCAGGTGCACAGTGTGCATGTTGACAAGGACTGGCAGTGCGTGAAACACCCCTATTTCGTTTGGAAACCACTGGGCCATGTGTCAAACTGTGCACAAGTAGATCTTTGCTGCAGGCACAAACCTAACCTTACACCCAGTTTACCCACCCACTGTGTTTGGTAGCACCCAGTCACAAATGCTAAAGTTACCTACCTGCATTCTACAATAGATATGCAACTGCACCATTTGCCCACGTACAGTGCAACACGTAAGCCGGTTCTGCATTGCTCACTACGCACGCTCGCTACACTGCTTACTGCGTTCAAAATTGATGCAACAACAAAGACTGTGTCACACATAGGAAAAGTCATGAAAGCTGTGGTCAAGGGACATATCCATGCACCATGCACAATGCACAGGGACCTGCAAAGTACAGACAAGGTAGATGACACTTGGTCCTGCTGTAGACAGCACAAGGCAATCCTGTGACCACTGTACACTCAAACACCAACTCCACATGCCACCTACCTACCACAGGAACTCACATTCACTGTCATGCCAGCATGCACCATGATGGGATAGACACAGCACCCGGTAGACCCAATGACTAATCACACCACACCCAACAGCATGCCCGGTCACACAACAACCCCCCTTACACAAGCACACACCCCCAGGGCAGCCAACGCAAATTGCCACTCCCACAATGGAAATGTGTCACAACAAGACCAATCCATAGCCAAATAAGCATCCCAACATCCATTAGACAGGCCAAATAAGCAAGAGTACATATCAATCAGTCCCCCGCAACATAACCATCCACAAGTGCACTGTGATAGGAATGCTAGACATATCCAACTACCCAGAGGAACTGTGCCAACTTGAATATGTATGAAACATGGATGTGGCATGAAACACCATTAACATTGTCTCTCTCTCACACACAGGGCAACGTCGTCGATCTCCCCCCAACACTGGGGGGGAACAATCACAGGCCCAGGCTCGGCGTGAAGATGATCCCACCGGCAGCGACGACCCCAACCAACCTGGCCCCAGCCCCTGCAGCACCTGCATCAGGTACATCTGTGCCAACCACCACCCCCATTCCTGCCACATCCCAGGAAACACCCAGGAGCCCTGCTCGCACTGAACAACAGAGCCTGTCTGACCAGGAGGGACAAGGTTCTCCGGGCACCCAGGAGGAGGCAGACAACCCCGCAAATGCCATCCCTCAGGGGTCCTGTAGACCCGATGTGCCCACAACAGCAGGCCAGGCTCTAGTAGGCAGGGGTGGTGGGAGTGGAGGACGGCGGAGGTGCGAACCTGACCAGACAGCTGAGGAACCGGTCATCTCACACGTCCGCAACATCCTGGACACATACCGGCTTGACACCAGGGGCATCAGCCAGGCCGTGGAGGCCCTCAATGAGATCAAGAACCTGCAGGCCGAGCAATATGCCAGTCAACAGCAACACCAAGGATAGATGGAGGCAAGACTGGCTGAGCTCGTGGCGGTGCAAACGGACATGACCCGTGTACTCCGTCAGATGGCTGAAAACATGGGCAACCCTCCCTGTGCCACCAGGCGTAGATCACCACCAGCCACAGGGAGGGATCAGGAGGAGGAGGAATGGTCCGAAAGAGCATCACATGCATCATCATGGCCTGCTTCTGAGGGTCCCCGGAGGAAGGTGGGTCATCCACGCAAAAGACCGTGAGAGTCAGTGGACCATCACGATCTCCCAGGTCACCTGGCCTGGCACCTGGACCTCTGGCGCAACAGCAGCACCTCATACAATGACATTCTCTGCCACATGGACTTGCTGGTCACTGTCTGACCAATGTTGACAAAGACTGTGGCATGGACTCTGATGACTTCCAATGGCAAGGATCCCAACTCCCCCTGTGAACTTTGGATTACAGACACCCGGCGAGCACCACTTTACATCCCCCCCAACACGTACCCCACCACTAATAAAAATCATAGAAATCACGAGATGGTGCCGTCATTTTGCATTATTCCATAACATGTGTGTGGTGGGAAGTCAAACCATTCCTGAGTCTTGAAGTAACTCCAACCATGCATACCCTGGGGTCTGAGTCTGGCACAGGACACACATGGGTCACAATGTATCATCCAATACAGACATGGAGCACCAGTGATGTACGGTCCGTGTGTAGTGTCCGTATCACCATGGCGTACGCCTACGGCGACACAACCATAGTGATACGGACCCTACACACGCGTGTACGGACAGTATCACCATGGCGTACGCCTATGGCGACACAACCATAGTGAGACGGACCCTACACACGCGTGTACGGACCGTATCACCATGGCGTACACCTACGGCGACACAACCATAGTGAGACGGACCCTACACACGCGTGTACGGACCGTATCACTGGAGTAGTGTTGCCCTAGGGGCGTGGAATGCACCGTACCTGTGTGTGTATAGTGAAATTACATAGGGGACACATGAGGGACAAGTATAAGGGCCTAAATGCATGCTGGTTGTCATGGAGACCGAGTTTAAAATTCAAAATTTTACATCAGGTGGCCTGCAAAAGTCGGTTGGAGACAATATACAATGTTGCAATGTGGTTGTTGACTTGACATCATGCTCAATTTTCAATCCATGCAAAGCCCCTCACTGGGGTAGGTTTAAAGGGATTGGAGGAAACGTAGGATGCAAATGAGATTGACCAATCACTCTGTACTCCTGTAAATGAAACAGACCAGCAAGGGAGATATAAGGCAGCCAGGTCCCATGAGAGAGCACTTGCCTGCACAACCTTTCATTCCACACCACTGCTGCTGCTCGTGATTCCTCTGGCACCATGTCCAGGTCTGTGGAGAGGGCCCAGCCATTCACCCTGGAAGAGAATGTGGCATTGCTGGATGTCATCCTCCCACAGTACCCCAGACTGTATGGGAGACCAGGGGAGCAGGTAAGTGCTGACTCCACTAGCTAAGACTGTGCCCCTTTTTTGTGACTGTCACTTCTGGCCTTGTGTCCAGGTGTGACAGACATGCTATGTTGTTTAGAGTGGGTCCCAGGGGAGGGAATGCCTCATGTCTCCCATGCAGAGCATGCTGTAGTGCATGTCTGCACTCCTCACTTGCATAGTGCTTACTGTGGCAATCACTGCATGGTGCATTCCACATTCAGCCTGGCTAATCCTCTTGGGAATGTTGTTTCTACAGCCCTGATGTGATTCTGTGTTCCCCCCAGTGTGACAGGTGACTGTACCCACAGAGGTGTGTGAGTTGAGTGGAGCTGTGGTGAGAGTGTCCAAATGATGTGTTCGTCCCCTGGACATTGGTGTGTGTGTAAGTCGCCTGTCATGTGGGTGTGTGTCCATGTGGAGTGTTGCAGGCCAGATGCATGAGGGATGCATATACCCTACCCATCTGGTGTGAGCAGGGAGCAGTGCTGTGTGTCTGACGTGCTGGGCTAGCCCTACACCTATGACACCCCCCGTCAAGTGGCACATGTGCAGAGTGAGGTTTGTACGCGCAGTTGCCAATGGCAGGTTATTGTCCTGTGCCTGTGTGTGTCTGTGTACTCTGCTGAGTTTTCCTCAGTGGCCTGGGGCATGTGACTGCTGTGAGGTGCTGTACATTATCCTGGTGTAGCTTGTGATGCACAGTGTGAGCCATGACCATTGTATGTGTTGCACCCCTCATTCCACCTGTGTACTTTCAATGCCACGTAGTGCATTTTCCCTTCCCCAGAGGAGAATGTCCCTATGACAAAGGTGCAATGACTCTGCTGCATACTATGCCCTGTTCAAACCAGCCAAATTGTTCTACTGTCTGTCTCTGTGACATGTAGCATGTATATTTAAGTAGTCTCACTTTCTCATCCTCACAGGTAGGCGCCTATGCCAAGGGGGTGATTTGGAGGGAAGCCGTCAGTGCTGTGAGGTCGGTGGAGGGTCGGAAGCGGCGCCTGTCCCAGGTGAGGAAATGCTGGCAGGATATTCGGTGCTGGACCAGGAGGATCGCCCGTGTCCTGCTGGGGGACTCACCTGAGGGGAAGAAGAACCGTGGGTGCCAGCGCCTGACCCACATCATGAAGCGTGTGCTGGCGGTGGTCTTCCCTGACTTGGATAGGCGCTTAATGGAGAAGCAGCAGCAGGAAGGGGGTAGGTACACGTGTGTTTGTTGTGTGTCACCAGCTTTTGGAAGTGCCCAGTCGCATGGATACACTGCCAGGGTTAATATGTTCCACAAAGTCAACCCGTGCTGTTCATCCTCCCTTCCCCTCCTTGACATGTGTTCCCGGGTCTGTGGGTAGTCACTCTTGCACAAGGTTAACTAGGCTGCCAGTTAATCCAGGTGCCCAATGCTTGAAGCATCATGTGTGGGGGTGGTCTGTGACATGTGTTGGGACCTTGCCTTTGCCCTGGCCAGTTCAGTCATTGTGGGGTCCATGTTAGTTGGCACTGCTGCTGAGTCCCGACATAGGAGTGTGTATTAAAAGTGTGCTGCCTTACAGCATGCATGAGCAATGTGTTGCACTCAGACATGATGTACATGAGTGTGAGATGTGCATAGTGCAGGGACGTTCGCTTCTGTTGCAGTCATATCCATACAGGACCATGGAGGAGTGTGGCCACTACAGTCCCCTGGGGCACCTCTCCCTAGGTATCATGTGTGTCAGCCAAAAATGTGGACATTCTCTGTGTTTTCAGCATAGGTTGGGCTCTGTGGCATTGTACCCTGGCCTCATTTGTATTTACGTAAAGTGTGCTACATGTGTCCACTGTACAGGGTGACCCAATGTGGCCTGTGCATCCTCACACTGGCCAGTGCCTGTGTGTCTGTGTACAACTATCTGAAGATGGTTGTTTGTCAATAATATGTGTGGTCAGCCCCACGAGGGGTAGTTAGAGTGCATTCAGGATTTAATGGAGCACATTTCTGTGATCCCTGATTAAGAGGTGTAAGTCCTTCCTCTGTCACAATCACATTGTCTCAGGTAGGGGGGGGGTTTGTGCGGGCAAGGCCTACATGTCCAAACATTATTTGTCTACTTGCCAGGTCTGCCCTGTGTGTGATGATAGTCTGGACAGACACTCAACAAGTATTGACCCAGTGATGTTGTGCAGGGTGGAACACACAGCACAACAATGAAGACCAGAACACTGAACTATACAGAGGAGAATTAAAAACCCATTTATTCTCCTCTGTATAGTTCAGTGTTCTGGTCTTCATTGTTGTGCTGTGTGTTCCATCTCCTAAAGCGCCGGGACGCCTCTTGGCTGCGGCATCTGTGCGCTATATAAGAAAATAATAACATAACATAACAATGTTTGTGCTTTGCAGCATGTGTCAAAAGTTAAAAGACATGGTTCCTGCACATCCATTTTTGGCAAAGGTGTGTGGTTCAGATGCTGTGCTCGACTGTCCACAGACACTAGCTTCTCTGTATGAATCGATATCAAGTTCTTTGCTGTTGTGTCATGCTCTCCATTGTTTCAAGGTGGCATGGTGGGTCAACCAACTGTGTAGTGCAGGGCCTACATATGTGCGTAGTATGCAGATGTTACTCATGATGCTTTTCATGTTATGCACTGTGACCTATGTAGTTTGGACTCATGTGTCATATGTATACAGGTGTCTGATTATTTCCTGTCTCTTCACCTTGCCCACAGCATCGTTGGGGGACACCGAGGGAGGCACCGGCACGGACGTGGAGGAGGGATCCAGCACCGGTGCCACCAGTGCTGGGGAGTCTGGCGCAGCAAGTGGCACGGAGGGCGAGGGGAGTCAGGCGGAGGACCTGTCCAGTCCCACCACCGACTATGACGCAGACAGGTCCGAGGGTGAGCTCCCTGAGGGGGCGGAGGCTGCTCCCACAGCTGAAAGCAGCAGTACATCTCTCGCCGCCCCCTCCATTCCCATCACCGCCCTCCCACTTGCTCGGGTCCCTCATGTCCGTGCTAGGCGACAACATGTCTCCTTCGTGCCAGGCACCGCACCCCCTGCCCCTGTCTCCCCTGCTGCCGTCAATGCCGAGTCTGTGGACATCCTGCGGCAGTTGCAGGTTGGTCAGACATCACTGCTTAATGTCGTCCATGGCCACACCAGACTGCTGACCCAGATGGTGGCGTACATTGAGGGCATGTCAGCAGCGATGTCTGAGCAACGCATGTTGCTGAGGTCCATAGACGTGTCACTGGCTGCAGCGGTGGATCTCCAGCAGCGCTCCCTCCACCCCCCTACCCCTGCACCATCCACAATTCCCACTCCCATGCCTGTCCCATGCACACCCAGATGTCCCCATGCACGCACCCCACCAGACACAGGCAGAACACCACCAGGGAAGGCCAAGCGCACACCTCCTGTCACGCACACACAGGGGGAAGTAGGCACAGCCACTGGGTCGGGGGGAAAACAGCAGCCACTCAGCCACAGTGGGAGTGCGCAGTCCTCACAACCCACTTCCTCCAAGACCACTCCCCTTAGCTCTCCTGGGCAACAGTCGGATAAGGAGTCCTTCATGGACAGTGTGTCCCTCAGCCCCAGTATGGCACCACCCCGCAAGCGGTGGAGGCAGTACCCGCCCAGGGTAGTTGAGTTCCCCCCCTGTCCACAACCTCCCCCAGTAGCGCTGCTACCCATCCCTCCGACCCCCCCCTCCTTGGGGCCTGTTGTTTCTCCGGGTGCAGGGGAGACGCTTGAAGAACTGGCAGACGTGTGCAGCGCCGAGCTCGCATCCACCTTTGGCGCTGCCCCACCCCCTGTGGTGGAGTCGTTCGTCCCTGCACCCACCACACCTGCCCTTCCCCCTCCTGTCCCTGCGGTGCCTGGTCCTTCCCCCCCACATGATGCCCCCCCTACTGTGGATGATATGGAGGAGTGAACTGTGCAGGCAAGCTAGGGGCGACACGTCCCGAAGTGTCCCCCACCAGGACTTTGCACATGGCCTGGCCTATGGGCCTTGTATATAGTGGACATTTCTAATCCAATATATTTTTCTGCTGAATAAAGCTTTTTGTTTTTCATTTGCACACTAATGCTTTTCTGGTCTTGCTGCTGGTGCTGCTGCTCCATGATTTGGGGTGTTGATCATGTGTTAGGTGTCTGGAAAATGTTTTAGTGTGCTGCTCATGGGGTGGCCCTTGGAATCTGTGTGCCATCACAAGGTCTCAGCAAATAATCTTTGGTCATGTAAGCTCTTACTGTATGGTGACATTGTCCCTAGGTGTGTTCCTTCCTCTGTGGACCCTGACATCTTCCCTGCAGGGTGTTTCCCAATTGTTGTGCTGGGCACTGTCTACATTTCCTGGGTGTGTGACGGATCCCTTCCACTTTGGCCATGCATGCTCAGCAATGTCTCCACCTGCATCATTTGTGGCCCCCTTGGTGGTCACTGTACTTGTGTATGGAGTATATTGACATGACTTCCTGTGGACATGTTCCCTTTTACGCACTATGCATGTGTGTACTCCCAGCCTCGCACACATGTGTTACGTGTTCTGCAGGGTCTTTGGGCACCTGTCTGACATTTGTGGGCATTGTATCTGTGGGTACTCCACCCTTTTCCTTCCATGGGAGGCAACAACTTGTTGGCTGCCCCAGCACCTGTACATTCCTATCAGTCCTGGAATGTGTGTGACAGTGTGTGTTCCCTTTGACTCTCTTAGTTTAGTAGGGTGGCACATGAATGTACAGTCTTGTGGCATGCTCTCAGTGTGTGTATTGTGCTGCCAGCGCCAGGGGTGGGTGAGCATGTGTCACTTGTCATCACACCCACATGTGGTGTGTCATGCAGTGGTGGATGGTCATCCACCATCATGGGAGTAGGACACTGCTGTCAGTGATGTGTTGCCATGCCACTCTCAATATAGTTGCTCTTTGCGTATGCCTTCATGCACCCATGGATTTTTGATACTTGTAGGATGGTGTACACACCACCATGTCTCTGTCCACTGCTGGGAGGCCTCTGCACCCACCCCTCCTATGTCTGGGCACTGCTGGGAGGCCTCTGCACCCACCCCTCCTATGTCTGGGCACTGCTGGGAGTGATAGGCACCCACCCCTCCTATGTCTGGGCACTGCTGGGAGGCCTCTGCACCCACCCCTCCTATGTCTGGGCACTGCTGGGAGTGATAGGCACCCACCCCTCCTATGTCTGGGCACTGCTGGGGGGACTCTGCACCCACCCCTCCTATGTCTGGGCACTGCTGGGAGTGATAGGCACCCACCCCTCCTATGTCTGGGCACTGCTGGGGGGACTCTGCACCCACCCCTCCTATGTCTGGGCACTGCTGGGAGTCCTCGGCACCCACCCCTCATATGTCTGGGCACTGCTGGGAGGCCTCTGCACCCACCCCTCATATGTCTGGGCACTGCTGGGAGTGATAGGCACCCACCCCTCCTATGTCTGGGCACTGCTGGGAGTGATAGGCACCCACCCCTCCTATGTCTGGGCACTGCTGGGAGGACTCTGCACCCACCCCTCCTATGTCTGGGCACTGCTGGGAGTGATAGGCACCCACCCCTCATATGTCTGGGCACTGCTGGGTGTGATAGGCACCCACCCCTCCTATGTCTGGGCACTGCTGGGAGTGATAGGCACCCACCCCTCCTATGTCTGGGCACTGCTGGGTGGACTCTGCACCCACCCCTCCTATGTCTGGGCACTGCTGGGAGCCCTCTGCATCCACCCCTCTTATGTCTGGGCACTGCTTGGAGTGATAGGCACCCACCCCTCCTATGTCTGGGAACTGCTGGGGGGACTCTGCACCCACCCCTCCTATGTCTGGGCACTGCTGGGAGTGATAGGCACCCACCCCTCCTATGTCTGGGCACTGCTGGGAGGCCTCTGCACCCACCCCTCCTATGTCTGGGCACTGCTGGGAGTGATAGGCACCCACCCCTCATTTGTCTGGGCACTGCTGGGGCTGATGGCCACACTCCCCTATGTGTCTGCCCACTGGCGTGGTACGACCCGTACCCACGTCCTTAAGGGATGTGTATGGGCCATACCCCTACGTCACCCCAACAATGGCGGTCCGGCCCGTACCCATGCCTTGAGAGCGTGGGTACGGGTCGTACCACGGACACCCCTATGTCACCCCTACAATGGCGGGACGGCTCATACCCACGTCCCAAAGGCATGGTACGGGTCGTACCGCCATTGTTGGGGTGACGTAGGGGTGGGCGTGTTACGACCCGTACCCATGCTCCCAAGGCATGGGTACGGGCCGGTCCGCCATTGTTGGGGTGACGTAGGGGTGTCCGTGGTACGACCTGTACCCACGTCCTTAAGGGATGTGTATGGGCCGTACCCCTACGTCACCCCAACAATGGCGGTACGACCCGTACCCATGCCTTTGGGATGTGGGTACGAGCCGTCCCGCCATTGTAGGGGTGACGCAGGGGTGTCCGTGGTACGACCCGTACCCACGCTCCCAAGGCATGAGTACGGGCCGGTCCGCCATTGTTGGGGTGACGTAGGGGTGTCCGTGGTACGACCCGTACCCACGTCCTTAAGGGATGTGTATGGGCCGTACCCCTACGTCACCCCAACAATGGCGGGACGGCCCATACCCATGCCTTGAGTGCGTGGGTATGGGTCATACCACGCCCACCCCTACGTCACCCCAACAATGGCGGACCGGCCCGTACCCATGCCTTGAGAGCGTGGGTACGGGTCGAACCACAGACACCCCTACAATGGCGGTACGGCTCGTACCCATGTTCCAAAGGCATGGGTACGGGTCGTACCACGCCCACCCCTACGTCACCCCAACAATGGCGGTACAGCCCGTACCCATGCCTTGAGAGCGTGGGTACGGGTCGTACCGCCATTGTTGTGGTGACGTAGGGGTGGGCGTGGTATGACCCGTACCCACGCTCTTAAGGTGTGGGTACGGTGCGTACCACAATTGTTGTGTTGCCAGTTCGCGTCCATGCCGACTTCCGTTGTGGCGGATGCAGGCCTTGGTGGAGACGCCCCCGCCCGCCGAAGTGACCAGGCCCTGGGGGTCAGGTATGTACAGGGCATGTATGATTTTTAACTAGGGTGGGGGTTGTGTATCCTGCCCCTGCCCCCCCCCCTTTGCCCCTGGGTGTTGTTCTGACCTTCTGCGGCGTCTGCGTAGGCTCCTGTACACCAGGTGGACTGCTATGAGGGCCGGGATGACACGTAGGTTGGGGTCCATGGCTGTCCGTCGCGTACAGCTGCTCCTTCTGCGTGTCGTCCTGATTTCCCGGAACTTTTTGGCTGCCGTAAAATATTCTCCGTGCGGAGTGACGTGGGGACGGATCGTACTTGCTGGTTCGTGTAACGCTGCCTGACTCCGTCCGGACGTGAGGTCCGCGGTGTCCCGGATCGGAATTGTGGGTATGTGTGTTGTGGGTCGGTGTTTTTTGCTATTCGTACGGCAATGGTGTTTCCGTACGAATCGTACTTGCATGTTTGTAATGTTTTTTTCCCGGGTACGCATCGGACGGAGAAAACGCTCCGTCTGACAATTCGTACACGTGTTTTACAGGATCGGAATCGGCACCTTAGTGTATTCTCAGGAATGGTGGGAATCAGAAATACCTGTTCGTAATTATTCTCATATTATTCCACAACAGAATAAACAGAGACACGGTAAAGTTTAAAGAGTTTATTTTATAAACCTCGCGTCCTAAGATGCAGTACTTTGGCTAACATAAGCAGACAAATGATTAAAATCAAAACCATCAGCATAGTTACAATACCATAGACAATGAAAGGAGTAATCATAATAAAATGACAGTGGATGACAGCCACCTTCCTTTCGCTAGTAAACTAATATTATTATTATTAGACTAATAAAAGGTTTCTAGGCTTGAATGGGGAACCCCATACCATAAAGGTCAGCTTAGTGGAATCACATCACAGGATCAGCTAGACTCTGCTCCTGGGAAAGCTCTTCTTCCGAATGTGTCTAAAGCATGCAGCCTGCAATATTAAAAGTACTCGACTTTCAGGTATTTGCAGCTGCGTGCGTGTTATGGCTAAGTAGTGGGCCGATCAACCTGAACCCAACAACATGCACCGTCTAGCGACCCAGACTGTTTCTTTACACAATGTTCAGACCAAGGTCGCAGCTCACTGTTAGGGATGTGAACAACAGACAGTTCTCATGTGAAGCAAAGGCGAGCAAGCATTTCTTAATTAATAACATGTAACTACAGTGTTGTGTGCAAAAGCAGCAAAAGTGGCAAGATGGCTTTCTAACATCTAACGCGGTTGTGCTAACTTAGCATTGTACGTATATAAATAGCAGTCTTCACTACAACAGATACCCCCCTTTTCCCACAGAGGCTACAAAAGAATATATCACACTAGCTACACTAACATCTCTTGATTACAGCACTTCTCTGAAATAAGCACTTTCCACTTTAGGTCACAAAAACACATCATGATAACCTAAGAAGATTTACAGTGATTGAAGGCAGGCGGGGGGAGGTGCCAAGGTCCTTTTCATAACTCTATGCATCACCTACCCTGATAAAAAGTACAATAAAATCGCTTACACAGATGCTCCTCCAGTCCTCTGTGGGACCGACGGTAAGAGGAGGAGACTTTAGCTCCATCATGGACCCTATGCCTCACACTAGAAGTTTCTAAGTCCCACACAGATCTACTATTCTAAACACTAAGCAGGGGCTGCTCCTCCACTAGGGCAAAGGAGCATCGCCACACTGCTTCTCGCAGTGCGAGAAGCTGAAACATGCAATGGTAATAACTTTCAGTTATTACCATTTTGTATTTGGTTGCGGGCGGGCAGGTGAGCGGGGCTGCTCTGCGAGCAAGGGAGGAGTGGTGTGCCCACTCCTGCCCTGAGTGCGCAAAGACTTTTTGGTTAGCCCTCTGGGGCTACCCAAACAGTCATGTGCACTCTGCCCTTCTCTATACAGGTTTCAATGCAGCCTGCATGGAGAACATGGCCTCCCAATAAGCACCTGGCTGAGCGCCTTCCCAAACAATTACAAAACTGCTTGCAGCGCTGTGATTGGCTTAGGTTAGGGAGTCTGGCTGTCTGCTTCCTGTTCCTGCCAGAGGCTAGAGAGCAGGAGCGGAGAAGACACGGGACCCGGCCAGCGGAAAGGTAAGTTAACATTATTAATTATTAAATTAAGTGTGACCTCCCCCGTGACCCCTATTCCCCTTGCAACCCCCTGCACCCACCCCCACCTGTGAGCCATGCTGGCCGCAACTGACACTTAGTCCAGCTCACTGGTTTTATGCATGGCAGTTGTTGCACTCTAATACTAGGGAGTTTCGGTTTTACTCTCATTCACATAGGTCCTAGTCCAGGATAGACTATTTTTTTGTGGCCTCTGTAGTTCTTAAAAAACTAGAAGACCCCCCCCCCCCCCCCCCCCCCCCCGATTCTTTCCGGAGCTTTAACTGATGAGGCCCCGGTACAGATTTAGCTTGGACTGCCTAGGGGCCGATGGACTGGGCTGTGGAAGCTGAGGGTCTGGTGGCTCTGGGATGCTGATTTTGGAGATCTCTCAAGACAGTATATATTTGGCTACTTTGACATAAACACAGGCATAATTATGTCTCCAATTGTGCTCTAGGAGGCATTAAAACCGGTACTGAGGGGGGCAAGTAATCTCAAATCGAATGGAGGCTAAGCAGGTTAGGTATCGTGAAATTCAAGAGATAGAAACTACTATTGACAGAACCCCTGATAATTACACAATGCGCAGGATGGAGCTGGTGTGGTTATCGGTCTGACAGAAATTGTGCACGTGATGATAGAAGGGCAATACCTAATCTTCATTGAGTTGAGAAATATTGTAAACATATTGGCATGCAAATAGCAACCATCAGACAGAGAACATGTGATTTAAACATAACACCTCTAATATCCCAGGGGCTTTGCGGTATGGAGATGCTGCAAAGCCTCCCCCTAAACATAGCGGGTAGAGGAGCACTGTTTAAAATTATTTCCTTAACTCGCCTGCTCTATATCCTTCAAAGCATTTCCTTTGAAGTACCTACAACGATTATATGGGAGATGGAGAACCACTCGGATTGAATTCTGACAATGTGTATTTAACAAGTTTAATGAGGGACTGGGGATTGCACGTATTAGTCTGAATTACTTGGGCAGTCATAGAGTACCAGTTAATGACTGGCTATTCGCGGATCATATGGACACCACTGTAGTCACTAAATTGGCTGCTGTAGAGCAACAGGGTACATTTATTTTGTTATATGGCTCAAACAAACAAGCCAATCTCTCTCCTGCGACGTTGAAGTCTCTATCGTGCTAGCATCAGGTGCTGAGATGGACTACCTGATAAAGGGTGCTAATTACCTGTTGTGGAGTGACTATTGGCTAAAGCATGCAGTGAATCTAGAGGGCTTCTGGACCTGGGATAGCATTGAAATTTCCATGCCTGGAGATATTTAGGAGGGAGCCTGAATCTGCACATTTGTGTACCTCATGGAGGCCTATGGCATGTATAAAACACAATGTTATTGTTACTTGCAATTGGGCTATGCACTTGAGGCATGTCAAGAAAGACTCAGGCGCTTCCCAATTATATAACCCGCGAGATTACCATGACGGATTTTGGTGTTGCACACTGGTGAATCATACTCCTGACATCTTGCAAATACAGAAAAGTTGGGACCGGTATATGGACCCCCAGGAAGGGGAGGATTGGGTGAAGGCAATTGTGGCTCCCAAGATATTAATGGTCTCTATTAGAGTGAGTGTAACTCAGTTTAGATACCTCTACAATGTATATTATAGTCCCACAAGGCTAATAAAAATGGGGCACTGCCTACACCCCTACTACCCTAGATGTACTATGGGACTTGGTATTTGCTATCACAAGATATGGACATGCCCCACAATACAGCAACACTGGAGACATATATGTGGCATTCTAACTGAGGGGGTGGGAAGGCTGCTCATACCTAATAGTGTTATAGTGTTTAATGGATTAATAAGGGGCAAGTGACCACTAGATTTGTGGTATCTATGCGCTTGTTCACTGCTAAATGAGATATCACACGTCACTGCCATGCAGGTCGGAATTATCCCCCTCAGTGGCAGAATGAAGTCATGGAATGGACTACTGTGCAAAAGCGGGAGCATTAGTGTATAAAAGAGGGGCCCTGTAAAATACATTAAAGCATGGGATGACTTGTAAATACTCTTTAGATAAAAGAATATGATTTACTGAAGGGTTTTCTTATAATATGAGGTTCATCATAATGGGAAGGCCACAGGCACTGTGTTTTTATCAATCAATCAATGAAAACTTTATTCGGATCATTACAATCCATAAAAGTACCAAAAAAAAAAGACAGAACATTTATAAAATCATACAATAAAACAGAAAATGCAGTTTTGCGCATGGGGAGTAAACCATATTACTTTAGGACATTGTTAACCGGGCGCGAACCGCAGTTTTTAGAAAAGAGCTCACCCGAAAGACAAGTTCATCGTCATCCAGGGACAAAATCATTGAGAATGCAAGTTCCAGGCTAAGGGGTTTTAGTTTTTAAAATACGGGGTTAAAAACCATTTAATGTACTTCATATAAAATTTACAAAAAAATAGAAAATGTAAAATCGTTTGCCTACTCTGAGAGTCACAGGGGCATGGCTCAGCACAATGGCCATTAAAATTCCATAAGGGAAAGCTAAGTGCATATTTAATAGTGCCTGCCCTAAGGCGAAATATGAGGCCACGCTCCCAATGGCTCAACGGGAGAGTTAAATAGCTGGGTGTCGGATGAATTGTAAGATTACGGGCTAGATATCCACGGACACTAGGTTTCAAAGACTCCCTTGCTACCCTTTCCACGTCAAATAACATATAGAGTGCTTTTTTAAGTTCACATTTGGTGGGGAGCACAGTGGTAGTAGGTTTTAGGAAGATATTTTCAAGGTTCACGCTGTGGAATACGCTAGACACCCCTGATAACCAGGGGATGGCCTGACCCCTGTCGCAGCGTAAACAATCCTCGATGATATCCCTAGTCAAAATGGCGGCAGGATTTTTCCAAATCGCCAGCCAAAAAAGGGCTGGGCGCGCACGAATAAAATCCCCTATAAAAAGCAACCCCAATTCCCTATGACATATAAAATGTGGGGAAGTGATGGGAACACAGAGAAGTTTCCTACAAAATCTATGTTCCTCGGTAGTTAAATCGGAACAACTAGCAGGTCCCCAAACCTCAGCACCATAAGTAGCAACCGGGACACATTGAGTTTTGTATATTTTTAAGATAGCAGGCAATGCCCCGGTTAATTTTGGACGGGGGAGGCTCAAAATGGAGTTAATGGACTTTGAGAACTTACTCCTGGCGTGGGCTATATGCCCACTCCAGGAGTTGTTCGCAGCAAAGACCACGCCCAAATACGGGAAACTGCTAGTAGAGCCCAATCTTTCAGCCCCCACGACTATACTTCGGGCCACAGGACATTACAAAAGACTTTTTAAAATTGGTCTTCAAGTCTAGGGAATCCATGTGTGCAACAAAGCCATTCACTAAGATACGTAAAGCATTTGGGGTGCGCCCCATAAGGACCGCATCATCTGCGTAAAGCAGAGCGGGGAGATGATTACCTTTTATGGTCGGGACATCGGTAGTTAGAGAAACCAGGTGTTTGTGAAGGCCGTTGATATATATTATAAATAATAGGGGAGCAAGGACGCAGCCCTGTCTAACCCCTCTATTAACTCTAACTAGCTCAGAGACCTCGCCCCCAATACCAATCCTGACACAGGCCTTCAAATCTCTGTGCAAATAGGCCAGGAAATGTACCAAGGATTCGTCCAGACCGTAATCTAATAAGGCCTTCCATAATAATGACCTGTTGACAAGGTCAAAAGCGGTGGATAGGTCCATAAAGGCCAGATAAATTGGGCAATTACGAGCTACGGTGTATTTGCCCAAAATAGGGTTCAGATTAAGACACTGCTCTGCGGTTCCAACTTTGTTGCGGAAACCCAGCTGGCAGCTCTCTAAAATTTGGTTATCCTCGGCCCATGATAAAATTTTATTGTACAATACTCTCCCTAAAATCTTTAAAGTGTTATCTATAAGGGAGATAGGCCTGTAACATGCCGGTTGGGAACGGTCGCCCTTCTTAAAGATAGGCACTATTATACTAGATGACCAGGTTGATGGTGGTGGAGAAGTAAAAATTAACAGCCTCATGCATCAAGCCAAAATCCAGTCGGTAAAATACCGATTCGCTAATAGCTCCCGGTATTGAGTCAAAAATACCCAATCCCAATGCATCAACCCAAAAGCAAAAATCGCTATTTAAGGAATCCTTAAATAGCGATTCCTTAAATAGCGATAGCATTTAAGGAATCCCAAATTGAGATTCCTTAATTTAAGGAATCTCAATTTGGGATTCCTTAAATGCAATGCATGAAAGTTAAAAAATTAGCGAATTCGCTAATAGGGGGAGCAAATTACCATGAAGATGAACTGCATGGTAATTTGCTAAAAGTTTGAAAAATGCACTTTTGTGCATTTTTCAAAGTTTCATGTTGCGCACACACATGCCCTTAGAGCATGTGTGTGTGCAACATATGTGCACATATCAATTTCAGGGGTGCAATAGGGTGTCATTTTGACACCCTTGCACCCTTGAAATTGCATGAGCAATTTGCGAGAACCTACTGGTACTCGCAATTTGCTCATGCAATCTCCAATTCATTCCTATGGGCCTGGAGGCCCATAGGAATGATTGGGACGGCATTCCTTAATTGCTACTCGCAATTTGCTAGTAGCAATTAAGGAAAGTTAAGGAATCGCTATTTGAATAGCGATTCCTACATGCATAGCCTTTTGCTATTCCTTATTAGCGAATCCTTATTTTTCGCTAATAAGGAATCGCAAATGCCAATGTTGATGCATATGCCCCTAAGTTCTTAAAAACATTCAGCAAAAGTGGGGCCCATAAGTCAGGGTGAGTCTTAATAATATCGATTGGGAGGCCATCTGGGCCAGGGGCTTTGTTCCCCGCGCTCTGTGCGATGGCCTCTTCCACCTCAGATAATAATATATCGGCCCGTGGGGGGCTATTAAATATTGGGGTTGCTGCCCCAGAGGGTGGGGTCACGTAGATCTTAGAAAAATTGTCCACCCATGCAGCTCCAGGGATAGTGCAATCCATTGGAGTTGCAAGTTGGCCTGAACAACGCAGATCTTTAATAGCACCCCAGAAGATGTCCCCCCTTCCCCGGGCGGCTGTTTGCGCTAGTACCTCCCAGCGTTCCTCGAGGATCTCCTCCTTCCTTTTACTTATAGCCAGTTTGTATCGAGTCCTGGCGTTTTTTACGTCAGAGAGATTCCTCGGGCTAGCAGATAAGACTAGTCGCAAGTCACGGTTGGCCAGAGAACACTCATGATCGAACCATCCCTGGTCGTCTGTAGAGGCGCGCAGTGGGATCGTAAGCTGTGCTCGAAGAGCTGAGCAGATCTTAACAAAGTTGTTTACTGCCCCAGGGTTAGGGCTTAAATCAGACAAACATGAGAGGAAAAGAGGGAGGTTATCTTTGACCAGAGTCTGAACGGTTGTCTTGACATTAATGCCCCTCCATTTTAATCTGTAATTGTTTGAACCAGTGGAGAGGTCCCTGGCACCACATTCCTTATTGTAAACTGGTCGATGGATGATCTTCAGGCTGACCTTGATAGGATTATGGTCCCCTTGGGACATTGGAATAACCATAGCCTTACTAATACAATCTGCCAGCCCAGGGGAAATGAAAATGTAATCAATTGTTGAGGAGCAGTCTCTTCCTCTAAATGTGGGCACTAGTGGGACGGTAGGAAAACGGTCCATAACATTCTCCAAGTTATGTGTACTCAAAAAGGTAGTTAATTCTACACCCCTTTGGCACCCCGAGCCCAAATTGCAGTCCTTAATAGTTGGGCAATAATCGATTAGTTTAGCATTAAAATCACCACCCAATACGAGGCCAGAGGTATCATTAAAATCGGCCCTAGACTCCAAAGTGGTAATAAAATTAAAAAGGTTCTTAAAATGTAAATTAGATGATAAACTAAAATCATTGTTATAAAAATTGACCAGAAAAAGACTAGTTTTCTGTTTAAATAAAATAGCCTGGAAATTTTGATTGTTCGTCTGCAAGGCCCTGGAGGAGCCTCCAACAGAGATGTTGATCCAAATGGATAAACCTCCCGAGGGGCGGCCCATTCTAGGTTTAGTGGCAAGAATATTGTAGCACTGAAACCCATTAACATGTAAGTTCGCAGTGGCCCACGTCTCCTGTAACATAATTATATCCTGACTCTGGATAAAGTTGACCCACCCAGGATCGAGAAGCCTTTGCTTGAGGCCTGCTATATTCCAACTTATAATATTTAAGGAGTTTGATGTACCCGTCCTTGGTACTGTACACTCTGATGACTTAACAAAATCATCAGGGAGGACAGGTACAGATACTAACAGCGGAGTAGGGCCCTCGATCAGCAACAGGGGAAGAGATTCATTACTCGGTCTTGGTTGTCAATCAGGGACATCTAAATCAGACAGAGCCAAGAAACGATTAGCCAGAGGGAGGGCCATAGGTGTAGTCACACAATTATTAGAGATAGGTTTATAAAAATGGCCAAGGGAAAACATGCATATGTTCGTCGTAAGCCCTGGCAATAACTCAGGGGAGCGCATTAAAGACTGAACAATATGAGGTCTAGAAAAATTTATGACAATGCAATCCCCATTGATGTTTTTGGCCGAATTGCCCACCCATCCCACTCTCCGCACCATTATAATTTCATGCAATCTGACTGGTTCAAAGCCCTTATGTTTCCTTAACCAGTCCACGCATTTGTTACGAAGGTCCACCCATGATTCCTTCTTTGTGTCAGGCAAACAGGGGACTCCGGCTAAAATTATAACGTAAGGGTATGATGCGGGGGGAAGGTTCAAAGTCACAGTGCTGGGCAAAGTCTTCACTGTAGGTCGTGCAATGGGCCGTGGTCTGGCATCAATGTCCGATGAAAGAGGCAGGGCGATCGGCGGGAGATGTTGTGATGCACCATTATGTGAGTGCAAGTGCTGAGTACTGTTGTTAGCATTGGCTGTCCCGGTACCTAGGTTGTCAGGGCCCCCCGATGGATGCATCAAAGTAGGTAGGGAGGTACAATCAGCAGCCGATGAAACAGGGGCTAGCTCCCGGGTCAACAATTGTTCCATGCGTAAAAGTCTCTCGTTTAAAGGGGCAAGGTGTGTATCAAATAAGGCCTTAGAGTGGCTAACAATGGCTTTTAAACCCGACTCCAAGGCTGACATGATATCGTCCTTACTATGGAGAGTAGGAGTAGGCTTGTCAGTTTGGGTGCCCACCGACTCAGTGTTAGATACAACAATTGTTTGTAATGCCGGTTTATTACAATTGACGGGGCATCAGAGGGTATTAGATTTGTTATTAGCGCCCCTTTTCCGTTTGGCCGGTGGACCACTAGATTTAGTCACTCCAATTAATTTAGAAGTATTGGATCTGGTGCGGGTTTTTTGGCCACTAGGACGAGACTCCGGGGGTGTAGCTGGGGCGACTAATGGAGACAGTTGGTGAGTAGGGGTCGCAGGCATTGGTGGCAGGGTTGGTGACACAGAAAGGCGGTGTCATGTGATATCGCCCTGTGACATGGCTTCAAGAGATGTGCGTCGCTGAGCCGTCATAAGGTCTAGGGATAGGCGCCGCTCAGTTAGCTCAATCTCATGAGTCAATACACTCTCAGCCCTGATCATAAAAGCGTCCAATGTCCCTACCACTGCCTTGCGTCTGCTCATAATGTGCAAATATGAAGCCCCCTCACTCCGCTAGCGCACATATGTTACAGTACAATCCGTTGCGCGGCAATGTTAAACGGTGTCACCTGGCTTATCCGTCGTCCGGACTTGAAGATCCACGGGGGGTGTCCTGGCCCGGCCTCCTCCGGCCCCGGACGGCCACAGACGGTCCCGCCCTTGTCCCGGGCTTCTCCCTGTGTTTTTATGTTATCCATGACTTTTGTGTTCAGTATAAATAAAACCAATAACAAGTGTTTAAAAAATACAAAAAAGTTTAGAAATATTCCCGAGACCAAGCACTTATAGTTGCACCTCTTTGTGGAATCATACAGCCCTGTAAGTGGCTGCTCAAACACAATCCTCATAGCAGACACTGAAACATTTAGGAATAGTTTCAGGAGCTGCAATGAAACTTTGTATAATCAGTGATTTTCCTTTGCATAACTGTTGACATAGTGGGCATTCATGAATGCTGCTTTCAGAGATAATGCATGTATGATTAGAACAATGGACAGTAGCATGGCATAATGCTGTTTTCATGTTACCTTTCCATTGAAACATGTAGTTACAGAGTAAGAGGGGGCATAGTTACATGTAGGAATGAAGAGAAACAAATAACTTGCACATTCCTTTCCCTCGCAGAATTGAGGAGCAAGAGTCCAAGCCCTGTTAACTCCCTTAAATACACCATCCGAGGAATACTCCTTTAAGGACTGAATGAAGTATAATTCACAACTATAGTTCACCAAATTGATATTGTTTAGCATCTCTGTCTTTGTAGAGGCCTCACCTGATATAATGTATGTCTTTTGTACACAGTGTCCAAACATGCATACCAACGTCATTGGGTACTACCTCGAGTGATTGTAAGATGATGGTAAATCAGTGTACCTCTTCTTAACCCTAGTCTTCAGACTCAGCTATCTTTTTTCTCTCTTTTATCCCATTCCCCTTCCCCCATGGGACTCATTGTGATTTCTGCATACTTTTCCAGGACTCTGAAGTAGACAGAAGATGCACTTGGGACCATCATCCTGGTCTACATCACTCATAAAGGAATAGCACTTCAAATGGTAATGCTTAGTGTTCATGACAGGTCACTGCTGTTCTGAGCCAGTCTCCCACTGGGGGTTTAAAGAACTTGGGGCCATATGTAGGTAGGCAAATTGCGATCGCAAATGCCGAAATTCGCCGAATTTCAGCGTTTGCGATCGCAATTTGGGCAGTGTGCTATGTAGCACACAAAAACCCACATGCAAAATAAGGAATCGCAAAATTTGCGATTCCTTATTTTGCTAATGCATTTAAGGAATCCCAAATTGCGATTCCTTAAATGCAATGTAGGAAGCACCCAAGTTGTGCTATTTTGCCTTAAGGAATCGCAAATTACCACCAACTTCAGGTTGGTGGTAATTTGCGATTTCTCTTAAAAATGCAGTTTTTTGCATTATTAAAAGTGCCATGTGACTCACATACATGCCCTTAGGGCATGTATGTGCACCACATGTGCACCCATGCTCATTTCAGGGGTGCAACAGGGTGTCCTATTGACACCCTTGCAACCTTGAAATTGCATTCTCAATTTGCGATTCTCTAATTGAGAATCGCAAATTGAGAATGTCTTCCTATTCATTCCTATGGGCCTTTTAGCCCATAGGAATGAATGGCAAGGTATTCCTTATTTGCGATTCTCAATTAGAGAATCGCAAATAAGGAATAGGTGGGATTCACAAAAAATTTTGCTAATCCTACCTACATTGCGTTTTGCAATTCTCTAATTGCGATTCCCTAAAAATTGCAATTAGAGAATCGCAAAACACACTTTACCTACATATGGCCCTTGGAGGAATGCAGATAGGTGCTAAATTATGAGTGAATGATAGAAGTTCTTAAAGATGCTTTGAGCTGAAGCCAAAGAGGAACCTTCATAGATTCTATTAGAAAAAGATAGACAATGCTGTTATGTTTGATAATTGCGCGTATGATGTGGTGAATTATCAAAATGAGTGGGTGAAAAAGATGGAGAAGGATTTTCAGTCACTTTACCAGATAATGGTGGATATGTAACTCATGGAGGAGTCTCTATCCTATTGTGGCAATATATACCTGAATTGACAGACCAAGACAATCCTGCAGTCTTTGCTGACAAGTGATTATCTAACAGGGCATATAAGTAGAAGCTGGAGCACTATTGTATCATGTCCATAGGTAGAAAAACGCGCAGTAGAATAAGGAAGGCCAAAATGGTTCCCAAAGGTCCTGATATGATAGAGGTGTAAGTGGAACTGGATTCCTAATCAAAACTAATATGTAGACATGCCACAAGGAGATCGGCATTGCAAGAAGAATTGCACTATTAAGAATCTTCTACCAACTTCCCCCCTGAGAGGCAACATGCTACCTGTAAGGATGAGTACTTGTTAGAGTACTGTAGAATTCAACCTAGTATCAACTGACATCTGAGAGAGAGGGATCCAACTCCTCTCAAGTACATTCAAATAAACATCATGGGGTTTGTGGGGAATGGGTAATCAATGATTGGAATCTTCCTACCTAGATGGAAATTAGTAGCCAGTGGAAACAACACAGAGTACCTGAATGCTAGAGCTAAGGCAGAACTTAACGTGAGAGACGTGAGAGAGAAGAAGAGTGCACCCCTTCCTCAAGGAGAGGCTATGATAACTCCACAGGTGCAAGCACCAATGGAAGTACTGTGAGCAGATCAGGGCAAGCCCTGAGAAGATATCGGCCATGGAGCCCTTTCTTCCTACTCCAGATGGAGTAAGAGGTCCTAGATGCATTCTTGTGTTGGAGTCTGGGCTGATGCACAGTTTGTTATCTGCTGCAAGAGTCATGATGTGGGCGATCTGTAGTATCTGTAGTCTCCACTATTTCCCTTGGAGAAGTCTCATCACACTCATCAAGTCCTCATTTATTCCAGTACACCATGCCACCCACAAACGTAATAGCCTAGAATGTTAGGAGGCTTCACACGCCGGCTCGCAGATATCAGATCTAGATGTACCTTAAGCGACCCGCGGCACATATAGCCCTTCTACAGGAGACGCATATTTCACAGCCATAAATTCGTAGATTACAACAGAGGTGGAGAGGTCAAATTCTAGCCACAGGGTACTCAGCCTACGCCAGAGATGCCTTAATTTGGATAAGAGCAGGCATTCGATTTATATTGCTAGAAACTGAAATTGATCCTCAGGACAGATATGTACTCGTAAAGGGCCGCCTTCATGACCTACAAATGGTACTGGGGTCTATATATGCCCCGAACACGGAACAGGGTACTTTTTGGCACACACTAACAGGTATACTATCACGCTGGTGCGAGACCCCCTGGTTATTAGGGGACGACTTCAATTCCGTGCTAGACACTACACTCGACAGGTCCTATCCGCCCTTGCCGCAGACCACAGCGACATCCAATGCCAGGAGCCTGAGTGATTGGCTGCATAGATAGAACCTCTGCGACGTGTGGAGGACCCTCCATCCCCAGGCATGGCTGTATTCATATTACTCGCACCCGCACAGGCTACATGTGCGTATCGACTGTTTTGTCGCAAGTGCTCCCCTACTGGCTCAATGCTTTAGCACAGCTTATCTCGGCATGACATACTCTGACCACAACCCACACATCATGACACTTCGAGGCAAATATGAGGGGCCCATTACTTGACTATGGAGACTGCAGCCACTGGCTTTGGAGGACCCCTTGTTCAGAGAGGAAGTGCGCGCTGCGATCGAGGCGTACTTTGACACTAATGCGGGGTCAGTCACAGACTTTAGTATGCTGTGGGATGCGGGAAAGGCAGTAGTCAGAGGGAGCTGTATGGGATTGAGTTGGAGTGTAAGGAAGCAATTGGAAGATGAGGTTATGATCGAAGATACCCTAACTCACTTGGAGGCAGAGCTGGTGAGGGGCGCTGATTTACAGCGATATCTCAATTATGCTGCGCCTGCTGCACACACATACAGCGGCTGACAAACTGGGCCGATTGCTGGCGCGTATGATTTGTCAGGAGCAGGCAAGTCTGCCCATACTGCGGCTGCGCTCTGCATCAGGACTGCTGCGCACTATGCAATATGACATCCATAACACATTTGTCGCACACTATACCAGGGTATACAAGTCCCTAGATCGTGACACGGCACAGGCTATTGAGGCTTTTCTCGCCTCACTGAATATACATCAAATCATGGATGAACAAAAGGATGAGCTAAATGAGCCGATTGTACTAGAAGAAGTGCAACATGCTATACAATCATTGGCTACGGGCAAGGCGCCGGGCCCAGATGGCCACCCGGCTGAATATTACATAGCCTTTCAACAGGCCCTGGTGCCGCGCCTTCTTGAAACATACCGAAGCGCGCAGTAAGAGGGAACACTCCCGGATACACTCCGTGAGTCCCTGCTGTTGTCCCTACCCAAACCCAACAGAGACACGGAACTAATAGGCTCGGATCGGTGGTTGGCCCTCATTAATACGGACTACAAAGTCCTAGCCAAGATATTGGCCAACAGACTGGCCCCTCTGGTGCCGCAATTAGTACATGCAGATCAAACCGGCTTTGTGCCGGCGCACAACACGTCGCTCAACTTAAGACATTTCTTCCGGATGGCACGTTATTCCAGGGACAGATAGGGACAGGCTGGCTGCCTGGTGCTAGACCTGGAGAAAGCGTTTGACACGCTGGAATGGGAATTTTTATTTATCAAACTGTGAAAATATGGACTAGGTGAGGAATACTCTGGGCTCGTCAGGTTACTTTACACAAATCCAACCGCTAGAGTCTGGACAGGCCCATACGTGTCACAGCAGATCGTCATTTTTTTTATTTTTTTCAACAACAATTTTTTTTGTCCTCATTACACCATGGCTACTGCATTCTCGACAGATTGGAAACACCCTTGATCCTTCTGTGGACCAAGAAGTTTCGTATAGCACCTTCCACGGCGCCAATCTATCCTTCTTGAAAGAAGGGGGTGGGGGGAGTAGCAACCTCCATACCACCCCAATCCACCGCTTGATGTAATCATTGGACTAGTTCTCCAAATTTGTGCCAATAATTCCCTTTCAGCCTAACCAGTTGAAAAAGGGGTCCCACACCTCTACCGATTAACTTTTGGCCCCTTTAGTATCTAATCTACATGTCCATTAAGCTCCATTTAACCAAGTAATTGGATTAGGCGTCTAAGGGGCCTAACCAAAGTTTACAAATCTCCCTCCTGGCCAGGAGTTTTAGGTAAAACAATAGATCCACATTGAGCACGGCACGCGGAAAGCCTGCCCGCTTTCCCCTTTGTTATTCGCGACACTGCGCAGCACACAAGAAGACTGGGGGATCCCCTTAGGAGACGACATTCATGCAGTCTCATTATATGCAGATGATCTGCTCATATATTTAAGAGATGTGGGACAATCATGTGTGGTGATGGAGGATGCGCTAGCCCGATTTGCCTCGGTGTCAGGCCTAAAGGTCAACTGGGAACAATCGTGCTTGTACCCCTTCACTGCGTCCACTCCTGAACCCCGCTCAGTTATTAGTGGCAATGCGGTACGCTGGCAATTGGAAGTGTTCCGATACCTGGTGATTCTTATCTACAGGGATGAGTCAGACCTTTTTGAAGGCAATTTGGTATGCACTGCCACGTCAATACGGGCGCAGATGGCCTTTTGGGGCATCTTGCCCCTCGTGGTCATGGGCAGAGTGGACATTGTTCCACCCAGGTTGGAAAGGCGGAGTGCCCACGCAATTGCTGGTGCGGGTAGCATATCAGTGTTACTGACCTAGTCTTCGTATTACGAATGAGGTATTGCCCTACGCGCCTTCACTGCCCATACTAGGCACACCTAGGAGGTGTGGGGCGGTAGCTGGTACAGAACTTATACGTTGGGAGAAGGTACATGTGCAAACGTTAAGTGATCTATACAATGATGGGCAGTTGATGCCGTTTGCGGATCTGGCTGAGGGTTCGGGATTGCTGCAAAGTCAGTTCCTGTTGCATGCCGCGGTGGTACACACGCTGACTGCGTTATGGGTCGATGTGACGCAGGAGCCGGCCACCCACTAAATGATACAATAACTACATGAGCTGGGCACAGGCCGCCACCTTACCAGGTAGTTTGCGGAGTCACTGAGAATGCACACGGCACCGCAACTGACATCTCTCCGTGCCCACTGCTATACAGATCTGAGGCGACCCGTCACGGATCGGGAGTGGGACAGCATGCTTGAGAGCCCCACTCCTTGGATCCGGCTCATTCAGTATTAAATAAAACATAGGGGCAGATTTATGAGCCCCTTGCGCCACTTTTGCGTCACTTTTTACATGGGAAAAGTGACGCAAAAGTGGCGCAAGGGGCTCATAAATCTGCCCCATAGAGCCTATCTGACGCCAGAGCGCATAAATAAGTATTTTGATCGAAATGACGCCGAAATGACGCCTGCTGCGCGAGATGTGGCAAAATCGGGGCAGACCTACTACACATGTTGTGGACATGCACGGTTATCCAGACATATTGGGGTTCGGTCACCAAATACTTGGCTCAGTGTACGGCGCGTGTCCTGGACTGGACATGGGAATGATGTATTTTAGGATTCTACCAATGATCCACAAAATACAAGGTAACGACTAGGTATATAGACCTGGGCCTCATAACAGCAAAGAGTCTACTCATGCGTCGGTGGAAATCCCCTGGCACCCAAGGCCTAGTACCAATCCATGCTGTGTTGGGCGCAGGCAGAAAGTGTGGCACTCCGAAGGGAGGATGCCATGGGGTTGCGGAAGCATCCAGTGGCAGAAGCATGGGATGCAATAATGGCAGATTACAGAGCACACTGGCGGGACCGATCTGAGGCATCAGATGAGGGGGCACATGACTGTGATTGATATACAGTACACACATGACGGGGGAGTCGACCACCACCAAATTAAAGACACCTGGCCGAGTGGCGATTAAAGCGCAGCTTCCACCCTCTGCTTCCCCCCTTCCCGATTCCTTACCCGCCCCTATCCAGGATCTACGATAAACATTTCCCCTCACCCTTCCCCGCTGGCCTGTGATTCCCGATTTGCTTCATCCCCCCAGTTGATCCCTGTCAATTAGTTAGACGCGCCTGGAGCGGCCCTGGCTGTTATTACAAATCATGCGCTCTACATGTGTGGGGCATTAGAGTATACACGCAGAGATGTGTGAGCCGTATATTGTCGAGTTGGGGGATTGACTCATCCTGCAAGGCTTAAAATATGTATTACGCTGGGAGGTCAAAGGCAATGGGAGGTCCCAGGACAAAGAGCACACTGTTGGGTGTTATTAAAGTTTAATTGATTATAGTTAGAGTCTGTATGTAGAGGCGCTACACAAATCAATGTAGTATTGATATGCTCATGCACAATAATTCCCGGACTGTCTATTGTTCTGACTACGTTGATATCAAACTGTGATGTATTTTAAATGGACTTCAGGAAAGTATTAAATGGACTTCAGGAAAGTGTCAAATATGTTGTAATTCAAAAACCAGAAAACAATAAAAACAGATTTAAACAAAAAAATCAAGTCCTCATTTAATGCCCTTCTCAAAACCACGCTAGTTGAATATATTATAGATTGTTCTGTTAAACTGAACTTTTGCAGGATTTCATGCTCTTAAACTAAAGGCCTCCATTCTGGCTGTGGGCAATAGACCTTCGTATTTAGACTGCATCTGAAATCTCACAGCATTTCTGCGGCAACATGTAACCTGCCAGAAATTTTGGGCGCAGTTTAACAAGTACCATGCCCAAGCTAAGAAGCCTTGACTGGCTTCGAGAGTTCCAGAAAGAGAGTGAGCATCCCTGGTGATAACGTACCAGTCCTGAATCCAGCCCATCGGCGAGATCTTGTTGGACAGTGCGTACCCTAATGACATCACAAGGGTGCCTTCTATCTTCATCCTGGCTTCTGTTTTTCTGAAAAAGAGAAAGGACACTAGAATTAACAGAAAAAGTGGCAAGGTGAACTTCAAGAAAAACCCTGTGAGAAAAACGTCTTTAGAAAAGTCAGTGCACTTATCCACTCTTTTGAAAGACAATAACGTTTCCCATTTGGTTTTGGTTGCAAGAGCAAGGGGACAATATCCTAAAAGTATAAATCACTCCAAGGTGATTTTATGACTTTAAAATTTTTCAATTTGGTGATAAGACAATATTTGAGAGACAACTAGTAAACTCTATTTCGTAAAAGTTTCCAATGTACTGAATATTACATTCAAGTGCAGTTTTGTATGAACCTAATGGAAAACTCGGAAGGGCAAAGGGAACTCAGTAGTCTTAAACTTCTAGGTATACATAAAAGGAAAGTTAGAGAATAACTAACAAAGGAGTAAGAATGTACTGTTATTCTTTATTATTGAGAAAGCCAAGATTGCATGAATAGATGTTTTACTGCATTTGTCTGTTTATGAACCAGGTACTCATTTAGTGATCACATCACTGGTGAGCTTTGGAAGTAGACCCAAGAAGAATCTGGAGTTATTCTATCTTGTTAAACATCTTTGAAGATGAGATTGGCTCTCAATTCCTCTTCTGCTTGGGATTAGTTGCCAGCACTTGTAATTACCTGAAGGAAGTAACCCATTTAGGGCCACCCGGGTCACTAATGACCACCTCTCAGCCTTCCGTACTAAATGAAGAGTCGGTCAGACAGTAGAGAATACAAACCAATAACTGTTTATTCATATACACTCAAGAGTGGAGCCCCAACTGCCCAGTCTCTACGAGTGCTGCAGAGGGAACTGAAATCAACAAGCATAAAGATACATTACACGCCCACAGTGGAATTTTCCAGGCAGGTGCAGTTAAACAGCGAAATATAGCAATTAACAGTTTCAGCGCTCCTATCTTACACAAAGTAACATAGTCCAAGGTTGTTCCATCTGGAGCCTGCCACCAGACAAGTGAGAAAGCTATGTGCTTACTTGAACAGTGTGCTCATTACTGAAACAAAACCCAAGTGAAGAAACAAATCTCAGAGAGGAGCATTTTCTCAGAATTTAACTAGATCAGTTTCGAACAGCCTAAAATGGCGCCAAAATTAGAAAATGGCGCAGCGCATGCTAACTTACATGGAGCACTGCATAAGCATAAGCAATTTTTATTCTAACATTCCATGTGTGCTGAGGATTTATTTCTGGGGAGATAGGCAGAATTTCTTTACTTTTACAGAAAGCCTGGATTTCAGCTGATTAGCTCTTGACAGTAAGACACTCCTGCGAGGAGTTTTGCTAGCTTCAAGTCGAGTTCCCTACTCTAGTGGGACTTCAGAAAGAGGCCTAGGAACAGGTCAGATAGGAAGTGGACTTTACACACTTTGGATCTTGCTACAACTGATAAATGAGTAAGAGTTAAAACGAGTCAGGATTTAAAACCAGTGCAGCTTGTTTTCTCTACTTGTTGTAAATGTGTCATGTGAGCAGTTCGGCATTAACCATTTTGGTCCCTTTGACAATCTCCCTTCTACCGGCAACAAGTATATCTTGGTTGTTGAGGTAGAAGCTCAGAGGAGCAGAATAGCTAAGGTAGTAGTCAAGGCAGTCCTGGTGTCATGTGGTCAGGATAGGTCAGGCGGAGACAGCCCCATTGACATGCTCAAGTTTCTTAAGTTGTCTTCTCTTTTTATCTAAAAATGGAAAGGCTGGTCGCACTCCAAATGTATACCAGAAAATAAATCTTCAACTGTCCTTTTGAATTGTTAGGGTGCTGTAGAGAATCACCTCCCGACCTAGAGGTGTGGGCAGAAAGCTCCAAATAAACAATATGGCTCTCACTACTGGAGAGACAACTCATATGAGCACTCCTGAATGGCATTGAATATTGCTTAACCGAATGAATTTGTCTTTAATTATTTTTCAATGATATTTATTCATTGTTTTTTCTTATTCCTTTCCCATTATTTCCATCACAAATTTGTTTTCACAATAGAGCGTAAGACTCGAGTCTTTCCTCTTCTTTCACATACTTGCAGCGTCAATCGTCACTGGTCATTACTAACCGCGGTTCACTTTCGGTTTTTACTCTAATTAACACCAGGTCAATGCACGCTGACTTTGGCGATACCAGCACAAAGGATTCGAATGTTGCACGCTCGTTTATGAGCATTTTCTACAGGTACCCGTTTTTATTACGGTCATTGCTGTCTCTTCATTTCACTTTCTTGCATGTTTCACGTTTGTCTACTTAATACGTACGGCGTTGCGTCAATATGTCTTTGTTTGGATTAAAGTTTAAACGCACGGTATTTCTCATTTACTTTTCCCGCATTTTAATCGGATCTCTCCCATATTGCACAGTTTTGTTTTCGTTTTTTCAGATTCACAGCATCACTCACCACAGTCTGATAGCGTCTCCCGCACTTTTCACATGATCTGCTATTCACCCTACCTACCGCCGAATTCTTTCCGTTCAATCACACCGTTCTCCGAGTTCCTTATCAACCACCTTTGACCGGATGTTTTTATACACGGAGATTGCACATTGTGATAATTTTCGGTGGAGGTTTCTTAGCATGACATACACTTATTTGAATTTAAGTTAATAGTTGTTGCGCATTCTGCTCTAGGTATACTTAGTACCTTCATTTTCTTTTTAGGGATGAACCCCTGAAGAAGGGTTGGACCTGAAATGCATCGGGGTTATGATATTTCAATCAATCAATCAACAAATCTTTATTCGATTGTTACATCATGAAAGATACACTACATTAGAGAATAAAAGATGTACATAAAATAAATACAACAAAACCCTCCAAATAGGACCAGCCCAAGAGGTCATACTAAAACCATGTAAAAAGTAGATATCTTTCAATATTCTAATAAAAGAAAAGGGAAACTAGATATAACAGGACTAGGTGAATTTAAAATTCTAAGGCTGGAAGCACTAAGGGATCGTTCATGTTTACCTGGACCCTACGTATGGCCCAAGACCAACTGAGGAATTTGGCTAGAGCAAAAACTATGTCCTCTCGGGTGTTAGTTCTCAGAAGACACATAGCTATTTTATGTGATCTGGTGCCTAAATTGGAACAGATCGGCTTTAGCCATATCTTCCTAGGGAGAGCAAAAGCTGGGCACACAAACAAGACATGGGCGGTGGACTCTTCCTGTGTTTTACAGATAGGGCAGTATCTATCTGTTCCGCCCTTCCACTTGTAGCTGAAAGAATTGAGCGGGAGAGACCCCACTCTAAACTGATGGTATAGTTTGCAGTCCCCTACTTTGGAAATGAAATTCCAGTAGGGTTCAAAGCTACCTAAAAGTTTATGATCCAAGAAGAGACCCGATAATGAACTGCTATTCGTATCAGACCACAGTTTTCTTAACCTGAATTCCCAATATAAAGTTTTAAACTAAAGCTTACTAGGGAACTGATTACCCCTAGGATCCACCCACAGATGGCTCAACCCCATTTCAGTCAAGCTCTTTTTGATATATTGGAGCCATGCAATTCGCTTTTGCGTATCAAGGTCCTTAATATACCAAATTGCATTGGCATACGATAGCAACTCGGGGGTGGTCCACAGTCTTCTCCAGTAAGAGAGAGGTCTATACTCGGCATCCTCATTAAATGCCCTACACCCCAGATCTAACAATAAGGGCTGAATAGGGGTGGATTGTGGGAGGGACGTAAGTGAACGCAATAACTTGTTTTGTGCTTTGACTAGGGGCGATAAGTTATCAAAGCCCCAAATCTCCGCCCCATATATGATTGATGCTCTAACTTTTCCCTTTTTTAGAGCGATTGCAGGTCCCACTGATTTTGTGTAGGAAGCTCTGAATTCTTTCAAAATGGCTCCAGCAAGCTGGTTATGTTTCAGAGCAAATAGATCTATCTGTGGCTTCCAAGATAACTTTCTATTCATTGTGATACCCAAATACGAAAATGTGTCGGTCTGTTCTATGATATTTAATTCCTGTGGATGGAAATAATGTTTGATTACATACGTCGCTTGTAATGAAGAGTACAATTACAATCATGTAATACTATGGATTATTGACCAACTGAAATACAATTGATGAACAAATATAATTGAAAAATAATTAAAGATGAATTCATTCGGTTAAGCGATATTCAATCGCATTCAGGACTGCTCATATGAGTTTTCTCTCCAGTGGTGAGAGCCATATTGTTTATTTGGAGACTTCTCTTTTTACACACACTGACTTTTGTCATACATTTCCGTGACTGTCAATGCAGGATAACATTCTCTGAATCTGCATTGCTTACATTTAAACTTCGTAGACACTCTATCATGATACCTTGAACATTCAGTACAAGTGATAAAGTTCACTGTGCAAATGTCATATTTGTTATTTGTCCGTGAGGCGTCACTACTATCCAACTAGAATAAATAACTACAGCCCAAACTGGGGTTAAGACATGATAACATTGGTTCTATTGTTAGAAATACACAACCACTTCCTTGTTTAGACAGAGGAGCACTCAGCTGACACTGCAGGGCACCACATGTCAGAATACCAGCTCTGCTCATTCCTGCGTACTAATACAAGGGATGGCGAGCTCAACACCAAGACAGACAGCCTGTTGATGCTTGCCCACAGGTAATGGGGAGGTAGTCCACCCAGAAGGGATTTGACAGATGACTCCCCCGAGGCATGACTAGGGTAGGGAGCGCTTAGAAGAGGTACATATATACACAGTACTTAAATGCCTGCATTTATACACTGTCTTAGCACAATGGTGGAAATGTTTATTCATTTCACTGTACTTGTAATGTTATAATACTAATCTGTTTCATTCTACTCATAATCACAGCACATGTATAGTATGTAAGAATCACAATGCTACAATAAATACTGTAAAGCGTTGATGATAATTTCTTCATACTTATTTGCATATGCACAAGAGCCCAAATGAAAAGATTCTAGATCTGTTACCACGATTTCCTTGGGGGATCAGGGTTGTCATGTTCTGAGGTTGTATACACATTTGTTACCCTGAGCCCAGCTGAGAAGTGATCTAATTAAGGGAAACGTTGCATTTGTGCTAGGAGGGTCAGGGTAGGGCTCATAATGCGAAGCGGAAGAGGGAAGCAAAACCGATGGAAAGCAACAATTAAAACAAGCAGCGATGGATGGAAAGCAACATTTAAAAAAAGAGTTCTCCCAAACAGATGATAAAGAATGCAAGTATAAGGGTACTGTACTTGGGCAGTGCTCCTCAGCCTTGAACGGAAGTGAGGTATTAGCTGTGTGAATGAGTTAGGAGGAAGCAAAGAAGAGCGATGCAGGAGTGAGCCTATGGTAAGCTGCAGCCAGGAATAAAGTTGTTTTATAGATTACAGCAGATCGTGCAGACATCGCATTTTGCACTGCAGAGGCTTGACCTGAAAATAGCACACTCATTCATCCCCTAAAGATAAATCAGAGTCCAGTCTAAGATGGAAACATGTGGAAAGTCAGATACTGAATGAAGGAAAGATACTTCAGTGCAATAATACTAATGCCAGACCATGTGGAATATGTGTGCTGATTAACAATACAAATAAACGAAATCACACTCTCCCTTTGAAATGCTTAAGAAATAAGCATGGAAAAACAGAGGGTGGGGGTATAGTGAGAATTCATATGCATTCTCTGTTGCAGTACACTATTTTCAAAGTAGTTAGACTGAATTGCAACTTCTGGTGATACAATGAGGGGTTTTGACCTTACCACCTCTGAGGAGGCACTGAAACGCTTTACGCCAGGCAGCATGCTGCTCCTGAACTCAAGGTTAATGGCTATTCCATTTGTTATTGTTGAATTATTGGGATTTGTCTTGGGCTCTCAAGGAGACCAACCAGTGTGTTTGTGGCAGATTATATTAGTAGGAGTTAAGTGTGCCATTAGAGGGGAAGGTGTACGTGAGTTGATGCCTATGATTGGTGGGATTAGTAGATGAGCTAGAGGAGAATAGGCCTTGCTAGGCTGCAGGGCATGACTTTCAAATAAGATCAGGTTGTGATCGTTGACATGTGCTGTGGTGCTTGCATCTCACACTTCATTATGTCCAAGATATGGGTCCTCGAGCCTGGAGCCAGCAGCAGTACTTCCTGTTGCCAGAAACATCACTAAATACAAATGATGTGTCTTAAGGGCAGCCTTAGAAAAGAGATTTAAGAAAGGAACCACTGCACCTTAATCTGCACTTTACAAAATGAAATGTAATCATACAAAAAAGTTCAAAGAAAAAGTTTCATTTTGGATTACATGTTCCACAAATCACCAAGATGGGTTTCAATGTGACAATAATAGTTTAGGAAGTAATATTTTAAGTGTATGGCACTGTACTTGCACATCACACTTAGCTCACCTAGGGAGTAATTGACAAAAAATTTCTGACACACCGTGCATAGAAATTGCAATACAAGCATGGCCAGGCTACAGAAATACATTTATGGCTGAAATAAGCAAAAAACATTCCAGAAAACAGTTTACAACTGCCAACTGATTGAGCCAACATAAAAGTTCAAATTCAAGATAAACACAGCACGTTCATAAGGGCGTGGCCACGACTGCCTTCAATATGGCAGCAATCCTTGTGAGGCTCATGCAGCAGCACGCCCATAAACGGTTGTCATCCTCAACATCATGCTGGCAAGTGTTGTCCGACCTCCCGCAGCGGCCTGAAAGACTGCCGCTGCCCGCGTCCCGCGCAGGGGGACATCAGCAGGGCAGCCTTCTAGTGGCCGCCCGTCGGAGTCTCCCCCCCCCCCCTTTTTGCTCCGCCTCGCTTGAGGCCGCACCCAATGGGACTGGCTGGGGGAGGCGTGCCACCAGGGTCGGCGAGGCTAGCCCCCCTTTTAGGCGCCTCACCCCCTCTGATCTTCCTCTGCTTCCTGCGCCGCTCCTCCCGGCCACGCGCTTTCCCTGATCCGGACATCAGCGGTTTCGTCCGTACCACGCGGTTTCGATCGGGGTCCCTGCGTCGTCGTCCGTTTCGTACCAACCAGCAACGGTGAGTCTTTCAACCCCCCCTCCCACCCCGGCCCTGTCCCTGGGCATGACCAGGTTGACGGGGCCCTGTGGCTCTGATGGCCACGGGTCGGGGGGGGGCGCAAGTGGGTCCCCGCGCCACTGAGGGATAATGTGGCGGGACTATAGTTAATTACCACGGCGCGAGTTGGAACGCTGCCGGGCCGCAGGGACGCCATGAGGGAGGGATGGGCTGTTCTGCTAGAGGGGCCGGCCGCGGGGACTTGCTTGAATCGGAAAAGCATCATACCTATCTAAATAAGGCCCACCACCCCTCCTTCCTTCGCATTCCCGGCTCGGTAATTGCGGCAGCCCTAACGGACCAGCCAAAGAATATTATAGGGTGTTAGCGGATTGGTCCGTAGTTGTGGGCATTTACATAGGATGCCGGGTAATGCGTTACGATGCACGCGGGAAGATTCGCGCCATGCGGGAATCTCTGTAACGCCGCAAATATGGAGCAGGCGCTACTGCTGGGCGGGACCATCCGAAGTTAATTGGGCGGGTTATCGCAAGCGCATTAATACCCTCCCCACACCCACCCCCCCTCCTCCCGCGATTTAAGGCAACGTCCGGCGGTTGAAGTGGGAGCTCCACGGAAGAGCTGCAATTGGGAAACCGGTAACCCAAACTGTTATGCCAGGCCGGATGTGGCCCATCTGCTTAAACTGCCGTCTTTGGTCAGGAAACCAGGGTTTCGAGCATCGAGGTCGCGCCCACACCCGGTGTTTCTGGGTAAATCACTTAATCCCCCGTGCCGGAATGCGTAATGTAAATACGATGCAATGTACAGCACCCCAGGACCTGCGTGTCGAGATCCCGTGGGCGGTGTGGTCCGCTGGCTGCACCGCCGACTGAGTGGCTGCACCGTTGACAAGACCAGAGCTGGCTGGTTACTGTTAACTCATGGAACGTGCCGGATAATTTCCCCTCCGCGCACGCGGGACTCCCTCCGCTGCGCCGCTGTCAGTGAAATTAGCTTTGATTAACTGTAGCAGAGATCGGTGGGCCTCTTTGGAGCCTCCCTGGGGCGCAGTTAAACTGCCTCGAGCCTGGCGCCCAGAGCGCGAGCGTCAGCGGGAAGGCGCTAACGAGATGGATGTGAGGCGGCCCAGTGCGCAGACCTGCCTGCAACACACAGACCACCACCCCTCGCGCATCCCTCCCGGGGCAGTGGTAGAAGCGGAACACACGTCCATCCTTTACTATCCTGCACATGCTTGCTGGGCGGGGCCTGTCCAGAAACACGTCCTGTCAGCTCGGGCACACACTTTCCTGTAAATGTATAGTACAGTTATTCGTTAACACCGCGCCTTCACCACACCTGGCTATGTGGGGAATTCTGAGCATCTTGTACATGCTGGCTCCCTTCCAGAATCATCGCTGGCCACCTTACACATCTGTGCCACCCACCTCAGACTTCGACACATGAGAATCCCTCGCTGAGACAAGGCGCCGTGACTCGGCCCAACACAGGACTGGCGCGACGATGTTCAGCTGCCCATGTGCTTGAGTCTGCAGCAATGCAACTCGCGGTCACTGTGCCCCAATAACTGTGTTTGAGAGGACTAAGCACAGGAAGATAGGGCAAAGTGTCTAGGAGCACACATTTGTGTTAACACCTGGGATTGGAACTCGCGCCACCGGGCTCCAAATTAAGCTTTTCACCCACCGGGTCACACAGGCAAACCTCGACCCACTCTTCTCAATACTTTTATCGCCCACACGTTCCCGTGCAAGAGGGGCTTCTGCAAAGTCGCTGCCCCTTCCTGGCACTGTGAATAAATCTGCAGCGCCCAGCCCTGTCCTTCCCTACACCCGGAGAGCGCTAACCTCTCCCGGGCCGCTCCCAGCTCTACAATAGCCCGCTAGGCGCTCGGGACCAAGAAGTTATTTCCAGTTGGAAACTGCTGAGTGTGAACGGTGGAATTCGGGGTCCCTCGTATACTCGGTGCACCTTGCCTCCTAGAACAAAGTGTGCACCGCTGTGTAATTTGTTTCAGTCATGGCTCAGGGTTGGTCCCCCACCCCCTTTCTTGCTAATAGTGGTACGTTAGATATACAGTACCCATCACAACTACACAACCACGTGTTGTCTGGAAGGCACCCATTGAGGACTTTACATATTGATAATCACTGTTTTCTTTTGTCATGACATGTTTTATAGAGAAAATTTCATTAGGTGTGACTAAATCACGAAAGATATGTTAGGTGCGTTTTGGCGTATCAGAGGGCCTGTGAGTAGGTGAGTATAACCAAACCCCGCATACGTCACTGCCCCGGTGCCGCTGAGTGTACTTTGCTGTAATGGGTCCACCTTTCCACAACGTGACTGCTAACCCCCCTACACTCTTCAGACAGGATCCATTAGAGAGCAGGCTGTACACTTCCCTTCACACCTAGCAGGCGCTGCTCTCAGAAGAAAGTTATTCCTTTCAGGGGCTCACCACCGATCTCTGTTTTTTCTTGACATGCCACCATATTCCGCTATCGTGTCCCCTGTCGCGGTTCCCTGCCGTCTCCTCCTGCCGGTTTGGAAGTTTATTATGCTTTGAAGCACCGGATGCTGCGTTTCTTTCCGCGGCAATTCCAGGCCTCACTTACATGTCAAGATAACTCGGGTAATTCGTTATCTTCCGGGAGAAAGATCAGGAATTTGTATAGTGGCGGATTTGACTTCGGTGTAGTTAGTGCAGAGGGTTCATTGCCCGCTGCATAAAACATGTGCCAAGTAGATTTCAGAGTGCGTATGATGTGAATAGGTCAGCGGGTTACTGTGTTCAAAAGAGGCATCCTTTTGTTACTTGCAATGTATATCTTAAAGCCCTGATAGTCAACAGTGAGCTACAAACGCTCATCCTAGAGCTGCATACTCACCGCTAAGCATACATTATTAGAACATTGATTAATGTTGCAAGAGGGTTAATTTGGCTAGAAACTGACTGAGCTTTTGCTTCACCACACCAAGCAGCCCTCAACTAAACTGCCTGCCAGTAGGGATGACATGAGTCTCCTACACTTTGCGGCCTTTGGCTCAGGTTACATTTCCTATACACTGATTCACATGCATATGATTGATTGGCTCGGCGGATTCTGTGTGAGATGCAAAGTTCGCGGACACCCTACACTGGTAGGAGTGGCACTATATAACTAATTCAATGCATCTGAGGGTGTGGTCATGGAAACGGGGTCAGCAGTAACTCCTGATATTTCTTGCCCTGCGCAATTGAGTTCATTTCTCTCCAGTTCCCTGGGAAAGGTTTGGGGGGCCAGGGTGATCTATGACGAGTCTGTACTCATTACGGTTTATGGTAAGCGTTTTGAGAAACATATGGTATAGTTTTTACTAGTTTAGCTTTTGGCCAATGGTAGTTTTCGTCAGTCAGATTCGGAATAGCTGGTATTGCAGGACACTAGAGGCAGTTGTGTGTATGTCCAAGTTGGGGAATGGCATGCTTTGCTGATTAATTGATTAAATGAATAAAGTCGCATGTTCTAGCTCGAACAGAGCAACAGTTACTAATCGCAATGACATGGGTTCACACGCACTCGAGAGCCCCCTTGCATTTATTCCCTGGTATCTTTGTCCCAAAATGCAGCATTTATTAGGATTATCCGGTACTAGGGGGAATCTCGTTGGCATTAGTTCCATGCAGGTGGGTACGAAGGGGCGAAGTTGTGTCCCAAGTGGTGCAACAGGATAAGGGAAGGTATATATATATATATAGATATATGTTCCCTGGCAGCAGGTGTACAAATATGTCAAGGTTCAGCCTAAAACCCAGTCTCAACCATGATGCAATGGTCAGCTTGTGGAAAGGTGTAACACAGAAATTGAGCAACCAATGTTATTATTGTAAGTTCAACGCTTGAGTCAAGAGATGCTGTTGTCTCTCATCTTTGCCTTGCTATTAGAAAACAGCTGGGGTAAGGTTTCTCTCAAATTAGTCATAGTGGCAGCTTAGTGTATATAGAAAAGTCAGCAGCCTGTGCTGTGTTGAGGCAAGTTGTAGGCCTGGGTTTGTGTGTCATACATAACATCTTGAAGGTATTTTGTGAGTTCCACGCTTAAGTCAAGAGATGCGGCTGCCTTTCATCTTTAGCCTTGCTATTCGGAAACAGCTGGTGTGATATTTTCTGCAACTCAGTCACAGTGGCAGCTTAGTCTATGCAGGAAAGGCAGCAGCATGAGCTGTTTTGAGACAGGTGGAAGGCCTGGGTTTGTCTATCATACTTAACATCTTTGAGGTTATTCTCCCTGTTCCACAGGGAGGCCAGGGAAAGCACAGAGTGACATGGTTTACCGAGACTTAGCCTGGCTTGCCGCTTCTGCGACCTTGTGAGGTTTGTTTATGTATTGTATGAGGGTGACAGAGGCTGTCACTGTTGTTTGATAGGCACCAGGGCCAGATGACATTTATGTGCATTGTGTGCTGGCACCTAAGGAGCGGGTCCATTTAGTAAGCACAAGGAGCACGGGGGGCGTTCGTAGCTCTAAAAGGAAAGTTGAGACAACCAAGTTAAGTTTCAGTGCAAGGCTACATTTGGTGGGGCAATTCCAGGCGTAAAGCATTAAGCCAGACAGCCCTGGGAATTAGGCAGGCGTACGATTAGCTAAGATTTTGGTCAAACTGAGGGAGAGCATATCGACCACAAAAAATTGTGGAACCAGAAAAAGCTTTACAAAGCAATGCTGTAGATTTCCGGTAGAATGCTGTATGGATAGGCTTAAGGGATAAGGCCATGACCTTTCTGGAAGGGGCATTCTTCTTCGACCTATGTCGAACTGGGAAAGGAACTAAGGCGGGCTGGATAACTCTTTATTCTACCTGCGTTGGCACATCTTGCCAGGAGTGATTGTCAAAGGTTTTGTCTTCAGCCAGCCTAGGTTAACACCCATCCACTCCAAGCTAATTGTTCATGGTGGTATTGGGCCGCATTTACACAGCCCAGTATTTGGCCCCTGGGGTTGTCAGTGTCGTGAATTACTAAATTTCACTGAACTGGAGGTGTGGCCAGGTTTTACACTAGCAGAAGTTTGGGAGTGCAAGCCTCCACCTAGCGGGTGGCTGGCTGAATCTGATGAACTACTTCAAACGTTTCACAGCACTGCACGTGGGAGCGTGTCAATGACCTGTGCATACTTCAACCAGACACCCCAGAATGAGTGTCAATTACCTGTGCATACTTCAACCAGACACCCGTGAATGGCATGCCCTCATCTACATGGTAATAATTGAGAGAGCAGAGAGCGACCATACCTCTTGAATTTTGCACTTAAACTTTCTAGTAATGGAAAGGGCTTAACACCTTCTGAAATGAGCATGACCAGAGATGTGCTGCTCTCCACAGACATTTAACAGGTTTATGGGCAAGGCTAGCGGAAAAGCCAGATGTATTGTCGTCATTTAAGGCGGACGTGTCCCAGGTATTGGCAAGATAGAGACACTGCCAACTATGAAGATATGAACGAAATCATAACTGGGGCTCACAACAAATTATTTGATAAAATAAGAAGTTTCAATTTCAAGCCACGATGTCGGTGCAACGAATTACCTATAGCACAGCAACACCGGTATAACAAGGACTGTAGGCAAACCTATTAACTCCTTTCAGCAGCAATAAAGTCCAAAAGCTAGCTTCTATTCAACAAACAAGGAAATTGGATACGCCGTCCCAGTGGAGAGTAAGAAAAGATTGGGATAGACAGCGGGACTAGTATAAGACTATCGTCGAATTTAATGTAACTTAATTTGCAAATAGAAAGGCTAAAACGAGGAGATGTTGCTAAGATACGGGTCAGTTTGTAGTAAACAATAGGATAAAAGATGTGAAAGGAAGAAAATTGAGATACCCGTGATGTCAGCTTGTGTTTATATACGTAGGTAAAGTGGTTAACTCACACGTTACCTTCACCCTGCTTATTGTGCTGTAGCTGTTGGGGACACAATTCCAAGCCAGGAAGGCACCTAATTTGGCCAATTGAAAAATCTTAATAGGATTGCAGGTCCATAAGCGCCTATTTCACCAATGCCTTGTTACCCATGCCATATTTTCCAGCCTGAGAAACAGATTTAGGTGTTGCTCTTCTCGCTCAGCCTCTCCTTGGAGCCAGGGAGGTGGGAAACGTTCACAAATTTGGGTCCTCGAGCTGAGAGATGTATTCTACGGCAGCTCAGTCAGTCATATTGGCTTTATCCGGAGTCATGATAAAAGCCGTCCATTTAGCAGTTACGTTAAAATGTTTTGTCCTGCTGAGAAATCATTCAATCCTCGCAGCAGCAGCAGCAGCAATTCAGGAACCATGACGCTATCTATACATCACCTTTGTAGACAAAGTGGAAATTGAAACCTTCTTCGTGCTAGGATTTGAAGGGAATCGATGGATTGACAAATTCAGCTATGGTTCAGTTCTGGCTCCATATGTAGGTGCTAGATCTTCCCATAATTACGTTAGGAAGATCTGCAGTTGCATCGCTAAGAAAGTTAGGAACACCAGTAACGTCTAAGCTGAACGGCAGTTGGGCCAAAAGACATCCTTTGTTAGTCTGCCCTGGGCTTCTGAGTAATGTTGCAAATTAATGCCGTCATTTACGGGTTACAGAACAGGACCCAGAATTTAGCCCACTAAAAGCTGGCTCGCAGGGGCAGGGCACCTATAACAGCGAAGGGAGGAAGGGGGGCTCTGGCAGCGACGAAAGCCTCCCCAGAGCTGTGGCGGAGTTACAGGGCGATCTGGAGGCAGAAGGGTACAGTAAGGGTACCTCCGCGACAGGCGGTACAGTAAGGGTGCCCGAGCCAAGGTCCGGGAGCCAAAGGAGGTTCTGCGAAGACCGCGACGGCGCCCCGTTAGTCCTTCGGGCGGTTGGGGGGCCTGACCAACCGGGGGTGTGCCACAACACGCTCCGCCCCCGTCAAAAGGGGCGGGAGTATGCGACAGATCACGTGATCCAAAGGATGATCGGAAAATATGTGCCGCACTGCAGGGCATCGACCCACCGTGCGTGCTGGCTCGACAGGCGGGCGGAGCAGCGAGGGGCTGCTTGCCCTGGATCGCCCGTAAGATAACCCACTTATCGTCATACTTATGTTGTATGAAATAAACCTGCAGCAGTTCTTCACCCACAATGAAAGTGTCAGTGTAATCTATGGGTGACGTCTGTGCATGCGTGTTGAGTGGAGCGGATGACGGTGTGGTCACTATGGAGATTCCCGGGTCGTGACCTGGTGGACCGCTGAGGCCGTGCAGCCACACATCAAGCCAGCAACAGGGGCCACCCGGTCCTGCTGGTGCTGCCTCGTTGTTGGCTATCTGACGCCGGCTTGGAGGAGGACCCCGAGAGCACACTGCATACTTCTGGGAAAGGAGGAGGACTTAGGCAGGGCCTGCTGATGGCTGCCCCATACCTGCGGGCCTGAAGTCGTCAGCTGGGGGAGGCGGGAGCGGCTGTCACCAGCTGACCCGGCCCTTCTCATCAAGACTTTGCCAAATCTGAGCTTGCAGTACACACAGGTACGGTGGTGTGGGCTCCAGCGGTGTGGGGACTTGCTGAGATGCTTAAATATTTATTCAGGACTACCCACATCGTGGACACTCCGGGGCCCTGCTATCAGCGGCGGCTGCTGTGGGCCCCATCTGTGAGTCCCTGTTGACCATCCTACGCTGATATCAGGCCTCCCCCTCAACACCTATATGCGGCAGGCCCCTGGTGGTTCAGCCCCAAATATTCACACCTACTGACTGCGCTGTTGCCTATCCCTGCTCCACCATTTAACACTGTGTGGCTTGTCCTGCGTGGAAGTGTGGAATTACACCATCCGAGCACTGACCCGTACTTCGTGGTGATATATCCAGCAAGGCATCGCCTGCAACAACTGGCAGAACAGACCCGAAGCAGCGCAAGTTGAAATTTGACCAAGCTGGCCCACCAAGAAGCGGCAGGGGAAACTCAGACACAGACGACACTGCTGGTGATCCTGCAGAGATGGTTCCTGCTAACGACACCGCAGCCAATATGCGAGAGCTCAGGGCTGGCTTTAAGGGCCATAGATGCTCAGTTTGAACCGCTTTCACTTACACTTGCCCTATCCTTCTCTGCTTTCGGCTACACTATCCTCCTATTCCTTGCTTTTACCCCCTTTATATTTAGGCCGCTGCCTGCTGGGTCGCCTTTGCGCCCCATTGGTGTATACCAAAATCATAAGTTTGGAACCCTTTTGCTGTTTGTTTTTGTTAATTGGGATTCACTGGATGTTTTTTAATCTAGTGTGGGTGGGGGAGAGGTTATCCCTGTTTTTCGAGGTGGATGTTGTTTGAATGATTATTCTTAAATCTGCCATGAACCTCATGATGCCAATAATTTGCCTCTTCAACAATTACAATCGCTCAGATATCCGGGCAGGCCCATTGTCCCTAACCATGCATCAAACTGATACATGACATGAGCAAATCTTTCAAGATATCCTGTATTACATGGAATATACCCACGTAAGGGAAAGCAAGTTCTGGCGTACTTCAAAAGAAAGGGCGTTAAAATGACCTATCTGCAAGAAACCCACCTACCCACTGGTCCACTGCTGCGTTTGCTAAATCATGGGGCATGCATCGATATTTCTCCTCCTACAGTACATACTCACAAGGCACCTGCATACTTATACATAAGAGTATCCCTTTTCATCTCTACACCTCCCACACTCTCCCAGAGGGTTGTTATATCATACTTCATGTCCTCCTCGCAGACAGACAGGTCCTGTGGTGAATATATACGGGCCCACTGTAGACAATCAGCCTTTTTCCAAGGCATACACAATCTCATTAGCCATGTGGGCATTGACCAGATAATCATGAGTGATGATTTCAGACTGACCCAGTGCCTGCAGCTAGACTCTACTAGCACACACCCAAGTGACAAGCCGAAAGCCAGGGCTTTGCTTTGCCAAATCATGGATACATATGTGCTACGTGACCCCTGGCATTTCCTTCATCCCACAGACCCGGGCTTCACTTTTTATTCATTCCCCCACACAGTTTGGACGAGATTAGTCTGTTGGTTTCTCTCGGCCAATATCCTGCACTGGGCAACAGAGGTCCACACACTTCCATGTACCCTTTCTGACTATAGCCCAGTTCTGCTACGCCTAGCCATCCCTTGCAGGTACGAAACCGAGAGGCGATGGCGATTCCCTGGTGAATTTGTCATTGGTCATTTGTGCAAAGGTGTGAACGAACAGGAGTATCTTGGGGCTTTGCAATTAAACATAATTAGGCAGCGAAAGTGCTCGTAATTCCGTGGTAATTTCTTTTTGCAAATTATGTTAACATTTTCACCGCAACCAAGAAGAACAGGTGTACAAAAATGACATGTATAATTTTTACATGTTTCTGATGGCTTTATATTTATTTTATATCTTTATTCAACATTTGGGTAAGCATAGCTGACTTGAAACTGAAACCAGCCCTGCCAAACAGCTCGGCGGGGCAGAGGGGATGGGCTTCTAGTTGAAAGCACCTCTCCTGTCTCACCCCTGGCCGCTTTTGTTACAAGTATGCAGCAAAATCTGCTCTGGTACCAAAAACGGCCCCCACCCTGGCGGCCCACCGGGGAAATGCCTAGTGCCCACTCCGGCCAGTCTGGCCCTGTTGGTAAGCCGAAATACAAACAACAACTGCTAGGCACAATGCATTTTACAGGTATTTATCACCCACCATTGTCCCTGCATTAGGGCACTTTGGTGGTTTGTACAGTGCGACAACTAGACAGCACCATGATGTCTCACAGAAGACCACCTCAGGTTCCAACCACTCTCTTGTGTAATTCATTCATCTTTGGTTTGCCCTTCAATAAGGGTAGGGAGTCAGTTCAAGGTGATTTATCATCATTTCTCACAGACATTTGATGGAGTACAGTATCCGATTCTGCTGTTCTTTGCCGGGCAATATCCCTTATCACCAAGCGTTTCAGCACCGCATCCTCATCTGTCACCCACTTACTCAGTTCTTGTTCCCACGGATTCTGCATCAGGGCTTCCATACTTTTCCAGCACATTGCTATCTGCTTTTGAGCGAGAAGCAGCGCCTAGCCAGCAAAACACTACAATACACCGCTTGTAACCCTGTTGAGACAGCAATCCTAACGGTGCCACCGAGGATTTTGCTACAGTTGCAGGCCTGGCATTTTTTCTACATAGTCATAGATCTAAGGCCAGTGTGGCTGCAAGTGCTGCAATCCCATAACATTTGCAAAAGATCAGCCTGCCCTTCACTTGGGCAGGCATCCGTCATGGTGGGAGACAGCCTATTTAGCCTACTAGGTGTGTGAGGTAAGTGTGAGCAGGATGTTAAACTGAAGCAATCAGAGTCTGACATTTCTTGTCCCCATTTTGGGGCACATCACTGCTCTTTCCCAGCCTTTGTCTGTAAAGTCTTCTTCCAAGTCCATGTCCACTACTCCTTCAGTGCAGATACTTTATTTTTATCATACTTATAAGTGCCTGGTACAGCTGGATCACTGCTCTTTGGGAGGCACCCTGATTCATGTCATTGCTGCCAAACCATATGTTGCTGGAAGATGCACCCTCGAACTCCATACTGTTTTTATCACGTGAAGGACTTTTTCATTCACCAGGTATTGCCCAGCACCAAAACAATTATTGAGGCTAGCACCTAGAAAAGCGGTTCAAAGCTTTGGAGTATTATAAATAGTCATTTTTTGGTGACAAACACTGCTAATCGATTGGATGCTCATATCACTTAAGATGACTGGGTAAGTCATCTTGGGGAAATCTATCAGTCCTCTTCCGCTTTGAGCAAGGGTCTCAGCCTGGATGAAAGGAAACCCACTGTCTCGTTCCCAGTTGCAGAAGTAATAAACGATATAGCGGGGTTGTCTAAAAATAAGGCCCCAGGTCCAGACGGGATCCCACCTGATCTGTATATCTGTAACATGGACATTTGGGTACCGGCCCTTAACTCCCTTATTAATGCAGCAGATGTAACTGGTCTCCCGGGTTCCTGGATGATTTCTCCCATCGTTCCTGTTTTTAAAAAGGGAGACAGACATAGCATTCACTGTTATAGGCAAATCTCCCTGCTTGATTCGGTGGTCAAGGTGGTTGGACGCAATTTATTAGAAAGGCTTTCCGATGGGCAGATGAAAATGTAAATGTTATCAGAAGTACGGTACAGTTTTTGTCCAGGATGGTAAGCGGTTGATCAATGATTGAACCTTAACATGATCCTTACTAAGTTTACCGTTGCCCATTCCGGTTCTATCCACTTGGCTTTCATGGATCTGTCTTCCAAGTTGGATCACGTTAACAGAACTTAGCTTTGGCAGATCATATTGTCCATTGGGGTGGATAGAGACATTGTCCTTTTTTTTAAAGGATCTTCATAGAGATACAAAGGCGGTGGTTCACTACACAAAAGATCTTAAGGCCACCCATAAATATTTAATACATAGAGGGGTCTGGCAGGGTTGCCTTTTGGCCCCTTTTCTTTTCAACTTGTATGTTAATAACCTGGAGCAGGTCCTTTCGCTGCTAAAAACTGGATTGCCCCCAGGTGAGACAACAAAGTCTGCCTGTACTATTGTACGCAGACAACTCTGTATTTATGGCTTGGACAGCTAGGGGGCTTCAAGTTTTGCTGAATTCTTTTGTCCACTTTATGGAGGATCTGGACCTGTTGGTTAACAACAAGAAATCTTATGTGATGGTAGCGGGACCCTGCTCAAGAAAATCCTATACTTTTATGGTTGGGTCCACCCCAATCCCTAAGACTAGTGTTATTTCTTACTTGGGGGTATTGTTTGACTCTGCTTTGAACTGGCAGCCTCTAGTAAGTTGAAAGAAAGGTGAATTTGTGAGGGCTAATGCTGTTGTTTTTAACTTTGCTCCTCGACTGGAGACCAATTGGGACTTTATTGCAGATTTACAGGGCTAAGTGTATCTCCAAGGTAACCTATGGTAGTAAGACCTGGAGCTACACTACCACGAAGAGTTGCAAATTGTAAAAAACATTTGTTTGAGGTGGCTATTATGTGTGCCTCGGGGTACTTCTACTTTTGTAGTAAATTAAGAATTGGATATGGCCTATCTTTCTGACATTCTGGCTTATCGTCCCCTTTCTTTATGGATGAAAACGTTGCTAAGGATGGTGATCGAACTAAGCAAAGAGATTTTAAAGGATTGTCTGGTCCTTGACTATTTTTATCATATCCCCTGGCTTAAGTATATAAGGGAGTGTTTTATGAGTTTGGGTAGGGGAGACTTATTTATTAATCCAGATAAAAATGTGTTAGAAGGATTTCTGTTGGGTGACTGAGTGCTTCTTCAGAAAGCAGATGTTGGATAGAGAAGGGGCACTGAGAAAGTCCAGCGTTTGTAGGCCCATTATGTTGAAAACTGTGCAGCCAACTGAGCCATATCTTTTATGGATTAAAGTAGTTACGACTGTTTTTTATTGACTAGGTTTTAGTTGGATTTCTTTTTCTCTCCTCCTAAGTCACCCTCGCGGGGGAACAAGGGTCAGAACCTCTTGCTCTGTGGATGCAATGGTAAGCCTCAAGAGGACATGCTTCATTTTTTAATGTTTTGTTGTTTTTATGAGGTGCCCAGAAAGTCATATATTATCCCCATTTTAAAAAAGGCACATTTTATTCAGGTCCGACCTGCTTTTATCTTTTTACAAATGCTCTCAGGTAACACTGTCTCTATGTTTCTTAGTTTTTTAAGGTCTGCTGTTAGGCTCAGATCCAGTTTTAAACAGTGAGTTAGTTATGGTTGATTGCTGTCTTTCAAAGATTACCCTTTTATTTGTCAAAATGTATTTGTGTATTTCTCCTCATTCTTGTAATTATTCTTGCCAATCCAGTATTAATTTAGTCATATTTATATTAAGGATGGTGTTTTTTAAATATTGCACATGTATTGTTTAACTGAATTTTTAATGTTACACATGTATTTTATAATTGAACTTTTATGTCGCTTTGCAAAATCAGAATAAAGTCTGTTTGATTGATTGAATTATATCAGTTGAAGCAGTTAGAATATGCCAAATTCTTCCTCTTGTAGCAAGTCCTCAAAAGTCAATACCTCAGCTATGTCTCATGCCTCAACCTGTATTTCACATGTCAGTTTGCAGAAGGTCGGCAGTGTCCCTAGAGACATAGCAGTACAAAAGGTACCTTAGTTTTCGTGCACTCACATCAACACAGTATATTTACCATGACTGTCCAATATATCAAACAGAGAGTGGGTGGAATTTTGCCCGTCCCTCATTGCATATCACAAGTCCGCTCCCGCTGTGCCTATCTGCCCTTAGAGGGTCGTCTTTTAACCTAAAAGGTATATACAGGACTTATCCACATTAACTTTCAAACCAGCCACTCCCTAAAATATCTCTAATTCTATCATAGCCTTCCCACATCCTCACGAGCATGTCCCCAGGTACAGCAATAGCATGTCCCCAGGTACAGCAATATGTCATCAGTATAGAAGCATATAACATGCACTTCCCATCCCAATTCTATGCCCTAATGACCAGCCTCCCCCTGTAGTGGGCAGCCAGCAGGTCCACGGCCACTGAGAACAAAAGAGGTGACAGTGGGCATCCCTGATGGTTTCCAAGCTCAATAGACAAGACCTCTGGTATGACACAGCCCAGACGCCCGGGTGCGCTCGAAAACACATAAAGAAAGTGTATCCACGGGAGAATGTGATCGCCTGATGTTGAAAATTGAAATAGCGGTGTGAGTAAGCATTCACTAAAGACATGAATTCCCCTTATATGACCAAGTTTCTCTCGTTATGTTGACCAAAGTCTGGACTCCATTTTGTATTGTCATGTCTCCACGTGCTCAGCACGAGAAGAGTCCTATCTTCGTGTTAGTTGCTCTTGCAATCTGCCTAGTAACAGTCTATGAATAGCTCCTTTGTCCGTCTGGCACATGCCCAGACTTGACCACATCTGTTATCAGTTATTCCTTGCTTGACCATGTTTTCGCGGGCTCAGGGAATTAGTTACTCCGCCCACATATTGATTCTGTATTGAAAATGTCCATAAAAGGCAACATTTCTTGCTTCATGTTGTATCCACCCACTTATGAGCCCCTCTGTTGTGTATAAAAGGGGACCGTGTACGCAAGTTCTGTGTGCTACTCTATGCAATACTGAAGGGTGTTGTATGGATTGTAGGACCACCCTTAAGGGTTAATAAACTTTGTCTTTGTACTTTGCAGTTTCCGTGCCAACTTCCTTATAGATTCCATTTGCAGGAGAGCGAACCCTTGTGTCCTGCGGGCCTAGCTGGGGCCTGTATTTATCACTGAACCCATCTCTGTAAGCAATACAAATGAGAAGCCGCGGTCCGTGCAGGTAACAGCGGTGGGGCGATGGGGGCACCTGGGGGGATTTCAAGGGACGATGCAGAGGGAAAATTAAATCAATAATTAATTTTCCCTCAGCATCGTCCCTCGAAATCCCCCCGCATGCGGCCCACCGCCCCACTGGTGTTACCTGAACGGAACGTGGCTGCAAATGAGTATTCCTAGTTGAGGGAATAAAAGCTTTTTCAATATCAATTGACACTGCAGCTGAATTGCTGCTGTGTCGCCTTGCATGTCATCATAACATGTGCTGATTTGCCTTAATTATGCCGCTGTTCATCTAATAGCGATTAATCCTGACAGCCTGGGTGCACCAACACAGTCATCAATGGCGTCATTCTGTTGGCTACTGCCTTGGCCAGTATTTCATAATCTAAATTTTGCATGGACAGGGGACAATTAGCGCCTCGTGTCCTGCCTTCGGTATTGCCATGATCACTGCTTCCCTTGTCATATCAGGCAGCGTCCCTTGCACGTGCACTACTTCATCATTTTATGGCATTTCCATGTCAGAGCAGCAACATAAAATTCTGTAGGCAGGCTGTCTCCTCACTGTATTTTTCCTTCTGCCATCCTTGATGGCAGCTTTAATTTCCTCTCTTTGCAATGGGGCATCCAGGTCTTCCCTCTGTACATCATTTAGTGTTTGGGCCTGATCCCTCATGAGACTCATCCTCTCTCTGTCTATCTTCTTCCCCCTGTTGATTGCTACAGGGTGCAATCATAGTCCAAAATCACCATATGTATTCTATTTTGGCTGGTTTTAGCCACTCCTTCAGAGGCCTGGATTGCCATGAGTAGCTTCCTGCAATCTTACTGCTTTAGAATCCAGGACAGTAACCAACCCGGTTTTTCTCTTTCAGTATGTTGCCTAGTAATCACTGCATTATGATCTAAGTAAACCAATCAACCACTTATGTCGCTGTGTTTCGCCCTGGCCTGTAGTATGACCTTGTATTATATATTTTAGATGCAACCGCAGCATCTAGCTCGGCTATTGTTTTTTCCACTTCAATCACTTTTAGTTGTAGGGTTGCCCTTGCCCCACATGTTGTGATGATTTAAATACCCCGGCTGTAACCCTTAAAGACGTCTCACTCTATCCTAACATCTGCTGTTGTGGCTTCGTTTAGTAAAAGATATTGCACAATATGTGTACCCACTAACTGTTTGTGCAAGCTGTCTTGCAGGGTTTCCACTCTTAAATTTCAGGTCGTGGCTCGAGGCCTACACGGCCCCTAAAACTAATCAAAGCAATCACCGGCACATGGCCAGACTCAATCATCGCCATGTGCTCTACTCATCCACCTGCGAGCCTACAATATGGTCTGAGTATAGGATCAAGTCCAGTCTAGGGTGCCATTTATGAACCAGCAAATAGTGTGTGTATCATCATAGTAAGAGGTGTGCAACCCTTCAAGTATCTCATATTCCCCAGTGTGTCAGAGCCCCAATGCCGTCACCATTGCTCCATTTGGCAGCGGTGGAAAGATTCTATCTAATCCATCAACATGAACACAATTAAGTCACCTTCCCACAGCATTGGTGTGGTGAGCATGTGCACCATTATATGTTGTAAGGAGTGCAGAAATGTCCTCTGTTCCGTATTTGGTATGTAAAAGGAAATTAGAGGCTTGCCATCCGGTTACCCAATCACAAAAACATATTTACCATCTGGGTCAATTTCCACTGCTTGTGCTTAATATGGGAAACCTGATCTGATCCATATCGGAAGTATTCAGTGCAATGCGACTATTCATACCTTTTCCAGCGCAATAATGTAGCATCTTGTCACACTATGGGGCATATTAACAAGGGTTTTATCTCCGCTTTTTTGGCTTTAAAAGCCAAAGAAGCGGAGATAAAAATATCGCCCTATCAACAACAGGGTGCTAACATGCAAAATCGCATGTTAGCACCCTTTTTCACTACGCTTCCCTTTGCATCTCTAATGAGATGCAAAGTGGGCGTTCCAGAGCAAAATAATAGGAGAAATGTCGCTAAGCGACATTTCTCCTATTATCAAGCTTCACGCTAACCCTGTTAGAGACAAAACAAGCAGCGCTAACCACGGTTAACGCTGCTTTTTTATGTCTGCTAATTTTCAGACTTAGCCATGTAATCCAATGGGAGGTGGATTACATGGCTAAATCCACCATGGGCTATCAACAAGGATATCCCTATCCTTGTAGTTTTATCGCTGCATTACCGGCGATAACCTCCCAAAATGCCGCTATTGCTGGATTTTTTATCGCCTAGGCGGTTAGCGTTGTTAATAACGCGATAACAAGGCGATATTATCCAGCGATAGCGGGTGTTAAAAAAATTAACGTTAAGCGCCCTTAGCGTTAATTTTCCCCGTTCCTTGTTAATATGCCCCTATGTGCGTTTCCTGGAGACATGTTATATCAATGCCTTGTCTGCTCAGAAAGCTATGTACTCTATGCTGGGCACCCCATTCCCTGCACATTCTATGCCATATATGTATAAGAATCCAACTCCATCATACAAGGATGTATATGCATGAGAGGAGCAGCAGCAAACGCTTCTTCCCATGATCATGTAGCCTCCAATCATCCAACTCTGCCAGCGCCTCTTCTGATGCGGAAGCTTACAGTCGTAGGGAGAGAGAACTCCTCATCATTTGTAGGGTCGGGCTGACATCCCTACAGTAACACAGTCATCAGTCATCCTACAGTGATCATCTTGAGACCACTTTAGGACCTGCAGATGCGCACCTTAAATCAGCATGTTAGGAGTGGCATTGTGGGTTCCCTCACACCTACAAGAAGAGCGGAATGGGGTGAGTAAGTTGTGGGGGCCTCCTGCTCCTCAATCCAGATAGACTGGCCTACAGGCCTAGAAAACATTGTACTGTATCTCCCTGCAGCTTATATATAAAGAGGCTACAGCCAGCGCTGCACAAACTCCACACATCAATCCCTTGTTCCCAAGCATCCCACATCAATTTGTTGTCTCTCTATCAAGAATGGCCATCTTATATTGCATCAACTGCAAAAGATGCCAACTGTGACTTACACTATAAGCCCGTTTTCACAGCTACCTCTTCTGCTGCGACTGGGACGGGGGCGGACTGCATGCCCCAGGCAGCACTGCGGCAGACCAATGCCTGTGCCAGCAGCAACATTGACTGGAGGCGCCTTTAAAAACCAGGGAGGGCTCCCTCAGCACGGGAAGCCTGTTTTCACAGCCGCCACTTCTGCTGCGACCGGGACGGGGGCGGACTGCAAGCCCCAGGGAGCACCGTGGCAGACCAACGCCAGCAGCAACTGTGCCAGGAGGCGTCTTTAAAAACCAGGGAGGGCTCCCGCAGCGCGGGACGTGCGGGGGCCGTGCCCGGGCCAAGGGGGGGCCTGTCTGAGCCTGTCAGAGGCAGACAGAGGCAGGGTTCACCCCCCTTGGCAGTAATTCAGCATCGCAAGCATCAAAAGTACACAGCGCCCCTAGGTAAGAAGTATTTCTTTTATCCTCATGGAACTTTGAGAGCTGGATGGGTTTCTATTCTTCAACTGATCTACCTGCTTAAATGTGATGATACCTCCTTGGCCTGTTGTTCCGGACTCAAGTTGCCCTGAACTCGAACTTACTGGAAGCCTTACTTGGCCAGACAGAATACTGTTTTTTATTTCTTAAAGACACATGTACTTGTTATACACTGACTGGCATAAATACTTGAATGCTGGATTTTGATATACTGTACAAGGGACCCTGTATCCAAAACTTACTAATTAAAGAGTTATTGCATCCTCTCTCTCTTATAACTGTCCTGTGGCTATTGCAAAAGCTTGATAGCTTCCCCAATATCAGAGTAAACATCCTAGCAGCAAGTTTGAGCGGCTTGCTGGTAGGACAATGGGGAAAAGGAAGGCAATAGAGTCAGCAGCCGGTAGGAAAAAGATGGCTAAGCTTAGTAAGACAGTGACTTCTGCAGCAGACAACGGCACCCTAGCAGCTATTGATGAGTTGATCGAAGAGGTAAAATCTATGTTAGCAAACGGGAATGAAGTACCATCCAAAGGCACTAAACAAATCTCCACTTACTTTAGTAAGCAAAGCAAAGTGACCACCATAAAACATACTCCAAAGCAAACAAGCCCCCTAGTAACTACATTGCACCCCAGGGTCTCCCACAGCTACGCAAGCTAATCCTCCCAAAAAAGATTCCCCCAATCGAGACATTGTAGAATTGGTTGATTCAAGCCCCTTAGCTGGGGACTTTATCAACTTAGAATGTTAAAATAGATACCTAATACTAGGAGATGGTCACAAAGAAAATTCTGGGGGACAAGCAGAGGAGAAGGAGTGCAACAGGAGGCTTTTAGCCGGTTCTAGGGAAGTAGGGACCCAAACTGAACTAGAGGACACAAATGAGGTGTTGAGGGACCTTCACCTGAAGCAGAATTCTATACAAGAGGAGATTGCAGGACTTAAGGGGATGCTTTTGGATTTGTCAAAATGGCTGCCTATAACCTCAAAAGAAGGAAACAACTCGACAGCCTGCTCTATAAATCTTGGTGGAAAACCGGATCTGACCAATAGGGTAATTGTGCGACCAGCACACCTACCTGGCGCACATCCTAAAAATCTTGCAAAGGATCCAACAATCCAGAACAAACATCCAACTAGTCTAGCCCCTTATCCAGCAAGGCCAACTTCACTTATGTCTCACACATAGATTGAAATGAATAAGCCACTATGAACCAGGTCCGAACCAGAAAAACAGCTGGGAAGGGGAGGGCTATCATCAACTACAGAACACTCACCTGTTAATCCATTATCCGATCAAGTACAAGCCCAATACACACAATGCCTTCTTGACAAATGTCCTAAGGTTGAGCCGGGGAGCCAGGGAAGACGAGGATTCCTTGATTAATAAAGTGATCCATTGGATCAGATCCAAACCCCAGTGTCTTTCTGTAGTGAGATCCGACATCATAAGAGCTGAAAGGTTCCAGCAGAAAGTGGGGAATATGGACGTTATACAGTTAACTTTCCACTCAAGGTACATAGCAGATAGCTTAATTGATATGAACCTACCGTCACACTCCCTCTTCAAAACAACAACTGGCATTAAAAAAAATATTCCTGAACTAATGAAGTGCATTAATACACCTCAAGATACGCAGGAGTCAACAAACTTAGACTCTGTAGATTGACTGGCTCGGCAAGATAGGGAGATTATAAAGGTAAAGGGAGTCCATTCCAAACAAGATATGAACCTTGCTAGTTCTAGCTTCAGCTTTCAACCTAATCATGATGCCATCCTAGAACAAATACTACACCATGAAACCAGGGTAAGCAGCCTCTATCCCGCAGGGGAGAGTAACTCTCGCTCTTAATCTAGTGACCCCACAATTACCGATACAGCCTTGGCCCCCAACTTAATACAGATAGTTTCCTGGAACATTGTTGGGCTCAAACAAAAAGTTAAGGAACCTGATTGGCAGAGCTATGTTGAAAAGTTTGACCTTTGTCTCTTCCAGTAGACATGGGCTAGTGAACCACAGCATAAAGTAGGGTAGAGAACTTTCAGCAGGGAGGCACTACAATAAAAAAAAGGGAGGGCCTCTGGAGGACTGATAATATGGGTAAAAATTAATTTAAATGTCACTATAGAAATTGTACCCACTGGTTCATTGGACATCTTGGGCCTGAAACTTAGGTTCTCAAATGCTACACAGCTGTATCTTTTTAATATATATGTAAGACCTAGGGAATGTTCAAAAGAAGCACACTTACTAGAACATCTTAAGAGGTCCTGGGATCCATAGACCCAAAAGATGCCATCATAGTGGGGGGCGATTTTATCTGCTGCTGTGAAGCCATGGTGGGACTCGATGTAGTTTCCGAAGAGGAAGATCAAATCAGAGGGATCCCCCTCCTCACGATAAAAAAAGAAGTGAGGTGTACTACCTCTGCAATGCAAATATTTCATCTTACCATAGAGAAAGGTCTTAGGGCATGCAATGGTCATTTCCCCTCAGACCTTGCGTGCACAAACAACTTCTCAAGCAAAACTCTACATTGAGAATAGATTATGTGCTCATAAGCACAACACATTGGGCATACGTAAAGGACTTTAAAGTAGAGAGACGAGAGCAACCACTTCCTGCTTTGCTTAGATCTAGAGGGGAAACAATTTCCAACTCATGAAACCCTAGAAATTGACCCAGGAGTAGAAACAAGGCAGCCTCTGGTAACTAATAACCGGCGGTCAGTCAGATGGCCTGCCATATTAGATCAAGTTGAACCTCTCACTAGCATATATAACATCTTTAGTGACCTAGTAGCCTCCTACCTGGAGCAAGATCACGAAATTAACCCGATAACAAATACCCATCAAAAAATGGTATAGCAAATACAAGTCCACCTAACCAAACCGCCAATAACAATAGGTTCAGCGAAGGCAGGGGTGCAGTCATCTAACCCCTGGTATGACAAGGAATTCAGATTGGCCAAAGATCGGCTCAATAATGCCCTCAAAAACAAAAATATACTTGAGATTAGATTAGAAAGATCAAAATATAAGAAAACACAAAAGATAGCCCAAAGAAATTGGGAATATGCATCTGGGAAGATCTTATAATATCTGTAAACTATGGGGACCAAGCTATGTTTTGGAAATTGATGACCCATGGAAGTAAACGAGACATGACGGTGTCTGACCACTATCTAGATCTCAATACCTGGCAGAGTCATTTCTCAAACCTCTATGATATTACTATTGATTTGGATTCCGCCCAAGACCCCACAAGTGACCTTTGTGGGCTTTTAATATCAAGACGAGCACCACCTTTACAGTTTAGCATGGAGGACACGGCGCTTGCTATAGCAGCCATTAAGCCATCAAAGGTGCCCAGCCGAGATAGAATACCAGGGGACTTATTCAAACATACCTCGGAAGTATGGATGCCATACATAAACGAATTAACAAATGCAATAGCTAGGGGGCAGCTGATTCCAGAGTCGTAGAAGGGTGCTGAGATAGTCCCTATCTATAAAAAGGGCAGCAGAGAAGAGCCTGCAAATTACAGACCCATAAGTCTGATAGACGTTCTACAAAAGGTCTATGCAAAACACATTTTAACTAGGCTTACTGATTGGATGATAGCAGAGGATATACTTTCACCGTGCCAGGCTGGCTTCAGGCAGAAAACAAGCACAATAGACCAAGTTTTTAGACTCCTGGACCAAGCCTGGAAATACACAAGGATAATAGCTAGCCACTTGTATGTTGCCTTTATTGATTTAAAGGCAACATTCGATTCCATCCCAAGGGCTCAGCTGTGGGAAAATCTGCACCAACAAGGTGTACCTGATGAGATCTTAATCCAAATCATAAGGCTACATGAAGGCAACTATGCCAAGGTACGATGGGGCAAAGGAAGCAAACTTACTGATGAGATCCCAGTTCAGAGGGGAGTGCGCCAGGGCTGTGTCCTGGCGCTGACTCTGTTCCTCTTGTACATAAATGATCTGGTTGAGCACCTCCAAAAATCTGCCCATGAGTCGCCAAAACTTGGAGGCAACTTTATCTGCGCTTTAACATTCGCAGATGATACTATTCTGCTGTCCCAAACACCAAGTGGCCTACAGAATCTACTTCATAGCTTCAACAAATACAACTTTGGAACGTGTACAGAACTTTGTATACTTGGGAGTCACTCTAGACTCTAAATTTTCCTGTGCCCCACAAATAGAGAAATCAAAGGCCATTTTAATGCAAAACTCTATTCCCATTGCAAAAAAGCAAGCTGAAACATCCTCAAAAGCCATTACTCCTGCTCTGGAAGTATACAAGGTCAGAGCCCGAACCACCGCTTTATATGGTGCAGGGCTATGGAGAGGGAGTCCTCTTAATTCTTAAACCCCTAACTATAGGAGAAAATAAAATGTTGATAATGTTTATGGCCCTTCCTCAACACACTCCACTGATTCCCCTGACCTATGACTTGGGTATTAAACTCTTGGAGCACCTAGCTATCTGGAGAACCTTGTCATTCTGGATCAGAACTTGGCCTACACTGGAACTAGCAACGTACAGAGAATCACTCAGCGAACTGTTGGAACTTGACACCCAAGTCACCTTTCCTTGGACGAGCCATATTGGAAAATGGCTCTTTGATCTAGGTCTGAGTAGATACTGGAAGAATCTGAGACTGCTGACTCCTGAATCAAAACGTGAGATTAGGCTCATATTCTGGAACTTCATTAGAAACATGATAACTTCAAACAGCACACTTGGTAGGCTCACCACGCAATTCCTCCAGTTTAAAACAACTCCCTGTTTTGAGCCATTTCTGGACGAGATATGAACTGTTGCAGATAAACACTTTCATCTCCAAATGGGCAACACCACAATCTAAGGAGTGGGAGTCTCATTGTCGTTATGCCAGTTGGGAGTTGATGAGGATATCTCACACGTTCTGTTCTTTTGCCCTGCTTATAAAATTGATAGAAGGAAGTGGATAAAACCGTTAGGCAGGTGCCTTAGTGTCAGGAAACTGAATGAAATGCTGCTAATATTAATTTCATAAGGAAAAAGAGCAGGCAACATTTTTAAATGTTATTTCTATAACTAGGACGCCAGGCCGAAGCCTCTATCTAGTGGTTATGGTGCACTACTTTGTATGAGTAGGTATGTTTAAAAATACTCAAGGGGAACAGATACCTCAACCATGCACCATACTGCTACCCTCGAATTATAATTCATCGAAGATAATATTTCTATATCTTTGGGGAACGTGGACCTAATAGGCTCTGAAGATGGCGAAACAATTAATTTAGTGGGGTAGATACACTGGAAAGGCTTTCGTTTAAGTTTGTATTGCACTGAAAGTGAAATTGACAGATTCTGTGTAATTAACCAAAGGTTTTTATTTGTCATGCATTTTTATAAGTTTGATATTTTTAGAAATATTTTGATGATGTTATGAATTGATAAACTTTCAAGACAGGAGCTGACCGGAGCACCCCATTAGTTTTGAAAAATTCGCGAAGATTCGTCAAACGGCGCCATTGGCAAAAAAAAACACTTTTTGATTAGAAACAAGGTCCTAACTATAACTACCTACTGGCGACCCTCAGAATTGAAGAGGAATTAATTCCCCAACTTAAACCGCGCCACAGGGTGTGTTTGTACACATGTCAACTCAGGCCCTGCCCCCTCCCTTCACCACTGTGCAAACACACCCCCTGGTGCGTTTTATGTTGGGGAATTAACTCCCCTTGAATCCTGAGGGTCCCTGGGGTCCAACTAGCCCACCAGGTACCTCCAGTAAGCGCCATGGATCTGCGTTGCAGAGTGTTGTTAAAAGGGGCATGGCCTCAGAACACCTCTCTGCAAGGCAGCTCCGTGGCACATACTGGAGGTTCCTGGTGGGCTAGTTGGCCCCCAGGGACCCCCAGTATTGAAGGGGATTTAATTCTCCAATCTAAAATGCGCCACAGGGCACGTTTGCAGGGTGGTTTCATGAGGGGGCGGGGCCTAGGCACGATCGCATCTTTTTTTATTTTATTTATTTTTTGGGAAGGGGGACTGTGTAGCCCCCCCTTCTTTTTTCTTTTTTGTGACCCTGGGGACCCCATCCCCCAGGGCCTGACCCCCAATGTCAAAAACAAAAAATTTATTACCGGGAAGGGGGCCGCGTGGGCCCCCCTCCCCTTGCCCAATTCTGGGCCCCGGGGACCCCATCACCCAAGATATGGGCTTTTTTATTTTGGAGGGGGGCTGCATGGCCCCCCTCCTAAGGCCATTTATGGCCCCGGGGACCCCATCCCCCGGGGCCCTTCTTTTCCGTTTAAAAATATATATATATATTGGGGAGGGGGGCCTTGGGTCCCCCCTCCCTGGCCACTTCTGGCCCTGGGGACCCCATCCACTGGGGCCTGGCCACCTAGTTGGGGACCGTGGGGGAGACCCAATTCCCTCACGGTCCCAGCCGGCTCCCCGCCTCCTGCGGGAGCCGGCATTGCTTTTTCACATGGGTAGCTGCTAAGATGCAGCTCCCCGTGTGGAAAAGCATTTTGCTTTGGTTTTTTTCTTCCCAAAACCAAAGCAGTTTGCCATAGCAAACAGCAGTGTCCCGGTGTGGGCACCCTGGGACACTGCAGGAGCTGGCCCTGGGGGGTGGCGGTCACCAGGGCCATCAAGACCCCGGGGGTGGTGGTCCCCGGGATTGGGGGGTCTGTCACGGACCCCCAATTTAAATATTTAGAGCCCCGGGGAGATGGTGGTCCCCGGGGCATGTGGGGGGGCTTGAGCCCCCCACACAGGGTATTTTATCATCAGAAAAAGCCCCGGGTGTGGCGGAACCCAGGGCTGCGGGGGGCAGTGTGCCCTCTGCAATCACAATTGAGTCGAGCCCTGGGGGATGGTGGTCCCCGGGGCTCGGGGGGGCCTTAGAGGCCCCTCCAACATTATACTATAATGCCCCGGCGGGTGGCGGTCCCCGGGGCAGGGTGGGGGGATAGGGCCCCCCCACACTTTCTTTTTGTGTATGCCCCCGGGACTTGGCCCACAGCGCAGATTTTGCCGATTTAAAAAATAAAAATAAATTGTTGGGGCCATGGGGGTCCTTGTGGGACCCCCTGAGCAGGCCTAGGGGGTCAGGGTGTTTCTACCCTGCCCCCTTTTTGCGTTCTGCGCGTTTTTTCTTGTGTTTTCTGGCTGCCAACACTTGCTGGTTTGGAGTGTTGACAGCCAATTAGCATACAGCTCATGCTCGTCAGGTGCGCGGATCCACCGCGCCCATAGATATATCTATGATTTTACTTTTGATTTTCTCAGGAACTACTGAACGGATTTACACCATTTAACCAAAACGCACGACTCTGAACCAAGGGCTACCTTTTTGCCAAATTTGGTGTAATTCTGTTCAGCAGTTCGGGCTGTAGCTGCGATTAAAGGTTCCTATGGAAAATTGCATAGGGAAAACACGTTTTGGGACCCCCCTTTTTTCAAGGCCCCTGCTTGACGAATCACCCTGAGACTTTCAGGATCGGAGCGGACTGGAGCGCCCCACCAGTTATGAACATTTCGCGAAGATTCGTCAATCGGTGCCAAAGTTATTCCAAATAGAATTTTGCAGATTTCCTATGGATAATATGTCCTAACTATAACTACATACTGGCGACCACCAGTAGGTAATATATATATATGTATATATATCTTTATTACTTCGATTCCAATTCGGTGACAATACTCCGCCGAACAAAACAGGACACAGACCCAAAGTAAGTGCTCAATTTGTTGTTTACTCCTTCATCGCCATGACGCGTTTCAGCTCGTCAAAGCCTTGTTCACATGACATGTCGGAGCCAATCCGTGTAAGTTATTTAAAGTGCAAATACAATTACGTAGCCACATCACATGATTTGAAAGCCATGGAAATAGAAACAGTAAAATTGCCAAAATAGAGCCTTAAAACCAACTTGCGACTAAAATGTAAATAAAATACTCATTTTGATATCAAACCTTCTGTTGCTCATGAATAATTGTAAAATACGTATTATCTGCAACCAGACAGGTATAGTTGGCTATGAGGAAATTAAATGCAGAAAGTTACTCACATGATCTAATAACATGCCTAATATAAATCGTATGCAAATGCATATACATAAAATACTGAGATTTTCAAAAGGTATCGAAGGCAGTATATCAATTAGGTACCTAGTTGGAATAGGAAATTTGCAGGCATTACTGCGTGGGCTTAGAAAGTGGATGGGCTTTCGTGTGGAATGGAAAGTGCCAACACCAATAAAAAAGGGGGGACAAAAATAATATTGAAATAACAAGATTAATGAAAAGAAATTACTCGAGATGTGTAACAAAGTACGAATCTAGTGGCTAAGGTATATTATGTAAAACTCCAAGTTAAAATAACTGAGTTAGCCCATACGTAAGTTTGGCAAAGTGAATAAGGTGCGAAAAGTGCAAAGTGCCAGAACGGGAGAATGCAAAAATGCATTGACAGACCAGAGAGTGGAAATTAATGATAGTCCGTTGGCATAAATGACGAAATTTAGAATATGCGGGAGGACAGGACAGAGTCACCTCCAAAAATATATATTTTGATCTGAGACAAAGTTATAGCAGCAACAAGCACAGATTACCTCAAAGGACAATTAAAAATGTGCAAATTTGCAATAAAAAGGTGTGAATAAAGTGCCTGGTGTCAACAAAAGACAAAGGGCCTCATGTAGGTAGCCAAATACCGGTCGGTAACGGCCGATTTTCGGTAATTATACCGTTACCGACCGGTATTTTGGCTATTGGTATGTAGGGGGACAATTTCTGGATTCGGAATTTACCGAATCGGTAAAATTACCGAATCGGTAAAATTGCCGAATCGGTAATGTTACCGAATCGGTAATTTTACCGATTCGGCAATTTTACCGATTCGGTAAATTCCGAATCCAGAAATGAGATGTAGGGGGAGTGTGTGGGTGTTTTTAGGAGTCGGTATTTACCACCAACTAATAGTTGGTGGTAAATAATTAATGGATGTGTGTAAGCATTTTTAAGCGCTTAGCAGTGTGCAATGTGGCAGACATACATGCCCTTAGGGCATGTATGTGTGCCACATGTGCACACATGGCCGAATCAGGGGTGCAACAGGGTGTCAATGTGACACCCTGCCACCCTTGCATGTTCTCCACCATTACCGAATCGGTATTTACCGATTCGGTAATGAGGCATACCTTCCCCTCAATGGGAAGGTATGCCTCATTACCGAATCGGTAAATACCGATTCGGTAATTACCGAATTGTAACGAATCGGTAAAAATTACCGACTCATTACCTACATACGAGTTACCACTTCTTAAATACCGATTCGGTAACGTTCGGTATTTAAGAAGTGGTAACTGGTATGCTACCTACATGAGGCCCAAAGTCTCTTGGAAAAACGGAGTTAGGAGGGTAAGGCAATGGGAGGTGCAAATGATTAGCAAAAGATAAAATATGTATAAAATATGTATAAATATGTGCAAAAAAGCAATTGTAAACAATTTTCCATTTGACAATAAATATATATATCTCTTAATAATAAATAGTCATAAATATGAATAAATAAATACATAAAATCTTTACATCCCTGATCTCCCTCTCCTAAAACAGTTCCAGGACCAGATATTTGACCATGAATGAATTATATACAAATGCACATTAATTAACTGCATCTAAATCGTAACCCCATGAAAATGTTTAGGTCAAGCATTAAGAGAGAATGTCATACACCACTTGAGTCTTATAAGAAATCCTTATCATAGTTACAGACATGTGTAAAGATCTTCCGTGGCATTCAAACCCCCTGGTGACTTGGTATCAAGCTGAATAATATATCTAGTCTCCAGTTGTCTCAATTTCTGGTCCCTGTCACCACCCCGTCTGCTAGGGGGTATACTGTCAATCACATAGTAGCTCAAGTTTTTGATGTCTGATTGATGGAATTCTTTAAAATGCCGAGCTACCGGATATGTATTGTCCTGATGAGTTATTGCTCGTAGATGTTGTAAAACTCTTTTGTGAACCTGAAGTTTGGTGCTTCCAATATATCTTAGGTCACAAGGGCACGTGAGAACATAAATAGCATATTCGGTTTTACATGTGAGTAAATTTTGTATTTTGTACTCTTTGTCACAAAATGGGGTGGTGTAGGTCTTGGTGTTTTTGCCATGAATACATGCTTTGCACGTTTTACATTTAAAAAAGCCTTTGTGCGTCTGTAGCCATGTAGTACTCTCAATAATTTCAGGGTTAGTGGTGACTAAACTATCCCTCATGGATGGTGCTTTGCTGTACGTAATGGACACACGTTGCGGCAGCAAAGGTCCTATTACTGGATCGTTAAGTACCAGTGGCCAGTTATTTTGTACTATCTTTTGAATGGCTTTGTGTTGGCGACTGTAACCTAAAATCAAACGAAATTCTGGGGCTACAGGGAAGGTGGCAGACATGGAAAGGGAAGCTGGAGGTGTATGTTTGTCTTTTAACAGGCTGTCCCGAGAGCACCTCATGGATTTGGAGATCGCCTGTGAGACAATGTTGGGAGCATACCCTCGAGCGAGGAATCTCTCTTTGCTCTCCAATTGGGCTTTATGTAAATCCACCTCATTGCTACATATGCGTCTTAAACGAAGCATCTCACCGTAAGGTATGCTATTTATCAAGTGCTTAGGGTGAGAGCTCTGGGCATGCAAGGTGGAATTGCCAGCTGTCTTTTTTCTGTGAAGGCGTGTCTCTAATGCATTATCATGAATATAGATTTGGGTGTCTAGAAATTCAACCTCAATTTCACTGATGGTGGCAGTAAATTTCAAATTCAAAAGATTGTGATTAATACCAGACACAAAATTAGAGGCTTGTTCTTTGGTACCCCGCCAGATAACAAAAAGATCATCAATATAACAAAGCCATTTGATGATATGGCTTTCAACAATGTACTTGTGTTCAGTTTTGAGTACCAGCTCCTCCCACCACCCCATGTGAAGACATGCGTAGCTGGGGGAGAAGCTGGCACCCATCGCTACACCCTGAATTTGCTGGTACAGTAAGTTATTAAACATAAAGATGTTATTGTACAGACAATATTCCATCATTGATATAATCATATCGCTATGTTGCAGATCATATGTAGGATTTTTTGCCAAGTAGTACTGGACTGCATTGATGCCATCAGTGTGTTGGATGCTGGTATAGAGCGAAGATACATCTAGAGTCATTAGTAAATAATCTTGTTGCCACTTTACATCCTTTGTTTTCCTGATGAAGTCACCTGTGTCACGCACGTATGACTCTAGATTTTTGACATGGTTTTGTAAAAAATAGTCTACATAGATAGATGTATTTTCCAGTAATCCATCCTTGGCTGTAATGATCGGACGACCTGGCGGTTTGTCTCTATTCTTATGAATTTTAGGAATAAAATAGATAGAGGGAGTTGTAGGATTGTCTTTCTTGAGGAATCTATATTCATCTTCGCTGATAAGGTCTTTTCCTTTCCAAATTGCCAATTTTTTGTAAAATTTAGAGTAAGTGTCTTTAAGAAGTGCTGTGCTGCTGCGACTATAGCATTGTCGATCATTTAGCTGGCTGAATGCCTCTTTTTTGTATTCCTCCTGGGGCCAAAGGACAATATTGCCACCCTTGTCGCTGTTGCGTATAACAATATTTTAATTTTTTTGAAGTTTTTGAATCAAGTTCGAATACTGCTGGTCTTGTTTGTTATATTTTTTCTTAGTATTCAACATTGATTTATTTAGTTTTTTGATGTTTGCCGTGACTGTTTCATGGAACACGTCTATTGCATCTCGTGGGGCAATCGGATTGAATTTGGAGGTTGGTTTAAAGGGAGTCCGGATTTTTTGATTTCCTTGTGGTGGAATTTCCTTGACAGAAGGGAGATTCCCAAGTTCTTGTGTGATGTTACATTCCCATAGGTCAGTGAGTTCATTGAATAATGGTACATCTGACTGGGTTAGTCTGGATTGGAAATTGTCATCAACTTCAGAGATGTTATGTTTGTTCCGAGGGTTGTCATTCTGAAGAAGGAAATATATTTTTTTTTAATTTTAGTTTTCTCACCCCTTTGTAAATATCCATCCTGGTTGATACATAATTGAAATCATTTTTTGGGCAGTAAGAAAGACCCAGACTTAAAGTACGGATTTCTTCAGAAGTAAGCTCCAGTTGAGAGAGGTTGATTACTGTGTTATCATTGAGGGTTGTAGGGTTTATCGTTTCCTCCAGTATCCCCGACCTCTTTTTTTGTTGTTGAAGGCGGCGTTTCCCTGCCTTCCGTCTCTGTTTTCGCTTGTAGTTTGCAGTTGTGCGGCGTGCTCTCTTTGTGGCCTCGGGCGAAGAGTCTGTCTTCTTTCTTCGCATAAAAAATTTAATTCTTCTCCTGGAGATGGTTTGACCTTTTGTTGTTCTCCCTGAGGCTGCCGCATTTCAGATTCAGATTCACTTCCTCCCGTTGAGCTGAGGTCAGAAAAGGTGGTATCATTGGTAGTTCCTACTCTTTTTGTTGGATTGGATACAGCATTTTGTTTGTTGTGGGATTTGTTGATCTTAGAAGCCCGAAGTGAATCATACTTTCTGGCAAATGTAAAGATTTGTCCAAGTTCGTAATCCGTTTTGTCTCTGAGAAATTTGTCCCCGGGGCAGGGTGGGGGGATAGGGCCCTCCCACACTTTCTTTTTGTGCATGCCCCCGGGACTTGGCCCACAGCGCAGATTTTGCCGATTTAAAAAATAAAAATAAATTGTTGGGGCCATGGGGGTCCTTGTGGGACCCCCTGAGCAGGCCTAGAGGGTCAGGGTGTTTCTACCCTGCCCCCTTTTTGCGTTCTGCGCGTTTTTTCTTGTGTTTTCTGGCTGCCAACACTTGCTGGTTTGGAGTGTTGACAGCCAATTAGCATACAGCTCATGCTCGTCAGGTGCGCGGATCCACCGCGCCCATAGATATATCTATGATTTTACTTTTGATTTTCTCAGGAACTACTGAACGGATTTACACCATTTAACCAAAATGCACGACTCTGAACCAAGGGCTACCTTTTTGCCAAATTTGGTGTAATTCTGTTCAGCAGTTCGGGCTGTAGCTGCGATTAAAGGTTCCTATGGAAAATTGCATAGGGAAAACACGTTTTGGGACCCCCCTTTTTTCAAGGCCCCTGCTTGACGAATCACCCTGAGACTTTCAGGATCGGAGCGGACTGGAGCGCCCCACCAGTTATGAACATTTCGCGAAGATTCGTCAATCGGTGCCAAAGTTATTCCAAATAGAATTTTGCAGATTTCCTATGGATAATATGTCCTAACTATAACTACATACTGGCGACCACCAGTAGGTAATATATATATATGTATATATATCTATATATATATATATATATATATATATATATATATATATATATATACATACATACATACATACATAATACATACATACATATATATATATATAAATAAAATAATGAGGAGTTAATCTGATGCTACATGAAACAGAGCCATATAAAGCAATATTAATAAATGACCATAACCTTATGGAGTCATTTTGTAAAACTGGTGCATAGTAAATGCAGAAGATAATATAACAAGTGTGTTAATTCAAGATAAAACAATGTGCAGCAAAGTTGTGTAGGGTTACCAGCATTAAGCAACATTACTTTATGCCAAAAACGCTCTTTCTTGTGCAGCCCACAAGAAAGGTCTGCCAGACACTCCAATACGACAAGTTTTTGTTGAAAATCTCCTGTGTCTACTATCTGGACCAAAGTGGTAAACATTTGAACTTTATGTTATGTATGTTCAAAGTAGAACCAGGTAGGGAGAAGCTATGTCAGATTTCCCAGATAACTGGTGTCTAAAAATGAGTGAGTCAAACTTCAATTCACTCCATGTAGGTTTTAAATTTTTAAATATCCTAAAATGTGGCATGAATAAGCAGTGAGTAAATAAAGGAGTTCTATTTTGATTGACTTTATGTATGTGGATATGTTGAAGTCCTGAAAAATGTAACGTATATACCGGTGACTAAGGAAATTAGTTCAATTTAGATTAATTTTATGTAGAATATTTTCCTCTCTTGATATTCTGAAAAATTTGGTCTATAAGTACACCCTGGGCCTCTCCATTGTAGCTCAATTAGAGTCTATACCCAATATCAATCTTCGAGACATCCATAATATAAGGACACTATCAGGTTCTTGTGGTCTCCCTGGATTTTACGAGATGCAGGTCAAAGCATTCACAAAGTGATTTACCAGGCGCAGCCAGTTCAGGTAAGAGCAGTGTGGTGGGGGTGGGGCAGGGGCAAGTCAACAGGAGTTTGTAAAATCAAATAAAAAAAAAATCACTTACCTTGCGCCTACCGCATTGCCAACTTGGTGATGTGGCAAGCGCAGGGTAAGTAGTTTTATTTATGTATTTATATTACCTATTCCGTCATCTGTTGACTCCCCCTGCCCCTCCCCGTCCCCACCCCACTGCTCTTACCTGAACCGGCCACGCCTGTGATTTACTTAGATCTAGCACACCTTCAAAGTCTAAAGAAGTTGGCAAGAAATGAGAAAGCCGCATCAACGTACTGCAAGTACATTTTTATTAGGCACACATTCTTCGTTTGGCACATGCCTATGGTATGCAGCAAATGTCTAATAAAAAGAATGGAAAAGAAAGACACCATCAGGAACAAGATAGTATTGATTGGTGGTTATAGTGGAATCTTTTGAGCAAAAGTATGAGAATCAGAAGCTGATGAAAGGTGGGTGTGTTATGTGTGGTGTAAGCAGTAAGTGAGGGAACATATCAAGCAAGCGCATAGTATTAATATTCCACAAACACTTGATATGGTGCATCGTGCATTTTCATATAAACATGGCCATCTTAATATAGATTTGACTTAGTGAAAGAAATAATGGAATAATGAACAGTACCTTTTGCACGCTATCTATTTGACGCTCTGGCGGTGCTTCAATCACCTGCACCAACTTGCAGTGACAAGGAACTGGAGGCATCCCACAGAACGGAAACTTTCGTTTTTTTGTTTTGTTGAAAATCTGTGAAAATAAAAGAAGTCCAGTTACATAGAAAACACGGATGAACAGATTATACTTAATTCTTTAAGAAATTCAGGTTGTCTTTTCTCATAGAAACAGTAAGTATCTTGAATATACCATCTCAACGGCCAAAAACAGTTTTACAGACTATCCTGTACAATCCATTGGAATGAGGATGATTATGGTAAGATTACATTGATTTACTACACATATGTGGCGGTGGCCATGGCAATATGCCTATCTTTAACTAATCAAAATTAGCAAATTTTTTGCTGAAATTGTCATGGGACTATCTGATATTGCTCTAGATTTTCTCAATGGAGAAATACATTTAATCAAAGTAATTGATAAAGAACTAGTGCTTTTCTTGTGCATCTTAGATCACTGAGAAAATCTACAACTCATTTTAGCACAGTTACTTAGAAAACTATAAAAGGTATTTAAAAATAAATAAAATGTGATTGTTAACAAAAAGTTGATATTTGGCAGGGTCTACCATAGAAGTCTACATTTTTCTTTAGATCTACAAAAATAATTGCTACAATTTCTTTAGAATAACTTACAATAGCATCGCAGACATTACAAATATAACAATGTTAACATAACTCCTTCCCAGCAACATACCACACACCTTCCACCTCCTTGTCAATCTAAAGTCATCTGGACAAAATGTGTGTTGCCATTAAACTCACATCACTCCATATTGATTTGAGCTCTAAATCCTTTCTCTCTTCCTCCCCACACTTATAATTTTGGTGCTTCAATCCAGTCCCTATTCATCATACATCCTAAAGTGCTCAATGTCATTACAAAGTGTCCGTGCTTCCTCAAAGTGCAATTGTTCCAGGGAAGGTAAACTCATCCCAAAATACATCATCCCAAACGTATAGTGGCATTCTTTCATCTCAAAAATTGTTTAAGTACAGAATCTTATATATCCTCTACTGCTCATAAAATATTTTTTTCCATCCCAAAGACTCAAATAAATACAAGCCTATCTGAACCAAAATAATTTCTTCCTCCAACAAGCACTTATAGTGACAGTGCTTCAATTCAGTCACCAATCACTGTACACCGTAAAGCGCTATACATCAAAAAGTGCCTGTGCTCCCCTAAAGTGCCAATGCTGCAAGCCAATCTTAATATGAATAGACCTGCAAAAAGATAAAACCCTAAAAGTGAGAGTGTCCAGCCATCTCCAAAGCTCCTTGGCCTCTATGAATACCACTGAAAACTTCATTAGAGACCAAGACACTACTTCTTCCAGGGCCATTTCCTCCATTTCCTGTGATATTGTAACAAGCTATTGACTCCAGTGTAGTATCAGGCTTCTCGCTTGCTGACATTCCACATTTTTGCCTCCCATTCTGCCAGCCTAGGAGCAGAGGTTGATTTCTAATAAGTGGTAATCAGGGAGCGGGCCATCTGCATTTCAATAAATATAAAGTTCCCACATATCATATTGCCCTGTTATCTTGCCATCCAAAAAGCCAAAAGTGCCATTTTCAGGGTAGGATGAATATTCCACTCAGTTGTCCTGCCTACTACTAGGAGCACACTCCTCCAAAACATCACCAAATTACCACAGGACCAGAACATATGCAGCCAATCCCCTACAAGATCACATTCTGGGCATTCTAGATGAACCGGTAAACATCCTATTTACTAATTGCGGAGTAAGGTGCAGCATCCATCTATTGAAGAAAGCCATTTAATGGAAAATGGCCCATCTGAGGGTCAAGTAACTAAGATAAAAAATATAATTCCTAATGAAGTTCTTTTAATTTATCCTTCTGTAGTTTTCCCATTTTGATTTTATGTTCAGAACCATGTCATCGGTCCCAGATTCAGTTATTTGTACCAATAATTTAAAGTAGCATTGACTTTATCATCATGTAACAGCTGTCTAGCCCTATTGCTTGAAGAATCGACATCCTTCCCTGATAAATTGCTAAAAATAGTCCTTATTTGAGTGTACATAAAAAATTAGAATTAACATGAGATGTCTTTCCCTAGAAAAGGGCCTGGGGGGATTTCTGCCTGGCCCCTTAAAAAAATCCCCTACCTCTGTGATAGATAACTCCTCGCATTTTTCTACTGTATCTTCAGTCAGAGCAGGAGAGAGGGATTGACAATGCAACAATGGAGTTCTACATTGACTGGGGAATTTTGTATTCAATGAACACTTTATTTTCAACAACCAGGCAACTTATACATAACTGTTTTGGGCTATTTAGAGATTTGGATGCACCACCTAAGATCGGGCACCCCAAACTTCTTCAACATAAATAGATTAATAGAGTTATCAAAATTGGAGGTGGATATTGAGAAACACGGCCATTGCCAGATTCTCACTTTATATTGGTGATGCTTTCTTTGAACGATAGGTGATGAAAATCCTCTACCATATATTGACAATTAGAGAAGAGAAAAGTTTGCAATGTTTTTCAAATTATGAGATTTTCCTTGAATAGCCGTACAAATGGCAAATAATCTGTCAATGCTGAACAGACTGAAAGAAGTATGTGGATATGTAGCCACTGATGATACACTCAGGAAATGGATAAAAACTGCTGTTTCCACCAACCAGGTGGTCTACCTTACTTTCCAAGAGGACCTGCGTGTCATCTTCATAGCATGTCATTTTCTGGGCAGTTAGAGTTAACTTGAGAGCATCCTTGCTAGTTTCTGTCTTTTATCACTGGTTTATCAGTATCTTAGATAGTATTGCCTTCCAATTAGATAACTAAGTGCTTCCTTTGTACTCCTGCTCCCTGATGTGTAAGTAGGTTTAACAGTCTGGGCTTTCTCTAGGAGGTGAAAGATTGTTTTAAATCAAATATAGAATGATAATGTAATCAGTTGTAATAAACGTGATGCTCAGGCATACATTTGTTTTGTATATATAAGAACGGATGGCTAGATTTTTTGAGGGGTACACCAAAAAAATACAGAAGTTGTCGGCACCTGCTACTGTCATGTTTTATACATCCCAAAACATCTCTGGTGATTAGAACATCAGACCAAGAGCATGAGAAATAACAATCATTTATTTCAAGCAGGGAAGGTGTTATACATTCAAATATTCTGTCTGCTAGTAAACCTGAGGATTGTGCATGATGAATACGTCACTGTTTTCAATCAAATGGTTGCAACAATATAACTCCTGAGCTATGGGTGTTGTATTTTTTGTTCTAGTTTTCGTGCAGCTCGGGATTCATGAGGGTAGTTCAGTGATGTAATCATGAGGGTATCTCAGTGGTGATCATCACTCAGAATGCAAGCTAAATCCCAACACATAACTTTAGGAGTACTCCTGGTTTGCAGAGACTACATTTGACACTATATGCAGTTCTAGACTGTATGGTAACACGTCCATTGAAGATCCTGCGACGGGACAACATTCAAATACAGACTCATTTAACATTTGTTAAAATTCAATATTTTTGGGACCACTGGTGTTGGAAAAGCACCCACAGTGGGCCATCTTGGGGTTCAATGGGGAGCTATTTACAAAGATACATTTTTATACAAATGCGTAAATCTACATGTGCAAATGTAGTCATACACTTTGCAATAACTTTAAAACAATTATATAATGTTATTACAAAGTGTAAAATTACATGTTACCGAGCCCCTCGCTTTACAGGGTTGAGTCTGAAACAATGTCAAATAAATTGATAAAGAAGCAATCATAGTAAATTTATGACCGCATTTTTAGTTCGGCAGATGTGGCAGAGACCTCCATGATAGGATAAGAACTCCCTATGGTACAGTGCAGGGAAATTAATAAAAGTTAATTAAACTTTTTCTAAAAAGTAAAAATGTGTTAATGCTACTTTTTAATTTTAGAAACTTTGAATGGGAAATTTCATTGTTTTGGGACATATTACATTTAAATTATTTTTTAAATATTTTTTAAATAAAAAATTTCTCATAAGGTAACATTTTTATATGTGTTTATTATGTATGAAGGTTACAAAATGTCTTTATATTTCGTTACCATAACATCAAAATAAACATACGAGTTCATTGCGGAGGCCTCTGCTGCCTACTATAGGGAACTGTATAGCGCAGATCCTCTGAGCCACCCGCATTATCTCTGCACTTTTGTGTATGACCTGCCAATGCATCGTCTGCCTCAAGAGGAGCAGGGCTGTTTTAAAGTCCGATGTCACCTGTGATGAGTTGTGTGAAGCCTTGGCACAGATACAGGCGGGTGAGGCGCCAGGGCCTAATGTTTTTCTGGCAGAGTTTTGGTGCTTGGTGGGGTCTCAGATGGGGCCTTTACCAATCGAGATATTCAAGGAGGCCTTGGGAAGGGACGCACTCCCTTTGGATCTTAGAATGGCGGAATTTGTCATAATGCCTAAACCGGGCATTGTGAAGGCTTTCGGCCCTTCTCCCTCTACTATTGTGGCCACCAGTCTCTACTTTCCATCGATTTTAGGAAAGACTTTGACGCAGTAGACTGGGCATGGCTATTCACCTTCTTGCCACGCATGGGGTTCGGTCCCAGATTCATCGGGTATGTGTGTTTACTATACAATGGACTGGTGGCTAGGGTGTGTGTTGGGGGGTGTCGGAGTGACTTCCGGTGACACAGGCATTTGTCAGGGTTGCCCATTGTAGCATTTGCTGCTTGCCCTCCCAATTGTTCCCCTGGTACCCTCAGCGAGGATTGATGTGTTGGTTTGGGGTTTTCAGTGGACCTCTGTAAGTAACAAGATTTTGCTGTATGCGGCCAATGTTCTGTTATTCATAGAAGACCCAGAGTCATCATGCCCCAGGGTGCTTCAAATGCTACAACGTTTTGGAACCTATTCTGAGCTTCACATGAATATCACCAAGTCATCGATATACCCCATAGCTCCTTGTCCTGTGGCTATGCGGTGGGCGTGGGTGATTCCCATATTCTCGGCGGGGTTCAACTACCAAGGCATCTTTGTTATGGACAATGCATTGAGGTCCTATGAAAAAACCTTGTCCCCCAGCTGAATGGTCTGGCATGGGACATTAGGTTCTGGTCCACGAGTCCCTTGTCCATTTTTGGGGAGATCTGTCATTTTCGAAATGTTGCCTTTGCCGCTCCTCCTATTTCAGCTACAGAATCACCCCTTCCCGGTAGCCGGGGACTTCTTTGTGAAGGTGAGGGCTCTGATTAGAACGTTTTTGGAGGAAGGGGGCCTGCCTGGAATAGTTAGTGCTGGGGAAATCTTGTCAGCCAGTCTACCAGGGAGGGATAGCTAACCCTGACATTGTTTTGTACTACTGGGCAGCACATCTGCAGGTGGTCAATGTGTGGTGGTTCCGCAGATTCGATGACCCGGCATACACAGTGGAGATGGGTTGTCAGAACCTTCTGCACCTACTCTACACCAGGGCCGCATTGAGTACTCTTCCAGATGCCATGCACATAGTGCTGGAGGTCTGGACTGTGGCCATGGAGTCCACTGTAGTGGGGCACTCGGCTTTCACAGGTCACGCCCTTAAGCATTTTTTCCACTTGCGACACGATAGGAATTTCTACACTGGGGATGTGACTCACAATGGCATGCTGAAGTTGTTTCAGGATATGCAGGAGATCTACTCCGCTCACAGTTCTTTCGCTATCTACAGCTGCGCCAAGCGCTTATTCCATTTATACAATTGGAGGAGTCTATCCTTATATTCTCCCCCATAGAGGCAAACATTCTGCTTACAGACCTGAAGGCACACAAACTGTCTGAGATTTTTGCACAACCTGCCGGACGCCATTGAGAGGATGAGGAGGGCGTGGGAGGGAGATCTATGTCCACCAGAGGAACATGATTGGGGAGAGGCAGTGGAGGCACCTAGAGAGGCAGTAATGGCCTCTTAATTTAGATTGATACAGCTCAAACTGCTGCTCCATTGTGATTACTTCATTAGAGTTTGGCTGCACCACATGGGCCAGGTGGCTGCGGGGAATTTGCTGTGGTGTAATGACAAACACAGAGACATATGGCATACATTTTGGCACTGCTCTGTGCTCTCTCACTTTTGGAATGGGGTTCTAGGCCGATTGGAAGAGGTGCAGGGCTGGCCTATCCCCAGGGAAACAAAACTCATCCTTCTACATATTTTTGATGACTTGGGTGGAAATTTATATCAGAGGGCAAAGCTGTGGCTTGGATTGATGTTGCCAAAAGAGATATTGTGAGAGCCTGGAAGGCATGAATTATTGCATGCAGTTGGAGCTCCTGATTCACTTAGCAAGGGGATGTCCCCAGAAGCACTATAAAGTATGAAAGGAATGGGCCGAGTTCTGGGGCGTCCTTTTGGAGTCCTGCCTGGACAGACCTTGGTCCACTGTTGGATGTAATTGTGTTGCAGCCATTACAAGTGGAGGAGATGGTGGGAAGTCAGAGTCAATGAGGGGTGCCAACCTCAAATTTCATTATATCAGCCAGCTAGTGGTGGAGCTGGAGAAAGGCAAGTCAGCAATGTACCTGGTTTCCTTATTATTACTTTGTTCCACTATGCATACCCCATCATCTGAGAAGTAAGTATAACAGGAGGGTAGACAAGAGCTGGCATGATGATGGGAGCATCACTTTTATCTCCTCTGCCTCGACTCACTGGCCATATTTCAAGATTCCCATGACGTTTTTCACTGTAAGAGCTTAAGCCGATACAGAAATTGTTCACACCCCACTGACCTACTGAGTAATTGGACCCTGAAAGATAGCCATTTTTCTTTCTCAAAAACAGATCCCCAAAGCAGAGGTTTAAACAAAACAATCAATGGCTTTTTTTCTCCCCGCATGTAGGCGACACGTAGGGACTGGTTTACAAAGGTAAAGGTACACTTTTTTGTAAGTTTACAATTTTTGCAATTCACAAAGGAATTTTATGTAGAAGCTTCATGACTGCGGAGTCCCTGCACATAAAAAGATAGGCACTCATAAAGATGCTATTTTTAAAATTCCTGTGTATTGTAAAAATTATAATCTTATACAAAAGTGTAAGTTTACCTTTGTGAATCCGGCCCTTTGTGCTTTTTCCCACCCAAGAATACCAGGTCAGAAGACTTGCCTTAAAGAGGCAAGTCTTGCAATGCTGTGAGCATGGATTTTCTGTTGTTGACTTAGCATAAGGTGTTTTGAGGGAGTAGGAACCGTGCAGCATTGTACATTGGTTTATAGTAGGCAATCTATGAATTCTACAGAAGAGTACGTTTTTTAAAAAAGTGGCCAGTCTGTCAAATCATTTGTTCCAGAAGGGTCACCTAGCACAAGTACCCACAACTAATTGCAATGTAAATTTCTCAATCAATCAATCAAGAAGCATGTAAAGCGCAACTACTCACCCGTAATGGTCTCAAGGTGCTGGGCACTCCTAAACTTACTATTAAAATGTAGTGAACTCCCAAGCTCTCTTTGAAACTCAGACTGTTGATCCCCAATGGAGATCATACAAGCCTGTGCTATATATATATATACACAGACCAGCTTATCTAATAAACTTCCCCTACATCAACTACATCTCAAGCAGACAAAGAACTCCCATGAGCAACATTTTTCTAGGAGCGGCATTTGTCTATGTCTTGATACCTACATTAACACATATATGATGGATTCTTAAATGCATTTAAAACCTCTTAAGCGCAGAACCAAACTTCCTTAGCTGCTGCTACATCCATACAGAACTCACTCCCCGAAGACCGACAAACTTTACCCACCCTCCTTCTGCTCAGGTCGAAAAAAATAAATCACCTCTTCTAATTTCATATGAAAGATCAGATTGCTAAGTAAACCCAGAGCTCTTTCCTCATTTGCTACGGCATTGTGGTGCCATAATATTGTTGCCTAAATATCCTCTGACAAAAACACAGTCTACTAAATATTGTTTACAAAACTATTGCCACATTGGAATCAATAATAGAAGATATGTGCTCATCCACTGGAGCCCTATATTTGTAAATGATATTTAGGCCATGATCTTCAAGTTATGCAATATTTTTATAGATATTCTAACATGCGACTGTGACTGCTCTACTAAGTTTGTCATTATTTTTTCTGTGATCGTATTTACGAATTATTACTGTAAGGAATACTAAATTCCTTAGTGCAGATGAGTTATACAAAAATGTTCAATAGTAAATAAATACCCTCAGTTAAAAAAAAAACCTGTGACCTCGCTGTTTGGCAGATAAGTAAAACTATGGACTATGGACAGGACTATACCAGTGATTTGCCCTGGATCAAACAATTAAGTGGAGATGTCAAAAATAGAATTAGGTTTAAATAAATAACTATGGGCCTGCTTCAGAAAAGTAAACTTACACATTTGTGTAAGTTTATGCTTTTTAAATATTCACAAAACTGCAATTTAATAGTATGTTTACGAGTGCAGAGACTATGCAGTCGGGGCAGAAAGCTCCACACATAAAAAGATAAGTCTATCCCATCTTTTTATGTGCAGAGTTCTCTGCCCTGACTGTGAGTCTCCGCACTCGTAAACTTATTATTTAAATGCACTTTTATAAATACTGAAAAAGCATAAACATAAACAAATTTGTACGGTTACCTTTCTGAATCAGACCTTTTTAGTGCCTAATTATGAGTCTGGCGGTCCAGGAGGCATCAATATGCTTAGCGAAACCACTGCGGTCCCACCAAGCATATTATGAGTGTCCTCTCCGCCATGGTTTTCATTAAGTTTCCTCCTCCATGAAAGCCCTGGTAGAGAGGTGCAGTGCAGAAACAGTTTTTGGCATTCCCATTGTGGTGTCCATTTTCAAGGCACCGCTGTGTGAACGTAAAAAAAAAGGCCGCCAGACAGAATTTACGCTTCTATTCTGGCGGGCGGCCCAAACACTGGTTTGGCAGTGTAGCAGTGGACCCGGCGCACCACAGTCAAACTCGTAATCAGGTCCAAGTCACCAATGAGAGTAATTAATCCCTCCACATCCTATGCTGCCCTAAAATAGCCTTCCCTAAGCTCTCTCATTCCTCTAGTCTCTAAACCCATTCCACAGTCTCTCCTAAACAGCTTGCAAGTTTAACATCTTACTGTGTTTTCCACTTCCCTGTATTCACTTTGCCCTGCAACATGTGTGCCTGGGAATTCAGGCACCACATGAAATGTGATATTTAACAGTAGCTATCTGGTTGCAATCAGATAAGGGTGCTTTAGTATGTGTCTATCAGCTCCTCCTGTATGTAGGTATGACATGAAGCAGGGTGAGTGAGACCTGTTGTATAATCTTTTCCACAGCTGTTAGGCTCTGCTTTTGGGCTGCTAACGGTGATGGAGTTGTGTTCGCTTAGCTCAATAGGAACATGTTAGGTAGACCCATCGAGTCATACATAATTGAGATCTTTCTTGGTCTTGTGCAGGATATCATGTAAAAACAAAATTATGTGTGCATAGGTACAATACGCATAATATATTTAGTTAGGCAGAAATGATATGCAAAAAGTACAGAAACACCTCTTATGAAGTTGGGATCCTAGGATCGCTCAGTGAGTTGAAAGCAACTGCAGGGATTAGCTTGCGTTGTTAAAGCATACAAGATTTTTATATAAATTCTGAAAAGTCTGGTTGTTGACGTCATATGGTCACACTTTAAATAATCACGTTGTCCTCAAGGTTTAAAGTTTTTTTTTACTTTATTCAAAAAGAGTTATCTGAAAATATTGTATATTTCTTTTTGAATAAAGTAAAAAAACATTTCAACCTTGAGGACCACATGATTTCAAGTATCACCATATGACCATAACAATCAGACTTCCCGAATTTTAAAATTCCAAAGTGGCAGATGGAGAGACACGACTTGTTAGACATTTTTGGCAATCAGACTACGCACTACTCTTTTTCTTATCAGGTTATTAATGTAATCCACTTAACAGAGGATCAAATCTTTCAGGACAGATTTTGCCTTTGACCCTTACTAGCCTATTACAATGGGTAGCATTTAATAAAACCCATAAGTCAACTTCTGGGTGGTTACTTGCTTACTTGATCTGTGCCAATGCCATCAAACATAAGCAACTGTGTTCATTATGCGGCATATTTACAAGGGGATATATTCTCCATAATAAGCCACAATTTGGATCAGTTTACCAGGTAAAAGGCACAGGAGAGTTCCATAAAGGCTAGATGTAAAGTCCCTCCCTTGGTTTTGATTTATTTGACAGTTAGTAAATAAAGAATAATTCCCTGCTCAGCTGTGCCTATCCCTGGTTGGAACTCAAACTGAACCTCTGATATGATGTTATGTTCTACCTCCCACTGATCCAGACATGATAATAGGACTCTTAGTTGTAGAATCCAATAAGATAATTGGACGGTAGCTGCTGGGTTGGTACCCATCAACTTAAAAAAAACAAAAAACGCTATAATCCCAGGTAGCTGGGATGTGGCGTCCACAACTCCTATCAAAACATTTTTAATGAGCAGGATCATCTATCGATGGTGACACCATCGTGACCAGGGTTCTACTCAAAGGGTCTCCATTTAATTGCTATAATTACCTCATTGACAGAACTGGAGCTGTGAAATATCGACAGGAGAGTTTACATCAAAGAAACAACAATGCTTTTCAAGCAAATCAGAAAAGAAGAGTTTAGAGTAATGTCTTACCAATACCCATAGTTAGAGCCTTAACCTTCAGAGCAGAGGAGTAAAAAAAAAGGTGACTTACTAATTCCCAAAACTTTGAGATGCCTTTAGCTTTCCTGGCCCCCAGAAGTTAGTTCAACGCCTGCACTCTTATTTCGGCTATTCATTCAGTAAGAATTATTTTGTACTCCCTTCATGCCTTTTTAAACCCTATTACAGTTCTGACGCCGGAGTGCAATGCCTCTTTAGGAATCCTGTGTGCCACAGAGAAGGCTAAACAAATCCATCTGTGTGGGGGTTCATAGTTTGTGTTGATTTGGCAGTTAACACAGAGGAAACTGAAAGGCAAATAGAGACAAAATCTTCCAAAATTGAATCAAAGTTAGCCCCAAAATCTACATAAGGTAGAAAAAACTGTGTGATTGTGTGCAATTTAATTTTTATTGAATTTATTTAAAGAGTTTTGCATAGCACGAACAAGACCACAAGGGGTATCTAAGCACTTTACAGAAGTGTAGTTGCAAGGGAAGAAATAACGATAGTAGCAGAGGCCAGACCAGAAAAGGAGAACATTGGTAACAACAAACATTTCAATAGAGGAAAGAGTAAGAAAGCATATCCTAGGGTAAGACTAAAGGTCTAACCAGTGATTTCTTCAGCAGATCCCTTTGACTTTCTTAAAAAGGGAGCAATGGTTAATGTAACAATCGAACAGGACAGGGGCAAAACCGATAATAATCTTAGCAATTCATTTGAGACAATATTACAGTGAGTCCTAAGGTGGGCTAATGGGCTAGCCCAGAAATGTCTTCATCAGAATCTGTTTGATTTCCCTTTTGAAGGAAGCTGTGGAATTATTCAGTCTTATTTCAGGTGGTGAAGAGTTCCAAGTTCTATGTGCAATGCCTGAGAAAGCTTTATGGTACGTTTTCTTTTTATGGAATTTCTGTGGTGTAAATAGTAAGGTGCTGGAGCCCTTAGAGAGCCTCCTGAGAGCTCACATTTGTGTGCAAGATACAGTGGGGTGTTGAAGTAAAGAGCTTTGTGGGTCAGGCAAGCAATTTTTAATTGCATCCTTGCTTCATACCGGAGCCAATAAAAACGTTTAACTCAGGCAAGATATGATGATAACGTTTGGAGCCTATAATAAGCCTTGCAGCGGAATTGAGAGAGGCCATAAGTGGAGCCATCTTCGGTTTTGAAAGTCCACAAATGGTTGCACTAACATAATCCAGTTTGGAGGTCACTAATGCTTGCACCGCGGTCTTCAGGTCGTTGAGGGGAAGGGACGATTTTATTTTCCTTAGGATGCTTAAATGGAAGTTTGCTCCTGTGATGAGAACACTAATGTGATTCTGCATGTTCAGATGTTTATCCAGTATTATTCTGAGTGAACGCGTAGAATCAATCATGTTTGGAGTGTAGTTGAGGGCTGTCAGTTGGTGCATCCATTTTGCAATGACTGGGGATTGTTTGTCAGGGGCGATGAGGAGGATTTCGGTTTTGAGAGCATTCAATTTCAGATGATTGAGTGTCAAACAACTTTGTTTTTCCTGAAGTACTGAGTTGAGAGACCTGATATCCTCTGGGGAGGAGATTTTCAAGTACAGTTGTGTGTCATCAGCATACGTGTGATAATGGATGTTGGACTATTTCAGGATTTCTGTTAGAGGCTCCATGAACAGGTGAAATCAATTCAATTATTACAAATATAAACTCTTGGTGTCAACTTTGTCCCATTTTACTATTACTCCCTTATTTGCTGTGTACCTAATTGGCCCAGCATTTTTTGAATTACCTTGCTTCCTTACATTTATATTCTGGGCGAAGACAAGAGGGTTATGGGCACTAATACAGTTGCTTTTGACTGGAAAACCACAAAGCAGGGCATGGAGTTCAGTGGAGACTATTGTAAAGTTACTGATACGTCCATTTCCATTACCAATAAAAGTTGTAATACGTGGAGTCTCCCCGAGGCCTATATCAGTGGCAAGTAATGAGTAATATTTTTAAATGAAACTATTTAACACTTCGCTACAGGACAAGTGTCTAAAATGAGTCATATTATCTAGGCTTAAGTCCACAAAGCCACAAACTGACGTGCCACGATGATCACAAGTTGGGATATTGAAATCTCCATCCCAATTGAAGAAAATGGAATTCGGAACTCAAATAGAAATTCTCTAAGAAAACACTGAATTATTCAGTTGCATCACAAGATCTCTGGTTAAAAATATTGTAGTCGACATTTTTGAGTAAAATTTCAAAAAGACCCACCAAAAGGTAAAATAATCCACAGTGCTTAATTTTTGCAAAAATAATAAGTGCTAGGTATCTTGTCCAGAGGCCACTGCAGCTTGTACCACACAGTACCACTGCTATGCTGGCAATGATACTAACAACACAACTACCAACCATCACATTTATGCAAGTGTGACAATTCAGCCTATTCCAGGCCCCTAAAGCTATAACAATGGCTTGGGCAGCAGGTAATAGTCATTTCTAATGTATATTGAATTGATAATTAACCGTTGTTGTGGTCATCTCTAAATAAGACAGAGAGCGCCACCTTGTGCCAGACTGTCACAAGCACCAGTGTTGACAATTAAGTGCTGGCACTGAGCACCAAAAACCACGGGCTCAAATTAAGCACTGATAATATGTCTAAAAAGAAGATAAACTTCGAATGGGTTCTGCCTGAATGGGGAGGAGTTTGATAGAAATAAGTATAGCAAGACCTACCTCCTCCCTGTCTGATGGAGAGTCTATGGCTGGTTGGCAGGAAGAGGAAAAGTCCATCATAAACAATTGATCAGCTATCCATGTTTTTTGAGAAAAGATAATTTCATAGTTGTTAATAAACAACACCCGATCTGTATTAGACAGTTTTGATCGGGCACCTGCTATGTTTCATATAATTTACTTCAAGACCCCAGTATTTGTGAAATCATTGTCATTTAGTATAACTTCTTGATAAAGTAGGTGGAACAATGAGTAAAACTTGCTCGGCTGAAGAAATTGATGACATTTAATTGGTGATAATTTAATACATGTCCAAGTTGAAAAAGTAAATGTCTGACAATGTAAGGATTCTTAAAATTAATGATAACAAAGTTCCCTTTATTTTTTTTGTGTTGTGAACCCACCCACCCACCCAACCGTACGTGCAGAAAGAACTTCATTAGAATTTAAATTACCCACCACCATGAGGAAATCTTCAACCAAAAACTTATGATTTACAATAACATGGGCATTTCTAGGAAATTGCAGAGACTGACCTGCACAGTTCCCTACCCTTTCTTTTCCCATGGTGTATTGTAAAGACACCTACCTCCTCCAGAAACGGATCATCGGAGTCAAAATGGAAGGCAAAGAAGTAGGGCCCAACCCAGACTCCTTGGGACTCGGATGGGCATGGACAGGCCTGCTCTTTGTCCTGGCCTTCACTTAGGCACATTTGTGTGCCCTTGAATGGCACCCAAACAGGAAGTCCAGGTACAGATAAATCATACAAGATTGTGGGAAATGAAGTCCTTTGTCCCCAAGAATGCAGTTGTGCATCCTGCGCTGTGGTGGCCTCTACCCCTTATATGGCGCCCAAACAGGAAGTCTAACCTCCAGGCACAGATAAAACCCCACAGAATTGTGGGAAATTAAGTCCTTTGCTACCAAGAATGTAGTTGTGCATGCAGCACTGTGGAGGCTTTGACACCTTTTGTGGACTCCAAACACGGAAGTCCTGCTTCCAGGCACAGATGAAACCCCATAGAATTGTGCGTAGTGAATGCATTTGCCACCAAGAATGTAGTTGTACAGCCCTTTTTCCAACAGACTTCTTCTAGTGTTCCAGGCTTATTGAGTTCAACAATTCATTGCTTCACTCTATAATTAATGACTAGTATACAGAAGAAACAGAAAATATTTCCAAAGTATATTAACCTCAAAAAACCATAGGAAATGTGTCTTTATACCCTTTCTTTAAACGTGAGGCCAAACTCTATCTGACTTCCGAAAAAGGTGTGATACAAAAGCGATATGTTTGCCTTTCCTTAAATCATAGTAACATTCTATACATTAGAATTGTACTCATTTGCAATTATTGAACAGAAAATGCCCCTTTGCATTTGGCTGAGAAAGCCAAAAGGTTGGTCACACATTGTCAGATTCTCAGCTTTCCTTTCAGAAGCATCACAAATACCTCCTGCACAACTATTAAACTACAAGCCCTCCAAATCTATTTCTGCAACAATGGTTTTAGTGTTCACATTTCAGAAAGTCTTTTTGAATGAAAACCATACGACCTGTAAATTTGCAATGGATGACATGTTCTACTCCCCTTGCCCTTTCACTCAACACTATGGGGCCCTGAGGTACATGAGTATTCATCTCTGCAGCCCTCTAATACAGAAACATGGCCCCTAACTATTACCAATTGCTAGATGGGCCGTATTAATTTACACCAGTTGCAAAATCTCATGTGGTAGAGGATGGTAAATCGGCATGTTCCTGTCCACATACAATCAGTAAGAGTGCCCCCTTAATATTGATCAATAGCAAGAATATAAAAATATATGTTACCTTAGCTCATCTAGTCATGATGTCAGAGCTGTTGCCCGTCGACCATCCAGGACTGCACTCCACTCCCTTACCCACTGCATCAGCTCTCTTTCTGTTCTTCCTCTTGGCCTCTGTGCCAGCCTGTGTCTCTTTCAAATCTGCATTTCATAGATTAGTTTCTAGTCTTTAACTGCACTGTGTCATCTGATGTGTATTTGACTGTGCTATGATCTGAGTTTGTGGCTGTTAGGTTGAAGAGTCCAACCCAACCCTGCCCCACATTGTTGTGTCTCTAGCCATTCAAAGATGCCCATCTTTAATGTTGAGTTAACTTGTTGCTCTTGTTTGAGATTTGGATGCCTGGTGATGTTCTGGTATAAAAATATCCTTGCTCTGATCACCCTGCTAATTGGTGTGATTCCAGACTACCAATAACAGATCTACACTCCAGTTGCAGCAGATCCAAGTCCAGGTAACACCAAATTATAGTCTATGTAACCGGCGAGCCCTGCACACGCAAACTCAAGTTTAGCAATCATAGTAGTGCATTTAGATACATGGATGTACAAAAGAGAATTGGTTTAAGACTGTACTTGACACATAAGCCAGTGACTTATATCACAGAGAAGCACAGACTCTTCAACCATAGATTTGTTTGACTAAAGCAATAAAACTAAAAGAATAGAGCAATTGGACCCACAATAGAACTGCAAACTACTCATGGGCTCGTGATGACCGGCTACCAGAAAAGAAACAGATTAGACTTGTGGGAGCTTGAAGAAAGGTTTCTACAAAGAAAGACAGATAAAAGTACTAAAACCAAGTGTGCTGGAGTATGCATGCATTGTACTGCTTATTTGTTTATTGTGCTCCAATACTACATTGTTCTCACTGTCACTGGTGTCTGAAATACAGAAGGGGCTTCTTCTCAGTCTTGGGTCCACTTGCTCCATTGGACGGTCAATCATCCAAATGTGATCTATTGTGATCTGTTACTGAGTCACCAGACAATCAGTAACAGGCTAATGAACAGATTTTATAGTCACCTAGATCTAATCCCCTCTTCAAACTTTGTGAATGGTTTGCCACCTGAGTTTGACTTGCTGTACCAAGATAAGGACTGCAAGTGGTAGCATTCTTCAATATACAAATATATGAAATGCATTGTTTAAATGAAAAGTATGCATCTCCTAGCTCCTAAAGCTGAGGCTGTTTCATGTTTGGTTTCATTACATTATAACTGTCATTTCATTTGTGATGACAATATAAATGTAACATAATTTTTAAATCTAACGAAATACTAACTAACTGAAACACATGCATACCTATGACATGAGCAGTAGTTAATGCCCAAAACCTGCAACATAACTATTACGGGATTGTAAGGTAGGATTAAAAATGTATTTATTGTCTGTGTATGCATCTAGAAATATTTATGAATTCATAGAGAATGCATGTGAATTCACTCATTTACAAATTTAATCGATGAAAACATTAAAATCATGAGGTCACCACTGAAGATATATCATGCAGACATTTTGCAGAAATCTGATAGTCTAGTGCCTAGAGTTTACATGCATTGTTTATTTCCCCAGACCATCAAATAAAAGGAAACCTTGCACTATTGCATATTTCTTAAGGCTTACACCCTATGAAATTTAAAGATTCACTTACCTATACCTTGCAGTTCACCATAGTTACAGTATGTCTACATGTTGAATAAAATATGTGATTTCATTTACACAGGTTTACAGAGAAGTAGCCATCCTGTGATATCTAAATAGCCAAGCATTAGCTCAGATGAGGTACCTAAAACAATATCTCGGAGAGATGTAGGCAAGATATTTAGCACCCATTAACACACAGACAAGAGATCCCTAAAGGAGATGAGGGCTTTAGTTGCACTATGCATAGTGATTTAGGGGAGTCCTTTAGCTAAAGGATCACCCTCTCTGATACTTTCATGGTTCAGTGGTAAACCTGCTCTGGAATCATGTCAGCCACATGCCTTGGGAAATAGCTGGATTTCTCCTCTCCAGGATCTTCTCACTCTAGGGCGTGTAAAAGTTACTGCATGTTAGAGGATTTTCAAACAAATAGATTTTTACCAATTGGAATTTTTGCAGAACACAATATTTGACAGGGCTTAAAGTTATTGAATAAAATCACAGATGCAAAAAGAAGTACTTTTCACATGAAGTAAAGTTATCTGACTATACCTCGTCATTCTGTTCTATTGTGACATTTTTGTCTGCAGTCCTATGTCCAGCTGGAGCGTTGAGCACTTTATGATGGATAGTAAATTTTCTGTATGGGTCACCAGAATCCATTTTCTGAAAAATAGTAAGGGTATAAGACTTAGAGAAAGCGTTAAAGCTTCCAGAATACCATCAATAGTTGAATTCTATCTTAAAATGTGTGCACAATCTAATTCTCTCAGAGGATGGTGGATGACATGGTCAGTATGGCAGAACTACATTGTACTGCACAGTTTAACACAATGACTAGGACTGTAAGGCCAAGCAAGTCCTATAAAGGTCATCTATTGCTGTGCAGTGTACCCAGCTCAAGATATGTCTAGTTGGTTCTTGGCAAGAGAAATATAGTTCCATATTGAAATATTACCAACATTTAGCTGTCTGAATTACATTTATGAAACAAAAATATAAATAATGAAATGGTCTGTAGGTCAGTGAATGCCTATGAGCTTAATGTTTTCAATAATTGTTTTGAGGACAGTGTTTCTATGAAAAGCCATTGGCATGGAAATATGTAAGAAAATGTTAGTAAAATGATAATAATTGTGGCAAGTTGTGAGCGAAAGAACAGGTATCATGGTGAAGAGTTATTCTTTGCAAAATAGTTAATACATCGCTGAAAAGCAGCACAGAAAAATATAATCAAGAGATCAACTATTCTATGGTTATGGTTAGAATGGAATCCCCAGATCAAAAAGAATCAGTTTAGTTATTTACTAGCCTATAGATGTGTTCAAATTCATTTAAATCCAGAATATCCCCCCAGTCTAATAACCTTGCAGATTATAGGTAGATTTTCCTTCATGTGTGAGATGTGCAGTACAACATCAGGTGTTTACATCGACACAATCCAGTGCCTTCTTCTATTAACCAGGCCTGTCGTAACTGGCACCAAAGGTGGTTGTGAATAAATGTGAGAGAGGATCGATTTTGGCATATTTATGATGGCGCACAGGGAAAATGCTGTGCTTGTGAATAGAAGGCTGTGAGAAAGCCGTGGAAACCATTTTGAAGGCCATAACTAAAAGGAAGAGCCGCTGGTAGAACTGTAGCTTCTATCATGTTTCTTTAACTGAAACTTTTTCTCTCTTAGGTGAACCTACTATACAGTGTATCAATTTGAGACAGTCCTGGACTGAGGGAGCTCCATTTTTTTGTCATCTGTGAAGGGAACCCTTCCCCTTGGGGCATCATAATTTTAGAACAACAAAATAAATGCATACTTTTATAATATATACATGAAAGTGTAGAGTACAGATTTTTTTTTCACACTTCTGACACGCACCCTCCTTTGAGCATGATACACTTTGAGCACAAATGCAAGCGGCTCTATGGCAAGGGTAAAAAGTAAGGGTATCAATGGGCAAGCCTGTCTCACGCCACAAGCATGTCTCCTTTCTGGAATCACCCAATTTACACATACCTTGGTCACTGGTGGTTGATAGAGCAATTGGATACGTTTCAGGAAGATCTCTCCCAAACCCAACATTTTAGGAGTACTACAGATAAAAATCCTCATTCTAGGGAATCAGATGTGTTTTACTTAACTAGAAAAAGCACCACTGCCGGCAGATCAGGATCAATGTGGTATATTAGAGCCATAAGGGTGTTCATATTTTAATGTGTAGATCATACACAGATGAATCCTGACATGCCGGGTACGACCAGTCTGGACATTACAGGCTTCCATCTACTTGCTAATATTTGTGATAATATTTTGCTTTCTACATTTAATAGTGCTAACGGTATGGAAATTGGGTTGTTGGTTGACTGGGAAATGAACCCTGGTCATGCAATAACCACAATCCTAGTCAGGGTAAGAGGTAGGCAAACCCTAAATTAACCTGTGCTCACCCTCTGGTTGCTTGGCACAGGACAGTTAGGCTTAAGTTGCGAGGCAATGTGTAAAGTATGTGTGCAACACTTCAAACTGTAAAACAGTGCAACACCACACAAAAAGATCTAACCACAGGTTTAGAAAAATAGTGTAAAATGTATTAAATAAAACAAGTCCAAAATGACAAAAATCCAATTTGTAGAACTAGAGGTATTGAATTTCAAAGATTATAGTGAAAATTAGCCCCAAACATCACAAAGGGTTATGCATGGATATCTGGTCGCACAGGACTAGGACAAAGCCACAAGTTCAGGCTGACCGCTATGAAGTGTGGTCCGGCTACAGGGACCCAGTTAGGCCCACTGAATAATTTTCCTTAAACCCTGGTTGCAAAGCATTGCATGGATCCGCATTGAAGATGCGCTGAGCAGCATAGGCGATGCTTCGGATCTGGGTTGTGATGAGGCTGTGGTGTGAGGTCCTGATGTGTTGACTTCAAGGATCCTGTCAGCGGGGCTTGCGATGCAAAGTCCAGTCTCGAGGATGCGAGGCACAGCAGAGGCGATGCGTCGATTATGGTGAGTGGTGAAGCTGCGATGCAGAGTTTTGTCGTCGTTGTTGAGGCTGCCGTTTGACGAGGTATGCAAGGAGCTTGCTCCAAGAAAAGCATCACAGAGTGGTGGTCCTGCTCGGGGATGCATCGCTCAGCAGAGAAGCTGCATCAGTTCTGCAGGCAAGCACCTTAGGTCCACTTCAAAGGGCCCAGGACTGGGGTGATACCACTTTGCAGGGTAGACTCACAGATGGCAGAGTCCAGGTGCAGGGGTTAGAAGTCCTTTATGTCCCTGAGACCTCAGATCATGAGGCCAGTCTACTATGCCTTCGAGTCACTCTCAGTTCTAGGGTCATGTGATGGAGGTCCAGTCCTTCTCACCCATGCAGGAGTGCAGCAGGTCATTAGGCCAGCACAGCAAAGCAGGAGTCCAGCAAGGCAGCAGTCCAGCAGAGTGGCAATCTTTCAGCAGCACAGCAGTCCTTCTTCCTGGCAGAATATCCAACGGTCCAGAGGTGTAGTCAAGCGGTGGTATCTGAGGTCCAGTACGTATACCCAGTGGAGCCTTTGAAGTTGGGCAGACTTCAAAGAGATGCCTTTAAAGCGCACAGAGGTCCTCCTTTGCTGCCCTTGCTCCAGACTCACTTTAGAGGGGTATGCAGCCCTTCTTTGGGGTTAGGATACAGTCTATTTAGGTGTAAGTGAGGCTGGGTCAGGCTGTTCCCTCCTATCTTGGCAGGATGGCCCATCAAGTCACACCTAAGCTTCCATTGTGTGTGGTTGTCTAGGGAAAAATGCAAAGCGCAGCTGTCACCCACCACAGATATGTGATCTCAGACAGGCAGCAGGCACCAAATTCTTAAGGTAAGTGGTATTTTCAGAATTGCATTTTAAAATACAACTTCACCATAAGTTTAGATTTTAAATTGTGATCTCAGAGACACCAAACTTGAATCAGTTACATCTTCCCATTTGCAAATTACTGTTATAAAATGTACTAAGGTAATCCCATATGTTATTCTATTGCAGTAGTGAAAAATGACTTTGAGAGTTTTTCACCACCAGGGCATGTAAAACTTACAAGTACATGTGCTGCCTTTTAAATACGTTGTACCTTGCCCTCAGTTGTCCAGGGCCTACCTTGGGGGCATCTTATATGTATAAAAAGGGAAGGTTTGGGCCTGGCAAACGGTTTATTTTGTCAGGTCCACATGTCAGTGTGAACTGCACAGCACACACAGGCTCTTCAATGGCATCCCTGACACATGGTTAAAATCCTACTTAAGTGGTTGTCACAATAAGTGCTGCAGGCCCACTAGTAGCAATTCATGTATAGGCTCTGGGCACATGTAGTGCACTGTACTATGGACTTCTAAGTAAATGAAATATGCCAATTGGGTATGAGCCAATGTTACCATGTTTAGAGGAAAGAGCACATGCATATTAGCACTGGTTAGCACATGCATTTTAGCACTGGTTAGCAGTGGTAAAGTGCCTAGAGCCCTAAGCCCAATAAAAATCAATTCATCCACTGTAGGAGGAGAAAGGCAACAGTTTTGAGGCGACTCTGCAAAAAGGGCCATTTTCTAACACGGTCTACAGGAGATGCACTGCCCATCAAATTTTATTGGTTTGAATAAGGGTATTAAAAGAAATTCCTTCATTGTGGGGGGATGAAAGGGGGTAGTATTCCTTTGTGAGAGACACCTCATAAACCACCAATAAATGTAAAGCAACAAAGTCAGCATATTAATTTTAGAGCTGAGTATTTAGTCGTTCTACCTAAACGACTAAAGAGAGAGTCAGGGGCAGCCTATGGCAAACCAACTGTCCCAAAGTATCATACACCAAACACAAAAGAAGTTGATTGCCTATACCAATAAAAAGAGCAAGGAAACCTTGGTTAGAAATAGAGATTCCAAAGCTGTAAGTCACATGTAGTCTAAAGAGAGGCCATCCTTAAATAAAGAGGATGCCTCACACACAATATTGTGTCATGCTTCATCATAGGCATCCTCTCCCACCCTGGTAAGATGGTGCTACTAGGGCGTACTCGACTTGGCGAGAGGAGGGAGTTCTTACATAAAACTTACAGGACAAAATCGGGATCCAGTTCAATTAAAAATACCTTCAGGTTCCTCAGTTGTCACCTTTTTTAGTGCGGACCTGAGGTACGTTAAAAGCAATAGTGATGGCAGAACCTAAAGAGCATAATGTCTCTTAGTCCATCATTCATTAAGCCAACATGTTTCTGTCCACACACAGAGCCATAGAGATCTGGTGCATTTGTCAGGGCTGTCTGAAGCGGTATCGGGTGTCCCAAATATCTCATAATACTACAGTGGGGGAGTACACCTAAGGTGCTCCCAAGTGAATCCTACCTGGGTTACTCTTATACACACATCATCAAGCACCCTAGACTGTAGGGGATACCAGAGGCTTGGTCAGAGGAGGGGTGGTGGCCTTCATAGTCACACATTCGTCAGAAGGCAAGGCACCCTGGTGCACCTAAGTTTGTCCGCTCTCTGCTGGTTCTATACCTGGAACTTATCCACTAGCCAATTATTTAATGACTGTCTGACTTCCTCTTCCGAGAGGGTTACGTTTAGTGGCTTCCCATTCTGATCATTTATCCATTCCAATTTGTCCCTCTCCATATCCCCTTAAACATGTATGGTTGGCTATAAACATCCATTAATGGTTGAAGTATAGCAGTCGACTCAAACTGGCAACTACCACCTGCATCCATTTTATGCATTACCGTGGTTGTGTTCCTTCACCCACAGAGTAATTAAGCTAGACCTCATCGTGGTGTAGTATCGTTACCATAATGTTGAGACTGAGTTTGTCTATTAATACATCATAGATTCCTCTGCCGGTAAACTCAATCATTTTCTACACCTGTCAATTTTCATCAGGGTGCATGGCTCCAACACTGCTTAGTATTTGATACTCACAGATAGGAAGACGCATTTAGTGTTCTATGCACTTTAGAGGCTTATAATTTACTATCATTCGCAGTTTCTAATATTACAGAAGCTTCTAGTCAGTCTGTGCACCTTTAAATCTCTCATGTTTCTCTCTTTCTTGATTTCAGTTATCATAGCTTCATAGGGTCTCCTTCAGCACTGCCCTGGAACTTCTTCACATGTCTGCAGATTTGCTCTTCAGATGCTACTTGTGAATTAAGTTATTCCGTCCAGTTCACCTATTTCATGGACGTTAAGACAGGAGCGGGCAACTTTCCACTGCAACCGTGGTCTCCTCATTGGCCAGAGAGGCCTAGGAGTGGAGCATCACATCTGGCATATGTCTATTCATCTCCATCTGTCACCATACAGCCCACAACCAGAACTAGAGCACTGCGCTCAGCAATGTGGGCGATTGAGAGCCAGGTGGGGGAATGCAAGTCTGACTCTCTCCCGGGCCTTTGCCTCTTGGGTCACCACAATCAGAGATCAGAAACTGTTGTTATGTCCTGTGCTCAGTGTCTTGGGGGCCCAGAAGCCGCAGGAATGATTTAAACATAGTCTGGAGATCACGTCTCCATCTTAAATTGTTTGACTACTTCCTCAGAATTTGGGATTGTCACTCGTCGCAGCATCAGGGCTTTGCCCCCATATCCCCATCCTCCTGCACATCATCATTCTCACATCTTAGAAGCTTTACTGTCCCCGCCTGTCAGGTCCAGAGTGTGCCTCTATGGTTGTCTGTTTCCAATTCCTATGATATGCATAGGTAATTCCAGGAGTAATCAGCTGTTGTAGAAATTTACTGGTCTAGAGGGAGCAATTAGATCTATGGATTCTGTCATATTTTAGACAAAGCAGGCAGACCCTCTTAAATATGGCAATTTTAAAGATTTGGTATATGTGTTACTGGCCTCAAATATGAGGTATGAAACAAGTGTGCTACCTTGAACGCCTTTATATAAAGGTGGGAAACAGCCTTTCAAATATGACATTTACCACGCGATGCCTTTACCACGCATCCTTTACCACGCAATTTGCTTATCACACACTCCCTAACCCACGCAGGTCTTTAAAACGCATAGGCCTTTGCTATATATATATATATATATATATATATATATATATATATATATATGAGAACACAACAGAAGCCCATTTCTGAGGACAAAGCGCTTTATTCCAGGCAAATGCAGCACAAATTCTTCCAAACGTCCAACTAGTTTCGGCATTTGCCTTGATCACGGACTGGGAAGCTGGAAACCAAGTGCGTACGTGCCTGCATTTTATAGGTGTATTTAAAGTCACATGACTGTAAAGCATACAACTTCCAGAATGCCACGGGGGATACAGGTAAGTGCTGACATTTAAAGAATAGTTCTCATAATTCTGGCAATCGTTAATCCTTTGCTCATGGCAGCCATCCCGTGCATTACACATTAAATAAGACCAAGTGGAATACAGTCACGGCAGTTTGTATGCCAGAAATGCTGAATATACAAATGTCCCGGTGGCATTCTGGAAGTTGTATGCTTTACAGTCATGTGACTTTAAATACACCTATAAAATGCAGGCACGTACGCACTTGGTTTCCCGCTTCCCAGTCCGTGATCAAGGCAAATGCCGAAACTAGTTGGACGTTTGGAAGAATTTGTGCTGCATTTGCCTGGAATAAAGCGCTTTGTCCTCAGAAATGGGCCTCTGTTGTGTTCTCATGTTGTTGAAGTGACGGGCTTCTCCGTGCCCGCCTGTGAGAGGCCGCCCTGAAGGGTCGGGGGCTCCTTTCTCGGAGGTGTTGCTGTGGATATATATATATATATATATACATTTTCCACTTAAAAAAACACAGGTTTCAAGGACGTTATAGTTAGTCTGACATTCCACTCGTACAAAACCATCATATATAAATATATCACATTCTTAAACTTTTTAGAAACACTCACAAACACTGGATGATGTCATCAGTGATGCCTTTCGAGATGTCATCAGTGATGTCACTGACCATGTCATTAGTGATGTAATATGTGACGTCAGCAGCAGTGCATTGTGGGGTGTGGGTTATAGTTAGATCAGCTAACTATAACAGCTGAATTGCTCTGGTTTTGTACGAGTGAAATGTCAGATTAACTATAACGTTCCAGAATTCTGTGTTTTTTTCTGTGAATTTTATCTCTATGTATTCAATCTCCTCTCACTCTTACAAGGAAGGAATCAGCACTCAGGTTGTAGTTTGGAAGTATTTATTCTGCAAAGGACGTGATCCATGCATTTCGGCCCATCCGAACCTTGGTAACGATACAAGACGTCATTGCAGCTTCCTTATTTAAATGTACAAATGCCTCCAGTTGCCAACGTTAACAAAGGACTACATATTGCATTAATCCAAAAAGCTGGCAGCTATATTGGCCTGATCACAATGCAAACATTCAGGAATTCATACAATAAAGAAAAGATGATTGCAAACATCAACATAAACAATGGACTACACATTACTTTGAAGTGAAAGGTTATTGGCCATATTGATCTGGGCATGTTGAGTATTATAATGGTTCTTACACAAAAGTAAATAAAATATAGGGGTGTTAATATACAAACACTATCCCTAAATAAAGTTCTAGCGATTATAGTTCCATTTTTTATTCACAGCTCGTTTGAGATGTCATGAGTGATGTCCTGAGTAATGTCACTGAGCATGTCATGAATGATGTAATGTCTGAGGTCATAGGCAGTACATTGCGGGGGCATAAGTTATAATAATAATAATAATAATAATAAAGGAGCTTGTAAAGCGCATGGTGACGCCATCTCGGCGTGTCCCCGCGCTGTGGAGAAAAGTCAGAGCCAAGAGATGGCAGTTTAAGAAGAAAACAGAAAGGTTTTTAAAAGTTTCCTAAATAAGGGCTCTGAATCCGCTTGCCTGATATTCATGGGGAGAGAGTTCCATTCTTTGGCAGCCACAACACGAAAAGAACATCCGCCCATTCTGGCTTTCTTGACGCGGGGAATTTTAAGCAATCCAGTTCCCCCAGAGCGGAGAATTCTATTAGGCTCGTATGGAATAGCCAGATCTGTCATATAAAGGGGAGCTTTGTGTGAGATAATCCTATAGCACATTAAAAGAGCTTTAAATAGGACTCTCTTTTTTATGGGGAGCCAGTGCAGAGTGGCTAGGGCTGGCATAGAGGCTGACCTTTTCGGAAGTCTAAGGACTAGGCGTGCTGCTGTGTTTTGGAGTACTTGAAGTCTCCTGAAGTTTTTTTGTGTGGTTCCGAGCAAGAGCACATTGCCATAGTCTATCCTCGAGGTCACTAGAGCATGGGTCATAGTGCGCCTGGCTTCCAGAGGGAGAAGGTCTAGGGTACGGTTCAAGGTCTTCATTACCCCGAAACATTTCCCAACCACTTTATGTACATGGTTATCATAAGAGAGTCTGGGATCAACCCAGATCCCCAGATTCTTAGCTGCTTTACAGGGAGTGGGTAGCGGTCCCAAGCATGATGGCCACCACTCCTTGGTCCAGCTCGCATCCCTTCCTCCAATTACCAGAACCTCCGTTTTTGAGCCATTAAGCTTCAGGCAGTGCTGGGTCATCCAGCCTGCCAGAGCCTGCATGCAGGTTTTAAAATTGTTAGCATCAATGGAGGGTGCTTGAGACAGGGAAAGGAGGAGTTGGGTATCGTCGGCATATGAGACTAATTCAATGCCGTACGATTCAACCACTTCCGCCAAGGGGGCCATGTAGAGATTGAACAGGGTGGGGCTCAGGGCGGAGCCCTGAGGTACCCCCTGTTCTAAAGCTATGCTATTCGAGCGATGCATGCCTCTCTGAACCTGGAAGCAGCGGTTGGTGAGAAAAGCTTTAAGCCAGCCCAGTGCTTCCTGGGTGACCCCGGCTTTGTTCAGACACTGCAGCAGGATGGAGTGTGCCACAGTGTCGAACGCGGCACTAAGGTCAAGCATAATCAAAGCCATAGTCTGGCCCTCATCCGCACCTGCACGTAGGGTTTCGGTCGCTCTCAGTTAACTATAACTGCTGAATTTCACTGGTTTTGTATGAGTGAAATCTGAGTCTAACTATAACGTCCCTGTAATCTTTGTTTTTTTCAGCAAATATCTAGGTTTTTGAACATTAAGTAAGATGCCTATCACAATAGATGGTTGGGGGTGGAAGCAGGGCCCGGCCTGGCATTGTGCTGCCCCCACCCATGCGTGCTGCTCCCACCTCCCCTCCTCCTTGCCATCCATTGTCCAAGTCCATGTCCCAGCTCCCTCACTACAGCCATGTGTGGTTGTTTTTCTGCCACTGGCCTTCCTGTCTTCTGTGAACAGTTAGCTTGATGCCCCATTCATGTCCTCCCTATCCTCTGTTGTCTGAATCCATGCACTAGCCTCCTCCCTCCTGCCATGCATGGTCTGATGTGCTTAACAACTAACAAGAGATTCTCAGTCTATTAAAATTAAACAGATACCTGCTGAGACGGGTAAAAGAGAAGTGAAACTTAGATAAACCCCTGAGAGGTCAGATAGTTAGTTCACAAATCGGTAAGATAATAGAGTCCATCAGCCCACCCATTAATGGCGGAGCCTCGTCATCTGGACCTAAAGGAGACCAGGAACCGGCCCAAGTATTGAGCCGACAGGCCCTGCTGGGAACCTGGCCCTGATGCTCCTGAGGAAACTCTTGACCAGATGTATGCTCTAACTATATGAACTCAAAAAAGATGCAAATGTGTATGAAAGTGCAGTGCTCTAGTGCAAGTGCTGATTAAAAATGACTACTGGGGCAAAAACCTATGTTTATTATGTATACGTCCAAGTGTCATGTCTAAAATCACCTAATAGTCTCAAAAATTATATAAAGACTAATTCCTAATCAAATATATACAATTGTGGTCGACATGTTTCAGCCGGATGGGTCACTCAACCCGGCTTTCTTCAGGACCTCAAAAATAAGGAATCAACAGAGAATAGCTACTGCAAAATAAGCGCAATTCGTGCAAGTGTGTACATAAGACAATACTTATGAAAAATAATAATACTGGCCCGACCAGTCTGTGGCAATAGCCACCCTACCAGATAACCGGACCTAGTGTTAAGAAGGTGGGCATCACCTCTTCTTTCCTGGAAAAATAATAAGAATCAAACTATCACAACCTTGTTAATTGCAAAGAAGGACTGCAAAGATCACTAACTCACAAATACACTGTCCCAGAAAAGTACCTGTTAATTAATGCCATTTACACACTAAAATATAAGGAAAACCCCATCAAAGTGGTTACAATTCATCCAATACTCGACAGTATTCACATGCCAGTTAACACTGCCTTGCTTCAATATGTCGATGATCTGCTGATCACCGCTAGAAGCGAACCTGAATGTGAAAAAGCATCACTGACAGTTTTACAATTTCTAGCTGAAAAGGGTCACAAGGTGTCCCCTTCTAAGCTGCAATTCTGTGTCCAGCGAGTTATTTACCTTGGTCACTCGCTGTCCAAGGAGGGAAGGCAGCTTACACCAGACCGCATTCAGTTAATAGCTAACATGCCAATACCCAAGACACAAAAGGAGGTGCGGGCTTTCATAGGCCTCACTTCATATTGTAGGCAGTGGATCCCTCAGTATGCATTTCTAGCAAAACCACTCATTCAGTTGACAACACAGGAGGCAGCCACATCGACTGTTCTCCCTTGGACTCAGGAACATACACAAGCTTTTGAAAGCTTAAAGAAAGCTTTATGTCAAGCACCTGTTTTAGCAACACCATGTTACAGTAAACAGTTTACACTCTTTATTACAGAACGCGAAGGTACTGCCTTGTCAGTACTCACACAGGAACAAGCAGGAGCACACAAACCATGTGCTTATTTTTCTAGTACATTAGATCCCGTAGCTCAGGCTCTGCCTGCGTGTCTGAAATCAGTGGCAGCGACCGCTTTAGCAATAAGACAAAGCGATGCCATAGTGTTAGGACATCCATTGACAGTACAAGTACCACATGCAGTGGAGGTTCTTGTGAATCGAACGCAAACACAACATCTGACTATAGCAAGACTTACAGGGTATGAACTAACATTGTTTCAGCCACATATAGAAATCAGACGTTGTAACACATTGAATCCTGCCACACTTTTGCCTATAAATGGAACAGACCCACTAGCACATGATTGTATTGAAGTTATTACAATAACGACGAAACCCAGACAAGATTTAACCGATGTCCCGTTGTCAGACCCAGACCTGACGTTGTATGTAGATGGGTCATGTATGAGAAAAGGTACAGGAGAGTTAGTGGCCGCTTACGCAGTCACAACAGATACTGAAATCATTGAAACAAATTGCATAAATACCTTGTCCGCTCAAGCAGCAGAGCTCGTCGCTCTGACACAAGCCTGTATTCAAGCCACAAATAAAAAAGTCAACATATACACTGATTCACGTTATGCATTCGGAGTCGTACATGACTTCGGCGTGCTGTGGCGAGAGAGAGGTTATTTAACTTCTCACGGTGCCCACATTCAGCACGGACCCCTCATTCACGCCTTATTAGATGCAATACATTTACCCATTGCAATATCGATTATGAAATGCAAAGCACATACGAAAGTTACTGATATCATTTCTCAAGGCAATGATTTAGCTGACAGAACAGCTAAACAGACTGCCCAAACTCAAACATCCGACATGACAAAGACAATAGTCCCGACGCCAACACATTGTATGACGGTTAAAGATCCTACTCTTGATGTAATTGATATACAGACACATGCTACATCAGAAGAAATAAAGAAATGGACTGAATTAGGAGGGATCCAAACGGATCAAGGATGGTTGATGAAGGAAAAGTCTGTGTGGTTCCTTCCTGATTCAATGGTCCAAGTCATTATTAACACTATCCACAGTCCAGCGCATCTAGGAGAGAAAGCTATGCTAGACAGCATTCAACATATTTGGTTCAACAAGCATTTACGAGCAGCAGCGAAACAAAAAGTTCGTACCTGTATGATCTGTTGTCAGTTCAACCCAGGAAAAAGCGTTCCCGTAGAACAAGGTGGATTTCATCCTCCTGATCACCCTTTTGAAGTCCTCCAGATGGATTATATCCAGATGGAACGATGCAGAGGATTCAAATATGTTCTCGTAGTTGTGTGTGCTCTTTCCCGTTGGACGGAGGCATACCCGGTTTCAGATTACACTGCCCCGACTACTGCCAAACAGTTGGTTCGAGAATTCTTCCCACGATACGGTTTACCACGTGTTGTTCACTCAGATAACGGCCAGCCGTTCTCATCCGAATTAATGAAACATGTTTCACTTTTGTTAGGTTATCAGTGGAAATTCCACTGTGTCCGACACCCTGAGGCAGCAGGTCTCGTAGAAAGACATAATCAGACCCTGAAAATTAGATTGTCCAAAATATGCAGGGAGAAAGGTGTCGACTGGGTAGTAGCACTACCAGTTGCACTCTTTTACACGAGAATGGTAGCACACTCTCGAACAGGGCTATCCCCGTATGAAGTGATCTTCGGCAGACCACCAAATATGTGGGGGACGCCTATGCCACGAAAAATAACTGATATTGACTGTAATATGCTGACAGATTACTTGGCTTCCTTGATGGCTGCACTACAATCTTGTCGTTCACAGGTAGCCGCAGCTTTTCCTGACAACACTGAGGTGAAACCCCATGACGTGGTTCCGGGAGACCTGGTCCTCGTGAGGAACTTTGATCGAAAGACTCAGCTGGAACCTAGGTGGCGGTCACCTCAGCTGGTGTTGCTCACAACAAGAACAGCCGTGAAGATCGAAGGCAGAAAAGGATGGATTCATTCAAGTCATATCAAGAAATTTCATGGACTGAAATCAGATGTGAATAGCACACCTTGTGTGTCTTCACCCATTGACTCAAAACTTCCTTTTGTGGAAAAAAGTGACTCCGAACTTTATAAATTAAAGCTCAGGCCCAATCAGTCGAGCAATTTGATTGTTTAAGTCCTCTCCAAGGTGAAGCGGTTGAATTGTCTCTGACATGTATCCCTTGGACCTGAACAGAGAAAGCACCCGAAAAATGTTGAAACGACAGGCGTACTGTAAATCTCTGCGTAGTCATTGTATAGTGACGTTATTAATTTTGTTTTTCTTGAGTCTTTTAATAATTACTGCAAGTATATTGTTGCACATATATTATCCTATTTCTAGACATGTTTACAATGTTACTGCTGAACATTCTTTTAGTGAATTACCTCCGCTTGAGTTGTCTTATAGATTTGCGCTGCGCAATAACACTTTTATTCGTATGTTACATCATTCCCATCAGGTTAGCAATGCTACAGACTGCTGGGTCTGTGGCCGACTCCCCCCCTATCAGAACTATAAGGGAGTTTTGCCCCTCTTTCTCTATCCGTTCACACACAATGGCTCCTGTGGAGCATGGTTTAGTTTGATTAATTCCCTAGATTCGAATTCCGCAGTTTATCAAGACAACTGGGTATGGGGAAACCTGAACTTAGTTTTACTTAAGGTCTGCTACCCCAACAAGGAGGGACTTCCCCAGAGAACAGGAACTGATCTAGAAAATGAAGTGTATGGATTAGGTAATTTCACGCTTAACCTTATGATCCTAAATGTCGAATCCGAAGCTACTCCAATTTTGCCCGCTATGTCAATATTTCCAGTAAAAGGTGAATTATGTATAAGAAAGAATGGTTCCATACATATGGGCCATAGTAGATGCACCACTGTAGTAGAATTTAGTGATCAAGGCAAGTCTACATTTAGAGCTTCTCGCCATTCTTATTTCATATGTGGTCAGACGGCATATGTACGTTTGCCTCTAGATTGGGATGGTACTTGCTACATTGGATTCCTTTTGCCACCTGTTTTTTTAGCTCCTCCTGATTATCACAGAAATATTCATTTAGTAAATAATAGAGTAAGGAGAGATCTCCCAATAGTCGATTACACTGAAACAGCATGAGAAAAATACACAGATTTCAATAAAGGTTTCTTTCCCTATATAGGTACCGTTACTAATAGTAAGCTGATACGTAGATTGACTAGAACCCTTGAAGCAGTAGTGAACGAAACTATTTCCGCCTTAGGCAATTTAACAGAAGAGCAGTCTGCTATGCGGATTGTTGTGCTTCAAAATCGTCTTGTCCTTGACGTCATCCTGGCCGATAGGGGCGGAGCTTGTAGGGTCATCGGATCAAGCTGTTGCATATTCATACCAGAAAATTCGCCATCAGTATATAAGGCCATAACCCGCCTTCATAAGATTGTAAGCCAGATACACCAGAATCCAGGCACCTGGACTTGGTCCGGTTGGTTTTGGAGCGTGTTATCAGCCTGGGGATGGAGAGTTCTATCCTTCCTAGGTATTGGCCTTCTCATATTATTCAGTTGCTGCTTATGCCTGCAATGTGGACCAGCGATTTGTGGTCTGTGTGCCACATCGTGCATTCCACATCAAGATTTTCATTCAAGATCCCGGAAGAAGAAAGAAGAACAAATGATGCTATATGAACAGATCAATGGATTAATGAAGATTGATATCTCTTGACGGGCAAGTAGGGGACAAGGAGGGAATGTGGAAATATGGATTTTTCTGGTCAGTTATGTCCCCTATCTTGGACCCCAACGGTTCTATGTGCATGTTACAAGTACATGTATGTTCCCTCCAGTTCCAGTTATGAAGACGCAAATACATGTGCGTCCACCGTTAACATGTCCTCTGTTGATCCGCCATGAATGGGCCGGATATTCCATTCCTAAGTACGAAAGGCCACTGCCTTTATATGGTTCACTTATGTCATTTTTACAGTCCAGGCAAGTAGGCCCTGATTCTGTCATCGAACTCTTCTTGCTTTCTGTCTTTGAAGCTCCAGTCCGAGCCTGCATCTGTGACCATGAACTTTGTCTCATTCTCTGCGCGGCTCACGAAGCCTGACATCAGCTTGCTGCCTGCCAAGAACTGTATTTCACCTTCGAAAATTATCTGCTCCGTTCCCTGCCCAATGCATTCCTGTCTAATAGTTTAAGTAAACATTCTTCCAGCTACCGAGCAAAGGGCCCGGCTTCTCTGTCTTTATGCAAGTAATTCATAGCCCTGTTACTATGGAAGATTCCTGCCCTCGCATCTAGTGTAGACACTTAGACGCTTGTACACGCACTAACAGTCAGTATAGTCAGTATAGAATAAGATTCTACTCTAAGAGACCTCTCTTTTGATAACTTAGTTCTTTAAACATAGGATGTTAGATATGATTTGGGATTAGGTTGACTTGACCCCCCAGACTTCTTGTCTCCACATGTAGAGCTAAATGTCAAGTCCCCCTCACCCCCTAGTTGCACGTCAATCACACGTCATGCTGCTGCGCGCGCATCTATGCCAAGTATAATCTTATAGATCCACCTATATATGACATCATAACCAATTATGTTCCTTTTTACTCCTCATTACGCCCATTTTCGGTTACGCAGGTGAATCGTCATTTTCCTTATCAATTGTTACGCCTACCGCATCTATTTCATTGTAATGTATGTTCTATAAAAGTCATTTCTTGTCAATAATGTATGTACTTCACTTCCTGAACCTTCGTGGTGACGGAACTTGGAGCAACCGATTATAATCGATCATTGGAATAAAGCCCATTCCGAACCTCTAATACCACGGATTCTGCCTCTTATTTACTGAGCTATTTTTATTATGTTTCCGTATCAAATTAAGTCCCGGTAATTAAATTATTTACCACACGGTTCAAGGTCTTCATTACCCCGAAACATTTCCCAACCACTTTATGTACATGGTTATCATAAGAGAGTCTGGGATCAACCCAGATCCCCAGATTCTTAGCTGCTTTACAGGGAGTGGGTAGCGGTCCCAAGCATGATGGCCACCACTCCTTGGTCCAGCTCGCATCCCTTCCTCCAATTACCAGAACCTCCGTTTTTGAGCCATTAAGCTTCAGGCAGTGCTGGGTCATCCAGCCTGCCAGAGCCTGCATGCAGGTTTTAAAATTGTTAGCATCAATGGAGGGTGCTTGAGACAGGGAAAGGAGGAGTTGGGTATCGTCGGCATATGAGACTAATTCAATGCCGTACGATTCAACCACTTCCGCCAAGGGGGCCATGTAGAGATTGAACAGGGTGGGGCTCAGGGCGGAGCCCTGAGGTACCCCCATGTGGAAATATGGATTTTTCTGGTCAGTTATGTCCCCTATCTTGGACCCCAACGGTTCTATGTGCATGTTACAAGTACATGTATGTTCCCTCCAGTTCCAGTTATGAAGACGCAAATACATGTGCGTCTACCGTTAACATGTCCTCTGTTGATCCGCCATGAATGGGCCGGATATTCCATTCCTAAGTACGAAAGGCCACTGCCTTTATATGGTTCACTTATGTCATTTTTACAGTCCAGGCAAGTAGGCCCTGATTCTGTCATCGAACTCTTCTTGCTTTCTGTCTTTGAAGCTCCAGTCCGAGCCTGCATCTGTGACCATGAACTTTGTCTCATTCTCTGCGCGGCTCACGAAGCCTGACATCAGCTTGCTGCCTGCCAAGAACTGTATTTCACCTTCGAAAATTATCTGCTCCGTTCCCTGCCCAATGCATTCCTGTCTAATAGTTTAAGTAAACATTCTTCCAGCTACCGAGCAAAGGGCCCGGCTTCTCTGTCTTTATGCAAGTAATTCATAGCCCTGTTACTATGGAAGATTCCTGCCCTCGCATCTAGTGTAGACACTTAGACGCTTGTACACGCACTAACAGTCAGTATAGTCAGTATAGAATAAGATTCTACTCTAAGAGACCTCTCTTTTGATAACTTAGTTCTTTAAACATAGGATGTTAGATATGATTTGGGATTAGGTTGACTTGACCCCCCAGACTTCTTGTCTCCACATGTAGAGCTAAATGTCAAGTCCCCCTCACCCCCTAGTTGCACGTCAATCACACGTCATGCTGCTGCGCGCGCATCTATGCCAAGTATAATCTTATAGATCCACCTATATATGACATCATAACCAATTATGTTCCTTTTTACTCCTCATTACGCCCATTTTCGGTTACGCAGGTGAATCGTCATTTTCCTTATCAATTGTTACGCCTACCGCATCTATTTCATTGTAATGTATGTTCTATAAAAGTCATTTCTTGTCAATAATGTATGTACTTCACTTCCTGAACCTTTGTGGTGACGGAACTTGGAGCAACCGATTATAATCGATCATTGGAATAAAGCCCATTCCGAACCTCTAATACCACGGATTCTGCCTCTTATTTACTGAGCTATTTTTATTATGTTTCCGTATCAAATTAAGTCCCGGTAATTAAATTATTTACCACAGGAATGGCGCCCGAATAGGGACACTTTCTCATCTCACGCGCCGGCGGTGCGTTGCAGGCCCGGTCTCCTGCCACAGCTGGACGGACAATAACGCGTACCAGCAGGATTTCCTGTATCTCCCTCCGGTCAAGCGGGGGCGACTGAGGCTGCGATCAACACCCAGACGAGGCGGTGAGAAGTGCGAAGTATCCCGACCAGAGCCTAGCTGAGAGAGCAAGATCCGAGGTATACAGAGGCCCACCAGTTTCCGAAGTCCCAAGTCGAGTCCAGTGTCCGAAGCGTTCGAGTCGAGTCCAGTCCGGTTCAAGTTCAGTCCAGTTTCTGAGGCCTTCCGTTTCCGAGCTACCCGGTGAGTACCATTACTGGGGAGGCGTTCTGGCGTGCACATAAGTTGTGCCGGTCCAGACGGGTTTGGGTACACAAACTCGGTCTGCACTGTTTCAGCAGTGTATCTGTACTGTTTAGCAGTATATCAAGTATATAATTCAGAATGATTCAGTTAATGTCGAGTATTATGTTTAGTGTTTTAAGTTCTCCTTAGATCGTCATCATTATTGACTGTTCAGGTAAATGTTAAATGTTAAATGTTTTAAGTACGTTCTGCATATTGTGGTATGAATGACTGTTCATTATTGTGTTTATTGTATTAAGTTTGTTCAAAATCTAGTATCAGATCAGTTCTCATTAAGTTTGTTCAAAATCAAGTATCAGATCAGTTTTCAATATGCCGCTCTTTTCGAAATTAAGACAGATCACAACAAGAAAAGGGGTACTCGAAGAAGCTGTTCCTATTCCTCCTAGGGACACTCCAGGGTACTTCATGTATCATAAACATGGCTTAGACGCTATATTATTTCTTGATTTATGGGTAGACTACACTAAGGAATTACCAGAAAGTCAGAGGTGGCCCGTAGCGGGGACCTGGGATGCAGAGTGCATCGTGAAAGTAGAGGAAGAGTTATGGAAAAAGAAAGCTAGACAATCACAGAAGGACGCCATTGAATTATGGCGTAAAGAATCGTATAGACGCACAGAAAAAGCACGTAGACAGGAAGAGAAGAGTAAAGAGAATTCAAATAAAGTTCAAGAAAATCTGTTAATTGAAGAAGGTACACGAGTAAAATCAGAACAAGTGGACAGACAAAGACATGCCCTTATGAAGGGTATGTATCCCCTTCTGGCCGAGGGATTACCTAAGGCTACTGCGGGGATACCAAAAGACTTGCCACCCCCATTATTTCCAATAAAGGTACATTCTAAGGGGCATCCTAGAACCGCAGAAGATGTTTTTCTTTCCTCATATTTAGATGACGCAGCTCCCGAGTATGCTAATCCCGCCCCACATAGACCGCCTGCCAGGGAGGTTCAACGCCAAGATCCAGTACCCGTATCCCTACAGCAACAAGTTCTGACACAAGTTCCGGCAAGCACATCTGTTTCTGCATCTGTTCCTACAGCTACTTCTATAGCTGTATCCACACCTATAGTTGCTGTATCACGTTCAACGAATCCTTTCACACCCGATACTCTAGACGGGGCTACCGGAGGTGCTACCAATATCTTTTCTACGCCACCCAGAATAAATAAACTTACCTTTCAAGAGTCAGCACATTCACGTACCCCCAAACTCATAAACGCCCGTACGCTTAAGGAACTTCTTGTAGATTGTAGATATGACCCTGTGCCCGGCAAAGAGGACGAAATGATCATGGCATCATTACGTATCAGACGAGCCGCGGTGTATTTAGGGAAGCTACCAGGAATGACTGCGCATCTAGATAAAATATACCATTTTGTTCAAACAGGGCGAGATTCTGAATGTATTAACAGAGCTATGGAATATCAGAAAGTGGAGATACAGGGGGAACTGTTACGTTTCCTCATAAATTGTGTGATCAGAAATCAAGACCGACCGGGGGTAGACCCGGAAGCAATGCAGATTCTTACCAGATGGAGCCAGAATATATCAGAAGGGAGACATGATAAGCAAAACTGTATAATAGCCATGTGCCGAAAGATCCGTAAAGAAATAGAACGCCTACACGAAGAAAGATTAGCGGTAGACCAGTTCGAACAAAGCGAGGAAGAAGCATCAGGACTGCCCACAGGACAGTCAGAAACTATAGCCTATGTAGGTAGAAGAAGATCTTGTAATAGTACTAGATGTCTTACTGATCCGATACGTCCGATAGGTCTAGAAAATAACAGGAATTTTCAAACACCAATAATAAATATAAGGTCTAACGAGCATTCATTCCAAGCAGCTGATAAATTACTCCGAGAACGAAGGGGTTATCATTTTCTCGATTCTATGGATGAACAAGAATTAGTCAGGTCAGCTGTCCATTGGGTTGACAGTCCCGGGAAGTATAGTGATGATACAGTAGCACACACATTTTTGAATCTCACCCCAGATGAACAGCGTTTAGCTGGGATTTATATGATTCAACAACTTCTTATACTATATAAAAGCCAACATTCAGATCCGGGTCCCTTACCTGATATATTGACCGAATTACTCAAGAATAGATGGAGAGGTTCAGGTACTAAGTTAATTAAAGAGATACTAGAATCAAGAAAGCAGTACATTCTTTTTATATGCCCAGAACATGTCTAACTGCCCATCAAGGAAAGAACCACGTATTACATGGACAGACAGAATCCCTTACGAGAAGTGCACCCAATAAAGGGCGAGGACAATGAGTTTAAACGTGTATATGTATATACGCCCATATCGAAAATAGAATTGTTAGAAATGAAGAAAGTGGTACCCAGTCATGACAAAGACCCAGCGGGTTTCCACCGAGAAATTAAAGACATGTTACTCATGGGAGAGTATACCTATCCCGACATTATGACAATATTAAAGGTATTAATGCCTGCTGGCATTTATGAAAAACTCAAGGAAAAAGAGTGGGAGGTAGGAGACCAAAAGATAGATTGGACAGCATTAGAAAATGAAGAAAAGGCCCGAGGTCCAGGTTCGGGGCTTGGGGACAAAACTAAAGCACTGCCAGGTTTATTAGTCCAGGTACTGCCACGTTTATTAACTACGAAAAAGGAAGACTGGGGTGCAATTTCAGCCTGTAAACAAAAGCAAGATGAAGACACTAGTGATTTCTATGCCCGATTCGAAAAATGTTTTGGTATAAATAGTGGTATAAAAGCAAGTAGCGAGTCCTCCCACATCTGTTTGTGACAAAATTAGTTGAAAATTCCTTGCCCCAAGTGAAGAATAGAGTATTAAAATTCGAGAGTACCTGGCAAGGTAACACTCCATCACAAATGTTACAAATGTTACAGTATCATCACAATAGAATTAGAGAGGAACAAGATCATGAACAAAGACGCATGAAAGACACGAAAATGAAAATGCTAGTCTCCCAAACAGTTCCAGCTGAAGGACATAAAAAGGGTACGACACATTCTGGCGATTTAGCAGGACCTGTAAAAGGGACATGCAACTATTGTAAACAACTAGGTCATCATGTACACGATTGTCCAGTCCTGAAGCGTAATATCGCCACAGGTATCACAAAAGAAAGACCACGGCCACTTAGACAGGATCAGAATGAACAAGGAGCCTTGCAGCATGCACAGTCCATGCCAGCTCCACAACAGACTATACAGTTTGTGCCAGCTGCACCAGCGTTGCCTGTTGCTGCCACGCAAACCACGACACGACAACTGTACCAGACCGCACAGTATGACTATCCTGATTATCAACGATATGCATGAACCAGCCTAGAGAGGGAAGTTGACTTACCCCTTATCGAGATCCCTGTAGATCAAGAAGGACCTTATGTACATAGTGAATTATTAGGCCAAGACAGAAAATTTTTACTCGATACAGGGGCAAGTCGAACAACTATAAAACGTAGTGAAGTTCCAGGGGCACCCCTCTCAGGCTCACAGAATATTTCCCTTGGTTTTTCAGGAAAACCTATTGTTAATGAAGTGTCACAACCTCTTCCACTTACGATAGGACCTTTGACCCGAACTACAGATTTATTGCTTACTAAATCATGTCCAGAAAACCTGTTAGGAATAAAAACACTGAAGGCTCTAGGAGCTATAATATGTTGTTCTCCGGAAGGAGTAAGATTGTTTTTACGTGATTTTAAAGGTCATTATGTGTCTAGAGACATGGATCCCCGATTGCAGACTTTACCTACACATTTATGGGCACAAGGCCCTACTGATGTTGGTTGTATGAATATTACACCATATCGAGTCACACTAAAGGCAGGAGTGGTACTACCACGAATGCGACAATACAAGTTACCACCAGATGCTGTAGTGGCTTTACTGCAAATCATTGACGAACTCATTGCCCAAGGAGTGGTTGTAGAAACAGACTCCAATGTATGTAATTCACCGATAATTCCGATTCTCAAACGAACAGATCCGAAGGCCCCGCCAGTATATCGATTGGTTATAGATCTGCGCGAATTAAATAAGTGTATTGTGCCACAATTCCCTGTGGTCCCCGATATCTCATCATTACTGACAGCTATTGATTCCGAAGCAACATTCTTTACTGTAATTGATCTCAAAAATGCTTTTTTCAGCGTCCCAATAGATCCGGAAAGCCAATATTTGTTCGGATTTAGTTTAAATGGACGTAGCTTCAAATTCTCACGCGCACCTCAAGGATTTACAGAAAGCCCCAGCATCTATAGCCAAGCACTGAAACGAGAACTCGACAGTATTCACATGCCAGTTAACACTGCCTTGCTTCAATATGTCGATGATCTGCTGATCACCGCTAGAAGCGAACCTGAATGTGAAAAAGCATCACTGACAGTTTTACAATTTCTAGCTGAAAAGGGTCACAAGGTGTCCCCTTCTAAGCTGCAATTCTGTGTCCAGCGAGTTATTTACCTTGGTCACTCGCTGTCCAAGGAGGGAAGGCAGCTTACACCAGACCGCATTCAGTTAATAGCTAACATGCCAATACCCAAGACACAAAAGGAGGTGCGGGCTTTCATAGGCCTCACTTCATATTGTAGGCAGTGGATCCCTCAGTATGCATTTCTAGCAAAACCACTCATTCAGTTGACAACACAGGAGGCAGCCACATCGACTGTTCTCCCTTGGACTCAGGAACATACACAAGCTTTTGAAAGCTTAAAGAAAGCTTTATGTCAAGCACCTGTTTTAGCAACACCATGTTACAGTAAACAGTTTACACTCTTTATTACAGAACGCGAAGGTACTGCCTTGTCAGTACTCACACAGGAACAAGCAGGAGCACACAAACCATGTGCTTATTTTTCTAGTACATTAGATCCCGTAGCTCAGGCTCTGCCTGCGTGTCTGAAATCAGTGGCAGCGACCGCTTTAGCAATAAGACAAAGCGATGCCATAGTGTTAGGACATCCATTGACAGTACAAGTACCACATGCAGTGGAGGTTCTTGTGAATCGAACGCAAACACAACATCTGACTATAGCAAGACTTACAGGGTATGAACTAACATTGTTTCAGCCACATATAGAAATCAGACGTTGTAACACATTGAATCCTGCCACACTTTTGCCTATAAATGGAACAGACCCACTAGCACATGATTGTATTGAAGTTATTACAATAACGACGAAACCCAGACAAGATTTAACCGATGTCCCGTTGTCAGACCCAGACCTGACGTTGTATGTAGATGGGTCATGTATGAGAAAAGGTACAGGAGAGTTAGTGGCCCCTTACGCAGTCACAACAGATACTGAAATCATTGAAACAAATTGCATAAATACCTTGTCCGCTCAAGCAGCAGAGCTCGTCGCTCTGACACAAGCCTGTATTCAAGCCACAAATAAAAAAGTCAACATATACACTGATACACGTTATGCATTCGGAGTCGTACATGACTTCGGCGTGCTGTGGCGAGAGAGAGGTTATTTAACTTCTCACGGTGCCCACATTCAGCACGGACCCCTCATTCACGCCTTATTAGATGCAATACATTTACCCATTGCAATATCGATTATGAAATGCAAAGCACATACGAAAGTTACTGATATCATTTCTCAAGGCAATGATTTAGCTGACAGAACAGCTAAACAGACTGCCCAAACTCAAACATCCGACATGACAAAGACAATAGTCCCGACGCCAACACATTGTATGACGGTTAAAGATCCTACTCTTGATGTAATTGATATACAGACACATGCTACATCAGAAGAAATAAAGAAATGGACTGAATTAGGAGGGATCCAAACGGATCAAGGATGGTTGATGAAGGAAAAGTCTGTGTGGTTCCTTCCTGATTCAATGGTCCAAGTCATTATTAACACTATCCACAGTCCAGCGCATCTAGGAGAGAAAGCTATGCTAGACAGCATTCAACATATTTGGTTCAACAAGCATTTACGAGCAGCAGCGAAACAAAAAGTTCGTACCTGTATGATCTGTTGTCAGTTCAATCCAGGAAAAAGCGTTCCCGTAGAACAAGGTGGATTTCATCCTCCTGATCACCCTTTTGAAGTCCTCCAGATGGATTATATCCAGATGGAACGATGCAGAGGATTCAAATATGTTCTCGTAGTTGTGTGTGCTCTTTCCCGTTGGACGGAGGCATACCCGGTTTCAGATTACACTGCCCCGACTACTGCCAAACAGTTGGTTCGAGAATTCTTCCCACGATACGGTTTACCACGTGTTGTTCACTCAGATAACGGCCAGCCGTTCTCATCCGAATTAATGAAACATGTTTCACTTTTGTTAGGTTATCAGTGGAAATTCCACTGTGTCCGACACCCTGAGGCAGCAGGTCTCGTAGAAAGACATAATCAGACCCTGAAAATTAGATTGTCCAAAATATGCAGGGAGAAAGGTGTCGACTGGGTAGTAGCACTACCAGTTGCACTCTTTTACACGAGAATGGTAGCACACTCTCGAACAGGGCTATCCCCGTATGAAGTGATCTTCGGCAGACCACCAAATATGTGGGGGACGCCTATGCCACGAAAAATAACTGATATTGACTGTAATATGCTGACAGATTACTTGGCTTCCTTGATGGCTGCACTACAATCTTGTCGTTCACAGGTAGCCGCAGCTTTTCCTGACAACACTGAGGTGAAACCCCATGACGTGGTTCCGGGAGACCTGGTCCTCGTGAGGAACTTTGATCGAAAGACTCAGCTGGAACCTAGGTGGCGGTCACCTCAGCTGGTGTTGCTCACAACAAGAACAGCCGTGAAGATCGAAGGCAGAAAAGGATGGATTCATTCAAGTCATATCAAGAAATTTCATGGACTGAAATCAGATGTGAATAGCACACCTTGTGTGTCTTCACCCATTGACTCAAAACTTCCTTTTGTGGAAAAAAGTGACTCCGAACTTTATAAATTAAAGCTCAGGCCCAATCAGTCGAGCAATTTGATTGTTTAAGTCCTCTCCAAGGTGAAGCGGTTGAATTGTCTCTGACATGTATCCCTTGGACCTGAACAGAGAAAGCACCCGAAAAATGTTGAAACGACAGGCGTACTGTAAATCTCTGCGTAGTCATTGTATAGTGACGTTATTAATTTTGTTTTTCTTGAGTCTTTTAATAATTACTGCAAGTATATTGTTGCACATATATTATCCTATTTCTAGACATGTTTACAATGTTACTGCTGAACATTCTTTTAGTGAATTACCTCCGCTTGAGTTGTCTTATAGATTTGCGCTGCGCAATAACACTTTTATTCGTATGTTACATCATTCCCATCAGGTTAGCAATGCTACAGACTGCTGGGTCTGTGGCCGACTCCCCCCCTATCAGAACTATAAGGGAGTTTTGCCCCTCTTTCTCTATCCGTTCACACACAATGGCTCCTGTGGAGCATGGTTTAGTTTGATTAATTCCCTAGATTCGAATTCCGCAGTTTATCAAGACAACTGGGTATGGGGAAACCTGAACTTAGTTTTACTTAAGGTCTGCTACCCCAACAAGGAGGGACTTCCCCAGAGAACAGGAACTGATCTAGAAAATGAAGTGTATGGATTAGGTAATTTCACGCTTAACCTTATGATCCTAAATGTCGAATCCGAAGCTACTCCAATTTTGCCCGCTATGTCAATATTTCCAGTAAAAGGTGAATTATGTATAAGAAAGAATGGTTCCATACATATGGGCCATAGTAGATGCACCACTGTAGTAGAATTTAGTGATCAAGGCAAGTCTACATTTAGAGCTTCTCGCCATTCTTATTTCATATGTGGTCAGACGGCATATGTACGTTTGCCTCTAGATTGGGATGGTACTTGCTACATTGGATTCCTTTTGCCACCTGTTTTTTTAGCTCCTCCTGATTATCACAGAAATATTCATTTAGTAAATAATAGAGTAAGGAGAGATCTCCCAATAGTCGATTACACTGAAACAGCATGGGAAAAATACACAGATTTCAATAAAGGTTTCTTTCCCTATATAGGTACCGGTACTAATAGTAAGCTGATACGTAGATTGACTAGAACCCTTGAAGCAGTAGTGAACGAAACTATTTCCGCCTTAGGCAATTTAACAGAAGAGCAGTCTGCTATGCGGATTGTTGTGCTTCAAAATCGTCTTGTCCTTGACGTCATCCTGGCCGATAGGGGCGGAGCTTGTAGGGTCATCGGATCAAGCTGTTGCATATTCATACCAGAAAATTCGCCATCAGTATATAAGGCCATAACCCGCCTTCATAAGATTGTAAGCCAGATACACCAGAATCCAGGCACCTGGACTTGGTCCGGTTGGTTTTGGAGCGTGTTATCAGCCTGGGGATGGAGAGTTCTATCCTTCCTAGGTATTGGCCTTCTCATATTATTCAGTTGCTGCTTATGCCTGCAATGTGGACCAGCGATTTGTGGTCTGTGTGCCACATCGTGCATTCCACATCAAGATTTTCATTCAAGATCCCGGAAGAAGAAAGAAGAACAAATGATGCTATATGAACAGATCAATGGATTAATGAAGATTGATATCTCTTGACGGGCAAGTAGGGGACAAGGAGGGAATGTGGAAATATGGATTTTTCTGGTCAGTTATGTCCCCTATCTTGGACCCCAACGGTTCTATGTGCATGTTACAAGTACATGTATGTTCCCTCCAGTTCCAGTTATGAAGACGCAAATACATGTGCGTCCACCGTTAACATGTCCTCTGTTGATCCGCCATGAATGGGCCGGATATTCCATTCCTAAGTACGAAAGGCCACTGCCTTTATATGGTTCACTTATGTCATTTTTACAGTCCAGGCAAGTAGGCCCTGATTCTGTCATCGAACTCTTCTTGCTTTCTGTCTTTGAAGCTCCAGTCCGAGCCTGCATCTGTGACCATGAACTTTGTCTCATTCTCTGCGCGGCTCACGAAGCCTGACATCAGCTTGCTGCCTGCCAAGAACTGTATTTCACCTTCGAAAATTATCTGCTCCGTTCCCTGCCCAATGCATTCCTGTCTAATAGTTTAAGTAAACATTCTTCCAGCTACCGAGCAAAGGGCCCGGCTTCTCTGTCTTTATGCAAGTAATTCATAGCCCTGTTACTATGGAAGATTCCTGCCCTCGCATCTAGTGTAGACACTTAGACGCTTGTACACGCACTAACAGTCAGTATAGTCAGTATAGAATAAGATTCTACTCTAAGAGACCTCTCTTTTGATAACTTAGTTCTTTAAACATAGGATGTTAGATATGATTTGGGATTAGGTTGACTTGACCCCCCAGACTTCTTGTCTCCACATGTAGAGCTAAATGTCAAGTCCCCCTCACCCCCTAGTTGCACGTCAATCACACGTCATGCTGCTGCGCGCGCATCTATGCCAAGTATAATCTTATAGATCCACCTATATATGACATCATAACCAATTATGTTCCTTTTTACTCCTCATTACGCCCATTTTCGGTTACGCAGGTGAATCGTCATTTTCCTTATCAATTGTTACGCCTACCGCATCTATTTCATTGTAATGTATGTTCTATAAAAGTCATTTCTTGTCAATAATGTATGTACTTCACTTCCTGAACCTTCGTGGTGACGGAACTTGGAGCAACCGATTATAATCGATCATTGGAATAAAGCCCATTCCGAACCTCTAATACCACGGATTCTGCCTCTTATTTACTGAGCTATTTTTATTATGTTTCCGTATCAAATTAAGTCCCGGTAATTAAATTATTTACCACACGGTTCAAGGTCTTCATTACCCCGAAACATTTCCCAACCACTTTATGTACATGGTTATCATAAGAGAGTCTGGGATCAACCCAGATCCCCAGATTCTTAGCTGCTTTACAGGGAGTGGGTAGCGGTCCCAAGCATGATGGCCACCACTCCTTGGTCCAGCTCGCATCCCTTCCTCCAATTACCAGAACCTCCGTTTTTGAGCCATTAAGCTTCAGGCAGTGCTGGGTCATCCAGCCTGCCAGAGCCTGCATGCAGGTTTTAAAATTGTTAGCATCAATGGAGGGTGCTTGAGACAGGGAAAGGAGGAGTTGGGTATCGTCGGCATATGAGACTAATTCAATGCCGTACGATTCAACCACTTCCGCCAAGGGGGCCATGTAGAGATTGAACAGGGTGGGGCTCAGGGCGGAGCCCTGAGGTACCCCCTGTTCTAAAGCTATGCTATTCGAGCGATGCATGCCTCTCTGAACCTGGAAGCAGCGGTTGGTGAGAAAAGCTTTAAGCCAGCCCAGTGCTTCCTGGGTGACCCCGGCTTTGTTCAGACACTGCAGCAGGATGGAGTGTGCCACAGTGTCGAACGCGGCACTAAGGTCAAGCATAATCAAAGCCATAGTCTGGCCCTCATCCGCACCTGCACGTAGGGTTTCGGTCGCTCTCAGTTAACTATAACTGCTGAATTTCACTGGTTTTGTATGAGTGAAATCTGAGTCTAACTATAACGTCCCTGTAATCTTTGTTTTTTTCAGCAAATATCTAGGTTTTTGAACATTAAGTAAGATGCCTATCACAATAGATGGTTGGGGGTGGAAGCAGGGCCCGGCCTGGCATTGTGCTGCCCCCACCCATGCGTGCTGCTCCCACCTCCCCTCCTCCTTGCCATCCATTGTCCAAGTCCATGTCCCAGCTCCCTCACTACAGCCAAGTGTGGTTGTTTTTCTGCCACTGGCCTTCCTGTCTTCTGTGAACAGTTAGCTTGATGCCCCATTCATGTCCTCCCTATCCTCTGTTGTCTGAATCCATGCACTAGCCTCCTCCCTCCTGCCATGCATGGTCTGATGTGCTTAACAACTAACAAGAGATTCTCAGTCTATTAAAATTAAACAGATACCTGCTGAGACGGGTAAAAGAGAAGTGAAACTTAGATAAACCCCTGAGAGGTCAGATAGTTAGTTCACAAATCGGTAAGATAATAGAGTCCATCAGCCCACCCATTAATGGCGGAGCCTCGTCATCTGGACCTAAAGGAGACCAGGAACCGGCCCAAGTATTGAGCCGACAGGCCCTGCTGGGAACCTGGCCCTGATGCTCCTGAGGAAACTCTTGACCAGATGTATGCTCTAACTATATGAACTCAAAAAAGATGCAAATGTGTATGAAAGTGCAGTGCTCTAGTGCAAGTGCTGATTAAAAATGACTACTGGGGCAAAAACCTATGTTTATTATGTATACGTCCAAGTGTCATGTCTAAAATCACCTAATAGTCTCAAAAATTATATAAAGACTAATTCCTAATCAAATATATACAATTGTGGTCGACATGTTTCAGCCGAATGGGTCACTCGACCCGGCTTTCTTCAGGACCTCAAAAATAAGGAATCAACAGAGAATAGCTACTGCAAAATAAGCGCAATTCGTGCAAGTGTGTACATAAGACAATACTTATGAAAAATAATAATACTGGCCCGACCAGTCTGTGGCAATAGCCACCCTACCAGATAACCGGACCTAGTGTTAAGAAGGTGGGCATCACCTCTTCTTTCCTGGAAAAATAATAAGAATCAAACTATCACAACCTTGTTAATTGCAAAGAAGGACTGCAAAGATCACTAACTCACAAATACACTGTCCCAGAAAAGTACCTGTTAATTAATGCCATTTACACACTAAAATATAAGGAAAACCCCATCAAAGTGGTTACAATTCATCCAATACTGATCAAATTATACATATGTTGGACTTACCCAGCTTTGTGTGGGAGAACCGCCTCACCTCAACCGGCTAACTGCTCGGAGGAAGAGGCACCGCTCTGTTAGTGGATAGAGTAAAAACGGAAAAGTTGCCCAAGGCTACTGATCTGACTGCAAACTCTACCCATATATCAAACATTATCATTATCATAACCCTATGAAATCTTCAACCCAGAAAACACATAACCCCAAGTAAGGATGCTTTTGCAGGACATCACTGGAATGGAGCCTCAGTGATAAAAGGAAACTTAATACAGAATCAATTGCTGAATGATTCTAAAGACTGCAAAAATGCCAGGGCCAAAGGGAACCTTCTGTATAGATACCCTTATCCCTGGATAATGAAAATAGAGATGGAAAAGCGTAATAAACTGGACTGCTTGTAAACTACCAAAAACCTCCATCAGATGAACGAGTTAAGTATTGAAAACATGAAAGGGACTCTACAAATTGGCTAAAAGAGTTTACAGCATTCAAAAGGGCTTGTAGAACTTCAAAGAGCTTGCCTTACTTACCTATCCGTCGGTACCTCGGGCTGGACTGCGAGCAGTCTGAGAGGTGACGGTAGGCGGGAGGGGAGCTCTTTTTAAACCTGCCGTGATTGATGCCAAATAAACTGAATAGGTAACAGCTGTGGTTGTGAAGTTTGGCACTGGGCATGCGCCGCTATTGGGAGTAGTGCGCGTACCGAGACACTAATTTAGAGGCATGCGCAGAAAGAGTTCGAATCTTACTGCCGTGCCTGAGGAGCTCATTCGGCATGTTAGTGTAGAAGACACTAATTATTGCGCGTGCGCTAAAAAGTCAAATTACTAGGTCTCTTACGTACGGAAGGAGTTTGTGCTGCTCCAAATGATTGGGACATTTGCTCGAAAACCCAGATGAAGCCCGAAATAAAAAGTAAGCTAACTGAGTTATGCAAAAGCATAAAATACATTAGAAAATGGGCAATAGTGTTATAAAGAGCCACTACAAGCCTCGGACGGGCTTCCCACATAGTTAGAAGTACCACGATAATTGCCCAGATCGTAATCGGAACCACACAGTGATTAACGGTTCCACCAAGATCTGAAGGTCCCTGCATTAGAAATAGGGATCTATTTGGTTGCACTATTCCAGGGGAAACAAAAAGCGCCTTGTACACCGTGCCCAACCTGAGGCCACAAGTTTCTCAGAAAGCATCAATGTGAGAACACAGTGAGGAACCAATAAATCAATGCACCCACGACTGGATGAAAAAAGCGTAGTCTCATCAAGTTGACGGAGGCCAGATAATAAGATGATTGTGTATCATAGAAGATGTCCACAAAAATGATGTGCTGCCACTGCCCTCCATTTAGCATGATGTACAAGCCCACTCCTCCTGCCCTCCATTGCCCAATTCTATGCCCCATCATTGACCTCCTGCTAGGCTCTGTGCTTAGCTTGCTGCCCCTATTCTCCTTCCCCCTGCCCTCGGATGTCTTTGTGCATGCCCCTGTTCGATTCTTTTTGCCCACCATGTTCCATGGACCTGCCACTCCTATCTACCTTAAGTGTTCTGTTGAGCTTTCACTCCCCTCCCACCTGCCTAGCATTGTCAGATGACTGTAACCTGTCCCTGCCACCTCCACCCTGCCTGTCCACATTCCATGCCCCTATCCCCTTCCTCCTGTCCTCCATGGTCCATTTTAATACCACACCCTTTTGCCCTCCCTGGTCTGTTGTGCTGAAACTGCTCCTTCTGCCTGCCCCGTGTGGTCTATTATGAGGCCCCTCCCCCTGAACTCTCTTGTCTGTGCCCAGCTCCTACCCCTCCCTTCTATACTCTATGGTCCTTTGTGCATGCCCCTGTCCCTTCCTTTTTGCCCATCATGGCCATTGTGCTACCACTAACCCTCCTGCTTGCAATGCATGGTCTTCTGTGCTGCCACGCCCCCTCACACCTTCCCTGTGTGGTTAGCTAGCTGCCCCTGACCCCCTCCCACCTTCCCTCCATGGTCTGTGTATATGCCATTATAGTCTCACTGTTGCCCTCCATTGTGTGTCATGCTTCTAGTGCCCATCTTGCCTGACCTCCATGGTTAGCTTGCTGCTACTGCCATGCCCCCTTGCCCCCTGCCTCTGTTTTCCATGTGCAGACCCCTATTCCCTCCCTCCTGGCATGTCTGTTCCATTGTAATGCCCCTGATCCCTCCCTCCAGCCCTGCATGGTCCCGTCCCCTCCCTATTGCTTTCCATGGATTGTTTTGCTGCACTGCCATCCTGCATGCCCTGTGTGGTGTATTGTGCTGCTGCAAACACTGATGCCTACCCTGTAAGGTCAGTTTGGTGCACCTGTCCATGTCCCTCCTGTTCTCTGTTATCCATGTCCATGTCCCTACCCAATTTCTCCTGCCTTCCTTTATCCAATGTCCCATACTTGCTAACATTCTAAACTTGGTAAGCGAAAGATTATGAAAAAAAAACTGGGGAATTGATTTTCCCAATTGACTTACATTGAAAAAGAGTAGATTGTAGACAGGAGACAGATAAAATAAAGCCCATTTGGGCTGAAAAACATTGGGCTTTTCCTGGCTGAATCTGGTCTGTTGGCATGGATGGTTGTACTACCACTGCCTCTTCCTTCTACCCACAATGGTCTATTATATTGTAACAGACTCTCTTGTCTGTCCTGCATTGTTGGTTTGTTGCCCCTGCCCCCCTTTCTACTGCCCTTCATAGTCTGTTGTGCTGTCACTGCCCTTCCTGCCTGCCCAGTGTGGTCAAATTGTTACCTTTGCACCCTCCTACCTGCCTTCAATTTTCCGAGTCTGCGCCCCTGACCTCTGCCTCTCAACAGTATCCTAATGAACAACTTGATTGCTAACATTCTATATTTGTTACAAAAGTGTGGCATGCCTGATGTCAACTTGATGTAATCAAAACTGTAATACCTAAAGCATTTCCTTTAGAAATTATAGAAATGAGAGGGTCTTATTTGCATCGAAATTATGGTTAGTGCTCTAAAAAAGTAGAATGAGGACATATTTTCTCAAATAGCAACAAAGCACTTTTAAATTATATGTTGCCTTTAAGTTTTTGTATCCAGTTCACCACTCGATTAGATGTTGCACTTAGGGGAGAGGATGTGGTGTTACTTCCAGAGCTGCAGACTTTGCCACTGGGAAACCAGGTTGGAGTTTCTGCTTCAGCTCGACATTCCGTGATTCTGGCCAAATCAATTAATCTCCCCATGCCTACAACCAAAATGGATTTGTCCTTGTGTGATGTAACTAATGCTCATGTAAAGCACTCCCATACCTGACCAGTCTGCAATATATAACACTACAAAAAAACAAAATAAATGTTTTTTTCCACACTTCTGTCATTGGGCTATTCGTGGGCTACAACTGAGTAATATTTGTGCTACATTTGGGCTCCTTTTTCTCTGGTGGCCATCTTAGGAGACTTCAATTCAATAAACTTTATTTGATCTGATTTAGAAACATAGATCATAAAAGTGTACATAAAAACAGTAAATCTTCTTTCTTAATACAATACAATGAGAATTAATTAAAACCAGTAGGTAAAAACTGGTGTTACAAAGCCTGGCTCAGAGCAACTTTAGTTTAACAGAATAGTAAAGTTCAATGTTTCGCAAGATCAATCTCAAGTGCTTCGTGCAAAATACGCAATAAGGGGTCCAAGTAAGATGAAAAGCTCCAATACCTGACCAGTCTGCACTATATAAAACTGCAAAAAAACAAAAAATAAAAATGCACACTTCTGTCATTGGGCTATACATGGGCTACATCTGGGTGGTATTTGTGCAACATTTGGGCTCTTTTCTCTCTTGTGGCCGTCTTGGGAGACGTATTTGTTATGAAATTTCCTAATTTCCTCATTTACTGCAGTCTCCTCAGTAGGAAATGCTTTCAGTTTTTTACTTTGATTCCATCAAGAAGGCATTCACAATGTGTCACACATTTGCCATAAATTCAGAATGTTAACTCTCTAGTTATTAATTAGATCACTGTAGTAAACCTGCTGCTCACCAGGGGGTCAACTGGAAGTCTGCTGCTGGCATTGAAAGTGCATGTTTCAGTCTGCATGTCAGAATTTTTTAACCCCTTCAGTGCCACGCCCTTTCCCCCTCCTGTGCCGGGCGTTGCACTAGTGGGTGGGGTTCATGACGAGATAGTCTCGTCATGGGCACAGCGCAACCGTGCTCCATGACGAGACTATCTCGTCATGGGCACTGAAGAGGTTAATGAAGTAGAAGAGGATTTGAGAAGTCACTCAAAATGTGCCCTAATTTTTCTTTCTGCAGTACTAATCATAATTTCTATGGCAAAATAAACCCACTCATTTTGTTCCTTTTTAAAATAAATGTTTTAAGTGTTACCAGTTTATTCCAATCAAGATGGCTTCAGGTGTGCCATACTTTTGTCATAGGTAAGATTGTTAGTGCTCTAGTTGTTCTATAGAAACCTGGGAAGCTGCAGTAGAACACAAAGGAATCACCTGACAGGCAGCTCCTGTTGGAAGTGCATGTTTTACTGAGAATGTCAGACTTCATTCTCACATGACTGAGAAAGATAATGTGAATTCACAGAAAATATGCTTTCATTTTAGCTTCTAGAGCACCTTCCAAAACTCTATGGGAAAAGCATGAGAAAATAGTTTTCTCTCAAACATGATTCATGATATCCCAGCAGAAGGCTTTTTCACAGGGCAAAATCACCCAAGAACACACCACAATTCCTAAAATTAGTATGGTACCATCAATAAATGATTTAAAATTGAACTAAAGTCTGTTATCACCCTTTATACGTTCTCCTTTTGATGACCCTCAAAACCTTCCATTCACTACAATGCATTTTAATGGGGTGCTATCATGCATATTGGTCCCAAGGTGGCTGCCAAGACTTCTTGGATGAAGTGCTGACAGCAATCAGATCTCACGCCCAGATATATATATTTCTCTTTCCTTTAACATTCAAAACGCAACTGAATGTATTTACACCATTTAAAGCAAAAAGTGCACTCTGGACCAAGAGCTACCTTTCTGTCAAATTTGGGGTAATTCCGTTCAGCAGGTCGGGCTGTAGCCGCAACAAAGGTTTCCTATGGAAATTACCATGGAGAAAACATGTTGTGGCAACCCCTTTTTACTTGGCCACCATTTGACAAATCACCCCAAAACTTTCGAGACAGGAGTTGACCGAGCGCCCCATTAGTTTGTAAACTTTCGCAAAGATTCCGCAAACGGCAGCAAAGATATTGGCAAAAGAAAAAAACGTTTTTCCTATGGAAACTAGGTCCTAACTAAAAACACCTACTGGTGACCGCCAGTAGGTAATATATAAAGATGTGAGCAAGATCACCGGGTGACCGAAACGCGTAATTACATTTTGGAAGGGTGAATAAATAATCTCTGCAAGGCAAGTGGAGTTTGTGCTCTTTGGGACCGTCGCAGCGTGGGTGGATACTGAAATCAGATATATATATATATATATATGCAAGTAGTACAGTCAAACATCAGATAAGAACGACACTTTTCAAGCCCCGCTCCACGTTCAATCCCATTATGCAAAAATACACAATTGATACTTTCCACGAACAAATTATAACGTGCATTAAGCATCTCAACTATAAAGTACAAAATACCACCAAGCGCAAAACCAACAAATGGGAAATACAATATCATCTACTGATGTCCAAACTCAAGGCAAACAGTGATAAAGTCATCCGCAATGCTAACAAAGGGGGCAATTTGGTCTTATGGAACAAAAATTAATATGTCAAGCAAGCCATGAGCCAACTAAGGGATACAGAATGCTACTGTCGAAGTGACCAACTGTCATTAAGAGCTGTATACAATGAATATAAAATGAAACTGATAGCATGGGAAAGCACAGGACTACTATCGATTGAGGAATACAAGTTCCTAAAAAATGACAATCCGGTTACACCGATTCTGTACTTTATACCCAAAATACAAAAAAAAAAACTACAACCACCAGGAAGACCTATCATTTCAGCCCGAAACAGTCTACTAGAAAAGACATCCAGATATGTAGACATTTACTTACAAGAACATGTGCAACAGCTAACTTCCTACATTAGGGATACGGGTGACTTTCTATCAAAAATGTTGACCTTTGACTGGCATGATGATTACTTGCTTATTACCCTAGATGTGAAATCACTATACACATCCATAAATCACCAGAATGGGTTAAGGCATTGAAATTTCATCTAGTGCGGAGGGGAACAAACTATACCAGACACAACAGTATGTTGATAAATATGGTTGTGTTTTGCCTATATAACAGCATATTCATGTTTCAGAACACCCTGTCTCAACAACTGAGGGGCGTGGGAATGGGGGCCAGCTTCTCCCCCAGTTATGCCTGCTTCCATATGGGGTGGTGGGAGGAGTTGATCTTACTTAAGAACACACAACAATTGTCAAAAATAACATCAAAACATGGTGGCGGTACATAGATGACCTGTTTATTATCTGGCAGGGAAATAAAGCAGACGCAGGGAAATTCATTGAGGGAATAAATGTCAATCAACTCAATTTGCACTTCACAGCAACAATTTGCACAGAATGCATTAACTTTTTAGATGTGCAGATTTACATCAGAGATGGTAAAATGGAAACTAAACTCCAAAAAGGTATATGTTTTTTTTAAAAGACATCTTAAATTTGTATTCCTGGGCAAGAGGTATTTGGATCAATCCCCAATTCGACTTTAATAAAACTATGGCATATATATATATATATATTTATTCACCGAAAAAAAACATAGGTTTCAGGGACGTTATAGTTAGTTGGACATTTCACTCGTACAAAACCATAGAAATTCCGGCGTTATAGTTAGTTGAACTAACTATAACTCGCAATGCACTGCTGATGACGTCACATATTACATCATTCATGCCATGGTCAGTGACATCACTGATGACATGTCAATTCTTTCAGTGAATTTCAAAGGTTTTTTAAATGAAAATTTGTAAGTCTGATGTACCTCAATCCTATGTTTTTTTAATTTTCCATATATATATATATATATATACATATATATATATATATATTCACTTAAAAAACCATAGGTTTCACAAATGTTATAGTTAGCTGGAAATTTCCCTCGTAAAAAAACAATGAAATTCCCCCGTTATAGTTAGTAAAGGGAACTATAACTCACGCGACCGCAATCCACTGCTGATGACGTCAGATATTACATCACTTTATTTGTTCACTTATTTACCCCTTTTTCTTTCCTTTAACCTTTAGCTATACATATTTAATAAATATTTATTTTACAGAAAGACACATATGTCATCAGTGATGTAATATCTGACGTCATCAGCAGTGGATTGCGGTCGCGTGAGTTATAGTTCCCTTTACTAACTATAACGGGGGAATTTCATTGGTTTTTTATGAGGGAAATGTCCAGCTAACTATAACATGTGTGAAACCTATGGTTTTTTAAGTGAATTTGCAAGCTTTTTTAAATGCTAATTCCTAACTATAACGTGTGTAAAACCTATGGTTTTTCAGTGAATTTGTACAGTTTTTGAAATGCTAAGTTATGTATTTATTATTTAATTTTTTTTTTTTTTAGGTTTTCCACCGTGCGCATACCGTGCGCGCACGGTGCGTTTCGTGCACCATGCGCACTCTGTGGGCGCCCGGTGCACTTCGCGCACCGCGTGCCCACGTTACGCCGTTCGCGTAATTTTCACGGTTCTACCGTGCACGCACGGTAAGCGCACTCCGCGATTTTTCATAAAAATATTAAAAACATTTATGGCCCTTGGGGGTCCTTTGGGGACCCCCTGACAATGGCTAGGGGGTCAGGAACTGTCCACCCTGCCCCCTTTTCATGTTCTCCACCTTTATTTTTCACCTCCCTCGGACTGCGAGAGCCAAAATGGCGGCCGACACTTCCTGGTTTCGACCGATTCGAATGTTTACTAAGATCTAACAACCAATCAGAATTGCGCTCGTGCACGGCAGGGTGCGCTTACCGTACGCGCACGGTGCGCGCCTATAGATATATATATGCTTTTAAATGCTATTTTCTCAGAAAATACTGAACAGATTTACACCAGACCTGCAAAACGCACATCCCTGACCTGAGGACTACCTCTCTGCCGAATTTCAAGGTTTTCTGTTCAGCCGTTCGGGCTGTAGCGCGGACTAAAGGTCCTATGGGAAAATGCATGGGGAAAACGTGTTTTGGGACCCCCCCTTTTTCTCAGCCCCCGCTTGACGAATACCCCAAAACTTTCAGGGAAGGAGCGGAGCGGAGCGCCCCACCTATTTTGAAAATTTCGCGAGGATTCGTCAATCGACGCAAAAGTTATTCCAAATAGAATGTTGCGGATTTCCTATGGAAACACGGTCCTAACTATAACTATCTACTGGCGACCGCCAGTAGATAATATATATATACATATATATATATATATATATTTAAAAAAAATTGTGAATAATTTTTAGTTAGGAAAACTATAGTCAATCTTTTTTTTTTAATATTATACAGAAGTCGCGCACCCTTTGCGCACCCTGCACAATGGCTGCACGCATTCTGGTAGCCATTTTGAAAAGTCGCGCTACGGTCGCGACTTCGGCGTGATTTGTAAAGTGTGAAATATCTTTAAATTAATTATAAATAAAAGTTTTCCTTTAAGTGTTTGTCTAAATTTATTATTAAAAGTATTTTTAGGGGGAGGAGCCTAGCGCTTGACCAAGATGGCCGCGTGAGCTTTGAGCTCCCGAGACCCACGCGCCCTCCGTCGACTATCCTGTCTTCAATCCTGTTTTATATGCACGGCATCTTGCAGATGACTCGTTATGGAGGCGATTGATGCTGCCCGAGTTCGGATCGCCCACCGGGAACCGGAGTTGTGCACGGCAGAAGATTGAGGCCTATCTCCGAGGGATGCCAGGGGCTGGCGTTGGCAGGATGCCCGACCTCTAATTGAACAACAGCGGCCAGGCGAGGTGTGAACTGTCGGACGGAGGACCCCGTCCTTCCACTTTCACTTTCTCGCCCTTTGTCTGCCTTGGCCCGGGAGTGCTTTCGGATGCTTTATTATCCTCTGGACGCTCTGCGCCCTACCCTGGCTGGCTATTGCAGATCTGACTTCTCCTGCTCCCTCTACCTGAAAGAGGGCCGTCTTTTTGCACCGGACTGCTTGGTGCCAGACATGTCGGGTAAAGCAGAGGTGGATCGGCTGAAACCCAAGGCTACCAGGCGGGGAGCCTATACTCAAGCCAATAATATGGATCGGTATGCCCAGCAGAAGGGGTCGCCTGGTGGATCGAGCCAGTCGCTGGATGGACAGAAGACTGCCTCACCTCCGGCCTCGGAGCTCTCGTTGCAGGATGTCATGGGCGCGCTCGAAGGGATGCAGGCTTCGATTGGGAGACAGTTTGATGCCCTGGCGCACAAAGTGGATACCATCTTGGTGGATGTTAACCTGATCCGCGCGGATTTGGGCAAAACTAATGAACGGGTTAAAACCCTTGATCTCAAGACCACGGGCCTCGCTGATGATGTCTCGAACTTCAGACTGAGGTTCGTAAGCTGCGGGCCGAGAGTGACCTCTCCGCCCGTAGGCTCGAGGACTTTGAGAGCCGGGCCAGGCGCAACAACGTGCGCATTATCGGGGTCCCGGAGTCCTCGGACGAGATTTCTGTAGACCTTCTCGTGGAGGACTTGGTGCTTAACCATCTGAAGCCTAAGGGCCTTGGGAAGTTTTTCGCAGCTGAGCGAGCTCACAGAGTGCCGGGTGGGAGGCCCAAGGTGGGAGCTCCACCGAGACCGATTGTCGCCAGGCTCTTTCACTTCCGAGATCGGGACGCTATCCTGCAAGCATCGCGGGTGACGGGCCCGGTCCCTTTTCAGAACGCGTCGGTGAGTTTCTATCCTGACTTCACCCAGCTGGTGCAAAAGCAAAGGCAGAGTTTCCTGGGGGTGAAGAGACGGCTTCGGGAGAGGTACCTGAAGTATGCCATGCTTTTCCCTGCCAGATTACGTGTGGTGTATGAAGACCGAACTTTCTTCTTTGAGTCGCCTGCTATGGCCGGTGAATGGCTGGCGCTTTGCCCCGACGACGGACTGGCGAGGATGCTGCCGCAGACGGGGACAGTGGCCGGGATGGGCAGGGTTGATGCCTTTGGAGCCGGACTGACTTGATTTGGTTCCGGATGATGACTTGAACTGATAGCAGTACAATACGGAGGGTTGCGGGAGGACGATGGGAGCTCTTTCCTCCCTCAGGGTACTTTTTGTAGATTTGGGTTTTGGTTGGGCGACAGGCACACTGCAAGTTGGGGGGACTTTGTAAGCTGCAGCAGGGGTGCAGGGTGGGGGGGATAGTTGGGATTTTGGGTTTGTTGTTGGGGGGTTTGTTTTTGCAAGGCGTAGTAATCATTGTCAGGATTGTTCCATGGTGGCTCTTCGGGTGTGGGGTGGGCCTCTTGGTGTGTGGGGATGGGGGGTAGGGGTTTAAACGTTCTTAGCTGGAATGTTAATGGTTTGGGGGATCGCATTAAGCGGGGGAAAGTCTTGCAGTTCTTGAAACGGTCTTTGCCGGATGTCGTCCTACTGCAGGAGACACACCTTATAGGTAATACTTGCCATGCTCTTAATAGGAAAGGTTACAAATTCATAGCTCACTCGGGATTCTCCTCCGGCTCCTCCAGGGGTGTGGGCATCCTAGTTAGAGCTTCACTACCGTTCGAGGTGAACTCCACCATTGTCGATGATAGGGGGAGGTTTGTGGCGGTGGCGGGGAGGTGGGAAGGAAGAACTCTGGTTTTGGTTTCGGTCTATGTCCCTCCTGCCCTGCAGGCCTCCACGTTTACAGATCTGGGTAGGGCCTTGTTGGACCTCCCGGAGGGTATGCTAGTGGTGGGGGGTGATTTCAATGCTGTCGGCTCTGGGCTGCTGGATAGGTACCCGCCCAGGGACACCGGGGGGGCTCAGAAGTGGCTTCCAGACTTTCTAGACACACTCGGCCTGGTAGACTGCTGGAGGCTCCGGCACCCCACACAGAGCCAATACACCTTCCACTCCGGGGCGCATGGTAGCCTCTCTAGGATTGATTACCTGCTCACTCTGGCTGCGCACGCCTCATTGGTATCTGAGGCCAGGCATATGGCGCGGGGCATATCGGATCATTCGCCAGTGTGGGTCCGGCTGGATGTCGGGCGCGAGGGAGGGGGCAGGGTTGCTCCTATTAACCCCTGGTACTTTCGTGACCCCAAGATGCGCAGTGCGCTGTTGAAGACAGTTGATCACTTTTTTAAGGACAACCAGGGGTCCGTTGACTCGGCCGTGTCGTTGTGGGAAGCATTTAAGACCGTGCTGAGAGGAGAGGCCCTCTCCTTGGTAGTGGCAGCCAAGCGGCTGAGAGATGGCGAGGTTATGCAGGTTGAGGAGGAGATCGGGGCTTTAGAGGTGGCCCTGGAGGGGGAAGTTACAGAGGCCTCACTGCATGAGCTGAGCTTGAAGCAAGCCGAATATAAGGACCTGGTGACGAATGCTGCCAAGACCCTCAGTAGGGAACAGCAGGGCCGCCTGTATGATGTTGGTGATAAGGCCGGGAAGCTCCTAGCTTGGCTGGACAAAAAAGAACGGGTTAATAGAGTGGTGCCGGAGCTGACGAGAGAGGGGGGAGAGGTGGTTGTTGACCCTGAGGGGATAGTACAGTGTTTTTCGGATTATTTCCGTATGGTTTATGCCTCAGTTTCGGATAGGCCGACCGAGGACTCGCTTGACCTCCTGCGGGACATCGCTCTGCCCTGCCTTTCTGACGTAGATAGAGATGACCTCGATGGAGACATAATGGTCGATGAGGTGGCGGGTGCCATTCGTGCGCTGAACTCGGGTAAGGCCTCAGGCCCTAATGGTTTGCCGATTGACTTGTATAAGCTGTTCCCGGATAGGGTTGCCCCTCACCTGCACGCCATGTTTGTGGAGGCGCGGGGGGCGGGTCCCTTCCGTTGGATCAGAGACTGGCGACGATTGTTGTAATACACAAGGAGGGTAAACCCCGAGATAAGTGTGCCTCCTATCGGCCAATATCACTCCTTAATGCTGAGCCGAAAATTCTGGCTAAAATTCTGGCAGGCCGCTTGGTCAGGGTGCTCGGAGACTTGATCCATCCGGATCAATCCGGCTTTATCCCGCACCGTAACACTGCGTTGAACCTTCGGCGCCTCCATGGAGTGATTGCCAGGGCGGGCACGCTCCGAGAACCAGCTATTGTGGCATCTCTTGATGCCACGATGGCTTTTGATACGGTGGAATGGGCATATCTGTGGGCTGTGCTTGCCAAGTTCGGCTTTGGCCCTGGTTTTTTGAGCCGGGTGAGGTTGCTTTATGAGGGCCCCCTTGCGAGTGTTGTGGTAAACGGGCGGGCGTCGACTCCGTTCCAGCTTGGGAGGGGAACTCGGCAGGGGTGCCCCCTGTCGCCTTTGTTGTTCGCCCTTGCCCTCGAGCCGCTGGCGGCGTGGATACGCTGGCATCCGGATATACGTGGACTTAGGTGGTCACCCGAGCACGAGGACCGTATATCGCTCTATGCCGATGACATCCTGTTATATCTCGCCTCGCCCAAGAACTCGCTTATAGTGGTTTGTGACGTTCTGACGTCCTTTGGCAGGAACTCGGGTCTCGTCATCAATTGGAGTAAATCGTATTTGTATGTTCTGAGCGGCGAGGTTCCGCCTGTCCCGCGAACGTGTTCGATCCGGATCGCCCAGCAGGGCTTTGTGTACCTGGGGATTTTTATCTCCACTGACTCCACCCTGCGGTATGAGAGAAACCTGCTCCCCCCACTGGCGCGTTTGCGGCGGGATGTTGCGGGCTGGCGGAAGCTGCCGCTCTCCCTCGTTGGGCGCGCCGCCTTGTTTAAAATGATGTCTCTCCCCCGGTTCCTCTACGCCTTGCAGAATACCCTTGATTGGGTACCGGCCAGTTACTTCCGGGAGGTTGAAAGCCTCCAACGATCGTTGTTGTGGGATGGACGGCCGCGCATAGCGATTGCTAAGTTGACGCTTCCGTGGTACGACGGGGGTATTGCGCTTCCGGACATTCGACGCTATTATTGGGCCACCCAGTTGAGCGCGATTAATCATGGTTTCTATGGTCCGGCTCTAAGCCCCGGCTATGCCATGGACCGATGGTTGCTGCGCGGCGGTAATTATCATAGAGCGTTGTACTCTCGGGCGCTGGATTCGTCCCTCACGGGGCCCACTGGGGTGGCGGTGCGCGTGTGGAGGTTGGCGACTGACTCGCTGGGCTGGAAGGATAGACTCACCCTAGCTACCCCGTTGTTTGAATCTGAAAAATTGGGGAGGCTCTGGCATATGAAAGGTTTTGATAAATGGGACTTGATTGGAATCTCCAGGGTTGGAGATTTGCTGATTAAGGGGAGGGTGAAGTCCTTTGAAGAGCTGCAGCAGGAGTATGATTTGGGGAAATCCGAGTTCTTCCGCTATGTTCAAGTGCGTCATGCCCTGCGGTCAGTCCTCGTAGACGGTGAGAAGGTGCCTGAGTCCTCTCCATTGGAGGATCGGATCCTCGACGGCCATATGCCAGAGAGTACGATTTCTCTCATATATAAGAAATTGATAAATGTTCGGGCGGACCTGCTATTGGGGCTGAGGGACCAGTGGACTAGGGACGGACTCGAACTGGATGACGAGGATTGGCAGTCTGCGGTCTCCTCTCCTAAGGAGGTCGCGATCCCATCACGTCTGAGGCTGGTGCAGCTCAAAATACTCCACAGAACCTATGTTACGGGGCCAAGGCTGGTTCATATGGGATTTTCTGAGGAGGGTTTATGTAGGAGGGGCTGCGGTATGGTGGGTACCTTTATGCATATCATTTGGGAATGTGGCGTTATCATGGAATTCTGGAGGAGAGTCCAAACGGTGATGGGGGAGGTGACGGGCATTGTTATGCAGCCGGAGGCGCGGTGCTGTCTTCTGAATGTTTGGGGGCCTACCGATCACGATGAGGCACAGACCCTGTGGGTGACTCTGGGTAATATGGTGGCTAAGCGAGACATCGCGCGCCTGTGGGGCTCTGCGGGTCCCCCCCACATTGACTGCGTGGAAAGAAAACATGGACTGGAGTATACTAAGGGAAAAGACAGTATATTGTGCTAGAGGGCGCCCCCGGAAGTAGCACGCCATTTGGGGGCGGTGGAACCAGTATAGGGGGGGCATATGTCTTGCCCCTGATTTGGATCCCCCCGATGAACAGCTCTCTCCTTAACATTCTTTCCAGCTTTTGTATATGTATCTGATTGTTAGTTGACTTTTTGGGCCTCTGCTTTTCCCCCTTTTTCCTCTTAACACAGTATTGTGACTGTTAGACGAGGGGGGTCTGCTCTCCCCTGAGGGGCAATCACCAGTGGTATTCAGTGTCCTTCGCCTTGCTGGGGTTTTGTGTGAGTTTGTGTTTATTTAAAACAGAACCTTTTCTGCTTCTCCTTCTATGCACTGTGGACGTTTCTTTGTTCTGCTTTCTCAAAGCTGCCGAACCTCCGGGATGTCGGCTGAATAGCTGTGTCCATGTTTTTGAAGAATAAAGGTTTTCCAAAAAAAAAAAAGTATTTTTAAAGTATTATTTTCAATATAATTTTGGCTAAAAATTATTCAATTATTATTGGATTCGGAGGTTAGGAGGGATGGCCATTTTGCAAGATTTCTTGGTCTAGTCAGGTGGACACCCTCCTCCGGGTGAGGTATGGCTTGGGGATTCTATTCAAAAGGTGAAGAATTCACAGGCAGAAGTATCCATCAGAAGAACAAGTTACTTACCTTTTCTGGTGGATACAGTGTCTGCCTGTGGATTCCTCACTGTCCCACCCAGCTCCCCGTTGTCCACCTGTTTATACAAAAAAGATGCTATTACTGTTTGTCATGCGTATGTTTTAATAGTGAGAAATACTTGATCTGTTGCTAGTTCTTTATGCCTTTATTGGTTATGCATTTGTATATATAGATATATATATACAAGGGGATATCAGTAACAAGTGTGTGAACTACTTGGACCTAGTGGTGTTCCCCATGGAAGGTAGACTGTGCACTCGTTTGCATAGAAAACCGACCGCGGGGAATTCCGTATTGCATGCCCGAATTTGCCATTTTGAGAAGACCATAAGCAGTATACCTTACGGTGAACTCCTTAGGATTAAGCAAAATTGTTCCCTAGATAGCGATTATCAAGTGGCAGCAAGAGAAAGCATGAATAGGTTCAGGCAGAGAGGTTACCACCAGGACATCCTAAATGAGGCTATCAGAAAAGCAGAAATGAAGTCTAGACTTGATTTGATTAAAGATGAGGATCACATTACCAGACCAGCAAGAAAGATCGATAACAAATTCAGGATAATTATCGATTATTCTGAGGATGCTCAGGTCATCAGAAATATATTGAGAAGGAATTGGCATATCCTGAAAACTGATTCAGTTTTAGAGAAAGATATACCTAAGGCACCACCATTGACATTCAGGAGAGCTAGAACGCTACGTGATGACCTAGTACAAAGCCATTGCAGTAAAGAGAGGATAACATCACCTTTTGGGAGAATAACAGGATTTTATCCGTGCTTAAAATGCAGGGCTTGTAGAAACAGCAGGAAAACAACACATTATAAAGTTCCAGGTCTTAAGTCCCCCCAAAAAATCAACAAGCTAATGAATTGCAACACCAGTTTCACAGTTTACTGTCTGGTTTGCCCCTGTGGTTTATATTACATAGGGAGCACTATTCACCCAACCAAGGTACGCATTTTGGAACACATGAGGGCTATTAACAACAGAGATGTGTCATATCCAGTGGCAAGACACTTTGAATCCTTTCACCAGAGTAACAGGGATCTGTTAAGTTTCTTTTGCCTGGACCACGTACCATTAAATGTTAGAGGGGGTGACAGACAGTTACAATTAAGGAAACTTGAATCCAGGTATATTATTGATGTACAGACCAAAATGCCACTTGGTCTGAATAGTGGGGAGGAGTTGGCTGTCCACCTGTAGTCTGAAGTATCTATGTATTGATTTTTGCTCCTGATTATGAAATATTATTATTATTATTTAAATTGTTTTTCAACATATGGCAGGACAAAACCCATCCAGGGTGTGATGCTTTGAAAGGCCCATTCAGGGCATGATGTGCATTGCAATCAAGAATGATGTTTGCATGTTTAGTAATGGCCGCCAATGTGGACTGAAGTAAGTCCTATGTTGATGTTTATGTTTGTAATGGAGTATTTATGTCCACTGAAAAGCTGATGCCTCTGGCAATTGACGAAGGCGATAGCCGAAACGCGTTTTGCTGTAAGCTGGTCCAAATAAATAAAATTGGACAACTGTTCCCGTGAGTGCTGGTGCCTTTGTACCCGGAGCTTTGACTAAGTGCGGTGTCCGTCGCCGCATAGAAAGCACCCGACCGCGAGTGAAGGGGCGTGACGGAAACGTGAGCCGGATATATATATACATATAGATATATATATTTAGTATACTATGTATACATGTGAAAATGTCTTGGTCCGCCTGTTTGCCTCTGTGGCACGGAGAAAATGGGTGGAACTGACGTAAGCACGCCGACGAGGTCCTCTTATGGCTCCGATGATGTCATACGTTGTCGTGCTATTATGACGTCCTTGTCGACGTAGGAGAGCTAGGAAAGAATTTCCGTGGAATGCTGATGCAGGGGATATTCACCTAAGTGTTCAGACTAGTCCGTTGGGAGCAACTGTTTATGTTGCCACTCCAGAAACTGAAACCAGTGATCCGAGGGCAGAAGCCCTGCAGATGGTACACGAGGTGGGGTGCACCGGCGGGGCAGCCAAGTGACAAGCATCACAACCCACAAAAAAGGTAACGAGGGCACTGAATAACATAGGATCTTCTCTTTGTATCTGGCAGGAACAACAAGGTTAAAATGCCCTAGTTCCAAAATGTAGAATTAGTGCTACAATGGTCTTCAAGAGGACCTGCGATGCCGCTTCTGCCTCCCGTACCCTGAAGGCAGCACATGGGTAACACGGTACGGTCATACTGCGGTGGGACGCACACTTGTTGACCTCTCATGGCACTGCTCCACACTTCAGGGAGGACGCTTTCCATTAGCTGTGTTTTCTGATGACGTGTCGTGCCGGCCCCGTCCAACAACAGAACTCCTTTAGATCCAAACAGAATCTTCCTCTTACTCACCGGAAGTGAAACCAGGCCACACGGACACTTCCACAATACAACAGCCGGGAATGCACTTTTCGGTAAAAAAAACACATTACTTCCTCATAATTTATCAAATAAATGACTCACTGAAGAACAGGGGCCAGCTTCAATCGGTAAACAGCCGTTACAACAACTTTTTTTCTTCGTGTTATCATTACAACGCATGCATTTAAACACACATGCATTGTATATCGCGAAGTCATTACTACGCATTTTTTTAGAATGCATGGTCATTTACCACGCATGCCTTTACAACGAATTTTGTTGTAAAGGTATGTATGGTAAATGACCATGCATTCTAAAAAACATGTAGACGATCCACGTCGTTGTAAGGAAACAGAGGCTGTTCCGTTTCCTCACAATGATGTGCACTGCCCCTCAGAGACGACATGAAGCAGGAACCACGAGGAGAGAGGAACCATGAGGAGTGAGAGGTAAGGGGGATTGGGCATGGGGTGAGGGTTTCTTTTCTAGGGTTTAGGGTAGTGCAGTGGTGTTTGGCTAGTGTAGGGGGTCATGCTGGGGGTAGTGTTTTAGGGTTTAGGGTAGTGCAGTGGTGTTTGGGTAGTGTAGGAGGTCATGCTGGGGTAGTGTTTTTGGGTTTAGGGTAGTGCAGTAGTGTAGGGGGTCATGCTGGGGTAGTGTTTTAGGGGTTAGGGTAGTGCAGTGGTGTTTGTGTAGTGTAGGGGGTCATGCTAGGGGTAGTGTTTTAGGGTTTAGGGCAGTGCAGTGGTGTTTGTGTAGTGTAGGGGGTTATGCCGGGGCAGTGTTTTAGTGTTTAGGCTAATGCAGTGGTGTTTGTGTAGTGCAGGGGGTCATGCTAGGGTAGTGTTTTAGGGTTTAGGGTAGTGCAGTGGTGTTTGTGTAGAATAGGGGGTCGTGTTTTAGGGCAGTGCAGTGGTATTTGGGTAGTGTAGGGGGTCATGCTGGGGTAGTGTTTTAGGGTGTAGGGTAGTGCAGTGGTGTTTGGGTAGTGTAGGGGGTCGTGCTGGGGTAGTGTTTTAGGGTTTAGGGTAGTGCAGTGGTGTTTGTGTAGTGTAGCTTGTCATCCTGGGGGTAGTGTTTTAGGGTTTAGAATAGTGCAGTGGTGTTTGTGTAGAATAGGGGGTCGTGTTTTAGGGCAGTTCAGTGGTATTTGGGTAGTGTAGGGGTTCATGCTGGGGGTAGTGTTTTAGGGTTTAGGGTAGTTCAGTGGTGTTTGGGTAGTGTAGGGGGTCGTGCTGGGGGTAGTGTTTTAGGGTGTAGGGTAGTGCAGTGGTTTTTGTGTAGTGTAGGGGGTCATGCTGGGGGTAGTGTTTTAGGGTTTAGGTTAGTGCAGTGATGTTTGGGTAGATCGACAACAATAGATCTCACAAAGCGCGCAGCGCATGCGCTGCATCGCTAGGCAAGACCTAAAACCATTGCACCAAGATGGCTGCCAACACTTCCTGGATTGAAGTGTTGTTAGCCAATTAGAGCCAAGCTCGTGTTTGTGTAGTTAGGTCCCGCCCAGATATATAAACACATTTTTCCTTTAATATCTCAAAAACTACTGAACGGATTTACACCATTTAAAAAAAGGTCTCTTTCTGAAACAAGGGCTAACTGTTTGCCAAATTTGGTGTAATTCCATTCAGCAGTTCGAGCTGTAGCCGTGTCTAAAGTTTCCTATGGGAATTAACATGGAGAAAACACATTGTGGGACCCCCCTTTTTTCTCGGCTCCCGCTTGGCGAATCATCCCGAAACTTTCAGGATAGGAGCTGACCGCAGCGCGCCACAAGTTTAGAAAATTTCCCGAAGATTCGTCATCCGGCGCCAAAGTTATTGGGAAAAAAAAACGTTTTTCCTATGGAAACTAGGTCCTAACTATAACTATCTACTGGCAACTGCCAGTAGATAATACACATATATATATAAATATATATATAAATGAAAAAAACATAGCTTTCAGAGAGGTTATAGTTAGAAATTAGCATTTAAAAACCTTAGAAATTCACAGAAAAAACCATAGGTTTCAGGGGTGTTATAGTTAGCTGCACATTTCACTCGTACAAAACCATAGAAATTCCTCCGTTATAGTTAGTTCTGCTAACTATAACTCGCGCGCCCGCAATGCACTGCTGATGATGTCACATATTACATCATTCATGTCATGGTCAGTGACATCACTGATGACATCACTGATGACATCTCAAATGACATCACTGATGACATCACTGATGACATCATCCAGTGAATGTGGTTTAGTTTGAAATTTAAATATGTTTTATATATATACCAATCTGTATTAAAGATTGAGTGGATATATAACTGTCTGGATGGAGTATTTAGTATCTGTCTGACTGTCTGTTTAAGTGAGTAATTAAAAGTGTCTCACTTAATAATACATGGATTAGAAACTAAACTATGTGAATGTGTGCATCACTGTCTCTGTTGTTGTATAACATGCTGCATCAGTTGGTCACTAACTACATGAGTGTGTATATTAGTTATTGATTAGTTGGGTGAGTATTTGTATGGGACACTGAGTTTGTGTGTGGTTGGATGGGGTGTGTGTAACTCTATGCATCTTCGCCCTCCTCACGATCCTCTCATTAATTTCCCTTCTCCCCTCATTAGTTTTTCCTTCCTTTTTATGGTCTTTTCCTCTCCTCCCCACAGTTCGTAGTTGATTCCATCGGCAGTTCCAACACTGATGCACTAGTTCAACGAAATACATGATTTCATTTGTTATGAGGGGGGAGCTACACAAAACCAAAAGAAATGATGGACGGAGTGTTTAACATTGCAAGCACTCACCCCCAGTCAACTGATCTGGGTTTAATCCATCACCGTTCTTTAGCCCACTCTGCCACCCCAGTTCAGACATGGCCATATGCAAATCAGTCTGACCCTGTGCCTCATGGGAACAGTCCAGCCCGAACTGCCAAACCATGTCTTCCCTGGACTGGAAACAAGCTTCCTAGGACCGGTTTCTGGCATTTCAGCCGTCTTCAGCCAGGCTTGCTTGAATCCAGTGGCAAAGTGAGCAAGGGGCTCACGTCTGAGCATACCCTGCCAACTTATGGCGAACAAAGCAAAACCAAAAGAAATGATGGACGGAGTGTTGAACATTGCAAGCACTCACCCCCAGTCAACTGATCTGGGTTTAATCCATCACCGTTCTTTAGCCCACTCTGCCACCCCAGTTCAGACATGGCCATATGCAAATCAGTCTGACCCTGTGCCTCATGGGAACAGTCCAGCCCGAACTGCCAAACCATGTCTTCCCTGGACCGGAAACAAGCTTCCTAGGACCGGTTTCTGGCATTTCAGCCGTCTTCAGCCAGGCTTGCTTGAATCCAGTGGCAAAGTGAGCAAGGGACTCACGTCTGAGCATACCCTGCCAACTTATGGCGAACAAAGCAAAACCAAAATAAATGATGGACGGAGTGTTGAACATTGCAAGCACTCACCCCCAGTCAACTGATCTGGGTTTAATCCATCACCGTTCTTTAGCTCACTCTGCCACCCCAGTTCAGACTTGGCCATATGCAAATCAGTCTGACCCTGTGCCTCATGGGAACAGTCCAGCCCGAACTGCCAAACCATGTCTTCCCTGGACCGGAAGCAAGCTTCCTAGGACTGGTTTCTGGCATTTCAGCCGTCTTCAGCCAGGCTTGCTTGAATCCAGTGGCAAAGTGAGCAAGGGACTCACGTCTGAGCATACCCTGCCAACTTATGGCAAACAAAGCAAAACCAAGCAAGCCTGGCTGAAGACGGATGAAATGCCAGAAACCGGTCCTAGGAAGCTTGTTCCGGTCCAGGGAAGACATGGCTTGGCAGTTCGGGCTGGACTGTTCCCATGAGGCACAGGGTCAGACTGATTTGCATATGGCCATGTCTGGACTGGGGTGGCAGAGTGGGCTAAAGAACGGTGATGGATTAAACCCAGATCAGTTGACTGGGGTGAGTGCTTGCAATGTTCAACACTCCGTCCGTCATTTGCTTTGGTTTTTGCTTTGTTCGCCATAAGTTGGCAGGGTATGCTCAGACGTGAGTCCCTTGCTCACTTTGCCACTGGATTCAAGCAAGCCTGGATGAAGACGGCTGAAATGCCAGAAACCGGTCCTAGGAAGCTTGTTTCCGGTCCAGGGAAGACATGGCTTGGCAGTTCGGGCTGGACTGTTCCCATGAGGCACAGGGTCAGACTGATTTGCATATGGCCATGTCTGAACTGGGGTGGCAGAGTGGGCTAAAGAACGGTGATGGATTAAACCCAGATCAGTTAACTGGGGGTGAGTGCTTGCAATGTTGAACACTCCGTCCGTCATTTGCTTTGGTTTTTGCTTTGTTCACCATAAGTTGGCAGGGTATGCTCAGACGTGAGTCCCTTGCTCACTTTGCCACTGGATTCAAGCAAGCCTGGCTGAAGACAGCTGAAATGCCAGAAACCGGTCCTAGGAAGCTTGTTTCTGGTCCAGGGAAGACATGGCTTGGCAGTTCGGGCTGGACTGTTCCCATGAGGCACAGGGTCAGACTGATTTGCATATGGCCATGTCTGAACTGGGGTGGCAGAGTGGGCTAAAGAACGGTGATGGATTAAACCCAGATCAGTTGACTGGGGGTGAGTGCTTGCAATGTTCAACACTCCGTCCGTCATTTGCTTTGGTTTTTGCTTTGTTCGCCATAAGTTGGCAGGGTATGCTCAGACGTGAGTCCCTTGCTCACTTTGCCACTGGATTCAAGCAAGCCTGGCTGAAGACGGCTGAAATGCCAGAAACCGGTCCTAGGAAGCTTGTTTCCGGTCCAGGGAAGACATGGCTTGGCAGTTCGGGCTGGACTGTTCCCATGAGGCACAGGGTCAGACTGATTTGCATATGGCCCTGTCTGAACTGGGGTGGCAGAGTGGGCTAAAGAACGGTGATGGATTAAACCCAGATCAGTTGACTGGGGGTGAGTGCTTGCAATGTTCAACACTCCGTCCGTCATTTGCTTTGGTTTTTGCTTTGTTAGCCATAAGTTGGCAGGGTATGCTCAGACGTGAGTCCCTTGCTCACTTTGCCACTGGATTCAAGCAAGCCTGGCTGAAGACGGCTGAAATGCCAGAAACCGGTCCTAGGAAGCTTGTTCCCGGTCCAGGGAAGACATGGCTTGGCAGTTCGGGCTGGACTGTTCCCATGAGGCACAGGGTCAGACTGATTTGCATATGGCCATGTCTGAACTGGGGTGGCAGAGTGGGCTAAAGAACGGTGATGGATTAAACCCAGATCAGTTGACTGGGGGTGAGTTCTTGCAATGTTCAACACTCCGTCCGTCATTTGCTTTGGTTTTTGCTTTGTTCGCCATAAGTTGGCAGGGTATGCTCGGACGTGAGTCCCTTGCTCACTTTGCCACTGGATTCAAGCAAGCCTGGCTGAAGACGGCTGAAATGCCAGAAACCGGTCCTAGGAAGCTTGTTTCCGGTCCAGGGAAGACATGGCTTGGCAGTTCGGGCTGGACTGTTCCCATGAGGCACAGGGTCAGACTGATTTGCATATGGCCATGTCTGACCTGGGGTGGCAGGGTGGGCTAAAGAACGGTTATGGATGAAACCCAGATCAGTTGACTTGGGCTGAGTGCTTGCAACGTTCAACACTCCGTCCGTCATTTGCTTTGGTTTTTGCTTTGTTCGCCATAAGTTGGCAGGGTATGCTCAGACGTGAGTCCCTTGCTCACTTTGCCACTGGATTCAAGCAAGCCTGGCTGAAGACGGCTGAAATGCCAGAAACCGGTCCTAGGAAGCTTGTTTCCGGTCCAGGGAAGACATGGCTTGGCAATTCGGGCTGGACTGTTCCCATGAGGCACAGGGTCAGACTGATTTGCATATGGCCATGTCTGAACTGGGGTGGCAGAGTGGGCTAAAGAACGGTGATGGATTAAACCCAGATCAGTTGACTGGGGGTGAGTGCTTGCAATGTTCAACACTCCGTCCGTCATTTGCTTTGGTTTTTGCTTTGTTAGCCATAAGTTGGCAGGGTATGCTCAGACGTGAGTCCCTTGCTCACTTTGCCACTGGATTCAAGCAAGCCTGGCTGAAGACGGCTGAAATGCCAGAAACCGGTCCTAGGAAGCTTGTTTCCGGTCCAGGGAAGACATGGCTTGGCAGTTCGGGCTGGACTGTTCCCATGAGGCACAGGGTCAGACTGATTTGCATATGGCCATGTCTGAACTGGGGTGGCAGAGTGGGCTAAAGAACGGTGATGGATTAAACCCAGATCAGTTGACTGGGGGTGAGTGCTTGCAATGTTCAACACTCCGTCCGTCATTTGCTTTGGTTTTTGCTTTGTTCGCCATAAGTTGGCAGGGTATGCTCAGACGTGAGTCCCTTGCTCACTTTGCCGCTGGATTCAAGCAAGCCTGGCTGAAGACGGCTGAAATGCCAGAAACCGGTCCTAGGAAGCTTGTTCCCGGTCCAGGGAAGACATGGCTTGGCAGTTCGGGCTGGACTGTTCCCATGAGGCACAGGGTCAGACTGATTTGCATATGGCCATGTCTGAACTGGGGTGGCAGAGTGGGCTAAAGAACGGTGATGGATTAAACCCAGATCAGTTGACTGGGGGTGAGTGCTTGCAATGTTCAACACTCCGTCCGTCATTTGCTTTGGTTTTTGCTTTGTTCGCCATAAGTTGGCAGGGTATGCTCAGACGTGAGTCCCTTGCTCACTTTGCCACTGGATTCAAGCAAGCCTGGCTGAAGACGGCTGAAATGCCAGAAACCGGTCCTAGGAAGCTTGTTTCCGGTCCAGGGAAGACATGGCTTGGCAGTTTGGGCTGGACTGATCCCATGAGGCACAGGGTCAGACTGATTTGCATATGGCCATGTCTGAACTGGGGTGGCAGAGTGGGCTAAAGAACGGTGATGGATGAAACCCAGATCAGTTGACTTGGGGTGAGTGCTTGCAACGTTCAACACTCCATCCGTCATTTGCTTTGGTTTTTGCTTTGTTCGCCATAAGTTGGCAGGGTATGCTCAGACGTGAGTCCCTTGCTCACTTTGCCGCTGGATTCAAGCAAGCCTGGCTGAAGACGGCTGAAATGCCAGAAACCGGTCCTAGGAAGCTTGTTTCCGGTCCAGGGAAGACATGGCTTGGCAGTTCGGGCTGGACTGTTCCAATGAGGCACAGGGTCAGACTGATTTGCATATGGCCATGTCTGAACTGGGGTGGCAGAGTGGGCTAAAGAACGGTGATGGATTAAACCCAGATCAGTTGACTAGGGGTGAGTGCTTGCAATGTTCAACACTCCGTCCGTCATTTGCTTTGGGGGAGCTACACAGACAGAAAAGGGGAGACCGAGTTAACCCTAGATAACACATGTCACACCGGTACAGTCGTAACGATGCACATGACGGTCTATCGGAACGCACCAGTAGGAGACATATGATTTTAGCAATGTCAGGAGGTTCCAGGGACTAAGCAACTAATGCAATCACCCTTTGTAAACAGAAATGATACTGTACAATGATGTAAACAATGGCTCGTCTGTAATACAGTTGACATACATTGTGGACAGTTGAATGCAAAACCCTAATAAAAAAATTTAAACAAAAAAAATGCATAGATGTGTGAATGGTTGATTGACTAGGTGTTTGGCTTGAATTTGTTGACCGTTTTGACATCTTTTGTCTTCAAGAAGCTTGGATAACTGAGGAACTTCATATTGAGGGGTATAGGACATTTCATACGCCAGCTATTCAATCGAATCATGGTAGGCATAAGGGGGGACTCTGTATCTACATTTCGAATCTTTTGGAGGTGCACAAAATCTCCATAATAAAAATGACTAATTATTACCAGATAGGTTCGATTCATGTCGCCTCGAATTGCCTTTTAATCCTGATATATTTTTACAATAATATAGAGAAGGGTCTTTTGGGGGACACTTTGAGTCAGCTTAGTGACGATATTGGAAAATTGAAAGCTCCTAAAGATACAGACATGATCACGATTTGGGGGGGTGATTTTAATACCAATCTATGCTCCAAAGCAGAGTTAGGGGCATGTGGTTTAACAATTGAGGATGATGATCCATTAATACATTTTGAACATACAGAGCGTAGAGAAAAATTTTATGAACTTTTGTTTGCTCATGATTTCGGCTTTGCAAACCGACTGTGTTCCCCTAGCGTGGAGTTTGATTACACCTATGTAGGTAGAGAACAATGGATTTAGGCCCAGATCTCTGTACTTGGGTGAATGTATGACATTGTTATGCATTCTGTCCATCAATAGTTTTTTTTGCAATTGTCACCCCGAGTGGGACGGGTATGCTCGGACGTGAGTCCCGTGCTCTCCATGCCACTGGAATCAAGCTATCCTGGCTGAAGAGGGGGGAAACCCTGAAACCGGTCCTAGGATGCTTGTTTCCAGTCCAGGGAGGACCTGGCCTGGCAGTTCCGGCTGGACTGTTCCCATTGGGCACAGGGTCAAGACTGATTTGCATATGGCTGGGTCCAAACTGGAAGGGCACGGTGAGCAAAGAAACAATGGGTTTAGACCCAGATCTCTGTACTGGGGTGAATGTATGACATTGTTCTGCATTCTGTCCATCAATAGTTCCTTTTGGAATATATGTATACAGCATGATTGAGTGAAAGAATGCATTAGCAGTGTATCGTGAATTTATAGGTGAAGATTTATGAGGTAGTACTGCAGCGTGACGCTGCAAGCTCTTTAGCTGCACTGCACTGTGGCACTTCCGAAGCACAAGGATGTGACATATGTACATGAATATGTTGCAGCTCTGTGCTTCCCTCTGCAGTGCTGCACAAACTGCAGCCATGCAGTGACACAGCCACCCTTGCACCATGGTGCAAGGATGTCTGTGTCGTGTGGAGATTGTTTGTGTGCAGGAAGGGACACTTTCCTGCACAAAAACAATCAGTAAAGGCATTTTCCTCTTTCAATGTATGCTGTGGAATGCAGCATGAATTGAAAGAGGAAAAAATGAGGAGAAATGAAAACAGTTCTCCTCGTTGCACCTTGCTACACCAACTCTAGGATGGCACAGCATTCACACACATCTCCAGATTTACGATTTTTCATAAATTTGCAGATGTGTCTTGTTCTATGGGTGTTGCGTGGGAACACCCAAAGCAACACCTATAGGACGCCCCTTCAACGCAAAGTTCTGTGTATGAAGGGGTCGTATTTACAAGGAGAGGAAAAACCACGCAGGGTGGCTTTTCCTCTCCTTGTAAATATGAAGGAGTGCCTGGCACCATCACTACGTTACAAAAAGTGACGTACTGGTGGCACAGGTTGCTTGTAAGTCTGCCCCATAAGTGCTTAGGTATTGGCAGACTGATACAATAAGAACATAGTGCTGGATGGGTGATTGAAGAATTGCATGAGACTGACAGGAGGTATCCTAAGCTGCATGGGTACTACTTTGGTATTTAATGGAGTGGACCAATAGTATGTATCTGCTTAGAGATTTGTAGGGATTCTGCACAGAATATTTTATGCGTACTTGTGTTGGTGCCTAGGTCATTTTATAAGAATACCACTAGTAACTGGAATGATGACAGTGCTGCAAACAGAGTGAACACTTAATTTATAAGTGCTTACGTATTGGTGGAGTGATAGGATAAGTAGATAGTGGTAGGTAAGTGATTAAAGAAGTGCATGGGACAGACTGGACAATTCCTACACTGCATGAGTACTAACTGGGTATTTAGAAGAGTGTATCAATAGTATGTAGCTAGTTAGAGGTCTGCTTGGATAGTGCACAAAATATTATAGATTTACTTGTGTTAGTAGCTAGGCCATTCCATAAGTTCATGACTAGTAACTAGAATAATTACAGTATTACAAACAGAGTGTATGGTGAATTTTTAAGTGCTTAGGTATTGGTGGAGTGATAGACTACGTAGATTGTGCTGGATGGTTGAATGGAGAAGTGCATGGGACTGACAGGAGGATTCCTAGACTGCATAGGTACTAACTGGGTATTTCGAAGAGCGTACCAATAGTATGTAGCTGGTTAGAGGTCTGTATGCATAGTGTACAAAATATTGTACCTGCACTTGTGTTAGTGGCTAGGCCATTCCTTAAGTATATGTCTAATAACTGGAGTAATTTCAGTGCTGCAAAGAGAGTGCATGCTAAATTTATTAGTTCTTAGGTATTGGCAGAGTGATAGGATACATAGATAGTGCTGGATGGTTGAATGGAGAAGTGCATGGGACGGACAGAAGGATTCCTAGACTGCCTAGGTAATAACTGAGTATTTAAAAGACTGTATCAAAGCTATGTAGCTGATTAGAGGTCTGCATGCATAGTGCACAGAATATTGTAGCTGTACTAGTATTGGTGTGTCTATGGTTTCGAGAATCATAGTCTGTATTTTAGGGTGTGATGAGGTGCATCAGATGATCACATAGATGATGTCATCAGTGATGTCATTTGAGATGTCATCAGTGATGTCATCAGTGATGTCACTGACCATGTCATGAGTGATGTAATATGTGACATCATCAGCAGTGCATTACTTTAATCCAAAAAGCTGGCGGCCATATTGGCCTGGTCACGATGTGAAAATTCAGGAATTGATACAATGAAGAAAAGAAAACAAGTGTTACTATGCACACAATGTCATTTCAGCATATCTTGCCCCATGACCGCCATACCTGTATGTTCGTCAACGTGACTTATTCATAATAAACATACTTAGAATTGCAAACATCAACATAAACAATGGACTACACAATACTTTAAAGTGAAAGGCTATTGGCCATAATAATCTGGGCACATTGCGTATTATAATGGTTCTTACATGAAAGAAAAGGAAAAAATGGGGTGTTAATATACACACACTATCCCTAAATAAAGTTCTAGCGATTATGTTCCATTCCATTCACAGCTCATTAGAGATGTCATGAGTGATGTCATGAGTGATGTAACTGACCATGTCATGAATGTTGTAATGTCTGAGGTCATTAGCAGTACATTGCGGGGCGTAAGTTATACTTAGCTCAGCTAACTATAACTGCTGAATTTCACTGGTTGTGTATGAGTGAAATCTGAGTCAAACTATACCGTCCCTGTAATCTTTGTTTTTTTCAGCAAATTTCCAGTTTTTTAAAAAACTTTAAGTAAGATGCATATCACAATGGATGGTGGGGGGTTGGAAACAGGGCCTGGCATTGTGCTGCCCCCACCCAAGCTTGCTGCTCCTGCCTTCCCTCCTCCTAGCTATCCAATGTCCAAGTCCATGTCCCTGCTCTCTTATTACAGCCCTGTGTGGCTGTTGTTCTGCCACTGGCCTTCCCCCCTTCTCTGAACAGTTAGCTTGCTGCCCCATCCACCTCCTCCCTATCTTCTGTTGTCTGAATCCATGGACCAGCCTCCTGCCATGCATGGTCTGATGTGCTGCCACTGCCCTCCATTTAGCATGAGCTACCAGTCCACTCCTCCTGCCCTCCATTGCCCAATTCTATGCCACATCATTGACCTCCTGCTTAGCCTCAATCCTTAGCTTGCTGCCCCTATTCTCCTTCCCCCTGCCCTCCGATGTCTTTGTGCATGCCCCTGCTCCATCCTTTTTGCCCACCATGTTCCATGGACCTGCCACTCCTATCTACTCTGAGTGTTCTGTTGAGCTGCCACTCCCCTCCCACCTGCCTAGCATTGTCAGATGACTGTAACCTGTCCCTGCCACCTCCATCCTGCCTGTCCACATTCCATGCCCCTATCCCCTTCCTCCTGTCCTCCATGGTCCATTTTACTGCCACGCCCTTCTGCCCTCCCTGTTCTGTTGTGCTCCAACTGTTCCTCCTGCCTGCCCCGCGTGGTCTGTGTGAGGCCCCTTCCCCTGAACTCTCTTGTCTGTGCCCAGGTCCTGACCCTCCCTTCTATCCTCCATGGTCCTTTGTGCATGCCCTTGCACCCTCCTTCTTGCCCATCATAGCCATTGTGCTGCCACTAACCCTCCCGCTTGCAATGCATGGTCTTCTGTGCTGCCATGGCCCCTCCCACCTTCCCTGTGTGGTCAGCTAGCTGCCCCTGACCCACTCCCACCTTCCCTCCATGGTCTGTGTGTATGCCATCATAGTGTCACTGTTGCTCTCCATGGTGTGTCTTGCTTATAGTGCCCATCCTGCCTGACCTCCATGGTCATCTTGCTGCTCCCCCCTTGCCCCCAGCCCTCTGTTTCCATGTGCAGACTCCTATTCCCTCCCTTCGGCTTGTCTGTTCCATTGTAATGCCCCTGATCCGTCCCTCCTGTCATTTATGGTCTATTATGCTGCAGCTTTCTCTCCTGTCTGTCCATTATGGTCAGCTAGCTACCATTGCCTCTTTCCCCTCTCCTCTTTGTTGTCCATGTGCATGGTTCTGTCCCCTCCATATTGCTTTCTGTGGATTGTTGTGCTGCACTCCCATCCTGCATGCCCTGTATGGTGTATTGTGCTGCTGCAAACCCTGATGCCTACCCTTTAGGGTCAGTATGGTGCACCTCTCCATGTCCCTGCTGTCCTCTGTTATTCGAGTCCCTGTCCCTACCCCAATTCCTCCTGCCTTCCATGATCCAATGTACCATACTTGTGAACATTTTAAACTTGGTAAGAGGGAGACTTTGAAAAAAAACAGGGGTATTGATTTTCCCCTTTGAGTTACATTGAAAAAGAGGAGATTGTAGACAGGAGAAAGATCAAATAAAGCCCATTTGAGCTTAAAAAAGTGGACATTTCCTGGCTGAATCGGGTCTGTTGGCATGTATGGTTGTACTACCACTGCCTCTTCCTTCTGCCCACAATGGTTTATTATATTGCCACAGCCTCCCTTGCCAGTCCTGTATTGTTGGTTTGTTGCCCCTGCCCCCCTTTCCACTGCCCTCCATAGTTTGTTGTGCTGCCACTGCCCTTCCTGCCTGCCCGGTGCGGTCAAATTGTTGCCTCTGCACCCTCCTACCTGCCTTCAATTTTCAGAGTAGGTGCCACTGGCCTCTGCCTCTCAACAGTATCCTAATGAACAACTAGATTGCTAACATTCTATATTTATTACAAAAGTGTGGAACGCCTGACGTCATCTTGATGTAATCAAAACTGTAATACCAAGAGCATTTCCTTTAGAAATTACATATAAGAGAGCGTCTTATTTGCATCAAAATTATGGTTAGTGCTCTAAAAAACTAAAATGAGGACATATTTTCTGAGTTTTCAAATAGCGACAAAGCACTTTTAAATTATTTGTTATCTTTATGTTTTTTTATCCAGATTACCACTTGATTAAATGTTGCATTTAGTGGAGAGGATGTGGTGTTTCTTCCAGAGCTGCAGACTTTGCAACTGGGGAACCAGATTGGAGTTTCTTCTTCAGCTCGACATTCTGTGATTCTGGTCAAATCACTTAATCTCCCCATGTCTACAACCAAAATGAATTCATTCTTGTGTGATGTAACCAATGCTCATGTATACCACTCCCATACCTGACAAGTCTGCACTATATAAAACTGCAAAAACACAAAAAATAAAGTGTTTTGCACACTTCTGTGATTGGGCTACATGTGGGCTACATCTGGGTGATATTTGTGCTGTATTTGGGCTCTTTTGTCGCTGGAGGCCATCTTGGGAGATTTATTCGTTATGAAGTTTCCTAATTTCCTCATTTGCTACAGTCTCCTCTGTAGTAAGTGATGGTATTCGGATATGTCACACATTTGCCATAAATTCTGAATGTTAGCACTCTAGTTGCTCATTAGATCACTGTAGTAAAGCTACTGCTCACCACGGAAGTCTGCTGCTGGTATTAAAAGTGCATGTTTCAGTCTGCATGTCAGAATATTTTAATGAAATAGAAGAGGATTTGAGAAGTCACTCAAAATGTGCCCTAATTTTTCTTTCTACAGCACTAATCATAATTGATATGGCAAAATGAACGCCCTCATTGTGTTCCTTTTTAAATTAAATATTTTAAGTGTTACCAGTTTATTCCAATCAAGATGCCTTCAGGTGTGCCATACTTTTGTCATAAGTATTCCTAATTTCCTCATTTACTGCAGTCTCCTCAGTAGGAAATACTTTCAGTTTTTTACTTTGGTTCCATCAAGAAGGCATTCAGATGTGTCACACATTTGCCATAAATTCTGAATGTTAGCACTCTAGTTAGATCACTGTAGTAAAGCTACTGCTCACCAGGGAAGTCTGCTGCTAGTATTCAAAGTGCATATTTCAGTCTGCATGTCAGAATGTTTTAATTAAATAGAAGAGGATTTGAGAAGTCAAAATGTGCCCTAATTTTTCTTTCTGCAGCACTAATCATAATTCCTATGGCAAAATGAACCCCTAATTTTGTTCCTTTGCAAATTAAATGTTTTAAGAGTTACCACTTTATTCCAATCAAGATGGCTTCAGGTGTGCCATACTTTTGTCATAAGTAAGACTGTTAGCGCTCTAGTTGTTCTTTAGAACACTTTGGGACATTCTGTCATTGGGCTATACTTGGGCTACATCTGGGTGATATGTGTGCTACATTTGGGCTGTTTTGTCTCTGGTGGCCATCTTGGGAGACTTATTTGTTATGAAGTTTCCTAATTTCTTAATTTACTACTGTCTCCTCCGTAGGAAATACTTTCAGTTTTTTACTTTGATTCCATCAAGAAGGCATTCAGATGTGTCACGCATTTGCCATAAATTCAGAATGTTAGCACTCTAGTTGCTTATTATATTACTGTAGTAAAGCTACTGCTCACCAGGGAAGTCTGCTGCTGATATTGAAAGTGCATGTTTCAGTCTACATGTCAGAATTTTTTAATGAAATAGAAGAGGATTTGAGAAGTCACTCAAAATGTGCCCAAATTTTTCTTTCTGCAGCACTAATCATACTTTCTATGGCAAAATGAACCCCCTCATTTTGTTCCTTTCCAAATTAAATGTTTTAAGAGTTACCACTTTATTCCAATCAAGATGGCTTCAGGTGTGCAATACATTTGTCATAAGTACGACTGTTAGCGCTCTAGTTGTTCTTTAGAACACTCTGGGAAGCTGCAGTAGAACACAAAAGAATCAACTGACAGCCTCTGCCCTTGTTGGATGAACATGTTTTACTGAGAATGTCAGACTTCATTCTCACACGACTGAGAAAGATAATGTGAATGTACAGAAAATATGCTCTCAGTTTAGCTTATAGATCACCTTCCAAACCTCTGTGGGAAAAGCAAGAGAAAATAGTTTTCTCTCAAACATGATTCATGATATCCACAAAAGAAGGAAGGTGCACCCTATCACGAGTCATACAAAGCCAACACTTGTAGTAGAAAATGATTTCTTCTTTTATTTGTAGTCTTGGTTAAAAGGACAGGCACACAGCCAACGCGTTTAGTTCCCTTGTGCCTTGGGAACTTCGTCAGGGCTGCAATAATTATAGAAACACCCACATAAATACACATGTAAAATACATATATAAATCACAATATACAAGACATGAACATAAATAACAATTATAAAAAATTATAAAAGGATCAAAAAACATCACATACTCAGAATTTGTACATTAAGCACAAACAACAGAAGGAAAACCTACACTCATAATCAAGATCAATTTTTAAGATCAGACCGCGCATACAGAGTATGACATCTAGACGTAAAACCGCCTATGTATAATTTCACCACAAGAAAAATGAAACATAACCATCATACAAAAGGGAAACAAATATAGTACTTTTAACAAATGAGATAGGGAAAAAAGGGAATAAAAGACAGATAATTCAGGGTGAAAAGCAAAAAAGTAAGAAGAGAAAGGAAAAGAAGAGACCAAAGAGAGAAAGCAAAAAACGCACATGGCTTATCTGTAACAAGCCTCTCCAATAGAACACGTAAATGCAAAAATCATTAGAATAAACCCAGAAAGAGGCTAACATTTTTTTTCAACAGAAACCAGAAGATATAGTCAAGATCAAGACATCAGAACTACCAAAAACACCAAAAGTGATTATAGTGCAGGATATGTTAAAAACCTCCATAAGGGGCAAAGATAATATCCATCGTGATCATAAATAAAATATCCCAAAAGGGGAAGGAGTATAGACTAACAATCAATTAGAAGTCATCCTTACCTTACTACAGGTATCTGGAATATTCTAAAAGACCTCAATTAAGGATGACTAATCAATGAGTTTTCGAGAGTCTAGTCTTATTATTCACCAATTATGGAACCGAAATGCAAGGTAGGCTTGTCAGCAGGTGAATATATATAAAATTATACTCAAAGAAAGGAGGGCTATTCATAATAACAATCGGTTGCATATGAAAGCCCAAGGTTACAATATTTGAACAATATAATCACTAAATCGATCAACATAATACGGAGCAGTGCTCTTTATTAAAAGAAGATACTCCAAATATCGGACACCCACATGAGCGAAGCCTGAGTTCTATTTAAATGTTCCATAAAATATAAGTTAAAATTAAAGAACCCAAGCTCGCACCACATAAGAAGCACAATCCTAAACAACGCCTTACCTTGATCTATATCTATTATGCCTCCAGTACACTGCTACTTAAGTATTGAAGGAATCAAGTAAAAGGAGAAGTCTCCAAGGAGTATCTGTCAAAAATAAAAATAAAGCTGAAAGCAAAAATTCAAACCAGAATTGCCCGTACCGAAGGTACACGGTACTCCTTAAAATGTATTTATATACCTAGAGAGTTCACCAGGCAAAACTTACCTATATTAGGTTATCTGACCGCAGGACAGTACGATAGCTGTTCGGTACATTGGTATTCGTAAAGGGGGCCGCTCGTCCTCCATCGGCGTTAAAAAGACGCGCTGGATCATCACGTGACCATAGTCAACGTCATGCGCGTCAGAGTAAACATAGAGAAAGGAGAATTCTAAAATATAATCTCACCAGAATGGCGGCCTTATTGAAATAACATTATTCATGATAAACTATAGTATGGAACCACGAGATTCATGTAAAAGTTAACAAAACAAAAATCTACCTAAATGAAACAGAATATATAAATTGTGTCCATCATGGTAAATTTCAATTTATCACAAAACACAAAGCGAAATCATTGTGTCTGCAAAGTTGGCAATAAAACGAAAGATCGGTTGATGTAACCTAATCACAAATACCAGCCAAGTCCGGCTATGTTGTGCAAAAGTGATATATATTAATATGTTTTAAGAAATTGATATATAAGATGGCCAACACCACCAAAAAAATACCAAAATACCCGCGGAAAATTGCATATGTATATATAGCATCGGCAATATAAAATCAATAGCATATCATATCAGAAACTAATTTACCACCATATCAAATTAACTTTTGAACAATAGGCATCTAATATAGTCAGATATTATATATGATAGTTAATATCAATTAATAGACTTGAATAGTCCACACATTTATGAAAAAAGTAATCCAGTCAGGTAAATCGGTCGAAAGAATGCTCTAAACTATATTTCAGTGCGGGTAAAGCAAATGTTTAGAGAATATCTGTCAGCTAAAGTGCCTTACAGGTGCTGCCACATAATTAAACTCATCTTATCATATTAACCAAATCAACAGCCTTACCCCGATATCTAGAAAGACTATAGGCACATCTGCCAAAGTAAGTCAAAATGTCATTGTACATCTTAGTATAAAATCCTGTACCACCGTGCAGTTTTTATGATAAGATCAGAGAGAATATAATCAGAGGGGAAAAGAGAAAATAGATAAAAGTTGTCAATACAGTTGTAAACAGATACTTGACATAGTACTTTGCTCAGATACATTGTTACACAACAATATAACCAATTGTCACTGGGGTCCCATATTGTTTCGCTTTTTATGTTCATTATCCAGTCTCCTATCCAAGGAAGTAATGAAACCTCTGTGGGAAAAGCATGAGAGAATAGTTTTCTCTCAAACATGATTCATGATATACCAGCAGAAGGCTTTTTCACATGGGAAAATCACCTTAGAACACACCACAATTCCTAAAATGAGTATGGTACCATCAACAAATGATTTATAATGTAACTAAAGTCTTAAAACCTTCTATTAACTGCAATGCTTTTTCATGAGGTGCTATCATGTATATTGGTTCCAAGATGGCTGCCAACACTTCTTGGATGAAGTACTTACAGCCAATCAGATCTCACGATGAGATGTGTGGTTAGGCTCCGCCCAGATATATATGTGATTTTACTTTTGATTTTCTCAGGAACTACTGAACGGATTTACCACATTTAACCAAAAGGCACGACTCTGAACCAAGGGCTACCTTTTTGCCATATTTGGTGTAATTCCGTTCAGCAGTTCGGGCTGTAGCTGCGACTAAATGTTCCTATGGAAAATTGCATGGGGAAAACACGTTTTGGGACCCCCCTTTTGTCTCGGCCCCCGCTTGACGAATCCCCCCGAGACTTTCAGGATCGGAGCGGACCGGAGCTGGCCAAAAGTTCTGAAAATTTCGCAAGGATTCGTCAACAGGCACCAAAGTTATTGGGAATAGAATGTTGCGGATTTCCTATGGAAAATAGGTCCTAACTATAACTACCTACTGGCGACCTCCAGTAGATAATATATATATATATATATATATATATATATATATATATATATATATATATATATATATATATATATATACATATATATATATATATATCTCAGCTCCAGAAACACCAAAGCGAAGCACTCGCAGGCGGGTGCTTTCAATGCGGGGGTGCTCCCGCAAATCAATTACCGCTCCACTTCTCCTTTACATCCTTCAGGAAAAAAGGCACTCCCGGGGGTCGTTTGAGTCTTTATTGACACAAAACAAACACAGCAACAAACAGACGTGTTTCGTTATAAACCTTCTTTATACCGAAACGCGTCTGTTTGTTGCTGTGTTTGTTTTGTGTCAATAAAGACTCAAACGACCCCCGGGAGTGCCTTTTTTCCTGAAGGATGTAAAGGAGAAGTGGAGCGGTAATATATACATATATGCACAAAGCAATGTCAATGGCGATCTAACTAGTCCGGTGTTGAGTATTACTGAGGAAATTAAAATACAACAACTATATACCCAATTGGAAAAATTATATAAAAAAGAACTTTCCAAATGGTGGGAAGCAGAGTCCCTACAGAGGTATATTGACGTGGCCCGAGTACCTCGAGGGCTGCGCATTTTTACCATTCCAACTTATGAGGACCCTGACCCGGACATGTTAGAAGAATGGTCTAACAACTCGGCTGCTTGCTCCATCACGATGATGCGTATTCTAGTTAAATTTGCCCTCAAAGATCGTAGCAAGTTACTAGCAGAGATTGATATGGTGTATGCTGAGCTGGAGAAACTGGTGGCTAAAGATGTTTTGGATGTTTTTATGAAATCTTTGTTACAACGGATGGACAAATTAGAGGAAGAAATTACGGCCCAAAAACAACGTAAATTCTTAAGAGATTATAAGGACTACCAATCTGGCCGTTCCTTAACATTCCACAAAAAGTATGATCATCTATTTGATAAGGATGGAAGTGTGTCCTTGCCACTGGTCACGGCAACACCTATTGTGGATATTAGTGAAAGTGGCGTCTCGGATGGCAGTTTATCAGATGTACCCATATCAGGAGCAGTGAGTAGTGTGGGTCCAGTTTCTCACAAGAAGTCGAATAATTTTTTAGCCCAATTCCAAATGTTGAATCAGGGATGGACAGAACAATATCAAGAACAAATTCGTCAGAGAGGCAGAGGACGTGGCGGCAGAGGAAAAATAAGAGGAAAAACAGGCCAAACAGAGGAGCAAGAAAAGAAATGGGAAGCCCGATGGGAATGGTAACAAGGGGCAAAAAAGCTCACAAAAAAGCTCAATCATGACTGTCGTTAACCTCTCCAAACGTGTTCTATCGAAAGATGAGAAAGAACTCCTTAGCCTAGGTTTGTCTTTTTGCCCCACTTCTAATTTCAATTTTGTACAAACCAGGATTGATTTGTTTTATTTTTCTCGTAAATTGAAACTTAAAAAATGGTTTGACACCAAACATAACAAACAGGAATTAACACATGTTGGTACATCTTTGAATAATCTTAATATTGATGATATTGAGGTTTTACATGCTTTGTCTTCTATGTCTGAGTCGGATATTTATGATGACAATCAGGGTGTGAACTTGGAAGATTTTTCTATTGATCCCGATGTTAACCCAGGTAGCCGCTTTAAACCAAAATCAGTTTTTTTTACCCAATATTGATTGCGATGCTATGGAGGTATTTGAAAGGGGTGTTGTGAATGATTTAAAGAAATTGAGGTATACTAAAACTCCAACATCCAGAAAGAACTTAAAAAGGGACCAGATAACAGCATTAGAGAATCTAAAAGCAGACAATACCATCGTTATCCGTCAATCGGATAAGGGTGGCAATGTCGTTGTCTTAGATAAAACAGCATATTTACGTGAGGGTTACAGACAGTTGGAAGATCAGACATGTTATTCTATCTCTGACAGAAATGCAATTATGCAATCCAATTTGAAATATGGGGAATCTTTGGTGGAGTGGAGAGAGAAGGGACTATTGGAGTGGGAGGAGTACAACTATCTCAAATGCCCTCACCCCAGGATCCCTGTTTTGTATTTGCTTCCAAAACTACACAAGGACCCAGTTAACCCTCCAGGGAGACCTATATTTTTGTCTATTGGCTCCCTGTTGGAAAACACATCCCGTTTTATTGATCATTATTTACGGCCGTTTGTGGTTGGTCTGCCAGCATATCTACGGGACACAACACATTTCTTAACAACTATTGATGGGATTCACTGGGAATCTGAGTATACTTTGGTCACTTTGGATGTGGGCAGCCTATATACCAGCATAGAACATCAGCTTGGTTTAAGGGCTGTGAAACACTTCCTAAAGACTCGATCTATCTCTCTACTAAACCATTCGGAAATGATTCTGGCCATGATTGAATTCTGTCTGACGAATAATTTTTTCCTACCTATTTGATGATGTCATCTATCGGCAGTCACAGGGCACAGCTATGGGCACCTGCTTCGCCCCCAGCTATGCCAACCTAGTCATGGGCTGGTGGGAGGAGCAGGTGGGCTCCCAATTGGTGGAGTTTGCTAATTGTGTCCTGTGGCTCCGATATATTGATGACATTTTCTTTATTTGGAACGGTGATGTTGACTCTGCTATTGCATTTGTCAAGAAACTTAATGACAATGCACTTAATTTGGTCTTCACTGAGAATATCAGTAGGACATCTGTAGAGTTTCTTGATATTGTAGTGGAGATTAAAGATCACTCCATGCACACACACCTATTTCGTAAAAAAAACTGCCGGTAACAGCATTTTGAGCGATTCTAGTGCACATCCTCGGAAGTTAGTTTCTAGCATCCCTTATGGCGAATTACTGCGCGCTAAGCCAAATTGCAGTACCGAGAGTAGTTATTTCAGGGAAAAAGAAATTATGGTACAACGTTTCAAAGACAGGGGCTATCAACAAAAAACAATCAATGAGGCATGTAAGAGAGTGGATGAGGTGGCACGTAATGAGTTATTGCATCCTGTTCAACGTTCATCTGAATCGGAGAGCTTACGTTTCATTACTATGTATTCAGGAAAAGCACATGATGTGCGCCATATTTTGGACAAATATTGGCATGTGTTACTTACTGATTGTAACTTGCAGAAACATCTGAACAATCATCCACAAATTACTTTTCAGAGAAGTAAATCATTAAGAGATGAGCTTAGTCCTAATATGATAACTGACTCTATTAAACCCAAAGTGGGCGGCCGCCCGGGTTTTCGATGCTGTAAGAATTGCAAAGCGTGCAAAAATAGCTCTGACTGTACTGTGTTACATTTTTCGAGCATGAGTAAAGAGTTTAGTATCAAAAAAGCCCTTACTTGAAACACAATATATTGTGTATATGCTCTGATTTGTCCATGCAATAAGGCATATCTTGGTAGCACAATTCATCGTGCCAAAAAAAGAGTGCTCGAGCATATTAGAGCCATACGCCATAATAACAGGCAATACCCTGTTGCTCGACATTTTTTTGAGCAACATTTGCAAAATGAGAGGCTGCTTAGAATGGCAGTGATCGATGCTGTGAGTGATAATGTACGTGGAGGAAATAAATTACTCCACCTTAGACAACTGGAATCGAGATATATTGTTGATTTCGAAACTATGTTCCCTAAAGGGCTGAATTCGAGTGAGGAACTGTCTGTTCATTTGCATAATTAATGTAACCATGATATATTGTGTAGGATGTTGTTGCTGTTAATTTGATCTGTTATTTTACACTAAAGCACATTTTATTGTATTTTTCAGGGACAGGTATCGAATGTTTGAACAGGCCACTGATGAGCTCAAATACCGGGTTTATGTATAAATATATCATTGACTTGTTGATTTATTGTAACACTGCATTTTGCTGTAACACTGTTCATTACTTTGCCCACTAGGGCGTTATTTTTGTACTTCGATTAACTTTATGGCTGGCTTTATGTTTGTGAAGGCTTATACAAAACGTCAATGGATTATTTGATTGATCGTGAGCATATTTAAGTAATTTTATTTACAATAATTATTGAATATATTTTGGCATTTCGCCCACTGGGGCATTAACTCTGTACTTGATCAAATTCATGACAGATTGAATATCAGTGAATGCTTGCACATGATTTTAAGTGTTTATCAGACTGATCATGAGATCGTTCAAGCATCATTTACTTATAGTAGCCATTGTGTTATCTTTCCAATTCAATTTGATGGCTGAGTAACATTATGCTCAGTACAAGAAGTTATTGTATTGAATTCAACATAGTGCTAAGATGGACGCTACTTTCCCCTGTGTCTCACTATGGGCAATACTATTAGTCTGTTGTTTTTGTTAATAACATTGTAATATATTTAGCTTTATCAGAAAACTTTGCGTCAAGCGTGAACAAGGCGAAAGCTGAAACACGTTGTGTTTGCAGGCAATAAACCAACTTGAACTGCAAATCTCTTTGGTGTCCGTGCGTGATTTCCTATCGGAATCTGTGGTGTGTTATATATATATATATATATTCACTGAAAAAACCATAGGTTTCACACACGTTATAGTTAGGAATTAGCATTTAAAAAACCTTGCAAATTCACTGAAAAAACCATAGGTTTCACACAAGTTATAGTTAGCTGTACATTTCACTCGTAAAAAACCAATGAAATTCCCCCGTTATAGTTAGTGCAGGCAACTATAACTCACGCGACCGCAATCCTCTGCTGATGCTAATACTGTATTTAGACACTTATTTGCCCATGTCTTCTTCCATTAAATTTTAGCTATACATATATTACAAATATTTTTTTTTCATAAAGACACATATGTCATCAGCAGAGGATTGCGGTCGCGTGAGTTATAGTTGCCTGCACTAACTATAACGGGGGAATTTCATTGGTTTTTTACGAGTGAAATGTACAGCTAACTATAACTTGTGTGAAACCTATGGTTTTTTCAGTGAATTTGCAAGGTTTTTTAAATGCTAATTCCTAACTATAACGTGTGTGAAACCTATGGTTTTTTCAGTGAATTTGTACGGTTTTTTAAATGCTAAGTTACTTTACGCCATTCGTGGCGTGCGCGCCCAGTTAACGCAGTTCGTCCTGTGGGCGCACGGTGCGCTTTGCGCACCGTGCGCGCACAGTGAGCACGCGGTGCGCTTCGCGCACCGCGCGCCCACTTTACGCAGTTAGTGCCGTGCACGCACGGTGGACACGCGGTGCGCTGCGTGCACCGCGTGCCCACGTTACGCGGGATGGGCCATGTACGCACGATGCGCTTCGCGCACCATGCGCACATGGGGGACATATTATGTGCTTCGTTGTGAAAGGTATTCATTTTTAGTTTCTTTAAATATATATGCCATGCACAAATGGTGCCCTTCGGGCACCATTTGCTCACGGGGTGGGGAAAGTGTGGTTAATTTTTTTTTTTTTTATAATTTTAACCGTACACGTACGGTAAGCGTAATCGGCGATTTTACGCAGTTAGTGCCGTGCACGCACGGTGGTCACGCGGTGCGTGCACGCACCGCGTGCCCACGTTATGCGGGATGGGCCATGTACGCACGTTGCGCTTCGCGCACCCTGCGCACATGGGGGACATATTATGTGCTTCGTTGTAAAAGGTATTCATTTTTAGTTTCCTTGCAAAATCATATGCCATGCACTAATGGTGCGCTTCGGGCACCATTTGCACACGGGGTGGGGAAAGTGTGGATTATTTTTTTTTTTTTATAATTTTAACCGTACACGTACGGTAAGCGTAATCGGCGATTTTTCGAAAAAAATTAAAATTGTTTTTTTGGCCTTGGGGGTTTTTGGGGGACACCTATATCGATGCTGGGTGGTTAAGAACTAAATATACTACCCCTTTAGATGTTTTTTGACTTTGTTTATGCTGCCCCCTCAGAGTGCGAGAGAGAAAATGGCGGCCGCCGCTTCCTGGTTTCGACCGATTCGAATGTTTACTTAGATCAAACAGCCAATCAGAATCGCGCTCGCGCACGTCACCGTACGCGTACGGTAAGCGCACTGTAAGCGCACCGTAAGCTGGCTCAGATATATATATTGATTTAAAGGCTATTTTCTCAGAATCTACTGAACAGATTTACACCAAACCTACAAAAGGCACTTCCTTGACCTGTAGACTACCTCTCTGCCAAATTTCAAGGAACTCTGTTCAGCCGTTCGGGCTGTAGCTGTGTCTAAAGGTCCTATGGAAAAATGCATGGGAAAAATGCGTTTTGGGACCCCCCTTTTATCTCAGCCCCCGCTTGACGAATCCCCCCGAGACTTTCAGGGTAGGAGCGGAGCGCAGCGCCCCACCTATTTTGAAAATTTCGCGAGGATTCGTCGACCGGCGCCAAAGTTATTCAAAATAGAATGTTGCGGTTTTCCTATGGAAACAGGGTCCTAACTATAACTACCTACTGGCGACCGCCAGTAGGTAATATATATATATATATATATATATATATATATATATATATATTACCTACTGGCGGTCGCCAGTAGGTAGTTATAGTTAGGACCCCTTTTCCATAGGAAATCCGCAACATTCTATTTTGAATAACTTTGGCGCCGGTAGACGAATCCTCGCGAATTTTTCAAAATAGGTGGGGCGCTACGCTCCGCTCCTACCCTGAAAGTCTCGGGGGGATTCGTCAAGCGGGGGCTGAGATAAAAGGGGGGTCCCAAAACGCGTTTTTCCCATGCATTTTTCCATAGGACCTTTAGACAGGGCTACATCCCGAACGGCTGAACAGATTTACTTGAAATTTGGCAGAGAGGTAGTCCTCAGGTCAAGGAAGTGCCTTTTGTAGGTTTGGTGTAAATCTGTTCAGTATTTCCTGAGAAAATAGCATTTAAAAGCATATATATATGTGGGCGGAGCCTAACCACACATCTCATCCTGAGATCTGATTGGCTGTCAGCACTTCATCCAAGAAGTGTTGGCAGCCATCTTGGGACCAATATACATGATAGCACCTCATTAAAAAGCATTGCAGTTAATAGAAGGTTTTAAGACTTTAGTTACATTATAAATCATTTGTTGATGGTACCATACTCATTTTAGGAATTGTGGTATGTTCTAAGGTGATTTCACCATGTGAAAAAGCCTTCTGCTGGGATATCATGATTGAGAGAAAAATATTTTCTCATGCTTTTACCACAGAGGTTTGGAAGGTGATCTATAAGCTAAACTGAGAGCTTATTTTCTGTAAATTCACATTATCTTTCTCAGTCATGTGAGAATGAAGTCTGACATTCTCAGTAAAACATGTACATCCAACAAGGGCAGAGACTGTCAGTTGATTCCTTTGTGTTCTACTGCAGCTTCCCAGAGTGTTCCAAAGAACTACTAGAGCGCTAACAGTCCTACCTATGATAAACGTATGGCACACCTGAAGCCATCTTGCTTGGAATAAAGTGGTAACTCTTAAAACATTTAATTTCAAAAGGAACAAAATGAGGGGGTTCATTTTTCCATAAAAAGTATGATTAGTGCTGCAGAAAGAAAAATTAGGGCACATTTTGAGTGACTTCTCAAATACTCTTCTATTTCATTAAAAAATTCTGACATGCAGACTGAAACATGAACTTTCAATACCAGCAGCAGTTTTCCCTGGTGAGCAGTAGCTTTACTACAGTGATCTAATGAGCAAAAAGAGTGCTAACATTCTGAATTTATGGCAAATGTGTGACACATCTGAATGCCTTCTTGATGGAATCAAAGTAAAAAACTGAAAGTATTTCCTACTGAGGAGACTGCAGTAAATGAGGAAATTAAGAAACTTCATAACAAATAAGTCTCCCAAGATGGCCACCAGAGACAAAAGAGCCCAAATGTAGCCCAAATATCACCCAGATGTAGCCCAAGTATAGCCCAATGACAGAATGTCCCAGAATGTTCTTAAAAACAACTAGAGCGCTTACTGTCTTCATTATGACAAAAGTATGGCACACCTGAAGCCATCTTGATTGGAATAAACTGGTAACACTTAAAACATTTAATTTAAAAAGGAACACAATGAGGGGGTTCATTTTGCCATAGAAATTATCATTAATGCTGAAGAAAGAAAATGAGGGCACATTTTGAGTGACTTCTCAAATCCTCTTCTATTTCATTAAAAAATTCTGACATGCAGACTGAAACATGCACTTTTAATACCAGGAGCAACCTTCCATGGTGAACAGTAGTTTTACTACAGTGATCTAATGAGCAACTAGAGTGCTAACATTCAGAATTTATGGCAAATGTGTGACATATCTGAATACCTTCATGATGGAATCAACGTAAAAAACTGAAAGCATTTCCTACTGAGGAGACTGCAGTACATGAGGAAATTAGGAAACTTCATAACAAATAAATCTCCCAAGATGGCCACCGGAGACAAAAGAGCCCAAATGTAGCCCAAAATCACCCAGATGTAGCCCAAATATAGCCCAATGACAGAAGTGTGCAAAACACTTATTATTTAGTGTTTTTGCAGTGTTATATAGTGCAGACTTGTCAGGTATTGGAGTGCTTTACATGAGCATTGGTTACATCACACAAGCACATATTCATTTTGGTTGTAGACATGGGGAGACTAAGTGATTTGACCAGAATCACAGAATGTCGAGCTGAAGCAGAAACTTCAACCTGGTTCCCCAGTTGCAAAGTCTGCAGTTCTGGAAGTAACACCACATCCTCTCCCCTAAGTGCAACATTTAATCAAGTGGTCAACTGGATAAAAAAACATAAAGATAACAAATAATTTAAAAGTGCTTTGTCGCTATTTGAAAACTCAGACAAAATGTCCTTATTTTAGTCTTTTAGAGCACTAACCATAATTTTGATGCCAATAAGACCCTCTCATATATGTAATTTCTAAAGGAAATGCTCTAGGTATTAGAGTTTTGATTACATCAAGATGATGTCAGGCGTTCCACACTTTTGTAATAAATATAGAATGTTAGCAATCTAGTTGTTCATTGGGATACTGTTGAGAGGCAAAGGCCAGGGGCACGGACTCTGAAAATTGAAGGCAGGTAGGAGAGTGCAAAGGCAACAATTTAACCACACTGAGCAGGCAGGAAGGGCCGTGGAAGCACAACAGACTATGGAGGGCAGTGGAAAGGGGGGCAGGGGCAACAAACCAACAATACAGGACTTGCAAGAGAGGCTGTTGGAGGGAAGATCTATTACGGGTCAAGGAAGCTAGAGGCGGTCCCCAGAGCCCCGGGAGCCACCACAGAACTGAGCAGGAGAGTGAGTCAGGGACAAAAGGGGCACCTTAATTTGAGCCGGGGTGCCTAGGAACGCTTGCTCCAAAAATGAAGAAAACAGACATATGAGACATGGAATTGGTGGCAGAATACAATGGCAGTTTAATGAGAAGATACAACTTCAAAGAAACCGCAGAATAGAGACATAAAGTACAAAATACAGAATCCAGATAATCATACAGCTGTCATGATATTCTCTGTATCTCAATTAATGTACTGACAGAGAGAGAGAGAAAACACATCTATAAATGCATCATGAGAAACAAGTTACACCAAGGAAAATGTTACCTAGGAACACTCACGTTTACTCTTAGAGCAAGCATTCCTGCAATTACAATACAAAATCTTTTAAATGCAAAAGTAAAGAGAACAATGGTTAAACATAACATGACATTTCATATAGGTAAAATAGAATAAGATACTTCAAGCAAAGCAGAGCAAGACATTTTAAGCAAAGGAAGACAAGAGCTCCCAGCTCTTGGGGAAAACCTGCACAGCCTGTTAACCTACATACAGACGGCGAGGTAGTCCGTCGATATCTGTGGGTGCTCCCTTTTTATATCATTTTGTGGGCTCCTTTGCACGCTACATCTACCTACGTATGCTACCCAAAAGCTTCGTCTGCAGATTTTACCAGACATTTCGTCATTTACCCACTTAATGCTGACAATGGACTGGGTGAAAAGGTCAGTCTCTCAGGCCAATCGCTTATCGTAAGTTCCATAGAGCAAGCAGAAAATAATGGGTATTGTACGGGAATTCAATATATTCATGTACAAAATCTCCTCAGTTCTCCTAACTTGACGCTCTGCGGTTGCCACTTCCTTAAAAGCGGGAAACCTGCCCAGGAAGCAAGTACCAGTCCAGGATGCAGCCTACTGTATGTCGACAGCTTCAGTGGGATGTTGAACTTTGATACCGAGCACGGAGCACTCGGGTAGGGTGGGGGCTACTAGTTTGGAGCAGAAGGCCTCGCAGACCTGCCTTCAGACTGCTATACACTAAAATTGCAGAGCTATGGTCAATTTAACAAAGAGGCCTACATATTGAACAGAAGGGCCTACACAGGGGTTTTATGCTAGCTGAGTGGTAAGGATGTCTCAGGATAATTATATAGCAACACAGGACCCGCTGGTCAATTTAATACGGCCTACAAATGCGGCTGGCAGGGCAAGGACAAGGGTCTCATACTTCAGGTGTGGACAGAACGGGCCAGGGGCCCCCTGTGATACAAAATCTAACCTCCTTCAAGGCTGTGGCAATGTAATAGACCATTGTGGGCAGAAGGAAGAGGCAATGGTAGTACAACCATACATGCCAACAGACCCGATTCAGCCAGGAAACGTCCAATGTTTTTAAGCTCAAATGGGCTTTATTTGATCTGTCTCCTGTCTACAATATCCTCTTTTTCAATGTAACTCAAAGGGGAAAATCAATACCCCAGTTTTTTTTCAAAATCTCCCTCTTACCAAGTTCAAAATGTTCGCAAGTATGGTACATTGGATCATGGAAGGAAATGGGATAGGGACATGGACTTGGATAACAGAGGACAAGAGGGACATGGAGAGGTGCACCAAACTGACCCTGCAGGGCAGGCATCAGGGTTTGCAGCAGCACAATACACCACACAGGGCATGCAGGACGGGAGTGCAGCACAACAATCCATAGAAAGCAAGAGGGAGGGGACAGGACCATGCACATGGACAACAGAGAACAGAGGGGCAAGAGGCAATGGTAGCTAGCTGACCATAATGGACAGACAGGAGAGAAAGCTGCAGCATTACAGACCATAAAGGGCAGTAGGGACGGATCAGGGGCATTACAATGGAACAGACAAGCCAGGAGGGAGTAGGGGTCTTCACATGTAAACAGAGGGCTGGGGGCAAGGGGGCAGGGCAGGAGCAGCAAGATAGCCATGGAGGTCAGGCAGGATGGGCACTAGAAGCAAGACACACCATGAAGAGCAACAGTGAGACTGTGATGGCATACACACAGACCATGGAGGGAAGGTGGGAGGGGGTCAGGGGCAGCTAACTGACCACACAGGGAAGGTGGGAGGGGCCATGGCAGCACAGAAGACCAATGGCTATGATGGGCAAGAAGGAGGGTGCAGGGGCATGCACAAAGGACGATGGAGGATAGAAGGGAGGGTCAGGACCTGTGCACAGACAAGAAAGTTCAGGGGAAGGGACCTCACAACAGACCACACGGGGCAGGCAGGAGGAGCAGTTGCAGCACAACAGACCAGGGAGGGCAGAAGGGTGTGGCAGTACAATGGACCATGTAGGACAGGAGGAAGAGGATAGGGGCATGGCATGTGGACAGGCAGGGTGGAGGTGGCAGGGACAGGTTACAGTCATCTGACAATGCTAGGCAGGTGGGAGGGGAGTGGCAGCTCAACAGAACACTCAGAGTAGATAGGAGTGGCAGGTCCATGGGACATGGTGGGCAAAAAGGATGGAGCAGGGGCATGCACAAAGACATCGGAGGGCAGGGGGAAGGAGAATAGGGGCAGCAAGCTAAGCACAGAGTTTAAGCAGGAGGTCAATGATGGGGCATAGAATTGGGCAATGGAGGGCAGGAGGAGTGGACTGGTACATCATACTAAATTGAGGGCAGTGGCAGCACATCAGACCATGCATGGCAGGAGGGAGGAGGCTATTCCATGGATTCACACAACAGAGGATAGGGAGGAGGGGGATGGGGCAGCAAGCTAACTGTTCAGAGAAGGCGGGTATTAGGAACTTTATTGTTTTTAAAACATTGAGTCTGTGCGAACTACTTAAAATATGAACAAGTATGCAGCATAATCTCACTTTTATTCAGGAAGAAGAGGACGTTTGTGACTGTGACTCCGGGCTCACTTGGCAGAAACACCCCCTGACCCTCCACCCCCTATCGCAAAATGTAATGCCCGTGAAAAGGGTAGGTGAACACAGTGTTATATAGAACATAGTCCTGAGAGCACGATTGAAAATGAAAACTAGATATAGTGTATGGTATAAACTATGCACCAAAAAGTGTGATATAAGATGAACCGGGCGTGAAATATAATATGCAATACATTGTGCGCAATGACAGATTCATTGGAGAGCGCGAGATAGCACAGGCACTAGCGCGTGCTATGCGATATGCGCCTTGGAGTGTAATATGCACAGGGCAGTGTTGTGTAACCTAACTAGTCTCTAAAGTTGTAATATAAAATATGTGCTGGGGAGTGTAACGTTGCATATGCACTGTGACACAGATATGGATCGCAGATTGTAATATGTATGGCATAGCACTGTGCGTTATAACATAGGCATCGAGGAAGGCACGTTAGATGGGGCAATATAACCCGTGCGAAGACAAGTGTGGCATGACATATTCACGGGGTGGTGTTACAGTGCACATGGGCTAGAGAGTGTCATAGCATATGCACTAGCTAGTGGAATACAACACAGAGGTGTGTGGCACTCGGCAGGCAATGGTGGGTGTAACACAGCATTGGGCTCTGTCAGGAGCGCGCTGTGACTCTCAAGTGATGTTCGTCCCCTTTCCAGAGAGTAAAATAAAAAGTATTACACATCCGGCAGTGGATGTGTGTTTTATTAACCGTGAGGGGGGTTTCTTGCATAGTTTTGGTCGAATTTTTGTTGAATCCCCTTTGAATGGCTTGGTGTGCATGTGTATTAAATGTGCCCGTCAATAGCTACCCATGTTTGTATAAATAAACGACAAGGGTGTCTACCGGGATTAGGCACGGTAGAGCATCAGATATGTCAGAGCTTCACTAGTAGTGTAAATACATTCCACGTGGATTCATTGCATGCAGTCGCCTTTTAATGAATATCCCGCAAATCGTCATGGTGATAGGTACTAGGCCTGGGCAAAAATTTCGTTCCGTTCGCGGAAATTGCGATAATTTGACATTTTTGCGTTCCGCGGAGAGCGCGAAAATGTCAAAAATTCCGGTTTCCGCAGCTTGGCGATAATTTGTTTCTTGCTCGCGCTGTAAAATGATACATTCTCGCGCGCGCGCGATCGCCTTACCTGAATCCCTGCGTTCGCCGACAAGTTTTCTTGATCCGGTCGCGTTCTCCATGAGATGTTGTATTGTTTTTAGCCATTTGCGCTGTCTCGCGACAGTTCGCGCCCGCAGTGACGTCATGCGTCGCGCGATCACGTCTTTCTTCTCGCGATCATGCACCGCGAGAACAACTCAAAACAAGATGGCCGCGCCCGCAAGCAGCCACATGGGTAAGTTGGCGACCCGCAACCATGCAGAAAATCGCGCGAACATGCCGGAAAAAAACTTCCGCATCTTCGCGATATTTCTGCTTGTTTGCGATAATTTTAAACATTCTCGCGATAATTTGCGAAGGTTAATTCCGCAAATTCCGCCCACCCCTAATAGGTACGTACGGTTTGTCCAGCATGTCCTAGGTGTGTCTATAAATAAATATTTTTTTAAAATAATAAAAAACAGTGGCCGGCCCTAGGGATTGGGGTCAAAAAAATATAATTAGGAGACAGGCCCTGGGGGATGGGGTCATCAGGGCCAATAAATTAGAATAAGAAGGGGAACCACACAGCCCCCCTTCTTAAAAAATTAAAATAAATAAAAGACTGGCATCGTGCCGGAGGCCATGCCCCCTCCGTGCAGCACTCTGCAAACGCGCCCCCAACAGGCATCTCCAGTATGCGCCAGGGAGCTGCGCTGCAGACAGGTGTTCTGAGGCCAAGCCCCTTTTTACACCTCTCTGCAACGCAGCTCTGTGGCGCTTACTGGAGGTACCTAGTGGTCTAGTTTGACCCTAGGGACCCTTAGGATTCAAGGGGACTTAATCTCTCAACTTAGAACAGCCACAGGGCGCGTTTACACAGTGGTGAAGGGAGGGGACGGGGCCTGAGGTGACGTGTGCAAACACGCACTATGGCACGTTTTAAATTGGGGATATAATTTCCCTTCAATACTGAGGGCCCCTGGGGGCTAACTAGCCCACCAAGTGCTTCCAGTAAGCGCCACTGAGCTGCATTGCAAGGAGGTGGTCCAGGCCGTGCCACTTTTTACACCTCTCTGCAACACAGCTCTGTGGCATTTACTGGAGGTACCTAGTGGGCTAGTTGGACCCTAGGGACCCTCAGGATTCAAATGAACTTAATCTCCCAACTAAAAATGGACACAGGGCGTGTTTACACAGTGGTGAAGGGAGGGGACGGGGCCTGAGTTAACGTGTGCAAAAACGCCCTGTGGCCTGTTTTAAGAGGTAGTTTTAATCCCCATGCCCTATTATGTACTAGGGGCTTACAGAGGAGGTCATGCTAATCACAGGGGGACCCCAACGCATAATGTTCCCTTGTGTATGTAGGTGTTTTCACTGTATTCTAAGTGTCTTTTAACATAGCACTGGCTCTAGGACTGGCTAGTCAGACTCAGTTACCACCAGTATCCGTCTGAAAAAGTTGAGGGTACAGGATGATTTTGCAACAAGGCTTCTTTCTGCTCTTCTTTTTGTTCTTTCTGCACGTTATCCTTCTTCCTGCACTTATCTTCGTATTTGAGGACTTCTGTTGCTTCTTTCTGCACTTCTTTTGTTTCTTTCTGTGCATTTTTTCTTCTTTCTTCACATGTCCTATCTCTGTAGGCATAGTTAGAAATTAGCATTTAAAAAACCTTTGAAATTCACAGAAAAAACCATAGGTTTCAGGCACGTTATAGTTAGGAATTAGCATTTAAAAAACCTCAGAAATTCACTGAAAAAACCATAGGTTTCAGGGGTGTTATAGTTAGCTGGACTTTTCACTTGTACAAAACCATTGAAATTCCCCCGTTATAGTTAGTTCAGCTAACTATAACTCGCGCGCCCGCAATGCACTGCTGATGACGTCACATATTACATCACTCATGACATGGTCAGTGACATCACTCATGACATCACTGATGACATCTCAAATGACATCACTGATGACATCACTGATGACATCATCCTTGTGATAGAGTGGCAGACCTCCTCTCACCCTAATATAACCTTTGATACACACATTCAAAAATAGAGACTAAAATTTTCAAAACAATGGACATACCAATACCAGTTACAACAACCTCTTCAGTAATTCTAAGATCCACATACACATCCACTCATTCACCAACAGTCCTATACAGTCACTCATACATGTACTCACTCATCATATGTACTCATGCACCTATACATCCTGTTACACAATGCCACTCATCCATAGAGTTACTCACACACATAGTCACTCATGCTAATAAAGAATCAAACATACATTTACTTGCATATACAGTTATATACACACACCACCACACTTACTTCTATGGAAACTTACACATACTTAGTCTTTTAAACAATCACTTATAGAAACACATACTTATTCATACAGGAACTCTTTCAATCTCTCACTCTCACATATACTCACATATATACACCAATAGTCACATATACTAGTTTAAAACATATGTAGTTACTCATAAAGACACTATTGAGACAGTCATTCACTCACTAACACACCCATACACACACTCATCCACCCATACAGTCCTGCACACATGCTGTGTTCAACACATACAAACAGTGAGTCACTCATTCATGCACCTATGCACTACGTAATACCCCCCACCGAACCATGCAGACACTCAGACTGATACTCAAAAAACCAACTAATAACCTATATAGACACCCATGTAGCTACTCACCAACCCATGCAGCCACTTATACACAAAGTGAGAGACTGATACAGATATTTACATATTTAAACATTACTCACTAAGCCATGTATTCACTATGATACACTTAATCAGTCAGTTACACAATCAATTTTTCAAAAACAAATCATCCATTTAGACACTTATATACCCATTTATTCTTCCATCGACCTTGAGATATACATATATAAAACATATTTAATTTTCAGAAAAACAAACATTCACTGGATGATGTCATCAGGGATGTCATCAGTGATGTCATTTGAGATGTCATCAGTGATGTCATGAGTGATGTCACTGACCATGTCATGAGTGATGTAATATGTGACGTCATCAGCAGTGCATTGCGGGCGCGCGAGTTATAGTTAGCTGAACTAACTATAACGGGGGAATTTCAATGGTTTTGTACAAGTGAAAAGTCCAGCTAACTATAACACCCCTGAAACCTATGGTTTTTTCAGTGAATATATATATATATATATATATATTAGGTGAGGATTAATGACAAATTTATATATATTAATTAATAAGGTATAGCTTTTTAATTATTTCGTAAGTTTTATATATTTTCTATGCTTGATTTAAAAAAGAGATATAGTATATGTTTATTTTTATTTATATTGCTTCTAAGTGCATTGTAGAAAAAGTAAACTATTTATACAATTTACATGTTTAATCAATAGGTTTGCAGTTATACTTTTATTTTTAAATGGTCTATGAAAAAATCTTTTTTATTATTTGTAGTTTTGTATATATTTCTTATTTTAAGTTGTTTGTATATTGGCTATATATTTACTTATTTTTATGTTTTTTAATGTTCTATTTTTTTTCAAATTTGCATGATGCAAAACAATTATATATTAATTACAGTTAATAAATAATATTTTGTTGTTTCTATTATATATTTTAAAACATATCTATTTTTTGTTAAGATTTCAAAAATGTTTTCATATAAAATATTTATAATTTGTAATATATATGGGCCTGATTATGAGTCTGACTCCTGGTGGCGGTGGTCCATCTGCCGCATTACGACTGTTCCCTGCTCGTGGCAGACGTGTGCCACATGAAGTATGCTCAATATAGTATGCTCAGCGGGACAGGCACAGTACAAGTTCCGCCACCGCCAGCCGTTTTATGGTGGGAGTCCCACCATTAAAAGGCTTGTGGTGAAGGAACAAAGGGGGCCCTACAGGGCCTCATGCCCCCCTGCCATTGGGATGCATTTAGGGGGCACAATATGTGCCTTCCTCTCTGTGTACCCCCAAATTTCCAGCACGGCATTGACGTCACCATCCATGCTGTGCTGGAACTTTTGCGCTTTTCCCATTGTGGTGCCTTTTTTCCAGGCACCGCCATGGGACAGGCAAAGGACCATCTGCCATACACAAGTTCAACTCGTAATAAGGCTGGCGCTCCTTGGGCAGTTTGGCGCAGGTGTGTCGGCGGAGAACCGGCGCAACTGCGCCAAACTCGAAATCAGAAATATTTTAAATATACATACATATATATCTATATATATATATATATATCTATATTATCTACTGGCGGTCGCCAGTAGATAGTTATAGTTAGGACCGTGTTTCCATAGGAAATCTCAAAATTCTATTTTGAATAACTTTGGCGCCGGTTGACGAATCCTCGCGAAATTTTCAAAACTAATGGGGTGCTCCGTTCAGCTCCTACCCTGAAAGTCTCGGGGTGATTCGTCAAGCGGGGGCCGAGAAAAAAGGGGGGTCCCAAAACACGTTTTCCCCATGCATTTTTCCATAGGACCTTTAGACACAGCTACAGCCCGAACGGCTGAACAGAATTACTTGAAATTTGGCAGAGAGGTAGCCATAAGGTCAAGGAAGTGCCTTTTGTAGGTCTGGTGTAAATTTGTTCAGTAGTTCCTGAGAAAAAAGCATTTAAAGCAATATATATATCTGTAAGCGCGCTCCGTGCGCTTACGGTAAGCATACCGTACGCGTACGGTGCCGTGCGCGAGCTCAAATCTGATTGGTTGTCACATGACTGTAAACATTCGAATCGGACGAAATCAGGAAGTGTCGGACGCCATTTTGTGTGTTTCACACAGAAAAAAAAGGGAGATAACGTGAAAAGGGGGCAAGGAAGAGAGTTATAGACCCCATAACATTTGAAAGAGGGTCAAAGAAGGACACAAATGTACGAAAAATACATTTATTAATTTTTTTTTAAAATCGGCGAGTGCGCGTACGGTAAGCTTACTGTACGCGCACGGCAAAAAAAAAAAAGAAAAAAAAAAAGAAATAACAATCACTTTTATTAAATAAATTGAAAGACCCGCAAGGGAGAAAAAAAAATTGTTACTGTGTAAAAAAAGGCGAGGCGCGCACGGTATGAACTGCGCAACGTGGGCGCTCGGTGTGCGAAGCGCACCGTGCGCGCAGGGTGTGCGCACGGTGAAAAACCAGAAAAAAAATAAAAAATAAATACATAACTTAGCATTTAAAAAACCGTACAAATTCACTGAAAAAACCATAGGTTTCACACATGTTATAGTTAGGAATTAGCATTTAAAAAACCTTGCAAATTCACTCAAAAAACCATAGGTTTCACACATGTTATAGTTAGCTGTACATTTCACTCGTAAAAAACCAATGAAATTCCACGTTATAGTTAGATCAGGTAACTATAACTTGCGCGACCGCAATCCACAATGTATCATTTCAGATGTCATCATTGATGTGAAGAGTGATGTCACTGACCATGTCATGAGTGATGTAATATGTGACGTCATCAGCAGTTTATTGTGGGCGCGCAAGTTATAGTTACCTGATCTAACTATAACGTGGAATTTCATTGGTTTTTTACGAGTGAAATGTACAGCTAACTATAACATGTGTGAAACCTATGGTTTTTTAAGTGAATATATATATATATTGGAAAAACACAATGTGAGGCCCAATACCTTCGAATTGGCTTTATTTAAAAAATCTTTACAGAGCGCCTGTTTCCTTTGGTCCAACGTTTCGGCTGGATGCCTTGCTCACGGACAGGAATGCAAGCGCCCAGGTGCGCTCGGTCGTAATTTAAAGAGTAAATCACGTGACTGCATTCGCCAATACTACCAGTCCCATAGTGCACTGTGCATGTTAGTTGAATACATGTTGGCAGTCCATATATGTTAATGGCCGCACTGGCAATTGTTATTCTGCACAGGCACTGAAGTCATTAAGGACTCGTTTTCTGCAGTCAGGTGAATTGAATCAACCTTGCAAGTATTCGTAAATTATGACTTGAGAGAGGCTGCTTCTTCCAGGCACGATCAAAAAGGGAGATTGTCCCCTCTGAATCCCTTCCACGCGCCGTTCCTTTTTGTTAAAGTAGCTATCCCTCGTGGGTCGGGGGCGCGTGTGGGCTAGGCTCCTCAATTAATATCCACAAGAAGCAAAAGCGTTTCCCCGTTTCTGGAGCCCCAAGCCCTTCAGGGCAGCCTCACTACATGGGCACGGAGCAGCCCACAACACCACACTGGAAAAACACAATGTGAGGCCCAATACCTTGGAATTGGATTTATTTCAAAAGTCTTTACAGAGCGCCTGTTTCCTTTGGTCCAATGTTTCGGCTGGATGCCTTGCTCACGAACAGGAATGCAAGCGCCCAGGAGCGCTCGGTCGTAATTTAAAGAGTGAATCACGTGACTGCATTCACCAATACCACCGGTCCCATAGTGCACTGTGCATGTTAGTTGAATACATGTTGGCAGTCCACATATGTTAATGGCCACACTGGCAATTGTTATTCTGCACAGGCACTGATGTCATTAAGGACTCGTTTTCTGCAGTCAGGTGAATTGTTTCAACCTTGCAAGTATTCGTAAATTATGAATTGAGAGAGGCTGCTTCTTCCAGGCACGATCAAAAAGGGAGATTGTCCCCTCTGAATCCCTTACACGCGACGTTCCTTTTTGCTAAAGTAGCTCTCCCTCGTGGGTCGGGGGCGCGTGTGGGCTAGGCTCCTCAATTAATATCCACAAGAAGCAAAAGCGTTTCCCCGTTTCCGGAGCCCCAAGCCCTTCAGGGCAGCCTCACTGGAAAAACACAATGTGAGGCCCAATACCTTGGAATTGGATTTATTTCAAAAGTCTTTACAGAGCGCCTGTTTCCTTTGGTCCAATGTTTCGGCTGGATGCCTTGCTCACGGACAGGAATGCAAGCGCCCAGGATTTTATATCATGTATAAAATCCTGATAACAATGTAATATATAAGGAAATATTTTCATCATTACAATTCATGATTGTTATAACTCATAATTGAGCCCTGAATGGGCATAACTTCAATTGCAAAAATAAACATAGCGCAATGTTAAATCATTCAAAACTCATATGGTGATAGGCAGCAACCACTTGATGTATAATCATATATAACGCAACATTCAAATTAGTGCAGTGTTCATTGTAATTCAATAGGTGAATACATACAAGAATCATTCTCCTAATACAGACTTCAATTAATGTATATACAAGGACGAAAATGTATATGCATAATCGACTCATTAATCCCCCAGATGCACAGCCAATTCCTCACTGCTGTTTAGCCCTTGCGAATTTTTACTCTGTAGATCAATAATATAACGTGACTCAAGACGTCTAAGTCTTTGAATCCTGTCCCCCCCCCCTTGGGATAATGGGTACATGATCTAAACAGAAGTATGTCAATAAATCTCTGTCACGTTTATGACATTGATTAAAATGTCGCGCAACAGGGTAAGACTCATCTACATTTGAAATTGCCTGCAAATGTTCAAGAATCCGAATCTTGGCGGGACAGTATACCGTATATGGAGTGGTACAGGTGAGAAACTTCGTTATTTTCTTAGGTACTGTAAGGCCTGGGATACTATATGACAAGACCCTTTTACTTCTCTTACAAGCCTTGCATTTACCACAAGGATAAAATCCATTGGGTACCCCAAAAGGTGATTTTAAATCCACAATATTTTGATAACTGTGGACCAAGGTATCCCGAAGAGATCTTGCTTTCTTGAATGTGACCAAAGGGTAAGGAGGTAAATCTCTTCCTATAATGGTATCTGATAGGAGAGTTGGCCAGTTCTTTTTCAGAATACGTTTGAGATGACCCGCATCTTTAGAGAATGTGGTAATCATCCTAAATTTTCCTTTATTGTCCTCTTCCCTGGGCTTACTGTGATCACTCAAGAGGTCTCTTCTGTTCATACATTTGATGTTATTCATAGCTTTAATCAGTACTTCCTCACTGTAGCCTCTCTGTCTGAAACGATGCATACTTTCATGAGCTGACAGTTCAAAATCAAGATCTCTGGTATTATTTCTCCTTATGCGTAATAGTTCGCCATAGGGGATACTATCAATCAATTTTTTGGGATGACTACTTGAGGAGTGTAAGATGGCATTACCTGCGGTAGGTGTACGATACAATTTAGTGTGCAGTTTACCATCTACTATAAATACACTGAGGTCTAGATAATGAACTGTTTCTGTGCTGACTTCCCCTGTAAATTTCAAGTTGACATTATTGGCATTCAGAATTTCTATATACTCAAATGCTTGTTCAGGAGAGCCCTTGAAAATAACTAAGAGGTCATCAATATATCGATGCCAAACCACAATTCTGTCTGTCCAAATCTTATTGGGTTCGGCCCAGGCCACCTGCTCCTCCCACCAGCCCACGAAAAGATTTGCGTAGCTGGGGGCGAAGCAGGTGCCCATCGCCGTTCCAGAGACCTGTCTGTATAGCTGTTTCTGATAAATAAATGTGTTATGAGTCAAGCAAAAATCAATGAACTCAATAATCATGGCATTATGATCAGTAAAACATAATGGGCGATTGGCTAGGAAAAAATTAACTGCTCTCAACCCACCAGTATGAGCTATGCAAGTATAAAGACTGGCAATATCCAGTACCATCAGACAAAATCCTTCTTCCCATTTCACTTTTTCAATGTGCACAAGAAAATCTTTTGTATCCCTCAGATACGATTTCAATTGTACCACCTGTTGGAATAAAAAGTGATCTATATATATATGGGCAAATGTTCAGTTAAACTGGCCATTGATGCCACAATGGGCCTTCCAGGAGGGTTTGTTATGTCCTTGTGAACCTTTAGTAAATAATAAAAGGTCGGAATCGTTGGATTCAAACATCTCAAAAATAAATGTTCTTCCACGTCCAATAGATTCTTCCTATAGCATGTAGATATCATAAGATGGTAATCCGTGACACCCTGATTGTAAAGTTTCACATTGGTTTTTTCATAATAGGAAATGTCAGTTAGTCAACGACAGACTTCCTGATGATATTGCTCTTGAGTCAGTAGAACAATATTCCCTCCTTTGTCCGAAGGTTTACAAATCAACGTACCATCCTTGCACAGTTTTTCTAATGCCAATTGTTATTTTTGGGAGAAATTGTTGTTACCCCTACGATATTTTCCTTTGCTCCGAAGGCGTATCAAGTCCTTCATAACCAGATCTGAAAATATATCCACCGCATCTGTGGGCATTTGTGGAAGAAAAACAGACGTGGGTTTAAATGGACTATGTCCACCTATCTGTGGGATATCAAGATCAGCCAATAGTTGTGTTCGGCTAATGGTTGTTTCACCAGCCTCCACATTCACTTCTAGCATGCTGTCTTATTTTTGCAATTGAAGTTATGCCCATTCAGGGCTCAATTATGGGTTATAACAATCATGAATTGTAATGATGAAAGTATTTCCTTATATATTACGTTGTTATCAGGATTTTATACATGACATATGTATTTTTTACGGTGATTCGATATTCTTTGAATATTCAAAGATGGCAGAATTCCGGCACCCAGATTGTGGGGATCTGCCGGATTAGTTCTTTCACTGTGTTGGTTGCACTTTGCGATCGTGAAGAATGAATTTAAAGTAATGGTGATACCGGCGTTTCGTGCTAAAACATCGAGTAAGGCGACCTGCCGAAACGCGTCTGTTGTGCGCCCAGAGTTCCCGAAATAAAATATACTATCGGAACTCTCCCCCGTGCTGTCTTCTGTGAAAGGGTACGATTACCGATTGACAGCCTGGAGCTGATATATATTTATATATATATATATATATTTATATATATATATATATATATATATATATATATATATATATATATATATATATATATATATATATATATATATATATTAATTTTTCACTGATAAAATCAAAGGTTACAGAGACGTAATAGGAAATACAATATAAAAAACCATAGAAGATCACTAAAAATACAAAGGTTACAGGGACGTTATAGTTAGGCTGACTTTTCACTCGTGCAAAACCAGTGCAATTCAGTAGTTATAGTTAGTGAGCTAACTATAACTTGCGCCCTTGCAATGCACTGCTTATGACCTCACATATTACAGCACTCATGAGGTGGTCAATGACATCACTGTGGACATCACTGATGACATCATCCAGTGAATGTGAGTGTTTTTAAAATGTTTGTGAGTTTTAAATATATGTACCAAGGTTTATTGATGAATCAGTGGGTGTATGAGTGCCTGTATGGATAATTCAGTGGGTACATGACTGACTGTACCAGTGAGTAATTAGGTGTCTCAGTGAATGTATGAGTGAGTTACTAGGTTTTGCAAATGTCTGTATCAGTCCATAATATGGTATCTAAGTGGCTGTATGGGTTGGTGAGTGAGTATGCGAGTGGCTGTATGGGTGATTGACTGGTTTTCTGAGTATCTGTATGTGTGTGAGAGTGTCTGTGTGGGTGGGTGAGAGGGTGTGTGACTGCCTGCATGGATGAGTCAGTGTGTGAGTCAGTGGCTGAATGGGTTATTGAGTACATAAGTGAGGGTCTGTATAGGTGAATGAGTATGTGCATGGCTGTGTTGGTGAGTGAATGGATGTGTCAGTGGTATATGGGTGAGTAACTAGATATGTGAAAGCTAGTATAGATGAGTGTTGGAGTGAATGACAGTACATGTGAGTGAGGGATTGTGACAGTGGCTGTATGTGTGAGTGTGTGCTTGTGTCAGTGGCTGTATAGATGAGTGAGTATGTGTATGAATAGGTGAGTGGGTGTGTGTATAACTGTTTAGGTGAGTAAATGGCTGAGTGATTGACTTTATAGGTGAGTGGATAAGTATGTGAATAGCTCTATGAGTGATTGACAGTATGTGAGTGGCTGTATTGGTGTATGAGTTGATATATCAGTGGCTGTATTAGTGAGTAAGTTGGTGTAGGAGTGGCTGCATAGGTAACTGGGTAGATGTATGTCGAGACCTATGAACCAGTGAATGGGTATGTAAGTACTGGTATGGGTTTGTCAATGGTTTTAAGAATTGTAGTGTGGAAGTTAGAGTGGGTGTATGAAAGGTTATATAGTGGTGTGAGTGAGTGCTTTAGAGATTCTGTGAATGTTGTTAGTGATGTCATCAATGATGTTATTTGAGATGTCATCAGTGATGGGTTTTTTAATAGCAGTCGCATTTGCAGAGTGGTGGGGAAAGGGGGCATGGCCTCTGACCGGTTCTCAGGAATTCTGCTGTGTAGAACTTACAGGAAGTACCAGTAGGGCTAATTGGCCCGCAATGTCCCTCAGGAGTAAAGTGGACTTCATTCCCCAACCGGTAGTACACCTGTAGTTGTGCTTGCAAGGTGGTGGAGAAAGGGGGCGTGGCTTCTGAAGACATCTTAGCAATGCTGCTATGTTGGTCTTACTGGAGGAGGGGGGTTGGCCCCAAGGATGTCCTTGGGGGACAACTACTCCTCCTGTTACCTCCAGTAAGTCCCACACAGCAGCATTGCTAAGACCTGGTAGGAGGCCATGCCCCTTTCCTCCACCACTCTGCAAACACGTCTCCTGGAACACTACTAGAAGGGGGATTAAGTCCCATTGGCTATTGAGGGTCCTTGGCGGCAAACTACCCCTCCTGTTACCTCTAGCAAAACCGACACAGTGGGTTTGCTGAGAGGTTTTTGGGGGGATATGCCCCCTTTATCAACCACTCTGCAAATGTGCCTCCTGGTGCACTACCAGTTGAGGAATGAAGTCCCCTTGGCTCTTGAGGGTCCTTCGGGGACCCTAAATTGCCCCGGAGGGGGCGTGGCTAGGGAGGTAGTTGTCCCTGGGACCCTTTAAAGCAATGGAGGAGATTCTGTTTGGCCCCCTACAATTTTTTTATAAATACCTGGTGAGGTGGTAGTCCCCAGGGCTCTTAAAAGCCTTAGGAGGGGGCTTTGTGGTCTCCCTCAGGAGGGGGGCTTTGAAAATCTCTTTTCAATTAAAAAAACAGCAGCTGGCCCTGCGGCTGTCCCTGGGCCACGATTGGCCATGAGGAAGGGGGCCGCATGCACCCCCTCCCCATTTTCTTCATATAAAGAAGCCCCCAGGACCTGACTCATCCAGGGACTAATGTTTAAACAAGCGTGAGATACCGCACTTGTTTTTATTTAAAAAATGTGCAATGAATTCAGAAAATATTCGCGATTTTGCTGCAAACGATTTTTGGCAGGGTCCCTGGGAGACCCCTGCACCAGGGCTATGGAATCAGGGTATTCCTACCCTGCCCTCTTTTCTTTATTTGGATGATTTCCCATGATGTCTGCCATCATTCCTGGTTGAAGTGTTGGCAGTCAATAAGATATATGCATGTGATTGTCAAGAATTCTGGAGAATCTGCATCCCTAGATATACAAATTTGCTTTTCCTTCAAGAACTACTGCGCAGTTTTACACCAAATAACAAAAGGTATGTTTTCTGGACCTAAAGCTAGCTTTCTGTCAAAGTTGATGTTATTTTGTCCCGCGTTTAGGGCTGTAGTCATGGCTATAATCTCTATGAGAATTAACATGGGAAATGCACTTTTTTACCTCCCCTTTTTCTAGGACCATGCTTGATGGATCACCCTGAAACTTCCCTTGCACAACTAGAATCAGGAGAGTACTATTGTTTTTGGAAAATTTCGTGAAGATTCATCAAATGGCATCAAAGTCATAAGCAAGTCAAAAAATGTTTTTCCTATGGACAGTAGGTCTTAACTATGACTACATACTGAAATTCAGAGCACCTTACTCATGCAAATTAAAGTAAATTGAGCACAAAGTAACTTCATTCAATAAAATAAAATTCAATGTTAAATCAATTCCATTCAAATTCGTAATAAATGCCAGGAAATTATATGGTCATGTACAACTTCAATAACGACAATAACAGCATTGCAAAACTCATATGAGTCCAAGTGGGCAGACTGCTTTGCATTTTTAAATGGACGGTGCACATAGTATATTTCATTGATCTAAGCTTCAATGTATCCACAATTCCCTTCTGACATGTGCTGTACATACGAGACTTATTCAACATCAATTAAAGTCAAAATGACTATTTAAACGCAGCTCAATCGAGCCCAAGTTGGCAGGCTGCTTCACATACTTAAAGTGAACAGTGCAATGTGTATATTTAATTGAGCAACATTTCAATGTATCCACAATTGCTTCATGACGTGCTGTACATACAGGGCTTGCTCAATGCTGGTTAAGGTTAAAATGCATTGGAAAAGCATTACATAACAGGGTTGATTGTCAAAATAACCTTGTTATGTACCCATATCAGGAGCAGTGAGTAGTGTGGGTCCAGTTTCTCACAAGAAGTCGAATAATTTTTTAGCCCAATTCCAAATGTTGAATCAGGGATGGACAGAACAATATCAAGAACAAATTCGTCAGAGAGGCAGAGGACGTGGCGGCAGAGGAAAAATAAGAGGAAAAACAGGCCAAACAGAGGAGCAAGAAAAGAAATGGGAAGCCCGATGGGAATGGTAACAAGGGGCAAAAAAGCTCACAAAAAAGCTCAATCATGACTGTCGTTAACCTCTCCAAACGTGTTCTATCGAAAGATGAGAAAGAACTCCTTAGCCTAGGTTTGTCTTTTTGCCCCACTTCTAATTTCAATTTTGTACAAACCAGGATTGATTTGTTTTATTTTTCTCGTAAATTGAAACTTAAAAAATGGTTTGACACCAAACATAACAAACAGGAATTAACACATGTTGGTACATCTTTGAATAATCTTAATATTGATGATATTGAGGTTTTACATGCTTTGTCTTCTATGTCTGAGTCGGATATTTATGATGACAATCAGGGTGTGAACTTGGAAGATTTTTCTATTGATCCCAATGTTAACCCAGGTAGCCGCTTTAAACCAAAATCAGTTTTTTTTACCCAATATTGATTGCGATGCTATGGAGGTATTTGAAAGGGGTGTTGTGAATGATTTAAAGAAATTGAGGTATACTAAAACTCCAACATCCAGAAAGAACTTAAAAAGGGACCAGATAACAGCATTAGAGAATCTAAAAGCAGACAATACCATCGTTATCCGTCAATCGGATAAGGGTGGCAATGTCGTTGTCTTAGATAAAACAGCATATTTACGTGAGGGTTACAGACAGTTGGAAGATCAGACATGTTATTCTATCTCTGACAGAAATGCAATTATGCAATCCAATTTGAAATATGGGGAATCTTTGGTGGAGTGGAGAGAGAAGGGACTATTGGAGTGGGAGGAGTACAACTATCTCAAATGCCCTCACCCCAGGATCCCTGTTTTGTATTTGCTTCCAAAACTACACAAGGACCCAGTTAACCCTCCAGGGAGACCTATATTTTTGTCTATTGGCTCCCTGTTGGAAAACACATCCCGTTTTATTGATCATTATTTACGGCCGTTTGTGGTTGGTCTGCCAGCATATCTACGGGACACAACACATTTCTTAACAACTATTGATGGGATTCACTGGGAATCTGAGTATACTTTGGTCACTTTGGATGTGGGCAGCCTATATACCAGCATAGAACATCAGCTTGGTTTAAGGGCTGTGAAACACTTCCTAAAGACTCGATCTATCTCTCTACTAAACCATTCGGAAATGATTCTGGCCATGATTGAATTCTGTCTGACGAATAATTTTTTCCTACCTATTTGATGATGTCATCTATCGGCAGTCACAGGGCACAGCTATGGGCACCTGCTTCGCCCCCAGCTATGCCAACCTAGTCATGGGCTGGTGGGAGGAGCAGGTGGGCTCCCAATTGGTGGAGTTTGCTAATTGTGTCCTGTGGCTCCGATATATTGATGACATTTTCTTTATTTGGAACGGTGATGTTGACTCTGCTATTGCATTTGTCAAGAAACTTAATGACAATGCACTTAATTTGGTCTTCACTGAGAATATCAGTAGGACATCTGTAGAGTTTCTTGATATTGTAGTGGAGATTAAAGATCACTCCATGCACACACACCTATTTCGTAAAAAAAACTGCCGGTAACAGCATTTTGAGCGATTCTAGTGCACATCCTCGGAAGTTAGTTTCTAGCATCCCTTATGGCGAATTACTGCGCGCTAAGCCAAATTGCAGTACCGAGAGTAGTTATTTCAGGGAAAAAGAAATGATGGTACAACGTTTCAAAGACAGGGGCTATCAACAAAAAACAATCAATGAGGCATGTAAGAAAGTGGATGAGGTGGCACGTAATGAGTTATTGCATCCTGTTCAACGTTCATCTGAATCGGAGAGCTTACGTTTCATTACTATGTATTCAGGAAAAGCACATGATGTGCGCCATATTTTGGACAAATATTGGCATGTGTTACTTACTGATTGTAACTTGCAGAAACATCTGAACAATCATCCACAAATTACTTTTCAGAGAAGTAAATCATTAAGAGATGAGCTTAGTCCTAATATGATAACTGACTCTATTAAACCCAAAGTGGGCGGCCGCCCGGGTTTTCGATGCTGTAAGAATTGCAAAGCGTGCAAAAATAGCTCTGACTGTACTGTGTTACATTTTTCGAGCATGAGTAAAGAGTTTAGTATCAAAAAAGCCCTTACTTGAAACACAATATATTGTGTATATGCTCTGATTTGTCCATGCAATAAGGCATATCTTGGTAGCACAATTCATCGTGCCAAAAAAAGAGTGCTCGAGCATATTAGAGCCATACGCCATAATAGCAGGCAATACCCTGTTGCTCGACATTTTTTTGAGCAACATTTGCAAAATGAGAGGCTGCTTAGAATGGCAGTGATCGATGCTGTGAGTGATAATGTACGTGGAGGAAATAAATTACTCCACCTTAGACAACTGGAATCGAGATATATTGTTGATTTCGAAACTATGTTCCCTAAAGGGCTGAATTCGAGTGAGGAACTGTCTGTTCATTTGCATAATTAATGTAACCATGATATATTGTGTAGGATGTTGTTGCTGTTAATTTGATCTGTTATTTTACACTAAAGCACATTTTATTGTATTTTTCAGGGACAGGTATCGAATGTTTGAACAGGCCACTGATGAGCTCAAATACCGGGTTTATGTATAAATATATCATTGACTTGTTGATTTATTGTAACACTGCATTTTGCTGTAACACTGTTCATTACTTTGCCCACTAGGGCGTTATTTTTGTACTTCGATTAACTTTATGGCTGGCTTTATGTTTGTGAAGGCTTATACAAAACGTCAATGGATTATTTGATTGATCGTGAGCATATTTAAGTAATTTTATTTACAATAATTATTGAATATATTTTGGCATTTCGCCCACTGGGGCATTAACTCTGTACTTGATCAAATTCATGACAGATTGAATATCAGTGAATGCTTGCACATGATTTTAAGTGTTTATCAGACTGATCATGAGATCGTTCAAGCATCATTTACTTATAGTAGCCATTGTGTTATCTTTCCAATTCAATTTGATGGCTGAGTAACATTATGCTCAGTACAAGAAGTTATTGTATTGAATTCAACATAGTGCTAAGATGGACGCTACTTTCCCCTGTGTCTCACTATGGGCAATACTATTAGTCTGTTGTTTTTGTTAATAACATTGTAGTATATTTAGCTTTATCAGAAAACTTTGCGTCAAGCGTGAACAAGGCGAAAGCTGAAACACGTTGTGTTTGCAGGCAATAAACCAACTTGAACTGCAAATCTCTTTGGTGTCCGTGCGTGATTTCCTATCGGAATCTGTGGTGTGTTATATATATAATAATAATAATAAGGGAATTTTATAAAGCGCTTGGTTACGCTCACAGCGTGTCCCCGCGCTAAAACAGAGAGACTCCCATCAGACTCAGCCCTTGAGACTGTGCAAGCTAGCGTGTATATAAGTATGTTTTTAGCTTCCTCCTGAAGCCAAGTTCAGATGACTCAAGACGAAGGTCCAGAGGTAAAGCATTCCAGCTCTTGGCCGCCAGGTAGCGAAAAGATCTGCCTCCCATACGAGCTCGCCTTATCTTCGGGACCTTTAAAAGGGCTCCGTGGGACGAGCGAAGGGAGCGTGTTGGTACATACCTGGTGATCAGGTCCTGGAGCGGTATTGGCGCTTTCCTAGTGAGAATACGGTGGCAGGTACAAAGGGCCTTAAACTCAACCCTGCTCCTCACTGGCAACCAGTGAAGAGCCCGAAGGGCAGTATTAGAGGACTCTCTTTTGGGAAATTTTAAAATGAGGCGGGCAGCTGCGTTCTGCAATACCTGAAGGCGATTTAAGGCCTTGTTGGTTGCTCCCAGGTACAGCAGATTGCCATAATCTAGGCGTGACGTAACGAGGGCGTGCACCAACGTTCTGCGGGCTGACGTGGGGAGGAGATCCAAAACCTTACGTAGACTTTTCAGGACGCTGAAACATACGCCCGCCACACGTCCTATCTGAGGTCCAAAAGACAGGTCAGCATCCATCCAGACTCCAAGGTTCCGGACTTCTTGGCAAGGTGTTGGAGCCTCACCCAGACATGGAGGCCACCACGCCGACGACCAGACAGACGGGTTCCCCCCCACTACGAGCACCTCGGTCTTGTTGCCATTTAATTTAAGGCAGTTGGCGGACATCCAGGCTGCAAGATCTTGCATGCAGACTCTGAAACTGTCCGCCGCAAGACCGGGAGCTCGCGAGAGGGAGACAACCAGCTGCGTGTCGTCGGCGTAGGACACGATGTGCAGACCATGACTCGCCGCAATAAGGGCCACTGGGGAGACGTACAGATTAAATAGGGTGGGGCTCAGGGACGACCCCTGGGGTACGCCCTGGTCCAATCCAATATCCCTGGAATAGCATTCACCCTGACGGACCTGAAAGCTTCTCCCGGTCAGGAAGGACTGAATCCATGCGAGGGCAGCTCCAGTTATTCCGCCATTATTCAGACACCGTAGCAAGGTGGAATGAGCTACGGTGTCGAAAGCTGCACTCAGGTCCAATAGGATGAGTGCCATAGTATGACCCTCATCCACCCCCTGGCGCAGGGTCTCCACAGCCATCAAAAGCGCTGATTCCGTTGAGTGGCAGGGACGGAAACCAAACTGGGTATCGTGAAGTAGTGTGGCCTCATCCACGAAATCCATCAGTTGTATGTTTACCGTCTTTTCGGCCACTTTAGCCAGATAGGGCAGAAGGGAGATCGGCCGGAGGTTCTCTAATTTCTCAAAGCTGATGTTAGGTTTCTTTCTGAGAGGTAGAACCACCGCCTGTTTCCAGGCTTTGGGCACGGTCTTGGTGCTAAAAGACACATCCAATAGGTGTCTTATATATGGTTCTAGCACCGATAAACTATCCACTAGTCGTTTCGGCATGGTGGGATCCCGCGGGGAGCCCGATTTGATGGATAAGCAGATTTTTAGTAGGTCCTCCGGGGGCGGGGTGACAAAGTTGGTCAATGTGTGTTTGTCACTCCATTCCCTCGGGCTTTCCGCAAAATCAATTCCAGCAATGGGATGACTGGGAAATGCCAAGTAGATTTTTGCAATCTTTTCGGAAAAGAATTCCGCAATCCTATCACAGGATTCTACCGAGCAGTCATCTGGAACCATGGCCGGTTTCCCACTCGAGAGGGTTTTATAAAGCAAAAAGAGCTCCCTCATCGAGTTGCCAGCTTGGCTAACTCTAGTGGTGTAGTATGCTGTTTTAGACTTCCTAATTAGTCCGTGGTAAATACGCCTCTCCATTAGGTAAGCCTCCCTAGTATCCTTAGTCGGAGCCCTCCGCCACTGTCTTTCGGCTCGCTTTAATGCTGTTTTCGTGACCCGTAGTTCATCACTGAACCACGGGGCAGTTTTTTGGAGGCGGCCACCCAATCTAGCATGTGAAAGTGGGGCTGTGCAGTCAAGCGCCTCATTGATGCGCTTGCATAGATTGGTATTAGCCGTATCTGCGTCATCCCCTCCAGGGCTTCCCCCTTTAGTCAGTGCCGCACTAAATTTAGCCTGAGAGAAGGTAGCCCATCTCCGTCTGGGATGGTATAGTGTGGCTGGCTCCGGGGGTTTAACCCCGGGAATTCGTATGAGGAATGGTACCAGGTGATGATCCGACCAAGGGATGGGAATGGGGGTCCTAGCTTCTACTTCTCCCCAATTGACGAATATGGGGTCCAATAAGTGTCCTAGCTGGTGAGTTGGACCACTGACTATTTGATTCAGTTGGAGGGCTCCCAATGCCTGGCAGAAGTCTCTACCAACATTATCTGTAGGGCTGTTTAGATGTAGATTAAGATCTCCCAGTATCAGAAATTTGTCTTTGCATAACACTGCCTCCATTATGCCTTCCACCAGACTCTCCCCAAACCTGGCTATAGGGCCTGGGGGTCTATAAATTAGCATACCCTTCAGCGTACAGTTCTCATTCACTTTGACAGTGAAGCTCCCTGCTTCACTGTCCAGGATAGAGGAGTGGTCTAATTGACAACGTAGATTTTTCTGTGCTATAATAGCAATGCCCCCTCCTCTACCAGTGAGTCTATCTTGCCTGAGCATAGTATAGCCCTCTGGGAGTGCCTCTAAGGCATCAGGGGTGGAGCCCTCATCTAGCCATGTCTCAGTAAGAAACACAAGATCCCACTGTTTCTCAGTGAGTAGGTCGTATAGATCCAATTTGTGTTTCCGCAGAGAGCGTACGTTGAGCAGGCCACAATCCAGGATATAGTCTCTGGGGGCCACATCCCTGCCAGGGTCAAAAGAGAAGTGGCAGTATTCACAGCCTATATGGTCTTCCACTCTCAGTTTATGTAAACATGGGGTAGACATGCAGAGAGTCAGTAATTCCTGCCTGCTCCACCGTATATGTCCTTTCCGTGGGGCAGGAGGTATAGCCCTGGACCGCGTACGATCGCGGACGATCGCGGACGGGCTTGCCTTAAGCGCGCCTTCGGCGCGCTGTCGGCGTGCCCGCTGCGCTCGTCCACTGCGCGTCCGGAAGTGACACATGATATAGTGTGAGGGGGCGTGGCCTAGCGCCGAGGGGCGTGGCCTGAACAGGAGGGCTTCCCCGGGATGACTGCGCGGGAAGATTAGAAGCAGGACTGGTGGCGAGATGCAGCAGCAAGGTAGGGAATAGCAATGCACACAAATATACAATTTTAAAAACAAAAGCTCATAGCTCCCGGCTTCCGCCTCAGGAGTCCTATCTGTCCGGCCGCGCAAGGTATGACGCGCCGTTAAAAGGACGTGGGGGCGTGGCCTAGCGCCGAGGGGCGTGGCCTGAACAGGAGGGCTTCCCCGGGATGACTGCGCGGGAAGATTAAAAGCAGGACTGGTGGCGAGATGCAGCAGCAAGGTAGGGAATAGCAATGCACACAAATATACAATTTTAAAAACAAAAGCTCATAGCTCCCGGCTTCCGCCTCAGGAGTCCTATCTGTCCTATATATATATATATTCACTGAAAAAACCATAGGTTTCACACACGTTATAGTTAGGAATTAGCATTTAAAAAACCTTGCAAATTCACTGAAAAAACCATAGGTTTCACACAAGTTATAGTTAGCTGTACATTTCACTCGTAAAAAACCAATGAAATTCCCCTGTTATAGTTAGTGCAGGCAACTATAACTCACGCGACCGCAATCCTCTGCTGATGCTAATACTGTATTTAGACACTTATTTGCCCATGTCTTCTTCCATTAAATTTTAGCTATACATATATTACAAATATTTTTTTTTCATAAAGACACATATGTCATCAGCAGAGGATTGCGGTCGCGTGAGTTATAGTTGCCTGCACTAACTATAACGGGGGAATTTCATTGGTTTTTTACGAGTGAAATGTACAGCTAACTATAACTTGTGTGAAACCTATGGTTTTTTCAGTGAATTTGCAAGGTTTTTTAAATGCTAATTCCTAACTATAACGTGTGTGAAACCTATGGTTTTTTCAGTGAATTTGTACGGTTTTTTAAATGCTAAGTTACTTTACGCCATTCGTGGCGTGCGCGCCCAGTTAACGCAGTTCGTCCTGTGGGCGCACGGTGCGCTTTGCGCACCGTGCGCGCACAGTGAGCACGCGGTGCGCTTCGCGCACCATGCGCCCACTTTACGCAGTTAGTGCCGTGCACGCACGGTGGACACGCGGTGCGCTGCGTGCACCGCGTGCCCACGTTACACGGGATGGGCCATGTACGCACGATGCGCTTCGCGCACCATGCGCACATGGGGGACATATTATGTGCTTCGTTGTGAAAGGTATTCATTTTTAGTTTCCTTTAAATATATATGCCATGCACTGGGGAAAGTGTGGTTAATTTTTTTTTTTTTTATAATTTTAACCGTACGCGTACGGTAAGCGTAATCGGCGATTTTACGCAGTTAGTGCCGTGCACGCACGGTGGTCACGCGGTGCGCTGCACGCACCGCGTGCCCACGTTATGCGGGATGGGCCATGTACGCACGTTGCGCTTCGCGCACCCTGCGCACATGGGGGACATATTATGTGCTTCGTTGTAAAAGGTATTCATTTTTAGTTTCCTTGCAAAATCATATGCCATGCACTAATGGTGCGCTTCGGGCACCATTTGCACACGGGGTGGGGAAAGTGTGGATTATTTTATTTTTTTTATAATTTTAACCGTACACGTACGGTAAGCGTAATCGGCGATTTTTCGAAAAAAATTAAAATTGTTTTTTTGGCCTTGGGGGTTTTTGGGGGACACCTATATCGATGCTGGGTGGTTAAGAACTAAATATACTACCCCTTTAGATGTTTTTTGACTTTGTTTATGCTGCCCCCCTCAGAGTGCGAGAGAGAAAATGGCGGCCGCCGCTTCCTGGTTTCGACCGATTCGAATGTTTACTTAGATCAAACAGCCAATCAGAATCGCGCTCGCGCACGTCACCGTACGCGTACGGTAAGCGCACCGTAAGCGCACCGTAAGCTGGCTCAGATATATATATTGATTTAAAGGCTATTTTCTCAGAATCTACTGAACAGATTTACACCAAACCTACAAAAGGCACTTCCTTGACCTGTAGACTACCTCTCTGCCAAATTTCAAGGAACTCTGTTCAGCCGTTCGGGCTGTAGCTGTGTCTAAAGGTCCTATGGAAAAATGCATGGGAAAAATGCGTTTTGGGACCCCCCTTTTATCTCAGCCCCCGCTTGACGAATCCCCCCGAGACTTTCAGGGTAGGAGCGGAGCGCAGCGCCCCACCTATTTTGAAAATTTTGCGAGGATTCGTCGACCGGCGCCAAAGTTATTCAAAATAGAATGTTGCGGTTTTCCTATGGAAACAGGGTCCTAACTATAACTACCTACTGGCGACCGCCAGTAGGTAATATATATATATATATATATATATATATATATATATATATATATATATATATATATATATATATATATATATATATATATATATTGGAAAAACACAATGTGAGGCCCAATACCTTCGAATTGGCTTTATTTAAAAAATCTTTACAGAGCGCCTGTTTCCTTTGGTCCAACGTTTCGGCTGGATGCCTTGCTCACGGACAGGAATGCAAGCGCCCAGGTGCGCTCGGTCGTAATTTAAAGAGTAAATCACGTGACTGCATTCGCCAATACTACCAGTCCCATAGTGCACTGTGCATGTTAGTTGAATACATGTTGGCAGTCCATATATGTTAATGGCCGCACTGGCAATTGTTATTCTGCACAGGCACTGAAGTCATTAAGGACTCGTTTTCTGCAGTCAGGTGAATTGAATCAACCTTGCAAGTATTCGTAAATTATGACTTGAGAGAGGCTGCTTCTTCCAGGCACGATCAAAAAGGGAGATTGTCCCCTCTGAATCCCTTCCACGCGCCGTTCCTTTTTGTTAAAGTAGCTATCCCTCGTGGGTCGGGGGCGCGTGTGGGCTAGGCTCCTCAATTAATATCCACAAGAAGCAAAAGCGTTTCCCCGTTTCCGGAGCCCCAAGCCCTTCAGGGCAGCCTCACTACATGGGCACGGAGCAGCCCACAACACCACACTGGAAAAACACAATGTGAGGCCCAATACCTTGGAATTGGATTTATTTCAAAAGTCTTTACAGAGCGCCTGTTTCCTTTGGTCCAATGTTTCGGCTGGATGCCTTGCTCACGAACAGGAATGCAAGCGCCCAGGAGCGCTCGGTCGTAATTTAAATAGTGAATCACGTGACTGCATTCACCAATACCACCGGTCCCATAGTGCACTGTGCATGTTAGTTGAATACATGTTGGCAGTCCACATATGTTAATGGCCACACTGGCAATTGTTATTCTGCACAGGCACTGATGTCATTAAGGACTCGTTTTCTGCAGTCAGGTGAATTGTTTCAACCTTGCAAGTATTCGTAAATTATGAATTGAGAGAGGCTGCTTCTTCCAGGCACGATCAAAAAGGGAGATTGTCCCCTCTGAATCCCTTCCACGCGACGTTCCTTTTTGCTAAAGTAGCTCTCCCTCGTGGGTCGGGGGCGCGTGTGGGCTAGGCTCCTCAATTAATATCCACAAGAAGCAAAAGCGTTTCCCCGTTTCCGGAGCCCCAAGCCCTTCAGGGCGGCCTCACTACATGGGCACGGAGCAGCCCACAACACCACACTGGAAAAACACAATGTGAGGCCCAATACCTTGGAATTGGCTTTATTTCAAAAGTCTTTACAAAGTGCCTGTTTCCTTTGGTCCAACGTTTCGGCTGGATGACTTGCTCACGGACAGGAATGCAAGAGCCCAGGTGCGCTCGGTCGTAATTTAAAGAGTGAATCACGTGACTGCATTCGCCAATACTACCGGTCCCATAGTGCACTGTGCATGTTAGTTGAATACATGTTGGCAGTCCATATATGTTAATGGCCACACTGGCAATTGTTATTCTGCACAGGCACTGATGTCATTAAGGACTCGTTTTCTGCAGTCAGGTGAATTGTTTCAACCTTGCAAGTATTCGTAAATTATGACTTGAGAGAGGCTGCTTCTTCCAGGCACGATCAAAAAGGGAGATTGTCCCCTCTGAATCCCTTCCACGCGCCGTTCCTTTTTGCTAAAGTAGCTCTCCCTGGTAGGTCGGGGCACGTGTTGTCTAGGCTCCTCAATTAATATCCACAAGAAGCAAAAGCGTTTCCCCGTTTCCGGAGCCCCAAGCCCTTCAGGGCAGCCTCACTGGAAAAACACAATGTGAGGCCCAATACCTGAGAATTGGATTTATTTCAAAAGTCTTTACAGAGCGCCTGTTTCCTTTGGTCCAATGTTTCGGCTGGATGCCTTGCTCACGGACAGGAATGCAAGCGCCCAGGATTTTATATCATGTATAAAATCCTGATAACAATGTAATATATAAGGAAATACTTTCATCATTACAATTCATGATTGTTATAACCCATAATTGAGCCCTGAATGGGCATAACTTCAATTGCAAAAATAAACATAGCGCAATGTTAAATCATTCAAAACTCATATGGCGATAGGCAGCAACCACTTGATGTATAATCATATATAACGCAACATTCAAATTAGTGCAGTGTTCATTGTAATTCAATAGGTGAATACATACAAGAATCATTCTCCTAATACAGACTTCAATTAATGTATATACAAGGACGAAAATGTATATGCATAATCGACTCATTAATCCCCCAGATGCACAGCCAATTCCTCACTGCTGTTTAGCCCTTGCGAATTTTTACTCTGTAGATCAATAATATAACGTGACTCAAGACGTCTAAGTCTTTGAATCCTGTCCCCCCCCCCTTGGGATAATGGGTACATGATCTAAACAGAAGTATGTCAATAAATCTCTGTCACGTTTATGACATTGATTAAAATGTCGCGCAACAGGGTAAGACTCATCTACATTTGAAATTGCCTGCAAATGTTCAAGAATCCGAATCTTGGCGGGATGTATGGTGCTCCCAATATATCGGAGTCCACACGGACATGTCAGACAGTATACCGTATATGGAGTGGTACAGGTGAGAAACTTCGTTATTTTCTTAGGTACTGTAAGGCCTGGGATACTATATGACAAGACCCTTTTACTTCTCTTACAAGCCTTGTATTTACCACAAGGATAAAATCCATTGGGTACCCCAAAAGGTGATTTTAAATCCACAATATTTTGATAACTGTGGACCAAGGTATCCCGAAGAGATCTTGCTTTCTTGAATGTGACCAAAGGGTAAGGAGGTAAATCTCTTCCTATAATGGTATCTGATAGGAGAGTTGGCCAGTTCTTTTTCAGAATACGTTTGAGATGACCCGCATCTTTAGAGAATGTGGTAATCATCCTAAATTTTCCTTTATTGTCCTCTTCCCTGGGCTTACTGTGATCACTCAAGAGGTCTCTTCTGTTCATACATTTGATGTTATTCATAGCTTTAATCAGTACTTCCTCACTGTAGCCTCTCTGTCTGAAACGATGCATACTTTCATGAGCTGACAGTTCAAAATCAAGATCTCTGGTATTATTTCTCCTTATGCGTAATAGTTCGCCATAGGGGATACTATCAATCAATTTTTTGGGATGACTACTTGAGGAGTGTAAGATGGCATTACCTGCGGTAGGTGTACGATACAATTTAGTGTGCAGTTTACCATCTACTATAAATACACTGAGGTCTAGATAATGAACTGTTTCTGTGCTGACTTCCCCTGTAAATTTCAAGTTGACATTATTGGCATTCAGAATTTCTATATACTCAAATGCTTGTTCAGGAGAGCCCTTGAAAATAACTAAGAGGTCATCAATATATCGATGCCAAACCACAATTCTGTCTGTCCAAATCTTATTGGGTTCGGCCCAGGCCACCTGCTCCTCCCACCAGCCCACGAAAAGATTTGCGTAGCTGGGGGCGAAGCAGGTGCCCATCGCCGTTCCAGAGACCTGTCTGTATAGCTGTTTCTGATAAATAAATGTGTTATGAGTCAAGCAAAAATCAATGAACTCAATAATCATGGCATTATGATCAGTAAAACATAATGGGCGATTGGCTAGGAAAAAATTAACTGCTCTCAACCCACCAGTATGAGCTATGCAAGTATAAAGACTGGCAATATCCAGTACCATCAGACAAAATCCTTCTTCCCATTTCACTTTTTCAATGTGCACAAGAAAATCTTTTGTATCCCTCAGATACGATTTCAATTGTACCACCTGTTGGAATAAAAAGTGATCTATATATATATGGGCAAATGTTCAGTTAAACTGGCCATTGATGCCACAATGGGCCTTCCAGGAGGGTTTGTTATGTCCTTGTGAACCTTTAGTAAATAATAAAAGGTCGGAATCGTTGGATTCAAACATCTCAAAAATAAATGTTCTTCCACGTCCAATAGATTCTTCCTATAGCATGTAGATATCATAAGATGGTAATCCGTGACACCCTGATTGTAAAGTTTCACATTGGTTTTTTCATAATAGGAAATGTCAGTTAGTCAACGACAGACTTCCTGATGATATTGCTCTTGAGTCAGTAGAACAATATTCCCTCCTTTGTCCGAAGGTTTACAAATCAACGTACCATCCTTGCACAGTTTTTCTAATGCCAATTGTTATTTTTGGGAGAAATTGTTGTTACCCCTACGATATTTTCCTTTGCTCCGAAGGCGTATCAAGTCCTTCATAACCAGATCTGAAAATATATCCACCGCATCTGTGGGCATTTGTGGAAGAAAAACAGACGTGGGTTTAAATGGACTATGTCCACCTATCTGTGGGATATCAAGATCAGCCAATAGTTGTGTTCGGCTAATGGTTGTTTCACCAGCCTCCACATTCACTTCTAGCATGCTGTCTTATTTTTGCAATTGAAGTTATGCCCATTCAGGGCTCAATTATGGGTTATAACAATCATGAATTGTAATGATGAAAGTATTTCCTTATATATTACGTTGTTATCAGGATTTTATACATGACATATGTATTTTTTACGGTGATTCGATATTCTTTGAATATTCAAAGATGGCAGAATTCCGGCACCCAGATTGTGGGGATCTGCCGGATTAGTTCTTTCACTGTGTTGGTTGCACTTTGCGATCGTGAAGAATGAATTTAAAGTAATGGTGATACCGGCGTTTCGTGCTAAAACATCGAGTAAGGCGACCTGCCGAAACGCGTCTGTTGTGCGCCCAGAGTTCCCGAAATAAAATATACTATCGGAACTCTCCCCCGTGCTGTCTTCTGTGAAAGGGTACGATTACCGATTGACAGCCTGGAGCTGATATATATATATATATATATATATATATATATATATATATATATATATATATATATATATATATATATATATATATATATATATATTAATTTTTCACTGATAAAATCAAAGGTTACAGAGACGTAATAGGAAATACAATATAAAAAACCATAGAAGATCACTAAAAATACAAAGGTTACAGGGACGTTATAGTTAGGCTGACTTTTCACTCGTGCAAAACCAGTGCAATTCAGTAGTTATAGTTAGTGAGCTAACTATAACTTGCGCCCTTGCAATGCACTGCTTATGACCTCACATATTACAGCACTCATGAGGTGGTCAATGACATCACTGTGGACATCACTGATGACATCATCCAGTGAATGTGAGTGTTTTTAAAATGTTTGTGAGTTTTAAATATATGTACCAAGGTTTATTGATGAATCAGTGGGTGTATGAGTGCCTGTATGGATAATTCAGTGGGTACATGACTGACTGTACCAGTGAGTAATTAGGTGTCTCAGTGAATGTATGAGTGAGTTACTAGGTTTTGCAAATGTCTGTATCAGTCCATAATATGGTATCTAAGTGGCTGTATGGGTTGGTGAGTGAGTATGCGAGTGGCTGTATGGGTGATTGACTGGTTTTCTGAGTATCTGTATGTGTGTGAGAGTGTCTGTGTGGGTGGGTGAGAGGGTGTGTGACTGCCTGCATGGATGAGTCAGTGTGTGAGTCAGTGGCTGAATGGGTTATTGAGTACATAAGTGAGGGTCTGTATAGGTGAATGAGTATGTGCATGGCTGTGTTGGTGAGTGAATGGATGTGTCAGTGGTATATGGGTGAGTAACTAGATATGTGAAAGCTAGTATAGATGAGTGTTGGAGTGAATGACAGTACATGTGAGTGAGGGATTGTGACAGTGGCTGTATGTGTGAGTGTGTGCTTGTGTCAGTGGCTGTATAGATGAGTGAGTATGTGTATGAATAGGTGAGTGGGTGTGTGTATAACTGTTTAGGTGAGTAAATGGCTGAGTGATTGACTTTATAGGTGAGTGGATAAGTATGTGAATAGCTCTATGAGTGATTGACAGTATGTGAGTGGCTGTATTGGTGTATGAGTTGATATATCAGTGGCTGTATTAGTGAGTAAGTTGGTGTAGGAGTGGCTGCATAGGTAACTGGGTAGATGTATGTCGAGACCTATGAACCAGTGAATGGGTATGTAAGTACTGGTATGGGTTTGTCAATGGTTTTAAGAATTGTAGTGTGGAAGTTAGAGTGGGTGTATGAAAGGTTATATAGTGGTGTGAGTGAGTGCTTTAGAGATTCTGTGAATGTTGTTAGTGATGTCATCAATGATGTTATTTGAGATGTCATCAGTGATGGGTTTTTTAATAGCAGTCGAATTTGCAGAGTGGTGGGGAAAGGGGGCATGGCCTCTGACCGGTTCTCAGGAATTCTGCTGTGTAGAACTTACAGGAAGTACCAGTACGGCTAATTGGCCCGCAATGTCCCTCAGGAGTAAAGTGGACTTCATTCCCCAACCGGTAGTACACCTGTAGTTGTGCTTGCAAGGTGGTGGAGAAAGGGGGCGTGGCTTCTGAAGACATCTTAGCAATGCTGCTATGTTGGTCTTACTGGAGGAGGGGGGTTGGCCCCAAGGATGTCCTTGGGGGACAACTACTCCTCCTGTTACCTCCAGTAAGTCCCTCACAGCAGCATTGCTAAGACCTGGTAGGAGGCCATGCCCCTTTCCTCCACCACTCTGCAAACACGTCTCCTGGAACACTACTAGAAGGGGGATTAAGTCCCATTGGCTATTGAGGGTCCTTGGCAGCAAACTACCCCTCCTGTTACCTCTAGCAAAACCGACACAGTGGGTTTGCTGAGAGGTTTTTGGGGGGATATGCCCCCTTTATCAACCACTCTGCAAATGTGCCTCCTGGTGCACTACCAGTTGAGGAATGAAGTCCCCTTGGCTCTTGAGGGTCCTTCGGGGACCCTAAATTGCCCCGGAGGGGGCGTGGCTAGGGAGGTAGTTGTCCCTGGGACCCTTTAAAGCAATGGAGGAGATTCTGTTTGGCCCCCTACAATTTTTTTATAAATACCTGGTGAGGTGGTAGTCCCCAGGGCTCTTAAAAGCCTTAGGAGGGGGCTTTGTGGTCTCCCTCAGGAGGGGGGCTTTGAAAATCTCTTTTCAATTAAAAAAACAGCAGCTGGCCCTGCGGCTGTCCCTGGGCCACGATTGGCCATGAGGAAGGGGGCCGCATGCACCCCCTCCCCATTTTATTCATATAAAGAAGCCCCCAGGACCTGACTCATCCAGGGACTAATGTTTAAACAAGCGTGAGATACCGCACTTGTTTTTATTTAAAAAATGTGCAATGAATTCAGAAAATATTCGCGATTTTGCTGCAAACGATTTTTGGCAGGGTCCCTGGGAGACCCCTGCACCAGGGCTATGGAATCAGGGTATTCCTACCCTGCCCTCTTTTCTTTATTTGGATGATTTCCCATGATGTCTGCCATCATTCCTGGTTGAAGTGTTGGCAGTCAATAAGATATATGCATGTGATTGTCAAGAATTCTGGAGAATCTGCATCCCTAGATATACAAATTTGCTTTTCCTTCAAGAACTACTGCGCAGTTTTACACCAAATAACAAAAGGTATGTTTTCTGGACCTAAAGCTAGCTTTCTGTCAAAGTTGATGTTATTTTGTCCCGCGTTTAGGGCTGTAGTCATGGCTATAATCTCTATGAGAATTAACATGGGAAATGCACTTTTTTACCTCCCCTTTTTCTAGGACCATGCTTGATGGATCACCCTGAAACTTCCCTTGCACAACTAGAATCAGGAGAGTACTATTGTTTTTGGAAAATTTCGTGAAGATTCATCAAATGGCATCAAAGTCATAAGCAAGTCAAAAAATGTTTTTCCTATGGACAGTAGGTCTTAACTATGACTACATACTGAAATTCAGAGCACCTTACTCATGCAAATTAAAGTAAATTGAGCACAAAGTAACTTCATTCAATAAAAAAAAATTCAATGTTAAATCAATTCCATTCAAATTCGTAATAAATGCCAGGAAATTATATGGTCATGTACAACTTCAATAACGACAATAACAGCATTGCAAAACTCATATGAGTCCAAGTGGGCAGACTGCTTTGCATTTTTAAATGGACGGTGCACATAGTATATTTCATTGATCTAAGCTTCAATGTATCCACAATTCCCTTCTGACATGTGCTGTACATACGAGACTTATTCAACATCAATTAAAGTCAAAATGACTATTTAAACGCAGCTCAATCGAGCCCAAGTTGGCAGGCTGCTTCACATACTTAAAGTGAACAGTGCAATGTGTATATTTAATTGAGCAACATTTCAATGTATCCACAATTGCTTCATGACGTGCTGTACATACAGGGCTTGCTCAATGCTGGTTAAGGTTAAAATGCATTGGAAAAGCATTACATAACAGGGTTGATTGTCAAAATAACCTTGTTAAACCCAAGTAGGCAACATCTCTGTCATTGCCATTAATGCTCAAGCAACATATATATCTCCATTAACATCAGAGAGGCATAAGATTTTTTAGAAAATCACTGCTAAAACATTAATAAAATATAAACAGGTAAGACATACAGCCCTAATGGGCCTCATCTTGCTTTGAGGTCAGTGAATTGAGCTAGGATGATCAATTGGCATGCAGGTGCGCCTAATATTCTTCCTTATTGCATATTGCAATGTTTGTGATCAAATTCGCCACCTCAAAAATTCCACTATAAATCTTTTAATTACTTATTAATCCCTTCCTTATTGCTGAATGTCCCGGTTGCCAATTCTGCTATTATGAATCCTGTAACCAAAGCTCTACCATCCTGCCTCCGCTCCATGGCAGCAGTGACCTGGCTGTTGAACAATCTGAGAATATTGATCTAGCACATCAATTGATTTTGCACGTTTTTCATGCAGTAGATGTGCTGCTTACATCAAAAAGAACTAAACACCCCATGATTGCCATGCTAACACACTATGAATTAATTATTATTGCATCACATATTACTTTAAAGCATTGCGCCACCTTGAACCCCATCACACTGCCTTTCACAAAACAAAACTAGATGCCGGAGGATGATGCTTTCCATGATTGCATACTGGCCACTGAATGACATACGATGGTGCAACTTGATTTGCAAGATACCCTACTTTCTGATGCTGATGGTGATTTTTCCATTGATGGCTCCTGTTTGAGGGACAACCAGGGAACATTGCAAGCCCCATATGCTGTTTGCACTGTATGTAAACTTGCTGAAGGAGCTCGATTGTCCAATATCAAAAGCGCACAAGCAGCAGAACTAATTGCCTTAACAAGAGGATGCTATACAGCAAAAAACATGAAGGATAACATTTACATAGATAGCAAATATTCATTTGGGGTTACCCACGGTTTTGGGTAGTTATGGGCAATGAGAGGGTTTCTTAATTCAGCTTGATATGAAAAACATAATGCTGAATTATTTTATACCCATTTGCGAGCTCTCTTGTTGCCATCTAAGATTACTAATATTAAATGTGCAACTCACACCTAATCAAATGATTATATGTTATTAGGTTATGCTTTTGTAGATTGCCAGGCCAGGGACCTAACCTTTTCAGTATATGCTAAAACATCTTCACGTAATGAATGCACCTCTCAAAATGAAGAATCTGTATGCTTCTTCTCTATAAATTAGCAACATCAGAAAAACATTAAATCATTCCTTCACAAAAAGTCACACGACTGCCTACATGCTCTACTTAATTGATAGCCTTCACTCCAATCCAAGGGAAAGCACTCTTTGAGAAATGTCTTTCCCTATATCTTTAAAGACTGGCCAAAGTACACCAATTCTCATAAATACTCGCTTAGCTTTAAAGTTCTGCCAAACTATCCCCCTGCATCAAACCTATCTTGGCTAGGAAAAGCAATATTCCACATCATTTCAAATCTACTAAACAATTGCAGATTTTCATACGTCACAGCATCAAACCAGCAAATCTAAAGGTCCTGCATAATATGCAGCATATTTTGAATAAATGGTAGTCCTGCCTGCTCATACCTTTGGAATTACTATCAGACTTTGATACTGTTGACCACCTTAAATCTTTGCATAACCTTAAAAATTGTAAGGGCATCATAGACTTAGAACTAAGGCCCAAATGTAGGAAGCATTTTTGAGGTCGCAAATAGCTTAATTCTTGTTTTACAACCACAGATTTTCAATGTACAAACCACAAATAGTGATCCAGCAACAAGTTACCGAATTGTAATGTGGGTTTGCGACCAAAAGTAGAATCACTATTTGAAAGGGGCATCCCTTCCAATTAGGGAACCTGAATGGTATGTACTAATGTTTTGCAACTGAAATGCGGTTGCAAACCACTTATACTTTACCACCAACTCAAAGTTGGTGGTAACCCATTCGCATATAGGAAGGGGTCCCTTTGGGGTGCCTTCCCTTTTGAAAATATGCCCAAAAATATTTTTTAAGTTCAGGCAGTGGTTCAATGGCATACTCTTAAACAATATAAATATAACATCAATTTTTTTAATACATTCCATTTTCCTTTAAGGAAAACAGGCTGCTTTAAAAAAAAAAAAGATTGCTATATTTAAACGCAATGACAGACATCGTTGTCTGCTGACCCCAGCAGGACACCATCCCTGTGATTGCAGCAAATCCTGGTGGGTCACAAATTGTGATCTACCTCATTAATATTTATGAGGTAGGTCTATTTGCGACCCACTGTGAATCACTAATCAGGAAATAATGGTCAAACATAGCTTTGGTACATTAGTAATAGCGTTTACCAAATAGCGAGTCGCAAAAAAATCTCTATTTGGTCATCGCTATTACTAATGTTAGCACATCTGGCCTTAAGTTGGTTCTCAAACTTCCTCTCCAAAAGGTAACAATTGGTCACTGCTTATTGAGCTACCACCTCAGAATAGATGAAGAACAATTCTGGGCTCTATACCGTCAAGGAGGGAGAAGGTGCCCTGATTATGAAGGAGAGATTATTACCTCCGTGGTGTATGTGTAAGGTACTAAGGTTTTTAGGTGTCAGGTGCAAAATGATGTCAGTTTACACAGTATGAGTGACTTTACTCAGGCTTTTCTGGGTACCAAGGATGTTTTATGTGCATTTGCCCTGCTGTGGCAAGGACTTATGAATACAGTTTTAGAAGCTGGTAGGTACCCAGTCAGCCTTCATGACTGTGCTTCTTTATGGGGAGCATACCTGATGAAGGGTTTCCTACATCAGCGATCAAGATGGATGTATTGTTATTGTTATTTTCATCGGCTGTGCCCTTGAAGTGTACTTTACATGTGGACTAGAACATCTGCATGATCCTGTTCACACTAGCACTATTCAGACAAGCACAGTAGGAGTTCCACCCAAAGGGGTTGTGTTGTGCCTTACTGTAGAAACCAAGACTACATAAATTAATGAATGAGATATATTTAAATAATTGAAGCTACTGGATAAGACCACAAATATATAATTATAAGCTGCAGACATGTAAATATGAAATACTTTGTCAGGTTCTCCTGGTTTGGTTGATGGCCCTGCAGTGGTGATTAACTCCTGACTATCTCCTTTGCCGTTTGATTGCATGTGCTTTTTCTTTTGGGCTGGTGCATCAATGGCCTGAAATACAGAAAAGTTAAACTATTTAGACAGGTACGTAAAGGTTTAATGTTTCTAGTTTTCTATCAATAGTTGTGTCATCATCATCTAATATACTTTAGTTCAATTACAAACCTTAAATAGCTTTACAGAAAAACATACAATATCACACAAATCATTGTCATAGTAATAACAAAGTGTATCATAACACGGGGGATCAGAAAAGAGAAACCTCACAAAGAATTTATGTCAGAGCACAGTCCAGAGACAAAAACCTAAAAATCAGGTTGATAAGTCATTTGACTGTGCCTCAAACTCTAACAATAAAACCTGTACATGTAGTGTCGAAGAGGGTACCCCCCTCATGTCCAAACATAAGAATATAATAGTCAAGCAACTGTAACAAACTGCAAACAGCACAAAACATTCCTATAACATTCCAAAAAGGTGCATTCATAATATAAACTAATATGTACATAATAAAAGGTAATGCATATACTTTAAATAAAACATCAATTCAATGGCCCCTGCATGTTCTAGAAAGAATTACAATTATTTACCTTTCATCTTTCTAAGTAAGCAAACAATGTGCAAAAATCTGTTTAGGACAAAGGCAATAAAGGGCACAGTATTGGTTGAAAAAAATCGAATTGCTGGTTGAAAAGTGCAGAAACCCAAAGTAAGACATAGAGATCTAATCCATTTGTGTCTAGGTTTCCCATATATTGGACAAAAAAATAAAACATGTTCAATATTTTTAGCAGCACTATATTGACTACTCTCATCTCTCCTTTTTCTAGGAGACCGGAGCCTTAGAGCCGTAATACAGGTCAGGTGTTGTTACCTACTCATGGATGTGCTCCCTTCATTGTCTGGTCACCTCTCTGCAGTGATCTTAATTAGGGTTAAAATTAGGCCTGGGCGGTAAATTCCGTTCCGCTTGCGGAATTTGCAGAATTTGGGTAATTTGGAGAACGTGAAATTGCTAAAAATTCAGCAATCCGCGGCTTTGCGAAATTTTTTACTTGTTCGCGCTTTCAAACTAGGTGTTTGCGAGATATTTCCCCCGAGCACCCAAACAGTGTTCGTCAACAGGAAAAAAGCATTGCGAATGGGCGGAATAAGCAATTCCGCATGTTTGCGGAACTCTTGCATGCTCACGCAGATTTTTCACCGTTTCGCGGAGGGCGCGACTAAGCAAATTCCGCCCACCCCTAGTTAAAATCTCACTCAGCTGGGTCAATAAGCAGCTGTCCATCAAGTCAGGCGATGTTTTTGGTTTATCTATAAGGGCCAGCAATGGGTTTGTAAATAATATTTATAACATCTATAACTGTAGTCTGGCCAATAATATTGCCTACCCAACATTAAACATCTTAGATAATGATCTGGAGCTCTTGTCCTATAAACCCAATCTTATTCTTATGGGTGACTTTGATGGACAAGTTACTTACCTTCAGTAGCGCCTTATCTGATAGAGACATAGTCTAGCCACAGATTCCTTACCTTAGAATTCTCCGCAGGTGCCCTTTCTTGATGCACTGACGTCAGATTCTTGTGTGACTAATTTCCACGCCTAAATGAGGAGGCACCATAGAAACTGGCTATGGAAACAGTGTGCCAAAAAGAAATATACATCTTTGAATTAACCACTACAGGTGGTAAGGTACTTTATAATGAATCAACCACCACAAGTGGTAATGTACTATAAAATAATTTTAAGAAATGAATCTTGCAGGTAAGAAGAAAACAGTTTGCAGAACGGGGAGAATGGATGAATCAGTAAGAAACCCGTGGCTAGACTATGTCTCTACAAGATAAGGCATGAAAGAAGGTGAGTAAGTATTATTTATTTTTTGATTAATAAACATCATTACAATCACATAACGAAAAACGTGTATCATTTAAAACATGAGTAAGACAGTAATTAAAATCCAATCTCCATAAAATGCTGAAATTACCGTTTGTGCAACATTATTATATGCAAGTTTGATGTGCAAAATGCGATTTAGAGTGTTCCATGTCAGTGCCAGATTAAACAATATGTATGTGAGAAATAAAGTGGCACTAACCCCAGCCTCAATCAACCTCTTTTCCTTAGCTAATTAGGCTTGATACGACATTACGAAATACAATTTTGTGTGCAAAGATGTAGCAGGATAATACAAATTGTACGTCATCTACAATGTAAAATATCTGACGCAATTTTTTTGTTTTGTTTTTTAGGATAATAGTTCAACAAAATGTGAATTGCTTTTGTGTGTGCAAAATTACTATCTTAACAATTGCGATTAAAATTAAGACTTTGTTGCAAATTGTAAGTTTGGTTGAACCTACAATGTAAAATATTTTGTATCCATTTGAGTTCTTTAAGAACTCAACAGCGACTAAGTGACAATGGTTGGATCCTTAAGGCCTCTGGTAATTTTAGCCATCAGTCGCTGAGTCCTTCCTGTTTGTCTTTAATTTTTAGTCTTTGATCACTTGTGCTCAGGAATTTTACCACTAGGCAGTTCGGTTGTGCATCTTCTCCAGAGCAGCAAGAAATTACCGTTGCCTACAGATGTGTATTCCTTTGACATTGAAGAGCAGTCTCAGCAGTGCCCTTCGCTCTTGTGACAGTTCCTTACATCTGCATATCAGGTGGACAATGTTGTTTATCTCCTCCCCACATAATCGGCAATGAAACGACAAGGGTGCTTCCATGGTGAAGATGGAGAGCTGATGGTTGGATGCCAAGACAATATAGCAGATTTTCCACCTTTATGTTCTTGGAGAAGCCAATTGCTAAGTAGCCTTGGGTAGTTGACTTTATGTAGCTTTGTATTGTGGACCATCCATGTTGCCTTGTCCAGCAGAAGGGAGGCTCCTTTGGCAGATTTATTCACCAGTTTTTCAAAACATTTGAGTCCCTGAGGTCTCACAGAGGCCTCACAAACGAAGCCGTTCCAGGGCGTCTTCCTAGTAGGATCTGGCAGCGCCCTTTTTAGATGATAGTTCTAGCTATAAGTGGGCATTTAATGTAATAGATAATTTTTTTCTGGCTTTTATGCCAGCATTTGACCTATGATCCCTTGCGGGCCAGCCTTTGTCTCTGGATGCCAAATTTGAGTCTTAGTTGGGCTGGGGATGTGTAACTTGACAGATTAAAAATCATTTTCAGGGTTTTGGTGACCATGCTATCTATAGTGGCTGCGTCTCTCCCTCGCATGGCCTCTCTCCCATATGTAATTGCCTGAATCAGTTTTGGCTGCATCACTTGGATCAGCGGAAGGCTTGTACCAGCGATACAGTTTTAAATGGTTTTCAGAGCCACTACAGTCGCTATTCCCTTTCTCTTGTTGGCCGCCCTTTGGGTAGAAAATAATCCTTTGCTATTGATGGTGATTACTAGGTATCTGTATTCTAAGATAGCTTCCAATAGTTGTTTCGCCAAATACCATCAATGGGTTCTTTTACGCCTGTGCTGATTCAAACTCATGACTTTAGATTTGTACAGATTTATAGTCAACTCGTTCTCCTCTGAGAAGCTTTGTGATTCACTTAACAGATGTAGAAGGATGAATGGTGTGCGGCTGATAATGATAAGATTGTCTGCATATAACAGGTGTGAGGAGACGTGCCCCCCCATCTTTGGAGAGTGTGAGTTGCATTTATCAAGTCTTGCTGACAAATCTGCCATGAAGAGGTTGAAGAGTGTTATGGGTACACAGCGATGTTTCAGCCCCTGTATGGTCGGAATCTTTTCTGTGAAATGATCTCCTGCCCTCCTCTTTACTTGAATCCACGTTATCTGTGTGTAGGAGGATTAGTTATTTCAGGAGAAGAGATGGAATGTTCCATTTATATAATTTACTCCATAGTTTGTTTCAGTTTATCCGGTCAAAGGCTAAGCTGCAATCTATGAAGGAAACATGCAGTGGCTGCTTAGTTGCAATGGTAGATTCAATCAACAGGGAGAATGTTAAAATGTTGGTAAAAGACCCTATATGTTGATGGAAGCCCGTTTGATTCAAAGGGATGATTGTGTTTTCCATTGCCCATGTTTGTTAATTCATTCAGTAGTATCCTGGCATAATACTTGGCGTTACAATCAATCAGGGCTACCAGTCTGTAGATTTTTGGGCTTGTTACCTGTCTCTTTTTTGTAAATCAGAGAGATAATTGTTCAAATACAGGTTTCAATACTTCTGCCCAATACTCCCTGTCTAATTTGAACATCAGTAGAGGTATCATTGTTGGTTCTGGGGTGCCCTCTCTACTGCCCTCAGATATTCTTTCAGTTATTTGGTTGGAAGTAATGGCAAAGGGTTCCTGATCAGTCTGTGTTATATCCTTTCTCCCTGTTCCTTTTTTTTTAGTATGAGTGATGTCTCCACAGAGAGCTTTGTTGAAATGAGCATCAAGAAAAGTTGTCCAATCTTGTTATGTTAGGTGAGAGTTGATACACTGATTTGCTGGGTTTCATAATTTGTTAATCCTGTACCAGAATTGAGCACTGTTATTAGTTTTGATATCATGCAGTAATCTAAACAACAGATTGTCTTCAGTTTCTTTTTTGAGTTGCCAATTATTTTCTTTTGCCTTGTTTTAAGTTGCCTGAGTTCTCTTTGGGTCTCTAAGACCAAACCCCCTCTTTGGAGTTTCCACACTACTTTTGAGATGCTTAATAGAAGCATTTTTGGAGATTGCAGACTCCCTTGTTGCTGATTCACAGAGCTTTTTTGGCATGGGTCTTTTTTCCCATGGATGTCTCACCCAGTGCCTTTGTGAAGCATTCCCAGCTTGTCAGTGTATTTGATTCTTCCGCTTGTTTGTCTTGCAGAATTATTTTTGCCAAGGCCATTCATTTTTCTGGGTACCGAGTTACGCATTTAGGTCTTTTGTTGTCATAGGTAATGACAGGACATGACGCATTTACAGGCTGCGTTATAGCAGAAACTTGCAAATGCAAATTTATCACTTGTGGGAGGTGGTCGCTATGATCAGTCACTCCTATATGATAATCACCCACTTTATGAAACAGTGGAAGCGATGCAAATGTGGAATCAATTATTGTACTTAATACTGTGTTATGGAAAGTCGCAGTCAGGAACAGTCCCCCGAAAATCGCCCATTTAAAGCACAGAACCCTAGGTGTTCTAATCTTACTAAGACTTTTTCACAGTCTTAGTTTATTTTCCCCAGTTGTTCTTGACTTGAGGGGGGATATGTTGTTGCAAAGCATTAACTTCCAATGGGTCTTCTTCATTAGTTGTGCCCAGGATATGCAGATTAAAATTAAAATGATGATAAGCTTTGGAATTCGCTCTTCCATTAAAATTCTAATTAGTTCCTCTTATATTTGTTTAATTCCCCTGGCCTTGTCTCGTGGATGCAGATATACATTTAATATTATCAAATGGAGGGATTTGGATGACCCATGTACCATCAGTTTTAGAGCTTGTATTACATTAGGCAGTGCTAGCTTAATTGATAGCACTTTAACTGAGTGCATGTCCTTGATTGAGGTTTAAATAGCTAGTCCTCCTTCGGAATAACAAAATGTGGCTAATTTTACTACTGGTGAATGGTATAACTTAAAACCCTGTAGTTGAGTTGGCTGGTCCAGCCGGGTTTCCTAAAAAATAATAAGATAAAACGTGTAGAAATATTGAAGGAAATAAGTATCTTCTAGCTTATTCCCAAGCTCATTTAAGTTCCAGAAGAGCCTCAAGATGTTAGCTTGTCAGAGGTCTTTGCTTTAGCTGTTTATTGTCCTGGCTAGCCAACCCCAGTCATGAGGTGGAGTATGTACCCTTGCTTTCGCTCCCGGTCCTGTTTGTACAGATTCTCCTGAACGGGTTGGGGATTCAACTGCGTGCTCTCCCTCACACAGAATATGTTTTTTTGCTTAATACGTTCATGACTGGTTTCAGAGTGATCCTTGGATCTAGCCAGCAGAGGTTCAAGATATCTTGGTTTGTAGTATGGTATTCATTTGATTCCCCAGGCGCTTAGCTGTTCATGTTTGCTTAATATCCTTTTGGCTATGTCAGTTGATGCACAGACTGCTTTGGTTGCCTCGTTCCCCAAGTAATTATTCGGTTCTTCAAATTCAATTGATTCCAAATCGCTTGACCTTAGATCCGCCAAGCCACTGATTGTCCTTAAAATTCATTGTATGTTCCCCCTATGTAAGCTGTCCCCCCTTCCTTTGGACTTGTATTCTGGATAGAACAAGGTGGTATGCGCATCAAGTTGTATCTGAAGGTTCCTGCTCACTGTGCCCTTTCTCCAGGTTCTTGAGGAAGTCCTGAGCTGAAGTGTACTGAATCTTGCTCTTTCTCAGTAACTGGTCCTGGATATTGCTGGGTGGTTGGTTCCATCCCTGGGTTTTTTTGTACTCATGTGTTTATGCTGTTTGTTGCTTGCAGGGGTTCTCCCCCCATTCTCTGCTCTCTCAAATTGGGAAAGCACTAGGCCAGAGTGTACTGCATCTCGATTTCTCCTGATAGCTGGCTTTGGATTTTGCTGGATGGTTGATTCCTTGCCCCTGATTTTATCTGGCGGTCCTATATTTGCCCTTTTAGTTTCTTGCGGGGATAGTTCTGCCCTGTTTTCTACACTCGTGCCCAGGAGCAGTTGGATAAGGTTCACGTCTTGGTCAGCGATTACTGATTTATTCTCTAATGCCCCCAGTGGTCTATCTGCTGCAAATTGAGTTGTTGGGCCACTGTTCAAGTATTCTGCTATGTCAGTCTTCTTTTTCCGTCCTTCCCTTTCTGCATGCCTGCTTGCCTGCATAAGCTTAGCCTCATTTTGGGCATGCCTAATCAAATTGTTAAGGTCGGCCAATTTGGTGTCAATGTTGAAGGCATATATTGACAATGAGTTTAAGATTGATAGTTGTTAATCCATTTTGCCGGATTGATATTGTAGTGCATTAACTGACATTTGCATTGTGTTTAATAATGAAAACCATATATTGTCAGTTCCAATTGTGCTATCCTGTTTGGTGCTGTTTCAGGCATCCTGGTGGTTTTTTTTTCTTGCATACTTATGATGGTTGCGGAGCGTAAGAGGCTACCAGCTTTTCCCATTCTTGTTTCGTAAAATAAGATAGGTCTAAAAATTTCTACACCAGAATCTGGGGTGCAAGGTAACTTGAGCCATAAATTCTTGGCGGGGGATATACTGTGAGAGGCCTTCCCTGGAGATGAGGACCTAATCTGTGTTGCTACCAGGTGACATTTTGTATTCTTTAGGTCCATTTCCACCAGTCTTGGAGATTAGAGTCGGCTGAGTTCCTAGCGGTAGATACCTCCTTCTTTTTTATACTATCTCTTTTTTTTTATTGGAAGAGTAAAAAAAAGGATATCATATAAACATTCACTGCTGCCAGAAGGTCAGAAATTACAGAAACATGTAATCTAGTTGCGTAGCAGCAAAAATCATAACTAATTCACAGTTAATAAATAAATAATAAACCATGAATATTATATTGCACATCTTTCCAATTCCACCTTTTACTTTAAACTAAATTCTTTCTATTCCAGAGCACCACACAGACTGCAGACCTTATAATATGAACTAGATCTCAGAGCACATCTTCTTTCCAGTTCTTTGATTCTATTTACTTCTAATCACCTCAGCTGGAATGTTGGAATTATTTCTGACCTACAATTTAACAGAATCATTGATCCTGCAATCAAAACAAGAAGATATATTCTGTTTCTTTGCGAAAGGCCCATTTTTATGTCCGATGAATATCCCAGAGGTGCAGTCTGAATGTCTATAGACTGTGCCAATTCTAAAACATAAAGGCAATATAAAGCAATCTCTTTCCAATGTGATCTAATACCCGGACAGCTCCAAATTATATGGGTCCATGTCCCCACCCCCTCCTGCTTACATTGAAAACAGTTGGATACAATTTCTCCAATATATTCTTTGTAAAAACACAGGCGTTCTATAAAGCAGCCATTTGGAGCAAAATTGCATTTGCCTAAAATTCACCCCTGTTATCAAAGTTAAATTAAATTCATTAATCTTGTTCCATACGTTAGGGGTAACAACAATAATTTATTTAGCATGCCTTCTTGTTTCATACTTTCTCATAAACCATTACACTTTTATTTTGCCTCAAAATCAAAATCCATCCACTGATAGATCTTTTGTTTCTGGGTTCCAGCAATTCCTCAGCTAACTCCTGGCTTGCCTGTATTCTGCATACATTCAAATCCCTCAGAAAATAAAGGGAAACTGGAGTATATTTTTGGGCAACCTAATCCTGTGTTCTATATCTTCCTACACCTTTCATGATTCTCTATTTTAGAGAGCTGATGTTAAACTGACACCATTACATTCCCACTTTAAGGCAAAACATTTCCCTAAAAGGTGTCTTTCCCCCATATAAACATCCGTTAAATGAGTTAAACCATTGATCATTGGAATTTCACAATGCTTGAATATCTGTGCCTTCCATTTTATGTACCAATGCAAAGTCTTACATCTAACTTTTTGGGGGGTTTTGGTAAATTGAAAAAATCTATAATACCAGATTCCTGAAAAAATAATTCCCTCAAAAAATATCGAATCCGTAGCTATTTAAGGGACTTGATACATCTAAAAGTGCTTTGTGCAAAATTAGAAAATATTACATTTTTATATTAGGAAGAACTAATCCACCTTCTTTTAAGAGGCCTATATAAAGCTAAAAGGTGCTTTATTGCCCATATAAAAGCTGTGAACATACCCTCTGTTTTCTTTAAAAAACCTAATCTTGAGAATCAGAGGAATAGCAGAAAACAGGAAATTAAATAAAGGTAAAACAGGCATCCTGATTAAAATTATATGGCCCATTATAGAGATCAGAAACTTGCTCAATCTAGTGAACCGTGCCTTCAGCTTGCTGATAAAGGGGATATAATTTAACTGAAATAAGTTATAAACATTCTCTGTGAAATACAGCCCCAAATATTGCTTGGGTTTTGAATTGATTAACCCCTTGCATGCTCATGACGGAACCACTCCGCCATGAGCCACGGGCGCGCTGTGCTCATGATGGAGTGGCTCCGTCATGCTGCGGCCGTTGGCGGCCGCTCCGCCCACGCGGCACTGTTTCCCCGCCTGTGCGGGCGATCAGCGCAAGTGGGTGGAGTCATGACGGAACCACGCCGTCATGAGCACAGCTCGCGCGTGACTCATGACGGCGTGGTTCCGTCATGAGCATAGCGGCGCCGCGCTCACCCCAAACCCCCCCAGCGCTGCGGCGGAATTCGCGCCGCAGCGAAGGGGTTAACGGATAAAATTCATGTAATAAAGTGTCTTATGTGAAATTGCTTGATAAAATCTCCATTTTCAACTTATTAATCTTGTAGCCTTCCAAGTCTTGGTATATTTGGAAAACTGCAAAAAACATTTTCTGATTTTGTACATCTGGCTGTAAAAACAACACAATATCATCTGCAACTAATTTAATGGGAGTGATACCACTTACAGACGGATTTATATTGGGAGTTGTGCAGATTGCAATAGTTAATGGTTCTATAAAATGAGCAAAGAGTATAGGTGATAGAGGACAGCTTTGTCAGTATTCTCCTATTTAAGGCACATGTTCCAATATTTCTTGCATTTATAATTACTCGGGCTTTAGCTCCTTTGTATAAACTAGATGTTAAGTAAATCAGTCTTCTAATGAATCCACATTTTTTGAGAATAATAAAAAGGCTCTCCCAATTTATCAAATCAAAGGCCTTTTTCGCATCTAAAACATCACCTGTGCTGGTATGTCTTTCTGTGCAAAGACATCTAGGGCATCGGCTAAAAGAATTATGTTAAAAAATAGATGTCTGCAAGGCACAAAGATCTGGATGAATTAGCGCTCCGATAACTTGACTGAACCGAGTAGCTAAAAGTCTTGTAATGAACTTGTAATCTACGTTTAAAAGGCTAATGGGCCTATATGAATTGATGTTTTCTTCATATTTTCCTTTTTTTTTAAACTAACTACTGTTGACAAGCAAAATGGAGCCAGGAATTCTCCTTCCTCCAGAACATGATTAGCCAATTCTAGCAATTCTGGATTTGATACTGATGCAAATGTTTTATACATTTCTGCCGGAATATCATCTTCCCCACAGGCTTTTCCATTGGCTAAAGACTTCACCACTGTTTCACTCTTGGTAATGGTGATTTTTTGCCACCCGTGCTTGTACTTGATCTTGTGTTAATCTTGGGATATCTAGCTTATCTAAAAAAAATCATTGAGCATTCCTGCATTCCCCTGTTGTTGAGTATTGTATATGGATTCATAATGTTTAAAAAATTCCTCCTGAATTTGTTGTGAGTCTTTAATGATTTTTTTGTCACTGGGTCTTTTACTTGATATTATCCTATTTTGCTCTTAGTGATATCTTGTCTGCCAAGCCAGAAGCTTCCCTGCATACTCACTCTCTTCAAACACCTTTTGTAAATATGCGTGATTTGGCTGTGTATCCTCGTGTGTAGTAATACTCCTGTAAACATGATCCAGCTTTCTTAAGAGCGCCCTTATTGGTTGTTGTTGGGGAGCATTGCATGTCAGCACCAGCCTGATTTAATTCTGTCTCCAGATTTGTCCAGAGTATCGAGCTTTCTTTTCTCATTGCACATATTGTAGAAATTATATGCCTCCCATATATTCTCAATACTGGCTGAGCATTGCTTATTTTAAAATAACTGGGTATCTCTCTCTGTATCTCATAGCACCACTCCTCATCCTCAAGATTCACATTCTAATGGCTCTACCTTCCAGTCGGCCTTTCCACCTTAATGCCTGTTATTTCCATCTTTACTAAGGAATGGTCAGAAAATGCATTTTGAATAAGGGAGTATCACTTTAACTGCAAATTGTGTGTGTAGAGAAAAAAATCAAGTCTGGCAGCTGACTTATGCCTGTATTCACAAAGGAGCAACAGAGGGAAAAGAAAGCCTGGTCGCCCTCCACTCATCAAACATCAACACAACAAAACCAGATTTCTAAGGCGCTTTTTATTAGCCTTCCAACTTTCATCAACGTGTGTGAATTACTGCTATTTGCTCAGTTGTACTACTCTATTTTATTTATTTTTTTATAGTAGTCACACTCCGTGTAGTCGCCTTTCTTTTTTTTTTTTTAACTATTTTTACAGAAGACAGTCCTCCAATAACAGGGTTTCTTCAAACTAGCCTGATGTAAACTCCGCAATCACAAACTGTGAAAAATAATACAAAAAATGTGGGAAAACAAAATTACCCCTCACGTGCGCACCACCAATGGCATAGCTGGTTGGAACTCACCAGTTGTGCCCACTTTTATCATCATAGGTGGTCATTTTGTTAAAACATAAACGAAAAAGTGTCTAAACAAAAAATTATAAGAATCAAGTGCAGTGAAGTGAAATAGGTTGCATCCCTCGATGTAACCAAGTGTAATATTAAAATTGAGAAAACACTCACAAAGCAATCCTTTATTATTTACTGAGTGTTTTTATCACATTAAAATGAATAGGTTGCCATTCATGCATACCTTTTCAAATGCCAACATGTTTCTTTGCCGCAATAATTTAGGCAAATTCATCCGGGCCAAAAACACTTCGTCAAAGCACCCGTATTGGACACAGCGTTATGGAAGACTGTTAAATGCAAAAAAGAGAAACACACAACAAAATATTACGTCATTAACCCCTCAACCAGCCCGGAAATATGAAAAACATTGTTTTCAACCTGTGTGCCTGGCAATATTTACCCTCAGATAGCCAACGTTTTGTATACCAGCTTCACTTTTGAGGTCACCTACAGAACTCCATTTATGAGTCCTCCTTGCGAAATGACCATATAGTTATTATGTCAATCTAAAGTAAAATCAGGAAAGAAGTTTAAAAAGCCTTATTTAGCAACATAAAGGACGAAGAACAAAAACAGGTACACGATCAATCAGCAAGTGTATATGGGAAACAGTTCACCATTAACCATCGTAATAGCATGCTCGCATATGCCAATCCCATTTCTAACAAAGCCCATATGTTGAAGTTAAGGTATTGTTTCCCTCATCCATAAAATCAAGTCCTTCAGTTTCGAAACCCGGACTATCACCCATTTAGATATCCGAGACCCAAACCGCCCTCTATCTCCTTACTTTTCGGGGCCTCACGGAGCTCGTTGTCAGCTGCCGTGGCGTCCCATCGCAAACACGCCAATTTTCAAACTCGCCCCTAAGATCACGTGCGCGACAACAGTCACGTGCCGGGGGTCTTTTTTGGTACGCGTCGCAACATGGGCGCCATTTTGTGTTGGGAAAACGACAAAACATTCATGTGATAGCGCTGGTGTTCGAGATACACCTCTTCCAAATCAAGTTTATTTCTAATAGAGTTTTTCACATTATTTATTGTTCTTAAATAAAATATACATTAACTTTCCTCTAGCTTGTACAAAGGGAACCAGCGCACTAAATACTAAGAGGAAAGCCTACATAAACGTTCTTGCCGGCATTTTTCCAAAATACTTTTCAAAGCACATGTCCAAAATATCCAGAGGCAATTGTCTAAGGAAAAGGGGGGGGGCGGGGGGGAAAACCCCTCACTACGCCAATTCGATATCAAATGGATGATATAGTCAGGATAACTTATCCATAAATATGGACAACCATTTCTCCTTCGCATATTATATGATCTCGCGACACCTCCTACAACATGATATTTTATATACATACAAAATGTCTCTCTCCCCAAAAGAGGTTAACCACAACTTTCAGCACCGTTCATGCGGCATGTCATTCAGAACAAACTTAACATAGTGCAGTTATATATTCTCTGGAGATACTAGTATTGTATTGTATTGGTGCTTATATAGCGCACTGTCACCCTACGGGTATCCTGGCTCTCTGACAAAACAGAATCACTAATGCTGAGAGATTAGGCAGGACGGAAACAATCAGGCTGCTGGAAAAAGCCAGGTCTTAAGGCTCTTTCTGAATTCCATTAAGGAATCCATCTGTCTAATCCTCAGTGGGAGCTCGTTCCACATCCGAGCACCCACCACACTAAAAGCCCTCCCGCCCATCCTGGCACGTTTGAATCTAGGTTGTGCCAGCAGGTTAGCGCTGGAGGAGCGCAACTGTCTCAGGAGGAGATACCATGTAAATCTTTCCTGAAGAGGGACAGGGCCCGTCCCATGTGTTGCTTTATGGATCAGACAAAGGGATTTAAAAAGGACCCTTTCTCTGACTGGCAGCCAGTGGAGCTCTCGCAGAGACTGAGTGGAAGAGGAGTCGCACCTACGGTTTAGCGCCAGCTTCCCTGCAGCCGACTGAACTCTCTGTAGCCCCTGCAGGATGTATTTGGGGGCCCCTAAATACAGGGAGTTACAATAATCCATTCTACTTAGTACCGTGCTCCTTACGATCATTGGTCGCATGTCTTCTGGCAAAAGCGGAGGAATCCGGCGTAGTAGCCGTAGTAGCCCAAAACACACACTGGCTGTCTTGCTTGCCTGCGAGTCCAATTGGAGATTACTATCAAACAGGAATCCGAGGTTGCGTATTGTATTGGCTAGAGCCAGTGGAGCCTCATCCGGGGCGAGCCTGAACTCCACCGGCAGGTGTTGAATCTGCCTTAACGGCGAGTAGTACAGTACCTCAGTTTTTCCTCCATTAAACTGCAGGGAGTTTCTCTGCAGCCAGTCTATGGTCAGCCTCATACAGTTTTGAAATTGTTCTAGGGGGACCGCCTGTTTTCCCTCCAGTGAAAATGCCAATTGCGTGTCGTCTGCATAATTGACTAACTCAACCCAAAACGCCTAGATAATCGAAAATAGTGGCTGTAAATATATATTAAAAAGAATGGGGCTGATGCTGGAGCCCTGTGGTACCCCATAAGCTACGGGGGTTTTTCCAGAGGAAAACGACCCCAGAATTACCACCTGTTGTCTCCCCGCCAGGTAAGAGCGGAGCCACTGCAGTGCCCGGCCCTTTACCCCTATTTCCTCCAATCGCTCAAGCAGAATTGGATGACTTGCTGTGTTGAATGCGGCTGACATATCCAGGAGCACCAAGACAGCGGTGCTCCCGTTGTCAGCCCGCATTCGCATATTGTCCATCATAGTGATCAGGGCCGACTCCGTCCCGTGACCGGGACGGAAGCCGAACTGGTCCCTGTCCAGCAGGTGATGTTCTTCCAAATAATCTGAGAGAGATCTACTCACAGACTTTTCCAAGATCTTAATAGGAAAAGGGAGGAGGGAAAAAGGCCGGAAGTTAGCCGGATTAGTTGGATCCAGGGTAGGCTTTTTGATCAGAGGGGACACCACCGCCTGCTTCCATCCCTCCTGAACTGAACCTACTTCCAGAGATTGGTTACAGATCTGACGCAACCAAGGAAAAGTAAGGTGGCCATATGACTTCCACTCTTTCTGGGGCAGGGGGTCAAGGGGTGAGCCAGAGGAGATACTGTAAGCCATTGTATCGAAGGTAAGGTCCGTAAAGGTAGGAAAGGTGACCAAGGAGTATTGCTGGTCCGAGGTCCCCTTAGTTACCTCTTTACCAGAGTCCTGAGCAGCCACTTCGTTGTCCTTAAAAAGGTCAATGATCTTTGCTACTTTATCCTTAAAGTGGGTGGCGATCTCATCACACAGCTTTTGTGAAGCTTCTACTTTGTTCTCCAGGCATGTTGGAGCTGAAATAGTTCTTACAATTCTAAAAAGTTCCTTAATCCCATTTGGTGCTTGCACAATGGATTTAGCATAAAAGTTAGCCTTACTTTCCAGGATAAGCAGTTTGTACCTGCTCTGTGCTATCTTTAGTGTAAACTTGTCCCTATCCAAATACCCCTTCCTCCAAGTCACCCTAGAGTTATCTCTTAAGGAAACCCTACATAGTACATTGCTTCAAGGTCTATAGAGGGTTTAATAATTCAGTGTCTCTAACACTGATAACAAAAAGGTTTCAACAAGAAGGTGGGGGGCAGGGGCGGCCAACTCTTATAAAACTTTTAGCATGTTAGGAGCCCCTAACACTACAAGAGTGAGCTCCCGAGACCTGGTACAAGGGAGTTACAAAGTAACCCACCATCTCAACAGGTTTCTGCCCCTGAAGAAAAACCTCAGACTACTGTAAAAGTCACCCAACTTTGTTCCACTCAATAAATTCATTGAGCCCGCATTGGTCACTTTTTTCTTGATATAGCCAGCGGGCTTCTTTTGAGGCTAAAATCCTCTCGATGTTCTGTGGGCTCCCTCTTACCTTTTCCAGGACAACCCATGTGAAACTGTGCTTTTGCAAATGGCAATGTTGCACCAATTTTGTTGTGAGTTTTCCTGAATTTATAGTGCTAAGGTGTTCCTGTATTCTCACTTTGATTTTTCTGGACGTAAGCCCTATATACTGAAGATTACATTCAGACGTCAGCCTATACACCACATCTGTGGTATTACAATTGCTGAAGTGTGTAAGGAACCACTCTCTACCAGAAGTAAGGTACACACTTGAGGTTTTCTTAGTCAGTGGACACACCGTACAGGACCCACAGGGATAATGACCATTTGGAATCTTGGTTTAAATGTTTTTTAGTGTCAGTGGTAAACGGGTGTGAACTAATTTGTCCATAAGATTGCACGCCCTCTTGAAAGCAAATCTTGGTGGTGGCATCTTGAAATCTTTGTTAGACAAAATAGACCAGTGTTTACGTATAGATTTTCTAATTCTTGTAGCCAACGGATCAAATGTCCTTACCACCGGAACACACTCATCTTTCGCTTTTTCAGTCTTTTCTAACAATACACTCCGAGGAGTGTTCAAAACCCTCTTCTTTGCTTGTTTTAGTATATTAAGGGGGTAGTTCCTCTGCTTCCATCTTTCACTGAGTTCTTCAGGATGTTCCAAATATGTTTTGACCGAGGAGCAATTCCGGCGGTAGCGTAAAAACTGCCCAACCGGCAAATTGTCCCTCAAGGCTCTCGGATGGTAAGAATTATATGACAGAAGAGAGTTTCTGTCTGTGGCTTTTTGATGGACACATGTGGTCAACACATCTTCATTCACTTTTATATCTAAGTCCAGATACACCGCAAAACTGTTACTGTATGACCAGGTGAATCTTAGACTAGGATCTTGTTGATTCAGCCAATTTAAGAATCTCAGAAGAACCTCTTCCGCTCCTGACCAGATGCAGAGCACGTCGTCTATAGAACGCTTCCAGAGGCGTATATTCCTCTGGAACGGATTGGTGGACTGATAGACGACATGCTCCTCAAACTGGCCAACATATATACATGCTAGACTGGGCGCCATAGTTGCGCCCATTGATGTACCTGTAGTCTGGAGATACAGGTTCTCCTTGTAACAGAAAAAGTTCCTCGTCAGGGCCAGTTCCACGCACTGCAGTACAAATGACTGAGGCGCATCATAGAACCATTCTTGGTCCCCCAGGGTGCGTGCTGCTGCCACCAACCTTGCATCCTGGGGGATGCAGGTGTATAGTGATTCTATGTCGATGGTAACCAAGAGCTCTCGGTTACCATCAAAACGCATTCCATCCAGAATATTCAAAATCTCGGTGGTATCTTTAACAAAGGCCGGTTGTTTAATGATGGATGCACATAAAATGAAATCGGCAAATTGGGACAGGGGTTCTAAAATTGATTGGATCCCCAATACAATCGGTCTTCCGGGGGGGCGTGTGGGTTTATGGATTTTAGGAAGGATATAAAGAGCTGGGATCCTAGGTTTTTCATTAATAAGGGATTCAGCTTCCTTCACTGTAATCCATTTATTCTCCTTTGCTTTGCACATCATCTCTCGGATTATCTGTTGAAGTTCTCCTGTGGGGTCACGACTAAGGGGCTGGTAGTTGGTACGTGCCCCCAATAGTCTATTGACCTCAGCATCATAATCAATCGTTTTCATCACAACCACTGCCCCGTCCTTGTCAGCTGGTTTTATGGTCAGGGAGTGGTTGTTCTGCAAGATCTTAATTGCATTCCAGTCTTCTCTTCATATTTCTATGCTTTTGATTATTATTCGTTGTTTCAAAATTGACAATATCTTGCAAGACCTTGGCTTCAAAGACTGCAACATCAGGTCCTAGAGAGGTGGACGGAGGACCGAATTGTGGTGGTCTTTTAAGATTGGTGTTAAACAGAGCAGGGGAATCTTGAGTTTTAATCCGAGAGATGGTGGGCAAAGCAAAGGAGAATAAATGGATTACAGTGAAGGAAGCTGAATTCCTTATTAATGAAAAACCTAGGATCCCAGCTTTTTATATCCTTCCTAAAATTCATAAACCCACACGCCCCCCCCCCCGGAAGACCGATTGTATCGGGGATCCAATCAATTTTAGAACCCCTGTCCCAATTTGCCAATTTCTTTTTACGTGAGTCCGTCATTAAACAACCGGCCTTTGTTAAAGATACCACCGAGATTTTGAATACTCTGGATGGAATGCGTTTTGATGGTAACCGAGAGCTCTTGGTTACCATCGACATAGAATCACTTTACACCTGCATCCTCCAGGATGCAACGTTGGTGGCAGCAGCATGTACCCTGGGGGACCAAGAATGGTTCTATGATGCGCCTCAGACATTTGTACTGCAGTGTGTGGAACTGGCCCTGACGAGGAACTTTTTCTGTTACAAGGAGAACCTGTATCTCCAGACTACAGGTACCTCAATGGGTGCAACTATGGTGCCCAGTCTGGCATGTATATATGTTGGCCAGTTTGAGGAGCAGGTCGTCTATCAGTCCACCAATTCCTTCCAGAGGAATATACGCCTCTGGAAGCGTTATATAGACGACGTGCTCTGCATCTGGTCAGGAGCGGAAGAGGTTCTTCTGAGATTCTTAAATTGGCTGAATCAACAAGATCCTAGTGTAAGATTCACCTGGTCATACAGTAACAGTTTTGCGGTGTATCTGGACTTAGATATAAAAGTGAATGAAGATGTGTTGACCACATGTGTTCATCAAAAAGCCACAGACAGAAACTCTCTTCTGTCATATAATTCTTACCATCCGAGAGCCTTGATGGACAATTTGCCGGTTGGGCAGTTTTTACGCTACCGCCGGAATTGCTCCTCGGTCAATACATATTTGGAACAATCTGAAGAACTCAGTGAAAGATCGAAGCAGAGGAACTACCCCCTTAAAATAATAAAACAAGCAAAGAAGAGGGTTTTGAACACTCCTCGGAGTGTATTGTTAGAAAAGACTGAAAAAGCGAAAGATGAGTGTGTTCCGGTGGTAAGGACATTTGATCCGTTGGCTACAAGAATTAGAAAATCTATACGTAAACACTGGTCTATTTTGTCTAACAAAGATTTCAAGATGCCACCACCAAGATTTGCTTTCAAGAGGGCGTGCAATCTGAAGGACAAATTAGTCCACACCCGTTTACCACTGACACTAAAAAACATTGAAACCACGATTCCAAATGGTCATTATCCCTGTGGGTCCTGTACGGTGTGTCCACTGACTAAGAAAGCCTCAAGTGTTTACCTTACTTCTGGAAGAGAGTGGTTCCATACGGACTTCAGCAATTGCAATACCACAAATGTGGTGTATAGGCTGACGTGTGAATGTAATCTTCAGTATATAGGGCTTACATCCAGAAAAATCAAAGTGAGAATACAGGAACACCTTAGCACTATAAAGTCAGGAAAACTCACAACAAAATTGGTGCAACATTGCCATTTGCAAAAGCACAGTTTCACATGGGTTGTCCTGGAAAAGGTAAGAGGGAACCCATAGAACATTGAGAGGATTTTAGCCTCAAAAGAAGCCCGCTGGATATATCAAGAAAAAAGTGACCAATGCGGGCTCAATGAATTTATTGAGTGGAACAAAGTTGGGTGACTTTTACAGTAGTCTGAGGTTTTTCTTCAGGGGCAGAAACCTGTTGAGATGGTGGGTCACTCTTGTAGTGTTAGGGGCTCCTAACATGCTAAAATTTTTATAAGAGTAGGCCGCCCCCGCCCCCCACCTTCTTGTTGAAACCTTTTTGGTATCAGTGTTAAGAGACATTGAATTATTAAACCCTCTATAGACCTTGAAGCAATGTGCTATGTAGGGATTCCTTAAGATATAACTCTAGGGTTACTAGTATCTCTAGAGAATATATAACTGCAGTATGTTAAGTTTGTTCTGACTGACATGCCGCATGAACGGTGGTGAAAGTTGCGGTTAACCTCTTTTGGGGAGAGAGACGTTTTGTGTATATATAAAATATCATGTTGTAGGAGGTGTTGCGAGATGATATAATATGCGAAGGAGAAATGGTTGTCCATATTTATGGATAAGTTATCCTGACTATATCATCCATTGGATATCGAATTGGCGTAGTGAGGGGTTTCCCCCACGCCCTTCCCCCCCCCCTTTTCCTTAGACAATTGCCTCTGGATATTTTAGACATGTGCTTTGAAAAGTATTTTGGAAAAATGCCGGCAAGAACGTTTCTGTAGGCTTTCCTCTTAGTATTTAGCGCGCTGGTTCCCTTTGTACAAGCTAGAGGAAAGTTAATGTACGTTTTATTTAAGAACAATAAATAATTTTAAAAAACTCTATCAGAAAAAAACTTGATTTGGAAGAGGTCTATCTCGAACACCAGCACTATCACATGAATGTGTTGTCGTTTTCCCAACACAAAATGGTGCCCACGTTGCGACGCGTACCAAAAATGACCCCCGGCACGTGACTGTTGTCGCGCACGTGATCTTAGGGGCGAGTTTGAAAATTGGCGTGTTTGCGATGGGGCGCCACGGCAGCTGACAACGCGCTCCTTGAGGCCCCGAGAAGTAAGGAGATAGAGGGCAGTTTGGGTCTCGGATATCTAAATGGGTGATAGTCCGGGTTTCAAAACTGAAGGATTTGATTTTATGGATGAGGGAAACAATACCTTAACTTAAACATAGGGGCTTTGTTAGAAATGGAATTGGAATATGCGAGCATGCTATTACTATGGTTAATGGTGAACTGTTTCCCATAAACACTTGCTGATTGATCTCGTACCTGTTTTTGTTCTTCGTCCCTCATGTTGCTAAATAAGCCTTTTTAAACTTCTTTCCTGATTTTACTTTAGATTGACAAAATAACTATATGGTCATTTCGCAAGGAGGACTCATAAATGGAGTTCTGTAGGTGACCTCAAAAGTGAAGCTGGTATTCAAAACGTTGGCTATCTGAGGGTAAATATTGCCAGGCACACAGGTTGAAAACAATGTTTTTCATATTTCCGGGCTGGTTGAGGCGTTAATGACGTAATATTTTGTTGTGTGTTTCATTTTTTGTATTTGACAATCTTCCATAACGCTGTGTCCAATACGGGTGCTTTGACGAAGTGTTTTTGGCCCTGATGAATTTACCTAAATTATTGCGGCAAAGAAACATGTTGGCATTTGAAAAGGTATGCATGAATGGCAACCTATTCATTTTAATTTCATAAAAACACTCAGTAAATAATAAAGGATTGCTTTGTGAGTGTTTTCTCAATTTTAATATCACACTTGGTTACATCGAGGGATGTGACCTATTTCACTTTACTGCACTTGATTCTTATAATTTTTTGTTTGGACACTTTTTCATTTTCTTTTTACCAAAATGACCGCCAATGATGATAAAAGTGGGCACAACTGGTGAGTACCAACCAGCTATGCCATTGGTGGTGCGCACGTGAGGGGTCATATTGTTTTTCCATATTTTTTGTATTATTTTTTACAGTTTGTTATTGCGGGGTTTACATCAGGCTAGTTTGAAGAAACCCTGTTATTGGAGGACTGTCTTCTGTAAAAAAATGTTTTTATTTTTTTTTTTAAAAGAAAGGCGACTACACGGAGTGTGACTACTATAAAAAAAATATCTAAAATAGAGTAGTACAACTGAGCAAATGGCAGTAATTTACACACGTTGATGAAAGTTGGAAGGCTAATAAAAAGCGCCTTAGAAACCTGGTTTTGTTGTGTTGAAAGCTGACTTATGCCTACCTGAGTAGCATGAATATTCAGGTTTATCTGGGAACTTTCCCCTCCATAAATCTAATAGGCTTAACCCTCACTTACATTCTGAGAAATAGCAGCTGCCATTCGTAGTTTATTCTGCCCATGCTTCTCTGATGATGAATCGACCTCTGGACATTATAGGAAATTAAAATCACCTCCTAAAATAAAAAAAACTGGGATATCAAGCAAAGCATGAAATAAGCCTGTAATTGGGTTCGAGTTATCAGTTATTGGGGCATATTTTGTGGCTATGGTTAGTCTGTTGTCCTTAAGATATCCACTAATAAGAGCCCATCGTCTCTCCTTATTGTTTTGAAAAAAGTGACTTGTAGGGGAAAATGTTTGTTAATATATATTGCAACACCTCTGTATGCTGCACTTGTGCATTATAGACATTGAGATAGGGTACATTCCTTAAAATTTTTAAAATGTAATTCCTTTTTCTTGATATAATGGGTTTCCTGGAAAAGTTCAAAATCTGGAGAATGCCCTCTCAGCCGTATAACTATTGCCCTAGCCGTGGCGTTGTTATTCAAACTGTAAGCATTCAATGACACAATGCGAATTGATTCTCTATATTGGGCTATCATTTTACATTACTAATATATCTAAGATATCTTTATAGCCTTACTTTTCTCTCATAAGGGATCACATCCCTGCTTGTTTGTAAAAGTGCCATTAGTCTCCTATAAGTGCAATCTGCCTGTAAACCATATGATTTTCCTATTTTAATACTGGATCCGTATCCCTTCAATATGTTACCTACATATTTACCATGTTTAGTTTTCCCTTTCCTAATCATTGTAAAGAGCGTACCTCTTCTCTAAGTTGTATATAAGTTGCAGTGTGTCGTCAAAAAGTGTCCAGTACGTGTTTGGTATAGCCAGCCTAATACTCTCTTGGCTAAATCACATCATGTAATACCTCCCCTCTTATCTTATAAATGTGTCAATTCCACCTAACAAGTGTCACAAACTTGTAAGCTATACCTGCATCCCATATGCTGCCTAGATTGTTTCGTATATAATCAAAGCATTTTTACCATTTATCATTTCTTGACTTTTGTTTATTATCATGCTGTTAATTAACATACTAGGACCAAATTACTTACTTGCACCCAGTATTTTAAAACTCTTTCATTTTTTATTGCCACCCTCCAGTGCCCTTCTCCCCCACCTCCTGCCAAGAACCCCCCCAAGGCAAAGATTGTCCACACATCCGCCTCCCACCCTCAATCACCTCCAGTGCCATTTTATTGCATCCCAGCACACTCATGCCTCCAAATTGTCCGGAGAATTCTTGTTCCCATCTGACCACCCGCTGAAAGAATATCTCAATTCATTAGATTCTGCAGAAATGCTTGCACTTCTTCTAAGTCCTTGAACACATGGAATTGACCCTTTACGAGAACTTTAAGTTTGGACCGCTGTATAATTGATGCCTGAGCACCTTGTTCTTTGAACGTGTCAATCATTTTAACAAACTCACTTCGTCTGCGTGCAGAGACCGCTGACAAGTCTGAGGAAATCTTAAATTGCGGTATTTCTTGAGTAGATAGTGTTCTCTTTTCAATGGACTTGAATAAGTTGGATTCCCTAATGCGTTAGTCCGCAAAATTGGCTAGAATTGTTCAGGGATATCTTACATTAGCATGTTGTTGTTGTGTTGTCACCCTATGGTCCCTTGTAATAGTCAAATCCTGTTTAATTCCAGAATTGCCTTTCTTACCTTAGATTCCATTCAGTGCCATACACTTAGGCCATAAATTCCTTCTGGTACGCCCACTATTCTGAGATTTGAATGTATATTATAATTATCCAAATCCATGATTTTTTTTTCAAACAAGCTTTTATTTGTTTCCAATTGTTTAATTTCTTGTTGCATAATCTGTACTCTATCCTATAATTATTCAATTTGATGTTCTGCTTCTGTCAATCTTTCTTGAAACTTTGTGATGTTTTCTTCAATTTTTGTCAGTCGATTATGTAGTTTTAAATTCTCTTATTTCTGCCAAGATATTTTCAGGCATACTTTTAATTGACAGTTCCGTGTCTCCTAGGTCTATTAGATGGTTACCACGTCTATCTATGCCTTCTGTTGGCACAGTTATTTGTGCTGGGTCTTTCACTGTATCCTCATTGTTGTGAGCTTGCCTAGCCTCCACTGTTGCTGAATAGCTGCTGCCCACAGTTCCCTGACTGTGCCAATTGCATCTCCATTGGTGTCCATGCTTTATTCTGCTTGAAGAATAATGTATACAGCTTGCTTCCAAATATACTTGTATAGGGCTCTGCTGGGCTTGTAAATTCCTTGTCTTAAGCTCTCTGGTTGTTATCAATCAGACACTCTGCACCTGCCACTTACCCCATTCCTGAAGGGGAGCTTGATGTTTGTAAATCAGAAATATCACCACCACTTTCATTTTCTGACCCCATTTCATATTGTATTTTATTTTTGAGAATATCTCGAGATGATGCTGGAATTACTGGTGTTGCCAGTATTGCTGGGTTAGCCAACCAGGTTTAGGGCTGTTGCTGAGGTACATTATCTATTTCTAGTTCAAGTTTTTGTGGCCTTAATTCACTTGTAGGCCTTCTGGGTGGGATGGTTGTGCCCAACGATAGTTGAGAGGTGACAATGAGCAGCTCTTCCTTTGAGTGCACACCCTTATTGTATTCTACAGACTGTGAGGTGCCCTGGTCTCCGCTGATACTGTCTTTGCTTCCATTGCTCCTGTGCCTTTATCCTGAGGTAGGTAGAAGGGGATTGACTTTTGAGTTCTTAGGCACAGTTGCTCTCTTCCCCTTAACGTTGGAGGTGGTTGCATCAAACCCCTGAAATGTCTTGTTGTTCATATGCTTGGTGTTTTGCGATGCTTGGCCAATGGTGTGATCATTGTCGGGGACTATTTCGGGCCCCATCCTCGGTTTCTCATTGCTCTCCTTGATTGTATTCAGGTGATTACCGTTGATCTGCTGTTGTTGAATTATCTCTGGCTGTGGCGGTGAAGGAAGGCCTTCGGTGTCTGTGTTCGTCGAATATAACGGCGCCCCTGCATCTTTTAAGGTTGTAAATTTTGTACATGTATTTTTGGTTGGCTGTCTATGTTCATCATCTTTTGAAATGCCAGTGGACTTGATAGGGCGGTGAGGCTAAAATGCTGTCATCTGTCATTTGCCTTGTATTTTTAGTTTTTTTTCCCCTCTTGTGGCTTTTTTCTTGGATTTCGTTGCTGTCTGTTGTCTCACCCTGCCTTAGCTACATCTAAATACGGTATTTGTAAAGCACAAACTACTCACCTCGAACGGTCTCAAGGTGCTGGGGGCCATTGGGGAGAGTGAGCTATTGCCCAGAGTCACATGGTGCTGAGCTTAGCTGCCTCCGGGATTGAACCATGAGCCTTGCGCTCCGGATACAGCTGCCCTGGCTGCTGCGCCAGACCTCTCCCTGATCTCATTATGTGTGCCTTATTGAGTGCCTTGTTGAAAGGTAGTAGCTAAGGTTGTTGCTTCTAAATATTGCTGTGATCTGGGGAGATAGTTCTTTAGCTATGGAAAGGCTTGTTCTCCAGTGGCCAAGTGGTGGAAATGTAGTGGCAATGTGGTGAACTGTCCCAATTATTATGAAAAGGGCTTGTCTTCTTGTTTGCAGTACCTTGCCCCATTATAAATTGTAGGTCCATTATGGATCAAAAGGTCTGTGTGCTGGGCAATGTTCACTTTAAGCAGGGGGGATTGCAGCAGCGGATGGAGTGGGGATTAATGGGGGTCAGATTCACTACCACTAGCACAGCTTTGGCTATGTTTCATTGCCGTTGAACTAGTGCTCCTTGCTGCCTTTTCACTTTGGTCTTGTCCCCAAACTGTGTCAGGAACATAATCTTTCATGCACCACCTCACTCCCTTTGCTACATGCCCTCCAAGGTCATGGGGGGGGGGGCACCAGCAGGCTACTGGCAAGGATTGCATGGCCAGAGGTCCAAGATCCCCCACAGAGTTTCCAAAGCTCCACAAAGCACCCCCACAAGTTCTCAGTGGTGCCCAGTGGAAGCAGGAAGAAAGTCACACCAAGCCGAGTGCAGTGCCGTGGCTGTGAGGGGGCACTGGAAGGCAGTGCGGATTTAGCAGGCGACCCCCCTCAGGCTGCAGGCTCTTTGGCTGTGGGCTGGGCTGTGGTCTGCTGTACGGTGCAAGCCACATCAGCCTAGCGGCGACCGCTTTCACAACAGTAGAGAGACCGCGGGTCTGACCCTCCCTGCCGACCTTACCACCTTCAATGGCTATTACCTTCAATGGCTATTGCTACTCCGCTCTGCTGCAGTCACTTGTCTCTCCCCCCGGAATTCTGCAGTACCCCTCCTGCGTGAACCTGTGGGAACCAGGACAACTCAGGTTGCTCTAATCGACTCGGGTCGGGTCACTGGAATCAACCTGCAGCCGAAGGCACGGAGCTTGCGCTGGCGTGCAATGTGGAACATGTACCAGAACCGGAAGAAGATGGACAAGTAAGTAACTTTTCCATCTATTAGAGACATCTAGCCATATATTCCTTACCTTAGAATTAGATACCAAAGCAACACCATCCCCGGAGGTGGGTCTGTGAATTAATCTTACCAAAAAATCCACTCTTAGAACCAACCTGTGTGCCGAAAGACAGGAAAGACTCAAGGAGTGTTAAAATGAGGTGAGGAGAACAATACACCTCACCATAAGCACCATGGAATAACCACAGATAAGAACAGTACATATTTGAGATGGGGAACCATGGTGAAGCAGAACCCATGGCAATGGAAAAACAAGATATCAAAAGGCACTAATAAATATGATTCAACATATTACCCAAACCCAAGGTGGGCATTGAAACCATGAATAGCTAAAGCCCAGAAAATTAGGACTCATAACCGAGCAAAGCTCCGCGTACCAACAGCAATTGAGATTATCTGGGGTTAAAACACAGAGAAGAAAGCACAAACACATGGTACGCATCCACTACAAATCCACAAGGACAAACCATATATGCAACAATTTTACTCCGGGCCTGACAGCGAGAGTCAGATCAAGGACACAAGGTTGGTCATAAAAAAAGAAAGAGAGATAGAGAATCTTAGGCTCTCATGCACAACCACAAGGATTAGGAATGTGGAATAAAGCACCCATAAGGGTGATCAGTAGGAGGAAAAGAGAACAGTAACACTCCGTAACCTGCAGAAGAAAGGCGGCAAAGGTTGCTGAAAGAAAATGGGTAAACAACAGCAAAAGATGTCCCCACCGAAATCACTGACCAGGCACAGAACGCAGATTACCGCACAGAACGCAGATTACCATGTAGAGACCCTATAAGCTGCTCCACTGCTCTAGTGGGAAATCGTTTAGCATAAAGGGTAGTTCCTGAGAGAATCAGGAGAGACCAACAATTCACCATCAGTAGCATCTCAACAAACTGTACACAACCTTCCCCAAAGGAAAATCATAGGATCCCATAAGGGATAGCAAATTAGTAAAAAGAATGGCAATATGCCTACTGCAAGTGCCCCCAAGAGCAGGTAACACCGGTGTTCGATCTTGTTCAAAACAGAAATACATCGAAAAATGATTTCTTGGGTTAGGAACCCTTCAGCAGAGGTAACCAATAGGTAGTAGAACCCCATAAGGTTACAAAGAAAGACAACTTGTCATTGACAGTGTAAATACAAAAAGGAATAAGACCTACAGAAGCAGGAACACCACTCATGCTATACTGAGCTGACCCACATAGGGGCCTTCCAAAAAAATAAGATGTGAGTCAGTGACACAGCACAGAAAAACAAGCCCAACATGAACATGTCAGCTATAGAATAACATTGGAAGTTGAGAGAAGGGAAACAGCTGAGTGTATGTACTATGTCTCTAAAATGGTGCAAAGTAGCGTCAGCTTGGACATCAAATAAATGGAGGCCATCAAAAGGCATGTCAACTAAAGTAGATTGGACTGCCTCCAAAAATCCAGTGGTACAAAGCTAAGCCTGCCTGCACAATGCCACAGATGAAGCCATAGCACAGCCCACACCAAATGATTCATTTATCAGCCTGCTGCCCATCTGAAATCATTTGTGTCAGATCATTCCGAGTAGCCACCGGGTGTGATTGCAACAGCCATGCCAATGAATCCCATAAGGCATGAGAAAAGCATCAGAGGGCGCAAGATGTGTTAATGGAATGTAAAGCAGCACTGGTGGAAGAGAAAATATGCTTTCCAAAAAAGTCCTGTGTCTGGGAATCTCTGTCAAGCAGATTATGAGGCAGACAAACCAAATCATGAGAAGTCATAGCAACCATAGCAACCTGCACCAGAAAACTGTGGTGTGTCGGATGGCGGAGTAGACAATTGTGGCTTGGGGGGCTGCATGGTGTTTGTGGGCAATAGAACAATCCATAGGAACACCAGTATCTGGCTTAGATCAAACCCCTAACAAAACATCATGCAGCGCCTCACAAAGAGGCAATGCCATCTCAATACCTGATTGGCCCGGGTGAAGGACTCCAATGAGAGGGTCTGTAGACTGTGACACTGAAGGAAGGGACAAATCTAAAACTACAGCCACCCTTTCCAACATGTCTGCCAAAGAAGAGCTATCCTCCGTGGCCAGGACAGAAGAAGAAAGAAGGCCAAAGCAGGGAAAGACGCTAACCTACTTGCTTCACCCAAATCAGAAATCCAACGATCCACCACAGGAGGATCCATAGTCATTGGCTATACAAGCCCAACCCCTTCCTCGTTCTCTTCTAAAAATTGTTCACCAGAACCCTGATGCATTAGCTCTGCACCCAACATAGATCGACACAGATCCGGTGCTGTACCGACATTGGGAGAAAACAGTGAAGGGTCTCTGACGGCAGTGACAGAATGAGGCGAGGGGAGACCGATGTCGCAGGGGTGAGCCCTGAAGGGTCTTGGACCGGCACCACATGAGAGTCATCAGCACCACAGAAGCGAGCCTCAGAGCCAAGTCGGAGTCGAACGGCGCCGCAGTTGTGAATCCAGAAGGGCTGTGCACTGGTGTTGATGTGCATAAGGGCCTAACTGAAGTCAACGCTGAATCCACCAGTGTGGGCATAGTCAAAGCACCTGTCACCTCCTTAGGGCCAGAGGCGCCCCAGGGGAAGGTGAAGACCCAAAGATGGCGTGGAGAGCACACTATTAATCTCTCATTTGGGTTAAAGTCCCTGACTCCAGGAAAGGCAGGGAGGCAAAGGGAGAGACTCTTGCACAGGGTCCTCAGCTTGAGGGCATGAGGAGCCGTGGGAAACCATGTTGTGAAAAGGTGAAGCCAGGAGATGCCGCGAGTTTGACCATCTACGATGTGACTTACCGTGGGAGGTCGACAGCAAGCGACTTCTATGGGAACGGCTCCTGGAATGGCATCGTAAAGGGACTGTTGATCGAGAAGGAGACCAAGATCGGTAATATTCAGAGGATTTTGACAACTGCACCGTCAGGAGCTTCTTTCGTCACTCCTGCAACACCTTTGGCATCATCTGTTGACAAGCGTTGTACTCCTTAGAGTCGTGATGCTTGCCCAAGCACCACATACAGACATCTGTCGAGTGCAAGACTCACAAGGTTCAAAACCAGAAGTCATAGAAAAAAGGGACACTGTTCCAGATGAAAAAATGTTGTGTGGAAAAGAAAAAAATAGCGACAAGACTTCAGGGAAGGGCTTATATGGTCACTGTCAAGGTCACATCCAGTGGACAACATCACTATGGGGTTGCATGATGCCCTTAACCAATGCACAGAGGTTCTGGTGGGAAAAATTTGCAAGGTCTAATCTGGTGCCTGGGGAGAATCCTAAGGTAAGGAATCAGATCCTACCTATGAGTCATTGGATTTTATTACACTAGTTACTAAACCAGAAGATGAGGCCTTGGTCATACCGGAATCAACTGCTCCCCCTTTAAAATCTTGTTCCACTGTGGCCAAGCAACTAGCTTTGTTTACTATTGCTCATAGGGTGCATGCATGTAATGGCAGGTCAGATTCTGACCTAGGTAGGGCTTATACGTTCCACAGAGCTTCATCAAAGAGTAGAAGTAATTATATAATGCTGTCTCTTAATCTATGGAATTGGTTGGTGGCCTTTCATGTAACCAACAGAGCAGAGGGCGGCCATAATGCCTTGCATTTATCACATAAAGTGGGGCTATTTGATCCCATTGATCAGACCAGAGCATCTGGGAATGCTGTTGTTGGGAATTCTAGGATGGCCTTCAAGTGGCCAAAAATGTATTCCTGAACTTCGCGTCTTGCTTCAATTTATAATCTTTTTGCCTCAGTTCTTTCATCTTATGAGGATTTGGATCGCTACCATCCATAGCTATTTGTTTGATTCTGTAAGTCATCTCTTTGAAGTTGAGGTGGGAGCTGGCAAATCCAAAAGAGCTGCCGCTGAGTCAGCTCCTTGGTTTACAAAGGATTGCAAACAGGATAAAGCTCTTTTGTTCACTGCTATAAGATTGGTGAGTCCTCCACAAATTCATGATGCAAGACATCTCTATGAAGTGGTGCTAGCATCGAGAAAAAAGAGCTGGGATGATAAAAACTGGCAGGGTCTGCTTGAGGTTTCCATAAGGAAAGATATGTTTTCCTTTTGGCATATAATTGCCCGCAGTTTGGAAGCTTGAACTCTGACTGTTCATTATATCCAGCAGCAGGTATGGGTTCAACATTTTGCTAATCTTTACTCTTCATCCCCCTCAGACCTGATGCTTTGTGGTACAAATCTGTGTACCCAGGCTAGTAGTAGTCTTGTAGCGCCTGTCCTAGAGTTTTTCTCTTCAGACGATACTAATGAAGCAATAGTGTCCTTGAAGCATGGGAAAGCACCAGGTCTTGATCTAATCCCGGGTGACTTGTATCAATCAGAGATTGAGATCTGGGCACCGTTTATAAACATTCTGGTGCCGATTACGATCCGGTAAAAACCGGGTACGAACCGTCGGTCGGAGCGTTTTCTCCGTCCGACTCGTACCCGGTCGTAAAACTTTACAAACATGGAATTACGATTCGCACGGAAACACCATTTCCGTACGAATCGTAAAAAACACCGACCGACGAAAATATACAGACGAATGTGATCCGGGAATGCTGCGACGTGACGTCGGGACGCTTTCAGGCAGCGTTTCACGACCCAGGAATTACGAATCGAACCGACAGCAGTCCGGACGGCAATATTTTCACGGCACCCAAAAAGTGCCGGAAAAGCGAAGTACGGCGCGAAACGACCAGAGTAGGTGGCCCGGTACGCACCGTACCCCCCCCAGCCCCCTTACGTACGCGCCGACCCCCCCAGCCCCCGTACGTACGCGCCGACCCCCCCAGCCCCCGTACGTTCGAGTCGTACCCCCACCCGTGTATGTACACCCCTGTACGTGTCGAACCCCCCGTGTATGTACACCCCTGTATGTGTCGAACCCCCCGTGTATGTACACCCCTGTACGTGTCGAACCCCCCGTGTATGTACACCCCTGTACGTGTCGAACCCCCGTGTATGTACACCCGTGTACGTTCGAGTCGTACCCCCACCCGTGTATGTACACCCCTGTACGTGTCGAACCCCCCCTGTATGTACACCCCTGTACGTGTCGAACCCCCGTGTATGTACACCCCTGTACGTGTCGAACCCCCCGTGCATGTACACCCGTGTACGTTCGAGTCGTACCCCCACCCGTGTATGTACGGTGCGTACCCCCAGCACGGGGGGTTCGACACGTACAGGGGTGTACATACATGGGGGGTTCGACACGTACAGGGGTGTACATACATGGGGGGTTCGACACGTACAGGGGTGTACATAAACGGGGGGTTCGACACGTACAGGGGTGTACATACACGGGGGGTTCGACACGTACAGGGGTGTACATACATGGGGGGGTTCGACACGTACAGGGGTGTACATACACAGGGGGTTCGACACATACAGGGGTGTACATACACGGGGGGGTTCGACACGTACAGGAGTGTACATACACGTGGGGGTTCGACACGTACAGGAGTGTACATACACGGGGGGTTCGACACGTACAGGGGTGTACATACACGGGGGTTCGACACGTACAGGGGTGTACATACACGGGGGTTCGACACGTACAGGGGTGTACATACACGGGGGGTTCGACACGTACAGGGGTGTACATACACGGGTGGGGGTACGACTCGAACGTACACGGGGTGTACATACAGGGGGGGTTCGACACATACAGGGGTGTACATACACGGGGGGGTACGACTCGAATGTACGGGGGCTGGGGGGGGGTCGGCGCGTACGTACGGGGGCTGGGGGGGGTCGGCGCGTACGTACGGGGGCTGGGGGGGTACGACTCGAACGTACGGGGGCTGGGGGGGTCGGCAGGTACGTACGGGGGCTGGGGGGGGTCGGCACGAATGCGGGCACATGTCTCCATGGTTGCTATGGGAGTTCGGTGCGGACGGTGTTTTTTCCATGCGGTTGTAACATCGGACGCACGGGATGGATCGTGATTCCGCGGTCGGACTTCACTTTTCACATTTGTACGGTAAATCGTCCGAGGACGTGTCGGACACATTTTCCGACCCGAGGACGTGTGGGGAATCATTCCCAATGCGATTCGTATGGACTTTTTACCATGCGAATCGTAATTGGCAGTTTGTACGGCACTTGTACGATTCGTACGGTAAAAAGACCGGATACGAGTCGTACGGGGAATTTTTTTGCCGGATCGTAATCGGCACCTCTGTCTAATGCTATTGTAATTGGTGCTCCACTCCCTGATTCTTGGAGAGGAGCGGTACTTATTTCAATCTTTAAAAAGGGTGCAAGATCTGACTTCAGTAATTACAGGCCTAACAACCTAATTGTCGTTCTTCAAAAGGTATTTTGTTGCCATGTTTTAGCCAAACTGTAGCAGTGGGTTCTTGATGAAAATATAATATTATAGTTTCTCTACCAGGCTGGATTTAGATCCAAGGTTGGAACAGTGGATCAAGTGTTTAGGTTTATGGCAATTCTCCGGAAATATACTAGGATCCAGAAAGACTATCTTTATGTAGTCTTCATCGACCTGAGAGCAGCATACAATCTGGTTCACAGGGGTTGTCTCTAGGATTCTCTTAGGACAAGGGGGCTCCTCCCCTCCCCCTTTTGACAGGAATTCTCATGAGGCTTCATGAGAACAACTATACCCAAATTCGTTAGGGAAAGGACTAGGTTTTAACAGAGAGGATTATCATCACACGTGGGGTCCTGCAAGGAGGCGTCCTTTTGACAGCGCTTTTTTCTCTGTCCATAAATGGCACATTTACCTACCTAAATGACTGTATTGATGATGCCCCCAAACTGGGGGATGTTTCCATCCCTGGACTGCTGTTTGCAGAAGATATCCTGCTTATCTCAACAACCCCCTGTTGGAATTCAGATTTCATTAAATAAATTCTGTGACGTTTGTAATCTAAGGGGTTGGGAGATCATTGTCCTGAAAACAAAATTCATGATCCTAGGACAACATGTATCATTTTGCAAAACCTTAACACTTGGTGCAATGATGCTGGAGGAAGTTAACCATTTCAATGATTTAAGGATTAGGATTAGCAACTCTTTTTTGTGGTTTGCACATATTGAGAAGAGCAAGGCTACTATTCTGCTTAAATCAGCTGCTATAAGACTGGTAAATCCTCCACAGCTACTTCATAGAGGGCTGTTTCTCCAGCCATAGAAGTGTGTAGGCTGCCACCCAGTTGACTGTATTGTATGGGATGGAGGTTTGAGTCATGGCTTCGCCATATTCTCTTACAACTAGGGAAAACCATTTCATAAGATCGCTATTCAGTTTATCTCAGTTGACCCTACTTGTCCCAGTATACTTTGATCTTGCATTAAAATGGATTGGTGATTTGGCAGTCTTGAGACCCTTGAGACCCCTGGTTTATGAAGCCAGGATCTGGTCTACTTCAGAACTGAAATCCTAAATGTATGAGTGTGGCCTTGCTCTTCTCTAAATGTGGTTGCCAAAAAGACTGCCATCAAGTTTGATTCCCAAATACTTGGAATTTGAAAATCTGTCTAGCACCTCATCTCCCAGTCAATTTTTCCCCTAGTATTTCTTTTCCCCTTGTAGCACTTATGTGGGTTGAATATAGTTATCTTTGATTTAAAGAAGTTGATCTAACCCCTCTCCTGACAGGAATGCGTTCCTTAAGTTCATCATTGCTACCCCATCTGACATGGGCATATTTTCCTCATGAAGCCTCACTATGAGGTTGAGAGGGGCTGGGGAAGCTCCCATGGACTTAACTGTTCAACATACGAGAGAACACGGCACAAGATTGAATGCTGCTCTTAGGTCCATGAGGGCAATGTAGAAATGGTCATCGGTTAGTTAGGAAACTTCCATGAGATTAATGTCACACTGAAAACCTGATCGGCCATCCCTTTTTTTGCTCTAAAGCCTGCTTCAAAGTTTGGCAATATGCTACTTTGCAACATTCAACATTCAATCCTCCAATTCATTAAGTACCTGGTAAGAGAAGACCTTTTGAAGGTAATCCAAATGGACCTATTGCTCAAGGGAAGCCATTTGCCCCCCTTTTTTTACAGACTGTTATCATTTCAGCCCCTAACCACACAGATGGAACTCGGCCCCCTGCAACAATAAAGGTAGACAACATATTTATGTGAAGTACCCACTTGTTGGTAGGAATAAGTCTCTGTTGTGCCTCGTGTGGCATGATCGGTCACATGGGGCAGATATACACATTTGTAATATGCTTATTTCCTCTGTTAGACACATATTAGTTTTGTCCTAGAACATAGAATGCCTTCTTTGTATTTTGACCAGAATCTCACCAATACTGTCACTGGAAATATGACACTTTTTCTTATGTCCCTTGGGAATAATATATAGAGGGCGTCTTAGCCAGGCAACGGTGCTTGGCTTACATTTCCTGCTTTGGATATGGACCACGTCCCTTCTTACGAAGACATCATACTTCATCTCCTGTTTCTAGAAATCATGGATGTGGTCTAATTGCCGTTTTCCTGGTATCTGCTTCCGTGTGTTATCCTGAGGCTATGCGTTCGAGTCGACAGACTCCGGGTCTCCTTCCCCGCAAAACTCTCATGGTGGGACATTCCCACCTTCACTGTATTGTCTTTAGGCTATGTGTTTGAGTCGGCTGACTCGGCATCTCTTTCCCCATAAGACTCTCGTGGTGGGACGTGCTGCTCATGCCTATTTCCTCAGTTCCACGAATTGCTGCTTGTCAGGGGTTCTTGGAGAAGAGTTAAGTCGCTGTTGTGGCTGAACTCTCGTCTACGTCTCTTGGAACTGGAAGACACCTGTGATGCTGAAAATCCTCCTAGGTCAGAGTTCTTCACTCTGTGGGGTGCGCCCCACCCCCAGAGTGACACAACACCATCTCATGGGGTGCGCGCACTCCACACTAAGATCTTACCTTTGTTAGTCTTTAACTGTCCCGCGTAGCATGTCTTCACCCATTTCAAATGGGATTTTTTTATTGGAGAACTCTGGTAACAGAGGGCTGGAGGGGGGAGGGAGGGGATATAGATAAGGCACGATGTGCCCATGCTTTTGTTATGTAAAGAGCTGAGTTAACTGTCACAGGAGGGGGTTAATTCTTAGAGCTGAAATGCTTCAGCTGCAGTGGGAGGCAGGGAGTCTCCTGCTAAAACCGAAAGCAAAGGAACAGAGAGTCTTGTTCCTTTGACTTTGATTTCATAGCAGAGGAGACTCCTTGTCTCCCACTGCAGCTGAAATGACTGTCTGTTCCTTGCTTTCAGTTTTAGCAGAGACATCCTGCCTCCGGATCACTGACATAATATCAACTACCAAAATATGGACATACAAAAATATCGATGCCAAAATATAGAATGCCAAAATATCGAATCCTATCTCCAAACAGGTAAGTACAAAAATATAGAATCCAAAATATCGTTGTTAAAAACATAGTTAGTCAAAATATCTAATTTTGTAAATGTCTTAAAAGTAATGTAAAATGAATGAAATAATACATATAATTAACTGACACATACTTAAAAATACTTAAATAACATTAAAAGTAATAAATAATTAATGTAAGTAAAAAAAAAAATTAATACATATATATTAATGTAATATTAATTAAAAATATTCAATATTTTCTGCGTAGGATAGCGGGTGGGTAAAATTTACTATTACCACTCCAGTAAGTGCAATAGTAGGGAAAGTGTTGGATAGCGGGAGGGTCAAAATTACTATTCCCACTCCAGAGAATGCAACAGTAGGGAAAGCGTTGGATAGCGGGAGGGTAAAAATTACTATTCCCACTCCGGAGAGTACAATAATAGGGAAAGCATTGGATAGCGTAGGGGTAAAAATTACTATTCCCACTCCAGTGAGTGCAACAGTAGGGAAAGCGTTGGATAGCGGGAGGGTAAAATTTACTATTCCCACTCCAGTGAGTGCAACAGTAGGGAAAGCGTTGGATAGCGTAGGGGTAAAAATTACTATTCCCACTCCAGTGAGTGCAACAGTAGGAAAAGCATTGGTTAGCGTAGGGGTAAAAATTACTATTCCCACTCCAGAGAGTGCAACAGTAGGGAAAGCGTTGGATAGCGGAAGGGTAAAATGTACTATTCCCACTCCAGTGAGTGCAACAGTAGGGAAAGCGTTGGATAGCGTAGGGGTAAAAATTACTATTCCCACGCCAAAGAGTGCAACAGTAGGGAAAGCATTGGATAGAGTAGGGCTAAAAATTACTAATCCCACTCCAGAGAGTGCAACAGTAGGGAAAGCGTTGGATAGCGTAGGGGTAAAAATTACTATTCCCACTCCAGAGAGTGCAACGTAGGGAAAGCGTTGGATAGCGGGAGGGCAAAATTTACTATTCCCACTCCAGTGATTACAACAGTAGAGAAAACATTAGATGGCGTAGGGGTAAAAATTACTATTCCCACTCCAAAGAGTGCAACAGTAGGGAAAGCGTTGGATAGCGTAGGGATGAAAATTACTATTCCCACTCCAGAGAGTGCAACAGTAGGGAAAGCGTTGGATAGCGGGAGGGTAAACCTTACTATTCCCACTCCAGAGAGTGCAATAATAGGGAAAGCATTGGATAGCGTAGGGGTAAAAATTACTATTCCCACTCCAGAGAGTGCAACAGTAGGGAAAGCGTTGGATAGCGGGAGTGTAAAATTTACTATTCCCACTCCAGTGAGTGCAACAGTAGGGAAAGCGTTGGATAGCGTAGGGGTAAAAAATACTATTCCCACTCCAGTGAGTGTAACAGTAGGGAAAGCATTGGATAGCGTAGGGGTAAAAATTACTATTCCCACTCCAGAGAGTGCAACAGTAGGGAAAGCGTTGGATAGCGTAGGGGTAAAAATTACTATTCCCACTCCAGTGAGGGCAACAGTAGGAAAAGCATTGGATAGCGTAGGGGTAAAAATTACTATTCCCACTCCGGAGAGTGCAACAGTAGGGAAAGCGTTGGATAGCGGGAGGGTAAAAATTATTATTCCCACTCCAGAGAGTGCAACAGTAGGGAAAGCGTTGGATAGCGGGAGGGTAAAATTTACTATTCCCACTCCAGTGAGTGCAACAGTAGGGAAAGCGTTGGATAGCGTAGGGGTAAAAATTACTATTCCCACTCCAGTGAGGGCAACAGTAGGAAAAGCATTGGATACCGTAGGGGTAAAAATTACTATTCCTACTCCAGAGAGTGCAACAGTAGGGAAAGCGTTGGATAGCGTAGGGATAAAAATTACTATTCCCACTCCCAAGAGTGCAACAGTAGGGAAAGCGTTGGATAGCGTAGGGGTAAAAATTATTATTCCCACTCCAGTAAGTGCAATAGTAGGGAATACGTTGGATAGCGTAGGGGTAAAAATTACTATTCCCACTCCAGTGAGTGCAATAGTAGGGAAAAAAATTAATTAATATTTTATTAAAAATAAATGAATTATTAATACCAAAAAAGTATTCAAATTAATTACCAATCACACATTATTTAATAATTAATTAATTATAAATACCAATCAATTTTTGATTAATTAATTACCTATTAATAATTAATTAACAACCAATTATTTTTCTATAACAAACATTAATAAATGCAAATAATACCAATTAATAATTAATTAATAATATATTAATTATCAATATACACAAATTATTTAAATAATTAATTTTTTTGAATTATATTACTTCCCACCATATTCCCCTATAAACCCACTACCCGCTACAAATATTAAATGAATACAATTAACATAATTATCAATTAAACAATTAATACAAATTAATTACCAATTAATACAAATTATTTACCAATTAATAATTAATCAACAACCAATTAATTTTCAATACTAATTAATAATTAACTAATAACAAATAAATTACTTCCCACCCTATTCCCCTATAAACCCACTACCTGCCACAGAAGTAAAACACAAAATTAAATTAAAAATAATTAATAATTCCTATAAATTATTATTTAATGTACTATAATTAAATTACTTCCCACCCTACTCCCCTATAAACCCACAACCCGCTACCGAATTATACTACACAAAAATGAAATAACATAAAATTCATTACTTAAAAAATATTCTAACATACATTCCAATATTAATACATACTTTTAACACATATACTAACACTTAAAACACTATAAAAAAAATCAATATGTTTAACTACTATATTATGACTGTCGATATTACTTACTTCTATATTATTTAAATCGATATTTCTTACCTGATTTTCGATATTCTTCACCACTATATTTTGGCAATTCGATATTCTGTCCATTCTATATTAAAAACTCGATATTCTGTCCAGTCGATATTTTTTTTTCGATATTATGTCTATTTACCCATGCCTCCCACTGCAGCTGAAGCATTTCAGCTCTACGAGTTTAACCCCATCCTGGGAGTGTTAGCTTTTAGCAGAAAGTAGACAAAGTATCTTTTTAATTTAAACAGGCAGGCGCGCAACGCCTGTAAATTGCTTGTCTTGACACTAAATATGCGTATACATTTGTAATGTGACTTTTCTGTCTTTGTTACATTTTAGTTTCAGTCATGGATGATTCAGGCAGCCCTAGAACACATTGAAAAGTGCCTCTATTTATATTTGCTGTTCAAAGTATGCACATTCAAGTACTGACCATACAGCTTTCGGTGACTGTTTATTTTTTATTTTTGTACTGCCTGGGACATCAAAATAATGAGCTGGCAAACCTAATCACAAAACTGTAAGTTTGTTGCAAGATCAGCACATTTATTTCCTCCACCCTGATCCCTGGTTAATACCATAACAGCAATAGTTAAACTTATATAAATCCTAAGCTGCTGTCAATAACCTGCTGAGTTACTTCAACTGTCTGGGAATGCACCTTGCATTTAGACAACTCGCTCCTCATTCTTGCCCTTCAGTTTCATACTCATCCTGCACTCACAGCGATCACAATGCCCTCACACTGATCTCAATGCACTCACACCATTCACCCGCTTACCCTGTACTCACAGTGATCACTCTGCACTCACAATGCACTTGCACTGTTCACCCTGTACCTCACCCTGCAGTCACACAAGCACACTAATTACCCTGCACTCATGTGAAACTTCACCCACCTGTCCCCTTACTGCTCAATCTGCAATCTCACTGAAATAAGACCATCACTAACCATACATTCATTCATCCCACTCTGCACTTACATCCGCACCCAAATTCATATGGTCACCTCACTCACCCTGCAGTCACTCCTGTTACCCTACTCTCACACTGTTGCATTGCTCACCCTGCACTCACATGGGCACTCCTGCCACTCACACAGCGCAGAGGTTTAACGTGCCTGCTACAAAGAATATGTACCATGCAGATCAAAGAACTGAGTGTGAGTAAACAATGAGTAGTGCTATACAAAAATGAAATGTTTGCCTGAAAGGAGCTATAGAGAGATGAGGTGCATTGTTGGTGAGGGGTAGTGAGGAAATTAATGGAGAAGGAGGAAATGGGGTTGGGGCACCAAAACAGTCCGTTGCACTGTATGCGACCAGTGCTAGCGCCAGCCCTGGCTGGGAGTGTTATCCCCCCCCGAAAGTTTGGGTCTAGTTGCGCCCCTGTACACAAGTATGGGCATGTCATGCCCCATCAAGGTTTTCGTCCTAAATTACAAAAGGACACATTTACATGCACTGCAATCCAGCCTTTCAGGGGGCCCCTTGATAGAGGCAGCTCTGTTTTTGCCCCGATGGCCTGGAATAATTTCTAAACAGATTCTTGAAAATACAGTTTTGTTTCATTTGTTTTTAATGTGATTGATGTGAGAGAGCCTATTATTATTTACTGAGAAATGTTTTTGTTTGATGCACCAACCATAAAAAAGTTTATTTTAGATCAAAACGGGTCCTCACATATGAGAAATTGGAGGATATCACAGATATTATTCGCTGTAAAATTAGTGGGCTGCTGCTTTGTGAAAACAGTCATCAATATCTCTGAATATTAGATGTAAACACTTTTAGAGTTTTGACCATAGCGCCTGTGCACTGTTAGTAGCCTGGCTAAAGAGGGTATGGCAGAGCTGAAAGTGAATCATTTAATCTCAAAGCTATTCAGAACAGGGGCCCCCAAAATAGTATTGGCCCAGGGCACCTAAAATGCTTAACATGTCGCTGCCACCACAAAGTCTGTCAGACAACATTGCTCTGAAGTAAAATAGGCAACATCATGAATTTATTATCAGTTCTATTTCTTTTAAACATAAGCCTGGCGTGTCCTAAACCCCACTGCTTCAGGCAAGCAACTTATCGTACCACTAAGGAATTAGGTGTTCGCTCAGCACCCTCTCTGTGGACTTTTACCTTTGTCTTCGGATTCATAACTGGTTGGTGGGCAATTATCCCATTATAATGCTGCCTAAAACGTTTGTTAATGGTTTCTAGAGAAGAATTGTTTCTCGTGTACCAACTCTGAGCTAGGGAGTGCTCGAAAAATCTGATAACACGGTCTCCCTTACAGTCACTGTTTTGGCTGAAAATGTCTGCAGTATATTCAACTTTGAGAGAAACTGCTATCAAAACTCTCTTCCCTTTCATCTCGTCCTATTTATGTGAGTTTGGGTTCTCAGCACTTTCAGGATTAAAGACTAAGTACCGTTCAAGACTGGGGTGCCGATCACGATCCGGTAAAAAATTCCCCCGTGCGACTCGTATCGGGTCTTTTTACCGTACGAATCGTACAAGTGCCGTACGAACTGGCAATCACGATTCGCATGGTAAAAAGTCCATACGAACCGCACTGGGAATCATTCCCCACACGTACTCGGGTCGGAAAATGTGTCCGACACGTCCTCGGACGATTTACCTTACAAACGTGAAAAACCAAGTCCGACCGAGGAATCACGATCCATCCCGTGCGTCCGAGGTTACAACCGTATGGAAAAAACACCGTCCGCACCGAACTCCTACAGCAACCATGGAGACATGTGCCCGCATACGCGCCCAACACTCCCCCCAGCCCCCGTACGTCCGACACGTACCCCCCGTATATGTATACCCCCACCCGTCTAGGTACACCCCAGTACGTTCCAGTCGAACCCCCACCCCAGTACGTGTCATAGCCCCGTCTACCTACACCCCAGTACGTTCCAGTCGTACCCCCACCCCAGTACGTGTCGTACCCCCCGTGTACCTACACCCCAGTACGTGCGAGACACACCCCCACCCCAGTACGTGTCATAGCCCCGTCTACCCACACCCCAGTACGTTCCAGTCGTACCCCCACCCCAGTACGTGTCGTACCCCCCGTGTACCTACACCCCAGTACGTGCGAGCCACACCCCCACCCCAGTACGTGTCATAGCCCCGTCTACCCACACCCCAGTACGTTCCAGTCGTACCCCCACCCCAGTACGTGTCGTACCACCGTCAATGTACACCCCCCCACCCCAGTACGTGTCGTACCACCATCCATGTACACCCCCCCACCCCTGTACGTGTCGTACCACCGTCCATGTACACCCCAGTACGTTCCAGTCGTACCCCCACCCCAGTACGTGTCATACCCCCCGTGTACCTACACCCCAGTACGTGCGAGCCACACCCCCACCCCAGTACGTGTCATAGCCCCGTCTACCCACACCCCAGTACGTTCCAGTCGTACCCCCACCCCAGTACGTGTCATACCCCCTGTGTACCTACACCCCAGTACGTGCGAGCCACACCCCCACCCCAGTACGTGTCATAGCCCCGTCTACCCACACCCCAGTACGTTCCAGTCGTACCCCCACCCCAGTACGTGTCGTACCCCCCGTGTACCTACACCCCAGTACGTGCGAGCCACACCCCCACCCCAGTACGTGTCATAGCCCCGTCTACCCACACCCCAGTACGTTCCAGTCGTACCCCCACCCCAGTACGTGTCGTACCACCGTCAATGTACACCCCCCCACCCCAGTACGTGTCGTACCACCATCCATGTACACCCCCCCACCCCTGTACGTGTCGTACCACCGTCCATGTACACCCCAGTACGTTCCAGTCATACCCCCACCCCAGTACGTGTCGTACCACCGTCAATGTACACCCCCCCACCCCAGTACGTGTCGTACCACCGTCAATGTACACCCCCCCACCCCAGTACGTGTCGTACCACCGTCCATGTACACGCCAGTACGTTCCAGTCGTACCCCCACCCCAGTACGTGTCGTACCACCGTCAATGTACACCCCCCCACCCCAGTACGTGTCGTACCACTGTCCATGTACACCCCAGTACGTTCCAGTCGTACCCCCACCCCAGTACGTGTCGTACCACCGTCAATGTACACCCCCCCACCCCTGTACGTGTCGTACCACCGTCCATGTACACCCCAGTACGTTCCAGTCGTACCCCCACCCCAGTACGTGTCGTACCACCGTCAATGTACACCCCCCACCCCAGTACGTGTCGTACCACCGTCAATGTACACCCCCCCACCCCTGTACGTGTCGTACCACCGTCCATGTACACCCCAGTACGTTCCAGTCGTACCCCCACCCCAGTACGTGTCGTACCACCGTCAATGTACACCCCCCCACCCCAGTACGTGTCGTACCACCGTCAATGTACACCCCCCCACCCCTGTACGTGTCGTACCACCGTCAATGTACACCCCCCCACCCCTGTACGTGTCGTACCACCGTCCATGTACACCCCAGTACGTTCCAGTCGTACCCCCACCCCAGTACGTGTCATACCACCGTCAATGTACACCCCCCCACCCCAGTACGTGTCGTACCACCGTCAATGTACACCCCCCCACCCCAGTACGTGTCGTACCACCGTCAATGTACACCCCCCCACCCCTGTACGTGTCGTACCACCGTCCATGTACACCCCAGTACGTTCCAGTCGTACCCCCACCCCAGTACGTGTCGTACCACCGTCAATGTACACCCCCCACCCCAGTACGTGTCGTACCACCGTCCATGTACACCCCAGTACGTTCCAGTCGTACCCCCACCCCAGTACGTTCCTGGCGCACCCCCAACACAACCTCCTAAGTACGGAGCGCACCCCATGCCCCACCATCACAACCGCATGTACGAGTCGTACAAAGCCACACACAAGGACATAATCGTACAACCAAATGGCCCATGTACACACCGTACACACGCTCAAAACGCACGTACACAACAAGGACAAAACAAAACAACACAAGAATACACCATTCGAAAGGCACACAGCCACTAAACATGGCCAACAACCACTAAAATAACACAATCACTGACCTGCAACTGTCAAAAACAAACAGAGGCCCAATACACCACCACTCCTTATAACACACCCACCCAAAATTCAAACACTGCCACACCCACCCACGGACCAATGAAAAGGGCCCACACACACAAACCATGAGCCTTTGCAACAGACTCACTGCTGCCAGACACCACAGAACCAGACTACAAGCTACACCACATCTTACACTTGCACACCTTCACACGACCACCCTCACAAACACCCTCTCATCACATTCACACACACACACAACCATCCACACCCCCCCCAACATCCACACCCCCCCCACACCCACACCATCTCCACCCACACCCCTCACCATGCCCACTACCAAGAATCCAAAGTTCAGTCACCGAGAGTTGGAGGTCCTTGTTGATCAAATCCTCAGAGTCGAGCCACAGATCTTTGGAACATTGGTCAGAAGCACCAGCCAGGCAGCCAAAACAGCCATGTGGCAGACCATCGTCGATGCTGTTAATGCTGTTGCGGACACCAGGAGGACCAAGCAGGATTGCCAGAACAGGTGGTACGATCTGCGGAGGAGGGTCAGAGCCAAGAGACAGGAGGAACACGACCAGGCCAACGCCACCGGAGGAGGGCCCTCCCGCAGAGCCGTACAGTACCATCCCTGGGAGGAGAGGGTGATGGCCATACTGCCGGTGGAGGCAGTTGAAGGAGTAGAAGGACTCCGAGACCCGGGTGAGTACACAAACAACGCACCTCACATGGGGGGAACTGCAACCACACCCAAAATTAATAACAGGCACGCAACCACCACAAGCCATCGCATTACTCAACCACACTCCATGAGCAGGCACATGCCACTGCTGCCACCATGCCCCATGCACCCAGCTGGACAATGTCAAGTCACAGGCCACAGAAGACAACAACACATGACACGGTAACCCGGATGGCGGGAGGCTGGGCACCAAGAATCACATAGTGCGACTCCAAAGCAGACAACAATGCCCTCTGCCCATATGGCCTAGGTCACAGCCAGACAAACACTGTGTCCCAACACAGGAATGACTTGCCAGCAAATGGCGGACGCCTTGCATCAACACATGGGGGTGAAGGCACTGTTTTGCACATGCCAGCAGCTAATGAACAGCCAACATTGTGAAAGAGTGGCAGCACACACCACCACAGCAGCAGCGCACAGACACACAGCAGACAAAATGGGTGCCTGGAGATCAGAAACAAACTCACATCAACAGGCCAAGGGCCACTCAAAGATCTGCTAACAGTGTGTGCCCAGGAAGCTGGGCCAAGGTGACAGAGGGTGACACACGGAGGGAGGGAGAGGGGGACACAGAGGGAGGGAGAGGGGGACTGAGAGGGAGGGAGACGGACAGAGGGAGGAGGATGACACACAGAGGGAGGGAGAGGGGGACAGAGAGGGAGGGAGAGGGGGACAGAGAGGGAGGGAGACACAGGAAGATGGACACAGGGAGGAGGCTGACACACAGAGGGAGGGAGAGGGGGACAGAGAGGGAGGGAGAGGGGGACAGAGAGGGAGGGAGACACAGGAAGATGGACACAGGGAGGAGGCTGACACACAGAGGGAGGGAGAGGGGGACAGAGAGGGAGGGAGAGGGGGACAGAGAAGGAGGGAGACACAGGGAGAGCAAATCAGTCCTTTGGTGTGTGGGAATGTCTGCTCGTCAGCAGGTGGACTGCGTGCATGTAGACAAGGGTGGCCAGTGCCAGAACCCCCCCTCTTCATCATGGCAAAACGCAGGGCCATGTCACAACCTGTACACGAGCACAAGGACAGCCACCTGCATCATATAAGTGTGTGGATCCACTCCATGTGCACATGTACAGTGCTACAAGGAAGGCGCAAATGCATGGCTCGCCACACATGCACACTCCACTGCTGACTGCAGTCACACTTGACGCAGCAAGTAAGACTGTGCCACACATAGTTAAAGGGGCCAAATTGGTGCCCAAGGGACACACACATGCACAAGTGCACTGTGAGTGGAATGCAAGACAGATCCTAATTCCAAGAGGAAATGTGCCAACTTTGTAACGGATGAAACATGGATGTTGCATGGATCAAAATTAACATTTTCTCTCTCACACACAGGTCAACGTCGTGCTGCACCCCCCAACACTGGGGGGGAACACTCACAGGACCCGGATCTGCAGGAGACCGATCCCACCGGCAGCGACCACTCTCACCACTCTGCGGACGACCCCGACCGACCTGGCCCCTCTGGTGTCCAACCACCTGCAGCACCTGCGTCAGGTACAACCGTGCCAACCACCACCCCCCCTCCTGCCACATCCCAGGAGACACCCAGGATCCCTGCCCCAACACCACAATGCAGCCAGGCTCGCCAGGAGGGACACGGTGTCCCGGGCACCCAGGAGGAGGCAGGCGACAACGCCAATGCCACCCCTCAGGGGTCCCGGAGACCCGATGTGCCCACAAGTGCAGGCCAGACGCAAGTGGGCAGGGGTGGTGGGAGTGGAGGACGGCGGAGGCGCGAGCCTGACCAGTTGGCTGGGGATCCGGTATTTTCCCATGTCCGTAACATCCTGGACTCATACCGGCAGGACACCACGGGCATGGCCCAGGTTGTGTCCGTCCTCGAGGGGATCAAGGTCCAGCAGGCCCAGCAACATGCGGAGCTAATAGCCTGTCTACAGGTACACCAACGGAGGATGGAGGACAGACAGGCTGAGCAAGTGACGGCGTCCCAGGGGATTCACGCTGAACTCCGTCGGATGGCCGACACCATGGCCGACCCTCCCTGTGCCAGAAGGCGGAGAACATCACCACCCACAGGGAGGGATCATGAGGAGGAGGAGGAAACATCCGACGGAGCATCCCAGACGTCGTCACGGCCTGCTGCTGAGGTTCCCCGCAGGAAGCCGGGTCGTCCACGGAAAGGACCGTGAGGGTGGCTGCTACATCACCATCTCCCAGGACACCTGGCCTGGCACCTGGCCCACTGGAGCAACAGCATCACAGCATCAAGAGACATTCTCTGCCACATGGCCCTGCTGGTCACTGGCTGACCAATGTTGACAAAGACTGTGGCATGGACTCTGAGGATTTCCAATGGCAAGGACACCAACTCCCCTACTGAACTTTGGATTCCCTAATCCCGGAAAGCCCCTCACTTTGTCCCCCCCCCCCCAATAATAAATCACACTATTAAGAGTAGATGCCTGCTGGTAGCATTAGTACCTAACATGTGTCTTGTACAGTCTAAACATGCCTGAGTCATCTGTTCACTTCCACCATCCACACCCTGGGGCCTGAGTCTGGCACAGGACACATGGGTCACAGTTTATTAGGCAAGACAGACATGGAGCACCATACACACCCGTGATGGTCAGAACCAGCTGAGGGGGTGGCCGAACAACCGTGCTGACAGACACATTGAGTACAGCAACAGTCATGCGCAGAGGTCAGGGATCCTGGCCCGTGTCCTGGGGGGCACCCAGGTATGTGTAGACAGGTGGCAGAACCATGTCCTGCAAGCTTGAGTCCGGTGGATGCAGAGAATGGGGTCATGGACAACGTTGGATGCATGGGGATGGCACATGTCACAATACCCACACAGTCATGGACATCATGCACAATACACAGTCTCAGCACACACACACAGCTTGCATCTTGCCACTCGACACATTGACACATAGCCACAATCAGGGAATACCATGCCAGACATGCAGGATGCACCGTGCCAACACACCAGCATTGACTGAGAAGAGGCACCTTGGAGGCATAGGGACACCTTTAATAGTCATGTTTTTGGGATTGCAGAGGCAACTTGAAGTACACATGAACACATCATGTGGAGTAACATGTGGCTCCAACACTGGCACCCCCCTTCTGCAGCACAAATGCGTGATAGCCATGGGACTGGCACACAAGTGTCGGCTAACAGCTAAATACCCACAGCTGCTCACGGAGAGCCTGCCATACACCATACATCCGCTGATGTGGAAGTCCCACGCCATGTCAAGACAATGTTAACCGTATGTGTCCGAGGGCAGTGTCACACACATTGATGCCATCATCACAATCCACTATCCCATCACTGATGACTGACAACCAGGCAGCCCATCTATTCAGGTGTACCCAGCTGCATGTCGTGTCCCATGGGGATGCCACATGTCTGCAGAGGAACCAAACCCCGACCGGGGCAGTGTGCACACATCGTGAACAACTGCCACACCCAATACACCCCAGATGCATCCCTTACCCCATGGAGACTTCCAAACGTGTCCGTGCCTGTAACGCTGAGTCAGCCCACGATGTCATGTCCATGAGGAATAGCAGTGCCACAACAATGCAACCAGCAAACGGCATGCGCAGGTACCTGGGGAAGAGAGACACACAAGAAGTCAGCCACAAAAAGCACAGCCACTTGCATGTGCAGTTACTCGACACATGTATGGATGACAACATGCTAGGTCACAATTATGACTGGGGAAATACTACCATCACTGCCACCATCACTCCAGTGACACACCCACACACACCTCTGACCCACGTGCCATACATGCAGGTGGAGACACACATCACAATGCATGCCACACGGGGACCAATGCGTGCACACTCAGACCCTGGTACTCACCACTAAGCAAAGAAGTCGCGTATGAGCCGAGTCCGGATGTCCTCTTGCGGCTCCACATCCTCCACATCACTAGCCCCATTGCCAAGCCCTTCGTCCTCCACGGGTGGATGGTCCTCGTCATGTTGATTCAGGATGAGTGGCACAGCTCTTTCAACTGCCATGTTGTGCAGCATGCAGCAGACCATGAAGATCTTGCAGACCTTCGCCGGGGCATAAGGGAGTGCACCGCCGGTCTTGTGGAGGCACCGGAATCGGCTCTTCAGCATGCCAAACGTCCTCTCTATCACTCGCCTTGTCCGGCCATGGGCGGTGTTATAGCGGAGCTGGGCCGGCGTGATGGGGTTGCGGAGAGGTGTCAGCAGCCAAGGCATGTTGGGATAGCCAGCGTCCCCTACATGGGAAGCACATGGACATCGTTAAAACTGGTGTAGCGGTCGTGCTGGTCGGCTATACAGAATACAGGACAGACAGACTGTACCCACCAACAACACATGCCCGTTCGTTGCGCAGCTGCATCATCATATCAGGCATCCCGCTACGCCTCATGATGTAGGCATCGTGTGCTGATCCTGGGAAACGAGCACAGACATGTGAAATCACCATATTGGACAGACACACCACAAGGGCATTGATGGAGTGGTAGTGCTTCCGATTGCGGTACGCCACCTCCCGTGCGTGTGGTGGTACCAAACCTACATGTGTCCCATCTATGGACCCAATGACATGGGGCATCCCTCCCAGGGCATAGAATCCACGCTTGACCTCAGTCATCTGTTCAGGGGTTGGGAACTTGATGAAGTCATCCAGGTGAATCAACATGGCCTCCAAGAAATCATGCAGCACACCGCTGAACATGCTCTGGGACATGCCACCAACATGAGCTATGGTATTTTGGAAGGTACCCGTGGCAAGAAAATGTAGGGCAGCCATTACCTTCAGCTGGGGTGTCAGTGCCGTAGGATACCTGTGCTGCGGTTGCAGGTGTGGTGCCAGTCTCGCCGTCAGCTCCAGAATCAACGGTTGGGTGAAGCGGTAGAGCCGGATCCTGTCATTCTCCTGCATGGTGGCCAAGTCTGGAATTCTTCGGGCAACAGGAGGCGCTCTGCAGTAATTTGGAAGTGACAAGGAAGAGTGAGTGCACTACGAGAACAACTCATGTCTACTGAGCACATGTAAATCTGGCAATACACACATGCCACATAGGGAGTCAGGCATGTGCTTCATGCCCAGGACACGTATGGATGCAAGGTGACACTCCTTCCAAGACCCAGCTACACACGGTGATTGAGAACCTCCCCATGCCACGCCATGGAAATAGCTGTGTCCCAGTGCAAGTGCACTGCCCGACGCAAGACAGGAGTGACATACACCCACACATCAGCAGAAGTGTGATGCCGATTGCAGAGACTGGTAGCGGAACACTTGAGCCACAGGTTGTTGCAGGGATTCTGCTTATACACAGAACTATGCTTAGAACCCCAGGACCTCAGTGAATTGTGGTGTACCAGAAACTCACCTCAGAACCCAGAACCCAGTATCCGGCTAGCATAAGTGTCCCATTCGTTATCCAAGATTTAGCTCGGAGATCCCAATGAATAGACAACCCAGAACAAGCGACTCAGTGTACTCAGGAATGGTGGGAATCGGAAATACCTGTTCGTATATTATTCTCACATCAGTCCACAACAATAATCAACAGAGACACGTTGTAAATAAAAGGGGTTTATTTTTATAGACCACGTGTCCTAAGATGCAGTACTTTGGCTAATACAAGCAGACAAATGATTAATATCAAAACCAGCAACATAGTTACAATACCATAGAATATAAAAGGGGTGATCATATTATAATGACAGTGGATACTACCACCTTCCCTTTACTAAGAAGCTAATATTATTATTATGCTAATAGAAGGTCTCTTAGGCTTGAATAGGGGACCCCATACCTCAAAGATCAGCTTAGTGAAATCACATCACAGGAGCATCAGGAGACTTCTCGCAGGAAGGCTCGTCTTCGGTCTGAATAATAAACATGATGTCTGTGATACTAAAAGCACTAATTTTCAGGCATTTGCAGCTGCGCGTGTGTTATGGCTAAATAGTGGGCCGATCAACCTAGAGTGAAAAACATGCATTGTGTAATAACCCAGACTGTTTGTCACACCATGTACAGACCAAGGTCGCTGCGCAGAGCTTGGGATGGTAACAACAGATTGCTCTTGTGTGAAGCAAGTCGCGAGTCAGCAGTTTGTTTTAAGAAATAACATGTAAACGCAGTGCCGTGTGCAAAAGCAAAAAGATGGCTTTCTAACATCTAACGTGGTTATGCTAACTTAACAATGCCTGTACGTATTCAGAGAGAACTCACTACACGCCCCCTTGATCGAAGCACTATTTAGTAGGCAAGAAAAGAGAGAACGCAGAGTTCAGTTTCGTCAGAGCAGAACAAGGCGTAACCAATCCAAAGGTTCAGAATGAGTTAAAGTCTGAAACGAAAAAAATCGAAAAGCAAAAGGGGAAACTGTGGTGTCCGGAAAAAAAATATAAGCAATTAAAAAAAAAAAAACTCAAAACAACCATCAGGGAGAAAGCAAAAAAAGTAAATGCCGCGGCAGGGTGCTGTCCAGGAGCGACAGGCGCCAAGGACGATAGTTCAGTCAATCCATGAATGTATAGGCAGCATATGTGGCAACCGCTTCCAACAAAAATCATTTGCAGGGCCAGCGAAAGTCTCAGCCATCCAATCCATCAACGAAAAGGAACACACGTGTTCTTCAATCAGCGGAGCTTCCAGCACGATCAGAGGGCACCCGGAATGTTCCTCCAAATAGCTCATAGCCAAGAAGTTGTAGGCAGCTGTAGAGATGTCCCAATTACCCAGGATCCCATGTGCTGCTCCACAAGCCATTATCCGGACACCAGAACAGGTCAACTCGTGAGACACTAAGGGCCTCATTAGTCGATCGAAATCCGGCACCGGAAACACCAGGCTGGTTAAGCACAAATCCAAAGGCCATTCAAAGGGGCAATCCAGGCAGTGAAGCACAGGCTGCACGCAGGTGAAGTAGCAATACCGGAAGGATAATCCATACGCCAGGCTTAATGTCGCCAACGGCAGAGTTCCATAAAAGTCAAGCATCCTATCCCGAAGAAGATGCAGGCGGGACAGGTGCACGTGCGGCACAGAAGGAGCAGCCATTCCGTAGGATGAAAAGGAAAAGCAGCACACCCGCCACTAGCGCCAGAAGCAGCGGAACACCTCCAAAGATGCTCGAGAAAAGGGAATGAAAAAAGCCCGGAACCACACCAAAAATAGTTTGGAAAGAGGTCACGAGACCCGAGCCCACAAGTTTAAAAAAATGAGCCAGGCCGGTCGTGGACGAGGCATTGAAAATAGTTTGGATCAAAGAGCCGAAATGTAGGGGGAGGTCAGTATTCAGAAGCGCCTGTACCTCTGTGCGCGTATTAGCAACGTGAAGGTCGAATGTTTCACGAGAGGAAGTCAAAGACACCTCTTTTTGGGACAATAAGGCTCTTATTCTGCTCAACTTGTTGAACTCTGCTTTCAAGGTTGGAATCGAAGGCCAGATGGAAGCATCCAGCCGCCCATGCGGGGGTGGAAAGAGAACATTATTGCAGCAGACCACTTTCTGCGAGACAGTTACAATATACGGGATTCCCACTAACATCCCACAGCAAGCTTCACTATTCAAAATCAAATAACTACCGTTAGCAAGCAGTGTGAAAGAAGGCGTAATCACAGGCACTGGGACACCCCGTAGGATGCATGCTAAGTTCGGTGCTTGTACATTGCATGCGCCGTGTAATTGAATGTGTCTACATACCAAGGAATGGTCAGGTGACGTGGTACATTCCTCGCCCTTCAAATAAACCTCAGTCCCGTCCCTAGTACATCTATACGTAAAGGGGAGGGACCAAACCTCATGTATGAAAGCGGTGCCCAGCGGTTCATATCTACCCAAAGCATAATGTTTCATACAAGACGTAAACTTAAAAAGCGCAAAAGGGAGAGTTATCAATCCGTGGACTAACCACGTAGCCGAATTGATCTCCGCTACAGAAAAAGGCAATGGTTCTAACTTTTCAATATGTAACAATGAAAATGTAGCATCCTTCATGGACATAAATCGCTGCTTGTCAGTAAGGTTAAAGGGAAGGAACAACGATGAAGTGTTAAGATAGTCCCAAGGGACTCTCCCTGCCTTTAAAGTCTGCAATGTCCATGCAAACTGCATAACAGAACGCAACTGGTTTTGACCATGATATAACACAGACATATCATCATGCACAATATCAACAACTGACGAAACAATATTATCTAATGTATAAATCCTAGAAGAGAGAGTGCTAATGCTATTATCTATAACGGCTAAAACCTTCTCCATGTTTGCTTGGTCAATAGCTCGCAATCTGGAAGCCGCCTCAATCTGTGACAACTTCCAGACTTCGTTGTAAATAGCATACGCCCACCTCTTGGTTCTGCCACCCACAGGACCCTTAACAAAATCATTCAAATCTATTTTGTCATGTAATTGTGATAAATGAACTTTGACAGACGCCAAAGTGGAATGTCGCAGCCAAGATTGACATAACTTACCCACAGAGTATGTAGTTACCGTATGTGACGACTCAAACCGAGGGTCTACGCGTTCCTGAGTATACCCCGGTTTCAGTCCCAGAAAACGTCGTTGACAGATATCTGAACTGCTTTGCCAAATTAACCAACCCTCACTATTAACTTTCGAAATATTGAAAGATGTATTTGAAACTAAGGAGTGCAAAGCAGCAAGGGACAGATCTGTGTGGTTATCCCAATTGGGATAAGCGCCCAGATCCGGCACAGAAGGTGATTTTAATTGTTTAGAAGTGGCCAATCCAAAACAGGTGGTTTGGAAGATGGATGAATTCAAAAATAAAATATGATTTGGTATAAGACAGGCACGATGTAAAGCCTCTGTACCCTGTACCTGCCACGGCTTGGAACCCCAAACCGACTTTAGATCAATAGTAGCCTTCCATACATCATAACCTTTGATTGACAACTCGTCCATAAAGGACTTGGAATAAAGTAACTTTGTGTGTGTCAGTCTAACCTTTGCGGCAGACTCAGGCAGCACCTTAAAATAAAACGCTGCCGGGTTGGAAACACTGAAATCGGTAAAATATGAATACTTGTTAACTAGTGTTTGTGAACTTCCGAATTCGGGAGTAGGACAGTGTTCCCATTGGGTAAAATTTACAAAATTTCTAAATGTATTTGCTTTATGCAGGAAATGATTGCCATAATGTTGAAAACAATACTGTTCCGCATAATTAGCCGCATTTTCGTATAAATCTTCAGCATCAAAAGCGGCATAATATTTCAAATCAGAAAACAGTGATTCAATGGCGTGTACATCCCAATCATCAGAACGTATGTTCTGCCTAACCACATCACCCATAGAAACACGAAATACATTAGGTACATTAATGACCTCTGTAGGCCCATGAATTTGGAATTTAACAGCATCCCATGCGATTCCATCCAAGACGGGCCAGGCAGTAATATTCACAAAAGTCTGGTCCCTCTTCATGATGTGGGACGAGGAGTGGGGGGGCCAAAGTTCCATTGATAAGTCTAATTGTCGATCTTTCACTCAGATAGTGGCCATCCACAAGACGGAAAAAAACTATTACGAATCCAATGGACATAAACAAAAAAACACTGAAAAGCAACAGCCAAATGTATGTCCAAGGGGCAACCAAAAAATGTCTCTTAAACCAGCTGAAAAAAACAGCAATGTTCGATGGGGGGCTTGAGGGCAACGAGTTAGTGTCAAAGGAGAAACGGGACTGTCCAAGCGCCGTAGATTGTAAAACAGGCGAGGGACCACGTGTAGGATAAGCATACTCAGTATCTTCGGGCAAACCACCAGCCGATGGTATCAACAAGGGATCAGTAACCGATTGCATCTCGATGGCAACATCAGGCAAGGTGTTAGAAGCAAGAGTCAACATTGAATTTCTTTGCATCGTCTGGCATGAAACTGCTGGAGTCATGCTAAGAAGTATCGGCCACTCGCTGAAGTTTGACATTGTCAATAGAGATGTACCTGTTTTCTTTGCGACCAGGAAGTGGAGGTAAAATGACTGTTCTTGTACCCTGCACTCCAAGCACTGGAACTGGTGCACGATAAGAGGGGCCGAACTCCTTCTTGTTCTCCACCTTCTCACGGACCAGATCTCCAACTCGGGGTAGCCAGCCGACTACCGGAACCTGAACTTCAACTTCAGATGTGGAGGGCATGTGTTCCTTCGATAGAGTGTCTCTGGCTTCTTGTAGAGTCTGTAAAACAGCACAGTGATCATCTACGTCAAAGGGTGCGGTCGACGCCGCCATGTCTAGACCATCAAGGTCTGGTACAAACATCCTGATTCCGAAGAGCATCATGTACGGGGTCCGCCCACCCAGAGACCTTCTAGGGAGATTATTAAGTGCACGTTGAACGTTATACAAATGGGCTAGCCAGTTCCGGCCTGTGCCTAAAACACGGGCTGTCAATGATTGCTTTAAGTCACGGTTCATTCGCTCCACCACACTATTACCCTCAGGTCGGTAGGGGGACGAAAATTTGACTAGGACCCCCAAATTTCTCATAGCCTCCTTGTAAGCCTTAGAGGCGAACGCAGGGCCCTGATCAGAATGGAAGGTACCACACGCAAAAGTTCCCACAAAGACACGCAAATCTCTGATGACAGTCCGCGAGTCAGCACTCCTTTGTGGCCATACCCACAGAAAACGTGTGCACGAATCCACTGCAACCAAGATGTACTTGTACGCAGTATCAGAAGAAAAAGGACCGCAGTGATCCAAATAAACACAACCAAATGGTTTATTGGATATGTACAACTGTGTTTGTGATGGGCGCGCAACAGTAGAAGGTTTAATCTGTTGGCAAATGTCACAATCAAGAACATAAGCGCGCGCTTGTTTATATAAACCAAACCACCAGTAACGTTGTTGTAGCAGAGATATTGTGGCTGACACTCCGGCGTGGGCTGACGCCAACCCCTCATGAGCAGCCAGAATCAGTGCGGGTCTGCAGTCCGCGTTGGGAATAATTCTGTCACCAACGTCGTTAATCCTCACTAATGGGACATTATCAGGACTTAAATGGTAAATGTAACGAGAAGGAAAACCCTTCGGGTAAACGCCTCCCTTTTCTGTTGCAGCAATAGCTGCCAAGATGTCATCATCAATCTTACTTTTTGATCTGGTAACTGCTGCCACTAAGTATGTAGCCACTGCTGTTTTTGCTGCCTCGTCAGCCAAGCTGTTGCCGACAGCATGGACACCAAGTCGTTGGTGACCAAGAGTGTGAATTACATTCACGAGTGGGAGACGTTCTTTAAAGTCTGCCACTCGAACCCAAAGCGTTTTATGCTTAATTGTGCCACCTTTTGTGTCTCGATAATCATTCTGAGACCAGAAGTGTAAATTGTCATTATAGGACTGGACACAGTAGAAAGAATCACTCACAATTAGAGTAGTGACTCGGGGATCAGCAAACTCCAGTGCAAGCACTAGAGCCCGAAGCTCCGCCAATTGCGCGGTACAATCGCCCAATGACTGCGTATGCACTGCATCAGATTGGAATTCACCATTTACGAAAGTACCTACGACAATTGCGCAAGCCGCTGAGTAGGCGTGCTTTGATCCAATTGCGGGCTGCGCAGACCCGTCAGTGTATATGACACAATGGTATTCTTCGAGCGGGCGCAAAGACAGAGGAGCCGGATGAACGAATTCATACTGCAAGAACTCTTGAGTCTGTAATGAGGCATCAAAGATGTAGGTGACGTCTGGCGACGTCAGTGTCGTGGCCCATTGTATCCACCGAGGATGCAAAGCTTTAGAATTTGGTACACTTGCCTTTGTCACCGCTTCTAAGGCGGGATAGGGTGTTACAACCAGAATCTGTTTCCCATGTGACAGTGCGCGTTCTTTAAGGATCGCCATCTGTACAGCAGTCAGAACTTTTTCGACCGCGGAAAAACGTAATTCAGCAGAGGTGTACAAGTGGGATTTGTACGCAATGGGGACTGTATCGCCCTCATTAAACGTCAAATACGTGAAACCCACGGCGCCTGGCACTATTCTTATCACCAGGTTAGTGCGGTTATCACGTGTCAGCAAATATTGTGAAGCAAGAAGGTCAGCCTGTAAAGACTGTAAAATTTTAGAATGTTCCAGCTGCCAGCTAGACTTCGAAAATGTGGGTTGTACCAAGGCGTAAAGCGGCTTGATACGCTGGGCGTAATCAGGAATGTACGTACGGCCGAAATTCAGAAAGCCCAGCAGAGATTGTAATTTCTTTAGTGTCGTTGGCGCACTCAAGCATGCGCACTTCTCCAGAAAGTGGGGAGCTAACCCCTTACCTTCATTGTTGAGCTCGTAGCCCAAAAACAACACTGTATATTCCGCGATGTGAGACTTCGCAAAATTGAATTTGTAGCCATATTCAGCAAAACTCACTACAATATTGTCGACTCGAGACAGATGCGGCAACAGCTCGTCATCCGTGAGGTAGATATCGTCAACATAGGAGTATGCCTCGGGGTCTATTCTTTCTAAGAGAGAAACCACGCGAGCGGAAAAGACGCCAGGGCTATTTTGTAGCCCATGGCTAATCTCGTAAACTGTTTTTGTTTACCGCCCGAAGTAAACGCTGTCCACTGGCTACTCAGTGTGGACAGGTTATGGCTAAAAAAGCCATTGGAAATGTCAAGTGTCGTTTTAAACCGTTTACGCACGAGACTGTCGACTAGAGCCGAGCTATGTGTATTTTGTACCGCGCAGGTCCGGCAATGGGAGTTTAGGTGCCGGTAATCCAAAACTAAACGGTACGAGCCGTCAGGCTTCGTCACAGTGAATAAAGGGTTATTCATAGGGGACACACATGTTTCAATTACACCCTGATATTCCAATTGTTCAAGGATCGCCGCGACGTGAGGTCTAGCTTCACGACGCATGGGATATTGGGGCTGTGGCTGTGGCATAGACCGCAATGGAATCTCATGGCAGGGGGACAACCGGTCCCAACCCACCTGAGTACGATACACCGCTGGCGCAAGAGCCAGCGCCCACTCACCAGCGTACATTTCAGCTTGGTCCTTAGGCACCGTGTGCGCAAAGGACGGGAGGATTTTTTCCTCCCCTCTAGGAGCTTCCAAAATGAAGGCTGGGGGCCAATCTGCCTCCGCTAGGAGGATATCATAGGTGGTGGTCAGATTATCCCAAAAAATCCCTTTTATAGTACGTTGTATGTCACCCTCTATTAATAAGACTATTTCATAAAGTCTATCAGGGGGAGCCACTCTGGTATCAGCTGTTTCAACAGTAACCAATACATCAGTTGCTGTCGCCGCCAGAAATGGACGCAGAGCTTGACGGACTATGGTAATTTCTGCTGCGCTGTCCAGTAGCGTCAGCGCCCATGTCCGGTTCTGAAGCTGTGTCCGCACTATCTGAGGCATATTTTGCCGTCAGAGCCGCCACTTTCTTCTTCTGAAACGGGGGTCTTTGTCGAGCAAACTCGTCCTGCTTGCCTTTACCCTCAGTCTGTCGGGGTTGGTCACGCTGTTGTGGAGCACCCCGACCTTTGCCACCGCCTCCGCCACCAGACTGTGTAGCCGATGTTTCCTGTGAAGAACGAGGAGAGCGCGGTTCAGAAACCTGAAATCTATCAGGAGACTTAATAGTAGCACGATCTCGCAGATCATAAGTGCGTTCACTACTTGACTGAACGGGAGAGGCAGGCCGAGAGCCCTGTTTCTGCTGCTGCTGCTTTCCCTGTTGTTTAGTCCGCCAAGGTTGTTTTGGAAAAATTGGCCGACCATCCTTACCAAAAGTTTCTGCCTTACCCTGCTGCTTAGAATCGGGATTTTTGATCACAGGCTTAACTCCTAAAGAGCTACGACCCAAATCGCGATATGCTTCTGAAATTATTTTTGCAAATTCCTGCGGCTTGTCCTCTTCAGCAACTTTCTTTAGTTCATTACGAACCTGAAAGTGCAACGCATCACCCTTAAGGTTTCCCATTATCATGGTAGCCACCAGGCCAAAATCTCCGAGGAGCCGCATCCCCAATTCTATCGCAGACTCCGCTCCATGGTCCTCTTGAACCTGTTTAATTATGGAGGGCAGCTGTAACATAGACGGAGTGCCGAAGCACTGCGCGTACGTCGCAGCAAAAATCTTACCCCAGGATACACAATCATCTATATGGGGAACTAAGTCTTTAGGCAAACTAATGGTGAGGATCCTGTGTTTTTCCACAGGAGTTGTATGCGGATAAACCGCCTCTATTTGGTCAAATTTTTCAGCAAGCCAAAAAGGATAATCATCCCTTGTGAGGGGGCGCTTGCCCATTACAGAATTGACCATAACAGGACTAATGACCACCGCGTGACGATCACTAGGTTGTCCCGCACTAACAGGCGCCCCCGCCTGTACAGTGCGCGACACATACTGCACCAACGCCCTATATACTGATATAAGGGCAGTGTGTAGTACACGCAATTCAGCCACCGTCACCGTGAGGTAACGGGGATGAGGCGTAAATCCGGCTAGTACCGGCCAAGTGGCCCCCGCAATTGATAAAGGGCCCATTCTCGGCGGTATAACCACATGGGGGAGGGCGCCATTAAACCAAATCTGATGTTGCCAAGCAGATATTGGTATCTCCTGTGTCCTATACGGCGCATAGTTAGCAGGCACGGCAGTAGCAGTGTAAGAATGAAAGGTATCGTCATCCCCACTGACTGCCGGAATCGTCACCCAGGAATAGAACAACTCAAACGGGTGAGCCGCATCGGCTCCCACCACAAAGATGACGTCCATGCCCGTGTCCGGCACCCCATACTGCGTCAAATGACGTTTCAGAGCTGCACGGCTGTGCGCCGCAATGTCTACTGCCATAAGGACAAGCTATACTTCAAGTATTTAGTAGCACAAGGGTCCAATAACCTTTTTAATGATCAAGCTTGAAGGAACCTATATCAATAGAACTAGGTAGGTTTAAAGCCGTCAGACTTGTTATCCGGAAACAAGAATGAGGGTGCTGTGGACTAAACGTAAGCACTACTAAGGCGTTTCAACTCATAGACCAAACGTTAGGTGCGCCATGTTGCAGGGATTCTGCTTATACACAGAACTATGCTTAGAACCCCAGGACCTCAGTGAATTGTGGTGTACCAGAAACTCACCTCAGAACCCAGAACCCAGTATCCGGCTAGCATAAGTGTCCCATTCGTTATCCAAGATTTAGCTCGGAGATCCCAATGAATAGACAACCCAGAACAAGCGACTCAGTGTACTCAGGAATGGTGGGAATCGGAAATACCTGTTCGTATATTATTCTCACATCAGTCCACAACAATAATCAACAGAGACACGTTGTAAATAAAAGGGGTTTATTTTTATAGACCACGTGTCCTAAGATGCAGTACTTTGGCTAATACAAGCAGACAAATGATTAATATCAAAACCAGCAACATAGTTACAATACCATAGAATATAAAAGGGGTGATCATATTATAATGACAGTGGATACTACCACCTTCCCTTTACTAAGAAGCTAATATTATTATTATGCTAATAGAAGGTCTCTTAGGCTTGAATAGGGGACCCCATACCTCAAAGATCAGCTTAGTGAAATCACATCACAGGAGCATCAGGAGACTTCTCGCAGGAAGGCTCGTCTTCGGTCTGAATAATAAACATGATGTCTGTGATACTAAAAGCACTAATTTTCAGGCATTTGCAGCTGCGCGTGTGTTATGGCTAAATAGTGGGCCGATCAACCTAGAGTGAAAAACATGCATTGTGTAATAACCCAGACTGTTTGTCACACCATGTACAGACCAAGGTCGCTGCGCAGAGCTTGGGATGGTAACAACAGATTGCTCTTGTGTGAAGCAAGTCGCGAGTCAGCAGTTTGTTTTAAGAAATAACATGTAAACGCAGTGCCGTGTGCAAAAGCAAAAAGATGGCTTTCTAACATCTAACGTGGTTATGCTAACTTAACAATGCCTGTACGTATTCAGAGAGAACTCACTACAAGGTCACATGACATTACACTAGTCCAGCCCACACACCTTGCCATGAAGGTGCACATGTCATGACTCACCACACATTCCTTGTGAGTTTGCTGACATGGCCTTGTCACGCTACTCCGTGTCCCATGCATACATGTGCACCTCACATCCGATAACACATGTGGCATGGTGTTGGGAACAGTGTGCAATGACAATCTACACACAGCCACATGTTGGTTGCTGCAACGGCTGCAGCTTTTGAGGGTGCTACAACATCAACCTGATGTAAATCCCGGACACATATATGGCATAGTCACATTGTGCACTGTGGGTAGTGACAAGTCATGTGTCATGACCCCTGTACCGGGCATCATGGGACACTTCCGTGTGTTGGTGTCCGTGCCATGCCAGTGACGCTCACCCCAAGTGCGCAGTCCCATATGCACACATGTCAAAGGAGTCAAGGGCATGCCTGGCACACATTGCACCCTCACACAGTACACATGTACACATCTCATCATACATCTGGTGCCTTCTCCACTCAGGAGGCATGTTCCACATCACAGCCTGTGACACCTGTGCCCCACACATGTAGTAATGCACAGACGATGCCTTGATGTCCATTCCTGGACAAGTATGTCCATCCATGGACAAGTATGTCCACCCTATTCCTACATGTGTGTCGCCTATCACCACAGTGATGTGTAAAAACCACCGTACTGCTGCTGAGAGGGCCTGTGCATGTTCCCAAATCACTGTGGGAGTGCTGCCGTATGTGTACCCATCGTGATGGCGAGCGTACAGGCATTTGTACGGTCCGTAGCACTACGGGTACGCATACGCGTGCAGACCCATAGTGATAGTGAGCGTAGATGCGTGTGTACGTTCCGTACCACTACGGGTACGCATACGCGTGCAGACCCATAGTGATAGTGAGCGTAGATGCGTGTGTACGGCCCTATCACTATGGGTCTGCACGCGTATGCGTACCCGTAGTGGTACGGACCGTACACTCGCATCTACGCTCACTATCACTATGGGTCTGCACGCGTATGCGTACCCGTAGTGGTACGGACCGTACACTCGCATCTACGCTCACTATCACTATGGGTCTGCACGCGTATGCGTACCCGTAGTGGTACGGACCGTACACTCGCATGTACGCTCTCTATCACTATGGGTCTGCACGCGTATGCGTACCCGTAGTGGTACGGACCGTACACTCGCATCTACGCTCACTATCACTACGGGTACGCATACGCGTGCAGACCCATAGTGATAGTGAGCGTAGATGCGTGTGTACGTTCCGTACCACTACGGGTACGCATACGCGTGCAGACCCATAGTGATAGTGAGCGTAGATGCGTGTGTACGGCCCTATCACTATGGGTCTGCACGCGTATGCGTACCCGTAGTGGTACGGACCGTACACTCGCATCTACGCTCACTATCACTATGGGTCTGCACGCGTATGCGTACCCGTAGTGGTACGGACCGTACACTCGCATCTACGCTCACTATCACTATGGGTCTGCACGCGTATGCGTACCCGTAGTGGTACGGACCGTACACTCGCATGTACGCTCTCTATCACTATGGGTCTGCACGCGTATGCGTACCCGTAGTGGTACGGACCGTACACTCGCATCTACGCTCACTATCACTACGGGTACGCATACGCGTGCAGACCCATAGTGATAGTGAGCGTAGATGCGTGTGTACGTTCCGTACCACTACGGGTACGCATACGCGTGCAGACCCATAGTGATAGTGAGCGTAGATGCGTGTGTACGGCCCTATCACTATGGGTCTGCACGCGTATGCGTACCCGTAGTGGTACGGACCGTACACTCGCATCTACGCTCACTATCACTATGGGTCTGCACGCGTATGCGTACCCGTAGTGGTACGGACCGTACACTCGCATCTACGCTCACTATCACTATGGGTCTGCACGCGTATGCGTACCCGTAGTGGTACGGACCGTACACTCGCATGTACGCTCTCTATCACTATGGGTCTGCACGCGTATGCGTACCCGTAGTGGTACGGACCGTACACTCGCATCTACGCTCACTATCACTACGGGTACGCATACGCGTGCAGACCCATAGTGATAGTGAGCGTAGATGCGTGTGTACGTTCCGTACCACTACGGGTACGCATACGCGTGCAGACCCATAGTGATAGTGAGCGTAGATGCGAGTGTACGGTCCGTACCACTACGGGTACGCATACGCGTGCAGACCCATAGTGATAGTGAGCGTAGATGCGAGTGTACGGTCCGTAACACTACGGGTACGCATACGCGTGCAGACCCATAGTGATAGAGAGCGTACATGCGTGTGTACGGTCCGTAACACTACGGGTACGCATACGCGTGCAGACCCATAGTGATGGAGAGCGTAGGCATGCATGTACGGGCCGTTGCCATGCATTTGGGGTGCCCTAGGGCCCCCAAACGCACCGTACCTGTGTGTGATGCTCCAAATTACATAGGGGACAAGTATTAAGGCCTACATGCATGCTGGTTGTCATGGAGACCAAGTTCAAAATTCGAAATTGTTCTGGAAGGTGCACAGCAGAAGTCAGTTGGAATTCTTCTACTTTGTTGCAATGTGTTTGTGGGGCTGACATCATGCAGGAGAATGAAACCGATAGAGAACCCACAGACTGCTAGCTTTGAAGGGATTGGTGGAAACATAGGATGCAAATGTGAGTGACCAATCACTCTGTACTCCTGTGCATGAGACTGGGCAGAAGGGCACATATAAGGCAGCCAGGTCCCATGAGGGAGCACTTGCCTGCACATCTTTGCATTCGTCGACCCAGCTGCTGCTACTGATTCCCTGGAACCATGTCAAGGGCTGTGGAGAGGACACAGCCATTCACCCTGGAGGAGAACATGGCTCTGCTGGATGTGATCCTCCCACAGTACTCCATGCTGTATGGGCGACCAGGGTATCAGGTGAGTGCATAGGCCACTGCCACAGACTGTCCCTATGTTGTGACTGTGACTCCTGCCATTGCGTCCAGGTGTAACACACATGCCATGTACTGTCGGGGGGGTCCCAGGGGGGGGTGCCTGATGTCTCCCAGCAGTGCCCTGAGACAGGAGGGGTGGGGGCCTATCACTCCCAGCAGTGCCCTGAGACAGGAGGGGTGGGGGCCTATCACTCCCAGCAGTGCCCTGAGACAGGAGGGGTGTGTGCAGAGTCCTCCCAGCAGTGCCCTGAGACAGGAGGGGTGGGGGCCTATCACTCCCAGCAGTGCCCTGAGACAGGAGGGGTGGGGGCCTATCACTCCCAGCAGTGCCCTGAGACAGGAGAGGTGTGTGCAGAGTCCTCCCAGCAGTGCCCTGAGACAGGAGGGGTGGGGGCCTATCACTCCCAGCAGTGCCCTGAGACAGGAGGGTTGGGGGCCTATCACTCCCAGCAGTGCCCTGAGACAGGAGGGGTGGGTGTGATGCACAGTGTGAGCCTTGATCATTGATTGTGACATTGCCATCATTCCACCTGTGTACCCACTGTGGCACGTACTGCTTTTTCCCTCACCAGGGGATGATGTCCCTATGACAAAGGTGCAATGCGTTGGCTGCATGACATGCCTTGTTGTAACCAGCTAATTTGTACCCATATGTCTCTCTGTGACATGTGGCTGGTGTATTGATGTGGTGTGACTTGTTCCTCCTCACAGGTAGGCGCCACTGCCAAGGAGCAGATCTGGCTGACCGCCGTCAGTGCCGTGAGGTGTGTGGATGGTCGGAGGAGGAGCCTGCCCCAGGTGAGAAAACGCTGGCAGGATATCCGGTGCTGGACGCGGAGGATTGCACGGCTCCTGCTGGGGGACTCACCTGAGAGCCACAAGAACCGCGGCCGCCGCCGTCTGAGCCACCTCCACAGGCGTGTGCTGCCGGTGGTCTTTCCAGACCTGGAGAGGCGCTTACAGGCGATGCAGCAGCCGGAAGGGGGTAGGTACATGTGTGTTCGTTGTGTGTCACCGGCATTTGTAAGGGCACAGTAGCATGAATTAACTGGCAGGGTTTAAAGGTGCTGTGCAGATCCTGTTTGCCCCAGTATAGCGCTGTGCCCCTGCCACCCTTCCCCTCCTTGCAATGTGTTCCCTGGTCTGTGTGTAGTCACTCCTTCACAAGGTGATGTAGGCTGGCGCTTTGTCCACGAGAACAATGACTGTAGCATCATGTGTGGGGGTGGGGTGTAACAGGTTGTGGGACCTTGCCTGTGCACTGTCAAGTTCACTGCATGTGGGTTCCATGTCAGTTGGCACTGATGCTGACTCCAGACATGGGAGTTGGTCTCTCATGTGTCATGCCTTACAGCGCGCATGTCCTATGTGGTGGCCTGTGACATGATGTGCATGAGTGTGCGATACACATAGTGCAGGGATGGTGACGTGTGTTGCAGTCATTACCATTCAGTAGCATGTAGTTGCGTGCCCACTACTGTCCCCTGGGGCACCTTTTCCTCAGTGGTGTATGTGTCATCATATACGTGGACAATCTCAGTGTCTACAGCGTAGGTTGTGCTCTGTGCCATTGTCCCCTGTCACCATGTATATAGACGTGCTATTTTGTACAGGTGTCCACTGTGCAGCCTGACCTGATTGTCCTTCTACATACTCACAGTTGCCAGTGCCTGTGTGTCTTGTTATACTCATCTGAGGATGGGCACTGGTACCTCATTATTTGTACAGGCGCACCTTGGCTGTTTGGCGTACACTCTTGCTTTTTGCCTGCCCCTGTGTGTATCAGCCAGACTATGAGATGTTGGTGCCACCTGTGTCTCAACAATTTGCCTCGTGTAGGGTCTTGTTGGTGCGGGCAATGCCTATGTGTCAAATCCTGATTTCTACTTGCTGGGTCTGGGCAGTGTGTGATGTGTCTGGACACACACGCAATGTGCAGTGACCGAGTCATGTTGGGCATGTTTTCAGCATTACCTATGCAGCATGTGTCTCAAGTTCATGGATATGGTCCCTGGTCATCGGTATTTTCGCCAACGCTGTGTGGTGCAGATGCAGTGCAGGATTGTCCCCAGGGCCTGGGTGCTATGTCAGACTCCGTTTCCTGTGTTTAGCTATTGTCTCATGCTCTCCATGGTATTTCAGTGGCATGGTGGCTCAACCAACTGTGTGTTTCATGCCCTACATCGGTACCTTGTTTAGTAGATGTTAGGGATCTTCCTTTTCAGGCTATGCAGTGTTACCTATGTCGATTGTACTCATGTGACTGATGTGTACAGCTGTCTGATTAATTTCTGTCTCTCCACCCTGCCCACAGCATCGTCGGGGGACACAGAGGGAGACATGGACACAGGCAAGGCGGAGGGACCGAGCACCAGTGCCAGCCGTGACATCGGGGCTGGCACATCGAGTGGGACAGAGGTGGAGGATAGTGCGGCCGAGGACCTGTCGACTGGCACGTCAGAATACGAAGCTGACAGATCCGAGGAGGATGTCTCCGAGTGGGCGGTGGCTGCACCAGCAGCTGACAGCGGAACAACACCTCGCACCGCCCCCTCAGTTCCCACCAGCCGCCTCCCACTTGCTCGTGTCCCTTCCCAGCGTGCCCGGTCACAGCATGTCTCCTTCCTGCCAGGCACCGCACCCCCTGCCCCTGTCTCCACTGCTGCCGCCAATGCAGAGTCTGTGGACATCCAGCGGCAACTGCAGGTTGGTCAGGCTGCGATCCTTAATGTCCTCCATGCCCACGGCAAAACCCTCACCAACATCGAGGCTTTCTTGGAGGGCATTCATTCATCGCAGGCTGACCAACGCAACTTGCTGAGGTCCATCGACTCCACACTGACTGCAGCAGTGGGTCTCCTGCAGCGCGACCTCCCCCCACCTACCCCTGCCCCATCCACACTTCCCACTCCCATGCCTGTCCCACGTACACCCAGACGTCGGCATGCACCCACATCAACGGACACGGGCACCACACCAGCAGGGAAGGTCCACCGCACTCCTCCTGACACGCACACACAGGGTGAGGTAGGCACACCCACTGGGTCGGGGGGCAAACGTGTGACACGCAGCCATAGTGGGAGTCCGCATTCCACCCAGTCCACTCCCTCCAAATCCCCTCCCCTCAGCTCTCCTGGCCACATCTCCCCCAAGGACTCCTTCATGGCCGCTCTGTCCCTGAGCCCCACAGTTACACCACCACGCAAGCGGTCAAGGAGGTCCCCGGTCAGGGTGGTTGAGTCTCCCCCCCTGTCTCCACCCTCCCCCGGTGGCGCTGTGACCCATCCCTCTGACCCCCCCCCTCCTTGGGGCCTGAGGTCCCTTCGGGTGCAGGGGACTCCCTGGATGACCTTGCAAAGGTGTGTAGTGCCATCCTGGCCTCCGCCTTTGGCACTGACCCACCCCCTGTGGTGGAGTCCTCCATCCCTGCACCCACAACGCCGCCCCTTTGCCCTGATGTCCCTGCGGTGCCTGTTGCTTCCCCCCCCCCTGATGCCCTCACCAGTGTGGAAGGCGATGCCATTTGACTGTGCAGGCAAGGTAGGGGACACGCATCCCACTGTGTCCCCCATCCAGCTGAGAATCATTGACTGCCCTATGGGCTTTGTGAAGATTGAACTGCCTGCGATCCACGGACATTGTGCTCATGCTGAATAAAGCTTAATTTTGTTTTCATTATCACACTACTGCTATGCTGGTATTGGTGTTGGTGGGGCTGCTACATGGTTTTGGGTGGTGTGTAAGGGTTTGGGTGTGTGGGATATGTAGTAGTGTACTGCTCATTGGTGGGACCCTGGGATCTGTGTGCCATCACAAGGTGTTGGCTAACTTTCTTTGTTCATGTAAGCAGTTACTGCATGGTGCACTTGTCCCAGGGTGTATTCCTTCCTCTGTGTACCCAGCTTTCTTCCCTGCAGGGTGTTCCCAATGTTTAGCGCAGAGCTGTGTCTACATGAGCTGTGTGTGTGACGGAGCCCTTCTACTTTGGCCATGCATGCAGGGCCATGTCTCCACCTGCAACAATCGTGGCATCCTTGATGATCACTGTACTTGTGTGTGGAGTCTGTTGACATGAGTTCATGGGGACATGTTCCCTTGTAGCCAGTATGCATGTGGATAATTCTGGCCTCACACACATGTGTTACACCCCTCCTGTCTCAGGGCACTGGTGGGAGGACTCTGCACACACCCCTCCTGTCTCAGGGCACTGCTGGGAGGACTCTGCACACACCCCTCCTGTCTCAGGGCACTGCTGGGAGTGATAGGCACCCACCCCTCCTGTCTCAGGGCACTGCTGGGAGGACTCTGCACACACCCCTCCTGTCTCAGGGCACTGCTGGGAGGACTCTGCACACACCCCTCCTGTCTCAGGGCACTGCTGGGAGTGATAGGCCCCCACCCCTCCTGTCTCAGGGCACTGCTGGGTGGACTCTGCACACACACCTCCGATTTCAGGATATGTACGCTTGGCACATACACGGTGGGGGTACGCTCAATGCATTCGAGGTGAGGGTACGGGTCGAACTTACACTGTTGGGGTGGGGGTACGCTCCGTACGTCCGCGGGTGGGGGTACGGGTCGTACTTACACTGTTGGCATGGGGGGTACGCTCCTTGCATACGCGGGTGGGGGTACGGGTCGTACTTACACTGTTGGGCTGGGGGGTACGCTCCTTGCATTCGCGGGTGGGGGTACGGGTCGTACTTACACTGTTGGGCTGGGGGGTACGCTCCTTGCATTCGCGGGTGGGGGTACGGGTCGTACTTACACTGTTGGGCTGGGGGGTACGCTCCTTGCATTCGCGGGTGGGGGTACGGGTCGTACTTACACTGTTGGGCTGGGGGGTACGCTCCTTGCATTAGCGGGTGGGGGTACGGGTCGTACTTACACTGTTGGGCTGGGGGGTACGCTCCTTGCATTCGTGGGTGGGGGTTCGAGTCGTACTTACACTGTTGGCATGGGGGGTACGCTCCATGCATACGCGGGTGAGGGTACGGGTCGAACTTACACTGTTGGGGTGGGGGTACGCTTCGTACGTCCGCGGGTGGGGGTACGGGTCGTACTGACACTGTTGGCATGGGGGGTACGCTCCTTGCATACGCGGGTGGGGGTACGGGTCGTACTTACACTGTTGGGCTGGGGGGTACGCTCCTTGCATTCGCGGGTGGGGGTACGGGTCGAACTTACACTGTTGGGGTGGGGGTACGCTCCGTACGTCCGCGGGTGGGGGTACGGGTCGTACTAACACTGTTGGCATGGGGGGTACGCTCCTTGCATACGCGGGTGAGGGTTCGCGTCGTACTTGCACTGTTGGCATGGGGGGTACGCTCCATGCATACGCGGGTGGGGGTACGGGTCGTACTTGCACTGTTGGGCTGGGGGGTACGCTCCTTGCATTCGCGGGTGGGGGTACGGGTCGAACTTACACTGTTGGGGTGGGGGTACGCTCCGTACGTCCGCGGGTGGGGGTACGGGTCGTACTAACACTGTTGGCATGGGGGGTACGCTCCTTGCATACGCGGGTGGGGGTACGGGTCGTACTTACACTGTTGGGCTGGGGGGTGCGCTCCTTGCATACGCGGGTGAGGGTTCGCGTCGTACTTGCACTGTTGGCATGGGGGGTACGCTCCATGCATACGCGGGTGGGGGTACGGGTCGTACTTGCACTGTTGGGCTGGGGGGTACGCTCCTTGCATACGGGGTGGGGGTAGGGTCCATACATATCCGTCCCCACGCTATGTGATGTTTGTGCGGCCCGTACCCAGGCCTTTGCCACGTGGGTGCGATCCGTCCCGCCATTGTTGGGGTGACGTGTGGGCGTGGTCCGACTCGTACCCACGCTCTTCAGGCGTGGGTACGGGATGTACCTGTCTGGTTGTGTTGCCAGTTCGCGTGGTGACGGACTTCCGTTGTGGCGGGCGCTTGCTTATCAGGACACGCCCCCACCCCCTCGTGGTGACCAGGGCATGGGAGTCAGGTATGTCCAGGCCATGTGTGGTGTGTGACTTATGTGGTTGTTTTGTGGCCTGCCCTGGTCATGCCACCCCCACCCCACCCCACTTTCCCCCCTCCCTTAGTTATTCTGACCTTCTGCGGCGTCTGCGTCGTAACCTGTAGAGGAGGTGTACTGCTATGAGGGCAGGGATGACTCGTAGGTTCGGGTCCATGTCTGTCCGTCGCGTACTGGTACTCCTTGCTCGCGTCGTCCTGTCGCGTACGGGTCCTCCTTGATCGCGTCGTCCTGTCGCGTACGGGTCCTCCTTGGTGGCGTCGTCCTGTGTGTCCGTCACGTACTGGTCCTCCTTGTTCGCGTCGTCGTCTGTCCGTCGCGTACTGGTGGTCCTTGTTCGCGTCGTCCTGATTTCCCGGCAGTTTTTGGCTGCCGCAAAATATTCACCGTGCGGGGTGACGTCGGTGCGAATCGTGATTCCTGGGTCGTGAATGGCTGGCTGCGAGCGTCCCGACGTCAGGTCGGCGCTTTCCCGGATCGCATTGGTAGGTGTTTTTTTGTTCGGTCGGGCTTTTTTACGATTCGTACGGTAATGGTGTACCCGTGCGAATCCTAATTCCTTGTTTGTGAAAATTGACGACCGGGTACGCGTCGGGCGGAGATTGTGCTCCGTCCGACGGTTCGTACCCGGTTTTTGCAGGATCGTGATCGGCACCTGGATGTGGAGCACGACCTGAGGATGGCAGTAGCAAAAATCCATCCACAGATTGACAGTCTATGTGGCTAAAAATCGGCACAACCGTCACATTTATTTTGGTTGTGTTATTATTAATCTATGTCATGTGTAAAACAAAGCATCCTAGTAAAAACAATGTGCGCACATTTTGTTTTTTGAGCTGTGTAATAAGCCTCTGTCATTTCACCACACCTACTCACAAACCTGCAGTTTACTAAACACTCTTATTGTGTTGAACATTATTTGACGGATATGACCAGTGATATGCGCGTGGCGGTCGATTATGTAGTGTACCAGATTCTAGAAATTTCTGTCAGGTGGGGATGGGGGGGCAAAATCTAAAAAAATTCAGCTGGGGGGGCTCAACCTACAAAAGTTTGAAGAACTCTGTCCTAGGTCACTGCACTGACGAACGTAACCTTTTCTTTTACTAGTATACTTGTGTTGGACTTAAATACATTTGAGGATATATCAATCCTGGCATTACTGGAAAATAAAAGTGCTACAAGAACCGTTTTAGGAGTAAGATTAACTCCTTTAACAAACTTTCTGGCCACTTAGGAGAGTTCATGGTAAGTGAGTATTTGGTCATACACGGAGAACGTAGAGGGGGGACGAAAACACACATGGAGCCAGTAACAGACTAAAAGTTGTTTTCTTGTTCCTTTTCTTTTTTTCTCTTTATTGTTTCTTCTTTATGCAGAGTTGTGTGCCTACATGAGAATGAAGGGTCCTCGATTTGAGTTGTTTTATGCAGTCCTTCACTTGAATATCTCTCCTATCTATCAGAAGAGAGTGACCTGTGATTGAGTTATCATATATCCTCATAGGGGCACTGCCTTTTGGGAGATTGGGGGCCTATCTTTGCTCCTGTGGATACTGGCTCTTCAGGCAAGTGGGGTTTTTGGCCTGACAGTCTCCTGGTATTTTAAAAGGCCCAGTGGCCCTCCCTAGTTTTAAGCTCCCTATAGCAGCCAAAGTTACAGGCATGGAGAGAAAATCAATACGCAAGAGATGCGAACGATTACCACCCTCTACTGGATGAACAATGCCCTGAGGGGCAGTAGCAATGTGGTACTTCTTCCACAGTGTATAATTGTTTATAATTGTGCAAAATTAGGCTCCCTCTTGGGCATTTCAATGTGATGTACAATTGTCGCAAAAAACGCAGTACACCCATGGGCAATAATGTGCCAAAATAACACTATGTCCCTTCATTTAGATGCCTTAAGTATATCTGACCAGTTATCTTCCTGCCATCTAGACCTCTTTCTGACCCTACATATTGCCAAGAAGTTCACTTCTAGAGTTCTAACTGCACATATTACCCTATAGGAACATTGTCTCTCCTCCAGAGCCGCTGTGTGTTCAGAGTTCTAACATTGTCTCTCCTCCAGAGCCACTGTGTGTTCAGAATTTTATTCGAAACGCTTTTTAAATAAAGAAGGAGTAGGATTAGTGTTCATGATATTATCTACTTCTGTACACCATTCATAGCCGAGAAAATAAGCACCATGGGCCCGATACCTAAAACTCCATTACTAAAAATCAGAAATGTACTCATGTAGGCTCAAACATACCATTTGACTAAATGTCATACTATTATAGAATTGGAAAAAGTCCATGAGTACTCCTGGGAACTTACAGTTGCCCCAGATTCCCAGGAGTTCTCACATCAATATCCATTTAGGTACCCACTAAAGTACAAGTTCACTATTTATTGAACGTTTGCACTTTAAATGATTGTTTGTTTCTCCAATAGAAAATATTTTCCGGTCTGAGATAACATCCCCTCTAAACTAACATTAATTTTTGGGATATTCTCTCCCCATTTACACCATGCAAACAGATTCCCTTCTGCCCTTCAGAGGAGTGAGTCAGTCTATCTATCTATCTATCTATCTATCTATCTATCTATCTATCTATCTATCTATCTATCTATCTATCTATCTATCTATCTATCTATCTATCTATCTATCTATCTATCTATCTATCTATCTATCTATCTATCTATCTATCTATCCGTTTTAAAATTTGCAGGTGGATCCTGTATGCAATGTAAAACTTTGAGCCTCTACAATCAGATTTTCAAACACAGTAATTATGATTATGTGATTTTGGAATGGGTTTATTTGTGCCTTGATAGTGTTTCCGCACATAAATAGGTGTTTAAAGAGAAGACTGGAAGGATGGCTGCAAAAGGAAATGTAGAAACACTAATGAAGGAATACTGAAAGCAATGGATGAATGACTGTCATTATTCATAAAGTCATGGGACTGATGTGTTAAGCCATCAGTGTATTCATGAATGTTAAGTGTTCCAAAGAGACGGAAGGAGGGTGGGAGCACACTGCCTCACATCCCAGAACTCAATGTGCCCCAATGCTTTTTTTTTTAATTTTTCAAAAACCTTTACTGACAAAAGTGAATAGACAGGTTACATTCTTGCATTGAACCAAAGCACCATATACACAGATAAAATTGTTGAAAACAGTGTGGATTGATAGCAGATTACGACAGAGAGCAGTAGCATGGCAGGGTATATCTTGGCCTCAATTGGACGGTGACGGCAAGTGACAGGAGGCCCACAATCTATACGAGAGAGGACGGGTCCAACTGAGAAGGAGAAAGGGGCAGGGGAAAGGTGGATTACTGCCCTTCACTGGTGACCACCGTGGGCGACACGCCGACGGGGAGCGCGGGAGTGACAGCTGGGCCTGGGGAGTTGCGGGTCAGGAGGTATGGCACTAGGGGGCCCCAAATATTGAGTGCGCGGGATCTAGCTGGCATGATGTCCCAGAATTTAGACAATATGGTCTAGCAACACGATGCATCCTCAAGCCATTGGGCGAACTTGGGAGCAGGTTTGCGACCCCAGCACATGGAAACCCTACGCCGTGCGAGTACAAGCAGCATGGCAATCAGGCGTCGGGAGGCTTCCGGGCAGAATTCAACAAAGCCTAAGAGGTCACTCCCAGTTTAAACGTGAACAGCCCAAGCAGCATGACGCGCTGAGCTCCTCTCCCAAGACTTTCCAAATAGGAGTGACTTTAACTAAACTTATTGGCAGCAAATCATTAAGCGCAATTTATACAGCTGACCCTGCCTTTCAAGTTTACACAGAAGGGAAATTCTCACGCTCGTACCTTCAGCGAATTAATCTGGGTGAACTCGTCTACCCTCAGCTGTTTTCTGAAGCCCTCAATTGCTCTTCCTTGTGCTACGAATAATTGCATCAATTCAGCTTGCTCACCCGCTATATGTCCTGATGATGATCTCGAACAGTTGAGATCGAAACGCCGTTGACCCTTTACAACAAAACTCTTCCTATTCTATAAAGTTGCTTGAGGAGTTTTACACTATTGTTGTCAATGCGATGCCGTTATTTTAAACTTCACCATCACTCTGCACGTCACGCCTCTTTTACTTATTGTGTGAGCACATGTATTCTATTGTTGTGGAAATAAATGTTTCACATGAACTGACTTATGTCCCTATGTACATTATTAATTTTTTTGCTCCTTTAAAATAATTAATCTTCAACTCTCTAACCATAAGTGCTCTCCTTAGGATCACTTTATTATTGGACCTTTTGGCCACACCCGAACCATTGTTTTTTTACCGCATATTTCACCCCAGGTTCACGAATTGGGGTACCCTTGTTTTTCTTAAAACCGGGACCGTATAATGCGGCAATCGTCAGGGGTTGGGCATGAAGGGCGCTGTGGAGGATAACTAAATGCCCGGCGGGGTCTCTTATTACCTGGAAAGTGTGCCATGGGAGTCCCCTGAGAATTAGGATAGATACCACCCGGGAGTAGTTAGAGTAGAACGAGGAGTGAATTTGTCCCCAGTGTCGGGAGCAAAGTCTGGCAGCAGATGCTGGAAGCAGGTGGGTTTCCTGTAGCAGACAGATGTCCACTTTGTGTCGAATGAGATGTGCATGGACCAGTCGAGCCGCGGATGTTCCACGTCCAGAAGTTAGTGTCTGTCATGCTGTCTCAGTGTGGAGTGTTGTGAGGGTGGCCTGTGTCCATGAGCAGGTGCATATGGCAGTGCCGACCAAATGAGGACAAGGTAAATAGGGCAAAAACCAAGGGGGTGCATGAGGACAGTCAAGAGCCTGCCCGGATGGAGATCTGGGCTGCAGGGGGGAACAACTAGCCCCAAATGCGAAAGTGGAGTTGTCTTGAGGTGCCGTGCCCAGGTGCGAGAGAGTGGAAGCGTGCGTAATGCAACGTGGCATGGCAGAACATGGCAGATGAGGAGCAGCAGGGTAGGGCAAGCGATAGGACAATGACATAACCAATATTAGTGTTAAATACGCTCAATAGGCCCCCCACCCCCAGTCCACACCAACCCCCCAAACATATTGAAATGCATTTTCGTGAATCACAGTAAAAAACAACAGAATGTAAACAGTCAATACCAAGAGCACCTCCGAAGGAGGATGTAAACACCCAAATACCCCCCTCCCGCTGCCCACACCAACCCCCCAAACAGGTTGAGAAACCACCCACGATCACCCCAGGGCACCACAACTTGAAGACGGAACAGTCTCTAGCAAAAGGGAAAATCATCCCGCGGGGGCATGGCAGAACTCGGCATACACCCCTGCCGAAAAAAGCAGGGTGGCCAAGCCAAATGTAGAGGCAGATACCAAAGTAGAGGGTAACCAGAAGAGGATCAGGTGCGCCAGAACACCCAGCATTACAGTGAGGAGTAAGCCTTCATGAAACCAGGGAGCGCAATTGAGACTAAGTTCGACAGTTAAAGAAGCTTCCTTGGGGAGAAGAGCAAACAATCTGAGTCACGAGAGAGGATGGAATCAGTCATTGTCGCTCAGATTGGCTGTCGCAGAGTCCTGGGTATTGACCGGGGTGGAGCGAAGAAAGGTGTCAGGAGTAGAGTGATGGGTGCGATCAAGCTTCTTGGCAAAGTCAAGGGCGTCCTTAGGGTCTGGAAAGATGAGTGTCTTAGCGCCCTGCTGGACTCGCAGTTTGGCAGAATATGCCAGAGAGTAGGGGATCTCATGTTTCTGGAGGATGCGCTTTTCAGGCATGAATTCACGGCGGGCAGCCTATACCACCAGAGTGTAGTCTGGGTAGAATGACAGGGAGTTGCCTTGTGGCAGATTTCACCTTTCTCCCTGGCCGCTCAAAGGATTGCATCGCGATCCCGGAAATTAAGGATCTTGGCAATAATAGGGCGGGCCTGTAGTCCAGGACCTGGGCGAGGGCTTAGGGAGCGGTGGGCTCTCTCCACGATGAAGACCGGAGAGAGCACATCCCCACATAATTTGCGCATTAGTTGTTCAACAAAGTCCTCCATTCGCGAGATGTTGGTGGACTCAGGCACTCCGGTAATGCGGAGGTTGCTCCTGCGGGAGTGCGCTTCCAAATCCTAATTTTTATTTCATATCAGTTCCAGGATTTTGTCCATTTGAAGGAGTTTTTGACGGTACTGGGTGGCAGTGTCTTCAATGTCGGATACCCTCGACTCTACATGCAGCAAGCGGGAGTCATGTGAGTCCACTCGAGATTTGACCACATCCAGGCGAGAGGACAGCTGTTCCAACTGAGTGGCTATACCCAATACCGCGGACTTAACCTCCAACATAATGGACTTGAGGTAATTCTCCCGAGAGGTGGCCATCTCCGCGGAGGTAGCAGAGATGCCCCCATCGGCGACCATGCCATCCTGGCGCGTCTGTCGACGCTGGTCGAAGGCAAGCTTGGGCTGCTTGGGGTCAGCCTTACCCATGGCAGTCGCTGGCGGTGGAAAAAGTGAGACGAGGAAGCCACTCAATGGTGAGGTGGCCCTGTCCGATGTTGTAAAAAGGCTGGCCCAGGATAGGAAGACACGAAGCGGCATGACGATTCCAGGCGAGGTGTTGGGAGTCTGTGAGCGCAGCCGGGCCGTACTCCCGCCAAACACCCTCAACGGGAGGCTCCAGTCAGGATTGTTGGGTCAGAATAGGTAAGTAGTCCAGGGGAAGCGCGACTCCGCGCCGGCAGATGAAGTGCTGAAAGAACTCTGTGGTACCGAGCGAGGGGTGATCGCAGCTGCATCTAGGCAGAAAGAGGCCTTCACAGAGGGGGTGCAGCCACAGGGACGGGGCAGCTGTGAAGCGCGGAGGCATGGGGCCTCACACTCGGGGGCAAAAACCACAGGGCCAGAGGGAGATACAGCGGAAGCAACACTGGCGGTCAGAAGTGGGCCCCCACAGTGTGGTGCATACGCCCCCAACCCAGCCGTGACGGCCCCCGCAGCAAGAGCACTTACCCCTGGGGGCAGGAAGCGAGCTGCTGATGGATCAAGCAGGCACAGATGGGAAGGCAGCGAATGGAGTGTGGCTGAGCCGGCCGATGTACCTGGGCTGATGAATGCTGAGGCCCTCTGCAGTCACTGATGTGGATCAGACGCTAGGCCCTACAAGAGCCCGGCACGGGAACCGATGAGGCACCAGGTGTGGGGAGGCCGGCCAGCCGGGCGCCACAAGAACCAGCGCGTGAGCAGCGCCTGGAGTGGAGAGATGGCCCAGGTGAGCTGGCTGTCAATCAGGGGGTAGGGGTGGACCGCAGAGAGGCCGGATCCGTCATGCAGCAAAGGTCTACTTCAGGGCCGAGCACCTCGGCACCAGCAGACAGGCAGCAGTGGGGGATCACGGGAGGCATGCCACCCAACCCGGCAGACAGGAAGCAATCTCGGCGGGCACCAGGACCCAGGCAGATAGCACCCACACAGAATCACCAGCGATGGGCCAGGCAATGCCACAAGCGCTCCCCCGGTCCCACCGCGATAGCCCCCAGTGACCGCAGCACTCACTGGCAGCACCCAGCAGTGGAGTAAGAGGGGCCTCGGGTGACGCTCCAGGCATGGCGTGTCCCAGCGAGGAAGTGGCAGACAGGCCCAGCGCTGTTGGCAGGAAGACCCGGCCTTGAGGAGCTGGCCCGGGAGTGCATCACAGCGTAGAAGCAGTGTGGGGGGCCAATAAAGGTAACTGGCAATGCCCCAGAACAAGGTGATGGCAGATATTCTGAAGCCAGGCAATTTTGGGGAGTCTATCTGCGGGATTCTGGTGAATGATGAGCTTGGCCGGCAGAGCCCACTCAGAGTGCGGCCATCTTGCAGCCGGCTAAGCCACGCCCCCAATGTGCCCTAATGCTTCATGGTAAATGCAGTGCAGGACAAACAATTACTTCACTAGTAGTCTTCACCTTTGTTGGTGCAGCGTGTGCTGTGTAACTCTAGACATGTGTTTCTGGATGAATTCCTTCCTCAGTAGAGAGCAACAAGTCATTTTGGTGTTGCTGGAAAGGATGTCCAAAGTCTTCTCAGGTCTCTGTATCACTCACTGTGTGCAGGGGCATCAACACAAGCTTGTCAGCTCAGTGGCTCAAGGGAGCCTTTTGAAACACAAGAAGGGTGTGAGCACACTGCCTTACATCCCAGCACTCGATTTGCCTCAGTGTATCATGGTAAATGCAGTGCATGGTAACACTTACTTCAATAGTAGTCTTTAATATTTCACCTTTGTTGGTGCAGCGTGTGATGTGTAACTCTAGATACGTGTTTTTGATTAAATCCTTCAGTAGTAGAGAGCAACAAGTCGTTTTGGGGGTGCTTGTGTCGATGCACCTGCACGCAGGAGTCTTTCCTCTGAAGGTCACCACTTTGATCTTGTCTGGGTTGTACTTCAGGCAGTTGCATCTCACCCAGTTGACCGCTGCGGTCATGCGGTTACAAAGTTGTTTTGTGTTGCGGGGATCTTGTGCATTAGGAATAATATCAGTTCTCTAGTTAACATAACCTCATCAAGGACTCCTAGTGATGTCTCGTTACAGGCTTCATGTTTTCCTTAGTCTATAACTGAAGCAGGAAGTCAGGCAGAGGGTCTGTTGGCCCACATCAGAAGTCAGGCACCAAAGGAAAAACTTAACCAAAAGAAGAGAGGCTGGCTGAGATAGAAAGTGACACTGGAAAATTCACAGACGAGGAAGGAGAAAATGAGAAACATGTGGAAGGAATGACAGCATACAAGAGAAGACACCAAGATTTACTAACCTTTCAAGCAATGCAATGCAGCAAGGAAACTTGCTGCGCTTCATTGCATGAAAAGGGAAGAACAGAAATGCAACATATCTATTAAGACATTGTGCACTTCTGCTCTCTCATAACGCTGGTGCACTTCAGGCAGCCTAGTGCAAACGTGGGCACCCTTGCGCTACGGTGTATGGGTATCTAAGTTACAGGCAGCATATTTTGGCAAGGAATGGATGACTTCCTGCACAAAGGCAATCTTTAGAGGCATATTCCTCTTTGTATGTGCCATGTAGAATGTAGCACACATTGAAAGACGATCCAAGGAGAAATGTAGACTATTTTTCCTCGTTAAGACAGCCTCGGGTAGACAGAACATTTTAGCGCTAACCCATGTTTGCTACCTTTTGCAAATCTGAATTTGCATCAAATTCCAAGGGTGGATGCATGGTAACGCCTATGCTCCAGTAGAGAAACTTCGAGGGACCCTGAGTCAATGAGTAGGAGGGGAAAGGAGTCAGGGAGTAATCAACACCAATAAACAGAAGCACAATCCCCTCACTAGTATAATGTAAATAGGCAATAAGTCCATAGATATAAATGTGTCCACAGTCCGAAACAAATATATTTTTTATAAGAAGATTATTTGTCTTTCATTTTTCATTTATTTTATAAAAACAATAATACAAGTAGTAGAATCAAATTAATTCATTACATATAAAAAGCCAAACATTCTGAATACCATCGGAGTACCATGGATGATAAAGAAAACATAATCAAATGCCCAACATTAAATGTTATACAATACAGTACATGAATCAACTTCATACATATACAAAACACAACAAAGCACAACACAATATACTATATGTAAGGTACAAAAGGTCAGACAAAAAAAGCGCCGACACGCGTTTCGGAGATCCCGAAATATTCTATAAATAGGAACTCCTTCTTCAGGGCACAATTGTCATAGGCATCTAAGTCACGATATCCAGAAAGTTAATTGGAAGTATAATTTATTATTTCAATTTGTCGGGCTTCAGGCACATAAGCACATAATCGGTCTGTGGAACACAACAAAACATTTCTTATTAAAATAATAAGATAATCCAAAACACAACAAGACTAATATAGTTGTGACCACGGATGCAATCCCCAATGGAAAAAGAAGAAAGAAACCATCACCAAAAAATCGTGTGGAATATAAAGTATGATGACAATGAAACATACTGTGTTGAAAAGACAAGAGATGTGAAAAGTGTAAGGAAGAAAAGATATAGTAACCATAAACAAAAAATAATGCTTGAAAAAGTATCCTACTTAGGGGGAGAGAGATATCTCCACAGGCGTGAAGCAGCAAGAGTTTTTAGTGACCAAGAGAATATAACTTGAAGACATTACATACTTCGGAGGAGAGGAATATCTCCACAGGACTAGTGCTTGGTAGGTGTAAGCAAGGTTTAAACACCTGGTACATCAAGGGGAGACTGGAGGTTCAAACCAATAGGTACCTAATCAACTAGAATTAGAAGATACATGAAAGTAATAAATGTACATGTTAAATAATAGAGCAATACAGAGTATTACCAAGTCTGCAATGAGTACCTATGATCTCGCAAATAGAAAAGTCGACTACCTAGCTGCCAGTTCAAGCTAGCCACGAGTAGTTAAATTAGGGGTAGTAATACACTAATAATACAGTCACATGAAAAAGGGAATCATAATTCTATCCTAAATGAACAAAGGCCTCGTATAAAACGTGTCCTGATTACTTAGAGTTGTCCAGATTACTTAAGGAGCTAAGTGGGAACTCACCAGACACAGAAAAAACGTTCCAGACGATAAGGCATAAGATGTTAAACCGTATAAAGGTTAAGACTAACGATCAGGAATGAAAACGATGCAAAGTCCATCGGGCATCACGGTTGGAACTAAAAACAGACCTGCCCGGAAAAACAAAGGACAGGAATATCCTTGTAAATAGTTAGAAGATGAAGCCTAGATAGATACCAAAACCATCCGAACAAAGTCTGAGATCTTACCGGATGGGTCGCCATATCAGAATCGTGAAAACGGGAGTCTTAAAGCCAGTAACGAGGGGTCCCTACTACACCAGGAAGAACTCCAAGGTAAGTAATGAGCCGGTCAAAAGGTGCAGGAGGATAGTAACACATTCAAAGAGGCGCCAGGACAGCACTTACTACTCTGAAATAAAACCACAACAAAGGGAACGTTAATTAAAGAACCTAACGGCAATACGGGACCAACATAGGCCAAGAATATAGAAAGCTTTACCGCATGCGTCCTCGGTCTGGCGTGCACGGCTGCGTCCCTCGGCTTTATCTTCTAAAGTAAGTACAAAGTACCACAAAGGGTCGCCATTAATTACGAAGTACGATAAGGAGGGAGCACTGTTGAAATACCCGGCATCAGGAAATCATGTGATCCGTACAAGAGATGGAAAGTGGATCGAGATGGTACTCCGCAGCGGTAGAATGCTTTGGAAAAAATCGGCCATATTGTAATGGCAAAGAGGTGAGATAAAAATACCAACGGGCAACTCCAAATTAGAAATACTCAATATAGTAGTCCAATAAAGTGAGCCTTAAATTGGGGGAAAAAAGTGTGATAGAATGGACATAACATTCCAATCTGGTAAACTTTAAAGAAAATATATAGGCTGACATAAGTTATAGTTCAGATAATAACATTCTTCCAGGAATGTGCTGCAAAAGATAGGCCATATAAAAATGACAAGGAGGTGGGAAAAAAATACTAAAGGGCAACTCCAAATAAGAGATAGTCAAAATAGTAGTCCAATAGAGTAAACCTTCAATGGGGACACGATATAATAGAGTGGATGTAACAGTCCAAACAGGTAGTCCTTGAAGAAGATACAAAGGCTGACAAAAGTTATAGTTCAGATAATAGCGTTCTCCCAGGGGAGAGACTTGTTTAATCCCTTAGCGAATGTATCTAAAGTATAAATCCAGAATACCTCTCTTTTGCGCCTCAAACAGTCAGTATTCCCATCTTTGGGAGGAAGAATGCGTTCCAGAATGGTCCACCGCAAATCACCTACTGTGTGTCCACATTCCAACCAATGGGCAACCATCGGGGCTCCAATGCGATGATTAGATATGGCCGACTTGTGTTCACTAAACCTCACCCTGAACTCCCTACCAGTTTCGCCCACATATCCTTTGTGGCAGGGGCACAGGGTGAGATAAATCACATTGCTGGTACGGCAATTACTCATTGACTTCATAGTGAAAGTGCGTTTGCCCCAGGTAAGGACATGACCTATAATGGCAAAATCACACGCATGGCAGTGGCCACATTTGTGTGTTCCCATAACAGGAGTGCTTCCAACTATGGATTTCTGAACAAATCTGTCTTTTGAGGGCTCTCTTGTTTTAACCAAGACGTTTCGCAGATTTTAATTACGGCGAAACGCAAAAATAGGTTTAGGGAGTACGTTTTTTTGCGAATCGGAGTTGAGAATGTATAATAAAATATCTGGACAATTTTCAAACAATCGCACTTCCCAAATGAGAGGGAAAAGGTTGGCAAATTAATGTTGAGTAGACTATTGACTGGGGGTGTGTACAATTCTTGTAATTTAATTTCCCGTAATTATCAAAATGTACTGGAAATTACAAAGAATTACACAAAATTCAAATTAGTTATTTAGTACTATATTTTCACAACATGTTTGATGCAAATACAGAAGTGACGTGAGCAACAGCCACTCACGTTCCCGCTGTTTGTGTTATTCCTGTTCTCTTTCAGTAACATTTTTGCCACAAACAGAGCTTAATTAGCATTATACCGTCTGGCATCTAAGACTATTGACTCTGGGAGAAATCTTTTAGTGTTGCCAGGTGGATTATCCAAATGTTTTGTGTAAGGTAAGTAAGTATCTTTTGTTGAGAAATTTGGTGTTTTGGGGGATTGAGCATGTTCCCCTTTCATTGATCTAGTGCTATCATATAGCAACAATGGTGAAGATTAATGTAGGTAATGGACGGGCCAGCAACAGGGGCATAGTTTGGTAAGTAAGATTGTGGGGGTGTGAGCTACAGATTTTCCGACAATTCACGCTAACATATCATGGTAAATTATATGAAAAGCAGCACATGAGTGGGGCTTAAGGGCCAGTGGAAAGGGAAGGGAATGCAGATTATGAGAGGTGCTTAAAATATATTTTGTAAAATAACTGTTTTAAGACCTTCAAAACAGAGAAGAGAGTGCATGTTTGTGTATTTTGGATGAGTGAGTATTTAGAAATCGCAGATGAAATCAGGAAGACACCTTATCATACGTGACTAAAAGCCCCTGTACCCATCTATTTATTAAACAATACATTTATTAGTGGATGTAACACCCCAGACACCTCACAAGCTACGCCCCTGGAAAGCAAGGAGCACCCAGAGACTAACAACCTGATTTAGCTTTTGGCGGACACGGTACTCCATGTCAAACATAGTTTCTTATTTGCAAAACCAATGGCCTGCCTACCTTATTTAGGGTTGAGAGGACTGCCAGATTTCTGTCGATAGAACCCTCCAACATCCTGATGAAGTAGCGGCCATTGGAGGAAGGGCATTACACAGCCTGCCCGATTTAGGGTGGATGGTGTGATGTCCTTTTTTCTGTCTGTCACTACCAAGTAAAACATGGTGTTGAGGGACAGAAAAAAATGAACAATGACTTCATATCCGGGGAAAAAGTTCCTGAGTGTGGGAGCTCTTAGTTATTTTTTTTCAATAATCACATCCCACTTTGGAAGTTTGTGTTCGAACAACAAAATCTTAAGTAAAGATTCTTGAACAGTGGACTGTTTTTCCTGTTTCCTGCTCTTCCTCCTCTCCTGCCGTGGCCACACCTTGCATCAGCTCCACTCTTAGATTGTTCTTGGGAACCATGGGAGCTTGAGTCTCCGGTCACAGCCTCACAGCACACGGTGCCACATCAGCTCTGCACCCGGATCGCTCCCGGTGGTCGCAGGAGCCTGAGTCTGAGTCTGTGCTAGATCAAGCTGCCTGCTGCTGAAATCCAACGAGCGTGGTGAGTCGACCGCTGCCTCCGCCCAGTACCAGCACTGGACTGGATGTGGAGGCCGATTTATGAGGGAGGCAGCAGCGGTTTACAGGGAAAATCCTGCAGCAATGTGACAGGCTACTGTTGCGGCCACTGCTTAACCAAGTAAGCCCAAGCACCTCATTTAATTTTTGTGACTCCGACTTCCCTCATCTCCCCCCCATAGCGAGCCTCGTGCCAGGCCACTCATCTTGCCTCATCTCGCCCAGCACAGACAGAGCCTTTTTCTGACAAAAGGCAGCGGCAAGGACAGGAAGGGTAGGATTGCCAACTGCATCAACCGCCACCGCCCGGAGGACCCACTCAGCGCTCGGAAGTAAAGAGAGGCGAGGAAGCAAGCAGCGGGGCGTTAGCAGGCACAGGGAGGTCACACCCAACCCCCAAAGTGTGTGTGAGCCCCATCATTAATGGACGCCGCTAAGCTTGGTCTGGGTGCATCTTGCTGGAGGTCTGACTAGCCTGCTCCACCTCACCTCGCCTAGCCAACCCAAGCTCCCACTGACTAAGCATTGACCAGGCAGAACAAAACATGCTTCAGTCAATACCTAGCAAAAGACTTTGTGCACCTAGGTGGGACCTACAAACCCACAAGTCTTCAAACCTGCAACCTTCAATACCGGGCTAGCGATAGCTAGAGAAGACACCCCTCCCTGTGCGTCTTTGGAGCACCCCAGCTTGGGAACACAAAAAAAGGAATAAAGGGGGAGAGGGGTAGCTCCTTCCCCACAAAGCAGGGGGTTCGTGAAGATTAATCTCACATATATGTACACAGATGGTATAACGGAGTGGGGGGAAGAAAGCGTAAAACCTCGAAGCACTACTGTGTTCAGATGAGAACAAATGGGTCGTCTATGCAAGGTCTTGTTCCGGAGGGAGCAACAGTGGTTCTTTCGAATAGTGAGTCACAAGAAGGGACTTAATGATGATATTCCTTGGTTCTCATTATAAGTGAACAACAACAGACATGTCATACTAATCTGTATTTGTTGGGTCAGAAATATAGACAGTAATATGGGTTATATAATGACCTGATAAATTACACTGAGACCGTTGTTTAATCCACCAAAACAATATCTTGGAGAGTAAGTATCTATTGTCTTTCAATAGAAACTTGAGTGTATGAAGACTACTAGAAGGGGCATATTTTATAAACCTGATCTGTTGGGACACGTGATAAGAAGGGCTGATTTATCCGTTTACCCTTTTTAGCAAATGCACGTAATTATTTATATGGCCACAGTTGAATAGCAGAATGAGATATATTTTGAGCTGTAGCCTGTCAAGTACCAAAAAAAGTCAATACTAACCAGGCAGCTGGTTTAATAGCATAAATGATGTACTGAATTGGAAGTAGCCTTGAAAGTAACTTGAAAAGAAACATCATTATTCACCTGGTGGCAGGCTTAATAGTAGACAGCATTTACAACTTGGCCAGTAGCCATGCAGATAGCAGAGGAACTTCATTATTTATCCAACTGCTGTCTAAACAAATTACATTTTATTTTATTATGCTTTATGCACATTTCAACAGATACTTACACAAAGTAGAACTGCAAACAAGGGGTGAACACAATTGACTTTCACTTCTTTATGAAAGTTAGGGGCCTGGCCTAACTAATATTTTATTTCATTCCGAAAAAGTGGTCACAAATTTTGCATATTTTGGGGGGGGGGGGATGGAATAGTATTTTGCAAATTGACCCATGGGTGTTTAGTTTGTTCACAAAATGCTGAATCTAAGGGGGTTGCCGAAAAAAATGCCTAATTACTGTGATTGACTTGTAATTTTAGGGGTGGTGGTTTGCAAGGGACAGCACACCACCATCTCTAGGAATGCATTCCAAAATGGAAACCTTTTTTTTCAAAGCAGCCCATACTCCTTAAAGGAACCAGCACTGGTTAAGAAAATTAAAAGCTTTAGGTTTTGAAAATTCTCTCCCCCCTGAGGCTGCCAAAATGATTTCCAAACGGAAAGGGGTACTAGGACGACCCTTTCCCCTTTGCAAATTTGTTACCAACCCAGTGTGGGGATCGTTAGTTCATCACTGCATTGCGACAGCAATTACTGTCACAAACTATTATTAATTTCCTTTCTGAATTGGAAAAGAAAGCGAGGAAATCACTTTCATGAACCCTCCTATTTGCAATTTGGAAACAATCAGAAAAGTACCTGTATGAGTTGAAAGAAGGTTCCAACCCATACGTAGGGTTTTATAAATAATGATTTTTTTCTGTACATGTGATCTTGCTACATAGGGCCCTTAATGATAAAATTGGCTTAGATGCAGACACTAACTGTTAGTTCTAAAGGTCCCAAATGTGTGAATGTTTACAAGTTACTTTGACAGATATGGCACAGAATGCCACTCCATTACACCGTGGGCCAAAACATAGTGACTTGGGAGGCCAGTTATCGGGCAGTCTCATGTTCTACAAATGCTTCTATTCCTTTACTTTAACTTGCAGAGGTGACCGATGATCAAGATGATTAGAACCTGTGCAAGACTAGTTAAAGCTGTTTTCTCTTCTAAAGCTTTGTACTTGCTGTTACTCACAAAGCCATGGGAATGTACCGGGCCAGATTTAGGATTACCAAAATACGTCATGTTATCAAAACACCTCTTTTTGTACAGCAGCACTGCATACTTTAATTATTAATTCTGGTTCCATTCAATTAAACAAATTAGACTGAAACACCTGATATCAATGATTCGGAAAAGCAAAAACCAGACCTGGAAATGCTGCATCCCAGTGACATAGAGCCATCTAATATTGAGTGTGATTTTATCAAAATAGAAACAATTTCATCAGGCCCCTTATGATGTGACCAGCACAATATCATTGAGAGGCTTCATTCCAATCTCATGACAGAAGAAATTAAAACTATGGGCTTGATTTTGAGTTTTGAGCACGGGAGTTAACTTCATCAGGATGGTGGAAGACAACACCTCAGCCATCCGGTAAATTTAGAGTTATCTTTTGGCCCTGTGGACAACTGTCAATCAATCATTCAGGATTTATAAAGCGCAGCTAATCACCTGATAGGGTATCAAGGCACTTGGAAGTCCTGGAGGCTTTTTAGAACTGCTAGGTCTTGAAGGACATTTGGTATTCCGGAAGTAAGGTGATGGTCTGAAGATGCGTGGAGAGGCTGCTCCAAGTCTGTGCTGTGATATGGGGGAAGAAGCGTCCTCCACTTCTGCTTTGGTAGATGCACAGAGTATGGGCAAGTGAAAGGGAGGTAGAGCATACTCTTCTCGATGGTTGGTGGAAGTTCAGGCAGTGGTTAATATATGTGGGCCCTTGGTTGTGTAGAGCCTTGTCTGCATGGGTAAGCAGGTTGAATTGGCATCTCTTCTGTACGGCGAGCCAGTGGAGTTGCCTGAGGTGGGGTGTGATGTGGGTTTGTCAGGGAAGGCAGAGGATGAATCTGGCTGCGACGTTCTATATGTTCTGATTTCTCTGTAGGAGGTATTGGGAAATTCCTACATATAGGTTATTGCTGTAGTCCAGTTGGCTAATGATGAGGGCTTGTGTCATTGTGCATCTTGTGTGTAGGGTTAGCCACTTGAAGATCTTATATAGCATGCACAAAGTGAGAAAGCAGGTGGAGGAAGCCCCTTGAGCTGTCATTTCATGGTGAGCTTGTTGTTAATGATGATTCCAAGGTTTCTGGTGTGATCAGAGGGAGTAGGTGTGGGTCCTAGGTCGTATGGCCACCAGTTGTTGCTACTGTTGCCAAACATCAGTACTTCTGTCTTGTCTGTGTTCAGTTGCAGGCAGTTGCTCTTTATCCAGTCGGCGATGTTTGTCATGCATCTGTTGAAGTTGGTTCTGGTAGTGAGGGGGTCGTCGGTTAGTGAGAAGATGAGATGGATGTCGTCTGCATAGGAATTTATGTTGCATATACTCGGCATCATGCCATGTAAAAGGCAACCCACTGGTCCATGTCCTTAGACGTTTGCCATAAAAGGAGTCTTACTACTATGCACTTGCTACATACCCACACATGGAATGTCAGCGTAAAGTTCTGGTGGATCACACAGAGTCCCTCTTTGAACTATCTAAGATAATTGATCTGGAGCCTCCATCTACCCCTCTTCTGCTCACCAGAGCTTTCTTAGGATCCTCAGCTCCCCTTTGCTGACTAAAGTAGCAATTTGTTCCCTTTGGTAGCCATTAACCATTTTCTTGACTTCAGCCATCTGAGTTTCTCAAACCCATTCTGCCATCCTTCATAGACCACACACATTTTCACTCATCCACCTTTAAACTCGTCTGCCATGTTTCAGTTCCTAAGGCCTCAGATCCACGTTGGGAAAACTGCCCCAGCATAAATCAGCATTTTCTATCACTCAGAGGACACAGTGTAAGTGTCCTAGCTTTTTATCCGCCTTCCATGCTCTGATTGTTCAGCACATACTTACCAGTTCTAACTGTGGGCTGAAGACGTAGAGGTTTCTAGGGGTTGGCAGAATAAAAAGAATGAATGAGAACCATTTACAAAAAGGATATCTTAATACATGTGTCCTAGATTCACATAGGTGTCCTCCTGCCCCATTCTTCTTCCTTCTCTTCCAGGTCCTTCTTTCCCTTTAGGTGTTGGTCCTCCTCCTAGTCCTGTTCCAAGCCCTCCTTTTCTGGGTTGTTTTGGTCCTGCTGTTCCTTATCCAGGCCCTAGTCCAGCTAGTTGGCGCCATCCTGGTACTGGTTTCTTGAATCTGGTGCTCCTGGTTGTAGACCTTCATGACGCTGGTCTTCCTGGCTTTGCTCTAGGCTCATCTTTGATTAGCCCTTCCTGGGCCTCCTGATTCTGGTACTACTGATACTCACCCTGATCCTGTGGTCTGCTTGGCCACCTAGCCCTGTTGTCTACGGTCTCCTGGAGCTGGCAGTCCTAGTCTTCCTTGTTTGAGTCATCCCGAATCTCAATACCCTGGTCCTTGTTCTTGTGGTCAAACTGGTAGTGCATCCACTGATTCTGGTCCTCCTTATTGGGTCCTCTTCAGCTGGACCTGGTCTTGTCTCATTGGGCCTCATGGTTCTGGTTGTCGTAGTTCCCCTCATCCTCTCCAGCCTGCTACTAATACCTAATTTCCTAAATATCCTGCTCCACTAGGAATTTCAGGTCCTGGTCCCCTTGGTCTGGCCTCTCTGGACCTCTTAGCCCTGTTCCTTCTAGTCCACCTAATCCTCCCCATCTGGTCCCTGATTCTAATGGCCCTAGTCAACCTGCTCCTGACCTGACTTGTTCTCTGGGTCCTCACCCAACTGTGGAAATATGGATTTTTCTGATCAGTTATGTCCCCTATCTTGGACCCCAACGGTTCCATGTATGAATCACAAGTACATGTATGTTCCCTCCAGTTCCAGTTATGAAGACGCAAACACATGTGCGTCCACCGTCAACATGTCCTCTGTCAGATCCGCCATGAATAGGCCGGATATTCCATTCCTAAGTATGAAAGGCCACCGGCTTTATATGGTTCACTTATGCCATTTTACAGTCCAGGCAAGTAGGCCCTGATTCTGTCATCAAACTCTTCTTGCCTTCTTCCTCTGAAAGCTCCAGTCTGAGCCCGCATCTGTGACTATGAACTTTGTCTCATTCCCTGCGCGGCTCACGAAGCCTGACATCAGCCTGCTGCCTGCCAAAAACTGTATTTCACCTTCGAAATTATCTGCTCCGTTCCCTGCCCGATGCATTCCTGTCTAGTAGTTTAAGTAAACATTCTTCCAGCTACCGAGCAAAGGCTCGGCTTCTCTGTCTTTATGCAAGTAATTCATAGCCCTATTGCTATGGAAGATTTCCGCCCTCGCATCTAGTGTAGACACTTAGACGCTTGTACACGCACTAACAGTCAGTATAGTCAGTATAGAATAAGATTCTACTCGAAGAGACCTCTCTTTTGGATAACATAGTTCTTTAAACATAGGATGTTAGATATGATTTGGGATTAGGTTGACTTGACCCTCCAGACTTCTGTCGCCACATGTAGAGCTAAATGTCAAGTCCCCTTCACCCCCTAGTTGCACGTCAATCACACGTCATGCTGCTGCGCGCGCATTTCTGCCAAGTATTTCTGCTGACATTGCGAAATTCTTTCATGTAACCACCCTCTTATGACATCACATCTGATGACGTTCTTTCATCACTCCCAGTTACGCCTATTTTTGCTACGCACGAATATATTATCCATACTATCAATTGTTACGCCTCTTGTATTTGCTTCACTGTAATGCCTATTGTATAAAAGTAATTGATTGTCAATAACGTATGTACTTCACTTCCTGAACCTTCGTGGTGATGGAACTTGGAGCAACCGATTATAATCGACCATTGGAATAAAGCCCATTCCGAACCTCTAATACCACGGATTCTGCCTCTTATTTACTGAGCTATTTTATTATGTTTCTGTATCAAATTAAGTCCCGGTAATTAAATTATTTACCACATGAATGGCGCCCGAACAGGGACACTTTCTCATCTCACGCGCCGGCGGTGCGTTGCAGGCCCGGTCTCCTGCCACAGCTGGACGGACAATAACGCGTACCAGCAGGATTTCCTGTATCTCCCTCCGGTCAAGCGGGGGCGACTGAGGCTGCGATCAACACCCAGACGAGGCGGTGAGAAGTGCGAAGTATCCCGACCAGAGCCTAGCTGAGAGAGCAAGATCCGAGGTATACAGAGGCCCACCAGTTTCCGAAGTCCTGAGTCGAGTCCAGTTTCCAAAGTGTTCGAGTCGAGTCGAGTCCAGTCCGGTTCAAGTTCAGTTCAGTTTCCGAGGCCTTCCGTTTCCGAGCTACCCGGTGAGTACCATTACTGGGGAGGCGTTCTGACGTGCACATAGGTTGTGCCGGTCAAGACGGGTTTGGGTACACAAATCCGGTCTGCACTGTTTCAGCAGTGTATCTGTACTGTTTAGCAGTATATCTAGTATATCAAGTATATAAATTCAGAATAATTCAGTTAAAGTCGAGTATTATGTGTAGTGATTAAGTTTTCCTTAGATCGTCATCATTATTGTTGCTCAGTTAAATGTTAAATGTTAAATGTTCTAAGTACGTTCTGCATATTGTGGTGTGAATGACTGTTCATTATTGTGTTTACTGTATTAAGTTTGTTCAAAATCAAGTATCAGATCAGTTTTCAATATGCCGCTCTTTTCGAAATTAAGACAGATCACAACAAGAAAAGGGGTACTCGAAGAAGCCGTTCCTATTCCTCCTAGGGACACTCCAGGGTACTTCATGTATCACAAACATGGCTTAGACGCTATATTATTTCTTGATTTATGGGTAGACTACACCAAGGAATTACCAGAAAGTCAGAGGTGGCCCACAGCGGGAACCTGGGATGCAGAGTGCATCATGAAAGTAGAGGAAGAGTTATGGAAAAGGAAAGTCAGACAGTCACAGAAAGACGCCATTGAGTTATGGCGTAAAGAATCTCATAGACGTACAGAAAAGGCACTCCGACAGGAAGAGAAGAATAAAGAGAGTTCAAATAAAGTCCGAGAAAATCTATTAATTGAAGAAGGTACCCGAGTGAAATCAGAACAAGTAGACAGACAAAGAAATGCCCTTATGAATGGTATGTATCCCCTTCTGGCCGAAGGATTACCTAAGGCTACTCCAGAGATACCAAAAGACTTGCCACCCCCATTATTTCCAATAAAGGTACATCCTAAGGGGCATCCTAGAACCGCAGAAGATGTTTTTCTTTCCTCATATTTAGATGACGCAGCTCCCGAGTATGCAAATTCCGCCCCACATAGACCGCCTGCCAGGGAGGTTCAACGCCAAGATCCAGTACCCGTATCTCTACAGCAACAAATCCTGACACAAGTTCCGGCAAGCACATCTGTTTCTACATCTGTTCCTACAGCTACTTCTATAGCTGTGTCCACACCTATAGTTGCTGTATCACGTTCAACGAATCCTTTCACGCCCGATACCCCAGATGGGGCTACGGGAGGTGCTACCAACATTTTTTCTACGCCACCCAGAATAAATAAACTTACCTTTCAAGAGTCAGCACATTCACGTACCCCCAAACTCATAAATGCCCGTACGCTTAAGGAACTTCTTGTAGATTGTAGATATGACCCTGTGCCCGGCAAAGAGGACGAAATGATCATGGCATCATTACGTATCAGACGAGCCGCGGTGTATTTAGGGAAGTTACCAGGAATGACTGCGCATCTAGATAATATATACCATTTTGTCCAAACAGGGCGAGATTCTGAATGTATTAACAGAGCTATGGAATACCAGAAAGTGGAGATACAGGGGGAACTGTTACGTTTCCTCATAAATTGTGTGATCAGAAATCAAGACCGACCGGGGGTAGACCCGGAAGCAATGCAAATTCTTACTAGATGGAGCCAGAATATATCAGAAGGGAGACATGATAAGCAAAATTGTATAATAGCCATGTGCCGAAAGATCCGTAAAGAAATAGAACGTTTACATGAAGAAAGATTAGCGGTAGACCAGTTCGAACAAAGCGAGGAGGAAGGATCAGGACTGCCCACAGGACAGTCAGACACTATAGCCTATGTAGGTAGAGGAAGATCTTGTAATAGTACTAGATGTCTTATTGACCCGATACGTCCGATATGTCCAGAAAATAACAGGAATTTCCAAACACCAATAATAAATATAAGGTCTAACGAGCATTCATTCCAAGCAGCTGACAAATTACTCCGAGAACGAAGGGGTTATCATTTTCTCGATTCTATGGATGAACAAGAATTAGCCAGGTCAGCCGTCCATTGGGTTGCCAGTCCCGGAAAGTATGGTGATGATACAGTAGCACACACATTTTTGAATCTCACCCCAGATGAACAGCGTTTAGCTGGGATTTATATGATTCAACAACTCCTTATATTATATCAGAGTCAGCATTCGGATCCTGGTCCCTTACCTGATATATTGACTGAATTACTCATGAATAGATGGAGAGGTTCAGGTACTAAATTAATTAAAGAAATACTAGAATCAAGAAAACAGTACATTCTTTTTGTATGCCCAGAACATGTCTCATTGCCCATCAAGGAAAGAACCACGTATTACATGGACAGACAGAATCCCTTACGAGAAGTACACCCAATAAAGGGCGAGGACAATGAGTTTAAACGCGTATTCGTATATACGCCCATATCGAAAATAGAATTGTTAGAAATGAAGAAAGTGGTACCCAGTCATGACAAAGACCCAGCAGGTTTTCACCGAGAAATTAAAGACATGTTACTCATGGGAGAGTATACCTATCCCGACATTATGACAATATTAAAGGTATTAATGCCTGCTGGCATTTATGAAAAACTCAGGGAAAAAGAGTGGGAGGTAGGAGACCAAAAGATAGAATGGTCAGCATTAGAAGCAGAAGAAAAGGCCCGAACTGCAGGAGCAGGGCTCGGGGATAAAACTAAAGCACTACCAGGTTTACTAGTACAGGTACTGCCACGTTTATTAACTACGAAAAAGGAAGATTGGGGTACAATTTCAGCCTGTAAACAGAAGCAAGATGAAGACACTAGTGATTTCTATGCCAGATTTGAAAAATGTTTTGGTATAAATAGTGGCATAAAAGCAAGTAGCGAATCATACCCACATCTGTTTGTGACAAAATTAGTAGAAAATTCCTTGCCTCAAGTGAAGAATAGAGTATTAAAATTCGAGAGTACCTGGCAAGGTAACACTCCATCACAAATGTTACAAATGTTACAGTACCATCACAATAGAATTAGAGAGGAACAAGAACATGAACAAAGACGCATGAAAGACACGAAAATGAAAATGCTAGTCTCCCAGACAGTTCCAGCTGAAGGACATAAAAAGGGTACGACACATTCCAGTGATTCAACAGGACCTGTAAAAGGGACATGCAATTATTGTAAAAAGCCAGGTTATTACGTACACGATTGTCCAGTTTTGAAACATAATATCGCCATAGGTAATACAAAAGAAAGACCACGGCCACCTAGACAGGATCAGAATGAACAAGGAGCCCCGCAGCATGCGCAGTCCATGCCAGTTCCACCACAGTCTATACAGTTTGTGCCAGCTGCACCAGCGCTGCCCGTTGCTGCCACACAAACCACGACACGACAACTGTACCAGACCGCACAGTATGACTATCCTGATTATCAGCGATACGCATGAACCAGCCTAGAGAGGGAAGTTGACTTACCCCTTATCGAGGTCCCTGTAGACCAAGAAGGACCTTATGTACATAGTGAATTATTAGGCCAAGACAGAACATTTTTACTCGATACAGGGGCAAGTCGAACAACCATAAAACGTAGTGAAGTTCCAGGGGCACCCCTCTCAGGCTCACAGAATATTTCCCTTGGTTTTTCAGGAAAACCTATTGTTAATGAAGTGTCACAACCTCTTCCACTTACGATAGGACCTTTGACCCGAACTACAGATTTATTGCTTACTAAATCATGTCCAGAAAACTTGTTAGGAATAAAAACACTGAAAGCACTAGGAGCTATAATATGTTGTTCTCCGGAAGGAGTAAGATTGTTTTTACGTGATTTTAAAGGTCACTATGTGTCTAGAGACATGGATCCCCGACTGCAGACTTTACCTACACATCTATGGGCACAAGGCCCTACTGATGTTGGTTGCATGAATATTACACCATATCGAGTCACACTAAAGGCAGGAGTGGTACTACCACGAATGCGACAATACAAGTTACCACCAGATGCTGTAGTGGCTTTACTGCAAATCATTGACGAACTCATTGCCCAAGGAGTGGTTGTGGAAACAGACTCCAATGTATGTAATTCCCCGATAATTCCGATTCTTAAACGAACAGATCCGAAGGCCCCGCCAGTATATCGATTGGTTATTGATCTGCGCGAATTAAACAAATGCATAGTGCCACAATTCCCTGTGGTCCCAGATATCTCATCATTACTGACAGCTATTGATTCCGAAGCAACATTCTTTACTGTAATTGATCTCAAAAATGCCTTTTTCAGCGTCCCAATAGATCCGGAAAGCCAATATTTGTTCGGATTTAGTTTAAATGGACGTAGTTTTAAATTCTCACGCGCACCTCAAGGATTTACGGAAAGCCCCAGCATCTATAGCCAAGCACTGAAACGAGAACTCAACAGTATCCACATGCCAGTTAACACTGCCTTGCTTCAATATGTCGATGATCTGCTGATCACCGCGAGAAGCGAACCCGAATGTGAGAAAGCATCACTGACAGTTTTACGATTTCTAGCCGAAAAGGGGCACAAGGTGTCCCCTTCTAAGCTGCAATTCTGTGTCCAGCGAGTTGTTTATCTTGGACACTCGCTGTCCAAGGAGGGAAGGCAGCTTACACCCGACCGCATTCAGTTAATAGCTAACATGCCAATACCCAAGACACAAAAGGAGGTACGGGCTTTCATAGGCCTCACTTCATATTGTAGGCAGTGGATCCCTCAGTATGCATTTCTAGCAAAACCACTCATTCAATTGACAACACAGGAGGCAGCCACATCGACTGTTCTCCCTTGGACTCAGGAACATACACAAGCTTTTGAAAGCCTAAAGAAAGCTTTATGTCAAGCACCTGTTTTAGCAACGCCATGTTACAGTAAACAGTTTACACTCTTTGTTACAGAACGCGAAGGTACTGCCTTGTCAGTACTCACACAGGAACAAGCAGGATCACATAAACCATGTGCTTATTTTTCTAGTACATTAGATCCCGTAGCTCAGGCTTTGCCTGCGTGTCTGAAATCAGTGGCAGCAACAGCTTTAGCAATCAGACAAAGCGATGCCATAGTGTTAGGACATCCATTGACAGTTCAAGTACCACATGCAGTAGAGGTTCTTGTGAATAGAACACAAACACAACACTTGACTATAGCGCGACTTACAGGGTACGAGTTAACATTGTTTCAGCCACATATAGAAATCAGACGTTGTAACACATTGAATCCTGCCACACTTTTACCTGTGATCGGAACAGACCCACTAGCCCATGACTGTATTGAAGTTATTACAATCACGACGAAACCCAGATAAGACTTGACGGATGTCCCATTGTCAGACCCAGACCTGACGTTGTATGTAGATGGTTCATGTATGAGAACAAGTACAGGAGAGTTAGTGGCTGCTTACGCAGTCACAACAGATACTGAAATCATTGAAACAAATTGCATAAATACCTTGTCAGCTCAAGCCGCAGAGCTCATCGCTCTGACACAAGCCTGTATTCAAGCCACAAATAAAAAAGTCAACATATACACTGATTCACGTTATGCATTCGGAGTTGTACATGACTTCGGCGTGCTGTGGCGAGAGAGAGGTTATTTAACTTCCCACGGTGCCCACATTCAGCACGGACCCCTCATTCATGCCTTATTAGATGCGATACATCTACCCACTGCAATATCAATCATGAAATGTAAAGCTCATACGAAAGTTACTGATATCATTTCTCAAGGCAATGATCTAGCTGACAGAACAGCTAAACAGACTGCTCAAACTCAAATATCCGACATGACAAAGGCAATAGTCCCGACGCCAACACATTGTATGACGGTTAAAGATCCTACTCTTGACGTAATTGACATACAGACACATGCTACACCAGACGAAATAAAGAAATGGACTGAATTAGGAGGGATCCAAACGGATCAAGGATGGATGATGAAGGAAAAATCTGTGTGGTTCCTTCCTGATTCAATGGTCCAGGTTATAATTAACACTGTACATAGTCCCGCACATCTAGGAGAAAAAGCTATGCTTGATAGCATTCAACACATTTGGTTCAATAAACATTTACGAGCAGCAGCCAAACAAAAAGTTCGTACCTGTATGATCTGTTGCCAGTTCAACCCAGGAAAAAGCGTTCCCGTAGAACAGGGTGGATTTCAGCCTCCTGATCACCCTTTTGAAGTCCTCCAGATGGATTATATCCAGATGGAACGATGTAGAGGATTCAAATATGTTCTCGTAGTTGTTTGTGCTCTTTCCCGTTGGACGGAGGCATACCCGGTTTCAGATTACACTGCCCCGACTACTGCCAAACAGTTGGTTCGAGAATTCTTCCCACGATACGGTTTACCACGTGTTGTTCACTCAGATAACGGCCAGCCGTTCTCATCCGAATTAATGAAACACGTTTCACTTTTGTTAGGCTATCAGTGGAAATTCCACTGTGTCCGACACCCCGAGGCAGCAGGTCTCGTAGAAAGACATAATCAGACTCTGAAAATTAGATTGTCCAAAATATGCAGAGAGAAAGGTGTCGACTGGGTAGTAGCATTACCAGTTGCACTCTTTTACACGAGAATGGTAGCACACTCTCGAACAGGGCTATCCCCGTATGAGGTGATCTTCGGCAGACCACCAAATATGTGGGGGACGCCCATACCACGAAAAATAACTGATATTAACTGTAATATGCTGACAGATTACTTGGCTTCCTTAATGTCTGCACTACAATCTTGTCGTTCACAGGTAGCTGCAGCTTTTCCTGACAACACTGAGGTGAAGCCCCATGACGTAGTCCCGGGGGACCTGGTCCTGGTGAGGAACTTTGATCGAAAGACTCAGCTGGATCCTAGGTGGAAGTCGCCTCAGCTGGTTTTGCTCACCACAAGGACAGCCGTGAAGATCGAGGGCAGAAAAGGCTGGATTCATTCAAGTCATATCAAGAAATTTCATGGACTACAATCAGATGTGAATACCACACCTCGTGTGTCTTCACCCATTGACTCAAAACTTCCTTTTGTTGAAAATAATAAATCCGAACTTTATAAACTGAAACTCAGGTCCAATCAGTCAAGCAATTTGATTGTTTAAGTCCTCTCCAAGGTGAAGCGGTTGAATTGTCTCTGACATGTATCCCTTGGACCTGAATAGAAACCACACCTGAAAAATGTTGAAACGACAGGCGTACTGTAAATCACTGCGTAGTCATTGCATAGTGACGTTATTAATTTTGTTTTTCTTAAGTCTTTTAATAATTACTGCAAGTATATTGTTGCACATATATTATCCTATTTCTAGACATGTTTATAATATTACTGCTGAACATTCTTTTAGTGAATTACCTCCGCTTGAGTTGTCTTATAGATTTGCGCTGCGCAATAACACGTTTATCAGTATGTTACATCATTCCCATCAGGTTAGCAATGCTACAAATTGTTGGATATGTGGCCGACTCCCTCCCTATCAGAATTATAAAGGAATTCTACCTCTCTTTCCATACCCGTTCACACACAACGGCTCCTGTGGAGCATGGTTTAGTTTAATTAATTCTCTAGATTCGAATTCTGCAGTTTATCAAGATAACTGGGTATGGGGAAATTTGAACTTAGTTTTGCTTAAAGTCTGCTATCCTAACAAGGAGGGACTTCCCCAGAGAACAGGAACTGATCTAGAAAATGAAGTGTATGGATTAGGTAATTTTACGCTTAATCTTATGATCCTAAATGTCGAATCCGAAGCTACTCCAATTTTGCCCGCTATGTCAATATTTCCAGTAAAGGGTGAACTATGTGTAAGAAAAAATGGTTCCATACATATGGGCCATAGTAGATGCACCACTGTAGTAGAATTTAGTGATCAAGGCAAGTCTACATTTAGAGCTTCCCGCCATTCCTATTTCATATGTGGTCAGACGGCATATGTACGTTTGCCTCTAGATTGGGATGGTACTTGCTACATTGGATTCCTTTTGCCACCTGTTTTCCTAGCTCCTCCTGATTATCACAGAAATACTCATTTAGTATATAATAGAGTAAGGAGAGATCTCCCAATAGTCGATTACACTGAAACAGCATGGGAAAAATACACAGATTTCAATAAAGGTCTCTTTCCCTATATAGGTACCGTTACTAATAGTAAGCTGATACGTAGATTAACTAGAACCCTTGAAGCAGTAGTGAACGAAACTATTTCCGCCTTAGGCAATTTAACAGAAGAGCAGTCTGCTATGCGGATTGTTGTGCTTCAAAATCGTCTTGTCCTTGACGTCATCTTGGCCGATAGGGGCGGAGCTTGTAGGGTCATCGGATCAAGCTGTTGCATTTTCATACCAGAAAATTCGCCATCTGTATATAAAGCCATAACTCGCCTTCATAAGATTGTAAGCCAGATACACCAGAATCCAGGCACCTGGACTTGGTCCGGTTGGTTTTGGAGTGTATTATCTACCTTTGGATGGAAGGTCCTATCTTTCCTAGGTATTGGCCTTCTCATACTATTCAGTTGCTGTCTATGTCTACAATGTGGACCAGCGATCTGTGGTCTGTGTGCCACATCGTGTATTCCACCACCAGGATTTCATTCATCACGGAAGAAGAAAGAAGAACAAATGATGCTATATGAACAGATCAATGGATTGATGAAGATTGATATCTCTTAACGGGCAAGTAGGGGACAAGGAGGGAATGTGGAAATATGGATTTTTCTGATCAGTTATGTCCCCTATCTTGGACCCCAACGGTTCCATGTATGAATCACAAGTACATGTATGTTCCCTCCAGTTCCAGTTATGAAGACGCAAACACATGTGCGTCCACCGTCAACATGTCCTCTGTCAGATCCGCCATGAATAGGCCGGATATTCCATTCCTAAGTATGAAAGGCCACCGGCTTTATATGGTTCACTTATGCCATTTTACAGTCCAGGCAAGTAGGCCCTGATTCTGTCATCAAACTCTTCTTGCCTTCTGCCTCTGAAAGCTCCAGTCTGAGCCCGCATCTGTGACCATGAACTTTGTCTCATTCCCTGCGCGGCTCACGAAGCCTGACATCAGCCTGCTGCCTGCCAAAAACTGTATTTCACCTTCGAAATTATCTGCTCCGTTCCCTGCCCGATGCATTCCTGTCTAGTAGTTTAAGTAAACATTCTTCCAGCTACCGAGCAAAGGCTCGGCTTCTCTGTCTTTATGCAAGTAATTCATAGCCCTATTGCTATGGAAGATTTCCGCCCTCGCATCTAGTGTAGACACTTAGACGCTTGCACACGCACTAACAGTCAGTATAGTCAGTATAGAATAAGATTCTACTCGAAGAGACCTCTCTTTTGGATAACATAGTTCTTTAAACATAGGATGTTAGATATGATTTGGGATTAGGTTGACTTGACCCTCCAGACTTCTGTCGCCACATGTAGAGCTAAATGTCAAGTCCCCTTCACCCCCTAGTTGCACGTCAATCACACGTCATGCTGCTGCGCGCGCATTTCTGCCAAGTATTTCTGCTGACATTGCGAAATTCTTTCATGTAACCACCCTCTTATGACATCACATCTGATGACGTTCTTTCATCACTCCCAGTTACGCCTATTTTTGCTACGCACGAATATATTATCCATACTATCAATTGTTACGCCTCTTGTATTTGCTTCACTGTAATGCCTATTGTATAAAAGTAATTGATTGTCAATAACGTATGTACTTCACTTCCTGAACCTTCGTGGTGATGGAACTTGGAGCAACCGATTATAATCGACCATTGGAATAAAGCCCATTCCGAACCTCTAATACCACGGATTCTGCCTCTTATTTACTGAGCTATTTTATTATGTTTCTGTATCAAATTAAGTCCCGGTAATTAAATTATTTACCACATATCATGAAACTCTTGGCCTTGGTCGTCCTGCTAATTCTCATCCTGACTAACGTGCTTACGTTATCCTGATCCTCCTTTTTCAGGTCATCCTATTCTTAGCCATCCAGCCTGATCATAATGGCTCCCGTCATCCTGGCTTTCCTTGTCCTGGTCCTGTTGGTCCTTGTATGTCAGGTCTGGATACTCATGGGTCTCTATGACTTTGCTTCCTTTTGCAGCTTGGTTATGGTTGCACTGGTCCTTCATGCCTGGTCCTCTTAGCTCTTGGCCTGCGTGCTTTGGTTGCCTGACAATCTCCTCTTGATTCTTCAGGTACTGTTCTCCTAGTCTTCCTCACTCTCAGTCTGGTTTGCCTAGCAATGGTCTTCCTAGTCTTATTCCTCACAATCCGTGTTTTCTTCCTGGTTTTCTGCCCACTGGACTTGATCCCTTTGTTTATGGACCTCTTTGTATGGGTCTTTGTTTGCCTAATCCTATTGGTTCTGGGCACTCCTTGCCATCCTGTTCCTTCCGTTTCTTTCCTGATCCAGTTTACCCTCCTCCATATGACCTCATACTTCTGATACTTCTTAACCTGTTCATATGGTTCTTAGTACATCAGTTCCTGGTCCTGCTGGTCCCTTCAAACCACTTGGTCTCTTGTGTCTTGGCCCCCTAGGCCTTGCCCTCCTAGCCCTTATCTCCCTGGTTTAGATCACCCTTGTCCTCCTGACACTGTGCCTTGTCCTTATGCTCCTTCTAGCACTGGGCCCAATGGTCTTGTTCATTTTGTTCCTAGTTCTCCCTTTTTGGGCCCTTTTGAACCTGACGATTTTGGTTGTGGCCCTCCTGAACATCCAGGCCCAGTCCCCTTAGCCTACCTGGCTTTAGCTGTTGTGGTCCTCCTGATGTTCCTCACCTGGCCCTGCTACTCCCTGGTCTATCTGCTCCACTGGGTACTCTAGGCCTGAGTCATGGTCTCCCTGGCACTTCTAGGCCTGCTGCTGGTCCTCCTATTGCAGATCCTTCTAATCCTGCTTGCTCTGGTCCTGGTCCTCCTGGCTCTTGTCTTCCTGGTATTCTTGGCACTGACCTCCTCATCGTCCTTGCTTAATCCGGCCCCAGGTCTTATTGGCCTCCACTGGTCTTACTGGATCTGGGCCTGATCCTACTGGTCCTGGTCTTCCTGCAGCTTGTCCTCGTGCTTCTAAACAAACTCATCATGGTCTTCCTTGTTTCCGGTCCTCCTTGACCTGGCCATACTGTTGCTCATCTTCCTGGCCATCCTAATCCTAGCCCTGTGGCCTGGACTGTCAGGCTGTGTTTATCTTGGTCATGATGTCCCTGGTCCTGATACTCCTTTTCATCCTCACCCTAGTCCTCCTGGCCCTAGTACTCCTGACACACCTACCATCCTAGTCTTTGTGTCCTTGTTCATCAAGGTCCTTTTTGTCCTATTGTTGTTGTTATCATAAACTTTGCCTATTGGCCATCATGGCCCTTCTTGGTTCCCCTAGTCTTGAATCACCTCTCCGTCAACCTCCTAGTCTTAGTACCGCAGGTCCTGGTCCTTCTTGCTTCTTGTGCCGAGGCACTCTTAGTTTATTTTGTCCTGGTTTGGGTGGTCCTGGTTCTCTTGGATCTGTTCCTTGTCCATTTAATCCTAGTGGTACTATGTCCATTAATCCAGACCCTCTTGATCAAGGCTCTCTTTGTTCAAGTCCTCCTGAGCCAGGTCATTTTGGTCCTGGTCCTCCTGGTCACCACTGTTCAGTCCACTTGGCATTCCGTGTTTAGGTTGGCCTTCTTAGATCTGATCCTTCTCACCCTGATAATTGTAATTGTTGTTTTGCCCTACCTGGTAATCCTAGTCCTGGTCCCCAAGGACCCTCTTCATGACCCTCCTAGCCCTGTTTCTGGTCATGATCACTTTAGTTTACCAAGTCATCTTGCTGTGGTCTTCTATGTGCCCTTGGTACTTCCCCCAGTCTTCCTAGTCCCTGGCCTGCTATCTTAGTATCCTGGACATACTTACCATTGGCCTTCAGGCCCTGATATTTGAAGTCTCTTCAATCTGGTCTTGATCCTCCAGGCCCTTGTCCTACTGCTCCTTTCCTGCATGGTTCTGCAGTAACCTATCCAGTCATGGATTATTCTAGCCTCTCCTAGTTCTGATGTTCCTGGAACCTCCGGATCATGCTGGTCTAAGAACTTCCTGATCCTGTACTTTCTGGTCCTCATCTATCTGGTCGTCATTCCCATGTACTCTAGCCCTAGTACTTTGGATTCTAGGTCTCCTGTGTCACAGGCATGCTTCTGGTCTTGGACCTTTTCATCCTCCTCACCCTTATTTTCATCTGTCAGTCCTCCTGGTCCTGCTACCCTAGTTTATCTAGTCCCCTGCTTTCCTGCTTCTAATACTTTTAATCCTTGTCCCCCAGGCCCATGCAGTCGTGGTCTTAGTTCCTTGATCTGGTCCTCATGTATCGGTTCTTCTGGTGCTGGACCCATCGGCCTTGCTTTCTCCATCCCACCTAGTCCCCCATTCCACTTACCCACTTAAAACACTGCTTAGCATGTTAAAAATCAAAATTCCCATTCCCATTTGTGGTTGACTACAATATCTGTGTGGCTGAATGGCTACTCATGACTTGGGGCCAATAAGCATCTCTGTCTGAAACCAACTCCGCTGGGTGAATAGTATGAAAACGTTTGTTTATTCCTCAGGCAGCTGAGTTCACAGCCAAGATGCATACCTTGCATGTCTCCTGCTTACATGTCTCCATTTTGCAAAAGTCCTGTTACTGTGTCTTAGTTTACCTCCTGCAAGTGTCCCAAAGCACTGTGACCTCAAGCACTAATTGTCTACTGTAAGAATCTCTCCCTGTGTGGCCAAGATACAACCTATCTGTCAGTCTGCATTCCCGTTTTGCTGCTGCTTGCCGACTCCTGCTGTGTTGCCAGGTTTGAAATCTTGAGTAAGCACAACCCCCTCTTAAAAAGAAGCCTAAAGTTAGCACAAGGCCGTCCATAGGCATAGCTACCAAGTTTCAGATTACATGTGTATGACATTACAATGCTTTAAGTGCGTTAATGTGCGACATTCCATACTTTATGTGTGGCACTGTATGAAACCTAATTGCAAATAAAATCATGCAAAAAAACTCTGTAAAATTAAATATCAGAAATGACCCCATATGAAGCATTAGAAGTGCTATTTTTGTTCAAATGTACTTGCACTGACGTACAGATGCTCACTGATGGCATAATGCCATTGAATTTAAAGGTACTTGCATCTGCAGAGAGCAGAGCCACCTGCCATCACCCTTGTAAAATAGTGCAAACTGTCCCAAGGTTTAACCATGACAGCTGTTGATCCTTCCTTGCCCCTCTACACCTGTCCTGGCTGCAGACACTGGTAGCAGCTAAATGCTGAGTGTCAGAGTCTTTCTCAGCGAGTTGACGAATAGCTTTTCACACTTGTGGCACAAAAAGAATGACTACTGCTGAGAGCAGACTGATGCAACACATTGTGTGACAAAAGCTTCCTGTGCAGGAATGACTACTGATTTGCATTAGTCTGACCTTTAATGAGTGGCACTTTGCAGGGCTACTTTAGATTATCTTCCCTGCTGCGGATGCTTATTGTCACGTGACTTCCAGGTAATTTCACTCACCTATTTCAGTTCTGCATGCATTAATGATTATGTCTGGAAGGTTAAGAGCAAATTAAAGGTTTTCAGGCATACTTCGCTGGGCCTTAGTATTTATTTATTACACATAGACTGCAGCACCGCACTGTTCAATCAGCATGGTCTCATGACATTGCTATTCTGTACTACATGATTGTACAGATGTGTATCATATTGTAGAGCATTAATTTCAGTTATGAGCACCATTTCATCTGCACTGGTATACACTGTTACATCAACCAACAGGATAACAATATTATACATTTTGCATTTTGAATGGCCTCTATTGTGTTATTTATGGTAAAAAAAAAAGTGTGTTTGACGCAGCCTATAATGTACAGTATAGGCCTGTTAGAGAAATGAGACCCCCTGAAACGCTGCTTTAAAACTTATGTTAAACCCTGGTTCTGTGGACATAAAGGGTTTGTTCCTTTGCAATATACGTCACAAAATGTCAGCACCACGTTAGGGACATGCAGAACTCGCTCTACACTCAAAAAAGTGAGCCCACCATCAATTTATCTTGAGGAAAATTCAATATCGTCAAAGGACTCAGTAGCGTAACAAAACGTGAGGGGGCCACCTGGAAGATATGCTGAAGGAGCCCCTCACACTCACACCAGTAGGGGCTGAGGGGGCCCCCTCCAGTATGGGTAACCCTGGGGACCCCAGGCACCGCGGGGGCTGTGGGGGCCTTTGTTACACCCCTGAAAGGACTGCTCTTCTCACACTTTTGCAACTCCTCTATTTTGCCTTGAGAAAACCTTTACCAAGACTTGCCTCTGTTCTGCCATTCTAAAATCAAGTTGTTGTATACCAACATCATTTGCAAGCTCCATGGGGACTTGGTACTGGCCACTTCTGACATGCAGCCTCCAAACAGTCACCTGCCTCTTCCTAATTTGAAGGGATTAGCTTGAACTGAAGTTTGCACCATCCTTAAAAGCGTTAGATTTGGCTCAGCTTTTAACACTTGTTCCCCTAATATTTTAGCCCTAATTCCAAAAACAGTGATCCCTGCCATCACAGTTATTTGCATAATCTGTATAGCCAAGGGCAATGGCCTGGTTAGCTGAAAACATGCCTAGGTCATTTACTTACTTACAAAAATCTCAGCTAAGCCTTTAATTCTGGGGAACGGTCATCGACTAGCTCTTCTTTCCGACCTCTCCAAATTCTTAGAAAAATAGCTATTAACAACCAGTTTTCTACAGGAAGAGAAGATTTTACTAGCTTTTTTGCAGTTTGGTTTGAGACACTCCTAGAGGAAAGAAATCTGATCAAGGCCATTCTGCAGCTCTTATATTGTATGACCTATCAGCATCCTTCAACACCATCTCTCACTCTTTGCTTCTGAACAGATTGAGTAAAACAGGCGATTGCAATATTGTGCTTAAGTCATTCTGCTTCCAGATCTCCCACAGAACCCAGAGCATCCATCTACCACTGTTAAGAAACCTCAAAAATCTGTGCACCCAACACCAACAGGGTCCCACAAGGCTCCTCTTTGAAAACTAGTCTCTTAAATGTTTATCTCTTTTCCCTAGCCCAACTCATCTGCTTTTTCAGGCTCATTACCTCATCATACGCTAATAACACACACATTCTCATCTTCATCCCTGATCTTCCAAATCAGGTCTTGTTAAATTTCTGTTCCTAGATGAGGGCAACTGCCTGCTGGATGCAGAGCCACTGCTTCAAGCTCAATGAGGACAAGACAGAAATTCTCTTCTTTTGTCACAAATCCCCAGCTCGGACTCTTATATTGTTGCCCAGCGACCCAGGTCCTCCATCCGCTCTTGTCTCTTCAGTCAAACATCTTGAATGTATCCTGTACAATCAACACTCTTTTGGGAAACAAGTAAAGCAGATGCCCATATCAATGCTGCATTCTTCTTAAAATGCTCAGGAAAATGGTCCTTTCTTTCCCACTTGACATGCGTAACACCATTGTTCATTCTTTAATCACCTCTCTTGTTGACTACGGAAATTCTATGTGCTGGGGATCCCAGACCGCCTTGCCCATCGCCTTCAAGTAATCCAGGACTCAGCTGTTAGGCTGATCCTACAGTTGTCTGCTACTACCCAACGGTTATCCCTTCTTGTGTCTCTCCACTGATTGTCTGTCAAGAAACAGTCTATCTTCAATGTCCTCCACAGAGTTAATACAATCCCTAACATCTCTGGCCTTATTTACCTGAGGCACAAGTTCACTCCTTATCTTCCTTCTAGTCCCATTTGCTGCACCTCTGCCAAGCAATTAATTCTTCCACGCAATTCCAAGTCTTGAGTTGCGGGCCATTCTTTATTCTCTTTAGCCTCCAAACTTCCTCCCTCTTTCAAATCCATTGCCTGCCCTTCAAAGTTCAGGAGAAATCTAAACACTCACCTTTTCCGATAATGTATACTTGCTGATCTTTTTTGCACGTACCTAATGCTTCCTCTTACGTCTTTCCTTTCCTCCCCTACTAAAACGCCAATACACTTTTGGGCATTTGTCACACTTTTTAAATTTACTAACATACAACATAGGGGCCGATTCTGATCTGGGTCGGAAAGCTCTCCAACCGAACCGGATCCGGAGTGTTTTCCGACCGAGCCGGAGTCCTGCAGTCCGACCGAGCGAGTACGATTTGGCCACATGCTGCCAGACTCGGTTCGGTCGGACTCCCATAGAAGTCAATGGCAGCTGGTCGTACGACGCGTACATGGGCTCCCATTGACTGAATTGGTACGTCTCGCACAAGGGTGCCCCCTACAGTGGGTACGCGTCGGTGCCATCCGCACTGTTCATGCCTGTGTTGGGGAGACCCTTGGGTCTCCCCCTGTGTCCAAGTCGTAAGGCTTCGGGTGACAGGGGGTCCGACGCGGACCCCCAAAGGCAACTTCCCAGACGTTTTGCAAGCCGGAAACATTGGCTCGCACCGGTTGTCCGACGCGTGCATCGTACTGGCTCGGTCGTAAATCGCATCAATTGCACGGCACGGTGAATTTCAAGTTGCTCGCATCGTACTTGCTCGCTCGTACAGCTGTACGAGTCGGGCGCAAACACTGGTGGGACCAAGTAGAATGAGATGAGGTAAGTGGATTCTGTGAAGGTGGAGATTACAGAGTATGGAGGGGTGAGAAGGAAGGTGGAAAATGGTTCTAATAGTGGTGATCTTCAAAGACAAGAAAAACAACATAATTGGCAATGAAGCTGGTCAAAATACCAATAGGGTAGGGACAGGTGGGACAAAATGCTTGGAACAACTGATGAGCTTGAGGCTGGCGTCAGAAGAGGAAAGTGATGTAGTGTAGTGGTTCTTAACATTTTGATTTCTGTGGATCCCCACCTAGCCATTTCTGGAATCTGGGGCCCCCCACTGAATTATAATTGGAAAGTAGGAACCCTCACTGAGTCATTACTAGAAGCTGTGGAACAATGCCTAAGCAATAAAAAAAAATTAACCACAAAACAATACAAAAAAGATGTAATGTTTGATTTAATTCACAAATAAATATATATATATTCACTGAAAAAAACATAGGTTTCAGGCACGTTATAGTTAGAAATTAGCATTTAAAAAACCTTTGAAATTCACTGAAAAAAACATCGGTTTCAAGCACGTTATAGTTAGAAATTAGCATTTAAAAAACCTTTGAAATTCACTGAAAAAAACATAGGTTTTAGGGAAAGTTATAGTTAGTTGGATATTTCACTCGTACAAAAACCAGTGAAATTCCCCCGTTATAATTAGTTCAGCTAACTATAACTCACGCCCCCGCAATACACTGCTGATGACGACACATATTACATCACTCATGACATGGTCAGTGACATCACTGATGATATCACTGATGACATCTCAAATGACATCACTGATGACATCGCTGATGACATCATCCAGTGACTGTGTGTTTCTGTAAAGTTGAAATATGTTTAATATATATAGAGAAAGGCGTATTAAAGAATGAGTGGGTGTATAAGTGTCTACCGAGGCACAAGATGACTGCCAAGCCAACACTTCCTCGTTTGGAGTGTTGACAGCCAATTAGCATGAAGCTCGTGATTGGGAAGGTACGCGGATCCTCCGCGGCCATAGATATCACTATCTTTATTTCTTATATTTCTCAAATACTACTGAACGGATTTACACCATTTTTAAAAAGGTTGCCTTCTGAGCCAAGCAGTACCTTTTTGCCAAATTTGGTGTAATTCCGTTCAGCAATTTTTGCTATAACTGTGTCTAAAGTTTCCTATGGGAAATTGATTTTTTTACCTCTATTTTTTTAATTTCTCAGGAACTACTGAACGGATTTACACCATTTAAAAAAAAAGGTCTCTTTCTGAGCCAAGGGCTACCTTTTTACAAAACTTGGTGTAATTCCGTCCTGTTCCCAAATTTCCTATGGGAAATAACATGAAGAAAACGTGTTTTGGAACCCCCCTTTTTTCTTGGCCCCCGCTTGTCAAATCACCCACAAACTTTCAGGATAGGAGCTGACCAGAGTGCCCCACCAGTTTTGAAAATTTAACAAAGATTCGTCATCCGTCGCCAAAGCTATTGTGAAAAGAATGTTATGAATTTCCTATGGATAATAGGTCCTAACTATAACTACCTACTGGCGACTGGCAGTAGGTAATATATATATATATATATATATATATATATATATATATATATATATATATATATATATATATATATACAGAAAAAACCATAGGTTTCAGGGGTGTTATAGTTAGCTGCCCATTTCACTCGTACAAAACCATAGAAATTCCTCCGTTATAGTTAGTTCTGCTAACTATAACTCACGCGCCCGCAATGCACTGCTGATGATGTCACATATTGCATCATTCATTAAATGGTCAGTGACATCACTGATGACATCACTGATGACATTATCCACTGAATGTGGTTTAGTTTGAAATTTAAATATGTATTATATATATACCAATCTGTATTGAAGATTGAGTGGATATATAACTGTCTGGATGGAGGATTTAGTAGCTGTCTGACTGTCTTTTTAAGTGAGTAATTAAAAGTGTCTCACTTAATACATGGATTAGTAACTAAACCATGTGAATGTGTGCAGCACTGTCTCTGTTGTTGTATAACATGCTGCCTCAGTTGGTCACTAACTACATGAGTGTGTATATTAGTTATTGATTAGTTGGGTGAGTATTTGTATGGGACACTGAGTTTGTGTGTGGTTAGATGGGGTGTGTGTAACTCTATGCATAGATGTGTGAATGGTTGATTGACTAGGTATATGGGGTTAAGAGTGCATGTGGAAACAGTTGTTTGGGTGACTGAGTGTATTTGTTTGTGTGTTGGTGAGCGAATATATGTTTTAGTTGTACATCTTCAACAAAGTAAAAAAATAAAAGGCATTGTATGTGAGAGTTGGTGTATATAAATAAGTTTGTGTAAGAGTCAGTGATTGTGAGAGTAAATATATGAATGAGTGTATAATTGTAATGGTGCTTTTTTAACATATTAACGATGAGTTACTGTGTGTTTGAATAAATGAGGTATCATTGGATAATTGTGTAAGTGAGTAAATTTAAGTGTGATACATTTTTTTCATGAGTGAGTAGGATGACTGCATAACCGACTAAGATGACTGCTGATGTGTCAATGTCTATATATGTGTATAAGTGCATTTGATAGTGTTCTATTAATTAATGACTGCATGTATAGATGATTCTGTTGTTGAATGGGTAGTTGTGTGTGTAGACTTAGGAATCAGTGAGTGGGTATGTAGTAACTGGTATTGGTGTGTCAATGGTTTCAAATATGGTACTCTGTATTTTACAGTAAGTGATGAAAGGTTGTACTAGTGTATGATGTGGTGTATCGGATTGTCAAGTGGATGATGTCATCAGTGATGTCATTTGAGATGTCATCAGTGATGTCACTGACCATGTCATGAATGATGCAATATGTAACATCATCAGCAGTGCATTGCGGGCGCGTGAGTTATAGTTAGCAGAACTAACTATAACGGAGGAATTTCTATGGTTTTGTACGAGTGAAATGGGCAGCTAACTATAACACCCCTGAAACCTATGGTTTTTTCTGTGAATTTCTAAGGTTTTTTAAATGCTAATTTCTAACTATAACGTCTCTGAAACCTATGTTTTTTTCAGTGAATTTCAAAGGTTTTTTAAATGCTAACTTTTAAGTGTGATAGTAGTTATATCTATTTTTTTGTACTGATTTTCTACAGTTTTTTAACTGTTTATTTATAAATATTTTATTCATTAAATAACATATATTTTTCTGAAAATTGCAAAAAAACATTTTTTAATTAAAACTGAAATATTGATTAATTTTCTTTTTTTCATTTTTTATTTTAATATATTTATATCATTTTCTTTAAAAAAAAATCCAATTTTTTTCGCAGTCGCGCACTCAAAGTGTAAACATCACGGTGGGTGCGCGCATTCTAGCCGCCATTTTAGAAAAGTCATGAAGGATCCGCGTATGGTGTGCGATGGCTGCGTGTTTTTCAGTTACATCATATACATGTAATATCACGTGATATGCGCGATTGGTATGCGACCAGTCTGCGACTCCTGCTCCCGTGCATTCGCGACACATGCGCATTACGGTACGAGATGTTTGCGCGCTTGCGGGTCCCGCGTGACATCATATACGTGCTGGGGCGCGCTGGGTGCGCGACTCCCGCAAAAAAGATTTATGTTCCAAAATGATATGTATGTGTCTTTAATATACATATTAAGGCAAGAGATTATGTAAGATATTCATCAAAATAATATATTTGTACTTATAAGAAACTTATATTATTTTTAAATATATTTTCGCGAAGTCGGGTGCGTGCGTCGTGAGTGCAGAAAACCAGGTCAGCAGAGCTGCTGTAGAGCCAGAGAACCAGGTCAGCAGAGCTGTTCTAGAGCCTAAGAACTAGGTCAGCAGAGCTGCTCTAGAGTCAGAGAACCAGGTCAGCAGAGCTGCTGTAGAGCCAGAGAAACCAGGTCAGCAGAGCTGCTTTAGAGGGAGAGAACCAGTTCAGCAGAGCTGCTTTAGAGCCAGAGAACCAGGCCAGCAGAGCTGCTTTAGAGCCAGAGAACCAGGTTAGCAGAGCTGCTTTAGAGCCAGAGAACCAGGTCAGCAGAGCTACTCTAGAGCCAGAGAACCAAATCGGCAGAGCTGCTTTAGAGCCATAGAACCAGGTCAGCAGAGCTGCTTTAGAGCCAGAGAACCAGGTCAGTAGAGCTGCTCTAGAGCCTAAGAACCAGGTCAACAGAGCTGCTCTAGAGCCAGAGAACCAGGTCAGCAGAGCTGCTGCAGAGCCAGAGAAACCAGGTCAGTAGAGCTGCTTTAGAGGGAGAGAACCAGGTCAGCAGAGCTTCTATAGAGCCAGAGAACCATGTCAGCAGAGCTGCTGCAGAGCCAGAGAAACCAGGTCAGTAGAGCTGCTTTAGAGGGAGAGAACCAGGCCAGCAGAGCTTCTATAGAGCCAGAGAACCATGTCAGCAGAGCTGCTGCAGAGCCAGAGAAACCAGGTCAGTAGAGCTGCTTTAGAGCCAGAGAACCAGGTCTGCAGAGCTGTTGTAGAGCCAGAGAACTAGATCAGCAGAGCTGCTCTGTAGCATAAGAACTAGGTCAGCAGAGCTGCTCTAGAGCCAGAGAACCAGGTCAGCAGACCTGCTGTAGAGCCAGAGGAACCAGGTCAGCAGAGCTGCTTTAGAGAGAGAGAACCAGGTCAGCAGAGCTGTTTTAGAGCCAGAGAACCGTCAGCAGAGCTGCTCTAGCTGACACTGACTGACTGACACTGACTGACTGACACTGACTGACTGACACTGACTGACACTGATTGACACTGACTGACACTGATTGACTGACACTGACTGACTGACACTGATTGACTGACACTGACTGACACTGATTGACTGACACTGACTGACTGACATTGACTGACATTGACTGACACTGACTGACTGACACTGACTGACTGACATTGACTGACATTGACTGACACTGACTGACTAATCTCTACTACTCTACTACTGACTTTCTACTACTCTCTACTACTCTCTCTCTACTACTCACTCTCTACTACTCACTCTCTACTACTCTCTACTACTCACTCTCTACTACTCTACTACTCTCTACTACTCACTCTCTACTACTCACTCTCAACTACTCACTCTCTACTACTCTACTACTCACTCTCTACTACTCACTCGCTACTACTCTCTACTACTCACTCTCTACTACTCACTCTCTACTACTCACGCTCTACTACTCACGCTCTACTACTCTCTACTACTCACTCTCTACTACTCTCTACTATTCACTCTCTACTACTCACTCTCTACTACTCACTCTACTACTTTCTACTACTCACTCTCTACTACACTCTCTACTACTCTCTCTCTCTACTACTCTCTACTACTACTCTCTACTATTCACTCTCTACTACTCACTCTCTACTACTCTCTACTACTCACTATACTACTCTCTGCTGCTCTCTAGCACTCACTCTCTACTACTCTACTACTCTCTCTCTACTACTCACTCTCTACTACTCTCTCTCTACTACTCTCTACTACTCACTCTCTACTACTCACTCTCTACTACTCTCTACTACTCACTCTCTACTACTCTACTACTCTCTACAACTCATGCTCTACTACTCTCTCTCTACTACTCACTCTCTACTATTCACTCTCTACTACTCGCTCTCTACTACTCACTCTCCACTACTCACTCTCTACTACTCGCTCTCTACTACTCTCTACTACTCACTCTCCACTACTCTCTACTACTTTCTCTGCTACTCATTCTCTACTACTCTACTACTCTCTACTACTCGCTCTACTACTCACTCTCTACTATTCTCTACTACTCACTCTACTACTCTCTCCTACTCTCTACCACTCACTCTCTACTACTCTACTACTCACTCTCTACTACTCTCTCTCTACTACTCACTCTCTACTACTCACTCTACTACTCTATATTACCCACTCTGTACTACTCACTCTGTACTACTCACTCTCTACTACTCACTCTCTACTACTTTCTACTGCTCACTCTCCACTACTGATTCTCTACTACTCGCTCTCAACTACTCTCTACTACTCACTCTACTACTCACTCTCTACTACTCTCTCTACTTCTCACTCTCTACTACTCTCTCTACTACTCACTCTCTACTACTCACTCTCTACTACACACTCTCTACTACTTGCTCTCTGCTACTCGCTCTCTACTACTCTCTAGTACTCACTCTAATACTCACTCTCTACTACTCTCTACTACTCACTCTCTACTACTCCACTACTCTCTACTACTCACTCTCTACTACTCACGCTCTACTACTCTACTACTCTCTACTACTCTCTCTCTACTACTCACTCTCTACTACTCACTCTCTACTACTCTCTACTACTCTCTACTACTCACTCTCTACTACTCTCTCTACCACTCTCTACTACTCACTCTCTACTACTCTCTACTACTCACTCTCTACTACGCTCTCTCTACTACTCTCTACTATTCACTCTGCTACTCACTCTCTACTACTCTCTACTACTCACTCTCTACTACTCACTCTCTGCTACTCTCTACTACTCACTCTCTACTACTCACTCTCTGATACTTTCTCTACTACTCTTTACTACTCTCTACTACTCACTCTCTACTCTCTATTACTCGCTCTCTACTCTCAACCTCTCTACCTCTCTCTCTACTACTCTCTACCTCTCTACCTCTACCTCTCTACCTCTACACCTCTACCTATACACCTCTACCTCTCTACCTCTCTGTACATGCACACATATGCACATATAGATATGCATATATATGCATATGCATTTATATATATGTATGTGTATGTATATATATATATACATAAATAAACATATAATCTGCATATCTATATAAATATAAATTCATGCAAACATATATATATACATATATGCATACATATGCATGGTATGTATATGAAATTTTGAAAGCTAAAAAGCCACCTAATTATAAACAGAATTGCTTTAACTTAAACGAGGGCGAGACCTATTGCATTTTCAATGCTTGTTTACTTTGGTTCCATCAAGAAGGCATTCAGATGTGACACATTTGCCATAAATTCTGAATGATAGCACTCTAGGTCCTCATTAGATCACTGTAGCAAAGCTACTGCTCACCAGGGAAGTCTGCTGCTGGTATTCAAAGTGCATGTTTCAGTCTGCATGTCAGAACTTTTAATGAAATAGAAGAGGATTTGAGAAGTCAAAATGTGCCCTAAGTTTTCTTTCTGCAGCACTAATCATAATTTCTATGGCAAAATGAACCCCCTCATTTTGTTCCTTTGCAAATTAAATGTTTTAAATGTTACCACTTTATTCCAATCAAGATGGCTTCAGGTGTGCCATACCTTGGTCATAAGTAAGACTGTTAGCGCTCTAGTTGTTCTTTAAAACACTCAGGGATTTCTGTCATTGGGCTATACTTGGGCTACATCTCGGTGATATTTGTGCTACATTTGGGCTCTTTTGTCTCTGGTGGCCATCTTGGGAACCTTGTTATGAAGATTCCTAATTTCCTCATTTACTGCAGTCTCCTCAGTAGGCATACTGTCAGTTTTTTACTTTGATTCAATGAAGAAGGCATTCAGATGTGTCACACATTTGCCATAAATTCAGAATGTTAGCACTCTAGTTGCTCATTAGATCACTGTAGTAAAGCTACTGCTCACCAGGGAAGTCTGCTGCTGGTATTGAAAGTGCATGTTTCAGTCTGCATGTCAGAATTCTTTAATTAAATAGAAGAGGATTTGAGAAGTCACTCAAAATGTGCCCTAATTTTTCTTTCTGCAGCACTAATCATACATTCTATGGCAAAATGAACCCTCTCATTTTGTTCCTTTTTAAATTAAATGTTTTAAATGTTACCACTTTATTCCAATCAAGATGGCTTCAGGTGTGCCATATGTTTGTCATAAGTAGGACTGTTAGCGCTCTAGCTGTTCTTTGGAACACTCTGGGAAGCTGCAGTAGAACACAAAGGAATCAACTGACAGTCTCTGCCCTTGTTGGATGTACATGTTTTACTGAGAATGTCAGACTTCATTCTCACATGACTGAGAAAGATAATGTGAATTTACAGAAAATATGCTCTCAGTTTAGCTTATAGATCACCTTCCAAACCTCTGTGGGAAAAGCATGAGAAAGTAGTTTTCTCTCAAAGAGGATTCATGATATCCCAGCAGAAGGCTTTTTCACATCGTAAAATCACCTTAGAACATACCACAATTCCTAAAATGAGTATGGTACCATCAACAAATGATTTATAATGTAACTAAAGTCTTAAAACCTTCTATTAACTACAATGCTTTTTAATGAGGTGCTATCATGTATATTGGTCCCAAGATGGCTGCCAACACTTCTTGGATGAAGTGCTGACAGCCAATTAGATCTCACAATGAGATGTGTGGTTATGCTCCGCCCAGATATATATATGATTTTACTTTTGATTTTCTCAGGAACTACTGAACGGATTAACTCCATATATGCAAAAGGCACATCCCTGACCTGAGGACTACCTCTTTGCCAAATTTCAAGTAGTTCTGTTCAGCCGTTCGGGCTGTACCTTCGACTAAAGGTCCTATGGGAAAATGCATGGGGAAAACACGTTTTGGGACCCCCCATTTTTCTCGGCCCCCGCTTGACGAATCCCCCCGAGACTTTCAGGGTAGGAGCTGAGCGGAGCGCCCCATTAGTTTTGAAAATTTCGCGAGGATTCGTCAACCGGCGCCAAAGTTATTCAAAATAGAATTTTGAGATTTCCTATGGAAACACGGTCCTAACTATAACTATCTACTGGCGACCGCCAGTAGATAATATATATATATATATATATATTCTATTAATATTTTTTCATTTTCCAAGCAGTAGCCGCCCCCTGAGTAGGATTCGCAAACCCCCATCGGTCCCTGGACCACAGGTTAAGAACCAATGATGTAGTGTGTAGTGTGTTTTTGTTTAGTGTGCTCATTAGGACTGTCAATACTAATTTGTAGGAAAGGCAATCAGGTTCCAGGATTTTCCCCACTTGCAGATGATGTCGGGGAAATCGCATTTTATTTGTAGGGGTGCATTATAATTACACTTGTGGGGAGCACCTGTATATAATCTTTTGTCGTATTAACATGAAGTGTTAGAATTTTGAAATGTATTAATCTGAAACGTTATGTGCTTAGGCCATTGGAAAGTAACATGGAAAATTAATGTGGAAAGTAAATGTAACTAGCAGAAACATTAACATGAAGGATTCCTGATGTGAAAATGACAAATATTTATGTACTAAATGTCTTTATTAATTATGTTGTTTTATATGTAGGTAAACGTATTAATTGAATGTGCCTTATTTTCTATGCAATTTGTAAATCTCTCATGCTGTTTTCATTATGTTCATTACCGTCAACAAGCAACTGGCCGCCTTCCTCGAGACGAACGGATCCCTCGACCCCTCACAGTCTGGCTTCCGAGCCAACCACAGCACCGAGACCGCCCTCATCGCTGCCACCGATGACATCCGAACCCTGATGGACAACGGAGAAACAGCGGCCCTCATCCTCCTAGACCTCTCCGCGGCCTTCGACACCGTCTGCCACCGCACCCTAGTGCAGCGCCTCCGCAACGTCGGAATCCAGGAGAAGGCACTGGAATGGATCATCTCCTTCCTCGACGGAAGAACACAGAGAGTCCGTCTACCACCGTACAAGTCAGAGGCCACCAAAGTCATCTGCGGCGTCCCTCAAGGATCCTCGCTGAGCCCAACCCTCTTCAACGTCTACATGAGCCCCCTCGCGGCCATCGCACGCCAACACAACCTCAACATCATCTCCTACGCCGACGATACCCAGCTGATCCTCTCCCTGACCAACGACCCCGCCGCCGCCAGAGCCAACCTTCACGAAGGAATGAAAGAGGTAGCCGAGTGGATGTCGACCAGCCGCCTGAAGCTGAACTCGGACAAGACGGAAGTCCTCATCCTGGGATCCTCGCCCTCCGCCTGGGACGACTCCTGGTGGCCCCCCGCCCTGGGCACCGCACCCAAACCGACAGACCACGCACGCAACCTGGGCTTCATCCTGGACTCCTCCCTCTCCATGACCAAGCAAGTCAACGCCGTCTCCTCGTCATGCTTCAACACCCTGCGCATGCTACGGAAGATCTTCCGGTGGATCCCCACCGAGACCAGGAAGAATGTCACCCAGGCACTCGTCACCAGCCGACTGGACTACGGCAATGCCCTCTACACCGGAACCACCGCCAAGCTCCAGAAGAGACTCCAACGGATCCAGAACGCCTCAGCCAGACTCATCCTCGACATCCCACGACACAGCCACATCTCCGGACACCTAAGAGACCTGCACTGGCTCCCGGTCAACAAGAGAATCACCTTCCGTCTCCTCACCCACGCACACAAAGCTCTTCACGACCAAGGCCCGAGCTACCTCAACAACCGCATCAACTTCTACGCTCCCAAACGACACCTCCGATCAGCCAGCCACGCCCTCGCCGCCGTCCCCCGCATCCGAAGAACGACAACAGGAGGAAGATCCTTCTCCTACCAGGCCGCCAAGACCTGGAACTCCCTCCCTCCCGACCTGCGCCTGACCCAGGACCACCTCGCCTTCAGGAAGAAGCTCAAGACCTGGCTGTTCGGGCAGTAGCAGCACCCCCCCCCCCCCCCCCCAGCGCCTTGAGACCCTCCGGGTGAGTAGAGCGCTCTATAAATAAATGCCTATGATTGATTATGTCAGCTGAATCTCGTAGGCCTGAAATGCAGTTCCATGGAGACTCTCTCTTTAGAATAAACAAGTCAAATTTCATGTGTGCTGTGGAATTTGTTCTTTCTCATGTGTTGTGTTGCAGGTGAAAGAAGGACTCTTTTTAGCTAGAATACTGTCTTTGTTTCACTAGTCAGGCAAGGAGAAGAAGAAGTTACAATCTGGTGGCTTGAGTTGATTAAGGAAGGTCATTGTGTTTCACAAAGGAGAAAGCCTGGAAATCAAGGGCAAATTGTTGCAAGAGAAGAGTTCCATTGTCCCATGGAAAACTACCTTTAGGAATGTACCAGGGCAGATGGCGTGACCCAAAATGAATCTTGGGAAAGTTACCGGCAATTATGTGATGTTGGGAGTAGGGAAACTGCCCACTTCTTCTTTGCCTTCGGAGAGAGAGCATCTTAGAACAAGCTCTGTCCCAACAGCCTATTTTATCCGATCCATTGATGGTGGAGGGACTTCTTAGGAAGACTCCACATGCTGACACCTTTCATCTTTCTTCCTGAAGACGCATAGGTAGGAATGTCACTTTAGTGTTAGTGTAAGGATAGATTAATGCATTTCACTCATCAACCCCCGATGCAGGGGAACTTGGACTCACGGTCTTTGATCATCTGCATTCTGCTTCTTGAATTAATTGTATTATTCATGCTACATTGTCTTAATTGGATGCATAGATTTGGCTTTATGCTAATTCCAATTAACTTTTACAATCTCGTCTTGAGGTGTCTTTATGTTCAGTTATTTTTAGCTTTGTAATAAATCTACTAACCTTATGTAGTTGTATGTGTCTACTATGTGTCAAAGTGAATTTCATTTCATTGATTGGTAGAAACAGTGACACATGCCAACAGATGAATGCTGAGAAAAAGACAGTTGTTGGTCTGAGTCACATTGGCTGATCCGGGGGTCCTTTCAATCGGATCCAATTGGAATTTGTTGGGATGCCTGTGTGTAATGGGTTGAAATACATCTTGGTTGTCGTATGCATCTTTTCTCAATGGGTAGAAGCTTATCCAACAAGAAGGTGTGAGAGTCTCACAGTAGCAAAATTATTGTTGAGGGAACTCATACCTAGATATGGATTTCCAAGTACATTGGAATCGGATAGAGGAACACCCTTCCATAGCGAAGTCATGAAACTGTTGTGTACCGCCCTGAGTGTGGACCAAAGACTGCATTGCAGTTAGAGGCTGGAGGCATCTGGCATAGTGAAGTAAATTAATGGGATCTTAAAAACAAGATTGGCTAAACTGTGTGCTCCAACATATTTGAAATGGCACGATTCATTGCATTTGGTTCTAATGAGTTTGAGCAGCATTCCTGAGAGGTGAACTGGGTTATCGCCACATGAAATCTTGATGGGGAGAGCAATGCACTTGCCTGCTGTGCCTGCCACTGCATTGGCATTGATTAGTATCACTGATAACTTAATCCTTGAATACTATAAAGGATTGGCTGATGTGGTTTGTTCTGTGTCTCATCAGGTTGAAGCAGCTGCACCGACTTCAAAGACCTTTGCCATTTCCTGAGCCCAGGAGACTGGGTGCTCATCTAAAAGCATGTGAGTAAAAACTGTCGTGACTCTCAGTGGTGTGGACCATATCAGGTGATACTGGTGACAAATACTGCTGTGAAGTGTGGAGGAGTACCGAATTGGATCCATACTTCACATATCCTACGGGTCACAGGTCCCTCCAATGAAACGTCTTCTGTCCGAGAAGAGGTTCCAGCCGTGACCAAGAGGTCACCAGAGAAGGAAAGCCAAGCTGTGGAGGTTCCTAAAGAGGTTGGATACCCACCAGATCAAGCTGAGGAGTCAAGCTACACAAGAGCTTGATATAGACTCGGAGGTAGATGGTAAGGTTGTGAGTGGTATAGAGTCTGACTCAGCAGAAGAGACTGGTATGGAAATCGGTTGTGTGCAGTTAAGGAAGAAAGATGCTGAAGATGAAACGTGGCCTATGAGACAGCAAAGAACAAACCTGAGACTTGCATCTGAAAGATAACTTGCACCAATAAGTGAATCTTCCAAGTCTGGCCTGAGTAAGTCTGAGCAAGCCACAGGAAGTGTCCGAAGGTCTAAGAGGGCAAGAGTGCAGTGCCGGAGATATTCCTCTCCCAAATAGACTTATCTGGCTACAAATTCTGGGGAAAGCGAGGTCTGAGTTCTCGAAACTGTTTGCAAAGACCTTGCTGAGAGTTCCTGGAATCAAAGCTAATGCAGTTCTGTCATTCACTGCGTCTTTTCCGACATGGTTGAGTGGTTTACGGACTGTGATTCTGGAAGATATCGAATTTTCGAGCTTCGGAGCTCCACAGTCTCCTCAAGAGATTGCAGCATTAAGAGCCAAACTGCTCCAACAAGTTATTGAGGAGATTGACACTTATCTCATAACAGATGTAAATTGAACCTTTTTGAACTGTAAATAAATTGTTTGAAAGAAGATATCCTAGGCCCGATTGGAAGAAGAATAAAAATAGGGACTTTTTAATCTAGAAGAAATAGTGCTAGGGAGGTCTTCCAAGCTGTGTAAATATTGTACAAAGGACTATTAAAGAATTTTGCAAGATTCAAAGAAAGTTGCTCAAAGACTTTGCTGCAAGTGAGCAAGAGGCAAAGAAAAGAGACTGTGTGTTGATCCTCCTATAAGCTATAATCCAAGACACTTTGAAATGGAGTCTGGAAATTCGAATCGTAGTCACAAATGTATGATAGGTACACTCATTGTAGGAGTAATCATAGTAATATCTGTAATCATTACTGAGTCAATTTTGAGTGCACAGAAGTTTGAGGAACAGGGAGTGGGGGTACATGGACCATCCACATCTGTCACTGCCATCTCAAAAGAGGGTATACTAGGATGTGATAAACGCTTAATAGAGCAAACTAGTCCCTTTCTTCATGTAGATTTGTCTAATGCTGAATGCTTATGCTAAGTTTGCTTTATGAATATGAGAAAACTATGGATGTGAGAGATTGTTATGTGTGTATGCAATTGTCTGTTTTTGACGAGGAGGGAATTATATACCACCTCTTACTCTTGATGTAAGGCATTAGTTGTAGTTTGCTTATTAGCATGTTTAATGAAAGATCATTACAAGTACTACTTCTCAAATTATGATGTGATATACTCAGAGATACCTGTGTATAAGCATTTGAACAAATATAACTATTATAAGCAGAAAGAGAGTATGGGAAAATAGTTTGCACCCACAGTAACACTAGACACTACTTATGTGCATAGACATAACCTGCCTATTAACGGACATTTGTAGATCAAGTAGAAGATAGGCATAGGGGTCTAATTGTTAAGCTTAATAATAGAGCTGGAAATTTTGAATGGACCAAAAAGGAGTTAGCTCAAAAGCCTAAAGGAAGTTATTGTCCTTTACCTCTAGATTGGGAACGAAGAGGCAAGCTGTGCATACAACAAGTTAAAAGTCGCTATGAGACTATATTTGTGGGACAGAGTGTATGTGACCATATTTATCTAATAGATGATCCTTGGAAGAAGTTTATGCAAGAAGCAGTACAAGTGGTGCCATTAAAATATTTTGTGTGTGGGAAAAATGCATATGTTCGGCTTCTGAACAGTTGGTATGGTACTTGTTAATGGTGCAGTTGTGTTTCCAAAGATATACCATGTGGAAGATTTGGAAGGTTTGGAAGGAAAGTCGAACCATAGAGAAAAACATGGACTAAGTGCAGGTGAAGTTGTGGTACACACATTTGGGGTGATGATACCTAGTTTGGGTGTTGTGTTGAATGACATCAAGATCAGGAAGTTGTCTACCATTTTGGATAAGTTGTCGGTTAGCACAGCTCTGTTATTGCTACTCATCGATGGAGAAATGGTTTTGATAAAAGCAATGGTGATGCAAAACCATCTTGCATTTGACATGTTACTGGCAAAAGAAGGCAGAGTCTGCCGGATGCTAAAGGTCCAACAGTGTTGTACCTACTTACCTGACAAAAGTAAAGCTCTGAGGGGATATATAAGTAACATCACTGAGATACATCATTAGATACATGATCTGGCAACCGAGGGAATATGGGATAAGATTGGAAAGGGATTTGGTGCAGTGGAAGTTGGATGGCTAATCTAGGAAAGGGAATTATTGGATATATCTTGATGCCAATCATGATTGTAGTGTTTTGTGTCATCATCTTGTAGAAACGATAAGAGCATACAAATGTCATAAGGCGAGACAAGTGGAGAACTCCATAAGGGAAAGAGAGAGAAGGGTGGAAGGACTGCAGGACAATCATTATGAGACTTTGAAGTGGTTGGAGGAGACTAGCTAAGACATCTGTTTAGATCACTCTACTCTACAGGCATTTGAAGGTGTTTGTGATGACTCAAGGTCATCAGAGGGGGAAACTGATGTAGCAGAAATCGCATTTTATTTGTTGGGGTTCATTATAATCACACGTGTAGAGTGCATTGCATATGATCTTTTGTCTTATTACCATGAAGTGTTAGAATATTGAAATGTATTAACCTGAAATGTGATGTCCTAAGTGTCGTACTTTAATATTCGGGACCGCGTAGGGGACAGGGCCCTACCCCTGTCTATGTTGGTATTAGCGAACCGCAAATGGTAAATGCGGCATGTACGAGTGCTTTATATGTCGTTCTAGCTATGAATGCACTGTGTACACGTTATTCTGCTCAACTACGCGGGTTCCATTTTGGAAGCAGTGGCCATCTTGTCATTGCCCTCACATAGGCTATGATGGAGTTAATACGGGCCTCACAGTACATGGGCTTTCCCTCTGACTTCTCTGTGACCTGGGCAGCTGGCTCTGCTGCCCCGGGTCAAACCGGTCTCACGAGCTCCCCTTCCTCCGTCCACCTGTGATTAGCATCAGGGTTTGACCCGTCATAAAGTCCTTTCATTCTACACAATCCCCCGGCTAATCTCTTCCACACCTGCTTGTTCTTGCTTTATGACTTGTTTCCCAAAACAGGAGATGCTCATGTTTATTGGGGGGTCTATTTACTTCAAACATGGGATCTGAACCTTACTGTGTAAATCATTGTGGGCTGGCCGAACTGGAATGTGGGATGGTCATCATGACTCTGCTTTTTCGTTTGTAATGTATGCCTTTATATGACCATATCGTAAACCAAGGAATGTGTGCCTGGAGCATGATATTTTGTACTTAAGGAGAAGTCCGTTGCTATGATTTTCAGCAGTCTCCTGAGAACATACACGCTGTTGTACTTCTAGGATACCTGTCATTGGTCTGCAGCCAATAAACGATTCTTTGACTTCACCCAGAAGACTCTGTGTTTCTGTAGGTCCGGAACAGGGTGAAACCCAGAAGTCATAGGGTGTGTGCCCCTGCACCGCTGGGACTAAAATACCCAGTACTTCATAAGGCCATTGGGTAATTAATATGGAGAATGAACGAGGAAAGTAAATGTAACTAGCAGAAACATTAACGTGAAGGGTTCGTGATGTGAAATTGAAAATGATTCATGTACTAAATATGTTTATTAATTATGTTTTTTTTAATATATACCGTATAGAGTGATACAGTACTTACATATATCTTATCTCTATTGTGACCCACCTTGATAGTCCATTACAGTGACTATTACACCAATAGCTCATTATTCAGTCTGTGGGGTGATATTAGTTTGCTGAAGAAGATATTGCTTGAGCGGTTCCCATTTGTCTCTTGGTCTAGATGTCACAGGCAGTTCTTCTGCATACAGTGCTAATTGCTCATTACAATACACCATGTCCTTGATCCACGATTTGGTGGTTGGGGCTAGAACACTTTCCCAATGCAACGCCACACAGTGCTTGGCCAGCAAAAGTGCAATACGTACGATCTTTCCCAACACTCCCCTCAGCTGTGATACAAAACATAATAAGCAGACTGTAGGTGTACACTGTAAGGCAGTCCCCGTCATCTCTTGTAGTTGCTGCAATACACGCTCCCAGTACAATAAGACACGTCTACACCCCCATGCAAGGTGCAGAAAGTCAGCGTCAGGATGGCCGATCGTCTACAATTACTTGGGTCCCTGAGGCCATATCAATGCAGTCTGGCAGGGGTGTGGTAGATCTGGTGGATGTATTTGAAATGGATTATATGCAGGTTACCAGTAGGCGTAAGGGAACTGATCAGTCTACAAATATACTCCCACTCTTTGTCTGATAGTTGAGGAGTCAAACTTTGGTTCCATCGGGCTAGACTTCTGTCCAGTGCAAGGACACTCTCTTCCCTTACTTCCCTGTACAATTTTGTAACCAACTTGCGTTAATATGGTGTTGTCAATAGCATTTGTAGGGCTCGTAATGCAGGTGGCTCGTCGGGGTATGTATAGTAGTGATCCCTGATCGCGCGCCGCAGTCTGTAGATGGTAAAATTAAACAATAGTGAGGGATTTGTTATATAGGATAGGTGTTCCTCTGTAAGAAAGTGCCCGTACGGATATATATCCCGCATGCTCACGAGACCAACTTCCCTCATGGCTTTAATGGGGCCTTCTTCTCGTGTGACAGAGAGGGCTGCATGGTGTGCTATAGGTAGTGCCGATGCATATATAGGTAGTCTATTAGTAATTTTTCCTATTGCTTGCCATGCCCCTATAGTTTTGTCTACTGAGTTAATTTCTGTGCGGGCGTGTTCCTGTGGATGTGTGTGAGAACCCCCGCTAGTGGAACCGGGTGTGCGTCCCCATCCTCCACCACAACATGCGGAGTAAATGCGTGCGGCCTGAACCAGTGATATGCGTATTGCGCGTGCGCACATAAGTAGTAAAGATATAGGTCTTGTGCACTGAATCCACCCCTAGCATAATCTAGCGTCAGTGTAGCCCTGCTCACTCTGGCCTGCTTACCTCCCCATATCAGGCGAAGAAACAAGGATTGCACTTCCTTGAAGAATTGACATGTCAATTTAATCGGAATGTTGAGGAACAAATAGAGGAAACACGGCAATACAACCATTTTTACGATCGCTACCCGATCAGCTAGGCAAAGTGGTAATCTGTCCATCTGTCCACCTGCTGTTCCAATTTTATGCATGCCCTGCCATAATTTTCTCTAACCACTAGATCAGGGTCGCGATGTACCCATACCCCCAAATACTTCACCGGTTCTGTGGTCCACACCAACGGATAGTCCATGCTGAGGGGGTACTCTTTTAGTAGTTAGTGGTATAATAATCGATTTATCCTAGTTAATCTGCAGTCCCGAAAAAGTCCAAATCGTATATATTCCTGCGACACCCCTGCCAGACATCTACCTGGTTCTCTTATGAATAGTACCATGTCGGCAGCGTAGAGCGATATGCCAACCGGTCGATGTAAAAAGTTTAGTGCCGATTCCCTGTGTCACTGGTGAATAATACACACCAACGGCTCAGGGCCAGTGCGAATAATAACGGTGACCTGCACTAGTGCTGAGGGATCAGCGTATAGAAGCTGCACCCAGCCGAGAAATAGCGTCGGTAACCCCATTCTTTGCAATATACGGAACATATAATCCCATTCAATGGAATCGAACGCCTCCGCCGCGTCCAGTAGGACCACAGCAGCGGGTAGTTCAGGATCTAAAACATGAAACATGGCGAAGATTGTTCGTAAATTATCTGACATTGATCTTTCCGGGATGAAGCCCGATTGATCTGGGAGAACCAGGCTGGGCATTAAGGGCTGTAGTCTAGTAGCCAGTATCTTTGCCAAGATCTTGGTATCAAGATGTATTAATGACAGCGGCCGATAAGATTCGCAAGCGTCAGTGGCTTTGTCCTTTTTCAGCAGCGTAATGATCAAAGCTTGGCGAAGAGTCGGTGGCAACAAGCCAGATTCATGCGCCTCCGCACACATCTCAAGCATGTAGGGGGCAACTAAATCAATGTAAGCTTTGTAGAATTCAGCCGTGAGCCCATCTGGCCCTGGCGCTTTCTGGTTGGGCAACGACCGTATAGTCACTTTGATATCTGCCTCATCAATTGGTTGATGTAAATACTGACGGTGATGGTCCTCTGGCCACACACAGGCTATGTCTGCCAAGTAGGCATCCAGCTCCGTCTCCGCCGCACTTCCCCTCGATGTATATAGATCAGAGTAGAAGCCGCAAAATTGCTCCACTATCGCCTCCGGGGCATGGTGAGCCACCCCTTGGTGATCTGTAATTTTAGTAATGTGGTGAAAGTCCTCCCAGACCTTGATTTTTGTGGCCAGAGTACAGCCCGGGCGACCCCCCTCCCCATAAGCTCTTGCAACCCACCGGCGTGCTGTATAGCGAATCTCAGATTCCGCCAAAGAGTCATAGTTTTGTAACAGGCATGAATGCTTGCCAATATTTCAGGACTGGGTGTGAGTGTGTATTGTCGTTCGGTCTGCGCCAGCTTGCGCTCAACCTGAGCGAGCTGCCCTCTGATATCTTTTAATATACTAGCCGTGGTGCTGATGCAAACCCCTCTGATGGTTACTTTAAATGCCTCCCATAGTGTGTTCGCACTGTCCACAGTGCCTGCGTTGATTTCAAAATATCGCTCTATGGCCGTCCGTATCGCGTCGTTATAAATAGGGTCTAATAGTGCCTGCGCTCGAAAGCGCCACGTATAAGGTCGACGCTTGTTAGTCTCTATTCTAAATGTAAGCAGCACTGGATTGTGATCCGACAGCGTGCAAGGGAGTATCACCACATCTGTAACCCATTTATTTGGCTCACCATTTAGAAGCCAGTAATCAAGGCGAGGCCAGCTGTTGTGTGTAGGGGTGGCATGCGTGCCCACTTTTGCCGAGCCATTCCGTAGTCTCCACACATCCACAAGAACAAATTCAAGCATAGTGTCATTAATACTCTGTGCAATTTTAGGTGTGCGCAGACCTTGTGGCCTCGATTTATCTAGCTGAGGATCTAGATATGTATTAAGGTCCCCTCCCCACACCGTGGCTGCCTCGGGCCACTCACGCATAATGCTGTATAGGCATGTGAATGTCTCCAGGTCGTCCGGTATGGGGCCATAAATATTGATCAGGGTAATGAGAGAAGTGCCTAATTTATCGTGTACCATGGCACATCACCCATCCTTGTCTGTGTATGTACTGATAGGTGTAAAGTGAATACTTCGCTTCACTAGAATGATCACTCCTCTAGCGTATGAGGAGTACGATGAAGCCAACTTATATCCCGCCCATCTACGTGCAATATTAGCCTCGGAAGCCGCGGTTAGATGCGTCTCCTGTAGGAGAGAGATCTGAATATCATGGCGATCCAGATAAGTAAATACTTGCCTAATTTTTTTAGGTGTGTTGAGACCGCGGACATTCCATGTTATACAGTTGTATTTCTCACCCGCGTTCATACTTATGTAACTTAATTGTCGTTGTCATATTGCTATCCACAACAGGTGTAGTCAACAGTAGTCTCGTCTGTACAATCGGTGTGATTATAGCAAACAATCTTAACTGTAAACAAAGCTTTACCCCTCCCCCTACCCACTTCAGCAGACCCAATTCGCCAAAGCCATCCCTTAATAGTACCCAACTCCCCGCTCCCACCTCCCCCAAACAGTCCCCAAACAAATCCAACATGTTGCGTGGTATACACACGGGAACAGGAGCAGCCAGTCAAGAATCCCAGTGATAGTCGTCACATGGGGGTCGCCTTAAATGTACAATGCCACCAATCCCACCCTCATCTCAAGTAATAACACCGGGTGCAATGCCGCACCCTCTGCGAATGTCCTCCACCCACCAAATCCAGACATAACTCAAAATACATATTGTGAGTTTGTGGTGAGCACTTATCTGCATCCACATGTTCTGCTGCCAAGGCTGCCCAGTAATCCATGGCCCCCTGCAAGTCAAAATATAGGATACACAACCTTTATGAGACTCTTGCTCGCCCCTGGGCGATCATCTGCACGGTGCCTGTGCGCCTCTCTGTTTCAAGAATTTTTGCACCTCATTTGGGTTGTTGTAAATTCTTATTTTGCCCCCTCCGTGACATGAAGACGAGCGGGGTAGATCATTGCATATGGAATATTTTGATCACGTAGTTCTTTCTTGACATCTACAAACTTTTTCCGTGCCTCTTGGACTTGTTGCATGAAATCTGGGTAGACGGAAATATTCATACCTTCGTGCAAGAGGGTGCCCAGTTCCCTCGCTTTTCGGAGCGCCGCGTCTTGATCTCTGTAGTTTAGAAGTGTTGCTATAATAGGGTGCGGTCTTGCTCCAGGTGGAGGAGGCGGCGCCAATGACCTATGTGCCCTTTCAACAATAAAGACGGGTGAAAAGGTGTCTTTGCCCAGCAGTGTGGTCAGCAGAGTTTCTATGTAATGTTCCATAGTACCCCGTGTTGGTCGATTCCGCAATTTCCATAAAGCATAGATTGTTGCGGCGAGACCTCGCTTCCAAGTCTTCTGATTTCGCCATGACAGCCGCCAGCACTTTATCTGTCTTTCCCTGTTTTGTTTCTGTTTGGCGTTGTGCGTCCTCGGCGTCAGAGATCCGCCTCTCCACCATATCGATCCGTTCTGTTTGATGATCTAGTCTTTCGGACATGTGGCTCACTCTATAGGTCAGTCTATCAATCTTCCCATCTATGTTGGTTAGCGTTGCTTGGATCGTCGTGAACATAGACTGGAAGTCCACGGCGGCAGGGGGTTGTGTGTCTGCCGCAGGTGCTGATGCTTGTTCTGCCCCAGGGTTATCCACCATTTTCTCTGCCTGCTCAAAATTCAGCCTGGGCTGATTACGGTGGCTTGCCCATTGTCGCTGTTCCGCAGTCGCCGAGACGACACTCCGACGCCGAGCAACACTCAGGCAGGGAAACCAGATTCTGATGCTTAGCCGCTACAATGTGTGTGACTTCGCTGAGTGTGCGGCCTGTTGTAGTGACTGAGTTCAGTGGGCGGTGTCTGGGCTATGGCGTGTTTTAGAAAGGAGTTCATCGCACCTGGGCCCCGCCGCTTCACAGGCCCCCTGGACAGTGTAAATATCCGCGCTGAAATTGCAGCCTGCTGTCGTGGTGGAGTTCAATGGGTATTTTCGGAGCAGTGATGCGTGTTGGATTAGCGGCAGTAGTACAGCGCGCGTGGGCCTCATCGCCTTATAGGCCCATGGACAGAGCTCCCAGTCGTAGGTCACTGGCTAGCACCTTCTATATGGTCACACCTCCGCTCCGGTCAAACTCAAGGCGGGGGGTACAGATGTACAGCTCGCGGCTGATGTTGAGCTTGTGCCCATCTACTTGCACTGCAGGGGCGCTGTATAGGGCCCACCATTGGGCGCTATGTTGCGTGGGTCCAGGTCACTTTGCCGTACACACGATGGGGGGACCAGGGAAGGGCCGTGACCATGCAGAGCAGATGCGCTCACCTTCAAGGCAGGGTCCGCAGCATCGCACGGTGTCGCGGCGACCCGCCGCACTCTCACCACAGCGGGGCCCCGACCGAGCGCATGTTCCTCCACCTCAGGCAGCTCCCGCCTCCGCTCTTCAGCGCGATCAGGGCCCCACGTCCCCCGGCCCCACCAGCGCTGCAACGGTTAGCTGCACAGCCTCTCCAGCGATGCCCCACGAGCCAGGAAGGGATCTCTCAGACGCTGCTCCACGGCCTCCTTGACACTGCCGCACCGAGGCCGTGCATGTGCTTTTCACAGGCCCTGAACCATCGGCAATGTCTTCCCAGGCGATAGCAGCCTCAAAATTTGGTGCCTCCGTGTACCGCAGTGCTCTGGTGCATGGATCTATGGATTCTAGCTCATAGGACAGGCTGGAGATGGAGGATAATTACAGGATTGTTAGGCGACTGCAAGGAGCTCGCCTACGAAGCGGTCATCTTGCAGGCTGGGCTAGCTCCGCCCCCAATAATTATGTTATTTTATATGTAGATAAATATATTAATTGAATGTCACTTATTTCTATGCAATTCTTAAAAGCTCATATGTTGTTTTCCTTATGTTAGCTGAATCTCGTAGGCCTGAAATGCAGTTCCCTGGAGACTCTCAGCTTAGAATTAACTAGTCGAATTTCATGTGTGCTGTGGAATTTGTTCTTTCGCACGTTTTCTGTTGCAGGTGAAAGAATAGCTCTTGTTAGCTAGAATAATTTCCTTTTTTTAATAGTCCGGCAAGGAGAGAAGAAGTTACAATTTGGTCGCTTGAGTCGATAAAGGAAGGTCGTTGTGTTTCGCACAGGAGAAGGCCTGGGAACCAAGGACAAATTGTTGAAAGAGAAGAACACAATTGTACCATGGATTACTACCTTTAGGACTGTACCCAGGGCAGATGGCGTGACCTGAAATGAATCTTGGGAAAGTTACCACCAATAATGTGATGTTGGGAGTAGGGAAAGTGCCCACTTCTTCCTTGCCTTCAGAGAGAGAGTCTCTTTGAACAAGCTCTGTCTCAACAGCCCATGTTACCTGACCTATTGATGGTGGAGTGTCTTCTTAAGAAGAGTCCACATGTTGACACCTTTAATCTTTTTTCCTGAAGGTGCTTAGGTAGGGATGTCAATTTAGTGTTAGAGTAGGGATAGATTAATGCTTTTTATTCATCAACCCTCAATGCAGGGGAACTTGGAAACTGGCTTTTTGATCCTCTGCATTCTGCTTTTGAATTTATTGTATTATTCATGCTACATCATCTCAATTGGATACATAGATTTGGCTTTATGCTAATTCCGATGTACTTTACTCTCTCATCTTGAGGTGTATCTATGTTCAGTTATTTTTAGCTTTGTAATAAACCTACTAACCGTATGTAGTTGTCTGTGTTTACTATGTGTCAAAGTGAATTTCATGTTATTGATTGGTAGAAATAATGAATTTGTTCCCCTTAACGCTTACATGCTGCTAAAAAGAACAATCAGATTGTGATTCCAGGATAGATACGGAACTTATAGGCCCGGCCCTGTCACAGATATGGGTAAACATTTGCACCATGAGTGACCAAATAGAGAGGTGATACAAGACTGAGGGCAGAGGGTGGGGGAAGCAGGTGTGAATACCATAGGTTCAATGTAGAACAGAAAGGAGGGGATGTCAAGCAGGTGAGTAAAGTCACAGCATTCCTCATTGAGGTGTTTGAGGATTGAGCTGGGTTTGATTTTGGTGCCAATTACGATCCTGGAAAAACCGGGTACGAACCGTCGGTCGAAGTGTTTTCTCCGTCCGACGTGTAGTGCTGGGGGTACGCACCGTACATACATGGGTGGGGGTTCGACTCGTACGTACACGGGTGTACATACACGGGGGTTCGACGCGTACGTACACGGGTGTACATACACGGGGGGTTCGTCTCGTATGTACACGGGTGTACATACACGGGGGGGTTCGACTCGTACATACACAGGTGTACATACACGCGGGGGTTCGACTCGTACACGGGTGTACATACACGGGGGTTCGACTCGTACACGGGTGTACATACACGGGGGTTCGACTCGTACGTACACGGGTGTACATACACGGGGGGGTTCGACTCGTACGTACACGGGTGTACATACACGGGGGGTTCGACTCGTACACGGGTGTACATACACGGGGGGTTCGACTCATACATGGGTGTACATACACGGGGGGGGTTCGACTCGTACACGGGTGTACATACACGGGGGGGGTTCGACTCGTACACGGGTGTACATACACGGGGGCTCGACTCGTACGTACACGGGTGTACATACACGGGGGGTTCGACTCGTACACGGGTGTACATACACGGGGGGTTCGGCGCGTACTCACGGGGGCTGGGGGGGTCCGGCGCGTATGCGGGCACATGTCTCCATGGTTGCTATGGGAGTTCGGTCAGTACGGTGCATTTTCCATACGGTTGTAACATCGGACGCACGGGATGGATCGTACTTGCGCGCTCGGACTTCACTTTTCACATTTGTACGTAAAGTCGTCCGGGGATGTGTCGGACACTTTTTCCGACCCGAGGACGTGTGGGGAAATTTTCCGAATGCGATTCGTATGGACTTTTTCCCATGCGAATCGTACTTGGCAGTTTGTACGCTACTTGTACGATTTGTACGGTAAAAAGACCGGATACGAGTCGTACGGGGAAAATTTTTCCAGGATCGGAATCGGCACCTTTATGTTTTGGTATGGGAATTTTGCTTCTTCAGATGTGGCAGAGAACTGAGTATCAAGTACAGTTAGGAGAGTATTAGTCATTTTCTTAGAGCACTAGGGTAATGTAGATGGTATTAATGGATCAGATGAGTTACATTGGAGTGGGCGTTTGATAAAGTTGTAGGGTGGAAAGTGATTAAACGAAGTGGCCTACTAATGATTCTTCATGTCAAAGGTGAAGCAACTAATAACCATGAGGAGAGCAGAGTGGGACACAGTCTCAGATGAAGTGTATATCCTATAAGAAGTCTTTTGTCACTTTGAGAAGAAGTTAAACCACTATTATATGCAGTTTGAAACAGTGAAGTCAATGTATTTAAAGGTGTTTAATAGGGATTGGGGGCCGCTGACAGGGCAAGAAGATGAGCGGTCCCTTTGCAAGCAGGCATATGCTGCGGCTTCTTTGTGCTTAACAAACTTCTCTTGAAGCGTCCATCACACTGTATTATCACTTTTTTGTTTTCCTTAACCTTGTAGGTCAGTTCTGTGTAGCAATAACTTTCACCATTTCCTTGAGGTGAAATCTGGTCATTTTCTATCTAATTCTTTTTCCATGCCTTGTCTTCCTTCTTTCTATGTGTGCACTCCTCTGGCGAGGCAGTGACCCCTGACTATACAGGATAAGAGGATAGGAGTAATGGGAAACAGGGGGATAACAAAGAGGTAATGAAAATAGGGTAGCAGGAGAAATGACATAGAAGGAGAAATAAGGTAAAGATGAGGTGCAAAGATAGACGAGGTAGGGAAAGACGTCAGGTGAAGAAAAAATAGGAAAAAAGGGAGACTGGCGGAAAGAAAGATACAAACACATGGAATAAAAAGGAAGTGATAACGACAGGTAGGTAGATAGGTAGGGTTCTGGGGTGAAGGGGAATCATGATGATTTGGAGATATGGAGAAAGGGTTGGGCACACCAAGGAGTGAGATTGAGGGATAGATAAGGAAGAAAGCGAGGAGCGATACAAAAATATAGTGTTGGAAAAAGATTTGAAGTGGTCATTTAGACAAGTGAGTTAACAAGACAAGCATAAAGATATTCAAGATAAGGGTGTACTTTTTAAGACAAAAGGTATTGGCTAATGCCAGACTTAAAACGATATGTTTTTTAGGCATACAAATTACATGATGACTTCCAACTGTCCCGAACACTTTACCAGGGGAGCACATGGAAGGTTGGTCCTCCGGACAATGGTCCATTTTGCCCATCCTGTGCATTTGATTTATATCCACTGAAACAGTAGTAGGACATACGTAACCTTCTTGTATCCCGAACTACGATGCGTAACTGAGAATATATTATTTACAAGTACTATACAATTTAGCTAGAAGTCAAATAACCTGAATTTTGATTTCTCATACGTGTCTGTAGCCATCAGGAAGCCATTCACAATCTAAACACTGAACACACACATATTAAAACAGTATTCATACCTTAGGGAGTTTAAGTGGAATCTCCCGCTTTACATCTTCACTAACATTGAAGACAAAGAGCATTTTTGCATTCCTCCTGATCTCATCGCAATCGTCAACTCTATTAACCTGAAAAATAGAAAAGGTTATTAAGAAGGAGGAAAACGCAGCTACCCTGCTGGCCACCAGTTCCAGAATGATTTGTATGGTCGTAAGACCCTGTTTAAGAGCAATGTCATATCAAGAATTTCTGCTAAATTAGGCTAATAAGTCTCACAATGATATATGTAGAATAATCATAGGTATTAGCACAGAAGGCTTACAAATCTCTTGTCAAACACTGAATAATAGTTCCATAGAAGAATTAAAGGCTGCAACACTAACATAGTGCCACAACACTGATTTTGACATCATAACATATTATGTTCCATAAAAAGGAAAAACGTGATCAGCATTCGCAGCAAGGCCCATCGAATGCAGCAATACAGTTACTCTTTAAGGCATAAAGCTGGTCTAGTGTCACAACGTCTTTCAGCATACAGTGGTGAGTTCTCAAAGCACAGGCCTGGTGAGGAACACATGGCAAGCAAGAATATCTTAATGAGTCGAGATCAGTTGCACAGGGTCACACAACAATGGGCCAAATCACTGTGGCAAGATTACACTGGAATTGGAACATGGTCAGACATCTCTGATCAAAATTAACATGCCCATTTTATTCTCAGGGCCCATTGTTTAATGATTTTTCTTATAAGATATCACAATATCTAGGAGCATGGAAAGTAGTAATCTAAAATATTAATGCCTATTCACAGAAGATAACCCTTTACATTTTAAAATCATAAGCTGAATTATATCTTTTCTATAAGGAAACAATTTTCACCATGAGTTTTCCGAAGCCTTTATATGGGTCTGGGGAGTAACTTCTATACTCTGGCCAAAGTCAATGCACCACCGACAGAAGTCCAACCAGGAGCTCTAAGGAACTGAGCCCCACACCCTTATATAGACTCTCCAGGTAGGCAAATAAGAGACATAGCAGATGATCTCACTTCCTCCTAAAATACCTGGATAAAGTACCCTTCATGCTCCTAAGGATCTTATTAAAGTGGTCCACCAACGCATTGGTCTGCAGGTGGCACACAGTGGAGAAATGGTATGTCACTCCATATACCCTTTATATCTACACATCCTCCTTCTCTCTTAAGAGTCTGTTTTCTGTTCAGAATTTACTTTCTGACGGTCTTATGAGTATGTTGGGCTTCATCTTTTAATTAGTATTTATAGTGATCATACTTCCCGGTTTCGGGGTGAACCCATCTGTCCTGCTCCAAGTGATTCTTCATATCTGTAAGCTTTTTTCAACATGATGAATAGCAGAAAAATCACCCCTTTGTGTGGCTGCGTGGTCGCTCTTCTTGAAAACCGAGGAAGTGTGCATCCAGTCAGCTATTCATTCCTCAATGAGTGATCAGCCCTTCCTCAAGGTGCATGATTATATGGTAGTGTGCAGAATGGCTTGTCGTTAACTAATAAATGATAAAACCACCCTCCTAGTTTTATTGAGCATGTGAGCATTGCATGCTGTTTGTCTCTTACTCAACCATGTGCATGTATTATCCAATGCAATTATTCATATTTTCCTTGTTATCATGTATAACTAACAGGGACTTCTAGCATCCTTAGTTGGAGGTTGAAAATGGTCCCTCATCTCTCATTTATCAATATACATGTTTGTGTTCATTCATGGGTTTTTATTCAGTCATAATGTTGAAGATTGTGAGTGAATCAGCTTCCCTTAAAATGTATTGTGTGCCAGAGACCAGACTGTCTGTGTGCAATCAATCTGCTCTATGGTACTACCCAGATATTTGTTTTCTTACTACAATTCTCATAATGGTAGGTTTTCCAATTATCTTGTGGCAGTGTGTGGGTGTCTGTCTTTATCTAAATCATGTAGAAAAGGCTTGTCTACCTATTGTGTCTGTTCCTCTTCCCCAACTTTGCTGGATCTATCCATTGCCACCCACAACCTGGCTCTCATTTTTGACTGATCGCTTTCTTATGTCTCCCATTTTACATATGCTTTCAGACTTCATCTCTAACATCTGGAAATGTGTAATTTCTTGACTTTCCCAAAAGCATATAAATTATTCTTCCTAAGATGATCTTCACCTGGAGTATTGTTGTTCTCATGGTGTTTCTGATTATTCTCTGACACGCTCTTCTACAGTCTGTCTTGAATGTCTCTTATGTTCTCCACAAATTTCCTTCTGTCTTCAGTGTCTCACCTACCCCAGGATCCCTCCATTGGCTCATGGTTTAGTTTTCTGCTTTTTATTGTTTCTTGTATACCACATTTACATGCCTCCATTTTTCTTTGGTGGCTCCTAAGGGTTGGACTCCTTCTTCTATTCTCCTTCCACTACTTTGAGATTACACGCCTTTTGTCTGGTTTTTAAAAAACTGTCTTGTTTCTCTTTTTCTGCTCCCAATCTCTTAAAATCCTTCTAATGATTGTTTTACTTTGCACCTTCTTATAATCTTTTGTGCAATGCTTTGACAAAAATGCTTCTTTTATTGTTTAGAATCTTTTTATGAACCGTTTTCATAAACAGTCCTATTTTCATGTTCACATATAACAGTGAAGCCTTACAACTCAAACACAAAACAATAGCAAACGATATATTCGCTCAGTGTTCTCTTAACCGCCAGCTCAATCAGCCGTAATAAAGTTGTTTTTTAAATTCAATAAAATAAAAAACGATGTGAAAATTAAATATATCCAAAACATCCTCATATGTAACCAATCAGAAGTTCTATCCTTGTATCTGCACCGCCACTCTAGTATAGTACATATACATTTACACATTATCTCCTCCATCACTGAAGTACCAGACCACCCTGCAACATTACACTACCTCCACCAAAACCACATCAGGGACATTTCATCCATAATAAAGTTTCATTGGTGGTGCCCGATCTGATGTTTTCACTGTCAAATTAACCGTTTGGAGTTCTATCAAACTGTACTGTACAGTTTGTATAGTGCTCAATTCCGCAGGTTTGGGCCTGACGTGCTGTCCATGGAAGTCAATTAAAAGCGTACTTGGTTTGCTCTGTGTGTTTAGTTAGAGTTTATGTTGCTAGTTTGATCTGTGTGAAAAATAATGACACTCCCCTTTGCCTTGCCATGCTTCTACCCACCTACATATCACACACCAGTGCTGGATACCTCCAGACATCAATACAGATGCGCAAACCCAAGCATAAGAGCTGAGATGCAGGACTACACTGAACACAGGTTTGAGCCTATCACCATCAGTGTTTGCCACACTCCATCCCTTTGCATTCCGCTCAGGACACTTGGGAGCCACAGGTTCTGGGCTGGGTCCAGATTCCTTGTCAACCATGTGGTGGGCACGGTACCCAGAGCTCCCAAGTATTCCTGGGCTCTCAATCTTACCAAGGCCTTCGAGATCTAGAGGTCAGAGTTTTTCTGTGGCCATTGTGGAAGCCCAAAAAGTCCAGCTCAACACAAGCTCAAGCAACAAACATCGAGAGGCAATTTAGCATCTCCCATTCACTATGCATTCATCTTATCTGTGATTTTTGCAGGGGAGGTGATTGCTAGATTGCAGTCAGTTCGGGCGGGGGTAAATGAACAATTTTCTATTGTTGTATCCACTTGCTCACCTTTATTTGTACTTTGACTAATATTTGCATACTGTACCTGTACACGTACTTAAGAAAACATTTTCCCAAGTGTAAGAGACTCATATAAAAACAAAATAGCTAACTGCTGATCTAGCTGATCCAGCTGTCCAGGAAGGGACGATGAACTCTTAAGCACTTGTCCCTACCATTATTACCATCAACATTCCCACCAAGACCGATGTTCTTACTGAACTACTTGACCCCAAATACTCCAGTCTTTCAGTGGCACCAATACCAGTAACAATAAGAAACTGCCACCGGAGCTAACCCTAACCCAGGGCAATATATATAACGTTATTCTATTGAGATATCAAAGCAGCCCAGGAGCCTTGGCAGATCTGGTACTAACACTTTCGTAGATGCAGGCTATTTGAAGAATGAATCAATGGCCCTGGAAAATGGAGATTGGTACAAAAAATCATGGACTGTTTTTTTCAATTCAAGCAACTTAAGGACGTGTACTGGCTTTGCTCATAGCCTCACCAGTTGCCATCATCACCCTACTCCTCCAAATTATGTAACCATCAACATCCTACCAGAGTACCCGCAGTATTTCTAACAAATCTATCAATTCTTGATTTGGAGGATAGTACTGACTTGATATATTGCAGTAAGGAACCCAACAGTCTTCACAACCTTCACAGGTACTCCGCCCTTGATACCTCACAACGTACAGCAGAAATGCTAATTGTTGATAAAACTTTGGAAGCCCTCTTAGATCCGATAGGCTTAGAAGGAACAGCAGCCTCCAATACTTACCTGGCTAACCACATGATAACAAAAGCATCAACACCAACAATTGTTGGAAATATTTAGACCAGTCCACTCAAAGAAATTATATCTGATACTAGAAATATGGGGCCCAGGGGGTTTGAGGAAGGCGCCTTTGGCGTTTCAGTGCTTAGTGCGGTGGGCGCATTAGCAAAAACTCTTGATTCAATATTCATGTCCTCATACCCCAAGCAGCAAAGACTAATATGCAGTTGATAGATGCCAACTGCATGTAGTTTGGCTTCCCAAAATCTACAATCCGATATCAAAGTGCTACCCACAAATTATAGGCACTTACAAACACAATGAAATCCAGATATCCACACAACAATTAAGGCGAACAGTCAGGATCAACATGTCCATCAGGGAAATTCTAGACAATATATGTCCCAACGGCCTACCCTAGATCTTGAATGTGATTGCAAACATCTTTTCTCCAGACCCACCAGACGGGACATAAATCAGCAAATAATTAATCCAAGGGACACTTAATTTATGTCGGTTTTACAAACTGAAGCTTGACCTCACACCCACTTATTTATAAGAGGGTGAACATGATGTTTTTAAATTGGAGGAATATTATATGTCTGTCACACTATCTGGAAGGCCTCACAGATATTGTATTGCTGACATATGTTATATTTAGTTTCTGGTTGATACAGAATCAGGAGATGCAGAATCAACCTGCGTATGTTGGGAGGGTATGGGCATTTGCAAAGCCCTATTGGCCCAAATGGAAAATCTAACAAACATGGGAATAGTTGTATCCAAGGAAGCCAATGGAAATCATTCCTTTCTGTTAATGCCACCCCAGCCCAAGAACCCATGCAACGACAAGAAAAAGAAAATAAATTTGCTAAGTAGAAGGTTAGCATGCATACGGGGCCTGGCTCTGATGCCCTGAATGAAGGAACATCCTTCAAGATAAATCACTCTTCGTGCACGGAGTATATGGCAATGACAAATTCAAGAAACACTGGGCTAGAGGGTGGGTAGTTGGTCAAATCTATTTTAAGTAAACAACTGCACCATCTCGAGCAGGAAAAAACACGGAGACTTAAAACTTGACTTACACTGCATGAATGAATGAATGATTCTTTAATTGTTTACGTTAGTTAAAACCATAACTATATACCAATAAAACTATATATGTTTCAACTAATGTGATATACATCTTAAAAGTTTGATTTCCCAATAATCCAGTATCTATGTAAATCCTAGGTACTTGTAATTGCTGACTGCCTCCAGGTTCGTGTTGCCAAGCTTAAAAAATGTTAGTTGTTTCTGGGCACGACGATTATGGTCATGACTTTTGTTTTTGTTGTGTTTATTTCTAGCATATTTGCTTTGGCGAAGTGTCCCAGTTCATTGAACACTCTTCGGAGGCCCACTCTTGTGTAGCTTAGCAGCACTATATCTTCAGCATAGGATAGATGTGTAACAGATAATGTACCCAGGCATGGAGGATGAGAGTTAACCCGATCTAACTTCAAACCCGGTCAAATGTCACCTTAAAGTCTATAAAAAATAGATGCACACTTTTTCGCTGCTGCAGGCTCGTGTTTGCCATCAGGCAAGTATATTTGTAGTGGCACCAGAGCCCCTATGGAATCCAGACTGGTTAATAGGTATTATTTTGTTGGTTTCTGACCAGTTTACCAGATCTCTAAGGATCAATAGTGTAGTATTTTGCTCCGAATCTATTAAGGAGGTCACTCTATAATTTGCTGGATCTGTTCGATCACCTGCTTTGTACACTGGGTTGATTATGGACCCTTTCCAACTCTCTGGAGTTTGCTTGTACTGCCAACCTCGGGGAACAAACGGGACATTGGGGCTGCCCAAAAGTCAGGGTCCTATTTGTTAAATCGCTTGGGAAATATCAGTTGGGCCTGGGGCCCCGTCCAGTTGGCCTGATCTTATTACTTTAGATATATGTTATCTTACTTGTATTGTATTGAAGGTTGTTCTATTGCAAAATTTGTAATCTTCAGGGTGCATCCTGATTCTTTAAGTATCTTGACTATTGTATGTGCATATTTTGCCTGTTCTGTTAAACTATCCAGTTCTGAAGGTGTAGTTTGAGCACTCACCTTGTTAGGGTTGAGTGTGTTGTTATGCTGTGATCAATGGCTAAGGAGTGATTAAGAGTTCTCAAAACTTTGCCACTGTGCTCCGCTTTAACAAAAGTGGTGATTAGGTAGAATATCCAGGCTAGTTCTGTAACACAAGTGGCGTTAATCAACTTTGAAGGTCTTGTACAGCCATTTACTAGCTCCCAAAAAGCTCTAACAGTTGATTGCTTTCCATTAAATAGCAGTTTGGACCAACAGTTATCTGTTTATGTTCTTTTGTCTTCTCAGATTTGCTTTTTGTACTGCTTCTTGTGGTTTTAAATTCTTTCCCATGTATCTTTGGACACAACAGTGCCTCTTATAGATCTATTTGCACCTCTTAATTATTTTCTTAGGTTCTGGTCTTTTTTACCCAGTGATTTGAACTGCTTGTACCTTGATCTTCCAGGCTGATCTACTATAGGGGCATCTTTTAGTAGATTTGTTAAAAAGGCGGCCCAAGCTTCTACTTGCGACCGCTCCCTCGAACCATAATTTGTTATCAATTCCTTTGTCCTGGTGGCTATTACAGGGAGCGAGTTGCTTGACCATCTTAGGCGCTTCAAATTGATCCTTGTTGCTTGTCCCACCTTTGGTGGTGCTGTTGTGTGTCTTGGTAGTTCAAATGTTGATATGAATGGTCGATTTTGGTGGTGTATTTGGTGGAAAACTCCTTTGTTTGGGCAAGCAGTGCTAGAGTAAGAATTATGGGGCACATGCATCAACAATGCCATTTGCGATTCCTTATTAGCGAAAAATAAGGAATCGCTAATAAGGAATAGCAAAAGGCTATGCATGTAGGAATCGCTATTCAAATAGCGATTCATTAACTTTCCTTAATTGCGACTAGCAAATTGCGAGTAGCAATTAAGGAATGCCGTCCCAATCATTCCTATGGGCCTCCAGGCCCACAGGAATGAATTGGAGATTGCATGAGCAAATTGCGAGTACCAGTAGGTTCTCGCAAATTGCTCATGCAGTTCAAAAGTGCATTTTTCAAACTTTTAGCAAATTACCATGCAGTTCATCTTCATGGTAATTTGCTCCCCCTATTAGCGAATTCGCTAATTTTTTAACTTTCATGCATTGCATTTAAGGAATCTCAATTTGGGATTCCTTAAATGCAATCGCAATTTAAGGAATCGCTATTTAAGGATTCCTTAAATAGCGATTTTTGTATTCGGGTTGATGCATTGGGATTAGGTTTTATTTACTCGCTAACGGGTGTTATTAGCGATTCGGTATTTTACCGACTGGATTTTGGCTTGATGCATGAGGCTGTATATAGTCTATTATAGACTGGGCATATGGGCCATGATATGTGCAGGTCGGAGCACTATCCTGCTGGGTTCTTCCATGTAATACTCTCATTCCAAGATGTTCTAGGTCTGTCACTAGTTTCTGCCCACTTAGATTGTGTCGTTTGAGGGTTAAATGTTATTGAAGTTGTACTGCCCATAGTGCATTTGCCGCTGTTAAGGGATCACTTTCCTCTGGTGTCTATATTAAATTTGACTTAAAATCCCAAGTTACGATTATTTCCCGTGTTGGGTTTTCAAACCTTCTTTCCATTACTGCAGTTGTCAATTTGTTGAATAAGGCATTTTTGTTTTCTCCCTTTGGATGTACATAGACATTAATGCGTATGATTCTATTTACTGCTTTGCTGTGTCCCAGGTCCATTGTTATCATTTGTATGTCTGTTGTTGAAGTACACATTTGGGTTGATGTGATATTGAGCGCAGTAGAGATGTAGAAAGCTAGGCCACCCTTTGGTCCACCATATTGTTGAGGTCTCATTGCTTTCACATGATGGAGAATGTAGCCTGCTACTTGGACTGGGTTGTTCAGCCATGTTTCTTGAAGGACTATTAATTCATATTTTTTCCAGTTATTTGGTGGTGAGTTATCCTGCAGTTTGTGCTTTGCCCCTGCAAAGTTCTACAATAAAAGATTTAATGACCACTACTGAACTATACTTCTGTTGTTAATGAGTCATTCCCTTCGTGGTGCCATCCAGGGCCTGCCATGTCCAAACTGATTCTTCCTTTGTATTTTTTGATACTGACCTATTGTCTTCCAATTTACCTCTTGCACTTTGTACAACGGAATATACATGAGTTAATTATCAGATTGATTATTGTGCAAACAAAACAAGGGGTAGGGGGTAGTTTTGCTTAACGGGCTTTGAAAGTGTTATGCCCCAGGCCTCAAACTGTGGGGCTCCGTTTAGAATTAATGAAACGGTCCAAGTGGCCTTCAAGTTGAGAGTGCTTATTAATTTTGGTACTTTGGTACAATCAATAGACCACAGATCGGATGAAGATAAATGGTTTAAAGTTGGAATAGGTGCCATTAGGCTCAGGACGTTTCCTTTGCTCAGGTAGTCCTGAGGACCTTGGGATGTATATTGTTGTGTTAGTAGGATCTGGTTATTTCAGTTTTTTATTTGCTCCTCAATTCTTAGCTGCAGTGAAGGGAACGAACAGGATACTGAGTTTTCAGTTTGCTGTTTTGACATTTGGTACTTCGTGTTGCTATGATGTAAATTTACATTGCTGAATATCCGCTCAATCTGATCTCTGTCTGTTTGGGAGCATCTCTGCAGGGCCACTTTCTGTTGATTTTTGTCTTGTTCAATGCCTTCCTTATGAGTTAATAAGCCTGTATCCAGTCCTTTGTGGTTGACTAGTTCGTCCTTTGTCTTCTGAGCAATTTCTTGACCTGTTGTTACCATGCCTGTGTGAATTTTGTTCTTTTTATCCAATGCAGCATTCACTGACCTTGTGGGAGAGGGGGCTGCATCCTGCAATCTCTCTTTGTGGGGAGGCTTCTGTTCAAGAACTTCTCTCTTGGTTTGTATATACTATTTTTCCCCATGGATTATGTGGATAGAGAATCTGATGAATCCATCAGCAAGGGGACCTCATAAATGCTGTTTGGGTCTTCCTTGGCTCCCTGATTTATTGTAGATGTGATTATTACTGAATTTTGTTTCTTGTACTTTGAATCAAAGATTGGATAGAATCTGTTCTCCTGTTGACTAACCTTTCTTTTAAACTGTAGATGCTTTCTAACCTTCCCGGCACGTTTCCTCTGTTTTTTTGTTTGAGAAAGAGCTAGTGGATTATCTTGATTGTTTTGCAGGTTTATTAATTGTTCATTTGAGACTGGATTGCTGTCGACTGAAATGCTAGGTGGTGATGGTAGATTTTCTATTTTATGTGTTTTATCATTTTTGCGGAGTTCTTGCACTAGGTTGCTGATCTCTGGCATATTTTTATTTGGTGATGTTAGTGTTTCTATAGATTTTATTATTTCTTTTCCATTTGGAAGTTCATTTTTCAGTGAACCATATGGCACTGGGTATTCTGTTTGCCCTTACTTAGTATACTCATTAAGATGGTTGGTACTTCACGTAATTGAGCAACTATTGGTCCACGTGTGCAATGGGTTGCTAGTATGATGCAGGGTATGATGCAGCTGCGTTGTTTTTTGTGTCAATGTTTCAAGTTTTGAATCAATGCCAGTAATATGCACTGCTATGATGTTCATTAAGTAAATCTGGATATCCAGTTTATCCGACTGCATGTTAAGAACACTAATTGAAGGTACTGGATGTAGTAAATTTAATTCCTGACATAGGTCCCCCTCCCAGTACTGCCTCAGTCCCAGTATCAGTACCAGTACCAGTACCAGTACAGGGAAATGACGCCCCTTTGGACAGAGGAAAAATAAATATCCGTCCTGGGGTTAATGGTAAGCCTGATTTGGAATCAATATTATTAAGCCTAAGAGGAGACTTATTTTCAAAATTTGAGATTTCTGAGGCTAACCAGAGAGGGATACATGAAAAATGCGAGATTCTAGAAGGAAAACTGGATGATATAGCTCTGCGTACTGGCGTCCTGGAGTCCGAAGTCAAGATCCTTTCGGAAGCCGTATTAGAGAACACCAGAGGTCTAGAGAAGCTAAAAACTCAAAATAAAACTCTACAGGAGGACCTAGAGAAGTTGGAGATGCAGGCAAGACGGAACAACCTAAGAGTCCTCAAAATCCCGTAGGGGACTGAAGGCGGGGATATCAAAGCATTTATTTGTACACTTCTTCGGGAGGGAATCCTGAAAGACAGATTGGATATTGATTTGGATAAGGAGATCCAGAGAGTTCATAGAGATCCCTTCAAGATGCACCCTGCAAGAAAAGCCCCAAGAAAAATCCTGATACACTTTCTTTCTTATGCAGTTAAGGAGTTAGTTTTGGGGAGAGCCTTAAAAGAAACCACATTACAATTAGATATGATTGAATATCAAATCAGGTTGGATCTTGGGAAGAGGACTGCACAGAGGCAGTGGGACTTGGGAACTAGAATGCCTGAGCTGAGAAGTCGGGGAGCCCAGGTTCACATGAAATATCCGGCTATGTTAAAAGTAATGTGGCAGAATAAGATGCTTAGTTTCACCTCTCCCCAGGAAGTAGACATCTTCTTGGCACAAATGAAGCATTAGAACAGATTTAGTTTGAACATAGAACTGAATGGGGGAAAAAAAAAATAATATACATAAAATAAAAAAAATAACAAAGATTAAAAAAATACGCACATCAGGGAGGCGTTAGATGGGCAGGGGACAGCAGCAGTTTAGTTAGGACAATAGAGGGATATATAATACAAAAGAAACAAATATTTTTACTCTTATATAGACACACAGAGAATGTCCATTTGCATTTAGTATGCCTGGATAATAGTTTAATGGTGGCCTTATTATAGGAGCAGATGCCTCGAGCTGCAAGGGGAGGGTCCCGAAAGGTGATTCAATCGCCTAAGGGATAGCAGCAGGGTTCCTTATGGAGGGTGGTGGGGGGGGAGCACAGGGTGTTGGGAGCAAGGGGGAAAAAGCCAAACAAATGTAGTCCTCGTACAAGTCCAAAAAATCTTAGAGTCTCAAAGGAAGAGCCTAGGGTGCAGCAAAGATGAACAGGTTAAATAAAGTTAAAATGATAACATGGAATGTAAATGGGTTAAGGAGTAGGAGAAAGATGTCTCAGGTCATTGAATTCCTGAAGGATAGTGAGGTGCATCTTTGTTTCTTAGAGGAGACCCATTTAGAGTCCCAGGAGTACAAACAGGAGTTCAGTAAGGCGAGATGGATCCAAGAGGTGCTTTGCTCTGATCAAAGGGGAAGTACTAGGGGAGTGGCATTGATTATAAGGAGCAATGCAGGTATTAATGTTGTAAAACAAGAGACAGATCAGTCTGGGAGATGGTTGGTGGCCACTTTGACAGTTCAGGGTACACCCCTAGTATGTGTAGCATATTATGGCCCGAATCAAGATAATCCTGGGGTACTTCTGAAACTTGAGGCCAATTTGTTGAATACCTCTATACCAATAATAATAGGGGGGACTTCAATTTGGTTTTAAATAAGGAAATGGATCGTACCTCTAAAGTTAAATACAACAGTTCGCCTAAGACATTTGCGGCGCTAAAAAATATAATCAAAGATTTTAATTTACTCGATATGTGGAGAACTAAAAATAGAGAAACTAGGGATTTTACGTTTTACAGTAAAAAGTATAAACACCATTTAAGAATCGATTTCTTTCTTGTAGACCAGGTATTATTTTCAGTAGTTGAGGAAATAAATCATATTCCAGCTATCTTATCAGACCACTCAGCAGTAGTTCTGACGTTGGGGTTTAAGCAAAGAGAGACACAAAGAAGGTGGACTCTAGACAGAACCATGCTACTGGACGATGGAGTGATAATGAAAATCTGTGATAAAACAGATGAGTATTTCAAATTCAATATTAGCACTGCTAAGGCTCAGACAGTGTGGGAGGCTTTTAAAGCCTATATAAGGGGGATCCTTACTTCTATATCGGTAGGAAGAAAGAGAGCTTTGAAAAATGAAGAGGCAGACAGGATAACAAGATTAAGGAGAAAGAAACAGAATTACAGAAAGCTTCTATGGAGAACCGGGGTATAGCACCATGTTTTGAGAAAGAGCTGGAAAACCTGCCGGCCGAATATCAAGCATATCTAGATAGGAAGCTTTCTGATAGGTGGAAAGTTAGTAAGCTACAGAATTTCGCCTACAGAGAGAAATGTGGTCCTTTATTAGCATGGAAGGCGAGAGCGGATAGGGCAAGGAATCTGATAAAGCAATTAATTCAAAGAAGTTCAGGAAGCATAATCTATGAGGATGATAACATTTGTGAGGAAGCCAGAACCTTTATGAAGTATTTATATAAGGAGGATATTGGACTAGGACAAGGGGTAGTTCAGGAGTAGCTAAAATCGACTGCCCTCCCTCAATTGACTGAAGAATATAGGGTATTTCTGCAGACTAGCATTACTGAAGAAGAAGTTAGAGTACAATGCAAAAAAATGGTCAGGGGAAAAGCTGCAGGCCCGGATGGGCTCCCAATTTAGTTTTATATAGCTATCTTGGATATTGTGGTGCCAATTTTAAAAAATGTGTTCAACAAAATTTATATTGGGGGGGAAGATACTCCATGTTCTTGGGCGGAAGCCACAGTGACACTGATCCTAAAACCAAACAAAGATCCACAGTTGATAGAGTCTTACAGACCAATATCCCTATTAAATTCAGACTACAAGGTTTTTACAGGCATATTGGCAGCAAGAGTGGCAAAGGTTATAAAGGCGGTAGTCCACCCCGATCAGAGAGGTTTCATACCAGGGAGGCAACTAAATGAGCTCACCTTCCAGGTAATGGGGGCCATAGATATGGCAGAAGCAAAGAGGGCTCCCTCGACGATAGTAGCAACAGATGCTGCAAAAGCTTTTGACCAGGTTAACTGGGTATATCTCTGGGAAGCGTTAAAAAGCTTTGGTTTTCCTAACAATTTTGTCCAGGCGATCAGGAGTCTGTATTATGGCCCTTAAGCTAAGGTTTTGGTTAACGGTGTTTTGAATGACTGGTTTAACATCTCGAGGGGGACCAGGCAGGGGTGCCCTTTGTCACCACTCCTATTTAATCTGTATATTGAGCCGTTTGTTAGCTGGCTTAGAAGGGATCCGGTTATCCATCCCTTTAAAATGGGAGAACTTGAATTGAAGCGTGCTCTATATGCAGATGATCTGCTTCTGTACACAACAAACCCAACAGAGGCTATCCCTCGGCTAATTGAGAAGGCAGAGATATATGGTGAACTTTCATGGTAAAAAATTAATAAAGAAAAAACGGAAATAATAGAATGGAATCAAGCGAAAGGAAGCTATGGGGTAAAGAGTCAAATTAGGTATTTAGGGGTCCAATTAGTACATAAACTTGAGGATATTCCCAATGTCAATTGGAGGAGGGTCTCTAAAGAGGTTGTTAGTTTACTTACACGTTGGGTAAATCTCCCTCTTAACATCTATGGGAGGGTTAACCTCGTGAAAATGATAATCCTGGCAAAAATTACTTTTCTATATAATTCAATCCCACTGCTTTTTAGGACAGAAGATATAGCTAAACTACAAGGCAAAATAGGTACTATTATCTAGGCAACGAAGAGTCCTAGAATAGCATGAAAAAAACTAAGAAAAGGCCTCACAGTAGGTGGGTTAGCACTACCAGACCTACTCACATACTGCTATTCTTTCCACTTTAAAAATTTGAGGATGTTGGCTAATAAAACCGATTCATCCTCATTAGGCTTACTGTTTGAGGCCATGTTAAAAGATGTGGTGCAAGGCCAGGAACTCTTCTTATTTAAGTATGGAGATCCGAAGTTTTACAAAAAAGTTAGGTTAAAGATTTTGGGGGTGGCTTTAAAGACTTGGATGTACATAAGAAGAAGGATGAAAATCCCATACTACGTGGTACAAGCCCCAGTCTGGGACTCCCCCGGTACACCGGAATGCCTACAAGACCAATTGAGTTTGCCTCTTAAAATAGGGGGTATAAAATGTTGGGGCGACCTGCAAGAGGACGGTAAGCTTATGAGTTGGGAGGCACTCTGCAGCTTAACCCGAGGAACCCCGTCGAGGTTTAAATTCTATCAGATCTCATCTTGGTGGACGATGCAGAACTGGCAGGAGGAGGAGGAGGTAAACTCGAAAGTGGATCTAGTCACTAGAACAGGCATATGGAAAAAGGAAGTCTCTTTCTGGTACGGGGCTATATTGGAAGCGGAGGGTGAGGGGAATCCGAAGTTATAAGAGTATGGGGCAAAGAATATGGTGACAGCGAACTGGATGTCTATAAATTATGGTCTAATTATTTTGTTATGTTGCAGGCCATAGTTAAACAAGCTGCACTGAGGAGGAATAATCTCTACACTGCTCATAGAGTGTATTGGTCTCCAAAAAAGATAACTAAGGCAACTGGGAAAGTATATAGTTGTCCCAGGTGCAAGCATCCAGCTGCGGATGATATTCATATATTTATGGAATGTCCAAAAATTAAGCCCTACTGGATGAAGGTATGTAAATTTCTAGAAACTGTCCTGGAAAAGCCGATAGAAGTAAGTACCAGTCTGGTTTTCTTCGGTTTAATGAATAACTACCATGTGAATTTACTGGGGTCCAATTTTACATTCTATGTGATAATTCTGGCAAGGAGAGAAATTTGTAGGGCTTGGAAATCAGAACACCCTCCGACCTTTACCGAATGTTTGAAGAACATTATTTATACCAGTGAATGTATGACGTTACAACGCATACATTTACATCGCGGTACATTACATCGCGGTTTTGACAACGCAGGTCGTTACAATGACTTACGTTGGAGGGCGCTGGACTTAGGAGTAGTATAATTTACTATTCCAACTCCAGTCTACGTACAGTAGGGAAGGTGTTGGATAGTAAATTATACTATTCCTTGTCCTAGAGCGCCATCTAGCGCAAGTCGTTGTAACGACTTGCGTTGTAAAAACCGCGATGTAATGGCATCGCGATGTAATCCCCGCGTTGTAAACGATGTTTCCCATACCAGCAAATCAGATATGGCCTGTGATCAACGAAGTAAAAGTAAGAACTGGGCGGCTCTACTAAACTGGATGGAGATGTAAAAAGGGTCCTATGATTAAGCCATAATACCATCGGACCTGGCCTCCTAAGTAACACCCAAGGGCCTCCACAGAAATGTGATTGGAAGTGGGACAAGGTAATGGTGTGATCTGGGAGGGAAAGCTCTTCTCTCTCCATTTGCCTCTTACAAAGGGTCGGCAAAGATAGGTATGGAGCGTTTAGAGGAATCCCATCTAGAGGTTTGGCTGTATGAGGTCACAAAAAAAAAGAACACTAATTGAAGATTGCAAGGTGTTTATGAATAAAGTTGCAGGTTTAAAAGGTCTTCCACTTTTATCTCCTGTTTATCCTCTCTTTCCTTTGTTAGTGAAGTGGTGGTCGATTCCTTTGTGCCACCTATCACCTTTGGCAACCCAGTAAACCATTGTTACTGTACTTTTGGGCATGTTTTCTCTGATGTTCATTGTTTGCTTTATTTTATGTGTTAATTTCAAGTTGTCACTGTTTGTTTGTTCCAGGGAGCTTGATATTTTGATTAGTGTTTGTTGTCGGGTTTCCAGTTGGTCTGTTGTTGGAATACTGGTTTGTGTGTAATCTGGGTTCTTTGTTATAACTTCCAATGCCTGCATTAAATCCATGTTATTTGTCAATGAGATTGAATCAAGCCTGAGTTATTTGGTTTTTCCATGTTGGAAATGTGCCCCTTTTTGCCATTGTCCGAGGTCTCCAGTCTTGAGGTAGAGTGAGCAAAATTCCTAGTGTGTATTTGGGCATAGGTGACTATTCTTTTGCTACCAATGTTCTTCGTTTTAAGTTCATCCTTCTGGGCGACTATTGTTGTTAAACTCTGATTTGGATGAGGTTTGGGTCTCCTTCTATTGCTATTAGACTCTGCTCTGTGTTGAAGATTCAGTTCTCTTCTGGTGAGGTGCCAAGCTTCTGCGGCCTTAATGGTTTGGGAAGGTTTGTAATTTTGTCTGTTGTAGCATAAATGAAAGCAGTTGGGTCCTTTAAGAAAGTAAATTTCCACTTGGGTTAATTGAGCCAAATATTGATTGTATGGGTGATACTAATGTTGCATCAGAGGTTTGAATTGGTTTAAACATATTTTCCTGGAGGGTTTTGGCACTTTTTAACATTTTCTTCTGATTAGATGTTTTTTGTATTGCTTGTTTTCTAATCCTCCCAGATCTAATTTTCCTGATGGTGTATTAAATTGAAAATTTATTTGAAATCTAAACCCACAAGCTCTCCTTCTGCTTTTGCTGCTGTTATCTATTAGTATGTTTTTTGTCTTATGGCAGTTTGCCCACACAGATATTTGTGATGTCAATCCTCTTGTTTTTTGTAATGCCGTCTGTGAGCATCTGTTTTGCAGCAGTATTTGAGCTTGTTCCAGTCAGTGGAAGATCACAATTATGTAACAGGCTTTCCTAGAGCACTGCTTCTTAGGCACAGTGAATGGTCCAGCGGTTTGTTACATCTTAACATACTACCTTGGGACACTCCAGGACTGGCGCAAAAGCTTGATAATACTGATTGGCACAATTTTATTGAAAAACAAGAAATCTGTATCTTCCAGTAACCTGGGCAATAGAGCCAAACCAAAAGGCTGATTATCATAACATATATATAACATACCAGCAGTCAGTCAGCCATGAGGTAGACCCTGGCGGGGGTTAACAACAATGGAACATGCCACACTTGACTGCAAGGTTAGACAATGAAATAAATAATGAAATAAACAAATGCTACTCGCTTGTAATGTTAGGCAAGGAACCGATTAAACTAAATATTTACAGCAATGGTCCTGTCCATAGTGGTGCATCATAGACTTTGCCCTGCCACAGTGACATGTTCAACACATCTGGCAGCCATAAAGAGGCCATGATTGGTCATACATACCAATCTTGTCACCTGAGACTTTAATACTAGCTACAAACCCAGCGATTATTACACAGTTATTTGGATAGAAGAAGACGAAACCTGGGGCATTTCACCTTTGACAGGAATCAAGACTATAAAGCGATCCTATGTAGGTGTCCAACCAACCTCATTCACAATTAGCCATGGTCTACGAGCCTGTGATAGGTGCTCTCTGCCCAATTCTCCGGGGCATTTTACATACAATAATGGCTACAGTAAAAGCGCGATTGACTATATTATGCTCGACCAGTCAAGCTTGAGTACTATGACTGACATCTGAATCGAGCAACGTGTAGAGAGTGATCAAAACCCTTTAATCCTCTCACAGGAGAAAGATGCTTTTCTGCCTGTACCTCCTCAAACCTATATTATGACAAACCATAGAAACATAAAATGGCATGCAGGGGATCTGAGCATATTCTTGCCCTGGATGGAGGAACTTGTTACTCCATCCTGAATTAAGAATCCACTAAAAAGAAGGCTCCTTACTTGCTCTATGATGTTGTGGCAGAAGTTGGCACTGGTCTCTACCGAAACGACATCCACCCCCATGTCCACTGGTTTGTTTGACAAGCATTGTAAATGATCAAATAAAGAATGACTGTTGTTAGCCATCTAAAATAATGACAGGGCAGGTACAAAACCATACTGAAGGAGAAAACATGATAGGAGAAAATGTTAGATGGTAAAATCTGTTGAGCGCAGTAACAGCCAAAAGCACGGCAATGCTGTTGTGCTTAATATAGCAGGGACTTTCATATGTAACCCCCAGGCCAGATGTCCATATTACTGAACATTGCCGGTGACCTCCTATTCACTAATTATTTATTTAACAAAAACAAGAAAATTGGGAGCCATACACATCCCTTCGATGCAGAAAGCACCAACAAGGAGGTAGAATCATTCACACCAAATGAGGTGATTCAAGCAATTAGTCGTCAAAAAAGGGCAAAGCACCTGACCCAGACAAGACACAAGCTGATATTTAGAGGTCTAACCCATCATTATGGGGGAAATATATTGTAAATCTGGGTAATACCAGCCTATATGGAGCCCCCAATTTGCCCAGCTGGATTGACAGAGAAATTGTGCTGCTATCTAAAAGGGGGATAAAAATAATCATGCCAACTATTGCCCCACAAGCCTTCTTGATAATATATATTTTTTTAATTCAAGTGTCAATTATCAAAGAGTAGAGGTTTGGGGTGTAAATAAAGAGATTCTTTCACAGTGTCAGTTTAGATTCAGGTAGAAACTAATACACTCGGCCAGGTATTTAAATTCCATCTACTTCTGCAGATGTTTGCTCTTTGTGGTGTTTGTAGCACTTCTTTCAGCCTTTAATATTGTCCAAAGAAGCCTCTTATGGAAATCCATGCTGGCCAGGGCATCCGGTGGGACTGCCTAATCTGCGAAAGAGAATACCTAGCGGAAATACAGACAGAGCATCTCGGGGCCCAGCAGGCGATACTTCAGCCTCCTTTCCTATTGAAATAGGTGTCCATCAGGGCTGTTCCTTGACCCCTCTACCTTTCTCTTTAAATGTCAAATATGGAAGCAGTTGAAGCAAGTGAAAATGATTCACTTAGAATTGGTGGGGGGGGGGTTAAATTGCTACACTACTATTTGCAGACAATGTCCTCTTAGCCGTGCTTTATTTGTAAAAGAATGAGTGCTGGTGGCCAAAGCTCTGTTCAGAAGGTCGTAGTGTTAAATGGTAGCGGCAGTTTCAGTCGATAACCTTTCAAGTATTGCCCGGCGGTAATTGCCTCTTATACCATTCGATGATTAACCAACAAAAGAGGCAGGCGCCGGAGACTGGAAGGCAGGAAACAAGTTCTATTCCGTCGGAGCAGAACACATCAGATCGGACAGCAAGGTATCGTTTGTGAATCAGGCCCCATCTGTTTGGGAACAGCCACTATTTTACTGCCTTTTTTAACTCATTTTGATTCTGAGGGTTCTGTATTGTTGCTGGGACATAGTTCCAGAGCTTGGCTGTCTGTAACAAAAATGAAGTTACACCAATGTGGGACTTTCTGGTCTTTTTGAAACTTTTAATGCACAGAATTAGGGTCAGTTTGTACTTGAACATTCTGCTTCCTGGTAGATCCCGCCCCTTTATACTGTAGAGACATCAGTGCCCTTATTCTTTGGCTTTGCCTCAGTCACTGAAAGTTGATGTATTCCATGATATTGCATGTAGCAGTTTTCATTTGTGACCAAATAATGTTTGCTGTGAGTAGCAATGTGTTAGAGAAAACCTCAGAATAAATAAATAAAAAAAAGCTACTGAGAATGTCCTGAGAGACTATGCAGTGTGCTTTAAAGAAGTTATATTATCCACATAGAGATACTGGAATGCTTGTCAAGAGGTACGGCAATTGAATGGATGCCAGAAGTAGAAACTGTCAAGGGTCTGTGGCGCATAAAGGTTGGTGCAACTCTGCATATTATATTATTATTATTTAGAACCAAAGTGATTGTGGCCGGTAACCTGTGGTGGCAAGTGATGTGTGGAAAATGTCATGAGAGCCCTAATGCTGAAGATGAGGAATTGGAAACTAAATTACTTTTTTAAAAAGGTAGAAGTTAAGTGCCTTATAAACTATGAGGTTCCTCGCTTTGATACAGTCTCTCAGTGGGGTTCCTAGTTACCAGGGTCAAAGGGCAGTGAAGCAGGGGTAAAGCAAGTGTTCAGATGTAGCAATCCTTAATTTGCAATCTTTGGGCTTTAGGCCATTGGGCATAACACCCTGATCCACTAAAAGGAGAGTATGGCACAGAGGTTCAGAAAGATCCACTTTGAGAGTGATCTGGGTTCCATTAGTGTCATTGCAGCAGATACATTTAAAGGGTTTGATGAGGTCTTGTTTAGTGGATGGCAGAGTTTGCGGATTTGCACTAGGCCTGGGCTAAAAATCAGTTCCGCTCGCGGAAATTGCGATAATTTGACATTTTCGCGTTCCGCGGAGAGCGCGAAAATGTCAAAATGTCCGCAATCCGCATTTTACCGGAAATTTTTTGCTTGCGCACGCTGTAAAATAATACATTCTTGCGTGCGCGTGATCGCCTTACCTGAATCCCCGCGTTCGCCGACAAGTTTTCCCGATCCGGTCGCGTTCTCCACGAGATGTTGGATTGTTGGTAGCCATTTGCGCTGTCTCGCGACAGTTCGCGCCCGCAGTAACATCATTCGTCGCGCGATCACGTCTTTCTTCTCGCGATCATGCACCGCGAGACAAGTGAAAACAAGATGGCTGCGCCCGCGAGCAACCGCATGGGTAAGTTGGAGAGCTGCGACCACGCACAACATACCGCGTACGGGAGGGCAAAAAACTTCCGCATCTTCGCGATATTTCCGCGTGTTTGCGGAGATTTTTAACATTTTCGCGATAATTTGCGAAAGTGGATTTCGCAAATTCCGCCTACCCCTAATTTGCACTACACGGAATCCCGCTGAGTTGCATAAAAACTCCACAGAGTTACGCTCTGCAGTACTCTCTACCTCGGAAAGTGGAAGTGTCTGTCTACTGTATGAGAGGACAACGTGAGACATGGAGGCAAAGGGACACACACTTGCTTACAAGTTGTAAGGGCAGTTGACTTGCCACCTTAAAAAGATTAATCTCTCTGAACGCTGCAGCGCCTCCGAGTGTAGAGCATTTCACGCACGGCAGCTAGGTGGCTTGAAACTCTGACTCGATATTTGGCATGTTTTAAAATGACCCATCCCTGACCTTCACCGCAGGCAGCTCACCTCCCAGAGACTCACACAAAGGGAGCTGATCCGAACAATAACCGCACGCTCCACCTAGTCAATGTACATTTTCCACTAAGCTCAGAGGAGGCGTTTCACTAAAGCTCTTACAGGCTAACAAGCAATCGTAGTAAACCACGAATGCAAATAAATCACCTCATAAAAAAAAAAATACAGGGCAAGGAAGTGAATGCCCAAACAGAAGTTGAGGAATGGGCGAGCTGTGCTAAGAAAGAGAAACAAGACAAGCACTTCTCCGAGGAAGCAGCGATGCTATTTCTGATCCTGTGACATTTCTATGGAGGCAAGCTATGCGAGGCTTGAAGGGCTGAGCTAGCATCCTATCCTGGAAAAAATAAAGTGTGCACAAGTCTTACAGCTACCTAGTAAACAACCCCAACACAAACACATTTTGTTAAAGAATGAAATGAACGTTCTTTGCCTTGGATCCAGAGTGCTGGAGAGCTCCAAAACAGAACTGCAACATTTTCTTAAACAGGTCCGACTCAAAATATAAAAATATATTGTCAATTTTCTGCATTGATATTTGTCCATGATGATTAAAGTAGGAATTGTGTGTATCAAGGGTATTGTTGGGTGAAAGGAGCGTTTTCGGAACTTGACTCACTTTAGACATACTTGAGTCTTTTTCTGAATACGTTACTGAGCCACAGCGGACTCCACGCATTGCAGAGCAGCTGAGAGGAGTTTGTTTGCCGGTTGTATCTCCGGGCTGAGGGGGCCAGAACGACATCTCCCTATAGCCCTTACAGCGCACACGCCGCTTCCGAGGAGGAGAGCACCAGCAGGTGTTCAAATTGCGGCGAGGGCCCTGCAGCGCGGGACGAGGGCGAGCGTGCCCGGGGCTGCTCCAGGCAAAGCCCGGGCCAAGGGCGGGCCCGTCTGCGTTCGTCCACGGCCGCATGGGCCAGGTTATTTTCACTTGGCGCTTTGGTCATCCATGGACCTTCACCCTGACTTTGGGACCCTCTTGACTGAGACCTAGGAAATGAGGTACAAGGCCATTACATAGTTTGTTGTGCGGCGTGCAGCAGTGTGAGGTGTGCAGCAGTGTGAGGCGTGCAGCACTGTGAGGCATGCAGCAGTGTGTGGTGTGCAGCAGTGTGTGGCATGCAGCAGTGTGTGGCATGCAGCAGTGTGTGGCGTGCAGCAGTGTGTGGCGTGCAGCAGTGTGAGGCGTGCAGCAGTGTGAGGCGTGCAGCAATGTTTCGTGTAGCAGTGTGTGGTGTGCAGCAGTGTGTGTCGTGCAGCAGTGTGCGGCGTGCAGCAGTGTGTTGCGTGCAGCAGTGTTTCATGTAGCACTGTGAGGCATGCAGCACTGTGTGGCGTGTGGAGGCGTGCAGCAGTGTGCGGCGTGCAGCAGTGTGCGGTGTGCAGCAGTGTGCGGCGTGCAGCAGTGTGCGGCGTACAGCAGTGTCGTGCAGCATGCAGCAGTGAGTAATGCAGCAGTGTGCAGCAGTGTGTGGCGTGCAGTAGTGTGTGGCGTGCAGCAATGTGTGCCGTGCAGCAGTGTGTGGCATGTAGCAGTGTGCGGCGTGCAGCAGTGTGCGGCGTGCAGCAGTGTGAGGTGTGCAGCAGTGTGTGGCATGCAGCAGTGTCTGGCATGCAGCAGTGTGAGGCATGCAGCAGTGTGAGGCGTGCAGCAGTGTGAGACGTGCAGCAGTGTGTGGCGTGCAGCAGTGTTTCGTGTAGCATTGTGCGGCGTGCAGCAGTGTGTGGCGTGCAGCAGTGTGTGGCGTGCAGCAGTGTGTGGCATGTAGCAGTGTGCGGCGTGCAGCAGTGTGCGGCGTGCAGCAGTGTGAGGTGTGCAGCAGTGTGTGGCATGCAGCAGTGTCTGGCATGCAGCAGTGTGAGGCATGCAGCAGTGTGAGGCGTGCAGCAGTGTGAGACGTGCAGCAGTGTGTGGTGTGCAGCAGTGTGTGGCATGCAGCAGTGTGAGGCGTGCAGCAGTGTGAGGCGTGCAGCAGTGTTTCGTGTAGCAGTGTGAGGCGTGCAGCAGTGTGCGGCATGCAGCAGTGTGCGGCGTGCAGCAGTGTGTAATGCAGCAGTGTGCACAGCAGTGTGTGGCGTGCGGTAGTGTGCGGCATGCAGCAGTGTGCGGCGTGCAGCAGTGTGTGGCGTGCAGCAGTGTGTGGCGTGCAGCAGTGCGTGGTGTGGTTTGTAAACAACAAGAAAAGCGGACATCAAAGGAAGGGTGGGAGGGATCGAGCATATGGGGTGTGAGTTATAACGAAAGTTAATTGTTGTAAGAGGGGATGCAGGAAGTGATGCCGAGCGTGTGCTGGCGAAAGCAGTCTGCTGCTTTCAAGTCCGATGCCAGATGCCAGCTTCGCGCTTGAATGCCTCACATGCACTGGCCATAAACCGCATTCCTAAGGTCTTGTGCCCCTTACTAAATCTCTCTGAATGCGTGAGGCGGCGCACGCGCAGGAAGTAGCTGGTGGCAAATAGAATGTGCGTGGTTGTGCGCGTAACCGCCACCCGATCCGCCTGGGAAGCCTTTGGGAGCATTTTCTGAAGCCCCTACATAATTCTCGCTCGGTCAGAAAGCTAGTGATTACGCGAGGCTCTGTGTGCAGAGGAATACTCCTGGACTGTGCACATCTGCAGTGAGCACTCACCATTCAGCGAGGCTTTTTACGGTACACCGCGACAAAACTATCTCCGGAAGGCAGTGGGCGAAGCTGTCTTGGCAGTCCAGAGCAGAAATGTAATTAAGGTAAGAGGGGTCGGCCGGAAGACTGTACACTACACTACCCTATTTGAATGCTGAAAGCACTTCAGCATCGCAATGCTAGGCCCCAAATAGGGGTGAATGTTAGGGGCAAACTCCACCACACACAAAAACTGAGGGGCATATTCACAAGGAGCTATCACCGAGTTAACGGCACTTTAGCGCAGCCAAAGTTGCAATAAACCTATCGCCCCATTCACAAGCTGGTGTAAACAGCCCATAGCACCAGATAACCTGCGATAGCAGCCGCAAAAAGCATTGCCACAGATGACCACGGCAACTATCGCTAATGCGATGAAGAGTAGGCGTTCCCGTGCCAAAAGCCGAGACAACACCACTCCTCAACATTCACAAGGACCAGCCACATTGGCAATAAGAACACAAAACAGGTGATAAGGCGCGTTAGCACCAGGGATTTAACACCTGCCCTGACCTGGTGTAAAGTCAGACACCAACCAGCACCATGAAATGGAGCACAGCCCAGAGCCACACCTGAAGAACAATAGATGCCATGAAGCTACTAATCATGCAGTTCATAGACCCAAGAGGGCTACAACATCCACCGCCACCACCCCCAGGACCCCCCTCTCCGGCGCCCCCCGAACAAAGACATGCCACATCAACTACACCCAAACATGTACCAAAAAATCCGCATGATGTCACACAATCACATCTGGTAACATGCATGTGTCGTCACAAAAATGAGCATCACACATTCAGTTTCGAAGCAACAAATGAAAATGTATTAGCATGAAAACTGAACAGAATGAAGACACATGGCAGCTCATCTTGCGACAATCTGTAGGCCACAGTCTGCAAGAAAAAATCATGATGAGAAGGTGTGTCCTGCACACATCAAGGGACAGAGATAGAGTAAAGAAGAGAGAGAGGAAGAGAGGGAGAGTGAGATAGACGGACACAGAGAGGGAGAGAGAGAGAGAGAAGAAGAGAGGGGGAGAGAGAGGAGAAGAAGAACGGGGTAGAGAGAGAGAGGGAGAGAGAGAAGAGAGGGGGAGAGAGAGAGGAGAAGAAGAGAGGGGGAGAGAGAGAGAAGAAGAGAGGGACAGGGAGAGAGAGTGCCGCCCCCACGCACCCAGGCCACACTGCTCACCTGCTGCCACCGGTGTGTCTCCAACCAGGTGCCGGTATGTAGTGCAGTTCACCAGGTATCACATCTGAGACAGACCAGTCATCTGAAACAGAGTCCAGATACATGAATGGCACAGTACATACAATTGCGCAAGACATCATCGCCTGCCCGCCTCTGGGCACCCAGCTAGAGTCACCCCAGCCCCTCCCGCCGCCCATCAGAGCATGCCCACCCCTGCACACCCAGGCCTCACTGCTCACCTTCCGCCAACGGAGTGTAGAAAAGAGGTCCCACCACGTGCCGCTGCAAACTGCAAGCCACAAGCCTGGGGCCCGTGGACATGGCACCCTCCACATCATGCAATCCCGCTCCGCAGGCCAACAGGTCTCACCTGTGGTGCTGGGTCTTGATTTCGGCATGGCAGAGGACATACCAGTGCACAGGGCATCATCGCAGGCTGCACACCCTCTCAGCCCAATAGGTGCCACTAACTCTGTGATCCCGGATGCGACTCCATGTGGCGGTAGGCCCGCGCTGCCCGCTGGCTCTGGCCTACACTGCGGTCCAGCAGGGCACACAAAACCTGAGCTGTCTGGACCGCCGGGACGGGGTATCATCGCAGGCTGCACACCCGCTCAGCACTTAAGGTGCCCCTACCTCAGTGTACCCAAAGTCACCATCCCGTGGCGGTGTGCCTGTGCCTGCCGCAAAGTATCGGGTGCCACTAACCCTGTGCAACCCCAGTCAACACCACGTGGTAGTAGGGCCGTGACGGCCGCAAGACTACAAGTGCCACTAACCCTATACGCAACAACTCATGGGCCCTTTATGATTGAGAACCTTGGAGCGTCCGTCATACAGTCACCACCGGAAGAGGGGGATGTGACACTGTTGGCCCCTTATGTTGGCAGAGTCACATGGCCTGTGATGCCTGTGCCAGATGGGTGTGGTGTGTGTGCAAACCTGCCCTCAGGGAGTGGCTGTGACATGCTGACAACTAGATCAGTGACCTGCTCACCACCAGCGAGTATGCCTGTGACGGGGAGCAATGAGGGCCCCCCCTCAGAGTGTAAGCGGAGTGGTCTGGCCTGACGTACGCCGGACCCGCACAGGGCTTGCAACAATGACTCGGGGGCTCTGGGCGTGGTTCAGTCCATGCCCGGACAAGGAAGTGACTGATGTGTTTGTCCCTGTTGTAGTGTCCACGGCACCCGGAACTCAAAAGGCAATGTAGCACCCTGTGACTGGCATCCCACAAGATGAGCATCATTGACGCAAGGGAAATCACTGTCCCTACATTTATCCACACATTCATACATGAATGATGAAAGACATAACACAGCAGTGCGTTACTGGATGTTTATTTCACATCCACTGGAGTTTTGCAGCTGAAGTTGTACAGGGCAATACCAAGCACACTACACAATATGGGCCCGTGGAGGGCCAGCCAGAGTCCATCCGGGAATGACAAGTACTGTGGGAGAGGAAGGGTACAATCGCAGTCTGGTCACCGTGTCATTGGTCATCAAACAGGATATGGCAGTCCATGTCGCTGTCCAAGGTGAGTGCAGCGGAGTGTATCGGGGTCAGTGGAAGGTCATGTGCGGCACCAAGCAGAAACAGGCCAGGTGGCGGAAATGAATGCTAGTGCCTCCTCCTGATCACAAACCCATCCATGTCCTCTTCCCCGGATGTGTGCCCTGCCCCATCTGTGGGTGCTGCAGTACTGGCTGCGTCACTGTGTGCCACTGACACATCAGGGGCCAGAGTGGATATGCCTGCTGCACTGTCAGGCACTGACACACCACGGGGTGGAGATGTGTATGGAGTGGGGGCAGCAACATTAATCTGCGCCACACCTTGTGGCAGCAATGCAATGATGAGGATCTGCAGGGCATGGTAGATCACAGCTACATTTTACTGGCGTGCAGCGGTGGCTGCCATCCTTTCTGCATCCATCCGCACCATGTCCTCCATGAGCCCCCGCATGTGTGCCAGCTCACGGCTGGTATCGCTGGAGCCCCTCTGAGCGGACAGGTGCTCTTCTCTCCACGTCATGACTGCAGCGATGTCAGACACGGCTCATTGGAGACCATGGAGCGGGCCTAGATAGCCATGGATGGCATCCAGTTTGGTAGCCATGAGGTCGAACCCCACCCGCACCTGCTCAGCCATCTCCCTTTGGCCCTCCAGCACACTGCTTTGGAAGGCCATTTGTTGTTCCTGGGGGTCTTGGGAGACTGCAGGGGCTGTGGGTGCCTCCTGCTGGGTGGTTTGGGTAGTGGGTGGAGTCTCCTCGATGCAGCTGGGCTGCCCTGATCCTGGAGGTGAGTTGCAGATGATGTCAATGATGTCCAGGAGGGCTTGGGCGTCGATGATTGGGGTATCCTCCTCGTCATCAGTGAAGAGGGGCTGGGACTGTTCTGCGGGGGTGTTGACGGTGGCACTGCAATGTGAAGGGGAGATGGTGCATTACAATATGTCCACATGTATGTAGCCGCATGGTACATGTTGACATTCAGACAGCATAGCATGGCATTGTACATTGTGACAGTCTGTAGATCAGGGCCCTGACCCAGAGTCATTGTGGGTGTGCACTGTGCTCTGCTTGATTGTGCTTGTGTGCCATCTTGGCCATCTCCACCCATCCCCCCAGTACCTGGTGGTCACTCACCCTGTTTCGGTATCCACACTGATGACTGTCGACACCAGCTCCTCCATGTCATCCATGTCATCCAGCTCCAACTAGGGTGCTGGGCCCCCATCTCCAGTCTGCGTTGCTGCCTTCTGATTGGCTGCAAGTTTCTCCTTGGTCTTTCGCTTGATGTAATTCCATCGCCTCTTGACCTCGTCCATTGACCTCTTGTGCTCTCCGACAGCATTCACCTTGTCAACGATGTCCCGCCATATTCCATTTTTGGTGCCCAATGACACTTTGGAGGTGACGAACAGTTGTTGATGGTGTTCCATCACCTCCGTGACTATGATCCTGTTCACCTGTGGACAAAAACTTTGATTTTGTTGTCTTCTTGTCCTTGCCCTTCCCTGTCCCCGAGGGTCCCGGGCTGGTCGTCCGGGGTGCTTGTGGGGTTGCGCTCATCCTCTGCACCTGCTCCGGCTGCCTCCATGGTGCTTGGGTGTTGGTCAGTTTGTGTGTGGGTGTTTTTTCTACTTTTATGGGGATTTTTTCCCGCTTGCCATGTGTGTATTGCAGGCCTGGCGCTGCTTATCGCTGATTTCCTCATCGCGCTTTGGCCCACCGCATGTTATTTCGTGGTGAGGTTTGTGTTTTTATCTCTGTCAAGGTGGTTGTATTGAGGACATTGGCCGCGGTTTCGGCAGACTATTGCATGGTACCGCCTTGTTGTGAATTCCACGTTGACACAAGGTTATTTTCCCGCGATGGGCTGCGATGTGTAAAGTTGCGTTAGCATTTTTTGCTGCTGTTTATCACACGTTCTTTTGAATATACCCCTGAGTTTTTTTGCTGAACTCCGCTCTCTTAGCGGAGCGCTTAATGGTCATCAAAACTCCATAAACTCCGCTGGCGGAGCGGAGTTCGACGCCCATCCATAGTCTTGGTGGGGGCTGACCTAGGCATTGCATAAAGTTAGTACAATAGTACAGCCTTAGGGAATACCAGTGTCAATTTGAAAGAGGAAGACATCAATAAAGAAAGGGAGATTATTTGTGATGTGTAGAAGTGTGGGATTCAAGAGAGTTGTTTTCTTTCAGGAACTTGGACAGCTTTTAGGCCTCCCTAATTTTGGGCACTAGATTCATTTGGGCTTGTGTTCTGAATTATGTGATGCATTGCTGCCTTTATAGACACCCACCCAAAAAGGATCCAAGCTTAGAAAAGAGCTGGGGCTTGCTGAGATAATGCAAGAAGCAGCCCTTGTTTTATTCTGAGAGCTCAGAACCCAACAGATAAGATTTTTTCATACTTACTGTATACACACATTGAATGCAGAGTACATTAGACTGAATGCTTAGAAAAAAAGAGAATCTAGGGAGGTTCAGTGATGCAGTCAACATGAGCAGATTCCGCTTACATTATTCACTACTACAACACACTCTAAGACAGACACATGTTAGGACATGGATACCCATGTGGAGACTCAGAGTTGCGGCTCTGCAGAGCAAACATTTGCAGCTCATTTGCATGGGATTATAGATGAGTTCTTCCAGCATAATGAGAATCAAAAAGGGAGGTTTTTAGGGTGGGATTTAGAGGGGACTGTACAGTGTGTTAAATGGTACTAAAATTAAACTTGATTGTACACTCTAACAAAAGCATGTAATATTCCTTGGCATGGGACAAGAGGTCCTGAAAGCTCCAGACAAAATGCAACGACTAACGGGGGAAAAAGACAAATAGAGGATGTTTGAACTAAACTAGACAAATACCCACATCTGACATACAGACATACAGACAAAGGTTCCACAGGGAGGGGGACAAGACTAGTTGCATTATTACATGCCTTTTTCAAAATGGAGGAAACCCATATTCCTGTAATATGTTGCCGATGAATGAGGCTAGACCTGACTTATATACCCAGCTGAGAATAAATGACATAAGTAAAGCATACCTATTGGAAGAGTGAAGGCAACAACAATCCCATAAACAGACAGCAAATGCTAAGCTACATGGACACACGGAGGACACCTAAACTCACAGACAAACAGCATGATGGCGTAGAATCCTCAGTCACCAAAGACAAGTTCTTTGAGGCATTTGAGGATATCCAAAAAGGTCAAATACAATTTGCTGACGGCCTCTCAATAGATCTGTATTTGTTGATACTGGGAATAATGGTGGACAAACTAATTAAGGTTTAAAAGGTGGCGCGGGGAGATAGCTGCCTACAACCTACTATGTAGGAAGCATTGATAACTCCAAAAGCCAGATAGCAACCCAGTAGATGTTTTTGCCTATCATTCACTGTCAGTGTTGGAAACACACCATTAAGGTATTAAGCAAAACATTGGCAAATAAGGCCTTGAGAGAGTGGTGGGCAAATAGGTCTATGAAGATACGTTTGGTGAATCTTCACAAAACTTTCCTGAAAAGTATTCTTTTTGTTTAGCTTCTTCATGGACACTTTCGGGGTGATTTGTCAGTAGGATCTCAGAGTAAAAGGGGAGATCCCAAAACTCCAAATCCTCATCAATTTCTAAAGTGATTATTTAACAGCCTTACAACTAAAATGGCTGAATGTAATTAGACCAAATTGTGCCAGAAGCTAGATCGTGGTTCAGAAAGCATGATTTTTGGGATTTCAGTTCAGTAGTTAAAAAAAAAATTAAGGTACAAAATATCTTGACGGTTAGGTTCGAGGGACTCTCGCAAGGGTACCACGAACACAACTTCAAAAAACAGAATGTTCTGATTGGCTGAGGGGACTTATCTCACTCCCACAAGAGTGAGGGTTCCCGGGGAGCGAACGGTCCGATTGGCTAGCCGTAACATGCACAAAAATGTTGTGGCTGCTATTATAGGACTCAGGGACATAGGGGGGTTATATATGTTGGAGGAAAATATATGGATATAAAATTTGGGACTTAAATGTACGGCCCAGTGCCCATAGAGTATTTTCTTGGGGAGAGAATGTGGCCTAACGGCTGGGTGGTCAACCTCGGAGCTGGGGAACCATGTTTAAGTCTCGGCAGGGACGCTCAACATTCTGTGATTTTGGGCAAATCACTTAATCTCCCAGTGGCTAACAAAAATGAATGTGTCCATCTGTAACATAACTTGTGCTCATGTAAAGCACTCTGATACCTCTGGGTCTAGTTCGCGCTGTAAAAAATTCTAAAAAAATAAAATATTAGAGGTTGGGGAGGGTCGCTATGCCCCCTCCTTTATAAAAAGAATACGGCCTGGGAGATGAGGTCCGCGGGCCCTTAGAGACTCAAGAAGGAAGGGTTCCATGCTCCCTCCTCTAAATACATGAGTATGACCCCGGGGGATGGGGTCCCTTGGGCCTGTAAAGTCTCAGAGAGGGAGGGAAACTGTGCCCAGGGTTGGCCCCAAGGTCATCCAAAAGAAAGATACAAAAATTATTATTAAATGAGCAGCAGGAGCTGCTAAGTTATAATGGAAATGGTCTGAACAACGAATCCTTAACAACGAGTGTACTAAACAACCACGACCATTATCAGAACCATGACCTCATTAACCACTACTGTACACGAACGAACAACGACCACCTGATCCACAACTTACTAAATCAGAGAAAAGTGTCAAAATTTAGATAATTATTCCTGAATGCAAGTGCAATTATAATAAAATAATTTGAAATGGGATGTTGATTTTTGGAAATATTTAATAATTTAGGAATGTGTAATATTATTTAAACAATTCATTTGTACATTTCCTGATTTTAATTACGATGTAGAAATATTAGTTTGTTTTAATTTAGCGTGTTAGGCCAGTAGATGGCAGTGTTGGTTTGTTTTACAGTGAGGTGATTAAGATCATTGTTTAATGCGACTGTTCTCTCAGATTGTCATAGTAGAAATGGTTACAAAATGATGGATGGCCTTTTTTTCTATGCTTCATTTAAGTGAATTATTTTTACAAATAAAAATATGTACTGCAATCCATTAGAAAAAAAATATATTTTTTCTGTGAGAGCTGTATTTTTTTAAGTTCGTAAGTATTTGTACTAAAAGATTATTCGATTGATAATATAAAGATTATTGAAATAAAATTGTTTAATTTAAAAGTCTTGATTAATTTAATTACATTTTTCTTCTGTGTTTCAAACATGTGATTTTATAAATGTAGTGGTAGATTCCGGTAATATCCTGTTTCCTGTTTCCTGTTATTGGGAGATATTAATATCCACTTTAACAAGCCAGGAGATAGGACAGCGAAAGATCTAGAAAATGACCTAGAGAGTTATAACCTTAAACTGAAGGTTCGGAGTCCCACGCACAAGTCAGGAAACACTCTTGATCCCATTTTCACTAATGTTGAGACCATAACAGTCACGGAGCCTTATCGTGTCCCTTGGTCGGATCATTCGGTGATTCCTTTTTACTGGAAAATACCCAGAATAAGTACTTCTACTTCCTCAGACAGAGCGTTAATAAGACCTTGGTCTAAACTTGATGTGGACAACTGGAGGGGAATATTAGAAAGCAGTAAGCCTCTGGATAATTCCAATGTGGAGGTGGCTGCTAACAACTTTAATCAATGGATCACCCAATCCCTGGACAAAATTATACCTAAAAAACCCTCAACAATCAGGAAGGGAGAGCTGAAACACCCATGGTTCACCTCAGAATTAAGGCTGCTGAAACAAGAATGTAAAAGGGCAGAACGTTACTGGAGGAAGGATTTTAGTGCTGATAGGAAGATCAGTTATAAAATCTTACTGAAGAAATACAAAAATGCTCTTATCACCACTAAAACGGCTTTTTTTGCGAATAAGATCGAATCCGCCGCCAATGCCCCCAGGGAAATGTTTAAGATCGTGAAGCTCCTTAATAAAATCCCGGACCCCCCGTAATAGCAGATGAGCTGAATACAAGATGTGAGGATATGGCGAACTACTTTCAGACCAAAATCCATAAAATTCTGGAGACGATCCCGGTAGTAGATTTGACTGCACACCACACGGTGTCTCCTTGGGAGGAAAGAAGGGAACGCCCAACACTCTCGGAGTTTGCCCCCCTCACGGAAGAGCTTCTTCCCTCTCTGATGAGGAGTATTAAAAGTGGATCGCCACGAGATCCAGCCCCTATGAAAATTCTTAACCAGGCACTCCCTGCCATTAGTGAACCGGTAACTAAGATGGTTAACTCCTCTTTGGATTCGGCTACGGTCCCTAAGGCATGGAAAGTGGCCATGGTCAGATCTTTGATTAAAAAGCCGAACCTCGACCCTGAAGACCCGGCTAATTATCGCCCGGTATCTTTGTTACCCGGGATGGGGAAGCTAATCGAGAAATTGACAAACATTCAATTAGCTGCATTTCTGGAGAAGTATAATCTCCTCCATCCATCCCAGACAGGATTCAGAAGGGGACAAGGCACTGAAACAGCATTGTTGAAGGTGGTGGAAGAGGCCAGAAGGATTTTGGACGCAGGTGGCAGCGCTGCCATTATCCTTCTGGACCTCAGCGCCGCCTTCGACACAGTTAATCACCATCTGCTGCTGACTCGACTCCGGAACCTTGGGATAACCGGAAAAGCCTTGAAGTGGCTTAGATCCTTTCTGGAGGATAGATACTTCCAGGTGTTTGAGGGCAATAGCTACTCCCGCTTGTTAGCATTACAGTGTGGGGTACCACAGGGTTCGTCCCTTAGCCCCACACTGTTCAATGTTTACATGGCCCCGTTGGCGGAACTGGTTGCTCCGTTTGGCATCCAGTTAATAAGTTATGCAGACGACACCCAGTGGGTGTTTTCTCTGCAACAAATAGAGTCTCCGCCGAACAACCTGGATAATTGTTTGGAGTCGGTGGTAAATTGGATGAATCTGTCTCAATTGAGACTCAACGGAGGAAAAACGGAACTGATGCTCTTAGGCGGACAGGATATTCCCGATCATCTTGCCTGGCCTACCAGTATGGGTGCCATACCATCGCCTAGGACGGAAATAAAGAGCCTAGGCTTTTGGCTTGATAACGTCTTATCCTTTGAGACTCAAGCCAGAAAGACGTCTGCAGTTTGCCATGGGATTCTGAAATCCCTGCGCAAAATCCTGCCCCAACTTCCAGAAAAAGCAAGGAAGACCGTAGTTCAGTCGTTGGTTTTATCATGAATCGACTACGGGAATGCTATATATCTTGGGGCCCCAACTTCCACTTTTAAAACCTTGCAAGTGGCTCAGAACTAAGCTGCCAGGATTTTAACGGGCACTAGTCGGTACATGTCGGCGAAGCCAGCCTTAAGGTCGCTCCATTGGCTCCCGGTGAAGGAGCGGGTGCGATTTAAATCGCTCTGCATCACACACAAGATCCTACATGGAGAAGGTCCTTCCATATTGGAAAACATGATAAGTTCTTATAGGCCCCAACGCAATCTCCGCTCGAGCGAACATAATCTGGCAATTATTCCTAGGATAAAACGAGCCCGCTCAGGCGGCCGACTCTTCTCTCTGCAAGCAGCAAGGGAATGGAATTCCCTCCCGGGTTATTTGAGGCAGGAACATACCTTTCTTCAGTTTAGGAAGAAACTTAAAACCTTTTTATTCCCCAGAATTTAGTGTGGTAAAATAATGTAATGTGAACTAACCCTGTGCTCACTTTTTGCCAAAGCGCTGGGATGCCTAAGGGTAGCCATGCGCTATACAAGTGATTTTACAATTACAATTACAATAATATAAAAAATGATTAATTTTCATTGTTTAGTAATTCGTTGTACAGAACAAAGTGGTTTGGCTCTGTTAGTGGTTTAGCCTTCGTGGTTTAGGCATTCGTGGTTTAAGTGGTAGTTGTTTAGTCATACAACCAATTTATTAGTCACTGATCCTTGAAGAAAGTTCCCATAATGCTCTGCTATGGCTCTTAAACATTTGCTTTTAGCTTGATGGTCTTCCTAGAAAGGGTAGGGGTACCACTAAACATTTTTTATTGCTGCAGGGGGGGGGGCTGCAGGTAGTGCAGCAGCATCCAAGCAACATTTTTTTAAAAAACAGTGAGTCTCCTGTTTCATTAAATGCATGACCCCAAGACAACTTCCACATTTTTCAAAACCACTACTGGCTGGAGTTCTATGCTCTTCAGCTGGAATGCAAGGCTGCCTTGTGATTGTTTTTATGATTATGTTTTGTGGGCTGACAAATGTTAATAGAAAGACTTAAAGATGTTGGTTTTGTTTAAAAAAATATAAACCATGTTTCTTACTCTCTTTTAACATTTTTAAGCCCACCAAATGCAATAATAACTATGTTAAAAGATAGAATCACAGACATGTTGATATTTTTTATTAAAATTTTATTAAACATTTTTAGAATTATTATTATTATTATTAAACAGCGCATTATGGGAATTACTGAAATATACATCTGATGTGTGCACCTCTTGATAAAGTATATAGGCCCACTTTTTATATTTTGATTGTGTGACTCTTTGACAAAGTCAGTTAGTCTGCCTTAGTATATCCAGGGGCTGCGAGACAAACCACAAGCTGCACATGCTAAAAGGTTGTGTGTGGCGTGTGGTTACTAACCTGTGAGGGGTTGGATGCAGGACGTGCTGTGTTCAGTGTGGGACTGATGTTACATATGGTAATAAAAGATTACTTCACATTTTAAAAAAAAAAACTTGAAATTCACTGTATAACCTAAAGGTAACATTTTAGATTTAAAAAAGCACACTGACACTCACCAGTTCTAGTTATCTCTAGTAACTCTAACTTGTGCCCTAAAGTAACTATGACTTGCATTCTTGCTATGCAATGCTAATTACCCCACATATTAAATCACTCATGACAGGAAAACGTCCATTACGATGCAGGCATTACATCGAAATGCCTTTAAAATGCATCCTCTACAATGCAGGTGTCATTACAACACCTGCCATTACTACGCATGTGCCACTACAACACATGCCATTGTAAGGTGAGTAATGGAGGTAAGTGTTAATTTTTAAGGTGTATATTTGAGGTAAGCTTTTTATTTTTGACTGTATTATTTTTATATTTGGGTATTACACAAGTTGTAAAATTATATGAATTACAAAATATTAACTAATATGTTTATTTTAAAAAACAATTAAAAGGGCATGGCACCCATCCCCTGGGATGAGATGCTTGGGAAACTGGGGTTTTGGGTGCGGGGAAGTATTAATACTCAGGTATTATTTTTAATACTAGAGTATTATTTATAATTTAGTATAGTTGTAATTTTTTTAAAATTAATATATATAAAAAATATAATATTATATAAAAAAAACTATTTAAATGTGCTTTGCACATATCCACTGGGATGGGATGCATGGGAAACAGGGGTTTTGGGTGGGGAGTGTAATAATACTCAGGCATTCATTTTAATCCATGAGTATTAATTATTACTTAAATTAAAAATATGTTATTTTCAAATTGTAAAATTAATATATATTATTAAAATTATTAAAAGAGATAGTCAGCCATACACTGGGTTTTTGGTGGGGTTGTGATTTAATATCCAGTTGTAATTAGAAGCACACTTTAAAAATGTTGTATTAATTTTAAATTTAATTTAATATAATTAATATTCCTTAAAATGTATGATAATATATTTAAAAAAATAAAAAAGTGTATATCTGCAAAATACGTTTGCATAAATAGACATAGAAAATGTTTAAAAACATAAATATGAATGATAAACTATGTAATATTTTACAAATATTTTTTTTTTACACATTAATAGTATTGTAGGAAACTTTAGTGTATATTTGGGTGAATGGATAGGGTGTGAATTTAAAGGTCCCATCCATCATCCATATTTCAGCAGTCTCTAACTTAACAAGATTATGGGTTGTGCTAAAGATTAGAATTCTTTTAAGTGGGTATTTTTGTCATGCAAAAGAAAGGTTTCATTAGTAACAGTTAATGTAAGTTCAGGAGGAACGTTAATGTCTGAGAAGGTTTGGGGTGTTACACGTAGGGGGTTACTTGCCTGTTTTTTACGCTGTATAATTCTGCGTAAGTTGGGGATTGTGGACATACAACTTGCTACATGGGTAGGAATATTTTGGGAAACCTCCCTCAAAACTGAGCCACAGGGTTCATTGGAGGTGGATGCCAGGTATTTCATTTTATTTATATTTTCTCTTAACTCTAGCTCCATTACAGAGGCAGAGTGGTTATGCTTGGTGATCCTTTCAACAGTATAACCAAGAGTAACTGCTCTGCCTGTGCAATGGGTAAGGCACACACCTCCAATGACACCTGGGCTCAGATAATCTTTCCTTACAGTAAACGTAGCCAAAGTAACTTAACAGTGTATTTCCCCTTTTCGATTTAAAATATTTGTCTTGGTTTCTTGATGCCATTCTTTGTAGAAAGAAGAAAAAAAGAAAACATTTTCTTTAGTCATTTTGTGTATGGTTGCTTGGAATTTGTTTTGCCTGCAATGGTAAAGTTAGTGTACATTAATTGACAGCTTTTTTTTACAAAATTGTATCAGGATTTTATTTCATTGACTTGGCAATGTTGGTTTGGAATTGTTTGATGCCTTGATACCTTTGATGGAAAAAGGTTATTTTTGGATAGACTTGACAGAATGGAACAGGTTGCCTTTATTAGGTTTTTCTGTTGTGTGGCATGAAAGTCCTGGAGTAGATGCTGGGTTTCTTTGAATTTTTCTTTCAGTTGATCCTTCTGTGGCATTTTGTGCTTTAGCTTCTTTTGTTCTCAAAATGTGAACAAATATTCTTAGTTTTTTTCATTGAAAATCTTAGTTTTGCAAATAACCTGCAAAGAAAAAGGTTAGTCCTTATTTACTAGAAAAAAGTAATTTTGCTTTTGTTTGTGTGGATCTAATTTTTAATGCAACGTTAATTTTTCAAAACAAATGTTTCTTAACTTAAAACCTGCAAATGCTCTTTATTAATTGTGATTTTTTAAATCATTTTTACCTTGTATAGTTTGGATTCTACTAAGGGGTCGATTCCGATTCTGGCCGCAAAACGAACCGATCGACACGGACCCGGACCGAATACCGACCGACACGGACCAGCGCCGTACGACCCGTGCAGTAAGATGCAACGCAAGTGAATTACAACAGACACGTACGGAATACAAGCCGTACGACCGCGCCGGAGGGAAAATAGTGATCCGGCCGGAAAACCAACGCGATTTTAACCGACCAACACGAACCCGGAATCAACCTGACCGACCCGTACCCGTGATGTACGATTAGTGCAGTACGATGCAATGCGTGTAAAACTAGACGGACAGAGACCAAGCTGCATGAGCGACACGCACAGACAACCCGGCACACAAGCAATAGAGACCGCCGCGAATGACGCGTACCAAACACAGAAGACAGGCAGCATGAACGAGGCGGAGAAGCCTGCACGAGACAACCGCAGAGTCTGTTTCCGTCACATGAACGTCTCCTTCATGCCTACAAAACACAAAGGAAAAAATACAAAAAAAGGACCAAACAAGCAATGACTAAGCCAATAAATACCCTAAAAAAATTAATTGGACAAAGAAACACCCACAACTCCAACTATATAAAGGACTACAATCACTACCATCATCCCTTGCAAACAGGAGACACAGCCAGCAGCAAACACCAGTACACAGCAACCACAGACACACTCACAACTCACCCATCACACAACTCACACACCATCAGCACCTCATACAAAAGCACACACACATACACACACATCCCCACCACCACCACTCATCACCATGCCTCCAAAGAAAAATCCAAAGTTCACAGATAGTGAGTTAGAAGTGCTGGTAGATGAGATCATCAGAGTAGAGCCACATTTGTTTGGTACATTGGTTCAAAGGACCCCCATCTCACAGAAAACCAAGATGTGGGCGAGGATTGTGGACAAGGTGAACGCACAAGCACCAACGTTGCGCACAAATGACGATATCCAGAACCGGTGGTATGACGTGCGCAGGAGGGTCAACAAACTGATCGAGAAAGATCACGCCTTGAGTCAGCGCACCGGCGGTGGCCCTCCTGCCAAACCAGTCTACTACAGGACCTGGGAGGAGAAGGTGCGGGACATCCTACCACCAGAGAGCATCCATGGCCTAACAGACATCCCAGAGACTGGTGAGTACACAAACAACATACCCAAGATTGTGTGGCAAGGGGACAGTGAAACCATGCACCCCAAGCAAAGCTACACTAACCAATATGTGTATGCCAGTCACACAAACACAATACCTGCCATCTCATAGTGACTGGGGACTGTGTCATGACATGTACCAACCTACAAACAAATAGAGCAAGCCAGTGGCACTAAGCCAAATACACCCAGCCAGACAGTTTGCCACCACAAACACACCACCTCACAGTGCAGCTTACAGTCAGGAAGGAATAGTGGGGATGCAGGTGAAGTAAGTGTAGACAAAAGCATGATTGGGTCTGTAGTCACAGATAATGCTCCCCCTCCTGATTGGCCCATCAAGACCCCTCTGAAACATGCCCACATAATAGGGAGTGGAAAATGACTGACAAGATGGCTGACACTGGCTCCTGCTGTGGGGAGCACAAGGCCCTGCTAGGGCTTGTGTGCAAATCAGAAGCAGGACACCACTGACTGACATCCTGAAAGACAACTTCCACGCTCTACAATGGAAGCACGTTTCATGATGGGAAGGAGGACTGACAGCCCTGACCATACTAATCAGCATGGGGAGACACCCCCCCAACACAAACTCTACATAACTCACCGGGTACAATGCATTGACACACACCTCATTGAAATATCAGCAAAAGATACCCCGTACTGGTTGCTGCTGTGTGAAGCACAGGGACTCACTTGGGACTTGTAGCCAAACAAACACCAGGATTTCACATTCAGCCATCTTGCCATTGATGTCACACCCCCTCACAGGGAAGCAGAGTCAAGAGGGAGGAAGCATGGGCAAGCTGGAAAGGGGGTGTAGCCAAGAGTATGATGGGACACGCAGTCACAGACATCCTACACCCACCCACATGGCCCTGCAAGATCAACCTGAACCATACTCGCCTCACAGGGAGTGGGAAGAGACTGACAAGATGTCTGACACTGGGCTCTGTTGCGGGGAGCACAAGGCCATGCTGGAACTGGTAGCCAAACAATCACCAGGATTTCACATTCAGCCGTCTTGCCATTGATGTCACACCCCCTCACAGGGAAGCAGAGTCAAGAGGGAGGAAGCATGGGCATGCTGGGAAGGGGGGTGTAGCCAAGAGTATGATGGGACTCGCAGTCACAGACATCCTACACCCACCCACATGGCCCTGCAAGATCAACCTGAACCACACTCGCCTCACAGGGAGTGGGAAGGGACTGACAAGATGTCTGAAACTGGGCTCTGTTGTGGGGAGCACAAGGCCATGCTGGCAAATGGCCAACAACAAGATCAAACTCTGTCTGTGACAAGCTGGGAAAAAGCAGTGTACAGGCAGGCATCTGTATGAAAAGTAGAAAATGTCATGTTTGTGAACCAACGATGCATGTAGAAACATAAATCACATTGTGCGTCTCTTCCAAATATAGGTCGTGCTGGGCACCCAGCACCAAATGACAAGCATACCCAGTCCCAGACTCTGGTGGACACTGAGCTCTCTGGTCTGACTCTCACACTGTCCTCTTCGGATGACGACGACCAACCTGGCCCCTCGGGTGTGAGCCATCATGCAGCACCAGCAGCAGCAACATCTGCCCCCCGTACCCACGCCTCCAGCATCTGGACACCGACAGGGCACCCCGCCAACACAGACAGACCAAGGACAATCAACACCCACAGCACAGGGACACAGGGCCCCCCGGAAGCTACAGCCAACACCACCAGCAACACCACCCAAGGGGTCCCAGTGTCACCTGTGCGTACTGCCGCTGGTCTTGGCCGCGTGGAGAGGGGTGCTGGGAGGAGTGGGAGGCACAGGGTACGCCTTGCAGAGGGGTCTGCACTGCATGATGACCCCCAACTGGCACGCTTCTTAGATGCGTACCAGAATAGCACCGGAGGATTTGGCCAGGTAGTGGGGATCCTCAAGGACATGCAACACGAGCAGGTCGCCCACCATGCCAGCATGGAGGCAAAGTGGGATGCCCTAACTGCGGTGCATCGAGACATACTACAATGCCTCCGCCAGACCAACACCAACCTGTCCCCACCCCCCTGTGTGCCCACAACATCTGTTGCAACACCATCTGCCAGCGCCACAGTGAGGGAGGAGGACTCTGGCAGAGAGTCCCCTGCACCGCAGAGGCCTGCACATGAGGATCCCCCTCCCGGAAGAAGAGGGGTCGTCCGAAGAAGGACATGTGAGAGGCAGATGCCCCAGCACATCCTCCAGGGCCTCCAAATCTGTTCTGGACAATGTCCTTTTTGTGCAACCCATTCACCTTCTCCAATCGCACACAACTCGCCCACATTACATGGAGGGTTCATGTTGGGCCAATGTAGCAGACGACTGTGGATTTTACTCTGGACATTTCATCTACCAGCACTTCCAACTCCAATGTGAACTTTGGATTCCCAAACCACTGTACAGCACCCACCATCCTGTGCACTTCACTCACACATGTTTGTAAATACCCTCACCAGTACACCATACTTGCCTCTGTTGTGATTCCAACTTATAATGTTCAGGGCGAAGTCGATCTGCTACACAACACAGTGCATGCCAAATACTGCAACAATGTGACCAAAGTAAGGTGAGTCATGGGGATGTGACACATGTGAGGGAGACACACCACTATGGCAACACAAAACATACTCACCATGGCCATGTTACTCATCACACACAATGATGTTGACCTGAAACACATTGGCATGCGCAGACACAACACTAACCCCAGTCAGTGGTAACAAGTCCACAGGTGAGGTAAGCAGGTGTCACTCAGATGTGGGAAGACAGACAAAGCACATAACAAAGCGTAGCACAGGTTCATTACACATCAGCAACACGTTTATTCCACACTAGTTGCACGGTAATTCTACGTAACAGTGGACACACGCTCACAATGTGTTGGAGAATGGAAGTCCAGGGATGTGTGGTACATCAGTTGATGGGAATTGTCAACTTCCACACTGGTGTTGGCTTCTGGGTGTTGGGGGTCAGTGTTGAACACACAACAGGCAAAGGACCCTGGGAAGGACAGACAAGATACATTCAAAAGCACAGACGAACAGGAGAGAAATGCAATACACATTCACAAAACATGTTGCAAAACACCTACACAAACACTGGTTAGCAGTACTACCCTATTGTGGAGTGCACACCACCTGAATGGACACATCACAGCATGCATCCAGTCAAGTGGCACACAGACACACTCAGACAGCAACAGAGCTGGCTCAACACATTCCAGGCTACCTCCATACATTCACAAAACAACACTGGAAACTCACATTCAGGTGAAGAAGTTGTTGATGAGCTGGGAGCGGACGTCACCATCATCTTCATCATCACTGGCATCTTGGCCCAGGCCGGGATCCTCCATAGGTGCCGAACGTTGGTCGTCGTCATCGTCATCCTGGATGAGAGGCACGTCCTTCCGCACCACCATGGTGTGTAGCATGCAGCGGACCAGTATTATTTTGCACACCTTTGCAGGCTCATATGTGAGGGCCCCTCCGGTCTTGCCAATGCAGCGAAAACGGCTTTTCAGGAGGCCGAATGTCCGCTCAATCACCCTCCTGCTCCAACCATGTGCCTCATTGTAGCGCAGCTCGGCTGGTGTCACAGGGTTCCTGAGGGTTGTCAGCAACCACTGCACGTTGGGGTATCCAGAGTCACCTACACACACAAAAATGAACAAGTAGCTGAGTTTTGTAGGTGTGCAGAATACAACATTGACAAACACACACAATGAGAAACAGTCAGTACACACCGACAAGCCAGGCACGCTGAGCTGGCATCTGTGACATCAGCGTTGCAATGTGACTACTCCACATAATGTAGGCATCGTGCGCCGAACCAGGGAACCGTGCACACACATGTGTGATCAACATATCAGCAAGACAGACCACCAGAGCATTGATCGAATGGTAGTGCTTCCTGTTCCGGTATGCCTGCTCATGTGCCTGTGGTGGTATCAGGGCAACATGTGTCCCGTCAATGGATTCAATGACGTTTGGCATCCTCCCAAGTGTATAAAAGGCATCCTTAATTTCAGGGAGTTCATCTTGGCTCGGGAACTTGATATACAGGTCGTGGAATTGCAACATCCCCTCCAAGACATCGCGTAGCACCCGACTAAACATCGTTTGCGACATACCACCAGCAGTAGCCACAGTGTACTGGAAGGTACCGGTAGCAAAGAAGTGCAGGGCTGCCATCACCTTCACCTCTGGGGTCAGTGCTGTAGGGTATGTCCGGCCAGGTAGCAGATGTGGTGCCAACTGCTCCGCCAACTCCTCAATCAGTGGCCTGGTGAAGCGGTACCGTCTGATGCTGTTGCGTTCCTGCATGGTTTCAAGGTATGGGAACGGCCGATGGACAGCTGGTGCCCTGCAGTACAGATATGCACAAAGGAAGATTGTCAGTACATCCACCCATGTGGCCATGACCACGATCACTATCACATGCTAGTTCATGACATTACACAATGTACTGAGGTGTGTACTGTTGGGCAAGGACACATATGTCACCTACAAGACCACCACCTCACATCTCAATTCCACATGTCCACATGAGTGCCATGTAGTGCAATGGGCTAATCATCTGGCTGTGTCACCCAACCTATGTGCTGCTGCAATGTTTAAAAAAAACCACCCCAGTGACAAAGGAGGACTCATGTCTCCCAGGCATCACAGATCATTGCCATGCAGAAACCCAGGGTCCCTGTATTGCCACATCAACACAGCAATGGACATGGCGTAGCACGTACACACCACAAGGAAAGCGTGAGTCCCACAGGTAGTGGCCACTGTTGTTCCTGCTGGCCCTACATGTACATCTCTTAGACACACACCCCATCAAGGTTGATGCATATACCACATGGATGTGGAGACTGTCACCCATTGGTAACATGTGATCAGACACATCTGAGACACAACATGCACACAGACTGTGGGTGCACATCAGTATTGGGGCTACAGGTCTCACTGTGACGCACATGCCATCACCCCGAGGACTCAGGGTGTATGTGACATGTCTTAAACATATCCAACCTGACACTGTGGCCTTCACTCATGCCCATTACTGTCCAATTGCACATCACAGTGCTAATGTGCACAACACACAAAGCACTCTGCTCCCATGTACAAGATAACAGCCTGGGAGTGGCTGCACAAAGTGCCAGACAAACAAACAGCTGTGGCCCCCTCAAACACCCAGGGAATGCAGCCTCAGATGCCATGGGACACTGTGTGGCCAATGCTATAGTGTGGCAGGTGTGTGCAGGTGTCCATGGCCAGTATATGTGTGTTGCATCCGTATAATAGTCACATCAATGAGGTCCGACATGGGTGACAATGCGTACGCATTGCACGGGTCATGACCGAGCCGTGCATACGCCTTGTCATTGAATGCAATGGGGTCCGACGTGGGTGACAATGCGTACGCATTGCACGGGTCATGACCGCGCCGTGCGTACGCCTTGTCCTTGAATGCAATGGGGTCTGACGCAGGTTACAATGCGTACGCATTGCACGGGTCATGACCGAGCCGTGAATTCGCCTTGTCATTGAATGCAATGGGGTCCGACGCGGGTGACAATGTGTATGCATTGCACGGGTCATGAACGAGCCGTGCGTACGCCTTGTCATTGAATGCAATGAGGTCCGACGCGGGTGACTATCATGCATACGCGTCGGACAGGCATGGTCCGAGACAGGCGTATGCCTTGGCCATTGAATCGTATGGAGACGGTGCATGTGTATATTCAAAATACGCGTTGTACAGTCAGTTGAACGAGCCATGCGCACCCATTGGCTCAGGACTGTCATGGAGATGGATGCGGATTCAAAACTTGTACGAGTTGTGCACTGGAAATTCAGTTAGATGCCTACAACAGTGTTGCAATTTCAAGTGTTCCATGAAGGTGAAGATTTGAACGATGCGGAAGGCGTGTACGAGTCGTACTTTTAAATGGATTGGCCAGATTCATAGGATGCAACCTGTTGGACCTATCACTTGGGACACATGGCACAGAGTCTGCCTCTGCAGCACAGATATAAGGCTGGCTGGCCCCCAGGGAGCTCACTTGCCTGCACTACATGCTACTGGACCACATCCCTGCTACCACTGCTGCTGTCTATGCATCCTCTGGCTCCTGCTATGGCCAGTACACTGGAGAGGGCCCCAGCCTTCACTGAGGAGGAGAACCAGGCCCTGCTGGATGGGCTCCTTCCAGAGTACAGAAAGCTCTCTGGGACACCAGGGGAGCAAGTGAGTGTGCTGTCCACTGTCTTCCTAATTATGCATGTTGTCTGACTAGCAGTATTAGCAGTGTGTACACCAGTGGCAAGCATTCTCACTGACTACTTTCATCCACCAAAGTATGTGGGTACATGTAATGAATAGTTTGCCTGCTGCTAAAGTGCATTGTTGCAAGCTTAAACTATCCAGGCATTGTTAACATGTGAGACATGCATGTGAGTTTTCATTCCCCATGGTTGCACTACCTGTGTAATTTATTTCCCTTTGTGATCATGACATGTATATCCAATTGTGTGCTGCACAAATGTGGGGCATGTGTATTAATGTACTTTTCACTTTGTCATCCCCACAGGTTGATGCCCACCAGAAGCAGGAGATCTGGCTGACCATCGCCCGGGCAGTTCGGTCTGTGGGGGGTCTACAAGTGCCGCATCCACAACTGCCAGAAGAGGTTGCAGGACCTTCGGGCTGGACCCGGAGGATAGCTAGAGTCCAGCTGAAGCTGTCACCTCCACGCAGGAGGGGCGGACACCGGACCCTGACCCATCACATGCTCCGGATACTGGCGGTGGTCTTCCCGGACCTGGATAGGCAGCTGAAGGCCAGACAGCAGCAGGAAGGGCGTAAGTCCATGCCTGATCTGTGTACTATGTCTGACATGCAAATAGCAGTCTTTTGTCCAGGTCACACTTCCACATTACGTAATTATTGTAGTCCCAAAATCAGGTCCCTCATCTGTGTGATGCACCCTCCTCATCTGTTCCACAGGTGTGGCCCCTACAGTCTGTTGCTTGTGTCACTAGGGCACTGTGTCCCTGCAGTCAGCTATGTTTCAAGTACCACTCAGCATCAGTTCCCGTGACTCTGTTGTGTGTTTCATGGGTGGGTCAATTGTTTACACAATGCCTGAGATCTGACATGTGAACTGTGTGTGCCCTTGAGATGTGTACCAATTGCTGGTCTGACTCGCAACATGTTTCTGGGGTATTCAAAACAAAACCATGCAGCAGGGGACTCCAATTTTTGGGCATCAGGAGTATGTATATCAAGTATGTCACAATTGCTTAGCCACCTGACTACTGTCCGGGGCAAAACACTGTTTCACTTAGTCCTGCCCAGTCATGCCCCATCAAGGGCATTCAGAAACACTAAGTAATCCAACTCCTGTGTACGAAATTGCAGGTTGTGCTTAGTGACATGTGCCCTCAGGTGTCTGCCTCTGTGTCATTAGGGTGTGGCTTGTTGCTACGTACAACTGGGGTGTCCATGATTCAGAGGGTCAGCATGACATCTGCAATGTGACTGTGGGAGACAAGACCTGTGTGACATATAGGTGTGTGATCATCTGACAGCGCACAATGGTGTATACAACTGTGTCCCTCATGCAGCTGGGTTACATGCATGGCAGACTGTGACGTGTTAATGTACATGGATTTGTGTTTGCTGAGACTCATATGAATGATTTGCATGGTGTGGGGTCTTCTGGGTCCTGGATATGTTGTTTGCATGGGATGGGCAAGTGCGCCGGTCATCTGCAGAGTCAGCTTTACCCCTGAGCTAGGATTGTGAGTCAGTGCATATTGTTGTTGTCTGGATGCCCTGCCCCTGTGACAGGAGACAGTGTTGACTGACTTTCAGGGCATCCCAGTGCCATGGCATTGTACTTGCTATGAGTGAGCCTGCGTTGTGTTCAAGTGTGCACCATGCAACCCATTGTGGCCTTGCCCATCAGGACATGAGTACATGATAGTGTGTGTTGCTGGCATGCATCCCAAGCATGTGAAATGTGTCTCTGCCCATTCCTTCATCCGGACACCTGTACTGAGTCAGTCGCAAGAGATGTGCTGTGTGTATAGTGACATACTCCCACATGTTCACTTGCATGTACAACTAATGTGTGGGTGGTGCATGTTGGCACATTGGTGTGTTAGCATCCAACATGCAACGGACATATGTGTGAAAGTCAAGGAGGGATATGTGTGCCATGGTTGATGTTGAGAATGACATTTGTCTCATCCTAAACAGTGTTGGCACTTTGAGCTGTGTTCAGCTGATGATGCCAGGGCTTGCCCTGTGATGTGATGTACTCACTGTGGTGTGTGCAGTCGGTGCAAGTGGCTGATGTTGTTCTCTTACTTCCTATTCCTATCCAGATACATCCACGGCCACAGGAGGGGACAGCTCCATGGACCAGTAGGAGCCACAGAGCCTTACAGGGACAGAAGGAGAGGAGTCAGGTGGACCCAGTGGCACGGAGAGCGAGTTGAGCCACACAGAGGAGTCATCAGCAACATCCCCCCAGCTGAAGGCCACAGCAGCTCTGAGGATGACTCAACTGTGGAGGCAGGTGTCAGCAGCCACCAAACACCAGCTACTGAGGCTGTCTCTGCCACCACCGCCACCACCACCACCACCACTCCCCTCCCATCGGCTCCCATCCCAGAGGTCCCTGTGGGCTCCCGTGTTCATGAGCATGTCTCCTTTGTGCCAGGCACAGCACCCCCTGCCCCTGTGTCCTCTGCTGCCCTGAGTGAGGAGTCTGTGGACTTACTTAGACAGATCCATGTAGGGCAGACGTCAATGCTGAAGGTCCTCCATGCACACACAGGTCTGTTGACACAACTGGTGTCATTCATGGAGGGCATTTCCTCTGGCATGTCTGCCCTACAGAGGACCAACCAGTCTGTGGCCTCCTCCCTGACGGCAGCAGTGTCCCTCCTCCAACAGTCCCACACCCCACCTACCCCTGCACCACCCACGATTCCTAGCACCCTACCTGTCCCAAGCACAGAAACCCCCAAACCAAGGGCCAGACGTGCACACAAGCAAGGGCAGGGGACTGATTCCATACTCACAGGGGCTTGTTTGCTGACACACACACAGTCATCCACAACCACTCCATAGTCCTCCGAGACCTCTCCCTCCCAGCCCCCTTCCCTTGCCTCACCTGTAACCCCATCCCCCCAGAAGCTCTTCCTCTGTGACCTTGGCCTCTTCCCCACCGACCCTGCAGATCCTGATTACAAGGGGAAGGGGAAGTCCCCACACACAGAAGGGAGTGCCCCTCACACCCAGACACCCTCTCCCAGGCGCAGTCAGACCGAGACGCCCACCCGCAAGTCCCCCGGCGCAAGAAGAGCAAGACCCCCCGCCACCACGCAGCTCCAAGGCAAAGTCTCCGTTCTCCATCCCCCAGGCCACCACTCCAGAGGTTCCCCCGCCACTCCCTGCCCCGGGTTCCCCCACACACAGATACACCATCCCCAAAATGCTAAGACCATCCCCCCCTAGCACTTGCTCCTCCACACCTGGTCAGACAGTTGGTGCCACTGATGTGAGGACCGTGTCCCCCCCTGCCCTGCCGACCTCACCTGTCCCCCATTCCGCTCCCATGGATGTAGGCACTGCTTTGGAGTCCACGACCACCCCGTCTGACTTGGGCACTGCAGTGGTGAGCCAATCCACTCCATCTGACCTGCCCACTGGAGTTGTGCTGGCACCCACCCCAACTGACTTGTGCCCCACAGTTGTGACAGCACCCACCACTTCAGGCAGCTCCAGTGTAGTTGCAAGTGTCTCGCCTACATCCCCCACCTCTTCACTGCCTCCTTCTGCTGTGCCCTGATCCTGTCTCTGTGGTGCCTGACCTGCCCCCATGTATGCCACTCCGAGGGGATGACCCCGGTCCTTAGCAGTGCAGGCAAGCAAGGTGTGACAGTTGTCACTCTAGTTCACTGCTTGGCATTTTGACATGGACTGGCCATTGGCCTTTTGGTTGCACAGACGTTTAGCATTTCATATACTGAATTTGTCTCTCTAGTTCACTCCTTGCCATTTGGACATGGACTGGCCATTGGCCTTTTGTTGGAACAGACGTTTCACTTTTCATATGCTGAATAAAGCTTTTTACTTTGTCCCTGTGAACTTGATTTAACTGTACATCATGTTGATGTTGTTTTACATGCACTTGCACCTGTAATGCTTGGTTTACACTGTTGCATACTGATGTGTTGATGTGAGGTACTCCCTGTGGTCCATGAGATATGTATCCTATTCTGGTGGGTATCCATGTCATCCTTTGCAGCTACCTGGGTATGCCAGGATTAACTATTTGTGTACATCTCTCTGTGAGCATTTCATTGGCATGGTCACATCTGTGGCTTGCACCCCTGCACATATGATGCGCTTCCCATTGTCCAAATTGTCACTTCCGCATACTTCGTGCTCATCACTACAGGCCCTACAGGTATGTGCATCATTGTAATAGGAGCAACTGGGTACTCTGTGCAACTTGCTAGACATATGTTTTGGGTATGTGCAGATGACTTTGGGGAGACTCCCATACCCAGGCTGTTGTGACCAGAGCCTTCATTGTGTGGTAACTGATGGCTGACTGACCAAGTGTTCTGCAGACATGAGTGGGACTTGCAGTGAATATGTGTGGCACAGCTGGGCTCCCACAGGAGTTGTGTCCCCTCAAGTTAGTGTGTTGTCCAGTGACATGGCCTGGGCCCATGGTGTGTGTTGTATGTGCATGTGCATGTGTGTGTGTCCACATCCCTGTTCATACACAGACAGGGTTCCCTTGATATGTTCCTGTTGTTGATGCTTGCTGAGTGGTACTGGGTTCATCCCACTACTTCTCCAATGGGCTACCAGATGTGTGGGTGCATGACACACTACTGTTAATTGTTGTATCATCATTGTGATTTGTCAGTTCTGAGTGTTGATGATGTTGTCAGACACAGATGGGACACAGTCAGGGTTCCTCAAGGCACTTGTTTGTTTGCAATATCATGTAGTTGTCCCTAGGTGGTAGTTTTCAGTGATTGAGACATTTGTATGTGTGTGTGACTGCTCCCACTTGTCAGGTTCACGGCAGCGATGCTGGCAGGTGTCAGTATGGGTGCCTTGTGTTCCTCCTTGGCATCTGCGTAGGCCTGGGACTGTGGCAGGGATTCTGAAGGTTACATGACCTTTGAGGTCATGGCCATGTACCGCATACTGTGCAGTGTGTCTGTCATTCCCCAGGGTTGTAAACAGTCCTTGTGTGATGTGTGTGTGCACCTTAGTTCCTGGCAAAATTCCTGTGTTTGTCAGGGGTGCATGTGCAATGACACCTGTCCATGTGGACTTCACAGATACACATTGTTGCAGTTCAGATGTGTGATGTTGATGGTGGACTGATGTGAATGTTTGCATGGAAGGTCCCCTAGCTCCCGTTTGCCCATGGATGAGGGGCCATGCTGGGTGATTTGTGTTTGTGTATGTGTGATGTACGTTTGTGGCACAGGACACATGTCTGATTTTCCCAGTTTGTACGACATCTGCCTTTGTCATCACAGTGGAGGTGTCATGCATGCTTGTGTCACCCCACTGTCTGTTCCCTGGGGGTAGTGGTGTTGTGTGTCAGTCTCTTGCTGTGTTAGTTGGTGTTCATTCCAGCTTGTGTCACATGTGTCTGTTGTGCTTCCTCTCATCTCCCAACGCCTGATTGCCCACTGAGGGTGTCCCACTGATGGTTTACTTTTGTATGGCACTGTGTCCACATCTGTGTCACTGTGGTTCAACCCCCCTCATGTGTTGTGTAGTTGCCTGGGGATACTGAGACACACACACACACACACACACACATATGGTGTGTCAGATGTGCAGTGTGAGGTTGCCTGTTTGTGATTGTGCATCTGCATCAGTGCATTGGTATTGCTGTCGTGGGCCATTGTCTGGATGCCGTTTCTGTGATTATGCCTGCTGTCCCTGTGAGTCATATCACATCATTGTGCGCATTCATCCTGGTTGCTAGGTGCCATTGCTGGCATGGAATGGGAGTTTGTGAGCTGACACCTACAGTCTACACAGGTTGTTTTGGTTAGTGTGTCTATTTTCGAGATGTGTGTATGCTTTGTGATGGTCACTTCTGCTTTTCTGTCTTTGTACACTGTATGCATTGTCAGCCCCCATGTGTGGTGCCTCTCTGCACATGGCCGAGAGTGTGTTATGTTTTCACAGCACTGTTAGCCTCACCACATCTCTGTGGGAATGGGACACAAACACTACTTCACCCCAGAAGTGTTTAATGTGTTGGGAGCAGGGTTCATACATGTTGTTTGTTATTTGCAGCTTTGACCATGATGACACTTACCTTTTGGTCACTGGGATGAGGGGGGGGTTAGACCCCATCACCACAATGCTCAACATCTGCTGCAGTTTGGAAGCCCACACTTAACTTTTGTTCTACACAGTGAGGGGGTGTTCTTTTTTCATTTGCACAGTGCTATGGTGATGCTTGCCTTGTGTTTGTCACACTCATGTGTTGGTCACACATGTGCTGTTACTTACATTGTATGCTCGTAGCCATAATCACTGTTGTGGGCATTTGTCACAGACTACACACTGTTGTCATGATGTCATGGGGGATGTATTTTGCAGACATACCTGATGTTTGCGTATGCTGGATGTGTTGCGCATCACCCATACTATGGGTGTGGGTAGCAGGGCTGATGTGCAACAGGTCCCCTGTGAGTGGGGGTGGCAGGGGTGATGGGCAATATAGTCCCTATGGGTGGGGGTGGCAGGGGTGATGAGCAACAGGTCCCCTGTGAGTGGGGGTGGCTGGGGTGATGGGCAACATACACACTAGGGGTGTGGGTGGCAGGGTTGATGGGCGACATAGTCCCTATGGGTGGGGGTGGCAGGGGTGATGGGCAACAGGTCCCCTGTGAGTGGGGGTGGCAGGGGTGATGGGCAACATAGTCCTTATGGGTGGGGGTGGCAGTAGTGATGGGCAACATAGTCCCTATGGGTGGGGGTGGCAGGGGTGTTGGGCAACAGGTCCCCTGTGAGTGGGGGTGGCAGGGGTGATGGGAAACATAGTCCCTATGGGTGGGGGTGGCAGTAGTGATGGGCAACAGGCCCCCTATGGGTGGGGGTGTTAGTGGTGCTGGCCATGCAACCCCTATGGTGGGCTGATGTTAGTGGCCAGGATATGGATCCCCTGTGTGTGTGTGCAATTTTGCGGGTACGTGTCGTTTGTTTATGTGGTAGGTGTCTGACTTACCGCCTGCGCCGTTGGCGTCGGTCCCTGAGCCGGTCATAGATGTAGAGTACTGGTATGACCTGCGCGATGGGATTCATGATGTGTTTGTGTCATACATGCTGCTTGTTGCTCCGTCTCGTACCCGCTGCAAGCTGGTCCGTCTCGTACCCGTATATTGATTTGTGGCACAAATCGTAGCTGATATGCTTGTTTTCCGGATGCTGTGACGTGCCGTATGTGACGACCTGTCCGGCGCGTAGGAAGTACGCATCGTACTTGTCATGCCGGAAACTGCTATGGGTACTGCTTCCGGGCGACACGGTTCCTCTTTGACAGTTACGACTCGGATGGAGAATGGGTCTTGATTCACAGCCTACGTGCCGGTCGTGTTTTTGGCAGTTATGCGCATCGTACTTACTCTACAGGACGGACCGGCTCCGGGTACGTGTCGGTCGCACGGTAAGGCTAAGGACAGCTGTCCGACCGGCTATCAGAATCGGCCCCTAAATTGATGGTTTGATTTGTTTTTTGCGGTTAAGGAAGTGTTCGTCCACACTGGTTGGGTAATATGATTTTATCTGTAGAGAATTTAAAAAAAATGTTTTGTTGCATGCTTGACAAAAATCTGAAATGAAAAATTGAAATTTACATTTTAATATTAATTTTTAATTTAAGTACATTCAATTTGCCCCCACCTCCATCCAACACTTTCCTTGAGGCAAGCACCAGTCGGAGTAGGAATGGTAAATTTGCCCCCACCATTATCAAACACTTTCCCCGAGGCAAGCACCAGATGGAGGAGGAATAGGTAATTTGCCCCCACCACCATCCAGCACTTTCTCTGAGGCAAGCACCGGTTGGAGTAGGGATAGGTAACTTACTCCTCCACCATGCAGCACCATTTTCACTGAGGCAAGCACCGGTCGGATTAGGAATAGTTAATTTGCCCCACCACCATCCAGCACTTTCCCTGAGATAAGCACCGGTCGGAGTAGGAATAGTAAATTTGCCCTCATGACCATCCAGCACTTTCCCTGAGCATCTTCCCTGAGGCAACACATGGAGGTAATAAAATAGTAATTTTCTAACATATCACAGACCATTGCCTGCTCATATATTATTTGTGAAATTACTGAATTTTTTTTTGGGGTTCAGATCGTTATTTACAGTTTACTTACAGTTGTTTCTGTAAAGGTTTGTTTGTTGAAGGTTGGTAGTTGGTGTTGATGTATGCCCAATCTCTGTCAATATCTAAAGGAAAATTTTGATAATTATTTTTTTGAGCTTTTGGGCTTTTAACCTTTAAATACATTTTGTTGATTTAATCACTTACTTTTCAAAGGAAAGATGATTTCAGAAAGTTCTGCTGTAGACTAGGCTCTGTTTTTCAAATGCAGTAAATGCTGTAAATAAGTTAAAAATATATTATAAGTACTTGAGAATTAGGTGTAATCATTTGGAAGTTGTTTACTTATAAACGTATACTTACTTCTGTCCGTAGATGGGAGTGTTAAACTGGAAAGTCTGAACAATTATCATGCTACTCTCACTGCATGTGGTCACCATGGAAGTCAGTGTACCACTGAGCACAAAATAGTGGACGGTTTCTTTTATACGTTTTTTGGGGGTAAACAAGAATTTAAATGAAAATATGGTTTGGAAACAGTTTTTTCGCATGATCCACACCCTGACAGAATGTATATTTATTTTGTTTTATGTAAAAATGTTCGTTTATAGGTTCCTTCTCGGAATGTCAGCCATTTTGAGTAGATGGTAGGTCAGGGGCTGTAATAAAAATAGTTGAAGGACTGCTGTTTTATGTACCTAAAGTTGATTGTATGTAGAAGCTCTTTTTGCCTCTGACAGTAGTGTGTATTTTATAAAAGAATGCTGTTTTTTATATAGTGTGAACTTGACCTGAATCCAATCAGGTATCAGAGCGCTTTACATAGCACCAGTTACGTTACATGAGGACACACATTCATTTTTTTGTTAGGCACAGGGAGATTAAGTGATTTGCCCAGAATTACAGGAGGTTTAGCGTCGTTACCGAGACTCGAACCCAGTTCCCCCAGGTCCGAGGTCGAGCGCCATAACCGTTAGGCCAACTCCTCTCCCCTAAAATATATGTAAATATATGTGTTATTTTCGCTGTTTTTTCAAAGATATTTTTAGAGTTTATTATTTTTACCCAGGTATTTTAATGGTTAGGTAGTATAAAAATACCAGAGTAATAACATTAATACTTGGGTATTAATATTTCCCCACCACCCAAAACCCCTATTTCCCTTGCATCCCGTCCCAAAGAATGGATGCAAACAGTTTCTTCGCTTGATTCACATCCTGACAGAATGTATATTTATTTTGTCTTGTGCAAAAATGTTTGTTTATATGTTCCTTCTCGGAATGTCAGCCATTTTGAGTAGATGGTAGGTCAGGGGCTATAATAAAAATAGTTGAAGGTCTGCCATTTTTTGTGCTTAAAGTTGATTATATGTAGAAGCTCTTTTTGCCTCTGGCAGTAGTGTGTATTTTTATAAAAGAACTCTGTAAATATATGTGTTATTTTCGCCGTTATTTCAAACATATTTTTAGAGTTTATTATTATTACCCAGGTTTTTAAAAAAGGTTAGGTAGTATAAAAATACCAGAGTAATAAAATTAATGCCTGGGTATTAATATCCCACCCCACCCAAAACTCCTATTCCCTTGCATCCTGTCCCAGGGGATAGATCTATAAAATTATACTTTCTGAAATGTTAGTAATTAACAATGAAAATATATTCTGCATTGTAATGGTATGCGTTGTATTAGTATGCATTGTAATGGGATGTGTTGTAATGGTAGTTTTAATATATTTCTATAAACATCTGTTATAATGGTTTGAGTAGTAAAAACATGCGTTGTAATGGTATTTGCATTGTGAAAACTGCGATGTAAAGGTATGCGTTGTAATGATTTGCATTGTAACGTCATATATTCCTCATGACATGATCTATGACATCATTGATGACATGACTACAACATCTGAAATTACATCATTGATGACAAGACTGTGGATGACAAAGGTGCAAGTTATAGTTACTTGATGACATGAGGAATCCTGACAACTCCTTCACACTTCTCCTTCAGAAGCTCAGCAGATTTGGGCAGGCATCCGGTAAGCTTACTAATTGTGTAAATCAAGGTTACACCAGATGGGTAGCATTATAGGCAAGAGGTGGGTATAAAATTGGTAACTTCTAGTATCAGGGTATCCTGATTTCATAAGATGTGGATGCAGAATAAAAAAGTCAACATACGCAGATTACTTGGAGGACTCAAACATTTGGTAGAATTTTGGAACATACTGCCCCGTCAGTCATGGGTAATGTTCCACTGCCCAAAATGGTCCTTTTTGTCACACTGTCTCTGTGTACTCCAGAACTCCATGATCTCGATTTCACAAACATTATTTAAGGTGCTGAATGTGCTCCTGTGCTCTCTGGTCTGGATGGGCAAACACAGTAGGGTTAAACTGATATTCCTAAATCTGCATTGGGCACAAGGAGAACTGTGGCTCCTAGATTGTTTCCATTATACACTGGTCTGTAATTGAAATGGGTATGAAGTTTTAAGCTGTGTTTCTTCATAATTCGTTTGATTTGGGATTACTGAGGTCAACAGAGAAGTCATCAGTAGTGAGACAATGTGTGATGATTGTAGAGATTGGAAAGTACCCCCATGATGACAGATGTTCACCCCTGCCATGAGGGCTCCAGCTGCATGGATATCTGGACCCCTGGTACTGATTTTTGGACCTGGACAAACATGTATTGTGTGTGTGCAGCATGACCTAGGCATGGTAATGCAGTCTTGCTAAACCCAGAGAGATGTCCAAAGTACTACCCTTGTCAGAAGTTAAGTGACATGAGCGCAGTGGTGAAAACATATAAGTTTTGTGTTTAGTAGTAATCAGTAGTGTGAGGAGGCCTTTTTACCTGTGCCACTGAAGTCTGACCCATCGGCCCACTCATATTAAGTTCTGCTGCTTTTACGTAACTCACCCTTGGCCTAAATGATGTCTGAATGGAGTACTGTGCAGGATTTGATACCTGCATGTACGTGCTGTGATGTATGCGTGACTGAGGACTTTTTCGTGACATGGAGGTCTGTGTGTTCCATTTTGAAAGCTGAGGGACTGGAAAGCCTGGATGGAGTTGAGAGCTGCAATCCCCAGAAAGGAAATGTGCATTGCTGACGTTCCTGAGGGCTGGGTTGGGAATACACACACACACACTGGAGGAAGGGGAGTACGGTATCCTCTGTGCACATCAAAGGTCTCTTTGAATCTAGGTTAATGGTCAGTGGGGACTGGGCTTATAATCAGGCTAGCTGGTTGGTCTGATAGGGAAACAGAGTAGAGGGGAGGGCTTAGACATTTAGAACTTTGTGAGGCATTGTTGGAAATGTGCCTCTTCACCCCATTATTTTATATTGCATTTTTGCTAGACCATATTTTTGCTAGCTATAGATCTCTATGTACTTTAACCCTTCTAACCAGTGGTAAAATGCTGGGCTCCTCCTTTCAACAAACTGGTATACTACTGATTGGAACATTTAATTTGATCATAAGTCCCAAGTATATGGTGCAAAGTGCCAGGGCCTGTAAATTAAATGCTACCAATGGGCTGCAGACATCATCGTGCCACTCATTGCAGTAGCACTGTAAAACCTATCTCCACGCTATTGTTGCCTGCATGCGCAAATTTCTAAAAACTGCATATTTGACATGTCAAAATTATCCCTTTTGACACGTCCAATTCTTCCATTTAAATATGAATAAGTCACCCCTAACAGGCCTTATTGCCCACATAGAGAATCCACCCATGTAAGATAGGTGAAAAGACTGTATGGTAAGGTCTGGAAAAGGGATGTGTCTCCTACAATGGTGGGATGCACATAGTGTTCTTTAAATACCCCTCACAAACCAAAAGGGCCCTTGGTGTCATGCTTCATCATAGGGGTCTTCGCGTCCCTCTACGGAACGCGGCGTGCTACTAACCAGTGAATATGCGGGAGAACTGATGTGATCGCTATGTGTGGTGTGTGAGGGTAGTGAAAGGTAGGGTCAGAAGTTAATGGTAAGTGAGTGTTGAAAAATACCTGGCATGTGAGGGCTACAACGAAATTTAATATACCTCCGTGCTGTTATTGTTAAAAAAGGTGTGGTGGAGGTATTGTGTAATTATTGTACATAACCTCCTGGGTACGTCAACGTGTTTCGAAGCCTAAAGCTTCTTCTTCAGGACGGGTGCACAGATCCCTACCCTACTCACATGTGACAGTGTAATACAGCTCAAACATAAATACTATTTATGTGTAGAATAAAGCCTAGTGTGCCTACTATGGTACTTGGCCTGGCGTAAGGTGATAATTTCAAATTCAATTGGCTAAAACGAAGTCAATGGCATCATGAGCCTGTGAAGAAAACAGAGGGGACCCCGTGCTCAATGGCACTAAGCATTGTGGTACTACCTGCTACAAACGTCCTGTCTGCGGCTCCGTGGTGAGGGACGCAAAGACCCCTATGATGAAGCATGACACCAAGGGCTCTTTTGGTGTGTGAGAGGTATTTAAAGAACACTATGTGCATCCCACCATTGTAGGAGACACATCCCTTTTCCAGACCTTACTATACAGTCTTTTTACCTATCCTACATGGGTGGATTCTCTTTGTTTATTAACTGTAACTGGGGAGATTGAATCCGCCCGTGTGTCTGTGTAGACACGTTCCCTCTCCACTCCCTCTTTTGATATATATCTTATTGCCCACAAGGCAGAGTTCAAGGTATTTAAAAGTAGGATATGTACCCTCTAAAATGGGTGGTTGGCCCAGTTCGCTATTTAGGTATAGGGATCAGTAGAGATATTGATGAAATATGGAGATCTAACTACGGCATGATGATGACGTGGCTCGAGTATTGTGTGCCAGCCTGGATTCACCTACCACTCTCCATGGCAGAAAAAATTGCTATCGATAAGATTTTTATTCTTCCAAAATTCCTATACTTATTCATCAATATTCCGATGCGCCTTCCCGCACACTTTTTCAAGATACTCTGCACGCAACTCGTAGCTCTGACCTGGAGTAGCGGGCAACCAAGGGTCTTCTGGGAAGCACTGACTCTCCACTTTGAGCAGGGTGGACTATATGCCTCAGATATGGAACTTTATTACTTCTGCGCACAAGGGCAATTTGCACATTGCTGGCTTCACCCACCCCCTTTCAACCGCATTTGGCCATTGTGCCCCTTACCCATTGGCTGTTGGTTTATACTTGCCTGCTGCCCTTGGGCCAAAATATATAAGGTTACCAGCATGACTTGGGCATGGGACAGGCTGTGCCTCTGTGCCCGCTTAAATAGTCTATATTGACCCAATATTCCCCTGAGTCGTCACCCGCAACTCCTGGCAGCAGATGATGAAGGAGAGTGCCTCCAACTGACCCGGTTACGACTCCTCATGGTAGTGACTTATACACAGAGGTGCAATTCCTCTCAGTGCAGCACATATATACACTCCCACAGCATACCCACTTGATGTTTTCCCACACTTCAAATTCCAGGTCACACTCTTTGTCTTACACAATAAGTTTCCTGCTGCCCCCCAGCATTTCATGCCCTGGACATGTTGCTGATCAACCCATCTCCTCGGCAACTGATCGCATGTTTATATTGGACCATGCAAGAAAAGTGTGCCATGTGCACCACCCAGAGTCTACTCCAATTGGAAGGCTGTGTTTAATCCCCCACTCACTGCAGCACAGTGTCAATACTGATGTGAGGTGACCAAGGCACTTTCCCCCAACTACTTACTGCACCTAATCCACATCAAATTTCTTCATCAAATGTATCATAAGTCTGCTCAGTCTCTCGGATGATGCACATTGCCACAGGTGCGGACATGTCAAAGCTTCATTTCTCTATCTGGTGTGGGAGTGTCCTACAGTAGCTCACTTTTGGTCCTCTATCTGAAATGCCATTGCCGCAATCACTGATTATCAGCCCCAGAGGACCCCATTGATTTCTCTTTTGGGCTATAATAAGGATGCTTCTAGTGACGTTCTATGACTGACTGCAATGTTGCTGCTTCTGGAAAGGTGCCGAGCCATGACACAGTAGGGGCAAACCCTGTATCTCAGCTACCTAGCTGGTTGTGTGATGTGACTTACTGCCAAGAGCAACTCACTGCATAGTGGGAATTGCTGCCCCAGGATCTTACCCCCTATCAGAACGCCCCAATCCCCGTCACATGGGGGTCTCCCATGAGATCGCTGACACATCTGCATAGCCAATCTCCCCCCCTTAATTGTGCCAGCATCCCAGTTGGCGTGTTTCCTGGAGGTCATGGAGACACACGACCTATTGAACCTAGTGGCTTTCTGCACCTGTGTAATGATATATTATGGGCCCATTGTGCTATAATTGGTAGCTGCTGGCAGTCTTTGTTCTCTTGTCTTCATTTTGTTGTACTTTGTATTTTCTGAAAACTTAATAAAACTTAGTAAAAAGAAGAATATATAAAATTGTAATGTTAAACTTATCCTTAGAGTATAAAGCCCCAGAAGCTATTTTCACTGTAATAGGGTTGGCATTTCCATGGAAAAACACTGGGATTCAATATTAAGCATTTGTGATAAATATTTTGGAAAGAAGGCTTTTAGAAAGTTACCTTTGCCCTGCCTGAAGCCCTGGAAGCTAAATCTGCATTTTTCTCTCCTACTTCTGCCAGCAGTAATTAGCATTTAAATAGGTGTGAACAAATTGGAAACCTGCTCCCAAGAGCAAATATAGGCTGACCTGAACCTGGCTCAATATGCAAGTAGGGCTGTGAGGATAATATTTGACAATAACGTGCTAAATCCTGCTTGAATACAAATCCTGCTTGACAGGTCAGCTGGGATTTTTCACATGACACTTGAAGCACACTTCAAAGAGGCCCCCCACTGTCACAGGCAAATGTTAGCTGGCACTTGGGCAAGGCCCTTTCTTGTCCAACACCTCCCCCCCCAGCCAGTCAGGCCCAAATTATAGTGGGCTTCTTTCTGATATTATAGTGTCAAAGCCTGTTTGACATGTGTGCTGGGTTTACTTATAACAATTGAGATACACTGCAAAGAACGAAGACAGGATGCCAAACCAGTTATTGTGTATCCCCTAAGACTGTTGGTGAAAACTTGCTTTGTTCTACCAGACTTCTGTCTCTGAAGTTGTTGTGGGTACAAGTACTGCCTCAAACTGGATTTTAGTGTTAGATGTGGGGGGCACTAGGATTACCATATTACATTTCCCACACACCCAATCAGCCATCAGAGGGCAGTTCTGGTGTGGCTGAAGAGTTCAGCTATCTTGAAATATAGCCAAAGTGGGTAGGGTTGGACCCGGGTATCTTTCCTCTATTGGTTAGGGTGTCCCAAGGGGAATTTCCATCCACTATCTCATCTCAGGCAAAAACGTGCTATCTCCAGGTACCCACTTCAGAACACTCCAGGACATGAGGAAGATTGGAAGAGGATTGAACCTGCTGTCTTCAAACAGGGAAGAGCCATAGAAGACTGGGCCTGCTCTCCCTATTGTACCCAAGACAAAGAAGTAAGCTCCAGCGGTTATAAGGCTGACATTCTGTTCAAACTACAGGGACACAACAAGGTACAAGAGGCCTTTCCTGCAGTTGCCCAGTTGATCAGTAGCAACTGGTTCTGGACTGGACTCTGCCTGATACTCAGTGAGTCTCTGATTGAATCTCCTGTGGTCCTAGAGGGCTATAGAAATGCATTTCTGTGGTGGGATGGGACTCAAAGGACTAAAGTCAGAAGCAAAAATCTTTAACTAAGATGAATCTAGTTGGTTTATGTGACACACAATCCATCATGGTCAGCATCAAGTTATACTTAGTTCCTTTTTCTACTGCAACCATTACCTAGCATTGGCAATTTATGCTTCTTGGAGCTATTTCTATTTAAAACTTTAAAAAGTCATATCTCTGGTTCCCCTTTTTGGATTTTTGTTATTTTGGTGTCATTTTGTTATTCAATTTTAGTCTATGTTTCTAATTTGTTTGATGATACATTTTGCATTTTTACTTTGTAACAGTTTGAGTACTGCATAATTGCTTTAGACATTGACTGTCTGCTTTGTGCCATTGCTTCCAGAGGGCTGACGTCAGGAAAATTTGGTGACTATAAGAGTTCACCCTAACAAGCTTTGTGGTTATCACCTGAGGTGCATACTGACGTTCCACCCTTTCAATTGATAACCAAAATTCTTACTGGCATTTTTTTGTGGAGTCTAACAGCCAATTGTGATCACTAATTATTCCCTTGGCCAGTGCTTGGGGTTATTAATCAAAATTGGAGCAACTCTTGCTGTAGCAGATTGCCACTTTGCTACAGGACATGATAGAAGAAAGGGAACATCATAGGAGTCGACAGCCAAAACACAAATTTCAAAGAACCAAACACAAAACCACATATGTGGCTGGATATGGACTATAAAGGTGGGAGTGGGAATCTTGTAATTAGTTCAAGAGTGAGTTCATCTGAAGAGAATATCACCAAAACCTCTAGCTGCTGCAACCAGGACTAGGGACCAAGTTCTGCTAGTCTCCCTGCTGGGTGAGCAGCCACTACCCAGGAAGTCAAGACCACTTGCCCTAAGCCTGAAGCACCAGCCTTCTGCCTGCCTGCCTGCCTGCCTGCCAAGACCAGAGGACCCTGTGAGGAGGAGAAGATCGCCTTGAGTGAAAGAAGTCCAGCAGGGATCCTGCTGAGTTGACCCTGGTGAGTGCAGAGTGAGATGCCCGATTCGGTCTAGTGCGTGCCGTCCACCCAGTCTTACGGATGTCAGTGACCCTCGTGTGCTAGGCGGGGGCCACAGTCAAGTTAGGGTTGTTGCCATGTCAAGAGCGATATCAGTGGCCATGTGCCAGGAGGGGGCACTGTGAAGCTTGGCCTGTCGCCATAGTAATAGCGAAGTTGGTGACCCCCATGTGCAAGAAGGCTGGGTACCATGAAGCTAGGGCCGTTGCGGTCCCAGTGGGCAAGGTGGGGGCCAATGTGAAGTAAGGGCCACCATCCTGGATCGTCGTGCCAAGACTACTGTGACGAACACTTACTGATGGCCTGAGGAGCTGTGGAGAGGATGCCTAACATCTACGTGCTCTGTCCAGAGACTGAAGAGGCCCGAAATATCATTTGGAAAATGGGAATAGACTGCAAAAGATCATAGGCCATCAGCAGCAGAAGGCTGGAGCTCATGAAGATGTGCCCCAGTGTTCCTTTACTTGCTGGCTGTCATCTGGTAGGGTATGACTGATCTAGATCATCAGGCCTAACAATGGACTTGCACAAGCTTAGCATGTGGAGCTGCTGAAGTTGTCTCTTAAGGCTAAACTTGACTTTTGTTGCTTGGTGACTAGTGTTGGCCACATCAAAAGTCTCATCCTTTACTGAATGGGGAATAACCCATCCCCTAGAAGGCAAAGAGGGTCTCAGGGCTACTAACAAGGATGACACTAGCATGTCAAACTTAAGAGACAATGGATACTATTTAGTGTGTTGTTTCTATGCTTTGTGTACTTCTACTAAAATACAACCTTTTTCACTATTTGACTGGACAATCAGCATATTGTGGCTACTGTTTTTATTTTGAGTCTTTCACCTGTTTATGCCGCACACCTAGCTCCACCTCTAAGACACTTAGACTGCTCCACCTCTACTACTACTGAGAGTTTAGTACTGAGAGGGGCAGTCTTTGGCCCAGTTTCTCAGGTCACATAGAAGGTCAGTAATAGGGACAGCAGGAGTAAAAGGTAAAAGGCCACAAGCCCTCCGGTTGAGCTCAGTAACCTCTGCTTGCCCGAAGGCCCTCTAAAAGAGGTTCTGACAATGATGGTTTCGGATAGTTTGATACTGAAGTGGTGAGAACATACTTGAAGATGTGAGAAGAGTAAGGATTGACTGTCGTGTTAGCAGAGTTATTGGCATTGAAAATCTTACTGAGGTGGCTGAGCATAAGAAAAATCCCAAGGATAACTTGCAGTATTGAGTCCTGTGTTGTAAAGACTGTGCTAATTGTTCATCTGATAAGTGCATTCTGCATTTCTATATTCTGCGATTATTTTGCAGAGTTCTCTGCTATGACAGGCTTCTCTGGAAATGCATGTTTATACTGGAAATTCTTGGCTGTCTCGATGATCACTATGAAATCCTTGGTATACAGTTTTTAGTCTTTCTAGAAATCTGTTTACAGTTTTTACTCCATTCAGGTCTTTGGGAAACTATCTTCAATTTAGTTGGTTGCCTGTGAGGTTGCAGGTTTATCAGTTTGTCAATATCTAAAGTTAGCCTTAGTCTCCTTATTGGATTATTTGGCAGAGAATCCAGGTTAAGTTTATTCTAGGCTCCAATCTGAGTTTTCTTGTTTGAGGTGGTTGGTGTTGACCCAATAGTGGGAAGTTCATACTAGAATCGTATTGCCTGGTGGTAGCTCCAGAAGAAGGAGTGATTTATCATGACAGATCTCGAGGAGGTGACTGGGACCCTGAGCTGCTCTGGATGTATGGGAGGGGTAGGTCGGATTTTTTTACATAAATGATGTAGGTTGGGGTGAATCAGGTTTTTTACCAATTGTTCATTTTAATCAAGATGTACAAGGCTGTGTGATTGAGTGGTATATAATCAAGAAAACCTTCCAAGAAGGATGGATTATGTGAAGCGGCTCCAGCAGTCTGGGGTGGATGGTAAGAATCTGATGAATAAGGATTTACAAATTGCAGCTGAGAAGTTTGGGAAGCTGGTAGTCGGTGCGTGAAGATGATACCACTCTTTCCCCGGTCATCCTCAAAATTATAAATCCTAGGGGAATCTCAGAATAATGGCTGTATCTTCTCCTAGCAAGCTGTCTGTTACCAGGAGGATGGCCTTGCTATACTCCATCATTAGGCCTTGGGAATTCTTCTTCATAGATCTTGTGCTGATAAGTATACAGGACAGAACATGGAATGGGAAAGGAAGTGGGATGTGCTTAGATATATGAGGATGAAGTGAGAGCTAGCTTAGAGGGAGGGACTAGTGGGTTCTTGTCATCAGTCTCCAGGGGCTGACAAGATATTTGACCAGTTGAGTTTAGACCGTTAAGTGAGGGTAATGAAAGATTCTATTTGGGTTGCTATTAGTGAGGGTATGAGGCAGCCAACAGGAGAAAAAGAAGGAAATGTAAAGGGGAGGGAATGGAGAGAAGCAGAAATTGAGGGAAGGAGTAAGAAAAGCTCCGTACAGGGTAAGAAGGGATGAGAGGGAAACAGAAGCCCTTCATCTTCCCTGTTGACCCAATCCTAAGGAAATGTTTAGCTTAAACTCTATTATTATTATTACATAAGATTCAAACAGAACATTATTTTATTTCATTGGCAGTGAAAGTTATGCAGTGCACATAACAGTCACAATCTTGTAACAGCCCCTCCCGTTCCTAGGTATTTTCCGATTCAACCTGAATAGTAAAGTATGTAATTACAACACATATGAGGCATTCTTTACACACACTCACTATCCTCTCACACACCACTGAAGTATTTCATGGCATAATTGTCCAATTGAAAAGTCAAACATATGCACCCCTAAGTGTTAGATCATCTATGCCTCATAAGAAGTGATCTAAATGACCCCAGATGTCTTTTGAGCCAGACGATACAGAAATAGTTGCTTTATACCCTTTTAGTTGCTTCCCATAGTATACCATGTGTTTAGCCAGTCATAAGCATTATATACCAGACCCTGCACCACAATGTAATGCCACATGCCTTTTGGCCAGTAACAGTGTGAGTGTAGTGAACTTTCTCATGCAGCCTTCACCAAACGATGAGTCATCTCTCCGGCCATATCTGTTCAAATCATTGGAGTATGATATATTCTATGTATAAATGTAAAATATATTAAGCTGAGTCTGTTGTTTGAGGAGAGGGACCTCAAGTGAGTAAAGCAAAATGTACACTCCTCGACTGATATTTGGTCATTTAGGTCAGAAGATGATTTATCTCCATCATTGGTGACACAACATTCACCTCCTTTTCAATAGCTTTATATAGCCGGGGCACAGTGTATCTAGGAAACTGGGACTCCAGCAACAGTGTCATGGATTTAAGTGAAGGTGGGGAGCTTAGGGTAATGAAGCAAAAGCAGAATAACATGCTGAACTCAGTCTGTGATACAGAAATATGCAAAGAGGGACGAACCCAGGTGCTTCAGTGACGACCTGTAGGGGGAGCAATTGTCCTTAAGAGCCTGGAATTGTGTCTAGCCTTTTGTTGAAGGTTTGGAGTAAGATAAGGGTTGTTGAGGAGGGGAAGGCCAGTTGACTACAGTCTTTTCAATCAAGGCATGGTGTGGAGTCCACCCCAGGCCCATGCTGCACAGGGAGCTGTGTTTATTTCAGTTGTTGGTCTGTTAGATAAATGGTACAACATGGTTTCTAGATTATTAAAAAAGCAGTGCATTTTTTACTCCAAAATCACATTAATGCTAACCATCTGTTTTATGACTACCAGTCAAGTTTCAGATCACACTGCAGCACTGTGATCACTCCTGTACACATTGTAGATAACGTTTTTGTGACCACAGATGAAGATGAACCCTGCCTTTTGATATTTCTGGACCTCTCAGCTGTCTTTCACTCAGTTGACTGTCCCACCCTCATACTCACCCTTGAGTCTCAAATGCGATTTACAGGCAATGTCCTTCACTGGCTCTCCTCCAACCTTAGTAACTGAAATCACTGTATTTGCATAGGCGCCTCCAGGTTCCAAAAGATCCTTATCACCCACTGAGTCCTAAGGTTCCATACTATCCCCTGTCAATTTTGGCCTCTACATAGAGCCATTTGGTGCTCTACTCACAGGCAACTGCATCAAGATTCACACATTGCAAATGATGCACAACTCTACTTGAAAGTCTTCTCTGCTTTTTACATTTAACACCTCAAACACTACCTACACATCATCCAGACCTGGATGTCCATCGTTTAATTCCATCTCAAATCATCCAAGACAGAATTCCTGATATCTGCCAAGAACAACAAGCCCGAAACAGTACAAACATGGCTCAATCATATGAACCTTGATAGCTACAGAACCCAACTTTCACTCCATGCCAAGCCACTTAAATTCATCCTGAACGCATCGCATGCTCAAGGACCACATTGCCAAAAAAGATGACCTGGTACCAGCTCTCTCCTTTGAAGAAAGTGAAACCATTTCTTCCTAAAAATTACTTCAGAACCGCTGTTCATACCCTCATACTATCGCACATGGATGGTGGTAAGGCATTTGGCCTCCCAGACTCTATAATGGTGCCCCTTATGAACATCCTACACACTGCCACATGTCTCATCCTGTCCCTGAAGCAATATAATAACATAACGCCCATTCTGATGGAATTCCACTTGCTACCCTTGCCAGTCAGCATTATCTTTAAAACAAGCAGCTACAAATACAGCATAAACTGAGCTCCCCCACATATCTTGAAGTCACGTTCACCATTGCTGGCATTTCCTGGCTTACCTGCAGCCAAACAAAAGTTAGGGCGCAGACTAAGAAACGTAAAAAAGGAAAAACAAGACAGCAGGCCTTTTTCATCTATTTACTTAGGACCTGGAACAACATCAACATGTCCATCAGGACTGCCCCAACATGGCTCCAATTTATGAAAGAACTGAAGATATACCTCAGTGAAGAATACTACATCACAATGCATTAACCGTCCACAAACCAGCAACCTCATTTATCACTCATTGACCGTATGCTTTTCTTTGACCCTGTATAGTCACTTGTTGGCTTTTGGCTAGGTTTGCGCTATAGATATATCAGATATATTCATACATACCAGCATCCATACATACCTACACATCATCAGTGATCTCAAGGGCTTGAAATAAAAGCTTAAAGAGAATAACCATATGCATTAGTGCAATAAGGCCTGCCGTTTCCCCTGTTCCTCTATTTTGGTCATAGCAACACAGAAACTCTCAACCAGTATTTATCTATATCATGGCTAATCAGTATTCCCAGATATTCAAGCAATTAGTCACGCTATGGTTGTGGAAAGTCTATATCATACTTTGGAAAGTTGAATGTCAGGGGAAGTATTGTGATTTATCACATAATTGCTTAAGGATTGTGAGGCAGATTAACTAACATTTTGCGTTATGGAGGTGCTACTTTTTTAGAGCAGCCACAACGCAACATATTATTTTTGATGTATAAATGCACAAAAAGAAGATTTTTACCAAAAGTATTGCAAGGTAGCGCATTGAACCACCTTGTTATACTTTGCATTAGGGAGGTGTTCTAGGGCTGGAGCACTGGCATTCTCATGCATCCACTAATGGATTTTGACACAATTCTGGATTTACTAAGGTGAGTAAACCTGGAACTGTGCCAAAAAGCAACACCTCCCTGAAGCAGGCTGTTGGACTTGGCCCTTCTGGCAGGTTCACCCCTGAACTTTTTTGCTTTTATTGGTGACTTGGTGATAGTGGTTTTTGGTTTCTGCGCACTTTCCCTGTGTCCCAGGGTAAAGTGCGTGCGCACTCTGAGTGCATGTGGTGAGATAGGCCTGCCCTCCCATAGGAATGCATGGGGAATGTATGCGTCCCTGGTAGTTCCTGATGCGTGGGGTGTGCATGGTCCAGTCTGGTATGTACAGATTCGTGTGGTTAAGTGCTGCGCAATGATGCGTGCGGCGTGCGTGTAGCTAGTATGGAAGTGCCACTTCTAGAAGTGGGCACTTCGGTGTGCAGTGTAAAATGTGTGCCTTGTCGCGTGATTGGCTGGCTGAGGTCATGTGACAGGCTAGGGATTCCCCAGAGTCAGGAGGAGTCACCCGGTGGTGAATAGGGAGATTAGCATGCTGATGGCTGGGGAGGAGTGCACCTTGGACCTGAATAGGGCAGGGCTTTCCCCACATAATGCTGGCTCCGCCCCCTGCGGTGCGACTGACGACCCTAGCCCTGCCAGTGAATAGAGTGAGGGGCTGAGCACATCAAGGGTGCTCCCCAACCAGCTGCGACTGGTTTTCCCCCTCACCCTGAACCAAGAACAAAGGGTTTTACTGTATAAAAATGGGGCTGTGTCCCCACAGAAGTTGTTCACTTCCAGGATCCTGAGGGGGGCTGCTGCTGCTGGAGGCCAGGAGGAACCGCCACCTTGGACTGCCTTCCTGCCTGGAGGGCCCAGTGAGCTGGCCCCTGGCCCAGCCTTGCCCCCTGCCCACCTTCCTAAGGACTTTGCTGGACTTTCTTTATTTTGGCCCCTAAAGCGCCTGGAAGCGCTTTTCTTTCACTCACAACGCTAGGAGCGCTGTATTTGTGGCCAGCAGCGCGGCGCTGCAATTATTAGCAAGGGAACCCCGACGTAGGGATTCCCTGCTATTTTGTCATATCCAAAGCGGGTGCCCACCCCGCATTGTGTGCTCGTTGGCGGGTGCCCACCCCGCTTATATACTCCTTTTGATAGTGGGAGCCTACCCTGCTTATCGCTGTGGTTTACGTGAGGGAGCCCACCCCTCATCGCCGCCGTCTCCGAATCACCGCTGCGGCCCCGTTCGGCCGAACCGGAAGTCAGGCGGCCCGTGTTGGGACGTGGGCGGGACGTGGCAGAAAGCAGGAAGCGGACGGGAGCCTACCCCGCGCTCCTGCACTGAAGTCTGCTGACTGACGCGGGGCTCCCGTGAGATCGAGGGAAGCCCCGCGCCGAGAAAAGGAACCCGCCGCCACCGGAGACGTCAGCGCAGCCTCCGCTTCAGCCCGGTAAGTGGGGCTCTTGCCGGGAGGGTGCGCAAAGCAGCCTGGGTGGTTGCTGAGCGCTGGTGCGCTCCAACAAGGCCCACATTGTTTTGGAAGAGCCCAGGGAGGCTCTAAACCTACCGGGGGCATTTCTTTGGTGCGTGGAGCCCCCGAGGCTCCCACGCGCCGCAGTGGTGAGGTGAGTTCCCGAGCAGGACTCCCTCGGTAACGGGGGCATTTTGTTCATCATCAGAGCGGCCCCGGAAGGCAGCGGGCCGCTCCAACGTTACTTGGGGCCAGATTCATGATTCAGAGCCCAGACAGGCTCCAACGACGGGGAAGATATTTGTGTAGAGCCACGAAGGCTCTAGGGGGCATTTTGTGTGGGTAGAGCCCAGAGAGGCCCCACGTGACTACGATACTGGTGTTCAAGGCCCAGTGGTGCCCCAGTTCAGTTCCACAGCTGCCCAGCACTTAGTGGGCAGCTGCAACGTTTAGGTTGGGGGCCCGTGGCGCTTTGCCCTGACTGCGTGCGCAGTCTTCCCCTGACTCTGCTGGACGCAGGGCGTCCAAGCCCCAACAAGGCCAGTTGGCCTAGGGACTGCCACAGGTAGTGGCTCATGTGGAGTTTGCGCTGTTGTTCCTACCTGCACCTCTGAATGTGTTTTTATGCGTCATGTGCCTTGTTCTTACACCGCTGAATGTATTTTATGCATCATGTGTTTTCCTTCCCTACACCTCTGAATGTGTTGCGATGCATCATGTGTAATGTGTGTTTACCCCTACAGGTATTGTGATACTTAGGTGGTTGTTTGTTTTCTCCTAGTACAGGTGGTGCTAGTGAGGTCCTAGTTCTCTGCGCGATATTTTCCTAAGGTGGTTAGGGTTGCGTAGGTGGTACTTACCTGATACCAGTAGTTACTGGTTGTGTGCTACATTTGCTATTTTGTACTACAGTATTTTATATCCTATGTGCTAATTTCTACAAAGTGCTAATTCCTGACAGTGGTCCATGTGGCCCTGTCCCCTGTACATATAATCCCTTGTAAATTCTGCCCGTGCCTGTTGGCACATTGTAGAGTGTGTGTTTTTATCTAATGTGTTTTGGAATAATACAAAGGCTATTTTTATATAATACCTTGTGTGGAGTTTCCTTTGTGGTGGGCCTTGGGTGTTGTTGCTGGGTGCGTGCGCAAACGCTTTACACATCGCCACAGGGATAAGCCTGACTGCTCGTGCCAAGCTACCAAGGGGGTGAGCAGGGGTTATCTTTGGCGTGTAACTCCCCAGCCCTGACTAGAGTGGTGGTTTCTGCCTGACTTTGGCGCAAGCCCTAGCCAACCAGAAATCGCCATTTCTAACATTGGTGATCAGCGGTGGGATTTGGACTTGCGTTTGCGCTGTTCCGCAGCGGCAACTGGCCGCACCACAAAACTCTGCATTTAGATAGTCACATGGTATAGGGATTATTGTTTTAAGTTTGTTTTTAAATGTCATTTGTGTTTGATTTAGTTTACTTGTCCATGCTTTTAACTGGGACCAGGCTGGGTGCTCCCCCTCCCTCTTACCGCACTTAATAGTTTGTAAAAACACCGCAGTTTTGGTGGGTCCGGGTCACGGGGGTAGTCCTGGTTGGGCGCCATCTTTGTTTGGGCACTGCATCTCCCGGCGGGCGCCATTGTGAGCGTTCTTGCGCTCGGACAGCCTCGCGGGACACCTATTTAAGGCGGTCTTCACTACGCCGGTAGCCTGGATAAGGTACCTGCATAGCTGCGCTCGCGCTGCTGCTAGCACTCTGTTATTTTAAAAAACTCCCGTTTTTGTATTTGTGTTTGATTTAGTTTACTTGTCCCTGCTTTTAACTGGGACCAGGCTGGGTGCTCCCCCTCCCTCTTACCGCACTTAATAGTTTGTAAAAACACCGCCATTTTGGTGGGTCCGGGTCACGGGGGTAGTCCTGGTTGGGCGCCATCTTTGTTTGGGCACTGCATCTCCCGGCGGGCGCCATTGTGAGCGTTCTTGCGCTCGGACAGCCTCGCGGGACGCCTATTTAAGGCGGTCTTCACTACGCCGGTAGCCTGGATAAGGTACCTGCATAGCTGCGCTCGCGCTGCTGCTAGCGCTCTGTTATTTTAAAAAACTCCAGTTTTTGTATTTGTGTTTCATATAGTTTACTTGTCCCTGCTTTTAACTGGGACCAGGCTGGGTGCTCCCCCTCCCTCTTACCGCACTTAATAGTTTGTAAAAACACCGCCGTTTTGGTGGGTCCGGGTCACGGGGGTAGTCCTGGTTGGGCGCCATCTTTGTTTGGGCACTGCATCCCCCGGCGGGCGCCATTGTGAGCGTTCTTGCGCTCGGACAGCATTGCGGGACGCCTATTTAAGGCGGTCTTCACTACGCCGGTAGCCTGGATAAGGTACCTGCATAGCTGCGCTCGCGCTGCTGCTAGCGCTCTGTTATTTTAAAAAACTCCCGTTTTTGTATTTGTGTTTGATTTAGTTTACTTGTCCCTGCTTTTAACTGGGACCAGGCTGGGTGCTCCCCCTCCCTCTTACCGCACTTAATAGTTTGTAAAAACACCGCCGTTTTGGTGGGTCCGGGTCCGGGGGTAGTCCTGGTTGGGCGCCATCTTTGTTTGGGCACTGCATCTCCCGGCGGGCGCCATTGTGAGCGTTCTTGCGATCGGACAGCCTCGCGGGACGCCTATTTAAGGCGGTCTTCACTACGCCGGTAGCCTGGATAAGGTACCTGCATAGCTGCGCTCGCGCTGCTGCTAGCGCTCTGTTATTTTAAAAAACTCCCGTTTTTGTATTTGTGTTTGATTTAGTTTACTTGTCCCTGCTTTTAACTGGGACCAGGCTGGGTGCTCCCCCTCCCTCTTACCGCACTTAATAGTTTGTAAAAACACCGCCGTTTTGGTGGGTCCGGGTCACGGGGGTAGTCCTGGTTGGGCGCCATCTTTGTTTGGGCACTGCATCTCCCGGCGGGCGCCATTGTGAGCGTTCTTGCGCTCGAACAGCCTTGCGGGACGCCTATTTAAGGCGGTCTTCACTACGCCGGTAGCCTGGATAAGGTACCTGCATAGCTGCGCTCGCGCTGCTGCTAGCGCTCTGTTATTTGAAAAAACTCCTGTTTTTGTATTTGTGTTTGATTTAGTTTACTTGTCCCTGCTTTTAACTGGGACCAGGCTGGGTGCTCCCCCTCCCTCTTACCGCACTTAATAGTTTGTAAAAACACCGCCGTTTTGGTGGGTCCGGGTCACGGGGGTAGTCCTGGTTGGGTGCCATCTTTGTTTGGGCACTGCATCTCCCGGCGGTCGCCATTGTGAGCGTTCTTGCGCTCGGACAGCCTCGCGGGACGCCTATTTAAGGCGGTCTTCACTACGCCGGTAGCCTGGATAAGGTACCTGCATAGCTGCGCTCGCACTGCTGCTAGCGCTCTGTTATTTTAAAAAACTCCTGTTTTTGTATTTGTGTTTGATTTAGTTTGCTTGTCGTTGCTTTTAACTGGGACCAGGCTGGGTGCTCCCCCTCCCTCTTACTGCACTTAATAGTTTGTAAAAACACCGCCGTTTTGGTGGGTCCGGGTCACAGGGGTAGTCCTGGTTGGGCGCCATCTTTGTTTGGGCACTGCATCTCCCGGCGGGCGCCATTGTGAGCGTTCTTGCGCTCAGACAGCCTCGCGGGACGCCTATTTAAGGCGGTCTTCACTACGCCGGTAGCCTGGATAAGGTACCTGCATAGCTGCGCTCGCGCTGCTGCTAGCGCTCTGTTATTTTAAAAAACTCCCGTTTTTGTATTTGTGTCTGATTTAGTTTACTTGTCCCTGCTTTTAACTGGGACCAGGCTGGGTGCTCCCCCTCCCTCTTACCGCATTTAATAGTTTGTAAAAACACCGCCGTTTTGGTGGGTCCGGGTCACGGGGGTAGTTCTGGTTGGGCGCCATCTTTGTTTGGGCACTGCATCTCCCGGCGGGCGCCATTGTGAGCGTTCTTGCGCTCGGACAGCCTCGCGGGACGCCTATTTAAAGTCGTTCCCCCCCGCGCAGCGGGGTCGCGCAGTGGGACGCCGTCGCTTAGCCGGAGTCGTGCCAGAGTCATGCCAGAGTCGTGCCAGAGTCATGCCAGAGTCGTGCCAGAGTCGTGCCAGAGTCGTGCCAGAGTCGTGCCAGAGTCATGCCAGAGTCGTGCCAGAGTCGTGCCAGAGTCGTGCCAGAGTCGTGCCCGTCTGCGCCCGTCCGCGCTTAGGACGCGCGGGGCGCAGCGGGTTTCTCATTGGCACCTTTTTTCTCTGGTGTTGGGATGATCACCTACTCCAATGAGACTCTGCGGTCCATTGGCCTGACCTTTCCGAAGTGTGATCAGGCACATATCCATCCTCTAAGCGGCCCATATTGGTGTGCCTGCAAGAGATGGGCACTTGCCTCTCCCGCTCACATCCGCCAGAGGCCTTCCACTGCCGCCTCTCGGAGCAATGGCTCGGCGCATGTACTTCGTATACTTAGCCTGAATGTCAGGTCCTTGGTGCAACACCATCAAGCCTTCTTGGACCTCATTCAGGATGAGACCCCAGATATATTTGCCATCACGGAAACCGGGTTGCAGGAGGACGACGCAGCCATTATTAACCTGGCCTTCCCCCCTGAGTACTCCACCTTCACTCTAAACCGTCCAACTAGAGGAGGGGGTATTGCCCTTGCTGTTAAATCTAGCTTCTCCTGTAGCTGGAATGCCTTAAATATTGCTGGATGCGAAAGTGCCTCTTTTAAGATCTTGATTAGCCCCCAGTTCTCGATCTCGGGGATGGTGGTATATCGACCCCCAGGCAGTGACGTTGCGTTCAGAGAAGCTTTCCCTGACGCCATTAGCTCTCTGGCAATTGGCTGCGCCAATTTTTCCATCCTGGGAGATCTCAACCTCCATTTTCACAATCAGAGCGTGCCGGCTGTCATCAATATTCTAGCTGATCTCGAGGCCCTTCAACTGTCTCAAAAGGTAGCACAACCCACCCACGTAGGAGGGCATACACTGGACCCCTTTTTCACCAATCTTACGGAAGCCACAGTCTCTTCCATTTCACCCCTAGGGTGGACGGATCACTTTTTAGTGGCTATCCGGGCCCCTTTGCCTGAGATCCCCTTTATTCCCCAAGCTAGATTAGTCCCTAGAAGGCACTGGAACAAACTTAGGTTAGAGGACCTACACCACGTTTTGGCTGTAGATCCGCTAGGACCCTTGGACAACGTAGAAACGGGTTATGACCAGTTCTGTCAGTGGATTACCAGGGCGCTCGACTCATTGATTCCCATCATGGCAAGCAAACTTAGCTCCAGAGAGTCGAGCCCCTGGTATGACAGCGCCCTTCGTGCTTTGAAAGGGAGTTGTAGGCGGGCCGAGAGAGAGTGGCGGAGGACTTATGATACTGCCAAGAAAACGTTGTATCTGGCTTCCGTTAAGGTTTATCACCGCGCCATCTGTAGAGCCCGCGCTGCGTTCTACTCGGTAGAATTCCGCAATAGTACTAACCCATCTAAATCTATATTTAAGGCCCTCAAAGATCTTTTGGCAAAAAAAATCTCCTCCCCGGCAACGGCTTCTACCTCTCACTGTGAGGCTTTGGCATCTTTCTTTCTGGAGAAAGTGCAGGGCATCTACCGGGTTTTTCCCTGTACGGGGCCACCACCGGGGGCCCTGGATATTATCCCGGGCCTCCCCACTATGGACTCTCTTCCCCCGCTTCTACCTGAGGGATTTGATAAGTTGGCCCAGAAAATCAAATCTGGATCACCTTTGGATCCGTTAAGACCTGCCCTTTTCAGGGACCAGTCTTTTGTGGGACGCTCCATGGTGTGCTCCCTGATTAACATCTCGCTGGCTACGGGCACGGTTCCAGCTAAATGGAAGCGGGCAGTGGTTTCTCCTATCCTGAAGAAACCCTCATTGGATCCTTTAAAACCGGAGAGCTACCGGCTCATTTCCTTGCTCCCTTGGCCGGCAAAAGTTGTGGAGGCCCACGTCAACCAGGCTCTTTCTGACCATCTTACCCGAGCCAACATTCTGGATGCTACCCAGAACGGGTTCTGTGCTGGGCACAGCACGGAGACTGCCCTTCTCGCCATGGCCGAACACCTGCGTATGGTGCTGGATGGGGGATAGACGGCGGCGCTAGTATTACTAGACCTGAGCGCCGCCTTCGATACTGTCTCACACCGCATCCTTCTGCAGCGCCTGGAGGAGATAGGCATTGGTGGGCTCGCCCTACAGTGGTTCCGTTCCTTTCTCGGCGACCGCTCTTTCTGCGTTGCCATACCACCGTACCAGTCCAAATTCCATCCTCTGGGCCTGGGGGTGCTGCAGGGATCCTCGCTGAGCCCCACGTTATTCAACCTCTACGTGAGACCGCTGGCTGATGTCGTCAAGCAGTTGGGCATGACTATGGTCTCTTATGCTGACGACACTCAGCTAGCGTTTACTATCAGCGGGGATGCTGAGCAGGATGCCCCTAGGTTCCAGAGTGGACTGAGGGCGGTGGCGAGCTGGATGAATGCCAACTGTCTCCAGCTCAACGCCAAGAAGACTGAGGTCATGGTTGTCGGGAAGGGGAAGGAGCTCTGGGGGGACAGATGGTGGCCTCCGGAGCTTGGGCCGTCTCCAATTCCAGTAACGGAGTTGAGAAATTTGGGAGTGTGGTTGGATCCCACTCTTAGCTTCGTGGGGCACTCTAAGAAAACCGCGGCCTGCTGTTTTGGGGTCCTTCGGGGCTTAAGACCTGTCCTGAAGTTTTTTGACCCCCCTACCAGGCAGCTGGTGGTTCAGGCAACAGTAATATCTCGTCTGGATTATGCCAGCTCTCTCCTGGTAGGGGCAAACCAGGCAGAAATCACCCGCCTTCAATTTGTCCAAAACGCCGCAGCTAGAGCCATAGTTGGCTTGCCCAGGTCCTGCTCTGTCTCTAGTACCCTTCGATCTTTGCATTGGCTGCCGGTTAAAACAAGAATTCATTTTAAAGTTTTATGTCTGGCTTTCAAGATCTTGAAGGGATCAGCCCCCCAGATCCTCTCGAATCTCTTGTCCTGCTATGTTCCGACCCGCTCTTTGAGATCACTGGGCCAATCGCTCGCTGTGGTCCCGAGGTTTAAGCTCAGCCGAGCTGGTGGCCGGTCCTTCCGGGTAAAAGCAGCAGTGCTTTGGAACTCTCTTCCGATTGAGATTCGCTTGATGGAAGACCTTCTTTTGTTCCGTAAAGTTATAAAAACCTTCTTGTTTTAATTTTTCCCCTCTTCTAGCTGCGCCCTTTCTCTTTTATCTGTTTCTATGCTCAGTGTTGGTTATGTTTTACCTTGTCATGCGCCAGGACGCCCCTTAGCTGGGGCAGCTGTGCGCACTACAAATGTTCCTAACATAACATAACATAACATAACATAACATTTCTTTGGAAATGTGTTTCTTGTGCACTGTGAGTTAGGTGTCCCTAGCTCGGGAGGGTAGATCATCCCCCCAAGTGCATTGTGTTTTCTGGATTCACCAGAGGGTGGGATCCAGTGGTGTCAGCGTAATAGTGTCCAGTACATTTGTCCCCCGCCCTGTGCCCAGAGTTGGTACCCGTGTCACGTGGTGGTCAGGTTGAGGAATCAGGGGTGGTAGAAACTGCCTTACCAGTCCGAGGGGAGGGTTGTGTGTGGATGGATGGTGTGTGGCACTAGGCAAGTGAGTGTGAGTTCTCTGGGTTAGAGAGCTTGCTGAATCCTTTTTGTGAATTGTGTACCCTGTGTTAAGCTCAGACCCCTAGGTTCCCTATATAATCTTTCACCATAACGTCCGCCAGAATGGAGCCTGCTTGTGATCCCTATGAGCTAGCTTGGCGCCAGAGGCAGGAGTTAGAAAGGTCCCGTACAGAGAGAGAGTCCGACACTCTGTACGAACTTCAGGACCACCTGCTCCTATGGCAAAAGGGTCCATGGGACCTTGAGCACAGTATGGAAAGGGCCCGGGCCTCACACCTGGAGGGTGGTGGGTCTGTGGGGAGCCCTGAAGCTTCAGAAGAGGAGGAAGAAGATGACAGTACCTGGACGCCAGTAGAGAGTGAGGACCCCATAGGTAGGGCGTCCCTTGCTGGGTCCAGCGTAGGAGGCAGCGCCTCATCCCTTTCCCTGTCCCCAGAGGAGTGGGAAGATAGGAGGAAAGAAAGGGAGCACCAGCTGACGCTAGAGAAGCTCAGGTTAGAGCATGCACAGGCTATGGCGCAGCTGGAGGTCAAGAAGCAACAGCTAGAGACTGAGAGGGTCTTGGCGCAGGAGAGGATAGAGGAGGCTGAGAGGGCCTCCACCAGAGGCAAAGTAGCTCTGGAGGGTAGACTATCCCCTGCGCGCAGTTTTAATTTTCTGGGCTCTCCAGGGAGGGTTGAGTCCAATGGTGGCAGCCATATAGATTTCAGTGTAGGAAATCCCAGTCCCAGTTCCCCCAGTCTGGTACCTGTTCCCCAGGAGGAGGAGTGGAGGTTGAAATTTAGGGGCAGTAGGAAGCTGTCTCACCAGACTTGGGACACGTTTGTGGGTAAATGTGAGGATGCACTGGATGATTGGTTAAGGGTAAACACGAAACGGGATTTTGACGGACTGTATGCTCTGGTTATCAAAGAACAGCTATGCAGTAGTTTTTATCCCGGGTTGCGCCAACACCTGTTGGGATGTGATGCCTTGGATCCTTGGACCCTGGCAAGAAAAGCAGACCGTTGGGAAGGAGGAACGGGAGAGTGATTCCAACAGTAGTGGTTCAGAGATCCTCCAGCCCAGCGTGGTGGAGGAGGCTCAGTGTAGCCCAGCTAGGTCCCAGGATAGCGAGGAGGGTGTAGGAGCTCACTGCCTGACTCAGTGGAGCAGGAGTGAGAGGGTGACCGAGGGTCCCCAGACGCACGAAACCCTGCCTCAGGACTTGGATGGTTTCTTGAGGGAACACCAAGTTGGGGACCCAGGCTGTCCTGTTACTCCACTTGAGGAAGATCTCTTAGTGAGTAGAGGACCTGGAGCACCTGTAACCAGGGCTCCTGTGGTTCTAGAGTCTGGCAGTACCGCTCCGGTAGGGAGGGTACAGGAGTCCAGTGTGAGGAGTGATTGGGGGATGAGTTCGCCAGTGGAAGAACCAGTGGGTCAGGGACTTCCCAGTTGGGCTAGGATCCCGTGTTGTGACCATGGGGACACCACTTCTGTTCTGGGGGATCTCCGCGCACTGTCAGGTGGACAGGGGACGGGAGATCAGTGCCAGACAGACAGTCGCTCGACATATGTGTCATTTGATAGCCTCAGGGGGATGGAGTGTAAATCCCCCAAAGTCCTGGAGTGCCAGGCGATTATTCCACCAAAGGTTCTAGGCCGGAGGTTGGAAGGCCAGGTTCAGGATCAGCCTGACCTGAAGAGTGGGACGTCTGTAACCAGCGTCCCGACCGGTTCTTCTTCCAGAGGTACCGCCCCAGTTGGTAGGGAGCAGGGCTCTGGAAGGGGGTGCAGAGGGTGGGAGAGCCCACCTCTGGCACCGGTACAACCTGAGGGGTTAAACCCTGGGTTGGAATGGCGTTCTAGGTGTACCCCTCGCCAGAGGAGGAGGAACCCTAGGAGAAGAGGTAGGGGGAGGAGAGCCTTCCCTGAGACTCCTGGTCCGCCTGAGGGTGCAGACCCTAGGCTGGAGAACCAGTGGCAGTCTAGTCCTGTCTTGCAGACAGGAAGAGTGGAGAATGGACGCTATGTGCCAGGGGTTACTACCCCCCACTCTGTGATTAGGCAAGGACCGGTGGCACCTGGGTGGCCTAGGGCCTGGTCTTGGCCGCGGACAGCTTGGGAGTACCAGTGAGGTAGCCCAGTTGGTCCAGACAGTGGGTTTAGAAGAAATTCCATGGGTTCACCGTGGCGTAGAACCGGAGGGTGTCCCTGCAGTTGCGGGCCCGCGTCCGTGTTCTATCGCCCCAAGCAGGGAAGTCCATCATGGTGGTGATTGGTCTGCCCTGCGTTTTGGCTGGAAGGGGGTTGTGTTGGACTTGGCCCTTCTGGCAGGTTCACCCCTGAACTTTTTTGCTTTTATTGGTGACTTGGTGATCGTGGTTTTTGGTTTCTGCGCACTTTCCCTGTGTCCCAGGGTAAAGTGCGTGCGCACTCTGAGTGCATGTGGTGAGATAGGCCTGCCCTCCCATAGGAATGTATGGGGAATGTATGCGTCCCTGGTAGTTCCTGATGCGTGGGGTGTGCATGGTCGAGTCTTGTATGTACAGATTCGTGTGGTTAAATGCTGCGCAATGATGCGTGCGGCGTGCGTGTAGCTAGTATGGAAGTGCCACTTCTAGAAGTGGGCACTTCGGTGTGCAGTGTAAAATGTGTGCCTTGTCGCGTGATTGGCTGGCTGAGGTCATGTGACGGGCTAGGGATTCCCCAGAGTCAGGAGGAGTCACCCGGTGGTGAATAGGGAGATTAGCATTCTGATGGCTGGGGAGGAGTGCACCTTGGACCTGAATAGGGCAGGGCTTTCCCCACACAATGCTGGCTCTGCCCCCTGTGGTGCGACTGACGACCCTAGCCCTGCCAGTGAGGGGCTGAGCACATCAAGGGTGCTCCCCAACCAGCTGCGACTGGTTTTCCCCCTCACCCTGAACCAAGAACAAAGGGTTTTACTGTATAAAAATGGGGCTGTGTCCCCACAGAAGTTGTTCACTTCCAGGATCCTGAGGGGGGCTGCTGCTGCTGGAGGCCAGGAGGAACCGCCACCTTGGACTGCCTTCCTGCCTGGAGGGCCCAGTGAGCTGGCCCCTGGCCCAGCCTTGCCCCCTGCCCACCTTCCTAAGGACTTTGCTGGACTTTCTTTATTTTGGCCCCTAAAGCGCCTGGAAGCGCTTTTCTTTCACTCACAGCGCTAGGACCGCTGTATTTGTGGCCAGCAGCGCGGCACTGCAATTATTAGCAAGGGAACCCCGACGTAGGGATTCCCTGCTATTTTGTCATATCCAAAGCGGGTGCCCACCCCGCATTGTGTGCTCGTTGGCGGGTGCCCACCCCGCTTATATACTCCATTTGATAGTGAGAGCCTACCCCGCTTATCGCCGTGGTTTACGTGAGGGAGCCCACCCCTCATCGCCGCCATCTCCGAATCACCGCTGCAGCCCTGTTCGGCCGAACCGGAAGTCAGGCGGCCCGTGTTGGGACGTGGGCGGGACGTGGCAGAAAGCAGGAAGCGGACGGGAGCCTACCCCGCGCTCCTGCACTGAAGTCGGAAGTCTGCTGACTGATGCGGGGCTCCCGTGAGATCGAGGGAATCCCCGCACCGAGAAAAGGAACCCGCCGCCACCGGAGACGTCAGCGCAGCCTCCGCTTCAGCCCGGTAAGTGGGGCTCTTGCTGGGAGGGTGCGCAAAGCAGCCTGAGTGGTTGCTGAGCGCTGGTGCGCTCCAACAAGGCCCACATTGTTTTGGAAGAGCCCAGGGAGGCTCTAAACCTACCGGGGGCATTTCTTTGGTGCGTGTAGCCCCCGAGGCTCCCACGCGCCGCAGTGGTGAGGTGAGTTCCCGAGCAGGACTCCCTCGGTAACGGGGGCATTTTGTTCATCATCAGAGCGGCCCCGGAAGGCAGCGGGCCGCTCCAACGTTACTTGGGGCCAGATTCATGATTCAGAGCCCAGACAGGCTCCAACGACGGGGAAGATATTTGTGTAGAGCCACGAAGGCTCTAGGGGGCATTTTGTGTGGGTAGAGCCCAGAGAGGCCCCACGTGACTACGATACTGGTGTTCAAGGCCCAGTGGTGCCCCAGTTCAGTTCCACAGCTGCCCAGCACTTAGTGGGCAGCTGCAACGTTTAGGTTGGGGGCCCGTGGCGCTTTGTCCTGACTGCGTGCGCAGTCTTCCCCTGACTCTGCTGGACGCAGGGCGTCCAAGCCCCGACAAGGCCAGTTGGCCTCGGGACTGCCACAGGTAGTGGCTCATGTGGAGTTTGCTCTGTTGTTTCTACCTGCACCTCTGAATGTGTTTTTATGCGTCATGTGCCTTGTTCTTACACCGCTGAATGTATTTTATGCATCATGTGTTTTCCTTCCCTACACCTCTGAATGTGTTGCGATGCATCATGTGTAATGTGCGTTTACCCCTACAGGTATTGTGATACTTAGGTGGTTGTTTGTTTTCTCCTAGTACAGGTGGTGCTAGTGAGGTCCTAGTTCTCTGCGCGATATTTTCCTAAGGTGGTTAGGGTTGCGTAGGTGGTACTTACCTGATACCAGTAGTTACTGGTTGTGTGCTACATTTGCTATTTTGTACTACAGTATTTTATATCCTATGTGCTAATTTCTACAAAGTGCTAATTCCTGACAGTGGTCCATGTGGCCCTGTCCCCTGTACATATAATCCCTTGTAAATTCTGCCCGTGCCTGTTGGCACATTGTAGAGTGTGTGTTTTTATCTAATGTGTTTTGGAATAATACAAAGGCTATTTTTATATAATACCTTGTGTGGAGTTTCCTTTGTGGTGGGCCTTGGGTGTTGTTGCTGGGTGCGCGCGCAAACGCTTTACACATCGCCTCAGGGATAAGCCTGACTGCTCGTGCCAAGCTTCCAAGGGGGTGAGCAGGGGTTATCTTTGGCGTGTAACTCCCCAGCCCTGACTAGAGTGGTGGTTTCTGCCTGACTTTGGCGCAAGCCCTAGCCAACCAGAAATCACCATTTCTAACACAGGCATAACAAGGAGAAATGTCTTTATTTCTCCTGTTTACTTCCTCTTTCTCTGTGTGCGGCTTTCTGCCGCACACTTAGAAAGATGAAATTGCTTTTAAGGATTGTTTGTGTGCTGGAAGGTGTCCCGTCATGTGCAAAAACAATCCTGCCTGTAATGTAGAAACCTTTGCGCCATCGTACAAGGGTGCCTGCATTGCTGTTGGGCAGCACAGTGTGCTCCAGCACTAGGGAGACAGCAGAGATGTGCCTTATCTTAGTAGATATGGCACATTTCTGCTGCCTCCTATTCACGCAATGCAGTTCAGGAACTTTGCTTGCTGTCCTGCGATGTGAAATATAATTAATTATGTCTCTGTGTGTAATGTACGGGGAAAGGAAGAATGTGGACTTGGCTATGAAAGTTTTGAATGCAGAGATAGAAGAGAGACATGCTTGAAGGGTGGCTTTACATGAGAGTAAAAGGAAATTGTGTTAGAGAGTGAAGGAAAAGGAGTCACAGTGTGGGTTAGGATGAAGATGAAAGGTTGACTGGGAAGCATTTGTGAGGAGATGTTGGGAGGAGTGATCAAGAGAAAAAAGAGTGCATGGGATGGTTTGAAATTGAAAAGAAGGCAAAGCATTTAGTAGGCAATGGAAGACCATACGATAAGGGCGAGGGATAAAATGGAATGGAGTTGCTAGATTGAGGAAAGGGGATCACATGGGAGAGTATCAGAGGAGGGTATGTGAGTAGCAGCGGAATAGGATGGTGTGGCATATGGAGTAGGATGTAGAGGGGAGGTGGGTGAGGGTCGCATGAGATGGGGTACAGATAATGAGAATGGACAAGAATGGATGGAGGAAACAAGAAGGAGGCAGTAGAAGAGTTGAACCTCGTGGTAGAGTGAGAGCATTTGAGAACACTGTGAGGTATTCACAGGCTTTTGTCTGCTTGGTGACATTCTATGTGGTTGGTCATTGGTTGAGATTATAGGACATAGGCCCACTCAGAAGTAACAGAAATGAACCCAAGAAAGACACAATTTCCCAAGCCAATAAAGTTAACAAAGCAATTCAGTCACTTTGTATAGGAGGAGCAAGCCATGGAAGGCAATTCTTCCTGACAACAATAAGGGATAATAGAGTCTACTGGTCGGCATAGAATCGATGGAGTTGTGACTCATGGTAAATGCATATTTCTAAAGCACAATATTAAAGTAGCTATGATGCTTCTTCTCCTGGCAGATATCACCCCTGAAAGAACTGCTTGCAAAAGAAACACCAATCCATCAATCAATCAATCAATCAATCAATCAATCAATCAGTCCATTTGTAGAGCGCACTACTCACCCATGAGGGTCTCAAGGCGCTTAATGGGGGGGGGCAGCTACTGGACGAACAACCATGTCTTGAGGCATCTCCTGAAGGTCAGCAGGTCCTGGGTCTTGCGTTACTGGGCAGGGAGGGTGTTCCATGCCTTAGCGGCGAGATAGGAGAAGGATCTGCTGCCGGTGGTCGTTCGACGGATGCATGGGACGGTGGCGAGGGCAAGGTCGGCGGAGCACAGTTGGCGGTTTGGGGTGTAGAAGGACAGGCGATCGTTGAGGTATGCTGGTCCGGCGTTGTGGAGAGCTTTATGCGCGTGGGTGAGGAGCCTGAAGGTGATCTTCTTGTTGACCGGGAGCCAATGCAGGTCTCATAGGTGGGTGGTGATGTGGGTGTGGCGGTGGAGTCCGAGGACGAGGCGTGCGGAGGCATTCTGAATGCGCTGGAGTCTCTTTTGGAGTGTGGCCGTGGTACCTGCGTAGAGTGTGTTGCCATAGTCCAGCCTGCTGCTGACGAGCGCCTGGGTGACCGTTCTCCTGGTTTCGGTGGGGATCCATCTGTAGATTTTCCAGAGCATTCGGAGGGTGTTGAAGCAGGAGGAGGAGACGGCGTTGACTTGCTGGGTCATGGTGAGCGTTGAGTCCAGGATGAACCCCAGATTGCGTGCAAGGTTTGTGGGTGTCGGGGGAGCTCCCAGGGTGGTTGGCCACTAGGAGTCGTCCCAAGCGGAGGAGGTGGATCCGAGAATGAGGACCTCCGTCTTCAGTTTCAGGCGGCTGGTCTTCATTCATTCTGCGACGGCCTTCATTCCCACGTTGTTCCAGGCGAGCAGAAGGTTGGAGCGTTCGGTGGGTGTGGATTCTGGGGTGTCGGCGTAAGCCGTTTGCATCTGGGATCCTACGGTGGAAGAATATAGCCAGGGAGTTCTTGTGACGGTAGGATGTCATTGGAGCTAGAGCGGGGGGTGGCGAGTTCTTAAACGATGTTGAAGAGCTCTTTGCTGTTGTGTGAGTTGTTGTCTATGTATTCCTTGAAGGAGGTTATTTTGGTGGATCTGATGAGCTGGTGGTGGTGCACCTGGCGTTCATGAGGGCTGCGTGGTTGTCTGGTGTCTGGTCCTTGCGCCATTGCTTCTCGAGTTTTCTGCAGGTATGCTTGGAGTTCTGGAGGTCGTCGTTGAACCAGATGGCTCTGGTGTTGGTGTGTCTGTTGGAGGGTTTCCTGATTGGGGCGAGGGTGTTTACAAAGGCTATAATTATTCAATCAGAGATGAAAGGGGTGTGAACCGTGGAAGAGGCAGCTTTCTTCCAACCAGAAGAGATAGGAGAGGCTTAAGAGTTTCTCAAGTTTATACAGGATGACTTCTGGAACTTTTGAAAACACAGATTCCTATATCACTAGAGATTAAGGAAATTCTATTGTCCAGTAAAAAGTGATATAGTTGCAACCCATAGAAAACGCAGCTTCACAAAACAATCAGAAATGTTATGGTGTGTGGGGAAAGCAGCTGCTACACATGGATGACACAACTTCCTAAATATCACCTGAATTACAGAGTCCATTGGGGTGCCACCTGTGAAGGTGCAACCATGGATGATGCAGGCACCAGATCTAGAGTCTATGAGTTCACCTATTGTGGACTGTGTAACGCTGACATTTACAGCTTGTTAAAACTACCAGAAATGAATGGCTATGAGATTGACCCAGAAGTGACTGAGACGATAACCATGGCAGATGGAAATACCCAAACCCCACCAAGGATTACACAGTCTGAGGGCCACCCCAAGAGGGACAGCGAAGCAACCCATGGGAGGTGCAGCTTCCTAAACCACCATAATAAGTCTGTGGGGTCAAAACAGCAGCAACAGGGCTTCGTAAAAACCACCAGAGATTACTTTGTCTCTGGGTTCACCTGCTGAAAAACAGGTCCAACACTAGAAGATAAAGATACTTAAAACCCATCCCATCTCTAAAGATTATGAAATGTTCTCAAGAGCAACACAAGTTTGACCACTAGAATCACAAATGTCATCAAAACCAACATTTCATAAAATTAAGCATTTCATACAACCCAGTAAGTTTACCAACTGAGGTTATAGCTCAAGAGCTTGTACTTTCTGGGTAGTGAAAGCTAATAAGGAAGACACGCTGGGAATGGGAAGAGAGGGAAGAGTTACAGGCTTGGGAATGAAAAGAGGTAGATATAGGTGGAGGGAGTGGCATCTTCAGGGTGAAGGCTTAGGGTACCCAGGCCCTAACAGGGCGAAACCAGAGAGTCACAAGAGGAAGTCGTATTTAACCAGGGGGTCACAACAGAAAGTAATCCATAACTTCACCTGGACATCCAAGCTAGATGCCTTCAGAAGAAAGATTAAGTAAGGCTACTAAAGCATATAAAGAGGCAGTCAGTTTGGCAGAGGATGGGTGCCAAGGGTTGAGAGGTAAAACGATAAATAGAAAAATGATTGACCATCTGATATTGCATAATTTAAACTATCACCTCAAGCTGTTTAGTTATTTTCACACAAAAAAAAGTATTGCAAAATCTTTTACATTGTCACTTTTTTCTCAAACTGTTCTTGGGGATGTGAATTATATTGTAAAATTCTAAGATTGTTTTAGGATTGCCCCTTCAAATCCTAAATGTTTTAATCAAACGTTAAGTGAATATTGAGCTATAAATACACTGTCGCCATTTAATCAAAATGGTCGTAGAGAGACAAAACGTGTACCTCCTGAAGGAAGAATGGATAACTCTCATCCTTTCAGAGCGATAAACGATGAGCCTTTATGCTCCAGATATTTAAAAGAAAACCAGCCCCAGAGAACTGTTTATTACCCCCAGGCTTTGCTCTAATCTGAATATTCCCGTCATTTGAGGGGTGACTTTCACATTTGTGGAGCATGGTCATTGCACCCACATTTTTAAAGTTCCCTTCAATATCTTGAATATTCCTCTTCTAGGATAAAATAAATCAAAAGCAGTACACCAAGGATGAAGATTTTTTACCATAAAATACAAGTAACCTTCCTATTGCAGACATTTCCTCTTCACTTCAGAACAGAAACAAATGTCCAAAAAACACAATAGGATGGAGTACATGCGACATCGTATTTCATGATAAAACTACCAAAGTTGTACTATGTCTAACTGTTGCACCCACATTGCCCAATTTACAGGTCTAAATTCATGGCATTAATTAAAAAATATGACTTTACGCAAACAATGCAATTGTCCATTAACTATTACAGCAGTATAGTCAAATATTATGTGGAAACAAATCACAAATAGAATGGATATTTGCAAACATTTGCCGTCAGTTTCCCACCCCAGCTATGGTCTTACTTCTATCTGGTTAATAGCAGGAGTAAATGCTTATTAAAGGTATAAAATTAGGAAGGCCACATCCAAACTCATGGGATATACATTTGATGTCTTGATGCTTTTTTGCAGAGAGTTTCTTTGACATCAAGTACTGTGCAAATGGTGTCATGCATTTAATAGATTAGGCGCAACATATAGGTGGCATTTACAAGTAATGAGGTATTAGGTGCAGTGATGTGTGGCTGGAAATAACGCTTTGGCTGACATCTTAGCACCTAAATCTGGCTAATGTGAGGTCCAAATGGAAAGCTGAATAACAGTACAGACCTGTTTTTTTTAGGTCGATGCTGAATAAATCACCTCTCCCATTTACCAACTACTATGAGCTGTTGGCAAATGAGAAATGGGGGTATGGGTGGAGAAGGGGTCTGGTGTGGCTGGGGAAGGAATGCCTTGGAGTTTACCACTCGCCTCCACTCATAATTGACCCCATAATGGAGACTGAAAATATACAGGTCTAAATGTTAAACTGGCATACAAACATTTTACCCTGACTACTGCAACGTGATCAATAACAGTAGATATGGACACATCCAGCAATATTTTCTGACACAAGTCACTTTAAAAGAAGTAAAATGGATTAAGAAATCTGTACCATGTTTGGCAGTGAAAACTCCTCCAAGCTACCCTCAGTATAAGAGGATGCATCATCTTCATCATTTTCAAAAGGGCCAGCCACCAGAGCTATCTGATCCATCTGAAAGATTCAAAGGTGAAAATGTTCATGAGTTTACAAATTGCCACAGGCTTCTAAATGCTAAATATAGTTTTAAATGATATTTTGTTTGGCATAATATGTTGTTCTAGGGCAAAGGTGCACTATTAAATATCCAGAGATGACCCAATGGTCTTTGCAAGCTCTACACTTTGACTTGTCTTTCACATTTTTGTTGTGACTCATCCTTGTATTTAGTACCTAGGTATATCATGTAGGCTTCCTACTTTAAAGGTCCATGAGTCATTTTGTGTTGTGTTATGGTTTGTGGAGTTACTGTGTTGATGCGTTCCTAGTGTTCAGTGTGCCTTATCAGGCCTAGGCTTTGTTTCTGAGTCACCTCTCCCTATTTGTAAGTTAGGCCCTGACTTGTGTCTTTCACAGCACGAGATGCAGTGTTCGCAAATGTGAATTAAATGGGCACCTGACTGTGCCAGAGGTAGGTTTTCACAATGGGGTTGGTCTTCCCCCTCTGCTGGGAACTGCAATCCAAGGAAGCAGGTCCTCAGGCTTGAATGGCAATTCCATTCTTTACACTCAAATGGGGGAATACTAACCTTGGTCGTTTGTGCTTTTTTGTTTTGGCTCCTAATTTTCTTTCTTTTGATCTCCTGAAAACTCTATCCCAATATGGAGTATGGGGATAAAATGTTCACCTTTGTAGCCAAACTACTATTTACTACTATATATGATCTGATTGGCCCATCAGTATTCAGTGAGTTAGTTACAGAGGACTCCAGAGTGCCTTTAAAATGCTTGACCCCTGTGTACATGAAGGACCTGATTTACAGGTTGGGCGATGGTTACTCCATCACAAATGTGCTGGATACCTCGTCTGCCTTAGTACGAGTGCCATAGGATATAATGCACCTGTGATAAGGCATTCAGGATGTCTGTTGCGTTTCTGAGGGAGTAACTCATCCCCTAAACTCTAAATCAGGCCCTGAGTCTGTTTATCAATCTGTTTCCTATGCAACACAAAGAATGTCTCTAACTGGTACCATGCTCTCAGTGTCTTATCCTTGAATATGTTTCCACATTTAATTTTGCTTAGGCAGTCCCTTATATGTGTCCCTCTTACCGTTAAGATTGTCTTCTGCTGACTTGAGCTGCACTAAAATAGGCCAACCCATATTGAGTCTTCTCCACAACCTCCTCCATAATCTGATATTCCAAATATTATCTGGGAGTGATGACTCTCCTTTTATGTCATCATCTCCTTTATCTACCTCTGTTTCCTAATTCTTGTCATCATTATCATTCCTAGAAAGGTACTCTTCACTTACATTTAATCCGCAGTGTATTGGAACTCTGACACACACAGGAATAATGTATTTCAACATTTGTACTGTTAATCACCCCCAATTCCTACTTTAATTTTAGTGACAGGAAAGGCATCAAACTGCAATGTGGAAACATCAAGATTGTTTCGTTGAATGTCAATCATTCTGGTGCAGTTGGTAGGGGCTGTCAAACTAGATTCCCAGAATTCTAAGAACTATCAAAACTTTGGCTAAAATCAGAGAAGGTTCTTGTGTTTTTAAGAGGGAAAGTTCTGGAATCTACAGGGCCTGATAAAAGTCCTTCCACCAAGCTTTTCCACCATTGTCCCGATACAAACAATAACCTACTTCTGTTTGTGGAGCTATCGCCCACAACAGGAACTGGTCAAACCTTGAACCATGTGAAGTCAATGGAGTGCCCATGAGGTATTCACACAATTAATGTAATAGCCTATTTCTATAGTGTGCATTAGTCCAAGTGTCATACGGTTCTGTAAAATAAATGTACATAAATCTCTTGTCTAGTGTTCTGTCTAACCAATGTGGGGTCACAGATTGGGGGTAAATCTTAGCCTGACTATGGAGTAGGGAGGCAGGCCAATGCCAGGATTGACAGGTCCTAAACTCATTCTATTTTTTAAAAACAATCCATGGTGCTGTCTTCCTATCCCCTGGGAAGTGTGGTTTAGGGTAAATCTCCCAATCTTCACCCACCCAGCAAAAAGAGTGTATAGACATCAAGTTTCAGTCAAATGACAGGAAAGGCCGGTCCCACACCATTTTTATTTTTACAAAAAAACAATCCCTTGTATCTAGTGTGTTTCTGCTGCTGTTGTGCAGGGGAGGGTGGGGTAAATTCTCCAATTTGTCCAATGTGGGGACAAAAACACTGTTTGGGATTCAGGTGTGGGAGCTTTGCCCAGTGGAAGGTCAAAGTGGCTCCCACCCCAATCCTTTTTTAAAACAGTTCCTGGACTCTAGAATTCTTTTTGACCTTCTGCAGTGGACAGACTGAGAGTAAATAGTCCAATCTGACCCCCAGGGCAGAAACACTATGGGCCCTTCATGGTGTGCTTTAACTACCCCAAACCGTAGAGAAGGAAGAGTGTGGGTTAATCACCCACTCTGACCAAGAGGGTAGAAAGAGTGTTGGGGCACTTGGGGCTGGAAATGATGACTGAGGGTAGCACAGATGCCCGTATTCCATTGTATTTTTAAAAAAACATTCCTTGGTGTCTAGTGTAGGCGTTTATGCACAACAGACAAGGGGATTGAGAGAAATTCTGCATTCTGCTCACCAGAGGATAGAATAACTCTTTGTGCTTTCAATGGAGAGGATTGCGTCCCAATACCTGTATGGGACCTCTCTGACCTCATTCTTTTAATGCAAAACTCAACTCTTCCTGATGTCTCATGCTTTTTTCCCCTGGGTAGGGCAAATTGTGGCGCCATACCAGGAAGCAGCAGCCTCCACTCATTCTTTCTCCACAATCAAACAATTACTGATGTCTAGCGTGCTTTCTGCATTGGTAGAGAGGGCAGATTGGGGGTAAATTCCCGAATCTGCCCCAGTGGAGGCCAAAAAAACTGTTTAGGGTCTAGGAGCAGATGATGTGGCCCAGTGCCAGACCGTCTGGTCCCCACCCATTCTTTATTTTTAAAATAAACCATGGTGTCTGAAGCATCCTCCCCAGCTTGAGTACCCACCAATGACTACGCCACACAAGAGCATAGTAATACATGTCTTCATTTGTCTGCGTGTAACTGTGAACCAACATTCTAATCCAGTCTTCATTGGATTCTGCTGTAATTCTTACATCATAGTGTCTAGTGCTCTTTCTGCCCCTTGACTTGGGTGGCTTAGGGATAAATCCGTGGTTGGTTTTCTGGGGTAAGTAGTACGGCCGATGCCAGGACAAGGTGGCCACTGCCAAACTTAAAAACAAAAATCCATGATGTGTAGTGTGCTTTTTGCCCCCTGGGGACTGCACATTGGAGTATTACCGGCAATCAGCATCCTGCAGTTGGGGGATAGTGGCAAAATAACAAATGGCATCAGATGCGGGGAATGAGGCCCAATGCCAGGACAGGACGGCCTTAATCTCAATTAGCATTTTTTTGTATTGGCTGGTGTCTAGTCTGCTTTCTGTACACTGAGTAAATCCCTGAAATTGGCCCTATTTGGTGGGGATGGAAAGACAGCTTGGGATTCAGGGGTGGGAACCATAGTTCTATGATAGGACAGGCTGATCCCCACACCAATCCTTTATTTTATTTCTAATACGCTTTCTGATGTGATGTTTAGTATGATTGCTGACCCTCTGAGGAGGTAAGAGTGTAGGCTTCAGGAGTAAGAACATTGTACCTCGATGGAGAAGGCATATTGGAGGCAAATCCCTCACTGCTCAGCTAGAAAGACTGTTTGGGCTTGAGGGGTGGGGGTTATGGCCTGATGCCAGCAGGGGCCGGCCATCACCCAATTGTTTTTTTCTTTAATCACCCTTTTGTTCTTTCTGCCCCTGTGAGGAGACCAGATTAGATTAAATTCCCCAATAGGCTCCCAAGGAAGGCAGAGAGACTACTGGGGATTCTAGGGTGGTTGAGGGTATGGCCTGATGCCAGGACAGGAGAGAACCTACCTCTCCTTTTTCAAATCAACACTCTCTGGTGTCTAGTTTGCTCTCTTTGACCTGGAGAGATCTGATTTGATATGCACCCCCAATCTGCACCCCCAGTGCAGAAGAAAGATTATACAGGCATTGGGATGGATGATACAGCTGACTTCCATTCCACTCTGGTGTATAGTGGGTTTTTACCTTCATGGGGAGGCAGTTGAGATTAAATACCTCTGGCAATCTCAAGTGGCAAAAAAGCAGCTGTAGAACCTTGATTGGTGGAGAGCAAATTCTCAGGTCTGGTGTGGCACCCCCTTTCAAGTTCCTGATGTGTATGGGTAGGTCTCATCTTCTGGATTGCCTATCAATCAGTTTATCCAAAAAGTAGAGGTAGAGTTGAAGAGGGCAGTGTCTCTCAAATCCAACTGTATGTTTGTTGTTGTCATTCACAAAAAAACCTTGGCCTGCTGGGTGAAGCCTTCTCCAGCTGCCAGGTGTGGTGCCTATAAAAGCAGTGGTTCTCAAAGTACAGACTCCGGGCCACTGGTGGCCAGGCACACCTTTCCTTAACGTACATACCTTCCTTACGGAGCCCCCTAGTAAGGTGAGTGTTGCAGCAGGTATGTAAACCAAGCAACAAAGTTTGGTGACCCTGGACTTGCTTCTTAAGTCAGTGTAGTCTGTGTGACAAGCAGGGCTGACTTGCTCATAGAGAAAGCTAAAAAGACTGTAGAAGCAGAGCCCAGAATCAGAAAAAAAAACAATGTTGCAACGGTATGTTTTTGTGCTTCTTTGCTAATTAGTTTTGTTTCTACAGCCAGGTTAGCTTGTAATTTCTGCAAGGCAGTGCTGCTCATACCTGAAAATAACTGCATAAAAAGTATTGGAATTGTGATTGTGCATATGATGGAGCAGGCTAACTGAGTGTGGGGTGGGGGATCAGTCAGGTAGCTAAAAAGAACAAAATATTCTGTACCTAATATGTGAATTAACCTAAATGCAAATGAATATAAAATGTCAAAAAAAGACACGTTAACTGAACAAGCACTGACAAAACCAAAAGGTCTCATCTATGACCTACTGGATTAGTGTTGTCAGTGATTTTTAGCCATGGTTTCAATCAGAGCAACTGCTATGCAGCATCTAAAAATAAAGTTTAAAAAAATTGCTGTGACCTGACTATCGGGTCTAGAAATTAAATTAGAAATTAGGGTAGGAAGTGCCACGGCCAAGATGCAATTCCTTGGGCACACCCCAAACAGTGCTTTTTGGACATTGAGAGAATGTTTGTGAGCATCAATCAATTAACCTGGATTAGTATAGAGCTTCTAATCACCCATGAGGGTATCCAGTTGCTGAAAGTACTGTTGCAGGGGGCTCAGTTGACATCCAGGTCTTGAGACCTTTTCTGAATTCCAGCAAAGAGGGTGAGGTTCATAGGGAAATGGGAGGTCGTTCCAGGACTTTGGGGTGAAGTGAGAGAAGGAGCATCTTCCACTGTTGCTGCAGTGGATGCGTGGGGCAGAGGGAGGCAGAGTGCAGGTGGCTAGAGGGAAGCTGGAAGTTGAGTCAGTAGTTTTTTTACACTCGTCCCTGGTTGTTGAGGACTTTGAAAGTGTGCATCAGCATCTTGAACTGGCATCCTTCCTGAATGGGGAGCAAGTGGGGCTTCTTGAGGTGGGTCCACTTGAGGAGGTCTAGGATGAGTCTGGTTGCTGCATTCTGTATTGTCTGTAGTCTCATGAGGAGGTGCAAGGAAATTCCTGCATAGAGTGTGTTGCTGTAGTCCAGTCGGCTGGTGAACAGGGCTTGAGTAATTGTGTTTCTGGTGTTGATGGAGAGCCATTTGAAAATCCATGCGGAGGGTGATGAAGCAGGCAGATAAGACTGCGTTGATCTGTTTTTTCATGGTGATCTTACTGTCCAGGATACTACAAAGGTTGTGAGTGTGGTCTGTCGGAGTGGGTGAGGATCTTAGCTCGGGGAGGCCACCAGGTGTTGTTCTATGGGGAGGTATTTCTGAAGACCAGCACTCCTGAATTGTCTGTGTTGAGTTGTAGGCAGTTGTTTGTCATCTAGCCGGCGATGTTCGACATGCATCTGCAGACGTTTGTCAGCATGGAAGAAGGGTCTTCTGATGGTGAGAGGATGAGCTGGGAATTGTCGGCGTAGGATAGGATGTTCAGTCCATGCAATCTAACAACATCAGACAGGGAAGTCATGTAGGTGTTGAACAGGGTAGGGCACATAGTGAACCTTGAGGGACACCACATATGGTGTTGTAATTAAGTTTCGAGAAGAAGGGCTAGAGGCAAATTCTCTTGATTCTACCTTTGAGAAAGGAGGAGATCCACTTGCAGGCGTCTCCTCTGATTCTAATGTTGTGAAGCATTTTGATCAGGGTGAGGTGTGATTCTGTGTTGAATGCTGCAGAGAGGTCGAGGAGGATCAGGGCTGCCATTTTCCTTGGTCAAGGAGGGATCTGATGTCATCTGTGGTTGCAATGAGGGCAGTTTGGGTGCTGTGATTGGTGCAGAATCTGGATTGTAAAGTGTCCAGAAGATTGCTGTTCTCCAGGTGTTCTGTGAGTTGGCAGTCAATGGCCTTCTCAAGGACTTTGGTGGGGAAGGGGTGCAGAGAGATGGGGCGGTAGTTCTCGAGTTTGTTGGGGTTGGCAGATGGTTACTTGAGTAGGGGCTTGACTTTCACGTGCTTCCATTCATCAGGGAATGTGGCCATGATGATTGGTGATTGGTGAGTTGAGGATGGTGGTGAGATCCCTGCTGATCCTGTAAAGGGGTGACAATGTATTTGATGGCTGATGGGCTGGAGAACTCTTTGACAATGTTGAGGAGTTCCTTACTGTGGTTGCAATTTGCTTCAATGTGGGTTGTTTGCAGGTGCACTTCAAGGTTCTTAGTTCCATTGTGTACCAACTGCTTGCTTGGAGGATCTTTTGGACTTGGTGGGTTTACAAGGGGCGACTCTGTTGACACAGTCTGTGATCCAAGGGGAGAAGTTCTTGACTGCTTGCTTGAGGTTTGGTGTATAAAAGGAATCCCACTTGTGCGAACCCCAGAGGGGTTCTCAGCTCTTGGAGTGTGGATGGGATGTTCAAATGTTTACTTTCTATGCACTATAAAGACAGTGTGGAGAATGCAATTGAATCTCCACCTCACTAATAAGTTTGAATACAATTGCAAAATAAACATAATTCTCTAAATCAAAGAAAACCAAATGTGTTTATTTATATATCAAAGGTGTTGGAACTCAAAGCCATGGATAGTTGGATCAAAAAGGAAAATACTAGGTATCTTTTGAATCCATGCCAACATTTTCAAACTGGGAAGTGGGAAATTTTGATTAGAACTTTGGGAAAATGTATTTTCCCCGTTGACTTATATTACAGCAGATGCAATTTTAAGTGGAAGATACCTGAAATAAAGCAATTTTTAACCTCGAGAGTCTCCCTCCTAAATGAGGTATGTTGGCAAGTATGCTTTTGGATCCAATTTCCCAAATTGAAATGAAATAAATCACGCAATTCTGAAAAATGTGCATTCAATTTCACTGCCCAGTGTAAATGTTTGTGTGGTATACTTCTTATACTGATATCTATATATTGAGATATACACTATTGGGTACTGAAATGTAGCCATGAATGCATATCCTCTGGGGTTACCCTACATTGGAGGTATGCAAACTGAAACATATTCTAACGTCGTAACTTTGATGAGTGACTTTGAGCTGGCACCCATTTGCCTCACTAATTTTAGCCATCACACAGGTAGGTTACACTACATTACGTTTAACGTGTCTGTTTCACTTCTGGCAGTGTAAACATTAACATATAATGATCTAGCTAATGCATCTCTTTGGGACAACTTAATTTGCATTACCACAACTGAATTAAGAAGGTGGCTAACACTACCAATATGGAAGATACAACTTTAATCTTGCACTTACTATGTTTTGGGAGCTACGTGTATAAGAATATGTTGTATACTACTAATACAGTGGCCATGTGACTAACCTAATTTTGGTTAATGTGTGTAAAGCACACAAGTACAATAAATAGTGTCAATATTTCTATTTCAATCATGGTTTAATGGTCAGGTGCCACATGTAAAGGAGTTTGTGTGAATAGGTCCCTTAGACTTTCCAAATGCTACTTGGTCAAGAGTAATTGCTTAAACTTCACCTCCTGAAGAAAGAAATGCGGGTGCTCCTGAAATGAGATGCTTACTACATGAGTTAGTGAGTATATTGCAATTTCTCTAACAATATTTATTACAGACAATAGGAACAGGTTTGATACCCCTGCTGCTGCAGACACATTCTCTAATTCAGATAATTAGTCCATATACTTTTAACTCAATGAAGGACAAAGTGTCCACCAAGCGAGACAAAATTCCATTTTGAATTGCTCACAAAACCAATGACTGTGACGCAACCTATTCTCATATAACACCTCAAGATAAGCATTGGCATTTATCTTCACATGGTAAACCTGTTGAGGATTGTCCTCCAGGGGGAACAATATTTCATTGTATAGATATTACTATTTATGAGGAACTATTTTTAGCAGTATTACCAGAAGTATAGAAACAAATTCAAGAAGAATATGGACACACTCCTGCATTTGATTTGAATATCAGTTGAATAGTAACTTTGATATCATCTTCCATAGTTCTTAGTAATATTTGGGGGGCAGCATGGTTGGTTATTTGTCAGCCTTTGGCTGCTGTTGCCACCCAAGGACATGAAAATGAACTAACATAAATTATTTCAGACTTATGTGCCTCCGTAAGTTGAGATACCTTATGTATTCATCCTTCAGAACTGCAACTCTAATCAAAAAATGAGTCAGAGGGTTTGGTTAATGAGAAAGCTTCCTGTTCTCCGCAGGACCATAGAGAAAGTAGACAGGTAGAAAGGAGCAGACAAACTGAGTATAGTAGGAAAGATGAGTATGCCTGACATAAGAGTGAGACAAAACAATCATGTAACAATGCGATTAGCAAAGTATGAAGGGAAAGGCTTGGAACCAACAGCTAAATTTAGAAGAAGAAAGTGACTGTTTTGCCAATGGGATATGGGCAGTTCCACATCTGGGCAGTGCAGCAAAAGTAATCATGGTTCGTCAAATTCTAAAGGAGTATGTGGCCACAACAACATTCACGTAGAAACACCACACAGATACATACACTCCCTAAATTCAGATTAAGGTTATATTGGAGAAATATACTTAGAGGGTGTATATTTTGCTCTTAGAAGTCATGTCCTGGTTGCATATATTGGATGGCTAAAACATCAGCCTGAAGTTGGATGAGTGGCCTTCATCCTTTGTAAGGGATGTATCTCACAGAGAGCAGGTAACAATGGAAGTATTTTCTTTCTTAGACCCTGCACATCTCAGGAAAACATAGGCATGTCAGTTTTCTTTTAAACAAGCTCCTGCATTATATGATCTCCATACAGGATGGGATAAAGGTGCTGTACCACATGTGATTCTACTAAAGAGTGAACCACTAGATCTGTATAAATGTTTTTTAAATCCAGAGGCAAAGCGTGATATAAAAGTCAACCTGGATATATTACACTTCAAGGGAATGATAGTGCCTTGCCACTTTGGTGAATGGACAACATATTGTTTGAAAAATATTGTGATGCAACATTATTGTATCAAAAATATCAAATGACAGAATCTAGATGGTAAAAAAATTGTTTTTATGTATTTATTTTTATATTTTAAAAATATTCTTCCACGTGGTATCATTACTTTAATGCAGTTGTGTAAAATATGCTTTTTCATTAATTTAATATATAGTAGTTATTATATTATTTTGAGGTATTAATATTATCATAATAATAGTTTTATATTTCTTATGTAGTATGTAGGTTTTAATATATAATTACATTTGTTTTGCATGTAATTAGTAATTTATAATTTGGTAGCAGGTATTGTGTTTATAGGGGAATAGAGTGGAAAGTTATTTAATTATGTAAATCATTTAGATGATTATTAGTTTAATTACTTTTATGTATTTTGTGATATGTAATCTGTAACATGGTCTTCAATTTGTAAGGGACTAGGGTGGGAACTAATAGAACAGATGAACTATTGTTTTTTATTTGAAATTAGTGTTTTAGGTGAAGAGATTACTTTAGTTATTTAAATTATGTTACTGTGTATTTGTCATGTCAATTATTTGTTGTATTTTAATCGTATTTTAATGAATTGTTAATTTCTTTTTTTATATATATTCAGATATGGTACATATAAGTTTGTATTTAAAACATAGGGGAATCACCCCAATTATGGACATAAAACAAAATTCAGCATTCAGAGTTTAGCATTTGGTCTTGAGTGTAGAAAACCAAATAAAATAGCATAATTACATCAGATATCGAATGATAAACATTGATTTATTAAACAATCTGATTTAAAGGATCAAAGTTAAAACCCGCCCAGGTTTGATCAATTTTTTCAAAGGAAGAGCGACCTCTAAATTTGGCTGAAGCCAATTCAGACTCATAAATTTGCCCTAAAGAAGACTACCACTTAGCTGGCTTTGGAGGGGAAGGAGAGACCCATGGCCCAGCAATACAGGACCTAGCACAGACTATTATTATTCAGAGCAAGCATTTGATGCCCCAGTCATGTCCCAGCTTAACTCCCATCAGAATCTCTTTAGAAGATAGTTGGACTTTCACAGTCTAAGCTGGGTGATATTAGCTTGGTCGCATCATCCCAAAATTCCTGGAAAGCCGGATACATGGCAAACCTATATATGCTGCTAACTAGCCACACTTAGGACATATAGTCTTATCAGTGCCAATGAACCGACCCCATTTTTAAATTTTCTCAGGTTGTATAGGACAATAAGCAAATAGTCTTACATTTCTGCAGTTTTAAATTAATAGAGTGAACTGAACAGTAGACAATGTGCATTCTGAAGTTCAGAAGTATAGGATATCAAAGGAAAGCAACCTGCTTCACTGAGCCGTGAGTAGCGTATTATCATTAGTAATATATTGCCAGAAATCTTGATAAATTGTACTTATCAAAGGCTTCCTAGCTGGCTCATATAAATGCGATGTTAACTCCATACCTTTGAGATCAATTTCAAATGTACAGCCTGAGAACAGTCAAAATCCCTGATTTCTAGGTATTTAAAAGAAATTGTTACGGAGATCAAAAGAGGCCTTATGAATGAGCAAAATCGATTTAGATCACAGAGTTGCCTAATGATCTCAACCCACAATCTTGCCTAGGACTTGCCCACTGGGTCGTGAAATACTTGTGGAAAGACAGGATTAACCCATAGCGGCGTATCTTTATTTAGCTTTACTATGGAATATTTGACACCGATGTCCTGCCACATAAGAATGATGTCCCTAACAACTTTAAATCAAACACATTTGTGATAATTGGGATCCTCCAGTCTATTAACAAAAGCCTACATTCCGGCCCTAATGCAAAAGGATATCCAAAAGCAGATGTATCTGATTCTGCCATGGTTAACAGACTGGGCAGGTGGCCAGCGAATGCTGCCCACAAATATAACTTAAAATTGGGGAGCTGTAGCCCCCATGCTTATATGGGAGTTTCAAAAAATGAATAGCACATCTAGCCCACCTATTACACCATATTAAGCTACCAATAGTACCTACCAAGCATTTTAAAAAACAAGTCTGGCAGCCGCAATGGGATCGCCCAAAAAAATAAACAAAATTGGTCAGAATATTAATGTTAATTATATTGCAACGACCAATGACACTGACCGAGAGCCTGTTCCAGAACTTTAATTTGGCAATAACTGAGAGCAGTAGGGGTTCCTAATTCAGTTAAAAAATATCATCAACGCAACTACATAGCTTTATACTGAGGAATACAGCAGTTGTAATTACTGGTGGGATTGGTTAATCTGGCTTAAAATTCAAAAGCACCTGTGTTTTGGCTGCATTTAGGTTGTACCCTGAAAATGTGCCAAACCTATCAGCCTCATTTATAATATGACCTAGCTATGATACGAGATTTGAAGAAAAGACAGCAACGTCATCAGCATATGCAGTTAGTTTAAGTATACAGCCACCAAAAATCAAAGGCTGAATGCCCCCATTCATGTACAGAGATTAAAGGTACAGCTCCATTTAAAGAGCAAATAAGAGGGGAGATAGCAGACACCTTTGCCAGGTGTCATGATAAATCTGAAATGGCAATGAGGGCTTCCCAGCATATACAAGATTGGCACAAGTGGTCTTATATAGTGACTATACCAATTTGCTAAATATACAGTCCCATACAACACAGTTAAAAGCTTTCTCAGCATCTATTAATATCATAACTATTCTAGTATTAGATATTTCTGCAACAACAAATGCCACTATTGCTGTGTTAGTATGGTTTGTGGTGTCCCTCCCTGGCATAAAACCATGCCACTGTTGAGAAACTAAAGCTGGTAGATGGGGAGCAAGTCCAGTAGCTAAAATGTTGTTAAATACCTTTTTGTCAGTATTAATCAAGGAGATGGGTCAATATGAACCCATGTCCTTTAGAGGCTTGCCTTAATTAAAAAACACAACAATATTAGTTATGTTCTAAGTAGCAAGGACTCCTCCTGCTTATAAATGTTTTAGATCACCCATAAAAATTCTAAAGATATTATACCTTTTAACTCCTTGTAAAACTCAAGTAGTATGGTATCATCTCCTGCTGCTTTGCTCCAGGGCAGGGCGGCATGAGCAGCCCTTATTTTAACAATAGGAACATTTACCTGAAGTGCTCATTGCCTGGCTTTCTGATAAACAGTCCAATCTACGACCCTGACTATAATTCATCAGATCGGATTGATTAATCACTTGGGTTGGCTATATAAATCCTGATAGAAGAATGAACATTGCGCCATGGTAGCCGGAGAGTTAAAGTAAACTATACCATTGCCACCTTTGATACATTGAATGGTACATTTTGACTTCCTATAGGATCTATTTATTGGGCCAAAACTCAACCTACCCTTTCCCCATACTCATATTGTAAAGTCTTATTCGTAGCATAGCTGGCAGCTATCTTTTCTATCAGCCCTTGTCCAAGCAAGGACCGGGTTAATTTCATTAAAAAAATTTGAAACTTAAAAAAAAATATTTTAGATTTATTATTTGTTTTATTTAATTACTATTTCAATGTTAATAATATTTCATTTAAAATGTATTTAAATTTTTTGGTTGCTGTTTTATTGGGTAGTAAGGAGGGAAGTGTATTTGTTTAAAATATATTTCCATTGTTTTATATTTTTTAGATTATTTTTAGATTATTAATTATCACCACTACATTTAATTTTAATAATTTATAATATACATATTTTTATTTTAAAGTTAGTAGATATTTAAACTTTTTAAAATATGATTACAAATTGGAATGGTATATCTAACCTGTCCAGAGTCCAGCACTTCACCTAATTTTTCTTATGTTGGAGTGGGAATAGTACATCTAACCCCTAGAAATTCTAACAGATTCCCTGCTGTTGCTTAGTTTGGAATGGAAATAGTAAACCTAACCCCAACATTACTCCAACAGTTTCCCTGAGTTTGCTTACCCTGGAGTGAGATAAATAAATCTAACCCCTCAAAAATCCAACACTTTCCCTGATTTCCTTACATTGGATTGGGAATAATAAATCTCACCCCTTCCAAAGTTCAGCACTTTACTTACTGTTTCTTAGATTGAAGTTGGAATAGCAGCGGTTAATTTGTAAAAGAACAAATACAAAAGTTTGGGTCTCTCATCAGGAGGCAGCTTGCACCAGCCCATTCCTAATGTTAACACTGCCTAAAACAGAACCAACTACTAACCATGCAAGTGTGGAGAGGATGTGGCATAATGGCCAGAGTTGTCAACTTCGTAGCTGAGGAACCAGGTTTGAGTATCTGCGATTGCTTGACATCCGGCGATTCTGGGCAAACCACTTCATCTCCCATGCCTACTATAAACGAATGTGTTCTTAGCTAGTGCTCATGAAAAGCACCAGTGTTGATGATTAAGTGCCGGTGCTGACACCAGAAACCACCAGCTCAAATTAACCACTGAGGAATAGCATACCTAACCCTTCCAAAATCCAATACTTTCTCTACTGTTCCTTTGATTGCTTTGGAAATAGTAAATCCAACCCCTCCAAAGTCCAACACTTACATTAATTTTGCCTATTTTGCCTAGTAAAGTTCTCCCTGTTAATTTGCTGGAACATTGTACTGAGCCAAAGTGAAATTTGTATCCCTTCACCAGGGATGTAAACTTGCCTGTGCTGGTTACAAACATTTGTCAGGTTGTAGCCAGTGCTAAACACACCCTGCCTGTCTGCTTTCCTTTTTAATGCCTGCATCAAGTTAGTTCTAGTTAAAAAGGTAGTATAGGGTTTTTATGTGATGTCACAGCTCCATCCAAAAATGTCAAGGAGCAGGTCTACTCCAGTCCCTCACAATGATGGCTAGTTGTCTCCAGTAAGTTTTTCACATTAAAAGGTGTAACAGTTAATGAAAATATAGAGACTACAAAGTGTGTCACTTACAAATAGGTCATCTAAAAGTTAGATACCTCTGGTTAAACCCACATTTTTGTAACATTGCTCATTATAAAACAAGATGTGTCTTATTTTACATTTGTTTAACATTCACACTCATTTTTACTCAGCCCAAAGCAGTAGTGTGATTTAGAGTTTTATTCTGAGAAAGATGGCGACAAGAAAATGTTCATGCAGTTACACGAAAAACACTATTACTGCTTTATAACACAGTTAAAAAGAACACTACTGTTAAAAATAATACAGTGCACTGGGATGACGCTTCGTTTGGACACACAAACACACACACACAAAAATATATTTAGGCAGAATTGTGCTCATTATTCATTGCAATGACACCGAAAGCAAAAAAGGTCAAGATAATGGTGCAGATTTGAAATCAGTGAATAAGCAGTATGTTTGGGGGGCTAGGATAATGTTTCTTACTTGGAACATCAGAGGAAGTATAACTAGGCAAGACAGGTAATGGCATATATTGACGGACACAAGGTAGACATTGTACTTCTTCAGGAGATGCTCCACCCTGTTTTGCAGAATAATTGGTGGCATATGGCTGTTTGTCTGCAAACTCCACCTATTCCAGAGCGGTCAAACGCATAATTAGAAAAGGAACACGATTACGAACAGCTCAGTTTGTGCATGATGATAGAAGGTGCTATTACTATTCAGGGCTGGTTTGGGGGAATACAAATGGTGATAGTCAACATGTACTGGGAAAATCATGATGACCCTGATTGTTGTAACCCTATCAGGCAAAAGCTAACTAGCTAGGCCCCACACAGAGCCATTGGGCTGGTGACTTTAAGGTTACATTAGATCCAAGGGTAGACAACACTAATGCTGGACAGATTAGACACAATCTCAGGCAGTACTAAAGTAAATTATGGCACAGTTTGGGTGGGTAGATCTATTGAGAATATGGCACCCTGATACACACCTACCTACTTCGCTGCAGTCCATGGGATGGCATCTCAGGTAGACTTTCTGCTGGGTACAAAGGATATCAGCTGCTGGATACTTGATATAGAACACATGGCCTGTACATTGTCAAATCATGCAACTGTATTGCTGGCACTCAGTGTCCCAGCTAGATGGGACATGAGTAGTGCATAGAAACTACAAACAACTACCTTTCTAGATCAAAAATTTAGAGAAGACATATGGAATGCTGTAAAAAAAGTACTTTCAGACTCATTGGTGGTCGGTTGGAACATGTGCTACTTTGTGGGAGCCATTGAAGGTGGTCATCAGGGACGAATGTATTGCCAAGGGGCATGGCATTCTCCAGGCATTACTTGGAACACTGGCTAAGCTGGGAACTGCACTTGGGATGCTTGAGCAGCAACAAGTGGCAAAACAGGTCACCTTTAATCTTTTGGAGTAAGTGTCCAAGGAGATGGAGTTTAGAGTTGCGGCGTAACAGGAAATTACATTCCTAGTAAAATATGAAGCAGCTAGAAAATTTGGCAAGGGAGAGAGTCTGGGATGCCCCTTGGCAGGAATGATACATCCAGCCTGGGCTGCAGCTGATATCCTTGAGATTAACTCCATAGAGGCTATAGTTCAGTATGAGCCAAATTAAATTCTGAAAACATTGAGTGACTATTATTTAGTGGCGTACCTAGACATTGTGCCGCCTGTGGCAATCCCTGCATTTGTAGGAGCAGAGGGGCCGGCTAGCGATTCCTGTGATTGCCACCCCACGACTGCTGCAGGTTAGAGTGGGGGGGAGGCTCCCACCCCCAAAACTCATGCAAAAAGAACAATTGGTGGACAGAATGTTAAAGAATGTCAAACATTCACCCAGGTACAGAGATCTGTGCCTAAATCCATCGTTTTTTTGCTCCCCATGCCATTCCAGTTTACACCCAGCCATATGCAAATCAGTCTTAACCCTGTTTCCCAAGGGAACATTCCAAGTCAAACTGCCAGGCCAGGTCCTCTATGGAGCATCCTGGGACCGGTTTTGGGATTTCACCCCTCATCAGCTAGCCTAGCTTGACTCCACTGGCATGGAGACCACGGGACCCACGTCTGGGCACTCGGGGTGACAAATGCAACAATTGATGGACAGAATGTTGAACAATGTCAAACAATCGCCCCAGTACAGAGATCTGGACTTTGTTGCCGCAGACAAAACTTGTGCAGCTTGGGGCAGAGTGTCCCCCGCACCCCCTTGCTACACCACTGCTATCACTTGAACCTATACACAGTTAAAGCTAATTTAGATATGTAGGATGTTCATAAATATCTGGGTAATGTAGCATTAGCATGTCTGGTACATGACTAATGAGAAAGTTTACGTGCCCTGATCACGATTGAGGAAATTAGGGGGACTATAGATTCCATGAAGGACAGTTCCGCACCTGATAATGATGGTTTGTCAGTAGAATTCTAAAACACATTTGCTGTTGAATTGGCCCCTTGTTTCTTGGAGGTGTATAATGAAACTCTCCAGCTGTTGAATTGCTCCCCTCTTTTTGGGGGGGGGGCAGTTCTTATAATGCTCCTTAAGCCCAGCAAGCCAGCCACTCAATGTGATTCTGATTTGCCACCCTCACTAATAAATGTAGACACTAAAATCTTGTCAAAATTTTTAGTGAATAGAATCTGCCCATTACTTCCTAGCCTGGTCCGTCTGGATCAGTCTGATTTTATTTCAGAGAGGTCAATGGTTAATAATTTCCCTATCTTATTTGGGGTGATAACCAGATTGACTCAGCACCCTATCACGGTTGCGGCCTTCCTAGCTTCGTATTTGATTCAATTGAATATCTATCGTGATAAAGCAAATGGGTATAGGTCAACTTGATCAAGTTAGTATAAGCTAAACCAGTATTGTATTGTATTGTATTGTATTGTGATTTATATAGCACTTATTACCCCTGATGAGGTATTGAAGCGCTTTTCCGGAACCCAAAGTTGGATTAGTGGTGGATTAGAAAAGGGAAATATAAATTGTTATTGGGAGTGGTGGGACTAGTAGACATGTGACTGAAGTTCTTAGAGGACCATATTGGAATTGCCCATTTGCTCCTATGGGCAAAAAATTGGCTGTCTGAGGAATTGACGTTCTCAAGGGATATGATCAAAGATTGTATTAATCTTGATAGAGCCCTATCTATCCCTTGGCTCTGATTCGTGAGAGATAAATTTCATGACATAGGCCTGTGGAATTTCTATGACAATCCTGAGAGTATCCTCACAAACGTGAAAGCCTTCATCAAAGAGGCGCATTACTCTGGGGCAAACATGCGCCACCCACAACTTGAGGTGATGGGGCTCTCATGTTTGTTCCCCACCCAACAGCAATTTTATTGAACTTTTACCTCCAATATACAGACCAGATTTCTTTTAATGAAAACACAGTCCAGGGAACACGTAATAGGGTTATAACAATGGTTGAAAAGACTCGTACTGTACCAATATCTGTGGTCAACACCAGTATGTTATTCAAATGTCTTTAATATTGCAACAAAGAAAAAACAACCAGCCAACACGTGTTTCGTCACATAAGGGAAGTAACCTGTGACTTCTTCAGGGCTGTGTGGCGGTGCAGGAGAATATTGCGGTGTCGCGAGGCCCTCCTAGTTTGTGTGTAAAGAGGGCGGTTTGGCTACTAATTACCTGCAGTCCTCAATGGGAGAGTAACACAGCCTGAAGCAACGTGTAGATGCAACGGTTGAGGAAACGAGGATATTATACCATAGGGAATGTGCTCAGGTCAGTCCAGTGTCTCTGAGAGGGTGTTAGGCGGGTACATCGTTCTAACGAAGTAGACTCAATTGTATCTGATGGCCTGGGAGAAGACACTGATTCCGTCTTGGTTTCAGGATGCGTATTAGTGGCATTCCCGAGTCAATCAGGGTGGGCCGACAAACTCATGGCCTGCCTGTGTGACAATTTGGCAGCTCAAAGAACCACGCACTTTATCTTATTCTCCCCCCATTTAATAAAGATGTAAAAACAACAGTTGATGGACAGAATGCAGACCAATGTCATGCATTCACCCCAGTACAGAGATCTGGGCCTAAATCCATCGTTTTTTTGCTCACCATCTATCAATTGTGTGTCTTTTGCTTTCTCACCCTAAGTGCGCCGGGTATGCCTAGACGTAGGTCCCGGACTCACTGTGCCACTGGAATCAAGCTATCCTGGCTGAAGAGGCGTGAAACCCCGAAACTAGTCCTTGGATGCTTGTTTCCGGTCCAGGGAGGACCAGGCTTGGCAGTTGAGGCTGGACTGTTCCCATGAGGCACAGGGTCAAGACTGATTTGCATATGGCCAGGTCCTAACTGGGGTGGCATGGTGAGCAAAAGAATGATGGATTTAACCCAGATCTCTTGACTGGGGGGAATGTTTTGATTTGTTCTGCATTCCGTCCATCAATTGTGTGTCTTTTCCATTTTATAAAGAGCCTAGGGGGATATTTGTGGCTCAACTTCTAAGGGAAATCCGGCCTTGCACATATATTGATTGTTTTAACTGTCTGTACTCTTTGGGGACATCTGCTATCTGTATTGTGGTTACTAACTACATTAAAGTTGCCATGGCATTAGAAAGCGTTATGAGCTATAGAATCCGAACAGGAACGTTGTAATCCTTCAATGTACAAATTTTACATCCCTGGAATGTTATGATCAGTGATATATGTTGCTGTTCTAGGTCATTGTTATTATGGATTATATCTTATAATTGTCAGAATCTTATGTTTTTTTTAAACTGTGGTGTTTGCTTGTCAAACCTTTATGGTTCACAGAACTGAATAAAGTTATTTTGAATTGAATTGAAAAGTCCCATATGTACATGCATGGATAAATATTTACAAACTTAGAAATTCCATTGTTGTTGCAAATAAGGTTTAATTATTTTATTTATTATGGTTTTTATTTTTTATCATTTATATTTACTCCCTATATTTCAACAGTAAAGCACTTATAGATACAGATGTTATAATCATATTTACACATTGTGACAGATAAAAGTTATTATAGGACAATAAACCCACAGTCATACACTCATCATATATGTGATTGATGTATTGATCTACTTATATAGAGGTATAATAATAATGGTATATATACAAGTCAGTTAAGTTTTATTTTTGCAATTTAAATACAATCCTTGCAAAACAAACGGTCTGATACAAAGTTAAAATCTGTATATGATGTGGCAGATAAACACAAATTCAATTGATACAGTGTGCTTTTAGTTAAAGAACATGAATGTATTAAAAAAAACGGATTAGACCCTGACGGGGCCAAAAAATTCTGAGAGACAGAGATTCAATGCAAGTGTGTCAGAGCAAGATTCTATAAAGCAGATGCGTTAGGTAGCATGCCCTAGGCTGAACTATATCTCAATGGTCCCACACTGTTCAATAGTGTCATCACAGCGGGGCAGTAGGATCTTATCTGGAGGTCCCTGAAGTCTGGTCATAGCAGTTTCGGTCTAAGCTGACTGACGGCGGGGTAGATGAACAAAAAAATGTAATACACTCTCATCAAAGAGGCCGCATAAATGAGAATAAGGGTCCAAACATGTTTATTTCCAGGCTGAAACCCAGGGGCATATTTACAAGCCCCTATCGTCACCACAACGTCACAAGGTAGCATTAAGCCACTAAAGGGGAGGGCAATGGGTGTTGCGGTGGGTGTTCCACAGCAACACACATTGATTTTGACCGTACCTCCTATTTACAGGAGGCAGTGTCAAAATTAACACCATGGAAAACCTGGGGGCAGATTTTCAAGCCCCTTGCTCCACTTTTGCATCATTTTTCCCATGTAACAAATGATGCAAAAGTGGCACAAGGGGCTTGTAAATCTGTCCCCTGGTCTTAAACAGGCGAAACAAGGAGAAGTTATGAGTTTCTCCTCTTTTTTGCTGTTTCCATGTGTGCTGCCTTGTGCAGCACAAATGGAAAAAGCAAATTGCCTATGATTGTTTATGTGCAGGGAGGTCCCCGCTTCCTGCACATAAACAATCATTTAAAAAGAAATGCTGTTTTGTAACTTCTATTTGCGTTGCATTAAGCAGCACACATAGAAGTTAAAAAAAAGCATTTAAAGATTGTTTATGTGCAGGAAGGGGGACTTTCCTGGACATAAACAATCTTCCTTTCAACACAGACACCCTTGCACTAAGGTGCAAGGGTTCCTGTGTTGGTGCTAGGCTGCTAAATTTAGCACCAGCTCAGGGGTAAACACAGGGCTGCACCATATTCTTGTAAATATGTTGCAGCCCTGCATTTCAGAACTGGCAGACTATGTTGTTAAGTCAAGGAGGCTAACAACACGCTCCGCCATGTCATTGTAAATATGCCCCCTGGTCTTCTGATGGAAAGGCCCCCGAAAGGATTAGGCGCAGGAAGTGTTGGATTGGTGAAGATATGTGACTTGTGAGGTAGGGTTGTTGGCCCCAATCTGTGTAGGTTTGCAAAACCGATCATCCGTGCTGTTTGCTAGCCATCTCTGCTTTGTCGCTTGTCCAGGCTTGTAATTTAGCTGTTTTGTTAATTATGTTTTTAAACGCATTGAAGCAGATGCTTAGTCCCCAGACTTTGGACAGATTAAGGATGGTTAATGCATGCTGAAGCACAGTTGGCCAGCTATTTTTTGTGTGTGCTGGTTCTTTATTTCCGACCAGTACAAGCCAGCCAGTTAATCAGGTGGAGCAGATCTCATTTTTCAGCACTATTTGATAAGTGCAGCCATCCTTATTAGGGATTGGTGGAATAGCCGAACTCCAATAAAACCTTTTTTTTAGATGTATATCACGAAAGTTGAAAGATGCTTTTAAGTAGGATGTACTGAAGTGGATGGTTGCATCCCTTCCCTTTAAGAGATCCAAACCATAAGTAAGTGAAGGGTGAAAGCTAGCTCCTATAACTTGTAGTAGATGAGATTGAGATGTGCACCCCAGCTATTTTTGAAATATATTAAATCCAGAAGCAGTGTTTTTGCCAAAGCCCTTCTTTGAGCTAAGTGCTCCTTAAACGATAATCTGGAGTCCATTACGTTTGTTTTGGTGTCAGTTAATTTCAGACCTAGTAATTTAGTTATCAGGCCCTGGAGACCAATTGTAGCCTGACTGCATAGAACACTGCCATCTGCATATTGTAGACACCACACTGGGGTCATTGCTACTTTGGGTGGACCCCTTTGTACTTCGGATAGTCGTGCGTCAAGAGCCGCCATGGAGATATTAACTAAGCAAGGGGCAAGAACACACCCTTGCTTTAAGCCGGCGTGTGTGGAGATCTTACTAGTTGTTTTATCACCCTTGCCTATTTTGACTGGAACCCAAGTCTCTGAGTATAAGTTGACTATCACCCCCAAAAGCTTTGGGGTACAATCCATTTAGCCATCTTTGTCCAAAGATGCTCTCCCGGGACCATGTCGAATGCTGCTTTTAGGCCGACAAAGCAGGTGTATGGTTTGGAGGTTTTATGAATTGCTTTTTTATGAGCAGACTCAGGGCCAGAATGTTGGTCATAGTTCTCATGCCGGCTATAAATCCGGCTTGAGTGATTGGAATAATATATATGGCTGGGGCCCAGGCCTCAAGATCTATTAGTAGGTTGGAGGCATTTAATTTGGCTTCAATATCGATAAGCCCGATTGGTCTATAAATCGCTGGTTTGGACCTACTGCCTGCTATAACAGTAGGATGAAACACACTTACTCTCTAGGATGCTGGAGTGGTATTGGTGGTAAAAGCATGATTAAACAGTGGAGTTTGGTCCTACTTGAATAAAGCATTTGGAAGACCATTTGGGCCTGGGGTCCCATCTGATCCCAGTCTCTATAGAGAATTCCTGACTTTGGTTTCTTTCAACCATTGACTCTCTGGCGGCATGATTATCAGCATGTTTGAGACTAACTGGTTTGTACTATTTGCCGCTTGTGCATTGGCCTTTTCAATGAGCGTTATCCAGTCTGCTTCTGAAATGTCGGCTTTGTGATGGCGGAAGCTGCAGCTGGCGAGAGTATTTATTTCAGCCCAGAACTGTTTGTTGTTTTTCGTTTTGCTCATATGCAAAAACTTTATCCAAATGTTTGTTTGTTGTGTTTTTATAGCTAAATATTGTAAACCAGATATGACTGTGGAGATCCCTCCACCGGCAGACGGGGGGTAATAGAGGTTAGGACGTGGATACCTCCTCCCAACTAGAAATGTGCTACCGCTATTGTATCCAGACAAGAAAGAGCTCTAGAAGCTAATTAAATCCTTACATGACGTACACCGCCAAATGCGGAAAAGAAGCAATTCCTTTTTTGTTATTTAACCTTCACACACCCTAGGCTAGAGCCTGGACACACGGATACCAAATAGGTATACTACGGGGCAGGACCTTTGAAGTACGTTTGACTACAAGGCTCCCCTTCCCGTAATCCATGAGAAACAGTTTTTCCTCTCTAATTGGGCGGAATTTTTTCGTACAAAAAGAAGGGAGATAAGTATACTCTCCACTATTATTATTTTCACGAAGGTTATAGCTTTCTGTACCTTAAAAAAATATGTAGGACAAGTGTCTGTCAAAACCAGGGAGGGAATACTTGTTGTGCCCTGGCGAAAGCCCAGGACGTTTATGGCCAATTTTCTCCGGGCTGAAACATGTTGGCAGATTATTAGGGTCATAGGACCATAACCTTCAAAAAGACCTGTTTTTTATCTTATTTTAATATCCACTACATCCAAGTGAATAAAGTCCCACTGGCCTACATCTCTTAAGAGCTCCCTGAAATACGGTTGAGCCGACCCTGACCTTTAGGAGTTAGGGTGAACCCGATGATGAAGCATGTGACCAATAGGGTGTGTGAGGGTTATATAACAAAAAAGGAATTGCTTCCTTTCCGCTTTTTGTGGGCGTATGCCACGTAAGGATATAATTAGCTTCTAGACCTCCTTCTTTTCTGGATATGATAGCGGTAGCACATGTTTTTATAGCCAACCTAATTGTCTCTTTGCATATTTGCCTTTAGGTGATGATTTGATGCTTGGTGAACAGACTGTGCACAGGGTCCCTTTTCCGAAGTTTAGTTCTCTTTTTTCCATAAGAGGGTTTTGGTGAACCAAGTTGCTCCTTTACTCGAGGTGTTGGTGTTTTGTGAATGGCTAGGTGAAAAGTTGGTGATAACTGTTGTTGTTAAGGACTCCCAACATTGCCATGGTGGCCACCCTTGATTATTGGGTATTTGAGGTGTAAACATGATTATAAAATCCATTATAGTAGGTGCCACCGTTCCATTACAAGGAAGGCGTTTTAAATTGTAGGCACTGGGTGGAGCCATCAAGTCATTAGTTTGTGGTGCTCTTGGTGGACATATTAGGAGCTCAACAAGCTGGGGGAAGGGGTCGCTCTCAACTATGGGTGTCATGTTGTAACCAGAGATTGAGTGAAACAGCTCTATAGCTATAAGTGTATAGTCCAAGATGGAGTTGATTTTGTTTGAAATTCTGTTCAATCTCATGATGACATTTTTCTGAGTTGGTGGGCCCAGAGGAGTATTTGTGCTTGTCAGGTGGGTTCAGCGTTGAAGATTCCGATTCCTTGGATGTGATGTCCATTGAAACTAGGAATCGAACCATCTACCTTGGGCCATGGTATTCTTTGGTGTAGCTGTTGACTGTAATTAGCATCACAGCTGGTGCAGGAGGCCAAATTTAATGTCCCATGGTTTCGCCTGAGAAGTCAGCTGAAATTAAAATTTTGCGCTCCTTGTACTAGACGGACGTTTCTGTTTTGCAAAATACTAAATATGTTTTACTTACTGGTGCCATTACAGAAAGGCGATCACTGGTTTAGGGACATTAGTTTGTCTGGAGTGTATTCTAAGTCACCCCTCAAATTCTAGCACAGGCACGGAAGTTATGTCTACCAGTTCAAGCAGGTTTTTAGAGCGAAACAACAGGATGTCTTCCCCCTCTTCTTTCTCAAAAGGCCAAAAATCCTCATGTTTTTCTATTGGCTTCTATCTTCCAGGTTTGTTTCTTTTTCTGCAGATTCCACATCTTGCTACTCGTTACTCTTGATAGTCTGCAAGGCGCGATGCAATCTTTTCCATATTCAAGTGAAGTCAGACTGAATTGCCTTCACATCTCCATTAGATTTTCTTGTGGGATGTTCAACAACCGTAATAGACGTTTTATTATATTTAAATTCTGTCATAATTGAATCCAGTGTGAAGGTCAGGGCCGGATTGGCCGCAGCGGGCACCGGGCATTTCCCAGTGGGCCACCAGGGCTGGGGCCAGTTTTGGGTCCCTGGGGGCCGAATTTGTTACAGGGCTGTTTTTGCAGCATATCTGCAATATCAGCCGCTGTAACGAAATCGGCTGAAACCGGCCATGGCAAACAGCTCGGCCACACCCCCAAATCCCTGGGGGGCCGGCCGAGAACTTTGCCAGGGCCGGTTTCGGTTCCCAGTCCGGCCCTGGTGAAGGTCGCCACAGTGGACACAGTGTCATGTTGAACCGCTTTGGATTTTATTTATTTATACCAGAGGCAGCTTCTTAAAACAATAAAGATCTCATTGATTTAGATTTAGGTCCTGAAATGTATAAAAAAAGTATTGAACTAAATTGTGCCAAATGGGCCTGGTTATAATAATGTGAGGGCAAGGTTCAGTAACGTTTCAGAAGAAGCCCAGTTCAAGCTGATATGAAAGCTAGTCTATGTGCTTGGTGGCCATTCTGCTGTATGCTCTCAATTTAATTCCAAAAAACACACAATTAATTCTAAGCACACACGGGATGTCTTCCTCTCAACGCAAATTCATTTACTTTGAACCAAAATATACCACTCAAATATATGGCAGGAAATGCTGTGTCTTCGAGACCGTTGATCTCCAATCGGTGCAATGCTGAATTTTACTGATGTCACAAGCCTGTTCCAAGATGGCCACTTGGGCCAGACATAAGCAATAATCCTACCCAAAGTAATCAGTTCAGTGATCCCAATGGAAAGTGATGACTGTACCTGTCTGCCCTATATGAGGAAATGGACTGAAGTAAAGATTGGTTCTGGCCCAGGAGGCAGCTTGTACAAGGGTTGGACAGGCCACGCCACAAGCACATATGCGACTACAGGTGCAGAAAAAGGGAGTCTTTCTGTGCCGTTCCTTGTTGCTCGGTAGTGGTTTTGCATTGTCTGATTCACAGCTGGTGTCTCCAGTCATTGTTTTTTTGCTCCATCAGTCTCTGCAATTTGGATTAGCGCTGCAACAGCCAAGCGAATTTGCAGCTATCATTCCTTATCTTTACCAAATTCTATTTCTGGAGCAGGCATGGGATGGTGGGGACCTACGGTTCTGAATACAGCATATTACAATCAGGTGGGGTGGACTTCATGTGCCAAGTATCACTGTAAGGCAGGCTCAGTGCAGCTCGGCTTCCTTAGAGAGCATCCATCTTACAGCATGGTTAAGCTCTGGCTTGATTTGCATTTCATGAAGAATATGTTTTGTATGTGAGTGATCAACAGAATTATTTATCTCAAGAGGAAGATACACTCGCACATAGTCTCACTATGACTGGGAAGATGAAATGAGTACATAATGTTGTCTGTAAACAGTACGATCTGTAAACTTTAGTTTGCAGAATTAAATGCCATCATTTATATCAGGATTAAAACATATTTGTCATTGTGTTGTGCAGTTGGAGGGATGGGTATTGAGTAAGGCCGTACTTTTGACTGGAAAATGCAACTAAAATGTACAGTTAGCAAACTAAAAGCCCGATTTATATGTTGGCGGAAAGGGAACTCTGTCACAACAGCAACGGAGTTCCCTCCATGCCAACATAATAGTCTGACTTCTCAACTTAAATTTTGGTGGGCCATAGTTTGAAGATGGCTTAGCATGCCCCGTCTCTGCTGTGGTCAAACTCCACCGACGGCCCATCAGGGCTGTATTCCCACCCATCTTATTTGGATGGGTAGACATACAGATGTTTTTAGTGCCTGTCACCGTCAGGAAAACCCTGGTGCTAAGAGGTACAGAAAAGTGCTCAATGCGCCCTTTGCCATGGGAGAAAACTCCCATGTGGTGAAGGGCTTTTTTTCATTTTTAAAAAGAAATATCTGCTTTGGGAGTTTTGGAACACAGAAAATGTGTAAGTTTGGTTTGCAGTCATCGATCAAACAGCGGTTCCTGTCAATGCTTAAAATATGATATCTGCAGGGCCAGCGGACATTTCAAAATTTGGTGTGCAGCATCTCTGTCAGAGCAACAGAGTAATTTACTCTGTCACCCTTGTGGAGGACAAGCAGTCCAACAAATAATACAATTTCACCTTGACGTTGATACTCTAGCCTTCTCTGTGCCTAGTTGGCCCTGTGCAGAGGATCTAACCATTACGTCCTCTGCGCATGTCAAGGAAATCGCTCTGCTGTATAGAGCAGAGGAATTTCATTTTATTTCAGTCTCGGGAGCAGGGGAAGTGCTTCCCCAGTCTTTTGTATCGAGTGACCTGGGGGATTGCGGGGTAGAAGGAAATGTGTGGCTCCCTGCAGCTTCCAGAACCTTCTATCACAGAAATATGAGGACAATGTGTTTTTATAGTCAAAGTTTGAGGTTTGCAAGGCATTCTGAGTAATAAAATGTGGTGAAAGCCATGCAAATCAGCCCACCCTGGATAGCCCTAGGTTGGCTAGATTTCCCTGGGTGCTGGCTAAGCTAGGGTCCAAGATCTAGGGGAACACAAATGGTAGAACAAGTGATATTATCATTTTTCTGGGCCCAGAGAGTGTTCACCTGCTTGGCTGGGTCCAGGAGCTCTGACCTGGGCTCCATCCTCTGGCGTTCTGCATTGCCAAAGGCCCAGGAGGGGGTTCCATCAGTCCCAGGTAGGCCCCCCGCTTCTTCTGTGTGATAAGGTTCCTGTGGGCCCCAAGTTGGAGCTCCGTCAGGGCCCTCCTCGCAGCCCCGTACCTGAGGCCCAGCTGGTGCAACGACCATCCCCGTCTCAGGGTCCCCTGAGCCTGGCCATTTTGTTACACGCCATGCTTTCTACGGGGTAAACCAGATGGCCAGGCTACCCTGGAAGACCCGATCAGTGCTCATTTGTTTCCTTGAGCCCAGCCAGGGCTCCAGGAGGCTGGGTGCATGCGCGCCTTTGGTCCCCTCTGTCACTCGGTGCGCACAGATTGCAAGAAAGGAAGCTAGCCTTCCTCCGGATTACTAGGGACAGGGTACCTAGGACCAACTTGTGGTCTAGTGGTTCCCAGCCAGCAACCAGATGGCCCAGAATTGGGGCCCCGGAGGGCCCTGAGGTGGGGGCTCCCTGATTCCCATCCTTAGGCTTGCCGCATGGCAGAGGGCCTGGGATACAGTCCTGCGGGCCAGGGAAGGCCTCCCCTGTGTTTCTGGGTCCAGGAACTCTGACCAGGTCCCGCAAGGCCCGGGGCTGGTGCTCCCGCCAAGGGCTCAGTCCTCTGGCCAACCCAAGAGGTAGGGCCTGAGATGGGTTCCATCGGAATCAGGGAGGCTTCCAGTCCTTGGCACAGTTCTGAAGCTCTGACCAGGGCTCAGGCGGGCCCTGGGTGGTTACCCCTCATCCTGAGCTCTGTCTTCTAGCCCACTGCATGGCCAAGCCCCCGGGATAGGCTCCTGTGGGCCCAGGAAGGCCTCCCCTGCTCAGCTAGGTCCGGGAGCTCTGACAGGGACCTTGGGCCCCTGCTGGACCTTCCTGTGCTGGGCTCTGTCCTCCAGCCTGCCACCCTGCCAAGGACCCAGGATGTGGGTCTGTTGCAGGGATTCTGCACAAACACAGAACTATGCGTAGGAATACGCCACCTCTGTGTATAGGGGCTATGCCTTCTTACCGCCTCAGTACCCACAATCCCAGGACTGACTAGCAATAGTGTCTCACTCGCTCTCCTAAACAATCACAAAGATGCAAATGATTAGACACCCCAGAACACAACACTCCCCTGATCTCTCAGAAATCGCGGTAACAAGATACACTTTTTCGCTCTCTCACTCATATATGTTCACAATAAGAATTGAACAAGACAAAAATAAAGTTTAACATTTTTATTTTAACTATCATGCTCTAAAGCGCAGTATATGAGCCACAACCAGCAGCAAAATGCATAATATCAATCCAGTTAGCATTGTAGCAAGGCCATTTATCATAAAGTGAGATGTCATCATATAAAGACAGTGGATAAAGGACTATAAGGCCTAACCACCCTCTCCTTGGTAAGAAGTGGTATTATTATATATTAGAAGATCTCTGGGCTTTATCAGCAGACCCCATACCTTAGTGCCTAGATGGTATATCTACATCATAGGAGCTGCATGGCTCTTCTCCCTGGAAAGATCCCTCTCCATGTGTGTGTTCACCAAACATGCATCTCCATAATTTCAAAGCACGAGATTCCAGCATCAGCTGCAGCTGTGTGAGCATTTTTGTCCAGGTGCTAGGGAATGACTAAAATAGACTAACAAGGGGCATTGTTTATCGACCTTGCGTACAGTGTTCAGACTGAACTCCAGGAACCAGCAGAAAACGCATGAAGCAGATGGTTCTCATGTGAAAGGCATAAGCAGAATCTTGCAAAAATAAAGTCATTTAGTAACGTGCACAAAAGCAACATCATGGCAGCTGGGCTAATGCTAACTTAGCGATGTCGACAATGTCCCCATTGGCCATACTACAGGTCCATAGGGCCCGAGGAGGCTTCCCTTCTTTGGCCTGGTTCAGAAGCTCCGACCAAGGCCCCAGCAGGCCCTGGAGTGGGTGCCCTCCATCATGGGCTCCATCTTGTGGCCCACAGCATGGCCAAGCCCCTTGGACAGGCTCCTGCGGGCCCAGGAAGGCCCCCCTGCTCAGCCGTGCCCAGGAGCTCTGACTGAGGCCCCATCGGGCCCCAGGGTAGACACCCCTGACCTGGGTTCTGTCCTCTGGCCTCCTGCAATGCCAAATAACCAGGACGGGATTCCATCGGGCCCAGGGAGGATTCACTTGCTTGATCTGGTTCAGAAGCTCCAACCGGTGCCCCCCATCCTGAGCTCCGTCTTCTGGCCTACTGGATGGCAAAGCCCCTGGCATGAGCTCTTGTGGGTCTGAGAGGCCTCTCCACCATAGGTGGGCCCAGGAGCTCTGACAGGGCACCCCTGCTCTGGACTCTGTCCTTTGGCCTGTCGCATTGCCAAGGGCATGGGACAGGGGTCCATCGGGCCCGGGTAGGCTTCCCCTGCTTGTCTAGGTCAGAAGCTCTTAAGAGGGCCCCAGCAGGCCTTGGGGTGAGGCCCCCCATCCTAGGCTCTGTCTTCAGCTCCACAACATCGCCAAGCCCATGGGATGGTCTCCCGCAGGCCCAGAAAAGCCTCCATTGCATGGCCGGGGCCAGGATCTCCAAACGGGTCTGGGGTCCCGACTGGCACCAGGACAGACACCCCAGTCCCTGGGCTCTGTCCACTGGCCTGCAGCTCTGCCAAGGGTGCAGGACGGGGATCCAAAGTGCCTGAGGAGGCTTTTCATGCTTGGCTGGCCCTGGGGTGGGTAACCCCCATCCTAGGCTCTGTCCTCCAGCCCACCACATGACCAAGCCCCTGGGAGGGGCTCCTGAGGGCCCAGGATGGCCTCCTCTGATCGGCCGGGTCCAGGAGCTCTGACCAGTGCCCTCGCACCCTGGGCTCCATCCTGCAGCCTGCCACCATGCCAGGGGCCGGGACATGGGTCCATCGAGCCTGGGGAATCCTCCCCTGCTTGGCTAGGTTCAGAGGCTCTAGCCTAAGGGCCCAGGGGTGGGGCCCACATCCTGGGTTCCGTCCTTAGGCCAGCCACATGGCAAAGTGCCCGGGACAGGGTTTTCAGGCCCAGGACGCCTGCCATACTCGATGGGTCCAGGAGCTCCGGCCATCTGGTCACGTCAAGCCCCTTGGCCATCTGGTCACGTGCAATGCTTTCCAATTGCGCTATCAGATTGATGCGCTACCAAGGAAGTCCTTATGGGGGTTCATTTGCTTCCCCGATCCCAGCCAGGGCTCCAGGAGGCTGGGCGCATTCACACCTTCGGTCCCCTTTGTCACTCAGTGTGCACAAATTGCAAGAAAGGGGGGTATTTTTCCTTCAGATTACTAGGAACAGGGTACTTCAGACCCGCTTGAGGTCCAACGATTCTGAGCTGGACTAAGCCAGGGACCAGGCCCACCTGCTGGGGCCACCAGGGTTGATGTCTGCCTCCCTGTCCTGCCTGATGGGCCTTTCCTCTGAGACTACCTTCCCCAAGAGCAGGCAGGGACATGAAGCTGCCATCCCAGCTGCTGTGGAAGTCCCAATGAGTGCTCAGTTGCATCCTTAAGCCCAGGCAGAGTGCATTTGTACTGGTGGTGCCTTCTGTCCCTCAGTACATATAGAAGACAAGAAAGGGGGGTAACCTTACCCCGGATTACTAGGGACAGGGTATTCTGGACCCCCTTGGGGTCTGACCATTCTAAGACAGTGACCAGCTGGCCCAGGAATGGCCCACCTCTGTCCTGGGCTCTGTCCTCAGGCCCCATGCATGCCAGAACACCCAGGACAGGGTTCAACAGGCCCAGGGAGGCTCCAACCGGATGCCCAGGTGCCGCTTGGGGAGGGAGCTCCTGCCCTGGGCTCCATCCTCTAGCCTGTCCCACAGCAAAGGTCCTGGGTTGGGGGTCCACCATGCCCCGGGAGGCCCACGCTGCTTCATCTGCCTGTTAAGGTGCCTTCGGGTCCCGGGTCAGGGGCCCGTCGGGCCCCTAACAGCCCTGTTCCTGGGACCAAGGTGAGTCTCCAAGCCCCTGGCCGCAGAGCCCCTGTCCACTCCAAGGACAAGCAGAAGCCTTTTTCGTTAAGACATAGCCTCACCAGACGTGTGTTCTTTGAGATGGCTGGCACAGGTGCCTGTAGTTTGGAGTACAAAGTCTGATGGTAGTTGTAGTCAGTATAAAGAGTCCTTCTCCCTCCCACCCACCCCACCTGGACTGATAGCACCCTGCCAGTGAGGGGATGTTGAGTAGAGAGCTGGCTGGCACAGATGCCTGTAGTTTGGAGTTAGGAGTACAAGGTCTGATGGTAGTTGTGGTCATTTCAGATACTCCCCCCCCCAACTTGACCATTGTCTCACTGCCAGTTGAAACATGGCTGGCATAGGTGAGTGTAGTTTGGAGTACAATGCTTGATTGTAGTTGTGGTCAGTGCAAAGAGTCCCCCTCCCATCCAGCCTACCCAGCCCACCTGGGCCTATTACTTCCTGCCAGTGAGGGGAAATTAAATAGAGAGATGGCTGACACAGATCCCTGTTCTTCTTAGGTGGAGTCTGCGTGGCTGATGGTAGGTGTAGTCCTTTCCTTTAGGGAGATCTAGTTACTTGATGAACTGGTTAGCATTACATACCTGGAAACTACTTACTCTAGTTATGAGCCATGTTTTGGGATGTTGTAAGATCTTGTTGCTGCCATAATGACTTAATGGGTATGCACTTACAGCCTACATGTAGACATGCGAAAATTGTATTGATTTGGTTAGTTTGAATCTTATGTGCAGGTATACAAGTTGTCAGCATTATTTACACATCTCCATTACTTTGGCTATTGCTTTCTTGAAAACAGTCAAATTTACAAGAATTTGACCATTACAGCAATGTGTGCTAAGGTGTAATGAACTTGCGGCAAATGTTTAGATATTACTTACCAGACTCCATTCCTTCGGTTATTCCAAACACACTCTCTGGAAGCGGGACAACATGAACCTTCTCCCAGGCAGTAAGGTGTACTGGTGGCATGAGCAGGCCAACGCCAGTCTGTTGTGTGGCCAGGTGGTTCCACTTGACAAAGGCCTTGACTCTCTTCTTGAAATTCTGCCACCTCTTTATGATATGTGCACAGGGTGGTAGCTACTGCATACACCTTGTTGACTATCCTTGACTATGACTATGTTGAGTATCCATAGCATTCAAAACTGGACTGAAGTTCTTATGTTCCCATTCAGAGCGGCACTGGCTTGGCAGTTTGGGCTGCGCTATCTATACCTCTGGGAGAAGATTCAAGCTTGATTTGTACAGAGCTGCTTTCTGTTTAGGGTGGCATTGTGAGAAAAGATATGCTGGACTGTATTGTGGCTGTAATAATTACCATTGACTTAGATTAATTGAAGAAATCCACCGAACACTTTATTTTCATCAGTGTAGCACAGTAAAAGCGACAGGTATGCCCCGACAAGGGTCATGTCCTTACTTTACCATAGGACTCAAACAGCATTCCACTGATGATGCTGAAATAAGCAAAAACTGCTTCTGGGTTTCTTATGTTTTATTCAGAGTGGACCTGGTGTGCAGTTTAGGCTGGATTATTCCTTCTGGAGCGGAACCAGAGGTGATTTGCATATGCCTGATATCTATTTGAGGTGGCAAGGTTTGTAAAAAATGATGGACTGGATTACAGGCCAGAGTACTTACCTGTGGCTGATGCTTATTCACGCTATCCATTCATTTTGTTGTTTTCCCAGAGCAATATCCTAAATGTGACAAGAATGCTCCGATATAGGGCCTGTGCTCACAATGATATAGGACACAGGTTGCAACCGACTGATAAGGTCCAAACAGGCTAAGTCTGGTCTAGCATTGCTTGTGTTCAAGTTCAGAGCAAACATGGTCTGAAAGTTATCTGATGCCTGGAGTCTTCTTTTTGGATCTGGGCCTCCGGATCCTAAGTAAGACAGGTATTCCAAGTTGTGGTCCCATGCTCACTGCAACTGAAGCTACATCCGACTGACATGGTCTGAAAAAGACCAAACTAGTATGGGGTTAGCAGTGTTCCCATTCAGATGGGAACTGGTCTGGCAGTTCAACCTGGACTGTTTTGCTGGAGGTTTAGCCCTGGGAAGTAAATACATTATGGCGCTTGCACTAGAAGGTAAATACCTTTGCAAGACTGTGTGGTTTTGAAAGACTTTTTGTGATTTTAGTCTGACGCAAAGTGTTTGTAACTCTAGGCCGCAGTACCTCTGGACTCCTGAGTCACTTACCTCATAAACAATGCAAGCTCAATAAACTAGGGCATCGAGTCGCCTTACTCATTTCATGATCCAATATGTATATGTGAGAGAAGAAAGCTAGAGCAGCAAGTATGAGGTGTAGGTATTACCAAAGAAAGCATTATCTAACTGGAAGTCAATCACTGGTTGCCAGTTAAGAGTCTAGACTAAATTCAAGTCAGTAAGTGTGCCCAAAGTGATTTGGAGACAAAAGCCTCTCTACATCAGTTTTGTAAACACCAGGGTGCTGGTTTCCTAAGAACAACATCAGTCACTCTTTGCTTCCCTGTACTATCAAGAAAAGCTGCTCACATTGACCTTTCTTTACAATATGTGTGAGATCAGACATAGGAGGACACTCCAGCTGATCAATCTAAGGAGTGATTCAGATTTGAGATAGATTGAAAGGAATGTAAAAGTTTTTATTTATCAAACATTTTTTGATTTGTTGTTGTAATTTGTTTCAGGGCCCTTTCTTGCCATCCATCAATAGTGGTTCTATTAAACCACTGAGTAATGCTCCACAAAGAGAAGGTCTAGTATTTATATTTACCTTTAATTGTCCACTCTCTGGAGCATTACAAACATTTGTGGAAGTTACGGGGAGGGGTGATAATAATATTACATACCTCCCCTTGATGTTCTGAAATAGTTGCTGCAAACTTTTGCTGTGCAGACTATTTGAAATGTTTCTCATAGTTATATCCAAAAATGTTTAGACATGTTTCTTAAATGACTGCTGATAACAGACCAGCGTTTTGAGTTGTCATCAGTGATGTCATCAATGATGTCACTGTCCATGTCATGAGTGATGTAATATGTGGGGTAATAAGCAGTGCATTGCAGTGCAAGGGCACAAGTTATAGTTAGCTCAGCTAACTATAACGGCTAAATTTCACTGGTTTTGTAAAATGTCAGCCTAACTCTAACATCCCTGTAACCTTTGTTTTTTTCCATGAATATCTAAAGTTTTTTAAATGCTAATTTCTAACTATAACATCCCTGAAACCTATGGTTCTTTTCAGTGAATTTCTAAGGTTTTTAAATGTTAATTTTTAATTATAGCGTCCCTGAAACCAGTGTTTTTTTTTGTGAATTTCTAATGTTTTTTAACTAGCAGTCACGTTTGCAGAGTGGTAGAAAAAGTGGTCTGGGCATCCAACCAGCGCTCAGTAATTCTGTTGCGTAGGATTAAAGAAGGTACCAGGAGGTCTTCTTGGCCCCCAAGGTCCCTCTACAGTAAAGTGGACTTCATCCCCCAACCAGTAGTGTGCCAGAAGGCGTGAGTGGTGTAAAAAGAGTGGTGTAAAAAGAGGCATGGTCTTTGAACACCTCTCAGCAATCCCACTGTGTTCGGCTTACTGGAGGTACCTGGTGGGTTAGTTGGGCCCTAAGGACCCTCAGCAGTAAAGGGAACTTCATTCCCCAACCAAGAGCACACAGGAGGCATGTCTGCATGGTGGACAAAAGGGGCAGGGCCTCTAGCGAGTAACCAGCTTTGGTTTTTGTTTTGTTTAGGAAAGGGACCTGTGTGGTTCTCCCTCCATTGAAACTTTTGGGCTCCAGGACCCCATTCCCTGGGACCTGACCATTTTTAAAATGTATATTTAAATAAAAAGGGAGGGGGGCTGTGTGGCCCCCCTCCGTAGGTCAATTTCCGCCCCGGGAATCCTATTCCCTGGGGCTAGGCCATTGTTTAAATTATAGATAAACAGGAGTGGGGCCATGCGGCAACCCTCAGGCCGATTTCCGCTCCAGGGACCCCATTCCCCAGACCCTGGCCAATTGTTTCAAAAAAAAATTAAGGGAGGGGGGCCAAGCGGCCTGCTTCCACTAAGCCATTTTCGGCTCTAAGGACCCCGTCCCCTGAAGCCTGGGCAATTTATTAATGTTTTTTGTTATGTTTTTAAAGGGAGGTGGGCCATATTCGGCCCTTGGGACCCATCCCCTGAGGCCAGGTCTTATCCAAAAATAAAAATGAGTAGGGGGCATGCAAGGCCCCCCTACCTGGGCTCATATTCCCCAGGGGACCCCTATCCCCCGGGGCATGGGCAGGTCGTTGGAGACCACGGGGGGAGCCTCAAGTCCCCCATGGTCTCTGCCGGCTCCCCACCTCCTCTGGGAGCCAGCATTTATTTTGGACAGAGGGAGCTGCAAATATGCAGCCCCTCTGCTCCAAAGAAATTCTGCTTCGCTTCATGGAAGCTTAAGCATTTTTCCTGCTCTAGCTTCCATGAAGTGAAGCAGAGTTTGCTATGGCCAAACTGCAATGTCCTGGGGGTGGGTACTCTGGGACATTGCTGGAGCTGGCCCTTGAGGGTGGCGGTCCCCAGGGCCATAGAGGGATCCTGGAGGGGGCCATGCAGCCCTCCTCCCATCTACATTGTTCCCCCAGGGAGGTGATGGTCCCAGGGGTCGGAGGTCTGCAACACACCCCCGCCTGTACTTAATTTGTGCCCTAGGGAGGTGGTGGTCCCGGGCTGGAGGGGGGATGCGAGCCCCCACATTGTATTAAATTAGCGCCAAAGGAGGTGGAGGTCCCTGGGGCTCTGTGGGGGACTAGAGCCCCCTCCACACATATTTTCAATTTGTGCCCCGGGGTGGTGGTGGTCCCCGGGGCTATGGGGGTGGGCTGCGATGTCGCCTTGCATTACATTAAATTAGCCCTAGGGAGGTGGTGGTCCCCGGGGCTCCATGGAGTGTTGGAGCCCCCGCGCATCATTTGAATTTAGCACCATGGAGGTGGCAGTCCCTGGGGCTGAGGGGGGGAACCACTTGGCCCCCCGCATTTAACATAATTAGCCCCGGGGAGGAGGCCGTGTCTGGGGCTTTGTGAAGAGCAGAAGGTCCCCACAAACATTCATTTAAAAAACAAAGCGCTCCCCCCACACTCAATAAACATAGCCCCAGAGAGGTGGTAGTCCCTGGGGCTAGGCCCCTGCATCTATTTTAATGATGTTCCCCGGGACCTGGCCTACCCGGGGGCTTAAAGAAAAGGATAAGCGGGAGCCAGCACTTTGTTTTTTTTAATGTGTTCGGCCAGATTTGTGGATCCAATGCAAAACCCGCCAATTTATTATTTTTGTAATGCTTTTTTTGGCCCTGTGGGTCCCTGTGGGACCCTCTGAGTAGGCCTAGGGGGTTAGGGTGTTTCTAGCCTGTCCGCCTTCCTTAATTTTTTATGTTTTCTTTACCTTTTTTCTTGTGACTCGGTTCAACCGAGTCACAAGATGGCTGCCAACACTTCCTGGTTTGAAGTGTTTGCAGCCAATCAGATCTCAGGCTCAAGATCAGAGGGTCTGCGGATCCTCCGTGGCCATATCAGTATATCTGAGAAAGCTTAAAATTTCTCAGGAACTGCTGAACAGATTTACACCATTTAACAAAAAGAGTGCAGTCTGGCCCAAAAACTACCTTTCTGCCAAATTTGGTGTCCTTCTGTTCATCAGTTCAAGCTATATCTGCATCAACAGTTTCCTATGGAAATTAACATAGAGAAAAATTGTTTTGGGCCCCTTCTTTTTATCTGCCGCCGCTTGATGCATCACTCGAACATTTCAACACAGGAGCTAAAGTGAGTGGGCCATTAGTTTTGAAACTTTCTCAAAGGATCGTCAAACGGCGCCAAAGATATTGTCAAAAGAATAAACGCGTTTTGAATAGAAACAAGGTCCTAACAATAACTACCTACTGGTGACTGCGAAATGCAGAGAAAATTACAATTACAGATGTTTAAAGTTCTCAGAATTAGTATTACTGACATGTTGACTAGCAAAATTGTGTAAGTAATTAGTTAACGACATCCAAAATAAGTCTCTATTAAGCTGAAGTCTACATGAAAAAGCAATATCTAACCTATGATAATGACATACAGTATTTCACCAGGTAGAAAAGGATAAATTAGTGGAACATTTCCAATTAGTAGGTATTTGCTGAAAAGCTGAGGCCAGCATCAGATCAAATAAACCGTTGTCATGAAAAATGTAATTTAACTACATCTGATAAGCTGCTTAAGAAAAGCATATCTGTCGACATAGGGCAATGTATATGAAAACATTTTGAGAGTTTGGACCAGATTTTATTCCAAAAGGTAACAGTAGAAGGGCAGAAAAAAGAAGTTGTGACAAATCACCATGTGAATTTCCACATGACCAACAGGCCTTATTGGTTCCCTTTGAAAATTTGGCTAAAGAGGCAGGTGTATAATATAATCTGTGATACACGAAGATTAGGGTTTGGGTGGTAGAGGCAGTTCTAGAGACTTTGAATATTCTGGACCAAATTTAGTTCCATAGTGAAATAGTCCATTTACATCTAAAGTCTGAATATATAATGGTGAGGATGTGATATTATTTTTTGAGCAAAGAGCAAGGATTTATTTTGGAGTAACTGGTGAAAGAAAGAAAAGTTCTACATCAAACCATAGCGGCCATAAAAGGGAGAAAAGAGGAACAAACCACTTGGAAGACTGTCTTGAAATTTACACCACCTTCTGCCTTAAGTTTCTTGAGAAGAGAAAAAGACATTCTTGATTTTTTGTTATTCCAGAGAAACTTGGAAATATGAGAATCTAGGGGCATATTCTCACGGAGCTATCACCAAGGTATCGTCACTTTATCGCAGTCAAAGTCGTGATAAATTTACCGCCCCATTCACAAGCCGGTGCAAACAGCCGACATCACCAGTTTTACCGCGTTAGCAACCGCAATAAACATCGCCAGGGATGACCCCGGCAACTATCACTAATGAGATGCAGAGTGGGCGTTCCCGAGCAAAAAGCAATGACAACACCACACCATTCTCAACGTCCACCCCGATCTGCGATAAGAATACAAAACATGCGATAAGGAGCGTTTGCCGCAGGAAATTATCACCTGCTCTGACCTGGTGCAAAGTCCAACTTAGGGCGAAAAGCGTTACAACAAACAAATGATGGACGGAATGCTGACAATGCAGACATTCTCCCCCAGTCAAGAGATCTGGGTTAAATCCATCGTTCTTTTGCCCACTACGCCACCCCAGTTTAGACATGGCCATATGCAAATCAGTCTTGACCCTGTGCCTCATGGGAACAGTCCAGCCCGAACTGCCAAGCCATGTCTTCCCTGGACCGGAATCAAGCATCCTAGGACCGGTTTCTGGCTATCAGCCGTCATCAGCCAGGATAGCTTGACTCCAGTGGCGTAGTGAGCACGGGTCCCAAGTCTGGGAATACCCATCCCACTTAGGGCGAAAAGCGTTACAACAAACAAATGATGGACGGAATGCTGACAATGCAGACATTCTCCCCCAGTCAAGAGATCTGGGTTAAATCCATCGTTCTTTTGCCCACTACGCCACCCCAGTTTAGACATGGCCATACTACAACCGTCTGCAGCCAAGGAAGCACAGCCCAGAGCCACACCTGAAGGCCAACAGATGCAATGGAGTCACTGATCATGCGGCCAGGACACCCAAGAGGGCCACAACACCCACCGCCACCACACCTCACCCCCCCGGACCTCCACCGCCCCCCCGAACCAACACTGAGGCAGCGCAGACAAAGACAGTGACCACCTAAAAAGGCACCAACCTCACACACCCAACACCCGAGAATGACATCACACACCACAGGCTCAAAGGGACAACCAACATCCCAACTCAGACAAAGCTGCTGGCCATGCTGTACCTGTTGGCCTCTGATACCTACCAACCAACAACTGCCAGACTCGGAGGAGCCCCATCAAAGCTCATCAAACCTGTCCTGGATGCCATCATCAGTTTGGTACCCCAGGACCTAGACTTCCGCCACACTGCGCACGAACAGCTGGAGACCAAGCAAGGCGTCTACGCCATAGCTGGCTTCCCGCACGTTGTGGCTGCAAGTGACTGCACACGTGTCCTACTGGTGCCCTCTGGCAACACTGCACACAATAACCACAACAGAAAGCACACGCATCCCATCAATGTGCAGGCAATAGCGGTCCCCAGGGAAATCCCCACCAACATCAACGATAACCACCCAGGCAGTGTGCATGATTCCGACATCTCCCGACAGTCCATCAGCCACCAGCGCTAACAGGAGGGCACCTAAGGAAAAGCACTGCTCATTGGCAAATACCAAATGAACACAACACACACCTCAACTACACAATCATGCAACACACAACAGTGGGAATGCACATGTCACAAACTTTCATACAACATGCCAAACAACATGCCCACCCACCAGACATGACAGCACAACTTACTGTGGCAACCTGGGCCAGCAATGTACTTGAGCCATCAACGTCATGGCACATCAGCCATACAATAGCTGAATGTGGGGAGAGGTGGGAACCAGGCATGTGAACAGGAGGCAAGTGACCCATGAATGAGAATGTACCCATTGCCAAGTGAGGTGTGGATGTGATGGCCAGACTGCAGTATGCAGACCACACACATATCCAAGTCGGCATACACCACTGGTGTATGGAGTAAAGAGGACAGTGGACGCAACCATGTCACCCCAGCCACTGGGGAAGCTCACGGAAATGTAGCTTGTGACATCCCCCGTAAACGTGAGCGGAGTTGGATGGCCTGGCATATGCAGAGCCAACGTGGGTGAGTGACTGATATGTGCATGCTCCTGGGCGTGGTTCTGTACTGGGAATGTGCATCTGCATGTGTCTCTATGGCAGTGTGGGTCTCCTTTGTGGGGTGTAGATGGTTCCTGAAGGGTAATAGACACGTATGTGATCGAGTTCACCTTCCATGGGTTAGAACCACACCAGCACATGTTAGGCCATCTCCTTTTGGCGTTCTGACACTTGGCAGTGGGGTGCCATGTATGGGTCTGTGAAGTGTTGTGAGCCAGCCATACTTGCGGGTGCCTCATGCTGTGTGGTCTGTTGCAGGGGTTGGGTTCTCCTCTAAGTAGCTGGTCTTCCCTGGTCCTGGTGGTGGGTTGTGTGGTATGTCCATGGGCTGTTGTAGGGCATCGGTGTCAAAGGTGTGGTGGTCGTCTCCGGCATCACTGATTGGTTGTCTGGTCTGCCCTGCTGGAGGTGTTGTTTGTCCCTCTGCAATGTGAAGGAGAGATGCATGTTGACATTGTGTTGACATTTATGTTGGCACATTATTCTTGTAGACATGCAGACTGTGTGACAATGTACATTGTGACGGGGTGGTGCTGGCAATTTGAAGGGGGTCAGTGGACATTTGGACTACATGACTAATATGAGGTTGTACCCGTACATATGGTTCTCACAGTTCCCTGCTCTGTCCAATGTGATTGGCCTGTTTCTGCACATGGGCGGACCCAGTTGTGTCCCATGGACTGCAGTGTCGGTGTTGCACTTTGTGCCACATTGTCATGGGATGTGCTGTGATTGCTATGTGTGTGTGCTGCAGTGTACCACGGGGATGGGGGACATTACCCTGGGTAATTGTGGGAAGGCAGTGTGCTACACATCATTGTGCATGTGTGCCATTGTGCCCTTCTCCCCCGTCCCCCAGTCCCTGTTCATTCCTCACCCTGTTGTTGTTGTATCAGGTCCTCTCGAGCTGTGACCGTGCTCCCACCTCCTTGCACCGTCTCCACACTGATGACTGGCCTCCATTTCCTCCAGGTCCTCCTGTGGCGCAGGACTCCCACCTCCTGTCACCGTTGCTGCCTTCCTGCTGGCAGCAGCTTTGGGCCTGGTCCATTGGCCTCCTCGACACTCCGGCTGCATTCAAGATGGTCTGATTGTGGGTCAGTTGCTGGTAGTGTTCTGTCACCTCCGTGTCGATGGTCTTGTTTTCCTGCGGACTGCACACTGTCTTCCTCTCCCTCTTCTCCTTGGCCTTCCCCAACCCGTTGTTCCTTGCTGGTGGTCTGTGGGGCTTGTGGGGTTCGCGTTGGCCTCTGCGCTCGCTCAGGGTGCATCCATGTTGCTACGCAATTTGGAATCTTTCTGGTGTGTTGTTTTTGGTGCTTTTATTGTGTATTTCCCTGCCATACGTGTGGGATTTGCAGGCCTGCCACTGTTTTTCGCAGCTTTTCGTTTCACGATTGGTCTCATCGCAGCTTTTTTGGCATTCGTGTTTCGCATTTTTGCGGCGTGGCATTGATTTTAACGCGGCCATTTGGCACGTTATCTGGTGACTATCGCATGGTACCGCCGTGTTGTGAATACTTGGCTAAGATGTTGAAGGTTGCATTAAGTAACTTTTGCAATGGCTATCACACGTTCTTGAGTATATCCCCCTAGTTTCTTAAAATATGCAGATGGAATGTGTACTGGGATCATGGATAAAATGTATAATAAAATAGGAGTAACCATCATTTTAATGGGATCAAGATGACCCCACGATGACAAGAAAAGGGAATTCTAAGTAAGTAAAAGCTTATCAGTTCTATGTAAACCTTCCTTCACGTTGAGTTTAACTGAATCCACACAAAAATTGCAAACCACATACCCAAATATTAAATCTTAGAATTATTCCAATGAAAGCCTATAGATTCAAAGGATTGTTTAAGACAAAATTTTGTATAGGGCAAAACCTCAGTTTTAGCTGAATTAAGTTTTTTATCCTGAAACAAGAGAGAATTCAGAAATTTCATGAAGGAGGGCTGGAACTGAAGTGTCTGGGTTTGAAAGAAAAAAAGAATATCATCTGTATAAACAGATAGTTCTAAGTGCTTATCACCATATTGTAGACCTAATATAAGATTGTTCTTACGAATACGAGAAGGAAATGGTTCAAGGGCCAGAACAAATAAAAGAAGAGATAAGGCATATCTTTGACAGACCCCGGAAAATAAGGGAATAGACATCCATTCACTAACACAGAAGCTCTTGGGGCTGTATAAAGTAAAGAAATAACTAACATATTCTTGGGACTAAAACCCTGCCAGGAAAGGGATTTGAATAAAAAAGGCCAATCAACCCTAACAAATGTTTTCTCGACATCAATAGATACTGGAGCCAAGGGTTAAGAGATAGAAGACACTTTGTTTAATACATTAAAGTCAAGTCTTGCATTGTCGGAGGTCAAAATAAAGTCAAGTCTTGCATTGTCAGAGGTAAAACAGCCCTTAACAAACCTCGATTGATCTTTTCCTATTAAATTGTGCAAAATGTGTGCACGGCGTAGAGCAAGTGACTTGGCAAACATTTTGTAGTCAACATTTACAAGAGAAATAGGACAATAGTTTTTGCATTGAACAGGGTCTAGATCATTCTTATGAATTCGGCAAATTGAGGCATCCATGAAGGTACCTCCGGCTGAACCGGTTCAACAAAACATTTGAAAAAGTTGTAGCAATTTAGGTAATTGCAAATTAGAGCAATGAAGATAGAATTTTACAGTAAAGCCATCAGGGCCTGGCGAGTTGCTTTTTTTTAAGTGAGTTAAGGGTGGTTGATAACTCTAAAATTGATAAGTCCTTTTCGAGGGATAGGAAATTAAGAGCATCAAGAGAAGGTGGGGGGATATTGTCTAGGTATGTCTAAAGAAAGGAACATTGAGCAGAAGCATCAGAAGTGTAAAGATGGTTATAATATTTTGTGAACTCCTCTAGAATGTCTTGATCATTTAAAAAAATATATTTTGATTGAGAGTTCATGCAAATTACAAAACTAAAGAATTGTGAAGTAAAGTGCAAATTGCAAAATAATCAGCATATTCAAGTTGCTTTACCAGTAGACAACGTACAAAGAAAAAATACAGCATTGCATATCAGAAATAAGTACCGTATAAAGTGCAGAGTGCTGAACATTTAGAAGTAAACATATCTCATCAAACTTTCACATCGCCCTGTTGCGAAAAATAGATACTGTATAAAGTGCTGAGTCCTAATCATTTAGGCATAAACATAACCCAACACTCTTTCCCATCGCCTGTTGCAGAGAAGAGATGGGCAGTCATAAAAAACAATTACAGATCACAATTGGATAAAGTGCAGATGCAAAGTGCTAAATATTAGGAATGAATATAGCCCAACGTTCTTTCAATAACCCTATTGGAACCAAAAAGGAAGGGGGCAGGCATATAGTATAATATAAAGGATGTATAAAGTGCCTGAGAATGTATGATAGGGTAAGAGTAGGTTGGGGAGCTGACCTTGCGGACTAGGCTTAGCTATTCGAATTGCCACTTCGCCTTCTCCTTAATGATAATAAGCATTCAGAAAAAAGGCAGTTTTCCCTATCTCTGACCTATTACCCTGGTAAACTCCAGCTTATCTCGTACTTTTTTATTGAGCCAGATCTTATTGCATATTTTTTTCCAATTCTTTTCATTTTGCTTAATTTCGCTCTCCATGCTTGAAAAGAAGGTATCCTATCGGATCACCAGCATTGTAGAATTGTTGATCCTTGAATAAATGATTCCCTTCTGAGGACTGAATAGAGGAAATAGAAGTATTGAAGTCTAGTTTAGCAGCGACAAGAGATTGCAGAGTAAATTCTGAGGATGTAGCATTGCATTGATGTTCTAGCCATTTACTATTAGATAAGACAGATTTATGCAGTGAAAGAAGGCAATTCTTTTTTGAAAAAACAAAATCAATCATAAAGCTGCCTGCTACGCTTTAAAAGTGTCTAACACTAATTGTGGTGGGATATCAGAATCTGCATTAAATAGAAAAAATCAAAAGCAAAAGATGTAAAAGAGGAGGAAAAAACTGAATCTCATAAGAGAGAATTATTAAATCTCCACCGGCTTGACTTGGGAAGTGGAGGGTTTAAATCCAGATCGACAACAACTGGGGCATGATCAGAAATGAAATGAGAGTTTATTGTTATTAGTTAATAAAAAACATCACAATACAAATTAGGTGTACATATAAAAGAAATCCTTTGTAAAATAATCAATTGTCTTAAAAACGTGAATTAATATTGCTACGACACAGGAAAATATCGCGGTCTCATTTAATACATAACACTGTAAGATTCCTTCAGTCATTATTGTGGATACTCTTCACCGTTGTTATAAAGTGGCATATACATCAGAATAAAATTCCACAACTCCAAATGTCAACATCCTACTAAAGTTTTAACATGGTAGCAATCTATTGTACTCATAAGGTGAGACAAATTCCTTATGCTATAGTATGCAGCTTACAATTCTGTTTGACTGCTTTGTCGTGCAAATGTAAAAACTTTAGAAGTTTGCTGTTTAGCTAAGGATATGTAGGGGCCAGACTCCTCATGATGGCTGTTCTGCACATACGGATCCCTCTCTCATTAAATAAGCGCTTTAAAAGTGTACAGCGTACATTATTCACTTTGGGACATATGGTGACCAAATGCACAAAATCCTCATTTGGAGCATCACATAGTCTGCACATTTTTGGTCCTTTATATCACCATGCTGGTTTGTCTGATGAAGATGGCAGTTCACCTAAGTGCATAGCCAATAGTTTTTTCTTGAAATACATCGGATAGGTTAGGTGCAGGTAAGTTGCCGATTGCAATGTGACATAGGTTTGAATCGTCATCCAAGCATGGGATCGCCGCGAAAATGTGCTTTTGTCCTCTACTAGCTAATTAATTTTTGCTGTTTTATTCATGGCTTGGCAGAAAGTAGGATGCAATAAATTCAAGTCCCATAAGTCACCTGCATTGGTTAGTTTTGAGATGATGACAAGTATTTGTTGTAACTTGAATTCACATCATTATTCACAGATTCCCATAGAGCACTGATTAGAGGACTGGACTGATTATTTCGTATTTTATGCATGGGTTTAATTAAAGGATATCTTCTTTCTATGTTTTGCTGTGTCAATCCAAATTCCAAACGAATTTGAGCCAGAGAAGCATTACAGGGCAGACAAAAGGCCCATTTGTATGTTTTGATTTGTAATCTACCCAACATTTTGGAGTCCCTACCATGCATCGCCGCAGTTGCGTACGTTAGAGATGGAAGCAGTTTTGCTTTGATAACAGTTTTGCTTTGATAACAGAGAGCAATGGTTGGTAAGAGGAGACATCTAGATGTTTTTGCAAGTAAACTGAATGAATGTATTAGCGCATTATTTTTCCTAACCATATACTGTTGGTGTGCATGAAAGTTAAAATTGTTATCAAAATTAAAACCCAAATATTTATAAGTACTGACTTCTTTAATGGTTACATTATCCAGCTTGATCTTTAGCGAGGCATAGGGATTATTCCCAATCGCATGGATTTTGTCTTGGCAATGTTAATTTCCAGTTTATTGAGTTTAGTATTTGCCGCAGTTTCTTCAATCAATCTTTGAAGTCCAATTTCTGTGTGATCAGAAGCACAATATCATCGGCATATGATAGATGGGATATCGTTAGTGGGCCTAACCTTGGAGGATGCACGTTGACTTGATCAAGGTGGGTGGATAAATTCGCCGTAAAGAGGTTAAACAGGTGTGGTGCTAGCACACATCCTTGCTTAAGACCCCTTGCGGTCCATATTTTCCTTTATATTTTGGTCCCATCCCCTACCTTGATTTGAATACATGTTTTTGAATATAGTGATCGAATTGCTCCTAATATTTTTTCATGGATACCCCCTGTCTTAATTTAGCCCATAGAAGTGGTCGATCAACCCGGTCAAAAGCTGCTTTAAGATCCATAAAGCAGAGTTGCAGTTTTTATCTTTTGGCGTTTACTTTTTTTCTGCAATTAATGCTACTTTTGTCTTATTAATTGACGTCTCATACCCTTTCCAAAATCCTGTTTGTTGGGGTGGAATCAAATTCTTAGAATTTGACCACTCTATTAGATCTTACAATAGTAGTGATGCATTAAACTATGTTTATTGTCAATAAGGGCTATTAATCTGTAGTTAGATGGCTTTGTTTTATCTCCTTCCTTAAAAATAGGGTTTATTATTGATGCCCTCCAGCTGTCTGGAATCATGCCTGTAATTTCCACCACTTTACACAATACCGTTATCGGGTTGGCCCAGTATTTTGGGTCCAATTTAAATATTGCCTGTTGGATGTCATTTGGACCTGGGGTGCTGTCACTTCTTCCTGATTTGATCACATTTTTAACTCTTGAGAGCATACACGATGTGATGTCTGAAGCGGGTACAAACTCAGAATGCGGCAGTGTTTTGGTCCTGGTTATGAGTTTAGTCTCAATAGCTTAGTTAGTTTTACTTACTTGTAGCTGGTCTTTGTCAATAAAGAGTTTTGTCAGATAAACTACCCAATCTTGTTCCGTAACATTTGAGGATACTGTTACATTGTTTACCTTATTTAAGTTGTTATTGTTTTCCAAAAAGCTTTGGTATTTGATTGTTTACAATTGTAGAGCAGCTTTGCCCAGAACTCGTCTGTCATTTTTCTTTTTTCTTGCCAGACATGTATCTTAAATTCCTTCTTCAATTGTTTAGCTTATCTCATGCGACTGCTTGGTTACCTCGCTTTTTTACCTTCCTTATTTCTCTTAGTTCTTTTTTCAACTCTTTAATTTTCTGTAATGATGGATGAGTGTAGCTTTTGGTCCGCCCCGCTATTAAATTTGGCTTATGGTTCGTCATTTCACTCACAAATTTGATCCAGGCCTTTAATACTGTAGAGGATGACGCTATACTATTCTTCAAAACGGTTTTAGCTTTGCCTGCGAGTTCTGGAAGTCGATGAGATGACCAATTCAATTGTTTATGGGTAGTTACTGCACTTCCCTCGTCGATTATTAGAGCAGACAGATATCTGTCTGGATGAATAATTATGGCTATATGTTGGATTTAGTGATCACTGTCCATTGTGCACTTAATTTTAAACATACTTAGTTGCTGTATTAGTGGCAGGGAAAGAATAGTATAGTCAATTACGGACCCAGACGTTGGTCCATAAATTAAATTTGGAGGATTATCTTCTGGTGTTCTCCCATCAATTACTCTCAAACGAAAATATTCTAGAGAGGTGACCAGTCCCTAGCCTACTTTGTTGGGTTTCCTCCACGGATGGGCTGTTTGGTGGTTTACCGACCAAGTTTCATTTTCTACTGCTAACTGGTCGTCATCATCCGGCGTGTGAATGAGATGGGTATTGAAATCACCTGTAATCACTATTTCCCAATTCGGGGTGTTATATTTTACTTCAGATATTTCATGTATTAACTTTTTGAATGGTATTGTTTTTTCTTGGGCGTTTAACTAGGCATAAATATTGAAAAAGATGAGTGAGGTTATCCAATGATCATTACCAAAGTTGAGTCTGATTATTTGTATACTTGTAGATGTTGTCATCATCTGTTCTGATTCAACTTTGAGGTTGTTTGATATATAGACCGATAATCCACCTTTTGGTCTTCCAAAGCGATTCGTTTTTACAGCATCCACCTGATGTAATGTAAAACCCGGCAATTGAAATGAGCCTGTCAACCAGATTTCTTGCAGAGCTATGATGTCATATGGAGCCCAAGTTTCTCTTAGAGTCCTATCAGTAAGCTTTGTTATTGCACTTGCAATATTCCAAGAGTATATATGATTAGAAATAACAATGAGTTTAATAGTGGTGGAAATAAGATCACAATCACTACCCAGAATTAGAAAATCATCTTTAAACTGGGGACATTCAGCTATGTTAGGCCAGAATAAATAATCTGGTTGATAAACCATAAACCTTAAAAACAGTTAATGGAATGTCATTACCAAGTAGTATAACAATTAACCAACACCCTTCCGTATTTAGTTCCTGAGAAATAACAGTACAACTTAGTTTTTTGTGACATAAAATAAAGAGACGATTTTTTAGAAGATGTAGGAGAAGCAAAAACTAAATCAACCCAATTTCATTTGAGTTTTGAAGCCTCTTCTTCTGTAAGATGAGTTTATGTAAAAGGACTAAATCAGGGTTATAGGGAGCAAAATATGATAGAATTCTCTGCCTTTTATTAGGATTACCAAAACTTTTCACATTCCAAGATATTACTCTGAATGTAAGAAGTAGCAAATAAGTAGAAAATGACACAATCAGCAATATGATCAGATGACATAAAAAGAGGGAAGCAAACAGATAGAAAAAGGACGAAAATTTGAGCTGAAGGAAAAGCGAGTGATAGGGAAAAATAAGGAAAATACAGGGGAGAAGAGGGGAGAAGAAACAAATATAGCACCAGAAGACAGAACATGTCAATCTTGATGACTGAAATACGTACCTTAAAGGAAAGAAAAGAGAACAGGGAGTAGCGACACACAGAAGACGGCACAAACCACAAGAGAGAATGCATCACACTGGAACGTCATATCGAACAAATATGAAACAAATAACAGTAGAATCTTGAAGACCTGCAGAGGAATACAATAAGAGTAAATTTAAACAAACAATACAAATTAACAATTACCAACATATGAAAAAATAAATAAACAACAATACAATAGCATTTGATGAAAAACAGTCAAGATGAGGAGGAAGGGCCAGCGAAATCCATTGACGTCGTCAAGTGAGACAGAATGAATTTTCTGAAGTCTGCTGGATCATCGAAGGTCAAAGCATTGTTTTGAAATGTAAATTTAAACATGCAAGGTTGAAATAATCCATATTGTGCTCCAATAGAACATACTGCAGGATAAGAGCAAGAAAGTCTTTCCTTCGTTTAGCTGTAGATGCTGAAACATCTTGTGACAAAAACAGTTTTGCACCAGACATAACTTTTTTTTTAGCCTTAGCTGCCTGTAAGACTTGTGAGAGATCAGTACATTTCAAGAATATGGTAACACCATGAGGGCTTGTTGGAGTAGACAATAGAGATAAGCAAGGCACTAATCTTTGGGCACATTGAATATTTAAATTGATAGTTTAAATGATATCCAGAAGCTTCAGCAGAAATGAGGTAAAGGAGGAGACAGAGTCCCCGTCCTCAAAACCTTCTGGAAGGTCTTCTAAACATAAGTTATTTTGTCTATTTCTATTTTCAAGGTCTTCTGAGTGTTTTTCAGCAACAGCACCTCCTTCTATAAAGCAGTGACCTTAGAGGGTACACCTTGCATATCATCAACACATTGTTCCACCAAAGTAATTCTAGCTTCCATAGATGACCTTTTATCATCAAGAGCTTGAATACGGCTGTTTCCTCAGTGAAAAGTTGCAAGGCACGAATTTCCTCCAATGCAGTATCCAAAGAAATAGGAGAAGCAGATTTCAGAGGAGGAGGAGAAGGAGGATCTTGCTTGAGTTGTTTAGTGGCAGAGGAAAGTGACTGTACCTTCAGAGTCGGTAGTGATGAGGATGGAACAAGAGAAGAACCTGGTTGAGCCATATCATAAGAAACGTATGAACCTTCCACCAAAGACACTGTAGATGATCGAGCAGAGTTGGTCGTAATGTTATGAAACACTTTGCTGAAGAGCAAGAGCTTCTTAGTTCTGCCCAGAAGTAACATGTGTACCACAGAAAAGGAATAGAAAGGCTGTATGAAAATAAATTGGCAGCCAAAGCCAACAAGACCTTTAAGGGGCTCATTATGATGTCAGGCGGAAGACACCGTCGGTCATGGGACTAACCAACATCCAGTCGGCTGTCCTGACTGCCCCATTAGGATGTAAACAAATACTGTACGGCCGCATTCCAATATTTCACTATGGGAGCATGCATTACGGCCGTAAACCAGCCACAATGCATACTTCCATAGTGAAATGGAAGGCGCAGATCATCCCTGCAGCCTGTGGAAGACACCTAAAGGTGCCTGCCACAGGGTGTAGGGATCAATAGGGGGCACCATAGGCGCCCCCTCTGCCTCCAACTGGAGGCCATCCACCAAAGGGGCCCCCTAACATGCTTCTCAACATGGTTTCTGTGTCGGACACACCGGCATAGAAACCATGTTGGAAAGCGTGCATTGTAATCTCAAGGGTTGAAAAGATCTGCCCTTGAGATTACTGGTCGGACGCCACCTGGAATGACCGGCCAGTTTCCTTTCCAATCGCCTCAATCAAAATGAGGCGGTCAGAAATTAAACCAACCGGCCTATTCTGATGTGACTCTAAAGGCTCCTACGGAAGGTTGGAGCCTTTACGGGCCATATCATAATCGGCCCCTAAATGTTAATAGAGGCAAACTGGTTAAAGAATTCTATGAGAGCAAATATTAACTCCCCACAAAGTTGCCAGCTGAATGTTAAGGTATCTCAATAAATGTATAAATAAATGTTAGACATTTCTGTTAAGGCAAACATTCTGATTTACCAAGAGGAGTATTTGAATAAGGTATTTACAAAGAATACATCAATAGCAATGAAGTCCTGAGGAGAAGGGAGAGACGCAGTAAACATTCAAAATAGCGGCCGCATGTATGTGGAAGACTCCAACCTCGATTTTCAGAAGAAAAACTGCCTTGAAAAGACAGCTCAAAGAGGAAGCAGGCCCAGTGATGGTGTCCTACAGGAAACCAACCTTTTCAGTAGCTTATCATAGTGGGAGCAGGAATTAAAATGTTTTGCGTTTCTGACACGGTACAAAGCTCCGGAGCTAGGCGACCATCTTGCCTGGCATCCAAGCCACGTCCCTGTGATTTGCTATTATGTTGAAGACTACCTTAGTTGAGCAGGAACATTAGACTGGGGTAAGGTTAAGAAAAGAAGCCTGCTTAAACCTCAAGGCTGCCATTATTATATGCATATTTATTTTTGTCTCTGCCCACAATAATATCATATATATTTCCAGTTGGCATTGAGATCTCTTAACATCAATCAATTGGATTCCATTGGTTTGGAGTAAAACACAACCACACCATCTTGTGCTTGGGTTGTAGAGTTCTTGGTTCTAGATTTGCCTTCCAGTGACACAGCTCAGCCTCTTTACCCCAACTTTTGACTAAAATGTTAAGTTTCACAACATTATCTAAATCACGATCTACCCTGAATCATATGTTTATTCTGGTTACAGCTACTAGAATGATAGTTTATGGAGCGCTAATCATTCATTAATGTATTTATTAGTTTTATCATTTTCTCTTCAGTGTATTCATTTATCTAGTCTGCTGTTGTTCATTGATTAATTCATTCATTTATCCATGCACTCCTCCATTTAGTTGCTCATTTTTCATTTTTACTATTTGCTTTAATATAGATGTTTGCCTTCCAAGGGATTGACATAGAAGCCTAGATTTACCAACCGTCATGTGAGCGTTATTTCAGCGCTGCACAATATTGCTCTGTGCATGCAGGCTTCTATAATGTAGGTAAATTGATGCAATGAGTTCTATTGTTTTGTGTCACACACACACACCTGCAAAAAAATGTTAGTAACAAAACTGCATTCTGGCTTTTATGATATAACCAATTGTTCCTAATAAATGCAATACTGTGACGTAGTTTATGGTAATGATCCTTGATTAAAGTTCACATTGATAATCCTGTTTCTACTTCTTTAGAACCAAGGGGCATATTTAGGTAGCTTTCATGCAGCGCAGCACAGCAAGCCACCTTCCTGTGCTGCGTGAAAGGGAAAGGGCAGGAATGCCCCATGTTTAACACAATAAGGACACATTCTTGTCCTTCCCTTGTGCCCTTTTAGCTGCCTAGTGCCAATGCAGGCACCCTCACACCAGGGTACAATGGTGCCTGCGTTGTAAGCAGGATTGTTTCAATCCCCTGAGGCATTTTCCTCTTTCAATGTGTCCTGCAGAATGCAGCACACATAGAAAGAGGAATTAACCAGGAGAAATGAAGACCTTTCTCCTTGTTACTCCTGACCTGAGAAGGCATAGCATTTTGATGCATTCCTAGGTTTACCATCCATGGTAAATCTGGGGCTGCCCCAAATTCTAATGGTGGATGCATGGGACCACCCACGATCCACCCATATAATACCTACTTGGGGCACTGTAATGTAACAAAGCAATATTCACTGCATTGTGTTAACCTGGATTTATAAAGCCATGTAAGGACACGCAAGGTGGCCTTAATAAACCAAACTGAAGAGTTGCGTTGCTCTTGCACCTTGTTGCGTGGTGCAGGGGAGACACAACTCCCACATAAATATGCCCCTTAATGTTGCTAATAATTGCAATACTGTATGTAGTTTATGGTGATGATCCTTGATTCAAGTTCATATTAATAATCCTGTTACTACTACTACTATGTATTGATGTACAATTGTTCATGTTCAAAAACAATAAAATATTTAAAAGAAAGAAAAACTTATTGAATAACCCCTATAGCATAGATTGCCAGTGCATCATTTTCGGCACTGCATATTTCTTAAACGTGTTCATGTGAATGAAGAAGGTGCACATTGCTGTAGGTAAGTATTCAAATTACAAAACTAAATTCAATAATTCATATAATACAGAAGGGAAACTTGTCTATATAATATATAAAGTTGATTCTGATTCAGAACAACATAAGTGACAAACTGGTTAGAAAGATATATTATGTGGAGTATTGGCTATTCAAAATATGAATTGGAATGGAAATTGTACCTTGTTTGGTAGCGATGGCTCCTCAGTTTCATCCTGCACACTGTATGCATTATCTGCCACATGCAAATTATGAGAATCAAAATGTCTCTCAACTCTTGTTTCAAACCTATATGACCTAGGGGTAGCCTGAAAATGAAAAGATGGCAGTGTTCAGGATCTTGCAAGAAAAGTAGAGCTTTCAAAAATAGTTGAGGACAATCATTATGCAGTGTGTTGTGGTAAATCGAATGAACAGAAATAGCAAGTCGGAAAATAACTAAAGGTCTACAATGCTCTAGGGATATTGTTCGGTTCTGGCTGCTACCAGAAGGGGTTGTGGGTGGGTCTGGAGTTTGGGGGTAATTAGGAAAAAATAAAACACTTACCTTCGAATGGCCGGCCTCCCTTGAGTCGTCTTCCTTATTCCTTTCACCAGTCGGCCGGCAGCAGGAAGCACCCAGCACACGTGCTTCCCTGAGCCAATCACAATACTGCAATGCAGCATTATAATTGGTCTGAGTGCCGTGGTTTGTCGTTCAGACTGAAACATGGAGCCGGTGCATGTTCCTCACCAGGCCGTGTAATGCAGCCTGGTGAGTAACATGCAAAGTGAGCTTGAACTGTTTGGTTGGCCCAAGAGGGCCGGCCAAACAGTTCATTTCCACTTAGGGTATGCAAACACCTTCTCCCCTGCTCTGTCCAGCCCGACCCGCTCCACATTGAACAAGACCAGTGACTGCATGCAATAGGAAAAATAAAATGATAATAACAATAAATTATTGTCATTTTATTTTTCCTTTCTGCTAAGTGGGGCAACGCTCCTACGCCTTAACAGAGGAGTCGCCACTGGTATTTTTGAAGAATCCATTAGGATTGTTTGTAAAGCTGCACATCATTGTTTGAAGACAATATCCCTAATGCCTTGAACGAATAGCATCAAGTGTGCTTCCTGTCCAAAATGAAAGCTTACTCAGGTTATTATTCTCTCTCTAAATGGGGCCCTTAATGTGATTAAGGGCCATATTTAAGTTTTGAGAGACAGAGTACTCCACCACAGAGTACCATTCCCCCAAAACTCGTAGTCCATCAGATTTAGTTAGATTTGGGGAACAGCCATGTTTCTGTCAGTGCTGCATCCATTGTTGGAAAGCTCTGACCATCCAACCTTTTGGCCTGTTCAGGACTGCCAGTGAAAGCCTGGTGGTCCGAAACAGAAAAAGAAATAAATTACCGCCACATGCTGGGATAAAACTCCCAGTGTGTGAAGGACATTTTATTTTTTAAACTCCAGATTGGGGAGTTAGTTTTAGAAAAAACGAAAAACTTTGCTGTACATGCCCATTGAAGATCACAACCACGCAGCAAGGCTTCAGTGCCTACAGTGGAGCCATCAGCATGGCAGCTTCTCCACTGATGTCGCAGAGATGTTTTCTTGCCTGGTGGATGTCTCTAAATATGGCAGGAGTAATCCAGGGAGGCATCCCTCCATGAACCTGGTGCTAGGGAGTATAGCCTGTCAAATTATAAATGAGGGCCTAAACATTTGCAGCATTACATGGAATGAACAGTGGAAATGGTGGTTATCTGTGTAAATAATGATATTCGAAACTCAGGCTCTATAGGTGAGCTACAATTCTCTCCCTAACAAGTATCATACGTGGGGAACATCATTTCTAATGCCTCCAAAGGCATACCCAAAGGAAAGGTGAGGTGAGGAAAAAAACAATTATACTCTATGTAGTTCATTTCAAAATGATGACCATGACACCAGCTATTAGTTACAAATACATGGTAGTCCTAGATGGACCATATTAAAGCAATGTTCTCCTGTTCTGAGATATTGTGTGATTTCGAGGGGATGAGAAGGTTTTGTTTACAGGATAATTTTATGTTTGAGACACTGGCTGCTAGGTCCTTACAACGGAATAGGGAACAGGTGGGAAGAGGAGATGGGGAAGGATGAGCGTAACCATGGTGATAGCCAGTTTGCAAAAACATATATAAGCTTTTCATGAAATCGTTGATTTAGTAAGGAGATTGAGGCCTAGTTGACTGAATTCCCAGTGGTATATTCTAAAGACTTTGGGCCTTATTTCGACTTTGGGTGATGTGTGACTTCTCTAAAAAGGGGCGATTCCGATACGGGTCGGAAAGCACTACGACCGTGCCAGATCCCGAGTGTTTTCCGACCGAGCCGGACCCCTACAGTCCGACCGAGCGAGTTCGATGCGCACGTATGCTGTCGGACTCGGTTCGGTCAGACTCACATAGAAGTCAATGGGAGCCAGTTGTACGACGCGTACATGCGCTCCCATTGACTGAATGGGTACGTCTCGAACAAGTGCGCCTCCTACAGTGGGTATGTGTCGGTGCCATCCGTACCGTACATGCCTGTGTTGCGGAGACCCATAGGTCTCCCCCTCTGTCCGAGTCATAGGGCTGTGGGTTCGGACCCGGAAACGACTTGGTCGGTGAATCTCACGTAGCTCGCATCGTACTTGCTCGCTCGTACAGCTGTACGAGTCGGCTGGAAAACACGTGTACGGCTCGTAGCTTTTCCGCCCTGATCGCGTTCGGTGCCCTTCCGGCCCAGATCGGAATCGGCCCCTAAGTGGCAGAAATCCTATCTGCCCTGATTAGGGTGCATAGTGTGCAGTCTAAAGAGGATGTATTGGGCATGCACCATTTTTTTACGGCTATCCCTCATAAACTAACTTCTAAATGAGGTCCTTTTTATTTGTTTATTTAATTCCATGCTAGCTTTTCCAGAAATGTGTGATCAAGTCTGGGCTAGACACAGCTATAGTTTTCTCAGCAGGCCCATGGTAAATAAAAATCCCAATAAAGTACATAGATATAGATGTACGTAGTGGGAATTTAGGGTGCCATAGTTCCTGGATCATGCAAACCAACATTTTAAAATGTGAAAGTGAGAGGTTTTGAAACAAAATCAGAGAATGTATTTTACCCATTGACTTATATTGAAGGAGAGGTAATTTTAGGCCGGAGACAACTGATATAAAGCCAATTTTGCATAAAAAAATTGAGGGCCTCCCTCATGAATTGATCCCTTAAATTGTCATCAACATTTTTGTCTGCCCACCATAGCATACAGCACGGGTCAGTGGGTGAGTCCACTTCCACCATTGGCTCTCTTCACTGCGAATGAGGCATTTTTCTGGGAACATCTATTAACAGATCAGTGCAATTCAAACTCAGGGCTCACAGTCAAATCTCTCCTTATATTTACTTTTTTCATTTTAGCTTTGATATTTGTTTTTGGCTTTGCCAGTGTTTTTGTTTCACCGCTCACTTCAGTGTTACTGTTTTTAAGGCACTGATTTACATCATCATCATAACTTTATTTGACGGTTGAGTCATCAAAGTGCATCATATAAAAATACATCAATTATTCAAAATACGGCGAATTTCCCAAAATTTTAAAATAGTTAAAATTTAGCATTAAATTCCATGACACAACTCTCAAAGATAATATAAAACTACAATATATTGAAAATGTTCCCAATTTACTATAGTCTATATCATATTCAACATTTCTAACACATTTAAATCAATAGTAAATATCAATATCCTCAATATCCTCAAATTAAGAAGACATTTCGAGGCGGCTTTTAGAGCGAATTGACCATGTCCATTTGAGAAATTTCGCAACTGCTATCGCAATTGTGGGGTTAGAATCTCTACTTAAAATTCTCAGGGTGTCAACATACCTCCGAGTACCAATAAGCCGACAAATGGGTTTTATCCACATTCGACGAGGTGCAAGATATTGAAGACAGCCAAACAAAATGTGACTGACAGATTCTTGTTGGTCCGGACACCAGGGGCATCTGTCACTTGAAGACCCCTCCCATTTCACCATAAACTGCCTAGTTGGGAGGGTACCAGCCCTAAATTGAAAATACAGTTTACGATCATATGGCCTTTCAATAACATCCCAATATTCTTCAAGCGTAGGCCTGGTCTTAAATTCAAGAAAACGACCCGTGAGATTTGTTGGTATCTTTTCCAACATTATTGAATGGTGGACCATTTCCCAATATCTTGCTTTTAAAAGTTTTTTACATGGGAAGGTTGCATTTTGAGGATTATCCCACAGATCTACCATTCCTATCTTCCCAAATAGGGATCTAATCTCACTCAGCCATTTTATTTCATGAAAATGATCATTATTAATAATATCCATATGGCCTCGAGCGTATTGCGTTAACTCCTCTGTACTCCATATTCTATACCAATATAACAATGGGCGCAAAATTACTAAATCTTTAATCCCTATTCTACACCTAGATCCCGTTGTAGAGGGATTAAAGGGGTACTTTGTGGTACACCAGTCAATTTGCAAAAAAACTCATTTTCCACCTTGGTCAAGCGTGATACGTTTTCAAAGCCCCATAGTTCAGCTCCATATAGGGCTGAACTTAACACCTTCATCCCATAGATCTCCAGAGTTGGGCGGATAGGTTTAGTCTGTGATGTTTTGAATTTTTGTAGGAGACAACCTGCTTGTTGCTGATGCTTGAGGACAGCCAGATTAATACGGTTATTGCAACGCATGTCTCTCTGCAAAGTCACCCCCTAGGTAAGTGAAAGCGTCCACCTGTTCTAGTGGACATTTGTCCATGACTATATTGCCTCTAAAAGATCTGTGTTTATTAAACGCCATGAACTTGGTTTTGACAGTGTTTATTTCCAACCCATGCAGGCGACAAAAATCTACAAAGCGCAACAAGGCTTTCTGAAGGCCGCAGGGAGTTTTAGAGATGACCAAAGTGTCTTTCGCAAACAAGAGGACAGGGATGCGAATACCATCCAGCACCGGGGCATCGGTGGGGGTCAGAGAAAGGTAATCCACTACCCCATTGACAAAGAGCGAGAACAGGGTAGGCGCCATAACGCACCCCTGCCGCACTCCCCGCTCAACAGGGAAGGCTTCAGTAGCCTCCCCCTGTATTCACCACCGAACCCCTGCAAAAGTGTCCTCATGCATGCGGACAATCAATGTTAATAGTTCCGAGGCCATCCCCAAATCCTTTAAAACCTGACATAATTTGTCACGTGGGACTAGGTCAAAAGCTGCCCTCAAATCCACGAACACTGCATACAGGGACCCTAGTACCACAGTGCGCCAATACAAAGTTACAAAACGAGAAACTTGATCAATTGTACTTGTTTTCCTACGAAATCCCACCTGTTATGAACTCAAGATATTATTATCATCCATCCAATCCTGCATTTTAAATAGCACTAGCCTTCCCATAATTTTTTTAATGGAATCAATCAGACTGATAGGCCTGTAATTACCTGGAACAGCCTTGTCCCCCTTTTTATAAACCGGCACTATTTCTGCCCCCTTCCAAGAGGAGGGAACAGCCCCGCCCAGGGCTATAGCATTTGCCAGTTGAGCTATATACACCCGCTATGTTTGCTTATCATTTAAAAAAACATCTGCGGGAATGCAGTCCATACCTGGGGCCCTACCATCTGATACAGTCTCCAAAGCCCTGTCCACATCTTTCAAACTAAAGGTAACGTCTTTATAAAATGTATATTGATTAGCGTGACCGCACTCACAACTTCCACTAAGTGCATATTGTGGTTTAAAAAGCTCTACCCACAAGTGTTGCGCAACATTATTCTGTGGGTGTTCAGGACACCCCCACCATCCCATTTGAATATATCCCAAAACAATTTTGGATTCTTAGCCTTACATGCGTCTTTCAGCTCCTGCCACTTACATCTATCCCATAACTTCTTCGCCTCATTCTGAACCTTCTTATACAGCCCCCTCGCCTCTCTAACCAAAATGGGATCCCACTTCTTTATAGCCACACCCAGATTCAATCTGGCTTGTTTACAAGCCGCATTATACCAGCTCTCTACATTCCTTCTGTTTTTCCTATTTCCATGGCCCAATTTACAAAAATAAAACTTCAGGTGATCAAAGAGTTTATCGTGCTCTTGGACAATGCAGGACTGGGGGTCAGCAGTCTTCACAAGGGAACCCAAATCTACCAATACTTTATTTACATCTTCCCTAATTAGCATCAAGGTCTCGGGGTACTTAGCGACCTGGCTCCACTTAAGATGTCTCTCGTCATTTGCTAGGGCTACTTCGGGGACTATACTATCATGGTTGACTTCTCCCACTCTACCTGTTTCCAATTTAAAGGAAGAGGTAAGTGGGTTATGATCACTCTCTAGGCGTGTAATGACAGCCATGTCCATAAGGCAATGCCATAATTTTAAATGGACAAGCAAGTAATCTATTTGGCTAGACCTATAGCCGTTGTCATACATAAAACTTCCCTGCCTATCAGAGTGCGTGAGCCCATTGGCGGCCCTTAGATAATTTCCCAAACATAATCCCTTAAGTTGTATAGCCGCTTCAGTCCACTTTTTTATGGGTACCAACTCAAGTTGGGGAATACCCCATCTAGAGTCTTCCTCCTCCGTTATCTTTTGGTCCTCGTAGCCTAACGGTTCGAATGTAACATTAAAATGCCCCGCAATAAGTGGGAATGAGTTAATTGGTAGGATCTCAATTAGGTTATCCAAGGCTGAAACTACCAATGATTTTTTACCTCCTGGGAGACCTCTTGCATAAACATTAAAAATATCTAAACTACCACCAGACGACAAACTAAGTCTCACCGCCAATATATCTTTATTTAGAACCGGCAGTTGCCGCATATTACAACTTAATCCCTGTTTGACCCAAATCACTAATCCTCCCATTGGCCGTCCCCTTTCCTTTCTGTCAGCAGGGACAAAGAAATTCACATACCCCTCACGAAAGGCAGGCTCCACCAACCAGGTCTCTTGGAAGAGGCAGATGTCATATGTGTCAACAAAAGTGTACCAATGAGCCAGATTCAATTTGGAACCGAGACCCGCCACATTCCCTGATACCAGTGACAAAGATGAAGATTTATTGGATTTGCTATAAACATTTTCAACCCCCCCTGTACCTACATCCAATTCAATTAGAGATGGTGGAGTCACCATTACATTACCTTCCTGTTCTAATTGAGCTATAATCTCTAAGCTTGATTGTTTCACACCTAAATTTCGGGGTATACCTTCATATAGATTCTCATAATTCACCTGCATGACCCGTAAACATCTTTCTAGTGGTGGGGATCGACGTCAATCACAATCTTCCAACCCTGACAATACCTCGAATCTATTGCGATCTGAAAGACCCCTTACATTATTCCTATTCCAAACCCCTCTATTCGATAACAATTTCCTGGGTGCTGGAACTATTACTGGATAAAAAAAGGTCAAGGGTAAGGACTGAATCACAGTGTTTGTAACCTCGCAAGCCCATTTGCAAATGTGATCAACAGCCCTCCGATCTCTAAAATTGATAATTATACAATGACCATCTATTGACTTTCTCCGCACCCCCACCCAATCCACTCTTCTCACAAACAATATTTCCGCCGATACGTCAGGGGGGAGATGGCGATTTGTGTTAAGCCAAAAGATACATTTGTTCTTAAGTTCCATGTACGTCTCTCCCTTATCCTGACACAATTGGGGAACACCCACAAGAACCACCACATACGGAGTAGAATCCGGTGGAAGATCAATGCATGGTAAATTTTGTGAGGGGTGCGTTACAAGGGTAGTAGCATCCCTCACCAGTTGAGACTGGGTCACAATTCTCGGAACATCTGTTACCACTATCATATCGCTAGAAGGGGGTGGATTAATAGGTTCTACTGGAGATTTATCGATGGGTAAAGATATAAGGCCAGGGCCCATAGATTTGTCATCGTTTTTTTTTTCCTTCCCCCCTGAGATGAAACTGGGGCCATTACGATTCCTGTTTTCTCCACTTGAGCCTTTTTAGTGTTTTTTGCTCCATTTACCCACACACCACCCCGCAATTGGCCCGATGCAACAGCAAGTTCTAGACAAACTAATCTACTTTCAATGGTATCAAGTCTGTCATAGATTGGGAGGCAAATCTTTTTAAATATGTCCTCCAACTTGCTCCAAATATTAGATCCCAATTCATCTGTTGAAACATCCACTGTGGGGCTTGAGGGGTCCACGTCTATTTCAACGATTGGATGGCATGTGATGGGGCTAGTTGAAGGTATTGGAGCTGAAGGACCATTAGTTTTCATAACTTTGGCTTTCCTTCCCTTTATTTGTGTTTGTGCTCCACTCCGCTTCCTTTTGTGTGTTTTGTTTACTGCTTGGTGACACACCCCAGCTTTATTACCATGGGCAGATCTAGTCTTAACACACGATAGCGGTGACCCAGAGTCTCTAGTATCCAATTTAGAGTTTGCAGTGGCAGTAGTGCGGATTTTACGTGGCTGCAAAACAGTCCGACATCCATCTGTCTGTAAAGGGGAATTCTCCTCTCTTTCATTGGTGACTATCATTGCATCAGTAACCGATACCGAAGAGGGCAAGGGAGAGCTAGCTAGTGTTAATCTACCCTGGGAATATCTTTTACTAAGCGCAATGTCCAACGATAATCTTTTTTCTGTTAGTTCGATTTCATGCGCCAAAACGGACGAAGCTCTGACAAGGAACTGGTCCAAAGTGCCTACTGTTAGACCACCCGACATAGTTTTTTTTGAGAGGTTAGGTTTGGATTTACAATAGGTACACTAACCTTACTTGCCGATATTAAGGGGGGTGGCCCGTCCCGTCCTCTCTGTTCTCGAATGGGCTCAAACGGTCCCGCCCTAGGCCCGGGCTTCGCCCGCGCGCAACCCGCGCTGCGTGACGGGCTTTGTGGATTTGTAGCGTCCTCAGGGAGCGGCTTCAAAGTGCTGCTGTGCTGGCAGGAGTCAGGGTCCAGGGAAAAGTGCAAAGTGCAGAAGCATTGCAAAGCGGTCTCCCGCACAGCGGGACTGGCTCTGTGGATTTGTAGCATCCTCAGGGAGCGGCTTCAAAGTGCTGCTGTGCTGGCAGGGGTCAGGGTCCAGGGAAAAGTGCAAAGTGCAGAAGCGTTGCAGAGCGGTCTCCCGCGCAGCGGGACCGGCTCTGTGGATTTGTAGCGTCCTCAGGGACCGGCTTCAAAGTGCTGCTGTGCTGGCAGGAGTCAGGGTCCAGGGAAAAGTGCAAAGTGCAGAAGCGTTGCAGAGCGGCACTGATTTACACAAAGGCACTGGTTGACGACCATCTTTGAATGGTTCACCAAAAAGTTAACTTGGTTTACTCTACCTAGAGTGTCACCTATTGCTCTTTGTTGTTGTTGCAATATGTATTTATTCAATGTTGTTTTGAAAAGAAAAAGGGCGGGAATACAAAACCAATAATGAGACAACATTAAGGATGCATAAACAAATAATGCAAAACTCTTGGCTGCTAGCAGATGGTCCCTCCAACCTTTACCAATGAATGTGGTACAGGACGGAAGGGGTAACCTTCCAGAAGGGTAGTAGTGGGGGAGTGTGGATTGGGTTCAAGGGAGGAAGAAAACCCAATGGTATGTCAGACACCAGAGCACGATGGACAACTGAACTTTCGTGCCACTCTACTGTGAATTACCGTTTACTTTTTAAATGCATCTTTTATTTTTGAGGCATTAGTCAATTATAAAACATGCCGATTGAAAGGGAAAAGCTAGCCATCAATCCTTTGTTTTTATATTTTATTAACAGTTATATTCATCCAGTTTTGCAAAATGCAGTTCTGTTTTCTAAATCTTTTCTTGCATTTGTTTTGCTTGTTTCTTCATGTTTTCTTTGTTTAGAGAGCTGCTGAGCCATGTCTTCAGTGTTCCAGCAGTCTTGCCCAGACCTGTTAGTAGATTTCTTTCCTTACATTGTAGTGTATTTATTTAATATTTAAATTACATTGACAGCTTGCTGTTAAATGTGTTTGGCATGTTGGAAACCAATGCTAAAGGTGTGCCCGACCATTACAACATTGTTACATGTGCGTGCACAAACACTGCAACCATTTTTCAATAGCTTAACATACCGTATCTTTGTTTTATGCTGAAACATGACAATTACATAAAAACATGTTGGCTATCTTGGAACAGTAAACTAGTAACAAAATATGCAAACCTATTCCAATATGGCTTTTCAAGCTTTCACAAGCATTGTTAAAGCCAGTAGCTGGACCATGGCTTACCACATTAAAGATCAGACCGATTGATTTTGCTGATGATTGGTTTTATTTATAACAGTACCAGGTAAATTTGCAGCATTTCCAATTCCTATGGGTCAAATCAAACAATGTATAAAAAAGGATAAATGTTTAAAATCTTGTTAGAAATAAAACTAAATATAAGTAACAATGCCCAGTGATTTGCATTGAAGCACTACTGAAATACATGTTTGTGATTGACCTAACCCAGCCTGCTCTGCAGCCAACTATCCTGACCCCTACCCATATCACTCCCACATGGAGAGAAGGTATATCCAATTTTCATAGAAACTTCCCTGCAGCTGTTGGCTAGGTTCTTTCTACACCTCTCTTCCCTCTTTCTGCAACTCTCTTGCCTCTGGCTACACCTCTCTTCCCTCTTTCTGCACCACTCTTGCCTCTTTCTGTACCTCTGTTCCTTCTTTCTTCACCTATCTTGTCTCTTTCTGTACCCTTTGTGCCTCTTTCAGCACCTCTGTTGCTTCTTTCTGCCCTTCTGTTGGATCTTTCTGCATCTTTCCTGCATGTTTCTGCACCCCTCTTGCCTCTTTCTGTACCTCTGTTGCCTCTTTATGCACTTCTCTTGCTCTTTCTGGACCCTTTGCGTCTCTTTCAGCACCTCTGTTACTTCTCTCTGCACTTCTCTTCCTTCTTTCTGCACCCATCTGCCTCATTCTGTACCTCTCTTGCCAATTTGTGCACCCCTCTTGCCTCTTTTTGAACCTTTGTTGCTTCTTTCTGCACTGCTCTTGCTTATTTCTGCACCTTACTTGCCTCTTTCTGCACCACTCCTGCCTCTTTGTGTACCTCCGTTGCTTCTTTATACACTTCTCTTGTCACTTTCTGCATCCTCCGTGCCTCTTTCAGCACCTCTGTTGCTTCTTTCTGCACTTCTGTTGCTTCTTTCTTCACTGCCCTTGCCTCGTTCTGCATCCCTCTTGCCTCTTTCAGCACCTCTTTTGCTTCTTTGTGCACTTCTCTCTCCTCTTTTTGCACCCCTCTTGCCTCTTTCTGCACCTCTGTTGTGTCTTTCTGCACTTCTATTGCCTCTTTCTGCGCCTCTCTTGCTTCTTTCTGAACCTCACTTGCCTCTTTCTGTACCCCTCTTTTCTCTTTCTGTACCTCTCTTGCCTCTTTCTTTACTTCTGTTGCCTCTTTCTACACTTCTCTTGCTCTTTCTGCACCCTTCGCACCTCCCTTAGCACCCCTGTTGGTTCTTTCTGCACTGCTCTTACTTGTTTCTACACCCATGTTGCTTCTTTCTGTACCTCTTTTGCCTCTTTATGCATACCTCTTTTCTCTTTCTGCACCTCTCTTGCCTCTTTTGCTACCTATTTTGCCTCTTTCTGCACTTCTCTTAGTCTTTCTGCACCCTTTGCGCATCTTTCAGCACCTCTGTTGGTTCTTTCTGCACTGCTCTTGCTTCTTTCTGCACCTCACTTGCCTCTGTACCTCTGTTGCCTCTTTCTGCCATTCTCTCAGCCTTTCTGTACCCTTTGCGCCTCTTTCAGCACCACTGTTGGTTCTTTCTGCACTGCTCTTGCTTCTTTTTGCACCTCACTTGCCTCTTTCTGTACCTCTGTTCCATCTTATTTTACCAGTCTTGTCTCTTTCTGCACCCTTCGTGCCTCTTTCAGCACCTCTGTTGCATTTTTCTGCACGTCTATTGCCTCTTACTGCACCCCTCCTGTCTCTTTCTGTACCGCTCTTGCCTCTTTGTGCACCTCTCATACCTCTTTCTGCACACCTCCTGCCTCTTTCTGTACCTCTCTTGCCTCTTTATGTACCTCTCTTGCCTCTTTATGCACTTCTCTTGCCTCTTTCTGCACCTCTGAGTTAGAGGTAGTTTTAATCCCCCTGCCATATTATGTAGTAGGGTCTTACAGGGGAGGTCATGCCCATCACAGGGGTACCCCAACCCATAGTTTGCCCTACTGTATGCAGGTGTTTTCATTGTATTCTAAGTGTCCTTCAGCATAGCACTGGCTCCGGGCCTGGTTAGTCAGAGTCAGTTACCACCAGTACCAGTCAGCAAAAAGTTGGGGGCACAGGATGACTTTGCAACAAGGCCTCTTTCTGCACCTCTGTTGGTTCTGTCTGCATAGCTCTTGCTTCTTTCTGCACCTCCTCTCTTCGTCTTTCTTGTCTTCTGTTGCCTCTTTCTGCATTTCTCTTCTTTTTTCTGTGCCTTACTTCCTCTTTCTGCACATGTCCTACGTCTGTAGGCATAGTTAGAAATTAGCATTTTAAAAGCTTTTGAAATTTACTGAAAAAAAACATAGGTTTCAGGGATGTTATAGTTAGAAATTAGCATTTAAAATACCTTTGAAATTCACTAAAAAACAAAGGTTTCAGTGACATTATAGTTAGTTGGACATCTCACTTGTAAAAAACCAGAGAAATTCGTCGTTATAGTTAGTTGAGTTAACTATAACTCGCGCCCCGCAATGCACTGCTGATGACTTCACATATTACATCATTCATGACATGGTCACTGACATCACTGATGGCATCACTGCTGACATCTCAAGTGACATCACTGATGACATCACTGATGACATCATCCACGTGATAATCTAATGCACCTACTCACACTCTAATATAACCTTTGATACACCCACTCTAAAATACAGACTACCATTTTCGAAACCATAGACACACCAATACCAGTTAATATATACCCACTCACTGATTCCTAGGTCTATACACACATCCACTCATTCACCATACAGTCACTCATAGAAGCAGTCACTCATCAATAAAGCACTATCACATGCATTAATACACCTATACAAACACTCACACACCGCCACTCATCCATAGAGTTACTCACACACCTAGACAGTCATGGAAAGAATCAATTACACTTCCATTTCCTCACATATACAGTTATACACACACCACCTCACTTATTCATACAGATACTAACACATACTTACTCTCTTCTACAATGACTGACACAAGCACACACTCATCCATACAGCCACTTTTACAATCACTTTCTCTCACATACGGTAATTTATATACTTCAACACTCACAAATACTGCCTTTCACATATGTAATTACTCAAACATGTTCCACTGAGACATCCATTCACTCACCAACACACCCATACGCACACTCACCCACAGATGCACTCTTGAACCCATACACCCAGTGAATCACCCACTCACACATCTATGCACAGAGTCACACACCTCCCTCCCACCCACACAGACACTCAGGCACCCATATAGATACTTAGACAACCAACCAATAACCCATATAGATACTCATGTAGATACTCACCAACCCATGCAGCCGCTTACATACCAACTGAGAGACTGATACAGTTATTCACACAGTTTAGCCACTAACCTATTCAGTAAGACACGTTTAATCACTCACTTATACAGTCAGTGAGACACCTACTAAATCATCCATTCAGACACTTATACACCCATTCATTCTTCAATACACCTTGGCATATATATATATAAACCATATTTAAACTCTATAGACACACATAGTCACTGGATGATGTCATCAGTGATGTCATCAGTGATGTCACTGACCATGTCATGAATGATGTAATATGTGACGTCATCAGTAGTGCATTGCAGGGACATGAGTTATAGTTAGCTCAACTAACTATAACGACCAAATCTCTCTGGTTTTGTATGAGTGAAATGTTCAACTAACTATAACGTCCCTGAAACCTGTGGTTTTTTCAGTGAATATATATATATATATATATTCACTGAAAAAACCATAGGTTTCACACACGTTATAGTTAGGAATTAGCATTTAAAAAACCTTGCAAATTCACTGAAAAAACCATAGGTTTCACACATGTTATAGTTAGCGGAAATTTTACTGATAAAAACCAATGAAATTCCCCCGTTATAGTTAGTGCAGGCAACTATAACTCACGCGACCGCAATCCTCTGCCGATGCTAATACTGTATTTAGACACTTATTTGCCCATGTCTTCTTCCATACATTTTTAGCTATACATATATTACAAATATTATTTTTTCATAAAGACACATATGTCATCAGCAGAAGATTGCGGTCGCGTGAGTTATAGTTGCCTGCACTAACTATAACGGGGGAATTTCATTGGTTTTTTTATCAGTAAAATTTCCGCTAACTATAACATGTGTGAAACCTATGGTTTTTTCAGTGAATTTGCAAGGTTTTTTAAATGCTAATTCCTAACTATAACGTGTGTGAAACCTATGGTTTTTTCAGTGAATTTGTACGGTTTTTTAAATGCTAAGTTACTTTACGCCATTCGTGGCGTGCGCGCCCACTTAACGCAGTTCGTTCCGTGCGCGCACGGTGTGCTTCGCGCACCGTGCGCGCACAGTGAGCACGCGGTGCGCTTCGCGCACCGCGTGCCCACTTTACGCAGTTAGTGCCGTGCACGCACGGTGGGCACGCGGTGCGATGACAAAGCAAGAAAGCACGTCAACAAATCTGTTTCTGCTTTCCTCCGTGACTATGGTATGGGTGCCATTTACCACAACAACTTGCGTTATGACATGCAAGACATTTATAGAGGAGATGGTGTGCACTTCAATGATGAAGGGAACAGAGTCTTCCTCTTGAACCTTAGACTCTGCATCGGTACTTACTTGTAGGTACCACTAAAAAATCATTTCATAACACAACGGCTCTTTTTAGAGCCCCCTAATATCTAAACACTTAAATCTGATTTTCATTTTTTTTTTTTTTTTTTTCCTACCGTACGCTTACCGTAAGCTTACCGTACGCGTACCCCGTGATTTTTTTTAAAATCAATAAATGTTTTCTTTGTACTTTTCTGTCCTTCTTTGACCCCCTTACAAATGTTAGGGGGTCTGTAACTCTCCTCATTGCCCCCTTTCCTTGTTTTCACTCTTTTTTTTCAGAGTGAAATACACAAAATGGCGGCCGCCGCTTCCTGGTTTCGGCCGATTCGAATGTTTACTAAGATCTAAGAGCCAATCAGAATCGCGCTCGCGCACGCCACCGTACGCTTACCGTAAGCGTACGGTAAGCGTACCGTAAGCGGGCTCAGATATATATATTGATTTAAAGGCTATTTTCTCAGAATCTACTGAACAGATTTACACCAAACCTACAAAAGGCACTTCCTTGACCTAGGGACTACCTCTCTGCCAAATTTTGAGTAATTCTGTTCAGCCGTTCGGGCTGTAGCTCGTTCTAAAGGTCCTATGGAAAAATGCATGGGAAAAACGCGTTTTGGGACCCCCCTTTTATCTCAGCCCCGCTTGACGGATCCCCCCGAGACTTTCAGGGTAGGAGCGGAGCGTAGCGCCCCACCTATTTTGAGAAATTCGCGAGGATTCGTTGACCGGCGCCAAAGTTATTTAAAATAGAATGTTGAGGTTTTCCTATGGAAACGTGGTCCTAACTATAACTACCTACTGGCGACAGCCAGTAGGTAATATATATATATATATATTCACTGAAAAAACCATGGGTTTCACACACGTTATAGTTAGGAATTAGCATTTAAAAAACCTTAGAAATTCAATGAAAAAACCAAAGGTTTCACACATGTTATAGTTAGCTGGACATTTCACTCGTAAAAAACCAATGAAATTCCCCCGTTATAGTTAGTTCAGCTAACTATAACTCGCGCACCCGCAATGCACTGCTGATGACGTCACATATTACATCACTCATGACATGGTCAGTGACATCACTCATGACATCACTGATGACATCTCAAATGACATCACTGATGACATCACTGATGACATCATCCAGTGAATGTGTGTTTTTATGAAAATTAAATAGGTTTTATATATGTATATCTCAAGGTCGATGGAAGAATAAATGGGTATATAAGTGTCTAAATGGATGATTTGTTTTTGAAAAATTGATTGTGTAACTGACTGATTAAGTGTATCATAGTGAATACATGGCTTAGTGAGTAATGTTTAAATATGTAAATATCTGAATCAGTCTCTCACTTTGTGTATAAGTGGCTGCATGGGTTGGTGAGTAGCTACATGGGTGTCTATATAGGTTATTAGTTGGTTTTTTGAGTATCAGTGTCTGATGTCTGTATGGTTCGGTGGGGGGTATTACGTAGTGCATAGGTGCATGAATGAATGACTCACTCTTTGTATGTATTGAAGACAGCATGTGTGCAGGACTCTATGGGTGGATGAGTGTGTGCATGGGTGTGTTAGTGAGTGATAGACTGTCTCAATAGTGTCTTTATGAGTAACTACATATGTTTTAAACTAGTATATGTGACTATTGGTGTATATAAGTGAGTATATGTGAGAGTGAGAGATTGAAAGAGTTCCTGTATGAATAAGTATGTGTTTCTATAAGTGATTGTTTAAAAGACTAAGTATGTGTAAGTTTCCGTAGAAGTAAGTGTGGCGGTGTGTGTATAACTGTATATGCAAGTAAATGTATGTTTGATTCTTTATTAGCATGAGTGACTATGTGTGTGAGTAACTCTATGGATGAGTGGCATTGTGTAACAGGATGTATACGTGTATGAGTACATATGATGAGTGAGTACATGTATGAGTGACTGTATAGGACTGTTGGTGAATGAGTGGATGTGTATTTGGATCTTACAATTACTGTATAGGTTGTTGTAACTGGTATTGGTATGTCCATTGTTTTTAAAATTTTAATTTCTTTTTTTGAATGTGTGTATCAAAGGTTATATTAGGGGAAGAGGAGGTCTGCCACTCTATCACAAGGATGATGTCATCAGTGATGTCATCAGTGATGTCATTTGAGATGTCATCAGTGATGTCATGAGTAATGTCACTGACCATGTCATGAGTGATGTAATATGTGACGTCATCAGCAGTGCATTGCGGGCGCGCGAGTTATAGTTAGCTGAACTAACTATAACGGGGGAATTTCATTGGTTTTTTACGAGTGAAATGTCCAGCTAACTATAACATGTGTGAAACCTTTGGTTTTTTCATTGAATTTCTAAGGTTTTTTAAATGCTAATTCCTAACTATAACGTGTGTGAAACCCATGGTTTTTTCAGTGAATTTGCAAGGTTTTTCAAATGCTAATTCCTAACTATAACGTGTGTGAAACCCATGGTTTTTTCAGTGAATTTGCAAGGTTTTTTAAATGCTAATTTTTTTTTTTCTTCTATTTTTTTAAACATATTTTTATTTTAATTTACTATCCTTTTATAAAGACTATGGTTTTATTTTTAAAATTCTTTTTTTTTTATATATATTTTATAAAATAAACATGTAAAATGTTTTTGCAGTACATTTTTTCTTTTTTTTTATTATTTTTTTTAGTACGCGTACCGTAAGCTTACGGTAAGCGTATGGTTTACGCAACGTCCGTAATTTTTCTACGCTGTTTGCGTATATTTACGCAATTTGCGTAGCCGCGCGTACCCTGCGCGGGACGTGTACGCGTGTACGCTACACGCGCACGTTACGCGGAAGTGTCGGGAAGTGACTGTTAAGCGCATGCGCGCAAGCGCGTGTCTTTTTTACGCGCATGCGTACTTTTGCCGTAAGCGTACCGTAAGCGTACCGTAAGCGTACGGTAGGTCATGTGATCATGAAACACAACTTTTGATTGGTTGAAACTACTTTCAGTTCTAGAACTCTCCTACACCACACTCATTCCCCTCATTTCTGCTTGTGATCCCTTAGGAGAAGGAGCTGGGTTGTCTTTGTGATACGATGGCAGAACAGCAGAGCCCTTCTGAGAGTGAGGCTAGCACTAGCAGCACTACCTTGAGGCAGAGAGCGAGGAAACAAAAGACTTCTTATGTATGGGATTATTTTACTTTTCCTGAAGGCCAGCAAAAGGTAAATGCACCCTTAGTAACTTGTAAGCTGTGTAAGCGTGTACTTTCAAGAGGTAATCCTGACAGGAAGTATTCCTTTGGGAATCATACCATGATGAGACACCTCAAGGATGTACACAAAAGGACACATGCTCGACTTACTGAAGGTAACCCTTCAGTAAGTCAACCAAGCACATCCACAGCAGCTCAGCCTGGACCATCATCTGCAGGGCCGAGTCCTTTTTCTGCAGGTCAGGTGAGCCCTTCATCTGTGGGGGGAGCATCTCCTTTTGCTGGCCCTCTGGAAATTAACCCTTGATTTCTGAGGGTTGATATTCGATGCGCCTCTTGTCATGATCTACTTTGTCATAGGGAGACCAGTGTTTCCCTAGTGAACAACAAAATAGATCAGCACACTTGTCGCAGAGACTAATTTTCCCAATCTTTCTTTCCTCTGTCCCTGCATGAACACAACGGCTTTTAAGAGCCAACCTTATCTTTCATCTTTTTTTTATATATGTTTTTAAAAACTTTTTTTATTTTTTTTTACCGTACGCGTACGGTGCGCGTAATTTTTTTTTTTTTTTTTTAAAAACACTAAAAATCAATTACATTTGTTTTCACATTAGTCACAAAACGAAATCACTTTTACAGACTGACACATTATGAATCCACTTTTCAGATTTTTTTAAATGCACATATCCAAACTGCTTTTTCAGACCAGCACCATTTGTAACCTGGGTGACTGCCTACACTCCAGCAAGGGCAACCAGCCTTAGTGATGCTGAATGTATTTGCATTACTGAGTCCAACCTCAAACCCTTAAACTATTCTTTTTTTATACCAATACACCTTAATTTATCGTGAAAACATAGTCCATATTATTTTACATGTTCCTCACATTTAAATTTTTCCCAAAACAGAAAATAATAAACGCAACTTCAACAAAAAGAATTACATTTCTATTATTCATTTCTTAATTTACCATATACATCTCCTCTCAAACTCTAACCTCACCTTTAAAATTAGTTAGTTGTGAAAGAAATGTGGCACTCAAACAGCAGATTATCAGAGCCAGGATCTCTGTTCTCTACACCTCTCTCCTCTCAGCAGAACCAGATAATGGCAAAGTTTCCCTCTAATTTTCTACACATATACATGTAAGTTTCAAATCTCAGTGCTTCCCCCTTTTTTTCAAATGTAATCACACATTTCTATTGGTTGAAAACCAACCCTTTTCCAAAAGTACCCTTCCCCCAACTTGACTTCTGCCTAGTACCCTTCCCCCAACTTGACTTCTGCCTGCTACCATAGCAACAGCTCATGGAACACTGCTGTGTGGAGTTAGGTCAGAAGTTCGCCAAACAATGTTTCAATTCCACAGAGCAAGAGTGCTTGACTTTTCAAACCTTACAGCAAATCCATAGTACAGTTCTTTGGTAACACATTTTTCTGTACCAATACAAAACATGCTTCTGTAAATTTACACATACAGCCTAGTTTTTAGTGTAGAATGGTATGAAACAGCCAATCAGTTCTTTTTTTTTATAAAAAAATGTGTATGCCTCCATTTCCAAACTGTCTTTCATTTCTTTTTACCATTCTACTGAATTACACCTCCTGAGTGCATCCAGATCTCCTTGGAAGATGTTCACAGTGTGGATTGTAGGACACAGCTATGTCTTCTGGAGTGAAAAGTTTGAAGAGAAAACAGGTATTGTGAGAGACCTTGCTTTGCCAAATGTAGACATTAAATGGATTGGTCAGAGAGGGTTAAAGTGGCACCAATTGATGCCATTGGTGAAATCCTTCATGCAAATCCAACACCCTGACCTCATAATAGTGCACTGTGGTGGCAATGACCTAGGCACTTTGACTGGGGTAGGTCTGGAAATGCTTATGAAGGACACCTTTGCACAACTGTTTTCTCTTTTCCCTAAAACTGCCTTTGTGTTTTCCAACATATGCCAAAGGCAAAAATGGAACTGGTCCAATCATTTCTGTCCGCAGATTGACAAAGCAAGAAAGCATGTCAACAAATCTGTTTCTGCTTTCCTCCGTGACTATGGTATGGGTTCCATTTACCACAACAACTTGCGTTACGACATGCAAGACATTTATAGAGGAGATGGTGTGCACTTCAATGATGAAGGGAACAGAGTCTTCCTCTTGAACCTTAGACTCTGCATCGGTACTTACTTGTAGGTACCACTAAAAAATAACTTTATAAACACAACGGCTCTTTTTAGAGCCCCCTAATAACTAAACACTTAAATCTGAATTTCATTTCTTTTTTTTTTTTTTTTTTGTTACCGTACGCTTACCGTACGCGTACCCCGTGATTTTTTTTAAAATCAATAAATGTTTTCTTTGTACTTTTCTGTCCTTCTTTGACCCCCTCACAAATGTAAGGGGGTCTGTAACTCTCCTCCTTGCCCCCTTTTCTTGTTATCACTCTTTTTTTTCTGAGTGAAACACACAAAATGGCGGCCGCCGCTTCCTGGTTTTGGCCGATTCGAATGTTTACTAAGATCTAAGAGCCAATCAGAATCGCGCTCGCGCACGCCACCGTACGCGTACGGTAAGCTTACGGTAAGCGTACCGTAAGCTGGCTCAGATATATATATTGATTTAAAGGCTATTTTCTCAGAATCTACTGAACAGATTTACACCAAACCTACAAAAGGCACTTCCTTAACATGAGGACTACCTCTCTGCCAAATTTCTAGTAATTCTGTTCAGCCGTTCGGGCTGTAGCCCTGTCTAAAGGTCCTATGGAAAAATGCATGGGAAAAACGCGTTTTGGGACCCCCCTTTTATCTCAGCCCCCGCTTGACGAATCCCCCCGAGACTTTCCGGGTAGGAGCGGAGCGTAGCGCCCCACCTATTTTGAGAAATTCGCGAGGATTCGTCGACCAGCGCCAAAGTTATTCAAAATAGAATGTTGCGGATTTCCTATGGAAACAGGGTCCTAACTATAACTACCTACTGGCGACCGCCAGTAGGTAATATATATATATATATATATAAATATGCAAATATTCAGAGATATACAAAAAATGGCAGAAGGAGCTAAATTTATAACTTCACAAAAGGGAAAACTACTGCTCTGCTACATGGACTTCACTTATACGGAAGAAAACGTAACTGGAAACAAAACCCACTGTAAATGTAGTAAATATTACTCCAATTCTTGTTATGGGAGAGCCACTACAGTAGAAAGAAATGTAGTCAATGTCAGAGAACACAACCATCCCCCAATGTGACTGAAATCGAGGTCAGAGATGCTCTATAAACAATCAGAGAAGCAAGTGTCAGCTCCCAACAGACCAGTACCCAAATATTAAAAAACGTGTTAACTAGGGTTCCTGGATATGTCACAGGACAACTACCATCCATCTCCACTTTAAAAAGATGAATTGCCAGAACTAAAAGAGCTACAGCTCAAACACCACCCATCCCCCAAACCTTTGCAGAAATAGAAATGTTACCGGAATACACCATCACCCAGAAATATGATAATTTCCTTCTTCATGGCAATAACAGTTATGAAAAATGAATTATCATCTTTGTAACCAACAACAACTTACAAAAACTTAAAAACTGTGAAATGTGGATGATGGATGGCACATTCAAAGTTTTTTCCCAAGCCTTTTTACCAACTACATACCATCCACTGCAAATATGAAGACACTAACATCCCCTTCATATACACACTAGTCCCTAATGAGCAAAACACCACCTACATAGAGCTCCTTACAATACTAAAACAGTACACCGGCAACTACTTTCAGCAAAAAAAAATCATTGACTTTGAACAAGCAATGATTTAGTCAATTTTAAAAATACACACACACACACACTGCAATACAAGGTTGCTATTACCACTTCAACCAAACTATCTGGAGACACCTACAAAAATCTACTCTAAAAATACATTACGCCACCAATAGCAACTTTGCCTACCAAATAAAAAAATTAATAGCCCTGGCCTATGTACCAACAACTGATGTAGCCAACCATTATAACATACTTCTTGTAAGCCCTTTCTATCAAGCAAACAAAACTAAACTAATTCCCTTCCTAGAATACTTTGAAGACACTTGGGTGGAAAGGCTACATAGGTCAAGGCACATAGACAACCAAAGTTCCAAATACCCTGATGGAACATCTACAATAGCACTCTAACTTAAAAAGCTAAAACTAGCAATGCAGTTAAAGGATGGCATAATGCCTTCCAAGCCACAATAGGAAGAGGACAACCAACCCTACACAAACTTATAGAAGCTCTCAAAAAAGAACAGAGCTATCAAGAGCTAAGGCTAGAGCAATCCCCAACTATAATCTTCCCTAAATACAGAAAACAAACAAAAACAATGTATGTATATCTCCAACACAAAACTCGACTATTTCCAAACACCAAAGGGTTAGAATACCTAGACATGATTGCTAAATATATACTTTAAACAAAAACCAATGCTAAACATCATGAGCATTTTAAAATCACAAAACATTTAAACAACATAATTGTACTCTTTTTTTAAATTAATAATTATAATTATGTCAAAAACATTTCCCACCCATAATAATAAAAAAATAACTGACAGATATGTTGCAGTAGATGATCCTCAAAAACAAAATCATCCATAGAAGATAAATCGAAAGACAAACCCATTCGAAAAGAAAGCCCCCCCAAAAATGCAAAGAAACAACTGTAGAAACAAGGCTCCAACGCAATCCTCTCAATAATAAAACCGACAAAAACCCGAAAATTAGTTTTAAAAAAATGCAAAAATTTAACTGTTGAAAAAAGGCTCCAACAACACAATCCTCTCAATAACGAAACCCTCAAAAACCCAAAAAGTAGTTTAAAAACAATGCTTCAACAAACAAGAAAAATTAAGGGAGATGTAAAGTAACTTGTTTTAAAAATACAACATACTTTTTTTTTTTAAATAAACACGTCATTAGCACCATCCGTTTACAAAACGGAAAACATCCCACAATAACATGTACAAGCCCACACACATTAATATTAACATTTAGGGGCAGATTCCGATTCCGGCCGCAAAACGAACTGACCGGCACGGACCCGAAATGAACACCGACTGACACGGACCAGCGCCATACGACCTGTGCAGTACGATGCAACGCGTGTGAATTACAACCGACACGTACGGAATACAAGCCGTCCGACCGAGCCGTAGGGAAAATAGTGATCCGGCCAGAAAACCGATGCGAATATCACTGACCGACGCGAACCCGGAATGAACCTGACCAACCCGTACCCGAGATGTACGATTTGCGCAGTACGATGTAATGCGTGCAAAACCAGACCGACTCGCACGGAGAACAAGCCGCACCACCGACACGCACAGACAACCCGGCACACAAGCAATAGAGACCGCCGCGAACGATGCGTACTAAGCAGAGAAGACAGGCAGCATGAACGAGACGGAGAAGCCCACACAAGACAACAGCAGCGTCAGTTTCCGTCACATGAACGTCTCCTTCATGCCTACAAAACACAAAGGAAAAAAGACAAAAAAAGGACCAAACAAGCAATGACAAAGCCAATAAATACCAAAAAAAAACATGGGACAAAGACACACCCACCACTCCAACTATATAAAGGACTACAATCACTACCATAATTCCTTGCAAACAGGAGACACAGCAAGCAGCAAACACCAGTACACAGCAACCACAGACACACTCACAACTCACCCATCACACAACTCACACACCATCAGCACCTCATACAAAAGCACACACACATACACCCAGCAAAACCAACACCAAACCACCATCACTTGCACCCTCACACACACATCCCTCACCACCACCACCCATCACCATGCCTCCAAAGAAGAATCCAAAGTTCACAGATAATGAGTTAGAAGTGCTGGTAGACGAGATCATCAAGTTAGAGCCACATTTGTTTGGTACATTGGTCCAAAGGACCCCATCTCACAGAAAACCAAGATGTGGGCGAGGATTGTGGACATGGTGAACGCCCAAGCACCAGCAAGGTGCACAAAGGACGACATCCAGAAAAGGTGGTATGACGTGCGCAGGAGGGTCAAGAAACTCATTGAAAAAGATCACGCCCTGTATCAGTGCACCGGCGGTGGCCCTCCTGCCAAACCAGTCTACTACAGGGCATGGGAGGAGAAGGTGCGGGACATCCTACCACCAGAGAGCGTCTATGGCCTATCAGACATCCCAGAGCCTGGTGAGTACACAAACAACATACCCAAGATTGTGTAGCAAGGGGGCAGTGAAACCATGCACCACAAGCAAAGCTACACTAACCAATAGATAATCAGCCCAAGATGTGTATGCCAGTCAGACAAACACAATACCTGCCATCTCATAGTGACTGGGAACTGTGTCATGACATGCACCAACCTACAAACAAATAGAGCAAGCCAGTGGCACTAAGCCAAATAGACCCTGCCAGACAGTTTGACACCACAAACACACCACCTCACAGTGCAGCTGACTGTCAGGAAGGAATAATGGGGATGCAGGTGAAGTGAGTGTAGCCAAAAGCATGATGGGGCCTGTAGTCACAGATAATGCTCCCCCTCCTGATTGGCCCATCAAGACCTCTCAGAAACATGCCCACACCACAGGGAGGGGAAAATGACTGACAAGATGGCTGACAGTGGCTCCTGGCAAATCGGAAGCAGGACACCACTGACTGACATCCTGAAAGACAACTTGCACGCCCTACAATGGAAGCACGTTTCATGATGGGAAGGAGGGCTGACAGCCCTGACCATACTAATCAGCATGGGGAGACCCCCCTCAACACAAACTCCACTCAACTCACTGGGTACAATGCATTGACACACACCTCATTGAAATATCAGCAAAAGATACCCCGTACTGGGTGCTGCTGTGTGAAGCACAGGGGCTCACTTTGGACTTGTAGCCGAACAAACACCAGGACTTCACAGTCAGCCATCTTGCCATTGCTGTCACACCCCCTCACAGGGAAGCAGAGTCAAGAGGGAGGAGGTATGGGCATGCTGGGAAGGGGGGTGTAGCCAAGAGTATGATTGGACTTGCAGTCACAGACAACCTACACCCACCCATATGGCCCAGCAAGATGAAACGGAACCATACTTGCCTCACAGGGAGTGGGTAGGGACTGACAAGATGTCTGACACTGGGCTCTTTTGTGGGGAGCACAAGGACATGCTGGGAAAAGGCCAACAACAATATCAAACTCTGTCCGTGACAAGCTGGGAAAAAGCAGTGTACAGGCAGGCATCTGTTCGAACTGTAGAAAATGTCATGTTTGTGAACCAACGATGCATGTAGAAACATAAATCACATTGTGTGTCTCTTCCAAACACAGGTGGTGCTGGGCACCCATCACCAAATGATGAGGATACCCAGTCCCAGACTCTGGTGGACACTGAGCTCTCTGGTCTGACTCTCTCACTGTCCTCTTCGAATGACGACGACCAACCTGGCCCCTCCAGTGTGAGCCATCATGCAGCACCAGCAGCATCAACATCTGCCCCTCCTGTACCCACGCCTCCAGCATCTGGACACCGACAGGGCACCCCCGCCGACACGGACAGACCAAGGCCAATCAACACCCACAGCAGAGGGACACAGGACCCCCCGGAAGCTACAGCAAACACCACCAGCAACACCACCCAAGGGGTCCCAATATCACCTGTGCATCCCTCCGCTGGTCCTGCCCGTGTGGAGGGGGTGCTGGGAGGGGTGGGAGGCACAGGGCGCGCCTTGCAGAGGGGTCTGGACTGCATGATGACCCCCACCTGGCACGCATCTTAGATCCGTACCAGGACAGCACCGGAGGATTTGGCCAGGTAGTGGGGTCCTCAAGGACATGCAACACAAGCAGGTCGCCCACGATGCCTGCATGGAGGCCAAGTGGGATGACATTACTGCGGTGCATCGGGACATACTACAATGCCTCCGACAGATCAACAACAACCTGTTCACACCCCCCTGTGTGCCCACAACATCTGTCGCAACACCATCTGCCAGCCCCACAGGGAGGGAGGAGGACTCTGGTGGAGAGTCCCCTGCACCGCAGAGGCCTGCACATGAGGATCCCCTCCCGGAAGAAGAAGGGTCGTCCGAAGAAGGACATGTGAGAGGCAGATGCCCCAGCACATCCCCCAGGGCCTCTAAACCTGTTCTGGACAATGTCCTTTGTGTGCAACCCGTTCACCTTGTCCAATCACACACAACTCGCCCACATGATATGGAGGGTTCATGTTGGGCCAATGTATCAGATGACTGTGGACTTTACTTTGGACATTTCATCTACCAGCACTTCCAACTCCAATGTGAACTTTGGATTCCCAAACCAATGTACAGCACCCACCATCCTGTGCACTTCCCTCACACATGTTTGTAAATAAACTCACCAGTACACCATACTTGCCTCTGTTGTGATTCCAACTTGTCATGTTCAGGGAGATGTCGATCTGCTACACAACACAGCGCATGCCAAATACTGCAATAATGTGACCAAAGTAAGGTGAGTCATGGGGATGTGACACATGTGAGGGAGACACACCACTATGGCAACACAAAACATACTCACCATGGCCATGTTACTCATCACACACAATTATGTTGACCTGAAACGCATTGGCATGCACAGACACAACACCAACCCCAGTCAGTAGTAACAAGTTCACAGGTGAGGTAAGCAGATGTCACTCAGATGTGGGAAGACAGACAACGCACATAACAAAGCGTAGCACAGGTTCATTACACATCAGCAACACGTTTATTCCACAATAGTTGCACGGTAATTCTACGTAAGTGGACACACGCTCTCAATGTGTTGGAGAATGGAAGTCCAGGGATGTGTGGTACATCAGTTGATGGGAATTGTCAACTTCCACACTGGTGTTTGCTTCTGGGTGTTGGGGGCCAGTGTTGATGACACAACAGGCAAAGTACCGTGGGAAGGACAGACAAGATACAGTCAAAAGCACAGAAGAACAGGAGCGAAGTGCAATACACATGCACAAAACATGTTGCAAGACACCTACACCAACACTAGTTAGCAGTACTTCCCTATTGTGGAGTACACACCACCTGAATGGACACATCACAGCACGCATTCAGTCAAGTGGCACACAGACACACTCAGACAGCAACAGAGCTGGCACAACACATTCCAGGCTACCTTCATACATTCACATAACAACCCTGGAAACTCACATTCAGGTGAAGAAGTTGTTGGATGAGCTGTGAGCGGATGTCACCATCATCTTCATCATCACTGGCATCTTGGCCCAGGTCGGGATTGTCCACAGGTGCCGGACGTTGGTCATCGTCATCCTGGATGAGAGGCACCTCGTCCGCGCCGCCATGTTGTGTAGCATGCAGCAGACAAGGATTATTTTGCACACCTTTGCAGGCTCATATGGGAGGGCCCCTCCGGTCTTGTCCAGGCAGCGAAAGCGGCTTTTCAGGAGGCCGAATGTCCGCTCAATCACCCTCCTGCTCCGACCATGTGCCTCATTGTAGGGCAACTCGGCTGGTGTGACAGGGTTCATGAGGGGTGTCAGCAACCACGGCATGTTGGGGTATCCGGAGTCACCTACACACACAAAAATGAACAAGTAGCTGAGTTTTGTAGGAGTGCAGAATACAACATTGACAAACACACACAATGAGAAACAGTCAGTACACACCGACAAGCCAGGCATGCTGAGCTGGCATCTGTGACAATGCGACTACTCCTCATAATTTAGGCATCATGCGCAGAACCAGGGAACCGTGCACACACATGTGTTTTCGACATGTCAGCAAGACAGACTACCAGAACATTGATCGAATGGTAGTGCTTCCTGTTCCGGTATGCCTGCTCATGTGCCTGTGGTGGTATCAGGGCAACATGTGTCCCACCAATAGATCCGATGACGTTCGGCATCCTCCCAAGTGTATAAAAGGCATCCTTTATTTCAGGGAGTTCAGCTGGGCTCGGGAACTTGATATACATGTCGAGGGATTGCAACATCCCCTCCAAGACATCGTGTAGCACACGACTAAACATCGTTTGCGACATCCTACCAGCAGTAGCCACAGTGTACTGGAAGGTACCAGTAGCAAAGAAGTGCAGGGCTGCCATCACCTTCACCTCTGGGGTTAGTGCTGTAGGGTATGTCCGGCCAGGTAGCAGATGTGGCGCCAACTGCTCCGCCAACTCCGCAATCAGTGGCCTGGTGAAGCGGTACTGTCTGATGCAGTCGCGTTCCTGCATGGTTGCAAGGTCTGGGAACGGCCGATGGACAGCTGGTGCCCTGCAGTACAGAGATGCACAAAGGAAGATTGTCAGTACATCCACCCATGTGGCCATGACCACGATCAATATCACATGCTAGGTCATGACATTACACAATATACTGAGGTGTGTGCTGTTGGTCATGGACACATATGTCACCTACAAAGCCACCACCTCACATCTCAATTCCACATGTCCACATGAGTCCCATGTAGTGCAATGGCCAATCATCTGGCTGTGTCACCCAACCCATGTGCTGCTGCAACGTTCCAAACACACACCACAGTGACAATTGAGGCCTCAGGTCTCCCAGGCATCACAGATCTTGGCCATGCAGAAACCCAGGCTCCCAGTATTGCCACATCAACACAGCAATGGACATGGCGTAGCACGTACACACCACAAGGCAAGGGTAAGTCCCACAGGTAGTGGCCACTGTTGTTCCTGCCACCCCTACATGTACGTCTCTTAGACACACACCCCATCAAGGTTGATGCATATCCGTGTGAGGGGCGAGCCATCGGAAGGACGGTGTCCTCACTTTCGCTTTCGCTTTCCTGATTTCATCGCGCCCTGGCCTGGGAGTGAGCCGCGCCGTTCACTTGTTCCATTGTCCTCTCTGGATGGGCAAGGGGACTGTTTTCGGCAGCAGATCACGATGTCAGCCAAATCGGAAGCCGAAAAACAGAAGCCCAAGAACACCAGGCGGGGAGGATACACCCAAACCAACAACATGGATCGTTATGCCCAGCAGAAGGAGTCACCGGGCGGATCGGGTCGGCCACTGGAAGCCCTGAAAGATGGTTTGCCCCCCGCTACGGAACCAACCCTGCAGGATGTCATGGGGGCCATCGAGGGGATGCAGGCCTCTATCGGGCGGCAATTCGAGACCCTGGCACATAAAGTGGACACAATCTCGATCGACGTCAACTTGATTCAGGCAGATCTGGGGAAAACCAATGAACGGGTTCAATCCTTGGACCTTAAAACCTCTGGCCTCCTTGGTGATGTCTCTGACCTGCAGCTGGAAGTCCGAAATTTGAGGTCCGCAAGCGACCTCTTTGCCCGACGGCTGGAGGACTTTGAAGGCCGGGCACGGCGCAATAACGTGCGCATTATTGGGGTCCCGGAAAACTCGGAGGAACAGTCGGTGGACCTGTTCGTGGAGGACTTGGTGGTAAACCATCTGGTGCCCAAAGGCCTCAGTAAGTTCTTTACTGTTGAACGGGCCCACAGAGTCCCTGGTGGGAGGCCCAAGGTGGGGGCCCCACCGAGACCGTTTGTCGGCAGGATCTTTAATTTCAGGGACCGCGACGCCATTCTACAAGCATCACGAGTGTCCGGCCCGATGAATTTCCAGAACACCACAGTGAGTTTTTATCCTGACTTTACCCAGGCGGTGCAGAAGCAAAGGCAGAGCTTCCTGGCGGTTAAGAGAAGGCTCAGAGGGATGGAACTGAAATACGCCATGCTCTTCCCGGCCAGATTGCGTGTGGTGTATGAAGAGCGGACTTTCTTTTTTGAATCACCGGACATGGTCGGAGACTGGCTGGATACATTGCCCCAACGATGGGATGGCCGGGAGCATGCTGGTGGAGCAGAAGGTGGCGGTGATGACCAAAAGTGAGGACTCTGGTGCTAGATCATTTTGACTTTGCCCAGGACAGTGAATCACAGTTTTCGGTCTCTCCGGGAGGGTAGTAACCCGGGGGGCGGCGGGGGTATGAAGGGAGCTTTTTCCTCCTCTGGGGTTCTTTTTGTAGACTAGTTTTAGAATAGGGCGACAGGCACACTGCAAGTTGGGGGGGCTTTTCAAGCTTACGCAGGGGTGCAGGGTGGGGGGTGGAATGGGGTTGTTGAGGTGGTTGTTGTTGGTTTTTGTTTTGCAAGGCGTAGTGAAGCAAGCTTCTGTAGCTCGAGTGCGGTTCTTCGGGGGGGTGGTGGTCTCCTTACATTTCGGGATGGGGGGTAGGGGCTTAAAGATACTCAGTTGGAATGTTAACGGCTTAGGGGATCGTATTAAGCGAGGGATCGTCCTGCAATTTCTGAAGCGATGCTCCCCTGATATAGTTTTATTGCAAGAGACGCACTTGATAGGTAACATGTGCTACGCACTCAACAGGAAGGGCTACAGATTTGTTGCGCACTCATGGTTCTCCTCGGGCTCCAGAGGGGTTGGAATACTTGTTAGGGCCTCACTGCCGTTTGAGGTTGACTCCACTACTGTTGATGAAAGGGGGCGATTTGCGGCTGTGGCGGGGAGGTGGGAGGGCAGGACGCTGGTCCTGGTTTCTGTTTATGTCCCTCCTGCGCTGCAGCCCTCCACATTTGAGGACCTGGGGAGGGCTCTGCTGGATCTCCCAGAAGGGATGTTGGTGGTGGGTGGCGATTTTAATGCGGTTGGTTCTGGATTGCTTGATAGACACCCACCAAGAAGCTCTGGGGGGGCGCAGAAATGGCTTACAGATTTCGTGGATACCCTTGGTCTGGTTGACTGTTGGAGACTGCTGCATCCCACTCAGCGGCAGTACACCTTCCACTCAGGGGCGCATGGCAGCCTCTCTAGAATTGATTATGTACTTACTTTGGCTGTACACGCCTCCTTTGTGTCTGAGGCTAGGCACATGGCTAGGGGTATTTCTGACCATTCGCCGGTGTGGATCTGTATGGATGTTGGTCGAGAGGTGGTGGGCAGGGTGGCTCCGATTAACCCCTGGTATCTCCGTGACCCTAGGACCCGTAGCGCTGTGCTGAAGGCGGTCGATCTCTACTTCCAGGAAAACCTAGGCTCGGTCACGTCTGCGGTATCTTTGTGGGAAGCGTTTAAAACTGTGCTGAGAGGAGAGGCCCTTTCCTTGATAGCGGCAGCCAAACGTCGAAGGGCTGCGGAGGTCGCACAGATTGAGGCGGAGATAGCGGCTCTAGAGTTGGTCTTGGAGGAGGAGGTTACGGCAGCAACGCTGCATAAATTGAGCCTTAAGCAGTCGGAGTATAAGGCCCTGGTGACGAACGCGGCCAAAGCCCTGAGTAGGGAGCAGCAGGGGCGACTGTACGATGTTGGGGACAAGGCCGGGAAATTAATAGCGTGGCTGGATAAAAAAGAGCGGGTTAATCGTGTGGTGCCAGAACTTGTTACAGAGGGTGGCGTTAGTGTCACTGAGCCGGATGGCATAGTCCAGTGCTTTGCAGATTACTTCTGCGCGGTCTACACCTCGGTGTCGGACAGGCCGGTGGAGGACTCGTGTGAACTTCTGCGTGATCTGGCTCTGCCTTGCCTCTCTGACATAGACAGGGAAGATCTAGATGGTGACATCACAGCGGACGAAGTCGCGGGTGCTATTCGTTCACTGCGCCCGGGCAAGGCCTCGGGCCCGAATGGTCTGCCAATTGAGTTTTATAAACTCCGGCCGGACAAGATTGCTCCACATCTGCGAGCTATGTTTGTAGAGGCACGGGAGATGGGATGCCTTGCATTCGACCAACGCCTGGCGACAATTGTGGTCATACACAAAGATGGCAAGCCCAGGAATAAATGCAGCTCCTATAGGCCGATTTCGCTACTTAATGCCGAGCCGAAAATCCTCGCTAAAATACTGGCCAACCGCTTGATTAGGGTGATCGGGGATCTGATCCACCCGGACCAATCCGGTTTCATCCCGCACCGTAACACTGCGTTGAACCTTAGGCGCATCCACGGCGTGCTCGCAAGGACGGGGGCGCTGCAGGAGTCGACCATTGTGGCTGCACTTGACGCCACGATGGCTTTTGTCACGGTAGAGTGGGCATATCTGTGGGCTGCACTTGCAAAATTCGGCTTTGGGCCTGGCTTTGTTGGCTGGGTGAGACTACTATATGAAGGACCCTTGGCTAAAGTCGCGGTCAATGGTAGGGCGTCCTGCCCGTTCGAGCTGGGGAGGGGCACCAGGCAGGGTTGTCCCCTGTCGCCGTTGTTGTTTGCTCTTGCTCTTGAACCGCTGGCGGCATGGATACGATGGCACCCGGACATAAGGGGGATCCGATGGTCACCAGATCATGAGGACCGCATTTCTCTTTATGCCGACGACATTTTGCTATACCTCACTTCACCCAGGAAGTCTCTCATAGTTGTCTGTGACATTTTGACTTCTTTTGGTAGGAACTCGGGTCTCACCATTAACTGGGGTAAGTCGTATCTGTATGCCCTGAGTGGAGACGTCCCTGTTCTCCCGCAGAATTGCTCGATCCAGATCACCCGGGATGGCTTTTTGTATCTAGGGATCTATATCTCCACCGATCCAATTGTTCGGTATGAGAGAAACCTGCTCCCTCCATTGACGCACCTGCGGCGGGATGTGGCGGGCTGGCGGCGGTTGCCGCTTTCCCTCCTAGGCCGGGCCGCGCTGTTCAAAATGATGTCTCTTCCCCGCTTTCTCTATGCCCTGCAGAATACCCTGGAGCTGGTCCCGGCCAGCTATTTTCGGGAGGTCGAGAGCCTCCAGCGCTCGCTGCTGTGGGACGGCCGACCGCGTATAGCTATTGCAAAGCTGACCCTTCCGTGGTACGATGGGGGTATCGCGCTTCCTGACATTAGAAGATACTATTGGGCCACCCAGTTGAGTGCGATCAACCAAGGCGTCAATGGACCGGCGCTGAGCCCCGGCTTCGCTATGGATCGGTGGTTGCTGCGCGGGGGTAATTACTTTAGAGCACTCTACTCCAGGTCAATGGATGGGTCCCTCACGGGGCCGACCAAGACGGCGGTGCACGTGTGGAAGGCTGTTACGAACTCGTTGGGTTGGAAGGATAGGCTTACCCGCGCTACTCCGCTGTTTGACTCAGATGTGTTGGGGAAGCTTTGGCACACGAAGGGGTTCGAGAAATGGGACCTGATTGGGATATCCAGAGTGGGGGACCTGCTGGTTAAGGGACGAGTGAAATCGTTTGATGAGTTACGGACGGAGTGCGCTCTGGAGGGTACGGAATATTTCCGGTATGCACAGGTGCGCCACGCTCTGCGGTCCGTCCTCGTCGAGGGGGAGACTGTGCCTGAGTCCTCTCCCTTGGAGGATCGGATCCTAGATGGCCATATGCCGGAGAGTACGATCTCCTTAATCTACAAAAGCTTGTTAACGTCCGGACTGACCTCCTCCTCGGGGTGCGTGATCAGTGGACTGGGGACGGCCTTGAACTGGACGATGAGGACTGGCAGTATGCCATCTCCTCTCCTAAGGAGGTCGCGATCCCGGCACGGCTAAGGCTAGTACAGCTTAAGATACTTCATAGAGTCTATGTCACGGGGCCCCGATTGATTCATATGGGTTTCTCCGAGGATGGCTTATGTAAGAGGGGCTGTGGGATGGTGGGCACCTTCCTACATATCATATGGGAATGTGGTGTGATCGCGGAGTTCTGGAAGCGAATTCATGTTGTGATGCAGGAGGTCACAGGCATTGCACTGCTGCCAGAGGCACGGCGCTGTCTTTTGAATGTCTGGGGTCCTACTGACTATGATGCGGCGCAGACTCAATGGGTGACCCTAGGAAATATGGTGGCGAAGCGTGATATTGCGCGACTGTGGGGTTCTCAGAGGCCTCCCGCCATGGAAGCATGGATGGAAAATATGGACTGGAGCATGTTTAGGGAGAAGACGGTGTATAGTGCCCGGGGGCGGCCTAAGAAATGGCATAAGATATGGGGGCGATGGAACCAGTATAGGGGTGATATATGTCTGCCCCCGGCCACTGAACCGTTAGAGGAGCAACTTTCCCCCTAGCTTCACTTCCAACTTGGTATTTTTATGAGGATAATATGCTAGATTGTTAGCGCCTCTGCTTCTCCCTCATCCACCCGACCGGTGGCTTTGTTCTGTCTTTGGGAATGGGGCCGCGCCCCCATCGGGAACTGGCACGAGTTTATTGTGTATAATGCCTTGCTTGTGTTATTTATTTTAGGTTGTTCTAAAAAAGGAACCTTTGTTTTTTCCTGTACCAGAGCTGTGGACACTTCCATGTGTTGTACTTAATTGGCTGCCGAACCTCCGGGATGTCGGCTAAATAGCTGTGTTCCAGACTTACATAAATAAAGGTTTTTAAAAAAAAAAAAAAAAAAAAAGTTGATGCATATGCAACATGGATGTGGAGACTGTCACCCATTGGGAACATTTGATCAGACACATCTGAGACACAACATGCACACAGACTGTGTAAGCAGATCAGTATTGTGGCTACAGGTCTCACTGCGACGTACATGCCATCACCCCCAGGACTCAGGGTGTATGTGACCTGTCCTCAACATATCCAACCTGACACTGTGTCCGTGACTCATGCCTATTATTGTCCAACTGCACATCACAGTGGTAATGTGCACAACACACAAAGGATTCTGCCCCCATGTACACGTGCACAGCCTGGGAGTGGCTGCACAAAGTGCCAGCCAAAAAAACAGATGTGGCTACCCCAAACACCCAGGGAATGCATCCTTACATGCCATGGGACACTGTGTGGCCAATGCTGTAGAGTGGTAGGTGTGCACAGGTGTCCCTGGCCAGTATATGTGTGTTGCATCCGTATAATAGTCACACTAATGAGGTCCGACGCGGGTGACAATGCGTACGCATTGCACGGGTCATGTCCGAGCCGTGCGTACGTTCTGTCATTGAATGCAATGAGATCCAACGTGGGTGACTATCATGCATTTGCGTCGCACAGGCATGGTCCGAGACAGGCGTACGCCTTGGCCATTGAATCGTATGGAGACGGGTGCATGTGTATATTCAAAATAGCTGTTGTACAGTCAGTTGAACGAGCCGGCGCACCCATTGGCTCAGGACTGTCATGGAGACGGATGCGGATTCAAAACTTGTACGAGTTGTGCACTGGAAATTCAGTTGGATGCCTACAACAATGTTGCAATTTCAAGTGTTCCATGAAGGTGAAGATTTGAACGATGCGGAAGGTGTGTACGAGTTGTACTTTTAAATGGATTGGCCGGATTCATAGAATGCAACTGTGTTGGACCTATCACTTGGGACACATGGCACAGAGTCTGCCTCTGCAGCACAGATATAAGGCTAGCTGGCCCCCAGGGAGCTCACTTGCCTGCACTACATGCTACTGGACCACATCCCTGCTACCACTGCTGCTGTCTCTGCATCCTCTGGCTCCTGCTATGGCACGTACTCTGGAGAGGGCCCCAGCCTTCACTGAGGAGGAGAACCAGGCCCTGCTGTATGTGCTCTTTCCAGAGTACAGCAAGCTCTATGGGAAACCAGGGGAGCAGGTGAGTGTGCAGTCCACTGCCTTCCTAATTATGCATGTTGTCTGACTAGCAGTACTAGCAGTGTGTACACCAGTGGCAAGCATTCTCACTGACTACTTTCATCCCCCAAAGTGTGTAGGTACATGTAATGAATAGTTTTCCTGCTGCTAAAGTGCATTATTGCAAGCTTAAACTATCCAGGCATTGTTAACATGTCAGACATGCAGGTGATTTTCCCTTCCCCATGGTTGCACTAACTATGTAATTCATTTCCCTTTGTGATGGTGACATGTACATCCCAATGTGTGCTGCACAAATCTGGGGCATGTGTGTTAATGTACTTTTCACTTTGTCCTCCTCACAGGTTGATGCCCACCAGAAGCAGGAGATCTGGCTGACCATCACCCAGGCTGTTCGTTCTGTGGGGGTCTACAAGCGCCAGATCCGCAACTGCCAGAAGAGGTGGCAGGACCTTCGGGGCTGGACCCAGAGGATAGCTAGAGTCCAGTTGAAGCTGTCACCTCCACGCAGGAGGGGCGGACACCGGACCCTGACTCCCCACATGCTCCGGATCCTGGCGGTGGTCATCCCAGACCTGAATAGGCAGCTGAAGGCCAGACAGCAGCAGGAAGGGGGTGAGTCCATGTCTGATCTGTGTACTATGTCTGACATGCTAATAGCAGTCTTTTGTCCTGGTCACACTTCCACATTACGTAGGTCTTGTAGTCCAAATCTCAGGTCCCTCAATTGTGTGATGCACCCTCCTCATCTGTTCCACAGGTGTGGCCCCTCCAGTCTGTTGCTTGTATCACTAGGGCACTGTGTCCCTGCAGTCAGCTATGCTTCAGCTACCAGTCAGCATCAGTTCCCGTGACTCTGTTGTGTGTTTCATGGGTGGGTAAATTGTTTACACAATGCCTGAGATCTGACATGTGATCTGTGTGTGCCCTTGAGATGTGTACCAATTGCTGGTCTGACTCACAACATGTGTCTGGGGTATTCCAAACAAACCCACGCAGCAGGGGACTCCAATTTTTGAGCCTCAGGAGTATGTATATCAAGTATGTCACACTTGCTTAGCCACCTGACTACTGTCCAGGGCCAAACACTGTTTCACGTAGACCTGGCCAGTCATGCCTCCTCAAGGGCATTTAGAAACACTCTGTAATCCCACTCCTGTGTATGAAATTGCAGGTTGTGCTTAGTGACATGTGCCCTCAGGTGTCTGCCTCTGTGTCATTAGGGTATGGCTTGTTGTTATGTACAACTGGGGTGTCCATGATTCAGAGGGTCAGCATGACATCTGCGATGTGACTGTGAGAGACAAGACCTGTGTGACATATAGGTGTGTGATCATCTGACAGCGCACAATGGTGTATGCAACTGTGTCCTTCATGCAGCTGGGTTACATGCATGGCAGACTGTGATGTGTTAATGTACAGGGATTTGTGTTATCAGAGACTCATATGTATGATTTGCATGATGTGGGGTCTTCTGGGTCCTGGATATGTTGTTTGCATGTGATGGGCAACTGCGCCAGTCATCTGCAGAGTTAGCTTTACCCCTGAGCTAGGATTGTGAGTCAGTGCATATTGTTATTGTCTGGATGCCCTGCCCCTGTGACAGGAGACAGTGTTGACTGACTTTAAGGGCATCCCAGTGCCATGGCATTTAACTTGCAATGTGTGAGCCTCCATTGATTTCAAGTGTGCACCATGCACCCCATTGTGGCATTGGCCATCAGGACATGGGTACATCATAGTGCGTGTTGCTGGCATGCATCCCAAGCATGTGAAATGAGTCTCTGCCCATCCCTTCATCCGTACACCTGTACTGAGTCAGTAGCAAGAGATATGCTGAGTGTATAGTGACATACTCCTACATGTTCACTTGCATGTACAACTAATGTGTGGGTGGTGCATGTTGTCACATTGGGGTGTTAGCATTCAACATGCAACAGACATATGTATGAAAGTCAAGGAGGGATATGTGTGCCATGGTTGATGTTGAGAATGACAATTGTCTTATCCTAAACAGTTTGAGCTGTGTTCAGCTGATGATGTCAGGGCTTGCCCTGTGATGTGATGTACTCACTTTGGTGTTTGCAGTCGGTGTAGGTGACTGATGTTGTTCTCTTACTTCCTATTCCTATCCAGATACATCCACGGCCACAGGAGGGGACAGCTCCACGGACCAGGAGGAGCCACAGAGCCTTACAGGGACAGAAGGAGAGGAGTCGGGTGGACCCAGTGGCACGGAGGGCGAGTGGAGCCACACAAAGGAGGCGTCAGCACCATCCCCCCCAGCTGAGGGCCACAGCAACTCTGAGGATGACTCCCTTGTGGAGGCGGGTGTCAGCAGCCACCAAACCCCAGCTAGTGAGGCTGTCCCCGCCACCGCCACCACCACCACCCACCCATCGGCTCCCATCCCAGAGGTGCCTGTGGGCTCACATGTTCGTGAGCATGTCTCCTCTGTGCCAGGCACCGCACCCCCTGCCCATGTGTCCCCTGCTGCCCTGAGTGAGGAGTCTGTGGACTTACTTTGACAGATCCATGTAGGGCAGACGTCGATGCTGAAGGTCCTCCATGCACACACAGGTCTGTTGACACAACTGGTGTCATTCATGGAGGGCATTTCCTCGGGCATGTCTGCCCTACAGAAGACCAATCAGTCCGTGGCCTCCTCCCTGACGGCAGCAATGTCCCTCCTCCAACAGTCCCGCACCCCACCTACCCCTGCACCACCCATGATTCCTAGCACCCTACATGTCCCAAGCACAGAACCCCCAAACCAAGGTCTAGACGTGCACACAAGCAAGCGCAGGGGACTGATTCCACACTCACAGGGGCTGGTTTACAGACACACACACAGTCATCCACAACCACTCCGCAGTCCTCTGAGACCTCTCTCTCCCAGCCCCCTTCCCTTGCCTCACCTGCAAACCCATCCCCCAGAAGCTCTTCCTCTGTGACCTTGGCCTCTTCCCCACCGACCCTGCAGATCCTGATTACAAGGGGAAGAGGAAGTCCCCACACACAGAGGGGAATGCCCCTCACACCCGGACACCCTCCCCCAGGTACAATCAGACAGAGACCCCCACCCGCAAGTCCCCCAAGCGCCAGAAGAGCAAGACCCTCCCACCACAGCGCAGCTCCAAGGCAAAGTCTCCATCCTCCATCCCCCAGGCCACCACTCCAGAGATTCCCCTGCCACTCCCTGCCCCAGGTTCCCCCACCCACAGATACACCATCCCCAAAATGCTAAGGCCATCCCTCCTAGCACTTGCTCCTCCACACCTGGTCAGACAGTTGGTGCCACTGATGTGGGGACTGTGTCCCCCCCTGCCCTGCCGACCTCACCTGTCCCCCATTCCGCTCACATGGATGTAGGCACTGCTTTGGATCCACAACCACCCCGTCTGATTGGGCACTGCAGTGGTGAGCCAATCCACTCCATCTGACCTGCCCACTGGAGTTGTGCTTGCACCCCCATCATCTGACTTGTGCCCCACAGTTGTGACAGCGCCCACAACTTCAGTCAGCTCCACTGCAGTTGCAAGTGTCTCGCCTGCATCCCCCACCTCGTCACTGCCTCCTTCTGCTGCGCCCTGATCCTGTCCCTGCAGTGCCTGGCCTGCCCCCATGTATGCCCCTCCGAGGGGATGACCCCGGTCCTTAGCAGTGCAGGCAAGCAAGGTGTGACAGTTGTCACTCTAATTCACTCGTTGGCATTTGGACATGGACTGGCCATTGGCCTTTTGTTTGCACAGACGTTTAACTTTTGAAATGCTGAATAAAGCTTTTTTCTTTCTCCCTGTGAACTTGATTTAGCTGTACATCATGTTGATGATGTTTAACATGCCCTTGCACCTGTGATGCTTTGTTTACAATGTTGAATTCTGATGTGTTGCTGTGAGGTACTCCCTGTGGTTCATGAGATATGTATCCTATTCTGGTGGGTATCCATGTCATACTTTGCAGCTACCTGGGTGTGTCAGGATCAACTATTTGTGGACATATCTCTGTGAGCATTTCATTTGCATGGTCACATCTCTGGCTTGCACCCCTGCACATATGATGTGCTTCCCATTGTCCAATTTGTCACTTCCACATACTTTGTGCTCATCAACACTGGACCTACAGGTGTGGGCATCATTGTAATAGGAGCAACTGGGTCCTCTATGCAACTTGCGAGACATATGTTTTGGGTATGTGCAGATGACTTTGGGGAGACTCACATACCCAGGCTGTTGTGACCAGAGCCTTCATTGTGTGGTAATTGATGGCTGACTGACCAAGTGTTCTGCAGGCATGAGTGGGACTTGCGGTGAATATTTTTGGCACAGCTGGGCTTCCACAGGAGTTGTGTCCCCTCAAGTAAGTGTGTTGTCCAGTGACATGGCCTGGGCCCATGGCGTGTGTTGTAGGAGCATTTGTGTGTGTCCACATCCCTGTTCATGTACAGACAGTATTCCCTTGATATGTTCCTGTTGTTGATGCTTGCTGAGTCGTACTGGGTTCATCCCACTACTTTTCCAATGAGCTACCAGATGTGTGGGTGCATGACACACTACTGTTAATTGGTGTATTATCATTGGGATTTGTCAGTTCAGAGTGGTGATGATGTTGTCAGACACAGATGGGACACAGTCAGGGTTCCTCAAGACACCTGTGTATTTGCTAAATCATGTAGTTGTCCCTAGGTGGTAGTTTTCAGTGATAGAGACATTTGTATGTGTGTGTGACTGCTCCCACTTGTCAGGTTCATGGCTGCGTGGCTGGCAGGTGTCAGCATGTGTGCCTTGTGGTTCTCCTTGGCATCTGCATTGTCCTGGGACTGTCGAAGGGATTCTGAAGGTTACGTGAGCTTTGAGGTCATGGCCATGTACCACATACTGTGCAGTATGTCTGTCATTCCCCAGGTTTGTAAACTGTCCTTGTGTGATGTGTCTGTGCACCTTAGTTCCTCCCAACATTCCTGTGTTTGTCATGGGTGCATGTGCAATGTTACCTGTCCATGTGGGCTTCACAGATACACATTGTTGCAGTTCAGGGTGTGTGGTGTTGAGGGTGGACTGATGTAAATGTTTGCATGGATGGACCCCTAGCTCCCGTTTGTCCATGGGTGAGGGGCCATGCTGAGTGATTTGTGTTCGTGTATGTGTGATGTACGTTTGTGGCACAGGACACATGTCTGGGTTTCCCAGTTTGTACGGCATCTGCCTTTGTCATCACAGTGGAGGTGTCATGCATGCTTGTGTCACCCCAATGTCTGTTCCCTGGGGGTAGTGGTGTTGTGTGTCAGTCTCTTGCTGTGTTAGTTGGTGTTCATTCCAGCTTGTGTCACATGTGTCTGTTGTGCTCCCTCTCATCTCCCAATGCCTGATTGCCCACTGAGGGTGTCCCAATGATTGTTTACTTTTGTATGGCACTGTGTCCACATCTGTGTCACTGTGGTTCAGCCCCCTCATGTGTTGTGTAGTTGCCTGGGGATACTGTGACACACACACACACGTTGTGTCTGATGTGCAGTGTGAGTTTGCCTGTTTGTGTTTGTGCATCTGCACCAGTGCATTGGTATTGCTGTTGTGGGCCTTTGTCTGGATGCTGTTTCTCTGATTTTGCATGCTGTCCCTGTGAGTCATATCACATCATTGTGCACATTCATTCTGGTTGTTAGGTGCCATTGCTGGCATGGAATGGGAGTTTGGGAGCTGACACCTACAATCTACACATGTTGTTTTGATTGGTGTGTCTATTTTCGAGGTGTGTGCATGCTTGGTGATGGTCACTTCTGCTGTTGTGTCATTGTACACTGTATGCATTGTCAGCCCCCATGTGTGGTACTTGTCTGCACATGGCCGAGAGTGTGTTATGTTTTCATAGCACTGTTAGCCTCACCACATCTCTCTGTGTATGGGACACAACCACTAGTTTGCCCCAGAAGTGTTTGATGTGTTGGGAGCAGGGATCATTCATGCTGTTTGTTATTTGCAGCTTTGACCATGATGACACTTACCTTTTTGTCACTGTGATGAGGGGGGTTTAGTCCCCAGCTGCATTTGGGAAGCCCACACTTAACATCTGTTCTACACAGTGAGGGGGTGTTCTTTTTACATTGCCACAGTGATATGGTGATGCTTGCCTTGTGTATGTCACACTCATGTGTTGGTCACACATGTGCTGTTACTTACATTGTATGTTCGTAGCCATAATCACTGTTGTGGGCATTTATCACAGACTACACACTGTTGACATGATGTTAGGGGGGAAGTATTTTGCGGACATACCTGATGTTGGAGTATGCTGGATGTGTTGCGCATCACCCATCCTATGGCTGGGGCTGGTAGGGGTGATGGGCAACATAAGCCCTATGGGTGTGGGTGGCAGTAGTGAGGGGCAACATAAGCCCTATGGCTGGGGGTGGCAGTAGTGATGAGCAACATAAGCCCTATGGGTGGGGGTGGCAGGGGAGATGGGCAACATCAGCCCTATGGCTGGGGGTGGCAGGGGTGATGGACAAAATAAGCCCTATGGGTGTGGGTGGCAGTAGTGATGGGCAACATAAGCCCTATGGCTGGGGGTGGCAGTAGTGATGGGCAACATAGCCCTATGGCTGGGGGTGGCAGGGGTGATAGGCAACATCAGCCCTATGGCTGGGGGTGGCAGGGGTGATGGGAAACATCAGCCCTATGGGTGTGGGTGGCAGTAGTGATGGGCAAAATAAGCCTTATGGCTGGGGGTGGCAGTAGTGATGGGCAACATCAGCCCTATGGGTGTGGGTGGCAGTAGTGATGGTCAACATAAGCCCTATGGGTGTGGGTGGCAGTAGTGATGGGCATAATAATCCCTATGGCTGGGGTGGCAGTAGTGATGGGCACCATAAGCCCTATGGGTGGGGGTGGCAGGGGTGATGGTCAACATGTCCCCTGTGAGTGGGGGTGGCAGTAGTGATGGGCAACACAGTGCCTATGGCTGGGGGTGGCAATAGTCATGGGCAACATAAGCGCTATGGCTGGGGGTGGCAGGGGTGATGGGCAACATCAGCCCTATGGCTGAGGGTGGCAGTAGTGATGGGCAACATAAGCCCTATGGGTGGGGGTGGCAGGGTTGATGGGCAACAGGTTCCCTGTGAGTGGGGGTGGCAGAAGTGATGGGCAACATAGTCTGTATGGCTGGGGGTGGCAGGGGTGATGGGCAACAGGCCCCCTGTGAGTGGGGGTGGCAGTAGTGATGGGCAACATAGTCCCTACGGCTGGGGGTGGCAGTAGTGATGGGCAACATAGTCCCTATGGCTGGAGGTGGCAGTAGTTATGGGCAACATAAGCCCCATGGGTGGGTGTGGCAGGGGTGATGGGCAACAGGTCCCCTGTGAGTGGGGGTGGCAGTAGTGATGGGCAACATAGTCCCTATGGCTGGGGTTGGCAGTAGTGATGGGCAACATAAGCCCTAAGGGTGGGGGTGGCAGTAGCGATGGGCAACATAAGCCCTATGGCTGGGGGTGGCAGGGGTGATCGGCAACATAAGCCCTATGGCTGGGGGTGGCAGTAGTGATGAGCAACATAAGCCCTATGGGTGGGGGTGGCAGGGGTGATGGGCAACATCAGCCCTATGGCTGGGGGTGGCAGGGGTGATGGGCAACATAAGCCCTATGGGTGTGGGTGGCAGTAGTGATGGGCAACATAAGCCCTATGGCTGGGGGTGGCAGTAGTGATGGGCAACATAAGCCCTATGGCTGGGGGTGGCAGGGGTGATAGGCAACATCAGCCCTATGGCTGGGGGTGGCAGGGGTGATGGGAAACATCAGCCCTATGGGTGTGGGTGGCAGTAGTGATGGGCAAAATAAGCCCTATGGCTGGGGGTGGCAGTAGTGATGGGCAACATCAGCCCTATGGGTGTGGGTGGCAGTAGTGATGGTCAACATAAGCCCTATGGGTGTGGGTGGCAGTAGTGATGGGCATAATAATCCCTATGGCTGGGGTGGCAGTAGTGATGGGCACCATAAGCCCTATGGGTGGGGGTGGCAGGGGTGATGGGCAACATGTCCCCTGTGAGTGGGGGTGGCAGTAGTGATGGGCAACATAGTGCCTATGGCTGGGGGTGGCAGTAGTGATGGGCAACATAAGCGCTATGGCTGGGGGTGGCAGGGGTGATGGGCAACATCAGCCCTATGGCTGAGGGTGGCAGTAGTGATGGGCAACATAAGCCCTATGGGTGGGGGTGGCAGGGTTGATGGGCAACAGGTTCCCTGTGAGTGGGGGTGGCAGAAGTGATGGGCAACATAGTCTGTATGGCTGGGGGTGGCAGGGGTGATGGGCAACAGGCCCCCTGTGAGTGGGGGTGACAGTAGTGATGGGCAACATAGTCCCTACGGCTGGGGGTGGCAGTAGTGATGGGCAACATAGTCCCTATGGCTGGAGGTGGCAGTAGTTATGGGCAACATAAGCCCCATGGGTGGGTGTGGCAGGGGTGATGGGCAACAGGTCCCCTGTGAGTGGGGGTGGCAGTAGTGATGGGCAACATAGTCCCTATGGCTGGGGTTGGCAGTAGTGATGGGCAACATAAGCCCTAAGGGTGGGGGTGGCAGTAGCGATGGGCAACATAAGCCCTATGGCTGGGGGTGGCAGGGGTGATCGGCAACATAAGCCCTATGGGTGGGGGTGGCAGGGGTGCTGGGTAACATAAGCCCTATGGCTGGGGGTGGCAGTAGTGATGGGCAACACAAGCCCTATGGGTGGGGGTGGCAGGGGTGATGGGCAACAGGTCCCCTGTGAGTGGGGGTGGCAGTAGTGATGGGCAACATAGTCCCTATGGCTGGGGTGGCAGTAGTGGGCAACATAGTCCCTATGGCTGGGGGTGGCAGTAGTGATGGGCAACATAAGCCCTATGGCTGGGGGTGGCAGTAGTGATGGGCAACATAAGCCCTATGCCAGGGGGTGGCAGGGATGATGGGCAACATAAGCCCTATGGCTGGGGGTTGACAGTAGTGATGGGCAACATAAGCCGTATGGGTGGGGGTGGCAGGGGTGATGGGAAAAATCAGCCCTATGGGTTTGGGTGACAGTAGTGATGGGCAATATAAGTCCTATGGCTGGGGGTGGCAGGGGTGACGGGCAACATCAGCCCTATGGCTGGGGGTGGCAGTAGTGATGGCAACATCAGCCCTATGGGTGTGGGTGGCAGTAGTGATGGGCAATATAAGCCCTATGGCTGGGGGTGGCAATAGTGATGGGCAACATAAGCCCTATGGCTGGGGGTGGCAGGGGTGATGGGCAACATCAGCCCTATGGCTGTAGGTGGCAGTAGTGATGGGCAACATAAGCCCTATGGGTGGGGGTGGCAGAGGTGATGGGCAACATGTCATACATTCACCCCAGTACAGAGATCTGGGCCTAAATCCATCGTTTTTTTGCTCACCATGCCGTTCCAGTTTTGACCCAGCCATATGCAAATCAGTCTTGACCCTGTGCCTCATGGGAACAGTCCAGCCCGAACTGCCAAGCCAGGTTCTCCCTGGACAGGAAACAAGCATCCTAGGACCGGTTTCGGGGTTTCACCCCTCTTCAGCCAGGATAGCTTGATTCCAGTGGCATGGAGAGCAAGGGACCCACGTCTGGGCATACCCTTCCCACTCGGAGAGACAAATGCAAAAACATCAATTGATGGACAGAATGCAGAACAATGTCATACATTCATCCCAGTACAGAGATCTGGGCCTAAATCCATCGTTTTTTTGCTCACCATGCCATTCCAGTTTGAAACCAGCCATATGCAAATCAGTCTTGACCCTGTGCCTCATGGGAACAGTCCAGCCCGAACTGCCAAGCCAGGTCCTCCCTGGACAGGAAACAAGCATCCTAGAACCGGTTTCAGGGTTTCACCCTTCTTCAGCCAGGATAGCTTGAATCCAGTGGCATGGAGAGCAAGGGTGGGGGTGGCAGGGGTGATGGGCAACAGGTCCCTGTGAGTGGGGGTGGAATTAGTGATGGGCAACATAGTCCCTATGGCTGGGGGTGGCAGTGATGATGGGCAACATAGTCGATATGGCTGGGGGTGGCAGTAGTGATGGGCAACATAAGCCCTGTGGTGTGGCAGGAGTGATGGGCAACAGGCCCCCTATGTGTGGGGGTGGCAGTAGTGATGGGCAACATAGTCCCTATGGCTGGGGGTGGCAGTAGTGATGGGCAACATAAGCCCTATGGCTGGGGTTGGCAGTAGTGATGGGCAACATAAGCCTTATGGGTGGGGGTGGCAGTAGTGATGGGCAACATTAGCCCTATGGGTGGGGGTGGCAGGGGTGATGGGCAACATAAGCCCTATGGCTGGGGGTGTTAGTAATGATGGGCAACATAAGCCCTATGGGTGGGGGTGGCAGGGGTGATGGGCAACATCAGCCCTATGCGTGTGGGGGCAGTAGTGATGGGCAACATTGTCCCTATGGGTGGGGGTGGCAATAGTGATGGGCAACATAAGCCCTATGGCTGGGGGGCAGTAGTGATGGGCAACATAAGCCCTATGGCTGGGGGTGGCAGGGGTGATGGGCAACAGGTCCCCTGTGAGTGGGGGTGGCAGTAGTGATGGGCAACATAAGCCCTATGGGTGGGGGTGGCAGGGGTGATGGGCAACAGGTCCCCTGTGAGTGGGGGTGGCAGTAGTGATGGGCAACATAGTCCCTATGGCTGGGGGTGGCAGTAGTGATGGGCAACATAGACCCTATGGCTGGGGGTGGCAGTAGTGATGGGCAACATAAGACCTATAGCTGGGGGTGGCAGGGGTGATGGGCAACAGGTCCTCTGTGAGTGGGGGTGGCAGTAGTGATGGGCAACATAGTCCCTATGGCAGGGGGTGGCAGTAGTGATGGGCATCATAGTCCCTATGGGTGGGGGTGGCCGTAGTGATGGGCAACATAAGCCCTGTGGCTGGGGGTGGCAGGGGTGATGGACAACATAAGCCCTCTGGCTGGGGGTGGCAGGGGTGATGGGCAACATCAGCCCTATGGGTGTGGGTGACAGTAGTGATGGGCAACATAGTCCCTATGGCTGGGGGTGGCAGTAGTGATGGGCAACATAAGCCCTATGAGTGGGGGTGGCAAGGGTGATGGGCAACATCAGCCCTATGGGTGTGGGTGGCAGTAGTTATGGGCAAGAGAGTCCCTTTGGGTGGGGTTGACAGTAGTGATGGGCAACATAAGTCCTATGGCTGGGGGCGGCAGTAGTGATGGGCAACATTGTCCCTATGGGTGGGGTTGGCAGTAGTGATGGGCAACATGAGCCCTATGGGTGGGGGTGTTAGTGGTGCTGGCCATGCAACCCCTATGGTTGGCTGTTGTTAGTGGCCAGGATGTGGATCCCCTGTGTGTGTGTGCCATTTTGCGGGTACGTGTCGTTTGTTTATGTGGTAGGTGTCTGACTTACCTTCGGCGTCGGTTCCTGATCTGGTCAAAGATGTAGAGTACTGGTATGACCTGCGCGATCGGATTCATGATGTGTTTGTGTCGTACACGCTGCTTGTTGCTCCGTCTCGTACCCACTGCAAGCTGTTCCGTCTCGTAGCCGTGTATTGAGTTGTGGCGCGAATCGTAGCTGATATGCTTGTTTTCCGGATTCTGTGATGTGCCGTACGTCGCGACCCGTCTGGCACGTAGGATGTACGCATCGTACTTGTCATGCCGGAAACTGCTATGGATACTGCTTCCGGGCGACTCGGTTCATCATTAGGAGTTACGGCTCGGACGGAGAATGGAGCTTGAATCACAGCCTACGTGTCGGTCGTGTTTTTGGCAGTTATGCGCATCGTACTTCATCTACAGGACGGACCGGCTCCGGGTACGTGTCTGTCGCATGGTAAGGCTACGTACAGTTGTCCGACCGGCTATCGGAATCGGCCTCTAAATACAAGATTAACAGAATTAAACAACACATAACTAACACTACATAACACTCTACTTCTATCCAACATTACGTCAAATACATAAAACACTAAACTACCAAAGCAACACCTAACTACACTAAAAACAAACAAATAATGTCCTAACAAATGCAATTACACTAGTACTACCTCGCCTCTACCTTAAAACTACTTTAAAAGTACATTAAATTAAACGTACCTTAACCGAAGAAACACAGCTCCTAACCGCGAGGTTCCGTCTTCCAAAATTATCTAAAAACGAAACAGATAGACAGAAAAGTGAGGAAATAGTAAAAAAAAGGGCCGCGTGATAAAAATGAAAAAAGACTGACTCCCCATAAACCAGAATGGAGAAATAATATGAAAAAATATATATATTTTTATTTATTGTAAAACACTTTAAAAAATGTTCAAAATATAACAAAAATGTGTAGAATATATATTAAATATTATATTGTCAAAAAACAAAAACACATTTAATATATATACTAAAATGTATGTTTGTTTCATATACTGTAAATGAAACCAATATGAAAATGTTTCATTACAAAATATATGTTAAAAATGTTTGCTAAAAGAATAGTACATTATTTAATATATTAGAATTGTACATTATTTAATATATTAAATATTCTTTTATAAAAAATAATATTAAATATACTAAATATTAAAAGGCACAAAATATAAATTTGTGAAATACATATTATATAATTTTACATAAAAAATAAATTTATATGAAATGTATTAATACAATGTAAAAAGAAATGTATACAAATGTTTCTTTTTAGTCATAAAACATGATAAAAAATAAAAATAAAACTGCTTATAATTAAAGAACTAAAAATGTATTTACTTTACTATTACATGACTATACTTCACAAAAAGTACCATTTCGCAATACTGTTAAAAAAAAATGTATGTAAAAATATATTTTTAATTTTGCAATTGTACATGAAAAATGTATGTTAAAAATATGTCATATATTTTATAATAAATTCTGAATAACATCAACATTTCTGAATCATGTTCTTAATATTGTGAAAAATTGTAGAACAAAAACAAAAGAAAACAATTTGATTGTGAACCAAAAAGAAAACGTTTGCAAATAAAAATGTTCAAAATAAAAACTAACCTACGTCTCCTTTCTTATTTCATTGTACAATTAAACGTTTAAAAAAAAACATAATAAGCAAAAAAAAAATACTGTTCCCAAAACCAATTAAACTCAGGGAAAGTGCTGGATAATAAACCCAAAAAATTTACTATTCCAACTCCAAAACCAACTAAACTCAGGGAAAGTGCTGTATAATAAACCATAATAAATTACTATTCAAACTTCAAAACCAACTAAATTAAGGGAAAGGGCTGGAAAATATACCATAATAAACTACTATTCCAACTCCAAAACCAACTAAACTCAGGGAAAGTGTTGGATAAGAAGCCCCCAAAAATTACTATTCCAACTCCAAAGCCAACTAAACTCAGGGAAAGTGCTGGATAATAAACCATAATAAATTATTATTCCAACTCCAAAACCAACTAAACTCAGGGAAAGTGCTAGAGAATAAACCATATTAAATTACTATTCCAACTTCAAAGCCAACTAAACTAAGGGAAAGTGCTGGATAATAAACCATAATAAATTACTATTCCAACTCCAAAACCAGCTAAACTCATGGAAAGTGCTGGATAATAAGCCCCACAAAATTACTATTCCAACTCTAAAACCAACTAAGCTCATGGAAAGGGCTGGATAATAAACCCCCAAAAAAATCCTGTTACTAACTTCCTCAAATTTATTTTACAAATATAGAAAAATAAAAAATAATTTACACCAAAAAAATGTTTCAAAATTTACATTTTTTTAACCAAATTAAAAATTTAACACAATTATTTTGAAAAATGTTCACAAAAAATATAAAATAATAAAATGCAAATTAAAAATATTAAAAATTATAATTTTACAAATTATATTTAAAAATTTGAGACAACCCTTCTCACAAAAATTAAAAAATAGGAATATTAAATTCTAAATGACAAAAAAAAATATTTAAAAATTCAAAATTATCCAATTTGTTAACTTTTCTAAACTAGAAAGAAAGAAAATAAAAGCATTCACAATTTTTTTTTTAATTGTGCAGTTGTTTTTTAAAAATTATTTAAATATAATATATATATATTTTTTTATAAAAAGTTATTTTTGAACAACATTCCTAAATTACTGCCACCCTTATCCCCTATAAACCCAACATCCCGCTTTTAAATTTTTACACAAAAAAAAAAAAGATTAAAAGAATCAATAAATATTTTTTAATTACTCCCCACCCTTATCCCCTATAAACCCAACATCACACTCCTAAAATTTTATTTAAAAAGTTTTTACAATTTTTTTTTTTTTTAAATTACTCCCCACCTTTATCCCATGTAAACCCAACATCCCGCTCCTAAAAATAAATTAAAAAACATTAAAAACAAACATTTTAACATAAAAAATAAATTTAAAAAAATATAAAATAACTAATACCAAATTAATAAAAAAATACAACATTAAACAAAAACAAAAACAAAAAGATCAATATTGCTACATTAAACTAAAATCGATATTTTAAACTATGAAAAAACTTACCTCGATATTTTAGACCATTGATATTCTTGACTCGATATTCATGCAAATAGATATTTTGGCATTGATATTCTGTCTCTGCACCATCAATCCGATGAAGAATGTGTGAAGACTCTATCAATCTTAACTCTAAATACAGATTAAGGACCTGATTTATAATTAGGGCTCCTGGTTTATTAGTATGTTTTTTGTTGATATTTCTGTCTGTATTTATCCATATTTATTTTTTGCTACATCTATCTGTATTTATCCTTATTTATTTGGGGTTTTGTGGAAACATTAAGCTGAAATTAGCATATTTCCACATGTATTTACTGGTAAATATGCACTCCTGCTTGAATGCCTCCTAGGTTCAATGCTGTAAACACCCGCAAACGATAAATCAATGCACTTATAAGAAAATATGCATATTTCAGTATCAACCTTGTGCATATCTACTGCTCTTAATGCCTCTTTACTAAAAGTCCTTTCTTTTTTAACCCCCTTACACCTATCAATCCACACAGCTATTGGCCTGGCAGTCATGGCAGACAATATTTAGGGGCCGATTCCGATCTGGGTCGGAAAGCTCTCCGACCGAGCCGGATCTGGAATGCTTTCTGACTGAGCCGCAGTCCTGCAGTCCGACCGAGCGAGTATAATGCGGCCGTATGCTGCCGGACTCGGTTCGGTCGGACTCCCATAGAAGTCAATGGGAGCCGGTCGTAAGTCGTGTACATGGGCTCCCATTGACTGAATGGGTACGTCTCGCACAAGGGCGCCCCCTACAGTGGGTATGCGTCGGTGCCATCCGCACCATACATGCCTTTGTTGGGGAGACCCTTGGGTCTCCCCCTGTGTCCGAGTCGTAGGGCTGCGAGTGACAGGGGGTCCGACGCGGACCCCCAAAGGCAACTTCCTGGACATTTTGCGAGCCGGAAACTCCGGCTCGCACCAGCTGCCTGACGCGTGCATCGTACTGGCTCGGTTGTAAATCGCATCCATTGCACGGCACGGTTAGCTTACTGCCGAGAAGTACGGAGCGGTTTGGACCCGGAAACGACTCGGTCGGTGAATTTCACGTAGCTTGCATCGTACTTGCTCGCTCGTACAGCTGTACGAGTTGGTTGAAAAACCCACAAACGGCTCGTAGTTTTTCTGGCCGGATCTCGTTCGGTGCCCTTCCTACCCGGATTGGAATTGGCCCCTTCGAAGTACGGAAAAATCAACCCAATTTCCATTTTTATCCACATTTAAAAATAAATGCAGATAAGAAAATAAATGTTTTCTGTCGGCATTTATCTGTAAAAATCAGTAAAAATGGAAAACAGTGAGCCTTATTTATAATACACCAAAAAAGAGTTGTAATGCCAACAGGGTACTCTTTCTACCATACTGAATGTCGCCTGCCTCATTTAAAGTTGGGTGGCCTTTCAGTCCGTCTGCGGTGGGGAATACTTTATCTTCGGCTGACATAGCCCTTCAACTGCCTGAAAGAGTAAATGCCGCTACGGTTTCCAATTTGTCTGCCCACCCCACTTGGAGTGGGCAAACAACTGGCAAGTTTTTACTTTGTCTCACCTAAATCGAAAATGTGTCAATAAGTTAAAGTGAAAATATTTTTAGTAACCCTCATACTATGGGAAAAAACTCCCAAGACAAGAGGGTCATTGTTTTATTTTTCAAATATAGAAAATCCCACTCTGGGATTTTCTTTTCGAAAATAAAATCAGAAATTGAAAGTGTGCATTACTGTTCCATTGCCATTGGAGCAGCAGACATTACTAAATTTGCGGGCAGCAATGATAGTTCAAGGTGAAAAAGCTGCAGCTCGAGTAGAAAATCTACTCAGACAGCAGCAACGAAATAGCACCCATAGCGGGCCGTGTGGTGCCGTTCACGCTGAACAAGCTCTTGGCACAAACGATCAGCACAACATGCCAATTCCGCCGCTCATGAACTCAGCGGAATCTCGTGGAGTTTTCATGGACCTCTGCAGAATTTTGCGGAGTGAAACTCCGTGAGTTCTGCCCACCCCTATACATAAGTATATATCCACTCTGTCTCTCTTTTGCCTGGACTAACTGTTTACCTCATTCAGTACTATGACATCTCTCTACCAAGGAGGCTACTACCCCTCTTGTTCAGTATAATTCTGATCTATTTTGGTGCCTCCTCTCCACTTTTTATGACACTGTTTGCTCTTAGAGCCCTTGCACGCATCTCTTCTTTAGAATAATGACCTAGTTATTGTTCTCCATTCTCCTTCCTCCTTTTACGTCTTTAAAATGGCAACAACCATTGCAAGCAATGAGCTGGCTGCCTTGCTTGCTCCTCCATCCAGGTTTGCTTCCTCTTTTAACTCCCATAGTGAGCAATACGCTCAAGATCACATTCTTGAAGTTCACCCAAGGCCGGCCTCTTTGTGTGCTGCACCAGCAACTCTCCGGTGACTGCCACTCGCAAGATGTCACCAGGTCACATAACATGACTTGGGCACAACAACAATGTTGAGCGAGGAGCTGCAGTGAATGCTATTGCTATAATATTCTTTTTAAAACAGGGCAACTCAATCTTCCCCCAAGGAACTAAGGGGCTCATTATGATGGCGGCCAGACTGCCATAATGGTGATGGGACCAACCGCCAGACGTGCGGCGGTCACACCGGCCCAATTAGGATGCACCCATCATACTGGCGGGTGCATCCTGGGCTTTTACCATTGTGGACGGTGCTGCTGGCTGCAGCACCATCCGCAATGGTAAAAGAGTATGCACAGCATTTCCCTGCACCACGTAACAGGTACCACATGGTACCTGCCACTTGATGCAGGGAACTACAGCTCAGTGCACCCCCACAGAGGGGGCCAGCAATAGGCCCCCAAAGCCAATCCAGCCAGCCCGATGCCACCATGAAAAGGCCCATCAATCACCCACGTCCTAATATGGTGGGCGGTGCCTGCTAGGCACGCCACCATATTAGTGGCCCAGGTCCGCCCGGCCTGCAATCGTAACGATTGCTGACCGGCAAAAAAGCAGCGGACGGACTTTGCATAAGCCACAATACCCACCGCCATCATAATATGGTGGGGGTATTTCTCATTCAGATGGCGTAACTATCGCCACCGCCAGCCCGGCAGTGGCGATCTTTACGCCATCGTAATGAGCCCTTAGGTACTTAATTCAACTGGCAAAAAATTTCTCAGTGGTCAATTGGTCATTAAAATGATACCACTACATACCATCAATAAATCTCTCATGTATTATAACAAAGGCGTATTGTTGTTAACATGAATTAATTTTTATATGACTGAATCAATATATTATCATATACATTGAGAAAATAATGCAGTACAAAAACAGACATTTTATACAGCAGTACATCAGTATAGCAGCACTGGCGCCACCACACGACCCCTGTAAGTTAATAATATACATTCATTCTAGGGATCTAGAGAAGCGCAAGATCGTCTTAACAAATTAGGTTCATAAATCCACTTTCAAGTAGTTTAAATTCTCATCCCCTTAAACTCTGGTTTCATCCGAATTTAACCAGCCTTTATTCTTCTTTGTTGCCATTTCAATCAATTAATCAATCTATCAGGGGTTTGTATAGCGCAGCTACTCACCTGTGAGGGTCTCAAGTCACGGGGGGGGCTGCTGATCTGTCTGGGCATTGGGGTTCTGTTGAAGAGCCAGGTCTTGAGATCCTTCCTGAATTAGGTCAGCAACGGAGATTACCTGAGGTGGAGAGGCAGGGTGTTCGAGGTCTTGGTGGCTATGTAGGAGAAAGATATTCCTCCAGTTCTAGTCTTGTGAATCCGTGGGGTGGTGGCCAGGGCCAGTTAGGTGGAGCAGAGGTATCTGGTGGGTACGTGGAATGGGAGGCAGTGGTTCATATATGCTGGTCCTGCATTCTGGAGGGCTTGTATGAGGAGCTTGAAAGTGATTATTTTATTGACCAGGAGCCAGTGAAGTTCTCAAAGGTGTTCGGTGATGTGACTGTGGCGGGGGATGTTGAGGACCAGTCTGGCTGCTGCATTTTGAACATTATGTAGTTTCCTGAGGAGTTTCTGGGTGACGCCGGCTTCGAGTGCATTTCTGTAGTTGAGTCTGCTTCAGATAAGTACGTGGGTGACTGTCTTTCTGGACTTGATGGGGATCCATCTGAATGTCTTTCAGAGCAGGTGTAGCATGCAGAAGCATGATGAGGATGTGGCATTGATTTGGTGGCTCATTGTGATTAAGGAATCCAGTATGATGCTGACGTTTTAATGCATGGTCCTTGGGGTCGGGGTGGTTCCCAATGCGACGGGCCACCAGGACTCATCCCAAGATGAGGGGGGGTCCCAAGATGAGCAACTGTCTTTCATCCAGGTAGCAACGACCTTCACCCCGCTGTTGAAGTTGTTTCTGGCAGCTGTAGGTTCATTGGTGAGGGAGAGGATCAACTGGGTGTTGTCAGCATAGGATACAATGTGGAGTCGGGGATTCCTGGCGATGGCTGCGAGAGAGGCCATGTAGACGCTGAAGAGGGTGAGGCTCAGGGAGGAGCCCAGTGGCACTCAGCAGCTGATCTCTATGTGTTCTGAGAGGACTGTGTTCGACTGGGGAGGACGGAGTGGATCCAGTCCAGGGCCTTGTAACGGATGACAATGTCGTGGAGTCTCATGATTAGGGTGCGGTGGGAGATGGTGTCGAAGGCAGCCAAGATGTCCAGAAGGATGAGGACTGCAGTTTTGCCCTGGTCGAGGAGGTAGCAGATGTAGTCAGTGGTGGAGAGGAATGTGGTCTCGGAATGTGGTTGCTTCAAAAGTTGGATTGGGAGATGTCTAGGATGTGGTTCGCTTCGATGAACTCAGAGAGTTAGGCGTTGATGGCCTTCTCAATGACCTTGGCTGGGAAGGGAAACAGGGAGATGGGTCTTAAGTTCTTGAGGTCTGCCAGGTTGGTTGATGGCTTCTTCATCAGGGGTTTGATCTTGGCATGTTTCTAGTCATCAGAGAAGGTGGCAGTTTCGTTGGAGCAGTTGATGGTGCAGCGAAGCTCGGGCGCTCTATGGTAGACGTGGTACGGTCATGGGTCCAAGGGGGCTCGGGAGTGGATGTTCTTCATGGTCTCGAGTGTTTTTTCTGTCGTGAGCAGTGTCCAGTTGAGCATGATCTTTTGGGGTGCGGCGTGGTTGAATCCAGTGGTGTTGGGCATGGTGGGATGGTCCTGGGTGTCAAAACTTTCATAGATCTGCCTGATCATGTGGTTTAAGAAGGTGCTGAGTTTGTTGCAGAGGTCTTTGGAGGGTGGGACGTCTGTGGTCTTGCAGTTGGGCCTGACAAACGCCTTGAAGATGGTGAAGATTTCCTTGCTGTTGTGTGCGTTGGCATTGATTCTGTTTTGGAGGGCACTTTTCTTTGTGCTTTGAGGAGGAGAAGGTGTGCAGTGAGGGCGGCTTTGAAGGTTGCATGGGTTTCCGCGGTTTCTTTGCTCCGCCATCTCTTCTCGAGTCATCACCAGGTACGTCTTGACTCATGGAGGGTGGGAGTGAACCAGTTGGCTTTCTTGGTGTGTTGCTTGCCGGGTGCCTTCTTGAGGGGTGCCAGAGTGTCGGAGCAGTTGGCGATCGGTTGGTGGAGATTGCCTGCTGAGGTATTAGCGTCAGCAGATGTTGGTGGTGTGGTAGTGCCAAGAGAGATTGTGAGATGTTCTTTGGTGACCTTGTTCCAGCTATGGCAGGGGGGCAGTGAGGGTGAAGGTGGGTGTTGGGAAGGTGAAGTGCATGTAGTGGTGGCTGGTCGAGAGGACTTCAGTGGTGTGGCTGTAGGTGATGTTTTTGCTGGTTGAGAAGATGGGGTTCAGCGTGTGTCCTGTTCCATGAGTTGGAGAGGTGACTAGTTACTTGAGTGAGGTTCTCCAGAAGGTATGCTGTGTTCTGTCCATTGGGGTTTTCCAGGTGAAATTTGAGGTCGCTGAGTAGGATGCAATTGGTTGATGCAAGAGCCTGGGGTGCAATGAAGTCAACAAAGGCATCGGTGAAGGGTGGGTGGGGGCCAGGAAGTCTGTAGACGAGGGTGCCGTGGAGGGTGTTATTGAGGTTGTCTGGGTCTGGAAGTGGAGGTGTTCCATGTTGGGCCACGAAAGTGGGTCATCAGGCAGAGGGTCAGGTGGAGGGTTTTCTAGGGGATGATGGTGATGCCTCCTCCTGGTCAGTAGGTGTGGTCCTTGCGGGTGATCTTGTAGCCGTCGAGGATGGCGGTGGCAATGTTCGGGCCAGAGCAAGGGTTTGTCCAGGTTGCTGTGAGGAAGGTGATGTCAGGAGAGACAGAGTCAGGGAGGTCCCAGATTTCTGTTGTGTGTTTGTGGAGGGAACGTGTGTTGAGGAGGATGCAGCTGAGCCAGTCGGGTGTGCTGTTGGTCAGCAGGTGGAGCTGGAGTACAGAGGTAGGCAAAGGCGCAGCTGCAGTTTCGACAGGGGAAAGGTCCTTGGGTGTCCTTCGGTGATGCGAGGTAGCAGGGGACATGGCGTACAGTGTTGAGGGTGAGGAGGATGATGGCATAATATTGGTGGAAGGTGGGAGGACCAGGGTCTGTGGTGCTGGGCACAGTCCAGGCACGGATGGGTGCAGACGCCTTTGGTGCACCTGCAGCTGCACGTCCACTATTAAGTAGTGTATGAGGGGGTGTATGAGGGGCTGGACAGCAGTGAGGTGGGAAATGCAGGGAGCGGGAAAGCATCACTGGAGAGAGGCTGGGCCGTGGGGGATAGCAGTGGTAGGGGCAATAAGCGGCAAAAATGTAAAAGGAGAACAAAGGAAAAAGTATAAAAGGGTGAAAGGGACAAAATAAGAATCAACTAAAAAGGCAGAAAAAGATAGACAGAGGGCAGCCCAGCAGCACAGCATTGACGTTCTACCAAGCGACCACCAGGGATGAGGTGCAGGTGCTTGCCTGTGGGTGGAGGAGGGCCTTGAACCACTGACCCGAGGGTCAGATGGTCAACAGCAGGGAGTTCAGGAAAAGCAGCTACCAGGCGGTGCTGCAAAAGGTAGGGTGCAGTCCACTGATGTGGATTGCACTTTCACCCAGCAGCAGCCGCCATTGAGTTGTATGTGGGGAGCTGGATAGCTGAGAGGTGGGAACTGCTGGGAAATCTCACTGGAGGGGGCGGGCCATGAGGATCACAGTGCAGGGGAAAAGAACAGCAAAAAAGCAAAAGGAGAAAATAGGAAAAAGTGCAAAATGGTGAAAGGGACAGAAAAAGAACCAAAGAAAAACGCAGAAAAAGAGAGACAGAGGGCAGCACAGCAGCAGAGCAGTGCCGCTCCACCTGGGGCTGGAGGAGGGCATTGAACCACTGACCCAAGGGTCATATGGTCAGCAGCAGGGAGCTTTGGGCAGCACCTACCAGGCAGAGCTGAGCAAGAAAGGGAGCTGTCCACTGATAAGGTCATTTGGCTTACTATTCATTTTTTTTCCCTTTCTCGTATTTCTGACCCGCTCAAACATGTCTGATTCAGAAATCCTATGGGGAGACCACACCCAAGGTGATTATTGATGCTTCCAATTGCATCTACGTGTTCCCAAGGAAACAGATGGCAATCAGTTTATTACCCTTTAGTAAAGCAACATGTAAGAATAAGAAATTGGAACCTGCCCCCTTGCTAAAATGCAATTGATATATTGTGCTAAAGAGATTCAGGATTTGTTCCGATCAAATTCCATTTTTCACAGACCACCTGCTTCCTTTGTTGATACTAAGCATAGGCCAACTGAGCTGGGCAATGGAGTTATTAATCCTTTACTCCAGGCAAACAGCAAGAGCTGTAGCAATTGTCTTCCGGTGAGGAATCACTCTTCGGCATAACAAACTCCGGTTCAGTTACACATCCCCTCATACTTGCAGCCTTCATCTATCTGCAGCTGGTCGGTGAATTTATTTTGATCCAGATGAGTTCCGGATCCTTAGATCTGGGGAGTGTCCACCTATCCAGTGTTGCCTTGACTCAGTTGTGCTCCACTGGTTAGTTCCTTTTTGATTACCATTCCTTGAAGGAAGTCGCCAATTGCGTCAATATGCACTATGTCTTTTGCTGGTGTTGGAAAATGAGGAGTGCACATCACTAGAATACATGGTCCTCTAGTCTGTGGTTTCATCTTTGCCTGCAGACAATTATCAGAGAGAGCTCTCAAAGTAACCAGCATTTGTTTATGGGAAAGGGAAGTCGCTGCAGTGGTTAAGGCATCTTCTTTACAGCCTCCCATAATACACAGTCAGGTAAACCTTCCTGATCCCCTTGTAAAAACCAGCAGTCACTGTCATGATTCCCTTCCTGCACTCTTGTGCTCACCACCAGAGGGCTGCATAGTGTGACTTTCCTGTGTTATAATAAGATTCCAGCTACTCCCCGGCAAGCATATCCTGACTTCCATCCATTTGGTCGCTATTTGGGAATGGACATCCATTCTCAAACCATGGCGGGTTTTGTGAAAGCCAGCCTGCTCATACTTGAAGCCAGCCTGATAATGTTTGACACTCTATTGCCTATAATTCCCTGCTTACTGCTTCGTCTCCACCCCTGCAGGCCAAGGATGGGTAGAGGAATTCAGCTCACCTGTAGCTGGCTGCTGCTAGCCTCCTCACACCTGATGCATGTGATTACTTGGAGCTCTTTTAAGCCCCAGCTCCTTTCAGGCCAAGGTTGGTCATTGTAGCTGTGTTCTGGTGAGACCGATCCTTGTTTCCTGAGCTTTTGATATTCCTTTATTCCTGAGCGATAGTTAATCCTTGTTCCTTGATTCCTGAGCTATAGCTGTTCCTTGTGCCTGAATTAGCACTGCCTGCCGCGCTACCTTGTTTCCTGAGTTCCTGAGCTATAGTTATTCTTTGTCCCAGTTCATGAGCTTCAGCTATTTCTTGTTCCTGATTTGCACAGCTTTAAGTGCTCTCTTGACTCCTTCGGTACAAAAGAGGGTGGTGATGGACAGAGCATCAGAACCAATCAAACACTCACACCCAGTCAACAGATCTGGGTTTGATCCATCACCGTTCTTTAGCCCACTCTGCCACCCCAGTTCAGACATGGCCATATGCAAATCAGTCTGACCCTGTGCCTCATGGGAACAGTCCAGCCCGAACTGCCAAGCCATGCCTTCCCTGGACCGGAAACAAGCTTCCTAGGACCGGTTTCTGGCATTTCAGCCGTCTTCAGCCAGGCTTGCTTGAATCCAGTGGCAAAGTGAGCAAGGGACTCACGTCTGAGCATACCCTGCCAACTTATGGCAAACAAAGCGGTACAAAAGAGGGTGGTGATGGACAGAGCATCAGACTCCTTGTTTCCTGAGCTGTAGCTATTTCCTGTTTCCTTGAACTAGCACTGCCTGCAGTGCTACCTTGGCTCTTAAGCTTTTTCTCAATTCTTGTTTCTGCTCCTGCACAGCCTTCAGTGCTACTGTGTTTTCGTGTCTTCTGATTTAATACCATTCTAGTATACCTTGTAGCCTCCCCTTCTGTATATCCTTTTCCAATCCCTGCTTTTCTTCCGATTTCCTTGGTTCCAGTTCCTAGTTTACTGTCTTGCTAGTCCTGCTGTCTTGCTTCTATTACCTTGTATGTTTGTTACTTCTTTTCTGCCAAGTGTGCCCTGTGCCCTTTCCTGTTAAGCACTCATCTTTGCTAGCTCCTTGTCTATTGTGCCTATATTTGGTTCTACCCCCTTGCTGTTACTGCCTTGCGTGTTCCTGGTTGATCACCAGGATCGGTGGGCCCAGCTGGTGACCTAGGTGGTGTTTCTTGTTCACTGTGAGTATTGTCTCTGAGTTACATTTATAACATCACCATAGATATGAGCTCCACAGACCCTGCCTTTTCATGCATATCCTATATGTGGGCATTTACAGTAAGTATCTGTAACAGCAATTGTGGGTGAGGAACTTACTGAGCTTCAGTCTTACTGTGTGGAGCTCCCGAGTGCTTTACCCCACATTCCCTTTATTGTTAATCTTGTTGTGTGTGTATATATGTATCTATGTCTGCACGTCACTTCTGGGTGCAGTTATTCTGAATGCTGAATTGCCTCTTGAGTGGTCATCCTTTGAGTCTTAGCCATCATGTTCACTTGTACAGGCTTCCGCTTTGGATCTCTTTTTCTCCTCTGATTCCCTGTTTGATCCTGGGCAGCGCTGTACTCCTCTTTCTGTGTACGTTTTCTATCCAGTTCCCAGTCCTTGCCCAAGTCCCTGACTGTGTCCCAGACAGTCCTGGTCAGTCCCTGACAGTCACATTTCCTTTTCCCTGTTTTCCCTGCAGGAATGGGAGATAAAAATTAACAGGCTACTGCACAGATTGTTCGGACTTCATCTTTTAACACAGAGGAACCCTTACTTTCTTTTCTATTCTGCAGAGAATGCTTTGGTGAGTCAAGCAATGGCATCACTTTTTAAAAAAGGGCTATCTTCCCTACTTCCCATTTGGGAGGGTTCCTCATTTCATCTATTTTAGTGGCAAGAAGTTCTAAGACATAGGCTCTTTCATCAACCTCGGATCCTTCAATAAGTGGAACATTAATCAGCATTCAAAATGGAGATCCATCTCCTAAGGGACACCTTTCTTACTGATTTGATGGTCCACTGAGACTTGAAGGATTTGTAATTTTCAGTTTCCAACTGTGATGCCCATCTGTAATACCTCACACTCCTGTACAGCACCAAATTATTGCAGTGCCGCTGCCTTCACTTTGGCTTCTCTTACCCCTTGGTGCTTCACTAAGCTTATCATGTGGTGGTAGGCCACATTAATGCCCGTGGCCTGTGCCTGATGACCTACCTCAATGTCATCCTTTTAAAGGCATTTTGACTTTACAATTCCAACATTACCTCTTAATACACCATCTCTCTTCACAATAATCTGGGTTTCTGGTTGAACTTTGAGAAATTGACTTTCTTTCCCTATTAGGTGACAGACCACAAAAGCTATGTTGTAGGTACAAACCTGTGTCAACTCGAGATACTGAGTAAAAAATGGCATCTAAATAAGAAGCTACAGCAGACATTGGTCCTACTTCAAAGGGGGTGTACAAAACTGCATAATTTCTTTTCCTGAAATTATGTGAAATGTTTTGAAAATTACGAAAAAATTAAGCAAAAATTGGGCAAAATACACCTTTTACTGATCTGTAGAGAAAATTGAATGCAAGCGCATACCTTACATTAAAAATGCCCTTAAAAACTGACAATGGACTGGCTCACAGCAAAATGTCCTCTTCTGCAACAAAATGTGCCAAATTTCAGGAGCAAATTATAGAAATGCAGCATGGCAACCTGGCTACATAATAGCTTGGGATGCAGATATTTGACACAAATCCCAAAAATAGTGTATATGGGAGCCTTAAGAAATGTGTCACAGCATATGATGTGACTTGTAGATACCATTACCTTTTTTATTGTCAGCTTGATTCCCTATTGCCGCTTTACATCCTTTTCTAATTCTATAATGTGAGCAACCTGCTAAACTCACAGGTATATAGAAATGGGTCTAGATAGCTTAATAGAATCTAATTTGCTAAGGCAGCTAATTAGTCCATGATTATAAGCTCATTATAATACACCTGTTAGAAACTGGGTATTCGTTGAGAGGGGTGAGAACCCAACTCGAAAAATAAGCACAATCCTTGTCAGGGTGAACCGGTACAGTCACTAAATAAACCTGAGTTCAACCCTCTGATAGCAATGGCACAGAGCAGACAGTCCTAATTTAGACACAGTGTATGAAGTATTTATGAAGTATAAAACAGTCATAAAGTCACAACATCCAAACCAATTTAGAACAATAGTGCATATTTTAATACAAAGTATAACACCAAAATAACAAAACTTCAATTAGAGAAATCAAACATATGAAATTTTAATGTTTAAATTTAAAAATTGTCCCAATAAGGGTGCTTATCTGGTCACATTTGACGGTACCAGGCCCAAAGTTTAGCTGACTGCGATGGAGTGTTGGTCGGATACGGAAACCAGTTTCGTTCTGGTCAGAAGTTTTACCTGCTGACATAGGGGCATATTTACAATAAATTGTTGGAGCGTGGACGTGCACCACACTAGGACAGTTCCAAAACACAGGGATGTGCCGTCGTTACAACAATATGGTGCACCCCTTTGTTTTCCCTAGTGCTAGTACTAAAATTAGCTGCCTACCGTCAATGCAGGCACACTTGCATTGCAGTAAATGATTGTTTATGTGAAGAAGGTGTCCCTTTTTGCACATAAACAATCCAGAATGGTGACGTGTTACTTCTATGTCTGCTGCAGAATGCAGCACACATAAAAGTAATACATTGTCATTATTAATTGATTTTTTATGTGCAGGAAGGGACAACTTGCACATAAACAATAGTTAAAGGTTGTTTTTCGTTTTCTGTGTGCTGCAGACTGTAGCACAGGTAGAAAAAGCAAAAACAAGGAGAAATAACAGTATTTCTCTGCGCTTTGTCATTCTAACACCTGCTCTTGCACATCCTTCCTTATGTGGGGCAGCATCAAAAAGGAATGTTTGTTTGGGTTGGAACGCCCGCAGCAACACCGATTTCATGTCCCATTCACACTAAATGATGCATGTAAAGGGGCCATATTTACAAGGCGGCGTTAAGTGGCTTAATGCTACTTTGTAATATGGAGAAGTGTATAGTGCCACCAGAACATTGCTAAAAGTGGCATTCTGGTGGCACTATCACCTTTTAAATATACCCCATAGTCTCAGAACTGGAAGTCTAAAATCTTCAGTGGGCCAAGACAGCATGCTGTGGCTGAGGCGGGGTCCACAAAACTGGATGGCTGTGGGACAAGGTCCCAGTGAAACTGTTGGTTTAAGAGGCAAAAGTTCCACTTCACATCCAAGAAAGTCCTTGTGTCGGTTGGATGCTTTCGGAGGCTTCACCGGGTGAAGATGTCTATGTTAGTACTTAGTCACTTTTTTGGAGCTTGGATCAGCTTGGTAGGTTAGTCCCAGTCTTCCAGCAGTTTTCAGAGCCAAAAGGTTTCTAAGTCCCAAGTTGCAAGAGATGAGAGCATATCTGCAGCTCATACAGAAGGTCAGCCTTATGGCTGTTGGAGTCCACTTTTATTTCTGGATGTAATGAGGTGCAGGTCCAGATCTTCTGGGCTCTCCACACAACAGCAGGTCCAGTACTCTTCTGATCTTCCACACATCCAGATGTGTTCAGAGGAGGGTACTTTGAGTGCCACCTTTAGGCTCAGCACAAATGTGAGGGTGGGGGCAACCTGACTGCTCCTCTTAAACCAATGGAGTGAACATTTCCAGGGGTGCCTGATCTCACAGTGCCCCTCTCTTCCTGAATCCAACATGGCAGAACCTTTCTTACCCTGTGGAGAGCTGTGTTCCCACCCCAGTATTGTGGCCACGAAAATGGGCAGCTCTAAACCAGTTCTGGGAGCTGCCCTTCTTCCACTTTTATTGGTGCTAGTGGGGCAAAAGGAGGCCAGGGGAGGAGCCTAGCGCGCAACCAAGATGGCCGCGTAGGTGCGAGGCTCCCGAGGACCTCCGCGACCTCCTGAATTAATCCTGGCGATATCCTGTCCTTGTTGAGGGGACTGTGTTGGGGAACCGGAGCTGAGGCGCCACCCGTTTTTTGGGCTCGAATCGGACCCCGAACGCCGGTGGGAGCATCGATCGAAGGTTGCGGCCTTCTCCTCGCCGGCCCCCCGGATTGGAGTAGTGGGGCGATCCGGGGACAAAGTGAATAACAGCGGCGAGCGGGGCTGGGCGACTGGCGTACCCCGCACTTTCACTTTCGCTTTTGCGCCCTCCTAGCTCTCAAGCCGGGTCGGGCTGCGGAGCGGGGTGCGGTGGCCTTGTCCAGGAGCCCGGCTGACCCGCCGGCGGTGGGTTGACCCGCGGTTCGGTGGTCGCCCCTGCCCCCCCCCTGGCACCCGTGACTTGGTATAGCGGCCCGTTTGGGGAGCTTGGCACGACGGTGGAAGAGCCAGCATGTCCACCAAACAAGATGGCGACCGGGCGAAGGTGAAGACGACCCGCCGTGGCACGGCGCACCAGGCCAACAGTATGGACCGCTACACGCTTCAGAAGGGTTCTCCGGAGACATCGCGTGCATCCCCGGTGGGCCCGACGGAGGCATCTGCTCATCCGGTGGATCTGACCCTCCGGGACGTCATGGGCGCCATCGCAAAGATGAAGGCCTCGGTGGACCAGCGTTTCGACACCTTAGCGCAAAAAATAGACTCGGTCCTTGTGGATGTGAGCCTTGTGAGGGCAGACTTGTCCAAAACAAACGACCGAGTTGACTCCCTGGCCCACACCACAACGAGCCTCACGACAGACGTGGTGGCCCTCCAGAAGGAGGTGCGCCGGCTTGGCCAGGCGAGCGCCCTGATGGACCGGCGATTGGAGGACTCCGAGGGTCGGGCCCGGAGGAATAATGTCCGTATTGTGGGGGTCCCAGAGGGACGAGAGGCGGAGGCGGCGGATCTTTTCGTGGAAGATTTGATCCTGACCCATCTCCAGCCCCGGGGACTGAGTAAGCTTTTTGCGGTGGAGCGTGCTCACCGGGTCCCCGGGGGCAGACCTAAGACTGGTGCCCCGCCGCGGCCGCTCATCGCCCGGATTTTTAATTTTCGGGACAGAGATGCTATCCTCCAGACCTCCAGGCAACAGGGACCGGTCAAGCTTGACAACATGGAGATACATTTCTACCCAGACTTTACTCCGGCGGTCCAGAAGCAGCGACAGAGCTTTCTTGGGGTTAAACGTCGCCTAAGGGACCTGAACCTCAAGTACTCAATGCTCTTTCCAGCCAAGCTGAGGGTAGAGGTGGATGGTCGCACGCACTTCTTCGACCGGCCCGAGGCGGCTGGGGACTGGCTGGACACTCTGCCTGGAGATCGGGGCCGGGGGGGCGGGGGGGGCGCGGCTGGCGAGGAGGGCCTGCCGGATCAGAATTGAGGGGTGACTGAATAGGCCTTGCTCTGGACGTTGTTCCTTCACCATTTATTGATTGCGTATGTTCCCCTCCTATGGAGGTTGCGTGGGGTCTGTTGGGGGCTTCCCTCCTCCTCTGGGGGACTAGTTAGTATTTTAGCTATGGGGCGACAGGCACACTGCACTTTGGGGGGGCTGTCTGGGCTCATGCAGGGGTGCAGGGAGGGGGGAGTTCTGTTGGGACCGGGGGGTGGGGGGGGTGTGTTGTTTGTTAGCACCGCAGGGCAAACCCGTTACTATGTTGTTGTTATTAGGATGCTCGATGGGGGACGACCGATTGATTCGACGTATGATGGGGGGTAGGGATTTGACTGTGTTGTCATGGAATGTTAACGGCCTGGGGGATAGGATTAAGCGTGGTGTGGTCCTGCAGTACTTAAAACGTATTTCACCAGATGTTGTCTTCCTGCAGGAGACGCACCTTATAGGTAACTCCTTTCATGCAATGAATCGGCGGGGATATCGTTTGGTGGCACATTCCGGCTTCACCTCGGGCTCGCGGGGGGTGGGTATTATGATCAAGAACTCGCTCCCGTTGGAGATTGATGAGGTGCGCCATGATGAGAGGGGACGCTACACGGTTCTGGTGGGAAGAATGGAGGGTAGAGTGTTTATCTTTATATCAGTGTACGTCCCGCCTGGGTTACAAGCCACCACATTCGCGGACCTGGGGCGCCTCCTTCTGGACCTTCCGAGTGGCCTGCTGGTGGTTGGAGGGGACTTTAATGCGGTAGCCTCTGGGTCTATGGATCGCCATCCCCCTAGGGACCTCCCCCGGGCACAGGCGTGGCTGCCCGGCCTTCTGGACACGCTGGGCCTGGTGGATTGCTGGCGATTAAAGCATCCCGCATTGCGACAGTACACCTTCCACTCGGGTGCCCATGGTAGCCTCTCGCGGCTTGACTACATCCTTGTCCCGGCGGCCCATGCAGGGAGGGTGGGGGAGGTGCGCCATCTAGCGCGGGGTATCTCAGACCACTCCCCATTGTTGTTGCATTTCGATGTCTTCCCGAGGGGGGATGGCAGGGTGGCCCCAATCAATGCATGGTATTGCGCGACCCCACCATTCGTGCCGATTTGATCAAATCCTTACAGCGATATTTCGACGAGAATGTGGGGTCGGTCTCTTCCGCCATCTCCCTGTGGGAGGCTTTCAAGGTAGTCCTTAGAGGGGAGGCCCTCTCCTTTATCTCCCATGCCCGGCGGCTCGAGCGGGAGGAGGTGACCCGGGTAGAGGCCGAGATTGCAGAACTGGAGGGTGACCTGGGGAGCGGGGTAACAGACGCCAAGTTGCATGTTCTACACCTAAAGCAGGCGGCCTATCGGGCCCTCGTCACGGAGGCGGCCAGGGGCCTCAGTAGAGAGCAGCAGGGGCGATTGTATGATGTGGGGGATAAGGCTGGCAAATTGATTGCGTGGTTGGATAAGAGGGAGAGAGCGAGCCGCGTGGTGCCTTTGATTGAGAGTGTTGATGGTGCGTGTGTCACCGAGCCGGAAGCCATTGTCTCCTGCTTCGCGGATTATTTCTGCGAAGTCTACTCCCCGGTTTCCCCCTGCTCGGAGGAAGATTCCCACGCCCTGCTTCGGGACATCGCACTGCCCTCCCTAACGGTGGAGGACAGGGATTCGCTGGACGCCCCTCCCACCTCGGACGAAATTGCCTTGGCTATTCGCTCGGTTGCATCCGGCAAGGCCATGGGCCCCAATGGTATTCCCATCGAGCTCTACAAGCTACGCCCGGATGTGTTGGCGCCCCACCTGCGCGCGATGTTCCTGGCGGCCCACTCGCAGGGTTCCCTCCCGCCGGACCAGCGCCTGGCCACAATTGTGGTGATCCACAAGGAGGGGAAGCCCCGTGAACGGGTCACATCCTATAGGCCGATTTCGCTTTTGAACGCGGAGCCCAAAATCCTTGCCAAGGTGTTGGCCAACCGGTTGGTTGGCGTGGTGGGCGACCTGGTCCACCAAGACCAATCTGGCTTTATACCGCACCGCAACACGGCGCTCAATCTGCGGCGCTTGCACGGGGTGCTCGCGCGTGTCCCATTTGTGCGGGAGCCGGCCATCTTGGCGTCCTTGGACGCCACCATGGCGTTTGATACGCTTGAATGGCCATACATCTGGGCGATGCTGGCGAAATTCGGGTTCGGCCCGGGTTTCATTAGCTGGGTCAAATTGTTATATTCGGGCCCATTGGCGCAGGTGGTAGTGAATGGGCGAGTCTCGGCCCCATTCGCGCTGGGGAGGGGTACGCGACAGGGTTGCCCCCTGTCGCCTCTCCTGTTTGCCCTGGCCCTGGAGCCCCTGGCGGAGTGGCTGCGGTGGCACCCTTCTATCCGTGGTCTCCGCTGGACCCCCGAGCATGAGGACCGTGTGTCCCTCTACGCTGACGACATCCTTCTGTATCTCGCCTCCCCGCGTAAATCACTGATCGTCCTGGTTGATGTTTTGCGCTCATTCGGTCGCAACTCAGGCCTGGTCATCAACTGGGCGAAATCCTGTGTCTATGTGCTTTCCGGGGAGGCTCCGGCCCTACCACGGGACTGTCCGATCCAGATTGCCTCCCAAGGTTTTCGGTACCTGGGTATCTATATCACACTTGACCCGGAGGCCCGCTATGAGCGGAATTTGCTGCCCCCCCTCCAGCGCTTGAGGGAGGACGTGGTGCGCTGGCGGCGTCTGCCGCTCTCGCCGCTCGGCCGAGCGGCTTTGTTCAAAATGATGTCCCTGCCGCGATTCCTCTACGCCCTCCAGAATACTATGGACTTGGTCCCGGCACGCTATTTCCGTGAGGTGGAGGGCCTCCAGCGGCGCCTGTTCTGGGACGGGAGGCCGCGCATTGCTCTGGCTAAATTGACGCTCCCGTGGTACGATGGGGGGGTCGCCCTCCCGGACATTAAACGGTATTACTGGGCCTCCCAACTAGCTGCAATTAATCATGGCCTTTACGGGCCCGCCTTGAACCCGGCATTTGAGATGGATAAAATGCTCCTACCCGGTGGCGATTACAATCGCGCGCTCTACTCTGGCGCGCCCGACTCCCGTTTGACGGGACCGACGCGTGTTATGGTGCGTGTCTGGCACGCGGCTAATGCAGCTATGGGGTGGAAGGACCGTTTGACCCGGGCGTCACCGCTGTATGCGTCTGAGAGGTTGGGCTCCCTCTGGACATCGAAGGGCTTCGAGAAGTGGGACACGATCGGAATCAGCACGGTGGGAGATCTCTGGACGAGGGGGGGATTCAAAACTTTTGAGACGCTGCAGGCGGAGTTTCAGCTGCAGGGCAGTGAGTACTTTCGGTACCTACAAGTCCGCCATGCGCTGGGCTCCGTCTTCCCGGACGTCGCATCCATTCCGGAGTCTTCCCCCCTGGAGGACAGAGTGCTGGACGGCCATGTACCGGACAGCACGATCTCCCTCATATACAAAAAACTGATCAACGATAGATCGTGCCTGCTGACTAGTCTCCGCGAGGCCTGGGTTGCCGACGGGCTGGAGCTGGACGACGAGGATTGGATTTCCGCGGTGGCCTCTCCGAAAGAGGTGGCCATCCCGGCTCGCCTTCGTTTCGTCCAGCTCAAGATCCTTCACCGGGTTTATGTGACGGGGCCAAGGCTTTTGCGTATGGGTTTTGCTGGTGACGGACTGTGTAAGCGTGGCTGTGGTGCGCTGGCGACTTTCATGCATATACTGTGGGAGTGCCCGAAGGTGGAGCGATTCTGGCGTGGTGTGCATGAGGTCCTGCGTGTGGTTACGCGTGTCGCGCTGCTGCCTGAAGCGAGGAGATGCTTGCTGAATGTATGGGAACCGAATGACTATTCGGTCCCGCAGACGCGGTGGGTGACTCTGGGATACATGATAGCTAAGCGTGACATTGCTCAATTGTGGGGATCCCAGAGGCCCCCTGCGGTGTCGGCCTGGGAAGAGCATATGGATTGGTGTATGTTTCGTGAAAAGGTGGTGTATGTGGCGAGGGGTAAGCCTGGGGCGTGGGTGAAACTCTGGGGCCCCTGGAACGCCTACCGCGGGGGTATTTGTGAGCCACCACTGCTACCGGCTGCCTCGCCTGCTCCGTCTCCCTAGACGGCCCCCCTCCCTCGGCCGCGGGCGCGCGGTCCCGCAGTCCCTGGCCTACTCCCATTCCCCTCCTCAGAGTTCTGCTGCTGGTTTGGATCCCCCATTTATGGAGCACGTGCTGTCACTTTGGATCTCGGGTTGCCTTGCGGGTGGGGTTTTTTGGTGTTGTTTTGTTTCAAGAAAAGGGAACCGTACTGTGGGCTTGGAGCTGTGTGGCCTGCACCATTGATTACTCCTGTTTCACTGCCGGGTGGTTGTAGGCCCATACCTGTAACTTTTACAACCTGCAATAAACGGTTTCAAAAAAAAAAAAAAAAAAAGGAGGCCAGGTGTTCACTCCATCTCCCTTTGACATGGTAGGCCTCTTTGAAATTAATAATGTTCCCAAGCACAGCCACTGGGCCATTCCTGCAAGGGATGGACAACAACACCCCATAACCAGGGCCTTTGGTCCCTTTCCTGGGACCAATTCACACCTCATGAGAGAGGAGCCATTCATCTGCCTGGTGACAGTTGATCTTGCTGAAAGTTCTCAAGAGATTTTAGTCAGGAAAATGATACGTTTCTAAGAGTACCTAGTAGTCATACAAAATGAGATTTTCCCATTTTATTGGATTTTAAATAAATATTAAAAAAAAGTCCTTGAGTTCTTTTTCAAGCTGCTTGTGAACCGAAATTAGCAATATTAAATGTAATAATGTAACCCAGTGTTTTCCTAGGGGACAGCTAGCCTTACTACATTGAAAATAACTTTTGTGGCTATTTCACTGCAAGGGCATGTATAAGATTAATCTTTTACATGCCCTACTTTTAAAAACAATGCACCCTGCCTTATGGGCAATAAGGCCTAGTTACAAATGACTTATTAATAGTTAAAAGGAAGTTTTTGACCTGTCACAACTGTTTTTTTAACAGGTCGAATTCACAGTCTAAAACTGCACAATCAGGCTGCCATGGTAGACCTGGTAACAGGTGTTCTGTGTCGCTGCAATGGGTGGCACAAGGGTCTCTGCAACCCACTAGTGACAATAAACTTAAAGGCCATGGGAAAAACCTGTACCACATGCCAGGGACTTATAGGTATGGTGATTATTCAAATCAGGTGAATCCCAATTTCAGTATGTTAAAAGGGGGAACACAAGCACTTCACTGAGAGTTAGCAGGAGGAAAATGTGCAGAGTTCTCTAACCAAAACAGCTGAGGCAAAAATCTGGGGTACTCCACACAAAATGTGGTAATTTCCAAAAATCCCATATGAGAGAGGAAATAAAAGAAATATAGATACTCAAATGTTAAGTAGAAAAGCAAGCATGTTAAATACAGATTTGCAAGAATAAGTAGCAAAAGCAATTTAAAAACATCAAAAAATGTAGTTGTTCTTACTATGCACAGTTCTGATGATTCTATGGTGTTCGTAGGTGAAGGCGTTGTTGATTGAGCCTCATTTTCAACACCTTCAATAACAGTCTTCACTAGATATTTCACAGCATGGGGCAATGCGTTTTCTTCTTGATCAGTCTGAAAATTATGAATACAATACAGTCCATGAATAAAATAATCTGGCTTTCTATTTTTCTTTTATCTAAACCACAATTTTGTTTTATTAAAAAACAAACATCCAACTACAAAGTCAATGTTGGCAGTAGACAAAGGTAGTTTTCCTTCGAACGTTGTGCCCTTCAATCAAGGGAAATCAGTATCTTTTCCCCCCTTCCTTTATTTTGCTCTGTAGACTTCTGTCTACCATTCCACGTTGGAACACTTTCCTAACTATTCTTTCCACCTCGTTTACCCGCCCATAACCATCCAAATTATAAATGGAATATCAGAATCATGCTCTGTTGTTCTGTGCCCATCCTTGTAATACTATTTTGTGAGAGTACAAATCTAGATGTATCAAATTGTCAAAAAACTATACCTCTCCTTGATTAAATGCCAAGACAGTCTGTGAAGAACCTTAGAATCCACAAACTTGCCGTCCATATGGAGAATGTTGGACCACGTTGTTGCCTCCAGTTTATAGCAATCTCACCACTTAGGGCAATGAAGCAATTGAAACAGCAATCTCCATTTGCAACATTCATCTCTTTCTACTCTTCCATATTAAATCCTAGAATAGTGTCATATGGTTCCCTTGGTAGAGAGGAAATGGCCCCTACAGGGAGAAAAGTGTGTACCCCTGCCTTCAATGAACGATTGGGTATATCTGATATCTTGTTTTTGATATTGCGCCCTAGGCGCACACTGATCTAGTAAGTGTGTAGATGCCTAGGTCTTCCCCCAGACTGAATATGGTCCTGGGCCTCTCCTGTATCTAGATAGGAACATCAAGCTTGCCCTCTTTTAAATGTTGGTATAATAAAATATCCATGTCCTGGGTTTAGCACAAAGAGTGGTGGTGCAAAAATACCATTGTTGGTGAGCCCAAAGTTATGAGCAGACATTTTAGCTCTCTCTCTGGAGTGGAGACCTACTGACTCACTCACATAAAGTTCTGCTTCTCTGTGCTTACCTACATCTCAGTACTAACATCCCAAATAAGTGTTTGACATGTTGTGTATGTGACCTATGTGTTACATGCATTGTGAGTCATAGATGCATTGGGCTCCATGTTTGATGGCCTAGTCCTGGTCTTGTGTACAAGATGGAAATGGAGTTGCTTTCCCATATAGTGGAAGTGTATTACTGACAATTCTGAAGCTGGATAGAGGGGAGAAGGGAGAAAGAAGACAAGGCATTTTAAGATATGTAATTAAACTGTTTGTGAGAGAAGCTACTGATAAGTCTTTCCGTTGCACTGCCATTTGTTAGCAGATGGGGTAGATGGCAGGGTCTGCAGGTCCTGCTGTTCAAGGTGAAAATGGCCTCTTAGGTGAGACATGCCATTTTGTTTCTCTTTTTGCAGCTTTATACAGCGCAAACATTGCCCAAAGGCATTAGAGTGCTTTGCATGAAAACAGATTACATTACACCTGGTCAGATTCATTCATGTTTTTTAAGGCAAGGGGAGATCAAGGGGCTGCCTAAACACACCTCTGACAGCTCAATGGAGTACGCTTACCATGGCGGGAGTAAAATTCTCTGCTATGGTGATGATAATTACTCTGTATGCCTATATTTGAATCAGCCTCTAAGTGATTAGCTCACAATCACAAGAATCTGAACTGATGCTCAGCTGAGAACCTGTTTCAAAGAAATTTCCCAGTTCCAAGATCTGCAGTTCTGGAGTTTAGGTCGCATCTCCTTCAATCTTCAGTGTGGCTTTCGACACCTAGGTTCAGAAAGCAAACACCTCATTGTGCCCTTTTAGGGCTGTTGATACTGCCCCTAAGAGGTACATCACTCTACACAAAAGCTGTGTATGGAGAACAGCCTGCTGAGTAAACTTGGAAGGAGAGTTAGCCAAATTCTGTTCTTAGAATGCAAACAATGAATATGCAGCTCCTGTCTGCTTTGACTGTAAATACATGATAACCTACTGACCAAATTGTTCCAGTTCCAAGTTCTCCATATCAAGGATGAGAATGCTCCTAAGGGTACTCAGAACACTGCCTTGCAACCAAGACTAGTATTTGCATGACAACCAGCTACCTAGGGGTGAACAGGTCTCTTTAAATCCTGCCTTGCTGAAAAAAGTAGTTCCTGTGACCCGAGGTGCCTAGAAATCAGTGCCTAGCAATCAGTCTGCTAACTGCAAGAGTGAAGGAGCCTGCAGGAGGTGCAACTGCCATGGAAGAGGCAGTAGCACCGAAACCACAGTGCTTGTGGGGTCTGCCAGGGAAAAGAGGAGGAGATATGTCTCTATGCCCTCAGGTGTCAGTGGGCATCAGATGGATCACTGTCCTAATATCGGTCAAAACAATATCAAAACACAAAAATATCTGATATTAAATATTTATCACAAAAATATCGACTCCCTATAATTACCTAGTAAAACCACATATATTGATACCAAAAATATTGTTAAAAATATGGATTTTTAACTATAACAAATATTTTGTCTAAGTGACGTTTTTTAAAAGCTAACGAACCCCCCGCTGATCTGTGGCATATGATTAAGAGGTGCTACCCTCGAAACGCGTCATGCTGTTCCCTGCCTGAAAATAAAGAATTTGAAAAGCATGATGGTGTGGCCTGTCACACGTAGCTTAATGGTACGTGTTTTTGGTGAAATTTTGGAGGTGTCTGACACACCTGAGACAAGCCTTGACCCGAAAGGCTGTGGCAGCTCCTCTTTGTCAGGAACTACGTTTGGATTTTGCTAAAAGGAATGCCCGCCGGCTGAGATACTTGTCGTGGAACTGGATGAATGGAAGGGCCACAATGAGAGGCCCACCTCACCTGGGAGATGAACTTGCAATCAGCCAGGGTTTGCCGAAGGGATTTCCCTAAGCACGACGTGCTGCTCAATACTGACTTAAAGGCAAGTAACGAATTGTAGAGAAAAAGGGGTGGTAGCTGAATTTCCCTTTCTTCTGTGACCATTTGTATGCAGCCAAAATATGGCACTAATCCGAGTAAAGGCAATCTATGCATTGTTGGGACACAGTTTGAATGAGGTGAAGTTTTGCCAAAAGCATCATCGGAGAAACCAAGCAGTGTGAGACATTATCTGAGGCATTATGGGCATTGTGGTCCTAGGAATGGCGGATTGTAACATGAATATGCAGGAGTGGAAATATAGATAAAAGGAAGTAATATCTGACCTACATAGGAATTATTTTGCAAATGAACATGAAATAATACTCACCATTCCTGCTTTGTGAAAGGATATATATATAAAGAAAATGTGCATAAACGGACTGCCTCATTAAAACAAACACATTGACATTAGTCCTTCCTCGATGTCTAAGTTACGTTTTTTAAAAGCTAACGAACCCACCGCTGATCTGTGGCATATGATTAAGAGGTGCTAACCTCGAAACGCGTCATGCTGTTCCCTGCCTGAAAATAAAGAATTTGAAAAGCACGATGGTGTGGCCTGTCACACGTAGCTTAATGGTGCGTGTTTTTGGTGGAATATATATTATCTACTGGCGGTCGCCAGTAGATAGTTATAGTTAGGACCGTGTTTCCATAGGAAATCCGCAACATTCTATTTGGAATAACTTTGGCGCCGGTTGACGAATCCTCGTGAAATTTTCAAAATAGGGGGGGCGCTCCGCTCCGCTCCTACCCTGAAAGTCTCGGGGGGATTCGTCAAGCGGGGGCTGAGAAAAAAGGGGGTCCCAAAACGTGTTTTCCCATGCAATTTTCCATAGGGACCTTTAGTCCAAGGTACAGCCCGAACGGCTGAACAGAATTACTTGAAATTTGGCAGAGAGGTAGTCCTCAGGTCAGGGATGTGCCTTTTGCATATATGGTGTCAATCTGTTCAGTAGTTCCTGAGAAAATCAAAAGTAAAATCACATACATATCTGGGCGGAGCCTAACGACACATCTCATCGTGAGATCTGATTGGCTGTCAGTACTTCATCCAAGAAGTGTTGGCAGCCATCTTGGGACCAATATACATGATAGCACCTCATTAAAAAGCATTGCAGTTAATAGAAGGTTTTAAGACTTTAGTTACATTATAAATCATTTGTTGATGGTACCATACTCATTTTAGGAATTGTGGTGTGTTCTAAGGTGATTTTACCATGTGAAAAAGCCTTCTGCTGTGATATCATGAACCATGTTTGAGAGAAAACTATTTTCTCATGCTTTTCCCACAGAGGTTAGGAAGGTGATCTATAAGCTAAACTGAGAGCATATTTTCTGTAAATTCACATTATGTTTCTCAGTCATGTAAGAATGAAGTCTGACATTCTCAGTAAAACATGTACATCCAACAAGGGCAGAGACTGTCAGTTGATTCCTTTGTGTTCTACTGCAGCTTACCAGAGTGCTCTAAAGAACAACTAGAGCGCTAACAGTCTTACTTATGACAAAAGTATGGCACACCTGAAGCCATCTTGATTGGAATAAAGTGGTAACACTTAAAACATTTAATTTACAAAGGAACAAAATGAGGGGGTTCATTTTGCCATATAAATTATGATTAGTGCTGCATAAAGAAAAACTAGGGCACATTTTGACTTCTGAAATCCTCTTTTATTTCATAAAAGAATTCTGACATGCAGACTGAAACATGCACTTTGAATACCAGCAGCAGACTTGCCTGGTGAGCAGTAGCTTTACTACAGTGATCTAATGAGCAACTAGAGTGCTAACATTCAGAATTTATGGAAAATGTATGGAAAATGTGTGACACATCTGAATGTCTTCTTGATGGAATCAAAGTAAAAAACTGAAAGCATTTCCTACTGAGGAGACTGCAGTAAATGAGGAAATTAGGAAACTTCATAACAAATAAATCTCCTAAAATGGCCACCAGAGACAAAAGAGCCCAAATGTAGCCCAAATATCACCCAGATGTAGCCCAAATGTGCCCAATGACAGAAGTGTGCAAAACTTTTTTGTGTATTTGCAGTTTTATATAGTGCAGACTTGTCAGGTATTGGAGTGCTTTACATGAGCATCGGTTACATCACACAAGATCAAATTCATTTTGGTTGTAGACATGGGGAGATTAAGTGATTTGACCAGAATCACAGAATGTTGAGCTGAAGCAGAAACTCCAACCTGGTTCCCCAGTTGCAAAGTCTGCAGCTCTGGAAGTAACACCACACCCTCTCCCCTTGGATGCAACATTTAATCAAGTGGTCAACTGGATAAAAAAACTAAAATTACAAATAATTTAAAAGTTCTTTGTCGCTATTTGAAAACTCAGAAAATATTTCCTCATTTTAGTTTTTTAGAGCACTAACCATAATTTTGATGCAAATAAGACCCTCTCATATATGTAATTTCTAAAGGAAATGCTCTAGGCATTACAGTTTTGATTACATCAAGATGACGTCAGGCGTTCCACACTTTTGTAATAAATATAGAATGTTAGCAATCTAGTTGTTCATTGGGATACTGTTGAGAGGCAGAGGTCAGGGGCACGGACTCTGAAAATTGAAGGCAGGTAGGAGAGTGCAGAGGCAACAATTTGACCACACTAGGCAGGCAGGAAGGGCAGTGGCAGCACAACAGACTATGGAGGGCAGTGGAAAGGGGGGCAGGAGCAACAAACCAACAATACAGGACTGGCAAGAGAGGCTGTGGCAATATAATAGACCATTGTGGGCAGAAGGAAGAGGCAGCGGTCATACAACCATACATGCCAACAGACCCGTTTGAGCCAGGAAACGTCCAATGTTTTTAAGCTCAAATGGGCTTTACTTGATCTGTTTCCTGTCTACAATCTTCTCTTTTTTAATGTAACTCAAAGGGGAAAATCAATACCCCAGTTTTATTTCAAAATCTCCCTCTTACCAAGTTCAAAATGTTCGCAAGTATGGTATATTGGATCATGGTAGGCAGGAGGAATTGGGGTAGGGATATGGACTCGGATAACAGAGGACAGGAGGGACATTGAGAGGTGCACCAAACTGACCCTACAGGGCAGGCATCAGGGTTTGCAGCAGCACAATACACCACACAGGGCATGTGGGACGGGAGTGCAGCACAACAATCCATAGAAAGCAATAAGGAGGGGACAGGACCATGCACATGGACAACAGACAACAGAGGGGAAAGAGGCAATGGTAGCTAGCTGACCATAATGGACAGACAGGAGAGAAAGCTGCAGCCTAACAGACCATAAAGGGCAGGAGGGATGGATCAGGGGCATTACAATGGAACCGACAAGCCAGGAGGGAGGGAATAGGGGTCTGCACATGGAAACAGAGGGCTGGGGGCAAGGGGGCAGGGCAGGAGCAGCAAGATGACCATGGAGGTCAGGCAGGATGGGCACTAGAAACAAGAAACACCATGGAGAGCAACAGTGAGACTATGATGGCATACACACAGACCATGGAGGGAAGGTGGGAGGGGGTCAGGAGCAGCTAGCTGACCACACAGGGAAGGTGGGAGGGGCCATGGCAGCACAGAAGACCATGCAGGATAGAAAGGAGGGTCAGGACCTGGGCACAGACAAGAGAGTTCAGGGGAAGGGGCCTCACAACAGACCGCGCGGGGCAGGCAGGAGGAGCAGTTGCAGCACAACAGACCAGGGAGGGCAGAAGGGTGTGGCAGTAAAATGGACAATGGAGGACAGGAGGAAGGGGATAGGGGCATGGCGTGTGGACAGGCAGGGTGGAGGTGGCAGGGACAGGTTACAGTCATCTGACAATGCTAGGCAGGTGGGAGGGGAGCTCAACAGAACACTCAGAGTAGATAGGAGTGGCAGGTCCATGGAACATGGTGGTCAAAAAGGATGGAGCAGGGGCATGCACAAAGAAATCGGAGGGCAGGGGGAAGGAGAATAGGGGCAGCAAGCTAAGCACAGAGGCTAAGCAGGAGGTCAATGATGGGCCATAGAATTGGGCAATGGAGGGCAGGAGGAGTGGACTGGTACATCATGCTGAATGGAGGGCAGTGGCTGCACATCAGACCATGCATGGCAGGAGGGAGGAGGCTAGTCCATGGATTCAGACAACAGAGGATAGGGAGGAGGTGGATGGGGCAGCAAGCTAACTGTTCATAGAAGGTGGCTATTAGGAACTTTATTGTTTTTAAAATGTGTGTCTGTGCGACTACTTAAAATATGAACAAGTATGCAGCGTAATCTCACTTTTATTCAGGAAGAAGATGACGTTTGGGACTGTGACTCTGGGCTCACTTGGCAGAAACATCCCCTGACCCTCCACCCCCCATCGCAAAATGTAATGCCTGTGAAAAGGGTAGGTGGACGCAGTGTTATATAGAACATAGTCCTGAGAGCACGATTGAAAATGAAAACTAGATATAGTATATGGTATAAACTATGCACCAAAAAGTGTGATATAAGATGGACCGGGCCTTGAAATATAATATGCAATACATTGTGCGCAATGACAGATTCAATGGAGAGCGCGAGATAGCACAGGCACTAGCGCTTGCTATGTGATATGCGCCTTGGAGTGTAATATGCACAGGGCAGTGTTGTATAACCTAAGAAGTCTCTAAAGTTGTAATATGTAATATGTGCTGTGTAGTGTAACATTGCATATGCACTGTGACAAAGATATGGATCCCAGATTATAATATGTATGGCATAGCGCTGTGCTTTTAACATAGGCATTGAGGAAGGCACGTTAGATGGGGCAATATAACCCGTGCGAAGGCAAGTGTGGCATGACATATTCATGGGGTGGTGTTACAGTGCACATGGGCTAGAGAGTGTGATAGCATACGCACTAGCTGGTGGAATACAACACAGAGGTGTGTGGCACTCGGCGGGCACTGGTGGGTGTAACACAGCATTGGGCTCAGCCAGGAGCACGCTGTGACTCTCAAGTGAGGGTTGTCTCCTTTCCAGAGAGTAAAATAAAAAGTATTACACATCCGGCGGTGGATGTGTGTTTTATTAACCGTGAGGGGGTTTCTTGCATAGTTTGGTCGAATTTTTGTCGAATTCCCTTTGAAGGGCTTGGTGTGCATGTGTATTAAATGTGCCCGTCAATAGCTACCCATGTTTGTATAAATAAACGACAAGGGTGTCTACTTGGAGAGTACCCACCAGCAGGGGCGCCGGGATTAGGCACGGTAGGGTGTCAGACATGTCAGAGCTTCACTAGCGGTGTGAATACATTCTACGTGGATTCATTGTATGCATAGTCGCCTTTTAATGAATATCACGCAAATCGTCATGGTGATAGGTACATACGGTTTGTCCAGCATGTCCTAGGTGTTTCTATAAATATATATTTTTTTTAAATAATAAAAATCAAAGGCCGGCCCGGGGGATGGGGTCCCCGGGGCCATAAGTGGCCTGAGGAGGGGGGCAACACAGCCCCCCTCCTAAAGAATAAAAATAAAAAAATAGGCCATGACCCGGGAGTTGGGGTCCCTGGGGCCGATTAAGGCCTTGGGAGGGCCAAATAAATTTTTTTCAACAAAAAAAATTAGGGTGCAGGCCCTGGGTGATGGGGTCCCCAGGTCTAATAAATTAGAAAAAGAAAGGGGGCCACACAGCCTTCTTTCTAAAAAAATAAATAAATAAAAGACCGGCATTGCGCCGGAGGCCACGCCCCCTCCTTTCAGCACTCTGCAAACGCGCCCCCTGGCCAGTTGTAAGTTGAGGAATTAATTTCCCTTCAATACTGAGGGTCCCTGAGGGCCAACTAGCCCAACAGGTATCTCCAGTATGCGCCAGGGAGCTGCGTTGCAGACAGGTGTTCTGAGGCCACGCCCCTTTTTACACCTCCATGCAACGCAGCTCTGTGGCGCTTACTGGAGGTACCTAGTGGGCTAGTTTGACCCTAGGGACCCTTAGGATTCAAGTGGACTTAATCTCTCAACTCAGAACGGCCACAGGGCGCGTTTACACAGTGGTGAAGGGAGGGGACGGGGCCTGAGGTGACGTGTGCAAACACGCCCTGTGGCGCGTTTTTAAGTTGGGGAAATAATTCCCTTTCAATCCTGAGGGACCCTGGGGTCCAACTAGCCCACCAGGTGCTTCCAGTAAGCACCACTGCTCTGCGTTGCAGAGAGGTGGTGCAGGCCATACCACTTTTTACACCTCTCTGCAACGCAGCTCTGTGGCACTTACTCGAGGTACCTAGTGGTCTAGTTGGACCCTAGGGACCCTCAGGATTCAAGGGGACTTAATCTCCCAACTTAAAATGGCTACAGGGCGTGTCTACACAGTGGGGAAGGGAGGGGACGGGGCATGAGGTGACGTGTTCAAACACGCCCAGTGGTGCATTTTAAGAGGTAGTTTTAATCCCCTGCCCTATTATATACTAGGGGCTTACAGAGGAGGTCATGTTAATCACAGGGGGACCCCAACGCATAGTGTGCCCTAGTGTATGTAGGTGGTTTCACTGTATTCTGAGTGTCTTTTAACATAGCACTGGCTCTAGGACTGGTTAGTCAGACTCAGTTACCACCAGTATCCGTCTGAAAAAGTTGAGGGTACAGGATGATTTTGCAACAAGGCTTGTTTCTGCTCTTCTGTTTGTTCTTTCTGCACGTTATACTTCTTCCTGCACTTTTCTTGGTCTTTGAGGACTTCTGTTGCTTCTTTCTGCATTTCTTTTTTTTCTTTCTGTGCGTTTTTCCTTCTTTCTTCACATGTCCTATCTCTGTAGGCATAGCTAGAAATTAGCATTTAAAAAACCTTTGAAATTCACTGAAAAAAACATAGGTTTCAGGCACGTTATAGCTAGGAATTAGCATTTAAAAAACCTTAGAAATTCACTGAAAAAACCATAGGTTTCAGAGGCGTTGTAGTTAGCTGGACTTTTCACTCGTACAAAACCATAGAAATTCCCCTGTTATAGTTAGTTCAGCTAACTATAACTCGCGCGCCCGCAATGCACTGCTGATGACGTCACATATTACATCACTCATGAAATGGTCAGTGACATCACTCATGACATCACTCATGACATCACTGATGACATCATCCTTTTGATAGAGTGGCAGATCTCCTCTCCCCCTAATATAACCTTTGATACACACATTCAAAAATAGAAATTAAAATTTTCAAAACAACGGACATACCAATACCAGTTACAACAACCTACTCAGTAATTGTAAGATCCACATCCACATCCACTCATTCACCAACAGTCCTATACAGTCACTCATACATGTACTCACTCATCATATGTACTCATACACCTATACATCCTGTTACATAACGCCACTCATCCATAAAGTTACTCACACACATAGTCACTCATGCTAATAAAGAATCAAGCATCCGTTTACCTGCATATACAGTTATAAACACACCACCACACTTACTTCTACAGAAACTTACACATACTTAGTCTTTTAAACAATCACTTATAGAAACACATACTTATTCATACAGGAACTCTTTCAATCTCTCACTCTCACATATACTCACTTATATACACCAATAGTCACATATACTAGTTTAAAACATATGTAGTTACTCATAGAGACACTATTGAGACAGTCATTCACTCACTAACACACCCATGCACACACTCATCCACCCATACAGTCCTGCACACATGCTGTCTTCAACACATAGAAACAGTGAGTCACTCATTCATGCACCTATGCACTACGTAATACCCCCCACCGAACCATACAGACATCAGACACTTATACTGATACTCAAAAACCAACTAATAACCTATATAGACACTCATGTAGCTACTCACCAACCCATGCAGCCACTTATACACAAAGTGAGAGACTGATACAGATATTTACATATTTAAACATTACTCACTAAGCCATGTATTCACTAAGATACACTTAATCAGTCAGTTATACAATCAATTTTTCAAAAACAAATCATCCATTTAGACACTTATATACCCATTTATTCTTCCATCGACCTTGAGATATACATATATGAAACATATGTAATTTTCAGAAAAACACACATTCACTGGATGATGACATCAGTGATGGCATCAGTGATGTCATTTGAGATGTCATCAGTGATGTCATGAGTGATGTCACTGACCATCTCATGAGTGATGTAATATGTGACGTCATCAGTAGTGCATTACGGGCGCGCAAGTTATAGTTAGCTGAACTAACTATAACGGGGGAATTTCTATGGTTTTGTACGAGTGAAAAGTCCAGCTAACTATAACGCCCCTGAAACCTATGGTTTTTTCAGTGAATTTTTAAGGTTTTTTAAATGCTAATTCCTAGCTATAACGTGCCTGAAACCTATGGTTTTTTCAGTGAATATATATATATATATATATATATATATATATATATATATATATATATATATATATATATATATATATATATATATATATATATATATATATATATATTACCTATGGCGGTCGCCAGTAGGTAGTTATAGTTAGGACCTAGTTACTAAAGGAAAATGGCAACATTCTATTCGCAATAACTTTAACACCGATTGATGAATCTTCGTGAAATTTTCAAAACTAATTCTTCGTTGAGATCAGCTCCTATGTTGAAAGTTTGGGGGTGATTTGTTAAGGGGGGAGGAGAAAAAAGGGGGTCCCAAAACGTGTTTTTTCAATGTTAATTTCCATAGGAAACTTTGGACAAGGCTACAGGTCGAACGGGTGAATGGAATTACCCCAAATTTGGCAGGGAGAAGGGTCTTGGTCTAGAAAGCGCGCTTTTGTTTATTTGGTGTAAATCCGTTCAGTAGTTTTTGAGAAATATTGAAATTTACAGATATCGATATTTGGGAATTCTGCCATCTGATTGGCTGAGGCGTTATGAGCACGAGCTTGCTGCTGATTGGCTGCAAGCGCTGCGAGCGTTTGCAACTAGGAAGTGTTGGTCACCATTTTGTGATTCTGCTGAAGTGAGTAAGGGGAAAAAGGGCAAAAAATGTGGGAAAGAGGAGGGTAGGAGCACTGTAACCTTTGTTGGGTGTTTAGGGTGTGCTATAGAGGGGGTGCGAAGTGAACTAATCATACCTACCGGTGTGAAAGTCCTAGGCTATGAAAATTAAGTGAGGTACTGGCTAGTGTGTGATGTTTCTAAGGTGAGCTTGTGCACGACTCGGGGATTAAAGCGTGAGACCACACTATGGGGCCAATTCTGTACGACCTGTATTCGTAACTTTTTCCGTACGAATCGTACAAGTCCCGTCGGACCCATGAGGTACGATTCGTATGGGAAAAATACATACGGATCTGCCCTATCGGTATGAATCAGACCTGGAAAAGTTGTACGAGACGGACCCGGACACTTTTCCGTATGAAGCCTAAAATTACAGTCCGACCGTACAAGTACGATCTGGACTGGCTTTCCGATTTATGAATTGTATGGAAAACGTCCCATACACGGGGAATGACTTTACCCGCTACGAAGCGAACTTCGTACGACACTTATCCCGGGAAAAGTTGTTCCCGGGTACGAGTCGTACAGGCCCCCGTGCATATGTACGCAACTTACAACAACATCGCGTATGTACGCACCGTACATACGCAATGTCGGTGTACGCACCGTACATACGCAATGTTGTTGTACGCACCAATGTTGTTGTACACGCCGTACATACGCAATGTCGGTGTACGCACCGTACCCACGCATTCATTGCGTGTGTAGGGTCCGTATCACTATTCTAATGGTACCGTAGGGGTACGTGTGCAACGCACCGTACACATCCACTTTCGTTGTTGCAGTACGCAGGGGTTGCTGGCCACGCCAGTGACCAGTCCCTGGTGGTAATGTATGGGCTCCATAGTATAGGTTTGGCTTTGGGTATGGGGTATGTTTCCTGCCCCTCACCCCCCCTGGCCCCTGGGTGTTGTTCTCACCTTCTGCGGCGTGTGCGTCGGGTCCGGTGCACCATTTCGTAGGCTAGGAGGACCAGGATGACACGTACGATGGGGTTCTTGGCATGTACGTCGCGTACCGGGGCTCCGTTGCATAGCAGTTCACGTAGGACTCCGGCTGTGTTTGGCTCCCATTAAAAAAGTACCGTACGGAGTGAGGTAGGGACGAATCGTACTTGCTGGGATGGAAACCGCTGCTTGAATGCGTCCGGACGTCGCATACAAGCTGTTCCGGATCAGAATCGTTGGTTTTTTTGACCCGTATGGTCTTTTGTACGAAACGTACGGAAATAGGCTTTCTGTACGAATCGTACTTCCTAGGTTGTACCGAAAGTTTACCGGGTACGAGTCGCACGGATAAAACGCTCCGTACAACGATTCGTACAGCCTTTTTCCAGGATTGGAATTGGCCCCTGTGTGTCTTATGCTGTGAAGTCATTGGCCCTGGCCGCTGCAGTACAGTTGTGGAAGTAGTGTCAGCATGTGTTTATACTAGGCCTAGTTTTTACCTACTAGGATGAACTACTGACCCGTAGTGGTGTGAAAGTCCTGGGTACAGAAAATATGTCAGGTATTGTCTAGAGTCTCATGGAAGGAGGAAGTGTTGGCCGCCATTTTGTGATTCCGTTGAAGCAAGTAAGGGGAAAAAAGGGTGAAAAAAGTGGGAAATAGGAGGGTAGGAGCACTGTAACCTCTGTGGGGTGTTTAGGTGTGCTATAGAGGGGGTACGAAGTGAACTAATCATACCTGCCGGTGTGAAAGTGCTAGGCTATGAAAATTAAGTGAGGTATTGCCTAAAGTGTGATGCTGCTAAGGTGAGGTGGTGCGGGACTTAGGGATTAGAGCGTGAGTCTAAATTATGTGCGTTATGCTGTGAAGTCATGTGCCATGGCCGCTGCAGTACAGCTGTGGAAGTAGTGTCAGCATGTGTTTATAACTACTAGGACGAACTACTGACCCGTACTGGTCTGAAAGTTCTGGGGTATGGAAAATATGTGAGGTAGTGTGTAGAGTGTCATGCTGCTAAGCTGAGCTGCTGCCGGACTCGGGGATAAAAGCGTGAGCTCAAACTGTGTGTCATATGCTGTGAAGTCATGTGCTCTGGCCATAGTGCCACATCTGTGCAAGTAGTGTCAGCATGTAGTTATAGCTACTTGGAGGAACTTTTGTTTCGAACGTTGTAACTTGTGTATGGTGCTTAGGGGTGCTATATAGGGAGTGCAAAGGTTAATTTGTGTGTATGAAATGAATTTGGTATTTGGAAAGTGGAAAGCACTGACTCCTACGGGTCTGATGGCGCTGGGGGCATAAGGTGAGGTGCTGCTGGAATTGGGAATAAAGCTGATGAACTACTGACCCCTATTGTGAACTTTTAACGTGCACATGCCATTAAATGTTCGATAAAATGTTGCAAAAGTATATAGTTAGGTTAAAAAAAAAAAGATGAACTTTTAACCTGCAGATGTCATAGAAGGTTCAAAAAGGGTGGTGATAAAATAGTTTGAACTTGTGACCTGTATGTGGCATGGAATAATAAGTAGCTTTTCGGAAGGAAAATTCAAAATTAACCAATGGACGTAAGTTTTGGAATGTCGTTGAAGGAATGAAGTATTCTGATTTGTTCTTTACATCTATTTATGTGTGGAGCGGCAGAGAAATTGTGCCATTCCTGGTTTCACTCTTGATGAAGTCGGAGCTTTACATGTACTTTGTGAGAAAGAGAGAATTGTATGCGTGCGTCATTTGAAATCTGGATAACAACTACAAAGGTGAGTTAGAAATTAACAAGGTGTGTTGTGTTTTATAGTATTTATTAAGTATTTGAGGTGATGTTTTTAATTTTGAAAGTATTTTTTATTTCAAAGTAATATAGTGTTAGTAAAGTGTAGTGTTTGATATTGGTTATGAAATATGCATAAAATTTGAGCTGTTGTTATATAAGTATTTTATATATGTTTAGGAATTTTTCACAGAGAAGAAGTGTAGTTTGCCATCCTTATAGGACTGTATTGTTTTGAAAATGAGGTACAGCGTTAATTTGAGTTTGTAAGGCATTTGGGGAGTTAAAGAAAATGTTGCACGTTTGCAACTGATACTTTTTGTGGAAATAGTGGGGTGGGGGGTAGGAGATGTATATGTGTTATTAAGTTAAAAGCGATAAAACGAAATGCAGAAATGTTATGTGGGCAGGTTGTGGTCTTATTTTTGACACTGAGAGGTAGGTTTGAATGTAAGTCAAGGTAGGTTGTTGTACAGTGGGGCCGTGTACAGTGTTTGGAGATTACATGGAGAGGAGATGGAGATGGAGATAGGAAAAGTGATACCTTCCTTTTATATGTACACATAGTTTGAATCATGTGATCCTAAGTTGAGATATAATAAGAATATGGTTTCTGGTTTGCATTTGGGTATAGTTAATAGTTTTTGTACTTTCTGACTAGTGAATAATAAAAAGGTAGATATACTAAAATATATTGTAGTAAACGTATTAATTATTGTCTGTTCTTATGGAATAGAAGTAGTTGGGGAGTGCTTCTTTAGAAGAGATGTTTTATAAATGTGTGACAGATACTGTGACTATTTATAAACCGTCTTATGGTATGGTGTATGTGTGAGTTACAAAATTGCAGGTTTTAATAGCTTTTGCTGATGAGCGTTCCAGCAGACACCCGTTGACATCTATGTATGGCTATAGTGGCGGTAACAGGAGTGCTGGGGCTCATTGTTTGATTTCGTAAGGATAAGCAAGGGATGGGTGGGGGTGGGGAGGTGCATATGTTGCTGATTAGAAGACGGATATTTGTAACGTAGGCATGTGTAGTTACTAAAGGTAATGTAGTTTCACTGGGCCCATTTATAAAGAGTGCTATGGGATGGTTTATGTTTTACCCGTCAATTTGCATGTTTGAATAGTTTTTGCTGATAAGTGTTCCGGTAGACACATGTTAAAATTAAGCATGTGTATGGGTATAGTGGCACTACTAGGAATGGGGGGTTTCTGTTTGATTTCATACTGTTAACCAAGGGTGGGGGAGGGTGTGGGGGAGGTAGGTTTGTTGCTGTTTGAAATACAGAATATAGTAACGTGGAGATGTGGAGCTACTAAAGGTGATGTAGTACCACTGGGAGCACTTAGAAAGTGCCCTATTGCATGGTATATGTTTTACCCACAAATTTGCATATTTTAATATGGTTTGCTGATGAGTTTTCCAGGAGACATCTGTTGAAGTTAAGGCTGTGTATGGCTATAGTGGCACTTCTACGTTTGCTTGGGCTCTTTCTTTTATTGCGTAAAGTTAAGCAAGGGCGGGTATTGAGGTGGTGTTGTGGTACTGTGACTATTTATAAACCGTCTTGTGGTATGGTGTATGTTTGAGTTGCAAAATTGTAAGTTTTAATAGCTTTTGCTGATGAGCTTTCGGGCAGACACCTGTTGACATTAAGTCTATCTATGGCTATAGTGGCGGTAACGGAGTGCAGGGGCTTGTTGTTTGATTTCGTAAGGTTAAGCATGGTATGGGTGGGGGTGGGGGATGTGCGTATGTTGCTGATTATAAGACGCACATTTGTAACGTGGGCATGTGGTGTTAGTAAAGGTAATGTAGTTTCACTGGGCCCATTTATGAACCGTGCTATGGTATTGTTTATGTTTTTTCCACGAATTTGCATGTTTGAATACTTTTTGTTGATAAGTGTTCTGGCACACACCTGTTAAAATTAATCCTGTGTATGGGTATAGTGGCGCTACTAGGAATGATGGGGGTTTCTTTTTTATTTTGTATGGTTAAGGAAGGGCATGGGTGGTTGTAGGTGTGGGGGAGGTAGGTTTGTTGCTGTTTGAAATACAGAATATAGTAACGTGGAGATGTGGAGCTACTAAAGGTGATGTAGTACCACTGGGAGCACTTATAAAGTGCCCTATGGCATGGTATATGTTTTACCCGCAAATGTGCATGTTTTAATACGGTTTGCTGATGAGCTTTCGAGGAGACATCTGTTGAAGTTAAGGCTGTGTATGGCTATAGTGGTGCTTCTACGTTTGCTTGGGCTCTTTCTTTTATTGCGTAAAGTTAAGCAAGGGCGGGTGTTGAGGTGGTGTAGTGGTACTGTGACTATTTATAAACCGTCTTGTGGTATGGTGTATGTTTGAGTTGCAAAATTGTAAGTTTGAATAGCTTTTGCTGATGAGCATTCCGGCAGACACCTGTTGACATTAAGTCTATCTATGGCTATAGTGGCGGTAACGGGAGTGCAGGGGCTCGTTGTTTGATTTCGTAAGGTTAAGCATGGTATGGGTGGGGGATGTGCGTATGTTGCTGATTATAAGACGGACATTTGTAACGTGGGCATGTGGTGTTAGTAAAGGTAATGTAGTTTCCCTGGGCCCATTTATGAACCGTGCTATGGTATTGTTTATGTTTTTTCCATGAATTTGCATGTTTGAATACTTTTTGTTGATAAGTGTTCCGGCACACTCTGTTAAAATTAATCCTGTGTATGGGTATAGTGGCGCTACTAGGAATGATGGGGGTTTCTTTTTTATTTTGTATGGTTAAGGAAGGGCGTGGGTGGTTGTGGGTGTGGGGGAGGTGGGTATGTTTCTGATTAAAACACAGAATATAGTAACTTGCAGATGTCGAGCTAATGTTGTACCACTGGGAGCATGTCATGGTATATGTTTTACTCGCAAATTTGCATGTTTTAATATGCTTTGCTTATGAGTGTTTCAGAAAGTGGGGGTGCTCTAAAAAGGGGGGCAAAGCTATTAAAGGGGTGTGGGCTATGCAAGCTTGGCTGTGGTCTAAATCAAGATAAGTATCATTGTGTGCTTTAGAAAATCCTCTCCAATTATCCTACGTTTGGAAAAAAACATTCTTTAAAGGATTTCCCTTCCTTCTACAACGTGGGTAACGTAGCGTGATGTCTCCAGTTCTCAGTAGTGAGCCAAATAAGCATGCGTACATCGATGTGCATGCTCTCACTGCAGTGCAATAAAAAAAATTAACTATGTTTGCGAGGGCTGAAAATAGAGCCTGATAGAGACCCTTTTGGAGGCTTCTTGAAAATAAGTGCTGGTCCTCAGACGAAGCCCAATTAAAGCCCAGCATTCATCTATCCTAAGCACTGCACCATCCAACCATCTTTTAATTGATGCATACATTCCTACTTATATACATACATACATCTGTTCCTACACTTATCTTAAGCACCTATGAGCGCACTCGCCTATTGTAAGCAGTGTGTCATTCATGCAGCCATACGACTATATATCCATAGATATATCTGTCCCATAACCAGTCCTAAGCATCTATCAGTCCACCAGTCTATCGTAAGTACTGGTCTCTATATTCATTTATCCTTCCATTCATACATTGATACATCCATCTATATATATATGCATTGATGCATCTGGCCATGCATCCACTTGCCTTTTATTCAACTATACGTTCTTATTTTCGGGCATCGTCCGCCCCCGATCCTAAATAGGATGTATTATACTCATCCCTCCAATCTGTTAAGGGGTCGAAAAGGTTTGCGAAAAGCATTGACAGGCATATTATTTTATAAAGAATAACAAAGCTTTGAGTTGCTCTTTGTGGAGCATACTTCACCATCCTTCTCTGGTGGTGTTTTAAAGAAAGGCATATAGCGAAAGAAATGTAAAGGAGCTTTTAAGTGTAAGACGTTAATTTAGAAATATAACGTTTTTTTGAGTTGTATATAGGTACACTGATTAAAAGTGTCCGTGACTGACAGATACTGAATATCTGTATTTCTTACATTTGAGAAAGTATACCAGAGAGGTAATTTGGGGTGGTGAGAAGCTTGATTTCTATATGTCCATGTGAAGTACAGTGTAGGAATATAAAAGTAAGTGGAAAGCCTTTATGTTCATATTAAAGAGGGGGTGTGAGAACTAAGTGAGGCAGGCAAAGCGTGTGTTTTCGTAGCCCCTAAAACAAGAGAATGTGTAAGGTCAGAGTAGGTTCGTGCTGGAGTTGCTTGCTTGTGGTTGTTTCAAGAGGTGCAACCAGAGTGAAATTTCGGGGGAGCCTAGTTTTTTCAGCAATAGGCAGAGTGGGGCTGTAGGGACTGTAAAATGGGGTGAAAAAGAACAAAGTCTTCTTTACCAAAAAATGATCTTTTGAAAACCTGTGAAGTACTCGGGTGCGGCTGTGTGTGTGCCCTCGGGAAGCTGTTTGAGAGAGTCCGGGGCAATGGGCGATGCGCGCCTGGTGGTGTGTTTGCTAATTACCCCACGTTGATGTTGCTCCTGTGTTGCAAAAAGAGAAGGGAAATTCTGAGAGAAAAAGTGTCTTTTTAATCGATTTCCCTTCTCCTACAATGCGAGTCACCTGGTATGATGTCTGCACTTCTAAGTAGTGAGTAATGTGCATGCTCTCACAGTCTCACTGCAGTGCAATAAGGAAAAAAAAAAGGGATGAGGTTTGCGAGGCCCGAAAGTAGACACCCCATAAAGACCTGTTTCGAGGCCACCTAAAATAAAGTGCTGTTGCTCAGACACCCACAGACACCCCCCGCACTTAAAACCAGGGGGGGCAGTGTAATGTTTGGAAAGTTGTAGATAAAATTGTAGGCTAATAATGTTAATTTTTGTGTGTGCTTTTTGGTTGATATATCATCTTAAGTACATAGATGAAAACATTTCAAAAATACTATCTATAAAGTTGGCTGTGGTGGGCTGCAGAGAGAGTGGTGTGGGGTGGTGGGGTGTGGCGGAGAGGTGAAAAGTACAAGGTAGTGCAGTTACATATAAATTGTAAAGGTGTTTGTAAATAATTAAATAAATACTTCCTGTATGTTCTATGGCTCTACTTGTCATGTTAGTGCTGCTCTGTCATGTTCAATCACGTTGCAGCACTGGGTGTGGAAGTCGTTAGTGGAAGTTTTGTAATTGTACGTTATAATTTTAACATAGTGAACAAATGTGAAAAATGTGAAAAATAATTGAATCTATTTTTTTTCAGAGAATTATTTTGTTTGGATTAAAATTTGGAAATGCCAAGAAGTAAAAAAAGAAAAGAGAAGAAAAATATATGTTTGTGTAAAAGGCAAAAGTTTGTATTTGGAAAAAATGGGAGTAGTACAGAAAAACTTTGTTCTACTATAAGTACAAGATGAAAAAAGGATCACACAAGAGGAAAAATAGGAATTTTTCAAGTAAGGTGCAGCAGAGTTCAATTTCAAATACCAGGAAAAGGAAAGTTGATAAAGAAATAGTATCTGTTACTCGGAGACAAAAGGAGTTTCATGAAAATCGTCAGAGACTTTTTCGATCTAGAGCGATTCAGAATTCAATGAAAGAATGCTTCAAATATAAAAGGAATGTTTTTGAATTGAAAGAGAAAAAGCATATTGAAAGTATAGTGGATAGTGCTTTCAATTTAAAACAGAAGTTATTCATTGTGACTTTGAAGAGAAAGTATTAAACAGAACGTTAAGTTGTTACAAGGACTAGATCTATGTCACGTAAGAAAATATACTGAGAAGTACGGGCATTCTCTGGCTTGTCTTTGAAGAAAAGTTTGTAAAAGTGTTTTTTATCAGTTGAGGATGTTAGCAGTATGTTGTTCAAGTTTGTGAGGAAAGTGTACTATGTAAAAAGTTCTACATTATTTTTAAGTGAACTGAGTACAAGTCTTTTATATATCTCTTTATTAGTTGTTCAAAAAAAGTGTGATGATATTGAAATACGATATTTTGGTTCAGAGGAGCAGTTCATAGAACGTGAAAGTTTGACAATTACAGATGTTGGAGTAGATGGATAAGTGATTAGCACTGATCAGTTTGAGAAGATATTGGAAAGTTTAATGTAGTGTGGTGTGAAATACGAGACTATGTTTGTGTTTGTTGTCGACGTACTGATTATAAAAGTCAAAGTAGGAATGTTGATTTGTATTTGAAAAGTGAAAAGGAGAACAATGGTAAGTGGGTAGAATTTACAATTTACTTGTTGGTGGAAGGTCAATTTGAGTTAGGTAGTGATCAACGTATATTTAAATATTGTTATGACAAATTAGAAGAGAACAAAATGTCTTTTAGAGAAGTACATAATAATTTAGAATTAGTAGCTATTCCGGAGGAACTGGCAGAATTGAATACAAATGAGTCTGTTCTAATTCAATGTGTTAATTCTTTTCAAACTATAATTCGGATGGAGCCTAAAACATTGAAACTGTCACCAACAGACTTGCAAAGAGGTTTGAAGGAAGAGTGGTGTACTTACCTTTGGATTTTAAGAAAAATATTGAAACTATTGCTGGAGTGAAAGAGGAAAATGAGGCAGTAGTCATTCTAGTAAATGTTATAGTAACAAAAAATCGGAAAATATGGAAAGATTTTGTGGGTGTTAATAAAGTTGAAAAGGCTACCTTATATCTTATAGAGAACAATATTTATTACAAAACTGTAAATGTGGGTGAACAGGTAATAAGTTTAGAAGATGAATCTTGTTGATCGATATTCTGAAGCTGCAATCGATATAGGTGGATCTTTATACCATCCACCTTCTCCTGTAGGAAACAGCTGTGGAAAATAATGACCTTCCAAGGTTTTCTCCCATACACTTATTGGAGTTCCCTGTGCTTTTTTCATTTCAAATAACTCAATGTTGCTTCCTATTACTTCTTTTGAATGCAAAGGACATATTGTGTAATGTTCATAAATATCTTCAGTCCTTGACTTGTCCACTTTCTCTATTTGACCACTTGAAATTTCAGATTATATTCTGAAGATCCTAGATTTCGACTGCATTTTATACATATTTCACCTTTTTGTTTGAAAGTGATCTGTCTTCTTTGTCGTATGCAGTGAACCACATACTTAAAACTAAAGTTCATCAATAAGTTCTTTCTGCGAAAGAAGTTGTGGAGAAACTTCAAGAAAGAGATGAAAATTTAGAAGGACACTTAATCAATTTGATGGCATGTCAATGTGGAACAAATGAGTATTGGTATTGTCATCATGAAGAACTCAAGTGTATGTTATGGAACGTAGGTACAAGAACATGGTTTGTCTCACTTAGCTGTGTAGAGTATGCATGGGAAGATTTGCTTGACTTTCTAAGAGAAGCAAATTCCAATATAAAAAATGTTGAAATAAAGACTTGTGGTGAACTGTGTTCATTGGATCCTGTATATGCGTGCAGATATTGTAATGATAGGTTTCAACCTATAATGTCTTTTATCTGCAATAAAAAGAATACAGCTCTTGGAGAGGTTACCGATTTCTTTTGGAGAAAGGAGTATCAAGCAAGAGGTGCACCTCATATACATATGCTACTATGGATCAAGGATGAACCTAAATTTGGAAATGATTCTGATGAAACAGTATTGTCTTTCATTGAATAGTATGTGACATGTGAGCTACCAAGAGAAAAAGGAGATAGAAGCTTGAGATAGCAAGTTTTATGTTTCCAAAGTCACAGTTATTGAAAGTATTGCAGAAGAAACTACAACTTTAAAGGAAAATTTTACATCAGCTGTCGGTTTGGTTTCTCCTGTCCAGTCATTTGTAAAGGAAGAGTAAATAATTTTTTTCTTCTGTAAGGCACACAATAACTCAGAAATCTCAAAAGAATAACTACAAGTTAAAAAGAAGAGAAGTGTCAAAGTATATCAATGATTACAATCCAGTCATTTTAAAAATGTGGAATGTGAATATGGACATTCAGTATGTTGCAGATAACTCAATTGCTGTTGCATGTTACGTTACATCGTACATAACATAATCAGAAAAAATAGAGATGAAAGAAATGTGGGTAGAAATTACACAAGAGAAAAGCCTTAGTAAAGAATTGTACAGCTTTACTTTGAAAATGCTTTCCCACCGAGAAATTGGATTGTATGGATGTTCAGACTGATTGTGCTCTTCAAGTTTAAATTCAAAGTCACAAGGAATCATTTGGGTAAGTTTAGGTCTTGCCTGCAAATGAAATGGAGTCATGAAATGATTTTAAGAAATTGAAGAATTAGCAGTAAATGAAGCAGACAGTACAGACAATCTTAAAACTAATATGTTGGACACGTACTAAGCGAAAAGGAGTCAACCTCTGGAACAGCTATGTCTGTATGAAGTACTTCAACATTACAGCTTGAAATGTTAAAGAGAATGCAAAAGAAGGAAAATTTGCAGTAGTTGGATGTCATGGTTGTTTAGTAAAACATGCAAAGAGTAATCTCATAAACTACAAGAAAGTTAGTTGTGAAAGTTTAGATAAGAGAGAATTTTACTATTTAGCACTTCTGCAACTGTTTAATTCATGGTGTAGTGAAAGTGAATTATTTGGAGACTTTGACTGTTACGAAGATTCTTGTAATACATGTAAAAGTAGCGTTGCATGTACAATTTTTGCTATATATTTAAAAATGTTGAATGATGAAGTTGAACAGAAAAAGAATATTACAGCTGATATTAGTAATGGAAGTTCTCAAGATAGTGAAACTAGTGGTCCATGTAGTCACGATCTTCTTGGACAAGCAATACTGGAAAATGAAGCAGCCATTGCTATGCATGAAGTTGAAATTGCAAGGCGGTACAGCAGGTCCGAACAGTGAAACGGGGTCTTTATTCTATGATTGAGGATGTCAGAAGTTAAAGTCTGTGATAATTTCTGTGTACTCCCTCTGACCAGGTGCAATCAACTCTAAGTTCCAACAGTGGAATGGCGTCTTGATGCCACAATGGACGATGTTACAACTGCATCTGCGAGTGGAGATGAAGGTACTCCCTTTGACCAGGTGCAACTAACTCTAGGTCCCAACAGTGGAACGGTGTCTTGATTCCACCATGGATGATGTCCGATATTACCTGCTGCTTGTTTTTTGCAGACTCTGTGCTTCCGTAGCTAACTGCTGTACAGGATTATTGGGGTTGGTTGAGTGTAGTCACTGGAGTACATCGCGGTACAGCAGGTCCAAATACTGAAACAGGGTCTTGATTCTATTATTGAGGATGTCAGAAGTTAAAGTCTGTGTTTATTTCTGTGTACCACCTTCGACCAGGTGCAACCAGCTCTATGTCCTAATAGTGGAATGGTGTCTTGATCCCAGAATGGAAGATGTCCAATATTACTTGTTGCTTGGTTTTCATAGAACTTCCTCCGTTGAGGTGCATCAGACACTGTGCTTCCATAGTTAACTGTTGCACATGATTATTGTGCTTCGTTGACACCAGTCAGTGGAGTACACCATGGTACAGCAGGTCCAAACAGTGAAACGGGGTCTTGATTCTGTGATTAAGGATGTGAGAAGTTAAAGTGTGTGATGATTTTTGTGTACCCCCTCTGATCAGGTGCAACGAACTGTAGGTTCCAACAGTGGAAAGGTCTTTTCATCCCACAATAAAGGATGTTAGAACTGCGTCTCAGAGTGGAGATGAAGGTACTCTTTTCGACCAGGTGCAACCAACTCTAGGTCCCAACAGTGGAATGGTGTCTTGATCCTTCGAATGGACGATGTCCAATATAACCTATTTCTGGGTTTTCACAGAACTGTCTCTGTTGAGGTGCATCACACTTTGTGCTTCTGTAGTTAACTGCTGCACATGATTATTGGGCTTGGTTGACTGCTGTCGCTGGAATAGACCATGGTATAGCAGGTCCGAACAGTGAAACGGGGTCTTGATTCTATGATTGAGGATGTCAGAAGTTAAAGTTTGTGATGATTTCTGTGTACTCCCTCTGAGGAGGTGAAACCAACTCTAGGTCCCAACAGTGGAACGGTGTCTTGATCCCACAATGGATGATGTCCGATATAACGTGCAGGTGAATTTTCAGAGGTCTTTCTGTTGAGGTGCATCAGACTTTGTGCTTCCCTAGTTAACTGCTGCACATGATTGATGGCCTTGGTTGACTGTAGTTGGTGGAGTACACCACGGTACAGCAGATCCAAACAGTGGAACGGGGTCTTGATTCTATGATTGAGGATGTCAGAAGTTACAGTTTGTGATGATTTGTGGTACCCCCTTCGATGAGGTGCATCAAACTCTAGGTCCCAACAGTGGAACGGTGTCTTGATCTGACAATGGAGGATGTTAGAACTTCATCTGAGAGTGGAGATGAAGGTACTCCCTTCAACCAGGTGCAAGCAACTGTAGGTCCCAACAGTGGAACAGTGTCTTAATTCCACAATAGAAGATGTCCGATATTACTTGTTGCTTGGTTTTCATAGAACTCCCTCCGTTGAGGTGCATCAGACTCGGCGTTTCCGCAGCTAACTATTGCACATTATAATTGTGCTTGGTTGACACTAGTCGGTGGAGTACACTGTGGTACAGCAGGTCCGAACAGTGAAATGGGGTCTTGATTGTATGATTGAGGATGTCAGAAGTTGAAGTTTGATATTATTTCTGTGTACGCCTTCTGATCTGCTGCAAGCAAGTCCATGCTTTCGAATTGAACGGTACATGGCTGTCAGGTGTTAATGAATAGTGAGTCTGGCCTACAATACTGACAGAATTGTTAACAATTCAGATCGAGTGCTGATTGATTAAATACAGAATCTAGTAGTCAAGTAACTACAACATCTATTGCAAGACACATATTATGTTTTTAGTATACTTCTTTTAAGACATTTTTTTAAATGACTTATAGGTTTAGTACAATGACCAAATTTAATTTGAAAGTGCAAAGGAACACTGAATAGTCTACACTGTAGACAGCAGAAATGGTATTTGAATTGTTTTGTTTTATTTATTGCAGATTTTTCTGCAATTTATGTTGTTGTCTTTTGTTAAGAGGAAGTGAGAGAAAGTATTCATGAATGTCTGTGTGAACACTGTTTACAATTAACACTGCAGATAGCAGTGTTCATAATTCGGATCGAGTTGGTCTTGTAGATGATGCAGTTCTGTAGGAAAAGACATTGCGCCAGTGTGCTCTGTCTACACCATGAATACGTATTATAACAGGCTCCAGACACGCTTTTGTTGCTTCGCGTATGACAAACTGTGTAGCTGAATTCCACCTTACGTAGCCGTGGGCCCTTGCTTACCGCTCACTCTGGCCTACACTGTAGACAGCAGTGTTCACAGTTTAGATTGAGTTGCTATTGCTGATGATGTTCTGTTGATGGCAACAGATATTACTCCAAGTACGGCCTGCCCGTCTACAGCACACATCATTGCTGGTTGTTGACATGCTGAATGATTTTGATGTGGCTTTCTGAGTGCACTAAAACTGATGGACCCTTTATGATAAAATCTTTTCGTGTATTATTTCTGATCTATTAATTGTGTCTCAGTATACCATAAGTTGTGTTTCTTTTACGATAGAATATTTTTCTGTATTACTTCACATCTACTGTCCCTACCTTACTGCAGTACAAACTATTGATTCTTTTATTATTGAATGTCTGTGTGTGATCCAATGATTACTGTTGTAGTAGATGATAGCAGCAACTATTCCTTGAGGAATGGTTTACACTGACTCCACATGCATCCACCACAGACCTTACTGGATATGTGACCCTGGTAATAAAAAGGTGTTGAGCGCATATGCTCATACCCACTTCCACTATCTATCTGTGTCCGTGTGTTCATTATCTATGCATGATTGTGCCCCTGGGCTGTATGACATTACATTGTGCTGTGGGCAGTGTATGTAACTATGTTACCTCTGTTAGTGGGGAAAACTTTGGTTATGTAATTTGTAGGTGTATGGCTATCACAGGTGGAAGGCTACTTTACAGACCATGAATATTGATGAAGATGATGGTTGCATGTTGTGTGTAGTGTAAGATATGTGTACATTGCAAAAAGTTTAGAAAAAAGCTCTCTAAGCAGAAGAGGTGTGTCTCATCAAATGCAGAACAGAGATTGACTAAAATGGGTGGTGTTTTCCAACTGTTACAATGCGAAATGTTATGAACTAATGAAGTGCTTTTTTTTATGGTCACATGGCAATCGCGCACCTAGTGCGCAAGGAGACCGCACCGACGTGATTTTGAGAAAATATAATTGATAAAATATAAGTTTATTTCAGTTAAAAATATATAAATGTTTAAAATATGTTAGATTATCGCTTGCTCTCATATACACTTTAAAGGTATTTAGATATGGTTTTGAGACAAAATAAAATGAGGGAATGGTGTACGCGGCGCAACACCGTACGTTTATGATGTAACACAGGGTGTGGCAGCGTACACTCGTCGCATTCGCAACGTGTAGCGGGCACGACCCCATACGTACATGACGTAACGCACGGCTTGGTAGTGCGTACCCGTCGCTTACTAAAGTAGCAAAAGTAGCAGCTGGCGCAACATCATACATACATGTTGTTACGCGGGGCATAGTATCAGAAACCTGTCGGATACGAAATGCACATCATTTAAATGTGATGGATAGGATTTGCGTGCTGATCAAGGTTGGCAGAGTACCGGTACAGGACTGTAGTTTTCTCAACAAAAAAAAAAAGTTTGATATGCATATTGTTTTGGGAAGATATAAAACATTACATGAATTTTAAAGTTAAAAAAAGTATAATAGAGTTGCAAAATATTAAAAAACAATTAGAAAAAATATAGGTTTTAATAATATTAAAATATGAAATTAACATTTAAAAAACCTTTAAAATTCACTGAAAAAAACATAGGTTTTACAGACGTTATAGTTAGGAATTAGCATTTAAAAAACCTTAGAAATTCACTGAAGAAACCATGGGTTTCAGGGATGTTATAGTTAGTTGGACATTTGACTCATATAAAACCAGAGAAATTCACCAGTTATAGTTAGTTGAGCTAACTATAACTCTCGCGCTCGCAATGCACTGCTGATGATGTCACATATTACATCACTCATGACATGGTCCGTGACATCACTGATGACATCACTGATGTGTGTAGAATTACTGAATAGGTTGTTGTAACTGATATTGGTATGTCCATTGTTTTGAAAATTTTAGTTTCTATTTTTGAATGTGTGTATCAAAGGTTATATTAGGGGGAGAGGAGGTCTGCCACTCTATCACAAGGATGATGTCATCAGTGATGTCATTTGAGATGTCATCAGTGATGTCATGAGTGATGTCACTGATCATGTCATGAGTGATGTAATATGTGACGTCATCAGCAGTGCATTGCGGGCGCGCGAGTTATAGTTAGCTGAACTAACTATAACGGGGGAATTTCAATGGTTTTGTACGAGTGAAAAGTCCAGCTAACTATAACGCCCCTGAAACCTATGGTTTTTTCAGTGAATTTCTAAGGTTTTTTAAATGCTAACTCCTAACTATAACATGCCTGAAACCTATGGTTTTTTCAGTGAATTTCAAAGGTTTTTTAAATGCTAATTTCTAACTATGCCTACAGAGATAGGACATGTGAAGAAAGAAGAAAAAACGCACAGAGAGAAAAAAAAGAAATGCAGAAAGAAGCAACAGAAGTCCTCAAAGACGAAGAAAAGTGCAGGAAGAAGGATAACGTGCAGAAAGAACAAACGAAGAGCAGAAAGAAGCCTTGTTGCAAAATCATCCTGTACCCTCAACTTTTTCAGACAGATACTGGTGGTAACTGAGTCTGACTAACCAGTCCTAGAGCCAGTGCTATGTTAAAAGACACTCAGAATACAGTGAAAACACCTACATACACTAGGGAACACTATGCGTTGGGGTCCCCCTGTGATCAGCATGACCTCCTCTGTAAGCCCCTAGTATATAATAGGGCAGTGGATTAAAACTACCTCTTAAAACGCGCCACAGGGCGTGTTTGCACACGTCACCTCAGGCCCCGTCCCCTCACTTCCCCACTGTGTAAACACGCCCTGTGGCCATTTTAAGTTGAGAGATTAAGTCCCCTTGAATCCTGAGGGTCCCTAGGGTCCAACTAGACCACTAGGTACCTCCAGTAAGCGCCACAGAGCTGCGTTGCAGAGAGATGTAAAAAGGGGCACGGCCTAGACCACCTCTCTGCAACGCAGCGCAGTGGCGCTTACTGGAAGCACCTGGTGGGCTAGTTGGCCCCCAGGGTCCCTCAGGATTGAAGGGGAATTATTTCCCCAACTTAAAACGTGCCACAGGGCTTGATTGCACATGTTAACTCAGGCCCGTCCCCTCCCCTCACCACTGTGTAAACACGCCCTGTGGCCGTTTTTAGTTAGGAGATTAAGTTAATTTGAATCCTGAGGGTCCCTAGGGTCCAACTAGCCCACTAGGTACCTCCAGTAAGCGCCACAGAGCTGCGTTGCAGAGAGGCGTAAAAAGTGGCACGGCCTGGACCACCTCTCTGCAACGCAGCTCAGTGGCCCCGTCCCCTCCCTTCCCCACTGTGTAAACACGCCCTGTTTCCGTTTTTTAAGTTGGGAGATTAAGGCTGCACAAAATCATTTGGATGCTACCCCCTACCACTCAAAGAACTGTTGTCCATGCCCTTATCACCTCAAGGCTGGACTACGGAAACATCTTGTTACTTGGTGCAAATAAGAATGTAACCCACAAGCTGCAGTTTGTTCAAAATGCTGCAGTCAGACTTCTATACAAAATTCCTAGAAGCTCGCACATTTCTGGTTACATCCGTGATTTGCACTGGCTCAGAGTGGCTAGTCTCATAAAATTTAAAGCATTAAGTTTTATGTTTAAAATAAAACAGGGCTTAGCGCCTCCGTATCTGCGTTCTCTTGTTAGCCCTTACATTCCTACTCGCCACCTTCGCTCCTCCACGCAGGAGAACTTCACGATTCCTCGCTTTCGGCTTGCCAGGATGGGTGGCAAATCCTTTTCCTACCTTGGCCCTTCCCTCTGGAACCCTCTGCCATTCTCCATTCGCAAAGAAACCAACTACTTCTGTTTCCGTAGATCCATAAAAACCTGGCTTTTCAACCAATAATTTTTGCCGTTGTACCTCCTTAGTCTGTCTCACTGCCGTCTCGGCGCCGAGAAACCCTTTTTGGGTAGCTTTTGCGCCTTATAAATTTAATTTAATTTAATAAAAGTCCCCTTGAATCCTGAGGATCCCTAGGGGCAAAATAGCCCACTAGGTACGTCCAGTAAGCACCATTGCTGAGAGGTGTAAAAAGGGGCACGGCCAGCACCACCTCTCTGCAATGCAGATCAGTGACGCTTACTGGAATCACCTGTTGGGCTAGTTGGCCCCCAGGGTCCCTCAGGATTGAAAGGGAATTATTTCCCCAACTTAAAACGCGTGACAGGGCGTGTTTGCACACATCACCTCAGGCCCCATCCCCTCCCTTTACCACTGTGTAAATGTGCCCTGTGGCCGTTCTAAGTTGAGAGATTACGTCCCCTTGAATCCAAAGGGTCTCTAGGGTCAAACTAGCCCACTAGGTACCTCCAGTAAGCGCCACAGAGCTGCGTTGCATAGAGGTGTAAAAAGGGGCGTGGCCTCAGAACACCTGTCTGCAACGCAGCTCCGTGGCGCATACTGGAGATACCTGTTGGGCTAGTTGGCCCTCAGGGACCCTCAGTATTGAAGGGGAATTAATTCCCCAACTTACAACTAGCCAGGGGGCGCGTTTGCAGAGTGCTGCAAGGAGGGGGCTTGGCCTCCAGCGCGATGCCGGTCTTTTATTTTTTTTATTTTTTTAAGAAGGAGGGCTGTGTGGCCCCCTTATTTTTCTAATTTACTGGCCCTGGGGACCCCATCCCCCAGGACCTGCACCCTAATTTTTTTTGTTGAAAAAAATTAATTTGGCCCTCTCAAGGCCTTAATCTTCCCCGGGGACCCCAACCCCCGGGTCATGACCTTTTTTAAAAAAAATTCTTTAGGAGGGGGCTGCGTTGCCCCCCTCCTCAGGCCACTTATGGCCCCGGGGACCCCATCCCCCGGGGCCGGCCTTTGTTTTTTACTATTTAAAAAAAATATATATTTATAGAAACACCTAGGACATGCTGGACAAACCATATGTACCTATCACCATGAAGATTTGCGTGATATTCATTAAAAGGTGACTATGCATAGAATGAATCCACATGGAATGTATTTACACCGCTAGTGAAGCTCTGATGTGTCTGACGCCCTACCGTGCCTAATCTCGGCACCCCCGCCGGTGGGTACTCTCCAAGTAGACACCCTTGTCGTTTATTTATACAAACATGGGTAGCTATTGACAGGCACATTTAATATACACGCACACCAAGCCATTCAAAGGGGAATCGACAAAAATTCGACCAAACTATGCAAGAAATCCCCCTCACGGTTAATAAAACACACATCCAGCGGCGGATGTGTAATACTTTTTATTTTACTCTCTGGAAAGGAGACGAACCTCACTTGAGAGTCACAGCGTGCTCCTGGCTGAGCCCAATGCTATGTTACACCCACCAGTGCCCGCCGAGTGCCTCACACCTCTGTGTTGTATTCCACCAGCTAGTGCGTATGCTATGACACTCTCTAGCCCATGTGCACTGTAACACCACCCCGTGAATATGTCATGCCACACTTGCCTTCGCACGGGTTATATTGCCCCATCTAACGTGCCTTCCTCGATGCCTATGTTATAACGCACAGCGCTATGCCATACATATTACAATATAGGATCCATATCTTTGTCACAGTGCATATGCAACGTTACACTCCCCAGCACATATTTTATATTACAACTTTAGAGACTAGTTAGGTTATACAACACTGCCCTGTGCATATTACACTCCAAGGCGCATATCGCATAGCACGCGCTAGTGCCTGTGCTATCTTGCGCTCTCCAATGAATCTGTCATTGCGCACAATGTATTGCATATTATATTTCATGCCCCGGTTCATCTTATATCACACTTTTTGGTGCATAGTTTATACCATATACTATATCTAGTTTTCATTTTCAATCATGCTCTCAGGACTATGTTCTACATAACACTGCGTCCACCTACCCTTTTCACAGGCATTACATTTTGCGATGGGGGTGGAGGGTCAGGGGGTGTTTCTGCCAAGTGAGCCCGGAGTCACAGTCACAAACGTCCTCTTCTTCCTGAATAAAAGTGAGATTATGCTGCATACTTGTTCATATTTTAAGTAGTTTGCACAGACACACATTTTAAAAACAATAAAGTTCCTAATACCCACCTTCTCTGAACAGTTAGCTTGCTGCCCCATCCACCTCCTCCCTATCCTCTGTTGTCTGAATCCATGGACTAGCCTCCTCCCTCCTGCCATGCATGGTCTGATGTGCTGCTGCTGGAGCGGGTTATGCAAAATTTTTGTATACCCGTCCCATTTTGCATGTCGTTTTATTAATTAGATTAATTAATTAATCATAATCGTACTAATGGTTTGGAGTGATATGGAAATAACTAATCAACCTTATTAATGACCGAAATACACGTGGGATTTGCATCTGCATGGCCTAATTAATGACGTGAACTAAATTTCGTACGCATATTAATGATAGATAATTAGAACATTGCATGATATATGTCGCTTTGGTGATGAAATTGTGATTCGTGCTTTATTTAGTAAGTATAAACCGCATTGAGTGTTGCTTTTGGCTAGATAAATACACACACATATGGGTATTAGCGAGGGAATAACATTTAATTAGTCATTTCTATGTATTAATTACGTTTTTGTGTTTCTTTGCTTAAGTTGACTATTCTGTCCTCTCAAATTATGGCTGCTTTCGGTGCCTAACCCAACTGTCGACGCTGAACCAGGCTTGGGTGAAGTGCGCCTGCGCTAAAAGATGAGCAACAATGGCCCTGTCTTGACCCCAGGCAAGCTGTACTTATCAAGGCCACTGGGAAAGGTGCCAGCACTACAGACAAAAGGCTTTATTAAAGAACCGGAACCAGCAAGTATGCTGATAACATGGACTAAACCTTATGGGAACGGAGAGGTTGACCCCTGATAAGCCAATCAGAACAGTTTAAAACTCAATATTGTTACATTTTGCTATTGAAATTATTATAAAACCCATAGAATAGAGAGGTTGGAGGGTCGCTCCTTCGATTTCCTGATGATATGCTGACGAAGAGGACGGTGACACTGCAGGACAGCTGTTAGCCTGAATCTTTGACGGACTGAATTAATGCCCAAAATCCTGAAGAACTTAACCTGCTAAATTGATGGGCATAAATTTGCGAGATTGCCAGATTTGACATAGAGGACGACTTTAGCCAGAATAGGTAAATATGAATGGCAACTTGATCAAATTAATGATTTAATCTGCAATATTAATATAAATTTGGATTTGAACATCTACAGAAATGAGTTGGGTTGTTTATTCATTGAAATGTGTTAATGAAAAGGTTAATTAGAGTATTAGAAATTCCCTTAAAACTACAACTAACAGATCCATCCCGGTCATGAGGGGAATACCAAATGTAGAATCTAGGGACTAATGAGTATAAGAAGGGTTTGTAGGTTTGTTGCTCATTAGGGTAAAGTGGTATCTTCCTCCCTCATTATCCAGCACTTGGAAGGATAATCGCCTCTCGTACGGACTGATGGTGAGTGTGTGTTGTTGTTATTGGCCCCACCAGCGAATGTATGGATAGTGTGCGTGTGTGAGATCTTTTGGTCCGCAACGGTAGGGAGGGATTTTGCATTCCGCGCTGGAGCACTGCCACTGCCCTCCATTTAGCATGATGTACCAGTCCACTCCTCCTGCCCTCCATTGCCCAATTCTATGGCCCATCATTGACCTCCTGATTAGCCTCTGTGCTTAGCTTGCTGCCCCTATTCTCCTTCCCCCTGCCCTCCGATGTCTTTGTTCATGCCCCTGCTCCATCCTTTTTGCTCACCATGTTCCATGGACCTGTCACTCCTATCTACTCTGAGTGTTCTGTGGAGCTGCCACTCCCCTCCCACCTGCCTAGCATTGTCAGATGACTGTAACCTGTCCCTGCCACATCCACCCTGCCTGTCCACATGCCATGCCCCTATCCACTTCCTCCTGTCCTCCATGGTCCATTTTACTGCCACACCCTTCAGCCCTCCCTGGTCTGTTGTGCTGCAACTGCTCCTCCTGCCTGCCCGCGCGGTCTGTTGTGAGGCCCCTTCCCCTGAACTCTCTTGTCTGTGCCCAGATCCTGACCCTCCCTTCTATCCTCCATGGTCCTTTGTGCATGCCCCTGCACCCTCCTTCTTGCCCATCATAGCCACTGTGCTGCCACTAACCCTCCCGCTTGCCATGCATGGTCTTCTGTGCTGCCATGGCCCCTCCCACCTTCCCTGTGTGGTCAGCTAGCTGCCCCTGACCCCCTCGCACCTTCCCTCCATGGTCTGTGTGTATGCCATCATAGTCTCATTGTTGCTCTCCATGGTGTGTTTTGTTTCTAGTGCCCAACCTGCCTGACCTCCATGGTCATCTTGCTGCTCCTGCCTTGCCCCCTTGCCCCCAGCCCTCTGTTTCCATGTGCAGACCCCTATTCCCGCCCTCCTGGCTTGTCTGTTCCATTGTAATGCCCCTGATCCGTCCCTCCTGCCCTTTATGGTCTGTTATGCTGCAGCTTTCTCTCCTGTCTGCCCATTATGGTCAGCTAGCTACCATTGCCTCTTTCCCCTCTGTTCTCTGTTGTCCATGTGCATGGTCCTGTCCCCTCCCTATTTCTTTCTATGGATTGTTGTGCTGCACTCCTGTCCCGCATGCGCTGTGTGGTGTATTGTGCTGCTGCAAACCCTGATGCCTGCCCTGTAGGGTCAGTTTGGTGCACCTCTCCATGTCCCTCCTGTCCTCTGTTATCCGAGTCCATGTCCCTACCCCAATTCCTCCTGCCTACCATGATCCAATGTACAATACTTGTGAGCATTTTGAACTTGGTAAGAGGGAGATTTTGAAAAAAAACTGGGGTATTGAATTTCCCCTTTGAGTTACATTGAAAAAGAGGAGATTGTAGACAGGAGAGAGATCAAATAAAGCCCATTTGAGCTTAAAAACATTGAACGTTTCCTGGCTGAAACGGATCTGATGGCATGTATGGTTGTACTACCACTGCCTCTTCCTTCTGCCCACAATGGTGTATTATATTGCCACAGCCTCTCTTGCCAGTCCTGTAATATTGGTGTGTTTCCCCTGCCCCCCTTTCCACTGCCCTCCATAGTCTGTTGTGCTGCCACTGCCCTTCCTGCCGGCCCAGGGTGGTCAAATTGTTGTCTCTTCACCCTCCTTCCTGCCTTCAATTTTCAACATTCTATCTTTATTACAAAAGTATGGAACGCCTGACGTCATCTTGATGTAATCAAAACTGTAATACCTAGAGTATTTCCTTTAGAAATTACATATATGAGAGGGTCTTATTTGCATCAAAATTATGGTTAGTGCTCTAAAAAACTAAAATGAGGACATATTTTCTGAGTTTTCAAATAGCCACTTTTACATTATTTGTATTCTTTATGTTTTTTTATCCAGTTGACCACTTGATTAAATGTTGCACCTAGGGGAGAGGATGTGGTGTTACTTCCAGAGCTGCAGACTTTGCAACTGGGGAACCAGGTTGGAGTTTCTGCTTCAGCTCAACATTCTGTGATTCTGGTCAAATCACTTAATCTCCCCATGTCTACAACCAAAATGAATTTGGTCTTGTGTGATGTAACCAATGCTCATGTAAAGCACTCCAATACCTGACAAGTCTGCACCATATAAAAATGCAAATACTCAAAAAATAAGTGTTTTGCGCACTTCTGTCATTGGGCTACATGTGGGCTACATCTGGGTGATATTTGTGCTGCATTTGGACTCTTTTGTCTCTGGTGGCCATCTTGGGAGATTTATTTGTTATGAAGTTTCCTAATTTCCTTATTTACTGCAGTCTCCTCAGTGGGAATACTTTCAGTTTTTTTATTTTGGTTCAATCAAGAAGGCATTCAGATGTGTCACACATTTGCCATAAATTCTGAATGTTAGCACTCTAGTTGCTCATTAGATCACTGTAGTAAAACTACTGCTCACCAGGGAAGTCTGCTGCTGGTATTCAAAGTGCATGTTTCAGTCTGCATGTCAGAATTTTTTTATGAAATAGAAGAGGATTTGAGAAGTCAAAATGTGCCCTCATTTTTCTTTCTGCAGAACTAATCATAATTTCTATGGCAAAATGAACCCCCTCATTTTGTTTTAAGTGTTACCACTTTATTCCAATCAAGATGGCTTCAGGTGTGCCATACTTTTGTCATAAGTAAGACTGTTAGCGCTCTAGTTGTTCGTTAGAACACTCTGGGACATTCTGTCATTGGGCTATACTTGGGTTACATCTGGGTGATATTTGGGCTACATTTGGGCTCTTTTGTCTCTGGTGGCCATTTTGGGAAACTTATTTGTTATGATGTTTCCTAATTTCCTCATTTACTACAGTCTCCTCAGTAGGAAATACTTTCAGTTTTTTACTTTGGTTCCATCAAGAAGGCATTCAGATGTGTCACACATTTGCTATAAATTCTGAATGTTAGCACTCTAGTTGCTCATTAGATCACTGTAGTAAAGCTACTGCTCACCAGGGAAGTCTGCTGCTGGTATTCAAAGTGCATGTTTCAGTCTGCATGTCAGAATTGTTTTATGAAATAGAAGAGGATTTGAGAAGTCAAAATGTGCCCTAATTTTTCTTTCTACAGCACTAATCATAATTTCTATGGCAAAATGAACCCCCTGATTTTGTTCCTTTGTAAATTAAATGTTTTAAGTGTTACCACTTTATTCCAATCAAGATGGCTTCAGGTGTGCCATACTTTTGTCATAAGTAAGACTGTTAGCGCTCTAGTTGTTCGTTAGAACACTCTGGGACATTCTGTCATTGGGCTATCCTTGGGCTACATCTGGATGATGTTTGGGCTACATTTGGGCTCTTTTGTCTCTGGTGGCCATTTTGGGAGACTTATTTGTTATGATGTTTCCTAATTTCCTCATTTACTACAGTCTCCTCAGTAGGAAATACTTTCAGTTTTTTACTTTGATTCCATCAAGAAGGCATTCAGATGTGTCACACATTTGCCATGAATTCAGAATGTTAGCACTCTAGTTGCTTATTAGATCACTGTAGTAAAGCTACTGCTCACCAGGGAAGTCTGCTGCTGGTATTGAAAGTGCATGTTTCAGTCTGCATGTCAGAATTTTTTTATGAAATAGAAGAGGATTTGAGAAGTCACTCAAAATGTGCCCTAATGTTTCTTTCTGCAGCACTAATCATACTTTCTATGGCAAAATGAACCCCCTCATTTTGTTCCTTTTTAAATTAAATGTTTTAAGAGTTACCACTTTATACCAACCAAGATGGCTTCAGGTGTGCTATACGTTTGTCATAAGTAGGACTGTTAGCGCTCTAGTTGTTCTTTAGAACACTCTGGGAAGCTGCAGTAGAACACAAAGGAATCAACTGACAGTCGCTGCCCTTGTTGGATGTACATGTTTTACTGAGAATGTCAGACTTCATTCTCACACGACTGAGAAAGATAATGTGAATTTACAGAAAATATGCTCTCAGTTTAGCTTATAGATCACCTTCCAAACCTCTGTGGGAAAAGCATGAGAAAATAGTTTTCTCTCAAACATGATTCATGATATCACAGCAGAAGGCTTTTTCACATGGTAAAATCACCTTAGAACACACCACAATTCCTAAAATGAGTATGGTACCATCAACAAATGATTTATAATGTAACTAAAGTCTTAAAACCTTCTATTAACTGCAATGCTTTTTAATGAGGTGCTATCATGTATATTGGTCCCAAGAAGGCTGCCAACACTTCTTGGATGAAGTGCTGACAGCCAATCAGATCTCACGATGAGATGTGTGGTTAGGCTCCGCCCAGATATATATGTGATTTTACTTTTGATTTTCTCAGGAACTACTAAACGGATTTACACCATATATGCAAAAGGCACATGCCTGACCTGAGGACTACCTCTTTGCCAAATTTCAATTAATTCTGTTCAGCCGTTCGGGCTGTACCTTCGACTAAAGGTCCTATGGGAAAATGCATGGGGAAAACGTGTTTTGGGACCCCCCTTTTTTCTCGGCCCCCGCTTGACGAATCACCCCGAGACTTTTAGGGTAGGAGCTGAGCGGAGCGCCCCATTAGTTTTGAAAATTTCACGAAGATAAGTCAACCGGCGCCAAAGTTATTCAAAATAGAATTTTCAGATTTCCTATGGGAACTCGGTCCTAACTATAACTATCTACTGGCGACCGCCAGTAGATAATATATATATATATATATATATATATATATATATATATATATATATATATATATATTGGCGGAAAAAACATAGGTTTTACAGACGTTATAGTTAGAAATTAGCATTTAAAAAACCTTTGAAATTCACTAAAAAACATAGGTTTCAGGGACGTTGTAGTTAGTTTGACATTTGACTCATATAAAACCAGAGAAATTCGCCCATTATAGTTAGTTGAGCTAACTATAACTCGTGCGCCAGCAATGTACTGGTGATGACGTCACATATTACATCGCTCATTACATGGTCAGTGATATCACTGATGACATCACTGATGACATCTCAAATGACATCACTGATGACATCATCCAATGAATGTGTTTTTTGTACACAAATTGGTCGCACACTGCTCGTCACACCAGCAAGTTGCCCCAAAGGACTGTGGTAAATGAAGTGGCGACGGCGGGTACGCCTATGCCACGATGTGTAAAGAGAACAGTATGTGTAGCATTTAGCCATCCCTGGACACGTGTTTCGAGGTAGTTGCCTCTCGTCAGCAGGGAGTAGGACAGTGTAAAGGGGTGCCGTGTGGACTGCCAAAATGTAATTAAAAACAGGTCAAGTACCTCTCATGGCGCGCAGGTGCAGATCCAAGGCTCGTCAGCCCGTTAGCTCAAGGGAGCCGTAATAATTTGTACACAAATTGGTCGCACACTGCTCGTCACACCAGCAAGTTGCCCCAAAGGACTGTGGTAAATGAAGTGGCGACGGCGGGTACGCCTATGCCACGATGTGTAAAGAGAACAGTATGTGTAGCATTTAGCCATCCCTGGACACGTGTTTCGAGGTAGTTGCCTCTCGTCAGCAGGGAGTAGGACAGTGTAAAGGGGTGCCGTGTGGACTGCCAAAATGTAATTAAAAACAGGTCAAGTACCTCTCATGGCGCGCAGGTGCAGATCCAAGGCTCGTCAGCCCGTTAGCTCAAGGGAGCCGTAATAATTTGTACACAAATTGGTCGCACACTGCTCGTCACACCAGCAAGTTGCCCCAAAGGACTGTGGTAAATGAAGTGGCGACGGCGGGTACGCCTATGCCACGATGTGTAAAGAGAACAGTATGTGTAGCATTTAGCCATGGTAGGCCTGGTAGGTGTAGCAGTGTGCGAGCAATCTGGTTTAACTTTTTATCCAATGAATGTGTGTTTCTGTAAAGTTTAAATATTTTTCATATATATCCGTGCCAAGGTGTATTGAAGAATGAGTGGATTTACAAGTGTCTGAATGAATTATTTAGTAGGTGTGTGACTGACTGTATAAGTGAGTGATTGAACGTGTCATACTGAATGCATGGGTTAGTGACTAAACTGTGTGAAAGTCTGTATTAGTCTCTCAGTTGGTGTATAAGCGGCTGCATGGGTTGGTGAGTAGCTACATGAGTGTCTATATGGGTTATTGATTTGTTGTCTGAGTATCTGTAGGAGTGCCTGAGTGTCTGTGTTTGTGTGACTCTGTGCATAGATGCCTGAGTGGGTGATTCACTGGTTGTATGGATTCAAAAGTGCATCTGGGAAGGGCTGTATATGTGAGTTAGTGTGTGTATGGGTGTGTTGGTGAGTGAATGACTGCCTCACTGGTATATGTGTGAGTAACTACATATGTTTTAAGGCAGTATATGTGAGTGTTGGAGTATGTAAATGACTATATGTCAGAGTAACTTATTTGAAGAGTGGGTGTATAAATGAGTGTCTGCTTGTATAAGTGATTGTATAAGACAGTAAGTATGTGTTAGTATCTGCATAAATAATTGATGTGGTGTGTGTATAAATACCGCAGTTGGTGTGTATAACTGTATACATGAGTAGATGGGTATGTGATTGATTCTTTGCATGACTGACTAGGTGTGTGAGTAACTCTATGGATAGGTGGCGGAGTGTGACTGTATGTATAGGTGTATGAGTGCATATTATAATACTGTATTGATGAGTAACTGCATGTATAAGTGAGTGGATGTGAGTGTAGACCTAGGAAATAGTGGGGGGTATGTAGTATCTGGCATTGTTGTGTGAATGGTTTCAAAAATAGTAGTCTGTATTTTAGAGTGCGTGTATCAAAGTTTATATTAGGCCATCAGTATGTGCATCAGTTTATCACGTGGATGTTGTCATCAGTGATGTCATCAGTGATATCATTTGAGAGGTCATCAGTGATGTCATCAGTGATGTAATATGTGACGTCATCACCAGTGCCTTGCGGGCGCGAGTTATAGTTAGCTCAACTAACTAAAACGGGCAAATTTTTCTGGTTTTATATGAGTCAAATGTCCAATAAACTATAATGTCCCTGAAACCTATGGTTTTTTAGTGAATTTCAAATGTTTTTAAATGCTAATTCCTAACTATAATGTCTGTAAAACCTATGATTTTTCTGTGAATTTCGAAGAATTTTTAAATGTTAATTTCATATTTTAATATTTATAAACCCTATATTTTTTCCATGCTTTTTGTTGTAATATTTTGGAACTCTGTTATCCTTTTTTGTAAATAATTAATTACTTTTTTTAATGTTTTATATCTTCAAAAAAAAGTATGTATATCTTTTTTTTTGTTGAGAAAACTGGAGTCCCGTACCGGTAGTGTACCAAGCTCCATCAGCACGCGAATCCTATCCACCATATTGCTAAACTCGTAAAGGATGCGCATTTCGTATCCAACGGGTTCGTGGCACCGCATCCCGTGTAACATCATATATGTATGTGGTCGTGCCAGCTGCTACTTTGGTATGCGACAGATACGCAGTACCAAGCTGCGCGTTACGTCAGGTACGTATGGGGTCATGCCCACTGTGCATTGCGTATGCGATGAGTGCACGCTGCCAGGCCCTGTGTTACATCATAGACGTATGATGTCGTGCTGGGTACGCCATTCCCTCATTTTTTTAATGTCTCAAAACTATATCTAAATAACTTTAAAGTGTATATGAGAACAAGCGATAATCTAAAATATTTTAAACATTTATATATTTCTAACTGTAATAAACTTATATTATGGTAAATATATTTTCTCAAAATCGCGTCAGGTGCGGCCTCCTTGCACGCTTGGTGCGCGATTGCCATGTGACCCTAAAAAAAGCATTTGATTGGTTCATAACATTTCCCATTGTAACAGTTGGAGGACCCCACCCATTTTAGTCATTCTCTCTACAGCGTATCATGAGAGACTCCTCTTCTGCTTAGAGAGCTTTTTTTGAAAATGTTTTGCTATGTACACATATCTGACACTACACACAACATGCAACCATCATCTTCATCAATATTCATGCTCTGTAAAGTAGGTTTCCACCTGTGATAACCATGCACCTAAAAGTTACATACCCAAAGTTTTCCCCACTGCCAGAGGTAACATGGTTGCATATGCTGTCCACAGCACAATGTAATGTGGTACGGCCCAGGGGCAATATCATGCATAGATAATGAACACACGGACACAGATAGATAGTGGAAGTGGGTTCAGGCACGTGCGCTCAACTCCTTTTTATTGCCAGGGTCACCTATCCAGTGACGTCTGTGCTGAATGCATGTGGGGTGAGTGTAAACCAGCCCTCAGGGAATGGTTGCGGCTAGCATCAACTACAACAGTAATTATTGGATTACACACAGAGATTCAATAATAAAAGTGTCAATAGTTTGTGCTGCAGTAAGGTAGGGACACGAGATGTGAAATAATACAGAAAAGATTCTATCGTAAAAGAACCGTAACTTGTGGTATACTGAGATACAGTCAGTAGATCTAAAATAAAACACAAAAAGATTGTATCATAAAGGGTCCATCAGGTCTAGTGCACTCAGATAGCCACATCAAAAGCATTCAGCATGTGCACAGCCAGCGATGATGCGTGCTGCAGGCTGGCCGTACTAGAAACAATGTCTGTTGCCTACAGGACTGCCTCATCTGCAATAGCGACTCAATCTGAATTTTAAACACTGCTGTCTTCAGTGTAGGCCAGAGAGCGGTCAGCAAGGGCCCACAGCCACGTGGCGTTAACTTGAGCTGCCCAGTTTGTCATACGCGAAGCAACAAAAACCGCGTGCGGACCCTGTGATGATGCGTATGTGTGGTACGGACAGAGCACACTGGAGCAATGTCTTTTGCATACAGGACTGCGTCATCTACAATAGCAACTCGATCTGAATTGTGAACAATGCTGTCTGCAGTGTAAATTGAAGGCAGTATTTAGCACAGTCATCCATGAATACTTTTTCTCACTTCTTCTTCACAAAATAAAACAACATAAATAAAAAAAAAACTCTGCAATAAATAAATCAAAACAATTCCAATTGCGATCTCTGCTGTCCACAGTGTAGACTGTTATTCAGTTTCTTTTCCACTACCAAGAAGAATTTGGTCATTATACTAAACCAATAACTCATCTAAAAAAAGTCCTTCAAGCAAGTATACTATAAGGATATTGTGTATATTTCAATAGATGTTGTAGTTAGTTGCCTACTGGATTCGGTAATTAAACAATCACCACTCAATCTGAATTGTGAGCCCTGCTGACTGCAGTGTAGGCCAGAGGCAGTGGTCATTAACGCATCACAGTCACCTGCCGTTGAATTCGAAAGCACGGAGTTGGTTGCACCTGATTGGAGGGGGTACACACAAATCATCACAGAATTTAATTTCTGACATCCTCAATCACAGAATCAAGACCCCGTTTCACTGTTCCGACCTGCTGTACTGCGGTGTACTCCACCGACTGCAGTCAGCCAAGCCCAATAATCATGTGCAGCAGTTAGCTACGGAAGCACAGAGTCTGATGCACCTCAACGGGAGGGAGTTCTGTGAAAAACAAGCATCAGGTAATATCGGACTGCATCCATTCTGGGATCAAGACACCGTTCTAATGTTGAGACCTAGAGTTGGTTGCACCTGGTCGAAGGGAGTACCTTCATCTCCACTCTCAGATGCAGTTCTAACATCGTCCATTGTGGGATCAAGACACCGTTCCACTGTTGGGACCTAGAGTTGGTTACACCTGGTCGAAGGGAGTACCTTCATCTCCACTCTCAGATGCAGTTCTAACATCGTCCATTGTGGGATCAAGACACCGTTCCACTGTTGGTACCTGTTGGACTACTGTGTTAGTAGTATACATAGCACCCCACGGTGTGGAGCCTCAGGTTGGGCGCTGTCTGCCTGTGTCGCGGTAGCCAGCGTTGATCTCAGGAGCCTTCCCAGCTTGCAGACCTTGGCCCAAAAGCTTCTGTCGGCACGTGGTGGGCCCTCTTTCACATACGACGGTGTCGAAAGGTGAACTGTGGGGCATATGTGCGTCGCAGCGGCCATGACGGTTTCTGAGTACCAGCAGGCTGAGAGCATTATTCCCACAGCCACCTTCACTCACGGCATCAGCCTCGTGGCGGTGTAAGCTGCGCAGACCTGACAGACATGTTCGCCATTCCGGAAGAGAACCACACCTAGAGAAACGTGCCTTTTATTCATACCCCTATGCTAGCCTTGCGTACACCGAGCCAGCCCACTACGCTAAAGATTTGGGGGGGAGGGGGCACGTATGCTCTATGTTTTTGTAATCTTCCCTACTGACTGTATATGGTTGCGTCCACTGTCTACTTCACTCAATAGACCATCAGTGTATGTTGACATGTACATGTCTGTGCTCAGCATACTCAAGTCTGTCCGGCAAATCCCCTCAACACTTTGCATTGTATAGTTTTATAATTGAGAATCACTTGCCACCTTCGCACATACTTTGCTCCCATCTCTCCCCGCATTCTGCATTGTGTGGCAGAGGTGCCATGCCATGTTTGGTTTGTGTACATGGCTAGCCACGGTTCCCACAGTACGTAGTGTTGTTGTGTCTGCTAGGTGTGCATGTTGTTTATCATGTTGTATGTGATTATATGAGGTAGAACGTTTATTTACGAGCAGTGGTTTCTCCTATTCCATATCGCTGTCTTAAAGAAGATACAGAACTTTCTCACAGGTGAAAAGTGCGACCACAATGGCAGTCATTCATTACTATGCAAGAATGTCCAACTGCCCAACGCTTCTAAGCTAACAGCCCCCAATCTTACATGCTTTCTTAAAAGCACGCCAACTCCCACAATCAGACCAACATTCGCACAGCTTTCTAACAGTAGTTATCTGCTTCTTAATAACATGGACTGCTACGGAATGTGAGCTGGCATACCATATGTCCTTACTGTTTCAAACCGGGTAACTTCCTGTGGCAATCTCTATTCCCACCCACACAAAGTAATTCCCAAAGTTCAACTTGGCCTTCAATACCTACTTTGAAAACAGATTTTATTACACGGAGCAAACTGAAAGCGCTTTTGTTTCAAACAGAAGTGTCCCACACTTCTCCAAAAGTAATTTATCGATTGCAGATAGCACGAACTTCAAGTAAAATACTCTCCCTTTTAAATACAAACCTCCCATTACACTTTATGAATTGTTACACAATTTTCAACACATCTGACATTTAAGCTCTGGCACAATTTTTTAACACTCTCTCCTCTGGCCTTGTCACAGGCTTTCAAACTGTTTTTGGTATAATACCAGTCTTCATTCATTCGATCATCTCTGGAATAACAGGAACAGTGCCCATAATTCTCGCTCTGTTTGCGGCCATCGTACTACTATTTTTGCTTGTAAAAAATGGCTGTTCTCCCTGTGGTAACAATCATGTCTGACAGAGTAAGCCTCTATACGAAGCTACATCAATACCATGAAAAATGGAACAACTTTTCGGCTGCCTGCGTCTATTATCGGAGCCAGCTACAACATTACATTCATTTATACATATGCAATCTGCGTGCAACCATCTTTTTATTGCAAAACTTTCCCATTCGACTGGCGAATGGATCTATGCCTTGCCAACATCCCAGCATACGCTCCCGATATCCAGCAGGTAATGGAGTATCTTGAAAACCATGAACTTGATTGTTCGGTCAGTGGAGCAATGGCGGATGGAACGCAAAAAGGTATCCTGGCAGAATGGGATTTCTGCGCAGCTGCGAAAGATCTACTGCAATGTGCGACCTTTGACAACATCGCAGATTGCCTGCCAATTCAAATTGCTGCTCCAACATTCGAGGAACATTACTGTCCCTTCGAGGATATGAATTGGATCGCTTCGCTTTTCTCAAACGATGGCAACAATCACCTCTTGGAACATTACGCATCTCAAGCTGCTGAAGAACTTCCAGACTGCAATCTCCAAGACTTGTAAGAAATTCACTTTATTCTTGGATTGATTTTTTCCAACTTTTTTGACTTTTTCCTATAAATGTTTTTAATACACTTCAATTGAACTGTTTTCATATAATAACTTTCTAAGTATGCTTAGGCATTTGAACTCTGTTTCCACTATTGCCCTATACCTCTCCAGACTAACCAGGGATGGGTGATGTATGGCCTATGCAAATACGCTATTTACTTGCTAAATTAGCCTAAACCCGACATCCATTTTGAAACAATGTCTATTCTTTGTGCACACGTCTCTCTGCCTGCCTGTTATCCACGAAGCCCTTTAATACAAATTAGCTCATCCTCAGCCTTTGCTCATGAGCTGGCGATCAAGATCAAAAAACACGGCATTGTTTAGGAACTGGTTGGCACAGTGTGGTAATCGTATCCTACCTTTATTTTCATTATACAATTTACAGTCATTCATGTCTAATAGGTATTGTTTATGTCACATGGAACTGTAACATGTAATGTGGAATTCACTGATGCAGGAGCTTTGGTTTGAATACAGCAGAAGTGGATGGAGTTTGCCTCAGCTGGATGCCTTAGCTCTTGCACCAGTGGGTCCATTTATGGCACTTAAATAAAGACACTTTTTAAATAACTTGCAGACTCCATCGCTTTATTACACACAGCCACTTTCTTAAACACACCTGATTTCACCATTTGTCTTCTGTGGCATTTCAGCATTCTGCATTATATTTTTCACGATTAGTTCTTTATTCCTGCTTGCTAAAACACTCCATTTGAGTCTTCAGACCAGTAGGGGTGAGTAGTTTGCTTCCCACTCCCGCTATAGTCTAAAACCATACTAACATCACTTGCACAGCTATGCTACAGCAGCCAGTATGCTACATCCAGAGCACATCAGTTTACAGCGATCAGCTCACGGTTTCATCCCCGAGTGTACCGGCACCTCACCTCAGCACCATCTCACTCTGGGCAAAACAGCACTTTCACACCGGTAAGGATGAATACTTCGCTTCACACTCCCTGCATAGCACACCCTAACCACCCCCACAAAGCTCTCAGCGCTCCTACCCTCCTCTTTCCTACTTTTTTTGCCCTTTTTTTCCCTTACTCGCTTCAATGAAATCACAAAATGGCTGCCAACACTTCCTAGTTGCAACTGTGCGCAGCCAATAAGCAGCAAGCTCGTGCTCGTAACGCCTCAACCAATCAGATGGCAGAATTCCCAAATATCGATATCTGTAAATGTTGATATTTCTCAAAAACTACTGAACAGATTCACACCAAATAAACAAAGAGTCCTTTCTAGACCAAGACTCTTCTCCCTGCCAAATTTGGGGTAATTCCGTTCACCCTTTCGACCTGTAGCCTTGTCTAAAGTTTCCAATGGAAATTGCATGGAGAAAATACATTTTGGGACCCCCTTTTTTTCTCACCTCACCTTGACAAATCACCCCTAACTTTCAACATAGGAGCTGATATGAACAAAGAATTAGTTTGGAAAATTTCATGAAGATTCATCAAACGACGCCAAAGTTATAAGCAAAACAAATAATTTTCTTCCTATGGAAACTTGGTCCTAACTATAACTACCTACTTGCGACCGCCAGTAGGTAATATATATATATACATTATCTACTGGCGGTCGCCTGTAGGTAGTTATAATTAGGACCTTGTTTCTTTTCAAAAAGCGTTTTTTGTTTTCCTAATAACTTTGGCATCGTTTGACAAATCTTCGCAAAATTTTGAAAACTGGTGGGAATCTCTAGTCAGCTCCTGTCTTGAAAGTTTTGGGGTGATTCCTAAAGAGGGGGCCGAGAAAAAAGGGGGGTCCCAAAACGCGTTTTCCCATGTAAATTTCTATAGGAAACTTTAGACAAACCTACAGCCCAAACTGCTGAACGGAATTACACCAAATTTGACAGAAAGGTAGCTCTTGGTTCAGAAAGCAAACTTTTTGATAAATGGTGTAAATCCGTTCATTTGTTTTTTAAATATTAAAGGAAAAATAAATTTATATATCTGGGCAAAGCCTAACCACACATCTCATTGTGAGATCTGATTAGCTGACAGCACTTCATCCAAGAAGTGTTGGCAGCCATCTTGATACCAATATACATGATAGCACCTCATTAAAAAGCATTAGAGTGAATTGAAGGTTTTGAGGGTCACCAAAAGGAGAACGTATAAAGGGTGATAAGACTTTAGTTACATTATAAATCATTTGTTGATGGTACCATACTAATTGTAGGAATTGTGGTGTGTTCTAAGGTGATTTTAACCTGTGAAAAAGCCTTCTGCTGGGATATCATGAATCACGTTTGAGAGAAAACTATTTTCTCATACTTTTCCCACAGAGGTTTGGAAGGTGATATAGAAGCTAAAATGACAGCATATTTTTCTATAAATTCACATTATCTTTCTCAGTCATGTGAGAATGAAGTCTGACCTTCTCAGTAAAACATGTGCATCCAGCAAGGGCAGAGACTGTCAGTTGATTCATTTGTGTTCTACTGCAGATTCCCAGAGTGTTCTAAAGAACAACTAGAGCGCTAACAGTCTTTCTTATGACAAAAGTATTGCACACCTGAAACCATCTTGATTGGAATAAAGTGTTAACTCTTAAAACATTTAATATAAAAAGGAACAAAATAAGGGGGTTCTTTTTGCCATTGAAATTATGATTAGTGCTGCAGAAAGAAAAATTAGGGCACATTTTGACTTCTCAAATCATCTTCTATTTCATTAAAAAATTCTGACATGCAGACTGAAACATGCACTTTGAATACCAGCAGCACACTTTCCTGGTGAGCAGGAGCTTTACTACAGTGATCTAATCAGCAACTAGAGTGCTAACATTCAGAATATATGGCAAATGTGTGACAATCTGAATGCCTTCTTGATGGAATCAAAGTACAAAACTGAAAGCATTTCCTACTGAGGAGACTGCAGTAAATGAGGAAATTAGGAAACTTCATAACAAATACATCTCCCAAGATGGCCACCAGAGACAAAAGAGCCCAAATGTAGCACAAATATCACCCAGGTGTAGCCCACGTGTAGCCCAATGACAGAAGTGTGCAGAACACTTTTTATTTTTTGTGGTTTTGCAGTTTTATATAGTGCAGATTGGTCAGGTATTGGAGTGCTTTACATGAGCATTGGTTACATCACACAAGGACAAATTCATCTTGGTTGTAGACATGGGGAGATTAAGTGATTTGACCAGAATCACAGAATGTTGAGCTGAAGCAGAAACTCCAACCTAGTTTCCCAGTTGCAAAGTCTGCAGGTTTCGAAGTAACACCACAGCCTCTCCTCTAGGTGCAACATTTAATCAAGTGGTCAACTGGATACAAAAACATAAAGATAACAAATAATTTAAAAGTGCTTTGTAGCTATTTGAAAACTCTGAAAATATGTCCTCATTTTATTTTCTTAGAGCACTAACCATAATTTTGATGCAAATAAGACCCTCTCATCTATGTAATTTCTAAAGGAAATGCTCTAGGTATTACAGTTTTGATTACATCAAGATGACGTCAGGCGTTCCACACTTTTGTAATAAATATAGAATGTTGAAAATTGAAGGCAGGAAGGAGGGTGAAGAGACAACAATTTGACCACCCTGGGCAGGCAGGAAGGGCAGTGGCAGCACAACAGACTATGGAGGGCAGTGGAAAGGGGGACAGGGGCAACAAACCAATAATACAGGACAGGCAAGAGAGGCTTGTGGCAATATAATAGACCATTGTGGGCAGAAGGAAGAGGCAGTGGTACTATACCCATACATGCCAACAGACCCAATTCAGTGAGGAAACACCCAATGTTTTTAAGCCCAAATGGGCTTTATTTGATCTGTCTCCTATCTCCTCTTTTTCAATGTAAGTCAATGGGGAAAATCAATACCCCATTTTTTTTCAAAATCTCCATCTTACCATGTTCGAAATGTTAACAAGTATGGTACATTGGATCATGGAAGTAGGAGGAATTGGGGTAGGGACATGGACTTGAATAACAGAGGACAGGAGGGACATGGAGAGGTGCACCAAACTGACCTTACAGGGCAGGCATCAGGGTTTCCAGCAGCACAATACACCACGCAGGGCATGCGGGATGGGAGTGCAGCACAACAATCCATAGAAAGCAATAGGGAGGGGACAGGACCATGCACATGGACAACATAGAACAGAGGGGAAAGAGGCAATGGCAGCTAGCTGACCATAATGGACAGACAGTAGAGAAAGCTGCAGCATAACGGACCATAAAGGGCAGGAGAGAGGGATCAGGGCATTACAATGGAATAGACAAGCCAGGAGGGAGGGACTAGGGGTCTGCACATGGAAAACAGAAGGCAGGGGGCAAGGGGGCAGGAGCAGCAAGCTGACCATGGAGGTCAGGCAGGATGGGCACTAGAAGCAAGACACACCATGGAGAGCAACAGTGAGACTATGATGGCATACACACAGACCATGGAGGGAAGGTGGGCGGGGGTCAGGGGCAGCTATCTGACCACAGAGGGAAGGTGGGAGGGACTGTGGCAGCAGAGAAGACCATGCATGGCAAGCGGGAGGGTTAGTGGCAGCACAATGGCCATGATGGGCAAGAAGGAGGGGGCAAGGCATGCACAAAGGACCATGGAGAATAGAAGGCAGGGATAGGATCTGGGCACAGACAAGAGAGTTCAGGGAAAGGGGCCTCACAACAGACCACACAGGGCAGGCAGGAGGAGCAGTTGCAGCACAACAGACCACAGAAGGCAGAAGGGTGTGGCAGTAAAATAGACCATGGAGGACAGGAGGAAGGGGATAGGGGCATGGAACGTGGAAAGGCAGAGTTGAGGTGGCAGGGACAGGTTACAGTCATCTGACAGTGCTAGGCAGGTGGGAGGGGGTGGCAGCTCAACAGAACACTCAGAGTAGATAGGAGGGGCTGGTCCATGGAACATGGTGGGCAAAAAGGATGGAGCAGGGGCATGCACACAGACATCGGAGGGCAGGAGGAAGGAGAGTAGGGGCAGCAAGCTAAGCATAGAGGCTAAGCAGGAAGTCAATGATGGGGCATAGAATTGGGCAATGGAGGGCAGGAGGAATGGACTGGGACATCATGCTAAATGGAGGGAAGTGGCAGGAGGGAGGAGGCTAGTGTATGGATTCAGACAACAGAGGATAGAGAGGAGGTGGATGGGGCAGCAAGCTAACTGTTCAGAGAAGGTGCAAAGGCCAGTGGCAGAACAACGGCCACACAGGGCTGTAATAAGGGAGCCCCCGCAATGTAGTGCTAATGACCTCAGACATTACATCATTCATGGCATGGTCAGTTGCATCACTCATGACATCACTCATGACATCTCAAATGAGCTGTGAATGGAATGGAACTATAATCACTAGAACTTTATTTAGGGATAGTGTGTGTATATTAACACCATAGGTTTCAGGGGCATTATAGTTAGGAATTATCATTTAAAAAACCTTTGAAATTCACTGAAAAACCCAGAGGTTTCAGGGACATTATAGTTAGAAATTAGCATTTAAAAAAACGTCAGAAATTCACTGAAAGAAACACAGGTTTCAGGGATGTTATAGTTAGTTGGACATTTCACTCATATAAAACCAGAGAAATTTGGCCGTTATAGTTATTTGTGCTAACTATAACTCGTGCCCCCGCAATGCACTGCTGATGATGTCACATATTACATCACTCATGACATGGTCAGTGACATCACTGATGACATCATTGATGACATCTCAAATGACATCACTGATGACATCATCCATGTGGTCATCTGATGCACCTCCTCACACCCTAATATAACCTTTGATACACCCCCTCTAAAATAAAGACTACCATTCTCGAAACCATAGACAGACCAATACCAGTTAGTACATACCCACTCACTGATTCATAGGTCTACACACACATCCACTCACCTATATAGTCACTCATACATGCAGTCACTTATCAATGTAGCCATGTTGGGGTTTCAGCAGAGCGTGGTGAAAGGGATGAGATCCTCTTTGGTGATCCCAACTGCACAGGCCGGGTGTTGTATCAAAGTAAACTGGGTGGATAACAGTCTATGGGAGGACGAAGCCCCTGGCATTGTGGATTCGACAACTCTGAAGATCGCCCCGCCCCTTCGAGGTGATGACAACGGATGTGGGCAGTGTGCCAATGCAGCCAGCACCCAGAGTGACTGGGCAGGGGGGCCCCACACCCGCCTTTCTCGCATCCCCAGCATGCTAGTGAGCTCTGTGTTGCAGACTTGGGTGGCCAGGCATAGGAGCGAAACTATTAATAGTGCAGCAGGTACAGTTGCACCGGGGCACCCTGCACCACAATGATGGTTTTCTTTAAGCACCCAAACACGGTACTGGAGATCTGTTTTCTTCGCTTGCATTGTGACCCTTGCTAGGCCGCTGTCAAGTGCACAGACCCACCTCTTTATCCATTTGCCCATCCAGGTTCCAGAAGCGCCCAGAAGCATGCCCGCATCTAAAAGTGCATTTGACTAATTTACCTCTCTCAGCTGTGATGTATATAAGGCAGAATCTTCATATTTACAACCCACAATCCTCCCCTGAACGGTGTGGAAATTGCTACAGCGCCCAGAAGCTCCCTCCGGGCCCTCCCCTCCCTGCTAGGCACCAGACCGATGACTGGGAGACTCCACTGCGCACCAGCCTGTCTGCTTTGGGGCACACTGTTGTGTGCCAGGCTGAGACTCCCACCTTCTCTCTACCTCCTCGATCCAGCCCCTCTGACTATAGCGCGCTTCCCCTCTCCAGGGAGGAGCTAGGGTAATGTGTCGGGGTAGGCGGACTACGAGAGGGAGGGAAGGGCAGGGGAAAGCTTCCCTTGGCCTTTAGAGGCAAATCACTTCTGAACGAGCTCCCGTGCTTGGCACCTCCGACTTGGGGACCGCTGTACTCCTCCTCTCCACTGCCACGGATTGCAGCCCCCTGGCCTGGATCTGCTTTGGGATTTTATTGGAAACTGGATGCCATGCTGTGGAAACTGGCAGATAACGTGAAGTACGAAGACGAATGCGAGGTGAGCAGCAACTTTCCGCCCCTGATAAGGAAGTCGGTGGGCAAGAGACTAGTGCCGCAGATCACACTTGGCTACTGCGGGCTTAAGCACCTGGTGTCTCACGCTCTACCAAGAAAATTAGGTGCTAAATCCTTCCCAACACTAATATATGCACAGGGGTTCAAAGGGGAACTAGTTTAAGGACTACAATACCTTCAATCCCCAAAAAACACAGAACTACACTAACGGAAGGTTATAAGTCCAACAATCAAGAACGCAAAGCTACGTGCTAAATCCTTCACCACAGCTCATGGGCTCCAACTGCAGAGGCGGACCGTGGAAAGTGTTGCAGTTTACACATTTTAGAGTGTGGCTCATACCAATTTATTTAATTATTTATTTTAAAAATGCCAGTTTACTTTCTCAAAATATTAGCTCGACGTTTGCTCTACATGGAGTGAGGCCGTATTCTTTGAAGCAGAAAATGTCTAGTGGGAAGTGCCCCCACCATGGGGCCAGGACGCGTTTTCTAGTCTTGAAAGTATTTTTTTTTATTATCTGCAGTTGGGCTTTTGGGGACGCTCCCCTCCGTTGCAAAGGGAATCACAAGTTCTTGCACTATTGACTATGTAGTTCGGGGCTTCCTCTGTGGATATTCCATTAGCTTCCCAGGGAGCACATGCGCCTTAAAGGGTTGATTGCTTTGGAGGAAGCGCATCAGACGTGAACGAGGTAAATTAAGGCTTGGGGGAAAAGGAGTCTGATTTTGACAAAGTCTGTGTTGCGGTGATCTGCGGCTGAAAGCAAGCGTGTTTCACTTATTTACACGAGGCTCGTGCACAGGCCCCAGGGCTATCAGTAGCAATGGAAGGCACTTGACTGCTGAGTCAGACAGCCTTCCCGCAGTATCACTTATACAGGTACATAGTCTTCTGCACTACATTTGCTCACACCCATCACATTACTTGCATCGCGTGTTTACCATAGGCCTTTACGATCCGAATGCATTTGTAAAATGAGGCACTGTCAATCAACTGACACCATCACTTGCAGATAAGACAAACATGGCGAGTGAAAACTGAGGGCGTGGGGCAGGGAGAGTTGATGCGGGTAAACCAGCCTGTCTGACCGGTTCATGGTTAAAGAAGGACCTATTCTCAAAGCGCTGCTCACTCCTGGCCGCCAGAGGGCACGAGAAACACACTTATGTGAGCTGAGAGAAACAAGATCACCAGCCATTAATCAAGCCCCGGGGAGGTGGCGGTACCCGGGGCAGTGTGGGGGGATTGGGGACCCCTCACTTTTTTCTCTCCCGGGACCTGGCCCACCTGGGAGCTAAATAATAACAAAGCACGGGAGTCCGCGCTTCATTTTTCTTTTCTTTTCTGCCAATATACGCGCTAGGTGCGCAAATCTTGCCGATTTATTTTATTTAAAAAATGCTTTTTTGGGCCCTGGGGGTCCTTGTGGGTCCCCCTTAGCAGGCCTAGGGGGTCAGGGTGTTTCTACCGTGCCCCCTTTTCTTATTTTTATGCATTTGGTTTTCTGTTTTCTTGTGCCTTGGTTACCGAGGCACAAGATGGCTGCTAACACTTCCTGGTTTGGAGTGTTGACAGCCAATTAGAATAAAGCTTGTGGTCGGGAGGGTGTGCAGATCCTCCATGCCTCTATATATCAAAATGTTTATTTTTTTAATTTCTCAGCAACTACTGAATGGATTTACACCATTTAAAAAAGGGCGTTTTCTGAACCTAGCACTACCTTTTTGCCAAATGTGTTGTAATTCCGTTCAGCAGTTCGAGCTGTAGCCGTGTCTAAAGTTTCCTATGGGAAATGCATTTTTCGACCTCTTTTTTACATTCTCTCAGCAACTACTGAACGGATTTACACCATTTTAGAAAAAGAGTTCTTTCTGAAACAAGGGCTACCTTTTTGCCAAATTTGGTGTAATTCCGTTCAGCAGTTCGGGCTGTAGCCGTGTCTACAGTTTCCTATGGAAAATAACATGGAGAAAACACATTTTGGGACCCCCCTTTTTACTCAGCCCCCGCTTGGCAAATCACCCGAAACTTTCAAGCTGAACGGAGCGGGCCACAAGTTTTGAAAATTTCGGAAAGATTCGTCAACCGGCGCCAAAGATATTGAGAAAACAAAAAATGAGTTTCCTGTGGAAACTTGGTCCTAACTATAACGACCGCCAGTAGGTGATATATTTCTGTTTATATAGATATATATATATATTACCTACTGGCGGTCGCCAGTAGGTAGTTATAGTTACGACCTATTATCCATAGGAAATTCGTACCATTCTTTTCTTAATAACTTTGGCGCCGGATGACAAATCTTCGTGAAATTTTTAAAACTGGTAGGGCGCTTCGGTCAGCTCTTATCCTGAAAGTGTGGGGGTGATTCGTCAAGTGGGGGCTGAGAAAAAAGGCAGGTCCCAAAACGTGTTTTCTCAATGTTATTTCCCGTTGGAAATTTTGGAACAGGCTACAGCCCGAACTGCTGAACGGAATTACACCAAATTTTGCAAAAAGGTAGCCTTTGGATCAGAAAGAGACCTTTTTTTTTTAATGGTGTAAATCCGTTCAGTAGTTCCTGAGAAAAATCAAAAAATAGAGGTCAAAAAATCAATTTCCCATAGGAAACTGTAGACACAGTTATAAGAAAAACTGCTGAACGGAATTACACCAAATTTTGCAAAAAGGTACTGCTTGCTTCAAAAAGCGATCTTTTTAAAAATGGTGTAAATCAGTTCAGTAGTTTTTGAGATATTAAAGTAAAAATAAATAGATATATGTGGGCGGAGCCTAACCGACAGCACGAGCTTGGCTCTAATTGGCTGCTAACACTTCAAACCAGGAAGTGTTGGCAGCCATCTTGTGCCTCGCATCAAGTGAAAATTAATATAATTGTCACCAACAGCAGCAGTTGGGGTTAGTTTGCTGCTGCTATTAGCCTGTTCCTGTTAGCTCCTTCGTGTAACCCAGGGCCGTTTCTACCATTAGGCATTATGCAGTCAGCTGTAGTTTCCCAATCCGTGCGCAGGCAGGGCCAACTAGGCGGCCATCCTCCTCCCGCTTTGAGACCCCAAGACCGACCGGACCGGGCTGCTCTTCACAGCGGAGCAACCAGCATCAGTATTGTGTGGTTTCATAGTATTTCTGCGGAGCTCTCTGCACGCTGGAAGGCTCCTCGACTTGGACTAGCGACACCCTTTCTGGTCCTTCCCACCCCAAACCCCACACTCGGAGGAAGAAGAAGGAGAGGCAGATGAAGAAACACGAGCGAGAGTACTCATTTCGTGTGCATCTGTTGCAGGTTGAAGATGCGGAGACCCCTAGGGGGCAAAGGGTAATATGCACTACTTCACGGACAAGGGCAGCAGCAACAGCTCTGCGGGATAGAATGTTAGGGGGCACGGAGTACTGAGGGTGGTAAAGTGACGGTGGAGTATATTGACAGGTTCCATACTGAGGTGGGCGGTATACCGAGGGCAAGGGTGTGCAATATGCTCTGCTTCAAGGGCGAGCTCGGCCAAATGGAATGTAAGGAGTATGATGTATAGAGAGGGTCATTAAGCAAGGGGGGGCGGAACACTAAAGTTGGTATACAGAGGGTAGTATACTGGGTAAGTGTATACCGAGGGGGCGGTATACGAAGGGAATCGTGGGGCATCTTCCTTAATCAAAAGCTAGTGCCCTTGGTGATGACTCGGTGGGCAGGAATATGACATGCACAGGGAGCGTGACACGGGAGTGTTTATGGATGGGCCGTGTCACGGAGGTGTGTACAGAGTGGCCGGGATATGGAGGTTTAAACATGCTGAGAGTTCCTACATTAAGGGGGAGTGTTCTGTGGCCGTGTGTGAGTTTGTGATGCTGAAAGTCATTCAATGAGGGCTGCACACGGAGGGGAAGGGGGCAGCTGTCCTGCCTCATAAACAAGTGCAACAGCTTGGCGGGCTAAAAAGTGTACGAGCAAAGAGCAACTCATAAGTAGGAGGAACGAGTGCTCTTTGCGCTATACTAAAAGCATACTTATGGAAAGGCGCTATGCTAAGATGCAGTGAAAATGTATAATGATATGCTACCGCACATCTCATTATGCACTTAATACACTGCATCGCATTAAACATTAAGCATTAGGCAGTATACGAAGGGACTGCATCTTCCGAGGCGGTATACTGAGGGCTAGTGTAATAAAGGGTTGTATGTTGGGCGGTGGTATACACGGAGGGTGGGATGGTGAGCTGGTGCCACACAGAGTATAGTGAGTGTTGTATTCTTAGTGCGGAAGGTTACCAGTATAACGAGAGGCATTATACTAAAGGCCGTATAGTGAGCGAGGGTGTAGTAAGGAGTGTAATTAGGCACAGTTTAAGAGGGCATGGCATTCATGCGAGGTATACTATGAACAGACCAGTGAGGAGCGGTATGTATAGAGGCAGTATTGCAGTGGTCTCGTTTGGCGATGTATACTATATATACAACAGCGCTGCTCCGAGAGACAGTACACAAAGTGTGTACTGAGCAGCATTATGTAGCGGGAGGGGGCTGTTCGCAGTTGCTTGAAGGGACAGTTTGCTGAGGGCCCGTTACCCCTATACTGGATTGGAGAGGCTTCATTGTGCACAGCCTTCACCAGTGACGTGAGAAGGTGCAGCAGAGTGAAGGGCATCTGGGGACGCGGGCAGGCAGCAGAGTCTGGTGACGGGAGGCATGGGGGGTTGGGGGCTGGGCAGAGAGAGCCCTGGCGAGGACAGGCAGCTATAGAATGCGAGAGGGTCCAATCAGTGACTGAACACCATCTCTCTAGACAGCGTATTTCTCAATTTACACTGGTCTCAGACAGTCTAATGTAATTTTATTTTAAGGCAGTGGCACCAGTATATCAGTTAGCTTCGTCCCTTTAAGGTCTGTTCAATCGGTATTCTGCCATCCCCCCCCCCCACCCTCGAAGCAGTCTATGAGACATCTGGGTCTGTTTAATCTCACTTGCTCACTCAGGATCTGACTTAATTCAAAGATGCTGCTCTCTCTTCACACCCTACGCTCATCAAGCAAACAAAAAGAGAGACTGGCTACAGACTCATCTCGCCTTAAACTTAGCTTCATCCTTTCATTGAAACAAACGAGTTTCTTTCGCCAGCTCCAAGCGTGTGAGCGGGTCTTCGAAAGCAGGGCTAAAGAGCAGCAGTGGGGAGGTGGGCTTTCCCGGCTGGACAAGTGGGTTACCTGCTAGGCTCCATCGCCAGAGGGTTGGGTGTGGGTAAGGTGTTGCTTGAAGATGTTGTCCATAATATTCCCCATTCATTGTATATTATGTTGCATTGTGCATTCAACAACAACTTTTCTCATTATATGGCGCTGTGATTGAACCCCAAAATAAAGTGCACTGTGTATTGATATGTTTATCTGGTGCATCAAATCATAACATCATGACTTTTCATACCCTGTATAGGCCTAGTTTACTCAGGGATATGTTATCAAGTGTTAATATGCATTATAAAGAAAAATGTGTCAGTCAAAGTTATATATACATAAGCAGGGTGAACAAACACAAAATAGTTCCCAGTTACGACCAAGGATAAATCAATCTGCATTATTCCCCTAAATGGACTAATAACTTTGCCAGCAGAGTGGGAGAGAAGCCAATAGGGGCCATGCGGAAGATCTACCAAGCGAAATGTATTTCAAAGGTCAGTTTTGGAAGCAAGATATGGGGCCAAACTGCGCTTGGGGCCCTGCAGAGCACCGAAAACTCATTTTTTGTGAAGAGCTCTTTCTGTCCCACAAGGCACCCCATCTTATGTTGTTAATGAGGAATTGGGGATGTCTTATCTCTCTGACGACTTGGCTTTTCGACCTCTGGCCTTGTGGTTTAAAATATGGGCCAAGCAAGAGAGCATACTTAGCAAAGATGTCCTATGGGACTGCCTTTCTCTTGATCATTTTTCACATATTCAATGGCTCCGGTATATAAAAGTAGGCCTTGCTAGACTAGGAAGAGCTGATCTCTTTACAAATCCTGAGGAAATTGGTCAAAGGGACCTCATTTTGGCCAAGAATGCGACACAGTGAAAGAGAAGGAAACGAGCAGTGTAAGCTCAGTGTGCGCAAGTACGTCGTACTGAAAACCGTGTCTATCATGGAGCCTTATCTTTTAGTGCTGAAAAGCATACACAATCAATTTCTTCAGACAAGGTTTTGGCTTGACCTTTTCCACTGCTCACTGGCATACCCTGATGGTTCTCACAGATGTCAGTGCCTCATGCCCTGTGGCTGCGATGGAGAATCTCCTCAGGACATGATGCGCTTTTTAATGTTTTGCACTTTTTATGCTATTCCCAGAAGGTTATTTATAATCCCTTTAGGAGGGTGAGACCAGCTTTTATTTTCTTACAACTTCTTTCTAGTGATACCGTTTTGTACACTCTAAATTTTCTATGGTTCACCATCAGACAAAGGACAAATTGTAAATAATATCTGTATTGTAACATATGTTTTTTACATGTGTATAGTTCACCTGTATTTTATAACACTTATCAATTTGTAGTCTGTTTTATGGTATAACATAGGCCGTATGACTTTTATGGTTTTAACCTTAAAGCTGAATAAAGTTTTATTGATTGATTGATTGATTGATTGACAGCTCCTCACTACTATTCATGCCTAGCGGAGATTTTGTTTGAAGATCAATTATATAACGAGATTCCAGCCTACAAAACTTTAAGGTTCTATTTCCACCCCTACAACTGTTGGGTATGTGATCTAGAATGAAAAACCTCAATAGATCCCTATTGCTTTGATGTTTTTCACTGAAATGTCTAGCCACTGGATATGATGCATCTACCTTGGCAAACGCTTGCTTGTGTTCCAGGATGCTTATTTTGGTCAGATGTATAGCACTCCCAATGTATTTTAAGCCACATGGTCACAGCAAGCAGTGTACTTTGTATTGAGTACTGTATGTCAAGCATTTATCAATGAATCTGCGTTTCTTTAGACTTGGGACCTTATAAGATGATGTTGTTTTGCTGCCATGACAAGCTTTGCACTTTCCGCATGGAAAAAAGCCTTTTAGAGTTCCAGGCATTCTCCTTGCTTCTTTCTCATAGAAACTTCTCACTAGGCTATTTTTTATAGATCTAGCTGTTTTGAAATTCAGTAGGGAACCTCATGGTATATCCTGATCTATCACTGGATCTGTTTGTAAGATACACCAGTGCTTGTGTAAGATGTTTCTAAGGTGATTCGTATTCTCTGAAAAAGTTGTAATCATTCTGAACTTGCCTGTTTCTTTCTTGTCCCTATGTGTTTCCTTCAACTGCTCTTCTCTAGTGATGGAGTTGACTTTCGGCAGTGCTTGTGACAGTGTTTGTTTGTTGTCGCCTTGTACCCTGAATCTTGCTATACTTTCTTTTGCGGCAACCTGAAATTCAGGCTCTCCTGAGTTATTCCTTTTAATTCTTAACAATTCACCGTATGGAATGCTTGTGATGCGTGGCTGTGAGTGACTGCTAATGGCATGCAATGTCGAATTACCCGCGGTAGGTTTTCTGTAGAATGAGGTGCATATTTTCCGATGGGACACAAAGACTTGCAAGTGCAGGAAGTTCACTGATGTGGTACTTATCTAACCAGTGAACTTCAAATAGACATTTTTGTTATTCAAAACCTCAATTTGACCAAGATGGTTAGCATGCCCTGGCATGAGTTGGCCGTATGTTCTGCCCACTCTTCTAATAGAAGGGGGTCTGGGTTCTCATATGCCGGTATCCTGTATATCCTAAGTCCTCTAGGGACCCGCTTGGCTTCAGTATAGCTCTGGAGGGAAGTTGCTTCCCACCATTTGAGTATCTCTGGTTCACATAGGCTTTCTAAAGTATTGAATTTTTAGGCTAAATTGGGGGATTCTCTTGTGTGTTTGTCACCACTTGCCTGCTCTGTGCTTGTTTTCTTTTTTAAGATGTCTAGTGCCACTTCTCGGTGCTCTGTTTCAGTAAACATAGCCTCTTATGATTTGTGTTTGCATGTTCTGCACTATTTTTCTCCCCTCGCCTTGCCGCTGTCTTTGCTATGACCGAGAATGTCTGTGGCGGCATACCGGCTTGATGTTACAAAACTCGACAGGTTCTCCACCATGCAGATACACGGAATAGCTTCACTGTTTCCTCCCTGGTCATCAGAAATACATCTCTCTGCAGCGGCTGTGCAGGTAACTAAATCAATGCTCCTTTCGCCTTTGCGTTTGCACTTTCAGGCAGGTGCCATTCATCTCGTGGGTGTACCCACATTTTCAAAATTATAGCTCCAACCTTGTCTCAAATCTACAAGGGAAAGCAGTCTCGGGGTGAGTTCAAAAGTTTATTGAGAACTCCGCAAAATTACCAACAGAGACGCATTTCGGCAGTCGCCTTTCTCAATGTGATCAGGCACTCAGGGGTGGAGATAGAACCTTAAAATTACGTAGGCTGGAATCTTGTTATATAATTGATCTTCAAACAAAATCTCTGCTAGGCATGTATAGTAGTGAGGAGCTATCAGTCCATTTAGGGGAATAATGCAGATTGATTTATCCCTAGAATGTAACTGTGAACTATTTTGTGTTTGCTCACCCTGCATATGTATATATACCTTTGACGGTCACTTTTACTTTACAATGCATATTAACACTTGATGAGATATCCCTCAGTAATCAAGGCCCACACAGGGCATGAAAAGGCATGAAGTTATGATTTGATGCGCCAGATAAACATATCAATGCACAGTGCACTTTATTTTGGGGTCCCAATCTGGGCACACAGCGCCATATAACGAGAAAAGCTGTTGTTGAATGCACAGTGCGACATAATATGCAATGAACGAAGAATACTATGGACAAAATGCCTCAGCCCATATAGGGCATGATAAGACATGAAGGTATGATCTGCTGTACCATGTCAAAACAGCAATGCACAGTGCACTTTATTCGGGGCACTTTCAGGGTGTGATGATGTTACATCTATGCACTCAGCGCTACCTTGCAAGAAAATATGCTGGTAAATGGACATTGCGATATATAAACAATGCATCGATAACAGCATGGATATATGCTTTGTAGTCATTCTTAGTAATTCAATGATTAATAACGAATTACATTGCCAGGAAACAAAGTTGTTATATGGCCATTAGGGTCATAGTCGACATTGCTAAGTTAGCATGAGCTCTGCTGACATGATGCTGCTTTTGCGCACGTTACTAGATGACTTTATTTTGCAAGACTCTGTTTGTGTCTGCTTTCAGCGTTCTCTACCTGTTCCTGGAGTTTAGTCTGAACACGATGTGCAAGGTCAATAAACAATGCCTCTTGTTATTCTGTTCTGATAAGTCGCTAGCACCTAGACAAAATGTGCTAACACAGCTGCTACTGCTGGAAACTCGTGCTTTGATATTATGGGGATGCAAGTTGTTATAAAACACACTTGAATACCATCTAGGCACTAAGGTATGTGATCTGCTGACAAAGCCTAGAGATCTTCTTTTATATAATAAAACTTATAGCCAAGGGGAGGGTGGTTAACCCTTATAGTCCTTTATCCACTGTCTGTATACGATGACATCCCCCTTTATAATTTATGGAATTGCAATAATGCTCACTGTTTTAAGCTTATGCGTTTTGCTGCTGGTAGTGGCTTGTATACTGCATTAAAGAGCACTTAACTTAAAATAAACATTTTGAATTATAACTGTGACTCTGTCAAAGTCTTATTATGGACAAGTATGACTGAGTGAGCGAAAGGGTATGTCTTGCTACCGTAATTCATGAGAGTCGGGTGTGTTGTGTTCTGTGTTGTCTAATAATTTGTAGCTTCGTGATTATGTAGGAGAGCGAGTGAGACACTATAGCTAGTCAGGTCTGGGATTTTGGGTACTGAGGCGGTAGGAAGGCTCAGCCCCTACACACTGAGGTCCTGTTTTCCTGCGCATAGGTCTGTGTATGTGCAGAATCCCTGCAACATGGCGCCGCCAATGTTTGGTCTGGTACTTACCTGTGAAACTCCTGAGTAGTGCTTGTGCTTATCCACAATCCCCTCACATATATTTCTGGAGACAATTGTGACGGTGTAGCCTCCTATATTGTGAAGTTATAGGTTTTTCAAGCTTGAATTCTAAAAGGTTTTTCTACTTTCTCTAGCCCAGTGTTGTGCTACCGCAAGCAAGTTGTTTCATAATCTTCTTTCATTATAGGGGCTGCCATAATGACTCTGAACAGCGCTCCAGTCACCATTTATTTGACTCACTATGGAGTCCCTAATGGTGGTGCTGATCTTATTTTTGTTGCTAAAGCGGATGCAGTGCACAGCTTCAAGGTGTTTTTTTACTTGGGTCACCTTTCCGGCAGTGGATGGAACTGATAATTTCTTTCACGAGTATACTGCCACTGCGTTACCATGGGATTATCGATCTTATCGATCTCTTGAAGTTCCGTTAACGGCTTGGCAACACACTATATGGTTTAATGGTGCCCTTCCTCACCTTTTGACAAGGGTCCGTTTAGGCCCCTTATTAACTGATGGAACTACATGGCCCATTTTGGCTGTGTATACCCCCATCCAAATTATCTGAATGTTACAGTCGCAGAGCTACACGTATTGCCTACATCGTTAATACGTGTACATAGAGCTGTTTTCATGTCACGCAAAATGCAGGTGGGACCACTTGGAGTTGCCGCACAACCACCGGGGCCCCGTGTTGTAGTTATCAGTCCTGTCATCATTTATTCAGTGATGTGCAAGCATCCGCAAAATAAGGACGAACTTCCTTATTGGCTTGCAGAAAAACTCGAAGCTGCTTTTCCAAATACCACCCCTGTGGAGAAACACAGGAGTCTGACCATGAGCTTACCTAAAGGCCTTGTTCCCAAGTAAGCTGATTGTGACACTTGGGGTAGAGTGTTTGCAGTGCTATATTTGATGAGTTTTGGCACTCCCTCAATGACCGTTCTCCCTTCCATGATAAAACGTGTTCAGGAAGAACATGTGGTCGAAGTGGCCCTGGAGTTGGGGATGAAACTAGTGGGGGTGTTTGACATTGTTTACGATATGATCCTTGCTAATGTGAAGTGTGAAGATGTAAGCTTACAAGTGGAACAACGCTTGGAGGCTGTTGCTGACGTAGACAAACAGCGCAAATTGCCAAAGATTATTGCTAAAGCTTATAAAACCTTAGGGCACAATAGTCTGGGAATTAAGCCTTTTACTCAATCTCAAACTCAACAAAAAGCCCAGACTGATAAGGATGGGCACCTGTTCTTTCCTAAAAAGAACTGGAGAAATTGAAAACAGGGGCAGCAGCAACAGAAGCAAGGTTTGGGTGCTGGCTCACCGACACCTGATTCTTCTGAGTGAAAGTATAATTTGCGAGACCGCAAAAAATAATGACTTCTGATTTCAAGTCCCTGATCAGCACTCTCCTCATTCTTTACAGGACACCTCAGACTCTCAAGTCGATGGGGGGAATGTCAGGATCGCAGCAAAGTTGCAACCACGCAACAGGGACGGGATCAACCTCGACAATTTGACGTAAAAGCCAAACGAAATGCTCTTTGGCATTAAAATGCTTGTTCCAGACCTTGATGGTCTAGACGCTGTGGCGGCGGCTGAAACATTTGACATAGATAACCATTCTACTACGTTACAGGACCTACAAAAGACCTGTGACAGCTACGCAACAGGACATATACCCTCTTCCAATGACACGGCAATGCTGATTCTGATCGCCGGCTGGCTTCCTAAGATTGGAGATCTGGTACGAGAAAAGCTGGAGAACAAAAAATAATTTGGTCCCTCTTATCGTGCGCCAGTCCCAGTTCTTGGAGTAAAGGGTACTCGTACAGTGATACTACCACCTTTGCCTGGTCACAAAGAAAACAGATACATTTCAGTCGACAATGACAAACTACACCATCTGGCCAATTCTGAATAGTGTGATGCTATTTTTGTGAATCCGATGGCTTCAGCCTTTTTGAGTAATGCCTGTGTTGTTGAGGGTGAGATGAAGACTACTATTGACCTTTTGCCTATTGTGCCTTCACCCTCTTCCCACACAGACGTCAAGTATGCTTATCCCGTGGATGAGTCCCACATTGAAGTACAGGACAGTCCTTCTCATCATCAAACTGATCCTGCACTACCACTGTTAATGAACGTGGGAGTAAGTGGTTATTTTGGGACCGTTCAAGCGTGTCTTATGACTCTTCCTCCTTGTCTTCTTCTGTGGCACCTCCATCAACAAAAGCGAGTATTTTCATCTCTTGGTTCACAAAGACTTACATGGTCCCACCCTGAACCTACATCTGGTTGGTGCTTATCCTGATTTTCCTCCTCATGTTGATTGGGTTTGTGACAGTATTCTTTTTGCTCATCAATGGTCATTATTTGCCAGACCGCCCTGCTGTAAAGTTAGTTGATGGAATTTTGGCTCCCTATACATCGTCCCACATCATGAAACATGATCAAGCCCTTGTGAATATTTTGGCATCCCCTGTCGCAGTTGGCATCGTTTGGGATGAAGTTGCTTTCGAAACCCATGGTCCGGCGGAAGTCCTCAAGATACCATACGTGTTTCGAGTTTTATTAGGAGATGTGGTAATACATGACTTACATTCTGATGATTGGGACATACAAGCAGTACATTCATTGTTTTCTGATTTAAAGTATTATGCTGCTTTTGATGCTGAAGATTTATATTTAAATCCTGCCAATTATGCTAATTTATTCTGTTATGAACATTATGGCCATCATTTCTTGCACAAAACAAACACGTTAAGACCTGCTTTTAATTAAACGCAGTGGGAACAATGTCCAACTCCCTTACAGGGAAGTTCAACAACACTTAGAAATAGGTTCACCTGTTTTACTAGTTACAACAGGTCCAATCCAGATTCCTATTTCTAAATTTATTCTGACACACACAAAATTAATCTTTTCCAATTCCTTTAGAACTGACTTGGCCGTAAAGGGTTATGATTACTGGAAAGATACAATTGATTTGAAATCTATTTGGGGCACTAAGGCTTGGCAGGGCCAGGGAACAGAAGCTTTGCATAGTGCATGCTTAATTCTGACTCAAATATTATTTTTAAATGACACAGTGTACCAAACTACTTGTTTTGGCCTGGCTACTGCCAAGAATCTGAATATTCCATCCATTCCATCATTGGCGGAGTATGATAATTGGCGTGAACACACCAATAGTACCATCGATGTATTACAATCTCTGTTTCGGAAAAACAGTTTCAATATCTCTGATGTTGACCCCTCAGGATGGTTTTTGAGGCAAACCAATTCGATTGCATGTCAACTGCGTTTTTATAATGCAACAACCAGTGTCACACTAACTGGACCTGATCCTCGTTACCCACATTCACACTGTGTCACCAAATATTCAATGGGAAAATTGTTCCAACAATGGTTGGAACACTCTACTCTGTCGTCAGTAAAACAACCCCTGTCCCTCTTGTCGAGCGACATCAATTTGGCAGCTTACAATGAAATATGGAATCTTTCGCAAATGGAAGCAGCTTTCCATGTGCGGCAAATTGACAAAGCAAATTTAGAAAACGTTCTTGCAGTAGTCGATAATAGCATGAATACACTGTCATCCTGCATGTATACTTTAGATAATATTGTCTCTTCTGTTTTTGGTATTGTTCAAAATGATGTATCTGTGTTATATCATGGTCAAAATCAATTATGATCTGTGATGCAGTTTGCAAGGACGTTGCAAACTCTCAAAATGGGAAAAGTACCTTGGGATTATTTGAATACATCTGCTTTGTTTTTACCATTTAATCTAACTGATAATCAGAGATTTATGTCCATGAAATTAGAGCACTTGCCATTTTTTGTGGTGGAGATCGATTTGGCTGTGTGGTTAATTCATGGTGTTATCTCTCTTTCATTTTCGCAGTTTCACTTTAAATCTTGCATGAAACATTTCCCAATTGGCTGCTTTGAACCCCTGGGTAGTGTGTTTCTCCATGAATTGTGGTCCCTACCTTTCACATACAGCTGTCAACCGGAGGGTAAGAATGTTTTGCCAACAGGGGAGGACTGCAATTCCACAGTAGGGCAATCCCTAGTTTGTAAACATGTTAAGTTGCACAGTGCTTGTAATGTGTCTGCACCTACTCTGGCTTGTTTTTTTAAAGGGACGCCTGTACCGGAAAGAATTCCCACTCTCACATTGCTTTCTAACTGCAGTTATCTTATTTTGAACATACACGACTGCTGTGGCTTACAGACATGCATCCTGTATATAGTAACAGTTTTACAACGTGTTACTTGGTGTAGCAATGTGCTTTTTCCCCCCCTGCATGGGAATGTAGATAGTTCCATTTGGCCTTCCATTCTGACTTTGAAAACAGATTTCAATAAATTAGGCAGATTCAAAGAGCGTTAGTTTCAACAAGAAGTAGCTCTCACTTTGGTTCGAGAGACCTTCGAATTGCAGGTGGCTAGAACATCTAGTGAGATTCAGTCACTGCTAAACACGAATCTCCCACTTCATTTTGGGGAACTGATACATCAAATATTTAATGCGTCTGACACAGAAGGCCTTGCTAATTTTTTTAAACTAGTTGGTTCTGGCCTTGTGACTTCTTTTCAGATGATTTTTGGAGTAATACCAGTTGTTATTCATTCTATTTTTCTTCTGCCTTAGGAGGGTTCCCCTTAATCCTAGCGCTGGCGGGTGACGTCCTGGTTCTTCTGCTCCTGTTACGCAATGGGTGCCCAGCATGTAGTAATGCACAGACACGGCCAGTTGCAACTGAACCATGACCGAATGCAACAACATTTTGGATGCTTGCCATTAGCGAAGCTTGGCGTAAGTTATGGACTAACTTTTGGCTTTGCCTACTTTACTTGCGTGCAACCTGTGTTCTACTGTCAGCGGTGCCCTTTCTATTGGGCCTTGGATTTATGCCTCTCCAATACGTCATGCTCAGACCCGGATTATGATCTGTTAGTGGGTCCTTTACTGGCCCACAACCAAGCCTGCTCTAGGGATGACCGTATGGCCCGTTCGACTGGAGTGTTGGCTGAGTGGGATATCTGTGCGGCTCCGCAGAACCTCTTGCAACAGAGTTTCATTGAATACCACGCAAGTTGCCCAGATATGCTCTTGGATGCATCAGATTTTGAGGAAAACGTGTGTTCCTTCAGACTACTTGATTGGATGACATCCATTTATACAACGAATGATAGGGATGACCTTTTGGAATGAATTGCATTCTTGGGTTCACGTACTTTACTGGATTTTCCATTTCCAAATTAATCCCGTTCTCAATAAACAGCAACTTTTAAATGAAGATTTTTTTTATCTCTCAAAACAACTTTTTTAAATTTCCAATTTGGTTTTTTCGAGTGCTTCTAGACTCTGCTTACCTTTGAACTCTGCTTGGGACTTTTGTCTATATACTACGACCTTATCAAGGGGAGGGCGATTAGGGCCAATGTCAACATTGCTAAGTTAACATGAGCTCTGCTACCATGATGCTGCTTTTGCGCACGTTACCACATGATTTTGTTTTGCAAGACTTTGTTTTGTGCCTTTCGCATGAAAACCGTCTACTTTCAGCATTCTCTGCCTGTTACTGGAGTTTAGTCTGAACACGGTGTGCAAGGTCAATCAAAAATTCCACTAGTTATTCGGTTCTGGTCAGTCCCTAGCACCTAGACAAAACATGCTAACACAGCTGCTACTGCTGGAAACTCGTGCTTTGATATTATGAGGATGCATGTTGTTCTGAAACACACTTGGAGAGGGACCTTTCCAGGGAGAAGAACGATGCTGTTCCTATGATGTAGAAATACCATCTAGGCACTAAGGTATGGGTAGAAATACCATCTAGGCACTAAGGTATGGGGTCTGCTGATAAAGCCCAGATATCTTCTTTTATATAATAAAACGGGAGTGGGGTTAGGCCTTATAGTCCTTTATCCACTGTCTGTATTCAATGACATTCCCCTTTATAATCTATGGAATTGCAACAATGCTCACTGTTTTAGGTGTATGCGTTTTGCTGCTGGTAGTGGCTTGTATACTGCATTATAGAACACTATAGTTAAAATAAACATTTTGAACCATAACAGTGACTCTGTCAATTACTATTGTGGACAAGTATGAGTGAGCATAAGGGTATGTCTTGCTACCGTGATTACAGAGAGAGTCAGGAGTGTTGTGATCTGCATTGTCTAATCATTTGTAGCTTCGTGATTATGTAGGAGAGCGAATGAGACACTATAGCTAGTCGGTACTGGGATTTTGGGTACTGAGGCAGTAGGAAGGCTCAGCCCATACACACCGAGGTTCTGTTTGCCTGTGCATAGTTCTGTGTATGTGCAGAATCCCTGCATCAAAGTGGCATGGATATGTAAACCATGTTTGACTACTATTTAATGTATCATAAAAATGATTTTTGTTGTATTACATCATGCTAAGATGGCGACCAGCAGAATCATGATGTAATAGTGAAAGTCTGTCATTTACCTCTATGTATGGAGTGATGGCTAAAAATAGAAGTTTATCTTTGATTTTCATGTACTGTTGATGGTAACAAAAAAGTGCTTGTTTCCAGAGCGTCAGATCACATTGAGAAAGGCGACTGCCGAAACGCGTCTGTGATGTTGATTCTTTGGAGTTCTTAATAAACTTTTGAACCCACCCCCAAGAGTCCCTTCCCTTATTGATTTGAGACAAGGTTGAGCTATATATATATATATATATATATATATATATATATATATATATTTATATGTATATATTATCTACTGGCGGTCGCCAGTAGATAGTTATAGTTAGGATCGTGTTTCCATAGGAAATCTGAAAATTCTATTTTGAATAACTTTGGCGCCGGTTGACGAATCCTCGCGAAAGTTTCAAAACTAATGGGGCGCTCCGCTCAGCTTCTACCCTGAAAGTCTCCGGGTGATTCGTCAAGTGGGGGCCGAGAAAAAAGGGGGGTCCCAAAACGCGTTTTCCCCATGCATTTTCCCATAGGACCTTTAGTCGAAGGTACAGCCCGAACGGCTGAACAGAATTACTTGAATTTTGGCAAAGGGGTAGTTCTCAGGTCAGGGAAGTGCCTTTTGCATATCTGGAGTCAATCTGTTCAGTATTTCCTGAGAAAATCGTATTTAAAAGCATATAAATATCTATAAGCGCGTGTGCACCCTAATGTGCGCGAGCGTAATTCTGATTGGTTGTTAGATGTCAGCCAACATTCGAATCGGTCGAAATCAGGAAGTGTCGGCCGCCATTTTGTCTGTCGCACTGAAAACGAAAGGTGGAAAACATGAAAAGGGGGCAGGAAAGAGAGTTACTGACCCCCTAGCCTTTGTCATGGGGTCACAGAAGGACCCCCAAGGGTGAAAAAAACATTTTTTTGTTTGTTTTTAAATCGCGGGCTGCGCACACGCTGCACGGTGCATGAAGCGCACTGTGCGCCCGGTGCGCGCACGGTGAAAAACCTTTAAAAAAAATATATATTAATAAATACATAACTTAGCATTTAAAAAAACGTACAAATTCACTTAAAAAACCATAGGTTTCACACACGTTATAGTTAGGTGGACATTTCACTCGTAAAAAACCAATGAAATTCCCCCGTTATAGTTAGTTCAGATAGCTATAACTCGCACGACCGCCACTCTATCACAAGGATGATGTCATGAGTGATGCCACTGACCATGTCATGAGTGATGTAATATGTGACGTCATGAGCAGTGGATTGCGGGCGCGCGAGTTATAGTTATCTGAACTAACTATAACGGGAGAATATCATTGTTTTTTACCAGTGAAATGTCCACCTAACTATAACCTGTGTGAAACCTATGATTTTTTAAGTGAATATATATATAAAGAAATGACATCTAGGCTAAAAAAAGAAGAGGACAAAATAAAAGAACGTAAAGCCTTTAAATTTGGACGAGATAAAACAGACTATGAAGTAGGTCAAATCTTCACATTTTCAAAAAAATATGAAGCACTAAGAGCTAATAAAGGACAGAAGTCACGACTAATTACACCTAGAGTACACGAAGCAGGTGAAATGACCTCTGGGACATCGTCGGATCTAAGCTCGATCCCAGACAGTGATTCGGATAGAGGCTCAACAACCAACCTCAGGGGGCAAAGACACACACTTGACGAAGAACTCAGTTTTTTATGTGTGGACAGGCGACAAACCCTTCGCCCACGCTTAGAGAAAAACAACTTGGACCCACAAAAAACTACAAACGCAAACAACGACGAAAGGCAAGTAAGACAAGGAACAAATCAGAAAAGACGCGGCACATGGAGAAGAGGCAAATAGATGAAACAGGAAAGGAAGGAGACATCAACAAAACTATTGTCAACCTATCTGAAATAACACTAAGCGACAGTGAGAAGAAAATACTCAATCTTGGCCTCACATACTGCCCACCCAACAATTTCAATTACACCAAGACGAGACTAGACATATTCAAGAGTACTCGCAAACTAAAACTCAAAAAATATTTCAAACTGAATAATAACAAAAAATACGTTCCACCAAGCAGTGAAAGCCAAACAACTCCTATGCCAAGTCAATCAGAGACATCCTTCCTCAACACAATGCAAGAAGTATGGGACTCTTCGGAAAGCACAAACTATGCGGAAAATCAATCAGTGATTTCTACTTCCAATCAACAGTATGGGGGCAGTGAACTAAATGCAAACACCCAAAATCCTAGAACAACAACAAGCTTCAAACCGAAATCAAAATTTATCCCAGTGATGCTACGGGATTCAATAGATCTATTCCATGATCAAGTGACCAAGGAATTAAAGGCCCTCAATAGCAAAATATACAGAAGCAAAAGGAAGTACAACAAACAAGATGAGGACTATAGAAACTTGATTGTGAAAATCAAAGAAAACAACAATGTGATTGTCCGTGCCTCAGACAAGGGTGGGAACATTGTACTTATGTCCAAAGAAAACTACTGTAAGGAAGCCTACAGTCAGCTTAACGACAGAACATGTTATGCCAAATTCAGTGGTGCGGAGTTAAAGAACATGTATGCATCATACAATAAAAGCCTTGCAATGTGGAAAACAAATGGTATTCTTACAGGAAACGAATACATATTTTTGAAAAACAACCATCCTATTGTACCTACTATATACTTCATTCCCAAATTACACAAGGACCCTGTAAACCCTCCTGGAAGACCCATAATATCAGCCATGAACTGTCATCTTGAACACACTTCACAATACATAGACTTTTTCTTGCAGGACCTAGTGAAAGCTTTACCGTCATATGTGAGTGACACCAGCGACTTTCTAAGAAAAATACTAAATCTCAAATGGAAAAACAGCTATCATTTCATAGCACTCGATGTCGTCTCTTTATACACGAGTATACAACACAAAGATGGACTACGAGCCATAGACTTTTTCTTAGATAAAGCGCTTGACATAAGTAAAGAACATAAGTCTATGTTGATGAAGATGATCACATTCTGCTTGGAAAACAATGTATTTCTGTTCAATAATATGCTATATAGACAAACAAGAGGCGTAGCGATGGGGGCCAGCTTCTCTCCCAGCTACGCGTGTCTACACATGGGATGGTGGGAGGAGTTGGTCCTCAGAACTCAGCATCATGACAAAGTCAGTTCTCATGTGAAGCTATGGCTGCGTTTCATTGATGATTTATTCGTAGTATGGGATGGCAGCAAGGAGGAAGCACAAAAATTTATACAAGATATCAATGTTAATGATTTAAATTTATGCTTTACAGCTGAGATTAGCGATTCTGCAGTAACATTTCTAGATACCCAGGTGTACATCAAGGAGAATCAAATAGTCACAAAATTGTTCCGCAAGAAAACAGCGGGCAACTCCACATTGCACGCAAGTAGCTCACATGTAAAGCACTTGATAACCAGTATCCCCTATGGGGAAATGCTTCGCCTCAGACGAATTCACAGCCTAGAAAGTGATCTCATATTAGCCCAAAATGAGAGTAAAAAAAGATTTGAAGAAAGAGGCTATTCAGAAAAGGTTATACAAAATGCGATCAACAAATCTATGCTAAAAAACAGGGAAACACTTCTCCTGGAAAAGCAAGTAAATAGACTAAGCACACAAGAAGCTGCAGTAGATGATAATACTAGGGGTGACTTTAGAATCATACTACAACACAGCCAACAACGTGCAAAGATTGAATCGATCATAAACCGCAATTGGTCCATGGTTCTTAGTGACCCTGTGATAGGATCTGAGCTCCCGAAAAGACCCCCAATAACTTACAGTAGAAGCCGCTCTATGAGAGATGACTTAGTTAAAACAAGCCCAGAAGTCATAGAATCCACGAGCTGGCTCCAAACTCACACGGGATTTTTTAAATGCAAAACGTGTAAAGCTTGCTCGCAGGGTGAAAACAAATCATGTTACATTAACCCCTTCAGTGAGAAAAAACACAAAATACCTAAGCTCCTAACATGCAAAACAGAATTTGCTATATATGTACTCTCATGCCCATGTAACCTACAATATGTAGGAAGTACAAAACTTCAAGTACATAAACGCATACTACAGCACTTAAGGGCAATCACCAATCAAGATGAGACATATCCTGTAGCCCGACACTTTAAATCCAACCATGGCTCCCGGAGCAGTGACTTAAGATATTTTGTGATAGACTCAATCCCAGCCAGCAGAAGAGGGGGTGACAGGGAGCATAGATTACGCCAGCTTGAAACTAAATATATCCTGGAACTGAACACCAAACACCCATCAGGCCTCAATGCAACGGAAGATCTTTACACATGTCTATGATAACTCTGCACAAGATATAAAACCCACAGATAACTAGAGTCACCACTCAACTATCTACGTAATATGCATAAGAGTGATACATTTATTCTGTTAGACCCTTTTTTCATCGAAACCTTTTTAAAAAGTAAATTTTAAAAGGATTTTAGAAGTATTCATTGGACTAGTAATGTAAGTGTTTTAGGGTTTTTATATTCATTCACTCACAGATGTATTTATTTATTTATTTATTTAATACAGAACATAATGTACAAACAGAATAATATCTATTACAGATTATATTAGGACATTCATACATTTGTACATTGTGAAATATGATATTTATATATTTATATATTTATATATTTATTTATTTATTCATATATTTAACCACTGAGTGACCTAGAAGAGAGAGGACCTATCTTAAAACCCTACAACTCTCAACAAAACCTCAGATGGTTTTCTTTTCTTTTCTAATTGGAGTATCACTTTCTACCATTACGGAATAGTCCAAAAATACTTAAGGTTACCCACATATATCAACATTAATATTTGACTAACTGGGATACTCACTTTCATACATATATTACCACAACTTTTATCTTACAGAGAGTACGACCATACTCATACGTTGTGTATCCGAGATCTTTCGACTGAATCAGCATGATTAAAATGTATCATTAGGCTGTCTTTACAGATATTATCTTTGACTTGCGCATTTGCAAATTTGTGACTGTTATAGCCCATAGTACCTTCTGAAAGGTTGTACTGATATCTAACATTCCAATATGAGCTGACCACACCAATTTTTAATTTTAATATAAATTACAACATGTATGCAATGAAGTTTTGTTTATATCAGACAGATCAGAATGTCATGTATAAACGGTATCACTGGGGCTCCAGTGAGGATTTTCTTTCAAACACAACTATGTCTATTCATTCACCTATCTATGTTCTTTTCATGGTGTTATTTCGCAATGTATTTTATTGAGATGCATTTATGCAGTTGAATGTGGTAATACATCTTGCACCAAGAAATTATGCACCAATCAGGGGAAATGGGGTATGACTAATAATACTCGCAATTACACAGAACTAATGTCCTATTTGACATCAACACTGCCATCGTTGTCAAAGGGTGTTTATATACTTCCATTCTGTGTATCCCCCCAGGCACTATGCACTTTAATACATTCCTTTCTGAGGTTTACAGATATAGTCAAGCGTAAGGCAACAAACTAACAGGCATTAGTTCCATTCAGATTAGCAATTTGTTCCAAAAAACCCAGATCATGGTATTTATACCAAAATTTCCTTTTAATATACATTTTAAATGGTTTTAAGGTTTTTAAATTTTTCCTGTCAAATTACCTGTATTTTACTCGTTGTATTTTACACGTAGTTTTAACCTGGAACGAATACGGAACTACCAACTATTTGCTAGCAGTCTGTCATTCATGTCAGTTGATTTAATGTATGCCAATCAGCTTGCTTGTTGTTAATACCATATAAACCAATGAAGTGTAACGTTACCGTGTCATGTGATCAAGGCCCATGGTCGGGCTGAAACGCGTCATGGCGGCAAGGTGATTCTGAATAAAACATATTTTCTGCACGAAACTGTGGTCCGTATCCGTTGTCAGAAGCGACAGTAGCGGAATTCCTGGATATATATATATATATATATGAAAGAAAGGGTTGCCCTGCTTGAGACCGCACACTCGGTAAGTAAACCACTTTATTGAAGACTTGGCAGGTTGTACAGGCTTACAGCACAAATCCTCTCTGGGAAGCCTGACGCGTTTCGAACATCCTTGTTCTTAATCATAGGCACATCCCAAAACGGAGCCGCCACAATGTTGCAGAGCAGTTATTTAAATTCACCAACATCCCGCCCCCATGGGCGTGTACCAAAGTGCCTGCTGGAGGTTGAAGTTCTGCAAGAAATATAAACCCAAGTGGGTGTGGCTGGCATCCAGGAAAGATAATCCCCAACAAAGAGTGCATTTTAGGCTGAAAGTCCCGAAACACTCTGCCGATATGTGTCGACAACCAGGGAACCTCACCGCTCAACCGGTAACCTTATATCGAAGTTTCCGTTGATCTGCATCCCTCGCAGCAGTGCGGTCTCGCGACTGAGCCCAGCCGCCACATATGAAAGAAAGGGTTGCCCTGCTTGAGACCGCACACTCGGTAAGTAAACCACTTTATTGAAGACTTGGCAGGTTGTACAGGCTTACAGCACAAATCCTCTCTGGGAAGCCTGACGCGTTTCGAACATCCTTGTTCTTAATCATAGGCACATCCCAAAACGGAGCCGCCACAATGTTGCAGAGCAGTTATTTAAATTCACCAACATCCCGCCCCCATGGGCGTGTACCAAAGTGCCTGCTGGAGGTTGAAGTTCTGCAAGAAATATAAACCCAAGTGGGTGTGGCTGGCATCCAGGAAAGATAATCCCCAACAAAGAGTGCATTTTAGGCTGAAAGTCCCGAAACACTCTGCCGATATGTGTCGACAACCAGGGAACCTCACCGCTCAACCGGTAACCTTATATCGAAGTTTCCGTTGATCTGCATCCCTCGCAGCAGTGCGGTCTCGCGACTGAGCCCAGCCGCCACATATGAAAGAAAGGGTTGCCCTGCTTGAGACCGCACACTCGGTAAGTAAACCACTTTATTGAAGACTTGGCAGGTTGTACAGGCTTACAGCACAAATCCTCTCTGGGAAGCCTGACGCGTTTCGAACATCCTTGTTCTTAATCATAGGCACATCCCAAAACGGAGCCGCCACAATGTTGCAGAGCAGTTATTTAAATTCACCAACATCCCGCCCCCATGGGCGTGTACCAAAGTGCCTGCTGGAGGTTGAAGTTCTGCAAGAAATATAAACCCAAGTGGGTGTGGCTGGCATCCAGGAAAGATAATCCCCAACAAAGAGTGCATTTTAGGCTGAAAGTCCCGAAACACTCTGCCGATATGTGTCGACAACCAGGGAACCTCACCGCTCAACCGGTAACCTTATATCGAAGTTTCCGTTGATCTGCATCCCTCGCAGCAGTGCGGTCTCGCGACTGAGCCCAGCCGCCACATATGAAAGAAAGGGTTGCCCTGCTTGAGACCGCACACTCGGTAAGTAAACCACTTTATTGAAGACTTGGCAGGTTGTACAGGCTTACAGCACAAATCCTCTCTGGGAAGCCTGACGCGTTTCGAACATCCTTGTTCTTAATCATAGGCACATCCCAAAACGGAGCCGCCACAATGTTGCAGAGCAGTTATTTAAATTCACCAACATCCCGCCCCCATGGGCGTGTACCAAAGTGCCTGCTGGAGGTTGAAGTTCTGCAAGAAATATAAACCCAAGTGGGTGTGGCTGGCATCCAGGAAAGATAATCCCCAACAAAGAGTGCATTTTAGGCTGAAAGTCCCGAAACACTCTGCCGATATGTGTCGACAACCAGGGAACCTCACCGCTCAACCGGTAACCTTATATCGAAGTTTCCGTTGATCTGCATCCCTCGCAGCAGTGCGGTCTCGCGACTGAGCCCAGCCGCCACATATGAAAGAAAGGGTTGCCCTGCTTGAGACCGCACACTCGGTAAGTAAACCACTTTATTGAAGACTTGGCAGGTTGTACAGGCTTACAGCACAAATCCTCTCTGGGAAGCCTGACGCGTTTCGAACATCCTTGTTCTTAATCATAGGCACATCCTAAAACGGAGCCGCCACAATGTTGCAGAGCAGTTATTTAAATTCACCAACATCCCGCCCCCATGGGCGTGTACCAAAGTGCCTGCTGGAGGTTGAAGTTCTGCAAGAAATATAAACCCAAGTGGGTGTGGCTGGCATCCAGGAAAGATAATCCCCAACAAAGAGTGCATTTTAGGCTGAAAGTCCCGAAACACTCTGCCGATATGTGTCGACAACCAGGGAACCTCACCGCTCAACCGGTAACCTTATATCGAAGTTTCCGTTGATCTGCATCCCTCGCAGCAGTGCGGTCTCGCGACTGAGCCCAGCCGCCACATATGAAAGAAAGGGTTGCCCTGCTTGAGACCGCACACTCGGTAAGTAAACCACTTTATTGAAGACTTGGCAGGTTGTACAGGCTTACAGCACAAATCCTCTCTGGGAAGCCTGACGCGTTTCGAACATCCTTGTTCTTAATCATAGGCACATCCCAAAACGGAGCCGCCACAATGTTGCAGAGCAGTTATTTAAATTCACCAACATCCCGCCCCCATGGGCGTGTACCAAAGTGCCTGCTGGAGGTTGAAGTTCTGCAAGAAATATAAACCCAAGTGGGTGTGGCTGGCATCCAGGAAAGATAATCCCCAACAAAGAGTGCATTTTAGGCTGAAAGTCCCGAAACACTCTGCCGATATGTGTCGACAACCAGGGAACCTCACCGCTCAACCGGTAACCTTATATCGAAGTTTCCGTTGATCTGCATCCCTCGCAGCAGTGCGGTCTCGCGACTGAGCCCAGCCGCCACATATGAAAGAAAGGGTTGCCCTGCTTGAGACCGCACACTCGGTAAGTAAACCACTTTATTGAAGACTTGGCAGGTTGTACAGGCTTACAGCACAAATCCTCTCTGGGAAGCCTGACGCGTTTCGAACATCCTTGTTCTTAATCATAGGCACATCCCAAAACGGAGCCGCCACAATGTTGCAGAGCAGTTATTTAAATTCACCAACATCCCGCCCCCATGGGCGTGTACCAAAGTGCCTGCTGGAGGTTGAAGTTCTGCAAGAAATATAAACCCAAGTGGGTGTGGCTGGCATCCAGGAAAGATAATCCCCAACAAAGAGTGCATTTTAGGCTGAAAGTCCCGAAACACTCTGCCGATATGTGTCGACAACCAGGGAACCTCACCGCTCAACCGGTAACCTTATATCGAAGTTTGCGTTGATCTGCATCCCTCGCAGCAGTGCGGTCTCGCGACTGAGCCCAGCCGCCACATATGAAAGAAAGGGTTGCCCTGCTTGAGACCGCACACTCGGTAAGTAAACCACTTTATTGAAGACTTGGCAGGTTGTACAGGCTTACAGCACAAATCCTCTCTGGGAAGCCTGACGCGTTTCGAACATCCTTGTTCTTAATCATAGGCACATCCCAAAACGGAGCCGCCACAATGTTGCAGAGCAGTTATTTAAATTCACCAACATCCCGCCCCCATGGGCGTGTACCAAAGTGCCTGCTGGAGGTTGAAGTTCTGCAAGAAATATAAACCCAAGTGGGTGTGGCTGGCATCCAGGAAAGATAATCCCCAACAAAGAGTGCATTTTAGGCTGAAAGTCCCGAAACACTCTGCCGATATGTGTCGACAACCAGGGAACCTCACCGCTCAACCGGTAACCTTATATCGAAGTTTCCGTTGATCTGCATCCCTCGCAGCAGTGCGGTCTCGCGACTGAGCCCAGCCGCCACATATGAAAGAAAGGGTTGCCCTGCTTGAGACCGCACACTCGGTAAGTAAACCACTTTATTGAAGACTTGGCAGGTTGTACAGGCTTACAGCACAAATCCTCTCTGGGAAGCCTGACGCGTTTCGAACATCCTTGTTCTTAATCATAGGCACATCCCAAAACGGAGCCGCCACAATGTTGCAGAGCAGTTATTTAAATTCACCAACATCCCGCCCCCATGGGCGTGTACCAAAGTGCCTGCTGGAGGTTGAAGTTCTGCAAGAAATATAAACCCAAGTGGGTGTGGCTGGCATCCAGGAAAGATAATCCCCAACAAAGAGTGCATTTTAGGCTGAAAGTCCCGAAACACTCTGCCGATATGTGTCGACAACCAGGGAACCTCACCGCTCAACCGGTAACCTTATATCGAAGTTTCCGTTGATCTGCATCCCTCGCAGCAGTGCGGTCTCGCGACTGAGCCCAGCCGCCACATATGAAAGAAAGGGTTGCCCTGCTTGAGACCGCACACTCGGTAAGTAAACCACTTTATTGAAGACTTGGCAGGTTGTACAGGCTTACAGCACAAATCCTCTCTGGGAAGCCTGACGCGTTTCGAACATCCTTGTTCTTAATCATAGGCACATCCCAAAACGGAGCCGCCACAATGTTGCAGAGCAGTTATTTAAATTCACCAACATCCCGCCCCCATGGGCGTGTACCAAAGTGCCTGCTGGAGGTTGAAGTTCTGCAAGAAATATAAACCCAAGTGGGTGTGGCTGGCATCCAGGAAAGATAATCCCCAACAAAGAGTGCATTTTAGGCTGAAAGTCCCGAAACACTCTGCCGATATGTGTCGACAACCAGGGAACCTCACCGCTCAACCGGTAACCTTATATCGAAGTTTCCGTTGATCTGCATCCCTCGCAGCAGTGCGGTCTCGCAACTGAGCCCAGCCGCCACATATGAAAGAAAGGGTTGCCCTGCTTGAGACCGCACACTCGGTAAGTAAACCACTTTATTGAAGACTTGGCAGGTTGTACAGGCTTACAGCACAAATCCTCTCTGGGAAGCCTGACGCGTTTCGAACATCCTTGTTCTTAATCATAGGCACATCCCAAAACGGAGCCGCCACAATGTTGCAGAGCAGTTATTTAAATTCACCAACATCCCGCCCCCATGGGCGTGTACCAAAGTGCCTGCTGGAGGTTGAAGTTCTGCAAGAAATATAAACCCAAGTGGGTGTGGCTGGCATCCAGGAAAGATAATCCCCAACAAAGAGTGCATTTTAGGCTGAAAGTCCCGAAACACTCTGCCGATATGTGTCGACAACCAGGGAACCTCACCGCTCAACCGGTAACCTTATATCGAAGTTTGCGTTGATCTGCATCCCTCGCAGCAGTGCGGTCTCGCGACTGAGCCCAGCCGCCACATATGAAAGAAAGGGTTGCCCTGCTTGAGACCGCACACTCGGTAAGTAAACCACTTTATTGAAGACTTGGCAGGTTGTACAGGCTTACAGCACAAATCCTCTCTGGGAAGCCTGACGCGTTTCGAACATCCTTGTTCTTAATCATAGGCACATCCCAAAACGGAGCCGCCACAATGTTGCAGAGCAGTTATTTAAATTCACCAACATCCCGCCCCCATGGGCGTGTACCAAAGTGCCTGCTGGAGGTTGAAGTTCTGCAAGAAATATAAACCCAAGTGGGTGTGGCTGGCATCCAGGAAAGATAATCCCCAACAAAGAGTGCATTTTAGGCTGAAAGTCCCGAAACACTCTGCCGATATGTGTCGACAACCAGGGAACCTCACCGCTCAACCGGTAACCTTATATCGAAGTTTCCGTTGATCTGCATCCCTCGCAGCAGTGCGGTCTCGCGACTGAGCCCAGCCGCCACATATGAAAGAAAGGGTTGCCCTGCTTGAGACCGCACACTCGGTAAGTAAACCACTTTATTGAAGACTTGGCAGGTTGTACAGGCTTACAGCACAAATCCTCTCTGGGAAGCCTGACGCGTTTCGAACATCCTTGTTCTTAATCATAGGCACATCCCAAAACGGAGCCGCCACAATGTTGCAGAGCAGTTATTTAAATTCACCAACATCCCGCCCCCATGGGCGTGTACCAAAGTGCCTGCTGGAGGTTGAAGTTCTGCAAGAAATATAAACCCAAGTGGGTGTGGCTGGCATCCAGGAAAGATAATCCCCAACAAAGAGTGCATTTTAGGCTGAAAGTCCCGAAACACTCTGCCGATATGTGTCGACAACCAGGGAACCTCACCGCTCAACCGGTAACCTTATATCGAAGTTTCCGTTGATCTGCATCCCTCGCAGCAGTGCGGTCTCGCGACTGAGCCCAGCCACCACATATGAAAGAAAGGGTTGCCCTGCTTGAGACCGCACACTCGGTAAGTAAACCACTTTATTGAAGACTTGGCAGGTTGTACAGGCTTACAGCACAAATCCTCTCTGGGAAGCCTGACGCGTTTCGAACATCCTTGTTCTTAATCATAGGCACATCCCAAAACGGAGCCGCCACAATGTTGCAGAGCAGTTATTTAAATTCACCAACATCCCGCCCCCATGGGCGTGTACCAAAGTGCCTGCTGGAGGTTGAAGTTCTGCAAGAAATATAAACCCAAGTGGGTGTGGCTGGCATCCAGGAAAGATAATCCCCAACAAAGAGTGCATTTTAGGCTGAAAGTCCCGAAACACTCTGCCGATATGTGTCGACAACCAGGGAACCTCACCGCTCAACCGGTAACCTTATATCGAAGTTTCCGTTGATCTGCATCCCTCGGTAAGTAAACCACTTTATTGAAGACTTGGCAGCAGGCACTTTGGTACACGCCCATGGGGGCGGGATGTTGGTGAATTTAAATAACTGCTCTGCAACATTGTGGCGGCTCCGTTTTGGGATGTGCCTATGATTAAGAACAAGGATGTTCGAAACGCGTCAGGCTTCCCAGAGAGGATTTGTGCTGTAAGCCTGTACAACCTGCCAAGTCTTCAATAAAGTGGTTTACTTACCAAGTGTGCGGTCTCAAGCAGGGCAACCCTTTCTTTCATATGTGGCGGCTGGGCTCAGTCGCGAGACCGCACTGCTGCGAGGGATGCAGATCAACGGAAACTTCGATATAAGGTTACCGGTTGAGCGGTGAGGTTCCCTGGTTGTCGACACATATCGGCAGAGTGTTTCGGGACTTTCAGCCTAAAATGCACTCTTTGTTGGGGATTATCTTTCCTGGATGCCAGCCACACCCACTTGGGTTTATATTTCTTGCAGAACTTCAACCTCCAGCAGGCACTTTGGTACACGCCCATGGGGGCGGGATGTTGGTGAATTTAAATAACTGCTCTGCAACATTGTGGCGGCTCCGTTTTGGGATGTGCCTATGATTAAGAACAAGGATGTTCGAAACGCGTCAGGCTTCCCAGAGAGGATTTGTGCTGTAAGCCTGTACAACCTGCCAAGTCTTCAATAAAGTGGTTTACTTACCGAGTGTGCGGTCTCAAGCAGGGCAACCCTTTCTTTCATATGTGGCGGCTGGGCTCAGTCGCGAGACCGCACTGCTGCGAGGGATGCAGATCAACGGAAACTTCGATATAAGGTTACCGGTTGAGCGGTGAGGTTCCCTGGTTGTCGACACATATCGGCAGAGTGTTTCGGGACTTTCAGCCTAAAATGCACTCTTTGTTGGGGATTATCTTTCCTGGATGCCAGCCACACCCACTTGGGTTTATATTTCTTGCAGAACTTCAACCTCCAGCAGGCACTTTGGTACACGCCCATGGGGGCGGGATGTTGGTGAATTTAAATAACTGCTCTGCAACATTGTGGCGGCTCCGTTTTGGGATGTGCCTATGATTAAGAACAAGGATGTTCGAAACGCGTCAGGCTTCCCAGAGAGGATTTGTGCTGTAAGCCTGTACAACCTGCCAAGTCTTCAATAAAGTGGTTTACTTACCGAGTGTGCGGTCTCAAGCAGGGCAACCCTTTCTTTCATATGTGGCGGCTGGGCTCAGTCGCGAGACCGCACTGCTGCGAGGGATGCAGATCAACGGAAACTTTGATATAAGGTTACCGGTTGAGCGGTGAGGTTCCCTGGTTGTCGACACATATCGGCAGAGTGTTTCGGGACTTTCAGCCTAAAATGCACTCTTTGTTGGGGATTATCTTTCCTGGATGCCAGCCACACCCACTTGGGTTTATATTTCTTGCAGAACTTCAACCTCCAGCAGGCACTTTGGTACACGCCCATGGGGGCGGGATGTTGGTGAATTTAAATAACTGCTCTGCAACATTGTGGCGGCTCCGTTTTGGGATGTGCCTATGATTAAGAACAAGGATGTTCGAAACGCGTCAGGCTTCCCAGAGAGGATTTGTGCTGTAAGCCTGTACAACCTGCCAAGTCTTCAATAAAGTGGTTTACTTACCGAGTGTGCGGTCTCAAGCAGGGCAACCCTTTCTTTCATATGTGGCGGCTGGGCTCAGTCGCGAGACCGCACTGCTGCGAGGGATGCAGATCAACGGAAACTTCGATATAAGGTTACCGGTTGAGCGGTGAGGTTCCCTGGTTGTCGACACATATCGGCAGAGTGTTTCGGGACTTTCAGCCTAAAATGCACTCTTTGTTGGGGATTATCTTTCCTGGATGCCAGCCACACCCACTTGGGTTTATATTTCTTGCAGAACTTCAACCTCCAGCAGGCACTTTGGTACACGCCCATGGGGGCGGGATGTTGGTGAATTTAAATAACTGCTCTGCAACATTGTGGCGGCTCCGTTTTGGGATGTGCCTATGATTAAGAACAAGGATGTTCGAAACGCGTCAGGCTTCCCAGAGAGGATTTGTGCTGTAAGCCTGTACAACCTGCCAAGTCTTCAATAAAGTGGTTTACTTACCGAGTGTGCGGTCTCAAGCAGGGCAACCCTTTCTTTCATATGTGGCGGCTGGGCTCAGTCGCGAGACCGCACTGCTGCGAGGGATGCAGATCAACGGAAACTTCGATATAAGGTTACCGGTTGAGCGGTGAGGTTCCCTGGTTGTCGACACATATCGGCAGAGTGTTTCGGGACTTTCAGCCTAAAATGCACTCTTTGTTGGGGATTATCTTTCCTGGATGCCAGCCACACCCACTTGGGTTTATATTTCTTGCAGAACTTCAACCTCCAGCAGGCACTTTGGTACACGCCCATGGGGGCGGGATGTTGGTGAATTTAAATAACTGCTCTGCAACATTGTGGCGGCTCCGTTTTGGGATGTGCCTATGATTAAGAACAAGGATGTTCGAAAAGCGTCAGGCTTCCCAGAGAGGATTTGTGCTGTAAGCCTGTACAACCTGCCAAGTCTTCAATAAAGTGGTTTACTTACCGAGTGTGCGGTCTCAAGCAGGGCAACCCTTTCTTTCATATATATATATATATATATATAGCTCAACCTTGTCTCAAATCAAGAATATATATATATATATATTCACTGAAAAAACCATAGGTTTCAGGGGCGTTATAGTTAGCTGGACATTTCCCTCGTACAAATCCTTAGAAATTCCCCCATTATAGTTAGTTCAGCTAACTATAACTCGCCCCCCCCCGCAATGCACTGCTGATGACGTCACATATTACATCACTCATGATATGGTCAGTGACATCACTGATGACATCACTGATGACATCTGAAATGACATCACTGATGACATTACTGATGACATCATCCATGTGATAAATTAGTGCATCTTCTCACACCCTTTGATTTACTCAATCAAAATTTCAGACGTCCATTCTCAAAACCATAGATACTCCAATACCAATAACTACATACCCACTCATTAACTCTTAGATATACACACACATCCACTCACTCACCTGTACAGTCACTCAGTACAGGACTATCATATGTATTTATACACCTACATAGACACTCACACACCACCAATCATCCATAGAGGTTCTCTCACACCTAGTCAGTCATGCAAATAATTAATCACACTCCCATTTACTCACCTATGCAGTTATACACACACAAGTTCACTTACTCATAAAAATAGTACCACATTCTTACGCTCTTATACAATCACTGATACAAGCAAACACTCATCCATACAGCCACTCTCACAATCACACACTCTCACATATACCCACTTATATACTCTTACAAACATATTTACAGCCTTTCACATATGTAGTTACTCACACATGTACCACTGAGATATACATTCAATCACTAACACACCCATTCATACACTCACCCAACCATACAGTCCATCACAGATGCACTCTTAAAACCATGCACCCATAGAATCACCCACTCACACACACCCCACCCACACAAACACTTAGGCACCCATACAGATACTCAGACAACCAATCAATAACCCATAGAGACACTCATATAGCTATTCACAAAACCATGCAGCCGCTTATACACCAACAGACAGACAGATACAGACAATACAGACATTCACACAGTTTAGTTATCAAAATATGGGGGGAAATAGAGGTTAAAGACTAGGTTCACCCTCCAAAGGTACATACATCATAAACAACCTGAGTTATCAGGTAAAAGAACCTAGATTGAAGAAATGAGCTGTCAGAAATCTATTAAGTTCTGAGATTCACCAGAAAAAGAAAGAAAAGGATTATTTCTTTCTTGAGTCCCCTCACTCACCAGGGTTTCCCCACGGTGACATGCTTCATCATTGGGGTCCTCTCAGTCCTCTATGGGCTGAGGCGTGCTGCGACTTGCGAATTACGTAGGAGCACTAAAAATACAAATTATGTGTAGTGCAGAAAAAGTGTAGTGGAGTGGGGTGTGGTGAGTATTTAACCACACCTACGACCCTTGGTACAAGCCACTGAGACGTATCTACAGGACACAAAAGCAGTCCTCTGTTTACTCCAGAATCTTGAATTCAACCCCACAACCAATATATTGATCGGTTTGGATGTAGAGAGTCTCTACACCAGTTTACCACACAAGGAAACTCTGGACATTCTGGAAGAAGTACTTTTTCAGAACGACTGGGGATACCACACACCCAGACACGTGGTTCTTGAGTATTGCCGTCTGGCTCTGACAGAGAATTTCTTCCAATTCAATGACTATCTGTACCAACAAAAGCACGGTACCAGCATGGGAAGCACCTTTGCGCCGAGCGTAGCAGGGCTCTATGTACACCACCTGGAGAAACAAAAGATCCTCCATCAAAATAATCCACATACCGACCATATCAAACTATGGAAAAGATACCTAGATGATGTGTTTTTGATTTGGGAAGGTAGCGAAGCAGAGGCGGAGGCTTTCCTGTTTTGGCTTAATCAACAAGATCCTTTTCTGAAATTCACCTTTACTATGAGTAGGTCCAATCTGGTTTTTCTTGACCTCAACATAATGGCACACAAAGGTTTCTTGATTACCACTACTCATTTCAAGCACACGGCAAGAAACTGTCTACTAGTGTATGACAGTTTCCACCCCAGAAGTTTGAAAGATAACCTCCCTTTTGGGCAATTTTGGCGCCTGAGGCGCAATTGCACCACGAGACAAGATTAAAACATCCAAGCAAATGATCTATCTAAGAAACTACTACAACGACAATATCCACAACATTTAGTGTCCAAAGCACAAAAAAGAGCTTCCAATAACAACAGAGAAGCACTACTTGAACACAGACTCGAGGACACTAATAAAGACCACAGAAGACAAATCTGTATCACCACTTTCAATATCGCATCAGACCAAGTCACAAAAATAATAAAAAAACATTGGCGAATCTTGAATAGTGGAGGTCTGAATTTACAAAAACCAATGTTCAGTCATAAGAAAGCTAAGAATTTGAGGAATTATCTGGTACACACCCGTCCCAACTCTACTCAGAATGACGGCCCCTTACGTCAGCTCCATCCATTACCTGAGGGTCATTACCCTTGTAGCAACTGCAGTGTTTGTCATTTAACTACAGCTACCAAAAAAGTAACCTACAACAATGGTATGACATGGTATCTTCGATCCTTTACCAATTGTAATACGACAGGTGTAATATATCTCATCACCTGCATTTGCAATCTCCTTTATGTGGGGATGACCACAAGGAAAGCAAACATAAGAATAGTCGAACACCGCAGCAATTTTAGGTGTAAACGCAACAACACAAAAATGACTACTCCTTTTTTAGAAAAACAACACACACCAAACGACCTTAACTGGGTCATCCTTGAACATGTAAAGAATCACCCTAACATTGAAAGAAAACTGCATGAGAAAGAACAATGGTGGGTGTTCAAATTACGATCGGACACCGAAGGACCGAATGATGATATACCTTGGGGACAATTTGTGTAAAGTGAAGGTAGATGCACCAGCCCTAGCCTAACAAATTCTGCCCTATGATCCTGTCTCAGCATACAGCCGGCTGGTTGTTGTTTTTTGTCTTCTTTGTCTGTAATTATCCTAACTGAGTCTGATCGGGCCATTTGTCTTTTAATTAACATCTTTGAACATATGGGTCATATGCCCTTGGTCTTTTTCCTGATATCTCCCACCTATTTGGCTTTAACCGGCATAGGTTCATACACTATGACCAATGTGTCGAGACTAATCATGTTTTGTAGGCTTCAACCGGCATAGTTTAATACACTATGACAAATTTTTCGTGATAATGATAAAAATATGTTTTAGGTGTATATTCCACCTGTTTTTCATCAACACATAATATTCCCAATGTGGCCTTATCCATCATGGCCGCACCGTCCACACTACGTTATGCAAGCCTTTGCATCACACACCTAATTAGGCGTATTATGGTTCACAATTTAATTAGTATTTCCTTATTTTTATTTTTGTTTTTAGTTTTCCCTAGTATTTTATCCCTTCACTGTGGAATCTGGCCACTCGATCTCCAGATCACCAACACTATGCGCTCCCTATCCAAGATGGCCACATCGGATAGGACCTCCTAACTGAGAGTCCTTCCTCTTTCTCTACGCGGAAATACTCACTGATAACCGGCCCCTCGCTCGGGACACTCCAGTATGCGGTCCGAGAGGTTTGGCTCCAACAGGTTGACAAGAGTGTGGGTGTCCACGTACAAGTGAGGAAGTTTGGGAAGATCAGTCCATCCCCTTTTGACTCCGGATATTAATTCCTTTTTCCCCCCGTTTTTTACTAAGGGTCTGCCAGAGACACGGCGCCCCCTCGCCATTAACTACCCAATTTATCATTTTCTAGGTGTACGAGATCTCCACACCCCCTCAGTGACCATGGGGCACATTGTTGCTTCGTAAAATGTATGTAATGTCTCGCAGTAGTCAAGTTTTGTGTGTGTGTTTTATGTTATGTCCTGTGTCAGATGCATGAGGTTTTACATTTTAATTCACTTCTCAGCACAGCGCTTGCATGGAGATTGTTCTCTCTTTATTTAACGTCTTCCTTTGAACCACATAGCGGCACAAAAGAGCGGAGATTTTACCAACACTTATGTGTGTAGTGTCATCACTATTGAATTAATAATGACGCCAATGATCTTTTGTTCCTTTAATATTGTGTTTTATGTACCCTACAGATATTACCTGACGTTTATTTACGTATGTATTATTTCAAACGCATGCCTATTAGTCGCAGCGTCTCACTTTTGCATCTTAATTAGGTTGACTAGGAGTGGTTTTTACACTGGGCTGGTAACGGTGTAGTCCTGAGGAAGAGCTGGGGGAAGCTCGAAACTAGTTGACTATATGCTAGGTACACCTATCTCATTATAGCTAGGGCCTTTAGCATATTACCCCGTTTTTAATCCTATTAGCTAGGAGCAAGAATAACATTATTTGGCCCACTAGCTAATTATTTTAAATACTCACCACACCCCACTCCACTACACTTTTTCTGCACTACACATAATTTGTATTTTTAGTGCTCCTACGTAATTCGCAAGTCGCAGCACGCCTCAGCCCGTAGAGGACTGAGAGGACCCCAATGATGAAGCATGTCACCGTGGGGAAACCCTGGTGAGTTAGGGGACTCAGGAAAGAAATAATCCTTTTCTTTCTTTTTCTGGTGAATCTCAGAACTTAATAGATTTCTGACACCTCATTTCTTCAAGCTAGGTTCTTTTACCTGATAACTCAGGTTGTTTATGATGTATTCACACAGTTTAGTCACTAGTCTGCAGTAAGATACGTTTAATGACTCACTTATAGAGTCAGTCACGCACCTACTAAATCATCCATTCACACACTTATACACCCACTCATTCTTCCATAGGTTTTTCCCTATATATATATTAAACATACATACAAAAATGTACAGAAACACACACTCACTGGATGACGTCATCAGTGATGTCATCAGTGATGTCGCTGACCATGTCATGAATGATGTAATATGTGACGTCATCAGCAGTGCATTGCGGGGGCGCGAGTTATAGTTAGCTGAACTAACTATAACACCGGAATTTCTATGGTTTTGTACGAGTGAAATGTCCAACTAACTATAACGTGCCTGAAGCCCATGTTTTTTGTGTGAATATATATATATATTATCTACTGGCGGTCGCCAGTAGATAGTTGTAGTTAGGACCGTGTTTCCATAGGAAATCCGCAACATTCTATTTGGAATAACTTTGGCGCCGGTTGACAAATCAAAATAGGTGGGGCGCTCCGCTCCGCTCCTACCCTGAAAGCCTCGGGGGGATTCGTCAAGCGGGGGCTGAGAAAAAGGGGGGTCCCAAAATGCGTTTTCCCCATGCAATTTTCCATAGGGACCTTTAGTCCAAGGTACAGCCCGAACGGCTGAACAGAATTACTTGAAATTTGGCAGAGAGGTAGTCCTCAGCTCAGGGATGTGCCTTTTGCATATATGGAGTCAATCTGTTCAGTAGTTCCTGAGAAAATTGCAGTTAAAAGCACATACATATCTATAGCCGCGCACCGTGCGCGCACCGTGCGCGCACCGTGCGAGCACCCTAACATGCGCGAGCGTAATTCTGATTGGTGGTTACATGTTAGTCAACGTTCGAATCGGTCAAAATCAGGAAGTGTCGGCCGCCATTTTGTTTGTTTTCAGTGTGAGAGTGAAAAAGGAAGGTGGCGAACGTGAAAAGGGGGCAGGGTGGAGAGTTCCAGAAAAAACATTTTAATTTTTTTTTTTTTAATCGTGGGGGGGTGCGGGGGGGTGCGAAAAACCCAAAAAATAAATGTAGTTTATTGTAAAATAAATATATAAAAAAAATAATAATACATACATAACTTAGCATTTAAAAAACCGTACAAATTCACTGAAAAAACCATAGGTTTCACACACGTTATAGTTACGAATTAGCATTTAAAAAACCTTGCAAATTCACTTAAAAAACCATAGGTTTCACACATGTTATAGTTAGCTGGACATTTCACTCGTAAAAAACCAATGAAATTCCCCCGTTATAGTTAGTGAAGGCAACTATAACTCACGCGATCGCAATCCACTGCTGATGACGTCAGATATTACATCACTGATGACATATGTGTCTTTATGAAAAATAAATATTTGTAATATATGTATAGCTAAAGATTAATGGAAGAAGACATGGGTAAATAAGTGTCTAAATACAGTGATGTAATATCTGACGTCATCAGCAGAGGATTGCGCTCGCGTGAGTTATAGTTGCCTGCACTAACTATAACGGGGGAATTTCATTGGTTTTTTACGAGTGAAATGTCCAGCTAACTATAACATGTGTGAAACCTATGGTTTTTTAAGTGAATATATATATATATATATATATATATATATATATATATATATATATATATATATATATATCCCTTTCCGCATGGTCCCATTTTCCTGACCAATTGGGCACTTCTGTGGTGGTGCATTACGAGTACGGCAGGACCAAGCCGTTTCAAATTTTGCCACACTTTCCCCAAAGGGGACATCTCACCTCACTCACAGCTCCATGCTTCTTTAACAAAAATGTATCCAATATATCCACTTTATGTAGTTCAAGGGTGTTTATTCATAGCTTGCCAACACACCCCAACCCGTTTCAGTCCCCGCCGAGACCTTGTTCACGGGGATAACGACAAAACGTCGTTATTGCCATGAACAAGGTCTCGGCAGAGACTGTAACGTGTTGGGGTGTGTCCAAGGAGATGGCCGCTTGCACCCCGTATATGTAGGTTCTTAAGGGGATTGCGAGGGAAGCAGGGGAAGAGCTATACCAGGGTAGGTAGCCCATCTAGACCAAATTTGCCTGTGTTTTTGTGGGCAACCTAGTGCCTGAAAAACTGCCATTTCTGCCCCCATGAAAGTATTGAGCGCCCTTCGCCACTTTCCCATCATCAGCAGGGAAGTCCCTTTCCAAAGTTGAGCTATATCACGCTTGGCAATCGTGAGTGCTAAAAAGAGCAAGTGTTGCTTGCACCTGTTCCCCCCTATATCCATTCCATTCCATTGTTAATCTTTATTTCGGCTCAAAGGCCATAAAAGCAGCATAAGTTATCACAATTCACAAATAAAATAGGCGAATTAAATCACAGTTATAAAATATTGCGTAACATTCAAAGAGATCAGAACTCAATATTGAACTATAAAAAATTCCTGCGTTTTAGCCACAAAGCATTTAAAAACCGGGAAACTGCAAATACTATTGGGGGTTGGGTATCATATTTCAGGACTCTCATTGCATGCTCACACTCTCTGAAACCAAGATTTATACAAATGGGCTTAACCCAACGTTTTCTTTGAATATGATAGATAGGACAAAAAAAGAAAACGTGTTTTTCGTCCTCCAGACTGGAGCCACAAGCCGGACAGGCGGTGCTATTATTTAGGGCCCACCTGGAGGTAAACGATCTGAGTGGCAAGCATCCCAATCTCAGTTGGCAGTAAAGCTTCCTAGCAACCGGGGGACTGACCAGATCTAGGAATTCCTCTCTCCTATAATTGTCTTTAATTTGTAGGAACTCGGTCGTCAACCTCCCGGACTCAGCACGTTCATGTAAACACATGAGATGATGGTTTCTGGCCTGTTCGGCCAATTTTGCTTTTGGTAGGGCCGGGCACGAAGTCTCTGGGGAAGTCCATAGTTCAGGTAGACCAATCTTAATGCAGGCATCCTTAACAAAAGTCAACCAGGGAATGTTCTTTTGCTTTAATAGGGGCCAAACCCCCATCAATTCCTCCCGATAAGAACCCAGCTCTGCATTAGACCAAAGTCTCTTCCAATATACTAGTGGGCGCAGCATTACCACTTGGTCCATAGGTATCAGGCCGAGATCCAGCCTGATAGGGATCAACGGGGAGCTAGACGGTAAGCCCAGCAAACTCCTCAAGAAAATTTTTTTGTCCTACTTAGACTGTTTGTTCTTGAATGACCCCACAATTCTGCTCCATAGATGGACGCAGCTCTCACTTGGGTCCTATAGATTTCAATCGCTGGTCCCACTGGTTTGGAGACCGAGCCTCTGAATACTTGTGAGATTCCACCAGTGGTTTGGGCAAGTTTCAACACAGAGTTGGCAATTTGTCCCCCCCATCCAAAGTTTTCTTGCAGGATAATCCCCAGATAACTGAACGTTGTCACCCGCTCAAGGTATACGCCGTTCAGAACTGGGTTTGGCCGTGTATGCTTGGGGTGGTTGAGGATCATAAATTTAGTTTTAGCTAAATTGATCTCTAAGCCCCTTTCAGCGCAGAAATCCACAAAGCCATCCAAGATGCGCTGGATGCCAGTTGACGTTCGGGACAACAACAAAGTATCGTCAGCGAACATCAACGCTGGCACCAGGCCCGTGGCGAGTCTTGGCGCATCTGTATCCCTGATACCCTCCAGGTGTTTAATGAGCCCGTTAATATATAGACAGAATAGCGTGGGTGCCAACACGCATCCTTGTCGGACTCCACGGTTTACGGGGAAGCGGGAGGACAGGTCACCATGTTTTCCACATCTGACCTGGGCGAAATTTTTCCTGTGGAGTCTGCTCACAATATCCAGAAGATACAAAGGGACATTTAGAGCCTGAAGCACCTTTCACAGTTTTTCTCGCGGTACCAGGTCAAATGCCGACCTCAGATCAACCAAAAATGAGGTAGAGGCTGCCACCCTCTAGATACATGGTCTTCCAGTGAATGATCTGAAGTCGAAAGATCTGGTCAACAGTGGAAATACCCTCTCTGAAACCCGCTTGCAAAAGGCTTAGGATGTTGTTTTCCGACTCCCAGGACTGTAATCTGTCCAGAATTATACGGCCGAACAGCTTTTGTGTGATGTCAATTAAGCTGATAGGCCTATAATTTGAAGGTTGTAAAGGACAGCCTTTCTTGAATATCGGAACGATTTCTGCACCAAGCCAAGACTCTGGAAGTTCCGCACCCATCAAAATAGAGTTGAATAGAGCACAAAGGTACGGGACCCAAATCTTTGGTTCCGAGCGATAGAGGTCGCCAGGGATTTTGTCCAGTCCCGGCGCTTTGTTGGGTATCAGCATGCGTATGGCCGATTCCACCTCCTTTGGTGTTATTGCCAAAATGGCTTCTGCTGGAGAAGCAAGACTAGTAGGGGAAGTGGATATAGGTAATATATTGTCGTTTGGGTCGGAATAGAGGCCCCCATAATGAACTTCCCATACCGCTGCGGATATATTTGGGAATGAGATGGTACCAGGTTCTTTCCTACCCGTACTAACAATGGTCCAAAAACCCTTAAAGTCTTTGGCCTGCAAGGTTGACCTCAGCTCCTCCCATGTCTCGGCCTCCCATGCCTTTCTAGCCCTTTCTAAAGTTTGTTTATGCCTTGCCCTCAAAGATTTTATTCTGCCTTTGTCCAAGGCTTTGATTGCAAAGAGCAAATCGCTCTTTGATTTCCTGCACTCGGCAGAATACCACAGATGCCTTTTGGGCAGATGGGGCCTCGCATTCTCCGGCGAACAAAACACCTTCGAGAGTTTTTCCACTAGCTGTAGGTGAATACCTGTAGGTCCAATCACCTGTTCTGTGTTAATTCGATTTGAACCAACCTCAGACATTTCAAGAAGATGGGGTAGGGCGAGGCGATAGATCTCTGCCATTTTGTTTGTACTTGCAACAATACGGGGCCATCTAACCCTTCGTCCATTGTTGCGCAAGATTAAAGGTTGCGCAAATGTAGGTGATATGGTGTTTTGACTAGTGCTACTGATGCCCCAGCTACCTGGTTTGAATGTGGCAACCAAAGCATTGTGATCGCTGTCAACGCGTTCAATCACATTAAAATCGAGCACCATGTCCCACGATCGTGTTTGAATGAGAATGTAATCAAGTATAGAGGTTTGTCCGATTCTATTAAAGGTGGCTCGACCAGGTCTATCAGAGTCAAATCTCCCATTACATGCCCTCAAAGATAATGAGAGAGTAAGAGCCGAGATCTGAAGAACCAAAGGGGTCCAGGCTTTGACCATAGGGAGCATCGGATCGGGGATGTTCCGGTGTTCATTTTCGGCAGATGGATCATCTAGGACCGACACACTGAGTGGTTCATATTGGCAGTTAAAATCGCCGCCCACAATTACAGAGTATCCGGGATCCAAAGACAGGATAAATTTGTTTAGCTGCTCGATAACCGTGGATTCCCGACCACCCCGGGAAGGTCTAGAGTAAACATTTAGGAGAGCCAAATAGTTGTTCTTAGGCAGCTCAAGCAACACACATAGAATGTCATCAAGGTTGGTGTTGAGTTGTCTTGCCGTAGCCCCCAGGTGGAGACCCACCCAGGTAGTGAGGCCTCCAGAAGGTCTGCCCTTACCACCAGTTACTGCTAGTGTGCTAAAAGATGCAAAGCCTGCTCTTTGAAAATGTTCTAAGGCCCATGTCTCTTGCATTAGGCAGATATCAAAATTGTCTATAAAAGAGCCCCAATCTTCGCACATCAATTTGTTCTTGAGACCTGCCACATTCCAAGAGAGCAAGCAAAAACTCGACTTTAATTTGGTTGTTTTGGGAGGCTGGTCAGCAACGGGACTTGTGTTTAGTGGTAAGTTAGTTAACCTACTCGGGGTTTCCTGCCCAATCCCATTTGTCAAGTCTACCAATTCTATCCGCCCCTCCGAGACTGAATTGGGCTTCAAAGCACTACAGTTTGGACGTCAATCCACCTGATCGAGGGTACTAAATCTATTAGTGTGCTGGAAAGCTTCTAGCGGAGGTGGGCCGAATCGGTCAAAGATCTGAATTCCATTAGTGAAGCAAGGGGGGGGTAGTCCATTTTTTTTTATTTTTTTTTAATTATATATATGTTTATTATCACAACATTACAATATATCATTAGCTATTGACTAACAGGATTATTATTTAGATGATACAATGACAATAGACTTCCAGCATTTTTTTTTTTTTTTTTTTGAAACCGTTTATTACAGAGTTCAAGAATATACAAAGATGGGCCTACAACCTTCAGGCCGGCCGCTAGCAAACAAGAGGAGCATATGATACACACAGTAGAACGCATGCTGCGGCAAAGGGAAACGTACAGGAGTTAGCAGCGTTGATGGCCACACCATCCGGACCCCACATAACGGTTTCTTTTTAACATAAATAACAAAAAATCAAACCACAAGGCAACCCACAATCGAAAACAGCAGCATGTGCTCCCCTAGAAGGGGGACCCTACCGATCCATAGGAGTATCAAGGGGGGGAGAAGGTCAGGACAGGGACTGGGTGGACTACGTGCCCGGTACCTGAGAGCTAAACTTGCTAAGGGGACGGGGCAGGTGATGGATCAGGCAATAACGGCGGGGCACAGATTCCCCCGCGGTAGGCGTTCCAGGGGCCCCATACTTTCACCCATGTCCCAGGCTTACCTCTCGCTACATACACCACCTTTTCCCGAAACATGCACCAGTCCATATTTTCCTTCCAGGCCGAAACAGTCGGGGACCTCTGGGAACCCCACAGTTGAGCAATATCGCGCTTGGCCACCATATATCCCAGAGTCACCCACCACGTCTGTGGCGCCGAGTAGTCGGTTGGTTCCCACACGTTCAACAAACATCTCCTCGCTTCAGGCAGCAGCGACACACGCGTGACCAACCGCAGGACCTCATGCACACCACGCCAGAATCGCTCCACCTCTGGGCATTCCCACAAAATATGAAGAAAGGTCCCCAAAGAACCACACCCACGCTTACACAACCCGTCCACAGCATAGCCCATACGCAATAGCCTTGGCCCCGTTATGTAGACCCTATGGAGTATCTTGAGCTGGACGAAGCGAAGGCGGGCCGGTATGGCCACCTCTTTCGGGGAGGCCACCGCAGAGACCCAGTCCTCGTCGTCCAGCTCCAATCCATCGGCAACCCAAGCCTCACGAAGATTAGTCAGCAATCCCGAGCGGTCATTTATCAGTTTTTTATAGATCAATGAGATCGTGCTCTCCGGTACATGTCCATCCAGCACTCTATCCTCCAGAGGGGAGTACTCCGGGATGGAGGCGACGTCCGGGAAGGCGGAGCACAGTGCATGACGGATCTGCATATACCGAAAGTACTCCCTGTCCTGCAACTGAAATTCCGTCTGCAGCATCTCGAACGTTTTGAATCCCCCCCTCGTCCAGAGATCCCCCACCCTGCTGATGCCTATCATGTCCCACTTCTCGAAGCCCTTTGAGGTCCACAGGGAGCCCAACTGCTCAGATGCGTATAGTGGTGACGCCCGGGTCAAACGATCCTTCCACCCCATCGCTACATTAGCCGCGTGCCACACTCGTACCATGACACGCGTGGGGCCCGTCAGACGTGCGTCGATCGAGCCGGAGTAGAGCGCTCGATTATAGTCACCACCCGGCAGTAGCATCTTGTCCATTTCAAAGGCCGGGTTTAGGGCGGGCCCGTATAGGCCGTGATTAATCGCAGCCAGCTGGGAGGCCCAATAATACCGTTTAATATCCGGGAGGGCAATCCCCCCGTCATACCACGGGAGCGTCAGCTTCGCCAGGGCGATACGCGGTCTCCCGTCCCAGAACAGGCGGCGTTGCAAACTCTCCACCTCGCGGAAGTAGCGCGCCGGGACGAGGTCCATTGTATTCTGCAGAGCGTACAGGAAACACGGCAGCGACATCACCTTAAACAATGCCGCCCGGCCAAGCGGCGAGAGCGGCAAACGCCGCCAACGCACGACATCCTCCTTCAGACGCTGGAGGGGGGGAAGCAAGTTCTGATCATACCGGGCCTCCGCGTCCAGGGTAATGAAGACACCCAGGTACCTAAATCCCTGCGGGGCGATCTGGATAGGACAGCCCCGCGGAAGGATAGGAGCCTCCCCAGAGAGAACATACACGCACGATTTAGCCCAGTTGATGACAAGGCCGGAGTTACGACCAAATGAATGCAATACATCAACCAGTACTATCAGTGATTTACGTGGGGAAGCCAGGTACAGGAGAATATCGTCAGCGTATAGAGATACGCGGTCCTCATACTCGGGGGTCCAGCGGAGACCACGAATAGAAGGTTACCACCGCAGCCACTCCGCCAGGGGCTCCAAGGCAAGCGCAAAAAGGAGCGGCGATAACGGGCAGCCCTGCCGCGTGCCCCTGCCCAACTCAAACGGAGCCGACACTCTACCGTTCACAACCACCTGCGCCAGTGGGCCAGAGTACAACAATTTAACCCAGCTAATAAACCCTGGGCCAAACCCAAATTTCACGAGCGTCGCCCAAATATATGGCCATTCAAGTGTGTCAAACGCCATAGTGGCGTCCAAAGACGCCAAGATGGCCGGCTCCCGTATGAACGGGACACGTGCGAGCACCCCATGCAAACGCCACAGGTTAAGTGCTGTGTTGCGATGGGGAATAAAGCCGGACTGGTCCTGGTGGACCAAGTCACACACTACGCCGACCAGCCGATTGGCCAACACCTTGGTGAGAATTTTGGGCTCCGCATTCAATAACGAAATGGGTCGATAGGACGTGACCCGGTCCCGTGGCCTCCCCTCCTTGTGGATAACCACGATGGTAGCCAGACGCTGGTCTAGCGGGAGGGAACCCACCGAGTGGGCCGCAAGGAACATAGCACGGAGATGCGGCGCCAGCGTATCCGGTCGCAGTTTATACAACTCGATGGGAAGAGCATTAGGACCCATGGCCTTGCCGGAAGCGACCGAGCGTATGGCGAGGGCAATTTCTTCGGAGGTTGGAGCGGCGTCCAACGACACTCTGTCCTCCTCCGAAAGGGAAGGCAGCGCGATATCTCTGAGCAGGGCATGGGAATCCTCTTCAGAGCGGGAAGACACCGGGGAATACACCCCATGGAAATAGTCCGGGAAGCAGGAGACGATTTCCTCCGGTTCAGTGACACACACACCATTCGTTTTCTCAATCAACGGGACAACTCGACTCGCTCTCTCCTTTTTGTCCAGCCACGCAATCAATTTACCAGCCTTATCACCCACATCATACAGTCTGCCCTGTTGCTCTCTACTGAGGCCCCTGGCCGCATCCGTGACTAGGGCCTTATAGGCCGCTTGCTTGAGTTGGAGAACGTGTAATTTGTCATCCGTCACCCCACATTCTAGATCACCCTCCAACTCGGTTATCTCAGCTTCAACACGGGTCACCTCCTCCCGCTCGCGCCTCCGGGAGTGGGAAATAAGGGACAGGGCCTCTCCTCGGAGTACTGTCTTAAACGCCTCCCACAGTGAGACCGCCGATGACACAGACCCCACATTCTCGTCAAAATAGCGCTTAAGGGATTTAATCAGCTCTGCGCGAATGGTGGGGTCACGCAGGTACCAGGGATTAATCGGGACCACCCTACCCTCTCCCCTCGAAAGAATATCAAAGTGCAACAAGAGTGGAGAGTGGTCCGAAATACCCCGTGCCAAATGGCGCACCTCCCCTATCCTCCCAACGTGTGCCGCCGGAACCAGGACATAATCTAGCCGTGAGAGACTACCATGAGCCCCTGAATGGAAGGTGTACTGTAGCTGCTTGGGATGTTTTAAACGCCAACAATCCACCAGCCCCAGGGTATCCAAGAGGCCTGATAACCACGCTTGGGCCCGGGGGAGATCCCTAGGGGGGTGACGATCCACAGTTCCGGAAACTACAGCATTAAAATCCCCCCCCACCACTAGAATCCCCTCCGGAAGGCCAAGGAGGAGGCGCCCCAGGTCCGCAAAGGTGGTCGTCTGCAGCCCCGGCGGGACATATACTGACACAAAAACGACCACTCTGCCCTCCATTCTGCCCACCAAAACCGTATAACGTCCCCTATCGTCATGGCGCACCTCATCAATCTCCAACGGGAGCGAGTTTTTAACCATAATGCCCACACCCCTTGAACCAGACGTGAAGCCCGAATGGGCCACGAGGCGGTAGCCCCGTCGATTCAGAGCGCAAAAGGAATTGCCAATGAGGTGCGTCTCCTGCAGAAAAACTACATCGGGCGAAATTCGCTTCAAGAACTGCAGGACCACACCTCGCTTTATCCTGTCCCCCAGTCCATTAACATTCCAGGACAACAAACTCAGTCCCCTACCCCCCATCATAAACAGAAGTCATCACTCGTCCCCCAGAGAGCACTGTAGAGATAACACAATGATACGTTTGCCTTGTGGTGTAAACAAACAACAACCCACCCCAACCCACCCATTCCAACAAAACTCCCCCCTCCCTGCACCCCTGCATGAGCCCGGACAGCCCCCCCAACTTGCAGTGTGCCTGTCGCCCCTATAGAAGAAACTAGCTAGACCCCCTAGAGGAGGAAAGAGTACCCCTCCTAGACCCCACACAACCTCCACGGGAGGGGATTGTACAAAGACAGACGCTTGATCGAAAATAGCATCGTATTCGTCCAGAGTGAGGCCCAATATTGACCCCTCAGTCCCGATCCAGTGGGCCATCTCCTCCCGCTGCCCCCCCCCCGCCATCCCGATCACGATCCCCGGACAGAGTGTCCAGCCAGTCCCCAGCCGCTTCGGGACGATCAAAAAAGTGCGTGCGACCATCCACCTCCACTCGCAGCTTGGCCGGTAGGAGCATGGCGTATTTTAAGTTCAGGTCCCGAAGTCGGCGTTTGACGCCCAGGAAGCTCAGTCTCTGCTTCTGGACCGCTTGGGTGAAATCAGGGTAAAAGTTCACCTCCATATTTTCAAGCTTAACCGGCCCTTGTAGTCTGGAGGCTTGCAGGATCGCGTCTCTGTCCCGAAAGTTAAAAATCCGGGCAATGAGAGGTCGCGGAGGGGCTCCGACCTTCGGCCTTCCCCCGGGAATTCTGTGGGCCCTCTCCACGGCAAAAAATTTACTCAGTCCCCGAGGCTGGAGATGGGTAGCGATCAGGTCCTCCACAAATAGATCCGCCGCCGCTTCCTCCCGTCCCTCGGGTACTCCGATGATGCGGATGTTGTTCCTCCGGGCCCGACTCTCGGAATCCTCAAGGCGTCGATCCATAAGTGCACTCGCCTGAGTAAGCCGGCGCACCTCCGTTTGTAGTGCCGCCACATCAGTCGTAAGGCCCGATGCGGTTTGGGCCAAAGAATCAACTCGGTCGTTGGTCTTGGAAAGATCGGCCCTCACCAGGCCGACATCCACAAGGACCGCGTCGATCTTCTGCGCCAGGGTGTCAAACCGCTGGCCCACCGAGGCCTTCATCTCGGAAATGGCGCCCATGACGTCGTGGAGAGTCAGATCCGTGGGCAAGTCCGGGGCATCAGAAGGGCCCTCGGGGGACTTGTGCGGTCCGCCGGGAGATCCCCTCTGGAGGGTATAGCGGTCCATGCTGTTGGCCTGATGAACGGTGCCACGCCGGGTCGACTTGGCCTTTGACCGATCTCCATCTTGTTTCGTGGCCATCGCCGCTGGTCCCACAATCGCACCAGCAACGCCGTAGAGGGCAGGCAATCAGGGCCACGAGCTCCGGGGGGGGCCACCCCAGATCGGCGGGGTGGGTCACAGCCGGCAGGCAGGCAGGGTCCCCCAGCGAGGCCACACCAACACAAAAAGCTCCGCGATCACACTTGCAGAGACGGTGCGAAAGCGAAAGCGAAAGTGCGGGGTACGCGACTCGCCAGGCCCGGCCCGCCGTTGTTGTTCACTTTGTCACTGGGTCACCCCCCAACGCAAATCCGGGGTCCAGCGAGGAGAAGGCCGCAAACTTCAATCGGTGCTCACTCCGGCACCCGAGGTCCGATTTGAGAACGGAAAACGGGTACCACCTCAGCTCAGGTTCACCAACACAGTCCCCTCAACCGAGGCAGGATGAAATCAGGATAGACGTAGGAGGTTGCGGAGGTCCTCGGGAGCCTCGCACCTACGCGGCCATCTTGGTTGCGCGCTAGGCTCCTCCTCTGACTTCCAGCATTCTTGACACATATATATATGTCGAGGCTTACCCCTCACGACAAGTCTATTTGTCGGTGACTGTCAGGTGTTTTTCAAACATTACACAATGTCTTACGTTAAGTGATGAGCACAATGGGAATTGCCGAGTATGAAAGGCTACACGAGATGTAGAGATGGCGCTGATTGATAGGATTGTATATTGGGATAACAAATCGATGTATTTGTACCACTTAAATATATATTGAACATTATTTATGCTCAGGAGTATGTGTATTTTACTTCAAAATTAGATAGTGTCATCCGTTTACTGGATGAATTTATTACCTTTTTTTTTTTTATTGAGAGTTTTTTCTGGTGTCGACATTAATCTGTATGCACTCCAATATACACAATAGAATATATACACATTCTTCTACAACCAAACAAAGTAAGACAAATTACATAATACAAAATCAGAGAATAACCGCTTGGATCTTCTCCAACTATCGAGAGGAGCCCACATATTCCTACCCATATCCCTTACCCTTTCCCCTTTTAGATCATATAGGCAAGACTCGATATTATGTATCGCAAGGAGCCTTGCTATCCACATTTGAAAGGTGGGTGGGGAAGGATCTTTCCATCCTGTTGAGATAAGGATGCGCAACACAGCAGCCGAAACAAATACCAATGCTTCAGCAGTGTTGGACAATTCAGCTTTGCTATCTACACCTACCACCACCTGTGTAGAGGATAAAACAATTCTGCATTTTAACAAATCAGCCAAAAAATCTGAAATTTCCCTAAGTATCAAGGATAGCTTGTCGCACTCAAAAAACATATGTAATAAATCTGCAGGGCCAGTCTGACACCTAGGACACTTATCATTCTCCACCAATCCCCACGAAAACAATTTAGCTGGAGTAAAATACAAATTAAACAATGTTTTAAAATGCTGGGCCCTTAAATTAGATGAACGTAGCAATTTTTTGTTTAATATAAGAGCTAAATCAAGATCCACATCCGGATCGTCTAACTTACTGGATAATGAATGTTCGGTTTTTTCCAAGTCATCCTGTATACCTACCATTAGATGATTATAAGTGTGTTTAATTTTATTTCCCCCATTCCCTAAATAGTCCAACAACGGACAGCGTGTTATTGCCGTGATTCTCGGTCTAATTGCCCTTAACGACTGAAATAGCTGACTATAGAGAAGCCAGTGAGTTGGTGGGACCCCGTATTTGAGCTGAATTACATCAAACCCAATAACCGCCCCACTTTCCCACACATCCCCGATGGTCCTGATTCCCTGCTCTTTCCAAAATTGACAGTGCGTACCTATATCCAAATATGGGATCAGATTAGAATTCCATAAAGACAGATATGTATTAATTTTGGGAATCTCTAGCAACTTTTGGATAGCTTTCCACATCCCCCATACCCCGCTCACAATCTTGAGCCTAACCTTTTTATAATATCTGCGATCGACTTCCCTCAGAAGTAGCCCTACAGCCTTCTTCCCCAATAGAAGCTCGAATATAGATGGGGGGTCCTGACTGTCTCCCTGAATCCTTGGTAGATTATCATTTAGTTGAAATAAGATTGACATTTGGGCTAACTGGGAAGAGTAATGGAATAGTCGAAGGTTTGGGAGGGCCATTCCGCCTCTATCGTGCGGGAGTGACATAAGCATCATAGATCGTCTTGTTTTCCCATATTGCCATATAAACCTATTGAAGATTAATTCCAACTTCTTCAATAGTTTTTCCTCCAACAGGAGGGGGATGGCACGAAACAAATAAAGAACCTTGGGAAACATTGCCATTTTGAGAACGTTCACCCTCCCAACCAAGGAGTGGTGTAAAACGTCTAGTCTTTTTAACTCCGCTTCTATCGAGCCTATAAGAGGACAGTAATATATCCATATATGACAGGAGTTCCCGCGCGCAGCGTTCACGCGCAGCGATCGCGCCCAACCCGCGCCGAAGGTGCGCCAAAGGTAAGCCCGTCTACGCCCGTCCGCGCCTGGACCGCGCCCAGCGCCAGACCCCCTGCCCCTCGCGCTGCCCAGCCCTCCCGCATTACCTACGATGCCGCCACCCTCCTAGCCCTCAACACCGGTCGCGCCCCCAACTGCGTCCAAGCCGCCCCTGGACAAACCCATGGACCTTTCTCCTGCTACTCCTGCAAATTCAGCGGCACCAACAACATCTCCGTCACGACCACACCACTGACTCCCGAACCCAACCACCTACAATGCATCCTTCTCAACACCCGATCAGTCCACAGGCACGCCATTGACCTATGGAATCTACTAGACACCATTTCTCCAGACGTCGCCTTCCTCACAGAAACATGGATGAATGCTTCCTCCGCACCAGACATCACCATTGCCATCCCGGAAGACTATAAGATCACTCGCAAAGACCGTACCAGCCACACAGGAGGAGGAATCGCTATCGTCCATAAGAAATCAATCCGCATCTCAACCAGATCTGACGCCAACCTCGCCAATTCCGAACACCTTCACTTCCAAATCCACATCGACCCCAAAACCACACTCAGAGGCACCCTCCTCTACAGACCACCAGGACCCCGCGCGAAATTCAGTGAAGACATCACGGATTTCATCACTCCACACGCGCTCCCTTCCAAAGAATACATCCTTCTGGGAGACCTCAACTTTCACCTTGAAAAGAGCAACGACCGCAACACCACCACCCTCCTGGACAACCTCGCCAACCTCGGACTTAAACAACTGGTCACTTCCCCCACCCACATCGCAGGTCACACACTCGACCCCATCTTCACCTCCAGCAATCATGTCTCCTTCAGCCACACTGCGGATCTCCTCTGGACTGACCACAGCTGCGTTCACTTCACCTACAACAAGCCCAAACCCACCAACCACCTCCAACCAACTCTGCAAAGAAACTGGAACAAAATCACCACCGACCAGATCTCCTCTTCGCTCCTTCTAAACACCCCAACCCACTCCTGGGACCCAAACCTAGCCGTCGCCAACTTCACCCAATGGTTAGCCAACACCGCCGACACCTTAGCACCACTGAAAAAACGTCACAGCAAACCTGGCAACAAGAAGGCCTCATGGTTCAACGATGACCTTAAGAAGTCCAAGAAACTCTGCCGCACCCTTGAAAAAGCGTGGAAAAAAGACCCAACCACCAGCACCAAGGACGCCTTCAAAAACGCCACCCGCACTCACCACCAACTAATCCGAAAGGCCAAGAAAACAGCATTCAAGGATCGACTTGACAACAACGCCCACAACAGCAAGGAACTTTTCAACATCGTCAAGGAGTTTTCCAATCCCTTGGCCAACTCCAACGACATCACCCCCTCTCAAGCCCTCTGCGACTCCCTAGCCTCATTCTTCCACAACAAGATTGCAGACATCCACAACAGCTTCGACAACCAACCCGGAGCCCAACCCACCCAACCACATGCTGAACACTCCACCCCCGTGAACACCCTTAACGACTGGAACCCAATCTCCACTGAGGACACCATCCGCTTGATGAACTCCATCCACTCAGGATCCCCCACAGACCCATGTCCTCACCACATCTTCAACAAAGCAGACTCCGTCATAGCACCGCACCTCCGAGACGTCATCAACTGCTCCTTCAACTCCGCCACCTTTCCGGAAAACTGGAAACACGCTGAACTCACCGCCCTTCTGAAAAAACCAACAGCGGACTCCACCGAACTCAAAAATTACCGCCCCATCTCGCTCCTTCCATTCCCGGCCAAAGTCATCGAGAAAGCTGTCAACATCCAGCTCGCCGCTTTCCTCGAAGCAAACAAATCCCTCGACTCCTCACAATCAGGCTTCCGAGCAAAACACAGCACTGAGACCGCCCTCATCGCAGCAACAGAGGACATTCGAACTCTACTGGACAATGGAGACACAGTCGCCCTCATCCTCCTCGACCTCTCTGCAGCATTCGACACAGTCTGCCACAGCACCCTTTTACAACGCCTCAGCAACATCGGAATACATGGAAAAGCACTTGGATGGATCACCTCGTTCCTCACCGGAAGAACCCAGAGAGTCCGCCTCCCACCATTCAAGTCCGAGGCCACCGAAGTCATCTGTGGCGTACCACAAGGTTCCTCTCTCAGCCCCACCCTCTTCAACGTATACATGAGCCCCCTCGCGACCATCGCCCGCCAACACAACCTCAACATCATCTCTTACGCGGATGACACTCAACTGATCCTTTCCCTCACCAAGGACCCCAGCACCGCCAAATCTAACCTACACGAAGGAATGAAAGAAGTTGCTGAATGGATGAAACTCAGCCGTCTGAAACTGAACTCAGATAAAACAGAAGTCCTCATCCTAGGTACATCCCCCTCTGCATGGGACGACTCTTGGTGGCCGGAAGCCCTTGGAAAAGCACCCATCCTGACAGACCACGCACGGAATCTAGGCGTTATCCTGGATTCTTCACTTTCAATGAACAGACAAGTCAGCGCCGTATCCTCATCCTGCTTCAACATTCTTCGCATGCTCCAAAAAACTTTTCGCTGGATCCCCACCGAAACCAGGAAAACAGTCACCCATGCTCTGGTCACGAGCCGACTGGACTACGGAAACACCCTCTACGCAGGCACTACCGCTAAACTCCAAAAGAAACTCCAACGAATCCAAAACGCCTCAGCCAGAATCATATTAGACATCCCACGCAACGAACACATCTCTGGTCACCTGAAAGACCTCCACTGGCTACCCGTCAATAAGAGAATCACTTTCCGACTGCTAACCCACGCACACAAATCACTCTACGACATCGGACCAGAATGCCTCAACTCAAGACTGTCCTTCCACACCCCCTCCCGCCAGCTACGCTCCTCCAGCCAAGCCCTCGCCACTGTACCTCGCATCAACAAGACCACAATGGGAGGTAGATCCTTCTCTTACCTGGCTGCTAAAACATGGAACTCACTCCCCACCCACCTTCGCCTTACCCAGAACCACCTAGCTTTCAGAAAGCAACTTAAAACGTGGATATTTGACAAGTAATCCTCCTCCCCCCCCTTAGCGCCTGAGACCCTCTGGGTATGTAGTGCGCTATATAAATTCTCTGACTTGACTTGACTTGACTATTGATCTTGTCTACTGCTGCGTTAATCCTCACCCCTAGATAAACTGCAGAATCAACATATCTATCATCTGTCTTAATGATATTCTTAGTGCCGATGATCTGAGTCTTCCCCTCATTTAACAGATACCCGGATCTTCTACCAAATTCTTTTGCCAGCTCTACGAGTGCCATCATCGCCTGCTGTGGATGGGTCGTAAGAATCGCCAGATCATCGGCGTAGGCCAACAACTTATTACTATACCCATTGACAATCACTGGGCTGATCGATGGACATTTCAAGATTCTGTGGATCAAGGGATCTATATATAGCGCAAAAAGTATCGGGGAGCAGGGGCAACCCTGACGAGTACCTCTCCTAATCATAATTTTCTCGGAACTCTCTCCCATTACTGATACCCTGGCTACCGGATCTTTATACATGGCTCTAATAGCATTAATAGCTTTTAAACCAAATCCCCTGTCTTCGAGAATACCCCAGAGATAATCCCAGGCTACACGGTCAAATGCCTTCTCTGCGTCGAGGAGGATCATAGCCATCTCGCCCCCCCGGCAGCATGAGTGTCAAACAGAGCGATTGCTCTCCGTATATGGTCTGTGGTGCCCCGCCCAGGCACAAACCCATGCTGCCAAGGGGATACAAGACCGCCAATAACCCCCCCCCAACCTTTTGGCCCAAATTTTGGAATACAGTTTAGTATCTGCATTAATAAGTGATATAGGCCTATACGAGCCTGGGTTTTCTTTGGGTTTGCCTTTTTTGTGAAAAATAATTACATTTGTCTCTTTCCACGAATCAGGGATAATGCCTGTACACAGAATACCATTAAACAGATCCAAAAGAATAGGAACAATCTCAGATTCGATGCTCTTATAGACTTCTAAGGGAATTCCATCGGGGCCTGCAGCCTTCCCGGCAGCAAGCTCATGCAAGGCATCCTTAATTTCACTTTCAGTGATGTCTCTATCTAGTTTTTCTCTGAGTGGCCCATCGAGAACTCGTCCACCATTATCGAACTCCCATCTTTGATGATCTTGCTGATCGATATGAAAATTCTCACAATCATACAATTTTTGATAAAAGTTTTTAAAGACTCTAAGGATATCTTGTGCCTCTGAGTAATTTTTACCGTCCTCTTGAATATTTGTAATAAAATTCCTCGTTCTATTCTGTCTTATGCGTAGGGCAAGAATCCTACCTGCTTGCTCACCTGTCTCATAACGCTTGGCCTTAGAGGCCTGATACTCGCCTACCTCCTTCTGTGTAATTAATTTCTGTATATTAGCTTTAATAATAGCCAAACTTTTTAGACTTTCTGTACCATCAATTCCATTGCCGATATCCCTAACGTGGAGCTCCTCTACCTTGACTAAATCCATCATTAAGCTATCCAGCTCCAGCTTATCTGCTTTCTTTAAATTCACTGAGCAGCTAATAGATTCCCCTCTAAAAGCAGCCTTGAAAGTTTCCCACACAACATTCCTTGAAGTGCTATATCGATTGGCATCAAAGAACTCCTTAGTCCATTTTAAAATATGTTCTATAAATCTATAATCAGATAATAGTCTTCTTTCGAAGGTCCAATTAGTGCGGGTTCGCCCCACCATATCTACACTACAAGATAGGATTAGAGGATTGTGATCGGATATTGTTCTGGGAAGCTTCTTAATACAAACCTTACTCAATTCTGACGATGAAATAAAAAAATAATCAAGTCTAATGTATTTTTGAAACGGGTTTGAGAAATAAGTGTAGCCCGGGTTCTGTGATTTCCTGAATCCCCAAACATCCTCCAGCCCGTGGGACCTAATAAGAGAGGAAAGAGCCCGAAAAACCCTTGGCTTCCGCCCAGAATATTTCTGTGAATTATGCCTATCAATGGAGATATTTAAGTCGCCACATACTATCAATGGGGATGGCCAGTCCGCTAATTCTTCCTCCAGAAAATCAAATATGTCAGGGTCATCACAGTTTGAACCAATATTGAACAGATTGTGTATCCAAAATTCATTTCTGCGATCACCCACCTACCCATTCTGTTGCATTTAACCCTCTTCGCCCCCCCCAAAGAAGTTCTACCCAGGATTGCGACCCCCCTTACGATGGAGGTCTGTGTGGTACAGGCTATAATATCAAACCCTTTCATACAAAGTAGATTGCGGCTGGCCCAAGGCAAGTGAGTCTCTTGTATACAGATTATATCTAACCTATTAAATGTAGCAAAATGAGACAAATTTTGACGCTTTTTCCAGTTGTTCAGCCCGTTAACGTTAACAGTACAAATATTAATATTAACCATTCTCATAATTCCAAACCTTCTTTACCACAAAGCACCCAGCTGAATTCAGCAAAAATTCGTGCGGCGAACCAAAAAAGAAGAAACAAGGGCCCCAACACATAAGACCTTCACTGCATCTGCATCGACATCTTTCAGTTTGACCTACCTCCCTACCACACCAGAAAAACTCTTTTTTAGTTTTATTCCCCCCACTCCCAGAACCCCCACCCCCTCCCCCACCCTCTCCCACCTCCAAACCCCCCCCCACACCCCCCTACACCCCCATACCTTCCCCACAATCGAGGCGCTCAGAGCTTGTCTGAGCATGTGATGCGAGCATGGTCGCAAGAGAGAGATAATAAGCCAAATGAAACTCAACGACCCGTCAAATCATTAGAGCCTTCAAATTACGAAAGGAGAGAGGGAGAAGGAAAAAAAAAAAAACAATCAAAACTTATGCTTAGCAGCAGAGCCTAACGAATACAAAGATCAAATTATTTTTTCCTTATTTCAATACTCCCGATTAACCCAGTTAGCCCAAGGCATCGAGGAACTCTTTTGCCTTAATCTCAGAGGAGAAATAATTAATCTTCCCTTCCTTAATGACTTTCAACTGGGCTGGATTAATCAGATAAGCTTGCAGATTCTTGTCCTGGAAAGGTTTGATAAGCTGCCGCAGTCTCCATCTCCTTTCTACCGTGACATGACAGAAATCTGGGCGAACAAAGAAGGTCACCCCCTCACTAGACCTCCTCGTATCCGGCCTCGCCTTCTCAACAATAAGTTGCCTTAAAACAAAGTTGCCAAAAAAAATCAGAATAGCTCTGGGCTTGTCACCCTCTTTCGCATTTCTGCGTATTCTGAACGGAGTTCGATGAACCCTCTGAATTTCACAGGGCCAATTCCAGCTGGATAGCTCAGGAAAGGCTTGACCAAACAATTTAATAACATAAGCTCTAATATCTAGGCCTTCGGCCCCCTTGGGGATCCCCAAGACCCTGAGATTGTTCCGCCTCAATCTGTTCTCCATGTCCTCAAGTTTCCACTGTATGTCTGATAGCTGTGAGTTATGAGCATCAGCTTTGGCCACTGCCTCGGTGGCCTGAGCCTCTGTGGCTACAACCCTTTCTTCCAGATTGGAGACTCTATCGCCCAATGTTGTGCATGCCTTAGATAACTTCCTCACGGCCCCTTGCATTTTCCTCATAGCTGCTTGTGATTTCTTACTGTCCTGGCGGGTCTCCTCGCGGTGAGCTATAATTTCTTGATGAATTACTTCCAATAATGACGCCTGAGATGTCTCTGGGGTGAGATTCCCCTGCAGTGGCCTGTCCGAGGAGTCTTCCCATCTGAGCTCCTGATTAACCTGGCTCTTAGGACTTTTAGAACCAGCAGTAGGCCTCACTGCAGTAGTAGGCAACTCAGATTCTTGGTCACTTCCTGTGCCCCGAGTACTACCCTCTAGCAAGGAACTTTGATCCTCTTCTTCGCCTGACCATTCGGCATCTTCGGATACCGAAAAGAAACATTCGCTTGGAACCTTTTCAACTGGCCCCTGCCCCGACCTCTCAACTTCTGGGATGGCCTCACTAGAAACAGGCTCGAAGGCTTCAAAATCTGCCTGTTTGTCGTGGTTCTCCCCCTGTTGTTCGTCGGTAAGTTCTGAGGGGCCAATGCTGCTAATAGTGTGAAGACCTGCATTTATGACAGCATCCGCTTTTGTAAAAGCCAGTACTTCTTCCACCTCCGAGATATTAATAATATTGGGGGAGCCCGCAGGTATACTACTCAAAGCACCGTGCGCCAACCCTCCTTCAGCTAGAGGGGTATCAAAGGCTTGTGACTTGCCCGTTCCTGCTTCTCCTACACTCACTTTAGTGAGAGCTGGGTCCTGTATATTCCCGGGGGCTCCAACTGTGGACCGCCTATTGCCCTCTTCTCCTTGCTTGATTTTACAAACATATCAGCTATCATGGCAGAAGCCTGACGAGTCTTACCAATTGTCAGCTGTTTTCGAGCAAGGGGAGAGTGAGTTCTGGTAGGGTGAGCGAATCCCTTCTGCCCCGATCCACCTTCCAGCCCTCCTTTCTCTTTCGATGTCGCCGGACTTGCCTTAGCAGACTTAGGAGGCATAATGACTGGTCTCGTCGTGCGAACCCTTCTCCTAGTCATAGAGGGGTTTCTACCGGAACACAGACGGCGTGATTCCAAGTCCTGGATCCTACTCGACTCCTTACCTCCGAACGCCGAGCTTGCGCGGAATTTCGCTCCGTTACACAGCCTCCTCCCCCAAGCTGCAGCTGAGCGCCAGCGGCGAGACGTGCGAACCGCGGCAGCGGCTAGCGTCCACAGGAGAGAGGCTCTGGAGCCGGTAGGTAAAGAAGCATTATTCCATTATACCGTTATAAGATTGTGTCCCGTGCCGTACTGTGCGATAAGCTGCCTGGATCCCTATATCCTTTTGGCTTACGGCTTACAGCTCCCTCTCCAGCTCTACCAGCATCTCTCTCTTGAAACCTGCTGCTCCCAGCCACTTCACGCGGCCGCCATCAGGGGGGGTAGTCCAACCCTACCAATTCTCCTTCTGTCTACCCTTCCCCTGTAAGAGGCATCAATACCACAGTTCTGGGGTCCCGGGTAGAAATAGGTGAGTGGAAGGGCTCTGATTGCTGTGTGGGAGCTAAAATAGGGACCCGACTGAAATGTGCAGATATACCTAGCAGTGTTTGGATTCCTGAAGTTTATTACTACACAATCGCCCGGGATATCCTTAGGTCTGCTACCTACCCAATTTATCCTCCTTACGAATAATAACTCGCTTGTACACTGGTTCGGGAGGGGTTTGTTACAATTTAGCCAGTGCATGCATTTGTTCTTTAAATCAAAGAAGGACTCCCTTGATCCATGGCTCAGGGAGGGGACACCGGCAAGGACCACCGCGTACGGGGCAGATTCAGGAGGAAGGTTCAAGCAAGGTAAATTCGAGTCGGGGAAGGGCCCTGTCTGGATGCATGTGGTATGATCAGTGCCACTTGGCTCATTTAGCAGGATGCTAGTAGCAAGAGGCAACCCGCTCCTTAAATTCCCTGCGACAGATGGTGGGGGAAGAACACACGGGGCTATATGGAACTCATTAGCCAGAGCCGGGACTTGGCTCAACGGAATGGGATGTTCTATTGTATCTGCCACTGCATTAGATGAATTAAGAGCGGAATAAGCAGTCTCAGCAGCATTTTCTTTAGTTCCCCCTCTATCCTCTGACCCCGTGGCCCTAGACAATAGAGACAACATTGATTCCCGAATTAGGAGTCTGTTTTCCAGAGAGTCAAGTCTATTGCAGATAGGGCGACAGGTCTCAGTTAATAACTGTTCCATTCTTAGCCAGTAGTCGTTGTTCAGTGCAGAACCTTTCAAGACCTCAGGACCTCCAGCCGGCGAGTCAGCGTTAAGCACAGGCTCGAGAGTACCCGTGTTTTGCCGTTTCTGGGTTTTTGGTCTTTTGTTAGGCAGCACTGTGTCACCCCGCTTGCGTTTCGCCACCTTTCCTGACGGCTTGACAGAAGTAGCATCAGAACGTAGAGGTTGGCCAGATCTAGTTGTTCCTTCATTGGTCGTAGATATACGAGCGTCAGATCCATAGGAGGCGCTTTGTTCGGACACAGACCAAACATTAGTGGTTGCCGTTACAGCTACATTTTCATGTTCACTCAGCAGTGGTACGCTAATAACGGGAGCTGGAGCAGACAAGTTTATAGCTACTGGTGACTTTACAAAAGCGATACTACCCAATGAGGAACGTTTGTTATGCTCAAGATCAAGAGAGAGTCTTTTCTCAGTGAGTTCAATTTCTTTCTGTAGGACAGACGCAGCTCTCGTGATGAACTGTCCAGAGTCCCAACTACTCCTGCCCCACTAAGGGACTTACGACCCTTCTTCACACCAGCGGAGGCCATTGAGTGGTATATGGGTAGGTCAAATGCACACCTCCGTACCGGTAATATATCACGTTAGCGTCTAGACACAGTGACTCAAGAGTTAAAGCAACTCACCGGCAACTTTTACTCTTACCTCATAACACGCAGCTCACATAGGGAACTAAGGGGGGTGCCCCGTCCCGGCCTCTGTCGGTCTCTGACGGGCACAGACGGGCCCGCCCTTGTCCCGGGCTTCGCCCGCGCTGCGTTCCGCGCTGCGGAAATGCGTGGGCGGAAGTTTGAGGGTGCGCAGGGGGCGGGGTTTCGAGGAAGAGGCAGGCAGCGGGAAGGTGGAGGGCTGCTGGGCCTCGCAGTCCTCAGTCCAGGTATCCTTGTACACCAACACCAACTCCGGGCTTACGAGCGGCTCCCGCGAAGCGGGGGCCGCGAGGATTGAAGTAGTCACCAGTGGCGGGGTTACAAGGAAGAGGCAGGCAGCGGGAAGGTGGAGGGCTGCTGGGCCTCGCAGTCCTCAGTCCAGGTATCCTTGTACACCAACACCAACTCCGGGCTTACGAGCGGCACCCCTCTGTACTATATAGAAGAAACAGACGGGGGTCCAGCAGGAGGTCCCACAACAGTACTTCCTTAAGACAGGACTGCACCCTATGCCAAAAGCACTGTATGGTGGGACAGCCCCACACCGTATGAAAATATGACCACTCTTTCCGGTCACAGCGTAAGTACTGTGGGGAGGTGATAGCTCCCATCTTCCAAAGAGAAAGGCGCGGGTCATACACCCTATTGACAAATTTAAACTGAATAAGCCAGTATCTAGAGGACACCGTAGCGCCCCTAGGGCTAGCTATGGCCTCCGCCCAATCGTCGTCGGTCAGTTCCGGGATATCGTCCTGCCATGCCCTACGACTCTTGTTAAGGGTTGTGCTAGCATGCGTGGTCAGTGTTTGGTAAACCTGTCGTATTTTTTGAGCGCCCAAGCCCTTCATGAGGAGGCGACCTTCTAGTGGGTAAAACTCAGGGAGAGTGTCCAGATGTCGTATCACAGGGGTGAGCGAATGACGAAATTGGAGATATTTATAGAATTGAGCTTTATTAAGTTGGAACTCTTCCTTTAATTGCTGGAAAGATTTAAGCGTAGTGCCTCGCATGACATCACCTAAATTAGAGATGCCAATGAGGTCTCACTGGTGGAACCCAACTCAGATCTGACACCTGGCGCAGACAGTTGCCCTGCTACAATGGCGTAGCCTGGGTCAGGCGCCCCCACCAGCCCATCGGCCGCATCCCGTCACAATCGAATTGTCGTTTCACTGGAGTGAGGCAGAGAATCTAGTTCCTTTGTACCATAAAGCAACCGTAAAAGAGGGGTCCCCGCCAGCGCTGCATGTTCCAGGGCATATGCCGGGTCCTTTGGCGAGTTGTACCACCAGTCATTTATGACCAAGAAATGACACGCTGCGTAGTATAAATATACATCAGCGGCAGCGATACCACCACAATAAGTGGATTGTATACATGTCTGCAGAGACACTCATACTGCACCCCTACCCCAAAGGAAGGTATTAAGTATAGTATTTATTTGTCCAAACCAGAACCGCGGAATATAATAGGGAATGTTTTGGAGTTGATAGAGCACCCTGGGAGGGAAACCATCTTAAAAATAGCTGACAGCCCATACAGCGAGTGAGGCAGGGAGGACAATATGGAGGTCTCTTCACATAGTCAGACAAGAAGGGGAGTAATATTTCTTAACCAGGACGTCTTGTGGCAGGGAGAGATACATTGTTTTCCCGTGCTTCATTTTTCAAGGGCCCCGGGTGGGCCAAGTCCCGGGGGCACTCAGCAAATAATTTGCAGGGGCCACACACCATTGTTAGAGATGGAGCCCATCCTATGGTCTCTCAGGTAAGCAGAAACAGCTTTTTTGACATTTGTTCTAGTTTTCTCAATCTGAGGATAAAATTGATTGGACCACTTCCATTTCTGTCTTTGGCGTATGTTAGAGTACACAAAGACAGTTTGGGGAAAAGTAAGATCAATTCTGCAAAGGTGTCCTTCATTAGCATTTCCAGACCTACCCCAGACCTACCCAGGTCATTGCCACCACAGTGCACAATCATGAGGTCAGGGGGTTGGAATGTAAAAAGGTTTTAACCAAAGGCATCAATTGATGCCACTTTAATCCTCTCTGTCCAATCCATTTAATGTCTACATTTTGCAAAGCTAGGTCTTTGTCAATACCTCTGAGTTCAGCATACCTTTTGCACCAGAAATCATAGCTGTGCCCAACAATTCACACTGAAAGCATCTTGAAGGGATGACTATAGGTAATGAAAAGATGTCTGTAGCTGAGGTAGTCAGTTGGTAGAATGAGAGGTATGTAAAATAGTGGGCAAGATGCAATTGTTTACAAATTAGAGAATTGATTGGCTGGTTACCAACATTCTACATTCAAACATAGGGTGCATTTTAATTTTTTTAAAGCATTTTTCTTAGTGGTTAGTAAAAAATGTATGAAAGGTACAGTAGAAAGGATAAGGTCATGTTTTGCAAAGCCAACCACACCTGCTGTTTGTATTTGCAACATTGTGAGGTGAACTTTACAATATGGTGAACTTGTGACCTGTCAGTTAAGTTGAATGTTCCATGAACTGTTACTATGGAAACCGGCATTAAGTCAGTTGGTAAAGATTATTATGTGGAACCAATAGAAATGTGTTTTACAATTTGAAAAGCTCTGGGAAGCAATGGTATTTGTTGCTTTTGTGTATTTGTATGGAGAAAGAGAGGGCAACATTGCCATTATTGGTTTTACCTTGCTGAGTCTGGTGCATTATGTTGATTGTGTGTAAAAGAAAATCCTGTCAGAGTTTGTGAGATTTTTCATTCAACACATTTATTTGCAAGGTGAGTTATTAATTTGTAAGGTTTATTTAAAAAAAATTAACATTATTCTAAAACTGTGTTGTTTGAAATATATTATTAAATGTAGAGATGTATATTGGAGTTTTTTTCATTGTACTTCAATGTTGTTTAAAAAAGAGTCTGTACAGTAATATGTGTATTTAGTAATATGATTATTGATGTTATGAACCCCTTGTATGCCCATGACGAGCTGGACTCGTCATGGAGCACAGTCGCGCTGTGCCCATGACGAGTCCAGCTCGTCATGAGGCATACCCTAGGGAATCCCTCTGGTGCGGGCACCAGAGGGATTCCCTTTCTGCAAAAATAGCCTCGGGAGCTGGGGAAGAGCTTCCCCAGCACCCGAGGCCCCCCCCCCCTTTCACTGTAATGATGATCGGCGCGCACGTCGTGCCGACGTCATTACAGTGAAAGTGAAACTGAAATGAGCCAAGAGGCTCATTTCAGGTTTCACTTTGTACGTGCTCAGGGGGCTATCTCAGCCCCCTGAGCACATAGAAAGACAGGAGAGATATCGTTGGAAAGGGGAGAATCTCCCCTTTCCAATGGTATCCCTCCCCAGTGGATCCCTGCTTGGGGATCGCCACAGGAGGGCGATCCCCAAGCAGGGATCCACCCACTAGACACCAGGGAGGGGGGAGTGGCCCCTTGGGCAAGGGCCTTTGCTCCCCCTGTGTATTTTTGGGAATTTTAGTCTTTTTGCCCCCCCTGGGGGGCAGATGGGGGCATCAGCCCCCAATATGCCCCACCGGTGGGGTAAAAAGCCCACTAGACACCAGGGAAGTTGTGCAAAAAAAAAAATAGGGGTGGGGGCTGCCCGAAACGGGCAGGCCCATGCCCCCCCAATTTCTACAGTCTTTCTGCCCCCCCCGGGGGGCAGATGGGGCATTGGCCCCTAATCTGCCCCTTTGGGGGGCACAGAAAGCCCACTAAACACCAGGGATTTGTTTTTAGTTTTATTTTTAGGGTGGGGGCTGCCCGCAACGGGCACGCCAATGCCCCCACCCACCTGCCACCATTACAGCCTTTCTGCCCCCCCTGGGGGGCAGATGGGGCATCGGCCCCCAATCTGCCCCCCCCTCGGGAGGCAAAAAGCCCATTAGACACCAGGGAATTGTTAAAAAAAAAAATAGGGGTGGGGGCTGCCCAAAACAGGCAGGCCCATACCCCCACCCCACCCCCCAATTATTACAGTCTTTCTTCCCTCCCCCAGGGGGCAGATGGGGCATAGGCCCCTAATCTGCCCCTTCGGGGGGGGGCAGAAAGCCCACTAAACACCAGGGATTTTTTTTGCGCAATTGTTTTTAGGGTGTGGGCTGCCCGAAAGGGGCACATCAATGCCCCCACTCTCCCCCCCACAAAAATGTCAGTCTTTCTGCCCCCCAGGAGGCATATGGGAGCTGTAGCCCCCAATCTGGCCCCCCCGGGGGCGCAGAATGCCCACTAGAAACCATGGATTTTTTTGTTTTATTAGTGTAGGGGTAGGGGCTCCCCAAAATGGGCATGACAATACCCCACCCCCAGAGAAATTCCAGTCTTTCTGCCCCCCCGGGAGGGCAGATGGTGGCAGTGGCCCCTGATCTGCCCCCTGGGGGGGCAGAAAGCTCAGTAGGGGCCAGCGAGTATGCAGGCTTTTTTTATGCGTGGGGGTGGGGGCTGCCCAAAATGGTCATACCAATGCCACCACCCCCACAAAAAATAGCCACAGTCTTTCAGCCCCTTTAGGGGCATATCAGGATGAAACCCCCTTCCCCGATTCCCCCCCAGGGCGGCAGAAAGCCCACTGGGCTCCGATTGTTTTTTTAGCAATGTGCATACCTGTGGATTTTGGGCCCTAGCGCAGTTGGCACGTAGGCAAACCTAGCAAAACTGTACATTCTTTAAAACTAGACACCGAGGGGAATCCTGGATGGGGTGACTTCACTGGCTCTCACCAGGTTCTGTTACCCAGAATCCATAGCAAACCTAAAAATGTGTTCAAAATAACACATTTTCCTCACATTTCTTTGTCGGAAAGTTCTGGAATCTGCGTGGGTCCACAAAATTCCACCCACCCTGCGTTCCCCAAGGTCTTCAGAGAAAATGGTACCTCACTTGCGTGGGTAGGCCTAGTGCCCGCGTCAGGCAAGGGCCCAAAACCTATTGAGGAGACATCAAAATTACCTATCACAAAACAACCTGGTTTTGCAAAGAGGGTCCTATGAGTTTTTGGCCCCGGGCTTGGCGGCCACCTAGGGGAACCTACCAAACCCACACATTTCTGAAAACTAGACACCCGGGGAATTCCAGGGAGGTATGGTTTGCGTGGATCCCCCAACGTTTCCTTACCCAGAATGCCCTGCAAACCTCAAATTTAGCTGAAAAAATCACCTTTTTCACACATTTTTGTGTGGGAAAGTTGTGGCATCACCGGGCTGACACAAATTTCCTACCACCCAGCGTTCCCCCGGGTCTCCCGATAAAAACGGTGCCTCACTCGTGTGGGAGGACCAAGTACCCGCGACAGGCAAGGTCCCAAAACGTATTGAGGCGACATGAAAATTGCCTACCTCAAAACGACCTGGTTTTGCAAGGGGGGTCACCTGGGTTTTTGGCCCGGTGCTCGGCGGCCACCTGGGGGAACCTACCAAACCCACACATTTCTGAAAACTAGACACCCGGGGGATTGCAGGGAGGTATGGCTTGCATGGATCCCCCAAAGTTTCCTTACCCAGAATGCCCTGCAAACCTTAAATTTAGCTGAAAAAAATCACCTTTTTCACACATTTTTGTGTGGGAAAGTTGAGGCATCACCGGGCTGAAACAAATTTCCTACCACCCAGCGTTCCCCCGGGTCTCCCGATAAAAATGGTGCCTCACTCGTGTGGGAGGCCCAAGTACCCGCGACAGGCAAGGGCCCAAAGCGTATTGAGGCGACATGAAAATTGCCTACCTCAAAACGACCTGGTTTTGCAAGGGGGTCACCTGGGTTTTTGGCCCAGTGCTCGGCGGCCACCTAGGGGAATCTACCAAACCCACACATTTCTGAAAACTAGACACCCGGGGGATTCCAGGGAGGTATGGCTTGCGTGGATCCACCAACGTTTCCTTACCCAGAATGCCCTGCAAACCTTAAATTTAGCTGAAAAAATCACCTTTTTCACACATTTTTGTGTGGGAAAGTTGAGGCATCACCGGGCTGAAACAAATTTCCTACCACCCAGCGTTCCCCCGGGTCTCCCGATAAAAATGGTGCCTCACTCGTGTGGGAGGCCCAAGTACCCGCGACAGGCAAGGGCCCAAAGCGTATTGAGGCGACATGAAAATTGCCTACCTCAAAACGACCTGGTTTTGCAAGGGGGTCACCTGGGTTTTTGGCCCAGTGCTCGGCGGCCACCTAGGGGAATCTACCAAACCCACACATTTCTGAAAACTAGACACCCGGGGGATTCCAGGGAGGTATGGCTTGCGTGGATCCACCAACGTTTCCTTACCCAGAATGCCCTGCAAACCTCAAATTTAGCTGAAAAAATCACCTTTTTCACACATTTTTGTGTGGGAAAGTTGAGGCATCACCGGGCTGACACAAATTTCCTACCACCCAGCGTTCCCCCGGGTCTCCCGATAAAAACGGTGCCTCACTCGTGTGGGAGGCCCAAGTACCTACGTTTTGGGCCCTTGCCTGTCGCGGGTACTTGGGCCTCCCACAAGAGTGAGGCACCGTTTTTGGGGCCTTGCCAGTCACGGGTACTTGGGCCTCCCACACGAGTGAGGCACCGTTTTTATCGGGAGACCCGGGGGAACGCTGGGTGGTAGGAAATTTGTGTCAGCCCGGTGATGCCTCAACTTTCCCACACAAAAATGTGTGAAAAATTTGATTTTTCAGCTAAAATTGAGGTTTGCAGGGGATTCTGGGTAAAGAAACGTTGGAGGATCCACACAAGCCATGCCTCCCTGGAAGCACACGGGTGTCTAGTTTTCAAAAATGTATAGGTTTGCTAGGTTTCCCAAGGTGCCCGCAGAGCTAGGGTTCAAAAACTACAGCTAGACATTTTGCCAAAAAAGGGTAATTTTTCACTGCGATATTGAGGTGTGACCACATTGCGTTTAGCGCCGTTTCCTGTCGTGGGCACTAGGCCAACCCACACAAGTGAGGTACCGTTTTTCTCGTAAAACTTTGGGGAAGGCGGGGTGGGTGGAAATTTGTGGATCCACGCAGATTCCGGAACTTTCCACCACAGAAATGTGTGGAAAATGTGTTTGTTTTGTCAAGTTTTTTAGGTTTGCAAGGGATTCTGAATAACAGACCCTGGTGGGAGGCAGTCAAGTCACCCCATCCTGGATTCCCCTGGGTGTCTAATTTTCAAAAATGTATAGGTTTGCTAGGTTTCCCAAGGTGCCCGCAGAGCTCGGGTTCAAAAACTACAGCTAGACATTTTGCCAAAAAAGGGTCATTTTTCACTGCGAAATTGAGGTGTGACCACGTTGCGTTTTGCGCCGTTTCCTTTCGCGGGCACTAGGCCGACCCACACAAGTGAGGTACCGTTTTTCTCGTAAGACTTTGGGGAACGCGGGGTGGGTGGAAATTTGTGGATCCACGCAGATTCCGGAACTTTCCACCACAGAAATGTGGGGGAAAATGTGTTTTTTTTGTCAATGTTTTAGGTTTGCAAGGGATTCTGGGTAACAGACCCTGGTGGGAGGCAGTCAAGTCACCCCATCCTGGATTCCCCTGGGTGTCTAGTTTTCAAAAATGTATAGGTTTGCTAGGTTTCCCAAGGTGCCCGCAGAGCTAGGGTTCAAAAACTACAGCTAGACATTTTGCCAAAAAAGGGTCATTTTTCACTGCGAAATTGAGGTGTGACCACGTTGCGTTTTGCGCCGTTTCCTGTCACGGGCACTAGGCCGACCCACACAAGTGAGGTACCGTTTTTCTCGTAAGACTTTGGGGAACGCAAGGTGGGTGGAAATTTGTGGATCCACGCAGATTCCGGAACTTTCCACCACAGAAATGTGTGGAAAATGTGTTTTTTTTGACAATTGTTTAGGTTTGCAAGGGATTCTGGGTAACATACCCTGGTGGGAGGCAGTCAAGTCACCCCATCCTGGATTCCCCTGGGTGTCTAGTTTTCAAAAATGTATAGGTTTGCTAGGTTTCCCAAGGTGCCCACAGAGCTAGGGTTCAAAAACTAGAGCTAGGCACTTTGCCAAAAAAGGGTACATTTACACTGCGATATTGAGTTGTGACCACGTTGCGTTTTGCGCCGTTTCCTGTCGCGGGCACTATGCCTACCTACACAAGTGAAGTACCGTTTTTCTTGTAAGACTTTGGGGAACGTGGGGTGGGTGGAAATTTGTGGATCCACGCAGATTCCGGAACTTTCCACCACAGAAATGTGGGGAAAATGAGTTTTTTTTGTCAATTTTTTAGGTTTGCAAGGGATTCTGGGTAACAGACCCTGGTGGGAGGCAGTCAAGTCACCCCATCCTGGATTCCCCTGGGTGTCTAGTTTTCAAAAATATATAGGTTTGCTGGGTTTCCCAAGGTACCCGTAGAGCTAGCGTTCAAAAACTAGAGGTAGGCACTTTGCCAAAAAAGGGTAAATTTTCACTGCGATATTGAGTTGTGACCACGTTGCGTTTTGCGCCGTTTCCTGTCGCGGGCACTAGGCCGACCCACACAAGTGAGGTACCGTTTTTCTCGTAGGACTTTGGGGAACGCAAGGTGGGTGGAAATTTGTGGATCCACGCAGATTCCGGATTTTTCCACCACAGAAATGTGGGGAAAATGTGTTTTTTTTGACAATTTTTTAGGTGTGCAAGGGATTCTGGGTAACAGACCCTGGTGGGGGGCAGTCAAGTCACCCCATCCTGGATTCCCCTGGGTGTCTAGTTTTCAAAAATGTATAGGTTTGCTAGGTTTCCCAAGGTGCCCACAGAGCTAGGGTTCAAAAACTAGAGCTAGGCACTTTGCCAAAAAAGGGTAAATTTTCACTGCGATATTGAGTTGTGACCACGTTGCGTTTTGCGCCGTTTCCTGTCGCGGGCACTAGGCCGACCCACACAAGTGAGGTACCTTTTTTCTCGTAGGCCTTTGGGGAACGCAAGGTGGGTGGAAATTTGTGGATCCACGCAGATTCCGGAACTTTCCACCACAGAAATGTGTGGAAAATGTGTTTTTTTAAAAAAAAGTTTAGGTGTGCAAGGGATTCTGGGTAACAGACCCTGGTGGGAGGCAGTCAAGTCACCCCATCCTGGATTCCCCTGGGTGTCTAGTTTTCAAAAATGTATAGGTTTGCTAGGTTTCCCAAGGGGCCCACAGAGCTAGGGTTCAAAAACTAGAGCTAGGCACTTTGCCAAAAAAGGGTAAATTTTCACTGCGATATTGAGTTGTGACCACGTTGCGTTTTGCGCCGTTTTCTGTCGCGGGCACTATGCCTACCCACACAAGTGAGGTACCATTTTTATCGGGAGACTTAGGGTAATTCAGTTTTGTAAAGGAACTGTTATTATCTATTGACTTTCGATGCATTTCTGCCTTCCAAATGAAAGATATTGTGTAAAAAAGAAGTCATTCTAAAAAATGACTGATAATTCTCATGCTAGTATGAGTATTCCCAATTTCAGAAATGTGCAAATATCTACTGTTTCTAAACTCTATATTTTGTTCCCATTTCAGAAATACATAGGTGTCTTTCATACCGATTTTTCCATGTACACATTTTTACAGAATAATTACTATATACCCGGTACATAATAAAAAACTATTGCAAGTTGCTGCTCAGTTTTTGGCTCTGGGTTCGTCGGGTTCTTGGAAAACCTACAAGTCCTATATATCCCCACAACCAGTAATGTCGAGCGGATGTAATGGTATATTGCTTTCAAAGAGCTGTCATAATTAGAAGACGTTACAGGTGAAAACGTTGACACGAAAGGCTTTTTCTTTTTCAACTAATTTTCAATTTATCCTATATTTAACTGTTAGTTTCTATAAAAAAAACCTTGATGGATCTACACAAATGACCCCTTGCTGAATTCAGAATTTTGTCTTCTTCTCGAAAATGTATAGCTTTCCAGGATCCATTATTGCTTTTGTACCCATTTCTGCCATTAACTGGAAGGAGGTCAAAAGCACAAAAAATAGCAAAATTAGGCTATGTCCCAGAAAAATGCCAAAACTGTGTAAAAAATGTTGGGTTTCTGACAAAAGTCTGGTATCCCCGAAAACATTTGATAACATTTGCAGGGAAAAACCCAGATGCTTTCATTTGCAGCCCGTTTTTCCAATTTTTCCGAAAAAACCCCAAAATTGTGCTGTATTTTGACTCATTTCTGTGACCCCTCTAGGAGAATCCACAAACCCTGAGTACCTTTAGAATCCCCATGATGTTGGAAGAAAAGGATGCAAATTTGGCGTGGATACCTTAAGTGGTCAAAAAGTTACAGGGGCCTCAGCGCGCACTACCACAAATAGCCAAAAAAGGATGTGGCACAGGAGGGGAAAAGGCCTGGCAGCGAAGTGGTTAATTAGGCTTCTTTTTTAAGTCTATACAAAGGTATAGTTGAATGATGCCGCATATTTTTAGATAGGTGGTTGAAGATACTGCACAAATGTGTAGTTTGAAAGATGGTCATTTAAGGTGTAGTTTATTATGCTTCATTTTTTGTTGTCTCTACAAAGGTATAGTTGAATGATACTGCATAGTTATAGATAGTTTTGTAAAGATGCAGCACAACTGTGCTGTTTCAAAGATGATCATAGAAGGTGTTAATAATTAGGTTTCTTTTATTAGTCTGTACAAAGGTAAAGTTAAATGATGCCACATATTTTAAGATTGAATGGTGAAATAATAAGGGGCTGTTAATTAGGTTTCGTTTTGTAGTCTGAACAAAGGTAAAGTTGAATGATGCCATATAATCGTAGATAGAAAGGTGAAGATGTAGAATAAAAGTGTGATTTTAAAAATGCTCATAAAAGGTGTTGTTAATTAGCCTTCTTTCTTAAGTCTGTTGATAGGTATAGTTTAATGTTGTCGCATATTTGTAGATAGAATGTTGAAGATGTAGCTCAAAAGTAAACCACCACCACATATTACCCTTGCAAGCATGTTGTACTTATCTACTTAACTAGATAATATGTAATGACTCATCTATGTTTTCAGATTGTGTTTCTACAGTTATATGTATGCTTAGTGAACTATTGAGAGGTGTCTGACCGATTAGAGGAGTGCAAAGGTAGGACGTAAGTGATTCTAAAACTACTTGAGTAATGATTGACTGATTCCATATACTGTAATCACCGAGTTAGTATCAAAGCACTCATGAAATCAATCTGCCACTACCTAAACAGTTATGAAATCACCCAGGCAGTACCCATACACTCTCCCAATCAGCCAAGCACTGCTCATGTAGTCATGCAGTAAACCAAGCACTTATAAATTCACCATGCACTCTCCTTGCAGTACTCTAATCGTTCAGTCAGTACCCATGTACTCATGTAATGACCCAGGCAGTAACACATGCAATGGTACAATCCCCTGTGCACTACCTATGCAATCCTCTAACCACCTACACACTACTCATTTGCTCCTTCAATTCCCCAGGTAGTACCCATGCAGTCCAGAAATCACCCTGTCGCGTCCATGCACTCCTCCAATCACCCAACTAGTACCACGTACTTATCCAATCACTCCAACAACTCCCTAGCACTTATAAATTCCCCATGCACTCTCCTTGCAGTACTCTAAATATCCAGTCAGTACTCATGTACTCATGCAATGACCTAGGCACTAACACATGCACTGCTACAATCCCCTGTGCACTGTCATGCAGTACTCTAACCACCTACACACTACTCATTCGCTCCTTCATTCCAAGAAGAATTATTTTGCAGGTCGGTGCTGCATATGTGCTCCTGCCTGATAGTTCAAACAAAGTAGCTTTCATCCCTAATGTTAGTTTGTCATCTGCTTGCATTCGGGAAATGTAATGTGGCTTGCTGGGGGTGGGGTTTGGGATGTGTCTGACTTTGGGATTCATGCTTGATATGTCTTGCATGTGGCAAATGTGCGGTATCACTGTGTGTTACACTACCTCACAGTTGCTCCTCACTCCCTCCGAGCTTATTTACTTATGTGCACTGAACAGTTGCATCACATGCACTCCACATCATTGTCATGCTTTTCTGCGCATGTCCACAAGCCTGACAACAATACACTGATGTTGGCCGTTGAAGGTGGGCAGCCACGTGAGTGTAGGCCTATGGTAAGGTTTTGGCGGACATAGATGTAGAGTTCATGCCTGGTTGAACTTGTGCTGTGAGTAGGGCTAGGCATGTGGCTCATGCTGCGTCAATACAGATACACACAACACTTGGCATGTATGAGCCAAGATCCAGAGTGGTCTTGCGCTCCTTTATTTCTCCGTTCGTGCGAGCCCGCCCTCTGGGTGCATGCTACATTGCAACATTGTTGATTGTGTACCAGGTGGCGCCGACACTAAAACACAGACACACACATTAGTTACTTCCTTCTGATCGCAGTGTAGGCCGGAGGCAGCGGTCAACAAGGGCCCACAGCCACGTGGCGTTGACTTGTTTCCCAAGGTGCCCACAGAGCTAGGGTTCAAAAACTAGAGCTAGGCACTTTGCCAAAAAAGGGTAAATTTTCACTGCGATATTGAGTTGTGACCATGTTGCGTTTTGCGCCGTTTCCTGTCGCGGGCACTATGCCTACCCACACAAGTGAGGTACCATTTTTATCGGGAGACTTAGGGTAATTCAGTTTTGTAAAGGAACTGTTATTATCTATTGACTTTCGATGCATTTCTGCCTTCCAAATGAAAGATATTGTGTAAAAAAGAAGTCATTCTAAAAAATGACTGATAATTCTCATGCTAGTATGTGTATTCCCAATTTCAGAAATGTGCAAATATCTACTGTTTCTAAACTCTATATTTTGTTCCCATTTCAGAAATACATAGGTGTCTTTCATACCGATTTTTCCATGTACACATTTTTACAGAATAATTACTATATACCCGGTACATAATAAAAAACCATTGCAAGTTGCTGCTCAGTTTTTGGCTCTGGGTTCGTCGGGTTCTTGGGAAACCTACAAGTCCTATATATCCCCACAACCAGTAATGTCCAGCGGATGTAATGGTATATTGCTTTCAAAGAGCTGTCATAATTAGAAGAAGTTACAGGTGAAAACGTTGACACGAAAGGCTTTTTCTTTTTCAACTAATTTTCAATTTATCCTATATTTAACTGTTAGTTTCTATACAAAAACCTTGATGGATCTACACAAATGACCCCTTGCTGAATTCAGAATTTTGTCTTCTTCTCGAAAATGTATAGCTTTCCAGGATCCATTATTGCTTTTGTGCCCATTTCTGCCATTAACTGGAAGGAGGTCAAAAGCACAAAAAATAGCAAAATTAGGCTATGTCCCAGAAAAATGCCAAAACTGTGTAAAAAATGTTGGGTTTCTGACAAAAGTCTGGTATCCCCGAAAACATTTGATAACATTTGCAGGGAAAAACCCAGATGCTTTCATTTGCAGCCCGTTTTTCCAATTTTTCCGAAAAAACCCAAAATTGTGCTGTATTTTGACTCATTTCTGTGACCCCTCTAGGAGAATCCACAAACCCTGAGTACCTTTAGAATCCCCATGATGTTGGAAGAAAAGGATGCAAATTTGGCGTGGATACCTTAAGTGGTCAAAAAGTTACAGGGGCCTCAGCGCGCACTACCACAAATAGTCAAAAAAGGGCGTGGCACAGGAGGGGAAAAGGCCTGGCAGCGAAGTGGTTAATTAGGCTTCTTTTTTAAGTCTATACAAAGGTATAGTTGAATGATGCCGCATATTTTTAGATAGGTGGTTGAAGATACTGCACAAATGTGTAGTTTGAAAGATGGTCATTTAAGGTGTAGTTTATTATGCTTCATTTTTTGTTGTCTCTACAAAGGTATAGTTGAATGATACTGCATAATTATAGATAGTTTTGTAAAGATGCAGCACAACTGTGCTGTTTCAAAGATGATCATAGAAGGTGTTAATAATTAGGTTTCTTTTATTAGTCTGTACAAAGGTAAAGTTAAATGATGCCACATATATTAAGATTGAATGGTGAAATAATAAGGTGCTGTTAATTAGGTTTCGTTTTGTAGTCTGAACAAAGGTAAAGTTGAATGATGCCATATAATCGTAGATAGAAAGGTGAACGTGTAGAATAAAAGTGTGATTTTAAAAATGCTCATAAAAGGTGTTGTTAATTAGCCTTCTTTCTTAAGTCTGTTGATAGGTATAGTTTAATGTTGTCGCATATTTGTAGATAGAATGTTGAAGATGTAGCTCAAAAGTAAACCACCACCACATATTACCCTTGCAAGCATGTTGTACTTATCTACTTAACTAGATAATATGTAATGACTCATCTATGTTTTCAGATTGTGTTTCTACAGTTATATGTATGCTTAGTGAACTATTGAGAGGTGTCTGACCGATTAGAGGAGTGCAAAGGTAGGACGTAAGTGATTCTAAAACTACTTGAGTAATGATTGACTGATTCCATATACTGTAATCACCCAGTTAGTATCAAAGCACTCATGAAATCAATCTGCCACTACCTAAACAGTTATGAAATCACCCAGGCAGTACCCATACACTCTCCCAATCAGCCAAGCACTGCTCATGTAGTCATGCAGTAAACCAAGCACTTATAAATTCACCATGCACTCTCCTTGCAGTACTCTAATCGTTCAGTCAGTACCCATGTACTCATGTAATGACCCAGGCAGTAACACATGCAATGGTACAATCCCCTGTGCACTACCTATGCAATCCTCTAACCACCTACGCACTACTCATTTGCTCCATCAATTCCCCAGGTAGTACCCATGCAGTCCAGAAATCACCCTGTCGCGTCCATGCACTCCTCCAATCACCCAACTAGTACCACGTACTTATCCAATCACTCCAACAACTCCCTAGCCCTTATAAATTCCCCATGCACTCTCCTTGCAGTACTCTAAATATCCAGTCAGTACTCATGTACTCATGCAATGACCTAGGCACTAACACATGCACTGCTACAATCCCCTGTGCACTGTCATGCAGTACTCTAACCACCTACACACTACTCATTCGCTCCTTCATTCCAAGAAGAATTATTTTGCAGGTCGGTGCTGCATATGTGCTCCTGCCTGATAGTTCAAACAAAGTAGCTTTCATCCCTAATGTTAGTTTGTCATCTGCTTGCATTCGGGAAATGTAATGTGGCTTGTTGGGGGTGGGGTTTGGGATGTGTCTGACTTTGGGATTCATGCTTGACATGTCTTGCATGTGGCAAATGTGCGGCATCACTGTGTGTTACACTGCATCACAGTTGCTCCTCACTCCCTCCGAGCTTATTTACTTATGTGCACTGCACAGTTGCATCACATGCACTCCACATCTTTGTCATGCTTTTCTGCGCATGTCCACAAGCCTGACAACAATACACTGATGTTGGCCGTTGAAGGTGGGCAGCAACGTGAGTGTAGGCCTATGGTAAGGATAGGGCGGACATAGATGTAGAGTTCATGCCTGGTTGAACTTGTGCTGTGAGTAGGGCTAGGCATGTGGCTCATGCTGCGTCAATACAGATACACACAACACTTGGCATGTATGAGCCAAGATCCAGAGTGGTCTTGCGCTCCTTTATTTCTCCGTTCGTGCGAGCCCGCCCTCTGGGTGCATGCTACATTGCAACATTGTTGATTGTGTACCAGGTGGCGCCGACACTAAAACACAGACACACACATTAGTTACTTCCTTCTGATCGCAGTGTAGGCTGGAGGCAGCGGTCAACAAGGGCCCACAGCCACGTGGCATTGACTTGAGCTGCACAGAGTTAGTAAACCTGAAGCACTCAGCGTGTGCGCTGCCAGCGATGATGCGTCGTCTGGGCTGGCCGCACTGGATGCAATGTCTGTAGCCTACTGGGCTCTGCAATTAATGAATCAAGACTGAGTTTGAAATATGAGCCCTGCTGACTGCAGTGTAGGCCGGAGGCAGCGGTCAGCAAGGGCACACAGCCACGTGGTGTTGACTTGAGCTGTACAGAGTTAGTGGCACCTGAAGCACTCTTCTTGTGCGCAGCCAGCGATGATGCATTGTCCGGGTGGGCCGCACTGGTTGCAATGTCTGTTGTCTGCTGGACTCTGCGATTAATGAATCAAGACTGGATTTGAATTGTGAGCCCTGCTGACCGCAGTGTAGGCCGGAGGCAGTGGTCAGCAAGGGCCCAGAGCCACGTGGTGTTGACTTGTGGTGCACAGAGTTAGTGGCACCTGAAGCCCTCATCGTGTGTGCAGCCAGCGATGATGCGTCGTCCGGGTGGGCCGCACTGGGAGCAGTATCTTTTGCCTACTGAATTCTGCCTCAATAAGGCCACGTGGCATTGACTTGTGGTGCACAGCCTGTGATGATGCATGGTCCGGGCGGGCCACACTGGTAGCAATGTCTGTTGCCTACTGGACTGCGTCATCTGCAATCGCGGCTCGATCTAAATTGTGAGCCCTGCTGTCCGCAGTGTAGGTCGATGGCAGTAGTCAGCACAGACATAACTCCGTGGTGCTGTGCCGCTGGGTTCGCAGGGGGCCTGTGTCGAGGAGGCCAGTGGTTATGGCAGCAGCCTCATGGCAGGGTGAGGGCTGCCGACCTGGCAGATGCGTTGGCCTTCCCGGAAGTGAACCACGCCCAGAGCCCTCGCCTATTTATTCACACTCCTACGCTGGACTGGTGTACGTTGGACCAGCCCACTCCGCTTACGCTTACAGGGGGGGACGATACAGCTACATGACTGAGGTCTTCCCCACTGCCTGAGTTAAAATGGTTGTGTCCACTGTCCACAACACTACAAGCACCAGCAGTATATGTCCACATGGACAGGTCTGTGCTCTGCATACTGAGGTCTGTCCAGCACATCACCGCCACACTTGGCATTGTGTGCATTCTTATTCATGGGTGACTTGCCGCCTTCACACATACTTGCTTCCCACCTCTCCCAACATTCAGCTATTGTGTGGCTGAGGGGCCATGCCGTTTTCGGAATGTCCTCAGTCCTGTTCTACGCTGCCTCGGTGGTAGTCGGGGGGGGGTGGTCCAGGGGGGTCCTGGGGATGGTGGTGGTGGGTGTTGTGGCCCACTTGGGTCTCCGAGCTGCATGATCAGTAGCTCCATAACATGTGTTGGTCTTCAGATGTTGCTCTGCGCTGGGCGTCCTTTCATACCGCAGGTAGTCGTCCTGCTTTACACCAATAAAGCAATACCAACACTGGGGGTAGGCCAAAGGCAGTAAAGCTAGGCCTCTTTATGAAAAATAACGACAAAATCACTAATACTGCAACTAATATTTAAACTCATATTCACTTATGAGGGCACATCTTGAACAACAACAACTTGAGCCTTAGACCTTTTATTTCGTCGAATTAATCAATAGATTTATTTATTTTTATTTCCATTTTTTACCTTTCATTTTCCAGAAAATTCAAAGCTTCAACCATCTCTTAATGCATCCTACTAAAACAAAAATCATTACACCATTCATTTATTCTCTCCATGCATTCTATTCATACATACCATTCATTGTTCTCATTCAACCATTCTAAAACATACATAAACTTAATTGTCCGGATTTTATATTCAAAGACAATCATAGGATTCTTTTTTATCAAGGCCACAGAAACAATGCTGCACAAAATAATCTCTATGTTCAACTCTTTTTTTGGTGGATTTTTAATTCTTATGGCCAAAAAACAAGATCTACGCGTTTCGAAACCCCTTCATTCATGGGGCTCTCATCAGGACCTGTAGATTAAAAACAACAAAAACCTTTTTCAGTATACGTTAAGGATTATTGGTTTTTCACAACAGGTTATTAATAGTGTGGCTCACTGGTTAGAGAAGGCATACCCTGAAGCAGAGGTCAGACCCGGGACCAGGGTTCAATTCCCGACGCGGCAGGGTCTGAGCCCAAGTGTCCACGGACTCGATAATTCTCACTTCGGTGCCTACTCAAATCATGGGTTCACACTCTGCAACTCTGGGCAATAGCTTGCTTAATCTCCACAACGGCCCACCCGTGGCGGGATGCCTGGCTTTCACCTTGGGGATGCCCAGTACGGGTTATCTCATAGGGAAAAACCAGGACGGGTTCCCAATGCAAGCGCCAAGATGCCCAAGGGTAAGTTGAGCGCTATATAAGCACACATAATAATAATAATAATAATAATAATATGTTAAAAAGTATCTATTACGGTGCAAGCGCTAAGGTGGTTATTAATCAGGAACAATTAGGGGAAATTATAATAAAACGGGGAACTAGGCAGGGTTGCCCGCTTTCCCCGCTACTTTTTACCTTTTTTATTGAACCCTTGGTTTTAAAAATGCGCAATAATGCTGCTATTTCTTCTCCTATACCAGGGATGTCAAAAGTTAAGTTGTTCGCTGACGACATCATTTTGTATTTAACCCCCACTAAAGAAAATCTAGAGCTTGCCTTTAAAGAATTTTCTTTGTTTCAACAAATCGGTGGATATAAAATAAATGAAAAAAAGACCGAGATACTGGCTCTTAATATTGATCCAAATGTTCTACCTGATAATTTGAGAATCCAAGCCATGAAAACTGACCCAATTAGATATTTGGGTATCTACGTCACTAATCAGTATCAGAAATTATTTGAACTAAACTATCTTAGAACTAAACAGAAGATTAAGAACCTTTTCGAGCAATGGTCAATACTTCCCCTAACAATTATAGGGAGAGTCTCTTTGATTAAAATGTCCATTCTTCCTCTATTAATCTTTATGTTCTTAAACGTCCCTATTCGCCTTAATCAAATTTATTTCAATGAGTTGGATACTCTGTTTAGGGAATTTATATGGGCAAAAAAGGTTTCCAGAGTAAAATTAACTACAGTACAGCTGCCCATAAATCAAGGAGGTCTAGCACTTCCGCAGATACAAACATATTATCAGGCTGCCCTATTGAACTTAGTGGTTGACCTAACTTTTTAGAAGTGTATCTATGATAGCTTTTTTATTGATAAAATGATAGTAGAAGGGGGAACACAAATGCCCGCCTTTTTAAAAACTGCTAAATTACCCAAGAGGACTCGCTACAAGTCTCTACGAGAAGTTCAGTGTAGGCTTCAAGCAGTCCTACTCAAGGATAAGTCTTAGAGATGGCGCGGACTCTCTAATTGTTAAAGAGTAATGCAGTCTTAATTATTAAATTATCATTGATCCCCAAATGGATTGGGGCAATGATTTTCTATTTGTATAAGTTTTACACTACTCAAAGCGTACAATTTTTTGGGGTCAATGATGTTAATGTTGCTCTCCTTTTTATGTGACTTTAGCAGCTTTTAAATGGTTGTCATCAGTATTTGCACTTCACCCCGTTGGCTGATATTTTGTATTTTACGACTAAGTTTTGCTGCTAGCACAACTGCACTTTAAACAGTAATAATGTTAATAATACTGTATTCTAACAAGGCAGATTTTGGTTGCTTATGCATCGACACCTTAATTTAGAACCAAATTAGGTCCTTAGAGCTCTAAGATGAGTTGAGTTATATGCGACTCTGTAGTTTTATCTTGCATTTGCACTTTATTCGTCTATAGTTTTATTTGATACTAAGAGTACTGTATTTGTCAAGGTTAACTCAATGGGGCATATTCTCAAAGACTTATCGCCAAGTTATCAGCATTTTAGCACAGCGAAAGTAGCAAAAGAATTATAGCCCCATTTTCAAGTTGGTGCAAACTGCCACATTGCCCACAGGCTGACGGTACCAACACAGCGGACAACCAACATCCCTCCGCAGACAAAGCTGCTGGCTCTGCTGTACCTGTTGGCATTTGGTACCTTCCAACCAACAACTGCCAGAGTCGGAGGAGTCTCACAGCCAGCCCTATTAAACTTCCTCACACATGTCTTGGACACATGTTCACAAAAGCAACGGCAGGCCCCTTTATCCACACCACACACTCCTCCGAATTCGTAGTGTTCCTGCACAACCAACCCCAGCCGTTGCCTGGCGCCTCTGTTCTCCACATCTAAGATTGTGGTTTCTGAAATGCGTGTGTGTCAGGTCATGAAGTCCAGTAGTCAACAGTAGTGGAAAAACAGAACTTTATTACAAAAACATAAAAATTACAACACAAAAACATCAGCCAACGAGTTCCATTCCCAACGGAAACTTCATCAGGGCAACTTGTGGATCCAATTAACTGCATATCATCTGGAAAATCCCCACTACAATTCCATATTCCGAAAGTTCATATTCATAAACTTGTTGGATGTATGGTGACAATGGTCAAGAATCGTCATGGACACAAACGTAATCTGGTACAATGTATTGCACTTGGACAAACAGGAATGCTTATAGGTATGATCAATCCTGTACAAAAAGACAGTAACAGAAGTTTGTGTGGTCGTAGCCTTCGTAGGAAAGAAAAGGAAGGTTGCGACCACACGAACTTCTGTGACGGTCTCATTATGCAGGATTTATCATACCTGTAAGCATCATGGTTCGTATCAGCTTGATACCCCTGCAGCTTCACTTCACCCACACTGCGCAGGAACAGCTGAAGACCAAGCAAGGTAACCATGCCAAAGCTGGCTTCCCGCACATGTTGGGGCAATTGACTGCATACATGTACTACTTGTGCCCCCTCCCGACACTGCACACAATCACCGCACCAGAAACCACACGCATTCCAACAATGTGCAGGCAAAACTGGACGGCCTGTACACTAATGTCGTCGCAAGCTTCCCAGGCTGTGTGCATGATTCCTACATCTTCCTCAAGCACCCCAGACCGGTGCGCCGCCCAGCGATGACTGCCTGACCCTGCGCACCCAGACCTCAATGCTCACCTGCCGCCACCGGCGTGTCCCCAAGAGGGCCCACCACGGGCCGGTGCAATCTCATCAGCCATCACTGGATTCTGCGCAACAGGCCCCCTGCGCATCCTGCTGCACAGCACCGTAGAGTTATGTCTGTGCAGCCTGCTGCCTTCGGCGCACACTGCAGTCCAGCTGGGCTCACAATCCAGATCGAACTTTGATTGCCAGGATGGCATATCGAGGCCTACGCATCTTCGCAGGCTGCACACCTGCTCAGCTCTGGTGCCAATAACTCAGTGCACCTCAAGTCATCGCCAAGTGGCGGGAGGCCTGTGTCAGCCAAAATGCCTTGGCTGCCACCAACTCTGTGCACCTCAAGTCATAGCCACGTGGCGGGAGGCCCGTGTCGGCCAAAGTGCCTCGGCTGCCACCAACTCTGCAGCTCAAGTCATGGGCCCTTTATGATTGAGTATCGTGGCGTGGACGCCATCATGTCACCTCCGGCAGTAGAGACTGTGATGTGGTAGGTCCCGAGACCCTCATGCATAAATAATAACCACACGGACACACCAGATAGACTGTGGAAATGGCCTCGAGCTCGTGCACCCCGCCCTTTTAATTGACAGGGTCACATGTCCTGTGACGCCTGTGGTGGTTGGGTGTGGTGTGGGTGTAAACCAGCCCTAAGGGAGTGGAAGTGGCATGCTGACAATTAGACCTGTGATCAGCAGATTGCTGCAAGGAAAACCTGGGACATGTAGCGTTGTCGTCCTCCCCTGGAAGCGTAAGGGAGTGGGCTGGCCTAGCATATGCCAGTCCAGCATAGGGGTGTGAACAATGACCCCGGGGCTCTGGGCGTGGTTCCGTTTTGGGCTGGACAAGGAAGTAACTAATGCATGTGTCTCTGTGGTAGTGTCGGCGCCACCCGGAGTGCAATCGGTAATGTTGCACCCTGTGACTCAAGTCCCACAACATGAGCAACATGGACGTAAGGGGGAATCACTGCCCCTACATTTATCCATACTTCTACACTTAAATGATCATAGACATCTGTGTGAATTTGAATGTTTAATGCACATTCAGTGGAGTGTTGTCTTAAGGTATTTTTTTCTCTTGTTTTTGGTATAGCCAGTAATATGTACTTATCCAATCACACCGCCAATTCCCAAGCACTTATAAATTCACCATGCACTTTCTTTGCAGTACTTTAATCATTCAGTCTGTACCCATGTACTCATGTAATGGCCCAGGCACTAACACATGCACTGCTACATTCCTCTATAGTACCCATGCAGTCCTCTAACCAACTATACACTACTCATTCGATCCTTCAGTTCCTCAGGTAGTACCCATGCAGTCCAGCAATCACCCTATCACTTCCCATGCACTCCTCCAATCACCCACCCAGTATTAGGTACTTATCCAATCACTCCACCAATTCCCAAGTACTTATAAATTCACCATGCACTCTCTTTGCAGTAGTCTAATCATTCAGTCAGGACCCATGTACTCATGCTACGAAAGATGATCATATAAGTTGTTAATAATTAGGTTTCTTTTATTAGTTTGTACAAAGGTAAAGTTAAATGATGCCACATATTTTAAGATTGCATGATGAAATAAGGTGCTGTAAAATTAGACTTGTTTTTGTAGTCTGAACAAAGGTATAGTTGAATGATGTCATATCATTTTAGATACAAAGGTGAAGATGCAGCACAAAAGTGTGGTTTTAAAAATGCTCATAAAAGGTGTTGTTAATTAGCCTTCTTTCTTAAATCTGTTGAGAGGTATAGTGTAATGATGTTACATATTTGTAGATAGAAAGGTCAAGATGTAGCTCAAAAGTAAACTGCCACATATTATCCTTGCAGGCATGTTGTACTTATCTACTTAACTAGATGATATGTAATGACTCATCTATGTGTTCTGATTGTATTTATACAGTTATATGTATGCTTAGTGAACTATTGAGAGGTGCCTGGCCGAGTAGAGGAGTGCAAAGGTAGTGACTCTGCGATTTTAAAACTACATGAGTAATATTTGACTGATTCCATATTCTGCAATTACGCAGTTAGTATCAAAGCACTCATGAAATCACTCCTCCACTACCCAAACACTTATGAAATCACCCAGGCACCACCCATGCACTCTCCCAATCAGTCAAGCACTACCCATGTAGTTATGCAATAAACCAAGCACTTTTAAATTCACTATGCACTCTCCTTGTAGTACTCTAATCATCCAGTCATGACTCATGTACTCATGCAATGACCCAGGCACTAAGACATGCACTGCTACAATCCCCTGTGCACTATCCTTGCAGTCCTCTAACTACCTACACACTACTCATTCGCTCCTTCAATTCCCTAGGTAGAACCCATGCAGTCCAGCAATCACCCTGTCACTCCCCATGCACTCCTCCAATCACCCAGCCAGTACTATGTACTTATCCAATCACTCCGCTAATACCCAAGCACTTATAAATTCACCATACACTCTCCTTGCAGTAGTCTAATCATTCAGTCAGTACCCATGTACTCATGTAATGACACATGCACTAACACATACCCTGCTGCAATCCCCTGTGCACTACCCATGCAGTCCTCTAACCACCTACACACTACTCATTCGCTCCTTCAATTACCCAGGTAGTATTCATGCAGTAGAGCAGTCACCCTCTCAATCCCCATGCACTTATCCAATCACCCAGCCAGTACCATGTACTTATCTAATCACTCTGCCAATTACCAAGCACTTATAAATTCACCATGCACTCTCCTTGCAGTACTCTAATCACCCAGTCAGTACCCATGTACTCATGCAATGACCCAGGCACTAACACATGCACTGGTACAATCCCCTGAGCACTACCCATGCAGTTCTCTAACTACCTACACACTACTCATTTGCTCCTTCAATTACCCAGTTAGTACCAATGCAGTTCAGCAATCACCCTGTCACTTCCCATGCACTCCTCCAATCACCCATCCAGCACCATATACTTATCCAATCACCCCGCCAATACCCAAGCACGTTTCTTCGAAGTGGGATTGCACTGACTATATATATATATATATATATATATATATTACCTACTGGCGGTCGCCAGTAGGTAGTTATAGTTAGGACCGTGTTTCCATAGGAAATCCGCAACATTCTATTTGGAATAACTTTGGCGCCGGTTGACGAATCCTGGTGAAATTTTCAAAATAGGTGGGGCGCTCCGCTCAGCTCCTACCCTGAAAGTCTCGGGGAGATTCGTCAAGCAGGGGCTGAGAAAAAGGAGGGTCCCAAAACGCGTTTTCCCCATGCATTTTTCCATAGGACCTTTAGTCCGCGCTACAGCCCGAACGGCTGAACAGAATTACTTGAAATTTGGCAGAGAGGTAGTCTTCAGGTCAGGGATGTGCCTTTTGTAGGTCTGGTGTAAATGTGTTCAGTATTTGCTGAGAAAATAGCATTTGAAACAATATATATATCTATAGGCGCACTCCGAGCGCTTACCGTACGCGCATGGTGCCATGCGCGAGCTCAATTTTGATTGGTGGTTAAATGACTGTAAACATTCGAATCGGTCGAAATCAGGAAGTGTCGGCCTCCATTTTGTGTGTCTCACACTGAAAAAAAAAGGAGGAGAATGTGGAAAGGGGGCAACGAAGAGAGTTGCAGACCCCCTACCGTTTGTCAGGGGGTCCAAGAAGGCCATAAAAGAATGAAAAATACATTTAAATGTTTTTTTAAAAAATCGCGGGGTACGCGTACGGTAAGCTTACTGTACGCGTACGGTAGAAAATAACAAAAAAAGAAGAAAAAAACAAATTTTAGTGATAAGATATTAGGGGGCTCTAAAAAGAGCCGTTGTGTTAATTAAGTGTTTTTTGGTACCTACAAGTAAGTACCGATGCAGAGTCTAAAGTTTAAGAGGAAGACTCTGTTCCCTTCATCATTGAAATGTACACCGTCTCCTCTATAAATGTCTTGCATGTTGTAACGCAAGTTGTTGTGGTATATAGAACCCATACCATAGTCTCTGAGGAAAGCAGAAACAGATTTGTTGACGTGCTTCCTTGCTTTGTCAATCTGCGGACAAAATTGGTAGGACCAGTTCCACTTTTGCCTTTGGCATATGTTAGAATATACAAAGGCAGAATGAGGAAAAAGAGACATCAATTGCACAAAGGTGTCCTTAATAAGCATTTCCAGACCTACACCAGTTAAAGTGCCTAGGTCATTTCCACCACAGTGCACAATAATAAGGTTAGGGTGTGGGAGATGTAGAAAGGTTTTCACCAAAGGCATTAATTGATGCCACTTTAACCCTCTCTGACCAATCCATTTAATGTCTACATTTGGCAAACCAAGGTCTCTCACCATACCTCTTTTTTCTGCAAACTTTTCACTCCAGAAGACATAGCTGTGACCTACAATCCACACTGTGAACATCTTTCAAGGAGATCTGGATGCACTTTGAAGGTGTCTTTCAGTAGAATGGCAAAATGAAATGAAAGACAGTTTGAAAATGGAGGCATACATATTTTTTTAAAATAAAAAGAACTTATTGGCTGTTTCACACCATTCTACACTAAAAACTAGGCTGTATGTGTAAATTTAAAGAAGCATGTTTTGTATTGGTTCAGAAAATTGTGTTCCCACAGAAGAATAGTTTGGATTTGCTGTTAGGTTGTAAAGGTGAAGCACTCTTGCTCTTTCGAAATGAAACATTGTGTGGTGAACTTCTGACCTGACTCCTCAGAGCAGTGTTCCATGGGCTGTTGCTATGGTAGCAGGCAGAAGTCAAGTTGGGGGAAGGGTACTTTTGGAAAAGGGTTGAAGTTTTCAACCAATAGAAATGTGTGATTTCATTTGAAAAAAAGTGGGAAGCACTGAGAAACTTATCTTGTAGGTTGATTACATTTTTGGGTTTTAAAAAAAAAAAAAAAAAAAATGTGCGCACGGTAAAAAATAAAAAATAAAAAAAGTCATTTAAATAATTTTAAAAAAAGTTAAGAAGTAAGGTTGGCTCTTAAAAGAACCGTTGTGTTCATAAAGGGAAAGAGGAAAGAAAGAATGGGAATACTAACAAGGACCACAGATGTGCTGGTCTATCTTATTGTTTATGAGGGAAACACAGGTCGCCGCATAAACAATTAGGCCATGACATCTTGTGCACCTCATTACAACCCTACCAAAACGAGGGTTTATATCCAGAGGAGCAGAAGAGGGTGATGCTCCCACCGCAGACGAAGTGCTCGGCTGAGCTGCCGAAGAAGTACTCGGCTGAGCATCTGCAGGTGTACTTGGGTGACTTACTGGAGATGTTTCTCCAGTATGTCTAGCATAAGTCCTAGGATGTTTATCCTTAATGTGTCTAACCATAGAGTGATTTCCAAAGGAATATTTCTTCCTTGGATTCCCTCTAGATAAGACACGCTCACAAAGTGAGCAGGTGACTAAAGGAGCATTTACCTTTTTCTGCTCCTCTGGATAGGTGAAATATTCCCATACAAAAGAAGTCTTTTGTTTCCTCCTTCTCTCTCTGATGATGCTGCTACCAGGCTCACTCTCAGAAGAGGACTGCTGTTCTGCCATCGTATCACAAAGACAACTCAGCTCCTTCTCCTAAGGGATCACAAGCAGAAATGAGGGGAATGGGTGTGGTGTAGGAAGGTTCTAGAACTGAAAGTAGTTTAAACCAATCAAAAGTTTTGTTTCTTGATCACATGACCAACCGTGCGCGTACGTTGCGCTTACGGAGCGCTTACGGTGCACTTACGGTAAAAATACGCATGCGCGTAAAAAATACACTCGCAAGCGCGCATGCGCAGAACAGGCACGCTCGACCACTTCCGCGTAACGTGCGCGTATAACGTATGCGCTTACGCGACGCGTACGCAGTACGGACGTCTACGTAAATTGCGTAACCCTACGCAAACGGAGTAGAAAAATTACGTAGGTTAAGCAAAACGTGCGCTTACGGTAAGCTTACCGTACGCGCACGTAAAAAAAAAAAAGAAAAAAAGATTCAGTATGTTATACTACTATATCTTACCTGTTTGGTTAAAAAAAAAAGGTGAAAAATTATATATTGAAGAATGTAAAATTTTTTACCATAGTGTTGAAAGAGAATATAAATTAAAAAAAAAGATGTAAAAAACATTGCAACAAGAAAAAATATAATAATTTCACACACGTAAAATGTAAGAATTAGCATTTAAAAAACCATACAAATTCAATGAAAAAACCATGAGTTTCACACATGTTATAGTTAGTATTTAGCATTTAAAAAACCATACAAATTTACTGAAAATACCATGGGTTTCAGACACATTATAGTTAGGAATTTTCATTTTAAAAACCTTGCAAATTCACTGAAAAAACCATATTGGTAGGTCCATTGTTTTGAAAATTTTAGTCTCTATTTTCGAATGTGTGTATCAAAGGTTATATTAGGGTGAGAGGAGGTCTGCCACTCTATCACAAGGATGATGTCATCACTGATGTCATCAGTGATGTCATTTGAGATGTCATCAGTGATGTCATGAGTGATGTCAGTGACCATGCCATGAGTGATGTTATATGTGACGTCATCAGCAGTGGATTGCGGGTGCGCGAGTTATAGTTAGCTTAACTAACTATAACGGGGGAATTTCATTGGTTTTTTACGAGTGAAATGTCCAGCTAACTATAACGTCTGTGAAACCTATGGTTTTTTCAATGAATTTGCAAGGTTTTTAAAATGAAAATTCCTAACTATAACGTGTCTGAAACCCATGGTTTTTTCAGTGAATATATATATATATATCAGTGAAAAAACCATAGGTTTCACACACGTTATAGTTAGCTGGACATTTTACTCGTAAAAAACCATTGAAATTCCCCCGTTATAGTTAGTGCAGGCAACTATAACTCATGCGACTGCAATCCTCTGCTGATGCTAATACTGTATTTAGACACTTATTTGCCCATGTCTTCTTCCATTAAATTTTAGCTATACATATATTACAAATATTTTTTTTTCATAAAGACACATATGTCATCAGCAGAGGATTGCGGTCGCGTGAGTTATAGTTGCCTGCACTAACTATAACGGGGGAATTTCAATGTTTTTTTACGAGTAAAATGTCCAGCTAACTATAACGTGTGTGAAACCTATGGTTTTTTCACTGAATTTGCAAGGTTTTTTAAATGCTAATTCCTAACTATAACGTGTGTGAAACCTATGGTTTTTTCAGTGAATTTGTACGGTTTTTTAAATGCTAAGTTACTTTACGCCGTTCGTGGCATGCGTGCCCACTTAACGCAGTTGATTTAAAGGCTATTTTCTCAGGAACTACTGAACAGATTTACACCAGACCTACAAAAGGCACTTCCTTGACCTGTAGACTACCTCTCTGCCAAATTTCAAGTAACTCTGTTCAGCCGTTCGGGCTGTAGCTGTGTCTAAAGGTCCTATGGAAAAATGCATGGGAAAAACGCGTTTTGGGACCCCCCTTTTTTCTCAGCCCCCACTTGACGAATCCCCCCGAGACTTTCAGGGTAGGAGCGGAGCGTAGCGCCCCATTAGTTTTGAAAATTTCGCGAGGATTCGTCGACCGGCGCCAAAGTTATTCCAAATAGAATGTTGCGGTTTTCCTATGGAAACAGGGTCCTAACTATAACTACCTACTGGCGACCGCCAGTAGGTAATAGATATAGATATAGATATATATATATATATATATCTCGAAACAAAGATTACTTCAGCCAGAAGAAACCAGAGGGACACAGCGGGGAGGTCAGGAAGCTTTATTTGTAGCAGCAGAGATGGCATGATGCGTTTTGGCAATAGTGCCTTAATCATATGCCTAATCACCTCGGTAGTCGGCACCAGTCACTTTTCAAGTAATCCATCTCACTCCCATTGGTGGGAGTCCAGCTATGTTGAAAATTACGTAGGAGCCTCAACGTAGCCTCACTCTTCAGACTACGGTTCCCAGAAGGCACCATCTCGGCCTACAAGGTAAGCTTCCATCGACATCTTAAAACCCACAGTGAGTGCCGGGGATTCTCTGACAAAGTGTGAATGGGTGCAGATTATAATAATGTCCTGATGTTAGCTGCCGCACAAATACTTCTCCTTGGTCCCCAGATGCCTAAACCCCATGTTTCCCAAATCCTGCAGTGTCGGAGACTCTGATACAGTGATCCGGCAAGTCTCTCCGTACAATCACAAACTGTGGTCACACAGCAGCGTTTCTCTGCCCTTGGATGCGGTGGGCCAGTGCAAATCCAATCCCTTGGCACAAACAAAAGAGAAAACTCTTGCCCTTGATGCTCCGGCCGCTTGTTAGACGGGTCCCCCTTTGCGCGCCAGGGGCTTAGTACGCCAATTATCGAAACAAAGATTACTTCAGCCAGAAGAAACCAGAGGGACACAGCGGGGAAGTCAAGAAGCTTTAGTTGTAGCAGCAGAGACAGCATAACGTGTTTTGGCAATAGTGCCTTAATCATATGCCTAATCACCTCGGTAGTCGACACCAGTCACTTTTCAAGTATTCCATCTGACTCCCATTGGTGGGAGTCCAGCTATGTCGAAAATTACGTAGAAGCCTCATCGTAGCCTCACTCTCCAGACTACGGTTCCCAGAAGGCATATATATATATAGAGAGAGACTTTCAGTCGACCGCCAGTAGATAATATATATATATATATATATACACATATATAACACCTTTGACTCTCTGCACTTCCGTCCGGTGAACAGAGACACAAACCCAACGATATGAGGTAGATGTTGATTTATTGAAGACCTCGAAACTGATGCGTTTCGGGCACCTTGTGCCCTTGCCACAAGTCCATATATATTAGGGGTTGCTTTTAGTCATTACAGGTTGGCTTGGTTAGTATGTTACCAATTCCAAGCTGTAATACTGTGCCTGGAGTGGTAAAAGGCTTTAGTAATTTTACAGCTCGGCATGGATAGCACTGTGCTAATTCTATGCTTAAAGACTTTGCTGTAGAAATAGTAAAATACTTTGTACCTTTCTATCTCGGCATGGATAGCACTGTGCTAATCCTATGCTTAAAAACTTTGATAGAAAAGCAGACATTTGAGGTGAGCAGATCTAGAGTGTGGCTGGTGATGAGAGTTCTCCATACAGGAGCTGCTTTCCACCTAAACCTGAGAACTACTCTGAGTTCTCTGCTTCTTTTTTGCACATATATATATATATATATATATATATATACATATATATATATATATATATATATATATATATATATATATATATATATATATATTACCTACTGGCGGTCGCCAGTAGGTAGTTATAGTTAGGACCACGTTTCCATAGGAAATCCGCAACATTCTATTTTGAATAACTTTGGCGCCCGTTGACGAATCCTCGCGAATTTTTCAAAATAGGTGGGGCGCTACGCTCCGCTCCTACCCTGAAAGTCTCGGGGGGATCCGTCAAGCGGGGGCTGAGATAAAAGGGGGGTCCCAAAACGCGTTTTTCCCATGCATTTTTCCATAGGACCTTTAGACACAGCTACAGCCCGAACGGCTGAACAGAATTACTTGAAATTTGGCAGAGAGGTAGTCCTCAGGTCAAGGAAGTGCCTTTTGTATGTTTGGTGTAAATCTGTTCAGTAGATTCTGAGAAAATAGCCTTTAAATCAATATATATATCTGAGCCAGCTTACGGTACGCTTACGGTGCGCTTACCGTACGCGTACGGTGGCGTGCGCGAGCGCGATTCTGATTGGCCCTTAGATCTTAGTAAACATTCGAATCGGTCGAAACCAGGAAGCGGCGGCCGCCATTTTCTCTCTCGCACTCTGACAGGGGGTTGAAAAACAAAGTGCAAATCATGTAAAGGGGCTGTTTACACAGCTCCCAAGCACCTAGCCATGTCGAGGGAGTCCCCAACGATCCCCCAAGTGAAAAAAGGCAATTTTATTTTTTTCGAAAATTTCGCCGATTACGCTTACCGTACGCGTACGGTAAGAAATAATTAAAAAAAATAAAAAATATCCACATTCTCCCCACCCCGTGTGCAAAAGGTGCCCGAAGTGCAGCTTTTGTGCATGGCTCATATATCGGATAAACAAAACATATATTTTACCTGTCACAACGATGCTCATCATATGACCTCCATGTGCGCACGGTGCGCGAAGCGCATTGTGCGTTCATGGCCCATCTAGCGTAACATGGGCACGCGGTGCGCACGGAACGAACTGCGTTAAGTGGGCGCGCACGCCACAAATGGCGTAAAGTAACTTAGCATTTAAAAAAACGTACAAATTCACTGAAAAAACCATAGGTTTCACACACGTTATAGTTAGGAATTAGCATTTAAAAAACCTTGCAAATTCACTGAAAAAACCATAGGTTTCACACATGTTATAGTTAGCTGGACATTTTACTGATAAAAAACCAATGAAATTCCCCCGTTATAGTTACTGTAGGCAACTATAACTCACGCGACCGTAATCCTCTGCTGATGACATATGTGTCTTTATGAAAAAAAAATATTTGTAATATATGTATAGCTAAAATTTAATGGAAGAAGACATGGGCAAATAAGTGTCTAAATACAGTATTAGCATCAGCAGAGGATTACGGTCGCGTGAGTTATAGTTGCCTACAGTAACTATAACGGGGAATTTCATTGGTTTTTTATCAGTAAAATGTCCAGCTAACTATAACATGTGTGAAACCTATGGTTTTTTTCAGTGAATATATATATATATATATATATATATATATATATATATATATATATATATATATTCACTGAAAAAACCATAGGTTTCAGGCCTGATGTAGTTAGGAATTAGCATTTAAAAAACCTTAGAAATTGAATAAAAAAACAATAGTGGATTGCGGGCGCGCGAGATGTAGTTAGTACAACTAACTATATCGGAAGAATTTCAATGGTTTTGTTCGAGTGAAATGTCCAGCTAACTATAACACCCCTAAAACCTATGGTTTTTTCAGTGAATTTCAAAGGTTTTGTAAATGACAATTTTTAATGTATTAATTGTTATACTGATTTTTTATACTGATTTACTACATTGTTTAAACTGTTTATTTTTAGATATTTTATTTTTTTAATTACATTATACATTACAATACAAAATATACTTTCTCAAAATGAGTTACTTTAGTTTAAATACTTTGCAAATAGGCAATAGACTTTTAAGTACAGTAGTTACAGTTGTTGCCATGGGCAACACAATTTCAAACACAAAGCAACACAAAGCAACATTGAGCTCAATCTGAATTTCTAGTCAAATGCAATTAGTTACTTTATGGATTACTTTTCTAACCACAGTACTGGATGCTAGATTCAGTCCTTGGACATCTCCTGTAAACAGTTGAGTAAAAGCGTTTTGGTTACAGTACTGATTTTTAAGGATTATTATTGTATTTTAAAAGTTGACACAGAAAATGTTTCACATAGAATCACCAATGTTATCCTAGAGCAGAAAATTCAATTAGCAGGTAAGTAGTGTTATTGTTACTTTTTCTTACTCAGTGGTGGATCCTGGATCCAGCACAGGTGAATCTCCTGAAAGAATGTGTTTAAGTCATACAGATGATTTTTTAGGAATATTTTAGGTTTGTGAAAATAGACACTTAGAAACTTTTCTACTTAAAAGCACACAATGGATTCCTATGGAAGGAAATACAAGTTACTGTTAAGTACGCTTAAAATTACCTTTCAAGGTCAGTGCTGGTCTAAAAGATGCAGCACTGGGTTCTCTCCTGATAACAGGTGAGTAAATTGGAATTCGTAGTTCGGCTGATTTTAGAGGAATATTTGTACAATGGTAAAGGAAGGGGGCGGGGGCTGAGGTGACCTGTGCAAACACACCCTGTGGCGCGTTTTAAATTGGGGAATTAATTCCTCTTCAATCCTGCGGTCCCCTGGGGGCCAACTAGCCCACCAGGTACCTCCAGTATGCGTCAGGGAGCTGCGTTGCGGAGAGGTGTTCAGAGGCCACGACCCTTTTTACAACACTCTGCAACGCAGCTCCGTGGTGCTTCCTGGAAGTACCTGGTGGGCTAGTTGGCCCCTAGGGGACGTCTGGATTGAAGAGGAATTAATTCCCCAACTTAAAACGCGCCACAGGGCGTGTTTGCACACATATCACCTCAGGCCCCGCCCCCTATCTTCACCACTGTGCAAACACGCCCGTGGCATGTTTTAAGTTGGGGGATTAAGTCTCCTTGAATCCTGAGGTCCCCTGGTGGCCAACTTGCCCACCAGGTACCTCCAGTATGCGTCAGGGAGCTGCGTTGCAGAGAGGTGTTCAGAGGCCATGCCCCTTTTTACAAAACTCTGCAACGCAGCTCCGTGGTGCTTCCTGGAAGTACCTGGTGGGCTAGTTGGCCCCTAGGGGACCTCTGGATTGAAGAGGAATTAATTCCCCAACTTAAAACGCGCCACAGGGTGTGTTTGCACAGTATCACCTCAGGCCCCATCCCCTACCTTCACCACTGTGCAAACGCGCCCCGTGGCACGTTTTAAGTTGGGGCATTAAGTCCCCTTGAATCCTGAGGTCCCCTAGCGGCCAATTAGGCCACCAGGTACCTCCAGTAAGCGCCGTGGAGCTGCGTTGCAGAGAGGTGTAAAAAGGGGCATGGCCTCATTACACCTCTCTGGCACATACTGGAGGTTCCTGGTGGGCTAGTAGGCCCCCAGGGACCCCCAGTATTTAAGGGGAATTAGTTCCCCCTCTGCAAATGCGCCCCCTGGCAGAGTGGTGTAAGGAGGGGGCGTGGTCTCCGGCCTGATCCCATTTTTTTATTCCTTTTTTTTTTTTTTAGAAGGGCGGCTGTGTAGCCCCCCTCCTTTTTCTATTTTTTTGGCCCTGGGGACCCCATCCCCCAGGACCTGACCCCAATTTTTATATATAGAAAAAAAAACGGGAAGGGGGCCGCGCGGCCCCCTCCCGAGACCATAATTTGCCCCGGGGACCCCATCCCCCGGGGCATGGGCCTTTTTAAAAAAAACATTTTATGGAGGGGATGCGTAGCCCCCCTCCTCTGGCCACTTTAACGCCATGGGAACCCCATCCCCCGGGGCCGGCCATTTTTTAAATTTATTATTATTTTTTTGATTTAATGGGGGAAGGGGTGCCGCGTGGTCCCCAATCCCTCCACGGTCCCAGCCGGCTCCCCGCCTCCTGTGGGAGCCGGCATTGATTTTCCACATGGGGAGCAGCTGACATGCTGCTCCCCATGTGAAAAAGCAATCTGCTTTGCTTCATTGAAGCTAGAGCAGGTTTCCCTCGCGAGAAATGCGCATGCGCAGGCATCCACGCATGCGCATTTGTGTGAAGAAGTTACCAGCAAGCAAGAAGAGGGAGCCCCGGGACGCCGCACTGCAGGTAAGGTCATTTTATTTACTTTTTACATTCTTTAAGGTATTTTAAAATGAGGGCGGGCTGGGGCGGGCGGCGCGTAGTGGGGCTAGGCGGAGTGCGCAAGTGTGCGTAGATTTTGCCACACTACGTGCTGCTCCACGTAGCCCCACTACGCCCACTATGCCCAGGGTTACAAATAAGTCTCCCAAAATGGCCACCAGAGACAAAAGAGCCCAAATGTAGCATAAATATCACCCAGATCTAGCCCAAGTATAGCCCAATGACAGAATGTCCCAGAGTGTTCTAACGAACAACTAGAGTACTAACAGTCTTACTTATAACAAAAGTATGGCACACCTGAAGCCATCTTGATTGGAATAAAGTGGTAACACTTAAATCATTTAATTTACAAAGGAACAAAATGAGGGGGTTCATTTTGCCATAGAAATTATGATTAGTGCTGCAGAAAGAAATATTAGGGCACATTTTGACTTCTCAAATCCTCTTCTATTTCATAAAAAAATTCTGACATGCAGACTGAAACATGCACTTTGAATACCAGCAGTAGCCTTCCCTGGTGAGCAGTAGCTTTACTACAGTGCTCTAATGAGCAACTAGAGTGCTAACATTCAGAATTTATGGCAAATGTGTGACACATCTGAATGCCTTCTTGACGGAACCAAAGTAAAAAACTGAAAGTATTTCCTACTGAGGAAACTGCAGTAAATGAGGAAATTAGAAAACTTCATAACAAATAAATCTCCCAAGATGGCCACCAGAGACAAAAGAGCCCAAATGTAACCCAAATATCACCCAGATGTAGCCCAAGTATAGCCCAATTACAGAATGTCCCAGAGTGTTCTTAAGAACAACTAGAGCGCTCACTGTCTTACTTATGACAAAAGAATGGCACACCTGAAGCCATCTTGATTGGAATAAACTGGTAACACTTAAAACATTTAATGCCACTCATCCATAGAGTTACTCACACACATAGTCACTCATGCTAATAAAGAATCAAACATCCATTTACTTACATATACAGTTATACACACACCCCACACTTACTTCTACAGAAACTTACACATACTTAGTCTTTTAAACAATCACTTATAGAAACACATACTTATTCATACAGGAACTCTTCCAATCTCTCACGCTCACATATACTCACTTATATACACCAATAGTCACATATAATAGTTTAAAACATATGTAGTTACTCATAAAGACACTATTGAGACAGTCATTCACTCACTAACACACCCATGCACACACTCATCCACCCATATAGTCCTGCACACATGCTGTCTTCAACACATACAAACAGTGAGTCACTCATTCATACACCTATGCACTACGTAATACCCCCCACCGAACCATACAAACACTCAGACACTCATACTGATACTCAAAAAACCAACTAATCACCTATATAGACACTCATGTAGCTACTCACCAACCCATGCAGCCACTTATACACAAAGTAAGAGACTGATACAGATATTTACATATTTAAACATTACTCACTAAGCCATGTATTCACTAAGATACACTTAATCAGTCAGTTATACAATCAATTTTTCAAAAACAAATCATCCATTTAGAAACTTATATACCCATTTATTCTTCCATCGACCTTGAGATATACATATATAAAACATATGTAATTTTCAGAAAAACACACATTCACTGGATGATGTCATCAGTGATGTCATCAGTGATGTCATTTGAGATGTCATCAGTGATGTCATCAGTGATGTCACTGACCATGTCATGAGTGATGTAATATGTGACGTCATCAGCAGTGCATTGCGGGCGCGCGAGTTATAGTTAGCTGAACTAACTATAACGGGGGAATTTCAATGGTTTTGTACGAGTGAAAAGTCCAGCTAACTATAACGCCCCTGAAACCTATGGTTTCTTCAGTGAATTTCTAAGGTTTTTTAAATGCTAATTCCTAACTATAACATGCCTGAAACCTATGGTTTTTTCAGTGTATATATATATATATATATATATATATATATATATATATATATATATACATACACACATACATATATTTCTTCAGTGTAGTGAAAAACACCTGGCGCGTTTCGGAGCAGCCGCTCCTTGCTCACGGGTCAGAGTGAGTTTGTTCTCTCCAATACCTTATAGTGCACAATATTAAACACAAAGCTAGGACTACTGAGCCATGGGGAACAACCTTTACAACGCAACTTTTACAACGCACTACACTTACAACGCATTTTTTACAACGCACAATCCATTACAACGCATGACATTACAACGCAGGACACTACAACGCATTTTTAAAAACTACCTTTACAACGCATTCCATTACAACGCATACTACCATTACAACGCATACCATTACAATGCATAATATAGTAATTTTTACCCCTATACTATCCAACACTTACCCTACTGTTGCACCCCCTGGAGTTAGAATAGTAATTTTTACCCCTACACTATCCAACACTTACCCTACTGTTGCACCCCCTGGAGTTAGAATAGTAATTTTTACCCCTATACTATCCAACACTTACCCTACTGTTGCACCCCCTGGAGTTAGAATAGTAATTTTTACCCCTATACTATCCAACACTTACCCTACTGTTGCACCCCCTGGAGTTAGAATAGTAATTTTTACCCCTATACTATCCAACACTTACCCTACTGTTGCACCCCCTGGAGTTAGAATAGTAATTTTTACCCCTACACTATCCAACACTTACCCTACTGGGGCACCCCCTGGAGTTAGAATAGTAATTTTTACCCCTACACTATCCAACACTTACCCTACTGTTGCACCCCCTGGAGTTAGAATAGTAATTTTTACCCCTATACTATCCAACACTTACCCTACTGTTGCACCCCCTGGAGTTAGAATAGTAATTTTTACCCCTATACTATCCAACACTTACCCTACTGTTGCACCCCCTGGAGTTAGAATAGTAATTTTTACCCATATACTATCCAACACTTACCCTACTGTTGCACCCCCTGGAGTTAGAATAGTAATTTTTACCCCTATACTATCCAACACTTACCCTACTGTTGCACCCCCTGGAGTTAGAATAGTAATTTTTACCCCTACACTATCCAACACTTACCCTACTGTTGCACCCCCTGGAGTTAGAATAGTAATTTTTACCCCTACACTATCCAACACTTACCCTACTGTTGCACCCCCTGGAGTTAGAATAGTAATTTTTACCCCTACACTATCCAACACTTACCCTACTGTTGCACCCCCTGGAGTTAGAATAGTAATTTTTACCCCTATACTATCCAACACTTACCCTACTGTTGCACCCCCTGGAGTTAGAATAGTAATGTTTACCCCTATACTATCCAACACTTACCCTACTGTTGCACCCCCTGGAGTTAGAATAGTAATTTTTACCCCTATACTATCTAATACTTACCTTAAATGCAATTTTATATTATGCGTTGTAATGGTATGCGTTGTAAAGGTAGTATGCGTTGTAATGGAAATGCGTTGTAAAGGTAGTTTTTAAAAATGCGTTGTAGTGTCCTGCGTTGTAATGTCATGCGTTGTAATGGATTGTGCGTTGTAAAAAATGCGTTGTAAGTGCATGCGTTGTAAAAGTGTGCGTTGTAACGTCATACATCCCTGAGCCATCATTGCCCATAGAGCAAAAACGGCATCCATTTTACAATGGTTGTTTTTAAACTTTAAGTCAATCATTATAGCTAAAAGCTTGAACATAATATTTTTGACAATTCTAAATCTGATATTCAATTTTTATACAGATTGTTTAAATAACCGTAAATTGACATTATTTACAAAATTTACATAAACCTCATATGATTTGTTATGTAACACATTTTTACATGAACCACATATCTGCTTGTTCCAATTTTCAGGGACAATTCATTTAGTCCTGTTAACATGATTAGTTGAAAACAGTTCAGCCCCAGTGGGCAAATCGTTGCGTGATGTTAAACAATTTTTAACATCACACAACCAATTGCCCCTTCTCGCTACATGGAAAAATAAACATCACTCGTACTTAAGGAATTGGGCTTGGCATTGGTTTTTTGATTTATAAACCAAAGAAATAGCTAAAGGAGGTTTGCGACCTCGCTGTGAGCCCGCCACCTACAAGTGGCAGGAAATCTACGAAAACTCTGATATATATATAGGTCAACTTGTGGAGACCAGCATGGGTTTCTTGTAAATTTTATATCCTTAATAGTCAAACTCGGCTACTGCTTCTAGATGATCACTTTCTTCCAATAAATTCAAACAAATCAAAAAGTTTGATCTACTGTGTTCACATTGGATATAAATCCTGCCTTCCAGTCCGATAAGACATTCTCTTCACAGATTCATTCTTGAAAATGTTCTAACACCTGCTTACAAAAATGTTTGATGGCAGTCGAATAAGGCTGATAGGCCTATGGTTGGCTGGTATTGCCTGATCACACTTCTTGAATATAGTAACAATTTCAGCTAACCTCCAGGAGTGGGGAATGGTCATACCAGCTAGAATACTATTAGAGTGAAGGTTTATATATGGCTCCCAAATTACTGGATTTTCTTGTTACAGATCGAGTGGTATTCTGTCAGGGCTGGGGGCATGGCCTGGGACACAGGAGTTGATTGCCCTTACTGTTTCTTTTAATGAAAAGTTCAGACACTTTGAGGTAGAAATAGCTCCACTGCCTGTTAGCACACCATTTACCTTCACAGTACTGCATAATCAGAATACAGCTGGCGGCTAAAATGCACTACCCACTCATTAGGTTGAATACAGAAGACCAGATTGGTTTGCAGCCATTTGTGGTCACAGCAGCTGATCTCCAAAGTGCCTTTGTATTCTTGTTAACCAGGGCTTCATGTAAAATCATCCATAGTGAGCTCTCCCACTCCCCGTCATGTGTACATGCCAGCTTCTCATTTCTAAGCTCAAGGGGGAGTTTGGATAAATGTGCATAGTTTGCATTGACACTTCCCTTTACAATATCTAGAGCATCCCACCTGTTATATCTTGAATTATTAATGGTCGAGAACTTGCCTACGTAAACTGGAATTGATTTGATGCGTAATGCCATACTAAAGGCATTATGGTCACTATCTGCTCGGTCTATCACTTCCATATCCAAGATGGCAAGCCAAAGCTTAACATCAGCCAAAGAATAAACAGTTTTGCTGCAATGGCCTGGCCTACTGAATGTAGTTTTGCCTTGTCGATCTGATAGGCATCTTCCATTTGTGGCTCTAAGATCAAAGTTTAATGTTAGTGACATCAACTGACCAGATTTAGGTGTCCATCTCACCATGGGAGATCTGTCTGCGGTATGCCTCACTGATTGTCCAGCTCACAAGTTTGATCAAGAGAAGTAGCAACCATCGGTTCAAAGGTAGAGTTAAAATCTCCTGCCACCAAAATGAGATCCGCCCATGCATTTTTCAAAAGCAATTGCTCTAGTTGGTTTCAGGCCACCACTCTATTGTTTACATTATGGGGCTGATTACGATGTCTGGCAGAGTTTCCTCCGCCCGACATTGTCTCTGTCATGGGACTGACCAACACCCGGTCGGCGGTCCCGAATGACTAATTAGGATGTGACTAAACACTGTTCAGTCGCATTCCTATAGTTTACTGTGAGAGCATGTATTCTGGCATAAACCGGTCGGAATTCATGCTCCCATTGGAAAATTGGAGGTGCAGTTAATTCATGCAGCCTGTGGCAGGGATCAGCAGGGGGTGCCTATGACCCCCTTGGCCTCCAACTGGAGGTTGTGCACCCCAAGGGGGCCCTGCTGGGTGGCCCCAAGAGTTGAGTTCCAACAGCTTTTCTGTGTCGGAAAGGCTGCTGAAACCCGCAATCATAATCCCAAGGGCCGAAAGAGCTGCCCTTGGGATTACTGGCCGCATTTTGACTGGCAGACGAGCTCTCTGAGCCCATCGGAAGCCATTCAGAATGAGGATTCAGTTTCTTTTCTGACCGCCTCCAATGTAATGGGGCGGTTGGAAAGGAATTCTACCGGTATATTACGATGAGGCCAGAAAGGCTCCCGACCAATGGTCAGAGCCTTTTCCTACTGCATTGTAATTGGCCCCTATATATATATTTGGGGAGAACACCAACCAAGTGCTAGGATGTCTGGGGAGCCACCGGATATTATGTTAATTCTTCACTGGAGTGCTGTTTTGACCCAGATACTCAGTCCTCCTGAGGGCCTACCCTTTGTAGTCTTAACTGCATCCACACAAAACGTTGTATGCCCACGCCTATGAAAGGAAGTTAAACACCATGTGTCAGAACAAGACCACCACCGTGTTACTAAATATCTGTGTGGTTCTTTTAGAATCCACAGGAGCTAAGATGGCCCTCCTGTCTCCCTAAAAGGAATTTCTGTGTGGTCTCTCTATGCACCAACCAGAATAAACGATTCCTCAAGAGGAGCCAGAAGGAAGCAGAAATGTGGGGAGACCACAGCACAAGCAGGCGATATAAATCCTGCCGTATTTCCCCACATGAAATGGCTCTAATATCACTATGGATCCGACCTGAGGTGTAGCTGTGCATGAGATTCTCTAATACAGGGAGAAAGTAAAAACAAAAAAAGAGGGATGAGAAACCGGTTTTGTAGTGCTTTAAAACATAGTGCATTTAAACTACATCAATGTTTTACATATCTTTGCGTCTCAATAAATTACGTAGTTTACTCACCAGAATTTCTATCGCTATTGAAAATAAAGGAGAAACTCCCACATGAAAAGAAAGCAGCTCCCTTGTTATGTCACAATGAAATCAAGTAGTCTTGGCAGACCAAAATGGTATAGTCATGGATATCTCCTGGCTCCAGAACCAAACCACAAGAGAGCTCTGTTAAATCCCAGTCATTTAAATTAGTGTCAAACTAAATATGCTTAGCTAACTCTCACCGCATTTATGGGCAAAGACCAGCACTGCTGTAATGGAAATGCACACTCAAAATCCTCGCCAGCTGAGGAGTTGAAGTTAGAATCTTCAGCGCAGCTCCACACTCGAGAAATTATAATTAGCAGCAGGAAGACAGCTTTCTTCCAGTGCTTAATGAGTGTAGAAGAGCAAGTCCCCTGGGTGCTGGGCGAACAAACACACTCATAAATCCAAGGAGAATATGTTCTTACTGAGGGGCAATGACCTTTCTCCTTCATCAGAAAAAGGGAAAAAGAAATGTTTCCAGGAAAGGTCTCTTTCCTATTTAAATGTGGGAGGCAAGGTCTGGTCTGACTCCCAACAGGAAATGGGAGCGCAGACGAACGCAGATGAAACTGAGGTTCGTTGCTTGTAGAAACAGGAAGGGTGTGGTCCTCCAAACCCTCAAGGAACACAAAATCAAGCAGCGCTGTAAAGTCACGGCTGCTTTTATACCTGACGCTGGCTCCTCCTATGCACATCTGCAGCCTGTTAACTCAAGTTTAGGCAGCACTGGAGCACCAGAAACGAGTGTTTTGGATCATTTAAAGGGACACAAATTAATTGCAATCCTATTAATGCCTGTTGCTATGTCTAGGTGTGGATTATTGTGGGGACCAATATTGTGCAGAAAAGCCTGGGGTATGACACCATGGGGATGATTACGATGTCGGGCAGACGTACCAATGTGGGAACAGGACAGACTGTATCAGGTCGGCAGTCCAAACCGCCTAATCACGATGCGACCAAACACTGATTGCTCGCATACTCCCATTCCTCTATTGGAGCTTGTGTTACAGCCATAAACCAGCTGTAACACAAGCTCCCATAGAGGAATGGGAGTCTGTTCATCACTGCACTGTGTGGCAGGCACTTCAGGGAAAGCCCCACATGGAAAGCCTCCCAGAGATTTAGTATCGTAATCCCAAGGGTGGAAAGGCCACCCTTTGGGATTATGAGTCAGCCTCCGACTGGCCGAATGGCTCCTTGAGCCCTTCGGAAGCCAGCCCTAATGACCGGCCAGTTTAATTTCCGACCACCAGCATTGTAATGCAGCAGTGGGAAATTAAACCGAGATGCAGCCCGGAAAGGCTCTGACCGATGGTCGTAGCCTTCCGGGGCTGCATCATAATAAGGCCCCATGTTTCCTGGAATAAGCATATGTCAAATGTTTCGATAAATTGGCCCCACTCAACATCAGATAATAGTTTAACTATTCCTGCTACATTTCATGAAGTAATTCTTATCAGTGCTTCCAGCTCCGGGCAATTTTCATCAGGGACTTGGGGAGTAAAATTAATATTGATATTCCTATCATTACTAACATCAGGAGGATTAGCTACCTGCACAGTTCCTGCGCTAATGGGCAGTTACTATGGGCCCCTGGATGGTCCCCCCTATCTTGGGAATGTTTTCTTGCTGGGGCATGCCTTGCTGGAACTTTTTTTGATGTTCCAATTGCGGTTCCTATTTTATAGGCACTGCCATGGGAATACCAAAGGAATCACCCATCAATTACAAAAAAAGTAATTATTTGGTGTGCGGTTCTCATGTCGGTTTGGCGGTGTGGGGGTGGGTCGGCCCGCCACCTCACCATCAAACTTTTAATCGGCCCCTAAGGGTTGAATAATCTACAAACAGCTAATTTGCCTTTGAAATAAAAAAAACATATAGCACTAGCCTTTGTGGTGTACCACTACAATTTACTAATAGAAAGCTTTTTCTACCAACAAAAGAAAGACAAACTTAGCCACCTTATGAACTATTCCAAAGACACTTGGGTTGGCAAACTATTTTACTCCAGACACAGACACCAACCAAAATTTCAAATGCCATGGTAAAATGTCCATGACAGCACCTTGGCATAGGAAGGATGGCACAATGCCTTTCAATCCACATTAGGCAGAACCCAACCTTCACTGTCCAAATTTATAGAAGCATTACAAAAACAGAAACGCTACCAACATCTAAAAATGGAGCAATCTGTTACCCATATTGTCCCTAATCTTAGCAAACAAACCAAAAGAATGTACGATATGCTACAATTTAAAGTAAAACTTTACACAAATAACAAAAGAGTAGATTTCTTAGAAATGATAACCAAAAGTAGAATATAAAAGAAGTAGTAATCTCTCAAAGTCCTCAAATACTGTCAATGTCTTACCAACATACAAAAACCTTGTATTTTTTTTAATAATAAATATATTATTTATTTACTTCAGACAAAAAGATAATTAAAATTCCAATTTTAATAAAGAGTTATAGAATTAAACTAGGTATACATTATTTAAAATAAAATGTTATTGTCACCAACAAAGAAAGTACAAAATCAACTCAATCCATCACATAAATTAATTGAACCATATGAACCAAACAACTGCACGTAACAATCACATAATAGTTTCACAAACATTATAAAATTACATTTCCTACCCAAGAGAAAATTAAATAAAGAAAACGTACTGTCTGTAGCTGCAGATCTTTCTCTTTATTCACATAAAAAAAGTAGCAATCCACCAAAAACTGAAAAATATTGCCCAAACAGCCCAAACAAATACAAAAAGGAAATGAATCCAATACAAATGCCTTGAAGCAATCCAAAGTATGTAGAAACCTTAAAAAACAGACACATCATTTTTTTATAATAAACGCTCCAGGAAAACTGAAAAAAAAGGAAATCAAATTGAAAATCAATGGTTTATGATAAACCCAAAAAAATGATTTCCTTAAAAAAGGAAAAATTCAATTGCCAATAGGACAGAAAAAACCCACCCGTAAAAAACATTGTGCTCCCAAAAATACATATTCATAGTTAATCATCAAAATATAAGAAACATAACTTAATTTAACAGAACATAGCAACACATTACTAAAAGAGTGCACAAAAACGCAAAACTACAAACTAGAAAAAACAGTAATACTAATTCATCTAAATATAGACAAAATCCACACTCAACACTATAACTACTTTCTAGACCTTCCCCCTAAACCCCCACCCTCACAGCCTCTAAAACATCCTTAAAAAAAGGATATGCCTGTTCCAACGAACAGCAGCGCTTACCTCAAACTGGTTCCGGGAAAATAGACTGAAAACAACACAATTAGATTACTACATAGTAGGGGTGAATGAATTATACTGTTGTACCTGCGGCATTGGCAGAAATTTTGGCCACTCCATGTTACTCTTCATCATGGAGTTCTGGCCAAATTTCACCAATTGCCTTGTGGCGGATTTTCTCTTCTCCAAGGTTCCAGGATATGTGAGTGAAATTTGGCGTCTCCTAGTGCGATTTGCTAATGTGGGCAATCACAGACATTCACGATCGGTTGTGGTCCGATGGCTGCCGTTCAAGTACATTTGCTGTAACTCGGGTGGAATTTCCACTGAAGTGGCAGCTAAATCAACTCGAACGGCGGCATGCTCTTTATTAACACATGGTGTCGCTCTTGCAGATTTTCAGCAGTATTCATGCTACCAGCACTAAATTGCAGCGCAGAAACTTGATTTATATTGCATAAACTTATGAAGGATTTACTAAAAAGCAATGTAAGGGCAATTGAATTTTACAAGACGTATTCTAAGATCGCAGTCAAGCTATTACCGCTATTATGAATTGTTTTGAATCACGCAACTTTATTTAAATCTGTCAATACATTAGATCCACAAATAGGGTGTACTATTATCTAAAGAAAAATGTATTATGATTAGTACAATCTTCACCATTGTTATTTTTTATTTTCTGCCATTAACACTCGTCATGGACGCCATTAAATGCCGCTTATGTGAACATGGAAATGGAAAACATCCTATGCTCCATACTATATGCTTGTAATCCCAGAACATGAATTAATGTGCGTATGTGAGCCTTAAAATAATTATACAACTAAGTAAATAAATGATGGCAGGCCGATACGGCATACTGCATAAATTCATTGCATTAATGCTCCTCCAGTGGAATATCGGCGCTCACAGGAGCCGTCCATAAACAAAGAAGAAAGACCTTACGCATTGGCTCTCAGCTGAATTGAGATGGAGGTTAGACTGCAAAGAAACAACAGTAAAGTGTAGGAAGGTAAAACAATCATGATACATGCACATATGGAAAATCAAATTATCGTTGATCAATTGGTATCCAACTGAGTTCACAATAAATTAGACCTGACTCATTGCAGTGTATGTTCTGCGATTGGCAAATGCCAAAATGAATGGCTAGATCAGTAAATAATGGCTATCAAATTAACCAATCGGAAACTCAATATTCTGAGCACAGCTCTAGCCCACAATAAAACCTAATTTGTGAACAACATATTCTGCGGCAATTGATTAAAGGCTACAGTGTATCTTCACTAAAGCTATATATATATAGTGTATTAACAGGATACGGAATGGATGATACTTCAACTCGGTAACATATGGAATGATAGGTTGTCATACACCAGTTCATGAAATACAAGCAGTATATTCTTAGTAATGTGCACCATATCATAGGATATTGGAACAGGGTAATCCAAACTGATGTTCATCATATAGTTCAAATAAGCATATATTAGGCATCCTGGCGATGTGTGTGTGGGATAATGGTATAGATGTCACTTAAGTGACACCGTGAACAAAGTAAAAGTGAAGAGTGTATATAAGAAGTGATGATTATGTGTATGTATGTCTCTGCTCACCGCAATTATATTGTGAGTGTGGACATGTGCAATATGCTAAAGATTATCTAAATAGAATGATCCCCAGTATCTATGTTGCACTTACTGATAAACGTTATTCATACTGTCAATGCAAAGGATTCCAGTGGGGCAAGTGCCCATAAACCTACTGTATAGGGTTGAAATCTAAGCTAGTCCACCCTCCGTTGAGCAGATTACATAGATTCCAAAATGAACGAAAAATATACATTAAACTTGCACCCTTATAATTACTACAATGGAATGTTGATCAAAATACAGAAACATCTACAAAATATGGAATTTAAAAAGCAATTGCTGGAAGCAGGGGAGAACTAGGGGAAACTATACCCCTATGTGTGTGGCCAGCTCCTCTTCTCTATTTAGATCGAAGGGCATTCTGGGATTGAGGTCGATGATATACCTGAATTCAAGAACCTGCAGTTGTTTTTCTCTGTCACCGCCTCTGATATGTTTGTAAACCCTGTCAAGCCCTACATATGTAAGCAGTTTGTTTTTGCTTTTATGGACATTATAAAAATGTTTGGCTACTGGGTAATTGAAATCCAGATTAGTAATAGCTCTTAGGTGTTCGAGTATCCATTTTTTCACTGGCAATTTGGTACTCTCTATGTAGCGGAGACCGCATGGACACCCTAACGCATAGACCACATGATCGGTAGTGCATGTAATGAACTTTGAATTGGTTTTTTATTTGCCACTAAAGGTTCAATAAGTTTTGCAATTAGCACTGTTCTTGCAAGCCTTGCAAGCATGGTACTTGTGGAACCCATTATTGGATTGCAGCCAAGTGGTGGTGGATTCAGTTTGATAGTAACTCCTTACTAGCGTATCCCGAAGTGAAGTAGGTCTCCTATATGTTACAGTAGGTCAATTGCCCATATTTTCCAATAATAGGATCGGCCTGTATGAGACCCCAATGTTTTCTCAAGACATATTTTAGTTTACCTGATTGATCATTATAGGTCGTGATGATTCTCTGTATGTTGGGTAAACTTTTCGTGGAGCGTGATCTACCCTTGTTAAACAACACCTCTTCCTGTTTGACATCTTTCAGTTTGATAGTAGCCTGTGACAGGATTTTGCCAGAATATCCCCTTTCTTTAAACCTTTTTAGCATGACATCATATTCCTTACTGTACCTATGATCAGTGCTGCAATTCCGCAGGAGCTCGCCATAAGGGATCCTTTTGAGGAGAGAGGTGGGATGATGACTGAGTGCATGTACAGTGGTGTTGCCGGCAGTCTCTTTCCAGAATAAACTGGTTACGAGTTTATTTTCCTGCACTGTAACACGTATGTCTAGGTAATAGCATTTAGTTTGATTTATTTTGTGTGTGAAACTGAGATTAAGATTCTTACATGACAAAGACTCAATAGACCTCCCGTCCCAGATTATAAAGAGGTCGTTAATATATCTTAGCCATAATGGTATATGATCGGTGAAGTCAACGTTGGCTTCTGTCCATACCACCTGCTCCTCCCACCAGCCCAGGAACAAGTTCGCCATGCTGGGGGTAAAGCAGGTACCCATGGCAGTACCGGATTTTTGATGATATAACACCTTGTAAAACAAGATTTTTTTTTCATTTAAGCAATCTTTCATCATCATTTTGAACATTACAGTATGGTCATACAAGTCAATTGACCTTCTCCCTAGATAGTATAAGGAGGCCTCTACCCCTTGATCCATGTTAATACAGGTATACAGTGAACAAACGTCCAATGTTATCAGTAGGTAATCCTCTTCCCATTCAATGTCATGGATGCTTTTAAGGAAACCAGCACTGTCTTGACAGTATGATCTAAGGTCCTTGACATATGGTGCCAGGAAGTCCCCCATTCGAGGTGACAATCGGTCTTCCCGGTCGTTTGGTCGCATGTTTATGTACCTTTGGTAGGAGGTATAGACAAAGAACACAAGGATTGTCATTCTTAAGAAATCTGAGTTCATCTTCATCCAAGAGATCTGCATTCCACCAGTTATTTAACATCTCATGATATCTGGTGATGGTATTTTCGTATCTTTGCCATGTGATATTTTCGTAGCAGCTGGAATCGTTCAGTTGTCTCATAGCCTCTGACTTGTACTCTATTACAACAACATTACCCCCCTTGTCAGAGGGTTTTATAAATATGGAGAAATCCATGAGGAATATATTCAAACAGTTTGTTGATTTCTAGTTTGATTGTCTCTTATATTGTAATTCTGATGGCCCCTTAGATAAACCAATTGCTGGATCATGACTGAGTGGAATGCCTCGATGTTGTCATCTGGATATTTGGATTATACCGTGATTTTATTTTTAAGCTACTTCTGCAGGTCGAATTCACAACAAACCCTAAATCAGTTATGGTATTGCCTGCATCGTTGGTCATTTCTAGATTGTTCTCTTATTCATGGATACTTAGAATAGAGTTAGCATCCTCCACTGAGAACATTGTAGTTGGATTAGTTGCTTGCTGAAGGTAGTTGGTACTATTAAGCTCAGTTTGTTTCTTCTGCATTTGGTGTAGCTTCATGAGTTTGAGTGTTCTCACATAGAGAAAGAGGTCAATCCAGGTATCTACATAATTCCAGTCAGTGGTAGGACAAAATGATGGTCCCAATTTCAGAAGAGATTCTTCTTCTGGGGATAAGCAGCATGAGGAAAGATTGACAATGGACTTAACCATGATTGAATTATTGGATGACTTACTATGCCAGAATTTCTTACGGCCCCCTCTCCTATCTAGTCTTTGTTTTTCTTTTTGTTTGCACCTCTTCCTTTTGGTCTTCCCCGTCCTCTCCCTATTGTATCTTCTGTTGGTGGTAAGTTCGTGTTCTGTTTTTTCTGTTGTTTTAAAAATTTAAATTCATGTAGGAAGGTTAGGGGGTGCAAACATAAAGGGACGGCTGGTCCCGTTCTCTCAGGGTCAGAGCTCACATCAGAGCTGGAATCAGTTGAAGTCTCGACACATGGTCTTTGTTGGTTAATAAATTGACGGTCCTATGGCGCCCAATCAAAGCATTTTGCATTGGTCAGAATTCTTCCCTCTGCATAGTCTCTTTTGTCCCATAAGAACTTTTGTTGTTTTTTTATTTTTATGGCATCTTTGTATGCCTTTAGAAATCCCTCCAATGATTTTAAGAACTCAATAACCAATTTATCTTCTTTGTGGGCATCTAGTTGCGACCAAACAACAGTTAGTTCCTCTTTTGTTTTATCCAGATCAATCTTAACTAAATGTAACTGGAATTTCTAACATTCCTTTACATGCCTTGGCCATGTATGATGCCGATTCGGTTAGGAGTTCTGGGTTTGGGTTCTCGTAGGTTGGTATGATTGAGATTCGTAGGCCTCTCGACACTCGGCCAACCACAATGTAATTGGTGAGTGATGCAATCTCCCACCACTTGTTCAGTTCCCGTTTGGCCAGTTTTTCTAGGAGATTTAAGTTTTGTTTCACTGTGAGAGCCTCTCCACTTATCACCGATCCAGTGGCTACGGGTACTTGACTTATGTCCGCATTTTCATTAAAGAGAGAGAGAGTGCAAATGCTTGCCTCTCTGTCTCCCATGCATTCATATCTAATGTTCCAAGGAATGCCAGCAAGGTTGAAGAGACTCAGCAGTATAGTAATTACTGCCGTTTTACAGAGCTCCAGATAATTGTAGTTCCAAGCTGATACTTGCTGCCAAAAAGTCAGAAGTGGTAAGGAACAGGAATGAGTAAGTCCAACGAAAAATCTGATGTAACAAGCCACCCAGCTGGTATGATCTGATGCCCCCCCAGGAGTCCCCACACACTTCACTCACCGCTTGATCCAAGATGAAGATCAGCAAATTTCAAACGGAATGCATCCGAGCTGGAGTGGCTGGGACGGCGTTATTTAATTCAACTTCAAAGAAATCTGCCTGTCACTCTGTGCACCTGCCAATAACTCGTTGGTGCCAGCCATTGCGGCAGAAGCCACAAATGTTGGTGAGATCCAAATCCCAGTCGGCAAGGAGGCAGCACACCAATTCAACTACAGGTTTATTTATTGGAGAAAGAAAAATGCGTTTTGGCCAGAACGGCATTTGTCAAGTTACCAAACACTCGTCATGGATGCCATTAAATGCCGCTTACGAAATGGAAAAAATCCTATGCTCCATTCTATATGCTTGTAATCACAGAATATTCAATATTGTGCATATATGAGCCTTAAAATAATTATACAATTAAGTACATTAATGATGGCAGGCCGATAAGGCGTTCTGCATAAATTAATGTCATTAATGCTGCCACAGTGAAATATCGGTGCTTGCAGGAGCCGTCCATAAACAAAGAAGAAAGACCTTACTCATTGGCTCTCAGCCGAATTGAGATACAGGTTAGACTTCAAACAAACAACAGTAATGTGTAGGAAGGTAAAACAATCAAGAAATGCATCATGATACATGCACATATGGAAAATCAAATTATCATTGATCAATTGGTATCCAACTGAGTTCACAATAAATTAGACCTGACTCATTGCAGTGTATATTCTGTGATTGGCAAATGCCGAAACAAATGGCTGGGTCATAATAATAAATGACGGCTATCAAACTAATCAATCGGAAACTCACTATTCTGAGCACAGATCTAGTCCAAAATAGAACATAATTTGTGAACAACATATTCTATGGCAATTGATTAAAGGCTACAGTGTATTAAATATAAAATTTAATCAAAGTTAATTACACAAATAACATAACACATTTTAATTTTAATAACTATTATCAATTAAAAAATGTAGGGTCCGATTATTATGTTGGTCGGAGTTGCCTCTGACAGACACCGTCTCGGTCTCAGGACCGACCTACCTCTGGTTATGATATGACCGAAAACTGTTCGGTCGGATTCCCACTGTTCTCTATTGCAGCTTGTGTAATGGCTGTAAACTGGCCTTAATACAGGTTCCTATGAAGAAAAGGTGGTGTGTGTAAAACCATGCACCCTGTGGCAGGCACTCCAGGGCCTAGGTACCGCCTCGACTACCAACCAAAGCAGCCGCGGAGGAAAGTGGGCCCTTCTAAGAGCCCCAAAGTGACTGTCCGACAGGCTTTCCGTGTCAGAAAGGCCGGCACGGAAAGGCTGTTGGAAACTGACATTGTCAACCTGATGGCAGAAACGCCATCCATAGGGGATTATGGTGTGGTTCTGACTGGTAGGAGGACTCCGATAGCCGGTCGGAATCGATATTTTGGACAGCTATATTCTTGCTGATATTCCATGCCATCATATTTTTTACTGTATATTTTTGTAAGTCGATATTTCCAACTCAATATTTTGTCTCAACAGCGGGGCATGTCAGGCTGGCCGCAAGCAATATCCTGGACAGCCTGACAAGTGCAGTTTAGATACAAAGCCCAAGCTGGTGGTTGCAATAAACCTTGCCCAATCGGAGGACAGGATACTTCGTCTGGGAAGATAGGTACAGTATATGTAATGGATTGCAGATAGCAGATCAACGCCCCAGCGCCCATATAGAGGAATCACCGCGTGGTAGTGGTGAAATGCACTATTAAATCTCCTATTTAAACCAATTTGGGTAAGGTGTTGAGCACTAAAGGTTTACATTTACTACTCCCACTGCAATCTAAACAATTTTGGGAGGCTGTTGAACACTAAAGGGATAAAACGTACTAGTCTGACTCCAATCTAAACCAATTTGAGGAAGGTATTGGACTTCAAAGGCGTGACATTTACTTTTTCCACTACAATCTATACCAATTGGAGGACGGTATTGGACAATAAAGGGGTGAGATTTACCATTCCCAATTCAATCCGATCATATTGGAGGAAGGTGATGGACACTAAGCAGCCGATTACGATGTCGGTCGGAAAGGCTCTAAAAGGCATTTGGATTTGTAGAATCTGATTTGAAACCTATGTTTGCGACTGCCAAATTGGATACATTTCCGACTGACTGCTTACGATGCACGGAAACCGTTCCGGCTGTCCGATTCCGTTCCAATCGGCATTTGGACAGCCCCAGTCGTTCAGAGCCGATTCGTACAGCTCTATGGACACAGTTTCCGACCGAGTGATTACGACGTCCAATTCTGACAGCCATTCGGAATCGGTCTGCCCGACACAAAATGGTTGTCAGAATCTGACTTTTGGGGCCCATAGCAGGCCCCCCTTCACCCTTAGGCCTCTGGTTGGGGCCTGTGGGGGTACCCATGGGACCCCTCTTTACAACCATGCACAGTGTGAGTGGCACCATGGAGTGCCAGTCACAGCATGCAAGGTTTTCCCCAAGCACCCCTTTTTTTGATGGGGGTCTGTGTTCTCGCTCGGATCACAGGCTCCTATTGAAGTCAATGCGAGTCGACCGAACGATGTTCGGAAGCATTGTAATCGGTGTGTTGGACTCGCAGAACCCCATTCGGTTGGAAACGATTCTGAAACCGATTCAGTTGTAAGAGTTTCTGACCAACATCATAGTCGGGCCCTAAAAGGGTATCATTCAATAATCCTACTCCAATTTATGCCAATTTGAGGAAGGTGTTGGGCACTAAAGGGGTGAAATGTACTATTACCACTCAAATCCAACCATATTGGAGGAAAGTGTTTGATATTAAAAGGGTACCATATGACAATCCCATTCCAGTCTAAGGACATTCGAAAAAGGTGTTGGATGCTAAAGATGTGACATTTACAATATCCATTGATAGGAAAGTAGGATCTGCTTCTATGTTTACCCTAACTTTTTGCTTGATGTAATGTTGTTTCCGACTAGTCTGACAGGGATCCTGCTAATCAGGACCCCAGTCTCTCTGCGTTCTTCCCTAAATTTTAATGGTAAATACTTAGGTACATCCCAGATTGGATGCTGGGGTACACTTCTCAGACCCTAGTATATGGTACTAAGGTATCCAGGGCATAGACACCCCACAGATCCCCCATAGGCTGAAGCATTTATTGTGCCACCTATGGGATACCATTCAAACTATCTCTACAGGCCTGCCATTGCAGCCTGTGTAAGCTTGTGCTAGCACCATGTATAAAAGATATAGGTTTCCCTATGTCTAAGGTCACTGCACTTAAACCTAAAAGTCACCCCTACAGCAGGCCTTTTCAATCCTGAAGGCATGGTGCTTGGTTTTAAGTGTGAAGGTCCTCCTGCATGAGCAGGACACCCCAACAGCCTTCGGAGTCCATTTTCTCAGGTTGTGAGACAGCCATATAACAGGGGGGCCTGCATCATTACGCAATGACCATCTTGAACCTGGCTGTACCGAACCCTGTCATGCTTGGTATCAAACATGTTGGAATCATACCCCCACACTGTAAGATTCCAAACACTGGTAAATCCCTCCGTTAGGTACCAGTCTTCTAGACATGGACAGCACAACATGGCTGCTGCCAACCAGAGACAGGGGAAGGCAGAATGACAGGCATTCGGTCACAGGGAGGTGTAACCACCTCCCAGACAGGGTTTAGTGTATTGGGGTAAGGTATGAGAGCTTGCCAGCACCACATAGTCCGCGTGCAGAGCACATTTGGTGCCCTCCATGCATAGTCCAGCTCAAGCCAGCTTTGGTGTGAAACTGGACAAAGGACAGTGGAGTATCCTCCCCTTTGTCCAGCCCCTCCTTATAGAGGGGTTCCTAAATCATCCCAACCCTTACATTAGGATATTTCAGGGCTTACCTGTAGGTGGGTCCCTAGATTCATCGTGGGACACGATACAATTCAGACACCACTTCAACTTTGACCGTCTGGGCACCCTGGACTCCGCTGGACTTCCCTCTAGGCATTAAGGCTGAAACCGGAAGGACGCCTGCTGCTCCTGATCTCTTCGCCCTACTCGTCTGCTGCAATGTCCGAACCTGAGCTCCATACAGGAACCCGTCCAGGGCCTGGGGACATCCAAGACACCTGAAGGAATCTCCCTTGAAGTGAAGGAGTCACTTCCCTGCATCTGCAGGCACCGCAACCAAGCTGGCTGGTCTACTTACAGACTCCAAAAGGCTCTGCAAAACATGTGGTGGTTCTTCACATCCCTCAAGGCCTGCCCTGTCCTCTCACCAAGTTTGAGGCCAGTATCCATCGTCGGAGCTGCAGGAACCGAACCCCTGTGCACCACATCGACTTGCCATTGCAATCGCTTGCTGACTTCCTTCCACCAAGATCGTTGGGCTCCAAGTAGCCCCAACCCCAAGCATCTCCAGTGACCAGAATCTTTGACCACACTGCATTCCTTGCAGCGTCGGCCTGCTTCTTTGGTAGCTGCTCGAGGTCCTCCTGTGGCCTCCAGTGCCTCATGCCTGTGTGTCCTGTCAAAGGTCACATTTGAATTCTTTTGGGCTTTCCTGATTGCTCTGGACCTGCCCTGACTCCCCTGCTTGTGGTGAGTCTCCTGGACCTTGCTGGTCCCAACATTGCACCTTTTTCTACACCTTCGTTGGTTGCCGTTGTCAAGGCTTGTTGGTGCTCCTGCCGGACACCGACCCCTCAACTCTTGACATCCAACGTGGGACAGCTTGTTTATGGCTCCTGGTCCTTCACATCATCGCCTGTTACACAAAGCTGCAGTTTCAAGGTCACCGTCAGTTCTTCTACAACCCCTGATATCAGTAGATATTCGTCTTCCGTGCCACCTGATCACTCCTGAGTGGCATAAACTCTGTCCCCTCTGCTTGCAGGTTCTTCACATCTTCAATCCACCTTTGAGTTTCACCGGACAATTTTACCTTCTCCAGCAGCAGCATCGTTCTTAAGTCTCCCGTCGAGTTTGACAACGGTATCACTTCACACCTATGCACATGGCTTCTCTGAAGCAGTTATCCTGGTTCCTAAGGTATCCATGAGTGGAGTGGCTCTCTATTCTCTTGTCCTCCACTGAGTTTCTTCAGGGTCCACTGGGAAGGGTCCTCTTTCTTTAAAATTGTAACTGTGCCTTACACATTGATTTGTACGGAGAACACAGTTGTGTTCCTACACTTGCCACGACCCCCATGGGGCTCCTAGATACTCACCTTGGAAGGTTCCTTGGGTCCCCAGCACTTTTACATCCTCTGGCTATTGTCTTGACTCGAGTCATTGTTCGCATACCACTATTTTAGTATATGTTTGGTGTCCCCATGGGGACCACTGTGTATTCTGTGGTACTTACCTGTTTCTATTGCAAAGTATTGTGTGCATTGTGTATATCTACGACTTGGAGATATCTGTATGTGTTAGTGAGTGTCTTATAATAAAAACATATTATTATAAATACACTGTGTGGTTCTTTTTCACTTACTCTATACCTATAAGATTGTGTTCTGGTAAAACAAGCTGCTTTACACTCCTTCTGGACTAAGCCTGAAGGCTGCTCTCCACAGCTACCACTTCAAGAGCTTTCTAAGACCACTAAATTCTTAATGAGGGTTGTCTGGATCAGTGCAATGTGTCCACTTACATAAGCGTACATCATATACTGAGCCAGCCTCTCACACCATTTCAACATAAAATGTTTTAGAGAAAGTAATACAAAATTAACAAGTTTAAAAAAACAATAAATACTATATAATCATACACATTTTTTAAATATATTGTTGAATATAATTTTATCTAAAAACAATCTAACCTAAACTACAAACCAATATATAGTTAAACCCGATTGGTCGCACACTAAGAGAGGTACTAGACCTGATTATGTTTTTAGCAGCTTACACAGCAACCCCACTCTCATTTTCCTACTCCCTGCTGACGAGAGGCAACTACCTCGAAACACGTGTCCAGGGATGGCACACGCCACGCATACTTGCACGCACTCTTGAGCATAGGTGTATCCGCCGACGCTGACCTTCAGGGACCATTTTCATTGGGGGAACACGACTGGTAGGTGTAGCAGTGTGCGACCAATCTGATGTAACTTTATATTCAGGCTCCCTTGAGCCGGTGGAGTCGACGGACTCATGGTTACGCACCTGCGCGCTAAGAGAGGTACTAGACCTGATTATGTTTTTAGCAGCTTACACAGCAACCCCACTCTCATTTTCCTACTCCCTGCTGACGAGAGGCAACTACCTCGAAACACGTGTCCAGGGATGGCACACGCCACGCATACTTGCACGCACTCTTGAGCATAGGTGTATCCGCCGACGCTGACCTTCAGGGACCATTTTCATTGGGGGAACACGACTGGTAGGTGTAGCAGTGTGCGACCAATCTGATGTAACTTTATATTCAGGCTCCCTTGAGCCGGTGGAGTCGACGGACTCATGGTTACGCACCTGCGCGCTAAGAGAGGTACTAGACCTGATTATGTTTTTAGCAGCTTACACAGCAACCCCACTCTCATTTTCCTACTCCCTGCTGACGAGAGGCAACTACCTCGAAACACGTGTCCAGGGATGGCACACGCCACGCATACTTGCACGCACTCTTGAGCATAGGTGTATCCGCCGACGCTGACCTTCAGGGACCATTTTCATTGGGGGAACACGACTGGTAGGTGTAGCAGTGTGCGACCAATCTGATGTAACTTTATATTCAGGCTCCCTTGAGCCGGTGGAGTCGACGGACTCATGGTTACGCACCTGCGCGCTAAGAGAGGTACTAGACCTGATTATGTTTTTAGCAGCTTACACAGCAACCCCACTCTCATTTTCCTACTCCCTGCTGACGAGAGGCAACTACCTCGAAACACGTGTCCAGGGATGGCACACGCCACGCATACTTGCACGCACTCTTGAGCATAGGTGTATCCGCCGACGCTGACCTTCAGGGACCATTTTCATTGGGGGAACACGACTGGTAGGTGTAGCAGTGTGCGACCAATCTGATGTAACTTTATATTCAGGCTCCCTTGAGCCGGTGGAGTCGACGGACTCATGGTTACGCACCTGCGCGCTAAGAGAGGTACTAGACCTGATTATGTTTTTAGCAGCTTACACAGCAACCCCACTCTCATTTTCCTACTCCCTGCTGACGAGAGGCAACTACCTCGAAACACGTGTCCAGGGATGGCACACGCCACGCATACTTGCACGCACTCTTGAGCATAGGTGTATCCGCCGACGCTGACCTTCAGGGACCATTTTCATTGGGGGAACACGACTGGTAGGTGTAGCAGTGTGCGACCAATCTGATGTAACTTTATATTCAGGCTCCCTTGAGCCGGTGGAGTCGACGGACTCATGGTTACGCACCTGCGCGCTAAGAGAGGTACTAGACCTGATTATGTTTTTAGCAGCTTACACAGCAACCCCACTCTCATTTTCCTACTCCCTGCTGACGAGAGGCAACTACCTCGAAACACGTGTCCAGGGATGGCACACGCCACGCATACTTGCACGCACTCTTGAGCATAGGTGTATCCGCCGACGCTGACCTTCAGGGACCATTTTCATTGGGGGAACACGACTGGTAGGTGTAGCAGTGTGCGACCAATCTGATGTAACTTTATATTCAGGCTCCCTTGAGCCGGTGGAGTCGACGGACTCATGGTTACGCACCTGCGCGCTAAGAGAGGTACTAGACCTGATTATGTTTTTAGCAGCTTACACAGCAACCCCACTCTCATTTTCCTACTCCCTGCTGACGAGAGGCAACTACCTCGAAACACGTGTCCAGGGATGGCACACGCCACGCATACTTGCACGCACTCTTGAGCATAGGTGTATCCGCCGACGCTGACCTTCAGGGACCATTTTCATTGGGGGAACACGACTGGTAGGTGTAGCAGTGTGCGACCAATCTGATGTAACTTTATATTCAGGCTCCCTTGAGCCGGTGGAGTCGACGGACTCATGGTTACGCACCTGCGCGCTAAGAGAGGTACTAGACCTGATTATGTTTTTAGCAGCTTACACAGCAACCCCACTCTCATTTTCCTACTCCCTGCTGACGAGAGGCAACTACCTCGAAACACGTGTCCAGGGATGGCACACGCCACGCATACTTGCACGCACTCTTGAGCATAGGTGTATCCGCCGACGCTGACCTTCAGGGACCATTTTCATTGGGGGAACACGACTGGTAGGTGTAGCAGTGTGCGACCAATCTGATGTAACTTTATATTCAGGCTCCCTTGAGCCGGTGGAGTCGACGGACTCATGGTTACGCACCTGCGCGCTAAGAGAGGTACTAGACCTGATTATGTTTTTAGCAGCTTACACAGCAACCCCACTCTCATTTTCCTACTCCCTGCTGACGAGAGGCAACTACCTCGAAACACGTGTCCGGGGATGGCACACGCCACGCATACTTGCACGCACTCTTGAGCATAGGTGTATCCGCCGACGCTGACCTTCAGGGACCATTTTCATTGGGGGAACACGACAGGTAGGTGTAGCAGTGTGCGACCAATCTGATGTAACTTTATATTCAGGCTCCCTTGAGCCGGTGGAGTCGACGGACTCATGGTTACGCACCTGCGCGCTAAGAGAGGTACTAGACCTGATTATGTTTTTAGCAGCTTACACAGCAACCCCACTCTCATTTTCCTACTCCCTGCTGACGAGAGGCAACTACCTCGAAACACGTGTCCAGGGATGGCACACGCCACGCATACTTGCACGCACTCTTGAGCATAGGTGTATCCGCCGACGCTGACCTTCAGGGACCATTTTCATTGGGGGAACACGACTGGTAGGTGTAGCAGTGTGCGACCAATCTGATGTAACTTTATATTCAGGCTCCCTTGAGCCGTTGGAGTCGACGGACTCATGGTTACGCACCTGCGCGCTAAGAGAGGTACTAGACCTGATTATGTTTTTAGCAGCTTACACAGCAACCCCACTCTCATTTTCCTACTCCCTGCTGACGAGAGGCAACTACCTCGAAACACGTGTCCAGGGATGGCACACGCCACGCATACTTGCACGCACTCTTGAGCATAGGTGTATCCGCCGACGCTGACCTTCAGGGACCATTTTCATTGGGGGAACACGACTGGTAGGTGTAGCAGTGTGCGACCAATCTGATGTAACTTTATATTCAGGCTCCCTTGAGCCGGTGGAGTCGACGGACTCATGGTTACGCACCTGCGCGCTAAGAGAGGTACTAGACCTGATTATGTTTTTAGCAGCTTACACAGCAACCCCACTCTCATTTTCCTACTCCCTGCTGACGAGAGGCAACTACCTCGAAACACGTGTCCAGGGATGGCACACGCCACGCATACTTGCACGCACTCTTGAGCATAGGTGTATCCGCCGACGCTGACCTTCAGGGACCATTTTCATTGGGGGAACACGACTGGTAGGTGTAGCAGTGTGCGACCAATCTGATGTAACTTTATATTCAGGCTCCCTTGAGCCGGTGGAGTCGACGGACTCATGGTTACGCACCTGCGCGCTAAGAGAGGTACTAGACCTGATTATGTTTTTAGCAGCTTACACAGCAACCCCACTCTCATTTTCCTACTCCCTGCTGACGAGAGGCAACTACCTCGAAACACGTGTCCAGGGATGGCACACGCCACGCATACTTGCACGCACTCTTGAGCATAGGTGTATCCGCCGATGCTGACCTTCAGGGACCATTTTCATTGGGGGAACACGACTGGTAGGTGTAGCAGTGTGCGACCAATCTGATGTAACTTTATATTCAGGCTCCCTTGAGCCGGTGGAGTCGACGGACTCATGGTTACGTACCTGCGCGCTAAGAGAGGTACTAGACCTGATTATGTTTTTAGCAGCTTACACAGCAACCCCACTCTCATTTTCCTACTCCCTGCTGACGAGAGGCAACTACCTCGAAACACGTGTCCAGGGATGGCACACGCCACGCATACTTGCACGCACTCTTGAGCATAGGTGTATCCGCCGACGCTGACCTTCAGGGACCATTTTCATTGGGGGAACACGACTGGTAGGTGTAGCAGTGTGCGACCAATCTGATGTAACTTTATATTCAGGCTCCCTTGAGCCGGTGGAGTCGACGGACTCATGGTTACGCACCTGCGCGCTAAGAGAGGTACTAGACCTGATTATGTTTTTAGCAGCTTACACAGCAACCCCACTCTCATTTTCCTACTCCCTGCTGACGAGAGGCAACTACCTCGAAACACGTGTCCAGGGATGGCACACGCCACGCATACTTGCACGCACTCTTGAGCATAGGTGTATCCGCCGACGCTGACCTTCAGGGACCATTTTCATTGGGGGAACACGACTGGTAGGTGTAGCAGTGTGCGACCAATCTGATGTAACTTTATATTCAGGCTCCCTTGAGCCGGTGGAGTCGACGGACTCATGGTTACGCACCTGCGCGCTAAGAGAGGTACTAGACCTGATTATGTTTTTAGCAGCTTACACAGCAACCCCACTCTCATTTTCCTACTCCCTGCTGACGAGAGGCAACTACCTCGAAACACGTGTCCAGGGATGGCACACGCCACGCATACTTGCACGCACTCTTGAGCATAGGTGTATCCGCCGACGCTGACCTTCAGGGACCATTTTCATTGGGGGAACACGACTGGTAGGTGTAGCAGTGTGCGACCAATCTGATGTAACTTTATATTCAGGCTCCCTTGAGCCGGTGGAGTCGACGGACTCATGGTTACGCACCTGCGCGCTAAGAGAGGTACTAGACCTGATTATGTTTTTAGCAGCTTACACAGCAACCCCACTCTCATTTTCCTACTCCCTGCTGACAAGAGGCAACTACCTCGAAACACGTGTCCAGGGATGGCACACGCCACGCATACTTGCACGCACTCTTGAGCATAGGTGTATCCGCCGACGCTGACCTTCAGGGACCATTTTCATTGGGGGAACACGACTGGTAGGTGTAGCAGTGTGCGACCAATCTGATGTAACTTTATATTCAGGCTCCCTTGAGCCGGTGGAGTCGACGGACTCATGGTTACGCACCTGCGCGCTAAGAGAGGTACTAGACCTGATTATGTTTTTAGCAGCTTACACAGCAACCCCACTCTCATTTTCCTACTCCCTGCTGACGAGAGGCAACTACCTCGAAACACGTGTCCAGGGATGGCACACGCCACGCATACTTGCACGCACTCTTGAGCATAGGTGTATCCGCCGACGCTGACCTTCAGGGACCATTTTCATTGGGGGAACACGACTGGTAGGTGTAGCAGTGTGCGACCAATCTGATGTAACTTTATATTCAGGCTCCCTTGAGCCGGTGGAGTCGACGGACTCATGGTTACGCACCTGCGCGCTAAGAGAGGTACTAGACCTGATTATGTTTTTAGCAGCTTACACAGCAACCCCACTCTCATTTTCCTACTCCCTGCTGACGAGAGGCAACTACCTCGAAACACGTGTCCAGGGATGGCACACGCCACGCATACTTGCACGCACTCTTGAGCATAGGTGTATCCGCCGACGCTGACCTTCAGGGACCATTTTCATTGGGGGAACACGACTGGTAGGTGTAGCAGTGTGCGACCAATCTGATGTAACTTTATATTCAGGCTCCCTTGAGCCGGTGGAGTCGACGGACTCATGGTTACGCACCTGCGCGCTAAGAGAGGTACTAGACCTGATTATGTTTTTAGCAGCTTACACAGCAACCCCACTCTCATTTTCCTACTCCCTGCTGACGAGAGGCAACTACCTCGAAACACGTGTCCAGGGATGGCACACGCCACGCATACTTGCACGCACTCTTGAGCATAGGTGTATCCGCCGACGCTGACCTTCAGGGACCATTTTCATTGGGGGAACACGACTGGTAGGTGTAGCAGTGTGCGACCAATCTGATGTAACTTTATATTCAGGCTCCCTTGAGCCGGTGGAGTCGACGGACTCATGGTTACGCACCTGCGCGCTAAGAGAGGTACTAGACCTGATTATGTTTTTAGCAGCTTACACAGCAACCCCACTCTCATTTTCCTACTCCCTGCTGACGAGAGGCAACTACCTCGAAACACGTGTCCAGGGATGGCACACGCCACGCATACTTGCACGCACTCTTGAGCATAGGTGTATCCGCCGACGCTGACCTTCAGGGACCATTTTCATTGGGGGAACACGACTGGTAGGTGTAGCAGTGTGCGACCAATCTGATGTAACTTTATATTCAGGCTCCCTTGAGCCGGTGGAGTCGACGGACTCATGGTTACGCACCTGCGCGCTAAGAGAGGTACTAGACCTGATTATGTTTTTAGCAGCTTACACAGCAACCCCACTCTCATTTTCCTACTCCCTGCTGACGAGAGGCAACTACCTCGAAACACGTGTCCAGGGATGGCACACGCCACGCATACTTGCACGCACTCTTGAGCATAGGTGTATCCGCCGACGCTGACCTTCAGGGACCATTTTCATTGGGGGAACACGACTGGTAGGTGTAGCAGTGTGCGACCAATCTGATGTTACAAACCAATATATGCAAACCAATAAATCAAATTGAAACAAATTCATTTAACTTTCATTTATGAATGTAGGGATGATGTTCTAGGTCACAGGCAAATAGATGGCAAATGCCTGCTGTCTTGCTTTTTTATCTCCAGTCTGATGGGGGCTTGGCTGTGTGTGTGCTGAACACCACCTTAAATGGTAAGCATGTCTGCAAGTGGGGAATGCTGGTCAGGATGGCTTTGTAGATGCAGCTGAATTTGAAGATGGTGCTGGCTGACAAGGGAATCCAATAGAGTTTCACTGGGATGATGTTGATACAATCATATTTCTTCTAGCTGTGGATGTGATGTGCTGTGAGCTGTAGGATGCCTTTAAAGGGTGCCAGTGTGGAATGCCAGAGGGCATGGAGCAAGGTGTTACTGCTACCAGATGCAAGAGTGACAGGGCTTTAACATTTGGTGAAAGTTAGTGTTTGAAGCCATCAAAATTCAAATCATTGAGCCAAGTTTGCACTGTTTCTTGATTGCTGTTCTTGGCAATTGCAGGAATTCTTCTTTGCAGGGATGGGCTTTATGTACGTTCTGGACATTCAGGTCTGGATGAGAAGTTGGCTGTGTTTTTACGGTGTTGAATGTTTGAAGCAGAAGAGATTTTCAGGTAAAGGTATATATCATATATGATGAGAAGTTACATATCACGGGGCCACCCTCTCTGGGGTGCTCACAAGACACAGAGCTGTCAGTTCTGGTGAGAAAGCAGAAGCCTTTATGCACCTTCAATGTGAACTGCTCAGAAACTGACTTTCCTCTGCACTTGGGTCACCAGCTCATTTTGTTCGATGTGATGTAGGTAAAACTTGTGTGTGGGGAGGAAATAATTTCTCCACTCCATTGCCTTATGCGTACAAAAGGCATCAATATGGGAGCAAACTGGGAAACTCTAACTTTTTCAGCTGAACATCTCCTTACTAACCTATGCCCCTCCCCTCAAACAATTCTCCTCAACTTTACCCCACTTTCCCTAAACCATGACAACCCTCAACTCTGTCATAAGTTATTAATGCATCCTAGTGTTCTTCTTTTACCAATCCATATACTTGTGTCCGCTGCCTGCCCTTGGGCCAGGTCCACCTCATTCACTCCTTTTTTTTCCTCACTTTTTTCTTTCTTCTTCTGTCCTCCCTTTCTCGCGCTTAACCATCTCTCTTACTTTTGCCCCTTAAGCACCACCAGAAAAAGCCTTCCGTCATGTGTTATTTCCCACCACTCTCATCCTGCAAATCTCGCTCATCCATTCCTCTACTTATACTGTAAGCGTTTCCAAATAACATTTGTTATAAAGCAATGGAAAGGCAGACCGAGAATGACAGAACAATGCTTGGCATTCAAACTATTTCCCAATACCCGAACACCCCTCTACTCTTTGATCTGCAAAATCCAGTCATTTTCCTATTGACCTTTCTCTATCCTAATAATCCTTGCCAGTTTCCAGGCAACTCCTCACACCCGCCTAGGCAGAATTCTCCATCAGCAGAACATGGTCCCCTCCCAAATGTCCTTCAAACTCCCCAAATCCTTCTTCATCAACTTAACTTTGGGTACGGGACTCTGTTGTAAAGAGGTGATAGTTGGAGGAAGAGGAAATAGCTTTGGTCTTTCCCAGAGATGATCCTTCAGTGTATTTGTTTTTATTCAAGGGAAGGCACTGCTTTCAGGGCTTACAGAAGTCCATACTTCTCGAATATCAAGCACGCCCTACACAGAAATGTTCAAACTCATATTAATCCAATTAAAATAACTCTTCAAAACCCTTTTACAACAGTTAACCTCCTTCAAATAGCTGCTACTATACAATTATCTTGTTGTTGTCATCTTGAATCTCTCTAGCTGGGCCTCTAATCTCCCATCTCTGAGACAATGGTGTCTCAGGCCCAGTTTCTCAAACTACCTTATGTGCAGAAATGGTTGACACTGCTATTTGAGCTTTTCTCCTGCAAATTGGAGGCCTATAAAGCGCCTTCTGATCAATCGAAATCCACAACTGAGGCTATTCATCAAATCAATGCATTTAAATAATGTAAATTATATTAGGTTCCACAGGAAGACAGAGAGTGGTTACGTTTTCAAACCATAAAGGATTATAAAAAGGTTAAAATGGTAACAGATTCAAAATCATCAAATTAATGACAATCAATAATCAATATATGAATGTATTTGTTAATATAAAATTCAAAGTAATTAAAGGCATTTAAGCAAGAGGCAGAATTATCATAAAGTGGCCTTAAAAGTAACGTTTAAGTGAATCAGTTTTTCCCAATAAGAGAGAAATTACTCTACTCTAAGCTGCCTCAAAAGTGGACAAAGTATGTCTGGAAATTTCTGAAAGGTTCTGAACTCTCATCTATATTGCACTAGCTTAAATCACACAATTCTAAAATTTGCTGCACCTGGTACAGAACACTTCCATCAGGTTAAACGATAAAGATACAATCTAGAGCTCATTGGTTTCTCGTGGTCCTTCACAATACAGATTCTCTAAGCATCCTTCAAATTTACACTAATCTGTAACAAAACAAGATACATGAGACCAGCCTGTACTCTGCAAATGTACTGTTGCAGCTAATTTGAACATTTTACAGTTATTACGTAAAAGAAAACAATTCAGATGAGAAGGAAAGCAGACACATCACATTTGTAAATTGTCATTGCAGCTTCTCCTAGAAATAAAAATACTCATGTGACATGAAAAAAGATGACTCTCAAAAGATAGCAAAACTATACACAGGCCTATATTGACTATAATCTATCTAAACATGAGTAATATACAGTTAATATAATTTGCGTTTTAACAAGTTAACATTGATAAAATGCAAAACTTTTAGGTGCTTATTACGATGTCGGGCGGACTTGCATCCGCCCGACACCATTGCGGGAAAGGAACCATCCGACCATGGGTCAGCGGTTCCACAATCCCAATTAGGATGCAACTGCACATAGGGCCAACTATGATGTCAGGAGGAAAGAATCTGATAAAAAGTCGCAGTTGAAGCGTAAACCGGACGGTCATTTCGACCGGCTCTCAGAGTATTCCTGTTGCTCGGAACCAAACCAAAACCCCTTTTGGACGGCGATTCCGCCATTGGGATTACAATGTCGGATTCCCACAGCCTTTCTGTGCTGGCCTTTCTGAGACAGAAAGGCTGTCAGAAAGTGACTCTGAGGCCCCTGGCAGGGACCCCTTGCCCCCTGCGCCCTACGGTTGGTGGCCCAGGGGGTGCCTAAGGAACCCCCTGTAAAACCCTGCACTGTGTGGCAGGCACCATGAGGTGCCTGCAACAGGGTGCAGGGTTTTAAACAGACACCCCATTTCCCCATGGGAGGTCGTGTTATGGCCAGTTTACAGCCGTAACACAAGCTCCCATAGGCAGCAATGGGAATATGTCCAAACAGTGTTCGGTAGCATCGTAATCCGGTGGTCGGAATGACAGATCGCCTGTAGGTCGATCCAGAGTCTGAGACGGTGTAGGTCGGAGGCAATTCCGAAAGACATCGTAATAGGCCCCATAGTGTGGTCAGAAACTTCAATCTTTCAATGGGAGCTTGAGCATTGGGCTGAAAATGCCTGCAGCACAAGCTCCCATTGAAAAATGGTATTTAGAAAACTTTCCTGCACCGTGTGGTTGGCATCTCATGGTGCCTGCCACATGGTGTAGGAATGTTGAGGAGGGTACCATAGGCATAATTTCCATTAATAGCAGTATTTAAAGACATTTTAAAGTATCAGAAAAAAATTGATTATGCTTACCCTTTTCAGTTCTGAAGCATCTTTTTTATTCTCAAATGAAGTTTCCCTTTCATTGCGGACCATGTTAATTGCATGTTCTACTAGGTCTACTGCTGTGAAGTGTAATGGGTTTTCTTCGTGAAAAGTCTGAAAATTAAGAATATAAAACACTAATAAATGCACAAATAATCTGTTTTTCTATCTTTCCATATATGTTTATGATCATTGGAATCATATTTTTTTTCTTAGAGCGAAACAAGTATCCAAGATTTTGCCAGGTTTATAAAGCATGAGGATACATTTAATTTTTTTTAAAAACATAGTATCAACAATTGGTTTCAGGAAAGTCAAACATAAAAGGTAGATTTGCACCATGATTGGATTAGCACAAGGCATGATCTATTTAGAATCGAGCCCAGAAGAACACTGTCTCGATAAGACATTTTGAGAATTTTAAGAGGGCAGCAGGTGCTTTGGCCAAGGCTGTGCACATTTTGGGGGTCATTGTCCTATTACAATATGTATTTACACATAAGAAGTATATTTGACCTGTTACTTACTAATACAGCTAACACAGCTACACATCTAGGTGATGCCTTGTCACTTTCCCAGGCATATGCTTCCCTAGTAACAAGCCGCTCCATCAATCATAAACCAAATGAGGAACACAGCTAACGTTTTGATCCCCGGGATTAGAAGAGCTTCTGAAAAATCTTAGGGTGACAGTTTGAGAGATATTACTAATTAGATATTTAGATGTTTGGCGAGTCTTGGAAGTAACAAGGCACATAGAAAGATAACCAACATGTCTGAGGTTTCTCTTTGTCACTTTTCACTGTGTCAGTATTTGAGAAAGTCTCCATGAGTACCTTGGGGATTCCAAATATTGTATTAACCATGACTTCTTTTCAGGATTTGATAGAACCGATAACAGTGCCATTTAATTGCATCAGAAATACATTTATCATGCCCGGCCATCCCTGATCAGAAGCAATACCCAATGCAATTTTTGTAATCACTGTAATACCCATGAAAAATCAACCATATTTGTCTGAATAATGAACTCTTTCATCTGAGATGTGCTGTACAGAAGATGATAAAGAGTGAGCCCCTGTTCCCTTTAAATTGTATGAATTGGTACTAACTGCCTGATCAAGTAATAATCATAATCGCAAAACACACATTAACATTTGGATTTCTAGATGCATATTCAGAGTCAGAGAAATAAAGTATGTCCCAGTGATAAAGAATGTAGACTTGGAGTTGTGAACCATTCTAGTAGTTTAGTAGTGAACCACCACTGAGAAATTGAAAGACTCTTGAAACAGGCCAAAGATGTGATGACTTTGTAGCAGGTTCCTTCTCACTGTTTCCCTTAATGGTTGGAACAGTAGAAATACCTTGATCTTATCAATTATTAATTAAATGGTCAAGAATGCTGCTGGTGGAATTTGAAACTTTGAGGCTTTATAAATGTAATATAATAAATGTAAATATAATTTATCATATACAAAATTATATAAGGGTTTTAGTAGGGAGTGGGACTGTAAGTGAGATGCACCACAGCTTATTAAAGAGAACATTGTAGCCAATATATGCGCTGGACACTGATGGTTCAGGTGCACTGAAATCAAATATTTCCTCTTTGCTAATATTAGACTCTTCAATGAATAGCAACATTTGAGAGGGGGTCTCACTGGGGTACTTTTTAACCGTTTTGTTTGGCATATATCTTTGCATGATATATTCAATGCCTTTTGGGTATTCAATTTGAGACAATATCTTGTGTCTGCATCTTGATTGTCAACAAATGCAGAGCTCTCTTTGCCTTAATATATACAGCTATCCCAAGTGCCAATGGTTTGTTTGGTAAGAGATGGAGAAAATAGCGGTTTCAACAATGCAGGGATTGACAGGGATAGACGAGGGCATGCTATTTATTTTGTGTGCAATTTTATCATAACAACAACAGCTGCCTCATACAGCTCATATACGGGCAATACCTGCCTGCTCCAATACATTTGATATTAATATCATACAGTGTGACTCTTACACAGACGAATACTCGTGCATGTTCAGCATTTCCCGCTCCATCAGAACTGTCTCTTGTCCTCAAGTACTCCATGAGAGGCCCCCAAATGTCCTTAGACCTCAATGGCTCTGGCAACTCCTTGTCATAAAGCTCCATGCTTTCTTTGCAGTACACCAAGTCCTTTATCCAATTCTCTAGCTTGGCTGCCAACTTACTCCCCCAGTGCACTGCCAATCTCCTCCCGGCCAACAGAAAGCTATTGTTATAAATTTACACACTCTACCTCTCGGGTGTTGAATGAGTCCAACAAACAGACCTGTGGGCTACAGTGTAGTGTGATGTCTGTCATGATCTGCATTTGTTGAACCACCAACTCCCAGAACCCACGTATCTGGTGACACTTCAATGCGAGGTACAGAAAGCCGGCTCCCAGTGTAAGTATTTGAAGTGAATTATATGCAAATTGCAGTTAGACGTTAACGACTCAGTCTGCCTGCAACATTACACCCACTCCTCCTGTATGATTTGGAGTTGGAGCTTCTCATTCCAGCGGTCAAAGCTGCGGTTGGGGTCCGTCAGAGTTTCATAGCCATTTTATATAATTTGTTAAAAAATGTATGCAGCGTGGGCTACCAAAGAGCACCTGTAGGGTATGTAGCGTCTGTGGTTCCTCTGGGAATGTGGGGTAGAGCTCCCTCACAGCCGCACGGAGTCTATGGTACATGAATGCAAACAGCAGTGTTTGGTTTCGTACATATTGTAAACAATCTGTCATGAGAAACCTGCCATGTCCCGCATTTTTTCTATACCTGTCTGCTGTAGTATATTCAACTCCCCCATCTCCTGCGTAACAGATAGGGCTCGATGGTGCGCTAATGGGAGCAGTGGGGCATATAGCTTGCCCGGCCGTCTTAGTGCAACTGATTGTGTTGATTTTGGTTCTGGGTATCCATAATTTATAGTGCGGTAGTATACTCAGCAGGGGGATCGGATGTGCAACCCTGTCCTCTACCGCTAGATACGGGGTGTATCAGTAGGAATTATACCAGTGTTAGAACTGGGGGTCTCTAGTTGGCTGAGGTAGGTGCCTTAGTCCAAAGAGAGACCCTTGCTTCTAAGTCAAGGAAACTAAGGACACCTTCACAGATAGCCCCTGCTCACCCCCTCGGTAACTTGGCATGAGCAGCCAAGCTTATCTTCAAGGCAAATGTGTGAAGTATTTGCAACCACGCTCTCAGCAACCCACTGATGACACCACAAATGGACTCCAGACGAGTTTCATAAAAAAATGATTATATGTTCTTAAACAAGATATACGATGTGATCACACAATAAAAATCCAACATATGCGTATTTGTAATATTTCACCTTGCCGGTTATTAGACCAGGAAGCCCTTGTAGGTTCTTGCAGTATTAATGAGCAATTCTCTATGATCCAATGCAGTGCTAATGCAATGCTAGGTAGTTCGTAATACAAGAATCAGGCACTTTGTAATGTCAAAATAATGCAGTTCGTTATGCAACAATCAGGCAGTTCGTTATGCAAAAATAATGCAATGCGTAATGCAACAATCTGGCAGTTCGTAATGCAAAAATAATGCAATGCGTAATGCAACAATTAGGCAGCTCATTATGCATAAATAATGCAATGCGTACTGCAACAATCAGGCAGTTCGTAATGCAAAAATAATGCAATGCGTAATGCAACAATAGTGTACTTCGGCACCGATCATGGTGCTCTGGCCGGTCTTTATGCCACTCTTACTGACTCACGATCACCTTCTGCCAAAATATGCCCCCAACATGGGTATGGTGGAAAACAAAGTACAGCTTCACACTCCTGCCCCGGTACTGCCAATCCTCAGCAAGTACGGGCCATGATACGAGCTTGATCTGAGGCTCGCGCTGGAAGAATGGGAAAGGCCTAGAGCGTTTCTCTCAGAGCCCGCATCCCGCACCCCGCCCCAGGCAGCAACACACGCACGCTCGCTGAGCGTTACCTGGGGGTACGACCTCACTCTCCTCTCCTCTCGACTTCGGCTTCCGATGCGACTTCGTTGATTTCGGGCAGTGGAACTCGGGCCCCCACGATGGGGATGGTTCGAGGTCCCTCCTTGGCAAAGGCAGGCTCGGCCCGGTGGCACAGCTCGTCTGGGGATGCCGGTCCGGGCTAATGGCATTGATGAAGGTCTCAGTCTGCAACAGGGCACACGCACATAGTGTCGCTGAGACTCACTTGAGCTCTGGGTGCCCACAATCACATGGCAGTCCTCACAAAGGTCTCAGGCTGTACGAAGCACACGCACACAGCGTCGCTGAGACTCACTTGAGCTTCGGGTGTACATGATCACAGGGCAATCCTCACGAAGGTCTCAGGCTGCTCAAAGCACATGCACCCAGCGTCGCTGAGACTCACTTAGATTCCAGGTGCACACGATCACAGGACAATCCTTATGAAGGTCTCAGGCTGCACAAAGCACACACACACAGTGTCGCTGAGACTCGCTTGGACTCCAGGTGCCCACGATCAGAGGGCAATTCTTACGAGGGTCTCAGGCTGCAAAAAGCACACACACACAGCGTCGCTGAGACACATCTGGAAACTTTTGTGTTCCTAAGTTTCAACAACAGGTAGCCAGCTCTCCTCAGGCCCTTGGGGATAAGTTACTTCAGGACACAGTACACAGCAAAGTCCTTTCAAGCAGGGGGACACAGCACACAGCAAAGTCCCTTTATCCTCTCCTTGGTTAAATCAGCAAACTGCAGGCCAGCCCCAGAACACACAGCAAGGGTCAGTCCTTTCGTCCAGCCTCTTCAGCTGTTTCTTCCTTGGCTGAGGTTCCTCTTGACCACAAAGTAGTTTCAATCCTTTACAGTCTTGAACAGTTTCATTCCAACGTTCAGGGGTTTCAGCTCTCATAGTTATACCCTTAAATGTCTTTGAAGTCTTTGTGTTCAGGGGGGCACTGACCCCTGTACAAACCAGTTCTGGGTGTCTCCCGGCCAGTGACACCTTCTTCCTTTAATAGTGGGGGTCTGGATCCTTAATCACTCCGCAGGAGATAAAGTCATTGTTTTATGGCAGCAACACAGGTCTCTTCACCTCCAGGGGCTACTCCTCCCCCCGACACTCCAGATTCAGGTCAGCTGGCTGCTGTCTCGCCTCCTCCCCTGGATCAAGACATTCCCCAGAGCCTATCGCTTTCAAATCCAGACAGTCAATCCACAACCAGTTAGAGGCACAGAGAAATGTTAGAACACAAAAAAACAGCCACTTCTAAAAGTGTGGTTTCTAAACACACAATGCAAAAACCACCTTCACATAGAGAAGTGGTATTAAATTGTGAGTTTAGGCATACTAAACTTCACCTCTGGATCTTAAGCCTATATGAAGACAGGCTGGAAACATATTACACAGCCTCCCCATTCTGTCCTATGGGCAAGATGACCTTTCAACAGTGAAAAACGAAATGGAGAGTATTAAAGTGTCAGGACATGGTACACACCTCAGTACATGTCCTACCTTCACATACACTGCACCCTGCCCAGGGGGGTACCTTGGATCTACCTTAGGGGTGTTTGATGTGCATAAAATGGGAAGGGTAAGGCCTGGCAAGTGGGTGTGTGGTAGCCTAAATGAAATATTATCAATCAGCACATATGATAGAGAAAATGTATTCGACAAAATAATACGAATAAGTGCAGCACGTAGACAGTCAGCATAGCCGCTGAGTGTCCGAAGAGGTGACGTTTTCTTTTATTGGTACAAACCACAGAAGGAAAATTGTCACTATTCATGCAATATATTCAGTAAAAATACAGAATTATGACACTTCAGTGGCCTAGCCTCAGCAAGTTACACAAGTATAGACTACTATGCCAATCAGAAGATGCAAACACTGCGTGTTACCTGCATGGTCTGAGATGCTGTGACTTGTTGCTGCCCACGTGATCTTTGTTTGTGACATTTTGGGACTGCCCAACATAATGCAATGTACCAGTAACGGTAATTTCTACAGAACTGATTTGCGACATCTGTTCTAGTACCAAGCACGTAGACTGTGCCACTTCCACATTATGTGTGTCCATACGCCTATGGCTAAGCTAGCGTCATGTACTGTCTGAAAGTGGTTCTTGAGAAAGCATTACGTTACAAAAGCATATTTACTTTCAGCATCTCCAGTAACTTTTAATTAATTATTTTGTGTCAACGTTCTACAGGTCTTTGAAGTAGATATTTGGTATCACATTATAAAGGCGGATTCTAAAGGTGCAATTGTCAGGAGAACATGGCAGTTTAACAAACTGCGTGCAGGCACTGCAGTGGCAGGCCTGAGTTTCCTCTTTAAGGCTACTGGGGTGGGTGGCAAAATTAGTGCTGCAGATCCACTAGTAGCATTTGTGTTACCAGCCCTGGCACACATAGTGCACTTTACTAGGGACTTTACTAGTAAAACAAATATACCAATCATGGACAACCAATTACCATTACACTTTACACAGGTGGCACTTACACTTTGACACTGACCAGCAGTGGCAAAGTGCCCAAAGCATCTAAGTTGGCAACACCATGTCAGATAAAAGGTCTAGGGGGAAGGCAAAACGTTTAGGGAACTTTAGCCAAAAAGGGCCAAGTCCAACAACCAGTAATGTGCAAAATTTGCTTGGGCGCATATGTAATACAAATATAGATCTGGCACACTTTGTAGTCCAAGGTGAGCGTTTCCCACTTAAGCCGTTGCTGCTTTCCCCCAGATAAGCTTTACCAGTTGGGAGCATATATTTTTAAATAGCTGGCTGGGTAATGCTATGGTAATGTTGATGAAGAGATAAAGAAACCTGGGAAGTATTACCATTTTTATAAGGGCGTTCCTGACTGCAAGTGACAGTGGCAAATGTACCCAGCTGCTCACTTCTTTTGCAAGCTTATCAAGTACCTTGTCGTAGTTCTCTCGTACTACCAAATCCGGGTCCGTATGTACCCATATTCCCAGATACTTGACTGGCTGTATCGACCATTCAAGAGGATACTCCATTTCATGCGGGGTTGTGCACTCAGTCAGGGGAATTACCGTGGATTTGTTGCAGTTTAGACTAAGCCCTGAAAACCGCTCAAAATGTGTATATTCGCGAAGGATTGTCACAAGGTATTGCTCCGGTTCTCGGATGAAGAGCACCATATCATTCGCATACAAGGAGAAATTGATGGGCCGTAATTTGAAACGTAATGCAGACTCCCTATGACGCTGTCTAATGATGCATGCCAGCGGCTCTAAAATCAAGGAGAACAACAGCGGCAACAGGGGGCAACTCTGCTGCCTGCCTCGATGAAAAGGTAGTGGTTCCGACGTAATACCATCTATTCGGACTCTCGCCACTGGGCCTGCATACAACATACCTACCTATTTTCGGAAACTTTCAGGTAGCCTCATTCTTTGCAATATTCTGAACATGTAACTCCACTCGATAGTGTCAAATGCTCTAGCCGCATCTAACATTATTGCTGCAGCCTTAAGGTCTAAATTGTACGCATGTTATACGAGGTAGATCTAGTCAGTATAAATCCCGATTGGTCGGGGAGTACCATAGCTTGCATCAGTGGCTGAAGCCCAAAGGCCAACAACTTTGCTAATATTTTCGCGTCCATATTCATTAGGGATAATGGCCGCTACGTCTCGCACCTTGTCGGGTCTTATCCTGTTTAAGCAGGGTACTTATCAGGGCCTCCCAAAGCGTAAGCGGTAGGTTACCTTTCTCACATGCCTCGCTATACATTTCTAACAGATAGGGGGATTAACAGATCAGCGAACTCTTTATAGAATTCACCGGTTAGTCCATCGAGGCCAGGTGCTTTTTAAGTTGGTAAGGCCTTTATGGCTGCACGGATCTCCGCCTCCCCAATTGGCTGATGTGGGAGCCGGCCTCGTGGCGTGGTCCTGTTTCCCCGCGCTAAGCCGCACGAGGTCCCATGCACATCGGGACTCCTCCATCTTGGATTGCACGTCACTCCACGTGACCACCTGTATGACCCTGCTCTACCCGGCCTCGGTCCCAGCGAGGCCCGACATCGAGACGCCAACCCCTGGCCCGGGGGATACCACGTGAGCCCTTCCCACTCCCGGCGGAGGGCAGTATCGATGGGACCCCCTACCGTCTCTCCACACCTAGGTGTGATCGCCCCACAGCTCTCTGGGGCCTGGCGCCTCTCCTGCTGGGCGTCTGGCCGCTCCCTACGCGGCCTCTCCGCCCCCTCCGGGCGCCAGGGTCCGGACATCAAAGGGCTCCCGTCCTATATCTGGAGCGACCCGACAACAGGGCAGTAGTTGTATCCTGGAGTCAAGAGCCCTGCTGATCGGATCGCGGCTGACCCTACGGAAGAAGACTCACCCTGAACCACCACTTGAGCCCTGCTGACGACGTCGCGGCTCCACCGTGCTTAAAGACCTTCACGAACCTTTGGGGCCCTGCTGACGCTGTCGCGGCCCGACCTTGTTGAACCTTACCACCAGAGCCCAGCTGACCTCGTCGCGGCTCGACCGAAGCGGATTTACCACCAGAGCCCTGCTGACTGTGTCGCGGCTCGACCTAAGCGGAACTACCATCCGAGCCCTGCAGACGCCGTTGCGGCTCTCCACGTCCGAGCCGCTCTGAGACCAGCATCCAAGGTCTTGCGCAGAGCCCTCCCGTACCTGGCTGGTACTAAGACTGTCCCGCTACCCTATCCTCTTAAACGAACATTGAGACTCTGATCGGATCCCTCGATCCCTCTGTAAATATTGCACGTATTACTGCCGATAAAGAATCTAATCTCGCAACTGCTATTGAGTCCTGTGTGGTGGTGTTACTGGGCCTAGTACGATCATAGGAGAAAGACCTCCCCGAGGGGGCTTCTCAGCGGCGCTCGGCTATAACTTTGCGGTAGGAAGGCGCCCGGAATAGTCTCCCCGACTACCCGGTGGGCCTCCCTCCAACATTTGGTGGCCAGCGACGGGATCCGAGCCAGACGCAATCGTACAAGCAAGTAACGCAACCACTACCTGACCAGACGGGAAAAGAAAAAGGGAACAATGGATGGCCAAGAAGCAACCGTGGCCGCAACCTTCCAGTTGGAGAAACTGGAGGAATACACCCACAAAGAACTCAAACAGTTCTGCAAGGACAAAGGGATCCCAACCACAGGATTGGGCACCAAGGAAGATATGCAGAGAGCCCTGAAAGCCTGGGCAGAACTCGAGACCCCTCCACCCCGACCCGACAAACGGGGAGCGAACCGTCCCAGACACCAGCCTTTCCCACGAAGCGATACGAGAACGGGAAAGGGCCCGGACACACGAAATGGACCTTGCCCGACTCCGGCTGGACGGTGAGCTCCTACTGGCGGAGAAAAAGATAGCCCTGGAGCAACTACGGCTACAAGAGGAAATCAAGGAGAAGAAAAGGCATCGGGAGCTAGAGGAGAGACGGCTAACCCTCGAGCACGAGAGGAGCCTTAAAGAACTTGAACTAAAAGCTAAAACTGGGGAGACCAGCAACCCCGGAGCCCGGGACGCTCTGCCCCCGACCGAGCCAAAGGTCCACATCCCCAAGGATGTCGTCAAGGAGTACTATAAAAATGACGACATCCAGCAATGGTTCCGAGCGTACGAAGTTGCCATGACCTCCCATCGGGTACCCCGGAAGGATTGGGGCGCCGGCCTATGGGGGAGGTTCCTCAGCGAGGGACGGGATACCCTGCTGCAACTCCCCGATGCAGTGATGACCTCGTACGACCACATGAAGGAAGCCCTACTCACACGCTACGGACTATCGGCCAAGATGTACCGGCAACGCTTCCGGGACTGCAAGAAGATCCCCGGTACCACATGGGTCGAATACGTGGACTTCTTCAGCCGAGCGTTGGAAGGATGGATAAAAGGGAGCAAGGTCACCTCATATAATGAACTGTTCAACCTCATTGTCTGGGAGCACCCCGCCAACAACTGCTTTGTGGAACTAAGGCAACACCTCCTGGACAGTAAACTGACCAAGCCCCGGAAGCTCGCCGCCGAAGCGGACCGATGGGTCAACACCCGGGTCCCCCGGAACCCCGTGGGGGACTACACCCGGAGTACCACGGGACCTCCCCGCCAGCGCGGCGGAGGAGGGGGGTCCCACCGCAGTCGAGAATTCCCAGCCGGGCCGCCCAGAAGTCCGCCATGAGGGCAAGCAACCAACCCCGCTTCCCCGACCCAGGGCCGAAGAGGGACCCCTATCGCCCGGTCTGGACCACGACCGACAGTGACCTGCTTCGGATGTCACCGGCCATTATGCAAGTGACCCGGCTTGCCCCGTGAACCGACGGAACGGGACCACGGGGCCACCTCCCCGACAAATTGCCGCCGCAGCCCTGGGGGAGGGAGAGGACGAGGAGGAAAACCACGACGGCGGGTTCCCCGAGTGGGAACCAGCCGCCATGTCGCTTGTATGCCTAGGCTCCCGAGAAATGGTGCCCCGCGCCACCATCCCAAGCAACACCCAGAAGTACCAACAGTGGGTCACCATCAATGGGCGACGGGCTGAGGCCCTCCGGGACACTGGGGCCAGTGTGACCGCTGTCCGCTGCCATCTGGTGACCCCCGAACAGATCCTGCCACATGTCCTCTGCCCTGTCCGGACCGCGGACAACACCGAGAGCATGTGCCGGATGGCCCGAATCCCCTTCGAGTGGGGAGGAGTGTCCGGCACCGTAAAAGTAACTGTCCGCGACGACGCCCCGGTGGACTGCATCCTGGGGAACGACCTAGAGAGCTCCCCCTGGGCCCAGGTGGAGCGCCGAGAGCATCTGGGGATGCTAGGACTACCCGAGTGGGCCTGCGCCACCACTCCGTCCATGACCACCCAGCCAGCCGCGGCCCCGGCCCCCGACAAACCGGCGGGCCCCAAACCATCCACCTCCTCCGGCCCGGAGGAACCTGACGAGGAGGCCGGGCCATCTGAACTTTCTTCCAACGAGGCCGCTCCCCTCAGCGAGATCCCCGAGCTGGCCCAGTGGCGCCACGACGGGGGCCCCACCAGCGAACAATTCCAGCAAGAACAGAAGGACTGCCCGTCCCTCGAGGGGGCCCGACAGCAGGCGGCCGCCAGGGCTGCGGGGGACCCCACGGGAACCCACTGGGTCTATTGGGACAATGACTTATTGTATAGCGAGCAGAAAGTCGCCGAACTAGGGGCCAGCCGGGTGCTGGTGGTCCCCCTCCGATTTCGAAAGTTCCTCTTGAACCTGGCACATGACGTGCCCCTCGCCGGACATCTCGGGCGGGACAAGACTTACAGCCGCCTCGTGACCCATTTCTATTGGCCCCGAATGAGACGAGACGTGGACCAGCACTGCCGGTCCTGCCCGACCTGCCAAGCTAGCGGGAATACTGGGGGACGAGTGAAAGCCCCCCTACAACCATTTCCAGCCGCCACACCCCGTTCGAACGAGTGGGGATTGACATCGTGGGGCCCCTCGACCCCCGAACCGCCCTGGGCCACCGCTTCATCCTGGTACTGGTCGACCACGCCACCCGGTACCCAGAAGCTGTCCCCCTCCGAACTGTGACCGCTCCAATGGTGGGCCGGGCCCTGATGGGCATCTTCTCCAGGGTGGGGTTCCCCCGAGAAGTGGTGAGCGACAGGGGGACGAACTTTATCTCGAAGTACATGAGATCCCTCTGGCAACAATGTGGGGTCACCTATAAATTCACCACCCCTTACCACCCCCAGGGGAACGGACTGGTCGAGCGGTTCAACCGAACCCTGAAGGGGATGATCAAGGGCCTGGAAGAGCCCCTCAGGAGGAGATGGGATGTCCTGTTGCCCTGCCTCCTGTTCGCCTACCGGGAGGTACCACAGAAGTCCCTGGGCTTCAGCCCCTTCGAACTGTTGTATGGGCACCCCGTCCGAGGGCCTCTCAGCCTGGTCAAGGAGGGTTGGGAGGCGAACGTCCAAAGTGCCCCGCCCGACGTCTACCGGTACCTCCTGACCCTGCGGAACCAGACTCGAAAGTTCCGTGCCCTGGCAGAAGCCAACCTTGAAGCCAGCCAAGAAGACATGAAACGCTGGTATGACGAGAATGCCTCAGCCGTCGAGTTTGAGCCGGGCCAGCAAGTCTGGGTCATGTCACCCGTGGACCCCTGCGCCCTGCAGGACAAGTGGACCGGGCCCTTCAAGATAGTTGAAAGGAAGAGCCCCGTCACGTACCTGGTCGACATGGAGTCTCCGAGGAACCCCCTCAGGGTCCTGCACGCCAACCGGCTCAAGCCCCACTTTGCCCGAACTGAACTAAGCTTACTGCTGGCTACCGACGATGGGGGTGAAAGTGACTCCGAGCCCCTACCAGACCTCCTGGGGTCCTCGAGCCAAGACGGCTCCTTGGAGGGCGTCCGCCTCTCCGCCACCCTGACACCAGAACAGCGCCATGATTGCCAGAAGCTACTGCAACCCTTCGCTGCCCTTTTCTCTCTCACGCCCGGGGTGACCCCCTGGTGCGTCCACGACGTGGACACGGGGGATAGCCCCCCTGTACGACACCGCGCTTATAGAGTGCCTGACCGAGTCCGAGCCTGCATAAAGACCGAGGTCGCCAAGATGCTCGCCCTCGGAGTCATCGAGCCCTCCGACAGCCCGTGGGCCAGCCCGGTAGTCTTGGTGCCGAAGACCGCCGCCCCCGGAACGGCCCCCGAACTCAGATTTTGTGTCAACTACCGGGGCCTGAACGCAGTTACCAAGACCGATGCCCACCCTTTGCCACGAGCCGATGAGCTGATTGATCGCTTAGGGGCCGCCCGCTACCTAAGCACCTTTGATCTCACCGCTGGGTACTGGCAGATCAAGCTCACTCCCGGCGCACAAGAACGATCAGCTTTCTCTACCCCCGATGGCCACTACCACTTCCGGGTGATGCCCTTCGGCATGAAGAACGCCCCAGCGACCTTTCAGAGGCTGGTAAATAAGGTCCTGGCCGGTCTCGAAGCCTTCAGCGCGGCCTACCTCGATGACATTGCTATCTTCCGCGACCACTGGGCCGCGCACCTAGGACACCTTGGGGAAGTCCTGGCCGCTGTCCAAAGAGCCGGGCTCACCATTAAAGCCAGTAAATGCCAGATCGGTCAAGGATCTGTGACCTATCTGGGCCACCAGGTGGGGAGTGGCCAGGTGGCCCCCCTCCAGTTAAAAGTCGACGCCATCCAGGCGTGGGAGCCTCCCGCCACCCAAACCGCTGTCCGGGCCTTCTTAGGCCTCATAGGCTACTACCGACGCTTCATAAAGGATTATAGCAGCATTGTGGGCCCCCTTACGGAACTCACTTCAAAGAAACAGCCCAAGGCGGTGCACTGGACGCCCCGCTGCCAGACCGCGTTTGAGGCTCTCAAGGTGGCCATGTGCGCTGCCCCTGTGCTACAGGCCCCCGACTACAGCAAGGAATTTGTAGTCCAGACCGATGCATCGGAGTACGGGGTCGGGGCAGTCCTCTCCCAGCTGGACGCCAAGGGCCTCGACCGACCGGTGGCCTTTATCAGCCGCCGACTGCTGCCGCGAGAACAGAGGTGGAGCACCATCGAGCGGGAGGCCTTCACTGTGGTATGGGCTCTCAAGAAGCTCCGGCCCTACCTTTTCGGTACCCACTTCAGGGTCCAGACTGACCACCGGCCCTTGCGGTGGCTCATGCAAATGCGGGGCGAGAACCCCAAGCTGTTACGCTGGTCCATCTCGCTGCAAGGGATGGACTTCACTGTAGAACACCGGCCCGGCAACGACCACGCCAATGCTGACGGCCTGTCCCGATTCTTCCGCCTCGGCGAGGAGAACCCCCAAGAAGATGGGTGACTCTCCCTGCCTTCAGATGGGGGGGACGCGTGTGGGAGCCGGCCTCGTGGCGTGGTCCTGTTTCCCCGCGCTAAGCCGCACGAGGTCCCATGCACATCGGGACTCCTCCATCTTGGATTGCACGTCACTCCACGTGACTACCTGTATGACCCTGCTCTACCCGGCCTCGGTCCCAGCAAGGCCCGACATCGAGACGCCAACCCCTGGCCCGGGGGATACCACGTGAGCCCTTCCCACTCCCGGCAGAGGGCAGTATCGATGGGACCCCCTACCGTCTCTCCACACCTAGGTGTGATCGCCCCACAGCTCTCTGGGGCCTGGCGCCTCTCCTGCTGGGCGTCTGGCCGCTCCCTACCTGGCCTCTCCGCCCACTCCGGGTGCCAGGGTCCGGACATCAAAGGGCTCCCGTCCTATATCTGGGGCGACCCGACAACAGGGCAGTAGTTGTATCCTGGAGTCAAGAGCCCTGCTGATCGGATCGCGGCTGACCCTACGGAAGAAGACTCACCCTGAACCACCACTTGAGCCCTGCTGACGACGTCGCGGCTCCACCGTGCTTAAAGACCTTCACGAACCTTTGGGGCCCTGCTGACGCTGTCGCGGCCCGACCTTGTTGAACCTTACCACCAGAGCCCAGCTGACCTCGTCGCGGCTCGACCGAAGCGGATTTACCACCAGAGCCCTGCTGACTGTGTCGCGGCTCGACCTAAGCGGAACTACCATCCGAGCCCTGCAGACGCCGTCGCGGCTCTCCACGTCCGAGCCGCTCTGAGACCAGCATCCAAGGTCTGGCGCAGATCCCTCCCGTACCTGGCTGGTACTAAGACTGTCCCGCTACCCTATCCTCTTAAACGAACATTGAGACTCTGATCGGATCCCTCGATCCCTCTGTAAATATTGCACGTATTACTGCCGATAAAGAATCGAATCTCGCAACTGCTATTGAGTGCTGTGTGGTGGTGTTACTGGGCCTAGTACGATCATAGGAGAAAGACATCCCCGAGGGGGCTTCTCAGCGGCGCTCGGCTATAACTTTGCGGTAGGAAGGCGCCCGGAATAGTCTCCCCGACTACCCGGTGGGCCTCCCTCCAACAGCTGACTTAAGTTTTCCCACTGTGCATTGGACAGCCATGGAAGCGCGATATCCGCCATCTGGGTTTACCTGCCCTCTCGATGTATAAAGATCAGCATAAAACCTCGCGAATTGCGTCTAGGGTTGTAATGGTCCACCCCTGTGTTATCTCTAAGTTTTATAATACTGTGTTGGCCCCAACCCATTTTTATTTTAGTGACTAGGGGCCAGATGTAGGTAAATGTGAAATACCGATTCCTTAATATCGAATTTTACCGATTCGGTATTAAGAAATCGGTATTTCCTATGTAGGTAAAGATTTGGTAAAAAATACCGAATCCTTAATATTCCTTATTACCGAATCGGTAATTGAGATCCGGTAATAAGGAATACCTACCCATTCATTTCTATGGGACTGGAGGCGGGAGGTATTTCACGGGTGCCAGGGTGTCCAAAGGACACCCTGTTGCACCCCTGAAATGTGCATGGGTGCACATGTGGCGCACATACATGACCTAAGGGCATGGATGTGTGCCACAGGGCACATTAAAAAAAGCAAAAAAGTGCTTTTTGTAAGGAAATTGCTACTTACCACCAACTTGAAGTTGGTGGTAAATAGCATTTCCTTAAGGCTGAGGTGCACTGTTTTCAGTGCTTCAAGATTGCATTTAAGGAATCGGTATTACCGATTCCTTAAATGCAAGAGCAATAAGGAATCGGTATTTACTGATTCCTTATTTACCGATTCCTTACCTACATCGCACATGGCTAAATACCGGTCGGTAACGCTGAAATTTACCGAATTTCGCCGTTACCGACCGGTATTTAGCCACCTACCTCTGGCCCTAGGTTTTGACCAGGTCACCCTTGCAACGTGCCTCTTAGTCAGGTAATGCATCTCCCCTGCTGCTAACTCATTGTAATCCATCACTAACTCTCAAATTCTAGCTAGCGTGTAGGAACTTGGAGTGGCCTCATATTCCTGCTCTAATTGCTTCAGTGTCGCTTCCCTGCAATGGAGATGCCCCCTGATGTCCTTGAGGATGTCCACACTTGTACTGATGCATAGTCCCCTGACGGTGCATTAAAGATCTCCCAAAGCATAGCAATTTTGCTCATCGACCTGTTATTTATTGTGAATTATTGTATGATAGCCTCCCTTATCGTAGCCTTGTAGGTCGGATCTAACAGTGCGTCGTTCCTGAACTTCCAAGTAAATTGTCAGGCATGTATGTTGGAATCTGCATACTGAACCTGACCAGTTTGTGGTCCGATAACGTTTTTGGCAGTCACTCTATTTCTGTCACCCTGGCGTTCACCCCTCTGCTCACCAGCCAATAGTCAAGCCTAGACCAGCTGCCATTTGTGGTGGATGTATGTGTGCCCTGCAACATATCTGGATTACTAGACATCGGGCAGGTCCAGCTCGACCATCCCGTCCCTTATAACACTGACCGCCTTCGGATTGTGCCCACCCTGATGGCTTGACTTATCCTTGCCAGGGTCCAGATGAGTGTTTAGATCACCCCCCATATTATTTCTGAGTGCTGTCACAGCACATTCAAGATATCTACATTGAAATCTGGGTCGTCTATATTCCGCCCATATGCATTTACTAAGGTGAAGACTGTTCAATACATTCTACCCTGTAGTATATCATAGCGCCCCCTGTCATCTATTGCAGAGTGAGTCTTAGTGAATGGAGTGCCTTTTCTTATGAGCGTCAGTACTCCCCTTGTGTATGTCGAAAAAGATGACCCCAGCTTGACCCCAGCCCAGTGCGTGCCCACCCTCGCCTCCGTGTACTTCGTTAGATGGGTTTCCTGGAGCAGCACCACCTGGATATCATGTCTGGTGAGATAAGCCATTACCTGCCTGATTTTATTAGGGGTATAAAGTCCTCTTACATTCCATGTCATGCATGAGAGCCTTGTACTAGCCAATACAACATCTACAGCCATTTAAGTGTTAACGCACAATTCCCTTGCATGTGAGCGAGCTACAGAGAAATTATGAGCATATTTGGACGGCAAGCTACAGTAAACAACCCGGACCCTACAACTCCACCCACGCCCTTCCCCACCCACTTCAGCATCTCAATCATGCTAAAGACAAGGTCCCCAATGTCCCAGTAACTAACTTCGATCAACTAACAATAACAGTACTTATCAGTTCTGATGGGGATCTCCTACTAGGGGGTCATCAGGAGCCCGAACTCCCTCCATATGGAGGTGGCCGGGTGGAGTGGTCGTCAGCTTCCCAAATCTCTGTTGAACATAAGCTGAATGTGGTTCTGTTTCAATTCCGTGTCTGTCATACTAGTCAACACCGCCATGCAGACGCAACAGGCAACCTCGCATACTACTCTGAGTCGTCAACTTCCTGTGAGCATGAAGTCTGTTTTTTCTTCCCTATCTTCTTCAGAAAGTCTTGCACTGCCTTTGGAGAGTTATGCCAGCTTTCTGTAACTGCCGCTTCACCACTTGATACTGCCTCTGCGCCGCCTGGATAGTGGCTGTGAAATTAGGGTAAAAAGCCACCTGGTAGCCTTGGTAACTAATCTCCTTCTGCTCTCTCGCACCAGCCTCAGCACCTTATCTCGAGCCCGGTAATTTTACAGTTTAGCGATGACAGGGCGCAGAGCAGCTCCCTTAGGTGGCTTCACCATCAGTGATCTGTGCGTGCACTCTACAACCAATATGTGGGACATGATCTCATGGCCAAACAGATCAATGAACATCTGTTCTATGTAGAGCTCCATCTTGCCAGTGTTCGTCGTTTCCGGGATTCCGATTATGCGCACATTGCTGCGGCGCGATTGTGCTTCTAAATCTTCATTTTTCATTTGTATGATAGTTAAAAGCTTCTCCATCTCAGTGCACCTGCCAGTTGTAACTTGAATTTCGTCTTCCTCTGTTGGTAGCCTGTGTTCCACCTCCATAATCCTGGATTCTTGTTTCTATAATTTGTCTGACATGTTATCTAGTCCCTGATTCAGATCGTCCATTTTGCCATCAATGGAACGGAGGCTTTGCTGCATGGCCTGCAACGTGGACTCCAGCATTGGTGTCCCCTGGGGCTCCCATCACACGCTTTGGGTTATCCTGTTCCTCCTGCTGCAACCTCATTGTTTCTTTTTGTTTCAAAGGTTAGGCGGGACTGACCTCTCTCTGTTTTTTCTATGGTTGTCGCTCCATTGCGCAGGCTCTGCTCACCACCACACACAAAGACTGCTTGCTCACCGCTTAGAAATTGTACAGATCAGCAGTGATCAGGGACCCGACCCTATTGACAGCACACCGGTTGCAAGCGATGACTCCCTTCGCAACGGACAACGTTTGCTGCAGTTTCTGGAGATTGGGAGGTAATGCTCAAGTCCTTCTGTGAATCTTACAGTTATTTCAGGGTTCCAAATGCCACTACAGGCCACACAGCTACCCTTTCTGGACGACGTACCTCTGTGTACTGCCCCATACTGTACCTGAGTCATCGGGGCACTGTAGATCCGGACCGCCCTGCCTCAGCTCAATAGGCCCCCCGCTGATACCTTGCTTGCACCACGTCTGTACCTGGTTGTCAAATGCTACTCGTGGAAGATTAGTGCGTACCCACAGCAACAGCATTCCTTCTTGCCCCAGGGAGCCCTCACCGTAGCATTCAGTTTCTTAATGGGCTATGGGGTGACTTTTGTTCACTGCCGGTTGTCTCGCGTTAGCCCAGCAAGGCCTGCACCCCTGGGTTCCACCTAGGAACACCTCCGTCAAGCCTGGGCACTCACCGACAGCCCCACCCGGCCTCAGCTCCTGCAGACGGCAAGCCAACAGTGCACAGCGCTATGTGTGTTGCATGCAGTCCGGGCGAACAAACACGTGGAGTCAACTTCAGCCTCTGCTCTGAGACCACCAGAGCACGGGATTGCAGGCCTCACTGCGTCCCCACCAGCTGCAGCTCTGTATTTGCAAGAGTGGGCCAACACATGCAGAAGACTGCCGCCGGCTCACCAGTATTTTCACTGACACCGGGGGTTAGAGAGACAGTGTCCACCGCACCTGCCATCCTTACCTGTGCAGCCTTGCTCACATGGCCACCAGACCGGCAGTCCAATTCCACAGACCCGAGGCCAGGAAGCGTGACCTGGACCTCCTTAGGATGCTCCGGCCGGGATCTGCACACCCCCGCAGATTGTTGATGCTGTTTCAGGTAAGGCAAACCCAACAACTAGTCACCTTTATCGGGCAGGTACCCAGGATAGTCGACTCGCTCAGGAGCTCGGCCTGCTACATCATAGGCCGCACGCACATCGGCTGCAATCCCACTGCTATCTTTCCCTTTGACATCAGATTTTTGGCACCGAGGTACACCAAATTGTTATAGCGCACAGGAAACCGCAGTTTACATGTGGGATTACTGGATTGGCGGATTCTTAGACGGATTTGTGCTGCCTGGTCGGCAGATCTTTACTACCCTGCGGCCATCTTGATTCAGGCTCTCTAGCACCCCCCACGAGGGAATACTATAGAAAATTTAGAAACAAATAACATATTCTATAAGATAACAAATCCAGTTTAAAAAAAATGCTTTTGTATTAATTGGATTCTCTCACTCTCTACTACTCGCTCTACTACTCACTCTACTACTCACTCTCTACTACTCTCTACTACTCTCTACTACTCACTCTCTACTACTCGCTCTACTACTCACTCTACTACTCACTCTCTACTACTCACTCTCTACTACTCACTCTCTACTTCTCTCTACTACTCACTCGCTACTACTCTCTCTACTAATCTCTACTACTCACTCTACTACTCAATCTTTACTACTCTCTACCACTCTCTCTGCTACTCACTCTCTACTACTCTCTACTACTCTCTCTCTACAACTCTCTCTCTACTACTCACTCTCTACTACTCACTCTCTACTACTCTCTACTACTCACTGTCTACTAATTTCTACCACTCACTCTCTACTACTCTCTCTCTACTACTCACTCTACTACACACTCTCTACTACTCTCTACTACTCTCTCTGCTCCTCACTTTCTACTACTCTCTCTACTACTCTCTATTACTCACTCTCTACTACTCACTCTCTACTACTCACTCTACTACTCTCTACTGCTCACTCTCTACTACCCACTCTCTACTACTCTCTACTACTCACTCTCTACTACTCACTCTCTACTACTCACTCTACTACTCTCTACTGCTCACTCTCTACTACCCACTCTCTGCTGCTCGCTCTCTACTACTCTCTACTACTCACTACTCACTCTCTACTCCTCTCTCTACTACTCACTCTTTACTACTCATTATCTACTACTCACTGTCTACTACTCACTCTACTACTCTCTACTGCTCACTCTCTACTACCCACTCTCTACTGCTTGCTCTCTACTACTCTCTACTACTCTACTACTCACTCTCTACTACTCTCTACTACTCACTCTACTACTCTCTACTACTCGCTACCACTCACTCTCTTCTACTCTCTCTCTACTACTCACTCTCTACTACTCACTCTACTATTCACTCTCTACTACTCTCTCTTCTACTCACTCTCTACTACTCGCTCTCAATGACTCTCTACTCTACTACTCTCTCTCTACTACTCACTCTCTACTACTCACTCTACTCACTCTACTACTCACTCTCTACTACTCTCTCTACTACTCACTCTCTACTACTCGCTCTCAATGACTCTCTACTACTCACTCTACTACTCACTCTCTACTACTCTACCACTCTCTACAACTCTCTACTTCTCACTCTCTACTACTCTATCTACTACTCACTCTGTACTACTCACTCTCTACTACACACTCCCTACTACTTGATCTCTACTACTCTCTACTACTCACTCTAATACTCACTTTCTACTACTCTCTACTACTCTCTCTCTACTACTCACTCTCTACTACTCACTCTCTACTACTCTCTACTACTCACTCTCTACTACTCTCTCTCTACTACTCATTCTCTACTACTCACTCTCTACTACTCACTCTCTACCACTCGCTCTACTACTCACTCTCTACTACTCTCTACTACTCACTCGCTACTACTCTCTCTCTACTACTCTCTACTACTCACTCTACTACTCACTCTCTACTACTCTCTACCACTCTCTCTGCTACTCACTTTCTACTACTCTTTCTCTGCTACTCTCTACTACTCTCTACTACTCACTCTACTACTCACTTTACTACTCACTCTCTGATACTCACTGTCTACTACTCTCTACCACTCACTCTCTACTACTCTCTCTCTACTACTCACTCTACTACTCACTCTCTACTACTCTCTACTACTCACTCTCTACTACTCTCTACTACTCTCTACTGATCAGTCTCTACTACCCACACTCTACTACTCTCTACTACTCACTCTCTACTACTCACTCTCTACTACTCACTCTACTACTCTCTACTGCTCACTCTCTACTACCCACTCTCTACTGCTCTCTACTACTCACTCTCTACTACTCACTCTCTACTACTCACTCTCTACTACTCACTATGCTACTCTGCTCTGCTCACTCTCTACTACCCACTCTCTACTACTCACTCTCTACTACTCACTCTCTATTACTCACTCTACTGCTCTCTACTACTCACTCTCTACTCTCTACTCTCTATTACTCATTGTCTACTCTCTACCTCTCTACCTCTCTCTACCTCTCTCTCTACTACTCTCTACCTCTGTACCTCTTTACCTCTACCTCTCTACCTCTACCTCTCTACCTCTACCTCTCTACGTCTCCCTCTCTCTACCTCTCTCTACACGCACACATATGCACATAGATATATGCATATGCATTTATATATATGTATGTGTATATATATATATACACACATATATAAACATATATAATCTGCATATCTATATAAATACAAATATAGATGCCTTCATACATCTACATATACATGTATGCATTCATATGCATGTTATGTACATGAAAGTTTGAAAAACACTAATAAAAGGAAAGCTAAAAAGCCACCTAATTACAAACAGAATTGCTTTAACTTAAACGAGGGCGAGACCTATTGCATTTTCAATGCTTGTTTACTGTGGTTCCATTAAGAAGGCATTCAGATGTGTCACACATTTGCCATAAATTCTGAATGTTAGCACTGTAGTTGCTCATTAGATCACTGTAGTAAAGCTACTGCTCACCAGGGAAGTCTGCTGCTGGTATTCAAAGTGCATGTTTCAGTCTGCATGTCAGAATTTTTTAATGAAATAGAAGAGGATTTGAGAAGTCAAAATGTGCCCTAATTTTTCTTTCCGCAGCACTAATCATAATTTCTATTGCAAAATGAACCCCCTCATTTTGTTCCTTTGCATATTAAATGTTTTAAGTATTACCACTTTATTCCAATCAAGATGGCTTCAGGTGTGCCATACTTTTGTCATAAGTAAGACTGTTAGCGCTCTAGTTGGTTAGAACACTCTGGGACATTCTGTCATTGGGCTATACTTGGGCTACATCTGGGTGATATTTGTGCTACATTTGGGCTCTTTTGTCTCTGGTGGCCATCTTGGGAGACTTATTTGTTATGAAGTTTCCTAATTTCTTCATTTACTACAGTCTCCTCAGTAGGAATACTTTCAGTTTTTTACTTTGATTCAATCAAGAAGGTATTCAGATGTGTCACACATTTGCCATAAATTCAGAATGTTAGCACTCTAGTTGCTCATTAGATCACTGTAGTAAAGCTACTGCTCACCAGGGAAGTCTGCTGCTGGTATTGAAAGTGCATCTTTCAGTCTGCATGTCAGAATTTTTTTATGCAATAGAAGAGGATTTGAGAAGTCACTCAAAAGCTGCCCTAATTTTTCTTTCTGCTGCACTAATCATAGTTTCTATGGCAAAATGAACCCCCTAATCCGTTCCTTTTTAAATTAAATGTTTTAAGAGTTACCACTTTATTCCAATCGAGATGGCTTCAGGTGTCATAAGTAGGATTGTTAGCGCTCTAGTTGTTCTTTAGAATACTCTGGGAAGCTGCAGTAGAACACAAAAGGAATCAACTGACAGTCTCTGCCCTTGTTGGATGTACATGTTTTACTGAGAATGTCAGACTTCATTCTCACATGACTGAGAAAGATATTATGAATTTACAGAAAATATGCTCTCAGTTTAGCTTATAGATCACCTTCCAAACCTCTGTGGGAAAAGCATGAGAAAATAATTTTCTCTCAAACATGATTCATGATATCCCAGCAGAAGGCTATTTCACATGGTAAAATCACCTTAGAACACACCACAATTCCTAAAATGAGTATGATACCATCAACAAATGATTTATAATGTAACTAAAGTCTTAAAACCTTCTATTAACTGCAATGCTTTTTAACGAGGTGCTATCATATATATTGGTCCCAAGATGGCTGCCAACACTTCTTGGATGAAGTGCTGACAGCCAATCAGATCTCACGATGAGATGTGTGGTTAGGCTCCGGCCAGATATATAAGTGATTTTACTTTTGATTTTCTCAGGAACTACTGAACGGATTTACACCATTTAACCAAAAGGTACGACTCTGAATCAAGGGCTACCTTTTTGCCAAATTTGGTGTAATTCCATTCAGCAGTTCGGGCTGTAGCTGCGATTAAAGGTTCCTATGGAAAATTGCATGGGGAAAACACGTTTTGGGCCCCCCTTTTTTCTCGGCCCCCGCTTTACGAATCACCCCAAGACTTTCAGGATAGGAGCGGACCGGAGCACCCCACCAGTTTTGAAAAGTTTGCGAAGATTCGTCAACCGGCGCCAAAGTTATTCCAAATAGAATGTTGCGGAATTCCTATGGATAATAGGTCCTAACTATAACTACCTACTGGCAACCGCCAGTAGGTAATATGCAACCTTCTACTCGACCAACATTTGTTATACACTGGCTATATTAAGCTCAATTGGGCTATCCCTTTGCTTGAAATATCAAAAGATACTACAGAAATATATCAATTCATATTTGTTATTTGTTATTCTCCTTATTTCGTATTATGAATCATATTTTTCAATTGCATGTTTTTTTAAATGGCATTAAAACACCATACTTTTTTCTCTGTCCATATATACAATACAAATCATAAATAATTTAACATTAATACAATTCTATTAAATGTGCAAATTAAGCATAATTGTGCAAGTAATACATACAATATAACAATCTTAAATTTGTCCCCATACCATTATCACATTTGTACTAACCTCACATGCAATCATTGCATGCCAGACATACACATACACACATCGCATCTCATTAATTGTTTTCCAGCTTAAAAATGGGTTGCAACAGAACACTCATGGTGAAAATTCTTCATTAGAATCCATGGTTATGCCGCCAGCTGGAAAAAGATCAGGCCTGAGGTTCCTTGCATGTCTCGTGGGTGTGGGTGTGGGTAGGGGACCAAGTTTTTTTGCCCACCAGGAGTTGTCCCATGGGGAGCAGCTGCTCCTGAAAATGAGTACCTTTGTTTTGTTGGTGTTGAGTTTGACGTTAGCAATACTGGTCATGCATCTATGGAAGTTAGCTGTGGCATTAGCATAGTCTGGGAATAGGGAGAGGGTGAGCTGAGTATCATCCATGTAGGAGATTATTTGCATGGTATGTGATCTGACAGGCTGACCTGGGAGCCATGTGTGTGTTGAAGAGGGTTGGGCTCACCAAGGATCCTTGTGAAACGCTGCAGATTATGTTTTTCAGGCCAGAGGTGCAGGGTGGACCCTTTGGGTACTCCCAGACTGAAAGGATGTGATCCATTTGAGAATATACCCTTGCATTCCCATTTGTTGGAGTCTATGTAGGAGAATGTAGTGGTTCATGGTGTTGAAGGCTGCAGAGAGACCGAGGAGAATTGGGGCAGCAGTTTCCCCCCTGTCAATGATAATCCTTGATACCATTGGTTGCCCCAATCAAGGTGATTTCCATGCTGTGATTTGAGCGGAAGCAGATTTTTAACAGTCCAAGAGGTTGTTGTTTTCTGGGTACGCGAGGAGTTGGAGGTTTATTGCTTTCTCCAGAGCTTTGGCTGGGAACGGGAGCAGGGAGATGAGCTGCTAGTTTTTGAGGTCTTCAGGGTCTGTTTTGGGTATTTTGAGGAGCAGTTTGACTTCTGCTTGTTTCCACCTCTGATTCCCAAGTTTTTAGATTTTTTTATTTAAAAAACATTTATTGTCAAATAACATTAGGATATCCCTGGAGACTGGGCTGCATTCAGACAGGAGGTGCCAATAATACACTCAACTCTCCAGTGACTGCAGCAGGAGGCATGGCACTTGGCTTTGTGTGGAATGAGGGCAAACTAAAGGGAATGTGGATGTCAGCAGAGGGATATATGAGAGTAGAGTTACCAACTGGCTGCCATTTCACCGGCACTACTGGTAATTTCCAGTTGAAGCCAAGTGCTGGTGATGGTTAAATTCCAGCAGTATATTGCCTGGTATTTTTTGCCTCTTTAGGCTTGTCTTCTCATGCCTGTCTGAAGTGATTGTCAACCCTGCTGGGCTTTAGGTAGCATGTGATCAGCAAGCCTAGGACAGAAATGCCTGCATCCCGCCCGGCTCACCAATAGTCACATTGAACTTATTGTAAAAATATTCCAGCCCATGGAAAGACATGCCAAATGAATGTCTCACAGGCACATGATTGTCCTCAATGACTGATGAAAGAAAGCAGGAAGCAGCAGTCTAGCACTTGCTCTTTCATGTTTCCAAAATTCAGTTGGTTAAGATTATTACAACACAAGGGAAAACTCCACATTTAATTGCAGCTTTCCGTCCTTGGTGGTCTGCCCATGTCACTGTTGCACAGATGACACATAGACAACAAACAAGTCGCTTGTCTAAACTCTAGTACCTGTTCCTGCACTTCATATGCAAGAGACACATTGATAATACGGAGTAATTCCATGGCATGTGAGGAAAGACGTGGAGTACAGCATGGCTCATGTAACTCATACAGGTAAATATTTCTTCCAATTAAAGTGTATGGATGGTCTTGCTACAGATTGTCCAACTGTATTGTAGATAGCCACAAATATAGATCTTTGGGTTTATGAAGTTTCTTTTAGTACCATGAAGCCTAAAGGTCTGAAGGCATTTCAGATGCTCATGAAATAGCTTTCATGGATTCTTATTCATGGTTGTGAATCTGAACAGTCAGGGTTGGCTTTAGAGCTGTTGGTGCCAGGTCCGAAAATCCTTTTTGGTGCCCTTCCTCCTGCCCCGCCTACCCCCCTCATCACCACCTCCTAGGATTCCCTTGATGTACCGCAAAATTAATTTTTCATTTGTAGGGGTGCATCATAATCATGAGAAGTCCTCACACACACATATGCTTTTGTTGTATTAACCTGAGACATTAGAACGTGAACTGTAATAATGTGAATTGTGGTGTATTAGGGACATTTCAATGTAAACATGAAGAAATCAACATAGAAACTAGATGTAACTAGCTGAATTCATTAATGTGCAGAATTTGTGTATACCGTTGACAATTATTCATGGATTCGATGTTCTTCTGTAATGTTTTAATTTAGAAGTATGCAGTAAAAGGTGTTTATTTTACATGCAACTTGTAATGCCTATGCGCCAACGTTGTCATGTTAGCCGATATCTGTAGTCATGAAATGCATTTCCCCTGGAAGTTGTCGCATTATATTTAATAGTTGAATTTTATGTGCATGTTGGATTTTGGTTTTTCTCACGTTTCTGTTGCAGGTGGAAGAATCATCCTTGTTAGCTAGAATAATGTCTTTGTTTTAGGAGTTAGGCATGGAGAGCAGGGTATACATTGACCGTTGATACTGATAGTGGAGAACTGTTGTACTTTCTCATTGAAGAGAACCTGGGAATCAAGGTCATCTCACAAAGCTCGGGAGCATCGCTGCCCACTGGAAAAGTACCTATGAGGAGGTGGCCTGACTGGATGGCGTGATTCGCAAAGGATCCTGGGATACTCCCTGTGCTGTTGATGTATTGTGACTAGGGAAAGTGTCCTGGGGACTTCTGCCTTGCCGAGAGAGAGAGAGCGAGAGCATCTTAGAACGAGCTCTGTCTTAGTTGCTTTATGCTGCTTGACCCAACTAATGTGGGGAGACTTCATAGGAAGGCTTCACACGCTGACACCTTAACTGATCCTGCACTGGGAAATGCTATCTAGGGATGTCATGTTAGTACTAGTGTAGGAACAGATTAATGCATTATTCCCACAAACTTCTGATGCAGGGGAACCTGGACGTTTGTTCTGTAACCTTTTGTATTATGATTCTCAAGCTAATTATCTTGTGAGTGTTGCACTGCCTTAATTTCATTCACAGATTTGGCTTTGTATTAGTTCCAATGTATTTCTACACCCTCATCTTGAGGTGCTTGTATGTCCAGTTTTTAGACATGCTGCATTGTAGCAGCACTGCTGTGTATCATGGCAAAAAACATTGGCAAAGTCAATAGGCTGCATTGGTGAGACATATTGGCTGTGCCAATGCTTGTTTACCTGGGCATCAGACAAGGTTTAGGGCAGATTGTGAAACTCAAGACAACACAATGGCATTGCCGATGTTAGTGCAAAGGCAAATGCTTCGGCATACTTCATCGCTATTAAAACTTCATTCAATTCACCTGGCAGAAGCCTGTTGTGGTGTAAGCTTAGTAACTGAGATATTCCACCAAAGGTCATTGAAAGAAATAGTATAAGAAATAGTATACCATAACACATGGGCCAAGGTAAAACTTGCTAACAACAGCAGCATGGGTCAGTTTAACATGATCTATGCAGAGTCGGCTTCCATCCTTAATCACCCAACTTAGAATTGTATCACAAAGAGAATGCTTAGGTAGTAATATCATTTAAAACCAAAGCACTTATTTTTGGAGACAACTGATGAAGGATGGGGCTTGATTTTTTTAATGAACAAATTATATCTAGGGTGATCATGATAAAGGCAGCTGTAAATCAAATCTTGGTACTCTGAAACAGAAACCAACATCTTGAAAATGTGTGCTGCAAAATTATCTCAGTAATTTAACAGACCAACAGACCAACACTAAAACCACTTTATGAAGTAATTAGAGCAAAATGTCTGCCTTCTTTAATGCGGGACTCAGATATCTTTTAGAAAAATAAATAGCTAGATCCAATGCAGTATCAATGGCTTAGATTATAGTTTTGTCTGCCTGCTTCCACAGTCCAAGCATGAATAAGGCTCAAATTGTACTTTCTCAATCTCTTTCTGACTATGGATGCAGTCTTCCTGTCCTTATGAGGTAAACTAAGATGTACAGTTTGCACACTGACTGGTTTGTGAATAGGTGAGCATCACAAATTAAAAGTAAGGAACTTGGTGAGAGCAGTGGGTGTGCCTTCCCTAGTCCGACCAAATAGTTGATCTGCTTCTCTCAGTTGAGGTCAATCCCATACTACTTTCTCTATTAGAAAGCCTTTGGCAGGTTTGGAAAATTGAGGTTTAGACTAAAGTCAGCCTCAAGTTGAGAAACATCAGTCTTTGTGTAGATCTGCCTGTTAATGAAATTAGTATACTGGCAGCACAGCAGTAAAGGTGCAGCACGTTCAGTGAGTCCCTGTTATCATTAGGTCCTATTGCCGCTGCAACAGATGCACTATTGTTTGCTACACTATGGATGGACCCTAAGGTCAACCTTGTCATACCATTTTGACATGCAAAAGGATGTTGGTACAGCAGTCCATCTCTCCCCCAACAATGCCTCACTAGGGGAAGGTGACTAGCCTTGCCTTGTAATGTGCCACCCTTGGTGATAGAGGGGGGCTTATGAGTAGAGACATCAATCCTCAATGTGACTTAGCTGCAAGAAAAATTCAAATAAGCCCTCATCTGAAGTTCCATGGCACCCCAGAATTCTGAATTCTGAATCCTGAGTTGAACCCACAAATCATAAGTTCTTTTTATATACAATGCATCGCCATTCAGGATAGCCTGACACCTTTTGCACACACATAGGCATGATAAATGTCTAACAGGTATAATTTTGCACATTCCTAGTACAGAGCTTCTGTACCAACAGTCCAGCATCTGTCTTATAGTTTCTTTTAGAAAAATCTACCCTGAAAGGGTGAAATGCCGTAATAACTTTACAGTCCTTCTGTTTGGGTCTTAGCAGTTGTTCACGACCCTCTACCTTTGTTTTAGGTCCATGACTGCAAGTCAGGCTTATTGAGAGAAAGTGCCCTTTTGGGCATGATCACCTCTATGTTTTCTGGACTGATGCTGTTTTTTTTATTACTTTTTGCACTGTAGCACTGCTAATCAGGTTCCAGTGCATGTGCTCTGACCTCTAAAATCTGCTAACATCAGCTAACTTTTAATTGGCACATTTTACCTTTTGTATAAGGCCATAGTATTTGGTATAGAAACTACACTCATGGCATGGAAAGTTAAAATGTCACCTGTGGACTGCAGTGCCTATTGTACCACACATCTGTGGGACGAGGAAAATATGGCTTCAAGCCTACCAGTGGAGCCTGACTGCTGCAGGTCAACCCAGCAAATGTATCCTTTTGATTGGACAAAACATTTTTTTTAAATATGAATAAATCACCCCTATGTAGACCCCATAGTCCACAAGGGAGGGTGCATGGTATTTAAAAGTGGGGCATGTAGAAATGTAATCTTACCATATCCCTGCAGTGACAAGCGCCCAAAAGCTATGGAAGGCTTTGACTGTCCTATGAGAAAACTAGAATACAGACAAAAAATATTAGTTCTGCTACTGTGATTTTGGACTTTCTAACAAAATTATTCAACCACTATTTTTAATGTTTCATAAAAATCCAATCTAATGGTAAAGTTCAATTTGTAACAAATATTAAAGAAAAGTAACTTTTAGAAAGTTACCCTTTTCTTGCCTGAAGCTCCTGGAAGCTGATTTGCATTAGCCTGACAAAAGCTGCCTGTCGCTGTTTGACCTTAATGAGGGGTGGAAACTATCCAAGAGCAGTAACGATGGCTTAGGCCAGGTGACAGGATGGACTGGGGGCAGAGAGTGTGACAGATATCAGCCCCAGAAGAAGCAGCTGGGGAGGTATTGGGAAGTTAATTAACTTGAAAGAGACAAATAAAAATCCTGCCCGTTCATATTTTAGTATAAGCGGAGGTATCTGGAAGGAACAGCCTGTAGCAATCGCCAGTAGTCTCACCCCCGAAAGAGCCCCTTGCCAGGATAAGACAGGGAATGTTTCCGCGTTTTCCCGATGTCAGGGTTTCCCGAACTACAACTCCCTGCATGCACTGGGGCGCACCCGAAGACCCTTTCTACATAAGCACTTCAGCGGGAAACGGAAGGTGCTTGTCAATCCTAGAGCTTGTGGATGTTCGAGACGGAAGGTGCTCCCCGCCGGATTCCAGCGAGAAGCATTTCCGCAGCCATTCCTGTGACGGGCCGAGTCCCGCGTTCCCGTGGAAGCCAGCCTGATTCAGCGGCGAGTGAGAGACCCTAAGGTATTTGGGAAGACAGAAACTCCTGCATTTCTGGTGAGCCACGAGTGTTGCTTCGTCAACAAAACTTTATTGAAACTGTGAGAGACAGTGTTATATTCCCGGAATAACTGTTCCCCTTTACCTTGACATGGCGGGGACTGTGTAACGAAGACACGGACACTGAGTGCCTCGTTGCCGTCCTGCCTGGCATCTGGAAAAGTATCCCGAGGAAGGGATTCCCTTTTGTTTATTTTGAACCTTACTTTTCGCTGTGACTGTGCACTGGCGGAGGGCTCACGAATGGACCCATTCAGTCACTGACTAGCGGGGGTGAGAGAGTATCACTTCCCGAGGACCTAGTTTCTATTGTGACCTTGTAAGTAGGGGACTGTGGAGTATCCCAGGAAGGGGTGTTTGCAGCGAAAGGCAGTCAAGGGGGTGCCGAAGGATTCTAGAGACTTACGCAAGAAGAAAGGTAATTCCCAGACACCTTCTTTCGGGCGGGTAGGTGTAGGTCCTGAGCTTTCACTACACTATAGGAGAGAAGTCTTCTGTTTACCAGTTCTCTCTCTCTCTTGTCCTATGTCTCCAGGTACATATCTTTCCAGAGGAGATTACATCCCCGACCTTCATCCTGGAGAGTTCCCAACCCTGGTCTCATCTTTTTATGTTATCCCCTTCCCTTTTTTCCCACAGGCCTGATCTCACGCAGTTAGGTTACTTTCCACTGCTGGGGATTAGGTTTTCGGGAGTCAGGGACCTTCTCATCTATCGTCTCTGCTGGATTCTACTGTGCAGGTTAGTGGCGGGTTATTGGATTGGGCGCTACTGACAACCTGGCATACCTGACAGATTGACAAGCCCACGTTTACGCCCAGCCCAGACGATGGATACCAGTGTAGTGCTCACCTCTCTGCTGGACAGCCTGACGGCTCTACAGCAAGAGGTTCAGACATCCCGACAAGAAAATCAGAACATCCAGAGAGAAGTTAGCTCCTTGAGGAGAGAAGTAGCAGGTCTTTCTCGCAGGGGTCAGGGGGAGAGTTCTTACATACGACCCGCAACCTTGCCCCCTCCTGTCTCTTCCACCCCTAACCCGTCTCCTGTAGGGGGCTTTTTCACCACCCCTCATTCTCCCGCAACTACAGACACGGTTCCCACGGTTCACGTGTTACAGAATACCAGCATTCCTTTAGCCCCACCTGAACGCTTTTATGGGGATCCAAAGAAGTTTGAAACATATTTAAATCAGTGTAGGCTTCATTTCCTCTGCAAACCCACAGTATTTCAAGGAGACGCAGCCAAAACGGCATTCATGATGTCTTATATGGGGGGCAACGCAGCCAGTTGGACCATCCCCTTGATGGAAAGAAACGATCCAGTCCTCCATAATTTCACGGACTTCTGCTTGGCCTTACGGAAACTGTTCGACAGAAAATCCCACATGCTTTCGCTGGATCGTGAATTACTCACCTTACGACAGGGATCACAAGACCTGCTGACCTATATAACAACGTTTAATCGGTTGGTGGTGGAGACCGAGTGGCCCCCTGACAAAAGACTAACCCTGTTTTATCAAGGACTCAGGGGGGAGATCAAAGATGTGCTAGCCCAAGTTGTGCAACTGCCACAAACATGTGAAGAACTGATCGACTTATCCGTCCAGTTGGATCATCGCCTCCAAGAGAGAAAAGGGGATAGGAACCGAGGGGAAAACCGCCTTTCCTATGCTCGGCCAAGGAACGTCCCGGAAGAACCACCTAAATCCCCAGAGAGGGGGGAACCCATGCAACTAGGAGGTCTCCGAGGCCCTCTCACCCCAGAAGAGAGAGAAAAACGACAGAAAATGAAACTGTGCCTCTACTGTGGCAAGAGCGGCCACTTCATACGAGAGTGCCGTGCTCGGACGCCAATCGGAAGCAAAACACCAGTTTCCCGTGTACAGGCTGCTATGAAACAGGACGAACCGACGGAAAACTAATATGTCCGAATAAGGTTGAGGTCTCTGGTTTGGGAGTTCCTAGTGTCACGATCTCATCGGTACTAGCCAATACCCTGCAAGCAGCTGTAGCCCATCTGACTATCGGGGTGTCTTTGTGGCTCACGCCCCAGAACATGTTGGAAGTAGATGCGCTGTTGGATTCTGGAGCCACAGGAAACTACATGGACCAAGAGTTTGCCCGGCGATTGGGGATCTCCCACGAAATGAAAGATATCCCGGAGCATGTAAAGACAGTAGACGGAACAGCCCTCTCTTCCGGACCCGTGACATATCGGACACTGCCTTTGAGAATGACTATCAATCCAGACCATCACGAGTATATTCAATTCGACCTCATCGATGCCCCTCAATTTCGTCTAATCCTAGGAGTGCCGTGGTTGACCTTACACGACCCTGAAATCAGTTGGGCAGAGCGCACGGTGAAGTTGGCTTCAGTGTATTGCCAAGAACATTGTAAATGTCTAGACAGTGTGGATCCTGAAGTAGGGGAAACACCGGCCACTTATTTAGCGCTTGCCTGCGCGCAGGAACAGTCCAGTCGCTCCATCACCCTGCCGGATGACTACTGCATGCATCATGATCTCTTCGATAAACAAAAGGCAATTACCCTTCCGCCTCATCGAGAGTACGATTGTCGCATTGAACTGATACCAGGGGCACCCATTCCATGCAGTAGAGTGTACTCATTGACTGAGCCGGAAACCCTTTATCTCAAGAAATACCTCGAGGACAATCTGGCCTCCGGATTCATTAGACATTCCTCTTCTCCCGCCTCTTTGCCTCTTTTCTTCATTCCGAAGAAGGACTGCGAAGAATTGAGGACGTGTATAGACTACCGTGCATTGAATAGGATAACCATCAAGAACCGGTACCCACTTCCTCTTATACCAGTACTGTTGGACCAGTTAAAAGGGGCGAGATACTTCACCAAGCTTGACCTCCGCGGAGCCTACCACCTTGTCCGAGTACGTAAAGGAGATGAGTGGAAGACCGCCTTCAGAACTAAGTTCGGTCTTTTTGAGTACAGGGTGATGCCCTTCGGGCTCTGCAACGCCCCGGCGGCTTTCCAATTTTTCATGGATGAAGTACTGCGGGGTTATTTGGATACCTTCTGTGTGGTATACATAGATAATATCCTAATACATTCAGCAACATACCAGGAACACATAAGCCATGTTAAAGCGGTGTTAGCGAGATTACAACAACATTCTTTGTATGCTAAGCTGGAGAAGTTCCTCTTTCATGTGCAGGAGGTCGCATTTTTTGGATATATCATCAACGCCCAAGGATTTCAAATGGAAACCTCTAAGGTAGAAGCCATCACTCAATGGCCTACTCCCCAGAATATCAAGGCCGTGCAAAGCTTCCTTGGGTTTGCCAACTTTTAGCGGCGCTTTATCCAAGATTTTTCAAAGGTGATCCGCCCCATCTCTGGTTTGCTACGAAAAAATGTCCCTTCAGGTGGGGAGAGGAGGCGGCGTGATCCTTCCAGGAGTTGAAGGATAAATTCACTCAAGCCCCCATCCTACGACATCCAGACACACAGCTCCCTTTCATATTGGAAACGGACGCTTCACAACACGCCGTGGGAGGGGTGCTGTCCAAGCGTCATCCTGAAACAGGACAAATACATCCTGTCGCGTTCTATTCCAGAAAACTTACTCCGTGTGAAGTCAATTACACCATCTCAGACAAGGAACTCCTAGCTATAAAGAGAGCTTGTGAGGAATGGCGACACTACCTCCTGGGGGCGCAGCACACGGTAGAGATTTACACAGATCATAGGAATCTGTTGTTTCTGAAGACGGCCAGAGCTCTGACCCCTCGTCAGTTACGATGGACCTTGTTCTTCTCGGACTACGATTTCATCATAAAATACCGGCCTGGACCCCAAAACGGGAAAGCAGATGCCCTTTCTCGCTTGGGAGAATCAGACAACAACATCTCTCAGAACGTAGATCCTCCACCGTGTATACTCACCGAGAACAAGCAACCCCGACCTACGATAGCACTTCTCACCTCTTCCGACTTCCTCGAAGATGTGAAGGTGTCTTTAGCAGAGGTCGATGTGCAAGCCTGGATTCAAGAAGAACCTGAAATCAGGTCAGAAGTAGAGGAGTTGGCCTATCGCTACCAGGCGCTGTACATTCCTCATCCAAGTCAACAGAAGCAGGTTTTGCAATGGGCTCACGACTCTGTGTTGGGCGGACATCTTGGAACCTATAAGACCATCGCGTGTGTGGAACGGTCGTTTTGGTGGCCAGGCCTGCGAAAGGACATCCATGAATACGTGAAGAATTGTGCTATTTGTGTGCAAGGCAAGGCCAGACATGTGAAACCTGTAGGGCTACTTCGGTCCTTGCCTATTCCCCCACGACCCTGGCACACAATATCAATGGATTTTATAGTGGAAATGCCCCCCAGCGAAGGGAAGACCGTAATATTGGTGCTGATTGATCATTTAACCTAGATAGGTCACTTCATTGCCTTAGGACGGTTACCCACATCACAAGAACTAACAGGGGTTTTTCTACAGCATGTGATCCGTGCTCATGGGATTCCGAATGTCTTAATTACTGATAGGGGGACACAATTCACCTCCCGTTTTTGGAAGGCTCTCTGCAAAACATTGGACATCGATGCACGTCTCTCTTCAAGTTACCACCCCCAAACAGGTGGCAAAACAGAACGCCTAAATCAAACCATGGAACAATATCTCCGCTGCTTTTCTTTGCAAAATGCCATACACTGGCCTACCTTGTTATGGATGGCGGAGTTCGCATACAATAACGCCACACATGCCACCTTGGGTTGTTCCCCATTTTATTGTAACTATGGTCATCACCCCAACATGCTCCCGTTTGAATGGCCAGTCCAAACCCCCGTACCCAGCATCCAAGAACATCATGCACACCTCAGGGCCGTATTAACAGAAGCTAAACAAAACCTAGCAGATGCCCAGACCACTCAAAAGACCTATGCAGACCGAAAAAGAACAAGAGAACCCGAGTATCAGGTGGGGGACAAGGTGTGGCTGTCTACAACAAATCTACACTTAAGGGGAGTGAATAAATTTAAACCCAGATTTGTGGGACCCTATAGCGTAGAAGAAATCATAAACCCAGTAGCCCTGCGACTGTCCTTACCTAGTGCATGGAAACTCCACCCTGTCTTCCATGTCTCTCTTCTTCAACCCTGTCTCCCCAGCACTAGATTACCAGCAAAACCGCTACCCCTAGAAATAGAGGGTCAGGAAGAGTATGAGGTGCGAGAAATCCTGGATTCCAAGATAGTCCGGGGGAGGGTGAAATATCTCGTGGACTGGGAAGGTTTTGGGGTGGAAGAGAGAACCTGGGAACCTGAGGAGCATTTGCATTGCCCAGAGCTGGTAGAACGGTTTCATGAAGTAAACCCAGGTAAACCAGGTCGACCGCCGAGTCGTCGGTCCTTGAGAAGGGGTACTGTAGCAATCGCCAGTAGTCTCACCCCCGAAAGAGCCCCTTGCCAGGATAAGACAGGGAATGTTTCCGCGTTTTCCCGATGTCAGGGTTTCCCGAACTAGCACTCCCTGCATGCACTGGGGCGCACCCGAAGACCCTTTCTACATAAGCACTTCCGCGGGAAACGGAAGGTGCTTGTCAATCCTAGAGCTTGTGGATGTTCGAGGCGGAAGGTGCTCCCCGCCGGATTCCAGCGAGAAGCATTTCCGCAGCCATTCCTGTGACGGGCCGAGTCCCGCGTTCCCGTGGAAGCCAGCCTGATTCAGCGGCGAGTGAGAGACCCTAAGGTATTTGGGAAGGCAGAAACTCCTGCATTTCTGGTGAGCCACGAGTGTTGCTTCGTCAACAAAACTTTATTGAAACTGTGAGAGACAGTGTTATATTCCCGGAATAACTGTTCCCCTTTACCTTGACATGGCGGGGACTGTGTAACGAAGACACGGACACTGAGTGCCTCGTTGCCGTCCTGCCTGGCATCTGGAAAAGTATCCCGAAATCCCGAGGAAGGGATTCCCTTTTGTTTATTTTGAACCTTACTTTTCGCTGTGACTGTGCACTGGCGGAGGGCTCACGAATGGACCCATTCAGTCACTGACTAGCGGGGGTGAGAGAGTATCACTTCCCGAGGACCTAGTTTCTATTGTGACCTTGTAAGTAGGGGACTGTGGAGTATCCCAGGAAGGGGTGTTTGCGGCGAAAGGCAGTCAAGTGGGTGCCGAAGGATTCTAGAGAGTTACGCAAGAAGAAAGGTAATTCCCAGACACCTTCTTTCGGGCGGGTAGGTGTAGGTCCTGAGCTTTCACTACACTATAGGAGAGAAGTCTTCTGTTTACCAGTTCTCTCTCTCTCTCGTCCTATGTCTGCAGGTACATATCTTTCCAGAGGAGATTACATCCCCGACCTTCATCCTGGAGAGTTCCCAACCCTGGTCTCATCTTTTTATGTTATCCCCTTCCCTTTTTTCCCACAGGCCTGATCTCACGCAGTTAGGTTACTTTCCACTGCTGGGGATTAGGTTTTCGGGAGTCAGGGACCTTCTCATCTATCGTCTCTGCTGGATTCTACTGTGCAGGTTAGTGGCGGGTTATTGGCTTGGGCGCTACTGACAACCTGGCATACACAGCCTTTGTTCTTTAACCCTAAGTTAGCAGTTGAGAATGGGAACCAGCCAAGTGGGAAAGGAATCTGGTCACAGATCCAGTTTTGTATGGCTTAGGAGGAGAGGACTGTTCACGTTACTAAACACACACCTGACAGGAACACAAGCTCACTCCAAGGGCAGAATGCCTGTGCCATCTTGGACTTCCGTAGAATAGTGAATTCTTAGATAATCAGCAGGAAAGTAAAAAGAATCTGCTAAAAAAGTAGGTGTGCTCACCCTGGAAACCTTTTCCCATTAGTTAGGGAGTGTTCCGGTCACCCCAATCCACTGACTGGTGAACCATATGAAGCTGGAACATTTTCTGGGCACGTGGAAGAACTCAAAAAGGGCTGCACCTTCTGACTGAGGCATGTGCAGAGACCTGAAGGGTTAGACCTGCCCCCACTTGTAGCCAGGACAAAGAAGTGGACTCCAATGGTCATTTAGTTTACATCCTAAGTGGCTAGAGGCACACAACATGCTGGAAGAGGCTTTTTTCCTGAAGTGGCTACTGACCAATTGCAGTTGGACTAAAACTTGATCCTGCTGTTGCCTCTGCTGGAATGTGTCTTGAACCCTCTGTGCTGTCCCAGGGTGTTAGTGGTGTCCAGAAGTGCTTATTCTGAAATCTCAGAAAAATCTGAATTAGGAAACATTTTTAACTGCCAAACATCCAGAGGACAGAGACCATCCAACTAAGTCAACCAGTCCAAGGCGCGATGTCGCTGTGTAAGAATATCAAGTTGGTCCTGCTCTGAGCCTTTTGTCTGCTAAAAAGAATCTTTTCAGCAGACCCTCGTGGCAAGTCTATCTGACTCTGGTGCCACCACATCAGATACAGTGGCTTCTTTGGATTCACTGAAATAATTAAGCCTGGGTGGAGCTGGTCGGAGCGGCACTACGCGGAGGTCCACGGAGTTGGGGACCAACTCCGCTCCGCCGCCCACCTCCAACCCCCAAGTAAGAATTAAATAAAAATACATTATAAGTAAAATAATAAACACTTACCTTGCCTGCAGCATCCGTGGGCTGCCGTCTTCCTCTTCCTCGGCCTCTCACGGTGATCTCTGCATACGCGTGTGCCTGTGCCCGTGATTCCTCGCAAGGAATGCGCATGTGTGGGTGCGCGCATGCGCAGATCACCGTGAAATGCTGAGGAAGAGGGTTACGGCAGCCCAGGGATGCCGCAGGCAAGGTAAGTGTTTAATATTTTACTTATAATGTATTTTTATTTAATTCTTACTTGGGGGTTGGAGGCGGGGCTAGTCAACTCCGCTCTGCCGTGGAGTGTGCAGAGATTTGCCTACTCCACATTCTTTGCGGAACGCGGAGTAGGCAAATCTCTGCGTACTCTGCAGGCAAAGCGGACTTCTCTGCCCATGGTTAGAACTAATATGATGAATCTAGGGGCCTGAAGAACATACAGCATACCCCACCATCAGAATAGAACAAATAACAAACCCACATGTAAGGATATGCATTTTAGAGAGCAAAGTATACACAGAAAAAAGGGTTTATTTCAAACAGTAGTGCTCCTGGTGTCACCAAAGTGCAAGTGATAAGTTGATATTGTGAAAGAAGTGCACATGTAAAAATGACACACTGATCACAAATGTATGTATAATGCTATACTCCAACACATCCACTGGCGTACAAGGGTAATCTGTCCATGATTCAATAGTGGCAGAGCCAATTATTGGTCAACATTTTGACTAGTAGAACAGTTTATCACGGTCTTCTTCAAGACAAGAAAAACAGGTAGCTACTTATAAAAATCACACTAATAATTTGCATAGGTCCATGACAGAGGAGGGCTATGAGAAAAAATATCCACATTTGCAGTCAGGCCAAAAATCTCACCTTTAGGCTACCAGTATCAACCAACAATTGCATTCTGTCAATTTAAAAAAAGAGAGAGGTGTGGTGCATAAGTGGCCGTTTTATACATATTCATTACCAAACAAAATTTACCCATGGATTACGTCAATAGGTAACCGCTTGGGATGAGAGCTTCAAAAATATGCGTCTTAACCTAATGAAAATCAACGTAAAAAAGAGAGAGGCTACATCGCTCAAAGAGAAAAAATATTTATCTCACCCAAGTTCATAATAAAACTTGCAGACAAGGATGGATGGACTATCTTCCTAGACACTGAGATGTATTGCTCAAGAATTTGGGCACAATTAATCACACTACCCTAAACTAAGGGTTATTCCACTCAAGGACATCCAGATAGATGCTCATTAAGCACGCCACCTCAGTCGCATTGCAGGAAGGTTTTATAGCAAAATGAGTTTGACCTCCTAAACAAGAAGTATTCTAAAAGTCCCACCATTTACACTTTACCCAAGATACATAAGGAGCTAGGCCATACTCCAGGAAGACAAGTTATGCATAAGGGGACAAATGAAATGTATGCTCCACATTTTACTCTTTATTTTAAATTGTCAGAATGAATGCGTTGAAAATGATTATAGGCCTGATTTAGACCTTGGCAGACAGGTTTTTCCTTCACAACGGTGACGGATATATTGTGCGCCAAAATATAAATCCCGTAGATTATATTGGGATTTAGATTATGGAAGGGAAGTGCAAATTCTGGGCTGCATGTACCATGATGCAAAGGAGAAAACTTTTCTGGGATATGATGTAGTGCCCGGCTACATTCTTTACCCTGCCTAAACTGAAGAGCCCTAAACTGATTTTCATGACCTCCTCTACCATTTATCACACATTCCTAATGCTCCTTTTTGTAAAAAATGCTTTCTGGCCCATTAATTACACTTCATCCAGCCCGAGGCGGAGAGTACGGCCTGAGACAGAGAGTATGGCCTGAGCCGGAGAGAGCGGCCTGGATGTGGAGAGTATGGCTCAAGCCGAAGTTTCCAGCCCCACTGCGGACGTAAAGATACGACTTGTAAATGACCTTTGTGAATACCAAAAGTTGTAAAGTTAGACTTTAGTCTCATATTGCCTTTGTGAATCAGGCCCAGTGTCTTTAATGATTGATATAACACTTGAAATCAGGCTTTTAATACTTGCTGTAAAAATAATTTAGCATTTGACCTGTCTCAAACAGATAATTTGTATCAAAAGCATAGGGTAATCTAAACAAACTTTAATTCCACACTATAAGAATGATCTTTGAATGGCATTCTTTGCCAATTATGTAAAAGTAAAATTGACTATGTGGTATGACTAGGAGAACGCTGTGTCAGAGCCCCCCAAGTCTTACCTTCCACTTGTGAGGCGTTCCTGCAGAGGCGACAAGGACTACCACCCCTGTCTCCCGCCTTCTCCTAGTAGGGTGTGTATACCGACTAGGACGGAGGGGGTATCAAGGGTAGAAGCCGGATAGGATTGGGTCAAGAGGGCTTCCTTAACTCCGGCTGTGTGAGAGAAGAAGGGGGACACGGTTAGCTCACCGTAGTTCCGACCTCTCCACCCCTCTAGTGTAGCACCAGCCCACGGACCAAGGAAGTACCTGGTGGGAAACGGTGTGATTAGCGTCCGTGGCTTCCGCACCTCGTTTCTGGTGCTTGAAGAGCGTCCCAAGGTGGCGAATCGGAAGTACCCCAGCGTTTACACACCAACAAAAACAGAAAAACCAGCGCTCCTGCGCAAATAATAAAGAAGAAGATCTGTGCCGTTCCTCCCACTCTCCTGTGGTTTTCCGGCTCAGGGCAAGAAGGAACGCTACCTCCACAAACATGCAGGCTCTCTGTATGCCTGCACGGTCATGTGACTTCGTTCAGTTTAGGGAGAGCACACAAAATCATCAACGGAAAATCAGCGCTCCTGCGCAAATAATAACAGAGGCAACAAAAGGGGAACCCAGCCCACCACACACGCTCTGGTGCGTAATGGCTGGAAAGCGTGACAACAAAGTACGGGAGCACCGCTGGTGCGAGGCGGGAATGCAGGCGGCCGTAGCAATGGCCCGGCTAACAAGTACTGGAACGATACCTGCAGGGTTGGTGTCCGGAGCAGCGTCTCCTCGTCGGCGGCGATGGTGAGAATCCAAAGCGCTGATGCCGCCGGAGTCCCCGGCTGTTAAGCGCGTCCGCCCGGAAGTGAGTCAGTCTGACTTCCGCTTCCGCACCTTGGCGTCTAGACCGCCAACTCGCCGTCCTTCGGTTCGGAGCGGCGATCGGAATCATGACAGCACCCACCACCAAACAGGACCCCCGCCCGGCAGCCGGCAGATCACACCGGGGTGGCGGGCCGAGGACAGGCAGGATGACCCATGTGGAAGGCCCGAACCAGCCGGGAAGCGTGGCGAACGTGCGACAACGGCTCCCAGGACCTCTCCTCCGGGCCATAGCCCCTCCAGTCCACCAGATAGAAGAGCCGGCCCCGGGTCCGTCGGGAGGCCAGGATGGCCCGGACCTCGTACTCCAGGTGGTCCCCACGAAGAACCGGAGGAGGAGGGACGGAGGCCACGCAATCAGGATGAGCGGCACGTAGAAGGGAAACGTGAAAGACTGGATGGCATTTCATGTGCGGGGGTAGTGACAGCTTCATGGAGACACGGTTCAACACCCTAGCTATGACATAGGGACCCACATACCGAGGCAGCAGTTTCTTGGAGCCCGGGTGTTAATGTGTTGTATCGACACCCACACCCTGTCACCCACCCTGTACTGCGGCTCAGCTTGGCGATGCCTGTCCGCGAACAGTTTGTAGGATTCCTTAGCCTTAGCCAACTCAAATCGGGCTCGTTGCCAGAGATCCCGAAGGAAGCCATGGTACGCCTGTACAGTGGGTAAGGGGCTGGCGAGAGGCTTTTCCCAAGGGACAGTCCGGGGATGACGCCCTTGCAGACAAAAGAACGGGGACATGCCGATCGCGGAGTGGCGGCTGTTATTGTAGGCGTATTCCACCAGCCAAAGGACTTCCGACCATTCCTTTTCCACGGATAACAAGAGACATCGGAGGTACTGCTCCATGGTCTGATTCGTCCTTTCCGCTTGTCCATCGGTCTGCGGGTGGAACGCTGTGGATAAGCGTACTTCCATTTGTAGAATGCGACATACCTCACTCCAGAATTTGGACACGAACTGGGAGCCCCTGTCCGTGATCACCACCGACGGAATACCATGTAAACGTACCACGTTTCACATGACTATACCAGCCAAGTCTGCCGCTGAAGGCAGTTTCGTCAATGGAACGAAATGGGCCATCTTGGAGAGATGATCCACAATAGTGAGGATGGTGGTGTAGCCATCCTTTGTCCTGGGTAGTTCCACCACAAAGTCCATGGAGATGGTATGCCAAGGGTAGGGAGGCACAGGGATGGGATGTAGCAATCCCACCGAGGGCTGGGAAGATCCTTTCCCCTGGGCGCAAACGGCACATCGCGCTATGTGGGCGTGTACATCAGCCTCCATGGTAGGCCACCAGAAGTGTCTCAGCAGTAGGTCCATCGTCTTCTGACGGCCAGGGTGGTTGGATAGCGGGTGGTCATGGCACATGTACAAGGCTCGTTGGCGATGGGTAGGTAGAGGCAGGAAGTAACGATCTCCACAGTATATGAACCCTTCCATGGTAGTGAGACCCTGCAGCTCACCTATCCAAGACGAAGCGTCTCTCTGTTGTAGGTCATCATGAAGTTGAGACAAAAAGCCGGAAGACAGGATGAGCCCTTGGAAGCAACGGTTCGGGATGATTGGAGCTGGTTTGACCTCGGGTTCGTTCTCTTCGGTCTCCTCAAGACGTGACAGGGCATCGGCCTTGGCGTTGTTCTTGCCTGGACGATAGGTAATCAGAAACTCATATTCATTGAAGAATAAGGTCCAACGCAGCTGCCGAGAGGTCAGGGCCCGTGCAGATCGAAGGAACTGGAGGTTTCTATGGTCTGTATAGATAGTTATCGGATGTTTGGCGTCCTTAAGGTGGTGGCGCCATTCCTCGAAGGCGACTTTGATGGCATGGAGTTCACGGTCAGAGATCGTATAATTCCGCTCCGCTGGTTGGAGTCTTCGGGAGTAGAATGCCACCGGGTGCAATAGGCCTGTGCTGGTATCCCTTTGAGATAACACCCCTCCCAGGGCGTCTTGGGAAGCATCGGCCTCCACTATAAACGGCCGTTCCGGGTTTGGATGCGATAAAACTGGGGCCGTAGTGAACCGCGTCTTCAAGGTGCGGAAGACTCGTTCGGCTTCGTGGCTCCAGTCAAAGCGGATCCCTTTGCGCAGTAGGCGGGTGATGGGCGTAACAATCCTAGAAAAACCACTGATAAAACGGCGATAGTAATTCGCAAACCCCAGGAACCGTTGTACATGTTTCACTGAGGTAGGGGATGGCCATTGTAGTATCGCAGCGGTTTTCTTGGTGTCCATGGAAACCCCCTCTGGTGTGATGATGTGCCCCAGGAACTCTACTGCCGTGGTGTGAAAGACGCTCTTTTCCAACTTGACGTATAACCCATGGTGTTGTAACTGCTGCAAAACAGTGCGTACATGTCGAACGTGTTCGTCTTGGGTTTTTGAGAAGATTAGAATGTCGTCAATATAAACGATGCAAAACAAGTCAAGAAATTCCCTCAGTACTTTGTCGATAAAGTGCTGGAAAGCCGCCGGGGCGTTGCAGAGTCTGAAGGGCATGACCTGGTATTCGTAGAGACCGTACCTGGTCCGGAACGCGGTCTTCCATTCGTCCCCCTTTCGGACTCTGACCAGATGGTATGCCCCCCGGAGGTCCAGCTTGGTAAATATGGTGGCGTCTTTCACCTGGTCCAGCAGGTTCGAAATCAGGGGTAACGGGTACCTGTTCTTGACAGTGATGGCATTCATCGCTCTAAAGTCGATGCACGTTCTTAGGTCTCCTTCCTTCTTTGCCACGAAAAAGAGAGGAGACGACACCGGCGATCTAGAGTGTCGGATGAACCCATTGCGTAAGTACTCGTCCAAATACATACGGAGATGTTCGTTTTCTTTCTCAGTGAGCGAGTAGATACGACTACAGGGCAGCTTAGAACCAGGGATCAAGTCTATCCTGCAATCGAAACTGCGATGCGGAGGTAATGTGTTCGCCCCTTTCTTATCAAACACTGTAGCCAGGTCCAAGTATGCATCCGGTACCTTCCCTTGGAAGGCCAGGCTGGTTTTCGTAAGGGGCAATACATGGGCTTGTACTCCTGTGGAACCGGGGGAATACGACTGAGGGTAACAGAGAGATGTGCAATGATCCGAATCCAATTGCACCAGCCTGGATGTCCAGTCAATCCGTGGATTATGTTCCACCAACCATGGAAGTCCCAGGATCAAACGGAATTGCGGTGCATCTATGGCATCAAAGGTAATAGTCTCCTTGTGTTGGTTCCGGAACGTCATCTCCAGGAGTTCGGTCTGAAAACAGATGAGGCCGGAGGTGAGATCCGTCACATCCACCGCCTTTACTATCTCAGGCGTCTTCTTCGTTATAGTGGCCATCCCTAGTCTCGCCATGTACTGGTTGTCAATAAAGTTGCCAGTGGCTCCTGAATCGATCAGGGCGGTGACGTGCCACACCAGGCCCGACCGTGTTCGTAAGGTTATGTCTACTCCAAGATGATGGCAACCGTCGCCGTTATCCGGGGTTGGTGTCCTTAGGGATGACGAACCCAGTAGCCGGACCCCACCGTTTACTGGGTTTCCTCGTTTCCCGACCAGTCACCCTTGGAAACAGGCAGAGCAAAAGGCTTCTTCCCCCTGGGTTTCGGTTTTACCGGGCATTCCCTCACGAAGTGCCCGTTCTTGCCACAATACAGACACTGGTTCTGTCGCCTTCTCTTTTCTCGTTCTTCCTTTGTGAGGGGTCCCCGAATGCCTCCGATCTGCATTGGTTCTGGTGGTTCAGGGTTGGACGCTATGTCCTCGATGGGTTTTTCTTTCTGGAGCAAAAGTCTGGAATCTCCGCCTCTGTAGCGGTCGGTCTTCCTTTCCTGCAGTCTAAAGTTCAACTTTACCACCAAATCAATAAAAGGACCGATGTCTTCTGGTGGATCAGGTATTTGGGAAAGGAGGTCCTTTATCTCATCCCGCAAACCCCTGTAAAACACCGAGACCTTCTTGGACTCCGGCCAGCGGGCTTCGATCACCAACCTACTGAAGGTGGTAATATAATGCAGCAAGTCCGTGCTTCCTTGTTTCAATCCGAGTAGCTCGTTATCTGCTGCCTGTACAAAGGTATGGCGGGCGAACATCCGTCGCATGGTATCCTTGAAGGCTGGTAGGTTGTACAGAACCGGTTCATCGTTCTCCACTAAGGGAATGGACCACAGGGAGGCATCGCCTCCCATATAGGAGAGGATAAAAGCGATTTTGGAAGCGTCGTCGGGGAAGGCGGTGGCGCGCGCCATGAAGTGCAGATGACACTGGTGAATGAAGACGCTGTACTTCGTGCTATCACCATAAAAGCGCTCGGGAGGAGCTAGTTGTACAGTATGCGGAGCTATAACCTGTATGGAGGTGTCTTGAATGGGACTTGTGGTGGAACCACTGGGTTGAAACATGGCGGGTTGCAATAGGCCTTCTCGTAGTACCCGAGTCGTGGGGAACTGTCCCCAAGGCCCTGTTCCGGTGTCTGCGACTTGCGTCTGTAACGCGGTGATATCTTGGCGTAGACCGCGGTTTTCCGCCTGCATGGTAGCAAGGATAGCCGCGATGTCCTGGAGCGTGATCTCAGGGTCCCCCATGTCGCCCGGGCAGGAGAAACAACGTGGGCTTTGGATTCTGTCAGAGCCCCCCAAGTCTTACCTTCCACTTGTGAGGCGTTCCTGCAGAGGCGACAAGGACTACCACCCCTGTCTCCCGCCTTCTCCTAGTAGGGTGTGTATACCGACTAGGACGGAGGGGGTATCAAGGGTAGAAGCCAGATAGGATTGGGTCAAGAGGGATTCCTTAACTCCGGCTGTGTGAGAGAAGAAGGGGGACACGGTTAGCTCACCGTAGTTCCGACCTCTCCACCCCTCTAGCGTAGCACCAGCCCACGGACCAAGGAAGTACCTGGTGGGAAACGGTGTGATTAGCGTCCGTGGCTTCCGCACCTCGTTTCTGGTGCTTGAAGAGCGTCCCAAGGTGGCGAATCGGAAGTACCCCAGCGTTTACACACCAACAAAAACAGAAAAACCAGCGCTCCTGCGCTAATAATAAAGAAGAAGCTCTGTGCCGTTCCTCCCACTCTCCTGTGGGTTTCCGGCTCAGGGCAAGAAGGAACGCTACCTCCACAGAGATGCAGGCTCTCTGAATGCCTGCACGGTCATGTGACTTCGTTCAGTTTAGGGAGAGCACACAAAATCATCAACGGAAAATCAGCGCTCCTGCGCAAATAATAACAGAGGCAACAAAAGGGGAACCCAGCCCACCACACACGCTCTGGTGCGTAATGGCTGGAAAGCGTGACAACAAAGTACGGGAGCACCGCTGGTGCGAGGCGGGAACGCAGGTGGCCGTAGCAATGGCCCTGCTAACAAGTACTGGAACGATACCTGCAGGGTTGGTGTCCGGAGCAGCGTCTCCTCGTCGGCGGCGATGGTGAGAATCCAAAGCGCTGATGCCGCCGGAGTCCCCGGCTGTTAAGCGCGTCCGCCCGGAAGTGAGTCAGTCTGACTTCCGCTTCCGCACCGTGGCGTCTAGACCGCCAACTCGCCGTCCTTCGGTTCGGAGCGGCGATCGGAATCATGACACGCTGCCAAAAATATATATTTGACAAGGAGCGGAGGGGGTTAGCTTTCTCAGTAAGTTTTTAATGTGTGGCTAGCTAACCTTTTTTTACATGTTTGATTATTGCTACAAGTTATCAAGGTGTATCCCCTTGTGCTTCTCAATACATTCACAAGTGTATTTTATGCCTGCTATTGGATAATGTGTTACAGTAAGCTGCTATCCTTCGCCCTCCTTATTTTGCCTGCTACTCGTGTGTGACACATACTCAAAGACTCAAAACAAATAGGTGGTCTGGCAAGTATGGGATGCGCAGATAACAGATATAAACTCTATAGCCTGTGACTAATTCGGAAGTAGAAGGCAAAGCATTGTAAAATTTAATGACTTTGAAGACACCATTTCCTTTTACATAATCATCTTGAATGAAGAGCTTAGCTATGGAACCAGCAGCCATACACATCTTCATATCTCTATATTGTCAACCGTCCCGCAGTTTTAGGGGGATCCATGTTATTTCATAAAATATATACTGTTTTAAACAATTATTCAGACTGTAATAATAATAGGGAAGAGGAATGTGGTGACTAAATATTATTTCAGCATAGAAACATCTCAAGTGCAAGCTCACAGCAATGAGATGAACAGTTATATGTGAAGTAACATAAAACAACCAGAACTTGTAAGATTCATTTGAACTATAAGATAAGACTGATATACATACCACATTCTGTGCTGCTGGTTCTTGATTTCTTAAAGTGTGAAGAGGGGAATCCTTTTTTCCTTTGCCAGTTATTTCAGTTGTAGGACCGGGGGTCAACTCTCTTTCAAGTGGCTGAAGTGGTTGAAGGATAGGAAGACAAAAAAAGTAACAAATGATCAAACACTTAAGTTTATCGTAATAGCCCTATAAAATTATCACTATCATAAATTAATTTAAAAGTTTAACAGAGTCCACATGTAAGTGGGTGTCTGAAAAATCTGACAGCGCATTATGACAATATAATATATATATAGGAAAAATACACCCTGCTGTACATTCTGAGTCACCAAGGAGTTCCACAATTTAAAGAAGAGCAAGGTTGAAGGCTGATTTCCTTTATACGGTCATGGGAATTAAGGGTGGGCGTAGTTCGCGAAGTGGCACTTCGCGAAGCTACGCAAAGTGAAGTTCGCACTTTCTCAACGCGAACTGGTAGTTTCTCATCGCGAGCGGTCGTGAGCATACGCGACCACTCGCAATGAGAAACCTGACCTCCTCGCGTTGGGAATCTCGCCGGGACGTTTATTTTCCATGCTCGCGATCGCCAACTTGCAGTTGCTGATCGCGAACAAGGAAAAAGTCTCGCCGGGATGTCATTTTGCTTGCTCGCGGTCGCCAACTTGACGTTGAGGACCGCGAGCAAGCAAAAAATTACCGCAGCACTACGCAACACTACGCTACGCGTGTTCGCACTGTGCTACGTGCAGTTCGCGTAGTGCGAAGTAGCGCGAACTTCGCAAACTACGCGAGCGTAGCGTAGTGCTTCGCCCAGGACTAATGGGAATCAGAAATAACTTTTAATACCATTTTAACACAAAGGACAGAGGGTATATTATTCCTTCTAATGTATGGTCACACCTTCACTCTTCCCAGAAATCTCTTCAAGGTTTGGGGTCTTGCTCCTACATAAGAAGGAAATAGTACAGTAATAGACAAGAATAAAAAAGGAAATCTGCAGTGAGAGATCAAACACAAAAAAACAGTTAGCACTTTGTTTAAAACCTGTACCATAATCATTTTAATGTACATCAGACTAAAAAAGAGCTATAGTACAGAATGTTGCTCAGAATGAGTTGAAAATCACAGAGAGAGTCCTTCTTTTCTGTAACAAACAATGTGCAAAGCATAAACCTAAACCTCCCATTTTGTACTGATGGCTCTTCATTTTAGAATATGCAGGCAAGAAGAATAAAGTGCATTTTCTGTTTTCTTTGTTTAAATTGCAACTAATTGTGCTCAGTGACCTGCCTTTCACCTTGGCTGCTGGCTTTGGGACGAGACATTGTGACTTAGTAACTTATTAGAGTTGAGCACCCATGGTTTTTACTTAGTGATGGGGTCTACTCTACTGCAATGAAGAAATTAATGACAGCTTTTATAAAAATGATTGCAGACACACTTGTTCAATAAATAAAAATAAATAGGTAATAACTGTTGTCGGCTGGCATGCCTAATGTAATTAGAGTTCAAATATTACAGTACAGTCTACTCCAGAGGTTTTCAATCTGTGGGGCGCGACCCCCAGGGGGGTCGTGGAGTCCTGGGAAAGGAGTCGCAGATTCCCCAGCTTCACTTGTCCCTGCAAAAAGACAGCTGTCGCGGGGCGGCTAATTTAGATCGTTATCAGCTGCTTGCCTGAATTAAAGTCACATGTGCCTTAGCAATTAATCAACAAGTGTGAAGGATGCTTGCGAGCAGTTCGGGCTCTTTGTGATGACAAAGATTTGTTTTTTTGAGTGGAAGTGCAGAGTTAACAACTGGGCTGTGAAGTTCTTGCTTTTAATTTTAACTGCCTTTACCCAGCCCTTAGTGTCCCTAAAGAGGTGTTGAAGGTACAGTTCTGTAAAAAACAAATTGCACTACATATGCTCTGTTATTTTTACAATCTACATTTTGAAAGTACTATTTTAGTGTGAAACTATTTGCACATTTTGCAGCATTCTATTTTACCCTGTGTGTAATGCAAGCATAAAACATTGACTTACATATTCACAGTGCTTTCTGTCACAGACTATGACTTCGTAGCACTAAAAAATACATATCAGTATTCTCCACTGCACCAATCAAGATATAATTCTTTGGTTCTCTGGTTACGCACAGACCTCAGCAGTGCATTAACTAATAGAGGTTTCATAATGTACTACAGTGCATCTCCCACTTAGCAATAACTTTTTTAATCTATTTTTTTCTTTACGTAGCCCATTATTTTATATGTTGATACTGGATGGTGAAAGACCAAATAAACGTACAGAATATTTTGGGCTTATTTGTGAGAGGCTTTCATCGCCAAATCATCACTTTTATTGGTGCTCCGGTGGTGCTAGCATCTCAACCATACCTATGAGGCAGTGCAAAGTCACATTGCATGGCTTTGAATGGCCTCATAGATATGGAGTAAGACATAGCGGCGCAAGTCACTGCGTTGCCTTACTCTGTGTCAAGGAGGTGTTCCATGGGCTCTATGTGGGGTTCCCACTTAAAGCCCACGGATTTTGATGCTGACCCATATTTACAGAATCATGTAAACCTGGAGCAGCTACAAAAATGGATGCCTTCCCAGTGGAGGCGTAACGAGGAGATATGTTTTAATTTCTCCTCGTTTTTTCCCCTTTCCATGTGTGCTGCATTCTGCATCTCCCATAAAAAGAGGATTATTTTGGTGAAGGAAGGTGCCCCTTCCTGTACAAAAACAATCCTGCCTATGTTGGTGCTGGGCAGCAAATTGTGCGCCAACGCTGGGGAAATGGACTGGGATGCTTCGAATTTCATAAATATGATGCATACCTCCCCTTTCACATTGAAATAGGGCAGTGCGGCGAGAAGACTTGTGGCGTTGCCCTATGTCAATTCCTCATAAATTAGGCCCTTTGTTTTTAGCTACACCTCTGGCTACACCCCTACGCTCAATAACCTTTGGTTTGCTAAACACTATTTAATATAATTTCCCCACTGTAAAAATTATTTGCTGTGGTAATTGGGGGCTGCTAGAAATGTGGGTCTCTAGTTGGCAATGGTTTGCACCTTTGCACAAGTAGGGACCCTCCCCTCTAGTCAGGGTAAGAGAGATACACTACTGAATAACCCCTGCTCACCCCCTTGGCAGCTAGGCACGAGCAGTCAGGCTTATTTCAGAGGCAGTGTGTAAAGGATTTTCACATAACCAACAGTAATACAGTGAAAACACTACAAAAGGACACCACACCAGTTAATAAAAATATCCAATACTTTATTAATTCAAAACAAGACCGAAACGATAAAAATCCAATATAAAGTACTTAAAAATATGCACTTTGCAAAAATAACCTTAAAAATGCAGTTCCTTGAAGTCGGTAGTCATTGCGGTGCTGACAGATCATGGTGCAGGCGACAGTGCCGGTTGCGGGGAGCTGGCGATGGTCAGTCCAGACTGCGGTGTGGGACGGGGCGGTGCATCGCAAGACTTACGAGCGGTGCCCCAAGCCAAGGTGCGGTCACTGGTGTCGAAGTCATCGACAGCGTCGGTGAAACCAGGGCAGCAAAGTGAAGTAAGACGGTGTGGAGTGCGGTAGCCACAGGTCACAGTGCAATCAGCAGCTCAACAGCGGTGGTCGTCATCAGTGAGATCAGGGTTGCAGTGCGAGATGTGGCTGTGCCCTCTGCGGTACCTTCAGGACATAGAGCCAGCGATGAAGTCGGTTGCTTCCCCCTTCTGTGGAAACTGAAACCACGGTTCCAGAGGTGGTACGCAGTGGTCGGTGAAGTCTTTGCGGTCCCTGAGACTTTAGAAAGGAGGCAAGCTCTAATTCAAGACCTGGAGATGCTGAGTTTCTCTTTGTGCATTTGGGCAGAGAGTGTCTGTGCCCAGCCCAAACCATTGCCATCCACTCTGGCCCAGCTTCCTGGCAGGAGGTGCAGACAGCATTGACCAACGCAGATCAGGCCCATTCAGGTGCAAGGAAATCTACTCCCACTACTCTGAATACAGCCCAGGTCTATTCAGCCCAGCCCTGACTCATCCAGGAAAGGCAGGACACACCTTGACACCCCCCTCCAGTGGCTGTCTGATGAAAATGCACATCTCCGGCCCCTGCCACTCCAAATCCAGGCAGTCAATCCACAAACCCAGCAGAGGCACACAGGATGGCTAAGCAAGAAAATACCTACTTTATAAAAGCGGTATTTTCAAACATAGAACATAAAAATCATCTTTACTGAAAGATGCATTTTTAGATTCTAAGTTCAGGCATACTAAACCACATTTCTCTATTTTGTACCAATGGGAAGATATGCTTATAAGATATTATAAGTAAGCTCCCATTCTATCCTATGGGACAGATAGCCTTTCCATGGTGAAAAATAAAACACACTGTAATTCACTACCAGGACATGTTGCACACACCAGTACATGTCCTACCTTTAATTTACATGGCACCCTGCCCACAGGGGTACCTTGGGCCTACCCTAGGGGTGACTTACATGTAAGAAAAGTAAAGATTAGGGCCTGGCAAGTGGGTGCACTTGAAAATCAAAATGGGGGGAGAATGGACCACTTGTCCTATATAACCAGGGCCTTGGTTGTATTGATACCGTCATAAAAACCCTCACATACGTATAAAGGCAATTGGCGGTATGTCTTGATTCTCCTCCGGGGTGTACTGTTACAGCATCATCATTGAGTCTTTGGTAGTATGTATGCTGACCTCCACCTGGAGGTAGACCGACTGGTTTGTCAGAAGCGTCCAGAGATAGAAAAAGAGGGCGTGCAAGCGCTCAGGTGCGGTGATGTTAAAATTCTCGACATCACTTTGTCACAAAAATTTATAGGGGAAGTCGTGATGTGGAAAATTAAAAATAGAAAGGTCCGTGTGTAGACCCAGTTACTAGTCTACCGCATTATTCTTGGTCAACATGTTTCAGCCTCCTGGTGTATTCTCGAGGCTTTCGTCAGGACCGGGTTATGTTTAAGAGTGCATTGTGGCTCCTAATCTAGTGGTTAAATTACTACTTTTATTTTATGAAGTCAGATCTGTGGTATCTGTAACTGTGGAGGAAAGGGAGAAAGAAGACGTGTACTATGGTGACTCTTCTTTAACACTCTTCCTGCTATTTTGACAACCTGACTCATGTTGACTAAGATACATATAGGATTTAGTGTAACAGTTACAAATACCTGAAACCTCTATGACCATAATAAGTCAGAGTTGCATATATTTTGCGCAGAGAAGCTTGGCTTATTAAGGTGAGAGTAGCGGGTACTTAAAGGGAAGGTACTTCAGAGGAAAGGGTATAAATCGGCCTGGTTCTTAGTGAACCGATCAAAATGCGGTTATTTAAACTATGTGCTTTACATTATGGCATCCAAATCAAGGCCTTGAAGGTATCAGTGTGGGCATCAATCAACATTGTTTCACAGTTATATTCGGATATTCGTGAACCCATCAAAAGGCGGTTATTTCAACTATACGTGTTACATTACGGCATCCAAATCAAGGCCCTGGAGGTGTCACTATGGGCATTAATCAACATTGTTTCACAGTTATGTTCGGGTATTAATTAGAATGTGTAGAGCCGCCGGTGCGGCATTCCTTATAAAACAAAGAAAGTGACTGCCGTGCCGTGCATCTATCATTAGTGTAGGTGACAAGGTTAGACATTAGATTTACGTCTCTGCTGCCGATATCGGCTTCCTCGGAGTGTCGAAGGACGAGGTTGGAACTTTAATTCTGTAAAGACAAGCAGGATTAGTAACGTTTTACTTGTGAGGTCTTCCATTGCCTCGTGGTCCACGGACGACATCTTACCGGTTCCTGCAAGTCACTGACTTGTTCTGGCTCTGTGCGCGGTGCCCCGGGTAACGTGGGCCCGTACAGAGCACCTATTTACATAAGATTCGAGGGAGAAATAGTAAAGGGACTTTCTCGTGGGCGGTTGGTTGGCATCAGTGGTTGGCACTAGAAGCAGGCAATAATGGAGAACAGACTATTCTCATTAGAAGTGCCCAGTGAACACCAGAGTTTATCTCGTTGTTAATAGTTGGTAGCAGATGTCTCATGGGGGACTGAGTCATTAATATACATACAGATATGTCAGTTCCTTGTTTCAAATTTCTAAAATTCGCGTGATAATGTTAACCTGCTTAGGGTTTTATCTTGAGGTACATACAATTCATACGTGTTCTGCTTATGAGTGGGTCAATACCCTGTTTGGTGACACGCGTGTCTTACATAGTCTGTTACTTTTGGACAGTCCAAGGGGTCACCGTGTCTCAGAGTGTCTTCAGAGTGGTTAACACCAATACAGATAGCGTATGTGGCCTTACTGTGGTGCGTTGTGCCTCATGTTAGTGTATGCCAAGGAATATTATCGTTCAATCCTTTCATGTCAATTTTAAGACGGTGGATCCAACGCTGTTCTCAATCAAAAAGAACTTGTTCAGCATTATTGGTTTTTGTGTGCAATGTTTCCAGGATTACCCAGTTGAGGTCATCTGTGCTGTGGTTGCTTTCGATGTAGTGTTAACTCATCTTGGTTGTTGCGCTCTTGCAGTTCACGTTGCTCTTGTGTTCACATATGTGCTTTTATTTTGCAGCATGTCATCCCTATATATTTTAGTTCACAGGGGCACACGATCATGTAAACCACATGTGTGATATTACAGTTTGTGTGTTGGCGTAGAGTCCAGGTGAAGTTCGGTAGGAGTTGCAGGCTCTTAGTTGTCTTTGTCAGTTTACACACCGAGCATGAGCCACATGGGTGGTGTCCTACAACGGGGCATAGGTTCCATACTGCAGTGATGGTTTCTCTTTTCATGAAAGGTGCCGGTCTTGGGTGTACTAGGTAATCCTTTATGTTGCGTGTTCTTCTGTTTGCGAATCTGGGTTTCGGCCATTGTTGGGTATTTGATGTCAGGATCCTCCAGTTCCTATTTATGATCTTCTTTACAGTATTTGTTGATGTACTGTATGTAGTTACGCACGTCAATAGGTCTGCTTGGTCTTCTCGTGGGATTGTCTCAAGTAGACTTTCTCTCGGTTGGTTGTGGGCTCTTTTTTGAAATTTCCTCATGGTCTTTAAGGGGTAGTCTCTCATCTCAAGTTTATGTCCCAGATCCTTCGCTTGTACCTTGTAGTCCTCTCAACTGCTACAGTTATGTTTTAGACGTAAGAAATTGACTGTATGGCAAGTTGTCTCTCAGAGGGCGGGGATGAAAGCTGTTGTAGGACAGCATGCTATTTCTTGCTGTGGGTTGTAAAATGTCTTTGTTTGGAGAAGGTTGTTCTCAGTGTAGATCGTGATGTCCAGAAAGTCTAGTTGTTTCTTGTCTGACGAGCATGTGAACCTCAGACATTCGTCTCTGGCGTTTATCCATTTCAGGAATTCCTGTAGTGTTTCTTGGGAGTACTCCCATATCATGATGACGTTGGTGCACTTGCCAGGTCGACATGGCAGTTACAAACTGCGCCCAGACACTGCAGTGGCAGGTCTGATAACACTTTTCAGGGCTGCTTGAGTGAGTGGCATAATCAGTACTGTACGCCCACCAGCAGCATTTGATTTACAGGCCCTGGCACCCACGGTGCACTTTGCTAGGGACTTACTAGTAAGTCAAAAATGCCTGTCATGGAAACACCAATTCATAATACAATTTACAACAGAAGCACTTGCACTTTAAGACACTAAACCAGCAAAAACAGAGTCAAAACTAGGAGGTCAGAAAGGAAAAAAATAGGGGAAACAAGCCAAAAGATGCCAGTCCTAACAGGGGCATTTATGGTTGTCGATAGTTGTTGATGATGAGGAGTACCAGTTTCTAGAAAGTTTTGTCAGGAGAGCGTCCTTATGCCTAAAAAGGTTTGACAAGGGAGTCTCGGTATCAAAAGGTTTAAAGACCTCTGGTCTACTCTCAAGGACTGGCAAGAATAGGTTTGGCTGTATGCAAGCTCCCAAAAATCAAGGACAATAGTACATTTACTATGACAATATCCTAAGTGAAACTGGTACCGTAGGACATCCTACAGGATGTACACTTGATGTTCAACAAGGAACTTTCCAAAGTTCAAGCCCACATAAGTCTACACTTATCAAATAAACAACCAAACACACCACAATCCCACTATCCCCAATGGAGAACACAATATCAGTTGCCTGGTATGTAGCGTAACAAACTTTTATAGCACTGAGGTGCAGAGTTCAAAAACTAGAACATGAGAGTTGGGTAAAGTTATGTTTCAGGTAGCTGTTCTGCCCAGAATGTCTGAGGGTTCTATGGGTCACTGAACAACAAAAGTTAAGACTGATCAGCTAAATGAAATGTGCATCACACTCGAACCAAGAAAAATGGGGGCTGCATACAAGTAGGGATCCTACAGTTGTCCTTTAGACTAGATTTGTCCACTATAGCCATGTTTCTGACTAGAATGTTTGCAGCAAGGGGAAAATGAGCAAGGGCATTCTTTTCCAATGTTAACATTGTGTTATTTGCTATTTCACTCTGTTGGATAGTGATTGACATAGGAGTATGCTTTTACCAAACATGCCTATGAAACAGAATTGAATCATAAAACCATTCTTCCCCTTAGAGGTATTGCCATTAAGTAATTTATCTAGTTGCTAGACCTCTGGCCTATTAAATAAGCAGATAACTAGCAGTGCCATGCTCTAGAGGTGAGATTGCCATAATGTCCAAAAGTATGATCTAGAAGTTCATACATGCAGACCGCACAACAAAATGCCAAGAGTTTGTTTCACAGGTGGGATGTGGGAGAAAAACATTCAATTACTTTAACATCTTTAAATAAGTTATCCAATTAGAGAAAAATGCTCAAACCGTTCTCAGTTCTTTGGTGATCTCAGAATCTTCAGATGCTTTAATACTCAGGAAAATTATCCTTTCTCATAAAATATGATAAAATTGCTCTCAGAAAAATCTGTTGATGTAAATGTTCCGGATGATATGCCTTTACATTCTGCAGGACCAGTGCACACAGAACTATATGATCACACACTGTGACATGAAATCTTTTTCATGGTTAACAGCATATTCTCTTCTCTTCTTTTTGAATCGGAGAAGATGGCAGCACAGGTAGCGCTGATGCAAATTACATTTTCATATATTTTCTAAACTTCTTGCTAACCCTATATATACCCATACCTGAACACTAAAATACTGTTATTACCCCTAAACACTACCCATCTCATAATCCTAGCAACTCTTAAAAATCAATATGCACTAGCCATCTACCCAATCATCACCTCAAAAAACCTTATTACCCTTATCCACTACACATCATTTAACCCAAAAAATAATTTTTAAAAACGTAAAAAATATATATAAATATATATCTATATATAAATATATATGTATTTCTTTTTTTTGCACTGAATAAACCAAGGGTATTGGTGAAATTATAGTTAGGTATGATAATAAAATCAGATTTGTGTATTTAAAAAAAAAACTTTGAGATTCACTGACAAATACAAAGGGCAAATTGATGTTTTGTTAGCTTAAAATATCACTGTCAATGTAACGCTTTAAACTCAACAAACAACAGAAATTCACTAGTTATCATTAAAATAGCTAACTATAACTTGTGCCTCCACCATACACTACTTATGACCTCACATATTAAGTCACTCATGATTTATGTGTGACTTAATTTATCACATCACTGATGGCATCTCAAATGACATAATTGATGACTAAGTCCCCGAGTGCTGTAATGGCTTCCCCTACATTTTCTAAGATGTCTTGCAAGGCTCCCACAGGAGAAACATGACAAAAAGGTATAAAAGCCCCCTGGGCCAATCAAAGGGCTCTATTTTTTAAAATTGGGTTAGAGGGACTAAAACCGTTCAAAAAGTCAAGTATTTTTGAGACATATTATCACAATAACTCAAAAACAAATATACACCAATTCATAAAAAGAACAACTTTTGGACAAAGATCTAGCTACCTACCAAATTTGGCATAATTCCATTCAGCAGTTTTCGCGTTAGTGATTCTTAAAAAAATCTATTGAAAATGCAAGGGGATTTTGTGTTTTGGGACTACCCTTTTTTCTTTTCCCCCACTTGATGGATAACCCTTAATCTTTCCATGCACAAATTAGGCAAAATAGAGAAATGTTTTTAAAAGTTTTGTGGAGATTCATCAAATGATGCTAATGTTATTAGCAAACAAAAAATGCATTTCCTATGGACACCACATTTCCATAGGAAATGCTTTTTTTGTTTGCTAATAACTTTGTCACTGTTTGACAAATCTTCACAAAACAGTCCCCCCAAGAAAAGTCTCATCCAACTCACTGCAAAATGCAAAATAAAGAGATGCCCTGACAAGTATGGGATGGGCACATAGATGTACCCTCTATAGCCTCAGACTAATTCAGAGGTAGTAGGCAAATTATTATAAAATGTGATGTGACTTTGACGATACCATTTTGTTTTACAAAATAATCTAGAATGTACAGCTTAGCTATGGAGCCAGTAGCCATACACAGCATCCCATCTGCATGTTGTCACCAATCACACAGTTTACCAGATTATTTAACACTTTAAGGGGTTTAAGCGCTAGGAGGCCTCCGGGTAGCTATGCGCTATATAAATGTAATTTCATTTCATTTCATTTCATTTCATTTCATGTTACCTCGTGGAACGTGCGCTGTTTTAAAGAATAATTCAGACTATAATAATGATAGAGAAGAGAAATATGGGGACTTACATATTATTTCAACATAGAAACATCTCAAGTACAAGTTCACAACGAGATGAACAGATGTATGTGAAGTAGCATAACACTATTATAGCTTGTAAGATTCATTTAAACAAGCAGATAAGACTCATACGCATACCACATTCTGTGCTGATGGTTCTTCCGTATTTTCAAAAGTGAGAAGAGGGGAATACTCCAGCCATCTGACAATTATTTCAGCTGTAGGACCGGGAGGCAATACTTCCTCAAGTCCCTGAAGGATAGGAAGACAAAAAAAGCTTAACAAATGATCAAACACTGCAGATTTTTGTAATAGTCCTACATTACTATCATTATCATAAATTAATTTTAACGTGAAACAAGTCGCATGCAAGTGGGTAAGTGGGTGTCGGAAGAACCTTACATCACAATATGATGATATAATAAATATAGAAAAAAATACACCCTGCTGTACATTCCGAGTCACCAAGGAGTTCCACACTTTATAGAGGAGCGAGGTTGAAGGTGGATTTCCTTTATAAGGTAATAGAACTCAGAAGTAACTTTAACGCAGGGCAGAGGGTATTTTATATCTCATAATGCATGGTTACACCATCACTCTTCCCACAAACATCTCCAGTTTGAGGTCTTCCTCCTTCTTTGGAAAGAAATAGTATAGTAATAGACAAGAAGTAAAAAAACAGAATCCGTAGTGAGGAATCCAACACACCAAAACAGTTAGTACTTTGTTTTTAAAAGTACTAGAATCATTTTAATGTACATCAGACTACAAAAGAGCTGTAGCACAGAATGTCGCTCAGAATGAGTAGAAACTAGCAGAGACGCCTTCTTTTCTGTAACAAACAATGTGCAAAGCAAAACCCTGAACCTCTCCTTTCTACTGATGGCTCTTAATTTTAAAACATGCAGGTCAGAAGAATAAAGTGCCATTTTCTGGGTTTTTTTTGTTTAAAGTGCTGCTAATTGTGCTCTGTTACCTGCCTTTCACCTTGGCTGCTGGCTTTGGCAGGATCCATTGTAACTTAGTAACCTATTAGAGTCGAGCACCCATTGTATTTCTCTATTGACAGGGATCTACTCTACTGCAATGAAGAAATTAGAGGCAGTTTTTACAAAATTATTTCAGACACACCTGTTCAATAAATTAAAACAAATAGATAATAACTGTTGTGGGCTAGCATGCCAAATGAAATTAGAGGTGAAATATTAAGGTACACTCTACTCCCAAGGACTTGCGAGGATAGGATTGGTTGTCTGGAAGCTCCCACAGTCTGGTATAGAAACATTGTTCTCTGGAAAGTGCTGGAGTAAACGTGAAGGCTCAAGGACGCTAGTAAATTTACAACGACACAGTCCTAAGCGAAAATGGTACTGGTAGGGCATCCTAGAGGATGTACACATAATGTTCAACAAGGAACTTCCCAAAGTTAATGCAAACGTAGTCCTACACTTATCAAATAAACAACCAAACACACCACAGTCCCACAATCATCTATGGCGAAAACAATATCAGTTGCCCAGTGTATAGAGAAACTAATTTTCCTATATATATATATATATTTCTTTCCTTTTTTTCCACTGAATAACCCAATGTTTTAGGTGAAATTAAAGTTAGGTATGATAATGAAGTCTGATTTGTGTATGTGAAAGAAAACTAAGAAATTCACTGAAAAATACAAAGGTCAAATTGACCTTTTAGTAAAAGTGAAAATTCCACTGCCAATGTAACCCTTTGAACTTAACAAACAATGGAAATTCACCAGTTATCCTTAACAGAGCTAACTATAACTTGTGCTTTTACCATGGACTGCTTATGACCTCACATATTACATCCCTCATGATTTGTATGTGACATCATTTATCACATCACTGATGGCATCTCAAATGACACAATTGATGACTAAGTCCCCGAGTGCTGTAATGGCTGCTGCAACATTTTCTAAGATGTTTTGGCCAGCCAATCAGAGCCTTGCAAGGCTTCCACAGGAGAAATATGGCGCAAGGGTATAAAAGCCCCCTGGGCCAATCAGAAGGCTGTATTTTTTAGAGTTGGGTTTGAGTGACTAAAACAACTGTCCAGATAGTCAAGTATTTTTGAGACTTATCACAATAACTTCAAAACAAATATACACTGAATCACAAAAAGCACAACTTCAGGACAAAGATCTAGCTACCTGCCAAATTTCACAAAATTCCATCCAGTAGTTTTTGCGTTAGTGCTTCTTAAACAAAAATCTATTGAAAATGCATGGGGATTTTGTGTTTTGGGACCACCAATTTTTCTTTTCCCTTACTTGATGGATAACCCCAAATCTTTCCATGCACAAATTAGGCAAAAAAGATAAATGTTTTGGAGGTTTTGGAAGATTCATCAAATGATACTAATGTTATTAGCAAAACAAAAAAGTCATTTCCTATGGAAACCACATTCCCGGTTTAATAATAACTTTGTCACAGTTTGAAAAATCATCACAAAACTTTCCACAAAAAGTCTCATCCAACTCACTGCAAAACATAAAATAAAGAGATGCTTGTCAGGTATGCGATGGGCATACAGCAGATGTACCCTCCTAACCTGTAGGTAATTCAGAGGCAGTAGGCAAAGTATTATAAAATGGGATGTGACTTTGGAGATACCATTTCCTTTCCATAATAATCTAGAATGTAGAGCTTAGCTGTGGAGCCAGTAGCCATACACAGCTTCCCATCTGCATTTTGTCACCAATCACACAGTTTGCCAGATTATTAAACATTTTAAGGGGTTCCATGTTACCTCTTCAAACGTACTGTTTAAAAGATTATTCAGATTGTAAAAATGATAGAGATGAGGAACATGGGGACTTAAATATTAATTCAACATAAAAACATATCAAGTACAAGTTCGCAAGGAGATGAACAGTTGTATGTGAAGTAGCATAACACTATTATTGCTTGTAAGATTCATTTAAACAAGCAGATAAGCCTGATGCACATACCACATTCCGTTCTGCTGGTTCTTCACTACTTTCAAAAGTGGGAAGAGGGGAATACTGCTTCCACCTGCCAACTATTTCAGCTGTTGGACTGGGGGTCAATTCTTCTTCAAGTGCCTGAAGAATAGGAAGGCAAAAAGAAACTTAACAAATGATCAAACACTGAAGGTTTTTGTAATGGTCCTACATCACTATAAATATCATAAATGGATTTTAAAGTGTACCATGTCCACATGCAAGTGGGTAAGTGGGCGTCTGAAGAACCTTATAACACATTATGACGATATATTATATATAAATAAAATACACCATGCTGTTCATTCCGAGTCACCGAGGAGTTCCACACTTTATAGAGGAGCGGGGTTGAAGGAGGATATTCTTTATAAGGTAATGGAACTCAGAAGTAACTTTTAATATGATTTTAACGCAGGACAGAGGGTATTTTATATCTCATAATGCATGGCTACAACATCAATCTTCCTACAAACCTTTCCAGTTTGGGGTCTTCCACCTTCTTTAGAATGAAATAGTATAGTAATAGGCAAGAAGTACAAAAGCGGAGTCTGTAGTGAGGAATCCAACACACTTAAACAGTAATTACTTTGTTTTTAAAAGTACTAGAATCATTTTAATGTACATCAGACTACAAAAGAGCTGTAGCACAGAATGTGGCTCAGAATGAGTAGAAACTCGCAGAGATATTTTCTTTTCTGTAACGAACAATGTGCAAAGCATAAAACTGAACCTCTCCTTTCTACTGATGGCTCCTCATTTTTTAACATGCAGACCAGAAGATTAAAGTGCCATTTTCTGTTTTCTTTGATTAAATTGCATTTAATTGTGCTCTATGACCTGCCTTTCACCTTGGCTGCCGGCTTTGGCAGTAGGCATTGTGACTATGTAACTTTTAATAGTTGAGCACCCAAGGTATTTCTTTATTGACAGGAGTCTACTCTAATGCAATGAAGAAATTAGAGGCAGCTTTTATAAAAGGATTGCAGACAGACTTGTTCAATAAATAAACATAAATAGATAATAACTGTTGCAAGCTGGCATGCCAAATGTAATTAGAGTTGACATATTACAGTATATTCTACTTCCAAGGGCTGCCAAGGATAGGTTTGCTTGTCTGCAAGCTCCCACAGTCTGGTACAAAAACATTCTTCTCTGGAAAGTGCTGAAGTAAACATGAAGGCTCAAGGACACTAATAAATATACTATGGCACTGTCCTAAGTGAAACTGGTATTTGGAGGACGTCCTAGAGGATGTACACTTGATGTTCAACAAGGAACTTCACAAAGTTCAAACATACGTAATCCTACACTGATCAAATAAACAACCAAACACACCACAGTCCCACAATCCCCTATGTAGGAAACAATATCAGTAGCCCAGTGTATAGCAAAACAAACTTTTTTTTTAATTTATTTTTTAAACTTTGTTTATTGAAATATTCATGTTTGTTGTTTGTGGGTTTCACTTTCATACAAAAAACCATATTCAAAGCAAGTGGCAATGAAGATCAGCAGTCATAGGGATATCTTATCCATGGTAACTCCAGGGGGCAGGCGAACAACCCTACACGGCATATCTTGAGTACAGTGGCTGCCACATGCGATTGAGACATCAGGCAAAGGGACAGTACACAGTACAATCATCCGGTATTAGTATGGGATCTCTCGGGCAGAGCTCCCCGATGTGTCGCCCATCGTATAGCAAAACAAACTTTCATAACACTGAGGTGCAGTTTCCAAAACCTAGAACATAAATGTTGGGGGTAGTTATGTTTCAGTGAGCTGTTCTGCCCAGAATGTCTAAGGGTTCTACAGGTCACTAAACAACAAAAGGCTAGAATTATTAGCTAAATTAAATGTGCATCACAATAGAACCAAGAAAAATGGGGGCTGCATACAAGTAGGGATCCTACAGTTGTCTTTTAGACTAAAGAGGTTGACTAAAGCCTTGTTTTTGACAAGGGTATTTGCAGCAAGTGGAAAGGGTGTGAGGGCATTCCTTTCTAATGTTAACATTATATTATTTGCTATATCACCCTGTAGGATAGTGGTTGACATTAGAGTATGCATATACTAACCATGCCTATAAAACAGAATTGAATAAGAAAACCATTCTTTCCCTTAGATTTAATCCCATTAATTGATTCACCTAGCTGCTAGACCCATAGCCTATTAAATGAGCAGATAACTAGCAGTGTCATGCTATAGAGGTGAGACTGTCTTAATGCCCAAATGTCTGATCTAGGAGTTCACAAATGCAGACCACATAACTAAATGCCAAAATGCCAAGAGTTTGTTTCACAGGTGAGATGTGGGAGAATACCCTTCAATTACTTTAATAGCTTTAGATATGTTATCCAATCAGAGTAATTATGCTCAAACCGTTCTCAGTCCTTTGGTGATCTCAGCTTTTTCACAGGCTTTACTAGCTCAGGAAAATTATCCTTTCTCATAAAATGTGATCAAATTGGTCTCAGATAAAATGTTTCGAATGAAATGTTCTGGAGGATATGCCTTTACATTCTGCAGGACCAGTGCACACAGGACTAAATGATCACACATTGTGACATTAAATCTTTTCCATGATTAACAGCATATTTTCATCTCTTATTTTTGAATCGGAGAAGATGGCAGCACAGGTAGCTCTGACGCAAATGACATTTTCATTCATTTTCTAAGCTCCTTTCTATTCCAATACAATCCCATCCCTGAACACTAAAGTACCGTTATTACCCCTAAACACTACCCATGTCATAATCCTAGCAACTCTTTACTATCAGAATGCACTATCCATCTACCCCATTTATTACCTTAAAAAACCTTAGCACCCTTAGGAACAACACATAATTTAACCCAAAAATCTTTAAAAAACTTAAATTATAAATCTATAAATATATGCGAAAGGATAAAATAAACCTTGAAGCTGGATAGCAAAGCTTACTCCTGTGTCGGTGTCCGATTTGTAAACGAGTCAGAAATGGTTGGAATATATATATATACATACACCTACTGGCGGTCACCAATAGGTAGTTATAGTTAGGACCTATTATCGATAGGAAATCCACAACATTCTATTTGAAATAACTTTGGCACCGGTTGACGGATCTTCGCGAAATTTCCAAAACTGTTGGGGCGCTTCAGTCCGCTCCTATCCTGTAAGGCTCGGGGTGATTTGTCTAGCGGGGACTGAGAAAAAAGGGGGGTCTCAAAATATGTTTTCCCCATGCAATTTTCCATAGGAACGTTTAATCGCAGGTACAGCCCGAACTGCTGAACGGAATTACACCAAATTTGGCAAAAAGGTAGCCCTTGGTTCAGAGTCGTGACTTTTGGTAAAATGGTGTAAACCCGTTCAGTAGTTCCTGAGAAAATCAAAAGAAAATTCACATATATATCTGGGCGGAGCCTAACCACACATCTCATCGTGAGATCTGATTGGCTGTCAGCACTTCATCCAAGAAGTGTTGGCAGCCATCTTGGGACCAATATACATGATAGCACCTCATTAAAAAGCATTGCAGTTAATAGAAGGTTTTAAGACTTTAGTTACATTATAAATCATTTGTTGATGGTACCATACTCACTTTAGGAATTGTGGTGCCTTCTAAGGTGATTTTACCATGTGAAAAAGCCTTCTGCTGGGATATCATGAATCATGTTTGAGAGCAATTATTTTCTCATGCTTTTCCCACAGAGGTTTGGAAGGTGATCTATAAGCTAAACTGAGAGCATATTTTCTGTAAATATACATTATCTTTCTCTGTCATGTGAGAATGAAGTCTGACATTCTCAGTACATCCAACAAGGGCAGAGACTGTCAGTTGATTCCTTTGTGTTCTACTGCAGCTTCCCAGAGTGTTCTAAAGAACAACTAGAGCGCTGACACTCCTACTTATGACAAACGTATTGCACACCTGAAGCCATCTTGATTGGAATAAAGTGGTCCCTCTTAAAACATTTAATTTAAAAAGGAACAGAAGGAGGGGGTTCATTTTGCCATAGAAAGTATGATTAGTGCTGCAGAAAGAAAAATTAGGGCACATTTTGAGTGACTTCTCAAATCCTCTTCTATTTCATTAAAACATTCTGACATGCAGACTGAAACATGCACTTTGAATAGTTGCAGCAGACTTCACTGGTGAGCAGTAGCTTTACTACAGTGATCTAATGAGCAACTAGAGTGCTAACATGCAGAATTTATGGCAAATGTGTGACATATCTGAATACCTTCTTGATGGAACCAAAGTAAAAAACTGAAAGTATTTCCTACTTAGGAGACTGCAGTAAATGAGGAAATTAGGAAACTTCATAACAAATAAATCTCCCAAGATGGCCACCAGAGACAAAAGAGCCAAAATGCAACACAAATATCACCCAGTTGTAGCCCACATGTAGCTTAATTACAGAAGTGTGCAAAACACTTTTTATTTTTTGTGTTTTTGCAGTTTTATATAGTGCAGACTTGTCAGGTATTGGAGTGCTTTACATGAGCATTGGTTACATCACTGAGGAAATATGAATTTTGTGATCAGTTATGTCCCCTATCGTAGACCCCAACGGCTCCATGTGCATGCTATAAGTACATGTATGTTCCCTCCAGTTCCAGTTTTGAAGACGCAAATATATGTGCGTCCACCGTCAACATGTCCTCTTTCAGATCCGCCATGAATGGGTCAGATATTCCATTCCTAAGTATGAAAGGCCACCGACTTTATGTGGTTCACTTTCCACATTTTACAGATTCAGGCGAGTAGGCCCAGAATTCTGTCATCAAGCCTTTTCCTGCCTTCTGCCTCTGAAAGCTCCAGTCTGAGCCTGCATCTGTATCCATGAACTTTGTCCTACTCCCTGCGCGGCTAACGGTGCCTGATCCAGCCTGTTGCCTGCCAAAAACTGTATTTCACCTTCAAGATTATCTGCTCCGCTCCTCATCCGATGCATTCCTGTCTAGTAGTTTAGGTAAACATTCCTCCAGCTACCGTGCAAAGGGCCAGGCCTCGCTGTCCTCATGCAAGTAATTCATAGCCCCTGTTACCATGGAATATTCCTACCCCCTCGCATCTCATGTAGACACTTAGACGCTTGTACACGCACTAACAGTCAGTATAGAATAGATTCTATCCTAGAGACCTTTCCTTTTGTATAACACAGTTCTTTAAACATAGGATATTAGATATGATTTGGGATTAGGTTGACATAACCCCCCAGACTTCTGTCTCCACATGTAGAGCTAAATGTCAAGTCCCCTTCACCCTCTAGTTGCACGTCAATCACACGTCATGCGGCTGCGCGCGCATCTCTGCCAAATATTTCTGCTGACATTGCAGGATTCTCTTATGGATCCACCCACTTGTGACATCATGTATAATGACGTTATCTAAGTTACGCCTATATGTCCGCCTTTTTAGTTACGTATGCATATTTTATCTGTATTATCAGCTGTTACGCCTCCTGCATCTGTTTCACTGTAATGCATTTCCTATAAAACTGATTATCTGTCAATAATGTATGCCTTCCTTCCTGAACTCTCGTGGTGATGGAATTTGAAGCCTGCAATTCGAATTGTATTTCCTTTGTAGAGGAATAAAGCCTTTTAGAACCTCTAATACCACGGATTCTGCCTCTTATATTTACTGAATTATTCTTACTAGATTTTACCGCATAAAAAATAGTACCGGTAATGAAATATTTACCACATAAATTGGCGCCCGAACAGGGACACTTTCTCATCTCACGCGCCGGAGGTGCGTTGCAGGCCCGGTCTCCTGCCACAGCTGAACGGACAAAAACGCGTACCTGCAGGATTTCCTGTATCTCCCTCCGGCCAAGCGGGGGCGACTGAGGCTGCGATCAACACCCAGACGAGGCGGTGAGAAGTGCGAAGTATCCCGACCAGAGCCTAGCTGAGAGAGCAAGATCCGAGGTATACAGAGGCCCACCAGGTTCCGAAGTTCCGAGTCGAGTCGAGTCGAGTCCAGTCCAGTCCAGTCCAGTTTCAGTTCCGTTCCGAGGCCTTCCGTTCCGCGCTACCCGGTGAGTACCATTACCGGGGAGGCATTTAACGTGCACATAGTCTGTGCCGGTCAAGACGGGTTTGGGTACACAAATCCGGTCTGCACTGTTTCAGCAGTGTATCTGTACTGTTTAGCAGTATATCTAGTATGTCTTGCATATAAATAAGTATTATCTAAGTGTCAGTATTATGTCAGTAACTAGTTTTCTATTAGTTATCATCGTTCGGTAAACTGTTAAGTGTTAAATGTTTTAATACGGCCTACATGTTGTGGTGTGAATGGTTGTTCCTCATTGTGTTTTACTGTATTAAGTGTGTTTAAGGTCAAGTAACCAGACCTAAAAATGCTGCTCTTTTCGAAATTAAGACAGATCAAAACTAGAAAAGGGGTACTCGAAGAAGCTGTTCCCATCCCACCTAGGGACACTCCAGGGTACTTTATGTATCATAAGCATGGCCTAGATGCCGTATTATTTCTTGATTTATGGGTGGACTACACCAAAGAGTTACCAGAGAGTCAGAGATGGCCCGCAGCGGGGACCTGGGATGCAGATTGCATCATGAGAGTAGAAGAAGAATTGTGGAAAAAGAAAGCCAGACAGTCACAGAAAGATGCCATTGAATTATGGCGTAAAGAATCATATAGACGTACAGAAAAGGCGCTCAGACAGGAAGAGAAAGGTAGGGAGAATTCAAATAAAACCCGAGAAAATCTATTAATTGAGGAAGGTACCCGAGTAAAATCAGAACAAGTGGATAGACAAAGAAACACTCTTATGAATGGTATGTATCCTCTTCTGGCCGAAGGGTTACCTAAGGCTACCCCGGAAATACCAAAAGACTTGACTCCTCCATTGCTCCCGATAAAAGCACCTCCCAAAACACATCCCAAAACAGCAAAGGACGTTTTCCTTTCCTCCTATTTAGATGACGTAGCTCCCGAGTATGCTAATACCATACCACACACACCGCTTGCCGATGCTGTCCAACATCAAGAGCATCCGTCTGTATCCCCGCAACAACAAACTCCTACACAAGTTCCCACAGGTCCGTCCGTTTCTACTGTTTTTCCCACATCTACGATTTCTATCTTACGTCCAACGAATCCTTTCTTGCCCAGCACTTCAGATGGTGCTACAGGAGGTACGACAGACATGTTTGCCACACCGCCGCGAAATAAACAGACCCTTAGAGATTTAGCACTCCAGCGTACACCCCAATTAGCGACATCCGACATGTTTAAAGAACAGCTTGTGGATTGTAGATACGACCCAGTGCCAGGTAAACAGGACAGATTGCTCATATCATCACTACGTATACGACGAGCTACATTGTATTTAATGACGATACCAGGAATGGTTGAACACCTAGACAAAATATATCACTTTGTCCAAACAGGACGAGGTCCAGAAAGTATTAACGAAGCTATGGAATACCAGAAAGTGGATGTCCAAAGACAACTACTACGTTTTTTCATAAACTGCGTGATTAGGAACCAGGACAGGCCTGGGGCAGATCATGATACCATACAAAAACTTGCCAAATGGGGTCAGAACATATCAGACGAGAAACATGATAAACAGGCGTGTATAATCGCCATGTATCGAAAGATCCGCAAGGAAGTAGAACGAATACATAAAGAAAGACGAGAAGCAGATATAATTGAATCAGAGGAAGAAGAGGAGCAAGAATCAGAACAATTAGAAACGATAGCTTATGTAGGTAGAGGAAGACCCCATAATAATGCTAGAAGCTTTAATGATCCGATACGTCCGATACGTCCAGAATGTAATAGACATTTTCAAACCCTTATGTTAAATACAAGGTCCCCTGAACACCTATTCCAAGCCACTGATAAATTACTCCGAGATCGAAGGGGGTACCACATGCTCGATTCCATGGATGAACAAGAATTAGCCAGGTCAGCAGTACAATGGGCTGACATTCCCAGTAAATACAGTGATGATGCACTAGCACACACGTTTCTGAATCGTGCCCCAGACGAACAGCGTTTAGCTAGTATATACATGATTCAACACCTCCTTATATTATATAAAAACCAGCACTCTGATCCAGGACCCTTACCTGACATATTGACCGAATTACTCACGAATAAATGGAGAGGGTCAGGTACTGATTTGATTAAAGAAATTCTAGAATTCCGAAACCAGTATATAGCTTTCGTGTGTCCAGAACACGTTCCAGGTCCCATTATGGGAAGAAAAATGTATCATATAGATAGACAGAATCCCTTACGCGAAGTACACCCAATCAGAGGTGAAGGTAATAACTTTACACGTGTGTTTGTGTACACGCCTATAACTAAAATTGAATTATTAGAAATGAAGAAAGTAGTACCCAGCCATGACAAGGATCCAGCAGGTTTCCACCGTGAGATAAAAGACATGTTACTCATGGGAGAGTATACCTACCCCGACATTATGAAAATACTGAAAGTGTTAATGCCTGCCGGTGTTTACGAGAAACTCAAAGAAAAGGAATGGGAGGTGGGAGACCAAAAGATAGATTGGACAGCGTTAGAAAACGAAGAAAAGGCCCGAGCTGCAGGAGCAGGGCTTGGGGAAAAGACTACAGCACTACCAGGATTACTAGTGCAGGTACTGCCACGTTTACTAACTACGAAAAAGGAAGACTGGGGTGCAATCTCAGCCTGTAAACAAAAGCAAGATGAAGACACTAGTGATTTCTATTCCCGATTTGAAAAATGTTTTGGTATTAACAGTGGCATAAAAGCAAGTAGCGAGTCATATCCGCATCTGTTTGTGACAAAATTAGTTGAAAATTCTCTGCCGCAAGTTAAGAATAGAGTATTGAAATTTGAGAGTACCTGGCAAGGTAATACCCCGTCACAGATGTTACAGATGTTACAATATCACCACAATAGAATTAGAGAAGAACAAGAACACGAACAGAGACGTATGAAAGATACAAAAATGAAAATGCTTGTTGCTCAGTCAGTTCCAGCAGATGGTCATCAAAAGGGTGATTCCGCAGGTCCAACTAAAGGGACATGCAACTATTGTAATAAACAAGGTCATTATATACACGATTGTCCAGTCCTGAAACATAATATTGCCACAGGTAGAACCCAGGAAAGACCACGTCCACCTAGACAGGATCAGAATCAACAACAAATTCCTCAGCATGTACAACAACTAGCTCCGCAACAGGCAGCTCCACAACAGACCGTAGCACCACCGCAAGCGCAGCCTATTGCTGCCACACAAGCAACAACACAACAGATGTATCAGTATGCCCAAGCAGATTATCCCGATTATCAGCGATACACATGAAATAGCCTAGAGAGGGAAGTTGGCTTACCCCTTATCGAGGTTCCTGTAGACCAAGAGGGACCTTATGTACATAGTGAACTATTAGGGGAAGACAGAAAGTTTTTACTTGATACAGGGGCAAGCAGAACAACTATAAGACGCAGTGAAGTTCCAGGGGCACCCCTCTCAGGCTCACAAAATATTTCCCTTGGATTCTCAGGAAAACCTATAATTAATGACGTAACACAACCTCTTCCACTCACAGTTGGTCCATTGACACGTACTACAGATTTATTGCTTACTAAATCATGTCCAGAAAACTTGTTAGGTATAAAAACATTGAAAGCTCTAGGAGCTATAATATGTTGTTCTCCGGAAGGAGTACGACTATTTCTACGTGACTTTAAAGGTCACTATGTGTCCAGAGATATGGACCACCGGCTGCAGAGTTTACCTACACATTTATGGGCACAAGGCCCCACTGATGTTGGTTGCATGAACATTACACCATATCGTGTCACACTAAAAACAGGAGTAGTACTACCACGAATGCGACAATACAAGTTACCACCAGATGCTGTTGTGGCTTTACTGCAAATCATTGACGAGCTCATTGCACAAGGAGTGGTTGTCGAAACAGACTCCAATGTATGTAATTCCCCGATAATTCCGATTCTTAAAAGAACGGATCCAAAAGCACCACCAGTATATCGATTAGTTATTGATCTGCGCGAATTAAATAAATGTATTGTACCACAATACCCTGTGGTCCCAGATATCTCTTCATTACTAACAGCTATTGACTCAGAAGCAACGTCCTTCACTGTAATTGATCTCAAAAATGCTTTCTTTAGCGTCCCAATAGATCCGGAAAGTCAATATCTGTTCGGATTCAGTTTAAATGGACGAAGTTTTAAATTCACACGCGCACCTCAAGGATTTACAGAAAGCCCCAGCATCTATAGCCAAGCACTGAAACGAGAACTTGACAGTATCCACATGCCAGTTAACACTGCCTTGCTTCAATATGTCGATGATCTGCTGATCACCGCCCGAAGCGAACCTGAATGTGAAAAAGCGTCACTGACGGTTTTAAAATTTCTGGCCGACAAGGGGCACAAGGTGTCCCCTTCTAAGCTGCAATTCTGTGTCCAGCGAGTTGTTTACCTTGGGCACTCGCTGTCCAAGGAGGGAAGACAGCTTACACCTGATCGTATCCAGTTAATCGCTAACATGCCACCACCCAAGACACAAAAGGAGGTGCGGGCTTTTATAGGTCTCACTTCATACTGTAGGCAGTGGATCCCTCAATATGCATTTCTAGCAAAACCACTCATCCAGTTGACAACACAGGAGGCAGCCACATCGACTGTCCTCCCTTGGACTCCAGAACATACACATGCCTTTGAAAGCTTAAAGAAAGCTTTATGCCAAGCACCTGTTTTAGCAACACCATGTTACAGTAAACAGTTTACACTCTTTGTTACAGAACGCGACGGTACTGCCTTGTCAGTACTCACTCAGGAACAAGCAGGATCACACAAACCATGTGCTTATTTCTCTAGTACATTAGATCCAGTAGCTCAGGCTCTTCCTGCGTGCCTGAAATCGGTGGCAGCAACAGCTTTAGCAATCAGACAAAGCGATGCCATAGTGTTAGGACACCAATTGACAGTACAAGTACCACACGCAGTAGAGGTTCTCTTGAACCGCACACAAACACAACACTTGACTATAGCGAGACTCACTGGTTACGAATTGACATTGTTTCAGCCACACATAGAAATCAGACGTTGTAATACGTTAAATCCTGCCACACTGTTGCCAGTAGGCGGAACAGATCCATTGGCACATGATTGTGTCGAAGTCATTACTATCACGACGAAACCCAGACAAGACTTGACAGATATCCCTTTGTCAGATCCAGACTTGACATTGTATGTAGATGGGTCATGTATGAGAACAAGTACAGGAGAGTTAGTGGCCGCTTACGCAGTTACAACAGACACTGAAGTCATTGAAACAAATTGTATTAACACTTTGTCAGCTCAAGCAGCAGAGCTCATCGCTCTGACACAAGCCTGTACTCAAGCCAAAGATAAGAAAGTCAACATATACACAGATTCACGTTATGCATTCGGAGTCGTCCATGACTTCGGCGTACTGTGGCGAGAGAGAGGTTATTTAACTTCTCACGGTGCCCACATCCAACACGGACCCCTCATTCAAGCCCTATTAGACGCGATTCATCTACCTACTGCAATATCGATTATGAAATGCAAAGCCCATACAAAAGTTACCGATATCATTTCTCAGGGTAATGACCTAGCCGACAGAACAGCTAAACAGACTGATCAGAACCAGACTCATACAACTGACGCGACAAAGACAATAGTTCCGACACCAACACATTGCATGACAGTTAAGGATCCCGCCCTTGATGTAATTGACATACAGACAAATGCTACACCAGAAGAAAAAAAGAAATGGACTGAATTAGGAGGGATCCAAACGGATCAAGGATGGATGACGAAGGAAAAATCTATATGGTTTCTTCCCGACTCTATGGTTCAAGTCATCATTAACACAATACATAGTCCAGCGCACCTAGGAGAAAAAGCTATGCTAGACAGCATTCAACACATTTGGTTCAACAAACACTTGCGAGCAGCAGCTAAACAAAAAGTTCGTACCTGTATGATATGTTGTCAGTTTAATCCAGGTAAAAGCATCCCCGTAGAGCAGGGTGGATTTCAATCTCCCGATCATGCTTTTGAAGTCCTCCAGATGGATTATATCCAGATGGAACGATGTCGAGGATTCAAATATGTTCTCGTAGTTGTCTGTGCTCTTTCTCGTTGGACAGAAGCCTACCCGGTTTCAGATTACACTGCCCCGACTACTGCCAAACAGTTAGTTCGAGAATTCTTCCCACGGTACAGTTTACCACGTGTTGTCTACTCAGATAACGGCCAGCCATTCTCATCCGAACTAATGAAACACGTTTCCCTTTTGTTAGGCTACCAATGGAAATTCCACTGTGTCCGACATCCCGAGGCAGCAGGTCTCGTGGAACGCCATAATCAAACTCTGAAAATTAGATTGTCCAAAATATGTAGAGAAAAAGGTGTCGATTGGATAGTAGCCTTACCAGTTGCGCTCTTTTACATGAGAATGGTAGCACATTCTCGAACAGGGCTATCCCCGTACGAGGTGATCTTCGGTAGACCACCAAATATGTGGGGGACGCCTATACCTCGCAAAATCACTGATGTTGACTGTAATATGCTGACAGATTACCTGGCTTCCTTGATATCTGCACTACAATCTTGTCGTTCACAGGTAGCTGCAGCTTTTCCCGATAATACTGAGGTGAAGCCCCATGACGTGGTTCCAGGCGACCTGGTTCTGGTCCGGAATTTCGACCGGAAGACCCAACTGGAGCCTAGGTGGAAATCGCCAAAGCTTGTTCTACTAACCACAAGGACAGCTGTGAAGATCGAGGGACGTAAAGGGTGGTTGCACTCGAGTCATATCAAGAAATTTTATGGACTACCATCCAGTGTGAATACTCAACCCTGCATTCCCTCACAGACAGACTCAAAGCTCCCCTTGGTTGAGCAGTCAAAAACGGAACTTTATAAACTGAAATTAAGGTCTAGCAAGTCAGACAATTTGATTGTTTAAGTCCTCTCCAAGGTGAATCGGTTGAATTTGTCTCTGACATGTATCCTCTAGACCGGAATAGAGAAAGAAATCAACAGATGCAGCTTAAAAAGCATGCGTATTGTAAATCACTTCGTAGTCACTGCACAGTAACATTATTAATTTTGTTTTTTCTAAGTCTTCTGATCACCATTTCTAGTATATTGCTGCATATGTTTTACCCTATTTCTAAACGTGCTTACAATGTTACTGCTGAACATTCTTTTAGTGAATTACCCCCGCATGAGTTGTCCTATAGATTTGCGCTGCGCAACAACACATTCATTAGTATGTTACATCATTCCCATCAGACCAGCAATGCCACAAATTGTTGGATATGTGGCCGACTCCCTCCCTATCAGAACTATAAGGGAGTTTTGCCCCTCTTTCCATATCCGTTCACACACAATGGCTCCTGTGGAGCATGGTTCAGTTTGATTAATTCCCTAGATTCAAATTCCGCAGTTTATCAAGACAACTGGGTATGGGGAAACCTGAACCTAGTTTTGCTTAAAGTCTGCTACCCTAACAAGGAGGGACTTCCCAAAAGAACAGGAACTGATCTAGAAAATGAAGTATATGGATTAGGTAATTTTACACTTAACCTCATGATCCTGAACGTTGAATCTGAAGCTACACCAATCTTGCCCGCCATGTCAGTATTCCCAGTAAAAGGGGAATTATGTGTAAAAAAGAATGGTTCCATACACATGGGCCATAGTAAATGCACCACTGTAATAAAATTCAGTGATCAAGGCAAGTCTACATTTAGAGCTTCCCGTCATTCCTACTTCATATGTGGCCAGACCGCATATATATGTCTACCTCTAGATTGGGATGGTACCTGTTACATAGCATTCCTTCTGCCACCTGTTTTCCTAGCTCCTCCTGATTATCATAGAAATACCCATTTAGTACACAATAGACAGCAGAGAGATCTCCCAATTGTCGATTACACTGAAACGGCATGGGAGCAATACACAGATTTCAATAAAGGTTTCTTTCCCTATATAGGTACAGTCACTAATAGTAAGCTGATACGTAGATTAACCAGAACCCTTGAAGCAGTAGTGAACGAGACTACTTCCGCCTTAGGCAATTTAACAGAAGAGCAGTCTGCTATGCGGATTGTTGTGCTTCAAAATCGTCTTGTCCTTGACGTCATCCTGGCCGATAGGGGCGGAGCTTGTAGGGTCATCGGATCAAGTTGCTGTGTTTTCATACCAGAAAATTCGCCGTCAGTATATAAAGCCATAACTCGCCTTCATAAGATTGTGAGCCAGATACACCAGCGTCCAGGCACCTGGACTTGGTCCGGTTGGTTTTGGAGCGTGTTGTCAGCCTGGGGATGGAGAATCCTATCCTTCCTAGGTATTGGCTTTCTCATACTATTCAGTTGCTGCTTATGTCTACAATGTGGGCCAGCGATTTGTGGTCTGTGTGCCACATCGTGTATCCCACATCCAAGTTTTCGTTCAAGATCCCGGAAGAAGAAAGAAGAACAAATGATGCTATATGAACAGATCGATGGATTGATGAAGATCGATATCTCCTGAGGGTCCGTAGGGGACAAGGAGGGAATGAGGAAATATGAATTTTGTGATCAGTTATGTCCCCTATCGTAGACCCCAACGGCTCCATGTGCATGCTATAAGTACATGTATGTTCCCTCCAGTTCCAGTTTTGAAGACGCAAATATATGTGCGTCCACCGTCAACATGTCCTCTTTCAGATCCGCCATGAATGGGTCAGATATTCCATTCCTAAGTATGAAAGGCCACCGACTTTATGTGGTTCACTTTCCACATTTTACAGATTCAGGCGAGTAGGCCCAGAATTCTGTCATCAAGCCTTTTCCTGCCTTCTGCCTCTGAAAGCTCCAGTCTGAGCCTGCATCTGTATCCATGAACTTTGTCCTACTCCCTGCGCGGCTAACGGTGCCTGATCCAGCCTGTTGCCTGCCAAAAACTGTATTTCACCTTCAAGATTATCTGCTCCGCTCCTCATCCGATGCATTCCTGTCTAGTAGTTTAGGTAAACATTCCTCCAGCTACCGTGCAAAGGGCCAGGCCTCGCTGTCCTCATGCAAGTAATTCATAGCCCCTGTTACCATGGAATATTCCTACCCCCTCGCATCTCATGTAGACACTTAGACGCTTGTACACGCACTAACAGTCAGTATAGAATAGATTCTATCCTAGAGACCTTTCCTTTTGTATAACACAGTTCTTTAAACATAGGATATTAGATATGATTTGGGATTAGGTTGACATGACCCCCCAGACTTCTGTCTCCACATGTAGAGCTAAATGTCAAGTCCCCTTCACCCTCTAGTTGCACGTCAATCACACGTCATGCGGCTGCGCGCGCATCTCTGCCAAATATTTCTGCTGACATTGCAGGATTCTCTTATGGATCCACCCACTTGTGACATCATGTATAATGACGTTATCTAAGTTACGCCTATATGTCCGCCTTTTTAGTTACGTATGCATATTTTATCTGTATTATCAGCTGTTACGCCTCCTGCATCTGTTTCACTGTAATGCATTTCCTATAAAACTGATTATCTGTCAATAATGTATGCCTTCCTTCCTGAACTCTCGTGGTGATGGAATTTGAAGCCTGCAATTCGAATTGTATTTCCTTTGTAGAGGAATAAAGCCTTTTAGAACCTCTAATACCACGGATTCTGCCTCTTATATTTACTGAATTATTCTTACTAGATTTTACCGCATAAAAAATAGTACCGGTAATGAAATATTTACCACATCACACAAGAACAAATTCATTTTGGTTGTAGACATTGGGAGATTAAGTGATTTGACCAGAATCACAGAATGTCGAGCTGAAGCAGAAACTCCAACCTGGTTCCCCAGTCGCAAAGACTGCAGCTCTGAAGTAACACCACATCCTCTCCCCTATGTGCAACATTTAATCAAGTGGTCAACTGGATAAAAAAACATAAAGATAACAAATAATTTAAAAGTGCTTTGTCGCCATTTGAAAACTCAGAAAATATGTCCTCATTTTAGTTTTTTAGAGCACTAACCATAATTTTGATGCAAATAAGACCCTCTCATATATGTAATTTCTAAAGAAAAGGCTCTAGGTATTACAGATTTGATTACATCAAGATGACGTCAGGCGTTCCACACTTTTGTAATAAATATAGAATGTAAGCAATCTATATGTTCATTTGGATACTGTTGAGAGGCAGAGGCCAGGGGCACGGACTCTAAAAATTGAAAGCAGGTAGGAGGGTGCAGAGGCAACAATTTGACCACACTGGGCAGGCAGGAAGGGCAGTGGAAGCACAACAGACTATGGAGGGCAGTGGAAAGGGGGGCAGGGGCAACAAACCAACAATACAGGACTGGCAAGGGAGGCTGTGGCAATATAATAGACCATTGTGGGCAGAAGGAACAGGCAGTGGTAGTACAACCATGCATGCCAACAGACCCGATTCAGCCAGGAAATGTCCAATGTTTTTAAGCTCAAATGGGCTTTATTTCATCTGTCTCCTGTCTACAATCTCCTCTTTTTCAATGTAACTCAAAGGGGAAAATCAATACCCCAGTTTTTTTTCAAAATCTCCCTCTTACCAAGTTCAAAATGTTTGCAAGTATGGTGCATTGGATCATGGAAGGCAGGAGGAATTGGGGTAGGGACATGGACTTGGATAACAGAGGACAGGAAGGACATGGAGAGGTGCACCAAACTGACCCTACAGGGCAGGCATCAGGGTTTGCAGCAGCACAATACACCACACAGGGCATGCGGGACGGGAGTGCAGCACAACAATCCATAGAAAGCAATAGGGAGGGGACAGGACCATGCACATGTACAACAGAGAACAGAGGGGAAAGAGGCGATGGTAGCTAGCTGACCCTAATGGACAGACAGGAGAGAAAACTGCAGCATAACAGACCATAAAGGGCAGGAGGGACGGATCAGGGGCATTACAATGGAAAAGACAAGCCAGGAGGGAGGGAATAGGGGTCTGCACATGGAAACAGAGGGATGGGGGCAAGGGTGCAGGGCAGAAGCAGCAAGATGACCATGGAGGTCAGGCAGGATGGGTACTAGAAGCAAGACACACCATGGAGAGCAAGAGTGAGACTATGCTGGCATACACACAGACCATGGAGGGAAGGTGGAAGGGGGTCAGGGGCAGCTAGCTGACCACACAGGGAAGGTGGGAGGGCCCGTGGCAGCACAGAAGACCATGCATTGCAAGCGGGAGGGTTAGTGGCAGCACAATGGCTATGATGGGCAAAAAGGAGCGTGCAGGGGCATGCACAAAGGACCATGGAGGATAGAAGGGAGGGTCAGGATCTGGGCACAGACAAGAGAGTTCAGGAGAAGGGGCCTCACAACAGACCACGCAGGGCAGGCAGGAGGAGCAGTTGCAGCACAACAGACCAGGGAGGGCAGAAGGGTGTGGCAGTAAAATGGACCATGGAGGACAGGAGGAAGGGGATAGGGGCATGGTATGTGGACAGGCAGGGTGGAGGTGGCAGGGACAGGTTACAGTCATCTGACAATGCTAGGCAGGTGGGAGGGGAGTGGCAGCTCAACAGAACACTCAGAGTAGATAGGAGTGGCAGGTCCATTGAACATAGTGGGCAAAAAAAGACATCGGAGGGCAGGGGGAAGGAGAATAGGGGCAGCAAGCTAAGCACAGAGGCTAAGCAGGAGGTCAATGATGGGCCATAGAATTGGGCAATGGAGGGCAGAAGGAGTGGACTGGTACATCATGCTAAATGGAGGGCAGTGGCAGCACATCAGACCATGCATGGCAGGAGGGAGGAGGCTAGTCCATGGATTCAGACAACAGAGGATAGGGAGGAGATGGATGGGGCAGCAAGCTAACTGTTCAGAGAAGATGGGTATTAGGAACTTTATTGTTTTTAAAATGTGTGTCTGTGCGACCCACTTAAAATATGAACAAGTATGCAGCATAATATCACTTTTATTCAGGAAGAAGAGGACGTTTGTGACTGTGACTCAGGGCTCACTATGCAGAAACACCCCTTGACCCTCCACCCCCATCACAAAATGTAATGCCTTTGAAAAGGGTAGGTGGACGCAGTTTTATATAGAACATACTCCTGAGAGCACGATTGAAAATGAAAACTAGATGTAGTATATGGTATAAACTATGCACCAAAAAGTGTGATATAAGATGAACCGGGGTGTGAAATATAATATGCAATACATTGTGCGCAATGACAGATTCATTGGAGAGCACGAGATAGCACAGGCACTAGCGCCTGCTATGCGATATGCGCCTTGGAGTGTAATATGCACAGGGCAGTGTTGTGTAACATAACTAGTCTCTAAAGTTGTAATATAAAATATGTGCTGGGGAGTGTAACGTTGCATATGCACTGTGACAAAGATATGGATCCCAGATTGTAATATGTATGGCATAGCGTTGTGCGTTATAACATACACATCGAGGAAGGCACGTTAGATGGGGCAATATAACCCGTGCGAAGGCAAGTGTGGCATGACATATTCACGGGGTGGTGTTACAGTGCACATGGGCTAGAGAGTGTCATAGCATACGCACTAGCTGGTGGAATACAACACAGAGGTGTGAGGCAATCGGCGGGCACTGGTGGGTGTAACACAGCATTGGGCTCAGCCAGGAGCACGCTGTGACTCTCAAGTGAGTTTCGTCTCCTTTCCAGAGAGTAAAATAAAAAGTATTACACATCCGGCGGTGGATGTGTTGTTTATTAACCGTGAGGGGGGTTTCTTGCATAGTTTGGTCGAATTTTTGTCGAATCCCCTTTGAATGGCTTGGTGTGCGTGTATATTAAATGGGCCCGTCAATAGCTACCCATGTTTGTATAAATAAACGACAAGGGTGTCTACTTGGAGAGTACCCACCGGCGGGGGCGCCGGGATTAGGCACGGTAGGGCGTCAGACACGTCAGAGCTTCACTAGCGGTGTAAATACATTCCATGTGGATTCATTCTATGCATAGTCGCCTTTCAATGAATATCACGCAAATCGTCATGGTGATAGGTACATACGGTTTGTCCAGCATGTCCTAGGTGTTTCTATAAATATATATATTTTTAAAATAATAAAAAACAAAGGCCGGCCCCGGGGGATGGGGTCCCCAGAGCCATAAGTGACCTGAGGAGGGGGGCAACGCAGCCCCCTCCTAAAGAATTTAAATAAAAAAAAGGCCATGACCCGCGGGTTGGGGTCCCCGGGGCCGAATAATGCCTTGGGAGGGCTAAATGTATTTTTTCAACAAAAAAAATTAGGGTGCAGGCCCTGGGGGATGGGGTCCCCAGGGCCAGTAAATTAGAAAAAGAAGGGGGGCCACACAGCCCTCCTTCTTAAAAAAATAAAATAAATAAAAGACCGGCATCGTGATGGAGGCCACGCCCCCTCCTTGTAGCACTCTGCAAACGCGCCCCCTGGCCAGTTGTAAGTTGGGGAATTAATTCCCCTTCAATACTGAGGGTCGCTGAGGGCCAACTAGCCCAACAGGTATCTCCAGTGTGCGCCAGGGAGCTGCGTTGCAGACAGGTGTTCTGAGGCCACGCCCCTTTTTACACCTCTATGCAACGCAGCTCTGTGGTGCTTACTGGAGGTACCTAGTGGTCTAGTTGGACCCTAGGGACCCTCAGGATTCAAGGGGACTTAATCTCCCAACTTAAAACGGCCACAGGGCGTGTTTACACAGTGGGGAAGTGAGGGGACAGGGCCTGAGGTGACGTGTGCAAACACGCCTATGGTGTAGAGAATGGTAGTCTGTATTTTAGAGTCGGTGTATGAAAGGTTATTTTAGAGTGTATATTAGGTGCCGCAACATTTTCTAAGATGTTGTGGCCGGCCAATAAGAGCGCTTCAAGTCTCCCACAGGAGAATCATGACACAAGGGTACAAAAGCCCCCTGGACCAATCAGAAGTCTCTATTTTTCAAAATTGGGTTTGAGGGACTAAAACCATCAAGACAGTCAAGTATTTTTTAGACTTATTATCACAATAACTTCAAAATAAATATACACCAAATCACAAAAAGCACAACATCTGTACCAAGATCTAGCTAACTCCCACATTTTTCATAATCCCGTTCAGCATTTTTTGCGTTAGTGCTTTTTTTAAAAATCAATTGAAAATTCATAGGGATTTTGTGTTGTGGGACCCCCCTTTTTTCTTTCCCCTCACTCGATGGATAACCCCAAATCTTAACATGCACAAATTAGGCAACAAAACAAATATGTATTGGAAAGTTTTGTGGACATTCATCAAATGATGCTAATGTTATTAGCAAAACAAAAAAGGCATTTCCATAGGAAATGCAAATTTTGGTTTGATAATAACGTTGTCACTGTTTGACAAAGATAGCAGCAGCCGCGGCCCGTGGAGGGAGTTCCGTGGGGCGGTAAGGCGGGGCGGGGGATGGGCAGGGTGGGGGGTTGCAGCGCGCGCTACGAAATTTGATTTATTTATTTAATTGTTTACTTACCTGCAATTATTCGTATTCCGTTTTTTAGAACCCTACCCACCCAGCCCCTCCCCCGCCCCGCCTTACGGCCCCAACGGAACTCCCTCCACGGGCCGTGGCTGGATAGCAGATGTACCCTCAATAACCTGTGAGTAATTCAGAGGCACTAGACAAAGTATTATAAAATGTGATTTGACTTTGAAGATACCATTTCCTTTTACATAATCATCTAGAATGCAGAGCTTAGCTATGGAGCCGGTAGCCATAGTTTCCCATCTGCATTTTGTTACCAATCACTAAGTTTGCCAGATTATTAAACATTTTAAGTGATTCCATGTTATCTCAAGAAAAATATACTCTTTTAAAGAATCATTCAGACTGTAATAATGATAGAGAAGAGAAACAGGGGGACTTAAATATTATTTCAACATAGAAACATCTCAAATAAAAGTTCACAACAAGATGAACAGTTTTATGTGAAGTAACACTATTAAAATGTATAAGATTCATTTAAAAAAGAACATAAGACTGATGCACATACCACGTTCTGTGCTGATGGTTCTTCATTATTTTCAAAAGTGAGAATTGGGGAATACTCTTTCCATCTTCCAAATATTTCAGCTGTAGGTCCGGGGGTCAATTCTTCCTCAAGTGCCTGAAGGATAGGAAGACAAAAAAAACTTAACAAATGATCAAACACTGAAGGTTTTTATAATAGTCCTACAATACTATCATTATCATAAATAAATTTTAAAGTGAACCAAGTCCACACACAGGTGGGTAAGTGGGTGTCTGAAGAACCTCACAGCGCATTATGACGATGCAATATATATAGGAAAAATGTACCCTGCTGTACATTCTGAGTCACTGAGGAGTTCCCCACTTTATGGAGAAGTGAGGTGAAGGCCAATTTCCTTTATAAGGTCATGGAACTGAAAAAAAACATTTAATATAATTTTAAAGCAGAACAGAGGGTATTTTATTGCTCATAATGCATGGTCACACCATCACTCTTCCATAAACCTTATGAAGGTTTGGGGTCTTTCTCCTTCATAGAAAGAAATGGCACAGTAGTAGACAAGAAGAAAAAAAGTGGAATCTGTAGTGAGAAATTAAGCATACCAAAATGGTTAGTACTTTGTTTACAAACTGTACAATAATAATTGTAATGTACATCAGACTAAAAAAGAGATGTTGCAAAGATTGTCACTTAAAATGAGTAGAAATTCACAGACAGATTCCTTCTTTTCTGTAACAAACAATGTGCAAAGCATAATCCTAAACCTCTCCTTAATACTGATGGAGCATCGTTTAAAAACAAGCAGGTCAGAAGAATAAAGGGTGATGTTTTGTATTATTTGTTTACACCTAATTGTGCTACATGACCTGCCCTTCACCTTAGCTGCTGACTTCAGCAGGAGGCATTGTGACTTAGGGGCCTATTAGCATAGCGGGCGGATCACCACCGGTGGGCCGGCAGTGGCCACCGCCAGCCCGGAGGTGGCAATGCACCCATCAAATGACCCATCTTCATCCCCCGCCATATTAATTTAGCATGGCGAGGGGCACCGTGGTGGATGGAAAGACCGCCTGCCGCTTTTCCGCTGGTCGGATTTCTGGTCGGGTGGAAAAGGACTTCAATATTATGGCGGTGACTTGCTGGCACTGCCATCCATATTAGTATGTGCCATTTTCAGGGCCTTTCCATGGCGGAGACCCTGCCATGGAAAGGCATGCGGAGTTCACTTTTTCCTAATTGCCATGGCGGCACCGCCGCACCTCTGGCGGTTGGTCCCGTGTACCGTTATGGTGGCGAGCTGACTTTTGGACTCCTTAGTAAATTATTGGAGTTGAGCACCCATGTTTTTTCTTTATTGACAGGGGTCTACTCTATTATAATGAAGACATTAGAGACAGCTTTTGAAAAAAGGATTGCAGACACACTTGTTCAATAAATAAAAATAAAAAGATAATACCTGTTCCAGACTGGCATGCCAAATGTAATTATAAATTACATTTTCCAGTACACTCTACTCCAAATAACTGGCAAGGATAAGTTTGGCTGTCTACAAGCTCCCACAGTCTGGTACAAAAACATTATTCTCTGGAAAGTACTGAAGGAAACGTGAAGACTCCTGGAAACTAGTAAATTTAATAGGGCACTGTCCCAAACTAATCTTGTATTGGGAGGATGTCTTAGAGGCTGTAATTTCGGTGATCAGCAAGGAACTTCCCAAAGTTAAAGCATACGTAATCCTAGACTTATTAAATAATCAACCAAACACCCACAATCCTCAATGCAGAGAACAAAATCAGTCGCCGAGCGTACAGCGGAACAAACTTCATAACACTGAAGTGCAGAGTCCAAAAACTAGAACTTGCAAGTTGGGTAAAGTTATGTTCCAGCTGTTCAGCCCAGAATGTCTAAGGGTTCTACGGATCACTGAACAACAAAAGGCTAAAACGATCACCTAAATGAAATGTGCGTCACAATCAAACCAAGAAATATGGGTGTTGCATAGAAGTAGGGATCCTACAGTTGTCTTTTTGTGTAAAGAGGTCCACTAAAGGCATGTTTACAACAAGCTAGTTTTCAGCAAAGGGAAAGAGAGTGAGGGCATTCCTTTCCAATGTTAACACAGTGTTATTTGCTATATCACCCTGCCGGATAGTGGCTGACATTGGAGTATGCATTTACCAAACATGCCAAAAAAACAATTGATTCATAAAACCATTCTACCCCTTACAGGTACGCCCATTAAGTTATTCATCTCCTGTGGCCTAATAAATGAACAGATAACTAGCATTGTCATGCTCTAGAGCTGAGACGCCCAAATTGCCCAAAAGTCTGATCTAGAAATTCACACATACAGCTAATGCAGACCACACAACTCAGTACCAAGAGCTTGTTTCACAAGGGGGATGTGGGAGAAAACCCTTCAGTGACTTTAACAGCTTTAGATAAGTTATCAGATTGGAGAAATAATGCTCAAACCATTCTCAAGTCTTCAGTAATCTCAGAATCTTCAGATGTTTTAACAGCTCAGGAAAATGATTCAAACATTTTCCTTTCTCTGAAATATGATAAAATTGCTCTCAGATAATTGTTTTGATCTAAATGTTCCAGATGATACGCCTTTACATTCTACAGGGCCAGTGCAGACAAGACTAAATAAACACATGCTGTGACGTGAACTCTTTTCCATGGTTAACAGCATAGTCTCTTCTCTTATTTTTGATACCCATCTATCCATCCATCACCTTCAAAAAACCTTTTTACCCTTATGCACTGCACATCATTTATCCGAAAAAATACTTTATGAAAACGTAAAAAACATATATTCACTGAAAAATATGAAGGTCAAATTGACGTTTTAGTTAGGTGAAAATGTCACTGCCAACAAAATGTTTAGAACTCAAGAAACCATATAAATGTACCAGTTCTAGTTAGCAGAGCTAAATATAACTTGTGCCCAAAACCATGCACTATTTATGACCTCACATTTTACATCACTCTGTGTCTGTGATATCAATTATCACATCACTGATGTCATCTCAAAAGACATTATTGATGACTAAATTCCGGCATTTCTGTAATGGCTGCTACAGCATTTTCTAAGATATTGTGCCCAGTCAACCAGAGTGTTGCAAGGCTCCCACAGGAGAAAGATAACTCAAGAGTATAAAAGCCCCCTAGACCAATCAAAAGACTCTATTTTTTTTAATTATGTTCGAGGGACTCTAGCGAGAGTCCCTCAAAGCCAACAGTCCACCTATACAAACATATTTTAAGACTTATTATCTTAAAAATGTCTAAACAAATGTACACCATATCACAAAAAGCAGGGATTCTGGACCAAAATCTAGCTTACTGCTAAATTTTTTGTGATTCCGTTTAGCAGTTTTTGCACTAGTGCTTCTTAAAAAAATATATGGAAAATGCATGGAGATTTTGTGTTTTGGGACAGCCCTTTTTTCTTGCACCTCGCTTGATAGATCACCCCAAATTTTTCAAAGCACAACCTAGGCAAAAAAGAGAAACGTTTTGGAAAGTTTTGTGGAAATTCGTCAGATGATGCTAAAGTTATTAGCAAAACAAAAAAGGCATTTCCTATGGAACCCACATTTCCAGAAGAAATGCATTTTTGTGTTATTTGCTATTAACTTTGTTACTGTTAGACAAATCTTCACAAAACTTTCCCCAAAAAAGTCTCATCCAACTCACTGCCAAACGGAAAATAAGGCGATGTTTCGCATAGAATGGAATGGGCAAATGGCAGATACAAACTCAATAGCCTGCAACTAAATTAGAAGCAGTAGGCAAAGTATTATAAAATGTAATGTGAGTTTGAGGATACCTTTTTCTTTTACATAATCATCTAGAATGTAGAGCTTAGCAATGGAGCCAGAAGCCATACACAACTTCCCATTTTCATTTTGTTAATAATCACTCAGCTAGCCAGATTATTAAAATGTAATTGAGTTTCATGTTACCTCATGAAACATATATTGTTTTAAAGAATAATTCAGACTGTGATAATGATAGAGAAGAGGCACATGGGAACTTAAATATTATTTCAACATAGAAACATCTCAAATACACATTCACAGCAATGAGATGAACAGTTGTATGTGAAGTTACATAACACTATTATAACCTGTAAGATTCATTTAAATGATAAGATAAGACTGATGTGCATACCACATCCAGTACTGCTGGTTCTTCAATATTTTCGCAAGTGAGAAGAGGGGAATCCGCTTTGCCTTCAACAGTTATTTCAGCTCTAGGACCGTGAGGCAATTCTTCCTTGAAGGTCTGAAGGATAGGAAGACAAAAAAAGTAATAAATGCTCCAATACTGTTTTTTGTAACAAGTTTTTTGTAATAGTTCGAGGATAGGGTTGATTGTCTGCAAGCTCCAACAGTCTGGTGCAAAAACATTCTTCTCTGGAAAGTGATGGAGGAACTGAGCGTCACAATTGAACTCAGAAATATGGGTCTGCATTCATGTAGGGATCCTACAGTTGTAGTTAAGTCCAAAGAGGTACACTAAAGCTATGTTTCCAGTAAAGTTGTTTGCAGCAATAGGGAAGGGAGTTGGGGACATTCATTTCTAATGTTAACATTGTGTTGTTTGCTATATCACCCTGCTGGATAATGGTTGACATTGAAGTATGCATTTACCAATCATGGAGACAAAACAGAATTGAATCATAGAAACATTATTCTCTTTAGATATTCTCCCATTGAGTTATTCATATAATGGCCACACCTGTGGCTAATCAAATGTGCAGATAACTAGCATAGGAAAGTAGGATCTGATTTTATTGTTACCCCTACTTTTTGCCTGTTGCTAAGCTGTTATTGACTAGTTTGACTGGGAACTTGCTAATCAGGACATTAGTCTATCTGCTTTCTCCCTTAAATTGTTCTGTTCAGTACTTAGGTACATCCCAGATTGGATACTGGGGTATCTTTATCAGTCACTAGTATATGGTATTATGGTACCCCCGGCATAGGTACCACAGAGGTCCCCCATGGGCTGAAACATGCAATATGCCACCCATGGGGGACCATTCAAAATGGAACTGCAGGCCTGCCTTTGCAGCCTGTGTAAGCTAGCACCACTTACTAAAGATATAGGTTTCCTATATCTAGGGTCACTGCACTCAAAGCCTATAAGTCACCCCTATAGCAGGCCTTTGCAATCCTGAAGGCAGTTGTCACACCCCAGGCTTTTTGCACAATATCAGTCCCCACTCTAACCCACACCTAGAGTAATTAACAGGTGTAAATATAATTCCAGTTCTTTGTGTCTCTTTAAATTATCTGAACATTGGTTTTTTTGCGTACCTGTGCTGCCTAAAGTGAAGTTAATGAGCTGCAGGTGTGCATAGGAAGAGCCAATGCTAGGTATAAAAGCAGCCGCGAATTCAACGCTTTGCTTGATTTTGTGTTCCTTGAGGGTTTGGAAGACCACACCCTTCCAGCTTCGATGAGCAACTAAGCTTTGATTTCAATCTGCATTTCGTCTACAATCCTGTTTCCTGTTGGGAGTCAGACCTGATCTTGCCAATCAAGTTTACCAGGAAAGACGCATTTTCTTGGAAGCCTTTCCTTTTCCCTTTTATTTATCTGACAACGAAGGAGAGAGGCCCTTGCCTCTCACAAATAACATATTACCTTTTGATTTATGAGCATGTTGTGTCTCACCCAGCACCCAGATTGCTCTTCTCCAAAAATGAAGCAGAAGAAGGATTTCTCTGTCTCCCAGCTGCTAATTATTATTTTATGAGTGTGATACTGCGCTGAAGAACATGAACTTCAACTCTTCAAGCTGGAAATATTTCTAGTGTGCATTTGCTACACAGCTGTGCAGGACTTCGCCCATAATTGCGGTGAGATTTTATGTAGCAGATTTTATTTTTGCACAAATACAAACGACTGTGAATTAATAGAGCTCACTTGTGGCTTGATTCTGGAGCCAGTATATATTCATGACAATATCGTTTTAGTCTGCCCAGACTACTTGATGGTATTGCGACACAACAAAGCAACTGCTTTCTTTTCATGTGGGATTTTCTCCCTAATTTCATAAGCAATAAGATATTCTGGTGAGTGAATTATGTAATTTTTTGAGACACAAAGAATATGTAAAACATTGTTGTAGTTAAATGCACTATGTTATAGAGCGCTACAGAACCATTTCTCATTTTTCCTTTCAATGTTTGCATTCTCCTTGCATTAGAGAATCTCATGCACAGCTAAACCTCAGGCTGGATCCACATTGATTCTAGTGCCATTTCATGAGGGGATATAAGTCAGGATTTATTTCTCCTGCTTGTGCTGTGGTCTTCCCACATTACTGTTTCCTTCTGGCTCCTTTTGAGGATTTTTTTGTTCTCTGATTGGTGCAGAGAGAGACCACACAGGCATTCCTTTTAGTGAGCCAGGAGGGCCATCTTCGCTCCTGTAAATTCTAAAGAACCATATAGGTATTTAGTAACACGGTAGTGCACTTGCGCTGACAGCAGGATGCTTGATTCTAAGTGTGAGGATGCTCCTCCATGAGCAGGACACTCCTACAGCCTATGGAGTCCATTCTCCCAGGTTGTAAGTGAAGCAGCCATAGACTATATAGAGGGGCACCACGTAATTACGCGATGACCATCTCGAAAATGGCTCCAATGAATCCTATCATGTTTGGAATCAAACATGTTGGAATCATACCCCCACACCATAAACGGTGTGGGAGGTTGGATTCGAAGCACTGAAAGAGCCCTCCGTTATGCTCTAAGTGTCCCCGGTACCAGTCTTCTAGACCCGGACAGCACAAAATGGTTGCTGCCAACTAGAGACACGATTCTGCCCTCCTGCTGCTGAGCCAAGCTTGAGCAGGGAAAGGCAGAACAAGGATTTAGTATATTAGGGCCAGGTGAGTGCACTTGCCATCACCACTCAGTTTGCATGAGGGACACATTTGGTGTCCCCATGCATAGTCCAGTTCAAACCAGCTATGGGAGCTGTTGGCTCTCACTCTGGCGCGAAACTGGACAAAGGGCATGGTAGTAACCTCCACTCTGCCCAGACCCTCCCATGGGAGGGTTCCCTGAATTGTCCCTACCCTTTCCTGAGGGTACTTGATGTCTTACCAGTGGGTAGGTCCCTAGATTTGTCGTGGGACAAGATTCAATTCAGACACCACTTCCTCTTCTATCATCTGGGCACTCGGGACTTCACTGGACTTCGTTTGGGCTCGACTTCGTCCCCCTTTCAGTCTGCTGCATCGTCTGTGCCTGTGCACCATACAGGAACCTTCCAAGGTCTGAGGGCCTCCAAAACACTTGAAGAAATCTCCCTTGAAGTGAAAAACTCACTTCCCTGCCTCTGCAGGCACCGCAACCAAGCTGACTGGTCGGCTGATCCTGAGCGCCTATGGACTCCGAAAGGTTCTGCAACACAGGTGGTGATTCTGTTTAGATCTCGAGGCATGCCCTGTCCTCTCACCAAGTTTGAGGCCAGTATCCCTTGTGGGAGCAGCACAAACTGAACCCCTGAGCACTGAGTTGACTTGCTGCTGCAAAGGCTTGTTGGCTTCCTTCCACCAAGATCTTTGGGCTCCAAGTTTACCAAACCTCAAGCATCTCAGGTGATCAGAATCTTCAGCCACACCACATTGCTTGTCTCGTGGCATGCATCTTTTGGTGGACTGCTTGATGTCCTCTTACAACTTCAGTGCCTCCGGCCTGTGGGTTCTTTTGAGGATTATCTTTGCTTCTTTTGGGCTCCCCTGATTGCTCAGGGCCTTCTCTGACTTCCTTACTTGTGGTGAGTCCCCTGACCTTGCTGGTCCTGATATTGCACCTTCTTCCACTTCTGCGTTGGTTGCCTTTTGCCAAGGCTTGTTAATGCCTTCACCAGACACCGACCCCTCAGCACTCAACATCCGACAAGGGACAGCTTGTGCACAGCTCCTGGGCTTTCACAGCGTCACCTGGTCCTCACAGCTGCAGAGTCAAGGTCACCGCCAACTCTCCTGCAACACTGACATAGATGAGCATTTGTCTTCCAGATCTCCTAGTCACTCCTAAGTGACTTAGACTCTGTTCCCTCTGCTTGCAGGTACCTCTCAACTAGAATCCATCTTCGGTTTCCACCGGACAATTTATCCTGCTTCAGCAGCAGCACTTTCCTGAAGTCCTCCATTGGGTTTGACGGCAATTTCCAACACTACTTCACACCTATGCACCCGGCTTACCTGGTGTAGGTTACATGGGTACTAGGGTATTGACGGGTGGGGTGGCTCTCCAAACTTCTGTCTTCCATGGGGTTTCTTCAGGTTCCACTGGGAAGGGTCCTTAATCTTTAAAATTCCAACCGCCACTTAAACGTTGAGTTGGTGGGAGCATGCGGTTGTGTTCCCACACTGCATACACACTCTGCGGGGTTCCTAGTCACTCACCTTGGGTGGTTCCTTGAGTCCCCAGCACTTCTACATCCTCTCAACATTGTCTTGGCCTGAGTCGTGGTCCTTGTACCACTTTCTTAGCATATGGTTTGGCCCACCGGGGTGTATTCTGTGCTATTTACTGTAATTCAACGCAAAGTATCGTGTGCATTGCGTTTATCTCTGGGTAGGAGATATCTAAATGTGTTAGAGAGTATTATGTAATAAATACATATTTTTATAAATACCTTTTGTGGTTCTTGTTCATTTAATTTATACTATAAGATTGTATTCTGGTAAAACAAGCTGCTTTACACTCCTTCAGCCTACGTCAAACAAGGTTGAATTAGCTTGCTTACATATAGCAGCCGGCCTGTCATTTGCGGTTTCCCACAACAACGAAAGGTGGTGTGGTAGCGTGATTTGATAACGCTGGATAGTAAATAGCTTTGAATTCAACCAAAGTGAGTATTCTTCTACAGCGTTCTCCTGTGAATTTTCGCTCAGCCATGAGCCTCTCATTAAGTGCGTGTTTGTCGTTCTTTGCAGACGCTGGTAGATTTTTTCTCAAATTCTAACATCAGATTGGATCTGACGCACAATAATCAACAAACACGGCTTTGCATGTAGGAAAACGCTTTTGAGGTGAGCTGTTTTCAGTAACTTAAACTCGCTCATGTTTTTGCTTCGTAATTTATTTAACGAGATTGTCACTGTAGCCTCCTGTTTAAGAATTCATTTCTTGACCGAAAAACATCCTAAAGCGCTTTTAGGTTGTTCTAATTAACTCTATCAGGTCACTCCTCTGACTGACTGATTTAGTGACGGTTCTAACGGGGCTATTCCGTTTTGGTAAATCGGATACCACTTTTTAGACGCATCCTGTGCGTTTCACTGGCGTCTAGGCTTGACTTCAGTGTATCATGATGCACTAGGTTTTTCGAATGTCATAAATCCCCTTTTACCGCAGTGGAAGCCCCTCGTAAGGATTTTGATTATTGGTGATAGCGGTATGATGATGATTTTTTTTTTTGATTTTTTTTTTAATTAATATCATCCCGCGCTTAATTTTATTTTCAGAAACTCCATTGGATGAGTGACTCTTCTCTTGAATACATGACTATTAGGCCATCCTAGACCAACGGCTAGGTGAGTCATGGCCTCTTTATTATAATCTTACATTATTGTAGATTTAGGACCACACACTAAATCATTACATATCACGCATTGATACGCACTCTACTTGCCTCTGCAGGTTGCCATTATTTTAAAGTCCTGATGAAGACCCGCATGACAATTTAATGTCGCTTACACTGGGTTGAAACGTCGACGACAATAGCTAGGACCAGTTCAAGACCTGTTTTCATACAAACTTTGATTTATTCATGAAACTGTGTCATTGCAATTCTCTTTAAAACTGGCCCCCCTTTTTATATCGTGTACATAAAAATCATTTGTATTCAATTTTTGTATATATTATGCACAATTTTGTCACTCAGGTCACTTTTTCACTGATTCACAAACTCGCTTTATGGTTTGCTACCTTGGTAACCGTGCTTTGCTATAAATGATATGGGTGTTTATATAAATGATGCAATTTATATATAAAGAACAGCATTTCACCCACCAAATTTGATTTTATCGTGATTTGTATTTTGACATTGTGTATGTGACTTGTACCTCATAATTCATGTGGTCCTTTTTACAAAGAGAATACTCTCTTCTATAATTGATTTTTTCTTGATCCACTCGTAGAACAAAGTAATTGATGGTCCACACCTGACAGAACCATTGTTTCTTATAATACTCATACCCAGGTTCTGAGGGACACAGGGTTACCCCATTGTTCAGATAATATTACACTCCTTCTGGACTAAGCCTGAAGGCTACTCTGCACAGCTACCACTTAGGGAGCTTTCTAAGGTTCTCTAAGACCTCTTAAATCCCCATAAGGTTTGTCTGGACTGGTGCAGGGTGCCCACTTAAATAAGTGGACATCATATACTAGGCCAGCTTCTCACAACTAGCAATGTCATGCTCTAGAGCTGAGACGCCTATATTGCCCAAAAGTCTGATCCAGAAATTCACACATACAGCTAATGCAGACCACACAACCCAATGCCACGAGGTTATTTCACAGGTGGGATATGGGAGCAAACCTTTCAGTGACTTTAAAAGCTTTAGATATGTTATCAGATCAGAGAAATGAACGGATCCAAAATTGTATCTTAGTCTAAAGAGGTCCACTAAAGTAATGTTTCTGACAAGGTTGTTTGAATCAATGGAAAAGGGAGTGAGGGCATTCATTTACAATATTAACATTGTGTTGTTTGCTATTAAACCCTGCTGGATAGTGGTTGACATGGAAGTATGCATTTTCCAAACATGCCAAAAAACTGAATTTAATCATAAAACCAATATTCTCTTTAGGTTTTTTCCCATGAAGTTATTCATCTAAAGCACAAATTATCAGATAACTAGCAATGTCATGCTTTAGAGCTGAGACAGACATATTGTCCAAAAGTCAGACCTAGAAGTTCACACACACATTTAATGAAGACCACACAACTCAATTCCAAGTGCTTGTTTCACAGGGGAGAAGTGGGAGAAAACCCTTCAATTACTATAACAGCTTTAGATATGTTATCGTGTCAGAGAAATAATGTTGAAACCATTCTCAATCCTTCGGTGATCTCAGAATCTTCAAATGTTTTACCAGCTCAGGAAAATGATTCAAAAACTTTCCATTATCCGAAATATTATAAAATTGCTCTCAGAAAATTGTTTTGATCTAAACGTTCCAGATGATACTCCTTTACATTCTGGAGGACCAGTGCAGACAGGACTAAATAATCACATGCAGAGACATGGAATATTTTCCATGGTTAATAGCATAGTCTCTTCTCTTATTTTTGTTACCCAGCTATCCATTTATCACCTTAGAAAAACATCTTACCCTTATGCACTGCACATCATTTGACAGAAAAAATACTTTATGAAAACGTAAAAAACATATTTACTGAAAAATACAAAATTGAACGTTTTAGTTAGGTGAAAATTTCTCTGCTGACGAAATAATTTGAACTTAAGAAACCACATATATTTACTAGTTATATTTAGCAGAGCTATCCATAACTTGTGCCTAAAACTATGCACAGTTTATGACCACATTTTACATCACTCATGATTTGTCTGTGATACCATTTATCACATCACTGATATAATCTCAAATGACATCATTGCTGACTAAGTTCCAGATTTCTGTACTGGCGCTGCAACATTTTCAAAGTTATTGCGGCCAGCCAATAAGAGCCTTGTAAAGCTCCCACAGGAGAAATATAACCCAAGGGTATAAAAGCCCCCCTGGCCAATCAAAAGACTCATTTTTTTTAATGTTTGAGGGACTCACGCAGGAGTCCCTCAAAGCCAACCGTCTACCTATACAAATATTTTTTAAGACTTATTAACTTGAATATGTTTGAACAAATGTACACCACATCACAAAATGCAAAGATTCTGCACCAAGATCTAGCTCAGTGCTAAATTTCCCGTAATTCTGTTCATCAGTTTTTGCACCCGTGCTTCTTAAAAACATCTATTGGAAATGCATGGGTATTTTGTGTTTTGGGACCGCCCTTTTTTCTTGTACCTCGCTTGATGGATCACCCCAAATCTTTCAAAGCACAAACTAGGCAAAAAAAGAGAAACATTTTGGAAAGTTTTGTGGAAAGTCGTCAGATGATGCTAAAGTTATTAGCAAAACAAAAGAGGCATTTCCTATGGAAACGTCATTTCAACAGAAAATACATTTTTTATTTGCTATTAACTTTGTCACTGTTAGGCAAAACTTCACAAATCCTTCCCCAAAAAAGTCTCATACAACTCACTGCCAAATGCAAAATAAAGAGATGGTTCAGCAAATATGGGATGGCCAGATAGCAGATACAAACGTATAGCCTGTGATTAATTCAGAGGCAGTAGACAAAGTATTATAAAATGTGATGTGACTTTGAAGATTCTGTTTCCTTTTACATAATCATCGAGAATGTAGAGTTTAACTATGGAGACAGTAGCCATACACAGCTTGCCATCTCCATTTGGTCACCAGTCACTCAGATAGCCAGATCTTTAAACATTTTATGGGGTTCCATGTTACCTCATAAAACAGATATTGTTTTAAAGAATGATTCAGACTGTAATAATGATAGAGAAGAGGAAATGTGGGGACTTAAATATTATTTCAACATAGAAACATCTCAAGTACACATTCACAGCAATGAGATGAACAGTTGTATGTGAAGTAACATAACACTGTTATAACTTGTAAGGTTAATTTAAATGATAAGAAAAGACTGCTGTGCATACCATATCCAGTACTGCTGGTTCTTCAATATTTTCGCAAGTGGGAAGAGGGGAATCCTCTTTGCCTTTGCCATTTATTTCAGCTGTAGGACCGGGAGTCAATTCTTCCTCAAAGGGCTGAAGGATAGGAAGACAAAGAAAACATAATAAATGCCCCAACAATTTTTTTTTTTATAATAGTCCGAGGATAGTTTGGTTGTCTGCAAGCTCCGACAGTCAGGTGCAAAAAGATTCTTCTCTGGAAAGTGATGGAGGAAATGTAAAGGCTCAATGACACTAGTAAATTTACTATGACACTGTCCCAAAGTAAACTGGTGCTGGGAGGAAGGCCTAGAGGATTTATTTTAGATGTTCAACAGGGAACTTCCCAAAGTTCAAGCATACATAATCATAGACTTATCAAATAAACAACCAAACACTCCAAAATCCCTCATGGAGGAATAGCAGTCACCCAATGTACAGAGAAACAAACTTTCATAACACTGAGGTGCAGAATACAAACACTAAAACATATGAGTTGGGTAAAGTTATGCTTCAGAGAGCTATTTTGCCCAGAATGTCTAAAGGTTCTATGGATCACTGAGCAACAAAAGGCTAGAAAATGTACCTATTTGAAATAAGCGTCACAATTGAACTCAGAAATAGGGGTCTGTATTCAAGTAGGGATCCTACAGTTGTCTTTTAGTCCAAGGAGGTCTTCTAAAGCCATGTTTCCAATAAGGTTGTTTGCAGGAATGGGAACTGGAGTAGGGGCATTTATTTCCAATGTTAACAATGTGTTGTTTGTTATATCACCCTGCTATATAGTAGTTGACATTGAAGTATGCATTTACCAAACTTGCCAATAAAACAGAATTGAATCATAAAAGCAGTATTCTCTTTAGATGTTCTCCCATTAAGTTATTCATCTAATGGCAAGGCCTGTGGCCTATCAAATGAGCAGGTAACTAGCAAAGTCATGCTCTAGAGCTGAGACACTCATATTGCCCAAAAGTCTGATCTAGAAGTTCACACATACAACTAATGTTGACCACACAACTCAATTCCAAGAGCTTGTTTCACAGGCGAGATGTGAGAGAAAACCCTTCAATTCATTTATTAGCTTTAGATATGTTATCAGCTCGGAGAAATATTGCTCAAACCATTCTTAATCCTTTGGTGAACTCAGAATCTTCAGATGTTTTACCATCTCATGAAAATGATTCAAAATCTTTCCTTTCTCCGTAATATGATAAAATTTCTCTCAGAAAATTGTTTTCATCTAAATGTTCCAGATGATACACCTTTAAATACTGCAGGACGAATATATGACATACAATGCAAGCCATTACAATGCACGCTTTTACAATGCAGGTTTTACTACGCAGGTACCATTACATAGCATGTTTTTACAATGTATACTTTTATAACGCAAAATAGTATTAATGTACTAAAAGTTCTGTTACAATGCATAGCATTACAACGAATACCATTACAATGTATTAAAAAAAAGTATACTAAACCCCTGGGACGGGATGCAGGGAAAATAGGGGTTTTGGGTGGGGAAGTGTATTAAAAAACAGATATTTAAAATGAATACCTGGGTATTAAAAATACTCGCAAACATGTTCCTTTTTGTTTTAATTTAAGATTTACTTACCTCTAGGACGGGATGCAGGGAAATAGGGGTTTTGGGTGGGCTAGTGTATTAAAATATGGGTATTTAAAATTAATGCCCGAGTATTAAAATTAATACCCACTTAGCAATATAAATATTCGAACATAAAAAAGCAACACAAATTACCTAAAAATATTGATAACCAAAATACGTAGAGAATTAATATTATAAAAATTATATTAATTATTAATAAAATGCATTTAAAAAAGTACTTTTTGCAACACAATATTATTAAAAACTAACAATATTATAAAACACAAATCTTAAAAAATAGGATTACATATTTTTAATAGAGAATACATCTAAAAAAAGACTTAACAAAATTAAACATAACAAAATAAAACAATGCTAAAACAATATCATTAAACAAAATAAAACAACAATAAACGGCTCCATAACAAATAAACCACCATTTCACTCTACACCTAAAAGAAAGTCCTATTGCTCTTACTATTAATGCACCTTGACCCGCAGATCGCCAAAATGGAGGACAAGAAATCCTTTTTTTTTAAACGTACATTGAGAAAATGCTAAACATAATTAAACATTTTGGGCCTCATGTAGGTAGCGAAATACCGGTCGGTAACGGCCGATTTTCGGTAAATATGCCGTTACCGACCGGTATTCAGACAAGTGAGATGTAGGAGTCCAAAAACCACTTTTCGGTAAATATGAGGCGGTAAATACCGATTCATAGTTACCGAATTCTAAAATACCGATTCATATTTACCGAATACATAATTAACGAATCGGTAAATATGAAGTGGTAAATATGAAGTGGTAAAAATTTAAAATGACATGTAGGAGCAGTCGGTAATTAAGAAATCCAGGAAAATCGGTAAATAAGAGTCGGTAATTAACACGGATTGAAAGCAGGTGGTAACCATCAACAATGCACATAAGCAATCCCAAAATGCAACAGCGTGGACAACATGGCCGCCATGTACGTCATTGCAAGGCGCCTACGTCTACAGGCAGCAGGACTGAGGGTGTGGCGACGGGAGGAACAAATCTACAGACAGCGCATCACACTATTACAGCTGACTGATGCAGAGATACATGAGAGGTACAGGCTACACCCCGAAACCATCATGGACCTGATAAGGGACCTGCACCCACTCCTGGACCAGCCAACAAGAAGGGCGCACGCCATACCACCACATGTGCAGGTGCTCTGCAGCCTACATCTACTGGCATCCGGCAGTTATCAGGTGGTGATAGCTGCGGTGGGTGGTGTATCCCAGAGTTGCCTGTCCCGTTTCTTCAGGAAGTTCCTGGATGCCATGATGCAGAGAATGCACCACTACATAAGCTTCCCAAACACACAGGCTGCACTGCAGAAAACAAAAACAGACTTTTATCACATGGCACAGTTCCCCCATGTCATCGGCTGTATTGATGGTACACACATCCCAATCTGTCCACCAGCTGATACAGAGCACATCTACAGGAACAGGAAGTCCACCCACTCCATCAATGTGCAGGTGATCTGTGATGCAGGGAACATCATCACAGATATTGTTGCAAAGTTTCCTGGGAGCACCCACGACTCTTACATCTTCCAGAATAGTGGGATCTACACACGACTGAGTGCCGGCGAATTCGGAGAGGGATACCTGCTGGGTAAGTAACAGTGACGCCCCTTGAAACCTGCAAATCAGAGTGTATAGAGGCATGTCACTGATGGTTCCCTTTTACTCATCCAGGCGACAGTGCATATGCATGCCGTTCATTCATCCTCACTCCCTACCTACACCCAGGAACCCAGAGTGAGAGACGATACAACGTGGCACACAAAACAACACGCAATGTGGTGGAGCGCACGTTTGGACTACTGAAGAGCAGGTTCCGCTGCCTCCACAAGAGCGGAGGCGCACGCCAGTACAAACCCATCACCTGCTGCAAGATAATTGCCACTTGTGCAATGCTGCACAACCTTGCCACGAAAAAAGGTACAGATGTGGAACTAACATATTTTGAGGACAACGAGGATGAGTCAGGCCAGCCAGAGGGCAGCGCAGCTAGAGTGCCAACTGCAATCGATGGGAGAGAGAGACGGGCAGAGATCACATGCAACTATTTCTGAGTAAGTGAGGGGACACAGCGAGTTGTGAGAAGTCATGACGTAGTTTAATGTGGCACCACGCCATGAACACATGAACAGGCCAATCTGGCAATATACCATCTATACAAGGAGTATGTCCAGGGTTACGTCACCCAATGGGAAGTGGCTAAGCAGGGCCACATCAATGTTTGCGCATACGCGCTGCAGTGGTGGATTGCACGGCCTGTGCATCCTCACTAGAGCCAACCCCAAGCCGCCTGCTGCTCCTGCGTGCTTCGGGGACGGGGGGTGTGATGCTGCTGCTGGTGTCGATGCTCTCCGCAGCATCCCCTGCAGCAGTTGTCGACGCCTGACTAGTCAATAGCACCCCTAGTGCACTTGTCACCTGCACCATCCCCCGAGACAGGTCGCTGCAGCACTGTGTTAGGCCCTCCTGCATCGTCACAGAGCGCCGGCAAAGTAGGGAAGTCGCAGTTGCCAGACGGTTGAGTGCCCTGCTGGTAGTGTCCCTTCTCTGGCGTTCCCGGCGCCGTGCTTCGATGTCAGCATCTAATTTGCTGCACAACTGCTGGATTGACTGGGACATGTCCCGAATGCCCGCAGCCATGCCGCCAATGTTTGTGTCCATGTTGACTAAGCTTGTCTTCATCACCCGCATGTGCCTCTGGACTGACATAACTGCCTTTGATTGCAGGCGCTGTTGCTTCAACATTTGGCCCTCGAGCCCCAAGAAGACACCATGGCCGTCAGTGGGTGCTGGTGGACTCTGGACACGCGACCTGCGGCGCCCTCTTGCTCCCGTCTGTGCTGCCTGTGAGGTGTGGGGCACAGTGGGATGGCTCCCTTCCTGGGGCCCGGTGCGGTCTTCTGGGCCCATGCTGTCGTCTGACGAGGTGTCGAAGGCTCGTAGCCTGGCTGCTGGACGCCTCCTCATTCTCACACCTGCAAGCGGAGATGTGGCCGGTGAGTCGAACATGAGTGGCGATGCTGGCTCCGGTTGTGGTGATGCTGGCTCTCGGTGAGGTGATGCTGGCTCTGTGTGCGGCGAGGCTGGCTGTGTTGGTGGTGCGGCTGCCAGTGGGCCTGCTCCCTGGTCTGAACTCGTGCTGGCTAGAGGTGATTTTTGTGGCCGGTGTGCCGTCTCCCCTGCAGCATGCCCTGTACTGCATGATGTCACATCTGTGGACAGAAAAACAACATTGGCTCAGTGTCCCCGAAGGGCTGCATTGCAAGCGTCACAATAAATCATTTCACATTCCAATCTGTCCTCTGTCTCCTTGTGCCTCGAGTGCGTGACATGCCTTGTTGCCCTGTAACATTTACGTCATGGTTAGTGTTGCCCTGACTACATCTCCCGGAATGCATTGCCTGTCTGCACTGACACGTGTGGACTGCAGTGTGATTCTCGTTTCACAATGGGGGATGTGGGATAGGGGTAGGGGAGGCTACATTGCTGTGCTTTCGTCTTACCTTGGTGTGTTGCGGCTCTGGCAGAGCTGTCGGCGTCCCCAAGACCCACGACGCTCTCTTGCTCGATTGTGGCCGCCACCAGCTCCTCCAGTTCGGTGAGGGCAGGTGCCCTGTTGGTTCCACCTCCGGTCTGGCTGGCCTCCTTCTGGATGTCGCCCATCTTCCTCTTGGTCACAATCCTCAGGTCATACCAGCGCTTTTTGAGGACCTCAATGTCCCTGTGGGTCACTCCCACAGCATTGACCTGCGCCTGGATGGCCAGCCATATGTTGCGCTTTTCGGCCTCAGGCACTTGCAGGGATTGCCTCCCAAACAGCTTCTGGTGCTGCTTCACCACCTCCTCCACCAGCACCTGGAGTTCCTTGGGGCTGAATTTGAGCTTCCTCCTCCTTTCCCCTCCGTCTTTCTGTGTTCTCTGGCTGGACATGCTGTTCGTTTCCCACTCGCACATGCAACTGCTCCCTGCCTCTCCTCTGCACTCCAAGCCTCTCCAGGGTCGGCTAATTATGTACACCTGCCTGGGTGTGGCCACTTCGGCTAATTGTGTACACCTGCCTGGGTGTGGGCAGTTCCTGGTTGGGTGGGCTGTCGTTGCACAGGATTAGCTGTTTCGTCAAGTCATGTGATGTTATTTACCGAATCCGTACATACCGATTCGGTATTTTCCGATTCGGTAGATACCACCTCGGTATTTTCCGAATCGGTAGATACCACCTCGGTATTTTCCGATTCGGTAATTATCACCTCGGTATTTACCGAATCGGTGAATTCCGATTCGTATTTACCGAATGTTACCGAATCGGTAACTGTTACCGAATTTTTACCTACATATAACTTACCGATTCTAATTTACCGATTCGGTACGGCTCGGTATTTAAGAACCGGTAAAATTTATTTACCTACATGAGGCCCTTTGTCAGCAAAAAAACATTTTAAAAAATTGTGCACAAAATATATATTAAAATAAATTAACGAGCAACTCACCAAAATGTATATAAACAGCTGACCACCATTTTGAAAACAGTGGTAAACTGACTTCCAGAGAGACCACACGCGTTTTGCCTGCCCAGAAAATCACCAACTCAAACAGTGCCATCTACAGTCGCAAGTAAGTCTAACCTTAAAAACTGTATTTATCTAAAAACCTAAAACATATCCTTAAATTAACTAAGAAATACCATTTAATTATTTTCACAGTTTTTTCAAAATTTCAAAAAGACATGATAAAAACACACTTGACACACTCCACAGTCATTCCAAATATAAACAATGTAAGTAAAACATACTTTTGTATTTTTTATATTTAAGAAATAAACTCTTAGAATATAGATTGATAAAAAATTGTACAAATGTAAAATACAAACTCCCTTTTTTTTCAAACAAACTCCTTATAACAAGCTATGCCTTTTGGTGTTTTACAAAGACAAAAATGTAAAATGTGTGAGTGACCCAATTTACTATTTCTACTCCGACAAATACATGCCTCAAATAAACTGCAGGATAGTGGTGGGTGCAAAATTACTATTCCTACTCTGACAGGTGCTTGCCACAGGAAAAGTGTTGGATGGTGGTGGGGGCAATATTACTATTCCTACTCGGACATGTGCTTGTCTCAGGGAAAGTGCTGGATGGTGGTGGGGGCAAAATTACTATTCCTACTCTGACATGTGCTTACCGGAGGGAAATTGTTGGATGGTGGTGGGGCAAAATTACTATTCCTACTCCAACAGGTGATTGCCTCAGGGAAAGTGTTGGATGGTGTTCAGGGCATTATCACTATTCCTACTCTAACAGGTGTGAGACTCAGGGAAAATGCTGGATAGTGGTTGTAGTCAATTTACTATTCCTACTCCGTAATTTGCTAGCCTCATGGAATTCCTGTATAACAGTTCTTGTTTGAAACATTTTTATAAAATCTGCAAAAATGTAATAATCTTTTTTTAAATCAACAGATTTTAACAACAAAAATCACCATCTAAAGAAAAGCCATTTTTTAAGAAAAATTAAACTGAAAACTATAAAGGCGTTTTCAAAAACGTAAGTGAAATTGAACAGTAAACATATAAAAACACATTTTTTTTGTAGGTTCACAAAGGTGCAGATTAGCGTCATCCCAATTATTCACTAAAACTTGGCAAGCTTACACCATTAAAAATGCATGTGCAATTTGCGAGTAACTACTTTCTTCTGGTAAATTATGCATGCAATTTCCATTAAATCCTATGGTAAGCGTTTCCTGATTGCAACCCACTATTTGCGAGTCGCAAATAAGGAAAGTTTTAGAAACACAATTTACGAGTACCTATTCAGTACTGCAAAATTGCGCATGCAATTTCCATCAAATCCTATGGTAAGCCTTTCCTTATTTGCAACACGCAATTTGCGAGTCACAAATAAGGAATGCTTTGGAAATGCAATTTGCGAGTATCTATTCAGTACTGCAAAATTGCGCATGCAATTTTCATTTAAATCCTATGGTAAGTCTATCCTTATTTGTGACCCACAATTTGCGATTCGCAGATAAGGAATGTTTTGGAATCGCTATTTCAAGGATTCAAGGGTGCCAAGCATTTAAATGCATGACACCCTTGCACCATTGAAATTGCATACGCAAATTGCTAGTACAAATTTGGAACATAAAAATTGTGCATGCAATTTCCATTAAATCCTTTGGGAAGCTATTCCTTATTTGCGATCCGCAATTTGCAGGTCGCAAATAAGGAATGTGTAAGAAATGCAATTTGTGAGTATGTATTCAGTACTGCAAAATTGCGCATGCAATTTTCCATTAAATCCCATGGTAAGCCTGTCCTTATCGGCGACCCGCAATTTGCGATTCACAAATAAGGAATGTTTTGGAATCGCTATTTCAAGGATGCAAGAGTGCCAAGCATTTAAATGCATGACACCCTTGCACCATTGAAATTGCGAACGCAAATTGCTAGTACCTATTTGGAACTTGAAAATTGTACATGCAATTTCTATTAAATCCTATGGGAAGCCATTCCTTATTTGCGATCAGCAATTTGCGAGTAGCAAATAAGGAATGTGTAAGAAATTGTGATTCGTAAATTGCATATTTCGTAAAAATCGCCTTATAATAATCGCAAATCCTAAGTGTGAAACATGGAACTCAACAATGACAGTAAAAATGACAATCTTGTACCTGTACCTCCATAACGAAAACTTTTTAAATACTATTTCAGGTTAATTTTTCACTTAAATCACTAAACGCCTAATTTGTTTTTCCTTTTTAACTATTTCAGACAACATTAACAAGGCTAACCAGTGAAAGAAAACAAAATCCTCAAGAAAAGTCTTCTAATAAAGGTAAGATTCCTAAAACAATAAACTAAAAAATAACGTAACCACTTTTTTCTCCCTAGGAAACTTCATTGAATTAACATAAGAGTAATAAAACGCATAATATCTTTTCTCTTTCAGACCCAACTAAAACACAAACTAGACCTCCATACTGCAAACATCAACAAACATCTTTGAAAATGGTAAAAAATTGATATGTTTAACACTAAAACCACTTAACCAATTTTCTCTCCTAAAAAAGCCATGTTTAAAAAATACATATCAACAAAATGTCATCTTGGAAAATGCTTTTTACATTCAAAATACTTCTACCAGCAGTAACTATAAACAATTTTTTTTAAAAAGACTTTGTATTGTACTTTTTGCATCAAAACAGGAAAAGCACTATAAATTAAAAATAAACTTACACATTTATTTTTTTATTTTTCAATCCATCACAGAGAATGTCTTCTAATCAAGATGCACAGTACATCACCTCCAGCCATGGAAACTGACTACTACAATATAGTGGGTATGTTTATTGTAAGGAGAGACTAACTGCGTCCAGGTGTCATTGGAGGTGTATGCAATACTGCTCATCCCATTGCACAGGCAGAGCGGTTACTCTTGGTTTCAGAGCCAAAGAACATAACCACTCTGCCTCAGCAATGGAGATTCAGGTTAGAGAAACAATTAATAAAATTAAAGATATTGCATCCACCTCCAATGAACCATGTGGTGCAATTTTGAGGGAGGTAGCCCAACACATTCCTACACATGTTGCAAGTAGTATACCCATAATTCCTAATCTGAGAAGAATTGTTCAACGTAAAAAATAGACAAGTACCCCACAAAGAGTGACACCCTGAACCTTTTCTGACATAAACATTCCACCTGAACTATCTGTAACAGTTGCTAATGAACCTTTTCTTTGGCATGATAACAAACACCGTCGCAAAAGAATACTAATCTTTAGCACACCCCATAATCTTGTAAGATTGGAAAACAATAATATTTGGATGATTGATAGGACTTTTAAATGCATGCCCCATCCATTCATCCAAATATACACTATTCACACATATACAAATAATACAGTAGTTCCCTTAGTTTACAGTTTACCTGATAAACCATCCTCAACATACACAGAATTTTTGTCCGTGATAAAAGCTAAAATATCAAACAAAAGTCCTGGAAAAGTAATAATTGACTTTGAATTACCTATGATTAATACTATTACCAAATTGTACACGGTAGTTTTTTTCACTTTTCTCAAACTTATTGCCGAAAGATTAAAAAAACATCCTTCATTGACGATTATATATCAGATAGCAAACTACAGTTTGAACTAAAAAAACTTTGCTTTGAAGACACATGGATTGGCCATCTAAGCAGGTCAGGTTGCAGGAGGAAACCACGTTTCCATGTGAAGTGGTGGAACTGCTACTTGACCTGCTTAGAAGGAGGAGTAAAAACAAACAATGCCATAGAGGGATGGCACAACTCCTTCAATAATTCAATTGACAAACATCATCCTAATTTTTATTATTTCTTGGAAATTTTGAGGAAGGAGCAAAATTTCCAAGAAGTGAGAATATCGCAGTCATTAACTGGTAGCCTGAACCCATGTATATCAAAAAGAACAAAGTAAATGTCTGAGAGACTATTGGGTGCTATTCAACATTTTACGTTGATGGTGCTTCAGACTACCTTGATAATCTTGCACACATCCTCCGTTTCTAACTTACACTATCTTCTTATTTGCCTGTTTTGACATGGGTCCCTTGCTCTCTTTGCCACTGAATTCAAGATAGCCTGGCTGATGAGGGTTATGAACCCGAAACCGGTCCTAGGATGCTTATTTCCAGTCCAGGGAGGACCTGGCCTGGCAGTTCCCGTCCCTGGAAAGAAATCAGAAAGAATGAGCTGCTGACTACTTTGGAGACTGTGTCACCTAAGGTGTCGTCTGACATCAACACCTCAGCATATAATTTTGAAGAATGGCTGAGATCAGCTGTGAATTTGCTTGCTCCGGAAGTTACTAAATCTTCCCACAATAAAAGGGTTACTTCACCTTGGTATATGCATGAGCTGCGGCAAATAAAAATAATGTGTAGACATAAGGAGCGAATGTGGAGATCTGACTATAGCTTGGAGCATAAGAAAGGGTACAACAGTATATTTGAAGAGTATAAGGCAGCGATAAAACAGGCAAAATCAGTGTATTATACCATAAAGATCTCAGAGGCTACCAGCTCCTCTAAAGAGCTGTTCAAAACAGTAGCTGAACTAGCTAAGGGTCCGGGCGATGAGAGATTTCAGCCTGACCAAAGCTTTGTGGAACAACTGTTTTTGTTCTTCCAGAATAAAGTACAGATGGTATATAATTCTCTGCTGACTACCGTAGGTGCCCAACAACATCTGACTGTTCCATCCCCGAGTAACAGGGATCTTCCACATAAGCTAGCCCACTACGTCCCCCTGGAAGAGGACCAAGTGGTCAATCTGTTGCTCGAGACGAAGTCTGGTTCTCCATTGGACCCCTGTCCCCCGTATATCCTACATATATTGCCTTACAAGATCAGTACCTTTTTGACACCTCTCATTAACGCCGTCATTGCTTCTGGGGTCTTTCCTACGCCGTGGAAAAAAGCTTGTATTAGGCCTATTCTGAAGAAACCCACCTTAGATCCTCTGGATGTAACGCACTATCGGCCAATTTCCTGTCTTCCATTACCTGCCAAGATCCTGGAAAAAGCTGTGAATCTACAACTCACGGACTATCTTGACAGGAACAACGTGTTGGATTCCACACAGCATGGTTTCCGCCCGTCTCACTCCACTGAATCTGCTTTGCTTATGGCTACTGAACAGATTCGGAGGGTGATGGATGGGGGAGGTAGAGCTATACTTATTCTGCTCGATTTGACCGCGGCCTTCGATACTGTAAACCACTCGGTGTTGGTGCAGCGGCTGAAGGAAGTGGGTATTGTAGATAACGCCTTAACCTTACTCACCTCCTTCCTAACATCGCGTGAGCAACAGATTCATTGGAATGGTGTCCAGTCAGGATTATTCAAGCTCCCGTGCGGAGTACCGCAGGGCTCTGCGTTGTCTCCTACTCTTTTTAATCTGTTTGTCAGACCTCTGGCACAGATTATTACTGAACATGGCTGAATGTTGGTGTCGTATGCTGACGACACTGAACTAGTGATCTCCATGTCTCAGAATGTAGAGCAAACAGCCGAGAGGTTCCGGAACTGTCTTACTGATGTAATGGCGTGGATGACTGGGAACTTCCTGAAGATAAATACTGATAAGACCGAGGTTATAGAGTTTGGCCAACTTCCTTCCATCTGGAGCCAAACCTGGTGGCCCTCTGAGGCAGGCTCTTGTCCAGTCCCGGTAATCAGGGCAAAGAACTTGGGAGTGGTACTGGATAAAGAGCTAAAGTACGCCTCTCAAGTCAATCAAGTCACCTCAGCCTGCTTTTTTACTTTGAAAGTCTTACGGAAGATTTTACTTTTTATCCCGTTGTCTCGCCGTAAAACGGTGGTGGGAACCCTTGTCCTTTCAAAAGTGGACTATTGCAATGCACTCTATCTCGGGATAGGAAAGGGACAGATGAAAAAACCCCAATCCCTCCAGAACGCGGCAGCACGATTACTCTACGACCTGCCCAAACATCATCCGACCTCAGCAGCAATTAAACAGCTGCACTGGCTTCCAGTAGGCCAGAGGGTAAAATTTAAAGCTCTTTGTCTGGTGCATAAGGCAATTTATGGGGGCGGAGCCTTGGACATTCAACTGATGTTTCCCATGTACCGACCTGTTCGTACCCTTAGATCTGCCAATGTAGGGCTGGTCTGTTTCCCCAGAATTAAAAGAGTTAGATGGGGTGGAACTGGCTTCTCATATCAAGCCTCCAATCTATGGAACTCTCTTCCGGAGGCTTTCAGGCTTAAACCTAACAGGCTTCTCTTTAGGAAAAAGATAAAGACCTTCCTTTTTCCAAGACCCTAGGGCTTCGCGCTGTGTGTTTGGTCCCCTCAGCGCCAAGACGACACGGCATAAGCGCGCTTTATAAATGTTTCAGTCAGTCAGTCAGTGAAACCCCGAAACCGGTCCTAGGATGCTTGTTTCCAGTCCAGGGAGGACCTGGCCTGGCAGTTTCGTCTGACTGTTCCCAATAGGCACAGGGTCAAGACTGGTTTGCATATGGCTGGGTCCAAACTGGAATGGCATGGTGAGCAAACAAACGATGGATTTAGGCCCAGATCTCTGTACTGGGGTGAATGTATGACATTGTTCTGTATTCTGTCCATCAATTGTTCTTTTTGCATCATTGTGTCCCTTTTCCGCACGGCCGGCAATCCAACCGGCAGAAAAGCGGTGGGCGGTCTTTCCATCCGCCACGGTGCCCCTCGCCATACTAATATGGCGGGGGTGAACCAGGGACATTTGGCGGGCGGATCGCCACCGCCGAGCCGGCGGTGGCCACCGCTGACCCAGAGGTGGCGATCTGCCTGATATCATAATGGGCCCCTTAGTAACTATGAGAGTTGAGCACCCATGGTATTTCTTTATTGAGATGGGTCTACCCTACTGCAATGAAGAAATTAGAGGCAGCTTTAATAAAAGTATTGCAGACACACTTGTTCAATAAAAAATAAAACGGTAATAACTGTTCTGGTCTGACATGCCAAACATAATTAGAATTTAAATATTACAGTAGACACTACTCCGAGTGACTGGCAAGGATAGGTTTGGTTGTCTGCCAGCTCCGACAGTCTAGTGCAAAAGCATTCTTCTCTTTAAAGTGATGGGAAGAATGGGAAGGCCCAAGGACACTAGTATATCTGCCATGGCACTCTCCCAAACTAAACTGGTACTGGGTGGAAGTCCTAGAGGATGTATTTTTGATGTTCAACAAGGATTTATTTTTTTTACATTTCTTTATTTATTTTCAAGGAATACTTAGTTGTTTGACATGTTGGGGGTTCATTATCGTGCACAGCAATGCTGTAATATAAGCAAGAAAAAAAACTTGCAGGAGGAGAATAAGCAGCGATAACATTGCTACAAAACGTCATTAGTCATTACAATGTGACACCCAGCTCTGAATTACTTGACCAACAGTCAGTTAAATACATGCAATACATGAACAGTATCTCATTTGGATACTATCTCTGGTTGGGTGGGGCACAGAATCAAGGTATGGAGCAATGTGGGGGTTATGCGTGGGGATAGTATGTCATCCTGTAGTCATGGTTTAATTATGGCGGAGCATGGGATAGCTTTAGTTCAATCACAGTGAGGAGAGTCTTCCAGTCTGGGGGGTTGGGGTAGCAGGGTGGCCCATCATGGCACCACAGGATATCTCTTTTCTTGACACAAGGGTTCGGCGGAGATCCACAAGCCACATCTGGGTGGAGGGGGATGAGTGTGATTTCCGGGACATAGCCAGTCTACGCTTGGCAAAGACTAGTGCCAGATCTAGGAATTTGTTAAGGGATTTCCGTTTGGCAGTGCGGTTGCGTGACACCTAGTAAGAAGTGCAGGCCCTGGGATGCAGTACTTGTGACTGTGGCCTCCATGAGCATGTATGCCACTGCCAACCAGTATGGTTGTAATTGTGAGCAGTCCCACACCATGTGAAGAAATGTGGCATACGTGTGTTGTCATCTAGGGCACAAATACGGAGCACCTGGATACATTTGTGCAAGTCTGTGAGGGGTTAGGCACACGTAATTGAGGTAGTTGAAATGTGTGTATTTGATTCTGGCATTTGCAGATATGAACTTCGGGCCCCCAAGCACTGCTCCCATTGTTTGTTGGTCAGGGTCATGGAGAGCATAGAGTCCCAGTAGCTCCTGAGCTGCGTCAAAGGTTTAGTGCTATCTTCTCGTAGGGAGGTATATAGTATGGTGATAGCTCGTTTACCTGTGCCATGAGTGAGGAAGGCTTTCCATGTCCTACGTGAGAGATGCATATAATAAAAAGGAGCCTGGGGGTATCCCATATTAATCCACTTAGTTTTCAAATGTGCAGAGAATCGATTTGGAAAACAGATCTCCCCATGTGGTGACAATTCATCGTTGCAGGGCTCAGTGTGCTTGTGTCTCGATCTGGGGTCACCCAGAGGGGTAGTTCAGGAGCATAGGGGGAGAAAGATTAATTAGCTAATGGGGACCAGCAAGAACAGGCCTTGGTCATTAGGTTATCCCTTGCACCTTTCGGGTTTACGGCATCGGATTCCATCAGCCATTCCAATACGGCATGGTGGTGCTGCCATACCACCCACTGTCCCAATTCTGTTGTGTTGTGGCCAGCCAGCGGATTAGCCATTGTAGTTGTGCGGCCGCATTGTATTGTTCATAGTTGGGGGCTCCGAGTCCTCCTTCTGAGAGTGGGGCATAGCACTTAGTGAGTGATACGCGTGTTCTGTGTTTGACCCATATAAGAGAGAGCAATAGGGATCTAAGGACACATAACAACTTTTGGGGCAATAGGAAGGGGAGGACCGCAAAATAATAAAGAAGCCAGGGCAGCAGCAGCATTTTAGATATTGCTATACGACCCATGAAAGAGAGAGCAGTAGTTCCGTCTAAAACGTTAGGTAAGAGTGAGCGCCTGATAGTACCCTGCCCAAATTGCCATATATTATGTCTTGTGTTGAGTGGTAGACTTGTACCCCTAGGTATTTAAAGGTGTCACAAGACCAGGGGAGTGGGTTGTGTAGGAGATATACCCTCTTCTCAGGGGATTGAGGTGACATAGGAAATAGGAGGGATTTTCCCCAATTCACCTTCAGCCCGGATATTCTGTAGAAGCAGCCCAAAAGCAATATTAATGCGGATAAAACTGTAGTGTTTCCACGCAGATAAATTAAAGCGTCATCAGCATATAACAAGAGTATGTGCCATTGGTTGTGCACTTTAGTGTCTCAGTCTCATACATGTGAGCGCAATGCGCAGGCCAGGTTTTCCATTGCCAGTGCAAAAATAATCTGCAACAAAGGACAGCCTTGTATGGTGCCTTGTCTAACATTGAATGGGTCCTAAATGATTTTGACTCGTGCCGTCAGTGAGTTATATAGGAGAGAGATCCATTTTAAAAAGCGCAGGCCTATGCTGACAGCTGCAAAGACACCGATAAGATATCCCCAGCCCAAAGTGTTAAACGCCTTCTTGATGTCTAAGGAGGCGATCCAAGCTGAGGTGCCCACCTTGCGGGCCCACTCTAAGAGCATGAATAATCTTCGCAGTTTAAATCAAGTGTTCCTGCCAGGTGCGAATCTGCTTTGATCCAGATTCACCAATAATTGGGCCACATCAGTTAGCCTTTTGGCCAGGACTCTGTCAAGGATTTTATTGTCCGAGTTGAAAAGGGGTAATGGATGGTAGGCACCTAGCCGTAGCAGGTCCCTACCCGGGTTGGGTAATGCCACTAACACTGCTTCCCAGAGTGAAGAGGGGAGTATCCCACTCTCGTATTCTTCTTGGTATACGTGAAGTAACTGAGGACCCAGTTGTGTTTGAAATGCGGTATAAAATTCTAATGGCCACCCATCACCACCAGGGGTCTTACCCATCGCCTGTTGCTTTATAGCATATACTATTTCAGTTTCTGCTATGAGGGATTCTAGGATTGTAAATTGCATTTCAGGATTTGTGGGAGGTTCAAGCTCTGGAGAAAATGCACCGTCTCCCTCATGCCTGTCCCGGAAGGGACCTGTACAGGGAGACATAGTAAGTGTAAATGATCGTATTAATATTTTCTTGGGAATTTACTAGGTGTCGACATTCATCGCATATGGCTGTGATCGGGAGCCATGGTGAGCCAGATCAGAGGAGTCATGCCAGCAAGTAGCCAGCTTTGTCTCCCTCTGGGTGCTTCCTGGCCAAATACTCCATATGGTCCAGTGTGCCCAGTTGGTCTGACACAAGTTTATGTTGCAGTCATGCTTGGGCCAGATTAGCCGCGGCCAATGGGACGGAGGGGAGTGATCGCTCATGTTTGCATATCTCAGTTTCCAGTGAGCCCAGGTCTTGGCATAGGGAAATGCATGCACCAAATATGGCCTTGATCCTGTTCCCGCATAGCACCATCTCAAGTGCATCTCATTATATCTAACCCCGGGCGTAGCACTACGCTTCGCCCACGTAGTGTACGTAGCGCTGCCTGCTTCGCACTTTCCGAAGTAGGCGAAGCAGGGCAGCGCTACGCACACGCCGAGGGCGAAGCGTAGCTGCTTGCCACCCGCCACCCACCTCCCGCCTGCCCTCCTATTAATAATATAAGCATTGAAAAATAAATTAAAGTAAGTCGACTTACCCGTAAGCGCGGCGTCTCCGGGGCTCCCTCTTTCTGTTTCTAATTTCTTCTGGCAAATGCGCATGCGCGGACACCCGCGCATGCGCATTTCTCGCGAGAAATGCGCATGCGCGGGCGTCCGCGCATGCGCATTTGCCAGAAGAAATTAGAAACAGAAAGAGGGAGCCCCGGAGACGCCGCGCTTACGGGTAAGTCGACTTACTTTAATTTATTTTTCATTGCTTATATTATTTAAAAGAAGGGCGGGCGGGAGGTGGGTGGCACATAGTGGGGCTACGCGAAGCGCGTAGTGTGCGTAGATTTGGGCACACTACGTGCTGCTTCACGTAGCCCCACTACGCCCACTACGCCCACCCTTAATTATATCCCCACCTCTGAAGCGGTGCCTTTGTTGTCCTTATAGTAGTTTGATATTGACTCCAAACAAAAAGTACGAAGCGGGGTGTCACAGAGCGCCTCGAGTAGTAAACGCCAGGTGGGGACTTTGGATATGACCCTCCCCATGTCAATTCGACCTGTAGGGGGCAGTGATCTGAAAGCGTGCAGCTGAGAAATTCTGTGCCTGAAATCCTAGTAAGGGTGCCCCAGGAGCAACACAGCAGGTCAATTCTGGTGTGTAGGTCATGCAACTCGAGTAGTATGAATATTCCCTTTCAAGTGGGTGTAGGCGCCGGAACACCTCCTGTGCCTGAAGGTTATTAGCCTATGTCAGTATATTGCTGTGCCAGAGAGAAACAGTGTGTGCCCATGAGTGGGGGATGAGATCAGCTCATGTCAATGTCAGGGGTGCAGCTAAAGTCATCTCCCCAATATTACGGGCCGAAGGGGATTGGAGCAGTACTGGGGTTAAAGTTTGCAGGAAAGAGAGTGTGGTAAATTTAAATTACCTAGACTTAATTTATGCGGTAAAGATCAATAAGAATAACTCAGTAAAAATAAGAGGCAGAATCCGTGGTATTTGAGGTTTTTAAAAGGGGATTTATTCCTTACAAAGGAATTGGTTCGAACCAGGCAATCGGATTCCGTCACCACGAAGGTTCGGGAAGGGATAGAGCAATACTTTATTGACAGGTTGTCATATATATAGTCAATGCATTACAGTAAAGGCAAATGCAGGAGGCGTAACAGCTGAGAAGAGAGATAAGAATACACATACGTAATGAAAAAGGCGTTACAATAGGCGTGTACTTAGAAACGTCATTATGAGGATGTCACAGGTGGGTGGATCCATAAGAGAATCCTGCAAAGTCAGCAGAAATACATGGCAGAGATGCGCGCACGGCAGCATGACGTGTGATTGACGTGTAACTGGAGGGTGAAGGGGACTTGACATTTAGCCCTACATGAGGAGACAGAAGTCTGGGATGTCAGAACAACCTAATCCCAAATCGTATCTAATATCTTGTGTTTAAAGAACTGTATTATCTGGAAGGAAAGGTCTCTCAGGCAGAGGCTATCCTATACTGACTTCTAGTGCGTGTATAAGCGTCTACGTGTCTACATGAGATGCGAGGGGGCATGGGCCTATCATGGTAACAGGAGCTATGAGTTACTTGCACGGAGACAGTAAGGCCGGGCCCTTTGCTCTGTAGCTGGGAGGATGTTTACCTAAACTACTAGACAGGAATGTATTTCTCGAGGAGCGGAGCAGATAACTTGAAGGCTGAATACAGTCTTGGCAGGCAACAGGCCGGGCCAGGCACCGTTAGCCGCACAGGAAGTAAGACAAAGGTCATGGATACAGATGCAGGTCCAGGCTGGAGCATTCAGAGGCAGAAAGCAGGAAAAGCTCGATGGCAGAATTCAGGGCCTAACTTGCCAGAGCTGAAAAACATGAAAGGTACTCTATATAAAGACGTTGGCAAGGCATACTTAGGAACGGAATATTCGACCCATTCATGGTGGATCTGAAAGAGGACATGTTAACGTTGGACGCACATGTATTTGCGTCTTCATAGCTGGAAGTGGAGGGAACATACATGTACTTGTAGCATGTACATGGAGCCGTTGGGGTCTAAGATAGGGGACACAATTGATCATAAAAATTCATATTTCCTCATTCCCTCCTTGTCCCCTAAATGAAGTAGGAATGACGGGAAGCTCTAAATGTAGACTTGCCTTGATCACTGAATTCGATCACAGTAGTACATTTACTATGACCCAAGTGTACTGAACCATTCTTTCTTACACATAATTCACCTTTGACTGGTAATACGGACATAGCAGGCAAGACTGGTGCAGCTTCGGATTCAACATTCAGAATCATGAGGTTAAGTGTAAAATTACCTAATCCATATACTTCATTTTCTAGATCAGTTCCTGTCCTTTTGGGAAGTCCCTCCTTGTTAGGGTAGCAGGCTTTAAGCAAAACTAAGTTCAGGTTTCCCCATACCCAGTTGCTCTGGTAAACTACGGTATTTGAATCTAAAGAATTAATCAAACTAAACCATGCACCACAGGAACCATTGTGTGTGAATGGATATGGAAAGAGGGGCAGAACTCCCTTGTATTTCTGGTAGGGAGGGAGTCGGCCACATATCCAACAATTTGTAGCGTTGTTGGCCTGATGGGAGTGATGTAACATACTAATGAATGTGTTATTGCGCAGCGCAAGTCTGTAGGGCAACTCATGTGGAGGTAATTCGCTAAAAGAGTGTTCGGCAGTAACATCGGAAGCAGAATGTGCACGCTTGAAAATAGGGTAGTATATGTGCAACAGTATACTTGCAGCAATAATCAGAAGATTTAGAAAAAACATAATCAATAATGTCACTATACAGTGGCTATGAAGTGATTTACAATATGCACGTTTCTTGAGCTGTTGCTGTCTATCTCTCTCTCTATTTCGGTCTAGAGGATACATGTCAGAGACTAATTTAACCGATTCACCTAGAAGAGGACTTAAACAATCAAATTGTCTGACTTGCTAGACCTTAGTTTCAGTTTGTATTCTTGGGCAGCAGTTTTCTCGACCAGGGGGAGTTTTGAGTCAGTCTGTGGAGGAGGGTAGGGCTGAGAGTTCAAATCAGAAGGCAGTCCATGAAATTTCTTGATATGGCTCGAATGTAGCCAACCCTTGCGACCCTCAATCTTCACTGCTGTCCTCGTGGTCAGGAGTACTAATTTCGGCGTTTGCCAGCGAGGCTCCAGCGGGCTCCTCCTGTCGAAATTTCTTATGAAAACAAAGTCTCCGGGAACCACTTCATGGGGCTTCACCTCGGTATTGTCGGGAAAGGCTGCAGCTACCTGTGAACGGCAAGATTGTAGTGCAGACATCAAGGAAGCAAGGTAATCTGTCAGCATATTACAATCAACATCAGTGATTTTACGAGGTATAAGCGTCCCCCACATATTTGGTGGCCTACCGAAGACCACCTCGTACGGGGATAGCCCTGTTCGAGAATGTGCTATCATTCTCATGTAAAAGAGCGCAACTGGTAAAGCTACTATCCAGTCGACGCCTTTCTCTCTGCAGATTTTAGAAAGACGTATTTTCAGAGTCTGATTATGACGCTCCACGAGACCTGCTGCCTCGGGATGCCGGACACAGTGGAATTTCCATTGATAGCCTAACAGGAGTGAAATGTGTTTCATTAGCTCGGATGAGAACGGTTGGCCATTATCTGAGTACACGATACGGGGCAAACCATACCGTGGGAAGAATTCACGAACCAGCTGCTTGGCAGTGGTCGGGGCTGTGTAATCTGAGACTGGATATGCTTCTGTCCAACGGGAAAGTGCACATACAACTACGAGGACATATTTGAATCCTCGACAACGTTCCATCTGGATATAATCCATCTGGAGGACTTCAAAAGGGTGATCGGGAGGTTGAAATCCACCTTGCTCTACAGGAACGCCTTTACCTGGGTTGAACTGACAACAAATCATGCAAGTACGCACTTTCTGTTTGGCTGCAGCTCGTAAGTGTTTATTAAACCAAATGTTTTGAATACTGTCTAACATAGCTTTCTCTCCTAGATGCGCTGGACTATGTATTGTGTTAATGATAACTTGAACCATGGAGTCGGGGAGAAACCATGTAGATTTTCCCTTCGTCATCCATCCCTGATCTGTTTGGATCCCTCCTAGTTCAGTCCATTTCTTGATTTCCTCTGGTGTAGCATGTGTCTGTATGTCGATTACATCAAGGGCGGGATCCCTTACTGTCATGCAGTGTGTCGATGTTGGAACTATTGTTTTTGTCAAGTCAGTTGCATGAGTCCGATTCTGTGCTGTTTGCTTAGCTGTTCGGTCTGCTAGGTCGTTACCCTGGGAAATGATATCGGTAATTTTTGTATGGGCCTTGCACTTCATGATGGATATTGAAGTAGGCAGATGTATTGCATCTAACAGAGCTTGAATGAGGGGACCGTGTTGAATGTTGGCACCATGAGAAGTTAAATAACCTCTCTCTCGCCAAAGGACTCCGAAGTCGTGTACAACTCCGAATGCATAACGGGAATCTGTGTATATGTTGACTCTTTTATTTTTGGCTTGAATACAGGCTTGTGTCAGAGCGATGAGCTCTGCTGCTTGAGCTGACAAGGTGTCAATACAATTCGTTTCAATAATTTCGGTGTCTGTCGTGACTGCGTAAGCGGCCACTAACTCTCCTGTACTTGTTCTCATGCATGAACCATCCACATAAAGTGTCAGGTCTGGATCTGGTAATGGAATGTCTGTCAAGTCTTGTCTGGGTTTCGTCGTAATAGTAATGACTTCAATACAATCATGTGCCAATGGGTCTGTTCCACTTAATGGCAAAAGTGTGGCAGGATTTAATGTACTACAGCGTCTGATTTCTATGTGTGGTTGGAACAATGTTAATTCATAACCTGTCAGTCGTGCTATAGTCAAGTGCTGAGTCTGAGTTCGGTTTAAAAGAACTTCCACGGAATGTGGAACTTGCACTATCAATTGATGTCCTAATACTATGGAATCGCTTTGTCTGATCGCTAAAGCTGTCGCTGCGACTGATTTCAGGCACGTAGGCAGAGCCTGGGCTACTGGATCTAATGTGCTAGAAAAGTAAGCACACGGCTTGTGTGAACTTGCTTGTTCCTGAGTGAGTACTGACAAGGCAGTACCTTCGCGTTCTGTAACAAAAAGTGTAAAAGGCTTACTGTAACATGGTGTCGCTAAAACAGGTGCTTGACATAAGGCTTTCTTTAAGTCTTCAAAAGCTTGTGCATGTTCCTGAGTCCAAGGGAGGACAGTCGAAGTCGCTGCCTCCTGGGTTGTCAACTGAATGAGTGGCTTTACTAGAAATGCATATTGGGGAATCCATTGCCTACAGTATGAAATGAGACCTATGAAGGCCCGCACCTCCTTTTGTGTCTTGGGTGGTGGCATGTTTACAATTAACTGGATGCGGTCAGGTGTGAGCTGTCTCCCCCCTTTGGACAGCAAGTGCCCAAGGTACACAACTTGATGAACACAGAATTGCAGCTTCGAAGGGGACACCTTGTGCCCCTTGTCGGCCAGGAAATGTAAAACCGTCAGTGATGCTTTTTCACATTCGGGCTCGCTTCGGGCGGTGATCAGCAGATCATCGACATACTGAAGCAGGGCAGTGTTAACAGGCATGTGGATACTGTCAAGTTGTCTTTTCAGTGCTTGGCTATAGATGCTGGGGCTTTCTGTGAATCCTTGAGGTGCGCGTGCAAATTTGAAGCTTCGTCCATTTAAACAGAATCCGAACAAATATTGGCTTTCCGGATCGATTGGGACGCTAAAGAAGGCGTTCTTGAGGTCAATTACAGTAAAGAACGTTGCTTCTGAATCAATAGCTGTTAATAATGAAGAGATATCTGGAACCACGGGATACTGTGGTACAATGCATTTATTCAATTCGCGCAGATCAATAATTAATCGATAAACGGGGGGTGCTTCTGGATCAGTTCGTTTAAGAAGTGGAATAATAGGAGAATTACATACATTGGAGTCGGTTTCCACAACCACTCCTTGTGCTATGAGCTCGTCAATGATTTGCAGCAAAGCCACTACAGCATCTGGGGGTAACTTGTATTGTCGAATTCGTGGTAATACCACTCCTGTTTTGAGTGTAACTCGATATGGTGTAATATGCATACAACCTACATCAGTGGGGCCTTGTGCCCATAAATGTGCAGGGACATTCTGTAACCGGTGATCCATGTCTTTAAATACATAGTGACCTTTAAAGTCACGCAAAAATAATCGTACCCCTTCTGGGGAACAACATATTACAGCTCCTAGAGCTTTCAATGTCTTTATACCTAACAAGTTTTCTGGGCATGATTTTGTTAGCAATAAATCTGTAGTCCGTGTCAATGGACCAACTGCAAGAGGAAGAGGTTGCGATACTTCGTTAACAATAGGCTTTCCTGAAAATCCAAGGGAAACATTCTGTGAGCCTGAGAGGGGTGCCCCTCGAACCTCGTCGTGACTTATAGTTGTTCTGCTTGCCCCTGTATCAATTAAAAACTTTCTGTCCTTCCCTAATACTTGACTATGTACATAAGGATCCTCTTGATCTACAAGAACCTCAATAAGGGGTAAGCCAACCTCCCTCTCTAGGCTGTTTCATGTGTATCGCTGATAATCGGGATAGTCATTTTGTGCATACTGGTACATCTGTTGTGTCGTGTTTTGTGTTGCGACACTAGGCTGTGGTTGTGGTACCGCTACGGTCTGTTGTGAAGCTGGCATAGGCTGTACATTCTGAGGTTGTCGTTGGATCTGATCCTGTCTAGGTGGACGCGGTCTTTCCTTGGTTTTACCCGTAGAGATATTATGTTTCAGAACTGCACAATCGTTTATATAATGACCTGGCTGTTTACAATAGTTACATGTCCCTTTAACAGGAACCGCTGAATACTGGACTGTGTCGCACCCTTTTTATGACTGTCAGCTGGAACTGACTGGGCGACGAGCATTTTCATTTTCGTGTCTTTCATACGTCTTTGTTCGTGTTCTTGTTCTTCTCTAATTCTATTCTGATGGTACTGTAACATTTGTAACATTTGTGACGGGGTGTTAGCTTGCCAAGAGCTCTCTACTTTCAATAATCTGTTCTTAACCTGGGGCAAGGAATTCTCGACTAATTTTGTTACAAAGAGATGTGGATATGAATCGCTACTTGCTTTCAGGCCGCTATTAATACCAAAACATTTTTCAAATCGGGAATAAAAATCACTAGTGTCTTCATCGGGTTTCTGTTTGCAAGCTGAGATTGCTCCCCAGTCTTCCTTTTTCGTAGTTAATAAACGTGGCAATACTTGTACTAATAATCCTGGTAATGCTTTAGTTTTGTCTCCAAGCCCTAGGCCTGCAGTTCGGGCATTTTCTTCGTTTTCCAATGCTGTCCAATCAATCTTTTGTTCTCCCACCTCCCATTCTTTTTCTTTTAGTTTCTCGTAAATACCGGCAGGCAATAATACTTTTAATATTTTCATAATGTCAGGATAGGTATAATCACCCATGAGTAACATGTCTTTTATTTCACGGTGAAAACCTGCTGGATCTCTGTCATGGCTAGGCACTAACTTTTTCATTTCCAATAGTTCTATTTTAGTTATGGGCGTGTACACAAACACGCGTCTAAAAGTATTATCATCATTTCTAACTGGGTGCACTTCGCGTAAGGGATTCTGTCTGTCTATGTAATACATTTTTCTTTCCATGGAGGGAGCTGGATCAAGCTCTGGGCACAAGAAGGCACTATATCTGTGTCGATATTCTAGAAGTACTTTAATTAGATCGGTACCTAGACCTCTCCATTTATTCATGAGTAGTTCTATCAGTATATCAGGTAGGGGACCAGGATCAGAACGTTGACCCTTATACAATATAAGGAGATGTTGTATCATGTATATACCAGCTAAACGCTGTTCGTCTGGTGAAAGATTCAAAAACGTGTGTGCTAGCGTGTCATCACTATATTTATCAGAACTGTCAGCCCATTGTACTGCTGACCTGGCTAATTCTTGTTCATCCATAGAATCGAGTACATGGTACCCCATTCGTTCTTGAAGTATTTTATCAGTAGCCTGAAATAAATGTTCAGGGGTCTTTGGATTTGACATGGCTGCTTGAAAATTTCTCTTACTTTCTGGACGTATCGGACGTATTGAATTATTAAAGGATCTTCCCTTACCTACATAAGCTATCATTTCTCTAGCTGGTAATTGTAATTGTCCTGTTGTCATTTCTAGTTGTTCCTCCTCCCCCGAGGACTCAGTCTTATCTGCATCTGTTTCTCGTTCAGGTCGTTCTCTGTCACATATTTGTTCTACTGTTTTTCGGATCCTTCGGTACATACTTTCTATACTATTCTGTTTATCATGTTTTCCGTCCGCTATATTCTGACCCCATTTGTTAAGTGCTTTCATTTCTTCCGGGTCTACACCTGGCCTATCTCTGTGTCTTATCAGGCAGTTTATGAAGAAGCGTAACAACAGTTTTTGCGTGTCCACTTTCTGGTATGCCATGGCCTCGCCAATACTTTCGGGACCTTGCCCTGTTTGGACAAAGTGATATATTTTGTCTAGATGATCAATCATTTCTGGTAATATCATTAAATAATTCGCAACTCGTCGTAGACGTACTGATGATAGCATCATTCTGTCGTCTTTACCAGGTACTGGATCATATCTACAATCTGTAAGAGGCTCTTTAAATATGTCATAATTCGCTGTTTGAGGTGTACGTTGGTGTGCTAAATCCCTATAAGTCAATCGACGCGCTGATGGCGGCATGTGAAAACTTCCTGTCGCACCTCCTGAGGTGCTAGGTCCAAAAGGGTTCGTTGGGTGTAAGGTGGGAAGAATAGATGCAGGAAGGAGTGAAGGAACGGGCGGAAGGTTTGCAACGGAAGGAGGAGTATGTTGCTGCGGAAGTGGGGGCAGATTATCTCGGGGTCGAGCGCCGTTAGCAGGTGGTGTGCGTGGCGGCGGAGCATTAACATATTCGGGGGCTACATCGTCTAAATAGGAAGAAAGGAAAATGTCCTTTGCGGTCTTGGGGAGCAATTTAGTCGGAAGCAATGGAGGTGGCAGATCTTTCGGTACTTCCAGGGTGGCCTTAGGTAAACCCTCGGCCAGAAGAGGATACATACCATTCATAAGAGTGTTTCGTTGTCTGTCTACTTGTTCTGCTTTTGCTCGGATACCTTCCTCAATTAATACGTTTTCTCGGGCTTTGTCTGAATCTTCCCTACTTTTCTCTTCTTTTCTGAGTGCTTTCTCTGTGCGTCTATGCGATTCTTTACGCCATAATTCAATGGCATCTTTCTGTGACTGTCTGGCTTTCTTTTTCCATAATGCTTCTTCTACTCTCATGATGCAATCTGCATCCCATGTCCCAGCGGCGGGCCATCTCTGATTCTCTGCTAAATCCTTGGTGTAGTCCACCCACAAATCGAGATATAATACGGCGTCTAGGCCATGTTTATGGTACATAAAGTACCCTGGAGTGTCCCTAGGTGGAATGGGAACGGCTTCCTCGAATATCCCTTTTCTAGTTCTAATCTGTCTTAATTTTGAGAATAACGGCATCTTAAACCTTGCTACTTGACTCTTTTTCGGACTTGAACACAATTAATACAATAAACACAGTAATGAAGATCGAAAATCACTCATACCACGACATTTAAAACATATTAAAACATTTTAAAACGAACAATAATAATTAGAATAAAAACTAGCTAACTGCATAATACTAGATGTACTGCTAAACAGTACAGATACACTGCTAAAACAGTGCAGACCGGATCTGTGTACCCAAACCCGTCTTGACCGGCACAAACCAATGCGCACGTCTAGATGCGTCCCCAGCAACGGTACTCACCGGGAAGCACGGAACGGAACAGAAGGCCTCGGAAACTCTGGTCTGGACTAGACCAGACTGGACTGGACTCGACTCGTGACTTAGTTACTTCGGAACTTCGGAATCTGGTGGGCCTCTGTATACCTCGGATCTTGCTCTCTCAGCTAGGCTCTGGTCGGGATCCTCCGCACTCCTCACCACCTCGTCTGGGTGTTGATCGCAGCCTCAGTCACCTCCGTTGGCCTGAGGGAGGTACAGGAAATCCTGCAGGTACGCGTAGTTGTCCATCCGGCTGTGGCAGGAGACCAGGTCTGCAATGCACCTCCGGCGCGTGGGGTGGGGGAGGAGTCCCTGTTCGGGCGCCAATTATGTGGTAAATTTAAATTACCTAGACTTAATTTATGTGGTAAAGATCAATAAGAATAACTCAGTAAAAATAAGAGGCAGAATCCGTGGTATTTGAGGTTTTTAAAAGGGGATTTATTCCTTACAAAGGAATTGGTTCGAACCAGGCAATCGGATTCCGTCACCACGAAGGTTCGGGAAGGGATAGAGCAATACTTTATTGACAGGTTGTCATATATATAGTCAATGCATTACAGTAAAGGCAAATGCAGGAGGCGTAACAGCTGAGAAGAGAGATAAGAATACACATACGTAATGAAAAAGGCGTTACAATAGGCGTGTACTTAGAAACGTCATTATGAGGATGTCACAGGTGGGTGGATCCATAAGAGAATCCTGCAAAGTCAGCAGAAATACATGGCAGAGATGCGCGCACGGCAGCATGACGTGTGATTGACGTGTAACTGGAGGGTGAAGGGGACTTGACATTTAGCCCTACATGAGGAGACAGAAGTCTGGGATGTCAGAACAACCTAATCCCAAATCGTATCTAATATCTTGTGTTTAAAGAACTGTATTATCTGGAAGGAAAGGTCTCTCAGGCAAAGGCTATCCTATACTGACTTCTAGTGCGTGTATAAGCGTCTACGTGTCTACATGAGATGCGAGGGGGCATGGGCCTATCATGGTAACAGGAGCTATGAGTTACTTGCACGGAGACAGTAAGGCCGGGCCCTTTGCTCTGTAGCTGGGAGGATGTTTACCTAAACTACTAGACAGGAATGTATTTCTCGAGGAGCGGAGCAGATAACTTGAAGGCTGAATACAGTCTTGGCAGGCAACAGGCCGGGCCAGGCACCGGTAGCCGCACAGGAAGTAAGACAAAGGTCATGGATACAGATGCAGGTCCAGGCTGGAGCATTCAGAGGCAGAAAGCAGGAAAAGCTCGATGGCAGAATTCAGGGCCTAACTTGCCAGAGCTGAAAAACATGAAAGGTACTCTATATAAAGACGGTGGCAAGGCATACTTAGGAACGGAATATTCGACCCATTCATGGTGGATCTGAAAGAGGACATGTTAACGTTGGACGCACATGTATTTGCGTCTTCATAGCTGGAAGTGGAGGGAACATACATGTACTTGTAGCATGTACATGGAGCCGTTGGGGTCTAAGATAGGGGACACAATTGATCATAAAAATTCATATTTCCTCAAGAGAGGGCTGGTCAGTATTGGGCCCGTACAATGAGACTAGTGTTATTGGGTGTCTGTCCAGCAGCCACTCCAGTATATTGTCCCTCAGTGTCTACACAAGTGTGTATTACTGCTAGTCGTGTCCATAGGGCAACCTAGATCAACGCACCTCTAGCATAACCAAGTATGTGGTCCCAGCCAATGTGCCTCACCATTGTTTACACATTTAAGTCAGTGATTGTGATGTCAGATGGGTTTCCTGCAAAAGAGCTATTGTTATTTTTATCTTCTCATGTATTTGTACACTAGGTAAAGTTTTATGTACCCTGCTAAGCCCCAGACAGTCCAGGTCAGTAGTAGCGTGGTTGGTGTTTGCGAAACTAAGGACATATTTATTCATAGAGGAGTAATAGCAGTTTCCCTTGTGATAACAACCTTGAACCCATCTTCTTTCGTGAATTGTCCCCTTCAAACAAAATGTCCCACAGATGAGCAGTGATCCCTCCTTTGCATTGTAAATAAAAACAATTAAACATTAACTTTCCCCAATTCCTAGGCCCTGGCAAGTATGCCAACAGGGAGCCAGCCATCAGCACTTATATGCAATAGTATTCAGTCAAAAGTATGAACAATGTTTATAACAGTAATGTAACACAAGTAGGGGTGTTATGCAAGTCTTTCGGACGTATGTGGCCTGCAAATCATGGACTACCATGCATGGTCTTGTAGTGACGTGCAATGTCGGGTGAGTAACCCCACCCCCACCCGAGTACTTACGTGAGTGTTGCTGTGAGCTACCTCCAGAGCCACTCGGAGTATGTCACATTAGATCTTCGGAGGTCTGCGGGGTGACAGGGGGGCCCTGCCCAGCATCTCAGTGAGCTGTGATTCAGTTAGGGATGGCATGTCCCCTTTGGAGTTCCCCGCATCTGAGGTGAAGGGGAACAGGGTGTGGTTCCCTCCTCTAAGTCCCTTATGACCCATGCTTTTTCTCTTGCTGTCTGCTCCTTGGTGGGGCCTTGTGGGGGCCATTTGGCATGCCCTTCACTGTTTCCTGGTTTGCCATGAGGGCAGGGGGCAGGTGGGACCTCTTATGCTGGTGCAATCCTGTGTTGCTCTAGCCAGACCCAAGCCGCTTCTAGGGTTATTTGGAAGATAGTAGTACCCTCGTGTTTAACCTGAAGAGTTGTGGGGAATTGAAGTGCTAACTTCACGTTGTGTTCTCGTAGACATTTCTGCACTCAGAGGAAGGAGGAACTACGTTTCTAAACTTCTAAAGTGTAGTGCGGGTATATCTGCACTTGCCCATTCTACACCATCCATGGGCCTAAAGCCCATGTAGTATGTGATTCCCGTCACAATAGTTGAACAACCTTGCTATCACTGGTCTCAGTGGAGCATCCGGGCAGGGAGAGCCCATGACACTCTGTGGGATCTTTCTCTTGAGAAGAAAGTAGATTGTTTTCCCTTGTAGGATTGTGTGGGTGAGCCAGTTCTCGAGATACAGTTCTATGCATTGGCCTTAGGCACATTCAGGAAGACCCACTATGAGAACATTGTTCCTGCGTGACCTCCCTTCTTGGTCTTTGACCCGCTTTCGAAGATACTTGGCTTCTTCCTGCAGGGTAGTGAGGCACTTGTTGGCGAGGGGACTTTGGATATGACCCTTCCCATGTCAATTCGACCTGTAGGGGGCAGTGATCTGAAAGCGTGCAGCTGAGAAATTCTGTGCCTGAAATCCTAGTAAGGGCGCCCCAGGAGCAACGCAGCAGGTCAAGTCTGGTGTGTAGGTCATGCAACTCGAGTAGTATGAATATTCCCTTTCAAGTGGTTGTAGGCGCCGGAACACCTCCTGTGCCTGAAGGTTATTAGCCTATGTCAGTATATTGCTGTGCCAGAGAGAAAGAGTGTGTGCCCATGAGTGGGGGATGAGATCAGCTCATGTTAATGTCAGGGGTGCAGCTAAAGTCATCTCCCCAATATGACGGGCCGAAGGGGATTGTGTGGGTGAGCCAGTTCTCAAGATACAGTTCTATACATTGGCCTTAGGCACATTCAGGAAGACCCACTATGAGAACATTGTTCCTGCGTGACCTCCCTTCTTGGTCTTTGACCCGCTTTCGAAGTTACTTGGCTTCTTCCTGCAGGGTAGTGAGGCACTTGTTGGCGAGTGACACCATAGGTCTGAGAGCAGCCAAAGTAGGCTCTGAGGTGTTGACCCGCTCTTCTAATTTCCTATGTTTTTCTCAGAGGAGTCCCACCTCGATACACAGATAGTCCAGTTTGGGATCCAGTGTAGATTTGATGTTGAGGACCACCACGAGTAGTTCATCAAACTTGCGGGAGTGGTCTGATTGGATGTCCGATAATGTCTTGTCCAAGTGAGCGATGTCTGCCGGCATCCGGTGCGGACCATAGTTGCCTCAGGCAGGGCCTGGGATATTTCCAGTTTGTTCTTTCCCATCTTTAAGATACCTGGTTGAGGGAGTCCCAAGACGATGGCAACCATGTTTGGGATAATGAGCACAGGAAGGATGTAGAGGGTCATTCGGTCTATCAGCTGCAACGTAGAGGGATGTATGGTCTACGCAGGAGGCCATTTCCGGGGCCGTAGTGGCCTGATATGCCAAACCAAGATCACTTTAGGGGAGGTAAGAAGGCCTGTACCCTTTATCCTGTGCTAAGATGTTCAGAAATAATGCCAATGTTGTATAGTGCTGTGCCCCTTCTGTTTGTACGGGTCCTGTTAGCCCACCCGAGAGCATCCTTAGAAGTGTATCGGCTACGTTCCCTTCATTTCCCCACCTATAGGGGTGATGTGGGATTCCCTCCCTCCTCCCCTGGCAGCCAGCTTGTGGTTCAGAGCACTCTGTGTATGTGGTATTAGGCCCTAGAGGGGTCCGCGACGTTCAACAGGGCACCTGGTTAAGGGTGGGTGGAGAGAACAGTATCGGAAGCCTACCCGATGCAGGTATTGTCAGTCGGGGTCCGTAGTGATGAGTAGGACTCCCCTAACATTGCACTGCCCGTGTCGGGCTGTAGGTGTCTGGTTGCATTGAGGTAAGTGGAGGTTGCTGTGTGGGGCTCCGGTATGTCACGTTGGGCCTGATGCAGAGGAGGGCTAATCCAGCATTCTTGGCAAGGCGGTCTTGTGTCCAGAGGGGGAGGGTCTACGGCCCCACATGGAGGCCACAGTATCTGGGGCCGTGGGTGTGCTGGTCACTGGCCTCCAGTCCAGGAGCGCACGTAGAGAAGCAGGAGAGAGCACTGCCTACAAAGTCTCAGGTAGCTCCCAGCAGCAGATGGGGTGCGATTGGGCCTCCGACAAAATCTCTGCCCTTGTTCTGGCAGTGCAGTTCATTTTTGGCCTGCATGGCCCACTGTCACTGAGCCTCTTCTGCCTCTGCTCCAGCGCCTGCCAGCAGTCAGCCCATGCATCCGTTGGTGTGCGTGGTATTAGCCCAGCCACAGCAAAAGCTCCAGCGCCTGACAGCAGTCAGCCCAGGTATCCGTTGGTGTGCAGGGCATGGGCCCAACCACAGGAAAATATGGTATAGACTCGGGAAGGGGACACCTACCTGTTGATGAAGCATCGGCTGCGAGTGCCAGGTGCAGCCCAGTCCAGAGTCCTGGGGTCCTAAAACCATGCACTGTTTATGACCTCACGTATTACATCACTCACGATTTGTCTGTGATGTCATTTATCACATCACTGATGTCATCTCAAATAATCTCAATGATGACTAAGTCCTGTAATGGCTGCCACAACATTTTCTAAGATATTGCGACCAGCCAATCAGAGCCTTGCAAGGCTCCCACAGGAGAAAGATAACCCAAGGTTAAACAAGTCCACATATACAAATATTTTTAGGACTTATCTCAAAAACGTCTGAACAAATGTACCCCAAGTCACAAAAAGCAGAGATTCTGGACAAGATCTAGCTTCATGACAACGTAATTCAGTTCAGCAGTCTTTGCATCGTGCTTCTTTAAAAAATCTTTGGAAAATGAATGGAGACTTTACGTTTTGGAACCTCCCTTTTTTCTTGGACCTCGCTTCACCCCAAATCCTTCAAAGCACAAACTAGGCAAAAAGATAAACATTTTGGAAAGTTTTGTGGAGATTCGTCAAATGATGCAAAAGTTATTATATAACATAAAAGGCATTTCCTATGGAAAACCATAATTCTATAGAAAATGAATTTTTTGGTTTGCTAACAATTTTGTCACTGTTAGACAAATCTTCATGAAACTTTCTAAAAAAAAGTCCCATCCAACTCACTGCCAAATGCAAAATAAAGAGATGGGGAAGTAAATATTATTTCAACATAGGAACATCTGAAGTACACATGCACAGCTATGAAATTAACAGTTATATGTGAAGTAACATAACACTATTATACTGTGAAAGAAGAATTTAAATGATAAGATAAGACTGATGTGCATACCACATCCTGTACTGCTGGTTCTTCACTATTTTCGCAAGTGAGAAGAGGGGAATCTTCTTTGCCTTTGACAGTTATTTCAGCTGTAGGACCTGGGGTCAATTCTTCCTCAAGTGGCTGAAGGATAAAAGACATAAAACAATTAACAAATGATCAAATACTGAAGTTGTTTTTAAATAGTCCTTTAATACTATCATTAGCAGAATTAAATTTTAATTAATGCAAGTGGGTATCTGAAGAACCTTACAGCGCACAAGGACCATATCATATATATAGGATAAATACACCCTGCTGTACATTCTGAGTCTCGGAGCAGTTTCACACTTTATAGAGGAGTGAGGTTGAAGGCCGATTTCCTTTATAAAGTCATGGAACTCAGACATAACTTTTAATATCATTTTAACACAGGACAAAGGGAATGATATTCCTCATAATGCATGGTCACACCATCACTCTTCCCACAAACCTCTTCAAGGTTTGGGGTCTTGCTCCTTCATAAGGAAGAAATAGCACTACACATCATTTTACTGAAAAAATACTTTATAAAAACGTTATATGGATGTATGAATATATATGAATATGTATATATATATTATCTACTGGCGGTCGCCAGTAGATAGTTATAGTTAGGACCGTGTTTCCATAGGAAATCTCAAAATTCTATTTTGAATAACTTTGGCGCCGGTTGACGAATCCTCGCGAAATTTCAAAACTAATGGGGCGCTCCGCTCAGCTCCTACCCAGAAAGTCTCGGGGTGATTCGTCAAGCGGGGGCCGAGAAAAAAGGGAGGTCCCAAAACGCGTTTTCCCCATGCATTTTTCCATAGGACCTTTAGTCGAAGGTACAGCCCGAACGGCTGAACAGAATTACTTAAAATTTGGCAGAGAAGTAGTCCTCAGGTCAGGGAAGTGCCTTTTGCAGGTTTGGTGTCAATCTGTTCAGTAGTTCCTGAGAAAATAGCATTTAAAAGCATATAAATATCTATAAGCGCGTACCGTGCGCGCACCGTAAGCGTACGGTGCGCGCACGTTAGGGTGCGCGAGCGAAATTCTGATTGGTTGTTATATGTCTGTAAACATTCGAATCGGTCAAAATCAGGAAGTGTCGGCCACCATTTTGTCTGTCACACTGAAAAGGAAAGGAGGAGAACGTGAAAAGGGGGCAGGGTAGGGAGTTTCTGACCCCCTAGTGTTTGTCAGGGGGTCACAGTGGGACCCCGAAGGGCCAAAAAAAAGATTTTAATTTTTTTAAAAAAATTCGCGAGGTGCGCGTACCGTGCGCGCATGGTAACATTTAAAAAAAACAAAAGAATTTAAAAAAGAAGATTAAGTGTTTAGATATTAGGTGGCTCTAAAAAGAGCTGTTGTGTTTATAGAGTGTTTTTTGGTACCTACAAGTAAGTACCGATGCAGAGTCTAAAGTTCAAGAGGAAGACTCTGTTCCCTTCATCATTGAAATGTACACCGTCTCCTCTATAAATGTCTTGCATGTTGTAACGCAAGTTGTTGTGGTATATAGAACCAATACCATAGTCTCTGAGGAAAGCAGAAACAGACTTATTGACGTGCTTTCTTGCTTTGTCAATCTGCGGACAATGTTGGTTGGACCAGTTCCACTTTTGCCTTTGGCATATATTAGAATATACAAAGGCAGTTTGTGGAAAAAGTGACATCAATTGCAGAAAGGTGTCCTTAATAAGCATTTCCAGACCTACCCCAGTTAAAGTGCCTAGGTCATTTCCACCACAGTGCACAATAATAAGGTTAGGCTGTGGGAGATGTAGAAAGGTTTTCACCAAAGGCATTACTTGGTGCCACATTAACCCTCTCTGACCAATCCATTTAATGTCTACATTTGGCAAAGCAAGATCTTCCACAATACCTCTTTTTTCTGCAAACTTTTCACTCCAGAAGACATAGCTGCGACCTATAATCCACACTGTGAACATCTTCCAAGGAGATCTGGATGCACTCAGAAGGTGTCTTTCAGTAGAATGGCAATATGAAAAGAAAGATAGTTGTAAAATGGAGGCGTACATACTTTTTTTAAAATAAAAAGAAATCATTGGCTGTTTCAGACCATTCAACACTAAAAACTAGGCTGTATGTTTACATTTTTAAAAACATGTTTTGTATTGGTTCAGAAAAATGTGTTCCCACAGAACATTAGTTTGGATTTACTGTTAGGTTTGAAAAGTCAAGCACTCTTGCTCTTTGGATTTGAAACATTGTGTGCTGAACTTCTGACCTCTCTGCTCACACCAGTGTTCCATGAGCTGTTGCTATGGTAGCAGGCAGAAGTCATGTTGGGAGAAGGGATCATTTGGAAAAGGGTTGAAATTTGCAACCAATAGAAATGTGTGATTCCATTTGAAAAAATGTGGGAAACACTGTGATTTGAAGTTGACATGTATATGTGTGAAAAAAAAGAGGAAAAGATTGCCATTTACTGGTTCTGCTGAGAGGTGTGCAGTTCAGAGATTCTGGCTCTGATAATCTGCTGTGAGAGTAGCACATTTCTTTCTCAACTAACTACTTTTAAAGGTGAGTTATGAATTTTAGAGGGGATGTATGTGGTGTAGTTGGATATAAATAATAGAAATGTGATATTATGGAGTATGTCTTCACCATAAGTTAAGGTGTACTGGTATCACCAAGAAATAATGCTTTGTGTCTAGAATCACACCATGAGTCTGTCTGCACACAGGAATTCTTCTCAGAGATTTAATTTGTGTTGCTCTTGCTCTGTTAGCCTTGCACTCGCAGGAAAGGGGCAGGCTGTTTTCAAGAGCTGTGATGGTTAGCATTCAGAAGAAATCACTTTCTCACAAATGAGAGGCAAATGCAAACACATTTGAAAATAGCATGGTAAAATTTCCTTCCACTTTTAAAGTTGTGTTCTACAGTTTATGTTAAGGGAGATATTTAAGTGCCTTGAACTTGAAAGATATTATAGAGTATGTCTTCACCATAAGTTAAGGTGTACTGGTATCACCCAGAAATACTGTTTTGTGTCTAGAATCACACCATGAGTCTGTCTGCACACAGGAATTCTTCTCAGAGATTTAATTCGTGTTGCTCTTGCTCTGTTAGCCTTGCACTCGCAGGAAAGGGGCAGCTTGTTTTCAAGAACTGTGATGGTTAGCATTCAGCAGAAATCACTTTCTCAAAAATGAGAGGCAAATGCTAACACATTTGAAATTAGCATGGTACATTTTCCTACTACTTTAAAAGTTGTGTTTTACATTTAATGTTAAGGAAGATATTTAACTGCCTTGAACATGTCAGATATTATGAAGTATGTCTTCACCATAAGTTAAGGTGTACTGGTATCACCCAGGGATGCTGTTCTGTGCCTAGAATCACACCATGAGTCTGTGTGCACACAGGAATTCTTCTCAGAGATTTAATACGTGTTGCTCTTGCTCTGTTAGACTTGCACTTGCAGGAAAGGGGCAGCTTGTTTTCTTGAACTGAGATGATTAGCATTCAGCAGAAATCACTTTCTCACAAATGAGAGGCAAATGCAAACACATTTGAAATTAGCAAGGAACATTTTCCTACCACTTTAAAAGTTGTGTTTTACATTTTATGTTAAGGAAGATATTTAAGTGCCTTGAACTTGAAACATATTATGGAGTATGTCTTCACCATAAGTTAAGGTGTACTGGTATCACCCAGAAATAATGCTTTGTGTCTACAATCACACCATGAGTCTGTCTGCACACAGGAATTCTTCTCAGAGATTTAATTCGTGTTGCTCTTGCTCTGTTAGCGTTGCATTCGCAGGAAAGGGGCAGCTTGTTTTCAAGAACTGTGATGGTTAGCATTCAGCAGAAATCACTTTCTCACAAATGAGAGGCAAATGCAAACACATTTGAAAATAGCATGATAAAATTTCCTTCCACTTTTAAAGTTGTGTTCTACAGTTTATGTTAAGGGAGATATTTAAGTGCCTTGAACTTGAAAGATATTATGGAGTATGTCTTCACCATAAGTTAAGGTGTACTGGTATCACCCAGAAATACTGTTTTGTGTCTAGAATTACACCATGAGTCTGTCTGCACACAGGAATTCTTCTCAGAGATTTAATTCGTGTTGCTCTTGCTCTGTTAGCCTTGCACTCGCAGGAAAGGGGCAGCTTGTTTTCAAGAACTGTGATGGTTAGCATTCAGCAGAAATCACTTTCTCAAAAATGAGAGGCAAATGCTAACACATTTGAAATTAGCATGGTACATTTTCCTACTACTTTAAAAGTTGTGTTTTACATTTAATGTTAAGGAAGATATTTAACTGCATTGAACATGTCAGATATTATGAAGTATGTCTTCACCATAAGTTAAGGTGTACTGGTATCACCCAGGGATGCTGTTCTGTGCCTAGAATCACACCATGAGTCTGTGTGCACACAGGAATTCTTCTCAGAGATTTAATCCGTGTTGCTCTTGCTCTGTTAGACTTGCACTTGCAGGAAAGGGGCAGCTTGTTTTCTTGAACTGAGATGATTAGCATTCAGCAGAAATCACTTTCTCACAAATGAGAGGCAAATGCAAACACATTTGAAATTAGCAAGGAACATTTTCCTACCACTTTAAAAGTTGTGTTTTACATTTTATGTTAAGGAAGATATTTAAGTGCCTTGAACTTGAAACATATTATGGAGTATGTCTTCACCATAAGTTAAGGTGTACTGGTATCACCCAGAAATAATGCTTTGTGTCTACAATCACACCATGAGTCTGTCTGCACACAGGAATTCTTCTCAGAGATTTAATTCGTGTTGCTCTTGCTCTGTTAGCGTTGCATTCGCAGGAAAGGGGCAGCTTGTTTTCAAGAACTGTGATGGTTAGCATTCAGCAGAAATCACTTTCTCACAAATGAGAGGCAAATGCAAACACATTTGAAAATAGCATGGTAAAATTTCCTTCCACTTTTAAAGTTGTGTTCTACAGTTTATGTTAAGGGAGATATTTAAGTGCCTTGAACTTGAAAGATATTATGGAGTATGTCTTCACCATAAGTTAAAGTGTACTGGTATCACCCAGAAATACTGTTTTCTGTCTAGAATCACACCATGAGTCTGTCTGCACACAGGAATTCTTCTCAGAGATTTAATTTGTGTTGCTCTTGCTCTGTTAGCCTTGCACTCGCAGGAAAGGGGCAGCTTGTTTTCAAGAACTGTGATGGTTAGCATTCAGCAGAAATCACTTTCTCAAAAATGTGAGGCAAATGCTAACACATTTGAAATTAGCATGGTACATTTTCCTACTACTTTAAAAGTTGTGTTTTACATTTAATGTTAAGGAAGATATTTAACTGCCTTGAACATGTCAGATATTATGAAGTATGTCTTCACCATAAGTTAAGGTGTACTGGTATCACCCAGGGATGCTGTTCTGTGCCTAGAATCACACCATGAGTCTGTGTGCACACAGGAATTCTTCTCAGAGATTTAATCCGTGTTGCTCTTGCTCTGTTAGACTTGCACTTGCAGGAAAGGGGCAGCTTGTTTTCTTGAACTGAGATGATTAGCATTCAGCAGAAATCACTTTCTCACAAATGAGAGGCAAATGCAAACACATTTGAAATTAGCAAGGAACATTTTCCTACCACTTTAAAAGTTGTGTTTTACATTTTATGTTAAGGAAGATATTTAAGTGCCTTGAACTTGAAACATATTATGGAGTATGTCTTCACCATAAGTTAAGGTGTACTGGTATCACCCAGAAATACTGTTTTCTGTCTAGAATCACACCATGAGTCTGTCTGCACACAGGAATTCTTCTCAGAGATTTAATTTGTGTTGCTCTTGCTCTGTTAGCGTTGCATTCACAGGAAAGGGGAAGCTTGTTTTCAAGAACTGTGATGGTTAGCATTCAGCAGAAATCACTTTCTCACAAATGAAAGGCAAATGCAAACACATTTGAAAATAGCATGGTAAAATTTCCTTCCACTTTTAAAGTTGTGTTTTACATTTTATGTAAAGGAAGATATTTAACTGCCTTGAACATGTCAGATATTATGGAGTATGTCTTCACCATAAGTTAAGGTGTACTGGTATCACCCAGGGATACTGTTTTGTGCCTAGAATCACACCATGAGTCTGCGTGCACACAGGAATTCTTGCCAGAGATTTAATTTGTGTTGCTCTTGCTCTGTTAGACTTGCACTCGCAGGAAAGGGGCAGCTTGTTTTCAAGAACTGTGATGGTTAGCATTTACCAGAAATCACTTTCTCACAAATGAGAGGCAAATGCTAACACATTTGAAATTAGCATGGTACATTTTCCTTCCACTCCCGCAATGGGTGAGGTAGTTTTTACATGTTCAAAAGTCCAATTAACCTTTACCACACATGTAGTCTTACATACATGTCTGCAGTCTTCATGCAGTTGTGCAAGCGGACATGCAGATCTATGTTGCACCTGACAATACACGGTCTCCAGAAGCACGCTCTTAGCACACAGACAGGTGCTTCTCCTGCACTCTCATGCTTACTATTCAGCACAGTGTGGTATTTCAGATAGCAGTGTGTAATGCTAACACATTCAACGTCACCAAGGCTCATTTCCTTTGCTCTACTCTAATCACTCACCCTGTAACACATGCTGATGGTCTCAAGTAGTTGTTAGGACATGTACTCTTTTCTGCCTCTCTAAAATATAAGGAAAATGTGTCAGGCTGCCATAGTAATTATCACTTACTCTTCCACAGTAGTAAATGTGCTTTGAAATTGCCAAACCAAAATTGTTTTTTGCCTAGAATCACACCATGGGTCTGTGTGCACACAGGAATTGATGTTAGAGATTTAATACGTGTTGCTCTTGTTCTGTCAGACTTGCAGTTGTAGGAAAGGGACAGGTCATATGATAGGATTTGAAAAGCTCAAAAAAAATTGTAATGTATTAAAATTACATAAAGGTATTTTTTTTTTAGTTTCTTTCAGGTATTGCTGAACAACAGTGAAATTAATTAAAGATGCCTATAAAGTCAAGAAAGAGAAAAGAACAGCAACAACATCTATATTTGAAGAAAACTGGACCAAAAAAAATAGTTGAAGAACCTCATGTTGGAAAAAAGAAAAAGTCTTCTGGTAAGCAGACTAAGGATTTTTTTTTAAATATCTTCAAACAAAAGAAAAAATGCAAATAGTGTTTCAAGTACAATACAACAACAGAGTCGACAGAAAATACGAAAAGCCAATGTTGAATCAGAAGTAAGAAAGAGTGACTTAACACGAAAAATAGATTTTAAATATATTCATAGAAAAATGTTTCAGAGAAGAGTGATGTTAAATTTGCTAAAGGATGTGAAAAAATATAAGAAGAAAACCAAATTTTATAAACAAAAGAAATATATTGAAACAATTGTTGCTAAGGCTTTGGAAATAAAATGAAAACTATTCATTTTAATTTTGAACAGGATGCGTAGATTAGAAAAATTAGTCAAAGCAATGAAGTCACAAAGCAAAAGGAAAAGAGTAGTGAAAAAAAATAACTTTTGTAAAGTGTTCTTAGGAGAATGGAAGCATAGTTCAAGTACTGAGCCATTTTTTAATGAAGAGAGTTATCTTCAAAGTAATAGTTTGTTGCATGCAGTTGACACCAATGGTCGAGCTTATGAAGTTAAAGATGGTTGTGTAATGGAAAAGGAGAAAATGGTTCCAAGAAATGAGGAAGAAGTGTTAGCTGATGAGGTTATGGGGAGACGTCCTAAAGCCCCAGTGTACACTTGGAATTGTAGTAGTATTTGCACTGTGCGACAGGAATCTATTGATAAATTACGTGACTTCCTAAGAGAATATAGTAAAAAGAGTGTTAAACAGAAGATTAAGGTGCTTCAAAGACTAGACCCATGCAGAGTGAGAGAGAATACTGGTTTGCAAGGACATTCTCTTGCTTGTCTATCTAGGAAAGTTTGCCAAAGTGTTTTTCACCATTTTAGGAGGCTGGCTGTTCATCATACTGAAATGAGAAAGTTTGTGAGAACATTCTATTTTGCTAAAAGTCCAGCACTAAAGTTAAATGAGTTGAATAGTGCTCTGTTCCGTGGATCTGTATCAGATGTAGTGAAGGTTACTGATGATATTCAGTTGTGTTACTTCGGTCCAGAGCAAGAAAGTGCAGGAAATGCCACAGTTATTGAGGAAAATGTTAAAGAGAATGTAGAACTCACTGTTAGTAAATATGTTGAAGATGAAATGACAAAATTTGCTATCATCTCTAATGAAAGACCAAATATTACTTGTATTTGTTGCCGGAGAAGCCATTATAAAATTCAAACAAGAAATGTTGAACTGTATAAAAAAATTGAAAATGAAGATAATTATAAGTGGAAGGATTTTGCAACATATATATTTCTGGAAAATAGTTTTGATTTGGGTGAAGATCAGCGTATTTGTAAATACTGTTATAACAAGTTAGAAGAAAATAGAATGCCAGCCAGAGCTGTACATAATAATTTAGAATTGGTTGATATTCCTGCAGAACTTTCTGATTTAAATACGTATGAGTCTATACTCATTCAATGTGTCCATCCGTTTCAGACCATAGTGCGTATGGAGCCAAAAACAGGTAAATTACCTCCTTCGGATTTACAAAGAGGTTTAAAAGGAAGAGTTGTCTATTTGTCATTGGATTTGAAAAAAAATATGGAAACAATTGATGCAGATAGATTGGAAACTGAACCATTAGTTATTCTGGTTAATGGAGTACCAACAAAGAATAAGAAAATTTGGCAGGAGCTGGTAGATGTACGAAAAGTACAAAGAGCAAATTTATATTTGAAAAGAAATAATAACTGGTATGAAACAATTTATATGGATGAAGATGAAGAAGTTTTACTACCAGACTCAGGAATACCAGCTGGGCAAATTGAAAAAGTGGATAAATCAAAAGAAGAAGAAATTTATGAACATTTCAGCATACATCCTCTTCATTCTAAAGAAGTTATGGGAAACACTATTGATCTATTTCAGATGAAAAAAGCACAAGGAACTCGTGAGTGTATGGGAGGAGAGCTTGGAAGCTCGTTGTTTTCCCCAGCTGTTTCCTACAGGAAAAGGTGGACGATATGATGAACGTCCAGTACAGATTCCTGCTTCTGAGTATCGGACTACAAGGTTATATGCAGAAGATCCAAGATTTCGACAAAGTATTCCATATTTGTTCCATCTTTTATTTGAAAGTGACTTGTCTGAACTATCTTATGCAGTAAATCACATTTTAAAAACTGGAGTACATCTACATATTGTGTCTGCAAAGGATTTTATGAACAAAGTACAACAGCGAGATGATCATTTGGAATATCAATTGATTAATTTGATGGCTTGTCAGCGTGGGACTAATGAATATTGGTACCGACGCCATGGAGAATTGAAATGTATGTTACGGAATTTAGGAACTCCTACATGGTTCCTTACCCTAAGCTGTGCTGAGTACGCTTGGGATGATTTACTGGATTTTCTTCGAGAGGCAAATTCAAATATTGAAAACATCCAATACAAGACAAGCAGGAGAATTGTGCTCATTGGATCAGGTTAATGTTTGCAGATATTTCATTCATAGATTTGAGGCTATGATGTCCTTCATCTGCAATAAAAAAAATCCACCTCTTGGAGAAGTTGTGGATTTCTTTTGGAGAAAAGAGTACCAGGCAAGAGGTGCTCCTCATATTCATATGCTGTTGTGGATCAGGATGCCCCAAAATTTGGAACAGATTCTGATGATGCAGTTTTATCTTTCATTGAAGAATATGCAACATGTGCTATACCTAAAAGCACAGAAGAAAAAACCTTAAAAGAGCAAGTTTTACATTTCCAAAGACATCAGTGTGGAAAATACTGTCGACGAAAGTACAAGAGTAGAGATAAATTCTACACAAAATGTCGATTTGGATTTCCACGACCTGTTCTTTCAAAAGGAAGAATAAACAGTTTTATGTCAGCTGTGCGACATACTTTTACAAGAAAATCGCCTAAGAATACCTACAACCTAAGAAGAAAAGAAGAGTCAAAATATATAAATGACTACAACCCAGTCATTTTATCCATGTGGAATGCTAACATGGATATGCAGTATGTAGCTGACAATTCTATTGCTGTTGCTCGGTATGTCACATCTTACATCACTAAATCTGAGAAAACAGAATTGAAAGAAATGTGGGAAGAGATTTCTCACGAGAAGACTGTCAGTAAAAAGCTATACAGTTTCAGTTTAAAGATGTTATCGCATCGAGAAATTGGATCCTACGAATGCTCAGATAGTTTATCATCTGCAAGTCTGTACTCCAAATCCAGAAGAATACTTTGGGTAAGTTTAGGCCTTGCAGGAATGAGAAATTGAATATTATTTAGCAGAGTACGAACCTGAAAGTACAGACATTTTAAGAACAAACATGTTGGACACATATTACCCACAAAGAAGTCATCATCTTGAGAACATGTGTCTATATGAAGTGCTGCAGAACTACATTTATAAACGGAATACCACAGAAGACATCAACAATGGAAAATATAAAGTCACTGGTGAGGAAGGATGTTTGGTAAAACAAACAAAAGGAAGTTTGATTAATCACCGGAAGCTGAATTGTGACACTAATGACAAAAAGGAATTTTACTACTTGGCACTTTTACAGCTGTTTAAACCATGGCGTTCGGAGGACGAACTACTTGGAGATTTTCAGAGCTATGAAGATTCCTTTAATGCTTGCAAAGATAGCATAGAATGCAGTACTTTCTCAACTTATGTTCAAATGTTAAATGAAGAAATTGAACAAGAAGCAACAATTGCAGCTGAAGTAGCTAGAAACAGTTCTCAAGACAGTCAAAGTTCTGGGACGTTCAGTCAAGATCCTCTAGGACAACCAATCGTAGAAAATGAAGCTGCAATAGCCATGACTGAAGTCGAAACAGCTATGAATCAAGCTCAGGAAGATTTAATAAACTTACCAAATATGGAACAACAACTGAATGATGAACAACAACAAATTGATGAGGAAGTCAGAAAAAAAATTGATCACGGATTACTACATGAAAATAAAGAGTGCTCATGCACATCGTTTCAACCAATCAGAATGTATGTGAGTGGACAAGCCGGAACTGGAAAAAGTTTCTTGATTAAAGTAATTAGAAGCTACCTACAGCAAAAAACAGATTCAACTTTGTCTTGTGTTGTTACTGCTCCAACTGGGTTAGCAGCATATAACATAAAAGGAATTACCCTCCATCGTTGGCTAATGTTACCAGTAGAGCACGAGAACAAAATACAATACCACAAGCTAACAGGAGAAGCATGTTTTGAAGTTGCAAGAGTATTGAAAAAAATTAAAGTTCTCATCATTGATGAGGCAAGCATGGTATCAAACTTAATGCTTGCCTTTGTGCATTTAAGAATGCAACAAATTCTAAAGACAAACTATGATGTGCTATTTGGAGGAAATTATGTTATAGTTTTTGGGGATCTTCTGCAGCTTACTCCAGTTAAAGGACAACCAGTATTTCAAACCCTTACACATGAAGACACGAAAAAGTCATTAGGAAGTATAGGTAATGTGAATATTTGGACATACTTTGAGTATAAAGAACTCATTACCAATATGCGGCAAGCCAATGATGAGGATTATGCAAGTATTCTCAAAGATATCAGAATTGGACTACTCACAGAACATGGCAGAAAAGCTTTACAGAGTCGATTGCTATGTAATGTGTTTCCAACAGAACAAATAGTTCCAGAGAAAATATACAAGAACATTGCTGGAAAAAATACTGTAATATGCTTAATGCCAACACTACATGAATGCTCTATATTCAATCAAGAACTTTTGAAATTGGAAGATGAAGAGATTCTCAAACTGGAAGCTGTGGATAAAATACAACATGAAGGAATAACTATTATATTGGCAAACAAATTGACAAGTAAATTGGATTCTCTAGAGAAAAACATCTCGAAAACAGCCGGTTTAGAAAAGAATCTTTATGTATGTATGAACTGTCGAGTAATTTTAAGACGTAATTTGGATGTAGAGAAAGGTTTAGTGAACGGAGCTATGGGTAAAGTTGTGGGTTTTGTTAATTACCAGAAAAAAGTTGGAATTGAATTTTTAAAAATAAAATTTGATCAGATTGAAGAGGTTAAAGACATTTGTCGTTGTTCAGTTCGTTTCTTGCTTGTGAAAGACTTATATGTACGTAGGAAGCAGTTTCCGTTTTCTCTAGCATATGCAGTAACTATTCACAAATCTCAAGGATTAACTGTAGATAGTGCATTTGTAAACATTGGATCTACTGTGTTTAAAGAAGGTATGTCATATGTTGCTTTGTCACACGTGAAAAAAATATCTGGTTTATTCATGATAGACTTTGATGACTCAAAAGTAAGTGCTGATGCAAACTGTGTAAAGGAGTATAATAGATTAAGAAGAAGCTATGCTCCTCATTTAGGTCAGTATCCTGTGTTTGAAAAACGTGTTGTTTGTCGGAAAAGGAGATTTGAGAGTATCTGTAATAAGGATGTACAGAAGAGAAAACAAAAAGAGAGTGATGTGACTGCAAGCAAAAAGAAAAAGGACAGTGTTGAAGAGGTTGTTGGTTGTCATTTTGAAAATAGCTCTGGTGTCAACTGCTACGCAAATATAGTGCTCAATGTTGTATTTTATCTTCAAATTTTGCAAGAGCAGATAATACTAAATCATGAAAAAAGATTCTGTTCTCTGCTGAGTCTCCTTTATGAGAAGCTGAGTAATGATAAAACTAAAATAGAAAGTGCTTCTGATGTTAGAAATCTTTTAGATGAATGTTCTGGATGTACACAGTTTACACAAGATGTCCAGCAAGATGCACAGGAATTCTTGATGTATATGCTTATGGTACTGGAAGATGAAGGGGTAGAAATAGAAAATATAGTAGGTGTCTCATATAAATGGAAACATTGTTGTGAAAACTGTATGAACACATGCAGCAGTAATGTTGATTGAGAAAGGTTCATATATTTAACATTACCAGAGAGTAAAACAGTGACTTTCAGTAAATTAGTTAAAGATGCAAATCACAACATGGAATGTTCTCAATGTAAATCAGACATGTTATCAATGTTATTTTTACATAAATATGGACAGTATGTAATTTTAATGATGCAACGTTGTAGAGCAGATGGAACTAAAATGGAAACTTTACTAAAGAAGTTTGTAGGAAATCAATTATCAATATCAGGTAAAACTTTTGTTGCAGTTGCAATTATTTTTCATGATGGACCTTCTATAACTTCTGGTCATTACACAGTTTATCTTAAATGTGTAAAAGGATGGACATTGTGTAATGATTCTCAATTGATTTTCAAGCAACGTTTGCCTTATGATTTACCAAATTGTTACTTAATTTTTCTAAAACCAAAATTTTAGATACAAATTCCAGCATCTGAAGAAACCATTATTTCAATTTTATAGGATTAACATTGGATATTTCACTTACAAAGGATTTTAAAATTACCATTTGGCCTCAAGGAAAGGTAAAGGTAACAATTGTGGGCTTGTTTGACAGATATTATTTTGGTGTACGTGCTTAATCTGCAAGACTTACAGACGTTATTTATTGCAAATAGTTATCGTTCTTAGAAGGTATTTTTAATATATTTGTGACATTTCTATCAAGTTCTGTTTTAGTAAGAAGAGATTCAGGGCTTTTTTTAAACAATCTTTCAGATTGTTTTTTTTTTTGCCCGCTGTTAAATGATGAAAACAATTGATATCACTATTTTCTGTGAAATTCAATACATTCTGAAAACAGCAAAAAAAGGGCAAAAAATTGCTTTGTTAAATATGAAAAAATATGTACTGCTTAAGAAAATGTATTGTTGAATATTAATACTTTTTTTCTTTTTTTCAGATCTTGAAAGAAAATTTAGGAAATGTAATCCATTTTACTTGCAATTAAAAAAAAACATTAAAAAATGTGTTTAAATTTAAAACAAAGGTGGAGAACATGGAAAGGGGGCATGGTAGAGACTTCGTGACCCCCTAGTCTTTGTCAGGGAGTCCCTGAAGGATCACAAAGGGTGAAAAAAACGATTATTTTTTTTTTAAAAAAACATAGGGTGCGCGCACCGTGCGCACACCCTAAACAAAACATCAACAAAAAGATTAAAAAAACAAGTTTTTGTGTTTAGATTTTAGGTGGCTCTAAAAAGAGCCCTTGTGTTAATGTAGGGACAGAGGAAGAGAAAAACAAAAAAATGAAAAAAACTATGGCCTGGTGCATGAGTGCTCCTCTAATTTCCTCTCAATGAGATCAATACTGGTCTCACCCAGAGAAATGAGAGTATGACAGTCCATGCACCGTGTATACAGCCTCCCAAAAGAAGGGCGTATATCCAGAGGTGTAGAAGTAGGAGAAGGCACCACCGCAAAAGAAGTGCTCGGCTGAGCTGCCAATGGTGTGCTCGGCTGAGCTGTTGCGTATGTGCTCGGATGAGCTGCTGTTGGGTTTTCACTAAAAGCTCGAGCAAAAGTCGCAGGATGCACTTTTTCAAAGTGCCTTAACATTGTGTGAATACTAAAAGAGTATTTCTTATTAGCATTTCCACGTGATAAGGTCCGGTGACAAAGAATGCAGGTGACTTTTGGTGCATTCACCTTCTTTTGGCCTTCTGGAAAAGTGAAAAACTGCCATATGAAGGAGTCTTTCTGCTTCCTCTAACTCTGTCTCACAAGAGTATCCTGTTCACTCTCAGAAGATGGCTGCTCCTCTGCCATTGTATCTCAAAAACAGATTAGCTCCTTCTCCTAGTAATAATGAGGGGAGTGGGTGTGGTGTTGGAAGAATCTGGAACTGAAACTACTTTGAACCAATGAAAAGTGTTGTTTCTTGATCACATGACTTGCCATGAGGGGAGTGGGTGTGGTGTTGGAAGAATCTAAAACTGAACGTACTACGCGCGCATGCGCGTACGAATTATGCGCGTACGTTGCGTGCGAACGAAGCACACACGCATGCGCAAACGTACTACGCGCGCATGCGCGAACTCAGCACGCGTAGTATATAAGTAATAAGTGGGTATGTAATTATTGGTATTGGAGTATGTATGGTTTTGAGAATGGAACTCTGAAATTTTGAGTCGGTGTATCAAAGGTTATATTAGGGTGTGAAAAGATGTGGTATTTTATGACATGGATGACGTCATCAGAGATGTCATCAGTGATGTCATTTGAGATGTCATCAGTGATGTCATGAGTGATGTCACTGACCATGTCATGAGTGATGTAATATGTGACGTCATCAGCAGTGGATTGCGGGCACGCGAGTTATAGTTAGCTGAACTAACTATAACGGGGGAATTTCATTGTTTTTTTACGAGTGAAATGTCCAGCTAACTATAACATGTGTGAAACCTATGGTTTTTTCAGTGAATTTGCAAGGTTTTTTAAATGCTAATTCCTAACTATAACGTGTGTGAAACCTATGGTTTTTTCAGTGAATTTGCAAGGTTTTTTAAAAGCTAATTCCTAACTATAACGTGTGTGAAACCTATGGTTTTTTCAGTGAATATAGATATATATACATATATATATATACATATATATTTACATATTCACTGAAAAAACCATAGGTTTCAGGTACGGTATAGTTAGCTGGACATATCACTCTTACAAAACCATAGAAAGTCTGCCGTTATAGTTAGTTCAGCTAACTATAACTCACTTACCCGCAATGCACTGCTCATGACGTCACATATTACATCATTCATGACATGGTCAGGGACATCACTGATGACATCTCAAATGACATCACTGATGACATCCTCAAGTGACTGTGTGTTTCTGTAAAGTTTAAATATCTTTTATATATATTCCAAGGTGTATTGAAGAATGAGTGGGTGTATAAGTGTCTGGATGGAGGATTTAGTAGGTGCGTGACTGACTGTATAAGTGAGTGATTAAATGTGTCTTACTGAATGCATGGGTTAGTGACTAAACTGTGTGAATGTCTGTATCAGTCTGTCTGTTCTTGTGCAAGCTGCTGCATGGGTTGGTCAGTAGCTACATGAGTGTCTATATAGGATATTGATTGGTTGAGTATTTTTGGGGGAGATTGAGTGTGTGTGGGTGGGTGGGAGGTATGTGACTGATGCATAGATGTGTGAGTGGTTGATTCACTGGGTGTATGGGTTCAAGAGTGCATGTGGAAACAGCTGTATGGGTGCGTGAGTGTGTGTATGGATGTGTTGGTGAGTGAATGGATGTCTCAGTGGTACATGTCCAAGTAACTACATATGTAAAAGGCAGTGTATGTGAGAGTTGAAGTATATAAATGACTCTACATGATAGTCAGTGATTGTGAGACTGGCTGTATGGATGAGTGTGTACTTGTATCACTGATAATATAAGAGAGTAAGTATGCGTTAGTATCTGTATGAATAAGTGAGGTGGTGTGTATATAATTGTATAGGTGAGTAAATGAGAGTGTGATTGATTCTTAGCATGACTGACTAGGTGTGTGAGTAACTGCATGGATGAGTGGCGGTGTGTGAGTGTCCTTATAGGTGTATGAGCGCATATGATAGTGTTTTATTGATGAGTGACTGCATGTATGAGTGATTGTATGGATGAATGAGTGGATGTGTGTGTAGACCTAAGAATCAATGAGTACATATGTAGTAACTGGTATTGGTGTGTCAATGATTTAGAAAATGGTAGTCTGTATTTTACAGTGGGTGTATGAAAGGTTATATTAAAGTGTGAGGAGGTGCATCAGATTTTCAAGTGGATGATGTAATCAGTGATGTCATTTGAGATGTCATCAGTGATGTCATCAGCGATGTCCCTGACCATGTCATAAAAGATGTAATATGTGACGCCATGAGCAGTGCATTGCGGGTGCACAAGTTATAGTTAGCTGAACTAACTATAATGGCCAAATTTCTATAATTTTGTAAGAGTGAAATGTCCAGCTAACTATAACCTCCCCGAAACCTATGTTTTTTTCATTGAATTTCTAAGGTTTTTTAAATGCTAGTTTCTAACTATAACGTACCTGAAACCTATGTTTTTTTCAGTGCATTTCAATGTTTTTTTAAATGCTAATTTCTAACTATGACATCCCTATTAAGTTCCCTTGAATCCTGAAGGTCCCTGGTGGCCAAGTAGCCCACCAGGTACATCCAGTAAGCTCCACAGACCTGCCTTTCAGAGAGGTGTTTTGAGGCGACGCCCCTTTTTACACCACACTGCAAACGCAGATTCTGGCGCACTGCTGCTCAGAGGATGAAGTCCAATTGTGTCTTTAGGTCCTCATGACACAAGAGGACCTCATCGCCCCACCAGCAGTGCACCAGAAGATGCGTTTGCAGAGTGGTGTAAAAAGGTTAGTGGCCTCGGAGCACCTCTCTGCAACATAGCCCTGTGGCATTTAAAAGCAGTACCTGGTGGACTAGTTGGCCCCCAGGGACCCTCAGGATTGAAGGGGAATTAATCCCCCAACTTAAAACGCGCCAACTTAAAACACGCCACACACATTGTGATTAAGTCTCCTTGAATCCTGAGGGTCCCTGAGGGCCAACTAGCCCACCAGCTACCTCCATTAAGCGCCACAGAGCTGCGTTGCAAAGTGGTATTAAAAGGGGGCATGGCCTTGGACCACCACTCTGCAACACTGCTCCCTGGTGCTTACTGGAAGTACCTGGTGGGCTACTTGGCCACCAAGGACCCTTAAGATTGAAGGGGACTTAATCCTCAAACTAAAATGCGCCACAGGGTGTGTTTGCACACTTCTCAAATCAGGCCACGCCCCCTCCCTGCACCACTGTGCAAACGACCCCTGGTGCATTGCAAATTGGGGGATTAAATCCCCTTGAGTCCTGAGGGTCCCTAGAGTTCAACTAGCCCACCAGGTACCTCCACTAAGCACCACAGAGCTGTGTTGCAGAGAGGTGTAAAAAGGGGTGTGGCCTCAGACTACCTCTCTGCAAGGCACCCCTGTGGCGCATACTGGAGGTACCTGGTGGGCTAATTGGCCCCCAGGGACTCCCAGTATTGAAGGGGAATTAATTCCCCAACTTAAAACGCGCCACAGGGCGTGTTTGCAGAGTGTTGCTGGGAGGGGCAAGGCCTCCGGCACAGTGCCGGTCTTTTAAAAAAAAGGGCCTGACCCCTTTTAAAGAAAAGAAAAATCTGAATGGGAAAGGGGCCGCGTGGTCCCCCCTCCTGTGGCCAATTCAGGCCCCGGGGACCCCATCCCCCGGGGCTAAGCCACATGTATTTAATTTTTTAATGAGGGGGACTGCGTGGCTCCCCTCCTGTGGCCTCTATTGGCCCCGGGGACCCCATCCACTGGGCTGGCCTTTATTTTATTTTTTGGGGAGGGGGGCCACATGGCCCCCCTCCCGGGCCACTTCTAGCCCCAGGGACCCCATACCCCGGGGCCGGCCCTATCCACACGGCTCCCACCCTGCCATAGCAAACAGCAGTGTCCCGGGGTGGGCACCCCAGGACACTGCAGGAGCCGGCACTGGGGGGTGGCAGTCCCCAGGGACATCAAGGGCTCCTGGAGGGGGGCCGTGCGGCCCCCTCCCTTCGTGAAAATAGCCCCAGGGAGGTGGTGGTCTCCGGGGCTCGGGGTCCATAACGGACCCCCATTTTACATTTTTAGTGCCCTGGGGAGGTGGAGGGCCCTGGGGTGTGAAGGGGGGCTTGAGCCCCCACACAGGTTTAATTTTTTTGTGGCAGTCCCCGGTGCTGCGTGGGGGCTGTGTGCCATCCCGTGAATATTTTTAAAAAGCCCGGGGAGGCGGTCCCCGGGGCTGTGGGGGCCCCCGCGGGCCCCACTAATATTTGTTGGCAATGCCCCCAGGACCAAGACCACTTGGGGGCCTCAATAAAAAAATGTTTTTATATTTTGGTGGGATTTGCGACCCCAGCGCTAAGTTCGCCGATAACTTTTTTAAAAAAATGATTTTTTTAGTCCTGTGGATCCTTTTGGGACCCCCTGAGCAGGCCTAGGGGGTCAGGGTGTTTCTACCCTGCCCAGCCGCGGTCGGTAGTAGGAGTTCCTGCAGGGTGGTGACGTCGGGAGGGGGAGGGGCAGGGTGGGGGGTAGTAAACTATGGATTACGGAGGTTTACAGGTAAGTAAACATATAAATTAATAAAACGAATTTCGTTGCGTGCACTGCATCGCATTTGGGGATAACATAACATAACACGTGTATTTGTAAAGCGCACGTTCACCACTACGGGTATCTTGGCGCTGAATAACAGATGTTTATTGTTACCCAACTCAATGGTACTCATTTTATCGACCTCAGATGGATGAAAGGCTGAGTGGACCCGCCGGGATTTGAACCTGTGACCATGAGGTCCACGCAACAAAATTTGTTACTGCTGCGCACTGTTACTGCTGCCATTTCCTTGTGCCTGGATGTGCTGCATAAATTGGGTTGTGGGCACCCACAGCATGGGACGCACCCGGGCACCTGCCCAGCCAAAGACTGGGCCAAGAGCTGGTCCCCCTCTATTTCATCTTTCATCGGAAACAGCAGTGGCACCACATTATAAGGTGAGACTTAGCGTGGGCGGGATGGGGTTTTCGGGGTAAAATTGTGGGGTTTTTTGTATGACATGGATTATTGAAATGCAATTGATAATAATAAAAAAGTGTAAACAAAATAAATAAGTACGGTGAGAACTCGTCTCTGCCAATCAAGCAGCAATGGAGAAGCGCTCAGGCCCTCCACCCACACGCCCCTCTGTTACTCTGGATAATATGCTGGAAAGGGTGGCTAACAATGTATCAAGCAAAATTGAGCTAATAGAGTCAGGCAAGGCTGGGTTCTCGCCCCATTCTTATTTTCACTCTATACAAATGGGGTGGAAGCCGCCCTGAAAAGGTGTACGCCTGATGTTCCATTTTTCTCTCAGGTGCATTTCCAATCCTAGCCTATGCAGATGACGCCGTCCTGCTAGCAAGGACAGGCATAGCACTCCAACGCCTAATTGACACCTACCCGAGTTACATGTCATCCATGGATCTTAAAGTTAACAAGTCAAAAACCGTCATCTTAGTTTCAGGACTAACTCCCCCTAAAAATATATCATTGTTCCATGTTGGGACTCACAAACTAGCCGTTGTGGAGACCATTTCATATTTAGGAGTTGGTTTTGATACCAAACAAACCTGGTCACACATGGTGGGTAGAAGGACACACACAATGGAGCGCACTCTGGTGGCAGTTTCCAGTTTTACTAAGAAACTGGGCTTAAAGCCTCTATCAACAATTAAAAACATTTATATTGCCAAAACAATCTCGACAACAACATATGGGGCAGGGGTCTGGGGCATAGTACCAACCGACTCCCTGCAGAAAATAGAGAATGGGTCCTTTAAGAGGATCGCTTTGCTCCCTCCCTCAATCTCAAACTATGTCACTCACCTAGAGTTACACTCTAGGTGAGTGACAAAGTATGTGTCTGACAAAGTGAGAGTAGCCCCGATCATGCTCTGGCACTCAATATGGAGCAGGGATACAGTGGACCTTAATCACATTGTCACACAAAACTGTCTTTTAATGGATAAGGCACATAAAATCCCCTGACTAGAGTGCATTAAACAGACCCTCTACTCGCTAGGAGTCTGCATCATAGGTTCATCCTTTTAAGGTTCCGCCTAAACTTAATTCCTCTGATGTTGGGCTTACCTTTGAAAAAGTATGTTTCTAGCGACCTGACTACTTGCTTGCGCGATAATCTATCCACCCAGTCTGACCTTCACCTCCTTTTCTTTTGTCGTTTTTATAAGGAACAGAGAGCTAAATATATTATACCTCTTTTAAGGCTGTTTAATTTTAAGCAATGTTGTGTCACCCTGTTCTTATGAAGACGCTCCAGGACCCTTTTGTATATTTCTGTGTAGCTTCATTCCTTTGGGCTTGTAAGCGAAGGAGACATTCACTAGATTTTAAAGTCCTGCTAACCTTTAGGTCTATATTTATTTAATCTCCTGGAAACATTATGAAAACTACCCGAATCAGTCCCAATGCGACACATGACTTGTATAATACATCAAATATTTTTTAATGGTTTTATAATTCCCTAAGGGCATCATTTTCATTTAATTCAATTGTTTTTAATTATTTGTCTGGAGGGTTGCGACTTGAACTTTTGTTATTTTAACTGGTAATTCTTACTCATTTTTATTGTACGAAGAAGAATGATATTGTATTATTATAATATGTATACTTTGATGATCTATGCTCTCCAAATTAGATCGAATAAAGTTTATTTAAACAAGCTAACTGAACGTAGATTGTCGTTGGGATGTGAGGTGATGCAGATGGAACCTGGTGGGCTTCCAACAGCCCCTGCACTAACCCCATCTCCTGTGAGCCGTGACATTTTGCAAACAATGAATGGTGCTAACCCTGAGTTCGCCTTCAGTGGGACTGCTAACCATGGACATAACGTTGAGCATGACTTACCTGTGACACAATTGGCCACAAACGTCTTCTCCGTAGCTGTAACTGTGGCACCAAAACAGAAAAGGACAACAGGAAAGTCTGTCTGCGGCATAAGGAAACAACCCCCATGCACTGGTGCATCCCAGAGTGATTTAACTACCTGGATGCAGTTGTCATCCAGCACCTGCCCTCCAGTTAAGTACCTCAATAGCATGGCCGGTTATTGCTCATATACCCAGACCGAAACTACTTCTGATCTATCGGACATTGGGCAATCTTTTATAAATGCATTATATTCCCGGATTGGAGATTTGATAGACATGAAACTTAATCCCTTGATGAATTGCCTGGATCACCTGGAGACTTTGATGGACAGAATCTGCCACCGGGAAAAGATAGCCAACACTAACAGTGATACCTCTGTGGGAATGACTTATCATTTGTCTAATGTTCCAATTGTAGATTAGCTTATCCCATAGTGTCAAGTGCCTACCAGATAGTCCTCTAATCGCACCCCCTGTAAGACATGTACATAACTAATCGATAGGTAGTCTTCTATTGTTAGGGATACAACAACATCACAGTTTCCCTTGCCCAATGACTGTTCACAAACCTCAGCTGGGGTTGATCAATTCACTTCATCCGCTTTTACATCAAAATGTAACTTTATACCTAATTTTCGCTCTGCGAGTCATGGTATATCTAGTGGCGCAACACTCCATCCCCCGAGTGGGCCACACCATAGACCTAACATGGATGTGTTGGGGTTGCCACCGACAGCTTGTCCCTATGTTTTGGTGTTGGCAGGGGTTCCCACTCTTAAGGAAGAGCAGAGTGAAACTTGGGGCCAATTACATAATAAATGTGTGGATTGGCTGTCTAAAAACAAGCAGTTTAAAGTTTTAAACATGAAGGAGTAACTTATGGTACGGTGGTGGATGGGTTGGCGGCTCAGCTAAAAACATAGAATGGGATTGTGTTATAATCAACTTTCATAAACCTTCAATGGTAAGGGCGCTACTAAAACATCAGTAGATCCTCACCTCTAGATAGTCTAAAATCTGGTCCATACCACTGGGATACTTTTACAAACCGCCCCCTAGAAGTCTAAAGCAGGGACATCCCCTTTAGCTGTACGGAACAATTTTGAAGAGCTAACCAATCTTGATGCCCAAGACTGACTAACACCACTTCCTCAAACTGGTGGGGTTGATCTTCAACCCACAAGATCATTACACGTACCTAAATCACACGCTCCAATCCCTATTATGGGCCCTTTGGTTTGTTATAACCAGGATTTTAATATACTCAGCTGGAACTTAGCAGGCTTATGATCAAAGATAGTTTTAGCTGACTGGTTGGAGCTAGTCAGGCAATATGATATTTCAATGTTTCAAGAGTTCTGGGCAACCATAGATATACACCTTGAAGGGTTTGAGTGTTATAACACTCTTGCTACATTCCCTAAATCTAGACATCCATCCGGTTGTCTTGCCATATGGGTGAACGTTGCGGCAGGGGGCAGTGTTAAGGCCTTACAAACCCACAGTGATAAATGTCAAGTTTTAAAATATAAAAGAGGGACATCTTTGTATTGGATCCATTTTTACAATAACGGTTTTTATAGTCTACCTAATGCAAATTTTATCAATCTTTTTGACTATATTACTTCCCAAAAATGTGAAAGGTTTTGACATCACAGCAGGTATTTGTTTGGGAGGCCATTTTTATGCTAAGCTTTCTCACCAAGTCTATTCTGTTTCCAGGACTTGTAGCAGAGTACAATCTTGTAATAGGTGTGAAGAGTTGATGGAACATTTGTGATCTCATAATTTAAGTAACATCATGGATGTCGCTACTTCTAATAACAATAACAACCCGTCTGAAATTAAATTTAGAGGCAGGGGTTGTGCTACCACAATTGATTATATTTTTATTTACCCTAGTTTAGAGGACTTTCTAATGCACACCAAAGTTGTTCCTACACTCCATGGCGATCATAATCTGATTGTAGCAGTATTTAGACTGTCTCCTAGGCCTGAGTATAAAATAGAATGTAGAGCAAGGAACCCGGTACCCTCAACAGATAAATTACGACTGGTTTGGCAAGGAGTTGATTCTAAAGAATTATTTCATAAGGTAGTCAGGAAAAACCTTAAACTCTTTGAGGTGTGTTTGACAGTGCTGGAACCCATTTCTGAGGTAATCACCGCATTTACCAATCTTTGATCAGCTATTAGATCTGAATTAATGAAACTTGCCGGTACCATACCCCATGGTCCCAGATGGTTCAATAATGAGTGTTCAGTAGTAAACCGTCAGTTACACAAGGTTCTATCCGTAAAACCTAGGTGTCACCTATCTTTACTGCCGGCAAGGAAGAAATATAAGCTGGTTACCACTTTGAGGAAGGAAGAGATACTGATTGACTGGTGGGATGCACTTGCTAGTGTTGCGAGCTCAAAGAATGGTAAACCCTTTTGGGCCACTAATAAAGATATGCAAGCGATGGGACAGACACTAACACAAATAAATTGTGATATAACTAGTGAAGCACGGGAAGCCTACTTTTCTGCAATATATACATCTCCCACACATGATAAGGACCTGCCAGAGTTACCCACCCCTAAAGGAGTTTTGATATCCTTGCCTGAAGTGGAGGAAGCCATACATCAGAACCTGAGTAATAAAGCCCCAGGACCGATGGTTTGCCCATAGAACATATCAAACATAAACCAGGCATCTGGGCCCGGTACCTGCTTAATGTTTTTAATAATTTAGTTTGTTCCCCTTTACCAAGCACATGGACAGCTAGCATTATTGTCCCAATTTTTAAAAAGGTCGACCGCTCCCAGCCAGGCTGCAATAGGCCCATTTCTTTGATAGCACTATACTGAAAATCCTTGGCAGGGTTCTATATAATAAGATCGAAATCTGGGTTGAGGAGAATTCAATTTTGGATCCCTCCCAATTTGGTTTTAGGAACCATGTGGGTACAAATGAATAATGCCTCAACCTCAACTTAATAATTGGGAAATACACAATTTCCCAGTGGTCCTCAATATACTTGACTTTTATGGACTTGACCTCTGCCTTCGACTTTGTTCATCGATCCTGACTTTGGTCAATCCTCCCAGAAAGTGTAATGAATGAGGCACTAGTACACTTTCTAGTGTATATACATAGAGATTTAAAAGACAGGATCAGAATTAACATGTATGGGGAGGTTTGTAATGATATGTGCATTTTTAGAGGGGTTAGGCAGGGTTGTGTTTTGGCCCCATTACTTTTTATTCTATATATTTATAATTTACATATATCTTTAACAATGCTGACTAAAGAAGTCCCAAGAGTTGAGGGCCATATACTCCCAGTACTGCTATACGCTGACGATGTGGTCCTAATGGGCCGTACACCCAATGCTCTGCATTCTTTAATTAGGGGTTTTATGTATTTTATGGCCTCTTTAGATTTATGTAGTAATTAAAAAAAATCTTTTTAAAAGTCTGTGGTCTGAGGAAGCACTTGTTAAATGTTATTTCTGTGGGCAACAAGAGTTTATAATCCATAAGCACTTTTCCCTATTTGGGGCTGGTGTTTGCTGCTAATGGCCTATGGACTAATCATACTGTATACTGTAGTAACAAGTTTTCGAAATCAATTAATTCAGTTCATAGTCTTCCCCAACCCAGGAGGACGTGGGCTATTTTATCTCTTTAAAAAAATATATATTCAGTGCACACTTATAGCAACTTATGATGCCGCGGTATCCAAATGCAGGAAATATTCAGAACGACGAGAACAGGTTTTGTCGAATGCTTCTGGGAGCACCTATCTTTACGTCCCATTACGTTTGCCATAGTGAACTAAACTTACATTACATCGAAGATTACATTAGGTCCCGTCCCTCTTTATTTTGGCTAGCAAAGTGCTAAAAACGCTGCGGCATCCCTCACTAGAGAAATTATAATGATTGCCTCAATTGGCATGGATATCCCACAGCTAGCTGAGGTGAAATGTAGCTTATGTGGGGTTAATTACGAACATATTTTCGATAGCCCACATGAGCTAGCGGCCCTATACATGCATCATTGAAAGGACAGACTCGATAGGGAGTCCAGCAACTCTACTGTAGCCACCTTTATGACCATTGAGAATTACCAACACCTAGCCAGAAACCTATGGGCTGCTGGGAGCAGGGCCTCCTTTTCCGACTAAGGGCAGGCATTGTGAAGTATCTATTATGTTTTCCTCTTAGCTTCCAATTTAACATTGATCTGGCGCCCTGTCCATGTGATGGACATTCAGGCCAAACTTCATTACACTTTTGTTTTTTCTGTAAGTTTTACATACAATACAATAAACTGTTTTTACTTCCCCTTTTTAAAAGGCACTCATACGTCAATAACAGAGATGCATGTAGGACTCTGGAAGATGACTAATTAGTATTTTGCGTCCGTGCTTTCCTGACAACTTTTGTAATATGATGAACACTGTATAAATAGTATTTTTATTGCTCTGCACTGTATCGATTTTATATAGCACCTTTTATAATTATTATGAATTTGTGTGCTTTTATGTATCATTGTGTAAGTTTGTCTTTTTCTGGATATGTTTCATCCGAACAAAGTAATTAAACTGAACTGAACTGTTTGCTAATAACTTTGTCACTGTTTGTCAAATCTTCACAAAACATTTAAAACAAATTCTCATCCAACTCAACTCACTGCAAAATGCAAAATAAAGAGATGGTCTGGCAAGTATGGGATAGGCAGATGCAAACTCTCTAGCCTGTGACTAATCCAAAAGCAGTAGGCTAAGTATTACGAAATTTGATGTGACTTTGAAGATACCATTTCCTTTTATATAAGTATCTAGAATGTAGACCTTAGCTATGGAGCCCGTAGCCATACACAGATTACTATCTTCATATTGTCAACAATCACACAGTTTGCTAGATTATGAAACATTTAATGGGGTTCCATGTTATCTCATGGAACATATACTGTTTTATAGAATAATTCAAACTGTAATAATGATACAGAAGAGGCACGTGGGGGACTTAAATATTATTTCAACATAGAAACATATCAAGTACAAGTTTACCGCAATGGGATGAACAGTTGTATGTGAAGTAACATAACACTGTCATAACTTGTAAGTTTCATTTAAACTATAAGATAAGACTGATGTGCATACCACATTCTGTACTGCTGGTTCTTCACTATTTTCACAAGTGAGAAGAGGGGAATCCCATTTGCCTTTGCCAGTTATTTCAGCTGTAGGACCTGTGGTCAATTCTTCTTCAAGTGGCTGAAGGATATGAAGAAAAAAAAACTTGATAAATGCTCAAACACTGAAGCTTTTTGTAATAGTCTTTTAATACTATCATATTTTAAATGCATTTTTAAGAGCATTAAGTTGGCATGTAAGTGGCTGTCCAAAGAACCTTATAGCACAGTATGATGATATATTATATATATAGGAAAAAGTGCATCCTACTGTACATTCTGAGTCAGTTCCAGACTTTATAAAGGAATGAGGTTTAAGGTCTATTTCCTTTTTCTTCATGGAACTCAAACTCCTAATATCATTTTAACGCAGGACAGAGGGTATTTTATTCTTCGTAATGCATAGTCGCACCATCATTCTTCCAACAAACCTCTTCAAGGTTTGGGGTCTTGGGCATTCATAAGAAAGAAATAGTTTAGTAATATATGAGAAAATAAAAGTGGAATCTGTAGTGAAAAATCAAACACACCAAAACAGTTAGTTATGTGTTGAAAACCTGTACTAGAATCATTTCAATGTACATCAGACTTAAAATGAGATGTAGCACAGAACATCACTCAGAATAAGCAGTAACTTGCAGATAGATTACTTCTTTTCTGTAACACACAATTTGCCAAGTATAAACCTAAACCTCTCCTTTCTACTGATGGCTCTTCATTTTAGAACAAACAGGCCAGGAGAATAAAGTGCCATTTTCGGTTTTCATTGTTTAAATTGCAGCTAAGTGTTGCTCTATGAACTGCCTTTTACCTTGGCTTCTGGCTTTGGCAGGAGGCATTGTGGCTTAGTAACTTATTTTGGTAGAGCACCCATGGTATTTTTTTATTGACAGGGGTCCACTCTACTGTAATAAAGAAATTAAAGGCAGCTTTTACAAAAGGATTGCTGACACCCTTGTTCAATAAATAAAAATAGAAAGGTAACAACTGTTCTGAGCTGGCATGCCAAACGTAATTAGAATTGAAATATTACAGTACCCTCTACACCCAATGGCTGGCGAGGATAGACTTGGTTGTCTGTAAGCCCCCACAATCTGGTACAAAAACAATCTTCTCTGCAAAGTGGTGAAGGAATTGTGAAGGCCCAAGTACACTAGTAAGTTTACTATGACAAAGTCCAAAACTAAACTGGTATTGGGAGGAAGTCCTAGAGGATGTACATTTGATGTTCAACAAGGAACTTACCAAAGTTCAAGAATACGTAATCCTAGACTTATCAAATACCAACCAAACACACCACAATCCCGCAATCCCCTATGGAGAAAACAATATCAGTTGCCCGATTGTAAATGCATGTTTCAGAGAGCTGTTCTGCCCAGAATGACTAAGTGTTCTCAAAATCACTAAACTACAGAAGGCTAGAACATCCACCTAAATGAAATATGTGTCACAATTGAACCATGAAATATGGGGCTACATACAAGTAGGGATCCTACAGTTGTCCTTTAGTCCAAAGAGGTCAATTGAAGCCATGTTTTCAACAAGGTTGTTAGCAGCAAGGCGAAAGGGAATGAGGACATTCCTATCCAATGCTAACATTTTGTTGTTTGCTATATCACTCTACTGGATAGCAGTTGATATTGGAGTATGCATTTACCAAACATACCAATAAAACAGAATTCAATCATAAAAACTATTCTTCCCCTTAGAATTTCTCCCATTAAGTAATTCATCTAGTGGACAGAACTGTGACCTATTAAATGAGAAGATAACTAGCAGTGCCATGCTAAGATGGCCAGTTTGCCCAAAAGTCAGATCTAGAAATACACAAATAAAATGTATGCATACCACACAACTCAATGCGAAGAGGCTGTTTCACAGGTGGGATGTGGGAGCAAACCCTTCAGTGACTTTAATAGCTTTAGATATGTAATTTGATCAGCGAAATGATGATCAGACAACTGTCAAACCTTTGCTGGTCTCAGAATCTTCAGATGTTTTACCAGCTCAGGAAAATTATTCACAAACTTTTCTTTCTCTTAAATGTGATAGAATTGCTCTCAGAAAATAGTTTTGATCTAAATGTTTCAGATGATACGCCTTTACATTATATAAAGTCAGTGCAGACAGGACTAAATAATCACATGCTGTGACATGAAACCTTTTCCATTGTTAACAGCATAACCTCCTTTCTTATTTTTTATTCAGAGAAAATGGCAGCCCAGGAAGATCTGATGAAAATTAAATTTTCATTAATTTTCTAAACTTTTTGCTATCCCTATACCCACTACCCATCCCTTACTCCTAGAATCTCTTTATTACCATTATAAACTACCGATCTATCACCCTAAAAATCTTTTTTACTCTTATGCACCACACACCTTTTAACCTAAAAAATACTTTTATAAACTTAAAAAAACACATACACATATATTTAAATACTATATATATATATCGATATATATATAAATATATAAATATATATATACACATAGATAGATAGATAGATAGATAGATAGATAGATAGATAGATAGATAGATAGATAGATAGATAGATAGATAGATAGATAGATAGATAGATAGATAGATAGATAGATAGATAGATAGATAGATAGATAGATAGATAGATAGATAGATAGATAGATAGATAGATAGATAGATAGATAGATAGATAGATAGATAGATAGATAGATAGAGAGACAGCACCCCCAGTATAGAGCATTCTCAACACCAGCAACACTCTAAATTTGCTCACCTCAAATGTCTGCCTTTCTATCAAAGTCTTTAAGAGTAGGATTAGCACAGTGCCATCCATGCCGAGATAGAAAGGGACAAAGTCTTTTACCATTTCCAAAGCAAAGTCTTTAACCATAAGATTAGTGCAATGCTATCCATGCCAAGATGTAAAATGGCCAAAGCCTTTTACCACTCCAGGCACAGTAGTACAGCTTTGGATTGGTAAAATACCATCCATGCCAACCTGAAATGAATAAAAGCAACCCCTGACATGTGATTTTCGCTCTCATTAGAGCTCTTCAGAGAGGTATAGCTTTGTCCACACACAAGGGAGCACCCAGTATAAGTCAAAAAATACTCTTTCAGGCATATATGTATATGCAGTCGCCACTAGGTAGTTATAGTTATGACCTAGTTTCCATAGGAAAACGCGTCAGAGATGCTGTGAATGATGTCATCACTAATGTCATCAGTAATGTCGTGAATATTGGTCTTGTAAAGGGCGTAAAGGTGCTACGGATAGGTCCAGAGGTGAAATTAGCAGAGAAGGGGCCCAGCGATTAAAGGGTGGAAAGCCATGTATTTAATTCCTTACGTAAAAAAAGTAAGATGTTATCAGTGAAGTCATCAGTGAAGTCACTCACCATGTCCTGGGTAATGTAATATGTGAGTTTATAAGCAGTGCATTACGGTAGCACGAGTTATAGTTAGCTGAGCTAACTATAACAGCTGAATTTCTCTGGTTTTTATATAAGTGAATTGTCAGCTGAAATATAACACCCCTTTGTTTTTTTCCTGTGAAAATATATATATATATTTAAATATACATATATATATATTACCTACTGGCGGTCGCCAGTAGGTAGTTATAGTTAGGACCACGTTTCCATAGGAAAACCTCAACATTCTATTTTGAATAACTTTGGCGCCGGTCGACGAATCCTCGCGAATTTCTCAAAATAGGTGGGGCGCTACGCTCCGCTCCTACCCTGAAAGTCTCGGGGGGATTCGTCAAGCGGGAGCTGAGATAAAAGGGGGGTCCCAAAACGCGTTTTTCCCATGCATTTTTCCATAGGACCTTTAGAACGAGCTACAGCCCGAACGGCTGAACAGAATTACTAGAAATTTGGCAGAGAGGTAGTCCCTAGGTCAAGGAAGTGCCTTTTGTAGGTTTGGTGTAAATCTGTTCAGTAGATTCTGAGAAAATAGCCTTTAAATCAATATATATATCTGAGCCCGCTTACGGTACGCTTACCGTACGCTTACCGTACGCTTACCGTAAGCTTACGGTGGCGTGCGCGAGCGCGATTCTGATTGGCTCTTAGATCTTAGTAAACATTCGAATCGGCCGAAACCAGGAAGCGGCGTCCGCCATTTTGTCTCTCGCACTGAGTGTTGTTTATCAAACATGATGGCCAAAAACATGTTACGGGGCTGTTTTGACAACTCCCTCCCACATAGTCATGTTGAGGGAGTCCCCAAACATCCCCCAAGAGCAAAAACGGTTTTATTTTTTTTTCGGCAATTTCGCGGGGTACGCTTACCGTACGCTTACCGTACGCTTACCGTAAGCTTACCGTACGCTTACGGTAAAAAAATAAAAATAAAAAAAACACTATCCACACTTACCCCACCCCCTGTGCTTTTGGTGGCCGCAGGCCACCAAATGTGCAGGGCTTATTAATAGAGAAAAAAAACGTAATTTTGGCCACATGAAATTATAAAATCGAAATAAAAAAAACACTATCCACATTGACCTCACCCCCTGTGCTTTTGGTGGCCGAAGGCCACCAAATGTACAGGGCTTATTAAAGTTGATAAAAACCGTGCACGGAACGAACTGCGTTAAGTGGGCGCGCACGCCACAAATGGCGTAAAGTAACTTAGCATTTAAAAAACCGTACAAATTCACTGAAAAAACCATAGGTTTCACACACGTTATAGTTAGGAAATAGCATTTAAAAAACCTTGCTAATTCACTGAAAAAACCATAGGTTTCACACATGTTATAGTTAGCTGGACATTTTACTGATAAAAAACCAATGAAATTCCCCCGTTATAGTTACTGTAGGCAACTATAACTCACGCGACCGTAATCCTCTGCTGATGACATATGTGTCTTTATGAAAAAAAAATATTTGTAATATATGTATAGCTAAAATTTAATGGAAGAAGATATGGGCAAATAAGTGTCTAAATACAGTATTAGCATCAGCAGAGGATTACGGTCGCGTGAGTTATAGTTGCCTACAGTAACTATAACGGGGGAATTTCATTGGTTTTTTATCAGTAAAATGTCCAGCTAACTATAACATGTGTGAAACCTATGGTTTTTTCAGTGAATATATATATATATATTCACTGAAAAAACCATGGGTTTCACACACGTTATAGTTAGGAATTAGCATTTAAAAAACCTTAGAAATTCAATGAAAAAACCAAAGGTTTCACACATGTTATAGTTAGCTGGACATTTCACTCGTAAAAAACCAATGAAATTCCCCCGTTATAGTTAGTTCAGCTAACTATAACTCGCGCGCCCGCAATGCACTACTGGTGACGTCACATATTACATCACTCATGACATGGTCAGTGACATCACTCATGACATCACTGATGACATCTCAAATGACATCACTGATGACATCATCCAGTGAATGTGTGTTTTTCTGAAAATTAAATATGTTTCATATATGTATATCTCAAGGTCGATGGAAGAATAAATGAGTATATAAGTGTCTAAATTGATGATTTGTTTCTGAAAAATTGATTGTATAACTGACTGATTAAGTGTATCTTAGTGAATACATGGCTTAGTGAGTAATGTTTAAATGTGTAAATACCTGTATCAGTCTCTCACTTTGTGTATAAGTGGCTGCATGGGTTGGTGAGTAGCTACATGGGTGTCTATATAGGTTATTAGTTGGTTTTTTGAGTATCAGTCTGAGTATCTTCATGGTGCAGTGGGGGGTATTACGTAGTGCATAGGTGCATGAATGAGTGACTCACTGTTTGTATGTGTTGAAGTCAGCATGTGTGCAGGACTGTATGGGTGGATGAGTGTGTGCATGGGTGTGTTAGTGAGTGAATGACTGTCTCAATAGTGTCTTCATAAGTAACTACATATGTTTTAAACTAGTATATGTGACTATTGTTGTTTATAAGTGAGTATATGTGAGAGTGAGAGATTGCAAGAGTTCCTGTATGAATAAGTATGTGTTTCTATAAGTGATTGTTAAAAAGACTAAGTATGTGTACGTTTCTGTTAAAGTAAGTGTGCTGGTGTGTGTATAACTGTATATGCAAGTAAATGGATGTTTGTTTCTTTATTAGCATGAGTGACTATGTGTGTGAGTAACTCTATGGATGAGTGGGATTGTGTTACAGGATGTTTAGGTGTATGAGTACATATGATGTGTGAGTACATGTATGAGTGACTGTATAGGATTGTTGGTGGATGAGTGGATGTGTATGTGGATCTTAGAATTACTGAATAGGTTGTTGTAACTGTTATTGGTATGTCCATTGTTTTGAAAATTTTAGTGTCTATTTTTGAATGTTTGTATCAAAGGTTATATTAGGGTGAGAGGAGGTCTACCACTCTGTCACAAGGATAATGTCATCAGTACGGTACGCGTAATTATTATTTTTTTTTTTTAAAACACTAAAAATCAATTATCACATTACAAGGTCCTTGAGAGACTACAATTAAAAACTGAAAATGTGATTGTAGAGAAGTAGAAAAAAAGGAACCATGATACTATTGACTTACCATACCCGCTCAAAAAAATATTTATTCATTTGCTTTTTTTTTAAATTGCTTTAAAAATGGTTCTAGGTTTTGAAAATTTTCTATATCAATCTGAAAAAAAAGAAAAAAGTATTAATATTTTTTAAAACATTTTATAATACAGTACACATATTTACATATTTATCAAAAAATATTTTTGCCTTATTTTTGCTGTTTTCAGTATATATTGCATTTCACTATAAATTGTGAAAGCAATTGCATTCATCATTTAACAGCGGGCAAAAAAAAAATAACAATCTCAAAGATTGTGTTAAAAAAGCCCAGAATCTCTTTTTACTTAAACTTAACAATATAGAAATGCATAATATTCTAAAAAATATCATCTAATATCAATACTTATTTCTTTAAAATACCGTCTGATATTTTTGTTTCAGAAGTATAATCACAATATTATATCTCAAATAACTCCACAATACATCTGGTTCCATTTTCTTTAGGCCAAATAGTAATTTTAAAATTCTTCTTTGATTAAATTTCCAATGGTAATCCAATAAAATTCTAAAGTTTAATTTGTACAGATCTCACCGATTCTCTGTAACATATTGGTTCCCGAAAGATTTATTAATAATTTATTAAGTCCACAATATAATTGGTTACCTTTCCGCATGGCCAAATAGTAATTTAAAAAACTTTTTTGAAAAAATTTCCAATGGCACTCCAATAACATTCCAAAATTTAAATTGTGCAGATGTTACCGATTTTCTCTAAATTTTTGGTTTTCGAAAGTTTCATTAAAAATTAAAAAAGTCCACATTACAATTGGTTATCTTTCCATTAGGCCAAATGATAATTTAAAAAATCTTTTTTTTTGAAAATTCCAATGGTAATCCAATAAAATGGTAAAATTGTTTTGTCCAGATCTTGCCAAGTCTCTCTAAAATTTAGGTTTCAGGAAGATTAGATAGGAATTTGCTAAATCAAAAGGCAAACGTTGCTTAAAAACCAATTGGGAATCATTACACAGTGTCCAGCCTTTTTCACATTTAAGATAAACTGTGTAATGTCCAGAAGTAACAGTAGGTCCTTCATGGAAAATTATTGCAACAGTTACAAAAGTTTTTCCTGAAATTGATAATTGCTGTCCTGTAAACTTCTTTATTAAAGTATCCAATTTTGAACCATCAGCTCTACATCGTTGCATCATTAAAATTACATACTGTCCGTATTCCTTTAAAATTAACGTTGAAAACATGTCAGATTGACACTCACCGCATTGCATGCTATGATTAGCATCTTTAACTAATTTAGCAAAAGTGACTGTTTTACTCTCTGGCAATGTCAAATAAATAAACCTTTCATTATCAACATTAGAGCCACATATATTATAACAGTTTTCACAACTATGTTCCCATTTATAAGAGAGACCAAATAAATTATCAATTGCAACTTCTTCTTCTTCCAGTACCTGAAGAAAATACATCAAAAATTCTTGTGCGTCTTGCTGTTCATTTTGAGAAAACTGTGTTCGTCCTGAACATACATCTAAAAGTTTTCTAATTTCAGTAGCACTTTCTATTTTAGTTTTATCAATACTCAGCTTTTCAAAAAGGAGACTCAGCTCAGAACAGAATCTTTTTCCCTGATTTACTATTATCTGCTCTTGCAAACTTTCCAGATAAAATGCAACATTCAGCACTACATTAGCGTAGCAGTTGACACCAGAGCTATTTTCAAAATGACATCCTACAACCTGTTCTTCTTTTTCCTTACTCTTTTTGCTTGCAATTACATCACTCCTCTTTTTTTTCCTCCTCTCTACATCTTCATTACAGATATTCTCATTTCTCCTTTTACGAGAAACTACATGTTTCTCCAACACAGGATACTGACCTAAATGAGGAGCATAGCTTCTTCTTAATCTATTATACTCCTTTACACAATTTGTATCAGCACTAACTTTTGAGTCATCAAAGTCTATCATGAATAAACCTGATAATGTTTTCACTCGTGACAAAGCAACATATGCCATACCTTCTTTGAACACAGTTGAACCAATGTTCACAAATGCACAATCTACAGTCAATCCTTGAGACTTGTGAATAGTTACAGCATATGCTAGCGAAAACGGAAACTGCTTCCTACGTACATATAAGTCTTTCACAAGCATGAAACGAACTGTACAACGACAAATGTCTTTAACTTCTTCTATCTGATCAAATTTTATTTTTAAACATTCAATTCCATCTTTTTTCTGATAATTAATAAAACCCACAACTCTTCCCATAGCTCCATTAACTAAACCTTTTTCAACATCCAAATTTCTCCTTAAAAATACTCTACAGTTCATGCAAACATATAGATTTTTTTCTAATCCAGCTGTTTTGGAAATGTTCTTCTCTAGTGGATCCAATTTATTTTTCAGTGTGCCTGTTAATGTGATAGTAATTCTTCCATCCTCAATTTTGTCCACTGCTTCCAATTTCCTGATCTCTTCCTTTTCCAATTTCAAAAGCTCCTCATTGAATATTGAGCATTCACGTAGAGTTGGCATTAAGCAGATGACACTTTTGTTTTCTGCAATGTTCTTGTATATCTTCTCTGCAACTATTTCTTCCTTTGGAAATAAATTATGTAGCAGCCGACTCTGTAATGCTTTTTTGCCAACTTCAGTGAGTAGTCCAATTCTGATATCTTTCAGAATACTTCCATATTCTTCATCGCTTGCTTGCCTCATATTAGTAGTAAGTTCCTTGTACTCAAAGAAGGACCAAATATTTGTATTTCCGATGCTTCCCAATGACTTCTTCGTGTCTTCATGTGTGACAGTATTAAACACTGGTTGTCCTTTAACTGGAGTAAGTTGCAAAAGATCTCCAAAAACTATGACGTGTTTTCCACCAAATAACATGTCATAGTCTGTCTTCAGAATTTGCTGCATTCTTAAATGCACAAAGGCAAGCATTAAGTTTGAAACCATGCTCACCTCATCAATAATGAGAACTTGCATCTTCTTCAATACTCTTGAAACTTCCAAGGATGCTTCTCCAGTTAGCTTGTTGTATTGTATTTTGTTCTCATGCTCCACTGGTAACATTAGCAAACGATGTAAAGTGATTCCTTTTATGTTATATGCTGCTAACCCAGTTGGAGCAGTAACCACACAAGACAAAGTAGAATCCGTTTTTTGCTGTAGGTAGCTTCTGATGACTTTAATTAGGAAACTTTTTCCAGTTCCAGCTTGTCCGCTTACATACATCCTGATTGGATGAAATGATGTGCATGAGCACTCTTTTTTTTCATGTAGAAATCCGTGATCAATTTTGTTTCTGATCTCTACATAAATTTGTTGCTGCTCTTCATTCAGTTGTCTTTCCAAATTTTGTAAGTCTATAAATTCTTCTTGAGCTTGATTCATAGCCGTTTCCACTTCATTCATGGCTATTGATGCTTCATTTTCAACGATTGGTTGTCCTAGGGGATCTTGACTGAGTGTTCCTGAACTTTGGCTGTCCTGAGAACTGTCTCTAGCTATTTCTGCTGCAATTGTAGTTTCCTGTTCAATTTCTTCATTTAACATTTGCAGATAACTTGAGAATGTACTGCATTGTATGCTGTCTTTGCAAGCATTAAAAGAATCTTCATAGCTTTGAAATTCTCCCAGTAGTTCATCCTCTGTACGCCATGGTTTAAACAACTGTAAAAGAGCCAAGTAGTAAAATTCCTTCTTGTCAGTAGTGTCGCAACTCAGCTTCCTGTGATTTATCAAACTTCCTTTTGTTTGCTTCACCAAACATCCTTCCTCACCAATGACTTTATATTTTCCATTGTTGATGTCTTCTGCGGCTTTCCGTGAATAAATGTAGTTCTGTAGCACTTCATAGAGACACATGTTCTCCAGATGTTGACTTCTCTTGGGATAATATGTGTCCAACATGTTTGATTTCAAAATATCTGTACTTTCTGGGTCATTCTCGGCCAAATATTCAATTTCTCCAACAGATTTCAGTACCCGATTTCTCATTGCTGCAAGGCCTAAACTTGCCCAAATTATTCTTCTTGATTTCGAGTAGAGACTTGCAGAAGATAACCTATCTGAACATTCGTAGGATCCAATTTCTCGATGCGATAACATCTTCAAACTGAAACTGTGCAGCTTCTTACTGACAGTCTTCTCGTGAGAAATCTCTTCCCACATTTCCTTCAATTCTGTTTTTTCTGATTTCGTAATGTAAGACGTTACATATCGAGCAACAGCAATGGAATTGTCAGCTACATACTGTATATCCATGTTAGCGTTCCACATGGATAAAATGACTGGGTTGTAGTCATTTATATTTTTTGATTCTTCTTTTCTTTTTAGGTTGTAGGTATTCTTAGGTGATTTTCTTGTGATAGTATGTCTCACAGCTGACATAAAACTGTTTACTCTTCCATTTGAAAGAACAGGTCTAGGAAATCCAAATCGACATTTAGTGTAGTATTTATCTTTGCTCTTGTATTTCCGTCGACAGTATTTTCCACACCGATGACTTTGGAAATGTAAAACTTGCTCCTTTAACTTTTTCTCTTCTGTGCTTTTTGGTATAGCACATGTTGCATATTCTTCAATGTAAGATAACACTGCTTCATCAGTATCTGTTCCAAACTTTGGGGCATCCTTGATCCACAACAGCATATGAATATGAGGAGCACCTCTTGCCTGGTACTCTTTTCTCCAAAAGAAATCCACTACTTCTCCTAGAGGTGGATTTTTTTTATTGCAGATGAAGGACATCATAGCCTCAAATCTATGATTGAAATATCTGCAAACATTAACCGGATCCAATGAGCACAGTTCTCCTGCTGTCTTGTATTCGATGTTTTTAATGTTTGAATTTGCCTCTCGTAGAAAATCCAGTAAATCATCCCAAGCGTACTCGGCACAGCTTAGGGTAACGAACCATGTTGGTGTTCCTAAATTCCGTAACATGCATTTTAATTCACCATGGCGTCGGTACCAATATTCATTTGTCCCACGCTGACAAGCCATCAGATTGATCAGTTGTGTTTCCAAATGATCATCTCGGTGCTGCACTTTCTCCATAAAATCCTTAGCAGACACATTTTGTAAATGTACTCCACTTTTTAAAATGTGATTTACTGCATAAGACAGTGCAGACAAATCACTTTCAAATAAAAGATGGAACAAATAAGGAATACTTTGTCGAAATCTGGGATCTTCAGCATATAGTCTTGTAGTCCGATACTCAGAAGCTGGAATCTGTTCCGGACGTTCATCGTATCGTCCTCCTTTTCCTTTAGGAAACAGCTGGGGAAAACATCGAGCTTCCAAGCTCTCCTCCCATACACTCACAGGAGTTCCTTTTGCTTTCTTCATCTGAAAGAGATCAATATTGTCTCCCATAACTTCTTTTGAATGAAGAGGATGTATGCTAAAATGTTCATAAATTTCTTCTTCCTTTGACTTGTCCACTTTTTCAATTTGTCCAGTTGGTGTTTCTGTGTCTTCTTGTAAATCTTCTTCTTCTTCTTCTTCTATATAAATTGATTCATACCATTTGTTATTCCTTTTCAAATACAAATTTGCTCTTTGTACTTTCCGCACATCTACCAGCTCCTGCCAAATCTTCTTATTCTTTGTAGGTACACCATTAACCAGAATAATTAATGGTTCAGTTTCCAAAGTATCCGCATCAATAGTTTCCATATTTTTTTTCAAATCCAAGGGCAAATACACCACTCTACCTTTTAAACCTCTCAGTAAATCTGAAGGAGGTAATTTACCAGTTTTGGGCTCCATACGTACTATGGTCTGGAACGGATGAACACATTGAATGAGTATAGACTCATATGTATTTAATTCAGAAAGTTCAGCAGGAATAGCATCCAATTCTAAATTATTATGTACAGCTCTGGTCGGCATTCTATTTTCCTCTAACTTGTTGTAACAGTATTTACAAATACGCTGATCTTCACCCAATTCAAAACAATTTTCAAGAAATATATATGTGGCAAAATCCTTCCACTTATAATTATCTTCATTTTCACTCTTTCTGTAGAGATCAACATTCCTAGTTTGTTTTCTATAATGAGTTCTGCGGCAACAAATACAAGTAAAATTTGGTCTTTCATTAGAGATTATTGCAAATTTTGTTATGTGATCATTAAATGTCTTACTTACAGAGGGTTCTACATTCTCTTCCACTTCTTCCTCATTTACTGTGTCCTTCTCTGCACTGTTTTGTTCAGGACCAAAGTAACAAAACTGAATTTCATCAATAACCTTCTCTACATCTGATACCGTTCCTCGGAACAGAGCCCTATTAAATTCATTTAACTTTATTGCTGGACTTTTAGCAAAATACAACCGTCTCACAAACTTTCTCATTTCAGTATGATGAACAGCCAGCATCCTAAAATGATGGAAAACACTATTACACACTTTTCTAGATAGACAAGCCAGAGAATGACCCTGCAAACCAGTATTCTCTCTCACTCTGCATGGATCCAGACTTTGAAGCACCTTAATCTTCTGTTTTATACTTTTTTTACTATATTCTCTTAGAAACTCACGAAATTTGTCAATAGATTCCTGACGCACAGTGCAAATACTACTACAATTCCAAGTGTACACTGGGGCTTTAGGACGTCTCCCCATAGCCTCATCCGCCATCACTTGTACCTCATCTCTTGGAACCATTATCTCCTTCTCCATTATGCAACCATTTTTCACTTCGTAAGCACGACCTCTGGTGTCAACTGCATGCAGCAAACTATTACTTTGAAAATAGCTCTCTTCATTAAAAAAAGGTTCACTACTTGAACTATGCATCCACTTTCCTAAAAACACTTTACAAAAGTTTGTTCTGTTCACTACTCTTTTCCTTTTGCTATGTGATTTCAGTACATTAACCATTTTGTCTAATGTACGCATCCTATTCAAAATTAAAATGAATAGTTTCCTTTTTAATTCTAATGCCTTTGCTGCAATGGCTTCAATTTCTTTTTTTCTCTTATAAAACTTAGCCTTTTGCTTATATTTCTTCACATCCTTTATCAAATTGGACATGACTCTTCTCTGAAACATTTTTCTACGTATCTTTTTAAACGCTGTTTTTCTGTTTATGTAAATCTTTTCAGTTGCAGAAGGTATATTTGCATTAACTAAATTCTCAATTTTTTCCTGTCCTTTTCTTTTCAAAACATTCTTTCCAGTACAGACATTTTGTACATTTTTCCTTTTTTTGAATATGTTTTTTAGAAATTGTTTTGTCTGCTTACCAGAAGATTTTTTCTTTTTCCCAACATGAGCATCTTCTACTAACTTTGGTCCTCCAGTTGTCTTCAAATATAGGTTTTTTTTAACTCTGGATTTTGTAGGCATCTTAAATTTTGTTCACTGCTCTTCAGCAATACCTGAAAAAAACTAAAAAAAAAATCCTTTATTTTATTTAAATATATTACTACATTTCTTTTCACAATAGTCACAAAACGTAATTTCTTTGCCAATTTGAAAACACACTTATTACTCTTTTTTTTGGCAAGTGATAATCACTTTTACAGACTGACACATTATAAATCCACTTTTCAGATTTTTTTAAAAGCACATGTCCAAACTGCTTTTTCAGACCACCACCATGTGTAACCTGGGTGACTGCCTACACTCCAGCAAGGGCAATCAGCCTTAGTGATGCTGAATGTATTTGCATTACTGACTGAAACCTCAAACCCCACTCACTTGTAAATACTGTGCATGATTCCACATGGTAAGCAGTTGGGTGTGTGCTAAGAGTCTGCTTCTGCACCAAAAAATGGCTCCCCCATTTTCCTACTAATGCAAATGTAAAATTACCAGAGTAGTACACAATAAATCTCTGCCTGTTATTCCTATTTGCACACAGAGTCATGTTTTCACATTAGTAACAAAACGAAATTTCTTTCCCAATTTGAAAGCACACTTACTGCTCTTTTTTTTGGCAAGTGATAATCACTTTTACAGACTGACACATTATGAATCCACTTTTCAGATTTTTTAAAAAGCCCATGTCCAGACTGCTTTTTCAAACCACCACCATGTGTAACCTGGGTGACTGCCTACACTCCAGCAAGGGCAACCAGCCTTAGTGATGCTGAATGTATTTGCATTACAGACTGAAACCTCAAACCCCACTCACTTGTAAATACTGTGCATGATTCCACATGGAAAGCAGCTGGGTGTGTGCTAAGAGTCTGCTTCTGCACCAAAAAATGGCTCCCCCTTTTTCCTACTAATGCAACTGTGAAATCACCAGAGCAAAACGCCGTAAATCTCTACCTGTAATTCCTATATGCACACAGAGTTATGTTTTCACATTAGTCACAAAACGAAATTTCTTTGCCAATTTGAAAGCACACTTACTCCTCTTTTTTTTGGCAAGTGATAATCACTTTTACAGACTGACACATTATGAATCCACTTTTCAGATTTTTTAAAAAGCCTATGTCCAGACTGCTTTTTCAGTCCACCACCATGTGTAACCTGGGTGACTGCCTACATACCAGCAAGGGCAACCAGCCTTAGTGATGCTGAATGTATTTGCATTACAGACTGAAACCTCAAACCCCACTCGCTTGTAAATACTGTGCATGATTCCACATGGAAAGCAGCTGGGTGTGTGCTATGAGTCTGCTTCTGCACCAAAAAATGGCTCCCCCTTTTTCCTACTAATGCAACTGTGAAATCACCAGAGCAAAACGCAATAAATCTCTGCCTGTAATTCCTATATGCACACAGAGTCATGTTTTCACATTAGTCACAAAACGAAATTTCTTTGCCAATTTGAAAGCACACTTACTGCTCTTTTTTTTTGGCAAGTGATAATCACTTTTACAGACTGACACATTATGAATCCACTTTTCAGATTTTTTAAAAAGCACATGTCCAGACTGCTTTTTCAGACCACCACCATGTGTATCCTGGGTGACTGCCTACATACCAGCAAGGGCAACCAGCCTTAGTGATGCTGAATGTATTTGCATTACAGACTGAAACCTCAAACCCCACTCGCTTGTAAATACTGTGCATGATTCCACATGGAAAGCAGCTGGGTGTGTGCTAAGAGTCTGCTTCTGCACCAAAAAATGGCTCCCCCTTTTTCCTACTAATGCAACTGTGAAATCACCAGAGCAAAACGCAATAAATCTCTGCCTGTAATTCCTATTTGCACACAGAGTCATGTTTTCACATTAGTCACAAAACGAAATTTCTTTGCCAATTTGAAAGCACACTTACTGCTCTTTTTTTTTGGCAAGTGATAATCACTTTTACAGACTGACACATTATGAATCCACTTTTCAGATTTTTTAAAAAGCCCATGTCCAGACTGCTTTTTCAGACCACCACCATGTGTATCCTGGGTGACTGCCTACATACCAGCAAGGGCAACCAGCCTTAGTGATGCTGAATGTATTTGCATTACAGACTGAAACCTCAAACCCCACTCGCTTGTAAATACTGTGCATGATTATACATGGAAAGCAGCTGGGTGTGTGCTAAGAGTCTGCTTCTGCACCAAAAAATGGCTCCCCCTTTTTCCTACTAATGCAACTGTGAAATCACCAGAGCAAAACGCAATAAATCTCTGCCTGTAATTCCTATTTGCACACAGAGTCATGTTTTCACATTAGTCACAAAACGAAATTTCTTTCCCAATTTGAAAGCACACTTTCTGCTCTTTTTTTTTGGCAAGTGATAATCACTTTTACAGACTGACACATTATGAATCCACTTTTCAGATTTTTTTAAAAGCCCATGTCCAGACTGCTTTTTCAGACCACCACCATGTGTATCCTGGGTGACTGCCTACATACCAGCAAGGGCAACCAGCCTTAGTGATGCTGAATGTATTTGCATTACAGACTGAAACCTCAAACCCCACTCGCTTGTAAATACTGTGCATGATTATACATGGAAAGCAGCTGGGTGTGTGCTAAGAGTCTGCTTCTGCACCAAAAAATGGCTCCCCCTTTTTCCTACTAATGCAACTGTGAAATCACCAGAGCAAAACGCAATAAATCTCTGCCTGTAATTCCTATTTGCACACAGAGTCATGTTTTCACATTAGTCACAAAACGAAATTTCTTTGCCAATTTGAAAGCACACTTACTGCTCTTTTTTTTTGGCAAGTGATAATCACTTTTACAGACTGACACATTATGAATCCAATTTTCAGATTTTTTAAAAAGCCCATGTCCAGACTGCTTTTTCAGACCACCACCATGTGTATCCTGGGTGACTGCCTACATACCAGCAAGGGCAACCAGCCTTAGTGATGCTGAATGTATTTGCATTACAGACTGAAACCTCAAACCCCACTCGCTTGTAAATACTGTGCATGATTATACATGGAAAGCAGCTGGGTGTGTGCTAAGAGTCTGCTTCTGCACCAAAAAATGGCTCCCCCTTTTTCCTACTAATGCAACTGTGAAATCACCAGAGCAAAACGCAATAAATCTCTGCCTGTAATTCCTATTTGCACACAGAGTCATGTTTTCACATTAGTCACAAAACGAAATTTCTTTCCCAATTTGAAAGCACACTTACTGCTCTTTTTTTTTGGCAAGTGATAATCACTTTTACAGACTGACACATTATGAATCCACTTTTCAGATTTTTTAAAAAGCTCATGTCCAGACTGCTTTTTCAGACCACCACCATGTGTAACCTGGGTGACTGCCTACATACCAGCAAGGGCAACCAGCCTTAGTGATGCTGAATGTATTTGCATTACAGACTGAAACCTCAAACCCCACTCGCTTGTAAATACTGTGCATGATTCTACATGGAAAGCAGCTGGGTGTGTGCTAAGAGTCTGCTTCTGCACCAAAAAATCGCTCCCCCTTTTTCCTACTAATGCAAATATAAAATTACCAGAGTTGTACACAATAAATCTCTGCCTATATTTCCCAACATGTGTAACCTGGGTGACTGCCTACATTCCAGCAAGGGCAACCAGCCTTAGTGATGCTGAATGTATTTGCATTACTGAGTCCAACCTCAAACCCTTAAACTATTCTTTTTTTATACCAATACACCTTAATTTATCGTGAAAACATAGTCCATATTATTTTACATGTTCCTCACATTTAAATTTCTCCCAAAACAGAAAATAATAAACACAACTTCAATAAAAAGAATTACATTTCTATTATTCATTTCTTAATTTACCATATACATCTCCTCTCAAACTCTAAACTCACCTTTAAAATTAGTTAGTTGTGAAAGAAATGTGGCACTCAAACAGCAGATTATCAGAGCCAGGATCTCTGTTCTCTACACCTCTCTCCTCTCAGCAGAACCAGATAATGGCAAAGTTTCCCTCTATTTTTCCACACATATACATGTAAGTTTCAAATCTCAGTGCTTCCCCCTTTTTTTCAAATGTAATCACACATTTCTATTGGTTGAAAACCAACCCTTTTCCAAAAGTACCCTTCCCCCAACTTGACTTCTGCCTAGTACCCTTCCCCCAACTTGACTTCTGCCTGCTACCATAGCAACAGGTCATGGAACACTGCTGTGTAGAGTTAGGTCAGAAGTTTGCCAAACAATGTTTCAATTCCACAGAGCAAGAGTGCTTGACTTTTCAAACCTAACAGCAAATCCATAGTACTGTTCTTTGGTAACACATTTTTCTGTACCAATACAAAACATGCTTCTATAAATTTACACATACATCCTAGTTTTTAGTGTAGAATGGTATGAAACAGCCAATCAGTTCTTTTTTTTTTATAAAAAAATATGTATGCCTCCATTTCCAAACTGTCTTTCATTTCTTTTTACCATTCTACTGAATTACACCTCCTGAGTGCATCCAGATCTCCTTTGAAGATGTTCACAGTGTGGATTGTAGGACACAGCTATGTCTTCTGGAGTGAAAAGTTTGCAGAGAAAACAGGTATGGTGAGAGACCTTGCTTTGCCAAATGTAGACATTAAATGGATTGGTCAGAGAGGGTTAAAGTGGCACCAATTGATGCCATTGGTGAAATCCTTCATGCAAATCCAACACCCTGACCTCATAATAGTGCACTGTGGTGGCAATGACCTAGGCACTTTGACTGGGGTAGGTCTGGAAATGCTTATGAAGGACACCTTTGCACAACTGTTTTCACTTTTCCCTAAAACTGCCTTTGTGTTTTCCAACATATGCCAAAGGCAAAAATGGAACTGGTCCAATCATTTCTGTCCGCAGATTGACAAAGCAAGAAAGCACGTCAACAAATCTGTTTCTGCTTTCCTCCGTGACTATGGTATGGGTTCCATTTACCACAACAACTTGCGTTACGACATGCAAGACATTTATAGAGGAGATGGTGTGCACTTCAATGATGAAGGGAACAGAGTCTTCCTCTTGAACCTTAGACTCTGCATCGGTACTTACTTGTAGGTACCACTAAAAAATAACTTCATAAACACAACGGCTCTTTTTAGAGCCCCCTAATATCTAAACTCTTAAATCTGCATTTCATTTCTTTTATTTTTTTTTTTTGTTACCGTACGCTTACCGTACGCGTACCCCGTGATTTTTTTTAAAATCAATAAATGTTTTCTTTGTACTTTTCTGTCCTTCTTTGACCCCCTCACAAATGTAAGGGGGGGAGGAGCCTAGCGCGCAACCAAGATGGCCGCGTAGGTGCGAGGCTCCCGAGGACCTCCGCGACCTCCTGAATTAATCCTGGCGATATCCTGTCCTTGTTGAGGGGACTGTGTTGGGGAACCGGAGCTGAGGCGCCACCCGTTTTTTGGGCTCGAATCGGACCCCGGACGCCGGTGGGAGCATCGTTCGAAGGTTGTGGCCTTCTCCTCGCCGGCCCCCCGGATTGGAGTAGTGGGGCGATCCGGGGACAAAGTGAATAACAGCGGCGAACGGGGCTGGGCGACTGGCGTACCCCGCACTTTCACTTTCGCTTTTGCGCCCTCCTAGCTCTCAAGCGGGGTCGGACTGTGGAGCGGGGTGTGGTGGTGTGGCCTTGTCCAGGAGCCCGGCTGACCCGCCGGCGGTGGGTTGACCCGCGGTTCGGTGGTCGCCCCTGCCCCCCCCTGGCACCCGTGACTTGGTATAGCGGCCCGTTTGGGGTGCTTGGCACGACGGTGGAAGAGCCAGCATGTCCACCAAACAAGATGGCGACCGGGCGAAGGTGAAGACGACCCGCCGTGGCGCGGCGCACCAGGCCAACAGTATGGACCGCTACACGCTCCAGAAGGGTTCTCCGGAGACATCGCGTGCATCCCCGGTGGGCCCGACGGAGGCATCCGCTCATCCGGTGGATCTGACCCTCCGGGACGTCATGGGCGCCATCGCAGAGATGAAGGCCTCGGTGGACCAGCGTTTCGACACCTTAGCGCAAAAAATAGACTCGGTCCTGGTGGATGTGAGCCTTGTGAGGGCAGACTTGTCCAAAACAAACGACCGAGTCGACTCCCTGGCCCACACCACGACGAGCCTCACGACAGACGTGGTGGCCCTCCAGAAGGAGGTGCGCCGGCTTGGCCAGGCGAGCGCCCTGATGGACCGGCGACTGGAGGACTCCGAGGGTCGGGCCCGGAGGAATAATGTCCGTATTGTGGGTTGTGCCGGAGGGACGAGAGGCGGAGGCGGCGGATCTTTTCGTGGAAGAGTTGATCCTGACCCATCTCCAGCCCCGGGGGCTGAGTAAGCTTTTTGCGGTGGAGCGTGCTCACCGGGTCCCCGGGGGCAGACCTAAGACTGGTGCCCCGCCGCGGCCTCTCATTGCCCGGATTTTTAATTTCCGGGACAGAGATGCTATCCTCCAGGCCTCCAGACAACAGGGACCGGTCAAGCTTGACAACATGGAGGTACATTTCTACCCAGACTTTACCCCGGCGGTCCAGAAGCAGCGGCAGAGCTTTCTTGGTGTTAAACGTCGCCTGAGGGACCTGAACCTCAAGTACTCAATGCTCTTTCCAGCTAAGCTGAGGGTAGAGGTGGATGGTCGCACGCACTTCTTCGACCGGCCCGAGGCGGCTGGGGACTGGCTGGACACTCTGCCTGGAGATCGGGGCCGGGGGGGCGGGGGGGGCGCGGCTGGCGAGGAGGGCCCGCCGGAGCAGAATTGAGGGGTGACTGCATAGGCCTTGCTCTGGACGTTGTTCCTTCACCATTTATTGATTGCGTATTTTCCCCTCCTATGGAGGTCGTGCGGGGTCTGTTGGGGGCTTCCCTCCTCCTCTGGGGGACTAGTTAGTATTTTAGCTATGGGGCGACAGGCACACTGCACTTTGGGGGGGCTGTCTGGGCTCATGCAGGGGTGCAGGGAGGGGGGAGTTTTGTTGGGACCGGGGGGTGGGGGGGGTGTGTTGTTTGTTAGCACCGCAGGGCAAACCCGCTACTATGTTGTTGTTTTTAGGATGCTCGATGGGGGACGACCAATTGTTTCGACGTATGATGGGGGGTAGGGATTTGGCTGTGTTGTCATGGAATGTTAACGGCCTGGGGGATAGGATTAAGCGTGGTGTGGTCCTGCAGTACTTAAAACGTATTTCACCAGATGTTGTCTTCCTGCAGGAGACGCACCTTATAGGTAACTCCTTTCATGCAATGAACCGGCGGGGATATCGTTTGGCGGCCCATTCTGGCTTCACCTCGGGCTCGCGGGGGGTGGGTATTATGATCAAGAACTCGCTCCCGTTGGAGATTGATGAGGTGCGCCATGATGAGAGGGGACGCTACACGGTTCTGGTGGGAAGAATGGAGGGTAGAGTGTTTATCTTTATATCAGTGTACGTCCCGCCTGGGTTACAGGCCACCACATTTGCGGACCTGGGGCGCCTCCTTCTGGACCTTCCAAGTGGCCTGCTGGTGGTTGGAGGGGATTTTAATGCGGTAGCCTCTGGGTCTATGGATCGCCATCCCCCTAGGGACCTCCCCCGGGCACAGGCGTGGCTGCCCGGCCTTCTGGACACGCTGGGCCTGGTGGATTGCTGGCGATTAAAGCATCCTGCATTGCGACAGTACACCTTCCACTCGGGTGCCCATGGTAGCCTCTCGGGGCTTGATTACATCCTTGTCCCGGCGGCCCACGCAGGGAGGGTGGGGGAGGTGCGCCATCTGGCGCGGGGTATCTCAGACCACTCCCCATTGTTGTTGCATCTCGATGTCTTCCCGAGGGGGGATGGCAGGGTGGCCCCAATCAATGCATGGTATTTGCGCGACCCCACCATTCGTGCCGATTTGATCAAATCCCTACAGCGATATTTCGATGAGAATGTGGGGTCGGTCTCTTCGGCCATCTCCCTGTGGGAGGCTTTCAAGGTAGTCCTTAGAGGGGAGGCCCTCTCCTTTATCTCCCATGCCCGGCGGCGCCAGCGGGAGGAGGTGACCCGGGTAGAGGCCGAGATTGCAGAACTGGAGGGTGACCTGGGAAGCGGGGTAACAGACGACAAGTTGCATGTTCTACACCTAAAGCAGGCGGCCTATCGGGCCCTCGTCACGGAGGCGGCCAGGGGCCTCAGTAGAGAGCAGCAGGGGCGATTGTATGATGTGGGTGATAAGGCTGGCAAATTGATTGCGTGGTTGGATAAGAGGGAGAGAGCGAGCCGTGTGGTGCCTTTGATTGAGAGTGTTGATGGTGCGTGTGTCACTGAGCCGGAAGCCATTGTCTCCTGCTTCGCGGATTATTTCCGCGAAGTCTACTCCCCGGTTTCCCCCTGCTCGGAGGCAGACTCCCATGCCCTGCTTCGGGACATCGCACTGCCCTCCCTAACGGTGGAGGACAGGGATTCGCTGGACGCCCCTCCCACCTCGGACGAAATTGCCTTGGCTATTCGCTCGGTTGCATCCGGCAAGGCCATGGGCCCCAATGGTATTCCCATCGAGCTCTACAAGCTACGCCCGGATGTGTTGGCGCCCCACCTGCGCGGGATGTTCCTGGCGGCCCACTCGTGGGGTTCCCTCCCGCCGGACCAGCGTCTAGCCACAATTGTGGTGATCCACAAGGAGGGGAGGCCCCGTGAACGGGTCACATCCTATAGGCCGATTTCGCTTTTGAACGCGGAGCCCAAAATCCTCGCCAAGGTGTTGGCCAACAGGTTGGTTGGCGTGGTGGGCGATTTGGTCCACCAAGACCAATCTGGCTTTATACCGCACCGCAACACGGCGCTCAATCTGCGGCGCTTGCACGGGGTGCTCGCGCGTGTCCCATTTGTGCGGGAGCCGGCCATCTTGGCGTCCTTGGACGCCACCATGGCGTTTGATACGCTTGAATGGCCATACATCTGGGCGATGCTGGCAAAATTCGGGTTTGGCCCGGGTTTCATTAGCTGGGTCAAATTGCTATATTCGGGCCCATTGGCGCAGGTGGTAGTGAATGGGCGAGTCTCGGCCCCATTCGCGCTGGGGAGGGGTACGCGACAGGGCTGCCCCCTGTCGCCTCTCCTGTTTGCTCTGGCCCTGGAGCCCCTGGCGGAGTGGCTGCGGTGGCACCCTTCTATCCGTGGTCTCCGCTGGACCCCCGAGCATGAGGACCGTGTGTCCCTCTATGCTGACGATATCCTTCTGTATCTCGCCTCCCCGCGTAAATCACTGATCGTCCTGGTTGATGTTTTGCGTTCATTCGGTCGCAACTCAGGCCTGGTCATCAACTGGGCGAAATCCTGTGTATATGTGCTTTCCGGGGAGGCACCGGCCCTACCACGGGACTGTCCGATCCAGATTGCCTCCCAAGGTTTTCGGTACCTGGGTATCTATATCACTCTTGATCCGGAGGCCCGCTATGAGCGGAATTTGTTGCCCCCCCTCCGGCGTTTGAGGGAGGACGTGGTGCGCTGGCGGCGTCTGCCGCTTTCGCCGCTCGGCCGAGCGGCCTTGTTTAAAATGATGTCTCTGCCACGCTTCCTCTACGCCCTCCAGAATACTATGGACTTGGTCCCGGCACGCTATTTCCGTGAGGTGGAGGGCCTCCAGCGGCGCCTTTTCTGGGACGGGAGGCCGCGCATTGCTCTGGCTAAATTGACGCTCCCGTGGTACGATGGGGGGGTCGCCCTCCCTGACATTAAACGGTATTACTGGGCCTCCCAACTAGCTGCAATTAATCATGGCCTTTACGGGCCCGCCTTGAACCCGGCATTTGAGATGGATAAGATGCTCCTGCCCGGTGGCGATTACAATCGAGCGCTCTACGCTGGCGCGCCCGACTCCCGTTTGACGTGACCGACGCGTGTCATGGTGCGTGTCTGGCACGCGGCTAATGCAGCTATGGGGTGGAAGGACCGTTTGACCCGGGCGTCACCGCTGTATGCGTCTGAGAGGCTGGGCTCCCTGTGGACGTCGAAGGGCTTCGAGAGGTGGGACACGATCGGAATCAGCACGGTGGGAGATCTCTGGACGAGGGGGGGATTCAAAACTTTTGAGACGCTGCAGGCGGAGTTCCAGCTGCAGGGCAGTGAGTACTTTCGGTACCTACAGGTCCGCCATGCGCTGGGCTCCGTCTTCCCGGATGTCGCATCCATTCCGGAGTCTTCCCCCCTGGAGGACAGAGTCCTAGATGGCCATGTCCCGGACAGCACGATCTCCCTCATATACAAAAAACTGATCAACGATAGATCGTGCCTGCTGACTAGTCTCCGCGAGGCTTGGGTTGCCGACGGGCTGGAGCTGGACGATGAGGATTGGATTTCCGCGGTGGCCTCTCCGAAAGAGGTGGCCATCCCGGCTCGCCTTCGTTTCGTCCAGCTCAAGATCCTTCACCGGGTTTACGTGACAGGGCCAAGGCTTCTGCGTATGGGTTTTGCTGGTGACGGAATGTGTAAGCGTGGCTGTGGTGCGTTGGCGACTTTCATGCATATACTGTGGGAGTGCCCGAAGGTGGAGCGATTCTGGCGTGGTGTGCATGAGGTCCTGCGTGTGGTGACGCGTGTTGCGCTGCTGCCTGAAGCGAGGAGATGCTTGCTGAATGTATGGGAACCGAATGACTATTCGGTCCCGCAGACGCGGTGGGTGACTCTGGGATACATGATAGCCAAGCGCGACATTGCTCAATTGTGGGGATCCCAGAGGCCCCCTGCGGTGTCGGCCTGGAAAGAGCATATGGATTGGTGTATGTTTCGTGAAAAGGTGGTGTATGTGGCGAGAGGTAAGCCTGGGGCATGGGTGAAACTCTGGGGCCCCTGGAACGCCTACCGCGGGGGTATTTGTGAGCCACCACTGCTACCGGCTGCCTCGCCTGCTCCGTCTCCCTAGACGGCCCCCCTCCCTCAGCCGCGGGCGCGCGGTCCCCCAGTCCCTGATCTATTCCCATTCCCCTCTCCAGAGTTCTGCTGCTGGTTTGGATCCCCCACTTATGGAGCACGTGCTGTTAGTTTGGATCGCGGGTTGCCTTGCGGGTGTGGTTTTTTGGTGTTGTTTTGTTTCAAGAAAAGGGAACCGTACTGTGGGCTTGGAGCTGTGTGGCCTACACCATTGATTACTCCTGTTTTACTGCTCTGCACGGCCTAGAGACTTTTACTGTATGTGTGCAATATGTTTTTGTCATTCTAGCGGCCGGCCGGATGGTTGTAGGCCCATACCTGTAACTTTTACGAACTGCAATAAACGGTTTCAAAAAAAAAAAAAAAAAAAAAAAAAAAAATGTAAGGGGGTCTGTAACTCTCCTCCTTGCCCCCTTTTCTTGTTATCACTCTTTTTTTTCTGAGTGAAACACACGAAATGGCGGCCGCCGCTTCCTGGTTTCGGCCGATTCGAATGTTTACTAAGATCTAAGAGTCAATCAGAATCGCGCTCGCGCACGCCACCGTACGCGTACGATAAGCGTACCGTAAGCGTACCGTAAGCTGGCTCAGATATATATATTGATTTAAAGGCTATTTTCTCAGAATCTACTGAACAGATTTACACCAAACCTACAAAAGGCACTTCCTTGACCTGAGGACTACCTCTCTGCCAAATTTCTAGTAATTCTGTTCAGCCGTTCGGGCTGTAGCCCTGTCTAAAGGTCCTATGGAAAAATGCATGGGAAAAACGCGTTTTGGGACCCCCTTTTATCTCAGCCCCCGCTTGACGAATCCCCCCGAGACTTTCAGGGTAGGAGCGGAGCGTAGCGCCCCACCTATTTTGAGAAATTCGCGAGGATTCGTCGACCGGCGCCAAAGTTATTCAAAATAGAATGTTGCGGATTTCCTATGGAAACGTGGTCCTAACTATAACTACCTACTGGCGACCGCCAGTAGGTAATATATATATATATATATATATATATATATATATATATATATATATATATATATATATATATATATATATATATATATAAATATTTTTTTTTTACTGAGAACCCCAAAGGTTAAAGTGAAGTTATAGTTATGTGTGACAATAAGATCTGATTTGGGTGTTTAAAAGACAGTTAGAAACTCACTGGAAAATACAAAGGACAAATTGACATTTTAGTTAGGTGAATATGTCACTACCAAATAAACTTTTGAGCTGAACAAACCACAGAAATGCACCAATTATAGTTAGCAGAGCTAATTATAATTTGCGCCTCCACCATCCACTGCTTATGACCTCCCATATTACATCACTCATGATTTATCCGTGACATCATTCATCACATCATTGAGGACATCCCCTATTACATCATTGATGACTAAGGGGCTCATTACCATGTCGGGCGGAAAGCCTCCGTACCATACCGACTCAAAATCGGGACCGACTGACTTGCAATCGGCATTTCCAACTGCCGGATTGCGATGTGACCGAACACTGTTCGGTCGGAGTCCCATAGTTTCCAATGGGAGCTCGTGTGAATCCCGACAACCGGCCATAACACAGGCTCCTATTGGTGCCTGCTACAGAATGCAGGGTTTGACAGGGTGGTCCCTTAGGTACCCCCTCTGCCATCAACTGTAGGCCGTGGGCCCTAGGGGGCCCTGGTAGGGCCCCCAAAGTCACATTCCGACAGCCTTTCCGTGTTGAACAGGCCGATACAGAAAGGCTGTTGGAAATCGACATCATAATCCTGAGGGTGTAAAAGCTGTCCATAGGGGTGTACGATGTGTTTCCAACAGAGATGGATACTTCGCTGATGTTGCTCAGAACCGATTCCGAATGCACGCATGGTATGCATTCCGACCGCTAAAAATCGGGCGGTCGAAATGTATACCAACAGAGTCAGTCGAAAGGGCTCCAATGTTGGCAAGAAGATTTCGACTGTTGGGAGGAGGATTTCCGCCCAACATCATAATGAGCCCCTTACTTCATGAGTCCTTTAATGGCTGCCGCAACATTTTCTAAGATGCTGCAGCCTACCAATCAGAGCCTTGAAAGGCTCGAGCAGGAGTAAGATGGCCCAAGGATGTAAAAGCCCCCTGGGCCAATCAGAAGGGTTCACTGACAAAATATTGAGTCAGAAAAACATCTACATGGAAAAATATTGAGACACAAATGTTGAATTAAGAAATATTGACTCACTATACTTATAATTAAAATGGCAAAAATATATTAAAAAATTCCCTAATATATTTGTATAAAATATTGATTTTTAAATATATATAAATGAAAATAATAAACATTATTAAATTAAATATCAATACTAATATAATGAAAATAAGATATTATTTAATAATTGTTTTGAAAAATATAACAATTATCATCATTTAAAAAAACTTGAAATAAACATAATTATTAATCTACATATTTTTATTTGCATATAAATAATTTAAATATATAACTAAATGAATATTTTAATTCATATTTTTTTAAACTTTTTTAAATCTAATAACACAAAAATAAATATAAACACATATATCCAATTACATAAAATATTTTTAAAAACATACCATTTTATTTCCAAATGAAAAACGCAAACAAAATAACAATTTTGAATATACAAAAAATAATTTAAATCTTGAAATAATTAATAAATATTATAATTTAAATAACCAAAAACATAATAATATAAGTTTAAACAATGTAAACTAAACTACAAAGTTTTAAAATTAATAAATATACTATACCCAGTACAATTTATAAATAGTTTACAAAGTTTCAAACTCAGGAGGTGTAAAATTTGCAAATCCCACCACAGTCATTGCAACATAGATAAATGGCTAGATTATGATGCAAATAATCAAGTTGTGGGAGAATGGATCACATGTCCTGTAAAATCAGGGTCTTTGATGTTGGAAAACTTTGTAAAAAACCCTCATATGAGTACACAGGTCGGGGGCGGTGTATCTTGATTCTCCGCCTTAGTGTACTGTCACAGCATCATCATTGGGTTTCTTTTGTATATATGCTGTCCTCCACCTGGAGGTAGACCAACTGATTTGTCAGTAGTGTCCAGATATCAAAAGAAAGAGGGACGTGCAGGTGCTCATAAGTGGTGAACTTAAAATTCCCTACTGCACTCAAATACAGTAAAAACTTTATTGGAGATACGAGTGAAGTGGGAAATTAAGACAAAAAGTGTGATGCGTATATAGACGAAGTTACTAGTCTATTGCATCAGTGGATCAGGTCAACATGTTTCAGCCTTCTCACGCATTCTTGAGGCTTTCGTCAGGACCAGAATGTATTAGGGGCTCGTTCTGCCGCCTAATGTAAGTGATAGAATCGTCACTTTTATCTTAGTGTTTTTCTTAGATCTGTTGTATCTTTACAATTGTGGCTTCCTCAGGACATCAGAGATCAAGGAGAGAGCCTGTTCCTATGAAATTAGATTTCGTTTAGTAATGGATCGCTTACCGCGTTCGTCGTCTGCCTCGTGGTTACGAGGAATAAGCGCTTACCGGTTCTTCCTGTTACGCAACTTGTGCTGTCTCTGATCGCAGTGTCCCGGCGATCAGAGACAGCACAAGAATGCGGAGGGGAAAATGTACTATTCCCACTCCAGTCAGTGCAACAGTAGGGAAAGTGTTGGATTACTGAGGGGAAAAATGTACTATTCCGACTCCAATCAGTGCAACAGTAGGGAAAGTGTTGGATTGCGGGGAGGGGGAGTAATATTTACTATTTTCACTCCATTCAATATAACAGTAGGAAAAGTGTTGGATTGCAGAAGGGTATAATTTACTATTCCCACTCCAATGAGTGCAGCAGGAGGGAAAGTGTTCTATTGCGGAGAGGAAACATTTACTATTCCCACCTTAATCAGTGCAACAGTAGGGAAGGTGTTGGATTGCGGAGGGGTTGACTTTACTATTCCAACTCCAGTCATATTATAAATTAAAACAAATATTATTTATTTATCAAAATACTAAAATCTATTGTCAAAATAATAGCAACCATTAGATACAATATTATTTACAGTGTAAAAGCATAACACAATTAACATATACAATAATAAATTACAATACATCTTTTTTACTCACTTTAATTTTTTTATTACTTACATAATTTTCTACCCTATACCTCAACAAGTTACTCACCAAAAATCTAAAATGTATATTTAAATTTATAATATTTATGCCTTTTATATAATTAAATATCTATTAAAATATTCATGCTAATTCACTACTAATAAAACAATTACATTTGATTACCTTTCCACCTTTTAACCATACCAAACAAACATCCCACACCAAATATATAAATTTGAAAAAAATGAATGAATTTACATAATTAATAAGCAATTATACAATTAATATTACTAATTAACTAAGAATGAATGAATTGTATTTCATTCACTTCTGACCCTTTGCCCTAAAGATATAACTCACAGATATAACCTAAACAATATTTTTATTCCATATTTACATACTTGATGATTATTTTAACAATTATTAAACATTAACAATGTTTATTAATTATTATAATTTCCCACATACCCTTTACCCATTCAAAAACCACAGAACAGCATACAAACAAAAATATATGTTACACAATTTACATACTTAATTAGAACTTAAATAAATATTTATTATATTAAATCATTTATAAATTATTATAATTATTTACTTCCCACCCTAATTCCCATACAAAACCCATAACCCACATGTTAAATTATTATTTTTTTATTCAATTAACAAACAAAAAAAAATTTAATAATGAAAAATAATGAAAAATTATTATTAAATTATAATTAATTACCTCTCCATCCTATACCTCTATAATACAAAGAACCCACACCTCAAACTTAAAAAAATAAATTATACTACTTACATAAATAATTATAATTTTAATGATATTAATAATTGAACATTTATTATAAATTAATTATAATTTAGTTACTTCCCACCCTATTCCCCTATAAACACACAACCTGCTATGGTACTAAAAATAACAAAAACTATTACATTAAATGTAAAAACTACTATTAATTTGCAACCTATATTAAAAAGCGAACAATATTTAAACAAACACTTTAAAACATATACAATTAACATTTATATTAAAATACATAAAAAATTTCAAAAATCGATATTATTACCAATATGTTTAACATCGATATTACTTACCCTAAAATCGATATTCTTGTCCATGATATTCTTGCTCACGATATTTCTGGCACGATATTTCCAACTCGATAATTGTGTCAGTTGTTATTACTGACTTTCTGAATACCAATCAGAAGGCTTTATTTCTCCAAATTAGTTTGAGGGACTCTTGCAAGGGCTCCTCAAACCCAATCGGCCATGTATCCACATTTTTTTGAGACTTAGCGGCTCATTACATTGTCGGTTGGAGTTGCCTCTGACCAACATCGCCGCTGTCTCGGGACCGACCGACCTCTGGTTGGCAGTCCAGATGCCACAATTTTGATGCGACCTTCTCTATGGGAGCTTGTGCGGCAGTCGAAAACTGGCCACAGCACAAGCTCTCATAGAGAAATGGGAATTTCTTTTAATCCAAGCACCGCATGGCAGGCAACTCACCTCACTAACCAGAGCCCGCTACTAGGGCCCCCAGAGGTGTTTTCTGACAGGCTTTTCATGTCAGAAAACCAGACACAAAAAGCCTGTCAGAAACTGACATCACAATCCCCACAGCTGAAACGTCATCCATAGGAGATTATATGCAGCAACCAACTTGCGGAAGGGCTACTTGAGCCCATCAGAAGCCAGTTAGTCTGACTGGCCAGTTTAAACTCTGACCACCTACATTGTAATTAGGTAGTCTGACTTTAATGCTAGGATGTGGGTTGGTGTGCCTCCGACCGCTCGTCGGAGGCTCACTGACCGAAATAGTAAGGAGCCCCTTCACATCTCAAAACCTTCTGAACAAATATGATAGGTGTATACAAACTTCTATAGGCATGTGAGTGGGTGCATCGGAACTGTCATGAGTGATGTCACTGACCATGTCAGGAGTGATGTAATATGTGAGGTCCTAAGCAGTGCATTGCGAGGGCGCAAGTTATAGTTAACTCAGCTAACTATAACAGCTGAATTTCTCTGGTTTTGTATGAGTACAATCTGACCCTAACTATAACGTTTGTAACCTTTGTTTTATTAGTGAATTTTGAAGGTTTTTTTAAATCTATTTTCTAACTATAAAGACCTTGTAACCTTTATTTTTACAGTGAATTTCTAAGGTTTTTTACATGCTAAATCCTAACTATAACATCCCTGTAACCTTTTTTTTTTTGTGAATTGCAAAGTTTGTTTAACTGGCTTCTTGGCCACCAAGGTTCCTCTGGAGCCAAGGCTGACTTTATACCCCAACTAGTAGTGTGCCAGGTGGCACGTTTGCAGAGTAGTGGAGCAAGGGGTCATGGCCTCTGACAACTTCTCGGAAATCCTGCTGTGTAGGATATATTGGAGGTAACAGGAGGGGTAGTTAGCCTCCAAGGATGTCCCTTGGGGCCAACTACCCCTCCTATTACCTCCAGTAAGTCCCATACAGCAGGATTACTGAGAAGTTGTCAGAGGCCTGGGGTCAGGGTGTTTCTACCCTTCCCCCTTATCTTTTTTTTTACATTTTTGCTTGTGATTCAGGCAACGGATGGCTACCAACATTTCCTGGTTTGAAGTGTTGGCAGCCAATTAGATATCAGGCACAAGATTGAAAGGGGTTGTGGATCCGCCACAGATAAATCTTTTAAGTTTCTCAGGAACTACTGAACAGATTTACACCATTTAACAAATTGAGTGCTTTTTGGACCAAGAGCTAACTTATTGCCAAATTTGGTGTAATTCCGTTGAGCAGGTTGGGCTGTAGCCGTGACTAAAGTTTCCTACAGAAATGAACATGGAGAAAAAGTGTTTTTCTCAGCCCCCGCTTGAAGGATCACCCCAAAATTTTTAATACAGCAGCCGAAGTGAGCATCAAATTAGTTGTGAAAGTTTTGTGAAGATTCATTAAACTATGCCAAAGTTAATTGAAGTTATAGTTACGTGTAATAATAAGATCTAATTTCGTTTTTTTTAAACGTTTGAAATTTACTATAGAAACAAAATTCAAAGAGACATTTCAATTAGGTGCAAATTACAGTTTTCAGTCTGACATATTGTTTTGACCACAAAAACACAGAAATTCACCAGTTATAGTTAGCTGAGCTAATTATAATTTGCCCCCGCCATACCCTTCTTATGACTTCACATATTAAATCACTCTTTACATGGCTATTACATCATTTATGACATCTCAAATTCCCCCTTAGGACCTCATTATGATGAAAGTCAGACTCACGTCCGACCAGCACCATGGCGGAAGCAGGACCGTCCGACTAGCAGTTGGCGGTCCCACTGTCTGCATTACAATGCACTAGTCTTCAAGGGGGTCGCAATGTGTATTCTTTGTATTGTGGTGTGTGCTGTGGGCTGCAGCACACACTGCAGTACAAAACATACACATCTGACATATCCCTGCACTATTTGGCTGGCACCATATGCTGCCTCCCACACTGTGCAGGGATATGTAGGGGTCACCATAGGTGCCCCTCAGGCCCCATATTAGAGGGCCAGGGGTTAAGAGGGGCCCACTACAGGCCCCTAAGTCATGGTCCACCTGCCTTTTCATGGCGGGTTAACAGCAGAAAGGGATATTGTAATACCTACGGTGACATGGTCTGTGTGGGGGTCAGTCTCTCCGCACACCCTCCATCTGCCCACCATCATAATGCGGCGGGTGGTCTTGGAGGGTCCGATGGGGGTGGGACCGCCACCAGTTGACTAATGGTGGCAGTCCCACTGCCATTGTAATAAGGCCTTAAAAGTCCCTGAGTCCTCCAATGGCTGTCGCAATATTTTTGAAGATGTTGTGCCCAGTAAATCAGAGCCTTGCAAGGCTCCCACAGGAGACAGTTGGCCCAAGGGTCCAAGGCTCTATTTTATAAATTAGGTTTGAGGGACTCTCGTGAGACTCCCTTGAACCCAACCATCCATATGTACAAACATTTTTTAGCTTCAATTCTCAAAAACTACTGAAAAAAATTCACCAAATCACAAAAGCAAACTTTCTCGACCAAGATCTAGGTTCCTTGCCAAATGTGGTGTAATTGCCTTCAGTAGTGTTTGTAGTAGTGCTTCTTAAAAAATCCATGGAAAATGCATGGTGAATTTGAGTTTTGCGACTGCCTTTTTTTCCCAGCCCCTGCTTGATGGATCACCCTGAATCTTTCCATTTTCAAACTAGCAAGAAACAGAAATGTTTTGGAAAGTTTTGTGAGATTCGTCAAATTCGTCAAAAAAGGATGCATGTAGAAATTTAATGTCACCATATCCCTGTGGCAACAAGTCCCCCAACGGCTATTTTCACTATGGAAGGCTCTGATTGTCCTATGATAAAACTAGAATGCAGATTAATTCTGCTATCCCAGGTTTGGGACTTGCTAGAAAAATTATTCGACCATTATTTTTAATATTTATAAAAAATACAATCTAATGGTAAAGTTAGTGTGAAAACTGTCCGTTAGCAGCAATAATGGTTTCAGCCTGGTGATAAGATGGATTAAGGATAGCGAGTGTGATACATATCAGCCAAGAAAGAATAGCTGGGTAGATTCCAGGAAGTTAATTAACTCAAAAAAGACAGAGGTAACCATGCCCGTTCATAGTTAATTATATGGGGAGACCTCAAGAAGGAACAGCCTTTGTTCTCTTACCCTAAGTTAGACAGTTGGGAACAAGCCCAGTGGGAATGGGAGACAGTCATAAATCCAGTTTGGTATTGCTTAGAAGGAGGAGACTGTTCATTGTCAAACATATGCGTGGGGCCGTATTACATAAAGTGCCAATGCTATCTTCAAGGGGGCATTCTCTAATTTGCTTGGGGGTGCCCATGCAAATGAGGGAATCCCTTTGACTCTGTGCCCACGTGTATTACTGAAGTAGGCACAGAGGCAAAGAAGCTCTCAGAAGGTGCACTGACAGTACGCCATTTAAAAGGTGATGCACTGTCAGTGCTCCTCCTGAGAGCAGCCCTCTGCAGCGGATGAAGGGGATCCTATGGACCCCCCACATATCCATTTGTAGGCGGGTGCAGTCACTGACTGCACCCACCTGCAAGGGTACCCATAATCCCCTTTGAAAGTGCAGGCAGGTTGCAGTCTGCACTGTAAAACACGGAGTGGCTTTAAAGCAGCAGCTCTGTATTTAATGTAAATGTGCTGCCCCCAGGGCATTGCTTGCTTGCGGCTGCCCTGGGGGCAGTGCATTCATGGTAATAGGGTGTATTTTCATTGTTTGCACCGGGTGCACCATTTTGAAGGCACACCCGGTGCAAACAATGAAAATGCACCTATACCATAATACATCCTCTGAGGGGCACAAAAGCTTACTCCAAGGGCAGAATGTCTGTGCCAACCTTGACTTCTATAAAACTGTGCATTCTGGGATGGTTAGGAGTAAGGTATACAGAATGTGAATGAACTTATACCCATTGGCTAGGGAGTGTTCAGATATTACCCCTATCCACTGGCTGTTAGAGCATATTAAGCTGGCACCTTACTCTCAACTTCTGGGAACAGTTTCTGGGCCTGTGGAAAACAGAAGAAGGGCTGTACCTTCTGACTGAGGCCTGTGTAGACACCTGAAGGGTTGGACCTTCTCCCATTTGTACCTAGGACCTAAGAAGTGGACTCCAAGGGTCAGTTAGTTGATATCCTAAGAAGCTAGAGAAAGACACAATATGCTTTCCCCTGAAGTGACTACTGACCAAATGCAGTTGGATGAAAACCTAATCCTGCTGTTACCTCTGCTGGAGTGAGTCCTGACCCCTCTGTGCTGTCTGTGAGTCTTAGTGGTATCCAGAAGGACGTTTTCTGAAATCTCTGAAAAATGTGGATTTGGAAAAATATTTGTCTTCCAGATCTCCAGAGGACAGAGACCATCCACCCAAGTCAATCAGCCCAAGGTGCGATATTGCTGTGCAAGAAAATTAAGCTGGTCCCACTTTGGCTTTTTGCTGCTCGAAAAAACCCTTTTCAACTGAGTCTTGTGGCAAGCGTATCCCACTTTGGTACCATTTCACCAGATACAGAGGTTTCTTTGGATTCACTGAAAAAATCTGATGAGTCTGGGGGGCACAAGGAGCATGCCCCACCATCAGAATAGAACAAACAGCAAATCCACATGTAAGGATATTTACTTTAGAGGGCAAAGTATTGTTACAAAAAGGGTTTATTTCAAACAGTAGTACTCCTGGTGTCGCCGCAGTGCAAGTGATAAGTTGAAATGGTAAAAGAAGTGCATAAGCAAAAATTACAATACTCACAAATGTAAGTATAAATTTACACTCCAACACATCGACCAGTGTACAAGTGTAATCTGTACATGATTTAATAGTGGTACACACAGCAAAAGTAATTGTCAACATTTCAAGCCTTATGACTGTTGATCACAGGTCCTCTTCTAGACAGGAAAAATAGGTAGCAACCTGTAAAGAACACTAATAATGCCCATAGGCCCAAGAAAAAGCAGGCCTGTGAGACAAAATATCCACATTGGCAGTCAGGGGTAAAACTTTACCTCATATGAGTAAGAACTTGAATGACCTTTAGGTTGACAGTATCAACCAACAATTGCATTCTGTCAATTAAAAAAAAAGAGAGAGATGGGGAATAAATGTTCTCCTATACATCTTCAATACCCAAACAATGTTTGCCCATGGATTACGTCCACAAGTACCCTCTTGGGATGAAAACTTCAAAAATCTACATCTTCACCAAATACAAATCAGGGAAAAAGGAGAGATGCTAAGTAGCTCAAAGAGAATCGATTACAAATCTGTATTCGGCCCAATCTCATTGACACAGTTAAATTATTTAAAAGAAAGGGAAGCAATCATACATTTATAATAAACAACACTGCTAAGAAACATCATTCACAAATAACACCCAAACGAGCTTCCCCATATTAAGAACATGCTATGCACAACAGTAAAAGGGGCACAGTCTATAAAATGGACAACAACTAGATATGCTTTTCCTGATACAAATTTCTCTCCATATAACATAAGGTGCATTTGTAAAGGACACATTCACCCAAGGGTATCTTGGTGCTGAATAACATATGTTTATTGCTACCCAACAGCATTCATTTTATCAACCTCAGAAGGATGAAAGTCTGAGTGGTTCCACCAGGATTAAAACATGTGACCAGTTGGTCAAGCACAGGCTCCTACAGTGGGCACATCAGTCCACTAAGCCACCTAACCGAGCATATGTAAGAGGCTATTCTATAACATGCTATAGAATCCTCCAATACTCATAAATAACGAAATGCAACAGTATAGTCCCTAATACTGTTTGCAGCAAAAATCAATTCAAATAAAATTTCCTTATAACGTTATAAAAACTACAAAAATATAAAGTGCTGAGTGGTCTGTTTTGAAATGTCATTACATGGGCACAATTCCAAGTCTCGATGCCGCTGATTCATAATACGGAAGGCGACAAGATGATGTACTGTACTCAGCCGCAGCCTTGTTAAAACAAAGTGACGCTGAGTGTTCGTTACCAAAGATAAATACAATTTTTTTTAAAACTCTAGAAAAGCCTCCAACAAATAGGAAACAAAAGTTGATTTATTGGACTCAACAAGGATCCCATTTCCTATCCTAGCACCTAAAAACAATGCCTTAACCTCATATTATGAAAAGCCAGGATCCTACAGGGTCTTGCAGCACTGGGGTAGCAAGCATTAGGATAGAGATTTCATTAATATTGGAGAGCCTTGGGATTTTAAGAACATGGTCTAATGCTAGACAATTATAGATTTCGTAAAAGCCGTTTCAATTTTGGCCAAAAATAGAGTGCTAAAGTAAAATGGGCTTAAGAGGGAGCAGGTCCTCCAAGTGGGTTACCCCCACTTTCTTATGCACAATAGTGGATGGTGTTGAAGCTGGGGTAGACAAAAGGTGCCTAAAAATGTTGTTCTCCTCCACTTGTAGAGGATTACAGATAGCATGACACCACAGGACCCTCAGTATATAGCAGCAGAGAGCTCTTGCTTTATAGCTGTTATCTATTTCCCTAATGGGTCTAATGTCAAGTTTACGGGAGTACCTAAAAACTCCCTTGCTCTCACTGCTCATTTTATATCTAGCATTTTAAATGTGTTGAGTCCATAAGCCATTATCAGTGAAAAGGATACCCACATAGAAAAAAGAAAAAACATTCACCATAGGGTTGCCCTTGATAAAAAAAAAATTACACTTCAGGCTATTTCTACCACAAGTCATCGTAAATGTTTTAGTTATATTAAACTTTTGTTTTCTAGCCTCCATAAAGTCTGCAAAAGTGTCCATCAGTCTCTGTAGACTGGTAGTTGTCCTAGACATTAACCCCTTGAGTGCCCCGCCCTTTCCCACTCCTGTGCTGGGCCTTTCATTACCGGGCGGGGTCCATGACGAGATAGTCTCGTCATGGGCACAGCGCAACCGCGCTCCATGACGAGACTATCTCGTCATGGGCATGGAAGGGGTTAAGACAGCGTTGTCCGCATACGAAAGCACTGGGTTTGAACGTCTATCAACTATGGGTCAATCAGACTGCAGAGCCTACAGGGCCCCATCTACTCCATTTATGAAAAGGTAAAAGAGGAATGAAACCAAAACGCATCCCTGCCTGACTCCCCTCTTTCCTTTAAAAGAGGGAGAGCAGTCCTCGTTACGACAATATCGTACTTTTGCAGATAGATTTTCATACTGCAGAGACAGGAAGTTGACTATATTCTAGGGAGCCCCTTGTGAAAGTAATATATGCCACACATATGTGTGGTCCACCAGGTCAAAGGCACTGCTAATGCCAGCAAAACACAAGTGAAGGTAACCTTGCTTAGCCTTTGTATATTTGCCAATTAGCAGATCCAAATTAACACACTGCTCCACTGTTCCCAGCCTCCTTGAAAATCCCATACTGCACTTCCAAAAGAATAGAATTATTGGAGACCCACTGCTCCAGTCTCTGCAAAAATACACTGCCAAGCAACTTTGTAGAAGAGTCTAGGAGGGAGATGGGGCGGTAGCACTTTGGATCGCGTCTGTCCCCCTTCTTTAAAATGGGCACTATAATGGAGTCAGCTCAACTAGTTGGTATTGTGTTCTCATCCGCGGCGTTAAACACCCTGGTCAAAATGGGGGCCCATAACTCAGTCAGGGCTCTGAATGCATCAACCAGCACCCGATAGGGCCCTGGGGCTTTGGCCCCGGTGGTCCTCTGAAAGGTTAGAAGAACCTCATCCAACATCTTGCTGCTGCTCTGGGTTACGCTCCAATATTGGGCCACTAGGGCCTATTGGCCATTCTCAAATTCATTAACCTCCAAGGGATTAAGAATCTTTAGAAAATGGTCAACCCATGCTTGAAGTGGAACAAATGTAGTTAATTTCAGGACATATCATTTAAAAAAAATAAAAGGTGCATCAACCGTGCTCCAAAACAAGGTTGCATCATTGGTCCCAGCTGCCTGAGCCAATTTAAGCCAAGCTTATTCCCTAAGAGCCTTTTTCATAGAATCAAGCACCTTATTATACTGCTATCTTACTTGCTTGACAATAGAATAATCCCATGGTGTGCTCTGCAGGTCTATCCGTAGCAATCTGGAGGCTAGCGCACATGAATGATCAAATTAACCATGTCTTTTGGGATTCCCCGGTATAAAAGGCCTAGTCACTAAGCAATTAATTGACCTGGCAATTCTTTCAAATGCATGTATCAGCCAATCTTGGTTCACCTCATTGCCCAGACAGCAGTTAAAGTCAGTCCCATTCATAACCAACAACTTGTGCGTTATTATTAACACCTGCCCACTTAATACAAACCCCATTTGGCCTATCTGGTGCATCGTTAGCTACACTGCTCACAACAGTGGAGCCTTCAGCTCTGAAATAATATGATAAAACAATCAGATTATTGACTCTTACAACAAAGTTTGAGGCTAAGTGCCGGACTGAAGATGTAATTAAGATATGGTCAATTGTGGTTTTAGCACCTCTACCAATAAATGAATAGTTCTGCTCACTGGTGGGGGTGCTACAGCCCTCCAGAAGCATCAAGTCAAAATTTAAACATTAGAGAGTTTAAGATCTTCCATAAGCATTATGCACGAATTTTAAAACACCAGCACCCAATGGACTGGTAATACCACACACATGCCTCACCATCAAGGAGCACCTTTGGTTACTGAAGTCAACTGCCCATAAAATGAGACAGTTGGTGTTAATTGGGTGTAGAAATACTTCTAAACCCACATCAAGACAATGTTGCAGTGGGTAGAATCAAACACATTATTATAAAAATGTATGATCACTAGATCCTACCTGCCTCTAAAAGACAAAAACACAAACTAATAATATAAGAACGCAGTTACAGCCCATCTAATAATAATAGGCAACATTTTGGAGATTAAAATTTACAGGCTGCCTTTGGCACATCCTGAAGAGGATGGGATTGAGGCAATGAATATAGAAAAGAAGCCTTCAACATAAATTGGCTCAACAGGCCGGGTTTCGTTGAGGGAAATTATTTGTGAGGTATCGGTTATATTGAGCCAGTCTGGGGCTGTTAATTTATTTGGGAGCCTGGAAATATTCCATGAGATAAAATTGCGTATCCCATCGTAATCAGGATTCTTTTTTTATAAAAAGCTGTTTCAAAGTGACCTCAACTGGCCCACCCTGATTGTCAGGGGGATATTTAGGGGGAAGGAAACAGTTGCTTTGCCTATAGACTTAGAAGTATGACTAAAAAGAGGTTGGATATATTCTTGGTGGGCCATCCATACAGGTTAACTGAGGGATGCCCCGACTATCAAATCGTCAATGAGCGGCTGCAGATTACTCAGGGCAGCAAACCTATTTGAAAGAGGAACTTGAAAGAGAGGGTTGACGGTATAAAAATGATCAAGGTGTAAATTGTCATGCACATGATGCAAATGGGGATAGAAGAATACCAGAGGGAAAAGCTTAATATTTACAGAATTTAACAGGAGAGAAGAGAACTTTGACAAATCTGTCTCGCAGACCTGGGATGTTTAAAACTTATGATGGCACAATTTTCCTCAATGGTCTTCTTCCAAAGGCCCTTCCTTCTAACAGGATATGATCAGCTTTGGAGAAGCAAAAGATAAACCTGGGGGGATATTTACAAGGAAATGACACAGAGGTGCATGCAATTTAGCAGCCCCCGCTGCATCATTTAAAAAAAAACTGGGATGCACCATATTTACAAGAATCCAAAGCACTCCTGTGTTTTCCCTTGCGCTATTGCAAAACAAAAAAACCTTCCTAGCACCAACACAGACACCCTTGCACCATAGAGTAAGGGTGCCTGCTTTGCAGCGATGCACCATGAATATTTATGTGCAGGAAGGGACAAAATATTCAAATATATATTCACATTTTTATTTATTTGATTTAGTTCTCTACTGAGAACAACAAATAAAATGTTTAAAAACGATAGGATTACATTTATGGATATAAAAAGTTTTAACTTTCATCCTAATACAAATTTATTAAAAAAAATGTAAATGTAATCAGATTGTAACAAACAAATTCATTGGGAGGTGACTTAAGAAGAGAAATCAAGCTCTTTCTTATGTGAAGTTCAATTTGAAATGGTGAAGGAGCGGCATCATCAACAGTAATGACCCCTGTCTTGCCTGGTGGCCGTATCATAATTTCTTTCCTCACATTTGTCTTCTATAAGTTTGTTAAATACACTTCCCATTCCCTTGGGGGACTGGTGAGGCTTGTATGGTTTTTTTTGTGCCTGTTTCTTTCTCAATAAGGATCCAATATTCACGTATGTTTTTTTGTTTAGCCGCAATCGGAATGTCCATCCATTTTATGTCCTTGTGAGAGATCGCAGGGCGAACTTACTAGCATGGCGCCATGGGAGGTCTTTTCTCGTAGAATACAAACTCCTCCCCACCGTCAGGAAGAGCTGGACTGCCGAAAACTACAGTACCCATGCCCCTCTTCTGTCTATCCACAGACGGAGACCGAGGAGGACCCGGAAGTGGGTGGGGTTGACCCCGGAAGCTCTATCAGGTACCCAATGAAAGGAGAAGGTAGCAGTAAGGCGGGGTCTCAGACCAGTGGCGGGAGAGAAGAAGGTCGGCGGGACGAGCGGAAGAGAGAAGACGGACCCGGTGCGAAGACGACGGAAGGAGAGACCACGAACCAGGACGCCCGGAAAGAAGACAGCGACGACGCGGACCCGGAAGAGCGGTGGTGTGAGGAGTGGTGGTGTCCGCCGGAGGATGCTGGGGAGCGGTCGCTACTCTGGAGAGTTGCGGCGGAGCCAGTGAGTAAAAGCGTCCCAAGGGATCAAGTGGTGGGTCTCAGGGGAAGCGGGGAGTGAGCGCAGTGAGCGATACGGGTAGGGGTCTGGGAGGCTAAGAATGCAGCACTACAGTCACCCCTAGGATCTGGCTACGCAACGCTTGCACTACTAAACAAAAAAAGAACCTCAGCGTACCATTAATCACCTAGTCAAACCCAGATACTACCTTTATTTCACGCACTGCTAAATAGGTATCTTGTGTTATTGGGCGGTAAAAGGCTCAGTTAACACATCGGAACAGTCTTGTAGTTTGGTTCTGGTATCCCCTTTCCTTTCTTCTCCCCCCCCCCCCCGCTTCCCAACCGATCAGACAACAGAAGCTGTGCAGCACTTCGTGGTGTGGTGACAGTTATAGTAGAAACAGAAAAGGATTATAAAAGACATAACTGACGGCTCACTCTCTTTTCCTCCTATGAGCCTCCGGGGAGACGGCCGCGACAACGACGAGGAGGAGCCCGGCACGTCGAGTTCGGCATCCCCATTGGACCCAGCCAAGGCAGAAGCAGGACGGGAACCAGAAGGGACATTACCCTCCCGATATATCTTTTCTGACAAGGGAAATAAAAATCTTTCTTTTGGCAAATATATACAGCCTCCTCGCCTGCTCATCAGACCTGCCCACCCACAGTCCTGTTGCGCTTTTCTTTGTACTTCTTTCACCCTCCGCAAGTGAATTCTAAGTGTTTTAATTTTGTGTTGTCTACTTTAGGAGAAATGTAGGAATTGTGCCCGGATTAATTTGTAGAGTAGTATTGCATTTTTGTCGAAATTTTTCCTTTTGTGATTTCTTAATTGAGAACTTTGCTAATTTAGGAAATCTTGCAGGAATTTCACCAGTTTCTTTAAAATGACTTCAAAATTTGTTATTGGATCTGTGGAATATATACTCTCATTTATTTGCACAATTGCCTTTACTATGTTAATGTTATCGAGTGCTTGTACCTGGTTCACCAGTGCAGGACTTTTTGGATATGTGTTGTAACCCGTAGAGCTGGATTTCACTATTAGACCAGTCGTAAGATAAAGAATTGCATGGTCGCTTCCCTGATTGAAGTTGATGCTTAGGTATTCTATCCTCTTGAACAAATCCTGGCTACATATCATGTAATCTAGTATTGAGGAGCTAAAAATACCTCTTCTTGTGCTTGTTGCTGGTATGTCTCCTTCTATGTTACCGTTTAAGATAACTCCATTAAAAGCAGGGAGCGAGGAGAGTATTATTTTCCCCCGTTTATCTGTTTTGATCCCTGGAGGAAAAGTTGGTGTTGAAATTGACAGGGCCTAGTCCTGTATTCCGCATTCCCATTTCTCCAGTAAATCATTGGAAATTTTCCTGATGAGGTCTCCTGTTGGGAAGACTGACTGGAATCCTTGGCTTTCTACCACCAATTCCAGTTCCTCAAATATTTGACACATATTTGACACATTTGGAGCCAGGCGGAATATATACGTTGAAAATAAGTAAGTCATTTGGAGTGGCTGGTGGCTCTTTCCGGCACTTAACCTTAATACATTGGCTATTCATTGATTTCATATGGATGATTTCCTGATCCCAGAAGAAATCTTCGCTTAGAAGTACTGCGATTCTGCCTTTGGCGTGTCCCCGGGTAACTGGTTTTGCTGGGATGTCGTATACGATGTATTTATCTAGGTGAAAAGTTGTAGTTGACCAGGTTTCCTGGAGTGCCACAATCCCCGTGTCATCTTTCAGGATCTTTGCGAGTTCTCCTGGCTTTTCCCTGAAATATTCCAGGAGGTAATGGTCAGGCCTTTAAAAGGGAGTATGTTTGCCCTTCCCTGTTTATTACCATTTAGGTTCTCTGAGATCCAGGACCAGTGCTTTACATCTGTTTTTATCTCCTCCTTGGGAATGGGTTTATTCCAAATCCTTCTTTCACCATTCCTAATTGAGATGGTTAAGCTTTCTTTAGTAATGTTAGTCGAGTCAGTGTAACCGCTATGGCCTTGTGTGGGTGAATGATTTTTCATATCTTTGATCTCTTTGGGGTTGTTCCGACTGTGGAATGCCTCATGGTCAACTGTTACGACATCGTATCCATTTTTAAACAGAAATTCTCTTTCCTTCAAAATAATTCCCGGAATTACTGGAGACCAGAACTCCACTACAGCCACCGTGATTTTAGATTTCAGCGGAAAGACTAGTAATTTCATCTTTGAACTTGAAAAAGTGTGTAACACGGGTAACTTTTGGATAAGATTCGTAATTCTCTCCCGGTTGAGTGGGTCAATCCCTGTTGGGAATAGATCTGTGAACTCCAAAATACTTGAGTGAGTCTGCAGTTCGTGAGAGGTCTGAGGCTGTTCTGTCAATTGAGTGGACATTGGATGGGAAGGTTTATTACAACTTAAACCTGTTGAAAAGCTAACTGCCAGGGGGTTTAAGACGTTAAAGATCTCTTTTGATTGTGTGTCATTCTGCTCTGTGATGCTCTGATTTGAGTTATTTTTCAGGGATTTGTCTTGTTCTGAAGTTTGAGGATCGGAAGTTGAAAGTTTTGGAAACTTTAACATTTGTGGTTTTTGTTTCACGAGTCTCCTTGTTATTCTTTTCTTCTACCTTTTCTTTGTGTTCTTATTGGTTTTCCTTTCCTTTTTAGATAATGGCGCATCTAATAAGGGCGTATCTGAAAGGAGTGGGGCTGGAGATTCGGAAGATTTTCTTCTTTTTTTGACTTTGATAGTCAAAGAATTATTAGTTTGGTCGGCTACAACTTTGAAATTGGTCTGATTAAAGATTGGATAATATGAACTGACCTGGTTTGAAGGTTTATCGGTATCTGATTCCTTAAAAAGTTTCCTAAGCGAAAATATTTGAATGTTCTCCGACTTTTTCTTTGATACTTTTTGCTTGCTCCTCCCCGTTTGGGTTGATGTATGTTTCATCTTAAGTAATACTTCTTTGTTTAAAGGAGTATCTTTATGGTTGGGGAGATTAGCCTCGATTTTTTCTACTCGTTTTCGAGGTGGTGACTGGCAGATACATTGCTGTTTCCTTTTTGTATCCATGAGATATTGCAACATACCTATTTGTGTGTCCAACATCTGATCTGAGTTATCCATCATATTCCCCAAGAGGGTAAGGATTGATTCTAAAATGTTTTGTAGAGTAAATAAAGAGTTAGATACCGGTGTGTGGCCATTTGGAGATTGTAAATGCATTGTAGAGAGGAATTCTGGTAATAGAGAGAAATTCCCTGGTGAAATTGACATTTTTTGGGGAGTACTATTTACAATTGGCAAGTAATCTTTCATCTCTCTAGGCACTTGGCTCGAGGGAGAAACATTGATATCTGGTAGAGTAAAATCTGTTGCAGAAATTTGATGTAATTTATGTTCCAGTAAAAATGTAGGGGTTATCCCCTGGTCCTGCAGTTTTTCTGTATTTACCAGTTCTTGAACAGTGGAATTACTGACTTTATTTCCCTTATGGTTTTTTTGACTTTCACTTAGGTCGGTCAGGTGAACTTCATTGAAGTTTACGATGTTCTGCGCAGTTCCTTGATCATTAGGGTCAATCCCTTGTTCAATATGACTTTTATTTGGAAAGAATTCCGTTATTTCAGTGTTCCCCGCCGTGTGTCCTATATGGACCTTCTTGCCTGCATTTGTGCGTATGGCTTGCTGTGTTCTGAGTCTTTTCATAAAGATCGTACGAGATCTTAATTTTTTGAAAGTCATTCTAGGTTAAGTGATTGCAGTAACTAGTTATAAGGAGCTTGAGATACTTAGCGATCTTTTAGCTGATAGTAGGTGCAATGGTTGAAGTAATTATCAAACTTAGTAGAGAGTAACCCTGGGGAGGATGAGGATGCAGGAAACCACAGCTCGCGGGAGAGATCTCGGCTGCATAGGAGGACAACCTGTAACTTTCTTTTCACCCAATATATCATAAATCACAAAGCAGTGGGTCAGCTCGCTGTAGCTTGGTCCAACAGGTCCAGACTGCAGCAACAAACCATAGAGGCGGAGCGCTATAACGATGTTACCAGTAATTTACCACCTGAATCCTGTCCACATGTTGTGATAATGGTGAATGCCCCACCCCCGGTCCTCAGAATACTACTGAGTTACCAGACCAATTATGAGATAAAGTCCTTCACTGGCTGCAGGCTAAGGGGCATATTTACAAGGGCATTGCCCCAACCAGAATGTCACTCACAGGGTAATCCAATTTGGAGTATGAAGAACACGAGGGTTCAGCCTCCTCTGGGCTCTGACGGGTGTGGACAGGCCCGCCCCTGGCTCGAGCTTCAGCCAGGTGCATCCTGCACTGCAGGAGAAGGAGCATGGTTAAAAAACAGTTGCAGGTTGTGGGGCTGCTGCCACCTGTGTCCCACCTCTTCCTTGTGAAGATCACTGCACTGTACGTCCCCCCACCCCCTCTCACAGAAGCCCGGCGGGTTGTGCTGCACTCCTGCACTGCAGGAGAAGGAGAGTGATTAAAATACATTGCATGGGGGACAGAGCTGCTGCCACCTGTGGCCTGCCACCTTCCTGTGATGATCTGTGCTCTGTAAGTCCCTGCGGCCCCTCTCAGGGATACCCGGTTAGTCCTGCTGCACTCCTGTGCTGTAGGAGAAGGAGCACGATTAAAATACACTGTGGGGTGGGGCTGCTGTCACTTGTGGCCTGCCTCCTCCATATGATGATTCGTGGTCAGTAAGTTCCCATGGCCCCTTCCTTTGAGTCCTGCAATATTCCTGCACTGTAGGAGAGGGAGCACAAGTAAAATACATTGCTGGGGGATGGGGTGCTGCCCCCTGTGGCCCGCCTCCTCCCTGTGATGATCCTTGCTCTGTAAGTCCCCACTGCCCCTCTCAGGGGTGCCTGGTGAGTCCTGCTGCACTCCTGCTGAATCAATAAGAGGATGAGCTGTGTCTAACTATTTAATGAACGAAAAAAGATTTAGCTTACCAATGTACCATAAAACTTGAAAGCGAGGGTGGAGGGACTGTACTCCTAGGCACTGAGATATATTATTTTGAACTATTAAGACACCTGTGCAATTAATCACATCACACCAAACAAATAGTTACTGCACTCAAGGACATCCAGATACTCATTAAGGGCACCACCTCAGTTGCATTGCGGGAAGATGTTTTGAGCAAAATGTGTTTGACCATCTGAACAAGAAGTATCCTAAAACTTCTATCATTTACACCTTACCCACGATACATAAGGACCTACGCCATTCTCCAGCAAGATGAGTTTTGCATAGGTGTAATGCTCTACGTCTATCTTTTTTTAAAACAATTGACAGAATGGAAGTGTTGGCTGATACTGTCAATCTAGAGGTCAATGAAGTTGTTACCTAACTGTTTGAATTAGTTATTTACACAATTGCAAATGTGGATATTTTTAGCAAGTCCCAAACCCTTTTTTATGGACTCAGGGCGTTGCTCTTCATCTTTATAGATTGCTCAATATTTTTGTTCCCCAAATAAGACCCATGTTAATTGTCCTACCAATGAAAATGTTGAGAACTTCTCCTGCTTTCCCACTATTGAATCATGGACAGATTACCCATGTATACCAGTGGATGTACTTACATTTGTGACCATTTCAATTTTCATGTGTACTTAATTCACTGTGTAATCGTATCACTTGCACTAAACCTGTATTAGGATCATCATTTCTTGAAATACATGCTTTTTGGGTCTATACTGTGCTCTTTTGGCCCTCAAGACTCATCAGGGTATCCAATGAATGTGAAGAAACCACTGTTTTCTGATACGGAAGCAGCCTTTCCTCCTTGGAGAATTCTAGGCTCCAAAAAAGAGACTCCAAATGAAGAACTTTCGACCAGGCAAAGGTGGGGAAAGTATCCAGCCAACAAATGGATTTTCCTGGGCAGGAAATATGAACTTTTCCTGACAAAATCAATGCATCAGCGGGTCCTTGTGCAGCAGCTATCTGACTTTGAGAAGACTTCTTAAGATTCAGTGTTCAACCTTGGTCTGCTGAGAGATCTGACTTCCAATTCGGAGGCTAAGTCAGAACGAAAAATCTTTGACCAAGACAAAGCCACTTGGCGTAACTCACCCACTGTCAATGGCAGTCTGCCTGGAACTGTACCTAGGTCTCAGTCGCACGCAAAAGGTACTTTCTAGTGGTGCTTTACTGTTCCTTGGTGTTTTTGCTCTAAATCATTAACAATTCATATACCCAATTCCACTTATTGGATTTTTGTTGTATTAGTATAATTTTGCTTAACACCCTTTACTCTGTTTTTACTAATTGAAGCAGGCCACCATCCCTGTGAGTGCCGGCCATTCCGAAAGGGTCGCAAATTGCAACCTGCCTCATGAATATTAAAGAGGCAGGTCCCTTGCAACCCATTTGGGAATCGCAAACAGTGTCTGAGCCACTGCTGTACATCAGGTTTTGCTACTCGCAAATTGCGAGTTGCTAAAAATCTCAGTTTGTGAAGTTGCAAACCCTGATGTCGTCCATGTGGCCCATAAACTCTACAGCCTCTGACTAATTCGGAAGCAGTAAGCAAAGTATTATAACATTTGATGTGACTTTGAAGATAACATTTCCTTTGAGATAATCACCCTGAATGTAGAGCTTATGTATGGAACCAGTAGCCATACACATCTTCCAATCCGTATATTGTCAACTATCACGCAGTTTCTAGATTATAAAAGATGTTTGGGGTTCCATGTTATCTCATGAAACATACTGTTTTAAAGAACAATTCAGACTGTAAAAGTGATAGAGACACGTGGGGACTTAAACATTCTTTCAACACAGAAGCATCTCAAGTACAGGTTCAGAGCAATGAGATGAACAGTTGTCTGTGAAGTAATATACCACTACTATAACTTGTAAGATTCATTTAAAATATTAGATAAGACTGATGTACATACCACATTCTGTTCTGCTGGTTCTTCAGGATATTCGCAAATGAGAAGAGGGTAGTTCTCGTTTTCATTGCCAGGGATTTCAGAAGTAGATCCTGGAGTAAATTCTTCCCCAAGCGACTGAAGGATAGGATGACAAAAAAAATAATAAATAGTCGAACATTGAAGTTTTTTGTAATAATCCTACAATACTATCATTATCATAAATTAAATTTTTTTAAGTGAACCAAGCTTGCATGTAAGTGGGTATCTAAAGAACCTTACAGTGCATTTTGGTGATATAGTATAAATAGGAAAAAGTACACCCTGCTGTACATTCTGAATCACTGAGGAGTTCCAAACTTTATAGAGGAACGAGGTTGACGGTTGATTTCCGTGAAAAGGTCATGAAATTCAGAAGTAACTTGTAATATACTTTTAAAGCAAGACAGAAAGTATTCTATTCCTCATAATGCATGGACACATCATACCTCTTCTCACAAATCAACAGTGGGATTTGCTAGTACAAGCAGCCTCTCTGAAAGATAGCAAACTCTTCTAGTCCACTGTCTTGGACTGGAGGCGCAAAAACCAGCCCCTATCTTCAGTCACCTGCCACATTGCTAGTAAAAACTTGAAATGAACATTTTACTAGCATTTATGCAGCACCCATCTGATATTGAATATATAATATATTGTAATAGCATGAGTGGCTTCCCAAAAAATCTATGGGAGGTAGAGGGTGTGATTAACCACAGTGTTAGTGGTAAGGCCCTGATGGTGTCCCAGTTAATTTGATAAAATGTTAATGTTAACACTGATTTTTGGGCACAATTATTAACCAATATTATTAACAGTCCTGCTCATTCTCCGGTGCATGCTTCACGGTCCACATCTATTATAGTACCCATCTTTAACAAGCATTGGCATAGCCAATAGGTCTCGCCTTTGGGACCTTATAAGTGTTTAGCCATGCAACAGTTGCATAACTAAATACTTATAAGGTCCCAAAAGCGAGACCTATTGGCTATGCAAAGCGAAAGTTAAAGTGATTGCGACCGGGATCACGATCAAACATCAAAGCGCCGCGAAAGTGAAAGTAATTGCGGTAAAGGGCGCGCGCGCCCACACACATGCACTGTAGCTCTAGGCTGGCCTGGTAGCACTTTTTGGAGCCCTCTCAATAAGTCTCGCCAGAGCAGCGCATGCGCTGGGTCAGGCGAGACCTAAAAAGGGTGATCAGTGTCTTCCGGGATGTTACAGGCCCATCTCATTATTCATCACCACTATCATAGTCCTTGGGAGGGTCATATATAACAGAATCAAGAAATGGATCCAAGCTGAGTCAGTCCTAAGTCCATGTCAGTAAGGGTAGACAAATAAAATAGGGACAATTGAACAGTATTTAAATTTGGTACTCTGTAATTATATTGTTGCCAAACTAACCCCACTTTACCTGGCATTTCTGGGCTTGACCTCAACAATGACTGTGTTAATCGCTTTAAGCTTTGGCAAATGCTTATTTCTCGTGGGCTGGATAAAGCACAAGGGCACTTTTTGGTGTATTTGCATATTAAAAAATCAGACTGCAGAGCACCTTTGTGGAGCTGGAAATTTGTAATGCCTTAAGCAAAAAGCGAGTCCAAAAAGCTTTGTATAATTTTGAGCGCCCCCACAGAATTGTTAGGGAGGAGAGGAAGCCAAATGTTATATCTTACCGGAGCAGATTTTTGCTAAATAGCTCCACTATTTATCTCAATTGTGCACATGTAAGGTGGGGACGCTTATTACTATTTTGCTTTAGAGCAACCACAGAAAAGTTTTGTTGTGTTTCACATTAGGTTTCATAAAGAACTTAGATGATATTCCCTTCCTTGCGATGACAAGTCAGTACAATCCATGGTGCGCTTCGCACTTTTCTGTACATTTTATCTGAGAAACACAAAACATTTTTTTATCTCGCTTTTTAAAAAGAAATGTCGTGATAACAGACACTTTAGATCTGCTTTCACTTTTTTATTACAATTTTCTGATGATGAATCTGTCATGCATGCTGTGTTTTTCCTGAGATTTGCAGTGAAGGCCAATGGCATTATACCCTCGTAATGATGCCACTTATACTGTTTTCTCATAGGGATGTTACCAGAATGCTGCTATGTAAGTTATTTTCATCGGAAGAACTGTTTTTATATTGTGTGGTTTTAACTGTTGTAATTTTTATGCTGCTATTACTGGCTTGTTGTAGGGATGCTACCTGAATGCTATTATGCACACTAATTTTATTCTGATGAACTGTGTTTACACTATGGCGCTCATTTTTATGTTGGTCGTGGGCTTTCTGACCGCCATCTTCGGTTTCACTTTCATCCACTGTATTACAATGGCGGATCTCGGAAGTGAATCCTGCTGTCTTGCAAAAGGCTCGAAGAGCCCACCGGCCAGTCGGAACCGGCATGTAATCACTTAAGAGCAGTGTTTCTGCCATTGGGATTAAGATGTTGGTTTCCCACAGGCTTTTCATGTCAGGCTTTCCAACATGAAAAGCCAGTCAGAAGTGACTTTGGATGCCCCTAGCAGCCCCCCTTGCAAAAGAGGCCTCCAGTTGGAGGCCTGGGGGGCATATATGGTGCCCCCGGTGCAGGGATTAACAAAAACTCCCATTTCGTTATGGGAGCTTGTGCAGCGGCCGCTTTACGGCTGCAGCACAAGATCCCATACACAAATGGGTGTATGCAACCGCACCATATGTGGTCGCATTGCAATAGTGGTGCCGGGAACGCCGACCAGAGGTCGGTTGGTCTCGAGACCGCAACAGTGTCCATCCGACATCGTAATCAGGCCCTTAGTGTTTTAACTGTTCTGGATCGTTATGCAACTTTTATGGATGTTCATTTTACCCGATTAAAGATTTTCTAAATCTGATATAATATGTATAAGAAAAAGTATGCCCTGTGGTTTATTCTGAGTCACCAAGGAGTTCCGGACTTTATAAAGGAACAGGGTTGAAGGCAGGTTCAACATCACATTTGAGACACTAGATGACAAAGACGAGCTTACAGCAGAGGACGAGGACGTAGCATTTTCATACCTGGGCTCATTCAGCCATCTATTTAAAGGCACTAACTATTGAGTATGGCTGGAGAGCTCTTTATGGTCATGTTAAATCTGATACTAAAGGTGCCCATACTTACAACAGACCATTCCACACAAGCTGTATAGATTACATCTTGGTCGTTTTTCGGCTGTGGACAACAGTTATTCACATGATCCAGGATTGTTTAAGAGCCACACAGACCATGGATAATAATGTGGTCACCTCTGACTGTTTATGTAGCAAAACGCCGATGTTTGAAATTGCAGATATAATTCAGGCTTTGAATTCCATCTCAAGTGGGCGAGCAGCTGGCCTAGATGGCATTGCTGCAGACATTTTTTTAACTAATATAGGATCCTGACCTCATTACTTCTTAGCCTTCGCTAATGCAATTGTAGCGGGGGCCCCCATTCCTGACTCTTGGAAAGGTGCTATTGTCTTGCCCATATTTTAAAAAGGTGACCATTCCTTACCATCTAACTACAGGCCAATAAGCTTTATAGACTGCATTCAGAAGATTTTTGGTCGATGTCTACTGAATAAGATACAAAATTTGATAGACGAGTATAACATCCTTAGTCCTTTTCAAGCAGGCCTCTGCACCAGGGTATCAACAATCGACCAGGCCTTTCAATAGTGTACTGGAGAACTGTATTGATCCATGGTGGCAGTTTACACGTCACATTTTTAGACCTAAATCGACTTTCGATTTGTTTTCAAGACCAAACTTGTGGAGTATTTTGGCCGTCCTGGGTATGACCCCATGATTTTATTTCTTCTAATCCGGTTGCACAAAGGCAATTATGCATGCATAAGATTGGGAGGTGATCAGACTCAGTTGATAGAACAAGTACTGGTCTGCAAAGGTGTTCGGCAGGGTTGTATGCAGGCACCCACCCTAATTTCACTTTGTATTAATGATATTGCTTCCAATTTGTTACAACTGTAAGCTGATACTCCATCTTTAGCAAGCTTCAACACGCCAATCCTCCTATTTGCTGATGAAACCTTGTTGATTTCCAAGACCCTGCCAGGGCTCCAGAAACTCTTGGATTATTTTAACAAATTCTGTGTGGATCGGGGCCTGGAAATTAACACCTCAAAGACTATGGTGATGTAATTTAAGCAGCCTAAATCTTTCAAAAGCAAACTAGTCCTGGGAGGTACCCCGTAGAACAAGTTGACTCCTTTGTTTATCTGGAGGTTACCATGGCAGAGGATATTTCTTAGGAGCCGCACATTAGCAAAGCCACCACCAGGTTAAAACAGATCTCTGGTGCAATACTTAAAGAGATTTTGACATCCTACTCTAAACCCATTTTTCCTGCACTTAAAATCTACGAAGCCAAAGGTTTGGGGTCAGCCTTGTACGGGGCTGAGCTGTGGGGGTTCTCCAAACACAATGACATCATAAAATCTGAGAACAAATTCATTAGGAACCTGATTTCCCTCCCAACCAGCACTCCATTATACCCACTGTTCTGTGATCTAGTAGTTACTAGTGCCACGCATAAAATTCGCCAGCGGCACTTATTGTACTGGGGGCGCCTGTGGGTCTCTCTTGAACTCGCTCAATATGCTGACAGTTCAAAGGACATTATGAAGGTTGACCAATTTAATTCAATCCCATGGCTCTCAAACATGAAGTCAGCCCTGTATTCCTTAGGGCTCAATGATTTGTGGGACCATCCGAATATATCTGTCTTTCCATCTAAGACGGAGTTGAAAATTAAATATCAGTCATTTGTGGAGGCTGAGGATGTTCAGAAGTCTGCCGCTCCCAAGCTAACAAGTGATTACATGGACATTAAGTACTGCTGGGGGCAGGAATTATTCTGGGATGTTGTGGCAGTCCCACGGCACCAAAATGTTTTTTGCAGTTTCGCATAGGCACGCTACCCCTCAGGTTGTTTACTTCAGGATGGAAGGGCAAAGGAGGTAGCACTTGTCCTATAACTGACCACCAGAAGGAAAGTGCAGCACATTTTATGTTTTCTTGTCCCAGCTACTTATCCCCTGACACAATTGGTTGGCACCGATTTGTAGGTCATTAGGTGTACGGAACTACCAGGACGCCCTCCGTATCTTTTGATTAGACTCTTCAATGCCAATGGTTATCTCTATTGCAAAATGTTTTGGTGCAATGTGGGTGGTACACAAAAAATCGCTAGGTCGCTCTTTCCATCAATAACTTATATTTCTGCGTGTCCCAGCTGGACCGTATTGGGGGAATCCTTTAACCATTTAATTTTTAATGATATGTTTCATTATTATTAGTACATTTTAAATTTATATAGTTTGATTTTTTATATGTTTTTAGGTACTATTGGATGTATTTATACTATTTTGGACATATGTCGTCAGTGTGATGAATTGTACTTTTATGGCCCAGGTGGCCAAAATAAAGAGTTTTGACCTGAACTATTGTAATAATTATGCTTATGCTGCCAATACTGTCTTTTTCCTGGGACTGCAGAGACCACTTTGCTTCACTAAGAAGGAACACGATCAACAGTTACGACCTTCTGCCTTGAAAAATCCCTCGGCCGATGGGCCACATGGGCGACACATGTGCCGGCTCTTTTTGTTCTATGCATGAGAATATGAATAAACACAACGTGTTGAAACCCTGCTAATGGACTTGGGAAAATATTTCCCCTACAAAATACAAATTTAAGAAGGTACACCCACTACCTAAACTTGTACCCTTTAATGGCTCTTAGGTGTAGCCATTTGTGAGGCATGTGCCATCACCAAGTATGGGCTCAGACAACTGCAGCATAAAAGCCCAGATACCTCCCCCATCTCAGCAATCTACTGTCTCATTTTAGGGATGCTACCTGAGTGCTGTTTTGCACACTATTTTTATTCTGATGAACTGTTTTTACACTATGACCCTCATTTTGATGTCAGTCGGAGGATTTCAGACCGACATCTTCGGTTTCACTCTCAACTGCCATATTACAATGATGGCGGTCAGAAGTGAAACCGGCTGGTCATTCCGGCTGGCTCCTGATGGGCTAGAGGAGCTCATTGGCCAGTCAGAAGTGGCACCCAATCGCTTGAGGGCAGTGTTTCCACCATCGGGATTACAATGTCAGTTTCCCACAGGCATTTCATGTGAGGCTTTCTGATATAAAAAGCAGAGTGAAAGTGACTTTGGGGGCCCCTAGCAGGGCCCTCCTACAAAAGCGGGCACCGATTGGATGCACATATGGTGCCCCCATGTCAATCCCTGCTCTAAGTGGCAGGCAACAAAAAACCCCATTTTTATATGGGAGCTTGTGCTGCAGCCGGTTTACGGCCACAGCACAATATCACATAGAGAATTGGAAATATGCAACAGCACCATGTGCGGTCGCATTGTAATAGCGGTGTCGAGACCGCCGACCCGAGGTCGTCGGTCCCGAGGCCGCAACGGTGTCTGCCCGACATCATAATCAGGCCTTTAGTGTTTTAACTGTTATAGATCGTTATGCAACTTTTATGGCTGTTGATTTTATCAGAATAAAGATTTTCTGAGTCACCAAGGAGTTCCGGACTTTATAAAGGAGCGAGGTTGAATGCCAATTTCCTTTATAAGGTCATGGAACAAAAAAGTAACTTGTAAAATCCTTTTCACTCAAAACAGAGGACATTTTATTCCACATATGCATGATTACACCATCACTCTTCTCACAAACCTCTTCAATGTTGGGGTTTTTCTCCTTCATAACAAAGAAATAATACAGTTACAGACAAGAAGAGTAAAAAATCAAACACACCAAAACAGTTAGTAATTAGTTTTAAAAGTGTATTAGAATCATTTTAATGTACATAAGACTTATAAAAAGCTGTAGCACCGAATGCCACTCAGAATTAGTAGAAACATGCAGAGAGATTCCTTCTTTTCTGTAACAACAAGGTGCAAAGCATAAACATTTTGCCCTAAACCTCTCCTTTCTGCTGCTGGCTCTTAATTTTAGAACAAAGTGGCCAGAAGAATAAAGTGCCATTTCTGTCTTCATTGTTTCAATTGCAAATAAAACTGTGCTCTGTGGCATGCCTTTCACCTTGGCTGCTGGCTTTGGCAGGAGGCTCTGGGACTTCATAACTTATTAGAGTGAAGCACCCAAGCCATTTATTCATTGACAGGTATCTACACTACTGCAATAAAGAAATGAGAGGCAGCTTTAATAATAGGATTGCAGACACACATGCTAAGTCAATAAAAGTAGAGAGGTAACTACTGTTCATGGCTGGCATGCAAACATAAATAGAATTAAACTATTACCGCACACTCTGCTCCCAAGGTCAGGAGAGGATAGGTTTGGTTGTCTGTAAGCTCCCACAGTCTGGCAGAAAAACATTCTTCTCTGCAAAGTGCTGGAAGATATGTGGAGGGTCAAGTACACTAGTAAATTTATTATGGAATGGTCCCAAACTAAACTGGGACTGGAAGGAAGTGCTAGACGATGTGTATTTGATGTTCAACAAAGAACTTCCCAAATTTCAAGTCTGTGTAATCCCAGGCTTATCAACCAACCAACCAAATATACCACAATCCCCAAATGCCCTATGGAGAAAATTATATCAGTTGCCCAATGTACAGTGAAGTGAACTTTCATTACAATGAGAGGTAGAGTCCAAAACCAGAACATGCGAGTTGAGTAAAGTTAGTCCTGCCCAAAATGTCTAAGATTCCTACGGCTCACTAAACAAGAAAATGCTAGAATGATCACCTAATTGAAATGTGTGTCACATTCGAATCAAGATATGAGGCTGCATAAAAGTAGGGATCCTACAGTTTTTTTGTAGTCCAAAGAGGTTCACTGAAGCCATGTTTCCAACAAGTTTGTTCACAGCAATGGGAAAGCGATTGAGGGCTGTAGCATCCTCCCCAGCCTAGGAGCAGGTAACAGACCAAGCCACACAAGGAGCTCTGGTTTGCACATCTTTATTCTTTAGCATGCTACCTTTAACTGAACGCACTGCATCACAAACTTTATTAGCCACACCTACCAGATTACGTAATACTTGCAAGGAGCCTGCAAAGGACCACTAGAGGCCTTATACACATAAACAGAGAACACAACATTTCCCCCTTTGTTCAATAAAAAGTACTAACAAATATATGCACAGATACACATTATAACTCCTCAATGAGTTGTCGAGGTGCTCGCACCAGTCTTCCAGATCTACTTGTACAAGATAGAGGAAGGCACCTTCATCTGCTATCTCTGGAGAAGAGTCGGATGATTGACTTGGGGACTCAGGTTGACTTTGGAGGGTGTACTATGATGGTGTAGTTGCACTCGGGAGCGGCAGTTTTCGAGTTTATGATCCTTCCCCAGTTTGTGCCCAATAGTGTAATCATACTCCGGCAGGCACAACCCCTCCTCTCGATACAAAGGGCACCTTCATCTGCTATCTCTGGAGAAGAGTTGGATGCTTGACTTGGGGACTCAGGTTGACTTGCCTCACTGGTGAGGTCTGGAGCTGACGAACATTGAGGCAAAGGATTAGAGTGTGCAGAGTGTCTGGTTAGGATGTTCCAGGTCGTTGGGCAGTTATCATATGTTCTTTGCTTCCCATAACTCTTAGCGGTTCACACCGTAGGGAGTGTCGGTCTTGCGTGTCTGCTTTTGCTTGGCAATAACTCGGTTTCCTTTCTCGAAGACCGTGTCTCAAGCACATTGGTGCTTATGGGCATAGGCCTTTATTTTGCATTTGCAAGCGATGTCAGTGACACAAATGTCGTCAGGGTGAATGGACCGACTGATGGTCAATTGTGGTATCTTTGTCCCAAGAGCTCTCCCAAATAATAAAGATCGAAAAACTTTCACCTGTCATAGAATGAGGAGTGCAACGATAGGCACAGATGGCTGGGCAAAAAGATGACTTGAGTTTGAAGCCGTCCAGCGCAGCACGCTAAACCAACCTTTGCAAAGTACTCATAAATTGTTCAAGAACATTTGCCTGTGGCCAGAGAGGTGTACGTTCCTGATGTTTGATGTTCAAATGATTAAGATATTCTTTGAACTCTCTGCTATTTAAGGGTGGACCGTTGTTAGGTTTGAGAATCGAAGGAACACCCCATGTTGCGAAAATGTCATCCAGCCTCTCAATAACTCTGTCATGCGTCATTGATGATAAGTCTTCCACTAGAGGAAAACATGAGTACTCATTGACAACTACCATGAGATGATGTACATTATTTAGGGGTCTGAAGAAGTCACGTGCAATCCTCTCACAGGCTTGCTTAGGAAGATCAGACATGTTCAGCAGGTGCTGAGTCATCTTGGGAGACAGACAGTTACATAGATGACAAGCTTTTAGCTCCCTTTCAACTTGTTCAAGGAGTGGGAACCACACTTGATCCCAGAGTGCTATTTTAGTTGCAGCAATGCCACAATGTCCTTCTTGTGGCAGTTCAATAACTTGTTGCCTCATGTTTTCAGGGATAACTATTCTGGCCCATTTTAGTTTGGCACCATCATGTGTAAAAAAAGTTTATTCTGAACATTCTTACATTTCTGGAACTCAATATTGTAAGGTGTTTAGCATGTGTCCTACATGATTGCGTCGCAGTGATTTCTTTAAGCTTAAGTATGTCTTTGTTAGTTCAAGTAGCTGTCAGAATTTGTTCAATCGAAAGAGCAGCAGGGGCACTTGACTTTACTATAAAATTGATGTAGGCCTCAGATGCTTTGGATTTTGTACTATGATGTTGTGGTTACACTCGGGAAAAGCAGTTTGAAGGATTCTGATCCTACCCCAGTTTGTGGACAATAGTGTAATCATACTCCTGCAGGCACAACCGCCTCCTCTCGATACGAAGGAACATCTTGACTTTTGGATTTCTGAAAATTGTGAGCAATGCCTGATGATCCGTGACAAAAGTTAAATGCTTTAAATACAGAAACACATGGAAGTGTTCACACACCCATGCCATAGCTCAGCTAGCTTCCTCAGGTTGAGAATAAGCATGTTCAGTCTGAGATAGACTCACACTTCTCTGCATTTAGTGTGAGATCTGTATCAGCAAGCAGACTGCATACTTGTGTGGGTGCTTTATCATGTTCCTTTTGTTTATCCTCAAATACCAGTATATCATCCCTGTAGGTAAAAGCATGTGTGACAGGCTTAATTATTCAATGAATGACATCTTGAAAGATTTCTGCAGCTGACAACACAGCAAAACTGAGTCTCTTATATCTGAACAAACCAACATGAGTAAAAAAAGTAATACTGAACCTCCAGTTTTCTTTCAATTCAAATTGCTGGTAGTCTTTGCTAAAATTGAGGCGGAAGAAAACATTGGCAAAAAATCAGCTGCGTTATCATGTCCGCACTGTGTGGACCTGGATCTCTTTCTCTTTCGATTGCTTTGTTGGCCTGTCGAATATCTACACAAATGCTCACTAAACCTCCACCGTTCCTTTTTGGCACCACCACAATGGATGAGCACTTGATGATGTCATGCTTTAGCAGTGTGTCTAGTTTTTTCTCAATGGCTTTTTATGAGTAAACCGCAATTTAATGTGTCACTTTCAACAGAGCGAATATCTTCATGAATGTGAAGCTGCACCTTCATTGTCTTAAGTTTCCCACGTCTACGAAACAATGCCGGGAATTGACCCACCATTTCAAAGTGGCTATTCAAGTTGTAGCTAATAGAGAGCAGTCCTAGTCAGCAGCAGTATTGAAACTTAATAAGCATGCACTCAACGAACTACCTGGGAGGAAATGAATTGGCACTTTCACTGTCATTTTTTTGTGCCACCTGGTCGCCACAAGAGATCCTTTACTCTACAAGGGTGTAGAAACTACCCAGGCATACATATTTGTTCTTGAAGGTGAGAGACATGGCATTGAAGGCAGTTCTTTGTACTTTTCTGCAAGCTCGATGTTTATTGATGCACCAGTGTCCCTAATAAATGCTTTAGGGCAACCATTCACCTTGAACGCGATCTTAAGACAATTTGCAAATAAACGTGGTTGCTTCATGAGGAAATTCTCATTTAGATTAGTGTTTTTCTTTGCAAGTGGACAATCCTACATGCGCATATAGGTCTGTGACTGACATCACCATTTCACATCCATCTTCCTCACTGTCACTCAATGAAGGCGCCTACGTACCTTTGGAAGATGAGTTTGATAATGATCAACTTAATTTTGTATTCACTTGTCTTAATCGATCATCATAAAATGGTTTTCTTTCCCACAGCCTTTGCATATATGTCCAACAGCGGGACAGTTACTTCCATGTGGAAAGGCAAATCCCCAGTGGAAACAATTTCTTTTTCTTCTGAGACATCAATCTGTGGGCCACTGTCTTTTTGTTTCTGATTACTTTTCATGATCAATGTTGGTTCATTGGGTTGTTCCAGCTTCCATATCAGCAGCTTGTCGATCAGCACGTGCCTCCACTCTTGCAGCCATAAGCACTTTATTTCTCGCAGCATGCATCGTCGGAATGAATTTGAGAGGCAACCATTGATATCTCTAAGGCTTCTTCATCATTGAATTAATTGAACTTGCAGTGATTTATAAGCGTATCAAGTCTCTCAACAAACGTATCCATCATATCACCAGGTTTCTGTCTTGCGTGGTTAAAAGTGTACCTTTCCTAGTCGACATTCGGCACTGGATTGAACTTGGCCTCTAACGTCTTCTTGACTTGATGGCATGACACTTCATCAGCTTGTGATATCTTCTTTATCACTTCTTTTACTCCATCACCTGCAAGGTTCTTCAAGTATTTGATGATCTTCTTGTCATCTGCTTCTTCTATAGCATCTATAAAGTCATCAAATGTTTCAATTCAAGCAGTCCATCTAGCGTCAATATTCGGCTATTTGGTGGTGTTGAATGCAGGTGGTGGTTTCAGGAACATGGCTACACTGTATGTGGCTATGTTCCTGTTTTCCATTTGATCTAGTGTATGCTGGTCAGACAGCATTGTCATTTAGTTTCTCTTGGGCCGGTGGCACCTCTGCAAGCATCATTCTGCTCACCAGTATTTGCCCCTTTTTATTATTAGAACCGCCACCCCTTTGTTACAGCTGAATGCGCTGTACATACTACTTGGGCAATCCATTTTTTGGCCTTAAAAATCTCCAAACCCTCCTTCTCTGTTAAGTGCGTTTCCTGCACAATGATAATCTGGCCCGGGCAATCTCTTAGATATTGTAATATTCTCTCTTGTCTTCCCCGTACCCTGAGGCCATCCAAATTCCACAAAATAATTGTTATTACATTCTCTCGCTTCTCACCCATCCCCCTTAATGGGTAAAATTGGACACCAATTCTGCGATAAAGAGGCTTCAGAGGAAACTTTTATTCTTTGTTCTCCCGCTTGCTCCCCACCCTTGCTTCCCCAACCTCACCATTCCATGGAAAACCCATTCCTGACTCTTCATGGCTTAGAGCCATATGGGAGTCCCCCCAGAGTGTGCATCTAAAACTAATATTACCATATACATAATGAGGGAAAGAATTAACCCAATTGTTTAAACAGCCCTAAAGTGAAAATAACGAAGGGGTCTATTGCGATGGCGGGCGGACACTGCAACGGCTAAAGGGACCACCCGCCATAGGTGCAGTGGTCCCACCGTTGGCATTACGATGCGCCCGCTACACTAGTGGGCACATCCCGCATTCTTTACATTGCGGCGGGCGGTGCTGCAAGCAGCACCCGCCGCAAGGTAAAAAATGCATGTTGTGCATTTGAATGCACAACGTTACAGACACCGCGCGGTGCCTGCCACCTTGTGCATGCAAATGCTGCAGGGTACCATAGATACCCCCCATGTGTACCCCCCACACCCCCAACACCCTGGGGGACCACAACGGGCCCCCAAATGCAGAATCCGCTTGCCTTTCCATGACGGCGTTGCCGACATGGAAATGCGAGTGTCCGCCTGCATCTTAATATGGATGGCAGTGTCTTGCAGACACCGCCACCATATTAAACACTTTTTCCGCCCGGTGGAAAACCGGCAGATGGTCTTCCCGTCCGCTGGAGTCTCCCCCGCCACCATAATGTGGCGAGGGGGAAAATGTAGGCGGGCGGTGAATGTTGGCGGGCGGAGGCATTCCACCCACCAACATAATCGGCCCCTTAATAACTAATCTTGCCGAATCAAAAGTGGTATTCTAATACCAATTTGAATGATCCTATTTCAATATTACTAACCCCCTCGTTGCAGACTCTTAATCAAATAATCCACCTTTGCACCAGAGTGGAAGATGTGCATCTTGTTATTAATCATCACCTTCATGTATGCCGGGAATCTCAGCTGAACCGAAGCACCCAGTGTCTTTATTGGATCAATCCTTTTCCCCAGCTCCCATTGCCTGTTAGAGGTGGCATTGCGGACATCTGATCTAAATTCATATTTAATCCCATCAACCTCAATCGATGTCATGCTCAAGACTTTGGACAGAATTTTCTCTTTTAGTGAATACGTTAAAGAATTGAGTAGGATTTTTCTGGGTTTAGCCTTATTAGTATTAAGTCTGAAAGGGTCTTTATGGTCTAGCTGTATATCTTTAGCAATCTCTTGTTCTGATTCTTCTAATTGTAACTCCCTATAGATCAATTGGACTACATAGGTTTTTATTTTTTTTGTGTTGAAATTATTTATTAGCATTTCAGAATCATTAAACAAAAACAAGAAAACTCAAATACAAGTAATACGGGTAAGGATCATATGACAGAAAGTAAAAAATAAATCCATATATGGAACAATATTTAATATGCTATCTAATACAATAAATATATATAAAAATATATAAAGGAAAGAGTGAAAAAGCATATATAATCAAGTTTTAAAAACTAAATGATAACAAATACCAACATGTTCAGAAAGTAAAAAAGGATTCCATATCTGTGAAAATAACTGTAGTTGATCTTGAATATTATATATAATCCTTTCATGCGAAGCATTTTGAATCATAGCAGATAACCAGGACTCTTGAGATGGTGGAGTGGAAGATTTCCATTGTCTTAATATACAGATTTTAGCAGTTGCAAGCGCGGTATGTAAGAAACGAGATTGTGGTTTAGAAAGAGTGGGAACATTTCTGAAATCATGTAATATAATATTAGCTGTGGAAAGGGGTAAATGCAGTGAGATAAACTTATGTAAAGTCTGACCTATGTAAGACCAATAATGTTTAACCAATGGACATGTGCAAAGAATATGAACAATATCACATCCAGAAGCATTACATCTCCAACAATTGGAATGCGGTAACAAGCCTGCCTTATATAATCTAACCGGAGACCAATGCCAGTCATGTAGAATTTTAAATAAGCAAAACTTTAAACGAGCTTCTCGAGCTCCCTTATCCAAACCATCTTGTATATTCATCTATTCCATATCTGAAAAAGAAGTCTGTAAACGTGTTTGCCATTTATGTCGGAGATCGCTGGATAATGGGTGTGAAAATAATTGAGATGTAATTGTTTTGTAGAGACCTGAAATTACACCTTTCTGTTTGCCCCAAATTTGTAAATAAAACACTATTGGTGATATAGATAATGACCAAGGTGTGGAGCCAAGAGCTTTGAGAAGAGATTTTCTAAGTTGATCGTATTTCGCATTCTGCAGCGGTGGGGTAAATTGAATTCATCCATTAACTGTGATAGAGGTTTAAGATTCCCGTCATGGAGAATTTGGTCTAGTGTGAGAAGGCCTGCCGATTTCCATTGCATTATCATCCGCATATAGATAAAGTTTAGATTCACCCACCGGAAAGGAAATACCAACCACATTGGAAGATTGCCGAATAGCGGCCGCTAAAGGTTCAATGGCTAATAAAAATAAAAATGGGGAGAGGGGGCATCCCTGGCGGGTGCCTCACTGTATAGTAAAAGTATCGGAAGTAAATCCTCCACAATTGACCAGTGCAGTGGGTTGCTCATATAACAATTTAATCTTTATTATAAAGTGTTCTCCCAAACCAATTTTTTCTAAGATTAGGAATAAATAATCCCACTCCACTCTATCAAATGCCTTTTCGGCATCTAATGATAATGCCAAAGCATCATCCTGTAAAGATTTAGCAGTATGCAGAGTGTGAGCTAGGGAGCGTAAATGATTTCTGGAAGATCGACCAAGTATTATGAATGAGAGAGGGAATAACTCTGCGCAGACAAGAAGCAAGAATACTAGCTAAAATTTTAATGTCACAGTTAAGAAGTGAAATGGGACGATAACTGCTACAAAGAAGTGGATCTTTTCCTGGTTTTGGTAAAACTGCTATTACTGCTGTATTAGATATATAACCTAAGGTGGAAGTACGTTCGGCTTCTTGAAATGCCGCATGCAAACAGTCTATAATTTTATCTCTGGACCAGCGATAAAATTCTGCTGGAAAACCATCCTCTCCTGGTGCTTTATGATAAGGAAGTTTAAGGATAGCGTGAGAAATCTCTTCTTTACTAATGTCTTCATCCAGCATGGAACTATCTTCATCAGAAAGAGATGGTAATTCTAATCCATTTAAAATTTTACCCTGATCTATATGGGCGTCTGGAGTGTATAAAGATTTATAGTATGTGGCAAATACATTAGCAATATCCTGAGGACATGTTAACATGGAACCCTTAGAGGATTGTAAAGCAGGGATAGCCATAGCAACCTCTCTTTGCTTCAATTGTGCTGCTAGAAGTTTACCCGCTTTTTCACCCTGTTCATAATGCCTCCCTTTCATTTTTTGTAAGGCATATTCCGCCTTAGAGGTGAAAAGAGAATTCAATGCCATGCTTGACTGTTCCAGTAATTTTCGATTTTGTAAAGTAGGGCTTTTAGTATATAAACGTGTGAAATTGGTAATGTCCTGTTCCAATTGATTTTGTTTAGCAATATTTTGTTTGTTCAACTGGGCTGCATCTCACATAAGTCTACCACGAATAGCAGCTTTAGCAGCAGCCCATATGACCCTGTGAGAATCCACTGAATTTTGATTAAATGTGAGATAATCATGAAGATGTTCTTGCAATTGTTTTTTACCAAGGGGATTTTTATGACGTTGGATGTTCATTCTCCAGGGTTTACGACCTGGTTTGGGTGTCCCAGTCTGTAGACAAGAGGACCGGAGAATGATCAGAGATGGATGCCTCCAAAATACAAAAATCTCGGATCGATTGGACCGTTCTCTGAGAAATTAAAAAGTAATCCAATCTTGATAAGTTGCCATGGGAGGGAGATGTGAATGTATATTCAACATCAGTTGGGTGTGATAAGCGCCAATGATCTATAAGACCGTTGTCTGCAATGATATCATTCATAAGGGCTCTGTCTGCTGCATTATTCTTATCAAGAGGTCCAGTTTTGTCCAAAACTGGATCTCTCACCAGGTTCCAATCGCCTCCGATGATGTATTGTGAGGCATCAATCTCCGACAGCAAATGATTCAGCGTAGAAAGAAATCTTTTTTAGCACCAGTAGGAGCATAAATTGAACCCACACATATATGAATATTATCAATGCACATTTTCTGCCTTGTGAGTCTTCCCATGTTTTAAGTACACAAACTGGTAATGTTTTTCTGATAAGGATTGCTGCCCCACATTTTCGAGTAGGGCCTGCTTCTGAAGAAGTCCCATTGCTGATACTACTGTGGATAACTTTACCCACCCAATCTCTACGAAGTTTTTCAGACTCGAGTGTATTAAGATGAGTCTCTTGAAGAAGAGCCACATCCACCTTTTTAGATTGTAAATAGGAAAGAACCTTCTTCCGTTTGATATAGTGTGTTAATCCATTGACATTCAAGGATATAGCACATAAATCATGAGCAAGGACCATGTTAGAAATAAAAAAATAAAAATAAAAATAGAGACTTGCAAAAAGATGTGATGGAAATGGGTATAGAAGAGGAAAGGGAAAAACCCACCATTAAGAAAGATAAAGATAAAGTATAGAAAGCAAATAAAGAAAGATTTATAGACTACAAAAGAATAATAGAAAGAGTATAATAGAATAACAATAGACTTTTAACCGTGGGTCTGGGCACACTAGAGCACGGCTCTGGGCCGGGACTCCATTAAATAGGAAAATCCAGGGCAAGAACATTTAAAGAGAGAAAACAGAAGAGAAAAAAAAAACGGCAATTTAAAGTGACCAATAACATTGATATGAGAAGCTAGAAAAGAAAAACCCTGAGAGAATAAAATAAAGTAAAAATAGAAAATATGAACTAAGCTGGTAAGGAATACGAAGGGATATAAAATCTGCCCTTTAAAGGATAGCATATTAAGAGAGCATAACATTTATAATATATCATTTTGGAAATATATTAGACGATTTAAGTCATAGTAAACTAAATATTGATAAAGATATAGGTTTGAAATATATAAATATCTAAGAATAGGTCAAATAGTCAACATCACAGATAAAATAACTATATTGCATGTGATAGATAAATCATTTATTTATTTATTTATTTTATTTGAAAAGTTTTATATAGCTGTTCTGCTCGATTTTCCCGGCCTTCTTGTGAGGAAAGGTGATTGAATGTGACTTCAGTCTCTTACCATTCAAGTCTAAGGGTTAGAGTAGTGAATGGAGCCTATTTACTAGGCACTTCGACATGATCCTGTGCTCTTCCCCATAGATCAGGGCTTGCACACATAGCCTAGGGGATAGATTCGTTAGTATTAGGGATAACCTGTCCTGTAGTGAGGGTATTTCATGGAGCCGTGCTGAATTCAGGCCTGGTAGGCCTCAAACGGGAGGGACTCCATCTTTCTTTCTGCTCCGGCAGCTTGGGATTCTTCTAGGTCAAATGCAATGTTTTAGTTATGAGGTGTTATTCGCTTGGAGAGAACCGGTTCAGGCCGGCCCTTATCGAAGGATTGTATTTTTCTTCATGCCGAAGACACTACATCAGGCCGGCCGGCTGGGAACGTGTCCTTGGTACGGGGAGGTACAAGAATTTGGTGGGCGGCAGGTTACGGGCCGGAATTTTCCATGAGGAAATGCACCTCTATATTAGTGAAAGTTTGAGGCAGTTACATGTTCAGTCCGTAGGCGGCATCTAGCCGTTAGCAGTAGAGCTACTACTTATTCCAGGGAAGACAGACGCCATCTTGAAGGCGGAGAAGAACTGAGAGACAGATGCTTTCCTAACAGAATAACCAGAGAGGAGAGAGTAGCCGATAAGGAAGAGGTCCCAGTGACTCGGAGAAGGGTGATTCCAGGCGAGCCGAGGCACAGACGAGAAGGGAGCCTAGATGACCACTGAGTGCAGGCTACACACTACTAAGGTGATGTCGACCCTTTCTTATTAGAGTGTACAACTTAATCTTTCACTTTTCTTTGCAGGTTATGTGTTATATCGTAATGTTATGTGATTGTATGTGCAATGAGTAATAAAGTATCCAGTTTGTAGTGAACCAACATATGCTGTGTGTTCTTGTATAAGAGGGTAGCCTATTCTTCTAGTCAGCTGCGGCTACATGAACAGATGTTAACCCTGATCAGGTAAGTGGTAACTGAATAAGGGAAAGAGGAGCCCCTCAAACCTGAGAACAGGCTATGCCCGAACTGGCAATCCTTGTGTGATCTGATGAATAGTGAGACTGATTCCCTTTTTGTATGTTATGGTGATCATAGGATGAACTGTCGTATGAGACTGCCGTCTAGGTAGAGAGGTCTGGATTCGTAGGGGATCGCGAGGCCGCCAACTGTGCTGAGACTGCCGTCTGGGTAGAGAGGTCTGGGTTCGTATGGGACCGCGAGGCCGCCACTTGTGATACTGTCGTATGGGCAGAGAGGTCTGGGTTCGTATGGGACCGCGAGGCCGCCACTTGTGATACTGTCGTATGGGCAGAGAGGTCTGGATCCGTATGGGATCGCGAGGCCGCCGATTGTGCTGAGACTGCCGTCTGGGTAGAGAGGTCTGGGTTCGTATGGGACCGCGAGGCCGCCACTTGTGATACTGTCGTATGGGCAGAGAGGTCTGGGTTCGTATGGGACCGCGAGGCCGCCACTTGTGATACTGTCGTATGGGCAGAGAGGTCTGGATCCGTATGGGATCGCGAGGCCGCCGATTGTGCTGAGACTGCCGTCTGGGTAGAGAGGTCTGGGTTCGTATGGGACCGCGAGGCCGCCACTTGTGATACTGTCGTATGGGCAGAGAGGTCTGGGTTCGTATGGGACCGCGAGGCCGCCACTTGTGATACTGTCGTATGGGCAGAGAGGTCTGGATCCGTATGGGATCGCGAGGCCGCCGATTGTGCTGAGACTGCCGTCTGGGTAGAGAAGTCTGGGTTCGTATGGGACCGCGAGGCCGCCACTTGTGATACTGTCGTATGGGCAGAGAGGTCTGGGTTCGAATGGGACCGCGAGACCGCCACTTATGAGATCTTGGTATGCATAGTAGGAATCCCCTGTCCTTAGGTGATAGATATATGTGGTTGTAGGATTGTAAATAGGTTCTAGGGAGGGGGTAACGTTCTGGCTGGGTTAGTGAGGCTCTGATGAGCGGGTTCTATCTGATCCGAAAACCCAAGCAGAACATTTGGCGTCACGAACCGTTTACGAAACCTGTGTGCGTTGTGGTTGTATTGTGTTTGCCTTTGGCGCGTGCGTGGTTTTGTTTGTATAATATTTGTATCTACCTGCGTATAATTTTCTTTTCTCTTTCTTCTTTTTCTTTTTCTCTTTTTCTTTCTTTTCAAAAATGTTTTCTAGAAAGTCGAAATTTACTTTTAAGTTGCCCGTTGATATTCCCGGTTGGGATTCAACGCCTTATGAAGCCTTAGCCCGTGAGTGGGCTGATTCTACTGGTTTGAGTGAGAATTGGAATTCTTTTTTGGAGCTGGCGGAGCCGGCTAATGTGATTACTTGCTTACAGAAGGCGCCGGTATCTAAGGGTGATGAGCTTCCCGTTTTAGGGCGCAGAGGTTGGATTGTTCTGTCTGCGTACAGGCTTCTCCATGAGAGGTTGTTGAAGTTGCAGAACTTGCATAAGGATTTGGAAGCGAACTTTGTTGAGATTCAGAATGCTCATACTTTGGTACGGTGTCAAAATAAGTTGCTTGCTGACAAACTTGAGACGTACCAAACTATTGCCGAGAGAGCGGCTGTGCGAATTGCTCGTTATAAATACAAGAATCGGCGTGGTCGGGTTTCGACGCGGAAGGTGCGTCTGGTCGTGGCGAAAGCCGGACTGGATTGGAATCCTGATGAATGGGATGGTAATATCTGGAACTCGAGTGATTCTCCTTCCTCGGGTGAGGAGTCTGCCAAGCGCGAGTCCTCTCGCTCCGGCCGTGCTTGTAAATCTGCTTCTTGCGCCTCTGATGGTGCACCCCGTGATTGCGCTCGTCCTTCGAGCGGGGTCGACGCTTCTTCCACTGATTGTTCCTCTACGTGTACTGGTCGAGCTCCTTGTGATGCTCATCCCGCGGTCTCGGCGCATCCAGTTTTTCGACGGAAGGTGCAGCAGGCTCCCGGTGCTCCGAACGGTATTGCTTTAGACTCTTTGGAGGATTTTACTCAACAAGAAATTAGTGATATTTTGCAGCGATTTCGGCAACGAGTTGGTGAGCCCTTGCTCACATGGATGGTGCGCCTTTATGAACTGGGCGCTGCTGGCATTATGTTGGATGCTTGCGATTGTTTGAAGTTTTGTTCCTTGAGTTCGGATTCTACTGTACAGGATCATTTTCGTAACTTTAATGGTGGTGGTCAAATTTCTTTGCTTCAATTGGTGACTGAGGGTTGTAATCAAAAATATCCTACTGAGTCTGACTGGCCTGTGAATGACAAACCGTGGTATACTTTGCGCGATGCTGCGCAACGTCTCAAAGAGGAGGTGATAAAAACGGCAATTTTTCTGAATACTGCTGACCGGTTGCTTGATGCTTTCTTGACATCTTCTGTGCGGAATCGTATTATTCGTACTTCCCCTGTTGCTTATAAGCAGGTCATGATGACTTTATTGATTAATCAGACTGGTAACATGTTATCTGTGGTGCTGGAATCGGTACGCCAACTCGGTGAGTTGGGTGAGTGGTTTAAACCTGAACGGCAGTCCCGGCCTGACACTCGTACTCCTGGTGAAAATAAATTTACTAGACGTGATATGTTTCTTGCTCTTCTGGATGATGGTGTGCGTAAGGAGGACATTGATGGTGAGACTACTTCTCGTTTGTGGGAAATGTTTCGCAAACGTGGCTTGGATCGAAAGGAGGGTGCCCGGCGTGTTCGGACAACTGAGTGTGATCGTGGTTTTTCTGACGGTAGCGGTGATGACGACCGCCGTGGGCGCTCTGATCGTCGTGATGATCGACGTTATGCGCGTGATTTGTCCCCCCGTCGTGAGAGAGACAGGGAGAGAGAGGGGGAAAGAGAGAGGGGGAGAGATGATTATGTTAACAGCAGACGTAGAGATGATAGGGATCAATCCCCTGAGTTGAGAAGGAGAGAGGATCGACACATATTGGCCGATCGAAACCCGCAGTACAATGCAGGGAACAGTAATCCATTTCGTAATGGAGATGGATATGAACAGGAGGTATCGATACCTAGGAACCGTGAGAGTCTTTATCCTGATTTATCCTGGTACACAGAACACAATAAAAAGGACTAGGAAATAGGTCAAGCTCCAGTGCACAGATGGGCTCACAGAGATAATAGACCCTATGTAGATATTGATATTTATTGGAGACATCGTAATATCCAAAGGGCCCGAGCATTGGTAGATACAGGAGCGGAGGCCACTCTTATTCATGGAAAATCAAAGAAGTTTAAAGGTCAGCCTTTTACAATTACCGGATTAGGTGGAAAGGAAACTCCCGCAGTTCAAACCTTACTTGAAATGAGAATAGGTAGAATTCCTAGAAAAGAATACTCTGTATTAGTGGTGCCACTCTTAGAATTCACAATTGGAATTGATATTTTGAAAGGAATGACTTTGCACTTAGATGATGGATGTTACCAATTTGGAACTAAACATTATATATCGTCCAGGCCTGTACGGGTTGGTCGCTTAAGAATGCCCCCCATAAAAGTTCCTCAGGCGACAAAAGTGGTTCGTCAGAAGCAGTATCGTATTCCAGGTGGTCATGAAGAGATTAGTACCACTATTCAGGAGTTGGTGGATGCAGGAGTTATAACCCCAGTTACTTCTGCTTGGAATAATCCTGTTTGGCCTGTACGTAAGAGTGATAATTCTTGGCGCATGACTGTTGATTATCGAGAATTGAATAGACACACACCCTCTTTGACTGTTGCAGTACCGGATGTTATTACCCTAATTGAAAGAATCCAGAAACATCCAGGTACATGGTATGCATCCATTGATATTGCTAATGCTTTCTTTTCAATTCCGATTGCCCCTGAGTGTCAGGAACAATTCAGTTTTACGTGGAACGGGCGTCAAATGACGTTTAGAAGTCTTCCTCAGGGCTATGTGCATAGTCCTACGATATGTCACCGGCTGGTGGCAGAGCATCTGGCTGAGGTACCAGTTCATCCACAAATTCAGATATGTCACTATATTGATGATATTTTGATCCAAGGTGAATCACAAGAGGAAGTTCAGACCCAATTGGATAGAGTCATTGAATGCTTGCGTGAGAAAGGTTGGGAAATCAACCCGGATAAATTACAAGGTCCGTCCCAGGCTGTGAAATTTTTGGGTATTAATTGGCATGAAGGGCACCGAGAAGTGATCCCTCAGGTTAAACAGAAAATTCTTGATTTTGCAGTTCCGAGAAATAGGAAAGAATCCCAAAGCTTCATTGGTTTGTTTGGATTTTGGCGCCAGCATATTCCTCATTTGAGTCAAATATTGGCCCCTTTGTACCAGGTCACTCGTAAAAAGAATGCATTTGAATGGGGTAAACCACAGCAAGATGCGTTCAGTCTGGCAAAAGAAGCAATTCAGCATGCTCTGGATTTGTGGCCTGTATGTGATGGTGATGTGGATTTGAATGTGTCTGTACAAGGCCTTTATGCGAATTGGAGTTTGTGGCAGAAACAAGGCAAGAGTAGAGTACCGTTAGGTTTCTGGACCAAAAAGTTACCTGATGCTGGTGAGCGTTATACACCTTTTGAGAAACAGTTACTTGCATGTTATTGGGCTCTGGTGGATACCGAGCAATTGACTTTGGGACATGATATAGTTTTGCGACCTGAAATTCCTATCATGCAGTGGGTTATGAGTTCGCCGAAAACTCACCGGATAGGACACGCCCAATAGGCGAGTGTGATTAAATGGAAATGGTATATACAAGACAGGGCACGTGTGGGACAAAAAGGAGTTGCATCTTTGCATGAGCAGGTGGCACGGGCGCCATCAACTGAAACTGAGAGTGAATGTTCCGTACCTTTAGTACAGGAGTCTCCTGTTAAGTGGGGTAAACCTTTTGATGATTTGTCCGCAGAGGACAGAAACCATGTCTGGTTTACGGATGGTTCAGCAAGGTTCATAGGGACGAAACGGCATTGGAAGGCAGTGTCCTTTAATCCGATCACACAAAAATTGCTGAGTACAACTGGTGAGGGTAAGAGCAGTCAGTTTGCTGAACTCTATGCTGTTTATCAAGTTCTGAAACAAGAGTTACCTGGTACATGTCATATTTTTACCGATTCTTGGTCTACTGCCAATGGACTGGCAGTTTGGTTACCGACTTGGCATTCCCATAGTTGGAAAATTCATTCCAAGGAATTGTGGGGAAAAGAATTATGGCAGGAGATTTGGGAAATGCTCCCACAGAGTACTGTTACAATCTTCCATGTGGATGCTCATACCCCGATAGACTCTCTTGACAAATTCTTTCATAATATTGCAGATGAGAAATCTAAAATTGCTGAGGCAGTGGTGGACACGCAAGATTCTGATATTGTGGGATTGGCGAAATGGGCCCACCAGAAAGCAGGACACTTTGGAGAGAAAGCCACTAGCAGGTGGGCTGCTGATCGAGGAATTTATATTCCCCTAGATTTAATTAAAAATGTTATTCTACATTGTCCCATTTGTCAGCATATCAGGCAGCGCAAAGTGCCCCAAATTGTTAAAGGTCATTTACATCGCGGGAAATTGCCCGCTCAAATTTGGCAGATTGATTACATTGGTCCACTTCCTATGAGTAGGAATTGTCAATATGTTTGCACCATTGTTGATACATACAGTGGCCTGTTGGTGGCCCTTCCCTGTAAGCAAGCTACCCAATTGAATACTATTAAAACATTGGAATTGATTATGATGTATTATGGTGTGCCATTCCAAATTCAATCTGATAATGCATCCCATTTTCGTGGAAGATTGGTACAGGAATTCTGTGTGGAAAACAATATTGAATGGGTATTTCATATTCCATATTATCCACAGGCCTCGGGTCTTGTGGAGAGGTTGAATGACCTGCTAAAAGACCAACTTCGCAAATTAACAGATGACAAGTATAAGAATTGGCGAGATTTTTTGCCTCAAGCGCTATTGATTTTGAATAACCGTCCTTTTCTAAATGCTGAATCTCCACTTATGCGTTTGTTTCCTCCGAATGTTGATGCTAAACCTAACGAGATCAGAGAGACTGTGATGTACTGGGATATTACTCCCGGAGCTTTGGCTCCATGCAGAGCGACCCCAGGGTCGGCAGGTTTAGACTTGCATGCCATGGATGACACCATTATAAAAAGTAAAGATCGAGTCATCATTGAAACAGGTGTTGGTGTTCAGATACCACCTGGAAATTTCGGATTAATTGCCCCTAGATCGGGGCTGGCTGTAAAAGGTATTCAGGTGCTTGGAGGAATCATTGATAGTGATTATCAGGGAGAGATTAAGGTGCTCCTGCTGAATAGCAGTGAGGTTGACTTACTGATACATAAAACTGACCGAGTGGCTCAATTGCTAATAATGCCTGTCTTCAGTGGTGAGATGGTAAAAGGCACTGCCCCAACGTTGCTAACTGTACGAGGCCAGAAAGGTTTTGGCTCCACAGATAATCCTGGGGCCAGAGTTTGGGTGCAGTCGCCTAAGAATCCCCCTGAACAAGCAGAGGTCATTGCAACCGGTCAAGATAATACCATTTTAGTTATGAGACCAGGGAAAGATAGCTGGGAAGCAGTCCCGGCTGACAAATGTTACTTACGAGAATGAATAATGCCTGTATTTGATTCTCTTTCAGATCATTCTTTGGACTGTTGCTGCAGGATGTGTCGGTGTCGGACTGTTTTCGGGCTGGTGCGACGAGAGAGGAGGGATCCTATCAACCCGGGATGAGTTGAAAACCCGAGTGTCGCGTTCCTTTGCTGCGTGGGATTCGTCATCGAACTTTTGGACTTCACTAGCGAAACGGGTGACTAGCGCCCCTCATTTCTGCTTGACACCGATGAGATCAGTAAACGACATTTTGGCAACTTGTTTGGTTGCTGTCCCTGCATCGTTGGAGACTTTGACTCATATTTTCAATATATCAACCGCTCGCCCCAATGTTCTTCTGGGCGATTTCGCTACCCATCAGTATTGCCCCTTGTGTACTGAACTGTCAGATCAGCTACCCCCCATCCAGTCCCAAATAGTTACTTATAATATCACACAAGGTGATTTGTGTTTCTTCCTTACGTGTAATCCTAGTGCAATTTCGGAATGTATGCATTTAAAATTGAAAGGTGCCACCTCATTCGCCACTCATGAACGGACTTTGTGCTTTCAAAGGACACCGAAAACATGTACTTCTGTTCAGAACAACATGACTTGTAAGAGTATGGTAGTTGCCCCCAGTCATTATCGCACGATGTTACTACCTGCCGGATGGCTTTTCTCATGTGGTAATACTTCCTGGCCATATGTCCCCGCAAATATTTCTGGAGGCCCTTGTGCCATTACTAGACTAAGCTTGCTCATGTTTTCATCACATCCGAATGCCAACTCTCGTGTGATTCGAGATACAGTGAGGTTACAGGAGGATTGTGACTCATCTTTGCATTTATATTCTAAGTCCGAATACCTTAGCCTGGCTATTTCAATTATTGGTGTTCCTGCTTTGGCAGTTTATAATGCAAAATCTATTGAGAAAATGGCCTGCTGGATGGTGAAATCCATTAATAATACTTCTACAGTCCTGTCGGACATGCTATTAGACGCCCAGGGTGAACGAAGGGCTATCTTGCAAAATCGAGCGGCCATTGATTATCTTTTGCTTAAACATGGACACGATTGTTCTGATTTTGAGGGTCTTTGTTGTTTTAACTTGTCTGATCATACACAATCCATTCGAGCTCACATTAATAAGCTACATGACTTAACAGAAGAAGTTAGAAAACACATTGACCAGGGCTGGTTTGACTGGCTCTTTAATTGGTTACCTGATTTACATATGTTACGTCAAATATTAGGAGGTATTTTAATTACTATCGGCATTTTGATTTCCATCTGTTGCTTTATTCAGTGTATTCCTTCACTACTTCAATTCTGCACACCTGGTAATAGACATAGATCAGTTAGTTTTGTTTCATATTATTCTTCCACGGATGTTAGTTCTGTTTAATGAATGTATAATAGACTGAAGTCAAGGGTGAAATGTTCTGCTCGATTTTCCCGGCCTTCTTGTGAGGAAAGGTGATTGAATGTGACTTCAGTCTCTTACCATTCAAGTCTAAGGGTTAGAGTAGTGAATGGAGCCTATTTACTAGGCACTTCGACATGATCCTGTGCTCTTCCCCATAGATCAGGGCTTGCACACATAGCCTAGGGGATAGATTCGTTAGTATTAGGGATAACCTGTCCTGTAGTGAGGGTATTTCATGGAGCCGTGCTGAATTCAAGCCTGGTAGGCCTCAAACGGGAGGGACTCCATCTTTCTTTCTGCTCCGGCAGCTTGGGATTCTTCTAGGTCAAATGCAATGTTTTAGTTATGAGGTGTTATTCGCTTGGAGAGAACCGGTTCAGGCCGGCCCTTATCGAAGGATTGTATTTTTCTTCATGCCGAAGACACTACATCAGGCCGGCCGGCTGGGAACGTGTCCTTGGTACGGGGAGGTACAAGAATTTGGTGGGCGGCAGGTTACGGGCCGGAATTTTCCATGAGGAAATGCACCTCTATATTAGTGAAAGTTTGAGGCAGTTACATGTTCAGTCCGTAGGCGGCATCTAGCCGTTAGCAGTAGAGCTACTACTTATTCCAGGGAAGACAGACGCCATCTTGAAGGCGGAGAAGAACTGAGAGACAGATGCTTTCCTAACAGAATAACCAGAGAGGAGAGAGTGGCCGATAAGGAAGAGGTCCCAGTGACTCGGAGAAGGGTGATTCCAGGCGAGCCGAGGCACAGACGAGAAGGGAGCCTAGATGACCACTGAGTGCAGGCTACACACTACTAAGGTGATGTCGACCCTTTCTTATTAGAGTGTACAACTTAATCTTTCACTTTTCTTTGCAGGTTATGTGTTATATCGTAATGTTATGTGATTGTATGTGCAATGAGTAATAAAGTATCCAGTTTGTAGTGAACCAACATATGCTGTGTGTTCTTGTATAAGAGGGTAGCCTATTCTTCTAGTCAGCTGCGGCTACATGAACAGATGTTAACCCTGATCAGGTAAGTGGTAACTGAATAAGGGAAAGAGGAGCCCCTCAAACCTGAGAACAGGCTATGCCCGAACTGGCAATCCTTGTGTGATCTGATGAATAGTGAGACTGATTCCCTTTTTGTATGTTATGGTGATCATAGGATGAACTGTCGTATGAGACTGCCGTCTAGGTAGAGAGGTCTGGATTCGTAGGGGATCGCGAGGCCGCCAACTGTGCTGAGACTGCCGTCTGGGTAGAGAGGTCTGGGTTCGTATGGGACCGCGAGGCCGCCACTTGTGATACTGTCGTATGGGCAGAGAGGTCTGGGTTCGTATGGGACCGCGAGGCCGCCACTTGTGATACTGTCGTATGGGCAGAGAGGTCTGGATCCGTATGGGATCGCGAGGCCGCCGATTGTGCTGAGACTGCCGTCTGGGTAGAGAGGTCTGGGTTCGTATGGGACCGCGAGGCCGCCACTTGTGATACTGTCGTATGGGCAGAGAGGTCTGGGTTCGTATGGGACCGCGAGGCCGCCACTTGTGATACTGTCGTATGGGCAGAGAGGTCTGGATCCGTATGGGATCACGAGGTCGCCGATTGTGCTGAGACTGCCGTCTGGGTAGAGAGGTCTGGGTTCGTATGGGACCGCGAGGCCGCCACTTGTGATACTGTCGTATGGGCAGAGAGGTCTGGGTTCGTATGGGACCGCGAGGCCGCCACTTGTGATACTGTCGTATGGGCAGAGAGGTCTGGATCCGTATGGGATCGCGAGGCCGCCGATTGTGCTGAGACTGCCGTCTGGGTAGAGAGGTCTGGGTTCGTATGGGACCGCGAGGCCGCCACTTGTGATACTGTCGTATGGGCAGAGAGGTCTGGGTTTGTATGGGACCGCGAGACCGCCACTTATGAGATCTTGGTATGCATAGTAGGAATCCCCTGTCCTTAGGTGATAGATATATGTGGTTGTAGGATTGTAAATAGGTTCTAGGGAGGGGGTAACGTTCTGGCTGGGTTAGTGAGGCTCTGATGAGCGGGTTCTATCTGATCCGAAAACCCAAGCAGAACAATAGCGCTTCAAGACCCGGGGGTAGCAGAGCGCTTTACATGAGCATTAAGATTCCAGTCTGTACAGTAGATTCAGCTGGATCGAACAAAGTATACAGACATTGCACATTTAGCAAAAAACACTTCTTAAATAAGCAAAATAAACTAACAGATATGGCCAGGAGTAGAACGAAAATGTCACTGCAGACAATTAACACAGAAACAATGAAAAAGGCAAGGGAGCTAAAGGAGGGCAGTTTACCCAGGACAAGGCTTTCATTTATGCAGTTAAATGGGATAGGGCTGATCAGATGTACATTGACCGAAACATGCAGCACCGCTCAAATTAGGAAAGGGGGAGAGGGAGAAATTGGGTCCGTTAAGTGAGGAAGAGAAGAACAAATCGAGTGATATAGGGTGGAAAGGAGCAAACGAGAGGGGAAGGGAGCAACGAGTTTGGGGGAGAGTTGGGGAGGAGCTAGAGGTAAGTGTTAAATGGATGGATGGTAGCATTAGAGTGGAGAAAAAAAAAGTCAAGGAGGGAGAGAGAGGGGCGAGGAGTCAGACATAAAAAGACTGTCAGAGGGGAATGAATACCGGGGTATGAATAAATGGTAGAATGCAGCGATTACGGACCTCAGAGAAGGTGGGATTTGAGGTCTTTTTTAAAGCTGTGGTACGAGGGGTTGCAGCGCAGGTCTCTGGGGAGGGCATTCCAGATGTTTGGGGCATTTCCCGAGAAGGAACGGGATTGTGTAGAGCACCTATTTGATAGGGGGGGACGAGAAGAAAAGCATTAGAGCTTCTCGTCTGCCGGGCGCAGCCCGCTTTGTCAAGTTTGTCAGAGCGATATAGTGGGGTTTGTTGATGGAGGGCTTTGTGTGTAATGCAAGCAGTCTTGTATGTTGATCTTCCCTCAACGGATAGCCAGTTAAGGGCCTTGAGAGCTAGGGAGATGTGGTCGAAGCGCTTGCAGTCGGTGATTAACCTGGCGGCGGAGTTAAGTACAGATCGGAGGGGAGCAAGGTCTGTTTTGGGGATTCTAGTGAGGATAGTATTACCATAGTCTATTTTGGAGAGGACTAGGGATTGGACAACCCATTTAAAGTCGTCAGAAGGAATGAAGGGTTTGACTTTTTTTAGATGACGGAGGGTGCAGAGAGCTCCTTTTGCCGCATTCTTAATGTGGTTGTTAAGAGTGAGTTTATTGTCGATAGTGAAGCCAAGAGATTTTGCTGAGTTAGATAAGGAGAGCGAGCAGTTCAGGGCATTGAGGTCAGAGAGCCAGCCTTGAATAGGGAGCTTGTTGTTTTTGGGTGAGAAGAGAATGATTTCGGTTTTATTAGGGTTAAGTTTGAGGTGATTGAAGAAGAACCAGGATTGGATCATACTCAGGGCATTGTTAAGGTGAAGAATATCGGAGTGGGATTTGATCTTGTAGTACAGTTGGGTGTCGTCCGCGTAGAGATGGTAGTTAATTCCTGCTTGTTTCAGAATTAGGGTAAGGGGTTCCATAAATAGGTTGAAGAGGAAGGGGGAGAGAATGGAGCCCTGGGGTACGCCTAGGGAGACCGGCGTGGGGTTGGAGAGGAAGTCCTTGATTTTGATTTGTTGTGTTCTGTGTTGGAGAAAGGAGGGCTAGACCGCTGATGCCAAAACGGGTTTTGAGTGAGTTAAGTAGCGAGTCGTGGTTAACTGTATCGAAGGCAGTGGAGAGGTCAAGGAGAATGAGAAGGCAGGACTCCCCATTGTCAAGGAACCGGTGAAGGTCGTCGACAATCTTGAGCATGACTGTTTCCATGCTGCATCCTTTTCTGAAACCGGATTGCAGCGGGTCAAGTAGTTGGAAATTGTCGATGTGATTGTCGAGTTGTCGGAGAGCACATTTTTCCAGGACTTTAGATAGCAGTGGGAGGTTCGAAATGGGGCGAAAGTTGTTAGGGTCATTCGGGTCGGCTGATGGGTTTTTGAGGATGGGAGTGATTTGACCGAGCTGGAGAGAGCCAGGGACAGACCCCGAGGCAAAGGAGGAGTTAATGATTGAAGTCCAGTAAGGGGCGATGATGTGTTTGAGGTCCTGGACGAGGCTGGGGGGGAGGGGATCTTTGGAGTGCGAAGAAGGTTTAAGTTTAGAGATGATGTTGAGGACTTCCTGTTCAGTGACAGGATGGAAATTTTGCCAGAAGGCATTATTTTTCAGCTGTAAAATGGAGGGGAAGGAAACAGGAGAGGTAGAACCAGGACTATGTGTTGGAATGCTGGGATGAAGGTGTGGGGTCGACGTGGGCGAGAGGGCTGAAAAGATAACACCCGCAGGAAGAAGGGTAGGCGAGGCAGGGGTAGAGAGGAAAGATTGCTTGATTTTTGTGATTTTCTCAGAGAAGAAGTTGGCAATTTCTGCACATCTCTCAGAGGAGGCAATCAGCTCCAGGGGGGGCAGAAATCTTTTGTTTTCTAACAATATTGAACAGTTCTCTGGGCCTATGTTTGGCGCGATCAAGCTGGGAACGAAAAAAACTAGCCTTTTCCTTGGAGGTGTGTTTCTTGTATTTCGATCTTGCTGATCTGAGAAGTGCTAGGTGGGAGGGGGAGGGGTGTTGTCTCCATGTTCTTTCCGTTTGTCTAAGAGAGCGTCTTTCATTATTCAGATCAGAGTTGAACCAAGAGTTGGATGGGATGCTTCTTTGTTTTTTTAGTTTGGGAGGGGCTAAGTGATCCAGCATCTCATTGACTGCCTTGTTAAAATGCTCCGTGAGCTCGTTGGCATTGTGGGAGAGAGGGGTGAGCAGGAGTTGGGCTTGGAGTTCAGATTCAAGAACGTCTGAGGGAATTTGACTAAGGTTTCTGTCCCAATTTAAGGGTTTGGAGATTTTTGTTGGTGGAGCGGGATTAGTTACGATCTTAAGAAGTTTGCACTAATAACCTATAAAGGACATCATCAAGAAATATAATAGCAGTGAATAATCAAAATCCATAACCTAAATAAGAGCCCTAATAAAAGATAAGCATGAAAAGTTAATACTGAGACATTTTGATGACTAATATATGTAAAATGCTACAGAGTTGTGACTATCTGTTCATGAATACAGGAAAATAAATAGAACATTTCCAAAGGACAAGAGAATTTAACCAGTAAAACAGCACAGAGTTCATCTATATCTGTCAACTAAAGAGACATAAGCAAAAGTAGCTGCAACCTATGGCTTAATAAGTTATATAGGAGCCATGACATCAAAATTATTCCTCATTAGAGGCAGACTTTAGAGGAGAACAGGACTTATCTCGACGTTGTTCCTGAGTTAAGGTGGAGACAGTATTTAAGGCGGAAGATATATCATCTTGACTGCGAATAGACCGTTCAAATACTCTGCCTCTTTGACAGGATTCATGTAGATTGCGACGCATGTCATCCACAGATGTGGGACTAGCTTGAGGATTCCGAGAAGGAGCAGGGGTAGGAGCAGACTGCGTGTCCATGTCTTGAGATGTCATGTCAACCAAAAAATGTTGTAAGTCATCTGGATTGTAAAAGTCTCTGGGGTCCCCATTCTTAGAGACTCGAAAGCGTGGTGGATCAAACAAACCATACTTAATGTCCAATTTCCTCAATTGAGGTCTCATGGAGAGAAACGCTTTCCTTCTTTCATTGGTGTCACGGGAAAAATCAGCTGGCAATCGTATTTCATAACCGTCATAAGAGTAGGAACCCTGAGTACGTGCTGCTCTCAGTAGTTGTCGAACTTGCTCATGCCTTAGGAAACAAGCAATTAGGGGTCTTGGACGTGTGTCTTTACCGTGCCGTGGAGGACCTAATCGATGTGCTCGCTGGATCTCAAGCGGTGGATCGAACTGAATGCCAACTAATTTAGGGAGTACATTACACAAAAAGACTCTGGTATTCTGGCCTTCAATTTTTTCTGGAAATCCAAAAAAACGAATATTGTCTCTTCTGCTGCGGTCTTCTAAATCCACTAACTTACTACGCAGAAAGAGAAGTTCTTCATCTCTAGACTGCGTTGAAGCGATTTTATTTTCAACAATTGTCAAACGTTGATCAAGACCCTCCGTTTTAGCATGGAGTTGTGCTATGTCAGCTCGGATTGATATAGTTTCTGAGGTAAGAGATGAAATGTTTATATCCATGTCTGTTAGCCGACAGCTGATTGTTGAAATTTCTTGGAAAAGACGATCCATGGCAGCATTGGATACCGCCGAGGAAGTATTATGTGCCTTATTAGAAGTTGATGCAGTGGAGTTTTTCCCAGACATCTTGCGTGGTTGTTTTAATACATCAGCAAATAAAAGTGAATGAGAAGGTTTGTTTGCACTCTTGTTATTAGACATTCACTTCTAACTTCAAATGTCGGGGAATATTTAAAACTGCAGACAAACAACCCTTCAAGTAGAGCGAATGTAAGGCACCAAGATGAGTAATCTTCCGTTGTGAATAAATAAATAATTATCAGAATATTAAATGAATTAGCACTGAAATGACATATGAGCCAGATTCCACAAAGCAAGATATAGTCAAGTGCTATTGGAGTCAAAAAGCATTGAGGAAAATAGCGCAGCAGTTTTATGTAGATTAGTAGAGTAAGCAACCAGTAAGCCTGTAGCTGAAAAATCTCCTTATTTTAATGAAAATTATCATGAGAGAAATAGGTTGCGTATAAATATTGATGATATCATTTGAATATTGTGGTAGAGTATGAAAAGCATGACCAACAAAGATGAGCTCTTAAGCTGATAGACATATGTCTAAATGGAATATTGTAAAGACTTAAGTTGTGAGGAGAAAAAGAAATGAGGAGTTTGCGCTATATGAATAGCATTGATGCATATTGATGTACATGCAGACAGCATTAAACCTTTCAGGGAATGCTGGAAAAATCACTGCAACAATGATTTCCCTCACTTTCTTTCAGTAACAATCCTCATGTGAGAGAAAAAATGCAGAGTGCGCAGTTCTGCACTTTGATTATGTTTAGCCTCAAGTGGAGTATATAAAATATGAGACCGGGAATATTACATCCGGACTGACGCCTGCAACACTTGTAGCCCAATTAGCAGGTAAGCAGTGAATATAATGTGCCATCAACTCACTTCCTTTTTTAACACATGTCTGTACACCGATTACTTTTAGCAAAAAGTAAAGCTGCCTTTTTTCATAAATAAAGATTGTTTCTTATATCCAGGTTCACATTGTTCCATTCTTAGTCCATTTAGCAGAGGAGTCAGCAGGAATACAAGTCACATATGCTCCAGGGAACATAAATTATTACTGGGCCCGGCAGCCATGTGTTGAAGCAATGTTTCTTATTTCACTGAAGCAGTTGAAAAAAGCTTAACCTTAACCCAGAGAACATAAATTACTGCTGGGCCTGGCAGAAGTGTATTGAAACAATGTTTCTTGCTTGAAAAGGAACTGTGGAAAAATGCTTAAAAAGGCAACTTAATAAAATGCGAGGAGCAGTATTGCTTAACAATGTTGTATTAGCCGTCGAATTGTGACGTGATTTTTTCCTCAGAATACAACACTTCAGTTATAGATGATTATAAAAAGGGCTGGTTTACCTCATAAAGAAAAAGTGTTTTTGACCGGGAATGTTTCCTCCAGCCGATGTCTTTGGAGTCACAGCCCAATTAGCAGTGAGGTCATCGGAAGTTCAGGTTACGCAAGCACCGGGGATCCTAGTATTCTGCTAGGCCCGGAAAGCCACAATGTATCCACACCTCAGAAAAGCCAGTTAGAGATGGTCTAGCAGGACGGAATTTTCACAGCTGACAGCTTCAATGTTCCGATTACTTAGAAATGCCAAAATAACATCCTTAGACACCTGCAAATAGATGATCAATCCATTTGAGTGCCGACCCGGAGCAGAGCCTCACAGTTAGGTGGCCATCTTCCTACGTGGCCAGACCACGCTCCCTACATAGGTTTTTATATCATCCCCCTCCTTGCCCTCCGAAACTTTCAAGATTTAAAAATTATTCTGTTTCTGAACATTTTCAAATCTCTCAACTCTATCTTGCTGCTCTTTCTCCACTGATTCTAGCTTTTCTATTTCAGCGCAGTTTGCCTGTACCATGTCTCAAAGATCTTTTACCTCTCCCCTAACATTGTTGTTCTGTTACTTAAATCATCCATCTTCCTCTCCAGAATTTCATAAGCATTCCTTATCTCTTCTGATTTTCCTCCGATATCTCAAATCTGTTTTTAATTTCAGCAGTCAAGGCTACTAGGAGAGCTCCAATGGATGAATCCTCCTTTTTTGAGATCAGCTCGGGTCTTTAGTGTTAGAGTCTGAGACTTTTGGTCCTGCTGGGGCTTATTCTGCCTTTTCTGAAAGTTGTTGCTCACCCCCACAAGCAGCGGAAGAAAATGAGGCTAGGACTTGATATCTATTTGGGGTCATATCTTTCCCCCAATCCATCTCACCTGATTTGACCAGCCCATCTGGAGTTCTCCCCTGTTCCATGTTGCCTCTCTCATGATGGCTATTTATCCCTGCCATTTTACTGTCACCCAAAATTAGTATTTTGGGTGAGACCTTAAAATAGGACTTAAGGGATGTGATCACCTTCGCCCTTTGCTCAGGGGTACGCTTTTTTCTGTATTTTATTTTGGCTTTACTGTAGACTGAGGGGCTGGTAAATCCCACAAAGTAGCTCTTGATTTATCTGGGATTATGGCTAAATTCTTAATCCCCCTGACTTCCACCTTCTCTTCCTTTGATATAAGTTCCCCTGGGACTAAAGAGTCCAGGTCTGCCTGATTTTTCCCTCTACCTAAGCTCCTTAATGCATATCTTGAGGCTCGTTCTAGCAGAATACTCCCACTCACCGCCTTCTTCTTACCTTTAACTGGGTTTGAACCCGGCCAGCCAGCCTGTGCGACGCCTCCTCTCCCCTCTTGCTCCGGTCAAAATGCTCGATTTTGCTTGCCTGTGGGGTCTTTCCCTTCAGGCTCAATTGCGTCTGGATTCTCCTCCACCCTGAGAGCTCTCCCGGTAGCAATACCAATCCTGCTGCTGCCCCGCCTCCTTTCCCCTGGAAGGGGTTACTAGTGGCCGTGCATCTCCCTCTACGGAGCTCCAGGGCTGCCCTGCTCCACGACTGCTCCATCGCTGTTTTGCCGCTTTTACTGGCCTCGATACTAGCTCCAGCAAAGATAGGCGTAATTCCTACATGGATTAACCAGGACTTGGCAAAAGATTGTAAAAATAAGCTTTTCTATTTGAGGTTACGGGCTGCAAAATAACTAACCTCACTTATTGTTTGCTCTGTCCTGTGCACACGCTGCGGATGCTCCCGCGACCCGCTACTTGCCGGCTGCCATGTTTTCTGCCTCTCTCCTCCAACCTTTCTCCACACCGTGAGTATCTGTCTTGAGAGGCTGAATGGGTGAGTCAATGGGTGTGTGAGTGAGTGGCTGTATAGGTGAATATGTCTGTGTGTGAGTAGCTGTACAGGTTAGTGTGTGGGTGTATGAGTGGCTGTATGGGTGACTAGTTGTATGAGTAGTTGTATGGGTGAGCAAATGGTTGTATGAGTGGCTGTATGAGCGAGTGAGTGAGTGGGTGTGTGAGTGGCTCTATGGAAGTGTGAGCAGTTGTGTGAACACTTGTATGGGTCTGTGAATGGGTATAGGAGTGATTGTGTGGGTGTATGAGAGGTTGTATCGGGTTTGAATGGATGTGTGCGTAGTTCTGTGGATGATATCATCAGTGATATCATTGACCATGTCATGAGTAATCTAATATGTGAGATCATAAGTAGTGCATAGCGGGGGCGAAAGCTAGAGTTAGCTGAGGTAACTATAACTGCTGATTTTCTCTGTTTTTTATGAGTGAAATGTGAGCCTAACTTTAACGTCCCTGTAATCTTTGGTTTATTCAGTGAATTTCTAGGTTTTTTAAATTCTAGTTCTTAATTATAACGTATCTGTAAACTTTGTTTTTTAGTGAATTTCTAAGGATTTTTTAATTTTATTTTCTAACTATAACATGCCCATAACCTTTGTTATTTTAAGTGAATTTCTAAGGTTTTTTCAATTTTATTTCCTAACTCTAACCTGTAATCTTTGAAAATGAGTTTGTGAGTGAGTGTAAGAGTGTCTCAGTAGGTGTGTGACTGAGTGCATGAATGCCTCAATGGGTGTGTGAGTGTCTGAGTGGGTCTGTAAGTACCTGCATAAGTGTCTCACTGGGTAAGTGAATGGATGTATGAGTGTCTGAGTGGGTCTGTGTGTGTGTGCGAGTGTCTGAGTAGGTGCATGAGTGTCTGAGTAAGTGTCTTAGTAGTTCTGTGAGTGGGTGTGTGAGTTCCTGAATGGGTCTGTGAGTGAGTGTGTCAGTGTCTCAGTGGGTCAGTGAGTGGGTGTGTGAGATGCTGAGTGGGTCTTTGAGTGGGTGTGTGAGTCTATGAGTAGGTCTGTCAGTTGATGTGTGTGTGTGTGTCTAAGTGGGTCTGTGAATGGATGTATGGGTGTATGTGTGGGTCTTTGAGTGGGTAAATTGTGTGTGAGTGGCCAGGCGACTCTTGAATGGGGTGGGGGGTTTTGGCCCCAAGCACCCCATCCCTGAGGCCCATCATAATTCAATGGGGGAGAGAGACCATGAAGCCCCATCCCTGGGACAATTTTGACCTCGAGACTCCATCCCCCAGGGCCTGGGCTTTATTTATAAGTATTGAAAAAGGGAAGGGGGCTGAGCGGCCTTAAGCCCCGGGCTGATTTTGTCCCCTATTCCCTGATGCCAGCATTGTAAGGCTTGGTGTCCTGGAGCTCACCCAGGTCATCCAATCAGCAGCATTGGGGACCAGGTGGGAGTTGAAATGCCCCTGCAGTCCCTTCAGGCTCACCAGTTCATGGGGGAGCTGACATTGCTGCTGCCTGGAGGGAGCTGCTGGAAAGGCACCTCCCTCCATGCAGGGGCAATTGTTTTATCTCTTTCCGTGTCCGCATGTCTATGGGCAGGGAAAGAGATTAAACCTCCGCTTCCAGTGGGAGTGAGCATTTTGACAGCTTCCACCCGCTGGAACCGTAGTGTTTGTTTTTGCTTGGCAGTAGCTGTCAAAGCTCCTGTGGAAATGTGGATTTTCCTGATCAGTTATGTCCCCTATCTTGGACCCCAACGGTTCTATGTGCATGTCACAAGTACATGTATGTTCCCTCCAGTTCCAGTTTCCAAAACGCAAACATATGTGCGTCCACCGTCAACATGTTCTCTGTCAGATCCGCCATCAATGGGCTGGATATTCGATTCCTAAGTATGAAAGGCCACCGACTTTATATGGCTAAGTTACTCCATTTTTACAGTTCAGGCAAGTAGGCCCGATTCTGTCCTCAAAGCCTTCCCTGCTCTCTGTCTCTGACAGCTTCAGCTTGAGCTCGCATCTGTATCCATGAACTTTGTCCTACTCCCTGTGCAGCTAACAGTGCCTGGCTCGGCCAGTTTCGCCTGCCTGCCAAGAAGCTGTATTTCACCTTCGAATTATCTACTTTGCTCTTCAGCCGATGCATTCCTGTCTAGTGATTTGGGTAAACATCTCCTTTAGCTCACAAGCAAAGGACTCGGCCTTTCCGTCCTCCTGCACGTAATTCATAGCCCTGTTGCCATGGAAAGTTTTCTGCCCCTCGCATCTCATATAGACACTTAGACGCTTGTACACGCACACACAGTCAGTATAGAATAGATTCTGTCCGAGAGTCTTTTTCTTGTGGATAACATAGTTCTCTAAACATAGGATGTTAGATATGATTTGGGATTAGGTTGACTTGACCCCCCAGACTTCTCGTCTCCACATGTAGAGCTAAATGTCAAGTCCCCTTCACCCCCTAGTTGCACGTCAATCACACGTCATACTGCTGCGCGCGCATCTATGATAAGTATTATCTTATAGATCCACCTATGTATGATAATCAGAGCCAATCATGTTTCTTTTTGCTCCTTATTACGCCTAGTTTCGATTACGTACCACTATGTCATTTCTCTTATCAATTGTTACGCCTTTTGCATTCATTTCATTGTAAATGTATGACCTATAAAAGTTACTTCTTGTCAATAAAGTATTGTACTTCACTTCCTGAACCCTCGTGGTGACGGAACCTGAAGGCCGCCACTCGAGTCGGCCATTTTGGAATAAAAGCCCATTCAGAAAATCTCTTATACTACGGATTCTGCCTCTTGTTATTCTGAGCTATTCTACTTTATTTTAGATTCCGTATGAAATTCAGTCAAGGTAAAAAGAATATTTACCACATAATGGCGCCCGAACAGGGACACTTTCTCATCTCACGCGCCGGCGGTGCGTTGCAGGCCCGGTCTCCTGCCACAGCTGGACGGACCATAAACGCGTACCAGCAGGATTTCCTGTAAGCTCCCTCCGGTCAAGCGGGGGCGACTGAGGCTGCGATCAACCCAGACGAGGCGGTGAGAAGTGCGAAGTATCCCGACCAGAGCCTAGCTGAGAGAGCAAGATCCGAGGTATACAGAGGCCCACCAGGTTTTCGAAATCCCGATGTCCAGAGGGTCCGCTGTCCGCAGTCATCGAGTCCCGTTCATTCTCTGAGGCCTTCCGTTTCAAGGAGCTACTCGGTGAGTACCATCGCCGGGGAGGCGTGTTGACGCGCACATAGGTTGTGCCGGTCAAGACGGATTTGGGTACACAAATCCGGTCTGCACTGTTTAGCAGTGTATATGTACTGTTTAGCAGTATATCAAGTATTCCGAAGTATTCAGTTATTGTCAAGAATTCAGCTTGGTGATTAGTTATGCAGACTGTCATCATTTCCGGTCATTTTTTTTAAAATGTTTAATGTTTAATGTTTAAAGTGTTCAAATGTCTTGCATATTGTGGTATGAATGATTGTTCATTGTTCACCGTTCATTATTGTGTTTTTCGTATTAAGTAAATTCAAGAGTAAGTATCAGATCAGTTGTCAAGATGCCGCTCTTCTCGAAGTTAAGACAGATTACTACCAGAAAAGGGGTGCTTGAAGAAGCAGTTCCTATTCCTCCTAGGGACACTCCAGGGCATTTTATGTATCACAAGCATGGCTTAGATGCCATATTGTTTCTTGATCTATGGGTAGATTATACCAAGGGATTGCCGGAAAGTCAAAGGTGGCCCGCAGCGGGAACCTGGGATGCAGAGTGCATCATGAAAGTGGAGGAAGAGTTATGGAAAAGAAAAGTCAGACAGTCACAGAAAGACGCTGTTGAGTTATGGCGTAAAGAATCTCATAGACGTACAGAAAAAGCACGTAGACAAGAAGAGAGGAGTAAAGAGAGTTCAAAGGAAGTTCAAGAAAATATATTAATTGAGGAAGGTATCCGAGTGAAATCAGAACAAGTAGAAAGACAAAGAAACGCTCTTATGAGTGGTATGTATCCCCTCCTAGCCGAAGGACTACCTAAGGCTGTTCCAGAGATGCCAAAAGACTTGCCACCCCCATTATTTCCAATTAAGGTACATCCAAAAGGGCATCCCAGAACCGCAGAAGATGTTTTTCTTTCCTCATATCTAGATGACGCAGCTCCCGAGTATGCTAACCCCACACCACATAGACCGTCTGGCGGAGGGGTTCAACGTCAGGATCAGGTATCTGTCCCCGTGCAACAACAAGTCCCGACACGAGCTCCGGCAAGCACATCTGTTTCCGCATCTGTCCCCGCAATCGATTCTACAGTGGTATCGACACCTATAGTTGCTGTATCACGTTCGACGAATCCATTCACACCCGACGCCCCTGAAGGGGCCACGGGAGGTGCAAGCAATACTTTTACGCCACCTAGAATAAATAAACTTGTTTTTCAAGAATCAGCGCATTCACGTACACCCAAATTCGTAAGTGAACGTACGCTTAAGGAACTCCTTATAGATTGTAGATACGACCCGGTGGTCGGTAAAGAGGACGAAATGGTCCTGGCATCATTACGTATCAGACGAGCCGCAGAGTATTTAGCGAGGTTACCAGGAATGACTACGCATCTAGATAACATATATCATTTTGTCCAAACAGGGCGAGACCCAGAATGTATTAACAGAGCTATGGAATTCCAGAAAGTAGAGATACAGGGGGAACTGTTACGTTTCCTCATAAACTGCATGATCAGAAATCAAGACCGTCCGGGGGTAGACCCGAATACAATGCTTATTCTTACAAGATGGAGCCAGAATATATCAGAAGGGAGACACGATAAGAAAAACTGTATAATAGCCATGTGCCGAAAAATCCGTAGAGAAATAGAACGTATTCACGAAGAAAGATTGGAAACAGACGAGTTCGAGCAAGATGAAGTATCCGAATCAGGGAATTCCGCAAGACAGTCAGAAACCATAGCATACGTAGGCAGAGGAAGATCCTGTGATAATACTAGATGTTTTTCTGATCCCATACACTCAGAATGTCCAAATAATAGCAGAACGTATCCGACGCCTGTAATAAATTTAAAGTCTCCTGAACATTTGTTCCAAGCCGCAGATAAACTACTACGAGAACGAAGGGGTTACCACCTCCTCGATTCCATGGATGAGCAAGAATTGGCCAGATCAGCCGTTCACTGGATTGACAGTCCTGAAAAATACGGTGATGAGACCGTAGCACACACGTTTTTTAACCTTAGTGCAGATGAACAACGTTTAGCTGGAATCTATATGATTCAGCAACTCCTTATACTATATAAGAGCCAACATGCTGACCCTGGTCCTTTACCTGATATATTAACGGAACTACTCACGAACAGATGGAGAGGTTCTAGTAACAAGTTAATTAAAGAAATATTAGTGTCACGTAAACAGTATGTCCTTTTTGTAAGTCCGGATTCTTTCTCGCTGCCCCGCAGAGAAAGAACGCCGTATTATATGGATAGACAAAATCCCTTACGAGAAGTGCACCCAATAAAAGGCGAAGACAATGAGTTTCACCGTGTATTTGTATACACACCCATATCAAAAATTGAATTGTTAGAAATGAAGAAAGTAGTACCAAGTCATGACAAAGACCCAGCGGGTTTCCACCGAGAAATTAAGGACATGTTGCTGATGGGAGAGTATACCTATCCTGATATTATGACGATATTAAAGGTGCTCTTACCTGCTGGCATTTATGAAAAACTGAAAGAAAAAGAGTGGGAAGTGGGAGACCAAAAGATAGATTGGACAGCATTAGAAACGGAAGAAAAGGCCCGAGCTGCAGGTTCAGGGCTCGGGGATAAAGTCAAAGCATTACCAGGTTTACTAGTACAAGTACTGCCACGTTTATTAACTACGAAAAAGGAAGATTGGGGTGCAATCACGGCCTGTAAACAAAAGCATGATGAAGACACAAGTGACTATTATGCCCGATTTGAAAAATGTTTTGGAATAAATAGTGGTATAAAAACAAGTAGTGAGTCGTATCCACATTTATTTGTGACAAAATTAGTAGAAAATGCTTTACCTCCAGTAAAGAATAGAATATTGAAATTCGAGAGTACCTGGCAAAGTAACACCCCGTCACAAATGCTACAAATGTTACAGTATCATCACAATAGAATTAGAGATGAACAAGAACACGAACAAAGACGTATGAAAGATACAAAAATGAAAATGCTAGTGTCTCAGACAGTACCGGCTGAAGGACATAAAAAGGGTATGACACAGTCCGATTCAGCAGGACCGGTAAAAGGGACATGCAATTATTGCAAAAAGCCAGGTCATTACGTACACGATTGTCCAGTTTTAAAACATAATATCGCCATAGGTAAAACACAAGAAAGATCACGGCCACTCAGACAAGATCAGAATGAACAAGGAGCTATGCCGCATTCCCAGGCCATGCCAGCCGCACAACAGCCAATACAGTTTGTGCCAGCTGCACCACCGTTGCCTGTTACTGCCACACAAACCACAACACGACAAATGTATCAGACTGCACAGTATGAATATCCTGAGTATCAGCGTTACGCATGAACCAGCCTAGAGAGGGAAGTTGACTTACCGCTTATCGAGATTCCTGTAGATCAAGAAGGACCTTATGTACATAGTGAATTATTAGGTCAAGATAGAAAATTCTTACTCGATACAGGGGCAAGTCGAACAACTATAAAACGTAGTGAAGTTCCAGGGGCACCCCTCTCAGGCTCTCAAAATGTTTCCCTTGGTTTTTCAGGAAAACCTATTGTTAATGAAGTATCACAGCCTCTTCCACTTACGATAGGACCTTTGACACGAACTACAGATTTATTGCTTACTAAATCATGCCCAGAAAATCTGTTAGGAATTAAAACTCTGAAAGCCCTAGGAGCCATAATATGTTGTTCTCCGGAAGGAGTAAGGTTGTTTTTACGTGATTTTAAAGGTCACTATGTGTCTAGAGACATGGATCCCCGACTACAGACTTTACCAGCACATCTATGGGCACAAGGCCCTACTGATGTTGGTTGCATGAACATTACACCATACCGAGTTACACTCAAGGCAGGAGTGGTATTACCACAATTGCGACAATACAAGTTACCGCAAGATGCTGTAGTGGCTTTGCTGAAAATCATTGATGAGTTAATTGCCCAAGGAGTAGTTGTAGAAACAGACTCCAATGTATGTAATTCGCCGATAATTCCGATTCTTAAACGAACTGACCCTACTGCTCCGCCAGTATACCGATTGGTTATTGATTTGCGTGAACTAAACAAGTGCATTGTGCCACAATTTCCTGTGGTCCCCGATATATCATCATTATTGACAGCAATTGATTCCGAAGCAACATTCTTTACTGTAATTGATCTCAAGAATGCCTTTTTCAGCGTCCCAATAGATCCGGAAAGCCAATATTTGTTCGGATTCAGTTTAAATGGGCGCAGCTTTAAATTCTCACGCGCTCCCCAAGGATTCACAGAAAGCCCCAGCATCTACAGCCAAGCACTGAAACGAGAACTTGACAGTATCCACATGCCAGTCAACACTGCACTGCTTCAATATGTCGATGATCTGCTGATCACCGCGAGAAGCGAACCCGAATGTGAAAAGACTTCTCTGACAGTTTTACATTTTCTAGCCGACAAGGGGCACAAGGTGTCTCCTTCTAAGCTGCAATTCTGTGTCCAGCGAGTTATTTATCTTGGTCACTCGCTGTCCAAGGAGGGAAGGCAGCTTACACCAGATCGCATCCAGTTAATTGCTAACATGTCAATACCCCAGACACAAAAGGAGGTGCGGGCTTTCATAGGCCTCACTTCATATTGTAGGCAGTGGATCCCTCAGTACGCATTTCTAGCAAAACCACTCATTCAGTTAACCACACAGGAGGCAGCCACATCGACTGTTCTCCCTTGGACTCAGGAACATACACAAGCTTTTGAAAGCCTAAAGGAAGCTTTATGCCAAGCACCTGTTTTAGCAACACCATGTTATAGCAAACATTTTACACTCTTTGTTACAGAACGCGAAGGTACTGCTTTGTCAGTACTCACTCAGGATCAAGCAGGATCACGCAAGCCATGTGCTTATTTTTCCAGTACATTAGATCCCGTAGCTCAGGCTTTGCCCGCGTGCCTGAAATCAGTGGCAGCAACAGCTTTAGCAATCAGACAAAGCGATGCCATAGTGTTAGGACATCCATTGACAGTACAAGTACCACATGCAGTAGAAGTTCTTGTGAACCGAACACAAACACAACACTTGACCATAGCAAGACTTACCGGTTATGAACTGACATTGTTTCAGCCACACATAGAGATCCGACGGTGTAATACATTGAATCCTGCTACACTATTACCTGTAATTGGAACAGACCCACTAGCTCATGATTGTGTAGAAATTATTGAAATAAAGACGAAACCTAGACAAGACTTGACAGACGTTCCATTGTCAGATCCAGACCTGACGTTGTATGTAGACGGATCGTGCATGAGAACAAGTACAGGAGATTTAGTGGCCGCGTATGCAGTCACAACAGACACTGAAGTTATTGAGACAAATTGTATAGATACTTTGTCAGCCCAAGCAGCAGAACTTATTGCTCTAACACAAGCCTGTATTCAAGCCACAAATAAGAAAGTTAATGTATACACTGACTCACGTTATGCATTCGGAGTTGTACACGACTTCGGCGTGCTGTGGCGAGAGAGAGGTTATTTAACCTCCCATGGTGCCCACATTCAGCACGGAACCCTCATTCATGCCTTGTTAGACGCAATACATCTACCAACTGCCATATCGATTATGAAATGTAAAGCACACACGAAGGTTACTGATATCATTTCTCAAGGCAATGATTTAGCTGACAGAACAGCTAAACAGACTGCTCAGAATCGCTCATTAGACATGACAAAGCCAATAGTTCAGACACCAACACAGTGTATGACAATTAAGGATCCCGCACTTGACGTAATTGACATACAGACACATGCTACTGCAGAAGAATTAAAGAAATGGACTGAACTAGGAGGGATCCAGACAGATCAGGGATGGATGACGAAGGAGAAATCTGTATGGTTTCTTCCTGACTCTATGGTCCAAGCCATTATAGCTACAATTCACAGCCCAGCGCATTTAGGAGAGAAAGCTATGCTAGATAGCATTCAACACATTTGGTTCAACAAACATTTACGAGCAGCAGCTAAACAAAAAGTCCGTACCTGTATGATATGTTGTCAGTTCAACCCAGGAAAAGGTGTTCCCGTAGAACAGGGTGGATTCCAGACTCCTGATCATCCTTTTGAAGTGCTCCAAATGGATTATATCCAGATGGAACGATGTCGAGGATTCAAATATGTTCTTGTAGTTGTCTGCGCTCTCTCCCGATGGACTGAGGCGTACCCAGTATCAGATTACACGGCCCCGACTACTGCCAAACAGTTAGTCCGAGAATTCTTCCCACGGTATGGTTTACCACGTGTTGTATATTCAGATAACGGCCAGCCTTTCTCATCCGAATTAATGAAACATGTCTCACTTTTGTTGGGATATCAGTGGAAATTCCACTGTGTCCGACACCCCGAGGCAGCAGGTCTCGTGGAACGACATAATCAAATTTTGAAAATCAGATTGTCTAAAATATGTAAGGAGAAAGGTGTTGACTGGATAGTAGCATTACCAGTTGCACTATTTTACATAAGAATGGTAGCACACTCTCGAACAGGGCTATCCCCGTATGAGGTGATCTTCGGAAGGCCACCAAATATGTGGGGGACGCCTATACCACGTAAAATAACTGATGTTAATTGTAATATGCTGACAGATTACTTGGCTTCCTTGATGTCTGCACTACAATCTTGTCGTTCACAGGTAGCTGCAGCTTTTCCTGACAACACTGAGGTGAAACCCCATGACGTTGCTCCGGGGGATCTGGTGTTTGTAAGAAATTTTGATCGGAAGACCCAGTTGGAGCCCAGGTGGAAAGCACCGAAGCTAGTCCTGCTGACTACAAGAACAGCCGTGAAAGTTGAGGGCCGCAAGGGCTGGATACATTCCAGCCATATTAAGAAATTTCATGGACTATCCTCGGATATAGACACTGTGCCCTGCACTCCCTCACAGACTGATTCAAAACTTCCTTTTGTTGAACAGAATGACTCTCAGTGCTATAAATTAAAGCTTAGGCCCAAACAGTCGAGCAATTTGATTGTTTAAGTCCTCTCCAAGGTGAAGCGGTTGAATTGTCTCCGACATGTATCCCTTGGACCTGAGTAGAGAAAATACCCGAGAAATGTTGAAACGACAGGCGTATTGTAAATCACTGCGTAGCTACTGTATGAGGACATTATTAATTTTGTTTTTATTGAGTGTTTTAATAATTATTACGAGTGTGATTTTGCACATATATCATCCTATTTCTAGACATGTTTATAATGTTGCTGCTGAACATTCTTTTAGTGACCTACCGCCACATGAATTATCTTATAGACTTGCGCTGCGCAATAACACCTTCATTAGTATGTTACATCATTCCCATCAGACTAGTAATGCCACCAATTGTTGGGTGTGTGGCCGACTCCCTCCCTATCAGAATAACAAAGGAGTTCTGCCTTTCTTTCCACATCCGTTCACACACAATGGCTCCTGTGGAGCATGGTTTAGTTTACTAAATTCCATAGACCCAGACACAGCAGTTTATCAACAACATTGGATATGGGGAAATCTGAATCTAGTTTTATTCAAAGTCTGTCATCCTAATAAGGAGGGTCACCCCAGTAGAACAGGAACTGATCTAGAAAATGAAGTGTATAAATTAGGTAATTTTACACCTAATCTTATGATTCTGAATGTCAAATCCGAAGTTGAACTAATTCTGCCCACTATGTCAGTATTTCCAGTTAAGGGTGAATTATGTGTAAGAAAAGTTGGTTCCATACATATGGGCCATAGCCAATGCGTTACTACAGTAGAATATAGTGATCAAGGTAAATCTTCATTTAGAGCTTCCCGCCATTCTTACTTTATATGTGGTCAGACGGCATATATGCGTCTGCCTCTAGATTGGGATGGTACCTGTTACATAGCATTCCTTTTGCCACCTGTTTTCCTAGCTCCTCCTGATTATTATCGAAATGTTCATTTAGTACACAATAGAGAGCGAAGAGATCTCCCAGTTGTCGATTATACTGAGACGGCATGGGACAAGTATGTAGATTTCAATAAAGGCATCTTTCCCTATATAGGTACAATATCAAATAGTAAGCTGATACGCAGACTAACCAAGACTCTTGAAGCTGTAGTAAACGAGACTATAGCCGCCCTAGGCAATCTGACAGAGGAACAATCAGTGATGAGAATTGTTGTTCTCCAGAATCGTCTTGTCCTTGACGTCATCCTGGCCGATAGGGGCGGAGCTTGCAGGGTCATCGGATCCAGCTGCTGCATATTCATACCAGAAAATTCGCCATCTGTATATAAAGCTATAACACGCCTTCATAAGATTGTGAGCCAGATACACGAGAATCCAGGCACTTGGACGTGGTCCGGGTGGTTTTGGAGTGTGATATCAGCCTGGGGATGGAGAGTTCTATCCTTCCTAGGTATTGGCCTTCTTATGCTCTTCAGTTGTTGTTTATGCCTGCAATGTGGACCAGCGATTTGTGGTCTGTGTGCCACATCATGCATTCCATATCAAAGTTCTCGTTCAGAATGCCGGAAGAAGAAGGAAGAAGAAATGATGCTCCATGAGCAAATCGATGGAATGATGAAGATTGATATCTCTTGAAGGGCAAGTAGGGGACAAGGAGGGAATGTGGAAATGTGGATTTTCCTGATCAGTTATGTCCCCTATCTTGGACCCCAACGGTTCTATGTGCATGTCACAAGTACATGTATGTTCCCTCCAGTTCCAGTTTCCAAAACGCAAACATATGTGCGTCCACCGTCAACATGTTCTCTGTCAGATCCGCCATCAATGGGCTGGATATTCGATTCCTAAGTATGAAAGGCCACCGACTTTATATGGCTAAGTTACTCCATTTTTACAGTTCAGGCAAGTAGGCCCGATTCTGTCCTCAAAGCCTTCCCTGCTCTCTGTCTCTGACAGCTTCAGCTTGAGCTCGCATCTGTATCCATGAACTTTGTCCTACTCCCTGTGCAGCTAACAGTGCCTGGCTCGGCCAGTTTCGCCTGCCTGCCAAGAAGCTGTATTTCACCTTCGAATTATCTACTTTGCTCTTCAGCCGATGCATTCCAGTCTAGTGATTTGGGTAAACATCTCCTTTAGCTCACAAGCAAAGGACTCGGCCTTTCCGTCCTCCTGCACGTAATTCATAGCCCTGTTGCCATGGAAAGTTTTCTGCCCCTCGCATCTCATATAGACACTTAGACGCTTGTACACGCACACACAGTCAGTATAGAATAGATTCTGTCCGAGAGTCTTTTTCTTGTGGATAACATAGTTCTCTAAACATAGGATGTTAGATATGATTTGGGATTAGGTTGACTTGACCCCCCAGACTTCTCGTCTCCACATGTAGAGCTAAATGTCAAGTCCCCTTCACCCCCTAGTTGCACGTCAATCACACGTCATACTGCTGCGCGCGCATCTATGATAAGTATTATCTTATAGATCCACCTATGTATGATAATCAGAGCCAATCATGTTTCTTTTTGCTCCTTATTACGCCTAGTTTCGATTACGTACCACTATGTCATTTCTCTTATCAATTGTTACGCCTTTTGCATTCATTTCATTGTAAATGTATGACCTATAAAAGTTACTTCTTGTCAATAAAGTATTGTACTTCACTTCCTGAACCCTCGTGGTGACGGAACCTGAAGGCCGCCACTCGAGTCGGCCATTTTGGAATAAAAGCCCATTCAGAAAATCTCTTATACCACGGATTCTGCCTCTTGTTATTCTGAGCTATTCTACTTTATTTTAGATTCCGTATGAAATTCAGTCAAGGTAAAAAGAATATTTACCACACTCCCACTAAGCAAAAGCAAACAGCTATGTCTCAGGGGTAAGCAGCCCAGGAAATAGCAGAAGCCTGCCCAGGGGTGTGGCAGTCCCCCGGGCCATGTTGGATCATGAAGGGGGCCATGTGAACTCCCTCCTGAGACAACCACCTGTGGCCTGTTTCCACAGGTGGTAGTCCCCAGGGTTAAGAAAGGCCTGGAAGATAGTCCATGTGGCCTCCCTCCTTCTTAAAAAAAAAGAAAGATCTGGGGAGGTGGTGGACCTGGAGCATGAGGCATCCGCGCAGCCTGCCACTCCATATTTACGCTAGACCTGGGAAGGTGGTGGTCCTCATGGCTCAGGGATATCTACGTGGCCCCCTACTTACTAATAAAATTAGCCCCAGGGAGGTGGTTGCCCCGGGGCATCTTTGAGCCCTTAGAGGGGGCCCGTGTGCCTCCTCCATTTTTCATTAAACCCTGCAATCCCCTGGGACCTAGGCCTCATGGGAGCTATAATTAAAACAAGCGTGGGAGCCCGTGCTTTTTTTAATGTTTCACAACGATATTCATGAATATTTCATGAAAATTGCTGAGAAATTAAAAATAACGATTTTATGCCACGATGGGGTCCCAGGCGGATCCCAAGACCTAGGCTTGGGGAACAGGGTTATCCTACCCTGACCCATTTTCTTTTTTTCCGTTTTTTTGTGGACCTCGAATGGCTGCCAACACTTCCTGGTTGAAGTGTTGGAAGCCATTCAAACCTCTGTATTTCTCTGCACGGGATTGTTATTATTCATGAATTAGCCACGATCACAGATATCTAAATTTGGATTTCCTTAAAATTCTTAACAACTACTGAATAGATTTAGACTAAATAACAAAAAGCACAATCTGTGGACCAAAAGCCAGCTTTCTGCCAAATTTGGTGTAATTCCATCCAGTGGTTCACGCTGTAGTCGTGTTCAAAGTCCCTATTGGAATTAACATAGGAAACACACCTTTTAGACCCCCAATTTCCTTAACCCCGCTTGATGGATTATCCCAAACTCTCCATACACAACAAGAATTACCAGAACAGTGTTTTTGGTAAAATTTCATGAGGATTTGTCAAATGATACCAAAGTTATGGGCAAGTCAAAAAACGCTTTTTCCTATGGAAACATGGTACTAACTATAACCACTTACTGGTGACCACAAGTAGGTAATGCATATATATACAGACACACACACACACACAAATATATATATATATATATATATATATATATATATATATTCGCAAAGGGCTCCATTTACTGGGGGCCCCCGACCCTGCAGGGTGGGCTCTTTGTGACAGGAACGGAGAAGCCTGTAGTTTCAAAGCATCAAGGAATAGAGCCCAACTCCGACTTGCTTGCAAGGAGACATTTATTCGTCAAGTGCTTTGCAGCATCAAAACACTCTTTTTAACTTCCTGACCGGTTTCGGCGACCTCGCCTTGTTCACAGGTGAGTGTAATTTGTAGCCTCCTAGTGGTCATGTGGTCCACGGTAAAATACTGCAGGCCCCAGAATGCACCATGGTGTGAAGATCAATGTCTTAGGGAAAATGTCAATTCAAGTGCAGACAGTGTTCAAAATCAATCACGGGCACAGTGCCCCTCGCTGCAAAGCACAAATTAATTTACTTGCAATGTGGTGTCCCAGAGAGAGAAACGTCTCTCTCATCTCCCTTTCTCCTTCACGTTGCCAAATATCCTCAGCAATCCTGTGGCTGGCACGTTACACGAGCGGGTCATGCCCCCTCCATCAATTATTCGCAAAGGGCTCCATTTACTGGGGGCCCCCGACCCTGCAGGGCGGGCTCTTTGTGACAGGAACGGAGAAGCCTGTAGTTTCAAAGCATCAAGGAATAGTGCCCAACTCCGACTTGCTTGCAAGGAGACATTTATTCGTCAAGTGCTCTGCAGCATCAAAACACTCTTTTTAACTTCCTGACCGGTTTCGGCGACCTCGCCTTGTTCACAGGTGAGTGTAATTTGTAGCCTCCTAGTGGTCATGTGGTCCACGGTAAAATACTGCAGGCCCCAGAATGCACCATGGTGTGAAGATCAATGTCTTAGTGAAAATGTCAATTCAAGTGCAGACAGTGTTCAAAATCAATCACGGGCACAGTGCCCCTCGCTACAAAGCACAAATTAATTTACTTGCAATGCGGTGTCCCAGAGAGAGAAACGTCTCTCTCATCTTCCTTTCTCCTTCACGTTGCCAAATATCCTCGACACTCTTTTTAACTTCCTGACAGGTCGCCGAAACCGGTCAGGAAGTTAAAAAGAGTGTTTTGATGCTGCAGAGCACTTGACGAATAAATGTCTCCTTGCAAGCAAGTCGGAGTTGGGCTCTATTCCTTGATGCTTTGAAACTACAGGCTTCTCCGTTCCTGTCACAAAGAGCCCGCCCTGCAGGGTCGGGGGCCCGCAGTAAATGGAGCCCTTTGCGAATATTTGATGGAGGGGGCATGACCCGCTCGTGTAACGTGCCAGCCACAGGATTGCCGAGGATATTTGACAACGTGAAGGAGAAAGGGAGATGAGTGAGACGTTTCTCTCTCTGGGACACCGCATTGCAAGTAAATTAATTTGTGCTTTGCAGCGAGGGGCACTGTGCCCGTGATTGATTTTGAACACTGTCTGCACTTGAATTGACATTTTCACTAAGACATTGATCTTCACACCATGGTGCATTCTGGGGCCTGCAGTATTTTACCGTGGACCACATGACCACTAGGAGGCTACAAATTACACTCACCTGTGAACAAGGCGAGGTCGCCGAAACCGGTCAGGAAGTTAAAAAGAGTGTTTTGATGCTGCAGAGCACTTGACGAATAAATGTCTCCTTGCAAGCAAGTCGGAGTTGGGCTCTATTCCTTGATATATATATATATATATATATATATTCACGAAATATCAATCGTATAATGGAGGAGCAAGCCATTTCAATGAATGCCACCATCAATTCGGGACTCAAACCAAAGTCGACTTTTGTCCCCATTTTACCACGAGACTCTATCGATATCTTCCATGAAATAGTGCAAAATGAAATTAAGCAGCTCAATCATAAAGTCCAAAAAAATCTAAAGTCTTAACAAAGACGCCAATATCAGTATTTTCAACTGATTAACAAACTGCAAAAGAACGACTCCCTGGTCATAAGAAATTCCGATAAGGGAGGGAATGTAGTTCTTTGGCCAAAGCAACTATACCTGGAAGAGGCGTTACGTCAATTAAGTGACAGAACCTGCTACAAAATCAGTAACAAACTAACTTCAGTGGCAGCACAAAACGTGCTCCTCAAAAGATTGCTAGCATGGAAAAGTGCAGGCTTGATAAGTGATGATGAATATAAGTTTATGAAAAAGGACTATCCAGTCACGCCTGTGATTTACTTCATCCCGAAGATCCACAAAGATATTAAGCAACCTCCGGGAAGACCTATCATTTCGGCTAAGCAAAGTCTATTGGAAAATGTCTCTATCTATATTGACTCTTTTCTACAGGAGCATGTCAAAGCTCTACCATCCTTCATAAAAGACACTACTGACTTTTTAACCAAAGTGTATGATCTTCAATGGTGTAAAGACTACTTATTAGTAACCATAGATGTGTCCAGTCTATACACTAGTATATATCACAAGGATGGCTTACGAGCTCTAAAACATTTTTTGGACAGGCGACCAATTCAGTTTTTTAATCACAACAAAATGTTACTAACATTGACTGAATTCTGCCTTAATAACAACTACTTCCTCTTCCAGAACCAATTCTACCAGCAAATTCAAGGTGTAGCTATGGGGGCAAGCTTCTCACCGAGTTATGCTTGCCTCCATATGGGCTGGTGGGAGGAGGTAGTAGTATATAGGAAATATAAGAACATTTTTGATAATCATGTTATTAAGTGGGTCAGATATATTGATGACATCTTCTTGGTCTGGCATGGCAACAGGGAAAGTGCAGAAACATTCATCAATAATCTCAATGAGAATGATATCAATTTACAGCTCACATATAACATTAGCAACTGCTCGGTTTGCTTTCTTTATGTAGAGGTGTTCATTTACAATGATAAATTGGAAACTAAGCTGCACCGCAAACCAACAGCAGGAAACACTATTCTCCATGCTTCCAGCTTCCACCCCAAACACACCCTACATAGTATACCGTTTGGGGAAATGCTAAGATTGCGCAGGATTTGTAGTAGGGATCAGGATCTGAAACAGGCCCAACAAGATTGCAAAAATCGTTTTTTAGCAAGGGGGTATCCAATACATACAATCTTAGCTGCCATAAACAAAACTAACCAACGCAGCAGATTTGAGCTAGTCTTCCCCGTGGCCTGATCCGATCCAGATTTGATCCCGTCTGACACAGTTAAGGAGCCCTCTAATCCTAGGTTAATCATGACTTACAACAAACAAAGGGATGTAATCAGTCGAGTGATAAGGAAAAACTGGCATATTGTGCGCACTGATCCCGTAATCGGAGAACATCTCTTAGCCAATCCAGTTATCACTTACAGGAAAGCTCCGTCCTTCAGTGATTACCTAGTTAAAAGTAGCCCAGAAATCTCGGCAAACAAAAATTGGCTACTGAACGCGAGAGGTTTTAAGAAATGTCCCTCATGCAAAGCTTGCAAGCTGGGAATGAATAAAACTTCTCTTACAAACCCATTTAAACAGGCTCCATCTACAATTTCTAAATCCCTAACCTGCAAATCAGAGTATGCCATATATGTGTTGGAATGTGCTTGTGGCCTAAAATATATTGGTAGCACAAAGCTACAAGTGCACAAGCGCATCCTACAACATACAAGAGCTGTCATAAACTCAGATCCCACATATCCTGTAGCACGCCACATAAAAGAAGTCCACAACAATTCATTACAGGATCTTAAATACTATGTTGTGGACACAATACCTGCACCTAGGAGAGGGGGTAACAGAGAGGCACAACTGAGAAAATTGGAAACCAAATATATTCTGGAATGTGATAGCAAGTTTCCGAACGGTCTAAATACGACCGAAGATTTACACACTTGGCTTTGATCTTATTAACATGAGTTCTAGCTTGTACAATACAAATGTTGAATTTAAATGCTTCAACATAACCACCCAGCTCCCAGCATTTGCATGGCAGCTTTGTACTAACATTCCAGCTTTTATTATATTTTTATTATATTATTATATTATTCTAGTATATTAATGTATCAATATTTTTATAATATTTTAATATACAAATTTCGGTTTTCGCCTCAACTCCACCAGCTAACTCCCTTCATGATAAATTTTATCTTTTATATTCAGACTTTTTACTCTTTTCTTCCCCTTTTTTTTATTTTTAATTAGGATTGCGCCATTATCTCAATTACTATCATATCTGACTTTAATGGCCTGTCTCAAAGCATTTTTGAGCACTGTTTGCACCTTATTCGGGGATTTGCACTTACACTTAGCACCTTATCTTTTAGACCTAATCAATTTATCTATCTACCACCAAAATAGAGCCAAATATAATGTTTCTCTCGGTTCTTAGGAAGGGTTTGATTTAGCATCTTACAATGTGTTTTTAGATTGTTTTGAATGTTTTTAAAATGATATTTAGAACATTTTTTAACACAATGTTTTGTATTTATACTCTCCTATTTATTGAATTTGTAAAACTGTTAAATCACAGGGTCTTATCTCTCAAAACTCCAATTAACCGACATATATGTGTACTGTTTTTTAACATATTTATACAGGAACTAATTCTTTTCATTAATACAAGAATTATAACGGTGACTCAGGTTGTCTTATGGCATTAAGCCGGGATTGTAGCACACCTGAGTCACACATAAGACACACAATTAGTGTCTCTTTGCTTATTTGTAAATATTAAGCATCAAAAAATGGTCCATATTGTTTTAATTATTGTCGGTATAGAAACAATGTGTTTTTTAATCACAAATGTGAAAGGCCCTGTTGCATACATGATTTATAAGCATTATGCTTCTATTACTGATTTGGTGGTAAAAACAACGTATAGTCTGTCTTCACGGTCTATTTTGCACTAGCACTTTATAAAAGGAAAAAAAAGTCAATAGCATGTCATGTGATCAAGGGCTTACGGGCCCGAAACGCGTCATGGCGGCATTTACTGCGGGAAAATAAATTAATCAAGCACAAAGTTTGGTGTCCGTTTCCTACTTCGGAAGGTCAAGCAGTGTGATACTTCCGTGTTTCAGTTGGATTTCGACGATATATATATATATATTCACAGAAAAAACCATAGGTTTCAGGCACGTTATAGTTAGGAATTAGCATTTAAAAAACCTCAGAAATTCACTGAAAAAACCATAGGTTTCAGGGGTGTTATAGTTAGCTGGACTTTTCACTTGTACAAAACCATTGAAATTCCCCCGTTATAGTTAGTTCAGCTAACTATAACTCGCGCGCCCGCAATGCACTGCTGATGACGTCACATATTACATCACTCATGACATGGTCAGTGACATCACTCATGACATCACTGATGACATCTCAAATGACATCACTGATGACATCACTGATGACATCATCCAGTGAATGTGTGTGTTTCTGAAAATTAAATATGTTTTATGTATGTATATCTCAAGGTCGATGGAAGAATAAATGGGTATATAAGTGTCTAAATGGATGATTTGTTTTTGAAAAATTGATTGTGTAACTGACTGATTAAGTGTTTCATAGTGAATACATGGCTTAGTGAGTAATGTTTAAATATGTAAATATCTGTATCAGTCTCTCACTTTGTGTATAAGTGGCTGCATGGGTTGGTGAGTAGCTACATGGGTGTTTATATAGGTTATTAGTTGGTTTTATGAGTATCAGTCTGAGTGTCTGCATGGTTCGGTGGGGGTATTACGTAGTGCATAGGTGCATGAATGAATGACTCACTCTTTGTATGTGTTGAAGACAGCATGTGTGCAGGACTCTATGGGTGGATGAGTGAGTGTATGGGTGTGTTAGTGAGTGAATGACTGTCTCAATAGTGTCTTTATGAGTAACTACATATGTTTTAAACTAGTATATATGTGACTATTGGTGTATATAAGCGAGTATATGTGACAGTGAGAGATTGAAAGAGTTCCTATATGAATAAGTATGTGTTTCTATAAGTGATTGTTTAAAAGACTAAGTATGTGTAAGTTTCCGTAGAAGTAAGTGTGGTGGTGTGTGTATAACTGTATATGCAAGTAAATGTATGTTTGATTCTTTATTAGCATGAGTGACTATGTGTGTGAGTACCTCTATGGATGAGTGGCATTGTGTAACAGGATGTATAGGTGTATGAGTACATATGATGAGTGAGTACATGTATGAGTGACTGTATAGGACTGTTGGTGAATGAGTGGATGTGTATGTGGATCTTAGAATTACTGTATAGGTTGTTGTAACTGGTATTGGTATGTCCATTGTTTTTAAAATTTTAATTTCTATTTTTGAATGTGTGTATCAAAGGTTATATTAGGGGAAGAGGAGGTCTGCCACTCTATCACAAGGATGATGTCATCAGTGATGTCATCAGTGATGTCATTTGAGATGTCATCAGTGATGTCATGAGTGATGTCACTGACCATGTCATGAGTGATGTAATATGTGACGTCATCAGCAGTGCATTGCGGGCGCGCGAGTTATAGTTAGCTGAACTAACTATACGGGGGAATTTCAATGGTTTTGTACAAGTGAAAAGTCCAGCTAACTATAACACCCCTGAAACCTATGGTTTTTTCAGTGAATTTCTGAGGTTTTTTAAATGCTAATTCCTAACTATAACGTGCCTGAAACCTATGGTTTTTTCTGTGAATTTCAAAGGTTTTTTAAATGCTAATTTCTAACTATGCCTACAGAGATAGGACATGTGAAGAAAGAAGAAAAAATGCACAGAAAGAAACAAAAGAAGTGCAGAAAGAAGCAACAGAAGTCCTCAAATATGAAGATAAGTGCAGGAAGAAGGATAACGTGCAGAAAGAACAAAAAGAAGAGCAGAAAGAAGCCTTGTTGCAAAATCATCCTGTACCCTCAACTTTTTCAGACGGATACTGGTGGTAACTGAGTCTGACTAACCAGTCCTAGAGCCAGTGCTATGTTAAAAGACACTTAGAATACAGTGAAAACACCTACATACACTAGGGAACATTATGCGTTGGGGTCCCCCTGTGATTAGCATGACCTCCTCTGTCAGCCCCTAGTGTATAATAGGGCATGGGGATTAAAACTACCTCTTAAAACAGGCCACAGGGCGTTTTTGCACACGTTAACTCAGGCCTCGTCCCCTCCCTTCACCACTGTGTAAACACGCCCTGTGTCCATTTTTAGTTGGGAGATTAAGTTCATTTGAATCCTGAGGGTCCCTAGGGTCCAACTAGCCCACTAGGTACCTCCAGTAAGTGCCACAGAGCTGCGTTGCAGAGAGGTGTAAAAAGTGGCACGGCCTGGACCACCTCTCTGCAATGCAGCTCAGTGGCGCTTACTGGAAGCACTTGGTGGGCTAGTTAGCCCCCAGGGGCCCTCAGTATTGAAGGGAAATTATATCCCCAATTTAAAACGTGCCATAGTGCGTGTTTGCACACGTCACCTCAGGCCCCGTCCCCTCCCTTCACCACTGTGTAAACGCGCCCTGTGGCTGTTCTAAGTTGAGAGATTAAGTCCCCCTGAATCCTAAGGGTCCCTAGGGTCAAACTAGACCACTAGGTACCTCCTGTAAGCGCCACAGAGCTGCGTTGCAGAGAGGTGTAAAAAGGGGCTTGGCCTCAGAACACCTGGCTGCAGCGCAGCTCCCTGGCGCATACTGGAGATGCCTGTTGGGGGCGCGTTTGCAGAGTGCTGCACGGAGGGGGCATGGCCTCCGGCACGATGCCAATCTTTTATTTATTTTAGTTTTTTAAGAAGGGGGGCTGTTTGGTTCCCCTTCTTATTCTAATTTATTGGCCCTGATGACCCCATCCCCCAGGGCCAGTCTCCTAATTATATTTTTTTGACCCCAATCCCCAGGGCCGGCCACTGTTTTTTATTATTTTAAAAAAATATATATTTATTACACCTAGGACATGCTGGACAAACCGTACGTACCTATCACCATGACGATTTGCGTGATATTCATTAAAAGGTGACTATGCATGCAATGAATCCACGTGGAATGTATTTACACCACTAGTGAAGCTCTGACATGTCTGATGCCCTACCGTGCCTAATCCTGGTAGACACCCTTGTCGTTTATTTATACAAACATGGGTAGCTATTGACGGGCACATTTAATACACATGCACACCAAGCCATTCAAAGGGGATTCGACAAAAATTCGACCAAAACTATGCAAGAAACCCCCCTCACGGTTAATAAAACACACATCCACTGCCGGATGTGTAATACTTTTTATTTTACTCTCTGGAAAGGGGACGAACATCACTTGAGAGTCACAGCGTGCTCCTGACAGAGCCCAATGCTGTGTTACACCCACCATTGCCTGCCGAGTGCCACACACCCCTGTGTTGTATTCCACTAGCTAGTGCATATGCTATGACACTCTCTAGCCCATGTGCACTGTAACACCACCCCGTGAATATGTCATGCCACACTTGTCTTCGCACGGGTTATATTGCCCCATCTAACGTGCCTTTCTCGATGCCTATGTTATAACGCACAGTGCTATGCCATACATATTACAATCTGGGATCCATATCTTTGTCACAGTGCATATGCAACGTTACACTCCCCAGCACATATTTTATATTACAACTTTAGAGACTAGTTAGGTTACACAACACTGCCCTGTGCATATTACACTCCAAGGCGCATATCGCATAGCACGCGCTAGTGCCTGTGCTATCTCGCGCTCTCCCATGAATCTGTCATTGCGCACAATGTATTGCATATTATATTTCACGCCCGGTTCATCTTATATCACACTTTTTGGTGCATAGTTTATACCATACACTATATCTAGTTTTCATTTTCAATCGTGCTCTCAGGACTATGTTCTATATAACACTGTGTTCACCTACCCTTTTCACGGGCATTACATTTTGCGATAGGGGGTGGAGGGTCAGGGGGTGTTTCTGCCAAGTGAGCCCGGAGTCACAGTCACAAACGTCCTCTTCTTCCTGAATAAAAGTGAGATTATGCTGCATACTTGTTCATATTTTAAGTAGTTCGCACAGTCACAATGTTTTAAAAACAATAAAGTTCCTAATACCTGCCTTCTCTGAACAGTTAGCTTGCTGCCCCATCCCCTTCCTCCCTATCCTCTGTTGTGTGAATCCATGGACTAGCCTCCTCCCTCCTGCCATGCATGGTCTGATGTGCTGCCACTGCCCTCAATTTAGTATGATGTACCAGTCCACTCCTCCTGCCCTCCATTGCCCAATTCTATGCCCCATCATTGACCTCCTGCTTAAACTCTGTGCTTAGCTTGCTGCCCCTATTCTCCTTCCCCCTGCCCTCCGATGTCTTTGTGCATGCCCCTGCTCCATCCTTTTTGCCCACCATGTCCCATGGACCTGCCACTCCTATCTACTCTGAGTGTTCTGTTGAGCTGCCACTCCCCTCCCACCTGCCTAGCATTGTCAGATGACTGTAACCTGTCCCTGCCACCTCCACCCTACCTGTCCACATGCCATGCCCCTATCCCCTTCCTCCTGTCCTCCATGGTCCATTTTACTGCCACACCCTTCTGCCCTCCCTGGTCTGTTGTGCTGCAACTGCTCCTCCTGCCTGCCCCGTGTGGTCTGTTGTGAGGTCCCTTCCCCTGAACTTTCTTGTCTGTGCACAGGTCCTGACCCTTCCTTCTATCCTCCATCGTCCTTTGTGCATGCCCCTCCACCCTCCTTCTTGCCCATCATAGCCATTGGGCTGCCACTAACCCTCCCACTTGCCATGCATGGTCTTCTGTGCTGCCATGGCCCCTCCCACCTTCCCTGTGTGGTCAGTTAGCTGCCCCTGACCCCCTCCCACCTTCCCTCCATGGTCTGTGTGTATGCCATCACAGTCTCACTGTTGCTCTTCATGGTGTGTCTTGCTTCTAGTGCCCATCCTGCCTGACCTCCATGGCTATCTTGCTGCTCCTGCCCTGCCCCCTTGCCCCCAGCCCTACTCCCTCCCTCCTGGCTTGTCTGTTCCATTGTAATGCCCCTGATCCGTCCCTCCTGCCCTTTATGGTCTGTTATACTGCAGCTTTCTCTCCTGTCTGTCCATTATGGTCAGCTAGCTACCATTGCCTCTTGCCCCTCTGTTCTCTGTTGTCCATGTGCATGGTCCTGTCCCCTCCCTCTTGCTTTCTATGGATTGTTGTGCTGCACTCCCGTCCTGCATGCCCTGTGTGGTGTATTGTGCTGCTGCAAACCCTGATGCCTGCCCTGCAGGGTCAGTTTGGTGCACCTCTCCATGTCCCTCCTGTCCTCTGTTATCCAAGTCCATGTCCCTATCCCATTTCCTTCCATGATCCAATGTACCATACTTGCGAACATTTTGAACTTGGTAAGAGGGAGATTTTGAAAAAAAACTGGGGTATTGATTTTCCCCTTTGAGTTACATTGAAAAAGAGGATATTGTAGACAGGAGACAGATCAAATAAAGCCCATTTGAGCTTAAAAACATTGGACGTTTCCTGGCTGAATCGGGTCTGTTGGCATGTATGGTTGTACTACCATTGCCTCTTCCTTCTGCCCACAATGGTCTATTACATTGCCACAGCCTTGAAGGAGGGTAGATTTTGTATCACAGGGGGCCCCTGGCCCGTTCTGTCCACACCTGAAGTATGAGACCCTTGTCCTTGCCCTGCCAGCTGCATTTGTAGGCCGTATTAAATTGACCAGCGGGTCCTGTGTTGCTATATAATTATCCTGAGACATCCTTACCACTCAGCCAGCATAAAACCCCTGTGTAGGCCCTTCTGTTCAATATGTAGGCCTCTTTGTTAAATTGACCATAGCTCTGCAATTTTAGTGTATAGCAGTCTGAAGGCAGGTCTGCCAGGCCTTCTGATCCAAACTAGTAGCCCCCACCCTACCCGAGTGCTCCGTGCTCGGTATCAAAGTTCAACATCCCCCTGAAGCTGTCGACATACAGTAGGCTGCATCCTGGACTGGTACTTTCTTCCTGGGCAGGTTTCCCGCTTTTAAGGAAGTGGCAACCGCAGAGCGTCAAGTTAGGAGAACTGAGGAGATTTTATACATGAATATATTGAATTCCCGTACAATACCCATTATTTTCTGCTTGCTCTATGGAACTTACGATAAGCGATTGGCCTGAGAGACTGACCTTTTCACCCAGTCCATTGTCAGCATTAAGTGGGTAAATGACGAAATGTCTGGTAAAATCTGCAGACGAAGCTTTTGGGTAGCATACGTAGGTAGATGTAGCGTGCAAAGGAGCCCACAAAATGATATAAAAAGGGAGCACCCACAGATATCGACGGACTACCTCGCCGTCTGTATGTAGGTTAACAGGCAGTGCAGGTTTTCCCCAAGAGCTGGGAGCTCTTGTCTTCCTTTGCTTAAAATGTCTTGCTCTGCTTTGCTTGAAGTATCTTATTCTATTTTACCTATATGAAATGTCATGTTATGTTTAACCATTGTTCTCTTTACTTTTGCATTTAAAAGATTTTGTATTGTAATTGCAGGAATGCTTGCTCTAAGAGTAAACGTGAGTGTTCCTAGGTAACATTTTCCTTGGTGTAACTTGTTTCTCATGATGCATTTATAGATGTGTTTTCTCTCTCTCTCTGTCAGTACATTAATTGAGATACAGAGAATATTATGACAGCTGTATGATTATCTGGATTCTGTATTTTGTACTTTATGTCTCTATTCTGCGGTTTCTTTGAAGTTGCATCTTCTCATTAAACTGCCATTGTATTCGGCCTCCAATTCCATGTCTCATATGTCTGTTTTCTTCATTTTTGGAGCAAGCGTTCCTAGGCACCCCGGCTCAAATTAAGGTGCCCCTTTTGTCCCTGACTCACTCTCTTGCTCAGTTCTGTGGTGGCTCCCGGGGATCTGGGGACCGCCCCTAGCTTCCTTGACCCGTAATAGATCTTCCCTCCAACAGCCTCTCTTGCAAGTCCTGTATTGTTGGTTTGTTGCCCCTGCCCCCCTTTCCACTGCCCTCCATAGTCTGTTGTGCTTCCACGGCCCTTCCTGCCTGCTCAGTGTGGTTAAATTGTTGCCTTTGCACCCTCCTACCTGCCTTCAATTTTCAGAGTCCGTGCCCCTGGCCTCTGCCTCTCAACAGTATCCTAATGAAAAACTAGATTGCTAACATTCTATATTTATTACAAAAGTGTGGAACGCCTGACATCATCTTGATGTAATCAAAACTGTAATACCTAGAGCATTTCCTTTAGAAATTACATATATGAGAGGGTCTTATTGGCATCAAAATTATGGTTAGTGCTCTAAAAGACTAAAATAAGGACATATTTTCTGAGTTTTCAAATAGCGACAAAGCACTTTTAAATTATTTGTTATCTTTATGTTTTTTTATCCAGTTGACCACTTGATTAAATGTTGCACTTAGGGGAGAGGATGTGGTGTTACTTCCAGAACTGCAGACTTTGCAACTGGGGAACCAGGTTTTAGTTTCTGCTTCAGCTCGACATTCTGTGATTCTGGTCAAATCACTTAGTCTCCCCATGTCTACAACCAAAATGAATTTGTTCTTGTGTGATGTAACCAATGCTCATGTAAAGCACTCCAATACCTGACAAGTCTGCACTATATAACACTGCAAAAACACAAAATAATAAGTGTTTTGCACACTTCTGTCATTGGGCTATATTTGGGCTACATCTGGGTGATTTTGGGCTACATTTGGGCTCTTTTGTCTCCGGTGGCCATCTTGGGAGATTTATTTGTTATGAAGTTTCCTAATTTCCTCATGTACTGCAGTCTCCTCAGTAGGAAATGCTTTCAGTTTTTTACTTTGATTCCATCATGAAGGTATTCAGATATGTCACACATTTGCCATAAATTCTGAATGTTAGCACTCTAGTTGCTCATTAGATCACTGTAGTAAAACTACTGCACCATGGAAGTCTGCTCCTGGTATTAAAAGTGCATGTTTCAGTCTGCATGTCAGAAGTTTTTAATGAAATAGAAGAGGATTTGAGAAGTCACTCAAAATGTGCCCTCATTTTCTTTCTTCAGCATTAATCATAATTTCTATGGCAAAATGAACCTCCTCATTGTGTTCCTTTTTAAATTAAATGTTTTAAGTGTTACCAGTTTATTCCAATCAAGATGGCTTCAGGTGTGCCTTACTTTTGTCATAATGAAGACAGTAAGCGCTCTAGTTGTTTTTAAGAACATTCTGGGACATTCTGTCATTGGGCTATACTTGGGCTACATCTGGGTGATATTTGGGCTACATTTGGGCTCTTTTGTCTCTGGTGGCCATCTTGGGAGACTTATTTGTTATGAAGTTTCCTAATTTCCTCATTTACTGCAGTCTCCTCAGTAGGAAATACTTTCAGTTTTTTACTTTGATTCCATCAAGAAGGCATTCAGATGTGTCACACATTTGCCATAAATTCAGAATGGTAGCACTCTTTTTGCTCATTAGATCACTGTAGTAAAGCTACTGCTCACCAGGGAAAACTGCTGCTGGTATTGAAAGTGCATGTTTCAGTCTGCATGTCAGAATTTTTTAATGAAATAGAAGAGGATTTGAGAAGTCACTCAAAATGTGCCCTAATTTTTCTTTCTGCAGCACTAATCATACTTTTTATGGAAAAATGAACCCCCTCATTTTGTTCCTTTTTAAATTAAATGTTTTAAGAGTTACCACTTTAATCCAAGCAAGATGGCTTAAGGTGTGCCATACGTTTATCATAAGTAGGACTGTTAGCGCTCTAGTAGTTCTTTGGAACACTCTGGGAAGCTGCAGTAGAACACAAAGGAATCAACTGACAGTCTCTGCCCTTGTTGGATGTACATGTTTTACTGAGAATGTCAGACTTCATTCTCACATGACTGAGAAAGATAATGTGAATTTACAGAAAATAAGCTCTCAGTTTAGCCTATAGATCACCTTCCAAACCTCTGTGGTAAAAGCATGAGAAAATATTTTTCTCTCAATCATGATATCCCAGCAGAAGGCGTTTTCACATGGTGAAATCACCTTAGAACATACCACAATTCCTAAAATGAGTATGGTACCATCAACAAATGATTTATAATGTAACTAAAGTCTTAAAACCTTCTATTAACTGCAATGCTTTTTAATGAGGTGCTATCATGTATATTGGTCCCAAGATGGCTGCCAACACTTCTTGGATGAAGTGCTGACAGCCAATCAGATCTCAGGATGAGATGTGTGGTTAGGCTCCGCCCACATATATATATGCTTTTAAATGCTATTTTCTCAGGAAATACTGAACAGATTTACACCAGACCTGCAAAAGGCACTTCCTTGACCTTATGGCTACCTCTCTGCCAAATTTCAAGTAATTCTGTTCAGCCGTTCGGGCTGTAGCTGTGTCTAAAGGTCCTATGGAAAAATGCATGGGGAAAACGCGTTTTGGGACCCCCCTTTTTTCTCGGCCCCTGCTTGACGAATCCCCCCGAGACTTTCAGGGTAGGAGCGGAGCGTAGCGCCCCACCTATTTTGAAAATTTCGCGAGGATTCGTCGACCGGCGCCAAAGTTATTCCAAATAGAATGTTGCGGATTTCCTATGGAAACAGGGTCCTAACTATATCTACCTACTGGCGACCGCCAGTAGGTAATATATATATATATATATATATATATATATATTCAACATATATCTCCGTAGGAAATAATTGGCACGCACTCCCAGTCTCTGAAATTAATATCCCCAATGTTCTTTATTCAGCTTACAGCTTGCAAGATTAGAGGGACAAACCAACGCGTTTCGCTATCCGCCGATAGCTTGATCATGGTCAGTGTTCCTCGTTCAAACCAACCAATAAAATATATATATATATATACCTACTGGCAGAAGCCAGTAGGTAGTTATAGTTAGGACCTTGTTTTCATAGGAAAAGTGTTTTTTTTCCCAATAACTTTGGCGCAGGTTGACAAATGTTCGCGAAAGTTTCAAAACTAGTGATCAGCTCTGGTCAGCTCCTGTCTTGAACGTTTTGGGGTGATTTGCCAAGGGGGGCCAAGAAAAAAGAGAGGTCCCAAAATGTGTTTTCCCCATGTTCTTTTCCATAGGAAACTTTAGCCAAGGCTACAGCCCAAACTTCTGAACGGAATTACACAAAATTTGGCAAAAGGGTAGTGCTTGGATCAGAAAGCGACCTTTTTGTTAAATGATGTAAATCCATTCAGTAGTTGCTGAGAAATTGAAAAAATAAAAGTTTCGATATCTATGGGCGCGGTGGGTTCGTGAACCTTCCCGACCACGAGCTTCACTCTGATTGGCTGCCAACGCTCCTAACCAGGAAGTGTTGGCAGCCATCTTGTGACTTGATAGAACCCGGGGCTTTTCTTAAATATTTGTGGGGGCACATGGCCCCCCCACTGCCCCGGGGACCGCCACCTCCCCGAGGCTATGTTAATAAAATGCAGGAGGGCACATGGCCCTCCCACAGCCCCGGGGACCACCGGCCCCCGGGGCTTGTTTTTTAAGGTGTGGGGGGCCTCCAAAGCCCCCCAACCCCCGGGGACTGCCACCCCCATGGCTCTTTTTAAAAAAACCTGTGTGGGTGGCTTGAGCCCCCCCACATGCCCCAGGGACTGCCACCTCCCCAGGGCACTAAGTATGTGAATGTGGGGGTCCATTATGGATCCCCGAGCCCCAGGGACCACCACCTCCCAGGGGCTTTAAATAGTAGGGGGGAGATCGCCCAGCCCCCCTTCTGGAGCCCTTGATGGCCCTGGGGACCACCATCCGCCAGGGCCAGCTCCTGCAGTGTCCCGGGGTGCGCACTCCAGGACAGTGCTGTTTGCTATGGCAGCGTGGGAGCACGGCTCCCGCCCTGTCATAGCAAACTCTGCTTTGGATTTTGGAAGCAAGAGCAGGTTTCCTGCTCTCGCTTCCAAAATCCAAAACAGATTGCTTTACCACACGGGGAGCCTCATGTCAGCAGTTCCCCGTGTGGAAAAGCAATGCCGGCTCCTGGAGGAGGCGGGACCATGGGGGAATTGGGGCTCCCCCACCGTCCCCAGTGGATAGGGCCAGCCCGGGGGGCCCAGGGACCCTCAGGATTCAAGGGGACGTAATCCCCCAACTTAAAACGCGCCACAGGATGCGTTTGCACACTTGTCACATCGGGCCCCGCCCCCTCCCTGTACCAGTGTTCATACATGCCCTGTGGCACATTTTAAGTTGGGGGATTATTTCCCCTTCAATCCTGAGGCTCCCTGGGGGCCAACTAGCCCACCAGGTACCTCCAGTGAGCGCCACAGGGCTGCGTTGCAAAGAGGTGGTCCAAGGCCACACCATTTTTACACCTCTCTGCAATGCAGCTCTGTGGCGCTTACTGGAGATAACTGGTGGGCTACTTGTACCCTAGAGACCCTCAGAATTTGAGGGGACTTAATCCTCCAACTTAAAATGCACCACAAGGTGAGTTTGTACACTTGTCACATCAGGCCCCAACCCCTCCCTTCACCACTGTGCAAACGGGCCCTCTGGCACATTGTAAGTTGGTGGATTAAGTACCCTTGAATCCTGAGAGTCCCTTGGGTCCAACTAGCCCACCAGGTACCTCCAGTAAGCGCCACAGAGCTGTGTTGCAGAGAGGTGTAAAAAGGGGCGTGGACTTAGACCACCTCCCTGCAACGCAGTTCTGTGGCACTTACTGGAGGTACCTGGTGAGCTACTTGGCCACCAGGAACCTTCAGGATTCAAGGGGACTTAACCCCTTCGGTGCTCATGACGGAACGGTTCCGTCATGAGCCACGGTTGAGCTGTGCTCATGACGGAACCGTTCCGTCATGACCACGCCCGCGCAAGATTCCGTCAGCACAGCGGCGGAATCTGCGCAGCATGGAAGGGGTTAATAGGGATGTTATATTTAGAAACTAGCATTTGAAAAAAACATTGAAATTCACTGAAAAAAACATAGATTTCAGGGACGTTCTATTTCGAAATTAGCATTTAAAAAACCTTACAAATTCACTGAAAAAAACATAGGTTTCAGGGACATTATAGTTAGTTGGACATTTCACTTGTACAAAACCATTGAAATTCCGCCGTTATAGTTAGTTCAGATAACTATAACTTGCGCCCCCACAATGCACTGCTGAAGACGTCACATAATACATCATTCATGACATGGCCAGTGACATCACTGATGACATCTCAAATGACATCACTGATGACATCAGCCAGTGTTTCCATGGGAAATTGATTTTTTGGTTTGTTAATTTACTTTTGTGCTGATGAATCTTCATACGCTTTCAAAAAACAAAAAGCCTCATCCAACTCACCATAAATAGGTGGTCTGACAAGAATGGGTTGGGCAGATTGCTAATGTAAACTCTATAGCCTGTGACTAATTCTAGAAGCAGTAGGCAAAGTATTATAAACTTTGATGTGACTTTGAAGATACCATTTCCTTTTCGATAACCATCTGGAATTTTGCGTTTTAAAGCAAACAGGATTAACGGCGGACTCCAATGACTGCACCTCCTTACTGAGTTCCCAATGTATATAGAGTAGTATTAGTTGACGGTGTGCATACTAACACCCCTGCATCCGCCGTTAATGGATGCCAACTGCCAAGCAGATCAATGAAAATTCGAAAGGGGTTTTGGGGTGGTGCACCACCAAGTAGGTTTGTCAGTAAATTACACCAAGTGGTCTGTAGTTGGTATATAAACAAAGTCTTTATTTTAATTCAGTTGTTGAAACAAAGCCTCAGCCAACGCGTTTCGTTCAAAATGAACTTCGTCAGGGCTGGAAAGATGCAAAGAAACATAACATAAGTAGACGCACCATACAAAACATTTAAAAATACATATAAAAGACATGAATTAGGAAAAAACTTTTTTGCAATTGTTATCTTAAACAAACTAAAAGTGAATGCACAGGACACATCAGGAATATACTTTATCTTGTTGATAAGTCAAACAACACACTACTATGAGAAACTGACGTATAACCTTACACAAAGGAATATTAGGTATTGTAATATGCAAAGAAGCACAGTTGTGACGCCATGGTTCTAATAAAGATAAGCTTTTGATTTACTGAAAGTGAATGATTTAATTAGGGTGTCCCTATCTGGAACCTCATTTTCGTAACAGGGATTTGTGTCTTTCTATCCCATCTTGCCCCATGATATATATAGATGATTATGTCATGAACAGGGGAGAAGGGGAGAGAAAAGGCTGGGGGAAGGGGACTAAACAGGTGTGTAGCTGTGGGATAGGACACAGGAGGACACGTACCATGAGTAACAGTGCGAGTGCAATCCAATAGAGCCGGGGTTCATGTAGACCAGAAGTCGTCTCTCGATAGGTTACGAGATGTGCTGGGTGAACAGTTCTTTTCAGTCATCCAGTACCACCATGATAAGGGCACTGTACACGTGTCTGTTAAAGCAGAGTAGATGTATAAATGACTAGTGCTTATTAACATTTAAAATAATTTCAAACTTGACCCAAGTCTAGGATTCTGAGGTCCCGTTCTCTAAGGTGTCTGAAAGACAAAGTGTGAGTATGACCCTGAGTTTCAAGAATCCGCTGCATTCAACTCAATAATCAAACACAAAAAGGACCAGAATCCTTCTATTCAAAAAATGACTGTAAGGCCGGCATTGGTTTGTCAGATGGAGAAAGCTGCGAACATCAAGCAAAATTCAGCCTACCTATGGTGTACGGGTAATCCACCAGAGTTTGCAAAACAACGCAATTAAGATGGCTAAGTTTGAGGTCAAATGAGACGCTTAAAAGACGTGGCCAGCAGTAATACAGTCGGGAAGACCATGGCTCCCAGAAGGCAAGTCACAGAAAGTATATGATTTAATATAAGTAATTTGCCCCATGCTAATGAATCGATGGGACAGGTAATTAACAGGATCCCATAATGTAGGACCCATGCCGTACCCCGAAAACAACATAAAGTGACAAACAGAGTAAAGTGGGACACGTGCGCCTACAGGGCGAGTCGCAAAGAGACTATAAGAAAGGTAATTGACAAGATCCCACAATATAGGACCCATGCCGTGCCCCGAAAACAACATACTGTAACAAACAAAATAAAACAGGACACGTGCGCCTAGAGGGCGATACACACAAAAAAGAAACTTTAAGAAAGTGGCCCCTATGACACATGATCCAAATGGGAATAAATGGCCAAGAGAATTCGAAAAAGATAAGACCATACCGTATGTCCGCCCCTGCAAAAAGAAATCGACAGAGTTCCCCACATACCTGTGATGAGACAGTAATCCGCGTTCTCCCCTGGGAGTGTCCCGTGTAATGACCGGGGCAGACGCTGGGTTTTAACCACAGGCATGCGTGTGCAAGATCAGCGCACGTCATCGCGTTTCACCAAGTTGGAACTGGGCGTGTGATGGCTAGCCAATGAAAGTCATATTTGGGCCGTTTCCAAGGCGACCCGGTTTAATACTCAGAAACGTCAAGTCGTGTCAGGAGCTGTCAAAAGGTGTGTCAGGGATAAGCCAATGAGAGTGAGGGCTGGCGCCGCGTCAGCGGTTTAAAGCGCGCCAAGGTCGAAAATAAGGGTTTACAAAGATAAAAGCTAGAAAAAGCGCCCAGTTCTAAATATAAATACAGCAAGGTTAGAGGCTGGAAAGGCGCCCAATTGTAAAGGGAAATACCCATTTGTAAAGGGCAAGCCGCTCGATGCGGTACATGTTAAGAAGATGTGTCCGGAAGTCCCCCATTTATATCAAGATGGACACAAAGTTTCAAACATAAGTAAAATGCAGCGAGGTGAAGGACTAAAAATGCGCCCGTTTATACAGAGAAAAGCCACAAAAGTATGGCAAAATGTATAAGATTAGCGCAACGTTAACGCATTTCGCAGAGTTGACACTGGGCATGTGATAGGTGGCCAATGAAAAACTGGCTTGAACTGTTTCCAAGGAGACCCGGTTGAATACTAAGACGGCTGACGTGTGGTTGGAACAGAAACGTCAGACTCGTCACGTCGTGTAGGGGGCTCTCAGAAGGTGTGTCGGTAATAGGCCAATGTGTGTGAGGGCTTGCGCCGCGTCAGGGGTTTGAGGCGCGCCATATTCGAAAATAAAAGCTACAAAGTCAAAAACTTGGAAAGCGCCCAATTTTGAAGATAAACGCAGCGAGGTTAAAAAGCTTAAAAAAGCGCCCATTTGTAAAGGGAAATGCCACAGAAAAAATGGCGACGCGGTGCATGTTACGAGAGTGTGTCCGGAGGGCCTCCACTTGTGTCAAGAGGAACACAAAGCGTGGAGCATAAGTGGAGTTCCCATATATACATATAAATTTGGCCTGTTTGAATATAAAAGGTCAAAAAAAAATTTAAATGACGGCATGTGGGGGCTTACCTAAGATACACAGGAAAATAATTAACGTGTGTTAATCAGATCCACCAAGGTGTGTGGGAGGTAGGCGCTACTTCAGAGATTTACAGCGCGCCAGAAACGAGGGTCAATAAGAAAAATGTAAAACGCTCTTAAAGCACCCGTTTAGAAAACGAAAAACATCCGAAGGTAACGGAAAGTCGCATTACGTCGTGTATGTGAAGGGTGTGTGTCCACAGAGCCGCCGTTGTTATCATGGTGAACATATTGTTGGAAACATATGTAAAAGGCCCGTCAGAAAAACAGTGGGGCATGTATGGAAAAGGAAAACGTCAAAAAAAAAAAAAAACAAAAAAAAAAACAATAAAGCACATCTGGAGTTATCATGCGGTAAATCGCCGAATACGTTAATGTGTATTGAACGTGCACTGCCTTTGCGATTCTAAGGCGTGCTGGATCGAGAAAGAGCCAAATGCCATTCGTGCAAGTAAAGCAGTGCCTAATAAGTAAATGGTTGCGAGCCAAGTGTGAGTCTTAATATCGCTAAAGTGTTGAGTATCGCCTGCAGGTATAGTTTCGTGGAAATAATGCAATGTCCGCAGTGTTCGGTTTACAAAATTAAAAATCGATGCGAGAGGATTTGGAGAGACATGTAAGTATAATCCTTATCGTGTTACATACATGTAGAAGTTGGCACTAATGATAGGCAATATTGAATTGGTAAAATGCACAAAGGTGCAAGGAACTATGGAAATCACAGAGTTCTAAGAGAAAGGCGCATGCAATGCCATACTATCCCAATCCACGAAGGTGAGCTCAAGTCCAGAGAGAATGAGAATCATGGTCCTAAGTGTGACCAATGATAAGTTGGTGTGGCGCACATTAATGCAGAGCTCTATGGAGTTCTCAGTGTTCTAGGGGAATAGGGGCATGCGGTGTCAGGTTATCTCGAAACCACGAGGATGTGCTCAGGTCAAGAAATAATGAAATTCATGGTCTGAATTGTGCCCCATGGAGACTGACCGCAATCTACATATCCATTTGGATTCAGTCTGTCTCAATATGAGATCTCTGTTACCTCCCCGTTTATTCATGGGAATGTGGTCTATGCCAATGAAAAGAAAGGACCTATCATTCGGATGTTCCCTATTGTAGTGTTCAGTCATGGGGTATCGTGTATCGTTGTTAATCAGAGCGCGTCGATGTTCTTGGATACGGGTTTTCAGACATCGTGCTGTACTGCCTACATAGACCTTTCCGCATGGGGCACAATTCTCTCTGGACTTGAGCTCACCTTCGTGGATTGGGATAGTATGGCATTGCATGCGCCTTTCTCTTAGAACTCTGTGATTTCCATAGTTCCTTGCACCTTTGTGCATTTTACCAATTCAATATTGCCTATCATTAGTGCCAACTTCTACATGTATGTAACACGATAAGGATTATACTTACATGTCTCTCCAAATCCTCTCGCATCGATTTTTAATTTTGTAAACCGAACACTGCGGACATTGCATTATTTCCACGAAACTATACCTGCAGGCGATACTCAACACTTTAGCGATATTAAGACTCACACTTGGCTCGCAACCATTTACTTATTAGGCACTGCTTTACTTGCACGACTGGCATTTGGCTCTTTCTCGATCCAGCACGCCTTAGAATCGCAAAGGCAGTGCACGTTCAATACACATTAACGTATTCGGCGATTTACCGCATGATAACTCCAGATGTGCTTTATTGTTTTTTTGACGTTTTTTTTTTTTTTTTTTTTTTGACGTTTTCCTTTTCCATACATGCCCCACTGTTTTTCTGACGGGCCTTTTACATATGTTTCCAACAATATGTTCACCATGATAACAACGGCGGCTCTGTGGACACACACCCTTCACATACACGACGTAATGCGACTTTCCGTTACCTTCGGATGTTTTTCGTTTTCTAAACGGGTGCTTTAAGAGCGTTTTACATTTTTCTTATTGACCCTCGTTTCTGGCGCGCTGTAAATCTCTGAAGTAGCGCCTACCTCCCACACACCTTGGTGGATCTGATTAACACACGTTAATTATTTTCCTGTGTATCTTAGGTAAGCCCCCACATGCCGTCATTTAAAAAAATGTTTGACCTTTTATATTCAAACAGGCCAAATTTATATGTGTATATGGGAACTCCACTTATGCTCCACGCTTTGTGTTCCTCTTGACACAAGTGGAGGCCCTCCGGACACACTCTCGTAACATGCACCGCGTCGCCATTTTTTCTGTGGCATTTCCCTTTACAAATGGGCGCTTTTTTAAGCTTTTTAACCTCGCTGCGTTTATCTTCAAAATTGGGCGCTTTCCAAGTTTTTGACTTTGTAGCTTTTATTTTCGAATATGGCGCGCCTCAAACCCCTGATGCGGCGCAAGCCCTCACACACATTGGCCTATTACCGACACACCTTCTGAGAGCCCCCTACACGACGTGACGAGTCTGACGTTTCTGTTCCAACCACACGTCAGCCGTCTTAGTATTCAACCGGGTCTCCTTGGAAACAGTTCAAGCCAGTTTTTCATTGGCCACCTATCACATGCCCAGTGTCAACTCTGCGAAATGCGTTAACGTTGCGCTAATCTTATACATTTTGCCATACTTTTGTGGCTTTTCTCTGTATAAACGGGCGCATTTTTAGTCCTTCACCTCGCTGCATTTTACTTATGTTTGAAACTTTGTGTCCATCTTGATATAAATGGGGGACTTCCGGACACATCTTCTTAACATGTACCGCATCGAGCGGCTTGCCCTTTACAAATGGGTATTTCCCTTTACAATTGGGCGCCTTTCCAGCCTCTAACCTTGCTGTATTTATATTTAGAACTGGGCGCTTTTTCTAGCTTTTATCTTTGTAAACCCTTATTTTCGACCTTGGCGCGCTTTAAACCGCTGACGCGGCGCCAGCCCTCACTCTCATTGGCTTATCCCTGACACACCTTTTGACAGCTCCTGACACGACTTGACGTTTCTGAGTATTAAACCGGGTCGCCTTGGAAACGGCCCAAATATGACTTTCATTGGCTAGCCATCACACGCCCAGTTCCAACTTGGTGAAACGCGATGACGTGCGCTGATCTTGCACACGCATGCCTGTGGTTAAAACCCAGCGTCTGCCCCGGTCATTACACGGGACACTCCCAGGGGAGAACGCGGATTACTGTCTCATCACAGGTATGTGGGGAACTCTGTCGATTTCTTTTTGCAGGGGCGGACATACGGTATGGTCTTATCTTTTTCGAATTCTCTTGGCCATTTATTCCCATTTGGATCATGTGTCATAGGGGCCACTTTCTTAAAGTTTCTTTTTTGTGTGTATCGCCCTCTAGGCGCACGTGTCCTGTTTTATTTTGTTTGTTACAGTATGTTGTTTTCGGGGCACGGCATGGGTCCTATATTGTGGGATCTTGTCAATTACCTTTCTTATAGTCTCTTTGCGACTCGCCCTGTAGGCGCACGTGTCCCACTTTACTCTGTTTGTCACTTTATGTTGTTTTCGGGGTACGGCATGGGTCCTACATTATGGGATCCTGTTAATTACCTGTCCCATCGATTCATTAGCATGGGGCAAATTACTTATATTAAATCATATACTTTCTGTGACTTGCCTTCTGGGAGCCATGGTGTTCCCGACTGTATTACTGCTGGCCACGTCTTTTAAGCGTCTCATTTGACCTCAAACTTAGCCATCTTAATTGCGTTGTTTTGCAAACTCTGGTGGATTACCCGTACACCATAGGTAGGCTGAATTTTGCTTGATGTTCGCAGCTTTCTCCATCTGACAAACCAATGCCGGCCTTACAGTCATTTTTTGAATAGAAGGATTCTGGTCCTTTTTGTGTTTGATTATTGAGTTGAATGCAGCGGATTCTTGAAACTCAGGGTCATACTCACACTTTGTCTTTCAGACACCTTAGAGAACGGGACCTCAGAATCCTAGACTTGGGTCAAGTTTGAAATTATTTTAAATGTTAATAAGCACTAGTCATTTATACATCTACTCTGCTTTAACAGACACGTGTACAGTGCCCTTATCATGGTGGTACTGGATGACTGAAAAGAACTGTTCACCCAGCACATCTCGTAACCTATCGAGAGACGACTTCTGGTCTACATGAACCCCGGCTCTATTGGATTGCACTCGCACTGTTACTCATGGTACGTGTCCTCCTGTGTCCTATCCCACAGCTACACACCTGTTTAGTCCCCTTCCCCCAGCCTTTTCTCTCCCCTTCTCCCCTGTTCATGACATAATCATCTATATATATCATGGGGCAAGATGGGATAGAAAGACACAAATCCCTGTTACGAAAATGAGGTTCCAGATAGGGACACCCTAATTAAATCATTCACTTTCAGTAAATCAAAAGCTTATCTTTATTAGAACCATGGCGTCACAACTGTGCTTCTTTGCATATTACAATACCTAATATTCCTTTGTGTAAGGTTATACGTCAGTTTCTCATAGTAGTGTGTTGTTTGACTTATCAACAAGATAAAGTATATTCCTGATGTGTCCTGTGCATTCACTTTTAGTTTGTTTAAGATAACAATTGCAAAAAAGTTTTTTCCTAATTCATGTCTTTTATATGTATTTTTAAATGTTTTGTATGGTGCGTCTACTTATGTTATGTTTCTTTGCATCTTTCCAGCCCTGACGAAGTTCATTTTGAACGAAACGCGTTGGCTGAGGCTTTGTTTCAACAACTGAATTAAAATAAAGACTTTGTTTATATACCAACTACAGACCACTTGGTGTAATTTACTGACAAACCTACTTGGTGGTGCACCACCCCAAAACCCCTTTCGAATCTGGAATTTTGCGCTTAGCTATGGAATTCATAACCATACACAGCTTCCCATCTCTATATTGTCAACCATCATTCAGTTTGCCAAATTATGAAAATGGGGTCTAAGTTATCTCATGAAACATATACTGTTTGAAGATTAACGCAGAATGTAACACTGATAGAGAAGATACACAAGGGGAATTAAATATTATTTCCACGTAGAAACATGCCAAATACAGGTTCACAACAATGAGATGAACAGTTGTATATGAAGTAATATAACACTATTATATCATGGAAGATTCATTTAAAATATTAAATAAGACTGATATGCATACCACATTCTGTTCTGCTGGTTTTGCAGGAATTTCACAAGTGAGGGGAGGGGAATCCTTCTTGTCATTGCCAGTTATTTCAGCAGTGGGCCCTGGTGTTAATTCTTCCTCAAGTGGCTGAAGGATAGGAAAACAAGCAAAATAAAAGGCTCAAATCTTGGAGTTTATTTTTTGTAATACTCCTACAAAATTATCATTATCATAAATAATTTTTTTTTGCCAAAAACGTTGGCACCGTTTGACGAATCTTCATGAGATATTCAAAACTAATATGACGCTCACTACAGCTGCTATCTTGAAAGTTTTAGGGTGATCCATTAAGCGGGGGTGAGAACCAAGGGGTGCTTAAAAGTGAGGTTTCCCCATGTTAATTCCCTTAGGACCTTTAGACACAGCTACAACTGCTAAACGAAATTGGCAGGAAGGTGGATGTTGGTTCAAGGAAGTGCCTTTTGTGATTTTGTGTAAATTTGTTCAGTAGTTGGCGAGAAATTTAACCCCTTCACAGCTAGGCCTTTCCCCCCGTGCTAAGCCTTTATGGGCTATTTGGGATACCTTACGCTTAGGTTCCTGTAACATTTTGTCCCCCTAAGGTATCTACACCAAATTTGTGTCTTTTCTTCCAACATCCTGAGGATTCTACATGTACCCAGGGTTTCTGGATTTCCCTGGAGGGGACCGAGAAATTAGCCAAAATATAGCTACATTTTTTTTTTAATGGAAAAAACATGCTGCAGAAGAAAGTGTCAGTTTTTCCCTGCAAATTGTATTAACAAAGGGTTTAAGGTGCTGAAATCATCATCTTCGCAGATTTCAGGCACAGCCAGATTTTCAGAAAAACAACATTTTCAACACAGTTTTGTCATTTTACTGGGACAGAGCCTATTTTTCCTATTTTTTGTGCTTTCAATCTTCTTCCAGTTAGTGGTAGAAACCGGTATGAAAGTAGACAAAATTCAGAATTTAGCAAGGGGTCATCTATGTAGATGCGTCAAGGTTTTCTTATGAAAATTAACAGTTGAAATAAGCAGATCGCCTGCCTCCAGGCCAGTCACTTGGACAATAACCATCTCCGCAGAAAGACAATGATGACCAACACAAAACGGCTTAAGGGACAGAGCAGACCCCAACCCTCTCCGCCTATGCTTGTGCAATATAAATGGCTTGTCGACAAAAATCATGGATCGGGGCCTTTTTACAATATCTTCAATCTTTTGACATAATTATGCTGCAGGAAACATCGCTCACACTACCACATCATATCGGTGCTGACATGTTTCGACTCAGGTCCCGCACAACTGAATTGCAGAGTGGTCAAATTCCTCACACAGGCGGAACAAAAAAATTCGATTGAACATCATAGGAGCGTACAAACTTCTCCAGCATTAAGCGGACAATAAAGAACCCGATTCGGCAACCGGAAGCTGATACCTAAAATTCAACTTTGACAACTCTAAAAAAAAACGCCAAGATGGGAAACTCCGCCCTGCCGCTTAGATATCAGAAGTCTTCTCCTGATATGCATTCACTTTCCGCATCTCGCGCTGAGGCAGTTTAGCACTACTGTCTTATACAATAGATGCACATTGCAGGCCACACTGACCATCATCATTGCAGCTATACAGAACTGCAGGGCATACTTGGGGCTCTTGTTTTTATTGTTGCACTCATCGAATGGTTTTATTTTGACTCTTTGCACATTTGCATGTAAGCACAGCACTTTTATCATGTGTATTAACATGTTTTACTGACAGCACATAACTGTGCAATGGTTTTTAGTAACTCTGCATAATATAAACAAACTTGAAACTTGAAATAGTTGAAATAAAATAAATATTGACATTGTTGAAAAAACAGTAATTTTTACCAAATTTTTCACCTGTAACTTCTTCTAACTATGGCAAATATTTTAACAGCAATATACTGTTACGTCTGCTGGACCCTTCTGGATGCAGGGATATATAGGAATCGTAGGTTCACCAAGAGCCTGAGGTACCCAGAACCAATAACTGAGCTGCGCCGTGCAATGTTTTTTCTTTGTGTACCGGGTATATAGCAATTCATTTGGTAAAATGTAAAGAGTGGAAAATAGGTATTGAGGAGACCTATGTATTTCTGAAATGATAACAAATATAGAGTTATGAAGCAGTGGTTATTTGCACATCTACGAAATTGTGGGTACTCATATTAACATGTGAATTAGAGCACAGTTTTCCAAATGACTTCTTTTTTACACATTGTCTTACATTTGGAAGGCAGAAAAGCATTGAAAACCAATTGGTAATAACACTTGTTTTACTATTCTGTATTCCCCTAAGTCTCTCAATAAAAATGGCACCTCACTTGTGTGTGTAGGCCTAGTGCCTGCAACAGGAAAGTGCCCAAATATCAACGTGGACAACATCATATCAGCCAGTCCCCAGGGAAACCTTGAAAACCTATACATTTTTTAAAGTAGACACCCAGGGAATCCAGAATGAGGTGACTTGTGTGGCTCTCACTAGTTTCTGCTACCCAGAATCCCTTGCAAACCTCAAACTTGGTAAAATAAAAACACGTTTTCCTTCCATTTCTGTGATGAAAAGTTCTGAAATCTGTGGAGAGGCACAGATTTCCATCCATCCAGCATTTTCCCAAGTCTCCCAATACAAATGGTACCTCACTTGTGTGGGTAGGCCTAGAGCCCACAACAAGAAATTACCAAAAACGCAATATGGACACATCACATTTTTCCAGTGAAAACTGACACTTTTTTTCGCAATGTGCCTAGCTGTGGAGTTTGTACCCGAGCTCAGCTGGCATCTAGGGAAACCTAGCATACTTGTACATTTCTGAAAAAGAGAAACCCAGGGGAATCCAGGATGGGGTGACTTGTGTGGCTTTCACCAGGTTATGTTACCCAGAAACCTTGCAAACCTCAAACTTTGTAAAGAAACACATTTTCCTCACATTTCTGCGAAAGAAAGTTCTGGAATCTGCAGCGAGCCACAAACTTCTATCCACACAGCATTCCACCAAGTCTTTCAATAACAATGGTTCCTTACTTGTGTGGGTTGGCCTAGTGTCCGCAACGGGAAATGGCCCAAAACGTACTGTGGAGACTTCCAAATTATCGATTACAAAATGACTGTGTTTTGCAAGGGAATCACCTGAGTTTTTGATACTAGGCTCCGCAGCCATCCAGGGAGACGTACCAAATTCAGATATTTCTGAAAACTAGACATGCAGGAAAGTCCAAGGAGGTGTGGCTTGTGTGGATCCCCCAACATGTTCCTACACAGGATCCCCTGCAAACCTCAAATTGGGCTGAAATAATCAACTTTTTCCTCACATTTCTGTGTGGGAAAGTTGTGGGTTCATGGGGCTGACACAAATTTTTTACCATCCAGCATTTCCCCAGGTCTCCCGATGAAAATGGTACCTCCCTTATGTGGGTGGGCCAAGTACCCGCAACAGGAAAGGGCCCAAAACATATTGTGGAGACATCAAAATTATCTATCACAAAACTACCTGTTTTTACAAGGGGGCACCTGCGTTTTTGGTCCCGGGCTTGGCGAGCATCGGGGGAAACCTACCAAACCCAGAAATTACCGTACAAACCTCAAATTTAGCTAAATAAAATCACATTTTCCTTATATTACTGCCTGGGATTACTGCACATTGACAAACGTCCCACAACCCAGGTTGGGTATCCCTAGGTGCCGGCTGAGTTAGGGCCCAAAATCCACAGCTAGCCACAGTGCATAATTAAGGTCAGTACCTAGTGGGCTTTCTGCCCCCCGGGGGTGGCAGATCGGGGGCTATTACCCTGATATGCCCCATTGGGAGAGCAGAAAGACTGTGGCCCTTTTTTAGGGGTGGTGGGGCATTGGCATGACCATTCTGGCCATCCCCAGCCCTACACTAAGAAACAAAAATAGTCCCTGGTTCCTAGTGGGCATTCTCACACCCCGGGAGGTGGATCAGGAGCTATTACTCCCATATGCCCCTGGGGGACTGAAAGACTGTGGCCATTTTTATCAGGAGGTGCAGGCATTGGCAAGCCCATTCTGGGCAGCACCCACCCCTACACTAAGAACAAAATGGTCCCTGGTAGGTTTTGTGCCCCCGGGGGGCAGATTTGGGGCTATTGCCTCACTTACCACATAGGGGAGACAGAAAGGCTTTGGTCCCTATTTATTGAGGTGGGAGACTGGCCAAGTTCATTGTGGGCAGCTCCTACCCCACTTTTATATATAAAAAAAATCCTATTGTCTACTGGGCTTTCTTTCCTGGGGGGCATAAAGACTGTCCCATTTATGTTGGTGGCAGTGGGCATTGGCATGCCATTTTGGGCAGCCCCCACCCAAACATAATTAAACAAAATAATCCCTGGTGCCTAGTGGGCTTTCTGTCCCCTCAGGGGCATATCAGGGGTTAGTTCCCCCATCTGCCTCTGGGGGGCAGAAAGACTGGAATTTAATTTTGGGCAGCCCCACCCCTAAATTTACAATAAAGAAAAGTCCCTGTTGCCTAGTGTGCTTTCTTTCCCCTTGGGTGGCAAAAATACTGAATTTTGCCAAAAATGTTTTGGGGGACCAAAGGCCCTCCCTGGTGTCTAGTGGTGGATCTCTGCTTGAGGATCATCCTCCTGTGGCAATCCCCAAGCAGGCATCCACAAGGGAAGATAAATATATCTCATTTCCTATGATACTTCTCCCATCTGCCTATGTGTTAAGGGGGCTGAGATAGCCCCACGAGCACATAGGCAGCGAAAGTGAAATGAGCTGCTTGGCTCATTTCACTTTTGTTTTCAGTTAAATAATGTCTGGGCGCTATGCGCTTAGATCATTATTTCACTGAAAAAATCTGAACAGCCTCTGGAGCTGGGGATTTTTACCCAGCTCCTGAGGCAGTTTTGGAACAAAGGAAATCCCTCCAGTGCCCGCACCCGAGGAATCTCCAGTACCGTGTGCTGGGACACGTGGGAACCATCCGATGCACATGAGCACTTTTGCGTTGGACAGTTCGCGCGCGTCTGATGCATAGAATGGGTTAAAGAAATTCCCTGTTGTATATATAGAGACGTGTTGGATACGCAACTCCTCCTGATCTCATGCTGAGATCTGATTGGCTGACAACACTTCAAACCAGGAAGTGTTAGCAGCCATCTTGTGACTAGGTTGTACAGAGTCACAAGAAAAAACATTTTTTTTTAAAAAGGGGGCAAGGTAGAAATACCCTGACCCCCTAGGTCTCTTGGGCGGGGGGGGGGGGTCCCACAGGGAACCCCCGAGCCCAAAAAATAATTAAAAAAATATTTTGATGGGAATCGTGCTGGATCCGCAGTTCCAGCAGAATTATTATTATTTTTTAAACAAAGCGTGGGCTCAGCACTTCTTTTGAAATCGGCCCCTGGGTGGATCAGGTCCCCAGGGCATTATGAAAATATAGGAGGGGGCACACAAGGTCCCCCTCCTTGGGGTATTCAAAGCCCCAGAGACCGCCACCTCCCTGACACAGTCAAAACATTAAATGCGGGGGAGCCTCGTGGCTACCCTTTTTGCCCCGGGAACCGCCACATTCACGGGGCAGAGATGAATTTAAAAAATAATGCGGGGAGGCCCTAAAGCCTTCCCCACTGACATGGGGAATGCAACCTCCCCAGGGCTTATGTTTTTTTTTAGATGGTGGGTCCTCTCAGACTCCCCCAGCCCCAGAGACTGCCCCCTCCCCAGGGACCCAATCACAAATATTGCAAGAGGGCTGCGTTCCCCCCACTGCCCCAGGGAAAGCCACCTCCCTGGGGCACTTAGCATTAGGAATGCGGGGTACCTGCCTGACCTCCCCGCAGCCTCAGGGACCCCCACCTCCTCAGGGCTACAGTTAACAATTGAGGGGAGCTGTTAACCGCCTCCCCCAAGGACCGGCTCCAGCAATGTCACAGGGTGCCCACCCCAGGGAAATTGTAGTTTGCTATGGTTTGGCGAGAGTACGGCTTCCGCCATGCCATAGAAAATAAGTCCTCTGCTTTCAGCAAGTGAGAGCAGAAAATGCTCATACTTGCTGAAAGCAGAGAATGTCTGTTTCCTTGCCCACTGTCAAAAGAGCAGGGAAACAGACATTGCTTTGAGATCCAGAGAGCTGCATATTCGGCAGCTTCGTGGAACTCAAAACAATGCCGGCTCCCGCAGGGGGCAGGGAGCCTACAGGAACCGCGGGTGCCTTCAAGTTTCTCTACGGTCTCCAACAAAACGATATCAACCCGGGGAGGGTTTTAAAAAATATAAAGGCCTGGCCTCCAAGGATCGGGTCCCCCAGGCCGAAAAAGCCTGGGCAAGGGGGTCCCCTTCCAATGAACCTGTATGAGCTGCATGGTGATGGAGATGACAATATCTCCATGTTGAACGAACATGGCACCTTACAGGCTTTGGGTATCCCATGTGATTCTGCAGCATCCACTGATTTTAAACCCCGCTCCACGTTTTTGCCGACATTGCCCCATGATGGAATAGATTCTTTCCACGATAATGTCACCAAAGCCTTGATGACCTTTCGACACAAATCACACTACAATAACAATACTGACAATTTGTCTCACAATCAAAGATTGTTTCTTAAATCATTGGCTGATGATAAGGACATAGTTATATGTCCAGCTGACAAGGGTGGCAATGTGGTCATTCTAGATAGGAACCAGTATATTACTGAGGCACAAAGACAACTTAGTGACATTACGTACTACACGATGACCACAAAGGATGCATACAATGAAAGTGTTGTGCTTATATGGGACAAGTTGACCGTACGGAAGGACAAAGGACTTTTGGAGTGGGAAGAGTACTGCTATCTTAAGAAGGATTTTCCCAGGATGCCGGTGCTCTACTTACTCCCAAAGATACACAAAGACCCAATCACACCACCAGGGCGTCCGATTGTCTCTTCTAGAGGCAGTGTTGCTGAACATATTTCTAAATATGTTGATCACTTTCTCAGAGAATATGTGATCAAATTGCCCAGCTATATCAGGGACACGAAGGATTTCCTAGGGAAATTGGACAAAATGCAATGGGACACTGATTTTCTGCTGATCACACTTGATGTGCATTCATTATATACCATCATTGATCACAGACAAGGGCTAGCTGCTTGTTCACATTTTCTGAGTGAGAGACACATCAAGTACTGGGAGCACAATCTCATGATCATCGAGATGATAGAGTATTGCCTCACCAACAACATCTTTTCATTTGATGGCAGGATGTACAGACAAACCATCGGTACCGCGATGGGTTCTTGCTTCGCTCCAAGTTTTGCCAACCTCTTCATGGGTTTATGGGAGGAAGAAATATTCTCTGGCAAAACCACCATTAACAATCTAGGTAAGGTGGAGCTATGGCTCAGATATATTGATGATTTATTCATTGTATGGCGAGGCACACACAAAGAAGCCCTTGATTTCATAGGTGAACTTAACATCAATAATCGTAACATACAACTCACAGGGAACATCAGTAACAGCAGTGTAGAGTACCTTGATGTTAAAGTAGAAATTATACAGAACCAGATACACACGTCGTTGTTCCGTAAGAGCCCGGCAGGGAACAGCATTCTCCATGCCCTCAGCAGCCACCCTGAATCATTGAAATGGAGTATTCCACATGGTGAGCTGTTGAGGGCAAGAAGAAATTGCAGCAGCACTGAGGCCTATACAAGAGAAAGCACCAACATGATTGAGAGATTCAGGATCAGGGGATATCATAATTGGGTATTGAAAAAAGCGATTGACAGGGCTGAGAATGTCAGCAGAATTGACACTCTCAGCGAATCGATAGAGACTGATGATGGTACAACAGAGAACAGTAGTAGGATCATACTGACTTACAACAATGACTCAGAGAAGATCAAACATATCTTCACACGTAATTGGGAAACACTAAGAAATGATAACTGCATAGGGCCTACTATGACAGAAAGACCCAGGATCACATATAGACGCAATAGAAATCTTAGGGACATGTTGGTACATAGTGACATCACCCCCAAACAAGAAGTGGGTATACAAGATCTTCTGGGTTTTTTCCCATGTGGTCACTGCAAGGCATGTTCCACGAGTCATTTCCGCAAATAATTTACACATGGTTCAGGTACTAGGAAGATTACACAATTTCTTACTTGCAGTACCACGTTTGTGGTCTATGTAATTGAATGCCCATGTAAATTACATTACATAGGTAGCACCACTCTTATGGCCAAGGAAAGGATCTTGGAACATAAACGGGCTATTACCAACAAGGATCCCAAATATCATGTAGCATGACATTTTCAAGATAAATATTTTTCTAATGAATCCTTATTGGAATACTTTGTGTTGGAACATGTACGACTAGACAGCAGAGGAGGGAACAGGACTCTGAAACTTAGACAGAAAGAGTCAAGGTGCATCATAGATTTACAGACCAGGGCCCCTTGGGGACTTAATCAGGATGAAGAACTTTCTGTACATCTTAAGGAAGAATAGTCTCTTGTCAGTAGAGATCTCATTGTCAGCTTTCTCGCATCACTCTCTGTCCCGACCCTTTATTGTTCTTCATGCATGTTTGTTTTTGTGTTCTGTTTTGACATACATTTGGCGAGTGGACATCTGATGACTTTAGAGTAATCACACTATTGAATTTCAGTACCTTCATCCTATAGATTGTGCATAGAAACGTTACAGTATGATGCGACAGACAGCATCAGGATTTTAATGTGTTTTTTGTTTTGTTTCTTTGCAGGAGAGAAGGAAGGGACCTATTCACCTGCACGGGTCCCCAACCTTTTCTTCGATTATCACTCATGGGATCACTCATTTTGCAGTACTCAGTAGCACCTGATGGGGTAACACAACATTTTTCTCGATTGGTCTTTCATCCCATTATCATTATTATGAACTTTCATGTTATTTTAATCTTGGGGTCGAAGGCATTTGCCATTTGAGATAAAGTTCCACTTGGAGGTTTATATCATTTGATTATCACGTAGCGCACTTTGCAATTATCGTGATACCTGACATCCCTGAGATCTACATGAATGACAGACTTTCTGTCTTGGGCACTATGTCATGTATACTTCAACATTTGTTCATGTATCTGAATTATGTCTTTATTTGGACAAAAGGGCTATAGGTGGGCAATATACATTTTTGATTTGCGATGTTTTAGAACCCAGTCAAGGATAGGACATCCTACTGTTTGTCTGGGCATATTGGTATCACTATTCAGCGACGGCAGTCACGGACGATTTCGGCTTTATTAAACACAATGTTGCTGTTATGTTAGCTTTGTAAACAAAGTTTCCTTGGGTTGCAAGCAATTTACGGTGCAAACTTTATTTAATGCCTGATTTTCTGATATATGATTTTCTCGTATGATGTCTTTACATTGACTCTGTTATTATTTGTTACATTGCACCATTCAAATATGGCCACCACGAGCATTTACTGTATCCTATTTCTATGTCGTGTAAATAGTATAGGGTGCTATATGAGACGTGAATACGATTGTACACTTTGAATACACGTGACCAAGGCTGCGGAAGCAGTTGAAACGCGTCGTGTTAATAAACCTGGTTGTTCTCATTCTGGATGGTGTTTGTTGCTGTACCTGAGAGCGCACGGACTTGTGGTTGAATCGTTTTTATATATAAATATATATATATATATATATACGCACTGAACAAACCAAAGGATAGAGGGACGTAATAGTTAGACTCAGATTTCACTCATACAAAACCAGAGAAATGTAGAAGTTATAGTTACCTGAGTTAACTATATTGTATGCCCCCACAATACACTGCTTATGGCATCACATATTACATCACCTATGACATGGTTAGTGACATCACTGACGACATCTCAAATGGCATCACTGATGGCATTTCACATGACATCACTGATGGCATCATTGTTGACATCATTCAGTGAATGTGTGTGTTTTCTAACAGTTAATGAGTTTTAAACCTATATACTAAGGTAGCACAAATGGTAAATAAGAATAGTTTGTGTACTACTGATGAGTTATACTATTTGAAACATATGTTATGCGAGTGGTTGTGTGATTGTGTGTATCTGTGTGGGAGTATGTGTTTGAAGGTTTCTATGGGTGTATAAGTAGGCATGTGAGTGGCTGTATGGGTGAGTGAGTGGCTGTTTTGGTGAGTGAGGGGTTGAGTCAGTGGCTGTATGGGTGAGTGATTGGGTATGAATGGCTTTATTGGTGACTAGGTGGATGTATGAGTGAGTGACTGGGTATCTAAATGCCTCTATGAGTGAGTGAGTGGCTGTTTCAGTGTGTGTTTTATTAGGTGAGTTTATGTGTTAGTGGCTGCATTGGAGACTGAGTGTCTGTGTGAGTGGTTGTATGGGTGTTTAAGCAGATGTGTGAGGGGTTGTATGGATGTATGAATGAGTATGTGAATGGTTGTATGGGTATATGAGTGAGTGTGTAAGTGGGTATATGGGTGAATGAGTGGCTGTGTTCAGAGGCTGTGTGGGTGAGTAAGTGGGTGTGTGAGTGGCTGTATAGGAGAATAAGTGATATGTAAGTAGCTGTATGGGTGAGTCTATGGTTGTATGAGTGTCTTTATGATTGAGTGAGTGGTTGTATGAGCAGTTGTATGGGTAAGTGAGTGGAAGTGTGAGTGGCTCTAGGGATCAGTGAGTGGGTGTATAAGGATTTATAGGTGTATGAGAGGTTGCATGGGAGTGTGAGTGAGTGTCTGAATCCATCCGTGAGTGAGTGTGTGAGTGGGTCTGTCAGTGGGTATGCGAGTGCCTGACTTTGTGAGTTTGTTTCTAAGTGTTTATATGGATGTATCAGTAGCTCTGTGAGAAGCTCGGCTACAAAAGAACTACACCTGCCTTTTTATCCAACAAGAGTCCACAGTTTTGCACAATATTTCTACAGAAGTGGAGTTTTTCCTATGGGCTAATTACTAAGTGCTACCTCCTTGGGTAAATATCCAGTGCATATTCTACACTACATCTGCCTAATGGAACACGAGGAAATGTCACCAGTGTTCTTGTGGGCATTTTTGCAATGTGATTGTTTCTGTTATGTCTTTATCCAGAAATATGTGAATCCTCCTATAGACAAGACAATGAGACTACAAAGAGGTACATTTCCACCAAACAACAATCCTTCCTCTTAACTATATGAAGTAAGTGCTTCTTTGCTTGGTGGAGGTGACGTCATATACCTTGTCATCAAGATTACATCATCAAAATCGGCGGGAAACACGCTGCTGGTGCTTGTTAAGATGTCCATCATCCTGGCAAAAGGCAGGAAGACCTTTGGAAACTACTAAGGTGGGCAGGGCCAAACAGGGAATCATCCAAGTGATTTCCACATGTGCAAACTCTTAGTAATTTAAAGGGAAAACCATGGACTCTGCTCTTGCCAGGAAAGGGAAAAGAAAGAACACACTCTTCACAGTCAGATACAGATTGCACCCCAATTGATCAACGATGCATTCACCTCCACAAAGGATTTTAGATTGTTCTACATTATGGAATTGCATTGAAAACACAGTTGCTTTACCTTTGCCAAGCTCAGGAGCTAGGATCATATGTCCTTTGCAGAAGTGGAGCTTCAACGGGGGCACCTGCCATGTTTACAGTGCTTACTGTTGAGGTTTAATTTTTGTGAAATGAGCACCAGGTTCAGAACGACCCTGTAGACACCATTCTCCAGGGCCTGTCATAACCTAATAGAGATGGGGGGCTGCGCAGCCCTCCTCCACAGGCTGATTTCTGCCCTGGGGACCCCAGGGCCCAGATGAAATTTAATAGGAGAGGGGGTGTGCGGGCCCCTGGGGCCCGGCCTCAAATCAATAGGGAATGGACTTAGCGTGCCCCCACCCCTAGCCTATTTCGGCCCCAAACACTCTATCCCCTGTGGCTCGGCCATGTGTCCCTGGGTGTCCTGGTCCCACCCAAGGTGCCAAGTGTGCAGGATGGAGACCGTGGGGGGGAAGCCTCAAGGCTCCCATGGTTCCAGTCAGCTCTCTGACTCCTGCAGGAGCTGGAATTGGTCTTGCATGCCAGGAGCTGCTAGAAATGCAGCTCCCTGTGTGTGAGAGCAATAGTTTAGTCTCTTTCCCTGACCACATATCTGTAGGCAGAGAACAACATGAAAACTCTACTTCCAGTAAAGCAAAAGCAAACAGCTATGTCCCAGGGATGTGCAACCTGGGAAAAGCAGCAGCTGGCCCTATGGGAGTGGTGGTCCCCAGGGCCATCCTTCTGTTTGCTCAGGCCAACCCCAGGGAGATGGTGGTCCCTGGTTCTATATATGACCCCCTATTTCTTTTTTTTTTTAAACTAATTGGCCCAAGGAAGGTGGTGGTCCACTGGGCCTGGGGGGTATGGACAGCACCACATTAATTTTTTAAATTAACACCTTGTTTGCTGCATACATTTTTGCGCTGTGTAGGTGAATTAAATAGTGGTCGGGATTCGGACAGCCCACGGCCGTCCTCTGCACACGCCCACCGTGACGTATGATGGCCAGGGGCCGTCCAAAGCATGCAAGGGGTAAAGCCCCTGGGATATGGTGGTCCCAAGGTCACATGGGTATCCGCACAGCCCCCTCTGCATTTATTTAAACAATTCCCCTGGGGATGTGGTGGCCCTTGGGGCATATATACGTCCTCGGAGGGGTTCTGTGAGCCCCCTTCCTTATTTATTCAAATACAAATGGCCCCTTGACCTTGCCAACCAGGGGGTAATATTAAAAGCAAGTGTGGGAAACCACACTTGTTTTTTTTGTTTTAATTCACAGCGATATTCATGAATATTTCACAAAAATCACAGTAAACTTTTTGAAAAAATGTTTTTTTGAGCCCGACCCCAACACCAGAGCTAGATGGTCAGGGAATTCCTACTCTGCCCCCTTTTATTTTTTCCTGAGTTCTTTGATAAGGTAAATCATCCAACACTATGGAAAAAATTAAAGAAGCTGGATGTGCCTGACACCCTTCTCTCAGTAATAATTTTCCTGTGTTCCTCCACTTTGTGCCAACTGCTATTAGGGGTGACTGAGGATTTTCCTTAGTAATTCCAACAAAAAATGGTCTGAAACAAGTGTCTGCTGGCCCCGTTGCTTTTTTCCTTGTATGTTTCAGATCTCCCCAATTGTTTTCCAGCTAATAAGAGAGATGCTCCGAAAATAGGTGCTCGCCTCTTCCCCTGTTTGATGTATGCAGACCATATGATAATTCTGGAGTTAACACCTAAGGGCTTGAAAAATAGGTTGGTGTCTCTCCAACAATATACTGCCTTACCCTATTTGAAGATCAATGTCTCAAAGAGCAACATTTACATTTTAAATGAAGTGTTGGCAGCCAATCAGAGCTCATCAAATCTCAGCACAAGCTTGTCATTATTTGCAAAGGCTTAGCGATGATAGATATACAAATTTTGATTTCATTTAATATCTAGGTATACTGAACCTATTTACACCAATTAAAAAAACCAATTAAAAAAACCACAATCAGTAGACCAAAAACTAGCTTTCTGCCAAATTTGGTGTAATTCTGTTCAGCAGTTCGGGTTGCAGGTGTGTCTAAAGATTCTATGGGAATTAACATGGGAAAAACACTTTTGTTGACCCCCCCTTTTTCTTGGTCCCCGGATGACGGATCACCTCAAAATGTTCCATCCAAAACAAGATTCACCGGGCACTTTTTCTGAACATTTTTGTAAAGATTCGCCTACGATATAGGCAAGTCAAAACATGCTTTTCTACTAGTGACTGCCAGTAGGTAATATATGTATGTTTGTAAATATGTGTGTGTGATAGCCCAGTGGCAGTCACTACTGGGTAGGTATAGTTAGGACCACGTTTCCATGGTAAATTGATTTTTTCAGTTTGTTAATTACTCTTGTGCTGTTTGATGAATCTTGACGAAATGTTCGGGAAAAAAAAGTATCATCCAACTCACCATAAATGTGTGGTCTTCCAAGTTTGGCTGGGTAGATAGCTGATGTAAACTCTTTAGCCAGTGACTAATTCGGAAGCAGTAAGCAAAGTATTATAAAATTAGATGTGACTTTGAAGCTACCATTTCCTTTCCGATAATTATCCTGAATTTAGAGGTTAGCTATAGAAACAATAACCACACACGGCTTCCCATGTCTATATTGTCAACCATTATGCAGTTTTCAAATTATGAAATATTTTAGGGGTGTCTATGTTATCTCATGAAACATATACTGTTTAAACAATAATTCAGACTATAATAATGATAGAGAAGAGACATGAGGGGACTTAAATATCATTTCAACAGAGAAACATCTCAATTACAGGTTCACAACAATGGGATGAACAGTTGTATATGAAGAAGCTTAACACTATTATATTGTGGAAGATTCATTTAAAATATTATAGAAGACTGATGTGCATACCACATTTTGTTCTGCTGGTTTTTCAGAACTTTCGCAAGTGAGGGGAGGGAAATCCTTCTTGTCATTGCCAGTTATTTCAGCAGTGAGACCTGGTTTAAATTCTTCCTCAAGTGGCTGAAGGAAAGGAAAACAAACAAACAAAATGCTCAAACATTGGAGCTTATATTTTTTAATACTCCTACAATTTTATCATTATCATAAATGAATTGTAGAGTCCACATGTAAGTGCTTGTCTGAACAGCCATACAGCGCCTTATGAAGATAAGATATATATATCGGAAAAAGTACTCCCTGCTTTAAAGGAGTGACAGACTTTATAGAGGTGCGAGGTTGTAGGCTCATTTCTTTTATAAGGTAATGCAACTTAAAAACAACTTACAATATTCTTTTAAGGCATGGCTGAAGATATTTTATTCCTTATAGTGCATGATCACACCACCACTCTTCCCACAAACCTCTCCAAAGATTGAGGTCTTGCTTATTCATATAAAAAGAAGTAGATCAGTTATAAATATGAAGAGTAAAAGCAAAAATCTGTTTAATATACATCAGACTAAAGAAGAGCTGTGGCATAGAAAGTAGCTCACTATGAATAATGAATTGCAGAGTCTCTATTTTATGTAATGAACAATGTGCAAAGCATAAACATGTCCTCTCTATTTTTGCAGGTAGCTCTTCATATAAACTCCATGCTCCCCTGTACATTCCCATCCCTTAACACTAAAGAGGCAAAAATTCCTCTTTCAGTGGAATCTGGATTCTATGTGTAAAAAGATACAACACAACAAAGAAATGGCATTAGTGAATCTCAAGACTGCACTGCTCAGTACTTCAAATTGTCTTACCCTTATGCACACTCCCCTACTTTTGACTGCTGACAAAATTAATTAAACTTGTAGTAAACTAACTATAAGGAGGGGCAACACCTTTTCACATGTTTTATGCAAACATCCATGGGGTTAAAACTGCATTACATTTGATCAGATAGTCATAATCAATGTCTATTTCTGCCGCAAAGAATTGATTCTCCAAGCGCTGAATTGTTTCAAATAATCTTTATCTTCAAGCCAATTTTCTAATTTTTTGGACAGACCCAGCCAACGCCAACTCCAAAACATACTTCTTCCCAACAGCACCCAGTTCTGGCTGGGAAGCTGGCAGGGGCCGCAGGGTCATTACTACCCCCTCAACTTCTTAAAATAAAAAACAGTGTCAGTACCATGGATGGGTGCTGGGGCACACAAAATTCCTATTTAAAAAGGCTAGAAAGGAATAGGAAATGAGTGTCAGGAGCCACGTATTTATTATCCAATGCTCTGGGAAGTAGTGCCTCATATTGACCAAGGGACGCCTCTATTTGTCTGCATCTGCTGTGTTTGTTCCTTGTTTCCTGCCTCACTGCCTGGACTGGTGAAGGGATACCGTGCTTCTCAACATTGGACACTCCCTATAATCGTACCTGTCACCGGGAGAGAATCGCGGACCGCGGACTGCCTGGGACTACACTTCCCAGAGGGCAGTGCGGTCTCGCATAAGGTCTACAGCCACCCAGTTGGTCTATAAAAATCACCTGCTGGCTCCCGCGGCGCGGGACGCCTCTATTTGCCTGCATCTGCTGTGTTTGTTCCTTGTTTCCTGCCTCACTGCCTGGGCTGGTGAAGGGATACCGTGCTTCCCAACATTGGACACTCCCTATAATCGTACCTGTCACTGGGAGCGAATCACAGACCGCAGAATGCCTGGGACTACACTTCCCAGAGGGCAGTGCGGTCTCGCGTGAGGTCTACAGCCACCCAGTTGGTCTATAAAAATCGCCTGCCAGCTCCCGCGGCACGGGACGGGCGCTGGCTTGCCCGGGCAAAGCCTGGGCCAAATGCGGGCCCGTCCTTGCCTGTCATCGGCCGGTAGCGGCTGGGCTGGGCCACGGCTCTTAGTTGGGCAGTTTTGGACAGTTTTGAACTGACTTCATGAAGGTACTGGGCATATACGTTTTATTTGGGAGGACTAAGCGTATTGGAGGACCTTGTTTCGTCTGGACTTGATTGGGCCTAACTGTTGGTAGTAACTGTTATAACGTGTCGCTGCATAATCCAATTTAGTTAGTGAAAACGAAAAACATCAACTGCACCGCCGAAGAAGAAGCAGACAAAACTGGGGGAAGGGCCTTGTCTATCTTTATTGAATTATTTGAGTGGTGCAATGGGTGCTATTGAAAAGAAAATTTCAAATGTGGAAGAGGCTATGATCTCAGATAAATCTAACAGCATAGAGGCCCCTACCGCACCCATTACTGTTAGACATAAAACTAATATAACAACTGACCCCCAAATGGATCCACAAATGGAAAGGCCCAATAGTCCAGATGGTCCAGAAATTCGAAATTGCTGTGTGGTAGAGATCTCCGACCACATCGCTGACACTGACTCAGAGTGTGATATTCAGCCACCTTTAAAACGATCTCAAAATCCTGATAGCTCTCTTAAACAGAATACGAAAGGCAGTCTAAAGGCTCCAGTTATGATAAATTTAAAACAAAAAAAAGTGATAAAAAGGTTTAGAACATCGGCAAATAACAAAACCCGTGGGTGGGACAAAGCCTCAGCTAGTTCTGATGCACGGATACAGACTGAACTTAGTAATATGCAGAATAAGTTGGAAGCTCTTGATATTTCCCTCTGGGATAGTCTAGGAAAACTGAATGGTAGATTGGGAGTAATAGAAGAAGCTTTGATCGAATACCGTAATAAGTGCGAGTCTTTAAAATACCCTAAGGCTGTACAATGTGCTAAAAACGATAGTACTCTCCTAGATCCTTCCTTATCTATACAAGTGCATAATCAAAATTCACAACCAATGCCTGGGAGTGGAACTGGAAATGCGGGGAATAGTCCCAGACCATCTATTTATAATGGATGTATTACTAATCAGTATGAGAAGCAAAGTATGAATAGAAAGTTAAATGTAACTAGAGGCCTAGAGTTTGAGAAACAAGTCCCATACATAGATCTACCCCCGGCTATAACTCCCTATACTGTTGTACTAACTAATGTACCAAGGTTGCGTAAAGGGACTGAGGAGACATGGGAAAGTTTAAGAAATAAATCTTTATCCTGGCTGGGGGGTAGAATAGGCTTAACAGATAGACAATTTAACGAGTTCAAAATGGTTAGAAGGGTGGGCTGGATAGGAAGGGGAAAAAAAGACAAGGAAGGAGATTGTGTGATTTTGAATTTTAAAACCCCACGCCTGACTTAGATAATTTTGGGCAGGGTGCATAATAGTCCAAACTGGGAAGATCAGATCATTAGTGTGCCACTAGGATATTTCTATAAACCCAGCAATTTTGGTTATGTTACTCAGAGAAATGTCGTACGACCAACAATTTATGGTACAAGTTATGGAATTCCCACTTCCAATCGTTTTAATATGTTACAGGATTTGGAAGAAGTGGACTGACAAAAAGGCCCCGATAACATCTGTATAAATGAAGTAACTAAGATATCTAGTATACCTGGTTGTGATAGAGTGCTAATGAATTGTATGGTTGATGCTGGCCTGGGGGACTTGATATCTATAGGTACACATGAAATTATAGAACATCGGAATTTAATTGTTGTTGATTTAGCATTGAGTGTTAACCCTCAGATCTCTGTCCTTACTGACGATATGTCTAAGATAATAATGGATATCAACCCGGAGTGTAGTATAGTAGAAACTCTGTTATCTGACAGAGCCCCCAGTTATATGGGTAGTTGCAACTTCATGTTTTGGAATATTGCAGGCTTAAAATCTAAACTGAATAATGTATTGTGGTATGATTTTGTACAGCAATTTGAAGTTTTCAGTTTACAGGAAACATGGGTAATAGAACCTATACATACCAATGCTATAGTTTCCAAACATGGTAGAGCAAAAGGGGGGCTCTGAACGTACATTTCAAATTTAGTTCATCTTGAAAAGGTAGATCTGGTATGGGAGGATTGTTTTTATCAAATTATCAGACTAAAGGTTGATATAAATTGTTTAGTAGTAATCGTGAACTATTATAACAATATCCCCCAAAACTTACTGGAATGGGTTGTGAAGGACATACGGGGACATCTTTATAAGTTGCAGGAATTAGTGAGTAAAGATTTGATTATGAAATGGGGGGAGACTTTAATTCAGCTTTATGCCAACACTCGGATAATGGGAACTGTGGTTTTACATATGATGTGGATACTTTTCTTTAACCCTGGGCGTGACACTACGCCTCGCCCACGTAGTGTACGTAGCGCTGCCTGCTTCGCAGTTTTCGAAGTAGGCGAAGCAGGCTAGCGCTACGCACACCCAGGGCGAAGCGTAGCTGCCTGCCGCCGCCACCCGCCTCCCGCGGACGCCCGCGCATGCGCATTTTTTGCGAGAAATGCGCATGCGCGGGCGTCCGTGCATGTGCATTTGTCAGAAGAAGTTGGAAATGGAAGAGGGAGCCCCGGAGACGCCGCGCTTCAGGTAAGTTTCTTTACTTCTTATTTATTTTACATGCAGGGTTTGATTTAAAAGGAGGGCGGGCGGGAGGTGGGTGGCGCGTAATGGGGCTACGCGTAGCGCGCGAGTGTGCGTAGATTTGGGCACACTACGAGCTGCTTCACGTAGCCCCACTACGCCCACAACGCCCACCCTTTCTTTTCTTCCACATTTCCCGCATACAATGTATGGTGATTGTTTGAATGAATTAGTATTCGAGTTTGATTTCGGCTTCGCAAATTTTTTAAGTAATCCTTCTGTGACTCTTGGCCCGACGTTTAATGGGTATGGATCCTTCTCTACGATTGACTTTATATTGGTTTCTAATCGCTATGGCTCATTTATTGACAATTTCTCCCAACACCAGATTGCTCTGATCGACCATTTTGCTCAGAGCGTGGGTTTATCCCTATTTAGACTCAATATAGGTAAGGCTAACTGCCCAAATGCTATTTTAGAAAATATTATTTTAACTAGCCAAAATGGTTATACCTTGAGCTGGGAGAAAGTGGTACCCTCAGATTTTATGGCTGGGGTGTTAAGAAACTGTTACGGGGCGATTAAGGTGTGTTTGGATGAAAATGCTGCACCTAAAGATTACTTACTATTAATATAAGGCATAGGAATCACCGTGATGCGAGAAAGGGCTGGTTTGATCCAAACTGTACCCGGGCCTATGGAAACCTCAAGCATCTTCTGCATAAAGAAGTTAAAGATAGGGATAAAATTAGAGAGGCACGGAGAGAATATAAGCAGGCTCTAAAATCCAAAAAAGATAATTTGAAGGTAGAAGCATGAACAGCCCTCCGTGAATCTTCAATTGCTAAAGATCCCTGTGCATTCTGGAAAGCAGTTAATGCCCCCTTTCTTAAAGAGAAGGTAGTATCTACTATGGAGGTAGCTATCCCTGAGAACAGATGGATAGAGCACTTCTCGCTTTTGTATGATGCAATAACCCCACAGTAACATGAAATGGAGGGTATTGAGGGTGACTGTGACACAGTATTAAGGGACATTACGGAGGATCAAGGCTTACTGCCTAGGGTCCCTGGGAAAGCAATGTCCTTTGATCTTAATGAGGTAATATTGGCCATTGCATCAAGCTCGGGAGGTAAGGCAGCGGGGCCGGATGGCGTACCTGTCGATATTTTTAAAGCTAATATTCCCCTATGGGACCCCCTATTGACACAAGTATTTAATGCATCAAGTTTGAATGGTTTCATTCCAACATGGTATGAGTCCATCCTTGTCCCTATATTCAAAAAAGGGGATAGGAATGACCCAGCCTATTATCGACCAATATCGTTGATAGATTCAACAGTAAAAATAGTAGGTCGGGTTATATTGAACAGGCTCCAGGATTGGGCAGAAGAGTGATCGGTGATAAGCGACTTACAATTTGGTTTTCGCAAAAAACTAGGTACTATTGAGCAGGGCTTAAATTTAAATCTTTTACTGAATAAGTACATTAAGGCAAAAAATGGGCCCTTGTATTTGGCCTTTGTCGACTTATCATCGGCATTTGATTGCGGAAACCATAATAAGCTGTGGCCTATTTTAGAGGATCTGGGTGTTGAATTAGTTGTAATCTCTTTTATAAGAGAGTTTTATTTAAGGGCAAGGGCACGGGTACGGCTTGGGACAGCTGGAGAATGCACGGGACACTTTAATGTGAAACGTGTTGTTAGGCAGGGGTGTGTCCTTGCACCGTTTCTTTTCACTCTGTATATAAACAATATTGAAAGGGTTTTAGTCCAAGAATGTTAAGACGTACCTGAGGTTGGCCAGCGCCCCATTCCCATATTATTATATGCGGACGATGCAGGCTTAATGGCACGCACCCCGCTGGGATTGCAAAGGGTGGTTTCCAGCTTTGCTAATTTTATGTCTGAGAGAGGTCTCACAATTAATTCTTCTAAGACTTTTACAATGTATTGTGGGACAGGGTGCATAAAGACAAAATCTATTTATATAGATAAAAAAACGGATAAAAACTACAAAGATATATTCCTATCTGGGGATATTGTTCGATCGTACGGGTTCATGGATGCAGGCTGTTAAAGCAAGGAGACTGCTATATATTAAGACCCTATCGGTGGAACTTCTAGATATTTAAAAGGCGAAATGTTTTAGCGTTTCTACGTACGGAGAAGGCATATGGAGATACGCGAACGTGGCGTCAGTCCAGGTAGTTGAAAATATGTTTCTGAAATTCGTACTTATGGTCCCTAATAGTACTTCCTCCTTTGTTTGCCACACTGAACTAGGACTTTTATATTTGGAATATATTATAAGGATTCAACCAGTCCTATTGTGGCACAGGATATGGATAACAGATGAGACAAATTTTAACAGGAGAGTTTTAGAAGACTGTGGGGGCCTGGACGGGGTAGTAAGGATTGGATGGTTGGCATATGTTAAATCTTTTTAATACAATATAGGACTCCATGAATTTTATGATAAACCGCCAACTATGGTCGGGACGAGCAGGAAAGATTTAAAGAATATCTGTTTGAATTACCTGTCGGAACAGAGACTGAGCACAGAGCTGACTAAATCCTCGGTTCAGGCACACAATCTCACATTAACAACCTTTAGTCTCCAACCGTACCTACGCTTGTTTATGAGTGACTATGATCGATTTTTACTTGTGCGTTTTCACCTGCGTACTTTTTATAGATTAATAACTCTCCCTGTTGCTAATGACTGGTCCAAACAGCTCTGCAAATGCCAGTGTGATGACACCTCTTACCAGTCTACAATACACGTGCTATTCTTTTGTAAATTCTATACCCTGCAGAGAAAAATATGGATTGTCCCTGTTCTAAAAGGAATGGGTATGAGATCCTGTCGTCCAGCTTTTTTGGCACTCCAACAATTAGAGACAGTTTTTATTGTAGCCTCAGCAACGACCTTTTAAAAAAATGCTTTTAGATCTAGAAAATCGATTCTTATGTGATTGCAAGTAAATGAAATGAAGCATATATATGTATTTTATGTAGTTTTTTATCATGTATTTTAATGTATAAATAATTTATATGTGCTTTTATGGTTATATCTTTTGTGTAACCGAATAAAGTATCATTGATTGATTGACCAAGGGATTTTTAAAATGATATTTTTGTATCCTGGGGATGCCCTAGAAGAGGCAGGGGCACCATCATTAGGTCTCGCCTGACCCAGCGCATGCGCCGGTCTGGCTGGACTTTTAGTGAGGGCTCAAAAAATGCTACCTAGCCTAGAGCTACAGTGCATGTGCGCGGGCGCGCGCTTAGGAGCAGAGGCACCATATGGCCTACTCATGCTCATTAAGCGCCCGCGATCACTTTCACTTTTGCCCGCAATCACTTTTGCGGCGCCCCTTTGATGTTCTCGTTCACAGAACATCAAAAATCAAAGAACATGTTGTTGTGCTTTCTCTTTCCACAAACTCGATTTTTGTGTTCCTTTATTTTGATATGCTTTTAGTATTACTGTCACACACACAACCACAACCACACACACAACCACACACACAACCACTACCACACACACAACCACAACCACACGCACAACCACACACACAAGCACACAAGCATGCACACCCACAACCACAACCACATACAACCACAACCACACACACAACCACACATACAACCACACACACACAACCACACACACACACAACCACACACACACACAACCACACACATACACACAACCACACATACACAACCACACCCACAACCACACACACACAACAACCACACAACCACACACACAACCACACACACACAACCACACACAACCCCACATACAACCCCACACACAACCACACACACAACCACACACACAACCAGAATCACACACACAACCACACACACAACCACACGCACAACACCTACAACCACACACACACAAAACCACACACACACAACCACACACAACCACACAACCACACACACAACCACACCCAACCACACACACACAAATACACACACAACCACACACAACCACACCCAACCACACACACAAACACACACAACCACATACACACAACCACACACAACCACACACACAACCACAACCACACAACCACACAGACAACCACACACACACAACCACACCCACAACCACAAACACAACCACACCCAACCACACCCACTACCACACATACAACCACAACCACACATACAACCACACACACAAAACCACAACCACACACACAACCACACACACACAACCACACATACCACACATAACCACACACACAACCACACACACACACAACCATACACACAAACAGACACATGACCACACATGCACACACAACCACACACACACAACCACACACACAACCACACACACAACCACACACACAACCACACACACAGCCACACACAGCCACACACAACCACACACACACACACAACCACACACACACAACCACACACACACAACCTCAAACAACTACACACACAACCACAACCACACACACAACCACACACACAACCACACAGCCACACACAACCACACACACACAACCACACACACATACAACCACACACACACAACTATAACCACACCCACAACCACACACCTAACCACACCCAACCACACATCTACACACACACCCACAACCACACCCATACCTACAACTGCACCCACACACAACCACAACCACACACACAACCACACACAGCGACACACACAACCACACACACAACCACACACAACCACACTTACAACCACACATAACCACACACACACACAACCACACACAACCACACACACAACCACACACAACCACACAACCACACACCACACAACCACACACAACCACACACAACCACACACACACACATAACCACACACACACACACAACCACACACACAAAACCACACACACACAACCGCACACACACAACCACACACACAACCACACACACAACCACACCTAACCACACATCCACACATACCCACAACCGCACCCGCACCCACAACCACACCCACACATACCAACACACACCCACACACACATAACCACACACACAACCACACACACAACCACACACACACAACCACACACACACAACCACACACACACACACACAACCACACACACAACCACACCAAGCATTGGCAGAGCCAATAGGTCTCGCCTTTGGGACCTTATAAGTGTTTAGCCACACAAAAGTTGATGTGGTTACACCAAGGATATTGTGCTGCATAACTAAATACTTAGAAGGTCCCAAAAGCGAGACCTATTGGCTATGCCAATGCTTGTTTTTTTAATGTTGTGTGGTGCTGCAGGGAGTGCACTATAAGGTGTGGGAAGGGACTATATATATATATTACCTACTGGCGGTCGCCAGTAGGTAGTTATAGTTAGGACCACGTTTCCATAGGAAATCCGCAACATTCTATTTTGAATAACTTTTGCGCCGGTCAACGAATCCTTGCGAATTTTTCAAAATAGGTGGGGCGCTACGCTCCGCTCCTACCCTGAAAGTCTCGGGGGGATTCGTCAAGCGGGGGCTTAGATAAAAGGGGGGTCCCAAAACGCGCTTTTCCCATGCATTTTTCCATAGGACCTTTAGACACAGCTACAGCCCGAACGGCTGAACAGAATTACTTGAAATTTGGCAGAGAGGTAGTCCTCAGGTCAAGGAAGTGCCTTTTGTAGGTTTGGTGTAAATCTGTTCAGTAGATTCTGAGAAAATAGCCTTTAAATCAATATATATATCTGAGCCAGCTTACGGTGCGCTTACGGTGCGCTTACCGTACGCGTACGGTGGCGTGCGCGAGCGCGATTCTGATTGGCCCTTAGATCTTAGTAAACATTCGAATCGGTCGAAACCAGGAAGCGGCGGCCGCCATTTTCTCTCTCGCACTCTGAGGGGGGAGCTGATAAACAAATGCCAAAAACATATAAAGGGGCTGTTTAGACAGCGCCCATGAACATAACCATGTTAGTTGAGTCTTCAAAGATCCCCCAAGGCAAAAAACGGTAATTTTTTATTTTTCGAAAATTTCGCCGATTACGCTTACCGTACGCTTACCGTACGCGTACGGTAAATAATTATTAAAAAAAAAAAACCCCACTCTCTCCACCCCGTGTGCAAATGATGGCCGAAGGCCACCATTTGTGCATGGCATATAAGAGCACAGCATTTCCCCAAAAAATTTCAACAGATTACCTATCACAAGGAAGCGCCTAATATGTCCTCCATGTGCGCACGGTGCGCGAAGCACATCGTGCGTACATGGCCCATCTAGCGTAACGTGGGCACGCGGTGCGCGTAGCGCACCGCTTGCCCACCGTGCGTGCACGGCACTAACTGCGTAAAGTGGGCGCGCGGTGCGCGAAGCGCACCGCGTGCTCACTGTGCGCGCACGGTGCGCGAAGCGCACCGTGCGCGCACGGAACGAACTGCGTTAAGTGGGCGCGCACGCCACGAATGGCGTAAAGTAACTTAGCATTTAAAAAAACGTACAAATTCACTGAAAAAACCATAGGTTTCACACACGTTATAGTTAGGAATTAGCATTTAAAAAACCTTGCAAATTCACTGAAAAAGCCATAGGTTTCACACATGTTATAGTTAGCGGAAATTTTACTGATAAAAAACCAATGAAATTCCCCCGTTATAGTTAGTGCAGGAAACTATAACTCACGCGACCGCAATCTTCTGCTGATGACATATGTGTCTTTATGAAAAAAAAATATTTGTAATATATGTATAGCTAAAAATTTATGGAAGAAGACATGGGCAAATAAGTGTCTAAATACAGTATTAGCATCAGCAGAGGATTGCGGTCGCGTGAGTTATAGTTTCCTGCACTAACTATAACGGGGGAATATATATATATATATATATATTATCTACTGGCGGTCGCCAGTAGATAGTTATAGTTACAACCTAGTTTCCATAGGAAATCTCAAAATTCTATTTTGAATAACTTTGGCGCCGGTTGACGAATCCTCGCAAAAATTTCAAAACTAATGGGGCGCTCCGTTCAGCTCCTACCCTGAAAGTCTCGGGGTGATTCGCCAAGCAGGGGCCGAGAAAAAAGGGGGGTCCCAAAACGCGTTTTCCCCATGCATTTTTCCATAGGACCTTTAGACACAGCTACAGCCCGAACGGCTGAACAGAATTACTTGAAATTTGGCAGAGAGGTAGCCATAAAGTCAAGGAAGTGCTTGTGCAGGTCTGGTGTAAATCTGTTCAGTATTTCCTGAGAAAATAGCATTTAAAAGCATATATATATGTGGGCGGAGCCTAACCACACATCTCATCCTGAGATGTGATTGGCTGTGAGCACTTCATCCAAGAAGTGTTGGCAGCCATCTTGGGACCAATATACATGATAGCACCTCATTAAAAAGCATTGCAGTTAATAGAAGGTTTTAAGACTTTAGTTATATTATAAATCATTTGTTGATGGTACCATACTCATTTTAGGAATTGTGGTATGTTCTAAGGTGATTTCACCATGTGAAAAAGCCTTCTGCTGGGATATGATGATTGAGAGAAAAATATTTTCTCATGCTTTTACCACAGAGGTTTGGAAGGTGATCTATAAGCTAAACTGAGAGCTTATTTTCTGTAAATTCACATTATCTTTCTCAGTCATGTGAGAATGAAGTCTGACATTCTCAGTAAAACATGTACATCCAACAAGGGCAGAGACTGTCAGTTGATTCCTTTGTGTTCTACTGCAGCTTCCCAGAGTGTTCCAAAGAACTATTAGAGCGCTAACAGTCCTACTTATGATAAACGTATGGCACACCTGAAGCCATCTTGCTTGGATTAAAGTGGTAACTCTTAAAACATTTAATTTAAAAAGGAACAAAATGAGGGGATTCATTTTTCCATAAAAAGTATGATTAGTGCTGCAGAAAGAAAAATTAGGGCACATTTTGAGTGACTTCTCAAATCCTCTTCTATTTCATTAAACAATTCTGACATGCAGACTGAAACATGCACTTTCAATACCAGCAGCAGTTTTCCCTGGTGAGCAGTAGCTTTACTACAGTGATCTAATGAGCAAAAAGAGTGCTAACATTCTGAATTTATGGCAAATGTGTGACACATCTGAATGCCTTCTTGATGGAATCAAAGTAAAAAACTGAAAGTATTTCCTACTGAGGAGACTGCAGTAAATGAGGAAATTAGGAAACTTCATAACAAATAAGTCTCCCAAGATGGCCACCAGAGACAAAAGAGCCCAAATGTAGCCCAAATATCACCCAGATGTAGCCCAAGTATAGCCCAATGACAGAATGTCCCAGAATGTTCTTAAAAACAACTAGAGCGCTTACTGTCTTCATTATGACAAAAGTATGGCACACCTGAAGCCATCTTGATTGGAATAAACTGGTAACACTTAAAACATTTAATTTAAAAAGGAAAACAATGAGGGGGTTCATTTTGCCATAGAAATTATGATTAATGCTGAAGAAAGAAAATGAGGGCACATTTTGAGTGACTTCTCAAATCCTCTTCTATTTCATTAAAAAATTCTGACATGCAGACTGAAACATGCACTTTTAATACCAGGAGCAGACTTCCATGGTGAACAGTAGTTTTACTACAGTGATCTAATGAGCAACTAGAGTGCTAACATTCAGAATTTATGGCAAATGTGTGACATATCTGAATACCTTCATGATGGAATCAAAGTAAAAAACTGAAAGCATTTCCTACTGAGGAGACTGCAGTACATGAGGAAATTAGGAAACTTCATAACAAATAAATCTCCCAAGATGGCCACCGGAGACAAAAGAGCCCAAATGTAGCCCAAAATCACCCAGATGTAGCCCAAATATAGCCCAATGACAGATGTGTGCAAAACACTTATTATTTTGTGTTTTTGCAGTGTTATATAGTGCAGACTTGTCAGGTATTGGAGTGCTTTACATGAGCATTGGTTACATCACACAAGAACAAATTCATTTTGGTTGTAGACATGGGGAGACTAATTGATTTGACCAGAATCACAGAATGTCGAGCTGAAGCAGAAACTTCAACCTGGTTCCCCAGTTGCAAAGTCTGCAGTTCTGGAAGTAACACCACATCCTCTCCCCTAAGTGCAACATTTAATCAAGTGGTCAACTGGATAAAAAAACATAAAGATAACAAATAATTTAAAAGTGCTTTGTCGCTATTTGAAAACTCAGAAAATATGTCCTTATTTTAGTCTTTTAGAGCACTAACCATAATTTTGACGCCAATAAGACCCTCTCATATATGTAATTTCTAAAGGAAATGCTCTAGGTATTACAGTTTTGATTACATCAAGATGATGTCAGGCGTTGCACACTTTTGTAATAAATATAGAATGTTAGCAATCTAGTTGTTCATTAGGATACTGTTGAGAGGCAGAGGCCAGGGGCTCTGACTCTGAAAATTGAAGGCAGGTAGGAGGGTGCAAAGGCAACAATTTAACCAAACTGAGCAGGCAGGAAGGGCCGTGGAAGCACAACAGACTATGGAGGCCAGTGGAAAGGGGGGCAGGGGCAACAAACCAACAATACAGGACTTGCAAGAGAGGCTGTGGCAATGTAATAGACCATTGTGAGCAGAAGGAAGAGGCACTGCTAGTACAACCATACATGCCAACAGACCCGATTCAGCCAGGAAACGTCCAATGTTTTTAAGCTCAAATGGGCTTTATTTGATCTGTCTCCTGTCTGCAATCTCCTCTTTTTCAATGTAACTCAAAGGGGCAAATCAATACCCCAGTTTTTTTTTCAAAATCTCCCTCTTACCAAGTTCAAAATGTTCGCAAGTATGGTACATTGGATCATGGAAGGAAATGGGATAGGGACATGGACTAGGATAACAGAGGACAGGAGGGACATGGAGAGGTGCACCAAACTGACCCTGCAGGGCAGGCATCAGGGTTTGCAGCAGCACAATACACCACACAGGGCATGCGGGATGGGAGTGCAGCACAACAATCCATAGAAAGCAAGAGGGAGGGGACAGGACCATGCACATGGACAACAGAGAACAGAGGGGCAAGAGGCAATGGTAGCTAGCTGACCACAATGGACAGACAGGAGAGAAAGCTGCAGCATAGCAGACCATAAAGGGCAGGAGGGACGGATCAGGGGCATTACAATGGAACAGACAAGCCAGGAGGGAGGGAGTAGGGGTCTGCACATGTAAACAGAGGGCTGGGGGCAAGGGGGCAGGGCAGGAGCAGCAAGAAAGCCATGGAGGTCAGGCAGGATGGGCACTAGAAGCAAGACACACCATGAAGAGCAACAGTGAGACTGTGATGGCATACACACAGACCATGGAGGGAAGGTGGGAGGGGGTCAGGGGCAGCTAACTGACCACACAGGGAAGGTGGGAGGGGCCATGGCAGCACAGAAGACCATGCATGGCAAGTGGGAGGGTTAGTGGCAGCACAATGGCTATGATGGGCAAGAAGGAGGGTGCAGGGGCATGCACAAAGGACGATGGAGGATAGAAGGGAGGGTCAGGACCTGTGCACAGACAAGAAAGTTCAGGGGAAGGGGCCTCACAACAGACCACACTGGGCAGGCAGGAGGAGCAGTTGCAGCACAACAGACCAGGGAGGGCAGAAGGGTGTGGCAGTACAATGGACCATGTAGGACAGGAGGAAGAGGATAGGGGCATGGCATGTGGACAGGCAGGGTGGAGGTGGCAGGGACAGGTTACAGTCATCTGACAATGCTAGGCAGGTGGGATGGGAGTGGCAGCTCAACAGAACACTCAGAGTAGATAGGAGTGGCAGGCCCATGGGACATGGTGGGCAAAAAGGATGGAGCAGGGGCATGCACAAAGACATCGGAGGGCAGGGGGAAGGAGAATAGGGGCAGCAAGCTAAGCACAGAGTTTAAGCAGGAGGTCAATGATGGGGCATAGAATTGGGCAATGGAGGGCAGGAGGAGTGGACTGGTACATCATACTAAATTGAGGGCAGTAGCAGCACATCAGACCATGCATGGCAGGAGGGAGGAGGCTAGTCCATGGATTCACACAACAGAGGATAGGGAGGAGGGGGATGGGGCAGCAAGCTAACTGTTCAGAGAAGGCCGGTATTAGGAACTTTATTGTTTTAAAAACGTGTGTCTGTGCGAACTACTTAAAATATGAACAAGTATGCAGCATAATCTCACTTTTATTCAGGAAGAAGAGGACGTTTGTGACTGTGACTCCGGGCTCACTTGGCAGAAACACCCCCTGACCCTCCACCCCCTATCGCAAAATGTAATGCCCGTGAAAAGGGTAGGTGAACACATTGTTATATAGAACATAGTCCTGAGAGCACGATTGAAATGAAAACTAGATATAGTGTATGGTATAAACTATGCACCAAAAAGTGTGATATAAGATGAACCGGGCGTGAAATATAATATGCAATACATTGTGCGCAATTACAGATTCATTGGAGAGCGCGAGATAGCACAGGCACTAGCGCGTGCTATGCGATATGCGCCTTGGAGTGCAATATGCACAGGGTAGTGTTGTGTAACCTAACTAGTCTCTAAAGTTGTAATATAAAATATGTGCTGGGGAGTGTAACGTTGCATATGCACTGTGACAAAGATATGGATCCCAGATTGTAATATGTATGGCATAGCACTGTGCGTTATAACATAGGCATCGAGGAAGGCACGTTAGATGGGGCAATATAACCCGTGCGAAGACAAGTGTGGCATGACATATTCACGGGGTGGTGTTCAGTGCACATGGGCTAGAGAGTGTCATAGCATATGCACTAGCTAGTGGAATACAACACAGAGGTGTGTGGCACTCGGCAGGCAATGGTGGGTGTAACACAGCATTGGGCTCTGTCAGGAGCACGCTGTGACTCTCAAGTGATGTTCCTCCCCTTTCCAGAGAGTAAAATAAAAAGTATTACACATCCGGCAGTGGATGTGTGTTTTATTAACCGTGAGGGGAGTTTCATGCATAGTTTTGGTCGAATTTTTATCGAATCCCCTTTGAATGGCTTGGTGTGCATGTGTATTAAATGTGCCCGTCAATAGCTACCCATGTTTGTATAAATAAACGACAAGGGTGTCTACCGGGATTAGGCACGGTAGGGCATCAGACATGTCAGAGCTTCACTAGTGGTGTAAATACATTCCACGTGGATTCATTGCATGCATAGTCGCCTTTTAATGAATATCATGCAAATCGTCATGGTGAAAGGTACGTACGGTTTGTCCAGCATGTCCTAGGTGTGTCTATAAATATATATTTTTTAAAAATAATAAAAAACAGTGGCCGGCCCTGGGGATTGGGGTCAGAAAAATATAATTAGGAGACAGGCCCTGGGGGATGGGGTCATCAGGGCCAATAAATTAGAATAAGAAGGGGAACCACACAGCCCCCCTTCTTAAAAAATTAAAATAAATAAAAGACTGGCATCGTGCCGGAGGCCATGCCCCCTCCGTGCAGCACTCTGCAAACGCGCCCCCAACAGGCATCTCCAGTATGCGCCAGGGAGCTGCGCTGCAGACAGGTGTTCTGAGGCCAAGCCCCTTTTTACACCTCTCTGCAACGCAGCTCTGTGGTGCTTACTGGAGGTACCTAGTGGTCTAGTTTGACCCTAGGGACCCTTAGGATTCAAGGGGACTTAATCTCTCAACTTAGAACAGCCACAGGGCGCGTTTACACAGTGGTGAAGGGAGGGGGCGGGGCCTGAGGTGACGTGTGCAAACACGCACTATGGCACGTTTTAAATTGGGGATATAATTTCCCTTCAATACTGAGGGCCGCTGGGGGCTAACTAGCCCACCAAGTGCTTCCAGTAAGCGCCACTGAGCTGCATTGCAGAGAGGTGGTCCAGGCTGTGCCACTTTTTACGCCTCTCTGCAACGCAGCTCTGTGGCACTTACTGGAGGTACCTAGTGGGCTAGTTGGACCCTAGGGACCCTCAGGATTCAAATGAACTTAATCTCCCAACTAAAAACGGACACAGGGCGTGTTTACACAGTGGTGAAGGGAGGGGACGGGGCCTGAGTTAACGTGTGCAAAAACGCCCTGTGGCCTGTTTTAAGAGGTAGTTTTAATCCCCATGCCCTATTATATACTAGGGGCTTACAGAGGAGTTCATGCTAATCACAGGGGGACCCCAACACATAATGTTCCCTAATGTATGTAGGTGTTTTCACTGTATTCTAAGTGTCTTTTAACATAGCACTGGCTCTAGGACTGGTTAGTCAGACTCAGTTACCACCAGTATCCGTCTGAAAAAGTTGAGGGTACAGGATGATTTTGCAACAAGGCTTCTTTCTGCTCTTCTTTTTTATCTTTCTGCACGTTATCCTTCTTCCTGCACTTATCTTCGTATTTGAGGACTTCTGTTGCTTCTTTCTGCACTTCTTTTGTTTCTTTCTGTGCATTTTTTCTTCTTTCTTCACATGTCCTATCTCTGTAGGCATAGTTAGAAATTAGCATTTAAAAAACCTTTGAAATTCACAGAAAAAAACATAGGTTTCAGGCACGTTATAGTTAGGAATTAGCATTTAAAATACCTCAGAAATTCACTGAAAAAACCATAGGTTTCAGGGGTGTTATAGTTAGCTGGACTTTTCACTTGTACAAAACCATTGCAATTCCCCCGTTATAGTTAGTTCAGCTAACTATAACTCGCGCGCCCGCAATGCACTGCTGATGACGTCACATATTACATCATTCATGACATGGTCAGTGACATCACTCATGGCATCACTGATGACATCTCAAATGACATCACTGATGACATCACTGATGACATCATCCTTGTGATAGAGTGGCAGACCTCCTCTCACCCTAATATAACCTTTGATACACACATTCAAAAACAGAGACTAAAATTTTCAAAACAATGGACATACCAATACCAATTACAACAACTTCTTCAGTAATTCTAAGATCCACATACACATCCACTCCTTCACCAACAGTCCTATACAGTCACTCATACATGTACTCAGTCGTCATATGTACTCATACACCTATACATCCTGTTACACAATGCCACTCATCCATAGAGTTACTCACACACATAGTCACTCATGCTAATAAAGAATCACACATACATTTACTTGCATATACAGTTATACACACACCACCACACTTACTTCTACGGAAACTTACACATACTTAGTCTTTTAAACAATCACTTATAGAAACACATACTTATTCATACAGGAACTCTTTCAATCTCTCACTCTCACATATACTCACATATATACACCAATAGTCACATATACTAGTTTAAAACATATGTAGTTACTCATAAAGACACTATTGAGACGGTCATTCACTCACTAACACACCCATACACACACTCATCCACCCATACAGTCCTGCACACATGCTGTGTTCAACACATACAAACAGTGAGTCACTCATTCATGCACCTATGCACTACGTAATACCCCCCACCGAACCATGCAGACACTTAGACTGATACTCAAAAAACCAACTAATAACCTATATAGACACCCATGTAGCTACTCACCAACCCATGCAGCCACTTATACACAAAGTGAGAGACTGATACAGATATTTACATATTTAAACATTACTCACTAAGCCATGTATTCACTATGATACACTTAATCAGTCAGTTACACAATCAATTTTTCAAAAACAAATCATCCATTCAGACACTTATATACCCATTTATTCTTCCATCGACCTTGAGATATACATATATAAAACATATGTAATTTTCAGAAAAACACACATTCACTGGATGATGTCATCAGTGATGTCATCAGTGATGTCATTTGAGATGTCATCAGTGATGTCATGAGTGATGTCACTGACCATGTCATGAGTGATGTAATATGTGACGTCATCAGCAGTGCATTGCGGGCGCACGAGTTATAGTTAGCTGAACTAACTATAACGGGGGAATTTCAATGGTTTTGTACAAGTGAAAAGTCCAGCTAACTATAACACCCCTGAACCCTATGGTTTTTTCAGTGAATTTCTGAGGTTTTTTAAATGCTAATTCCTAACTATAACGTGCCTGAAACCTATGGTTTTTTCTGTGAATATATATATAGTTTTATTTTTATTTTTTTTCTTCAAAGAACTCTTCCAAAGTTTTCGTGTGTGCGATAGGACCAGAGCAGACCCAAATAGCGTGCTTGATGTGATCAAGACAGCGTTCTGTTGTCGAAACGCGTCATGCCGGGCACTTGCTGTACGATTTTAGCTGAATAAGGATGCAATAAACCTGCACTGAAAATGCACGCTGTGGTCTGTACCTGTTTTCTTTGCTGATAAGGAGCAAGCCAGGAACGCTTATCTTCATATATATATATATATATATATATATTCACTGAAAAAACCATAGGTTTCACACAAGTTATAGTTAGCTGTACATTTCACTCGTAAAAAACCAATGAAATTCCCCCGTTATAGTTAGTGCAGGCAACTATAACTCACGCGACCGCAATCCTCTGCTGATGCTAATACTGTATTTAGACACTTATTTGCCCATGTCTTCTTCCATTAAATTTTAGCTATACATAAATTACAAATATTTTTTTTTCATAAAGACACATATGTCATCAGCAGAGGATTGCGGTCGCGTGAGTTATAGTTGCCTGCACTAACTATAACGGGGGAATTTCATTGGTTTTTTACGAGTGAAATGTACAGCTAACTATAACTTGTGTGAAACCTATGGTTTTTTCAGTGAATTTGCAAGGTTTTTTAAATGCTAATTCCTAACTATAACGTGTGTGAAACCTATGGTTTTTTCAGTGAATTTGTACGGTTTTTTAAATGCTAAGTTACTTTACGCCATTCGTGGCGTGTGCGCCCAGTTAACGCAGTTCGTTCCGTGCGCGCACCGTGCGCGCACAGTGAGCACGCGGTGCGCTTTGCGCACCGCGCGCCCACTTTACGCAGTTAGTGCCGTGCACGCACGGTGGTCACGCGGTGCGCTGCGCGCACAGCGCGCCCACTTTACGCAGTTAGTGCCGTGCACGCACAGTGGTCACGCGGGATGGGCCATGTACGCATGATGCGCTTCGCGCACCGTGCGCACATGGGGGATATATTATGTGCTTCGTTGCGAAAGGTATTCATTTTTAGTTTCCTTGATAAATATATGGCATGCACAAATGCTGCCCTTCGGGCACCATTTGCACACGGGGTAGGGAAAGTGTGGACAATTTTTTTTTTTTAATAATAATTTTAACGGTACGCGTACGGTAAGCGTAATCGGCGATTTTACGCAGTTAGTGCCGTGCACGCACGGTGGTCACGCGGTGCGCTGCACGCACCGCGTGCCCACGTTAGGCGGGATAGGCCATGTACGCACGTTGCGCTTCGCGCACCCTGCGCACATGGGGGACATATTATGTGCTTCGTTGTAAAAGGTATTCATTTTTAGTTTCCTTGAAATTACTATGCCATGCACAAATGGTGCCATTCGGGCACCATTTGCACACGGGGCAGGGACAGTGTGGATAATTTTTTTTTTTTTTATAATTTTAACCGTACGCGTACGGTAAGCGTAATCGGCGATTTTTCGAAAAAAATTAAAATTGTATTTTTGGCCTTGGGGGTTTGTGGGGGACACCTATATCGATGCTGGGTGGTTAAGAACTAAATATACTACCCCTTTTGATGTTTTTTGACTTTGTTTATGCTGCCCCCCTCAGAGTGCGAGAGAGAAAATGGCGGCTGCCGCTTCCTGGTTTCGACCGATTCGAATGTTTACTTAGATCGAACAGCCAATCAGAATCGCGCTTGCGCACGGCGGCGTGCGCGTACGGTAAGCGCACCGTAAGCGCACCGTAAGCTGGCTCAGATATATATATTGATTTAAAGGCTATTTTCTCCGAATCTACTGAACAGATTTACACCAAACCTACAAAAGGCACTTCCTTGACCTGTAGACTACCTCTCTGCCAAATTTCAAGGAACTCTGTTCAGCCGTTCGGGCTGTAGCTGTGTCTAAAGGTCCTATGGAAAAATGCATGGGAAAAACGCGTTTTGGGACCCCCCTTTTATCTCAGCCCCCGCTTGACGAATCCCCCCGTGACTTTCAGGGTAGGAGCGGAGCGCAGCGCCCCACCTATTTTGAAAATTTCGCGAGGATTCGTTGACCGGCGCCAAAGTTATTCAAAATAGAATGTTGCGGTTTTCCTATGGAAACAGGGTCCTAACTATAACTACCTACTGGCGACCGCCAGTAGGTAATGTATATATATATATATATATATATATATATATATATATAGTTTTATTTTTATTTTTTTTCTTCAAAGAACTCTTCCAAAGTTTTCGTGTGTGCGATAGGACCAGAGCAGACCCAAATAGCGTGCCGATTATTTTTATTCAGCAATCACCATGTCAACATGGCACGTATCGGCCGTACAACAGCCTTGATCACATGTCTGCGCCTAGGGGTGGAGATTACCCTTTTAAAGTGACTGTGTAGATTTAGCAGCAATAGACATGGAAATCATACATCACTGTTTTCATTAATACTTGCTTCAATGCCTTTGTTACAGATATAATATCTCTGTTCGTTAAACAATAGGGTAAAACAATGTTAAATTCATCATGGCTAAAATCCAGATTATTATGATAAAATACATGTATAAGTACATAAAATCCACTTATACCATTTGCGTTTGTACACTAGCATTGCTTCCGTTAATCATTCTGCTATTTCTATAGTAAAGTGACAAGTGCAAAATCTACCTCCCTTCCCTGTGTGCAAGTCTAAGCAATATTATTATGTGCAAAATTGTGAAATTGTAATGCATAAATTCTGTGCAAAAAACATCTAGCAGCAATATTACGTTTTGGCTAATGCCATTTTCCTAATTGAGTTGTAATACCTTATCATGACCAATGTAAATTGTAGAATTTGGACAATTTTCATTGTCAAAAGCCTAAATGTCTAGATAGCTATCCGTTGTATATGGTTGATTCCCACAAATGAGGATATATAGTGTACAAATATTAATATTCTTATATTATATAAAATCATTTCAATCTGATAAAATCAGATAAATAGACTAAAATAAGACAATTACAACACTTCAAAAGCTCCTATCATCAAAGTTTATTCCAGAATTATATTCAGATGTATTGTGATAAAAACATTCTGTTGTCTACGTTAAGCTATAAATGCCAAGTACTATAGAGCTTATATTTGTGCCTAGGTAAAATATATAGGCATAAATTACATTGTGTAAAACTGAAGATATACAATTGCAGTCAATATGGTGGTATGGATATTCATTTGTTCTCGCTATGTTGATGTAATCCTATGGATGCTTAAAGATGGATGTTTAAAGGTATGTGTACATGTCTTCACTAGTGTTGAGCCCTCCAGGGTGCTTCGTATCCACTTTGAGGATATACCTTGTTTCTAAACGTCAGAGCTTAGCCTCCCTGTTGCCTCCTCTCCTATTTGGTGGCACTGCGTCTAAAACAAAATAATTAAAATGTTTCAGACTACTTTTATGTTTATCCTTAAAATGCCTGGCAACTGGGTAGCTTAGGTCGTTGTTTAGAATGGTGCGTGTATGTTTCAGTATCCTTTTATGTACTGCCAGTTTTGTGCTGCCTACATAATACAGATTGCAGCTACAAACTAGTACATATGCTGCAAATTCTGTTTTACAGGATAGGTATTGATTGATTAAATGGGTATGGTCACTAAAAGCTGTTTTATATGACGTCGTATTTGTTCCATATTGGCAGGTCTTACAGCTGGAGCATCTGTAAAATCCTTTCCTGGCTGAAAGCCAAGTGCCTGGTTCTAAATCTTCCGGACTGTTTTTATCCAAGGCATTACCCATTGACGCTGTTCTCCTGAATGTTATTGCTAGCTTTTTAGGAAGTAGACCTCCAATGACAGGGTCTTCTAATACTATTGGCCAGCTGCGCCATATAATAGATCTAATCTGTCCTTCCTGTCTAGAATATGCCAATATTAATCTTGTTGGCTCCATGGGTGTAACCTCTGATGTTCCCTGGGATTTTGATCTATATTGTAGTAGATCTTGTATGTCTCTACTTCTTGATTTCGATATTGCTGCATCAATTGTTCTCGATTTGTAACCTCTTTGAAGGAATCTGTTCTTACACTTCCTTTGTTTACCCTGTGTGTCCTTTTCCTCACTACAGATCCACCTAATTCTTAGCATTTCCCCGTAGGGGATGCTATGTGTAAAGTGCGGTGGATGAGAGCTTGAGGCATGCAATATTGTATTACCTGTTGTTTGCTTCCTAAAGAGTGATGTTGCCAAGTTATTATTTGTTATGTACACATTCACATCCAGAAATGTTATGCTTTCACAACTGATGGGAAAGGTAAAATTGAGATTCAAGTTGTTATTGTTAATGTCTGAAATAAAATCATGTGCACTTTGCTCTGAGCCATTCCATGCAATAAAAAGGTCATCTATAAACCTGAGCCATATTTTTGTCTTGTCAGTAAAAATGTGGGCAAACTGTTTCATAAGGACCAGCTCCTTCTACCATCCCATAAACAAACAGGCATAACTGGGGGAGAAGCTAGCACCCATTGCCACACCTTGAGTTTGCTGGTACATTTGATTTGTGTACAAAAATAGATTGTTCTCGAGGCAAAATATCAACAAATCAATCCGCATTTGATTATATTTGGCAAATCATATTGGTCTATTAGCTAGGAAATGCTCCACTGCTTTAATTCTGTCATTATTTCTTATGCAGGTATAGAGAGCAGATACATCAAGTGCTATAAGCTGATAACCTTCCTGCCATTTAATTTTTCCCGATTTTCCTTATGACGTCGCTAGTGTCCTGCACATATGACTTAAGGGTTTTTACATGCTCTTGTAGAAATGAATCGATATAAATGGACATGTTCTCGAGTGGCCCATCACTGGCCGAAATGATGGGCCTCCCTGGTGGCTTATTTACAGATTTATGAACTTTGGGGATATATATATATATATATATGAGACGACTGCTCCAAATGCACCAGAAACGAGTCACTCGCGGTCGGGTGCTGTAATACGGCGGTGCCTGCCGTATAAAATTAACGCTCCAAATTCTTTGAATTATAAAGAATGTAAGCACTCACGGGTGGCGTGGCAACAGGTCTTTTATTCCCGGAACAGACGCGTTTCGGCGATCTGCCTTCCTCGGTGTTAACAACACACCGGGAAGCGCCATATTTTATACATTACATCTCCACGTGTCATAGTATGATAGACATAAACAGAGGACAGCGTAAAGTGTAGGTGGAATCACCGGCGCCATCTTGTAATGTATCAATATACATATATACAGTGCAAGTCATACAATATATACATTATATACACGTAAATTTAAAGGCGTTCCAAAATTTACTCGGTGGCTGGGATATTCACTTGAAATATACGCCGAAATCAAATATAGATCAAACATAAAATTAATGTATCACTGAAAGATGGCTGCCATACCACCTCTATTCATGATTAAGCCGTGTATCGGCAATGCTCGTGATGATGCCGTGTATCGGCTTACACTGGCTGTCAAAAACTCCATAATTTAATGTACAATACAATTAATCTCGTCTTGACACAAATAGCAAATTGGTAATCAAAACGGCCCGCAACAGCAGGTTGCTACAGTCAGAGGACAACGTTCATAAAACCTCCGCTAAATATCCTGACAAACATATTATTCTGAATAACATATTAGTTTCCCAAATGTACTGACAACTCTTCATTACTGTTAAGACCTGACGGAAACTTTGACTGGAGGTCAATAATGTAGCGTGATTCTAACCTCCGCAGTTTCTTCAGGCGGTCGCCACCTCAGGGGTCCATTATGGACCCCCGCCCCGGTGAACACCACCTTCCCGGGGCTTCACAAATGATGGCAGGGGGGCCATGCAGCCCCCCTTCAGGAGCCCTTGATGGCCCTGCGGACTGCCACCCCCCCAGGGCCGGCTCCTGCAATGTCTCAGGGTACCTACCCCCGGGACATTGCTGTTTGCTATGGCAGGGCGGGAGTAAACTCTGCTTTGGTTTTTGAACGCAAGAGCAGGAAACCTGCTCTTGTGTCCAAAAACCAAAGCAGATTGCTTTAGCATAAGGGGAGCTGCATGTCAGCAGCTCCCCTTTTGCAAAACCAATGCCGTCTCCGCAGGAGGCGGGTAGCCGGCTGGGACTGTGGGGGCATTGGGGCTCTTGCCATGGTCCCCAACGGTGAGGCTAGGCCCCGGGGGATGGGGTCCCTGGGGCCAGAAGTGTCCCAGGAGTGGAGCCACGTGGCACCCCTCTCCATTAGTTAAAATAAAAAAATTAAAAATGGAAAGGCTGGCTCCTAGGGATGGTGTCCCCGGGATGATAATTAGCCTGAGGATAGGGGCCACATGGCCCCACTCCAAATATGAATAAATAAAAAACAAACAAGTCTGGCCATGCCCCGGGGATGGGGTCCACGGGGCTCAAATTGGCCTCAGGAGGGGGGCCCCTTCACTTTTTTTGTTTTTTTTATAGAAAGGGGTCAGGCCTTGGGTGATGTGGTCACCAGGGCCCCAAAATTGCTAGAGGAAGGGGGGCCATACTGCCCCCCTTCTAAAAAGAAAATATTTTTTTAAAAGCCTCCATCTCGCCGGAGGCCCCGCCTGCCTCCCTGCACCACTCTGGAAATGCGCCCCCTGGCACGTTGTAAGTTGGGAAATTAATTCCCCCTGCCCGGAGGAGGAAGTCTACTTGTGTGCGGAGGTCCTCAGGACAAGAGGACCTCATCACCCCACCAGCATTGTGCCAAGAGGCACGTTTGCAAAGTGGTGTAAAAAGGAGTGTGACCTCAGACCATCTCTTTGCAATCCAGCTCTGTGGCACTAACTGGAGGTACCTGGTGGGCTAGTTGGCCCCCACGGATCCTCAGTATTGAAGGGGAATTAATTCTCCAACTTACAATGCGCCAAGGGGTGCGTTTGCAGAGTGGTGGAGAAAGGGGGTGTGGCCTGGTATGAGAAGTTAGAAATCCTGCTGTGTGGGACTTACTGGAGGTAATAGGAGGGGTAGTTGGCCCCCAAGGTTGACTTTGGGGCTGACTACCCGTCATGTTACCTCCAGTAAATCCCACACAGTGGGATTGCTAAGAGGTGTTCAGAGGCCATGCTCACCTTTCTCCATCACTCTGCAAACACAACTGGTATATTATAGTTAAAAAATTAGCAGTTAAAATCCTTAGAAACTCACTGAAAAAAACATAGGTTTCAGGGATGTTATAGTTAGAAATTAGCATTTAAAAAACCTTAGAAATTCACTGAACAAAACATAGGTTTCAGGGACGTTATAGTTAGTTGGACATTTTGCTCGTATAAAACCAGAAAAATTTGGCTGTTATAGTCAGTCGATCTAACTATAACTCACACCCCCGCAATGCACTGCTGATGATGTCACATATTACAACACTCATGACATGCTTAGTGACATCAATCATGACATCACTGATAACATCTCAAATGACATCAATGATGACATCACTGATGACATCATCCACGTGATCTTCTGATGCATCTCCTCACACCCTAATAAAACCTTTCATGCACCCACTCTAAAATACAGACTACCAATATCGAAACCATTAACACACCAATAGCAGTTACTACATACCCGCTCAGTGATTCATACGTCTAAACACACATCCACCCACTAACCCATACAGTCACTCATACAAGTAGTCATTCATCAATACAGCCACTGATGTATCCACTCGTACACCCATATAGACACTCACACACTGCCACTCACCCAAAGAGTTACTCAAAAACCTAGTCAGTCACCCAAAGAACTAATTACACTGCCATTTACTAACCTATTCAGTTATACACACCCCACGTCACTTATTCATACTGATACGTACTGTCTTCAACAATTACTGACATAAGCACACACTTATCCATGCAGCCACAGTCACAATCACTCACTGTCACATATACTCATATATATACTCCAACACTCACAAATACTGCCTTTCACATATGTAGTTACTTACACATATGCCACTAACACATCCATTTACTCACCAACACAGCTATACGTACACTCACTCACCCATACACTCCCTAACACATTCACTCATAAAGGCATACACCCAGTGAATCAACCACTCACACATCCATGCAGGGAGTCACCCCCCCAACCACACAGACACTCGGGCACCCATACAGGTTTTCAAACAACCATTCCTTTTTCAATATACCTTGGCATATATAGATATAACATTCTTGAAATTTTTAGAAACACTTAGTCACTGGATGATGTCATCAGTGATGTCATTTGAGATGTCATCAGTGATGTCACTGAGCATGTTATGAGTGATGTAATGTGTGACATCATCAGCGAGTTATAGTTAGATCTACTAAGAAATTCAAAAAATAAAAGGTTTCGATATCTGGGCGGAGCCTAACGCCCCCAGCACGAGCTTGGCTCTAATTGGCTGCCAACACTTCAAACTAGGAAGTATTGGCAGCCATCTTAAGCTCGGACCAAGGGAGAAAGAAAAGGGGAGAGAAATATAAAAAAAACAACGACACCCTGCTAATCTCCAAGACCCCAGCTGGGCTCCAGAAGCTCTTGGACAGATTTCATCTGTTTTGTAACTTAAGAGGTCTGTCTATAAATACAACGAAGACCAAACTTCTTTCATTTAATGCACACAGACCATCCAGAATTATTCCCAAACTGGATGGAACTACCCTCGAACTTGTAAAAGTTTTCGATTACCTTGGTATTAGAATCTCGGATAAGGTTAGTTGGAAGCCCCACTTGGACAAGATGCTCCCTAACTACAGGCGGGTTGCTGGGGCTATTATGAAAGAACATCGCTCCTCGCAGAGCAGGCCCATTGCACCCGCACTAGTGATCTTCCAAGCAAAAGCTGTCAGCTCTGCCCTGTATGGTGCCGAGCTATGGGGCTTCGACAACATCGAAGAAATTTCCAGGTCAGAGAATACATTTCTGAGGGCATTGGTTTCAGTCCCATGGGGTACTCCCCTCAAACCTTTACTCAGCGATTTGGGTAGGCGTACAATTGAGGACCTGGCAAGACTGCGCCCCTTGCTCTTCTGGGCACGTTTATGGCGCACCACCGAACTATCGAAGTACGCAGAGGGTCTCAGAGAAGTGATAAATACTCCGGGTTCACACAAAGTGGGATGGCTCCGTAACAATAAGAAATTATTTTCCCTCCTGGGACTTGGAGGAGTCTGGGAATCCGGCAAATTAATAAATAAGACCGACCTCAAAAGAGCATATTGGGCATGGATCGACACCAAAGAGATTAGCAACCCCAATTTAGGTAGGTTAACAGAAGCCTTTTATTTACACAAGCAAGTTGTTAGCCTTGAGCCTTAGCTTGATTTTATCCAGAAACCAAGAGACAGAACGCTTTACATACAATTTAGATTGGGCACACTACCAACCCGAGAGTACAGTAACAAATGGAAGCCTCCCTTCCAAACAACGGCATTTTCTCTGAATTGTAGTGGGAAGGTTGAAAGTATTGCACACCTCATGTTCGAATGCCCAGCCTATAAAAACCCAAGAGACAGGTGGCTAAGTCCTGTCTGTAGACAGCTGGGAACATTGAACCATCGTGTAGCCCTCAGAATCCTACAATCAGACACCAGGGCCATGCTGGTTTGTGGTGTAGCCAAATTTCTTGGATGGTCCTGGATAAACAGGCTCAAGTCTTTCCATTCTGATATGTATTCCTAGTTTATAACACCTCACCTTTTTTAGACTGCTACTCTCAATCATAAGCTCTGGGATGAATAGTTGAATTTAATTCTTTTTTTATCTCATTGTAAATATTATATTATATATCAAATGTATTTATTAACTTTTCTCTATTCATCTTTTATATGCCAAACTGCATCTTTTATGTCTGTATGTCGATGCTTTTATGATATAATTTTATCGAAATAAAGCTTTGATTGATTGAAAAAAAACAAGAAACTTGGAAAGGGTTAGAACACCCTGACCCCCCAGGCCTGCTCAGGGGGTCCCATAGGGACCCCCTGATCCTAAAAAAAGCATCTATTTAAACAAAATTCGGGCGGGGTTGTGCCTGTGCGTGAATTCGTCTGAAATTTTTTAAAAACGAAGCGTAGTCTCACTCGCTTTGTTTTCAAAGCCCCTGGGTGGGCCAAGTCCTGGGGGCAATTAATTAATGTAGTGGGGGCCCACGGGGCCCCCGCAGCCCCGGGGACCGCCACCTCCCCAGGGCTTCTTTTTTATGTAAGTGGGCGGGCACTGCAGCATGAGGGCTTTGCCTGGCACCGCTACCTTCATGAGTGGGTGGGCTTTCTTTGCTGGCTCTAATAATAGGTACGCCACAGGCCTGGTATCTCTACATCGCCTTTCCATGTCAGTGGTTTCAAGACTCCTGAAACCATTGGCATGGAAAGGTGGCAGAGTCAGCTGCAACGCTCTGTCAACCCCAAAAGCCTTATTGTATATTCGATAGGGAGGGCTGGGTGCAGGTCGCGGTTGTAGTGCGCCGGCCGTGTTGGTTTTGGCTGGGCCACGGTGACAGAGAATCAGTGAGACAGGAAGAGAGGGGGCAGGAGTTGAGGTTCTTTGGGTCCCATTAGGAGCGCATTGGGTATAACGTCAATTTATGTGAGATTTGTTTGTGGTTTTAACTTCTGCTGCAGGTCATGTGCATTATCTAACCAACAAAGATAGAATATCATTTTCTCTACACTTGATTTAGCCATGTGTACATTTATTAAGTGCCTTGAAGTGTCAGTATACCTACCGGCCCAGCTTGCGCTTTACAAAATAATGCCATACTCAATGGCAGGGTGTGCTGCGTGCCAAGCAAGAGGGGCATCGTCAGAAGATGTGTGCATATGGCAGTATCAAAGTATTAGGAGAAGTCTGCGGTTGCTGCTCCCTCCCGTTGTCACTTGTTAACCCCCACCCTCCCGTTATCTGTAGTAACTTGTTTACCCCCGATCTTCCCCTCCCTCCCACTGTTCATTGCCACTTGTTTACCCACACCCTCCCTCCCGTTGTCCCTTGTTTACCCCTGCCCTCCCTCCCTCCCTCCTGTTATCCCTGGTCACTTCTTTACCCCCGATCTCCTACTCCCTCCCACTGTCCATTGCCACTTGTTTCCCCCACCCTCCCTCCCATTGTCACTTGATTAACCCCGCCCTCCCTCCCTCCCTCCCGTTATCCGTGGTCACTTGTTTAACCCAATCTCCCCCTCCCTCCCACTGTCCATTTCAACTTGTTTACCAAGTTGTCACTTGTTTACCCCCACCCTCCCTCCCTTCAGTTATCCCTGGTCACTTCTTTATCACAGATCTCCCCCTCCCTCCCACTGTCCATTGCCACTTGTTTACCCCCACCCTCCCTCCCGTTGTCACTTGTTTACCCCCGGCCTCCCTCCCTCCCGTAATCCCTGGTCACTTCTTTACCCCCGATCTCCCCTTCCCTTCCACTGTCCATTGCCAATTGTTTACCCCCACACTCCCTCCAGTTGTCACTTGTTTACCCCCGCCCTCCCTCATGTCAGTGGTTTCAGGGCTCAGTCAACCCCAAAAAACGTATTGTATATTCGATAGGGTGGGCTGGGTACAGGTCGCAGTTGTAGTGTGCCGGCCGTGTTGGTTTTGGCTGGGTCACGGTGACAGAGTATCAGTGAGACCGGAAGAGAGGGGGCAGGAGTTGAGGGTCTTTGGGTCCCATTAGGAGCGCATTTGGTATAACATCGCCTTATGTGAGATTTGTTTGTGGCTTTAACTTCTGCTGCAGGTTGTGTGCATTATCTAACCAACAAAGATAGAATATCACTTTCTCTACACTTGATTTAGCCATGTGTACATTTATTAAGTGCCTTGAAGTGTCAGTATACCTACCGACCCAGCTGGCGCTTAACAAAATAATGCCATACTCAATGGCAGGGTGTGCTGCGTGTCAAGCAAGAGGGGCATCGTCAGAAGATGTGTGCGTGCTAGCAGTATCCAAATATTAGGAGAAGACCGCGTTTGCTGCTTTCTCCTGTTGTTACTTGTTTACCCCACCCTCCCTCCCTTCCGTTATCCGTGGTCACTTGATTACCCCAATGTCCCCATCCCTCCCAATGTCCATTGCCACTTGTTTACCCCCACCCTCCCTCCCATTGTCACCTGTTTACCCCACCTTCCCTCTCTCCCATTATCCGTGGTCACTTGTCTACCCCGCCTCACACACTCCCTCCCGTGGTCCGTGGTCCCTTGTTTACCCCGATCTCCCCCTCCCTCCCACTGTCCATTGCCACTTGTTTACCCCCACCCTCCCTCCCATTGTCACTTGTTTACCCCCACCCTCCCTCCCTCCCGTTATCCGTGGTCACTTGTTTACCCCCAATCTCTACCCCCTCTTACTGTCCATTTCCACATGTTTACCCCCACCCTCCCTCCCGTTGTCACTTGTTTACCCCTACCCTCCCTCCCTCCCATTATCCCTGGTCACTTGTTTACCCCCAATCTCCCCCTCCCTCCCACTGTCCATTGCCACTTGTTTACCCCACCCACCCTCCTGTTATCACTTGTTTATCACCGCCCTCCCTCCCATTATCCATGGTAACTTGTTTATCTCCAATCTCCCCCTCTCTCCCTCAGTCCATTGCCACTTGTGTACCTGCACCCTCCCTCCTGTTGTCACTTGTTTAACCCCCGCCCTCCCTCCCTCCCATTATCCGTGGTCACTTGTTTACCCTCAATCTCTCCCTCCCTCCCACTGTCCATTACCACTTGTTTACCCGCACCCTCCCTCTCGTTGTCACTTGTTTACCCCCACCCTCCCTCCCATTTATTCGTGGTCACTTGCTTACCCCCAATCTCCACCTCCCTTCCACTGTCCATTGCCACTTGTTTACCCCATACTCACTCCTGTTGTCACTTGTTTACCCCCGCCCTCCCTCTCTCCCGTTATCCATGGTCACTTGTTTACCCCCAATCTTCCCATCCCTCCCACTGTCCATTGCCACTTGTTTACCCCCACCCTCCCTCCTGTTATCACTTGTTTATCCCCGCCCTCCCTCCCTCCCGTGGTCCGTGGTCCCTTGTTTACCCCGATCTCCCCCTCCCTCCCACTGTCCATTGCCACTTGTTTACCCCTACCCTCCCTCCTGTTGTCACTTGTTTACCCCCACCCTCCCTCCCTCCCGTTATCCGTGGTCCCTTGTTTACCCCCAATCTCTACCCCCTCTAACTGTCCATTTCCACATGTTTACCCCCACCCTCCCTCCCGTTGTCACTTGTTTACCCCTGCCCTCCCTCCCTCCCATTATCCCTGGTCACTTGTTTACCCCCAATCTCCCTCTCCCTCCCACTGTCCATTGCCACTTTTTTACCCCCACCCACCCTCCTGTTATCACTTGTTTATCACCGCCCTCCCTCCCATTATCCATGGCAACTAGTTTATCCCCAATCTCCCCCTCTCTCCCTCAGTCCATTGCCACTTGTGTACCTGCACCCTCCCTCCTGTTGTCACTTGTTTAACCCCCTCCCTCCCTCCCTCCCATTATCCGTGGTCACTTGTTTACCCTCAATCTCTCCCTCCCTCCCACTGTCCATTACCACTTGTTTACCCGCACCCTCCCTCTCGTTGTCACTTGTTTACCCCCACCCTCCCTCCCATTTATTCGTGGTCACTTGTTTACCCCCAATCTCCACCTCCCTTCCACTGTCCATTGCCACTTGTTTACCCCATACTCACTCCTGTTGTCACTTGTTTACCCCCGCCATCCCTCTCTCCCGTTATCCGTCGTCACTTGTTTACCCCCAATCTCCTCCTCCCTCTTGTCTATTGCCACTTGTGTACCCGCAACCTCCCTTCTGTTGTCACTTGTTTATCCCCGCCCTCCCTCCCTCCCGTTATCCATGGTCAATTGTTTACCCTCAATCTCCCCCTCCCTCCCACTGTCCATTGCCACTTGCTTACCACACCCTCCCTCTCATTGTCACTTGTTTATTCCCGCCCTCCCTTCTGTTATCCGTGGGCACTTGTTTACCCCCTAATCTCCCCCTCCCTTCCACTGTCGATTGCCACTTGTTTACCCCCACCCTCCCTCCCATTGTCACCTGTTTACCCCCACCGTCCCTCTCTCCAATTATCCGTGGTCACTTGTCTACCCTGCCTCACATACTCCCTCCTGTGGTCTGTGGTCCCTTGTTTACCCCGATCACCCCCTCCCTCCCACTGTCCATTGTCACTTGTTTACCCCTACCCTCCCTCCCGTTGTCACTTTGTTACCCCCACCCTCCCTCCCTCCTTTTAGCCGTGGTCACTTGTTTACCGCCAATCTCTACCCCCTCTTTCTGTCCATTGCCACATGTTTACCCCCACCCTCCCTCCCGTTGTCACTTATTTACCCCTGCCCTCCCTCTCTCCCATTATCCCTGGTCACTTCTTTACCCCCGATCTCCACCTCCCTCCCACTGTCCATTGCCACTTGTTTACCCCCACCCTCCCTCCCGCTGTCACATGTTTACCCCACCCTCATTCCTTCCCATTATCCGTGGTCACTTGTTTACCCCGATCTCCCCCTCCCTCCCACTGTCCATTGGCACTTGTTTACCCCACCCTCCCTCCCATTGTCACTTGTTTACCCCTGCCCTGCCTCCCTCCCGTTATCCGTGGTCACTTGTTTACCTGCAATCTTGCCCTTCCTCCCACTGTCCATTGCCACCAAGGGGTGCGTTTACACAGTGGTGCAGGGAGGGGGCGTGACCTCATGTGACAAGTGTGCAAATGCGCCCTATGGCGCGTTTTAAGTTGGGGGATTAAGTCCCCTTGAATCCGTAAGGTCCCTGGGGGCCAACTAGCACCACACAGTTGCTTTGTAGAGAGGTATAAAAAGGGACATGGCCTCAGACAACCTCTCTTCAACGCAGCTCTGTGGCGCTTACTGGAGGTACCTGGTGGGCGAGTTGGCCCCCAGGGACCATCAGGATTCAAGGGGAATTCATCTCCCAACTTAAAAACCCAACAGGGGGTGCGTTTACACAGTGGTGAAGGGAGGGGGCAGGGCCTGATGTGACATGTGTGTACCATACACTCTCCTTGCAGCACTCTAATCATCCACTCACTTCCCATGCACTCATGCAATGACCCATGCACTGCTACAACACCCTGAGCACTACCCATGCAGCCCAGTTATCGCCCTGTCACTACCCATGCACTCCTAAATTCACCCAGCGAGCACCATGTACTTATCCAATCACTCCGCCAAAACCCAAGCACTTATAAATTCACCATGCACTCTCCTTGCGGTACTGTAATCATTCAGTCACTACACATGTACTCATGCAATGACCCAGGCACTAACACATGCACTGCTACAATCCCTGAGCAATACTGATGCAGTCAGCCGTCTCCTTGTCACTACCCATGCACTCCTCCAATCACCCAGCCAGTTCCATTTCCTTATGTAATCACTGTGCCACAACACAAGCACTTATAAATTCACCCGGCACTCTCCTTACAGTACTGTATTCATCCAGTCACTACCCATGTACTCATGCAATGACCCAGGCAGTAACACATGCATTGCTACAATCCCCTGAGCACTACTGATGCAGTCCAGCCATCTCCTTGTCACTACCCATGCACTCCTCCAATCACCAAGCCAGTTCCATGTCCTTATATAATAACTGCGGCAAAACACAAGCACTTATAAATTCACCATGAAATCTCCTTGCAGTACTCAAATCATCCAGTCAGTACCCATGTACTTATGCAATGCCCACGCACTAAAGCATGCACTGCTACAATCCCCTGAGCACAACTGATGCAGTCCAGCCATCTCCTGGTCACTACTCATGCGCTCTTCCAATCACCCAGCCAGTTCCATGTCCTTATCTAATAACTGCGTCAAAACACAAGCACTTATAAATTAGCCATGAACTCTCCTTGCTGTACTCAAATCATCGAGTCAGTACCCATGTACTTATGCAATGCCCACGCACTAAAGCATGTACTGCTACAATCCCATGAGAACTACTGATACAGTCCAGCCATCTCCTTTTCACTACCCATGCACTACTCCAATCACCCAGCCAGTTCCATGTCATTATCTAATCACTGCGCCAAAACACATGCTCTTACAAATTCACCATGCACTCTCCTTGCACTACTCTAATCATCCAGTCACTACAAATGTACTCATGCAATGACCCAGGCACAAACACATGCACTGCTATAATCCCCTGAGCACTACTGATGCAGTCCAGCCATCTCCTTGTCAATACCCATGTACTCCTCCAATCACCCAGCCAGTTCCATGTCCTTATCTAATCACTGCGCCAAAACACAAGCACTTATAAATTCACCATGCACTCCCATTGCAGTTCTCTAATCATCCAGTCACTACCCATGTACTCATGCAATGACCCAGGCACTAACACATGCACTTCTACAATCCCCTGAGCACTACTGATGCAGTCCAGCCATCTCCTTGTCACTACCCATGCACTCCTCCCATTACCCAGCCAGTTCCATCGCCTTATCTAATCACTGCCCCAAAACACAAACACTTATAAATTCACCATGCACTCTCCTTGCAGTACTCTAATCATTCAGTCAGTACGCATGTACTCATGCAATGACCCTGGCACTAACACATGCACTGCTATAATCCCCTGAGCACTACTGATGCAGTCCAGTCATCTCCTTGTCACTACCCATGCACTCCTCCCATTACCCAGCCAGTTCCATCGCCTTATCTAATCACTGCCCCAAAACGCATGCACTTATAAATTCACCCTGCACTCTCCTTGCAGTACTCTAATCATCCAGTCAGTACCCATGTGCTTATGCAATGACCCAGGCACTAACACATGCACTGCTACAATACCCTGAGCACTACTCATGCAGTCCAGCCACCTCATTGTCACTACCCATGCACTCCTCCAATGACTCAGCCAGTTCCATGACAATATCTAATCATTGCGCCAAAACACAAGTACTTATAAATTCACCATGCACAATCCTTGCAGTACTATAATCATCCAGTCACTACCCATGCACTCATGCAATGACCCATGCACTAACTCATAAACTGCTACACTACCCTGAGCACTACTCATGCAGCCCAGCCATCTCATTGTCACTACCCATGCACATCTCAAATCACCCATCCAGTTCCGTGGCCTTATCTAATCACTGCACCAAAACACAAGAACTTCTAAATTCACCATGAAATTTCCTTGCAGTACTCAAATTATCCAGTCAGTACCCATGTACTTATGCAATGCCCACGCACTAAAGCATGCACTGCTACAATTCCATGAGAACTACTGATGCAGTCCAGCCATCTCCTTTTCACTATCCATGCACTCCTCCAATCACCCATGCAGTAGCTCATGCACTGGTCCAACACCCTGAGCACTACTCATGCAGTGCAGCCATCTCCTTGTTACTACCCATGCACTCCTCCAATCACCCAGCCAGTTCCATACCCTTATCTAATCACTGCGTCAAAACACAAGCACTTATAAATTTACCATGCACTCTCCTTGCAGTACTCTAATCATCCAGTCACTACACATGAACTCAAGCAATGACCCAGGCATTAACACATGCACTGCTACAATCACGTGAGCACTACTGATGCAGTCCAGCCATCTCCTTGTCATAACCCATGCACTCCTTCAATCACAAAGCCATCGCCATGTACTTGTCCAATAACTTTGCCAAAACCCAAGCAGTTATAAATTCACCATGCTCTCTCCTTGCAGTACTCTAATCATCCAGCCAGTACCCATGTCCTTATGCAATGGCCCAAGCACGAGCACATGCACTGCTACAATCCCCTGAGCACTACTAATGCAGTCTAGCCATCTCCTTGTCACTACCCATGCACTCCTCCAATCACCCAGCCAGTCCCATATCCATATCTAATCACTGTGCCAAAATACAAGCACTTATAAATTCACCATCCACTCTCCTTGCAGTACTGTAGTCATCCAGTCACTATCCATGTACTTATGCAATGACCCAGGCACTAACACATGCACTGCTACAATCACGTGAGCACTACTGATGCAGTCCAGCCATCTCCTTGTCATAACCCATGCACTCCTTCAATCACAAAGCCATCGCCATGTACTTTCCCAATCCCTCCGCCAAAACGCATGCACTTATAAATTCACCCTGCACTCTCCTTGCAGTACTCTAATCATCCAGTCAGTACCCATGTACTTATGCAATGACCCAGGCACTAACACATGCACTGCTACAATCCCCTGAGCACTTCTGATGCAGTCCAGCCATCTCCTTGTCACTACCCGTGCACTCCTCCAATCACTCAGCCAGTTCCATGACAATATCTAAGCATTGCGCCAAAACACAAGCACTTATAAATTCACCATGCACAATCCTTGCAGTACTCTAATCATCCAGTCACTACCCATGCACTCGTGCAATGACCCATGCACTAACTCATGCACTGCTTTAATCCCCTGAGCACTACTGATGCATTCCAGCCATCTCCTTGTCACTACCCATGCACTCCTCCAATCACCCAGCCAGTTCCATATCCTTATTGAATCACTGCGCCAAAACACAAGCACTTATAAATTCACCATGCACTCTACTTGCAGTACTCTAATCATCCAGTCACTATCCATATACTCATACAATGACCCAGGCACTAACACATGCACTGCTACAATCCCCTAAGCACTACTGATGCAGTCCAGCCATCTCCTTGTCACTACCCATGCACTCATCCAATCACCCAGCCAGTTCCATATACTTATTTAATCACTGCGACAAAACACATGCACTTATAAATTCACCATGCACTCTCCTTGCAGTACGCTAATCATCCAGTCAGTACCCATGTACTTATGCAATGACCCGGGCACTAACACATGCACTGCTACAATCCCCTGAGCACTACTGATGCAGTCCAGCCATCTCCTTGTCACTTCCCATGCACTTCTCCAGTCACCCAGCCAGTTCCATATCCTTATCTCATCACTGCGCCAAAACACAAGCACTTATATATTCACCATGCACTCTCCTTGCAGTACTCTAATCATTCAGTCAGTACGTGTGTACTCATGCAATGACCCAGGCACTAACACATGCACTGCTACAATCCCCTGAGCACTACTGATGCAGTCCAGTCACCCCCTTGTCACTACCCATGCACTTCTCCAATCACCCAGTCAGTTCCATGTCCTTATCTAATCACTGCGACAAAATACATGCACTTATAAATTCACCATGCACTCTCCTTGCAGTACACTAATCATCCAGTCAGTACCCATGTACTCATGCAATGACCCAGGCATTAACCCATTTGCTGCTACAATCCCCTGAGCACTACTGATGCAGTTCAGCCATCTCCTTGTCACTACCCATGCACTCCTCCAATCACCCAGCCAGTTCCATGGTCTTATCTAATAACTGAGCCAAAACACAAGCGCTTATAAATTCACCATGCTCTCTCCTTGCAGTACTCTAATCATCCAGCCAGTACCCATGTACTTATGCAATGACCCAGGCACTAACACATGCACTGCTACAATCCCCTGAGCACTACTAATGCAATCTAGCCATCTCCTTGTCACTACCCATGCACTCCTCCAATCACCCAGCCAGTTCAATGTACTTATCCAATCACTCCGCCAAAACGCATGCACTTATGAATTCACCCTGCACTCTCCTTGCAGTACTCTAATCATCCAGTCAGTACCCATGTACTTATACAATGACCCAGGCACTAGCACATGTACTGCTACAATCCCCTGACCACTACTGATGCAGTCCAGCCATCTCGATGTCACTACCCATGCACTCCTCCAATCACCCAGCCAGTTCCATGTCAATATCTAATCACTGCGCCAAAACACAAACACTTACAAATTCACCATGCACAATCCTTGCAGCACTCTAATCAGACAGTCACTACCCATGCACTCATGCAATGACCCATGCACTAACTCATGCACTGCTACAATACCCTGAGCACTACTCATGCAGTCCAGCCATCTCCTTGTTACTACCCATGAACTCCTCCAATCACCCATCCAGTTCCGTGGCCTTATCTAATCACTGCACCAAAACACAAGCATTCATAAATTCACCATGCACTCTCCTTGCAGTACTCTAATCATCCAGTCACTATCCATGTACTTATGCAATGACCCAGGCACTAACACATGCACTGCTACAATCCCCTGAGCACTACTGATGCAGTCCAGCCATCTCCTTGTCACTACCCATGCACTCAATCACCCAGCCAGTTCCATGTCAATATATAATCGCTGCACCAAAACATAATCACTTATAAATTCACCATGCACTCTCCTTGCAGTACTCTAATCATCCAGTCACTACCCATGCACTCATGCAATGTCCCATGCACTATCTCATGCACTGCTCCAATACCCTGAGCACTACTCATGCAGTGCAGCCATCTCCTTGTTACTACCCATGCACTCCTCCAATCACCCAGCCAGTTCCATACCCTTATCTAATCACTGCGTCAAAACACAAGCACTTATAAATTCACCATGCACTCTCCTTGCAGTACTCTAATCATCCAGTCACTACACATGAACTCAAGCAATGACCCAGGCATTAATGCATGCACTGCTACAATCACCTGAGCACTACTGATGCAGTCCAGTCATCTCCTTGTCATAACCCATGCACTCCTTCAATAACCCAGCCTGTTCCATGTACTTATCCAATCACTTTGCCAAAACCCAAGCAGTTAAAAATTCACCCTGCACTCTCCTTGCAGTACTCTAATCATCCAGTCAGTACCCATGTACTTATACAATGACCCAGGCACTAGCACATGTACTGCTACAATCCCCTGACCACTACTGATGCAGTCCAGCCATCTCGATGTCACTACCCATGCACTCCTCCAATCACCCAGCCAGTTCCATGTCAATATCTAATCACTGCGCCAAAACACAAACACTTACAAATTTACCATGCACAATCCTTGCAGCACTCTAATCAGACAGTCACTACCCATGCACTCATGCAATGACCCATGCACTAACTCATGCACTGCTACAATACCCTGAGCACTACTCATGCAGTCCAGCCATCTCCTTCTCACTACCCATGCATTCCTCCAATCACCCAGCCAGCTCCATGTCAATATCTAATAACTGCGCCAAAACACAAGCACTTATAAATTCACCATGCACTCTCCTTGCAGTACTCTAATCATCCAGTCACTACACATGAACTCAAGCAATGACCCAGGCATTAATGCATGCACTGCTACAATCACCTGAGCACTACTGATGCAGTCCAGTCATCTCCTTGTCATAACCCATGCACTCCTTCAATAACCCAGCCTGTTCCATGTACTTATCCAATCACTTTGCCAAAACCCAAGCAGTTAAAAATTCACCATGCACTCTCCTTGCAGTACCCTAATCATCCAGTCAGTACCCATGTACTCATACAATGGCCCAGGTACTAAAACATGCACTGCTTCAATCCCCTGAGCACTACTGATGCAGTCCAGCCATCTCCTTGTCACTACCCATGCATTCTTCCAATCACCCAGACAGCGCCATCTACTTATCCAATAATTCTGCCTAAACCCAAGCACTTATAAATTCACCATGCATTCTACTTTCAGTACTCTAATTATCTGGTCATTACCCATGCACTCATGCAATGACCCAGGCACTAACACATGCACTGCTACAATCCCCTGAGCACTACTGATGCAGTCCAGCCATCTCCTTGTCACTACCCATGCACTCCTCCAATCACCCAGCCAGTTCCATGTCAATATATAATCAATGCGCCAAAACACAATCACTTATAAATTCACCATGCACAATCCTTGCAGTACTCTAATCATACAGTCACTACCCATGCACTCATGCAATGACCCATGCACTAACTCATGCACTGCTACAATACCCTGAGCACTACTCATGCAGTCCAGCCATCTCCTTGTTACTACCCATGCACTACTCCAATCACCCAGCCAGCTCCATGGCCTTATCTAATCACTGCACCAAAACACAAGCACTTATAAATTCACCATGCACTCTCCTTGCAGTAATCTAATCATCCAGTCACTATCCATGTACTTATGCAATGACCCAGGCACTAACACATGCACTGCTACAATCCCCTGAGCACTACTGATGCAGTCCAGCCATCTCCTTCTCACTACCCATGCATTCCTCCAATCACCCAGCCAGCTCCATGTCAATATCTAATCACTGCACCAAAACACAAGCACTTATAAATTCACCATGCACTCTCCTTGCAGTACTCTAATCATCCAGTCACTATCCATATACTTATGCAATGACTCATGCACTAACTCATGCACTGCTACAATACCCTGAGCACTACCCATGCATTCCAGCCATCTCCTTGTCACTACCCATGCACTCCTCCAATCAACCAGCCAGTTCCATGTCCTTATCTAATCACTGCGCCAAAATACAAGAACTTGTAAATTCACCATGCACTCTCCTTGCAGTACTCTAATCATCCAGTCACTATCCATATACTTATGCAATGACCCAGGCACTAACACATGCACTGCTACAATACCCTGAGCACTACTAATGCAGTCCAGCCATCTCATTTTTACTACCCATGCACTCCTCCAATCACCCAGCCAGTTCCATGACCCTATCTAATCACTGCAACAAAACACAAGCACTTATAAATTCACCATGCACTCTCCGTGCAGTACTCTAATCATCCAGTCACTACACATGTACTCAAGCAATGACCCAGGCATTAACACGTGCAATGCTCCAATCACCTGAGCACTACTGATGCGTTTCAACCATCTCCTTGTCATAACCCATGCACTCCTTCAATCGCCCAGCCATCACCGTGTACTTATCCAATCACTTTGCCAAAACCCAAGAACTTATAAACTCACCATGAACTCTCCTTGCAGTACTCTAATCATCCAGTCAGTACCCATGTACCTATATAACGACCCAGGCACTAACACATGCACTGCTACAATCCACTGAGCACTACTGATGCAGTCCAGCCATCTCCTTGTCAGTACCCATGCGCTCCTCCAATCACCCAGCCAGTTCCATGTCCTTATATAATCACTGCGCCAAAACACAAGCACTTATAAATTCACCATGCACTCTCCTTGCAGTATTATAATCATCGAGTCACTACCCATTAACTCATGCAATGACCCATGCACTAACACATGCACTGGTACAATCCCCTGAGCACTACTCATGCAGTCCAGCCATCTCCTTTTCACTACCCATACACTCATCCAATCACCCAGACAGCACCATGTACTTATCCAATCACTCCGCCAAATCCGAAGCACTTATAAATAAACCATGCACTCTACTTACAGTACTCTAATTATCCAGTCATTACCCATGCACTCATACAATGACCCAGGCACTAACACATGCACTGCTACAATGCTCTGGCACTACTGATGCAGTCCAGCCATCTCCTTGCAGTACTCTAATCATCCAGCCAGTACCCATGTACTTATACAATGGCCCAGGCACTAACACATGCACTGCTACAATCCCCTGAGCACTACTGATGAAGTCCGGCCATTTCCTTGTCACTACCCATGCATTCTTCCAATCACCCAGACAGCGCCATGTACTTATCCAATAATTCTGCCAAAACCCAAGCACTTATAAATTCACCATGCATTCTACTTACAGTACTCTAATCATCCAGTCACTATCCATGTACTTATGCAATTACCCAGGCACTAACACATGCACTGCTACAATCCCCTGAGCACTAATGATGCAGTTCAGCCATCTCCTTGTCACTACCCATGCACTCCTCCAATCACCCTGCCAGTCCCATATCCTTATCTAATCACTGTGCCAAAATACAAGCACTTATAAATTCACCATCCACTCTCCTTGCAGTACTGTAGTCATCCAGTCACTATCCATGTACTTATGCAATGACCCAGGCACTAACACATGCACTGCTACAATACCCTGAGCACTACTCATGCAGTCCAGCCATCTCCTTGTTACTCCACATGCACTCCTCCAATCACCCACCCAGTTCCATGGCCTTATCTAATCACTGCACCAAAACACAAGCACCTATAAATTCACCATGCACTCTCCTTGTAGTACTCTAATCATCCAGTCACTATCCATGTACTTATGCAATGACCCAGGCACTAACACATGCACTGCTACAATCCCCTGAGCACTACTGATGCAGTCCAGCCAGCTCCTTGTTACTACCCATGCACTCCTCCAATCACCCAGCCAGTTCCATGTCAATATCTAATCACTGCACCAAAACACAAGCACTTATAAATTCACCATGCACTCTCCTTGCAGTGCTCTAATCATCCAGTCACTACACATGCACTCATGCAATGATCTATGCACTAACTCATGCACTGCTACAATCCCCTGAGCACTACTGATGCAGTCCAGCCAGCTCCTTGTCACTATCCATGCACTCCTCCAATCACCCAGACAGTTCCATACCCTTATCTAATCACTGCGTCAAAACACAAGCACTTATAAATTTACCGTGCACTCTCCTTGCAGTACTCTAATCATCCAGTCACTACACATGAACTCAAGCAATGACCGAGGCATTAACGCATGCACTGCTACAATCACCTGAGCACTACTGATGCAGCCAAGCCATCTCCTTGTCATAACCCATGCACTCCTTCAATCACCCAGCCATCACCATGTACATATCCAATCACTCGGCCAAATCAGAAGCACTTATAAATTCACCATGTACTCTCCTTTCAGTACTCTAATCATCCAGTCAGTACCCATGTAATTATACAATGGCCCAGGCACTAACACATACACTGCTACAATCCCCTGAGCACTACTGATGCAGTCCAGCCATCTCCTTGTCACTACCCATGCATTCTTCCAATCACCCAGACAGCGCCATGTACTTATCCAATAATTCTGCCAAAACCGAAGCACTTAAAATTCACCATGCACTCTACTTACAGTACTCTAATTATCCAGTCATTACCCATGCACTCATGCAATGACCTAGGCACTAACACATACACTGCTACAATCCCCTGAGCACTACTGATGCAGTCCAGCCATCTCCTTGTCACTACCCATGCACTCAACCAATCACCCAGCCAGTTCCATGTCCTTATCTAATCATTGTGCAAAAATACAATAACTTGTAAATTCACCATGCACTCTCCTTGCAGTACTCTAATCATCCAGTCACTACCCATGTACTCATGCAATGACCCAGGCACTAACGTGTGCACTGATACAATCCCCTCAACACTACTGATGCAGTCTAGCCATCTCCTTTTCACTACCCATGCACTCCTCCAATCACCCTGCCAGTTCCATGTACTTATCTAATCTCTGCGCCAAAACACAAGCACAAATATTTTCACCAAGCACTCTCCTTGCAGTACTCTAATCATCCAGTCACTTCCCATGTACTCATGCAATGACCCAGGCACTAACACATGCACTGCTACAATCACCTGAGCACTACTAATGCAGTCCAGCCATCTCCTTCTCACTGCTCATGCACTCCTCCAATCACCCAGCCAGCACCATTTTCTTATCCAATCACTCCTCCAAAACCCAAGCACTGATAAATTCACCATGCACTCTCTTTGCAGTACTCTAATCATCCAGTCAGTACCCATGTACTCATACAATGACCCAGGCACTAACACATGCACTGCTACAATGCTCTGGCACTACTGATGCAGTCCAGCCATCTCCTTGCAGTACTCTAATCATCCAGCCAGTACCCATGTACTTATACAATGGCCCAGGCACTAACACATGCACTGCTACAATCCCCTGAGCACTACTGATGAAGTCCGGCCATTTCCTTGTCACTACCCATGCATTCTTCCAATCACCCAGACAGCGCCATGTACTTATCCAATAATTCTGCCAAAACCCAAGCACTTATAAATTCACCATGCATTCTACTTACAGTACTCTAATCATCCAGTCACTATCCATGTACTTATGCAATTACCCAGGCACTAACACATGCACTGCTACAATCCCCTGAGCACTAATGATGCAGTTCAGCCATCTCCTTGTCACTACCCATGCACTCCTCCAATCACCCTGCCAGTCCCATATCCTTATCTAATCACTGTGCCAAAATACAAGCACTTATAAATTCACCATCCACTCTCCTTGCAGTACTGTAGTCATCCAGTCACTATCCATGTACTTATGCAATGACCCAGGCACTAACACATGCACTGCTACAATACCCTGAGCACTACTCATGCAGTCCAGCCATCTCCTTGTTACTCCACATGCACTCCTCCAATCACCCACCCAGTTCCATGGCCTTATCTAATCACTGCACCAAAACACAAGCACCTATAAATTCACCATGCACTCTCCTTGTAGTACTCTAATCATCCAGTCACTATCCATGTACTTATGCAATGACCCAGGCACTAACACATGCACTGCTACAATCCCCTGAGCACTACTGATGCAGTCCAGCCAGCTCCTTGTTACTACCCATGCACTCCTCCAATCACCCAGCCAGTTCCATGTCAATATCTAATCACTGCACCAAAACACAAGCACTTATAAATTCACCATGCACTCTCCTTGCAGTGCTCTAATCATCCAGTCACTACACATGCACTCATGCAATGATCTATGCACTAACTCATGCACTGCTACAATCCCCTGAGCACTACTGATGCAGTCCAGCCAGCTCCTTGTCACTATCCATGCACTCCTCCAATCACCCAGACAGTTCCATACCCTTATCTAATCACTGCGTCAAAACACAAGCACTTATAAATTTACCGTGCACTCTCCTTGCAGTACTCTAATCATCCAGTCACTACACATGAACTCAAGCAATGACCGAGGCATTAACGCATGCACTGCTACAATCACCTGAGCACTACTGATGCAGCCAAGCCATCTCCTTGTCATAACCCATGCACTCCTTCAATCACCCAGCCATCACCATGTACATATCCAATCACTCGGCCAAATCAGAAGCACTTATAAATTCACCATGTACTCTCCTTTCAGTACTCTAATCATCCAGTCAGTACCCATGTAATTATACAATGGCCCAGGCACTAACACATACACTGCTACAATCCCCTGAGCACTACTGATGCAGTCCAGCCATCTCCTTGTCACTACCCATGCATTCTTCCAATCACCCAGACAGCGCCATGTACTTATCCAATAATTCTGCCAAAACCGAAGCACTTAAAATTCACCATGCACTCTACTTACAGTACTCTAATTATCCAGTCATTACCCATGCACTCATGCAATGACCTAGGCACTAACACATACACTGCTACAATCCCCTGAGCACTACTGATGCAGTCCAGCCATCTCCTTGTCACTACCCATGCACTCAACCAATCACCCAGCCAGTTCCATGTCCTTATCTAATCATTGTGCAAAAATACAATAACTTGTAAATTCACCATGCACTCTCCTTGCAGTACTCTAATCATCCAGTCACTACCCATGTACTCATGCAATGACCCAGGCACTAACGTGTGCACTGATACAATCCCCTCAACACTACTGATGCAGTCTAGCCATCTCCTTTTCACTACCCATGCACTCCTCCAATCACCCTGCCAGTTCCATGTACTTATCTAATCTCTGCGCCAAAACACAAGCACAAATATTTTCACCAAGCACTCTCCTTGCAGTACTCTAATCATCCAGTCACTTCCCATGTACTCATGCAATGACCCAGGCACTAACACATGCACTGCTACAATCACCTGAGCACTACTAATGCAGTCCAGCCATCTCCTTCTCACTGCTCATGCACTCCTCCAATCACCCAGCCAGCACCATTTTCTTATCCAATCACTCCTCCAAAACCCAAGCACTGATAAATTCACCATGCACTCTCTTTGCAGTACTCTAATCATCCAGTCAGTACCCATGTACTTATGCAATGGCCCACGCACTAACACATGCACTGCTACAATCCACTGAGCATTAGTGATGCAGTCCAGCCAGCTCCTTGTCACTACCCATGCACTCCTCCAATCACCCAGTCAACACCATGCCCTTATCTAATCACAGCGCCAGAACACAGGCACTTATAAATTCACCATGCACTCTCCTTGCAGTGCTCTAATCATCCAGTCTCTACCCATGCACTCATGCAATGACCCATGCACTAACTCATGCACTGCTACAATACCATGAGCACTACCCATGCAGTCCAGCCATCTCCTTGTCACTACCCATGCACTCCTCCAATCACCCAGCCAGGTCCATGTACTTATCTAATCACTGCGCCAAAACACAAGCACTTATAATTTCACCATGCACTCTCCTTGCAGTACTCTAATCATCCAGTCACTACACATGTACTCATGCAATGACCCATGCACTAACACAAGCACTGCTACAATCACCTGAGCACTACTGATGCAGTCCAGCTATCTCCTTGTCACTACCCATGCACTCCTTCAAACACCCAGCGCCATGTTCTTATCCATTCACTCCGCCAAAACCTAAGCACTTATAAATTCACCATGCACTCTCCTTGCAGTAGTCTAATCATTCAGTCAGTACCCATGTACTTATGCAATGTCCCAGGCACTAACACATGCACTGCTACAATCCCATGAGCGTTACTGATGCAGTCCAGCCATCTCCTTATCACTACCCATGCACTCCTCCAATCAGGCAGTCAGCACCATGTCTTTACCTAATCACAGTGCCAAAATACAAGCACTTATAAATTCACCATGTACTCTCCTTGCAGTGCTCTACTCATCCAGTCACTACCCATGTACTCATGCAAGGACCCAGGCACTAACACATGCACTGCTACAATCCCATGAGCACTACTGATGCAGTCCAGCCATCTCCTTGTCACTTCCCATGCACTCCTTCAATCACCTAGCCAGTTCCATGTACTTATCCAATCACTTTGCTAAAACCCAAGCACTTGTAAATTCACCATGCACTCTCCGTGTAGTACTCGACTCATCCAGTCACTACCCATGTACTCATGCAATGACCCAGGCACTAACACGTGCACTGCTACAATCCCCTGAGCACTACTGATGCAGTCCAGACATCTCCTTGTCACTAACCATGCACTCCTCCAATGACCCAGCGAGCACCATGTACTTATCCAATCACTACGCCAAAACCCAAGCACTTATAAATTCACCATGCACTCTCCTTGCAGTACTCTAATCATCCAGTCAGTCCCCATGTACTCATGCAATGACCCAGGCATTATCTCATGGCAAATGCAGAGGAGGACATGCTAATCACAGGGGTACCCCAACGCATAGTTTTCCCTAGTGTATGTAGGTGTTTTCACTGTATTCTAAGTGTTTTTTAGCATAGTACTTGCTCTAGGCCTGGTTAGTCAGAGTCAATTATCACCAGTACCCGTCAGCAAAGGTTTGGGGGCACAGGATGACTTTCTGCTCCTCTATTGGATCTTTCTGCACATCTCTTGCTTCTTCCAGCACTTTTCTTCGTCTATCTGGACTTCTGTTGCCTCTTTCTGCATTTGTCTTGCTTCTTTCTGCGCTTGTGTTCCTCTATCTTCACATGTCCTACCTTTGTAGGCATAGTTAGTAATTAGCATTTAAAAAACCTTTGGAAGTCACTGAAAAAACCATAGGTTTCAGGGACGTTATAGTTAGAAATTAGCTTTTAAAAAACCTTAGAAATTCACTGAAAAAAAACACAGGTTTCAGGGACGTTATAGTTGGACATTTCACTCGTACAAAACCAGAGAAATTTGGCTGTTATAGTTAGTTCAGCTAACTATAACTCGTGCCCCGCAATGCACTGCTGATGACGTCACATCATTCATGACATTGTCAGTGACATCACTGATGACATCTCAAATGACATCACTGCTGACATCACTGCTGACATCATCCATGTGATAATATGATGTACCTCCTCACACCCTAATATAACCTTTGATACACCCAATCTAAAATACAGACTACCATTTTCGAAATCATAGACACACCAATACCAGTTAGTACATACCCACTCACTAATTTCTAGATCCACTCATTCACCCATACAGTCACTCATACATGCAGTCAGCCATCAATACGACATTATCATATGCACTCACATATCTAGACAGACACTCACACACCACCACTCATCCATAGAGTTACTCACACACCTAGACAGTCATGCAAAGAATCAATCACAATCCCATTTACTCACCTATACAGTTATACACACACCACCTCACTTATTCAAACATATACTAACACAAACTTGCACTCTTATACAATAACTAATACAAGCACACACTGGTCCATACAGCCACTCTCAAAATCACTCACTCTCATATATAGCCATTTATACAGTCTAACACACACATATACTGCCTTTCACATATGCCGTTACTTACATATGTACCACTGAGGCTTCCATTCACTCACCAACACACCCATACACACACTCACCCACCCATACAGCCCTTCACAGATGTACTCTTGAACCCATACACCCAGTGAATCATCCACTCACACATCTATGCACAGAGTCAAACACTCCACCCACCCACACAGACACTCAGGCACCCACACAGATACTCAGACAACCAATCAATAACCCATATAGATCCTCATTTAGCTACTCACCAACCCATGCAACCGCTTACACACCAACTGACGAACTAAACTGTATGAATGTCTGTATCAGTCACTAACCCATGCATTCAGTAAGACACATTTAATCACTCACTTATACAGTCAGTCACACACCTACTAAATCATCCATCCAGACACTTATACACCAATTCATTCTTCAATACACCTTGGCATATATATGGAACATATTTAAACTTTACAGAAACACACAGAAACACACAGTCACTGTATGATGTCATCAGTGATGTCATCAGTGATGTCATTTCAGATGTCATCAGTGATGTCATCAGTGATGTCACTGACCATGTCATGAATGATGTAATATGTGACGTCATCAGCAGTGCATTGCGGGGGCACGAGTAATAGTTAGCTGAACTAACTATAACGGACGAGTTTTTCTGGTTTTGTACTAGTCAAATGTCCAACTAACTATAACGTCCCTATATATATATAAATATGACTAAAACTAACATATGTCTCAAATATAGCTGTATAGCTGTCCAGAGCTTACATCTCAAAGTGGCTCAAATTCCTCCCAGGTCCTAGATAACGTTGGCTCACCCACTCAGGACATAGATTGAAATCCAGTACTGCCTCAATTAAATCGATCCCCATCTCCTACAATCAGAGACCTCACCACTGCTACCCCTCTATTACACCAACAAGCTTGTTTATGGCATGACTCAGCTGTCAATGGTCAATTGGGTCTTTTCTGGGGGGCTACCTCGTCTTAAAGTACTTATTTTTCAGCTACTTCCTCTAAGGATATTTGGTCCTAAAATACTTTACCACTATCTTCAAATATCTATACTTAAAGTGCTTGATCTCTGATCCGCCAATCCCATAGCCCTAAGGAGCATGTGCTCAAAGTGCTTCCACATAATCCATCTATATTGTAAAAATTAAATGAATTTGATCATCAGTATCAAAAAACGTAATACCAATTTGGTACATTCATCTTTCAATTCCTCCTCCATCTTCATAACTTTTGATGAACCATACTTCAAATTTGTTACACTCACAATGCAGTTCTTTATACAAAAAGAGTATTAGATTCCAACAGACTTTTTGATGGGAGATGTATTGTTCGAAATCTCATCACCGGGGTAAATGTAGTCAAACCCCCCCACAGATGGACATGTATTTCAGCATCCAAATTATGTCCTAGAGGGGTTTCTGCTCCCATTCATATGACCAATTTAGATTCAGCTCTCCTCAATTTGAGTTCATGATTGCCTCCCCTTTGATCTGTTTTTAATGTGCTGAATGCCATAATACTTCTGTTCAATGATATTCCCCTCATGCTTCATCCACAAATGTTTAGCTGTAGGATGTTCAAAATCTTTGGGCCTGATTCACAAAGGTCCTCTGGACTCACGGCGAAGGCCCAGCAGTCGTGGGAGAGTGTCTGCACTCAGGCGGAATCTCCTCAATGAGATTCTACCCTGAGTTCAAAGACTCCCACACAATTGCAGGCTCCCATCACAAGTGTGAAGGCCCTTTGTAAATCAGAAACCTAGTTTTTAATTGCATGTAGGTGCTGAAGAATCCTGAGTTTAGATTTGTTCATTTCACTCCCAAAATAGATTTTATGGCTAGGCACAGAGGCCAATATTGTGCATGTCTCTTTGTAGCAGCAACTACAAAATAATGCAAATAACTTAGAATAGTAAACTTAACATTCTAAAGTCTATTTAATCCTGTGTGTAGCAGCCATCTTTCTTCTTTGTTGCTACTCACAGCTAAGATAAGTTTGCCCTTTTTTTCCATTTGCCTTTTGGCGTATAAAGAGCTGTAATGACCCTGTAGGTGTATGTTTGTTAATGTGGTATGACATTCTTGTCTGATATGGGTGTTTAGAAAGTATATTGTTATTGGGGGAAATTTTTCATGCATCAACGGCCCCAGCCTGTACTAGCTTGACCGGAGCCATTGGCTTGCTTTGTTAGCATTTTCCAATTGTAGGCCGCATGGGCAGTGCAGTGGGGATAACAGTTGAATCTGGCGAGTCCCTCCTTCGCTCGCCTTTAATTCCCTTTCTTATTTACCAGGCACACCTGAGGAATCGAGGAGGCACAGGAGCATGATTGTTACTTTTTAAGGCTTTGCGAGCGCGAGAATTCCCCCTCGAGCTCCTCTTCAATAAAGCGAGGTCGCTTTTTGTTTCACTTCCCTTCAAATCTTGCTGAAGCGAGTGGCTCTGCTTCATCAAGCGGTCTTATCCTCAGTATACAACTTGATCGTGTACGCACAAACTTTAAAAAATGTATGAACTTACATAAGTAAGGATTTGGAACCATGCTTGAGGTTTTTGCCTTACATCTGCCCCAGGCCACCGTAGCAGCGTCACATGACTCAACGGATATTTTAGGTTGGTTCTACTTAGCATATTTGCTTACAAAACAGTCTGCCATCTTTTGGGTTTTTGTAGAAGGTTGAATTATCGTTTTTTTCAGTCAGCTTGATAGGATCAAGAGTGAAGCAACTGTTTGGTGTGTACCTCGAATTTTTATTTCAAAGAAATTGTTTTTCTACACAGGTAGCGTAATAATAGTGTAGCTGGTTACTGAAGGTGATTAAGTTACATTAATTGGTGATTTGTTCTTGCTACTTCCTAGGTAATATGGAGGAAAATAGGGCTAGTGAAGCTAATGTGGAGGTGAAAGTCCAGGATTGTGTTGAAAAGGCAGTTTCTGCCTTGGCATCTCAATTGCGAAAGAAACTGGACAATTGTATAGACAAGTGGGAAGGGAGGTTTGGTGGGATACTAAACAAGGAGCAGTTCTGGTCAGTTGAGGAGGTTGTTAGTGATACCACAGTGAGTGGAAGTGTAAAAAGGCTACCCCGAAAAGGAAGCATCTGGCAAAAGAGGAAGTCACTGAAGGAAATGGGGCCTTTAATCAGAAAGACATAGCGAAATCAACTGGCAAGAAGTTGAATGAGAATGCTATAAGGGCCACTAAAGGTGAGCGCAGAGCTATTGCCTGCGACGAATTGTCCAGCAATGGGGATATCATAATTTCAAGCGCCTTAGATTTTGACTCCTCAGTTTTCAGATTTGGACATTGGACTGTGTGCTGAGATTACCAATGGAAAGGGTGAGGAATATTTGCAGGGAAATCCGGAGAATGTTAGTAAGCGAATGGATAACTTTGAGACAGATAGTGAGAGTTCTGAGCCTCCTTTCAGCCTCCATTCAGGCGGTCTTCCTTGCTCCTTTACATTATCGGGCTCTCCATAGACTAAAGACTATGTATTTGCACAAAGGGGTAAGATATTCTCAGAGAGTTCTGACAGATTCGGAAATGAAGGAGAAATGAAGGTGGTGGTTGGAGAATCTGGAGGCTTGGAATGGAAGGGAGATTTTCGGACCCAGCCCAGATATAGTAATAGAATCAGATGTCAGCCTGCAGGGTTGGGGAGCGAAATGCGGCTCTCTGACGACAGGTGGGAAATGGACAGGTCATGAAAGAGAAATGCATATCAACTACTTGAAGTTGTTGGCAGGTTCTTTTGCAGTAAAGAGTTTTGTCAAAGATCAGTCAAAATGCTGTGTACTCCTAAGGATGGACAACATTTCGGCAGTAAGATATGTAAACAAGTCAGGGGGCCCTCGTTCGAAAGCTTTATCACACTTGGCGAAGGAGTTTGGGCATTTCTGCCTGAGCAGAAACATTATGATTCAGGCGCAATACTTACCAGGGATCAACAATACCACTGCAGACTGGAATTCAAGAAAGCTGAAGGATTTCAGCAATTGGAGGTTGACTGGGGAAATGTTCAAATCGACGACAGGAAATGGGCTCCTCTGGCAGTGGACTTGTTTGCAAACATGGTGAATGCTCAGATTCACACGTTTTTCAGTTGGAGGCCAGACCAAGCAGCCAAAGCTGTAGATGCTTTTCTGCAAGTCTGGGGCAGATTACGGAATTACACGTTCCCTCCTTTTCCTTTGATACAGAGAGTACTACACAAGGTAAAGAGAGAGAAGGGAGAAATAGTGTTAATGACCCTGTTCTGGACTTCCCAGGTTTGGTATCCAGACCTTATGGACATGTTGATTGCTGACCCGGTTCTTCTTCTGAGTATCCCAGAGTTGTTGACCAATGCATTAGGGGATTATCACAACTTGGTTCTTTAGGGACACTTAAGCATGATGGCTTGGCTGGTTTCGGGAGAACCTGGCAAGTGTACGTCTTATCATTGGAGGCTTCATTAAAGAGTCATGGGCTCCAGGGACTTCAAAAGCATACAGGCTGGCCTGGAAAAGATTGGTTCATTGAGGTTCTGCAAGGAGTCTGGATCCTGTATCAGCACCTCTGGTGGAGGTAGTGAATTATCTGACTGAGGTTTTCCCTCGCTGGCTCTCTGGGTCAAGGAGGTCATGAAAAGAGCAGGATAGATCTTTCTAAGTTTGGAGCTCATTCTACTAGGCGAGCTATGGCTTCTAAGGCCCTGCTATTAGGTAGAGGTCTACCTGGGATCTCAGTTGTGGCTGATTGGTCATCAGATTCCGTATTCAAGAGATTTTATTTTAAGCCTGTGGATGTCCAGTAAGGAATATTATGGCAAGGCTTTAAACATGCATAATATTGGCCTCCATGCCTTGCCATAAAATTCAGATTTTCCACAGCTGGGATGGGTAAAAAATCATGATTTTATTAAAGACACAGAGGCTGATATTATCCCTCCCTTTTGATTTCCTCTCTTTAATATGTTGCTTATGGTTCTTTTCAGGAGGAGACTAAAAGAAATAATATGAGGAAGGAGAATGGAAATTAATATGTTCAATTTGATGTTCAAGGATTGGCTAATTTAACAGTTTGTTTCCCCGTTCGAACTGTCAAGATGTTCGTAGCAAAAAGAAGGAAGATGGCTGCCACACACAAGATTAAACAAACTTTTGAATGTTAAGTTAACTATTTAAGTTATTTGCATTGTTTTACAATTGCTGCTGTGAGTTGACAATTAAAGAGACATGAATAATATCAGCCTCAGTGTCTTTAATAAAATCATGATGTTCTACCCATCCCAGCTGTGGAAAATCTGAATTTTTCCCCAGGTACACTGTAGCACATAACCCACATGATCTATGTCATGTGTTAAAAATTCCTTGATTGTCCATTGTTGATTATTGTATAATATAGGGGTCTCCAAACTATGACCCAATGGCCACATCTGTCCCACTACATGATTTTATCTGGCCTGCAGAGCACAGTGGAGGCAGTAGTCCTCTGTTAGCCTAGCCATTTAAATCCTGGTATCTTATCATCAAGTTGGCATATGTGGGTGTGAAAAATGTACCCATGGCTGTATCGTGTTGTTGTAGATAGCAATTGCCATTAAAAGTGAATATATTATAGTGCAAACAAAAGCTCAATATTTCCAAAAGTATCTCTGAGTGCTCTATATAACTTACAGATCGTAATCTTAGTTAATACTTGGAAGCAGCTTCTATTCCTTGTTGGTGTTGGATTGATGTGTGGGGGATACCACATCAATGGTTGCCATCAAGTAATTATTGTCCCAAGGTATGCTGTTAAGTGTGTGTGTGTGTGTGTGGGCGTGGGTGTGTGTGTGGGTGTGTGCGTGTGTGTGCGTGTGTATAAATATATATTCTGTATGTGAATATTTAAATAACGAAAACAGATTGAAAAGATAATTGGACTGTTACAACACATATGGAAGTTTATGTTTAAATTCATTTTATTGTTGCAACAGTAAACGTATGAAGCATACTATTTATCAGCTGGTGTGGTGTCAACATTCAGCCACTGTCATCTATTTGCGCAACTTATAAGAAAAGGAACTTTCCCTCTACCCCCGTCCCTATGCCCCCTCCCTCCTGGGGGACAAATGGAAGTTTAGCCCTGTGAGCAGACTTTCAAAGGATAGAGAATGTGGTAGTCAGACCGCCCAAGCGAGCACCCAAAAGCAAGGTTTAGGTTCTTTCCGGCAATTTGAAAATAGGAGTGTTTGTCTCAAAACCTCCAGCCTCTGCCCCCAGTGCATGTAGAACCAGAGAAATATGCATGGAGGAAGATTGTAGAGCCAGAGATCTGGTAAGTATCGCAACTCTGGGTGGGTCGGAAGGTTTTCGGTAGCGTCTCGGAGGAGACACCGCAGAGAACTTTTGTCTTAACCAATACTGCTGGCTGCTGTGGGCGTACGGCCGTATATAACTAGACATGGCTTCCTGACAACAAAATAATAAGTCATTTTGAAATTTAAAGACTGGGGCACATTTGGGCATTGTTCAGGCTGGAATTACGCATAGAGTCTATGGAAATGGTCAAATGTGATATAAAAGAAAGATATGGACTATTGATGTCATCACATGTCGATATTAAGTAATGAGATCTGATACCTTGAAGCAATCCTGTCATTACCATTGTGACTATTCAATTCAAACAACATCATCAGCATGAATATTAAGGAACTCAACTTAATATTAATTAATTTAAGAGATAGAAAGTATATGTGAAATAACAAGAATAAGGAAACAAGAAAAGTAAAATTAGCAATCTGGTAACATCTGAATAGTAAAGACTATTCCCTAGGCAATATAATAAGAGGCCTGATAGAGATCATAATGATGAACAGAATGGCGTAGGAAATGTTTGCGGATGACAGTGAAAACAGTCAGAAGACTATAAATCTTCTGGGGCCCTGTTTGGAGCAAGAGAGCGATCCCAAGATGCAAATAGAATCATTAGAAAAAATGAGAGTCATGGAGATAAACAATTGGTGAGAAAGTACAACTCTAAAGAGATATATTGAATGCCAGCAAATACCAAGAGGTCTGCGAATATTTGTACTACCCACTTCAAATGACATGGATCCAGACTTATTGTCAGAATGGCAGACAGATACCACTGAATGTTCTATAAAATTAATGAATACATTGATCATCCATGCAGCATGTAAATTGTTGAATGCCTCTGATCTGCTCAAGGAGTTAGAAAAGTCCCTTGAAAAATATGGTGTAAAAGAGGAAGACAGGAAAGCCTTTGTTGACCTTGAAAAGAGGGACGGAATTATGCATAGAGTCTATGCAAATGGTCAAATGTGATATAAAAGAAAACATATGGACTTTTGATATTGTCACATGTGTATATAAAGTAATGAGATCTGCTACCTAAACGTTAACCCTGGGCGGTGAACTCTGCTCGCAGAGTTTGTAGAGTTTTTTGCACTCCGCATTACGCGGAGATCGAAGAGTTCCAAAAAACTGCGCTTCGCGTTGCAGAGCGAAGCAGAGATTTTTCCTTGCTCGCATTCGTCAACGTCAAGTTGGCAACCGCAAGCGAGGAAAATCAACCTCCCTGCGAGGTTTTTCTTGTTCGCGACCGTCAACATCAAGTTGGCGAGCGCGAGCGTGGAAAATCAACATCCTGGTGAGAGTTCTCAACGCGGCGGGGTCAGGTTTCTCATTGCGAGTGGTCGCGTTTGCTTGCGACAGCTCGCGTTGAGAAACTGCCCGTTCACGTTGAGAAAGCTACCACTCGGGTAAAAATCTACTCGAGCGGCAGAAAAGGAAAGTAGGGGCCGCTTGCACTGATTGCATAGTGCGGACAAGCATCCGGCACTGTGTAATCACCGAGAACGGCTTTTTCTATCGTACTCTGCCGCTTGTGAAGCTCCGCGTAGTGCGGCGGAGATTTTTTTGCCCACTTCGCGGAGATCCGTGTAGTGCAACTCCGCGAACTCCACCCAGGGTTACTTGAAGTAATCCTGTCATTAACGTTGTGACTATTGAATTCAAACAACAAGTACATCTCCATCATGAATATTAAGGAACTCAACCTAATATTAATTCATTTAAGTGATAGAAAGTATATATGAAATAACAAGAATAAGGAATCTAGTAAAGTAAAATTATCAATCTGGTAACATCTGAATTGTCAAGGCTATTCCCTTGCCATATAATAAGAGGCCTGATAGAGAGCATAATGGCGGACAGAATGGCGGAGGAAATGTTTGCGGCTGACAGTGAAAACAGTCAGAAGACTATTAATCTTCTGGGGTCCTGTTTGGAGCAAGAGAGCGATCCCAAGAAGCAAATAAAAGAATTTTAAAAATGAGAGTCGTGGAGATAAGCAAATGGTGAGAAAGTACAACTCTAAGAGATATATTGAATGCCAACAAATACCAAAAGTCTGATGATATTTGTACTGCCCACTTTAAATTACATGGATACAGACTTATTGTCAAAATGGCAGGCAGATACCACTGAATAGTCTATAAAATTAATTAATACATTGATCGTCCATGCAGAACGTAAATTGTTGATTGCCTCTGATAGACTCAAGGAGTTAGAAAAGGCCCTTGGAAAATATGGTGTAACAGGGGAAGGCCTTTGTTGACTTAGAAAAAAAGATGGACAAATAAAAAGATAAACTTCAATACATACAAAACTGACTATGCGATGGGAAGAGTATATATCTTCACCAGGCGATATCGTTCACTTCATAACAGACAAAGAATGGATCAAATGAGGGACAAAGCTGCTCCACCGTTTAGTGTTGAAAGCTCAGAAGTGAGCTCAGGCGATGAGGGAACCTCCTCAGCTCTCCCAATATTTGATTTTTCCGAGGAGTTGTGCTTCCCCCAGATGATGATGAGGGAAAGGGGCAGAGATACATCAAATCGATCAAATCAAAAAGAACCAAAAGGAGCAGAAAGAGGAAAACGTGGTAGAGGAAGAAAGAGAACTTTAAAATAAAAATGGAAAATGAACTAGTGGTTAACCTATCCAGCAAACCACTAGAAGAAAAACATAGAAAATTACTAAACAAAAGCCTTTCATTTTGTCCCAATGTAGGAATAAACCTGGCCACAGCAAGAATTGATATCTATAAGTTTTTAGGAAAATTGCAATTGAAAAAATACTTTGAGACAAAGAAAGATAAAAAACCAAACCATTTAAACCTCAAACTCTGATCATCCTTAGAGGCAGAAGCATACCTTATCTGAGAGTATTTACAGATCTTGAAGAAGAGGCCAATATAAAACAAGGAACAATGGGTACTGTGCCACTTACTGATCAAGAATGTTGCATGACAGTGTGCATTGATACAGATAAATGCATAACAAGAGGTTGCAAGAATAAATCAAAATATTGCCCCCAGATACCAGTAGATAACAGAATTGACTTCTTTCAAGCGATAGTGTTTGAAGGTCTCAGAAATATAGCCGCAAAATTGTTTATAAGAGATTATCCCAGAGGAAATATGACCAGAGAGGAATGGTCTGCTTTGAAGGAACTACATGGTAATCAAGACATTATCATAAAAGTGTTCAATAAAGGGGGGAACATTGTAATTATAGAGAAAAGAAAATATGTACAAGAAGCAAGGAGGCAGATTAATAATCGACATCACTATGAAAGGTTAGCAAAGGATACAATTAATGAAATCATGTTGAATTTTTCAGAAAAATAAAAAAACTGACAAGATCATAATCTCTTAGATAAGGAAGAGTATAACTATTTGAAGAAAAAACATCCAATATTATCCACCATATACTTTCTCCCAAAAATATATCAAAATATTAACAACCCTCCAGGACGACCTTTTGCAAGTTCCAGTGGTTCGTTACTGGAAAATGCTTCAAGATTTGTGGAGGTGCTTCTATTTCCATATGTCTTAAGCCTTCCTTCTTATATAAGCGATTCTATGGACTTTTTGAATAGAGTCAATGGCATTTCATGGAAAAAGCAGTATATCATGGCCAACAGTAGATTTTGTTTCTTAATATACATCTATAAAACATTAAGATGTGCTACAGGCTAGTAGATATTATTTGAGATCTAGATCAATAAGCCTGATGGAGCATTCTGAAATGCTATTGGAAATGATGGAATTCTGTTTGAAGAATAATACCTTTATATTTGTTATGTTATGTTAATTTAATTTCTTGAGCGCACGGTTACCCAAGGATGTCCTGGCGCTAGCTACTGCCTTCCTATCAGCAGAGTGTGTGATGACCTATGTAGCAAAAAGCGAGGTTTTCAGTCTCTTCCTAAATGTCAACAGCTCAGTGGCATTCCTGATGGAAAATGTTATATTAAAAAACAAGGAATGACTATGGGCACTTTATTTGCCCCGACATATGCAAACTTAGTAATGGGTTTCTGGGAAACAAAGGCAATCAGAACAGACACAAATCCTGAGACTTTTAAAGAAGGAGTCATATGGTTGCGATTTATCAAGGGCCTGTTTTTAATTTGGGAAGGAAAGCAAGATGAGCTAGAAAGATGTTTACAATCATTGAATATCAATCCTCAAGAGCTAAAATTCACTTCTGAAATAAGTACCAGTATAATCAACTTCCTGGACATTGATCTGTACATTTAAAAGCATCAGATTTAAATGAAAGTTTTTTTTTAGAAAGCCCAGCGGAGGGAACAGCATTCTCTTTGCAAATAGTGCACACTCAGATGATTAAAAGTGGAGTGTGCCTTACAGGCAATTTCTGAGGGTAAGAAGAAATTGCTCAGAGGATGCAGATTTTGAAAATCAAGCATAAGATAAGTATCAGAGATTCATAAGACTTGGTTATCCAATCACAGTCTTGAAGGATGCAGTGGAAATAGCAAGAAAAAGGGACAGACAAGTTCTGATAACTCCTAAGAAAAGGGACGCCTTAAATGACAACACAAAGATATGGTACATTATGGATTTTAATGATTCAGAAAAAGAGGTTAAAGGATTTGATAAAAAAAATTGTCAAATCTTGGACAGGATGTAGATCTCATATTGCACCTTTCAAACCTTCCAAATATAACATACAGAAAGACGTCATCACTGGGGGATATCCTAGTCCAGAATTTTATGACCAATCAGAGAAATACATCAAACAGGTTTCCTCCAAAGAAAACTGGCTTCTATAAGTGCAAAAAATGTAAAGCCTGCAAATACGGTGACATTAGAACTGCCTTTGATTTTCTGGATGGACGCACAAAAGAATTTCAAGAAACATATACATTATGAAAGCACAAATGTAGTGTATGTGCTGGACTGTGTTTATGGTTAAAAAAAATACATCGGAAGTACAATTAATAAATTGAAACTTCAGATACTGCAGCACATACGTGCAATTTCCAATAAAGATTTTACCTTGGCGATTGCAAAACATATATAGGAAGAGCACAATGGTGATATGAGCAACTTATGTTTCTTTAGTCTTGAACACATTTTACTGAATCCTAGAGGAGGAGATCATGAACTGATCCTCAGAAGAGCAGAATCACAATGGATTATCATGATTGGAACTGGAAATCAAAAGGGGTTAAATGTAGATGCAGAACTATATGTCCATTTATAGTACGTATAGGAATTGAGAGTTATTAGGCTCTTCAGGTCCATACCCACAATGTTGTTTGTATCTGCCAAAGTATGTGAAAAGTTAAGAAAAGGAGGAGAGTAAGAAACGGTTACTCTTAGGAGTTGTCTGAAGAAAGAATTGAATAATGTGTAAACTACCTTTTTATGTTAGAATTGCTCTGGATAGGTCATTGATTAGTAAATTGGAAATTATGGATTATGAACAGAATTTTATGATATGTAATCTCTTATGAATTCTCTTTTACTGATGTATTAAACTGTTGTATATGCATTCCATTTGAGTTCTGATGAGTTGAGACCTTTTATAACAAATCAAACAATACTTTGATGATGATTGATTATTGAGTAAATTAATATTTAATATGTATTGCTTAGCAGCGTTTGCACCAATTGAACCAAAAATTCTCCAAACAGTACTTGCTTAAAGTCTGGAATGAAGATTTAGATATAACATGGAATATTTAGAACAAAGGTAATGTTCAGTGCCAAGAATATTTGAGAGTATTCTGAAGGATTTTAGACTATTTATTAGAATGTACTAGGTTTTGAATAAAAGTTTGGAGTGACAAAAAGTGGAATGTTTACAAAGAGTGGAATGTTTACAAACTAGTCACTGTTTATACCAAAAATTAATTTGCACTCTAGCTTAAATGTTCTAATGTTTACAATCTTAGAGAAGATGGAATAATTAAGAATCCTTTACTTATAATGCATAATGCAATTCAACTAAAATCTTGGGAATTGGTCTGTTGAGAAGCATTTAGCCTTGGCATGCAATAGAGACAGATTGAAAATTGCAAATAATGTTAAAAATCATAAAGACTGTGGAAATCTTAAAGAGAGAATTTCAAGTATGTCCTTTATTCTAGATAAGATAGAAAATTAACAGGATAAAAGAGTGGTGGATGGGAGAATAATTGAATTTGAAATTAAGCAACACATTACTGTAAGTGTGATGAATCATGGTAGAATCCGGGGCCATTTTACCAATATAAAACATAAGACATAAAACACAAAACACAGAACATAAAAAATATAATCATGACCACAGGGTTATGCAGTTCCTAGTAAGTGCAAATGTGTCTACTTAGGTCAGTTAAGTTTCCACAGAGTCAGCAGGGAGCATTACTCAGTAGGACCAAATACCCTCACACACCTACATAGATATCACGCTTCATCATTGGCCTTTTACTCTGCGTCAGGCTGGTGCGGCAATGCCAGATGGGCATCCTCAATGGGGGATCTTTCCCGGAGATATTTTTACAAGGCGTATGGTGAAGTGAAGTGTGGGTATTTGGGTAAAATAGTAGATTGGTGTATTTGAGGTAAATATGTGAAAGAGTGGGATAAAAATATTACAGGCGGTACTCTATAGAAAACTGTTAATTATTGAGTCCTCCTGCCTATTATGTGGAGCAAACTACTAGAAGTGATTATCTAAAGTAGCTGTAGGTCGACATGTTTCAAGCCTAATTTAGTCATGTGAATGATCTAGTGGCTTTTTTTCAGGACCATAAACCTAATCCACACAGAGACTAGGGTTTCGATATGTGAGTTTATTTGTGTTACTCCTAACCACCTATACTTATCTAAGTATCAATATAATTAAACCAATTTTTGAGAAGACCTGTAGTGCAGACAAATTTATGAAATCATCAATTTCACTATTATCAACAAAATGGACAGTTTGAGACACCAAAGCATGCTCACACATTCATGCTCACTCTCTAATGTGTCCCATGAGCTAAATAGAGCAATTCATCAGCACCACATGGAGAATAAAACATATATCATGAAATTCCAATGCACTGTGTTAATCAGTGAGGAAACGTACCCACTGAGGGTATAAATCAGGACTCCTCAAATATTTTGCCTGGTGTCACGCTCATTAGCATGCTGTAAAGAACAAGTTACTTACCTTCGGTAACAATGTATCTGTAAGAAACATTAGTTAGTTAGAATATCCCCAGGGATCAGGCTGGATCCGGAAAGATTTTTGTAGCAATACCCCTTGCGCGTCGGTGGGCGTCCGTCGTCGACGTCGTGCACCGGAATGACGTCGTCGGAGTACTTAGACGCCGCCCTCGCGCGCTGACGTCATAGCTTTCCGCGCCAGGGACGCTGAGCCATGCAAGAGACGGACACTGGTGCCAAAAAATCTAGGGCCCTGAAAGGGAGAACCTTAACCCTAGATGTCGGTTCGCAGAATGGGGAGGCTGGGTGGGTCGGTGAGGAATCTAACTAACTAATATTTCTTACAGATACATCGTTACCGAAGGTAAGTAACTTGTTCATCTGAAAGAAGCACGTTAGTTAGATTCCTCACCTTAGAATAGATACCCCAGCAATACCAACCCCGGAGGTGGGTCTGCGAACCAAGATCACACCAGAAAGTCCTGGAGAACAGAACGGCCAAAGCAGCCATCTCTCCGGACTTGGCTGTCCAGGCAATAGTGCTTGGCGAACGTGTGCAGTGAAGCCCACGTCACCGCCTGACAGATGTCCTGTAAGGGGACTCCCCGTCTCAGGGCAGTTGTCGCCGCTGTGGCCCGGGTGGAATGGGCTCTCAGCCCAACAGGAGGGACCTTTTTCGCCAAGAAATAGCAGAGTTTAATACACAACACAACCCATTGCGAGATGGTCCGTTTGTGCACATCTTTACCCTTCTTAGCACCTACATATCCAACAAAAAGTTGGTCGTCCACCCGGAACTGTTTTGTGCGGTCCAAATAAAAGGACAGCGCACGTTTTGGGTCCTGACGGTGGAGCCTCTCTTCATCTTTTGAAGGATGCGGAGGCGGAAAGAAGGTGGGCAGCATGACAGATTGCCCGATGTGAAAGGGAGTCACGACTTTAGGAAGAAAAGAAGGACGTGTCCGGAGGACAACCTTATCCGGATGTACCGAAATGAAGGGAGGCTTAGCTGACAGAGCCTGGAGCTCACTCACCCGCCTAGCGGAGGTGATAGCCACCAGGAAGGCAGTGAGTCAGTAGACGAATGCGACAGTTGTGAAGGGGCTCAAAGGGAGCGCACATCATAAAAGTGAGAACAAGGTTCAAGTCCCACTGAGGCATTACGAATGGAACAGGAGGGAATATATGAGTAATGCCCTTGAGAAAACGTGAAACAACAGGGGACTTGAAAAGAGAAGGCTGATCAGGAAGCCTTAAAGAAAGCAGAGATTGCAGCAAGATAACCCTTCAAGGTGCCCAGAGCAGAGCCCTGCTGGGCTAAAGAAAGAAGAAAGAGGAGAACCTCAGAAAGAGGGGCAGAAAGGGGATCCATAGCCTTTGCTGTGCACCATGCCACAAATTTGTTCCACCGGCAGGCGTATACCGTCTTTGTGGAGGGACGCCTGGCTGCCAGAATGACATCACAGACTTCAGTAGGCAAGTCAAATGGCATCAACTGTCGCCGCTCAATCTCCACGCATGGAGGTGGAGGCTGGACAGGTTCGGGTGGAGGACCGTCCCCTGCTGCTGCGACAGAAGGTCCTCCTGAAGAGGCAGTCGTATCGGGGATCGATGGACATACTGAGTAGCTCGGGATACCAGTACCTTCGTGCCCAATCCGGAGCCACCAAGATGACTTGGGCCCGGTCGCGCCTGATCTTCTTCAGCACTCTGGGCAGAAGTGGTATAGGCGGAAAGACGTACAACAGACCGCAACTCCACTCACGACGAAAAGCGTCTCCGAGCGAGTGCCGCCTTGGAAATTCCAACGCGCAGAACTGCTGACATTGCGCGTTCTCTTCGGTGGCGAATAGATCTAACCAAGGCTCTCCCCACTGCAGAAAGAGACCTTGCGCCACGTCTGAGTTCAGACGCCATTCGTGATCCATCATGCACTGGCGGCTGAGTTCGTCTGCTCTGGCGTTCAGAGAGGCCGCCAGATGTTGAAGCACCAAGGTGATGCCCTCATGTTCCAGCCATGTCCAGAGGTGCAGAGCCTCCTGACAAAGGGTCCACGACCCCACCCCGCCCTGTTTCTTGCAATACCACATGGCGGTGGTGTTGTCCGTGAACACCTGCATGACACTCCCCCGGACAAAGGGAAGGAAGGCTTTCAGTGCAAGTCGGATCACCCTCAGCTCCAATAAGTTGATATGGAGCCGAGTTTCCGCCGGAGACCAGAGTCCTCTGATCTCCGCCTCTCCCATATGGCCCCCCCATCCCAGGAGGGACGCATCCGTCACTACAACATGCTCCGGTTGGGGTAGGGAGAGGGATCTGCCGCTGACCCAATCGCGATTCCTGAGCCACCACTGCAGCTGGTTCGCAGTGCCCTCTGAGATCAAAACATGGTCGGACAGGTTGCCTCGATGCTGGGCCCACTGAAACTTCAGGTCCCACTGCAGAGCCCGCATCCACCACCTGACATGAGGTACCAACAGGATGCAGGAGGCCCTCAGCCCCAGAAGCCGCAGCACCAACCTGACCGAAACCCAGGACAGAGACCGGAAGATGGAAATCAGGGCCTGAATGTCCCGGACCCGCTGTTCCGGCGGATAGACCCGGAACTGCGCCGAATCGAGAACCGCCCCAATGAAAAGGAGTTTCTGGGAGGGACTCAGGTGCGACTTCGGCACATTAATGGAGAACCCCAGCGAGTGCAGGAGGTCGGCCGTAGTCTGGAGGTGGGAGACGACTTGCTGGGGCGAGCCCGCCTTCAACAGCCAGTCGTCGAGATAGGGGAAGACTGGAACCCCTGATCTGCGCAGATGAGCTGCGACCACCCCCATCCCTTTCGTGAACACCCGAGGGGCACTGGTGAGGCTGAAGGGGAGCACGGTGAACTGAAAGTGCTCCTGACCCACCGTGAACCGCAGGTAACGCCAGTGGGCCGGCAGGACGGGGATGTGAAAATAAGCATCCTGCAAGTCCAACGCTACCATCCAGTCTCCAGGGTCTATGGCAGCCAGAACCTGAGCTAAAGTGAGCATCTTGAACCGGTCCTTCCGGAGGAAGGAGTTCACGCTCCTGAGGTCCAAGATCGGGCGCAGGCCCCTTTTGCCCTTCTTGGGAACCAGAAAGTAGTGGGAATAACAACCACGACCGAGAGGGCCGAAACTTCCTCTCGTAGAAGATGCAAATGATCCCCCGACATATGGTGGTTCAGCGGTGGCATGGCTGGAGGGGTCGTCTCGAAGGGGAGGGAGTAGCCCCTTCGGACGATTTGCAGCACCCACCTGTCCGACGTGATGAAGCGCCAGTGTAGCAGGTGATGGCGAACTCTGCCGCCCACTGGCTTTGAATGGGCCTGAAAGCTCAGACTAGGAGGGCTTTGAGGCAGATGCTGCCGGGGTGGATGTGGACTGACCGGCAGGTTGACCTCCAGTACCGCCTCGGCGGAATCCACATCCGCGACCGCATGCAGGTTGGTTCTGCGGCCGGTGGCTGGGCGGACGTGAGGAGGCGCCCCTTCCTTGGCCACGAAAGGGACGAAAGGTGGAAGTTTGCGGCCGCGGTGCCGAAAGACCCAAGGACTTGGCCGTGGCCCGGGAGTCCTTGAACTGAGCCAGAGCACTGTCCGCCTTCTCACCAAAAAGGCGAGTGCCATCAAAGGGCATGTCCATGAGGGAACTCTGGACATCCCCCGAAAATTATGTGGACCTCAGCCAGGCGTGACGCCGAAGCGCCACCGTGGTGGAAATCGCCCGACCCAGTGAGTCCGTGGTGTCAAGTCGACACCGTATGGCGTGCCGTGCTGCATCTCGACCGTCAGCCAGTGCTTGAGCGAGTCATGCCCGGGCCTCCACCGGGCACAAGGGCAGCACGTCCTCCACCGTATCCCACGGAGAGTGGGAATAACGGTCCAAAAGGCAAGCGGTATTTAAAGACCGCAGCCCCAAACTCAGGGACGAGAACAGTTTCTTGCCAAACTGTTCCAACCTCTTGGATTCCCGATCCGGAGGAGCGGACGGGAAGGAGGATTGGGAGGTTGAGGCCTGGATAACCAGACTCTCAGGGTGGGGTGTTGGGAGAGGAAACTGGGGTCGCCCGGAGCAGGGCGGTGGCGCCGGGCAACGTTCCGGTCCACAGGAGGAACTGTGGAGGGCTTGGACCAAGAGCCCTGTAGAACGTCTATGAGGGCCTCATTAAACTGCAGCAAAGGCTCAGTGGAGCTTGCTGTCCGTTGAAGGACCTCTGTGAGGACGTTAGTCCTCACGGCCACAGCAGGCAACTCCAGGGCTTCGGCCACCTTGCGCAGCACCACTGAAAAGGCTGCACCCTCCTCCGAGGCCACAGTCGGAGGAGAGATGACACCAGCACCCGGGGAGGTATCCAGACCACTGGCATCCCCCAGTTCGTCTGTCCAGTCCTGTGAAATTTGAGCCTGGAGGGCCATAGGGTCCTCAGACCCCTCCCAGTCGCCCCCGTCATCGGATTCCTGATAAACAGGAGGAACGATCGGAGTCGGACGGTAGATGAAACGGTCATCCATCGACGTCAGGTGCGGCGCCGGATGGCGCCGTGTCGGCGCCGGGTCCGGACAGGGGCTAAACCGGGGAATGGCGTCGTCTGGAGACGGCGCCGGAGGTGGAACCGGTGTCGGCGCCGGCGGAGGAGGCGTCGTAAGGTCGACCGCCGCCGACCGAGATCCAGGCCTGGATCCCTCGGGGACCTGCGGCGTCCGGGCCGGAGCCTACAGGCGTCGACGGCAGAGCCAGGCCCCTCATGGCCGAGAGGAAGGCACTGACCTCCGCCGGAGTCGCGTCAGACCTAGGGACCGGCGGGTATGGGGACGGACGCGGCTCCTGCGGCTCCGACGGAGCCGCGGGGGTGGGACCACCCTGACCCTCAACTGAGTCGCGCAACCAGCGAGGGGAGTCCGAAGAGCGATGTCGTCTCTTGGACTTCTTGAGGTGCTTCGACTTACCCAAAGACCCCGATGATTGATGACGATGACTGCGGCTCCGCGATCGGTTCTTGGACCTCCTCCTGGACTGGGACCGAGAGCGGCGCGGAGCCGAGTGCCGAAGCTTACGGGACCGCTCCGGCCTAGCTTTCGACATCAAGGCCTGGCAATCGAGGCACGACTCGCGTCATGGTCGGCCCCCAGGCAATAAAGGCACCGGCGATGGTGATCCGACATCAGGCGATGACAGGCGTCACAGGCCTTGAAACCAGGCATCCTACCGGCACCAGAGTCGAGTCGATAGACCAACAGAAGGCAAAAAAGCTAGTAAAAAAATGACTAGGGGTAAGCTCTTCCCGGATTGGCGCTTACTGGTGCGGAAAAAAGAAGAACTGACGTCAGCACGCGAGGACGGCATCTAAGTACTCCGATGACGTCATTCCGGCGCACGACGCCGATGACGGACGTGAAGCCGCAGATGACGCCTACCGACACGCAAGGGGTATTGCTACAAAAATCTTTCCGGATCCAGCCTGACGCCTGGGGATATTCTAAGGTGAGGAATCTAACTAACGTGTTTCTTTCAGATATATCAAAATACAGGGTCAGTTGACTTGTGTTAATGATTTAGCAAGTGGTTAAATTACACTGACACTCTCTTTTGGAACAGTTGGGCGGCTATGCCGTACTTACGAAACTTCTGTATATCAGCACACTGGAAGACATACTCATGCCGGCAAACCTCTGGAGTGCAATGTGTGATGGCTCTCCAGATTTAACCTGTCTTCTATCGGGGTTAATTGGAAGCAGGTATGTCTTGTTCAGTTGACACCCGGTTGCAACCATTAGAGCGGAAACACTCAGGTCAGACATTTGGGTCTGTTTTCTATTTCTAACAGGAGAGGAATCTTCTCTCCCATATATGTGTAAACGTGGCTGCCATTTTAACAAGGGGTCACAAATTTGTGAAGTCAATGTGGAGTGACATAGTCAGTCCAGTCAATATTGGTTTTAATAGTCGCATTGACTTTTTTTCAGTAGGGTTCAAAGAAATGTTTTCCTTTGAACAATTGTTTATTCTGTAAATGATGATGGTAATGCAGACATACACGTGTCACTCATTAATTGTGTAAGAAAGTAAGCAAGTAAATCTTTATTTGCATGATTACCTAAAACCATTGCACATTAAAACAGCTGTGTTAAAATCTCTTCCAATTCATAAAACCATAATTAGCTCTAAATAATGCCATGAAATATAGAAGCAGCAATATATAAGTTGGTAATATTAAAACCTTTAGTCATGTGCCAGAGATTGTAGTTTGATGTATACTTTGGTTATGTGAACCAGCAATATCCAAATTGTCCATGCTAAAACCTTCAATTATGAGCCCACGTTTGTAGTTAATTTTGACTGGAGCAGAGACCAAGGATTTATGTCCAATAAGTGGTGTTTAACTTTATTCCTGCATTGCCCATGAGACGAATCAGTGAAACAGCAGTTTTGAATTCTCATTAAATTAATAAAACCATAAATTATTTCAAAATGAGGCCGTTAAAAAAAAAAAGTAATGTACAAATTATTTATATGAAATCCTTTGATCGTGTGCCATACATTGCGGTTCACTAGATACTCTGATTATGTAAACCAGACCATATTAAGACCTTTAGTCATGTGCCAGCACTTGTAGTTCATTTTAACGGGGGCAGAGACTGAGGATTTATGTCCGATAAGTCAGATAAGTGCTGGTGTTTATCTTTATTCCTGCTGCGCCAATAAATCGAACCAGGCGACAAGCTAGCTGGCTATCCCCCCTTTGAAGCATGGTTTCACTGCCTATCTGCATGTTCTTATCTTTTTTCCATTCAGGGAAGGTTTTAATATGATTCTTTGGGGCATATTATCAAGACAGGCAATAAAATTATCGCCGCTTTAGCGGCAGAAAACTGCCGCTAAAACGGCGATAATGGGCTTGATAATATGCTCTATGGAATTCCAATTGAAGCCCATGTTAGATGTGAAGGACATCTAACATGGGCTTCAATTGGAATTCCATAGAGCATATTATCAAGCCCATTATCGCCGTTTTAGCGGCAGTTTTCTGCCGCTAAAGCGGCGATAATTTTATCGCCTGTCTTGATAATATGCTCCTTTTTTCCTTGTCTAATCTCTTACATATACACAACAGGTGTAGCATGTCTTCTTTTGCCTCACTGCATAATCTGCACAGTGTTGTTGACTGTGTCTGTTTCCATGAGGATAGATGCAGCACTGATGGCAAAATGCCCTGCCTCAGATGCATGTATTTTTCCTTCTTTGCTCTAGTAAAGCCTGCCCCTAAATAGAGTTGGGGGGAACATCTAGAATAGCTCTGTATGACAAACCAGCTGTGATCCCTCACCTTTAATGCAGCTTTGTCCTCCACAAGGGACATCATTTTTACTGTTTTGTTTACCAGCTCTTTGAAGCTTTTGTGGGACCCAACGGTATCCCAAGGGTCCTGTAAGGCCAAACAGTCTATTGAAGCTTGTAAAAAGGTCATGGCTGCGCTGTCTTTTTTCTGAGTTAGCTCATTTCATAGGTACGTGTTCAATGTACCTTAATCCGCTCTCTTTATTTTATGCCAGCATTTAGCGTAGGTGCCCATACGTGCTATTTGTTGCTTTTGTAAACCGAACTGTAATCTTATTTGTGCTGCGGGAGGTTAAGTGTTGTTCTCATTGTCATTGTACTGGACACAGTCCTGTCCAGAATGCATGCATCTCTTCTTCTTAGGCACTCGCTTCCATAGATGAGGAGTCTCGCTTGGATCACCTGTTGTAAAGGGGTGAGGCTTGGGCCAGTTATTTTATGTTTGATGTTTTTTAAAGCAACCGCCAAAGCAGTCCCTCCTCCTGTTATCGCTGCTTTTTGTTGGAGGAACATGCCTTTACTGTCCAATATAATGCCCAGGTATTTAAATTATTCTACTGTGTAGAGTCTGAGTCCCTCCAAATCCCAGCGAAACTGGTGTGCGATCTTTTTCTGGTTTATTACCATCAATTTGGTTGTGTCTAAATTTATACTTATTTCATTATTGGCAGAGAAGCTGCTTGTATTATTTATCAAATGCTTCAGGCAAATCAGCGTATGGCTGATTAGTACAAGGTCGTTGGCATAAAGTAAATTCGAGAGGGTGAAGCCTACCAGATTCGGGGTGTGGTGATTACTATTATCTAGTTCTGGCGAGAGATCTGACATGAATATATTAAACAGGGTCGGCGCCAATACGCAACCCTGCTTCAGCCCCTTGGTTGTTTGTATTCTCCTGGATAAAACAGTCACCAGCACCCAACTTTATTTTTAACCATGTGTCAGTATGCAGTAAGAACAACAGAGACAAGCGTCTTGGAGAGATTTTAATTTAAGTGAGTTTTGCCCAAAGTGTCTTCCTATCGATGTTATCAAAGGCAGATGTATAATCTATGAAGCAAACAAAAATCGGTTTATTAATGTTTTTAACGGCGTTGATTAGAAGTGAGCAGGCAAGCGTATTTGTTGATGTTCCCATAATTTTTGGGAATCCTGTTTGATTGATCGGAATTGATGCCGTTTCAGATGCCCAGTCTATCAGTTCTGCCAGTAGGAGACCTGCAAAATATTTGGCATCATTGTCTATTAATGCGACAAGCCTGTAATTTTTTACTTAATTTTTACTGCCTTTCTTATGAATGGGGGAAATGATTGAACCCCTCCAGGAATCTGGTATTCTTTCTACTTCCAGTATATGTGTGAAGAGTGGCAGTAGTGCTGCCGCCCAGTAACCTGGGTCTTGCTTATATAGAATTGGTGGGATACCATTGGGGCCCTGCGCACCCTCTGCTCTGCCTTTCACGATTCTGTTCACAATATGTTCAGTCGTGATATAGTTAATCTCCCCAGCTTGCTTTTCTTGACCCGACCAGTATCTTCTGCTCCCCTGTGCCTCATGTACAGTGTTGTCTTGTTTGCTGTTAAAATGATGCCAAAGATAGTTCACCCAGGCTTCCTCGGACAGATGAGAGTTGATTCCAGGAGCCCTTGGGTTCTGTAAGCTGTTCACTGTGCACCAGAACCTGGCATAGGTATTAGCTTTCGCATCATATAGGAGTTTGGCCCATGCCTTATCTGCATTTTCTCAGTTTGCTAACCAGTTGAGTTTCTTCTTGCTCATTTTTAGCAGCATTAATCCGTTTTATAGGGTGTTATTATCTGGGCCCGTTTGATGAAGATTTCGTACTGCTCTATACATTTCTCTCTTTATTCACCTTAATTGGGTCAATTGTGTTGTTAAGAGTTGGTTTCTTTGCATGCTAGGTAATATGTTGTGTGTCCACTGTTGGGCATTTGCACCAAATGTTGGCCTTGTTGTTTCTTTTTTGGTGTGAGCAGCCCTGAGACTTTTAGTGAATTTTGCCCAGCATTTTAACATATTTATGTTCGGCAACTTGTTTTCCTCCCACATGGTTTTGCCTCTGCCAGAAATTTTTCCAGATAGCGTGTTTTGCATTTGATTATTTTGCATTTGGCTATGTATGCCGTGCCTGGACCCCTACTAGCTGAGTAGGTGCTGTCCCGTGTACATCCAATGTAAGCTCTTGTGGTAAGTGGCCGCTGTAGTCTGATGATCCTATCCGGAAGTCTACAATTTTGTTAAACAATGATATTGAAGAAAAGGTGTAATCTATTGTGTTTGTTAGAGCGTTGTGAAAAGTTGCCACTGGCGGGTGGTCTCCCGGGAAACGTCTGTTTAGTGCTACCAGGTTCAGATTTTCCAAGTCCTTAAGAAGTTCTTTGGCTGGCCTGGGTTGTTTGCCCCACTTACAGACTTCATAGTGTGGGACCCGCCATGCCAAAAATTGCTCTTCCACCAATTGGTCCCTGTCTAAAGGCCCTGATAGGTGCATATTGAAATCGCCTGAGACTATGAAGTTCGGGGTTGCCTCTTCTGTGAGTAGCCTTGTCAGCTCAGCTGCCAGGAGTTTTGCACCAGCTTTTTATTGCGTGTGTGGAGATAGATATTTACAAGTATTAATTTATGATTATTGTCGAGGCCTGCTATGTCCATCTTAATTGCTTTTATGCCATTTATTACTGTTTTTTTGATGGCCAGTTCATTTACTGTATTTATGCTCTTAATTGAGGTATAAGTTGTGAGGCCTCCTTTTATGTGCCCAAATTTGGCGCTTCTCCATGCCGGAAGATGGTATGATTTGTAACCTTGTTGTGGAAATGGTTTGTCTAACCAGTTTCTTGAAGTAAAATGAGATCAAATTGTTAAAAAAATTGCAGAAGCTCCTTGTCCATGATTTTGGTTCCTGGTCCATTTATGTTCCAGGAACAGAGTTTTATCTGGGAGTCTTTTTTAAGTTGCTTCATGCCCTCTCAGGTGTTCTTGGTCCTACTATTTATAGATCTTGCTATCCAGGACCAATTGTTTGATCTGTAACTTTCACCTGCTTTCGAAGGGCTCTAAATATTGGACTCTATAGCCAGGGCTGAGGTGCTGTGCACCCTTTAAGTACCGATTCGTTTTTTGCTGTGTTGTTCGTGTTTCTGGGCCTGAAGCATTCTTGCTGTTGTAGCTCTCATAGCAGAGGTTCTGAATAACCATTTTTTTTATAAAGTTTTGATCTGATACACCAGGTGTTTAGTTGGTTTTCCTCTTACATAATTTTCTCAACTATTTCCTGTGTGGCCCAGGTTGTCTTTGTTACCTCTTGCTCTGACAAATGCTTAAGATCTTCAAATTCAATGGACTCCAGATTGCATGAGTCTACCTCAGACAGATTGCTAATGGAAGTTAGTAATCACAGGATGTTTGCTCTGTTCAGGATGTCTCCTCTACCTTTCGATTTATACTCTGGAATGAACAGGATAATCTTAGATTCCTCCTGTTAATAACTGCAATGAATAGTTCTTATGACTTGTGGTTCTTCATCATTCTGGAGATTGTTTGCCTCCGGGATTAAGTGTGCTTCAATCCATACTGTGATTGATGTATGTTCTTCTGTTTTTGGCCCCTTCTCTAGTCTCCACAACCTGGTTTTCCTTGCAGTCGTTCAGGTTTGTCCTTCCTATGTGATCATCACTCATATGGTTCAGTTAGCTGGGAGGAGTCTGCATGGTCTGTGAGGTCTGCGAGGTTATTGGTGCCCTGCTTGTCTTCTGTGCTGTTAATTCTCTTGTTGAAGACTTGACTTCTACATTATGGGTGACATTATGGTTGTATTTGTATTCTTGTTCCTCCCTTTTCTCTTCTGTTTCCCGCGATGATTCACCCCTTGCCGTTTTATGGCAGCTGCTTCATCTTCTTGAAGCTGCCCATTCGAGCCATGACCGTTGCTGGCTGTTTGTTCAATTTCTTGTTGTTGTAATTCTTCGGTAGGCTCAGCTGGCTCTTTTTGGTCAAGTCCCGTGCCTGAGCTTTCCTCAGGGGTATTTTGTTCCCCTGTCATTTGATGTAATTCTGCACCTGTGGGCCCTTCCTTTCCATGAGCACAGCCTGTGCTCTTCTCAAGGGTGGATTGGTCCAGGGTCCATTTCTTTTTGTTGAACACGTCAAGGGGTTCATTCTCAGGATGCCGCTGTATCATTGCTGCCGAGCTGCTAGGGTTTAATCGTTCAATTATTTTATCTTGTATGGTGGAGTTTTCCGTTCTTGCGATGTTTCTTATCTTTAAATTGGTGAGAAGTTCCCCCATCAGTGATGGTAAGATTGAGAGTTTGTCAATGATAGTAAAACAAGTGCAACTCGATTGGATTATTTGAGTTTCAGATTGGGCTCTCTTGATGAGATTGCTCATCTCTGTCAGTTTGCTATCAATATTTGAGACGTGTATCACCATAAAGTTGAGAAGGGATAGTTGAATATTCATTTTATCTGAGTGGTACTGCATAGTCTTAATTGAGAGATGCATGGTGTTTAGGAGAGATGACCATACATTTTTTGGTTCTGTTGGAGAGTCCTCAGTTTCCGTGTCTGGCTGTGTTTTATTGTCTTTGTTCAGGGGTGCATCAGGTGAGTATGAGGCTACCAGATTTTCCCACTCTTCTGTAGTGAGGTAAAATGTGTTGCTGGTTTCAGCTTTTATATTTTGTGCTTGTTTGATGTCTATTGTCTCTGAGCCGGGATCCACTTCGTCGTGCATGAATACTGGCTGTAAATTAGTTGAGACTGGGTCTGGAACCATGGTGTACTTTATGCCTTTTCTTCTTTCCAACCCTCTTGTTGTTTCTCTATGATGTTATTAGAGCTTGGGCTGGAGGGTCAGGGGGTCAGCGCAAGTAGGCAGGTGTGATCCTTCTCTGTTACTTGTTGGTTGATTATACAAAGCTTTATCTGAGCTGCTTGCGCATTGCATATTGGGATTTAATTCCTGAGGCAGAAAAGGTTTTGAGTACAGGTTAGAGAGGATTGTGATTTTTGGCTCCAGCGGATTACTCGGTGTCCTAGGATCGTTGGGTCTTTGGGGGTTCTTGCATGTATGGAATTGTGGTGCGTTCATAATCAGTACTAGGCAACAGTGAACTTGCCTCCACATTCCCTGTTTGTATGCCTACATTTATTGCACCCTTTTGCCTGGTAATGCCTTTCCCCTTCTTGCGCTGCATCTATGACATTACCTTCTGTAGCTTGTACTTTCCTGACCTCATCTTGTTTCATGTCTTGACCCTTGTCATCTGTTATTGTAGGTGTTGTGGTCCCTACTGCTGCTTCTGTTTGTGTTATAACCTCTGGGTGCAGTAAGGAGTGGAGCCCTCTGAGTTCAAGATTACTGGAATTTAGCACAAATCCTGCGTCTTTCACAAATGAGAATTTTGAGTATATTTTGGGTTGATAGCCAGTTTTTGTTATCTTCATTGGTGGAGCTTCTTCTATCTCTATCAACATGATACGGTCCGCTGTATCATGGGCTCCTGTCCTGGCCCTTGTTAGGTTCACCCAACATGTTGGTCTTCCTTTTCCTTTTGTTGATTACAGTGGTGACTGACTGCCTTTCTCTCCCTGACTTCACACTCCACCTAAAATATTGGAAGGAGAGGTAAATCTTCCCAATCCTGCTCCTCTTCCCAGAAACCAATGACCAAGAGCTGTGAGGTGGCGGGGGGCACTAAATCCGCTTGTCCACCTGTTTGTGGGGAAGCGTTGACCCATTGGCCCCCCTGAATTATAAAATGACTTAGCAGCTGGTTTCCAGTGCTTTACCTTTGGGCTTGACGACCCGCCGTAATGTAGGAGAGCCCTCATGCCCCAGCACACAAAGCTTGTGTGAGCTTCCTGTGGTAGGAAGGTCCGGTAGGAGGGGGAGGAGCCCCCAGCCTGAGAAGACTCCCTCAAGGGAATCCCGGTGCCCTGCAGGAGAATAAAAGGAAGAGTAGAGGAAAGGAGGGGCGGCCCGAACAGGAGCTTTCAGAGCCACTGCAAGCTGCACCCAAACCTAGCTGGGACACTTCGGCGGTGCCCGGCTCTCACTTTGCAGCGCCGACTACGCTGCTGCTCTCAGGCCCCCTCCGGGTCGCGCCCCCACCCCACCTCCTCCTGCCACACTGCAAAAAACAGAGTCCCTACAGTCCGCTCAGGCCATCTCGGACCATTTTGGAGTCGTACAGACCCTCCGGAGCTGGTACAATCCTCCTGTTTGGGCTTTAGGAGGGGGTGGACTGAGGTCCGCCAACTCTTTTGGCTCTGTTTGCTCAACTCACACGCCAACTACTTTCGCTCCCGGAAACGGAAACTATGCTACTTTCCAGAAACTAGACCCTGTCAATAATGCTAGAGGACTCATTTAACTGTGATTTCATTCATATTTCGTGCCAAGGAATTTCATCATTAAGACTAATGCTGTTCGATAAAAGGCGAAATATCCATTGTTGTTCATGTTTGGGTATGATTCTAGCACAGCCCATCATATATCCACTGCAGTGTGTCCCTCAGTGAGGAAAGTGTGCTCATTTTTGTATTGGAATTCTTGTAGCGTATACTGCTGCGATGTTCGTTTATTCAGAATTTGCAGGGCGTCTGGACATCTCTATGTATTGTTTACCACAGGGACAAGTGATAAAGTAGACACAGTTCTTTGTATTCCAATTGGTGTGTAAATTTTGTGTCCACATACAATTAGTCTTCAGAGGTATCTCCCTAGAGTTTTCTGTGAAAGTACAGGCGACACATGATCCACATGGGAAATGTCCTTTAACTGGGGGTAGATCCCATAGTAATCTCTGGTCTTACCCCTTATGGTCTTGAGCGTGTGTGTTTGTTGTATTAGCATGTCCTTCAGATTGGTAGTTCATTTAAATGCAAGCCTAGTTGGTGGGAAGGATAGTTGCCAAGTTTGTAAGATTTTTTAGTGTTTCTTAATTGTTTTGCGTATCTTATTTGACTGGGGTATGTAAGTGGTGACACATGTTAGAGTCTCATCTTGTTGTCAAGTGCATGGCTCTAGTAATGTCTTTCTATTACAGTTCCTAGGCCATTTACGTGCAGTTTTTACACATTGACTTCGGTATTGTCTTGATTCCAGGTCTAAGGCCATCTTTTTTGTCTGTGTATCAAATTTCTTTAATCTGTTGCAATTGCATCGCTGGTGCAGACACTGTCCATATGTCAGGTTGTCGCACAGGGATTTTGTGTGGTGGCTCTTATAAAGAAGAAGGCTATTCTTGTCTGTAGGTTTTTTATATGAGCTTCCTACTAGCACGTTGTCTTTCTTCTTGATCAAAAGATCCAGGAGTGGTAGTTCTTTCTCAGTGATTGTTTTTGAAAATTCCAGGTAGGGGTTTAAGGTTTTAACCCAGGAGCAAAATGTCTCGCATATTGCAAGATTCCCTTTAAAAAAGATGAGTATGTCATCTATATAGCAGAATCATAGAAGGATGTTAGGTTTGTATGGGTTCTCTGGACAGAGAATGAATTGTTCTTCAAAGTGTGTTATATAGAGTGTGAGGAAGAGCCCCAAAACCCTACCTGCATTCTTGATCCAATCCCTGTATCTTCACCTTGGGTTCCCTCCTCCTGGGGTCCGGATGACGATGGCCAGAATTGGAAAGGAACACAGACAGTAAGAAGGTACTTTCATTCCTCTGTACAGAATGAAACTACAGCAAAGGAACCAATCAGCCCAGGGATGGGCAACGCCAAGTCACTAACAGGCACATGCATCAAAAGAAAAAACGGTCGCAAACGGGCAGATTCTCCGAGTCTGCCCCTTTGCAACCGGTATTTTTGCATTTGGGATGCATCATCTCAAATGCAAAAATCGCAATTTAAGTAATCTCTAAATTGCGATTACTTAAATTGTGATTGTATTTAAGGAATCCCAAATTGAGATTCCTTAAATGCAATGCATTAAAGTAAAAAAATTAGTACTTTCGCTAATAGGGTGCGTAAATTACTATGAAGTTGAACTTCATGGTAATTTGCAAAACATTTGAAAAAAAGCACTTTTGTGCATTTTTCAAAGTTTCATGTTGTGCAACATATGTGCACAGGTCAATTCCAGGGGTGCAACAGGGTGTCCTTTTGACACCCTTGCACCCTGAAATTGCATGCACAATTTACCAGTACCTATAGGTACTCGCAAATTGCGCCTGCAATTTCCCATTCATTCCTATGGGCCTGCAGGCCCATAGGAATGAATGGGAAGCTATTCCTTATTTGCGACTCGCAATTTGCGAGTCGCAAATAAGGAATGTGTAAGAATCGCTATTATTATGTCGATTCCTACAAGCATAGGATTTTGCGAGTCCTTAATTGCGAATCCTTAATATTCGTAATTAAGGACTCGCAAAATCCTAGCTTGATGCATGTGCCAGTAACACCCCAATTATAGCCTGGAGGAAAACTAAAGAGCGGACGATAAAAACAAGAGACACGGCATCTGGAGTGAGCGTCATCGGAAGCAGAGCTGCGCAAGAGTCGGGAAGGTGTTCTGGTCTTGAAGAAAACATTGTGGAGCTGAACGCCGGGTAAGATGATTCCAGGGACAAGGGGGCACCAGAGGTGTCGTGCGAGGACAGGTAGACCCCAGAGGACACGCAAAAGCCATTGCACCAGTAAGCGGTCTGTGACTCGGGAGAGGGGAAGGCTGTGCAAGGCGGGAGGAGGGTTGCTGTTAAGTTCCCTGAGACCCCTGGGTAAAGAGAGCCCGAGTGTAAAAAGTTTTGGTTTTTTCTTTCTTTTTTTTATTTACCTTCCCTTCATGGTCTTCCTAGCAATTCCTTCACGGTGGTGTGGTGGAAGCAAATGCTGCCAGGCTGAGCACTTTTACTTACCGCTACTTTTGTCTTCCCTCCTTTTGGTGATGCTACCCTCGGGACTCCCACAAGGACCCCATATCCCCTAGAAGGCAACTGGATGGAAAAAGAAGTGAAGAAACTTCTACACAGTCTATCTTCCACCCCTACAGAAAAGGGAACAGCAGAGAAAGTTTGAAAAATCCTTGCTCTAAAAGTTACCAGGAGTCACCGCCTGTAATAATCGGAGAGTAAATCAACTGTGTAAAAAAAAAAAAAACATTATTTTATCCATACGGCCTCCTTGCTTCTGTTTCTGCCCATTCCTCTGACATAGTGATATTCTAGACTTGGAGCAAAGGCACTTTCCATGGATGTACCTTGTGTCTGTTGGTATGGTTGTGTCCCATATTGAAAGAAATGTTCCATAAGGGCCATGCATGCTCATTCCATGATAAAGTTGATGGACATCGGGGAAGTCAACTACTCCACCCGGAGGATGGTGTCTATTACCTCCAGTGTGGCTGTGTGTGGTATATTTGTATAAAGTGATTCCACATCCAAGGTGACTAGTGGGTCTAGCTGGTGTGTGTCAGTAGTGGATTCATTTATATTCAATGTATCTTGTGTGCCTTGTGTATATGATGGAGTTTTTTCTACACATGGTTTCAAACAAATAGTCTCAGAATTTGAAGAGTGGTGTAGAAGTATGCGATCCTCGGGTCTTTGTTCACTAGGAAGTTTGCTTCTTTCTTAGTGATCCATCCCTGTGTTTCAGCAGCAGATACTATGGAGATTGTCTACATTTTTAGCCTCATTGTTGGGTCCTGTGCGATGGGTGTGTAATATTTGCGGTGAGCAAGTTGACGTACACATTCATTCTCATAATCAGTGCTGGGCATGATTACCATCGCACCACATTTGTCTCATGTTTTGTAGTGATCTGCTTGTCATTGGCCAATTCTCTAAATGCTGGGTGTTCCGTTTTGGATATATAATGGAAATTCTGTGTGTTATAGTCATTCCCTATCTCTTTTAAACACTTCTTATCCTCTGCACACGCACAAATCATAAGCGAATTTCACAAGTCAACGTATACAAACAATGAAGAGAGTGGTGCATATGTTTGTTCTTTTTTCTTTAATCCAAAGCTGGGTGTTTTGGATTAAAGAAAAAAAGAAAAAAACATATGAACCACTCTCTTTATTGTTTGTATACGTTGATTCGTGAAATTCGCAAATAGTTTGTGCATTTGCAGAAGATAAGAATTGTTTCAATATTGACCTCAGGGTCGAGTCATTTGGGTTCTAGGGTGTTTTCCCTCACCATTAGCACCGCTGGAATAAATACATTTTTGGTGCTACGCAAAATCTATAGGCGACAAGTCTCCTAGTTAATGACACCCCATCAGTGTATTACTCTTTCAGAACAACTTGTTCAAAGGTCACTAGTTTATGTGGTATCATGGCTAGGTTTGGCGTAAAGGTGGACAGATTACACAGACCTGAATCCGTTTGTGCTAGTATTGGTTTGTCATGAAAGAACGCTTTGAGACCCATTTTGTGGAAGAATTTTTGTAACTCACAATTCCTCTTAAATTGGTCTATCTTGGGTGTGGGAACAAAGCCCAACCCCTTCTGTAAGACTTTAACTTCAGTTTACGTGGGTTCTCTTGGTGAAAGATTTACAACTAATCTTTCTTCCCTGAGTGACTCTGTAGTACCATCTGGGGTGGTGGAGGTTTCTGCACCTGTCTCTGCTGCCCTCTTCTTCTTCCTCTCTCTCTGCCCCAACCTCTGTCTAATAGAAGGAGGGCTGTATGGAGTTTGGAAAGGAGGGTGGGGTCCCTGAGGAAACATTGGGATCTGCCACATTGGTGGACCCTGGAAGGGCATCATCCCAAAAACAAATTGTTGGTGTGGGGGAGGAGTCTTTCTATTCTGGTCACTATTCCAGCTGCTTGAGCTGGAGTTCCGCAACTTCTTTGTTTAAGTTTCTCCAAGGACTTGAGGTTGGCTTGCCCTCCGTATAAGAAGTCTCAGGAACAGCAAAGACTCTACATTCCTCTGGATTTCACCTCTGGGATCACGTGTCTCCGTTGCCACAGAGGGAAAACGCAACCAGATGCTGCCACCAGGACCACAGATGGTTCCGTGACCTGAAGGCACAGCAGAGGGCACTGCCACACTTCGCACTGCAACACTGGTCTCATTGACGACGACAACCGATTGCCGACACCGAGCCGCTGCTTGCACCATGACCTGTGGGCACCGCACTCTACACTACCTCACTTTACTTTGCTGCTCTGGTCTTACCGACAATGCCAGCTGACATCACCACTGTGGTATGCACAGTGGTCCGGGGGAACTGCTTGTAAGCTACAGGAAGCACTACTCCATCCCACACTGCAGAGCGGCCCACCGATGTCAGCCCAAGCGACCACCGATCTTAAACGAACACCGCAGCTTTACCGTGACCATCAGCACCACGACGAGCACCGCCCAGCTGTTGTGTAGTTCCTAATAATGCATAGGATCTGCACGTTTATACAACATAAACTTGATTGGTGTCCAGACTGATTCAGGGATTAGTGTCCAGAGCGATTCCAGACAAACCCAAACGATATGTTAGCCTTTAGACCAGCTAGCTCACAGTGCCACTATAAGTCCTTTTACCAAGGAGAGAATAGTTTCAGGCAACTATCGAACATGACAACCCTTGATCCTTTAGGGATCGAGGAAACAGTACAGTACTTTTCACTCTGTCACTCGTACTCATTTGGACTCAGAGTTATATACAGAATAAACGATGGGGACGTTTCCAATAAGAATTTAGTAAACCAGCATCAGTATAAAATACGTGTGCTGTGACAACCATTAGACAGAAACAGATATAAACAATTATGAGCACCAACAGGGTAAATAAAAGGTAGAATTCTACCATGGTGCTAAAACAGTGAATATATGCAGGCTATAGAGATCATGTATGTACATGTAAAGCCAAGAATCCCCTAGGAAAAAACCCACCCCATTCCCTGATGGGAAAGAATGAAGAACCCTGTCTTGGTCGCGAGTTGGACACCCCACAAGGGATGTCAAACCACTGCGTGCTGGAGTTTCTGTGGGCAGGAATCTTAGCGCCTTGTGTCAGCATTGAAGCTTCTTCTCTGGTTTGCCCAGTGAAGATGTGTGTCTTACATACCTAAATGATACCCTCAGGGGTTCTACCTAGATGTATCATGATACAGTGGGTGTGTTGTCAAAGGATGACGTTAGCAGTGACTTTTGTACAGAGTTGTTATGCAGGGGATGGTAAGCCTGCTATGTATGTCCTAGGCAAGGGATTAAGATCTGCTGCTAAGAAACCTCATACATAATTAATGGGGCTAGTTTTAGGAAAAAACTACACAACGTTTACTCAGCACGCAACTAGGCAAAAGGTTATGTAGAGCAAGGTAAGATAAAATATGGGTAAAAGGTTGTGCAGCTACCTAGGCCCAGATTGGAGTACATTGAGGCTCATAACACAAACTCCTCATAAGATAAACAAATGATAAAATATGCCTGTCTATAAAAAGCACAAAATCATTGCTAAGAACATGAACACAAAAAGTATAAGTCCTCCATATAGTCAATACTTGCAAGATCAACTGAGCACATCGAAAGCCATGGTGCTCAGTGAGAGCAGGAGAAAAATAAAACAAAAATGATGTTTTGAATTCCACTTTGGTTTGTTTTTTAAAAAGGCTGAATTGTTGCCAGCACACAGAGAGCCAAATGTTTATGTGTCCTGTGTGGGAGACACAACATCACTGTAACTTAGCTGCACAGACGACGGTCTCTGTAACACCTCTTGGATCAGGTTAATAGAGCAAAGGTAAACTTCTCCGGTTCCCACAGCAGCCGCGTAGGAAGCACTGAAACACCAGTGAGCCTGTTGCAGAGCCGGTATCCATTCTGACAAGAGCTGAAGCATCCTGTGGTGGCTCTAAGAATGCTGACATCAATGTGAGAATACGCCAGACACTGTAATATGTGGACCTTTAAGGGGTCCAGTAGTATTTCTTCGTCCGGTAGTGCAACCGATGGAAGTGTTAGGCATATGCCCAACACACTTTTGTATCCGCAGAAGAGGCAGCAGAGCATAGGCAAGACGCAGCTAACCAAGACTCATCTGAATGATAGGAAACAATGCTCACTTAGCTCCCGAAGCCAAGGTGTGCCCAGATGGAAAACCATGCGTTAACGGCAATTTTGCACCAGGAGTGCTTTTTCCATCTCTTTGGAGGCTGGGACGTCCATTATGTAGCAGATAAATTAAAACCAGGATACCCACTAAAAGGAGAAGGACCAGTGGAAGCCCTCCAAAAATGCTTCCTAATACGGCATGTATAAATGATGGAATAACTCCGAAGGTCGTCTGAAAGGTGCTCAATAGTCCAGAACCTATATTCTTAAATAGGTGCACTATTCCACTTGTATTAGACATGTTAAAGATATGATGTACCATTTCTCCAAAATGGAGCAGGACGTTTGTATGGACTAGTGCCTGCATCTCAACCAAAGACCTTACAACCTGGAGATCAAAAGTCTCTCGGGCTGAGGTTAAGGCCATATACTTCTGTAAAAGCATGGCTTTCAGTCTGCTCAGAGAATCAAATTGTATATGGAAAACATTCAACCAAGGCCATAGCAGTGCCTCCCTGACTGTGTGGGTCGGTGGAAACAATACTTGCATACAACAAGCAACCCTGGAGCTTAGTGTGACCGGATATGCAATGCCTAGCAGCATCCCACAACAACCTTGATCATTGAACATCAAATAACTCCTATTCAAGAGTAGTTTCTATACCATATGCATCAAGGCAGCCGGGGATCCTTTCAAGTGACACAATATGTTTGTAACTGAATCAATACATGCTCCGTGAAGCATAATATCCTGACAAAGTAGAGACCCACTCAAAGAATTCTCACAGTCTGAACCACAGAGGAAAACTTCAGTGTCCCCATTACTGCATCTAAATCTGTACGGCAATTCCCAAGATTCATTTATGTCGCCCTCACCCATTGCTTGATATCTTCCTACCTGGTGATACTGTAGACATTGAAATTAGAAAGTCGTGACTGGCATTGTAATATGGCCATGGATTAACCATTCTGGGGTAGGTGACTCAACCACAGTAAAAGGTAATTTGTCCAATTTTTCAATGTGCAGCATTGTATATTTTGCATCTATTCATGCCACAGTTCTCTGTCTTTCAGTTAGATTATAAGCAGAAAACAGAGACATACTGTTGATGTACCGCCAGAGGACATGACCAGAGCGCAGTGATTATAGCGTCCAGCTCAATAATAGAATGGAGCAAATTGTGATTGCCCATGTTGAAGAATAGACAAATCCTGTTCCATTATATCTATTGCAGAAGACACAATGTTGACCAGTGAATAAATTCTGGATGTATAGGTGGTCATACCAGTGTCGACCACAGCCAAACCCTTTTCTAGGTTAACCTTGTCAAGCTCACGTTGCAAGATTTTCCGTACTTCATTGTAAATAGCGTATAAGAAGCACTTTCAACTTTCTTTCTGGGGACCTATCATACATGTCATCTGGAAGTTAGGACACGTGTTGTTTCACCTGGGACAGTGTTGAGGTTCTTAGCCACTTCAGGCATAACTTCCCAACACTGTAAGATGTCACCACCACAGAGTGTTCTGTTTGTATGTAACGTAGGTCAGGTCTATGGATGCTAAACCCTTCGGTGGTACCCTTGAATCTTGACTAACACCTTTTTGTGTTGATAGGCCAAACCAACCATCCCCTTCAATTGGGGTCTGATGACTTGAACCAACCATCATGTAAAATGTCATCTAGAGTATCTTCACTATGTTGTTTATAGTTCTGCCACCCCTCAAAGTGTGTCAGTAAGGGAATCTGAGGTGTAAATGTGTTGTACTTGTATAGCGCACTGCTACTCCAGCTTGAGTGTCCTGGCGCTTTTACTCATACCGCTGAGGAACCCTTCCTGGCCTTTCCCTGTGATATGTCCACTCCTGGGCACCCCCAAGGTGAAGCCAGGCATCCCAGCGCTGTTGGGGCCGTTGTGGAGATTAAGCAAGCTATTGCCCAGAGTTGCAGAGTGGGACCCATGATTAGAATAGGCACCAAGGCGGAATATCAGGTCCGAGGAAATTGAGCCCAAGACCCGCCGAGGCAGGAATTGAACCCTGGTCCCGGGCCAGACCTCTGCATCAGGGTCTGCCGCTTTAACCATTGAGCCACACTTCTCCACATATATGTGTTCAAGTACTTGATCTTGGCTAACCCAAGACAGGAAGTCTGATGCACTGTATTGTTCAGGAAAATAATTTGCTGTGGTTTAAGGCATGCTTTAAATAAGGCCTCAGTTCCCTTAAGCTGCCAATCTTTAGTCCCCCAGACAGATATTGTGTCTACGGTCTCCCTCCTAAAGTCAAAGCCTTGTAAAGACAGCTGTGAAATAAAGGAAGGGTATATCTGTTTCGTATTTGTGAGCATATTTTTCTTTGCAGGTGTAGGTGCAAGCGTATAATAATAAGACCTTGGGTCTCCAGAAAATAGGCAAACTTTTGTGCAAATGTTGTTGAACTACCTTTTGGTGGTGTTGGGCAATGTTCTCATTGATGTTAAGGATAAATATTACGTGTGATACTCGCTTTGTGCAAGAAATGAGGACCATAGTGTTGGTAACAATACATGGTATCAAAATCAGATATGTCATCATAAAATTCATTACTGAAAAATGCAGCAGATTGTTCTAAATCAGTCAGCATTGTTTTTACAGTTTCAAAGTCCCAATCATCAGAGAAAATACTGAAGGTGATGATATCATTTAAAGAAATTTTAAACAAGTTGTTGTTTTCAAAAGTTCAGTTGGACCATATACATCATATGAAACCCTATCCCATACTATTCCTTCTGGAACTGCAACTGGAACTGATGTAATGTTCACTAAGGACAGGTCTCTTTGTTCCCAGTTGATGACAAATGCAGTTCCAGGACCAAGTTCACATTTTGTACTGCAGAGCATTTTGGAAGATAGCGTCCATTCAGGAGCAGGAAAAAGACAGTCACTATACCTATCGAAAGGACTAGGAACAGTAGACCAATTGCAATCAAGAGCTGTAGCTAAGGAGAAACATAGTAAGTCTTTTTCAGCCACAGGTAGAAATCACATAGTTTTTGTTTGTGGGAAACAGGAGCTGGTGGTGACTCAGCTTCACTTGGATCCAATGAGAAAATCGATGAAGTAGCCAGATGCAGTTCAATCTATCTTTCCCAGCTCAGCAGGTTTTTGTAGAACTGGCAGATGACTTGTTATTAGACATATTCACATATATGTTGGTATTGGGCTGAATTGAGATCTTTGTTTCATTTGTGTTTTGTTGATTTTCAATATTTATAGGCATGAGTTCCATTCCATTGTTGGTAACTCCTTCACTTCATACAGTAGAATCTTTAAACTTTATTAATATTTTTGTCTGAACTTCCTGTAGGTAGTAAGAAGAGATCGCCGGATACCCAGGAACCCACGCAGCCTACTATTCAGTATTGGCCACAAAGTGTGGTTTGACCAGATCAATGGAGACAAATCTCTTTTCTTTCTTGCTGGCAAGAGGCTGAAGAAGTACTGTTCTTGGTCCTTCGACAGCCAGGACAGATACAGGTGCTCTGTAAGATGGCCCAACTTCTTTCTTGTCCACAATTTTTTCTGTGACCAGGTCCCCAATCTTCAGGACCCAGGCACAGCTTTCACGTACCCAGTGGTGGTGCATTTTACTTGGACTTTGCTTTGTAATGCCTGGAATTCACTGAGTTACTGTAGAATATGGAGTACGGCCTCCTATGGAACTTCTTGGCATGTTATCAAGTGCCCTCTGGACCCCATATAGGTGATTGATCCAATTGCCACCTGAGTCTAATACCCTCGCTGTTAAGGATTGCTTTAAGTCCTGGTTTTTCCTCTCCACAATCGAATTTCCCTCAGAATGATTAGAAGAGGAGTCCCGCAAGACCACACCCAAGCTTCTCATGGCTTCTTGGTAAGCCTGTGAGCTAAATGCAGGGCCGCGGTCAGAATGTAATGTGCCAATTGCATATGTCCCTATAAAGACTCACAAATCCATTATAACAGTTCAAGCATCAGTCGAGGACTGGGGTCACACCCACAGGAATCTAGAGCATGAATCCACTGCCACCAAGATGTACTTGTAAGCCCCATCAGATTGTAAGGGGCCACGGTGGTATAAATAGACACATGCGAGTGGTCTGTCTGACATCAGTAATGGAGTTTGAGGTGGACGTACTGCAGTGGAATCCTGCATCTGTTGACAGATGTCGCACTTAAGGACAAAGTCCTTGGTCTGTTTGGTTAGTCCTGACCACCAATATTGCTGCTTCAGTAGTGAAACTGTTGCAGTAATACCTGCATGTACTGAACCCAGGCATTGTGTGCAGCTAGAATTAAACCTAACCTGAGATCCATGTTTGGTATTAGTCTATGCCCCACTCCTAAAATGTGAGCATACGGAATGTTTGGCGCATCTAGCATGTAGGCGTACTTAAATGGAAAGCCTCTTGGCAAGGATGACCTGTTGCTTTGTATAGCATTCACAGCTATCACTATCTAGCCATCTATTCTCATACTAGAACAAGAGATTACAGTAACGGCAGCAGTTCTCACTGTCGCCTTGGAGGCTTCATCAGCCAGTGAATTCCCTACAACGTGCACGCCAATACGCTAATGACTCAATGTGTGAATTACATGAGCACGTGGCACACCTTTTCAGCTCTGACACTTGTTCCCAAAGCACTGTGTGCTTTATTCTGCAATCTTTGGAATCTCTGAACCCATTCTGTCCCCAATAGTGAAGGTATTCATTGTATGATTGGACACAGCAAAACGAATAGCACACAATAAGTGTGGGGAATACCCTATCATATTTTTTAGTACCAGTCTCAGGGCTTGAAAGGCTAGATTTACGACCCTACCAATTTGCGAGTCGCAAATTGTGTTGTTTTGTGACTCGCAATGTGCAGCTTGCAAATAGGAATGTACAACAGTGTATCAGACACTGTTTGCGATTGCTAATGGAGTCGCAAATTGCCTGCCTCATCAACATCCATGAGGCAGGTGCAATTTGCAACCCCATTAGGAATGGCTAGCACTCCTAGGGATGGTGGCCTGCTGGGGTCAGCAGACTACCATGTCTGTGACTGCTTTTTAAATAATGCAGAAAGAACAATTGATGGACAGAATGCAGAACAATGTCATACATTCACCCCAGTACAGAGATCCAGGCCTAAATTAATCGTTTTTTTGCTCACCATGCCATTCCAGTCACTCAGCCATATGCAAATCAGTCTTGACTCTGCGCCCAATAGGAACAGTCCAGCCCGAACTGCAAGGCCAGGTCCTCCCTTGACTGGAAACAAGCATCCTAGGACCGATTTCGGGCTTTCAGCCCTCATCAGCCAGGATGGCTTAACTCCAGTGACATGGAGAGCACGGGACACACATCTGGGCATACCCGTTCCACTCGGGGTGACAAATGCAAAAAAGAACAATTGATGGGCAGAATGCAGAACAATGTCATACATTCACCCCAGTACAGAGATCTGTGCATAAATCCATTGTTTTTTTGCTCACCATGCCATTCCAGTTAGGACCCAGCCATATGCAAATCAGTCTTGACCCTGCACCCAATGGGAACAGTACAGCCCGAACTGCCAGGCCAGCTCCTTCCTGGACTCGAAACAAGCATCCTAGGACCGGTTTTGGGCTTTTAGCCCTCATCAGCCACGATAGCTTGACTCCAGTGGCAGGGAGAGCACAGGACCTACGTCTGGGCATACCCGTCCCACTCGGGGTGACAAATGCAAAAAGAACAATTGATGGACGGAATGCAGAACAATGTCATACATTCTCCCCAGTACAGAGATCTGGGCCTAAATCCATCGTTATTTTGCTCACCATGCCATTTCAGTTTGGACCCAGCCATATGCAAATCAGTCTTGACCCTGCGCCCAAGGGGAACAGTCCAGCCCGAACTGCCATGGCACGGTGAGCAAAAAAACAATGGATTTAGGCCCAGATCTCTGTACTGGGGTGAATGTATGACATTGTTCTGCATTCTGTCCATCAATTGTTCTTTTTGCTTTTTAAATAAAGCAGTTTGTTTTATAAATGCAGCACGTTTTCCTTAAGGGAAAACGTGATGCAATTAAAATAGAAAAATGAAACGTTTCTGTTAAAAATATTTTTGCATCCATTCACAAAGTGGTCCCCTGGGGATCCCTTCCCAGTTGCGAGTGGCTTACCACCTACTTGAAGTAGATGGTAAACTGTGAGTGTTTTGCAACAGCAATTGCAGTCGCAAAGAAATTGAAGGGACGCCCTTGGCAAGCCCCTTCCTAATTGCGAGTCACAAACCTTATTTTGCGAGTAAGTAATAGGGTACCAACTCGCAAAATAGGGTTTGTACATGGGCCAGACCTATTTTGCAGTTGCTTTCTACCTTGGATATAGCCAAGTTTCAAAGTTATTTCTAAAACTTGGAGGTTTGAGTTATTCCTAAACTGTAGTGGCAGGCTATTCCATAGGTGTGCCTGATTTTACTGGGAAAGCTTTGCCTCCCTGTCTTCTGTTTTTTAAACCGAGGTACTACTGTCAGATTGGCATCAGATGACCTACGTTTTCGCATTGGTTTATAGGGCGTAACTTTCTGCTGTAAGTGTAGCACCCTATGAAGGGCCATAGGGCCTTGAATATGTACCGTTGGAGCCAGTGAAGTTCCTGCAGTGCTTTGGTTGCAGAGTCCATTCACCTTCTGTTTAGTGCCAGTGTAGCGGACAGCACATGGATCCTTTGAAGTCTTTTGAGCAGGTAGGCTAATCAGCCTAAAAGTAGTGTGTTGCAGTAGTCCAATCTGCTCATTATAGAAGTCTACACAACCAGTCTCCTGTAAGGTTGAGGATTTTCTTTAGGCTTCTTAGTAACCTGTAGCATACGGACACTGATTTATTTATCTGTGTTTCATTGACAGCCTGTCATCAAAATGGACACCTATTTTCTCTACTAATTGCATTTGATCTGGCACTGAATTGTTTGACCAAGGCCAAACATTGAAAATAAGTTTTCATGTAAAGCTCCTGGGGAGCAGCAGAGAAATTATGCCTTGTCCCTGTTGAATTTCAGCATGTTCTTGTCCAGCCATTTAGCCATCTCCTTCAAGCAGGCATGGAGGTTGTTTTTCAGATTTGTATCCTATGTATCTAGTGAGATAATTAATTGGTGTCATCTGCATAGCTTATGAACTTTACCCCATAGGATTTAATCAAGGTTAGCTGCGAGCTTTGGTATATATTAAAAAGAATAGGGCTCAGGGCTGAGCTCTGCGGAACTTAATGTTTTATCCTTTTGTAATCGGATGTGAACAGTGATAGGTTTATTGCTTCCCATCTGTCTGAGAGGTAGGATGAGAACCAACTGAGCAACACCCCTTTTATTCCGATTTCTTCAAGACGCGATAGCAGGATTTCATGATTTATGGTGTCAAATGCCACTGACAGGTCAAGTAGGACTAGGACTGTTGTATGGCCACTGTCTAGTTGCATCCTCAGTTCATTAGAGGCTATAATTAGTGCATATTCAGTTCCATGGGCTGGTCTAAAGCCCATCTCTTCTGGTTCAAGTAAGTTATTGTCTTCTAGAAAGCATGCAAGGTCTTGCTAAGATATTTCTCCAGTATTTTTATCCGGAAAGGGATTCTCGATATAAGGTGGTAGTTACTGGGCTTTCAAATATCTGCCAGGGATTTTTCAGTAGGGGGTGACCTGTGCTTTCTTCCATTCCCTTGGAATTGTCCCGGTGGCCAGTGATTTGTTAAATATTGATCTGAGCGTTGGGAGGAGTTCAGCTGACCTCTCCTTACATATCCTAGAGGGAATAGGGTCTAGTGGTGACCCCGATTAAATTGAAGCTACGAGGGACTTAAATTCTGTCTCTGTTAGTGGATACACTTTTTCCAGAGTTTTATCAATGGAGTATCTTTGGGCTGAAGTTACGTTTTTGTCCTTTCCACCAGATCCTTCCTTTTGATCCAGCTTAGCGTGTAACCTTATATTTGCAATAATATGGTTATTTTTATTATCAAATTAGTCTGAGAGAATATTGCAGAATTCTTGTGATGAGGGGATAGTTTTATTAAGGCAGGCAGGGTTAGTTAGTTATTTCACTATGTCAAATTCTTTCTTTGATTTGTTGGTTGCCTCTGTAATAGTTGTCGGCAGGAAATGAATCTAGCTTTCCTTAGTTCTGCTTTGTATTCATTATAGGCTCACTTTAGTAGGGCTTTATTATTCTCTAATTAGGATTATCTCTATTGTCTTTCCTGTCTTCTACATTTCATTCTTTGATCCTTCAAGGTCTCAGTGAGCCATGGTGTGGACTTAGGTTTGTCTCTGTATCTTTTTAGTGTAGCTACTGTATCTAGTGTTTTATGATGTTTTTCTCTAGTAGTAGTTGTTGTAGTTACTTTATTCGATATATTAAAAACATATCATAAAAGTTTGGTACAATAAATATAAAAACAGTTTTAAAAACCCACTACAACTATATGCTTTGAACCTTATACAATTAAAAGCAATAAAAGATAGCAATAAATATGCATGTACAGTGTAAACAAAGACCCCCATTTGTCAGTACCTTTGGCAATGATATTCTTTATGGGCAACAGGGATAAGTTTATATCTTAAATTTATTGCACCTTAAGGAGCTTGCGTCTGATCCTCCAGGCCCAGCCCAGGTATTTAGCAGTCCCACAGATGACACTAGGGACTGATGTGTCATAGATCAAGATACGCAATGCCACCCTGGCAGACCTGGTCCCCATATTTTTACAAACCGGTGTCAACCATCTCGCTCTTGGTTGCCGGTATGCTTTGCATGCAAACAGAAAATGACCAATAGACTCCAAGGGCGAGGCACAACCGGGACAGCCTTTCGAACTTACGGGTGCCGTGCTCCATCTAGATTGAACCTCGAAGAGTGGGAGTGTACCATATCTCATCTTGAGATAAAGGGACCTATCTTCAGGAGATTCAATAATGTCCAGAAAGGGTTCCATGCTAGGTGCAGGTTTCACATCCAGGAAATTTAAAGTTAGCTCACCTCCCTGATTTCTTAGGGTATTAATCGTAACCCATTCCCAGTAAGCCTTCTTTATCACAGGTTTGGGTGGGGGGAGCTGGGTTACCCAGGCCTCTTCCAGACCTATCTTCTGGAGCTCCTTTTTCAAATTTGATACCCAGGGGATCTTACGCTCAGCTCCGAGTTTTATTAGCTCGTCGAGGGCAGATGCATAGTGGAGGAGTTCAGGGGTTCTCCGGAGCCTTGCCCAGTATAGTAATGGGCGCAGCCTGGCTACATTGCTAAAGTTTTGTCTGCCAAGATCATAACGGAGAGGAACTAGTGGGGTAGACAGAGGGAGCGACAATAAGTCTCTGAAGAACTTATTCTCAGATCTAAGCAGCTCTGTTAGGTTTTCGAACCCCCACAGTTCTGCCCCGTATAGGGCCGCTGGCATTGCCTTCCCCTCATAGACCTTAACTGCCGCGGCAATGGGCCTGGTGTAGGAGAGTCTCTGGTGTTTCGCTATTGCCCCTGAGGCTCTCTTATGGGCAAGAAGCATTTTCGATAGATGGGGAGCCCATTTTAGCTTATTGTTTACCCTGACTCCAAGGTAATCAAAAGCCTCAACTAGCTCAAGAGTAGTGTCGTTAAGCTTAATGTTATTCCTAAAATTTCTAGAGGGTGATAGTGCCATTAGCTTGGTTTTAGAAGTGTTTATTTTCAAGCCCCTGGTGTCACAAAAATGGGAGAAGCGGGAGAGCAATCTTTGTAGGCCCATAGGGCTTTTAGATATCAACAGAGTGTCGTCAGCAAAGAGCAGGGTGGGTGTTTTTTCCCCGCACAGGGTTGGTGCATCGACCGTGTCCTCTCTCAAGTGGTCTGCCACCCCATTTATAAAGAGAGAGAACAGGGTCGGGGCTAAAACACAGCCCTGGCGTACTCCTTTCTCGACGGTGATCCTCTCTGTGAGCTGTCCCTGATGCCCCCAACGGACTTTAGCAAAATTCCCTTCGTGAAGGCGTTTGAGGAGGTCCAAGATTAGGGGGGGGATGCCCAAGTCATACAAGACCTGCCACAGCTGTAATCGTGGGACCAGGTCAAAGGCCGTTTTTAAATCAATAAAAGCCAAATACAGGCTGCCTTTTTCGATAATTACAGATTTCCAATGTATGGTACAGAATCTGAAGACCTGGTCAATGGTGCCAACCCCTTCCCTGAAACCGGCTTGAAAATGGCTCAGGATACCCTCCTCATCTATCCAGGTCTTGATTCTAGTGAGGAGGACTCTGCCAACCACTTTTTGTAGGACATCGATTAAACTAATCGGTCTGTAGTTGGCAGGGTCCCCCCTGTCCCCTTTCTTATAAATGGCCACCACCTCCGCCCCCTTCCAAGAATCCGGAACCGGGCATCCCAAAGCTAAGTTATTTAAAATGCGTAGAATAAATTCTGCCCATAGGTCTTTGTCGTGTAGCAAGAGGTCGCCAGGGAGGCCATCAGGTCCTGCTGCTTTTCCTGGGGCAATCATATTAATTGCAGAGAGGACCTCTGATAGGCCAAACGCGGCCTCTATCTCCAGGGGTACCAAGTTCTCAATTACCGGGGTCAGATTCTCTGGAGCCATTTTTTCCCCAAAAGAGTAAAGATCAGAGAAGTGCTGGTGCCATTGACTCCCCGTTATATGATTGGGGATTGGGTCAGCTCTTCCCTTGGACCGGACATTAATGAGACTCCAGAAGGGAGTTGAGTCTTTTTGTAAAGCTGCGGCCTTTAAATCCTGCCAATGGCTTTCCTCCCACAGTCTCTTTGCCTTCCTGATAGTTTCGTAATAAATTTTTCGGGCTTTAACAATGGCCGGTTGAACCTTATGTTTAATGGCTTCAGATAGAATCTGTCTTTTTTCCCTGCACGCCTTTGAGAACCAAAGGTTTTCTGATTTGGGGGGAGGGCACTTATGGTCCCCCTTTTCCTGTAACACAAAAAAGTTCCCCACCCTTGTCACTGTTTGATGATATACCTCTAAGAAGTGTTGGGGAGAAGGGGCCTGTGAAAGACAGCCCCTGGGCATATCCAGGGCTATAGAACCTTCTTCCACTATCCTTTTTATTTTTCCCAGGTCCAATTCGCGTTTTACCACCCTTGGCCACTTAAGACGCCTATTACAATTGGTCGGGACAACCTCTCTTGCCCCAGGCCTCTGTTTGTTGGAATACTCGATGGAAGTAGTAACAGACTCACGCTTGAGCTTCATGAACAGGGGGCTGTGATCGCTCTCACACCTGTTGATTACTTCCATGTCAATAAGATCTGGCCAAAGCTCGATGCCCAACAGAATGTAATCAATGCGCGAGGGAGCTCTAGTCCTTGTGAAAGTAGGGGCTCCCTGGCCATCTGAGCAAGTTCGTCCATTTGTGGCCCTCAGATTGAACTCCAATGTTAGCGCATTAAGTTGCAGAGCCCTCTTAGACCATTTCTTTATTGGCGGAAGAGTAAGTTGGGGTATGCCCTGCTTAGAGTCGGCATCTCCAATGCCCAGAATGTCGTCGCTGCTCAGGGGCTCAAAAGTGCAATTGAAGTCCCCGGCAACGACGACATCCACCTTGAAAGTGAATGCTGTTAATTCGGCCTCAAGAGCCGATACAGCAGGGCTTTCCCGTGCTCCAGGGGTCCCCCTAGCATAGATATTGAATATTTCAAGCGGGGGTTGGTCGTCGACCCCGTTGATTGATAAATGGAGGAGGTCGTGAGATATAATTACGTGCCTCTTGATTGCCCAGTTCAAGTTGATGTTAATCCAAATTAGGAGACCCCCCGATGGACGTCCTCCTATGGATCTGATTGCGGGGACAAAATGAGTGATGAACCCTGATCTATGCAGGGGTACCAAACTCCAGGTTTCCTGGAAGAGGATGACATCAAACTTGTCGATGAAATCGCTCCAAACAGGATCTGCGAGATTCTTCCCGAGCCCCGCAATGTTCCATGATAAAAAATTGATAACGCTCGTGGGAGCAGGAGTTAGGGGGGTCCTCAAGTCCACCACCTGACTATCTTGGCATCCCTCATTGATTACCAGAGTATCAATTGTTTCACCCAAATCGTTTGAGGACTGGTTGGAAATGGGGATAGTGTTCGAATCCAGCCCCCCAATGGAATGAGATGTGGAAATATGTGCAGGGGAAGTCATGTGGAGATTGGTTAGTCAATCCACCTGTCCTAAGCCTGAGTCCTGTCCCCCCCTCTGTTCAGACCATGCGGGGAACCTACGAACCTGGATTGAAGAAAGAGCGGGAGGAGATGACCTAAACTCCAGGAGTAATAAATTTTCTGCTAAGACAGGGTCCCCAAACACGATCTCGATACAATCTGAAGAAGCATCCGCCCGTGATAGCCTTTTTGCCCTTATGATGTCCTCTCTAATGATTGATCTACACCCTCGAACATGTCTCAACCAGTGTATGGCTTTGTTATGAAGAGATACACTGTTTTCAAAGGTGGACCTTGGTGACAATTTTGGAACATGGGTCATAAAGACAGAGGAGTTGGCATGCACAGGTTGGAAATTTGCCGAATTGGCTGGGGAGTGGAGTGATTGGTTGTTATTGCCCTGTCTATGAGATGGAAAAAAACGAGGGGGGCGTCTGTTAAAGGTCTTAACATTCGGTGTGCTTGCTGGGTCAGGGCATCTTGTCATGTCCGCATATGAGTTAATCCGGCCGTTTATTCTAGATGTAATATCCGCATTATGAGCCCCCTCCTGTACATGACCGGCATTAGTTTTGTCAGGAATTGGCTTTGGGGGAACAGGCTTCATCCTGCAGGGAACTGCCCCGGAAGATGGTAGAGGTAGAGGAGAAATCGTGGGGGGTGCTTGACCTAAACTAAGACTCTCGACCCTCTTGGTAAGGGCCCCCACTAACTCCTCTAATTTCTTGATTCTCTCCAAAAGAGTCGCTAAGGAGTAAGCATCAGGTGTAACTGGGGCCTCGGAATCGTCAGCAAGTATTGTGACAGAGCTAGTTACTTGGAATAAATCAGGATCAAGGGGGGCAAACCTGTTAGAGCATAAGATGGATTGGGGGGCACAATGAGGAGTGTCTAAATCTCCTTCTGTACCATTCATAGTGCCCACGGTCTGTTTAGATGATATTTGAGGGTCAGAGGTGATTGTATCGGGGGGTGAGATAATACTTTGCTGTTTAATCGAGCACTGAGTATGGAACATAGATGGGATCGTGCGAGTTGAGTTAGAAGGTGTTTTAGTTAACTGATCCTCCACCTGCCCATCAACTAGCGAATCCTCACAATCATTAACTATCCCCTCAATTCTTGTCAGGACGCAATTCATGGCAGAGTGAATACTTTTCTTCGGTTTTTTACCCTTTTTACTACTGGCCATGGATCCTCCTTCTACAGCTTTCCTTTTACCCATGGTACACGATCCACGGCCGGAGGAGTTACCACAAACACAGAGGAAACACACACTAGTTTATGGAAGTCTTAATAGTAATGGAGCGTAAATGTCACAAGCCCCCACCAAAACTGTGAAAAAGCCTTTTAACGTAGCACAGTACCTCAGGTCTCAGTCAATACGATGTCATCAGTGCACTCGGATTTGGGGGGGTGGCCCAACCCGACCTCCAACGTCCTCGGACGGCCACAGACGGCCCGCCCTCTGCCCGGGCTCAGCCCGGCGCCGCCCGCGCGCGTCCCGCGACGCGGGGGTAGCCTTGCGGTATTTCTGCGCCTCCGGGCGCGATGTCGGGCGGAAATGCCCGCTCGGGATTCTGGGTAGTGTAGTTCTGGGCTCCAACGACCTCCAGGAGCCTCGCAGCGTCCGAGCCCCGCCACGAAGCCCAGCAGCCTCTCTCCGGGTCAAGGTAGGATTTTTAATCGGCCCCCGCTCCACAAGGGAGCCTTGCGGTATTTCTGCGCCTCCGGGCGCGATGTCGGGCGGAAATGCCCGCTCGGGATTCTGGGTAGTGTAGTTCTGGGCTCCAACGACCTCCAGGAGCCTCGCAGCGTCCGAGCCCCGCCACGAAGCCCAGCAGCCTCTCTCCGGGTCAAGGTAGGATTTTTAATCGGCCCCCGCTCCACAAGGGAGCCTTGCGGTATTTCTGCGCCTCCGGGCGCGATGTCGGGCGGAAATGCCCGCTCGGGATTCTGGGTAGTGTAGTTCTGGGCTCCAACGACCTCCAGGAGCCTCGCAGCGTCCGAGCCCCGCCACGAAGCCCAGCAGCCTCTCTCCGGGTCAAGGTAGGATTTTTAATCGGCCCCCGAGTAGTATGTTTCTACTGGGTTTGACTCCAGGAAGCATAGTGAAGTGTAAAAGACTGCTTCGTCAAATATGTTCTAAGCTTCATCCAGGATCTCCTGAGTATTTGGTGTGAGACCCCGGGACCCTTTCTATTTTTAGTATGGGCCAGACTTTTGATGTTGAATGAGATCAGATAATGGTCCAACCAGCTAACAGGGGTAGGTGTTTTTACTGCTACCAGGTCAGCAGATGCTAGGATCATATTCAACGTATGTCCCTTCATGTGGGTCGGTTCCATGACCTGTTGAAAAAGGTTCATGCCTTCACAAGATTCAATAAAGTCACTGGAAGGGTTTTGGTGAGTTTCTTTGCCCACATATTTAGATTACTTAGAATAATACGGTTACTGTGGGTCTGGACACAAATTGGCTGTTAGGTCTAATAGTGATTTGGTTACCTCTTTTAGCAGCACTGGGGGCCTGTAGCAGAGTAGTCCAGAAAAAATGGACCATTCTTTACCCTTCAGTGAGTATCCCAATATTTCTACTCCTTGGGTTTCTTCTATATCTAGTTTGGTTATGGCCCATTTCTTTTTGATTAAAATTGCTATCCACCCTTTTTTATTTTTCTTGAGTGAACCAGCGCTTTATATTGCGATGGATATATTTTTTCTAGGTCTACTCCCAGTTCTTCGGGCAGCCACTTTTCTGTAATGAAAAATTGGTCACTATCCTCTGAGGTCAATAGCAGAGTTACTTCCTCTGCATGTTTTACTAATGAGCGTGTGTTAAGTAGGCCATTGATTATTACATTTCCATTATCTTCTCTATTGCCTTGAGTGCAACCAGACTTTATTTCCCTCGTGGGCAAGGCTTTATCAGACTCTGTGTCAGTGCTGTGGACTCTGTTATATTTAGGGATCAGATTACAGAGTTGTTTTCTAGAGTTCCCTTTTCTTTCCCTACCTTGTGTGTGGTGGGTCTCCAAACCGGCAAAATGTCTGGCGCTGGTCGCTTCTGGGATGCTGACGGGCACAGATTGGCTTGCTTTTGGTGTGCCTTTGGCAAGCCATCCGCTCACCCACTGTGTGCACCTGCTGCGCAGTCGCGCCACCATGCCATTTTTGTGGCCCTCTCTCAATTGCCTTTGTGTACAACAGCTAGACTACTCGCCTTGATAGCCCCAAAATTACGGCAGTCAAGTGGTTTAATGACGCAGAAAATGAAGGAGGCTCAGGAGGACTGCTTCCACCGACCGAGCCTCAGTTACCAGGTATATGGGTCAACTTGTTCCATTTTCTCTTTATTTAATGAACATTTTTGAATAGCTCTAAAAACTCAGCTTAAAAACAAATTCCCCCCGTCTAATATGCCCCTTAATTACTGCACAGTTCCTAATTCATTTCAGTTATCTTTCACTTTGTTCAGTTCAAATTCAAGTGCACACATTTCTCTTAAGTGCTATCTTTTAGCTGGAAATTCCAGTCTGGCAGCTAGCTGCTCGGTAACACACCCATGCCCTTTTTGTAGCTCTCTCTCAATTGCCTTTGTGTACAACAGCTAGACCGCTCACCTTGAAATCCCCAAAATTATGACCGTGGAGTGGTTTAACGATGCAGAAATGGAGGAGGGTCAGGAGGATTGCTTCCACTCACCAAGCCTTATCTACCAGGTATTATGGGTCAACTTGTTCCTTTTTTGCTTTTTTAAATAACCTGAAACAAAAAATCTATCCATCCATCCATCCATCCATCCATCCATCCATCCATCCATCCATCCATCCATCCATCCATCCATCCATCCATCCATCCATCCATCCATCCATCCATCCATCCATCCATCTCTATTTATTCCCATGCCCTAAAACACTCAATTGGGGGGATACGCAAAGCTACGGTCCCAAATCTTTACTATCTACGCACCCTTTTTTCTGTTAACCGAAAATGGGATAGGCTGCTTGCACAAAGAAGACAGATATTCACAGGGGCATGTGAGGCTATCTTTAATTTTGGAGGAAGCTAGGCCATAAGCCAATTATTGAACTGATTTCACTTTACAAAAGTAAATGCCTCTCATTCGGGACATACGGGACAAGAGTCTGGGGCTATGTTTCTCCGGGAAATGTCCAATCATAGAAAATAAATTCCTGTGAAGGCTGTTAGCTGTTCACAAAACCACAGCAAATTATACCATTCACACAGAATTGGGGTCCTGCTTCCTGGAGGACCGGGTGCGGACTGCACCCCTACTACTTTGGCTAAAAATCTGGTCATCTCCAGAGATCAGGTTTTCTCACCTGGTTCTGGAGGACTGCTTTAGACATGACAACACTGTCTCGGTCCCTCCTTGTTGTCCATGTAACTCCATCTCACAACAATCCATGACCCAATTCACGCTTTTTTGTAAATTGCACAGTACCCCGAGATCCTGTTTCCTCTGCCCTTTTTTGTGGTCTGGGGCAGGCAGGAAGGCCTGCGATGCTGCCCTATGGCAAAAACTAATAAATGAGGCCCTAAGCGTTTCTCATCCCATAAAGAAGGTTTGCCATTTTTACAGGGCTTAGAATCACAATTTATTTGCTTCTCAGTGATTAGCTATATCTGCTGGCCGCTAAAGAGCATAAAGTATGCCGTATGACAATTCCAATATTTATAATTCTTTTCTAGTTCACCATTTGTTTTTTTAATACATTCAATGAACTGAAATTTTACCGTGAAACAATTTTATGTTTTTTGATACAGCAAAGATTGTCAGGTCTATAGGTCGGGATTTTAGCTAACTTTTGTACCCCTATTTTTGGGAATATTTGCTTCTAATAACAAAACTGTGCTGTGATATTGATTCTATTAATGTATTGTATTCCAGTTTTTAAAATGTTTTAATTCTATTACATCTTTAACAGCCTACTCTGAATACCAGTTTACTGATGACGATGTGGCCCCAAACACCCCTATTTACAAAGGGGATCAATTTTTGAGGCTTTTGTTGTCAGGCCTATGTTGGGATAGTTTCCTGGACTGCACATTGTCATCATTATTTCAGATGTGTTTCGAAATTGCTGTTATGCACTTTATACTACAAATTGTACTTTCAAATAGTACAGCAAGTGAATGTAGAAATTCTAAATATTTCCATTGCTTAGACAACCAATATACCTAGGCTTTTATAAAATGTATGGAAGAGTGGGTCAAGGTAGTCATGACAGATCAGTAGTCATCAACAGATAACTATGGCACTGATTATGATGATGGTGGGACTGCCACTGACAGCCCTTCAGTGGTGGTCCCACCGCCATCGTAACCATGTTTTCCGGCCACCATATTACAATGGTGGGCGGATGGTTAGCGGTCGGAAAGACCGACTGCCACACCTCCGACGGGCTCCTTGAGCCCGCCGGTGCATCAGAGGGGGTTGTATTACCTACAATGGTGGAGGTGCCTACCAGCACCGCCGTAAGCGTTACAATGTCCCTTTCCGCCTGCCTTTTCATGGCGGTTAACCCACCATGAAAAGGCAGGCAAAAAGGGACTCTGGTTCCCTCCCCCTGACCCTCAGCTGGGTGCCCCCCTACATATCCCTGCACCATGTGGCAGGCACCCCAAGGTGCGCGCCACGTAGTGCAGGGATATGTTAAGTGTATCCTTTTTGCACTGCGGCGTGTGCAGCAGCCAGAGGCACCTACCACAATACAAAACATAGGCTGTGCGACTGCCGTTGTGGCGGTCGCATCCTAATGCCTCTGGCGACAGCCTGTCGGGCGGTCCCATTTGTGAAAGGGTCCGACTGCCATCCTAATCCGCCCCTATGTTTGTTATACACTATTTACCGTAGCACACATAACGTTGTATTGAAATATTTGTAAACTTAGGAAACAGTAGAAAGACAAAGAAAGCACAATAGCCTTTAGACAGCATGACTCTTCTTATCAAAGGCCTGCTTAATGGACACGTATTCGCTAACAATTTCTTTGATACTAACCTCCTCTTTCTCCTCATCCTCATTGACATGGGTGAGGACCGTTCCCAGCTTCATCCTGAGCCAAGGAATGGTGTCTGATGTTTTCCTTTTATTAGAGTAGAATTCCTTCGTCGGTATGATGCTTATTCCTGGCAGAATGTATTTCTGCATTTTGTGTGGTGGTTTTTCAGGCATCTGTTGAATAAATGCACTTCCAGTGAATGATTAGTTTGTGTATACATAGTTTTCTGAAACAATTATTAATATTGTATTTTCAGTGATACATTGTAACACTTAAATGTTTTTTAACTTTCTCTCTTTTTCATGCCTTTTTGTGTTCACCACAAAAGCCTGAGTGTGCATTTGGCATGGCTAAGAATACACCACACAGCTTCCATTGCCCTGCGCCTCATGATGTCTAATGACTTGTGTCTTGAAGGCTTGACTGATGACTGTGATTTTATCGCAATGAAACTAGATGTCACACTCTGTGGCTGATCTTGATTATGGATTTGCATTTAAATACTTACATAACATATTTTCTAACATCAAATCATCATAAATTATTATTCATAGTGCTGTCTCTTCGGTGTGCTATGTAGGCACACCAGATAGTAGGTACTTCCCCTTTCAAGCATAGTAAATGTAAAGTAGTTAAAATCACTCAGTGGTACTATCAAAATACTCTCAAAGCACTTTATGGGATATGATGCTGCTTCAGTCATTAACAGTAGCACCCAATAAAATTCAAGGCAAAGATAATGGTCCATTCACAAAATACAAAGGACTCTCTGATACCATTACATTGAAACCAAACAATCATTGAGCTTCAAGTTAACACATTGCATAGACAGGAATTGGAATCCACAAACTCTAAACTTTAGCTTTCCAGAGTAATAATGGACAGGCTCTAATCTTGATCCATTCTCAATTGCTTGGGTTGTCAATTATGAGCTAATGTTACAAGGGTAAATTGCTAAAATATCATGGAAAACTATTGTGTCAAAAATATCAACTCAAATATATTGTGGAACAGGATACAGAAGGTAAAAATATTAGTATTTTTAAATATTAGCATTATAATAATTGTTTTTGTATATTTTAGTGTATATTTTAGTGTAGTTTGTGAATTTAAAAAAACAAGCTGTTTATTTATCAATTTTATATACATATCATCAGACACAATGGGCCCGATTCCGATCTCGGTCGGAAGGACTCCGAATCGGATTTGGTTTTACCTAAACTGATCCGTAGCCCTTGTTTCCGACTAACTCGTTCCCAATTCTGAACAAGTACGATGCCTGGAAGCCCTTTGCACTGACCGTATCATTTCCGGAAGGCATACAGAGAGAGAGAGCCCTCCGGAGACAAATCGTACAACTCTGTGGAGTCGTTTTTCCCAGCTAGCAATTACGATGAACGAATCAGAAAGCCTTTCTGATTCCTTTTGCCCGGTTCAAAAAGGCTGCCGAAATCGGTCTTTGGGGGCCAATAGCAGGCCCCCCTTTACCCAGGGCCCTCCGATTTGTGCCCGTGATGGTACCAATGGATCCTCCCTTTCAGACCAGGTACAGTGTGGCAGGCACCATGGGGTGCCCGCCACAGGGTGCACGATGATCCCCAAACACCTCTTTTGTCAATGGGAGCCTGTGTACACGTTCGGTACACAGGCTCCCATTAAACTCAATTGGAGTCCAATCGAATCGTATCCGGATGCATTCAAATACTTCGTACTTGTTCGGTCGGACTCCCCCGACACGAGTCGTATGGAAAGCATTCCGGACATGAGTCGTTCGGTTTGCTTTCCGCATGGCATCAGAATCAGGCCCAATGTGTTACAAATGGTATCAGCAGTACACGGATCCAGTACAATCAGTAATATGAACACCATCATTCACTCACAATGACCTGTGGTCAACCCGTTGAGCTTCCTTCTCTATCATTTCATTTTCCAGCTATTTGCACCCATGGAACCATGTGTCACTTTGCAGGATCTGTTGCGGGGTATCATTCCCCTGAGTGGTCTGAGAATCCCAGGCTATACCATTATAATCCCTCCAGCCTCCCGGTATCTATACAAACTTACTTGGACAACCTCTTCCCTCCTAAACTGCTCTTTCAGTGTCAATACAGGCGGCCATTCCCGCTGACCACATTTGTATAGTTGGGAGAGCTGGATTGCTCCACATTTTAGCTATGTCTGTTACTGGGTACGGACACCCACATGATAACCGATATTTCACCTACTATTGTGGGCTAATAGCTTTGAATCAAGGGCCAAAAATCACTGGAAATCAACCCCTTTGTGCTATTGCAGCGTGTGCATATAGGAGATGTTGCCCTCCCGATTTTGGGTAACCGACTCCTATTATTATTCTGAGTCCAGCTTCGAGAACTATTTCTGGTGGATACCTCAGTGCTGCTTCCCAATTGATGTCTTTACCTAGGTCTGGCTCCCATGTTGACCTGTGTATCGTTAGGTTGTCTGGCCTATTATTATAAAGTTTGGTAAATGGAGGAAATGGCCCTTCCCTAGAGCCGCTCCTGCAGCTTTCCAATGGGCTGCTGTTGGGTACGTCCATCTAGTCCTGGCTTTCTGTCCCCATGTCATGCCTGAGTTCTAGGTACTTTTATTGTTGAGTGGGCACTAGGTTATACTGCTCTCGAAGGTCTTCAACAGATTTTATAGAACCAGCTTGGATTATGTCTCCTACTTTTGAAATGCTGACTATGTGCCTTTTTTGAAACCAAATTAGTTTCCTCAATTCTCACTGTTAATTCCCTCGCTAAAGGAGGTTCCCCCTGATAGTCTGTCTAGTCACCCCTCATATTTCACTGCCCTGTCATAGGCAATCAAACTGGCCTGGGTAGGACTATTCGGTTCTTTCTTAAATGGTTTTCCATTAAAATAATAAATGTATGACTGGTTCGATTGTAATCTGTTCCTGCCTTGTCAGCAGTTCTCCCTCACGGCAAACCCCCCAGTCGGTAATGAACCAGAGCTGACGGGACCAATAATAGACTACTATTTCTGGAAGCGATAGCCCACCATTATACACTGATCCCTGTAATGTTTGGAGAACTGTCCTGGGTGAACCACCATCCCAGAGTAGTGTGCACAAATCTCTATGTTTTGAAAGAAAGCTTTAGACATTTTTCAGGGGCTTTCTGCAGTGCATATCAAGGACTTTGGGAAGAGTGATCATTTAGAAATATGGACCACCTCTCCAACAGGGAGAGTGGGCTTCACCGTCATCGTTTGACATCAATTTGGAACTCTCAAAGAACCGCCTCCTGGTTCCTTTCTAGGAACTCTGACCTATTTGGTGTGATCTCAATTTCCACAATTTCGGAAACTCACTTGTGACACCTCAAGGCCATGGGGTACATTTTCCACACCGCCCTGTCTTTGAGTTAATGTAAAATTGAATGATGACAAATGATCTTATAGCCCGCATATCTTTTAAAGTCCAGGAATAGCAATAGAACGTATTGTAAATGATCTAGGTTCAGAGAGATATAGCAGAACATTGTCTGCACAACAGGGACATTTTCTCAGGATCCCTGTGGACTCCGGTAATCCCAAGAAGTGGGATGCCACCCTTATCCAGCATGCCAATGGTTCCATACAGAGAACGAAGATCAGGTGTGACAGGGGGCATCCCTGCTGGGTACCGTATGTAAGTCAGAATGTTTTGGAGAATACATTGTTCGCTCTCACAGCCTCTGTAGGCCTACTGTAGAGCAGAGATACCCAGGGACGGACTGGCCGTAGCGGGCACCAGTTGTTTCCCCAATGGGCTGAAGGGGTGGGGGGACAGTTTTATGGCTGTGGGGGGCAGTTTTATAGCAGTGCTGTAATATCGGCCCCTGTAACAAAAGCAAGAGCGGTACTTCTTACTAGCATCCCCTACTCCCAGGCCCGGTCAGCCGCAATCTGGCAGGGCTGGCTGCTGTTACCAGTCCGGCCCTGGAGACACCCTCTGACAGAATGTTAGGCCATAAGGACTTCAATGAGGCATACTCAGCCAAGAGATTCAAACAGGTTTTATATAAATTGTAATTTTTTGTGTGTAATTTAAAATGTTTTGCATTTAATTAGTAATTTTTGATTTAGGTGCGGGTAGTTGGGTTTAAGGGGATTAGGATGAGAAGATATTTGAAATTTAAATGATTTTTTTTTTATTGATTTATATGTTAAATAAATACCTAATAGCAATAATTGTAATTGTATTTATAGTGCTTAGTACCCCTGATGAAGCATTGTGGTGCTTTTCCAGAAGCAGCACGCTCCTCCGGAGCCCAAAGGATTAGTGGTAGAGTAGTAACGGGAAATAGAAATTGTTAATTTGAGCAGTGGACATGTGAGTCTGTTAGTCTGATTGAATAGGATAAAGGCAGGATAAAGGAGGGAAGAGTCTAGATAGTGTTATTTGGGAGATCACATTAGTTAGATGAGATTTGGGATGAGTCAAAGGAGGGATAAAGAAGTGTATAGAAAAGGTTATTAAGAAGATCATAGTAGTAGAACAAGGTTTGGAATGAGTCAAAGGATGGATATGGGAGAAGAGTCAAGAAAATGTTATTTTGGAGATCATATAAGTAAAATGAGGTTTGGGGTGGGTAAAGGATGGATAGAGGAAGGAAGAGTCTAGAAAGGGTTATATGTGAGACCATAGTAGTAGACTGAGGTTTGGGAGGAGTCAAGGAGGGATAGAAGGAGAAAGCGCCCAGAAAGGATCTTAGGGACATCATAGTTGTAGAATGAGGTTTGGGATGAGTCAGAGGTTGGAGGTAGAGGATATATTGAGAGAGGTATAGGATGAGAGATAGAGTAGGTTTGGGATGAGTTGGAGAGAGGAGGTAGAGGACATATTGAGAGAAGTACAGAATGAGACATCTAGTAGTGCATTGGAGGGAGTTGAGGTTTATTTTATCTTTCTTTGTTTGTTTCTTTGTTTGTTTCTTTCGTTATTATCTCTTTCTTTCTCTCTTTTTCTTTCTTTCTTTCTTTCTTTCTTTCTTTCTTTCTTTCTTTCTTTCTTTCTTTCTTTTTCTCTCTTTCTTTCTTTCGAGTAAGGTAATCAAATATATAGATACATAACTACATAGAAAGGGTATACATGTATAAAGGAAAATAATAAAGAGATATATACTTGCATTGCATAAAGCTCTGTATGTGCAAGTATGGATATATAGTTAGAGATTCATGATTCAAGGTGTTGCTGTCTGTAAACGCTAATTTATTCATGCATGTTTATATTTTTTTTTTATTATTATTATTTTTGTATTTTATGTTTTCCTCAATGCTTTCAATATCGAAACACTTATAGTTACAATTGTATCATATTTGCATATTGTGTTAGAATAGTAAAATACACAGGGACCCATAAGCATCTAATCATCATCATGATCATAAACTTTATTTGATTTTTTCAAAAAAATCATACAAGTACAATAAAAACAGTAATACAGCAATACATAAAAACCACCACGATAAAAAGCAAAGACATATCATAATAGTATGATCAGACATTGTGCTTCACCATCATACCTGACAAATAGCTTTATGCACCCCACAAGAAACCTTGACACATTGTAACAAACGGTACGTGAATCTAGAAGTTGCAAGAATAAAAAGGTTAGCCTGGCCTGAAAAAAAATATGAGTTAAAAAAACGGCTATAGAACCTTCTGGTGAAGATGTGCATACAAAGAACAAATCATCACTATGGATCAATACAGGCACTGATTTAATTATAATAAAATTGCAAACTAGGGGCTTGGTCAAGGACTTTCCTTTCCTCTCTGCTGTCAATCTAAGGAGATAGGTCTCTTTGAGCCCCACAATATCATGTTTGGTAATGCTGGCAGGATTAAAGTATAATTCGGGTCTACCGAGGTGTTTGAGGTTCTCTCGAACATATACCAGCCAGGGAATTTTAGATAAACAATCCAAATTTATGCAATCTAATATAATTAATCTGTTCAAACTTAACACATCAGTTACCCAGACATTACACCAAAGCATCCAAATGTAATCTATGATATATGGCAGACCCAACTACTCATGAAGAATTTCGGTGGGAATCGATTGTCCCAAACCCAAGGGCCCTCTAAGAAATGTATTTTCTGCAATCCCATAAGCATCTAATAAAATACACGTTAAGCATAAAATAATGTATAAATATATATTTATATATACATTTTTAACCGCAAGTAATATATTCTTTGGTTCCGTAGCCTAACACAATATCCATATCTATATATTTTTAACCATAGGTAGTATACATTTTTGTACAAAGAAATGCTCAATACATACATATAATCAAATTAAGCAGATTTACATGTACAGGCATATGCTGAACATTTGTGTTTGAGTGAGATGGTCATGTAGGAAAGATCCAGCTCTTGAGTAGTCTTCAAAGATCTGTGGCTCTTATGTTTGGGGGTAATCAATTCCATAGTGTCGCCTCTTGAACAGAGAAAGATGTGCCACACATCTTCTTTTCTTGTATGCTGGGGTTTTGAGGAGAGGTGTCAATCTTAAGCAGAGGTTCCTTTGTTGTATGTATTTGGTGATTTTTTTCCTGTATTTCTTTGTTGGTGATACAAAGAAGCGTGATTATGGATCTTCTACCAACCAGTAACCAATGTATGGCCCTCAAAGAAGGGGAGACTGTCGGGTTGTCAGCGGCACAAGGTAATTAGGAGAGCCACTAACCTGTGAAGACAGCCAGCAGGGACGATAGCAGTGGAGAGAGGCCTCCCTATTCGCCCTGATACTGCCTCCCACCCAGGAATGGTCACTGGTATGGAAGACAGCACCGTGGGGAACAGGGAAGAGAGAGCAACTCGGGTAACAGCGGATGTGGGTGTCGGGCGAAGGTCGCGTTCCACACGGCTGGGAGTAACTGTGGAGGGATTAAAACAGGAGCATAAGTATGTTGTTTGGAATGAACATGACCAAGACAGTACAGTATTAGCAGTGGTTAATCCTCCTACTCACAAGCCTGTCGTACTGGTACGCTATTGCGTAGTGGGCTCCACTCTTCCCTGTGACTTCTCAGCGCCCCAATGTCTGGGATGAGAGTCAAGGTGGTGGACTGTGGATTACGATGTCTCGAGCGTGTACTCAACAGGGTCGTGAAGCTAGGCAAAGTAACAGATAAGTGAGCGTCAATAAGGGCGTAGGAAAACACGCACTTAGCGCCCCTTACCTGTCACCGTTGGCCGTAGTCGAGTCTGCGTCTGTGAGTACAGCCTTGGATGGGTCCGTATACCGAAGCGGGTAGGAAAGCGTCCGCCTTCGGTATACCTGGGTCACGCTGCCGACAGCTCCTAGCGGGAAGGAAAGCGTCCGCGCTGTGACAGGGGCGTGAATGAAGATGGCGGGAAGCGCCGCTGGTCCTAGCGGGAAGGCAAGCGTCCGCGGTGGGCTGAGGTCCCAATGGTAACACTGGGTCTGTGGCGGCTCCTAGCGGGAAGGCAAGCGTCCGCGGTGGGCTGAGGTCCCAATGGTAACACTGGGTCTGTGGCGGCTCCTAGCGGGAAGGCAGGCGTCCGCGGTGGGCTGGGAATCCTCGGCGAAGGGAAACTGCAACGAAGCCTCGTAGCAGTCTTCTGGTTCCGGTCGGACTGTCAAGCACTCACCTGGTTCCAAGGTGGAGCTTATATAGGGGCGGAATTCTGCCTGGTTCCCGCTCTTTTCCCGGCCCTGCCCCGCGGTGTTATGGGAGTTGTAGTGCGGGTGTGTGTGCACTACTCCCGGCGTCTCTGGAGGATCGCTACAGAACCCCCTCTCAAGGACCGCCGACTCGGCGGGCGACCAGGTTTACCAGGATTATGTCTATGGAACCGGTCTAGCAATTCAGGGCATCGGAGATTCTGTATGGGTTCCCAGGTTCTGTCTTCCACCCCGTATCCCTTCCATTCAACCAGATATTGCACTCTCCCTCTCACCAATCTGGAATCTAATATCTGGTGGACCTCAAACTCTTCTTGGCCATCAATATCTATGGGTGGAGGTTTATCTGGCAACCTCATGGCAGTGGGGCAGGGTTGGAGCAAGGACACGTGAAACACAGGGTGTATGTGCCATGCCTCGGGTAAGGTCAATCTCATGGCAACGGGATTTATGACTTTCTCAATAGAGTAGGGACCGATGTATTTGGGTTTGAGTTTTCCCACTCCCTTTAAGTGTAAGTTTTTTGTGGCCAACCATACCCTGTCTCCTACTTGATACTCAGGTTCTCTTGTTCTCTTTGTGTCAGCATAGCGTTTTTGTGCTGCTTGAGCTGCGACGAGATGCTGTTTGGCGTCTAGTAGAACCGCCTTCAGGTGTTCATGATGTTCCTTTATACTGGGAAGGTTGGTGGTAACCGGCAATTCGAAAGGTAGCATGTTCGGATGGTATCCATAGAGACAAAAGAAAGGGGAGCATCCCAATGTTGCATGGTCCGCATTGTTGTATGCGAACTCCGCCGTCCACAATAATGTTCCCCAATGGGCTGTGTTTTGTATAGAAAAACACCGGAGATACTGTTCTAGAGTCTGGTTGAGGCGCTCCGTCTTCCCATCTGTTTGGGGATGGTAACTGGAGGAAAGGCGCGCTTCAATTCCCATTGTTGTGCATAAGGCTTTCCAGAAGCGGGAGGTAAATTGAGTTCCTCTGTCTGTGATGAAGACACTAGGTATACCATGAGGTCTCACTACATGCTGTAAGATCAAAAGAGCTAGTGCTGAGGAAGTAGGCAATCCTTTCACTGGTACAAAGTGGCCCATCTTAGTCAAATGGTCCACTATTCCTAGTATCGTTGTGTATCCTTGACAGGGGGGCATCTCCACTATGAAATCCATTGACACTGTATGCCACGGTCTAGGAGGTATAGGGATTGCTTGAAGTAGTCCAGCGGGTTTTTCATGTCTCGCTTTTCCTTGGGCGCATACCGAACAGTTCTGGACATATTCCGTGGTATCTCCTTTCAGGGATTTCCACCAGAAGGCTCTTTCCACACAGCCGATTGTTTTATTGATTCCTAGATGTCCCCCAAGGCTGGAATCGTGTGCCCATTGCAACACTTGGCGCTGTAGGTCAGGGATGGGTACGTACACGGCATGGAAGTGGTAGAGTAATCCACGATTCATGGTTCTATGGTTTGGGTCTTCCTCAATCCATTCCTGCTCGTTTACGTCTCTTACTGCGGTTCTGATTTTGTCTATGAAGTCGGTTTTTGTTAGTAGGGCTACTGCCTGTTTCTGGAACACGCCTTCCGCCAATATTGAAGGGATCTCGGAGACGTCCAAGGGTGTGTCACTATCGGTGTTCAGACTACGTGAAAGGGCATCAGCCTTGCCGTTTTGAGGCCCTGGCCGGTATTTGATTACAAAGTCATAATCGGCAAAAAAGAGAGTCCAACGCAACTGACGGGGTGTGAGGGCCTTGGCGGTTTTCAAGAACAGCAGATTCTTGTGATCTGTGTAAATTTCGACTGTGTGATGGGCCCCTAGTAGATAATGCCTCCATTCCTCGCACGCCCTCTTTATTGCCAGCAACTCCTTGTCTGTGATAGAGTAATTCACCTCACTGGGGGTGAGCTTTTTCGAGAAATACGCCACAGGATGTATTTGTCCGGATTGGGGATGTCTTTGGGATAACACCCCTCCAAGGGCGTAATGGGATGCGTCGGTTTCGACTATGAAGGGGAGTTGCGGGTCTGGGTGTCTCAGTATTGGGGCTTGTGTGAATCTTGTCTTGAGAAGTTGGAAAGCCTTTTCTGCCTCTTCGGTCCAGTCGAATGGAGTATTTTTTCTCAACAGACTTGAAATGGGATGTATTATTTTTGAGAAATCTTTAATAAACCTACGGTAGTAATTTGCAAACCCCAAAAAGCTTTGTACTGCCTTAACGTGTTGGGGGGTTTGCCACTGGGTAATGGCTTCAATCTTTCCCGTTTCCATCTGGAATCCCTGGGCGTTGATGACATACCCTAAGAAGGCTACCTCTTGCACATGAAAAAAGCATTTCTCCAGTTTTGCCTAGAGCTCGTGGAGACGCAGTCTATTCAGGACGGTTTTCACGTGTTTCACATGATCTTGAAGACTCGCTGAATAAATGAGTATATCATCTATGTAGACCACACATATGGTATCCAATAATCCCCTCAGCACTTCGTCCATGAAATATTGGAAGGCGGCCGGGGCGTTGCAGAGCCCAAAGGGCATTACTTTATACTCGAAGAGACCGAACTTCGTTCGGAAGGCTGTTTTCCATTCATCCCCACTTTTGACTCTCACTAAATGATATGCGCCCCGTAGATCTAACTTAGTGAAGTAACGAGCTCCCTTGAGCTGGTCCAGTAAAACAGGAATCAATGGTATCGGGTATCTGTTCTTTACTGTTATGCTGTTGATTGCTCGGTAATCTATGCAGGGTCTTAGCTCGTCGCAGTCCTTCTTCGGTATAAAAAAAAGTGGGGAAGAAGCAGGTGAAGAGGACGGGACAATGAATCCGGAGGCCAGATTCTCCTTCAAGTAATTTTGTAGATAAAGTGTCTCGGGTTCAGTTAGTGCATATACTCTGCTACAAGGGATGTGTGCTCCTGGTATCAAGTCGATACGACAGTCGTAGACTCTGTGGGGAGGAAGTCGTGTAGCCTTTTGTTTATCGAAGAGAGAACGATATTCTTCATACTCTTGTGGCAATGTGTTGTTGACGAGGGTCATCTCTTGTGTGTTGGCTATCGCTAGCAGGCATGCTTGAGTATCGGGGAGCTGATTCCCGATAAGGGGTCTTTATGACAGTTCTTGGAGCAGTATTCTGAATCCAGGGTCACTGTTCTCTCCCCCCATCTCACGGTGGGATCATGGAGGGTTAACCATGGCATACCAAGGATGAGGCGGAATTGCGGTGCATCTATTAAATCAAACTGTATATACTCGTGGTGCCAGGCGTTAAAACGCATCAATAGAGGCCCCGTATGGGATGTCACCGGGCCTGAGGTCAACGCAGATCCGTCGACCGCTTTCACGAATTCTGGTCTTTCCTTTTTCTCCCACGGCACGCCGATGCTCTTGGCATATCCTTGATCCATGTAATTTCCTGTAGCACCCGAATCCAATAGGGCATCCACCTCTCGAGGGTCGTTAGCGGAGATCCATAAGGTAACGTTTACACAGAGATGAGCCACCGATGGCTGCAAGGTATTTGCTAAGACGGAAGAGATCAAATTTCGTAGTTCACCCGACCCATCGATCTCCTTCTGGCTCGGGCGTTTTAGTTTTCCGAAGGGTCTTGTATTCCCATCACGGATGGTTGTCTGGAAGAAGACACCCGTTCGGGTAGCTGGGCTCTGGCTCTACATTCCCGAACGAAGTGTCCTCCTTTCCCGCAATAAAGGCACAATTTCATCTTGCGTCTTTTTTCCTTCTCTTCGGTGGTGAGGGGGCCTCTAATGCCTCCGATCTGCATGGGTTCTGTCCCTTCCACCGTTTTATGCGGTTCCTCCGTGCTTACTTTGGGTTTTGGGTACCACCCTCGAGGATCACTTTTACCCTTATCTCCCTTTCTTTCCTGCAACCTATGGTCCAATTGGACTGTGAGGTCGATCATGTCTTCACAGGTGGCGGGAAGTTGTACTACCTGTGCCAGTACGTCCTTTAGTTCCCCTCTCAGACCCTGATAGAACAGAGTGGTCCGCTTCTCTGGTGGCCAATCTGTTTCTACTACCAATCTATTAAAGGAAGTGATGTAGGACAATAAATCCTGCGATCCTTGCCGCAGGGTCAGCAATTCTCTGTCCAGGGACAACATGTGCGATTTGCGATCGAACAGTTTCCTCAGTGCCACACAAAAGTCAGGGAAGGAATGCAGCGTTGGATCATTTCGTTCCATTAACGGTATAGTCCAACTGGCAGCATTGCCTCCCATGTATGACATCATGAACGCCGTTTTAGCCACATCCGTTTGGAAGACTGCGGGTTTGCAGAGGAAATGGAGTCGGCATTGATTTAGGAATGTTTCAAATTTCTTCGGGTCTCCATGGAAGCGCTCTGGAGGTGCCAGGGGAATCCCCGTGTTTTGTATTACGTGTACTGTAGGGTTCGTGCCGGAGGAGGGAGAGGAGACAGGAGGTATCACAAAAGACCCACCCTCACTTGTTGTGGTGGTCACCGGGGTGGGGGCTGCCGCCCCTGGTGCAGGAAGGGTAGCCTCACGAATATAAGATCCTGTCCCGGGGCCCCTACGTGACAGCCCTGCTACCTCCCTTCGTAAGGTATTCATGTCTTTTCTTAGGTCTTGGTTTTCTACTCTAGCGGTATGTACTTCTTGCTGGAGTGCCGTAAGAGTCTCCAGCAAGGAGGACAAAACCACATTGGTGTCCATCGTCCAGGCCGGTCCTTTTAACTTGGGCTTGACAATCTGTCGGGTTGTCAGCGGCACAAGGTAATTAGGAGAGCCACTAACCTGTGAAGACAGCCAGCAGGGACGATAGCAGTGGAGAGAGGCCTCCCTATTCGCCCTGATACTGCCTCCCACCCAGGAATGGTCACTGGTATGGAAGACAGCACCGTGGGGAACAGGGAAGAGAGAGCAACTCGGGTAACAGCGGATGTGGGTGTCGGGCGAAGGTCGCGTTCCACACGGCTGGGAGTAACTGCGGAGGGATTAAAACAGGAGCATAAGTATGTTGTTTGGAATGAACATGACCAAGACAGTACAGTATTAGCAGTGGTTAATCCTCCTACTCACAAGCCTGTCGTACTGGTACGCTATTGCGTAGTGGGCTCCACTCTTCCCTGTGACTTCTCAGCGCCCCAATGTCTGGGATGAGAGTCAAGGTGGTGGACTGTGGATTACGATGTCTCGAGCGTGTACTCAACAGGGTCGTGAAGCTAGGCAAAGTAACAGATAAGTGAGCGTCAATAAGGGCGTAGGAAAACACGCACTTAGCGCCCCTTACCTGTCACCGTTGGCCGTAGTCGAGTCTGCGTCTGTGAGTACAGCCTTGGATGGGTCCGTATACCGAAGCGGGTAGGAAAGCGTCCGCCTTCGGTATACCTGGGTCACGCTGTCGACAGCTCCTAGCGGGAAGGAAAGCGTCCGCGCTGTGACAGGGGCGTGAATGAAGATGGCGGGAAGCGCCGCTGGTCCTAGCGGGAAGGCAAGCGTCCGCGGTGGGCTGAGGTCCCAATGGTAACACTGGGTCTGTGGCGGCTCCTAGCGGGAAGGCAAGCGTCCGCGGTGGGCTGAGGTCCCAATGGTAACACTGGGTCTGTGGCGGCTCCTAGCGGGAAGGCAGGCGTCCGCGGTGGGCTGGGAATCCTCGGCGAAGGGAAACTGCAACGAAGCCTCGTAGCAGTCTTCTGGTTCCGGTCGGACTGTCAAGCACTCACCTGGTTCCAAGGTGGAGCTTATATAGGGGCGGAATTCTGCCTGGTTCCCGCTCTTTTCCCGGCCCTGCCCCGCGGTGTTATGGGAGTTGTAGTGCGGGTGTGTGTGCACTACTCCCGGCGTCTCTGGAGGATCGCTACAGAGACGTTGGCTTGTGGCTTTACATGTAGGAGTAGTCTGGCAGCTGAGTCTTAATTCATTGTAGTTTTTTCTTAGTTGATAAGGATGATCTGTGGTAGAGGCCATTGGCGTAATCAAGTTTAGACAGCACATGAGAGATAGTAGCCTGGAACTTGTGTGGAAATCATAGATGTGGGAAGATACATTGCAGAGTTTTCATGGTAATGAAGCTTGATCTTGCTAACTTGTTCACTTCGGCATTCATTAATAATTCAGAGTCCGTGGTAATTCTAAGGTTTCTTAGTTCCTTAGATACTTCAGGAAGTGGCCCCAGATGGTCAGGCCAAGTGTAGAGTGGGTCATGATTTTTCCAGTCGCCACATGTGAGTATTTAAGATTTGGAATCATTCAATTTGAGGTGGATCCGTGTCATCCACTGATCAACAGCTCTGAGGCAACTAACATTTTTTGAGTTACCAATGTCTTTGGGACTTTCCAGTTTAAGGAACATTTGTCTCTCATCTGCATAGTTACAGCATGTCAGCTGAAATTCATTGAATTGATCAGCGTTGGTAATGACTTCATGTAGATGTTTAAAAGCATAGGTTAGATGATAAAACCTTGAGGGATCCCTGCTTTTGTGAAGTACAATTTGGATGAGAAAGAGGGAGTATGGATTGCATTTGTCCTGTTTTTAATGTGATCCAGTCAAGAGCAGTGCCCTCTATGCCCGCTTCGTAAAGTCTTTGGATTAGAGTGTCATTGTCAACTGTATCCAAGGCATCTGAAAGATCCAAGATACGTAGTGCAATGACCCGGTTCCGATCTACTGTATTTTTAAGGTCATCCCATATTGCGATTAGGGCAGATTCAGTGCCTCTTCTTGGACGACATCCTGTTTACAAGTCGGAAAGCATGGAGTTTTCCTCAATCAATTCTGACATCTGGGCGAATGCTACATTTTCTATCAGTTTGCCCAGGAAAGGTACATTTGGAATTGGTCTGTAGGTGTCTGGGTCATGTGGGTTCAGGTTTGTTTTCTTTCATAATGGGCGTATGCATGTCTTTTTTAAGTCTTCTGGAAAGATTTCTGTAGTTAATGAATTATTGATGATTTTTTTATTGGTGTGGCAGCAGAAGTAGTTAAAAGAATGTTATTGAAGGGTTATGGAGGACAAGGGTTAGAAGTGCAGCCAGCTGCTTGCTTGCTTGGACCAGATCAATAAATTCACTTTGTTATATTTGTTTTTAGGAATGCAGAGGCTTGGATGGCCTACTCTTGGAGGGGATTGTTGGAAATGGGTTAATGCAGGTGGTTTTCCCTTGTTGTGAATAGGAGTCCAACATGTCTGCTTTGGTTGTGTGATGATTTGCCAGTTTGTTAGTAAATTCTTGAGTCATGGGATGAGTTCCTTTTGTGCATTTAGGTTTACGAAATGCTGTGAGAAGTTTAAAAAAACGATTTATTTGCACATTTAGAATTCTGTATTAATAGTAGCTTATTTAAATATTTTGATTGTTGATTTAAATATTCAGTTAAGTTTGTATAGGTGAGATTTGTTTTGATTACTATTTGTTATGAGCCAGCAGTGTTGAAGCTTTGAAATTTGTTGTTTTATCACTCATTGATTCTCTAGTCTTCACTTGGCTATACATGGCCATAGAAGACAGAAACAATATAGTGCAATTAAATAGTTATAAAACAAATACCTCAATCAACCTCAACATAATTTATAAGATAAATGATCCAATAACCATAAAGCATAATAGCTAATGCTCAACAAAATAAAACTCCAGCCCATAAGTCCTTTAAAACAATTCGCATATCCCCATAAAAAGTGCATGGTGCTTCTATAAAATATGAACTAATCAAGTACAGTAAGTATTAAAATCAGAATAAAACATGCAGTACTAGTCGCCCATAGTTTTCCTAGCTAAAACAGCTGCTTAAAGAAAATAACTCGCTCTGACACAGATAAGCAGAGTATCTGGAACCCAATTAGCAAAACGATTGTGAATGACTCTACCAATAATTTTAATGGTACTGTCTTGTAAGGAGATATGTCTATAGCACTTTGCGGTCATGCTGTCACCCTTTTAAACAATGGGTATGGTCGTGGCCAGTTTCCATGACTCAGGGATATACATGTTTAGAGAGCTATTAAAAACATAAGAAATCAGGAGGCACCAGAGGTCAATATTGCTCTTTATTAAGTCAATAGGGTTCCGGTCTGGGTCTGGTGTCTTCCCGCCAACGCTCTCCTTAATCACAGATTCGACTTCTAACAAAGATGTATTAAGATAGGGGCATTGCTTAATCTGCAACATAAGAAGTCTGTTGGCTCCTTACTTCATCTAGGTGGTAAATAGCTAAGCCCGAGATGTTGCATTGCAGCAAGGAATTATCAGGGGCTAATCGTAATCAAATTATTTCCACGGAATCTCAAAAGAGTTTACATCTGCAACCAACTGCAACTGACTCCGAAATGTCCCAATTTTGCTTATGCAGGGCCTCCTTCCTGTCTTTAAGGGCTCGTCTGTATATGTTTCGGGTAAGCTGTACTTCCAATAGTACTCTTAGGGAAGCAGATATGGCTAACCTTAAGCGCCGATTGGCTCCTGAGCAATGTTCATCTAACCAACCGGGATCTCCGTCATCTTTCCGTACTGATTTTAAAAGAACATTTTTGATGGTCTGGCCAAATTTTAAAAATGGCCTCACATATCACTTTCACATGCTGCTATAAACAGTTCAGAAACAGTTCCCCTGACTGACTTAAAATGGTGCCCAGGGTGAGTACTGGACACTCGAACTTGTGGTGGGCGCTAAGTGCTGCTGCACAGGGGGATGTGTTTGATCCTGCGCCCCTCTGCACATCTGCTAGTCACTGTGCGTACTTCTCCCTCACTCGCACGAACCCTGAGACGAACTTCACACTCTGGTGGGGCTTCCAGTCCCGGAGTGCAACACGTGGCTTTTATCAGCTCCAGTTGGGAGGGAGGCGTTACCCCAGGCCATTTAAGCACCGGTTGCATCCCGCGGCGTGGGACACTCTAACTTGTGGAAGGCGCTAAGTGTTGCTGCACAGGGGGCTGTGTTTGATCCTGCGCCCCTCTGGACATCTGCTAGTCACTGTGCATACTTCTCCCTCACTCAAACGACCCCTGAGAAGATCTTCACATTCTGGTGGGACTTCCAGTCCCAGAGTGCAGCGCGTGGCTTTTATCAGCTCCAGATGGGAGGGAGGCGTTACCCCAGGCCATTTAAGCACCGGTTGCATCCCTCAGCGCGGGACGCGCCTGGGCTAAGCCCGGGTCAAGGGCTGACCCGGCTGTGCCCATCCAGGGCCGAACGAGGCCGGCAGGGCCACCCCTCTAAGAACTTGGCTACAGGGATAATTTGTAATGTTTATGGTAAAGCACAATTTATATTACATTGTATTATATCATATATTTGTATTGACTTGATCAATATGAGTAAGCGAAAGCTTGGAGTAGGTCAGGGCATTGTAGGAACCCTTGATGCCTTTTTGCTGAGGGCAGAATCAGCCCTCATTAATGAGATTAAATTTACAGAGTGAAGATTATCCCTTGAGCCTCTCCCTTCCCAGAATAGACTTTCTTTGACCCCTGTACTAGCTGAATCTAGCTTGATGACTAACTATGAGGCACCTCCTCTTCGGATCAGTTTGCCACAACTCATTAAATCTGAGATTGTGACGGAAACCGCTTCTTCTCCCTTATCTTCTGATTTAGAATGTAGCTCCGTCAGACCCAAAGTAAATACTAGAGGTCAGAAAGCCAAACTAAGTACTGATCATATCGTTGAATCATTTCCCAAGAAAAGGAAGGGCCGAGGACCACAGAAACAGTGTAAACCCGCACAAAGAGTAACCGGGAAGAAACCGAGACACCACACAAGCGAAAAAGAGCCCAATGTGAGTCTTCCTAACACTACCCCTCACATTGAGATAGGAAATCCTGCTAATAGCATACAAGAGGGGAAGTTTTGGGGTAGATTAGAAACAATGCTATCTGTACTACTGGAACCAATTCTACAAAAAATAACAATGGTAGAAGCCAGGCTGATTAAGGTAGAGGAGATGGTAATCTGTTAACCTTCGGCTCCATTGGCTGTTAGTTCTATGCCAAACCCTGGCCCGTCAAACAACAGGGGGAAGGGTAAGGGGGTTGGTCAATTAGTAAGCTCTTCCGCAAATAGACAGGCTCATAACAGGAGTTCTTCTAATAATACTACCCCTAATACAGCCAATGCCCCTACTCAAACTTGGCTCCCTCCTCTCAAAACAGGACCTCCTATAGTAGAATCTAGTAATTTTGCTAATATAGAAAGAGGAGCATTAGGCTCTAAGACGTGTGGCAGAAATAAGGAAGCGGAGAAAGATATAAACCCACAAGACTATCGAGACAAGCCTCCCAATTTATTACAAAATTTAAACTTGCCTGCAGAAGCAACCCCGTATATGGTTGTCTTGGCAAATGTACCTTCCCTACCACATAATGCCTTTGAACATTGGTCGACTTTAACGAATAAGGAACTACATTTTTTAATTTCAAGGACTGGTATTAACAACACCCTTTTCACAGAATTTAAAATGGCACGGAGAATAGGGTGGGTGGGCACTTCGGCAAAAACTCTGCAGGGAGATTGTGTTGTTTTAACTTTAGCTCGCCATCCTTGGTGTACACAATCCTGGAGAGGGGAGGCAATGGGTTTGTTAACTCCAATGACATTAACATACCTCTTGGATATTTTTACCAACCGCCCAAACATCACACACCTCGATGGTGTACGTCTGTAGGAGAAAACTTCATGGGAAGTAGGGAACCTAGACACTTGGTCCCAGTGAGTAATCATTTTGACGTTTTGAATCCACTGGAAGACATTGATTGACTGGTCTCAGGGAACTTTGCTCAACCCAAGCCCGCATTTGGTCGGTTCGAAGTTAAGGGTAACTTTGTATTGACTCAGACAGGAAAGGATGATTCTCCTCCCATTTCTATCAGTAGACATCATAGAGATGAGGACCTAGGGACAACAGTTTTGCATTTGGAAGTTTTAACTGATCCCGTGGGTTGTTTTAACAAATCCCATCCATATAGTAATATAATTAAGAAATCATCTGGAATAGTAACCTCTGCTAACGCTTTAGATAGTGGTAAATTACCTCTCTGCAATATTGCCTCATGGAACATTGTGGGTATTTCTTCCAAGTTAAGTAACAATCTGTGGTGGGATTTAATTCTACAATTCGAGGTTTTATATTTTCAAGAAACATAGTCTAAGGAGGTGACCCACATGAATGGTTATAGGACATATCACACCCCAGCAATAGATGGTCTAAGTGGAAGGGCTAAGGGCGGGCTGTGTACGTATATATCATGCAGCTTGAAAGTAAAGGAAATAACGTTGCTTGCTAACGATCCCTATTACCAAATAGTTACACTGGATCTAGAAGCAAAACATTGTATAGTTTTGACCAACCTTTATAACAACATCCCCTCAGACAAAGTTGGAATTGTTGTAAAAACTATGATCGAATTGCTGAAATCTGCTGGTAAAAACAAGTCAAAAGACACAATGCAAATATTGGCAGGGGATTTTAACTGCGCGTTGTGTGCCAATGCCGAGGATAATTTATGTGGTGTTCTAGATGAAGAAGGGGCATGTTCATCCCATTTTCGGCATTCTGCCTTGGGAGAGCAATTTAATGAATTAATTTTTAGCCTTAACTTGGGTTTTTGTAAATGAATTATGCCCATCACCCATCCCCATGCCCTGGACTTTTAACGGTAGGGGTTTCCACACTACCATAGACTACATTTTAATGTCAAGTAATTGTGTGCACAGTCTTTACTCGTTTAATGTTTCAGAGAATTCACTCAGTGATCATTTTCCATTGTGTCTGTCATTTACATTACCCTTAAGTAGAACTGTCAGACCTAACAAAAATGATCAGCTGTTAGAAAATATAGCCATTGGGAGATTGAATGGGTATTCCTTATGCTGGTCCATGGTAGATCAAGTAGCGTTAATAAAGACAGTGGTGGATAAATGTAAATCTGCTATTGGGACCTGTTTGAGCGAAACAGCTGCCCCAGATAATATCCTAGCCTCATTTCTGGTGATATCCAATGTAATAAAAGAATCCCTCCCTAGACGTAAAAGCAGTAACAGACATTCGAACAGATAGTTTGACTCTAGGTGCACCCTGGCATATTCTCTTTTAAAAAAGGAGCTACACAAAACCCAGAGAAACCTGGTTGATCTGAGGCATGCTAGAGTGGAATACAAACAAGCTATAAAGGCTAGAAAAACTACCCTGAAAAATGTGGCCTGGGAGGCATTACACAAGGCTTCAATAGCGAACGATAGTTCGGCATTTTGGAAGGTAGTTAAAGCACCCTTTTTGTCAAGTGAGGCTGGTCCATCCATTGAAATTGCAATTACTAAGGAACAATGGATTAAACACTTTTCTAGAGTATATAACGGCAAGGGAAACCCCGACGTGATGGGTATCAATGTCCAGGAGGATTATAACTTGAAGTCTCCTCCTCATTACTCTGACTTTCTGTTTACCTTATAATAATCCACATTTGTATAGCGCAAACAATCACCCGTAAGGGTCTCTAGGCACTGGGGGCCGTCGGGTAGATTAAGCAAGCTATTGCCCAGAGCCACATGGTGCTGGGCTGACTTGTCGCCGTCGCTGGGGATCGAACCGTGATCCCCAGATTCCGGAGTCAGTTGCCCTGGCCGCGGCGCCACACCTCTTCCCTTAGATGAAGTGGAGGGGGCATTATCCATAAGCCAGGGTGGCAAGGCCCCTGGACCGGACGGGGTCCCCATAGATTTGTTTAAATCAAACATCTCTCTGTGGGAGCCCATTATAGTCCAGGTTATTACTGCTAGCTGCAGCACCGCTTTTCCATCTACATGAGTAGAATCTACCATTGTGCCTATTTTCAAAAAGGGGGATAGAGAGGACCCAGGCTGTTATAGGCCAATCTCCTTGCTGGACACTGTAACTTAAGTAATAGGCAGAATAATTTTAGAACACCTCCAGGATTGGGCAGAGGAGAACTCTGTTCTATCCGACCTGCAATATGGTTTTCGCGCGGGTCTGGGGACAGTGGAACAGGGCTTAAATCTGTCTATCCTGGTGGGGAAATATACGAGGGCAAAAAAGGGGAACCTGTTTTTAGCATTTGTGGATCTCACAGCCGCTTTCGACTGTGTGATCCACCCTAAACTCTGGTCAATTTTAAAAATGATGGGAGTTGATGTTCAGATTATTGATTTTCTCAAGCGTTTTAAAAGTGATGCCAAGGCATGTGTGCGCTCTAGAGTGAAGGGTGTGTTCGGCTGCATTACCGATAAGGAGAGGAGTCAGGCAAGGCTGTGTCCTGGCTCCATTCCTTTTTAATCTCTACATTAATGGTTTTGGGGAGGCTCTTCTCAAAGATAACCAAGACTTCCCACAAGTGGCCGGATGTTAAAAACGAACCCTCCTATACGCAGACGATGCACTGCTGATGTCCCGCACACAAGTAGGTCTTCAGAGGGTGCTCGATAGTTTCTCTCATTTTATGAAAGACCTCGGCTTAAGAGTAAACTCCTCCAGGACCTTCATTATGCGCTGCAGCTATGGTATTAGGAAATTTAAAGATATGTTTGTGACAGGACAGAAGATTGGGGTAACCAAAAGGTTCTCATATCTGGGAATCCTCTTTGCTCATAATGACACTTGGGCACAAGTAGCTGCAGCAAAAAAATTGGTACTCCTAAGAACAACATCTGCCCTCACTAACTATGCTAGGAAATTGGGAAAAAGACCGCCTGAGGGGCTCATTAAAATTTATAAGGCAAAGTGTGTTTCATCAGTAGTGTATGGTGCAGGGGTCTGGAGGTTCACTGATCTGCTGCCTATCCACCGCATAAAAAATTCCTTCTTAAGATAAATTTTATCTGTTCCGAATAGTACTTCATCATGTATATGCCATGCGGAGTTGGGACTTCCCTTCATCTATGACTTAATAAACCTCGAGTCTGTGCTTTTATGGCACAGGCTCTGGACCAAAGAAGAGGCAAAGTTATACAGAGGCATTTTATCAGATATCTTGAAACTGGAAGGGGCCCTAAAGATCCCATGGATAAGATATGTTCGCAATTTCTTAACCCCTTCCATGCTGGACGGATTCCCCTGCTGTGCTGATCTTTTCCTGCGCGGGCGTGGTCATGACGGAACGGTTCCGTCATGAGCACAGCTCAACCGTGGCTCATGACGGAACCGTTCCGTCATGAGCACCGAAGGGGTTAAAAGATCTTGGCCGTATAGACTGTTTTACTAATACCAGAACTATTCGGACTATAACTAAGAAAAGAGGGTCTTCTGCTGTTGAACACTATTAGAATGTCATCTGAGATATTGAAACCTACAGTCCTGTATAACCAGTTGATTTTAACTACTTTTAACTTTCAACCCTATGTAACTTTTGTACCAGGAGTTTATGATAGGTTTGTATTAACTAGATTTAGGTTGGGGGTATTTCATAGACTAGTCACTTTATCTACAATGATTGACTGGTCCCAAAACCTTCAACTCTGCCCCTGTGATAATAATTCCAACCAATCTACGATTCACATGGTTTTCTTTAGTAGATTTTATATTCATGCTAGGAGAATGTACTTAGTACCTGCTTTAAAATGATTTGGCCTCCGTCAATGTCGACCTGCTCTTCTTGCACTACAATATCTAGATAACGAGCACAGTGTTTTTAGGATAGTAATCTTTTTGAAGGAAGTTCTGAGTCAAAGGAAACGCATGGTTATTTAATCAATTCTAATTAGACGAGGGATTCTGCTAATTTAATACTGTTTTAACCTTGTAATGTACTGTAGATCATGTTTATATTTGTTGGATATTTTTTTAACTAGTGAACTGATTGATGTGTTTTATGCTTTTATGTGCTTTTATGACTGTCTGATATAGCAATCGAATAAAGCTTTCTTTGACTTGACTTTGATTACTGGATCTTTATGTAAGGCGCCAGATTGTTCTAAATCCATCTCTGGAGTGCATAGTTGGCAAAATAGCACTGGTTGGTTTAACCCTCTTTTCTGGAAGAGCCCCAGAGATGGATCCCCCCATTCTATTTTTTAAACATCGCCTTTTGAAAAGAACTCCAGGAAATTCCTAGTTATAAAGATATAGTCAATGGTTAGGATGCCAACCATCCCCCCTAAAAGTAGGTAGTGAACACTAATCCGTGTTTAGATAATCAACTATTTTGTTTTATCTTTTTAAGTTCTGCATTCCTCCAAGGTGCTTCTTTTCTTTTGTCCATTTTGGTTGGTCTTAGTGGTATTAGGTCAGTGGTACCCAATCTGTGCGCCCTGGCACCCTGGTACACTGTCAAAACTGGCCAGGGGGGCGCAAGCTGCATTATTACCAGATACCAATGATGTAATCCAGCAACTGCATATTTTTTTCAGAAGGTTGGTGATCTCCACCTGTAAAGGAAAAGGCAGAAACCGTTTTCCTTGCTTAGAGAGCACAGCTTGTGTAGCCGATGATGGTGGGATTTATAGAAAGAAATTGAAATACAGTATGGTCCTTGAAATGTGATTCTGAGCCGCCATCTAGTGGAAGAAATAGTACACTCTAGTTCTATTCACAAAGTACTGCATAATGAATTCGTACTAGTTCTTCAGGTAGAAAATTAGGCACCTATGCACTTATCAATGCGAAAGTAGAAAATTTATATGGGGAGAATGTGGCAAGCAGTTTAATTGGTTTAATTTGTGTAGGTATAATTGACTGAGACCAAAAGCTTTTCACTCTGACCATGGGGATGCCGCTTTGCCACTGACTCCTGGCAGCATGTAGCCTGCCCCTCCAGGCCATATTTGCCTTCTCTTCTTCAGCTCCTGCAGACATCTGTGACCTACATGGCAAATACTCATACCTGAAGGTGCTTTTCAACCCTTTTATTTTAGTCATGATTAGCACCACTTTCTGACTGTATTTTATGTTTGATTGAATTGTCGAGTCGAATGTGCTGCCACCAGCAATAGTGATTGCCATAAACTTAATGCAGGGCTAACATGTCAGAGAAGTAATCAAAACAGCAGCAGTATTTGACCCTCAATTTTAACAGAAATGCACACTTCTTTAAAGAGCAGTAACTTACTTTTTTTCACGCCCATAAGTGCCAGTCCTACTGTTGCTTTTATTTGAAAAACTGTTATCTTGGTGAACAAGCGAAAGACTGCTAAAGTAAAATACTGACAAATGCAAACTTATAGGAATTAAAATAATCAGCTGTCAGAAAAAAGACGTTAGCATTATTTCATTGGTAATGAATATTATTGCAACCCACCAAAGCTCGCAAACCTAGATAGATCATATTTTTAAAGCTAAGCACGTAAACACAACAAAGATATGAGAATGAAAAAAGGAAATTTGCCATGAAGGTTAAGTCATACTGAAAAAAGACCAATACACGCTGTAGATAGTACCCAAGGGGACATCGACATTAGTAGCGGTCCGTGGAGGGAGTTCCATGGGGCGGTGAGGCGGGGCGGGGAAATGTAAACACCGGAATATGGATGAACGGAGGTAAGTACACATTTAAATAAATAAAACGAATTCCTTTGCGCGCGCTGCATCGCAAAATGCGATGCAGCGCGTGCAACAAAATTTGTTTTATTTATTTAAATGTGTACTTACCTCCGTTCATCCATATTCCGGTGTTTACATTTCCCCACCCTGCCCCTCCCCCGCCCCGCCTCACCGCCCCACGGAACTCCCTCCACGGACCACTACTGATCGACATATAGGCTCAAATTTAATAAGATTTCATACAATGCGAAGAAACGTAAACTTTTGCTCCGCATTGTTGCATGAAAAAGAAAACTCAGTGGAGCACCATAAACACAAAGATTGGCATGCTGCTGGTGTCATCCCCAGATCTGGTGCACAAACAGGCTGGTTTGTGCGATGCACAGTCAAACATCAGAGTGCAGAGGAGAGTGTATGCTGTCTAGCATAGGATTTGTACTGGAGACATTCCCCTCCAGTACAGATTTCAGAGCATAGTTCACATTGTGTCTGCCATAACCAATTAAAGTTTTTTTTATTAAACAACTGTGATGATTATAATACCTTAATTGGCTGCATCCAAATTATTTTAAGGTAGTAAAATGAAAGTACTTCTGAGACTGGCTTACATTCCCCCACCAGCCACAAAAAGCAACATAATGGGGAGCTGCAACCAACGGTCAGGGCAGACGCAGGTCAAAAAAGTTTGGGAACCACAGTATTAAGTTATCAAATGCTTCCTGAAGCCACTCATACGTTTTTGAATGAAATTTATTGTGTCTATATCTGTGATGGAAGTTAGTGCATTTCTAAGTATTCAAAATTGAGTTTGTTCCACAGTCAATCAGTAGATGCATGTATGGTGGCCTTAGGTATGTTGATTTGTGGGGTTTGTGTTGGAAAGTTACCAGATGGTGGTCTGACCATGTGACTGGAGTAATGATTTGAAAGGTAACTAGTTCTGAATTTGCAAAAATTGAATCTAGGATGTGTCCAGTTATGTGTATGGGTTTGTGGACAATCTGATGTAGGTTCAGCATGGCTAGGCAAGTGATTATAGTTCTTGGATGCAGCAAATTGGGTTAGTCAAACCATATGTTTAGGTCACCAAGGATACATAGGTTGGAGTGTAGTGTCATAAGGTTTGAAACTGAGTCTCAAAATGTATCTGGGAATGCTCCATTGCTAAGGGGGTCGTCTGTAAAGAAGGAGGAAGTTACAGGAGAAAGTTGGTGTAGGGTTGCATCTGACCATGCGTGCTTCACAACATTGTATTGAAATGCTGTCAGATTTGTTGAGATTTATTGTTTCCTTGAATATAACAGCTGGTCCACATTCTCTTTTGCCTATGCAATTTTGCTTGAAAGCTTGATAGACTGGAAGAATGGCTTTAAGCAACACTGAAGCCTTCTTCCAACCATGATTCAGTTATGAAGAGTAGTGTCATGTGTCAGTGAATACGTCATAGATGTGGTGATTTTTTTCAGCGAGTGATTGAGCATTTATTAGTAGGCAGTCTAGAGATTGTATTTTGGTGGTGGTGTGAATTTGTTTGCTAGAGGAGTGAGCAGTACTCTTCAAACTTGTAGCATGTCTATTATTACCGTTGGTATTAACTATATGAATATAGCCATCATGTTGTGTTTCTATATTGTTATTCTCATCCCTCAGGTTTAGAAGGCATTTTGTTGGGTCTGCATGTGTTGGTGGTGGGGATGGTGGTTGAGAGTGATTTGGTGAGCTGTGGTGTTTCTGTAGAATAGCCTTGTTATGTAATAGACTTGGACATGCAAAGTGGTGAAGAGTGCCCTGTTGTTTGCTTTGTTTGTGTCTGTCTAAGGGGTAAGGTGTAGGGGTTAGGGGTGGTGGAGGATGTGGGTCATGTTTTAAGGCTTTAAATTGTGTAATGGATGAGAGGTGGGTGAATGAGAGTTGTTATGTTGGGGTGATTGTGGTAGGTGTTGTTTAAGACAGAAGATTTGGGAGTAAAGATGGTTTAGGATCTGAATTATCTGTATAGGCATGAGGGTTGCAGTGGGTGTTTGTTTCTATTTTATGATGGAATGTAGTATGAAGTTGTGTGTGTGGGGGGAGTTGAAGTGCTGGTGTGTGTGTTATGTTTTGTTTATGTGGAGCAGTGAGATGAGATATTGATGTAGGGAATGCCTGTGAATGATTTGAATGTAAATTAATGTTGGTGAGTGGAAGTTGAGTGGTAAATGGGTGGTGATGTGTGTTAGAAGAAAGTGTATGTGGCGTGTGAGAGGGGATGGACAGGGGTTAAATGTGTTTGTGTTAGATTTGGTAGCAGGAAGAGGTAATACATGTGGTAGAGTAGAGTGTAAGAATTGTTTAGTTGTGTGTTTTTGGTAGATAGAGGAGGAGGAGGGTGGTGTTTGTGGTTGATATGAGAGATTGTTGAGTATTGGGTTGGTGGTGATGGAAAGGAGTCTGTTAGGTATAAGCTGAGGGTAGAACTGGTATTTCGTATGAACAGGAAAAGAGTGTTTGTCTGGATTAAGGTTAAGTATAATGTGGGTTGGTGTTGTGTTGGTGATGTGTGGATTTGATAGTGGTATAGGACAAAGTGATGTTTTGTATGAGAGTGAAGGTATCATTGTACGGTAGTGGGGGTAAAGGGTGTATAGATAGGCTTTGTGAGGTTTCATAATGGTTGTTGAGACGATGAAGTGTGGATAGGGGTTGTTTGTTCTTTATAAGTAGTGTGCATTTGCTGAGAGTGTGTTATTATGTTTGTGGATGTGAGTGGGTTGAGGTGGTGGCTGGTAAATTGAGAAATAGGCAGCAGAAGACCTTGGGCCAGTAGGAATCCTGACCCTAACCAACCAGAACCCTAGCCCTATGATGAATGGGAGACCTGTCCATTTCAACCAATCACAGCCCTTGCCCTAACAACCAATCAAAAACCAAACCCAAAGCCCTAGGTCCAATAGAAACCCTAGCCCTAGGAACCAATCAGAACTCTAACCTGAAGCCCTAGGTCCATTAGAAACCCTAGCCCTAGGAGCCACTCAGAGCACAGATCCAACAACCAATTTGAAGTTATATAATGGGCATGTGACCGTAAGCACAAGCTGATGTGCAGGGGGGCAGGAAGGTGCTCCTGAAGTCAGAAGTTCCTAAACTACAGACAGGCTCAATCCACACTTTGTAGTTCCTGTTCAACCCTGCAGGTAAGGCCCAAATCTAAAGTCACTTAAAACTACTGCTTTTCGCGCACTTAAGCAAATCACTTTTAATAGCCAAAGAGTGCTACATACACTTTCCAAACACAATTTTAACAAAGCAGATTGAGCAGTCTCTTAAACACACCCTGGTTAGGCTCTGGAGTGTCTTTTGCCATTTTAGCTTGTAAAAATGGGGCGGGGTTGCCTTCTAGGGACCTTAGCAAAGTAAAGGGGCAAACCAGGAAAGAAATTTAAACAGTCACATGTAGAAAAAAACAGCAGCTTTAAAAGAACAAATCGCACAGAAATCAAGACATAAATTTGAACAGTCACAGGTAGAGGAAAACAGCAGTTTTAATGTTTCGAAATGCACAGCACAAAGCCTTTGTTCTTACCACTTTGTTTGTCTTTGGTTACTAGGCTAACTACAGCTCAGAGAAGCTGGGGCTACAAAATGGAGGTGTCTGTCTTGAGGTTCCCTCCACAAACTTAAGGGCCTGTTCAGGTGGGAGGGGAGGGCTTGGAGCTGCTTAGGAGCTTAAGGGCCAATCAGTAAAGCATAGGCTGGTGTGCAGGTAGGTGCTCCTGAAGTCAGAATCTCCTTAATACAGGCAGGCTCAATCCATCCTTTGTAGTTCCTGTTCAACCCTGATGGTAAGGCTCAAATCGAAAGCCCCAAAAAAATACTGCTTTTCGCAAACTTAAACAAATCATTTTTTCAAGCCAAAAATGAGTGCTACATAGTGGTGGAGTTGCATAAAAACTCTGCGAGAGTCCACAAAGTTGCGCGAGCAGGCCGAATCGGCATATTGCACTGATTTTTAGCTCCAGGAGCTTGTCCCAAGATGCAAAATCAGCACGAACTGCACCACATGGTGCACCAGATGACGCTGATTTTATGCTGCCACTCCAGTTGATTTTCTACTACGAGGGGCAGCTTTCTCACCAAGAATATTCATGACTGCCCTCAACTGCCTGCATTAAGAAACTCTCGCCAGGTCCTGTCCTAGCGCATTACATTTTTTAAAAAAAATTACACATTAACAATTCTCGTTGATGAGCTGTGTATTAGAAACAAAATCGGTCACGTAGTGGTTAGCGGCATTTTGCCAGAACTATGCGTCACAAGCGTAGCACGGAGTGGGCAAAACTCTGTGAACTTTGCCATCAGAGTGGAATTTATCGCCCAATCCTAGTGCTCCATACACTTTCCAAAAATAATTTTTACCACAAAGCAGGCTAAACAGCCTCTCAAACACACCCTGGTTAGGCTCTGGGGTGTATTTTGCCTTCTTAGCTTTTAAAAAGTATAGGGGTGGGTTGCCTTCTAGAGGCCTTATCACAATATAGGGGAAAACTAAGACAGAAATGTAAACAGACAATTACATAATTGATTAATAGTTATTTTAAATATTTAGAATACTTTGTAATTGTTAATGTGTAATTATTATTATTTTTGGGGATTTATTAATTTTTAAGTTAGTAGCAGGCTGTCAGGTCTGTATGGGAATTATAAAGGAGAGTTACAGAATATATAAATTATTCTTTTTGCATATTTTAATTAAACCTTTATGTTAATTAAGATATGAATTTGTAGTCATGTGTTTTGCTGTTTTATTATTTAATTGTTAATTCACAGTGTATTTGACAGTCACATTTTGAAAAATAAGTATGCATTTATTGTTTGTATTATTATATAATTAGATATTTATTTATAACTTTAAAAAAATCTGTTAGTGTTTTTTTGGGTAGCAGAGATTAAAGTATACTATTTTAAATATTTTTGAGGTTTTTTTAGATTTTTATACTAATTTTGTAATATAATTTTTTCGATACATCTAATTGTATGTATTTATAAGGAATATCTTTTCATTTTAAATATGTTTAGATATTTTTGTTTTGCTATGTATTCAATTTTTTTTAGGTATTACTCATCCAAAGTATAACATTCCAAAGTATAACATTTTTTTTACTGTTCCTAGGATCTGAGTCGGAATAATAAATCAAACCCCTCCAAAGTCCGACACTTTCCCTGCTTTTGATTATGTTGTATTAGGATTAGAAAATCTAACCCCTCCAAGTAGAACACTTTTCCTGCTTTTCCTAATATTGGAGTGGGAATAGTAAATGTAACCCCTTCAATGTCCAACACTTTCCCTACTGTTATGTAGATTGGAGAGTTAATAGTTAATGTAACCCTTTCACGGTGCAATACTTTCCCTGCTTTGACTTACATTCAAGTACGAATAGTAAATCTAATAATTTTTTTATCTTATGTCTATTTATGCAAAATGTATTTTTTATTTACATTTTATTATTTATTTTATATATATATATATATATATATATATATATATATATATATATATATATATATATATATATATATATATATATATGTGTGTGTGTATGTGTGTGTGTGTGTATACACATACACCTGGACACCACCAAATAGTATAAAAGCTCTGCTATTTACCCAGCATTAAAATAGTACGTAATTTCTGCTGTTTAACTGGCCATTGACTAAATAGTAGAACTGTAGTACAATTTGAACAGCTGCGGGATAAATAGCGTGAGGGGAGTCTTTACTTAGCCCGCCCCAAAGAAAAAAAGGGACTCCAGGCCATGGTATTGTGGTGGCCGTCTTGTAATGGGAATTCAACTTGTGAAGTATTTGAAAGTAATTGTATATATCAATGTATAATAGTTTGAAAGTAAGTGCCTATTTAAATGTACAATGGTTTGTAAAAAGACAGAAAAAAAGTAAAATCAATTTTGAATAAAAACATGTATGTCATTTTAATATTCAAATAACACATGTAGAAATAAAAAAAGCTTCAGGATATGGCACACAGATATTTTGCGTTTCAGTCAGTGAGTATTTGGCTGTCAGCAAAAAATATTCAGTTTGGTTTTAAAGCATGTTATTCACTCATGAGAATACATTGTTTTCTAACATTCATGGTGCTCCTTTTGATGGCTGGGCTCTTTTTAGGCTTCTTATGGAAGGCCTTGTGCTAGCTTTAGGTTTCTGATCGAGCTAGATTATGCTTGCTTAGTATTTGAAAACTGGCAACACGGCAGCATTAAAAAAGCAACAGCAAACAGAGGGTACATGGTGTTTGGGTGCACAGTGCTGTGGGGAAATTGTAGGAGGTGCATTGAGTAATACACTTAATGAGACACCTGTGGAATGGGGAAGTGAAAGCAGGAGACATGCAAGTAATGCATTCATAGGAGGAGTTCACTCTGCTGCCTTTCACTTTTTCATATATTTCACCCAGTAGAGTAGGTTTAGGGCATTCATACTCATTGGCCACATGTCATGAGGGGGCCTTTTAGCCACACTGACATTTTAGTCACTTTTACAATGTATCGTGGTAATGATAGTTTTGATTTTTAACATGTTAATCAGTGTTTTAAGTGGGCAAGGTGGCCCTCATTTCTGTACCTTACAGTGGTGCTGACTCAGCAAAAGAAATCTGGAAGTAAAAAACAAAAAAATCTGTGACAGGCTTGGAGGCTGTACCTGATTAAAGTAATTGCGGAGGGGACTACTGGTAAGGAAGGAGTAGGAGGATGAAAGGTAGGTGAATAAGGGCAAAGAGATGGACTACTAGGAGGGCTCAGACATACAGAGCCACGAGGACCAGAACAATAAGAATCAAGCCCAGGGAAACCTAATCCATGAGGACCAGGGTTACCAATGCCAGAGAAGACCAGGAACAAATAGACGATGAGGAGCAGGACTATGCGAAACAGTACTAGGAGTACCAGGACCAAGGTGAGAAGGATCTGGAGTGCCAGGAGGATGCAAAACACAGGAATATGGACCCAATGGACAAGGACCCAAAAGAACAAAAGGAGCAGAGGTAGAAGGTACAGAAGGCCCTTGACCATGACAACAAGAAGGGCTATAGGGGCCTCTGCACACAAACTAGGGCCAGAGGGATGAGGACAACTAGACATAGCAGAGCCAAGTAGACAGATCAAAGAGGACCAGTACCAGAAGACCAGTGGAGAGAAGGACCACTGACTGGAGGGCCAAGACCAGAGACTTCAGATCAAGGAGGGCCAAGGGGTTAGAAGCAAAAGGACCTGGAAGACCACAACTAGAAAGGGCTAGCAGGACTTGGAGATTCTAGATCAAAATAACCTAGGGGTTATAAAGGACTAGAAAGTCTAGGTCCAGTGGGACCAGGATCCGAAGTTCCAGGAGTGTCAGACTCAGGGTTAAAATAAATATATGAACCAGAGTAACCCACAACATAGAAAGTAGGAGGACCAGTGCCAGAGAAATGAGGAAGACCAAACTAAATATATGATATAGGGGCCCATGGCTGGATGAACAAGAACAATGTAGAATATGCAAACCAGGAGACCAATGCGACTAGTAGGAATAGGATGGGCCAGGAGGAAGGGGACTAGGAGGGCTAGGGAAACCAAGGACAGTGGAACTACCATCTGCAGACCCAATACATAAGGGCCAGATGAAGAAGTACCAGAACTAAGACCCCAACTACATGGACCAAGATGACCAGGATCAGAAGGATTAGGAACAGGCAAAAGAGGGACTAAATAAGCCAGGGGAGCCTGATGACGAGACTGGACCATCATTAGGGTGAGAAGGATGAAAAGGTCCAGGACCGGGAGACTGTGAAATGAAATAGGAGCCTCAAACAACCAGCGGCAGGAGTACATCAGAATGATGACCAGTCAAACCAAGAGGCACAGGACCAGGAAGTTCTTACACTATCATGAACCAGAGATCAAGGAACATCAGAACTAGGAAATGCAACGATGATCTGTTAACAGTATAAGTTATTGCAGAGCAATGCGGGTAAGGAGCAGGAGGACGAGAGCCAGGAGGATCAGGACCAGATTGAAGAGGGCTAAGAAGATGAGAACCTGAAGGGCAATGACCAGTATGTTCAGGATACTAGGATAAGCAGGACTGGAAGTTAGAATACCAAGAGAGGCAGTACCAAGGGCTCCCAGAAGACCAGAGCAAGAGGACTAAGTGAACTAAAATGATCATGATCAGAAGGACCAGAAGGAGGGCAATGATGGCCTAAAGGCAAAGGTTATGATAACAAGCATAATTGAACAAGAAGGACCAGGACGAACAGGAACAAGGAAACTAAGATAGCAGGTAGGTCAGGTCCTGGAGAACTAGGTCAAGGAGAACCCAAACTATCAGGAACAGGACCAAAAGGATCAGGGACAATGGGCACAGAATCTCATTAAGGACAATGACAATGAATAACAAGAATAGCATGACCTTGGTCACGAGTGCCAGGTAACTGAGACCAGGGACACAAGCATCCAGAGTCAGAAGAAAAAGTTCTAAGACGACAAGGAATCAAAGGACTAAGTGGACCAAGAAGATAAGGGCATCGTGGATCAGGACCTTGAGCACCAGGACCCCGAGGACCAGGGTGAGGAGGAAAAGGAGGTTCAGGACAATCTGGAACAGGGACATCAGGATCACGATGATCACAGCCTAGAGGTCCAGGCAACAGGGCTAGGAACAGAATGGACAGGAAGGTGAGCAACAGGATGACCAGGCGCCTGTGGCCCAGATGAAGGAGGACTATGGTGAATTTGTGTAACAGTACTAGGGTAAGCACATTGAAGACCAGTACCAAGAGGAACAGGACCAGATACAGAATGACAAGATCCAGGACAATCAGACTGGAAGCCAGAATAAGCAAGGAACACAAGGAGGTCAATACCAGGAATACCAGGAGGACCAGAGCTGGGATGAACAGAACCAGAGCAAGGAAGATTAGAAGGCTCAGCACCAATATGACCAGGAACAAACCTATGGGTGCCAGGGAGACAATGACCACAGAACCAGGGCACAGAGTACCAAGTGGAGCAGAAATACCAGGAACTAGGAGCAGCAGAGCCAGCGTGGTGAAGATCAGGAGGACTAGAACAACCAGAGCAAGGAAGACTATGTGGATTGGACCTGAGTGTCAAGGAGGACCCAGACCAAAATTACTAGGCTCAGAAGGACCCAAAAAAGAGGAACAGGACCAAGAGGGTCCAGGCCATTGGAAGTGCAAGATTGACTATAACGACAAGGCACAGGGCCAGGAGAGAAAGGATGCGCCAAAGCAGTAAGAAAAAAGCTGAGAGAGCACGGCATAACAAGGCCACGACACAAGATGCCAGGTAGACCAATGACCAGGAGCAGGAGCTGATGTACTGTGAATCGGGTGAGAAGAATTAGAAGGGCCAGGTTAAATGAACAAGGGGTGAGAGGATCTGGAAAGAAAAGAAAGAGCTAGAAGAAGGGGGCCTGAAATGACCAGGATGGTCTGAATGAGTATTAGACAGACAAAGACCCAAACAAGGAGTACCAGAAACAAAAAGATCAAGTCTGTTGGGCACAAAACCAAGAAGGGAATATGGACTTTAGGGACCAGGAATAAGAAGACCATTGTAGGCAAATCAGACTGAGAGTGAGGAAGACTAGGTGAACAGGATCTGAAGAATAAAGAGGAGATGGTCAGGCAACCAGAGCAAACAGGAGAAGAGCTAAAATGACAAGTGGCACTACAACCAAGGGGCGAAAAAACTAAATTCCCAAAGGCCAGAGTATCAGTACCTGGCATACCAGGAAAAGCAGGACCAGGATGAGGAGGAAAGGAGGACCAGGACAAAGAAGGCCAGGATGACAGATGCGATGATGACCAGGCTGGGTGGCAAAGAACAGCTAAGAACAGGATGACCTGAACAAGGAGGATTAGGATAAAGTGGTTGAGTGAGTCCAAGTTGGCAAAGAGCAGGAGGACCCGGGTCAAATGTTTCATGAGATGCTGGAGGAGGATATTCACATTAGAGGGATAAAGGGCTTTTATACATGAAGTCCAGCACAGTTGCCCAAATTCAATATGAAAATTAAAGTTGTGTTGTTCCTGAATGATCTAGAATTCAGCAATATACAAAGGACAGTAGGCTTGAAAGAGATGGGAATCCATTTCTTTGGAATGTAATGCCCTCACACACCCAGTTGGGTATCATGCTTCATCATCGGGCTGCTCCTCGTCTGGCCAGCACTACAACGTCTGACGAGTTCCCAATGAGGGGCCATTTGAGAGAGATCTTTTTCCAAATAGCCGTTTGGTGCAGTGGGGGGTGAGAGATTTAGTGAGTGTAGATGAATAAGTGGTGTGTGATGTTTATGTGAGTTAAAACAGGGTTAGGAGTACCAGCAAAAATAACTTTAATTGTGGGGTCTCCAACCCTGATTAGAATAAAGAGGAAAGGCGCAATGCTAAGTTAATGTCTTAGGTGTGTCTTTTGCTTTCTCGCCCTAAGTGCACCAGGTATGCCCAGACATGGTTCCTGGGCTCACTGTGTCAATGGAATCACGCTATCCTGGCTGAAGAGAGGTGATACCCCGAAACCGGTCCTAGGATGCTTGTTTCCGGTCCAGGGAGGACCTGGCTTGGCAGTTCAGGCTGGACTGTTACCATGAGGCACAGGGTCAAGACTGATTTGCATATGACCAGGTCTAAACTGGGGTGGCATGGTGAGAAAAACAATGATGGATTTAACCCAGATCTCTTGACTGGGGGTGAATGTTTTGATTTGTTCTGCATTCCGTCCATCAATTGTGTGTCTTTTACTTTCTCGCCCTAAGTGCGACAGGTATGCCCAGACGTGGGTCTTGGGCTCACTGTGCCACTGGAATCAAGCTATCCTGGCTGAAGAGGGGTGAAACCCCCAAACCGGTCCTAGGATGCTTGTTTCCTGTCCAGGGAGGAGCTGGATTGGCAGTTCGGGCTCGACAGTTCCCATAAGGCACAGGGTCAAGACTGATTTGCCTATGGCCAGGTCTAAACCGGGGTGGCATGGTGAGCAAAAGAATGATGGATTTAACCCAGATCTCTTGTCTGGGGGTGAATGTCTTGATTTGTTCTGCATTCCGTCCATCAATTGTGTGTCTTTTGCTTTCACGCCCTATGTATGCCAGGTATGCCCAGACGTGGGTCCTGGGCTCACTGTGCCACTGGTATCAAGCTACCCTGGCTGAAGAGGGGTGAAACCCCGAAACCGGTCCTAGGATGCTTGTTTCCAGTCCAGGGAGTACCTGGCTTGGCAGTTCGGGCTGGACTGTTCCCATGAGGCACAGGGTCAAGACTGATTTGCATATGGCCAGGTCTAAACGGGGTGGCATGGTGAGCAAAAGAATGATGGATTTAACCCAGATCTCTTGTCTGGGGGTGAATGTTTTGATTTGTTCTGCATTCTGTCCATCAATTGTGTGTCTTTTGCTTTCTCGCCCTAAGTGCACCAGGTATGCCCAGACGTGGGTCCTGGGCTCACTGTACCACTGGTATCAAGCTATCCTGGCTGAAGAGGGGTGAAACCCCGAAACCTGTCCTAGGATGCTTGTTTCCAGTCCAGGGAGGACCTGGCTTGGCAGTTCGGGCTGGACTGTTCCCATGAGGCAGAGGGTCAAGACTGATTTGTATATGACCAGGTCTAAACTGGGGTAGCATGGTGAGCAAAAGAATGATGGATTTAATCCAGATCTCTTGTCTGGGGGTGAATGTTTTGATTTGTTCTGCATTCCGTCCATCAATTGTGTGTCTTTTGCTTTCTCGCCCTAAGTGCACCAGGTATGCCCAGACGTGGGTCCTGGGCTCACTGTACCACTGGTATCAAGCTATCCTGGCTGAACAGGGGTGAAACCCCGAAACCTGTCCTAGGATGCTTGTTTCCAGTCCAGGGAGGACCTGGCTTGGCAGTTCGGGCTGGACTGTTCCCATGAGGCACAGGGTCAAGACTGATTTGTATATGGCCAGGTCTAAACTGGGGTGGCATGGTGAGCAAAAGAATGATGCATTTAACTCAGATCCCTTGACTGGGGGTGAATGTTTTGATTTGTTCTGCATTCCGTCCATCAATTGTGTGTCTTTTGCTTTCTCGTCCTACGTACGCCAGGTATGCCCAGACGTGGGTCCTGGGCTCACTGTGCCACTGGAATCAAGCTATCCTGGCTGAAGAGGGGTGAAACCCCGAAACAGGTCCTAGGATGCTTGTTTCCTTTCCAGGGAGGACCTGGCTTGGCAGTTCGGGCTGGACTGTTCCCATGAGGCACAGGGTCAAGACTGATTTGCATATGGCCAGGTCTAAACTGGGGTGGCATGGTGAGCAAAAGAATGAATGATTTAACCCAGATCTCTTGACTGGGGCTGAATGTTTTGATTTGTTCTGCATTCCGTCCATCAATTGTGTGTCTTTTGTGTTATGTGACAAGGCGAGAGCAGAAATGTTCTATATCTACTAAGATATGATAAATGTCTGCTCTCTCCCTGCGTTTGGCGCACTGTGTGCTGCCTAGCACCAACACAGGCACCCTCGCAACATGGTTCAAGGGTGCCTGTATTATGGGTTGGATTGTTTTTGTACAGGAATGGGCATCTTCCTGCACAAATGCAATCCTTTGCTGCATTTTCCTCTTTCTGTGTGTGCTTCAAAATCAGCAAGCATGGAAAGAGGAAGTAGTGAGTAGCAATACAGATATTTTCCCTCGTTAGGTGTACCATTTTGACACAATCCCAAATGTTCTCACCTTAGTAAATCTGGGATTGCATCAAAGCTCATGGGTGGATGTATGAGAATGCCCATGTTCTGCCGATTAGAGCTCCCTTGTGTTGCTCTAGATTTACTAAGCCAAACAAGTTGGATTCACATTGCTTAGTAAATCTCATTTAGGGGCTTTTGTTGTCATACTCAAAACTCAAAATCAGGCTCATCGTTTTTCAGACTTTTTAATGTGACTGCAATCAACCCTCTTGATTACACTGCTTTGGTCACTTCATAAGGGGCTCTTTGCAATTGTTTCTATTTTGATCAAATCACCCTAAATATTAGATGGCTTTATGTTACTGGGATACTACATTTCACTCTCTGGTTTTTGATTTTACAAATCCTTGTTTTCAGGTATTTTAGTCTGATTTGTTTAATTGAACTGAACTAGAATAAATACTTTCAAAATGCACTGATTTTCTACAGAAATGGGGTGTTAAATCATGGAGCCTTTTGGTGATCTTATATCTGGCCCTTGTGCATGCCCATGGCTTTGTGAGTAGGAGCGAGTATGTGGCTTTAGAAGAGTAAACAGCTTTACTTGTTCTTACAAAGGTTCTATTCTTCTTTATCATTAGTCACATCTGCAGCTAAATGCAAAGGAGTAGGAATCTTTGTGGAGCACGAGGCAGTTCCATAATGTGCCTCCCAAGTCGCAATGTCTTGGACCATGGTGTAATGAAGTGGCATTCTGTGCCATGTCTGTCAAAATAACTTTAAAACATTTAAACATTTGGGACCTTTAGATCTATAAGTTGGTACCTGAATTTTAGCACTAAGGGGCTCATGTCACAAAAGCATGAGGTTTGTGACTACAAAAGTACTTATTATGTAGAAATCCTCTTTTATGAGTTGGAAATTTCTTTAGACTCGTAAAAGGACTTTTGCAATTGTTTATAAATTGCATATAGGAGGGTTCATGATTGGGTTTGCTCCCTCCCATTTCCAATTCAGAAACAAATTTCTTGATAGTTTTTTACTGCAATTGGTATTACGAACCATTAGCTAACTACCCCCAAGTTGGAGTGATAAGTAATTTACAAAGGGGAAGAGGTCCCCTTACGATAGGATGTTGTCGGCCTCAAGGGGTGGAGATGGTTTTTAAAAACTGCTAGGCAAACAATGCAGAATCGCTGCTATTTAGACAGAGACCGGGTAAATAGTGCCATGTTTCTACTATTTTCACAGCTGCCAGCTGGGTTGTGCAGAATCTCTACTCTTTAGCCAGCAGCCAGGTAAATATTTGGGTTTTACTGCTATATGTATGGCCACCAGAGAGACAGTGCAGAATCTCTGCTACTTAACCAGTCACCAGAAAATAGTGAAATGATTCTGCTATTTGCATGGCCACCAGCTGAACAGTTAGAATCTATACTGTTTAGCCAGCAGCCGGGTAAATAGTGAAGTTTTTCTGCTATTTGTATGGCTGCTAGCCAAATAGTGTAGAATCTCTTCTATTTAGCCAGCGGCAGGGTAAATAATGAGGTTCTTCTGCTATTTAAACAGCCGCCAGCCAAACAGCACAAAACCTCTACTATTTTGCCAGCGGCTGGGTAAATAATAACGTTTTTCTGCTATTTACAAGGCAGCCAAGGCCGATCAGTACAGAATCTCTACTACCTAGCCAGCGACCGGGAAAATAGTGAAGTTCGTCAGATATTTGACATTATGAAGGGCAGTTGTTCACATGCACACCCCGCTCCCCTGTACACCCCATTTTTAGTTAACCTTTAGTGTTCCTACTAATCAGGTGACTTTCTTGCAAAAGGGTGAATTGCTGCCTATGCAATTTGAGGGTACAACCCTACTTTATAATTTAGCTCTTGATATTTCAGATAGCATATTTTACTGACACCACCAGGCTCCTAATGGCAACCAATTAAGCTACTTAGCCTCCTTGGCACTTATTAACTGTCTATAGTATGTTATCTGCAAACTCCTAATTTTCATCACCTAAGGTTTGTACATAGAGATTGCCAGTGTGAAGCTGATCTACCACTATTCAATACTGCTCCCCACAATACCACAAAATCACTCAGAAATGATCAAAATAAAGAAGTGGTGTTCAAAATTAAAATGTTATCCACAATACTGGGATAAAGTTGGTAAACCTTGCCCTTTAAGTAAAAAGATGAAGTTTTCCAACGTCGTCTGATGAGATGTTTTGAATCACACTATCTTTCAGCCAGATATACTGCGGAACATCCAACTGCAGGGCATTGATCTTACAGCTGTTGACTAGTGTTGCTTTAACCCTTAGTGGCTGAGGAGAAACACATTAGCTGATACTCAGTGGTCACCATGGTCATCTCAGTGGTCCATGCAGCTTTAAGCGCCACCCCGGTCATTCTCCCTTTTTTTCTGCACCACTGCGACCGGACTCACATCACCTTTTGCGGCCACTGGGCATTTGGCTTGTTGCTTTCTTTTGGGTGCCTCAACCACCGACCCTCACTGTCGCTGAACGGTGTTTACTGGTGCTGGCTGCCGAGACAGATGTGCTGCCTCCCCTGCCGATCCTCCGCAGCTCCTGGTGCAGCCTCAGAGTTGACAGGCTGCAATTATGTCTACTCATAGAGGCTGCCTCTGCACCCAGGCCTCAGTCTGGGAGTCAGCCCCAGGTCACATAGTTCTGCTGACACCTCTCTCTTCACCTTGGGATCTTCACCTCCTTCACCTAGGCAATAAAGTCTCCAGTATCTTGTACTCTGGGGACCCGTTTTAACCGAAAGCTTAGCTATGCATGTCTCACTCCATGGCCAGTCAGGTCAAACCTATCACCCAGGACATTCTGACTTCAGGGTTTAGGACTATCCATTTCTTCGAGACTGCGCAGAAGAGATACATTTTTCTAATTTTCCAAAGTTGGAAGCTCCAGCAACAGGGAGTGGCAAATAATGACTGCTGAATAGCCATGGAAACACTCCTCTTCTTGAGCAAGGACACTTAATGCCCTTTAAAAAAAAGAAAGTTTTTTACACTTTTTAAAAGATTGTGTGGAGTTGCAAAGGATCTAACTTTAACCTGTGTCTTTTTCTTCTTTCATCTTTAGTACTCAAATACTTTTCTTGAAAAAATTTAAAAAGCTTCACTCTTTTCCTATCATTTATATACTAGTACAGTTGTAAATATTGACACTACTTTTATTATTTTCTGACTAATTAAACATTGAATGGTTTTGTTTCCTGTTCCTACTTGCACTCTTGAAATTTATAGTAAAGATTTTAAAGATTTTATATTTTTTATAGTATTGATGTTTTTGTATTGTTACAAATATGATGAAACATAATAAAGCTATTCCAGTAAAAGTTCTTCAGATCAATCCGGAAGGATGGAGTAAGTTCCTAGCCCATCTCTTCATCTACTGCTACAATGCCAGCCATATTACAAACTCATGGACAGGAAGTTTCGTAATTCCTCTTCTAGAGAAAGGTTTCTGCCTTTCTCCCAGTAACTATATTCAAATCGCACTCCTGGATGCAACCAGGAAAATCTTGGCCGCAAGTATCTTAGATCATCTAAAAGCCAGGGGTGCGATTCTGATGGTCCAAGACAGTTTTTGTTGGAAACACTCTGTGACAGACAACATTGGAATTCTACAGACAATTGTCGATAAGTAGTAAATAGTAAGTCGCAGGTGGTCTATAGTATGTTTGTTGATTTCTCAACAGCCTTCAACAGGGTCGATAGACCTCCCCTGTGGAGGAAATTATTCAAAATGGGGATTCCGGGTGCTAGGCTAATAGTCACCCTACATTCATCCACATGTTGTAGAGGTCAGATGGGGGTGTCAAAGGATTGACCCACAAGAAACTACCTTGAATGGCTTGAAGCAAGGATGCTTACTAGCCTCTCTTTTGTTCTCACTATTCCTAACTGACATACCAGACTGTTTTATAAAAATAAAGAACTTTCCTCCCAAAATAGCTCCATCCAATATTTACACCCTAATGTACGCCAATGATGTGGTCATTTTCGACTTTACACTGATCGGATTACAGCGTAGTACAGATGCCCTTTTTAGTTAAACTGAACAGAACTTTAAAAAAGTAAATATTTTCAAAACAAACGTGATACCGTTTAGGGAGAGAAAACACCATATCCATTTTGACTGGAAAGTAGGTGGGAAGCCTGTAGAGGTGGTAAAAGCAAACACCTACTTGGGGAGAATATTCTCACAGTCACTTGAAACCACTTCCTACTTTGAGCATATGGAACTTAAGGCTGCAGCCAATATAAGCGCCCTAAAGAGATTTTACTCTTCCTCTGGAAAGAGTCATTTTTATTTTGTCCTTGAAATCTACCCCTACCTTGTCATATGCATTAGGATACATTTCCATTAACAAATGGCATATTCTGAATACAAATGGAGGGTACTTACTCAGCGAAGTAACTACAATGAGCCAAGCTACACCAGTTCAAGAACTTTGTCTAGAGGTTTCCATATCTAGTGCCTATTCAGCAGCTCTGGCCAACATAATCAGATGGATGTAATATCTATTGCATGCGGAAGAAGGCTCTTTAAGAGCACTCTTAAAGCACAAAACCTTTAAGGTCGGAACAAGCCATTATACTTTAATCACATGACAGCTCGAGAGCACTTTCAATGCACCACAGCATTCTTACACTCTTGGTCAGAAGCACTTTTGAAGTTATTCTTAAAAAACATGACTCTGCAACTAAGCTTTGACCTTGACATTGCACATTGTGCTCAATTATCACACTATAAGCCTTATATAGCCCCCCTAGAGTATAAGACTTATCAAAAATACTTGAGATACACTGTACTACATAACGTTCAATGCTGCATCATACTTCGTCTAGGGATCTTCCACTAAATGTCTATACATAATACCGGAGCAACACAATCGATAGGACAGGATTATGAGAACTATGCAGAGGAGAGGTTCAAGATTTAGCCCATCTGCTAAATATTTTTTCCACCAAAGAATTGGTAGAATTAAGGCACCGTTTTTTAAAACCAATATGTTTTAGATATAATCTACCTACTATTAACAACTTGATTGACTTAATAAAATCACCCCCAAATTAATTTGTCTCTTACAATTTGTATACATTTTTAAAACCTTTTTATCATGATTTTAAAAAAAAGAAATCATGCACATAGTCTGTAAAAATGTTATAAAAATGTATAGATGTTTTACTTATTTTAAATGGTTGATCTCGGAAGAGGTCTAAATAAGAGAAAATAATTGAATAATAAAGCTATTTAAGCTAAACATGTTATATTTGATGACTGAAAAGCTATACTTCCTTTCATATTTTTGGAAACAGCTTTCATATATGCAGTAACGCTTCAAGTCATACTCTTAAGCTTGCTGCACAGGAAATATTTAAATTTAACATCTATAACTATATGATCTTCAGAGTGGCATGTTTGCCATGATGGCTGTTCATTAAAACTGTCATTAAGCTATAATAGAATACTGGAGAATCAACGTTTTCTGCTTGCAGAAGTACATATTCCTCTCAGCACACCACACTATTTTTCTCTTTTGTGTGAGTAAGTATTTGAGAATGTTTAGAAAATACATTCTCATTTTAGCTTTCTGATGCATGTTTTTTTACTGAAGTCTGATCTGTAAGAAATGCTTTTAATTCTACAGATCCTTTGGGGTTCAGGTGTGCCTCAAATTTATCTTGAATATGGAAAGTTAGCATTCTAGGTGTGCATTAGATTTCTGACGTGCCACTACAAGAGAACATTAGATAATCAAGTGTCAACTACTACTGCTTGAAGTACGTTTTACCCAGAATTCTCACCTGGATGAGGAATTTTTACAAAACCTGCCTCATTTTAGCTTGGGTTTCCCAAATATGTCCAATCGTATTGAAGTGAACTGCACCCATGCACTGAAGTTTGATGCTTGTTTCCACTTGTGTGGGATATCAGACTACAGCAAAATGGTACCCTACTGTCACCTAGGTTCTACTGTAGAAACAATGGCAGCCACTGGCCCACATCATCTACATGGATATTTGGAGGGTGAAGAGAACTTCTTGTCATGTGTTCCATCGTCTGACACAGATGGTGGTCTATAGACCAATTTCAATTGCCAATTTCGAAAGAGTCTTCATTTCACAGAAATTTGTAAGGTGCTTCGCTTACCCTCCTGACATCCCTTAGCAGTACTTCGTATTTCTCATTGCTCATTTTCTGAAGCGACTGATTACCACTCAAATTTTTCAAGAGAGCTACCCAAATTGCCACTGAGCACCATTCTGATCAACCTCCCTCAAAGTAATTAACAGGGTTGAAATGCCAATAGTTTCATTTTTTGTCTATCTACACATTTAGTTGTAAATACATAGGATTGAGAGAGTATGTCACAGTTTTCTGATAAACCATAAAGGTCAGCACATCTTCCCTTTTAGTTTTTATATGATGTCATTCATTTGTATTATCTGCGTTTGGGCACATGAGCACTTAGCCATCATTTCCTTAATGACTAATTAAGGGCTAAATTCAGATTAGGTTGGAATTAGGAGTAGTCAGGGGAAAAGGGCTGGAATAAAAGCAAAACCTACAGAGTTCAGTCTTGTAATGAGGGCAAAAAAAATGTACTACCTTATATTTTGATGTTTGGATAAATTATTATAGCAGCAGTCACGTACTACAAATAGATGGATTATATGCAGCCTATCTATCTTTATTATTACATTGATATTATATATTTGCACGTTGATACATTTCTTAGATATTTTGGGGTAAGAAGATGATTAAATGCTGTCCATCACCCTACAGTGTTTTTGATGAGTTTCCCACAAAATAAATTGCTTATTCACATGTTTATACCCTAGGTTCTTCAGAATAAAGGGGTTAATTTTTTGAACGTTCATTGTGCATATGCAGCACAATCCCTTGCCACTATGAACATTCCTTGCCTTCATTAGGGGCATGCATGGTCTTTCCTATTGGTCACTATTTACATGCTTGTACTATTCCTCCTAATGATAAACATACATTGTTGAGACAGAGCTTCATTCCAATTTCATGGTGTTTCCTTGCACAAATACACCACAGGACACATGACTTATCTATGTTGAGTACTTATTAGTTATCAATATCTTATTAAGGAACCCAGGCTACACCAAGGTCCTTCTCCCAGCAGATGTCAGGATCAGAAGTTTGTGGAAGGACAGATGTTTTAGTCCCCAGTTGGTATCAAAACCACTTTACTTTCCTCCTTCCTTCTGATCTATAATAGATGTTCCTTCCCCCTCAGACTAATGTGATGTCTGCCCGGTTTCATGTATGTGCCTTGGTGAAGGACACTGCCAGGTTGATAGTGGGAGGCAGGGGCCTACATGGGCTGGCTGCGTTCTGATTGCCGATGTGTAACTTCCTCGTATGCCTGGTCATTTAATTACCTCATAGTAAGCCACCCTGATGCTACGAAGTTCTTAATAACTGTTGGATTACATTAAGGTGAGCTATTTCCATGAGCAGTCCATGCTGTTGAAACCACCATCATCTTCTTAACACGAGCGGTTTGTGGAGTATCGAGAAATTGACACAATCTTCCAGATCAGGCTTCAAGCACTTATCACAATATCGTATTTGAGCAGTGGCGGCTGGTGGATTTTAAAAGTGGTGGCGCGGAAGTTTTATACCGGTGCAAAAGAAGGAAGAGGGAAGGGGGATTCCCCCGCAAAACAAATGTGATTCAAATGGCGGATTTTACACCACATATTTACTGCAAATTGTTAAAAAGAGATATGTATTGCCCCAATTTGTATTAGTTACTGCTTTTATACTGTGAATCAGAGATCAAAGTTAATTTACCCTACGCCTCTGCTGAATTTGGTACGGCACTTGCCCCAGCCCCTTCAACCTTGAAAGGTAGAGGGTGTCAGACTACCCCTCAAAGCACCAGCACTAGTCCAACAGATGGGTAAGCAGTAGGGCTAGACCTTCTGACGTTGGATGGGATGCCAGGGATCCTTGTACCTGCCTCTCCCGTAGCCCATGGAAGTCTGGCCTACAGATCTGTTAGAGCCCTGGCAGGAAGAGCTGCACTCTGATGCCAGCCTTCTGAATGTGAGAAATTCTTTTGCCACTGAACAGAGTAGTGCACTCAGCACCAGCCTTGCGCCACTTTGCTTACGGGTGGCATAGCCCGCAAAGTTTTCCAGGAGCAAGTTTTTGAGAAAAGCGCCCTTTGCTTAGCAGCTTCAAGGCACTACCAAGGACTCCTGCTAAGGCCACTAACTAGGGATAGGCATCAAATTGTGTTTTCACTCTGTGAATTTTCTGGCCATCCTTTCCTAACAGAGAAGAATCTGCACTTGGTTTGAGGCTTCTCTAGGCCGCTCAAGCATGACCTGGTGAGGATAATTGAAAATAACGCTGCTCCTCCGGACTATAGAGCAGCTACGCATGCAGGGTCTCTTCAGAGACAGGTCCAAAGACCTGTTTACACAGCATCACACATGTTAAACTGTGCGGCTCTGTAGCACCCTGGCATGTGCCAAGGATTGAGTGCCACACGAACCGTGGAAGCTGTGCTATGGGGTCTTGAAAGGGTGTCTTTCTACCCCTGTATTTGTGCATCTGTACTTATACAGCACACACTGAGCTCTGACGTGATGCAGTGCATTGCACAAGTAAGAAATGCTTCCAGATTCTGAACACTAAGAAGCGGGTTGAATGGGTGCTTCTAGGTGGATGGTAGTAGCTTTAAGTTTAGCGGTATATAATGAGGTGTTGAATGAAGAGGGACATTTTCACGCCTTTCTTAACTGTGCAGAAACAGAGAGGAAGCCATGTGTGGCAGATAGTCTGGTGTGTAGTCTGTGAGAAGGGGTAAAGGATAAGATGGCTCTAACTTAAGAGATAGTTGTGGGAAAGGTGGGTGGATCTCTGCTTAGAGCACACGGCAGGCCAGCTTGTTCATTTTTTTTGTTATTTGGCAGTAGGCATGTGTTTATTTTACTTCTGCATTTGGTTCAAGTCTTGCACTCAAACATCAATCACATTTACATCATTTGCAGAAAAGCAATGCTTGCTTTCCTAATGCGTGCAAAAGCAAATTCCATGAAGTTACACATTATGCTTCTGCAGTGGGCTGAACGCTTCTGGTTAAGCATGAGGTGATCGGCTGGTCACAAGTTTGAATACCAGCAAGAAGTACTTGAATTTCCATCGTCCTGATGAGGGTAAACCGAGTACCATTAAATTTGGCAAAGAAGAATGCGCTCTTTTTAATACAGACCGTTTAGGCATTCTTTCATTCCCTCTGTTGAAAAAAGTATATCTTCCTTTTAAGACTTTACAGTTGAGCTCTGACAAACCATGCAATATTAAATTAGGATGGCGTGTTCCAGTAACATGCTATTCTCTTAAAAATTCCCCCAAATGTACTTTGAAAAACAATCATGACATGTGCACTATATTGAAACAGAAAAATACTTCTATGGCACATGAAATCAAATGAAAAGGGGGGGCTCTTGGCCCCCCCGCCCGCATGGCGGTGCGGCGACCGCCCTTACCTCCGGGACCTCTCGGGGGTGGGGCGTGTCCTTTGGGGCGCGCCCTGCCACCGATTGGTTGCCACCCTCTGTGGTAAATAATTTAATTACCGGAACTTAATTTGATGCGGAAAATCTATAACAATAGCTCAGTAAAATAAGAGGCAGAATCCGTGGTATTAGAGGTTCGGAACGGGCTTTATTCCAAAATCAATTTAAATTGAGGACTTCATGTTCCATCACCACGAAGGTTCAGGAAGTGAAAGGCGTACTTTATTGACAAGTAATCATTTTTATACAATAGGCATTACAGTGAAACAGATGGAGGAGGCGTAACAATTGATAGCAAAGATAAAACATACATGCGTAGCAAAAGTGGGTGTAACTGGGCGTAACTAAAAAACGTCATCAGGTATGATGTCATAATAGGGTGGTTCCATGAAAGAATTTCGCAATGTCAGCAGAAATACTTGGCAGAAATGCGCGTGCAGCAGCATGACGTGTGATTGACGTGCAACTAGGGGGTGAAGGGGACTTGACATTTAGCTCTACATGTGGCGACAGAAGTCTGGAGGGTCAAGTCAACTTAATCCCAAATCATATCTAACATCCTATGTTTAGAGAACTATGTTATCCAAAAGAGAGGTCTCTTAGAGTAGAATCTTATTCTATACTGACTATACTGACTGTTAGTGCGTGTACAAGCGTCTAGGTGTCTACACTAGATGCGGGGGCAGAAATCTTCCATAGTAACAGGGCTATGAATTACTTGCATAAAGACAGAGAAGCCGGGCCTTTTGCTCGGTAGCTGGAAGAATGTTTACTTAAACTACTAGACAGGAATGCATTGGGTAGGGAGCGGAGCAGATAATTTCGAAGGTGAAATACAGTTTTTGGCAGGCAACAGGCTGATGTCAGGCACCGTTAGCTGCGCAGGGAATAGGACAAAGTTCATGGATACAGATGCGAGCTCAGACTGGAGCTTTCAGAGGCAGAAGGCAGGAAAAGCTTGATGGCAGAATCAGGGCCTACTTGCCTGGACTGTAAAATGGCATAAGTGAACCATATAAGCCGGTGGCCTTTCATACTTAGGAATAGAATATCCGGCCCATTCATGGCGGATCGAAAAGAGGACATGTTGGCGGTGGACGCACATGTGTTTGCGTCTTCATAACTGGAACTGGAGGGAACCTACATGTACTTGTGATTTATACATGAAACCGTTGGGGTCCAAGATAGGGGACATAACTGATCATAAAAATCCATATTTCCACATTCCCTCCTTGTCCCCTACTTGCCCGTCAAGAGATATCAATCTTCATCAATCCGTTGATCTGTTCATATAGCATCATTTGTTCTTCTTTCTTCTTCCGTGATGAATGAAAACTTGGTGGTGGGATACACGATGTGGCACACAGACCACAGATCGCTGGTCCACATTGTAGACATAGACAGCAACTGAATAGTATGAGAAAGCCAATACCTAGGAAGGATAGGACCTTCCATCCAAAGGTAGATAATACACTCCAAAACCAACCGGACCAAGTCCAGGTGCCTGGATTCTGGTGTATCTGGCTTACAATCTTATGAAGGCGAGTTATGGCTTTATATACAGATGGTGAATTTTCTGGTATGAAAATGCAACAGCTTGATCCGATGACCCTACAAGCTCCGCCCCTATCGGCCAGGATGACGTCAAGGACAAGACGATTTTGAAGCACAACAATCCGCATAGCAGACTGCTCTTCTGTTAAATTGCCTAAGGCGGAAATAGTTTCGTTCACTACTGCTTCAAGGGTTCTGGTTAATCTACGTATCAGCTTACTATTGGTAACTGTACCTATATAGGGAAAGAGACCTTTATTGAAATCTGTGTATTTTTCCCATGCTGTCTCAGTGTAATCGACTATTGGGAGATCTCTCCTTTCTCTATTGTGTACTAAATGAGTATTTCTGTGATAATCAGGAGGAGCTAGGAAAACAGGTGGCAAAAGGAATCCGATGTAGCAGGTACCATCCCAATCTAGAGGCAAACGTGTATATGCCGTCTGACCACATATGAAGTAGGAATGGCGGGAAGCTCTAAATGTAGACTTGCCTTGATCACTAAATTCTATCACAATGGTGCATCTACTATGGCCCATATGTATGGAACCATTCTTTCTTACACACAATTCACCTTTTACTGAAAATACTGACATGGCGGGCAAAATTGGTGTAGCTTCAGATTCAACGTTCAGGATCATGAGGTTAAGTGTAAAATTACCTAATCCATATACTTCATTTTCTAGATCAGTTCCTGTTCTTTTGGGAAGTCCCTCCTTGTTAGGGTGACAGACTTTGAATAAAACTAAGTTCAGATTTCCCCATACCCAGTTATTCTGGTAAACTGCAGAATCCGAATCTAGGGAATTAATTAAACTAAACCATGCTCCACAGGATCCATTGTGTGTGAACGGGTATGGAAAGAGAGGTAGAATTCCTTTATAGTTCTGATAGGGAGGGAGTCGACCACATATCCAACAATTTGTAGCATTGCTAACCTGATGGGAATGATGTAACATACTAATAAACGTGTTATTGCGCAGCGCAAATCTATAAGACAACTCATGCGGAGGTAATTCACTAAAAGAATGTTCAGCAGTAACATTATAAACATGTCTAGAAATAGGATAATATGTGTGCAACAATATACTTGCAGTAATTATTAAAAGACTTAAGAAAAACAAAATTAATAACGTCACTGTGCAATGACTACGCAGTGATTTACAGTACGCATGTCGTTTCAACTTTATCCTTCTGTTTCTTTCTCCGTACAGGTCTAAGGGATACATGTCAGAGACAAATTCGACCGATTCACCTTGGAGAGGACTTAAACAATCAAATTGCCTGACTTGTTAGACCGAAGTTTTAGTTTATATTGTTCATGGTTATTCAGTTCAACCAAAGGAAGTTTTGAGTCAATCGGGGAAGACACGCAAGGTGTGTCGTTTACGTCTGACGGTAGTCCATGAAATTTCTTGATATGACTTGAATGTATCCAGCCTTTTCGACCTTCGATCTTCACGGCTGTCCTCGTCGTTAGCAATACGAGTTGAGGCGATTTCCACCTAGGATCCAGCTGAGACTTCCGATCAAAGTTCCTCACTAACACCAAGTCTCCTGGAATTACGTCATGGGTTTTCACCTCTGTGTTGTCGGGAAAAGCTGCAGCTACCTGTGAACGACAAGATTGTAGTGCAGACATCAAGGAAGCCAAGTAATCTGTCAGCATATTACAGTCAATATCAGTTATTTTGCGTGGTATAGGCGTCCCCCACATATTTGGTGGTCTACCGAAGATCACTTCATAAGGGGATAGCCCTGTTCGAGAGTGTGCTACCATTCTCATGTAAAAGAGTGCAACGGGTAAGGCTACTACCCAGTCGACACCTTTCTCTCTACAAATTTTGGACAATCTAATTTTCAGGGTCTGGTTATGTCGTTCCACGAGACCTGCTGCCTCGGGGTGTCGGACACAGTGAAATTTCCACTGATAGCCTAACAAAAGTGAAACGTGTTTCATTAGTTCGGATGAGAACGGCTGGCCGTTATCTGAGTAGACAGCACGTGGTAAACCGTACCGTGGGAAGAATTCTCGAACTAACTGTTTGGCAGTAGTCGGGGCAGTGTAATCTGAAACCGGGTATGCCTCTGTCCAACGGGAAAGAGCACAGACAACTACGAGAACATATTTGAATCCTCGACATCGTTCCATCTGGATATAATCCATCTGGAGGACTTCAAAAGGGTGATCAGGAGGCTGAAATCCACCCTGTTCTACGGGAATGCTTTTTCCTGGGTTAAACTGACAACAGATCATACAGGTACGAACTTTTTGTTTAGCTGCTGCTCGTAAATGTTTGTTGAACCAAATGTGTTGGATGCTGTCTAGCATAGCTTTTTCTCCTAGATGCGCTGGACTATGTACAGTGTTAATAACGACTTGGACCATTGAATCAGGAAGGAACCACACAGATTTTTCCTTCGTCATCCATCCTTGATCCGTTTGGATCCCTCCTAATTCAGTCCATTTCTTTATTTCGTCTGGTGTAGCATGGGTCTGTATGTCAATTACGTCAAGAGCGGGATCCTTAACCATCATGCAATATGTTGGTGTCGGGACTATTGTCTTTGTCATGTCGGATGTTTGAGTTTGAGCAGTCTGTTTAGCTGTTCTGTCAGCTAGATCATTGCCTTGAGAAATGATATCAGTAACTTTCGTATGAGCCTTACATTTCATAATTGATATTGCAGTGGGTAGATGTATTGCATCTAATAAGGCATGAATGAGGGGTCCGTGCTGAATGTGGGCACCGTGAGAAGTTAAATAACCTCTCTCTCGCCACAGCACGCCGAAGTCATGTACAACTCCGAATGCATAACGTGAATCAGTGTATATGTTGACTTTTTTATTTGTGGCTTGAATACAGGCTTGTGTCAGAGCGATGAGCTCTGCGGCTTGAGCTGACAAGGTATTTATGCAATTTGTTTCAACGATTTCAGTGTCTGTTGTGACTGCGTAAGCGGCCACTAGCTCTCCTGTACCTGTTCTCATACATGAACCATCTACATACAACGTCAGGTCTGGGTCTGACAATGGGACGTCTGTCAAATCTTGTCTGGGTTTCGTCGTGATAGTGATAACTTCAATACAATCATGTGCTAGTGGGTCTGTTCCATTTACAGGTAACAGTGTGGCAGGATTCAATGTACTACAACGTCTGATTTCTATATGTGGCTGAAACAATGTTAATTCATAACCAGTGAGTCGTGCTATAGTCAAGTGTTGTGTTTGTGTGCGGTTCAAGAGAACCTCTACTGCATGTGGTACTTGTACTGTCAATGGATGTCCTAATACTATGGCATCGCTTTGTCTGATTGCTAAAGCTGTTGCTGCCACTGATTTCAGGCACGCAGGCAAAGCCTGGGCTACGGGATCTAATGTACTAGAAAAATAAGCACATGGTTTGTGTGATCCTGCTTGTTCCTGTGTGAGTACTGACAAGGCCGTACCTTCGCGTTCTGTAACGAAGAGTGTAAACTGTTTATTGTAACATGGTGTTGCTAAAACAGGCGCTTGGCATAAGGCTTTCTTTAGGCTTTCAAAAGCTTGTGTATGTTCCTGGGTCCAAGGGAGAACAGTCGGTGTGGCTGCCTCCTGTGTTGTCAATTGAATGAGTGGTTTTGCTAGAAATGCATACTGAGGGATCCACTGCCTACAATATGAAGTGAGGCCTATGAAAGCCCGCACCTCCTTTTGTGTCTTGGGTATTGGCATATTAGCAATTAGCTGGATGCGATCTGGTGTAAGCTGCCTTCCCTCCTTGGACAGCGAGTGACCAAGGTAAACAACTCGCTGGACACAGAATTGCAGCTTAGAAGGGGACACCTTGTGCCCCTTTTCGGCCAAAAATTGTAAAACCGTCAGTGAGGCTTTTTCACATTCAGGTTCGCTTCTAGCGGTGATCAGCAGATCATCGACATATTGAAGCAGGGCAGTGTTGACTGGCATGTGGATACTGTCGAGTTCTCGTTTCAGTGCTTGGCTATAGATGCTGGGGCTTTCGGTAAATCCTTGAGGTGCGCGTGTGAATTTGAAGCTACGTCCATTTAAACTAAATCCGAACAAGTATTGGCTTTCCGGATCTATTGGGACGCTGAAGAAGGCATTCTTGAGATCAATTACAGTAAAGAATGTTGCTTCGGAATCAATGGCTGTCAGTAATGAAGAAATGTCTGGGACTACGGGGTATTGTGGTACTATGCATTTATTTAATTCGCGCAGATCAATAACCAATCGATATACTGGCGGGGCTGTTGGATCGGTTCGTTTAAGAATCGGAATTATCGGTGAATTACATACATTGGAGTCAGTTTCCACAACCACTCCTTGGGTAATAAGCTCGTCAATGATTTGCAGTAAAGCCACTACAGCATCTGGGGGTAACTTGTATTGTCGCATTCGTGGAAGTACCACTCCTGCCTTTAGTGTGACTCGATATGGTGTAATGTTCATGCAACCAACATCTGTAGGGCCTTGTGCCCATAAATGTGTCGGTAAAGTCTGCAGTCGGTGATCCATGTCTCGGGACACGTAGTGCCCTTTGAAATCACGTAAAAACAATCTTACTCCTTCCGGAGAACAACATATTATAGCTCCTAGAGCTTTCAAAGTTTTTATGCCTAACAAGTTTTCTGAACATGATTTAGTAAGTAATAAATCTGTAGTTCGTGTCAAGGGACCGATCGTAAGTGGAAGAGGCTGTGTTACTTCGTTAATGATAGGTTTTCCTGAAAAGCCAAGGGAAATATTCTGTGAGCCTGAGAGGGGTGCCCCTGGAACTTCACTACGTTTTATTGTTGTTCGGCTTGCCCCTGTATCAAGTAAGAATTTTCTATCTTGGCCTAATAGTTCACTGTGCACATAAGGTCCTTCTTGATCTACAGGGACCTCAATAAGGGGTAAGCCAACTTCCCTCTCTAGGCTGTTTCATGAGTATCGTTGATAATCAGGATAGTCATACTGTGCGGTCTGATACATCTGTCGGGTCGTTGTTTGTGTGGCAGCAATAGGCTGCGGTGGCGGAGCTGGCATAGACTGTTGCGGAGCTGGCATGGACTGTGCATGCTGCAGTGCTCCTTGTTGGTTCTGATCCTGTCTAAGTGGTCGTGGTCTTTCTTTTGTATTACCTATGGCGATATTATGTTTTAAGACTGGACAATCGTGTACATAATGACCTGGCTGTTTACAATAGTTACATGTCCCTTTTACAGGACCTGTTGAAACACTGGACTGTGTTATACCCTTCTTATGACCATCAGCTGGAACTGTCTGGGAAACTAGCATTTTCATTTTCGTGTCTTTCATGCGTCTATGTTCATGTTCTTGTTCTTCTCTAATTCTATTGTGATGGTACTGTAGCATTTGTAACATTTGTGACGGAGTGTTACCTTGCCAGGTACTCTCGAACTTCAATACTCTATTCTTAACTTGGGGCAAGGCATTTTCAACCAATTTTGTCACAAACAGATGTGGATACGACTCGCTACTTGCTTTTATTCCAGTATTTATACCAAAACATTTCTCAAATCGGGAATAGAAATCACTAGTGTCTTCATCTGATTTTTGTTTACAGGCTGAGATTGCACCCCAGTCTTCCTTCTTCGTAGTTAATAAACGTGGCAGTACCTGTACTAGTAGACCTGGTAGTGCTTTGGTCTTGTCCCCGAGCCCTGAACCTGGACCTCAAGCTTTTTCTTCGTTCTCTAATCCTGTCCAATCTATCTTCTGGTCTCCCACCTCCCAATCCTTTTCCTTGAGTTTTTCGTAAATGCCCGCAGGCATTAATACCTTCAATATTGTCATAATGTCGGGGTAGGTATATTCTCCCATGAGTAACATATCTTTAATTTCACGATGGAAACCCGCTGGGTCTTTGTCATGACTGGGTACCACTTTCTTCATTTCTAATAGTTCTATTTTGGATATTGGTGTGTATACAAACACACGTTTAAACTCATTGTCATCACCCTTTATCGGGTGCACTTCGCGTAAGGGATTTTGTCTATCCATGTAATACGTCGTTCTTTCCTTGATGGGCAGTGAGACATGTTCAGGACATACAAAAAGAATGTACTGCCTTCTAGATTCTAGTATTTCTCTAATTAACTTAGTACCGGAACCTCTCCATTTATTCGTGAGTAATTCAGTCAATATATCAGGTAAGGGGCCAGGATCGGAGTGTTGGCTTTTATATAATATAAGGAGTTGTTGAATCATATAGATACCAGCTAAACGCTGTTCATCTGGGGCGAGGTTCAAAAACGTATGTGCTAGTGTATCATCACCATATTTTCCAGGACTATCAACCCAGTGTACGGCTGACCTGGCTAATTCTTGTTCGTCCATAGAATCGAGTATATGATAACCCCTTCGTTCTCGGAGTAATTTGTCAGCGGCTTGGAATGAATGTTCGGGGGACCTTATATTTATTATAGGAGTTTGGAATTTTCTGTTATTATCTGGACGTATCGGACATGTCGGATCAGTAAAGCATCTAGTATTATTGCAAGATCTTCCTCTACCTACATAGGCCATGGTTTCTAACTGTCCTGTGGGCAGTTCTAATTCTTCCTCGTCCTCGGTTTGTTCAGGCTCGTCGACTGCTAATCTTTCTTCGTGTATTCGTTCTATTTCTTTGCGGATCTTTCGGCTCATAGCTACTATACATGATCGTTTATCGTGTCTCCCCTCTGATATATTCTTACCCCATGTGGTAAGAATTTGCATTTCTTCCGGATTTACCCCTGGTTGGTCTTGATTTCTGATCACACAGTTTATGAGGAAGCGTAACAGTTCCCCCTGTATTTCCACCTTTTGGTACTCCATGGCTCTGTTAATACTCTCAGGGTCTCGCCCTGACTGAACAAAATGATATATATTTTCTAAATGTGCAGTCATTCCTGGTAGCTTCCCTAAGTATATTGCAGCTCGTCGGATACGTAATGATGCCAGCATCATTTCGTCCCCTTTTCCGGGCACAGGGTCATATCTACAATCTATTAGAAGTTCCTTGAGCGTGTTGGGAGTTACTAGTTTGGGTGTACGTTGGTGGGCTAATTCTTGAAAGGAAAGTTTATTTGTTCTGGGTGGCGTAGAAAAAATGCTTGATGTACCTCCGGTAGCACCACCTGGGGTGCTGGATGTGAAAGGATTCGTTGAACGTGATATAGCAACCATAGGTGTAGATGCAGATGTAGAAACAGATGTGCTTGCCGGAACTTGTGTCGGGGTTTGCTGTTGCAGAGGTACAGACGGAGGAGGGTCTTGGCGTTGAACCCCCTCGGCAGACGGTCTATGTGGCGCAGCATTAGCATACTCGGGAGCTGCGTCGTCTAAATAAGAGGAAAGAAAAACATCTTCTGCGGATCTGGGATGCCCTTTGGGATGTACTTTTATCGGAAACAATGGGGGTGGCAAGTCTTTTGGTATTTCCGGAGTAGCCTTAGGTAATCCTTCGGCCAGAAGAGGATACATACCATTCACAAGGGCATTTCTTTGTCTGCCTGTTTGTTCTGACTTTACTCGAGTACCTTCTTCAATTAATACACTTTCTCGAACTTTATTTGAATTCTCCTTACTTTTCTCTTCCTGTCTGAGCGCTTTCTCTGTGCGTCTATATGATTCTTTACGCCATAATTCAATGGCATCTTTCTGTGACTGTCTAGCTTTCTTTTTCCATAATTCTTCTTCTACTTTCATAATGCAATCTGCATCCCAGGTCCCAGCTGCGGGCCACCTCTGACTTTCTGGTAATTCCTTGGTGTAGTCTACCCATAAATCAAGAAATAATATGGCGTCTAGGCCATGTTTATGATACATGAAGTACCCTGGAGTGTCCCTAGGAGGAATGGGAACAGCTTCTTCGAGTACCCCTTTTCTAGTTTTGATCTGTCTTAATTTCGAAAAGAGCGGCATATTGAGAACTGATCTGATACCTAATTTTGAACACGTTTAATACCATAAAACACAATAATGAACAGTTATTCATACCACAATATACGGAACGTATTTAAAACATTTTAACATTTAACATTTAATGAATAAACAATGATGGTCATTTGGGGAACTAGTCACTAAGCATAATACTCGATACTAACTAGGAAATTCTGAATTTTATACTCGACATACTTGATATACTGCTAAACAGTACAGATACACTGCTGAAACAGTGCAGACCGGATTTGTGTACCCAAACCCGTCTTGACCGGCACAACCTATGTGCACGTCAGAACGCCTCCCCGATAATGGTACTCACCGGGTAGCTCGGAACGGAAGGCCTCGGAACTGAGCTGAACTTGAACCGGACTGGACTCGACTCGGAACTTTGGAAAACTTCGGAAACTGGTGGGCCTCTGTATACCTCGGATCTTGCTCTCTCAGCTAGGCTCTGGTCGGGATACTTCGCACTTCTCACCGCCTCGTCTGGGTGTTGATCGCAGCCTCAGTTACCCCCGCTCGGCAGGAGGGAGATACAGGAAATCCTGTGGGTACGCGTTGTTGTCCGTCCAGCTGTGACAGGAGACCGGGCCTGCAACGCACCGCCGGCGCGTGAGATGAGAAAGTGTCCCTGTTCGGGCGCCATATATGTGGTAAATAATTTAATTACCGGAACTTAATTTGATGCGGAAAATCTATAACAATAGCTCAGTAAAATAAGAGGCAGAATCCGTGGTATTAGAGGTTCGGAACGGGCTTTATTCCAAAATCAATTTAAATTGAGGACTTCATGTTCCATCACCACGAAGGTTCAGGAAGTGAAAGGCGTACTTTATTGACAAGTAATCATTTTTATACAATAGGCATTACAGTGAAACAGATGGAGGAGGCGTAACAATTGATAGCAAAGATAAAACATACATGCGTAGCAAAAGTGGGTGTAACTGGGCGTAACTAAAGAACGTCATCAGGTATGATGTCATAATAGGGTGGTTCCATGAAAGAATTTCGCAATGTCAGCAGAAATACTTGGCAGAAATGCGCGTGCAGCAGCATGACGTGTGATTGACGTGCAACTAGGGGGTGAAGGGGACTTGACATTTAGCTCTACATGTGGCGACAGAAGTCTGGAGGGTCAAGTCAACTTAATCCCAAATCATATCTAACATCCTATGTTTAGAGAACTATGTTATCCAAAAGAGAGGTCTCTTAGAGTAGAATCTTATTCTATACTGACTATACTGACTGTTAGTGCGTGTACAAGCGTCTAGGTGTCTACACTAGATGCGGGGGCAGAAATCTTCCATAGTAACAGGGCTATGAATTACTTGCATAAAGACAGAGAAGCCGGGCCTTTTGCTCGGTAGCTGGAAGAATGTTTACTTAAACTACTAGACAGGAATGCATTGGGTAGGGAGCGGAGCAGATAATTTCGAAGGTGAAATACAGTTTTTGGCAGGCAACAGGCTGATGTCAGGCACCGTTAGCTGCGCAGGGAATAGGACAAAGTTCATGGATACAGATGCGAGCTCAGACTGGAGCTTTCAGAGGCAGAAGGCAGGAAAAGCTTGATGGTAGAATCAGGGCCTACTTGCCTGGACTGTAAAATGGCATAAGTGAACCATATAAGCCGGTGGCCTTTCATACTTAGGAATAGAATATCCGGCCCATTCATGGCGGATCGAAAAGAGGACATGTTGGCGGTGGACGCACATGTGTTTGCGTCTTCATAACTGGAACTGGAGGGAACATACATGTACTTGTGATTTATACATGAAACCGTTGGGGTCCAAGATAGGAGACATAACTGATCATAAAAATCCATATTTCCACACCTCCCTTGACCCGGATGTCGCTAATCGACATCCGGGTCGGAGGGGGAGGGGGCGGGCTGCTGAGGGATAAAGAAGCGGGGAGCGCCCAGGTGACCCTCTTGGTCCTTGGTCGCTCCCCCACACCGGACGTGCCCTGGGCTCGGGGCTTCTTGTTTTCCCACCCACCATCCCTGGAGTACGCGGTTGATGCATTACTAGTCCGATTTAGTGTGTACATTGCTAGGATGTTGTTAGCTTAATTTTCAGGCGTTGTAAATTATAACTGAAATGTTTATTTTCTGATGAGGTTTTATATAGGACTTTCTCTCCCATTGTAGTGACCGATACTGTATCTGGAATGTTATGTTGATGATGATGATTTCTCGTAGGCCTTTCTCTCCCATTGTAGTGAATGGTACTGTATTATGTGTTGCTGCTGCAATTGTGTTTAGGCCCCTTTTTCCCTTTGTAGCTCTACGGTGTTATACATGATGTATGATTTAGTCAGTGTAGTTGTCCTTTAGAATTTTTTCCCATAGGTCGTCGTATTTATTAGGAATGGGGCGTGCGGTAAGGTCATGACCGGTGAGCAACTATTTTAAGGTCTGAGGGGGCGGGCATCATCCTATGGAGGTTCCCGCCCAGGGGGAGGGGTCATTGGCCCCTCCTAGAACTTCAGGGGCAAGGTAACTGGTGCTTCAAAGGGGCGCGGGTTGGAGAGTCACGCTTTCCTTAGGCTGGTAGCCACCCCGCGCGCGCATACTCATGACGTCACCGGATGGCGCAGAGTAAGGGCCCTCCTTTAGTGGGTAAATGAAGTTCACGGCGTGGACCGGGTTAATTACCGGGCCCGGCTGCGCATGCGCACATCTTTAGGGGAGGCACAGCTAGTAGGACCTGACACCGGTTAGCGACCTTGCCATATGGCCCAGAAATGTTAGTATACAAAAATGCAGAGTAGGATGTTAGACTCGGTTAGGAAACAATCTGTATTAGAGTTTTTTGTTAAGGATAGTCCCTCACACCTGTTGACAATAATGTATCTAATGTCCTGCTGATTTTTGTATAACTGTTTATCGTGCAATTATAAAGTTTATTGTTTTATAACTTAATAAATACGGCCGGGGGGTCTTGCGACCTCCCGCCTTCCAAAGATACCATGTTATATGTTCCTGTGTCCAGGGGTTGGTGAGGTCATAGGGAGGGGGCGGTAGCCAGTCACTGACCATGCGTACGCACTGCCAAGCTTCCCCATGGCGCTTACCTTCCTGAGGGTTAGTTCTAGGATGCCAGTGCGAATGCCAGTGCGAGTGAAGCCTGCCAGTTTCCAGGGGTGTTGTTCCTTCAGCAGGGCTTCTGTCTCCGCTCTGACTGCAGGCCTGAAATACCATTCAGATTGGTCTCTAAAGGTGAAGCGCTGGAGATCAAATGGAGGCCTTTACCCGGTCCTGCAGTTAGCAGCGCAGGAAGCAGACACCTCCTCGAGTCAGCGAAGTGTCTCTTCGGAAATCCATACGGCAAACTACGCACAATCAACTTTTAAGCTTCCCGCCTGTCTGCAGCCTCTACCCACCCCTTCACAACTCGTCAGTTCACAGGGCAGGACCCACCCCCCCTGTGACTAATTGGGAAAGGGTGGGGTGACATCTCCACTCTCTGACTGACGTGCAGCCCCAATGCTACAAGGCTTCAACCTGCAGCGCCCAGGGCAAACCATACCCACATGTCATCAGGGGGTGGAGACTGGAGCTTGAGTCTATGTCTAGCCGAGCTGATGACCTCACAGGCCTCAGGGCTGTGAGCTCGTCAGCCCAGCAAATACAGTAGAATCAGGGCCTGCCCAGAGGCAGATGGTTTAGTAATGCCCCGACGCCCTTACTCAGAAGCCGCCACTGTATTTGAGCCCTACAGGACTGTGTATGATATTCAAGATAAGGTCTCCGGTATCTTTTGAGACAACATGAATTTTCCTGGAGTGGCACTAGGTTGTAGACCGAATATTCTAGATGAGACCTTCAGAACTACACACATATGAAACTTTCCATGTGATGTGCACTCTGTGCAGTTATAACACAACCTCCTTATCCTGCTGTTGCTCCCTTTGCTGTTACACATACTGTTTACCTGTAATGAGGTTAGCCCAAATGGGAAGTCAAAGATGCTGAAGGAAAAGTGCACTTCACTGCTTCTGGCTTTGCTATGCCTATTATGTGTATTTGCAGGTGTAACTTGCATGGCTAGAGCTGCAACTGTTCTGTTTAAGGAGGGAACTTTGAACTTTGCACATATTATAATAATAATAAGAAGAAGAAGTACACTTAAATAACACATTCTCCTATGGTTTCCTTAGGAGACACTATTAACTATTATTCAAATCAATGGTTCTTATGTTACCAACCTCAGAAGCATGAAAGAGTAAATAGGCCTTCCATTATTTAAACGTACAACCTGTAGGTGTTAAACAGATACCTACAATGGATGCATCAGTTCATCAAGCTATCTAGCATAGTCTTTCTGTTCTCCGAGCAGGGAAAACTTGCTCTACTGCCCATCCACCCATGTCTTGTCTATAAAAGAAGCTTGCTCTGATGCTTTTCAGATAGGACCCAGTCTTTGGGCCTGATTCTGATGCTCTTAGTAAGGTCTCCTAACGACATTTGCTCCGTCCAAATCGGATCGGGAACGTGTCTTTCCGACCGACTCTGAAAGGTTTCCAACTGACCGAGTACGATGCGAGCCAGGCATTAGGAATATCCCAATCGGAACCCAGCGGCATTCGGATTGACTGAGCAGAGCAGAACAGAGCAGAATTATACGTCTCTACGGGCCGCGTTTCTGAACGACCAAGTACAATGTTGGAATCGTGCCGTCTGACTCGAACCGCAGTCGGAATCAGATTTTGGGGGCCCGTAGTGGGCTCCCCTGCACCCAGAGCCTTCCAAATCGGGCCTTTGGGGGTACCGATGGGTTCCCTATTACCAGCCATGCACAGTGTGGGAGGCACCAGGGGGTGCCCACCACAGGGTGCCGATTTTCCCCAGCCACCCCTTTCTTCGATGGGAGCCTATGCATTGAGTGGGAACAAAGGCTCCCATTGAAGTCAATGGGAGTCTAACCGAATTGTATCGGGAAGCATCAGATACATCGTACTCAGTTGGTTGGACTCTCCTGATCTGAGTTGGTTGGAAACCATTCCCAAATCCATTCGGTCGGGAAGATTTCCAAACCGCTTTGGAATCGGGCCCTTAGTTGGAAGGGAAATTATACTACTCTTGTTGAGTGATTGAGAGATGCTAACATGGTTTCTGCTGTACAATGCCGATTCTCTGCTAGGAACAGATATTGCTACAGCCTGAACTGTATTTATGTTTATAAATATTTGTATCATGGACTTGTTAGCTGTGATGTTCTTGTCTGAGGTGGAGGGAGCATTGCACTTGCAGAAGCACATGTTCAATTCATAGACATGTCATGAAGGTTCAATACCAATGGGTATTGCATAAAAACACTTATTAGAGTTGTTCTGGGCCTGGTTCCTGCACAGAGAGCTGGAATAGAAGAGGCATTCTGTATCTGGGTGTATGTTGCATCTGCTGAGCCTCTGATTGCTCCCTTATTTATTTATATTTTATATTTTTTTAATATTTGAAATTGTGTTGCTACACCCCAAAGGGTGACAGGTCACTTTAAAACAAAAGCTAATATGATAAGAACTTAGACAACAATTACTAGTGGAAGAGAAATTATATAATTAACACGTTAGGCATGTGAGAGCTATCTACATGTGTGGCTGCCTTTAATATAACCCTAAAGCATTTAAAAGATATACACATTTTTTGTTAGCAGTTACTAACTATAGAGAAAAGCAGCTCAATATTAAGGCACACAAGATGTACACATTTGCAATAAGTAGCAGTTACAATAAACCTGTTTTATAACCCACACCACAAATAATGTTCAGCTTAATCATGCTCTTGTTTTTACAGTTACCTTTTGGATACAAGAGTCAAAGCATCTTTACTATGTTATATTTTCCTCTGAACCTTACATAGCAAGATAACAATATGCTTGTTTCTTACATCTATGAACACTTTGAGACTATTATGTTGTCAACTTAACCAAACAACCTGAATGGAGATCTATGTGCACCTCGCAGAGACTCTTCTGGCCTCTGCCTATGAACAACTGCATGCTGATGTTGTGAAACATTTGTTAGAGTACTATGTGGCTTCATCTTCTTTTCTACACATAACCTGCCAGTGGCCTCTCATGTTCCTTGTTGAAGTCCTCATGAAACCCTTCATGTGAAGGTGCATCGATATGCCATGATTAGTGGGATTAGCAACTTCTCTAGCTTCTCTTGCGGTACAGCTAGTGAGGCCTTAGAAGCTGAGTAGTTGAAACTATTTCAAAAGAAAGACCCACCAAATGGGAATGAGCGTGGGCTACTGTAAGGGGACTGCCTGATGATGAAATGCAGGTTTCTTACAGTCTAATGTGGCAGAGAACATCTGATTAAAAGAAGCACTGTATTGCTGTACCTCTGCCCCTGCCCCTTCTAATCACGGCTCGTGCCATTGTGATGCCCCTGCCACATAATATCCCTTCCACCCTATTATTGCTACTTGCACAATTATGTGGCTGGGAAAGCAGCACTGTCCTTCACAGAACAGGGCCAAACTTATACATACTTGCCTGTAATTGTCAAAGTAAGAACTATAGCAACACGTACCATTATTATGGTGGGTTGAATTTGCTCAGGTCCATAACACATGTCTAAACCATCTGAAAAAGGGATAGGGGCTCCCTGCAGCCAGCCCTGCAGCATGTAGTACATGTGGGCTGGTACAGCTATCTCAGGGTCTGTATTGCCACCTTCACAGACTGAGCTTGCTCCAGCGACCCCCTGCAGAATGAAAAAATTGAGAATAATGAATATAACCTAGCAGGAAAATTACACATCATGGTTATGCAAGTGTTAATTAAAGGCCGATTCACAAGCTTATCGTTTTATGTGTAGTGGCAATGGAAAATGTCTTAGACATTCCATTCAACTCATACTCATTTGGAAGTTGCCACCATTCTTGGATTAGACTTAGACTCCAGACAAGTGAAATGCTATCAATATACTTCAATGGGACCAGCCACAACGTGTTCATCAGCCTTCCATTTTACGACAGTACAGGTTTCCTGATAATTGTCCAATTCCTCACATAAAATTGCACACTACTTTTCAATTCTCTCTGATCAGGATGAACAAACATAGAACAGCAACCAGATAGGTTCTAAAGGAAACAGCAAAACAAGAAAAAAAACTGCCAAAGTTGCCCTCTACTTTGACTTCAAACCTCTTTAATTCTGGTCCCTGATTAAAACATAAACATTTCATATTATTTTCCATTGAGCAGCAATAGAATTAAACCATTAAAGTACATATATACATAGCAGCATACTGATTACTAAATTTTATAAAGTCAGACGTCCGGAATCTTAGATTGATCATCACAAGTAGCACCACAGTTGTAAAAGGTGCCTAGCACAGATACATCTTAAGGATTCTGGAGGCCATTGGCCAGATACAATTTGGGGGCTCCTGTTGGGAACATTTTGAAGTTAGGATCCAATTTCAGATCTTTCATGCCCTCTTTGGCCATGTCACTGACAGTGTACAGGCACACTGTTCCAAATTTTAACTGTGTTTACATGTAATATTAAGGGCTAGTGATGTGTGTTTTCAATATTGTGACACAGCAGCAGGTCACTAATATTACTGTAAATAATCTCCATGACACCCTCCCATTTGGTATATGTGAGGTCCTGCTTTGATGTAAAATAACTTTTTTATGAATGTTGGATGAATCAAAAACAAAACATTTATTTGCAAAATGTCTGTAATAGACTCTCACACATCACCCACAGTAAAATTAATTAAAGGAAAATGGTATTTAAAGTAATATGTTTAAGAACTATTCAAGGTCACCGGAACAAGACTCTGCAGAACAGAGCTGGCTCTATCTGGGGGCCCCCCTCAATGGCTGGAGACCTGGGCCAGAACCCACTTTGCCCATGCCTTAAAACATCTCTGTCCTAACACCCTTCCAAATGGAGAGGGTGTTGAGCTACTACCCAGCTTAAGTATCAGGAGCTCCGGGGGATGCATGTTCCTAAATGTATTTATAGCTATGCCACTCATATGGTCTCCCTAGTGTGTAGGACCTAACTAATGTGCCTGCCTGCGTGCAGAGGGGCTAAGTGATAAAAGTAAAACTACCTCCTCAATTGAATAAGTGAAAACTACCTCCTCAGTTGAATAAGTGATTTTATGGGATCTCTCAGTGTTAAAGTTAAAACTGAGTGAGGAATAATTCCGCCCACTAATTTGAGGTCAACATGTATCTGCCTCTATGATCCTTTGACAAGGTATATACAACATTCTTCAGGACCAAGAGTGCCCTCTCTACTATTGATGCTAACTTTTTTAGCACTAATTATAAGAAAGATCTTAAATGATCTAACCCGCGTATAATGTGTGTCCCTATGTCAGGCAGTCACTGCAACAAGCAGTGATGTTGACCTGTAAATAAAACGTTCCAAAAAATTGATGAAACTGTCATCATAGGTCAATATTTCAATCTCATCTTGTGATGCAATATACCCATAGTGTAGTTGTAAAAAACAGTTATCATCTGTTAGGTGAAGTAACCTGCATACTGTTCCGCCTACCACTATACTGACATCAAGCAAGTCTTACGGCAATAGTTGCGTTATTTATTTGCATACCTAACTTTGAGGTATATAGGTCATGACACTCAAAAGTAGTATACCAATTACTTGCCGTCAATATAGTCGATATTAATCATTTACATTCTATTAATCCCCGCTTGAAATTTACTTATTTAAAAAGACCAAATTCCATGCCTTTACAATTTATAAATTCCTTTTTTACTTTGATTTAATAAAGAGAGTTGGTATATTGTGAATTATATCAAGCATTTCAAAAGCCTATATCTTTTAAATTATACTCGTAGAAAAAATATGAGTTACCCAATATAAATCCACTGGTCATTGCAGTGTGTTAAATGTTCCCGCAGCTTAGGATTCATTTACTCAATGTAAATGAAACTCACTAACCTAAAATTGTACTAGTGAGTTGGTCTTACTGATTTGTCATCTAAACCTCCACTCAATGGCATCTCCTCACATCGGGGGACAGACGCCTACTGCAATGTAGGACAGTTTTGTATGCATCTACATTCATGAATGCAGAAATGTTGGTTAATGTAGTTCTATTAAGTATCCACATGAGGCCAGTTAATTTAATTGAGTGAAATAATGCAATTCATCCTCAAATGGTTTAGTACTGCCCACGAGACTCATTATCCTATCAGCTTAAAAGATATGTCTAAATAAAAATGTATCTCACTTAAGATGTATTTATGTATGTCGATGGGAGTGTTTGCTTTGTTCAGTTAAGCGAAACACGATCAAGACAATACAGTGCGTGTAACATGCCCTCATAATCATATAAATAGCAAAGCGCTTACATTATCCTTTTGCATCCTCAATGACATTTGCTGAATTTTACTCCAATAAAATTCCGGTCAATCTCTTTGAAATACCAAAAGCAACAATTGATTCCACCCTTATTTACTGTATGGTCCAGGAAACCATTGGTATATTCACCTACGAATAGTAGCTAGGGTCATCCAAGGTACATCATCGTTCAAGCTAACTTTGTCAATATGAAAGCACAATATCTACTTTTGTTCCCTTATCAAGAGAGCCTCTTCCTCGTTTGATCACCACTCAAATCAAGTTTATCAATTATCACCCAGGTAAGGTCCTCCTCAGTATGATTCAAACTGACAAAATGATTTTTTAATTTAGCATTGCCCCTTCTGCACCGTATAGTGCTCCTGGGTTCACATATTCATATGCGAACCCATATGCGCATATTTCAGGAGGTCATGCCTATAGAGCGAAGAGAACATAGACAAGTAATCATATAGATAACGCCTTCAGTATTGCTATTGGTAAATTTAAGTAACTCCCAAGGAGTATTCAAACACAAGTCAAATTCACTTGTTGCATTGGTCAAATAACATACTGAACAGGAACAACACCAATGGGTTCACTGGTCGATGTGTGTGGGGGTCTTGGTGATCCTACGTCATGTATGCACAAGTAAATCCCTGAGATTTTTGCCGCACTTAAAAACAAACAGGAATTTTCAAAATACTGTTTGCCTGTATTCAATAAACACTAATGTCTATTGATTAAATGCTTAATTGTATTTGAAAAACTCAAATAGTGACACAGGGCAGTTTTTCTGTATTCTGTTTTGGGGTATCCTCCAACAGATCATCTCTATTATTGTTCTTGGCTCTTTTGTGAACTCTGTCAATCAGGTGTTTCTGATATGACGCGCGGACAGCCCTGGAACCTTTCGCCAGCTCACTCACCTGTTGTCCTTTGCCGTGAGGGGAACGGCCAACGAGATTACCAGCAGCTCTCCCCAGGCACTTTCCATTCCGCCGTGAGGGGAACGGCCAGCACAAACTACTCTTCCCGGCGGCCAGTGCTCTCCCCAGGCGCGTGCCAGTGACGTGAGCAGGCAGTGCCGGGGGAGCTTAAAGCCGTGTCTGGTGCTCCGCACCACGGGACGCGCGGACAGCCCTGGAACCTTTCGCCAGCTCACTCACCTGTTGTCCTTTGCCGTGAGGGGAACGGCCAACGAGATTACCAGCAGCTCTCCCCAGGCACTTTCCATTCCGCCGTGAGGGGAACGGCCAGCACAAACTACTCTTCCCGGCGGCCAGTGCTCTCCCCAGGCGCGTGCCAGTGACGTGAGCAGGCAGTGCCGGGGGAGCTTAAAGCCGTGTCTGGTGCTCCGCACCACGGGACGCGCGGACAGCCCTGGAACCTTTCGCCAGCTCACTCACCTGTTGTCCTTTGCCGTGAGGGGAACGGCCAACGAGATTACCAGCAGCTCTCCCCAGGCACTTTCCATTCCGCCGTGAGGGGAACGGCCAGCACAAACTACTCTTCCCGGCGGCCAGTGCTCTCCCCAGGCGCGTGCCAGTGACGTGAGCAGGCAGTGCCGGGGGAGCTTAAAGCCGTGTCTGGTGCTCCGCACCACGGGACGCGCGGACAGCCCTGGAACCTTTCGCCAGCTCACTCACCTGTTGTCCTTTGCCGTGAGGGGAACGGCCAACGAGATTACCAGCAGCTCTCCCCAGGCACTTTCCATTCCGCCGTGAGGGGAACGGCCAGCACAAACTACTCTTCCCGGCGGCCAGTGCTCTCCCCAGGCGCGTGCCAGTGACGTGAGCAGGCAGTGCCGGGGGAGCTTAAAGCCGTGTCTGGTGCTCCGCACCACGGGACGCGCGCGGGCAGCGCCCGGGCGAAGCCCGGGACAAGGGCGGGACCGTCTGTGGCCGTCCGGGGCCGGAGGAGGCCGGGCTGGGCCGCTCCTCTAAGCTTTGCTTTGTGGAACAGTTGCGAACCAACCCCCTTTGGCTAATGCCATTTTATCTATTATTAGTCAGTCCTTTGCTTTGTTTAGAGTGTGTTCCTTTTATCTTATATTGTTTGGATTTTAGATACTTGTGCTAGAGGTTCCTCATAGTTTATCGCTGTTGGCTCATTGGAATCATGGGGAAGCACTCCAAACCTACAGTTAGTCGCCCTATGACTAGACAGCTAGCCAACTCCAATTCACAGATCCCTAGTCTTACAGCGATAGATAAGATGCTCCAGAAGACAATCGGGGCGGTGGCTACAGCCATCGAAAATACGGAAAAACGGTTGTCGATTACACCGGCATTCAATATGGCCCCCCCTTCTGATGGATTGGCTGACTTCTCCTCATACCAGGTGGATCCTGATGCAATGTCTTCCATGTTGCCCTCATTCACACAACTACCGTGCGCTCAGGCACAAATAGATGAACCAGCTCTAGTGGAAGATGGGCCATCATCATCCTCCTTTGTTTCCATTGTGGCCCCCATAAAGCAGTCAAAACCAAGGGAAAAAAAAAACAGAAACTCAGAAAAAGGAGTTTTCTACCAGCCCCTCCTGTAGACAGCTCTCCCCTCTTGGCCCCGATCCACCACCCCCCTACTTCTATCCCTCCGACCTGGGTGACTACCTTATTAATTGACCTACAGTCACACATAGACCAGTCCCTAAACCATATTTTAAAATCCCTGTCATCTAAAATTGACAGGTTGGTATCATTAGTTAATACCAAAGGGTTTGGGAAGAAGCAGCCAAATCAGGACTTAAAGTCCAACTTGGGCAGTACGGAGGGTGCCAGTACTCAAGCATCCCTTACCAATCCTACCCCCCAATTACAGCCACCTTTACCCCCGATCCAGTCGGTTACGGATCTAGGCCAGCCTTCTTTGGTGCATTCAACTGCCCCCTCCCTCACTGCTGGTCCTCGTACGACTCCGACTGTGCCCCGAGCCCCTATTGTCGTTCCATCACATGAGCAGCTAGCTAGCTGCAGGGATTTAGCTCCTTTGAATTCAGACGGGGTTGGAACTTGCCTTTCTGGGGGGGGGAACCGAGCCCTCAGGAGCCCGGAAGATTCTCATCTTCTAGTCCAGCTTCCCCCGGAGGCAGCACCTTATGTGATCGTGCTCACAGGAGTTCCACCGCTAATGAATGGAAGGGGGGAATCTTATTCTGAACTAAAAAATAAAGTCATTCACTGGCTGTCCAAAAATAGACCATTGAAGGGAGCAGGGAGAGGGGAGATTCTTCATGTTCGGAGGGTTAACTGGCTGGGGACCCGCTCAAAGGACATAGGGGGGGACTGTGTCCTGATTAACTTTAGGGACCCCAGAGTAGTAGGTCACATATTGGAGCAGGGAGGGCACCACAGAAGGGGAGCCATTGAGGCATCGCATTTGGGGTATTTTTATTCTATCCCCAATACTCTGGACCCAGTTGATTTACCATACTTCCACCAGGCCCCACATAATTCTTACTTTAACATCCCGGTTGAAAACCGTTTCGGTGTGCTTAATGCGGTGGACTGACCACCACCTCTGAGTACTAGTAAGGGAGGGTTTATGCCCGTGGGAGGGACCCAGGATGGGGATGTCTCCGATACGATGTTGGCTGTGTCCTCGGTAGCTCTTGGCACGGAGAGTGGCCCTGGGCCCCCTTCTCCCTCATTTCTGTCCCCCAGCGCCACAGTGGGTTGTTTAGTGTTGAACCCCCTTGTGCATTCTGCTTCCCACAGCCCCCCCTCTTCCCCCCCTCCGGTTGATAGCCCCCCCCGAATACCTATCCGGAGACAATTAGTTGGGTCTTGGAATGTGGCCGGCCTGGAGTCCAAACTCTCTGATCCTGAGTGGGGAGAGCTAATGGACAAATATGACATCTGCATATTCCAAGAAACCTGGCTATGGTCTACACCATGGAGGGTGGGTTATGCATCGTTTTCGGCCCCAGCAGTCCAGGGGACGAGAGGAAGACCTTCAGGGGGGCTAGTAGTATGGGTTGCAACACACCTGGGGTGCTCAGTAAAGTTACTGGATCCAAAGTCCCCTGACATCCTATGCCTGCTACTCACCTTCCCTGCTAGCTACTCGCTAGTAGTAATAAATGTGTACTTGCGCCCCCAGCCGGTTCAGTTGGGTCTGTCGATCCTGGGCGCCCTATAAGATGTTTTACACTCTCTTCCACCCGCATCCCATAAACTAATTGGCGCAGATCTCAATTGCCACTTCGAACCCCTCCTTGGGATCCCCTCTCCCACCTGTGATGAGGATGAAACCTATCTAATCCCAGACCTTATCTCCTATCCGGCCAAACGCCTTTCCCCTCTAGCCCTTGAGATTAAAAGGCTCACTATCGCACACTCCTTGCGGGCCTGCAATGGTAGACTCTGCCCGGACGTCCCGGGGTCTTTCACCTTTAACAGAGCTGGGAGCTGTTCGACCATCGACTATGTTTTGGTGAACGTGGAATTTTGGGGCCACTTGGCCGCCTTTTCTATTATTCCACGGGTCAACAGCGATCACAACCTACTGTCTCTGGAATTGATTAACAAGTTAGGTGGTAGTGAATTTTCTAGGCCCCAATCTCCATTACATAGCGAGAATCTGGTTCTAGTGGCAGGTGGCAGAAGGATTAGGTGGGAAAGGGTAGCGTCTGATGACCTAAAGCTTGCTGAGATATATAGCACTGTGTTCCGCTCCTTGGAAGCAGTCTCCCACCTTCTGAGTCCTGCCGGGGACATCCCGCAGTCCCGCCTTCTCGATCTCCAGACCATCCACAAGGATCTCCTTGGCAGTTTGGCTAGCTTCTTTTACAACCCTACTGTCTCAAAGCCAAGGCCTTCTAGGCCCGAGCACTGGTTCAATGGTACCTGTAGGCAGGCTAAGTCTGCCCTGTTAAAAGAAGTAAAGGAGGGTACCCCGTCTAGTATCCGGGCGGCTAGGGCCACCTATAAAAACCTGATCAAGGAAGCAAAAGCCGAGTGGGAGGATCTAAGGTGGCAAAATTTACTCCAAGCTTTAGTAGACCGTGACTCGAGGGCGTTTTGGAACATTGTCCGAACGGGCACGGTTGCCAGTCCCCCAGCAATTATTCCCAATCTCAGCGAGGAGGTCTGGCTCGCCCATTTCCAACCCCTCTTCTCGGTCACTAACCCCCTGGGTGGCACCGATGCAGGCTTGTCACGGACTGATATTGCCACGGACCTGTTGTGTCAGGAAGAAATTGAGACTAGTCTCTTTTCTATACCAGAAATAGAATTGGCCCTCAATTCCCTATCAGTAGGGAAAGCTCCGGGGCTTGACAAGATCCCCGGTGATCTCTACAGAAGTGATGTAAAAATCTGGGCCCCTTATATATGTGTATATTTTAATGCTATTTTGCAGGGCCTTAGAATCCCGGACACCTGGCTGGGTGCAGAAATTATACCCATCCACAAAAATCTTCCCCACTGGATCCAGCCAACTACCGCCCCATAAGCCTGATTGATGTTTTACAGAAGCTGTTCGCCCGAGTCCTCTTATCCAGACTGCAGTTCTGGATGGAGGATCAACAAATTTTAACCTCCCTCCAGGCGGGGTTCCGAGCCAAGGTTTCTACTATTGATCAATTATTTAGATTACTCTTGATTTATTGGAAAACAGTCAGCATGGGTGCTGGTAATTTGTTTCTGATCTTTGTGGACCTCCGGTCCGCTTTTGATATGGTGCAAAGGGAAAAAATCTGGGCCCTCTTGCTAGAGATGGGTGCCCCCCCCTACCTTTGCCATTTATTCAAACGCCTTCACCTAGGCACCTACGCAAGGGTGAGATTTGGGAGATGCGGGGAAATCTCTGGGCCATTTCCGGTAGAGAAGGGTGTGAGGCAGGGCTGTGTCCTGGCCCCCACCCTTTTCTCCCTTTTCATCAATGGGCTGATCGAGTATCTACTGCGCTCCGCTAACCTGGACTCCCCTGTACTGGCGGGGCGTAAGGTCCCGGCCCTAATGTTCGCTGATGATACGCTCCTGTTATCCCAATCTTACATGGGCATCCAGCGTACATTAGAGGCCTTTTGCTCCTTTTGTAAAATCAGGGACCTGGAACTGAACCTTTCGAAGATCAAATTTATGGTTTTCGGTTCTAATTCATCTAATTGCCCCCATCCTAAACTGGGAGAGGTTGAGTTGGATAGGGTTGCCACGTTTGAGTATTTGGGGGTGACCCTTAATGATAAAATGAATTGGGGGTCCCATTTGGCGAAGGCAAATTTGAGATTAGCCCAATCAGTGGGGGGAATCCTGAAGGTGTTTAATAACTCCTCTTTTAAACCTTTGGGCCCCCCCATGGAAATCTATAAATCCCAAGCCAGAGGAGGAGCACTTTACGGTGCTGAATTATGGGGATATTCCCCCCCCGCTTCCCTCTCATCTATTGAGAATTCTTTTATCAGGAGATTGTTGAAACTACCTGTCAGCACCCCATTAATTCCTCTGAGATGGGATCTGGGTCTGGTTCCCATAGAGGAGATTGCCCGGAACCGTCCTCTTCAGTTCTGGAGGCGTCTTTGGTCAACGCCCGAGTTGGTAAGCTACAGGTACGATCTTGGTGACATTATGGCAAGGGGAAAATCGGATAAGATCCCTTGGCTTGCCTACATAAAGAACCTTTGTTACCTAATTGGGATGAGGAATTTATGGTCTGCCCCGGAAGCGACCTGCCGTTCACTCTCGAAGAATTCATTGCGGGAGGTTTTAAAATCTTATAGGAAGGGTATCCTACTCCATTCCTCCCTGGGTAGGCTTACTGACACCTTTCTGGATATTAAGTGTAGTCCCCAGTTTGAAGTTTTCCTGGACGCTATCCAACCACCTTTGGCAAAGAAACTTTACATCCAGTTCAGACACGGTTCGCTACCATTGAGAGATCTCACTCACAGATGGTACAATGTTGTAGATCCCGTTAGCTCGTGTCCCCTATGTTCTGCTATCTGTGAAACAGAGCTACATGTTGTTCTCTTTTGCCCCTTATATACTATTGTAAGGAAAAAGTGGATTATCCAGTTATGTAAGTCTAGGGGTCTCAGGGACTACCAGGAGGTGTTCAGAATTCTGAAATATGATACCACCCCTTTGATAGTGTTTGTAATAGCTAAATTCCTTCTCTCAATGTGGTTTGTAAGGTCCAAATTTTTGTCTTCTGTCGCTCATCTTTCTGATTCAGTATTATCTTTATCATCATCATAGTACTTTGAGGTATAATGTGTATATCTTTGGCCTTGGATTAATTTTAACATTTTTCTCTTCGTGGAAAAGTTCACGTTTTTACTGCGTATGTCCTATGGAAATTGTCTTAATGTCTTAATGGATTACACTCTACGCAATGCTATTTAATCATGTTTTAAATGTATATATGTATTTATGTCTTTTTATGGTATTTTACCGAAATAAAAGCTTTGACTGACTGATATGATTTTTGTCTGAGTTCATTGCTCAAATTTTGGGATGCTTATTATAAGTAGACAAATCAGTAAAGTACATCTGAAGATGTAGCAATTGCCCTCCAGAAGACGTTGAACTACTGTGAGTGCTTCTTGATGAGGAGTACACGCATAAAGACATTCTGCAGCCAATCCTATCGTGTTTCAGTAATTATATTTTTGCATTTAAAAGAAAAAAATGCAGAAAGGCACATAGATAAAAAGCTTGCTTCATAGAGGCAGATACAATAAGTTGCATTACATTGCTATCTAAACAGTTTAGTTTCAAATAAAATACTAAAAATTCCTTAATACAATGTAGCAAATAGTTTGCTGACAATACTGTTTTACCTGTGCAACCTCATATAGATAACTTTTGCTAAAAAGTTTCATTTAAAAAAATTGCTTTGAAAAAAGTTATTAAGATTTCATTAAAACTTATTGAAACACGACCACCCTCTAAATCGGCCAAGATTACAAGATTTAAATATTTGCAAAGATTATAATATCATAGCTTAGGTAAAGTTAATTACAGAGACATTATTAGTAAAAATGCTATACATTGTTTGCAGATTCTATCCATCTGGTAATTTTAGCCTAAGATTTGTTAAAAAAGGGAAAGCACTAAATCCTAGATTCAAACTATATATTCTAAATGTAAACAAGGTTTGTAATTTTAATCTATTAGGGCATGTGAAACCCCATGGATTTTTACAGATGCCAATAAGAAGGAGGCAGTCACAAAGCATTACAACTATATATTCTAAATGTAAACAAGGTTCCCCATCTTGATATATTATTAATGCTTGTGAAACCCTCCGGGTTTTTACAGACGCCAATAAGAAGGAGGCACAAAAAGCATATATATGGGGTCTCTAGTTTTTGAAAGAGACATACTGCATCAGCAAAATAACACAGGCTAAATTTCTACACCAGAGGAGTGATAAACTTCTTCCACTCTATAGCAAATAAGGAGCAATCAAAACAAGACGTGGAGAGTGGATTGTTTTGACTTTTCATCACAGGGACACAGAGGAAGATGGTTCAGTGACTATACGTTTGAGTGGTATCCCAGCATCAGTGAGATATAATTGAAACAAAATCTTGTCAGTATAAAATGATGGCGAGAATTCTCTACAAAGGAGTTGTACAAAAGGGGACCATATTGCACTGCAGGTAAGTCCTGATATAACCTTATTGTGCTTTTTCCTTTGCACCTTTCCCATCTATTGTTTATACTTTTTACCCAAATAAATTCTTTCAGCTTCACCTTGGTGAAACTTTCACACAAAGTTGGCATAGCATACAGGTCCTCTAGACCCAAAGAGATAAGAGATTGTCTTACATACAATAGCCAATGAGTTTTTAGGGCATGGTCTAGCTTCATTATATCCTTTAAGATCAGTTAGCTTAGGGGTACCGTATTCCTCTTCTATATTGCTATCCACAATTCTAACTGAGCCATTTTAATAGTGTCGCTAATGTAGGGAAATCCTAGTTCCTTATGAGAAATAAAATTTGAGCATGATCCTGGTAATAATCTTTTCAGAAACTTATCTTCCAAAACTTGGAGTGCCGCCACGTCTACAATCCCTCAAATTGCTGCTCCATAAGTGATTATTGATATTACTTTTGCTAAATAGATCTTAACCATTTCCTGTATTGGTTTGCACCTCAGTTGTTCTGACCAAGAGTGCCCTCTCTACTATTGATGCTAACTTTTTTAGCACTAATTATAAGAAAGATCTTAAATGATCTAACCCGCGTATAATGTGTGTCCCTATGTCAGGCAGTCACTGCAACAAGCAGTGATGTTGGCCTGTAAATAAAACGTTCCAAAAAATTGATGAAACTGTCATCATAGGTCAATATTTCAATCTCATCTTGTGATGCAAGATACCCATAGTGTAGTTGTAAAAAACAGTTATCATCTGTTAGGTGAAGTAACCTGCATACTGTTCCGCCTACCACTATACTGACATCAAGCAAGTCTTACGGCAATAGTTGCGTTATTTATTTGCATACCTAACTTTGAGGTATATAGGTCATGACACTCAAAAGTAGTATACCAATTACTTGCCGTCAATATAGTCGATATTAATCATTTACATTCTATTAATCCCCGCTTGAAATTTACTTATTTAAAAAGACCAAATTCCATGCCTTTACAATTTATAAATTCCTTTTTTACTTTGATTTAATAAAGAGAGTTGGTATGTTGTGAATTATATCAAGCATTTCAAAAGCCTATATCTTTTAAATTATACTCGTAGAAAAAATATGAGTTACCCAATATAAATCCACTGGTCATTGCAGTGTGTTAAATGTTCCCGCAGCTTAGGATTCATTTACTCAATGTAAATGAAACTCACTAACCTAAAATTGTGCTAGTGAGTTGGTCTTACTGATTTGTCATCTAAACCCCCACTCAATGGCATCTCCTCACATCGGGGGACAGACGCCTACTGCAATGTAGGACAGTTTTGTATGCATCTACATTCATGAATGCAGAAATGTTGGGAAATGTAGTTCTATTAAGTATCCACATGAGGCCAGTTAATTTAATTGAGTGAAATAATGCAATTCATCCTCAAATGGTTTAGTACCGCCCATGAGACTCATTATCCTATCAGCTTAAAAGATATGTCTAAATAAAAATGTATCTCACTTAAGATGTATTTATGTATGTCGATGGGAGTGTTTGCTTTGTTCAGTTAAGCGAAACACGATCAAGACAATACAGTGCGTGTAACATGCCCTCATAATCATATAAATAGCAAAGCGCTTACATTATCCTTTTGCATCCTCAATGACATTTGCTGAATTTTACTCCAATACAATTCCGGTCAATCTCTTTGAAATACCAAAAGCAACAATTGATTCCACCCTTATTTACTGTATGGTCCAGGAAACCATTGGTATATTCACCTACGAATAGTAGCTATGGTCATCCAAGGTACATCATCGTTCAAGCTAACTTTGTCAATATGAAAGCACAATATCTACTTTTGTTCCCTTATCAAGAGAGCCTCTTCCTCGTTTGATCACCACTCAAATCAAGTTTATCAATTATCACCCAGGTAAGGTCCTCCTCAGTATGATTCAAACTGACAAAATGATTTTTTAATTTAGCATTGCCCCTTCTGCACCGTATAGTGCTCCTGGGTTCACATATTCATATGCGAACCCATATGCGCATATTTCAGGAGGTCATGCCTATAGAGCGAAGAGAACATAGACAAGTAATCATATAGATAACGCCTTCAGTATTGCTATTGGTAAATTTAAGTAACTCCCAAGGAGTATTCAAACACAAGTCAAATTCACTTGTTGCATTGGTCAAATAACATACTGAACAGGAACAACACCAATGGGTACCTTCACTCTTGGGTGACCCCAAAGGTCGATGTGTGTGGGGGTCTTGGTGATCCTACGTCATGTATGCACAAGTAAATCCCTGAGATTTTTGCCGCACTTAAAAACAAACAGGAATTTTCAAAATACTGTTTGCCTGTATTCAATAAACACTAATGTCTATTGATTAAATGCTTAATTGTATTTGAAAAACTCAAATAGTGACACAGGGCAGTTTTTCTGTATTCTGTTTTGGGGTATCCTCCAACAGATCATCTCTATTATTGTTCTTGGCTCTTTTGTGAACTCTGTCAATCATGTGTTTCTGATATGATTTTTGTCTGAGTTCATTGCTCAAATTTTGGGATGCTTATTATAAGTAGGCAAATCAGTAAAGTACATCTGAAGATGTAGCAATTGCCCTCCAGAAGACGTTGAACTACTGTGAGTGCTTCTTGATGAGGAGTACACGCATAAAGACATTCTGCAGCCAATCCTATCGTGTTTCAATAATTATATTTTCGCATTTAAAAGAAAAAAATGCAGAAAGGTACATAGATAAAAAGCTTACTTCATAGAGGCAGATACAATAAGTTGCATTACATTGCTATCTAAACAGTTTAGTTTCAAATAAAATACTAAAAATTCCTTAATAGAATGTAGCAAATAGTTTGCTGACAATACTGTTTTACCTGTGCAACCTCATATAGATAACTTTTGCTAAAAAGTTTCATTTAAAAAAAATTGCTTTGAAAAAAGTTATTAAGATTTCATTAAAACTTATTGAAACACGACCACCCTCTAAATCGGCCAAGATTACAAGATTTAAATATTTGCAAAGATTATAATATCATAGCTTAGGTAAAGTTAATTACAGAGACATTATTAGTAAAAATGCTATACATTGTTTGCAGATTCTATCCATCTGGTAATTTTAGCCTAAGATTTGTTAAAAAAGGGAAAGCACTAAATCCTAGATTCAAACTATATATTCTAAATGTAAACAAGGTTTGTAATTTTAATCTATTAGGGCATGTGAAACCCCATGGATTTTTACAGATGCCAATAAGAAGGAGGCAGTCACAAAGCATTACAACTATATATTCTAAATGTAAACAAGGTTCCCCATCTTGATATATTATTAATGCTTGTGAAACCCTCTGGGTTTTTACAGACGCCAATAAGAAGGAGGCACAAAAAGCATATATATGGGGTCTCTAGTTTTTGAAAGAGACATACTGCATCAGCAAAATAACACAGGCTAAATTTCTACACCAGAGGAGTGATAAACTTCTTCCACTCTATATCAAATAAGGAGCAATCAAAACAAGACGTGGAGAGTGGATTGTTTTGACTTTTCATCACAGGGACACAGAGGAAGATGGTTCAGTGACTATACGTTTGAGTGGTATCCCAGCATCAGTGAGATATAATTTAAACAAAATCTTGTCAGTATAAAATGATGGCGAGAATTCTCTACAAAGGAGTTGTACAAAAGGGGACCATATTGCACTGCAAGTAAGTCCTGATATAACCTTATTGTGCTTTTTCCTTTGCACCTTTCCCATCTATCGTTTATACTTTTTACCCAAAGAAATTCTTTCAGCTTCACCTTGGTGAAACTTTCACACAAAGTTGGCATAGCATACAGGTCCTCTAGACCCAAAGAGATAAGAGATTGTCTTACATACAATAGCCAATGAGTTTTTAGGGCATGGTCTAGCTTCATTATATCCTTTAAGATCAGTTAGCTTAGGGGAACCGTATTCCTCTTCTATATTGCTATCCACAATTTTAACTGAGCCATTTTAATAGTGTCGCTAATGTAGGGAAAGCCTAGTTCCTTATGAGAAATAAAATTTGAGCATGATCCTGGTAATAATCTTTTCAGAAACGTATCTTCCAAAACTTGGAGTGCCGCCACGTCTACAATCCCTCAAATTGCTGCTCCATAAGTGATTATTGATATTACTTTTGCTAAATAGATCTTAACCATTTCCTGTATTGGTTTGCACCTCAGTTGTTCTGAAAATTGAAACATTGCGGCTATACTTTTACCGATATGATTTATTCTACTTTGCAACATCTCTTTCCATTTCAATTGAGAATCAAAGAGGAGACCTAAATAGGAAAATTGTTCTGCGTGTTCGATTTTTTTCCTATCTAGGTGGAATCTCATCACTCTCTTCTTATCTCCTCCTACAGACATAACAGAAAAGGCTGCATAGTTTTCAATAAGATTTTGGAGAGCCATGGAGGTTCTAGCCAGTAAAACAGCGTCATCTGCCCATAGCAGGATCGGAAGGGGAGTTCACTCTACAAGTGGTAAATCTTTAGTGTTTTCAATCATTTAGTTTATTTGTGTAGAGAGCAAATAAAAAGAGGGCAAGAAGCCCTGTCTGACTCCTTTCTCAAGTTTAAGACATTTTGTACACTCCCCTTCAATCCCAAAGCGAACTTAGGCTATTGAGCCTGTGTAGCGTTGCCTTATAAAATCAATTCTCAATAATGACCCATAATTAACTATGAGCTAAGCAATCAAATACTGCAGACAAATCTATAAATGCCATTTAAAGATGGCCTTTCTTTGCAATGGAATATTCTGTCGCTACTAGGGTCAAGTTTAGGCATTGGTCTAGAGTACACTTGCCCTTTCTAAATCCATACTGAACTTCAGCCAGAATCTTCTTTTCCTCTTCCCAATTTTCCAGCCTGTTCAATAATACCCGGCCTAAGGGTTTGGCTGTACTGTTTATTAATGAAATGGGATGATAGTTAGCTGGATTAGATGCTTTCCCTTTTTTATAAACGGGAATTATTAGTGATTGCTTCCATGATAGTAGTGGCCCATTTTTAGCTATTGAGTTAAAAACAATTGTCAGTCAGTAGGGGAGACCATAGGAATTTATGTCCATGAAAGACATCCAACGAAATCCCATCTGGCCCTGCAGCTTTCAGAGAAGAAGATTGTGAAAGGGCAAGCTCTACTTCTTCAAGATTAAAAGACATAAACATTTTATCCTTAAAAGGAGTGGCAACCACATTTTCTGCCTCATAGAAAATGGTTTGAAAGTGCGTTACCCATGTTTTCTCAGCGATATGTACATCTAAATATGGCCCACCCTCCAAAAAGCTTTGCTATCATTCCTATTTGAAGCTTTCTTTAGATGTTCTCATGCTTCAGCTTTTAGCAGTTTCTGTCTATTGTCTCTGGCTATAGTATAGTTGGTCCTCCAAATTCGAATAAGATCTTCATCTCTAGGATGGATTTTTAGAGCTTTATGGAGATTTGCTAAAGCTTCTGTACAGTACTTATTGAACCAACGGTTTAGAGGGACAACATTTGCAGACATTGGACGGGTTAGACGTTGTTTAGTATTAACGCTAAGATCTTTCTGAATGCTACAATCACCTGCTTATCTTTTGCCAAAGGGTCTAAACATAGAGAACTTTGTTATATTTAGAACATATGATCTTAGAATTTAGGCTAGCCTTATCCACTTTATGCCACTTTAAAATGTACCCATTTTTCCTTGCAAGGATAGGTTTGGGGGCAGATTTATCAACTCTTTTATCTTTGGCCCTCCAAGCCAAAGAACAAGAGACCATGACATGGTCACTGAACTCCGTCATCTTAACCTCAACCTTGGTAATACTGCTTTTAAAGTTGTCACAGGTGATTATATAATCAATCGTTAACCTACGGTCTGCACTTTGGAAAGTAGGAACAAGTTGACCCGTATCTAAAATAATCTCGTTCCTCGGCTCTAACTGCCATGTCACCAATAGAGTGTTTAAGGTGTTTCAATATAATGTGTGGGCGAAGTGGTTATTTTGGTCTTCATTATGATCCCCTATCCCACAAAGTCTGGGTTTATCTCTTATGCACCTTTTTATGTTAAAATCACCAACCCTGATAAAATGCAGAGGATTTGGGTAGTGAGATATTAGCTCGTCAACGGTCCTTCCTAGAATCTCCACCACTAATGCAGGGTTCTCAAAATTATTATTATAAAAGTTTATTAGTAATATATCTCAGTTATTATACCCTTTTATGACTAAGATATGAAAATAAGGAGAATTGTTTAGGAAGCTTACAGTTTTGAATGTGATTGTATTGACTAACATAGTAAGAATGCCCCCCTAACATCTACCCCCTTTTGATGGAAGTGCTGAGGTTTGTAATGATCGATAGCCATTTGTATAAATAGGTTCGACTTTCTACGTTTCCTGAACACATATAATTTGGAAATTTAACAGTTCTTTATACTAATGCTATTAGACTCATTATTATTGTATCCTGCAATGTTCCACGATAGTAAGGTATAATCTAAGTTTGCCTCTCTGAATGGTAAGACCATTGGTGAATTTCTAATACTCCCAACCTCTATAACATTACTGAAATCCCGCTTTTCAGCACTCACTGACTCACTCTTTCTTCTCCCCAGGAGGGTAGTTGGCTGGCCTATCTGGATGGAGTTTACAAGTCAGTCGCAGGGTCCAGGTTTTCCAATGGGAGGAACCTATTTGAGATGGAAATTGCATGATTTTCTCTCAAGACTTGCCCATTTCTGTGAGTAGATGACTCCATACCTGTCTAGGGTGACTGGTGTCTTAAGGTATGGCTCGGTCTGTAAAAGAATCCAAGGGGAACAGTGTATATCTGTGTAACTGCTGTAGGAACTGAGGGAAGTTGTAATAATAGATTGCCCACAATCTGAGCACTATGAAAGTTAAGGACAATACAGTCCCCATCAGAGGTCTGTGCTGAACAACCTACCCAAAGGGTTCTCCTTGGCATGATAAGATGGTTTTGGATATAATAACATGAGGCAGTGTGCTTAGATAGCCGATGCAGTGCTTTGTCCATAAGTTGGATGGTGGACTCATGTTGCGTCGACTTTAAGACTGGGGAATTGACCAGTATCAGAACATAAGGGCATGCTGCTGGTGGGAAGTTTAGACCCTGATGGTTATGCCCCATCCTGAGTCAGGATGGAGAGGTCTGATGATCTTGGTTTCTAATCAGTCAGTGCCTTTCTCATCTGTACCTCCTACTGCTGATGTACTATTGGGAAAAATACCCTCAGACGTACCTAGGGCCCCTAGACCTATGTTCATTTGATTGACGGTCCCAACCAAGATAATTGAACTATGCACTAAAGGCAGCAGGATTGTCGCACTTGTAGATTTTCTCTTAGTTATGTCTGGCCCTAAATTCCTCAAATTACCAGCATTATGTTCACATAAATTCAATCTCAATATTGCAGTAGCATTATGTTGAGGTTGTACATTTACATCTAGATTTCTTAAAATGAGTGAACCTTTATCCATTATCTCTTGTATCTTTAGCTCAATAGAGTCCAACCGTAACTTTATGGGTTGTAAGACTGAGTTCAACTTATCAAATATTGTGTTTACCAAAAAAGGAAACAACTGCCAAAACAATTTAAACCCATGCTTCAAAAACCAATGAAAAATAACTACAAAACAAATAAACCAAATAAAAATGAAAGTACAATTAAATAAACACTAGATAAACCAATGAAAAATCAACATAAATCTGTATTACTCCAGCAAAATACCTGAAGAAGCAAAAATGTTGCCGGATTTCTTCCACAACATAACACTTCCACATCCAAGACTTCTAATTCAACTTCACAAAGCAAGTAAAATATGAAAATTATTTAATAATGTAACAAAATAAAGCTAAACTAAACTAAACAAAAAAAAAATAAACAACTATGGTGCCGATTCCAATCCTGTAAAACCCGGGTACGAATGGTCGTACGGAGAGTATTCTCTGTACGACTCGTACCCGGGAAATCCACCGTACAAACCAGCAAGTACGATTCGTACAGAAATACCATTTCCATACGATTCGTACAAAACACCGTACGGCTAAAAAATACCTACTATTCTGATCCTGGACAGCGCGTAAGCGACGTCCATACGGAGTCAGGCAGCATTCTACGGACCAGCAAGTACGATTCGTCCCTACGTCATTCCGCACAGCAATTTTTTTACGGAAGCTAAAAAAAGCCGGAAACCTGAGTCCGACATGAAAAAGGAGCCCCGGTACGCGACGGACAGACATGGACCCCATACTACGTGTCATCCCGGCCCTCCTAGCCTACGACCTGGTGCACCGAACCCGACGCACATGCCACAGAATGTGAGGACAACACCCATGGATCAAGGGGGGGTGAGGGGCATGAAACATACCCCCACCCAAATGAAAACATACAATATGGAGGACATACATTACCTCCAGGGTCTGGTGACTTCGGGGGGCGTGTCCACCAATCCCTGCGTACTGCAACAACGGAAGTGGACGTGTATGCGTACCCCTACGGCACCACTACAATGGTGGTAAGGACCGTACCAACGTTCTGAGGGCGTGTGTGCGGTCCGTACCACGCGTACCCCTATGTCACCACTACAATGGTGGTACGGACCGTACCCACGCTCTGAGGGCGTGTGTACGGTCCGTACCATGTGTACCCCTACGTCACCACTACAATGGTGGTACGGACTGTACACAAGCCCTCAGAGCGTGAGTACGGTCCATACCACGCCTACCCCTACGTCACCACTACAATGGTGGTATGGACCGTACCCATGCTCTGAGGGCATGTGTACAGTCCGTACCAAGCGTACCCCTACGTCACCACTACAATGGTGGTACGGACCATACACACGCCCTCAGAGCGTGGTTACGGTCCGTACCACGCGTACCCCTACGTCACCACTACACTGGTGGTATGGACCGTACCCATGCTCTGAGGGCGTGTGTACGGTCCGTACCACCATTGTAGTGGTGACGTAGGGGTACGCATGGTATGGACCGTACGGACGCCCTCAGAGCGTGGGTACGGTCCGTACCACGCGTACCCCTACGTCACCACTACAATGGTGGTACGGACCGTACCCACGCTCTGAGGGCGTGTGTATGGTCTGTACCACGCATACCCCTACGTCACCACTACAATGGTGGTATGGACCATACACACGCCCTCAGAGCATAGGTACGGTCCGTACCACACGTACCCCTACGTCACCACTGCAATGGTGGTATGGACCGTACCCACGCTCTGAGGGCGTGTGTACGGTCCGAACCACGCATACCCCTACGTCACAACTACAATGGTGGTACGGACTGTACACACGCCCTCAGAGTGTGGGTACGGTCCGTACCACGCGTACCCCTACGTCACCACTACAATGGTGGTACGGACTGTACCCACGCTCTGAGGGCATGTGTACGGTCCCTACCACCATTGTAGTGGTGACGTAGGGGTATGCGTGGTACGGACCGTACACACGCCCTCAGAGCGTGGGTACGGTCCGTACCATTATTGTAGTGGAGACATAGGGGTATGCGTGGTACGGACCGTACACACCCTATGAATGCGGGGGTGTGGTCCGTATCACCCATACCCCTACGGCACCAGTACATTTTGGATACAAGGCGTACACACGCCACGAATGTTGGCTTACGGCCTGGTGCAGCATATTACCAGTATATTGGGGTGTGTGTATGCCCAGGACAGCAGTGTACAGCACCAAGGGGGCGGGTGGGTGGGTGGCTGCATAGGATTCCCAGCAGTGGACAGACATGTGAGGGGTGGGTGCAGAGGAATACCAGCAGTGGACAGAGACATGGGCGTGTGTACGGTCCGTACCACCATTGTAGTGGTGACGTAGGGGTACGCGTGGTACGGACCATACACACGCCCTCAGAGCATGGGTACGGTCCGTACCACCATTGTTGTGGTGGTACGGTGACCTTTGTGTAGAATATGCAGCTAACGCCAATTTTGCATATGAGATAAAAAAACTAATCACACTAGCCTACATCCCAATAACAGAAGTTGCTGAACACTACAATTTATTAATTGAAAGCCCCTATTACAAAACCAATGAACAGGGGCTGATTACGATGGCTGTCGGTGGTGATCTTCCTGCCATTGGATAGATGTTCCTAACCTGCTATATTACAATGGTGGGCTGGGGGATTCGTATTCTCTACAATAGTGGTGGTGCCTGCCAGGCACTGCCGTGGGGATTATGATATCCCTTTCTGCTGCCTGTTCATGGTGGGCTGACCTGTCATGAACAGGCAAGCGGAAAGGGACCTACGGGCCCCCCTTCCTCCAGGCCCCTAGACATGGGACCAGGGGGGGCACCTGCCCCCCCCACATGTCACTGCACCATGTGGCAGGCATTGCATGGTCCGTCTACCATTGTAATCAGCCCCTAAAACTTTTTATTTACAAAGGGGCCTATTAGGATGGAGGGCGGTGGCACCATCGCGGTGCTGGCGGTGCGGAAAAATGCATTTTTCCGCCCATGAGCAGCAGTCCTCATGCCCACCATATTAGTACGTATTAGTATGGCCAAACATAGCCCATTTCCCGTCCGGTGCAACGCAAACCTCCATCAAAGTGTGCTCGCCACCGCGGCGGTGTGAGCCAATGGAGACTCACCGCCGTGCGGAATGACGTCCGCCCGCTCCACAAATTAGGATGCCCCAAACAAGCAGATGCACCACAGCGGAGAAACCGCTCAACCAAAGATGGCGGAAGCTCAACAGCGGAGCGCGAAACCAGAGTCCCGGTCCCTTCCACCCGGTCCCGACTGCCATGGATCCAGCACTAAACATGTTTCCGGTGCTGTACCTGCTACATCACTAGCAACTCATGGACCGCCGCAGATGCCGCCACAGGTAAGCAATAACACAAACACAACACACAACACATGGGCTGACACAGGGTCCAAATCCACATCAGACACCCTGGTGGGGACAGGAACACATCCACAAGTGCACCCACACATGACCCACCTGCCACCAAGTCACCCCTCCGCATCCTAGACATACATTTTAGGCGACCATGCAGCAATGTCCCGGTCACGTCACTGCAGTGGTGAACACAAGGGAATACATGCGCACAATGCAGAAGGCAGGGCCAGCGCCAGGCATGGGCAGGGCACAAAGAGCACAGGGCCACACCTCCACACACTAGCACACCCCCTGAAGGCACATGCCATGTGCCCCTCCTGTGCACCCCCATGCACAACAACAAGCCAGGTGAATACACACCCTGCACCACACAACAAACAACCAGGGAGACAGTGTGGCTGCACAGGAACACACAGCACAGTAGCACAGGGCCATGGAAACACACACACCACAACCAGGGCAGGAAAAATGAGTACAAGCACCAAATGAACACACACACATACAAGGAACAAACATCCTACTGGACACACAGCCTGCCAAGTCACACAGACATACCCCATACTGACACACAGCCACATACACTCACCACATGCCAACAGCAATGGAGCACAACAAATAGGAAAGCCAAAGTGGGGTGTACACAAATGGAAGGTCATGGAGACACACAACAAGCATGTGTACATCACATCAAGACCAGGAACATAGAACAACACCCTCAGACCATCAAAGCACACATGGCTGGTACAGTTAGTGAAGTCAAACCACAGACAGCTCAGTGCAACAACACAGGGAGACAGCAAGGCAAACCATGTATAGGCACAAGGATGAAAGGAAGGCCCTGAAGCCCAACTGTTAACAGTCACACATGTATACAACTACTTCACAGGAGTACACCAGCAGCACAACACACAGGGCCCATTGACACACTCCATGACTGCCAAATACCAGTAGGAATCTACACACATAATCCCCTCACACCAGCAGCACACAACACCAGTGTCAAACACACTGAAGGCTGTCAAAACTTGCCAGTAAATACACAGACAAACAATCACATACCCTGGGGGTAGCCACAAACATCACACACACACAGGGATGCCAGAACAAATGTATGCCCAAAAACAACAGATAAACACATAACCCAACAGAAACACACACAGAACCACAACAAGAACAGACATGCCCTGTGCAGCTAAACTATGGAAAGGCAATGGGAGCACAGACACAACAGGAGTGCACAACCCCATCACTCAGGAACAATGCACAGACAACATACCACAACACAGACAATAAGTGCACCATCACAGAACAACACAGCCACATCAAACAAACATATGCACAGACAAATCAATCACAGAGCAAACACAGCAGGACATCAGGGGATGCACACCAGGCACTACATGCACAACAAGCAGTGTGTGCACACCAAGCATACCAGCCACACACAGACATGAGTGACATAACATCAACCCACACAACACCAATCAGCACAGCACAAAGACAACAGCACACCCAGGAGGTGAAGCAATACCACAGCCAACACACATACATCCAACACAACACCGACAGATGCACAAGTCTGGGACACAAAGGTGGAAACAACTTGACCAGAGGACTGGGAAGCACACACAGTTGAACTGCATATGAGCAACCATGACTGCCAAACAGCACAAGAACATCACATACAACCCATTGAAGAAATGCCCTGAGTGACACATTGCTCCTGGCCAAAGAACTGCACCACAAAGCACAGTGTCACAAATGAAGTGATGGGGAGGCACACACACATGTAAATCAAGGGGACAGCTGACATCAAAGTGAAGTGCACTGCATGTCAGTAGGGGACATGGCAGGAGTGTACCATACACAAATAGAGGGAGTGCAGACTCACAATGGGTAGGCATCTGAAGCACAGATAGGGGATGGTATGACAACACACACAACATGCCATACTGGAGGCACAAAGGCACCATGTGACAGCAAAGCATGAGAAAACACAAGCACAATGGCAGTGTGGGGCAGCAGGTCTGCACAGTGACTACAAACAGTAACAAGACACACGGATGATCAACAAAACACAACACTGACTTGCCAGTCACACACTCTGCATACTCACAAGTGGCAAATACAACACGTAGGAGTCAGCCAGAACTGCAAGGACACACCAACACACTGCACAGTGCACAACATACAACTCACACATGTGCATACAACCACACCCACAGGGCTGAACAATCAAAACAACAGGCATACAACTCCTGGGTGACACATGTGTGTAGTTGACAATGCAGGGGCATGCACACATCAACACTCCCGAAAAACTCACCCCCTTCACACTGCACACTTCCTGACCATCCAAGAGCACACATTGAAAGTTAGCCATGGGACTAGGATGACTGGCCATCACAAGATGACCACACACATACACCACTGGGCACACATAAAGGAAGAATACACATACATGATGACCATGGCCAGCCTGCCCGCAATACCGTGGATAGAATCCCACTCTGTGCTGGAAGTGCCCCCCAACCTGACATGTGTACAATATAGCCAACATGAACAAATTAAGAAAATGACAACTGCTTTCCATTTAAAATGACACCATTGCCCCAACAAGTATCTGGGTCAGGAAGAACTGAAGTCCTTGTCACCCCTGTAAAAAATAGAGTAAGTGAGCCAAGACATTGGCTATGTTGAAGTGGCACACAGACCATGTGGCACAGTAAACCATATACACACAGCAAAAGAACTTTCCATGAGAAGCTGCACAGGCAAGGGCAAAACAGCAGTGAACAACAAGGCCAGTGGGCAGGACAAAGTGCAGAGTGAGTCCATCAGAAGCTGCACAGTCAAGGGCAAAATAGCAGTGAACAGCAAGGCCAGTTGCCAGTCCAGGGTCTAGAGTATGTCCATGAGAAGCTGCACAGGCAAGGGCAAAACCGCAGTGAACAACAAGGCCAGTTGGCAGGACAAAGTACAGAGTATGTCAATGAGTAGCTGCACAGGCAAGGGCAAAACAGCAAGACCAGTGGTCAGTCCAGGGTGCAGAGTATGTCCATGAGAAGCTGCATGGGCAAGGGCAAAACAGCAGTGAACAACAAGGCAAGTGGGCAGGACAAAGTGCAGAGTATGTCCATGAGAAGCTGCACAGGGAATACTTGAGCACAGCAAAGAGCAACAAGGTCAGTGGCAAAAACGAAGTGCAGAGTATGTCCTGGAGAGGCTGCACAGGAAATGTGTGTGATTGTACCATTCCATGGTCAGCAACACAGTCAGGGGGTAAGAATGTGCAGTACAGGCCCACCTGTGTGAGAGACAGTGGTGTGAGGGTCACTACCACTCAGACTTGGCTGTCAGGCGGACTGGGAGCTGGCTGAGACTCGGGGACTGTCGTGGCACTTGACCGGGGAGAGAGTGGACCAGCTGAGGTAGAGCTATCAGTGGCCTGGCAAGTCGGAGGGCTGTTTGGACCAGGTGGTGTAGTGGCACATGGAGGCGGAGTCATGCAGACAGGAGACACGGTGTGGCTGGGAGATTGTGGAGGGGTGCCTTTCCACTTCTTGGGTATCCTAACTGGCTTGACTGACTTTGGATCAATGGGAAGTGGTGTGGATGCAACAGGCACACTCACCACCAAAGCTGCATCAGGTGCAGACGCTGGAACTCCCTCTAGTGATGTGCTGGATCCAGTGGAACGCTTTGCCTGGCTTCGCCTTTGCCGCTCCTTCCCCTGTTTACTAGGTGTTACCCCTACAGTGCCATCCTTCTCCTGCTTCACTGGGCTTGGAATGGGAGTCGAGATGGTGGGTAAATCTGCTTGGAGCCCTTCCTAGCTGTACCCTTGGCATGCACCACCTTCTCGGTGGGCACAGACACTGTATGCTTCTCTTTGCGAGATGCTTTAGGGACAGGAGAGTCCTTGGATGGGGATGTCTCTGAGGTATGTGAGCCTGAGGTCTGCTTCTTTGCATTTTGGCCCCTGGTGTCGCCTGATGGGCTTTTGTCTCTGTGCTCTGGGGTGGCTTTGGTCTTCTGTGGGGATGGTGTCTGCACCCAGGACCGCTTGGGTTGCTGCTGCTGTGTGCTTCGTGTGCTGTATCATGACTTTGAGGTATGTGGACTGTGGTCACTATCGTCAGACGTGGCCAATGCCAGGGGGGTGTACAAAGGGACCGGAGCTGGACTGTGAGTTTTTGCCTGTTGAAGGGCTGATGTCACGGTGGAGGACAAAGCCTGGACAGTCCAGTACAGCTCACCCACGTCTGAATGTATGCCCTCCATGAAAGCAACCACCTGTGCCAATTTTTTGTTGTGGTCAATGAAGGCATTGAGGAGAGCTGCCTGGCCTACACACAGCTGGCGCAAAAGGTCCACAGACTCAGCACTGATGGCAGCAGGGGAGACAGGGGCAGGGGCAGCTGTGCCAGGGGTGAAGGACACTCTTCCCCACTTACTGAGGCAGACACGGGCAGCACCAGAAGAAGTGGTAGGGAGGGTGTGGTGGAAGATGATGCAGAGTCCCCGTTCCCTGTGCCCGCCAACATGGATGCATCCCCGCTGGCATCAGATGATGTGGTACTTTGCGTCTCAGGCTAGGATTCCTCCAGCAGACATGTCCCCCTCTGAGGCACTGGTGACATCTGTGTCACTGGGCTCCCATGCAGCTGTCATGTTTGTTTCACCCCCACTGGTGTCCGGCTCCTGTCCCTCCGTGACCACAGGAGATGCTGCATAAGAGAGAGAGATGTAGGGTCAGTTCAGTGGCAGCAACAGAACAAACATATGCAAGCAATGCATAACAAAAAATGACCAAATCTACATATTGCACACCACCCTGTGCAATCACATCGTGCCAATTCACTATATTGACTCAAACAGTGCATGAAAACTGGAAATTCAGGCATAGGTGAGCTATGTGATGACCACACAACACAACACCCTGCTAGTGGCTCAGTTCAACCAGACACACAACTAGCTCTGAGCACACCTAGGGACATGATGGGGGCACACTACTTGTTGCCACTGACAGATCTTGATGGAACAGTTGTGGACAAGATAGACACAGACTACAACATGACATTTCACAATGGCCATGAGCCCATGCTACCCACCATGTTGTACTTTGGGGACCAAAGGCTGGTGCACATTGTTGTCAGATGTCTAGGCCTCCCAAATCTGAGTGCAGGCAATGGACGCATTGATGAAGGCACACTCAGATCGGGTACACTGCCGTTCCCTCCCATGGGATTCCCCAGACTACCCTAATGCAGACGATACCTGAAGACCACGACTCAGAATTCAATGGGAACGCACAGCATCCCAATTACCTTTGTAAGTACAGGTAGGGAAAATGCGTAACACCAGATCCCAGCCCAGCAGCCACTTACATGTCACTGCATCACACCAACATCAAGTAGGCCAGCACTGGCACAGGCTCTGTACACATGCAGCCACTCCCAGCCAAAGTCACCCTCCCCGAATGATCAGCCCTGGCTTGCTGCTGATGCTCCTTCAAATGTGCATCCAGCTCCGGCTGTGTCACTGCCAAGATGCGGCCCATCAGTGGTGTCATGCTGCGCCGTGCCAAACGCCCAGTACAAGGAAGCAGCCCCAAGGTCATCTCCCCCATGTTCTTTGCCAGCCGACTGATGTCGTCCCACCTCTTGTGGCAGTGGGTGCGCCGTCGGTGGCCCTCCACACGGCCTTACACTGGTGTACCTTGAGCTGCAGGCATGGGAGACTGGAGGGGGAAATGATCAGTGACACAGTGTTATGGACCTACATCTCTCAGTACAGAAGCAAGATACAAATCCAAAGATATTTCTAACAGAGACAAGAATACATCTCACATGGCACATCTGCATGGGAAAAGCTGATGTAAATGCATGCAGGTGTGATGGGGAACACAGTCCCTGCACATCTCACACACATGCAGGATGCCAGCACTGAAACCCCTATGTAGCCTGCCCACATCTCTTGTCTATTTTCAGGTTGAGCAACACATACATCACATATCAACCTGTGTTTGGGGGTAGACTCACTGTGTCCAAGACTGCACAGCCCTCAATGTCCCTTCCCTGTAAATAGAGAACTGTGTCATGGATGTCACATTGAGGGACATGATCTCCAAAATCAAAAATCCGCAACACAAGGCCGGTCGTGTGCAATCTACAGTACAGAGATGGCTCATAGCTGGAGTGCAATGAGAATAGACTGATGTAATACTCTGTAAGTGAAGTGATGTGTTCTTGTCTTTGTGGGTGGGGACTGTGCAGGCCAGCTGGGCTCACACTGAGATGGACAAAAGGGACACACACAGTCATTCAGAAAAGCAATCACTGTCCTGACTTCTGCATGAACAACTTTCTGCGTCACTGTATGGCTGACAACACAACACACGCCACTCATACATACATGTGCAGGCAGGGAAACCTGTGGCATTGGGTACACACACCTTCCCCCTGGAGACAAAATGTAATGCAGTGCATGACCCAACCCCACACTCTCAGGCACATACTGTATCAGTCCAACTACATGTTTGCCCCTCCTGCCCTACCCCCCACTGTTGAGGACTTACCATGAAATTTAGGGCACAATATAGCCTTGGATACTGTGTGAGCACCTCATCCACCAGGACCTCCAGCTTCTCGCTTGTGAAGGGACTGACACGGATCGTCTCTGTCCTTGCCATCCCTGCGGACATGAGACAAAAGCACCAGAATTGAATGGTGAGGGGTCTCTGGCAGCTGTCCCTGGAGTCAGCTGCAGGTGAGGGGTCTCTGGCAGCAGGCCCTGGAGGCAGCAGCAGGTGAGGGGTGTCTGGCAGCAGGCTCTGGAGGCAGCAGCAGGTGAGGGGTCTCTGGCAGCAGGCTCTGGGAGCAGCAGCAGGTGAGGGGTCTCTGGCAGCAGGCTCTGGGAGCAGTAGAAATGTGGGGCTCCCTCCCACACATATATAGCCCCCTGGGGTCGTTTCAAAGATGCCAAGCTGCAGCGATTGATGGTCCACGTCTGCCTCTTTCAAATGCATCCAATGACCGCCTCGATTTTCAAAATTGCATCATGCCACTGCAATCAAGCTTCCCATTGGCTGTAAGGACATGCTCCATGGCGGTGACACACCGCTGGGGCCCAGCGAGATTCCCCTGCTCCTGGATGATGATGAAGACCCAAGGCCCCTGTTGTGTTTCCCTAGGTGCCTTCAACTTCTCCATGCCCACATACAGTCCACACTCCTGGTACATTGTTATCATGTTGAAGACTGTACATCCTGCAATAAAGACGGAGCAGACACAACAACATGTGTGTAAGGATTTTTTATTTACAATGGTGATATATGAGTGGGGGTGTACATTTACATTGTGGTGGGGAGCAGTGAGTTGACAGATATGGTAAATGAGATAATCGAGTTCTCACCACATTGATGTGGTGACCCAGTCCAACAGACAGATGCCATTCACAAGGCAGTGTGGGGAAGGACAGTCCAAAAAGTCAATGCAGTGGTGAGAAGGGTTGCCAACAGGGCTGGCTCCATGACTGGCATTTGGCAGGTGCTTTGCCTCCAGATACTCCCAGGGTTTTCTTAGGACGGCCCCTTCGTCGCTTGGCAGGGCCAAAGGGTCTGAGGAGTCACCCCTCTCTGCGGGCGCAGGGGAGGATGGTGAACTGTCATCCTGCGGCCCACTAGAGGGAGGTGGAGGTGTTGGTTGTGGCGCAGGCCTGTCCCTCAGTACTGCCACTTGATGGCCCAAGAGGTCCACAATTTGTCCCATGCGGGTGTCAATGGACCTCATCAGCAGGATGAGCTCGCGTAACAGTTCGTCCCTGGGCCCGTCCGTCCCTGGGCCCGTTCATATGCCCCAAGGACTCAGGTGATGTGGTCCAGGGATTGGGTCCCAGCCTCCTGTTGTCTGTGGGTGACCCTACCCCTCCCACCTACCCTGCTGCCATGGACCAGTTGCCTCACCACTGTTGGCACCCGCATCCTCTCCCTGCCCTCCTCAGTTGGTGGTATGGGGTGGTCATCCTCTGGGACAGGGGGAGTGTTGCAGGCAGTGCTGGTAGTGGTGATGTTGGTGGTGGTGGTGGTGGAAGACGCACAGGCCGTGACAGCAGGGGTCTGCAGTGATGTTGTTATAGCAGCAGATGTGGTGGGGGGGACGAAGTGGTCCTGGGACCTGTTGTGACCTGGCACACCAGATGGGCCAGCTTCGAGCTCATCGTCCAGAGTCAACATCCGAGAGTCTGGCTCTGCAGGTTGCTGGTGTTGTCCTCTGCAGTGAGTTCTTGGTTACCTGTGGGTCAGATGGGAAATGGTCATTGTAGTGCACCCCGCAAGCTTTGTGTTAGCTGTGTGTCATTCACTGTTTGTACACTACACAGTTGACTGATCATCACATTGTTTTCTATGTGCACTACTGTGTCTCCTGACATGATGCAGTGGTACATGCATTACTTGTCCATGGTGTGAGGTGTCAATACATACAATGCGCCACATGCATAATTTGTAATTACAGGGACCTGTTGACATCTAGGGACAGGCAGAACATATTATTCCATTGAGGACTCTTTGTTGATTTGTGTGACCTGGCAGACGTCACATCTGGCCATGGACTGGCCATTGTCATCTCCTGCATACCTTTGTCTTGTCATGTGCATATCTTGATTTGTACCACCAGACATTCTTTCTTAGTTTTCAAAGGTTTTATGTGTAGATTTAGATTCCGTACATAGGTTTCCCGATTTATGCCCTTATATAGGTGCAATTCATATTGCCCTTATTTAGGCATAGAAAATCCGACCCTTATTTAGGCATTGTCCATGCTAACCAAATACAGGCATGGTCTCCGACATCCGTCAATCCACGTCACAATGAGTTCTTGGAAAACCAGACTCTCAAGCCTTTAGGAATTTCCCTTGCTTGGATATTGATTTCTCCAAGAACTCATTTAGTATGCATGAACATCTATTCCTTAGGGGTTCATTCATGACATTCCGATGCCCGACTTTTACATCAATACAGGCATTCCTAAACACCTTCATGGTATAAATATACCTGCACTTGCCCTGGCAAACCACGGTTCCGGTACGGTCCAGCTCGACTGCCTACTTGCGGTTTGCCATGGCAAGTTCGGAAGGAGATCGAGTTCCAGCCTGATACACTGACCAGACGCTGTCATCCTCCTCGCAGAGAATCCAGCTCCAGTGTTTCTGACTCCCTTTGCGGGGTGTTAGATATCGAGTCCCAGAAAGAGATTCCAACCTCACACATTGTAAGGTATGGAGCAGACTAGAACTTAGAGAAACTTTTGGCAACTCTTGGCAAAACTAAACGATAGCTAGCTATACTTTAGAAAACAGCACCTACTTCTTACCTCGTGCTACACTTAGGTTAGGTACACTGGGGTACAACTATTTAGAAGCATCAGATGAGTATTCACATTTTAGCCTGTGTTATTTATGTATGTAATTTAATTAATATATGTCATAGCTACAAACCATGCTATTGTAGTATTATTTTATCTCACTGCTAACTCTGTACATATTGTACTTTGCAGTCTGTCTTACGATTGTAGCAGTTCATATCTCTTGCACGAGAAATAAGACTGTTCAATAAACCCTTTTTATTGAAACGCCTGTCTCTCTATTTCTATGCAACTCTGTAGAAACGAAGCATGCACGATTAACTGAGTGAAACTGTTATCTATTGGTTCCACGGTTCTGAGATTGTTTCAACTCTAAGGGTAACAAAGTTGTCATGTTTATGCGGTTGTCAGAAACGAATCCCTTCTTGTTTATTCAAGAAGTTTCTAGTGACCTCTGAGTTAGCTGGCACACACAAGTAATTAAGTTTAATGTACTCGATAGAGACATACTGACCTCAGTCCTATGTCAAATCTATAGTGTATATTATTCCAATGCACAGAGCCTATCAGGGATATAGGAACTACACTACAAAGGGTCCTTGTTGCTCTGGCCCCATGGCACTGCACATGTCAATAGGTCCTGTGCATGATTGTGCCCTGACTTTCTTCTACATGTGCATTGGTGTGTCACATGTTGGTAGCTGTGACAGTTTCCTGTGCTTACCTGTGTGTACATTGTGCGTGGCAATGGGGTCGGTGTGCATATTTGTGCAATGAGAGGGCTGGTGATGTCATATGGCACCATTTCTTTTGTGATGAATGGGTGGGTGCATGTACTGGCTACTTACCTGTTATGTGCTCACATTTGGCTTTTTTTATGTGACACATCTGTGTGTGCGTGGTGGAGGCTTATATCCTGCTCAGTGGTGTAACAAAACAGGATAATATGTCTGCCTTCCTACTAGTTTGTTTGAGGTGAGCCATTAGATGCCACATGCATCTGGGTGGTATGGAGAGCTCCATCTTGCTGTACTGGGGGACAAGGGTGCATGGTGGGAGTAGTGGTACAGGCCTCCCACTCCCAAACACCCTCCCAGGGAAGATGGCTACCTACCTGTTGGGTGGAGGTGAACAATGCAATGGATGCCACATGCTTCTGGGTGGGAGTGAGTGCTCCATGCTGCTGAGGTATGGTCCAGGGTGCACAGTGGGAGTAGTAGGGCAGGCCTCCCACCCACAAACACCCTCACTGTGAAGATAGCTACCTACCTGTGAGTTTGTTTGGTGTACTGCAATGGCTTCTAACTGCTTCGGGGGGAGGCATCCATCTTGCTGATGTGTGGGCCAGGGTGCATGGTGGGAGTAGTAGGGCAGGCCTCCCACCCAGAAACACCCTCACTGTGAAGATGGCTACCTACCTGTAAGTTTGTTTGGTGTACTGCAATGGCTTCCAACTGCTTCTGGGTGGGGTGGCGTGGGATCAATCTTGCTGAGGTGTGGGCCAGGGTGCATGGTGGGAGTAGTCGGGCAGGCCTCCCACCCACAAACACTGTGAAGATGGCTACCTACCTGTAAGTTTGATGTGGGTTGTGTAATGGCTGATACATGCTTCTGGGTGGGGTGGGGGGAGGGCTCCATCTTGTTGATGCTGCGGGACAAGGGTGCCTGGTGGGAGTTGTAGTGCTCTCTGCCTGTACACATGCCCCCATGGTAATGTTGCTAGCTACGTTTGGGGTGAATGTGAGTGAGTGAATGTTGGATCTGTGAGACATGTTTTTGTGTGTGTGTAGTGCATATGGATTGAATTTGTCCTAGGTGGTGTAGCGTTGTAGTTGTGCAAGACAGTACATTTCAGTGTGGTGGTAGTCATTTCTTTGTACTTACCAGCCTCCACTCCCTCGGGTACTCCTGTGAGACTCTCTGGATGCAGTATAGCAAGCACCTTCTCCTCCCATGATGTGAATGGTTTTGGTGGAATGGGAGGGCCACCGCCAGTTCTCTCAGCCAGCTCAAGGTTCTTGCTTCTCCTCTCTTTGACAACCCTCTTCAGGTCATGCCATCGCTTCATGATCTCCTTTTTTGATCGTGGGGTGGTCCCTACTGCATTGACCCTTTCGACTATCCTTGCCCACATTTGTGTTCTTGTGGCTAATGGTGTCTGTTGGACCATGCTACCAAACAGTAGTGGTTCCACTCTGACTATCTCATTTACCATGACTGTCAACTCACTCTCTGTGAATTTGGGCATTTTATGGGTTGACATGGTGTGTGGTGTGCAAAGTGGTTGTGGGTGCAGTGGTGTGAGTGGTGGGTGTGGTTGTGATGTGTATGGTGTGTGATGTGCAGGGGGCTAGTGGTGCAGGTGTGGTAGTGATGGTGGCGGTGGTGGTGTGTGTGTGCTGTATTCTTTTGCCTCTCCTCTCTGATCTGGTGAATGTCCTTCTCTTCTGGAGTGTTGCAAAGGATTGTGGCCAGGGAAGGGGCTGGTCTTATACTCAGCTATGTGGGTGTGTCCAAATGGGTATTGCTGTCAGGTGTGGTGTGTGTGTGTTGTCCTGGGAATTGTATTTTTGTATTTGCCATGTGGTTGTGTCATTGGGGTGTGTTTTGTGGTTTGGGGGCATGGCTAGTTTGCTGTGTGCACTTTTTGGCCTTATTGTGGGTTTTTTCATTCGTCCGCCATATTTGTCTCGGTGCGTCCGCAGTGGTGGCTATGCTGCAGCTCTTCTGCTGGATATCCCATTCATCCCTGTGTGCGACCGCGGCGGTCGGAAACAGCGGAACGTACCGAGGGACCATCGGGAATATCCTAATTTCCCGTGCGGTGTCTCTGCTATACTTGCGGCAGGTTGGTGTTTTTCCGCTGCAAATCTGATCGCCACAGACTGATTTTGGCCATCTCCGCCCGCTGCGGGCGGTTTTTCTTGGCCCCATTCCACCACGGTCGGTGTTTTTTGGCGGTTGATCCTAATTTGACCGCCGGTTTTTCCACGGTACAGGCGGGCGGTGGTTTTCCTCTTCCATGGCGGTCGGTGTGGTTTTCCGACCACCATCCTAATAGACCCCTTACTTTCAATTTTACTTCACATATGTCATAATTGCAATAAAATAATTCACTAAAATGCAAAACCTGTTTTGAATGATTAATAAACCTATATGATATACTATTACTATTAAAACCTACATTAAGTCAGGGAAGGTGCTGGACAGTAAACATATATAATTTACTATTCCCACTCCAAACTACATTAAACCAGGGTAGGTGCTGGACACTAAGCATATATAATATAATATTCCCATTCCAAGCCACATTATCTCAGAGAGGGTGCTGGACACTAAACATATAGGTGCCGATCACGATCCGGTAAAAAATTCCCCCGTGCGACTCGTATCGGGTCTTTTTACCGTACGAATCGTACAAGTGCCGTACGAACTGGCAATCACAATTCGCATGGTAAAAAGTCCATACGAACCGCACCGGGAATCATTCCCCACACGTCCTCGGGTCGGAAAATGTGTCCGACACGTCCTCGGACGATTTACTTTACAAACGTAAAAATCCAAGTCCGACCGAGGAATCACGATCCATCCCGTGCGTCCGAGCCTACAACCGTATGGAAAAAACACCGTCCGCACCGAACACCAATAGCAACCATGGAGACATGTGCCCGCATACGCGCCCAACACTCCCCCCAGCCCCATACGTCCGACACGTACCCCCGTATATGTATACCCCCACCCGTCTATGTACACCCCAGTACGTTCCAGTCGTACCCCCACCCCAGTACGTGTCGTACCACCGTCAATGTACACCCCCCCACCCCTGTACGTGTCGTACCACCGTCAATGTACACCCCCCCTGTACGTGTCGTACCCCCGTGTACCCCCACCCCTGTACGTGTCGTACCACCGTCAATGTACACCCCCCCACCCCTGTACGTGTCGTACCACCGTCTATGTACACCCCAGTACGTTCCAGTCGCACCCCCACCCCAGTACGTGTCGTACCCCCCGTGTACCTACACCCCAGTACGTTCGAGCCACACCCCCACCCCAGTACGTGTCACAGCCCCGTCTACCTACACCCCAGTACGTTCCAGTCGCACCCCCACCCCAGTACGTGTCGTACCCCCCGTGTACCTACACCCCAGTACGTTCGAGCCACACCCCCACCCCAGTACGTGTCACAGCCCCGTCTACCTACACCCCAGTACGTTCCAGTCGTACCCCCACCCCAGTACGTGTCGTACCCCCGTGTACCCCCACCCCTGTACGTGTCGTACCACCGTCAATGTACACCCCCCCACCCCTGTACGTGTCGTACCACCGTCAATGTACACCCCCCCACCCCAGTACGTGTCGTACCACCGTCAATGTACACCCCCCCACCCCTGTACGTGTCGTACCACCGTCTATGTACACCCCAGTACGTTCCAGTCGTACCCCCACCCCAGTACGTTCCTGGCGCACCCCCAACACAACCTCCTAAGTACGGAGCGCACCCCATGCCCCAACATCACAACCGCATGTACGAGTCGTACAAAGCCACACACAAGGACCAAATCGTACAACCAAATGGCCCATGTACACACCGTACACACGCACAAAACGCACGTACACAACACGGACAAAACAAAACAACTCAACAATACACCATTCGAAAGGCACACAGCCACTAAACATGGCCAACAACCACTAAAATAACACAATCACTGACCTGCAACTGTCAAAAACAAACAGAGGCCCAATACACCACCACTCCTTATAACACACCCACCCAAAATTCAAACACTGCCACACCCACCCATGGACCAATAAAAAGGGCCCACACACACAAACCATGAGCCTTTGCAACAGACCCACTGCTGCCAGACACCACAGAACCAGACTACAAGCGACACGGCATCTTACACTTGCACACCTTCACACGACCACCCTCACAAACACCCTCTCATCACATTCACACACACACACAACCATCCACACCCCCCCCAACATCCACACACCCCCCACACCCACACCATCCCCACCCACACCCCTCACCATGCCCACTACCAAGAATCCAAAGTTCAGTCACCGAGAGTTGGAGGTCCTTGTTGATCAAATCCTCAGAGTCGAGCCACAGATCTTTGGAACATTGGTCAGAAGCACCAGCCAGGCAGCCAAAACAGCCATGTGGCAGACCATCGTCGATGCTGTGAATGCTGTTGCGGACACCAGGAGGACCAAGCAGGATTGCCAGAACAGGTGGTACGATCTGCGGAGGAGGGTCAGAGCCAAGAGACAGGAGGAACACGACCAGGCCAACGCCACCGGAGGAGGGCCCTCCCGCAGACCCGTACAGTACCATCCCTGGGAGGAGAGGGTGATGGCCATACTGCCGGTGGAGGCAGTTGAAGGAGTAGAAGGACTCCGAGACCCGGGTGAGTACACAAACAACGCACCTCACATGGGGGGAACTGCAACCACAACCAAAATTAATAACAGGCACGCAACCACCACAAGCCATCGCATTACTCAACCACACTCCATGAGCAGGCACATGCCACTGCTGCCACCATGCCCCATGCACCCAGCTGGACAATGTCAAGTCACAGGCCACAGAAGACAACAACACATGACACGGTAACCCGGATGGCGGGAGGCTGGGCACCAAAAATCACATAGTGCGACTCCAAAGCAGACAACAATGCCCTCTGCCCATATGGCCTAGGTCACAGCCAGACAAACACTGTGTCCCAACACAGGAATGACTTGCCAGCAAATGGCGGATGCCTTGCATCAACACATGGGGGTGAAGGCACTGTTTTGCACATGCCAGCAGCTAATGAACAGCCAACAGTGTGAAAGAGTGGCAGCACACACCACCACAGCAGCAGCGCACAGACACACAGCAGACAAAATGGGTGCCTGGAGATCAGAAACAAACTCACATCAACAGGCCAAGGGCCACTCAAAGATCTGCTAACAGTGTGTGCCCAGGAAGCTGGGCTGAGGTGACAGAGGGTGACACACGGAGGGAGGGAGAGGGGGACACAGAGGGAGGGAGACACAGGAAGATGGACAGAGGGAGGAGGCTGACACACAGAGGGAGGGAGAGGGGGACACAGAGGGAGGGAGAGGGGGACACAGAGGGAGGGAGAGGGGGACACAGAGGGAGGGAGAGGGGGACACAGAGGGAGGGAGAGGGGGACAGAGAGGGAGGGAGAGGGGGACAGAGAAGGAGGGAGACACAGGGAGAGCAAATCAGTCCTGTGGTGTGTGGGAATGTCTGCTCGTCAGCAGGTGGACTGCGTGCATGTAGACAAGGGTGGCCAGTGCCAGAACCCCCCCTCTTCATCATGGCAAAACGCAGGGCCATGTCACAACCTGTACACGAGCACAAGGACAGCCACCTGCATCATATGAGTGTGTGGATCCACTCCATGTGCACATGTACAGTGCTACAAGGAAGGCGCAAATGCATAGCTCGGCACACATGCACACTCCACTGCTGACTGCAGTCACACTTGACGCAGCAAGTAAGACTGTGCCACACATAGTTAAAGGGGCCAAATTGGTGCCCAAGGGACACACACATGCACAAGTGCACTGTGAGTGGAATGCAAGACAGATCCTAATTCCAAGAGGAAATGTGCCAACTTTGTAACGGATGAAACATGGATGTTGCATGGATCCAAATTAACATTTTCTCTCTCACACACAGGTCAACGTCGTGCTGCACCCCCCAACACTGGGGGGGAACACTCACAGGACCCGGATCTGCAGGAGACCGATCCCACCGGCAGCGACCACTCTCACCACTCTGCGGACGACCCCGAGCGACCTGGCCCCTCTGGTGTCCAACCACCTGCAGCACCTGCGTCAGGTACAACCGTGCCAACCACCACCCCCACTCCTGCCACTTCCCAGGAGACACCCAGGATCCCTGCCCCAACACCACAATGCAGCCAGGCTCGCCAGGAGGGACACGGTGTCCCGGGCACCCAGGAGGAGGCAGGCGACAACGCCAATGCCACCCCTCAGGGGTCCCGGAGACCCGATGTGCCCACAAGTGCAGGCCAGACGCAAGTGGGCAGGGGTGGTGGGAGTGGAGGACGGCGGAGGCGCGAGCCTGACCAGTTGGCTGGGGATCCGGTATTTTCACATGTCCGTAACATCCTGGACTCATACCGGCAGGACACCACGGGCATGGCCCAGGTTGTGTCCGTCCTCGAGGGGATCAAGGTCCAGCAGGCCCAGCAACATGCGGAGCTAATAGCCTGTCTACAGCTACACCAACGGAGGATGGAGGACAGACAGGCTGAGCAAGTGACGGCGTCCCAGGGGATTCACGCTGAACTCCGTCGGATGGCCGACACCATGGCCGACCCTCCCTGTGCCAGAAGGCGGAGAACATCACCACCCACAGGGAGGGATCATGAGGAGGAGGAGGAAACATCCGACGGAGCATCCCAGACGTCGTCACGGCCTGCTGCTGAGGTTCCCCGCAGGAAGCCGGGTCGTCCACGGAAAGGACCGTGAGGGTGGCTGCTACATCACCATCGCCCAGGACACCTGGCCTGGCACCTGGCCCACTGGAGCAACAGCATCACAGCATCAAGAGACATTCTCTGCCACATGGCCCTGCTGGTCACTGGCTGACCAATGTTGACAAAGACTGTGGCATGGACTCTGAGGATTTCCAATGGCAAGGACACCAACTCCCCTACTGAACTTTGGATTCCCTAATCCCGGAAAGCCCCCCACTTTGTCCCCCCCCCCCCCTAATAAATCACACTATTAAGAGTAGATGCCTGCTGGTAGCATTATTACCTAACATGTGTCTTGTACAGTCTAAACATGCCTGAGTCATCTGTTCACTTCAACCATCCACACCCTGGGGCCTGAGTCTGGCACAGGACACATGGGTCACAGTTTATTAGGCAAGACAGACATGGAGCACCATACACACCCGTGATGTGCAGAACCAGCTGAGGGGGTGGCCGAACAACCGTGCTGACAGACACATTGAGTACAGCAACAGTCATGCGCAGAGGTCAGGGAACCTGGCCCGTGTCCTGGGGGGCACCCAGGTACGTGTAGACAGGTGGCAGAACCATGTCCTGCAAGCTTGAGTCCGGTGGATGCAGAGAATGGGGGCCTGGACAACGGTGGATGCATGGGGATGGCACATGTCACACTACCCACACAGTCATGGACATCATGCCCAATACACAGTCTCAGCACACACACACAGCTTGCATCTTGCCACTCGACACATTGACACATAGCCACAATCTGGGAATACCATGCCAGACATGCAGGATGCACCGTGCCAACACACCAGCATTGACTGAGCAGAGGCACCTTGGAGGCATAGGGACACCTTTAATAGTCATGTTTTTGGGATTGCAGAGGCAACTTGAAGTACACATGAACACATCATGTGGAGTAACATGTGGCTCAAACACTGGCACCCCCCTTCTGCAGCACAAATGCGTGATAGCCATGGTACTGGCACACAAGCGTCGGCTAACAGCTAAATACCCACAGCTGCACACGGAGAGCCTGCCATACACCATAGATCCGCTGATGTGGAAGTCCCACGCCATGTCAAGCCAATGTCAACCGTATGTGTCCGAGGGCAGTGTCACACACATTGATGCCATCATCACAATCCACCATCCCATCACTGATGACTGACAACCAGGCAGTCCATCTATTCTGGTGTACCCAGCTGCATGTCGTGTCCCATGGGGATGCCACATGACTGCAGAGGAACCAAACCCCGACCTGGACAGTGTGCACACATCGTGAACAACTGCCACACCCAATACACCCCAGATGCATCCCTTACCCCATGGAGACTTCCAAACGTGTCCGTGCCTGTAACGCTGAGTCAGCCCACGATGCCATGTCCATGAGGAATAGCAGTGCCACAACAATGCAACCAGCAGATGGCATGCGCAGGTACCTGGTGAAGAGAGACACACAAGAAGTCAGCCACAAAAAGCACAGCCACTTGCATGTGCATTGACTCGACACATGTATGGATGACAACATGCTAGGTCACAATTATGACTGGGGAAATACTACCATCACTGCCACCATCACTCCAGTGACACACCCACACACACCTCTGACTCACGTGCCATACATGCAGGTGGACACACACATCACAACACATGCCACACGGGGACCAAGGCGTGCACACTCAGACACTGGTACTCACCACTAAGCAAAGAAGTCGCGTATGAGCCGAGTCCGGATGTCCTCTTGCGGCTCCACATCCTCCACATCACTAGCCCCATTGCCAAGCCCTTCGTCCTCCACGGGTGGATGGTCCTCGTCATGTTGATTCAGGATGAGTGGCACAGCTCTTTCAACTGCCATGTTGTGCAGCATGCAGCAGACCATGAAGATCTTGCAAACCTTTGCCGGGGCATATGGGAGTGCGCCGCCGGTCTTGTGGAGGCACCGGAATCGGCTCTTCAGCATGCCAAACGTCCTCTCTATCACTCGCCTTGTCCGGCCATGGGCGGTGTTGTAGCGGAGCTGGGCCGGCGTGATGGGGTTGCGGAGAGGTGTCAGCAGCCAAGGCATGTTGGGATAGCCAGCGTCCCCTAAATGGAAAGCACATGGATATCGTTAGAACTGCCGAAGCGGTAGTGCTGCTCGGCCAAACAGAATACAGGACAGACAGACTGTACCCACCAACAACACATGCTCGTTCGTTGCGCAGCTGCATCATCATATCAGGCATCCCGCTACGCCTCATGATGTAGGCATCGTGTGCTGATCCTGGGAAACGAGCACAGACATGTGAAATCACCATGTTGGACAGACACACCACAAGGGCATTGATGGAGTGGTAGTGCTTCCGATTGCGGTACGCCACCTCCCGTGCGTGTGGTGGTACCAAACCTACATGTGTCCCATCTATGGACCCAATGACATGGGGCATCCCTCCCAGGGCATAGAAACCACGCTTGACCTCAGTCATCTGTTCAGGGGTTGGGAACTTGATGAAGTCATCCAGGTGAATCAACATGGCCTCTAAGAAATCATGCAGCACACCGCTGAACATGCTCTGGGACATGCCACCAACATGAGCTATGGTATATTGAAAGGTACCCGTGGCAAGGAAATGTAGGGCAGACATTACCTTCAGCTGGGGTGTCAGTGCCGTGGGATACCTGTGCAGCGGTTGCAGGTGTGGTGCCAGTCTCGCCGTCAGCTCCAGAATCAACGGTTGGGTGAAGCGGTAGAGCCGGATACTGTCATTCTCCTGCATGGTGGCCAAGTCTGGAATTCTTCGGGCAACAGGAGGCGCTCTGCAGTAATTTGGAAGTGACAAGGAAGAGTGAGTGCACTACGATAACAACTCATGTCTACTGAGCACATGTAAATCTGGCAATACACACATGCCACATAGGGAGTCAGGCATGTGCTACATGCCCAGGACACGTATGGATGCAAGGTGACACTCCTTCCAAGACCCAGCTACACACGGTGATTGAGAACCTCCCCATGCCACGCCATGGAAATAGCTGTGTCCCAGTGCAAGTGCACTGCCCGACGCAAGACAGGAGTGACATACACCCACACATCAGCAGAAGTGTGATGCCGATTGCAGAGACTGGCAGCGGAACACTTGAGCCACAGGTCACATGACATTACACTAGTCCAGCCCACACACCTTGCCATGAAGGTGCACATGTCATGACTCACCACACATTCCTTGTGAGTTTGCTGACATGGCCTTGTCACGCTACTCCGTGTCCCTTGCATACATGTGCACCTCACATCCGAGAACACATGTGGCATGGTGTTGGGAACAGTGTGCAATGACAATCTACACACAGCCACATGTTGGTTGCTGCAACGGCTGCAGCTTTTGAGGGTGCTACAACATCAACCTGATGTAAATCCCGGACACATATATGGCATAGTCACATTGTGCACTGTGGGTAGTGATAAGTCATGTGTCATGACCCCTGTACCTGGCATCATGGGACACTTCCGTGTGTTGGTGTCGGTGCCATGCCAGTGACGCTCACCCCAAGTGCGCAGTCCCACATGCACACATGTCAAAGGAGTCAAGGGCATGCCTGGCACACATTGCACCCTCACACAGTACACATGTACACATCTCATCATACATCTGGTGCCTTCTCCACTCAGGAGGCATGTTCCACATCACAGCCTGTGACACCTGTGCCCCACACATGTGGTAATGCACAGACGATGCCTTGATGTCCATTCCTGGACAAGTATGTCCATCCATGGACAAGTATGTCCGCCCTATTCCTACATGTGTGTCGCCTATCACCACAGTGATGTGTAAAATCCGCCGTACTGCTGCTGAGAGGGCCTGTGCATGTTCCCAAATCACTGTGGGAGTGCTGCCGTATGTGTACCCATCGTGATGGCGAGCGTAGATGCGAGTGTACGGTCCGTGTCACTACGGGTACGCATACGCGTGCAGACCCATAGTGATGGAGAGCGTAAATGTGAGTGTACGGTCCGTACCACTACGGGTACGCATACGCGTGCAGACCCATAGTGATAGAGAGCGTAGATGCGAGTGTACGGCCCTATCACTATGGGTCTGCACGCGTATGCGTACCCGTAGTGGTACGGACCGTACACTCGCATCTACGCTCACTATCACTATGGGTCTGCACGCGTATGCGTACCCGTAGTGGTACGGACCGTACACTCGCATCTACGCTCTCTATCACTATGGGTCTGCACGCGTATGCGTACCCGTAGTGGTACGGACCGTACACTCGCATCTACGCTCACTATCACTATGGGTGTGCAGGCGTATGCGTACCCGTAGTGGTACGGACCGTACACTCGCATCTACGTTCACTGTCACTACGAGTACGCATACGCGTGCAGACCCATATTGATGGAGAGCGTAGATGCGAGTGTACGGTCCGTACCACTACGGGTACGCATACGCGTGCAGACCCATAGTGATAGAGAGCGTAGATGCGAGTGTACGGTCCGTACCACTACGGGTACGCATACGCGTGCAGACCCATAGTGATAGAGAGCGTAGATGCGAGTGTACGGTCCGTACCACTACGGGTACGCATACGCGTGCAGACCCATAGTGATGGAGAGGGTAGGCATGCATGTACGGGCCGTTGCCATGCATTTGGGGTGCCCTAGGGCCCCCACACGCACCGTACCTGTGTGTGATGCTCCAAATTACATAGGGGACAAGTATTAAGGCCTACATGCATGCTGGTTGTCATGGAGACCAAGTTCAAAATTCGAAATTGTTCTGGAAGGTGCACAGCAGAAGTCAGTTGGAATTTGTCTACTTTGTTGCAATGTGTTTGTGGGGCTGACATCATGCAGGAGAATGAAACCGATAGAGAACACACAGACTGCTAGGTTTGTAGGGATTGGTGGAAACATAGGATGCAAATGTGAGTGACCAATCTCTCTGTACTCCTGTGCATGAGACTGGGCAGAAGGGCACATATAAGGCAGCCTGGTCCCATGAGGGAGCACTTGCCTGCACATCTTTGCATTCGTCGACCCAGCTGCTGCTACTGATTCCCTGGAACCATGTCAAGGGCTGTGGAGAGGACACAGCCATTCACCCTGGAGGAGAACATGGCTCTGCTGGATGTGATCCTCCCACAGTACCCCATGCTGTATGGGCGACCAGGGTATCAGGTGAGTGCATAGGCCACTGCCACAGACTGTCCCTATGTTGTGACTGTGACTTCGGCCATTGCGTCCAGGTGTAACACACATGCCATGTACTGTTGGGGGGGTCCCAGGGGGGGGTGCCTGATGTCTCCCAGCAGTGCCCTGAGACAGGAGGGGTGGGGGCCTATCACTCCCAGCAGTGCCCTGAGACAGGAGGGGTGTGTGCCTATCACTCCCAGCAGTGCCCTGAGACAGGAGGGGTGGGTACAGTGTGCTCCCAGCAGTGCCCTGAGACAGGAGGGGTGTGTGCCTATCACTCCCAGCAGTTCCCTGAGACAGGAGGGGTGTGTGCCTATCACTCCCAGCAGTGCCCTGAGACAGGAGGGGTGGGTGTGGAGTCCTCCCAGCAGTGCCCTGAGACAGGAGGGGTGTGTGCCTATCACTCCCAGCAGTGCCCTGAGACAGGAGGGGTGGGTGCCTATCACTCCCAGCAGTGCCCTGAGACAGGAGGGGTGGGTGTGGAGTCCTCCCAGCAGTGCCCTGAGACAGGAGGGGTGTGTGCCTATCACTCCCAGCAGTGCCCTGAGACAGGAGGGGTGGGTACCTATCACTCCCAGCAGTGCCCTGAGACAGGAGGGGTGGGTGTGATGCACAGTGTGAGCCTTGATCACTGATTGTGACATTGCCATCATTCCACCTGTGTACCCACTATTAGGCCTGGGCAAAAATTTCGTTCCGTTCGCGGAAATTGCGATAATTTGACATTTTTGCGTTCCGCGGAGAGCGCGAAAATGTCAAAAATTCCGGTTTCCGCAGCTTGGCGATAATTTGTTTCTTGCTCGCGCTGTAAAATGATACATTCTCGCGCGCGCGCGATCGCCTTACCTGAATCCCTGCGTTCGCCGACAAGTTTTCTTGATCCGGTCGCGTTCTCCATGAGATGTTGTATTGTTTTTAGCCATTTGCGCTGTCTCGCGACAGTTCGCGCCCGCAGTGACGTCATGCGTCGCGCGATCACGTCTTTCTTCTCGCGATCATGCACCGCGAGAACAACTCAAAACAAGATGGCCGCGCCCGCAAGCAACCACATGGGTAAGTTGGCGACCCGCAACCATGCAGAAAATCTCGCGAACATGCCGGAAAAAAACTTCCGCATCTTCGCGATATTTCTGCTTGTTTGCGATAATTTTAAACATTCTCGCGATAATTTGCGAAGGTTAATTCCGCAAATTCCGCCCACCCCTACCCACTATGGCACGTACAGCTTTTTCCCTCACCAGGGGATGATGTCCCAATGACAAAGGTGCAATGCGTTGGCTGCATGACATGCCTTGTTGTAACCAGCTAATTTGTACCCATATGTCTCTCTGTGACATGTGGCTGGTGTATTGATGTTGTGTCACTTGTTCTACCTCACAGGTGGGCGCCACTGCCAAGGAGCAGATCTGGCTGACCGCCGTCAGTGCCGTGAGGCGTGTGGATGGTCGGAGGCGGCGCCTGGCCCAGGTGAGGAAACGCTGGCAGGATATCCGGTGCTGGACGCGGAGGATTGCACGGCTCCTGCTGGGGGACTCACCTGAGAGCCACAAGAACCGCAACCGCCGCCGCCTGAGCCACCTCCACAGGCGTGTGCTGCCGGTGGTCTTTCCAGACCTGGAGAGGCGCTTACAGGCGATGCAGCAGCCGGAAGGGGGTAGGTACATGTGTGTTTGTTGTGTGTCACCGGCATTTGTAAGGGCACAGTAGCATGAATTCACTGGCAGGGTTTGAAGGTGCTGTGCAGATCCTGTTTGCCCCAGTATAGCGCTGTGCCCCTGCCACCCTTCCCCTCCTTGCAATGTGTTCCCTGGTCTGTGTGTAGTCACTCCTCCACAGGGTAATGTAGGCTGGCGCTTTGTCCACGGGAACAATGTCTGTAGCATCATGTGTGGGGGTGGTGTGTAACAGGTTGTGGGACATTGCCTGTGCACTGTCAAGTTCACTGCATGTGGGTTCCATATCAGTTGGCACTGATGCTGACTCCAGACATGGGAGTTGGTCTCTCATGTGTCATGCCTTACAGCGCGCATGTCCCATGTAGTGGCCTGTGACATGATGTGCATGAGTGTGCGATACACATAGTGCAGGGATGGTGACGTGTGTTGCAGTCATTACCATTCAGTAGCATGTAGTTGCGTGCCCACTACTGTCCCCTGGGGCACCTTTTCCTGAGTGGTGTATGTGTCATCATACACGTGGCCACTGTCAGTGTCTACAGCGTAAGTTGTGCTCTCTGCCATTGTCCCCTGTCACCATGTATATAGACGTGCTATTTTGTACAGGTGTCCACTGTGCAGCCTGACCTGATTGTCCTTCTTCATACTCACAGTTGCCAGTGCCTGTGTGTCTTGCTATACTCATCTGAGGATGGGCACTGGTACCACATTATTTGTACAGGCGCACCTTGGCTGTTTGGCGTTCAATCTCGCTTTTTGCCTGCCCCTGTGTGTATCACCCAGACTATGAGATGTTGGTGCCACCTGTGTCTCAACAATTTGCCTCGTGTAGGGTCTTGTTGGGGCGGGCAATGCCTATGTGTAAAATCCTGATTACCACTTGCTGGGTCTGGGCAGTGTGTGATGTGTCTGGACACACACGCAATGTGCAGTGACAGAGTCATGTTGTGCATGTTTTCAGCATTACCTATGCAGCATGTGTCTCAAGTTCATGGATATGGTCCCTGGTCATCGGTATTTTCGCCAACGCTGTGTGGTGCAGATGCAGTGCTGGATTGTCCCCAGGGCCTGGGTGCTATGTCAGACTCCTTTTCCTGTGTTTAGCTATTGTCTCATGCTCTCCATGGTATTTCAGTGGCATGGTGGCTCAACCAACTGTGTGTTTCATGCCCTACATCGGTACCCTGTTCAGTAGATGTTAGGGATCTTCTTTTTCAGGCCATGCAATGTTACCTATGTGGATTGGACTCATGTGACAGATGTGTACAGATGTCTGATTATTTCTGTCTCTCCACCCTGCCCACAGCATCGTCGGGGGACACAGAGGGAGACATGGACACAGACCAGGCGGAGGGACCGAGCACCAGTGCCAGCCGTGACATCGGGTCTGGCACATCGAGTGGTACAGAGGCGGAGGAGAGTGTGGCCGAGGACCTGTCGACTGGCACATCAGACTACGAAGCTGACAGGTCCGGGGACGATGTCTCCGAGTGGGCGGAGGCTGCACCAGCAGCTGACAGCGGAACAACACCTCGCACCGCCCCCTCAGTTTCCACCAGCCGCCTCCCACTTGCTCGTGTCCCTTCCCAGCGTGCCCGGTCACAGCATGTCTCCTTCCTGCCAGGCACCGCACCCCCTGCCCCTGTCTCCACTGCTGCCGCCAATGCAGAGTCTGTGGACATCCAGCGGCAACTGCAGGTTGGTCAGGCTGCGATCCTTAATGTCCTCCATGGCCACGGCAAAACCCTCACCAACATCGAGGCTTTCTTGGAGGGCATTCATTCATCGCAGGCTGACCAACGCAACTTGCTGAGGTCCATCGACTCCACACTGACTGCAGCAGTGGGTCTCCTGCAGCGCGACCTCCCCCCACCTACCCCTGCCCCATCCACACTTCCCACTCCCATGCCTGTCACACGTACACCCAGACGTCGGCATGCACCCACATCAACAGACACGGGCACCACACCAGCAGGGAAGGTCCACCGCACTCCTCCTGACACGCACACACAGGGTGAGGTAGGCACACCCACTGGGTCGGGGGGCAAACGTGTGACACGCAGCCATAGTGGGAGTCCGCATTCCACCCAGTCCACTCCCTCCAAATCCACTCCCCTCAGCTCTCCTGGCCACATCTCCCCCAAGGACACCTTCATGGCCGCTCTGTCCCTGAGCCCCACAGTTACACCACCACGCAAGCGGTCAAGGAGGTCCCCGGTCAGGGTGGTTGAGTCTCCCCCCCTGTCTCCACCCTCCCCCGGTGGCGCTGCGACCCATCCCTCTGATCCCCCCCCCTCCTTGGGGCCTGAGGTCCCTTCGGGTGCAGGGGACTCCCTGGAGGACCTTGCAAAGGTGTGTAGTGCCATCCTGGCCTCCGCCTTTGGCACTGACCCACCTCCTGTGGTGGAGTCCTCCATCCCTGCACCCACAACGCCTCCCCTTTGCCCTGATGTCCCTGCGGTGCCTGTTGCTTCCCCCCCCCCTGATGCCCTCACCAGTGTGGAAGACGATGCCATTTGACTGTGCAGGCAATGTAGGGGACACGCATCCCACTGTGTCCCCCATCCAGCTGAGAATCCTTGACTGCCCTATGGGCTTTGTGTAGATTGAACTGCCTGCGATCCACGGACATTGTGCTCATGCTGAATAAAGCTTAATTTTTTTTCCATTATCACACTACTGCTATGCTGGTATTGGTGTTGGTGGGGCTGCTACATGGTTTTTGGTGGTGTGTAAGGGTTTGGGTGTGTGGGATGTGTAGTAGTGTACTGCTCATTGGTGGGACCCTGTGATCTGTGTGCCATCACAAGGTGTTGGCTAACTTTCTTTGTTCATGTAAGCAGTTACTGCATGGTGCACTTGTCCCAGGGTGTATTCCTTCCTCTGTGTACCCAGCTTTCTTCCCTGCAGGGTGTTCCCAATGTTTAGCGCAGAGCTGTGTCTACATGAGCTGTGTGTGTGACGGAGCCCTTCTACTTTGGCCATGCATGCAGGGCCATGTCTCCACCTGCGACAATCGTGGCATCCTTGGTGATCACTGTACTTGTGTGTGGAGTCTGTTGACATGAGTTCATGGGGACATGTTCCCTTGTAGCCAGTATGCATGTGGATGATTCTGGCCTCACACACATGTGTTACACCCCTCCTGTCTCAGGGCACTGCTGGGAGGACTCCACACCCACCCCTCCTGTCTCAGGGCACTGCTGGGAGGACTCTGCACCCACCCCTCCTGTCTCAGGGCACTGCTGGGAGGACTCCACACCCACCCCTCCTGTCTCTGGGCACTGCTGGGAGGACTCTGCACACACCCCTCCTGGGTCTGGACACTGCTGGGGGGACTCTGCACACACCCCTCCTGGGTCTGGACACTGCTGGGAGGACTCTGCACCCACCCCTCCTGTCTCTGGGCACTGCTGGGAGGACTCTGCACCCACCCCTCCTGTCTCAGGGCACTGCTGGGAGGACTCCACACCCACCCCTCCTGTCTCTGGGCACTGCTGGGAGGACTCTGCACACACCCCTCCTGGGTCTGGACACTGCTGGGGGGACTCTGCACACACCCCTCCTGGGTCTGGACACTGCTGGGAGGACTCTGCACCCACCCCTCCTGTCTCTGGGCACTGCTGGGAGGACTCTGCACCCACCCCTCCTGTCTCAGGGCACTGCTGGGAGGACTCCACACCCACCCCTCCTGTCTCTGGGCACTGCTGGGAGGACTCTGCACACACACCTCCTGGGTCTGGACACTGCTGGGGGGACTCTGCACACACCCCTCCTGGGTCTGGACACTGCTGGGAGGACTCTGCACCCACCCCTCCTGTGTCAGGGCACTGCTGGGAGGACTCTGCACACACCCTCCTGTCTCTGGGCACTGCTGGGAGGACTCTGCACACACCCTCCTGTCTCTGGGCACTGCTGGGAGGACTCTGCACACACACCTCCAATTTCTGGATATGTACGCTTGGGACATACACGGTGTGGGTGCGCTCCATGCATTCGAGGTGAGGGTACGGGTCGTACTTACACTGTTGGGGTGGGGGGTACGCTCCATGCATACGCGGGTGAGGGTTCGTGTCGTACTTACACTGTTGGCATGGGGGGTACGCTCCATGCATACGCGGGTGAGGGTACGGGTCGTACTTACACTGTTGGCATGGGGGGGTACGCTCCATGCATACGCGGGTGGGGGTACGGGTCGTACTTACACTGGTGGGGGTGGGGGTACGGTCCGTACGTCCGCGGGTGAGGGTTCGAGTCGTACTTACACTGTTGGGGTGGGGGGTACGCTCCATGCATACGCGGGTGGGGGTACGGGTCGTACTTACACTGGTGGGGGTGGGGGTACGGTCCGTACGTCCGCGGGTGAGGGTTCGAGTCGTACTTACACTGTTGGGGTGGGGGGTACGCTCCATGCATACGCGGGTGGGGGTACGGGTCGTACTTACACTGTTGGCATGGGGGGTACGCTCCATGCATACGCGGGTGGGGGTAGGGTCCGTACATATCCGTCCCCACGCTATGTGATGCTTGTGCGGGCCGTACCCAGGCCTTTGCCACGTGGGTACGATCCGTCCCGCCATTGTTGGGGTGACGTGTGTGTGGGCGTGGTACGACTCGTACCCACGCTCTTGAGGCGTGGGTACGGGACGTACCTGTCTGGTTGTGTTGCCGGTTCGCGTGGTGACGGACTTCCGTTGTGGCGGTCGCTGGCTTATCAGGACACACCCCCACCCCCTCGTGGTGACCAGGGCATGGGAGTCAGGTATGTCCAGGCCATGTGTGACTTATGTGGTTGTTTTGTGGTCTGCCCTGGTCGTGCCACCCCCACCCCACCCCACTTTCCCCCCTCCCTTAGTTATTCTGACCTTCTGCGGCGTCTGCGTCGGTGCCTGTAGAGCAGGTGGACTGCTATGAGGGCAGGGATGACTCGTAGGTTCGGGTCCATGTCTGTCCGTCGCGTACTGGTACTCCAATCGCGTCGTCCTGTCGCGTACGGGTCCTCCTTGGTGGCGTCGTCCTGTGTGTCCGTCACGTACTGGTCCTCCTTGTTCGCGTCGTCGTCTGTCCGTCGCGTACTGGTGGTCCTTGTTCGCGTCGTCCTGATTTCCCGGCAGTTTTTGGCTGCCGCAAAATATTCACCGTGCGGGGTGACGTCGGTGCGAATCGTGATTCCTGGGTCGTGAATGGCTGGCTGCGAGCGTCCCGACGTCAGGTCGGCACTTTCCCGGATCGCATTGGTAGGTGTTTTTTTGTTCGGTCGGACTTTTTTACGAATCGTACGGTCATGGTGTACCCGTGCGAATCGTAATTCCTTGTTTGTAGAAATTGACGACCGGGTACGCGTCGGACGGAGAATATGCTCCGTCCGACGGTTCGTACCCGGTTTTTACCGGATCGTGATAGGCACCATATAATTTACTATTCCCACTTGAAATCACATTAACTCAGGGAAGGTACTGAACATTAAACATATATAATTTACTATTCCCACTCCAAACCACATTAACTCAGGGAAGGTACTGGACACTAAATATATACAATTAACTATTCCCACTCCAAACTACATTAAATAAGTGAAGGTGCTGGACACCAGCACACTAATATATTAAAACAAAATAAATAATAATTACAGCATATATAACAACTAAACAAATTAACAAATATTACACATAAATCATTATGAAAATTAAAACAAAAATGATTATAAAATATTTTTAAATAAAACAATATAAATGTAACTATACAAAAATATTATTACCCAAAAAAGTAATAAATTTTTTTATATTCCCTTAAAAAAACTAACATATCTGTAAAAATACTTTTTAATATGTTACTATAATAATATTAATCATAATATTGAAAATAACAAAAATAAAAAATATATTGCTCTTTTGCAAAATTGAAATTCCAAACACAAATAACATTATGTAAAAAACTATCAACAATTTTTAACCCATATACATTGATAATTAAAATATAAACAGAAATAGATGTTTTTACCTTTTTATTCAATCACAATTTTAAAACAATTATATTTAAAAGAAAACAAAATTATAAAATATTCCCAAAAAATATATACCATTTCTTTTAACAAAAAAGTCCTTTTAAATATTCCCAAAATCTTCTTAAAAAACAAAATCAAGAACACAACCTAACAACAAATAGAACTAAAAATATTTTTAAAATATTAAATTATAAATAACAAACATCCCCAAAGCTTAAAAAATATATATCACAAACATTACACCCTAAAAACCACAATGAAGTAAAAATAAATATTGTTTATTGAATAATAATTTCCCTTTTTTATACTAAAATTTTCTACAACAGTCTTACCCTTGTCCCCTATAAACACAACATCCCTTAATAAAAAAAAGTGATAAAATCTTTTTTAATTTTTACATTTTTGAAATTATTATATACATATTTTAAACACTCCCCTCCCTTATTCCCTATAAACCCAACATCCCACTCCTAAAAATAATTTTAAAATAAATATTTTTTTATTTTTCAAATTTGTATATACATATTTTAAAGTAGTCCTCACCCTTATCCCCTATAAACCCAACATCCTGTTCTTAAAAATATTTTTAATAAATGGATATTTTCTGAAATATTTAAACATTTTATATACATAATTTAAAACACTCCCTACCCTTATCCCCTATAAACCCAACAACCGGCTCCTAAAAGAATTAATGAACCAAACAAAATTATTAAAATATTAAAATGATATAAAAAATAAATTAGTGTACAAAAAAAGACTAAACAAATAAAAGTATATAACATTAAAAAATGATATTTTTAACATAGACATTTTCGACATCGATGTTTTTAACACCGATATTTAATACAACACCTAATTTCAATATTCTTGACCTCGATATTACATACCACGATATTTTGAAAAAACTAAATTTAAATATTCTGTCTAAATACTGTGCTACTTTAACCATTTTTGGCAAGAAAACGTTATCAAAGATTAGTGCATCGATTATATTGTAAAATCTAGCATGTGAGATTAGAAAGGCTGATGGGTAATGGGTTGTCCAAACTGTGAGGCCATCCATCACTCTTCTCGATGAAGATTTAACTTCTCTAGATCGTTCCATGGTGGTTTTTTGTTCCAAATAAGTCTAGACATCTATGTATTTAATCTAGTAAAGAATTCAGTTATTAAGTGTACTGAGATTGCAGAAAAACAATAACTTCAATAAAGTTAGAATGTGCATCTTAATCATCACTACCCTCCCTACATTCGAGATTGGTAGGTTATGCCATCTATCCAATATAGACTCGATCTTACCCATAAGAAGGGTATAGTTTATTATATATTTATTATATATAAAAAACACAAGAATTTCTGATATTCTAAATCCCAGATATCTATTTGGGTCTTTATGGTAAATCGATTGCAGACATAGAGGTAATGAGCTCACTCCTGTCCTGAAAAGTAGCATTTCAGTTTTTGCAGTAGCGGTAGCTGTGGTTGTTCAATTGGTCTGTGAACTGTGTTCATTGAATTGTGATTTTAAAGCAGCTTTTCAGCTGCTAATTCACACTGTTGATTTGCCAATACTGCCAGTGGCTTGAGGTCACCACACAGTCAGAAATTGGAACTGGAACTGGTAAACTGGGCAAAAGTTCAAAAGCTCTGGTTATTCTGGAAAAACACTGGCCAACCTTCTGGGAATTATAACCAGTGAGGATCGGAGCTTATCATCATATTAGACTATTAGACTTCAGATTTTTGCACTTATTTATGCCCTGATCTGTGATAATTTTGAGCTGACTTGAATCTCCCTAGCCAGCAGCAACAATTGCTTCTCTGTGTGGGTATTCTGTGTGGAACTAGTGCAGGACGTGAGGACTGGAGTGGCTCGGTCTTGATCTTTGTTGTCTCCTAACAGATATTTTGTCCCTCAGAGAATAAAAAAACTGGTTATAAGATTGTTAAACATACCCCATACTGCACATGGTAGGAGTCGGTTCACAAGCAACTATGATACCAACAGTGGATGCCTCACTGAATAATAAAAATGATAACTATCATTGGGCCCACAGTCCACTACGGGTATTAAGATCAAGAGTAGTGAGAAGAAAGGAGTAAATAAAGAGAGAATATGTTGAAAAAGCAACCACGTATTTAATAAGGGACTAAGTGAAACTTAAAGTGAGAAAAGGGTTTACTTCACTAAACCATTGTGTGCACGATGGCCAAGACATTCAAAAAGTCCCGGAACAAGTACAAGAACAAATTCAATATATTTAGAAAGCTTTGGTTTAAGCTCCAGACTGTAAACCTATATTGTGGGATACGGTTGCCCTAGAGGTAGGGCCAGGGCAATAAAGATCTATCATCAATACATGAATAAATAATCAGCCATTTTATATATAGAGACTGGGTGTCTTGGTCATTAAATCCAATCGTAGTTCCCCGGCCAGGAAATAAGCTTAAAATTAAAGTGCAAGTGGAGGGTCATTTTGATATGGCTACAGAATCTGGTCCAGATGGAAGTACTGTATAAAACTTTTGGACAGAGCTTTGCCTCAGACACAACAAAGGAACCAACTGAAGGCAGAATCAAAAAAAGGGGAAATCAGAACTTAAATATGAAGAGAACCCGTTGCCGATTTCAACCTGTTAGGCGATAAATACATTTTGTGCAATCTAAAATAGGATGAGGCTATAGTGGATCATCTAACACCCTTTAGTATTCAGTGCTCCCTGGGAATCTTGAACTTTGGATGCGACCCGGTTTTCTAGCCTTTCATTTGAATCTATCTAGAACCAACAAACAGAAGGTCACCAGGAGCAGTTTAGTGAAAGGAGATTCTCTCTTCCATACCTGATTGACTTGTCCTCCGCACATGATAACAGCTTTCTTCTGAGAAAAAGTGTACAGTTGGAGAATGCAGAATAAACACCAGAAGGAGTCCCACTATCTCAAAACATCCAGTTCTAAAGGCATAAGAGGGCTATGGTTTGAGACTGCACCAGCCGATGAGTTCAAAAAACACAATTCATTCGATCAGCAAGAGAAGTCTGGGACAACGAAGGTCGTGGAGATACTCACTATTATTCCAAAAACACAAGTTCATGATACAACTGCTTAAGCACTAGGGATAGGATAAGAGAGCACAACCTCTTCATTTATATATGATAAAGGATTAAAATTGCAGGAAGTGAAGGAGCTTTGCACAAAGATCAACAGTTGTTGCTTGGTAGGCCTCACCAACATTGGCGGGCGCTACTGGTAATTGTGGTCTGGGCTATGGAGCATTTGCAGCAGTGGTTGGGAGAGTGTTTGGGTGGGGTGCTTGGTGCAGGGGTTGAGGTGGTGAGTCCGGTGTGAAGGCGGCCCCGGTGCAGCTAGTGGGGCCTCACTGGGGTCAAGTTGAAAGGAGCGATCCAAAAGGTATTATGTGGACTTTGCTTCAAATCCAGTAGTGGTAGCTGTGGTAGGTTGAATGATCTGTGCACTGTGGTCATTGGATTGTAATTGTGGACTATCTTTTTCAGCTGTAATTCCTACCGTTTCTGCCTATACTGTCAGTGCCTTGACATCTCTGCCCATTGGTAAATTGGAACTGGAAAACTGATCAACTGGGAAACATTTTCTAATGTTCTGGTCATTCTGGAAAACACTTGCCAACCTTCTGGGAATCACAACCAGTGAGAGCCAGAACCTATAACCCTAACAGTATGACTATGAACTATTAGACGTCCACTACTTGCCCTTAATTGTACCCTTAACTGTGACCATTTTGGACTTACTTGAATCTTCTTAACCAGCAGTAACGGTTGATTGACTGTGTGGGTAGTCTGTGTGGATCTTTGTGGGACATCTAGACCGGACTGGAGTGAACATGTGTTTGCTCTTAGTCTTTGTAGCCTGCTATACAGTATTTATTTCCTTGGAGAGTAAAGACTAGTTATAAGATAAGTAAATATACCCCAAACCGCACATGGTAGTAGTTGGTTCACCCACAACTTAGATACCAACAGTGGATGCTTCACTTAGTAATCAATATGAAAATATCCCTTCGACCCACAGTCCACTACAGGTAATAGGATCCTAAGAAGTGAGAAGAAAGGAGATAATGAAGAGGGGATGTGTTGCGAATGCAGCCACTTCTTTAATCAGGGACTACATGAAACTAATAATGAAAAAAGAGGTTAAACGAATAAATAATAATGTGCAAAATGGCCACGACATGCCAAAAGGCCCAGAACAAGTACAAGAACAAGTCCAGGATACAGGATTGGTTCAAGCTTCTGATGGTAAACCTATACTGTGTGATACAGTTGCCCTGGAGGTAGGGCCAGGGCTTAGGGGTAATTACGATCTATCATCAATACAGTAACAAATATTCAGCCATGTTATGGACAGGGACTCAATGTGTCTCTAAATCAAATTGTAGTTCCCTGGCCAAGAAATAAGCTTGAAATTAAGGTGCAAGTGGCGGTTCATTCTAATATGGCTCTGAAATCGGGTCTGGACTGGAGTGCTGTATCAAAGTGTTTGGAGCAGGGGGTTGCCTCAGCACAACAAAGGAGCCTAATATAAGGCAGAATAAAATAAAAGGGGAATCAGAACTTAAATGTGAAAAGAACTGAATTTCTGATTTCAACCTGTTAAGCGATAATTCAATTTTGGACAATCTAGAAAAGGATGAGAGTATAGTGGATCAATCTGCTATCCCTTTGTGTTCAACACTCTCTGGGAATATTGAACTTTGGACTACAAACCAGTTTTCAAGATCTTTTTTGGGATCTATAAAGAATCCACAAACAGAAGATGGTCAGGCGCGTTTTATTGAAGGGAGATTCTCTCTTCCATACCTGATTGACTTTTCCTCAACACAAGATGGCAGTCTTCTTCTGAGCCATAGTGTACAGCTGGAGATCTGTGGGGAAGGTGTGGCGCAGCGGTCAGAGTGACTGTGGGGTCACTGTTCAATCACAGGTCAGTCTATTTAGGGTGGGTTTGGGTATTTAGGTGGCATGGGTATTTTTAGGATTTAGCATGGGTGTGGGTTTTATGGGTAGCAAGGGTATTTTGGGGGTTTAGGGTGGGTGTGGGTTTTTGGGTTGTAAGGGTATGTTGAGGGTTTAAGGTGGGTGTTGATTTTTGGGTGGAAAGGGTATTTTTAGGGATTTGGGTAGGTGTGCGTTTTTGGGTGGCAAGGGTATTTTTAGTGTCTAGGGTGTGTTCGTGTTTTTGGGTGGCAACGTCATTTTTAGGATTATGGGTGGGTATGTTTTTTTGGGTTCACAGGGTAATTTTAGGGCCTAGGAGGTTTAGGATTTGGGGGTCAAGGGTATTTTTAGGGTTTAGGGGTTATACATTAATAAGGTAATATATATTTTAATATATATATTATTTTTCACTTTAATGAACAAACGTTACAGGGACGTTATAGTTAGGGTCTGAATTTACTCGCAGAAAACCATAGAAATTCAGCAGTTATTGCTAGAGTTAGTTCAAGTAACTATAACTCGTACCCCACCCATGCACAGTCTTTTCATAAAAAATGTAACCGCAAATATTACATTGATATTAGGTATCATTTTATCAAAGATGTCATGAGTGCTGTAATATCTGGGTCATTAGCAGTGCATGGTGAGGGTGCGAGTTATAGTTACCTTAGTGCATGAGTTATAGTTACTTGAAATAACTATAACTGCTGACTTTCTATTTTTTTGTGCGAGTAAATTTAGGACCGAATTTTAACATCCCTGTAACCTTTGGTTCTTTAAGTGAATTTCAATGGTTTTAAAATTCTATTTCCTAGCTATAATGTCCTTGTAACCTTTGGTTTTTAAGTACATTTTTATGTTCTTTCAAATTGTATTTCTTAACTATAATGTCCTTGTAACCTTTTGTGTTTTTAGGCATTGCATGGACCCACCTGGGCCCCGGGACCGCCACCTTCCTGGGCTACATTAAATAGATTGAAGGGAGTGCCACTAGGCCCCTGGGCCCTTGGGACCTCCAACTGCCCAGCGCAACATCATTAAAAAAGTGATGTTGGGCTCACCTCTGGGTTCCGGTGACCACCACCTCCCCGGGACAACATGAAATAAATAAATAGTTGGTCTGCAAGGACATCCCCAGCCCCCAGGCACCAAAACCTCCTCGGGGCAACATAATTAAAATAGTTGAGGGGGACCACGCAGAACTCCCAGGGTCCTGGGGACCATTACCTCTCAGGAAAAAATAAAATTAAGATATGGGGGCCGCATGGGCAGCCTGGGACCCGGAGACCACCACCTTTCTGGGAATCCATTAACTAACTAAAAGGGGGGGCAAGTGGACCCCGGGCCCAGTGTCCACTACCTCCCCGGGGCCAAATAATTATTTTTTAATGGGAGGGGGCTACAAGGCCCCTTCCCTAGGCCAACTTCGGCCCTTGGAACCCCATTCCCAAGGTCCCAGCAATGCTTTTCTAGGTACTCTGGAGCCCACCCAGGGCATCCAGAGTACAATGGGACCATGAGGGAGCCTCAAGCCCCTGCAGTCCAAGCTGGCTACCTACTTCTGAGGGAGCCTGCATTGCTCCTGCAAGCAACAAGTTGCTTTAAATTGCTGCTCCCTGCTTGCTGGAGCAAGGTTTTCATCTGTTTCTCTGCACGCATATTTGCATGCGGGGAAACAGATGAAAACTCCACTTTCTACAAGCGGAAGCTGTTTAAGAGCTCCAGCTTGCAGAAAGCGGTTTTATGTTTGCCTTTACTTGGTGGGAGCAAACAACTACATCTCAAGGGTGGGCAACTCCAAAGGTAGCATGAGCTGGCCTAGGGGTGGCGGCCCCCAGGGACATATATGGCTGCTCCAGGGAGGCTGTGTGGACCCCTTCATAATTTGATTTTAGCCCTGGGGAGGTGATGTTCCCCAGGGTACAGGGTGCTGTGGCTCCATATCAGTTATTGATTGTGCTGGGGAGGTAGCAGTCCCGGGCTGTGTGAGGGCTGCAGAGCCCCCTGCATTCTCTTATCTTTAGCACCAGGGAGGTAGCAGTCCTTGGGGCTGTGTGGGGCCACGTGGGCCTCCACATTTATTTAAACAGTGTCCCGAGGAGGTAGCAGTCCCTGGTTTTGTGTGTGGCCACACCCCCCCCACATTACTTTATATTCATTGCCCTGGGGAGATGGTGGTCCCCGACTCACTGGGGGGCTGCGCACCCACCTTCAATATAATGATTGCCCTGGGGAGGTTATAGTCCCCGGATCTGTGTGAGGCTGGCAGGCCCACCACCTACTTTTATCTTTAGCCCCTGGAATGTCGAGGTCCCCGGTGCTACAGGGAGGCCACACAGGTTCTCCCACATTTATTAAACAGTGCACTGGATACATGGCGGTCCCGGGGCTGCAGGGTGGCCACACAGGCTTCTGCATTAATTTTGTTTATTTAGCCCCAGGGAGATGGTGGTCCCTGGGGCTTGTGGGGAGCCACAAGGTGACCCCGCATTATTTTACAACTATTTGCCAGGGGAGGTGGCAGTCCCTGGGGCATGGGTCTGTGTGCCCCCACAATATGATTGTGCTGGTGAGGGGGCAGCCCTTTGATCTGCAGGGGCCACATGAGCCCCCACCTTCTTTCATTTTCAGCTCCTGGGAGGTGGTGGTCCCTGGTTCTGTGTGGGGCCACACTGCCAACCTGCATTTATTTAAACAGTGCCCTGAGGAGGTGGTAGTCACCAGGGCTATGTGGGGAGATGCAGACCCCGCATTACTTTACATTCATTGACCCGGGGAGGTAGCGGTCCCCAGGGTACAATATAATGATTGCCCCAGGGAGGTATTAGCCCTGGATCTGTCGGGCCATGCGGGCCCCTGCCTTCTTTGATCTTGAGCCCCAGGGAAGTCGTGGTCACCAGGGCTGTTAGGCGGGCAGTATAGGCCCCCCACATTTATTTAAATAGTTGCCCAGGGTGGTGGTAGTCTCTTGGGCTTCATGGGGGCAGCGCCACCCCCTTGCATTCATTTTATTTATTTAGCCCTGGGGAGGTGGCTGGCCCTGGGGCTTCGGAGGGGCGTGCGGCCCACCTACATTATCTCACAAATATTTGCCCTGGGTAGGTGGTGACCTCTGGGGCATGCGGAGTGCAGCAAGGGCTACCCCTAATTTTTTTTTACAGTGCCCCTGAGAGGTGGCAGTCACTGGGGCTGCGTGGTGGGCCGTGTGGGCCCCCTTGCATTCATTTTGTTTATTTAGCCCCAGATAGGTGGAGGTCCCCAGGGCTGTTTGTGGGCATGTAGTCCACCCGCATTATTTTCCAAACATATTCCCTAGGGTGGTGGTGGTCCCTGGGGTATGGGGGATGGCATGTGGGCTCCCCCACATTTATTGAAATAGTGCCACTGGGAGGTGGCAGTCCCTGGGGCAGCTTGAGGGTGCCACATGGGCCTCCCAAATTCATTTAGTTTATTTAGCCCAGGGGAGGTGGCACTCCCCGGGGTTGCATGGCCCCCCACTTTATTTGACAAACATTTTCCCCAGGAAGGTGGTGGTCCCTAGGGTGCAGGGCACCCCCACATGATTAAGGTGCACTGACCCGGGGAGCTGGCAGTCCCTGGAGCTTTACCTCCTAAATGTATAAACAGCTGTAATGCCCATAGGGATTTGGCCAACCCGGGTGCTTCTGCTTCTTTTTTCAATTTTGCCATGGATCTGTTTATCCACCTGCAAATTGGTGGCAAAATAAAAAAAACAATTTTTTTTAATCCCTGGCTTGGCCAGTGTGGGACCCTCTCCCCCCACCAGATCTGGGGGGTCAGTGTATTCCTACCCTCCCCCGTTTTCTTTATATTTTTACTTTTTTGTGGTACTCTGCTTCCAGCCGTGTTCCAAGATGGCTGCCAACACTTCCTGGTTGAAGTGTTGGCAGCCAAAAAATTTCAGCACAGGGACTGTGGATCCTCGAATCCACTGCAAGAATCCACTTCCCTATATTGCTATATTTTTCTAACCTTGAATATATATAAAACTACTCAACAGATTTAAACCAAATCACAAAAACCATGCTATCTGGACCAACAGCTAGCTTTCTGGAAAATTTGATGTAATTCCATTTAGCAGCTCAGGGTGTAGTCGTGTTCAAAATGCACGGGGAAAACATGTTTGAGTCACCCCTTTTTTCTCGGCTTCCACTTGATGAATCACCCAGACGCTTTCAACACAGCAGCTGTACCAACCAAAGTGCAAGTTGTAGAAATGGTGTGAAAATGGTGTGAAAATTAATTAAGTGGTGCCAAAGTTATCGGCAAAACAAAAAAAGCTACAGCCAGTACGTAATGTATGTGTGTGTGTGTGGGGGTGTGTGTATATGTGTTTGTGTATACACACAAATAAAATATATGTGTATGGTTCTGTACGAGTGAAACCTGAGCCTAACTATACCGTCTCTGTAAACTTTGTTTTTTCAGGTAATTTCGTTTTTCATTTCCTAACTATAATATCCCTGTAATCTTTGTTTTTTTTAGTGACTTTCTAGGGTTTTTTAACTCCTAATTCCTAACTATAATATCCCTCTAACCTTTGATATTGTCAGTGAATTTCTATAATTTTTAAAGATGTAGTCACGTTTGCAGAGTAGTGGAGAAAGAAGGCAGGGCCTCCGACCAGCTAGGGTCACCAACCGCCTGTAAATTTCACGGACCGTCCATTATTTCAGTATGATGTCCGTAAGGTGTCTGTAATTTGTGGAATTTCAGGAAGGTATGCTGTTCCCCTGCGAGAGGTCCCATGAGTTTAAATGTTTTCACTTGGGGCCTCTCACACTTAACTTTTACACTGAAGACTGAGGCTAACTGCAGCAGCCCCTCCCGGACTTCGCAAAAGAATGTGCACTGGCCCATTGTCATTCTGAGACTGCAGCTGATTATCACATATAGAATGGCAATAGGCCCTATTGTAGTGACAGCATGTGGTGTGCTTTCTTCGCCATCAGACTAGGGCAAGACATTCTGCTTTTGTCTTGGAGCCATACTGGAAAAATTAAAAAATAAAATAACTGTTGGAGGCAGAGCAATCATTTGTGCATAGCCTCCATCTGTGGTCATTTACCACATTCTCAAGGTGAATATTTGTGAAGGGTAGAAGTAAAAACTACTTTTAAAATAGTATTCAATTCAGTTTCTGATGTCCCTGAAAATGTTAACCCTTAATAAATATAAGGTGCAGGGTAAAAGAATTCTGAGTAAACATGAATACAAAGGGTTATTCAGCGAAGTGCTTTTTAATGTCATGAGACTGGAACAGCTTTTTCACTGTACATTTAAAAGTAAGATTTAAACATATGAATAAAAAAATACTATTTAATGTTGATTGTTATATTAGCATAAATCTTGATTGCAAAAAAGGGCCTGGTGTCGCTTTGCAAAGCTGTAAACATACTGAAAAACTGTTAAGTGCATGATTGTCTCAACCTAATATAAACTTATTTTGACTTGTACTTATTTTGGCTGTCTATTTACTTACCTATATACAATTGTGCGACCTCCTCTGATATGTCCCAAATTTTTGTCCTGAATTTTGACCTTCTGTCCTGAATTTTTGTCCTGAATTTTGACCCTATGTCCTGAATTTTTACACTCGTTGTTCTGAATTTGCACCCATGCCAGTTGGTCACCCTACGACCAGCTCTCTGGAATTCCACTGTGTAGGACTTACAGGAGTTACCAGGAGGGCTTCTTAGCCCCCAAAGTCCCTCTGGAGCCCAAGGAGACTTCATCTCCCAACTAGTAGAGCATTTGGATGTTGCCTCCAATTGTACCCATGGATTGTCCCTTTATGTACTGTAGCCAGGGACATTTATGTGCCTGGTTGAGACCTAAGCAGTCTTTTATGATTATTCTAGTAACATGTGTCTCTTCCTTTGACCTTACTGCATGCATAGCAAGAGGGGTTTGGTTTCTATCATTTATATATTACCCACTGGCGGTCGCCAGGAAATAGTTATTATGTAGTTTCCATAAAATGAATGTTTTTTTATTGCCAATAACTTTGACGTCGCTTGATGAAACCTCGTGAAATTCTCAAAACTAGTTTGATGCTCACTTCAGCTGCTGTCTTGAAAGTTACAGGGTGATCCATTAATTGAGGGCTGAGAAAAAGAGGTTCTTAAAATGCATTTTCCCCATGTTATTTTCCATAGGAACTTTTGACACGTTACAGCCCAAAGTACTGAACAGAATTACATTTCATTTGGCAGAAAGGTAGATGTTGGTTCAGGGAAGTGCATTTTTGTGATTTGGTGTAAATCCATTCCGTAGTTGTGGAGTAATTTAAAGAAATTCCCAATTGTATACATATGGTCGTAGAGGATCCATTACCCCTTCTGATCTCATGCTGAGATCTGACTGGCTGCCAGCACTTAAAACCAGGAAGTGTTGGCAGCCATCTTTGAACTCAGCTTGAGCCGAGTCCCAGAAAAACATATAAAAGTCTAAAAGGGCACAGTAGAAATACCCTGACCCCCCTAAGTCTCTTGGTGGGGGTGGTCCGACAGCGACCGCAAAGGCCAAAAAGCATTGTTTTTTAAAGTTTGGAGGATGTAAAAAAAACACAAAGCACACTCTCCTGCGCTTCCTTAGTTATCAACTGCCGGGTGGGCAAGGTCCCCGGGGCATTTTTGTAATAAGGGAGGGGGACGCACAGGTCCCCCATGCTGGGGCTTAATATTGCCTCCTCAGAGCTTATTTATTTTACCTGAAGGGGCCTCTTGGACACCCCTAGCCACGGGGACCACCACCACTATGGGGTTTTTCTTCTATGTGGGGGCTTTGTGGACCCCCCTGCAACCCTGGGGCTACAAACTTGCTGGGGCTTTAATTTAAATTAATGGAGGGATGCCAAGCCCCCTGTAGCCCGGGGGACCACTACCTTCCCAGGGTACAATCAAAGAAAGGAAGGGGACTATGTGCCCCCGCTGGAGTCATAGATGGTCCTGGGGACCACCACCCCCCAGGGCCAGCCCCTACTATGACCAGGGGTGCCAACCCCAGGAATAAGGGTGGGCGTAATGTGCGTAAGGGACCTACGCGGAGAGGTACGGAGATGGAACCAATCTCCGCACTCTCCGTATAGTTCCATTACGCACATCCCACCTCCCGCCCGCCTCCCGCCCACAGTATTAAATACATTAAAAATTAATTTTGAAATAACCTTACCTTATCAGCGGCATCCCCGGGCTTCCATCCTCCTCCAGCGCGTCATCTTCTAGGAACTGCGCATGCGCGGTAGCCCACGCATGCGCATTCCTGCCAAGTTCCCAGAAGAAGACGTATTTGTGTGTTTCTCCCCCACGACCCACATGGGGAATACAGTTTTTAATTTCACCTTCCCGCTGGCACTCACCATGAGCAAGTTGAAGGACTACCATTCCCAGAAAGTAGAGCGTTGAGCACGAAGTCCCAAGGGGGCGGGGCATATGGTATTTAAATCCACTTGGCTATCGGGACTGTTGCAATTAGCCAGTGAACAAGGGCATGGAGCCCGAAATGCATATGGCGCTTTGGGAGAGCGAACTACACAATTGCAGCCTGAAATAAATTGCAAGGAGTTACTTACCGATGGTGTTGGCGTTCTGAAAAGGGCAACCTTCTTTGTGTGTAATGAATTTGCGGCGCGCCTCTTCGCAGGAACGCCCCGCCGCCCCACACAGCGGACCAGCGGCACTTTGAGTTCCTGGTGCCAGCAGGAGTCGGTAAATCCACTATTTCAAGGTGTATTATGGAGCAATTTGTGTGTTTCTCCCCCACGACCCACATGGGGAATACAGTTTTTAATTTCACCTTCCCGCTGGCACTCACCATGAGCAAGTTGAAGGACTACCATTCCCAGAAAGTAGAGCGTTGAGCACGAAGTCCCAAGGGGGCGGGGCATATGGTATTTAAATCCACTTGGCTATCGGGACTGTTGCAATTAGCCAGTGAACAAGGGCATGGAGCCCGAAATGCATATGGCGCTTTGGGAGAGCGAACTACACAATTGCAGCCTGAAATAAATTGCAAGGAGTTACTTACCGATGGTGTTGGCGTTCTGAAAAGGGCAACCTTCTTTGTGTGTAATGAATTTGCGGCGCGCCTCGTCGCAGGAACGCCCAGCCGCCCCACACAGCGGACCAGCGGCACTTTGAGTTCCTGGTGCCAGCAGGAGTCGGTAAATCCACTATTTCAAGGTGTATTATGGAGCAATTTGTGTGTTTCTCCCCCACGACCCACATGGGGAATACAGTTTTTAATTTCACCTTCCCGCTGGCACTCACCATGAGCAAGTTGAAGGACTACCATTCCCAGAAAGTAGAGCGTTGAGCACGAAGTCCCAAGGGGGCGGGGCATATGGTATTTAAATCCACTTGGCTATCGGGACTGTTGCAATTAGCCAGTGAACAAGGGCATGGAGCCCGAAATGCATATGGCGCTTTGGGAGAGCGAACTACACAATTGCAGCCTGAAATAAATTGCAAGGAGTTACTTACCGATGGTGTTGGCGTTCTGAAAAGGGCAACCTTCTTTGTGTGTAATATATATATATATATATATATATTCACTGAAAAAAACATAGGTTTCACACACGTTATAGTTAGGAATTAGCATTTAAAAAACCTTGCAAATTCACTGAAAAAACCATAGGTTTCACACATGTTATAGTTAGCTGGACATTTCGCTCGTAAAAAACCAATGAAATTACCCCCGTTATAGTTAGTTCAGCTAACTATAACTCGCGCCCCCGCAATCCACTGCTGATGACGTCACATATTACATCACTCATGACATGGTCAGTGACATCACTCATGACATCACTGATGACATCTCAAATGACATCACTGATGACATCACTGATGACGTCATCCATGTGATAAATTACCACATTTTCTCACACCCTAACATAACCTTTCAAACACCGACTGAAAATTTCAGAGTTACATTCTCAAAACCATACGTACTCCAATACCAATAACTAGATACTCACTTATTAACTCTTAGGTCTACATACAACTCCACTCATTCACCTGTACAGTCACTCATACTTACAGTCACTCCATAGAAGACTATCATATGCATTTAGACACCTATATAGACACTCACACACCGCCAATCATCCATTGAGGTACTAACACACCTACTCAGTCGTGCAAGTAGTTAAACACAGTCCAATTTACTCACCTATACAGTTAAACACACTCAAGTTCACTTACTCTTAAAAATAGTACCACATTCTTGTGCTCTTATACAATAATTGATACAAGCACACACGCATCCATACAGCCACTCTCACAATCACACACTCTCACATATACCCACTTATATACTCTTACACGCATATATACTGCCTTTCACATATGTAGTTAGTCACACATGTACCACTGAGATATACATTCACCCATACATACACTCATCCAACCATACAGTCCCTCACAGATACACTCTTAAAACCATGCACCCATAGAATCACCCACTGAAACACATCTATGCACAGAGTAACACACACCCTACCCACACAAACACACAGGCACCCATACAGATACTCAGACAACCAATCAATAACCCATATAGACACTCATATAGCTAATCACAAAACCATAGAGCCACTTAGACACCAACACACAGACACATACAGACATTTACACAGTTAAGTCACTAGTCTGCAGTAAGATACATTTAATGACTCACTTATAGAGTCAGTTATGCACCACAGAAAATCATCCATATACACACTTGTACACCCACTCATTCTTCAACAGGCCTTTCCCTATATTTATTAAACATATTAAAACTGTTCAGAAACACACATTCACTGAATGACGTCATCAGTGATGTCATCAGTGATATCATTTGAGATGTCATCAGTGATGTCATGAGTGATGTCACTGACCATGTCATGAGTGATGTAATATGTGACGTCATCAGCAGTGGATTGCGGGGGCGCGAGTTATAGTTAGCTGAACTAACTATAATGGGGGAATTTCATTGGTTTTTTACGAGCGAAATGTCCAGCTAACTACAACATGTGTGAAACCTATGGTTTTTTCAGTGAATTTGCAAGGTTTTTTAAATGCTAATTCCTAACTATAACGTGTGTGAAACATATGGTTTTTTCAGTGAATTTCAAAGGTTTTTTAAATGCTAATTCCTAACTATAACGTGTGTGAAACCTATGTTTTTTTCAGTGAATTTGCAAGGTTTTTTAAATGCAAATTTTTGAATGTTTTTTTTTTTTTTTTTTTTAACAATATGCTACCTATGTATATAATTATAGATTTACTGTATCCTGCAATATAGTATGGCTCACCTTTTTTAAAAAAATGTTTAGATATAGTTGAACAGCATAGTTAATATTTTCTACAAACCCCTAAACATTTTTTTTTTTTTTAAGGGATTTTTACCGTGCGCGCACCGTAAGCTTACGGTGCGCGCACGGTTCGGTACAAGTACGGTGCGCGCACGTAGTTTTCATGGCTACGTGCTCCGTGTGCGCTTGCGTACAGGATTTACGTCCGCATGCGTACTTCGTCTGCGATGCGTACGCGCAGGCTCCATACGCGCATGCGCACGTGTTCTTTTTGCGCATGCGGCCGTGCTCCTTACGCGGGTCCGCCGTACGCGCATGCGCGCGTGCCCCTAATGCGCATGCGCGCGTGCGTCGTACACGCGTGCTCAGTACGCGCATGCGCACGTCTTAAGTACGCGCATGCGTGCTTGTACCGTGCGCGCACCGTAAGCGTACGGTGCGCGCACGGTTAGTCATGTGATCAAGAAACAACACTTTTCATTGGTTTAAAGTACTTTCATTTCCAGAAACTTCCAACACCACACCCATTCCCCTCATTATTACTTTTGATTCCCTTGGAGAAGGAGCTGAACTGTTTTTGTGATACAATGGCAGAGCAGCAGTCCTCCTCTGGGAGTGAGCAGGAGAGCCTTGTCAGACAGTTTGTCTGGCAATATTTTACATTTCCACAGGGGCAGAAGAAATTCAATGCTCCCAAAGTCACCTGCATTCTTTGTGGGCGTGTCTTATCCAGAGGAGATCCTAAGAAGAAGTACTCTTTTAGTATCTTCACTATGTTCAGGCACATTAGGGATGTACATCCTGGAACTTTTGCTTGAGCTACTAGAGAAACCCCTCCAGCAGCTCGCCGAGCACATCCGCAGCAGCTCAGCCGAGTACATCATCGGCAGCTCAGCCGAGCAGTTCCTCTGCGGTGGGAGCGTCACCTTCTTCTGCTCCTCTGGACATTCACCCTATGTTTGAGAGGGTGCATATACGGGGCAATACGTGTTATGCTCTTCTTGCTTTTGGGGAGTCCAGCATTCCCCTAATAGATAACAAGATACAGCAGCACAAGTGCGGCACCATATAATTTTGCCATTCTTTCCTTCCTCTGTCCCACTATTAACACAACGGCTCTTTTTAGAGCCACCTTACATCTTAATTTTTTTTAATTTTTTTTATCTTTTTTTTAAAAAAAAATTCCCCGCCGTGCGCACACGGTGCGCGCACCCCTTGTGTTTTTAAATATAATAAAATATTTTTTCGTCCTTCAGGGACCTCATTTCAAAAGGTATGGGGTCAGGACCTCAGTACCCTGCCCCCTTTTCACGTTCTGCACCTTTTTTTAAAATTGAAACACACTTTTTTTTGTGTGCATATTTTAACCCTTTCTAAATGATTTCTACCCCCAACATGACTTCTGCCTGCTAGCATAGCATTAGATCATGTAACAGTTGTGTGTGCAGAGACGTCAGAAGTTCAGCACATAATGTTTCTAATCCAAAGAGCAACAGTAAATTTCACAGATGAAGGGAATAGAGTCTTCCTCTTGATCTTTAGACACTGGATCGATACTTACTTTTAGGTACCAAAAAACAATCAATTAACACAATGTCTCTTATTAGAGCCAACCAACACCCAAACACTTAATCTTTTTTTTAATTCTATTTTATAAACGATTATTTTGTCGCATCTCTATGCTTCCCCAGCGCAGGCCTACAAACTGCAGCCATGCGCCAGCGCAGGCTCCCTTGCACCATGGTACAAGGATGCCTGCATGGTGGGGAGATTGTTCTTGTGCAGGAAGGGACACCTTCCTGCTCAAAAACAATCACAAAAGGCTTTTTCCTCTTTCAATGCATGCTGTAGAATGGAGGACGCACTAACAGAGGAAAAAACGAGGAGAAATAAAAACATTTCTCCTCGTTGTGCCTCGCAACACCACCTCTAGAGTTGCTTAGCATTCACACACATCCCCATAGTTACGATTTCTCGTAAACCTGGAGATGTGTCTAGTTCTTTGTGTGTTGCGTGTGAACACCCAAAACAACACCCAGGGAACGCCCCTTCAATGCACAGTGCTGCGTGTGAAGTGGCTGTATTTATGTGGAGAGGAAAAGTCACGCAGGGTGGCTTTTCCTCTCCTTGTAAATATGAAGGAGCTCCCTGCGCCACCAGTACGTTATGAAAAGTGACGTAGTGGTGGCGTAGAGGCCTTGTTAATCTGCCCCAGAGATGTAATGGAAATTAAGGGTAAGACAGACAAAGGGAGAGAGACAGAATCAGACACAGAGAGCAAGGAACTGAGAAGGAGTAACGCAGTTAGAATGACTGAGACACATGGAGACAGGGAGAGATACATGTTTGAAAAAGTAGTGATGGAGCCAGTAAACCTAGGGGAGTAGTAGAGAAGGATTGAGGGAGTTACGAAATAGCAGTAAATGAAGAAGACAGAGAGAAGGGGAATGAGAAAAGCAGAGTGAGGAGAAGTGAAAAAAAGGGAGCATGAAAGTTAAGGGGTGAGAAATACAGATATTTCAAACTTACCTGACCAACAAAATAACTTAATTATAAATAAATGTTTTTTTTAATTGCTAGAAAAAAGGATTAATTTTCCTAAATTTTCTTTCTCGATCTGAAAAAAAAGAAAAAAGTATTAATATTTAACAATACATTTTAGAATACAGTACACATATTTTCATATTTAACAAAGTAATTTTTTGCCCTTTTTTTGCTGTTTTCAGAATATATTGAATTTCACTGCAAATTGTGAAACCAATTGCATTCATCACTTAACAGCGGGCAAAAAAATTAACAATCTGAAAGATTGTTTAAAAAATGCCCTGAATCTCTTCTCAGTAAAACATACCTTGATAGAAATGTAACATATATATTAAAAATATCATCTAAGAACAATAAATATTTGCAATAAATATCGTCTGTAAATCTTGTTGCTTAAGCACATACACCAAAATGATATCTGTCAAAGAAGTCCACAAGAGAAATTTTTACCTTTCCATGAGGCCAAATGGTAATTTTTAAATTCTTTTTGGGTGAAATATCCAATGGTAATCCAATAAAATCGAAATAATGGTTTCTTCAGATGCTGCAATTTGTATCTAAAATTTTGGTTTTAGAAAAATTAAGTAGGAATTTGGTAATTCTGCAGGCAAACGTTGCTTGAAAATCAATTGAGAATCATTACACAGTGTCCAGCCTTTTTCACATTTTAGATAAACTGTGTAATGACCAGAAGTTATAGAAGGTCCATCATGGAAAATTATTGCAACTGCAACAAAAGTTTTTCCAGATATTGATAATTGATGTCCTGTAAACTTCCTTATTAAATTGTCCAATTTTGTACCATCAGCTCTACAACGTTGCATCATTAAAATTACATACTGTCCATATTTATTTAAAAATAACGATGATAACATGTCTGATTTACATTGAGAACATTCCATGTTGTGATTGGCATCTTTAACTAATTTACTAAAAGTCACTGATTTACTCTCTGGTAATGTTAAATATATGAACCTTTCAGAATCAACATTAGAGCTGCATGTGTTCAAACAGTTTTCACAACTATGTTCCCATTTATAAGAGAGACCAAACATATTTTCTATTTCTACCCCTTCATCTTCCAGTACCATAAGCATATACATCAAGAATTCCTGTGCATCTTGCTGGACATTTTGAGTAAACTGTGTACATCCTGAACATACATCAAAGTTTACTAACATCAGAAGCACTTTCTATTTTAGTGTTATCATTACTCAGCTTCTCAAAAGGAAAACTCAGCAGAGAACAGAATCTTTTTACATGATTTAGTATTATCTGCTCTTGCGAACTCTCAAGATAAAATACAACATTCAGCACTACATTAGCGTAGCAGTTGACACCAGAGCTATTTTCAAAATGACAACCAACAACCTCTTCAACATTGTCCTTTTTCTTTTTGCTTGGAATCACATCACTCTCCTTTTGTTTTCTCTTCTGTACATCCTCATTACAGATATTCTCAATTCTCCTTTTCCGACAAACAACACGTTTTTCAAACACAGGATACTGACCTAAATGTGGAGCATAGCTTCTTCTTAATCTAATATATTCCTTTACACAGTTTGCATCAGCACTAAGTTTTGAGTCATCAAAGTCTATCATGAATAAACCAGATAATTTTTTCACTCGTGACAAAGCAACATATGCCATACCTTCTTTAAACACAGTAGATCCAATGTTTGCAAAAGCACTATCTACAGTTAATCCTTGAGATTTGTGAATAGTTACAGCATATGCTAGAGAAAATGGAAACTGCTTCCTACGTACATATAAGTCTTTCACAAGCAAGAAACGAACTGAACAACGACAAATGTCTTTAACCTCTTCAATCTGATCAAATTTTATTTTTAAAAATTCAATTCCAACTTTTTTCTGATAATTAACAAAACGCACAACTTTACCCATAGCTCCATTCACTAAACCTTTTTCTACATCCAAATTAGGTCTTAAAATTACTCGACAGTTCATACATACATAAAGATTCTTTTCTAAACCGGCTGTTTTCGAGATGTTTTTCTCTAGAGAATCCAATTTAGTTGTCAATTTGCTTGTCAATATAATAGTTATTCCTTCATGTTGTATTTTATCCACAGCTTCCAGTTTGACAATCTCTTCATTTTCCAATTTCAAAAGTTCTTGATTGAATATAGAGCATTCATGTAGTGTTGGCATTAAGCAGATTACAGTATTTTTTCCAGCAGTTTTCTTGTATATTTTCTCTGGAACAATTTGTTCTATTGGGAACAAATTACATAGCAATCGACTCTGTAAAGCTTTTCTGCCATGTTCTATGAGTAGGCCAATTCTGATATCTTTGAGAATACTTGCATAATCATCATCATTTGCCTGCCGCATATTGGTAATGAGTTCTTTATACTCAAAGTATGTCCAAATATTCACATTACCTATACTTCCTAACAACTTTTTCGTGTCTTCATGTCTAAGAGTTTGAAATATTGGTTGTCCTTAACTGGAGTGAGCTGCAGAAGATCCCCAAAAACTATAACATATTTTCCTCCAAATAGCACGTCATAGTTTGTCTTTAGAATTTGCTGCATTCTTAAATGCACAAAGGCAAGCATTAAGTTTGATACCATGCTTACCTCATCAATGATGAGAACTTTCATTTTTTTCAATACTCTTGCAACTTCAAAACATGCTTCTCCTGTTAGCTTGTGGTATTGTATTTTGTTCTCATGCTCTACTGGTAACATTAGCAAACGATGGAGGGTAATTCCTTTTATGTTATATGCTGCTAACCCAGTTGGAGCAGTAACAACACAAGACAAAGTTGAATCTGTTTTTTGCTGTAGGTAGCTTCTAATTACTTTAATCAAGAAACGTTTTCCAGTTCCGGCTTGTCCACTCACATACATTCTGATTGGTTCAAACAATGTGCATGAGCACTCTTTATTTTCATGTAGTAATCCATGATCAATTTGTTTTGTGACTTCCTCATAAATTTGTTTTTGTTCATCATTCAGTTGCTGTTCCAAAGTTGGTAAGTTTATTAAATCTTCCTGACCTTGATTCATAGCTGTTTCCACTTCAGTCATGGCTCTTGCAGCTTCATTTTCTACGATTGGTTGTCCTAGGGGATCTTGACTGAGCGTCCCAGAACTTTGACTGTCTTGAGAACTGTCTCTAGCTACTTCAGCTGCAATTGTTGCTTCTTGTTCAATTTCTTCATTTAACATTTCTACATAAGTTGTGAAAGTACTGCATTCGATGGTATCTTTGCATGCATTAAAGGAATCTTCATAGCTTTGAAAATGTCCAAGTAATTCATCCTCTGAGCGCCATGGTTTAAACAACTGTAAAAGTGCTAAGTGGTAAAATTCCTTCTTGTCAGTAGTGTCGCAACTCAGCTTTCTGTGATTAATCAAACTTCCTTTTGTTTGTTTTACCAAACATCCTTCCTCACCAATGACTTTATATTTTCCATTGTTGATGTCTTCTGTGGCATTCCGTTTATAAATGCAGTTCTGCAGCACTTCATAGAGACACATGTTCTCAAGATGATGACTTCTCTTTGGGTAATATGTGTCCAACATGTTTGTTCTTAAAATGTCTGTACTTTCAGGTTCGTACTCTGCTAAATATTCAATTTCTCGAATAGATTTCAGTACCCGATTTCTCATTCCTGCAAGGCCAAAACTTAATCAAATTATTCTTCTGGATTTGGAGTACAGACTTGCAGATGATAACCTATCTGAGCATTCGTAGGATCCAATTTCTCGATGCGATAACATCTTTAAACTGAAACTGTATAGCTTTTTACTGACAGTCTTCTCATGAGAAATCTCTTCCCACATTTCTTTCAATTCCGTTTTCTCAGATTTAGTGATGTAAGATGTGACATACTGAGCAACAGCAATAGAATTGTCAACTACATACTGTATATCCATGTTAGCATTCCACATGGATAAAATGACTGGGTTGTAGTCATTTATATATTTTGACTCTTCTTTTCTTCTTAGGTTATAGGTATTCTTAGGTGATTTTCTTGTAAAAGTATGTCGCACAGCTGACATAAAACTGTTTACTCTTCCTTTTGAAAGAACAGGTCGTGGAAATCCAAATCGACATTTTGTGTAGAATTTATCTTTACTCTTGTACTTTCTTCGACAGTATTTTCCACACCGATGACTTTGGAAACGTAAAACTTGTTCTTTTAAGTTTTTTCTTCTGTGCTTTTAGGTATAGCACATGTTGCATATCCTTCAATGAAAGATAAAACTGCATCATCAGAATCTGTTCCAAATTTTGGAGCATCCTTGATCCACAACAGCATATGAATATGAGGAGCACCTCTTGCTTGGTACTCTTTTCTCCAAAAGAAATCCACAACTTCTCCAAGAGGTGGATTTATTTTATTGCAGATGAAGGACATCATAGCCTCAAATCTGTGATTCAAATATCTGCAAACATTACCGGATCCAATGAGCACAATTCTCCTGCTGTCTTGTATTGGATGTTTTCAATATTTGAATTTGCCTCTCGAAGAAAATCCAGTAAATCATCCCAAGCGTACTCTGCACAGCTTAGGGTAAAGAACCATGTAGGAGTTCCTAAATTCCATAACATACATTTTCTTTAGAATGAAGAGGATGTATGCTGAAATGTTCATAAATTTCTTCTTCTTTTGACTTATCCACTTTTTCAATTTGCCCAGTTGGTATTCCTGAGTCTCTTAGTAAAACTTCTTCATCTTCTTCCATATAAATTGATTCATACTATTTATTATTTCTTTTCAAATATAAATTTGCTCTTTGTACTTTTCGTACATCCACCAGCTCCTGCCAAATTTTCTTGTTCTTTGTAGGTACACCATTAACCAGAATAACTAATGGTTCAGTTTCCAAACTATCTGCATCGATTGTTTCAATATTTTTTTTCAAATCTAATGGCAAATAGACAACTCTTCCTTTTAAACCTCTTTGTAAATCTGTAGGAGGTAATTTGCCTGTTTTGGGCTCCATACGAACTATAGTCTGAAAAGGATGGACACATTGAATGAGTATAGACTCATACGTATTTAAATCACTAAGTTCTGCAGGAATTTCAACCAATTCTAAATTATTATGTACAGCTCTTGCTGGCATTTTATTTTCTTCTAACTTGTTATAACAGTATTTACAAATACAATGATATTCACCCAAATCAAAACAATTTTCCAGAAATAAATATGTAGCAAAATCCATCCACTTAGTATTATTTTCTTTTTCACTTTTTTTATAGAGATCAACATACCTTGTTTGATTTTTATAATGGCTTCTCCGGCAACAAATACAAGTAATATTTGGTCTTTCATTAGAGATGATAGTAAATTTTGTCATTTGATCTTCAAATGTTTTACTAACAGTGAGTTCTAAATTTTCTTCCACATTTTCTTTAATAACTGTGTCATTTCCTGCACTTTCTTGCTCTGGACCAAAGTAACAAAACTCAATAGCCTCACAAACCTTCTTCACATCTCTTACAGATCCACGGAACAGAGCATTATTCAACTCATTTAACTTTAAAGCTGGACTTTTAGCAAAATACAATCTTCTCACAAACTTTTCTCATTTCAGTATGATGAACAGCCAGCATCCTAAAATGGTGAAAAACACTTTGACAAAGTTTCCTAGAAAGACAAGCCAGAGAATGTCCTTGCAAACCAGTATTCTCTCTCACTCTGCATGGATCTAGTCTTTGAAGCACCTTAATCTTCTGTTTAACACTTGTTTTACTATATTCTCTTAGAAAATCATGAAATTTATCAATTGATTCCTGTCGTACAGTACAAATACTACTACAATTCCAAGTGTATACTGGGGCTTTAGGACGTCTCCCCATAACCTCATCAGCTAACACTTCTTCCTCATTTCTTGGAACCATTTTCTCCTTTTCCATTACACAACCATCCTTAACTTCATAAGCTCGACCACAGGTGTCAACTGCATGCAGCAAACTATTACTTTGAAGATAACTCTCTTCATTAAAAAATGGTTCAGTACTTGAACTATGCTTTCATTCTCCTAAGAACACTTTACAAAAGTTTTTTTTTCACTTCTCTTTTTCTTTTGCTTTTTGACTTCATTACATTCACTAATTTATCTAATGTACGGATCCTGTTCAAAATTAAAATGAATAGTTTTCTTTTTAATTCCAAAGCCTTGGCAACAATTGATTCAATATGTTTCATTTTCTTATAAAATTTGGCTTTCTTCCTATATTTTTTCACATCCATCAGCAAATTGAACATCACTCTTCTCTCAAACATTTTTCTACGAATGTTTTTAAAATCTATTTTTCTTTTTAAGTCATTCTTTCTTACTTCTGATTGTACATTAGCATTTAGTATATTCTGTCGATTGTCTGGTTGTTTTCTACTTGAAACACTATTTCCAGTGGATATATTTCTTAAATTTTTTCTTTGTTGGAAGATATTTAAAAAAAAATCCTTAGTCTGCTTACCAGAAGGCTTTTTCTTTTTTCCAACATGAAGTTCTTCAACTATTTTTTTTTGTCCAGTTGTCTTCAAATATAGATGTTGTTGCTGTTCTTTTCTCTTTCTTGATTTTATAGGCATCTTTAATTTATTTCAGTGTTGTTCAGCAATACCTGAAAAAAACTTTAAAAAAAAATACCTTTATGTAATTTATATATATTACTATATTTTTATGAGCTTTTCAAAACATATCATATGAGCTATCCCTTTCCTACGACTGCAAGTCTTACACAATAAAAGCTACACAAATTAAATCTCTGACAACAAATTCCTGTGTGCAGACAGACTCATGGTATGATTCTAGGCAGAAAACGATTTTTCATTGGCAATTTCAAAGCACATTTACTGCTGTGGTTTTACAAGTGATAATTACTGTAAGAGTCTGACACATTTTCCTTATAGTTTAGAGCGGCAGAAAAGAGCACATGTCCTAACAGCTACTTGAGAGCATGAGCATGTGGAACCTGGGTGAGTGATTAGACTAGAGCATAGGAAATGAGCCTTGGTGATGTTGAATGTGTTAGCGTTACACACTGCTATCTGAAATACCACACAGTGCTGAATACTTATCATGGGAGTGCAGGAGAAGCAACTGCCTGTGTGCTAAGAGCGTGCTTCTGGAGACTGTGTATTGTCAGGTGCAAGAGAGATCTGCATGGACGCTTGCAGAACTGCATGAAGACTGCACAGATGTATGTAAGAGTACATGTGGGGTAAGGATGAATTGCAGTTTGGAACATGTAGGATCTACCTCACCCATGGCAGGTGTGGAAGGAAAATCTACCCTGTTGTTTTCAAATGTGTTAGCATTTGCCTCTCATTTGTGAGATAATAATTTCTGCTGAATGCAAACCATCACAGTTCAACAAAACAAGTTGCCCCTTTCCTACGGATGAATGTCTTACAGTACAAGAGAAACACGAATTAAATCTCTGACAACAAATTCCTGTGTGCACACAGACTCATGGTGTGATTCTAGGCAGAAAACGATTTGTCATTGGCAATTTCAAAGCACATTTTCAGCTGTGGTTTTGCATGTGATAATTACTGTAAGAGTCTGACACATGGTGTGATTCTAGGCAGAAAACAGAATTCCTGGGTGATACCAGTACACCTTAACTTATGGTGAGGACATACTCCATATTATCTGACAAGTTCATGGCAGTTAAATTTCTTCCAAAACATAAAATGTAAAACACAACTTTAAAACAAGAATCTCATTTACATTTTTTTTATCAAAATGTACCGCATACATCCCCTCTCACATTCATAACTCACCTTTAAAAGTAGTTAGTTGAGAAAGAAATGTGGCACTCACACAGCAGATTATCAGAGCCAGAATCTCTGAACTGTACACCTCTCAGCAGAACCAGTAAATGGCAATGTGTCCCTCTCTTTTTCCACACATATACATGTTAACTTCAAATCACAGTGCTTCCCACATTTTTTCAAATGGAAACACACATTTGTATTGGTTGCAAATTTCAACCCTTTTCCAAATGATTCCTACCCCCAACATGACTTCTGCCTGCTACCATAGCAACAGGTCATGGAACACTGGTGTGAGCAGAGAGGTCAGAAGTTCAGCACACAATGTTTCTAATCCAAAGAGCAAGAGTGCTTGACTTTTCAAACCTAACAGCAAATCTAAAGTAATGTTCTGTGGGTACACATTTTTCTGAACCAATACAAAACATGCTTTTAAAAATTTAAACTTACAGCCTAGTTTTTTGTGTAGAATGATCTGAAACAGCCAATGAGCTCTTTTTATTAAAAAAAGTATGTAAGCCTCCATTTTACAACTATCTTTCTTTTCATAGTGCCATTCTACTGAAAGACACCTTCTGAGTGCATCCAGATCTCCTTGAAAGATGTTCACAGTGTGGATTGTAGGTCATAGCTATGTCTTTTGGAGTGAAAAGTATGCAGAAAAAAGAGGTATTTTCAAAGACCTTGCTTTGCCAAATGTAGACATTAAATGGATTGGTCAGAGAGGGTTAAAGTGGCACCAATTAATGTCCTTGGTGAAATCCTTTCTACATCTCCCACAACCTGACCTTTTAATTGTGCACTGTGGTGGAAATGACCTAGGCACTTTAACTGGGGTCGGTCTGGAAATGCTTGTTAAGGACACCTTTGTGCAATTGATGTCACTTTTTCCACAAACTACCTTTGTATATTCTAATATATGCCAAAGGCAAAAGTGGAACTGGTCCAACGATTATTGTGCACAGATTGACAAAGCAAGAAAGCACGTCAATAAGCCTGTTTCTGCTTTCCTCAGAGACTATGGTATGGGTTCTATATACCACAACAACTTGCGTTACAACATGCAAGGCATTTATAGAGGAGACGGTGTTCATTTCACAGATGAAGGCAACAGAGTCTTCCTCTTGAACTTTAGACTCTGCATCGGTACTTACTTGTAGGTACCAAAAAACACAATGAACACAACGGCTCTTTTTAGAGCCAACCAACATCTAAACACTTATACTTGATTTTTTAATCTATTTTTTTAATGTTTTTTTTGCCACCGTGCGCTCACCGTGCGCGCACCCCGCGATATATATATATTTTTTTTTTTGAGACCTAAGAGGTCTTTCATGGTCCCCCTGACAAGGCCTAGAGGGTCAGGGACTCTCTACCCTGCCCCCTTTTCATGTTTTCCTCTTGTGTTTTTAACTCTCTTCTACCTCTAAAACTCAAAATGGCAGCTGGCCGTGCGCGCACCGTGCGCGCACCCCGCGATTTTTTGAAAAAAAATAAAATGTTTTTTTCACCCTTCGGGGTCCTTCAGGGACCCCCTGACAAAGGCTAGGGGGTCAGGTACTCTCTACCCTGCTCCGCTCAGCTCCTACCCTGAAAGTCTTGGGGTGATTCGTCAAGCGGGGGCCGAGAAAAAAGGGGGGTCCCAAAACGCATTTTCCCCATGCATTTTCCCATAGGACCTTTAGTCGAAGGTACAGCCCGAACGGCTGAACAGAATTACTTGAAATTTGGCAGAGAGGTAGTCCTCAGGTCAGGCATGTGCCTTTTGCATATATGGTGTCTATCTGTTCAGTAGTTCCTGAGAAAATTGCAGTTAAAAGTACATAAATATTTATAGGCGCGCACGGTGCTGTGCGCGAGCGTAATTCTGATTGGTGGTTAGATGTCAGTCAACATTCGAATCGGTCGAAATCAGGAAGTGTCGGACGCCATTTTCTGTGTCGCAGTGAAAAAGAAAGGTGGAGAACGTGAAAAGGGGGCAGGGTAGAGAGTTCCTGACCCCGTAGCCTTTATCAGGGGGTCCCTGAAGGACCCCGAAGGGTGAAAAAAACATTTTATTTTTTTTCAAAATATCGCGGCATGCGCGCACGGTGCGCGCACGGTGGCAAAAAATTCATTAAAAAAATTACAATACAGTATATTAGGAATATAGCTCTTCTTGGAGAAGTGAAGTGAGTTCTGAAAAGAACTGTTGTTTTTTGTCGAGCAGCAAAAAAAAAAAAAAATGCAGCAAAAAAACTAAAAAAATTAAAAACTGTTCACCAGGAACAAAAAAAAAAAGGAAATATCTAGGGGGTGGAGCATGTGTGCTGCTGTATCTTGTTCTCTATTAGGTTAATGCTGCTCTCACCATAACAGAGAACAGCATTGCACACATTGCACCGTATATGCACCTTCTTGAACAGAGGGTGCATATCCAGAGGTCTAGAAGCAGGTGAAGCTGCGGCTGCAGATGAGGTGCTCGGCTGAGCTGCGGCTGCAGATGATGTGCTCGGCTGAGCTGCTGGAGGGTTGTCTCTTTCAGCCCGAGCATAAGCCACAGGATGCACTGTTTTAAAGTGCCTTATCATGGAGTAAATACTAAAGGAGTATTTTTTTTAGGGTCTCCTCTAGGTAAGACCACTCCACAAACAGTGCAGGTGACTTTAGGAGCAATCACCTTCTTCTGACCCTCTGGAAAAGTAAAAAATTGCCAAAAAAATGAGTCCTTTTGTTTCCTCTGCCTTGGGGGCACAAAGGTCTCCTCCTCACTTCCTGAAGAAGTCTCCTGTTCTGCCATTTTCAGGTGCAGGAAAAGCTGTTCAGCTCCTTCTCCCAGGAAATAAGAAGTATTAATGAGGGGAGTGGGTGTGGTGTTGGAAGATTCTGGAACTGAAACTACTTGGAACCAATGAAAAGTGTTGTTTCGTAATCACATGACTTGCCGTGCGCGCACGGTGCGCACATGGAGCACGTGCGCATGCGCACATGGAGCACGCGCGCATGCGCGTATGGAGCACGCGCGCACGGAGCACGCACAGAGCACACACGTGAGGTTCTGTAACGATCCGAACCCGTGAATTCGGTATCGTAGTACCGACACGATTTTGGTACCAATGAACCGCAAATGATCCATTATATACATGACAGTGTTTTCGCTGCGCAACTAGCATGAATTCACTGGAAAATAGGGCATTCTGTCATAAAAGTCATGGCATCCATTTTAGTTACGGCATCCATTTTGTTTCTTGCCCTCACATAGTCAATGAACGGACGATGACCTCGGCAGAGTCACCTTGTTAAGGACACGTAAGCTCGAGCCCCGAGAAAGGCTGACGCTGCATGACTAGGCAGAATCAAGCTACCTCCCTTGCCTGAGGCCACTCCTGCTATACTGGTTCTCGTGTCCGTTGTCCTGACTGAAAGGCCGAAGACGGTAACCATGCCCGTTTATGATCCATAAACACCTCTTATCCTACATTTCAATCCTTTGCACCTGGCTCTGCTCCTTACCTTCTGGGCTTTTACAATGGGGAGGTTACGATTTTTATGATGGGGAGGATCGGGCAAAGAATGGAAAACTGTCGAGAGGACCTGATCGAATACCGAAAACCTACGACTAATTATTGTTTGATGTCAAATTTACTGTTTGTTTGGGATACCGGGTTAGGCATGAGAAATATTCGTGTAATGTAGCCTAAAGACATTTTTCGTGTATTTAAAGAGTAACCCACTTAATGCAATTTGAACAGTCTCGTAGATTCTGCCTCTGTGTGGTTCCTATGATTTCTGTGTCCCTGCAGTAAATAAACCTTGGTCTTTGACGCCGCCATCGAGAAGCCCGTGTCTCTGTTTATTTGTGCACCGGGACAGGAGAAACTCAGGGGTCTTCGGGTGTTGTTTCCCTGACACCTCTGGACTCTTAAAAGTCCAGAACCTCAAATTGGCGCCCAACGTGGGCCAACGTCATCCGGTACCGGTCCAAAGCCTGAAAAGTTCGAGAAGTTTCGTGTGAAGATTCCGGAGGGAGGTACCCCGCTTCATCGATCCCTGCATGTCGTAAAAGTGGCCCGACGATCTCTTCCACGAGGGTTCCCGTTCCCAGACGGCTACAGAGGACCGCTGCCCTGACTGTCGCCCTGTCTTGGACCCGAGGTGCAGACCTTAGTACGGCGAGACGTAGACGGGTTCTCCTTGGTGACGTCTTCCACATTTCAGTTAAGTATTAAGTGGGCTACGCTCAGTTTGGTTGTTCCTTGTTGCTTTGGTTTAATTCGTAGATTATCATTGGTTGCTCTTGTTTAGATAATCTTTGTTTTGCTATTGGTTCATTTTGGTAGGCCTAAGTTCTCTGCGCATTTTGGTTGGAATTTGTCTTTGTTGTCATGACTACCAGTAGTAACTGTTTCTTGTCCTGGTTACGTTGCAACGGGGATTCCCGGTTGGAGGATTTGTGTTCGGTCCCTCCGATTGGAACTCCTACATATGAGCTCTATTGTAAACATGGTGTTGGTCCTATTGCGTATAATGAAGTATGGGTCCGTTATACCAAAAAAGATGGTGTCCTTAGTTGGCCGCCGCATGGTAGTTTCGAAACGGAAATACTAGACAATCTAGAAATGAAGTTGTTCAAGAAAAAAGCCTGGCCGGCAATGTTTGATTCTTTTCGCGTATGGCGCAAAGAAGCCAAACAGAGAGAAATTAGGAAAACAAAGAAAGAACAGAAAGAGAAAGGGTTGACTTTAATGGAGTCTGCTAGGTAGCTGCATGTCAACGAGGCTGAGAAAGCAATGGAGATGGCGAATAGAAAATATAATTTGGCAATTGATAAATGTTACCCTGTATTGCCATCATGTCCTATTAAGCCGATGGAGGATCATGAAAAGGATCCTCTGTTGTCTTACCTGTTGAATTCACCCCCACCGTATGCACAGGGTATTACAGTACCACAGTTGCTACCTGTTGTACAGCCAGCTGCTGGTCAGCCTGGAGTAGTTGCTCCACTTCCTTTGATTCCAGCCCCTATCCTTCCCGTGGTTAATGTTCCTTCGGCACCCCCTCTTCCTGGGGCGCCCGTTCCGCCTTTGCCTGTCGTTTCGCAAACTGCTTTACCTGCTACTCCTACCCTTACTATTTCATCTGCTTCAGCGGTTCTGTCCCCGAACCCTGTGAACATTCTGACTCCGCTTTCCGTTCGTCGGAAAATAACCGACTCTGTAACTAATATCTTAACTCCTCTCTACAGGTCTTTAATTGAGACCCCCGTTTCTGACTCTATACAGAGACGTAGCCAGTTTCCTGGTCCCCAGGAACGAGACACGTTAGATTCGACAGCTCTTAGGTGGATGTCGAAAGCTGCGAAGTATGATGCACGAAGAGTGTTAGATACCTTTATGCAATGGAATGAACCAACCCAACGTTATGTTTTTGACGTGATGTGTTCTCTTGTGCGTGAAGAATGGGAAGATGATGATTTAGACTCCGTCCCCTCTGACCTGATAAATATTCAACAGAAATTTGCCGCAGGAATGGTGATAGGTCCAGAAGTAAGGGGAGCGATAGAACTGATTTTAGCTTATAGGGATGAGTCCCCTCTTCGAGCGACAAGAGACCCTGATGGTTCACCGAGTACTACTAGGAAAAAACGAGGTCAATATCCGATGAGGGAAGTTCCACCGATATGGCGTGATGCAGTTCAAGCTGATGGGAACTTGGGTATTGCAGCTGCTCCAGCACATTTCCAGAGAGTGTGGATACACATCCCTTGGAAACGGGCCGAAGTGTTAGCCGTAAAACAAGCATTACCAGACCCGCGTAAAAATCCTGCTGGTTATTACAAAGAGTTAACGCAGACAGTTCAAGCGTGTGTCATGAATTTAGCAGACATTGAAATGCTATTTGGTAATGTGGTGCCACAGCCTATATGGGCCAAAATTCGGCAAGAGAACCACCCAGTCGCCTTAGGAGGTGATTGGGCAGCTATTATAGCGGCAGATGCGCAACAAGTTGGCGGTGCCAAACCTGAACCTCTGATTGCTGCTTTACCTGGCAGAATAATTACTCTAATGAAAACGCTGATGCCAGCGTTACGAGTCAATTGGGATAAATTATCGGCATGCAAGCAAAAGAAGGACGAAAGCGTCTCTGACTTCTTCACTAGATTTGAAGAGACCTTCGTAGACCACAGTGGGCAAGATATGAGTACTGAGGGAGGCCAGAGATTGTTTGTCGACAAGTTCGTGTTTAATTTACTACCTGAGCTTAGTAACAAGTTAAAGGATTCTGAAAGTGCATGGGCAGTGTCGACAACTGCACAGATACTTGCAACTGCTCAGTATTACGAGAACAGAGAGAAAGAAGAGAAGGAAAAGTCAGAAAAGAAAACAAAAGATTTAAAGACTAAAGTTCTTCTGCAACAGGCGTATCCGCCTCGTTCGAATCAGTCAGATTTACGGCAGCGACCCCAGTTTCAGCCACAACCACAATTCCAGCAAGGGACGGCCCAAGGATTTAATTATAGTTTTCCGCGACAACAGTTAGCATGGAATCAGTGTGCTTATTGTAAAAAGGAGGGTCATTATAAGAATGAATGTCCAGTACTGCACCCACAAACTAGTGGTGTACCAACTCAGAGAGGTAATGTTGGGTTTATGCAAGCTCCTAGAGGTAGAGGACGTGGTACGATGACACCACAGGCTGATCGCCAATCGAATTATTTCGATCAGCGAAATGCACAATCTGCGCAAACAGGTAGATCTCCACAGTACCATGTTGAAGATTACTATGATCATAATGAGGAGATTCAAAGAAGCGAGCACTAGGACAGCCGCAGGCAAAGAGAGGGAGTAGTGTCAGTTCCAGTTGATCAGAGTGGACCTTATGTCGCAGTAGTTACCTCAGGCGTGGTTGAACCGTTTCTGTTGGATACTGGTGCGGCAAAAAGTTCAATTATGCATGCGAAACTCCCTGGCGCACCTTTGTCTGGCTTAACGAACACTTCGGTAGGATTCTCAGGCGCCCCTGTTCACAATCCTGTTTCTAGTCCTTTGTCAATATCTGTTGGGCCATGCGAACTAGAAGCACCCCTTATTTTAACAACCGGTTGTAATGAGAATCTGCTTGGTTTAGATCTGTTGAAACGCCTGCACGCGACACTGTACTGTTCTCCTTCAGGAGTACAGCTCACATTAGGCAAAAGAATCATCTCTCCAATGTATATGTCGATGGATAAGCTCCCACCGGAGCTGCGTTCTCTTCCTGATACTCTTTGGGCGACTGGTCCTAACGATGTAGGCCTCTTGGAAATTCCCCCTTATGTGGTAAGTCTGAAAGCTAATGTTAAATTCCCACGAATCCCACAGTATCGGATTTCGAATGAAGGGGAACAAGCACTCTTATTGATTGTGAAAGACTTGATACAGAAAGATGTGATTGAGGAAACTAGAGGGAACGTCTGCAATAGTCCTGTTCTGCCGATTTTGAAACGTACCGACCCTTCCAAACCTCCAATTTAGAGATTTGTGATTGACCTCAAAGAAGTTAACAAAATAGTGATTCCACAGTTTCCTGTAGTCCCAGATATCACCGCATTACTGACGTTAATTCCTGCCTCAGCTTCATGGTTTACAGTGATCGACTTGAAAAATGCCTTTTTCAGCATTCCCATAGCCGAGGAAAGTAGAGACATTTTTGGTTTCTCCTTAGGAGGTCGCAGCTTCAGGTTCAAACGTGCTCCACAAGGTTATTGTGAGAGCCCTTCAATTTACAGCCAAGCATTGAAGAGTCAATTAGATGCCCTTGTACTACCTCATGGTGTTGCTCTGATCCAATACGTAGACGATCTTTTACTGGCTGCTGATGACAAGGAAACTTGCAAAGCAGCTACAATTTCTTTATTACGTCATTTGTCAGACTTACATCACAAGGTGTCACCTTCTAAACTGCAATATTGTTGCCAAGAAGTGACCTACTTAGGTCATCTTTTGTCAAAGGAGGGAAGAAGGTTGACCCCAGAGAGAATCAAAGCAATTTCACAGATGACTGTACCAAGCACACAGAGAGAAGTGCGTGCGTTTTTGGGTATTACGTCATACTGTAGGCAATGGATCCCAAATTTTTCTCTCATGGCGAAACCATTGGTAGCCCTGACTGGAAAAGGTGTTCCAAGCCCTTTGCCATGGTCTGATGAATGTCAGCAGAGCTTCTCTGACTTACGTGATGCGCTGTGTTCAGCTCCTGTGTTGGGTACTCCTGACTACAGTTGGGGGCCGATTACGATCCTGGAAAAACCCGGTACAAACCGTGGGTCGGAGCTTTTTCTCCGTCCGACTCGTACCGGGTTGTAAAACTTTACAAACATGCAATTACGATTCGTACGGAAACACCATTCCCGTACGATTCGGAAAAAAGACCAACCGACAGAAAAATACATACAAATGTGATCCGGGACACCGCGGACGTGACGTCCGGACGGAGTTAGGCATGTTTTTACGTACCAGCAATTACGATTCGCACCGACTGCAGTCCGGATGGGAACATTTTTATGGCACCTAAAAAGTGCCGGAAAAGCTAAGTACGCAGCGATGCGAGCTGATTAGGGGGCCCGGTACGCGCCGTACCCCCCCCCCCGCCCCCCATATGTACGGAGCGTACCCCCGTACCCCCCAGCCCCCCGTCGTACCCCCGTACCCCCCAGCCCCCCGTATGTACGGAGCGTACCCCCGTACTCCCCAGCCCCCCGTATGTAAGGAGCGTACCCCCACCCCCGTATGTACGGTGCGGACCCCCAGCGCGTAGCGCTGGGGTTCCGCACCGTACATACGGGGGGCTGGGGGTACGCTCCGTACATACGGGGGCTGGGGGTACGGCGCGCCCATCTGCGGGGGGGCTGGGGGTACGGCGCGAACATATGGGGGGCGGGGGGGGGTACGGCGCGTACCAGGCACTTGTTTGGACATCTCCATGGTTGCTATGGGAGTTCGCTCCGGAGGGTCTTTTTTCCATACAGTTGTAAAATCGGACGGATGGGACGGATCGTAATTGCGCATTGGGACTTCAGTTTTCCCATTTGTATGTAAAAATGTCCGGGGACGTGTCGGAGACTTTTCCCGACCTGAGGACGTGTGGGGGAATTTTCCCAACGTGATTTGTATGGACTTTTTCCCATACGAATCGTACTTGGCAGTTTGTACGGCGCTTTTACCATTTGTACGGAAAAAAGTCCAGATTCAATTCGGTTGGGGAAATTTTTTCCAGGATCCTAATCGGCACCTAAGCCGTTTACTCTATATGTCCATGAAAGAGAAGGTTGTGCATTGAGTGTATTAACGCAACAATTTGGTGACAAACAGCGGCCTTGTGCATATTTCTCATCCACATTAGATCCGGTAGCCAGAGCGTTGCCAAGTTGTTTGAGAGCTACAGCAGCAGCTGCAGTGTCTATTCGACAGTCTGCTGGAATAGTCATGAACAACATGTTAGTAGTCATGGTTCCACATGTTGTGGATACACTCATGAATCGAACGAAAACTCAGCACCTCACCAGTGCTAGACTATCAGGCTATGAGCTGACGCTTTTGGCAAGTCATATTCAGATCAAGCGATGCAACATATTGAATCCAGCAACACTGTTGCCGACTACTCAGGAGTCGAGTGATTCAGAGCCCCATGATTGTTGTTTCAGAACTGAGGAAGAAACAAAAGGTAGGATTGATTTAAAAGACACTCCATTACTAGATCCAGACGGCACTTTATATGTCGATGGATCTTGTTATAAGCTACAGAATGGTGATGTGACGGCCGCGTATGCAGTTACGACTTTGAGTACGATTGTTGAGACTGCAAGAATAAGTCAGAATTCTGCCCAAGCTGCAGAATTAATTGCACTAACAAGAGCGTGTGTTTTAGCTGAGGGAAAGAGAGTGAATGTGTTTACTGATAGCCCATACGCCTTCGGCGTTGCCCACAATTTTGGGCGTCTCTGGAGAGAAAGAGGTTTTCTCACGTCCCATGGGACTAAGATCCAACATGGGCAGTTAGTCAGCGATCTATTGGAATCCCTGACTCTACCGAATGAAGTTGCAATTGTGAAGTGCAGTGCACATCGGAAGATTACGGATGATGTTGGCCGTGGAAATGCGTTTGCTGATGAGGTCGCCAAAGAGACGGCCAAGAACATGACGAGCCGAATGTATGTTGCAACGTCTGCAAGATGGATTGCTGAATCAGGAATGTGTGAGAATACGATTGAAAGTGTGAAAACAATCCAGAATGAAGCAACTGAAAATGAGAAGAATGAATGGAAGGAGAAAACGGGTAAAATGGATTCAAGTGGATGTTGAGTCGATTTGTCTGAGCAGCAGCGTTGGATGTTACCTGATGCGTATGTACTTGCAGTAGTTACGATGGCGCATGGAGCGGCACACATCAGTTCGAAAGGGATCTGTAAAATGTTAGCTCCAGTATGGAAGAACGATGGAATTCCCAAGTGTGCAGAAAGAGTGGTGAAAAATTGTATGGTATGCCTGATGCATAATCCTGGCAAGGGAACCCCAACCCCAACTGGCCATTTTGCTCCCCCTTCTTGTCCCTTTGAAGTGATTCAGTTGGACTATATCCACATGGATAGATGTAACAATCTCAAATACGTCCTAGTGGTAGTCTGTGCCTTCTCAAGATGGATTGAGGCATATCCGTTAAAGGACAACACTGCTATGTCCACTGCCAAAATCCTCCTGAAAGAATACTTCCCCAGGTATGGTATGCCGCGGATTGTTTGGTCGGACAATGGAAGTGAGTTTGTAGGGAAAGTTATGAAGAGTGTGTGTGCGGGTCTGGGTATTAATCAAAAATACCACAGTGCGAATCACCCACAATCAGCGGGTTTGGTTGAAGGGTACAATGGCACCCTGAAGCTGAAACTTGCGAAAATTCAAGCTTCCACTGGTCTCTCTTGGCCAGACGCACTGCCTTTAGCTTTACTGTCCACCAGAGCGACTGTACACTCTCGAGTAGGGCTTAGCCCATATGAGATTGTGTTCGGCCGCCCTGCTAATGTTTGGGGAGTCCCTAGGCCAAAGGAATTCAAACAGATTGAATACCCAATGTTGATTGATTACCTTCATGATCTGACTGCTAAATTGAGCCTTATTCATCAACAGGTATTCGAATCCTTGCCTAAACTACTGGAGAGTCCAGGCCACACATTGAAACCAGGCGACCAAGTGGTAGTTCGGAACTTTGAACGTACTCGGAACCTCCAGCCAAGATTCGTGGGTCCGTTCCAGGTCCTCCTCACAACAAGAACTGCAGTACGCCTAGCTGGAAGGAAAAACTGGGTGCACGCCAGCCATACGAAGCGTATCCCCCTTCCACTCCCCTATGATAACTGGGTTAGACAGGGAATTGGTGCATCCGAGACAGAACCTGTTCCTAGGCACATCCCTTTCAGTGATGCAGAGTACATAACGGACCACCCACGAACGGAAACACAGAACTTTGACACCCCAGCAGGAACCACTCCTTTGAATCCCGAACCAAGTACTGTACAAAGTGAACATTTGTCACCTGTGGAGTCGAACATTTCCGCACCTGTAGACCAGCTATTTCAAGACCAGACAAGACCCGGAAAGTGCAGATATAATCTACGTTCTCATGTTATGAACTAATGACATTACATAATTACCATTCTGTTTGAAAACTGTGTTGATCTTACTGCATTCCATTCAGTCAGGAAGTTTGCTCAAAATTTTTATCTTTTTGTTTTTTTTATTATTTCTCTCACCTTGCCATCAGGGTTACCGTAGGGTCGTAACGTGTGCCTTGTTTTAATTTGCAGGGAATCAGACACTAGGTCGGTTTCTTCTGTTTGTCTTGGGAACTCCCAGGATAAACAGAGGCAAGTTTTTAACAGGTACAAACCATCCGTTGCGAACGGTTGTAGAAGATGGAGCTTCCTGAATTACGACGGGTTAATGTCATAAATGTGCACAAGACAAAGCTATATGACATATTGTATAGCAAATGTTTTCTAATGCAATGTACTCTGACACTTCTAATTGTTTTAATAACTTTGGCAGGCGGAATTATTTTTGGTATTCAGTTGATCTTTACACCTGTTGCATCTACAGTATCTCCCCATGCTCCTGTTTCTCCGACTGTTGTTTCTCTTCATTCTTTCCATCCTTTTCCTGCCCACGAACAAGCTCGACGCTCTGAGTTTATAAATAACACTTTCATTCAACTCTTGCACCAACATCAACTAGTGGTTAATACAACAAACTGCTGGGTGTGTGGTTTGATACCACATACCATGGACAAGGGCATCCCCTATTTGGTTCTGCCTTTTAGTTATAATGGATCATTCTGGGCATTTCAGACCATGTTCGCTTATGCCCTAGAGACCTATCCTCCACGACCTCCGCGTTCCACCCGGTATAACTCTGCTAACAGAGCCTTGGTAAAAGGAATCACCGACATGGTGAGAGATGTCAATAATACTCCGTTCATTCCCAAAGATGAATTGCGAGTTTACATGGGTTGGAATGTTACGGAATATGGCATTACTCTGGGTGAGAACAAACGTAAGAGCTCAACTCCGATCTGGGTCGTACCCCACCAAGGTCAAGTCTGTTTGCAAGGAAATGGGAGTAATCCGAAAGCTCGACTAGGGAAGAGTGACTGTATCGAAACATATGTTTTTCCGTCACAGTCTTCCCCGGCATTCCTAGCTGCTAAGGGTACCTATTTTGTTTGCCAAGACAGAGCATACACATGGCTGCCTGCTGACTTCTCAGGCTCATGTTATATCGCTCAACTGTTACCTCCGACATATACTGCTGCACCGAACTATCACAAAACTAGAGTTGTGAGAGGTGTTTTCAGTAAAGAAGATACTGCTGGCCAAGAAGCAGGAGACTTTTTCAAGGGTTTCCTCCCATTCTGGGGGCCTATGGCCAACAGTAGAAACTTACGTCAACTAACACGGGTAGTTGAATCCACTATCACTGAAACGGCGGGTGCTCTTAGTAACCTGACAGCTGAGCTTCAAGCGGATCGCCTCATGACGTTACAGAACCGTATGGTCCTTGACGTGTTACTTGCAGATCGAGGTGGAGTATGTAAGATGATCCAATCAAGTTGCTGCGTTTTTATTCCAGATAATGCGCCAACAGTATACAAGGCCATCTCTAAGTTACATAAGATTTCTGACTCTATTCATGTAGAGGAAGGTGACTGGTCATTAATGGGATGGTTCTGGAGCCTGTTGTCTGCGTGGGGATGGAAGGTTCTGATAGTCACTGGTGTTGCATTAGTATTTTTATTTTCGTGCTGTCTCATTGTTCAGTGTGGTCCTGCCTTATGTAATCTCTGCATTTCTACATGCGTAAGAAGACCACCTGTTTTTAGAGATACGCCACGGGATAGAGTAATGCTCCAACAACATATCAGTGACCTGATGAACATAGAGATGGACTCTGACATAGAGTGAGTTATTGCCTATGTAAGGGCAAAAGGACGGTCTGAGGTTCTGTAACGATCCGAACCCGTGAATTCGGTATCGTAGTACCGACACGATTTTGGTACCAATGAACCGCAAATGATCCATTATATACATGACAGTGTTTTCGCTGCGCAACTAGCATGAATTCACTGGAAAATAGGGCATTCTGTCATAAAAGTCATGGCATCCATTTTAGTTACGGCATCCATTTTGTTTCTTGCCCTCACATAGTCAATGAACGGACGATGGACCTCGGCAGAGTCACCTTGTTAAGGACACGTAAGCTCGAGCCCCGAGAAAGGCTGACGCTGCATGACTAGGCAGAATCAAGCTACCTCCCTTGCCTGAGGCCACTCCTGCTATACTGGTTCTCGTGTCCGTTGTCCTGACTGAAAGGCCGAAGACGGTAGCCATGCCTGTTTATGATCCATAAACACCTCTTATCCTACATTTCAATCCTTTGCACCTGGCTCTGCTCCTTACCTTCTGGGCTTTTACAATGGGGAGGTTACGATTTTTATGATGGGGAGGATCGGGCAAAGAATGGAAAACTGTCGAGAGGACCTGATCGAATACCGAAAACCTACGACTAATTATTGTTTGATGTCAAATTTACTGTTTGTTTGGGATACCGGGTTAGGCATGAGAAATATTCGTGTAATGTAGCCTAAAGACATTTTTCGTGTATTTAAAGAGTAACCCACTTAATGCAATTTGAACAGTCTCGTAGATTCTGCCTCTGTGTGGTTCCTATGATTTCTGTGTCCCTGCAGTAAATAAACCTTGGTCTTTGACGCCGCCATCGAGAAGCCCGTGTCTCTGTTTATTTGTGCACCGGGACAGGAGGAACTCAGGGGTCTTCGGGTGTTGTTTCCCTGACACCTCTGGACTCTTAAAAGTCCAGAACCTCACACGGACCATGCACGCATGCGCACAAGGAGCACGTACGCATGCGCACACAGAGCACGCACGCATGCGCACACGGAGACGGTGCGCGCACGGTGAAAAACTTTACAAAAACAAAATGTTTATAAGTTTATGGAAGATATAGGTTTCACACTTAGGAATTAGCATTTTAAAAACCTTGCAAATTCACTGAAAAAACCATAGGTTTCACACACGTTATAGTTAGGAATTAGCATTTTAAAAACCTTGCAAATTCACTGAAAAAACCATAGGTTTCACACATGTTATAGTTAGCTGGACATTTCACTCGTAAAAAACCATTGAAATTCCCTCGTTATAGTTAGTTCAGATTACTCTAACTCCCGCGACCGCCACTCTATCACAAGGATGATGTCATCAGTGATGTCATGAGTGATGTCACTGACTATGTCATGAGTGATGTAATATGTGACGTCATCAGCAGTGGATTGCGGGCGCGCGAGTTATAGTTATCTGAACTAACTATAACAGGGGAATTTCAATGGTTTTTTACGAGTAAAATGTCCAGCTAACTATAACATGTGTGAAACCTATGGTTTTTTCAGTGAATATATATATATTCACTGAAAAAACATAGGTTTCAGGGGCGTTATAGTTAGTTGGACATTTCACTCGTAAAAAACCATAGAAATTCCCCGTTATACTTAGTTCAGCTAACTATAACTCGCGCGCCCGCAATGCACTGCTGATGACGTCACATATTACATCACTCATGACGTGGTCAGTGACATCACTCATGACATCACTGATGACATCTCAAATGACATCACTGTTGACATCATCCTTGTGATAGAGTGGCAGACCTCCTCTCACCCTAATATAACCTTTGATACACACACTCAAAAATACAAACTAACATATTCAAAACAATGGACATACCAATACCAGTTACAACACACCTATTCAGTAATTCCAAGATGTACACACACATCCATCATTCATCCATAGTCCCTATACAGTCACTCATACATGCACTCACTCATCATATGTACTCATACACCTATACATCCTGTTACACACCGCCACTCATCCATAGAGTTACTCACACACATAGTCACACATGCAAACAAAGTATCAAACATCCATTTATTTGCATATACAGTTATTGAAGTACTGGGTATTTTAAGCCCAGCGGTGCAGGGGAACACACCCTATGACTTCGGGGTTCTTCCTGTTTCAGACCTCCAGAAACACAGAGTCTTCTGGGTGAAGTCAAAGATCAGTTTATTGGCTGCAGACCAATTACAGGCGTCCTAGAAGTACAACAGCGTGTATGTTCTCAGGAGACTGCTGAAAATCACAGAAACGAGCTTCTTCTTAAATACAGATTTTCCTGCCTCAGGCATACATTCTTGGGTTTATGGTATGGTCATATAAAGTGTACATTACAAACGAAAAAGCAGAGTCATGATGACCATCCCACATTCCAGTGGAGCCAGCCCGCAATTATTTACACAGTAAAGCTCAGATCCCACATTAGATATCGATAGGCCCCAATAAACATGAGCATCTCCTGTTTTGGGAAACAAGCCATAAAGCAGGAACAGCCAGGTGTGAAAGAGATTAGTTGGAGGCTTGTGTAGGATGAAAAGACTTTATGGTGTGTCAAGCCCTGATGCTAATCACAGGTGGCCAGAGGACGGGGAACTCGTGAGACCAGTTTGACCTGGGGCAGTGGAGTCAAGCTGCCCAGGTCACAGAGAAGTCAAGGAAAGGCACATGTGCTCTAAAAGACCCGTTTTAGCTTCATACTATATAGCCTATGTGAGGGCAACCATAAGATGGCCACCGATACAAAATGGAACCCACGCAGTGATGTAAAATAGCGTATACACAGTGCATTCATAGCTAAAACGTTACAGAAAGCACTCGTACATACCGCATTAACCATTCGCGGTTCACTATTACCGAGATAGACAGGGGTAGGGCCCTATCTCCTACGCGGTCCCAAATTCTAAAGTACGACAGACCCTCCTTTTGCCCTTACATAGGCAATAACTATACTCATTTCAATCCGAGTCTAGGTCAATATTCACGAAGTCATGGAGATGTTGCTGTAGCATCATCCTATTACTTAGCTCGTCCCTCGATACAGGTTTCCTTACACATAATGTAGCACAGAGACCACATATCGCAGGAGCACACTGTATGCATAGACAGAACAGGAAAAGGATGGCTAAGATCATTCCAATGACCATCAGAACTTTCCAACCCCAGGCAGATATCAGTTCCCAGAACCACCCCACCAGTGACCAATCTCCTTTATCCACGTGTATGGACTCAGATATTTTATGCAATTTGGAGATGGCTTGATAGACTGTTGGAGCGTTGTCTGGTATGAAAATGCAACAACTGGATTGGATAACCTTGAAAACCCCACCACGGTCTGCAAGTATGATGTCTAGAACCATGCGGTTCTGCAAAGTCATGAGGCGATCCGCTTGGAGCTCAGCTGTCAAATTACCAAGGGCACCGGCCGTTACATTAACAGTGGACTCAACCACACGAGTCAGCTGTCTCAGGTTCCTACTATTAACCATAGGTCCCCAAAACGGCAGGAAACCCAAAAAGAAATCTCCCGCTTCCTGACCGGCAGTATCCTCCTTACTGATCACACCTCTCACAACTCTGGTCTTGTGATAGTCGGAGGCGGCAGTAAATGTTGGCGGTAGCAGATTTGCAATATAACAAGTGCCCGAGAAATCAGGGGGCAACCATGTATATGCTCGGTCATCGCAGATAAAATATGTACCCTTGGCAGCCAAAAACGCAGGGGAAAACTGTGACGGAAAAGTGTACATTTCAGTACAGTCACTTCTTCCCAGTTGAGCCCTAGGATTCTGACCATTACCTTGCAAACAGAACCGACCTATGTGGGGTACGACCCAGATTGGGGATGAGATTTTCCTCTGTCTTTCACCTAGACTAATACTATACCCCGTCGCGTTCCACCCTACATAAGCTCTCAGCTCTTCTTTGGGAATGGATGAGTATGCATCGATATCTCTACTCATATCGGCAATTCCTTTCACTAAAGCTTTGTTATTGGTGCTAGGTCTGATGGAACGCGGTTGTCGCGGGGAGTACACTTCTAGAGCATAGAGAAACATGGTCTGGAATGCCCATGACGATCCATTGTAACTATACGGCAGCACCAGATAGGGAATACCCTTATTAATGGTATGTGGCATTAAACCACACACCCAACAATTGGTTGTATTCATGACTAGTTGATGCTGGTGCAGGAGCTGAATAAACGAGTTATTTACAAATTCTGACCGTCTGGCTTGTTCATGTTCAGGTAGAGGGTGAAAAGAGTGTGAGGAGATAGTAGGAGGAGGCATAGGCTGTACAGTGGGGGTAATGGGCTCTTGAGAGGAGAAGAATACAAATCCTACAGTAAACACTACCATACTACATAATACAAACAGGCATAATAATACAAAACATTTGGTTCTCATTATTTTACACATTTTTGTTTTAAAGTTCGTTTCCTCAGTGAGTCTCTCCATCTTACAAAACTCCATCCTCTAATCGTGCCGCTCGCGGCGGGTGAGTATCTTCTGCTAAGGAGTACGTCTGTCAGTCCAGGGAACGCCCTAGACCAACCAGAACCGTTGACCTAACGTCTTCGGCCTGTACCCCAAAGTCTTGGCACCGCGACCCTGCGGCTGAACCCTGATGGTGGTTCAAAAAACAAAAATCAAGAAAGTCCTTCAGATGGGAGAGCTCTGGTTATCAAAAAATAAAAAGGTAAAAGAAAAAGAATATTTATTTGTCCGTGGGCCTTGGCCTCAGATTGTAACGAAAACGGCCAGGCCCTGTTTGATCTTGAAACAAGAGTTCAGGCTCTGTAGTGTCCAATCGAATTGACGGTGGCACAGCTTCTTGCAAAATATCGTCACTTTCCTGCGCTGAGGCTGTGCCTTTTATGCGTGCATCACTGAACGGCACAAAACGAGGTACAGTGTCTGTTTCAGAGTCTGCGATACCCTCCTGGACCCACTGGTCATACGGCAGAGGCAAAGGGATCCTTTTGATGTGGGCGCCGTGGATCCAGTTTTTCTTCCCCTTTACTCAAACTGCTGATCTCGTAGATAGGAGCACGAGATGAGGGCCGATCCAACGAGGCTCATCGTTGCTCTTGCGCTGAAAATTTTTCACCAAGACCCACGTGCCCGGGTCAATAGGGTGTCCTGGAGCCTCAGAAGCCGGGGGGAGAGTATCATGCACCTGTTGGTGTAAAACACGCAGTTTAGCTGTCAATTCGTGCAAGTAATCAAACAGTACCGGATGCTCGATTTCACTGAATTTCATCGGTCTTGGCACACCCCATACATTAGCCGGGCGGCCAAAAACGACCTCGTAGGGACTAAGTCCCACCCGTGAGTGTACGGTCATTCTGGTGGACAGGAGTGCTAGAGGCAGAGCGACAGGCCATTTAAGACCTGAGCTCGCTTGGATTTTGTCCAGCTTGAGTTTGAGAGCGCCATTGTAGCGCTCTACTAATCCGGCTGATTGGGGGTGATTTACAGCGTGAAACTTCTGCCTTATACCTAGTCCCTCACACACATTCTTCATCACTTTACCCACAAACTCACTCCCATTATCACTCCACACCATTCTTGGCATTCCAAACCTAGGGAAAAATTCCTTCACAAGGGCTTTGGCTGTGGATAGAGCAGTGTTATCTTTTAGAGGATAGGCCTCTATCCATTTTGAGAAAGCGCAAACAACCACCAATACATATTTCAGGTTGTTGCACCTTTCCATGTGGATAAAATCCAACTGCAAAACTTCAAATGGATATGATGGAGGCGCAAAATGACCAGCTGGAGTCGGGGTTCCCCTACCAGGGTTGTACTTCAAGCATACCATACAATTCTTGACCACATTCTCTGCACACTTAGGAATTCCAGCATTCTGCCATACTGGAGCCAACAACTTACAGATTCCTTTCGTACTGATGTGTGCCATTCCATGTGCCATAGTAACCACTGGAAGCACATATGCATCAGGTAACAACCATCGCCTCTGTTCTGACAAATCAATCCAACAACCATTCTCATCCAACTTACCCATACTTTCTCTCCACTTGCTCAACTCTTTCTCTGTGGCTTCAGCTTGAAGGGACTTTACACTTTCTATTGTGTTTTCACACATTCCAACATCACCAATCCATCTGGCAGGGCCTGCAACATACATTCGAGTCTTTACATCTTTTGCTGTCTCTTTCGCGACTTCATCAGCAAACGCATTACCACGACCAACATCATCAGTGATTTTCTTGTGCGCACTGCATTTCATAATCGCAACTTGCAACGGTAGGGTCAGTGACTCAAGGAGATCATTCACCAACTTGCCATTCTGAATCTTAGCTCCATGCGAAGTCAGGAACCCACGTTCCTTCCACAATCGCCCAAAACTATGAGCCACGCCAAAGGCGTACTGGCTGTCTGTATATATATTCACTCTCATACCTTCGGACAACACGCATGCTCTCGTAAGGGCAATCAATTCTGCTGCTTGAGCCGAATTTTGTGGCACACGCGCAGTTTCCACAATCGTGTGCAAAGTCGTGATAGCATATGCAGCAGTCGTATCACCATTCGGAAGCTTGAAACACGAACCATCCACACATAAAGTACCATCACACTCAGTCAGGGGAGTATCTTTGAGATCTACTCTCCCTTTCGTTTCTTCTTCTGTTCTAAACAGACAATCATGTTGCTCAATCTCATCTAGATCTGCTGGAATTGGTAATAGTGTAGCTGGATTCAACGTGTTGCATCTCTTTATGTGTATATGGTTTGCTTACAGTGTCAGGTCATAACCAGATAATCGCGCACTAGTTAAGTGCTGTGTCTTGGTCCTGTTTAACAATGTGTCCACGGCATGTGGAACCATAACGATCAATGTGTTATCCATCACTAGGCCAGCAGATTGTCGAATAGACATAGCTGCGGAGGCTGTGGCTCTCAGACAACTTGGCAATGCCCTCGCTACAGGGTCCAAGGTTGACGAAAAATACGCACATGGACGCGGTCTGTCGCCAAAAGGCTGCGTTAACACTGATAATGCACAACCATCTTTCTCGTGAACATACAATGTAAAAGGCTTGCTGTAGTCAGGGGTACCCAACACAGGAGCTGAACACAATGCGTTGCACAATTCCAAAAAACTTTTCTGACACTCTTCAGACCATGGGATAGGATTCGGTGTGTCTTTGCATGTTAATGCTAACAAAGGTTTTGCCAACAAAGAAAAATTAGGAATCCAATGCCTACAGTATGAAGTAATGCCCAAGAAAGCACGCACTTCTCTCTGTGTTCTTGGCACACTCAACTGTGCAATGGCTTGAATTCGTTCTGGGGTCAGTCTCCTTCCCTCCTTCGATAAGAGATGACCTAAGTAGGTCACCTCTTGTCGACAATATTGCAATTTTGAGAGAGACACTTTGTGATGGAAGGCAGACAAATGACGCAACAATGACAAGGTAGCGTGTTTGCAAATCTTTTCAGTATCCGCGGCGATCAGTAAATCGTCGACGTACTGAATGAGGATAGCGCCATTGGGTAAAACCAGTGCATCCAGCTGCGCTTTTAAAGCCTGACTGTATATTGATGGACTTTCACAGTAGCCCTAGGGAGCGCGTTTAAAGCGGAAGCTTCGACCTCCTAGACTGAAGCCAAAAATGTCTCTGCTCTCCTCTGCAATTGGGATGCTAAAGAAAGCATTCTTTAGATCGATCACTGAGAACCATGCAGCCGAGGCTGGAATCATGGTTAACAAGGTAGTTATATCAGGGACAACTGGAAACTGTGGTACAACAATCTTATTAACCTCTCTAAGATCAATCACAAATCTGTAAACAGGTGGCTGTGAAGGGTCCGTTCGTTTTAAGACAGGTAAAACAGGACTATTGCAAACGTTGCCTCTTGTCTCTTCAATCACACCCTTCTTAATCAAATCACTGACAATTGCTAACAATGCTTTCGGACCTTCATTGGAGATCTTATACTGGGGAATACGTGGCAATCTGACATTGGCTTTTAAAGTAACCACATATGGCGGTATTTCCAAAAGACCCACATCATTGGGACCAGTAGCCCAAAGGGCATCCGGAAGGGATGACAATTCAGGTGGCATTGTATTTTTAGACAAATACATCGGGGAAATCACTTTCTTGCCTAATGTAAGTTGTACTCCTGAGGGAGAACAATATAGTGTTGCATGCAATCTTTTTAGCAAATCTAATCCTAGCAGATTTTCACCACAACCTGTTGTTAGGATGAGAGGTGCTTTTAGCTCGCAAGGTCCAACAGAAAGCGACATAGGACTAGAAATCGGGTTCCTAACTGGGGCGCCAGAAAAACCTACTGAGACATTCATTTCGCCAGACAAAGGCGCGCCAGGGAGTTTTGAATGCATGATTGAACTCTTTGCAGCACCAGTATCCAGCAGAAAGGGCTCCGTTACATTTGCTGTAGTTACTTTAACATAGGGTCCGCTCTGATCCACTGGCACTGAAACAACTCCCTCTCTCTGTCTATGGCTGTCCTAGTAATCATCATCTTCTACATTGTCGTCTTCTGCATAATAATCATTATTGTAGTACTGAGCTGTATTACCAGACGCATTGGCTTGCTGATCAAAGCTATTTATGGTATTTTGAGGCGGAAAAGGACGCGAGTTCTGGAGAACATTTCCACGCCCTCTGCCTCTAGGAGCTTGCTGGCCACCTCTACCTCTTGCGCCATACGCATTACTGTTACGCTGCATTAACTATATTTAAAATGACCTTCCTCTTTGCAATATGAACATTGGTTGGGACCTACAGGAATTTGTGGTTGATAATACCCATTCATTTGCTGATTATTCTGAAACTGTTGGGGCTGGTGATAGACACCTTGTGTTTGCCTATAATTACTCTGTCCTCCACGTGTCGGATAGGCCTGCTGCAAAAGAACCTTTGTCTTTAGTTCCTTCGTTTTCTTATCTGTTCTATCCTTCTCATCTTTGTCTCTATTCTCATAATACTGTGCAGTAGCCAGTATTTGCGCTGAAGAGGAAACAGCCCAAGAACTTTCTGAGTCTTTTAATTTCTTACACAACTCGGGGAGTAGATTCTGCACAAACTTATCAACGAATAACCGTTGGCCACCTTCAGTACTCATGTCTTGACCACTGCGGTCGATAAACGTTTCCTCAAACCTGGTAAAGAAATCTGACACTGTTTCATCTTTCTTCTGCTTACATGCGGACAGTTTGTCCCAATTTACGCGCATCGCAGGCATTATAGTTTTCATGTAGGTAATAATTCTACCAGGGAGCGCTGCTATGAGGGGCTCAGGTTTTGCACCACCAACTTGTCTAGCGTCCGCAGCAACGATATTAGCCCATGTGTCACCTAGTTCTGCAGCGTGATCTACATTACGAATGGATCCCCACAAAGGCTGTGGAACCACATTCCCAAACAGCATATCTATGTCGGCTAGATTCATTACACATGATTCTGCAGTTTGTGACAACTCCTTATAATATCCTGCAGGGTTTTTACGGGGATCAGGCAATGTCTGTTTAAGTGCTAACACCTCAGATCGCTTCCACGGGACATGCACCCAAACACGCTGAAAATATGGCTGAACAGGTGGGTTAGCAGCTGGATCACCAGGTCTCCAAACTGGAGGAACCTCACGCATCGGATATTGGCGCGCTTTTACCTCCTTCCCTACAGAGAAATCCTGGTCAAACAATGATTGCTGACAATCGCCATTTCTGAGGGACAGTAAAGTCGCAACTGCTTTATCTACGTTGGGGCCCACGATTACACCTGTTCCGAAATCAAATCGCACTCGACACAATTCCTGTGGGTTTGGGTTTGCACCCTTATCCTCCAATTCCTCACAGAGGAATTCACACATTTTATCAAAAACATACCTCTGTTTTGGGGCATCCCATTGATGAAAAACATTAACAACCGATTCCACATCATAGCATGAAGGGAAACCAATCCACCTGCGCGCCAGATGATCCAACACCTCTTTCTCTTCGGGACCAGGCAGCTGACTACGCAATTGCTTACGCTGTAAACCAGGAGTCGCACTAGATGACCCAAAGAGAGGCGACATTAAACTAGTAACCACATTAGCTAGTCGTTGTCGCGCTGAAGGAGAAGTTGAGGCGAAAACAGGGGGATAGACAGAGGGAAGAAAAACAGATTCAGATACAGGTACCGGGGTAGTGTAAGAAGGAGCGCCAGGGGAAACCGCTGGTGCGCTAGGCAAAGTCGCAGGAAGCGCGTGGGTAACAGGTAGCAAAACTGGCGGCCCTTGAGAGGGCTGCACTGCAGGGATAGGAGCCAGCTGAAGAGGAGCTGGCGGCTGCGGGAAGGCTTGCGGCATATTTACTAGAGGCTGCGCATTTACAAGCTGTGGAGGTGCGGTGGCATTTTGCGCATATGGGGGTGGCGAACTTAACAAATGGGACATTAGGGAATCTTTCTCCTTCTCTTTTGTCTCATCTTGCACAAGGGGTGACATAACAGGGTAACATTTATCAATCCCTAGTTTGCGCTGTCTATGTAACTGTTCCTTCATTTGTTCCTCCTCATTATCTTTAAATTGCACAGCTGCTTGCATCACTGACATACCTCTCTCTCTCTTATCCCTTTTCGCTAGCTTCATTTCCTTCTGTTTGGCTTCCTTTCGCCATAGGCGGAAAGAATCAAACATCGCCGGCCGGGCTTTCTTTTTAAACAATTTTACCTCCAAATTATCTAAGATATCTGTATCGAAACTACCATTTTGGGGCCATTTTAAAACACCGTCCTTTCTGGTGTATCGGATCCATATTTCATTATATGCAATGGGGCCCACACCATGTTTTACATAAAGCTCATAAGTAGGAGTTCCAATTGGAGGAACCGGACATGAATCCTCTAACTGGAAATCCCTTCCACAACCCAAACAAAACAATCTACAAAATACACTAGAACCAGGCATCTTCGCTCACTAGTCTAGTTTCAAACGTCAAAGGATTATCGGATACGATAGTCTCGTGAATACACGAGTCCTCTGGCTTTGGGACTTGCAAGCACCAAATCGAAATGATCCCGAAGGATACCAAATTCAAACTAGGAGACGCTCCACTTATACTTAACTGAATATTGAAGATCGATGGCGTCACCAGAAGACTCTCTCGATTGTTTCGCTCTACCAAAAAATCGTCAAGGGTCCAAAACAGGGCGATTAATCAGGGCAGCAGTCCTTCGTAGCCGTCGGGACGCGGAGAACCTCGCAGAAAAGACTTTCGGACCACGTCGACATGCAGGGGTCGATGAAGTGGCAGCCTTCCTCCAGAATTTCCACACAAAGCTCCTCACAAACCTCTGGCTTGGACCGGTACCGCTGAAATCGCCCTACGTTGGGCGCCAACTGAAGTACTGGGTATTTTAAGCCCAGCAGTGCAGGGGAACACACCCTATGACTTCGGGGTTCTTCCTGTTTCAGGCCTCCAGAAACACAAAGTCTTCTGGGTGAAGTCAAAGATCAGTTTATTGGCTGCAGACCAATTACAGGCGTCCTAGAAGTACAACAGCGTGTATGTTCTCAGGAGACTGCTGAAAATCACAGAAACGAGCTTCTTCTTAAATACAGATTTTCCTGCCTCAGGCATACATTCTTGGGTTTATGGTATGGTCATATAAAGTGTACATTACAAACGAAAAAGCAGAGTCATGATGACCATCCCACATTCCAGTGGAGCCAGCCCGCAATTATTTACACAGTAAAGCTCAGATCCCACATTAGATATCGATAGGCCCCAATAAACATGAGCATCTCCTGTTTTGGGAAACAAGCCATAAAGCAGGAACAGCCAGGTGTGAAAGAGATTAGCTGGAGGCTTGTGTAGGATGAAAAGACTTTATGGTGTGTCAAGCCCTGATGCTAATCACAGGTGGCCAGAGGACGGGGAACTCGTGAGACCAGTTTGACCTGGGGCAGTGGAGTCAAGCTGCCCAGGTCACAGAGAAGTCAAGGAAAGGCACATGTGCTCTAAAAGACCCGTTTTAGCTTCATACTATATAGCCTATGTGAGGGCAACCATAAGATGGCCACCGATACAAAATGGAACCCACGCAGTGATGTAAAATAGCGTATACACAGTGCATTCATAGCTAAAACGTTGCAGAAAGCACTCGTACATACCGCATTAACCATTCGCGGTTCACTACTACCGAGATAGACAGGGGTAGGGCCCTATCTCCTACGCGGTCCCAAATTCTAAAATACGACATTATACACACACTACCACACTTACTTCTACAGAAACTTGCACATACTTACTCTCTTAAACAATCACTTATAGAAACACCTACTTATTTGTACAGGAACTCTTCCAATCTCTCACTCTCACACATACTCACTTATATACACCAATACTCACATATACTAGTTTAAAACATATGTAGTTACTCACAAAGCCACTAGTGAGACAGTCATTCACTCACTAACACACCCATACAAACACTCATCCACCTATACAGTCCTGCACACATGCTGTCTTCAACACATACAAACAGTGAGTCACCCACTCATGCATCTATGCACTAAATAATACCCCCCACGGAACTATACAGACTCTCAGACACTCATACTGATACAAAAAAACAACTAATAACCCATATAGACACTCATGTAGCTACTCACCAACCCATGCAGCCACTTATACACCAAGTGAGAGACCGATACAGATATTTACATATTTAAACATTACTCACTAACCCATGTATTTACTAAGATACACTTAATCAGTCAGTTATACAATCAATTTTACACAAAAAATCATCCATTTAGACACTTACATACCCATTTATTCTTCCATAGACCTTGAAATATACAAATATAAAACAAATTTAATTTTCAGAAAAACACACATTCACTGGATGATGTCATGAGTGATGTCATTTACGATGTCATCAGTGATGTCACTGACCATGTCATGAGTGATGTAATATGTGACATCATCAGAAGTGCATTGCGGGCGCGCGAGTTATACGAGTGAAATGTCCAACTAACTATAACGCCCCTGAAACCTATGGATTTTTCAGTTAATTTCTAACGTTTATTAACTGCTAATTTCTAACTATAACATGCCTGAAACCTATGGTTTTTTCAGTGAACATATATATATATATTATACTATGTATACATGTGAAAATGTCTCGGTCCGCCTGTTTGCCTCGGTGGCACAGAAAAAATGGGTGGAACTGACGTCAGCATGCCGACGAGGTCCTCTTATGGCTCTGATGATGTCATACGGTGTCGCGAGCAGTGCCGTGTTATTATGACATCCTCGTCGATGTGGGAGAGCTAGAAAAGACTTTCCGTGGAATGCTGGTGCAGGGGATATTCACCTAGGTGTTCAGGCTTGTCCTTTGGGAGCAACTGTTTATGTTGCCACTCAAGAAACTGAAACCAGTGATCCGAGGGCAGAGACCCTGTAGATGGCACATGAGGTGGGTTGCCCAGTCGTGTGCACCGGCGGGGCAGCGAAGTGACAAGCATCACAACCCACAAAAAAGGGAGCGAGGGCACTGAATAACACAGGATCTTCTCTTTGTATCTGGCAGGAAAAACAAAGTTAAAATGCCCCAGTACCAAAATGTAGAATTAGTGCTACAACGATCTTCAAGAGGACCTGCGATGCCGATTCTGCCTCCCGTACCCTGGAGGCGGCACATGGGTCACGCGGTGCGGTCATACTGCGGCACACTCGTTGACCTCTCATATCACTGCTCCACACTTCAGGGAGGACGCTTTCCATTAGCTATGTTTTCTGATGACGTGTCGCGCCGGCCCCGTCCAACAACAGAACTCCTTTAGATCCAAACAGACTCTTCCACTTTCTCACCGGAAGTGAAACCAGGCCATGCGGACACTTTCACAATACAACAGCTGGGAATGCACATTCAGTAAAAAAACACATTCCTTCCTCCTAATTAATCAAATGCCAAATTTGGTGTAATTCCGTTCAGCAGTTCGGGCTGTAGCCGTGTCTAAAGTTTCCTATGGGAATTAACATGGAGAAAACATGTTTTGGGACCCCCATTTTTTCTCTGACCCACTTGTCAAATCACCCCGAAACTTTTAAGATAGGAGCTTACCGGGGCGCCCCACGAGTTTTGAAAAATGCGCGAAGATTCGTCAACCGACACCAAAGTTATTGGAAAAGAATGTTACGATTTTCCTATGGATAATAGGTCCTAACTATAACTACCTACTGGCGACTGCCAGTAGGTTATATATATATATATATATATATATATATATATATATATATATAATCTACTGGCGGTCGCCAATAGATAGTTATAGTTAGGACCGTGTTTCCATAGGAAATCCGCAACATTCTATTTTGAATAACTTTGGCGCCGATTGACGAATCCTCGCGAAATTTTCAAAATAGGTGGGGCGCTTCGCTCCGCTCCTTCCCTGAAAGTCTCGGGGGGATTCGTCAAGCGGGGGATGAGAAAAAGGTGGGGTCCCAAAATGCATTTTCCCCATGCATTTTTCCATAGGCCCTTTAGTCCAAGCTGCAGACCGAACGGCTGAACAGAATTACCTGAAATTTGGCAGAGAGGTAGTCCTCAGGTCAGGGATGTGCCTTTTGCAAGTCTGGTGTAAATCTGTTCAGTATTTCCTGAGAAAATAGCATTTAAATCAATATATATATCTATAGGCGCGCACCGTGCGCGTACGGTAAACCTTACCGTACGCGTACGCTGACGTGCGCGAGCGCGATTCTGATTGGTTGTTAGATCTTAGTAAACATTCGAATCGGTCGAAACCAGGAAGTGTCAGCCGCCATTTTGTCTCTCGCAGTCTGAGGGGGTAAAAAACTAAGGTGGATAACGTGAAAAGGGGGCAGGCTGGACAGTTCCTGACCCCCTAGTCTTGGTCACGGGGTCCCAGAAGGACCCCCAAGGGCAAAAATGTATTTTAATTTTTTGACGAAAAATCGCGGAGTGCGCGTAGCGTACGCGCACGGTAGAAACGGAAAAATTCCGCGAACTACGTAACGTGGGCGTGCGGTGCGCGAAGCGCACCGAGCGCCCACAGCACGCGCACGGTGCGCAAAGCGCACCGTGCGCGCACGGTACGCGCACAGTGAAAAACCTTTACAAATAAAAATAAATAAATAAATAAATACATAACTTAGCATTTAAAAAACCGTACAAATTCACTGAAAAAACCATAGGTTTCCCACACGTTATAGTTAGGAATTAGCATTTAAAAAACCTTGCAAATTCACTTAAAAAACCATAGGTTTCACACATGTTATAGTTAGCTGGGCATTTCACTCGTGAAAAACCATTGAAATTCCCACGTTATAGTTAGTGCAGGCAACTATAACTCACGCGACCGCAATCCTATGCTGATGACGTCAGATATTACATCACTGATGACATATGTGTCTTTATGAAAAAAAAATATTTGTAATATATGTATAGATAAAAATTAATGGAAGAAGACATGGGTAAATAAGTGTCTAAATACAGTATTAGCATCAGCAGAGGATTGCGGTCGCGTGAGTTATAGTTCCCTGCACTAACTATAACGTGGGAATTTCTTTTTTTTTTTTTCAATATTTTTTTATTGCCTTTTTTCCCCCTTTTATACAGGGCATAGTCACCATAAAATACATAAAGCAGAGTACTACATAAGTTCAATTTGACAAACTAAAACAGTTCTATAATAATTTGGGCTAGACAAACAATTATTCTAAGCAAATTTTTGCATTAACATCATTGAAAATATGAGAAGAGAGGAAATCAGACAAAGCTGAACAAGAGTTCAAATAATATTATACCATCAATTTCTAATTTTCCTTCCACCTAATAATAGGGTCCCAGATTTGTAGTCCCAGCTTTCTTCCCCTTTTACCCTTCCTAGCGTATATCTCTTTCTCCAGATTATAAACTGAAAGTAGTCTAGCCAACCATTGATAGAACGTAGGTGGGTATCGTTCCAGCCAGGCCGAGGCAAGGCAGATTCGCAAAACAGCCATAGCTACGAACAAGAAGAAAGATGTTGTATCCCCTACGCCATCGATATCTATCCCCAGCAGTATTGTCAATGGGATAAGATTAATCATACTACCCAATAATCTCTCTAAGAATGCTTCTACGGGCTTATGTAGCAGGGAAAGATGTGGACAGGTAGCAAAGACATGTATTATGTCTGCCTCGGAGCTATCACACCTGGGACAAGTAATTCCTGTCGACCCTCCCCACTGTGCTATCCTAGCTGGTGTGAAATATAATGAGTAGATCGTTTTGTAATGCTGAGCCTGAAGTGTCGCTGAGCATAGTACTTTCTGTGCTAATTCAAGTGACATTAAAAAGCACTCCTGGCCCACTCCGAGTTTTTCTACCCACTTATTTTGATATTTGAGAAGATCGTCTTCTTTATCCGTCATCAATTCAGCATAGATTCTTTTGATCGTACAACTCCCCCTGCCCCGGATAATTTCCAAAATTACATTATTCCCAAACCCAGCAGAACCACCCTTCTTAGTTTTTAGAAAGCTCCTAACTTGTAAGTATTTAAAAAAACTTCTAGTGTCCACCCCATAAGCCGTTTGTATATCAGAGAACTGGCGTATTCCATTTAGGTCCATTAGGTCCCCTACCTTCGTAATGCCTCGACGCCCCCATTCTATGAAAACTGAATCTGAGAAGATGTCCTGTGGAAGCGTATAGTTCTTGTGTAGTTGAGTATATGCATTGAATCTGCCTAAACCATATCTTTTCTTGAAAGATATCCATATCTTATGAGCAGCTATCAGTGTTTTAAATGTTGTTCTCATGTAGTAACTAGGATCAGTATATTTCAAAAATGCATTCTCCGCCTCTTCTCCTAGAAGTATCAAGTAGATGGATACAGAGCCCAAGGCGTCAACTGCCTCCGTGCTGCCACCACCTAAAAGTCCGGACATATACTGCAAGGCTGCTGCCCAATAATACATTTTTAGGTCAGGGACAGCCCATCCTCCCCTCTCTCTGGGGAGCACCATGTACCGTAAAGCCCTTCTTGTCTTACCTTGTGCCCATAGGAACCTATTTAGGATCTGCCCTATTATATTGAGCCATTTTACTTCAAACATAAGTGGAATTGATCTGAAAAGATAAAGAAATTTTGGCAAAAAAATCATTTTAACTATATTTGTACGTCCTACTATAGAGAGATGGAGATTATGCAATCTGTCCATGTCCTTTTTTACTTTCTTTATTATTGGTTCTATATTCCTCTCCACTACCTTATTCAGGTCTGCCGAAATACTAACCCCTAAATAAACTCCGGACTCCACTACTCTAGAATCCAGACAATCTGCTTTGTCATTTTTAATTATCTGCGTCTTAGGCCCATTCAGGGCATACCCTGATATCTGTCCAAAACATAGGGCTTCTCTCTCCACTTCTCTTATAGCCTCAGTGGGTGTCGGTGTGAAAATTGCCACATCATCGGCGTAAGCCAGAATTTTACAGTCTGCACCCTTAGTTTTTATAGGAGGGATCCTGTTGTTCGCCTCTAATTTGCGTAAAAAGGGGTCTATATACAACACAAACAGAAGTGGCAAACATGGGCAGCCATGTCTTGTACCCCGTTTAATCTGTAAGGATCTTGTATAGCCCGCATTCACCCGAATTCGAGTTGATGGGGCTAAGTATAAGGCCTGAATAGCTTTTATAAATCCCTCGCTACACCCTGTCCATCTCAGTGTTAACCAGAGATACTCCCAGGAGACCCGATCAAATGCTTTTTCAGCATCCAGTAGCATAGCTGCCATCGGGTCTCCTGTCACCTCTGCAGCGTCAAATAAGGTAATAGCTCTGCGGATATGCTGTGTTGTACCTCTTCCTGGTATAAATCCGTGTTGAGTAACACTAACCAAAGTATCTATAACCTTTGATAACCTGGTGGCCAGAATTTTTGAGTATATTTTAGCATCCGCATTCATCAATGTGATCGGCCTGTAAGATCCTGGTTCTATGGTTGGCTTACCTTTTTTTTAAATTACTACAATATCTGCCCCCGCCCAGCTACTAGGAACAGATACCCCTACCTGAGCCTGTTGTAGAGTAATGCATAGATCCGGGAGAATCTCGTCCCGAAAGGCTTTATAAAACTCAGTCGGGATTTTATCTGGCCCAGCTGCCTTCCCGGACACTAAGTTTGTTAGAGCAGCAGATATCTCCTCTGCCCCCAGGGGAGCCTCTAAAGCTTCTATGCTTTCTTGTGTTGGAGATGGAGCAGGAATGTCAGCAAAATAAGAGTATATTTCTGAAGGGTCCTTTGGGTGTTCCTCATCATATAATGCAACATAAAATTGTCTAAAGACCTCACGAATTCCCTCCGAGTCCGTGTGTAGTTGCCCATAACCATCCACAACCCCCTTGACTTCACCCAGAGCCGATTTTTGACTAGCACGCACTGCTAGAATGTGGCCCACCCGCTCCCCAAGCTCATATGATTGTTCCCTGGGGAACGTGGGAATTTCAATGGTTTTTCACGAGTGAAATGCCCAGCTAAGTATAACATGTGTGAAACCTATGGTTTTTTAAGTGAATATATATATATATATTCACTGAAAAAACCATGGGTTTCACACACGTTATAGTTAGGAATTAGCATTTAAAAAACCTTAGAAATTCAGTGAAAAAACCATAGGTTTCACACATGTTATAGTTAGCTGGACATTTTACTCGTAAAAAACCAATGAAATTGCCCCGTTATAGTTAGTTCAGCTAACTATAACTCGCGCGCCCGCAATGCACTGCTGATGACGTCACATATTACATCACTCATGACATGGTCAGTGACATCACTCATGACATCACTGATGACATCTCAAATGACATCACTGATGACATCACTGATGACATCATCCAGTGAATGTGTGTTTTTCTGAAAATTAAATATGTTTTATATATGTATATCTCAAGGTCGATGGAAGAATAAATGGGTATATAAGTGTCTAAATGGATGATTTGTTTTTGAAAAATTGATTGTTTAACTGACTGATTAAGTGTATCTTAGTGAATACATGGCTTAGTGAGTAATGTTTAAATATGTATATATCTGTATCAGTCTCTCACTTTGTGTATAAGTGGCTGCATGGGTTGGTGAGTAGCTACATGGGTGACTATATAGGTTATCAGTTGGTTTTTTGAGTATCAGTCTGAGTGTCTGCATGGTTCGGTGGGGGGTATTACGTAGTGCATAGGTGCATGAATGAGTGACTCACTGTTTGTGTGTGTTGAAGACAGCATGTGTGCAGGACTGCATGGGTGGATGAGTGTGTGTATGGGTGTGTTAGTGAGTGAATGACTGTCTCAATAGTGTCTTTATGAGTAACTACATATGTTTAAAACTAGTATATGTGACTATTGGTGTATATATGTGAGTATATGCAAGGGTGAGAGATTGGAAGAGTTCCTGTATGAATAAGTATGTGTTTCTATAAGTGATTGTTTAAAAGACTAAGTATGTGTAAGTTTCAGTAGAAGTAAGTGTGGTGGTGTGTGTATAACTATATGCAAGTAAATGGATGTTTGATTCTTTATTAGTACGAGTGACTATGTGTGTGAGTAACTTTATGGATGAGTGGCGTTATGTAACAGGATGTATAGGTGTATGAGTACATATGATGAGTGAGTACATGTATGAGTGACTGTATAGGACTGTTGGTGAATGAGTGGATGTCTTTCACATCTAACATGGGCTTCAATTGGAATTCCATAGAGCATATTATCAAGCCCATTATCGCCGTTTTAGCGGCAGTTTTCTGCCTCTAAAGTGGGGATAATTTTATCGCCTGGCTTGATAATATGACCCCTGGTTCTTAGGCTCTAGAGCAGCTCTGCTGACCTGGTTCTCTGGCTCTAGAGCAGCTCTGCTGACCTGGTTCTCTGGCTCTAAACCAGCTCTGCTGACCTTGCTCTCTCCCTCTAAATCCGCTCTGCTGACCTGGTTCTCTGCCGCTAGAGCAGCTCTGCTGACCTGGTTCTCTGTCTCTAGAGCAGCTCTGCTTGCCTGGTTCTCTGGCTCTAAAGCAGCTCTGCTGACTTGGTTATATGACTCTAATGCAGCTCTGCTGACCTGGTTCTCTGGCTCTAAAGCAGCTGGTTCTCTCCCTCTAAAGCAGCTCTGCTGACCTGGTTCTCTGCCTCTAGAGCAGCTCTGCTGATCTGGTTCTCTGGCTCTAAAGCAGCTCAGCTGACCTGGTTCTATGGCTCTAAAGCAGCTCAGCTGACCTGGTTCTCTGGCTCTAAAGCAGCTCTGCTGACCTGGTTCTCTGCCTCTAGAGCAGCTCTGCTGACCTGGTTCTCTGGCTCTAGAGCAGCTCTGCTGACCTGGTTCTCTGGTTCTAAAGCAGTTCTGCTGACCTGGTTCTCTCCCCCTAAAGCAGCTCTGCTGACCTGGTTTCTCTGGCTCTACAGCAGCTCTGCTGACCTGGTTCTCGGCCTCTAGAACAGCTCTGCTGACCTGGGTTTCTGGTTCTAGAGCAGCTCTGCTGACCTGTTTCTTAGGCTCTAGAGCAGCTCTGCTGCCTGGTTCTCTGGCTCTACAACGGCTCTGCTGACCTGGTTTCTCTGGCTCTACAGCAGCTCTGCTGACCTGGTTCTCTGCACTCACGATGCATGCACCCGACTTCGTGAAAATATATTTAAAAATAATATACGTTTATTATAAGTACAAATATATTATTTTTATGAATATCTTCGATAATCTCTTGCCCCCCTAATATGTATATTAAAGACACATGCATATCATTTTGGAACATAATGTTTTTTTTGCGGGAGTCGCGCACCTAGCGTGCCCCAGCACGTATATGACGTCATGCGGGAACCGCCACCGCGCAAGCATCTCGTACCCTAATGCGCATGTGTCGCGAATGCATGGGAGCAGGAGTCGCAGACTGGTCGCATACCAATCGCGCACATCACGTAATATTAAATGTATATGATGTAACTGAAAAACACGCACACCGTACGTGGATCCTTCACAAATTTTCTAAAATGGCGGCTAGAATCTGCATACCCACCGTGATGTGTACGCTTTGAGTGCGCGACTCCGAAAAAACTTGGGAATTTAAAAGATAATAATATAAATATATGAAAACAAAAAAAGAAAACAAAAAAATGAATCAATATTTCAGTTTGAATTTTTTTTGTTGCAATTTTCAGAAAAATATATAATGTTATTTCATGAGTAAAATATTTATAAATAAACAAGATGCTCTTGTGCCACAAGAGGGTATCCGGTGCCATTATAAGAGAACAATATCTCTCTACTAGTCGACCTGTGGCACCGGCTCTTGTGGTATATGAGGCCCAGGCACTGTCTAGCTCTATGTATGGGGCAGAAATTTGGGGCTACGAAAATATTCATGATCTGGTTGTCTCGGAGAACAAATTCATGAGGAATCTCATCTCTGTCCCAACATCATCCCCTCTAAAACCCTTGCTATATGACCTAGGTAGACATTCTATTCAGGACATTGCACGTTTACGACCTTTATTATTCTGGGCAAGACTGCGACGGACCCCAGAACTTGCCAAATATGCAGCAGGCTTAAATGATCTCATTTCAGCAGACACTGGGAGGAGGCTAAAATGGATTACTCATATAAAACAAACATTGAAATCCATTGGCTATGAGGATTGTTGGGAATCCCAGATACCCCCTTCGAAGCAGGATCTTAAGAAGGCCTATTGGAGCTGGGTAAACACAAGAGAGCTAAACAATCCTAAGTCGGGGAAGCTGAGCGAGGCTTTTTTCGAACATAAGCCTTTTCGCAAATTGGAAGCATACCTCGACTTTATCCAGTCTCCATTGGATAGATCCTTGTACGTACGTTTCAGACTTGGGTCCCTCCCCCTCAACTGTGTGACTGCTGGCTGGAAGGGATCTTTACCTTCATCTGCTGGTTGTCCGAGCTGTACAGCACCCAATGAGTCCATTCCCCACTTTTTATTTGCCTGCTACCACTATCGAAGACCAAGAGCTAAATGGCTGCATCCGATTTGTAGAATGCTCGGATGTCGTGACTATCGTACTGTGCTACGCATTCTGCAGACTGATACCTCGTCTCTTACCATTGTCTGTGGTATTGCTAAGTACCTGGGCTGTGCTTGGCTGCTGCGAAAGAAAAAAATTTCCCTTTAATTACACTGATCCACTTCTGTGATTTGTTCCCATTGCACTTTAACAAACTCCAGGTCACCAAGCACTTTGTCTTTGTTTTTTATATGCTGTTCTTAACCATTTTTATAACCTTATGATCAATTGTTGCTTTTTATTGTCTAACTTGATCCTTTTTTATCACTGTATGTTGTGCTTTTATGATATTTTTTATCGAATAAAGCTTTACCTACCCATTGAATAAACAGTTAAAAAACTGTAGAAAATCAGTATAAAAAAATAGGTATAACTACTATCACACTTAGAAATTAGCATTTAACAAACCTTTGAAATTCAGTGAGAAAACCATAGGTTTCAGAGACGTTATAGTTAAACTTAGCATTTAAAAAACCTTAGAAATTCACAGAAAAAAACATAGGTTTCAGGTGTGTTATAGTTAGCTGGCCATTTCACTCGTACAAAACCATAGAAATTTCTCTGTTATAGTTAGTTCTGCTAACTATAACCCGCGTGCCCGCAATGCACTGCTGATGATGTCACATATTGCATCATTCATGACATGGTCAGTGACATCGCTGATAACATCACTGATGACATCTCAAATGACATCACTGATGACATCACTGATGACATCATCCACGTAGCAATCTGATACACCTCATCATACACTAGTATAACCTTTCATCACTCACTGTAAAATACAGAGTACCATATTTGAAACCATTGACACACCAATACCAGTTACTGCATAACCACTCACTGATTCCTAAGTCTACACACACAACTACCCATTCAACAACAGAATCATTTATACATGCAGTCACTAATTAACAGAACACTATCAAATGCACTTATACACATATATAGACATTGACACATCAACAGTCATCTTAGTGGGTTATGCAGTCATCCTACTCACTCATGAAAGAAATTAATCACACTTACATTTACTCACTTACACAATTATCCAACAACACCTCATTTATTCAAACACATAGTAACTCATAGTTAATATGTTAAGAAATCACCATTACAATTATACACTCATTCATATAGTTACTCTCACAATCACTGACTCTTACACATACTTATTTATATACACCAACTCTCACATACAAGGCCTTTTATTTTTTCACTTTGTTGAAGATGTACAACTAAAACATATATTCGCTCACCAACACACAAATAAATACACTCTGTCACCCAAACAACGGTTTCCACATGCACTCTTAAACCTATACACCTAGTCAATCAACCATTCATACATCTATGCATAGAGTTACACACACCCCATCCCACTACACACAAACTCATTGCCCCATACAAATACTTACCCAACTAATCAATAACTAATATACACACTCATGTAGTTAGTGACCAACTGATGCACCATGTTATACAACAACAGAGACAGTGATGCACACGTTCACATAGTTTAGTTACTAATCCATGTATTAAGTGAGACACTTTTAATTACTCACTTAAACAGACAGTCAGACAGCTACTAAATCCTCCATCCAGACAGTTATATATCCACTCAATCTTCAATACAGATTGGTATATATATAATACATATTTAAATTTCAAACTAAACCACATTCACTGGATGATATCATCAGTGATGTCATTTGAGATGTCATCAGTGATGTCATCAGTGATGTCACTGACCATGTCATGATTGATGCAATATGTGACATCATCAGCAGTGCATTGTGGGCGCGCGAGTTATAGTTAGCTGAACTAACTATAACGGGGGAATTTCTAGGGTTTTGTACGAGTGAATTGTCCAGCTAACTATAATGCCCCTGAAACCTATGCTTTTTTCAGTGAATAAATATATCTAATTTCCATTTATTGAACTTCATCAGTGCTCAAAAAACACACAAAAGTAAACGCGTACCACACCATTATCTCTTTTGAAATGTATGATGGATTAATTGTATGAATCATTTCCTACACTCATATTAAGATTTGGTAAACGGATTATAAGAATACAAATATAAAGAAACGATTAATGCTGTTTAAAACTTTATTAACAAACCTATACTGAACAAGCACATATGATAATGTTTAAGTGATTCTTTTATGTCAACTGTGCACGCTGCGTCGTGCCTGTATACTGCACCTTTAAATATTTGTGAAACTCACCTAAGGTCATGTGACCAAGATCTCGGCTGAGATCGAAACGCGTCGTTTGTCTGCCTAAATAAACCCGCATTATTAAGGAGCGAAGAACTGATGTGGCTCGTCTTTTCTGCGCGATTTGCAGAATTCATATTCGCATATACAGCGGCGGCGTCCGCTTTACGAGCCCCGACTCGCCAGGAAGGGCAGTGTTTCACCGCCAAGTGAACTTTTGGAACCCGAGAGAACACGCCCGCCGGCAGAACCTGAGGTATCTATTGCGAAAGAGCATCAGCTCGGAAAAAAATTTCACTAGTGAACACTGGGAGCCGACGGACAGCGAGTGAGTAGGTGAGAGGAGTAATAGCGATCAAGCGTTTTTCCCGTAATCGCCGGATATTCTGCTCGTAGTTCAAAGGTAATCCCGGTTGTCATTAATCCGTTCGCACAAGTGTCACGAACGGCCAGCAGGTTACGCCAGAGTCCGTGAGTGTTATTTAAACATGCAAGCGCAGTTCCATTTTCATTCCCTTGAGGTCTGCATGACCGGTTTTACAGCGGAGTAGGAATGGCAGCAGAATGGTTAAAAGAGCGGGAAGCGTCCGCCAATCTAATATTCAAAAAAAGAAAAAATGCCGAAACAGGGGACAACACCGGCACACAGGGGATATTGCTGCCTGAAACATCAACAATTAAACAATTGGGCAATCAACTCGAGAGACTGCGAAAAAAGGAAACTAGCAGATGGTGGGAGGCCACCTCTTTACAAAATTACATAGAAATCAATAGAATCCCACAGGGCTTAAGAATCTTCATCATTCCCACATTAAATCGCCCAAAGCCACAACTGCTAAAAGACTGGACTGAGAACACAAATACCTTCTCAAGAAATATGTTACACATGCTAATAAAAAATGCATGGGAAGAACATAAAGAACTGACGCAACAAATTCAAATACTGATGGATGAATTAGAAAAGAACCCAGACCAGAATGAGGTAAAAAATGTTCTTAAAACAGTCGATGAAAGAATTAAAACATTTGAAAAAGGTGTGATAGAAAGAAAAGAAAGAAAATTTCAACGCAATGAAAGAGTCTATCGAACTGGGTGAATATTAACTTTCGCAAGAAAATTTGATAAAGTAAGAGCAGATATGGCAAAAGACAAAGCGTTGGGAGTAATTGATAAAGGCACAGATGGCTCAACAACGGATTTAAGCTCTGACCAAGAATCTATTGACAGTGGCGCATCTAACCAGGGAGAAATGTCGTCTTTTTCCGAGGAAATGCACCTCATACAGAGGAATTACGAACAGTCCTACAGGGGCAAACCGGGGGGAAGAGGAAGAGGCGCCAACATAAGAGCAAGAAAAGACGGTGCAGGAGAACAAAGGAACAGCAATACTGGTATGGGGACAAGAAGCCAGGACAATAAGAAGAAATATTGGATGACACCGCCCAACAACTAACGGTAATGAATCTCTCAAGTAGACCAATAACAGTTACTGAAGAACAGGTCTTAAAATTGGGGTTGTCTTTTTGTCGAGATAATCATATAGACTATGCTCAAACTAGAATTGATCTTTACCAGTTTGTACGTAAAGTAAAATTGTTTAAACTGCACGCACTACGCAACTAACAATTGTACCAATTCATTTGAATCCAATCTGAATACTGTTCCAGAATTAACTATAGCTGACATCCCTGCTCTTATGACTATGCAGGATTTACAGGATCATAACACCATTACCACCAATACACCAAATCCTTTAGATCCTAGCAGTAATGACATCACTTTACAAACACTAGGAATTGAAATAGGTGCACCAGGTTTTACCAAATTTAGAGCTCCATCTAAATATGTACCCCAGACACCCAAGGATAACATTGACGTATTTCATGAAACGGTCAGTCAGGATTTCCTTAAAATTAACGATACAAATCCCAGTCCTACTAATATGAGTAAGAAACATTGGGAAGCAGTTTCAAATCTACAGAAAGACAACACCATAGTGATCAAGTCATCAGACAAGGGTGGTAATATTGTAGTCATGGACAGGGAGAAATACATACAAGAGGCCCTGAGACAACTGAATAATCCTGTATGCTATGAGAGGGTAGACAAATCATATCTAGATACCCTTCAGAATAGGTATCATAGCTATCTGAATGACTGGTTTGATCAGAAACTTTTGAATTGGGATGAAAGAAAGTACCTACTGAACGAACTCCGACTACGCCCACCTTTTACTTGTTACCTAAGGTACACAAGGATTCCGTCAATCCCCCTGGCCGTCCAATTGTGTCCTCTAAGAATAATTTGCTAGAGAAAACATCTGAGTATATTGACCATTTTTTGTTTCCCTTTGTCAAAGACTTCAATTCATATTTAAGAGATACGAAAGATTTTTTGCAAAAAATCCAAAATCTACATTGGGAAAACAAATACTGGATGGTCTGCCTAGACGTAGAAAGCTTGTATACAATCATCAAACACACAGATGGTCTGAAAGCATGCCAATATTTTCTAAAAGCCAGAAATATTGAATGCTTGGAACACACGCGTATGCTGTTACAAATGATTGAGATCTGTTTGACTGAAAATGTATTCATGTTCAATGGGAGATGGTATAAACAACTACAAGGTACTTCCATGGGTACCTGTTTCGCCCCAAGCTACGCCAATCTGGTGGTGCGCTGGTGGGAGAAGCAGGTACTCTGGAGCGATGACACTGAGCCATGGTCAAATAACATCGGACTATGGCTGAGATTCATAGACGACATCTTCTTTGTATGAGAAGGAAATGAGTGTTATCTCTTTGAATTTGTGAATCATTTGACTGGCAATACGATGAATTTGAAGTTTACCATGTAACACAGTCAACAGAGTATTGACTTTCTCGATATAAGGCTGACAATAGAAGATGGCAAATTGTCCACAGACCTATATAGAAAAAAGACGGCAGGCAATTCCATTCTCCATTCAGCTAGCTGCCATCCGCCTAATTTCAGATGGAGTGTGCCATATAGTGAGTTTCTGAGTGCTAAGAGAAATTGCAGCACAGATGCACTGTATGAAAAAAATAAACAAAGTATGATGATGAGATTCCCAGCAAGATGCTACATAAAGGTGCCAAAAAAGCAGATTCTATCAGTCACAATGATGCTCTCTTCTCGCCTGCTAAATTATCTAACAGAAGAGACAATACAGAGACACCAGTCAGATTCATCACCACTTTTAGCACACAAGCTAATGAGCTTAAGAAAATCATGAAAAAAAGATGGCATATCCTCACACAAGATCCCCTCCTTGAATTGAAGCTAGGACAGTCACCAGCGATAACACTCAAAGATAAACTAGTAAATAGTCACCTAATGACTGACAATAAAAAAACATGGCTAGAGCAGAGGAGTGGCTTCCATAAATGCAGTAAATGCAAAGCTTGTAGCCACAGTGTAAATGTAAGGGAAATCACACTGTGTAGATCTAAAAAGAAATGGAAGATCAGTAAATCTATCTCCTGTGGCACTGAATTTGTAGTCTATGCCATTGTTTGTCCATGTGACAAATGGTATATTGGGTCAACTACTTTTCCAGTCAAAAAAAGAATTCTTGAACACTGGTGAGCAATCACGAATCGTGATCTTAGCTCCAGTACGTCAAGACACTTCAATGAGGTCCAGATGAGGTAGATACATTGGCCTAGCAACTATTCCTAAACATCCCAGAGGAGGAAATCGAATTCAAGCCCTACGTCGCCTTGAGTCAAGGCTGATCCTACTTGCCGGTAGTATGTTTCCATCAGGAATGAATAACGATGAAGAGTTATATGTACATTTATAATCTTGCTTTAATGCTTCCCACCACCAACCCAGGAGTTTCTAGTTTATATTATTCTATATGAATGATATATTTTAATTCACATATTTTACCTGTGTGTTGTTCGAAGTTTTGTTTGTCTCTCGTTCTTGAATATTCACAAGAATAGATGGAAGCTTGGTTATATAATCGCAATATGAGGAATATATTTGTGTTATAACAGTAAATTACTAAATCATCTCTTACTGGAAATGATTTACATACGTTATATGTTGTTAATTCTGATTCTAATGATATTTTTCTTTTATGTAACAGATTGATAAATAGCCACTGGTTTATGGTTAAGAGCACATGAGATTCAGCAAGTTCAAGTGAACAGCCATCTCTACAATATTACTTCTACTATTGAGTATCAGCGTCACGAATCGCTTATTTGATTTTAGATCAAATATCATGTGGATAGTACATTAGATAATGAATGACAAGATAACATATTGAATAAATTGATTGTTTGGTACTATACCAATTATCTAATTTCCATCTATTGAATTTCATCAGTGCTCAAAAAACACACAAAAGTAAACGCGTACTACACCATGATCTCTTTTGAAATGTAGGATGGATTAATTGTATGAATAATTTCCTACACTCATATTAAGAGTTGGTAAACTGATTATAAGAATACAAATATAAAGAAACGATTAATGCTGTTTAAAACGTTATTAACAAACCTATACTGAACAAGCACATATGTTAATGTTTAAGTGTTTCTTTTATGTCAACTGTGCACGCTGCGCCGTGCCTGTATACTGCACCTTTAAATATTTGTGAAACTCACCTAAGGTCATGTGACCAAGATCTCGGCTGAGATTGAAACGCGTCGTTTGTCTGCCTAAATAAACCCGCATTATTAAGGAACGAAGAACTGGTGTGGCTCGTCTTTTCTGCACAATTTGCAGAATTCATATTCGCATATATATATATATATATATATATATACATATATATATATATATATATATATATATATATATATATATATATATATATATATATGAAGAAAAGGTTGCCCCTAGTTGAGCCGCACCCCCAAAAGGCAAGTAGAGATCAGGGGAAGCCAAGTTGTGCCGCTTGCGTCCAACAGTCCTGACGCGTTTCGAGCATGCGCTCTTCATCAGAGGTCAGCTGCAAAGAACCACCAGCATACGTTATTCCAGCGTCTTCCCTTTATTTTAGATTACAAACAAGCTCAGGTGAGTATTTCGCTAAGCATTTTGGGTCTGGAAGTCCATTCACATGTTAACCCCAGTGGGCTGCTGGCAGGTTGCAGTCGTGGCTAAAACAATCCGGTGCACACACAAGCACTGCCCCCAGTGCTGACGATCACCTTCTGCTCCGTTAAATTCTGTAGAAATTCACAGCACGGAACCGCGTTCTCTGCGGCGGTGCAGGCTCGCGACCGGGCGGGCCACAAATATGTGAAGAAAAGGTTGCCCCTAGTTGAGCTGGACCCCCAAAAGGCAAGTAGAGATCAGGGGAAGCCAAGTTGTGCCGCTTGCGTCCAACAGTCCTGACGCGTTTCGAGCATGCGCTCTTCATCAGAGGTCAGCTGCAAAGAACCACCAGCATACGTTATTCCAGCGTCTTCCCTTTATTTTAGATTACAAACAAGCTCAGGTGAGTATTTCGCTAAGCATTTTGGGTCTGGAAGTCCATTCACATGTTAACCCCAGTGGGCTGCTGGCAGGTTGCAGTCGTGGCTAAAACAATCCGGTGCACACACAAGCACTGCCCCCAGTGCTGACGATCACCTTCTGCTCCGTTAAACACTGTAGAAATTCACAGCACGGAACCGCGTTCTCTGCGGCGGTGCAGGCTCGCGACCGGGCGGGCCGCAAATATGTGAAGAAAAGGTTGCCCCTAGTTGAGCCGCACCCCCAAAAGGCAAGTAGAGATCAGGGGAAGCCAAGTTGTGCCGCTTGCGTCCAACAGTCCTGACGCGTTTCGAGCATGCGCTCGTCATCAGAGGTCAGCTGCAAAGAACCACCAGCATACGTTATTCCAGCGTCTTCCCTTTATTTTAGATTACAAACAAGCTCAGGTGAGTATTTCGCTAAGCATTTTGGGTCTGGAAGTCCATTCACATGTTAACCCCAGTGGGCTGCTGGCAGGTTGCAGTCGTGGCTAAAACAATCCGGTGCACACACAAGCACTGCCCCCAGTGCTGACGATCACCTTCTGCTCCGTTAAACACTGTAGAAATTCACAGCACGGAACTGCGTTCTCTGCGGCGGTGCAGGCTCGCGACCGGGCGGGCCGCAAATATGTGAAGAAAAGGTTGCCCCTAGTTGAGCCGCACCCCCAAAAGGCAAGTAGAGATCAGGGGAAGCCAAGTTGTGCCGCTTGCGTCCAACAGTCCTGACGCGTTTCGAGCATGCGCTCTTCATCAGAGGACACCTGCAAAGAACCACCAGCATACGTTATTCCAGCGTCTTCCCTTTATTTTAGATTTCCCCATGCATTTTCCCATAGGACCTTTAGTCGAAGGTACAGCCCGAACGGCTGAACAGAATTACTTGAAATTTGGCAAAGAGGTAGTCCTCAGGTCAGACATGTGCCTTTTGCTTAAATGGTGTAAATCCGTTCAATAGTTCCTGAGAAAATCAAAAGTAAAATCACATATATATCCGGGCGGAGTCTAACCACACATCTCATCGTGAGATCTTATTGGCTGTCAGCACTTCATCCAAGAAGTGTTGGCAGCCATCTTGGGACCAATATACATGATAGCACCTCATTAAAAAGCATTGCGGTTAATAGAAGGTTTTAAGACTTTAGTTACATTATAAATCATTTGTTGATGGTACCATACCCATTTTAGGAATTGTGGTGTGTTCTAAGTGATTTTACCATGTGAAAAAGCCTTCTGCTGTGATATCATGAATCATGTTTGCGAGAAAACTATTTTCTCATGCTTTTCCCACAGAGGTTTGGAAGGTGATCTATAAGCTAAACTGAGAGCATATGTTCTGTAAATTCACATTATCTTTCTCAGTCATGTGAGAATGAAGTCTGACATTCTCAGTAAAACATGTACATCCAACAAGGGCAGAGACTGTCAGTTGATTCCTTTGTGTTCTACTGCAGCTTCCCAGAGTGTTCTAAAGAACAACTAGAGCGCTAACAGTCCTACTTATGACAAACGTATGGCACACCTGAAGCCATCTTGGTTGGAATAAAGTGGTAACTCTTAAAACATTTAATTTAAAAAGGAACAAAATGAGGGGGTTCATTTTGCCTTATAAAGTAGGATGAGTGCTGCAGAAAAAAAAATGTATGGCACAATTTGAGTGACTTCTCAAATCCTCTTCTATTTCATTAACAAATTCTGACATGCAGACTGAAACATGCACTTTGAATACCAGCAGCAGACTTCCCTGGTGAGCAGTAGCTTTACTACAGTGATCTAATGAGCAACTAGAGTGCTAACATTCAGAATTTATGGCAAATGTGTGACACATCTGAATGCCTTCTTGATGGAACCAAAGTAAAAAACTGAAAGTATTTCCTACTGAGGAAACTGCAGTAAATGAGGAAATTAGGAAACTTCATAACAAATAAATCTCCCAAGATGGCCACCAGAGACAAAAGAGCCCAAATGTAGCCCAAATATCACCCAGATGTAGCCCAAGTATAGCCCAATGACAGAATGTCCTAGAGTGTTCTAACGAACAACTAGAGCGCTAACAGTCTTACTTATGACAAAAGTATGGCACACCTGAAGCCATCTTGATTGGAAGAAAGTGGTAACACTTAAACATTTAATTTACAAATGAACAAAATGAGGGGGTTCATTTTGCCAAAGAAATTATGATTAGTTCTGCAGAAAGAAAAATTAGGGCACATTTTGACTTCTCAAATCTTCTTCTATTTCATAAAAAAATTCTGACATGCAGACTGAAACATGCACTTTGAATACCAGCAGCAGACTTCCCTGGTGAGCAGTAGTTTTACTACAGTGATCTAATGAGCAACTAGAGTGCTAACATTCAGAATTTATGGCAAATGTGTGACACATCTGAATGCCTTCTTGATGGAACCAAAATAAAAAACTGAAAGTATTCCCACTGAGGAGACTGCAGTAAATGAGGAAATTAGGAAACTCCATAACAATAAATCTCCCAAGATGGCCACCAGAGACAAAAGAGCCCAAATGTAGCCCAAATATCACCCAGAAGTATAGCCCAATGACAGAAGTGTGCAAAACACTTATTTGTTGTGTATTTGCAGTTTTATATAGTGCAGACTTGTCAGGTATTGGAGCGCTTTACATGAGCATTGGTTACATCACACAAGATCAAATTCATTTTGGTTGTAGACATGGGGAGAATAAGTGATTTGACCAGAATCACAGAATGTTGAGCTGAAGCAGAAACTCCAACCTGGTTCCCCAGTTGCAAAGTCTGCAGCTCTGGAAGTAACACCACATCCTCTCCCCTAGGTGCAACATTTAATCAAGTGGTCAACTGGATAAAAAAACATAAAGATTACAAATAATTTAAAAGTTCTTTGTCGCTATTTGAAAACTCAGAAAATATGTCCTCATTTTAGTTTTTTAGAGCACTAACCATAATTTTGATGCAAATAAGACCCTCTCATATATGTAATTTCTAAAAGAAACACTCTAGGTATTACAGTTTTGATTACATCAAGATGACGTCAGGCGTTCCACACTTTTGTAATAAATATAGAATGTTAGCAATCTAGTTGTTCATTGGGATACTGTTGAGAGGCAGAGGCCAGGGGCACGGACTCTGAAAATTGAAGGCAGGTAGGAGAGTGCAGATGCAACAATTTGACCACACTGGGCAGGCAGGAAGGGCAGTGGCAGCACAACAGACTATGGAGGGCAGTGGAAAGGGGGGCAGGGGCAACAAACCAACAATACAGGACTGGCAAGAGAGGCTGTGGCAATATAATAGACCATTGTGGGCAGAAGGAAGAGGCAGTGGTAGTACAACCATACATGCCAACAGACCTGTTTCAGCCAGGAAACGTCCAATGTTTTTAAGCTCAAATGGGCTTTATTTGATCTGTCTCCTGTCTACAATCTCCTCTTTTTCAATGTAACTCAACGGGGAAAATCAATACCCCAGTTTTTTTCAAAATCTCTCTCTTACCAAGTTCAAAATGTTCGCAAGCATGGTACATTGGATCATGGTAGGCAGGAGGAATTGGGGTAGGGACATGGACTCGGATAACAGAGAACAGGAGGGACATGGAGAGGTGCACCGAACTGACCCTACAGGGCAGGCATCAGGCTTTGCAGCAGCACAATACACCACAGAGCGCATGCAGGACGGGAGTGCAGCACAACAATCCATAGAAAGTAATAGAGAGGGGACAGGACCATGCACATGGACAACAGAGAACAGAGGGGAAAGAGGCAATGGTAGCTAGCTGACCATAACGGACAGACAGGAGTGAAAACAGCAGCATAACAGACCATAAAGGGCAGGAGGGACGGATCAGGGGCATTACAATGGAACAGACAAGAGAGGAGGGAGGGAATAGGGGTCTGCACATGGAAAAAGAGGGCTGGGGGCAAGGGGGCAGGGCAGGAGCAGCAAGATGACCATGGAGGTCAGGCAGGATGGGCACTAGAAACAAGACACACCATGGAGAGCAACAATGAGACTATGATGGCATACACACAGACCATGGAGGGAAGGTGGGAGGGAGTCAGGGGCAGCTAGCTGACCACACAGGGAAGGTGGCAGCACAGAAGACCATGCATGGCAAGCGGGAGGGTTAGTGGCAGCACAATGGCTATGATGGGCAAGAAGGAGGGTGCAGGGGCATGCACAAAGGACCATGGAGGATAGAAGGGAGGGTCAGGACCTGGGCACAGACAAGAGAGTTCAGGGGAAGGGGCCTCACAACAGACCGCGCGGGGAAGGCAGGAGGAGCAGTTGCAGCACATAGACCAGGGAGGGCAGAAGGGAGTGGCAGTAAAATGGACCATGGAGGACAGGAGGAAGGGGATAGGGGCATGGCATGTGGACAGGCAGTGTGGAGGTGGCAGGGACAGGTTACAGTCATCTGACAATGCTAGGCAGGTGAGAGGGGAGTGGCAGCTCAACAGAACACTCAGAGTAGATAGGAGTGGCAGGTCCATGGAACATGGTGGGCAAAAAGGATGGAGCAGGGGCATGCACAAAGACATCGGAGGGCAGGGGGAAGGAGAATAGGGGCAGCAAGCTAAGCACAGAGGCTAAGCAGGAGGTCAATGATGGGCCATAGAATTGGGCAATGGACGGCAGGAGGAGTGGACTGGTACATCATGCTAAATGGAGGGCAGTGGCAGCACATCAGACCTTGCATGGCAGGAGGGAGGAGGCTAGTCCATGGATTCAGACAACAGAGGATAGGGAGGAGGTGGATGGGGCAGCAGGCTAACTGTTCAGAGAAGGTGGGTATTAGGAACTTTATTGTTTTTAAAATGTGTGTCTGTGCGAACTACTTAAAATATAAACAAGTATGCAGCATAATCTCACTTTTATTCAGGAAGAAGAGGACGTTTGTGACTCCGGATTCACTTGGCAGAAACACCCCCTGACCCTCCACCCCCATCGCAAAATGTAATGCCCGTGAAAAGGGTAGGTGGACGCAGTGTTATATAGAACATAGTCCTGAGAGCACGATTGAAAATGAAAACTAGATATAGTATATGGCATAAACTATGCACCAAAAAGTGTGATATAAGATGAACCGGGGCGTGAAATATAATATGCAATACATTGTGCGCAATGACAGATTCATTGGAGAGCGCGAGATAGCACAGGCTCTAGCGCGTGCTATGCGATATGCGCCTTGGAGTGTAATATGCACAGGGTAGTGTTGTGTAACCTAACTAGTCTCTAAAGTTGTAATATAAAATATGTGCTGGTGAGTGTAACGTTGCATATGCACTGTGACAAAGATATGGATCCCAGATTGTAATATGTATGGCCTAGCGCTGTGCGTTATAACAAAGGCATCGAGGAACGCACATTAGATGGGGCAATATAACCCGTGCGAAGGCAAGTGTGGCATGACATATTCACGGGGTGGTGTTACAGTGCACATGGGCTAGAGAGTGTCATAGCATATGCACTAGCTGGTGGAAAACAACACAGAGGTGTGGGGCACTCGGCGGGCACTGGTGGGTGTAACACAGCATTGGGCTCACCCAGGAGCACGCTGTGACTCTCAAGTGAGGTTCGTCTCCTTTCCAGAGAGTAAAATAAAAAGTATTACACATCCGGCGGTGGATGTGTGTTTTATTAACCGTGAGGGGGGTTTCTTGCATAGTTTGGTTGAATTTTTGTCGAATCCGCTTTGAATGGCTTGGTGTGCGTGTATATTAAATGTGCCCGTCAATAGCTACCCATGATTTTATAAATAAACGACAAGGGTGTCTACTTGGAGAGTACCCACCGGCGGGGGCGCCGGGATTAGGCACGGTAGGGCGTCAGACACGTCAGAGCTTCACTAGCGGTGTAAATACATTCCATGTGGATTCATTCTATGCATAGTCGCCTTTTAATGAATATCACGCAAATCTTCATGGTGATAGGTACATACGGTTTGTCCAGCATGTCTTAGGTTTTTCTATAAATATATTTATAAAAAAAATAATAAAAAACAAAGGCCGGCCCCGGGGGATGGGATCCCCGGGGCCATAAGTGGCCTGAGGAGGGGGGCAACGCAGCCCCCTCCTAAAGAATAATAAAAAAAAAAGGCCATGACCCGGGGGTTGGGAGGGCCAAATTAATTTTTTTCAACAAAATAAATTAGGGTGCAGGCCCTGGGGGATGGGGTCCCCAGGGCCAGTAAATTAGAAAAAGAAGGGGGTGCCACACAGCCCTCCTCCTTAAAAAAATAAAACAAATAAAAGACCGGCATCGTGCCGGAGGCCACGCCCCCTCCGTGCAGCACTCTGCAAATGCGCCCCCTGGCCAGTTGTAAGTTGGGGAATTAATTCCCCTTCAATACTGAGGGTCCTTGAGGGCCAACTAGCCCAACAGGTATCTCCAGTATGCGCCAGGGAGCTGCGTTGCAGACAGGTGTTCTGAGGCCACGCCCCTTTTTACACCTCCATGCAACGCAGCTCTGTGGCGCTTACTGGAGATACCTAGTGGGCTAGTTTGACCCTAGGGACCCTTAGGTTTCAAGGGGACTTAATCTCTCAACTTAGAACGGCCACAGGGTGCGTTTACACAGTGGTGAAGGGAAGGGACGGGGCCTGAGGTGACGTTTGCAAACACGCCCTGTGGCGCATTTTAAGTTGGGGAAATAATTCCCTTTCAATCCTGAGGGACCCTGGGGACGAACTAGCCCACCAGGTGCTTCCAGTAAGCGCCACTGCTCTGCGTTGCAGAGAGGTGGTGCAGGCCGTGCCCCTTTTTACACCTCTCTGCAATGGCGCTTACTGGACGTACATAGTGGGCTATTTTGCCCCTAGGGATCCTCAGGATTCAAGGGGACTTAATCGCCCAACTTAAAAAACGGTCACAGGGTGTGTTTACACAGTGGGGAAGGGAGGGGACGGGACCTGAGGTGACGCATGCAAACAAGCCCTATGGCGCGTTTTAAGTTGGGGAAATAATTCCCCTTCAATCCTGAGGGCCCCTGGCGGCTAACTAGCCAACCAGGTGCTTCCAGTAAGCGCCACTGAGCTGCGTTGCAGAGAGGTGGTCCAGGTCATGCCACTTTTTACACCTCTCTGCAACGCAGCTCTGTGGTGCTTACTGGAGGTACCTAGTGGTCTAGTTGGACCCTAGGGACCCTCAGGATTCAAGGAGACTTAATCTCCCAACTTAAAATGGCCACAGGGCGTGTTTACACAGTGGGGAAATGAGGGGACAGGGCCTGAGGTGACGTGTGCAAACACGCCCTGTGGCGCGTTTTAAGAGGTAGTTTTAATCCCATGCCCTATTATATACTAGGGGCTTACAGAGGAGGTCATGCTGATCACAGGGGGACCCCAACGCATAGTGTTCCCTAGTGTATGTAGGTGTTTTCACTGTATTCTGAGTGTCTTTTAACATAGCACTGGCTCTAGGACTGGTTAGTCAGACTCAGTTACCACCACTATCCGTCTGAAAAAGTTGAGGGTACAGGATGATTTTGCAACAAGGCTTCCTTCTGCTCTTCTGTTTGTTCTTTCTGCACGTTATCCTTCTTCCTGCACTTTTCTTCGTATTTGAGGACTTCTGTTGCTTCTTTCTGCATTTCTTTTTTATTTCTGTGCGTTTTTTCTTCTTTCTTCACATGTCCTATCTCTGTAGGCGTAGTTAGAATTTAGCATTTAAAAAACCTTTGAAATTCACTGAAAAAACCATAGGTTTCAGGGGCGTAATAGTTAGCTGGACTTTTCACTTGTGCAAAACCATTGAAATTCCCCCGTTATAGTTAGTTCAGCTAACTATAACTCGCGCGCACGCAATGCACTGCTGATGAGTTCACATATTACATAACTCATGACATGGTCAGTGACATCACTCATGACATCACTCATGGCATCTCAAATGACATCACGTATGACATCACTGATGACATCATCAAGTGAATGTGTGTTTTTCTGAAAATTACATAAGTTTTATATATGTATATCTCAAGGTCGATGGAAGAATAAATGGGTATATAAATGTCTAAATGGATGATTTTTTGGTTGAAAAATTGATTGTATAACTGACTGATTAAGTGTATCTTAGTGAATACATGGCTTAGTGAGTAATGTTTAAATATGTAAATATCTGTATCAGTCTCTCACTTTGTGTATAAGTGGCTGCATGGGTTGGTGAGTAGCTACATGAGTGTCTATATAGGTTATTAGTTGGTTTTTTGAGTATCAGTATGAGTGTCTGAGTGTCTGTATGGTTCAGTGGGGGGTATTACGTAGTGCATAGGTGCATGAATGAGTGACTCACTGTTTGTATGTGTTGAAGACAGCATGTGTGCAGGACTGTATGGGTGGATGAGTGTGTGCATGGGTGTGTTAGTGAGTGAATGACTGTCTCAATAGTGTTTTGATGAGTAACTACATATGTTTTAAACTAGTATATGTGACTATTGGTGTATATAAGTGAGTATATGTGAGAGTGAGAGATTGGAAGAGTTTCTGTATGAATAAGTATGTGTTTCTATAAGTGATTGTTTAAAAGACTAAGTATGTGTAAGTTTCTGTAGAAGTAAGTGTGGTGGTGTGTGTATAACTGTATATGCAAGTAAATGGATGTTTGATTCTTTATTAGCATGAGTGACTATGTGTGTGAGTAACTCTATGGATGAGTGGCGTTGTGTAACAGGATGTACAGGTGTATGAGTACATATGATGAGTGAGTACATGTATGAGTGACTGTATAGGGCTGTTGGTGAATGAGTGGATGTGTATGTGGATCTTAGAATTACTGAATAGGTTGTTGTAACTGATATTGGTATGTCCATTGTTTTGAAAATGTTAGTTTCTAGTTTTTGAATGTGTGTATCAAAGGTTATATTAGGGGGAGAGGAGGTCTGCCACTCTATCACAAGGATGATGTCATCAGTGATGTCATTTGAGATGTCATGAGTGATGTCATGAGTGATGTCACTGACCATGTCATGAGTGATGTAATATGTGACGTCATCAGCAGTGCATTGCGTGCGCGTGAGTTATAGTTAGCTGAACTAACTATAACAGGGGAATTTCAATGGTTTTGTACGAGTGAAAAGTCCAGCTAACTATAACGCCCCTGAAACCTATGGTTTTTTCAGTGAATTTCTAAGGTTTTTTAAATGCTAATTCCTAACTATAACGTGCCTGAAACCTATGGTTTTTTCAGTGAATATATATATATATATACATATATATATATATATATATATATATATATATTAACGCTCCAAATTCTTAACTTGTAAAGAATATAAGCACTCACGGATAGCGTGGCAACAGGTCTTTTATTCCCGGAACAGACGCGTTTCGGCGGTCTGCCTTCCTCGGTGTTATCAACACACCGGGAAGCGCCATATTTTATACATTACATCTCCGCGTGGCATGGTATAATAGACATAGACATAGGACAGCGTAAAGTGTTGGTGGAATCACCAGCGCCATCTTGTAATGTGTCAATATACATATATACAGTGCAAATCAACAGTATATACATTATATACAAATTCATGCATAGCGTTCCATGTGTTATTCACTGGAAATATACGCCGACATCAAATATAAATCAAACATCAAATTAATGCATCACTGAAAGATGGCTGCCATTCCACCTCTATTCATGATTGAGCCGTGTATCGGCAATGCTCGTGATGATGCCGTGTATCGGCTTACACTGGCTGTCAAGAACTCCATAATTTATTGTATAATACAATTAATCTAGTCTTGACACAAATAGCAAATTGGTAATCAAAGCGGCCACAACAGCAGCAGGTCGCCGCAGCCAGAGGACAAAATCCATCACACTTACATTAGATATCCTGATAAACATATTATTCTAGATAACATATTAATTTCCCAAATGTACTGACAGCTCTTCATTACTGTTAAGACCTGACGGAAATTTTGACTGAAGGTCAATAATGTAACGTGATTCTAACCTCCGCAGTTTCTGCAGGCGGTCGCCGCCTCTGATATTTTCTGGGACAGAATCTAGACCGAAAAACTGTAGAACATTCTTGCTACTTGGATGTTTTTCTTGATAATGTCTCGCTACAGGGTAAGAAGCATCCCCTTTCAATATTGCCCTCCTGTGTTCTAGTATTCTGATTTTCAACGAGGGAATAGTGCTGCCTATGTACAATAGGCCGCATGGGCAAACGAGACAGTAGACAGCATAGGGGGTACTGCAAGTCAAAAACTTTCTAATGGGCTTTTTTAAATTCACATTAGGTATTGTGTAGTTAAGTACTCTATGGCTGTTAGAACACGCCTTACACTTGCCACATGGAAAAAACCCTTGCATATCTTTCAGGGTGCCCTGTTGTAATGTTGGTTTGGTTAAATGACTGCTAACCAATCTATCTTTTAAAGATCTTGCCTTTTTATAGGTAATCATCGGATGATCAGGAATATCATCCCCTATGATGGCATCACTTTTCAAAATATGCCAATTTTTTATTAACATCCTCTTCAAGAAATTAGACTCTGCAGAGTATGTCGTAATCATTCTAAATTTGCCTTCATGAGTATCGACTAAATCTTTCCTTGTAACTGTCTTCTCTTCTAGCAGATGTTGTCTAGGAATACCTCTAACTTTATTGAGTGTTGTCTCCAGTAATGTCTGTCCATATCCTCTGATACGAAATCTATTTACACATTGATTAGCTGCCAATTCAAAATCACAGGTTCTGGAGCTATTGCGTTTTAATCGTAATAGCTCCCCATATGGTATACTCTGTATCAGTTTGGGGGGATGATTACTAGTTGCAAAGAGGATCGAATTCCCCGCTGTGGCCTTACGGTACAAGGATGTTTCTAATTTCCCCTCAGAGATAAATACCTTTAGGTCCAGATAGTCCACTGCCACTGGACTTACTGTACCTGAAAAGTGTAAATTAAGGTTATTGGTGTTAAGATCCTCAATGTATCCTTCCGCTGATTCCATAGTACCCTCCCAAACAATGAACAGGTCATCGATATAACGATACCATGCTTTTACCTGGCCTGTCACTTCTCCTTTTACAAAGGTTCGGGACACTTGCTCCTCCCACCAGCCCACCAACAAGTTGGCGTAGCTGGGGGCGAAACAAGTGCCCATCGCAGTCCCTGAGATTTGTTTATAGTACTGGTCACCAAATAAAAAAATATTATTTGAAAGGCAAAACCTTGTAAATTCAATCAACATGGAATTATGTTCCGCAAATCTCAATTGTCGTCTATTGAGGAAAAACTGTACGGCTTGAATCCCATCTTCATGTTTTATACATGTGTACAGACTAGTAATGTCCAATACCATTAAAACATACTTGGAGTCCCAATTTAGACTATTCACTTTCCTCAAAAAGTCTTTCGTGTCTCTCACATAAGATTTTAATTGTGACACGAATGGGAACAAAAAATGGTCGATAAACATGGACATATGTTCTGTTAAACTCCCTTGTGAGGAGACTATGGGTCTACCTGGTGGATTAACATTATCCTTATGAATTTTAGGAATATGATAAAATGTTGCCACCAGTGGAGTAGTTTTTCTCAAAAATAGATACTCATCAGTCCCCAACATGGATTTATCATACCATTTTTTAATTAACAGGTCATAACTCTGGACACTGGTTAGATAGAGTTCACGAGAGGATTTGATGTAATAGTTGTTATCCGATAATTGTCTGAGTGCTTCAGCACAATATTGCTCCCTAGTTTGTAGCACTACATTGCCGCCTTTATCTGAAGGCTTGATTATAATTGACGTGTCTTGCAATAAGCCATCAAGTGCTTGCTTCTCCTCCTTTGTCAAATTTTCACCGGAATTGCGTTTTTGAGTCCTGCATCTGAATTTCACAAGATCTTTCACCATTGTATCAGAAAATGTATCTATAGAATCAAAAGGCATTTGAGGTACGAAAGTTGATTTTAATTTGAAGGGACTTACTTCCAGTTCTTGCTCAATGCCCACCGCTTTTGCTCTTGCAGCCGTATCTTCCGATACATTTCGTTGAATGGGTGTGCCAGAATGCAGATTCTGCTGAAGTTCCACTCCAGATAGATCATTGCAAGTCAGTATATCAGTGGCAGTGATCCTTGCTCCTGCCGAAGTAGATTTCATTAAGTTCGGCCTCAATTTGAAGTATTTATGTAGCTTCAATTTACGAATGAAATTGTACAGGTCAATCCTGGTTTGCGTGAACTCCAACTTACTAGTCGGACAGAAGGTCAATCCTAGGGTGAGTACCTTAATCTCACTTGTTGTTAGTTCTTTCGACGTGAGATTAACCACTGTTAGATTAGATTCTTCTATTGGCGCTTGTAGTTCCTCTTCTTGCGCATCCACGTGGATCTTCCTCTGCCTCTGGCGGCCCCACCCTGATCGACGTGTTCTCCTGTTTGATATTCGGGTGGTTTGTTCTTCCCGCCTCTCAGCCATGATTGCCTGATTATTTGGAACTCGTCGTGAAAAGGAGTCGGCCCCATGGTTCCTTCCACTAAAGGTCTTGACCGCTCGTCTCCTGATTCATTCTCCGTTAAATCGGATTCTGACGTTTCCACTTGTACATTGGCTTTGGCTGTGCTTCTTTGCGTTAGTTCTTGTCGTGGCCCATCAAATTTGCGCGCAAAGGTTAGTACTCTTCCCTGTAGATAGTCCCTCTCATCGCGCTCAAATTTCTCTTGTTTTCTGGTTTTAATTTTGCCTTCGTATTTCAGCAATCGTGCTTTCATTTGCTTCATTAGTTCTTCCACTTGTGTTTTGTCTTCCTCTTTTGTTAACAACTCCTCTAGAGTTTTGATCTCCTCCAAAGCTTTCTCTCGGTCACTCCAGGCATACTTGACTAAAATATCAAGAGTGCCCTGGCAATACTTTGCAGTGTGTTCTGCCCATTCTGATAATAAATTCGGGTCAGGATTTTCATATGAGGGAACAGTGTACACTCTTAAGCCTCTGGGAACTCTATTAGTGTCCACATAACTCTGTAGAGAGGTGGCCTCCCACCACTTCCTTGTTTCGCGTTCATACAGTCTTTCCAATTTGGTCAGAGTGTTATGTAGGTTGCCACCCAGCCGCGGCGCCTCTGCCGCATCGGCCCCCTCGGTTCCTCTTCGCTGTTGAGTTTTAAACATATCCTTTGCCGCTTCCCGGCGTGCCGATTCGCTGAACATAACGATGATCTTAAGTTCAGCAACCAATCCCGGGAATCTGCCTGAGCCACGGTACCCTCGACCTGCCGCAGATGAATGTATCCGCAACTTAATTCTTGTTGCTGCGTGATGCTGGATCAATCGTAGCGCAAAACCTCCATTCGCTCAGCGACACGCTAGATTCCTCCAGACAACCAATCAGAAATGGATAAATGCGGCGGTGCACTCGATATAGAAGACTGCTCCAAATGCACCAAAAAACGAGTCACTCGCGGTCGGGTGCTGTAATACGGCGGTGCCTGCCGTATAAGATTAACGCTCCAAATTCTTAACTTGTAAAGAATATAAGCACTCACGGATAGCGTGGCAACAGGTCTTTTATTCCCGGAACAGACGCGTTTCGGCGGTCTGCCTTCCTCGGTGTTATCAACACACCGGGAAGCGCGACATTATCAAGAAAAACATCCAAGTAGCAAGAATGTTCTACAGTTTTTCGGTCTAGATTCTGTCCCAGAAAATATCAGAGGCGGCGACCGCCTGCAGAAACTGCGGAGGTTAGAATCACGTTACATTATTGACCTTCAGTCAAAATTTCCGTCAGGTCTTAACAGTAATGAAGAGCTGTCAGTACATTTGGGAAATTAATATGTTATCTAGAATAATATGTTTATCAGGATATCTAATGTAAGTGTGATGGATTTTGTCCTCTGGCTGCGGCGACCTGCTGCTGTTGTGGCCGCTTTGATTACCAATTTGCTATTTGTGTCAAGACTAGATTAATTGTATTATACAATAAATTATGGAGTTCTTGACAGCCAGTGTAAGCCGATACACGGCATCATCACGAGCATTGCCGATACACGGCTCAATCATGAATAGAGGTGGAATGGCAGCCATCTTTCAGTGATGCATTAATTTGATGTTTGATTTATATTTGATGTCGGCGTATATTTCCAGTGAATAACACATGGAACGCTATGCATGAATTTGTATATAATGTATATACTGTTGATTTGCACTGTATATATGTATATTGACACATTACAAGATGGCGCTGGTGATTCCACCAACACTTTACGCTGTCCTATGTCTATGTCTATTATACCATGCCACGCGGAGATGTAATGTATAAAATATGGCGCTTCCCGGTGTGTTGATAACACCGAGGAAGGCAGACCGCCGAAACGCGTCTGTTCCGGGAATAAAAGACCTGTTGCCACGCTATCCGTGAGTGCTTATATTCTTTACAAGTTAAGAATTTGGAGCGTTAATCTTATACGGCAGGCACCGCCGTATTACAGCACCCGACCGCGAGTAACTCGTTTTTTGGTGCATTTGGAGCAGTCATATATATATATATATATATATATATATATATATATATATATATATATAATCTACTGGCGGTGGCCAGTAGATAAGCTACAGCCCGAACGGCTGAACAGAATTACTTGAAATTTGGCAGAGAGGTAGTCCTCAGGTCAGGGATGTGCCTTTTGCAGGTCTGGTGTAAATCTGTTCAGTATTTCCTGAGAAAATAGCATTTAAAAGTATATATATATCTATAGGCGCGCTCCGTGCGTACGGTAAAACGTACCGTACGCGCACGCTGCCTTGCGCGAGCGCGATTCTGATTGGTTGTTAGATCTTAGTAAACATTCGAATCAGTCGAAACCAGAAAGTGTCGGCCGCCATTTTGTCTCTCGCAGTCTGAGGGGGTGAAAAACAAAGGTGGAGAACGTGAAAAGGGGGCAGGGTGGACAGTTCCTGACCCCCTAGCCTTTGTCAGGGGGTCCCAGAAGGACCCCCAAGGGCCAAAATTTCTTTAATTTTTTTTTTCGAAAAATCGCAGAGTGCGCGTAGCGTGCGTGTACGGTAGAAACAGAAAAATTCCGCGAACTGCGTAACGTGAGCGCGCGGTGCATGAAGCGTACTGCGCGCCCACAGCGCGCGCACGGTGCGCAAAGCGCACCGTGCGCGTACGATACGCGCACGGTGAAAAACCTTAAAAAAATAAATAAATAAATACATAACTTAGCATTTAAAAAAACGTACAAATTCACTGAAAAAACCATAGGTTTCACACACGTTATAGTTAGGAATTAGCATTTAAAAAACCTTGCAAATTCACTTAAAAAACCATAGGTTTCACACATGTTATAGTTAGCTGGACATTTCACTCGTGAAAAACCATTGAAATTCCCCCGTTATAGTTAGTGCAGGCAACTATAACCCACGCGACCGCAATCCTCTGCTGATGACGTCAGATATTACATCACTGATGACATATGTGTCTTTCTGAAAAAAAAATATTTGTAATATATGTATTGCTAAAGATTAATGGAAGAAGACATGGGTAAATAGGTGTCTAAATACAGTGATGTAATATCTGACGTCATCAGCAGAGGATTGCCGTCGCGTGAGTTATAGTTGCCTGCACTAACTATAACGGGGGAATTTCAATGGTTTTTCACGAGTGAAATGTCCAGCTAACTATAACATGTGTGAATCCTATGGTTTTTTAAGTGAATATATATATATATATATATATATATAACCTACTGGCGGTGGCCAGTAGGTAGTTATAGTTAGGACCTATTATCCATAGGAAAATCGTAACATTCTTTTCCCAATAACTTCTGTGAATATATATATATATATATTCCATATGAAATCGCTCATGATTGAAGACACCTCACACAACGCTGTGTTTTCACCTTGTTTATTTGGGATGCAGCAGCAATATGGCACGAGTCCTCACAGCGTAATCTTGCGCCGTTAATGCCATACGCGTTTCAGAAGACTATTCCTTGTTCACCGGCTTGGCGCTTGTGGGGGAATGAAGAAACTTGCATTATTGCCCTTAAGAACACGCCCACTGTAGCAGAACCTTGAATCACGCTGCGAGTGCGGCATCACCTCTTGCTCTACCAGCTTCCATCTTTGCCCAGCCAGTGAACAAGGAATTGTTTTCCAGAAACACGTATGGCACACAAGGCATACAGACGCTTGAACTGCTGTGTTGGTAATCTACAGTCTGCCACTAAAGGAGAAAATAACACGCTGCGGGAAGCTTTCCAATTTTGGAGTGTTTGCGATTGGAATGTATATACATATTGCTAACACCATACTTCTCTTAACGCGGATGCTCGTCTAACAGGAGTGGAAAAACCCAAAATTCAAATTCAGCAACAGAGTGTTCCGGTTTCCAGAAACGAGCACTATGCAATTGATGTATGGTGATTTATTTGATCAACGTGTCAGGCATTATGGCTGCTGTAGCCAAATAAATCACCGAGCATCAAACGCATAGTGCCCTTGTCTTGTGTTTCTAGAGGCCAGAACAATCTGTTGCTGGAACATTATACATAAGGCCAAAGCGCACCAAACGTGTCGCGCAATAACCAGAAGGTAAAAGCACTAGAGTACTAGTTTATATTTGACTGAGGTTGGATGCTTATGATAGTCTGCACAAATGTTTCACTAGCACTGGTGTCATGTAGGTAGATATCATATCTGTGCACACTGTTTCACTAAATATATCACCCAGTGGCGGTTTCCAAAGAAAATGCCTTTTTTGTTTGCTAATAACTTTGGAGCAGGTTGACGAATCTTAACAAAACTTTACGCAGGGGCCCAAAACCAAAATCCCCATGCATTCACAATTGACCTTTTTGGAAATCAGTATCACAAATACTGCTAAAGGGAATTACACCACATTTGGCAGGGAGCTAGATGTTTGCCCAGAAAGCGTGTTTTTTGTGATGTGGTGTAAATCTGTTTAGTAGTTTTTGAAATACGAGGGATCAAAACTATTTGTTCATCTGGATGGTTGAGGGTAATAGACTCTCACGATAGTCCCTTGAATGATTTTTTTAAAACTGATTGTTCTGATTGCCCCAGGAGGCTTTGTTGGCCAGCTTGCTCCCCCGGGGGACCTACTCCTGTGGGAGGGAGTGAGAGCTCTGATTGGCAGGACCCGGGGACTTAACCCCTTCTGTGCCCATGACGAGTCCAGCTCACCATGGCACCCACCCACGGGGGAAGCGATGGCGCTCCTCCCGTGATTGGTCGATTTGTTTTTTTTTACTGGGAAGGCAGGGGAAGACCTTCCCCTGCCTCCCCCCGCCCCCCCGCGTCATCAATGACATCAGCGCGCGAGCCGCGCTGACGTCGTTGGAGGTTTCCCCTTTGCTCTCCGAGGTGCAGGAAGCCATTTGCTTCCTGCGCGTCGGAGAGTAAAGGTGAGTTTTGGGGCTGGGGAGGGTTCTTTTTTGCATCGGTGGGTTTGGGTTAGGGTGGGGGCACTTTGGAATGCCCAGGCATGCCACGAGGCTCGGCTTCGTTCGTGTGTGCCTGTTGTTGCTTCCCTGTGAAATGGATTCAAATTTGAAAAACGCTCGTCTTTCTAGTTGCTTCCCTATGAAATGGATCCAAAAATGCCGAGAAATGCCCTTCTTTTTAATTTTTCAAATCCAAAGTGCAGCAGCTTGTAGAGAAATAGAATTTCTTATATGAGAATTAAATGCCTAACTAATAGCAAGACAGAGGGGTTGCAAAGTGGCCAGATTGTTTTTTTTTACATCCAAATACACCAGCATCACTTTACAGAGTTTGCCAGTGAAGTGCTACTTTAATTTTCTCGTCTTTCTTTGAAGAGCATTGTTGTTTCCAGGTTGGGAGAGTGCACCATTCCTGGAGGTACTGCAATACCTGGTTGATGGGTGGATTGGAAAACACAATGTGTACCATGGCTCTGTGTTTATGGATGTGGTCTTTTTATACCATACTGCTTACGTGAAACCACTCGCTGATTTCTGAATAGTTAGTGAGAGATCGTTTAGGTAACCATGTTGTTTCTGCTTACATTTCACATGCTTTGCATTCCCTATGAGTGGTTGCTTTTTTTTTCGGTGGGTGTTTGCATTGTTCTGAGGGGATTACCAGGTAATTATTCACGCAGCTCTCTGATGGATGTCACATGAGGTAAAATACTGCAAAAAATGGCAGACACTCTGAAAACAAGAGCAAACGTTATGTTACATGAGGCAATGGTGGTAATTGTGCATGTATCAAAAGCAAAGAAAATACAAGAGGTAGCAAACAATACGTTACATGAGGAAAAGTGACATGTGTGCAAGTTACCAAAGAGTACAAAATACAAGTAGAGGTATAAAAGTGCAATAAATGGCAGACACTCAAAACACAGAAACACATTGGGAAGGCACTTCTACGGGCATGGAGAACAGAATTTCCTATAATGTAAAGACTTCCTTCAGACAATAGAGAGGGTGTGAATTAAGTTTGGAAGTGTCTTTGCAGGAGGAGAACTTTGAGGTCAGTTTTGAAGGACTGGGAAGAGGGAGGGGGTGGTCCGGAGCTGAGGCTGAGTTCCAGATTCTCGCCGCGTTGCTTGTAAAGGATTGGGCCATCGATCTTTCCTTCTTGAAAGTGGGAGGTTCAAGTAATACATTTTGCGCAGTACGTGATGGTCTAGAGCATTATATGCATATGTGACAATAAAGTTTTTTTCTCTTTTTTATTCTAGTCTAAAGCTTTTGATTCCTGATTCCAGTTTCGACAGTGGTTGTTCTGCAGTTTTATGTAGTTGCATTGTTTTGGTAGGAAATTTTTTTTTGTTGTATTTACTCCAAATGAGTAATATTGTAATGTCTGAATGAATTTTTTTGTAAGTGATGTCATAATGGCGGCATATTTAGTTAGTGGTTTGAGCATGAAATTCTTTGCAATGTGTTTTGCATAGTCTTATGTGTAACTGCTTTTCTCTTTCTTTTTTAGTGGGATATTGTTGATCCATAGTGTGTCTGTACAGAGTAGGCGGTGGTGAGTAGTTTAGCTGCCTCTGGCAAGTGAGTGGTATTGCTTTGGAGTATATATGAGTTTTTGATAAAAGCAGCTTTTTGTTTATTACTTATTTTACAAAGTGTTTGTTGTTGTTGACTTGTTTGACAAGTTACCTTTATTGGTAAGCAATATGGCTAGCCGTAGAATGACTGCTCAACAGGTGGTTGGTATGCTTCTAGAATCTTCCTCTGAGCATGATTATGAGACTGACAGTGCATCTGAGGGAGAGGAGGGAGGGGAAGATTCTGGCAGTGAGTTTTCTCTCAACATGGAATCATCAGATGATGAAGGTACTCTCAGTGCAGATGAAGGTACTCTTGGTGTGGATGAAGCAACTCTCAGTGCGGATGAAGTGCCTGTCTTAGAGGAGGAAACTGCTGTGCCGATGGTGCAAGAGGCATCTGGATTGCAGTCTGAGGCTGCTAGGCTTCCTACTGAAAGTGCTGGACTTTGGGTTGATCCAAACATGGTGCAGCCGGTGTTGCCTGCCTTTAGCGGTGATGCAGGGTGTACAGTGGATTGTGAACACTTTTTGCCTATACAGTTTTTTCAGTTGTTTATGGATGATGTATTTTTGGGTGAGATTGTTGAGCAGACGAATTTGTATGCTGAACAGTTTTTGAGGGACAACAGCAACAAACTTAGGCCCCAGTCTAGAGCTACACGGTGGACTCCCACATATCTGGAAGAGATTAAGATGTTTTTGGGTTTGACTTTATTGATGGGTGTGGTAAAGAAGCCAACCTTGGCTTCATATTGGTCTACTAGCCCCTTTTTGGCAACTGCTATATTTCCTGCAGTTATGACTCGTAATCGGTATTTACTTTTGCTACGTATGCTGCATTTTGTTGATAATTCTATGGCGTTGCCACGAGATCACCCTGACTGTGACCGTCTTTTTAAAATTCGGCCCGTTCTTGATCACTTTGTAGATCGATTTTCTGAAATCTATACTCCAGGGAAAGAAATATCTATTGATGAGTCTTTGGTCTTCTTCAAGGGCCGTTTGGTTTTTAGGCAGTACATCCCTAGCAAGAGAGCACGCTATGGAATTAAGCTGTATATGTTGTCTGAGAGTAGGACAGGATATGTTTTTAATTTTCGTGTGTACACTGGTAGAGATCCTACTATTGACCCCCCAGGTTGTCCGTCCACCTTTGGAGTTTCAGAGAAAATTGTGTGGGATCTTGCTAGAAGACTGTTTAACAGAGGCCACCATTTGTACTTTGATAACTTCTATACTGCTGTGCAATTATTTAAGGAATTGTATAAAGTGGACACTTTTGCATGTGGCACAATCCGCTCTAACCGTAAAGGTTATCCAAAAGAGCTTGTTTGCAAAAAACTTCAGAGGGGGCAGTGCAGTTCCTTGCGTAGTGATGAACTACTAGCTGTAAAATTTGTGGGCAGGAGGGATGTGTACATGCTGACTACCATCCATGATGAGAGTACTTCACCTATGGCTGTTTGGGGTCAGGTTGCTGAAGTGCGCAAACCTGTGTGCATTCTAGACTACAATAAGCACATGGGTGGTGTTGACAGAGTAGATCAGCGTCAAACTTGACATTTCTTCAGTTTCAGCACTCTGTGATAGCTAGCCTTGTTGTTGTGGAACATGCAAGTGTTCCTAGATTTGGAGTGGTGGAGGATGTGGTTCGATTGAAAGATCGCCACTTTCCTGATTTCATCCCTCCCACACCGGCAAAAGATTTTCCCACTAGGAGATGAAGAGTCTGTTGGCGAAGAGGTACGCGGAAGGAGATTCGTATGTACTGCCCCGACTGTCCTTCTAAACCTGAGCTGTGTGTCCCTGCTTGTTTTAGAGCGTACCACACGCAAAAGAATTTTTGGGAGCATTCATGAGTGGTAAAGTGAACTGTCTGGTCTGTATTCTTTGAAAAATTTGATTCTGTTTCAAGGTTGGCGTTAGTGCAATGTATTTAGTTTCTGATTTTGTGTTTGTAGACTGGTATTGATTTGCGATTTGTTTGTGTTTTTATTTTTGTCTAATAAAAATCCTAAATGTGTTGGCGGTGTGTGTGGACTGGCACTTGGTTGGCGGTGTGTGTGGAATGGTGCTTGGCTGGCGGTGTGTGAGTACTGACTTGCTGCTGGTCACTACACACACTGCTAGCTGAGTGCCACTCCACGCAATCCATCAGCTTATGTAGTTGCTGTGTCAGGAATGTGGGCGTGTGAAAGTGATGGGCCCTTGAATGGCGCTGTGTGCTGGTGTGAGTTTTGTTATGTGATGGGCTCGCGGCTGGCGGTGTGAATGGTTTTGTATGTCTCACACGTATGAAAGGTTTATGAATGGCCTGTAAATAGGTTGGTGCCTTGTCGTGGCTTTACAGATCACGAGCTGTGAGTCAATGGTTCAGTTTCTCGCCCTTTCAATTATTAACAGTGCATTTAATTTTTGTGAAATCACTTGCTAATACAATTGTATATACTGAACCATCACTCACCCTCGTGCCAAATCCAACCAGTATGTGTGTGCGTTTGAGGAATAGATGGCTGTGCAGGAATCTTTGTCTTTTTAGTTTCTCTGCCAAGGTGTATGTTCCTTGTAAGAATAACCCACCAACTGTAGATATTGTCGTAAACCCACGGGAGTTCATGGTGATGTGTCTCTCTTGTGAATTCCAAAAAGTTATTTTATCCACAATGTCCTGCAAACCTCAAAATGTCTGTCACATTTTCCTTGCAATATTGTGCCGAAATTCTCACGCTGTAGAAACAAACAATGTCAAAACGATCTGGTTTTGCAAGGGGGTCAACTGTCTTTTTGGCCTGTGCTCGGCGGCCATCTAGGGAAACCTACCAAACCCATACATTTTTGAAAACTAGACAGCCGGGGGCTTCCAGGGAGGTATGGCTTGCGTGGATCCCCCAACGTTTCCTTACCCAGAATCCCCTGCAAACCTCAATTTTAGCTGAAAAAATCTTTTTTTCACACATTTTGGTGTGGGAAAGTTGTGGCATCACCGGGCTCACTCAAATTTCCCACCTCCCAGCGTTCCCCTGGGTCTCCCGGAAAAATGGTGCCTCACTTGTGTGGGAGGCCCAAGTTCCCGCGACAAGCAAGGGCCCAAAACGTAGTGAGGTGACTTCAAATTTGCCTATCTCAAAACCACCTGGTTTTGCAAGGGGGGTCACCTGGGTTTTTGGCCCGGTCCTCGGCGGCCATCTAGGGAAACCTACCAAACCCATACATTTCTGAAAAGTAGACACCCGGGGGCTTCCAGGGAGGTATGGCTTGCGTGGATCCCCCAACGTTTCCTTACCCAGAATCCCCTGCAAATCTCAATTTTAGCTGAAAAAATCACTTTTTTCACACATTTTGGTGTGGGAAAGTTGTGGCATCACCGGGCTCACTCAAATTTCCCACCTCCCAGCGTTCCCCTGGGTCTCCCGGTAAAAATGGTGCCTCACTTGTGTGGGAGGCCCAAGTTCCCGTGACAGGCAAGGGCCCAAAACGTAGGGGAATCCACAAACCCTGAGTACCTTTAGAATCCCCATGATGTTGGAAGAAAAGGACGCAAATTTGGCGTGGATACCTAATGTGGCCAAAAAGTTGCAGGGGCCTAAGCGCGCACTACCCCAAATAGCCAAAAAAAGGCTTGGCACAGGAGGGGGAAAAGGCCTGGCAGCGAAGGGGTTAGTATTCTCTCCTGAGATAAAAAATAAATAAATATATAACGTGGTGGGATAGGAATAGCCTGCTTACTTTGACCACCCTAGGGCCAAAATCTAAACATATAAGGCAACAATCCAACGGGAGCCACACAGGACTCTCGCAGGATAATAGCATTTAGAAAAAGAAGAATGAAATAATGGTTGGTGGCTGCTGTGAAAAACTAAACTTTATCAAGCCCACCCTGCAGGGTGACCTTTAAGAATAAGAGAGGAGGTCCAGACCCCATTGGCAGATTACGGCCCCAGATCCCCCATTCCCAGGTACACCTCTTTTTAAAAAAGGGGCGGGACTGTAAAGGCCCAGGGAACCCCATTCCCAGCATCAAAACACATATTAATAGGGGCAACAGTACACAGTACCCCTACTCAAGCCTTAAAATGCCCCAGGGATGCCATCCCTGGTACCGGCCCATACACTGTGTCCTCGGAAGCACATCCCTGGGACACCATAGTTTCACTGCCCGCAGGAGAAAGGGCAGGAAAAAGAAGAGTGCTCCTACCCAGTGGAAGCTTTGGAAATACTCCTGCTGGGTTGAAGCAGACTTTTGTATCCCTGCCTGCACTCTTGCAGGTAGGTAAACTCAGATTGATCCCACTTGGCAGGAGCAAGCACAAATACCAGCTTCCTCAGCTCCTGGATGGGTGGATATGAGGAGATGGCAGGGCTGTGGGGGGCCTTGCAGATCCCCGTAGCCCCCAATGTCCTGCTTGGTGGGTGCCCTGGGTGGGCATGAGGACAGCCACCCAGAAGTACCCTCAGACCGGGGGGATGGTCTTCAGAGGCCATGCCTCTTTTCTCCACCACTCTGCAAATGCCCCTCCTGGTGCAATGATGGTTGGGGGATGAAGTCCCCTTGGCTCCAGAGGGTCCTTGGGGCCAACAAGTCCTCCTGTTGCCTCCAGTAAGGACCACAGAGCAGGTTTGCTAAGAGGTCTTTAGAGACCAGGCCTACTTTCTCCACCATTCTGCAAGTGTGCCTCCAGGTGCACTGCTGGCTGTGGGATGAAGTCCCCTTGGCTCTATAAGGTCCTTGTGGGCCAACTACCCATCCTGTTACTGCCAGTATGTCCCATACAGCTGGATTGCTAAGAGGCCATGCCCTATTTCTCCAACACTCTGCAAACACTTTTCTGGGCACACTACTGGTTGGGGTAAGAAGTCACTTTAGTCCTGAGGCTCTCAGGAGTAAAGTGGAATTCTTTCATCAAGCAGTGGTGCACCAGGAGGGGCATTTACAGAGTGGTGGAGAAAGTAGGTCTGACCTCTGATCACCTCTTAGCAATTCCACTGTGTAGGGCTTACTGGAGGTAACAGGAGGTCTTGTTGGCCCACAAGGACCCTCGGCAACCACGGGACTTCATCCCCCAACCAGCAGTGAGCCAGGAGGTGTAATTGCAGAGTGGTGCAGAACGGGGGCAGGCCTCTGGCGTTGTGCCAGTAGCTTTCTCTTTTAAAAAAAATTATAAACGAAGGAAAGGGCAATGTGGCCTTCCTTCCCTGGGCTGATTTTGGCCCTGGAGACCACATACCCCAGAGCCAGGGATTTTTATACTAGGGAGGGGGCCATACTGCCCCCCTTTTTGGACTGATTAAAGCCCAGGGGATCACATGCCCTGGGGCCCTGCTTTTTCTTTTTTTTAAATTTTTATTTAACAAAGGAAGGGGGGCTATGCGGCCCCCCTCCCGGGCCAATTTTGCCAGAGTGACCCCATCCCCGGGACATGGCCACAATACTGAGTACCCTGGTCCCACCCAGGGCACCTAGTTTCTCACGAGTTGCTGAAGGCCCCGCAGTCCCTGTCGGATCGCCACATCCTGCAAGATCCGGCATTGCTTTTAGACAGAGGGAGTTGCTAAACATGCAGCTCCCTCTGTCCAAAAGCAATTCTGCTTTCGCTTGTATGAAGCATAGCAGAGTTGCTATGGCGCTCCTGCCAAGCTATAGCAAACAGCAGTGTACCAGAGTTGGGCACCCTGGAACATTGCAGGAACCGGCCCTAGGGTGTGCCAGTCCCCAGGGCCATCTACGGCTCCAAGAGGGGCGCCCTGTACCACTCCTTTGCTCCAATGTGCCCTGGGGAGGGGGGGGTCCTTGGAGCTGCAAGGGGTGGTGCTGCCCTCAAATTATTTCTAATTAAAGCCTGGAGAGGTAATGGCCCCGGGGCTGTGTGGGGGGGGTCCGCACCGCATTATTTCTAATTGAAGTCCCAGGAGGTGGTGGTCCCTGGGACTCCGGGAGTCCACGAGACCCCCCACAATATTTCTAATTAAACCCCAGGGAGGTGGTGGCCCATGGGACAGCATGAAGGTCAGCATGGCCTTCTCACATTATTTTGAAGTGAAGCTCCGGGGAGCTTGCAGTCCCTGGGGCTGAGGGGTTCAAGAGGCCATCCCATTTATAAAATTATAAACTGCTGGAGGGTGCTGGTCCACGGGACAGCATGGGAGGCCATATAGGCCCCCCCTGCATTTTTTTATAAAGAAGCCCTGGGGAGGTGGTGATCCCCAGGGCATTATTAATCCCAGCAGGGAGGACCTGTGTGCCCACAACCTATATGTGCATGATGCCATAAGGAATGAAGAGCTGGAGCCCGGGCTTCTTTTAGAAAAATATTTTAGCAGGAATCCATGGATACTGCAGAAATCCTTTAAAAACAATTTTTTGGGGCCCTGTAGGGTCCTAGTGGGACCCCAAAGAGGCATAAGGGGTCTACGTTTTTGTGGGACTCAGCTGATGCTGAGTCCCAAGATGGCTGCCAACACTTCCAAGTTGTAGTGTTGGCAGCCAATCAAATTTGAGTAGGGTTTCAGTAGGTTTTTGGGCTCACAGATATCTATATTTTTTCAATGTAAATATCTCTGAAATCACTGAACGAATTTACACCAGATAAAAAAAAGCACGCTTTCTAGACCGACATCTAGATTTCTGCCAAATTAGGTGTCATTCAGATCAGTGGTTCGGGCTGTAGTTGTGTTAAGAAAATGAAAAGTCGCCATAGACATAACTTGGGAAAAATGCGTTTTGGGACCCCCTCTTTTCTCAGCCTCCACAGATCACCCCAAAACCTTCAACACAGCAGCTAAACGAAAAAGGGAACGTTTTTGAAAAATTTTGTGCAGATTCATCAAGCGGCACCAAAGTTATTGGCAAAACAAAAAATGCATTTCCTATGGACACTTTGGCCCTAACCATAACTATAATATATATATTGATTCACAGAAGTCACACATTGATACCGGCCACGTCTGTCTGACGAGAAAGGTGCTGGGCAGCAGGTGCAAGTCTCGCTTACAATTTACAATAGTACAACTCAAACGTCTACAAATAGAAGGGCCTGACAAATAGCCTGTCAGTTTCAAAGAAAGTTTAATGGGCCATTGAAATTTCTTCGAAACTGACATGCTGTATGCATGTCCTCCCTCTCTATCTATCTATCTAGATATATATATATATATATATATATATATATATATATATATATATATATATATATATATATATATATATATATATTCACTGAAAAAACCATAGGTTTCAGGCACGTTATAGCTAGGAATTAGCATTTAAAAAACCTTAGAAATTCACTGAAAAAACCATAGGTTTCAGGGGCGATATAGTTAGCTGGACTTTTCACTCGTACAAAACCATAGAAATTCCCCCGTTATAGTTAGCTCAGCTAACTATAACTCGCGCGCCCGCTATGCACTGCTGATGACGTCACATATTACATCACTCATGACATGGTCAGTGACATCACTCATGACATCACTGATGACATCTCAAATGACATCACTGATGACATCATCCAGTGAATGTGTGTTTTTCTGAAAATTATATTTGTTTTATATATGTATATCTCAAGGTCGATGGAAGAATAAATGGGTATATAAATGTCTAAATGGATGATTTGTTTTTGAAAAATTGATTGTATTACTGACTGATTAAGTGTATCTTAGTGAATAATGTTTAAATATGTAAATATCTGTATCAGTCTCTCACTTTGTGTATAAGTGGCTGCATGGGTTGGTGAGTAGCTACATGAGTGTCTATATAGGTTATTAGTTGATTTTTTGAGTATCAGTATGAGTGGCTGATGTCTGTATGGTTTCGGTGGGGGGTATTACGTAGTGCATAGGTGCATGAATGCGTGACTCACTGTGTGTATGTGTTGAAGACAGCATGTGTGCAGGACTGTGTGGGTGGATGAGTGTGTGCATGGGTGTGTTAGTGAGTGAATGACTGTCTCAATAGTGTCTCTATGAGTAACTACATATGTTTTAAACTAGTATATGTGACTATTGGTGTATATAAGTGAATATATGTGAGAGTGAGAGATTGAAAGAGTTCCTGTATGAATAAGTATGTGTTTCTATAAGTGATTGTTTAAAAGACTAAGTATGTGTAAGTGTCTGTAGAAGTAAGTGTGGTGGTGTGTGTATAACTGAATATGCAGGTAAACGGATGTTTGATTCTTTATTAGCATGAGTGACTACGTGTGTGAGTAACTTTATGGATGAGTGGCGTTGTGTAACAGAATGTATAGGTGTATGAATACATATGATGAGTGAGTGCATGTATGAGTGACTGTATAGGACTGTTGGTGAATGAGTGGATGTGTATGTGGATCTTACAATTACTGGATAGGTTGTTGTAACTGGTATTGGTATGTCCATTGTTTTGAAAATTTTAATTTCTATTTTTGAATGTGTGTATGAAAGGTTATATTAGGGGGAGAGGAGGTCTGCCACTCTATCACAAGGATGATGTCATCAGTGATGTCATGAGTGATGTCACTGACCATGTCATGAGTGATGTAATATGTGACGTCATCAGCAGTGCATTGCGGGCGCGCAAGTTATAGTTAGCTGAACTAACTATAACGGGGGAATTTCTATGGTTTTGTACGAGTGAAAAGTCCAGCTAACTATATCGCCCCTGAAACCTATGGTTTTTTCAGTGAATTTCTAAGGTTTTTTAAATGCTAATTCCTAGCTATAACGTGCCTGAAACCTATGGTTTCTTCAGTGAATTTCAAAGGTTTTTTAAATGCTAATTTCTAACTATGCCTACAGAGATAGGACATGTGAAGAAAGAAGGAAAAACGCACAGAAAGAAAAAAAAGAAATGCAGAAAGAAGCAACAGAAGTCCTCAAAGACGAAGAAATGTGCAGGAAGAAATATAACGTGCAGAAAGAACAAACAGAAGAGCAGACTGGTGGTAACTGAGTCTGCCTAAGCAGTCCTAGAGCCAGTGCTATGTTAAAAGACACTCAGAATACAGTGAAAACACCTACATACACTAGGGCACACTATGCGTTGGGGTCCCCATGTGATTAGCATGACCTCCTCTGTAAGCCCCTAGTATATAATAGGGCAGGGGATTAAAACTACCTCTTAAAACGCACCACAGGGCGTGTTTGAACACGTCACCTCATGCCCCGTCCCCTCCCTTCCCCACTGTGTAAACACACCCTGTAGCCATTTTAAGTTGGGAGATTAAGTCCCCTTGAATCCTGAGGGTCCCTGGGTCCAATTAAACCACTAGGTACCTCCAGTAAGCGCCACAGAGCTGCGTTGCAGAGAGGTGTAAAAAGTGGCATGGCCTGCACCACCTCTATGCAACGCAGAGCAGTGGTGCTTACTGGAAGCACCTGGTGGGCTAGTTGGACCCCAGGGTCCCTCAGAATTGAAAGGGAATTATTTCCCCAACTTAAAAACGCGCCACAGGGCGTGTTTGCACACGTCACCTCAGGCCTCGTCCCCTCCCTTCACCACTGTGTAAACGTGCCCTGTGGCCGTTCTGAGTTGAGAGATTAAGTCCCCTTGAATCCTAAGGGTCCCTAGGGTCAAACTAGCCCACTAGGTACCTCCAGTAAGCGCCACAGAGCTGCGTTGCATGGAGGTGTAAAAAGTGGCGTGGCCTCAGAACACCTGTCTGCAACGCAGCTCCCTGGCGCATACTGGAGATACCTTTTGGGCTAGTTGGCCCTCAGGGAACCTCAGTATTGAAGGGGAATTAATTCTTCAACTTACAACTGGCCAGGGGGCGCGTTTGCAGAGTGCTGCAAGGAGGGGGCATGGCCTACGGCACGATGCTGGTCTTTTATTTATTTATTTTTAAGAAGGAGGGCTGTGTGGCCCCCTTTCTTTTTCTAATTTATTAGCCCTGGGGACCCCATCCCCCAGGGCCTGCACCCTAATTTATTTTGTTGAAAAAAAATAATTTGACCCTCCCAAGGCCTTAATCGGCCCCGGGGACCCCAACCCCCGGGTCATGGCCTTTTTTTTTTTTATTCTTTAGAAGGGGGGCTGTGTTGCTGGACAAACCGTATGTACCTATCACCATGACGATTTGCGTGATATTCATTAAAAGGCGACTATGCATACAATGAATCCACGTAGAATGTATTCACACCGCTAGTGAAGCTCTGACATGTCTGACACCCTACCGTGCCTAATCCCGGCGCCCCCGCTGGTGGGTACTCTCCAAGAAGACACCCTTGTCATTTATTTAAACAAACATGGGTAGCTATTGACGGGCACATTTAATACACATGCAAACCAAGCCATTCAAAGGGGATACGACAAAAATTCGACCAAACTATGCAAGAAACCCCCTCACGGTTAATAAAACACACATCCACCGCCGGATGTGTAATACTTTTTATTTTACTCTCTGGAAAGGAGACAAACCTCACTTGAGAGTCACAGCGTGCTCCTGGCTGAGCCCAATGCTGTGTTACACCCACCATTGCCTGCCGAGTGCCACACACCTCTGTGTTGTATTCCACCATCTAGTGCTTATGCTATGACACTCTCTAGCCCATGTGCACTGTAACACCACCCCGTGAATATGTCATGCCACACTTGCCTTCGCACGGGTTATATTGCCCCATCTAACGTGCCTTCCTCAATGCCTATGTTATAAAGCACAGCGCTATGCCATACTTATTACAATCTGGGATCCATATCTTTGTCACAGTGCATATGCAATGTTACACTACCCAGAACATATTTTATATTGCAACTTTAGAGACTACTTAGGTTACACAACACTGCCCTCTGCATATTACACTCCAAGGCGCATATCACATAGCAAGCGCTAGTGCCTGTGCGATCTCGCGCTCTCCAATGAATCTGTCATTGCGCACGATGTATTGCATATTATATTTCACGCCCCGGTTCATCTTATATCACACTTTTTGGTGCATAGTTTATACCATATACTATATCTAGTTTTCATTTTCAATCGTGCTCTCAGGACTATGTTCTATATAACACTGCGTCCACCTACCATTTTCACGGGCATTACATTTTGTGATGGGGGTGGAAGGTCAGGGGATGTTTCTGCCAAGTGAGCCCGGAGTCACAGTCCCAAACGTCCTCTTCTTCCTGAATAAAAGTGAGATTATGCTGCATACTTGTTCATATTTTAAGTAGTTCGCACAGACACACATTTTAAAAACAATAAAGTTCCTAATACCCACCTTCTATGAACAGTTAGCTTGCTGCCCCATCCACCTCCTCCCTATCCTCTGTTGTCTGAATCCATGGACTAGCCTCCTCCCTCCTGCCATGCATGGTCTAATGTGCTGCCACTGCCCTCCATTTAGCATGATGTACCAGTCCACTCCTCCTGCCCTCCATTGCCCAATTCTATGGGCAATCATTGACCTCCTGCTTAGCCTCTGTGCTTAGCTTGCTTCCCCTATTCTCCTTCCCCCTGCCCTCCGAGGTCTTTGTGCATGCCCCTGCTCCATCCTTTTTGACCACCATGTTCCATGGACCTGCCACTCCTATCTACTCTGAGTGTTCTGTTGAGCTTCCTCTCCCCTTCCACCTGCCTAGCATTGTCAGATGACTGTAACCTGTCCCTGCCACCTCCTCCCTGCCTGTCCACATGCCATGCCCCTATCCCCTTCCTCCTGTCCTTCATGGTCCATTTTACTGCCACACCCTTCTGCCCTTCCTGGTCTGTTGTGCTGCAACTGCTCCTCCTGCCTGCCCCACGCGGTCCGTTGTGAGGCCCCTTCCCCTGAACTCTCTTGTCTGTGCCCAGGTCCTGACCCTCCCTTCTATCCTCCATGGTCCTTTGTGCATGCCCCTGCACCCTCCTTCTTGCCCATCATAGCCATTGTGCTGCCACTAACCCTCCCGCTTTGCATGCATGGTCTTCTGTGCTGCCATGGCCCCTCCCACCTTCCCTGTGTGGTCAGCTAGCTGCTCCTGACCCCCTCCCACCTTCCCTCCATGGTCTGTGTGTATGCCATCAGTCTCACTGTTGCTCTCCATGGTGTGTCTTGTTTCTAGTGCCCATCCTGCCTGACCTCCATGGTCATCTTGCTGCTCCTGCCCTGCCCCCTTGCCCCCACCTCTCTGTTTCCATGTGCAGACCCCTATTCCCTCCTTCCTGGCTTGTCAGTTCCATTGTAATGCCCCTGATCCGTCCCTCCTGCCCTTTATGGTCTGTTATGCTGCAACTTTCTCTCCTGTCTGTCCATTATGGTCAGCTAGCTACCATTGCCTCTTTCCCCTCTGTTGTCTGTTGTCCATGTGCATGGTCCTGTCCCCTCCCTATTGCTTTCTATGGATTGTTGTGCTGCACTCCTGTCCCGCATGCCCTGTGTGGTGTATTGTGTTGCTGCAAACCCTGATGCCTGCCCTGTAGGGTCAGTTTGGTGCACCTCTCAATGTCCCTCCTGTCCTCTGTTATCCGAGTCCATGTCCCTACCCCAATTCCTCCTGCCTACCATGATCCAATGTACCATACTTGCAAACAGTTTGAACTTGGTAAGAGGAAGATTTTGAAATAAAACTGGGGTATTGATTTTCCCCTTTGAGTTACATTGAAAAAGAGAAGATTGTAGACAGGAACCAGATCAAGTAAAGCCCATTTGAGCTTAAAAACATTGGACGTTTCCTGGCTGAAATGGGTCTGTTGGCATGTATGGTTGTATGACCACTGCCTCTTCCTTCTGCCCACAATGGTCTATTACATCATCACAGCCTCTCTTGCCAGTCCTGTATTGTTGGTTTGTAGCCCCTGCCCCCCTTTCCACTGCCCTCCATAGTCTGTTGTGCTGCCACTGCCCTTCCTGCCTGCCTAGTGTGGTCAAATTGTTGCCTCTGCACTCTCCTACCTGCCTTCAATTTTCAGAGTCCGTGCCCCTGGCCTCTGCCTCTCAACAGTATCCCAATGAACAACTAGATTGCTAACATTCTATATTTATTACAAAAGTGTGGAACGCCTGACGTCATCTTGATGTAATCAAAACTGTAATGCCTAGAGCATTTCCTTTAGAAATTACATGTATGAGATGGTCCTATTTGCATCAAAATTATGGTTAGTGCTCTAAAAAACTAAAATGAGGACATATTTTCTGAGTTTTCAAATAGCGACAAAGAACTTTTAAATTATTTGTAATCTTAGTTTTTTTATCCAGTTGACCACTTGATTAAATGTTGCATCCAAGGGGAGAGGGTGTGGTGTTACTTCCAGAGCTGCAGACTTTGCAACTGGGGAACCAGGTTGGAGTTTCTGCTTCAGCACAACATTCTGTGATTCTGGTCAAATCACTTAATCTCCCCATGTCTACAACCAAAATGAATTTGATCTTGTGTGATGTAACCAATGCTCATGTAAAGCACTCCAATACCTGATAAGTCTGCACTATATAAAACTGCAAATACACAAAAAAATAAGTGTTTTGCACACTTCTGTCATTGGGCTACATTTGGGCTACATTTGAGTGATATTTGGGCTACATTTGGGCTACATTTGGGCTCTTTTGTCTCTGGTGGCCATTTTAGGAGATTTATTTGTTATGAAGTTTCCTAATTTCCTCATTTACTGCAGTCTCCTCAGTAGGAAATGCTTTCAGTTTTTTACTTTGATTCCATCAAGAAGGTATTCAGATATGTCACACATTTGCCATAAATTCTGAATGTTAGCACTCTAGTTGCTCATTAGATCACTGTAGTAAAGCTACTGCTCACCACGGAAGTCTGCTGCTAGTATTAGAAGTGCATGTTTCAGTCTGCATATCAGAATTTTTTAATGAAATAGAAGAGGATTTGAGAAGTCACTCAAAATATGCCCTAATTTTTCTTTCTTCAGCACTAATCATAATTTCTATGGCAAAATGAACCCCCTCATTGTGTTCCTTTTTAAATTAAATGTTTTAAGTGTTACCAGTTTATTCCAATCAAGATGGCTTCAGGTATGCCATACTTTTGCCATAAGTAAGACAGTAAGCGCTCTAGTTGATCTTAAGAACACTCTGGGACGTTCTGTCATTGGGCTACATTTGGGCTACATCTGGGTGATATTTGGGCTACATTTGGGCTACATTTGGGCTCTTTTGTCTCTGGTGGCCATCTTGGGAGATTTATTTGTTATGAAGTTTCCTAATTTCCTCATTTACTGCAGTCTCCTCAGTAGGAAATACTTTCAGTTTTTTACTTTGATTCCATCAAGAAGGCATTCAGATGTGTCACACATTTTCCATAAATTCTGAATGTTAGCACTCTAGTTGCTCATTAGATCACTGTAGTAAAGCTACTGCTCACCAGGCTAATCTGCTGCTGGTACTGAAAGTGCATGTTTCAGTCTGCATGTCAGAACTTTTTTATGAAATAAAAGAGGATTTCAGAAGTCAAAATGTGTTTTTCTTTCTGCAGCACTAATCATAATTGATATGGCAAAATGAACCCCCTCATTTTGTTCCTTTGTAAATTAAATGTTTTAAGTGTTACCACTTTATTCCAATCAAGATGGCTTCAGGTGTGCCATACTTTTGTCATAAGTAAGACTGTTAGCTCTCTAGTTGTTCTTTAGAACACTCAGGGAAGCTGCAGTAGAACACAAAGGAATCAACTGACAGTCTCTGCCCTTGTTGGATGTACATGTTTTACTGAGAATGTCAGACTTCATTCTCACATGACTGAGAAAGATAATGTGAATTTACAGAAAATATGCTCCCAGTTTAGCTTATAGATCACCTTCCAAACCTCTGTGGGAAAAGCATGAGAAAATAGTTTTCTCTAAAACATGGTTCAAGATATCACAGCAGAAGGCTTTTTCACAAGGTAAAATCACCTTAGAACACACCACAATTCCTTAAATGAGTATGGTACCATCAACACATGATTTATAATGTAACTAAAGTCTTAAAACCTTCTATTAACTGCAATGCTTTTTAATGAGGTGCTATCATGTATATTGGTCCCAAGATGGCTGCCAACACTTCTTGGATGAAGTGCTGACAGCCAATCAGATCTCAGGATGAGATGTGTGGTTAGGCTCCGCCCAGATATATATATGATTTTACTTTTGATTTTCTCAGGAACTACTGAACAGATTGACTCCATATATGCAAAAGGCACATCCCTGAGCTGAGGACTACCTCTTTGCCAAATTTCAAGTAATTCTGTTCAGCCGTTCGGGCTGTACCTTGGACTAAAGGTCCCTATGGAAAATTGCATGGGGAAAACTGGTTTTGGCACCCCCCTTTTTTCTCAGCCCCCGCTTGACGAATCCCCCCAAGACTTTCAGGGTAGGAGCGGAGCGGAGCGCCCCACCTATTTTGAAAATTTCGCGAGGATTCGTCAACCGGCGCCAAAGTTATTCTAAATAGAATGTTGCGGATTTCCTATGGAAACATGGTCCTAACTATAACTATCTACTGGCGACCGCCAGTAGATAATATATATATATATATATATATATATATATATATATATATATATATATATATATATATATATATATATATATATAGAACCAAAGTCCTGAACTCCCCAGTAAGACAAAGGAGCTGCAAACATATATATGTGTGTCTTTATATATTATCTACTGGCGTTCGCCAGTAGATAGTTATAGTTAGGACCGTGTTTCCATAGGAAATCTGAAAATTCTATTTTGAATAACTTTGGCGCCGGTTGACGAATCCTCGCGAATTTTTCAAAATAGATGGGGCGCTCCGCTCCTCCGCTCCTACCCTGAAAGTCTCGGGGTGATTAGTCAAGCAGGGGCCGAGAAAAAAGGGGGGTCCCAAAACGCGTTTTCCCCATGCATTTTTCCATAGGGACCTTTAGTCCAAGGTACAGCCCGAACGGCTGAACAGAATTACTTGAAATTTGGCAGAGAGGTAGTCCTCAGGTCAGGGATGTGCCTTCTGAATATCTGGGGTCAATCTGTTCAGTAGTTCCTGAGAAAATTTCAGTTAAAAGTACATATATATCTATAAGCGTGCACCGTGCGCGTACGGTAAGCATACCGTAGCCGCACGCTGCCGTGCGCGAGCGTAATTCTGATTGGTGGTTACATGACAGTAAACATTCCAGTCGGTCGAAATCAGGAAGTGTTGGCTGCCATTTTGTGTGTCTCACACTAAAAAACAAAGGTGGAGAACGTGAAAAGGGGGCAAGTTAGAGAGTTGCAGACCCCTTAGCCTTTGTCAGGGGGTCCAAAAAGGACTCAGAAGTGTGAAAAATACATTTTTTTTTTTTTTTAAATCGCGGGGTACACGTACCGTGCGCGTACGGTACGCGTACGGCGGAAAAAAAATAAATAAAAAAAATAGAATTAAAAATCAAAATGAAATGTTTGGATGTTGGTTGGCTCTAAAAAGAGCCGTTGTGTTCATGGAGTGTTTTTTTGTACCTATAAGTAAGTACCGATGCAGAGTCTAAAGTTCAAGAGGAAGACTCTGTTCCCTTCATCATTGAAATGTACACCGTCTCCTCTATAAATGTCTTGCATGTTGTAACGCAAGTTGTTGTGGTATATAGAACCCATACCATAGTCTCTGAGGAAAGCAGAAACAGACTTATTGACGTGCTTTCTTGCTTTGTCAATCTGTCGACAAAATTGATTGGACCAGTTCCACTTTTGCCTTAGGCATATATTAGAATATACAAAGGCAGATTGTGGAAAAAGTGACATCAATTGCACAAAGGTGTCCTTAATAAGCATTTCCAGACCTACCCCAGTTAAAGTGCCTAGGTCATTTCCACCACAGTGCACAATAATAAGGTTAGGCTGTGGGAGATGTAGAAAGGTTTTCACCAAAGGCATTAATTGGTGCCACTTTAACCCTCTCTGACCAATCCATTTAATGTCTACATTTGGCAAAGCAAGGTCTTTCACAATACCTCTTTTTTCTGCATACTTTTCACTCCAGAAGACATAGCTGTGACCTACAATCCACACTATGAACATCTTTCAAGGAGATCTGGATGCACTCAGAAGGTGTCTTTCAGTAGAATGGCAATATGAAAAGAAAGATAGATGTAACATAGAGGCTTACATACTTTATAAAAAAAAAAGAACTGATTGGCTGATTCAAACCATTTTACAGTTAAAACTAGGCTGTATGTTTAGATTTTTACAAGTATGTTTTGTATTGGCTCAGAAAAATGTGTACCCACAGAACATTACTTTGGATTTGCTATTAGGTTTGATAAGTCAAGCACTCTTGCTATTTGGATTAGAAACATTGTGTGCTGAACTTCTGACCTCTCTGCTCACACCAGTGTTCCATGATCTGTTGCTATGGTAGCAGTCAGAAGTCATGTTGGGGGAAGGGATCATTTGGAAAGGGTTGAAATTTGCAACCAATAGAAATGTGTGTTTCCATTTGAAAAAATTGTGGGAACCACTGTGATTTGGAGTTAACATGTATATGTGTGGAAAAAGAGAGGGAAACATTGACATTAACTGGTTCTGGTGAGAGGAGAGAGGTGTACAGCTCAGAGATTCTGGCTCTGATAATCTGCTGTTTGAGTGCCACATTTCTTTCTGAACTAACTACTTTTAAAGGTGAGTTATGAATTTGAGAGGGAATGTATGTCGTGCATTTTGATATAAATAATAGAAATGTGATTCTTCTTTTAAAATTGTGTTTTATATTTTAGCAGTTTGGGCATGTGCTGTTTTCTGTTTCTGAAAAATATAATGAAAATGTGTCAGGCTGTTACAGTAATTATCACTTGCTCTACCACAGTAGTAAATGTGCTTTGAAATTGCCAATCAAATATCGTTTTCTGCCTAGAATCACACCATGAGTCTGTCTGCACACAGGAATTGTTGTCAGAGATTTAATTCGTGTTGCTCTTGCTCTGTTAGCCTTGCACTCGCAGGAAAGGGGCAGTTTGTTTTCTTGAACTGTGATGGTTAGCATTCAGCAGAAATCACTTTCTCACAAATGAGAGGCAAATGCAAACACATTTGAAAATAGCATGGTACATTTTCCTACCACTTTAAAAGTTGTGTTTTATATTTTATGTTAAGGAAGATATTTAAGTGCCTTGAACATGTTAGATATTATGGAGTATGTCTTCACCATAAGTTAAGGTGTACTGGTATCACCCAGAAATAATGCTTTGTGTCTAGAATCACACCATGAGACAGTGTGCACACAGGAATTGTTATCAGAGATTAAATTCGTGTTGCTCTTGCTCTATTAGCCATGCACTCGCAGGAAAGGGGCAGCTTGTTTTTTGGAACTGTGATGGTTTGTATTCAGCATAAAAAAGCTGTTTGGGCATGTGCTATTTTCTGTTTCTGAAAAATAAAATGAAAATGTGTCAGATTGTTAGAGTAATTATCACTTGCTCTACCACAGTAGTAAGTGTGCTTTCAAATTGCAAATCAAATTTCATTTTCTGCCTAGAATCAGACCATGAGTCTGTGTGCACACAGGAATTGTTGTCAGAGATTCAATTAGTGTTACTCTGGCTCTTTCAGAATTGCATTCGTGGGAAAGGGGCAGCTTGTTTTATTGAACCGTGATGGCTAGCATTGAGCCCAAATTAATATGTCACAAATGAGAGGGCAATGCAAACACATTTGACATCAACATGGTAGATTTTCCTTACACTCCTGCAATGGGTCATGTAGTTTGTACATGTTCAAAAGTCCAATTAACCCTTACCACACATGTAGTGTTACATACATGTCTCCAATGTTTATGCAGTTGCGCAAGGATCAATGCAGATCTCTTTTGCACTTGACAGTAGACAGTCTCCAGAAGCACACTCTTAGCAGAGAGCAAGCTGTTTCTCATGTACAGTCAAGCTTACTATTCAGCGCTGTGTGGTGTTTCAGATAGCAGTGAGTAACGCTAATACATTGAACCTCACCAAGGCTCATTTCCTTTGCTAGAGTGTAGTACGTTGTTCATGGTCTCAAAAAGCAGTTTGGGCATGTGCTCTTTTCTGTTTCTGAAAAAAATAATGAAAATAAGTCAGACTGTTAGAGTAATTATCACTTGCTCTACCACAGTAGCAAGTGTGCTTTCAAATTGCAAATCAAATTTTGTTTTCTGCCTAGAATCACACCATAAGTCTGTGCGCACACAGGAATTGTTGTCAGAGATTAAATTCGTGGTACTCTGGTTCTTTTAGAATTACATTAGTAGGAAAGGGGAAGCTTTAATTCGTGTTTGTTTTATTGTGTTTTTCACTTGTAGGAAAGGGGTAGATAGTATTATAAGATTTGAAAAGCACAAAAAAAATATAGTAATAAATTTAAATTACATAAAGGTATTTTTTTTTTAGTTTCTTTCAGGTATTGCTGAACAACAGTGAAATAAGTTAAAGATGCCTATAAAATCAAGGAAGAGAAAAGAACAGAAAAAACATTTATATTTGAAGACAACTGGAGGACCCAAATTAGTTGAAGATCCTCATGTTGGAAAAAAGAAAAAGTCTTCAGGTAAGCAAACCAAGGATTTTTTAAAAAATATCTTCAAAAAAAGAACAAATTTGAAAAATGTCCCCACTGCAAATAGAGTTTCAAGTAGAAAACAACAGGACAAAAGTGAGAAATTAGAAAATGCCAATGTACAATTAGAAGCAATAAAGATTGACTTTAAAAGAAAAACAGCATTTAAAGACATTCGTAGAAAAATGTTTCAGAGAAGAGTGATGTCCAACTTGCTAAAGGATGTGAAAAAATATAAGAAGAAAGCGAAATTTTATAAGCGAAAAAAAGATATTGAATCAATTGTAGCTAAAGCTTTAGATTTAAATAGAAAACTATTCATTTTAATTTTGAACAGGATCCGTACATTAGATAAAATGGTCAATGTAATGAAGTCACAAAGCAAAACGAAAAGAGTAGTGAAAAGAAATAACTTTTGTAAAGTGTTTTTAGGAGAATGGATGCATAGTTCAAGTACTGAACCATTTTTTAATGAAGAGAGTTATCTTCAAAGTAATAGTTTGCTGCATGCAGTTGACACCAGAGGTCGTGCTTATGAAGTGAAAGATAGTTGTATAATGGAAAAGGAGAAAATGGTTCCAAGAAATGAGGAAGAAGTGATAGCTGATGAGGTTATGGGGAGACGTCCTAAAGCCCCAGTGTACACTTGGAATTGTAGTAGTATTTGTACTGTACGACAGGAATCTATTGATAAATTACGTGAATTTCTAAGAGAATATAGTAAAAAAAGTGTTAAACAGAATATTAAGGTGCTTCAAAGACTAGATCCATGTAGAGTGAGAGAGAATACTGGTTTGCAAGGACATTCTCTGGCTTGTCTTTCTAGGAAAGTTTTCCAAAGTGTTTTTCACCATTTTAGGATGCGGGCAGTTCATCATACTGAAATGAGAAAGTTTGTGAGAAGATTGTATTTTGCTAAAAGTCCAGCACTAAAGTTAAATGAGTTGAATAGGGCTCTGTTCTGTGGATCTGTATCAGATGTAGAGAAGGTTACAGATGAAATTCAGTTTTGTTACTTTGGTCCGGAACAAGAAAGTGCAGATAATGACACAGTAATTGAAGAAAATGTGGAAGACAATGTAGAACCTACTATTAGTAAAAATGTTGAAGATCAAATGACAAAATGTACTATCATCTCTAATGAAAGACCAAATATTACTTGTATTTGTTGCCGGAGAAGCCATTATAAAAATCAAACAAGGTATGTTGATCTCTGTAAAAAAAGTGAAAAAGAAAATAATACTAAGTGGTTGGATTTTGCTACATATTTATTTCTGGAAAATTGTTTTGATTTGGGTGAATATCACCGTATTTGTAAATACTGTTATAACAAGTTAGAAGAAAATAAAATGCCAGCAAGAGCTGTACATAATAATTTAGAATTGGTTGAAATTCCTGCAGAACTTAGTGATTTAAATACGTATGAGTCTATATTCATACAATGTGTCCATCCGTTCCAGACTATAGTTCGTATGGAGCCCAAAACAGGCAAATTACCTCCTTTGGATTTACAAAGAGGTTTAAAAGGAAGAGTTGTCTATTTGCCATTGGATTTGAAAAAAAATATGGAAACTATTGATGCAGATACTTTGGAAAATGAACCATTAGTTATTTTGGTTAATGGAGTACCAACAAAGAACAAGAAAATTTGGCAGGAGCTGGTAGATGTACGAAAAGTACAAAGAGCAAATTTATATTTGAAAAGAAATAATAAATGGTATGAAACAATTTATATGGATGAAGATGAAGAAGTTTTACTACTAGACTCAGGAATACCAGCTGGGCAAATTGAAAAAGTGGATAAGTCAAAAGAAGAAGAAATTTATGAACATTTCAGCATACATCCTCTTCATTCAAAAGAAGTTATGGCAAACACTATTGATTTGTTTCAGATGAAGAAAGCACAAGGAACTCCCGTGAGTGTATTGGAGGAGAGCTTGGAAGCTCGTTGTTTTCCCCAGCTGTTTCCTATAGGAAAAGGTGGACGATATGATGAACGTCCAGTACAGATTCATTCTTCTGAGTATCGGACTACAAGATTATATGCAGAAGATCCCAGATTTCGTCAAAGTATTCCTTATTTGTTCCATCTTTTATTTGAAAGTGACTTGTCAGCACTATCTTATGCAGTAAATCACATTTTGAAAACTGGAGTACATCTACGTAATGTGTCTGCAAAGGATTTTATGAACAAAGTGCAACAGCGAGATGATCATTTGGAATCTCAATTGATTAATATAATGGCTTGTCAGCGTGGGACAAATGAATATTGGTACCGACGCCATGGAGAATTGAAGTGTATGTTACGGAATTTAGGAACTCCTACATGGTTTCTCACCCTAAGCTGTGCTGAGTACGCTTGGGATGATCTTCTGGATTTTCTTCGAGAGGCAAATTCAAATATTGAAAACATCCAATACAAGACAGCAGGAGAATTGTGCTCATTGGATCCGGTTAATGTTTGAAGATATTTCAATCATAGATTTGAGGCTATGATGTCCTTCATCTGCAATAAAAAAAATCCACCTCTTGGAGAAGTTGTGGATTTCTTTTGGAGAAAAGAGTACCAAGCAAGAGGTGCTCCTCATATTCATATGCTGTTGTGGATCAAGGATGCCCCAAAATTTGGAACAGATTCTGATGATGCAGTTTTAAGTTTCATCGAAGGATATGCAACATGTGCTATACCTAAAAGCACAGAAGAGAAACACTTAAAAGAGCAAGTTTTACGTTTCCAAAGTCATCGCTGTGGAAAATACTGTCGACGAAAGTACAAGAGTAAAGAAAAATTCTACACAAAATGTCAATTTGGATTCCCACGACCTGTTCTTTCAAAAGGAAGAGTCAACAGTTTTATGTCAGCTGTGCGACATACTATTACAAGAAAATCGCCTAAAAATACCTACAACCTAAGAAGAAAAGAAAGAGTCAAAATATATAAATGACTACAACCCAGTCATTTTATCCATGTGGCATGCTAACATGGATATTCAGTATGTAGCTGACAATTCTATTGCTGTTGCTCGGTATGTCACATCTTACATCACTAAATCTGAGAAAACGGAATTGAAGGAAATGTGGGAAGAGATTTCTCACGAGAAGACTGTCAGTAAAATGCTATACAGTTTCAGTTTAAAGATGTTATCGCATCGAGAAATTGGATCCTACGAATGCTCAGATAGGTTATCATCTGCAAGTCTGTACTCCAAATCCAGAAGATTAATTTGGGTAAGTTTAGGCCTTGCAGGAATGCAAAATCGGGTACTGAAATCTGTTGGAGAAATTGAATATTTGGCAGAGAATGACCCGGAAAGTACAGATATTTTGAAATAAAACATGTTGGACACATATTACCCAAAAAGAAGTCGTCATCTTGAGAACATGTGTCACATATTACCCAAAAAGAAGTCGTCATCTTGAGAACATGTGTCTCTATGAAGTGCTGCAGAACTACATTTTTACACGGAAAGCCACAGAAGACATCAACAATGGAAAATATAAAGTCATTGGTGAGGAAGGATGTTTGGTGAAGCAAACAAAAGGAAGCTTGATTAATTACAGGAAGCTGAGTTGCGACACTCCTGATAAAAAGGAATTTTACTACTTAGCACTTTTACAGCTGTTTAAACCATGGCGTTCAGAGGATGAATTACTTGGAGATTTTCACAGCTATGAAGATTCCTTTAATGCATGTAAAGATACGATTGAATGCAGTACTTTCACAAATTGTGTGCAAATGTTAAATGAAGAAATTAAACAGGAAGCTACAATTGCAGCTGAAGTAGCTAGAGACAGTTCTCAAGACAGCCAAAGTTCTGGAACACTCAGTCAAGATCCCCTAGGACAACCAATCGTAGAAAATGAAGCTGCAATATCAATGACTGAAGTGGAAACAGCTATGAATGAAGCTCAGGAAGATTTAGTAGACTTAACATATTTGGAACAGCAACTGAATGAAGAACAAAAACAAATTTATGAAGAAGTCACAAAAAAAATTGATCATGGATTACTACATGAAAAGAAAGAGAGCTCATGTGCATCATTTGAACCAATCAGGATGTATGTGAGTGGACAAGCTGGAACTGGGAAAAGTTTCTTAATTAAAGTCATCCGAAGCTACCTACAGCAAAAAACAGATTCAACTTTGTCTTGTGTTGTTACTGCTCCAACTGGGTTAGCAGCATATAACATAAAAGGAATTACCTTACATCGCTTGCTAATGTTACCAGTGGAGCATGAGAACAAAATAGAATATCACAAGTTAACAGGAGAAGCATGCTTCGAAGTTTCAAGAGTGTTGAAGAAGATGCAAGTTCTCATTATTGATGAGGTAAGCATGGTATCAAATGTAATGCTTGCCTTTGGGCATTTAAGAATGCAGCAAATTCTAAAGAGAGACTATGACGTGTTATTTGGAGGAAAACATGTTATAGTTTTTGGGGATCTTCTGCAGCTCACTCCAGTTAAAGGACAACCAGTGTTTAATACTGTGACGCATGAAGACGCAAAGAAGTCATTAGAAAGTATTGGTAATGCGAATATTTGGTCATTCTTTGAGTACAAAGAACTCACTACCAATATGAGGCAAGCAAACGATGAAGATTATGCAAGTATTCTGAAAGATATCAGAATTGGACTACTTACAGAAGTTGGCAGAGAAGCATTACAGAGTCGGATGCTACATAATTTATTTCCAAATGAAGAAATAGTTGCAGAGAAAATATACCAGAACATTGCAGAAAAAAATACTGTAATCTGCTTAATGCCAACACTACGTGAATGCTCGATATTCAATGAGGAACTTTTGAAATTGGAAAAGGAAGAGATTAAGAAAATGGAAGCAGTGGACAAAATTCAGCATGAAAGAATTACTATTACATTAACAGGCAAACTGAAAAATAAATTGGATACTCTAGAGAAGAACATTTCGAAAACAGCTGGATTAGAAAAAAATCTTTATGTTTGTATGAACTGTCGAGTATTTTTAAGAAGAAATTTGGATGTAGAAAAAGGTTTAGTGAATGGAGCTATGGGTAAAGTTGTGGGTTTTGTGAAATACCAGAAAAAAGATGGAATTGAATTTTGAAAAATAAAATTTGATCAGATTGAAGAGGTTAAAGACATTTGTCGTTGTTCAGTTCGTTTCTTGCTTGTGAAAGACGTATATGTACGTAGGAAGCAGTTTCCGTTTTCTCTAGCATATGCTGTAACTATTCACAAATCTCAAGGATTAACTGTAGATAGTGCTTTTGTAAACATTGGTTCAACTGTGTTCAAAGAAGGTATGGCATATGTTGCTTTGTCACGAGTGAAAACATTATCTGGTCTATTCATGATTGACTTTGATGACTCAAAAGTTAGTGCTGATGCAAACTGTGTAAAGGAATATAATAGATTAAGAAGAAGCTATGCTCCTCATTTAGGTCAGTATCCTGTGTTTGAAAAACGTGTTGTTTGTCGGAAAAGGAGAATTGAGAATATCTGTAATGAGGATGTACAGAAGAGAAAACAAAAGGAGAGTGATGTGATTGCAAGCAAAAAGAAAAAGGACAATGCTGAAGAGGTTGTTGGTTGTCATTTTGAAAATAGCTCTGGTGTCAACTGCTACGCTAATGTAGTGCTGAATGTTGTATTTTATCTTGAAAGTTTGTAAGAGCAGATAATACTAAATCATGAAAAAATATTCTGTTCTCTGGTGAGTTTTCTTTTTGAGAAGCTGAGTAATGATAAAACTAAAATAGAAAGTGCTTCTGATGTTAGAAATCTTTTAGATGTATGTTCAGGATGTGCACAGTTTACTCAAAATGTCCAGCAAGATGCACAGGAATTCTTAATGTATATGCTTATGGTACTGGAAGGAGAAGGGATAGAAATAGAAAATATGTTTGGTCTCTCTTATAAATGGGAACATAGTTGTGAAAACTGTTTCAACACATGCAGCTCTAATGTTGATTCTGAAAGGTTCATATATTTAACATTACCAGAGAGTCAATCAGTGACTTTTAGTAAATTAGTTAAAGATGCCAATCACAGCATGGAATGTTCTAAATGTAAATCAGACAGGTTTTCAACGTTATTTTTAAAGAAATATGGACAGTATGTAATTTTAATGATGCAACGTTGTAGAGCTGATGGAACAAAATTGGACACTTCTATAAAGAAGTTTGTAGGAAAACAATTATCAATATCAGGAAAAACTTTTCTTGCAGTTGCAATAATTTTCCATGATGGACCTTCGATAACTTCTGGTCATTACACAGTTTATCTTAAATGTGAAAAAGGGTGGACACTGTGTAATGATTCTCAATTGATTTTCAAGCAACGTTTGCCTGCAGAATTACCAAATTCCTATTTATTTTTTCTAAAACCAAAATTTTAGATACAAATTGCAACATCTGAACAAATCATTTTCTGCGATTTTATTGGATTACCTTTGGATATTTCATCAAAAAAGAATTAAAAAATTACCATTTGGCCTCATGGAAAGGTAAAAATTTCTCTTGTGGACTTCTTTGACAGATATTATTTCGGTGTATGAGCTTAAGCAACAAGATTTACGGACGTTATTTATTGCAAATAGTTATTGTTGTTAGATGATATTTTTATTATATATATAATATTTATATCAAGGTATGTTTTACTAAGAAGAGATTCAGGGCTTTTTTTAAACAATCTTTCAGATTGTTAATTTTTTTGCCCGCTGTTAAGTGATGAATGCAATTGGTTTCACAATTTGCAGTGAAATTCAATATATTCTGAAAACAGCAAAAAAAGGGCAAAACATGTCTTTGTTAAATATGAAAATATGTGTACTGTATTGTAAAATGTATTGTTAAATATTAATACTTTTTTTCTTTTGTTACAGATTGAGAAAGAAATTTTAGGAAAATTAATCGTTTTTTCTAGCAATTAAAAAAAAAACATTTAATGAAAATTAAGTTGGTCAGGTAAGTTTGAGATATCTGTATTTATCACACATTTACTTTCGTAGTCCCTTGTTTTCACTTCTCCTCACTCTGCTTTTGTCATTTCCCTTGTGGTCCCTCAAGTACATTGAAGGGTGTAATAAATATATATATATATATTTTTTATTTTTAAAAGGTGCGCGTACCGTACGCGCACGGTAAAAAATTGTGAGGGAGGGTGGCTCTTAAAAGAGCCCTTGTGTTAATACAGGGACAGAGGAAAGAAAGAATGGGAATATTAGAAGGGACCGCACTTGTGCTGCTCAATCTTATTATCTATTAGAGGAATACTAGTTTCCCCCATAGCAATAAGAGAGTAACAAGTGTTGCACCTTATATGTACCCTCTGAAACCGAGAGTAGATGTCCAGAGGAGCAGAAGAGGGTGATGCTCCCACCGCAGAGGAAGTGCTCAGCTGAGCTGCCGAAGATGTACTCGGCTGAGCTTCTGCGGATGTGCTCGGGTGACTTACTGGAGGGTTTGCTTCAGTATATCGAGCAAAAGTCCTGGGATGTACATCCCTAATGTGTCTAAACATAGTATAATTACCAAAGGAATACTTCTTCCTTGGATTACCTCTAGATAAGACACGCTCACAAAGTGAGCAGGTGACTAATGGAGCGTTTACCTTTTTCTGCCCCTCTGGAAATGTGAAATATTCCCAAACAAAAGAATTCTTCTGTTTCCTCCTTCTCTGTCTGATGATGCTGCTGCCCTGCTCACTCTCAGAAGAGGACTGCTGCTCTGCCATTGTATCCCAAAGACAATTCAGCTCCTTCTCCTAGAGAATCACGAGCAGTAATGAGGGGAATGGGTGTGGTGTTGGAAGTTTCTGGAAATGAAACAAGTTTAAACCAATGAAAAGTGTTGTTTCTGGATCACATGACCTACCGTGCGCGTTCCGTACGCTTACCGTACGCACACGGTAAAAGTACGCATGTGCGCACGTAAGACACGTGCACGCGCGCATGCGCATTAGAGGCACGCACGCACGCACGTACGGCGGTTCCGCGTAATGTGAGCGCGCGTGCGAGTAGGGAGCAAGCGCTTACGCGTCGCACAGGAAGCACGGACGCGTACGTAAATCGCGTACGCATGCGCACACGGAGCATAAACATTACATACGCGCACTGTACATAAAACTTACCGTGCGCGTACGGCAAGCTTACAGTACGCGCACAGTAAAAAATCCTAAAAAAAATAAAAAAAAGGTTTGTAGAAGATATTAACTATGTTATTCAACTATATCTAACCATTTATTTAAAAAAGGTGAACCTTTCTATATTGCAGGATACAGTAAATCAATGATTATATACATAGGTAGCACATTGTTTAAAAAAAAAAAAAAAAGAAAAAAGAAAAAGAAAAAAAAAGGATTTAAAAAACCTTACAAATTCACTTAAAAAACCATAGGTTTCACACACGTTATAGTTAGGAATTAGCATTTAAAAAACCTTGCAAATTCACTGAAAAAACCATAGGTTTCACACACGTTATAGTTAGGAATTAGCATTTTAGAAACCTTGCAAATTCACTGAAAAAACCAGGGGTTTCACACATGTTATAGTTAGCTGGACATTTCACTCATACAAAACCATTGAAATTTCCCCGTTATAGTTAGTTCAGCTAACTATAACTCGCGTGCCCGCAATCCACTGCTGATGACGTCACATATTACATCACTCATGACATGGTCAGTGACATCACTCATGACATCACTGATGACATCTCAAATGACATCACTGATGACATCACTGATGACATCATCCATGTGATAAATTACCACATCTTCTCACACCCTAATATAACCTTTGATACACCGACTCAAAATGTAAGAGTTCCATTCTCAAAACCATACATACTGCAATACCAATAACTACATGCCCACTTATTAACTCTTAGGTTTTCATACACCTCCACTCACTCACCTGTACAGTCACTCATACTTACAGTTACTCCATACAAAACTATCATATACATTTATACACTTATATAGACACTCACACACTAACAAGTATCCATAGAGCTACTCTTACACCTACTCAGTCATGCAAATAATCACACTCCCATTTACTCACCTATGCAGTTATACACACTCAAGTTCACTTAATCAGACCGAGTCACAAGAAAAGAGAAAAACAAATGCAAAAAACAGGAAAAGGGGTCAGGGTAGAAAACCCTGACCCCTTAGGGCTGCTCAGGGGGTCCCACAAGGACCCCCAGGGCCCAAAAAAGCATTTAAAAAAAAAAAGAAATCAGTCGAATTCACGTTACGTGCGCGAATCCGGCCGAGAATTTTTTTTTAAAACGAAGCGCGGGCTGCTGCGCTTCGTTGTATGGAAGCCATCGGGGGCAGTGAAAAAAATGTGTGGGGGGCCCCAATCCCACCCACACTGTCCCAGGGACCGCCACCACCAGGGCTTTTTTTTATGTGTGGAGGCCTCCAAGGCCCCCCAAGCCCCGGGGACTGCCACCCCGGGGCTCTTTTACAATAGAAATACACTTGTGTGGTGGGCTTGAGCCCCCCACACACCCCGGGGACTGCCACCTACCCGGGGCACTAATATTGAAATGTGCAGGTCCGTTACAGACCCCCGAGCCCCGGGGACCACCACCTCCATTATGCATTATGTGGCAGGGGGGCCGAGCAGCCCCCCTCCTGGAGCCCTTGATGGCACTGGGGACCGCCACCCCCCAGGGCCGGCAACGCATCTTCCTGTCGCATACTGGAGGTACCTGGTGGGCTAGTTGGCCCCCAGGGACCCTCAGGATTCAAGGGGACTTAATCCCCTAACTTAAAATGCACCACAGGACGCATTTGCACACTTCACATCAGGCCCCGCCCCCTCCCTGCACAAATGTGCAAATGCGCCCATGGCCCGTTTTAAGTTGGGGGATTAAGTCCCCTTGAATCCTGAGGGTCCCTGGGGGCCAACTAACCCACCAGGTACCTCTAGTAAGAGACAGGGAGCTGCCTTGCAGAGAGGTGGTCCAAGGCCATGCCCCCTTTTTACACCATTCTGCAACGCAACTCTGTAGCGCTTACTGGAGGTGGCTGGTGGGCTAGTTGGCCCCCAGGGACCCTCAGGACTGAAGGGGACTTAGTCCCCCAATTTACAACGCACCAGGGGGTGCGTTTACACAGTGGTGTAGGGAGGGCGCGTGGCCTGATGTGACAAGTATGCAAACGCGCCCTGTGGCACATTTTAAGTTGGGGAATTAAGTCCCCTTGAATCCTGAGGGTCCCTGGGGGCCAACTAGCTCACCAGGTACGTCCAGTAAGCGTCACAGAGTTGTGTTGCAGAGAGGTGTAAAAAGGGGCGTGGCCTCGGACCACCTCTCTGCAAAGCAGCTCTGTGGTGCTTACTGGAGGTACATGGTGGGCTAGTTGCCCCCCCAGGGACCCTCAGAATTCAAGGGGAATTAATCCCCCAAATTAAAACCCAACAGGGGGCGCGTTTGCACAGTGGTGAAGGGAGGGTGTGGGGCCTGATGGGACATGTGTGTACTTATGCAATCACTCCACCAAAACCCAAGCACTTATAAATTCACTATGCACTCTCCTTGCAGTACTCTAATCTTCCAGTCAGTACCCATGTATACATGGAGTGACCCAGGCACTAACACATGCACTGCTACAATCCCTTGTGCACTACCCATGCAGACCTCTAACCACCTACACAGTACTGATTCACTCCTCCAATTACCCAGGTTGCACCCATGCACTCCAGAAAACCCTCCGTCACTTCCCATGCACTCTTCCAATCACCCATCCAGCATCATGTACTTATCCAATCACTCTGCCAAAACCCACGCAGTTATAAAATCACCATGCACTGCCCTTGCAGCACTCTAATCATCCAGTCACTACCCATGAACTCATGCAATGACCCAGGCACTAACTCATGGAAAATACAGAGGAGGTTATGCTCATTACAGGGGTACCCCAACGCATAGTGTTCCCTACTGTATGTAGGTGTTTTCACTGTATTCTTAGTGTCTTTTAGCATAGCACTTGCTCCGGTCCTGATTAGTCAGAGTCAGTTACCACCAGTACCTGTCACTAAAAAGTTGGGGGTACAGGAGGACTTTCTGCTCCTCTGTTGGTTCTGTCTGCACATCTCTTGCTTCTTCCTGCACTTTTCTTCGTCTTTCTGGACTTCTGTTGCCTCTTTCTGCATTTGTCTTGCTTCTTGCTCCTCTTTCTTCACATGTCCTAACTTTGTAGGCATAGTTAGAAATTAGCATTTAAAAAACCATTGAAATTCACTGAAAAAAAACATAGGTTTCAGACACGTTATAGTTAGAAATTAGCATTTAAAAAAACCATTGAAATTCACAGAAAAAAACATAGGGAAGTTATAGTTAGTTGGACATTTCACTCGTAGAAAACCATAGAAATTCCCCTGTTATAGTTAGTTCAACTAACTCTAACTCACGCCCCCGCAATGCACTGCTGATGACGTCACATATTACATCATTCATGACATAGTCAGTGACATCACTGATGACATCACTGATGACATCATCCATGTGATAATACGATACACCTCCTCACACTCTAATATAACCTTTGATACAGCCACTGTAAAATACAGACTACCATTCTTGAAACCATTGACACACCAATACCAGTTACTACATACACACTCACTGATTCCTAGGTCTACACACACATCCACTCATTCACCCATACATACAGTCACTCATCAATACAACATTATCATATGCACTCATACAACTATAGAGACACTCACACACCGCCACTCATCCATGGAGTTACTCACACACCTAGTCAGTCATGGAAAGAATCAATCAAACTCCCATTTCCTCACCTATACAGTTATACACACAACACCTCACTTATTCAAACATATACTAACACATACTTACTCTCTTATACAATCACTGATACAAGTACACACTCATCCATATAGCTACTCTCACAATCACTGACTCTCACGTATAGTCATTTATATACTCCAACTCTGACATACATTGCCTTTTACATATGTAATTACTTGGACATGTACACTGAGACATCCAATCTCTCACCAACACACCCATACACACACTCACCCGCCCATACAGCTGTTTACACATGCACTCTTGAACCCATACACCCACTGAATCAACCACTAACACATCTATGCACAGTCACACACCTCCCAGCCACCCACACACACATTCAGTCTCCCATACAAATACTCAGGCAGCCAATAAATAACCCATATGAACACTCATGTAGCTACTGACCAACATATGCAGCAGCTTACACAACAACAGACATACTGATGCACACATTCAGACAGTTTAGTCACTAACCCATGCATTCAGTAAGACACATTTAATCCCTCACTTATACAGTCAGTCACGCACCTAATAAATCCTTCATCTAGACACTTGTACACCCACTTATTCTTCAATACACCATGGCATATATAAAACATATTTAAACTTTACAGAAACACACAGTCACTGGAGGATGTCACCAGTCATGTCATCAGTGATGTCATTTGAGATGCCATCAGTGATGTCATCAGTGATGTCACTGACCATGTCATGAATGATGTAATATGTGACATCATCAGCAGTGCATTGCGGGGGCGCGAGTTAGAGTCAGCTGACCTAACTATAATAGGGGAATTTCTATGGTTTTGTACGAGTGAAATGTCCAACTAACTATAACGTTCTGGAAACCTATGGTTTTTTCAGTGAATTTTTATATGCATATGTATATTTATTTATTTATTTATATATATATGTGTGTGTGTGTATATCTGTACATATATATTTATCTATATATATATTCACTCAAAAAGCTAAAGGTTACAGGGAACTTATAGTTAGTCTCAGATTTCACTCATACAAAACCAGTGAAATTCAGCAGTTATAGTTACCTGAGCTAATTATAACATATGCCACAGCAATGCACTGCTAATGACATCGCTGATGACATCAATGATGGTGGTGATCTCCAGCGCCTGCACTCCATGTGGACCCCCTCTTTTATGTGAATGTTAGCCCCTCCCCTGGGACGTGGTGGTCCCCAAAGCCTGGGGGGTCTGTGCAGCCCCCTATATAATTTTTATGTTTTGACCCGGGGAGATGGTGGACCCCAGGGCCCGCAGGAGTCTGCGCGGATCCCCGCTTAATATTGACATTAGCCCTGGGGAGGTGGTGGTCCCCGGGCATTATTAAGGCTTTGGAGGGGAGCCCATTAGTTTTTTTTATTAAACTCTTCATGTCCCCAGGACCTGTCCCTCCCGGGGCAATATTATGAACAAGCACAGGAGACCGCCCTTGGTTTTTTTTTGCTAAATTTGTGATTTCGTCCCGTTTTTGGCAAAATTTAATTAACAATGCTTTTTTGCCTTGGCTGGTCTCCAGGGTGCCCCAGGGCTAAGGGATCAGGATATTCCTCACCCTGCAATTTTCTGGGGACTCGAATGAAGCTGAGTCCCAAGATGGCTACAAACTCTAACTGGTTGACGTGTTGGCAGCCAATCAGATTTCAGCAAGGTGTCAGATCCTCAGAGGATTTGTGCCCCTAGATATACAAATTGGATTTCCGTCAATTCTTAAAAAACTATCAAATGAATTTACACCAAATAACAAAAGTGCAACAACGCGCAGAGCAAGGCACAAGTGGGTAACAAAACATCGCCAATAATGGATAATCTCACAATTAACAATTTAACACCAAGGATATTGACAACAGCAGAAGAAAATGTCTTAAAACTTGGACTAAGTTTCCATCCATCTGGCAATTTTGAGTACACCCAGACCAGGATCGATCTTTTTAAATTTTGAAGAAAACTTAAACTCCATAAATTCTTTAAACAGAAAGACAAGAATAACCTGAAAAAACAGCATCTAGCACCAAGTACTCAACTCAACTCAATCATCTTTATTTGGTTGTTAAAACCATAAAGATACACAACAAAGTTAATAACATTCATGAAAATCAAAAAGAAAAAAGAAAATAAAAGAGAATACAATGCTGTTAAAACAATAACATTTCTTAAATTCTGTCTGAGAATATCATGTACAGGGCCAATACAACAATAATTCCAATACATAATTATCAATAAAAACAATTCCAAATATAAAATATAAGAGAGCCAATAGTAGTTTTTTGTTTTAAAAGTGAAATTGATTTAATATAATCCAGCCTGCGTTTGGTTGTGCAAGTAATGGGAGGAGAGGTCTCTTCAATAATTAAAGTTCAAGTGCTATAAGATTTTCCAGAATTAACAGGTCTAACCATAGCGGCTAACCACTATATAAACGTCTGAGGTTTATTAAAGCATTACTACAACTGCTCAGCAAAATATGTTGATCTTTGCTCACAGATAGAATCACAGGGTCTCAGCATTGATTAAAATACAAATGCTCAAAGGTGCCACAAAAATATGCAGATTATTAAGTTTACAGCCAGCCACTATGTAAACATATTCAATTTATTGCAACATTGTAGCAAATACTGTATTCAAATTTTAGACCTTTCTTTATGTGTATTAAAATGACTGTAAATAAGAATCTACTGACACTAAAAACAATTATCTGTGAGGTATCATATATTAAAATTCTAGTCGCATTAGAGCATGATTTAATTCCCAGGTTCCAACATAGTGGCTTAATCCATTTGCTCCCGGGGCTTCCATATGCTGAACAGAAGTAGTCCTCTTTCTAGTCCCCCTAGCAAACGTAGGGAGGCTTGGTCTGTCAGAGTGTAGCGTGCCACTGCAAGCCATTAGTCCGTGCAACGCAGCAAGGCGGGTAAGTTATGCAGCAGCTACTGTGCACGGTACTACAGTAGCAACCTCAAGTGATGGTATATTATGAGCTATATCCTCGTCTTCGAAGATGTTACCCATTCCAACTATAGGTTTGTATTTTTTATTAAAATCACCACCTATAATTATTATGGAGCTCGGGTCAATTGAGCTTAAGAATGCATCTAGTACCTCTATAACTTGTGATTCCTTACTCACAGGGTTTGGTGTGTTATAAATATAATTATGTATATTTCTATGTGATCTTTAGATTGTAATTTTATCCCCAGGATATCTTTGGAGGGAATATTTAGCAATGTTGTCTTTAAGTCTAAAAGTGATTTTGACCCAAGTCACTAGGCCCCCAGAAGGTCAGCCTCTAGCTGAGGGGACCTCACAGATGCTAAAAGTTTTATACCCCAATTTCTATGGGGTTACGATTGACCAGGTTTCCTGTAACATGCAGATTTCGGTAGAATTCATATATTCTTGCTATTCTGAGTCCTATAGTTTTTGCTTTAGGCCCTCTATATTCCATGAAATCAAGCATATTTGGCGAGGATAAGCTGGTACATCTAGCAGCTGGCTTCCATCTTGGGCACAGGCTGTCCCCCTGTCTTTCCTATGTATTTGTGGGATAGCAACGGGGGGAACAAGCAGCCAAGTAATGAAATGGATATCCTAACAACAAAAGTCTTGGACTTGTTAACGGGATCTTAAATAAGCAGAAATACGGAGGCCTGATTAGATGGCTTACATCCCTGACACCTCAAGTCCTGTTTCTACAAGAAACACATTTAAAATCAAATTCTCCAAATTTATTTCTTCCTCGTTGGTTTTCTCATGTCTTTTTCGCCTCTGCCGGACTGGCTTGCAGAGGAGTTGCTATTTATTTTTGTAAAAATCTTCCTTGGGAATTTGGTCAAATAGTAAGAGATCCTCTGGGTAGATGGATCTGGGTTGAAGCCAGATTAAAGGGCGCTACATATAATTTTGTGAATTATTATGCCCCTGTAATGGATGACAACGCAGCTGTAATTAAAATAGGGGAAATATTACGGGGGAGACCGGGAAAAATTATTTGGGGTGGAGATTTCAACTTCATCCAAAACTTAAAAAAAGATACCTCAAATAGGAAAAAAAAAAAGAGATGAAACCCCAAACCAAGAGAGCGCTAGCAGGCTTAATAGCAGAACACGTCTTAATAGATCCTTGGCGTGATGATAATCCCTATAAGATGGAATTTACCTGTTATTCTAATAAATACAATACAGCATCCAGAATTGACTAAATCTTTGGGGTATAAGAGTACACAAATTTTGACAAACCCATTTTCGGATCATTCCCTAATAAAAGTGGAGATTAAAATTAATGAATAGGTGAGATCAAGATCCAAGTGGCAGATGGATCGACTCCTCTTACAGGATAGCCAGTGGGTAAATAACACGGAGGAATGGATAAAAGAATTTTTTAGTAGAAACGAGAACACGGCAGACATATTCTCTGTATGGGAGGGGTTCAAGGCTGCTCTAAGGGGCCAAATAATAGCCTACTCGGCTGCCCAAACGAAACAGAGGAGAGAAAAAATTAATAATCTCCAACAGAATGTCGAAAAGGCAACAAAGGCTGTAAATAATCGGACTGCAACATTAGAGGAGGATAAAAGACATCTGATCAAAGCTAAATATGAATTAAAAGAATTTTTTATTTTAGAAGAGATAGCTAGCTCCAGAGCGTACCAGCAACGGGTCTATGAAGAAAACCAGCTGATTGGTAAAATGCTTGCTGGCGCTACTAAAACTAAGCAAGAGTCAGCAATGATCACCGAAATCATGGACCCCAGAAATAATGGCCTTTTAACTGAAAAAGGAGAGATTACGCAAATATTCTTGGAACACTACACTAAATTATACGCAACTGAATATCAGGTTGGAGTAGACCAGATTGATCAATTTTATGAGCAAGTCGAGACACCCAGTCTTACAAGAGAAATGGTAAAACAGCTTCAGATAGATATATCCAAAGATGAAATAGAAAAGGCCATAGGACTAATTCCAGGGGCAAAAGCCTGTGGAGCGGATGGGCTCCCGATTGAGCTATATAAAACTTTTAAGAAGATACTAACTCCCTTTCTTAAAAAAATATTTACTTATATCAAACACGGCGGTAAGGTTCCCAGAACTTTTACGGAGTCTATTTTGATTAGTTTTGTTAAAAAGCAGAAGAATGAAAAAGATGTGAATTCGTATAGACCAATCAGCCTTTTGAACGCAGATTTTAAAATATTAATGAAAATCTGGGCCCAGCGCTTTACACCCATAGCCCAAGCCTTAATTCATCCAGACCAGACTGGGTTTATCTTAGGTAGATATATGTCAACAAATACCCGATTTTTAATTCAGACTTTAGACTTTGCCTCTGTAAATAAACTACCCATTTTTATCACAATGGTCGATGCCGAAAAAGCGTTCGATCTAGTGAATTGGGAAGCTCTTTTTATCGGTTTTTCTAAGTTTGGGTTTCCTAGCCAAACTATTAAAATGTTGAAGAATATATATCAAGGAGCTCATGCCAAACTAATTATAAATGGTGAATCAATTGGGGAAATAGAAATAAAACGAGGGACTAGGCAGGGCTGCCCCCTTTCACCCATCTTGTTTACATTTTTTATAGAGCCATTGGCTTGTAGAATAAGGGATAATCTCTTAATTAGAGCTCCCATTGACGGGATGCCAAAAATGAAATTATTTGCAGACGATATAATCTTGTACCTATATCCGGATGAAATGAACTGGAGCGAGGTATTAACGGAGTTTAGAAGATTTGAACAAATTGGGGGATATAAAATAAATGAAAATAAAACAGAAATGTTAATATTAAATAATGACTATAATTTCTTACCCCAGAATTTAAAACCCCAGGCGATGAAAACAGACCCAATAAGGTATCTGGGTATTTATGTCTCTAGCCAAGCTGATCTACTTTTTAGCTTGAATTACTTGACAATGAAATGTAAGATCAAAAGTTTATTGGACAAGTGGTCTATACTACCATTGACTTTGATAGGCCGGGTCGGGCTTTTAAAGATGTCTATTCTACCCTTATTGAATTTTTTATTTATTAATATTCCTCTTAAGATAAATGTAAAAAATTTTAAAGAAATTGATTCAATGTTTAGAGAATTTATTTGGAATAACAAGACCTCCAGAGTTAAACTTTCCACACTACAATTAGAAATAGACCAGGGGGGATTGGCTCTATCTAATATTCAAATCTATTATGAGGCCGCCCTTCTGGACATAACTGCCCGTCTACTTGATTGTAAAGATTCGACAGAAATTTTTTACTATGAAAAAATGCTTAGTGAATCTGGAACACAATTATCTGCCTTTCTTAAAACTACCAAATTACCTAAGAAATCCCGCTATAAGACAATACGAGACTTTTCCAAGCGCCTTCTAGGCTTTTTTAAGCAAACTAACTCTTCTGGCTACATTTTTTTAAATCTCGAAGAAATTAGAACTTTGGGGCTGCAGATGCATTCTCGCCTGTTAACAAAATGGAAGGACAATGGTTTTTTTGAGTTGGGTAGCTTTTTTTTAGTTCAAACCTTTATGTCCTGGGAACAGGTTATATAGCCAGATGTGGGAATATCGCGAAACCTGGATTTTTGGAATATTTACAGATCTCGCATCTGATTAAAAAATATGATATCTGCCCAGACCAGGTAGTAGGGGGACTTGTGAACGCACTTTATAAGATGAGAATGAAAGGCGTAGGTAATTGGTACTCTCTACTTTTAAAACAGAGGTCAGCTCCCTTAGTTGAAACTTTCTTGGAAAAAATCATTCTAGAAACGAACTGCAAATGTTCCCAGCAAGAGTGGCAACAGATTGCATTAATGGGTAATAAGGCATTGAGAGCGGCCAATTTCAAAAGGATGGCCTTCCTTTCAAGGTGGATGGCATACTATACTCCGGCAGTGTTAAATAAACGCTATGCCGGGGTTGTTAACAATTGCTTCCGGTGCCAGGCCTTGGGAGAGGGAGACTGGCTACATATCTGTTTTACATGCCCAAAACTTCAGATTTTTTGGAATAAATTTTTTTCGGCTATAAGCAATGCAATGGGTAAAAATATCGATCCTGAAACAGAGGTAGCACTGTTTGGGATCTCTAGAGTAAGAACTGACCTAAATAAAGCAGAAGCAACGTTCGTGGCTATTGGCGCGGCAATAGCACGATCATTGATTTTGCAAAAGTGGCGTACAGAACAGATTTCTACTTACTCGGAATGGTTAATAAAAATGTGGAGGACCAGGAGATATGAAGAAGCATATGCCAAGCGGATTGGGGCAGTAAAAAAATTTACTTTGGTTTGGAAATTTTTAGACAAGTATCAAGCTATATAAAAAAAAAAAATTTTTAGTATGGTAGTGGCACAGCACTTTAGCTCTTAATACCTTAGCATGTTGCACTTTACGATAATTTGCACTATTGCACAATTTATTGTTGATTTGATGAAACAGATTAAAACATGCCCGGAAAAATGAAGGGGATAAAGCAAATGTTTCTCTTACTGTGGAGCAGAGGTCAGCAGATAAAGTATTGCACTTTAGCACATGTCACTTACGCATATTGCACTTTAAGAAATTTTGTATCTTTGCACAATTTATCTCTGAGTTGATGAAAAGATTAAATACGATGATAATGAGGGGTGTAGTCATATTATTGACTGCAGGCTAGTAGATAAACTGTTATCAAGATAAAATTGAAGTTTAGAAGTAAGTCTTACAGTCCTGTACATTACACTTTAGGAGTTCTATACTTTTTTAGATTATTTATATGGTATTCATTATAGGTATTTTGACACATCCATTGTTGAACTGTCGAGGGCCCAATTGCACTGCACATTGCACTTTAGCAGGTCTACACTTTTTGTATCCTTGATAGATTGGTGTGTCAAGATGTGTTGTTCCAGATGTATACATGTAATAGAAAGAGACTGTAAAATTGCTTTAAAAACTGTCTTTTTTTTTTTCTTTCCTGCTCTATTCTGCTCAATAAAAACATTAATAAAAAAAAAATAAAAAAAAGTCTTGGAAACACTAGCTATGCTAGAAAAACTGCATAATGCAAGTGGGCCCACCGAGCGCATTTAGACCAGCCTCTAAATTCATTAATCAGCTACCAACAGATGCTATAGATGTTTTTGTGGAATGTGTCAATCATGACCTATTAGCCCTTTGTGCAGAAAGGAAAAAACATCAACTTTTTAAAAGAACAGAAAAAAATGCTGAGGAATCTACAACAAGATCCAAACATTATTTACAAACCTTCGGACAAAGGGGGGAATATCGTCCTACAGATAAGAGAAAGTTACACAAGGGAGGCTCGACGACAACTGAGGGATGGTACGAGTTATGTGCTAACAACACAGATGGAATATGATTTGAGCATTAGTCAATATCATTTGTTGATAACAAAATGGTACCACAAAGGAATGCTCATAGTGGAAGAAAAGCTATTCCTAACTAATACACCATCCCACTATACCCAGATTCAACCACCTACCTAAGGTGCACATGAATAGAAATCCTCTGCCGGGCCATCCCATCATCTCGTCAATTGGCGGACTAACTGAGAACATGTCGTCATGCCTGGACCATTTTCTCTTACCCTTTGTCTCAATCAATCATTTGCAGAGCTCGCTACTCACCCGTGAGGGTCTCAAGGCACTAAGGGGTGGAGGGGAGCAGCTACTGGTCAAACAGCCAGGACTTGAGACGTCTCCTGAAGGTCAGCAGGTCTTGGGTCTGACGCAGGTGGACGGGGAGGGTGTTCCATGTCTTGGCGATGAGATGGAAGAATGATCTTCCGCCAGTGGTCATTCTGCAGGTGCGTGGGACGGTGGCGAGTGCGAGGTCGGCAGAGCAAAGCTGTCAGGTCAGGGTGTAGAAAGACAGTGGTTCATTGGGGTATGCTGTTCTGGTGTTGTGGAGTGCTTTGTGAGCGTGGGTGAGGAGCTGGAATGTGATCCTCTTGTTGACGGTGGGCCAGTGCAGGTCTCTCAGGTGGGTGGTGATGTGACTGTGGCGAGGGAGTCCGAGGATGAAGCATGCGGAGGCGTTTTGTATACGTTGGAGTCTCTTCTGGAGTGCAGCTGTGGTTCCTGCATAGAGGGCGTTGCCGTAGTCCAGCCTGCTGCTGACGAGTGCTTGGGTGACCGTTCTTCTGGTTTCGGTGGGGCTCCATCTGTAGATCTTGCGGAGCATGCGGAAGGTGTTGAAGCAGGAGGAGGACACCGTGTTGACTTGCTGAGTCATAGAGACCGCTGAGTCCAGGATGACCCCCAGGTTGTGTGCGTGGTTAGTGGGTGTCGGGGTAGCTCCCACCGTGGTCGGCCAAAGGGAGTCGTCTCATGCGGAGGGGGAGGAGCCAAGGATGAGGACCTCCGTCTTGTCCGAGTTCAGTTTCAGCCGGCTAGTCTTCATCCACTCTGCAACGGCCTTCATTCCCTCATGGAGGATGGATTTAGCGGGGGCCAGGTCTTTGGTGAGGGAGAGGATCAGCTGGATGTTGTCGGTGTATGAGACGATGTCGAGGTCGTGTGCTCGGACGATGTTGGCAAGCGGTGCAACGTCACATTTGGCTTCCTACACCCGGGATACGAAGGACTTCTTAAACTAGTTGTAAGGAGTAATGTGGGAACCTGACTTTAAGATGACTTTAAAATGATGGGGATGGATGTCTCGAGCCTATACACAAACATAGAACACAGATGAGCTGAAGGCTATCAAATATTTTCTAGGACGTCCATTGAAATTTCATGAACACAGTGAGCTGCTGATGGAGTTTGATGATTTCTGCCTAAGTAACAACATATTTACATTTAAAAATCAATTGTACAAACAGATCTGGGGTACGGCTATGGGCAACTGATTCGCCCTCAGCTACGCAAATCTTTTCGTGGGCTGGTGGGAGAAGCAGATGGCCAGGTCAGACTCTTATGACATCTGGGTGTAAAATTTCATTAGCTGGCCTAGATATAGATGATCTCTTCATCATCTGGATGGGGACAGAGGAGGCAGCCAGAGATTAAATAGCAGCCCTCAACGAGAATAAAATTAATCTCAGATTCACCTATTAGATTAGCCCCACCAGTGTAAACTTTCTGGATTTACATGTTTATGTCAGTGAAAACAAGATATTTACCTCATTGTACAGTAAACCAACGGCAGGTAACACAGTCCTGCATGCCAATAGCAGTCTTCCGCGTAGATTAGTGGACAGCATACAGTATGGAGAACTGTTACGGATAAAAAGGAACACCAGACTGGAGAGAGATTATCATCAATCAGCTATGGAATGCATAGAGAGATTCAGAGTGAGGGGGTGCAGCATGGGCACACTACAGGGTGCCAAACAAAGAGTGGACAGCAAGAAGAGAAAGGAATTGCTACAGGGCTGAAAGTAAAGGGAGAGAAAGATATAACTAATTCATTCTGGATGATCACCAACTTCTCAAATAAGGACAATGTGGTGAGAAAGATCCGACAGATGCATTGGGGATCCCTAAGGTCAGACCCTATTGTAGGCAACGACATTTCCAGGTTCTCAGCGATGACATTCAGAAAATCGAGATCTCTTAGGGAATCCTTAGTGAAAAGTCACCTATCCTGTCCATCAGTTGAAACACCATTATCAGTAGCGAAAGAGTTTTATCCTTGCCTTAAAAGCAAAGCTTGTGCCAACAGTAGCAAAGTCCTTATCTATGAACTCCCTGGTCTTAAAGAACCAAAGAGAATCAGGAAGCTCATTAACTGTAAAACTCCGCACACAGTATACTGCCTGGTATGCCCCTGTAAACTCCGCTACGTGGGGAGTACGATTCATCCCACAAAAGTGCGGATACTGGAGCATCTGAGAGAGATAGCTAACTGTGGTAGCTCGTACCCAGTAGCTATAAATTTTGAGCCGTACCACTAAAGTAACAGGAACCTATTACAATTTTTCTGTCTGGTTCATGTCCCATGAGAATCACAGAAAGGTAACCAGGAGATGAGGCTTTCGATGACTGGAATTCATATAAATCAATAATAGACAGGCAAACTAAGGTACCAAATGGTTTAAATTAAAGTGAAGAACTAGCAATCCACCCGTAACTACTAATTGGGCAGTTTATTTGCTTCACACCTCTCCCTGGCTTGAACAGCAACACTTGGTCATGAGCTTCAGAGGCTCTCACCTTTTGATGGGCTGATTTGGGCAGCCCCAACTAGTGGAGATGCCCGCCCCTCTGTCCAGGCCCTACTTTTGGTGGCAGAACAGGTGGAAAAATTATTAAAAGGAGTAGGAGTGTCCACCTTAGCCTGCTATGCCCCTAAGGTTGCCAGGACCTGAGGTGAATCCCTCTCTTAGAAATTCTCCATCTTGAATTGGAGAATTAGGCCAATATGAACAGGGATGTCCCCCTCTCCCCAAAGAGACGGAGCACCCAAAGGCTCTAGTCACCTTAGGGGACATTGGCCATTGGCCACTGCCCCGACCTCTGTAACACCCTTAAATTGAGTATCTAAGGGCTCCCCTGAACCTTTTTCCTCAGATTTGAGGGACCAAAGAAGAAGAACACTGCTGGACCAGGAACTGAACCGTTGCAGACAGAACTCAGCAAGAACCTGTAGCCGGTTCAAGAACTGGACCTCCTGTCTTCCCAGAAACACTGCAAGGCCTCCAAGAAACCTCGGAGACCTTCCACCTTCAACCAATCTCCAAGAAACTCCCTTTGGACTAAAGACTCTAGTCTCCAGCGCCCGCCAACACAAAAACGGCAGTAGCTGAGGACAGACAATGGTGTTGACACGACTCACTATTGCAAAAGAACCCCAAGATCGAAGTGGAAGAGGATCAACACTTGTGTCAACGCAACTCTGCCCTGCCAGAAGAAAGTACTGCAGCTGGATTCCCTCCACAAACCCAAAGGTTCCTCTTGGCTCAACCACCCAAGCTGTTTACAACCTCATTCCCAAGAGCAGGTACCCTCCTTCAAGTGGCCCTGTCGGCCTCCTCCTGCCACGCCTGCTCAACACTAGCCTCTCCGAGATGGCCCAACATCGGCGGAACTCCTCCATTCCCTAAGCATCTACAACCCACACAACCGCAACTGCTGGACTGGTGGTGCCTCCCTTCGATCTATAGTGACTCGCTGATGATGACCATGATGGTAACGGTGTTGGCGGCCTACTGATTTCCATTCATCTCTATTTCTCTCTGCTGACCGCGAGAGTAAACATAATTGCTGGCACCGACCCCCGCAGTGTAGATACTGAACTCCACACCTCTTTGGGTGCCCCTAGTCTCCATTGACCAGTCTTGGGGTCGGCGAACTCTGCTCTCAACCGCCCCAGTGCCGCTGGTGGTGCAGTACCTACTTTGAACTGACCCTCTCCAAGGGCTGGTCTAAACCTCCAAAGACTGGAAACAGGAGTTGTGTACTTACTTGCTGATGTATAACCCTGTTTTCTTTCCTTATGATTGCATTGCATTCTATCTGTTGCATACAATTGTCTATCTATTTCAAGTACCCAGGGTAAATGTTTCTGATTGACAAGTACCAAAGTATTTCCAAGACTATTAAGCATTTCTACTGCATGTTGAAAGTATTACCTTCCAGAAAAAGTCTACTTACCTGTAACTGAGTTAAACTTGGTTCCTACAATAAAAGTAACTAAAGTAATATTTTTGCAGATTTGGAGTCAGTAATTGAGTGTGTGCTCCTGTCTTATATGAGTATGTAGAACAAATGCATTCACACTACCCTATGATGAGCCTAACCATTTGACCACACTACCACAAAAAGAGTGTTTTGATATTATCTACTTAAGCCTCTGTTAAACTCTGGGGATCCAAGGGACTCTGTGCACACTATACCTTACTTTGGTATAGTATATAGAGACAGCTTCCTACAATAACCATCCTGCATTTAGAGCTTAATACAGAATCAATTGCCATTCACAAATTCCCATCTCTGTACTGCCAACCATCACACAGTTTGCCAAAGTATGAAATATTTTAGGGAGGGAGGTCAATGTTATCTCATGAAACATATACGGTTTAAAGAATAATTCAGACTAATAATGATAGAGAAGAGACATGTGGGGACTTAAATCCTATTTCAACATATAAACATCTCAATTACAAGTTCACAACAATGAGACGAACAGTTGTGTATGAAGTAACATAACACTATTACATCGTGGAAGATTCATTTAAAATATCAGATAAGACTGATGTGCATACCACATTCTGTTCTTCTGGTTTTTCAGGTGTTTCGCAAGTGAGGGGAGGGGAATCCTCTTTTTCATTGCTAGTTATTTCAGCAGTGGGACCTTGTGTTAATTCTTCCTCACATGGCTAATGGAAAGGAAAACAATAACAAAAACTGCTCAAACATTGGAGTTTACTTTTTGTAATACTCCTATAATATTATCATTGTTACAAATGCATTGTAAAGTCCACATGTAAGTGTTTGTCTGAAGAACCTTACAGCACCTTATGAAGATATGATGTATATGGGATAAGGTACTCTCTCCTGTAGATTCTGAGTCTCCAAGGAGTGCTGGACTATATAGAGGAACAAGGTTGTAGGCTGATTTTCTTTCTAAGGTCATGGAACTCAGAAGTAACTTGCAATAATCTTTTAAAGCATGACTGAGGGTATTTTATTCCTTATAACGAATGGTCACACCATCACTCTTCCCACAAACATCTCAAAGGTCGGAGGTCTTGCTCATTCATATGAAAGAAGTAGTACAGTTACAGATAAGAAGAATAAAAGCGGAATCTGTAGTGTGAAATCAAACACCAAAAGCTGTAATTTGTTAAAAAGAACTTTATTGGAAACAGTTCAATGTACATCAGACTAAAAAAGGGCTGTAGCTGAGAATGTAGCTCAGAATGAGTAGTAAATTGCAGAGAGTCTTAATTTTCTGTAATGAACAATGTGCAAAGCAAAAATATGTACTCTCCATTTTTGCGGGTGACTCTTCATAGAAACTCCTTGCAACCCCTGTGCATTCCCATCCCTGAACACTAAAATATTGTTAATGCCCTAAACACTACCCATCCCTGAATCCTTAAAAACTCTTTACTACTCCAATACACTACCTATCTCTCAACCCTAAAAAGCCATATTACCCCTATGCACTACATGTCACTTAACCCCCAAAAAATTTAAAAAGAAAGGATACACGAATAAATGGCGGTAGTGATTCTCAAGAATGCACTTGTCAGTATTCCCAATTCTCTTACCTTTGTGTACATTTCCACAAGTCTGACTGCCTACAAAACTCAATCAACTTTTAGAAAAATAACTATAATGAAGGGCAAAACCTTATCACATAAGGTATGCAAACATCTGTGGGGTAAAGCTGTAATCACTTAGGATTTAGATGGTCATAATCAAAGTCTATTTCTGTTGCAATGAATAGATTTTCCAAGCACTGGATTTTTTTTTCAAATATTCTTTATTTTCAAGCAAGTTTTCCAATTTTTGGGCCGACCCAGCTAACAAGTTTCGTTCCAATGAAGAAACTTCAGCAGGGCATACATTATCTCATATACAATTCCGTCAACTTGGTTCTCCTCAGTTCCAATAGATTTTTATCGATACAGCTTTCTACGCTTGTTGGGCAAAGAAACACTCCTAATTCCCGTCGGACGAAATGCGTTGACTGGGTCTCTCCAAAAAACTGGAAAATTGGCTTGACCATGAAGAATATTTGAAAAAAATCCAGTTCTTCGAGAATCAGTTTTTTGCACCAGAAATTGACTTTGATTATGGCCATCTGATCAAAGCCAACACCATCAAGGACTCACGAAATATATTGTATTGAAAATGGCATACATTGTATTACATCACTTTTTTCAATTGTAAAACCACATTTCTCATAATGCACCTTAATAAGTTGAGTGGGTAATTGTGTATAAATAGACACTAATAGTGGATCACCACTAACCATGATCAAGACCAATCTGATCAAAACGCGTTGGTTTGCGAGAGCTTGATGGTGTTGGCTGTAAAAACACTGGATTAAAGAAGCTTTAAAAAAATCTCCTGGAGTGTGAGTAATCCCTTCTCTTTGATGAAAATACGTAATGAGGACTTTGATTCCTGATCCGCACTACTCCCACCTACCGTGATATATGTACACACACACACACACACAAACATATGGGGGCACACTTAATTGTGGCCCTAAGGAATTGTTTTCATTTAAAACTATCAAAGCTGCATATACTTTTTTAGACATTTAAGTGATTGGAAAACACCTGTAGGTTTGTGTAATAGACAGCGTAATATTAGTTGCCCTCCCCGACCATAGTGACAAGCATTCATTTGATTGCCAATGCTATCTGTAGATTTGTTTTTCAAAAAGGAATGGCAAGGGGAGGGGAAAAGTGGAGAGTGATATCAACCACAGATTACGGGGGAGGAGGTTTAACAGTGTCTAACTCAGGGTGTACAGTGCCACCTGACGCTTGTTTGTTTGCGTGTGAGGGCCAGCACAATTACTTACCCCGGTAATATTGAACTGTGGGCTCCATACCTAAGTGTGGGGGGCGCTTTCTCCATAGTCACACACTAATGATACCAAATGGGTATTGAAGAAGATACAATACAACATACATCTATCACATCATACCAATCCCATGGTAGCCTTCCTTCATTTTCTTTGATACTATAATATCATAATTTCTCAAAGTCTCTTTATTTTATAGTAATTTGTGTAAAATCTCAATAATTATTAGATATACAATTGTTGGTGTAGGCCATCATATATTTGCTGAGCCTACAATTAATTTTATGGCATGACATGGAGGCCAACATTATGCAAATCTCCTTTATTGCCACAGCTCAGCAGTAACAATGAAGAGAATGTAGAACTTCAAACAACATTCCATTATAGTATATAGACCATGAGCATGCAGCCATCTTCCTTCTTTGTTGCTGCTGCTCACAAAGATAAGTACCTTCATTTTATTTGTGCTTATACATCACCTATATTTACTTGTTTCTGTCTTTTTTTTGCATAGCTGGGTCCTATTGACCCTACCATGTGATTGTCTTTGCTCATTTCTTAATTAAAAATGTCCTTTCAACATTATTAACCTTCTGACAACTTTTAGCGAATCTTCCTGGGTCCTAAACGACCTTTCATTTTCCTGTGCTACGCTTTACTGCGCTTCCACCTAATGTTGAGTTAATATCTCTAATCTTATTGCCCAATTTGTGTCTAACCCCGACGTCGAGCTTATATTTTAAATTTATTTTTCTTTACTTGCGTCCTTTGAAAAGACGCAACTGCATTCCCCGTTGCCTGGCAGCGCTCTGAGCGCGAGCCAGGCATAGTGTCTGAAACGCGGCCGCACCTCCGCTGTTCATCAGCTTTTGATTCAGACAATGAGAACATGGGAGACAAAACATTGGGAAACACCTCCGGCTCAAAAATGGGCATTACCGACCCCTTCGGGGAGGATATGTTTGATCCCTTGCTAATCAAACACCCCTTATCCCCAGAATGGTTCCCCTCCCAATATGTTGCGGACTACATTAGTTTCTGGCTCAGAAGAGAAATTCCTAAGAAAGTCAGATCAACATTGAGGTCTGAGTGCCCATGCCCGTCCCTTCCTGATAAAATAGCTATGACCCCTGAACTTGACCCTAAGGTCGTGGCTTTTATAGCCAAGTGTGCCAAAGACCCTAGGAGAGGGATTGACAAGAGCCTAAGATCGTGTCAAGACCGTCTCTTGGACACAGTTGGACCACTAACAAAACTTTTTTAACTGGCTGAAAATGCCTATTTTGACGGAACTCCTATTGACCCTAAAGAATTATGCCAGTGGGTCCAATGGACAATTTGCCTCCTTGGCAATGCTAATACTGCCATTTCTAATGAACGGAGAAAAGGAGTTCTCCTCAAAATTGATCCAAAAGTAATAGATCTAGCAAATAAGGAAGGAGGACCCACTTCACAAGGTCTCCTCTTTGGAGAAGACTTTATTCGTGACATGGCTAAATATGTCAGGGCCTTTAGCTCTATTAAAAAATCTCAGTGTGAAATTTAAAAAATCTTTTTTCAAAACAACATTTTTGGAAGGGCTGGGCAAATGTGGGGTCGGTTCCTCGGCCATGGACAATCAACCTCCGGACCCTTTCTGGACCACGTCTCAAAGTTCCAGCAGACATCTTTTTATGGAGGCCAATCTTTCTTCCCGCAAAGGCAGAGAAACCGCGGAAGACCATTCCAAGGGGAAAGAAGAAACAGAGGTTTCTCCACAGGTAAAAACCTTGAAAGACCCTTCAGGTACCCCTATAAAGGTGGGAGGGAGACTAGCCCTTTTCTCTGGGAATTGGACTATGATAACACAAGACCCGTGGGTTCTAGATACAGTTAAAGGCTACAAAGTAGAATTCACAGATACCCCCACTCAAACCAAAAGACCTCGAGAAATAACCTTCTCTCAAGAACAGAGAAAACTAGTTTCTCAAGAAGTAAAGGACCTGTTAGCCAAAGGGGCTATAAAAGAGAGCTCGCAAACAGGGTTTATAAGCAATATATTCGTAGTGGAAAAGAAAGACAACGGTCAGAGACCTGTCATAAATTTGAAAAGCTTAAACGAATGGGTAACATACCACCACTTCAAGATAGAGGGGATTCACCTCCTAAGGGATGTCTAGAGAAAGGGAGACTGATTAACACGTCTAGACTTAAAGGATGCTTATCTAATCATCCCGATTTGGGACCCACACAGGAAATTCCTCCATTTCACATGGGAAGGAAAACTTTGGGGATTTTGCACCCTCCCGTTCGGTCTTTCTTCAGCCCCATGGTGATTCACCAAGGTCTTACGTCCAGTGGTAGCATGGCTAAGGGAAAGGGGCATAAGGTTAATAATTTATCTGGACAAAATCCTTATAATGGGTCAAAACTAAATGACGGTTTCTCATCATATGGATCTTACTATCCAGCTACTTCAACATCTAGGCTTCGTAATAATACAAAAAAGTCATGTATAATACCAAGCCAAGAAACTCAGTTTCTGGGCATCATGGTCAACACTCTGACTGCAGAACTGAAATTACCAAGGGATAGGATAAAGAAACTTCGGAAAGAGCTCAGGAAGATACAATCAATGGAATTTTTTCCCTTGAAGCTTTTAGCCAGGATCCTGGGTCTCCTTTCCTGAACCATCAAAGCAATTTTTCCGGGCCCTCTACATTACAGAGTCCTTCAGAGGCTGAAATCGAAAACTCTCAGAATGAATCTCTCTTACTCACAAATGATATGCTTAGACCAAGACTCGAGGAAAGAACTGACTTGGTGGCTAAAGAATGCGGAAGCTTGGAATGGCAGAGCCATCTTTGGGGAAGCCCCAGAGTTAATAATAGAATCAAATGCGAGTCTAGAAGGATGGGGTGCCACATGTGGCAACTCATCAACAGGGGGTCGTTGGACACAACATGAGAAAGAACTACATATCAACTGCTTGGAACTATTAGCGGGTTCTTTTGCGGTTCGAAGCTTCACACAGAATTTAATGAAATGTTGCATAATGCTGCGCATGGACAATTTCTCTGCAGGGAAATACGTCAACAAGATGGGGAGACCACATTCAAAGGGTCTTACGGAAATAGCGAAGGGTTTTTGGAACTATTTCTTGAACAAGGGACTCTGTTACAACAGAGCACATTCCTGGTTTGAACAATTTTATAGCGGACTGGTTGTCAAGGAATTTCAAGAACTCCAGCAACTGGAAATTAGACAGAGGAGTATTTATGATAATCCAAGACAAATGGGGTCCATTTGTGACAGATCTTTTTGCGTACAGGCTGAACACTCAGTTGAAGAACTTCTTCAGCTAGAAGCCGAATCCTCAAGCATCAGGGGTGGATGCCTTCCTCCAGAATTGGAGGGCTTAAAGCCATATGCCTTCCCACCGTTTGTCATGCTTCCACGTCTCATCTTGCATGCTCGTCGTTACTTACAGAACATGATAGTGATAACCCCTCTTTGGAGGTCTCAGGCATGGTTCCCAGTCATTTTAGAGATGACCGTGGACTTTCCACTTCTTATACCGTCTTTCAAGCAAATACATCTGGGTCCAGAAGGTGAATCTCCCCCCCTCATAGACCAAGGTCTAATGTTTGACGGCCTGGAGGATTTCAGGTGACAATGGAAAATTTCAGGGATTTTGCAAGATGCTTTTCAGCTCATATCTGAGTCTTGGGCATTTGGAACAAGGAAGGCATATCGACTGGCATGGAATAAATGGGTTCGCTGGTGTATTCAACGACACTACGATCCAGTTTCAAATGATTTAGTTCATGTAGTGAACTTCCTATCGGAATTGTTTGCTTCTGGCCTAACTTACAGAACGGTTAATGTCTATAGATCAGCAATTGCTGCGGGTCATTCCTTAGTTGATGGTGGTGTCTCGGTGAGACAAAACCTTTTAACAAAGAAAATTATGAGAAGTATGCAGGTTCTTAATCCTCCAACCACAAAATATACGGCCTTATGGGACGTAAGAAACATTTTACAACTTATACCCTCTTGGGGAGATAATGTTAACCTTTCACTTAAGTGTATCTCTTATAAGCTTACTGTATTGCTTTACTTAGTTTCTTTCAGACGAACCTCTGATGTTAAGGCATTAGATATTACTAGCAGGGTTTACCAACCTGAGGGAGTTTGTTTTTACCTTAAAAAAAGGACAAAAACTATGTAATCTTCAATGTTCTACCCTTTCGTCTGTCGGAATGAAAGTCTATGTGTTGTCAAATGTCTAAAAGAGTATGAAAAGAGAACTGCTAGTCTGAGAGGAGTTGGAGCTCACCTACTGATCTCTCACAGATGCCCCCATAAAGCAGTTTTATCTCCCACGATTGCAAGATGGGTGAAAGAAGTGATGAGTGAGAGTAGTGTCGATGTGTCTATCTTTGAGGAATACTCTCTCCGAGGTGCAATAGTTTCTAAAGTGTTTATGCTAGGTGGTGTGCTCCAAGATATTCTTAGAGCCGCTGACTAGTCAAATGAAACTATGTTTAAAATGATTTATTTTAGACCAATCAATAATGTGATTGACAACGTGCTTAATTCACTTTAAACTTGCATAATGTTGGCCTCCGTGTCATGCCATAAAGTTTAGATTTTTCACACCCTGGTGAGCAGAAAATCTGTATTTTATTAAGGACACGGAGGCTAAGATTATCCCTCCACTTGTTAACCCTCCCTGGGTTTCACTTTTTTGACCTATTCTTGCTCTTTTTCTTCGGGAATAAGACGTCTATGAATTGTTATTGATTAAACTGAGTCTTTCCACATCATTTTGAAGTTATGTTTTCTTTGAGCATATTTCTTGTTCGCAGCACTGGACAAAGACAAAGAATGAAGATGGATGAATCATCCTGGACTCAGAGCTCAAAATGGACCGCCAGATTAACTCTGTCTCATCCTCCTGCTTCCACACCCTCCACCTCCTACATAATACCTTCAAATGGATCCCCCTCGAACACAGAAAGACCATCACTCACGCCCTGGTCACCAGCAGGCTCGAATACGGCAACGCACTCTAAGCCGGAATAAACAAAAACCTCACCCACAAGCTACAGAACATCCAAAACGCCGCCGCAAGACTGGTCCTCAACCTGCCAAGACACTGCCACATCTCCCAGCACCTGCGCACATTCCACTGGCTCCTCATCGAAGCTAGAGTCACCTTCAAGATGCTAACCCACGCTCACAAGGCCCTCCACGCACGACACCGGACCAGCATACCTGAACAGTCGACTCAAATTCGGCGCACCCCAAAGGAGCCTACGATCAGCCCAAAATACGCCGCCTTACCTAGCCAACAAACTTTGCATAGCGGGCAGCTCCCAGGCTCTGAAAAGTACAAACGCTCTCCTCCTTGTCCCACCCCTTTTAAAAAAGAAATCCACCCAATCCCGCTCCTTCTCCAGCAATGACCCTATCACCTGGAATGCCCTCCCCAAAGACCTGCGATGCAACCCTTATCTCAGCTTTAAAAAGGACCTCAAAGTGCACCTCCTTAACAAATATTGTGGGTCTTAATCCTAACCCATCGTCTTATCATTCCTTTTAGATTTGTAAATTACTCCTGATCTTATACCTGTATTTGTATGGTTACAAACCGTCTCTCTTTTGTAACCTGTTATTATTCACTGCTGTTGATTGTTGCTGATTTTTGTTCCTGTGACTGTAACTATTTTATACTCATGTAAAGCACTCTGATACTTCTGGTCAGGCCAGCGCTATATAAAACATCTAAAATAAATAAATAAATGGTCAATATACCATAATGTAATGTAGTTTGAAGTTCTATATTCTCTTCATTGTTACTGCTGAGCTGTGGCAATAAAGGAGATTTGCATAATCTTAGCATCCATGTCCTTAACCCCTTCCCCGCTCATGACGGAACCGTTCCGTCGTGAGCCACGGTTGCCGTGTGCTCATGACGGAACGGTTCCGTCATGACACGACCGTTGGCGGCCGCTCCGCCTACGCCGCGCTGTTTCCCTGCCTGTGTGGGGGGACAACGCAAATGGGCGGAGTCATGACGGAACCGTTCCGTCATGAGCACAGCTCAACCGTGGCTCATGACGGAGCGGCTCCGTCATGAGCACAGGCCCACCGCGCTGCCCCCCTGCCCCCCCCCAGCGCTGCAGCGGAATGTCCGCAGCAGCGAAGGGGTTAATAAAATCCAGATGTTCTGCCCACCAGGCTGTGAAAAATCTAAATTATGCATCAACAGACACTAAGAGCGAAATGCTAGTCAATACCACATGCTGTGAAATGTGCCATGCATCCTTCATCACGTTAAGCCTAAATTCATTATTGCCTGTTTCTAAAAACGTAATATGTGCAACAAAGATAATTTTATCTGCAGAGGAGAAATCTCTACTTTGTTGAATAACCTCTGTTTCCAGATGCAGGTGTGTGCCACCCTGTGTGCGTGCCGATCGCGTGAGCTGGTGGTTTTGATATCCACATGTTAGTTGTGGAAACAATACTGAGATACACTTGGTAAAACTCGGTCGTTGGTGCTTTGTTTTAAAATTGCGGCGCCACTATTAACATGCATTATAATTACTAAAAATATGACATAACAAAAACATCACACACAGTTCAACTAGTCTTGTATTAGCCACAGTCCTTAAGATGTCATATGTGCACAAAGCCTGAGAGAGTTCAATGCAACTCTTCACTGTCTCTAGTGATATGTTAATCTTGACTGAAATAATATGTTAATCTTGACTGAAATAACACGGGTGAAAATCTTCAACGGGGTGCAACCCTCCTTCGGGAGGGAGAAATTGCTAAGCATGAAACATTGTTGAGGATGCACTCCTTCCCTTAAATTAATTAAATAGTCCGGGCTGAGACAGCTTCCCCGGTACACACAGTTTTTGTGCTGCCAGCCGCACCCGAGTGCTTCACAGGTCTTTAAAAGACCATTCACTTGTTAACGAGGCTGTGTTGTAAATACTGATAACGCCAGAGGCGATACTTACTCTGTGGTGAGAAATCACCATACCATCCTGTATTGCAACTCTCTGCTGGAGCACGGCAGGGCCGCAAAATGTGCTAGTATTTTCCCGTTTTTACATTTAAATACAGACAAAGGAAAACTTCTTTTCCGTCTGTATTTATATGTAAAAATCCGTTTAAACGGAAAACCGGGAGCCCTAATTATAAATATCGGTTATGTGCCCACCTGTGTGCAGATCGTGTTCTATGGTAATTTATGTAACGTCCTTAGATATGGTTTAGCACGGACTGGAGGAAGTGCTCTATTGATAAAGAAATGGTTGGCGGAGCATCATATTGGAATGCTCCGTCGCCGTTAAAATGCAGATCAACTTACTTCATCAGAAGAACAGAGCTGTGTAATCACCTATCCTTACCCCAGTCCACTACTGTAATGTGTCTATGATTTGATCCTTGCACCCGAGTGCTTTAAACTACAAAACATGTCAAGAATTGTAGTTCATTGTCTAATATGCCAGAATCTTGCCATGGTGGGGAATGGAATGTTTATAGATATTCTCTCGTCGTCCAAATTTCAGATCATTCAAAAACACAATTCCTATTGGGACTGTAGAATATCTTTGTATGCGTTACTAAGATTCCGAAACCGGCCATTTTGGACTGAATCCAATCTTATTGATTACGAGAGATTGACACTGGATGTCATAGGGTGTGAATCTATAGACCCTTCATTAAACCTTTGGAGTGTCAATAATTCCATGGAAGGCAATGATTTTTGTGAGTAAACTCCGAGTGCTGTGGGTACCTGTGAGTTGTCGTGTAGTAGGGGATGATATTCCATATTTACTTCGACTAATTTTTTATTTGAGACAAGGGTGGTGTGACATTACAGTTTCATTCGTATTTTCGATGTAATTCATTTATTAAGATGGCACACCTACCATATTTGTGATTCTCACTTTATTAATAGTTGTGTTCATTGCACATCATCATTTATACCCCTGCTACAGGTCTCCAAGTGGTATATCCACCGTTGTTCAGCTGTGTAAAGTTATTTGTTGGTGATGTCTCTCGGTTGTATTTGTTCAATGATGGTCCATTCCAAATCACTTTCCGAGGGATTTTTTTCTATGACATGCCTCATCAACTTTGTGGTGTATTTTTTGCTCCTGAAGGTGCTCCTGTGTTCATTCATCCACAGTTTGGCTTTCCTGGCTGACATCCTCACATACCTGTCCCCAAAGACACATGTCATGGGGTATACCACACTGGTAAAATCACAGTTCATGAAAGTCCTTTGTACCCATGGGGTTCTTAGGCCGAAGTCTTTTTGTCTTGTCTTTTTAGTTAGGGCACACACACTACAGTGTCCGCATGGGGCATGGTCAGATAACGGTGGTAGGTTCCACAATGTGAGTTGGGTATTTTTTGCTTCTTGTGATTTTGGACAGGTATGAACTAGTTCATATTTTATAGATCTACCTCGTCTAAATGAAAACATTGGTAGGGCCTCTAACAGTTTTCTCACATTTTCTCCATTGTGGATTGGAGACCCTGAGGAGGTCACAAATCCCCTTTGAGACAATAACTGTTCGAAGTTGTGAACAACACCAAACCCATATTAGCTGTTGGTGAATAATGTCACTTTCAACTCTTCTGAAATGCAGCATGCTCTCGTAAGAGCAATCAGTTCTGCCACTTACTCAGAGAATACTCCTTGAAGCCAGGCAACTTTCACCACTCCTATAATAGTTTAGACAGCATAAGCAGCCCTAATGATTCCCTCATTGTCTCTGAGGCAAGAGCTGTCCACAAACAGGGTGTAATGAGATTCAGACAATGGCTCGTCAGTAATGTCTGTGTCAACAAAAAAGGAAGAGGGGGACCAGAAGCTAGTTATGGTCCAATGACTGTGCTCCTAAATCAAGTCATCAAACCAAAAAGGGGGTCACTGCTCCGTAGGTAGGAGTGCAAAGGATTCACTCACTCACCGAAAGGAAAAGAGGAGAGAATGAGCAAGAGGGTGATCCTAGGTCTAGAACCCACTTTTCAGAGGCAAGAACAGGTCTTGTCTCTTGTTGCCCTCACACACCCCGAAGGGTGCCATGCTTCATCATTGGGCATTTGCTCCTCGTCGGGGCGGCACTGCAATGCCCTACGGGTCCCCCAAACAGTCACTTTGATGGAGATCTTTTGAGAACAGCCGTCAGATGAGTGGGGCTATGTGCGGTGAGTTCCATGTGAAGGGTGAAAGTGTATGTGAAGGATAAAACTAGCTAAGGTATACCAAAAAAAGCATATTTATTGTGACGGTACCCTTGTCATACTAAAAAAACAGAAGGTCGTGCGTTACTCCAATAGGCATTAATGTGCCCCGGTAACTAAAAGGTTCCCTTACCTACGGCACCCCTACCTATGGAACAGTGACCCCCTTTTTGGTTTGATTGACGGTAATGTCAACAGGGGTTTGGTGCATAGTTCAGTGACATTGAGACAGTCATGCTCTACTTCTATCTCATTTGTATCACAATCAGGTAAAGAGAGCAAAGTAGTAGGGTTCAGAACCAAACATCTTTTTAAGGGGAAGTTCTCAGCAGCCAAAATAGTATGCTCTTAGCTTGTGAGCCTACTATTGTTTAGATGCTGAGCATGAGTTTGAGTCAACAAAATTTCAACTGAATGGGGCGCATAGACAGTCAAAGGGTGACCCATTAAAATGCTCTTGCATCTCTCCATACTGACACATTCCAGCAACAGATTGGAGACAATTGGGCAATGCTGACGCTATTGGATCCAGAGTAGATGAGAAATGGGTAACTGGTCTATGGGCACATCCTTGATTCTGAGCCAATATTGAGAGAGTATAGCCTTCTCTTTAACTACAATCTGTTGTAATCTGGCATTCCTTATGGAGGAGCACGGCAAAGGTTTTTCTCTCAGCTTCAGGAATGCATTCATGCAATCATTGTCCCAGGGCACCGGATTGGACACATCCTGTGTGTCAACTTCTGCAGGGGTTTGGCCACTAGGGAAAAGTAAGGTATCTACTAGTGACAGTAGCCCACCATTCCCAGAAACATTCTGACTTCTTTCTGCATGCTAAGCAGATTCATTTGCATGAGCACCGAAATTCTTTCATGTGACACCTTACACGCACCTTTCAAAATGTGATGTCCTAAGTAGAGGACTTGCGTCATACAGTACTGTAACTTACTTGGGGATACTTTATGTCCATTCACAGCCAATTGGTTCAGCAGGGCAATTGCATTATCTTTACATGCTTCCTGAGTATTCAATGCAACTAAAAGGTTGCCTATATACTGGAGTCGGCAGAATTACAGATGGAAGGACTCTCTGTATACCCTTTTGCGACATGGTACCATGTTAAAACAGGATTCCCCTGCTAGAAAGCGAATAGGAATCAGTTTTCCTCATGGAGGGGAATAGAGACAAAAATCAATGGCAGTGAACCATTCAGCCTCACATGGAATCTGAAACAATAGCACATAAGGATTCGGTACCAAGGGACAACAAGGAACCGCTATGCTATTGATTTGCCGGAGAAACTGCACTATGCAGTACGTACTGCTCAGCTTCTGCAAGCATACAAAGGGCGAGTTACATGGACTCCCAAGGATCTCTTTCAAAATGCTTTGCTCATTCATAGGCTCAATCACAGGTGTATTTTCCAGCAACTGTCTTGGAGGTCAGGTTATACTGCAGTGTTCTAGAGTATTCAGTATTGGGCTTACCTTTGATACGGACTGGCACGACACCTCAGATGAGCTGAAGTCCTTTCCAGAAAAATCCCAAACTGTGTCTCTCACTGCATCGCTGAGATTTAACAGTAAGTGTTCCACTGTCAACATAGGGAACAGTGAGACGCACAAGTTCTGGCTTGCCAGTTTAAAGGCTATATCCTCATTGTCTGAAACTCAATACCCTTTAGTGTACAATAGATGGTGCAATTTAACTTGCACAGCAAATCACGTCCAACAGACACACAGGACTAGAATCACACACCACAAATTGATGATTATCTTCAAATGTCCCGATCTTCACAGGCACTTCCTCCGTAAGAGGGATTGACAATATCTTTATTGCAACTCCTACAACTTGGATTGTTTTTCCTGAGAGGGGTAGGTTTGGAATCTCTGCTGTTCTCACAGTGAGTGGGTAGCACCAGTGCCAATCAAGAAAGTGATGTTTAGACCATCTATGTCACCATCAACGTATAGCCCACTCTGGTCTACCTTTAAGATTGCACCAAGTGGACAGTCTTCCTTCCCTCTCAAGCACCATCAAAAGAACTGATGTGAGCCTTACCCATTAGTTGCGCCAAATATGGGAAACTGTTGTCACGGGCCATTATGATGGGAAATATTCTGATTCCAATTCATGTCTGTGTTCTGATTAAATGAGGTGCTATTTACAGCCTGCTGTGGCATTGGAGGTTGTGGCACTTGCATCATCGGCCCTTGGGAACCAGCTAAATTTGAAATCTCCATCTGGGTACATTCTGGGGTTGCATAACATCACCCTGAGGTTGATTAAACCCTCCATTCTGTTCCTGATTTGTGGGATTAAAGTGACATCCTCACTTCCAATGCCCAAACTTGTTACAAAAATGACTTGGGTTTGACTTCTTTAAAGTGGCAACCTTAACTCCAGTCTTGGGATCTATAGGAATACCTCTTTCCCTTCCTTGCCCGGAAATCCTTCACCTTGTTTCATCAGAGCCCCATACTGGTAGACTACCTGTTAGGGGCAGTATTCCGTACATAAAGCTGTTTCTCTTTTGAGCAACCTTCATCTGCACTACCATCAACTTTTCCTTCAACTTCTTGTGCTTCTTGGGGGGCGTGGCTTGCCAAGCAGCAAGATGGTTGCTCACTGAGAGGGCTCTGCCGGCCACAAAAATAATCCTAAATAATTCTACTTTGTAGAGAGCATTATATCACTTACTTGCAAAGGGCATTTGTGGCATTAAAGGCAGGAGTCGGCTGAGGCGCACAGCGAGTCGCTGGACCCAGAGGAAAAAGTCAGTCTACGCCGGGGACCAAAGCGTCTACCTGGGCCTAGCATTGTGGCTCGGTGGAGTCGGCCCACGGACAGGCTGGGCCGGGCGTAGTAGTACATCGCGAACTCTGCTGAAAGAGCACACAGGCAAATTTGCTCCTCAGGGGTCTGCAAAGAGTGACCGTGTGCACCTAGGGCTGCAGCGGAGTGCTGCGGCCGAATCACTAGAGTGCCGTGGCCCGCTAGGTGCTTCCTGGAGATACTAAGGACCGGAGGATTAGAAGTCGTGAGGAGTCCTACACAGCCCGTAGGTGAGCGGAGCCTGCTGCAACTGAAGACATCCTGTATGCACGCTGTTGGTTTTAGTTGCCCGAGCGGTGGTGGAGACTCTGCCCAGGTGTAGCAGGTGATTGCTGATGCTGCTCAGGGGACCTGGGCCCAGAGTGGGCACCGCCACTGGGGCGCGGCGGGCTAGATGGCGTGCTGAAGGCCTGCGCCGCAGTGAAGGAGGCAAATGCAAAAACAACAGTTGATGGACAGAACAATGTCATACATTCACCCCATTACAGAGATCTGGGCCTAAATCCATCATTTTTATTTTTTTGTTCACCATGCCATTCCAGTTTAAACACAGCCTTATGCAAATCAGTCGTGACACTGTGCCTCGTGGGAACAGTGCAGCCCGAACTGCCAAGCCAGGTCCTCCCCGGACTGGAAACAAGCATCCTAGGACCAGTTTCGGGGTTTCACCCCTCTTCAGCCACGATAGCTTGATTCCAGTGGCAAGGAGAGCACGGGACCCACGTCTGGGCATACCCGTCCCACTCAGGGTGACGAATGCAAAAACAACAGTTGATGGACAAAATTCAGAACAATGTCATACATTCACCCCAGTACAGAGATCTGAGCCTAAATCCATCATATTTTTTTTTGCTCACCATGCCATTCCAGTGTGAACCCAGCCATATGCAAATCAGTCTTGACAATGTGCCTCATGGGAACAGTGCAGCCCGAACTGCCAAGCCAGGTCCTCCCTGGACTGGAAACAAGTATCCTAGGACCGGTTTGGGGCTTCACCCTTCTTCAGCCAGGATAGCTAGATTCCAGTGGCAAGGAGAGCACAGGACCCACATCTGGGCATATCCGTCCCACTCAGGGTGACAAATGCAAAAACAACAGTTGATGGACAGAATGCAGAACAATGTCATACATTCACCCCAGTACAGAGATCTGGGCCTAAATCCATCATTTATTTTTGCTCACCATGCCTTTCCAGTTTGAACCCAGCCATATGCAAATCAGTCTTGACACTGTGCCTCATGGGAACAGTGCAGCCCGAACTGCCAAGCGAGGTCCTCCCTGGACTGGAAACAAGCATCCTAGGGCCGGTTTCGGGGTTTCACCCCTCTTCAGCCAGAATAGCTTCATTCCAGTGGCAAGGGGAGCACAGGACCCATGTCTGGGCATACCCGTCCCACTCAGGGTGACAAATGCAAAAACAACAGTTGATGGACAGAATGCACAACAATGTCATACATTCACCCCAGTACAGAGATCTGGGCCTAAATCCATCATTTTTTTGCTCACCATGCCATTCCAGTTTGACCCCAGCCATATGCAAATCAGTCTTGACGCTGTGCCTCATGGGAACAGTGCAGCCCGAACTGTCAAGCCAGGTCCTCCCTGGACTGGAAACAAGCATCCTAGGACCGGTTTCGGGGTTCACCCCTCTTCAGCCAGGATAGCTTGATTCCAGTGGCAAGGAGTGCATGGGACCCACGTCTGGGCATACCCGTCCCACTCGGGGTGACAAAATGCAAAAACAACAGTTGATAGACAGAATGCAGAACAATGTCATACATTCACCCCAGTACAGAGATCTGGGCCTTAATCCATCATTTTTATTTCCTGTACGCACACTGTTGGTTTTAGTTGCCCGAGCGGTGGTGGAGACTCTGCCCAGGTGTAGCGGGTGATTGCTGATGCTGCTGAAGGGACCTGGGCCCAGAGTGGGCACCGCCACTGGGGCGTGGCAGGCTAGATGGCGTTCTGAAAGCCTGCGCCGAAATGAAGGAGACGGCTCTAGCGTTGGCACCTGGCCAGGACAACAGGGCCGGGTGCCCCAGACCCCTCCCCCCCTTCTCGCCTATCCTCCTACCGACGCAGACCAGTACAGTGACTATTGTGATGTGACCCAGCACATGGATAATGTCAGTCTGACGATTTATGCAATAACAGGCATTAGCAGTTGAGACCCTGAGCAGGGAGTCGGGCATATAAAGTGAGGCAAGGGCTGCTACATGAACCTAGTCACATCCTTGTGCTGACTGCGTGCATCTGGCGTGTGGGCAGGATGGGTGAATGATACTCAGGCCCACCGGGCCGACTGTTGGCACTGGGGTGGCATACCCTCAGCCCCTTCTTGATAGACTACATCAATCACACAGATCTTTCTCAGAACATTGCCAGTCCCCGGGCTAGGTGCAGTTGCTGCCACTAGTTCGTGGGCACAAGGAAGCCGGGCTGTGAGAGGTGATACGAACACACTGCTACAGTCACTATTCCGGACTGCTCTTCTCCAATTGTAGAAGCATGGGGAAGCACAACACCAAGCAGTTGAAGCTCTCCTTCGAAAGCAAAAAGCTCACTAGACAAGCAGATAACGATGTGGTTACTGACTCCGAGCTGATCACACAGGAGGGCGCAGAGGGGAGCAGTGATGATCTCAGGTCCTTGCTACTAGACATGAAGTCCAACGTAAAAAAACCATTGACACCTAGCTAGATATCCTAACCTCACAACTTGACCAGGTAAAGAAGCAAGTTGATACTCATGAATCTCATTTAGATCAGCTGGAAAACCGATCCACCGAAGTACATGAATTTCAACTAGAAACTAAGGAGCAGTTACTTCAAATGGACAAAGTACTTTACATCATCAGGGCCATGAATGATCATTTGGAAGCCCGGTCGCGTGGGAACAACCTCCGTATAACAGGTATTCTGGCAATTTCCAAGATGGAAACCTTTATGGAGGAACTGTTGCATGAGCTGTTTAGCCTGGATCTCTCTACAATGTTCATAGTTGAGAGAGCACACCGTACGCTGGGCCCATCCCCCGGGGTTGGGTCAACGCCTAGACCAATCCTAGCACGTTTATTAATCTACTGTGACCGAGTTACCATCCTGAGACTTTCTAGAGAGAGAGGAAGTATAAACCAGAAGGGAAACAATATCTCCCTATATCCTCAATTCACCCCTGTAGTCCAGGCAGCGAGGTGCGAGTTTATGCCGATCAAACAGATTCTGAAACAAGCGGATGTACTATATGCGCTGCTTTATCCTGCCAAGCTGAAAGTAACTTTTGAGGGCTCTACTCACCACTTCACAGATGCTAAATCGGCCATGAAATTCACCAAAAACATCGGCAGCCAGAAGCAAGCAGCTAAGGTGGCAGTGGGTGACCCCTCAGAAAATGACCTCAGCGACATTGAGTGACCTGAACTACACTTTCTGCTTGATAACGCAAAGACACTACCTTAGCTTTGAACTACAGGCTGTGGCTTGCAGGATCAGGCTGAGTCAATTTCCAATACATGTTGGTATAGGGCTATACAACGGTATGCTTCCAAAGACCCATCAAGGCGACAATGCTTTTCAGCTCTCACTTATACTTGTGGCCACCCTGCCAGTTGTTGTCAGGGTTGTTAGCCGGTGTAGTCATGCCCCAGGGAAAGCTCCCTTTTCGTGTACCCATGCATAAGACAGGGGTACCATATGGGGTTTGTTATCAGGGGACGATCTTAATACACAATCAAGTTGGGGGTTGGTGTGGGAGGTGGGAGGGTAGGGTTTGTTAATAGTGTTAGTCTGGTCAATGCTAAGCAATGTAAGTCGGAAACAGTAAGCTTCACGCTAAAAGTACTTTGGAATTACAACCCACATTTAGGTTTTCCATGACCTACAAACTCAGTGCATACTAGTACATATCTGACACTAGGAGTTTCATCGGAACTAAGTGTGATGCTGAGTATCCCTAACGCCAATACTGTCTTGACATGACTTCCTACAACCTCCTTACTTGGAACATCAGAGGGCCGAACAATTGCAAAAAGTCCAGACTTCTACACTCCTATTTAGCTAGGCACAGCATTGATATATGCTTCCCCCAAGAAACACATATAAATAGCTCATCACACGTCAACTAAACAATAAATGTTGGGGTCCGATTTATTCCTCCATATACTCCAAATTTGCTGGAGGGGTGGTCATACTAATCAGACAGGGGTGGAATGGTCGACAACAGTTTTGCTTGTTGATCCGGACGGGAGATACATCGTTCTGGGAGTCAGGCTTGGTACGTTAAACATAATTTTGGAGGCAGTGTATTGGCCAAACGTTGATGCGCCTGAATTCTTTCACACCGTCTGGGCAGAAATTAATACAGGGGGCTATGACACTCTTTTATGGGGAGGGAACTTTAATGCCTTGTTGGATGATGACCGGGACAGGAAGGGAGGTTCCCGTAAACGGCACCCACGTTCTAACGTGGCACTTAACATTATCAAATCAGAGGGCAACCTGACAGACATTTGGAGACAGTGAGTGGCACCCAGACACGTCCGAAGGCACATGCATTACAGCCCAACACAATGTATGGTCAAGATTAGATTTTTGGCTGGTGTTCCAAAAATTGCTGCGGCCTGGACAACAGATGTCAAACATTTACCCAGAACCCTGTTGGACCATGCTGCGGTCCAACTTCAGCTGTCCATACCAGAGGGTCCCTGGAAGATATTTCGCTGGAGACTCCCCTCCTATGCCCTTACCGACACTGTGTTTCAGGAAGAAATTAGAGGGTACATAGCCGAGAACTTCTCCACTAATACAGGATCTGTATCAACCCAGGCCACCCTGTGGGAAGTATTCAAAGTGGTTATCCACGGTAAAAGTATATCCAGACAGGCCGGGGTAATGAATTCCATTAGGCACTCCCTCGAGAAATTGAAAGCAGACATCAGGGATATAGAATTGCAATATTTTACCTCAGAAGATCCAAGTTTGATGAGCAAAATAAGGACAAAAGTCTCAGAGTATGAAGGAAATTTGCCCAAGCTAGACGGTATGGTGAGAGGGATAGGCCCGGCACGACAGTAGCTAATATGCTGCGCACACCTAACAATGCCATGTTCATCACAGAGATCTCAGACGACAACTGCATAGTGGTGAGGGAACCCCAAGAAATACTTCACCATTTCTATGGTGCTTTATACACTTCTTCCTCCTGCATTGCCCCAGATGAGCTCCAGTCCTATCTAGACTCCCTAGAATTGCTTTGGCTCGGCAGGGCACACAGGGCATATTTAGAGGAACCCATTAATAAAGAAGACATTATACAAGTAATAAATAGCCTACCCCTTGATAAAGCTCCGGGGTCAGACGGATTGACAGCAGCTTTTTATAAGTGCTACGCCGATATACTGGCGCCTCACTTACTAATGCTTTATGGTGAAGCACTGTAGACAGGCTGTCCCCACAATGAGGGACGCATTCATACTTTCTCTACTCAAACCAGGGAAACCACCAAACAAGAGAGATTCATATCGTCCTCTATCACTGTTAAATAGGGACACAAAAATATACGCTAAGCTACTGTCTACCCCTGATTGCCAGACAGACCAATCTGGTTTTATTCCAGGAAGGTCCACAGCACATAACCTGCATACATTCTTCACCATGTTGTACTATATAGACCCACATTCCCAGGGGCTGGCTGCGCTGCTAGACGCCAAAAAGGCCTTTGATTCGATGGAGTGGCTCTATCTATTCACAATCTTAGCTAGAATGGGCTTTAGCCCATTATATATTAACCAGATAAAACTGCTAAACACTCTTCCACTGCCAGACTTAAATTGAATGGACTAGTTTCACCACCACTAAAAATCACACGTGGCACGAGGCAGGGTTGTCCCCTATCTCCCTTGCTGTTCGCAATAGCCATGGAGCCACTGGCTACGAGACTTAGGCAACACCATGCAGCTAGAGGACTGAGTTTTACCACCAGAGGGCTTATAATATCACTCTATGCAGATGATATAACCTTGTACATTAATAACCCGGTGGGTAACCTTCATCCGGTTCTGCAGGAGCTTCTAAGATATGGGGGGCTGTATGGCATACAAATTAACTGGGCAAAATCAGTCCTGTTCCCTCTCAACGATGACACCCTGCCCTATTCATTGGAGTTCCCCCTCTGCTGGGCGGACTGCCCAGTCCGCTACCTTGGTATCTGACTGAGTGGGAAATTACAAGAATTGTGGGCTGCGAATTAAGGGAAGGCCGTGTCTTGGCTGGAAGGCAAAGAGCAGACCTGGGCTAGATTGCCGTTCACCCTGGCGGGACGAATAGCAATAGCGAAAATGATTGTATTACCCAAATCCTTATATCTGTTCATAAATTTACCCCTCCCCCCTATACAAGCTTTTTTGTAAAACAGTGCGCTCCTTGATGTTGGCATTGGTGTGAGCAGGGACACAGGCCCGAGTTTCGCGGGAACTCCTGACTCTTCCACTGTTGCAGGGTGGACTGGACGCTCCAGATATCCAACTGTATGCCCACTGCTCACAAGCTAAATTTTTACACTATTTGAATCATCCTATTCCATTCCAAACACACGTTGCGGTGGAGGCAGACAGTGCGGAGCCATCCCGCCTTCCAGTGGCAGTATTTCAGCCATTTAAACATCCCCGTGATGAGATTGACACAGTGGAGACCCTGCATTAGAGCTTGGAGGGCTTGAGGAATAGAGCCAAACTTGAGATCCTTTATGCCCCTTCTGTGCCACTGGCATACAACCCACATATACCCCCACTAGACGACAAGGGGAGCGTGGCTCTGGCTTGTCAATTGGGCATACACACTTTTGCTGACCTCTACCCAGAGGGTAGCTTCCGTCCCCTTCCGTCTGGGGGTAAGGGGGAGGGTCTAAGTTTACAAAGCTGTTCCTAAACATCACATACAAGCGTCATGCCGACTGGTGCACACCACCTTCCTGGACCCACCGCCCACACTGCATGGCCTCATACATATACTGACCGGCCCCTTGCCACGCGAGCTCATTACTCAACTATATAGCAATATGCAAAACACTTACCCGGCGACGGGGCCCAAAGCATTGTCACATTGGAACACTGAACTGAACCCTCAAATGGACGCTGAATAGTGGAAATACTGCTGTGGTCAATTACGGTTGCTGTCTCCCAACTACAAGTTGAGATTGATTCATTTTAAATGTTTGTATCGATCTCGTAGAACCCCCACCCAGTTACATCATATGGGTCTTAGACCCGACACCAGCTGTTGGAGATGCAGGGCCAGTCCAACGATTTTTCTAAACCTGGCTTGGCACTGCCCTTCCATTGCGACATACTGGGTAGACATATTCAACATGAGCAGGGAGATTCTAGGGGTACCACTTCAACCCACACCGCTACTAGGCATACTGAGATACGTGAAGGACACCCCGCCAAGTGCCCGTCGCTTGCATGCCATGTTACTACTAATGGCCAAACACAGAGTGGCCATGCATTAGGGGAAATCAAATCCTCCCTCAGTAAAAGTCTGGTTGCAGGATGTCACTTTCTATCAGGCTCAACTATCGATATTCAGGGAACTAATGCCCACAACCTCCAGACCCAAAGACATCTGGGGTCCAGTAGTGGAAAGTGGAAGGGTTGTGAAACAATCTACTGGAAGAAGTACACAAGCCCAACCCTGCGGCTGAAGTGGAGCATACCCAGCCGCTGGCCACAGCTAATACAAGTCAGGTGAAGGGAGTCACTCAAGTGAAATCAAGATGTGGTAAATATATGCGCAGAAAGCCAATGAACTGTAGCATGAATAGGACTATACCAAAGCTGGGGTACCATGCTGATGCTCTTATGATATTATGTTTGCGTACTGACCTGTTTTTTTACCATTAAACTTGTTGTTACGCTTTAGCTAACATCAGCGCAATGCATGGCGTATCCAATATTATGCAGTGTGATAACATACGTATGACAAAATTCCAATAAACAAATGTTTAAAAAAAATCTTGTGCTTCATCTCAATCACATCACAACAATATTTAGCATAGTGCAGAATTTTGTCAACTGACTTATTCTGCCAACAGATCAAATACTGTTGTTTCATTATGTTAATTTCAGGTCTCAGCCCAGTCACAAATTGGTACATGAACTGTCCCATATCCTTGGGTTCCAGGGTGTTTATCCTACTATACTGTTTGAAAGCCTGCAACAAACTTTCATAAAACACCTGAATTGTCTCCATAGGTTCTTGAGTTGTCCTATCAGTCTTTACCCAATCAATATCCTGCAGTTGCACTTTAGCTTTCAACCAAGTAATTACCTGCTCATATTTCTTCATCATTATAGGTGATGGCTCATGTGTCACTTGATCTCTCGCAGGCTCATCTTTAGGCCATTCTGTAGCTATTTTACATGCTGACCACAAATCACTTGTACTACAGTCTCGAACAACGTATTCAGATTGATCCATCAATCAATCAATCAGGGGTTTGTAAAGCACACTACTCACCTATTAGGGTCTCAAGGCATTTGCTTAGGTGTATGCGGCTCCATTGGGGTCGTCTGCAGAGTCAGGTGTTGAGGTCTTTCCTGAACTGGAGCAGTGTAGAGTTTTGCCAGATGTGGAGGGGGACGTTCCAGGTCTTGGCTGCGAGGTAGGATAAGGACTTTCTACCTGCTTTGTTCCTGTAGAAGCATGGGACGGTGGCCAGGGAGAGGTCGGCTAAATGGAGGTTTCTCTTGGGGGCGTGGAAGGAGAGACGGTTGTTGAGGTATTGTGGTTTGGTGTTGTGGAGGGCCTTGTATGCATGTGTGAGCAGCTTGAATGTGATTCTTATTTCTATGGGAGCCAGTGGAGATCACCGAGGTGTTGGGTGATGTGGTTGTGCCAGGGGATGTTGAGGATTAGTCTGGCTGTGGTTTTTTGGATGGTCTGGAGCTTGAGGAGGAGTTTATTGTTCATTCCAGCGTAGAGGGCATTGCCATAGTCTTCTTGTGATAAGGGCAAGTGTGACCATTTTTCAAAATTCAGGGGGGATCCATTTGAATGTTTTACGGAGTATGCAGAGGGTGTTGAAGCAGGCTGAGGAGACGGCGTTGATCTGGCAGGGCATAGTGAGTGCTCAGTCCAATATGATGCTGAGGATGCATGCTTGGTCTGTCGGGGTGGCTGGGTTTCTGAGTGTGGGAGCCACCAGGTATCGTCCCAAGCTGAGTGAGTGGAGCCAAGGATGAAGACTTCTGTTTTCCCTGAGTTGAGCTTCAGGCAGCTGTTCTTCATCCAGGTTGTGACGGCTTTCATCCCTTCTTGGAATTTGTGTCTGGTGATGTTTGGTTACTTGGTGAGGGAGAGAATGATCCACAAAACTTTTGAGATCTTTACAAATCAATCAACCTGTTTGTACCACTATACAAGCTTCCCACTCAACCTCAGGAAATCATTGGTAAATGCCGAAAGGTCACCTCTACTCCAAGGTACATCCACATAACCTCCACTCGGTACTACCCACAAGAGGAATGCCTTGACACCCATTTTTGTTTCACCCAAAGGAGAAGTTCTCTCATTGTTCTTTTGGAACCCTTTCTTCTTGCCCATCTTCCTTCCCATATGCCCAATGTGTTCCAAATACGAATATCTGGAATTAATTTTCAGATTTGGGCAGTCAATCCTGGTCATCTCCGATTCTCTATGTCCTGATCGCTAAATGCAAGTCTATGATTTGTCTATAAAGCCTTTGTTTGTTCTATATCAACATCACATCTCTGAGCCAATTCAGATAATTTCTCATGAGCCTGTTTTGCTTTCCTAGTGACATCTTTACTCATGAATAACAGTTCATTCGATTGGTAGGTATCTATTCGATTAAGCTCTAAGCTCCCACTTATCATTTACAGTCGATTTTATAATTCCATGGCTAATCTCTGCACTCTGATTTTCATCTGAATTATTATTATGTTCCTTCTACGATTGCTCTAAATATTGGACATTAAATAGATGTTGGCCCTCAGAATTGTTTTCCGTGAAGTGCTTTCTTGGGGCGTACTATTATGTACATTCGCGAGAGTTTCCCATACAGGTGAATCCATACCAGCCAATTCAGGAATAGATTTTATAGGTCTCAATCCATCCTGTACTATAGCAGGATCTGCACTCGTTGCACATAGTGAGGTCACATTCATTGGAATCAACGGGACCAATTGCCTTCTCTGGCTATGTGCTCCTTTTTCCGATATCTTTGCTTCTGTAGAAGCAGGCACTCTCTGACTTTCGTTCCCAGCAGTACTAGGATCATGCATAGGGACTAAAGGACCAATAGTAACCATTACTGTAATAGCAACTGGAAGTTTTTAAGTCAAATTTAGGTTAAAATTTCCTGAGGAGTTTGGGACAAAAGCTCCCATATTTCCTCCTGCTATAGATTGTGCCGTGTCAGTTGATATAACCTCAACAACAGCAGGACTAGAAGCAACCGGTACCACTTGTATTTCTCCCACCCCCAAGCTAACAGTCCATCCAAAAGGCTGCCACTTGCATCACTGTCTCTGTCCTCATGCCCATCTCCTTCCTTTTTTCTTTCCTTTCTCCTTCTCTCAGCATCATTTCCCTCACTTATTTTAGCTGGGTAAAATATTGCTCCCTCAATCAATTCTACTCTCCATCTCTTTTGTTGTTCTTCCCATCTTGCGTATGCATATGTACGCATCGCTATCTTTACCCTCCCTTGATATTTGTCTCTTTATTTTACATGCACTACACGTTCCCATGCATTATTAGCTTCAAACTGTGTGGGTCTAGGCAATGGTTTACTTGCAAACAATATTCCTCTCAAATGATCAATTATTCTCAAATTAAAATTACCATAGCATGGAAACGCTGATGCAGCCTCTTTCTCTTTGACCTTGTGCAAATTCTAAACCCAGATAATAGTATGGAGCCCTACAATCATCGCCATATAATGAGCAGGCGTATCCTCCAGTGGTGCTTCCTCGACAACTCTAGTAAGTACATTTACATCTCCTCGCATAATTTCCCTTATTGCTTTAAAACATCTCATTTTTGAAATTGTGTACCTGGTCAAATAGAATCAATTCCAGAGTCCATACATTTCTGATTCTATATTAATGCACCCGACAATAACAATGCAACACCAGATGACGAATGCAACCAAACCCAGCTCGGCGTTACACCAACCGACCAATCCCAGCCTGCAACACTTTGACGTCATTCTTACTCCTCGCAGCAGTTCACCCGCCTTTACAATTTCTCAACACTGTTTTATTTATATTTAACTTGTTTTTATTAAGAAGTGGCAAAGTATGATACATTACATGCCATCGCATATGACAATTGTACAGTAGAAAAGAGCATGTAGCATCTCACGACCAACAATAGAGTACATTAGCATACTGCTGTTGGACCAATATTACAAACCAAGGATCGCATCCCAATAATGTCATAGCAATTTCCCAAAACTCTCTCTCTCACTTTTGATTACACTAAAACAACAACAAATAACAATTGTCTGCTCATCTGAAGAAATCAATAGGTTTCAATCACCCAAAGAACACACATATTCAGAAATGAAACCTTGACCAACGGGGAATCACTTAAATCTGTGCAGCTTCCCTCCTGAGCAAAAAGGTCCACCACACTAATTACAACTCTATCGTGCACACAAAATGTCCCTATCTCAATTGGTCAGATGATGATGTCTCACGACAAACCCCACAAAACCTTAGCAGACAATTACAACATGGTGTCTTCTGCACCTTTATTATATACGCCAGGATATTAGGTCATGTCGGACCTGATAACAACTTCAACAACAACTTCAACTTTAGCAACATAACTCCACATTCATACAACTCTCACAACATCTCTGCCAGTTATCACACAAATAATTTTTCACCGCAAGCTAAGGCTCATCCTCATACACACAACCCTACTAATTTTCACTCGTCCGCCGCCGCTCTTTCAATGCACACCACTGGAACCTCATCTATTCTCCACGTCTCAATCCTGGATTCTAGACTAGGGTAACTAGGGTTGGGGTCTAGACTATTCTAGGTTAAATTCTATCTTCCTCTTCTTCAAGAGCAAATTATCCTACTCTGCAACCAACTGAGAGAGCTTGGACCCACTTAGACATTTTTATCTTCAACCATATGGTCTTTATAGAAGCTTGAGAGGTAAGAAGGAAAAAGCAATCACAATGGAATCTCAAGACAATGAAACACATTTGGTCACACAATAATCCACTCGACAACTAAATCTGAGATTAGTCAAATTTAATTATAAATTTAGAAACAAATCAATATAAACTAGCCTCAACATTATCAGATAGAAATACAGTACAAATTAAATGAGTCCAAATCTCCTAAAGAGATTCACACAAAGCAGATAGCTTCTTCTATAATGATAATGTAAATAATCAGAAAAAAGAATTGAGTATTAAACTGCATCAAATGATTCCCAAAGGTAAGCATGAGCATGCTATCTCTCTCTACACTGCCTTAAAGAGACAACCCTAATCTAAGAAACTGAATAAAGATGAAATTTGAAAGGTGCCTGCTGTCAGATACTTCAATAGAAGGCACTCCAACCATGGGTCATGTAGCATATAGCCACACAAGCCGAAGATCTGCTCCCCATGAAGTCCTAAAATGGCTCTCTGACCCTCACCAAATTGCAGCATAAGGTATTAGTTGCATTCAATGTAGACAATGACAAATTACATTCTCTTGTACTTTTCCATTATACCGGCATAAATTGGATACTTGCACCACCTTTTCCACATCGATAAGTTGCAAATTCATTCATCCTTGGTCATACTTCTCCTCCATGAGAACTCGCCTCCATGCTCTTTACCGCATTTCTCCTTGCCAAACTTCATCTTCTCATACCTCGCTATCTAATAAACAAAACCCTTCTATGCTAACTAATGAGCCTTTGTCTACACCTGCAGTGGAAACAAAAATACAACCAAATGTATTCTACATTGAAGGTTAAATATGAATTACATTCTAGGCTTTATGTGAGCTTGAACTGAACAATTCTCAAGACCCACTTTCATGTCAAATTCGCAGTTCACAGGTTGCAAACGAGTGCACATTTCTACACACATAACAAATAAAGCTTCTTAATGCATAAATAAGTTGCTAAGAATTACCCAGGTGCTATTTCAAGTGCAAAAAGGACTATTGATGGACAGAATGCAGAACAATGTCATACATTCACCCCAGTACAAAGATCTGGGCCTGGCTTGGCAGTTCGGGCTGGACTGTACCCATGAGGAGAGATGGATTAAACAAAACCATTTAAAATAGGGTCCAAGGGATATATATTTTAAAGACCCACACCTGATTTTATCCCCAGCACCAACTGAATGTATAACACACGAAACACAGGGGGTCTAACAGCCAAATTTGAGAGGCTACACTGTCGATACTAAGTCAACAAGATCTCAAAATATCTTTATCGCACACACATAACGTATTAATAAAGATAAAGAAGGAAAAAAGGCTAACACTACATGCATAGAGGAGATCGGTACATCATCGATTATTCGTAAAATGGCTGATTAATCCACAACAGATTGTAAAGGGTTTCCATCAAATTAGACTCAATGATCAGTCCTATCATTTGGCCAAACCCATGTGCAAATGAGGCTGGTCCCCTGATCAGTGGGACACTCAGCTCCGCACCTTATTGTTGTGTCAGGATTTGGTCCACCAAATACACAAACCGTCCATGATGACTGATCTTTTGATGGTAAAGTAAGAAGAAATAGTGCAACAAACGAGAAAGTGATTTAAAATAGGATGGAATGTCCTCCTTCTAAATACTTTATTCTACGGACTGGACACGCCTCCTAATTAAAAAATAGAACAGTGCAAAAGAAGACAGTGACAATTATCTGTCGACATAAGGGCCAACATGTTTCTGCCTAAAGGGCATTTAATCCCATGGCATTCGTCAGGGCCTCTGCTCGTATAATAGTTGCACTCCTAATAGTGAAATATAGAATTCACCACCATCACCAAAAACAAATTATAGTAAAACTGGTTAGAAACGGTACAACCTGTAACAACCATGGACATTAACCCTCCGATTCACAATGATTACTGTGAATTCTGTGAAGGAAAACGTTATATCATTAGTACTGTATTCGATGCATCAGTCTCATGTGCATAGTGTGTCACCAAACCAACCAATAATGTGTGTCAGAAAATTAATTTTTATGCTTACCCTTTGTGGTAGGGCAATAGACCTCACCTCACCTGGACACTGCTCAGGTACTAAGAGGCCCCGCACTACAATGATGTAGGGAAAACAAAAGAATGTGGCAAAGTACTGTAAAGAAATTTTTTGCTTTATACCCTGCCTATGATCATTCCCATAACCAAATGCCCTGTATCTAGAGGCAAAACATGTGAGGTAGATAAACACCCCAAACTCAGTGTACTAAGCCTCAAAATGACCCAGAGACTCGACTAAGACACCAAACTTTAAGGAAGATTAAAACTCCCTTGTATGCTCATTCAGGAATTTTACAACATACTGATCTACAAAACCTGTGATTTGCTAAAGTTTACAACATAGTATAGCTAAAAATATTCTAAAAATATTCTGTGGTAGCTGCTCACCTTTCCGTCGGTACCTCAAGCTCCCATCTGAGACTTGGGGGAGGCACCGATCTGTAGGAGATGCTAGTATAAGTAGTCTAGTGAGGGTTTGTTAGTGAAGTATCCCTCCACCTTAAGGATGTATACTAGATAGTGGCGATCTTATCATGTGTCCCTTCAATAGGTATATATTAGTGGCAAGGACACTATTATCAGACATTTATTGTGAAGTAAGCCTTATTGGTCTTTGTTTTCAAAAGAAAACTAAGGGCACTACTTTACGCTCGAAATCTTGCGAGATCTCGCGAGAGGAAGCGCTCAGAACTACCATATGATGTCATATCGGCCATCTTTGTAGTTCCTAACACTATGATCTGGTAATCATTAAACAGTCATTATTCCTCATGTGCATATGATGTTAGAATGCCCCCAGTGTTGTGAGTCACTGCCTATTTTTCTCCATAATAAGCCTGCTTGAGCTTGTTTTCTTAGGAACAAGAGCGCACTACTTAGCGCTCGAAATCACGCGGGAAGATGCGCTCAGAACTACCCGATGACAACACATCAGCCATCTTTGTAGTTCTGAAGGCTCCAACCTGTATATCATAGAATCACAATTGACCATATGTTATTTTTGAAAAAGTACCAGTCATTGGGCAATGACAGCTGCCCAATGATGTCATTTCGGACATCTTTGTAGTGCAATGACTGCAACCTATTGGTCCGTGATATTCCAATGTTGTTTTTGGGAACACAAATGCTCTAGGTAGTAAGCCAAGAGTGGCCTCAGAGTGTATTCAATGGGCATAACTATGCAGATGCTCCAAAATCTTAAAATGTGGGAACCATCCTAATGGTTGTGCATAGCTATATGTCACCCTCCAGTGTATATCAGAAAACTCCCATAATCAAACCTATTTGTGATATTATGAGGAGAGTGTGAGCAAAGTAATTCAGGCATGAATCAATATGTACAATATGTTTATATAGACCCACCCTATTACAGTCAGTATATCCCAGTTATTACTCACTAGTGCCAAGGCTACAGGGAGGTCCAAGGAATATCATCATTTAATCCTTCTGTATCTGTCCGAAGTTTATAAATCCATTTTTGCTCTTTTCTAAAAAGGTAACCCGACACATCACTTATGTGACTGGGTATATATGGCTTCTCCAGGACAGTCCATTGGAAGTCCGTTTCTAGATGTGCACGCTCCAGGAAATGTCTCGTAAGTTTAGTATTGTTTTTCTTGCAACGAAAAGAACTCTTGTGTTCCAACATCCTGGTGCGGACTTTGCGGGTCGTCATACCCACATATCGTGTGGAGCACGGACATGTCAGCATATAAATCAGATTGGTACTATTGCAATTGCTATAGTTACTCTGCAACCAAGGTCTCGTGGTGCCTATATCTATCTCCTTCGTATGTTTGGTCTGAGGGCAGACTGAGCAAATGCCGCAAGGGTGATGCCCGACAGCTGGTGGAAAGTTCCACAGTGTTCCACCAAGTTTCCTAGGGAGCTCTTTTGGGCGTGTGTGAACAAGTAGATCCCGAATGCTGCTTGCCCTTTTGAACGCCAACAAGGGTTGCGCAATTTTCTCTCTGCCATGGTTCAGAAGGCGCCAGTGTCTTTTGACAATCTTCTGGATGGCATTGCTTCTAGTATTGAAGGTGCTCACGAAAGTGAGTCTAGTCAGAGGTGGTTTAGGGATTGGGGCTTCCAGGAGGGCCTCCCTATTGTTGTTAACCGCTCTCTTTTTTGATCTTTTTATGAGTGAATTAGGATAGTGTCTGTCCCGTAATTGTCCACAGAGATTCCTAGCATGCACCTCAAAGTCCTCTCTATTGGAGCAGTTCCTGCAAACCCATAGGAACTGGCCATATGGTAGATTCTGGTGCAGGGACTTCGGGTGATAGCTCTCGTAAAGGAGAAGTGAGTTCCGCGCCATAGGTTTCTTGTACAGTTCACTCTGCAATCCTGCAGTAGTGACATAGATCGACAGATCTAGGAATGCAATTCTTTCCTTATTTGTTTCCATGGTGAATTTAAGAAACTGGTTTCTACTGTTTAGCCATTGGTGGAATTCATTGACGGAATCCACCGTGCCTCTCCACACCACCAACACGTCGTCAATATAACGCTTCCACCACCTAATAGAGGTGTGGAAGGGGTTGGTGGGTGTCAGTACGTGTTGTTGTTCGAACTGGTGCACGTATAAATTCGCCAGACTCGGCGCGAAAACGCTGCCCATACTCGTACCCGAGATCTGGAGAAACAGCTTGTCCTCATACTTGAAGAAATTCATTTTCATGGCTATAGTTGCCAAAGCCATTATAAATGGTACAGGGGTGATAGTTTCACATATAATATCCCTCAGGATGGATGTTGCAACTTCCAAAGTCTCATCCTGAGGGATAGAAGTATACAGTGATTCTACATCGAAAGAGACCAGGAGGTCTCTTTCAATATCATAATCAATTTCTGGAAGGACACGCAAGACATCTTTAGTGTCCTGCACATATGTAGGCATTTTCTGTACAATTGGCCGCAGAAAATAATCGACAAAAGTTGACAACGGCTCCAGGAGAGACCCTATTCCTGAAATAATAGGCCTACCAGGCGGTGGCCTCTGTGGTTTGTGTACCTTTGGTAAAAGGTAGAAATAAGGAGTGGTTGGGTGTTTAGCAACCAAATAAGTCGCCTCACTTTGAGTGATCCACCCCTCAGATAAAGCTTCTTCAACCATATCCTGTATCTGTTTAGTCACCTCTTCTGTAGGATCTGTAGACAAGGGAGAGTATGCCTGTCTATTGTTTAGTTGTCTGTAGCACTCAGTCTGGTAATCCGTGGTATTTAAAATAACTATAGAGCCGCCCTTATCTGCAGGCTTTATAGTTATTAAATGATCCTCTGAAAGTGATTTCAGTGTCATTTGTTCTGATTTGGTAAGGTTGTTAAATAACCTGACTGTTGTGCTCCACAGTGAAGCAATATCACCCGCAACAGCTTGCTCAAAGGCTAAGACCTGTGGAGGAACCGTGTGAATAGGTGGCTGGAATTTAGATTTTGGTCTAAGACCGGTGTTTGTGTCGCAATCAGCATTAATCTGATCCTTGAAGAGATAGTGTAATCTAAGTTTCCTGAAAAACTGACTCAATTCGCATTGGAAAGTGAATGGGTCCCCATGATTCGTCATGACGAAACCCAAGCCTTTATTCAGTACTTGTTCTTCAAGTGGAGTTAGTATCTTGTTAGATAAGTTGACTACGAGGGATTGTTCGATGGGCCTGCTTTCTGGTTCTTGGCAGTTTGGCTCCGTGTACCTGCATGTGGGCCTGTCTGGTCTTCCCATTGTACAACTGTGTTTTGTGCTGCTCGCCTTTTGCCTCTTGGTCGGCGTGGGCCAAACCCTAAAAAATGTTGAGAATTGTAGGCATTTGGAAACCCTTGGAAATTCGGCGGAGGTGGAGGTACAGGGTAAGGCTGTTGGTTCGGTGGAAAACCCCAAGGGGTGGGTGGCCACCATTGCTGGTATGGATCAATATGTTGATTGCCATATGAGTAGGGTCTGTTCCCCCTACCTCTCCCACGTTGTGGAAAGCTAGGAGCGCCCGTGTTGGTGTTGTCTGGATCACTACTGTCAGACCCTGAACTAGAGTAGTTAGACCCATAACGTTTTCCATTGTTTCTGTATACAGGTGGTGTGTACGTATCGCTCGTATAGGGGTACACACGTTCATGCTTCCATTTACTCAAATCTTTTTAGAATTTATCTAATTTTGTTTGCAGAATAGTCTCCTTGAATTCACCTGAGTTTTTGTTCGATTCGTCCTGCTGTTTTTTAAACAGAATCGGTGTTACTGTTGTTCTTATTGCTGCTTCTAAAACCTGTATTTCAACCAAGATGGTATCGGCTATTCTTTTTGCTGTGCTAATAATCAATATTAGCCAGTCTCTAGTACATCTCCATGCTATAAGCGACCAATCCTGTAGGAAGATCTTATCTTGTAAGAATAGTCGAGGAGCATTGGAGACCACTAGACCAGGCGGGGCGCAACTAGCCCTCAGATATTCTGCCATGGTTATTCCATGGACCAAGGTTCGGGCATCTGTCTTTTTTAAAACCATAACTTTGGCCCAATCATCTCCTGTACTAGGAATGGCTGTTAAAGGTATGTTCAAGACGCTGGGCATACTATCCAATATAGAATGATATATGGCATCATCATACGCAATACCACTAATTTCTGCCATTTTAGTGTTGGTAAAACTAGTTTGTGAAAAAACTAGTTTGTGAAAAGGGTGTCAAAGGCGAACAACTGAGAAATCGAGTCTCAATCACCACTAAGGTCGGGGGTCGACCGACTCTCAATGATATGTAACAGTTCTACAGCTGGTAACTGTCAAAGAACCATCTAATCGTAAGGTTATATAGTCGGACCCGCAGCCAGACAGCTGCTCCAGAACAGATTAAACAAAACCATTTAAAATAGGGTCCAAGGGATATATATTTTAAAGACCCACACCTGATTTTATCCCCAGCACCAACTGAATGTATAACACACGAAACACAGGGGGTCTAACAGCCAAATTTGAGAGGCTACACTGTCGATACTGAGTCAACAAGATCTCAAAATATCTTTATCGCACACACATAACGTATTAATAAAGATAAAGAAGGAAAAAAGGCTAACACTACATGCATAGAGGAGACCGGTACATCATCGATTATTCGTAAAATGGCTGATTAATCCACAACAGATTGCAAAGGGTTTCCATCAAATTAGACTCAATGATCAGTCCTATCATTTGGCCAAACCCATGTGCAAATGAGGCTGGTCCCCTGATCAGTGGGACACTCAGCTCCGCACCTTATTGTTGTATCAGGACTTGGTCCACCAAATACACAAACCGTCCATGATGACTGATCTTTTGATGGTAAAGTAAGAAGAAATAGTGCAACAAACAAGAGGCACAGGGTCAAGACTGATTTGCATATGGCTGGGTTCAAACTGGAAAGGCATGGTGAGCAAAAATACGATGGATTTAGGCCCAGATCTCTGTACTGGGGTGAATGTATGACATTGTTCTGCATTCTGTCCATCAACTGTTGTTTTTACTATTTCAAGTGCGCAATCATGGAAATAATTCTTGTTACATTTAAAAATGTTTAAATGTTTAAACATTAGTCTTCACATGCACATTCTATTGTATTATCTGCACAATGAGACACATCTTATATGTTAACTTCTCCTGGCACGTTAATATGTAAATATTACATACACTTTTATTAGTCACATTCTATGCACACAATTATATATCTCATTATTCTTCATGTAGAGTACTTTAAATATGCAGTACTCCATTTTTCTTAGTAACAATCATACAGAATATATTTGAGTGCTGACTATGCATGATTATGATGCGCTCATACAGTATCTGAGGAAGGGATAAAAATTACACTGCACCAGGTACATCAAAGAGACAGACACAATGTGACAAAGTTATCCCAAAATAATGGAATTAGTGAAACAGCACTCTCTCTGCTCTAAATACAAAAAGGTACAAAGTAAAGACTTGGAAAGAATAAAACCTGGCCAAAAATCTCCACACTCAACAAAATATCTTCTATTTCACCAACACCAACTTCCCAGCAACAGTTTATATGCTGAAAACAGGGCAAGATGCTCTCTGACATCACTGGGTGAGCATTCAGTACATAGCAACTTGTGTCGCAATTGGGGAGCCAAGGGCTTCATGATCAGAGGCAGCAGGGCACAGCCAGCACCGGGGCTAAGAGACACCGGCCAGTTCCTGCAAAAATGAACAGCAATGATCGAGCTCTGATTACAGCACTGCCACTACCTATAGAGCACTGTGTGGAAACACGCATTTTCTTAGGAGCTGCCACAATGTTCTCTGAAAGTTTTGACTTCTAACAAGGCCCCACAAAAGGACTAAATTAAAAAAGATGAACCTATAATGGGTCAAAGAATATTAATTATGAAATTTGTGCCAAGGGTGTGCCTGCTTTCATTGCCACCTGTTTCCTTTCCCAACACAGAACGTACATGAAACCAAATATAGGAGCACCATATTGACCTAATTTCCCAAAAGATTGGGCTAGACTTTTTTGGGATATGTTTATGGTTTTAAGGCTGCCATAACGGAAGTGTGTGAAACATGTAGCCTCTTCTCCGGACTGGTGGTCCTTAAAATCAGGATTTCATGGGTCATTGTGTTACTCTGGCATTTTTCTGGAGGGCTACAGGCTAGAGGGCTTGCTTTCAGAGCACCAAGGCCTGTCATGATCACAATCACGGCCCATTCTACAGTCATCTAATGTTTGAACATTTTTGCCAGGGCTGAATGTTGGGTTCCAATCAGAAAATGCTGAAAATGTTCATTTTTTAATATTCTGGGTCTTTGACCTGGTAGTTCTTTTTCAAATAAATCAATCACTTTGGCCATCCACATCACGCACCAATGCGTAGCCTACACTAACCCTTAGTAAAAACAATGTTAAATGGGGTCAGCTCACTGAACTCTTTTAGCATTTATAATTGTGCTCCCGGTGGCCTTGCGCAGGTTATAGCTTCTTAATTCGGCCTCTCCTTCTAAAAAGGACGAGGGCATACACAATTATTTTTTGAGTCATTAAAGCCGTAGAGGTTCCCTTGATTTTGTGTTCTCCGGCTTAAGGACATGGCTGTCAACCAAACTTGTGAGAGCATGCCTAGAGGGTTGGAAAGAACTGCTAAAACAGAGAGCTATTTTGATATTCCGAAATGCTAAATGTACCAATTGTCGTATACATGACACAGGGTAAGAACAAATTCTTCTTGAATAGTTAAATGTATACATAATATTCCAAACTTTGGGCCACATAGTAGTTAACTTAGAAACTAACCAAGGATCTGGGGGTATAGAAACCACTACCACAAGTGATAACTCAGAATTATCTTTTTAACATGATAAACATCTTAATATTGCTACTGGAGCACTCATTTCTATCTAGTTGCATGTCATCATGTGCATAATTTATTTCTTAATTTACCATTTGAGAATGTCTTTAGGCCATTTTAGAATGACAAATTAATAACACATTATAACAACCAAAAAACAAACCAAGGTGGCTGCTTTTGGCCATTTTGCATGCACATGAATAGACACTCATGCACACATATGGACAGTCATATTTGAATGCTTTTCTATAGAGACTAAAGGCATCCTAATATAGCCATCCTTCCATGTGCATTGATGCCTGCTGATGCCGTTTTGGAGTTTTTTTTGTTTTATACTTTTCTCAATACCGAAACAGACAAGCATTGGCAATGTCAATATCTCTGCCACTGGTTAAAGCAGATCAGACTGCTTGCATCATCTCTAGGATTAGGGAAGGAGAACATTATGAACACACCTGTAGATTTTACAAGGAAGGATAAAAGACAAGCCATGAGAAAAGACTGGGCAGCACAGAGAAGAGAGCTGGGAGGGTAGGATGAGTTAGAGGAGTATCACAAATCCTTGCAGTTCACATGTTGAGGGAAGTATGATAGACTCCCATTCATGGAACTGAGAGCATTATGTACAACTAGGAAACTGAAGACAGGCAAAAGTCCAACCACCCAGCATCTCATAGAGGTACTCAGGCTGGATGACCTTAGTAGATCTTAGTAGATCTTTAGGATCTGAAGGGCTAGGCAGAGTGGGTGGGACAGCACCCGAGGAAAGGCCTAGGGGTGTAATTCCCCATGACCTGACCTCTGAGGCTGGCCAGGCAGATGACAAGGATTTGGACCTGGAAAATCCAGCTCCCCTAGACAGTGATGGAGAGGACCATAATGGACCCCTCTTTGTCCCTCCTGGGAGAGGTGGTGATGGGCCAAGAAGGTCAAGATCTTCCTCCAGGGAGTCTAACCATTCTAACTCATCTGTAGGGACCTCAATCTCCTCTCATATGAGGGAAACCTCTCAGGAGAGATGGGAGAGACTGCTTAAGTATGAGGAAGCTCTGCTTGAAATCAGAAGAAAGCAGGTAGCCATAGATAGGGAGGCCCTAGAGCTCTACAGAGCTAGAAAAAAGATGGGACTAGAGTACCATGGTGGCAGCAACATCCCTAGAGATAGGGAAAGGTCTCATGACCATAGAAACCTGAATAAGATTGTCTCTCCCTACCAGAGTGGGGATGGCATCCAAAAATGGATAACTGCACTGGAAAGGGCCTGTAAAGTACAAAGGGTCCCCCAGGAGCAGTGGGCAGCAATCTTATGGCTCTCCTTTGCAGACAAAGGTAGAGATAAACTCCTCACTGTTAGAGAGGAGGAGTCAGATGATCACAACAGTCTGAAGAGTGCCTTAATTGATGGGTTTGGCCTAACCACTGAGCAATAAAGGTTAAAGTTCAGGGATACCCAAAAGGCACAGACTCAGGACTGGGTAGATGTGTAGATTATGCTACTAAGGCTCTGGAAGGTTGGATACTTGGCAGTAAAGTGCATGACTATCAAGGATTGTACAATTTAATTATGAGGGAGCAGATCCTTAATAATTGACAAAATCAGCTGTTGCACCAGTACCTAGTGGACTCAGATCTGACCTCTCCCCAAGAATTGGGAAAGAAGGCAGATAGGTGGGTCAGAACCTGGGTGAGGCAGAAGGTACATAACCAAGGTGGTGAACCCAAGAAGCAAGATCCTAAAAACTCTGATCAGGGTGGGGAGAAGGGTAAAGACCAGAAGTCTTCACAAGGCCCCCAAAAATCTTCTTCAGGTGGGGATTCAATGTCTAACAAGTGAAAATGCCAAAAGAAACCATGGTGCAAAATTTGTAAACAGAAAACTCACTGGACCAGTGATTGCACCAAGTCCAAAGAATCTACTCCAGCCACCATTGCCCCTAAGGCAACTGTTCCTCCTAATACAGCTACAATTGGTGGTGGTAATGTTCAGAATAAGGGTGCAGTATCGTTGACCCTGGGTTCTGAGATGGACTCTGGCCTAGTCAGAGTTCCAACTCAGGCTGTGTTAGTCTGTGATGTGGGCATGGATATGTCCCCCTTTGTGAGCCCCAGTAATCTGGGCAAATAAAGAAAATAACCTTTAATAAATGGAATAGAGACTTTGGCATTCAGGGACACAGGGGCAAGTGTCACAATGGTGACAAAAGATCTTGTGGATCCTGGGCAGAATATACTTGGTGAAATGTACCAAGTGACCAATGCTAGCAATGTCAGAACAGACCATTCTCTGGCAGCTGTTAACTTCTCCTGGGGAGGGGTAACTGGCCTTAAGAAGGTTGTGGTAAGTGCAGACCTACCAGTACAGTGCTTGCTTGGCACTTGAGGACAGGAACATCTACAATTCCGATAACCGATAACCCTTTCACAGAGAATATCACTCTGTGGAAGAGGTATATCGATGATGTCCTTATGATATGGACTGGTAACCCTGAGACGTTAGAAGAATTCGTAGCCTGGCTTAATGGTAGATCTAATGACATTCAGATGACTATGTTTTACAGCAAAGAGAAAGTTAATTTTCTTGACCTAACTGTGCAGAGTGAAAATAATGAGTTATGCACGACACTCTACAGGAAACCATTGGAAAGGAATACCTTATTGGACTATAGAAGCTACCATCCCAGGAACCTGAGAGACAATCTGCCCTACGGACAATTCCTGAGACTTAGCAGGAACTGTACACGTAGGGCAGATTTCTTTAGAGAGTCTGATTCTCTCTTACAGAGACTGGTGGAACGTGGCTACCCTCGCAGTCTCCTTAAGAGATCTAGAAAACGAGCGTGGTACTGCCATAGAGGCATACTTTTGCAAAATAACACCAACAGATCCACTGAGAACAATCGGATTGTTTGTGTATCTAATTTTAGCAATAGAAGTAATGAAATTAAAAGGATTATCAATCAGAATTGGCACTTAGTCTCCGAAGAAATTGGTAGCACAGAGCGTCCTCTATTTGCTTTTAAAAGAGGAAGAAATATCAAGGATTATTTTGTCAGCTCTTACCTTAAAGATGAGCCAGTACCGGACACACGCTCCCTTTTAATGCTGCCACCATTGGTGGGACACTTTAAATGCGGACTTTGCAAAGCCTGTGAGCTTACTGTTGAACAAAGGGATTTTGTACATAATGGCAAAGAGTACAGCTTACACCATGACACTAATTGTAATACGCAGGACGTAATTTATCTGATTAAGTGTCCTTGTCAAAAGGTCTATATCGGGCAAACTAAACAGAAAATAAAGACACGTATTCTGCAACACTGCTCACGTATTTGTTGCAAATTGCAGGGTGCACCACTAGTTGAACACCTTAGCGAGAAACAACAAAGTAGCAGTGACCTAAAGTGGTGGATACTTGAAAAAAAAATATTGCCAAATCCAAGAGGTGGTTCACTATCGGCCATAATGAATCTAGGTGAATGTAAATGGATCCATTTACTTGATTCTGTGAACGATGGTCTGAATGAACAGGAAGAGATCTCGAGACAGATCTCTTTGCTCAGCATGACAGGCAGGAATTATAACAGGGATCTGTTATTTTGTGACTCCTCATAGCCTATCTTCAATTATGTAATGTATAACTTTTTGATGTATAACATCCAAATACACATGCCATTGTAAAACGTGCATGACCATGCGATAAAAGCATATTCAACATGTATGTATGTGAAATATTAATTGTTCCTTTTGGCTTATGTAGTTTATAAATGGTAAAAATATAACCATTGATTGGTAATGCAATCTAGAAATGTGGGACATGCTAATCCACTACACACACAATGTTAATTTTCTTTCACGTGTCTAGATAAGATATAATTAGTTTTTTAAAATTTTTTAATTGCCTATGTGAGCCAAAAATGAGTGCTAAACTCGCGAATTAAGACCGACAATGTTTAAATTCATCATGTGTGGTTTTTGTTTTTGTGTTTGTTTTAAGAAACCCAAAATAAATTTGTACTCGGTCACATACACACACCAAGTCTAATTTGCACAAGAAATACATACATATATCACGCTGTTAACATTGGACCTCGATCCATAGCGTAAACCATGAATTTAGCCCTGTCCCCTTGAATTTCTATGAGAGATGCTATTTTCACTTGATCCCCACAAGAGGGCAGCCATGTCACGTACGTAGCATCCACACACGAGGACGCTACAGACATGTTCAAGCTGCCAAAACTTCATTTAAGGCAGATAGAAACTCAGTGAAGGAGATTCCCGGTTTCCTTATCGTGGCACGAGGAGTGAGATACGGAGAATGCAAGCTCCACACTGCTAATATGAGGTGAAATGTTAACCATGCGCTGTTCCATAAACTAATGGAGGCATTCTTATTCACTTTCCTTTTAGAATAATCAAAGGCGATTAATTAGCCTTCAGTGTTAGTAAGAAGCATTCCCAGTACGCAGAAGGCCCTGACGAGTATTTTACTGAAGCAGAGAGTGATTTACTATTTTGGAAACCCCGAGTGCCAGACACCGGAGTTTAGTAACACTCACTTAATTTTTATTATTTTTTCAAATTTGTAATGGTACCGACTGTGTCAAATTTAGATGGAAACAGATGTCATGACTAATGCAAACCGTCGTCCCTTTATAGAATGGAAGGCACGGTGTGCCACAGATTAATTCTATCCATTGACATGATGAGCTACGCTTGAATCAGGTACAGTCCCTGTAAGGGCACAGTATAATTGAGTATGTTCCTTTCGGACTCATGAGGCTACCAGCCTAATTTAATGTACTTTTAACAGGTTAACCATCTTAACTGTACGAGTTGCCGTGCTGCCCTTTGGTATCCAAGTGGAACCTATCTGAAGGTGAGCAGAGACATAAGGTCTCTCCATAATTTTACAGTCCAAACCTCATACAGACTCTAAATTACTGTCATTTCTCTTGAATAGGACACACACAGATTCAATTTCTAGTCCTGAGGAAGACCCCCCACAGACTATTACACATTCGCAATATTTGTCAGGGGTCGAAACGTCAACGCATATTATTGAGTGTTAATGATCACCCAGAACAACTAAGATAATTAGATGAATTGCTTGCTGGGCAGAATCGTATCCAAAATATTTTGCACTGTGTTTAAATGTTTGTCGTAAAGTTTATGTGTTATGTACATATTGTGGTGTGATATGTAAATATATTATTTTATGTTCACTTCACATCATCAATCTAAATGTAAATGTATAGTCCATACCTGTGTGTGAATATATTTGTTATAGTTAAATCTATATAGTACACAATTTAATTCAATTCACTAAAAATCTTATACTGATTCAGAAGTATATGAGTTCTCTTTTTGTTTGGACTTTCTTGTTTCATTCATGACTAGTCTCATCAGAACAGAGGGGCTGGCATGAAACTGGTCAAAGGAAATGGGTGTAGCCACCCCTCTTTCCAAACCCTCCCATAGGTGGGTCCCCAGAGTATGTCCAACCCCCTACCTTAGTATAAGTGTGGGACCCCAGTCCTTAGGACTTTAGATTATTCTGAATGAAACTCCGAAGCCAAATCCTGGAACTTTGACGCTCTGCTCAAGACCAGAGGACTGAAGAAATCTCCCTTAGGGTCAAGGAGTGACCCCTGCTTGGCAGGCACCAATGAAGCAATTTGCCGGTCTGCATTATCAAAGCTCCCGCTGGACTCCGAAGTATTTGCAGCCCAGGAAGAGTATTTCCAGACATCTCAGAGGCCGACCCGAGTCCCCAGCAAAGCTGAGACCCGCAGCCCTCGTGAGTACCGTGGGAACTGGAACTCCTGGTCACCATGCATTTCCGCAAGTGCGTTGACTTCTCGACGTCTCTTGAAGTCGTGACTTCTAGCCCCCACCTCGAGCACTGAATCCACTGAAGATTGTCGGCCTGGTCATTCCGAGTGACCTATGGGCCGACATTTTGTGTTTCGTCTCCAAGTCCCTCCGCAATCCCTGGTCCATTGACTGGTGGGTCCCTGAGGGGGTTACTTTGTATTTCCTTGGGCTTTCCCGGTTTCTCCAGAAGTGCCCGGACTCCCAACCAAGTGGTGAGTCCTACAGACCTTGCTGGTCTACACTGAAGCATCTTTCTCGTTTTTGCGTGGGTTGCTGTTGCCAAGGCTTGTTGTGTCCAATCCGGGCACCAACACTGCAGCACTCGACATCCTTTAAGGGACAGCTCGAATCCAGCTCCTGGTTGTCCTCGATGCCTCCTGGTCCTCGTGGCTGAAGAGTCAAGCTTCACCTCTTTCACCTGAAATCACCCGACATCGGTGGGCATCTGTCCATTGCCTTCCTGGTCACTGGCTAGTGACCCAGGCTCTGTCTCCTCTGCTTTCAGGTTCTCCTCATCTTTGATGCAGGCTGGGATCTCTTCGGACAATTCGCATCTTCACGGCAGCAGCACTTCTTCGCCAGCTCCCATTGAAATCGACGACACGACCCGACACCAAAAGACACCTATGCACCCGGCTTACCTGGGTGAGGTAACACGAGTACTCCGGTGCTCCCGAGGGTGCTAGCCCTAGAACTTCCTAAGTCCAAAAAGGGTTTGCTCCTGACTCATTTCTAAGTGTCCCTTTTCTTTAAAAATCTAACCACGACTTTCCCCATAGAAGCTAACGGGAGCTCGCGGCTGTGTTCACACACTGCACACGGCCCCAGTGGGTCCCCTGTGTCACTACCTTGGGTGGTTCCTTGGGGTCCCAGTGATTCTACAGGCTCTAGGCCTTGTGTCTAGTTAAGTCGTGGTTCTTATACCACTATTTTAGTATATGGTTTGGCTCGCCCCTAGGGCCTGACGTGTATTTGTGCTATTTTACTGTGATTATTGAAGTGTAACTTATGTATTTTGACCTCTAGTCTCATAAAGAGACTAGGAGGGTGTGTTTAGTAATAAATAAATATATTTTATATATATACCTGGTGTGGATATCTTTCATTTAGTGACTCAAGAGATTATAGACTGGTAAAACAAGCTGCTTTACATACCTTCAAGACTTAGCCTGAAGGCTGCTCTACATAGCTACCACTAGGATAGCTTTCAATAATGGTTGTCTTTAACCTATAACCAATAAGGCGTTGTTTGGACTGATACACGGTGCCCACTATAACTACTGGACAGCATATATCAGGCCAACTTCTCACAGTAATGAACAGCAGTCGCTGTCTTGCTGCAGTCACCTCAGCTGAAAGAAGTGACAAACATTTAAATTGTTTAACCCCTTGCATGCCCGCCCCTTTCCCCGCCCAGTGCCGCGCCTTCCATTAGCGGGCGGAGTTCATGACGAGCTGGACTCGTCATGGGCACAGCGCCACCGCAGCCCATGACGAGTCCAGCTCGTCATGGGCACTGAAGGGGTTAATTTATTGTTGTGGGGATGGAGACACTCAGTGTAAGGTGTCTCAGCTGTTCTTTCTTTCTCTCTCTTTCTCTATCTCTCTCTGCCAGTGAGCTTTTGTGTATTGAAGAATTACATAACTATAGCAGATGCAAGAGAGCGAGAGGGGCATGGAAGAGGGAAAAGGCAACAAGTATATGCACAAAGCAAGGAAATGTAGGAGAGTGTATGTCTTACCCAGCCCTGGAGCATGTAAATGAACACACAACACATGGAGCTCTGTAAGAGAGGTTATTATTCTTCAACATACGATCACACTCTGTACACATTGCATCATAACTTTCATAACCACACCATACCACCTCCCAGCAGACTACGCAATTCCTGTTTAAAGACCACCCAGAACCGCAAGGGTCCTAGCTCGTATAATATCAAAGACACTACATATCCCCCTCTGTTAAATAGAAAGCACAGACAACATTAGCATCATATTTCCTCAACAAGTCACCGAGGTGCACGGACTGGTCTGCCAGATTGGGTGGTATGAGGTAGCTGAGATGCACCTTGATTAGGCATCGATGATATAGGCTCAGATGTTTGATCTGGACATTCAGGCTGGGTCGCCTCACTTGTGATCTCAGGAGCTGATGAACATTGAGGTAGGTGTTTCAAGTATGACTAGTCCAGTGTGATGAACTTTACAGGACGATGCACTGTCACCATATGCCCTTTACAATTTACAACCCTCAAAGGGTAGATAGCTAATGAAGTGTCCGTTTACCACTTCTGTTTCTGTTTGCCCAGTACCTAGTCCCCCTTATCGAAGACTGTTTCCTGGGCGCATTGGCGCTGATCAGCATATGTTTCATTGCACTTTCGAGAAGTGTCTGTGACACAAACCTTATTGGCACTCATCAATCAGTCCAATGCCTTCTGTGGCAGTTTAGTTACAATGGCTTTTCCAAATAGCAAGGTGGCTGGACTCTCACCAGCTGTGGAGTGAGGGGTTGATCGGTAGCCACAAAGGGCTTTACACATGGCTTGGTTTAGATTGATTCCCTCCATCAATACTCGTTTAATTGCACTCGTAGGGGGTGCCCATAAATCGTTCAACAACCCCTTTGGCTTGGGGCCATAGAGATGTACTCTTTTGATGCTTGACATTGAGCCGAACATCTTTGCTTTTGAAAGGTGGGCCATTATCAGATTTGAGAATAGCGGGGCTGCCCCTCACTGCAAAGAGGTCTTCAAGCCACCCAATGACTTTGTCACTGCTTGTCAATGATAAGTCTTTCACCAAAGGAAAACGTGAAAATTCATCAATGACTATGATGAGATGATGTCCATTTCCTAGAGGCCTAAAGAAATCAACTGCAACTCTCTCCAAGGCATGCACTGGAGGTCATATATTGTCAGTGGATGCTGTATCACCTTGAGTGATAAACAGTTACAAAGGTGCCATGCTATCAGTTCTTTCTCAACTTCGTCATCTAGGCAAGGGAACCACATTAGGTCTCTTAGGGTTCTTTTGGTGGCTACAGTGCCACAATGTCCTTCATGGGCTAGCTCAATGACTTGATGTCTCAGGCTCCCAGGGATAATGATTCTTGAGACCCTCAATATGATACCCCCCTGGGTGATGGCTAGCTCATCCTGTACATTTTTTAATTTTAGAAATTCAACGTCATCAGCAAAGGGATAAATACTTTTCTTTCAAGATTGCGTTCAAATGAGGTCTTTGAGGATGAGCATGTTTCTATCTCAATTGGTAGCAGCAATAATCTGTTCAATGGATAGAGCTGTTGGACCTCACAAGGAAGTTGAGATATTCTTCAGCCGCTTTGGATGCCGAACTGTGGCGAGGTAGCGGCACTCATGAAAAGTAATCTAGGGGTTTGGTCTCTCCCCTGCTTGTGTACATTTGCATAGTCGCAACCCCACCGCTCGATGCGAGGGGCATCTTCGCTATCGGGTTTCCAAAGATAGCGAGCAATGCCCGGTAGTCTGTGATGACAGTGAAACATTTCCCTAATGAAAAAACTTGAAAATGCTTGCAGGCCCGCACTACAGTCAGACTCTTCTTCTTTGGCTGAGAGTAGACACGTTCTGTTCCAGACAGGCGTCTCTGGGCACTCAGATGCCCATTGTGTTGAGCAAGGTTTGCCCCCAGCCCCACTAACTCGCATCTGTTGTGGCCTTAGTATGTAACTTGGGGTCAAAGTAGGTAATTTCAATTGCATTCTCAATCGCATGTTTTATTTCTTTGAAACTTTGGTCGCATTCATGAGACCACTGGAATGGGACATTCCGCTTTGTTATTGGTAGTGGTAGTAGCATTTTATTGTATAGTTGATTAAAACCATAACAATTAAGCATAAACTGGCACATGCATCAAAAATGCCTTTTGTGATTCTTTATTAGCGAAAAATAAGGATTCGCTAATAAGGAAGCGCAAAAGCCCATGCATGTAGAAATCGTTTAAAAAATAGCGATTTCTAAACATTCCTTAATTGCGACTCGCAAATTGCGAGTCGCAATTAAGGAATACCTCCCCATTCATTCCTATGGGCCTAGAGGCCCATAGGAAGGAATGGGAAGACATTCTCAATTTGCGATTCTCAATTAGAGAATCGCAAATTGAGAATGCAATTTCAAGGGTGCCAGGGTGTCAAAAGGACACCCTGTTGCACCCCTGAAATCTGCATATGAGTTCATCTTCGACACACACATGCCCCAAGGGGATGTGTGTGTGTAAAATGGAACTTTGAAAAATGCACTTTAGTGCATTTTTCAAGGTTTTTGCAAATTACCATGAAGTCCAATTTTATGGTAATTTGCGCCCCGTATTAGCAAAATCGCTAATTTTTACCTTAATGGATTGCATTTAAGGAATCTCAATTTGCGATTCCTTAAATGCAATCGCAATTTGAGAACTCGCAAATATTTGCGATTTCTCAAATTGCGAGTGCCATTACCCTTCATGCATCACAAAAGGTCTTTTTGCGGGCGCAAACAGTCAATTTTTGCGATTCGCACCGTTTGCGCTCGCAAAAACCTTTGATGCATGTACCCAAAATAAACAATCAATAACAATAGTCTACATTTTCAAATAATGAATCAACACTAAAATCAGCGATATTCCATTATTCAGGTAATCTGCACAATATGTTAAAGATTGCAGGAATTGCTGTTAGCATAAGCTAAAAGCCATTTTGTTCCTGGCAGCCATTTTAGTTAGCCATGTGCTTTCTCCCTCTTCCAGTGTCTTGCACATGCTCAGAAAGGCCTAGTTGGTAGAATGCACCTGCTCCTAGTATAGAACTAAGCGGTACAAAAGGGGGTGGTGATGGACGGAGCATCAGAACCAATCAAACACTCACACCCAGTCAACAGATCCGGGTTTGATCCATCACCGTTCTTTAGCCCACTCTGCCACCCCAGTTCAGACATGGCCATATGCAAATCAGTCTGACCCTGTGCCTCATGGGAACAGTCCAGCCCGAACTGCCAAGCTGTGCCTCATGGGAACAGTCCAGCCCGAACTGCCAAGCCTGTGCCTCATGGGAACAGTCCAGCCCGAACTGCCAACTGAGGCACAGGGTCAGACTGATTTGCATATGGCCATGTCTGAACTGGGGTGGCAGAGTAGGCTAAAGAATGGTGATGGATCAAACCCAGATCTGTTGACTGGGTGTGAGTGTTTGATTGGTTCTGATGCTCCGTCCATCACCACCCCCTTTTGTACCGCCTAGTATAGAACTGTCACGCTAGTCTTACTGATGTAAGCAGTTTAGTCTCCTCTCCCACTTTGTTGAGCAAGCAAATTTTGTATACCCATATTAGTCAATAAGCGTGCTTGTATGTGCCAGGACCTCCCCTTAGTTTTATGCTGACTATGCAACCTATGCATATTTATGGCCCCTGTTCTCTGTACTCCTTAGAATGCCTCCTACAGTGGTCTGAGGGTACTGTGTGACGCAATCTCCCTCATGTGAAGTTAATAAATATGTTCTCTTGATATTACAGCTTCCGTGCCAATCTCTTCTTTGTTGGTTTAAAGGACCAGGTGTATCAGTGAACCCCTTAGAAGGTTTTTATTTCTTCAAATACACCTTATTAAAGTGCCAAGTGCCTCGATCTAACCCAATCTAAATGCGCAATTTCCTTCATAAAAGTAAAACATAATCTCATATCCACTAAAATTCATATTCAATATAAAATATTCATAGTACAGAGTCAGCAATATGTACAAAGATCTAGTTTTAATTATGGTGAGCCGGATTACAATAATGTCTAAATCCTTCCCATGGGCACCAATGGATCAGTGCAATCTAGGAGGACAGAATGACTATTGTCCTCTAGTCTTATCATACTTGCATTCTCTGATATACTTGCTTGAGCTTAATGCCTACTGTACTTATCCCTCTTCTTACCTCTGTCCAACCCTCCTGGTGCCTCCCTCTCAAGGAGGGAATGCCAAAATACAAGGGTACCACACAAATGCCCACCATAATCTTATTTTAGGAGCCTTAAAATGCCAAATATTCCTTCTGAGAAGGCTTAATCCTCGCTAACGGGCACTGTCCATCCTAGGGGGCCACTTTTCTCCAAATACGCTCTTACACCCCAACTGTTTAGTAGCTAGCCCAGTACTAATTGTGAATGAGGTAATTGTTAACTGATGTTGTTCAGTAGAAAGGCTATCACCCGGGCATTTGACAATAATTGATTTGAAATATTCACAAATTTAGCAAATCTCCCAAGTGCTCTACTGCTGAAGCAAAAGGAAGAAGCCTGTGCACAAGAACGAACTCCCTCCGCCAAAAAGATATGGTTTAACAGTAGTCTGCTTTGATGATCTAGGGCAGATCAACAGCATAGCAAATAGAACCATGATTCTTGGTAGTTGTGGCATAGCCTACAACTGATGATACCCCTCTAAGCCAGCCCAACGTGGGTTGAAATCCCTTATTGGTAGCGCAAGCACTCTCATATAGAGGATTTGAGACCGAGTATTTGCATTAATGAGATTCGAGAAATATTTTTGTGGTTTCCCAACATGATAGGACTCCATTAGTAGCTGTGCCAGCCCTCGGCGCTCAACGGTACATAAGTCTTGTTCCCAGGAAGACTCTTTCATTTGCTTGTTAATAGCTGTCTTCCATGCCCGATATGGGATATCACCATCCCCCAAGGCGGACTCCTCAATCTCAAGTATCCGAATCCTTCATTAAGTTGTCTAGACCATGGGTTACCAGGTTTTTCGGTGATCGATTTCAAAAGATTTTTTACTGAATTCTTGAGAGCCATCCTACATTTGATAAAATATTTTAACATGGATGCCTTACACTCTATTGTTTGAATTACTAACCCTAGCTCAAGTCTTAATCTGGAGCGTCGGACGTGTTATGGTTGATGAATTTTTTTTTTATATGCTCTAATGTGACATAACTCCAATGCATCATCCAGTGCGCCAAGATAAAATTACCATACTGCAGGGCTGGGGTTAAGGTTGTCTTAATTACTCTTAAAATAGTGGAAGCAGAAGCGCTACTTAATAAGCGATTCAGTTGTCCGCTTTCTTGTTAAGATGTTTAACTTGGGCAACAGCAGAACCAGATTACTTAAGCCACACACCCAGATATTTATAATGCCTTGCTGTAGTAATGGTCTTACCTTTCAATTGCCAGCTTCTTCCTTTGGTAACCCCCGAAAATCAGTACTTATGTTTTGGACTGATTTACCAATAGATGGCTAGCATTGTTGAATCTACCCAAGGCATTGAAAGCCCTTTGCAAACCTGACTTGGTATGACCCATGACGACGATATTGCCAGCGTATTGAATTATTTGTAATCGTACTGAGCTTAAATTAGGGGGAACAAGACTTCATCTGTCCAGTGCTTTTCCTAGATCAGCCGTGTACAAATTAACCAGCATGGGGGCCAAAACACAACCCTGTTTTAGCCCACAGTTTGTTTCTACTTTCTGTGTTACTGTTTTTGCGCTAGTTTTCACCCAAACCCAGGTCTATGTATATTGTGAAGTAATAGCTCTTAGCAGATTCAATCTTATGCCCCACGCCACAAGCTTCCTCCAGAGGATAGCCCTATCCACTCTGTCAAAAGCTACATTGTAATCTATAAAACAGCACAGGAGAGGTGGTCTATTCTTCTGGAAGTCATGGTACCTGAGGACAGAGAGAGCTTGAATATTGTCTACTGTAGATGCCCCCTCCCTGAACCCTATTTAAAAGAACGGCAAAATGCCCTCCTCAGCCACCCAGGATTATAAGTGTTCTAAAAGAATTCTGGCATAGACATTTGCCTCAATATCAAGTAGGGCAACCAATATATAATTTACGGCTGAAGCCAGACCTTCACTCTTAAATATAGGACATAAAATTGATCCTCTCCAACCATCTGCTATATCCGCGTTTACGAAACAGTAGCTGTGAAGAGCTGACAATACTGTTGCCCCACCTACATTTGCCTCCTGAAAATGGCCGGCTGGCAAGATATTTTTGGCCAGGGGTTCCATTGGATTTCAGCTTTTTAGATACTTTTTCCACCTCCCCACTATTTGTAAATTGCACTGACCCACCTGGATCTCTTCCACAGGCTGGAGCAGCCCAGCTTCCAAGTCCTCGTGATGTTGTAGACTTGGTGAAGATGCCACCAAATTTCCTTTAAAAGTTACAATTTAGGTGGCAGGCGATCCAGCCTCTGTTGGATTGTCAGTATCTGTTCCACATACAGCTCAACAATATGGCGCACTCAAGCTGTTTCTGAAACCCCATTTTCCCTGACCATATTAAAAAAAAAGTATTTCTTAATGTGGGCCCAAAATCGTGCTTGATTAGAATCCTTTAATAACTGAAAGATTGTGGCCCATTCTTTGTCATTTCTTTCCTTTTGTTTCTCCCAAACCATTTTTTTATATAACCTTCTAGCCGATTTTACTGCTACAGCTGTAGTTTTAGAAGGATTGCACCAGTGAGCACGCTGCACTTTACGCAGAATTCTTTGAGAAGCAATGATTGCCTTGCAAAAATGACCTGGCCTTACTGGTTTGTGCCCTCCTTGTTGAATTTTGGGTCTACCCTCCTGTTCCAAAAAACAACTTTTGTATGTTCCCCCTAAGCCTCACCCACCCCTCTAGGGCCCCTTCTAGATGATTGGTAGTTAGAGTAGACTTACGATCCTTTAGTCAGGTACTAACCTTGAATTTATATTCAGATAGACACTTAATTCTTCTGACTAGCTAACCAGACTCTTCACCTACATTAATGGATTTCTCAGCTGGTTTCGACTTAAGACGCAGCGTGCTCCTTAAGGGATTATGGTCACTTTCTTCTCTAATTAAATTATCAAAGTGATGTAATTGTGCGGCCAGACCTGTAGATAAAAAGGTACAATCAATGGTTCAAACATTTTTACAGGTTATGGGAAATATCAGCTCCTTATTTGCTGGTTCACGTTTCACCTGAGCAGACACTAAAGTTGTGAATTTTCATAAAACCATTAATTCCATAATCAGCCTTTACATTAGAAACTCCCACAATGTTCTCCCCTAGCCCCCTAATATTAAAATCACCAGTAAACATGAATTCAGAATGCAGATAATCTAACCGGAGGTCTTCAAGGTTTTCAAGAAAATGATTTACCAAGTCCATCCTTGCTTTGCTGGGAGCATTCAAATAACAATTGACAACAATCAAAGCAATTTGTTTGGTGTTTGATTTCAACCCATGTATACAAACCACTTGGGCAGCTGAGCAATTACTGTCAGAGCCGTCACTGTTAAGTTGGCAGTATGCTTGATGAAAATTGATAAACCCCCTGAGTGCCGACCAAACGTTTCCACTTTGTTAAGTTAATGGAGACCTCACTGTAAAAAAGTCACAAATGTACCTTGAGCTATAACTGGCCATTCCTAACAAGTATTGCAGCATGGCAACATCTTGCGGGGGCAGGTGGATAGCAGTGCTTGCACCTTATCAGGGTCAAGAGTGATTCTCCCATCGGAGAAATCAATGAATTTAAGTTTTGTTTTGTGAAACTCACACTTTGCTGCATTCAGAGTGAGACCTGCATCAGTAATTAATCTGTACCCTTGTGTAAGCTCCTTTTGTGTTCTCCCAAATACCAGTATAACATCACTGTCTATGATAAAGGTTATGGGGCAACCATTCACCTTTAATGTAAATTTAGGACAGTTTCTAAATAAATTTTGTCACTTCGTTTGGTGATTCTTCTTTGGCTTTTGATCTTCTTTGCAAGAATCTAATCCTGGATGTGAATGTCGTTCCTAAGTTGATATCATCAACGCACATCTGTTTTCATCGCTAGCGCGTGATAATAACATTGAAGAACATTTATATAATGAACTTCATGATGATCAACTGGACTTGGTTTCTACTTTTCATTTGATGTTGAGTTTTGGCAAATTAGGTGTGGTGAGAATATTTCTGGAACCTTCTGGCGTCCATTTTCTCTTATCGCTGTGACACATTGGTTTCTCTTTCACTTTGCAGACTGTTATGAAGTGGTTTTCTTTACCACAGCCTTTGTATATTTGCCCAATGGCTGGATATCTACCTTCATGGGGAAATGAAAACCCACATTGGAAGCATAACTTTTTCTAACTACAGAGAAATTAGCTTGTGTGCATCTGTTATGTGCCTATGCTTGCTTTCCATGATCAACGCTGATTCATTATGCGCTGTTCCTGCTTCTGTATAAGGACCTTGTCAATCTACTCATTCTTCTTCCCTTGCAGCCCATATCCTTTTCTCTAAACTGAGTTTCTCTCACAACATGCGTCTCGTGAAGGAATCTGAAAGACAGCCAACAATGACTCTTCGGAGCATGGCTTCTTCATCAATAAACTCACAGAACTTACAGTGTTTGATAAACTCATCTATTGTTTCACCAGCCTGCGTGCTGTCGTGCTTTGTTGAAGATGTGCCTTTCATAGTCGATAGCCTCAGTTTAACTTGGCTTCCAACACTTCTTTTATCTTTTGGTACAATATTGCATCAGTTTGTGAGACTTTCTTTGGCACCTTTTTCACTCCATCACCGGCAAGGTTTTTCAAATATTTAAGGATTACCTTATCGTCTTCTTCTTATAGTGCATCTATGAAGTCATCAAAAGTTTTGTTCATGAAGCCCACCTGGAGCCAAAGTTCTGCTTCCTGGCTGTTTTGAATGGTGGCGGTGGTGTCAGAAACACAGCAGATTTGTACTTTGTGCTTCCTTCTGTCGTCACTGAAATCATATGCTGTTCAGACAGCGTTCTTTGCGCAAAGCAGGATGGGCAAGCTCTCCACACAACACCCCCTTGCTTGAGCTTGGTCGACTCGGCTGATTTTGAGGTCGCTTGTGCCAGTAAATGTTTTTCAGTTTTCATACCTGGTGGTCACTGCCCTTCGTGTTTGCTTTGTATGCATGAAGGTTCTATGTTATGGCTCTGTACAGTCTCTCTTCTTTCAGCCTCACAAGTGGGTTCTGGCGGGCTTTTCAAATATGCTCCTCTGCAGGGCCTTCAACTTCTTTGATGGCTGTGTATGGGCTGGAGTTGGGCTTTGACTCCACATATACCAACCGTAGCCTGCTTTGCATCGATTTGGTGTGCACATGACACACATGAGCAGTTTACTGTGCTTTTGCAAACTCTCAGGGAGGGCAGTCTTGTTTCTTCCAGGCATATATCCCCTACTCCTCACCAGTTGTATCGACATCCCCAGCCCGGGAGCATGCAAATGAACATGCCACACATGGAGCGCTGAAACAGACATCTTTATGCGTCAACATACGATCATACTCTACACATATTGTGTCATAACTTTCATACCCACACCTTTACAACTCCCAGCAGACTAATGAATTCCTGTTAAGAGTCCGTCCAGAACCGCGAGGGTCCTTGCGAGCTTAAAATCAAAGACACTACAGACAGTATGTTGCAAAGTCATCCTGTACCCGGGGCACCCCCAACTTTTTGCTGACTGGTACTGGTGGTAACTGACTCTGACTGACCCTGGGCTCTGCCTAACCAGGCCCAGAGCAAGTGCTATGCTGAAGACATGCAGAATAAAGTGAAAACAGCTACATATACTAGGGTACACTATGGGTTAGGGTACCCCTGTGTTTGGCATGATCTCCCTTATAAGGCCCTAGTACATAAAGGGCAGGGAAGTTGAAACTACCTTTAAGTCCCTAGTACAGAATAGGGCAGGGCAGTTTAGAGGCCAGCAGTCTTTTCTGCACTGTCATGTGTGCACTGCTGAAGCCTGAGGTCAGTTTAAAATCAGCCTGCTTTTAAAATGAAATTGTGCCCAAACTCGGCTTTGGTATTTAGGGCACTTATAAATGGATACACTACAATGTTTTGGCATGGTAGGTACCCCTAGGGTCTCCCCTAGTTGTCCCAGGGGTAGGGGGTCAGGTACTTATAAGGAAGAATCCTTATAAAAAGGTTTTCATATGCAATGTGGGGAGTGAAATTGCACATTTCTCTCCCCACATTCTAGTAAAACTTTCCCAAAATTGACTTTTGTGCTAGGAGCACTTTTGCATGGGTTCGGTGGGGAATACAGGGGGAGGCTACTGAAGCCTTCCCCGTTGAGCGGGGAGTGCGGCAGGGGTGCGTTATGGCGCCTACCCTGTTCTCGCTCTTTGTCAATGGGGTGGTGGATTACCTTTCTCTAACCATATTAATTTGGCTGTCCTTAAACATCAGCAACAAGCAGGTTGTCTCCTACAAAAATTCAAAACATCACAGACTAAACCTATCCGCCCAGCTCTTGAGATCTATGGGATGAAGGTGTTAAGTTCAGCCCTATATGGAGCTGAACTATGGGGCTTTGAAAACGTATCCCGCTTGATTAAGGTGGAAAATGAGTTTTTTCGCAAATTGACTGGTGTACCACAAAGTACCCCTATAATCCCTCTACAATGGGATCTAGGGAGAAAAGGCCTTAAAGATTTAGTAATTTTGCGCCCATTGTTATATTGGTGTAGAATATGGAGTACAGAGGAGTTCACGCATTACGCTGAAGGCCTTATGGATATTATTAATAATGATCCTTTTCATAAAATAAAATGGCTGAGTGAGATTAGATCCCTATTAGGGAAAATGGGAATGGTAGATCTGTGGGATAATCCTCAAAATGCAACCTTCCCATGTAAAAAACTTTTAAAAGCAAGATATTGGGAAATGGTCCACCATTCAATAATGTTGGAGAAGTTACCAAGAATATTGGGATGTTATTGAAAGGCCATATGATCGTAAACTGTATTTTCAATTTGGGGCTGGTACCCTCCCAACTAGGCAGTTTATGATGAAATGGGTGGGGTCTTCAAGTGACAGATGCCCCTGGTGTCCGGACCAACAAGAATCTGTCAGTCACATTTTGTTTGGCTGTCCTCAATATCTTGCACCTCACCGAATGTGGATAAAACCCATTTGTCGGCTTATGGGTACTCGGAGGTATGTGGACGCCCTGAGAATTTTAAGTACAGATTCTAACCCTACAATTGCGATAGCAGTTGCGAAATTCCTCAAATGGACATGGTCAATTCGCTCTAAAAGCTGTTTTTAAATGTCTTCTTAATTTGAGGATATGGATATTTACTATTGATTTAAATGTGTTAGAAATGTTGAATATGTTATAGACTTTAATAAAATGGGAATATTTTAAAGATATTGTAGTTTTATATTATCCTTGAGAGTTGTGTCATGGAATTTAATGTTAATTTTAACCATTTTATATTTTTGGGGAAATTTGTCGTATTTTGAATTTTGAATAACTGATGTATTTTTATATGTTGTACTTTGATGACTCAACCGTCGAATAAAGTTATGATGATGATGATAATGGCTAGGAGCACTGTGGAAGGAAGATCTGCCATATTGTTATATATCCAGAACCCCTAAAGTCTATCCTAGGTGTTCTAGGGGTGGAGGGTCCTGTAGGTATAAGCAGGGTCCTGATAAAAAATAGTTTTATTGGAGAAATTGTCCATTTCACTTTCCCATTGCAGATCCTCAGCCCAAAGGTTAACATAGGGAAAATTATTAGTTAATAATTGGGGAAAGAAAAGCCATAAAATTAGGATTAAAGTACTCAGTAGAATGGTAATGATAAATCCAACAATATGCTATTGTTGAACTTATTATAAAATGTACAGACAAGAAGTTATAAGACTTTCTTGTCTAGAAAACAAAATTCAGCCCTCTATTGTTCTGCCTTGATTGGTCACAGATAAGTGGGTGAGCCTGGCTGCTTTGAAGAGGTGATAAATGACCCCTGGGGTTAGGAAGCCTCTTGGGGAGGAGAGGTTGCTGGGCATAGGAATACCAGAGCCAGGGGGAGGGATAGTAAATAATGTTCTTCAAGGGAAGGGGAAGATAAGCTAAAGACATCCTTTCATTTACAACTCTCCTCTTTGAACTAAAGGCAGATGCTATGCATAAGAAAGGAATGAGCAGATTCAAGGGGGAGAGACTATAGAAATTAGCCAACCTAGGGATGTGTTTAGCCAGCTCTTCTCTCACTGCTGAAAAATCTGACATATTGGATTTTGGGTGAATAGTGGTTCTGGGTTAGCATTTTGCCACACTTTGAAGGAAGGGGTCATGCTCTGGGGTGGTTCCCTGCATCTCATTGGACAGGAGTGCCTTCCTGCTTGACTCCAGAGAACACTGAATATGTATCTGAGAGGTGTGGTGCCTCTCAGATCTGCTTTACAAACCCTGCAAGTTACAGATTAACACACCTGGACCATCACGACAAAGAATCCCCAGCCTGGAGTACTATCAGTGGATTTGTAAGGGTTTTGTCCAAGTGGATTGTGGGAATTGAAGTCTCACATATTCAAAGACCCTCTTGGAGATTCCAGAACCTTGAATTGTGTGTTGGATACTTTGGGACCCACAAGAAGAACTTCAGGAAGGAGTTCAATCAGGACCCAGCCTGCTGGAGGGGAGGGAAGCACAAGGCTGGTGAGAGATCCTCCAGAACAATTGCTTAATGTGTATGTGTCCCTGTCAGAGGCAACTGAATGACCAAAAGTTGCACTGTTGGCTTCTAAGCACTAGAAAGTGACTAATCTTTAAAACTTCATATCTCTGGTTCCCTACAGTTCATTTTGTTTCCATTTTGGTGTCATTTAAAAGATAAACATATTTCCTATTGCTATATATTGGTGTAGGATTTTAATGTGTATTGTGTCTTAATTATTTACTGAATTGGTGTTTTTAAATGCTTTACATACCTGTCTTTGAAGTTAAACCTGTCTGCTTGCAGCCAAGCTACCAAGAATTGAGCATGGGAGTTGTTATCTAAGACCTATGCTGAGCCCTATATCATGTCAGTGGCATTTTTGTCAGTGGTAAATGCATATCTGCCACTTCTAATAATCCACTTTCCAACATTTGGTGGCAGCGGTGGGATGAGAACTTGAGTTTAAAAAGTATACCTTTCAGTAAAGTGAATTATGATTTTTAAAATCCTCTAAATTGCCTTAGAACAAACTTTGGAGTTCGATTTTTGGGAATATGGACTAGAACTGTTTTTAATCCATTGTTTTGATTTTTCCAAATTGTTCTAAGTCTGTGTGCCTAGTTGTTGTGACCCAAAACTACTAGGGAACCATGGAGCTGGACCTGGCTAAACTGTCCCAGTTCAGGATGGCTGATCTTAGGGTACAGTGTAGGCTTAGGGGGCTGCCTGCTTCTAACAAGATTAGGAAGGCAGGGTTGCTTAAGTCCCAAAAGGCCTGTACTGGGGTAGCTGAGGAGATTCAGGGGGCATGGGGAGTGTTCTCCCACCCTCATCCAGGAGGGGGTGAGGATGTTGCCTCTTTCATGTTTTCCATTGTTAGCCATGTAGTTCCAGATGGTGGGTGGAGGGCAGGGTCCTCTACTCAGAAACCATCACTGTCCCTTGCAGAAAGGCAGCTTAAGGCCCAACTAGCTTCCATTGCCTTGGAAAAGGAGAAATTGGAATTAGCTAAGAGATGAGAGAGGGAGGAGGAGAAATGAAATGGTGGCAGTGAAAACTAAAGATTTTGAGGTGTCCAGGGGTGGTGGATTTGATCACAAACTTTCCAAGGGTGTAGTACCCAGGTTCATAGAGGGAGATGACATTGATAAGTGGCTAGCAGCCTTTGAGAGGGCCCTTTAGAATAAATAGAGTACACTCTAAGTAATGGGGTGCACTCCTGTGGGGGTTGATTCCAGCAGCTAGGAGTGATAGGCTACCGACCCTGGGTGGGGGGAGGATGCAGAATCATACCAGCAGATGGAGGTTTGCTTAGTCAAGAGATTAGGTCTGACTCCAGAGCAGTGCAGGGTGAAGTTTAGAGGCACCCAGAAATTCAGTTCAAAGGCTTGGGTAGATTTTGTGGTTGTTTCAGTGAAGGCACTAGAAGGCTGGATTGTTGGTAATAAAGTGGACACAAATAGGGGCTTGTATAGTTTATTTTTGAAAGAACATATCTTGACTGATTGTGCAGAAGAGAAGTTACGCTAGTATCTAGTGGACTCTAAGCTGACAGACCCCAGAGAGCTGGGGGAAGCAGCTGATGAGTGGGTCACAACCTGGGTTTCCATTCAGCACCAGGGGGCGGCAAGAAAAAAGGAGGACAGGTCCCTCCCCAGGAAAAAGCCCTGTGAAAAGCCCTGGGGAAAGAAGGTCAAAAACAGAAGGAGTCCTCCAAAGGCAAACAAAAACCTAATGGGGGGGGGGGGCGAGAAACCCAAATTCAAAGGGAGGGGGTATCAGGGAAAGAATGGTAGGTTCTTTGATCCCTCAGAAGTGGGTATGTGCTTTGACTGTAATGAACTAGGGCACAAACAGGGAGAGGCTGTCTATGCCAAGAAGCTCCCCCCGAAGGGGCCATCCCCTGGGTTTGCCAGTGTAAGTGTGGAGGTGGAAAGTTGTGTCTTGGATAGGCAGGTGGTGGAAGCCACCTTAGTGTCCCTGGGTGGGGTGAATATTGCCACCCTTGCTGCCTTACCTCCAAACATGGACAAGTACAGGCAGAGGCCTAATGGGAATGTGACTGAGGTTGATGCTATCAGAGACACAGGGGCTAGTGTAACTATGGTCCTGGATGAGCTGGTGTCTCCAGAGAGGTTGCTACCTGGTGAGTTTCACCAGGTGACTTATGCAGACAGCACTACCAAACTCCATCCTATGGATGTGGTGGATTTGGAATGGGGAGGTGTGACAGGTCCTATGAAGGTAGCTGTATCTAAGGTGCTCCAAGTCCACTGCTTACCGGGCAATGATCTTGAAGAGGTAGAGAGAGGACTCCATATGAAAATATTGGAGCTCCCTGAGTGGGTATGTGCTGTGACTAGGTCAAAGACTAGCCAGAAGGTAAGAGCTGGACACTTGGACCCTGGAACAAAGGGCCAAGCATCCAAGGACAAGGGTACTGGGTCTGGTGAGCCAGCCCAGGAATCTCCAGAGGTGCAGACAGAATCTAACCCGGATGGGCAGGATATGGCGTCTGAGGGAGGGATTCCATCCCTGCCAGAGCTGTCAGATGTGGCAGAACTTACGGGAACAGGTGGACCCTCCAGAGAGGAGTTCAGTAAGGGACAGAGTGACTGTCCCACCCTTGAGAGCTTGAGGCGGCTTGCCTCTAAGCAAGAGGAGTGGGATGACAATGGGTTTCATAGAATCTACTGGGAAGCCAGCACCTCAAGGAGGGGGCCACCAGGAGGTTTGTGGTGCCTGAGAAGTACAGAGAGTTCATTCTGACTTTTGGTCATAATATCCCCTTGGCAGGACATTTGGGACAGACAAAGACATGGAACCGGTTGGTGAACCATTTCTACTGGCCCCATATGTCTGAAAAGTTAAAGGAGTTTTGCAGCTCCTGTGTCACCGCTCAGGCCAGTGGCAAGATAAAGGCTCCCATAATACCACTGCCAGTGGTTGGGGTTCCCTTTGAAAGGGTGGGGATGAACATTGTTGGTCCCCTGGGCCCACCTGCTGCATCAGGGAATAGGTATATCTTAGTGGTAGTGACCCATGCCACTAGGTACCTTGAAGCAATCTCTCTTAGAACCACTGATGCTCCTGCGGTGGCTAGAGCATTGCTTATTGTGTTCACCAGAGTGGGTTTCCTGAAAGAGGTGGTGTCAAATAGGGGCACCAACTTTCTGTCCAGCTATCTGACTGCTATGTGGAATGAGTGTGGTGCCAAATACAAGTTCACTACCCCCTATCACCCAGATACAAAATTGGTCTACTTGAGAGGTTCAACAAAACCCTGAAGGGCATGATAACTGGGTTGTCAGAGAAACTCAGGAGGGGATGGGATATTATCCTCCCATGCCTACTGTTTGCCTACGTGGAGGTGCTACAGAAAGGGGTTGGATTCAGTCCCTTTGAGCTGCTGTTCAGGAGCTCATGAAGCACTGGTATGGTCAGACAGCTACTGCCTGAGTATATTCCAGGACAACTGGTGTGGGTGTTGGAGCCTGTAGCTCCCAGGGCCCTCCATGACAAGTGGAGTGGGCCCTATCCAATATTTGAAAAGAAGGGTGAGGTTACCTATTTAGTTGACCTTGGCACTACCAGGAACTCTCATAGAGTCCTGCATGTGAATAGATTGAAACCCCACCATTGCAGGGCAGATATGACCATGTTAATGGTCACTGATGAGGGAATGGAGGAGGAACCTGAGCCAGTGCCTGACCTCCTCCCCACTAACGTGCAAGATGGGTCAGTGGAGGGAGTGGTACTCTCTCCCAAGTTAACAGACCAGCACAGAGACTGTGAGCAGGTGCTGGACCAGTTTGCTTGCCTGTTTTCTTTGATTCCAGGCATCGCTGAGTGGTGTGTGCACCACATTGACACTGGCGACAGTCTACCTGTCAAAAATCAACTGTAGAGGTTGTCTGACCATGTTAGAGTCAGCATTAAAGCTGAGGTAGCTAAAATGCTGGAATTGATTGGGAGTAATTAAACCATCTGAAAGACCATGGGCCAGTCCAGTGGTGCTTGTGCCCAAACCTCATCCCCAGGAGGGACCCAAGGAGTTAAGGTTCTGTGTGGACTATAGAGGAATGAATGCAGTCACAAAGACTGACGCTCACCCTATACGTAGAGCTGATGAGCTCATTGGCAGGTCCGGGGTGGCTAAGTACCTGTGTAATCTCTAAAAAATCATATCTCTGGTTCCCTACAGTGGATTCTTTTCATTTTGGCATCATTTAAAAGATAGATGAAAAAATTTCCTATTTTTATAAATTGGTGTTGGATTTTTTTGTTTGTTGTGTCCTAATTATTTACTAAATTGGTGTTTTTAAATGCCTTACATACCTCTCTTTGAAGTTATGCGTGCCTGCTCACAGCCAAGCTACCAAGGGTTGAGCATGGGAATCATTTTCTCTGACCTATTCTGAGCCCTATATCATGTCAGTGGTATTATTGCCAGTGGTAAATGCATATCTGTCTCTACTAATAATCCACTTTCCAATACAGTATAAAGAGAAAGGTTGGAGATCAAGCAATAATAAAGAGAATATCTGACAGAGATGGAAATAGGTATTAGAATCAGAGAGACATGAGAAATAGAAAGACCAAAGAGAAAGTGAGAGAAGGCAGGAGAACAGGTGACCAGAGCCAGGTGAAGGTGATATGAAAAAGAAGAGGAAAAAAGAGAACTTTGGATAGGAGAGAGTCACACAAGAGAACAGAAAGCAGGTCAGAAGAGAGGAAAAGATACACAAAGTACATAGCTATAAAAAGGGCAACAGTACCAGTGGCAAACAGTGCAGAGGTGTAAAGGACTTCGCATCTGAATAATGGCTGTCATTTACTACCCAAGCAGGGAGGGTCCCTCTTCCTTTCCGGCATTACTCAGTTCAAGCTTTTAGTGAAAGCAGGGTTGTAACACTGACCCCAGCAGCCCCAACGATGAAGGGGGGGGGGGCTATTCCTTTAGAGGTCCCCAATCCTTCTGGTGTCCCCCATTCAGCCGAAAGTAAATGAATATTTGTGAAAAATTGGGAGACCTGATGGCCCCTCTTCAAAGTAAGCAGTGGGATCCGATCATTTTGCCTTCTGTCACAAAGTCAGAAAGCTAGTATGTGTGTGTTTTGTGAGAATTTGTCTGTGTGCGTCTGCTCCTTTTTTTTATTTTCTTTTTTTACAGAAGAGACCCCTTAACACCCTTCACCAGTTTACCCTTCTTACTCTCTTCTTATTGCCTCTGTTTTTGCTGATTTTTTCACTTCCCAATTTCCCACCTTACACCCAGCCCAGTCTCTTTCTCCAGCCTTGCCCTCATTTGCATTTCCTTTTCTTCTTTTTTATAGAACTTTTTATTAGCTTTTGGGGATTTATGACATACAGTCAATAAGTTGCTCCCATTACCCAACACTGTATGGTGCCAACAGGAGAGGAGATATAAGCTAAATAGCAATGACTGTAAATCTCCATAAGTTATGTATTCAGCCATTTGATGGCATGTTAGTGCCCTTACAACCGAGATATAACAAAGCTGAAATGTCCTCCATCTTGGAAGGCAAAATCTTGAGTTCCATAGCTTCACAAATTATTTATAAGAGGACACCACTTTGCTGAACATCTACCATCAATGTGTGTTAGGGCATGGGTTTCTTGATTGCCATCAACCCCAGTAGGCAATCTTAGGAGGCTTGTAACATTTTTCAGTGAAGTACAACAAGCACTCTGGCTTTTCCTACTATCTGGGACAGAAAGGCCCGCTCTGCTGAATGCAGATCCAGCTGGGGGTCCCACAGGCCCAGAGCAATGATTGCTTGATCTCTGTGAATTGAGAGAGCAAGAACTTTTTGATATTACCTAGGCCTCCTTTCAAAATGACTAAAGATGCATGATCTCCATACATGAACCATAGAACCCCAGATCGTATGTACTATAGAGCATTTATCAGACATCTTGGAAAATGTGCTGTGCAAATGGACAGGTGTCATATACAAAGGGGGTATTACCTTGCATGTCGATTGTCTATAAGCCATGCTTTCAAATGGTCTGGGGTTATCTTTGCTCACAGCCAACTACACTTCCTCTGCTATATGTGCATTCCTCATCTATCTCTATCTTTCAAAATATTTCCACTCCATGGAGAACTTATTTATGTTAAATTGGGAAAAGTTAGAAATTGTAACAAGCACCAATTCTGGTGAACATTCCAAAGTGAATAAGTTGTCTCACTGCTGTCTGCCAGGATTTAAAGCACAGTGTCTTATTAAAAAGTATTCAATCTTCTCAGTAATCCCCAAATCTATTTTACATTCCTCAAACTGTTGATTCATCCCTGTTTATAGAGAACTGTGATGATTATCCGCTGTCTTTATGTGTTAAAGGAGTCACCATCCTGTGAAGGAATAATGTCAGTTTTCTAATTAATTGGGGTATTAGGTGATAGAAAGGTAGTCAATCAGCTCCTCACTACTGTTGGGGTGTGCGGGAATTTGTAACTGGTCATAATTCATCCTCTCATTTTCCTGCCTATTCTTATCCTACAGAGTATAGCCACCAGAAACTTCCAACTCATGCGGTCAAATGCATTTTCAGCCCTTAACGATGAGAGCAAAACAGAGAGCTTCTTTTTTGTGGGCAATCCTTCCAATGCTGTCACTCCTTTGTCTATGATTGATAAAGCCAAATTCAGCAATAAATTGTTTAATCAGACCGTATTTTAGTTAAAATGTTTACATCTGCATTGAGTAACACTGAGTAACATTGTTGCCCTGTACAAGGCACATTCGTTCAGTGGTTACCCCAGGTTTAGTATGAGGGAAAGATCAGATTTGCACATGAAGGGCATAACACTTAAAATAGTTAAATAATGATGATATGGTGTTTTTAGATAAGGGAGAAAAGGCTTGTAGAAAGCGATGCGAAATCCACCCAGACCTGGCATTTTGTCATCTGGGATACCAAGAACTCACCCAGTTTAATAGATTTCTCTAAAAGCTCATTCAGTTCCTCTGGGACTTTTAAAATGAAGCATCTATTCAATAATGCCTCTATTGTTGCATAAACTAAGTCTCTGTCTCAGCTCGATAAGGTTTGTTTTGACACCCACGGGTGACACAAGTGAACTTAGTCCAATGCACCAGCGCTGAATGTGAAAGATCGGTTATTCTAGCCCAGCAGAACCCCACCCAATATATAAATGAGGTGATGTCAATGCTTTTGGGTTGCTAACAAGTAGCAATGGTAATCCAAACAATCTTTCACTGATGATTTACACACTCAAGGTCACTAGAAATTGAATATGTGTTTAAACATATTTATTTTAAAATACCCGGATCTAGTGCACGTAACATTGGTAGTATCACAGAAGGTAATAAAAAGCAGCTAAGATTTTCAATAGGAATGAAAACAGGGAAAAATCATAACATTACAAGTTATAGCCCTTAGACCCTCATTGTGCATGGTTCTAGCAGATGAATAAATAAGAAGCCTGAGTTTTGGAGGTGGTGCGCCCATCTAGACTACTGGATTTGTTGGTCTGTTTGGAATAGCTTGTCAGCTATTTAGAGGACAAGGTAGAGTGCTAAGAGATTGTGACTAGGAGAGAGCACAATCCTGGCACCAGTTGGTGAAAGCAGAATGGTTCGCTTTGCAGAGTTCTGTGGAGTCTTGCTTGAGGTACCTTCGGTCAGGATAAAATCTGGTGTTGTGCTCATCTGCAATCTGCGACCTGGGTGACATTTCTCTCCTAACTAAGTGGTCAGGTGACAGTCCATCTATACTGAATCATATTGGATAATGGAATTTCTGACATGCATTGAGGAATGTCTGACATAGATAATGTGCATCACAGACGTTTGCATTGTGGGCATATAAGGTGAGAGGATAGCAATTCAGACTACACTATTTTTACTATGGATTATATATGACCTTAAACAAAGTGGTTGCAAAAGCTCGGGGGCTTACGGTGGCATCCTATGCTGATGATACTCAGCTAGTGATTTCCTTCTCCAAGGACCAACTCAGAACCTGCCTAAATTCCAAGGTGACATAGTGGCTGTTGCTGAGTGGATGGCGGCCAATTGTTGACAGCCACATTCTAGCAATTCTGAAATTCTTCTCCTAGGGAGAGTTATCCAACAATGGGGTGACCATTGGTGGCCTTCCTCTTTATAGCCACCCCCAGCCTAAGGCGGTAGTAAATAATCTGTGTGTGGGTCAACAGCACCTTGAACTTTGAAGCTCAGGCAAAATCGATGGTAGACGCTTGTTTTGAACTTCTACAAGGGCCAAAACCCATCCTTGGATTTTTTGATCCTCACACATGCAAGGTTGTTATCCAGTCCACCATACTTTCTAGGATGGACTACTGCAACACTATGTATCTAGGGCTCAAACAAGACAGTGTCTCAAAGACTTCACCTGGCCCAAAATGCTGTGGCACCGCTACTATTTGCACTTCTTAAGTCTTGCTCAATGTTCAGCTTTATCCAGAGGCTGCTTTGGCTCCCTGTGGATAAGAGAATTCCCTATGTATTGCACATAGAATTCCCACTTTCCAGGCCCCTTCCATTTTATCCAATCTGCTCCACCCTTATGTTCCCAGGAGGGCTCTGTGCTCAGCGAATCTCTATTTGGCATGTATTTGTCGTGTCAGACGAGCAAGAGCAGGAGGGAGCTCCTATCGCGCCAAAGCTCCCGCTCTTTGGAATGTTCTTCCAGTGTCCATCAGGAGCATCCAGAATCACTGATGTTTTAGAAGGGCTATGGAAACCTGCCTATTCTCAGCTCAATCCTCTGCTTATCTTCAGCTGACGCTCATTTTGAGACCAGTGCTGGATTGCCCCATTGCTGGGGCAGCCATGCGCTTTACCAATACTCTAACGTAACCTATCCCAGACTGATGTCACACTGGGAGTTTTGTTGATGTCTATATCTGAATGGCTTGACAGTTCGTGGAAAGAAAGACACAGACAATATCTGTTTCAAAGGCAAACATGTTGAAGATTTTGCATAATTTGAGGAGAAATAGCAGCTTACATTGCCAAAGATGGAAGCCTCAATTTCCTAGCATGGATTTGAGGCCAAAGGTAAGCAAGCTGGACAGGCCAATTAAAATGGAGTGTATAGCTAAAATTGAACCTGTCCTGTATGTGTTTAAGAACTTATAACTAAAAGTATGAATCCTTAAAGCAAGTGATTAAAATAAATAAAATAATAAAGATTTAGAGGGAAATGGTCACAACATTTATGATATTCCTGGGATAATTTCTAAGCTAAATAGTTACTAAATTATCCCTGAATGTTTTTTGATTGATCTTGCTTCTCAGAGATATTCATTATAAATTTACAGAATAAAAAGCTCTTGCTAGAAACGTACATTTGATGATATAGCAATTTATCACTTGTCACATTTTCAATAACACATGTCTTCAAGACATGATCCTTACAGCACTGAATCCCTCCCCTCCTTTGGTCTGTTGATTTAAAGTCAACAGTCAAACTCTTTAATGTCTCCTGCTTCTCCTGTTCTCCAGGAGCTCAGGCTTTAAATGTCACAAAGGTCATCTTAATACTGTGTTTTTGCTGCTTTTTCATGTTAAATTGTGAGTGCTTAGGCACCATAATGCTCTCTTTTTTTCTCCATTTTTGCAGAAGACCTGCCCTATTTTAAGGAAAATGATCTCCTCTCTGTTGATCTGCAAACACTGAGGTGATGTCCAGTTTGAGCAGTACAGATTTTATTTTTCTAATTTCACCAGATCTTTCACTTTGGCCAACTCATGTTCTAGCAACATTCTTGTCATTGCCAACTCTTCCAACATGCAGATAGCTGCCCCTTAAATGCATCTCAGGTTGATAGGCAGAAATGTATAAAATGTCTAACTAACCTATAATAATACTTCAATTTCTGTTGCCTTAGCAACCTTTTGTACTAGGTCCCTACAAATATTCTCATGTATCCACCAGCCTCGTCCCTCAGTAGAGTCCCTTCCAAGGCCCCTTCTCAATGAGCATGGTCTGTGTGGTAAATAATAAAGTCTCTGTATATAAGTTAATGTGAGTTTATTAGTAGATAACAGAGACTGCTTACAGTGCAGCTTTTTTCCATGAAAACCCCTCCAAATGCTGCCTTCTCACTCTCGATCTCAAGATTCTACCACACAACCCAATGACAACATAAGGATCAGAACCTTGCATATAATTTTCACCTCAGCATTTTAAGAAGAAAAAAAACATTTCACTACACTAATACAACAATACTCTAAATTAATTAGTTCAAAAATATTGGAAAATATAAGGGACAGAAAAATATAGGAACCGCTTTCACAACATTCCACCAATTCTGCCCATTGACTCGATAGTTTTTCACCCATACTCTGTCCAAAACCACTAGCTCTTCATACCTCCTTTTCTTGAGTAAACAGAAATTTTGATTTTCACAGTCCCTCCAACTTCAAAATGATGATCTCTTACTTGCATCAAGGTGCATCTTCAGTGTAGCCTGTGCTTCATTCACTTTTTTTTCACAAATCTGTCATTGTCCTTTAACATGCCTTGCCTGACCCCTTATACATCCAGCCAGGACCAATCTTAGTTGATGGCTTTCGTCCTTTTAATAACTCAAAAGGCAAAATGCAAGTAGTGGAATGTGGTGTATTGTAATAAAACTGCATCATTGAATGTATGGCATTATTAACCACCCATCTGTTTGCTATAGCTCATTGAACACATTCAACCAATACACAATTCACATGCTCAGGTAAACCATTCGTGAATGATATAGTAAACTCTTCAAATGTTGTTTTAAAAACTATTGGAATTCATCACTTATAACCTGGATCTCATTATTGGAAACCAGAAAAGAAGGAAGAAGGAAAGCCTTCTTTCAAAAACACATCTATTGCATACAACACAACCACTCACAAATTAATTAATTTGTCACTCTATGTTGGGCCACCAAAATACTTTATGTGTCCTGTGTTTGGTGAGTGACAATTCCAGATGACCTTCATGTGCACCTTGGATAAATCTAATCCGAAGACTTTCTGGAGGAATAAATGCTCCCCCACGCATAAGAACACCATCAACAACCAAACATTTTTTTGGTACCTTGACAAAGGTTTGACAAGAATAAAGCAGACTCCTTTATTTTGGCCATTCATTCACAACAAAACTTAGAACTTGGGAAAGCAAAACATCTTTGTTCAATTCTTCTCTCCATTCTTTTTCACTTACTGTACAGATCTCTTAAAAATCATCAACAGCAATGAAACAACTTTCTTGATCCTTGTCATCCTCAATCTACATCTGTATGTTTAGCCAGAAATCTAGGTAAATTGTCAGCTCTAACATTCTTACTTACTAGTACATAAGAAATATAAAAATCATACAGCAAAAGCATAGTGGAAAAACATACAATACTGGGCTGTTGTGATCAGTTCTTAGCATAAATCTGCTAACACACAAATAAAGACGAAACCTCTGTTTAGTCCAGCAACAACTCTTTTTCAATCGCTGAAAAATTACCTTCAGTGTTACTACTCTCATTTCTGTAAACATTAACCTCCCCACTACCAACTCAAGCTACACCCGTACTATTACGCTTGCCACTCTGGCCCACTTTAGCAAAATGAGCTCTCTGATTGCACACTCTGCATGTAACATTCTTTGCAGGACAATTTTTGTAACCCTTAAAATGTGTATTGTCAACACATCTGAAACACAAATCAGACCGTTTAAAAAATGCATTTGTATCATTCTGCGTGTTTCTTACAAATGTATCAATTTTAGACTTAAGCACACTAATACATTCTGAATGCTTATCTTCCTGTTCCCTTATGGATACCTTAGATGTTTCAATACTCTTTGCAGTTCTAATGGTTTCTTCAAGAGAAGGATTGCCCATAGACAGTGTCTGTTGTTGAATTGTCCTGTCTGTACATTTGCTAATAAATTGGTCTCTTACCAACTGGTCAGTAAACACATCAAACTGGCAATCAGAAACTAATCTTCAGAGAATCAAGATGTATGTGTCCATGTCTATACCATGTTTTTCTCCTGTTTGAAACCCTATGTTGTATCGCCACTAAACTTGGTTGAAGTGGAAGCGCCTACAGAGTCTCTAAATACTCCACCACTTCCTCTCCCTAATTAACAACAAGGGATGGCCAATGCCTAAATATACCCCTTCTTCAAATCCTACAAAAGCAATGGAGAAGAAGAAATGAGAAGCACCAAATGCCCCTAAATACAATTCAAATGCATCAAACTATTTTTTTAATTTAATTGGTGGGTTAAGTGACATTTCCAAAAATGGAGGAGTATTGTCAAACTCCATAACTATAACCATTAAAAACCTTGCTACAAATCGCTAACAAGAATATTTACAGCAATTAAAAACACATATTACACAGAATATGCTCAAAAATGCATACACATAACTATGAACAGCAGCGCCAAAAGTAAATGTATGTATTTCCCCTAATGCACGCTTCACAAAAATCTAGGTGTGTACATCACCTTGACTTAAATTTACTTATTCAGAAATATATCTGGAATAAAATTCACTAAGACCAATAAATTACTTGAGACCTGATTTATCAACAGGTGGTGAAGCATCTAAAATGACATTGACTACACCACGCCTCAATTCCACTCCATTCTCAAAAAAAACATGTCCCAGATATTCAACCTTTTCCCTCAAAATGTGACACTTTTCTGCTTTACAGACAATACTTTGCTACTGCTTAATCTCTCAAACTGTTTTCAATATCATGTTCTTCTCTAGTGGAAGCATTGATAAGAATATCACTTAGAAAACGGAAATGCCTTTTATTCCTCTAAACATTTTGAACACAATTCTTTGAAAGTCTGGAGCTGCCAATGCCACCCCACAAGGCAGTCTGCAGTATTGAAATGTACCAAACAGGAGACACAAATACTGTGAGATGTCTGGATGAGGGTTCAAGTTCAATTTGATGGTACGCAACAGCTAAATCCAACTTAGAAAACCACTTTGAACCTTCTAACTTGGTCAACAGTTCAGTAATCTTGGGAAGAGAACGAGAATCAGCCCATATACTCTTATTAAGACTATAAAGATCCGCATGTATTCTTACCTCATCATTTCTCTTGTGTGCTGATAACCACAATGAAGACCCAACGGATTCAAGGATACCTTTTTCACACAAACCCATGAGATCTTTTAAATCTTAATGGATACTAAAATAGATCGCTAACAGTGCAGCCTTCTGCCATAAAAACTCCTTCAACTCGATCTCAACATTCTACCACACAGCCCAATGACATCATAACCATCAGAACATAACAGTCTGATATAGATATATCAGATATATGGACTTGAAAGAGTGAGTGCAAAATGGGGAGAGACATGAAAATATAATTAGTGCAGAATTAGGAGTTAAGTACACAAGAGAGGAATGAGTAGTCCTAATCGGAAGGTAAGTAGCACCACCCATCCACCAAACCCTGGCCCTCTATCAATCTTTTCAGTCACTGGAACACTGCCTCTGTGGAGTTATGCATCTTCCAGTTCTGTCCAGACTGGGTTCCATTGTCAGATTAGGGTCTTCCCCCCCCCCAACTACTACATTCAGAAGGACTGGTAAAGTGACCCTTAGAAAAACTTTTTGTCCTATGTTTGGTATATGTTTGTGGAGAAAGGTGTAGGAGAGATCAAGCTGACATACTGCCAACCATCTTCCTTTATCTATCTTCACCTTGGCCCCCTCTTCCACAATGAACTATTTAAAGACTATTGCTCCTCTTGCCCAAAATTGATTATGACAAATCCTATGACATATCCTAAATTGATCTTGTCACATAAAGTGAGCTTCCCATAGGAGCACTACATAGGAATATGCAGTTAACCATAGTTCCATAACTCTAAGGAGTGTTAAGGTCTTTTACATGAAGTATACGTAGTTTGTATGTAATTGAACACAGTGTAATGCTGGCCTTTTTAATGTTCAGACTCACCTAACTTCACCTTCACCCTGGTGTTGTCGTTGTCTCAATAATTCTAGCTCACAATCCTGCACCCAAATATAGCCAAAAGGGCCTTGAATATACCCTCAACAGGGAATAACCTAGTGGCCATTAGGGGGAGCTGGTATAAATCATTCCATCTCATGTCTATGGTGTTATGATGTATGTTAAATATTTGGATTTCCTCATTGTGACAACATGAACTTCCTGCTTACCATGCCCCACCTCAATGGAGACCCTCTTCTTCTAGCCCCTTTATTTAAAGTGAATGTTATGATGGTGGACATCTTAGTTACAGAGACAAAACCACAGTAAATGTAGCCTGTTAGTGAGAACACCTTTTTACTCTTTATATTAAGCTCTGAGTCTCGCCAGCAATAATGCCCCAGACACTTTACCCATAATTAATTTACCACTTTCTATTTATTTAGAAGAGGTATCAGATGCAAGGTGAAGAAAACCCATTACACTGTGACACAGATGTTGTGATGCATGTTCATGAGTATCTTGTGACACTGCATACACATGCTTCATGAGAAATGGTAGCTATTTTTAATTTACCAATACATCATGAGAAATTGTAGTTATTTTTAATTTACCATCCTATCATGGTGATTGACAATGTTAGAACACTAAATAAAAATATTTTTAAAAAGTCAAAAAGAAGTGTATGCAAAGCATGAAAAGCAAGCAAGTCTTCCAGCAACAGTTTGCAGCTGTCGGGCACTTATAAAAAAAATAGACAAACGCATTTTTTTTATTATAACATGAGGAGAAGGATGGGGAGAAATCAGAGAGTAGGACAGGGGGCATAGGGAGGAGAGTAGCAAAAGGAAGGCTTGGGTGAACAGAAAGGGGGCAAGAGCAAGGCAGCACACTCATGGAGTGCTCATTAGTAAATAAAAACAATCTTTGCTAATCATGTATTATCAGATCTCTGAGTGTATGTATTTATTTGTATTGTGATTTTGTAAAATGTGATCTAGACACATACAGAGTTAAGAGAAATTACAACATAAGGCGGAGAGTTTAAAAAAGTGTTGTTGCCATTACAGAGTGCTTAGAGAACAAATTTGTTTTTCAAGTTTAGCATTATACATATAATAAGATTCACAAAATTCTTATTTGCAAAGAAGATGGAGGAAAATCACTCAAGGCATGATTCAGTTGGCAGGATACAGACCATCCCAGCATCTAGACACATTTTTTAGTTGTAGAACCTGACAAGCAGTTTGTCAATTAGAATGAGAGAAACTCCTTGGAAAGCAGTTATTTCATCTCGATTTTAAACATAATGAAGGATGTGTTTGCACAGATGGTAGAGCCGGCTGATCACAGCAACCATATAAGAGCAACAGGGAGGATTTCTTTTAAAAATAGTGCGCCCTAGCAAGTAGTATAATAAAATAAGTGGAATATATGCAGGACCGCAAAAGCACTGTTTACAAATGTGAGATTGTGCAGACACTGAAAATAAAAAGATATACGGTCTATATCTTGGTGCCTTAGTATGCAGAAGAGAGGAATGAAGCAATCATGCTGTGTGTCAAACTGATGCGTAGCAAGTGTGCCATTAACCCTAACATAACATAGGAATATGAGCACACCCACCTCCAGGTTAAAAAGTGAAAAACATACATAATTGAGGTTGCAGTGAAGCCCTAAAAGTGCCTCAAATCACTGTGCCTGCAGAAGCCTTTGAAAACTATGTTACAATAATGCTCATTAGTAATGAGTTTACAGATTACCAGATGGTTACAACACCTGCCCCAGAAGACATACGCTGTTCCTTCCACCTCCTTCATCAGGAGAAGCCTAACAGATCATCAACACAGCCATCATCACAGCAATAGTTCTTTAACACAACAATTCAATGATATGCTAACATTAGGTTACCCCAATTTCTTTAAAAAAGAGAATCTTAGTTACCTTCACTAAGGTAAAGATCCAAAGAAGTCGATTCATATCACTCAATAACTATTGAATGTGGGCTATAAAATATTTTAAAAAATCACAGTATCCTGCATGGCTATTGTGGCCCCTACCCTAATCCATGAAGACCAAAATGGCTTCATTCCGGACCATCAGCTTTACACACATCCACTGTAGGAGAGTAGGATCTGCTTCTCATGGGTACCCCCACTTTTTGCTGGTGTTTCACAGTTTTTCGACCTTAGTCTGGCTGTGGGCCTGCTAATCAGGACCCCAGCCTAGCTGCTTCCTCTCTAAAATGGTTTCCATGTACATTAGGTACACTTCTAATTGGATTCTGGAGTGCCGTATAAGCCCCTAGTAAATGGTATACTATGTACCTAGGGCATAGGTACCTCAGAGGCCTACCAGGGGCTGAAGCATGTATTATGCCACCCCTGGGAAGCACTCCAAAATGGCACCACAGGTCTGCTACTGCAGCCTGGGTAAGGTGGTGCTTGCACGCCTTGCAGTGGTATAGGCTACCTATATCACTACCATTACACAATCATATAAAACCTATAAGTCACTCCTATGGCAGGCCTTAACAATCCTGAAGGCAGAGTGCTTGGTTTTATGTGAGAGGGTGCCCCTGCATGAGCAGAACCCCTCTGCAGCGTTCGGTGTACCTCATCTGATGCTGTTTGTGGTGCAGCCTGACTATATACTCTTAAGTGCGTTATAACCTCGTGGTAAATGCTAACTTTGGGATGGCTGCACGGAAACATGTTGTGTTTGGTGTCAAATGCTTTGGAATACTACCCCCCTGCCAGTTCTGGCGGCGGGGGTAGCATTCCACCCTTCTAGAGGGAGAAACATGTTCACACTGGTCGAACCAGGTAGGACTTGCTACAGCCCTGGCATCACAAAATGGATGCCTCTGCCACAGACACGGGTCTGGCCTCTTGCTGCTGACCAAAACTCTGGCAGGGGAGGCCTGGACAATAGGTTTCCTGTCCCAGGGAGGTGTAACCACCTCCCCAGACAGGCAGATGTGTATTGGGGCTGGGCGGGAGCACTCTCTGGTGCTATGAAGTCCTGCACTGGAGGCACACTTGGTGTCCCTGTGCATAGTCCAGTTCAAACCAGGGCTACCTGCCCCTGTTCTGGTGCGAAACTGGACAAAGGAAATGGGTGTAACCACCCCTCTTTCCAAACCCTCCCATAGGTGGGTCCCTAGAGTATGTCCATCCTCCAAACTTTGTATAAGCATGGGAACCCAGTCCTTGCGACTTTCGATTACCCTGGACGAAACTCTGCAATATATATCCTGGACCTTCGATGTTCTACTTTCCATAGAAGACTGAAGAAATCTCCCTTGGGGTCAAGGAGTGACTCCCCTGCATGGCAGGCACCAAAGAAGCAACTGACCGGTCTGCATTGCTGAAGCTCCCGCCGGACGCCGAAGTCTTTGCATCACCAGAGGTGGATGTCCACACTTCCCCGAGACTACCCTGAGTCCACAGCAAAGCTGAGGCCCGTGGCTATCGTGGGTGACGTGGAACTGTGACCCCTGGATACCGTGAACTTTTGCAACACCATTGTCTTCCTGGTCTTCCTCGAAGGTGGACTTTGGGCTCCGAGTATCCCCAGCCTTGAGCATCTCCTGCACCAAAGATTTCTGGCCTCCACTCCATGAGTGACCCGTGGACCAGTTTCCAGTGCGACCGCTCGAGGCTCCTTCGCGATCGCTAGCCCGTTAGCTAGTAGGTCCCCACAAAGGCAACTCCTCTTCTGATTGGGCCTTCCTGGTTGCTCCAGATGTGCCCCGACTTACCCTTGCTGGGTGAGTCCCCCAGACCTTGCTGGTCTGAACCAACGTCCTTTCTCTGATTCTAAGTGACTTGCCGTTGCCAAGGCTTGTTGGGTCCAATCTGGTCCCTGACACCGCAGCACTCGACAGACTTTGTGGCACAGCTTGTCATCAGCACCTCCTGAACCTCGTGGCTGAATAGTCAAGACACCCGTCAACTCACCTGAAGCACCCGACATCTGTGGGCATTGGTCTATCGTGCCCATGGTCACTGGTATGTGACCCAGATTTTGTCCCCTCTGCTTTCAGGTTCCTTCCAACCTAGATCCAGGCTTGGATTGCTTCTGACACTTCTCCTCTTCACAGCAGCAGCATTTCTTCGCCAGCTTCCATTGACATCGACGACGCGACCCAACACCAAAAGACACCTATGCACCCGGCTTCCCTGGGTGAGGTAACACGAGTACTCCAGTGCTCCCGTAGGTGCTAGCCCTAGAACTTCCTAAGTCCAAAAGAGTTTGGTCCTGACTCATTTCTAAGTGTCCCTAATCTTTAAATTTCCAACCGCGACATTGCCCATAGAAGCTAACGGGAACCCGCAGCTGTGTTCACACACTCTCACATGGCCCCCGTGGGTCCCCTGTGTCACTACCTTGGGTGGTTCCTTGGGGTCCCAGCGATTCTACAGGCTCTCGGCCTTGTGTCTAGTTCAGTCGTGATTCTTAGACCACTTTATTGGTATATGGTTTTGTACGGCCATAGGGCCCAACCGTGTATTTTTGCTATTACTGTTGATTGCTAACTTGTAACTTAAGTACTTCGAACTCCAGTCTCATAAAGAGACTAGAGGGGTGTGTTTTATCTTAAATACATACATTTTAAATATATACCTGGGGTGGTTGTCCTTTAATTTGGTCATTCAAGAGATTATAGGCTGGTAAAACAAGCTGCATTACATTCCTTCAAAACTTAGCCTGAAGGCTGCTCTCCATAGCTACCACTAGGATAGCTTTCAACAAAGATTGTCTTTAACCTATTCACCATAGGTGCCCACTATAATTAGCGGACAGCATATACCAGGCCAACTTCTCACATCCACTTCTTAGTGGAAAACTATAGATTATTTCTCCTTAGGTAAGATCCCAGCTATAATAATATTTCTACCTGCAAAGACGATGTTCAATCTTGTGAACTGAAAATATTTATTTATAGTCGTTCAAGTAATGATTTTTCCCTCTCAGCTCATCAGAACGATTGCCAACCCACACAAAGATGTGAATTCTTCGCTAATACCAAATGGAAGGTGTTAGACGTGTCAGCCCTAGGGTGGTCTTACCCTGTTTTTTTTCTTTGCCCTTGTCGCCTCATTTTTGCCACCATCTTTTTGTTGGCCCTAGGTCTCTGGGCGCCTTACCACTGCCAAACAGTGCTGAGGTGCAGGTGCTCTCTCCTAATAACATGGCTGCCACAGGCCCCTGCTACTGCGGAGTGGCCGTTGCATACACGCACTAGTGGTTAGGAGCAGGATGGGACATCTTGATACTGTATCTTTACCATCCCGCCTTTTTGTCCCATAGACAGATATGTGGAAGTTCCTGGAACCTTCCAGCCCTGGGAGGGATTATGCTTTGCCGCCTTTCCTGACCTAGGGGTATAAGAGGAAAGGAGGGAAACTGAACTAGTCAGTTGGGGCACCACTGGACCTGGGGGAACCTCTGCCGGAGCGTAGGCGGTTGGGACTAGGGGAGAAACCTACACTACTGGAACTGACTGAGGCTAGGCCCTGCTGTACCCAAGTTAGATGAGGGACTCTGCCTGCCTACTGATCTTGCCCAGTAAGGGGGAGGCCAGGGGACCAACTCCAGTGTGCTGCAGGGAACCATCCTGCCTCTGATGCCTGCCAACTCAAACCCCTACTCTACCCCCAAGGACCTGCAACTGAGACCAGCCATCCACTCTCCATAAGATAAGCGCTGTGCCATACAGGCGCCGTAAGGAAGAAGGGGACTGCCTGCTGTGGGCGCTGCTGATCAGGAACCGCCGGTAAAGCGCTGTGCCCACCTAGCGCTAAATTGCCAGAGCAGCGCCCCCCTAGCGCTATACGATTTGGACTGCTGTACCCCTGCATGTTTAGGATCTCAAACGCTGTGTCACCTCTCAGCGCTACGTTGCCATAACACCCCTGAATTGCTGCTGTGCCCCCACCCACCTCCACGTGGTGCCTCCCAAGCGCTGTGACCTCTAAGCGCTGCAAGCTCCCAAATCACCACCGCCGCCCAGATACCTGTATTCTAGCGCTGTACTGGTGCGAACGCTTCTCGCTGGAGTTCACTGCCGCAGCCCCTTGCGCCGCGATCACCGAACCGCTTTGAGGCCGGCCTAGGCATTACGAGGTCGGCGGCGTCCAACTTCGCTGAGGCCCGGCAATCCCCAGGAGCAGGTTGAGCAGCAGGAACCCCGCCGCGGCCCTTGAAGTGAGGAGAGGGCCTCTGCGGGTGCTGTGTAGGCCGCGCTAGGCCTCGGGGGCGTCTACGGGGCGTTGCGGGGCAACCGGGGCGCCGGCAGCGTCATACACCACACCCCGGTGAGCCGCGCACCCATTGGTTCCCGGGCCAGTACAGGCATCGGAAGGCCCGGAGCCGATCCTGAGCGCCAGCGAGAGGGTTCTGAAGTCAGCGAGAGCCCCTGGCTTCCCCCAGGCTGGGATCGGAGTGGCGTGGAGGCCCAGTGAAGAGCGCAGGAGCAGTGCGGGCCGACCCAGAGCCGGGATGACAGGTAACACCCCGGGAGGGGGGCGATTGGCATACGGATAGCGGAGCTGCCGAGGAGATATTTTAGGATGGGATGGCAGCCCCGTGACCGCCCCTCACCTCAAGGGAGGCCTTGCACACACAGCAGTGGCCTGTTAACCCCCCCTGTTGGCCAGAACTAACGTGGGCTGCCTGGACTGCTGCCAGTGAGGGGCGCAGCCCTGAACAGTAAGGAGACCTTCCCCCTTTCACCACGAAGGGGCCATAGAGGATTCTGGGCCTGAAAGAACCTGAGTCTGTGTACAATGAGTGTTGCCTCATTGAAGAGGCCCCAAAAGTGATGTCGCCTGGATTGATAACATTCCGGAAAGGTTGCATTTATTTCCTCTCTCTACCTAGGGGATGTTTTGATGTAACATGCACGCTCTGATGTTCCTAAATGAATTTGCATCTGCTGTGGGGCTAAAAGGAATTACCTGTTGCCATGAGATTGTTGGTACTATCTCCTTGAATGAATTTATGCCTGTTTTGTACCGAAATGAAATCAAAGTTGCCCTGAGATTCTCTGCTCTATTTACCTGAATGAATTAATTGCTTCCTTGAGATTCACTGATCTATTGACTCGAATGAACTTAGTGTTGCCTTGAAATTATTTGCCTTATTCCTGAAATGAATTGATTCGCCATGTCTTGCACTAGATAAAAGATCTTGTTTTAACAAACAACTTGGTGTGGTGTCCTTCATTGTGTGCGCTTTACTGAGTCCGGGTGAGTGAGTGCTGCACAACTGCTTTACACATTGCCTTCGGGTGCCTTCCTACCTCGCGCCAAGCTACCCAGTTCTAACAGAAGGGTCACCAAAGATGTTGCTATAACAATGGGCAACTAACAAGGTTGCGATTTGTCACCAATCATTTTGGCAATTGTTTTAGAATATTTGTCCCTTGCACCACAAGAATAACTAGAACCAAAACAACTATACAATACAATACCATGTTTCCAGTCATCACATAATGTGTGCGGTCTTCAATGCAAGGCCTTTTCTTGCATGTGCTGCTAGACTATAGAATCGTCCCCTACTAACATTACATTTGGGGGAAAACTTCAAGACCCTAGCTCTTCTTCATTTTCTCCCCATGTCACAAGTGGTCAGCCATCTTGTTAGACCTGGTATCTTTTGGCATGCTTCCCCTGTTTTTTTGGTTTCTGATCTCCTGTTTTGACAGTATGATGGACTTCATTTTTGCTGGTTTAGTGTCTCTGTGCACTTTTTCACTGCTATTCAGTGCTAACAGTGCAAGTGCTCCTACTGTATATTGTGTTATGATTGGTTTTCCATGATTGTTATATGTGATTTTATGGCAAGGCACGGAGCCTAATGTTATGCATATTTCTTTAATTGCCAACTCACAGCAGCAACAACAAACAATGTAAAAGAACTTAGAACATTAGACTGAACATTCCAATGTCCATATAATCCAGTGAGAGACAGGCATCTTCCTTCTTTGTTGCTGCTCACAGCTGAGATAAGTGCGCTCTCTTTTGATCTACCTTTTCTGCTTGATTGTGAATATTTAAGTTTAAGGGAGTTGCGTTTTGCCCCTCCAGATGAAAAGGTTCCTTTTCTCGCTTTTATTGTGAATTATTCTTGCTGAGCGCAAGCGCCACCGTGGCTCGGCGCTCACGACCTACATGTTTGTTGTTACAGGCAGCACCTTATGCGCATTTAGGATTGGATTTTTTTTTTCCTTTCTTTCGGGTCTGTTTTTATTAGTTAGCGGGAGAGCGTCTTTGTGTTTTACAGGCAATTTTCCCACATTTGATCAGCAGCTCCCGCAGCGAATCACCTGCTCGAGCGAGGGGCACACTCCTCCTGCCGCGCACTGGACAGTTTGGCATGAGCGTGTGAGGATCGCTGCTGTCTCCCGCTGTGCGCAGTGTGTTTATTTAAAATTGGGTGCGTGATAGCATCGTGTGACCCGATGCGGGGAAGTGAATAATTCTGAGTATTATCAAAAAACTTTTTGGAGTTATATTAAAAGGACCATTACCTTCTTTTGATCCCGCTCCAGTTCAAGGGTAGTTTTGATGCCTTTAGGCCACCGTAGATGCATCTCATTATGCAGCGGCCATTTTCGATTGGACGTTTCTGTGTTTTTACTATGATGAATTGGCAGCCATCTTTTGGACAGGCAAAAGAGGCAGAAGTTAGTTTTTTTCTTGTCAGACTGAGGTGCTTATCAGTGCAACTGTCAACTGGAGTTCATCTGGCAGTTTCTTAAGGAAGGTGATTTTTGTTTCTATTGGGTTTGTGATTTGACTAGAAGGGAGTATTCCTTTGTGAAGTGTTGTTTATTGTTTGAGTGTTCTAGGTTTTATAATAAGGTTTGTTTCATTTTGGAAAAGTGAATATTAGTGGAATGGAGGAATCTATTGGAAATGGTGATTCTTTGGACTTAAAAGTCAAAGAGTGTGTAGATAAGGCGGTATCTGCCCTGGCATCTCAACTTGGGAAAAAGTTGGATGACTGCATGGATAAGTTAGAGGGCAGAGTATCAAAGAAGATAAATAGCGAAGAACAGTTCTGGTATGTGGAGGAGGTTATAGATGGTTCCGCAGCTAGTGGAAGTGGTTTGAAAGTCAGCCAGAAGAGAAAACAGCTGGCAATAGGAAAAGAGAGAAAAGACAAAGGGGCATTTATAATGAAAGGCACAGGGAAGACAACTCACAATTAGTTAAAGGAACAGGCTATAAAGGCCACCAAAAGGGATCACAGAGCCGTAGTCTGCGATGAGTCCTCAAGCAGTGGGGACATTGTCATTTTATGTTCTTCAGATTTCGAATCCTCTGACAAGTAGGAAGTTAAGAAAAAGAGAATTAAAAAGGAGAAAGATGATGGTTTGTTGGTTCAAGTGATGGATCCATTATGGTAGCTCATGTTTGACCCAAACACTATCCAATACCCACTCTCTCAACAGGGGGGTCCCACAAAACATGTTGCTCAGTATGTGGAGTACTGGAAAAGGAAAGAGATGCCAAAAGAGGTTAGGACAAGGCTGAGGTCAGAGAGCCCTAGACCTTTGTTGGCAAATAAGATTGCTTTTATCCCAGAACTGGACGCTAAGATGCTAACTTTCCTAAACAATATGGGCAGGGACCCTAGAAGGGGTCTTGATAAAGGGCTCAAGGGTTGTCAAGGTCGCCTCCTTGCTGGTTTTGGTCCGTTGATCAAGATTTTTGATTTATGCAAAGAAGCATATCTACAAGAAGGTGCTGTAAATACTGAGGAACTGCGGCAATGGGTCCAAAGGGCCGTTTGTCTGTTGGGCAATGCCAACACGTCCCTGTGTGTTGAAAGGAGGAAAAGCTTGCTGATGAAGATAGACCCGAAGTTAGCAGAGCTAGCATGTAAGGAGTCAGGCCAGTTAGCCAATGGTTTACTCTTTGGGGGGGAGTTTGTTAAAGAGATGGCTAGATATGCAGGGGCATTCAATTATATACAGAAAGTCCAAAAGGACATTAGAAAGGTTTTTGAAACGGCCGGGAGAATGCAGGGCCAATTCCCCGGCCGCGGAATTGGAATTTCTCGAGGCTCCTTCTCCAGAGGTGGTACAGATCTGGAGGATTTCAATCAGGGTCCTACTCCCCTGGATTCTACCCTCCGAGACAAAGAGGTGGAACACGTCGCTATAGAGGCGGGAGAGAAGAAAAAGGTTTCAAGGTATGTTTGGGAAAAGACCCTTTGTCTATTCTAGCAAAGGTGGGAGGCAGGCTCGCTCTCTTTTTAGACAGATGGAAGGAAATCACCTCAGACCCTTGGGTCTAGCAGGCTGTTTCTGGTTACCAGATAGACTTTGTTGCAAATCCAATTCAGGTAAGAAGACCACCACTTTTAAGATTCGGAAAAGAACAAGAGGACTTGGTAAGTCAGGAGGTTCTAGAGTTAGAAAAGTAAGCTGCCATAGAAAAAGCAGACAATTCACGCATTGGGTTTGTAAGCAATATTTTTCTCCTGGAAAAGAAAGACAAGACTATGAGGCCAGTGATAAATCTCAAGGATCTGAACGAATGGGTGGAATATATCCATTTCAAGATGGAAGGTATTCATATGCTGAGAGACATCTTGAGAAAGGGAGACTGGTTGACTTGTCTGGATCTGAAAGATGCTTATTTCACTATTCCTGTTTGTGTAGAACAAAGAGACATTTTAAAGTTCCAATGGCAAGGGACCATGTGGAGATTCAAGAGCCTTCCCTTCGGTTTGACATCTGCCCCTTGGTGTTTCACGAAGGTGATGCGTATCATAGCGGCTTGGTTACGATCAAGGGGGATAAGGTTGATCATTTATTTGGACAACATTCTCATAATGTCGGGGAACAAGGAACAAGCTCAAGAACATACGACCTTAACAGTCAGGGTGGTAGAGGATTTGGGCTTCGTAGTAAACAGGAAAAAGTCATGTTTGGTACCCGGTCAGGAGACTGTTTTCCTGGGATTTCAGATCTGGACGTTGGATTGTATCTTGAGATTACCAATGGAGAAAGTGAGGACAATTCGCAGGGAGATGCAAAAGATTCTAGGGAGAAAATGGGTTGCTGTGAGGCAGGTAGCAAGAGTTATTGGACTCCTTACGGCTTCCATCCAGGGAGTTTTTGCGGCTCCCTTGCACTATTGAGCGCTTCAGAGACTAAGGACCTTGTATCTGAACAAAGGGCTGAGTTACTCTCAGAGAGTTCAGATAAATGCAGAGGTGCAGGAGGAGCTGGCATGGTGGTTGATAAATCTCGAGGCATGGAACGGAAGGGCAATCTTCGGTCCAAGCCCAGACATGATTATAGAATCAGATGCCAGCCTGCAGGGTTGGGGATCCAGGTGTGGCTCATTCACTATTAGAGGAAAGTGGACAGGTCAGGAGAGCAAGATGCATATCAATTACTTGCTGGCAGGTTCCTTTGTGGTGAAGAATTTTGCAAGGGATCAGGTCAAATGCTGTGTTCTCTTAAAGATGGACAACATTTCTGCAGTGAGGTATGTAAACAAATTAGGGGGTCCTCGTTCAAAAGCTTTAGCGAACTTGGCAAGGGAGTTTTGGCATTTTTGTCTGAGCAGAAACATGGTTCTGGCTCAATATTTGCTGGGGGTGAATAATTCCATAGCAGATTGGAACTCAAGGCAACTGAAGGACTTCAGCGATTGGAGAATAAACAGGGTAATTTTCTTATTGTTGAACAGGAGGTGGGGTTCTTTCTTGCTGGATCTTTTTGCAAACAGATTGAATGCTCAGGTTTGCAGATTTTTCAGCTGGAGGCCGGACCCAGCTGCAGAAGTGGTGGACGCATTTCTGCATGTTTGGAACAGGTCTTGTTGTTATGCATTTCCCCCCATTTGCTCTGATTCAGAGGGTTCTTTTGAAGGTGAAAAAGAAATGGCCAGAGGTTGTTTTAATAACGCTGCTTTGGAAGTCTCAATTTTGGTACCCAGATGTTATGGAGATGTTGATTGCCGACCCGGTACTTCTTCCGAATGTTCGGATTTGCTAACCAACGCTTTAGGAGATTTTCATTAGTTAGTTCTTCAAGGTCATTTGAGGCTAATGGCTTGGTTGATTTTGGGAAAGCCAGGCAAATGTTGGGCTTATCTTCGGAGGCTTCAAAGCTCATTAAGGAGTCATAGGCTCCAGGGACCTCAAAGGCCTATAGATTGGCTTGGGGGAGATGGGTTTGTTGGTGTGCTTCGAGGAGTCTGGATCCAGTATCAGCTCCTGAAGTCAAAGTAGTTAACTACTTATCTGAGGTTTTTCATGATTGTAAGTCCTTATAGTACTGTTAATATTGGAAGGTCGGCTATTTCTGCAGGTCATGATTTAGTGGATAGCATACCTATCAGTCAACATGATGTGATAAGGAGACTCTTGAGGAGTGTGAGAATTAAGGATCCCCCGGGAGCAAAATACTCTTCCCTTTGGGATGTGGATGTTGTTTTGAGAGAGTTGATGAGTTGGAGCAAAAACGAGTTTCTAACCCTCAGAGATCTTTCTTTAAAATTGGTTATATTACTGTGTCTGATTTCTTTCAGAAGGGTTTCGGATGTAAAGAAAGGCTTAGAGATTGCTGGGTGTAGGTTTGTTCCAGAAGGTGTTTGTTTCTGTATCTCCAAAAGAACCAAAACTATGTTGAAAACAATTTTCTAACCTAGCTTTGATGAATGTAGAAAACTTTGTGTGGTAAGGTGTATACGTGAGAATGAGAGGAGGACTGAATGTCTGAGACATAGTCCTGATTCTCAGTTGTTAATTTCTTACAGACCTCCACACAAGGCTGTCTCTGCTCCTACCTTGGCTCGTTGGGTCAAGGAGGTGATGAATAAAGCGGGGATTGATTTAACTAACTTTGGTGCTCACTCCGCTAGATGGTCAATGGCTTCTAAGGCTTTCATCATGGGTGGGGGTTTATCAGTCATTTTAGCTGCGGCTGATTGGTCTTCTGATTCTGTTTTTAAGAAATGTTACTTTAAGCCTGTGGATTGTCCAGTGGCGAATATCATGGCAAGACTTTGAACATGCATAATATCGGCCTCCGTCCCTTGCCATAAAATTCATATTTTCCAAAGCCAGGGTGGGTAGAAAATCATGATTTTATTAATGACACAGAGGCTGATATTATCCCTCCCTGTGTATTTTTCCCACCCACTAATAATTGTTCTTGATTCTTTCAGGAGGAGATAACAAGAAGTAATGTTGGAGGAAGAAGGCTCTTTGGGTCATTGGATTTAACCTTTTGGTATCAGTTTTATTGCCTTGATTCGAACTTTTGAGTGTGTTCGCAGCATAAAGAAGGAAGATGGCTGCCTATATGGATTATATGGAAATTGGAATGTTAAGTCTAATTTTCTAAGTTCTTTTACATTGTTTGTTGTTGCTGCTGTGAGTTGTTGATTAAAGAAATATGCATAATATCAGCCTCTGTGTCTTTAATAAAATCATGATTTTCTACCCACCCTGGCTGTGGAAAATCTGAATTTACTAGTAAGTCCCTAGTACAGTGCACTGTGTGCGCCCAGGGCCTGTAAATCAAATGCTGCTAGTGGGCCTGCAGCACTGGTTGTGCCACCCACACAAGTAGCCCTTCAAAGGTGTCTCAGACCTGCCTCTGCAGTGTTGGCATACAGTTTTAACTGCCATGTCGAACTAACAAGTGCACCCACTTGACACGCCCTAACCTTCCCTTTTCTTACATGTAAGTCACTCCTGAGGTAGGGCCAGGTAGCCCCATGGGCAGGGTGCGGTGTATGTGAAAGGTAGGACATGTAGTCGTGTGTGCTACATGTCCTGAAAGTGAAATACTGTGCATTTCATTTTTCACTCTTGAGAAAAGCTAGATCAATGATTTTAAGCTCCCTTAGCTCAGAATTTAATAACACATTTTTTAGTAAAGGTAGTTTTTAGATTGTGTGTTTGAAAATGCCACTTTCGGAAAGTGGGCATTTTCTTGCTTAACCATCCTGTGTGCCTCAGCCTGTTTGTGTGTTCACTGTTTTGAAGTGACAGTAGCGAGGGATGCGCATTCACACTACAAAGTCACAAGGTGGGCTGAGGTGTGTCCTGCCTCTCCTGGGTGACTCATAGCCAGGCTGAATAGACCTTTCTGCATTTAGAGTGGTGGGAGGAGATTTCACTAGCACCTGAATAGGCTGTGTCTACTCTGCACACTGCTGTCTCCACCTCCTGTAGTGAAGCTGGACTGGAGAGGACAGAACTGGTTTCTACAGAGCAAGAGGGACTTGTTGCTTAAAATTCAAAGGGAAAAGTAATATAAATTTTGAACTTTAGAACTCTTTTGGACTGAGGAATCTGTAAAAAAGGACAGCTGGATAAGTTGTCAGGAGGTATCTACCACTTTGCTCTGTGCTTTGCTGTGTTGGCCTGCAACGGCTGTTTCTGTCTTGGCCAGTGAAAGGACTGGACTTGACTTTCGGCAGCTTATTTTTCTGAGTTTCTCCAAGGGATTGAAATAGAGCTTGCCCCCTGTTCAAGAAGTTTCAGGAACAGCAAAAACTTCAAGATGATCTACTACCAGCACTGGGAACAGTGTGTTTTGTGTTGCAGCAAAAGACAAAGTAACCCAATGCTGTCAACAATGACGCTGCCAGCTCTGTGACCTGTTGGTGCCTCACAGATCACTGCTCTGCTCCGCTTCACACTGCAACTCTGGTCTCACCTACGACGATGCCAGAAGCTGCCACCGAGCCGCTGCTTCTACCATGACCTGAGGAATCCACATTTTGCACCACCTTGCCTCGCAATGCCCCCCTGGCATCCCCAACGATGTTGCTTCATGTCAACATCGGCGCAACTGCCTGCACCGTGGCCTAGGGGCACCACTCGTAAGTTACATGAAACAACCTTCGCCCACCAACGCCATTGATTTCAGATCGTCTACTGATGACATCGCTTCAGCAAACATGCCACCCCTGCTTGCACGGTGACCTTCGAGCACCGCCATACTTCACACCACAGCCCTGGTCTTACCAATAGTGCTGGATGCTGTCCCAAGCCACAGCCTGCACACGACCTGAGGGCACCCCATGCTGCACCATTCCACTATGCACTGCCGCAGCCTACCTACGCTCCTGACTTCAACCTCATGGAGGTCGATCTGCAACGAGCATGACTTTGAAGGCCCAACGACTCCAGCACCACCCTCCAGAACCAGCACCGATGATGCTGCTTCTTCAGAGCTCATCACAAGGTCCACGGCGCCCTACATTTCCAAGAGACAGTTTGAAGGTCTTCGTGACACCGCAGTCGGCCTGAACTGTTGGATTCATTTTACTAACTACGCAGATATAGCCCCAGACGGAGCAATCAACTTCAAGAAACTGTATTTTTAGTTTATTCTTGCAAAATTCATATCTTGAGTGCTGTATGTTGGATTTGTATCGGTTTCCACTTGTTTTACATAAATAAATATTGGCTCTTTTCCTAAAACTGGTGTGGTGTTCTTTTGTAGTGTTTTCACTGTATACTGTGTGTTATGTGCAAATGTATTACACATTGCCTCTAAGATAAGCCTGACTGCTTGTGCCAAGCTACCAAGGGGGTAAGCAGGGGTATTTCAGACGTGTAATCCCCTTACCCTGACTAGAAGGAAGGGTCCCTACTTGGACATGGTGCATACCTCTATCAGCTAGAGACTCCCATTTCTAACACATCTCCATCAACTAGTCAGAAACCAGGACACTCTCATCTCAACCTGACAATCACCCACCCCCCTCCCCATCCAATTGACCATTTCTAACCTTTCAGCATGCCTGTATTCCCAGAGGGAAAACACATATTTTCTGACTTACTGCTCACCGCTGTTTGGTAAAATCTCTATATATAATGAATACAATAAAATATAAAGAAAACAGTACTGAAAGTCGAGACTCACTCTTTGGTATACCTATGCAGCACACTCCTACAGTTCCCAGTACCCTCTTGTTTCACATATTGTCAGATTTCCCACAGTACTTCTGGAAAGAAGAAGACAACTGTTCCCTTTTTAGCACTATGAGTTATCATAATTAAAAAGAAAAAACTAATATTGTGATCATCATGTACATGTACACAGCTGAATTAAAAAGGAGAAGCTCCTTCCCCGTTTACACCTTCTGAACTTGATCACTTTACGATTTGAGTCCTGGTTCACCATTTCAGAGTCTAATGTGGCTATTGTACAAAAGAACAGTTTGGCCACACATAAGCAGTGAAGATATATGCTTTTGCATCATAGGTGTTTGAAAACACTTGTTGTTAATGTGTGCTTTGTTCATATTTGTCTGGAGAATTTTTTGGGTGGTTTCCTAACAAAAGCACCATTGCTTCCTTTTTGCACATATTTAAAAAAAAGTTGGAACCAGTGCAAGCTTCGGAATCTATGTCCTTCAGCGCGACTTATCACACAATACATAATTAAGCTTCCAAGAGAAAGACTCCTTCACCCAAGCATGCAGAGCTTGATCACCACCATGTAGCTGTTGGTGATACATTACACGAGGAGCTGTAGAGATAGGTCACATGTTCTAATCCAACCACATTGTACATTGTAGACTAATAAGTAGACTCTATTCAATTCTTAGACATCATTTAGGGGTCACCAGTGGTTGTAGCTGCAACCCCAGGCTTGCACCTTGATACCCCTGGCACTGCCCTTATTACTCCTGTCCTCCTCAATCACAATCGCAGTACCAGGGACAGACGCACAACGGGGTTCTGTTTAGCCCTGTTTCTTTCATTTGGTACTCTCTGTCTGGTAAATAGGAATTCATTACAATGTGCATAGCATTACAGAATGCATTTATTTTAGGAAATAAATACATTCTTATGTGCATGTGATTCACACTGTAATGAATTAAAATGTTCTCCTGCTGGTGGCTTAACAAACACCATGGTTCTCTGCTTTAACCTCTCTCTGTCATGATATAATGCAGTGAGTGCTCTAAACATATATCTCTCCACACCCAGAGCATTCTGCTAAATGTACATTTTTCATTGTCTGTAGCCCTTGCTCTTAGTGATGTCCATTGCAAAAATCAACAATCATTGATAAGATCAACATGCCCAGCTTTGACTGCTGATCTTTTGCCTTTATGCTGTGTGGAATTGTATTTGGTCATATATAATCCTGTGTATGTCATGTAATGTTAATATGGAATGGAAGGGAGGGAATTTTGAGAGAATGTAGAATGTTCGGAGTCCGAGGGAGCTGAGCTGGTGGCTGGAGGACGAGCTATTTGGATCGGCATTTTCCTCACCAGTGGGCACATAAAAGACACTTAGAAATAAACCTATGTTTATCATCATCATCATCATCATCAAGTCTTTATTTCGATTTAAAATCATGAAAGACAAATCCATAAAAAATCCAAAACTATCAATATAAGCAAGTTATTTGACATAAAAACATAATGATACATTTCATAAGCATCAATCGGAGCAAGTTTATACATTAAAAAAGATGATGTACAAAAGAATAGCAGATCCACAATGAAAAGATAGATAAATATATAATAAATAATTAAAATTACTAAAAATCTCTAAAAAGACTCCCACCATGGTATATATAATCATCATAATTACATTATAATCAAAGCTGACCGATACATAATATTATTCGCCCCCAACAGCATACAAGGAGACAATTGTCATTGCCTCCTCTCCTTTGCACGTATAACCCACATCCAGCTTAAGAACTTGGCAACGGCAATCACAATGGATTCATTAGTAGCTGTTTTTAGGATCCTTAGTGCTTCGCTGCTTAACCTAGTCTCCAGGTTTAAACAGATAGGTTTTAACCATCTGTGCCTAGGAGTTTTATAAGCTGGACAGGCAAATAAAATGTGTGCTAACGATTCATTCTGCGTTGGACAAAATGAACATTTGCTGTGGTTCGGGGTGTGCCATTTACTAACAAATAAATTAGTGGCAAGGGATCCCACCCTAAATTGGTGGTAAAGTTTCCTATCTCTAGTAGAAGTGATAAGGTCCCAATCATTTTCATACTCCACCTCATGCTTATGTTCAAAGTAATCCCTGGATAATGATGGTTTTGTTAAGGCTGAAAAACTCTTCGTTTTAATCATATTCCAATATGCTGCCTTATATTCATTTTTTGCAGGAAAGGGGTTTTCGACGGGATTTACCCACAATCTACTCATCCCTATCTCACAGAGAGTGATTTTTACCCGTCTCAGCCATAAAATTTTATGCATGCTGTCAGCTTCCCTAACTTCCAAGAGTGCTTGTGCGTACCTAGACAGCAACCTATGTTTATCTAATTCCAGTTGGCTCCTTCTAGTCATTTAATTTCTGACGAGTGCTGGTCTTAGTACTGGCCCACTGTGAAGGGGAACAAGGCAAAACTGTGTTGGCAGATAAGTATTTTCAGCATTTCCAAGGTTGGCATGGATTCGTGTTCTACTTTACTTTGTACCATATACGGCGATTTAAGGTACTGTTTAATTACCTGGAACATGTATTTGTGCCTTTGGCTGGACCTTGGTGATCTTTAGATCAGAGGTCATTTGGAAGACTCGGTATGTGATCCTGCGGCCGGCATTGGTTGCTAACGGTGGTGGAGCATGACTGCCTGGAACGTGAAGCTTCTCTAGTACGTTATTTTCTCTGTTCCGCTATTGTGCGAGCAGCCTCTTGTGGATTAGTATGTTTTTTTGTGGCCAGCTGGATGTCATCACGTATGTGTGAATGTGTCAGCCATATTGGAAGAAGTCTAGAGCGAGAAGCAGCTTCAATGTTGTGGAGGTGTCATCACGTAACCTATGTGTTGGGCGGCCATCTTTTGGTAACAGTGTCATGGTCAGATCCTCCAATTACAACAAAGACACCAGCAGACAGTTGTTTTTCTTCACAGTGCGTGGAGTGTAAACATTTGCTTTTGCAGATCAGCTCGTCAGTGATCCGCACACTTATTTCCAAAGTTGGCTTTAGTGTCTTTGTAATTTTTGTGATGCGCACACATTGTAAAGGCAGCTTGTCAGGTTTTGCTTTTTACCATTTTGGTGGTACACACATCTCATAGAAAGAAAGTGGAGTAATATTTTTAATTTTTAAATTATATTTGGAAATTTTTCTCTGGCGCGTTCGATATAGCTAATTCACAGATGTTCAATCTGCATCGATATGTATACCAGTACCAGGAAATCCTGCTCTTGTGTGAAAAAAATGGTTTAAGACATTTAAAAATTATATTGTTGCCATTGATAATGCGGATTTTAAACTTGAAAGTAAGGCACCATTATTATTTGGTTGACTGGGCAATGCAGAAATTGAAATATTTGAAAATGTGCAGCCTATACCGCCACCTGCAGGTGAAAGTGATGGTTGGAATGTGTTCAAGGAAGCTGTAGCAAGACTGGAAAACCAATTTGTGGGTGCACTAAATGTCATGATTGAAAGACATGCATTTTTTAAAAGAAAGCAATTTGGGGAGGAATCGGAGGAAGAGTTTGTTGCAACTCTAAGGATACTAGCTGCAAATTGCGACTTTGGGCTACTGTGAATATTTATATCAAAGATCAATTTGTTTTCAATTGTGAGTTTAAGCAGATACAGGAGAGGTTGTTGGTATGCTGGAATCGACCAGAAGGTCTATTCTTTCATCTAAAGCGTTAACTGCCACTGTGGTAAATTCTTCTGGTGTGCCTGTCTGTGTTGTCCAAGCAGAAAAAAAATGTCTAAGCCTGGGGAGAGTAAAAGTGAGAATAAAGGGAGTAAATTATATTGTTATAGATGTGGTTCGAAATTGCATCTTGGCAATAGTCGTGATTGCACTGCCATGAAGAGAAGATGTAACAAGTGCAAAGTGTGTGCAGAAGTATGAAGTCAGGAGTGGCAGTGAGTGTGAACACTGTCAGTGATATTATTGATCATTTGGAAAATATGATACTCAATGTATATGATCCTCTTTTATTGTGTGATATAAACATGATTTGTAGTTGTTTTAAAGCCCCATGAGGAAGTGTATATTTGAGATGGCATGTTGGAAGTAATGATGGATACAGGATTGCCAATTACCATTGAGTTAGAGGTTACTTTTAAGGATAAGTGGGAAAATATGAATTTAAGAAATTCATATGTGAATCCAAAGGCTTTTGGCAATTTTGATATTACCCATGTTGGTTTTTTTCTAGGACAATTTAGAGTTTCAGGGGCAAGGAGTCTTTACAGAAATCTATGTTGCAGTCAATGGCATAAACATTATGGGGTGGTTTGATTTAGCAAAACTCGGAGTGATATTGTGTCCAGGAGGAGACACTTCCATTATGTTAAGGGATTTGGCCTTGAGACAAACTGACATTCAAGAATCACATTTTGACAAGATTATTTCTAGGCATGAGCCTGTGTTTCTAGATGAAGTAGGACAAGTAAAAGGCTTCATGCATCACATAAAACACAAAAGGTGCCCTACCAGTTCAATACAAAGTTAGAATGGTACCTTTAAGTGTTCGTCGGAAATTTAAAGATCATATATATTGATACTTTGTGTGCAGAAGCAATTATTGAGACAACCGATAGTTCTGAGTGGGTTTCCGCTATAGTTATCGCTTTTAAAAAAAATGGCAACTTGAAGCTAAGTATTGACTTGAGGTCTCTAAACAAGAATATTGTGGTTGACAGTCACCCGCTGCCACGCATTCAAGAATTACTGTCAGCTGTTGATGGTGCCAGGTATTTCTCGATAATTGACCTCAAGTCAGCATATCAACATGTTACGTTGAATGATGTTTCGAAAGATTTAACAGCCTTTGTAGCCCTGTTTGGGGTACATAGGTTTTTGAAGATGCTGTTTGGATTAGCTTCGGCAGCTAGTGTCTTCCACAAACTGATCGATGTGTTATATCAGGGCATAAATGGGGTACGGGCATTCCAGGGCAACATACTCATCTTTGCTAAAACCAATAAAGAACATGATAATTTGCTGGATACTGTGCTAGGAACGTTGGAGCTCAGGGTATGACTGTGAGGAAGGAAAAATGTAGTTTTTTTATGAGGGAGATTGACTATTTGGGTCATAGAATTTCTAGTGAGGGTATTTTCCCTGAAAAAAGCTTGGTTAAAACTCTCAATAATGCCATCAAACTATAAGACAAAGACTCTTTGAGATTCTTTGTAGGACTTGGAGAGTATTTTGCTAGATTTGTGCATGGTTATGCTGTTGTTGTTGAACCGTTGAGGAGACGTTTGAGGAAAGGAGTTTCTTTTGAATGAAATAAGGAGTATGATGAGATTGGAAAAGTGAAGGAGTTAATTACACAAGCTCCTGCTTTAAACACTTTTGATCCTACTGGTAAATCATATGTAATGGTGGATGCTAATTCCATTGGTTTGGGGGCTGTTTTCAGTCAGATGGTTGATGGCAAGGAGAGTGAGAGTTGGGGAGCAGCACTATAGTACTATAGAGAATGAGATGTTAGCCTGTGTTTGGGCAGTGGAGAAGTTTAAAAAATGTTTGTGGGGTAAATCTTTTGTACTGGTCACAGATCATAAACCATTGGTTAACATGATGGATGGGGTCAGATCAGGAAAGGCATCTTCAAGACTTATTAGACTCATTGCAAAGTTGCAAGAGGTTAATTTGAATATACAACATATATCCTATGGGAAAAATGTTGTTGCTGATTATCTATCAAGATTGCCACCTATAGATGTGATGGAGGAGACTGTACTTGATCAGCATGAATGTGTTGGGGCTGTTGTGGATGTTGTGAACAAGTGTAAGGGAGCTATTTCAGAATATGAATGGATAGAAATGTCTAAAGAAGATGAACAGTTGGAGAAAGTCAAGCAGTTTGTTGTTCATGGTGGGCCACCTAGCAGAAATACTGATTCAGCAATTCAAAGTTTTGCACAGGTGTCCAGTGAATTGAGTTTAGAAAATGATATTCTACTGAGACATGATGTGTTTGTTTCACCTGTAGGACTCAGGAAGACGCTCATTGAGTTAGCTCAAATGGGACATCCTAGTGTGACTGGCTCTAATAGGCTTCTTAAACAATATTGTTGGTGGACAGGCATGGGTGCTTGTGTTGAATGGTTGATTGACACATGCAGTGTTTGTGTGCATTCAGATAGGCATTGGAAGGTGAAGTGTGAACCAGGGAATCTACAGAAATGTCTACAAGGTCCATTGGAAAATATTTTGAATGATTTTTCAAGTCCTTATGATGTTCAGGGAAGACAAATTCAATTTCTAATTGTTCTTATGATTGTTTTTCTAAATGGATATATCACACATTTGTGGAGAATCCCAACACTGATGAAGTGATAAAGATTCTTGAAAGAAGTTTCCATATTGAAGGTTTTCCAAAAGTGTTTATGTCAGGCAACAGGGTACAATTTGTATCATCAAAAGCTGTAAAGTTTCTCATAGTGTTGTCAGCACTGAAAGAGGGCCTTTATATTGTCCCAAGGCAAATGGTCAAGTGGAAAGGGCAAATAGATTTATAAAAGAGGGGAATCAAGTAGCTTTAAGCAGTAACAGGAATGTTTTTGACTTTTTGAAGGAGAATCTGTATTTGTATCATAACACATCGCATTGTGCAACTTGTGTGTCTCTCTATTTTTTGTTGGGGGCAGAAAAGGTTGTATTTTGTTGACTCCTTCTTTTGAAAATTCCCAAGACAACAAGAAGATGTAAGACGTTTTGGAATTAGTTAGAGGGAATTTGACTGAGCACATAGAATGGGGAAAATGTATCATGATGAAGTGCATAGAGTCAAACATAAAGCTATTAGTGCTGGAGATTGGGTGTGAATTATTAAACTTGGTTTCCACTGTGAGGGGCTGTCTACATTTATTTTCTGGTCCTAATCTTGTTGAGAGAGCAACTGAGAGTGTGGTTCTGCTACAAAAAAAGTGTTGGTGGAATAAGAGATCCGTTGTGGCTTTAAATCCAGGTCAGGAGCAAATGTTTGATATGTCAGATACAGAAAATTCCTTCTTATGTATTGAAGAAGGGCAGGAGGGAAAGCGTTGCCCTCAGAAGAGTTCTAATCTTTCTCAGGAAGATGTTAATGCACAAAGGCACCATACAGAGTCTTTTGGTTTGGATGTTCCCAGTCAGAGAGAGGATTCTTCTTCCAATCACAAAGCACGTGACGCTGGAGTGTAGGTTGATATTCCTCAGATGAAAAGAGTCATTAGATTGCCCAAAAAGCTAGAGGAGTATGTCTCAGAATAATTCTTCTTTCAGTTTTTTAGCTATTATGTGTTATATATATATATATTTTTAAAAGGTTTTACACAAATAATTTGATGCGCACACATTAAACGTTAATTAAATAGTTCCACCAAATATTGTGATTCACACATTCCTTTATTCTTTAAATGTTGGTCTCCTTCCTTCACAATAGCCGACGCGTTTCGTCCTGTTTAAGGACTTCTTCAGGGCTCATCAGTTGTCCATTGAATAATATGGGTTTTCCTTCTTCTCAAATAAAATCCACCTCCTATTACCTTATCTGTATTTCTAGAATATTGCAATTCCCAGTGGGATGGCATATGTATTTTGGAGAGGTGGCAGCAGCAGAAGCTGTGTTTCTGTGTATGCAATCCAAGTTTAAGAAGGTATTTAAACAGTTTTGCTCCTTAGTTAAAGTAAGGTCATTGTTGACTCGTAAATTTAGGAATGAAACATGGACTAAACAAACTCAAAACGTGAGGATGATTGTTCTGCACCCAACTTCGACAAAGTAAATAAAGACACGCTGTCCCAATACAGACAGGTCAGGGACGATAACAAACACTCATCAAATTTACGAGTCAACAATGACCTCACTTTAACTAAGGAGCGATACTGTTTCAACACCTTCTTAAACTTGGATTACATACACACAAGCACAGCTTCTGCTGCTGCCACCTCTCCAAAATAAGAAACAGAGAAGGAGACATCAGGATATATGCCAACCAAATGGGAATTACAATATTCTAGAAATACAAATAAGGTAATAGGAGGTGGATTTTATTTGAGAAGAAGGAAAACCCATATTATTCAATGGACAACTGATGAGCCCTGAAGAAGTCCTTAAATAGGACGAAACACGTTGGCTACTGTGAAGGAAGGAGAACAAAATTTAAAGAATAAAGGAATGTGTGAATCACAATATTTGGTGGAACTACTTAATTACGTTTAATGTGTGCGGATCAAATTATTTATGTAATTGTTTGTTGTGAAAGTTATTTTCACTCATTAGGAAACTAAGGGGTCTTGTTTCCTTTGGTCATTGCACCATATGCCAACAATATTCACGAAACTTAAATAAGTGCGGTACTGTATCCTAGACCTCCTCTGTGAATTTCTTTGATATTTTTAAAAGGGTATGTTTTATGGATTTGTATTTGGTCATGTAGAATCATGTGTATGTCATGTTATGTTAATATGGAATGGAAAGGCGGTCATGTTGATGGAATGTAGAATGTTGTGAGTCAGAGGGAGCTTAGCTGATGGCTGAAGGATGAGCTGTATCGCTCTGCGTTTTCCTCACCAGTGGGCCAAATAAATGACATTTAGAAAAAAAGGTATTCTTTTAAAATTCCAGTTGGCTCCTTCTTATCATTTCACTTTACCATTGTTTGTGTTCTTTAGAAACTGTTTTTTGTAAAACACATCACAAAAATAATTTCTGACTAAACATGCACACACAAGTTTATGGGCAGGTGTCCCTCTTCAAATATTTTTGGAAGAAAGTTTTACAAAAACCATTGAAGTGCCCAGCTATCCTTCCGCATGCAGGCACACAGTTGCCCCTTTTCGAATGTGATAACTTACAAAACTATTTTGAAAGAGAGGAAAAGAAAAACATACGTAGAGCAGAAAGTCATCTGCCCTGGAGAAAAAGATGGGTTTGGGGCTTTGTGGCCAAATTAATGTGGTGTCTTCCACATTAAAAATGAAAATAAATAAATCAGATAAGCCTTAAGACTGGTTTATTCACCTCATCCACCAACCACTCCTTAGTAACTGATCCCTTTAGAACCCTCTTACATAGCTCAGATCCACATGGAACCTCAGATGATGTCACAGGCTTCACTGCATTGCAATTTGCAAACATGTGGGACAATGTAGCAGGACCTAGATTCAATGCTTTTCCATACCTTCCCCACCCTTTGTCTTGAAAAGACACCAGTGCCCTGTCATGTCAGTTCCTATGATGTCTTTCTGGCCAAAGGGTGTGCTGTATACATTCCACTAAACCTGACTTTTTTGGTGAATTGACATCCATGATTTAGTTACTTTAGTTATGGCAAATCAATAATTAAATTTAAAATTGTGTTTTCTTTAACGAACAATAAAAACAATAGTACACAGCAAGTGCCTCAAAATTATTCCCAATGAATTACATAGTTAAATTCATTTAAACAAAACAAAACACTTCTAAGAAGAACTTCTTCAGAATGACTTGAGTTATAAATCAGTTTCAAAACACTGAGCAGGAGAATTGACTTAACTGTGAAATAACTAATTTCTAAATATCACATAACTAACGTGTTGTTATTATTAGTACTGTTGCTATTATTATTCTTAAAATTACTAGTACTACTACAATGACAATATTCACAATAAATGTAATAACGAAATTTCAAACGTACTAACAAACATCTGTTTTCATGTAACACATCACACAGAATTCCCACTACTTCAAAGTGATAATAAGCAGATAACACTTTTACCCAACACGAGGGATCTAATAATATCACCAACAAATGTCACGAGAATTGTCAAAAGAAAACTCTTACCTTTGGCTCCTCCATATTTTGTGGGGTCGTTTGCCAGTTATGCGGGCAGCTCACTGTCTCGACATCAATGCCGGACCCATGATGGGGGCGGAGGGAAGGTGATGTTCTGGAGCTCAAATTATATGCTCCTACCGACTGTGCCCAACTAAATATGAAAAGAAATACCCAAGTAGGGTAAATCAAAAAGCACAGAAAGTGTGATGACATTATCCCCGATAGATGGATCTTGGGGATAACACGTTCTGTACTCTAAACATAAAAGGTACAAAAGTACACTTTTTTATGAACAAAAACAAGTTAAAGAAATCTCCAACCCCCCCACACTACACCACCCCCTCCACCAGCACTAACCATCGAGTCAACACTTTAGGGAAGAACGTTCAAAGCTGGCGATCAGCGCTTAGCAACCGGTGTCACAATGAAGAAGACAAGAGCTTCATGACCGGAAGCTGCATTGAGTAGCCTGGACCTCGGCCTAGAGGTAATGGGGGTTATAATGATGACCATTTGACATTTTGCAGTAATGATGTACTATTCTTACAGAGATGTATACAGAGCATGAAATCCCAAATGGTACACCATAATTTATGTAGTGGAATTGTATTTCAGCATACAGTCCTTGGAGAACTAAGAAGACCAAATACTTCTTTTAAAACATAATTGTCAGTAATGCCACGTCAAAAAGAGCTACGAGTCTCAAAACTTAGACAAAAAGGAACCTAAAAGTAGGTTTATTCATAATTCGTTATGAAATGGTTGCTATTTGTGTATGATATGGCCACCATCCAGGCCTTTTCAAACTTCGAGTCTTATGTGAGCCCAAAATGTGTGCCCCATTTTACATTCCTTATTGGTGATTCATGTCCATATGGTTTCAATAGGTATTTCCAATATGCAAATAACCACATTAAAATCGCATGCTGATACACTATTTCCCTTAATTGGATGTCAGGCATGTTCAAACTTTTTATAAGGGAATTCTACGTAGTTCCAATAGTTTTATTATCCTTTTGCTCATGGAGTGGTCTATGAATGCAGGATTCGCTTCCGACTTAAGAACTGAGAAACTGGAGGTTTGGAATGTAATGCGGTTTATCTCTTCTTGGTCTGTATCTGACAGAATGGGTATCAAAAATAAATTACAAATTACATCAAATTTGAATTGTGTAAAAAATTAGTGATTTTCAAAGAAGAGCAAATAAAGGGAGAACTTTCTTAGCACAATATGTCAAGTTTATCCTGACAACTGCCATTGTTAAAAATCCCACATAAACCCTTCAAAAGATGGTAATTAACACAAGCATGCCAGTGTGCGAATATGAAACACTTAACCCACAAAACATCCTGTTCCTGAAGGGGACATGCACTGAGCATTTCCATACAGCTGGCCAGTGATGCCCGAATCAGAAGAGTCCCAATGCCTCCTGCACTGGTGAGGGTGCGAGTCACTGCAGGCATTGAGATGTTGGGCCCCATGGATCTTTCACCGGATTAAGGCAGCAGGACACTCCCACTTTATCACTCATGCCAATCTAAAGTTTCCTTCAGTCATTTTATTTGTAAATCTTCTGAGCAACTTTTGCAAAATCTGACATAACAAAAAATTAGAGCTGTGTAAAAGGACTAGGCACGGGTGAAATTTGTGGAGTTCCGCTTCGCAGACCTCCGCAAAGTGACAAAAAAACCTCTGTTGCACTACGCTCAGTTCCTCAAGAAGCGGAATGAGTTACGTAGCGCCGTTTGTGCTGATTCTTAGCGCCAGATGTTTGTCTCCTGTAAAATCAGCATGAACAGCACCATGCGCATTGCAAGAGGGCGCCGCTTCTTTCTGCCACTTGAGCAGAAGTTCAACTCGAGCGGCAGCTTCCTCAACCCGAACGGCAGGTTTCTCAATGCAAACGGTAGAGACCATCCATGACCGCCTGCATTGAGAAATCTCGCTGAGAGGTGGTCTGGTGTTGGATTTTCCTTGCTCGCACTCAGCAACTTAACGTTGGCGAGTGAGGAAAAAAACTCTGCTCCAAGTAGTTTTTCCAAACTCTGGGGCATATGCACAAGCCGCTATTGCCACGGTAACATCATAAAAAGTGACGTTCCTGTGGCTATAGGGGCTTTGCCTTATTAACAAGGCAGCGTTAAGCCACTTAACATAGCTGTAAGCTGCCTAGTAAATAAGGCCCTCTTTCATGCAATGCTTAGTGTGAAAGGGGTGGGCAGTGGATGTTGTGGTGGGCGTTCCACCCCAACACCCATTGATTTTGACTCTGACCCCTATTTACAAAGGCAGTGTAAATAGGAGGCAGTGACAAAATTAAGACCATGGAAAACCTGGTCTTAAGTTGGCGAAACGAGGAGAAATGCTTTATTACTCCTCGCTTTTTCCATGTGAGCTGTCTTGTGCACTACACATGGAAAAAGCAAAAAGCCTTGGATTGTTTATGTACAGAAAGTCCTGGCACTCCTTGAAAATTTCCATCATTCGCCAATGTAGAAGGAATAATAGGTCTGGCAAGTTTTCTGGAGATTCGTCAAATGGGAGCAAAGTTAATTATGGTAAAAACTCCAAGGAATTCCTATCTCTGAGAACCCTAACTATATATTACCTAGTGGCGGTTCCCAGTAGGTAGGTCAACTGTTCCATAGGAAAAGTGTTTTTGTGTTGCTAATAAGTTTGGCAAAGTTGGATGAATTGCTGTTTTGTGACTAATTTGTGCATGGAAAATTTCTGGGTCATCCGTCAAGTGGGGGTCGAGAAAAAAAGGGAATCCGACAATGCAAAATCCTCATGCATTTCCCATAGACTTCTTTAGACAAGGCTACAGCAAAAACTGCTTAACAAAAATACACCAAATTTGGCATGAGGCTATATCTTGGTCTGCCAATTGTACTTTTTGTGATTTAGTGTAAATCCATTCAGTAGTTTTTGAGAAATGAAGTTTGGAAAATAATTGTATATATTGACGGTTGGAAACTACAATTTAAAAATAGAGTATCCTGATTGGCCCAGGAAGCTTTATTTTCCCTGGGTCATCTTGCTCCTGTGGGAGCGAGCGCTCTGATTGGCTGCTAGCAAGATGAGAAAAATTTTGTAGGTGGCCAGTGCAGGATTCGGGGACTATGTGCCCTCTCCTGAAGTTAGAAAAAGATAGGCCAGACCTTGTACCCCCCATCCCCTAGAGCACAGCTGAAGGTCCTTCGCAGTGTGGGTTTGGCTGCATTAGAGGGGTTGGTCACAGGTCCTGTAATAGGCCAGGGCTTGTGGCCAAAACCCCCACTGATCATCAGTGATGCTATCAGTGATGATGTCAATGATGTAATTTGACATTTCATCAGTGATGTTATAAATGATTTCATAGAACATTTCATGAGCGACGTAATATGTGAGATCATAAACAGTGCATGGCAGGGGCGCAAGTTATACTTCGCTCTGTTGAATTTCTATGTTTTTATAGAATAATCATTAATGCTGTCACTGACAAATTCACCTAACTATAACGTTATGTTAACCTTTGTTTTTTTCAGTGAATTTCTAATTTTTGTAATTTTTTTTATCAAAAACAGATTCTGACTCCCGCGGGAGAAAGATGGCCCTGGGTAAAAAAGCTCCCTGGGCCAATCTGAATGCTCAATTTTAAATTAGCACTCCCGCAAGATTCTTGCGAGCCTCTCATTAACCCAACCGTCCAGATATACAAATATTTTCAAATCTTAATTTCTCAAACACTACCTACCATTTTTACAACAAATCACAAAAAGCACAATCTGCATACCAATATTGAGTTTCCTGCCAAATTTGGTGTAATTCCCTACTGCAGTTTTTGCTGCACCCCTGCCTAAAAAATTCTATGGAAAATAATGGAGTTATGTGTTTTGGAACCCCCTTTTTCTCGTCCACAGCTTGACAGATCACCCCAAAACTTTCCATGCACAAACTAGTCACAAAGTAGCAACTTTCTGGAAGGTTTCATGGAGATTCATCACAGAGGGCTAAAGTTATTGGAGACATAAAAAGGCATTTCCTATGGAATGCTGACCTAACTATAATGCACACACACAAACATATACACACACACCCATACACACACATACACACATATATATATAGATTTACTGAAAAAACCAAAGGTTTCAGGGACGTTATAGTTAGAAATGAGCATAAAAAAAAGCTTTGAAATTCACTGAAAAAAACACACGTTTCAGGGACGTTATTGTTAGTTGGACATTTCACTCATACAAAACCAGAGAAATTCAGCCATTATAGTTAGTTGAGCTAACTATAACTCGCACCCCCGCATTGCACTGCTGATGACATCCCATATTACATCACTCATGACATGGTCATCTCAAATATATATATACCTCTATATATCAATACTTGTATTTCTTGTTTTTCACATGTTGTTTTCCAAAGCAAAACCTAAGAAAAGGGAGGAACAGGCTCCAATGAGATTTTTAACCATATACAATGATCAAGACAAAGAGCTCAGGAAGTTGTTGAGGAAGAACTGGCATGTGGTAAAAGGTGATCAGGGTATAGGCAATTTAATGAACAAACACCCTCCAATCACCTATCGGAGAGCCCCATCATTAAAAGATCCGGTTGATAAAAGCATCCCAGAGACAAGCCACGAACAGAGCTGGTTACGACCACCACAAGGCTTTAAGAAAATGCAGATGTTGTAGGGCCTGCAGTATAGACCAGAACACTATGACATACCACACCTCATTTGGTAGAGGGGAGGTAAAAATCAATGGGGCATATAATTGCAAAATGGATTTAGCTGTCTACGTGTTAACTTGCATGTGCAATTAAAGATACGTAGGCAGTACTACACTGCCAGTCAATAGACAGATTCTCCAACACATGAGGGCGATTGCCAATGGGGACCGCACCTACCCAGTGGCACGGCACTGTGAAACATTTCATCAAAAAGTGCCTGAGCAAATAAAGTACTTTGCAATTGATGCTGTACCCATAAATAAATGAGGGGGTAACCACACAAGATCATTAACCCCTTGTATGCCCATGACGAGCTGGACTCGTCATGGAGCACAGTCGCGCTGTGCCCATGACGAGTCCAGCTCGTCGTGAGGCATTCCCTAGGGAATCCCTCGGGCACCAGAGGGATTCCCTTTAAACCAAAATAGCCTCGGGAGCTGGGGAAGAGCTTCCCCAGCTCCCGAGGCCCCCCCCCCCCCCTTTCACTGTAATGACGATCGGCGCGCACGTCGCGCCGACATCATTACAGTGAAAGTGAAACTGAAATGAGCCAAGAGGCTCATTTCAGGTTTCACTTTGTACGTGCTCAGGGGGCTATCTCAGCCCCCTGAGCATTTAGAAAGACTGGAGGGGTATCGTTGGAAAGGGGAGAATCTCCCCTTTCCAATGGTACCCCTCACCAGTGGATCCCTGTTTGGGGATTGCCACAGGAGGGCGATCCCCAAGCAGGGATCCACCCACTAGACACCAGGGAGGGGGGAGCGGCCCCTTGGGCAAGGGCCTTTGCTCCCCCCAAATTATTTTGGGCACATTTAGTCTTTTTGCCCCCCCTGGGAGGCAGATGGGGGCAGTAGCCCCCAATCTGCCCCCCCAGGGGGGCAAAAAGCCCACTAGACACCAGGGAATTTATTTTCAGTTTTTTGACAATAAAAATAGGGGTGGGGGCTGCCCAAAACGGGCAGGCCCATTCCCCCACCCCACCCCCAAATTATCACAGTCTTTCTGCCCCCCCGGGGGGCAGATGGGGCATTGGCCCCTAATCTGCCCCTTCGGGGGGGCAGAAAGCCCACTATACACCAGGGATTTATTTTCAGTTTTTTTTAGGGTGGGGGCTGCCCGAAATGGGCACGCCAGTGCCCCCACCCACCACCATTACAGCCTTTCTGCCCCCCTGGGGGGCAGATGGGGCATTGGCCCCCAATCTGCCTCCCCCCCGGGGGGGGCAAAAAGACCACTAGACACCAGGGAAATGTAAAAAAAAAAAGAATAGGGGTGGGGGCTGCCCAAAACGGGCAGGCCCATGCCCCCACCCCATCCCCCAATTATCACAGCCTTTCTGCCCCAACCCCCGGGGGGCAGATGGGGCATTGGCCCCTAATCTGCCCCTTCGGGGGGGCAGAAAGCCCACTAAACACCAGGGATTTTTTTTGCGCAATTGTTTTTAGGGTGTGGGCTGCCCGAAACGGGCACGCCAATGCCCCCACCCTCCCGCCCACAAAAATGACAGTCTTTCTGCCCCCCAGGAGGCAGATGGGAGCTGTAGCCCCCAATCTGGGCCCCCCTGGGTGCGCAGAATGCCCACTAGAAACCATGGATTTTTTTGTTTTATTAGTGATGGGGTAGGGGCTCCCCAAAATGGGCATGACAATACTCCACCTCACCCCCAGAAAAATTCCAGTCTTTCTGCCCCCCCCGGGAGGGCAGATGGTGGCAGATGGTGGCAGTGGCCCCTGATCTGCCCTCTGGGGGGGCAGAAAGCCCACTAGGCACCAGCGAGTACGCAGGCTTTTTTATGCGTGGGGGCACTGGTATGACCATTTTGGGCAGCCCCCACCCCCACAAAAAATAGCCACAGTCTTTCTGCCCCTTTAGGGGCATATCAGGATGAATCCCCCTTCCCCGATTCCCCCCCAAGGCGGCAGAAAGGCCACTGGGCTCCGGATTTTTTTTAGCAATGTGCATACCTGTGGATTTTGGGCCCTAGCACAGTTGGCACGTAGGCAAACCTAGCAAACCTGTACATTCTTTAAAACTAGACACCAAGGGGAATCCTGGATGGGGTGACTTCACTGGCTCTCACCAGGTTCTGTTACCCAGAATCCATTGCAAACCTAAAAATGTGTCCAAAATAACACATTTTCCTCACATTTCTGTGGTGGAAAGTTCTGGAATCTGCATGGGTCCACAAAATTCCACCCACCCTGCGTTCCCCAAAGTCTTCAGAGAAAAATGGTACCTCACTTGTGTGGGTAGGCCTAGTGCCCGCGTCAGGCAAGGGCCCAAAACCTATTGAGGAGACATCAAAATTACCTATCACAAAACAACCTGGTTTTGCAAAGGGGGTCCTATGAGTTTTTGGCCCCGGGCTTGGCGGCCACCTAGGGAAACCTACCAAACCCACACATTTCTGAAAACTAGACACCCGGGGGATTCCAGGGAGGTATGGCTTGCGTGGATCCCACAACGTTTCCTTACCACGAATGCCCTGCAAACCTCAAATTTAGCTGAAAAAAAGCACCTTTTTCACATATTTGTGTGTGGGAAAGTTGTGGCATCACCGGGCTGACACAAATTTCCTACCACCCAGCATTCCCCTGGGTCTCCCGATAAAAACGGTGCCTCACTCGTGTGGGAGGCCCAATTACCCGCGACAGGCAAGGGCCCAAAACGTATTGAGGCGACATGAAAATTGCCTACCTCAAAACGACCTGGTTTTGCAAGGGGGGTCACCTGGGTTTTTGGCCCAGTGCTCGGCGGCCACCTAGGGGATCCTACCAAACCCACACATTTCTGAAAACTAGACACCCGGGGGATTCCAGGGAGATATGGCTTGCGTGGATCCCCCAACGTTTCCTTACCCAGAATGCCCTGCAAACCTCAAATTTAGCTGAAAAAATCACCTTTTTCACACATTTTTGTGTGGGAAAGTTGTGGCATCACCGGGCTGACACAAAATTCCTACCACCCAACGTTCCCCCGGGTCTCCCGATAAAAACAGTGCCTCACTCGTGTGGGAGGCCCAAGTACCCGCCACGGGCAAGGGCCCAAAATGTAGTGAGGCGCACTACGTTTAGGACCCTTGCCTGTTGAGGCTCACTACGTTTTGGACCCTTGCCTGTCGCGGGTACTTGGGCCTCCCACACGAGTGAGGCATCGTTTTTAGCGGGAGACCCGGGGGAACGCTAATGCCACAACTTTCCCACACAAAAATGTGTGAAAAAGGTGAATTCTTTCAGCTAAATTTGAGGTTTGCAGGGCATTCTTGGTGAGGAAACGTTGGGGGATCCACGCAAGCCATACCTCCCTGGAATCCCCCGGGTGTCTAGTTTTCAGAAATGTGTGGGTTTGGTAGATTTCCCTAGGTGCCGGCAAAGCTAGGGTTCAAAAACTACAGCTAGGCACTTTGCCAAAAAAGGTCAATTTTTCACTGCGAAATTGAGGTGTGTTCACGATGCGTTTTGCGCCATTTCCTGTCGCGGGCACTAGGCCGACTCACACAAGTGAGGTACCATTTTTATCGGAAGACTTTGGGGAACACGAGGTGGGTGGAAATTTGTGGATCCATGCAGATTCCAGACCTTTCCACCACAGAAATGTGGGGAAAATGTGTTTTTTTGGGCAATTTTTTAGGTTTGCAAGGGATTCTGGGTAGCAGAACCTGGTGGGAGGCAGTCAAGTCACCCCATCCTGGATTCCCCTGGGTGTCTAGTTTTCAAAAATGTATAGGTTTGCTAGGTTTCCCTAAGTGCCAGCAGAGCTATGGTTCAAAAACTACAGCTAGGCACTTTGCCAAAAAAGGGTCATTTTTCACAGCAAAATTGAGGTGTTTCCACGTTGCGTTTTGCGCCGTTTCCTGTCGCGGGCACTAGGCCGACCCACACAAGTGAGGTACCATTTTTCTCGGAAGACTTTGGGGAACGCGGGGTGGGTGGAAATTTGTGGATCCACGCAGATCCCAGAACTTTCCACCAGAGAAATGTGGAGAAAATTTGTTTTTTTTGGCAATTTTTTAGGTTTACAAGGGATTCTGGGTAACAGAACCTGGTGGGAGGCAGTCAAGTCACCCCATCCTGGATTCCCCTGGGTGTCTAGTTTTCAAAAATGTATAGGTTTGCTAGGTTTCCCTAGGTGACGGCAGAGCTATGGTTAAAAAACTACAGCTAGGCACTTTGCCAAAAAAGGGTCATTTTTCGCTGTGAAATTGAGGTGTCCATGTTACTTTTTGTGCCGTTTCCTGTCGCGGGCACTAGGCCGACCCACACAAGTGAGGTACCATTTTTCTCAGAAGACTTTGGGGAATGCGGGGTGGGTGGAAATTTGTGGATCCACGCAGATTCCAGAACTTTCCACCAGAGAAATGTGGGGAAAAAGTCTTTTTTTTGGCAATTTTTTAGGTTTGCAAGGGATTCTGGGTAACAGAACCTGGTGGGAGGCAGTCAAGTCACCCCATCCTGGATTCCCCTGGGTGTCTAGTTTTAAAAAATGTATAGGTTTGCTAGGTTTCCCTAGGTGCCGGCAGAGCTATGGTTCAAAAACTACAGCTAGGTACTTTGCCTAAAAAGGGTCATTTTTCGCTACAAAATTGAGGTGTGTCCACGTTACGTTTTGCGCCGTTTCCTGTCGCGGGCACTAGGCTGACCCACACAAGTGAGGTACCATTTTTCTCGGAAGACTTTGGGGAACGCGGGGTGGGTGGAAATTTGTGGATCCACGCAGATTCCAGAACTTTCCACCAGAGAAATGTGGGGAAAATGCGTTTTTTGGGCAATTTTTTAGGTTTGCAAGGGATTCTGGGTAACAGAACCTGGTGGGAGGCAGTCAAGTCACCCCATCCTGGATTCCCCTGGGTGTCTAGTTTTCAAAAATGTATAGGTTTGCTAGGTTTCCCTAGGTGCCGGCAGAGCTATGGTTCAAAAACTACAGCTAGGCACTTTGCCAAAAAAGGGTCATTTTTCACAGCGAAATTGAGGTGTGTCCATCTTGCGTTTTGCGCCGTTTCCTGATGCGGGCACTAGGCTTACCCACAGAAGTGAGGTACCATTTTTCTCGTAAGACTTTGGGGAACGCGGGGTGGGTGAAAATTTGTGGATCCATGCAGATTCCAGAACTTTCCACCAGCGAAATGTGTTTTTTTGGGCAATTTTTTAGGTTTGCAAGGGATGCTGGGTAACAGAACGTGGTGGAAGGCAGTCAAGTCACCCCATCCTGGATTCCCCTGGGTGTCTAGTTTTCAAAAATGTATAGGTTTGCTAGGTTTCCCTAGGTGCCGGCAGAGCTAGGGTTAAAAAACTACAGCTAGGCACTTTGCTAAAAAAGGGTAATTTTGCATTGTGAAAATGTGGTGTGTTCACGTTGGGTTTTGAGCCATTTCTTGTCGTGGGCACTATGCCTACCCCTACAAGTGAGGTACCATTTTTATCGGGAGACTTAGGGTAATTCAGATTTGTAAAGGAACTGTTATTACATATTGACTTTCGATGCATTTCTGCCTTCCAAATGAAAGACATTGTGGAAAAAAGAAGTCATTCTAAAAAATGACTGATAATTCTCATGCTAGTATGAGTATTCCCAATTTCGGAAATGTGCAAATATCTACTGTTTCTAAACTCTATATTTTGTTCCCATTGCAGAAATACATAGGTGTCTTTCATACCGATTTTTCCATGTACACATTTTTACAGAATAATTACTATATACCCGGTACATAATAAAAAACCATTGCAAGTTGCTGCTCAGTTTTTGGCTCTGGTGAAGGATAAAAATCATTTGTTCTGTTTATTCGCGCCATGTAAAGTTAGCACAATGTATCTATGACGGTATTCTGATCACATAAACGCCTATTGATATGTTCTAGAAGAAGCGTTTTCTTTTGTTTCTTCCTACACGACAAAAAGAGCCGAAAACCATACTGTAGCCATCTTGGTTTGCGACAGACCATGTGTCAGATCACGTGGTTTCCTTTGCCTACCATCCTCATGATTTAGTTCGTACCAGCCCAGAGACAGGTTAGTTGTATTTACGGCAGAGGCCCAAGGTCACATCTGCTGTAGGGAGTATCAAGCAAATTCCTTCAGGCCCTGGGATGAAAAGAGAGTCACCTTGCCGACCTCCTCTGTATAGAGAGCGACCCTTTGTGTAAGGCGGAAACCTAACCTCATCCAGGAGCCCATGGACTAACTGGTACTTTTCCACTTGTATGGCTTTGTATGCTGAATCTGTTATGTATATAAGTGTGGGTTTGTCAAGGAGCCAGCAGTCTTCCTCGGCGCACCTGATGGGTGAGGATCGTTGAAGCTTCTGAACCTTCTCCGTTGCCGACTGACCATTATTTGAAATATATTGCGGGTCACTGGTAAGTGTGGCCCTTGGGATTTTTATTAGAGTACTTCAGTTGGCGACTCTGGTGGGACCCCGTGATAGGGTCTTTTCCTCCCCCGTATTCAGGTGGTAGGATTGAGGGCGTCCTGGTCGGGTTGGTGGAGAGGAGGGATTTTATTTTTTTCTGACTTTTGACGCTTCCACTCCGCGTTCCCGATCAGGGTGTCCTCTGCTGCTGGTAGCCCTTCACCGGGGTCCTACGGGCTTAACCCAGGAGCTGACCGTGTTGGTCTCAAGAAGTTGGCAGCGGAGAACGAACGTCCGTATCTGGGTGCACCCGGTGAGTAATTTGTTTGTTTGACGTACGCTTTTGAGCGGTGCATTTGGAACAGTTAACTGTGTTTTGATTTGGGGGTCATGAGTACCCCAGGAGAATTACGGAGGTCTTGCAGGGTGGTCCGGATTGTATTCGGAAAAGCCTGTGACTGTAATTGGGTAGCCATGAGACATGCCTGAGGTGATGGATGCTTGCACCACATCAGAACGGTCTCAGTGGTGAACCAAGGAGGTCATAGGATGGTCTGTAGTCCAGTCCGTGGTCGCACCTGTCTGACTGCCTCTTGCCAGTCTTTTTGGAAGACTGCTTGTTGTAATTCTGTTTGTCCGGTATTTTGAATAATTCTCCACGAACGGGAGTCGACGGGCTCGGTTCGTTTGTTTGGATGCATCAAGTTTGAATAAGTAGGTTGAGGTTGAACTGCAGAGAAACGTTATATAGGAACAATCAATCTGTGTTATATGTGATACAAGAATTTGTTTGTACGTTATTGGTGTTTGTCTGTTAACTAACAATGCCGTGTTTCAGTAAATTGAATTGTTTTGGTTGTTGTTGTCGGACTGGTGGCTCCCGTCTGGCCGAAAGCCAGCCTGCCCCACCGGAGGGCAGTCCCAACCATTTCATGTACATAAAACATGGAATAACTCCTCTATTGTTTAATACTTTGTGGCATAAGTATACCAGAGGTAATGAGGAATTGCAATGGCCCCAAACTGGTTCCCTCGATGAAAAGAAAATTGCCTTTTTACAGGACCAGTTATTTTCTAGACGCAGTAGGCAGTCTATGTTTGATGCATTAAACACCTGGCAGAAGGAATCTAAGCGGAGGTGAATGAGAGAAGAGAAACTAGCTAGAGTTAAAGCAGGGCAAACAGTTACTCAGAAGGCTATTGCCTACGACAGAGCCCGAACAGAAGAAGGGATTGAATGTGTGAATCGTGAGTTCAGATTACAGGCCGATAAAAGCTACGTGACTCGGCCCGACGCCGAAGATGAAATTGGAGTTTTATTGGACTTGCGCCCACACCCCCATATGTCCCGCAACCGTTATACCCGGCAGTACCAGTTGCCCCGGTATCAGCCGTTGCAGATCCAGCGGCCCCTGCGCAAGTCTCAGCTGTAACGGCGGTAGCTCCTGCTGCGTCGGCACCTCCAGCCCCTCCCCTTCTTGCACCTCAAACCAATTTGTCCCGGTTGTCCTCGTCTGTTACAGAGATTATGACTCTATTGCCCAATTTGTTGTCAATCGCGACAGCTGGAAATCTTCAGCTGTCGCCTGGGTCAGCCCATTCTCCCCCTGTGTTGACCTCTTCCTCGGCAACCGCAACTCCCTTACCAGCTGTTTCCACTCCGATACGTCCCCCCGGTCTTCTTGAAGGCAAGAAACTATTTACCCGGTCAGCCATAACACTGGAGGAAAGGGAGGTTGTTGCGTTACAAGCATCACAATGGGTGCGACACCCTATTTACACTGTGTCCAACATATGGAGCACTATCAGAGACTTTGAGCCCGTGAAGCAACAGCATGCGTTAGACCATATGGCCGCATGCCTGATATCATTATGGGAACAAGTTCATGCAAGGGGGAAGGCTCCGGCAATATTGTATACCATTCATGATCATGCGCACAAATTTCAATTGACCCCAGACGAGGTGTTCAAAAATATTAGTACATTGGTTAGTTATAGAACCTGACTTGAATCTGCTGATCCTGCGGATTCCGCGCATTTCCCAATGTGTGAGGTCCACCCTATTTATCATCCAGAAATTACCGAAATAAGAGATGCTACGGGGGTGGTTACCCACCCGCAAGTTGATGCTCATTTTCAGGAGCAGTGGGTGTACACCCCGTGGAAACGTAGTGAAGTGCTGTCATTAAAAGCTCATTTGCCTGACCCTAGGAAAAATCCTACAGCATATTATAAAGAACTTACTGAAGCCGCCTCATCGGCGGTAATGACATTGGCCGATATAGAATTGTTCTTTGCCCTATTAGTACCAGTGGATATCTGGCGTCAGGTACATGACCAAGACCATGTGACTGAATTTGGGGGAACATGGGATCAATTGAAAGATTGGGATAAAGATCAAAAACCCGGAAATAAGCCCAGGGCTGAAATATTAACGTTACCTGACAAAATAATTACATACATGCATTCGCTCATCCCGCCTAGGAAAGTGGATTGGGATAAATTGACTGCATGCCGACAGAAGAAAGATGAGAGTGTGTCGGATTTTTTCACTAGATTTGAAGGTGTTTTTATTGACTTCAGTGGCCAGGACCTATCCAAGGAGGGTGGTATACGCCTGTTTGTCAATAGGTTTGTGACTAATTTACTGCCCGAAATCACCACCCGACTCCAGGCCGCAGAAAGTAATTGGACAACGTCTACTCCCTCGATTATATTAAGTATGGCTCAATATTATGAGCACCGAGAGAATTAAGGTAAGGATAAGACGGAAAAGAAAGCAAAGGATTTAAAAACGCGGGTCCTGTTACAGCAGGTTGAGAGAGGCCGCGGAAGGGGTCGGGGAGGGCCGAGCTCTGCTCCACGAGGGGCGGGCCAAGTACCGGGTGGAGGACGAACTGATTTAGGAATAAACCAATGCACATTTTGTGAACAGGAAGGGCATTGGCGTTCCCAGTGTCTGTTGTTATATGCGCAAAACCACAATATACGAGGCCAAGGGAGAGGACACGGTGGTGGTAGTCGAGGTGGACATACATGACAGGAGGAGCCTGGACAAGGTGGGAATAGTCAAAACTATTTTGATCATGGTCAGGGAAAGCAGTACTTCAATGAAGAATGTGGCAGCGATGCATTAGCAGACTATCCTCGTGCATAGGACAGCCAAAGGCAGAGTAGGGGACGTGTGTCAATTCCTATAGATCAGAACGGACCTTATGTTAGTGCACATTTAATGGGCGCATCGGGTAAGTTTCTAGTTGACACAGGAGCTATGAACAGTTTGGTTTCACATGCCCTTGTCCCTGGGGCTGCTCTGCCTGGCCAGGATAATGTGTCCGTAGGTTTCTCTGGAACTCCGGTGGTGAGCCCCATTTCCCGACCTCTTTCTTTTACCCTGGGCCCTATTTCTATTGATTCACCATTCCTTTTAACATCGCAATGTGGAGAGAATTTATTAGGCATAGACTTATTGAATAAATTATATGCTCGTATATATTGTTCCCCAGATGGTGTCTATTTGACTGTCCAACCGCCTTCGGTGCAGTATTTTTCTAAGACGGACACCTTACCCCCTGAATTCGCAAAGATTCCAAGAACCCTTTGGGCTACCGGAGACACTGATGTGGGTTTGTTGAAGATACCCCCAATTTCAATTACCTTAAAGCAAAATGCTTGGTTACCGAAAATACCACAATACAAAATTGCCCCTGCAGGTGAAAGAGCCTGGTTGTCCATTATTCAGGATCTGATCCGATCTGGAGTGGTGGAAGAGACAACCTCCAATATGTGTAATAGTCCCATTCTTCCTATTCTTAAAAGGGCCCCCATAGATTGCAATCCTGATTATGTAGATACAGATCGTTTTGTGATTGATTTACGAGAAATAAACAAGATTGTGGTACCTCAGTACCCCGTGGTACCTGATATAACCACCATATTAACTATGATTCCTCCTACAGCTCGATATTTCTCTGTGATTGATCTGAAAAATGCTTTCTTCAGCATCCCCATTCATCCTGATAGCCGATATATTTTCGGATTCTCATTAGCTGGTCGCAGCTTCAGGTTTTGTCGCGCTCCTCAGGGCTATACAGAAAGCCCTAGTATTTATAGTCAAGCACTCAAAGCCCTATTGGATACTCTAATTTTGCCTGATGGTAACGTATTGTTACAATATGTAGATGATCTATTGGTGGCTTCGGATACTGAACAGGTTTGCCGGAATGCTACAGTTCAATTGTTGCAGCATTTGGCCAACCATGGCAATAAGGTATCCTTGTCTAAATTTCAATATTGTCGACCGGAGGTGACTTATTTAGGTCATCTCCTGTCGAAGGAGGGTAGGCGTCTAGCTCCTGATCGTATAACAGCTATATGTAACATGTCTGTTCCTTGCACGCAACGTGATATCCGCGCTTTCCTTGGCATAACCTCTTACTGTCGCCAGTGGATTCCTAACTTTTTCCTTCTGACTAAACCCCTTGACAACTAAAGATGTGCATGAACCTTTACCTTGGACTGTTGAATGTCAGGATGCTTTTGTCTCTCTGAAATCTGCTCTTTGTTCTGCTCCTGTGCTTGGCACTCCTGACTACCGGAAGCCTTTTACACTCTACGTGCATGAGGTGGACGGTTGCTCGCTTTCTGTGTTAACACAGGGTTTTGGTGGTAAGCAAAAACCTTGTGTATACTTTTCGGCAGTATTGGATAATGTCGCCAGAGCACTTCCCAGTTGTCTAAGGGCCACGGCGGCTGTTGCGGTGGCAATTCGACAATCAGAAGGGCTCGTCCTGAATACTGACCTCACGGTGATGGTGCCCTACGCTATGGATGTATTACTAAACAGGACCAAGACGCAGCACTTAACTAGTGCGCGTCTTACAGGGTATGAATTGACCCTGTTCGCACCCCACATCACTATCAAAAGATGTGCCACTCTGAACCCCGCGACGTTACTACCCCTCCCTTCGGAAGAGCAAAATTAGGACATACATGACTGTATGTTTCGGACAGAGGAAGAGACGAAGGGACGGATAGACCTGACAGACACTGCCTTATCTGACCCACAAGGGGAGTTATATGTCGATGGCTCATGTTCTAAGTTACCGAATGGCACTTCCACATCTGCCTATGCGATTACCACTCTCCAAACTGTAGTTGAAACGGCCAAAGTGTCTTATCAATCTGCCCAGGCTGCCGAATTAGTAGCCTTGCTTCGAACTTGTGAGTTAAGTGAGGGTTTGAGAGTGAATGTCTACACCGATAGCCAATACGCTTTCGGTGTAGCACATAACTTTGGAAGGTTATGGGCGGAAAGGGGTTTCCTTACTTCGCATGGCCAGAAGATAAGAAACAGCCCGTTGGTTTTGAGACTGTTGACTGCCCTGACCTTACCAAAGGAAATTGCTGTCGTTAAATGTAGCGCCCATAAAGCTGTGATCGATGATGTGGGTAAAGGAAATGCATTTGCTGACAGAATCGCTAAAGAAACTGCCCAGTCAAACACCACCTCTATGTTTGTAGCCAGCTCACCGAAAGGAATGGTAGAAACAGAAATATTCAATAGCACTATGGATAGTGTTAGAGAAATACAACAAGAAGCGACCCCTGAAGAACTAGTGTATTGGCAAGAACAGATAGGGAAACTAGACGAAAATGGATGTTGGATCGACCTGTCAGACAAATGCAAGTGGTTACTGCCAAACGCATTTGTGAATGTGATAGTATCCATGGCACATGGTCCTGCGCATATAGGCGTTAAGGGTATTTGTGCAATACTAGATTCTGTGTGGTATAACACCAATATTAATAAAACTGCAACACATTTGGTTCAGAGCTGTATGATCTGTTTGCAGCATAATCCAGGAGGTAGTGTCCCTGTACTGAAAGGGAATTTTGCGGTGTTACAAATGGACTTTATTCAATTATAACGGGTAAATAACCTCAAGTATGTTCTAGTAGTGGTCTGCGCATTCAGTAAATGGGTGGAAGCATACCCCACCAAGGAGAATACCGCTCTAGCCACAGCTAAAGCTCTAGTAAAGGAATTTTTTCCTCGCTATGGTTTGCCACGTGTAATTTGGAGTGACAATGGGAAACATTTCAATGCCAACCTCATGGAGCACATTTGTAGTGGTTTATCCATTAGACAAAAGTTTTATGTTGCACGCCACCCCCAATCAGCAGGGTTGGTGGAAAAGTATAACGGGATTTTAAAGTTGAAATTGGCTAAGCTGCAAGACACCACAGGGTTGAACTGGCCTGACCTCTTACCTCTTATTGTCTGTAAGAACCACTCCTCACTCTCGTTCTGGAATATCACCATATGAGGTGATATTTGGTAGGCCCGCTAATATCTGGGGTGTACCGAGACCGAAATCTTTTAGGGACATCGAGTACCCAACTAAAGATCTTCGTTCCATTCATCAACAGATATCAGCGGTATTGCAGCCCCTGCCGGAGGGTCCTGGACATCGTCTTGAACCTGGACAGTGGGTTTTGATCCGGAACTACCAGCGAAAATTGAGCTTGGATCCACGATGGACTAAACCTCATCAGATACTCCTTTCCACAAGAACGGCTGTTAAAGTTGAAGGGAAGCGGCACTGGATTCACGTGTCACATTTGAAAAAGGTTCCTCTCCCATTGCCGGGTGACCTGCAGGATCAGAGTGAAGGGTCGGTGCATGACGGTGAGCAGCCCATTGAAGATTCATCTCTCTCTGAAGCCCGAGAAGAAGTGAACGGGCTAGAGGGAGGTACTGTGAGTTTAAAAACGCCTACAGCGGCTGGCCCTACGACCAGCTCTGCTCCCGGTAATGCTGAACCAACCCGAAAGATCATACTTCCAGTACTTCATTTGATCCTACTGTGCCTATTCTCTTCCCTGATCCCCGAACACCTGGTCATGTTCGCTATAGCCTGCGGCCCCGACAAAAAGCAAAGATACCAGGCTCAGCCTAGAGAAAGAGAAGAGAGATTTGAGTAAATCCTGGTATAATTTAAAAGAACACTGGACTGAACTAGTTGAGAGCTCGGAACTTTTCAGTAAAGCTCTGTTCAGAAAGAAAATAGAGACATTGATTGATTAGTGGGGCCTAAGGTGGAGTTCCAGTAAGAGCTGCGTCAAGTGCAGCCCCAACGCGAGAAGTTTTTGAAAATTTCTTGTTTTTGTATTTTTTTCTTTTTGATGAACAATAGGAGTCTGCCTGTGAGGCTCTGAACGGACACAGGAAAGAAGCACCCTCTGGCAGGTTGGACTGCAAGTAGGCTTATTCCCCTTAGATTATATTTGGACTTTTAGCAAGAATGTATCCCTTTGCTCGCTTTGTTCCCGAAGAGGAGCGACCTATAGCTCCACGTCCTCTGCACCCATATATGCCTATGTTTTCTACTTTGAGTTTGCGTATTAAGATAGTATTCATAGCTATAATAACTGTATCACTAGTAACATGTTTAAGTGTATTCATTTATTTAGAATGTCGTCATCCTGTGCATACCCTGGTAACTTCTACTCCTGTTCCCGAAGAGCATCATTTCCATACTTTCGCGTGGGGCGAAAGTATGGAAAGGAAAGACATCGTCAGACATATGTAAAGAATGCTTTTATTGAAATGCTGCACCAGACCCATAGTTCGACCAATGCTACAGAGTGCTGGGTCTGTGGCCTCCTCCCCTCGGTTATGCACAAACATGATCTTTTCATTTCGATGCCCTTGTCATATCTAGGCAGTTCTGAAGCATGGTTCAAATTGCTGTCGATGATATATACGCACTATACTGTTGATGAGCACCGATTTTCTGAAAAGGACTACGAAATGATTCTAGCATATATAGAGGTACATCAGGGATTCACTCCGAATGAAGATGGTACCGATGGTACACTAGACTCAACTGCTTGCATGAATGAGTATACTGAATATGCAAATGACACCTGGTTAAGGGATGAAGTATTGGATTTTATGTCTTTCAATTTCACTGAATATTTCAAATATTTCCAGGAACGAAATGTATCAGATGATAAGGTTATTCCGGTCCCGGTATTGAATGCGTCATCTTCCTTTTATATACATGGCACTGGTCACTTAGCAGTTGGATTTAGTAAATGCAATTATACGTACAGATTGCGAACATTCAGTAGCCCACCAATGCTTACTCCTCCGAATGTATACTTTGTATGTGGGGAAAATGCATACACATGGCTCCCCAGAGGATGGTCAGGTAGATGTTATTTGTCTTTCCTATACCCCCCAGTCTATATAGCCCCTTCTGACTATCATAAGACCCATTCACTGAACCGGCGGAGCTTAGGAAAACGAGCTACCACGGGGGATGCCACTGATCAGACCAATACTCCTGCACAACATTTTGTGGACATAATGAAATGAGCCTTGCCAATATGGGGACCCATTTTGACCAGTAAAGAAATCAGAAGATTATCTAGAGTAGTAGAGGGAGTAGTGAATATCACTGCAGGAATACTAACTAACATTACTGTTGAGCTTCAAGCGACCAGGCTTGTAACGCTTCAAAATCGTATGGTTTTAGACGTTATCTTAGCTGATCGTGGAGGAGCATGCAGAGTGATCGGCAGTTCTTGCTGTGTGTATATACCTGACTCCGCCCCCTCTGTGCATTTAGCCATTCAAAAACTGCACCGTTTGGCATCTGAAATCCATACAGATACCGGTACCTGGTCCCTTTCTAGCTGGTTCTGGGGCCTCTTTGCCACTTGGGGATGGAAATTGCTCATGATCCTTTTGGGTATAGCAGGTTTCCTTTTCACCTGTTGTGTCTGCATACAATGTGGACCTGCCTGCTGTTCTTATTGCACTAATCGACTCCTTCTTGCCCTTCCCGAATCTAAACCACGTCCAGCTAAGATGGGCACTCAGCTAGTACAGAAGGAGATATATAACATTATGCAAATAGATGAAGGCATTTTTGAAGATTGAGGTAGTATGTTAGCTACATTGTGCTTAAAGGGCCGATCTGAAGGATAAAAATCATTCGTTCTGTTTATTCGCGCCATGTAAAGTTAGCACAATGTATCTATGACGGTATTCTGATCACATAAACGCCTATTGATATGTTCTAGAAGAAGCGTTTTCTTTCCTTTCTCCTACACGACAAAAAGGGCTGAAAACCATACTGTAGCCATCTTGGTTTGCGATAGACCATGTGTCAGATCACGTGGTTTCCTTTGCCTACCATCCTCATGATTTAGTTCGTACCAGCCCAGAGACAGGTTAGTTGTATTTACGGCCGAGGCCCAAGGTCACATCTGCTGTAGGGAGTATCAAGCAAATTCCTTCAGGCCCTGGGACGAAAAGGGAGTCACCCTGCCGACCTCCTCTGTATAGATAGCGACCCTTTGTGTAAGGCGGAAACCTAACACTATGAGCTCATCCAGGAGCCCATGGACTAACTGGTACTTTTCCACTTGTATGGCTTTGTATGCTGAATCTGTTATGTATATAAGTGTGGGTTTGTCAAGGAGCCAGCAGTCTTCCTCGGCGCACCTGATGGGTGAGGATCGATGAGGCTCCTCTATATAGAGTTTTGCTTTGGCAATAAAGCTTCTGAACCTTCTCCCTTGCCGACTGACCATTATTTGAAATATATTGCGGGTCACTGGAAAGTGTGGCCCTTGGGATTTTTATTTGAGTACTTCACTGGGTTCGTCGGGTTCTTGGTGAACCTACAAGTCCTATATATCCCCACAACCAGAAATGTCCAGCGGATGTAACGGTATATTGCTTTCAAAGAGCTGTCAAAATTAGAAGAAGTTACAGGTGAAAACGTTGACACAAAAGGCGCTTTTTTTCAACAAATTTTCAATTTATTCTATATTTAACTGTTAGTTTCTATAAAGAAACCTTGATGAATCTACACAAATGACCCCTTGCTGAATTCAGAATTGTGTCTACTTCTCCAAAAGGTATAGCTTTCCAGGATCCATTATTGCTTTTGTACCCATTTCTACCATTAACTGGAAGGAGGTCAAAAGCACAAAAAATAGCAAAAATAGGCTATGTCCCAGAGAAATGCCAAAACTGTGTAAAAAATGTTGGGTTTCTGACAAAAGTCTGATATACCCTAAAAGCTGGGAAAATGGTGATTTCAGCCCCACAAACCCTTTTTTGATAACACTTGCAGGGAATAACCCAGATGCTTTCATTTGCCGCCCGTATTTCCCATTTTCCCCCCCAAAAACTAAATTTTGCTGTATTTTGGCTCATTTCTGTGAACCCTCCAGCAGAATCAACAAACCCTGAGTACCCTCAGAATCCCCATGGTGTTGGAAGAAAAGGACGCAAATTTGGCGTGGATACCTTATGTGGTCAAAAGGTTACAGGGGCCTCAGCGCGCACTACCCCAAATAGCCCAAAAAGGGCGTGGCACAGGAGGGGGGATAAGGCCTGGCAGCGAAGGGGTTAATGGAATTGGAAACAAGGTACATATTGATGTTGGACTGTAAGATTCACAATGGGTTAAATTACAATGAGGAGTTGCATCCCTATTTGCAAATATGAGATCTCTTCGGGTTGCAATAGTGTCTCTTGACAAGGTCCCCCACTGCTTGGGTTTGCTCACAGTTGGAGAGTTGTTCAGTATAATTTTGGCATTAAATGTTTCAGTTTTTAACCTCCATTATAATCAAATAAGCAATGAAATATGCTTAATTGTATTAGCAAAATCCACACCTGGGCAGTGGCCCTTAAATTCAATGTGTGACAGTGATTACTATAATGAATCAAAAGTGAAAACATAGTAAGAAATATGGAATTTAACACCTTGGTTTGGTGTCAGGGTCAACAAAACTACAAGCACTATTGGAAGATGGAATATTTGATTAGACACTGGCCATTTTAACTAATGTACTGAAATAATATTTACTTCGAGACATAAATGATGTCAGTAGTAAGTGAATGATACTTGCCCACTTGTATTATATAATATGGCACTTGCCAGTATAGTTGGAAATATCCATGGAAATTGGCATTTATGCACTTGTCTATTTGTAGCATATAATATGGCACTTGCGCGAGATACTGTAAATAGGAACTTATGCACTTTTTTGTATATATTTTTCCCATGTTTTAAATGGATTGTTTGATGAATATTTTTCACACGAGTCGCATTATGTGATAATGATTCATGGATGTATTTTTTTTCTTAAATGGACCAATGAATTATAATTGTTTTAGAGAAAAAATATGGAGGTGAAAGTCTTGCTTTTATGTTGTTTGAAAGGGAGCACGTAGAATGCTTTGCACTACGCATTCATGTCATGTGACCGAGGCCATCTAAGTGGCCGAAACGTGTTATGGCGGACTGAATTTACGAAAAATAAAGCAACTGCAATTGTGTCTGCTCCGTTTGTAAAGAGGCGACAGCAAACGTAGAGTAAATATACACACACACACATATATACATGTATATACATATATATAAATATATATATATATATATACGTTCACTTAAAAAGCAAAGGTTACAGGGATGTTATAGTTAGGAAATCAAATCATTACATTTAAATAACCTTAGAATCTCACTGAAAAAAGCAAAGGTTACAGGGACATTATAGTTAGGCTCAGATTTCACTCATACAAAACCAGTGAAATTCAGCAGTTATAGTTACCTGAGATAACTATTTACTCATTCCCCATGAACTGCTTATGACCTCACATATTACATCACTCATGACATAGTCAGTGACATTACTGAAGACATTTCAAATGACATCATCAAGTGAGTGTAATTGCTATTAAGAGTTTATGGGTATTAATCACATATACTATTCTACTACAAAAGTTAAATTAGTATAAAAATGTCACTACTACTGAGTGATACTACTTCTAATATACAATACGTGGGTGGCAGTGTGACTTTATCCTTGTGTGTATTTGTGTGTAAATGGCTGTATGGGTTTATAAGTGGGTGTGTGAGTAACTGTGTGGGTGACTAAGATGCTGTGTGATTAGCTGTATTGGTGAGTGAGGGTTTCTCTGACCTCCTGGTATGGTACCTGCTCTCCCCCTGCAGCTCCGCTGTTAAGTGCCACCACTCCAGACACGGTGCTCTGCTTGATCAGGTAGGTGTTCAAGGCCCTCCTCTACCCACAGGCTCCTGCCTGTGCCTCATCCCTGGTGGTCCAGTGGGAGAGCCTTGCTCTTCTGCTGGCCGCTGTTGTCTGTCTTTGTGCTGTTTTTCTGTGCCTGTGTCTGTCTTTTTTTCTGTCTTTCTGTGCCTGTTTTTCTTCCAGCCTCCTCTCTGTATCTCTACTATGCCTATGCTGTTTTTCTGCCTTTCTGTGCCATTTTTCTGTCTTCTTTCTAGCCTTCTCACTCTATCTCTATTGTACCTTTCTTTATTGTGCCAGTAAATGTACTGTGTCCTCTGTGTTATTTAGCCATTTTCTGTCTCTGTGCCCCTTTGCCCTCTGTGCCCTTCCTGTCGCTGCTGCACCGTGGCCCCTCCCCCCGGCTTATTCCCGCTTCCCGCTTCCCGCCTCCCAGCTGCACTTCCCTCCTCTCCCTACTTAATGGCGGCAGCAGCGAGGAAGTGCAAGCAAGACCTCTGACCTCCTGGTCAGTGACCTGCTCTCCCCCTGCAGCTCCACTGTTAAGTGCCACCTCTCCAGGCACTGTGCTCTGCTCACTCAGGTAGGTGTTCCAGGCCCTCCTCTACCCACAGGCTCCTGCCTGCACCTCATCCCTGGTGTCCAGGGGGAGAGCCTTGCTCCTCTGCTGGCCGCTATTGTCTGTGTCTGTCTTTGTGGTGTTTTTCTGTTTTTCTCTCTTTCTGTGCCCGTGTCTGTCTCTCTGTGCCCATTTTCTGTCTTCTTTCTTGCCTCCTCGCTCTATCTCTATTGTATCTGTCTTTATTGTGCCAGTAATTGTACCTGTCTCCTCTGTGTTATTTAGCCATTTTATTTCTCTGTGCCCCTTTGCCCTTTGTGCCCTTCCCACCGCTGCTGTTCCCGCTTCCCCCCTCCCAGCTGCGCTTCTCTTCCCCTCCCCTACTTAATGGCGGCCGCTGCAAGGGAGTATGAGCAAGACCTCTGACCACCTGGTCAGGGACCTGCTCTCCTCACGCAACTCCGCTGTTAAGTTCCACCGCTCCGGGCACTGTGCTCTGCTCGCTCATGAGGTGTTTGAGGCCCTCCTCCACCCGCAGGCTCCTGCCTGCATCTCATCCCTGGTGGTCCAGTGGGAGAGCCTTGCTCTTCTGCTGGCCGCTGTTGTCTGTGTCTGTCTTTGTGCTGTTTTTCTATTTTTCTGTCTTTCTATGCCTATGTCTGTCTTTTTTCTGTCTTTCTGTATTTCTGTGCCTGTTTTTTTTCCAGTCGCTTCACTGTATCTCTATTGTGCCTGTGCTGTTTTTCTGTCTTTTTGCGCTCGCTTTCTTTCTTGGTGCCCTTCCTGCCACTACTGCCCTGGCCCCTCCCCTCCCTGCCGGTTCCAGCTTCCCGCCTCCCAGCTGCGCTTCCCTCCCCCTCCCCTACTTAATGCCGGACGCTGCATGGCTGTGCAGTGGACGCGTGCAGTGGGCGTGCCGCTGGTGTGCTGAAGGCGTGCCAAAGGCAAACCTGTCTGCACCCATCTGCGACCTGACCACTGCCAGTGCCAGGGCCCTAGATCCACGGCCTCCCACCGCTGCCCTCCTTGCACTCAACCCCTGAAGGAACAACTTCTGCCAGCGAGCGACGCTGAACACCACCCACGGCCAGTTCTCCTGCCAACACTGCTAACAATCCTTCACCATTGACAGCCCCCCCAAGACCACTGAACCCACGCCGGACACACAGTACCACCAAAGCCCTGACGTGCATCCTCCTCAACGTGTGCTCCTTACACAGACACGCCGTAGAGATCTGGGACCTGCTTGACACCATCTAGCCAGATGTCCCCTTCTTCATGGAAACATGGACCAATGCCACCTCCGCCCCGAGATCGCCTTCCCCGATGGATACAAGATCCAGAGTAAGGACCACCCCCACAGCCCAGGGGGAGGTTCCGCCATCGCGCACAAGAGCTCCCTCCGACTCTCCAATTCCAGCACAAGTGACCCCCTTCTCCAACACAGAGCACCTCCACTTCCAGATCCAGACCAACCCCAGAACCACACTGCGCAGGACCCTTGCCTACAGACCCCCTGGGCCTCGTGCCTCTTCTGCCACCACCATTGCCGACCTCGTTGCACCCCACACCATTGCCTCCACGGACTACATTCACATCAGAGCCCTGAAATTCCACCTCGACAACTGCAGCAACCCCAACTCCACCACCCTCCTTGACAAGCTCGCCAACCTCGGACTACAGCAGCTCATTGCCACCCCCACCCACAAAGCCAGACACATCCTCAACCCCATTTTCACAGGAGGGACAAACATCCACTTCAGCCACACCACGCAGCCCCTCTGGACAGACCACCACTGTTTACACTTCCCCTTCAACACCACCACCGCACCCAAGCCTGCCCTGCACCCGCCATGAAGGTACTGGAGCAAGGTCACTGAGGAACACCTCAACACTACCTTCTTCCACGACTACCCCTCCGCCACGACCAATGCCAACTTTGCAGCCAAGGAACTACACCGCTGGATCACCAGCTGCGCAGACAAGCTTGCACCCCTCCACCACCCGATCAGACAACGCTCCCTGAAGGTCACCTGGTTCACCACCGACATCCAAGAAGCCAGGCGCTCCTGCAGACGCCTCGATAAACTCTGGAGGAACAGGAAAACCACCGAAGACCAAAACACCTACAGAACGCCATGACTGAATACCACCAGCGCATAAGAGCCACCAAGAGAACCTTTATCCAGAACAAAATCCACACCAACGCCAGTAACACAAAAGAACTCTTCAACATCATACAGCAGTTCACCAAACCTGCCTGCAAAGCCACGGACATCACGCCATCCGAGGACCTCTGAACAAGCTCAGCTCCTACTTCCACCTGAAAATCAAGGTTCTCTACTACAACTTCAGCGAACAGACTCCAGACACCACCTTGCTCTCCACCACCAACAACCAGCCCACCATCACCACCTGGAAAATGGCTACCACCAAAAACACCACTACGACCATGAAGAACACCCACTCAGTAGCCCCCACAGACCCCTGCCCACCGCACATCTACCACAGAGCCGTGCGGCCATAGCACCCAAACTATGCTGGACCATTAACTCCTCCTTCGAATCGGGCATCTTCCCTGAAGACTGGAAGCGGGCAGAGGTCAAGCCCCTCCTCAAGAAACCCTTGGCTGACCTGACATGACTGAAAAACTACTTGCCCATCTCTCTCATTCCCTTCGCAGCCAAAGTCACTGAGAGAGTCATCAACGCCCAGCTGACCACCTTCATCGAAGAGAACGCCATCCTCGACTCCTCCCAGTCTGGATTCCGCAACAACCATAGCACCGAGACTGCCCTCCTCGCCGTGACCGATGACATCCTCATGCTACTCGACCAGGTCCACACAGCGGCCCTCATCCTACTAGACCTCTCTGCAGCATTCAACATCGTCTCCCACCGAGCCTTTCAGTTCCATTTTTGGATGTAAAAAGAAGAACTAAATCAAGTGAATGGCTTATCTTTTTTTCCTATGCATAATTAGGTCAGTATTATGAACATTCCAATGAGCACTTGGACAAATGTACATATAAAATGATAGCGCCAACCACCTGCAAAATCACATCGCATTGTTAGAGTCAAAGTGGTATGCTGACCTACTAGATCTTTGCTGTGCTGAATGTATACAGCCTTTGACTTTACAAAGATGCTTCAAATGCAAAACGCTCCCCAAACGTTTACAGTTTAGTCACTAACTGATGCATTCAGTAAAAGACGTTTAATCACTCCCTTATAAAGTCAGTCACGCACCTACTAAATCATTCATACCAGGGGTCTCCAACCTTTTCTGTAGTGAGAGCTACTTCTGCTGAAGGAAAGTCTTCCCGAGCTACTAGCAAATTTTATACCTGTAAAATAGTGACTATATTATCACCACCCAAAGTAAGATTTTCAGTAGTTGCCACCCAAGTATACCAAGTAAGGTTACCAGCAGAAATTCTGGGAAAAAGTTCTTCAATATTAAATGCCTCCCCTTGACTTATGAAGTAACATTCCAATCTTGACATGCCCAGTGGCACAAGGGACATAAGCACAGCAGTACGTCTCCCCAGCTCAGCTTGAATTATCATTCACCAGTTTCTGAAAATGCACATTTTTCTATCTAATACTACTTTCCACTATGGGCAAACAAACCCAATTTTCCAGAAGAAACCCCATTTTTGAAAACTAAAACTGCCTTTAAAATATCAGTTTTCAGTTTTTGAGAAATGTCTCAAAACATCAGCTTGTCATTATCATCATGTACTCCCATGTACAAATGCCTCATATGGACAGACTACATTGAATTCCCAGGCATTACAGTCATATGCCATGGATGCTCACCAGTGGTATAGGAAACTATGGTCCTAGACTTCTGTAAAGCTACAATTCAGTTATGAAAAACATTCATTAGTCAAAGGGCATCCAGTACATATAGAATTAGCATTGTATCATTAATGTACCACCATTTTCTAAACCAGGGGTATCCAACGAGTAGCTCGGGAGCTACTGGTAGCTCGCCAGTACCTTCAAAGTATCTCTCTGAGGTGAAGTCAAGCCCAGTATCAATTTCAGAGAGTAGGTGCCTATTAAAGAAGGCAGCACTGATCATCTCAAGACCCTAAGAGTGGCAGCCAGCCACACTGATCATAGTAACTCATACTAACACTCAAACACACACTGTGCTGGCTTATAGGACCTGCTACATGACAGTCTGTATCCAATCTCAATATAATTAAGCCACAAGGAGATTGATCATGTTGTAGTCCCTCCTTAATCAGTCACAACATGTGTGTGAACAGGACACCATCAAAAAGGTATGGCAGCAGTTGCCTAAGCTGTAATCAGTGCTGACCCACCAAAGTGCGGGACTGCAGGAGTCAGAGTGAAAATGCGTCAGTTAGATGCATGATCAGCTCAAGATCTGAGGAGAACAGGGTATGATCAAGAACAGAGAAAATGAAGAGATTCATCACCATTTATGTGTTTGCCCATAATAAACACTATTGCTTCCTGAAACTATGCCTGGGGCCAAGAACTGCCAAATATATATGCTAGCCCCATCATAAGAGTGTTGTATTTGGCATAATTGTGTCCATTCCTGATATAATAGTGCAAATGGCATAATAATGGTCATCCTTGACTATTTTAGTATTTTTGGTCTAGTTGTGGTATGCGGGCAAGCCATCATAGACCTACTCTGAGCATGACTGGCCTATATGTACCTATTCCTGGCATATTAATGGTCATGACTGATATGTGGTCTTATCCCTGATCCTTCTGGTTTCCAGCCTAGGCACAACTGTGACCCTAGTATAATGGTGGGCATTACCGGCATAATCCAGGCTTCCGTGGTGCTATGGTGAGCATTCATTATGATATAATGGGGTAACCCACAATTTTCCATGGACCTGGGAATGATTGGTATAGGAAACAATGGTCCTAGAATTCTTTAAAGCTACAATTCAGTTATGAAAAACATTCATTAGTCAAAGGGCATCCAGTACATATGGAATTAGCATTGTATCATTAATGTACCTCCATTTTATTCAAAATGCAAACAAGTATATCCTCAAAAGACACAAGGGCACAAAATATCGCTCCAATAGTGACTGTTTATATTTAGTTACTTTTATAACAGATCACCATATTCAATGCTCCAAATAGAGAAAGAGGTTGCTCCAAGGGGAGTGTGAAAAATGGTAAGGTTACTGATTGATCAAAACCTAAGATCTCTTCTAGTCCTTCTCGATAGCTTGTTAACTCAGGGGTGGTCCACAAACGCACCCAAAATAGCAGTGGTCTTAAAATTGCCTGATGGTCTAGGCGCTTTAAATTTAAATCAATAGTGAGTGGAATCATTGGAGTCCTTACAGGTAGGGATAGTAAACTTCTAAGAAACTTGTTTTCCTCCCTTGCAAAAGTGTTCTTGCACAGGACCCCCTATAATTGGGCTCCATATTGGGCAGCCGATTGGGTCCTGTATTTATAAACTTCTAGACCTGGAGACACAGCTTAGCATTCTGGGTCAAAATCGACCTGCTTTTCTGCAATTGTGAGGACCATGCCAGTTTTGTTTCTAGTGTGATTCCTACATAACTAAACTTTGAAACACACTCTAGCTTCTGATCTAAAAGGGTTATGTGCCTCTTAAATGATTTATGGGGTTTTAACGCCATGTATTTTGCTTTGTTCGTATTTATTTCTAAACCTTTTGTAGAGCAATAATTGCTAAAGCTGTTTAGCAAGTTTGGGAGACCTTTTGGAGTTTGTGAGACTAGAATAGTATCATCGGCGAATAGGAGTGACAGAACTGGAACCACACCTAGCTTAGGGGAATCGTGGCTGCAGCCTAATAGAAATTTGGGGGCATCGTTGACAAATAGTGACAAGAGGGTGGGTGCCAGCACACAGCCCTGCCTGACACCCCTCTTTATGGGGATTGCACCTGTTAGTTCTCCTCTTGGTCCCCACCTGACTTTAGCGAAGTTGTCTACATGAAGGCGCATTATTTGGATCAATAAATCCTCTGGTATGCCTTGTTTTTTTAATGATTCCCAGAGTAAATTTCAAGGGATCAAGTTGAACGCCACCTTTAGATCAATAAAGGCTATATATAAATTGCCTTTCTTTAAAACCGTATATTTCCAGTCCAAACAAAGCAATCTGAAGACCTGGTCCACCGTGCTGATTCTTGATCTAAACCCGGCCTGGTATTGCGTTAAAATACTGTTACTGTCTATCCAGTCATTTAATCTAGGTAAAAGCTGCCTTGCATAAGTCTTTTGAAGGGTATCAAAAATTCGCTGGCTCATGCCTTTCGCCCTTTTTAAAAATTGGGATTATTTTGGTCCCCTTTCCAAGTTTCTGGCAGTGGCGCTCCAGCTGCCACAGCATTGCATAAAAGATTAACGTAAGGACACCATACTGTTTTATCGTGTTTTAATAAGTCACTTTGGATTCTGTCTGGTCCTGGTGCTTTTCCAGGTTTGACTGCATCTATAGCTACCAATGTTTCTTCCATACTAAACTGAAGGATATGGTTATTTGCCTGTGTGATGGAAATGGGTGTAGTTTGCGTGTCACTACAGTGTGTATTTGATATTTTATTGGTAGTCTCAGCATAAAGGTTTGTAAAATGATTGACCCAGGTGCTGGGGTCTAAATGAGAGTCCAGGCTACTTTTCCCTGTTTTGTTTCCGTTGGCTATATGACTCCAAAATCCCTTATGGCCCTTTGTTTTAGCTGCTAAATTCATATAGGACCATAAGCTATCATCCCACTCTCTCTTTGTGTCTATCAATAGCTTTGTGCATTGTCCTTTTCTCCCTCAATACCTCTATGTTCTTAGATTTGGCTGCCAATATAAGTTCCGTCTTTGCTTTCTGACAAGCCATGTTATACCACTGGTTAGAGTGGATCGGTTTTTCAGTTTTCCCTACAGATTTGTCTCTAACTGGTTTTGTCATAATGAATTTGAGGCTTTCTACCATAGTTCGGTGTATCTTAACAATAGGAATTTTCTCAGTGGGTAATTCAATATAAGGAAGAATAGTGTCTGCAAAGACATTGTAGATCTTGGTCATGAGCTCTACCTTACCCACTGTTGTAGGCCAATTCAGCGATCTTCGGTTGTTAATAATAAGAGGTTGTATAGGGGAGAGGTCCTCATCGCTAGTTCTCCTTACAAAAGAGTCAATGAGCGGGCCAACTATTGTTAGGCATAAAGGCAGATGATAGCTGTCTTCTCTTACGTCTATTTTGAGGTTATGGAACTCGTGTCAATTTAGCTTAAGGATGCATCTAGTACCTCTATAACTTGTGATTCCTTACTCGCGGGATTTGGTCTGTTATAAATATTAATTATGTATATTTCTGTGTTATCTTTAGATTGTAATTTTATCCCCAGGATATCTTTGGAGGGAATATTTAGCAATCTCGTCTTTAAGTCTAAAGTGATTTTGACCCAAGTCACAAGGCCCCCAGAAGGTCTGCCTCTAGCTGAGGGGACCGAACGGACACTAAAAGTTTTATACCCCAATTTCTATGGGGTTACGAGTGACCAGGTTTCCTGTAACAAGCAGATTTCGGTAGAATTCAAATATTCTTCTTATTCCGAGACCTTTAGTTTTTGCTTTAGGCCCGCTATATTCCATGAAATCAAACATATTTGGCGAGGATGAGCTGGTATATCTAGCAGCTGGCTTCCATCTTGGGCACAGGCTGTCTCCCTGTCTTTCCTATGTATTTGTGGGATAACAACGGGGGGAACAAGCAGCCAAGTAATGAAATGGATATCTTAACAACAAAAAACTGGGAAACACTAGCTATGCTAGAAAAACTGCATAATGCAAGTGGGCCCGCCGAGCCCATTTAGACTAGCCTCTAAATTCATTCCTCAGCTACCAACAGATGCTATAGATGTTTTTGAGGAATGTGTCAATCATGGCCTATTAGCCCTTTGTGCAGAAAGGAAAAAACATCAACTTTTCAAAAGAAGAGAAAGAAATGCTGAGGAATCTACAACAAGATCCAAACGTTATTTGTAAACCCTCGGACAAATGGAGGAATATCGTCCTACAGACAAGAGAAAGTTACACAAGGGAGGCTCTACGACAACTGAGGGATGGTACAAGTTATGTGCTAACAACACAGATGGAATATGATTTGAGCATTAGTCAATATCATTTGTTGATAACAAAATGGTACCACAAAGGAATGCTCATAGTGGAAGAAAGGCTATTCCTAACTAATACACATCCCACTATACCCACATTCTACCACCTACCTAAGGTGCACATGAATAGAAATCCTCTGCCGGGCCATCCCATCATCTCGTCAATTGGTGGACTAACTGAGAACATGTCGTCATGCGTGGACCATTTTCTCTTCCCCTCAAGGCTCTAAGGGGTGGGGGGAGCAGCTACTGGTCGAACAGCCAGGTCTTGAGACATCTCCTGAAGGTCAGATGGTCCTGGGTCTGACGCAGGTGGACGGGGAGGATGTTCCATGTCTTGGCGGCGAGGTGGGAGAATGATCTTCCACCGGTGGTCGTTTAGCGGATGCGTGGGACGGTGACGAGTGCGAGGTCGGCGGAGCGAACCTGGCAGATCGAGGTGGAGAAGGACAGCTGTTCATTGGGGTATGCTGGTCCGGCGTTGTGGAGTGCTTTGTGAGCATGGGTGAGGAGCTTGAAGGTGATCCTCTTGTTGACAGGGAGCCGGTGCAGGTCTCTCAGGTGGGTGGTGATGTGGCTGTGGTGAGGGAGTCTGAGGATGAGTCATGTGGAGGTGTTTTGTATACGTTGGAGTCTCTTCTGGAGTGCAGCTGTGGTTCCTGCGTAGAGGGTGTTGCCGTAGTCCAGCCTGCTGCTGACTAGTGCTTGGGTGACCGTTCTGGTTTCATTGGGGCTCCATCTGTAGATCTTGCAGAGCATGCGGAGGGTGTTGAAGCATGAGGAGGACACCGTGTTGACTTGCTGGGTCATAGAGAGCGTTGAGTCCAGGATGACCCCAGGTTGCGTGCGTGGTTGGTGTGTGTCAGGGCAGCTCCCAGTGTGGTCGGCCACCAGGAGTTGTCCCTTGCGGAGAGGGAGGAGCCAAGGATGAGGACCTCCATCTTGTCCAAGTTCAGTTTCAGCCGGCAAGTCTTCATCCACTCTGCGACGGCCTTCATGCCCTCATGAAGGTTGGATTTAGCGGTGGCCAGGTCTTTGGTGAGGGAGAGGATCAGCTGGGTGTTGTCGGCATATGAGACGATGTTTAGATAGTGTGCTCGGACGATGTTGGCGAGCGGTGCCATCTCACATTTGGCTTCCTACACCCGGGATACAAAGGACTTCCTAAACTAGTTGGAAGGAGTAATGTGGGAACCTGACTTTAAGATGACTTTAAGATGATTGTGATGGACGTCTCAAGCCTATACACAAACATAGAACACAGATGAGCTGACGGCTATCAAATATTTTCTAGAAGGACGTCCATTGAAATATCATGAACACAGCAAGATGCTGATGGAGTTTGATGATTTCTGCCTATGTAACAACATATTTACATTTAAAGATCAAATGTACAAACAGATCCGGGGTCCGGCTATGGGCACCTGCTTCACCCCCAGCTACGCAAATCTTTTCGTGTGCTGGTGGGAGAAGTGGGTGGCCAGGTCAGACTCTTATGCCATCTGGGTGGAAAACATCATTAGCTGGCCTAGATATAGATGATCTCTTCATCATCTGGATGGGGACAGAGGAGGCAGCCAAAGATTACATAGCAGCCCTTAACGAGAATGAAATTAATCTCAGATTCACCTATGAGATTAGCCCAACCAGTGTAAACTTTCTGGATCTACATGTTTATGTCAGTGAAAACTAGATATTTACCTCATTGTACAGTAAACCAAAAGCAGGTAACAGAGTCCTGCATGCCAATAGCAGTCTTCCCCGTAGATTAGTGAACAGTATATAGTATGGAGAACTGTTACGGATAAAAAGGAACACCAGACTGGAGAGAGATTATCATCAACCAGCTCTGGAATGCATAGAGAGATTCAGAGTGAGGGGGTGCAGCATGGGCACACTACAGGGTGCCAAACAAAGAGTGGACAGCAAGAATAGAAAGGAATTGCTACAGGGCAAGAAAGTGAAGGGAGAGAAAGATATCACTAATTCATTCAGGATGATCGCCAACTTCTTGAATAAAGGCCAATTTGGTGAGAAAGATCCTACAGATGCATTGGGGATTCCTAAGGTCAGACCCTATCGTAGGCAATGACATTCCCAGGTTATCAGCGATGACATTCATAAAATCGAGATTTCTCAGGGATACCTTAGTGAAAAGTCTCCTATCCCGTCCATCAGCTGAAACATCATTATCAGTAGGGAAAGGGTTGAATCCTTGCCTTAAAAGTAAAGCTTGTGCCAACAGTAGCAAAGTCCTTACCTATGAACTCCCTGGTCTTAAAGAACCAAAGAAAATCAGGAATCTCATTAACCGTAAAACTCCATACACAGTATACTGCCTGGTATGCCCCTAAAACTCCGCTACGTGGGGAGTACGATTCATCCCACAAAAGTGCGGATACTGGAGCATCTGAGAGAGATAGCTAACTGTGGCAGCTCGTACCCAGTAGCTATACATTTTGAGCTGTACCACAAAAGTAACAGGAACCTAATACAATTTTTCTGTCTGGATAATGTCATACGAGAAACATAGAAAGGTAACCAGGAGTTGAGGCTTTCGACGACTGGAATCCAGATAAATAATAGACATGCAAACTATGGTACCAAACGGTTTAAATTAAAGTGAAGAACTAGCAACCCACCCCTAACTCCTAATTGGGCAGTTTATTTGCTTCACACCTCTCCCTGGCTGGAACAGCAACACTTGGTGGTGAGCTTCAGAGGCTCTCACCTTTTGATGGGCTGATTTGGGCAGCCCCAACTAGTGGAGATGCCCGCCCCATGTCCAGGCCCTACTTTTGGTGGCAGAACAGGTGGAAAAATTATTAAACAGAGTAAGAGTGTCCACCTTAGCCTGCTACGCCCCTAAGGGCGCCAGCAGCTGAGGTGAATCCCTCTCTTCAAAATTCTCCATCTTAAATTGGAGAATTAGGCCAATAGGAACAGGGATGTCCCCCTCTCCCCAAAGAGAGGGAGCACCCAAAGGCTGTAGTCACCTTAGGGGACATTGGCCATTGGCCACTGCCCCGACCTCTGTAACACCCTTAAATTGAGTATTTAAGGGCTCCCCTGAACCTTTTTCCTCAGATTTGAGGGACCAAAGAAGAAGAACACTGCCGGACCACTAACTGAACCGTTGCAGACAGAACTCAGCAAGAACCTGTAGCCGGTTCAAGAACTGGACCTCCTGTCTTCCCAGAAATACTGCAAGACCTCCAAGAAACCCCGGAGACCTTCCACCTTCAACCAATCGCCAAGAAACTCCCTTTGGACTAAAGACTTTAGTCTCCAGCGCCCGCCAACACAAAAACTGAAGTAGCTGAGGACAGACAATGGTGTTGACACAACTCACTATTGCAAAAGAACCCCAAGACCGAAGTGGAAGAGGATCGACCCTTGTGTCAACGCAACTCTGCCCTGCCAGAAGAAAGTATTGCAGCTGGATTGCCTCCACAAACCCAAGGTTCCTCTTGGCTCAACGACCCAAAGCTGTTTACAACCTCTTTCCCAAGAGCATGTACCCTCCTTCAAGTGGCCCTGTCGGCCTACTCCTGTCCCGCCTGCTCAACAGTAGCCTCTCTGAGATGGCCCAACATCGGCGGAACTCCTCCATTCCCTAAGCATCTACAACCCACACAACCGCAACTGCTGGACTGGTGGTCCCTCCCTTCGATCTATAGTGACTCGCTGATGATGACCGTGATGGTACCGGTGTTGGCGGCCTACTGATTTCCATTCATCTCTATTTCTCTCTGCTGACCGCGAGAGTAAACATAATTGCAGGCATCGACCCCCGCAGTGTAGATACTTAACTCCACACCTCTTTGGGTGCCCCTAGTCTCCATTGACCAGTCTTGGGGTCGGCGAACTCTGCTCTCAACCGCCCCAGTGCCGCTGGTGGTGCAGTACCTACTTTGAACTGACCCTCTCCAAGGGCTGGTCTAAACCTCCAAAGACTGGAAACAGGAGTTGTGTACTTACTTGCTGATGTATAACCCTGTTTTCTTTCCTTATGATTGCATTGCATTCTATCTGTTGCATACAATTGTCTATCTATTTCAAGTACCCAGGGTAAATGTTTCTGATTGACAAAGACCAAAGTATTTCAAAGACTAATAAGCATTTCTACTGCATGTTGAAAGTATTACCTCCCAGAAAAGTCTACTTACCTGTAACTGAGTTAAACTTGGTTCCTACAATAAAAGTAACTAAAGTAATATTTTTGCAGGTTTGGAGTCAGTAATTGAGTGTGTGTTCCTGTCTTATATGAGTATGTAGAACAAATGCATTCACACTACCCTATGATAAGCCTAACTATTTGACCACACTACCACAAATAGAGTGTTTTAATATTATCTACTTAACCTCTGGGGATCCACTGGACTCTGTGCACACTATACCTTACTTTGGAATAGTATATAAAGAGACAGCTTCCTACAATAATCATCCTGAATTTAGAGCTTAATACAGAAACAACTGCCATACACAAATTCCCATCTCTGTACTGCCACCCATCACACATTTTGCCAAAGTATGAAATATTTTAGGAAGGGAGGTCAATGTTATCTCATGAAACATATACGGTTTAAAGAATAATTCAGACTGTAATGATAGAAAAGAGACATGTGGGAACTTAAATCCTATTTCAACATATAAACATATCAATTACAAGTTCACAACAATGAGACGAACAGTTGTGTATGAAGTTACATAACCCTATTACATCGTCGAAGATTCATTTAAAATATCAGATAAGACTGATGTGCATACCACATTCTGTTCTGCTGGTTTTTCAGGTGTTTCGCAAGTGAGGGGAAGGGAGTCCTCTTTTTCATTGCCAGTTATTTCAGCAGTCGGACCTTGTGTTAATTCTTCCTCACGTGGCTAATGGAAAGGAAAACAATAACTAAAAGTGCTCAAACATCGGAGTTAACGTTTTGTAATACTCCTACAATATTATCATTGTTACAAATTAATTGTAAAGTCCACATTTAAGTGTTTGTCTGAAGAACCTTACAGAGCCTTATGAAGATATGATGTATATAGGATAAGGTACTCTCTCCTGTACATTCTGAGTCTCCAAGGAGTGCTGGACTATATAGAGGAACAAGGTTGTAGGCTGATTTTCTTTATAAGGTCATGGAACGCAGAAGTAACTTGCAATATTCTTTTAAAGCATGACTGAGGGTATTTTATTCCTTATAATGAATGGTCACACCATCATTCTTCCCACAAACCTCTCCAAGGTCTGAGATCTTGCTCATTCATATGAAAGTAGTACAGTTACAGATAAGAAGAATAAAAGCGGAATCTGTAGTGTGAAATCAAACACCAAAAACTGTAATTACTTAAAAAGTACTTTATTGGAAACAGTTCAATGTACATCAGACTAAAGAAGGGCTGTAGCTGAGAATGTAGCTCAGAATGAGTAGTAATTTGCAGAGAGTCTTAATTTTCTGTAATAAACAATGTGCAAAGCAAAAATATGTACTCTCCATTTTTGCGGGTGACTCTTCATAGAAACTCCTTGCAACCCCTGTACATTCCCATCCCTGAACAATAAAATATTGTTAATGCCCTAAACACTACCCATCCCTGAATCCTTAAAAACTCTTTACTACACCAATACACTACCTATCTCTCAACCCTAAAAAGTCATATTACTCCTATGCACTACATGTCACTTAACCCCCCAAAAATGTAAAAAGATAGGATACACGAATAAATGGTAGTAGTCATTCTCAAGAATGCACTTGTCAGTATTCCCAATTCGCTTACCTTTATGTGCATTGCCACAAGTTTGACTGCCTACAAAACTCAATCAACTTTTATAAACTAACTATAAGGGAGGGCAACACCTTATCACATAAATGATGCAAACATCTGTGGGGTAAAGCTATAATCACTTATGATCAGATGGTCATAATCAAAGTCTATTTCTGTTGCAAAGAATCGATTCTTCAAGCACTGGATTTTTTATTCAAATATTTTTTATTTCAAGCAAGTTTTCCAATTTTTTGGACAGACCCAGCTAACGAGTTTTGTTCCAATTAAGAAACTTCAGCAGGGCATATATTATCTCAGATACAATTCCGTCAACTTGGTTCTCCTCAGTTCCAATAGATTTATATCGATTCAGTTTTCTACGTATGTTGGGCAAAGAAACACTCCTAATTCCTGCCGGACTAAATGCTTTGACTGGGTCTGTCCAAAAAACTGGAAAATTGGCTTGAAAATAAAGAATATTTGAAAAAAATCCAGTGCTTCGAGAATCAGTTCTTTGCTCCAGAAATAGACTTTGATTATGGCCATCTGATCAAAGCCAACACCATCACGGACTCACAAAATATATTGTATTGAAAATGGCATACATTGTGTATTACATCACTTTTTTCAATTGTAAAACCACATTTCCCATAATGTACCTTAATAAGTTGAGTGGGTAACTGTGTATAAATAGACACTAATAGTGGATCACCGCTAACCATGATGAAGACCAATCTGGTCAAAACGCGTTGGTTTGCGAGTGCTTGATGGTGTTGGCTGTCAAAACACTGGATTAAAGAAGCTTGAAAAAAATCTCCTGAAATGCGAGTAATCCCTTCTCTTTGATGAAAATACGTAATGAGGACTTTGATTCCTGATCCACACTACTCCCACCTACAGTGATATATATACACACACACATATGGGGTCACACTTAATTGTGGCCCTAAGGAATTGTTTTCATTAAAAACTATCAAAGATGCATATACTTTTTTAGACATTTAAGTGATTTGAAAACACCTGTAGGTTTGTGTGATAGACAGCATAATATTAGTTGCCCTCCCCGACCATAGGGACAAGCATTCATTTGATTGCCAATGCTATCTGTAGATTTGTTTTTTAAAAAGGAATGGCAAGGGGAGGGGAAAAGTGGAGAGTGAGATCAACCACAGATTACCGGGGAGGAGGTTTAACAGCGTCTAACTCGGGGTGTACAGTGCCACCTGACGCTTGTTTGTTTGCGTGTGAGGGCCAGCACAATCACTTACCCCGGTAATATTGAACTGTGGGCTCCATACCTAAACGTGGGGGGCGCTTTCTCGATAGTCACACACTAATGATACCAAATGGGTATTGAAGAAGATACAATACAACATACATCTATCACATCATACCAATCCCATGGTAGCCTTCCTTCATTTCTTTGATACTGTAATATCATCATCATCATCATTTACTTTATTTCGACCACAAGATCATAAAAGTTCACACAGCATGATATAAGTACACTTAAAAAATGGTCAATACCAGATGAACCTTAGGAAAGATACAGATAAAATACAAAAATAAAAATGATAATCAATAAAATCAAGAAGAGACGAGCGGGCCATCAAATAGTCCAAATTGGGTCATCATATGTTGCTTCCGTACTCTAAAGTGCATGTTAATTTACCCACCATTTTACAGTATCATTCAGCGCAGATATTTGGACCTTTTCAGCCACAGCGCATACCAATATCTTGATAAACCAAAAACCACAAAACTATAATATTATAATTTCTCAAAGTCTCTTTATTTTATAGTAATTTGTGTTAAATCTCAATAATTATTAGATATAGAATTGTTGGTGTAGGCCATCATATATTTGCTGAGCCTGCAATTAATTTTCTGGCATGACACGGAGGCCAACATTATGCAAATCTCCTTTATTGCGACAGCTCAGCAGTAACAATGAAGAGAATATTGAACTTCAAACAACATTCCATTATAGTATATAGACCATGAGCATGCAGCCATCTTCCTTCTTTGTTGCTGCTGCTCACAAAGATAAGTACCCTAATTTTATTTGTGCTTATACAGGACCTATATTTACTTGTTTCTGTCTTTTTTTCGCATAGCTGGGTCCTATTGACCCTACCATGTGATTGTCTTTTCTTATATCTTAATTGAAAATGTCCTTTCAACATTATTAACCTTCTGACAACCTTTAGCGAATCTTACTGGGTCCTAAACGACCCTTTATTTTCCTGTGCTACGCTTTACTGCGCTTCCACCTGACATCGAGTTAATATCTCTAATCTTATTTCCCAATTTGCGTCTAACTCTGACGTCGAGCTTATATTTAAAATTTATTTTTCTTTACTTGCGTCCTTTGAAAAGACGCGACTGCATTCCCCGTTGCCTGGCAGCGCTCTGAGCGCCGGCCAGTCATAGTGTCTGAAACGCGACCACACCCCCGCTGTTCATCAGCTTTTGATTCGGACAATGAGAACATGAGAGACAAAACATTGGGAAGCACCGAAGAGGCAAGTAAGGCCTCCGGCTCAACAATGGGCATTACCGACCCCTTCGGGGAGGATATGTTTGATCCCTTGCTAATCAAACAACCCTTATCCCCAGAATGGTTTCACTCCCAACATGGAGCGAACTACATTAGTTTCTGGCTCAGAAGAGAAATGCCTAAGAAAGTCAGATCAACATTGAGGTCTGAGTGCCCACGCCCGTCCCTTCCTGATAAAATTGCTATGACCCCTGAACTTGACCCTAAGGTCATGGCTTTTATAGCCAAGGGTGCCAAAGACCCTAGGAAAGGGATTGAAAAGAGCCTAAGATCGTGTCAAGACCGTCTCTTGGACACAGTTGGACCACTAACAAAACTTTTTGATCTGGCTGAAAATACCTATTTTGACGGAACTCCTATTGACCCTAAAGAATTACACCAGTGGGTCCAACGGACAATTTGCCTCCTTGGCAATGATAATACTGCCATTTCTAACAAACGGAGAAAAGGAGTTCTCCTCAAAATTGATCCACAACTAATAGAGCTAGCAAATAAGGAAGGAGGACCCACTTCACAAGGTCTCCTCTTTGGAGAAGATTTTATTCGCGACAAGGCTTAATATGTCAGGGCCTTTAGCTCTATTAAAAAATCTCAGCGTGACATTAAAAAAGTCTTTTTTCGAGACAACATTTTTCGAAGGGCCGGGCAAACGCGCGGTCGGTTCCCCGGCCGCGGACAATCAACTTCCGGACCCTTTCTGGGACGCGGCTCAAAGTTCCAGCAGACATCTTTTTATGGAGGCCAATCTTTCTTCCCGCAAAGGCAGAGAAACCGCGGAAGACCATTCCGAGGGGAAAGAAGACACAGAGGTTTCTCCACAGGTAAGAACCTTGAAAGACCCTTCAGGTACCCCATAAAGGTGAGAGGGAGACTAGCCCTTTTCTCTGGGAATTGGACTATGATAACACAAGACCTGTGGGTTCTTTCTAGATACAGTCAAAGGCTACAAAATAGAATTCACAGATACCCCCCACTAAAACCAAAAGCCCTAGAGAAATAACCTTATCTCAAGCACAGAGAAAACTAGTTTCTCAAGAAGTAAAGGACCTGTTAGCCAAAAGGGCTATAAAAGAGAGCTCACAAATAGGGTTTATGAGCAATATATTTGTAGAGGAAAAGAAAGACAATGGTCAGAGACCTGTCATAAATTTGAAAAGCTTAAACGAATGGGTAACGTACCACCACTTCAAGATTGAGGGGATTCACCTCCTAAGGGATGTCTTGAGAAAGGGAGACTGGTTAATATGTCTAGACTTAAAGGATGCTTATCTAACCATCCCGATTTGGCACCCACACAGGAAATTCCTCCAATTCACATGGGAAGGAAACCTTTGGGGATTTTGCACCCTCCCATTCGATCTGTCTTCAGCCCCTTGGTGCTTCACCAAGTTCTTGGGTCCGGTGGTAGCATGGCTAAGGGAAAGGGGCATAAGGTTAATAATTTATCTGTACGAAATCCTTGCAATGGGTCAATACATAATGACGGTATCTTATCATACAGATCCTACTATCCAGCTACTTCAACATCTAGGCTTTGTAATAAATACAAAAAAGTAATGTATAATACCAAGCCAAGAAACCCAGTTTCTGGGATTCATGGTCAACACTCTGACTGCAGAACAGAAATTACCAAGAGAAAAGATAAAGAAACTTCGGAAAGAGCTCAGGAAGATACTATCAATGAAATTCTTTCCCATGAAGCTTTTAGCCAGGATCCTGGGTCTCCTTTCCTGAACCATCCAGGCAATTTTTCCAGGCCCTCTACATTACAGAGCCCTTCAGAGGCTGAAAGCGAAAGCTCTAAGAACGAATCTCTCTTACTCACAAATGATATGCTTAGACCAAGACTCGAGGAAAGAACTGACTTGATGGCTAAAGAATGCAGAAGCTTGGAATGGCAGAGACAACTTTGGGGAAGCCCCAGAGTTAATAATAGAATCAGATGCAAGTCTAGAAGGATGGGGTGCCACATGTGGCGACTCATCAACAGGGGGTCGTTGTACACAACAGGAGAAAGAACTACATATCAACTGCGTGGAACTATTAACGTGTTCTTTTGCGGTTCGAGGCTTCAGCCAGAATTTAATGAAATGTTGCATAATGCTGCGCATGGACAATGTCTCTGCAGTGAAATACGTCAACAAGATGGGGAGACCACACTCGAAGGGTCTTACAGAAATAGCGAAGGGTTTTTGGAACTATTGCTTGAACAAGGGACTCTCTGTTACAGCAGAGCACATTCCTGGTTTGAACAATGGCGTAGTGGACTGGTACTCAAGGAATTTCAAGAACTCCAGCAAATGGAAACTAGACAGAGGAGTATTTATGATAATCCAAGACAAATGGGGTCCATTCGGGACAGATCTTTTCGCGGACAGGCTGAACACTCAGTTGAAGAACTTCTTCAGCTGGAAGCCGAATCCTCAAGCATCAGGGGTGGATGCCTTCCTCCAGCACTGGAGGGCTTAAAGCCATATGCCTTCCTGCCATTTGTCATGCTTCCACGTCTCCTCTTGCATGCTCGTCGTTACATACAGTACATGGTAGTGATAACCCCTCTTTGGAGGTCTCAGGCATGGTTCCCAGTCATTTTAGAGATGACCATAGACTTTCCACTTCTAATACCGTGTTTCAAGCACATACTTCTGGGTCCAGAAGCCGAATCTCATCCCCTCAAAGACCAAGGTCTAATGTTTCTGACGGCCTGAAGGATTTCAGGCGACAATGGAAAATCCCAGGGCTTTCGCAAGATGCTTTCCAGCTCATATCTGAGTCTTGGGCATCTGGAACAAGGAAGGCATATCGACTGGCATGGAATAAATGGGTTCGCTGGTGTATTCAACGACACTACGATCCAGTTTCAACTGATTTAGTTCACGTAGTAAACTTCCTATCAGAATTGTTTGCTTCTGGCCTAACTTACAGAATGGTTAATGTCTATAGATCAGCAGTTGCTGCGGGTCATTCCTTAGTTGATGGTGTCTCGGTGGGACAAAACCTTTTAACAAAGAAAATTATGTGAAGTATGCAGGTTCTTAATCCTCCAACCCCAAAATATACTGCCTTATCGGACGTAAGAAACATTTGACAACTTATATCCTCTTGGGGAGATAATGTTAACCTTTCTCTTCAGTGTATCTCTTATAAGCTTACTGTATTGCGTTACTTAGTTTCTTTCAGACGAACCTCTGATGTTAAGGCATTAGATGTAACTAGCAGGGCTTACCAACCTGAGGGAGTTTGTTTTTTACCTAAAAAAAGGACAAAAACTATGTAATCTTCAATGTTATACTCTTTCTTCTGTCTGAATGAAAGTCTATGTGTTGTCAAATGTTCAAAAGAGTATGAAAAGAGAACTGCTAGTCTGAGAGGAGTTGGAACTCACCTACTGATCTCTCACAGATCCCCCCAAAAAGCAGTTTTATCTCCCACGCTTGCAAGAAGGGTTAAAGAAGTGATGAGTGAGAGTAGTGTCGATGTGTCTATCTTTGAGGCACACTCTCTCCGAGGTGCATTAGCTTCTAAAGCGTTTATGCTAGGTGGTGGGCTCCAAGATATTCTTAGAGCCGCTGACTGGTCAAATGAAAGTATGTTTAAAAAATGTTATTTTAGACCAATCAATAATGTGATTGACAACGTGCTTAATTCACTTGAAACTTGCATAATGTGGGCCTCCGTGTCATGCCATAAAGTTTAGATTTTTCACACCCTGTTGGACAGAAAATCTTTTTTTTTTATTATGACACGGAGGCTAAGATTATCCCTCCACTTGTTAACCCTCCCTGGGTTTCACTTTTTTGATCTATTGTGTCTCTTATTCTTCCGGAAAAAGACGTCTATGGATTGTTATTGATTGAAGTGACTCTTTCCACGTCATTTTGAAGTTATGTTTTCTTTGAGCGTATTTCTTGTTCGCAGCACTGGACAAAGAATGAAGATGGATGAATCATCCTGGACTTAGAGCTCAAAATGGACCGCCAGATTAACTCTGTCTCATCCTCCTGCTTCCACACCCTCCACCTCCTACGTAATACCTTCAAATGGATCCCCCTCGAACACAGAAAGACCATCACTCACGCCCTGGTCACCAGCAGGCTCGACTACGGCAACGCACTCTATGCCAGAATAAACAAAAACCTCACCTGCAAGCTACAGAACATCCAAAACGCCGCTGCAAGACTGGTCCTTAGCCTGCCAACACACTGCCACATCTCCCAGCACCTGTGCACACTCCACTGGCTCCCCATTGAAGCTAGAGTCACCTTCAAGATGCTAACCCACGCTCACAAGGCCCTCCAAGACACCGGACCAGCGTACCTGAACAGCCGACTCAAATTCCACGCACCCCAAAGGACCCTATGATCAGCCCAGTTCTCGTACGCCGTGAGCTCCCGCTCCAGAAAGACCAGATCGGGAGGCTGCTCCTTCTTCTTCCGCGCAGCCAAAGCCTGGAACGACCTTCCGCTCCACCTCAGACAGACAACATCGCTTCCCATCTTTGCAAGAAACCTCAAAACCTGGCTACTTGTAGCCAGGCAACTTTCACCACTCCTATAATAGATTAGACAGCATAAGCAGCCCTAAGGATTCCCTCATTGTCTCTGAGGCAAGAGCTGTCCTTAAACAGGGTGTAATGAGATTCAGACAGTGGCTCGTCAGTAATGTCTGTATCAACAAAAAAGGAAGAGGGGGACCAGGAGCTAGTTATGGTCCAGTGACCGTGCTCCTAAATCAAGTCGTCAAACCAAAAAGGGGGTCACTGTTCCGTAGGTAGTGGTGCAAAGGAGTCACCCACTCACCGAAAGGAAAAGAGGAGAGAATGAGCAAGAGGGTGATCCTAGGTCTAGAACCCACTTTTCAGAGGCAAGAACAGGTATTTCTCTTGTTGCCCTCACACACCCCGAAGGATGTCATGCTTCATCATTGGGCGTTTGCTCCTCGTCGGGCCGGCACTGCAATGCCCTACTGGTCCCCCGAAGGGTCACTTTGACGGAGATTTTTTGAGAACAGCCGTCAGATGAGTGGGGGTATGTGCGGTGAGTCCTATGTGAAGTGAGAAAGTGTATGTGAAGGATAAAACTATCTAAGGGATACCAAAAAAGCATATTTATTGTGATGGTACCCTTGTCATACTAAAAAAACAGAAGGTCGTGCGTTGCTCCAATAGGCATTAATGTGCCCCAGTAACTAAAAGGTCCCTCTACCTACGGCACCCCTACCTATGGAACAGTGACCCCCTTTTTGGATTTGACTGTCAGTAATGTCGACAGGGGTGTGGTGTATAGTTCAGTGACATCGAGACAGTCATGCTCTACTTCGATCCCATTCGCATCACAATCAGGTAAAGAGAGCAAAGTAGTAGGGTTCAGAACCAAACATCTTTTAAAGGGGAAGTTCTCAGCAGCCAAAATAGTATGCTCTTAGATTGTGAGCCTACTATTGGTTAGATGCTGAGTATGAGTTTGGTTCAACAAAATTTCAACTGAATGGGGCACATAGACAATCAAAGGGTGACACATTAAAATGCTCTTGCATCTCTCCATACTGACACATTCCAGCAACAGATTGGAGACAATTGGGAAATGCTGATGCTACTGTATACAGAGTAGATGAGAAATAGGTAACTGGTCTACGGGCACTTCCATGATTCTGAGCCAATATTGAGAGAGTATAGCCTTCTCTTTAACTACAAAAGAGTGAAACACTCTGGTTAAATCTGGCATTCCTTATGGAGGAGCACAACAAAGGTTTTCTCTCAGCTTCTGGAAAGCATTCAAGCAATTATTGTCCCAGGGCACCGGATTGGACACATCCTGTGTGTCAACTTATGCAGGGGTTTGGCCACTAGGGAAAAGTAAGGTATCTACTAGTGAAAGTAGCACACCATTCCCAGAAACATCCTGACTTCTTTCTGCATGCTAGGCAGATTCATTTGCATGAGCACCGAGATTATTTCGTGTGACACCTTACACTCAGCTTTCAAAATGTGATATCCTAAGTAGAGGACTTGCGTCATACAATATTGTAACTTACTTGGGGATACTTTATGTCCATTCACAGCCAATTGGTTCAGCAGGGCAATTGCATCATCTTTACATGCTTCCTGAGTATTCAATGCAACTAAAAGGTTGCCTATATACTGGAGTCGGCAGAATTACAGATGGAAGGACTCTCTGTATACCCTTTTGCGACATGGTACCATGTTAAAACATGATTCCCCTGCTAGAAAGCGAATAGGAATCAGTTTACCTCATGGAGGGGAATAGAGACAAAAATCAATGGCAGTGAACCATTCAGCCTCACATGGAATTTGAAACAATAGCACATAAGGATTCGGTACCAAGGGACAACAAGGAACCGCTATGCTATTGAGTTTCTGGAGAAATTGCACTATGCAGTATGTACTGCTCAGCTTCTGCAAGCATACAATGGGTGAGTTACATGGACTCCCAAGGATCTCTTTCAAAATGCTTTGATCATTTACAGTCCAAATCACAGGTGTATTTTCCAGCAACTGTCTTGGGGTCAGGTTATACTGCAGTGTTCTCGAGTATTCAGTATTGGGCTTAACTTGGATACAGACCAGAACGACACCTCAGATGAGCTGAAGTCCTTTCCAGAAAAATCCCAAACTGTGTCTCTCACTGCATCTATGAGATTTAACGGTAAGTCTTCCACTGTCAACATCGGGAACAGTGAGATGCACAAGTTCTGGCTTGCCAGTTTGAAGGCTATATCCTCATTGTCTGAAGCTCGATACCCTTTAGTATACAATAGATGGTGCAATTTAACTTGCACAGCAAATCACGTCCAATAGGCACACAGGACTAGAATCACACACCACAAATTGATGATTATCTTCAAATGTCCCTATCTTTACAGGCACTTCCTCCATAAGAGGGATTGGCAACTCCTACAACTTGGATTGTTTTTCCTGAGAGGGGTAGGTTTGTAATCTCTGCTGTTCTCACAGTAGAGTGGGTGGGTAGCACCAGTGCCAATCAAGAAAGTGATGTTTTGGCCATCTATGTCACCATCAACGTATAGTCCACTCTGGTCTACCTCTAAGATTGCACCAAGTGTACAGTCTTCCTTCCCCCTCAAGCACCATCATAAGGACTGATGTGAGCCTTACCCATTAGGTGCGCCAAATATGGCAAACTGTTGGCACCGGCCATTATGATAGGAAATATTCTGATTCCAATTCATGTCTGTGTTCTAATTAAATGAGGTACTATTTACAGCCTGCTGTGGCATCGGAGGTTGTGGCACTTGCATCATAGGCCCTTGGGAACCAGCTGAATTTGAAATCTCCATCTCGGTACATTCTGGGGTTGCATAACATCACCCTGAGGTTGATTAAACCCTCCATTCTGTTCCAGATTTGTGGGATTAAAGTAACATTCTCACTTCCAATGCCCCAACTTGTTACAAAAATGACTTGGGTTTGACTTCTTTAAAGTGGCAACATCAACTCCAGTCTCGGGATCTATAGGAATACCTCTTTCCCCTCCTTGTCCCTGAAATCCTTCACCTTGTTTCATCGGAGCCCCATACTGGTAGACTCCCCGTTAGGGGCAGTATTCCATACATAAAGCTGTGTCTTTTGAGCAACCTTCATCTGCACTACCATCAACTTTTCCTTCAACTTCTTGTGCTTGTTGGGTGGCGTGGCTTGCCGAGCAGCAAGATGGTCGCTCACTGAGAGGGCTCTGCCAGTCACAAAAACAATCCTAAATAATCCTACTTTGTAGAGAGCATTTTATCACTTACTATCAAAGGGCATTGGTGGCATTAAAGGCAGGAGTCGGCTGAGGCGCACAGCGAATCGCTGGACCCGGAGGAAATCGTCAGTCAACGCCGGGAAAAGAAGCGTCTGCCTGGGTTTTGCATTGCAGCTCAGTGGAGTCGGCCCACGGACAGGCTGGGCCGGGCGTAGTAGTACGCAGCGAACTCTGCTGAATGAGCACACAGGCAAATTTGCTCCTCAGGGGTCTGCAACGAGTGACCGCATGTGCCTGAGGCTGCAGCGGAGTGCTGCGGCCGAATCACTGGAGTGCGGTGGCCCGCTGAAGTAGATATCCTTCCTCTAGGTGCTCCCTCTGTGCTTCCTCTAGGTACTCCCTGGCGATACTGAGGACCGTCGGAGTAGAAGCCGTGAGGAGTCCTACACAGTCCGTAGGTGAGCGAAGCCCGCTGCAACTAAAGACATCCTGTATGCACGCTGTTGGTTTTAGTTGCCTAAGAGGTGGTGGAGACTCTGCCCAGGTGTAGCGGGTGATTGCTGATGCTGCTCAGCGGACCTGGACCCAGAGCGGGCACCTCTGCTGGGGCACGGCGGGCTGGATGGCGTGCTGAAGGTCTGCGCCGGAGTGAAGGAGACAGCTGTAGTGTTGGCACCTGGCCAGGACAACAGGGCCAGGTGCCCCAGACCCCTCCCCCCCTTCTCACCGATCCTCATAATGAGGCAGACAAGTACAGTGACTATTATGTGACCCAGCACATGGATAATGTGAGTCTGACGATTTATGCAATAACGGGCATTAGCAGTTGAGACACTGAGCAGGTAGTCGGGCATATAAAGTGAGGCAAGGGTTGCTAAATGTACCTAGTCACACCCTTGTGCTGACTGCATGCATCTGGCATGTGGGCAGGATGGGTGAATGATTCTCAGGCCCACCAGGCCGACTGTTAGCATTGGGGTGGCAAACCCTCAGCCCCTTCTTGATAGACTACATCAATCACACAGATCTTTCTCAGAACATTGCCAGTCCCCGGGCTAGGTGCGGTTGCTGCCACTAGTTCATGGACACAAGGAAGCCGAAAGCAAAAAGCTCACTAGACAACTAGATAACGATGTGGTTACAGACTCCGAGCTGAACACACAGGAGGGCGCAGAGGGGAGCAGTGATGATCTCAGGATCTTGCTACTAGACATGAAGTCCAACGTAAAAAACTATTGACACCTAGCTAGTTATCCTAACCTCACAACTTGGTAAAGAAGCAAGTTGATACTCATGGATCTCGTTTAGATCAGCTGGAAAACAGATCCACCGAAGTACATGAATTTCAACTAGAAACTAAGGAGCAGTTACTTCAAATGGACAAAGTACTTAACATCATCAGGGCCGGCCAAGAATGACGATTTGGAAGCCCGGTCGTGTGGGAATAACCTCCGTATAGCAGGTATTCTGGCAATTTCCAAGATGGAAACCTTTGTGGAGGAACTGCTGCATGAGCTGTTTGGCCTGGATCTCTCTACAATCTTCATAGTTGAGAGAGCGCACCGCATGCTGGGCCCATCCCCCGGGTTGGATCAATGCCTAGACCAATCCTAGCACGTTTATTAAACTATTGTGACCAGGTTACCATCCTGAGACTTGATAGAGAGAGAGGAAGTATAAACCACAAGGGAAACAATATCTCCCTATATCCTGACTTCACCCCTGCAGTCCAGGCAGCGAGGAGCGATTTTATGCCGATCAAACGGATTCTGAAACAAGCGGATGTGCTATACGCGCTGCTGTATCCTGCCAAGCTGAAAGTAACTTTTGAGGGCTCTACTCATCACTTCACAGACGCTAAATCGGCCTTGAAATTCGCCAAACACATCGGCAGCCAGAAGCAATCAGCAAAGGTGGCAGCGGGTGCCCCGCCGAATACTGGCCTCAGCGACATTGAGTGACCTGAACTACACTTTCTGCTTGATAACTACAAGACACTACCTTAGCTTAGAACTACGGGCTGTGACTTGCAGGATCAGGCTGAGTCAATTTCCAATACATGTAGGTATGGGGCTATACGACGGTATGCTTCCAAAGACCCATCAAGGCAACAATGCTTTTCAGCTCTCACTTACACTTGTGGCCACCCTGCCGGTTGCTGGCAGGGTTGTTAGCCAGTGTAGTCATGCCCCCAGGGAACGCTCCCTTTTCATGTACCCATGCATAAGACAGGGGTATCACATGAGGTTTGTTATCAGGGAGGATCTATATACACAACCAAGTTGGGGGGTTGGTGTGGGAGGTGGGAGGGTAGGGCTTGTTAATAGTGTTAGTCCGGTCAATGCTAAGCAATGTCAGTCGGAAACAGTAAGCTTCACGCTAAAAGTACTTTGGAATTACACCCCACGTTTAGGTTTTCCAAGACCTACAAACTCAGTGTATACTAGTACATATCTGACACTAGGGGCCCAATTCACAGAACTAACTTAAGACAAAATCCTAAACTTACTACCATTTTCGTATTCACAGAAGGCACTTACTCATTTTGGTATTCACAGAAGACACTTACTCACTTCAGTATTCACAGAAGTTAGGAGTCCTAACTTTAGGACTCCTAAATGCCTTCTGTGAATACAGAAAGTCTTAAAATTAGGATTTTTCTCAGTTTAAGAGTCCTAAAGTTAGGACTCCTAACTTTACTACTACTAAACTGAGAAAAATCCTAATTTTAAGGCTTTCGGTATTCACAGAAGGCATTTAGGAGTCCTAAAGTTAGGAGTCCTAACTTTACTACTACTAAATTGTGGTAAATCCTAATTTTAAGACTTTCAGCATTCACAGAAGGCATTTAGGAGTCCTAAAGTTAGCAGTCCTAACTATGCTACTACTAAACTGAGAAAAATCCTAATTTTAAGACTTTCGGTATTCACAGAAGGCATTTAAGAGCCCTAAAGTTAGGACTCCTAACTTCTGTGAATACTGAAATGAGTAAGTGCCTTCAGTGAATGCCTTCTGTGTTTAGGATTTTGTCTTAAGTTAGTTCTGTGAATCGGGCCCTAGGAGTCTCGTCGGAACTAAGTGTGATGCTGAGTGTCCCTAATGCCAATACCATCTTGACATGACTTCCTACAACCTCCTTACTTGGAACATCAGAGGGCTGAACTCCTATTTAGCTAGGCACGGCATTGATATATGCTTCCTCCAAGAAACACATATAAATAGCTCATCACACGCTCAACTAAACAATAAATGTTGCGGTCCAATTTATTCCTCCATATACTCCAAATTTGCAAGAGGGGTGGCCATACTAATCAGACGGGGGTGGAATGGTCGACAACAGTTTTGCTTGTTGATCCGGACGGGAGATACATCGTTCTGGGAGTCAGGCTTGGTACGTCAAACGTCATTTTGGAGGCAGTGTATTGGCCAAACGTTGATGCGCCTGAATTCTTTCACACTGTCTGGGCAAAAATGAATACAGTGGGCTATGACACTCTTTTATGGGGAGGGATCTTTAATGCCTTGTTGGATGATGACCGGAAGTGAGGTTCCCGTAAACTGGACCCACGGTCCAACGTGGCACTTAACATAATCAAATCAGAGGGTAACCTGACAGACATTTGGAGACAGTGGCATCCAGACACGTCCGAAGGCACATGCATTACAGCCCAACACAATGCCTGGTCTAGATTAGATTTTTGGCTGGTGTCCCAGAATGTTGCGGCCTGGACAACAGATGTCAAACATTTACCCCGAACCCTGTTGGACTACGCTGCGGTCCAACTTCAGCTGTCCATACCAGAGGGTCCCTGGAAGATATTTCGCTGAAGACTCCCCTCCCATGCTCTTACCGACACTGTGTTTCAGGAAGAAATTAGAGGGGACATAGTCAAGTACTGCTCCACTAATACAGGATCTGTGTCAACCCAGGCCACCCAGTGGGAAGTATTCAAGGTGGTTATCCACAGGAAAAGTATATCCAGACAGGCCGGGGTATTGAAATCCATTAGGCACTCCCTCGAGAAATTGGAAGCAGACATCAGGGATATGGAATTGCAATATTTTGACTCAGAATATCCAAGTTTGATGAGCAAAATAAGGACAAAAGTCTCAGAATTTGAAGAAGAGGTGCAAAAAGAGGTGAAATTCTTGTGGAAATGTGCCCAAGCTAGACAGTATGGTGAGGGGGATAGGCCTGGCAAGGCATTAGCTAATATGCTGCGCACACCTAACAATGCCACGTTCATCACAGAGATCTCAGACGACAACTGCGTAGTGATGAGGGGCTCCCAAGAAATACTTCACCAATCTATGGTGCTTTATACACATCTTCCTCCTGCATTGCCCCAGATGAGCTCCAATCCTATCTAGGCTCCCTAGCATTGCTTTGGCTCGGCAGGGCACACAGGGCATATTTAGAGGAACCCATTACTAAAGAAGACATTATACAAGTAATAAATAGCCTATCTCCTGATAAAGCTTCGGGGTCAGACGGACTGACAGCAGCTTTTTATAAGTGTTACGCCGATATACTGGCGCCTCAGTTACTAATGCTTTATGGTGAAGCACTGTAGACAGGCTGTCCCCACAATGAGGGACACACTCATACTTTCTCTACTCAAACCAGGGAAACCACCAAACAAGAGAGATTCATAGAGTCCCCTATCACTGTTAAATATTGACACAAAAATATACGCTAAGCTACTGGCTACCCCTGATTGCCAGACAGACCAATCTGGTTTTATTCCAGGAAGGTCCACAGCACATAACCTGCATACTTTCTTCACCATGTTGCACTATTTAGACCCACATTCCCAGGGGCTGGCTGCGCTGCTAGATGCCACAAAGGCCTTTGATTCGATGGAGTGGCCCTATCTATTCACAATCTTAGTTAGACTGGGCTTTAGCCCATTATATATTAACCAGATAAAACTGCTATACACTCTCCCCACTGCCAAACTTAAATTGAATGGACTAGTTTCACCACCACTAAAAATCACACATGGCATGAGGTAGGGTTGTCCCCTATCTCCCTTTCTGTTCACAATAGCCATGGAGCCACTGGCTGCTAGACTTAGGCAACACCATGCAGCTAGAGTACTGGGTTTTACCACCAGGAGGCTTATAATATCACTTTATGCGGATAATATAACCTTGTACATTAATAACCCAGTGGATAACCTTCACCCGGTCCTGCAGGAGCTTCTAAGATGTGGGGGGCTGTCTGGCATACAAATTAATTGGGCAAAATCAGTCCTGTTCCCTCTCAACGATGACACCCTGCCCTATTCATTAGAGTTCCCCCTCTGCTGGGTGGAAGGCCCGGTCTTCTACCTTGGTATCTGACTGAGTGGGAAATTACAAGAATTGTGGGCTGCGAATTATGGGAAGGCCGTGTCTTGGCTGGAAGGCAAAGTGCAGACCTGGGCTAGATTGCCGCTCTCCCTGGCGGGACGAATAGCAATAGCGAAAATGATTGTATTACCCAAATTCGTATATCTGTTCATAAATTTACCCCTCCCCCTTATACAAACTTTTTTTTAAACAGTGCACTCCTTGATGTTGGCTTTGGTGTGAGCAGGGACACAGGCCCGAGTCTCGTGGGAACTCCTGACTCTTCCGCTGTCGCAGGGCGGACTGGGCGCTCCAGATATCCAACTGTATGCCCGCTGCGCACAAGCTACATTTTTACACTATTTGAATCATCCTATTCCATTCCAAACACACGTTGCGGTGGAGGCAGACAGTGCGGAGCCATCCCGCCTCCCAGTGGCAGTATTTCAGCCATTTAAATGCCCCTGTGATGAGATTGACACAGTGGAGACCCTGCATTAGAGCTAGGAGGGCTTGAGGAATAGAGCCAAACTTGAGATCCTTTATGCTATGCCCCTTCTGTGCCACTGGCATACAACCCACATATACCCCCACTAGACGACAAGGGGAGCGTGGCTCTGGCTTGTCAATTGGGCATACACACTTTTTCTGACCTCTACCCAGAGGGTAGCTTCCGTCCCCTTCCATCTGGGGGGTAAGGGGGAGGGTCTAAGTTTACACAGCTGTTCCTAAACATCACATACGAGTGTCATGCCGACAGGTGCACACCACCTTCCTGGACCCCCCGCCCACACTGCATGCTCTCAAACATGTACTGACCGGCCCCTTGCCACACAAGCTCATTACACAACTATATAGCACTATGCAAAACACTTACCCAGTGACAGTGCCCAAAGCATTGTCAGATTGGAACACTGAACTGAACCCTCCACTTGACGCTGAATAGTGGAAATACTGCCGTGGCCAATTACGGTTGCTGTCTCCCAACTACAAGTTGAGATTGATTCATTTTAAATGTTTGTATCGATTTTATAGAACCCCCGCCCAGTTGCATCACATGGGTCTTAGACCCGACACCGGCTGTTGGAGATGCAGGGCCACTCCATCACTTGCATGCCATGTTACTACTAATGGCCAAACGCAGAGTGGCCATGCCATTGGGGGAAACCAAACCCTCCCTCAGTAAAAGTCTGGTTGCAGGATGTCACTTTCTATCAAGCTCAACTATCGATATTCTAGGAACTAATGGCCACAGCCTCCAGAACCAAAGACATCTGGGGTCCACTAGTGGAATGGTTATGAAACAATCCACTGGAAGAAGCACACAAGCCCAACCCTGCGGCTGAAGTGGAGCATGCCCAGCCGCTGGCCACAGCTAATACAAGTCCGGTGTAGGGAGTCACTCAAGTGAAATCAAGATGCTGTAAATATATGCGCAGAAAGCCAATGAACTGTAGCATGAATAGGACTATACCAACGCTGAGGGACTGTGCTGATGCTCTTATGACATTACGTGTGTGTATTGACCTGTTTTTTTACCATTAAGCTTGTTGTTACGATTTAGCTAACATCAGTGCAATGCATGGCGTAGACCAATATTATGCAGTGTGATAAAATACGTATGACAAAATGCCAATAAACAAATGTTTAAAAAAAATCTTGTGCTTCATCTCAATCACATCACAACAATATTTAGCATAGTGCAGAATTTTGTCAACTGACTTTTTCTGCCAATAGATCAAATGCTGTTGTTTCATTATGTTAATTTCAGGTCTCAGCCCAGTCACAAATTGGTACACAAACTGTCCCATATCCTTGGGTTCTAGGGTGTTCATCCTACTATACTGTTTGAAAGCCTGCAACAACCTTTCAGAAAACACCTGAATTGTCTCCAAAGGTTCTTGAGTCATCCTATCAGTCTTTACCCAATCAATATCCTGCAGTGGCACTTTAGCTTTCAACCAAGTAATTACCTGCTCATATTTCTTCATCACTATAGGTGATGGCTCATGTGTCACTTGATCTCTCACAGGCTCATCTGTAGCTAATTTACATGCTGACCACAAATCACTTGGGACTACAGTCTCGAACAACGTATTCAGATCGATCCATCAATCAATCAATCAGGGGTTTGCAAAGCGCACTACTCACCTATTAGGGTCTCAAGGCGTTTGCTGAGGTGTATGCAGCTCCGTTGGGGTCGTCTGAAGCGTCAGGTCTTGCGGTCTTTCCTGAACTGGAGCAGTGTAGGGTTTTGCCAGAGGTGGAAAGGGAGGCCGTTCCAGGTCTTGGCTGTGAGGTAGGATAAGGACTTTCCACCTGCTCTGTTCCTGTAAACCATGGGACGGGGGCCAGGGAGAGGTCGGCTAAATGGAGGTTTCTCTTGGGGGCGTAGAAGGAGAGCCGGTTGTTGAGGTATTGTGGCCTGGTGTTGTGGAGGGCCTTGTATGCCTGTGTGAGCAGCTTGAATATTATTCTTATTTCGATGGGAGCCAGTGGAGATCACCGAGGTGTTGGGTGATGTGGTTGTGCCAGGGGATGTTGAGGATTAGTCTGGCTGTGGTGTTTTGGATGGTCTGGAGCTTGAGGAGGAGTTTTTTGTGCATTCCGGCGTAGAGGGCAATGCCATAGTCCAGTCTTCTGGTGATAAGGGCAAGTGTGACCATTTTTCTAAATTCAGAGGGGATCCATTTGAATGTTTTACGGAGTAAGCAGAGGGTGTTGAAGCAGGCTGAGGAGACGGCGTTGATCTGGCGGTTCATAGTGAGCGATGAGTCCAATATGATGCTGAGGATGCGTGCTTGGTCTGTCGGGGTGGCTGGGTTTCTGAGTATGGGGACCACCAAGTATCGTCCCAAGCTGAGGGGGTGGAGCCAAGGATGAAGACTTCTGTTTTCCCTAAGTTGAGTTTCAGGCAGCTGTTCTTCATCCAGGTTGTGACGGCTTTCATCCCTTCTTGGAAGCTGTGCCTGGTGATGTTGGGTTACTTGGTGAGGGAGAGGATGATCCACAAAACTTTTGAGATCTTTACAAATCAATCAACCAGTTTGTACCACTCTACAAGCTTCTCACTCCACCTCAGGAAATCATTGGTAAATGCCGAAAGGTCACCTCTGCTCCAAGGTACATGCACATAACCTCCACTTGGTACTACCCGCAAGAGGAAAGCCTTGACACCCATTTTCGTTTCACCCAAAGGAGAAGGTTCTTTCATTGTTCTTTTGGAACCCATTCTTCTTACCCATCTTCCTTTCCATATGCCCAATGTGTTCCAAATACGAATATCTGGAATTAATTTTCAGATTTGGGCAGTCAATCCTGGTAATCTCAGATTCTCTATGTCCTGACCGCTAAATGCAAGTCTATGATTTGTCTATAAAGCCTTTGTTTGTTCTATATCAACATCATATCTCTGAGCCAATTCAGATATTTTCTCATGAGCCTGTCTTGCTTTCCTAGTGACATCTTTACTCATGAATAACAATTAATTCAATTGGTAGGTATCTATTCGATTAAGCTCTAAGCTCCCACTTATCATTTCAATCAACTCAGTTTTAATTTAACCACATCTATCAAATCTACCTTTACAGACGATTTTATTATTCCATGGCTCTTCTCTGCACTCTGATTTTCATTTGAGTTATTATTATGATCCTTCTACGATTGCTCTAAATATTGGACATCAAATAGATGTTGGCCCTAGAATTTTTTTCTGTGAAGTGCTTTCTTCAGGCATACTATTATGTACATTTGGGAGAGTTTCCCATGCAGGTGAATCCATACCTGCCAATTCAGGAACAGATCTTATACGTCTCAATCCATCCTGTACTATAGAAGGATCTGCACTCTTTGCACACGGTAAGATCACATTCATTGGAATCAACGGGACCAATTGCCATCTCTGGCTATCTGCTCCTTTTTACGATATCTTTGCGTCTGTAGAAGCAGGCCCTCTCTGACTTTCATTCCCAGCAGTACTAGGATCATGCATAGGGACTAAAGGACCAATAGTAACCATTACTGTAATAGCATCTGGAAGTTTTTAAGTCAAATTTAGGTTAAACATTCTTGAGGAGTTTGGAACAAAAGCTCCCATATTTCCTCCTGCTATAGATTGTTCTGTGTCAGTTGATATAACCTCAACAACACCAGTACTAGAAGCAACCGGTACCACTTGTATTTCCCCCACCCCCAAGCTAAAAGTCCATCCAAAAGGCTGTCACTTGCATCACTATCACTGTCCTCATGCCCATCTCCTTTCTTTTTTCTTTCATTTCTCCTTCTCTCAGCATCATTTCCCTCTCTTATTTTAGCTGGGTAAAATATTGCTCCCTCAATCAAGTCTACTCTTCATCTCTTTTGTTGTTCTTCCCATCTTGCGTATGCATATGTACGCATCGCTTTCTTTATCCTCCCTTGATATTTGTCTCTTTGTTTTACATGCACTACACGTTCCCATGCAATATTAGCTTCAAACTGTGAGGTCTGGGCAATGGTTTCATTGTAAACAATATTCCTCTCAAATGGTCAATTATTCTCAAATTAAAATTACCATAGCGTGGAAACGCTGATGCAGCCTCTTCCTCTGTGACCTTGTGCCAATTGTAAAGCCAGATAATAGTATGGAGCCCTACATTCATCGCCATATAATGAGCTGGCGTATCCTCCAGTGGTGCTTCCTCAACAACTCAAGTAAGTACATTTACATCTCCTCGCATCATATCCCTTATTGCTTTAAAACATCTCATTTTTGAAATTGTGTACCGGGTCATATATAATCAATTCCAGAGTCCATACATTTCTAATTCCATATTAATGCACCCGACTATAACAATGCAACACCAGATGACGAATGCAACCAATCCCACCTCAGCATTACACCAACCGATCAATCCCAGCCCACAACACTCTGATGTCACTCCTACTCCTCGCAGCAGTTCACCCTCCTTTACAATTTCCCAACACTGTTTTATTGATATTTTACTTGTTTTCATTAAGAAGTGGCAAAGTATGATACAGTACATGCCATCACATATGACGACTATACAGTAGAAAAGAACATGTAGCATCTCACGACCAACAATAGAGTACATTAGCATACTGCTGTTGGACCAATATTACAAACCAAGGATCACATCCCAATAATGTCATAGCAATTTCCCAACACTCTCTCTCTCACTTTTGATTACCAGCAACAGTTTATAGGCTGAAAACAGGGCAAGATGCTCTCTGACATCACTGGGTGAGCCTTAAGTACATAGCAACTTGTGTCGCAATTGGGGATCCAAGGGCTTCATGGTCAGAGGCAGCAGGGCACAGCCAGCACCAGGGCTAACAGATACTGGCCAGTTCCTGCAAAAATGAACAGCAATGATCGAGCACTGATTAGAGCACTGCCACTACCTATAGAGCACTGTGTGGAAGCACGCATTTTCTTAGGAGCTGCCACAATGTTCTCTGAAAGTTTTGATTTCGAGGCCCCAGAAAAAGAACTAAATTATAAAAGATTAACCTAAAAAGGGTCAAAGAAGATTAATTATGAAACTTGTGCCAAGGGTGTGCCTGCTTTCATTGCCACCTGTTTCCTTTCCCACCACAGAATGTACATGAACCCAAATATAGGAGCACCATATTAACCTAAATTCCCAAAAGATTGGGCTAGACTTTTTTGGGATATGTTTATGGTTTTAAGGCTGCCATAATGGAAGGGTGTGAAACATGTAGCCTCTTCTCCGGTCTAGTGGTCCTTAAAATCAGGGTTTGATTGGGCATTGTGTTACTCTGGCATTTTTCTGGTGGGCTACAGACTAGAGGGTTTGCTTTCAGAGCACCAAGGCCTGTCATGATCACCATCACGGCCCATTCAACAGTCATCTAATGTTTGAACATTTTTGCCAGGGCTGAATGTTCGGTTCCAATCAGAAAACGCTGAAAATGTTAATTTTTTATGTTCTGGTGCTTTGCTGGTGAATTTTAAATGGGGTCAGCTCACTGAACTCTTTTAGCATTTATAATTGTGCTCTCGGTGGCCTTGGGCAGGTTGTAGCTTCTTAATTCGGCCTCTCCTTCTAACAAGGAGGAGGGCATACACAATTTTTTGGGGGTCATTAAAGCCGTAGAGGTTCCCTTGATTTTGTGTTCTTCGGCTTAAGGACATGGCTGTCAACCAATCTTGTGAAAGCATGCCTAGAGGGGAGGAAAGAACTGCTAAAACAGAGAGCTATTTTGATATTCAGAAATGCTAAATGTACCAATTGTCGTATACATGACTAACCCTGGGCGGACAACTACGCTACGCTCGCGAAGTTTGCGTAGTTTGTGCTACTTCGCGCTACACTAATTGCACGTAGCACAGTGCAAAATCGCGTAGCGTAGCATAGTTGGCATTTTTTGCTCGCTCGCAGTCCTCAATGTCAAGTTGGTGACCGTGAGCAAGCAAAATGACATCCCGGCGAGACTTTTTCCTCGTTGGCAATCAGCAACATCAAGTTGCCGATCGCGAGCGTGAAAAATAAACCTCCCGGCGAGATTCCCAATGCGGGGATGTCAGGTTTCTCATTGCGAGTGGTCGCGTATGCTCGGGACCGCTCACGATGAAAAACTACCAATTCACGTTGAGAAAGCTGCCGCTCGAGGAACAATCTACTCGAGCGGCAGAAAACAACCGCTTGCAATGTGCAAGATGCCGTTTGCAATGATTGCACAGTGCCGGATGCTTGTCCGCACTGTGCAATCATCGTGAACAGCGTACTATGCAGTTCGCATAGTGCTACGCGTATCTCGTGTAGTGCGAAGTGCACTTCGCGTAGCTACGCGTAGCGCTACTATGCGAACTACGCCCAGGGTTATACATGACACAGGGTAAGAACAAATTCTTCTTGAATGGTTGAATGTATACATAATATTCCAAACTTAGGGCCACACAGTAGTTAACTTAGAAACTAACCAAGGATCTGGGAGTATAGAAACCACTACCACAAGTGATTACTCAGAATTATCTTTTTAACATGATAAATAGCTGAATATTGCTACTGGAACACTCATTTCTATCTAGTTGCATGGCATCATGTGCATAATTTATTTCTTAATTTACCATTTGAAAATGACTATAGGCCATTTTAGAATAGCAAATTAATAACACATTATAACAACCAAAAAACAAACCAAGATGGCTGCTTTGGGCCATTTTGCATGCACATGAATACACACTCATGCACACATATGGACAGTCATATTTGAATGCTTTTTAATAGGGACTAAAGGCATTCTAATATAGCCATCCTTCCATGTGCATTGATGCCTGCTGATGCAGTTTTGGAGGTTTTTTTTGTTTTATCCTTTTCTCAATGCCGAAGCAGACAAGCATTGGCAATGTCAACATCTCTGCCACTGGTTAACGCAGATCAGACTGCTTGCATCATCTCTAGGATTAGGGAAGAGGAAAATTATGAACAAACCTGTAGATTTTACAAGGAAGGATAAAAGACAAACCATGAGAAAAGACTGGGTAGCACAGAGAAGAGAGCTGGGAGGGTAGGATGAGATAGAGGAGTATCACAAGTCCTTGCAGTTCACATGTGGAGAAAAGTCCACAGGTTGCCTCACCCTGGAAGAGGCAGTTCCTTCAAAAATATGACTGTGATAATGGAGTAATGAACAGCAGTTGCTGTCTTGCTGCAGTCACACCTGCCAGCAGAGTGAATTCCCCGAGCTGAAAGAAGTGACAAACATGTGAATTGTTTCATTTATTATTGTGGGGCTGGAGATACCCAGTGTAAGGTGTCTCAGCTTTTCTTTCTTTCTCACTCGCTCTTTCTCTGTCTCTCTCTGCCAGTGAGCTTTTGTGTATTGGAGAATTACATAACTATAGCAGAGGCAAGAGAGCGAGAGGGCCATGGGAGAGGGAAAAGGCAACAAGTATATGCACAAAGCAAGGAAATGTAGGAGAGTGTATGTCTTACCCAGCCCTGGAGCATGTAAAGGAACACACAACACATGGAGCTCTGTAAGAGATGTTTTTATTCTTCAACATACGATCACACTCTGTACACATTGCATCATAACTTTCATAACCACACCATACTACCTCCCAGCAGACTACGCAATTCCTGTTTAAAGACCACCCAGAACCGCAAGGGTCCTAGCTCGTATAATATCAAAGACACTACATCTCCCGCTGTGTTAAATAGAAAGCACAGACAACATTAGCATCATATTTCCTCAACAAGTCACCGAGGTGCACGGACTGGTCTGCCAGATTGGGTGGTATGAGGTAGCTGAGATGCACCTTGATTAGGCATCGATGACATAGGCTCAGATGTTTGATCTGGACATTCAGGCTGGGTCGCCTCACTTGTGATCTCAGGAGCTGATGAACATTGAGGTAGGTGTTTCAAGTATGACTAGTCCCGTGTGATGGACTTTACAGGATGATGCACTGTCACCATATGTCCTTTACACTTTACCACCCTCAAAGGGTAGAAAGCTAACGAAATGTCAGTTTACCACTTCTGTTTCTGTTTGCCCAGTACCCAGTCCCCTTTATCGAAGACTGTTTCCTGGGTGCATTGGGGCTGATCAGCATATGGTTCTTTGCCCTTTCAAGAAGTGTCTGTGACATAAACCTTACTGGCATTCATCAATCGGTCCAATGCCTTCTGTGGCAGTTTAGTTACGATGGCTCTCCCAAATAGCAAGGTGGATGGACTCTCACCAGTTGTGGAGTGAGAGGTTAATCGGTAGCCACAAAGGGCTTGACACATGGCTTGGTTTAGATTGATTCCCTCCATCAATGCTCGTTGAATTGCACTCGTAGGGGGTGCCCATAAATCGTTCAACAACCCCTTTGGCTTGGGGCCATAGAGATGTACTCTTTTGATGCTTGGCATTGAACCGAACATCTTTGCTTTTGAATGGTGGGCCATTATGAGATTTGAGAATAGCGGGGCTGCCCCTCACTGCAAAGAGGTCTTCAAGCCACTCAATCACTTTGTCACTGCTTGTCAATGATAAGTCTTTCACCAAAGGAAAAAGTGAAAATTCATCAATGACTATGATGAGATGATGTCCAAATCCTAGAGCCCTAAAGAAATCAACTGCAACTCTCTCCCAGGCATGCACTGGAGGTCATATATTGTCAGTGGATGCTGTGTCACCTTGAGTGATAAACAGTTACAAAGGTGCCATGCTTTCAGTTCTTTCTCAACTTTGTCATCTAGGCAAGGGAACCTAGGTCTCTTAGGGCTCTTTTGGTGGCTACAGTGCCACAATGTCCTTCATGGGCTAGCTCAATGACTTGATGTTTCAGACTCTCAGGGATGAGAATTCTTGAGACCCTCAATATGATACCCTCCTGGGTGATGGCTAGCTCATCCTGTACATTTTTGAATTTTAAAAATTCAACGTCATCAGCAAAGGGTTAAATACTTTTCTTCCAGGATTGTCTTCCAATGAGGTCTTTGAGGATGAGCATGTTTCTATTTCAGTTGGTAGCAGCAATGATCCATTCAATGGATAGAGCTGCTGGACCTCACAAGGAAGTTGAGATATTCTTCAGCCGCTTTGGATGCCGAACTGTGGCGAGGTAGCGGCACTCGTGAAAAGTAATCTATGGGTTTTTGTCTTTCCCCTGCTTATGTACATTTGCATAGTCGCAACCCCACCGCTCGATGTGAGGGGCATCTTCGCTATCGGGTTTCCAAAGATAGCGAGCAATGCCTGGTAGTTTGTGATAACAGTGAAACGTTTCCCATATGAAAAAACATGAAAATGCTTTCAGGCCCGCACTACAGTCAGACTCTCCTTCTTTGGCTGAGAGTAGGCATGTTCTGTTCCAGACAGGCGTCTAAAAGGCATAGGCCACAATGTGTCTCTGGGCACTCGGATGGCCATTGTGTTGAGCAAGGTTTGCCCCCAGCCCCACTAACTCGCATCTGTTGTGGCCTTAGTATGAAACTTGGGGTCAAAGTAGGTAATTTCAATTGCATTCTCAATCGCATGTTTTATTTCTTTGAAACTTTGGTCACATTCAGGAGACCACTAGAATGGGACATTCCGCTTTGTTATTGGTAGTGGTAGTACCATTTTATTGTATAGTTGATTAAAACCATAACAATTAAGCATGAAATAAACAGTCAATAACAATAGTCTAAATTTTCAAATAATTTATCAACACTAAAATCATCGATATTCCATTATTCAGGTTTTCTGCACAATACACATTATCAAAGTGCCAAGTGCCTCGATCTAACCCAATCTAAAGGCGCAATTTCCTTCATAAAAGTAAAACATAATCTCATATCCACTAAAATTCATATTCAATATAAAATATTCATAGTACAGAGTCAGCAATATGTACACAGATCTAGTTTTAATTATGGTGAGCCGGATTACAATAATGTCTAAATCCTTCCCATGTCCACCAATGGATCAGTGCAATCTAGGAGGACAGAATGACTATTGCCCTCTAGTCGTATCATACTTGCATTCTCTGATATACGTGCTTGAGCTTAATGCCTACTGTACTTATCCCTCTTCTTACCTCAGATCGACCCTCCTGGTGCCTCCCTCTCCAGAAGGGAATGCCAAAATACAAGGGTACCCACACAAATGCCCACCATAATCTTATTTTAGGAGCCCTAAAATGCCAAATATTCCTTCTGAGATGGTTTAATCCTGGCTAATGGGCACTGCCCATCCTAGGGGGCCATTGTTCTCCAAATACGCTCTTACACCCCAACTGTTGAGTGGGTAACCCAGTACTAATTGTGAATGAGGTAATTGTTAACTGACGTAGTTTCAGTAGAAAGGCTATCACCCGGGCATTTGACAATAATTGATTTGAAATATTCAATCAATCAATCAATATAGAGTCTTTATTTCAATTTGTTTCAATCATAAAAGACAGTGTACAACTAAAAAATAGTTAAAATAGTCATGATACAGTATCTACGATCTGCGAGCGTCTAGGCTAAAATTCATTAACATCATACAACGTTCACAGATATTAAAACATGATTACAATAAAATCTCAACAAGGTAAAACCGATGATAAAAAGATTTGATTAGATATTAAAAAAGCTTAAAAACAGAATTAAATAACTACCACATACATTTTATCTGATACAAGCTGCTAAACCCATAGTTATACGATGAGCACACCAATAATGGCAACCTAGCTGCGCTTGCCAGCCGATATAGGGAGTGGATCTACTACACCAGGACATTGTCCTCATGACCTCCTATGAACAATCTGACATGGCTAAGGTACGTTTCGTTTTTTTATTTTGGCTCGAATAACCCACATCCAACTCAGGAACTTGGCCACTGAAATCACTATGGGTTCCTCAGTGTTGGTCTTTAGAATCCTGAGGGCCACCATGGCACATCTGGTGCCCAAGTTCATACAGATTGGTTTGAGCCATTTATTCCTGGGTGACTTGTAGGCTGGACATCCAAAAAGAATATGGGCAAGTGATTCAGTTTGGGCTGGACAGAAAAAACATTTATCGTCCGTCGGGGCTGCCATCTCCTGGTGAGAGCTTTGATTGGAAGCGAGCCCACTCTGAACTGATGGTATAACCTCCTATTGTTTGGTCTGGTGATTAGATCCCAATAGGACTCAAGTTTGTATTCCTCTTTAAGCTCCATGAAATCTCTCACCATAGAGGGCCCTGCGGCTGATATAAAACGCTTGGATTTAACCATATTCCAATACGCTGCCTTGAGGTCCCTTTTAGATGGAAATAGGGTGTCCTCAGGGGCCACCCATAGAGAACTCATCCCCATATTGGACAAGGTGTTTTTTAAGTTGGTTAACCATGGTAATTTACAGAGATGGCCCAACGCCCTGACTTCAGTGAATACCTTGGCATATAATGAAAGCTTGGGAGTTGTCCAAAGCCTTCTCAAATATGCAATAGGTCTAAAGCGGGCTAGGTCCTCTATACTATGACACCCACCCCAGATCTAGGTATAAAGGCTTGAGTGGGGTGGATTGAGGGAGGCCTATTAAAGATCTAACAAATTTATTCTGTGCTAGGGCCAGGGATGATAAATTCTCATAAGCCCAAAGTTCAGCTCCATACAATACGGAGGAACTAATTTTAGAGCTGTAGATCTTTAGCGCTGGGGCGATGGGTTTGGACTGTGAGAGCCTCTATTCTTTAATTAATACACCAGCCAGTTGTGCATGTTTAAGGGACAACATATCTATCTGGGGCTGCCAGTTCAGTCTCCTACCTAGCGTTATCCCCAAGTAAGTGAAAACCTCTGTCTGTTCTAAGGGGACGTTGTTCATGTACACTCTTCCTTTTCTGAATTTATGTTTGTGGAGCACCATAAACTTTGTTTTCTCCACATTAACCACTAACTCATGTTCTTGGCAAAACACCTCAAAGCGAGATAGTGCTGCTTGAAGGCCCTGTTGGGTCTTAGATATAATTAGGGTGTCGTCCGCAAACATGAGTAGAGGTATCGTCATACCCGCTAGCATTGCAGCATCGGTGGGGTAAGTGGTGTAATACTGAACAACTCTGTTTACAAATAAAGAAAACAAGCTTGGTGCTAAAACGCACCCTTGTCTAACCCCCTTCTTGACAGCAAACCTATCTGTGACCTTCCCCTGCGTTCCCCAACGAAACTGTGCATGATCTGATTCGTGCAGTTTTACAAGGAAGGACAGTAATTCCAGCGGCATCCCCATATCCATAAAAGATCTCCACATTTTAATGCGAGGGACTAGATCAAACGCGGATTTCAGATCTACAAATGCCGCGTAGATTGAGACCCCTCCAATAATGACTACCCTCCAGTAAATAAGCACAAACCTGAACACCTGGTCGATAGTGCTTGTATGGGCTCGAAACCCTGTCTGCAATGGTGTTAAAATATCCATCTCTTCCATCCAGTCCTGGATTCTGACTAAAACCAACCTAGCCACTACCTTCTGAATTGAGTCTATGAGGCTAATTGGCCTATAATTGCCTGGTAATGAACGATCACCCTTTTTATATATGGGTAAGATATCAGCACCTGCCCAGGTATCAGGATTGGGTGCACTACTGGCTATAGCATTCGCCAGTAATTTTATGTAGGTGACCCAGTGTTCCCTGTCATGTACGAAAAGATCCGCAGGTATACAATCGGGACCTGAGGCCCTACCTCTCGGGATCGAACGAAGTACAGACTCAACCTCGGCACTGGTAAAACATAAAATGCTACTTGGAGTAGCCCATTGGAGTGGGTTATCACTATGATTAAGAGTAGTAAACTGCGCCTCAAAGTGAGTAACCCACAGTTCAGGAGAAACATGGTTAGTGGGAATCTGATTTAATTCACCACTGCCCCCTTTAACAAGTTGCCAGAATTTGACCATATTTTTCCCTTCACTGGCATCAAGAAAATCCTTCCAACGTGTCTCATGCCAGTCCTTCTTGGCTTGCCATTGGGTTGTCTTGTATCTAGCCCTGGCTAATTTAATGTCGCCCATAGCTTTAGATTTTATGGCCCTTGATAACAACCTGTAGGCCTCTCTACAGGATTTATTGTACCAGGAGGCTGCCTTGGGGCCGGGATCTTTCCTGGGTTTGTGACTTTTTATAAAAAATTGTTTCAGTTGGAAAAACAAGTCATTGTGGGTCTGAACGATAATCTGATTGATGCCCTCCTGTGAGTCACAACTTCTGAGAGTAATTATTGAACGAACTACCAGTTCCTTCATCTTTTCCCGTTCCCTGTCATCATTAGCGATCATGGCCCATCTTACTCTCCTCATATCGTTTGTGAGCATGGTGTCAGCTGTTACATGCTCGATCACGTTATCATTACAGCCTCTTAGCCCTGGCACCAGCAGGTGAAGTACCAGAGGGTTATGGTCGCTTTCTGTCCTCTCCTGCACCACCATGTCCAAGAAGGAAGACCAAAATGTGATGTTTAAAAATATATAATCTATCCGGTTACTTCTCAGACCATTGTTAAAGGTGTGTATACCCTTTCTATCAGACTGTGACCTCCCGTTCGTTGCCCTCAATCCCCTTTCCAGGCACAGCCCTTTTAGTTGGAGTACAGCTTCGGTCCATTTACTAATAGGGCGTAACTCTAATTGCGGGATATTCCATTGGGCGTCCTCCTCTGCACTAAGCAAGCTGTCTTCATTATCCGGTGGCGCAAAAGAGCAGTTAAAATATGCTGCTATTATCAAATTACAGCTGCCACGGTTAGTTTCTAGAAAGCTATCAAGGAGGGTGACTACATATGATCTCCTTCCCCCAGACAGCCCTCGGGCGTAGACATTGACAAGCAGGACATCAAGCTTGTGCGCCTTCCGTAGGCGCAGGACCATAACATTCGGGCTGTCTATGTGTACTTCTTCCACCTTATAACCCGCTTGCTGTCTGACCCAAGAGGTGAGATCACCCTTGGGTCTACCCTTCTGCCCCCCTACTGCCACTTTGGAAAACTTTATAAATCCTAGATGATATATTTGAACCAAGGACCAAGTTTCTTGAAATACGCATATGTCATGGCTGTCTATATATGTTGACCAATCGGTCTAGGAGATTTTTGATGCTAAGCCTGCAATATTCCAGGAGACTATTGACATATATGGATTTACAGGTCCTTGGATTACATTACTATCGATCTCCTGGAAATCAGATAAAAGATCATTTACTAAAGATATCAAACCAGGAGTACTAAGTGGTATGATGGTATTTATTTCCGGGAAGCTAATAGGGCCTGTCGTCCCCGCCCCCACACCAGTATTCATGGGCACCTTCATTGGACACACTCCTCTATAGTTGTATCTATACTGCCGATGTGGATGGTCTTCGCCTCAGCTGTGGCCCCACCCTTTATTGGTCCAACTGTGTTATACATAGGCAGACATGGGTCAGTCCATAGATGACTCACAAGGCTTAGGGTTCCAGAGGGAGGGAGACTCTCAGGCATTTCAAGTCAATCTATATCTTCTAACGAATTAAAGATCTTAAAGCGATTGCTTGTGGTAACAGAATGGTTATAGTGACCAATTGCTTGAGGAGCCCCTCTACTCTCACTGTACCTAGCACTAGTTGGTTGATAAAAAAAAACAGGGAAAGAATATTAATGTCGTCCGCCTTGATGAAGCTATTACCAGCGCACTCCAGAATATGCAGAACCAGCTTTGGGGAGCGAAAACTCAAGACCACGCAGTCACCAGATAGAGTCTTATGGGATTTCCCGACCCAGGGGATTCTGCGAATCATTTTAAATTCACTGAAAAGATGTTCTTTTATACCAGTCCTGTTACTAAGCAAATGTAAAGCCTTATTTCTCAGTGTAGACCAGTGCTCCCGAGCATTTTCAGGGAGCACTGGAACATTAGCCAAAACAACTGTGTGTGGTGTGGCTTCCAGTGGAAGATGTAAAAAATCTTATTTATTCTGAGTGCCCTCAGTACAGGGGGCAAAGTTCTAATACATTGCTTCCCTTGCTGTGATATCAATGGAAGGGATACACCCCCTTGGGTTAGATTGGTGTTTTCAATTTCTTCTAAGGTTATACCTACTGAGGGCGCGGAGGGATATTCACTAGCCGGGGCGTCCTTTGGCTTGACTACGTTTCTCCGCTCTGGCTGTGTTATAGACCTACCATCCTTCTGCTCATTAAAATTTGTCAGGGTACTGCTACAAATACCCTGTTCTATTTTGCAGAGTCTGTCTTCTATGGAGGTCAGCCTTTTATATAGTGGATCAATCAAAGCAGAAAGTTTCTGTTCAATCCGTGTATAGAGCTCGTCCATATTAGAGGGGTGCAGTGGATCTATGGTACCAATGAGGGGGCAAATAGGTGGGCTTGTATTTTTGGATTGTGAGCTACCTGTGAAGGCTTTTGCAGCTATTTTACGCTTAACTGCTCTGGGGGGGCAGGGGGTTTGGCCTTTGTGGTCCTCGTGCTTTCCTTTTTTTTTGCGGCTGTTCACCATTTGTTGCCTGACTAGACTTCTGTCCCCTAGTAGTGACCATAGAGGTACTGGGTGGGCTAGCCAGGTTGGGAATAGAGTGAGGAGGGAGAATATACTAGGGGCAGCTGATAAGGCTTAGGGGTATTTCTATCAGAACTATTGGGTGGGGGTTGGGTGCAAGAACTATTAGCACTAAGGATGCCAAGAGATATTGGTGGTTCAAGTGAAAGCCTACGCTCGGTCAGTTGGATCTCATGCATTAGGGCTGATTCCGCCCTAGAGAAAAAAGCGTCCAGTGTAGACACAACCCCCATACCCACTCCTGCTTTACGTTTGCTCATATTACCACCCCTAAGCAAATAGAGTACACAATAAACCTTTTGTACTTAAATATCACAGAGTCTTATGGATCAGATGTTAATGGGGTGGCCCAGCCTCTTCCGGCCTCTGACGGGCCCGCCCTTGGCCCGGGCTTCACCCGCGTGCGTCCCGCACTGCAGGAGCCCTGGAGCCCCTTAGGAATGCCTCCTGGCGCGTGCAAGGAGGTGCGCGGCATTCAGGCCGCTAGGGGTGATGTAGTCCCTAGTTCGTTGGCAGTGGTGTAGGCCAGCGGCAAACAGTGTCCCCGGTTCTCCGGTTCTTAAACTCGTCAGCTGGTATTATTGAAGGCAAAATAGCAGCAATTGACGGGCGTCCTGCGCTGCGGGAGGCCTGGCGCCCATTATGAACGCCTCCTGGCACGTGCAAGTTGGTGTGCGGCGTGCGTGCCGCTAGGGGGTGAAGGGGTATGTAGTCCCCAGTTAGTTGGCAGCGGTGTAGGCCAGCGGCAAACAGTGTCCCCGGTACTCCGGTTCTTAAACTCTTCAGCCGGTATTACTGAAGGCAAAATAGCAGCAATTAATGGGCGTTTGAAATATTCACAAATTTAGCTAATCTCCCAAGTGATCTACTGCTGAAGCAAAAGGAAGATGCCTGTGCACAAGAACGAACTCCCTCCGCCAAAAAAAAAATGGTTTAACAGTAGTCTGCTTTGATGATTTAGGGCAGATCAGCAGCATAGCAAATAGAACCATGATTCTTGGTAGTTGTGGCATAGCCCACAATTGATGTTACCCCTCTAAGCCAGCCCAACACGGGTTAAAATCCCTTATTGGTTGCGCAAGCACTCTCATACAGAGGATTTGTGACCGAGTATTTGCATTAATGAGATTCGAAAAATATTTTTGTGGCTTCCCACCATGATAGGACTCCATTAGTAACTGTGCCAGTCTTCGGCGCTCAACGGTACATACATCTTGTTCCCAGGAAGACTCTTTCATTTGCTTGTTAATAGCTGTCTTCCATGCCCGATATGGGATATCACCATCCCCCCAAGGCGGACTCCTCAATCTCAAGTATCCGAATCCCTCATTAAGTTGTCTAGACCATGGGTTACCAGGTTTTTCGGAGATCGATTTCTACTGAATTCTTGAGAGCCGTCCTATATTTGATAAAATATTTTAACATGGATACCTTACACTCTATTAATTGAATTACTAATCCTAGCTCAAGTCTTAATCTAGAGCGTCGGACGTCTCATGGTTGATGACATTTTTTTTTTATATGCTCTAATGTGACATAACTCCAAAGCATCATCCAGTGCACCAGGATAAGCAAAATTACCATACTGCAGCGCTGGGGTTAAGGTTGCCTTTATTACTCTTAAAATAGGGTAAGCGCTACTTAATAAGCGATTCAGTCGTCCGCTTTCTTGTTAAGATCTTTAACTTGGGCAACAGCAGAACCAGATTCCTTAAGCCACACGCCCAGATATTTATAATGCCTTGCTGTAGTAATGGTCTTACCTTGCAATTGCCAGCTTCTTCCTTTGGTAACCCCCCAAAAATCAGGACTGATTTACCAATAGGTGGCTAGCATTGTTGAATCTACCCAAGGCATTGAAAGCCCTTTGCAAACCTGACTTGGTATGATCCATGACCACGATATCATCAGCGTATTGAATTATTTGTAATCATACTGAGCTTAAATTAGGGAGAACAAGACTGCATCTGTCCAGTGATTTTCTTAGATCAGCCGTGTACAAATTAACCTGCATAGGGGCCACAACACAACCCTGTTTTAGCCCACAGTTTGTTTTTACTTTCTGTGTTACTGTTGTTGTGCTAGTTTTCACCCACACCCAGGTCTATGTATATTGTGATGTAATAGCTCTTAGCAGATTCGATGGTATGCCCCACGCCGCAAGCTTCCTCCAGAGGATAGCCCTATCCACTCTGTCAAAAGATGCATTGTAATCTATAAAACAGCACAGGAGAAGTGGTCTATTCTTCTGAAGGTCATGGTACCTGAGGACAGAGAGAGCTTGAATATTGTCTACTGTAGATGCCCCCTCCCTGAAACCTATTTAAAAGAACGGCAAAATGCCCTCCTCAGCCACCCAGGATTCTAAGTGTTCTAATAGAATTCTGGCATAGACTTTTGCCTCAATATCAAGTAGGGCAACCTCTCTATAATTTACGGATGAAGTCCGACCTCCACTCTTAAATATAGCATATAAAATTGATCCTCTCCAACCATCTGCTATATCCGCGTTTACAAAACAGTAGTTGTGAAGAGCTGACAACCCTGTTGCCCCACCTACATATGCCTCCTGAAAATGTCCAGCTGGCAAGCCATTTTTGACCAGGGGCTCCATCGGATTTCAGCTTTTTAGACACTTTTTCCACCTCCCCATTATTTGTTAAATTGCACTGATCTCTTCCACAGGTTGGAGCAGCCCAGCTTCCAAGTCCTCTTGATGTTGTAGACTTGGTTAAGATGTCACCAAATTTCCTTTAACCTCTTCTATGCCCATGATGAGATAGTCTCGTCATGGAGCGCGGTTGCGCTATGCCCATGACGAGACTATCTCGTCATGGACCCCGCCCGCTAATACAATGCCCGGCACAGGAGGGGGAAAGGGCGGGGCACTCAAGGGGTTAAAAGTTACAATTTAGGTGGCAGGCGATCCAGCCTCTGTTGGATTGTCAGTATCTGTACCACATACAGCTCAACAATATGGCGCACCCAAGCTGTTTCTGAAACCCCATTTTCCCTGACCATATTAAAAAATATTTTTTATTAATGTGGGCCCAAAATCGCACGTGATTAGAATCCTTTAAAAACTGAAAGATTGTGGCCCATTCTTTGTCCTTTCTTTCCTTTTGTTTAATTTTTTAATGTAACCTTCTAGTCAATTTTACTGCTACAACTGTAGTTTTGAAAGGATTGCACCGGTGAGCACGCTACACTTTACGCAGCGTTCTTTTAGAAGCAATGATTGCCTTACAAAAATGACCTGGCCTCACTGGTTAGTGCCCTCCTTGTTGAATTTTGGGCCTACCCTCCTGTTCCAATAAATACTTTTATAGGTTCCCCCTAAGCCTGCCCCACCTCTCTAGGGCCCCTTCTAGATGATTGGTAGTTAGAGTAGACTTACGATCCTTTAGTCAGGTACTAACCTTGAATATATTTTCAGATATTATGATAATCAATCAGGAGGGAGAAGGAAGAGCTTCTGATCCACTTGACTTCCTTGTCTCAAGTATTCAAAAATCAATAGGGGAGTGGATCACTAGTCCCAAGGAACCAGGGTGTGCACGGACAGTATAAGGTACTGTAAAAAACCCTCAATCACGTTGTACTGGGATCGATGTTAGCGGTATATCTTCGTTCTCCGCTTCGTTATATGTAACGTGACAGCATCATCATTGGGTTTTGCTGTAATGCTTTCTCCACCTGGAGAACATACCACTGGTTATGTTGGTAGTGATCGTAGATAGAAAAAAGGGGGGAGAGTGAGTCTTAGTGAAGTGATTTGTGGTGAAAAGGTTATACTTTAAAAACTCACAGAGTCAGTAAAACGTTTTTAATCGTACTGGATGTTGGGGGATTCGTAGGTCTTTGGTGTGCACTCAGGGGTGAGTTAGGACCCTGTGCATTCTAAAAAAGTGTCCATAAAAAGGTCGACATGTTTCAGCCCTTCTTCTGCCCCGAAGGGTCAGGCGGGCTTTCTTCAGGACCTGGGTGGTGAAAGACTTGTATATTCACAATGTCTTTATAGTGAGAAAAGTTGGGTTAGATAGTCCCAGAAAGTAACCGTTCGATTGAACCTATAGTTATTGTTCCGAACAGCATTGGAAAGAGGTAGTGATGAGGAAAGAAAACAGACCTTATTAGAAAAATGTGAAATTCATTAGAATAAAAACATTAAAATAAAAACATCTACAAATAACAGGCAAAAAGAACATTGCTGGTTTTACCTTAGAAGAGTTTTCATCAGTAACAACTAAAAAATGGCAAATCTTTTATATTGAGGTGAGACACAAGCGTGTCTTCACTCTCTATGGCAAAGTTCGTCCCTCCTTTCAATACTGGTAAGAGTAAAGACATTCCATCTTGTCATACGTGGTGCACTTAGTATTTGTTGTAATGATACTATTCCCTTGTATTCGAAGTGTAAACAAGAGAGCACACAGTAAGGTTTTGATCAAATGGTATGCACAGTAAGAATGTTGGTGGCGTGAGTTATTCTGAAGTTTAAGTGATAACCCTCAAGTTATGGGAAGGGATGCTGCTTCACATGTTGATGTTAAGAATTATGTAAAACAACCAATATAATTAGTGGGGTAATTCATTACGCGGAAGTGTTGTATCACAAGGGAACTCTTGCGCGCTTGTTAACAATTCAATACATGGCACAAGTTATTGGCAGAAAACCTCTAGTCGTTTTTGTGCTTGGAAAGAGGCTGCACAGGGTGAGTAAATAAGATGGTATGTGCGGTAAAAATATTGGTGGCATGAGTTATTCTGAAGTTTAAGTGATAACCCCCAAGCTATGGGAAGGGATGCTGATTCACATATGGATGTTAAGAATTATGTAAAACGACCCATATAAGTAGTGGGGTAATTTATTACATGGAAGTGTTGTATCACAAGGGAACTTTAGCGCGCTTGTTAACAATTCCATACATGGCACACGTTATTGTCAGAAAAACTCCTAGTCGTTTTAGTGCTTCGAAAGAGGCTGCACAGGGTGAGTAACAGGCAATGTTAACATGAGCGGCAGTTATTTGGCGGCTGTGCAGGAAAAGACACGTAACTCTGAAGAGTCTACAAATACCTAGAGCAAAGGAACCGACCGTACCTGTTTCCCTTGGTTGCGGGCAACAGCGGGTCTTGTTAGGGCGGTCGCATGCGCTCTTTAAACAAAAGGAGAGAAAGAAAGGGGAATGGTTTGTCAGGTATTATTACAAGTAATACGTTACGATTGCGAAGTGCCGTCTTGCTGACCTCTTCGGCGCCGAACTTCGGTTCTGTGCTGACTCTACCCTCGGTGACCCGGTACTGGGAGGGGAGTCTAAGCGCTGACGTTATAAGGGGTAAGAAGGGCATAAAAATAAAAGATGGACTAGCCAGACATTTCAGTGTTGAATAATCTGCAGTGCCTCGTCTTGTTAGTGTAAAGACGGAAGTTTAGCAAAGATGTAGATGTTAAACAGCGGTCCACGTGTAAATTGTGTTACATTATTATTACCATATCGTTGTGGTGATGGAGTACCTGATCAGTGTCTCTGATAAATCACGTGGTTGTCGACAGAGCACGATATTTTAAAAATGGAGAAAGGATTCTACCACATTGTTATGTGTTGTTTCTTCGTAGACCTGCGAGAAAGGGTTTAGTTCAGCGACTCGATGTGTGTCTCGGATGATGTTTCATCAGTAACACTTTTATGCGTAGGGGGTGTGTCTAAGTCAAAGGTGACTAAATACGAGACAAATGTGCAGTTTGTCAATAAAGATTGTCAATAAAGTTATATCGTGATGGGTTCTCATTCTCTCAAGACACTCAGCCAGGGTATGTCATCGTTCAGACCCTGTGTGTTGGTACACAACCGGTGGACCCATCTTTGTTCTTTTTCGAACAATACCTTTTCGGCACGGTCATTCTTGAAGGTCAGAGTTTCAAGAATCACCCAACGGAGATCATTGACAGTGTGTCCCAGTTCCACGAAGTGGTTGCTCATCTTGGTGGTGCTCTTTTTGCACTTGATGTTACTGCGATGCTCACAGAGTCTCTGTTTCACTTTCCTGCATGTCATTCCGATGTATCGTAGGCCACATGGGCAAGTGATCATATAGATGACATGGGTAGTGTTACAGTTTGTGTGAGTTCTCATAGTCCATTTTAAATTGGGTAACAGTTGTAAGTTCTTTGTTGCCGTTGTTAGGTGGCAAACTGAACATGACCCACATGGAAAGTGTCCCATAACAGGTATATTGTGCCAGAGCCCCTGTTGTATCTTCACGGTTGGTTTTTCCGGGGGTCTCGTATGTACGAGTATATCTTTGAGGTTTTTAGTCCTTTTATTTGAGAACCTCAGTTTCGGCCATTTCAGTGTTCCTGAAGTCAAAATTCGCCAGTTCTTGTTGATGATCTTTTTTATATCATTTGTTACTGGGCTGTAGGTACTCACACAGGTCATTAAATCCGTTGTTGGTTCTTTGATCGTTGTCTCTAGTAAGGTCTCTCTAGGTTGGTTCCTTGCCCTTTTCTGGCACTTTTTAATTATGTTCGTGGGATAGTCTCTGATTTGTAATTTCTCACTAAGGTCCTTCGCTTGGTTTTTGTAATCTGTGATATTGCTACAGTTCCTTCTGAGTCTAAGGAATTGTCCATAAGGAAGGTTTTCCCTCAGTGGACGGGGATGGAAGCTTTTGTATGATAACAAGCTGTTCTTGGCCGTTGGTTTGAAGTAGGTCTTAGTCTGTATCTTGTCTCCTTCGATGAAGATGGTAACATCGAGGAAGTCCAGTTTTTTAGAGTTAGCTGTATATGTGAACTTCAGACACTCATCCCTGGTGTTGAGCCATTGGTGGAATTTGCCCAAATCTTCACTGTCTCCTTCCCATATGAGTTTGAGTTTGAGTTTAAAAATTCTTATATAGCGCTCTTACACCAGCGGTTTCATGGCGCTGTAACTGGCAAATCTCCTCAATAGGCAAGGAAGGGAGGTCGGGTAACAGAGGATTAAATGAAAATTTTGCTGAAGAAGTAGGCTTTAAGTTTCTTTCGAAACTGGGAATATGGGGTTAGGGATCTGAGATCAAGGGGTAGTGAGTTCCAAAGGGTTGGGGCAAGGGTCGCAAATTTTGAGCCCCCCCACTTTTTCCGGCGAAACCGGGGAACTATCAGGAGGGATTGGGAAGAAGATCGGAGCTCCCTAGTTGGCAAGTAGGGGATAATCTCCGAAGAAATGAATGCAGGGGCCGTACCCAATCGAGCCTGGTAAGTGATAGATGCAAGCTTGAATTGGATACGTTCCCGAACCGGAAGCCAATGTAAAAGTTTCAGAAGGGGGGTGACATGTGAGGGTTTAGGAAGGTTAAAGACCAGCCGAGCCGCCTGGTTTTGGATCATCTGCAACCGCCTGAGACTATATGCAGGTATACCTGCATATAGGGCGTTGCCATAATCCAGGCGGGAGATGACCATTGCAAGGACGATCAACTTCAAGGCCTCAAAGGTGAAAAATCGAGAGACCCTGCGGATGGTGCGAAGAGACAGAAAAGAGGAAGAAACCACAAAACTAACCTGGGAGTGAAGGGTAAGGTGAGAGTTGAGTTTAATACCAAGGGTTTTGACCGAAGTAGAGGGGACCGGAGAGGGACCAAGGGAAGGGGGCCAAAAGAGTGAAGACCAGGGACTGGAACAACCACCCGTCAACACCAACTCGGTCTTATCAGGGTTGAGTTTCAGGTGGTTGAAATCCATCCAGTCCCTGAGGAAAATCATAGTGGACTGGAAATTAGAGATAGAGGCAGAAGAAGAGGACAGATTAAAGACAAGTTGGAGGTCATCCGCATAGTTGTATAAGGAGACCTCCATTTGTTGTAAAGAAAAAATGAGGGGAGAAATGTAAAGATTAAACAGAAGAGGTGAAAGGGAGGAGCCTTGGGGGACCCCGCCCAGAACTTTCCGAAAGTCCGCAGTGAAGTCACCCAGGCGAACTGCCTGGGTGCGGTCCCTCAGGAAGGAGGACAACCAAACCAGGGCCGTACCCCCGATCCCCGCCGCCGCGACACGGGAAAGTAAGATGGTATGATCCACCGTGTCGAAGGCGGCAGAGAGATCGAGGAGGACCAGTGCCTGGAATTGATTGGTGTCCCTCCCCTCCCTGAGGTTGTCAAGGACCGAAAGAACTACGGACTCCGTAGAGTGTGCGGGGCGAAAACCAGCCTGGCGGGCAGCCAATACCCCATTTTCTTCCACAAAGGTGCTCAGAGACCTGGTGACATGGCGCTCGAGCACCTTAGCCAAAAATGGTAGGAGAGAAATGGGGCGAAAGTTGGCTGGGATCGAGGGGTCTGCGCCAGGTTTTTTTAAAATGGGTAAAATGATAGCTGATTTCAAGGGGTTGGGAACAACCCCCTGAGAGAGTGAACTGTTTAGTAAGTGAAGGGGAGGATCAGGGCAAGAAATGTAAATGTGACGAAGTATTTGAGCGGGACAGGTGTCAAGGGGAGAGCCAGATTTTACAAGGGGGATTAAGGATGTGAAGGATTCCTTGGTCAGAAGAGGGAGAGAGTTTAATTGTCCTTGGGAAGGAGGGCACTGAGGATCAACAAAAGACGGGGAAGGTGCAGGGATATTAGCTTTAATGGCAGCAATTTTATCAATGAAAAAGCTGTTCAGAGAGTGACAAAGGGCAAGGGAAGGAGAGGGCTTAAGAGAGGTACGATCTGAAAAGGCTAGGTTCTGAACAATCGAGAAAATTTCCCTAGATTGGTTCTCGGCTGTGAGGATCTTGGAGGAGAAATAGGCCGTTTTAGCGGCCAAGATGGCATTCTTATATTGAGCTAAAAGGGTGGTAAAATCAGCTCTTAAGATGGGACAATAGTTTCTCCTCCAGGCCCTCTCAGCACGGCGTACCGATAATTTGATGGTTTTCAAGTCATCGGTAAACCACAGGTTGGCATCTTTCTCTCGCTTGGAAGTCAGACGTTTCAAGGGGGCAATGGACTCACTGGCTGAGGAGAGCCATTGTTCAATGCTATTAACCTGAGCCGAGGTGGAAAGCCCGTGTAAGACGGGATAGGAAGCACTTAAAAGAGCTGATAAGTTCGCCGGGTCAACTCTACTCCACGAGCGGACCCAGACATTATTAGGAAGGGGGGCCCTAACTGGAGAACTGATAGGAAGAACAAAAGAAATCAGGTGATGATCAGACCAAGTGCAAGGAGAGATAAGAAGGGAGTCAACAGGGCAGTTCAAGGACCAAATCTGGTCCAAGATATGCCCCTTGACGTGAGTTGGGGAAGATACGTGAGAAACAAAATTAAGAGATAAAAGTGTGTCTGAAAACTCTCTAGAAGATGAACACTCTGCTGGGTCGGAGGGCCAGAAATTAAAATCACCCAGTAATAACACTGAAGAGTTATTGACAGAGAGGGTGGCTAACACCTCCTGGAAATCAGGGAGAAATCGTAGAGGCGACTGGGGAGGTCGATTAATGAGAAGACAGGTGAGAGGGGGGGATGTGGACGTGGTTCGAATAGCAAGATACTCTGTGGTGGCAATATCGGGGAGAGAGAGCAGTTGAAATGGAAGATCAGAACGGGCAATGACCGCGACGCCACCCCCCGTTCTGCCGGATGAACGATCGGCCCGAAGTGCATAGTAGGGGGCGGGCAATGTAGCTAGCAAGGTGGGTAGGGAGTCATCACAGAACCATGTCTCGGTTAAAAGGAGAAGATCTGGTGAATGATGATCTAACAACACTGATAGTTCATGTGAATGAGCCACCGCCGATCTGGTATTCAGATAATACGCCTTAAGGGTCTTAACTGGGACAGTATTGACGGCTTCTGTGGAAGGGGGGACCGGGATAGGAGAAGTGAATGAACAGGAACAGTGAGAAGGAGGGGATAAATCTAGCTGGGATATCCGTGAGTGTGTGGAGGCAGATAGAACCCACGGACCCTGTAGCCTGTGAAGCTGGGAAGGAGTGTAAGAAATGATTTGGGCAGGGTATTGTGCCCCTGGCCCCGGTCGGCCGCGGACGGGCGCAGACGGGCTTAACTTAGGCGCAACTTCGGCGCGCCTTCGTCGCGCCCGCTGCGCCGTCGGTGAGGGGAAGTGATTATATAGGGACACATGTGGGGGGAGTTTTGAGTGGGGCGTGGCAGGGGGTGGAGGAGCCAGAGTAGTGCACGCCCAGCCCAGACCCGCCCAAGGTGTACTGGCCGCCTGTCCCACTCCCCACGCGAGGCAAGGAGGGGGCGATCAGCGGAGGCGGTCTGGCTGTCTGGGTCGTGAAAGCAGGCGAAGGGGCAGTCAGGAAGTTGCTGGCGCTGGTTCCTGAGCGCTGAGCGAAATGCGCAGGTAGGCACAAGTCGATTAAAACAAGACGTCAGGGAAGTAAAAGAAACACCGTTGCTCCCGGCGAAGCCTCGGGAGATCTGCAATCACTGCAGGTAGCCCACTGTCAGCCTTTTGAGCCGTTAGCCAGGGGGGGAGGAGCCAGAGTAGTGCACGCCCAGCCCAGACCCGCCCAAGGTGTACTGGCCGCCCGTCCCACTCCCCACGCGAGGCAAGGAGGGGGCGATCAGCGGAGGCGGTCTGGCTGTCTGGGTCGTGAAAGCAGGCGAAGGGGCAGTCAGGAAGTTGCTGGCGCTGGTTCCTGAGCGCTGAGCGAAATGCGCAGGTAGGCACAAGTCGATTAAAACAAGACGTCAGGGAAGTTAAAGAAACACCGTTGCTCCCGGCGAAGCCTCGGGAGATCTGCAATCACTGCAGGTAGCCCACTGTCAGCCTTTTGAGCCGTTAGCCAGGGGGGGAGGAGCCAGAGTAGTGCACGCCCAGCCCAGACCCGCCCAAGGTGTACTGGCCGCCCGTCCCACTCCCCACGCGAGGCAAGGAGGGGGCGATCAGCGGAGGCGGTCTGGCTGTCTGGGTCGTGAAAGCAGGCGAAGGGGCAGTCAGGAAGTTGCTGGCGCTGGTTCCTGAGCGCTGAGCGAAATGCGCAGGTAGGCACAAGTCGATTAAAACAAGACGTCAGGGAAGTAAAAGAAACACCGTTGCTCCCGGCGAAGCCTCGGGAGATCTGCAAATCATGAGTACATCGTCTATATAATGCTTCCAGAAGATGATGTGACTTAAGAAGGGATTGGTAGGGTCATGGATGTGGGTGGTCTCAAAGTCACTAACATAGAGGCCCGCTACGCTCGGCGCAAAGGTACTTCCCATGGAAGTACCATGGCACTGTTTGTACAAGACTTTCTCGTACTCGAAGTGGTTTTCTGTGACTGCTAACCTACAGCATTCGAGCACGAAGTGTCTCGGTGTTCTATGTTCCCATTAAAGGTTGAAAAGTAGTGTCTCTAAGGTTTCCAAAGTTTTCTGTTGTGGGAGGCTGGTATATAAGTTTTCTACATCCAGCCCCACTAGTAGCATGTTGTCCTCTGAGTATTGTAGATTCTGTAGAAGATTGAGGAGATGTTTCGTGTCTTTTAGATATGTTGGGGTTTTTTGCACTAATGGTCTTAGATAGTGATCGGCGAATTGTGATAGGGGTTCTAGGAGAGAACCAATTCCAGAGACTATTGGACGTCCAGGTGGTGGTCGTCGTTCTTTATGGATCTTTGGTAGGGAATAAAAGTAGGGCATCCTTGGTGTCTTTGTTATAAGGAAGTCTGCTTCAGTCTTAGAGATCCAGTTGTTGGTTTCTGCCCCATGGACCATGATTGCGATGGTGTTTTGTAAACGTAGAGTTGGGTCTGTGTGGGTGACTTGGTAGAATTTTTCGTCAGACAGCAGTTCTGTACATTGTTGGTGGTACCCTTCTTTGCTAAGTAGTACGATACCACCTCCTTTATCCGCTGGTTTGATCACAAGTTCTTCATTCTGTCGTAGTGTGTCTAATGCTTTTAGCTCATCGTTGGAGATGTTCATAAAGGGTTTTTTTGTTTGATCTTTTAACTCACCCACTTCCTTCATTAGTGCCTGCTCAAAGGCTAGTATTTCAATAGGAATTTGGTGATTTAATGGGCAAAAGTTGGATTTAAGGCGCAGTGTCGTATCGCCGTCTTTGTGTACTTCATCCTGTTTGTTGAAGAAGGCTTTCAACTTGATTTTCCTGCAGAACTCGGCAATTTCACACTGGAGTCTGAAGATATCTAGGGGTGGTGTAGGTACATAGCTAAGGCCTTTGTTAAGAATATTTTCTTGTTCTTTGCTAAGTGTTACATTAGTGAGATTGAAGATCAAGTTGTTGTGCTTGTCCCTGGTTTGGCACCCGTCATGCTCCTTGTGTGGACTTGGCGCTGTTGGTCTGACCAGGTGACTCCTTTGCGTCTTGATCTGTTGGTAGTTTGGCCTCTCCCTAAAAAAGGAGGTCTGTGGGTATAGTTCAGTCCCATCTCAGACATTGCTGGGGGGCCCATAGGTGGAGGCCCTGGATAGAAAGGGTTGATCCAGCCTGAAAGGTTGGGATTAAATGGAGCGTATGGCATTTGAGGTGTTGGTGCGCCGAAATGGGGGTTAAACCAGGTGTTTGGTCTTCTTCTGTTTTGGCGTCTATTTTGGCCTCTATTTCTTCTCGGTGTATAGCTGTCCTCACCGCTCCAATCAGATCCATTATTTATAGAACCCATACTGGAATTGCTTGAATTATCAAACGTATCGTCTGGGATTTTGTAATCCTCTGCGCTGTAAGGATGCATCCTTTCCATAGAGAACCTCTTCAGGTCCTTGCCCAATTTTTGGATTTTATTCTGTGTGATATAATCTTTTGATTACAAAATCCCAGACGATATGTTTGATAATTCAAGCAATTCCAGTATGGGTTCTATAAATAATGGCTCTGATTGGAGCCATTATTTACTTTTATTCCCTACCAAAGATCCATAAAGAACGACGACCACCACCTGGACGTCCAATAGTCTCTGGAATTGGTTCTCTCCTAGAACCCCTATCACAATTCGCCGATCACTATCTAAGACCATTAGTGCAAAAAACCCCAACATATCTAAAAGACACGAAACATCTCCTCAATCTTCTACAGAATCTACAATACTCAGAGGACAACATGCTACTAGTGGGGCTGGATGTAGAAAACTTATATACCAGCCTCCCACAACAGAAAACTTTGGAAACCTTAGAGACACTACTTTTCAACCTTCAATGGGAATATAGAACACCGAGACACTTCGTGCTCGAATGCTGTAGGTTAGCAGTCACAGAAAACCACTTCGAGTACGAGAAAGTCTTGTACAAACAGTGCCATGGTACTTCCATGGGAAGTACCTTTGCGCCGAGCGTAGCGGGCCTCTATGTTAGTGACTTTGAGACCACCCACATCCATGACCCTACCAATCCCTTCTTAAGTCACATCATCTTCTGGAAGCGTTATATAGACGATGTACTCATGATATGGGAAGGAGACAGTGAAGATTTGGGCAAATTCCACCAATGGCTCAACACCAGGGATGAGTGTCTGAAGTTCACATATACAGCTAACTCTAAAAAACTGGACTTCCTCGATGTTACCATCTTCCTCGAAGGAGACAAGATACAGACTAAGACCTACTTCAAACCAATGGCCAAGAACAGCTTGTTATCATACAAAAGCTTCCATCCCCGTCCACTGAGGGAAAACCTTCCTTATGGACAATTCCTTAGACTCAGAAGGAACTGTAGCAATATCACAGATTACAAAAACCAAACGAAGGACCTTAGTGAGAAATTACAAATCAGAGACTATCCCACGGACATAATTAAAAAGTGCCAGAAAAGGGCAAGGAACCAACCTAGAGAGACCTTACTAGAGACAACGATCAAAGAACCAACAATGGATTTAATGACCTGTGTGAGTACCTACAGCCCAGTAACAAATGATATAAAAAAGATCATCAACAAGAACTGGCGAATTTTGACTTCAGGAACACTGAAATGGCCGAAACCGAGGTTCTCAAATAAAAGGACTAAAAACCTCAAAGATATACTCGTACATACGAGACCCCCGGAATAACCAACCGTGAAGATACAACAGGGGCTCTGGCACAATATACCTGTTATGGGACACTTTCCATGCGGGTCATGTTCAGTTTGCCACCTAACAACGGCAACAAAGAACTTACAATTGTTACCCAATTTAAAATGGACTATGAGAACTCACACAAACTGTAACACTACCCATGTCATCTATATGATCACTTGCCCATGTGGCCTACGATACATCGGAATGACATGCAGGAAAGTGAAACAGAGACTCTGTGAACATCGCAGTAACATCAAGTGCAAAAAGAGCACCACCAAGATGAGCAACCACTTCGTGGAACTGGGACACACTGTCAATGATCTCCGTTGGGTGATTCTTGAAACTCTGACCTTCAAGAATGACCGTGCCGAAAAGGTATTGTTCGAAAAAGAACAAAGATGGGTCCACCGGTTGTGTACCAACACACAGGGTCTGAACGATGACATACCCTGGCTGAGTGTCTTGAGAGAATGAGAAGCCATCACAATATTACTTTATTGACAATCTTTATTGACAAACTGCACATTTGTCTCGTATTTAGTCACCTTTGACTTAGACACACCCCCTACGCATAAAAGTGTTACTGATGAAACATCATCCGAGACCCACATCGAGTCGCTGAACTAAACCCTTTCTCGCAGGTCTACGAAGAAACAACACATAACAATGTGGTAGAATCCTTTCTCCATTTTTAAAATATCGTGCTCTGTCGACAACCACGTGATTTATCAGAGACACTGATCAGGTACTCCATCACCACAACGATATGGTAATAATAATGTAACACGATTTACACGTGGACCGCTGTTTAACATCTACATCTTTGCTAAACTTCCGTCTTTACACTAACAAGACGAGGCACTGCACATTATTCAACACTGAAATGTCTGGCTAGTCCATCTTTTATTTTTATGCCCTTCTTACCCCTTATAACGTCAGCGCTTAGACTCCCCTCCCAGTACCGGGTCACCGAGGGTAGAGTCAGCACAGAACCGAAGTTCGGCGCCGAAGAGGTCAGCAAGACGGCACTTCGCATTACGGAGCAATCGTAACGTATTACTTGTAATAATACCTGACAAACCATTCCCCTTTCTTTCTCTCCTTTTGTTTAAAGAGCGCATGCGACCACCCTAACAAGACCCGCTGTTGCCCGCAACCAAGGGAAACAGGTACAGTCGGTTCCTTTGCTCTAGGTATTTGTAGAGTCTTCAGAGTTATGTGTCTTTTCCTGCACAGCCGCCAAATAACTGCCGCTCATGTTGACATTGCCTGTTACTCACCCTGTGCAGCCTCTTTCGAAGCACTAAAACGACTAGGAGTTTTTTTGACAAAAACGTGTGCCATGTATGGAATTGTTAACAAGCGCGCTAAAGTTCCCTTGTGATACAACACTTCCATGTAATAAATTACCCCACTACTTATATGGGTCGTTTTACATAATTCTTAACATCCATATGTGAATCAGCATCCCTTCCCATAGCATGGGGGTTATCACTTAAACTTCAGAATAACTCATGCCACCAATATTTTTACCGCACATACCATCTTATTTACTCACCCTGTGCAGCCTCTTTCCAAGCACAAAAACGACTAGAGGTTTTCTGCCAATAACTTGTGCCATGTATTGAATTGTTAACAAGCGCGCAAGAGTTCCCTTGTGATACAACACTTCCGCGTAATGAATTACCCCACTAATTATATGGGTTGTTTTACATAATTCTCAACATCCACATGTGAAGCAGCATCCCTTCCCATAACTTGAGGGTTATCACTTAAACTTCAGAATAACTCACGCCACCAACATTCTTACTGTGCATACCATTTGATCAAAACCTTACTGTGTGCTCTCTTGTTTACACTTCGAATACAAGGGAATAGTATCATTACAACAAATACTAAGTGCACCACGTATGACAAGATGGAATGTCTTTACTCTTACCAGTATTGAAAGGAGGGCCGAACTTTGCCATAGAGAGTGAAGACACGCTTGTGTCTCACCTCAATATAAAAGATTTGCCATTTTTTTGTTGTTACTGATGAAAACTCTTCTAAGGTAAAACCAGCAATGTTCTTTTTGCCTGTAATTTGTAGATGTTTTTATTTTAATGTTTTTATTCTAATGAATTTCACATTTTTCTAATAAGGTCTGTTTTCTTTCCTCATCACTACCTCTTTCCAATGCTGTTCGGAACAATAACTATAGGTTCAATCGAACGGTTACTTTCTGGGACTATCTAACCCAACTTTTCTCACTATAAAGACATTGTGAATATACAAGTCTTTCACCACCCAGGTCCTGAAGAAAGCCTGCCTGACCCTTCGGGGCAGAAGAAGGGCTGAAACATGTCGACCTTTTTATGGACACTTTTTTAGAATGCACAGGGTCCTAACTCACCCCTGAGTGCACACCAAAGACCTACGAATCCCCCAACATCCAGTACGATTAAAAGGTTTTACTGGCTCTGTGGGTTTTTAAAGTATAACCTTTTCACCACAAATCACTTCACTAAGACTCACTCTCCCCCCTTTTTCTATCTACGATCACTACCAACATAACCAGTGGTATGTTCTCCAGGTGGAGAAAGCATTACAGCAAAACCCAATGATGATGCTGTCACGTTACATATAACGAAGCGGAGAACGAAGATATACCGCTAACATCGATCCCAGTACAACATGATTGAGGGTTTTTTACAGTACCTTATACTGTCCGTGCACACCCTGGTTCCTTGGGACTAGTGATCCACTCCCCTATTGATTTTTGTATATTTTCAGATAGACACTTAATTCTTCTGACTAGCTACCCAGACTCTTCACCTATTGAGATACCCACATTAATGGATTTATCAGCTGATTTTGTGTCAAGACGCAGCATGCTCCTTAAGGGATTATGGTCACTTTCTGCTCTAATTGAAATATCAAAGTGATGTAATTGTGCGGCCAGACCTGTAGATAAAAAGGTATAATCAGTGGTTGAAACACTTTTACAGGTTATGGGAAATATCAGCTCCTTATTTGCTGGTTCACATTCCACCTGAGCGGACACTAAAGTTGTGAATTTTCGTAAAACCATTAATTCCATAATCAGCCTTTACATTAGAAACTCCCATAATGTTCTTCCCTATCCCCCTAATATTAAAATCTCCAGTAAACATGAATTCGGAATGCAGATAATCTAACAGGAGGTCTTCAAGGCTTTCCAGAAAATGATTTACCAAGTCCATCCTTGCTTTGCTGGGAGCATTCAAATAACAATTGACAACAATCAAAGCAATTTGTTTGGTGTTTGATTTCAACCCATGTATACAAACCGCTTGGTACAATAGCTGAACAATTACTGTCAAGAGCCGTCACTGTTAAGTTGGCAGTATGCTTGATGAAAATTGATGAACCCCCTGAGGGCCGACCAAACGTTTCCACTTTGTTAAGTCAATGGAGACCTCACTGTAAAAAAATCACAAATGTACCTTGAGCAATAACTGGCCATGCCTAAGAAGGATGGCAGCATGGCAACATCTTGCGGGGTGCAGGTGTATAGCAGTGATTGCACCTTATCAGGGTCAAGAGTGATTCTCCCATCGGAGAAATCAATGAATTTAAGTTTTGTTTTGTGAAACTCACACTTTGCTGCATTCAGAGTGAGACCTGCATCAGCAAGTAATCGGTACCATTGTGTAAGCTCCTTTTGTGTTCTACCAAATACCAGTATAACATCACTGTCTATGATAAAGGTTATGGGGCAACCATTCACCTTTAATTTAAATTTAGGACAGTTTCCAAATACATTTTGTCACTTCGTTTGGTGATTCTTCTTTGGCTTTTGATCTGCTTCGCAAGAATCTAATGCTGGATGTGAATGTCGTTCCTAAGTTGATATCATCAACGCACATCTGTTTTCTTCACTAGCGCTTGATAATAACATTGAAGAACATTTATATAATGAACTTGATGATGATCAACTGGGCTTGGTTTCTACTTTTCATAATTGATGTTGAGTTTTGGTAGAGTGGTGAGAATATTTCTGGAACCTTCTGGCGTCCATTTTCTCTTAAAGCTGTGACACATTGGTTTCTCTTTCACTTTGCAGACTGTTATAAAGTGGTTTTCTTTACCACAGCCTTTGCATATTTGCCCAATGGCTGGACATTTACCTTCATGGGGAAATAAAACCCACATTGGAAGCATAACGTTTTCTAACTACAGAGAAATTAGCTTGTGTGCATCTGTTATGTGCCTATGCTTGCTTTTCATGATCAACGCTGATTTATTACGCGCTGTTCCTGCTTCTATATAAGGAGCTTGTCAATCTGCTCATTCTTCTTCCCTTGCAGCCCTTAGCATTTTCTCTAAACTGAGTGTCTCTCACAACATGCGTCTCATGAAGGAATCTGAATGACAGCCAACAATGACTCTGAGGAGCATGGCTTCTTCATCATTAAACTCACAGAACTTACAGTGTTTGATAAGTGCATCAAGTGTCTCAACAAACTCATCCATTGTTTTACCAGCCTGCCTGCTGTCGTGCTTTGTTGAAGATGTGCCTTTCATAGTCGATAGCCTCAGTTGTAACTTGGCTTCCAACACTTCTTTTATCTTTTAGTACAAGATCGCATCAATTTGTGAGACTTTCTTTAGCACTTCTTTCACTCCATCACCGGCAAGGTTTTTCAAATATTTAAAGATTTTCTTATCGTCTTCTTCTTATAGTGCATCTATGAAGTCATCAAAAGTTTTGTTCCATGAAGCCCACCTAGAGCCAATGTTCTGCCTCTTGGCTGTTTTGAATGGTGGCGGCGGTGTCAGAAACACAGCAGATTTGTACTTTGTGCTTCCTTCTGTCGTCATTGAAATCATGTGCTGTTCAGACAGCGTTCTTTGCGCAAAGCAGAATGGGCAAGCTCTCCACATAACACCTTGCTGCTTGAGCCTGGTCGACTCGGCCGATTCTGAGGTCGCTTGTGCCAGTAAATATGTTTCTGTTTTCATACCTCGTGGTCACTGCCCTTAGTGTTTGCTTTGTATGCATGAAGGTTCTATGTTATGGCTCTGTACAGTCTCTCTTCTTTCAGCCTCACCAGCGGGTTCTGGCGGGCTTTTTAAATATGCTCCTCTACAGGGCCTTCAACTTCTTTGATGGCTGTGTATGGACTGGAGTTGGGCTTTGCCTCCACATACACCAATCACAGTCTGCTTTGCATCAATTTGGTGTGCACATGACACACATGAGCAGTTTACTGTGCTTTTGCAAACTCTCAGGGAGGACAGTCTTGTTTCTTCCAGTCATATGTCCCCTACTCCTCGCCAGTTGTAGCAACATCCCAAGCCCGGGAGCATGCAAATGAACATGCCACACATAGAGCTCTGAAACAGACATCTTTATTCGTCAACATACGATCATACCCTATATGTATTGTGTCATAACTTTCATACCCACACCTTTACAACTCCCAGCAGAGTAATCAATTCCTGTTAAGAGTCCGTCCAGAACCGCAAGGGTCCTAGCGAGCATAAAATCAAAGACACTACAGACAGTATGTTGCAAAGTCGTCCTGTGCCCTGGGCACCCACCAACTTTTTGCTGACTGGTACTGGTGGTAACTGACTCTGACTGACCCTGGGCTCTGTCTAACCAGGCCCAGGGCCAGTGCTATACTGAAGACACGCAGAATAAAGTGAAAACAACTGCATATACTAGGGTAGACTATGGGTTAGGGTACCCCTATATTTGGTATGGCCTTCCTTATAAGGCAGTAGTACATATAGGGCAGGGGGATTGAAACTACCTTTAAGTCCCTAGTATAGAATAGGACAGTTTAGAGGCCAGCAGCCTTATCTGCACTGTCATGTGTGCTCTGCTGAAGCCTGAGGTCAGTTTAAAATCAGCTCTGTGTTGCATGACTGCTTTCAAAATGAAATTGTGCCCAAACTCGACTTTGATGTTTAGGTCACTTATAAATGGATAAACTACAATGTTTTGGCATGGTCGGTACCCCTAGGTGTCCCAGGGGTGGGGGGTCAGGTACTTATAAGGAGAAATCCTTATAAAAAGATTTTTATATGCAATGTGGGGAGTGAAATCGTACATTTCTCTCCCCACATTCTAGTAAAGTTTTCCCAAAATCGACTTTTTTGCTAAGAGCACTGTGAAAGGAAGATCTGCCATATTGTTATATATCCAGAACCCCTAAAGTCTATCCTAGGTGTTCCAGGGGTGGAAGGTCCTGTAGGTATAAGCAGGGTCCTTATAAAAAATAGTTTTATAGACCACGGTATTGGAGAAAGTGTCCAGTTCATTTTCATATTGCAGAACCCCAGCCCATAGGTTAACATTGGAAAGGTTATTAGTTAATAACTGGGGAAAGAAAAGCCATAACATTAGGATGAAAGAACTCAGTAGAATGGTAATAATAAATCCAACAATATGGTATTGTTGAATTTATTATAAAATGTACAGACAAGAAGTTATAAGACTTTCTTGTCTGTAAAACCTAATTCAGCCCTCTATTGTTCTGCCTTGATTGGTCACAGATACGTGGGTGAGCCTGGCTGGTTTGAAGAGGTGATAAATGACCCCTGGGGTTAGGAAGCCTCTTGGGGAGGAGAGGTTGCTGTGCATAGGAATGCCAGAGGCAGGGGAAGGGATAGTAAATAATGCTCTTCAAGAGAAAGGGAAGACAAGCTAAAGACATCCTTTTCATTTACAACTCTCCTCTTTGAACCAAAGGCAGATGCTATGCATAAGAAAGGAATGAGCAGATTCATCAAGGGGGAGAGACTATAGAGATTAGCCATCCTAGAGTTGTGTTTAGCCAGCTCTTCTCTCTCTGCTGAAAAATCTGACATATTGGATTTTGGGTGAATAGTGGTTCTGGGTTAGCATTTTGCCACACTTTGAAGGAAGTGGTCATGCTCTGGGGTGGTTTCCTACACCTTAATGGGCAGGAGTGCCTTCCTGCATGACTCCAGAGAACACTGAATAAGTATCTGAGAGGTGAGGTGCCTCTCAGATCAGCTTTAGAAACCTAAGAGAACCAGAAGGGCCCAAGCTGAAGCGTTTGATGTGCATTCACCAGACCTGCACTCTGAAGATTGATCCTTTTGCACCATCTAAAACTACAGCCCTGTGGATCAAACTTGCTTCAAAAGGACTAGAGAGTATACTCCCTGCAGGTTACAGGTTAACACAGCTCACCTGGACCATCACCACAAGGAATCCCCAGCCTCTAGTACTATCAGTGGATTTGTAAGGGTTTTGTCCAAGTGGATTGTGGTAATTGAAGTCTTACACATTCAAGGACCCTCTTGGAGATTCCAGATCCTTGGATTGTGTGTTGGACACTTTGGGACCCACAAGAAGAACTTCAGGAAGGAGCTCTAACAGGATCCAGCCTGCTGGGGGGGAGGGGTGCACAAGACTGGTGAGAGATCCTCCAGAACAAATGCTTAATATGTATGTGTCCCTGTCAGAGGCAACTAAGGTGCACATGCATCAAGCAAACCAAAAGCGATTCCTTAATAGCGAGAAATAAGGAATCATTATTAAGGAATCGCTTTTGGGTATGCATCAACAGATTCAGTAATTATTAGCGATTCCTTAAAAATCGCTAATTTTACCGATTATACAATAGCGGGGCATGCAAACTCCGAATAGCTATTAGCGAGTTCGGTAATTCCGAATTAGCAAATAGCGAATTCGGTATTAGCGAAATCGCAAATGACAGCGTCGCACCGGGAACGTGCAGATGACATCACCAACCAGGAAATACAGCAGTCCCACCCTCATTGCATCGACAGAGGAGCAAACAGGAGCACTGACTGCAGACTGCCTGTGCAGACTGAAGCCACACAGACTGTTCCATCTGCTAATATACACCATCCATGGAGAAGGAAGCCCCATCCAGCGCTGAGGCTGCGCGCAAGCGCAAGCGCAAGTTCTCCGACAGGGAGCTGGAGCACCTAATTGAGGGAGTCTCGAGCAAGCACGATCGCCTCTTCGGCAAGCTGTCCCTCAAGGTGCCTGAGGCGGAGAAGCGCCGCATATGGCTGCGCATCCGCGAGAGGGTGAATGCAGTTGGTGTGACGCCCCGCAGCATCGACGACCTAAAAAAAAGGTGGTACGACCTGCGGAAGCGCGCGAAGGAAAGGATAGCAGAGAGGCTCCGGGACGCTAGCAGAACGGGAGGCGGCCCTTCCATGGTCCAGGCAAACACTGCCCTGGAGGAGCTGGTGGAAGGTACAATTGAGCGGGAAGCCGTCGTGGGAGTGACCCAGATGGACACGTCCGGCGCAGCCACAAGTGCCCAAGGTAAGATGCATGCCTGTTGCCATACCCAGCATAGCGTAAATCCCATTCCAGGCCCCCAGCAGGATCTGAGTGTGCATGCAGCTTTGCAACACACAACTTTACTCCTAACACTAGTGCATCATGGGAGTTGTAGTCTACTCAGGCAAGTGTGCATGTACAGGGGTAAATGCAATAACCATTCACCAGATCAGTAGAAGCTGGGTATAGACAGTATGTTTAGTGGATCACAGACGGACATGTATGTGTGCAACACTACGTAGGTCTAACTATCCCACTAACCATGCACTGTTTCACACACAGATGCATCACCTGGGGATTCAGATGACAGCGGCCGGCTGATAATCTCCGAAACACCGGTTGAATCAGACCTTGAGACAGCGCAGGATGCCCTCACATCACCTACACCTGCCACCCCACCAGCACCACCAGCACCAGCAACACCAGCACCAGCAACAACAGCACCAGCAACACCAGCACCACCAGCACCAGCCACACCAGCTGCTGCCACGACAGCCACCAAAGCGCCGCTGCGCAGGTCCCAGGTTGCGCCCTTGGCGGTGATGGAAACACCCACCACACAAACAGGACACGGTCAGCGCGCCATCACACCACCTGATGCACCACCTGTCCGCGCCAGGCTAACACAGCGGCGCAGGTCTCGCCAACGTTCGGTCTCCTCAGGCAACCTTGATCTCCAACACACTCCTGGCATTGAGGAGAGGATGCTGTCTGTCCAGTGCGTGCAGAGCCGCCACATGGCAACTATCAGCACCAACATCGTGCACCTTGTTCGTGAAATGCGAGCCATGACTGCCGCAGTAACGGCCATGGGCACGGCGGTCAGGGACATGAGCACTGTGGTGGCAGAGGGCAATGCTCACCTCAGGGAAGATGTACAAGAGCTCACCAGTGCCATGAGGGAGGGCCATGAGTGCCAGAAGAGGAGGCACCGACAGCAATTGTTGCGTTCCGCTGCCGCTACTAAGGCTATCACGCGCCACAGCAACAGTACCGCAGTGTTGGCATGCCGCACTGTGTCCTTGCAGGTCGACCTTGGGCACTTCTGCGGGGATGTGGCAAAGGCACTGGGGCAGTTGACCACTGCTGTGGAACACTTCCAGAGCAGCACATGCAGTGCTGCAGCTTTGGGGGGGGATGACGCTAGTGAGGCTGCCTCGAGTGTGAGCAGTGTGTCTGTGGCAGAGGGAGCACCAGGCGCCGCAGTTCGCGGGCATCCACGGGGACAGGCCGTGGTGAGGCTTTGGAGACACCTGAGCGGAGGCTTGGGGTACGTGGGAAGCGCCACTAGACAGTTGGACATGCATACAGGACCATGGTGGGGCAACCATGGACATCCACTTACTGAGTATGCACAGGCGTGACTTTAAGGCACCTTTTATTTTACTTTATGCAATTGGAGCATGATTTACATAGCTAGTTTTGTTGCACAAACCTCAGTGTTACTGTGCATTCAACAGTTGCACCCCAAACTAACTTGTAATGTTTCATTCTCACATGTTTCAAAAATGATTTTGCATGATGTATGTCCGCCTCCTATGGCCCTCTGCTGTGTTAGGGACGTGTGCCTGTCATTGTTGGGCGGGTGGTTGGTCATCCCGGTGGTCGTCATCCCTGTCCACCTCTATGGGTATCCCCCTTCTGGTCGCAATGTTGTGCAGCATTGCACATACAGCAATTATCCGGCAGCATGTTTCAGTTTTGTATAGCAAGGCGCCGCCAGTCTTGTGTAGGATTCTGAAGCGACTCTTCAGAATCCCAAATGTCCTCTCTATGACATTCCTAGTGCTGATGTGTGCAGCGTTGTAGCGATGTTCCTGCGGGGTTGCTGGATTGATGTATGGGGTGAGTATGTATTCACGCAGGGCGTAAGCACTGTCACCTAGAAGATAGAAGCATAGACTTAGCATTGGTGATGTACATACATGTGTGGTGTTTGTGTGGGGAAGCGTATTTTTACGTACCTAGCAGGAGTCCCTCTCCAAATTCTCCGTTGATTAGTCGCCTGTGCATTCCACTGTGGCGGAAGATGTAGGAGTCGTGTGTGCTCCCTGGGAATTGTGCCACTAGGTCCGTTATGATGTTATTGGCATCGCACACAACCTGCACGTTGATTGAGTGGTATGACTTGCGGTTCCGGAATATGTACTCATTTGCTGCGGGTGGACATATGGGGATATGCGTGCAGTCGATGCATCCAATCACATGTGGGAATTGTGCCACCTGGTAGAATGCCTGTTTGGTGCGGTCCAACTGCTGTGGGGTTGTGGGGAAGCTGATGTGGGTGTGTAGCATTGTCAGCATGGCATCTAGGAATTTCTTGAAGAAGCGTGACAGTGCGCTTTGCGATACGCCTCCGGCCACCGCAATTACCCCCTGGAAACTCCCTGAGGCCAGTAGGTGCAGGCTGCATAGGACCTGAACGTGCGCAGGGATTGCATTGGTCCGGTGTGTCTGGTGCTGCAGTAATGGTTCCAGGTCTGCAATCAGGCGCATGATCATTGCACGATTGAGGCGATACTTCTCGTACACCTCGTCCTCATTCTGCCCGAGCAAGGTTATGCGCAGTCTGAAAACTCGCTCCTGGACCCTTCTCCTGCGCTGTCCTTCTGCATTGATACGCATCCTCCTTGCAAGCACGTAGAGGGCAGCCATTTTGTGGGAGCCAACAGGGTCTCCTGGGCCACATTTAAGGGTTTTGTGATTGCCTCAATCATTTGCACATGTTGAATTTTTTTTTTTAGCATTTGCGTTTTTTTTTTTTAACTTTACCTCCAGGTTTTGATTCCCCTTATTTTGCTCTTGCAAAATAGCGATTTTTGGCATTTTCGTTATTAGCGACTGTTGTTGCTTTGGGGTGTGATTCGTTATTTGCTATTGGCACTTTCCGGGAGCTAATAGTGATTTCGGTAACTGCTAATTCGGTATTTAGCGATTCGGTAATTTTGCATTTTGGTTATTAGCGATTCGGTATTTTGGCGGATTTATTTTTTGCGATTCGTTATTTGCTCACGTTTTGGGTTCATGCATTTGAAGTGGGTATTTTTTAATCGGTAACGGGTGATTTTTGCGATTCGGTATTTTACCGACTGGATTTTGGCTTGATGCATGAGGCTGTAAATGACCAAAAGTGGCACTGTTGGTTTCTAAGCACTAGAAAGTGACTCATCTTTAAAAATTCCCTACAGTTCATTTTTTTGTTTTGGTGTAATTTAAAAGATAAACATATTTCCTATTGTTATAAATTGGTGTAGGATTGTTAATGTGTATTGTGTCTTAATTATTTACTGAATTGATGTTTTTAAATGCTTTACATACCTGTCTTTGAAGTTAAGCCTGCCTGCTTGCAGCCAAGCTACCAAGAATTGAGCATGGGAATTGTTTTCTAAGACCTATGCTGAGCCCTATATCATGTCAGTGGCATTATTGTCAGTGGTAAATGCATATCTGCCTCAACTAATAATCCACTTTCCAACATTTAGTGGCATGGGTGGGATGAGAACTTGAGTTTAAAAAGTACACCTTTCAGTAAAGTGAATTATGATTTTTAAAATCCTCTAAATTGCCTTAGAACAAAACATTGGAGTTTGATGTTTGGAATTTGGACTAGAACTGTTTTTAATCCATTGTTTTGATTTTTCTAAATTGTTCCAAGTCTGTGTGCCTAGTTGTTGTGACCCAAAACTACCAGGGAACCATGGAGCTGGTCCTGGCTAAATTGTCCCAGTTCAGGATGGCTAATCCTAGGGTACAGTGTAGGCTGAGGCCTACTTTCAACAAGAAAAGGAAGGCAGGGTTGCTTAAGTCCCAAAAGGCCTGTACTGTGGTAGCTGAGGAGATTCAGGGGACATGGGGAGTGTTCCCCCACCCTCATCCAGGAGGAGGTGAGGATGTTGCCTCTTCCATTTTTCCCGTTTTTAGCCATGTAGTTCCAGATGGTGGGTGAAGGGCAGGCTTCCCCTTTTCAGAAACCATCATTGTCCCTGGCAGAAAGGCAGCTTAAGGCCCAACTAGCTTCCATTGCCTTGGAAAAGGAGAAATTGGAATTAGCTAAGAAGAGATGAGAGAGGGAGGAGGACAAAAGAAATGTTGGCAGTGAAAACGATGAAGATTTTGAGGTGTCCGGGGTGGTGGATTTGATCACAAACTTTCCAAGGGTGTAGTACCCAGGTACATAGAGGGAGATGACATTGATAAGTGGCTAGCAGGCTTTGAGAGGGCCCTTAGAAGAAAAAGAGTACACTCTGAGTAATGGGGCACAGTCCAGTGGGGGTTGATTCCAGTAGCTAGGAGTGATAGGCTCCTGACCCTGAGGGGGGAGGATGCAGAATCATACCAGCAGATGGAGGTATGCTTAGTCAAGAGATTAGGTCTGACTCCAGACCAGTGCAGGGTGAAGTTTAGTAGCACCCAAAAATTCAGTTCAAAGTCTTGGGTAGACTTTGTGGTCATTTCAGTGAAGGCACTTGAAGGCTGGATTGTGGGTAATAAAGTGGACACAAATAGGGGCTTGTATAATTTATTTTTGAAAGAACATATTATGACTGATTGTGCAGAAAATAAGTTACACCAGTATTTAGTGGACTCTAAGCTGACAGACCCCAGAGAGCTGGGGGAAGTAGCTGATGAGTGGGTGACAACCTGGGTTTCCATTCAGCACCAGGGGGTGACAAGAAAAAAGGAGGACAGGTCCCTCCCCAGGAAAAAGCCCTGGGAAAAGTCCTGGAGAAAGAAGGTCAAAAACAGAAGGAGTCCTCCAAAGACCCACAAAAACCTAATCGGGGGGGCGAGCAACCCAAATTCAAAGGAAGGGGGTATCAGGGAACGAATGGTAGGTTCTTTGATCCGTCAGAAGTGGGTAAGTGCTTTGACTGTAATCAACTAGGGCACAAACAGGGAGATGCTGTCTATGCCAAGGAGCTCCCCCCTAAGGGGCCATCCCCTGGGTTTACCAGTGTAAGTGTGGAAGTGGAAAGATGTGTCTTGGATAGGCAGGAGGTGGAAGCCACCTTAGTGTCCCTGGGTGGGGTGAATATTGCCACCCTTGCTGCCTTACCTCCAAACATGGACAAGTACAGGCAGAGGCCTAATGGGAATGGGACTGAGGTTGAGGCTATCAGAGACACAGGGGCAAGTGCAACTATGGTCCTGGATGAGCTGGTGTCTCCAAGGAGATTGCTACCTGGTGAGTTTCACCAGGTCACTTATGCAGACAGCACTATCAAACTCCATCCTATGGATGTGGTGGATTTGGAATGGGGAGGTGTGACAGGTCCTATGAAGGTAGCTGTATCTAAGGTGCTCCAAGTCCAGTGCTTACCGGGCAATGATCTTTAAGAGGTAGAAAGAGGACTCCATATGAAAATATTGGAGCTCCCTGAGTGGGTATGTGCTGTGACTAGGTCAAAGACTAGCCAGAAGGTAAGAGCTGGACACTTGGACCCAAGGGCCAAGCATCCAAGGAAAGGGTACTGGGTCTGGTGAGCCAGCCCAGGAAACTCCAGAGGTGCATGAAGAATCTAGCCCGGATGGGGAGGATATGGCATCTGAGGGAGGGACTCCAACCCTGCCAGAGCTGTCAGATGTGGCAGAACTGACGGGAGCAGGTAGACTCTCCAGAGAGGAGTTCAGTAAGGGACAGAGAGACTGTCCCACCCTTGAGAGCTTGAGGCGGCTTGCCTCTAAGCAAGAAGAGTGGGATGACAATGGGTTTCATAGAATCGACTGGGAAGCCAGAAACCTCAAGGAGCGGGCCACCAGGAGGTTGGTGGTTCCCGAGAAATACAGATAGTTAATTCTGACTTTGGGTAATGATATCCCCTTGGCAGGCCATTTGGGACAGACAAAGACATGGAACCATGGAACCGGTTGGTGAACTATTTCTACTGGCCCCATATGTCTGAAAAGGTAAAGGAGTTTTGCAGCTCCTGTGTCACTGCTCAGGCCAGTGGCAAGATAAAGGCTCCCCTAATACCACTGCCAGTGGTTGGGGTTCCTTTTGAAAGGGTAGAGATGGACATTGTTGGTCCCCTGGGCCCCCCTGCTGCATTAGGGAATAGTTATATCTTAGTGGTAGTGACCAATGCCACTAGGTACATTGAAGCAATCCCTCTTAGAACCATTAATGCTCCTGCGGTGGCTAGAACACTGCTTGGTGTGTTCACCATAGTGGGTTTTCTGAAAGAGGTGGTGTCAGATAGGGGCACACACTTTCTGTCCAGCTATCTGACTGCTATGTGGAATGAGTGTGGTGCCAACTGCAATTTCACTACCCCCTATCACCCAGAAACAAAATTGGTCTAGTTGAGAGGTTCAACAAAACCCTGAAGGGCATGATAACTGGGTTGTCAGTGAAACTCAGGAGGAGATGGAATATTCTCCTCCCATGCCTACTGTTTGCCTACATGGAGGTGCCACAGAAAGGGGTTGGATTCAGTTCCTTTGAGTTGCTGTTCAGGAGCTCATGAAGCACTGGTATGGTCAGAAGGCTACTGCCTGAGTATATTCCAAGACAATTGGTGTGGGTGTTGGAGCCTGTTGCTGCCAGGGCCCTCCATGACAATGGAGTGGGCCCTATCCAATATTTGAAAAGACTATTTAGTTGACCTTGGCACTACCAGGAACTCTCATAGGGTCCTGCGTGTGAATAGATTGGAACCCCACCATGACAGGGCAGAAATAATCATGTTAATGGTCACTGATGAGTGAATGGAGGAGGAAACTGAGCTAGTGCCTGATTTCCTCTCCACTAACGTGCAAGATGGGTCAGTGGAGGGAGTGGTACTCTCTCCCAAGTTAACAGACCAGCAGCACAGAGACTGTGAGCAGGTGCTGGAGCAGTTTGCTTGCCTGTTTTCTTTGACTCCAGACATCACTACTAGGTGTGTGCACCACATTGACACTGGTGACAGCCTACCGGTCAAAAATAAACTGTACAGGTTGTCTGACCATTTTAGAGTCAGCATTAAAGCTGAGGTAGCTAAAATGCTGGAATTGATTGGGAGTAATTAAACCATCTGAAAGTCCATGGGCCAGTCCAGTGGTGATTGTGCCCAAACCTAATCCCCAGGAGGGACCCAAGGAGTTAAGGTTCTGTGTGGACTATCGAGGACTGAATGCAGTCACAAAGACTGATGCTCACCCTATACGTAGAGTTGATGAGCTCATTGGCAGGGTAGGGGTGGCTAAGTACCTGAGTAATCTCTAAAAATTCATATCTCTGGTTCCCTACAGTGGATTTTTTTCATTTTGGTATCATTTAAAAGATAGATGAAAATATTTCCTACTTTTATAGATTGGTGTTGGATTTTGTTTGTTTGTTGTGTCCTAATTATTTACTGAATTGGTGTTTTTAAATGCATTACATAACTTTATTTGAAGTTAAGCCTGCCTGCTCACAGCCAAGCTACCAAGGGTTGAGCATAGGAATAATTTTCTATGACCTATTCTGAGCCCTATATCATGTCAGTGGTATTATTGCCAGTGGTAAATGCATATCTGCCACTACTAATAATCGACTTTCCAATACAGTATAAAGAGAAAGGCTGGAGATCGAGCAATCATAAAGAGAATATCTGACAGAGATGGAAATAGGTATTAGAGTCAGAGAGACATGAGAAAGAGAAAGACCAAAGAGAAAGTGAGAGAAGGCAGGAGAACAGGTGACCAGAGCCAGGTGAAGGTGATATGAAACAGAAAAGGAAAAAAAGAGAACTTTGGATAGGAGAGAGTCACACAAGAGAACAGAAAGCAAGTCAGGAGAGAGGAAAAGATACACAAAGTACATAGCTATAAAAAGGGCAACAGTACCAGTGGCAAACAGTGCAAAGTTGTAAAGGACTCCACCTCAATAATGGCTGTCATTTACTACCCAAGCAGGGAGGGGCCCTCTTCCTTTCCGGCATTACTCAGTTCAAGCTTTTAGTGAGAGCAGGGTTGTAACACTGACCACAGAAGCCCCTACGATGAAGGGGGGGCTATTCCTTCAGAGGTCCCCAATCCTTCTGGTGTCCCCCATTCAGCTGAAAGTAAATTAATATTTGTGAAAAATTGGGAGACCTGGTGGCCCCTCTTCACATTAAGCAGTGGGATCCGATCATTTTGCCTTCTGTCACAAAGTCAGAAAGCTAGTATGTGTGTGTGTTTTGTGAGAAATTGTCTGTGTGCATGTGTGTTCATTTTTTTTCGTTTCTTTTTTTACAGAAGAGACCACTTACCACCCTTCACCAGTTTACCCTTCTTACTCTCTTCTTATTGCCTCTGTTTTTGCTGATTTTTTCACTTTCCAATTTCTCACCTTACGCCCAGCCAGTCTCTTTCTCCAGCCTTGCCCTCATTTGCATTTCCCTTTCTTCTTTTTTATAGAACTTTTTATTAGCTTTTGGGGATTTATGACATACAGTCAATACGTTGCTCCCATTACCCAACAATGTATGGTGCCAACAGGAGACGAGATATAAGCTAAATAGCAATGACTGTAAATCTCCATAAGTTATGCATTCAGCCGTTTGATGGCATGTTAGTGCCCTTACAACCAAGATATAACAAAGCTGAAATGTCCTCAATCTTGGAAGGCAGATAGAAAGGTAGTCAATCTGCTCCTCACTACTGTTGGGGTGTGCGGGAATTTGTAACTGGTCATAATTCATCCTCTCATTTTCTTGCCTATTCTTATCCTACAGAGTATAGACTCCAGAAACTTCCAACTCACCTGGTCAAATGCATTTTCAGCCCTTAATGATGAGAGCAAAACAGAGATCTTCTTTCTTGTGGCATTTTCAGTGGCATTTTCAGTCAGGTAGGCAATCTTCCAATGCTGTCACTCGTTTGTCTATGATTGATAAAGCCAAATTCACCAATAAATTGTTCAATCAGACTGTATTTTAGTTAAACTGTTTACATCTGTATTGAGTAACACTGAGTAACATTGTTGCCCTGTACGAGATATTCTTTCAGTGGCTACCCCAGGTTAAGTATAAGGGAAAGATCAGATTTGCACATGAAGGGCATGACACATAAAATAGTTAAATAATGATGATACAGTGTTTCTCGATAGGAGAGAAAAGGCTTGTAGAAAGTGATGTGAAATCCACCCAGACCTGGCATTTTGTTATCTGGGATACCAAGAACTCACCCAGTTTAATAGATTTCTCTAAAAGTTCCTCTGGGACTTTTGAAATGAAGCATGTATTCAATAATGCCTCTATTGTTGAATAAACTAAGTCTCTGTCTCAGCCCTACAAGGTTTGTTTTGACACCCACGGGGGACACAAGTGAACTTAGTCCAATGCACCAGCGCTGAATGTGAAAGACAGGTTATTCTAGCCCAGCAGAACCCCACCCAATATATAGATAAGGTGATGTCAATGCTTTTGGGTTACTAACAAGTAGCAATGGTAATCCAAACAATCTTTCACTGATGACTTACACACTCAAGGTCACTAGAAATTTTTAATATGTATTTAACCATATTTATTTTAAAATACGCGGATCTAGTGCACGGAACATTGGTAGTATCATAGAAGGTAATAAAAAGCAGCTAAGCTTTTCAATAGGCATGAAAACAGGGAAAAATCATAACATTACAAGTTATAGTCATTAGACCCTCATTGTGCTATCTCTAAGTGTTAAGCAAGTTCTAGCAGATGAATAAATAATAAGCCTCAGTTTTGGAGGTGGTGGGCCCATGTAGACAACAGGATTTGTTGGTCTGTTTGGAATAGCTTGTCAGCTATTTTGAGGACAAGGTAGAGTGCTAAGAGATTGTGACTAGGAGAGAGCACAATCCTGGAACCAGTTGGTGAAAGCAGAATGGTTCGCTTTGCAGAGTTCTGGGAAGTCTTGCTTGAGGTACCTTCAGTCAGGATAAAATCTGGTGTTGTGCTCATCTGCAATCTGCGACCTGGGTGAAATTTCTCTCCTAACTAAGTGGTCAAGTGACAGTCCATCTATACTAAATCATATTGGATAATGGAATTTCTGACATGCATTGAGGAATGTCTGACATAGATTATGTGCATCACAGAAGTTTCCTTATGGACATATAAGGTGAGAGGACGTCAATTCAGACTAAACTATTTTGGCAATGGATTATATATGACCTTAAACAAGGTGGTTACAAAAGCCCGGGGGCTTAAGCTGGTATCCTATGCCGATGATACTCAGCTAGTGATTTCCTTCTCCAATGACTCAGCTCAGAACCTGCCTAAATTCCAAGGTGACATGGTGGCTGTTGCTGAGTGGATGGTGGCCAATTGTTTACAGCCACATTCTAGCAAATCTGAAATTCTTCTCCTGGGGAGAGTTATCCAACAATGGGGCGACCGTTGGTGGCCTTCCTCTTTATGGCCACGCCCAGTCTAAGGCGGTAGTAAATTATCTATGTGTCTGGGTCAACAGCACCTTGAACTTTGAATCTCAGGCAAAATCGATGATAGGTGCTTGTTTTGAGCTTCTACGAGGGTCAAAACCCATCCCTGGATTTTTTGATCCTCACACATGCAAGGTTATTATCCAGTCCACCATACATTCTAGGCTGGACTACTGCAACACTATGTATTTAGGGCTCAAACAAGACAATGTCTTAAAGATATCAGCTGGCCCAAAATGCTGTGGCACAGCTACTATTTGCACTTCTTAAGTCTTGCTCAATGTCCAGCTTTATCCACAGGCTGCTTTGGCTCCCTGTGGATAAGAGAATTCACTTTAATTCCCTATGTATTGCACATAGAATTCTCACCTTCCAGGCCCCTTCCATTTTTTCCATTCTGCTCCACCCTTATGTTCCTCAGAGGGCTCTGCGCTCAGCAAATCTCTATTTGTTTGCATGTATTTGTCGTGTCAGACGAGCAAGAGCAGGAGGGAGCTCCTATCGCGCCAAAGCTCCTGCTCTCTGGAATGTTCTTCTAGTGTCCATCAGGAGCATCCAGAATCACTGGTTTTTAGAAGGGCTGTGAAAACCTGCCTATTCTCAGCTCAATCCTCTGCTTATCTTCAGCTGACGCTCATTTTGAGACTAGTGCTGGATTGCCCCGTTGCTGGGGCAGCCATGCGCTTTACAAATATTCTAACATAACCTATCCCAGACTGATGTCCCACTGGGAGTTTTGTTGATGTCTATATCTGAATGGCTTCACAGTTCTTGGAAAGAAAGACACAGACAATATCTGTGTCAAAGGTATACATGTTGATGATGTGCATAATTTGAGGAGAAATTGCAGCTTCCATTGCCAAAGATGGAAGCCTCAATTACCTATCATGGATTTAAGGCCAAAGGTAAGCAAGCTGGTCAGGCCAACTAAAATGGAGTCTATAGCTAAAATTGAACCTGTCCTGTATGTGTTTAAGAACTTATAACTAAAAGTATGAATCCTTAAAGCAAGTGATTAAAATAAATAAAATAATAAAGATTTAGAGGGAAATGGTCACAACATTTATGATATTCCTGGGATAATTTCTAAGCTAAATAGTTACTAAATTATCCCTGAATGTTTTTTGAGTGATCTTGCTTATCAGAGATATTCATTATAAATTTACAGAATAAAAAGCTCTTGCCAGAAACGTACATTTGATGAGATAGCAATGTATCACTTGTTACATTTTCAATAACATATGTCTTCAAGACATGATCCTTCCAGCCCTGAATCACTCCCCTCCTTTGGTCCGTTTATGTAAAGTCAACAATTAAACTCTTTAAGGTCTCCTGCTTCTCCTGTTCTCCAGGAGCTCAGGCTTTAAATGTCACAAAGGTCATCTTAATACTGTGTTTTTGCGGCTTTTTCATGTGAAATTGTGATTGCTTAGGCACCATAATGCTCTCTTTTTTTCTCCATTTTTGCAGAAGACCTGCCTTTTTTAAGGAAAATTATCTCCTCTATGTTGATCTGCAAACACTGAGGTGATGTCCAGTTTATTTTAATAATTTCACTAGATCTTTCACTTTGGACAGCTCATGTTCTAGCAACATTCTTGTCATTGCCAACTCTACCAACACACATTCTACATGTAACATTCCTAGCAGGACAATTTTTGTAACCCTTAAAATGTGTATTGTCAACACATCTGAAACACAAATCAGACCGTTTAAAAAATGCATTTGTATCAATCTGCGTGTTTCTTACAAATGTATCAACTTTAGACTTAAGCACACTAATACATTCTGAATGCTTATTTTCCTGTTCCCTTAAGGATACCTTAGATGTTTCAATACTTTTTGCAGTTCTAATGGTTTCTTCAAGAGAAGGATTGCCCATAGACAGTGTCTGTTGTTGAATTGTCCTGTCTGTACATTTGCTAATAAATTGGTCTCTTACCAACTGGTCAGTAAACACATCAAATTGGCAATCAGAAACTAATCTTCAGAGAATCAAGATGTATGTGTCCATATCTTTACCATGTTTTTCTCCTGTTTGAAAACCCTGTGTTGTATCACCATTAAATTTGGTTGAAGTGGAAGCGCCTACAGAGTCTCTAAATACTCCACCACTTCCTCTCCCTAATTAACAACAAGGGATGGCAAATGCCTAAATATACCCCTTCTTCAAATCCTACAGAAGCAATGGAGAAGAAGAAATGGGAAGCACCAATTGCCCCTAAATACAATTCAAATGCATCAAACTATTTTTTAAATTTAATTGGTGGGTTACGTGGCATTACCAAAAACGGTGGAGGAGTATTGTCAAACTCCATAACTATAACCACTAAAAACCTTGCTACAAAATCGATAACAAGAATATTTACGGCAATTAAAAACACAAATCACACAGAAAATGCTAAAAAATGCGTACACATAACTATGAACACCAGCGCCAAAAGTAAATGTATGTATTTTCCCTAATGCACACTTCACAAAAAACTAGGTGTTCACATCACCTTGACTTAAACTTACTTATTCAGAAATATATCTGGAATAAAATTCACTAAGACCAATAAATGACTTGAGACCTGATTTGTCAACAGGTGGCGAAGCATATAAAATGACATTGACTAGACCAGGCCTCAGTTCCACTCCATTCGCAGAAAAAACATGTCCCAGATATTCAACCTTTTCCCTCAATATGTGACACTTTTCTGCTTTACAGACAATACTTTGCTACTGCTTAATCTCACAAACTGTTTTCAATATCATGTTCTTCTCTAGTGGAAGCATAGATAAGAATATCACTTAGAAAACGGAAATGCCTTTTATTCCTCTAAACATTTTTAACATAATTCTTTGAAAGTCTGGAGCTGCCAATGCCAACCCAAAAGGCAGTCTGCAGTATTGAAATGTACCAAACAGGAGACACAAATACTGTGAGATGTCTGGATGAGGGTTCAAGTTCAATTTGATGGTACGCAACAGCTAATTCCAACTTAGAAAACCACTTTGAACCTTCTAACTTGGTCAACAGTTCAGTAATCTTGGGAAGAGAACGAGAATCAGCCCATATACTCTTATTAAGACTATAAAGATCCGCATGTATTCTTACCTCATCATTTCTCTTGTGTGCTGATAACCACAATGAAGACCCAACGGATTCAAGGATACCTTTTTCACACAAACCCATGAGCTCTTGTAAATCTTAATGGATACTAAGATAGACCGCTAACAGTGCAGCCTTCTGCCATGAAAACTCCTTCAACTTGATCTCAACATTCTACTACACAACCCAATGACATCATAAGCATCAGAACATAACAGTCTGATATAGATATATCAGATATATGGACTTGAAAGAGTGAGTGCAAAATGGGGAGAGACATGAAAATATCATTAGTGCAGAATTAGGAGTTAAGTACACAATAGATTAATGAGTAGTCCTCATCTGAAGGTAAGTAGCACCACAAATACACCAAACCCTGGCCCTCTATCAATCTTTTCAGTCACTGGAACACTGCCTCTGTGGAGTTATCCATCTTCCAGTTCTGTCCAGATTGCGGTCCATTGTCAGATTAGGGTCTTCCCCCTCAACTACTACATTCAGAAGGGTTGGTAAAGCGTCACTTAAAAAAGCATTTTGTCCTATGTTTGGTATATGTTTGTGGAGAAAGGTGTAGGAGAGGTCAAGCTGACATACTGCCAACCATCTCCCTTTATCTATCTTCACCTTGGCCCCCTCTTCCGCAGTGAAATGTTTACAGACTATTGCTACTCTTGCCCAAAATTGATTATGACAAATCCTATGACATATCCTAAATTGATCTTCTCACTTAAAGTGTGTTTCCCATAGGAGCACTACATAGGAATATGCAGTTAATCTTAGTTCCATAACTCTAAGGAGGGTTAAGCTCGTTTACATTAAGTATAAGTAGTTTGTATGTAATTGAACACAGTGTAATGCTGGTCCTTTTAATGTTCAGACTCACCTAACTTCACCTTCACCCTGGTGTTGTCGTTGTCTCAATAATTCTAGCTCACAATCCTGCACCCAAATATAGCCAAAGGGGCCTTGAATATACCCACACCAGGGAATAACCTAGTGGCCATTAGGGGGAGCTGTTATAAATCATTCCATCTCATGTCTATGGTGTTATGATGTATGTTAAATATTTCGATTTCCTCATTGTGACAACATGAACTTCCTGCTTACCATGCCCCACCTCAATGCAGACCCTCTTCTTCTAGCCCCTTTATTTAAAGTGAATGTTATGATGGTGGACACCTTAGTTACAGAGTCAAAACCACAGTAAATGTAGCCTGTTAGTGAGAACACCTTTTTTCTCATTATATTAAGCTCTGAGTCTCGACAGCAATGATGCCCCATACACTTTACCCATAATTAATTTACCACTTTCTATTTCTTTAGAAGAGGTATCAGATGCAAGGTGAAGAAAACCCATTACACTGTGGCCAACAATATGCACCATGCGCTGTGACACGGATGTTGTGAGTATGCGACACTGCATGCACATTCTTCATGAGAAATGGTAGCTATTTTTAATTTACCAATACATCATGAGAAATGGTAGCTATTTTTAGTTTACCATCCAATCATGGTGATTGACCATGTTAGAACAGTAAATAAAAATATTTTTTAAAAAGTCAAAAAGAAGTGTATGCAAAGCATGAAAAGCAAGCAAGTCTTCCAGCAACACTTTGCAGCGGTCAGGCAAAAAAAAATTAGAAAAAACATTTTTAAAATTATAACATGAGGAGAAGGATGGGGAGAAATCAGAGAGCAGGACAGGGAGCATTGGGAGGAGGGTAGCAAAAGGAAGGCTTGGGTGAACAGAAAGAGGGCAAGAGCAAGGAAACACACTCATGGAGTGCTCGTTAGTAAATAAAAACAAGCTTTGCTAATCATGTATTATCACATCTCTGAGTGTATTTATTTATTTGTAGTGTGATTTTGTAAAATGTGATCTAGACACATACAGAGTTAGGAGAAATTACAACATAAGGCGGAGATTTAAAAAAAAGTGTAGTTACCATTACAGAGTGCTTAGAAAACACATTTGTTTTTCAAGTTTAGCATTATACATATAATAAGATTCACAAAATTCTTATTTGCAAAGACGATGGAGGAAAATTACTCAAGGCATGATCCAGTTGGCAAGATACAGACCATCCCAGCATCTAGACACATTTTTTAGTTGTAGTACCTGACAAGCAGTTTGTCAATTAGAATGAGAGATACTCCTTGAAAAGCAGCTATTTCATCTCGATTTTAAAAATAATGAAGGATGTGTTTGCACAGATGGTAGAGCCGGCTGATCACAGCAACCATATAAGAGCAACATGGAGGATTTCTTTTAATAATAGTGTGCACTAGCAAGTAGTATAATAAAATAAGTGGAATATATGCAGGACAGCAAAAGCACAGTTTACAAATGTGAGATTGTGCAGACATTGAAATAAAAAGATATAGGGTCTACATCTTGGTGCCTTAGTATGAAGAAGACAGGATTGAAGCACACATGCTGTGTGTCAAACTGATGCGTAGCAAGTGTGCCATGAACCCTAACATAACATAGGAATATGAGCACACCCACCTCCAGGTTAAAAAGTGAAAAACACACATAATTGAGGTTGCAGTAAAGCCCTAAAGTCAAGTGCCTCAAATCACTGTACCTGCAGAAGCCTTGGAAAACTACATTACAATGACGTTCATTAGTGAGGACTCCCTTTATCTGACATGAGAGTTTAAAGATTACCAGATGGTTACCACACCTACCCCAGAAGGCATACGCTGTTCCACCTCCTTCATCGGGAGAAGCCTAACAGATCATCAACAAGGCCATCATCACAGCAATAGTTCTTTAACACAACTATTCAATGATATGCTAACATTAGGTTACCCCAATTTCTTTCAAAAGATAATCTTAGTTACCTTCACTAAGGTAAAGATCTAAAGAAGTCGATTCATATCACTCAATAACTATTGAATGTGGGCTATAAAATATTTACAAAAATCATAGTATCCTGCATGACTATTGTGGTCCCTACCCTAATCCATGAAGACCAAAATGGTTTCATTCCGGACCATCAGCTTTACACATATCCACTTCTTAGTGGAAACCTATAGATTATTTCTCCTTATGTAAGATCCCAGCTATAATATTATTTCTACCTGCAAAGATGATGTTCAACCTTGTGAACTGAAAACATTTATTTATAGTCGTTCAAGTAATGATTTTTCCCTCTCAGCTCATCAGAACGATTGCCAGCCCACAAAAATATGTGAATTCTTCGCTATTACCAAATGGAAGGGTTACGATGTTGCTATAACAATGGGCAACGGACAAGGTTGCAACTTGTCACCAATACTTTTAGCAATTGTTTTCGAACCTTTGACCCTTGCACCACAAGACTTACAGGAACCAAAACAACTATACAATACAATACCATGTTTCCAGTCATCACATAATGTGTGCAGTCTTCTATGTAAGGCCTTTTTTTGCATGTGCTGCTAACCTATAGAATCGTCCCCTACTAACATTACATTTGGGGGAAAACTTCAAGACCCTAGCCCTTCTTCATTTTCTCCCCATGTCACAACTGGTCAGCCATCTTGTTAGACCTGGCATCTTTTGGCATGCTTCCCCTGTCTTTTTGGTTTCTGATCTCGTGTTTTGATGGTACGATGGACTGCATTTTTGCTGGTTTAGTGTCTCTGCGTGCTTTTTCACTGCTATTCAGTGCTAACAGTGCAAGTGCTTCTACTGTATATTGTGTTATGATTGGTTTTTCATGACTGTTATATCTGATTTTATAACAAGGCACGGAGCCCAATATTATCCACATTTCTTTAATTGCCAACTCACAGCAGCAACAGCAAACAATGTAAAAGAACTTAGAACATTAGACTTAACATTCCAATGTCCATATAATCCAGTGAGAGACATCCATCTTCCTTCTTTGTTGCTGTTCACAGCTTAGATAAGTTCGCTCTCTTTTGATCTAACTTTTCTGCTTGATTGTGAATATTTTAATTTACTCTGTGTGAAAGGACTTGGTTTTTCTGCGTGCATGGATCAGTATTGGCTTGTTATATTTAATACATATTTCTAGTATATCGTTTATATGCTTAAAAAAATATTTGGGGTATTGCTGCGTTTTTGCTCATAACTTCGCTTGCCTTTGTTAATACTCTAAATTTAAGGGAGACGTGTTTTGCCGCTCCCGCCGAAAAGGTTCCTTTTCTTGCTTTTATTCTGAATTATTCTTGCTGAGCGTGAGCGCGACCGTTGCTCGGCGCTCACGACCTACATGTTTGTTGTCACAGGCAGCACCTTATGAGCGTTTAGGATTGGAATTTTGTTTTTCTTTCTTTCGGGTCTGTTTTTATTAGTTAGCGGGAGAGCGTCTTTGTATTTTACAGGCAATTTTTTCCACTTTCGATCCGCAGCTCCCGCAGTGAATCACCTGCTCACGCGAGGGGCACACTCCTCCTGCCGCGCGCTGGACAGTTTGGCATGATCGTGTGAGCATCGCTGCTGACTCCTGACGTGCGCAATGTGTTTATTTAAAATCAGGCGCGTGATAGCATCGCGTGACCCGATGCGGAGGAGTTAATAATTCTGAGTATTATCAAAAGACTTTTTTGAGTTATATTAAAAGGACCATTACCTTCTTTTGATCCCGCTTTAGTTCAAGGGTAGTTTTGATGCCTTTAGGCCACCGTAGATGCATCTCATTATGCGGAGGCCATTTTCTGTGTTTTTACTATGATGAATTGGCAGCCATCTTTTGGACAAGCAAAAGAGGCAGAAGTCCGTTTTTTTCTAGTCAGACTGAGGGGCTTATAAGGGCAACTGTCAACTGGAGTTCATCTGGCAGTTTCTTGAGGAAGGTGATTTTTGTTTCTAGTGGGTTTGTGATTTGACCTGAAGGGAGTATTTCTTTGTGAAGTGTTGTTTATTGTTTGAGTGTTCTAGGTTTTATAATAAGGTTTGTTTCATTTTGGAAAGGTGAATATTAGTGGAATGGAGGAATCTATTGGAAATGGTGATTCTTTGGACCTAAAGGTCAAAGAGTGTGTAGATAAGGTGGTATCAGCCCTGGCATCTCAACTTGGGAAAAAGTTGGATGATTGCATGGATAAGTTAGAGGGCAGAGTATCAAAGAAGATAAATAGAGAAGAACAGTTCTGGTCTGTGGAGGAGGTTATAGATGGTTCCCCAGCTAGTGGAAGTGGTATGAAAGTCAGCCAGAAGAGAAAACAGCTGGCAATAGGAAAAGAGAGAAAAGACAAAGGGGGCTTTATAATGAAAGGCACAGGGAAGACAACTCGCAATTAGTTAAAGGAGCAGGCTATAAAGGCCACCAAAAGGGATCACAGAGCCATAGTCTGCGGTGAGTCCTCAAGCAGTGGGGACGTTGTCATTTCGTGTTCTTCAGATTTCGAATCCTCTGACAAGGAGGAAGTTAAGAAAAAGAGAATTAAAAAGGTGAAAGATGATGGTTTGTTGGTTCAAGTGATGGATCCATTAGGGTAGCTCATGTTTGACCCAAACACTATCCAACACCCACTCTCTCAACAGGGGGTTCCCGCTAAACATGTTGCTCAGTATGTGGAGTACTGGATAAGGAAAGAGATGCCAAAAGAGGTTAGGACAAGGCTGAGGTCAGAGTGCCCTAGACCTTCGTTGGCAAATAAGGTTGCTTTTAACCCAGAGCTGGACGCTAAGATGCTAACTTTCCTAAAAAAAATGGGCAGGGACCCTAGAAGGGGACTTGATAAAGGGCTCAAGAGGTGTCAAGATCGCCTCCTTGCTGTTTTTGGTCCGTGGATCAAGATTTTTTATTTATGCGAAGAAGCATATCTACAAGAAGGTGCTGTAATTACTGAGGAACTGCGGCAATTGGTCCAAAGGGCCGTTTGTCTGTTGGGCAATGTCAACACGTCACTGTGTGTTGAAAGGAGGAAAAATTTACTGATGAAGATAGACCCAAAGTTAGTGGAGCTAGCATGTAAGGAGTCGGGCCAGTTAGCCAATGGTTTACTCTTTGGGGGGAGTTTGTTAAAGAGATGGCTAGATATGCAGGGGCATTCACTTATATACAGAAAGTCCAAGAGGACATTAGAAAGGTTTTTGGAACGGCTGGGACAATGCGGGCCAATTCCCCGTCCGCGGAATTGAAATTTCTCGAGGCTCCTTCTCCAGAGGTGGTTTCAGATCTTGAGGATTTCAATCAGGGTCCTACTCCCCTGGATTCTACCCTCCGAGACAAAGAGGTGGAAGAGGTCACTATAGAGGTAGGAGAGAAGAACAAGGTTCCAAGGTATGTTTGGGAAAAGACCCTTTGTCCATTCTAGTAAAGGTGGGTGGCAGGCTTGCTCTCTTTTTAGACTGATGGAACCTCACCTCAGACCCTTGGGTCTTACAGGCTGTTTCTGGTTACCAGATAGACTTTGTTGCAAATCCGATTCAGGTAAGAAGACCACCACTTTTAAGATTCGGAAAAGAACAAGAGAACTTGGTAAGTCAGGAGGTTCTAGAGTTAGAAAAGAAAGCTGCCATAGAAAAAGCAGACAATTCACGCATTGGGTTTGTAAGCAATCTTTTTCTCCTGGAAAAGAAAGACAAGACTATGAGGCCAGTGATAAATCTCAAGGATCTGAACGAATGGGTGGAATACAACCATTTCAAGATGGAAGGTATTCATATGCTGAGAGACAACTTGAGGAAGGGAGACTGGTTGACTGGTCTGGATCTGAAAGATGCTTATTTGACTATTCCTGTTTATGTAGAACAAAAAAACCTTTTAAATTTCCAAAGGCAAGGGACCATGTGGAGATTCAAGAGACTCCCCTTCGGTTTGACATCTGCCCCTTGGTGTTTCACGAAGGTGATGTGTACCATAGCGGCTTGGTTATGATCAAGGGGGATAAGGTTGATCATTTATTTGGGCGACATTCTCATAATGTCGGAGAACAAGGAACAAGCTCAAGAACATACAACCTTAGCAGTCAGGGTGGTAGAGGATTTGGACTTCGTAGTAAACAGGAAAAAGTCATATTTTGTACCCGGTCAGAAGACTGTTTTCCTAGGATTTCAGATCTGGGCGTTGGATTGTATCTTGAGATTACCAATGGAGAAAGTGAGGACGATTCGCATGGAGATGCAAAAGATTCTAGGGAGCAAATAGGTTGCTTTGAGGCAGGTAGCAAGAGTTATTGGACTCCTTACAGCCTCCATCCAGGGCGTTTTTCCGGCTCCCTTGCACTATTGAGCGCTTCAGAGACTAAGGACCTTGTATCTAAACAAAGGGGTGAGTTACTCTCAGAGAGTTCAGATAAATGCAGAGGTGCAGGAGGGACAGGCATGGTGGTTGAAAAAGCTCGAGGCATGGAATGGAAGGGCAATCTTCGGTCCAAGCCCAGACATGATTATAGAATCAGATGCCAGCCTTCAGGGTTGGGGAGCCAGTTGTGGCTCATTGACTACTAGAGGAAAGTGGACAGGTCAGGAGAGCAAGATGCATATCAATTGCCTGGAGTTGCTGGCAGGTTCCTTTGCGGTGAAGAGTTTTTCAAGGGACCAGGTCAAATGTTGTGTTCTCTTAAAGATGGACAACATTTCTGCAGTGAGGTATGTAAACAAATTATGGAGTCCCGGTTCAAAAGCTTAACCCCTTGTGTGCCACACCCTTTCCCCGCCCTGTGCCGGCCGTTGCATTAGCGGGCGGGGTTCATGACGAGCTGGACTCGTCATGGGCACAGCGCAACCGCGGCCCATGACGAGTCCAGCTCGTCATGGGCGCACAAGGGGTTAAGCGGACTTGGCAAGGGAGTTTGGGCCTTTTTGTCTGAGCAGAAACATTATGGTTCTGACTCAATAATTGCCAGGGGTGAACAATTCCATAACAGATTGAAACTCAAAGCAACTGAAACACTTCAGCGATTGGAGACTAAATAGGGTAATTTTCTTATTGTTGAACAGGAGATGATTTCCTTTCTTACTACATCTTTTTGCGAACAGAGTGAATGCTCAGGTTTGCAGATTTTTCAGCTGGAGGCCGGACCCAGCTGCAGAAGTGGTGGACGCATTTCTGCAGGTTTGGAACAGGTCTCGTTGTTATGCATTTCCCCCCTTTGCTCTGATTCAGAGGGTTATTTTGAAAGGGAAAAACAAATGGTCAGAGGTTGTTTTAATAACCCTGCTTTGGATGCCTCAAGTTTGGTACCCAGATGTTATGGAGATGTTGATTGCCGACCTGGTACATCTTCCGAATGTGCCGGATTTGCTAACCAACGCTTTAGGAGATTTTCACTAGTTGGTTCTTCAAGGTCATTTGAGGCTAATGGCTTGGTTGATTTTGGGAAAGTCTGGCAAATGTCGGGCTTATCTTCGGAGGCTTCAAAGCTCATTAAGGAGTCATGGGCTTCAGGGACCTCAAAGGCCTACAGGTTGGCTTGGGGGAGATGGGTTCATTGGTGTGCTTCGAGGAGTCTGGATCCAGTATCAGCTCCCGTAGTCGAAGTAGTTAACTACTTATTTGAGGTTTTTCATGATGGTAAGTCCTATAGTACTGTTAATATTGGAAGGTCGGCTATTTCTGCAGGTCATGATTTAGTGGATAGCATACCTATCAGTCAACATGATGTGATAAGGAGACTCTTGAGGAGTGTGAGAATTAAGGCACCCCTGGGAGCAAAATTCTCTTCCCTTTGGGATGTGGATGTTGTTTTGAGATATTTGATGAGTTGGAGTGAAAACAAGTTTCTAAGCCTCAGAGATCTTTCTTTAAAATTTGTTATGTTGCTGTGTCTGATGTCTTTCAGGAGGGTTTCGGATGTAAAGAAATGCTTAGAGATTGCTTGGCGTAGGTTTGTTCCAGAAGTTGTTCGTTTCTCCAAAAGAACCAAAACTATGTCAAAAATAATTTTCTACCCTAGCTTTCATGAATGTAGAAAACTTTGCGTGGTAAGGTGCATACGTGAGGATGAGAGAAGGACTGAATGTCTGAGACATGGTGCTTATTCTCAGGTGTTAATTTCTTACAGACCTCCACACAAGGCAGTCTCCGCTCCTACCTTGGCTCGTTGGGTCAAGGAGGTCATGAATAAAGCGGAGATTGATTTAAGTAAATTTGGCACTCACTTCGCTAGAGGGGCAATGGCTTCTAAGGCTTTCATCCTGGCTGGGGGTTTATCAGCCATTTTAGCTGCTGCTGATTGGTCTTCTGATTCTGTTTTTCAGAAATTTTACTTTAAGCCTGTGGATTGTCCAGTAGCGAATATCATGGCAAGACTTTGAACATGTATAATATTGGCCACCGTGCCTTGCCATGAAATTCAGATTTTCCACAGCCAGGGTGGGTAGAAAATCATGATTTTATTAAAGACACGGAGGCTGATATTATCCCTCCCTGTGTATTTTTCCCACCCACTAATGATTGTTCTTGATTCTTTCAGGAGGAGACAAGAAGAAGTAATGTTGGAGGAAGAAGGCTCTTTGGGTCATTGGATTTAACCATTTGGTATCAGTTTTATTGCCTTAATTCAAACTTTTGAGTGTGTTCACAGCATAAAGAAGGAAGATGGCTGCCTCTCACTGGATTATATGGACATTGGAATGTTAAGTCTAATGTTCTAAGTTCTTTCACATTGTTTGTTGTTGCTGCTGTGAGTTGGCAATTAAAGAAATATGCATAATATCAGCCTCCGTGTCTTTAATAAAATCATGATTTGCTACCCACCCTGGCTGTGGAAAATTTGAATTTACTAGTAAGTCCCTAGTACAGTGCACTGTGTGCGCCCAGGGCAAGTAAATCAAATGCTGCTAGTGGGCCTGCAGCACTGGTTGTGCCACCCACACAAGTAGCCCTTCAAAGGTGTCTCAGACCTCCCTCTGCAGTGTTGGCATGCAGTTTTAACTGCCATGTCGAACTGACAAGTGCACCCACTTGACTAGCCCTAACCTTCCCTTTTCTTAAATGGAAGTCACTCCTGAGGTAGGGCTAGGTAGCCCCATGGGCAGGGTGCAGTGTATGTGAAAGGTAGGACATGTAGTTGTGTGTGCTACATGTCCTGATAGTGAAATACTGTGCATTTCATTTGTCACTCTTGAGAAAAGCTAGAGCAATGGAGTTTAAGCTCCCTGAGCTCAGAATTTAATAATACAACTTTTAGTAAAGGTGGTTTTTAGATTGTGTGTTTGAAAATGCCACTTTCGGAAAGTGGGCATTTTCTTGCTTAACCATCCTGTGGGCCTCAGCCTGTTTGTGTGTTCACTGTTTTGAAGTGACAGTAGCTAGGGATGCGCATTCACACTACACAGTCACAAGGTGGGCTGAGGTGTGTCCTGCCTCTCCTGGGTGACTCATTGCCAGGCTGAATAGACCTTTCTGCATTTAGAGTGGTGGGGAGAGTTTTCACTAGCACCTGAATAGGCTGTGTCTACTCTGCACACTGATGTCTCCACCTCCTATAGTGAAGCTGGACTAGAGAGGATAGAACTGGTTTCTACTGAGCAAGAGGGACTTGTTAAAATTCAAAGGGAAAAGTAATATAAATGTTGAACTTTAGAACTCTTTTGGACTGAGGAACCTGTAAAAAAAGGAGAGCTGGAAAAGTTGTCAGGAGGCATCTACCACTTTGCTCTGTGCTTTGCTGTGTTGGCCTGCAGCGGCTACTTTTGTCTTGGCCAGTGAAAGGACTGGACTGGACTTTACGCAGCTTATTTTTCTGAGTTTCTCCAAGGGATTGAAATAGAGCTTGCCCCCTGTTCAAGAAGTTTCAGGAACAGCAAAGACTTCAAGATGATCTACTACCAGCACTGGGAACAGTGTGTTTTGTGCTGCAGCAAAAGACAAAGTAACCCAATGCTGTCAACAACGACGCTGCCAGCTCTGTGACCTGTTTGTGCCTCACAGATCACCGCTCTGCTCCGCTTCACACTGCAACCCTGGTCTCACCTACGATGATGCCAGAAGCTGCCACCGAGCCGCTGCTTCTACCATGACCGGAGGAATCCACATTTTGCACCACCTTGCCTCGCAATGCCGCCCTGGCATCCCCAATGATGTTGCTCCATGTCAACATCGGCACAACTGCCTGCATCGTGGCCTGGGGGCACCACTCGTAAGTTACATGACACAACCTTCGTCCACCAACGTCATTGACTCCAGATCGTCTACTGATGACATCGCTTCAGCAAACATGCCGCCCCTGCTTGCACTGTGACCTTCGAGCACCGCCATACTTCACACCGCAGCCCTGGTCTTACCAATGCCGCTGGATCCTGTCCCAAGCCACAGACTGCACACGACCTGAGGGCACCGCACGCTGCAGCATTCCACTATGCACCGCCGCAGCCTACCTACGCTCCTGACTTCAACCTCACGGAGGTCAATCTGCAACGAGCATGACTTCGAAGGCCCAACGACTCCAGCACCACCCTCCAGAACCAGCGCCGATGATGCCGCTTCTTCAGAGCTCATCACAAGGTCCACGGCGCCCTACATTTCCAAGGTACAGTTTGAAGGACTTCGCGACACCGCAGTCGGCCTGAACTGTTGGATTCATTTTCCTAACTACGCAGCTATAGCCCCAGACGGAGCAATCAACTTCAAGGAACTGTATTTTAAGTTTATTCTTGCAAAATTCATATCTTGAGTGCTGTATGTTGGATTTGTATCGTTTTCGACTTGTTTTACTTAAATAAATATTGGCTCTTTTCCTAAAACTGATGTGGTGTTCTTTTGTAGTGTTTTCACTGTATACTGTGTGTTATGAGCAAATGTTTTACACATTGCCTCTGAGATAAGCCTGACTGCTTGTGCCAAGCTACCAAGGGGGTAGGCAGGGTTATTTTAGACGTGTAATCCCCTTACCCTGACTAGAAGGAAGGGTCCCTACTTGGACAAGGTGCATACCTCTGATAGCTAGAGACTCCCATTTCTAACACACCTCCATCAACTAGTCAGAAACCAGGACACTCTCATCTGCATACACAAAGCACACCAATGTAACCTGACAATCACCCACCCCCCTCCCCATCCAATTTACCTTTACTAACCTTTCAGCCTGCCTGTATTCCCAGAGGGAAAACACATATTTCCTGACTCGCTGCCCACCGCTGGTTGGTAAAATCTCTATATATAATGAATACAATAAAATAAAAAGAAAACAGTACTGAAAGTCGAGACCCACTCTTTGGTATACCTATGCAGCACACTCCTACAATTCCCAGTACCCTCTTGTTTCACATATTGTCAGATTTCCCACAGTACTTCTGGAAAATAGAAGACAACTGTTCCTTTTTTAGCACTATGAGCTATCATTATTAAAAAGAAAAAACTATTATTATGATCATCATGTACATGTACACAGCTGAATTAAAAAGGAGAAGCTCCTTCCCAGCTTACACCTTCTGAACTTGATCACTTTACGATTTGAGCCCTGGTTCACCATTTCAGAGTCTAATGTGGCTATTGTGCAAAAGAACATTTTAGTCACACATAAGCAGTGAAGATATATGCTTTTGCACCAGAGGTGTTTGAAAACACTTGTTGTTAATGTGTGCTTTGTTCATATTTGTTTGGAGAATGTTTTGGGCGGTTTCCTGACAAAAGCACCATTGCTTCCTTTTTGCACATATTTTAAAAAAAGTTGGAACCAGCGCAAGCTTCGGAATCGATGTAATTCAGCGCGACTTATCACACAATACATAATTAATCTTCCAAGAGAAAGGCTCCTTCACCCAAGCAAGCAGAGCTTGACCATCACCATGTAGCTGTTGGTGATACATTACACGAGGAGCTGTAGAGATAGGTCACATGTTCTATTCCAACCACATTGTACATTGTAGAATAATAAGTAGACTCTATTCAATTCTTAGACATCATTTAGAGGTCACCATTGTTTGTAGCTGCAACCCCAGGCTTGCACCTTGATACCCCTGGCACTGCCCTTATTACTCCTGTCCTCCTCGATCACAATCGCAGTACCAGGGACAGACGCAAAACGTGGTTCTGTTTAGCCCTGTTTCTTTCATTTGATACTCTCTGTCTGGTAAAAAGGAATTAATTACAATGTGCATAGCACTACAGAATGCATTTATTTTAGGAAATACATAAATTCTTAAGTGCATGTGATGTACACTGTAATGAATTATAATGTTCTCCTGCTGGTGGCTTAACAAACACCCTAGATCTATGCTTTAACCTCTCTCTGTCATGATATAATGCAGTGAGTGCCCTAAACTGATAGCTCTCCACACCCAGAGCATTCTGCTAAGTGTACATTTTTCATTGTCTGTAGCCCTTGCTCTTAGTGATGTCCATTGCAAAAATCAACAAGCATTGATAAGATCAATATGCCCAGCTTTGACTGCTGATCTTTTGCCTTTATGCTGTATGGAATTGTATTTGGTCATATATAATCCTGTATATGTCATGTAATGTTAATATGGAATGGAAGGGAGGTCATGTTGAGAGAATATAGAATGTTGGGAGTCCGAGGGAGCTAAGCTGGTGGCTGAAGAACGAGCTGTTTTGATCTGCATTTTCCTCACCAGTGGGCATATAAAAGACACTTAGAAATAAACCTATGTTTATCTAATTCTAGTTGGCACCTTCCAGTCATTTAATTTCTGACGAGTGCTGGTCTTAGTGCTGGCCCACTGTGAGGGGGAACAATGCAAAACTGTGTTGGCAGATAAGGATTTTCAGCATTTCCATAGTTGGTATGGATTTGTGTTCTACTTTACTTCGTACCATACGGCGATTTAAGGTACTGTTTAATTACCTGGAACATGTATTTGTGGCTTCGGCTGGACCTTGGTGATCTGTAGATCAGCGGTCATTTGGAGATCTCGGTACGTGATCCTGCAGCCTGCATTGGTTGCTAACGGTGGTGGAGCATGACTGCCTGGAACGTGAAGCTTCTCCAGTACGTTCTTTTCTCTGTTCCGCTATTGCGCGAGCAGCCTCTTGTGGATTAGTAATTTTTTTGTGGCCAGCTGGATGTCAACACGTATGTGTGAATGTGTCAGCCATATTGGAAGAAGTCTAGTGTGAGAAGCAGCTTTGACGTTGTGGAGGTGTCATCACGTAACCTGTGTGTTAGGCGGCCATCTTTTGATAACACAGTCATGGTTGGATCCTCCAATTACAACAAAGACACCAGCAGACAGTTTTGTTTTTCTTCACAGTGCATTGAGTGTAAACATTTGCTTTTGCAGATCAGCTCATCAGTGATAAGCACACTTATTTCCAAAGTCGGCTTTAGTGTTTTTGTAATTTTTGTGATGCGCACACATTGTAAAGGCAGCGTGTCAGGTTTCGTTTTTTAACATTTTGGTGATACACACATCTCATAGAAAGAAAGTGGAGTAATATTTATTTATTTTTAATTATATTTGGAAATTTCTCTCTGGTGTGATCGATATAGCTAATTCACAGATGTTCAATCCGCATCTATATTTTTACCAGTACCAGGAAATCCTGCTCTTGTGTGAAAAAAATGGTTTAAGACATTTAAAAATTATATTGTTGCCATTGATAATGCGGATTTTAAACTTGAAAGTAAGGCAGCATTATTATTTGGTTGACTGGGCAATGCAGCAATTGAAATATTTGAAAATGTGCAGCCTATTCCACCACCTGCAAGTGAAAGTGATGGTTGGTATGTGTTCAAGGAAGCTGTAGCAAGACTGGAAAACCAATTTGTGGGTGCACTAAATGTCATGATTGAAAGACATGCATTTTTTAAAGGAAAGCAATTTGGGGAGGATTTGGAGGAAGAGTTTGTTGCAGCTCTAAGGATACTAGCTGCGAATTGCGACTTTGGGCTACTGTGAATATTTATATCAAAGATCAATTTGTTTTCAAATGTGAGTCTAAGCAGATACAGGAGAGGTTGTTGGTATGCTGAAATCGATCAGAAGGTCTATTCTTTCATCTAAAGCGTAAACTTCCACTGTGGTAAATTCTTCTACTGTGCCTGTGTGTGTTGTCCATGCAGAAAAAAATGTCTAAGCCTGTGGTGAGTAAAGGTGAGAATAAAGGGAGTAAATTCTATTGTTATAGATGTGGTTCAAAATTGCATCTTGGCAATACTCGTGATTGCACTGCAATGAAGAGGAGATGTAACAAGTGTAACAAATTTGGACACTTTCAAAGTGTGTGCAGAAGTATGAAGTCAGCAGTGGCAGTGAGTGTGAGCTCTGTCAGTGATATTAATGATCATTTGGAAAATATGATACTCACGTTATATGATCCTCCTTTATTGTGTGAGGTAAACATGATTGGTAGTTGTTTTAAAGCCCCATGGGGAAGTGTACACATTTGGGATGGCATGTTGGAAGTAATGATGGATACAGGATTGCCAATTACCATTGTGTTAGAGGTTACTTTTAAGGATAAGTGGGAAAATATGAATTTAGGAAATTCATATGTGAATACAAAGGCTTTTGTCAATTTTGATATTACCACCATGTTGGGTTTTTTCTAAGATAATTTAGAGTTTCAGGGGCACAGAGTTTTTACAGAAATTTATGTTGCAGTCAATGGCTTAGACATTATGGGGTGGTTTGATTTAGGAAAACTCGGAGTGATAGTGTGTCCAGGAGCAGACACTTCCATTATGTTGAGGGATTTGGCCTTGAGACAAACTGACATTCAAGAATCAAATTTTGACAAGATTATCTCTAGGCATGAGGCTGTGTTTCTAGCTAAAGTATGGCAAGTAAAAGGTTTCATGCATCACACAAAACACAAAAGGTGTCCTACCGGTTCAATACAAAGTCAGAATGGTACCTTTAAGTGTTCGTCAGAAATTTAAAGATTATATTGATACTTTGTGTGCAGAAGGAATTATTGAGACAACTGATAGTTCTGAGTGGGTTTCCGCTATAGTAATTGCTTTTAAAAAATGGCAACTTGAAGCTAAGTATTGACTTGAGGTCTCTAAACAAGAATATTGTGGTTGACAGTCACCCGCTGCCACGCATTCAAGAATTACTGTCAGCTGTTGATGGTGCCAGGTATTTCTCGATAATTGACCTCAAGTCAGCATATCACAATGTTACGTTGGATGATGTTTCGAAAGATTTTACAGCCTTTGTAGCCCTGTTTGGGGTATATAGGTTTTTGAAGATGCTGTTTGGATTAGCTTTGGCAGTTAGTGTCTTCCACAAACTGATTGATGTGTTATTTCAGGGCATAAATGGGGTACGGGCATTCCAGGACAACATACTCATATTTGCTAAAACCAATAAAGAACATTATGATTTGCTGGATACTGTGCTAGGAACATTGGAGCTCAGGGGTATGACTGTGAGCATGGAAAAATGCAAGTTTGTTGTGAGGGAGATTGACTATTTGGGTCATAGAATATCTAGTGAGGGTATTTTCTCTGAAGAAAACTTGGTTAAAACTCTCAATAATGCCATCAAACCATATGACAAAGACTCTTTGAGATTCTTTGTAGGACTTGGAGAGTATTGTGCTAGATTTGTGCATGGTTATACTGTTGTTGTTGAACCATTGTGGAGACGTTTGAGGAAAGGGGTTTCTTTTGAATGAAATACGGAGTATGATGAGACCTTTGAAAAAGTGAAGGAGTTAATTACACAAGCTCCTGCTTTAAACACTTTTGATCCTACTGGTAAATCATATGTAATGGTGGATGCTAATTCCATTGGTTTCGTGCTGTTTTCAGGCAGATGGTTGATGGCAAGGAGAGAGTGAGAGGTGGGGAGCAGCACTATAGTACTATAGAGAAAGAGGTGTTAGCCTGTGTTTGGGCAGTAGAGAGGTTTAAAAAATGTTTGTGGGGTAAATATTTTGCACTGGTCACAGATCATTAACCATTGGTTTACATGATGGATGGGGTCAGATCAGGAAAGGCATCTTCAAGACTTATTAGACTCATTGCAAAGTTGCAAGAGGTTAATTTGGATATACAACATATATCCTGTGGGAAAAATGTTGTTGCTGATTAACTATCAAAATTGCCACCTATAGATGTGATAGAGGAGACTGTACTTGATCAGCATGAATGTGTTGGGGCTGTTGTGGATGTTGTGAACAAGTGTAAGGGAGCCATTTCAGAATATGAATGGATAGAAATGTCTAAAGAAGATGAACAGTTGGAGAAAGTCAAGCAGTTTGTTGTTCATCGTGGGCCACCTAGCAGAAATACTGATTCAGCAATTCAAAGTTTTGCTCAGGTGTCCAGTGAATTGAGTTTAGAAAATAATATTCTACTGAGACATGATGTGTGTGTTTCACCTGTAGGACTCAGGAGGACGCTCATTGAGTTAGCTCACATGTGACATCCTAGTGTGACTGGCTCTAATAAGCTTCTTGAACAATATTATTGGTGGCCAGCCATGGATGCTTGTGTTGAAAGGTTTATTGATGCATGCAGTGTTTGTGTGCGTACAGATAAGCATTGGAAGGTGAAGTGTGAACCAGGGAATCTACACAAATGTCTACAAGGTCCCTTGGAAAATATTTCAAATGATTTTTCAGGTCCTTATGATGTTCATGGAAGACAAATTCGATTTTTAATTGTTCTTATGATTGTTTTTCTAAATGGATATATCACACGTTTGTGGAGAATCCCAACACTGATGAAGTGATAAAGATTCTTGAACGAAGTTTCCATATTGAAGGTTTTCCAAAAGTGTTTATGTCAGGCAACAGGGTGCAATTTGTATCATCAAAAATGGCACAGTTTCTTAGTGTGGTGTCAGCACTGAAAGAGGGCCCTTATATTGTCCCAAGGCAAATGGTCAAGTGGAAAGGGCAAATAGATTTGTAAAAGAGGGTAATCAAGTAGCTTTAAGCAGTAACAGGAATGTTTTTGACTTTTTGAAGGAGAATCTGTATTGGTATCATAAAACATCGCATTGTGCAACTTGTGTGTCTCCCTATTTTTTGTTGGGGGCAGAAAAGGTCGTATTTTGTTGACTCCTTCTTTTGAAAATTCCAAAGACAACAAGAAGAGGTAGAATGTTTTGGAATTAGTTAGAGGGAATTTGACTGAGCACATAGAATGGGGAAAAGGTATCATAATGAAGTGCATAGGGTCAAACAGAAAGCTATTAGTGCTGCAGATTGGGTGTGAATTATTAAACTTGGTTTCCAACCTAAGGGGCTGTCTACATTTATTTTCTGGTCCTATTCTAGTTGAGAGAGCAACTGAGAGTGCGGTTCTGCTACAAAAAATGGGTTGGTGGAATAAGAGTTCTGGTGTGGCTTTAAATCCAGGTCAGGAGCAAATGTTTGATATGTCAGATACAGAAAATTCCTTCTTTTGTATTGGTGAAGGGCATGAGGAAAAGCGTTGCCCTCAGAAGAGTTCTAATCTTTCTCAGGAAGATGTTAATGCACAAAGGGACCATACAGAGTCTTTTGGTTTGGATGTTCCCAGTCAGAGAGAGGATTCTTCTTCCAATCACAAAGCACGTGACGCTGGAGTGTTGGTTGATATCCCTCAGATGAAAAGAGTCATTAGCCCAAAAAGCTATAGGAGTATGTCTTAGAATAATTCTTCTTTCAGTTTTTTTAGCTATTATGTGTTACATATATATATATTTTTAAAAGGGCATGTTGTATGGATTTGTATTTGGTCATGTAGAATCATGTGTATGCCATGTTATGTTAATATGGAATGGAAAGGCGGACATGTTGAGGGAATGTAGAATGTTGTGAGTCAGAGGGAGCTGAGCTGATGGCTGAAGGACGAGCTGTATCGCTCTGCGTTTTCCTCACCAGTGGGCCAAATAAATGACATTTAAAATTAAAACAATTTTTTTTAAATTCCAGCTGGCTCCTTCTTGTCATTTCACTTTACCCTTGTTTGTGTTCTTTATAAACTGTTTTTGTAAAACACATCACAAAAAGAATTTCTGACTAAACATGCACACACATATTTATGGGCAGGTGTCCCTCTTCAAATGTTTTTGGAAACAAGTTTTACAAAAACCATTGAAGTGGCCAGCTATCCTTCCCCATGCAGGCACACCGTTGCCCCTTTTTGAATGTGATAATAATTTACAGAAACTATTTCAAAAGAGAGGAAAAGAAAAACGTAGGTAGAGCAGAAGGTCATGTGCCCTGGAGAAAAAGATGAGTTTGGGGCTTTGTGGACAAATTAATGTGGTGTCTTCCACATTAAAAATGAAAATAAATAAATCAGATAAGTCTTAAGACTGGTTTATTCACCTCATCCACCAACCACTCCTTAGTAACTGATCCCTTTAGAACCCTCTTACATAGCTCGGTTCCACATGGAACCTCAGATGATGTCACAGGCTTCACTGCATTGCATTGCAATTTGCAAACATGTGGCACAATGTAGCAGGACCTAGATTCAATGCTTTTCCATGCCTCCCACACCCTTTGTCTTAAAAAGACACCGGTGCCCTGTCATGTCAGTTGCTATGATGTCTTTCTGGCCAAAGGGTGTGCGGTATACATTCCACTAAACCTGACTTTTTGGGTGAATTGCCATCCTTGTTTTAATTACTTTAGTTATGGCAAATCAATAATTACATTTAAAATGTTGTTTTCTTTAAGGAACAATAAACACAATAGTGCACAGCAAGTGCCTCAAAATGATTCCCAATGAATTACATAGTTCAATTCAATTAAACAAAACAAAACACTTCTAAGGAGAACTTCTTCAGAATGACTTTAGTTATAAATCAGTTTCAAAACACTGAGCAATCAGGAGAATTGGCTTAACTGTGAAATAACTAAATTCTATATCTCACATAACTAACGTGTTGTTATTATTAGTACTGTTGCTATTATTATTCGTATAATTACTAGTACTAATATAATGGCAATAATCACAATAAATGTAATAACGAAATTTCAAATGTACTAACAAACATCTGTTTTCATGTAACACATCACACAGAATTCGCACTACTTCAAAGTGATAAAAAGCAGATAACACTTTTACCCAACACGAGGGATCTAATAATATCACCAACAAATGTCACGAGAATTGTCAAAAGAAAACTCTTACCTTTGGCTCCTCCATATTTTGTGGGGTCGTTTGCCAGTTATGCGGGCAGCTCACTGTCTCGACATCAATGCCGGACCCTTGATGGGGGCGGAGGGGAGGTGATGTTCTGGAGCTCAAATTACATGCCCCTACCGACTGTGCCCAACTAAATATGAAAAGAAATACCCAAGTAGGGTAAATCAAAAAAGTGTGATGAAATTATCCCCGATAGATGGAGCTTGGGGATAACACGTTCTGTACTCTAAACATAAAAGGTACAAAAGTACACTTTTTTATGAACAAAAACAAGTTCAAGAAATCTCCAACCCCCCCACACTACACGACCCCCTCCACCAGCACTAACCATTGAGTCAACTCTTTAGGGAAGAACGTTCAAAGCTGGCGATCAGCGCTTAGCAACCGGTGTCACAATGAAGACGACAAGAGCTTCATGACCGGAAGCTGCATGGAGTAGCCTGGACCTCGGCCTAGAGGTAATGGGGTTATAATGATGGCCATTTTGCAGTAATGATGTACTACACTTACAGAGATGTATACAGAGCATGAAATCCCAAATGGTACACCATAATTTATGTAGCGGAATTGTATTTCAGCATACAGTCCTTGGAGAACTAAGAAGACCAAATACTTCTTTTAAAATATAATTGCCAGTAATGCCACGTCAAAAAGAGCTACGAGTCTCACATCTTAGAGAAAACGAAACCTAAAATTAGGTGAAGGTAAATTCATTATGAAATCGACGCTATTTGTGTATGATATGGCCGCTTTCCAGGCCTTTTCAAACTTCGAATGTTACGTGAGCCCAACATGTGTGCCCCATTTTACATTCCTTATGGGGATTCGTGACCATATGGTTTTAATAGGTATTTCCAATATGCAAATGCGGATATTTTTTTCCCTATTAACCACCTTAAAATCGCATGCTGATACACGATAGCCATTATTTGGAAGGCAGGCATGTTTACACTTTTGATAAGGGAATTCTACGTAGTTCCAATAGTTTTATTATCCTTTTGCTCATGGAATGGTCTATGAATGCAGGATTCGCTTCTGACTTAAGAACTGAGAAACTGGATGTGGTAAATTGTGATTTGCATGTTTCTCTTTATTAATAAAGTTTGTTAAGTTTGTCGTGGGTTCCTTTCTTCTTCAATAAAGCAACTTTCAAGAAATACATTTGGAGATTCAAGTATTCCTTTATTGAAGCATACTACACTGGAGGTTTGGAATGAAATGTGGTTTGCCTTTTCTTGGTGTGTATCTGACAGAATGGGTATCAAAAATAAATTAGCAAATTACATCAAATTGAATTGTGCGCAAAATTAGGGATTTTCAACGAAGAGCAAAGAAAGGCAGAACTTTCTTAGCACAACATGTCAAGCTGATTCTGACAACTGCCATTGATAAAAATCCCACGTAAACCCTTCAATGGATGGTAATTACCACAAGAGTGCCAGTGTGCGAATATCAAACACTTAACTCACAAAACATCTTGGGGCAGATTTATGAGCCCCTTGCGCCACTTTTGCGTCACTTTTCCCATGTTAAAAGTGACGCAAAAGTGGCGCAAGTGGCTCATAAATCTGCCCCCTTGTTCCTGAAGGGGACATGCACTGAGCATTTCCATACAGCTGGTCAGTGGTGCCCGGATCAGAAGAGTCCTAATGCCTCCTGCACTGGCGAGGGTGCGAGTCACCGCGTGCATAGAGATGTTGAATCCCCATGGATCTTTCACCGGAGTAAGGCAGCAGGACACCCCAACTTTATCGCTCATGCCAATCTAAAGTTTCCTTCAGTCATTTGATTTGTAAATCTTCTGAGCAACTTTTTGCAAAATCTGACATAACGAAAAATTAGTGCTGTAACACAATCCAATGGTCCAGCACTCACAATGCAACAAGTATTAAACATTTGTTGTGACATAAGTAATTGTCGACAGATTATCTTTCAAAAAAACATGGACTTTCAGCAGAGTTGGTTTTTTTCTTTTTTGATCCTTTATTCAGAATTTTTTTTTCAACATGTTAAAACAGACCATAGCCAACGCGTTTCATCCTCGCGGACTTCTTCAGGGCTATAAACAATACATATACATTCATAAAATTAATATACATTATTTACAAAAGATTTTCTTTTTATAATACACTTTATACAATATAGACAATCATTACAACTTGTTTTATAAAAATAAGTAAACCATGTTGGTTCAAGTTTCTTAATTCTTTCTATTGAGACAATAAATCAACAATTCTTTTAACATGAGAGAATAAGGCAAAAGGCCTCAGATTTCATTCCTTCCTTTTGCCCATTTCTGGTTCATCTTATATAGGATCATAATCACTCTGCTGAATTCAAAATTATAAAAAGGAACGATTTTATACTATACTCCTAGGACATATCAGTTATTTACATTTCCGTATGTACTTTACATGAATATTTTTTGTCATACTGGAGCATCACAAAACCTTTAACTAATAGGATGATAGTATCAATTCCATATCGCTTACCATTAATTAGTAACTTTGTTTTTCTGTGGTCTGTGCTCTACCGTTAAAATTGCAGTATTCTTTTCTTTGCGATCTATCTTTTGTGTGTACTCTTACGATATCTATCAAAGAAAACATATCATTTTTTGTAGTGCGAAACACATATAGGGTTTGAGAGACATATTCGCCAAGATTAATGTTAAGAAACGGGGTTTATTCGCTTTTTTTGCATTGGGAATTTGAGTAAGATTCACGTATCCCTACCTGATGGAGTGATATGGTGATTAGATGATTCAGTTTCCTTTGTTTTCCCAGTTCGTTAGGTTAATCAATATCAGCCATCCCTCAATCAGTAGGTATCTATCTAATGAAATAAACGACATTGAGTGTGTGCCTACCCCTATCCATGGACATCACAGGCTAGTATACATATGTCTCTTTTTAGTATTAAAACACATAACGGTTAGAGAGGTTTTTTCTTATCTCATACACACAACCTGTATATCATTACCTCAAATAGATTTATTATTTATCTAAATCGAGATAAATTTGGATTTCAGTCCCATGTCTTTATATGAGTATGACTTAGGCATGTTCATAGTGGGTCTACCAGCTTAAAATAAAGCTATAAAAATCCGGTACAAATACAACCCTCAATTCTAAATAAGCATTTATTCTCAATTTCATATCATACATATATTGGGGCTGCAAGTTTAGGCAGTCTACCTGCTGTCCTATCACCCCCCCACTAATCTCAAACAATTTCATTCTGTGAGTCCATGGACTTACTTGTCCGTTTCTGTTTGCCGGCATAATCGCGTGGCGTCAGTGTAGCGAATTGCAGTTTGATCGCCAGGTTTAAATACCCCGCTAAATTGGGATTCGAAACACCTGTGCAAATTACGGCGCCTCACCCATTGTTTATTCTTAACCTTGGTCGCCATCTTTGAATAGTTATTTAATCATATGGTCTTAACGTTTTTACTCGAAATTATTTATATAATCATTTTATTTGTTCGTATTACGAACTCAAACATTGTATTTCGATTATGCATATTAACAGCGCCTTTTTAATGTTCCATGGTAAGACATGTAATCATAATCGTATTGAGACGCCTCACCCATTGTGTATAGTCGCCATCTTTGAATGGTTTGTTAGTCATAAGTTGCATAACCTTTACATCTATTGATTACAAGAAAGGGGTCTTAACGTTTTTGCTCAAGTTTATTTATATGATCGTTTTAGTTGTTCGTATTACGAACTCAGACGATGTATTTCAATTACGAAAACGTGCCGCGATCTTGAAATGGGAAAGATTTTAGTATATCTTAATATGTTTGAGAGCTTCTCCTTTTACAAATGCACATGCATATACGCTATATATTCTTATTCACATGATTATACATATTATCAACATTATTTAGTTTACCCGGTCATGTAGTATATTCTAATAGGCTTTATAAGAGGTGTACCGCCATTTTGGAACGGCATGGTTTTGATATAAGTGATATCTTCTCGTTTCGTAAGCGCACATGTATAGGTGCTATATATTGTTATTTACGCATATTAACAGCGCTTTTTATTTAACCATGGTAAGTTATATATTATTTCCTACTCAGTTAATTTGCAAACCTTTAATATGGGGAACCTCCATTTGAAAATTCCACATCAACATTTTATAGTGGAAGATTTATGTTTCTATGGAAAGCTCAACGCCATTTTGGATTGGGAAGGTTTTAGTATATATAAAATCTCCTCATTCAGTATTTGTGATCAATCTTTGATCATTATATTTTCATTTCTGCCATCTTTGATTAGTAATCTTTTTAAATCGTTTGTGTAAACAATGGTTTTAGTATATACAGTATATACCGCAATCCTCTGCTGATGACATATGTGTCTTTATGAAAAAAAAATATTTGCAATATATGTATAGCTAAAATTTAATGGAAGAAGACATGGGCAAATAAGTGTCTAAATACAGTATTAGCATCAGCAGAGGATTGCGGTTGCGTGAGTTATAGTTGCCTGCATTAACTATAACGGGGGAATTTCATTGGTTTTTTATCAGTGAAATGTCCAGCTAACTATAACATGTGTGAAACCTATGGTTTTTTCAGTGAATATATATATATATACACACACCACACTCCTTCGCTGTCGGCAAGAAGTTGAGCACACACGGGGTCCCAGTTGAAACTGCGCTTTATTTGAACACTCGGCATGACGCGTTTCGTTCTTGCGAACTTCCTCAGATGCCGTAATAAAGTGAACTGTTTGCCGCCCTCAGTTTAAAACCACAGTGTCCCTCTGTAATTGGTTGGATGCACTGCGAGCACTGCTGCAGGGAAAATACGGCCCGGACCCAACTGTGTGAGTCCGTGCGGAACAGACACCAGGTGTCAGTACTGGCCCAAGTGGACGGTGTCTGCTCCTTTCCCCCAGCTTGCCTTTGATCTTCTGGGGCGCGATCTCACACAGGCAGCAGTTCCTCTGACCCCTCACCTCACCGGTGACATCCAAGAACAGGACCAGCAGGCACCACCTAGGTAAGCTGCCACCTCCCACGAAGTCGCAGTCCATCAGTTATGGCAAGATTCACTGTTCCAGGTGAGCGGGGATCCAGCGTTTTCAAAACGTTTTTGAACCCACACGACTTTTACCACCATATCCGCTGAATCACTTTAAAGGTGGGCGCTCACTGGGTGCTAGTGGCTACACCCCAAACATACACACCACACTCCTTCGCTGTCGGCAAGAAGTTGAGCACACACGGGGGTCCCAGTTGAAACTGCGCTTTATTTGAACACTCGGCATGACGCGTTTCGTTCTTGCGAACTTCCTCAGATGCCGTAATAAAGTGAACTGTTTGCCGCCCTCAGTTTAAAACCACAGTGTCCCTCTGTAATTGGTTGGATGCACTGCGAGCACTGCTGCAGGGAAAATACGGCCCGGACCCAACTGTGTGAGTCCGTGCGGAACAGACACCAGGCGTCAGTACTGGCCCAGGTGGACGGTGTCTGCTCCTTTCCCCCGGCTTGCCTTTGATCTTCTGGGGCGCGATCTCACACAGGCAGCAGTCCTTCTGACCCCTCACCTCACCGCTGACATCTAAGAACAGGAACCAGCAGGCACCACCTAGGTAAGCTGCCACCTCCCACGAAGTCGCAGTCCATCAGTTATGGCAAGATTCACTGTTCCAGGTGAGCGGGGATCCAGCGTTTTCAAAAAGTTTTTGGACCCACACGACTTTTACCACCATATCCGCTGAATCACTTTAAAGGTGGGCGCTCACTGAATGCTAGTGGCTGCACCCCAAACATACACACCACACTCCTTCGCTGTCGGCAAGAAGTTGAGCACACATGGAGGTCCCAGTTAAAACTGCGCTTTATTTGAACACTCGGCATGACGCGTTTCGTTCTTGCAAACTTCCTCAGATGCCGTAATAAAGTGAACTGTTTGCCGCCCTCAGTTTAAAACCATAGTGTCCCTCTGTAATTGGTTGGATGCACTGTGAGCACTGCTGCAGGGAAAATACGGGCCGGACCCAACTGTGTGAGTCAGTGTGGAACAGACACCAGGCATCAGTACTGGCCCAAGTGGACGGTGTCTGCTCCTTTCCCCCGGCTTGCCTTTGATCTTCTGGGGCGCGATCTCACACAGGCAGCAGTCCCTCTGACCCCTCACCTCACCGCTGACATCCAAGAACAGGACCAGCAGGCACAACCTAGGTAAGCTTCCACCTCCCGCAAAGTCGCAGTCCATCAGTTATGGCAAGATTCACTGTTCCAGGTGAGCGGGGATCCAGCGTTTTCAAAAAGTTTTTGAACCCACACGACTTTTGTCACCATATCCGCCGGATCACTTTAAAGGTGGGCGCTCACTGGGTGCTAGTGGCTGCACCCCAAACATACACACCATACTCCTTCGCTGTCGGCAAGAAGTAGAGCACACACGGGGGTCCCAGTTGAAACTGCGCTTTATTTGAACACTCGGCATGACGCGTTTCGTTCTTGCGAACTTCCTCAGATGCTGTAATAAAGTGAACTGTTTGCCGCCCTCAGTTTAAAACCACAGTGTCCCTCTGTAATTGGTTGGATGCACTGCGAGCACTGCTGCAGGGAAAATACGGCCCGGACCCAACTGTGTGAGTCCGTGTGGAACAGACACCAGGCGTCAGTACTGGCCCAAGTGGATGGTGTCTGCTCCTTTCCCCCGGCTTGCCTTTGATCTTCTGGGGCGCGATCTCACACAGGCAGCAGTCCCTCTGACCCTTCACCTCACCGCTGACATCCAAGAACAGGAACCAGCAGGCACCACCTAGGTAAGCTGCCACCTCCCGCAAAGTCGCAGTCCATCAGTTATGGCAAGATTCACTGTTCCAGGTGAGCGGGGATCCAGTGTTTTCAAAAAGTTTTTGAACCCACACGACTTTTATCACCATTTCCGCTGGATCACTTTAAAGGTGGGCGCTCACTGGGTGCTAGTGGCTGCACCCCAAACATACACACCACACTCCTTCGCTGTCTGCAAGAAGTTGAGCACACACGGGGGTCCCAGTTGAAACTGCGCTTTATTTGAACACTCGGCATGACGCGTTTCGTTATTGCGAACTTCCTCAGATGCCGTAATAAAGTGAACTGTTTGCCGCCCTCAGTTTAAAACCACAGTGTTCCTTTGTAATTGATTGGATGCACTGCGAGCACTGCTGCAGGGAAAATACGGCCCGGACCCAACTGTGTGAGTCCGTGTGGAACAGACACCAGGCGTCAGTACTGGCCCAAGTGGATGGTGTCTGCTCCTTTCCCCCAGCTTGCCTTTGATCTTCTGGGGCGCGATCTCACACAGGCAGCAGTCCCTCTGACCCCTCACCTCACCGCTGACATCTAAGAACAGGAACCAGCAGGCACCACCGAGGTAAGCTGCCACCTCCCGCAAAGTCGCAGTCCATCAGTTAAGGCAAGATTCACTGTTCCAGGTGAGCGGGGATCCAGCGTTTTCAAAAAGTTTTTGAACCCACACGACTTTTATCACCATATCCGCTGGATCAATTTAAAGGTGGGCGCTCACTGGGTGCTAGTTGCTGCACCCCAAACATACACACCACACTCCTTCGCTGTCGGCAAGAAGTTGAGCACACACGGGGGTCCCAGTTGAAACTGCGCTTTATTTGAACACTCGGCATGACGCGTTTCGTTCTTGCGAACTTCCTCAGATGCCGTAATAAAGTGAACTGTTTGCCGCCCTCAGTTTAAAACCACAGTGTCCCTCTGTAATTGGTTGGATGCACTGCGAGCACTGCTGCAGGGAAAATACGGCCCGGACCCAACTGTGTGAGTCCGTGCGGAACAGACACCAGGCGTCAGTACTGGCCCAAGTGGCTGGTGTCTGCTCCTTTTCCCCGGCTTGCCTTTGATCTTCTGGGGTGCGATCTCACACAGGCAGCAGTCCCTCTGACCCTCACCTCACAGCTGACATCCAAGAACAGGACCAGCAGGCACCACCTAGGTAAGCTGCCACCTCCCGCGAAGTCGCAGTCCATCAGTTATGGCAAGATTCACTGTTCCAGGTGAGCGGGTATCCAGCGTTTTCAAAAAGTCTTTGAACCCACACGAATTTTACCACCATATCCGCTGGATCACTTTAAAGGTGGGCGCTCACTGGGTGCTAGTGGCTGCACCCCAAACATACACACCACACTCCTTCGCTGTCGGCAAGAAGTTGAGCACACACGGGGATCCCAGTTGAAACTGCGCTTTATTTGAACACTCGGCATGACGCGTTTCGTTCTTGCGAACTTCCTCAGATGCCGTAATAAAGTGAACTGTTTGCCGCCCTCAGTTTAAAACCACAGTGTCCCTCTGTAATTGGTTGGATGCACTGCGAGCACTGCTGCAGGGAAAATACGGCCCGGACCCAACTGTGTGAGTCCGTGCGGAACAGACACCAGGCGTCAGTACTGGCCCAAGTGGATGGTGTCTGCTCCTTTCCCCCGGCTTGCCTTTGATCTTCTGGGGCGCGATCTCACACAGGCAGCAGTCCCTCTGACCCCTCACCTCACCGCTGACATCCAAGAACAGGACCAGCAGGCACCACCTAGGTAAGCTGCCACCTCCCGCGAAGTCTCAGTCCATCAGTTATGGCAAGATTCACTGTTCCAGGTGAGCGGGTATCCAGCGTTTTCAAAAAGTCTTTGAACCCACACGTATTTTACCACCATATCCGCTGGATCACTTTAAAGGTGGGCGCTCACTGGGTGCTAGTGGCTGCACCCCAAACATACACACCACACTCCTTCGCTGTCGGCAAGAAGTTGAGCACACATGGAGGTCCCAGTTAAAACTGCGCTTTATTTGAACACTCGGCATGACGCGTTTCGTTCTTGCAAACTTCCTCAGATGCCGTAATAAAGTGAACTGTTTGCCGCCCTCAGTTTAAAACCACAGTGTCCCTCTGTAATTGGTTGGATGCACTGTGAGCACTGCTGCAGGGAAAATACGGGCCGGACCCAACTGTGTGAGTCCGTGTGGAACAGACACCAGGCGTCAGTACTGGCCCAAGTGGACGGTGTCTGCTCCTTTCCCCCGGCTTGCCTTTATCTTCTGGGGCGCGATCTCACACAGGCAGCAGTCCCTCTGACCCCTCACCTCACCGCTGACATCCAAGAACAGGACCAGCAGGCACCACCTAGGTAAGCTTCCACCTCCCGCAAAGTCGCAGTCCATCAGTTATGGCAAGATTCACTGTTCCAGGTGAGCGGGGATCCAGCGTTTTCAAAAAGTTTTTGAACCCACACGACTTTTGTCACCATATCCGCCGGATCACTTTAAAAACGGGCGCTCACTGGGTGCTAGTGGCTGCACCCCAAACATACACACCATACTCCTTCGCTGTCGGCAAGAAGTAGAGCACACACGGGGGTCCCAGTTGAAACTGCGCTTTATTTGAACACTCGGCATGACGCGTTTCGTTCTTGCGAACTTCCTCAGATGTCGTAATAAAGTGAACTGTTTGCCGCCCTCAGTTTAAAACACAGTGTCCCTCTGTAATTGGTTGGATGCACTGCGAGCACTGCTGCAGGGAAAATACGGCCCGGACCCAACTGTGTGAGTCCGTGTGGAACAGACACCAGGCATCAGTACTGGCCCAAGTGGTCGGTGTCTGCTCCTTTCCCCCGGCTTGCCTTTGATCTTCTGGTGCGCGATCTCACACAGGCAGCAGTCCCTCTGACCCCTCACCTCACCGCTGACATCCAAGAACAGGACCAGCAGGCACCACCTAGGTAAGCTGCCACCTCCCGCGAAGTCGCAGTCCATCAGTTATGGCAAGATTCACTGTTCCAGGTGATCGGGGATCCAGCCTTTTCAAAAAGTTTTTGAACCCACACGAATTTTACCACCATATCCGCTGGATCACTTTAAAGGTGGACGCTCACTGGGTGCTAGTGGCTGCACCCCAAACATACACACCACACTCCTTCGCTGTCTGCAAGAAGTTGAGCACACACGGGTGTCCCAGTTGAAACTGCGCTTTATTTGAACACTCGGCATGACGCGTTTCGTTCTTGCGAACTTCCTCAGATGCCGTAATAAAGTGAACTGTTTGCCGCCCTCAGTTTAAAACCACAGTGTCCCTCTGTAATTGGTTGGATGCACTGCGAGCACTGCTGCAGGGAAAATACAGCCCGGACCCAAGTGTGTGAGTCCGTGCGGAACAGACACCAGGCGTCAGTACTGGCCCAAGTGGATGGTGTCTGCTCCTTTCCCCCGGCTTGCCTTTGATCTTCTGGGGCGCGATCTCACACAGGCAGCAGTCCCTCTGACCCCTCACCTCACCGCTGACATCCAAGAACAGGAACCAGCAGGCACCACCTAGGTAAGCTGCCACCTCCCGCAAAGTCGCAGTCCATCAGTTATGGCAAGATTCACTGTTCCAGGTGAGCGGGGATCCAGCGTTTTCAAAAAGTTTTTGAACCCACACGACTTTTATCACCATTTCCGCTGGATCACTTTAAAGGTGGGCGCTCACTGGGTGCTAGTGGCTGCACCCCAAATATACACACCACACTCCTTCGCTGTCTGCAAGAAGTTGAGCACACACGGGGGTCCCAGTTGAAACTGCGCTTTATTTGAACACTCGGCATGACGCGTTTCGTTATTGCGAACTTCCTCAGATGCCGTAATAAAGTGAACTGTTTGCCGCCCTCAGTTTAAAACCACAGTGTTCCTCTGTAATTGATTGGATGCACTGCGAGCACTGCTGCAGGGAAAATACGGCCCGGACCCAACTGTGTGAGTCCGTGTGGAACAGACACCAGGCGTCAGTACTGGCCCAAGTGTATGGTGTCTGCTCCTTTCCCCCAGCTTGCCTTTGATCTTCTGGGGCGCGATCTCACACAGGCAGCAGTCCCTCTGACCCCTCACCTCACCGCTGACATCTAAGAACAGGAACCAGCAGGCACCACCGAGGTAAGCTGCCACCTCCCGCAAAGTCGCAGTCCATCAGTTATGGCAAGATTCACTGTTCCAGGTGAGCGGGGATCCAGCGTTTTCAAAAAGTTTTTGAACCCACACGACTTTTATCACCATATCCGCTGGATCAATTTAAAGGTGGGCGCTCACTGGGTGCTAGTGGCTGCACCCCAAACATACACACCACACTCCTTCGCTGTCGGCAAAAAGTTGAGCACACAAGGGGTCCCAGTTGAAACTGCGCTTTATTTGAACACTCGGCATGACGCGTTTCGTTCTTGCGAACTTCCTCAGATGCCGTAATAAAGTGAACTGTTTGCCGCCCTCAGTTTAAAACCACAGTGTCCCTCTGTAATTGGTTGGATGCACTGCGAGCACTGCTGCAGGGAAAATACGGCCCGGACCCAACTGTGTGAGTCCGTGCGGAACAGACACCAGGCGTCAGTACTGGCCCAAGTGGATGGGGTCTGCTCCTTTTCCCCGGCTTGCCTTTGATCTTCTGGGGTGCGATCTCACACAGGCAGCAGTCCCTCTGACCCCTCACCTCACAGCTGACATCCAAGAACAGGACCAGCAGGCACCACCTAGGTAAGCTGCCACCTCCCGCGAAGTCGCAGTCCATCAGTTATGGCAAGATTCACTGTTCCAGGTGAGCGGGTATCCAGCGTTTTCAAAAAGTCTTTGAACCCACACGAATTTTACCACCATATCCGCTGGATCACTTTAAAGGTGGGCGCTCACTGGGTGCTAGTGGCTGCACCCCAAACATACACACCACACTCCTTCACTGTCGGCAAGAAGTTGAGCACACATGGGGATCCCAGTTGAAACTGCGCTTTATTTGAACACTCGGCATGACGCGTTTCGTTCTTGCGAACTTCCTCAGATGCCGTAATAAAGTGAACTGTTTGCCGCCCTCAGTTTAAAACCACAGTGTCCCTCTGTAATTGGTTGGATGCACTGCGAGCACTGCTGCAGGGAAAATACGGCCCGGACCCAACTGTGTGAGTCCGTGCGGAACAGACACCAGGCGTCAGTACTGGCCCAAGTGGATGGTGTCTGCTCCTTTCCCCCGGCTTGCCTTTGATCTTCTGGGGCGCGATCTCACACAGGCAGCAGTCCCTCTGACCCCTCACCTCACCGCTGACATCCAAGAACAGGACCAGCAGGCACCACCTAGGTGAGCTGCCACCTCCCGCGAAGTCTCAGTCCATCAGTTATGGCAAGATTCACTGTTCCAGGTGAGCGGGTATCCAGCGTTTTCAAAAAGTCTTTGAACCCACACGAATTTTACCACCATATCCGCTGGATCACTTTAAAGGCGGGCGCTCACTGGGTGCTAGTGGCTGCACCCCAAACATACACACCACACTCCTTCGCTGTCGGCAAGAAGTTGAGCACCCACGGGGGTCCCAGTTGAAACTGCGCTTTATTTGAACACTCGGCATGACGCGTTTCGTTCTTGCGAACTTCCTCAGATGCCGTAATAAAGTCAACTATTTGCCACCCTCAGTTTAAAACCACAGTGTCCCTCTGTAATTGGTTGGATGCACTGCGAGCACTGCTGCAGGGAAAATACAGCCCGGACCCAACTCTGTGAGTCCGTGCGGAACAGACACCAGGCGTCAGTACTGGCCCAAGTGGATGGTGTCTGCTCCTTTCCCCCGGCTTGCCTTTGATCTTCTGAGGCGCGATCTCACACAGGCAGCAGTCCCTCTGACCCCTCACCTCACCGCTGACATCCAAGAACAGGACCAGCAGGCACCACCTAGGTAAGCTGCCACCTCCCACGAAGTCGTAGTCCATCAGTTATGGCAAGATTCACTGTTCCAGGTGAGCGGGTATCCAGCGTTTTCAAAAAGTCTTTGAACCCACACGAATTTTACCACCATATCCGCTGGATCACTTTAAAGGTGGGCGCTCACTGGGTGGTAGTGGCTGCACCCCAAACATACACACCACACTCCTTCGCTGTCGGCAAGAAGTTGAGCACACACGGGGGTCCCAGTTGAAACTGCGCTTTATTTGAACACTCGGCATGACGCGTTTCGTTCTTGCGAACTTCCTCAGATGCCGTAATAAAGTGAACTATTTGCCACCCTCAGTTTTAAACCACAGTGTCCCTCTGTAATTGGTTGGATGCACTGCGAGCACTGCTGCAGGAAAAATACGTCCCGGACCCAACTGTGTGAGTCCGTGCGGAACAGACACCAGGCGTCAGTACTGGCCCAAGTGGACGGTGTCTGCTCCTTTCCCCCGGCTTGCCTTTGATCTTCTGGGGCGCGATCTCACACAGGCAGCAGTCCCTCTGACCCCTCACCTCACTGCTGACATCCAAGAACAGGACCATATATATATATATGTTAAGGTGTATTGTAGGATGAGTGGGTGTATTAGTGTCTGTATGAATGATTTAGTAGGTGCGTGACTGACTGTATAAGTGAGTGATTAAACGTATTTTACTGAATGCATCAGTTAGTGACTAAACTGTGTAAAAGTTTGGGGAGCGTTTTGCATTTGAAGCATCTTTGTAAAGTCAAAGGCTGGATACATTCAGCACAGCAAAGTTCTAGTAGGTCAGCATACCATTTTGATGTGACCAATGCGATGTGATTTTGCAGGTGGTTGGCGCTATCATTTTATAAGTGTATTTGGCCAAGTGCTCATTGGAATGTTCATAATACTGACCTAATTATGCATAGGAAAAAAAGATAAGCCATTCACTTGATTCATTTCTTCTTTTTACATCCAAAAATGGAACAGAAAATAAATTGTTTGCTTTTATTGTAGGGAATTAGCAGCTTGTGCAAAACCAGAACTGTAACAATTTTATATTCCAAAGTTTTTGTGTTTATTCGGTTAGTTACAGTAATTATACACAAAAACTGACAGCCAAAATCACATAGGTGAAAGCAAAGGCTGTTTTCTCACACAGGCCCTGCTGCAGAACATCTGCTGAGAGATTTGCATATTAATTAACCCTATTAACTCTAATTATTCTGGGAAATTATCAAAATAAATTGAATTTTCTAATTTTTCTTTTACTTGAGGCGTGTCGAGGCAGAGAGGACACACCGGGCTATATCACCTGGGCAATGAGCAAAGGATCTTGTCCCCCTCCCCTTTGGCAGCTTCATCGACCTGGGGCAGCCTGGAGAGCTTTTGTGTGCCTACTGCATTTTTGGCTTCTCTGCCTGCTATGCCCTTGGTGTTTGCTGAGAGGTGGCGCATGTGAGCACAAATGGCGGATTTATACAGGGGTGACGAAAGGTGATACCTCAGAACGGTTAAGCAAACCTTAAGTTTTTAGGTCTCGCCTGAGCCAGCGCATGCGCTGCCTCAAGCGAGACATTTAGTAAGCAGGTTTTGAAAGTGCTGCCCAGAGGCTTTTGCCAGCCACCAGCTTGCTGTTACGCGCACAAGCGCGCGCGACGTGCACAGCTGCCATCTGGCTTTCGTCAGCTTTTTTTCCTTTCCTTTCACTTTCATGCCGCGCAGCCGTGTCACTTTCCCGGCCACGCGGCCATTGCTTGTTTTTTTGGTTTTTTTAGCTTTGAGCGCGAGGCGCGCGTGCGGCCAATGCTTGTCTCTTTTTTCGTTCATCTTCTTTTTTTCGGCAAGCTTTGATTCCATTTGACCTTGCCATCACCTGACCTACTTTTGCCGATTGGCGGTTTTTGCCGAACCAGCGAGTTTAAATTAGCTGATCCTCCCTCTGCTTCCCTTATCTCAGGAGTTCTTGCAACGCTTTGGCCATCATGCTGATCGGTAAGACCTTCACTGCCCGGCCGTGATATCCTACCTGCTTGCTAGCTTGCTTTGTTCTGACTGCGGCTTCCCTCTTTTGCGCTCTACTTAATCCGTGTTCATGTCCATTTCAGCTAACAGAGCTTCCTGCTTGCGCCCTCATTGGTTCTGTAGCCCCCTCGACGAGACGAGCTGCCTCCTGGCGCGAACATCCATCTTAGAACCTTTAATCACCCAATGGTAGGTTTCTCCCGCGCAGCTCTTTGCTGTTTTCCCCATAGCTTGTAGTATTCTAGATCCTGAACCGTCATACCACTACTTGCTATGTGCTGGAATGCGACTCACGGCTCTCATTTGCTCTTCTTAGGAATTCTGTTTTTAAGGTTCTTTGTATTATTGTGGAAACATTTCTTCTTGTTCCTTTTTCTTTTTGTGCGCCCTCACTCACGGGCACCTCGTCTCATTGACTAGTGCCTACTCTGGTTCATGAAGTTATTAGCACAGTTTTGCAGCCAAGGAAAACAAGCACTGGCATAGCCAATAGGTCTTGCCTTTGGGACCTTATAAGTTTTTAGCCATGCAGCAGTTGATGTTATTGCACCAAGGATATTGTGCTGCATAACTAAATACTTAAAAGGTCCCAAAAGCGAGACCTATTGGCTATGCCAATGCTTATTTTTTATTTCAGTCTGTTGTTTAGGCCTGAGCAAATAGATTGGAGTTTCATTGAATTGGAGCCTAGCTTTATCTGCTGCCCGTAACTGAAAACATTCAATACCCCCATCGCCCCCTTTTCCATTGTTCGATTTACACATCACATGTCATTTGAGATGTCATCAGTGATGTCATGAGTGATGTCACTGACCATGTCATGAGTGATGTAATATGTGACGTCATCAGCAGTGCATTGCGGGCGCGCGAGTTATAGTTAGCTGACCTAAATATAACGGGGGAAATTCAATGGTTTTGAACGAGTGAAAAGTCCAGCTAAATATAACGCCCCTGAAACCTATGTTTTTTTCAGTGAATTTCTAAGGTTTTTTAAATGCTAATTCCTAACTATAACGTGCCTGAAACCTATGGTTTTTTCACTGAATGTCAAAGGTTTTTTAAATGGTAATTTCTAACTATGCCTACAGAGATAGGACATGTGAAGAAAGAAGAAAAAACACACAGAAAGAAAAAAAAGAAATGCAGAAAGAAGCAACAGAAGTCCTCAAAGACGAAGAAAAGTGCAGGAAGAAGGATAACGTGCAGAAAGAACAAACAGAAGAGCAAAAAGAAGCCTTGTTGCAAAATCATCCTGTACCCTTAACTTTTCAGACGGATACGGGTGGTAACTGAGTCTGACTAACCAGTCCTAGAGCCAGTGCTATGTTAAAAAACCCTCAGAATACAGTAAAAACACCTACATACACTAGGGAACACTATGCGTTGGGGTCCCTCTGTGATTAGCATGACCTCCTCTGTAAGCCCCTAGTATATAATAGGGCAGGGGATTAAAACTACCTCTTAAAACGTGTCACAGGGCATGTTTGCACACGTCACCTCAGGCCCCGTCTCCTCCCCTCCCTACTGTGTAAACACGCCCTGTTGCTGTTTTAAGTTGGGAGATTAAGTCCCCTTGAATCCTGAGGGTTCCTAGGGTCCAACTAGACCACTAGGTACCTCAAGTAAGCGCCACAGAGCTGCGTTGCAGAGAGATGTAAAAAGGAGCACGGCCTAGACCACCTCTCAGCAACGCAGCGCAGTGGCGCTTACTGGAAACACCTGGTGGGCTAGTTGGCCCCCAGGGTCCCTCAGGATTGAAGGGGAATTATTTCCCCAACTTAAAACGCGCCACAGGGCGTGTTTGCACACGTTCACTCAGGCCCCGTCCCCTCCCTTCACCACTGTGTAAACACGCCCTGTGGCCGTTTTTAGTTGGGAGATTAAGTTCATTTGAATCCTGAGGGTCCCTAGTGTCCAACTAGCCCACTAGGTACCTCCAGTAAGCGCCACAGAGCTGCGTTGCAGAGAGGTGTAAAAAGTAGCACGGCCTGGACCACCTCTCTGCAACGCAGCTCAGTGACACTTACTGGAAGCACCTGGTGGGCTAGTTAGCCCCCAGGGGCCCTCAGGATTGAAGGGGAATTATTTTCCCAACTTAAAACGCGCCATAGGGCGTGTTTGCACACGTCACCTCAGGCCCCGTCCCCTCCCTTCCCCACTGTGTAAACACGCCCTGTGGCCATTTTTTAAGTCGGGAGATTAAGTCCCCTTGAATCCTGAGGGTCCCTAGGGGCAAAATAGCCCACTAGGTACGTCCAGTAAGCGCCATTGCATAGAGGTGTAAAAAGGGGCACCACCTGCACCACCTCTCTGCAACGCAGAGCAGTGGCGCTTACTGGAAGCACCTGGTGGGCTAGTTGGCCCCCAGGGTCCCTCAGTATTGAAAGGGAATTATTTCCCCAACTTAAAACGTGCCACAGGGTGTGTTTGCACACGTCACCTCAGGCCCCGTCCCCTCCCTTCACCACTGTGTAAACGCGCCCTGTGGCCGTTCTAAGTTGAGAGATTAAGTCCCCTTGAATCCTAAGGGTCCCTAGGGTCAAACTAGCCCACTAGTTACCTCCAGTAGGCGTCACAGAGCTGCGTTGCATAGAGGTGTAAAAAGGGGCGTGGCCTCAGAACACCTGTCTCTAGCGCATACTGGAGATACCTGTTGGGCTAGTTGGCCCTCAGGGACCCTCTGTTTTGAAGGGGAATTAATTCCCCAACTTACAACTGGCCAGGGGGCATGTTTGCAGAGTGCTGCAAGGAGGGGGCGTGGCCTCCAGCGCGATGCCGGTCTTTTATTTATTTTACTTTTTTAAGAAGGAGGGCTCTGTGGCCCCCCCTTCTTTTTCAAATGTATTGGCCCTGGGGACCCCATTCCCCAGGGCCTGCACCCTAATTTATTTTGTTGAAAAAAATTAATGTGGCCCTCCCAAGGCCTTAATCGGCCCGAGGACCCCAGCCCCTGGGTCATGGCTGTTAGATCTGGAGGTCTCTAGTTGGCAGGGTAGGTACCACTGTCCAAGTAGGGACCCTTGCTTCTAGTCAGGGAAAGGGGGATACACTGTTAAGATAACCCCTGCTCACCCTCTAGGTAGCTTGGCCTGAGCAGTCTAGGCTATCAAAGGCAATGTGTAAAGTATTTGTACCAACACTCACAGTAACACAGTGAAAACACCACAGATTTACTCTACACCAGTTTTAGAAAAATAAGGTATCTTTACTAAAAACTTCACAAGGCCAACTACTACAGAAAAAACAACATACAGTTAAAAAGGTTACTTTAAAGATAGTTCAAGAGTTTGCAGAAAGTACTCTAGGATGTAAAAATCAGTGTCCTGCACAATGCGACTCTCAATGCACAAAATGCGACACTCTCGTGCTCAACAGTACCTGTAGTTGCGCTAAGGTTCCCAAAAGCTATAACAAGGAAGATGGCAAAGGCGATGCGATACTCCTGAGACCTTGGGGAGGCTTTGCAGCAGCCCTGCTTCACGCAGCAGAGGTGGATGCGCCGGCTCCGATCTGTAGGGGAGGATGCGATGACTTTGGCTTTCGTTGCGTAGGTTTCTTAGGGGGAAGCTTCACGCACAGGTACGATGCGACGGTCTTCGGTGCGGCGCGATGCACGGCGCAGCGCTGACTTCTGGCGCCACAACCCTCGATGCGTCACGGGACAGGACTCTGCGTCGACGCACGCAGCGACTGGATACTTTCACGCACCGACAGTGGTGTGGCCCGCAAACTGGTTCTGCAACGACCCTCGCAGCGTCAGGAATCTCGACGCACTCGGCGATGCGGGGACTCCGGGTGCTGCGATGACGCCGCGATGAAATTCTCCTCGCACTCTCGCTCTTGCGACTCGCAATCGGATGATGCGTCCCTGAAATGGATGATGCGGTGGGTACCAGTTACTCTTGTTCACGCTTCTGCTTCCCAGCTCCCAAACACAGCAAAACGACCTCCTGAGGCCCCAAGACTAGGCAAGCACTCCAAGGCAGGTCAGAACTCCCTCAGCAGAGTTCCAGGGGAGCTGGTGGTGAAGTCCTTTTGTTCCTGGGACTCCTTAACAGGGAGTCAGCTCTCCTCAGGCCCTTGGAGATCAGAATCAAAAGAAGGGGACACAGCAAAGTCCTTCCCCTCTCCTTGGCAGCAAAGCAAAACAGCAAGCAGGCAGTCTTCTCCTCTTCAGTGCCTTCCAGCTTTCTCCTTGGCAGAGGTTCCTTCTTAGTTCCACAGTGATCTAAAGTTTAGGTGTCTGGGGTCCTCTTCTTATACCCCTCCAAGTCTTTGTCTCTCTTTGTTTCAGTGGGGGGATTCCCCTGCTCCAACCGGTTCCTGGGTGTGCTCGGCCCTGGAGCACCTTGTTCCTTTCAGTGTGAGGGGCAGGGTCGTTAGACGCTCAGCAGGAGGTGGAGCCTTCTTTGTGCTGGCAGAGGCAGAGTCCTCAGCCTGGCCAGCAGGGGGTGGAGCCAGAATTGTGCTGGCAGAGGCAGCCCTACTCAAACCCAGGGGCTACTCCTCCCACCCATCTAGAGCAGATCTCCCTATTCACCCTGCTGCTGACTCATCCAGACTCCTGGAGCCACCTAGCCCATCACATGACACCCGTCAGCCAATCTGCACACAGGCACACAGGAAGGTTAAACAGGAGAATAGCTACTTTCTAAAAAGTGCTATTCTCACACAGTGAATTAAAAAACCATCTTGCTCAAAAGATGTATAATTAAATTCTGAACACAAAGATACCAAACTTGGATTTTCTATCTTGCCTTTAGGGGAAGATAGGCATGTAAACAGCCTTCCCCATTCTGTCCTATGGGCAAGATAGCCTCTCAGCAGTGAAAAACGAAAATGGCTGTAATTCACTACCAGGGCATGTTACCCACCTCAGTACATGCCCTACCTTTCAGATACACTGCACCCAGCCCATGGGGGGTACCTAGGGCCACCATAGGGATGCCTGACATGTGCAGAAAGGGAAGGATAAGGCCTGGTCAGTGGTTGCACTGGCCAGGTCGACATGGCAGTCCTGGACTGCACATAGGCACTGCAAGCAGGCCTAAGACATCATTTAAGGGCTACTCCTGTGGGTGGCACAATCAGTGCTGCAGCCCACTAGTAGCATTTGAATCACCAGCCCTGGCACACTCAGTCCACTTTACTAGAGGCTAACAGGTGAAACAAATATACCAATCATGGATAACCAATCAATATAACAATTTATACAGAGAGCATATGCACTTTAGCACTGATCAGCAGTGGTAAAGTGCCCAGAGTCCTATTGCCAACAACCACGGGTCAGAAAAAATAAAGGAGGTAGAAGCAAAAAGTTTGGGGATAACCCTGCAAAAAGGGCCATTTCCAACAATGGCCTTTTTTTAAAAAAAAATCTTTAGGAGGGGGGTTGCGTTGCCCCCCTCCTCAGGCCACTTATGGCCCTGGGGACCCTATCCCCCGGGGCCGGCCTTTGTTTTTTATTATTTAAAAAAAATATATATTTATAGAAACACCTGGACATGCTGGACAAACCGTATGCACCTATCACCATGACGATTTGCGTGATATTCATTAAAAGGTGACTATGCATACAATCAATCCACGTGGAATGTATTTACACCGCTAGTGAAGCTCTGACGTATCTGACGCCCTACCGTGCCTAATCACGGCACCTCCGCCGGTGGGTACTCTCCAAGTAGACACCCTTGTCGTTTATTTATACAAACATGGTTAGCTATTGACGGGAACATTTAATACACACGCACACCAAGCCATTCAAAGGGGATTCGACAAAAATTCGACCAAACTATGCAAGAAACCCCCCTCACGGTTAATAAAACACACATCCACCGCCGGATGTGTAATACTTTTTATTTTACTCTCTGGAAATGAGACGAACCTCACTTGAGAGTCACAGCGTGCTCCTGGCTGAGCCCAATGCTGTGTTACACCCACCAGTGCCCGCCGAGTGCCACACAGCTCTATGTTGTATTCCACCAGCTAGTGTGTATGCTATGACACTCTCCACCCCGTAAATATGTCATGCCACACTTGCCTTCGCACGGGCTATATTGCCCCACCTAACGTACCTTCCTCGATGCCTATGTTATAACGCACAGCGCTATGCCATACATATTACAATCTGGGATCCATATCTTTGTCACAGTGCATATGCAACGTTACACTCCCCAGCACATATTTTATATTACAACTTTAGAGACTAGTTAGGTTACACAACACTGCCCTGTGCATATTACACTCCAAGGCGCATATCGCATAGCACGCGCTAGTGCCTGTGCTATCTCGCGCTCTCCAATGAATCTGTCATTGCGCACAATGTATTGCATATTGTATTTCACGCTTCTTATATCACACTTTTTGGTGCATAGTTTATACCATATACTAGATCTAGTTTTCATTTTCAATCGTGCTCTAACACTGCGTCCTCCTACCCTTTTCACAGGCATTACATTTTGCGATGGGGTTGGAGGGTCAGGGGGTGTTTCTGCCAAGTGAGCCCGGAGTCACAGTCACAAACGTCCTCTTCTTCCTGAATAAAAGTGAGATTATGCTGCATACTTGTTCATATTTTAAGTAGTTCGCACAGACACACATTTTAAAAACAATAAAGTTCCTAATACCCACCTTCTCTGAACAGTTAGCTTGCTTCCCCATCCACCTCCTCCCTATCCTCTGTTGTCTAAATCCATGGACTAGCCTCCTCCCTCCTCCCATGCATGGTCTGATGTGCTGCCACTGCCCTCCATTTAGCATGATGTACTAGTCCACTCCTCCTGCCCTCCATTGCCCAATTCTATGGCCCATCATTGACCTCCTGCTTAGCCTCTGTGCTTAGCTTGCTGCCCCTAATCTCCTTCCCCCTGCCCTCCGATGTCTTTGTGCATGCCCCTGCTCCATCCTTTTTGCCCACCATGTTTCATGGACCTGCCACTCCTATCTACTGTGAGTGTTCTGTTGAGCTGCCACACCCCTCCCACCTGCCTAGCATTGTCAGATGACTGTAACCTGTCCCTGCCACCTCCACCCTGCCTGTCCACATGCCATGCCCCTATCCCCTTCCTCCTGTCCTCCATGGTCCATTTTACTGCCACACACTTCTGCCCTCCCTGGTCTGTTGTGCTGCAACTGCTCCTCCTGCCTGCCCCGCGCGGTCTGTTGTGAGGTCCCTTTCCCTGAACTCTCTTGTCTGTGCCCAGGTCCTGACCCTCCCTTCTATCCTCCATGGTCCTTTGTGCATGCCCCTGCACCCTCCTTCTTGCCCATCATAGCCATTGTGCTGCCACTAACCCTCCCGCTTGCCATGCATGGTCTTCTGTGCTGCCATGGCCCCTCCCACCTTCCCTGTGTGGTCAGCTAGCTGCCCCTGACCCCCTCCCACCTTCCCTCCATGGTCTGTGTGTATGCCATCATAGTCTCACTGTTGCTCTCCATGGTGTGTCTTGTTTCTAGTGCCCATCCTGCCTGACCTCCATGGTCATCTTGCTGCTCCTGCCCTGCCCCCTTTCCCGCAGCCCTCTGTTTCCATGTGCAGACCCCTATTCCCTCCCTCCTGGCTTGTCTGTTCCATTGTAATGCCCCTGATCCATCCCTCCTGCCCTTTATGGTCTGTTATGCTGCAGCTTTCTCTCCTGTCTGTCCATTATGGTCAGCTAGCTACCATTGCCTCTTTCCCCTCTGTTCTCTGTTGTCCATGTGCATGGTCCTGTCCCCTCCATATTGCTTTCTATGGATTGTTGTGCTGCACTCCCGTCCCGCATGCCCTGTGTGGTGTATTGTGCTGCTGTAAACCCTGATGTCTGCCCTGTAGGGTCAGTTTGGTGCACCTCTCCATGTCCCTCCTGTCCTCTGTTATCCGAGTCCATGTCCCTACCCCAATTCCTCCTGCCTACCATGATCCAATGTACCATACTTGTGAACATATTGAACTTGGTAAGAGGGAGATTTTCCCCTTTGAGTTACATTGAGGAAGAGGAGATTGTAGACAGGAGACAGATCAAATAAAGCCCATTTGAAATTAAAAATATTGGACGTTTCCTGGCTGAAACGGGTCTGTTGGTATGTATGGTTGTACTACCACTGCCTCTTCCTTCTGCCCACAATGGTCTACTATATTGCCACAGCCTCTCTTGCCAGTCCTGTATTGTTGGTTTGTTGGCCCTGCCCCCCTTTCCACTGCCCTCCATAGTCTGTTGTGCTGCCACTGCCCTTCCTGCCTGTCCAGTGTGGTCAAATTGTTGCCTCTGCACTCTCCTACCTGCCTTCAATTTTCAGAGTCCGTGCCCCTGGCCTCTGCCTCTCAACAGTATCCCAATGAACAACTAGATTGCTAACATTCTATATTCATTACAAAAGTGTGGAACGCCTGACATCATCTTGATGTAATCAAAACTGTAATACCTAGAGAATTTCCTTTAGAAATTACATATATGAGAGGGTCTTATTTGCATCAAAATTATGGTTAGTGCTCTAAAAAACTAAAATGAGGACATATTTTCTGAGTTTTCAAATTCCGACAAAGAACTTTTAAATTATTTGTAATCTTTATGTTTTTTTATCCAGTTGACCACTTGATTAAATGTTGCACCTTGGCGAGAGGATGTGGTGTTACTTCCAGAGCTGCAGACTTTGCAACTGGGGAACCAGGTTGGAGTTTCTGCTTCAGCTCAACATTCTGTGATTGTGGTCAAATCACTTAATCTCCCCATGTCTACAACCAAAATGAATTTGATCTTGTGTGATGTAACCAATGCTCATGTAAAGCATTCCAATACCTGACAAGTCTGCACTATATAAAACTGCAAATACACAAAAAATAAGTGTTTTGCACACTTCTGTCATTGGGCTACATGTGGGCTACATCTGGGTGATATTTGTGCTGCATTTAGGCTCTTTTGTGTCTGGTGGCCATCTTGGGAGATTTATTTGTTATGAAGTTTCCTATTTTCCTCATTTACTGCAGTCTCCTTAAGAGGAAATGCTTTCAGTTTTTTACTTTGATTCCATCAAGAAGGTATTCAGATATATCACACATTTGCCATCAATTCTGAATGTTAGCACTCTAGTTGTTCATTAGATCACTGTAGTAAAGCTACTGCTCACCACGGAAGTCTGCTGCTGGCATTAAAAGTGCATGTTTCAGTCTGCATATCAGAATTTTTTAATTAAATAGAAGACGATTTGAGAAGTCACTCAAAATGTGCCCTCATTTTTCTTTCTTCAGCACTAATCATAATTTCTATGGCAAAATGAATCCCCTCATTGTGTTCCTTTTTAAATTAAATGTTTTTAGTGTTACCAGTTTATTCTAATCAAGATGGCTTCAGGTGTGCCATACTTTTGTCATAAGTTAAGACAGTAAGCGCTCTAGTTGTTCTTAAGACATTCTGTCATTGGGCTATACTTGGGCTACATCTGGGTGATATTTGGGCTACATTTGGGCTCTTTTGTCTCTGGTGGCCATCTTGGGAGATTTTTTTGTTATGAAGTTTCCTAATTTCCTCATTTACTGCAGTCTCCTCAGTAGGAAATACTTTCAGTTTTTTATTTTCGTTCCATCAAGAAGGCATTCAGATGTGTCACACATTTGCCATAAATTCTGATTGTTAACACTCTAGTTGCTCATTAGATCACTATAGTAAAGCTACTGCTCACCAGGGAAGTCTGCTGCTGGTATTCAAAGTGCATGTTTCAGTCTGCATGTCAGAATTTTTTTATGAAATAGAAGAGGATTTGAGAAGTCAAAATGTGCCCTGGTTTTTCTTTCTACAGCACTAATCATAATTTCTATGGCAAAATGAACCCCCTCATTTTGATCCTTTTTAAATTAAATGTTTTAAGAGTTACCACTTTATTCCAATCAAGATGGCTTCAGGTGTGCCATACTTTTGTCATAAGTAAGACTGTTAGTGCTCTAGTTGTTCTTTAGAACACTCTGGGAAGCTGCAGTAGAACACAAAGGAATCAACTGACTGTCTCTGCCCTTGTTGTATGTACATGTTTTACTGAGAATGTCAGACTTCATTCTCAAATGACTGAGAAAGATAATGTGAATTTACAGAAAATATGCTCTCAGTGTAGCTTATAGATCACCTTCCAAACCTCTGTGGGAATAGCATGAGAAAATAGTTTTCTCTAAAACATGATTCATGGTATCACAGCAGAAGGCTTTTTCACATGGTAAAATCATCGTAGAACGCACCACAATTCCTAAAATGAGTATGGTACCATCAAAAAATTATTTATAATGTAACTAAAGTCTTAAAACCTTCTATTAACTGCAATGCTTTTTAATGAGGTGCTATCATGTATATTGGTCCCAAGATCACATCCCCACAAAGGTTATCCTATCAAACTGATGGTCACAGCTATTTGCAACACACAAAACGTGATTTACCTGCTTAAATGTCCCTGTGGACTTGTCTACGTCGGGAAAACAGAGAGAAAAATACGCATCAGACTCAATGAGCACAAAAGCAACATACGTACCCACCAGATGAAATCTCCAATTGCAAATCACTTCGATCTTTTCCAACACAACATTTGCCAATTGCACTTCCTGATTCTAGAACAAGTCCCTTTAATCAAAGGACGCAACAACACGCAATTCTTATTACAACGCGAAGTTTTTTGGATTAACAAATTGGATTTGATTTACCCTAAAGGACTCAATGAACGTTACGATCTTGGCTGTTTTTTGTAATATTCTTTGATTCTGCTACAACATTGTTGACATGTTTCCCAGTTTTCTTTGTAAACCTGTTAATATTTCGTTATGGGTTCACTTCCCAGAGACCCGGGACCCTGTATCTTTATTATTATTATTATTATTTCTGAGTTTGTAAAGCGCCTGGTTACACTTATCAGTATGTCCCCGCGCTTATGTACCCTGATGTCAAATAACTTTATTCCCCACACACCTCAAGACACGGTACACTTTCATTTACCTTGTTCTTTGATATACACACTTTTCTGTTTTAGTACACATGCTTTCTGTTACCTCTAGCACATTCCATCTACGTCTTTGTTAAGACGTTTGGATACACCACTAAATCCTATTGATATACTTTCGTTATCGCACACACTTAATATACGCTCTGTTGCCACTTTATTGGTATCTTTCTTGTTACCTTTTTAGTTACATTATACACGCCGGTTTTGACTCGTCCGACATTCTTATTTTCGGATTTAAATTTCCTACAGCGTATTGTTCTCCGAACTACGAGTCTGTTTTCTCTGTAGTTCCTATTATTTTTTTTCGTTTCATTGATTTTGCATACACATCTATACGCAATTGCACGTGTATTACATCCCGCTTGTATTCTCACTTTGTGATTGGACCGCAATATCACATGATGCACCAATCCTCTTCCTTTACTCACAAACTAATTGACGCTACTCTCACCAGTAAGAGTCTATACGATTGGTTGACGGGCCCCAGCCCTATCCTATTCGCTACGGCGATCACGTGACACATTTAAATTCAATTCGTGTTGAACATTTGACACACTTCCGAAACGCCGCAACCCCGTGGCATGACAGCCTTTACCGACCCGGTTTCTTTGCATCACGTAAGTGTTTTACACAGTACTTGGTACCTTCACGTATCCTTCAGTCCTTTCTCACGCTAGTTTGGTGTTTACCTTATTCACGATCGAGTATTCTTGGTCACCTAGTTCCCATACAGATTTCGCTCTTTATGGCACTTGGGTATTTCTTTAGCTTTTAGAATTTACGAATTCACCTCACTTTCTGAGATATCCTCTGAGTTTTTTCACCCGCCACGCACACTTTTGATGCTCTTGGTTTTACTTACGTAACGAAATCGCAGTAGATACCTTGCAGCTTCTTTTTGGTCTCAACTTGCATGTACCCACCTTTCACCATTCGTTACCCACTTCATTCACCAGTACTTATTCTCATATCGCATGACAAATTTCCACTCAACCCACAAAGACTTTCTTTTCAGTTTCCCATGAATGTTTTTAGAGCTTGTATCATTCAGGAATGTATAGATTAAAGCTGCTTCCTTGTATCCTCTCATTTTAGTGCTTCCCCTGATGAAGGGCCACACTGGCCCGAAATGCATTGGGCTACATCGAGTTATGAATTGAAATATACTCGTTTGTGATGTTGGAATGTTTTGAAGAAACGCCTTCCTAAAGCATTTACTTGAATTATTCACATGAATAAACTTGAAATCACCATATTTACCATCGCATGATTGATTTCTTCACCGGAGTGCAATTCGAGTGACACGCTCTTGTTCAGAACGTGCTTTCGCCAACCCCAGCGGAGCGTCAGGATTGCAAACCAAGCCTTGGGAAAGGCCTAGAATCCTGTCTGCAAGATATTCCCAGCCCCACAGCTGGATCATTGACATACGGTGGATAGAATCTACGGAATTCTGTAAGCGTAAGCAGAGTGGGCTGAGCCAGTGTACGCCAGTCAGGGGCGCAACTAGAGGCAAATTTTGTGGGAGGTTGATAAAAATTTCAGGCGGAGGGCTAATTCTTCCAGTCATAGGCAGAGTGGAGATGCAGGGGCTCTAAGAAGAGGTGAAATCACAACAAAGCCTCATATACAGGTAAATCGTGAATCGTGCTGAGAGTCGTGCACCCAGCGCGTTCACACTAGGGGGCCGTGCTGATTGCCGCGTTAGAATCGCCACTCCAAACTTTTCTAAAAAAAAAACAGTCCACTTCCATTAATTTATATTCACCCCAAGGAGCCCATCCCTCGGGGCATGCCCAATTATTGAATGTTTTTAATAATCATTAGGAAGGGAGGCCGTGTGGTCCCCCTTCCCTTGTCCACTTCTGGCCCCGGGGACCCCATCCCCTGGGTCCTGGGTCCTGGCCTCTTCATTGGGGACCGTGGGGGGAGCCCCAATGCTCCTACACTCCCGCCGGCTCCCCGCCTCCTGCAGGAACCAGCATTGCTTTTGGGCAAGGGGAGCTGCTAACATACAGCTCCCCTTGCTCAAAAACGATCCTACTTTGCTTCGTTGAAGCAAGAGCACGTTTTCCTCCTCTCGCTTCAACAAAGCAAACCAGGGTTTGCTATGACAGTGTGCGAGACATGCTTCCACCCTGTCATAGCAAACAACAATGTCCCGGGGGTGGGCTCCACGGGACATTGCAGGAGCCGGCCCTAGATGGTGGCAGTCCCCAGAGCTCCACGAGAGGGACTGCGCGGCCTCCCTCCCACTATTTTCAAAGCCTCAGGGACGTGGTGGTCCCTGGGGCTTTGGGGGGCCAGTGAGGCCCCCCCTGCATATTTAATTAAAGCCCTGGGTGTGGCAATCCCTGGGACTTGGGGGGACTCGGAGGCCCCACAACAATTACAAAACTAGCACGGGGAAGTGGCGGTCCCGGGGACTGCGGAAGGGCCGTGTGCCCTCCCGCACCTAATTTACATAGCCCTGGGGAGGTGGCGGTCCCCGGTGCAGTGGAGGCCCCGCAGGCCCCTGCAATATAATTTTCAGATTGCCCCCGGAACCTGGCCCACCCGGGGGCTCATTTAAATAAAGTGGGGGAGCACTCCGCTTCATTTAAAAAAAATATATATTGTCCGGATTCACGTACCCTGCGCGCATTCGGACGTTTTAAAAAAAAAAAGACCTGGGGGTCATTGTGGGGCCCCATGAGCAGGACTAGGGGGTCAGGGTGTTTCTACCCTGCCCCCTTTTCTTCTTTTTTAATCTTTTTTTGACTATTTTCTTGTGACTCGGTTCTACCGAGTCACAAGATGGCTGCCAACACTTCCGGGTTTGGAGTGTTAGCAGCCAATCACAGTGAAGCTTGTGGTCATGGCAGCCAATCACAGTGAAGCGCATGGTCGGGAGGGTGCGCGAACCCACCGCTGCCCCAGATATTGAAACTTTTATTTTTTAAATTTCTCAGCAACTACTGAACGGATTTACACCATTTTAAAAAAAGGCCGCTTTCTGAGCCAAGCTCTACCTTTTTGCCAAATTTGGTGTAATTCCGTTCAGCAGTTCGGGCTGTAGCCTGTAATAAAATTTCCTATGGAAATTAACATGGAGGAAGCACTTTTTGGGACCCCCTTTTTCTCAGCCCCTGCTTGATGAATCACCCTCAAACATTTAGGATAGCAGCTGACCTGGATAGACCTTTTTTTTGGAGAATTTCGTGAACATTCGTTAAATTACGCCAAAGTTATTAGCAAATCAAAAAATGCTTTTCCTATGGAAACTAGGTTCTAACTATAACTACCTTCTGGCGACCGCCAGTAGGTAATAGGTAATATATGTATATATATATATATATATATAAATTCACTGAGAAAACCATAGGTTTCAGGGGTGTTATAGTTAGCTGGACATTTCACTCGTACAAAACCATAGAAATTCCTATGTTATAGTTAATTCTACTAACTATAACTCGCGCGCCCGCAATCCACTGCTGATGATATCACATATTACATCATTCATGACATGGTCAGTGACATCACTGATGACATCACTGATGACATCATCCAGTGAATGTGGTTTGGTTCGTTATTTAAAAATGTATTATATATATAGCAATCTGCATTGATGAATGAGTGGATATATAAAAATCTGGATGGAGGATTTAGTAGCACTGTGATTGGCTGTTTACTTGAGTATTTTATTGTGCCTCACTAAATATATTGGATAGTGACTAAACTGTGAATATCTATATCACTTTGTCAGTTGTTGTTTAAACTGCTGCACCAGTTGGTTACTAGCTACATGAAAGTCTAAATTAGTTATTGATTAGTTCACTGAGTTTTTGTATGGGAGAGTGAATGAGTCTGTGGTTCGATGGGGGGGGTGTGACTGCCCAAAGATGTGTGAATAGTTGATTCAGTAGGTATATAAGGTTAAGACTGCATGCTATAACTGTTGTTTGGGCGAGTGAATATCTTTATGGTTATGGTGTTGAGCAAATATACCTCTCAATGGTACATGTCCAACAAAGTAGAAAAATAAAAGGCAGTGTATGTGACAGTTGTTATATAAAATAAATATAAATAAGTATACATAACACTCAGAGATTTTATGAGTGACTGTACGGATAACTGTATACTTGTAATAGTGATTTTATAACACACTAAGCATGAGTTACTATCTACATGAACAAGTACAGGTGGTGTTTGTATCAGTGTGTAGCTGACTAAATGTAAGTATGATCCATTGTTTGCATAAGTGAGTAGGATAACTGCATAAGTGAATAGGATGTGTGCTGGTGTGTAATGTCGATATAGGTGTTTAAGTATATTTGATAGTGTTCTATTAATCTTTGTCAGCATGTATGAATGAATTTATAGGTAAGTGTTTAGATGTGTGTGTAGATCTAGGAATCACTGAGTGGGTTTTTAGAAACTTATATTGGTGTGTCAATGGATTCAAATATGGTACTCTGTATTTTACAGTGAGAGATGAAAGGTTATACTAGTGTATGATGAGGTGTATCTGATTGTCACGTGGATGATGACATCAGTGATGTCATCAGTGATGTCACTGACCATGCATGAATTATGTAGTATGTGACATCATCAGCAGTGGATTGCGGGCGCTTGAGTTATAATTAGTAGAACTAACTATAATGGAGGAATTTCTATGGTTTTGTATGAGTGAAATGTCCAGCTAACTATAACACCCCTGAAACCTATGGTTTTTTCAGTGAATTTCTAAAGTTTTTTAAATGATAATTCCTATCTATAACATATCTCTAACCTACGGTTTTTGACTGAATTTCATAGGTTTTTTAAATCATAATTTTTAAATGTATCAATTATTATATTTAGTTTTTTTATACTGTTTTTCCTCATTTTTAAACTTCTTTTTTTACATAATTTTTTTAATTGCACGTTTCTAATGTAAAATTTAAAAAAATATTTGTAAAAATATTTAAACTATTTTTTTATTTTATATTTTTTTAAATATATTTTTAATATTTTTTTATTGTTTTTATTTTTTTCATTTGGGAAGTCGCGCACCCAATGCGTACCGTTCTCGAACAATGCGTGGAACCTAGCCGCCACTTTACGATTGTTGTTCAGGATCCGCGTAGGGTGTGCGATGGGTGCGTATTTTCCTGCGCGATTGCTATGTGACCCGTACGCTACTTCAGTCGCATACGCGACGCATAGGTTGTACGTAACACGATGCTCTCTCGCTTCCATGTGACGTTATATACGTATTTGTCGCGGTGGGTGCGCGAGTCCCACGAAATTTTTTAATGTCAAAAAAGATATATATATGTATTTAATATAAATATTAAGGCAAGACATAATCTGAACTAATCATAAAATAATATATTTTTACTTATAATAAATCTAGATTACTTTTTAATGCGATTTCGCGAAGTCGCGCTGGGTGCGTGCTGCCTATGCGATGGGTGCGCGGACCCCATGTGACCTGAAAAAAAGAGATTTGATTGGTACATTAGACTTCCTATTCTAACTATTGAAGGACCCCACCCATTTCAATCATTCTTCTTAGACCTTCTTTGGAGGAGCATCTCTGTTCCTTGAAGAACTTTTTTTTGCTAAGTGCACACTTAGTATTGATTTGTTTTCTAAAACAATGGCTTCAGGACAGCAGCCATCACCTCAATCTGAGCATTCATCAGATGATGAATTTATAGCTGAACCTCCACGCCCTGAGAGGTACATCTCTATTGTTTGGAATTTTTTTTCATTTCCAGAGGGACAAAATAAAACAAATGCCACCAAAGTGACATGCAAAATCTGCCAAAGAGTCCTGTCACGTGGTGATCCCACGAAAAAGTACTCTTGCGGGACTGCAAGCATGATGAAACATCTACAGACTCTGCATCCTGTTAACCTGGCGCGTGTGATGAGTATCGAAGAATGCGAGTAATTCCACCACATGCAGTACCAAGCACTTCCAGGACGTCTGCCTCTACTGAAGATCTGGACAAACGTCCACAATTTGCCACCCTAAAGGTGCACTGCATGAAGTGCAACAAAATACTGTGTTATGGAGAGCAGTCCATCGATGTAATTTGCCAGTTGCAAGAAAAACATCAGTGTTAGATGTTTTTTTTCCCTGAAGTTCATTGTTTTGTTCCTCCAGTTCTCTTTTTTTCCCTTTTGAAAAAAAACCCCAAAAAATCAGAAAACTTTTCAGAAAATCAAAAAAAAAAAAAAGTTATTTTCAGAACTAACTTCTCTGGTTAAAAAACAGCTATATTTGTATGATAGTGTGTGAAAGTTTAGATGAATGTATGTGTAGTGCATAATTGACTGAAAGAATGCGTTAGTAGTGTATGGTGAATGTATAAGTGCAGAACTATGAGGAAGTGCTGCAGCATCACACAGTAAGCTCTTTAGCTGCAGCGTGCTGTGGTATGTCTGAAGCACAGGGATGCAACATATGTAAATAAATATGTTGCACGTCTATGCTTTCCTAGGCACTGCTGCTTAAACTGCAGCCATGTGGTGACACAGGCACCCTTGCACCATGGTGCAAGGATATCGTCGTGTGGAGTTTGTTTTTGTGCAGGAAGACATACCTTCCTGCAGAAAAACAATCATTAAAGAGAAAAAATGAGGAGAAATGAAAACTATTTTCCTTGTTGTGCCTTGCTACATCAATTGGAGGATGGTGCAGCATTCACACACATGTCCAGATTTATGATTTATGATAAATCTGGAGATGTGTCTTGTTCTATGAGTGTTCTGTGCAATCACGCAGAGCAACACCTATAGAACGCCCTTTCAACACAAAGTGGTGTGTATGATGACGTCGTATTTACATGGAGAAGAAAAGGTACACAGAGTGCCTTTTCCTCTCTTTGTAAATATGAAAGAGTGTCTTGCGCTATAAGTATGTTACAAATAGTGACATATTTTTGGCACAGGATGCTTCTAAAATTGCCCTATAAGTGCTAAGGGATTGGCAGACTATTACAATAAGAACATTTTGGTAGTACATTGTTTGAAAAATTACACGAGAATCATAAGAGGTAAGCACAGACTATTGTCTCCAAAGATGCTCAAAGAAGAATGATTGAAAAGATTGCGGTCCTTCAATAGGTACAATGGGAAATATTATGAACCAGTCAAATCTTTTTTTTCAGGTCACATGATATCCTATGACAGGGAGATTCCAAACCTATAAGCATAAACTTGCTGTTTTGAAGACTGTATTAATACTTTAATGCTTTTTGTAGATCTTTTTGCAAAGTATATAAAGAAATAAACTTGTACTAGGGTTAATGGCTAGGCCAATCCTTAACTATATGACTAATAAACAGAGTAATTTCAGCACTGCAAAGAGAGAAGAAGATACATTTATAAGTACATAGGTTTTGGCAAAGTGATAGGACATGTTTTTAGAGTGGTGAAGGGAAGGGATAGAGCCTGATGTCACATCTGCAAACACACTTTGTGACATGTTTTAAGTTGAGGAATTTAGTGTCTTTTAATTCTGAAAGTTCCTGGGCCCTACTAACCCTCCATGTCTCTCTATTGGACGCCATACACCTGCATTGCACTGAGGTGCTCTGAAACCATGTCCCATTTTATACCTCTCTCCAATGCAAGTCTTTGGCAGTTTCTGCATATATATGGTAGGTTACTTGGCCCCAGGGACACTCGGTATTCATGTTAACTTTATCCTGTAACTTAAAACGCACACTGAGCATCTTTCCACACATATCTACTCCGTCCATCCCCCCTTTCTTCACCAGTGTAGAAACACGGCCCATTGTGCATATTAATACGTATTTAAACTTACCTTCACATTAATAGAAAAAAATATGCAACACATTTTTTTCAATTGTTTTTTATAATTTAAATTTCTGAAAATTTCAAGTGTTAGAATTAGTATCTGTGAAAGAGAAGAAAAAATACAGTTATAATAATATTTTTTACAACACAACATAATTTTAACATTTTGTTAAATTATTTTCTTTGCCTTTTTTGCTGTTCTTAGAATATAATGAATTTCACTACAAACAGTGATTTCAATCGTACTCATCACATAACAGCGGGCAAAAAAAACAATCAATTAGATTGTTTAAAAACAAAAAACTATATCTAACATATTTATCATATATCCAACTGTTTTGGAATATTCCACAAAAACTACATCCTCAATAAAAAAACAAATAATACAAATCACCCATTTGTAAAATGCTTTCTTCTAAGAGAAATTTCTTACTTGAATATGAAAGAAATCAAATAATACGATGAACAATTATTCATACATCGTCAATAATAAACCGTTTCATACAAATCACACATATATTTAAAATGGTTCCTTCTAAGCGAATTTTTTACTTGAATCTGAAAGTACTCAAATAATGATTCAATAAAGAATCATTTTTATAATTTCTGTACACTGTAAATGATGTTTCTAAAAAATATATGCTGTGAGAATGTGCAAAAAAAAGTCCATAATTCAAATGTATACCTTTCCTCAGGGCCAAATGGTATTGCTAAAATCCTTTAAACTGAAATTGTCTAATAGTAATCATATTAAGACCTTTTAACAAATTCCTAATACGCTGAATTATGTTCCTAAAACTTTGGCTTTAAAAATATTAGGTAGGAATTTGGTAATTCGCGAGGCAAACGTTGTTTAAAATCCAATTGAGCATCATTACAATATGTCCATCCATTATCACATTTTAAATACGCAGTATAATGTCCAGATGTTGTAGAAGGACCATCATGGAAAATTATTGCTATTGCTACAAAAGTTCTTCCTGCTATTGATAGTTGACTTGCTACAAACAGTTGTATTAAAGTTTCCAATTTTCTTCCATCATCTGTACAACATTTCATCATTACAATTATATATTGTCCATATATTTGTATAAATAATGTTGATAACATTTCTGAGTTGCATTGGCTACACTCCATGTTCTGATTTGCTGCTTTAACTAGTTTGTTGAAAGACACTGATTTACAGTCTGGTAATGTCAAATATATAAATCTTTCAGTGTCTATGTCAGTGCTACATGTAATCATACAATTTTCACATTGATGATCCCATTTATAACGAAGGCCAAAAAGATTTTCAATTTCTATGCCTTCATTTTCCAATATGGTAAGCATATACATTAGAAATTCCTGAGCATCTTGTCGTGTTGAAGATTGCATTAATCTCTTAGCATGAGCTGAAAGCCATTTTGTACTTGGCAGCCATTTTAGTTAGCTATGAGCTGGACATTTGCTGTTTCCCTCTCCCAGAGTCTTGAACATGCTCAGATGTGCTTAGCTAGTAGAGTGCACCTGTTCCTAGTATAGAACTGTCAGGCTGTTCTAACTGATGTCAGCAACTTATTACTCCTCCTACTTGTTGACTGTGTAGTTTCTGTATGACCATCTATGTGCATAACTCTTCTCATGTGTACTTGTACGGCCTTTTTTCAGCCCCTGTGTGGGTATATAATGCCCCTGTTCTCTGTACTCCTTAGAAAATGTCTCATACAGTGATTTGAGAATGCTGTGTGACACATTTTTTCCCTCTTTAGAGGTTAAATAAAAAGAGGTCTTTTATATTACAGCTTCTGTGCCAATCTCTTCTTTGTTGGTTTAAAAGGACCAGGTGTATCAGTGAAGCCCCTGAGAAGGTTTTGATTTCTACAGTTGGATATTCTGCGTAAATTGTGTAGAACCAGAACATATATCCAAAAGATTACGAATATCAGAAACGCTTTGCATTTTAGTTTTATCAGTTCTCAATTTTTCATAAACAGAATGCAACAAGGAACAAAATCTTTTTTCCCGATTCTCCACAATTTGCTGTAGCAATCTTTCAAGAAAAAAAACAACATTGACCACTACATTAGCATAGCAGTTGATACCAGAAGTATTTTCAAACTGATAACGAACAATCTCTTCTACAGTGCCCTTTTTCTTTTTGCTTGCAATCTCAACGTTATTATGATTGTTTTCCTTCTCTATAACTTCACTACAGATATTCTCATATCTTCTTTTCCGACCTACCACACGCTTTTCAAATACAGGATATTGCCCTAAATGGGAAGCATACGCTCTTCTTAACCTATTAAACTCTTTTACACAGTTTGCATCTGCAGTAATCTTTGACTCATCAAAATCAATCAAAAACAAACCAGATAAAGTTCTGACTCGGGACAAAGCAACATTTGCCATACCCTCTTTAAACATAGTACTTCCAATGTTTACCAAAGCACTGTCTACACTTAATCCTTGAGATTTATGAATAGTCACTGCATTTGCTAAAGAAAGAAGAAACTGTTTTCTACATACATACAAAACTTTAACATGAAAAAAACGAGCAGAACAACAAGCAATTTGTTTCACTTCTTCAATCTGATCAAATTTGATTTTTAAATATTCAATTCCATCTTTTTTTTGATAATTCACAAAATCAACAACTTTTCCCATTGCTCCATTCACTAACCCTTTTTCCACATCCAAATTACGCCACAAAATAACCCAGCAATTTACACATACATAAAAATTATTTTCTAAACCTGTAGTTTTAGAAATAGATTTTTCTAAAGAATCCAATTTTGTTTTCAATTTTTCAATCAAAATAATAGTGATTCCTTCATGCTCTATTTTATCAATGGCTTCCATTTTTATTATCTCTTCATTTTGTAGCTCCAAAAGTTCTTCATTGAAAATAGAGCACTCGCGCACTGTTGGCATTAAGCAGATTATAGAATTATTTTCTGCAACTTTTTTATATATTTTTTCGGGAAGTATATTTTAATTTGGAAACAAGTTTATAAGTAGTCGACTTTGCAAAGCTTGTTTGCCATGTTCTGTCAGTACTCCAATTCTTATATCTTGAAGAATAGTTCCATATTCAGCATCATTTGCCTGTCGCATATTTTTAGTGAGTTCTTTGTACTCAAAAAATGACCAAATGTTAATGTTTCCAACACTTCTCAAGGACTTTTTGGGGTCTTCATGTGCAAGTGTTTTAAATACTGGTTGTCCTTTTACGGGAGTAAGTTGCAGTAGATCTCCAAAAACTATTAGATATTTTCCTCAAAATAACACATCGTACTCTGCTTTAAGAATTTGCTGCATTCTTAAATACACAAAAGCAAGCATTAGGTTTGAGACCATGCTTGCCTCATCAATAATCAGAAGTTTGATTTTCTTTAGCACTCTTGAAACTTCATGACAAGTTTCTCCAGATAGTTTGTGATATTCCAATTTGTTTTCATGCTCCACAGGTAGCATAAGTAAATGATGCAATGTAGTTCCTTTAATGTTGTGTGCTGCCAACCCAGTTGGAGCAGTTACAACACAAGACAAATGTGAGTCCGTTGTTTTCTGTAGATAATTGGTGATTACTTTAATTAAGAAACTTTTTCCTGTTCCAGCTTGTCCACTCACATACATTCGTATAGGTTGAAATGATGTGCATGTGCATTCTTTCTTTTCATGAAGAAATCCATGGTCAATCTGTTGTCTCACTTGCTGATATATTTCATTCTGTTCATCGTTTAGTTGTTCTTCCAAGTTGGCTAAGTCCATAATATCTTCTTGAACTTGATGCATTGCTGTTTCCACCTCATTCATGGCGATTGCTGCTTCATTTTCAAAAATTGGCTGTCTTAGTGGATCTTGACTCAGTTGAGCAGAGCTTTGACTGTCTTGAAAACTGTCCCTAGCATTCTCAGCTGCAATAGTAGCTTCTTGATCAATTTCATCGTTCAACATTTTCACATAATTTGCAAAAACAGTACATTCTATGGTATTTTTACAAGCATTGAAGGTATCTTCATAACTGTGAAAATCTCCAAGTAATTCCAATTCTGAACGCCATGGTTTGAACAGTTGCAAAAGTGCTAAATAGTAAAATTCCCTTTTATCAGGAGTGTCGCCACTCAGTTTCCTGTGATTAATTACATTTCCTTTCCTTTGTTTCACCAAACATCCTTCGGAACCAATCACTGCATATTTTCCATCATTGATGTTTTCTGTAGTATTCTGTTTAAAAGTCTAGTTTTGCAGCACTTCATAGAGACATATGTTCTCAAGATGATGACTTCTATTTGGATAATATGTGTCCAACATATTGGTTTTAAGAATATCTGTACTTTCTGGTTCATTTAATGCTAAATATTCAATTTCTTGTACAGATTTAAGTACTCGATTTCGTGTTGCAGCAAGACCTAGACTCACCCAAATGATTCTTCTAGATTTGGAGTATAAACTTTCAGATGATAACCGATCTGAGCATTCATACGCTCCAATTTCTCGATGGGATAACATCTTCAAACTGAAACTGTATAATTTCTTACTTAGACTCTTCTCGTGAGAAATCTCTTCCCACATTTCTTTTAATTCCGTCTGTTCTGATTTTGTAATGTAGGATGTTACATACCGAGCAACAGCAATGGAATTATCCGCTACGTACTGAATCTCTATGTTAGCATTCCACATAGAGAGAATAACCGGATTGTAATCATTTATGTATTTTGATTCTTCACATCTTCTCAAATTGTAGGAATTTTTGGGAGACCTTCTAGTGATAGTATGTCTCACTGCTTACATAAAACTGTTTACTCTTCCTTTTGATATTACAGGACGTGGAAATCCAAAACGACCTTTGGTATAAAACTTTTCCTTAGACTTGTACTTTCGTCGACAGTATTTTCCACATCGATGGCTTTGGAATCGTAAGACTTGTTGTCTTAAGTTGTTTTCTTCTGTGCTTTTGGGTATGGCACATGTGGCATATTCTTCAATGAACGACAAAACAGTATCATCAGAATCAGTTCCGAATTTGGGGGCATCTTTGATCCATATGAGCATATGTATGTGAGGAGCACCTCGAGCTTGAAACTCCTTTCTCCAAAAGAAATCCACAACTTCTCCAAGAGGAGGATTCTTTTTATTGCAGATAAAAGGCATCATAGCTTCAAATCTATGATTGAAATACCTGCATACATTAACAGGATCCAAAGAGCACAATTCTCCAGGTGTCTTGTATTCAATATTTTTTATATTCGAATTTGCCTCTCGAAGAAATTCAAGTAAATCATCCCAAGCGTATTCAGCACAGCTTAGGGTAAGGAACCACGTAGGAGTTCCTAAGTTCCTTAGCATACGTTTAAGTTCTCCATGACGACAGTACCAATACTCATTAGTGCCACACTGACATGCCATCAGATTAATCAGCTGAGATTCTAAATGATCATCTCTTTGATGTACTTTATCAATAAATTCCTTTGCAGAAACATTTTGAAGATGTACTCCTGTTTTCAATATGTGATTCACTGCATATGAAAGTCCAGACAAGTCACTCTCAAACAAAAGATGAAATATATATGGGATAAATTGTCGAAATCTTGGATCTTCTGCATACAATCTTGTTGTGTGATATTCAGATGCAGGAATCTGCACAGGTCGTTCATCATATCGTCCACCTTTTCCTGCTGGAAACAATTGTAGAAAACAACGAGCTTCCAAGCTTTTTTCCCATGCACTCATGGGAGTTCCCTTTGCTTTTTTCATTTGGAATAACTCAATAGTATTCCCCATCACTTCTTTGGAATGAAGTGGATGTACACTGTAATGTTCATAGCTTTCTTCACTTCTGGACATGTCCACTTTTTCAATTTGTCCACATGACATTTCAGTATCTTCTGTTGAAAGTATTTCTTCTTCTCCCACATTCACATTTTCATAGTACTCATTGTTTTTAATCAGATACAATGTTGCCTTCTGCACTTTCCTAACATCCACTAATTCTTGCCAGATTTTCTTGCTCTTAGTAGGAACCCCATTAACTAAAATAACTAGTGGTTCATTTTCAACATTCTCTACACTAATAGTTTCAATATTTTTCTTTAAATCTAGTGGTAAATATACAACTCTTCCTTTTAATCCTCTCTGTAAATCTGAAGGAGGTAATTTACCTGTTTTAGGCTCCATACGAACAATAGCCTGAAATGGGTGCACACATTGAATGAGAATAGACTCATAGGTATTTAAATCTATCAGTTCTGGAGGAAGAGTTACTAACTCTAGATTATTATGCACAGCTCTAGCAGACATTTTATTCTCATCCAATTTATTATAACAATATTTACAATTACGCTGATCAGTACCCAAATCAAAGCAATTCTCTACCAACAAATAAGTTGCAAATTCCTTCCACTTATCATTATTTTCTGTTTCACTTTTTAAATATAGATCAACAGTCCTAGTCTGATTTTTATAGTGAGTTCGCTGACAACAAATACAAGAATAATTTGGCCTTTCACCTGATATCACCTTAAACTCTGTAATTTGTTCTTCAAAATTGTTTGTAGTACTATGTTGCACATTCTCTTCGACATTTTCTTCTATTAATGTGTCAGTTTCTGCACTCTCTTTTTCAGGTCCAAAGTAACAAAACTCAATTTCATCACAAACCTTCTTCACATCTGATACTGATCCATGCAAAAGAGCACTGTTCAACTCATTTAACATTAGTGCTGGACTTTTTGCATAATACAATCTTCTGACTAACTTCCGTATCTGAGAATGATGTACTGCTAACATCCTGAAATGGTGACTTTGACATACTTTCCTAGAAAGACAAGCCAGAGAATGACCTTGCAAACCAGTATTTTTTCTCACTCTACAAGGATCTAGTCCTTGCAACATCTTAATATTTTAACACTTTCTTTACTATATTCTCATAAGAAATTGCGTAAAATATCAATAGATTCTTGACATACACTACAAATACTACTGCAATCCCAAGTGCACACTGGGGCTTTAGGACGTCTCCCTATAACTTCATCAGCTAACACTTCTTCTACATTTCTGGGAACCATCGTCTCTTTCTCAATTGGACAACCATTTCTAACCTCATAAGCTCGACCACTGGTATCAACTGCATGCAATAAATTAATGCTCTGAAAATAACTCTCTTCATTAAAGAAAGGCTCTGAACTTGAACTGTGTTTCCATTCACCCCAAAAAAATCACACAAATTAGTTCTGTTAATTACTCTTGTCCTCTTGCTTTTGGCCTTCATTAAATGGATTGGTTTATCCAATGATCGAATTCTGTTTCAAACTAAAATGAATAGTTTCCTTTTTAGATCAAAAGCCTTTTGAACAATGGATTCAATATGCTTCTTCTTTTCATAAAACAGTGCTCTTTTTCTAATTTTTTTTACATCTTTCAGCAAGTTAAAAACCACTCTATTATAAAAAAAACTTTTACGGATTTCTTTATACTGATTTTGCCTTCTTTTACCATACATCGAATCTTTTGAATTTAAATTTTCTTTTTTTCCTTTCCTGTAATTCATACTCTTTTTTGTGGTCGAACCATTCTCAGTGGTTTGCACATTCTGCACACTGCTTCTAGGCTTTTTAATGAATGTTTTTGTTGTCTTACTGGAAGACTTTTTCTTTTTAGCCACATGATGTTGGTCATCCAATACTTGTTGTTGAATTTTCTTCGCATAAGTGTCCTTTAACTGTTCTTTTCTCTTTCTTGATTTTTCAGGCATGATAACTTTATTGTAATGATGATAAACAATATCTGTAAAAATAATCAGAAATAAATGTATTGTAATACATTATTAAATTATACTTTTCAATAATTATACAAACACATTCTATATAAAATACATTTAACCACTTTCTTTTCTCATCACTAATTGAAATTGTAATTCAAGGTGTAGACATAATTGTATAGGTGATTACAGATCTGCATGTGTAATAGACAAAGGTTCCTACCAGTGTTTGTGTTAAGCCCTGAGACATTATATGAGTACTTACGCACAGACTGTATGATTAGAGTACTGCAAGGTGAGTGCCATGGTGACTTTATAAGTGTTTTGGTTTTTGCTCAGCGAATGGATTAGTACATGGTGCTGAATGGGTCACTAGAGGAGTGCAACTGGACTGACAGGGTGTTTGCTGGAAGTGTATGGATTTTGACTGGGGAATTGAAGGTGTGAAAGAGAAGTGTGTAGGTGGTTAGAGGAATGCATGCATAGTGGATAGGCGCTTGAAGCAGTCCATGTGTTAAGGCCTGGCTTGTTGCATGAGTACTTGGGTACTGACTGAATGATTAGAGTACTGCAAGGAGAGTGCCTGGGTGAATTTATAAGTGGATGGGTTTTGGCGCAGTGAATGGATTAGTACATGGTGCTGAATGGGTCACTACAGGAGTGCAATGGGAGTGACAGGGTGTTTGCTGCAACTGTATGAATACTTACTGGAGAATTGAAACTGTGAAATACAAGTCTGTAGGTGCTTAGAGGACTGCATGCATAGTGAATAGGGGTTTGAAGCAGTCCATGTGCTAAGGCCTGGCTCAGTGCATGAGTACTTGGGTACTGACTGAATGATTAGAGTACTGCAAGGAGAGTGCCTGGGTGAATTTATAAGTGTTTGGGTTTTGGCACACTGAATGGATTAGTACATGGTGCTGAATGGGTCACTACAGGAGTGCAATGGGAGTGACAGGGTGTTTGCTGGAAGTGTATGGATACTGACTGGAGAACTGAAGGTGTGAAAGACAAGTGTGTAGGTGCAGACTGCATGCATAGTGGATAGTGGTTTGTAGCAGTCCATGTGCTAAGGCCTGACTCACTGCATGAGTACCTGGGTACTGACTGAATGATTACAGTACTGCAAGGAGAGTGCCTTGGTGAATTTATAAGTGTTTGGGTTTTGGCGCAGTGAATGGATTAGTACATGGTGCTGAATGGGTCACTAGAGGAGTGCAAGTGGAGTGACAGGGTGTTTGCTGGAATTGTATGGATATTTACTAGGGAATTGAAAGTATGAAAGACAAGTGTGTAAGTGTTTAGAGAACTGCATGCATAGTGGATAGGTGTTTGAGGCAGTCCATGTGCTAAGGCCTGGGTCAGTGCATAAGTACTTGGGTACTGACTGAATGATTAGAGTACTGCAAGGAGAGTGTCTGAGTGAATTTATAAGTGGTTGGGTTTTGGCGCAGTGACTGGATTAGTTCATGGTGCTGAATGGGTCACTGGAGGAGTGCAATGGGAGTGACAGGGTGTTTGCTGCAACTGTATGAATACTGACTGGGGAATTGAAGGTATGAAATACAAGTCTGTAGGTGCTTAGAGGACTGCATGCATAGTGGATAGGGGTTTGAAGCAGTCCATGTGCTAAGGCCTGGCTCAGTGAATGAGTACTTGGGTACTGACTGAATGATTAGAGTACTGTAAGGAGAGTGCCTGGGTGGATTTAAAAGTGGTTGGGTTTTGGCGCAGTGAATGGATTAGTTCATGGTGCTGAATGGGTACCCGGAGGAGTGCAAGGGGAGTGACAGGGTGTTTGCTGCAACTGTATGAATACTGACTGGGGAATTGAAGGTGTGAAATACAAGTCTGTAGGTGCTTAGATGACTGCATGCATAGTGAATATGGGTTTGAAGCAGTCCATGTGCTAAGGCCTGGCTCAGTGCATGAGTACTTGGGTACTGACTGAATGATTAGAGTACTGCAAGGAGAGTGCATGGGTGAATTTATAAGTGGTTGGGTTTTGACGCAGTGAATGGATTAGTTCATGGTGCTGAATGGGTCACTAGAAGAGTGCAAGGGGAGTAGGTGTTTAAGCAGTTATGTGTCAGGAAAGAGATGAAGTAACCACATGGCTCTGTTAGAATTCTTGCACAAGTGCACAGAGACTCACAGTGTGATTGTAGACAAGCAAGACTATTCCCTGGACTTTAGCAGGAGAAACTCACTAGACTGGAAGGGGTAAGATGACTGCATACATTCTACACATTTCACTACTGCACTCTAGTGTGAATGCCTGACTCATTCTGTGAATGCATAAGCAATGACTGGGTTCTAATACTACTGAAACTTGACAATAGGATAGGTTTTTAAGCAGTTATGTATCAGCAAAGACATGAAGTAACCACATGCTTCTGTCACAATTGTTGCACAAGTGCACATAGACTCACAGTGTGATTCTAAACAAGCAACACTATTCCCTGGACTTTAGCAGGAGAAACTCACTAGAGTGGAAGGGGTAAGGTAAATGCACACATTCTACATATTTTACTACTGCACTCTACTGTGAATGCCTCATTCATTCTGCGAATGCATAAGCAACGACCAGCTTCTAATACCACTAAAACTTAAGAACCGGAAAAACAGTTATGTGTATGCAAAGACATGAAGTACCCAAATACTTCTTTCACAATGTTTGCCCAAATGCAGACAGACTCACAGTGTAATTCTAGAGAAGCAAAACTATCCCTTCTACTTTACCAAGACACATTCACTGCACACGTTCTACATATTTCAATACTGCACACTACTGGGAAAGCCTGACTCTTTTTGCAATTGCATAAGCAATGACTGGCCTCTAATGCTACTAAAACTTGACAACATGACAGGTATAAAGCAGTTATCTGCCAGCAAATACATGATGTTACTAAATGCTTTTCTCACAATAGTTGCCCAAATGCACAAAGACTCACAGTGTGATTCTAGACAACCAACTATCCCTTGTACTTTACCAAAACACATTCACTAGTCTGGAAGGGATAAGGTAAGTGCACACATTCTACATATTTCAGTACTGCACTTTAGTGTCAAAGTCTGACTCATTTTCCAAATGCATAGGCAATGACTGCCTTCTAATTGTACCAAAACTTGAGAACAGGAAAGGTTTTTAAGCAATTATGTCTATGCAAAGACATGAAGTACCCAAATGCTTCTCTCACAGTGGTTCCCAAATGCACACAGACTCACAGTGTGATTCTAGACAAGCAACACTATCCCTTGTACTTTACCAAGACACATTTAGTAGTCTGGAAGGGGTAAGGTAACTGCACACATTCTACATATTTCAGTACTGCACACTACTGTGAAATCCTGACTCATTTTGTGACTGCATAAGCAATAACTGGCTTCTAATGCTACAAAAACTTGACAACATGACAGGTTTTAAAGCAGTTATATGTCAGCAAATACATGATATTACCAAATGCTTCTCTCACAATGGTTGCCCGAATGCACACAGACTCACAGTTTGATTCTAGACAAGCAACACTATCCCTTGGACTTTACCAAAACACATTCACTACTCTGGAAGGGGTAAGGGGACTGCACACAATCTACATATTTCAGTACTGTACTTTAGTGTCAAAGCCTGGCTCATTTTGTGAGTGCATAAGCAAAGACTGACTTCTAATGCTACTAAACCTTGACAACATGACAGGTTTTAAAGCAGTTATCTGTCAGCAAATACATGATGTAACCAAATGCTTCTCTCACAATGGTTGCCCAAATGCACACAGACTCACAGTGTGATTCTAGACAACCAACACTATCCCTTGTACGTTACCAAAACACATTCACTAGTCTGGAAGGGATAAGGTAACTGCACACATTCTACATATTTCAGTACTGCACTTTAGTGTCAAATCCTGACTCATTTTCCAAATGCATAAGCAATGACTGCCTTCCAATTGTACCAAAAGTTGAGAACAGAAAATGTTTTTAAGCAGTTATGTCTATTCAAAGACATGAAGTACCCAAATGCTTCTCTCACAGTGCTTCCCAAATGCACACAGACTCACAGTGTGATTCTAGACAAGCAACACTATCCCTTGTACTTTACCAAGACACATTTAGTAGTCTGGAAGGGGTAAGGTGACTGCACACATTCTACATATTTCAATACTGTACAATACTGTGAAAGCCTGACTCATTTTGTGAATGCATAAGCAATGACTGGCTTCTAATGCTACTAAAACGTGACAACATGACAGGTTTTAAAGCAAGTATCTGTCAGCAAATACATGATGTTACCAAATGCTTCTCTCACAATGGTTACCCAAATACAGACAGACTCACAATGTGATTCTAGACAAGCAACACTATCCCTTGGACTTTACCAAAACACATTCACTACTCTGGAAGGGGTAAGGTAACTGCACACATTCTACATATTTCAGTACTGTACTCTAGTGTCAAAGCCTGACTCGTTTTCCGAATGTATAAGCAATGACTGGCTTCTAATTCTACTAAAACTTGAGAACAGGATAGGGTTTTTAAGCAGTTATGTGTATACAAAGACATGAAGTACCCAAAAGCTTCTGTCACAATGGTTCCCAAATGCACACAGACTCACAATGTGATTCTAGACAAGCAACACTACTCCCTGGACTTTTAGCAGGAGAAACACATTACTCTTATTAAAAACAAAGGCACCACATACAACCCCTCACAAATTAATAAGTCACCTTTCAAATTGATATGTAGATTAAAACGTTTGTCAGTCACACACCAGATTTTCTTATACAGAATGTCTGTACTGCAATGCTCTTAACAAAACCCAAAAATGGCAAACTTTCCCTCTCATTCTGCACACATATACATGTAAATATCAAATCACATTGCTTCCCACATTAATTCAAAAGATAACACACATTTCTATTGGTTACACATTTCAACTCTTTCCAATTGATATAAGTTTGAACCCTACCCCCAACCTGCTTACTGCCTGTTACCACAGTAACAGTTCATGGAAGAGTCAACTGAGCACACAGGTCACAAGTTCAGCACACAATGTTGCTACTCCAAACAGCAAGTGTGCTTGACTTTTCAAAATATCAGCTTATCCTATGCAATGTTCCTTTCAAATAATTTTTGTTAACCAATAAGAAACATGCTTTTAACAAATACAAACAGGCACCCTTCCTTTCAGTCTAGAATGTTCTCAAACAGCCAATCATTTCTTTTCTCTTTTCAAAACTGCATCTAATCCACCATTTTAGAAAAATCTTACTTTTCAAACTGCCATTTCACATACAGACACCATCTGAGTGCATCCAGACCTCCTTCCAAGATGCTTAGAGTGTGGATTGTGGGACACAGCTATATTTTCTGGAGTCAAAGGTATGCAGAAAACAGAGGTATTGACAAAGACCTAGCTTTGCCAAATGTTGACATTGAATGGATTAGTCAGAGAGGATTAAAGTGGCACCAATTGATGCCATTGGTTAAATCCTTTTTGCATCTCCAACACCCTGACCTCATAATTGGGCACTGTTGTGGCAATGACCTAGGCACTTTGACTGGGGTAGGTCTGGAAATGCTTATGAAGGACACCTTTGGCGAATTGATGTCACTTTTCCCCCAAACTGCCTTTGTGTATTTTAACATATGCCAAAGACAGAAATGGAATTGGTCCAATCATTTCTGTCCACAGATTGAGAAAGCTAGGAAACATGTCAGTAAAGCTGTTTCTGCTTATCTCAGAGATTATAGGATGGGGTCCATTTACAACAACAATCTGCATTTTAATATGCAAGGCATCTATAGGAGAAATGGTGTACATTTTACAGATGAGGGTAACAGAGTCTTCCTCAACAACTTTAGACTCTGTATAGGTACTTACTTGTAGGTACCAAAATCCCTCAATAAACACAACAGCTCTTTTTAGAGCCACTCAAGATCTAAACACATAAGCTTGATGTTTATCTGAAAAATAATACTTTTTTTTTTGCTTGGAGCCGCGCACCTGACGCGTTAGGAATCGCACACTCAACGCAAGAGGAGTCATGCACCCAACGCGTGCACACCAGGGGGCTGCGAGTGGAATCGTGCACCCAACACGAGAGGAGTCGTGCACCCAATGCATGCACACCAGGGGGCCGCACTGAGAGCCGCGCTGGGTGCGTGACTCCTAATTTGCCCGTAAAAAAAAAATAGCACCTATCACTAATTTCTATTCTTCCCGGGGACCCCATCCCCTGGGGCCTATGTACAACATTGGGGACCGTGGGGGGAGCCCCAATGCCCCCACGGTCCCAGCCGGCTCCCCACATCCTTCGGGAGCCGGCATTGTGTTTCCACACGGGGAGCTGCTGACATGCAGCTCCCCGTGTGGAAAAGCAATATGGTTTGCATTTTGAAAGAGAGAGAAGGTTTCCTGCTCTCTCTTTCAAAATCCAAACCAAGTTTGCTGTGACAGGGCAGGAGCCTCAGCTCATGCCCTGCCATAGCAAACAGCAGTATCCCGGGGGTGGGCACCCCGAGACACTGCAGGAGCTGGCCCTAGGGGGTGGCGGTCCCCAGGGCCATTGACGGCTCCAGGAGGGGGGCCACGCGGCCCCCCTCCCACAATATAAAAAGCCCTGGGGGTGGGGGCTTGGGGGGTCTTTGAGCCCCCCTCACTCATTTATTTTGAAGCCCCATGGGGTGGTGGTCCCTGGGGCTGGGGGGCCCCTCTGGGCCCCCCATCAAATTTTGTTTTTTGCCCCCGGGATTTGGCCCTCCGGGGGCTAATTATTAAAGAAGCGCGGTAGCCCGCGCTTCATTTTTTTTGTTTTTACGGCAGGATCCGCGCACCCAGCGCACATTTTGCTGTTAAAAAAAAAAGATTTTGGGCCCTGGGGGTCTTTGTGGGACCCCCTAAGCAGGTCTAGAGGGTCAGGGTATTTCTACCCTGCCCCCTTTATATATTTTGCACACTTCAACCACTGATTTCTTAAGCCTCGCTTCTACCGAGGCACAAAATATCTGCCAACACTTCCTGGTTTGGAGTGTTTCCAGCCAGTTGACAGCCAATTAGCATGCAGCTCGTGATCGGGAGGGTGCGCGCTGGGCACGCATAGGGTGCGCGGATCCTCCGCGGCCATAGATATATCTATGATTTTACTTTTGATTTTCTCAGCAACTTCTGAACGGATTTACACCATTTAACCAAAAGGCATGAGTGTGAACCAAGGGCTACCTCTTTACCAAATTTCATGTAATTCCGTTCAGCAGTTCGGGCTGCAGCTGCGATTAACGGTTTCTATGTAAAATTACATGGGGAAAACACATTTTGGGACTCCCCCCTTTTTTCTCGGCCCCCGCTTGACGAATCACCCCGAGACTTTCAGGATAGGAGCGGACCGGAGAGCCCCACCAGTTTTGAACATTTCGCAAAGATTCGTCAACCGGCGCCAAAGTTATTCCGAATAGAATGTTGCGGATTTCCTATGGATAATAGGTCCTAACTATAACTACCTACTGGCATAAGCAAAGACTGACTTATATATATATATATATATATATATATATATATATATTCACTGAAAGAAACATAGGTTTCAGGGGTGTTATAGTTAGCTGGACATTTCCCTCGTACAAAACCCTAGAAATTCCCCTGTTATAGTTAGTTCAGCTAACTATAACTCGCGCCCCCGCAATGTACTGCTGATGACGTCACATATTACATCACTCATGACATGGTCAGTGACATCACTGATGACATCACTGATGACATCATCCATGCGATAAATTACTGCATCTTCTCACACCCTAATTTAACCGTTGATACACAAACTCAAAATTTCAGACGCCCATTCTCAAAACCATAGATAATCCAATACGAATAACTACATACCCACTCATTGACTCTTAGGTCTACATACACCTCCACTCATTCACATGTACAGTCACTCATACTTACAGTCACTCCGTACAAGACTATCATATGCATTTATACACCTACATAGACACTCACACACCACCAATCATACATAGAGGTACTGTCACAACTAGTCAGTCATGCAAATAATTAATCACACTCCTATTTACTCACCTATGCAGTTATACACACTCAAGTTCACTTACTCATAAAAATAGTACCACATTCTTACGCTCTTATACAATCATTGATACAAGCACACACTCATCCATACAGCCACTCTCACAATCACACACTCTCACATATACCCACTTATATACTCTTACATGCATATATACTGCCTTTCATATATGTAGTTAGTCACAAATGTACCACTGATATATACATTCAATCCCTAACACACCCATACATACACTCACTCAACCATACAGTCCATCACAGTTGCACTCTTAAAACCATGCACCCATAGAATCACCCACTCACACATCTATGCACAGAGTCACACACACCCCACCCACACATACACTCAGGCACCCATACAGATACTCAGACAACCAATCAATAACCCATAGAGACAGTCATATTGCTATTCACAAAACCATGCAGCCGCTTACACACCAACAGACAGACAGATACAGACATTCACACAGTTTAGTCACTAGTCTGCAGTAAGATACATTTAATGACTCACTTATAGAGTCAGTTACGCACCTAGAAAATCACCCATTCACACACTTGTACACCCACTTATTCTTCAACAGGCCTTTCCCTATATATATTAAACATATTAAAACTGTTCAGAAACACATACTCAATCGATGACGTCATCAGTGATGTCATTTGAGATGTCATCAGTGATGTCATCAGTGATGTCACTGACCATGTCATGAGTGATGTAATATGTGATGTCATCAGCAGTGCATTGTGGGGGCGCGAGTTATAGTTAGCTGAACTAACTATAACAGGGGAATTTCTAGGGTTTTGTACGAGGGAAATGTCCAGCTAACTATAACACCCCTGAAACCTATGTTTTTTTCAGTGAATTTCTAAGGTTTTTTAAATGCCAAATCCTAAATATAACGCCCCTGAAACCTTTGGTTTTTTCAGTGAATTTCAAAGGTTTTTTAAATGCTAATTCCTATCTATAACTTATCTCTGAAGATATCATGAAAAGCAATCTTTTTTAAAAGTAGGGTGCACATTAGTTTTGTGGAAAAGCATCTTTGTGATTGGTTAAGAAAAAACAGTTTCAACGTGGAGTACATATCATAGGATAAAATTTGCTCAGCTCAACCACACCTGCTACTTGCATTTGGAAGGCACTGTTCGAACTTAAAACAATCGTCAAATTTTAACCTGCACGTGTCATTAAATGTTCAAGAAAATGTTACAAAAAAATATCGTAAAGTTTTAAAAAATTGATGAACTTTTAACCTGCACGTGTTGTAGAATATTCTAGAAAGTGTGTTGATAGAATACGTTGCACTTCTGACTTCTATGTGTTGTTGAATATTAAAAAAAACGGTTCATATGGAAAATTAAAAAGAAACCAATAGAGAAGTTTTGAAACCTAAAAGAATCAAGGAACTATTCTAATTTATTCTTTACATGTATTTATGTGTGCAGCAACAAAATTATAGACACAACAGCACTAGGAAGAGGAAGAAGCAGGGAGTGGGGGGAGGGGGGGAGATGGGCAGAATGGTACACATGCACAAGTATAGACAAACAATGGCCAAAATGAAACACACCAACAAGGAGCACAAGTCACACAACCCGCCAACATCACACCACTGAACGAGTGTAGAAGTGAAAACCACGCTGCATTCATACAGGATGTGTACAAAGGCTAGTCGTTGGTGTTGTGGGATGTCTGCGACCGTGGTCATCATGGATGAGATGCCCAGCATGTGGCACATGGTCGAGTTCACTGTGAGTTATGTTGTCAAACGGCTGCTCCTCCCTCCCACGAGTCCCCACACTTTTGTACGGTGAGCTGTTGTATCTCGTGCACTCGTACGGCACGCCATTCAAATGCCTATTTGCGCATGTCCTGCTACATTCCAACAACAACATCACAGTGCCGTTTGGAGGTGGTACATGCCACTTTACAACATCGACTGCTGCGGCTCTTGTAACAGGCCACACCAGAACACAGAGACACACTTACCGTACTTCCTGTACACGGACATGTCCGTGACACCCCGTTCCCCTTGCCGGATAGGCACACCCCTCCACTGACCTCTGAACCCCAGATCAGCACACGCCAGTTGTGCATGCAGGAGGATACGTACATAGCTACACATCCAGGCTCACTGCCAATGCTGAGGTGACAGCACACTGTGATGTTGCAGGGCTCGTGCCTATCATGCTAAGACAATGACCACAGGGACACACTTACTAAGATATGGGTTTGGGGGGCATTGGCGGTCCTGGAGTTGTTGAGATGAGTCTTCTGGCCCTCATGGGTATCCCTGTATTATGCTCATTGACTTTATGGCACCTGTGGGTGTTCTGGTGTGGCTCTTGGCTGTGTTCCCTTTCATGGTGCAGGTAATTGTCCTGCTTAACACCAGCAGAAAGCAGGTGTAAAATCCCTGGTGCTAACGTGTCTTATCGCCAGAATTTTTTTCGCATTGCAATTAGTGTGAAAGTTGTGATGTGATTTTTTTCGTATGCAGAACAATATACGAACTGAGCAGTGTATCTCATCAAGATCCAGCACCTGACGCACTATTCCCAATCAATATAAATACAATGAGATTTCTTAATAGATTTCGTGTGTACACTGTAAGTGCAGCCAATACCTCAGTGCAATACAATACAGGATTTTAGTATTTAGAATAAATCGCAAAGGTGCACCTCATGTCTTTTTGCACGGGAACGTCTACTCTCCATTTCATTATCAGCACTTTAACGGAAGTAAAGTTGAGATAAATCTAACACACTATTCAGAAGTTGGTGCACACTACAGATATCCATGGTGGACTCCATCAAATAACAGTAATAAGAACAAGAAAGAGTCACACAGCAGTTAAGACAACAACCAAAAACATTATTAATTTTTTTTTCAAACTTTATTTTTTATAATAATAAATATATAAACGATAAACTATTTTCAAACTTTATATTTTTATTACCATAAATGTAAACAATAAACTAATAAACAAAATGTAACAACAATAATACAAAACAAAGCAGAACACTCCTGTGGGAACCACGGATGTCGACGACAGACCTGAAAAATCAAAAAGATTGTTAAAAAAAACCAACATGGTATTCTTAACAAAATACCACAAGAAACAAATCACAGATCTATAAAATGTATACAGCTAACAAAATTTTATACGTTTAACTTACAAAAACTGTAAATGTTGCCGCTTTAAAATATTTACCAAATCTGAGGATTTTTTTTTGCAGAAGGCACCACACCCACAACGTTTTTCATCAGTGGTGAATTTTTTTAAAAATTTTTCCAATGGGCAAATAAAGACCAATGCCACCTTATTCATTCGCAAGATTTGCCAAAGAGTTCTGTTACGAGGGGATCCTAACAAAAAATACTCGTGCGGCACAACAAGTATGATGAAACACTTAAGGACCCTTCATCCAAACAATCTTGCACGAGAAGAGTGCAAACAGATGAGAAACACTCCTGTTCTGTATCTGTAAAAAAGAATCACAAATAAATGTATATTAATAACTTTCAAATTTATACTATTCCATTATTGTACAAATACATTTTATATAAAAACTGACTAAGAAACTATAGCCCTGAACCACAAGTGTGACTATCGTTAAAACACTACATGCATAGTGCATACTACTTTGAAGCAGTTCATGCCCTAAAGCCTACCTCACTAAAAGACTACATGCTAACTGACTAAATGATTACAGTACTATAAGGAGACACACTGGGTGAGTGACAGGGTGTTTGCTAGAAGAGTATGAATACTAACTAGAGAATTGAAGGTGTGAAAGACAACTGTGTAGGTGATTAGAGGCCTGCATCAGTACTGCATAGGCATTTAAAGCAGTCCATGTGCTAAGGCCTGGCTCACTGCATGACTACTTGGGTACTGACTGAATGATTAGAGTACAGCAAGGAGAGTGCCTAGGCGAATTTATAAGTGCTAGGATTTTCGCACAGGGAATAGATTAGTACTTGGTACTGAATGAGTCACTAGAGGAGTGCAAAGGCAGTCACAAGTGCTGGACTGTATGGATACTGACTAGGAAATTGAAAGTGTGAAAGACAAGTGTCTAGGTGTTTAGAAGACTGCATGCATAGTGCATAGGGGTTTGCAGCAGTCCATGTGCTAAGGCCTGGCTCAGTGTATGAATACTTAGGCACTGACTGAATGATTAGAGTACTGCAAAGATAGTATCTTGGTGAATGTGTAAGTGTTTGGGTTTAGCACAGTGAATGGATTAGTACATGGTGCTGAATGGGTCACTAGAGGACTGCAAAGGGAGTGACAGGGTATTTCCTGGAAGTGTATGGATACTGACTAGGGAATTGAAGGTGAGAAAGACAATTGTGTAGGTGGTTAGAGGACTGCATGCATAGTGGATAAGGGTTTGAAGCAGTCCATATACTAAGGCCTGGGTCACTGGATGAGTACTTGGGTACTGACTGAATGATTAGAGTACTGCAAGGAGAGTGCCTGGGTGAATTTATTAGGGTTTGGCGCAGTGAATGGATTAGTACATAATGCTGAATGGGTCACTAGAGGAGTGCAAATGGAGTGACAGGGTGTTTGCTGGAAGTGAACGGATACTGACTGGGGAATTGAAGGTGTGAAAGACAAGTGTGTAGGTGCTTAGAGGACTGCATGCATAGTGGATAGGGGTTTGAAGAAGTCCCTATGCTAAGACCTGGCTCTGTGCATGAATACTTAGGCAGTGACTGAATCATTAGAGTACTGGAAAGAGACTGTCTTGGTGAATGTATAAGTGTTTGGGTTTTGGCACAGTGAATGGATTAGTACATGCTGTTGAATGGGTCTCTAGAGGACTGCAAAGGAAGTGACAGGATATTTCCTGGAAGTGTATGGATACAGACTAGGGAATTGAAGGTGTAAAAGACAAGTGTATAGTATGTTATAACACTACATGCATACTGCATAGACATTTGAAGCAGTCTATTTGGTACTTAGAAACTGACTAAATAATCAGACTACTTCTATGACAGTGCTTAGATAAAAATTTTAATTTTCAGTTCTGCCACAGTGAACAGAATAGTACATGGTACTGCACCTTAGTGTCAAACCCTGACTCATTTTATCAATGCATAAGCAAAGACTAGCTTCTAATGCTACTTAAACATGACAACATGAGAGGTTTTAAATTAGTTATCTGTCAGCAAATACACGATGGTACCAAATGCCTCTCTCACAGTGGTTCTCAAATGCACACATACTCACAATGTGATTCTAGACAAGCACCACTATCCCTAGGAGTTTACCAAAACTCATTCACTACAGTGGAAGTGGTAAGCGAACTGCACACAATCTTCATATTTCAGGACTGCATTTTTATGTCAAAGCCTGACTCATATAATCAAAGCATAAGCAAAGACTGGCTTCTAATGCTACTAAAACTTCACAACATGACCGGTTTTAAAACAGGTATATGTCAGCAAATACACGATGTTACCAAATGCTTCTCTCACAATCCTTACCCAAATGCACACAGACTCACAGTGTGATTCTAGACAAGCACCACTATCCCTATGAGTTTACCAAAACTCATTCACTACTCTGGAAGAGTTAATGGTACTGCACACAATCTACATATTTAAGTACACCACATCAGTGTCAAAGCATGACTCATTTAATCAACGCATAAGCAAAGACTGGATTCTAATCCTACTAAAACTTCACAACATGACAGGTTTTAAAACAGTTATCTGTCAGCAAATACACGATGTTACCAAATGCTTCTCTCACAGTGATCCCAAATACACACTAACTCACAGTGTGATTCTAGACAAGCACCACTATACCTATGAGTTTACCAAAACTCATTCACTACAGTGCAAGTGGTAAGGGAACTGCACACAATCTACATATTTCACGACTGCTCTTTAGTGTCAATGCCTGACTCATTTAATCAACACATAACCAAAGACTGGCTTCTAATGCTACTAAAACTTGACAACATGACAGGTTTCAAAACAGTTTTCTGTCATCAAATGCACGACGTTACCAAACGCTTCTCTGACAGTGGTTCCCAAATGCACACAGACTCACAGTGTGATTCTAGACAAGCACCACTATCCCTAGGAGTTTACCAAAACTCATTCACTACAGTGGCTCTCCTAAATTGGCAAACTTTGGATTTTGATGTTTAAACGGCCGGCCCGGTCGTGGGAGGAGCCCTGCCATATTGTGATGGACCAGGCTGGAGCTACTTGGCAACCAGTTGTTGGACAGGAGGTCGTTTTTCAAGGGGTATAAGGTGCAACTTGTACTGAAAGGACGCTTTGCAGACACCCACTGGGGTTTAAATTTTGTTTCATTTTTTGGCACAACGCAAAGCAGCTCACTGGAGTTTAACTCGAGGCACTACACGGACCATCAGGCTCAGCGCGAGCCGACGCCCACTGTGGCAGGTGATCGAGGAGATAAGTACTGCCTCTTATGCTGTGTGTGCTAATGGAATGCCTCTGAAGAAATGCTCGCAGAGCATGAAACGCGTCAGGCAGTTTAGTTCTTTGTAAAGATTGACCTTCGACATGCTGCAGCCTTTGAAATTAAACGCAATTTTAACCTACCTGTATGTGGCTCTCCTGAATTGGCAAACTTTGGATTTTGATGTTTAAACGGCTGGCCCGGTCGTGGGAGGAGCCCTGCCATGTTGTGATGGACCAGGCTGGAGCTACTTGGCAACCAGTTGTTGGACAGGAGGTCGTTTTTCAAGGGGTATAAGGTGCAACTTGTACTGAAAGGACGCTTTGCAGACACCCACTGGGGTTTAAATTTTGTTTCATTTTTTGGCACAACGCAAAGCAGCTCACTGGAGTTTAACTCGAGGCACTACACGGACCATCAGGCTCAGCGCGAGCCGACGCCCACTGTGGCAGGTGATCGAGGAGATAAGTACTGCCTCTTATGCTGTGTGTGCTAATGGAATGCCTCTGAAGAAATGCTCGCAGAGCATGAAACGCGTCAGGCAGTTTAGTTCTTTGTAAAGATTGACCTTCGACATGCTGCAGCCTTTGAAATTAAACGCAATTTTTACCTACCTGTATGTGGCTCTCCTGAATTGGCAAACTTTGGATTTTGATGTTTAAACGGCCGGCCCGGTCGTGGGAGGAACCCTGCCATGTTGTGATGGACCAGGCTGGAGCTACTTGGCAACCAGTTGTTGGACAGGAGGTCGTTTTTCAAGGGGTATAAGGTGCAACTTGTACTGAAAGGACGCTTTGCAGACACCCACTGGGGTTTAAATTTTGTTTCATTTTTTGGCACAACGCAAAGCAGCTCACTGGAGTTTAACTCGAGGCACTACACGGACCATCAGGCTCAGCGCGAGCCGACGCTCACTGTGGCAGGTGATCGAGGAGATAAGTACTGCCTCTTATGTTGTGTGTGCTAATGGAATGCCTCTGAAGAAATGCTCGCAGAGCATGAAACGCGTCAGGCAGTTTAGTTCTTTGTAAAGATTGACCTTCGACATGCTGCAGCCTTTGAAATTAAACGCAATTTTAACCTACCTGTATGTGGCTCTCCTGAATTGGCAAACTTTGGATTTTGATGTTTAAACGGCCGGCCCGGTCATGGGAGGAGCCCTGCCATGTTGTGATGGACCAGGCTGGAGCTACTTGGCAACCAGTTGTTGGACAGGAGGTCGTTTTTCAAGGGGTATAAGGTGCAACTTGTACTGAAAGGACGCTTTGCAGACACCCACTGGGGTTTAAATTTTGTTTCATTTTTTGGCACAACGCAAAGCAGCTCACTGGAGTTTACCTCGAGGCACTACACGGACCATCAGGCTCAGCGCGAGCCGACGCCCACTGTGGCAGGTGATCGAGGAGATAAGTACTGCCTCTTATGCTGTGTGTGCTAATGGAATGCCTCTGAAGAAATGCTCGCACAGCATGAAACGCGTCAGGCAGTTTAGTTCTTTGTAAAGATTGACTTTCGACATGCTGCAGCCTTTGAAATTAAACGCAATTTTTACCTACCTGTATGTGGCTCTCCTGAATTGGCAAACTTTGGATTTTGATGTTTAAACGGCCGGCCCGGTCGTGGGAGGAGCCCTGCCATGTTGTGATGGACCAGGCTAGAGCTACTTGGCAACCAGTTGTTGGACAGGAGGTCGTTTTTCAAGGGGTATAAGGTGCAACTTGTACTGAAAGGACGCTTTGCAGACACCCACTGGGGTTTAAATTTTGTTTCATTTTTTGGCACAACGCAAAGCAGCTCAGTGGAGTTTAACTCGAGGCACTACACGGACCATCAGGCTCAGCGCGAGCCGACGCCCACTGTGGCAGGTGATCGAGGAGATAAGTACTGCCTCTTATGCTGTGTGTGCTAATGGAATGCCTCTGAAGAAATGCTCGCAGAGCATGAAACGCGTCAGGCAGTTTAGTTCTTTGTAAAGATTGACCTTCGACATGCTGCAGCCTTTGAAATTAAACACAATTTTAACCTACCTGTATGTGGCTCTCCTGAATTGGCAAACTTTGGATTTTGATGTTTAAACGGCCGGCCCGGTCATGGGAGGAGCCCTGCCATGTTGTGATGGACCAGGCTGGAGCTACTTGGCAACCAGTTGTTGGACAGGAGGTCGTTTTTCAAGGGGTATAAGGTGCAACTTGTACTGAAAGGACGCTTTGCAGACACCCACTGGGGTTTAAATTTTGTTTCATTTTTTGGCACAACGCAAAGCAGCTCACTGGAGTTTAACTCGAGGCACTACACGGACCATCAGGCTCAGCGCGAGCCGACGCCCACTGTGGCAGGTGATCGAGGAGATAAGTACTGCCTCTTATGCTGTGTGTGCTAATGGAATGCCTCTGAAGAAATGCTCGCAGAGCATGAAACGCGTCAGGCAGTTTAGTTCTTTGTAAAGATTGACCTTCGACATGCTGCAGCCTTTGAAATTAAACGCAATTTTAACCTACCTGTATGTGGCTCTCCTGAATTGGCAAACTTTGGATTTTGATGTTTAAACGGCCGGCCCGGTCGTGGGAGGAGCCCTGCCATGTTGTGATGGACCAGGCTGGAGCTACTTGGCAACCAGTTGTTGGAGAGGAGGTCGTTTTTCAAGGGGTATAAGGTGCAACTTGTACTGAAAGGACGCTTTGCAGACACCCACTTTGGTTTAAATTTTGTTTCATTTTTTGGCACAACGCAAAGCAGCTCACTGGAGTTTAACTCGAGGCACTACACGGACCATCAGGCTCAGCGCGAGCCGACGCCCACTGTGGCAGGTGATCGAGGAGATAAGTACTGCCTCTTATGCTGTGTGTGCTAATGGAATGCCTCTGAAGAAATGCTCGCAGAGCATGAAACGCGTCAGGCAGTTTAGTTCTTTGTAAAGATTGACCTTCGACATGCTGCAGCCTTTGAAATTAAACGCAATTTTAACCTACCGTATGTGGCTCTCCTGAATTGGCAAACTTTAGATTTTGATGTTTAAACGGCCGTCCCGGTCGTGGGAGGAGCCCTGCCATGTTGTGATGGACCAGGCTGGAGCTACTTGGCAACCAGTTGTTGGACAGGAGGTCGTTTTTCAAGGGGTATAAGGTGCAACTTGTACTGAAAGGACGCTTTGCAGACACCCACTGGGGTTTAAATTTTGTTTCATTTTTTGGCACAACGCAAAGCAGCTCACTGGAGTTTAACTCGAGGCACTACACGGACCGTCAGGCTCAGCGCGAGCCGACGCCCACTGTGGCAGGTGATCGAGGAGATAAGTACTGCCTCTTATGCTGTGTGTGCTAATGGAATGCCTCTGAAGAAATGCTCGCAGAGCATGAAACGCGTCAGGCAGTTTAGTTCTTTGTAAAGATTGACCTTCAACATGCTGCAGCCTTTGAAATTAAACGCAATTTTAACCTACCTGTATGTGGCTCTCCTGAATTGGCAAACTTTGGATTTTGATGTTTAAACGGCCGGCCCGGTCGTGGGAGGAGCCCTGCCATGTTGTGATGGACCAGGCTGGAGCTACTTGGCAACCAGTTGTTGGACAGGAGGTCTTTTTTCAAGGGGTATAAGGTGCAACTTGTACTGAAAGGACGCTTTGCAGACACCCACTGGGGTTTAAATTTTGTTTCATTTTTTGGCACAACGCAAAGCAGCTCACTGGAGTTTAACTCGAGGCACTACACGGACCATCAGGCTCAGCGCGAGCCGACGCCCACTGTGGCAGGTGATCGAGGAGATAAGTACTGCCTCTTATGCTGTGTGTGCTAATGGAATGCCTCTGAAGAAATGCTCGCAGAGCATGAAACGCGTCAGGCAGTTTAGTTCTTTGTAAAGATTGACCTTCGACATGCTGCAGCCTTTGAAATTAAACGCAATTTTAACCTACCTGTATGTGGCTCTCCTGAATTGGCAAACTTTGGATTTTGATGTTTAAACGGCCGGCCCGGTCGTGGGAGGAGCCCTGCCATGTTATGATGGACCAGGCTGGAGCTACTTGGCAACCAGTTGCTGGACAGGAGGTCGTTTTACAAGGGGTATAAGGTGCAACTTGTACTGAAAGGACGCTTTGCAGACACCCACTGGGGTTTAAATTTTGTTTCATTTTTTGGCACAACGCAAAGCAGCTCACTGGAGTTTAACTCGAGGCACTACACGGACCATCAGGCTCAGCGCGAGCCGACGCCCACTGTGGCAGGTGATCGAGGAGATAAGTACTGCCTCTTATGCTGTGTGTGCTAATGGAATGCCTCTGAAGAAATGCTCGCAGAGCATGAAACGCGTCAGGCAGTTTATTTCTTTGTAAAGATTGACCTTCGACATGCTGCAGCCTTTGAAATTAAACGCAATTTTAACCTACCTGTATGTGGCTCTCCTGAATTGGCAAACTTTGGATTTTGATGTTTAAACGGCCGGCCCGGTCGTGGGAGGAGCCCTGCCATGTTGTGATGGACCAGGCTGGAGCTACTTGGCAACCAGTTGTTGGACAGGAGGTCGTTTTTCAAGGGGTATAAGGTGCAACTTGTAAAGAAAGGACGCTTTGCAGACACCCACTGGGGTTTAAATTTTGTTTCATTTTTTGGCACAACGCAAAGCAGCTCACTGGAGTTTACCTCGAGGCACTACACGGACCATCAGGCTCAGCGCGAGCCGACGCCCACTGTGGCAGGTGATCGAGGAGATAAGTACTGCCTCTTATGCTGTGTGTGCTAATGGAATGCCTCTGAAGAAATGCTCGCAGAGCATGAAACGCGTCAGGCAGTTTAGTTCTTTGTAAAGATTGACCTTCGACATGCTGCAGCCTTTGAAATTAAACGCAATTTTAACCTACCTGTATGTGGCTCTCCTGAATTGGCAAACTTTGGATTTTGATGTTTAAACGGCCGGCCCGGTCGTGGGAGGAGCCCTGCCATGTTATGATGGACCAGGCTGGAGCTACTTGGCAACCAGTTGCTGGACAGGAGGTCGTTTTACAAGGGGTATAAGGTGCAACTTGTACTGAAAGGACGCTTTGCAGACACCCACTGGGGTTTAAATTTTGTTTCATTTTTTGGCACAACGCAAAGCAGCTCACTGGAGTTTAACTCGAGGCACTACACGGACCATCAGGCTCAGCGCGAGCCGACGCCCACTGTGGCAGGTGATCGAGGAGATAAGTACTGCCTCTTATGCTGTGTGTGCTAATGGAATGCCTCTGAAGAAATGCTCGCAGAGCATGAAACGCGTCAGGCAGTTTATTTCTTTGTAAAGATTGACCTTCGACATGCTGCAGCCTTTGAAATTAAACGCAATTTTAACCTACCTGTATGTGGCTCTCCTGAATTGGCAAACTTTGGATTTTGATGTTTAAACGGCCGGCCCGGTCGTGGGAGGAGCCCTGCCATGTTGTGATGGACCAGGCTGGAGCTACTTGGCAACCAGTTGTTGGACAGGAGGTCGTTTTTCAAGGGGTATAAGGTGCAACTTGTAAAGAAAGGACGCTTTGCAGACACCCACTGGGGTTTAAATTTTGTTTCATTTTTTGGCACAACGCAAAGCAGCTCACTGGAGTTTACCTCGAGGCACTACACGGACCATCAGGCTCAGCGCGAGCCGACGCCCACTGTGGCAGGTGATCGAGGAGATAAGTACTGCCTCTTATGCTGTGTGTGCTAATGGAATGCCTCTGAAGAAATGCTCGCAGAGCATGAAACGCGTCAGGCAGTTTAGTTCTTTGTAAAGATTGACCTTCGACATGCTGCAGCCTTTGAAATTAAACGCAATTTTTACCTACCTGTATGTGGCTCTCCTGAATTGGCAAACTTTTGATTTTGATGTTTAAACGGCCGGCCCGGTCGTGGGAGGAGCCCTGCCATGTTGTGATGGGCCAGGCTAGATCTACTTGGCAACCAGTTGTTGGACAGGAGGTCGTTTTTCAAGGGGTATAAGGTGCAACTTGTACTGAAAGGACGCTTTGCAGACACCCACTGGGGTTTAAATTTTGTTTCATTTTTTGGCACAACGCAAAGCAGCTCAGTGGAGTTTAACTCGAGGCACTACACGGACCATCAGGCTCAGCGCGAGCCGACGCCCACTGTGGCAGGTGATCGAGGAGATAAGTACTGCCTCTTATGCTGTGTGTGCTAATGGAATGCCTCTGAAGAAATGCTCGCAGAGCATGAAACGCGTCAGGCAGTTTAGTTCTTTGTAAAGATTGACCTTCGACATGCTGCAGCCTTTGAAATTAAACGCAATTTTAACCTACCTGTATGTGGCTCTCCTGAATTGGCAAACTTTGGATTTTGATGTTTAAACGGCCGGCCCGGTCATGGGAGGAGCCCTGCCATGTTGTGATGGACCAGGCTGGAGCTACTTGGCAACCAGTTGTTGGACAGGAGGTCGTTTTTCAAGGGGTATAAGGTGCAACTTGTACTGAAAGGACGCTTTGCAGACACCCACTGGGGTTTAAATTTTGTTTCATTTTTTGGCACAACGCAAAGCAGCTCACTGGAGTTTAACTCGAGGCACTACACGGACCATCAGGCTCAGCGCGAGCCGACGCCCACTGTGGCAGGTGATCGAGGAGATAAGTACTGCTTCTTATGCTGTGTGTGCTAATGGAATGCCTCTGAAGAAATGCTCGCAGAGCATGAAACGCGTCAGGCAGTTTAGTTCTTTGTAAAGATTGACCTTCGACATGCTGCAGCCTTTGAAATTAAACGCAATTTTAACCTACCTGTATGTGGCTCTCCTGAATTGGCAAACTTTGGATTTTGATGTTTAAACGGCCGGCCCGGTCGTGGGAGGAGCCCTGCCATGTTGTGATGGACCAGGCTGGAGCTACTTGGCAACCAGTTGTTGGAGAGGAGGTCGTTTTTCAAGGGGTATAAGGTGCAACTTGTACTGAAAGGACGCTTTGCAGACACCCACTTTGGTTTAAATTTTGTTTCATTTTTTGGCACAACGCAAAGCAGCTCACTGGAGTTTAACTCGAGGCACTACACGGACCATCAGGCTCAGCGCGAGCCGACGCCCACTGTGGCAGGTGATCGAGGAGATAAGTACTGCCTCTTATGCTGTGTGTGCTAATGGAATGCCTCTGAAGAAATGCTCGCAGAGCATGAAACGCGTCAGGCAGTTTAGTTCTTTGTAAAGATTGACCTTCGACATGCTGCAGCCTTTGAAATTAAACGCAATTTTTACCTACCTGTATGTGGCTCTCCTGAAATGGCAAACTTTGGATTTTGATGTTTAAACGGCCGGCCCGGTCGTGGGAGGAGCCCTGCCATGTTGTGATGGACCAGGCTGGAGCTACTTGGCAACCAGTTGTTGGACAGGAGGTCGTTTTTCAAGGGGTATAAGGTGCAACTTGTAAAGAAAGGACGCTTTGCAGACACCCACTGGGGTTTAAATTTTGTTTCATTTTTTGGCACAACGCAAAGCAGCTCACTGGAGTTTACCTCGAGGCACTACACGGACCATCAGGCTCAGCGCGAGCCGACGCCCACTGTGGCAGGTGATCGAGGAGATAAGTACTGCCTCTTATGCTGTGTGTGCTAATGGAATGCCTCTGAAGAAATGCTCGCAGAGCATGAAACGCGTCAGGCAGTTTAGTTCTTTGTAAAGATTGACCTTCGACATGCTGCAGCCTTTGAAATTAAACGCAATTTTAACCTACCTGTATGTGGCTCTCCTGAATTGGCAAACTTTGGATTTTGATGTTTAAACGGCCGGCCCGGTCGTGGGAGGAGCCCTGCCATGTTATGATGGACCAGGCTGGAGCTACTTGGCAACCAGTTGCTGGACAGGAGGTCGTTTTACAAGGGGTATAAGGTGCAACTTGTACTGAAAGGACGCTTTGCAGACACCCACTGGGGTTTAAATTTTGTTTCATTTTTTGGCACAACGCAAAGCAGCTCACTGGAGTTTAACTCGAGGCACTACACGGACCATCAGGCTCAGCGCGAGCCGACGCCCACTGTGGCAGGTGATCGAGGAGATAAGTACTGCCTCTTATGCTGTGTGTGCTAATGGAATGCCTCTGAAGAAATGCTCGCAGAGCATGAAACGCGTCAGGCAGTTTATTTCTTTGTAAAGATTGACCTTCGACATGCTGCAGCCTTTGAAATTAAACGCAATTTTAACCTACCTGTATGTGGCTCTCCTGAATTGGCAAACTTTGGATTTTGATGTTTAAACGGCCGGCCCGGTCGTGGGAGGAGCCCTGCCATGTTGTGATGGACCAGGCTGGAGCTACTTGGCAACCAGTTGTTGGACAGGAGGTCGTTTTTCAAGGGGTATAAGGTGCAACTTGTAAAGAAAGGACGCTTTGCAGACACCCACTGGGGTTTAAATTTTGTTTCATTTTTTGGCACAACGCAAAGCAGCTCACTGGAGTTTACCTCGAGGCACTACACGGACCATCAGGCTCAGCGCGAGCCGACGCCCACTGTGGCAGGTGATCGAGGAGATAAGTACTGCCTCTTATGCTGTGTGTGCTAATGGAATGCCTCTGAAGAAATGCTCGCAGAGCATGAAACGCGTCAGGCAGTTTAGTTCTTTGTAAAGATTGACCTTCGACATGCTGCAGCCTTTGAAATTAAACGCAATTTTTACCTACCTGTATGTGGCTCTCCTGAATTGGCAAACTTTGGATTTTGATGTTTAAACGGCCGGCCCGGTCGTGGGAGGAGCCCTGCCATGTTGTGATGGACCAGGCTAGAGCTACTTGGCAACCAGTTGTTGGACAGGAGGTCGTTTTTCAAGGGGTATAAGGTGCAACTTGTACTGAAAGGACGCTTTGCAGACACCCACTGGGGTTTAAATTTTGTTTCATTTTTTGGCACAACGCAAAGCAGCTCAGTGGAGTTTAACTCGAGGCACTACACGGACCATCAGGCTCAGCGCGAGCCGACGCCCACTGTGGCAGGTGATCGAGGAGATAAGTACTGCCTCTTATGCTGTGTGTGCTAATGGAATGCCTCTGAAGAAATGCTCGCAGAGCATGAAACGCGTCAGGCAGTTTAGTTCTTTGTAAAGATTGACCTTCGACATGCTGCAGCCTTTGAAATTAAACGCAATTTTAACCTACCTGTATGTGGCTCTCCTGAATTGGCAAACTTTGGATTTTGATGTTTAAACGGCCGGCCCGGTCATGGGAGGAGCCCTGCCATGTTGTGATGGACCAGGCTGGAGCTACTTGGCAACCAGTTGTTGGACAGGAGGTCGTTTTTCAAGGGGTATAAGGTGCAACTTGTACTGAAAGGACGCTTTGCAGACACCCACTGGGGTTTAAATTTTGTTTCATTTTTTGGCACAACGCAAAGCAGCTCACTGGAGTTTAACTCGAGGCACTACACGGACCATCAGGCTCAGCGCGAGCCGACGCCCACTGTGGCAGGTGATCGAGGAGATAAGTACTGCCTCTTATGCTGTGTGTGCTAATGGAATGCCTCTGAAGAAATGCTCGCAGAGCATGAAACGCGTCAGGCAGTTTAGTTCTTTGTAAAGATTGACCTTCGACATGCTGCAGCCTTTGAAATTAAACGCAATTTTAACCTACCTGTATGTGGCTCTCCTGAATTGGCAAACTTTGGATTTTGATGTTTAAACGGCCGGCCCGGTCGTGGGAGGAGCCCTGCCATGTTGTGATGGACCAGGCTGGAGCTACTTGGCAACCAGTTGTTGGAGAGGAGGTCGTTTTTCAAGGGGTATAAGGTGCAACTTGTACTGAAAGGACGCTTTGCAGACACCCACTTTGGTTTAAATTTTGTTTCATTTTTTGGCACAACGCAAAGCAGCTCACTGGAGTTTAACTCGAGGCACTACACGGACCATCAGGCTCAGCGCGAGCCGACGCCCACTGTGGCAGGTGATCGAGGAGATAAGTACTGCCTCTTATGCTGTGTGTGCTAATGGAATGCCTCTGAAGAAATGCTCGCAGAGCATGAAACGCGTCAGGCAGTTTAGTTCTTTGTAAAGATTGTCCTTCGACATGCTGCAGCCTTTGAAATTAAACGCAATTTTAACCTACCGTATGTGGCTCTCCTGAATTGGCAAACTTTAGATTTTGATGTTTAAACAGCCGTCCCGGTCGTGGGAGGAGCCCTGCCATGTTGTGATGGACCAGGCTGGAGCTACTTGGCAACCAGTTGTTGGACAGGAGGTCGTTTTTCAAGGGGTATAAGGTGCAACTTGTACTGAAAGGACGCTTTGCAGACACCCACTGGGGTTTAAATTTTGTTTCATTTTTTGGCACAACGCAAAGCAGCTCACTGGAGTTTAACTCGAGGCACTACACGGACCGTCAGGCTCAGCGCGAGCCGACGCCCACTGTGGCAGGTGATCGAGGAGATAAGTACTGCCTCTTATGCTGTGTGTGCTAATGGAATGCCTCTGAAGAAATGCTCGCAGAGCATGAAACGCGTCAGGCAGTTTAGTTCTTTGTAAAGATTGACCTTCAACATGCTGCAGCCTTTGAAATTAAACGCAATTTTAACCTACCTGTATGTGGCTCTCCTGAATTGGCAAACTTTGGATTTTGATGTTTAAACGGCCGGCCCGGTCGTGAGAGGAGCCCTGCCATGTTGTGATGGACCAGGCTGGAGCTACTTGGCAACCAGTTGTTGGACAGGAGGTCTTTTTTCAAGGGGTATAAGGTGCAACTTGTACTGAAAGGACGCTTTGCAGACACCCACTGGGGTTTAAATTTTGTTTCATTTTTTGGCACAACGCAAAGCAGCTCACTGGAGTTTAACTCGAGGCACTACACGGACCATCAGGCTCAGCGCGAGCCGACGCCCACTGTGGCAGGTGATCGAGGAGATAAGTACTGCCTCTTATGCTGTGTGTGCTAATGGAATGCCTCTGAAGAAATGCTCGCAGAGCATGAAACGCGTCAGGCAGTTTAGTTCTTTGTAAAGATTGACCTTCGACATGCTGCAGCCTTTGAAATTAAACGCAATTTTAACCTACCTGTATGTGGCTCTCCTGAATTGGCAAACTTTGGATTTTGATGTTTAAACGGCCGGCCCAGTCGTGGGAGGAGCCCTGCCATGTTATGATGGACCAGGCTGGAGCTACTTGGCAACCAGTTGCTGGACAGGAGGTCGTTTTTCAAGGGGTATAAGGTGCAACTTGTACTGAAAGGACGCTTTGCAGACACCCACTGGGGTTTAAATTTTGTTTCATTTTTTGGCACAACGCAAAGCAGCTCACTGGAGTTTAACTCGAGGCACTACACGGACCATCAGGCTCAGCGCGAGCCGACGCCCACTGTGGCAGGTGATCGAGGAGATAAGTACTGCCTCTTATGCTGTGTGTGCTAATGGAATGCCTCTGAAGAAATGCTCGCAGAGCATGAAACGCGTCAGGCAGTTTATTTCTTTGTAAAGATTGACCTTCGACATGCTGCAGCCTTTGAAATTAAACGCAATTTTAACCTACCTGTATGTGGCTCTCCTGAATTGGCAAACTTTGGATTTTGATGTTTAAACGGCCGGCCCGGTCGTGGGAGGAGCCCTGCCATGTTGTGATGGACCAGGCTGGAGCTACTTGGCAACCAGTTGTTGGACAGGAGGTCGTTTTTCAAGGGGTATAAGGTGCAACTTGTACTGAAAGGACGCTTTGCAGACACCCACTGGGGTTTAAATTTTGTTTCATTTTTTGGCACAACGCAAAGCAGCTCACTGGAGTTTAACTCGAGGCACTACACGGACCATCAGGCTCAGCGCGAGCCGACGCCCACTGTGGCAGGTGATCGAGGAGATAAGTACTGCCTCTTATGCTGTGTGTGCTAATGGAATGCCTCTGAAGAAATGCTCGCAGAGCATGAAACGCGTCAGGCAGTTTAGTTCTTTGTAAAGATTGACCTTCGACATGCTGCAGCCTTTGAAATTAAACGCAATTTTAACCTACCTGTATGTGGCTCTCCTGAATTGGCAAACTTTGGATTTTGATGTTTAAACGGCCGGCCCGGTCGTGGGAGGAGCCCTGCCATGTTGTGATGGACCAGGCTGGAGCTACTTGGCAACCAGTTGTTTGACAGGAGGTCGTTTTTCAAGGGGTATAAGGTGCAACTTGTACTGAAAGGACGCTTTGCAGACACCCACTGGGGTTTAAATTTTGTTTCATTTTTTGGCACAACGCAAAGCAGCTCACTGGAGTTTAACTCGAGGCACTACACGGACCATCAGGCTCAGCGCGAGCCGACGCCCACTGTGGCAGGTGATCGAGGAGATAAGTACTGCCTCTTATGCTGTGTGTGCTAATGGAATGCCTCTGAAGAGATGCTCGCAGAGCATGAAACGCGTCAGGCAGTTTAGTTCTTTGTAAAGATTGACCTTCGACATGCTGCAGCCTTTGAAATTAAACGCAATTTTAACCTACCTGTATGTGGCTCTCCTGAATTGGCAAACTTTGGATTTTGATATATTCATATATATATATATATATATCAATCAATCAATCAATCAATCAATCAGTCTTTATTCGATTTAAAAATACAATCATAAAAGACACAAACATAAAAAACATACATTTCAATAAATACCTTAAAATAGCTTATTAAAAGAGCCTTGTTAAAAAAACATTAAACGTTACAACAGACTGAGATATAGTAATAAAAGGTTTTTAGAATAAAATTGTCCCTGGTACAGCTAAAAAGTGGGGAAGACCCGAACACTGAATTCATTAGGGACCATCAAGGGAGCACTTAATTAATTTTCTCCTCAATGCCCATGCCCAGCCCAGATATTTTGCCAGAGCAACAGAAACAAATGTCAAAGAGCTAGTGCGCAAAATGCGTAAAGCTACAGTGCTGCTCCTTGTCCCGAGCAATCTACACATTGGTCTAAGCCAAACGCGCCTTGGAATGGCAAGTGCCGGGCAAACAAACAAAAAGTGGGGAGATGATTCCATCGCAGCCCCACATGCAGGACATTGCAGTTCCGAGTTCGTGGCCCACCTTCCAGTCAAAGATCTAAGGGGCAAAGAACCAGCTCTAAACTGGAAATAAAGTTTCCTGTCACCCACATTAGTCACCACATCCCAGTATAGTTCCAAATAGGGGGAATCTTTGAACTCCAAAAATTTCTCAGACATCCCAGTTGCTTTGTTCAGTACCTGGGAATCTATTCTTTCCCAGTATGCTATTTTAAGAGAACTTTTGGATGGAAACTGGGCAGAGGCTGGGTCAAGCCACAACCCTTCCATACCCATGTCCTTTAAAGACGCATGTAAGTTCTTCAGCCACCCAATTTTGTGAAAAACATCAGATTTTATAATGTCATTCAGGCCCTTGGCATAGTGGGAAAGTTCAGGAGTAGTCCACAGCCTCCGCCAGTATAGAACCGGGCGGAGTCTTGCAATATCCTTAATGGACCTCCTGCCCAGATCATACCTAAGTGGGATCAGAGGGGTGCTCTGAGGAAGACCAGTAATTTTACGCAGGAATTTATGCTCCACATTTACTAAAATCGCTAGCTGTTCAAAGCCCCAGAGTTCCGCCCCATAAAGGACAGAGTTTAGGGCCTTTGCTTCGTATACTTGCAAAACCGGGCTTATTGGTTTCGTTAATGACCTACTAAATTCCCTGGTCAAAGCACCAGTTATCTGCTTAAATCTTAGGGAGGCCATTTCCAGATGTCTACGCCAATTATTATTATTTGAGATTTGCAACCCAAGATATGTAAAATTGGTCACTAATTCTAAGGGTTGCCCATTCATAGACACTCTTTTCCCTTGAAAGCTGCTATGAGGATTAAAGGCCATAAACTTCGTTTTTGCCACATTAACCTCTAAACCATGGTCAAGGCAAAACTCATCGAACAGGCGAAGGGCTTTTTGCAGACCATTAGATGTTCTGGATACGATAAGCGTATCGTCTGCAAACAATAGTATGGGGATGGAAACACCAGCCAACCTTGGAGCGTCGGTATTAGCAGAGAGCATGAGTTCAACTATCCCGTTGATATAAAGTGAGAAGAGCGTGGGAGCCATGGTACAACCTTGTCTCACACCACGCTCAACCGGGTACTCAGATGTGACCTCTCCCGCCCCTCCCCACTGAATCCTAGCATAGTTAGACTCATGCAGACGCATCACCATAGTTAGAATTTCTTTAGGGAGACCTAGCCTCTCTAGAACTGCCCACAGCCGGTGTCGTGGTACAAGATCAAAGGCAGCCCTTAAGTCTACAAAAGCTACATAAAGACTGCCGTTCCCCAATGTCACCACTTTCCAGTGGAGCTGGACAAAGTAAAAGACTTGGTCCACCGTGCTGGTTAGTTTCCGAAAACCAGCTTGGAATGGAGACAGAATGTTATTATCATCCATCCATTCTTGAATTTGGTTCAAGACCATCCTCCCTACCACCTTCTGAATAGAATCGATGAGGCTAATTGGCCTATAGTTTCCCGGGAGCGTCCTGTCCCCTTTCTTGAATACAGGTATAATAACTGCCCCCCTCCAAGATTTTGGGACTGGCGCGCCTTCAGCCACAGCGTTAGCCAATAGGGTTATATACTTGCTCCAGTTACCCTTATTGTGAATAAAGACGTCCGAAGGAACCTTGTCCTGGCCGGGGGCACGTCCACTGGTAACTGAGCACAAAGCCCTACTGGCATCTTGGATACAAAAGGGACCCTGGGAATAGAAAACATGATTTGGCACCCATGCAAAATTAAACAAAATGTTACAAGCATATTGAGGTTCGAAATATTGTACCCAATCTGCCTGTGAAACATAGTTGGAGGGGTTATCAGGGCGCCCATATATATATATTACCTACTGGCGGTCGCCAGTAGGTAGTTATAGTTAGGACCACGTTTCCATAGGAAATCCGCAACATTCTATTTTGAATAACTTTGGCGCCGGTTGACGAATCCTCGCGAATTTGTCAAAATAGGTGGGGCGCTACGCTCCGCTCCTACCCTGAAAGTCTCGGGGGGATTCATCAAGCGGGGGCTGAGATAAAAGGGGGGTCCCAAAACGCATTTTTCCCATGCATTTTTCCATAGGACCTTTAGACACAGCTACAGCCCGAACGGCTGAACAGAATTACTTGAAATTTGGCAGAGAGGTAGTCCTCAGGTCAAGGAAGTGCCTTTTGTAGGTTTGGTGTAAATCTGTTCAGTAGATTCTGAGAAAATAGCCTTTAAATCAATATATATATCTGAGCCAGCTCACGGTGCGCTTACGGTGCGCTTACCGTACGCGTACGGTGGCGTGCGCGAGCGCGATTCTGATTGGCCCTTAGATCTTAGTAAACATTCGAATCGGTCGAAACCAGGAAGCGGCGGCCGCCATTTTCTCTCTCGCACTCTGACAGGGGGTTGAAAAACAAAGTGCAAATCATGTAAAGGGGCTGTTTACACAGCTCCCAAGCACCTAGCCATGTCGAGGTAGTCCCCAACGATCCCCCAAGTGAAAAAAGGCAATTTTAATTTTTTCGAAAATTTCGCCGATTACGCTTACCGTACGCGTACGGTAAGAAATAATAAAAAAAATATATATATATCCACATTCTCCCCACCCCGTGTGCAAAAGCTGCCTGAAGGGCACCTTTTGTGCATGGCTCATCAGAGATAATCAAAACCTATATTTTACCTGTCACAACGATGCTCATCATATGACCTCCAGTGCGCACGGTGCGCGAAGCGCATCGTGCGTTCATGGCCCATCTAGCGTAACGTGGGCACGCGGTGCGCGAAGCGCACCGTGCGCGCACGGAACGAACTGCGTTAAGTGGGCGCGCACGCGACAAATGGCGTAAAGTAACTTAGCATTTAAAAAAACGTACAAATTCACTGAAAAAACCATAGGTTTCACACACGTTATAGTTAGGAATTAGCATTTAAAAAACCTTGCAAATTCACTGAAAAAACCATAGGTTTCACACATGTTATAGTTAGCTGGACATTTTACTGATAAAAAACCAATGAAATTCCCCCGTTATAGTTACTGTAGGCAACTATAACTCACGCGACCGTAATCCTCTGCTGATGACATATGTGTCTTTATGAAAAAAAAATATTTGTAATATATGTATAGCTAAAATTTAATGGAAGAAGACATGGGCAAATAAGTGTCTAAATACAGTATTAGCATCAGCAGAGGATTACGGTCGCGTGAGTTATAGTTGCCTACAGTAACTATAACGGGGGAATTTCATTGGTTTTTTATCAGTAAAATGTCCAGCTAACTATAACATGTGTGAAACCTATGGTTTTTTCAGTGAATATATATATATATATATATACATATATATATATATTTATTTATGAAACATATTCAAACTTTAAAGAAACACACATTCACTGGATGATGTCATCAGTGATGTCATCAGTGATATCATTTGAAATGTCATTAGTGATGTCACTGACCATGTAATGAGTGATGTGACGTCATCAGCAGTGCATTGCGGGGGCTTGAGTTGTAGTTAGCTCTACTAACTATAGCAGCCGAATTTCTCTTTTTTTGTACAGTGAAATGTCCAACTAACTATAACGTTTCTGAAACCTGTGTTTTTTTCAGTGAATATATATATATATATATATATATATATATATATATATATATATATATATATATATATATATATATATATATATATATATATATATATATATACCCCAGTGGGTGTCTGCAAAGCGTCCTTTCAGTACAAGTTTATTCAGGAAGAAAACAGCCACCAACAGCATTCTGCATGCAGATAGTTTCCACCCTAAGGCTCTACTTAGAAGCATCCCATACGGCGAATTCATTCGTATGAAAAGAAATTGTTCAAAAGATGAAGATGCCAACAAACAAATTCTAGAGTGCACAAGGAGACTTCAAAAACGTGGCTACAGAATGAGAGACCTCAACAAATGTATGGAACGAGTACAAACAAAGAGTAGAACAGACATTCTGGTCAAAAAACACCCAGAACCGAATACTCAACAAACCATCGAACATCAGACTGCTCCGCGATTGATACTTACATATAGCAAAGAATCGTATAAAATCCGACAAATCATCCAAAAGTACTGGTCGATACTACAACAGGACCAAGATCTAATGCCCATCATTGGAACGCAACCATCGATTGCATATAAAAAGGTCCAATCCATAAGAGACCTCACTACAAAGAGCAATTTTCAAACCATCAAAACTGCACAACCTAACTGGCTTATGCAACAACAAATAGGCTTCAGAAAATGCAATAATTGCAAAGCATGCAAAATTGGGAAAAACATGAGAACACTCACAGACCCAGAAGGCAAAACCGTTCACATCAAACAGAAAATAACATGTACAACAAAATTTGTTATTTACGTAATCCAATGTGACTGTGGTATGCTCTACGTAGGCAGTACCATTTGCATGCTAAAGAAGCGCATCTTGGAACATGTCAGAGCGGTAAAAAATAAAGACCTCTCCTATGCCACCGCGAAACACATGCTAGCATGTCAGGAAGGAAATTGGATGAATATGTCATTCTTTGCAATTGATTCGATTGAAATGAATGAAAGGTTGGGTGACCGGCAGAAAAAATTGAGACAACTTGAATCGAAATACATAACACGACTACGAACTAAGTACCCGAGAGGGATGAACTTGGACGAGGAACTTTATGTACACCTCTAGCAGAACTGAGCAATATAAGGACTCTTGGCATACGTACCCATCTTTGCAATTTTCTCTCCCCACCTTTTCTAAGCAGCTACTAATAGCTTCTGCAGATTCTCTGATCATTCATTAACCTTGGAATACTCTCTTAAACACTGAGACTGGCCACTAATGCCAGTTTACCAATTTGAATTGTGATACATTACCATTCAAATGTTTTGTAATCAGGCTACTCATAGAATTGGTACATATATAATTTGAAAAAACTCTTTTGATAAATATTGTTTGTTATCAATCAATATTGTGAAATAATTCTCCCCATTATTGAAACTGGTCACTAATACCAGCTTACTGATTCATACTCTTACTGTTATTGACAACCGTCCAAATGCTTGTTTAGTTAGAAACCCATCGAATACGTTTCTTACTGTTACTAGGTGATAACCTAAAAATTATTTTCAATTTTTGACAACATTTTGAAAAAACTTCAGTTCCCAGAATTCTATGGGGCTTACAACCTTGTACAGGTAATGCTTTAAAATGTAACAGGAAGTACAATCACCTACCGTGAACAAGGCCGACAGGGCTGAAACGCGTCGGTGTAACAGAAGGGAACTCTGTTAACAATAAATATTTTCAAGGTTCCTGAGTGCGAGTGTCATTTGGTCTAAAAAAAAAAAAAATATATATATATATATATATATATATATATATATATTCACTGAAAAAACCATAGGTTTCAGGCACGTTATAGTTAGGAATTGGCATTTAAAAGACCTTAGAAATTCACTGAAAAAAACATAGGTTTCAGGGATGTTATAGTTAGCTGGACATTTCCCTCATACAAAACCGTATAAATTCCCCTGTTATAGTTAGTTCAGCTAACTATAACTCGCGCCCCCGCAATGCACTGCTGATGACGTCACATATTACATCACTCATGACATGGTCAGTGACATCACTGATGACGTCACTCATGAAATCTCAAATGACATCACTGCGCACCGTGCGCGCACAGTGAGCACGCGGTGCGCTTCGCGCACCGCGCGCCCACTTTACGCAGTTAGTGCCGTGCACGCACGGTGGGCACCGCGTGCCCACGTTACGCTAGATGGGCCATGTACGCACGATGTGCTTCGCGCACCGTGCGCACATGGAGGACATATGATGCACTTCGTTTTGAAAGGTAATATTTTAATTTTTCGTAAAAATTATAAGCCATGTACAAATGGTGCCCTTCGGGCACCATTTGCACACGGGGTGGAGAGAGTGTGGATAATTTTTTTTTTTATTATTTTTTTTTTAAATATTTTAGTTTAACTCAGCTATAATAAGCCATGCACACGGGGTGGGGAGAGTGTGGATAATTTTTTTTTTTTTATAATTTTTTACCGTACGCGTACGGTAAGCGTAATCGGCGAAATTAGCGAAAAAATAAAAATTCCGTTTTTGGCCTTGGGGGATCTTTGGGGACTCCCTCAACATTGCTATGTGTGTGGGAGCTGTCTAAACAGCCCCTTTACATGTTTTTGTGCTTTATATTTTAAACATCACTCTCAGTGCGAGAGAGAAAATGGCGGCCGCCGCTTCCTGGTTTCGGCCAATTCGAATGTTTACTAAGATCTAAGAGCCAATCAGAATCGCGCTCGCGCACGCCACCGTACGCGTACGGTAAGCGTACCGTAAGCGCACCGTAAGCTGGCTCAGATATATATATTGATTTAAAGGCTATTTTCTCAGAATCTACTGAACAGATTTACACCAAACCTACAAAAGGCACTTCCTTGACCTGAGGACTACCTCTCTGCCAAATTTCTAGTAATTCTGTTCAGCCGTTCGGGCTGTAGCCCTGTCTAAATGTCCTATGGAAAAATGCATGGGAAAACGCGTTTTGGGACCCCCCTTTTATCTCAGCCCCCGCTTGACGAATCCCCCCGAGACTTTCAGGGTAGGAGCGGAGCGTAGCGCCCCACCTATTTTGAAAAATTCGCGAGGGCACAGACTCCAGTTAAAGATGTAATAAGGAAGCTTTATTGTCTTAGCATGTCAGGATGACGCGTTTCGACCACAAGATATAGATAGATAGATAGATAGATAGATAGATAGATAGATAGATAGATAGATAGATAGATAGATAGATAGATAGATAGATAGATAGATAGATAGATAGATAGATAGATAGATAGATAGATAGATAGATTGTACTGGCAGTTGACAGTTGGTAATTATAGTTAGGCCCTAGTTTCCGTAGGTAAGGCGTTTTTTGTTTTGTAAATAACTTTGGGGTTGTTTGATGAACCTTCGCAAAATTATTATAAAAACTAATATGACGCACACTTTAGCTGCTGTCTTGTAAAAACATTACCATCTTATATTCGCAATATGAAGGACTTCATAAGAACTATCTCTGGCATAACATGGGAATCCAATATGCTCATGATGGTACTCGATGTAACAAGCTTGTATACCTGCATTAATCATGTTAATGGCATAAGAGCCACCCGATATTTTCTGCAATGGAGATCCCTAAAATTTGTCGAACATAATGAAATGCTAATTGAATTTTTATTATTCTGTCTAACAAATAATATTTTCTTGTTTCAGAAACAATAATACAGACAAATCAAGGGCACGTCAATGGGCACCTGCTTCACCCCCAGCTACATGAATTTATTTGTGGGCTGGTGGGAGAAGCAGTTGGCCTGGGCCGAAAATAACAATCAATGGATGTCATCCATCATAGGATGGTATAGATACATTGGCAACTTATTTATCCTATGGAAGGGTTCACGTGATGAGGAAGAAAAATATATACAAGAATGGAATAAAAGTGATGTAAATTTACATTTCAGTGGACACATTAGTGCGACAGAAGTTGCATTCCTAGATCTTAAGGTCTTTATAAATGTAGACAAATTTGCACTTCTCTGTTCAGGAAAAAGAAGGCAGGGAATTCAATTCTTAACCCCTTCAGTGCCCGCCCCTTTCCCCGCCCTGTGCCGGCCGTTGTATTAGCGGGCGGGGTCTATGACGAGCTGGACTCGTCATGGGCACAGCGCCACCGCGGCCCATGACGAGTCCAGCTCGTCATGGGCACTGAAGGGGTTAAAGCACACAGCAGTCACCCAAAATCTCTAAAAAACAGTATCCCTTATGGGGAACAGCTTTGACTAAAAAGAAACTGTACCAGAAATAGGGACTTCCAACATGTTGCCCTAGATATGGTTTAAAGTGTGAGGGTATTCACCCAATTTATTACAAAAAACCCTTGTGAGAGTGGAGAAGATTCTGAGACAATGTTTACTGAAAGAAAAAATAAAGCCTAATACACAGGGTGTGGAGACATTCAGGTTTATAACTACATTCTCCAATGAGTCAGCAACCATTAGAAAGATCCTCTCTCGTAATTGGTACATTTTGAAATCTGACTTGGTAATTGGGAAGAATTTACCTGACTACCCCCAAATAACATACAGATGCTGTCGGTCCCTTAAGGACAAATTAGTTTAGAGTCATTTTGAATCAATTCCATTCAAACTTTAGTAGGTTGAGCCCCCCCAGCTGTATTTTTTGACATGTCGGGCCCCCACACCATCTGTCAAACATTTCTGGAATCTGGTAACACTACATATTCGACCGACACCCGCATATCCTGGGCCATATCCAGAAAATAATGTTCAACACAATAAGAGTGTTTAGTAAACTGCATGTTTGTGAGTGGGTGTGGTTAAATGACAGAGGCTTTTTACACAGCTCAAAAACAATTTTCCAAGATAAAATGTGCGCAAATTTTTTTTCTAGGATGCTATATTTTACGGAAGACAGATTGATAATAACACCACCAACATTAATGTGACAGGTGTGCCTATATTTCGCCACAGAGACGGTCAATCTGTGGATGGAATGTTTGCTAATGCCATTCTCAGGCTGTGCTCCACATCCACTAATTTTACATCGAATAATATCTGTGAAATCCTCCAATTTATCATTTGTGAAGGCCCGTTTTGATCTAAAAAAAACGTTTTTATTGTTGTTGCATTAAACAAACACATTTCTCTGCAAATAGTAATAGACTCACCCACATCAATCACATTCAAAAGAAATGAAGAAAAAAACGGTATTCACAAGAATCTGTTTGTTTATTCAAGGCCATAAGGGCAAAAACAACTTAGCTGTCTCTATCAAGGGGCCCCCTGAAAGGCTGGATTGCAGTGCATGTAAATGTGTACTTTTGTACTTTAGGACGAAAACTTGATGGGGCATGACATGTCCATACTTGTGTACAGCGGCGTAACTAGATGCAAACTTCGGGGGCTGCCTAACACTCTCAGCCAGAGATGGCCATAGCACTGGTCGCACACAGTGCAATAGTATTTTTGGCAACCCCTCCCCATTTCCTCCTCCATGAATTCCTTCACTACCACTCACCAACAGTGCACTTCATTCTCTATAGCACCTTTCTGACAAACATTTCATTTTTTATAGCACTACTCATAGTTTACTCAGACTCAGTTCTTTGATCTGCATGGTACACGTTCTTTGTAGCAGGCACATTATCCCTCTGCGCTGTGTGGGTGGCAGGAGTGCCCATGTGAGTGCACAGTGAGTGATGCATCAGTGTGAGAGTGAGGTGAGAGGAGTGACTGCAGGTTGAGTGAGGTGACCATATGAATCTGGGTGCGGATGTAAGTGAAGAGTGGGACGAATGAATGTATGGTTAGTGATGGGCTTGCTTGAGTGACATTGCAGATTGAGCAGTGAGGGGGACAGGTGAGTGAAGTGTCACATGAGTGCAGGTTGAGTAGTGTGCTCGTGTGACTGCAGGGTGAGGTACAGGGCAATCAGCGAAAGTGCATTGTGAGTGCAGAGTGATCACTGTAAGTGCAGGTTGAGCTGGTGTATGCTGTGAGTGCATGGGGATCAATGTGAGGGCATTGTGATCGCTGTGAGTGCAGGGTGTGTGTGAAAGTGAATGGCGAGAATGAGGAGAGAATTGTCTGAATCCAGGGTGCATTCCCAGACACTTGAGGTAACTCAGCATATTATTGATAGAGGCGTATGGTTTCAGATACAAGTTAAACTATTGCTATTATGGCATTAATCAGGGATTGAGGGTGGAGGAAATAAATAATGTGCTGGTCTTGCAACAAACTTTCAGTTTTAGGATTAGGGTTGCCAGCTCATTATTTTGATGTCCCAGGCGGTACACAAATAAACAGTCACCTAAAGCTGTATTTTCAGTACTTATCTGTGTGTACTTTGTACAGCAAATATAAATAGAAAGCACTTTTAATTTTGTTCTAGGGCTGCCTGAATGATCCTTGACTGATAATTAAAGGGAACAAAGACAGAAAATTCACATTACAAATGAATACAAACTTCTTTATTTATAACCTGTATTTAGGGTCAAGACAAGCAATTTGCAGGCTCTTTAAACCACACATGGCATTTTCTTTTGGCAACTTGAAGCCATTTTAGCCCTGTGGATGTTGAGCGCCTGCCTGTGTAATTTTAAAAGAAACTTGGTCTCCTTTCTGGATAGAGGAGGGGGTTAAATTCCCAGGGCTGAAATGATTCAGCTGCAGTGGGAGGCAAGGAGTCTCCTCTGCTATGAAAGCAAACATGAAGGAACAGACAGTCCACAGTGGAGCGTCTTTTCGTTCGCTTTCAGTTTTAGAAAAGGAGACTCCTTGCCTCCCACTGCAGCTAAAGCATTTCAACTGTAGGAATTAACCAGCTCATTGGAAAAGAGATTGTTCGGGCAGTTTGAGCAAGGGCTCTGTTATGGAAGGTTATTCCTCCTTCTGTGACTTTGGTAGTTTTATCGGAATCATGGTTTGCTGTGCTTAGAGAACGACAGAGGCACCTCCTGCAATTGTCTTTTATTGTGAATTCGTAAAATTCTTCCTGCATACTGTCGACAAATTGTTCTGCTGTGCTAAGCCAGTGATAAGTTGTTGCTGTTTTTATAGGTTTTCCAGAAAAAACAGATCTTTAAAGCTCATGTCTTATTGCAGGTTACTATGCAAAGGCAATATACTGGACTGTATACCAATAACACATATCTGGTGTTTGAATTTACTTATGGGTGTACATTCGGTGCAGTGATTGCTTTGGTTGTGCCCCCATATTCTGAAGTTTTACTACGTTACTTTGCTAGGCTAAGTAATAAAATCTGGAAGAGGATTAGACTGCTCTAGGACGGTTAGCTTGTGGAATTAAAAAACAATGAGCAGGTCGTGCCCCGTCGTGCCCCATCGATTTCCCCTCCCTCCAACCCTCCGTTACTGCCAAACCCCCGGCCAATTCCTCCCCAACCCGTCCCCCACCCCCATTCCAACAAGCATTTACAATGCAACGGTCTCGGCATTGTTAAAGTTAGAGCTATTGGCATTGCTCATGACAATGCCGTTTCTTTAACCCCTTCAGTGCCCATGACGAGATGGTCTCGTCATGGAGCGCGGTTGCGCTGTGCCCATGACGAGACTATCTCGTCATGAACCCCGCCCGCTAATGCAACACCCGGCACAGGGCGGGGAAAGGGCGGGGCACTGAAGAGGTTAAATGTTTTAAAAACAAAAAAAATAATAATGTCATGAGCAATGCCAATAGCTCTAACTTTACCAATGCCGAGACCATTGCATTGTAAATGCTTGTTTTCTTTGGGAAGTGGGGAAGGTGTGCTGTCTGCCTGCTATCACTGTGGCGGCGCTGGTCTGCTTCCAGCGAACAGTTGTGAACACAACATTGTAATTTATATTCGTGGTAGCGCCTGTGCCTTGTGAAAATAAACATCCCGGATGATCAGTGTTGTTATAATTTTTTTTTAAAGTTTTTGCACAAAGGTTCTCCTTATCTCTAAAATTTTTTGGTTTTTGTAAGGATTTGCCGATCACCGTTCCACCAGACACTAGCGTAATAGAAAAACTCTTTTTAACGAAAGGGAGAGGCTGAGGGTTAATAGGAAGAACGGAGGGTGTCTCATAGTAAAAAGATAGGAAGTGCATGTTCCGAAACCAACAAAATGTAAATGTGGCCAAACAAATGTGCTTACAATGTTAAGGGGAGAGAAGTTCATCAGCAAGGTTTTTTTTTAAACTTGTGCCTTGTGAAAAACAGCATCCCGGATGCTTAGTGTTGCATAAAAATATTTTTATTTTAATTTTTGCGCTAAGTATCCAACATTATTTCAACTTTTATTGATTTTAATTGAAGTAGCTGATAAGCGTACCGGCAGACACTGGCAAAATGTAAGCCCGCTGCAGGCGTTTACATTACGACCCTGATTAAGGCAGTCGTCCGTTTAACCCGAGCACGTACTGTAGAGGTCAGGCTATGACACGTGACAGAGTTCAATATATTTGACCCAGTGTTTTAAATGGCCAGGCACTGCCCTTCATTAATTTGAACCTCTATGGAGGTTTCGATTGTTGATAACTGTATAAACTGTAACCCCATCATTCACAAAAATATCAAAATTTTTTTGTTGCAGGGACTTGCGTCAATATTGATATATAATGACTTTTCGTTGTGTGATTTTTCTGGAAAGGTGCTTTGTGTAATGTGTTCCCATTACAAACCGAAGAATAATTGGTCAATGAAACCAGGCATACAAAAGTCACAATTGAAACGATAATGCAGAAATGACTTTAAATGCGAGCAAAGTTTTTCAGCATCATGTCATTTTCCTTTTGAAGAAATGTGACCTTATATGTAGCAATGTGTTCCTCTAGCATACCTCAACAGTACCAGGTAACCCCGTTTTGAGTCCTAAAGAAGCTCTTTCTGAGACGTCTGAATATGAAAGGGTGGTGGTACAAAACATGCCCCATCCCACATGAGCGGAAAAGCAGGAAGGCTGCAGTTACTTACTGGTTAACTAAATTACTCCTAGCCCACCTTTCTCTTTTGATTAATTACATTATGAGGCTGTCTCCTAACGTAATTAAGCAAAGCGCGAGGGGCGAGGTGGTAAGAGACAATTCAATTGTCCCGTCGGGAACTTTGCCTCCGTCGCCTGGTTGCAGTCTACACTGTGCCTTACTAGCTCATTACTGCAAACCGGGCTCCACCAAGGGGTGGTTAAAAATAAGGTGCTGGCTTTAAAAGTCTTGAGGCTTGGAAACAGACACGAAAGAAGGACATCCTGGAATATTTTAGATGCTATTTTAACCGTTTTATAGCTCGCACTTACATCAGAGCCTCGTGTTTTCCTGTCAGATGCGTCTTAAGTTGCCCCTCTCCTAAGACAGCAAGATGTGGTGCCTGCCGGTAATGCCCCTGTAGTCTGAGCATCGCATCGGCTGGTGGCTGGCTCGCTGCCTCGCTTCACTGTTTTTTTTTTCACTCAGTTTGTCGCACAGCCTAAATATGATATCAGTGACCAGTAGGGGCCTAACACGGGGTGTGTGGGAGCGGGTAACCCTAGAGTGGGCCCCCAAGCAGGCCCAGGTTGATAGATATCTGTGAGATACAGTAGACTGGAGGGGCCCTCGTCACATTCTGCATGGGGGGGTGTCGTCATTTTACATTATGCCACTGATGGCAAGGTCGCGTTTAAGAGCTGAGAGCAGTCAAAGGCCTGCACCATCAATCAAAGATGAGATCATTTTCTGAGGGGAATTCGAAGGGAGACGTGTAGGTGCGGCTTGGTGTGCCTACTGTCAGCCATATTGTCATAAAATAAATACCCGCCAGACCATGCACCATGCGGCTGTAAAGGTCAGCTTCACCGGCAGCTGCGAGGATGAATAAAAAAGAAGTAAACCCGATAATCTCCCCGAGGCTCTTTTCACTCAATGTGAAACTTCGGCTGAACCGAAAGGGAAAGACAGCTCGTCCGAATACGGCCGACTTCCAGGACTGCAATACAGGGGTGGGATGAAGAGCGTTAAAACGAAGATTCCAGGCTGTTCTACCTTGATACATAGTGGCACGGAGATGATCGCCAATACTCCTAGCCCCCAGAACTTCTACCCCGGTGCTACCACAAAAAAAAAAGACTGATGCTGAACTGTGTTAAGATTACAGGTGTACATTTTACTTAAATTTGATATTTATAGAGCGCATCACCCGAGGGCATCAAGGCGCTGGAGACTAGCGGTCCAGCAGGACAACCTATACACCAATAAGAACTGCCCCCGCTGAGGGATTAGCCGAAGAGCGCCACCCAACTAAGTTCAGGAGAAAGCTCCTGACTTTAAATGGATGACGCTATAAACTAATATATATATATAAAAAATAAAACACACCACAAGCACCAACATGTGAAGCCCCTCAAAACCAAAGGAACCCTAACAAAAAATATTGCAAGTCAAAACAACGCGACGCCTGCAAGAAACGCAGCAGCACACAACTTACCTAGTAAATGCACAATACAGCGAATACCCCCAACAAATGAAAACCCTAAACCGTCTCAACAGATTAAATGCTAATCATAACATCCAAAATATAAACCACCATAAAAATACATCACAGGAAGTATATTATTAGGTGCCATTAGAAAAGACAGAAGGGCGAAAAGGAGAAGCAACCTACGAAACATAATTACAACGGCATTGTATAAAAGCACGAAACAACCACTGCTACTAAATATAACCCCCTTAAAAAACACGTAGTTTGTCAATGTAAATCAGCACTGCTCAAAAACGTAACCAGCGCAGATAAAAAATTCCTGCATTATAACAATACTTTCACTCCCGAAATACAAGCTGCGAAAACTAAGCTAAACTAAACCAACAACCTGAAAAACATACCTCTCATACCACGTCCTGTAAAAAGCCGAGACTCTCAGAGAGATACCACCAACAACGTTCAAACCAGATGAACCACCTGGGTGGGCGAACGGGTAGAGGGCTGGAAAGGTGAGGGACTAGAAGCAACAAGCCGAGGGCACCGGAAGACACCACCGCCTTTCTCCGAGGCGATTCAACAAACAAATGATGGACGGAATGCTGACAATGCAGACATTCTCCCCCAGTCAAGAGATCTGGGTTAAATCCATCGTTCTTTTGCCCACTACACCACCCCAGTTTAGACATGGCCATATGCAAATCAGTCTTGACCCTGTGCCTCATGGGAACAGTCCAGCCCGAACTGCCAAGCCATGTCTTCCCTGGACCGGAATCAAGCATCCTAGGACCGGTTTCTGGCTATCAGCCGTCATCAGCCAGGATAGCTTGACTCCAGTGGCGTAGTGAGCACGGGTCCCACGTCTGGGAATACCCATCCCACTTAGGGCGAAAAGCGTTACAACAAACAAATGATGGACGGAATGCTGACAATGCAGACATTCTCCCCCAGTCAAGAGATCTGGGTTAAATCCATCGTTCTTTTGCCCACTACACCACCCCAGTTTAGACATGGCCATATGCAAATCAGTCTTGACCCTGTGCCTCATGGGAACAGTCCAGCCCGAACTGCCAAGCCATGTCTTCCCTGGACCGGAATCAAGCATCCTAGGACCGGTTTCTGGCTATCAGCCGTCATCAGCCAGGATAGCTTGACTCCAGTGGCGTAGTGAGCACGGGTCCCACGTCTGGGAATACCCATCCCACTTAGGGCGAAAAGCGTTACAACAAACAAATGATGGACGGAATGCTGACAATGCAGACATTCTCCCCCAGTCAAGAGATCTGGGTTAAATCCATCGTTCTTTTGCCCACTACACCACCCCAGTTTAGACATGGCCATATGCAAATCAGTCTTGACCCTGTGCCTCATGGGAACAGTCCAGCCCGAACTGCCAAGCCATGTCTTCCCTGGACCGGAATCAAGCATCCTAGGACCGGTTTCTGGCTATCAGCCGTCATCAGCCAGGATAGCTTGACTCCAGTGGCGTAGTGAGCACGGGTCCCACGTCTGGGAATACCCATCCCACTTAGGGCGAAAAGCGTTACAACAAACAAATGATGGACGGAATGCTGACAATGCAGACATTCTCCCCCAGTCAAGAGATCTGGGTTAAATCCATCGTTCTTTTGCCCACTACACCACCCCAGTTTAGACATGGCCATATGCAAATCAGTCTTGACCCTGTGCCTCATGGGAACAGTCCAGCCCGAACTGCCAAAACATGTCTTCCCTGGACCGGAATCAAGCATCCTAGGACCGGTTTCTGGCTATCAGCCGTCATCAGCCAGGATAGCTTGACTCCAGTGGCGTAGTGAGCACGGGTCCCACGTCTGGGAATACCCATCCCACTTAGGGCGAAAAGCGTTACAACAAACAAATGATGGACGGAATGCTGACAATGCAGACATTCTCCCCCAGTCAAGAGATCTGGGTTAAATCCATCGTTCTTTTGCCCACTACACCACCCCAGTTTAGACATGGCCATATGCAAATCAGTCTTGACCCTGTGCCTCATGGGAACAGTCCAGCCCGAACTGCCAAGCCATGTCTTCCCTGGACCGGAATCAAGCATCCTAGGACCGGTTTCTGGCTATCAGCCGTCATCAGCCAGGATAGCTTGACTCCAGTGGCGTAGTAAGCACGGGTCCCACGTCTGGGAATACCCATCCCACTTAGGGCGAAAAGCGTTACAACAAACAAATGATGGACGGAATGCTGACAATGCAGACATTCTCCCCCAGTCAAGAGATCTGGGTTAAATCCATCGTTCTTTTGCCCACTACACCACCCCAGTTTAGACATGGCCATATGCAAATCAGTCTTGACCCTGTGCCTCATGGGAACAGTCCAGCCCGAACTGCCAAGCCATGTCTTCCCTGGACCGGAATCAAGCATCCTAGGACCGGTTTCTGGCTATCAGCCGTCATCAGCCAGGATAGCTTGACTCCAGTGGCGTAGTGAGCACGGGTCCCACGTCTGGGAATACCCATCCCACTTAGGGCGAAAAGCGTTACAACAAACAAATGATGGACGGAATGCTGACAATGCAGACATTCTCCCCCAGTCAAGAGATCTGGGTTAAATCCATCGTTCTTTTGCCCACTACACCACCCCAGTTTAGACATGGCCATATGCAAATCAGTCTTGACCCTGTGCCTCATGGGAACAGTCCAGCCCGAACTGCCAAGCCATGTCTTCCCTGGACCGGAATCAAGCATCCTAGGACCGGTTTCTGGCTATCAGCCGTCATCAGCCAGGATAGCTTGACTCCAGTGGCGTAGTGAGCACGGGTCCCACGTCTGGGAATACCCATCCCACTTAGGGCGAAAAGCGTTACAACAAACAAATGATGGACGGAATGCTGACAATGCAGACATTCTCCCCCAGTCAAGAGATCTGGGTTAAATCCATCGTTCTTTTGCCCACTACACCACCCCAGTTTAGACATGGCCATATGCAAATCAGTCTTGACCCTGTGCCTCATGGGAACAGTCCAGCCCGAACTGCCAAGCCATGTCTTCCCTGGACCGGAATCAAGCATCCTAGGACCGGTTTCTGGCTATCAGCCGTCATCAGCCAGGATAGCTTGACTCCAGTGGCGTAGTGAGCACGGGTCCCACGTCTGGGAATACCCATCCCACTTAGGGCGAAAAGCGTTACAACAAACAAATGATGGACGGAATGCTGACAATGCAGACATTCTCCCCCAGTCAAGAGATCTGGGTTAAATCCATCGTTCTTTTGCCCACTACACCACCCCAGTTTAGACATGGCCATATGCAAATCAGTCTTGACCCTGTGCCTCATGGGAACAGTCCAGCCCGAACTGCCAAGCCATGTCTTCCCTGGACCGGAATCAAGCATCCTAGGACCGGTTTCTGGCTATCAGCCGTCATCAGCCAGGATAGCTTGACTCCAGTGGCGTAGTGAGCACGGGTCCCACGTCTGGGAATACCCATTCCACTTAGGGCGAAAAGCGTTACAACAAACAAATGATGGACGGAATGCTGACAATGCAGACATTCTCCCCCAGTCAAGAGATCTGGGTTAAATCCATCGTTCTTTTGCCCACTACACCACCCCAGTTTAGACATGGCCATATGCAAATCAGTCTTGACCCTGTGCCTCATGGGAACAGTCCAGCCCGAACTGCCAAGCCATGTCTTCCCTGGACCGGAATCAAGCATCCTAGGACCGGTTTCTGGCTATCAGCCGTCATCAGCCAGGATAGCTTGACTCCAGTGGCGTAGTGAGCACGGGTCCCACGTCTGGGAATACCCATCCCACTTAGGGCGAAAAGCGTTACAACAAACAAATGATGGACGGAATGCTGACAATGCAGACATTCTCCCCCAGTCAAGAGATCTGGGTTAAATCCATCGTTCTTTTGCCCACTACACCACCCCAGTTTAGACATGGCCATATGCAAATCAGTCTTGACCCTGTGCCTCATGGGAACAGTCCAGCCCGAACTGCCAAGCCATGTCTTCCCTGGACCGGAATCAAGCATCCTAGGACCGGTTTCTGGCTATCAGCCGTCATCAGCCAGGATAGCTTGACTCCAGTGGCGTAGTGAGCACGGGTCCCACGTCTGGGAATACCCATCCCACTTAGGGCGAAAAGCGTTACAACAAACAAATGATGGACGGAATGCTGACAATGCAGACATTCTCCCCCAGTCAAGAGATCTGGGTTAAATCCATCGTTCTTTTGCCCACTACACCACCCCAGTTTAGACATGGCCATATGCAAATCAGTCTTGACCCTGTGCCTCATGGGAACAGTCCAGCCCGAACTGCCAAGCCATGTCTTCCCTGGACCGGAATCAAGCATCCTAGGACCGGTTTCTGGCTATCAGCCGTCATCAGCCAGGATAGCTTGACTCCAGTGGCGTAGTGAGCACGGGTCCCACGTCTGGGAATACCCATCCCACTTAGGGCGAAAAGCGTTACAACAAACAAATGATGGACGGAATGCTGACAATGCAGATATTCTCCCCCAGTCAAGAGATCTGGGTTAAATCCATCGTTCTTTTGCCCACTACACCACCCCAGTTTAGACATGGCCATATGCAAATCAGTCTTGACCCTGTGCCTCATGGGAACAGTCCAGCCCGAACTGCCAAGCCATGTCTTCCCTGGACCGGAATCAAGCATCCTAGGACCGGTTTCTGGCTATCAGCCGTCATCAGCCAGGATAGCTTGACTCCAGTGGCGTAGTGAGCACGGGTCCCACGTCTGGGAATACCCATCCCACTTAGGGCGAAAAGCGTTACAACAAACAAATGATGGACGGAATGCTGACAATGCAGACATTCTCCCCCAGTCAAGAGATCTGGGTTAAATCCATCGTTCTTTTGCCCACTACACCACCCCAGTTTAGACATGGCCATATGCAAATCAGTCTTGACCCTGTGCCTCATGGGAACAGTCCAGCCCGAACTGCCAAGCCATGTCTTCCCTGGACCGGAATCAAGCATCCTAGGACCGGTTTCTGGCTATCAGCCGTCATCAGCCAGGATAGCTTGACTCCAGTGGCGTAGTGAGCACGGGTCCCACGTCTGGGAATACCCATCCCACTTAGGGCGAAAAGCGTTACAACAAACAAATGATGGATGGAATGCTGACAATGCAGACATTCTCCCCCAGTCAAGAGATCTGGGTTAAATCCATCGTGCTTTTGCCCACTACACCACCCCAGTTTAGACATGGCCATATGCAAATCAGTCTTGACCCTGTGCCTCATGGGAACAGTCCAGCCCGAACTGCCAAGCCATGTCTTCCCTGGACCGGAATCAAGCATCCTAGGACCGGTTTCTGGCTATCAGCCGTCATCAGCCAGGATAGCTTGACTCCAGTGGCGTAGTGAGCACGGGTCCCACGTCTGGGAATACCCATCCCACTTAGGGCGAAAAGCGTTACAACAAACAAATGATGGACGGAATGCTGACAATGCAGACATTCTCCCCCAGTCAAGAGATCTGGGTTAAATCCATCGTTCTTTTGCCCACTACACCACCCCAGTTTAGACATGGCCATATGCAAATCAGTCTTGACCCTGTGCCTCATGGGAACAGTCCAGCCCGAACTGCCAAGCCATGTCTTCCCTGGACCGGAATCAAGCATCCTAGGACCGGTTTCTGGCTATCAGCCGTCATCAGCCAGGATAGCTTGACTCCAGTGGCGTAGTGAGCACGGGTCCCACGTCTGGGAATACCCATCCCACTTAGGGCGAAAAGCGTTACAACAAACAAATGATGGACGGAATGCTGACAATGCAGACATTCTCCCCCAGTCAAGAGATCTGGGTTAAATCCATCGTTCTTTTGCCCACTACACCACCCCAGTTTAGACATGGCCATATGCAAATCAGTCTTGACCCTGTGCCTCATGGGAACAGTCCAGCCCGAACTGCCAAGCCATGTCTTCCCTGGACCGGAATCAAGCATCCTAGGACCGGTTTCTGGCTATCAGCCGTCATCAGCCAGGATAGCTTGACTCCAGTGGCGTAGTGAGCACGGGTCCCACGTCTGGGAATACCCATCCCACTTAGGGCGAAAAGCGTTACAACAAACAAATGATGGACGGAATGCTGACAATGCAGGCAGTTCGGGCTGGACTGTTCCCATGAGGCACAGGGTCAAGACTGATTTGCATATGGCCATGTCTAAACTGGGGTGGTGTAGTGGGCAAAAGAACGATGGATTTAACCCAGATCTCTTGACTGGGGGAGAATGTCTGCATTGTCAGCATTCCGTCCATCAATTGTTGTAACGCTTTTCGCCCTAAGTGGGATGGGTATTCCCAGACGTGGGACCCGTGCTCACTACGCCACTGGAGTCAAGCTATCCTGGCTGATGACGGCTGATAGCCAGAAACCGGTCCTAGGATGCTTGATTCCGGTCCAGGGAAGACATGGCTTGGCAGTTCGGGCTGGACTGTTCCCATGAGGCACAGGGTCAAGACTGATTTGCATATGGCCATGTCTAAACTGGGGTGGTGTAGTGGGCAAAAGAACGATGGATTTAACCCAGATCTCTTGACTGGGGGAGAATGTCTGCATTGTCAGCATTCCGTCCATCAATTGTTTGTTGTAACGCTTTTCGCCCTAAGTGGGATGGGTATTCCCAGACGTGGGACCCGTGCTCACTACGCCACTGGAGTCAAGCTATCCTGGCTGATGACGGCTGATAGCCAGAAACCGGTCCTAGGATGCTTGATTCCGGTCCAGGGAAGACATGGCTTGGCAGTTCGGGCTGGACTGTTCCCATGAGGCACAGGGTCAAGACTGATTTGCATATGGCCATGTCTAAACTGGGGTGGTGTAGTGGGCAAAAGAACGATGGATTTAACCCAGATCTCTTGACTGGGGGAGAATGTCTGCATTGTCAGCATTCCGTCCATCAATTGTTTGTTGTAACGCTTTTCGCACTAAGTGGGATGGGTATTCCCAGACGTGGGACCCGTGCTCACTACGCCACTGGAGTCAAGCTATCCTGGCTGATGACGGCTGATAGCCAGAAACCGGTCCTAGGATGCTTGATTCCGGTCCAGGGAAGACATGGCTTGGCAGTTCGGGCTGGACTGTTCCCATGAGGCACAGGGTCAAGACTGATTTGCATATGGCCATGTCTAAACTGGGGTGGTGTAGTGGGCAAAAGAACGATGGATTTAACCCAGATCTCTTGACTGGGGGAGAATGTCTGCATTGTCAGCATTCCGTCCATCAATTGTTTGTTGTAACGCTTTTCGCCCTAAGTGGGATGGGTATTCCCAGACGTGGGACCCGTGCTCACTACGCCACTGGAGTCAAGCTATCCTGGCTGATGACGGCTGATAGCCAGAAACCGGTCCTAGGATGCTTGATTCCGGTCCAGGGAAGACATGGCTTGGCAGTTCGGGCTGGACTGTTCCCATGAGGCACAGGGTCAAGACTGATTTGCATATGGCCATGTCTAAACTGGGGTGGTGTAGTGGGCAAAAGAACGATGGATTTAACCCAGATCTCTTGACTGGGGGAGAATGTCTGCATTGTCAGCATTCCGTCCATCAATTGTTTGTTGTAACGCTTTTCGCCCTAAGTGGGATGGGTATTCCCAGACGTGGGACCCGTGCTCACTACGCCACTGGAGTCAAGCTATCCTGGCTGATGACGGCTGATAGCCAGAAACCGGTCCTAGGATGCTTGATTCCGGTCCAGGGAAGACATGGCTTGGCAGTTCGGGCTGGACTGTTCCCATGAGGCACAGGGTCAAGACTGATTTGCATATGGCCATGTCTAAACTGGGGTGGTGTAGTGGGCAAAAGAACAATGGATTTAACCCAGATCTCTTGACTGGGGGAGAATGTCTGCATTGTCAGCATTCCGTCCATCAATTGTTTGTTGTAATGCTTTTCGCCCTAAGTGGGATGGGTATTCCCAGACGTGGGACCCGTGCTCACTACGCCACTGGAGTCAAGCTATCCTGGCTGATGACGGCTGATAGCCAGAAACCGGTCCTAGGATGCTTGATTCCGGTCCAGGGAAGACATGGCTTGGCAGTTCGGGCTGGACTGTTCCCATGAGGCACAGGGTCAAGACTGATTTGCATATGGCCATGTCTAAACTGGGGTGGTGTAGTGGGCAAAAGAACGATGGATTTAACCCAGATCTCTTGACTGGGGGAGAATGTCTGCATTGTCAGCATTCCGTCCATCAATTGTTTGTTGTAACGCTTTTCGCCCTAAGTGGGATGGGTATTCCCAGACGTGGGACCCGTGCTCACTACGCCACTGGAGTCAAGCTATCCTGGCTGATGACGGCTGATAGCCAGAAACCGGTCCTAGGATGCTTGATTCCGGTCCAGGGAAGACATGGCTTGGCAGTTCGGGCTGGACTGTTCCCATGAGGCACAGGGTCAAGACTGATTTGCATATGGCCATGTCTAAACTGGGGTGGTGTAGTGGGCAAAAGAACGATGGATTTAACCCAGATCTCTTGACTGGGGGAGAATGTCTGCATTGTCAGCATTCCGTCCATCAATTGTTTGTTGTAACGCTTTTCGCCCTAAGTGGGATGGGTATTCCCAGACGTGGGACCCGTGCTCACTACGCCACTGGAGTCAAGCTATCCTGGCTGATGACGGCTGATAGCCAGAAACCGGTCCTAGGATGCTTAATTCCGGTCCAGGGAAGACATGGCTTGGCAGTTCGGGCTGGACTGTTCCCATGAGGCACAGGGTCAAGACTGATTTGCATATGGCCATGTCTAAACAGGGGTGGTGTAGTGGGCAAAAGAACGATGGATTTAACCCAGATCTCTTGACTGGGGGAGAATGTCTGCATTGTCAGCATTCCGTCCATCAATTGTTTGTTGTAACGCTTTTCGCCCTAAGTGGGATGGGTATTCCCAGACGTGGGACCCGTGCTCACTACGCCACTGGAGTCAAGCTATCCTGGCTGATGACGGCTGATAGCCAGAAACCGGTCCTAGGATGCTTGATTCCGGTCCAGGGAAGACATGGCTTGGCAGTTCGGGCTGGACTGTTCCCATGAGGCACAGGGTCAAGACTGATTTGCATATGGCCATGTCTAAACTGGGGTGGTGTAGTGGGCAAAAGAACGATGGATTTAACCCAGATCTCTTGACTGGGGGAGAATGTCTGCATTGTCAGCATTCCGTCCATCAATTGTTTGTTGTAACGCTTTTCGCCCTAAGTGGGATGGGTATTCCCAGACGTGGGACCCGTGCTCACTACGCCACTGGAGTCAAGCTATCCTGGCTGATGACGGCTGATAGCCAGAAACCGGTCCTAGGATGCTTGATTCCGGTCCAGGCAAGACATGGCTTGGCAGTTCGGGCTGGACTGTTCCCATGAGGCACAGGGTCAAGACTGATTTGCATATGGCCATGTCTAAACTGGGGTGGTGTAGTGGGCAAAAGAACGATGGATTTAACCCAGATCTCTTGACTGGGGGAGAATGTCTGCATTGTCAGCATTCCGTCCATCAATTGTTTGTTGTAACGCTTTTCGCCCTAAGTGGGATGGGTATTCCCAGACGTGGGACCCGTGCTCACTACGCCACTGGAGTCAAGCTATCCTGGCTGATGACGGCTGATAGCCAGAAACCGGTCCTAGGATGCTTGATTCCGGTCCAGGGAAGACATGGCTTGGCAGTTCGGGCTGGACTGTTCCCATGAGGCACAGGGTCAAGACTGATTTGCATATGGCCATGTCTAAACTGGGGTGGTGTAGTGGGCAAAAGAACGATGGATTTAACCCAGATCTCTTGACTGGGGGAGAATGTCTGCATTGTCAGCATTCCGTCCATCAATTGTTTGTTGTAACGCTTTTCGCCCTAAGTGGGATGGGTATTCCCAGACGTGGGACCCGTGCTCACTACGCCACTGGAGTCAAGCTATCCTGGCTGATGACGGCTGATAGCCAGAAACCGGTCCTAGGATGCTTGATTCCGGTCCAGGGAAGACATGGCTTGGCAGTTCGGGCTGGACTGTTCCCATGAGGCACAGGGTCAAGACTGATTTGCATATGGCCATGTCTAAACTGGGGTGGTGTAGTGGGCAAAAGAACGATGGATTTAACCCAGATCTCTTGACTGGGGGAGAATGTCTGCATTGTCAGCATTCCGTCCATCAATTGTTTGTTGTAACGCTTTTCGCCCTAAGTGGGATGGGTATTCCCAGACGTGGGACCCGTGCTCACTACGCCACTGGAGTCAAGCTATCCTGGCTGATGACGGCTGATAGCCAGAAACCGGTCCTAGGATGCTTGATTCCGGTCCAGGGAAGACATGGCTTGGCAGTTCGGGCTGGACTGTTCCCATGAGGCACAGGGTCAAGACTGATTTGCATATGGCCATGTCTAAACTGGGGTGGTGTAGTGGGCAAAAGAACGATGGATTTAACCCAGATCTCTTGACTGGGGGAGAATGTCTGCATTGTCAGCATTCCGTCCATCAATTGTTTGTTGTAACGCTTTTCTCCGAGGCGAAGCAGAAATGCCTCGGAGAAAGGCAGCGGCGTTTCCGGATTCGGGGGCGTGTTTTTATCTTCTCTCCTCTTGCCATTGGCTGGAGGAGAAAATGAGAAAAGTTGAAAAAAACACGCCCCCGAATCCGAAAAGGACGGGGCCTGTTCGGAGTGACGAAGCTCTTCTCCAATGGCTGGCCAGCATTCAAGAGGCCAGCCAATGGAGAAGAGGGGCGGGTGCAAGCCCCTCTTCTCCAAAACATTAAATCTCCGACTTCCAGTTCTGCCTTCGGCAGACCGGACAGTCCTCGACCTAAAAAGCCCGCTTATCTGATGTAGATTTAATTTCAGCCAAGTCCTTCATAGCCAGGCGACGGTAAAACCCAGGAAACAAAGAAAAGGCAGCAAGCAGTGGAATGCAGGAACGTTATGCACTCAAATTTCACGGCACTTCCTGCAATCTCTGCTGCTGTCCCATCATTGGTGGAACGTCAGTGGTGACGTTCCTACCTGCTGATTAGCTGCTGCTGCTCCGGAGGTCTCCTGTCAAAAATCCCCATTTGAAATGGGTAACGAATTGCGATCATAGCTCAGTACAAAATAAACAAAGGTAAGATTTTATATCCCCCCTGGGAAGGTGTTGCGCCCCCCCCCCCCAGGTGGCGCGCCCCACAGATTGAAGAACTCTGACCTAGAGCTATTAATAAATTCCTAACATGCACAATACACCCTACTGTGTCTATTGTTTAGTATGTGCCTGCAATTTAAAATATGTGGGGAGTACTATTCATCCAACCAAACGCAGGATATTAGAATATGCAAAGGCAATTGAAAAAAGGACATATCCTGTATCAAGACATTTTGCTAAATTTCATAATAGCAATAGAAATCTTTTGCAATTCATTTGTTTGGAACATGAACCCCCCAATGAACGGGGAGGTAACAGAGAACTCTAACTAGGAAGGCTGGAATCAAGATTTATAATTGATATGCAAACTAAGGTCCCAGAAGGCCTGAATACAGAAGAAGAACTAGCAATACATCTTTAAAAAGCTATAAACGGTACTGATAGAATTATGTTGAAATTATTAAGATAGATTGCCCTGTAAGTGTTAGTCACTATGAACCATGAACTCTTCCTTCTCTAGTTCTTGTCTCTTCCCGTTTTCAGCATTTTAAGTTTTTCGTCTTTGCTATTTTAGTTCCTAGAAAATGAGTGAAGATACTCTCATAAAGATTTGTGAATGAATTGATTAGGCTGCTATCACAAACTATGCCCATACAGGGCTTAATTTTGGACTCATGGTATCAAACATGTCTAGTGTAATTACGTGCCATCGTTAAAGAAGATGAAATCTAATTTTACAGGATTGATCTGTTACTGAAATCCAGAGAAGCATAATCAAATAGTGCAATAATATTGATTTTCACTGCATTTTCAATTAATTATTCTGTTGTTTTCATACACATAACATATTGTCATCATCCTTAAGCCCGATTTTGCCCAATGTGAAGTATAGACTTATGTAAAGGTGATCTAATTTGGCAGAATAATCACAATCAATTTGATGTATAACAGTGCTAGCAATGTAAATAGAATCCATTTGAATTTGATTTGTTTTTCACATTACAAGATGGCGCTCGTGAAACTGTGATTCAAACAGTCCGTTATTTGTTTTAACAAATTAAGTTGCACCGAAAGTAAATGCACTTTAGTACTACAAGTATGATGACAACATCCGGCTCATTGTAACAGTGGAAGAAGGTGCAAAGCCGAAACGCGTCCTGTTTGTTAGCTCGGCTGAATAAAGCAACCGAATTCACCCTTGACAGAGTGAGGTCTCTTATTCCTTGTGGGCCAGAGATTTGGAGCTGTATATATATATATATATATATATATATATATATATATATATATATATATATATATATATATATATATATATTCACTGAAAAAACCATAGGTTTCAGGGGTGTTATAGTTAGCTGGCCTTTTCACTTGTACAAAACCATTGAAATTACCCCATTATAGTTAGTTCAGCTAACTATAACTCGCGCGCCCGCAATGCACTGCTGATGACGTCACATATTACATCACTCATGACATGGTCAGTGACATCACTCATGACATCACTGATGACATCTCAAATGACATCACTGATGACATCATCCAGTGAATATGTGTTTTTCTGAAAATTAAATATGTTTTATATATGTATATCTCAAGGTCGATGGAAGAATAAATGGGTATATAAGTGTCTAAATGGATGATTTGTTTTTGACAAATTGATTGTGTAACTGACTGATTAAGTGTATCATAGTGAATACATGGCTTAGTGAGTAATGTTTAAATATGTAAATATCTGTATCAGTCTCTCACTTTGTGTATAAGTGGCTGCATCGGTTGGTGAGTAGCTACATGGGTGTCTATATAGGTTATTAGTTGGTTTTTTGAGTATCAGTCTGAGTGTCTGCATGGTTCGGTGGGGGGTATTACGTAGTGCATAGGTGCATGAATGAGTGACTCACTGTTTGTATGTGTTGAAGACAGCATGTGTGCAGGACTGTATGGGTGGATGAGTGTGTGTAAGGGTGTGTTAGTGAGTGAATGACTGTCTCAATAGTGTCTTTATGAGTAACTACATATGTTTTAAACTAGTATATGTGACTATTGGTGTATATAAGTGAGTATATGTGAGAGTGAGAGATTGAAAGAGTTCCTGTATGAATAAGTATGTGTTTTTATAAGTGAGTATGTATAAGTTTCCGTAGAAGTAAGTGTGCTGGTGTGTGTATAACTGTATTTGCAAGTAAATGTATGTTTGATTCTTTATTAGCATGAGTGACTATGTGTGTGAGTAACTCTATGGATGAGTGGCATTGTGTAACAGGATGTATAGGTATATGAGTACATATGATGAGTGAGTACATGTATGAGTGACTGTATAGGACTGTTGGTGAATGAGTGGATGTGTATGTGGATCTTAGAATTACTGAAGAGGTTATTTTAACTGGTATTGGTATGTCCATTGTTTTGAAAATTTTAGTCTCTATTTTTGAATGTGTGTATCAAAGGTTATATTAGGGTGAGAGGAGGTCTGCCACTCTATCACAAGGATGATGTCATCAGTGATGTCATGAGTGATGTCACTGACCATGTCATGAGTGATGTAATATGTGACGTCATCAGCAGTGCATTGCGGGCGCGCGAGTTATAGTTAGCTGGACTAACTATAACGGGGGAATTTCAATGGTTTTGTACAAGTGAAAAGTCCAGCTAACTATAACACCCCTGAAACCTATGGTTTTTTCAGTGAATTTCTGAGGTTTTTTAAATGCTAATTCCTAACTATAACGTGCCTGAAACCTATGGTTTTTTCTGTGAATTTCAAAGGTTTTTTAAATGCTAATTACTAACTATGCCTACAGAGATAGGACATGTGGAGAAAGAAGAAAAAATGCACATAAAGAAAAAAAAGAAGTGCAGAAAGAAGCAACAGAAGTCCTCAAAGACGAAGAAAAGTGCAGGAAGAAGGATAACGTGCAGAAAAAACAAAAAGAAGAGCAGAAAGAAGCCTTGTTGCAAAATCATCCTGTACCCTCAACTTTTTCAGAAGGATACTGGTGGTAACTGAGTCTGACTAACCAGTCCTAGAGCCAGTGCTATGTTAAAAGACACTTAGAATACAGTGAAAACACCTACATACACTAGGGAACATTATGCGTTGGGGTCCCCCTGTGATTAGCATGACCTCCTCTGTAAGCCCCTAGTATATAATAGGGCAAGGGGATTAAAACTACCTCTTAAAACAGGCCACAGGGCGTTTTTGCACACGTTAACTCAGGCCCCGTCCCCTCCCTTCACCACTGTGTAAACACGCCCTGTGTCCGTTTTTAGTTGGGAGATTAAGTTCATTTGAATCCTGAGGGTACCTAGGGTCCGACTAGCCCACTAGGTACCTCCAGTAAGTGCCACAGAGCTGCGTTGCAGAGAGGTGTAAAAAGTGGCACGGCCTGGACCACCTCTCTGCAATGCAGCTCAGTGGCGCTTACTGGAAGCACTTGGTGGGCTAGTTAGCCCCCAGGGGCCCTCAGTATTGAAGGAAATTATATCCCCAATTTAAAACGTGCCATTGTGCGTGTTTGCACACGTCACCTCAGGCCCTGTCCCCTCCCTTCACCACTGTGTAAACGCGCCCTGTGGCTGTTCTAAGTTGAGAGATGAAGACCCCTTGAATCCTAAGGGTCCCTAGGGTCAAACTAGACCACTAGGTACCTCCAGTAAGCGCCACAGAGCTGCGTTGCAGAGAGGTGTAAAAAGGGGCTTGGCCTCAGAACACCTGTCTGCAGCGCAGCTCCCTGGCGCATACTGGAGATGCCTGTTGGGCTAGTTGGCCCTCAGGGACCCTCAGTATTGAAGAGGAATTAATTCCCCAACTTACAACTCTCCAGAGTGCTGCAAGGAGGGGGCGTGGCCTCCGGCGCGATGCCAGTCTTTTATTTATTTTAATTTTTTAAGAAGGGGGGCTGTGTGGTTCCCCTTCTTATTCTAATTTATTGGCCCTGATGACCCCATCCCCCAGGGCCTGTCTCCTAATTATATTTTTTTGACCCCAATCCCCAGGGCCGGCCACTGTTTTTTATTATTTTTAAAAAATATATATTTATAGACACACCTAGGACATGCTGGACAAACCGTACGTACCTATCACCATGACGATTTGCGTGATATTCATTAAAAGGCGACTATGCATACAATGAATCCACGTGGAATGTATTTACACCACTAGTGAAGCTCTGACATGTCTGATGCCCTACCGTGCCTAATCCCGGTAGACACCCTTGTCGTTTATTTATACAAACATGGGTAGCTATTGACGGGCACATTTAATACACATGCACACGAAGCCATTCAAAGGGGATTCGACAAAAATTTGACCAAAACTATGCAAGAAACCCCCCTCACGGTTAATAAAACACACATCCACTGCCGGATGTGTAATACTTTTTATTTTACTCTCTGGAAAGGGGACGAACATCACTTGAGAGTCACAGCGCGCTCCTGGCAGAGCCCAATGCTGTGTTACACCCACCATTGCCTGCTGAGTGCCACACACCTCTGTGTTGTATTCCACTAGCTAGTGCATATGCTATGACACTCTCTAGCCCATGTGCACTGTAACACCACCCTGTGAATATGTCATGCCACACTTGTCTTCGCACAGGTTATATTGCCCCATCTAACGTGCCTTCCTCGATGCCTATGTTATAACGCACAGTGCTATGCCATACATATTACAATCTGGGATCCATATCTTTGTCACAGTGCATATGCAACGTTACACTCCCCAGCACATATTTTATATTACAACTTTAGAGACTAGTTAGGTTACACAACACTGCCCTGTGCATATTACACTCCAAGGCGCATATCGCATAGCACGCGCTAGTGCCTGTGCTATCTCGCGCTCTCCAATGAATCTGTCATTGCGCACAATGTATTGCATATTATATTTCACGCCCGGTTCATCTTATATCACACTTTTTGGTGCATAGTTTATACCATACACTATATCTAGTTTTCATTTTCAATCGTGCTCTCAGGACTATGTTCTATATAACACTGTGTTCACCTACCCTTTTCACGGGCATTACATTTTGCGATAGGGGGTGGAGGGTCAGGGGGTGTTTCTGCCAAGTGAGCCCGGAGTCACAGTCACAAACGTCCTCTTCTTCCTGAATAAAAGTGAGATTATGCTGCATACTTGTTCATATTTTAAGTAGTTCGCACAGACACAATGTTTTAAAAACAATAAAGTTCCTAATACCCGCCTTCTCTGAACAGTTAGTTTTCTGCCCCATCCCCCTCCTCCCTATCCTCTGTTGTGTGAATCCATGGACTAGCCTCCTCCCTCCTGCCATGCATGGTCTGATGTGCTGCCACTGCCCTCAATTTAGTATGATGTACCAGTCCACTCCTCCTGCCCTCCATTGCCCAATTCTATGCCCCATCATTGACCTCCTGCTTAAACTCTGTGCTTAGCTTGCTGCCCCTATTCTCCTTCCCCCTGCCCTCCGACGTCTTTGTGCATGCCCCTGCTCCATCCTTTTTGCCCACCATGTCCCATGGACCTGCCACTCCTACCTACTCTGAGTGTTCTGTTGAGCTGCCACTCCCCTCCCTGCCTAGCACTGTCAGATGACTGTAACCTGTCCCTGCCACCTCCACCCTGCCTGTCCACATGCCATGCCCCTATCCTCTTCCTCCTGTCCTACATGGTCCATTGTACTGCCACACCCTTCTGCCCTCCCTGGTCTGTTGTGCTGCAACTGCTCCTCCTGCCTGCCCCGTGTGGTCTGTTGTGAGGCCCCTTCCCCTGAACTTTCTTGTCTGTGCACAGGTCCTGACCCTCCCTTCTATCCTCCATCGTCCTTTGTGCATGCCCCTGCACCCTCCTTCTTGCCCATCATAGCCATTGTGCTGCCACTAACCCTCTCACTTGCCATGCATGGTCTTCTGTGCTGCCATGGCCCCTCCCACCTTCCCTGTGTGGTCAGTTAGCTGCCCCTGACCCCCTCCCACCTTCCCTCCATGGTCTGTGTGTATGCCATCACAGTCTCACTGTTGCTCTTCATGGTGTGTCTTGCTTCTAGTGCCCATCCTGCCTGACCTCCATGGCTATCTTGCTGCTCCTGCACTGCCCCCTTTCCCCCAGCCCTCTGTTTACATGTGCAGACCCCTACTCCCTCCCTCCTGGCTTGTCTGTTCCATTGTAATGCCCCTGATCCGTCCCTCCTGCCCTTTATGGTCTGTTATGCTGCAGCTTTCTCTCCTGTCTGTCCATTATGGTCAGCTAGCTACCATTGCCTCTTGCCCCTCTGTTCTCTGTTGTCCATGTGCATGGTCCTGTCCCCTCCCTCTTGCTTTCTATGGATTGTTGTGCTGCACTCCCGTCCTGCCTGCCCTGTGTGGTGTATTGTGCTGCTGCAAACCCTGATGCCTGCCCTGCAGGGTCAGTTTGTTGCACCTCTCCATGTCCCTCCTGTCCTCTGTTATCCAAGTCCATGTCCCTATCCCATTTCCTTCCATGATCCAATGTACCATACTTGCGAACATTTTGAACTTGGTAAGAGGGAGATTTTGAAAAAAAACTGGGGTATTGATTTTCCCCTTTGAGTTACATTGAAAAAGAGGAGATTGTAGACAGGAGACAGATCAAATAAAGGCCATTTGAGCTTAAAAACATTGGACGTTTCCTGACTGAATCGGGTCTGTTGGCATGTATGGTTGTACTACCATTGCCTCTTCCTTCTGCCCACAATGGTCTATTACATTGCCACATCCTCTCTTGCAAGTCCTGTATTGTTGGTTTGTTGCCCCTGCCCCCCTTTCCACTGCCCTCCATAGTCTGTTGTGCTTCCACGGCCCTTCCTGCCTGCTCAGTGTGGTTAAATTGTTGCCTTTGCACCCTCCTACCTGCCTTCAATTTTCAGAGTCCGTGCCCCTGGCCTTTGCCTCTCAACAGTATCCTAATGAACAACTAGATTGCTAACATTCTATATTTATTACAAAAGTGTGGAACGCCTGACATCATCTTGATGTAATCAAAACTGTAATACCTAGAGCATTTCCTTTAGAAATTACATATATGAGAGGGTCTTATTGGCATCAAAACTATGGTTAGTGCTCTAAAAGACTAAAATAAGGACATATTTTCTGAGTTTTCAAATAGCGACAAAGCACTTTTAAATTATTTGTTATCTTTATGTTTTTTTATCCAGTTGACCACTTGATTAAATGTTGCACTTAGGGGAGAGGATGTGGTGTTACTTCCAGAACTGCAGACTTTGCAACTGGGGAACCAGGTTGAAGTTTCTGCTTCAGCTCAACATTCTGTGATTCTGGTCAAATCACTTAGTCTCCCCATGTCTACAACCAAAATGAATTTGTTCTTGTGTGATGTAACCAATGCTCATGTAAAGCACTCCAATACCTGACAAGTCTGCACTATATAACACTGCAAAAACACAAAATAATAAGTGTTTTGCACACTTCTGTCATTGGGCTATATTTGGGCTACATCTATGTGATTTTGGGCTACATTTGGGCTCTTTTGTCTCCGGTGGCCATCTTGGGAGATTTATTTGTTATGAAGTTTCCTAATTTCCTCATTTACTGCAGTCTCCTCAGTAGGAAATACTTTCAGGTTTTTACTTTGATTCCATCAAGAAGGCATTCAGATGTGTCACACATTTGCCATAAATTCAGAATGTTATCACTCTTTTTGCTCATTAGATCACTGTAGTAAAGCGACTGCTCACCAGGGAAAACTGCTGCTGGTATTGAAAGTGCATGTTTCAGTCTGCATGTCAGAATTTTTTAATGAAATAGAAGAGGATTTGAGAAGTCACTCAAAATGTGCCCTAATTTTTCTTTCTGCAGCACTAATCATACTTTTTATGGAAAAATGAACCCCCTCATTTTGTTCCTTTTTAAGTTAAATGTTTTACGAGTTACCACTTTAATCCAAGCAAGATGGCTTCAGGTGTGCCATACGTTTATCATAAGTAGGACTGTTAGCGCTCTAGTAGTTCTTTGGAACACTCTGGGAAGCTGCAGTAGAACACAAAGGAATCAACTGACAGTCTCTGCCCTTGTTGGATGTACATGTTTTACTGAGAATGTCAGACTTCATTCTCACATGACTGAGAAAGATAATGTGAATTTACAGAAAATAAGCTCTCAGTTTAGCTTATAGATCACCTTCCAAACCTCTGTGGTAAAAGCATGAGAAAATATTTTTCTCTCAATCATGATATCCCATCAGAAGGCTTTTTCACATGGTGAAATCACCTTAGAACATACCACAATTCCTAAAATGAGTATGGTACCATCAACAAATGATTTATAATGTAACTAAAGTCTTAAAACCTTCTATTAACTGCAATGCTTTTTAATGAGGGGCTATCGTGTATATTGGTCCCAAGATGGCTGCCAACACTTCTTGGATGAAGTGCTGACAGCCAATCAGATCTCAGGATGAGATGTGTGGTTAGGCTCCGCCCACATATATATATGCTTTTAAATGCTATTTTCTCAGGAAATACTGAACAGATTTACACCAGACCTGCAAAAGGCACTTCCTTGACCTTATGGCTACCTCTCTGCCAAATTTCAAGTAATTCTGTTCAGCCGTTCGGGCTGTAGCTGTGTCTAAAGGTCCTATGGAAAAATGCATGGGGAAAATGCGTTTTGGGACCCCCCTTTTTTCTCGGCCCCTGCTTGACGAATCACCCCGAGACTTTCAGGGTAGGAGCTGAACAGAGCGCCCCATTAGTTTTGAAAATTTCGCGAGGATTCGTCAACCGGCGCCAAAGTTATTCAAAATAGAATTTTGAGATTTCCTATGGAAACTAGGTTGTAACTATAACTATCTACTGGCGACCGCCAGTAGATAATATATATATATATATATATATATATATATATATATATATATTCACTGAAAAAACCATAGGTTTCACACATGTTATAGTTAGCTGGACATTTTACTGATAAAAAACCATTGAAATTCCCCCGTTATAGTTAGTGCAGGCAACTAAAACTCACGCGACCGCAATCCTCTGCTGATGCTAATACTGTATTTAGACACTTATTTGCCCATGTCTTCTTCCATTAAATTTTAGCTATACATATATTACAAATATTTTTTTTTCATAAAGACACATATGTCATCAGCAGAGGATTGCGGTCGCGTGAGTTATAGTTGCCTGCACTAACTATAACGGGGGAATTTCAATGGTTTTTTATCAGTAAAATGTCCAGCTAACTATAACATGTGTGAAACCTATGGTTTTTTCAGTGAATTTGCAAGGTTTTTTAAATGCTAATTGTGGAGTTTCTATTCAATGCTGTAGAACTCAGTGATGTCATTAGAATGACATCACTGAGAGACTCTGTGAATGCTGCCAGTTGATGAAGCTGGAGGTTGCTCTATGGATGTGTACTTATCATCTTGAGAAATAAAGTACCTAAACTACTAACCACTGTCCCTGTGGTTACTACATTTTCATGGCGACGAGAAGACTGCGCAGGGGGCAGATAATTGAGTGACCTCCACCCCTGGAAAAGCAGATTGACATTGGAAGTACTGCTAATGAACTGTGAGTAAAAGAAATATTTCATCTTCACTTTGAGTTTGTCAATGCTTGTTTATACATGAAGCAACAAGCAAAAGAAGCTGTATATTTAATGGATTTTACCGAGTGGAATTGAAGAAATGAATAATTGTGGAGTTTCAATATTCATATTTACAGCCAACGGTGAAGATAATCATCATCATCAAACAGTCTTTATTTCGACTTCAAGTCATAAAAGACAATTTAAAAAACAAAACTCATCATTATTTACAAAAACACATTTAAAAAACATTTCATCATTAAACAATTCTAATTTTTTTTGGGCTGTGCATATAGAATTCATGGTACTAGTGCTAGGAGCAACATGATTTGTTTTACTGCATAAGCGGTATTCCTAATCGACCAGTTAAAAAAAAAAATATCTGCTTTCCATAAAAACAGTACTAAAAAGTGTAAAAAGGTTCCGTCATTATACTGGTTTACAATTAGGGCAGCTGAAGGGCTTTCAGTTTCCCGGCTCTTATTAACCACATCCATTTCAGAAATTTAGCTATGGCAATCACTATTATTTCAGAGCTATCGGATTGAAATATTCTTAGTGCAGAGATCCCCGTCTTTATACCCTTCTGAATGCAAACTGCTCTGATCCATCTTAGGCGGGGGGCCTTATATACAGGGCAAATAAACAAAATATGTGCTATGGTTTCTCGAAATATCTTACAGAAAGGGCACATTTGATCATTTTTGTTAGATGCCCATTTACAGGTAATCGTGTTCAATGGAAGAGTACCTACCCTGAACTGGTGATATAATTTCCTATCTTGAGGCAGTGTGATCAGATCCCAGTACTCCTCATACCCAGTAGAATGTTTCAACTCCAAAAAAACCTTGGTATGTGAAGGGTTTGTATGTGACTGGAATTCCACCAAGGATGTATATGTCCAGTAGGCCTCTTTCAACTCCTGTTTGGTGGGAAATGTTGTCCCCTGTGGATTGTCCCATAGATCCCCCATTCCTAAGGACTTTAAAAGGATTTTTACCTTTCTGAACCAGGGAATTTTTTCCCCTGTATCCATATTACGCGTCTCCAAAAGTGCCAACGCATAGTGGTTCAGTTCAGGGGTGACCCACAGTCTTCTCCAATAGGCAATTGGTCTAAATCTACAAATATTTTCTAGACTCTGACACCCCAAATCCATGCGAAGAGGTATTAATGGTGTAGATTTTGGGAGGCCTGTGATACAGCGAAGGAACCTATTATGTGCTTTTTGTAAGCCTGCTATATCAGACATCCCCCACAATTCAGCTCCATACAGCATGGAAGATCTTACTCTCGAGTCATAGATTTTTAATACTGGGGCTATGGGTTTGGTGGCTGACAGCTTAAATTCTCTAAGCAATGCGCCTGAAAGTTGCGCATGCTTAGAGATTAAATGGGCCACATGAGGCTTCCACTGTAACCTGGAGCCCAGTGTGATGCCCAGGTAATTAAAGCTGTCAGTCTGCTCTAGTAATTCCCCATTCATAAAAACTCTGCCCTTAATGATCCGGTGCCTATGCATTGTCATAAATTTAGTTTTGGAGACATTAACGGAAAGGCCGAAATCATTACAAAACTTTTCAAAGCTGACTATTGCCTTCTGTAACCCTTCCTGTGTTTTAGATAATAGGAGGGTATCATCGGCAAACATCAGAAGGGGGACGGGGATGCCATTCTGTTTAGGTGGATCGGTTGTAGAGTCTTGGTAGTATTCAATAACTTTATTTATATACAATGTAAATAATGTGGGTGCCAGCACACATCCTTGCCGGACACCCCTTTCAGTTGGGAAACTGTCAGTCACTTGGCTCTGGTTACCCCACCTAACCTGCGCATAATTATTTTCATGTAATGTAATCAAAATTGCAAGTAATTCGGGTGGGATGCCCTGATCACGGAGCGCTCTCCAGAGCCTGTCTCTCGGTACTAAATCAAAAGCAGCCTTTAAATCAACAAAGGCTGCATACAGTGTGCCTCCCCCCAGAATCACCCATTTCCAATATATTGTGGAAAATCTAAAAACTTGGTCCACCGTGCTGGTCAGGGGTCGAAAACCAGCCTGTAAAGTGGACATAATTCCTGATTCCTCAATCCAGGTCTGGACCCTGAGAAGGACCATTCTGGCCACCACTTTTTGAATACAGGCTATTAAACTAATTGGCCTGTAGTTTCCCGGGTCAGCTCGGTCACCCTTCTTATAAATTGGTACGATTTCAGCTCCCCGCCATAGATCTGGTACCATGGTGCCTTTAGCCAGAGTGTTCGCCAATAATTCGATATAAGGGACCCAGACTGATCTACTGTGCAAGAACAAGTCTGCAGGAATTTTGTCTAGACCCGGAGCCCTACCTTTAGGAATTAAATTGAGGGCACATTCGACATCTTTTTTGGTGAACACTAATGTAGTAACTGGCAGAGGGGGGCTAAGAGAAGCTAGTACGGGTGGCGGGACATTATTCATATTTGCAAACTGGGATTTGAAGTGCTTTACCCATTTTTCTGGTGCGACATGGTTAACCGGGGCTGGTTTTTGGTTTCCCATGCCCCACCTCACAAGATGCCAGAAGTCCGTTGAATCTCTGGACTGACTGGCTGCCAATAATTCGTCCCAGTATTTAGTGTCCCAGGTTTTTTTCGCCACATTTTGTGTCTTTTTGTAGTGGATCCTTGCCACCCTTATAACTTCCCTATCGGTGGATCGCACAGCATTAGCTAAGGATTTGTAAGCGAGCCTACAATTTTTATCATACCATGATGCTTGTTTTCTATTCCCCTTACCAGGGTGCTTTTTCCTGGGAATATTAAAAAAAGTACTAAGTTTAAGAAAAAGGGTCGAATGGGTGTGAATTACCCTACTGCAGCAGTCCTCAAAATCCAGCTGCCCCCGCATTTCAGTTGTTGCTTCATTTACCATTTCATTCATTTTATTAATCATTTCAGGCTTGCACAGACACTCTGCCCATCTAAGCCGCCGAGTATCATTTGTCAAGATGATATCGCCTATCAAATCTACATGTATTGACCCCTGCCCTTTGTATAACTGCAGCTCAAGGCTTAAAGGATTATGGTCACTTTCAATACGTTCTATAACTATCATGTCAAGTATGTTAGACCAAAATTCAAGATTTGCCAGTATATAATCTATTCTACTGGTGCACAATCCGTTATTAAAAGTTGGATTGCCCTGCTTATCACCTCGGGTCCTGCCATTCACTGCTCTCAAACCATACTCAAGACTGAAAGTCTTGAGTTGTAGGGCGGCCTGGGTCCACCGTTTGATAGGGGCAAGGCTAAGACTGGGAATCTGCCAGCAGACATCCTCTGCCTCCGTAAGCTCCAGGTCAGTTTGATCCAGGGGCTCAAAGGAGCAATTGAAATCACCACAAATTAGCATATCAGCCCGTCCCTTCCAAATATTGACATAATGTCCCAGTGTTGTTACAACTTCTGAAAGCTTCCCTCCTGGCTTTCCTCTGGCATATACATTAAAAATAATAAGCTCACCAAACAATAAAGATTTCAGCTTAACCGCCAGAATATCCCTTGAATCAATTTCAAGTTGTGAAATAGTAAAACCGTCGTCCTGTTTTACCCAGGTAGTCAATCCCCCCTTGGGTCTCCCTCTATTTGTTTTTGTTGCAGGTATTGCAAAGTGGAGATACCCAGTTCTATATTGGGGTTCTAAGGCCCATGTTTCTTGCATGTTTACTATCATAAAATTGTCAATGAAAGTGGCCCAGTCACTGGAGGTCAACTTGTTTTTTAAACCAGCCACATTCCATGAAACTAGAAACTGGCTCTCCGCATTACAAGTAGTGTCATTTGGGACAGTTACAGAAACTTCTGTGCCATTGATATTCCATTTTTCACAAGACTTATTTCCGTTACCCTCTCCCGAATGATCAGTATAACATAATTTATCTTGGGAGTTATTTAGCATAGAAGAGCCTGTAGCCCCAGCATAAATCTCGTAATTATTTAGACCATGATTAGGTGTATCATTTAAGCGGTCTCCTTGAGTAGTTAATTTTATGCTACGAGCAAAATTGATTGATACATTGATAGTAACACCAGCCGGAATGAAACCTCTATCGGGTATACTTAAATCAGTGGGTGAAAACCTATCCAAAGTCTCAGCCGTACCCACTAGCTCCTCCCCGGGTGGCTGTAAACTTCAATCACAAGTATCCAAACCACTAAGAATGTTAAACCGGTTAGAGACCTCCAGTGGGGTAAAAAGTGCCGGGTGATCCCGGCTCCTATGTACAGGGAAACCTGGCCTAGTAGGTACCAAATTCCACTCAGGGTCTTCTGACGTTATGGCTAAGTTCCTGAGATTCGACACATCGGGAAGTTTAATATTAGATAGTGTGTAACCCCTAGTCTGGTGGGAGAATACAGCAGATCGTGGATAGAAATAGGTCAGGGGACGTGGAGTAATGCAGCTACCTGAGTTGACCCCTGTCCAGCTCAGGACGTGACGCACTGCATTTCGGTCTCTAAAGTTTATCACAACCACATCCCTCCCTTATGTCCTTAGGTCTACCCCCCAACCATTGGAGCCGGCGTACATGAATTATTTCGCCATTAATGTTACTAGTGATAGGCCTATGTAGTGCCAGCCAATGTACTATTTTATTCTTTAATTGGAAGAAACCTTCTATCTTATTTGCTGAAAGCTCAGGAACCCCCGTTAGAATCACTACATAGGGGACAGCCTCAGGTGGGAGATCCGGTAGGGGACCCCTAGACTGATTTCCTTGGATCTGCCTCCGGCCTCCCTCCTCATGTCTCTGTAACCCATCTGAACAGTTACCCGTACCATTAGTGATATTGTTTTCAGGGATTGTGAGATGGGAAGTTGTAGTAACTGGCGCGTTACACACAGGAACATTTAGCTGGTTAGTAATACTATTACTCGCAGTAAGATTAGAAATCGGGACTAGCACTCTTGTTAAGTTACTACCAGGGGACAGGTCGCCTAGAGATGGATTAGTAGGAACTATGTTTACGGCTAACCCGTTATCACTTGGTGGTGGACGAGTTTTAACAACAGGATTTCCCCCGGATGAGTGGGCTTGGGCCTGATTGGGTTCTGATTGAGCTTTTAATTGTATAGGACAAGACTTCCCATCAAGGTCTGCTTCAATTTTCCCTAGTCGGTTCTCAATTTTTTCCAACCTTTCTACAATTGCTAAAGTATAAGAACGCAATATCAGTTCGAAAGTGTCCACAAGATTACTAGTGATTTCGATATTGGACCCATTATGTTTAGAACGATGTTCGATGTTGTATGCCACCTCTGTATGTGCAGAGGTCGGCGCTGGTATGGAAACAGTGTCTAATCCGGGCACGTCCTTAGTAATTACAGTGGATATAACTTTAGAACTGGAGGGGGTCGCCTTCTTCCCAAAGACGGTGTGGCTCATCCTTTGTTTTATAAGTTCCATCCCTTTACGTCTCCTCTTAGCAGGTGGTGGAAGTTGCCTTGCTGATTGTACAGCTTTCTTAGGTTTCTTAGACTTATGGAAGGTAGGTGACACAATTTGCGAAGTTCCTGAAGAACTGGGTGGGTCAAGTGACGATTCAATGATGACAGTTCCAGTAGAGGAAGTACAGGGTGCTACACAATCTCTCAACAGGAAAGGTACACCTTCTGTACTTAGAGTATCATCAACAAGGGCAGGTACAGGAATACAATCATTTGCAGGGGTAGCTGTGGAATTGTGCTCAGACAATGCCCTGGTTTTAATTATTTCAATAGAGCGTCTGCGTTCAAGTCTTCGCTCTGCTAGGGAAGACTCAGTTGTTCCTGCAAATGGAGTCTTGATTAGATAATTATCCAAGGTACCATTCTTTACAGTTCCCAGTCTATCAACCATGGCTGGAAATGGACTCGGCATACTTGTAGTCATAGTGATATATATCAAATGCTCAAAATGCCACAATAAAAGAATAAATACAACTTACAATGGGATGTATTCCTAGTTCTCAGCGTCTATGCAGGGTGCTGTACCGGGGCCGGTCTCGTCGGTCCACGGAGGGCCACAGAGGGCCCGCCCTTTGCCCGGGCTTAGCCCGGCGTCGCCCGCCCGCGCGCGTCCCGCGTGGCGGGATTCCAGGGTCCAATAAATATCCCCCGCTGACTTAGGGGAGTGGCCGGCAATCACGCTGGTGCCCCGCTGGAACCTGGGGATTGTAGTCCTGTGTCCTGCTGGCTGTCAGTTGGCAGCAAACGGCGATATCCGCTAACGAAGCGTCTCCCGCGAAGCGGGAGGCGCGAGCGGTAGAAGTAGCCCCCGCTGACTTGGGGGAGTGGCCGGCAATCACGCTGGTGCCCCGCTGGAACCTGGGGATTGTAGTCCTGTGTCCTGCTGGCTGTCAGTTGGCAGCAAACGGCGATATCCGCTAACGAAGATAATTAAACTTGCTGTTAAATTGTGGCCAAAAGAGTTAAGTGACACGAAGCTAGTGAAGGTTTAATCTATTAAACTTGAAATCAAACGTTTTGTCTAAACACGGTGAAGATTTGAACAATTCTGAAGCCTAATACGATTAGGGCGAGGGAAAAAAGCACTTAACTGTTCAAAAAACGAAGCGCGTGCAAGCAAGCGTGTAAAAAAGCCATTAGCAAGGAGGCTAATGCAAAGTAAACAAGTAAGCACTTAGATTATAAAAAATTCAACATCGCATCTAGCGCGCGATCGTGAACAAAGCCAAGCACTCAGGCAAATTAAAAGTAAACATCTCGTCTAGCGCGTGAGCTTGACACGACACGAGGGATCCAAGAACAAAGCCAAGCACTTAGGCTAATTGAAAGTAAACATTGCATTCGGCGCGCGAGCGTTAAGGAACACGAAGGATCAAGTTAAAAGGATTTCCATTAACAGTGTGAAACAAAATGCAAGGGAAGCAAGCTTAACCCCTTCGGTGCTCATGACGGAATGGTTCCGTCATGACCCACGGTTGAGCTGTGCTCATGACGGAACCATTCCGTCATGACCACGCCCGCGCAAGATTCCGCCAGCACAGCGGCGGAATCTGCGCAGCATCGAAGGGGTTAACAGCTATTTAATGGGAAATGAAGCCTAAGTGAAGTTGCGTGTGAAAAAACATCGCGTTACGAAGCAAACAGTGTCAAAGTGAAATGTATACTGCTGGTTACCATAGTAATTGATCTTTCTTCAACAAATTATTCAAGACACTGATTTTCACTGATTCTTACCGAAATTAATTATTTTTGGAACTCTGCAAAGTAATCCATGTCATCTGATGTGGCTCCCTGAAATTGGTGAAAGGAAAGAAGGACTTGCTCTAAAGTACATTTAGTTGTGGAAAGAAAAGAAAGACTTGTATCTACAACTTCTATAGAGAAATATATGCAGGAATGTAATTATTTTAGATTGTTGTTTTAGATAATTATTTTAGTCTATTTTTATAGTTTATTTTTTTAATTAGTTTTGTTAGCTTGTTATTTGTATTTTGAATTGCAGGAATGTCTGATCAAGGTATGTCTGCTCCACCTTCGTTCTTACCGATACCTGGTGAACCTACAATTCCATGGAAACGGTGGAAAAACATTTTTTTAACATATATTTTAGCCATTGGTGGTGATAAATATGGACCATTAAGAAGGCAAGCTATTTTATTACATCATCTAGGGACAGAGGGAAGGAGAATATATGACGATCTTCCCGGAATTTCTTTAGGTGTAGGTGATGGTCAACCTATAAATGTTTATGAGATGTCAATACAGATGCTGGAGAAACATTTTACCCCAAAACTCAGTGTGGTGTTTGAGAGACATAAATTATTTTGTCGTGTGCAAGCACATGATGAGGATATAATGACTTATGTGGCATCATTACGCGGACTAGCTGTAACATGCGAATTTCAAATGCTGACAGAATCTTTGATTCGCGACCAGATTGTGAGATGCACCAACAATAGAAAAATAAAAGAAAGACTTCTATCTCTAGATCCTACCTTAGATGAAGCAGTACAGATTGCTAGAAGCTTAGAACACACTGATGTGTGGATGAAAGAAATTGACATTGGGAAATTAAATATGAAATCTTCAGAAAAGGAAGTAGTTAATCTTGATGTGGAAGAAGTAGGTCTGAAAAAAGTGACTAAACCAGAAGTTTCACATTCTCATTCATCTAATTTTAAAAATGAAAAAAGTACTAATATGCTCAATACCTCTAATGCATCGAGTGGAACTTTTAGAAAAAGAATTACATGTTACAGGTGTGGGTGTCCTGGACATATTGCGTCTAGCCTAGCATGTGGTGCTAGGAGCGTAACATGTAGGTTGTGTGGAAGAAAAGGTCATTTAGCGAAAATGTGTAGGACTAGAGGTCAAACTTCCAGTGTAAAAATGGTGGAAAATTTGGGGGAAGTAAGAGAGGAATTAATGCTTTCCATTGATGAATTTGATGTATCAGAACGTAAAGAAAGTATTAGTGTGGTTAGTAATAATAATATAAAAATGGAAAGTACTGAAAAATTAGAAAAACCCCATTGTGACATTATTTTAGAAAAGACGGAAGTCAAAGTGTTAGCAGACTCAGGTAGTTTGTTTACACTAATTTCAAGGGAAGTTTACTTAAATGAGTTAAAGAAAAATTTGCCTGAGTTACAAAACTCAGATATAAGTGCTGTGGGGTATGGTGGAAAGAGAATAAACATCATAGGGATGTTGTGGATGGATATCTTTTTCAAAGGTAACAGCGTTCATGGTAGAATATACATAACTGAAGACGGGTCGAATCTTTTAGGGTGGCGACACCAAAAAGATCTCAATATAATTCTCGATCCCAATTCCAAGGAGCCAGTCATGATAGTTGAACCTGCTCATGAATGTAGTTTGCCTGTTTCCGATGGTAATTCTGAGTGGGGGAGAAAATTAATGTTGTCATTTCCGCAGGTTTTTTCTGATGATTTGGGGATGCTCAAAAATTTCAGTCACCGGATTATTTTAAAGAAGAATGCTCGCCCAGTGGTACATAAGGTCAGATCCATACCTTTACTAATGAGGGAACCATTACAGAAGGAACTTGACAAACTTTTGGAATGTAAAGTTATTGAACCCATTGAGTCATCGGAGTGGCTTTCTCCGATCGTTGTCGCACCGAAGGATGGAAACAAAATTCGTCTCTGTATTGATTTAAGAGACTTAAATCAAAATATATGGGTGGATCGGCAACCATTGCCAAATATAACAGAAATGCTAAGTGTTATGGGTGGTGGAAAAGTATTTAGTGTCTTAGACATGTCAGCTGCTTACCACCAGATAAATCTGCATCCTGAGTCACGAGCTCTAACCTCTTTTGTTACACCGCTGGGGGCTTTCCGCTATCGACGCATGCCTTTCGGTCTAGCTTCGGCATCTGCCGTGTTCCAAAGGATCATGCAAGATATTTTTAAGGGGATGGATGGTGTGTTGTGCTTTCAGGACGACATCATGGTGGTGGGAAGATCTTTTATGGACCATGATGAATTGTTAAATAATGTTTTGAAAAAGATTGCTAGTCGTGGGTTGACCATCAAGAAAGAAAAGTGTCAGATAAGGAAGGAAAAAGTAGATTATTTAGGGCATGAGATATCTGCTGAGGGGATTAAACCTAAGAGAAGCATAATAAAGGCAATTGTAGATGCTCCACAACCAACTGATAAAGATTTATTGAAATCATTCCTTGGGTTAGCGGAATATTGCTCAAAATTTATATCAGGATTTTCAGAGATTGTGGAACCTATGAGGATGTTGTTAAAAAAAGGAGTATCATTTAATTGGAATGTTTCATGTGAAGAGGCGTTTGAAAAGATTAAATCGTCTTTGGTTAGTGCTCCTACTCTAGCCCATTTTGATGTGACTAAGAAAACAATTCTGACAACTGATGCAAGTAATATAGGATTGGGTGCTGTATTAACTCAAAAATCAATGGAGGGTGAAAGTGTGATTGGGTTTGCATCAAGACGTTTGCAGGGAGCAGAGAAGTCCTACTCCGCCATTGAGAAGGAAGCGTTGGGTTGTTGTTGGGCAATAAACCATTTTAAATTTTATTTGTGGGGTTTACCATTTGTTCTAAAAACAGATCATAAACCATTGGTACACATTTTTAAAGGTGGAAAAGGGCTTGAAGGTGGTGTGACTCCAAGGATATCCCGGTGGCTTTTGTCAATATTAGATTATAATTTCTCGATTGAGTTTGTAAGAGGTAAAAAAAATATCATTGCTGATTGTTTGTCGCGTATGCCAGTTGAGGGACAGGAGGAAGATTCATTCTTGGTATATGAAGTAGAATCTATGTGCGATATTAATGATTTGGATTTGGCATTGAAACAGGAAGAATGGAATGAAGCTTTAGACAAGGATGAAGAATACATGGTGCTTAAAAAAGTCATACGTGATGGTTGGAATAGTGAGCTTGATATCAATGAAGAGTTGAAAAAGTATTTAAAAGTTAAAGACCAGTTAAGCATTCAAAAGAACAGAGTTTTGAGATGCAACCGAGTGGTTCCCCCTAAGATGTTGAGAGGAAAGTTACTTAAATTGGTACACGAAGGACACTTAGGTAGGAGCATGTGTAAAAGAAGGTTGAGGCAGAGTTTTTGGTGGCCTGAAATGGACAGAGATGTGGAAACGATTGTAAAAGAATGTCAGCCATGCTGCAATAGTGATAAATGCAGAGTAATTCGTCAGCCTCCTCTGGGCTCCCTTGACGTTCCGGATCGGCCATGGGAGAAAGTGGCGATGGATTTTTTGGGTCCTATTAACAGGCTGGGTATGAGAAGTAGATTCTTAATAGTTCTAGTTGATTACCATAGCAAGTGGTTTATGATAAAGCCTGTAGAACATATTACATCTGAGGTGGTCATTGATTTTTTAAAGAGTGCATTTTTGGAAGAAGGAATACCTAAATGCTTAGTTACAGACAATGGAGTGCAACTTGTTTCCACGATAATGGCAAGGTTTCTCTCAAATCTTGGTATCAAACATGAGAGGGTGGCAGTATTCAGGCCTCAAGCTAACGGGTTGGTTGAGCGAGTGAATCGTATTATAATGGACAATATTCAATTGTCATTAAGTAATGGATTGAGATGGAGAGAAGAGTTAAATAAAATGGTGTGGGCACACAGAGTAACTCCACATTCTGTCACAGGTGTATCCCCTTTTGTGGCTTTAAAAGGGAGAGAACCAGCAAGGAAAGAGTCACCTGTATGGTTACAAAAGAAAAATCAGGTGTGGGTAGATCGAGAAAGAATTGCAGAAAGAGTTAGAGAGTCTCAAGAAAGAAATAAAGATGATTATAATAAGAGAAAAGGAGTGAAGGATATAAAAATTGCAGTTGGTGACTGGGTGATCACTAAAAGAATGGGTTTGGTTAAAAAAGGGGAAAGTAAGTTTTCCAAACCTCAAAAAGTGGTAAAGGTAATGAATTATGTGGTAACTCTTGCTGATGGGAAAATATGGAGCATGGGGAACTTGTGCAAAATTGATGTCCCAAATTCTTGTGAATGATTATATTTCTGTATCTCCAAATTCTTGTGAATGATTATATTTCTGTATCTCTTAGGATTAATGAATGTTTTGTTATTGCTATGAATGCTAATCTGTACAGTAGTTGTTGTTTTTGGATTATTTTATTGTTAACTCTTTGTAAGGGGGGAGATGTGTGGAGTTTCTATTCAATGCTGTAGAACTCAGTGATGTCATTAGAATGACATCACTGAGAGACTCTGTGAATGCTGCCAGTTGATGAAGCTGGAGGTTGCTCTATGGATGTGTACTTATCATCTTGAGAAATAAAGTACCTAAACTACTAACCACTGTCCCTGTGGTTACTACACTAATTCCTAACTATAACGTGTGTGAAACCTATGTTTTTTTCAGTGAATTTGTACGGTTTTTTAAATGCTAAGTTACTTTACGCCATACGTGGCGTGCGCGCCCACTTAACGCAGTTCGTTCTGTGCGCGCACCGTGCGTGCACAGTGAGCACGCGGTGCGCTTCGCGCACCGCGCGCCCACTTTACGCAGTTAGTGCCGTGCACGCACGGTGGGCACGCGGTGCGTGTAGCGCACCGCGTGCCCACCGTGCGTGCACGGGCCATGTACGCACGATGCGCTTCGCGCACCGTGCGCACATGGAGGACATATTATGCGCTTCGTTGTGAAAGGTAATGTTTTAACTTTTCTATTAGTCAGTAATGACATGCACAAATGGTGCACTTTGGGCACCATTTGCACACGGGGTGGGGAGAATATGGATAATTTTTTTTAAAAAAAATTTTTTTACCGTACGCGTACGGTAAGCGTAATCGGCGAATTTTTCAAAAAAAATAAAATTGACTTTTTGGCCGTGGGGGGTCTTTGGGGACACCTTCATCAAGGCTAGGTGGTTAGGAGCTGTCTAAACAGCCCCTTTACATGTTTTTTGCCTTTCTTTTTCAACCCCCCCTCAGAGTGCGAGAGAGAAAATGGCGGCCGCCGCTTCCTGGTTTCGACCGATTCGAATGTTTACTAAGATCTAACAGCCAATCAGAATCGCGCTCGCGCACGGCACCGTACGCGTACGGTAAGCTTACCGTAAGCGCACGGTAAGCGCACCGTAAGCTGCCACAGATATATATATTGATTTAAATGCTATTTTCTCAGGAACTACTGAACAGATTTACACCAGACCTACAAAAGGCACTTCCTTGACCTGAGGACTACCTCTCTGCCAAATTTCAAGTAACTCTGTTCAGCCGTTCGGGCTGTAGCTGTGTCTAAACGTCCTATGGAAAAATGCATGGGAAAAACGTGTTTTGGGACCCCCCTTTTTTCTCAGCCCCCGCTTGACGAATCTCCCCGAGACTTTCAGGGTAGGAGCGGAGCGTAGCGCCCCACCTATTTTGAAAATTTCGCGAGGATTCGTCGACCGGCGCCAAAGTTATTCCAAATAGAATGTTGCGGTTTTCCTATGGAATCAGGGTCCTAACTATAACTACCTACTGGCGACCGCCAGTAGGTAATATATATATTAAGGTGTTTGTTACACTGAAACGCGTAAGGGACAGCAAGGACTGGGCTGCTTTCCATGGTTTGCAATAAAAGGTTTTGTAAATCATCCTCCGTGGAGTGGCGTCTTCATGTTCTGGGGCACCTGGAGGAATATATATATATATATATATATATATATATATATATATATATATATATATATCCCTAAGTACTTTTGTGATCCAGTTTGCTACATCAGTCCCTTCACATCCTCACCAACTTCCTGCAACATACACATAAGTTAGCAAGCAGTAATTCTATAAAACCTAAGGAGTAGTCTAATTCTCACCACTATGCATTTCATCAAGAGGCCCTTCTTTGGAAAGCAGTACATTCTTCTGTCACCTCACAAGGTAATCTTGAGAATTTGGCCTTTCTCATATATGCTTCCTCTTGATCATGTTTCAGGGTCTCTGCCTCAGAGAACAGTTTCTGGAGGTGTTTTTGAATGACACCATTTACAGCATTGTGTATCAATTGAGTCTGTCTATTATCATCTGTCACTGAAAAAATGCCAGCCCTATTTGCCTCTCTTTGTTGCAGCCATACCCATCCCCTTCCCTGAATTATCACTCTGTCTATGAAGCCTCTTTGTGACATGATCTGTAAGACTATTTATCTAGTCTGCAATATAATTTCCCTCAAGGAAGGTTTTTGACCAAGCAGACCTTGATTGCACAACTGGTGACCATGTTCATCACTTCCTATTTATTCACTCTATCCTGTATTGATCCCCAATTAGTGTAGACGTAGATCATCTGTGTGCTTTTTAATGTTGTGGCAAAGATTCTGTCATGTAATTTCTCAGTTGGCATTCACCCTGTGGGGATCCAAGTGTTGTTCTTAGTGTGTATACATAAAAATCAATGGGTAGTGATCTGAAAGAATTCTGTCCACGTAAGCTATTCTCGTACAATTTAGATACAAATCATGGCTGTTAAAAACGTAATCGAGTTTACTAAAGGATTCTTCTGGAGGTGAAGAGTACACCCATTCATCTCATTTTCTTGTGTGCCAGATCTAGCTGGTTGACTGCACCGATCAGCTATAGAGCGACCCTCCTCTGGGGCCTTAGTTTCGAGGGGGCACTATCCTGTTCACAGACATCACACAGTTGAAAGAGCCTGCCCATATTACAGAGTACCCAAGTGAGGCAGTAGTATAACTGAGGACTTGTAAGAAATGCATGGTTCCAGTAGTTGGAACATAGACATTTAGAAGGCATTCCTCACTATCATTCAGTTCTCCACCTAACATAATGCACCACCCCATAAATCGCTTTCTATCAATAATACCCCATTATTCACTAAGGGATTTATATTTCGGTGGATGTTATATCTGTCATCGTTGTGACGGAGTAACCTGTCCGCCAGGATCTAAATTAGTCCCTTGACATCTAAACGAAACCCTGGGCAACTCCCACACACAGACTCAATCCTTATCATCATTGTTTTACTGTTATATATTTACAGAATCAATTTCAATCATATCTTCCTGTGCAGAAGTCTGACTGAGGTATTTCCCATGCAGTTTTGCTATCTCACCTTCTTTCCTTGCCCAAACCATTACCAAAAAAGTAATAACCTCAGAACAAATTGCAACAGGAACAGAATTACAAATTGGTAATCACTGTGGAACATTACCATTCTATGTCCTCATTTGCACCGCTCAGGAGAGGCAGTCAGTTGAGACTCAAGCATTGTCTCAAATGTGAGACTGGAGGAGGATTGCTCCAGCCGCCTATTGCCATACTGGTCTTTGCAGCCCACAGTCGCCTGCCATTGTAGCCTTCAACCTGCATTTTAGTCACTGATTTGATATTCCCTTCTTATTAAGTGTGATGCTAATTAAGTCAGATTTTCAGCCTCTGAGTTTATTTGTAGCCCATATGGATTCACAATAATTTGTTGTGGTGAGATCTAAATTTTTTCTAGTCAAGGGCTTTGCGATCAGATCTCAGTTACTAACGTCCACAACTCTGTTACTCCTTTGGGTTGCTCCTTCTTGGTCTTGTCCCGGAATTGGTACCAGCTGTCCAGCCAGGACCATGCCATTTCTAGGGAGCTGAAGAAGTGGACTTTATCATCTTTTAATACCTTAAACTTATCAGGGAAAAATCAGCACATATTTCAAATACTCTTTTTTGGAACCTACAATTTATTGCCTTAAACGTCTTTCTGTCATGCTGAACCTTACTCATGTTGTCAGACTAGACCTTGATCACCCGACCCTCATATTGTGACGTCTCACTCTGTCTGGCCACTGGAGGATGGCATCCCTGTCATGATATATTAGGAATTGGGGTATTGGACCTCATGGTGTGATGCCAGTTTCATTGATAGAACCAACATTCACTGCTCTCTTTCAATGAAAATTTTTTGAAAGCCCTTTGGGCTTCATAATTTGCAGTATCCACTACTCAAGGTAAAGGTTGACAGATCAGCCCTTCACTCTTTCTGGGAACCCCAAGATTCACAGTTTGTTGCACTGGGATCTTCCCTTTTTGTATTCTACCCTATCCTTCAAGATTTCTGTTTTTTTTCCTAGAGTTTTATCATAGTAGCATGCCAGTCAGTGTCATCAATCATACACATTGTCTTCCATTGCTTTAGGATGTAAGCTAATTTATCAATGTCAACAGTGTTGATTTTATGTTTGAGGGCCTGGTGCAAGTCTCTTGCAACTTTCAACAAATCTTCTGACAATGGTTGTAGTGATTCTTCCTGTGTTTGAGCAGGCAGAGGATGCTCATCTGTGCCTATGTAACCTACAAATAGGGTACTGAGCTATCTTGGACACCTGAGAGGCTTTTTCCACCTTGTCCTTTACCATGTTTGCAACTGTTTTGCAGTATCTTTTTTTCAATTTTGCGACATCAGTCATGAATCCTGACCTCTCCAGCAGATTTATGTCCAAATCCCCCAGCTATAGTTAAAAACTTCTGTAAAGGTACAATTGTTTGCCGAGTGTTCTTTTTTCCACCAGCGTTATAACTGGTCAATATGTTTGTGTTTTTTTAACAGCAGTTATCCCCAATGGCGCCTCTTTTTCAGCTGAGCTTCTTTTTTCACTACTTTGATTGGGTGAAAGCATCCTTTATTTCCAAATTGGCTTCCAGAACTAATCTAATGCCATCTAATTTCTCATGGACTCAATACCACCTGTTTGAACCAGAATGACCCACAACATGGGTACTAGAAGGACCAACGCCACAAGTATGAGAAATGCAAGACCTAGGAAAACCATTACGAGGAGGACCATGATAGGTGGGGTCAGGATCAGATGGACAAAAACAAGTGTGGGGCAGAAGGACCGGGAGTCTAGGAGGACTAGGGAAACCAAGACCAGTAAGACCAACACTAGAAGACACACTAGAACCAGACAAAGGAGTATCATAACTAAGGCCAGGATTATATGGAATATGGGGCTAGATGCAGAAGGATTAGGAACAGGCAAACCAGAGGACTAGATAAACCAGGAGAGCAGGACCAGTGGGACTGATGGACATAAATTAGGATGAGGATTGAGAAAGATCCAGGAACATGCAAACAGGCGACCTAAGACGAGTGAGGGCAGGAGTACATGGGACTGATGACCAGAAATCCCAGGTCCAGGAAGTACAGGGCCAGGAGGTTCTAAGGATGGCATCAACCAGAGGTCAAGGGACATCAGAACTAGGAAAGGATAGAATGATTAGGTGGCCAGACAAGTTATTTCAGAACCTTGAGGAGAAAGAGCAGTAGGACTAAGGTCAGGAGCATCAGGACCAGGTTGAAGAAGGCAAATTTTAGCAGGACCCGGAGGGCAATAGCCAGTAGGACCAAGAGATCGGGACAGTAAGGAGAGAGATTAGAAAGACCAGGAAGACCAGTACCAATGGCACCCAGAAGACCAGAGCAAGGAGGACTAGGTGAAGTAAAAGGATCATGACCAGGAGGACTAGAAACGGAGCGAAGACATCATGAAGATCAGGACCTATGGAACTAGGGCTTGGATTACCAACTGGGGCAGAGCAATAATCTCGGCTAGCTAGGCCAGAGTGAAGAGGATCAGATACAAGAAGACTAAACAGAGTATGGAAGACCAAGGAAACTGGACAGTGGTGGCCAGAAGGAACCAGGAACCAAACTGACCAGAAGGACCTGAACAAAGAGAATCGGATTCAAAAGGGCCATGACCAGTGGCTGCATTATCAGTAGGACTGAAAGGACAAGAAACAGATCTAGGAGGAGTAGTACAACCCAAAGCAGGAGGAAAAAGACTCGGAGCCTGATTCACAAACAGCATTTTGTAGTACTCAGTAGTACCACAAATGTACTGCAAAACGCTATTCACAAACAGCACTTCTAAAGTACTACTACAAAGCAGTAATAAGTCCAACACTATACATTACCAACCACGGGTACTGCAACACTCTCCCATAGAACGTAATGGAGGTAGGGAGGGAGGGAGGCGGTTTAAACAAAACCGCATTGGAAATAATAAATTACATCATTTAAAATAGGTATAAATAAATGTAACAAAACGCTATAACATCTATAAATAGTGCATATTTATTATTTCCTCATCAAATATTTCAACTATCTTTTATGAATTTGAACCTCACTTGTAAGTTTTTAAATACAAATATAATTACATTTTAATTAATTCTGCTCATCTCTTTTAATAATTATACAAGCATGATAAACAATATATATTTTCTTCGCGGCTCCTGCTACGCGGGACCCGCGCACCTTTGCAGCAGCCAGCAGTGAGTTCTCCAGGGGGATACTCCATAACCCAGGTGCCTTGCAGCCCGCAGCGCCCGGAGGCGCTCGTCATTGTTTTGTGCGCCCGGTGGCGCTTAAAACCCCTTGCGGCTCCCGCTTCGCGGGACGCCCGCGGGCGCGCCTGGCCAAAGCTCGGGGCAAGGGATGGCCCGTCCTTGCCAGTCATCACCAGGAAGAGGCAGGGCAAGGCCCCCCCCCCCCCTTGTCTCAGGTTTTCTGCCTGACCTCGACCTCCACCTAACAGCTGTATTTATTGCACTCTTGGACTCCCTGTACTTCCGACGGCCTAAAGGTACTGGAACTTTTTTTTACCTGGTGGCCCAGAAAGCACCCAGGCTTGTCCCATAAGGTATTGAGTATACATAGGCACTGTTATACTGGCTTGTGTGGGAGGTAGTAGGGGTTTGTAGTGCTCTAACTAATGTTCTGGGATCTAACATTTTCTGAACTGATTATATAGCATTCATCTCTGCACTGGGGTGTGGGAAGAACGCCTGAGATAGATATAGACTGCCTGAGATAGATAAATTATTTTATTTTATAAGGCCCAACTTCCTCTATCCTACCTTACTCCCCCCAATATTCGAGTGTGTTAGTGAGTAATTTAAAATTATTTTTATTTATAATCCTGCTTGTCGCTCAGAGTTAGATGGGTAAAAGGAAGGATCAAGAAAGGGTCCAGGGCCTAGAAAATACCAAAATTGAAGAAGAAATCCCTAGGAGCTGTCTGCCATGAGACATTGGATTGTATTGAGCAAATTCTATCAGACTGCCATGAGATAGCTGACAGCCAACCAATCTGTCCTATCCTGGCAGATAATTCTGTAAGTCTGATGACAAGTGGAATTACTGTAATAGATCCCATTGCCCTAGCCCCTGATTCCCCTATCCCTCTAGAAATGCCGGAAAAATGTGTCCAGGCCAACAAAATCCCATGTATGTTTAAGCTAAATTCTAAGGGTAAGAAAAAGGGCTTGTCCATAGCTAAGGGGTCAGATCATCAAAATATCCCATGTGAGTCCTCTACCGTCCCCCATGCCACCCAGGTTGACTGCAGAAATAGGTTTGACTGCTTAATACGTGACGACCATGGGGCTGGAGAGGTTACCCCTGGTGAACCCAGAAATTTTTATGCAAACGAAGAGGCTGTATTGAAATCTGTCAGAGTCCCTGAGAGAAGAAGTGGTCGCTCTCAGACGGGAGGTTAGGACTCTGTCCCCGAGGGCTAGCTACGGGAGTATAGTATTGCATGTTCCCCCCAAAGTGCCCATTCCTGTAGTTCAACCTATAGCTAAAGGCAAGGGCTTGAGGCAACAACATCTAGAGGGATTGGTTGAACCATCGTACTGTGTTCTACCGTCAAGCAGGCCATGTCAACTCCAAGATCTTGTGTGTAATTCTTCCGCTAGTAATAGGGATTCAAGAGCAGCAGGATCTACTTTACAAGGAGATAGCTTGGTGGTGTTAGGACCCAGGCATATGGACAGAGGGGAGGTGATTCTGGATGAGGGGTATACTCCCCGGTTGAGGAATGGGGTGCACTAGGGATGGGAACAGTCAGGAATGGAGTGTACAGGAAGTTGAACCCCAAAGGTAACTGTGACACAGTTTACCTCACAGAAGTCCCCAAATCTCCAATGGGAAGGCACGAGGACCCAGACTCCCTAAAGAACAAGGTGACCCATTGGTTTAGATCAATTTGGCACTGCTATTCCATCATCAGAGATGATATAAAATATGTTGGTAGGCTGAACAATCCGGGGGCAGTAAATTATACTTTTGTAGTTAGATTTGCTGACGAGGCCATAGTTTCAGGGCTCTCGTCAATTGATTCCCGTACTTTCCCCCGGCAAACATCTCTATCTCTATTAGGTACATACATCCATTAGAAGAAGGGGCAGTCCTGCAGAGAACATCTTGGGAGGATCCACGGAATGGCCTGTGTGGGTAAAACAGCCCCCAGCAGTGACTGAAGAAGGATGGCACTTTGTCGCATAGATGCAGACAGGACCACTCCCCTCCCCCTCAGTATTCCTCACCAGAAACCAATTTATTGCTTACTACTACAACGTGTGGCATGCTTAATGCTACAAATGTAACTCCCGGCATAACCCTGAATGTCTGTTCAGTTGAAACTGGGTGTCCTACTGCTCCACCATTCAGGATTCTGGTCTGGAATGTGGCTGGGGTTTCTAAACTATTGTCAGACCCCGACTGGTGCACATTTATTGATACCTTTGATATAATTTTGCTACAGGAAACTTGGAGTCTGTCCGCTCCCCATAGAAGCGGTTTTCCCACTTTCGATATTGCTGCTATTAAGAAAAAGCATTGTAGACCCTCGGAAGGCTTATTGGTCTGGGTGAGGAATGCTACAGGGTCCAAAATTAAGCACCTGCATGTAGATTCGCAGGATATTTTGGCGCTGGAGTTGACTCTATGTAGTGGTTGGAAAGGCAAACTTTTTAATGTGTATTATAGGGTGGACATTGCCACGGAAGAAACCACTGCCCTACGCATACTTGTGTATGCATTGTCTAAGTACCTGGATAACACCCCCGCCATAGTGGCTGGTGACTTTAATTGAACGTTTGAACGTCTTGCTTTGACTGCCCCAGATCTGACTGAGGACTGGGATTGGGAGTGGTCAATCCCACCACTAAATTTGCCGAAGGTAAAATGGACGAAGAGAGGTGGCCAGTTGATTGCCCTTACGCTGCAGCATGATTTGAGAGCAACTAATGGAAGAACAAGGTCAGACTTAAATGGGGACCACACTTTTAACACACCAAACCATTCAAGCAGAATAGATTATTGTTTAATTACCCCCATTCTATGGCCTATAATAGATGATATGGCTGCGGTGAAAAGATTTGAAAGTGACCACAACGCTCTTGCTCTTACTCTTCTTATGCAAGGCAATGTACAGTCCCACATACGGGGGTTTTCTGATCCAGGAGCCTTGTTCCTTACTAATAATTTGAGGTCAGTAAAATGGAGCTGGGTAGAAAAACATCCGGAAAGTTAGCCAAAGTTAAGAGCAAAACTAGGGACTTAATTAGGCACCTAGAACAAATCCCTAGCTCTAAGGCGGTAATGAGTCTAGGCCGCGGGCATGAGCAACTCTATAGGAAAGTTAGAGAACTGCTCAGCCGGCCAGTTAAGACACTGGGAAGCAGTTGTCATTCTGCTGGTCTGCAGCAAGATCCTAAATGTTTCTGGTTTAATCGGGAGTGTAGTAAGTCCAAGGGGGAACTTATTAGTGCTATAAAGCGAAATGTCCACTCTGAGATCGTGCTCTGTAGAGCCAAGTACAGGCAGGTTATTGCCAATGCAAAAAAAGAGTGGGAGGGCTTGTTATGGTCAACTTTACGTACAGCACTTGTAGATAAAGATTCGAAGACCTTTTGGAGAGAGGCCACTCACTGGCTAAAAGGGGAAAGACCAGTGTTAGTGTATATTATATTCAGCCTGAAGAATGGATGACATATTTTGGGTCCCTTTATGCTAATGACAGCTATGTAAGTGGCAAGACTGACGAGGCTGTGGATGAGGGGCTGATTGGGGAATACGAACCCGTGGTCTTTTCAATTGAGGAAACCTAACTGGCAATTTCATCATGTGAAATGGCCCGTGCCCCAGGCCCTGACAAAATTCCAAACGATTTGTACAAAGAAGATAATTTGCTGTGGGGCACGTACATTAATATGCTATCCAATCTGGTTTGGGCGGGAGCTCCTGTACCGCCATCTTGGCTGATTGCAGAAATTGTGCCTATCTTTAAGAAAGGCGATAAAACTAAGCCCTCGAGTTATAAGCCGATTAGCCTCATTGACTCTTTTTGCAAACAGGTCTTAGGGAGGCTCCAAGAATGGATGACGGAGTTCCAAATTTTAAGTGACTCCCAAGCTGGTTTTCGTAGTAAAGTTAGCACTTTAGACCAGGTTTTCCGTTTTTATTTGTATCTATTGGAAAGAAATGGATGTCAAAGGTGGGAAATTATATGTGGCATTTGTCGATCTGCGCACAGCTTTTGATTCAGTGCCCCGTGCAAAGCTGTGAGGTGTACTAAAAGAGATGGGCCTGCCGTTAAACATTTTAGACAGCACAGGTTAGGTGGGGTCCAAAAAATGAAGTTACAGATACCTTTCCTGTACAACGTGGTGTACGTCAGGGTTGTGTGCTCGCGCCCACCCTTTTTACTCTTTTTATCACTGGTGTTATTAATTTCCTGGATAACGATGGTTGTGATGCACCAAAAGAGTTCCCGCTTTATTATTTGCGGATGATACCCTTTTAATTTCAAAGTCACCCCAGGGTCTCCAGCAACTTTTAAATGATTTTATACATTTTTGTAATGATAGGGATTTGTTTTTAAACGAGGGGAAAACTAAGTATATGATTTTTAACAAAATGGGAAGGAAAGTATCAAGTAGACCGATATGTGCTGGCAATACTAGACTAGAACAAGTAGATGTATTCGACTACCAGGGTATTCAAGTGTCCCCATCAGTTCACTGGGATGCTCATAGGGAGAAGGCAAAATTAAACCAAATTGTCCAGTGAAACCACATTAGCAAGATTCATAGAAAAACAGACTCACGTCAGATTGCTCCAGCACTCAAAATTTACAACGCTAAGGTACTGAGGAGCATAATGTATGGTGTAGAGTTGTGGGGGACAGGAAATATAGCACTGCTAATTGTTGCTGAAAACCGTTTTTTAGGATCATTAGTGGATTTACCCCAAAGTTCCCCAATGAAACCTTTGTACATGGATCTGGCACACAGAGAACTGATATACAAGGCGAACTATAGATTGCTAATGTTCTGGTTTAGACTATGGACTGTGGAGGAGCTTGAACCATACTGAGAGACTCTGTTAGACTTCCTGAGATTCCCCAAAGCGTCAAAAATCAACTGGTTTATTGCCATACAGAAAATCTTCGGGAAGATGGGCATGGATGTTTTTTGGACAAACCCAGGAAGTATGAGACGAATCTCAAGAGCAAGAATGAAGGAAGTGTTCTGGAAAACTTCGGAATCTAGCCTGACCAAAGACTTTTTTTACATTTAAATGCTTCTCATCCTTCGAACCAAGTATTGATGAAATTGTTCCCTCTTTTGCACGGAAGCTTTTTGTGCAATTCTGTTATAAAACACTTCCTACCAAACTGTTTTGTTCAAAATGGTCGAACTGTACTACTTTTGATGATCTCTGTCCGGCATGCCAAGGAAGTTCGGAATCTATTGTCCATTTACTTTTCTTTTGCCCGTCCTACTGGCTACTGAGGAAAAAATGGGTTTTCCCGTTATGTACTCTAGTAGAACGTGGTCATTACTTAGAGGTGTTAAAAGCTCTGTGCACTGATACTAGACAACCCATTGTGTTTGGCCTTTCTAAATTTTGGCATGCACTCTGGATCAAGCGAAGGAAACTGTGTGTTTGGAGCTTTCTGTTGCCCATGAGGAATGGCTTATCCCGAACCCTTTTGTAATTGACTAAGAACTTGTATCTATTGGCTCTGTAACCCAGCACATTAAGCACTTTAATTCTGTTCAATCAGACTTGTTATTGGCTGCTATTTCAATTGCACTTTTTTCCTATGGAGTTTTAAATTGTGAAATTGTTTTTAGTATCTTTTTATATTGTCATCGCATTATTGCTGTACATTTTGGTTTCTGTTGTGCTGTATACTTTTCAGGATCCTTGTGATCGTAATAAAGTTACTGACTGACTGATATATATTTTCTTCACCTGTGAATGTATCATTTAAGCTAACCATCAGAAAAATAATTTGAATTTAATATATTGAAATTAATTAAAGAACAAACTCCAAATAAAGTTAATGGAGCTGTAGCATTTTTCCATTTGTTCTACATTTAAAATAAATGTATCAAAGTTATTAACATTAATATTTAAGATTTTTAAAAAAATGTTTCGAGTTTTTCTTATTATATTCCCCTATATTTTATCACAAAGAGTCTCCCTTTGTTAAAGTATAGGATCACCATGCTTTACCATGTTTAATAATGTATTTTGAGTTACATTTGTTTTTACATTTTCCCTATACTTTTCCATTGGGAGAATGCCTATGATTAAGTATAGGATCGATATACTTTACCCTACTTTGCCATTACTTTACCAATACTTACTCTTATTTCATAAATGTATGTATGTTTAGATCTTACACTCCTTGGTATTTAAATGGAGGCATTTCGGAACCCTAGATCCACTTACCTACATCCTTATGGTGCCCATAGCTTTACATTTTGCTAGCGTTTAGTTGATCCTCATATTAATACTTTTAGCCCGTCCTGTGCAACTATAGCTAACCTACTCTCTGTGCATCTCAGAAAATGCACTAATCCCTATACTGTACATTATCTATTCCTTGTTTCTTTACCATGTGTGAATGTTCTCTGTAAGGGATGCGCATATCTCAATTGCTGTTACTGTGCACAGCACACCTACACCTTTGCATTGTATAAAAATGCAAAACAAAATATTAGGCGCTGTCTATTGTGGTATATTTTGAGATGCGGTGTGAAATATTTTCATTAGTTTGTGAAATGCAAAGGTGGCCTTGTGTCATTTGTTATCATTAAGGAAATTGCCACATTACACTACCTTTATGGCACCAATATACTGATGACACCCAAACCTACCCGAAGACTTGCAATCACCTCAGATTGTATCACAACAAAACTGAGTTTCTGCTTCTTGCACCCGACCACTTATCCATTTTGTCAAATATTGTTTTGATTCCTTAAACATATTAGAATCTAGACTGCAGTGCATCAGTTTTCAAATCACTTGGGTTTATCATAGATAGGCAGGTTAACGTTCATAAGCACATCTATAAAAACTCCAATGGTAATAACCATCTGAAAATGTCGATTCTCCAAATTAAATGGAAAGAGAATCAATATTTCAGTAAAAAAACCAAGGCTACCGTTATGCATACAACTTTTAGTGCCACTCTCTGCAGCACCTTTAAAGAACATTCAACATTAACAATCTAGAATTAGAACACCACAGTCCATAAGTAAACCCAGCTTAGAACACTCTTCCTCTTTAAATGCAGTTGCTCTACATTTCTTCTTTCCTTTTTCATCCGCCTGTTCTACTTCTTCTCTATGAAGTCTCTATGGAGAATATCAATGTCACTTTTGTTAAATCTTACACACCACTACTTTTTTTAAGCGTTTTTACTTCCTATGCCCATGAATTTACTATAATTAAATCAATAACTTCACACTCTTTAATAAACCAACCAAAACCAGTATGAACTTGTTGCCCAAGGCAATTTTGAGGTCCAAGGGCTAGACAATGTCGATGCTCACCCTCTAAAAGCAAGGGAGTAAGGGGAGCTTTGAGCTTTTCCTCTGCCTTCGCACCAGCTTGGCAGGTGAAACAAGCCCAACACAAAGCATCTGAGGCTCTCCTCATCTGCGACCAATATAAGTGGATGAAAAACCTGTCAAAGGTCTTGTCCTGCCCCAGATGTCCTACCAAAAGTATCTTGTGAGCCAGACCCAGTGGGAAGGCCCTGTAACACTTGGGAACCACAAGCACACATGCTGCCCCATGCACAAGTGCCTCAGGCTCACTGTAAAGGAGTTGATCTCCCAGTAGATCAGGTGATCTTCAGAGGTGTCACCAGCCGCCTGTTCTTCGGCCTGCCACCTCAGCCTGTCGAGGTTTGGGCACTCTCTCTGTGCTTTACAGAACACATCTCTGGTGGGTCCACACTCAACTTTCCATCCGGCAAGCTCAGGCAGGTCCCCTAGAGAGGCTATGATCTTCTCGGTCGGGTCCGAGGCCACCTCCTCATGTGTCCCATCCACCGGTACAGCGGGAACTTCAGAGGCAGGTTTCCCATGCCTCAGGCCCTTCCCATTCTTTGCAGCTGCCTTGGCCATTTTTCCAGGCTCTCTTGACTCTCCTCTCAAGCAGCCATGGACCGAGTGGTCATGCAGTCCCACTCAGGCAACCCTAACATCTCCACTTCCATCCAAACAGTGTACTCCACTCATTCCCCAGCAAATAATGCATAGGAAGGGCAAGGAACACAGCTACTGTAATAGAACCTGATAACACCCCCCTCCCATCTCAAAGGGAACCAGAGCTACCGGATAGTGACTCTCAGCGTTGTCTTCTACCACAGCATGGTGACATGTATTGGGTTTCACCTGCTCTATTGATGCCAGATGACACCTGACAGTAGTCATAATGGCTCCTGTCTCTCCCAGAGCCTCCACTCTCTGCCCACTGATGGTTACCCACTGCCTATACTTGGAAGTATTGGCAGGCATGTGGGCCTTTGGTACCATCTCTCCATCACCCAGGGACACTAAGGTAACCTCAGCTGCCCCTTCCCCCCACTGACTGCGACTATCTCCTTCCCAAGCGATACACTGGCCAACCCCTGGGACTGCCTTCCACTGGGGGGCCGTGCCCTCTTGGAGCACTTAGCATCCCCCTTGACATGCTCATGTTGGTAGCACTTGTAGCACTTACAAGTCCACAAAACCTTTCTTTTGGTGGCCAGATTGGGATTGGGACCCTTTCACCTGCAAACTATTTGGGTGGCCTTGTAAGAACTCCTTTTTGTTGATATCTTCCCTCTCCTTCTTCTGGCGGGAACCCTGACCACCCTTTTGGGACTCGCCCCACCCCCCTGATGCCTTCTTCTACAACCAGGTACTAACACCGATGTCCACCTTCTCAGCAAGCTTCCTCTTAGATCAGTCAGCTTGCTATCCACGAGGTGCTAGCGCAGCTTTGTAAAACAAACATTGAGCCATGTGCTCCCTAAGAATCATTAACTTTGCTGCTCTCACCCAACTATTCAGTGCCTAAACAGAGTACTCGAAGAAGTCTACCCAAACCTGGTTTGTAGATGTGTAGCAGTACCTGAACCTCTAGCAGTATTTCTCAGGGGCCAGCCTAAATTTAGCGAAAAGGATGGCTTTCATGAGGACATAATTGGTCTGGCATCTACCGCTAGTGTGAGTAGTGTATCCATCCCCACTGTAGGTATATGCTTCCACAAGCCAACCCCCACCCCAGTTTTCATCTGGGATCTTGTGCACCCTCAGGGCCACACTTATGCAGTAAGCCACTTATCAATATCTTCCCTCACCACATAGTTGGGCAACAGGTTTTTGGGTATGCAGACCCTCTTGTTACCTTCAGACACTACAGGCAAGCTGCCACCACTGATGCTGGATTTCAAGCTTTGTGTTGCTTTAACTCCAGTTCGTTCAGGCTCCTCTCATGCTCCAGCAGCATTCTCTTTCCTGCCATTGTCTCCTCTGCCTTTATTTCATTATGGCCAACTGCAGCTTGAGCAGCCTTTCTGACTTCTTGCCTTCCAGCCCCTCTCGGGATAGAACTTTTGAAGACATACTACCTCCTGCCCTCACACTGGGCTCTCTGTCAGTGGGTAGAGGTCCTCCCTCCTCTATAAGCTCCTGCTTAGGGCATAATGCAAGGTCATCCTCCAATCCAAAATGAAGTCCCCCCCTTATCAGGATTCCCACATTAGCATCCTCCTCCTCAAAATCCTCAGGCTGGGATTGCATCCTAGTGACTTCCTCATGGGGGTGGAGGGTTCTCTCAAGGTTCAGCTTTGTGGCCTTCTTTCCTGAATGCAGCCCCTTATCTTTGTGGAGTTTCTGCTGCCCAGAGCTGCGGAGGTTATCCATGTTGAGCCTCTTTACTTCCATGGTATGAGCTGAAGTAGGGAACTTAAATGTAGATAAAAGGAAAAATAGCTAATCAGCAAACTAGGGAGGATTAAAAAAGGCTGAGAATGATCTTAAATTGTTTATATGGGACGGTAGTGTAACACAAAATTACTGCACAAACACAAATATAAATCCCACCACTGCCCCCAGTGTAAGAAATTGGGTTATTGGTTGAGGGCTTTGGAACCCTATTCAAGCAGAAACCACAATCCTTGTCAGGGTGAAGTCACAAGCAACCCCCAAATTAACCTGTACTCAATTCTCTGGTAGCTTGGTACAGAGCAGGCAGGTTCTAAAGAAAGAAGTGAGTTACAGCCAAGGCAACATAAGAATTGCTTTCCTGTCTCAAAGCATGACCAGACCTTTGCATGCCCAGTGAACAATAGGTATGCATGCTTAAGAGACATCCATGAAGATGAGCATTCAAGTCTACATTTTCATCGATTAGGTAAAGTGAACATCAGCTAACCTAGGGATTTTCTTCTGGAATGCGGATGGACTGAGGCAGTTGATAAACAGTTTGAATAAAGTCTTACTGGAAAATGTAAAAATTAGTTTCTAGGAGATCTGATTATCTGGTGATGCACCGGGTTTGATGGATTTGCACAAATACCTGTGGAAGCAAGTCCAAAGAGACTGGAGCGCCTCTCTGGAGTCTCAGTGATCCTACCTTCAACAAAAATAGCTAAAGGTTCAAAGCAAATCAGTACCAAATTTGAGTGGATACAGGCATGCATATTAGACTTATTTACTAACACAGCACAAATTGAAGCAATGAGTTATGAATGCTTCTGTTGCAATGAGCGGGAATCACTTTAGTATGTAACAGGTAAACTTGTTCAAGGCAGACATAAGCAATGTATATGATAGGTATAAAAATGCTCCTGTTCACATTTTGGGTGATTTTAATTTACGCTTAAATCCCATACAGGATGGACCAGACCCAGCAAGATAAACGTGCAGTTTACAAGATTGCCCCTGCGGTATTCCCTGCGGTATTCCCAAAATGTGCTGTATCTAACCTAGCAAGGAAAATGCAAAGACGTTTAGCCTATAGGGGGTTTATCAGCCTCAATGGGACATTCCTAAGAAAAAAACAATCCCGAAATTAAACAGATAGGCCCATTTGCTTATATATTTATTCAACAATGGTGTTTTGAGCTGTGCAACAGTTTCCAGGTGCTAACATTAATTGGCATTGACTGGCTCCTGACAAAGAGTCTAAACCTGCAATGAGTCCTGGAGAACAAGTGATGCCTTTGACAACCTTTGATTTCAAGCGTAGGGTAACACACGTAGATGATAAGCAATTAGCCCTTTTAGCACACATGCATATAAATCTCAGAGAGCCTGGAAAGCAGAGACATTGCCAGAGGTGATATATTTTTTTGGTGCTAAGCAATGATAAAGAAAGTTGTAGACTGTCTGGAAGTTACATTCAATAATATACAACCCAATATCAGATTGAAAAATAATCCACAAATCCATAAAATACCTGTTTGGTACAATGCAAAGTGCAGTATTTTAAAAAGGAAGCTGCAAAAACTCACAAAAAGAAAGGGACAAATAACTACTGATAGTGGGCTTAAGGCATTTTGAGAAACTAGATCACAATACTAAAGAGCAATGGGTGCGCTTGTACCAATCTTGAGATATATGGTAGGTGTGTCGACCTCAAAGGATACGAAAAAACCGGGGGAGCTAGTCCAGAAAGGAACCAACAATGTAAGGGTTATTCTTAGCTGCATGGTCTCTGAAGAAGAGTGGGTAAGATGTTTGACCGAGATATAGGCAGATACAAATAATCAGCCCAGAGTGGGTGGGGTAGGCCAGACAAGGAATTGTTAGCTCTCATGACAGAAAATGGGATTAAAAAAAAGGTGATATATTCATTAAATTTAACGAGGGCGGCAGGACCCGACAATCTATCTGCAATTATCATAAAAACGTATGTAGACTGGAGGTCCAGAATGTATACTCACGTATATAAAGTAAGCACCTACACCGGTCTTTTTCTCCCAAGTTAGAAAAGGGCAATAATTAAACATATTTTGAAGAAAAACGATTCAGCTGAGGCTAAAAGTTACAGTTTAATTAGCTGACTGTAGTTTCAAAACTCAATACAAAATGAATTCTTCAGTACATGAAAGACTGGATAGATAGTAATGATCTTGTGCCAGTGGAACATGGGGGGTTTAAAGGGGGACATTCGACTATTGACCTTTGCTACAGCCTTTGGGCTGAGGGTCAGAAAGAAGCAAAGGAAACTTGAGGCAGCCAATTATGCTGCTTTGTTGAGTTCCAATCTGCCTTCGACCTAGATAACCAATCAATCCTTTGGGAGAAATTAAAAGGTATCAATATACCAAGAAACGTTCTAATGGTGCTTAAGGAATTACATCTCTGGAACTGGGTGAAGGTGGATTGAGATAAAAATGGAGCATTACTTTGAAAATTGTATTTTGTATTTGTATTTATCATATTTATAAAGCGCTCTATCACCTAACAGGCATCCTCGCGCTGACATTGAAAGTGCACGTAAGAATAATGCTACACGGAAGATTGACAACAGACTATGCTTTGGGGAAGAGCAAGGTTTTTAATCTCTTCTTGAAAGGGAGAAGATCCCTCAGTTGTCTAGTGGGAGTTTATTCCATAATCTGGCGGGAGAGACACTGAAAATTCTAATAGAGAATGGTTTATGATAGGAATCTGTCCTTGAGTCCACCCTGTGGGCATTGTATCTTGCTGGCCTTCCCCAGTTCTTACAAAGAAGGCACTCACACTCTCCATAGATAGGGGAAGCACATGTCTTGTTTACTGCACGTGGACAAACTGGTAATTTGGGATTAGACATAAGTGGGCCTGCAAAGGAAACTCCTTGCCTTTAACTAATACTGTGAGACCAACAATTTAACAATCAACTCAGAAAAAAAAAAAGCCTGAGATTAGGGATACTTTGTAAATCCTTTACTTAGTCAATAGGGAAAATGAAGGTAGAAGAAGCCTCCTCTTACAAATAACCGGTCGTTACCGCACATAGACAATTGTCTCTCCTCAGATCTTGTACTGGTCTGAAGTTCTAAGCATGGAATCAAAGCTTGACTTGAAAAAGTTGGAAGGCAAATGCCCAAAAAACCTCTGAGGACTTTCACATAGTTCAAGTCCTTACACTTAAGACAAGGCTGAACTGTTGAAATAGTATCTCGCCTAGGCACGGGATGCGGTTTTGGCACAAACAGCTAATTGCTGATAAACCAAAAGTGTCAACCTTGTGTATAAAGGAAATATGTCAGAGAAAATTACCCTGGGCTAGAAGCATCAGTGACTAACTTCAGAGTTTGGCCAAATACTTAACTAAAAAGAATTAAAAGAAAGGAGTGCTGTGGCATCCAGGGCTAGAGACTTAAGTTATCTAAGTTTATAGATCTCCACATAGTATCTAAGAGAGTCTTGGCAAAACTCCACGGTGAACCCCTACCTCTCCAAGATTCCGAACACATGGATGTGTGTGGCCATAATGAGATTCCAAATAGGGTGTGAACATGTACACTTTTTAAACATTTGCTTTCTTATCCTCATTTGAGTTGTGAGGGGTTCAATTACAAAAGTATTACGTGCATGTTTAATCTAGGAATGCATTGTAAGACATGTGGCAAACAGAGAGGTTTTGCATATGGTTCAGGGATCATCAAATATACTTTTCTGGCACTGAACATAATGCATTTAAAACAACTTTTTGCAAAGTTAACTTCCCTTCTATTTTATGGTGGATTGTGTTGTTCCTTATCTAGGAATGGCAGGCAGAGGCCCAGGCCTTGTTTTGAAGCAACAGTAACATGGTTTTGGAGTAGGCTCTGAGGTTATTGACGTCAGGGTTTGGTTACTGTAGGAAAGTGCCCCTTTTTCATGGTTACCCCCTAACTTTTTGCCAGATACCTGATGCCAACTTGACTGAGTGTGTGCTGGGACTCTGCTAACCAGGCCCCCAGCACCTGTATGCTTTCCTAAAAACTGTACCTTTGTTTCCACAATTGGCACACATCTGGGCCACATGTAAGTCCCTTGTAAAAGGTACACCTGGTACCAAGGGCCTTGTGACCATAGAGGGCCTCTGAGGGCTGCAGCATGTATTATGCCACCCTCAGAGACCCCTCACCTTAACACACACACCCACACAGTGCCAATGCAGACTGCATGTTTTGGTGCAGTCCAAAGTGAAGAGTCGACATGACACACATTCCTATGTGCCATGCCCACCAACACTGCCTGTGGCAAGGGGAAGTCACCCCTCTACCAAGCTTCACAGCCCTCCGTCAGGGTGCACCATACCTCAGGTGAGGGCTTTGCTGTATGAGCAATATGCCCCTACCGTGTCTGCGCCATTCACAGACATTGTAAGTGCAGTGAAGCCATTTTGAGTACATAGGCTTGGAGTTTCTCACACAAACTCCACAACACAATGATTGCTTTACTGAAGACTGAGAAGTTTGGTATCAAACTTCTCAGCATAATAAACCCACACTGATGCCAGTATTGGATTTATTATAAAATGCACTCAGAGGGCATCTTAGAGATGCCCCCTGAAAGACGACCAACCTCTAGCGTATTGGCTGACTGGTCCCTGCCAGCCAAACACCACCAAACAGGTTTCTGACCTCATAGGGTGAGAGCCCGTGTGCTCTCAGAGGTCAGAAACAGAGCATGCTCCAGGTGGAGGTGCTTCACACCACCCCCTGGCAGGAATAGCAACACTTGGCAGTGGGCCTCAAAGGCCCTCACCTTGTTATATGCTGATTTGGGCAGCTCCAAGTAGTGGAGATGCCCGCCCCCTGTCCAGGCCCCACTTTTGGCTGTAGGACAGGTGGGAAGATTAGTAAGCAGAGTAGGAGTGTTCTCCTTAGCCTGACACAGCCCTAGGGTCGCCAGGAGCAAAGGTGAACCCCTCTCTTAGAAATTCTCCATCTGTAATTGGAGAATTGCCATACCTTTGTGGACTCTCTGGACTCTGTGCACACTATACCTCTTTTTTTATAGTATATACAGAACCGGCTTCCGACAATTACTCATGCTCTTTTCCTGCAAATACTGTTGTGGAGGACAAACTGCCATATATAAGTCAACTTAAAATATACTCTAAACAGGGCAGACAGAGTAGTGTGTCTCAATCCCTCTTTTTGTTTAGGGTAGAACAGCGTTGACGGATAGATTAAAATGCGGTGGAGACAAAGGATGGTTGACTGTTTTTTTTATCTGTCAACCCTCCATATTCTAAATTGGACTAAGGAATGGACCTCCATGGTGGCATTGGGTAAAACAGAGGGGTTTTGACAGCCCGTCTGTATCTGCCATACTCTAGATCGGGCCTTTAGTATTTTCAATGTAAATAATAGGTAACATGGCAGCCACCATATGGAATGATTTATGACAATCCCCGGTTAATGGGTAGAGGCTGTTGGTTTTATTGTGTAGTAATTGAAGATGCTCCTCTGTCATCACACATAGCACCCCTCAACCCCCATTCAATTGAGGCATTCCGGTACTAGATTCCCTCCAGCACCATTCCTCATAGGCTTCGCTCATCACCAACATGATTCCAGGACGCATCCCCCACTCAAATAACTACAAACTGCTGATTGACCACAAGATAATCACAGCTCCGTGTGAGGGTGGGAACTGGATAGATGACTGCCTGCTCCAGTTGTGTGACAGCTGAGAGGGAGGACATCTGGCAGCTGCTGATTCACAGAGCCCTCTGTGGCGCAAGCCATCCAGACCACTGTCCAAATGGACATGCAGCCTGCAGGAGTAGTACTGACTAATGTGGAATCCAGGTTGGTTGTCCAGGGTGTCCGAGAAATCATAGGAGCTAAAGCAGCGGTGGCTGCTCTCACTGCGGCATGGTAGGGAGGCGGTGGGGGGAATACATAAATACAACAACAAACAAAAACATATAAATTATAACATACCTGACACTGCGGCCTCTCCGTCTTGCTCCTCTCCCTATCCTCGACTGGCGCACACTGCACAGGCTTCCAGATGCCCAACTCAGCACTTCTTTCATTCTTGAAATACTATTCCCAGCACAAGAGAAGTGCTGGGATTGGTCTGAGCTTCCTGGTTTGCCCCTCAGACAGTGCCTGGGAGTCTGGGACTGTTCTCCACCCGGCTGTGCAACACGGTCGGGTGGAGAAATGCTAACTGCACATATCGGTTTGGCCAAACCATCATGCGCACTTAGTAGTGCCTTCAACTCCTCTTCCTGAAGCTCAGGATTGGCCCGAACTGTGACTTGGCTACCCAGCAGAGGCAACGGTGAAATAGAAAATTATAATAAAAATATTTTATTAACATTTGTTTCTTCTTCGCTGTTGCCTCTGCTGGGTAGCAGCAGTGGGGCAACACACCTCCGCCATATCGGACGTGCCTCCCCTGAGGCAAAGAGGTAAATGGTTAGACCCTCGCATGGGCCGGGAATCCAATCTAGTCACAGTGGGGAGCTCTATCCATCAGTTCCTGTACATCCCCCCCATCGTCAGAACCTACGGACTCAACATTGTGTCATACGCAGACAACACCCAACTCATCCTCACCCTATCCAACGAACCCAACACCACCAGACACAACTTTCGAGAAGGCATGGAAGCAGTTGCCAAATGGACGAAAACCAGCTGCCTTCAACTAAACACCAACAAAACAGAAGTACTCATCATGGGCCCACACCCCGACGCCTGGGACGACACCTGGTGGCCCCACGCCCTCGGAAGTCCGCCCACCCCCATGGACCACGCACGCAACCTGGGAATCATCCTGGACTCCGAACTCAAAATGGACCGCCAGATCAACGCCGTCTCGTCCTCCTGCTTCCACACCCTCCGCCTCCTACGCAAGACATTCAAATGGATTCCCCTTGAACACAGAACAACCGTCACTCACGCCCTGGTCACCAGCAGACTCGACTATGGCAACGCACTCAATGCCAGACTAAACAAAAACCTCACACGCAAGCTACAGAACATCCAGAACGTCGCCCCAAGAATGGTCCTCAACCTGCCAAGACACTGACACATCTCTCAGCACCTGCACACACTTCATTGGCTCCCCATCAAAGCTAGAGTCACCTTCAAGATGCTCATCCACGCTCACAAGGCCCTCCACAACACATACCTGAACAGCCGACTCAAATTCCACTCACCCCAAAGGACCCTACGATCAGCCCAGCTCTCCTACGCCGTAGTACTCCGCACCAGAAAGACCAGATCACGTGGCCGCTCCTTCTCCTTCCTCGAGGCCAGAGCCTGGAACGCCCTCCCGCTCCACCTCAGACAAACAACATCTCTCCCCATCTTCACAAGAAACCTCAAAACCTGGTTCTTTGACAGACCCCCTCCTTGATGGACTGGAACCTGCGAAACCCTCCCTCCCCCAGCGCCTTGAGACCACTACGGATGAGTAGTAGCGCTCAACAAACGCGTGATTGATTGATTGATTGACCCATAATGTAGACTTGATTCAGAATTCAAGTTCTGGTGCAAGTCAAGCAAGTAATTTATTCAATGTAAATTACAATCATTCCAAAAAGAACAAGTTATATTTAGGTACTCACACTGCTATAAAAGGTGACAGCTCAATGTGTTTTTCTTAACATTTGTTAGGTGATTCCGTCTGAGATGGCGGGCATATTCAGGTAGCGTAAAAATGCACAAGCAATAAAACTTTATGTCAGGTTGTCACTCTGCAGGATTCATTCGCAGTGATAAGCTCCACCTCCGGACCCTCAGAACACCCTGAAGATTATATAATAACAGGGTATTCGAACGATACGGCGAGGGAAAAAAACCCCAAAGGGGAAAAAACCTCAGGGAGGGAAAGGAGGGGACGGCAGGGAAGGGAAGCTGCAAAACAAAACACATAGGTTAATACAATGTCATAAACCTACTCTCAGTTAGGTCTCGCTAAGGAAAAAGTATCACCTGAGCTAACTCCGCTTAGCGGCTTCACATCGGCTTTTCTCTCCTTGAGCCTCCTTGTCCCTACATAACACAAGAAAACCAGTTAGGGGACACTGTACTCCTAGCCCTCCTACTCAAATGCCTGGGTATCAACGGATGGTAACGTACCCCCCCTAACGTGGAAGTGCCATAGCCTATAGGATCCTCCGCCGAGTCCAGGTTCGGGCCACACTCCTGTTATTAACCCTCCACGCCGCCAAACAATAACTGGTACGTAATGAGAGCTACGAATAATGTCACACGACCACCTGTGTATATTTCCTCATATCGACTGATAGCCTAAACAAACACCCCTTTGAAGCTCATATGTCAACCAAACACGGTAGGGCGTAGCGCTTAACTACTGCCGCCCGCTTTGTACTTGTAATCCTCTTTGTTATACCTCTGACCTTCGTGACGGTAATGCGGAGGATCCCCCCAGCATTCCGCCGCTCGCAATTTTCAATACGAATCAAGGAAGCAGTCCGGTCCCTTTTTCTCGAGATAGGTCCCGTCCGCCGCACCGCTCCCCGGCACTCCCGACTGTCTCCCTGGTACCTGCACGAGCATCCGCTCGTCCTTCCACATGAAGCCCTGGGTCGGCGAAAACAAGACGACGCTAGAACCGGGCGCGGGAACCTGCGAACCCTCCTCGGAAAGCGCTGCCTTCAGGATACTCCGGAACAGAGAGCCGATGCTCTCGCTGAGTTCTTCAGAATCACGAACACTCCCCTAACGGCCGTGCCTCGCTATATCCGTTCGGTAGCAAGGGTTTCTGGACAATGTAGTTAAAACCCATGGAAACATGGGAATTGTAGTCTAGGCAGGTGCCTAGGCTAAATCCTGACACTTTAATGAACCATAATTACAGGTAAGCATCTTGTTGGGGCATTAACTTATTTGTAAAACTTACAGAGTGCAATAGATTGGAATACTTTGAGAATGCATTGTGAAAGAAGTATATCCTATATAGTTAATTATTCCTCTCAGAATTTCACACAATAAATTCCTTGCTTAGAGGATATAGACTTACAGATTGAAGGATAAAATTATTGTGATATGCTACATATTGTATTACATTCTCATACACCTCTTGTTGGACTTGGCCCTTTTTGCAGGGTCATCCCTGAACTTTTTGCCTTCCTCCTGTATTTTTTCTGACCTGTTTATGTTGGTTTTATGACTCTGGGCACTTTACCACTGCTGATCAGTGCTAAAGTGCATATGCTCTCCCTATTGTAAATTGATGTATGGATTAGTGACTCCATGATTGGCTTATTTGATTTACTGTCAGACCCTAGTACAGTGCACTGCGGGTGCCCAGGGCTTGTAAATCAAATGCTGCTGGTGGGCTTGCAGCACTGGTTGCGCCACCCACAGAAGCAGCCTGTAAAGTGTGTCTCAGGTCTGCCATTGCAGAACATGTGTGCAGTCTAGCACTGCCATGCTGACTGGGCAAGTGCACCCACTTGCCAGTCCCTAAACATTCCCTTTTCTGCATATTAGTCACCCCTATGGTAGGCTCAAGGGCAGGGTGCATTGTAGGTAAAAGGTAGGACCTGCCCTGATGTGTGTGGCATGTCCTAATAGTGAATTACAGCCATTTTCATTTACACTATTGCAAGGCTACCTGTTCCCCATAGGCCAGAATGGGCATTTTGATTATAACGTCTTATCATCCTGACTGACTCAGGGAACTAGGTAGAAATTCGAGTTTAGTATGCCTGAACTCGAAATGATAAAATACATCTTTTGGTGAAGTTGGTTTTAACATTCTGTGTTTGAAAATACCACTTTTAGAAAGTAGGTATTTCCTTGCCTAACTATCCAAGCCTGCCTCTGCTAGGTTGTGTATTCCTTGTCTGGAATTTGAGTGACAGGGGCTGGGGAATTCCAGGAGACAGGGTGAGTCAGCACAGGGCTGAATAGAGCTATCTGCATGTAGATGGGTGGGTGAAGTTAGACCTGGGTCTGAATAGGGCTGTGCATGCCTTCCACAATGCTGGCTCCAACTCATGTGGTGTGTCTGATGTCCCTGGCCCACACTGTCAAAGTAAAGAAGGAATCCGGTAAACAAGGTGCTCCAAGACTGGCCAGAACTGGTTTGGACTAGACAAAGGCCTCTCTGCCTTCAGAGAACAAACAGAATATGAGTATAAATACAGGGGCCCAGACCACAAGACTTTAGATCACTTCTGGGAAAACAAGAAGAACCTTTGCTGAGGAGAGGAACCAGAGAGAGACTGCAGGAGGAGACTATCCCTATGCTGTGTGCTGTTTGAGGATTGGCCTGCAGTGGTTACCTGATTGCCAAAGAAAGGAGAAAGGACTTTGTGCAACTTTCATCAACTTGTAAGAAGATCTCCAAGGGCTTGAACTAGAGCTTGCCTCCTGCTGAAGTCTCAGGGACAACAGACTTCACCCACCAGCTTTTCCCTGCCTTCCCCTGCTGGGAATTGAAGTGCCTGCTGTTGAGCTGGGCCTTCTGAGAGACTGCGTGTTGCTGGGAGCTGGAAACGCGACTCAAGACGAAGAAGCGTGTCGCCGCTGCAGCAGTTGTCGTCGCATCACCAGAGTGTCGCCGTCGCAGCAGACGCCGTCGCTTCACCAAAGAAGTTCTCCGCTGCTGCCGCTTTCGCCATCGCATCACCCGAAGCTCCTCGCATCACTGGAGAAGAGTGTCGCCGTCGCAGCAAACGCCGTCGCATTACTGGAGAAGCGTGACACAGCATCGCTGAGGAAGCGTGCTGCCACTGTCGCATCGCATCACCGAGGCGCCCCGCATCCCTGGAGAAAAGTGTCGCCGTCACAGCAGACGCCGTCACATCACCAGAGAAGCGTGTCGCAGGGCCGGTCGCGGCTCAAGAAGATTCACCGAGTCGCTGCACAGCTGTCGGGCGTGCACGCATCACCCCTTCATTGTCGCGACATCAAGAAGACGCCATCTTTATTTCATTGCATCGGATCTTCATCGCATCACGGCATTGCTAGCCGCATCGCCACAGAAGCACAGTAAGAAACTGATGCATCACCTCCCCGCGCAGAGAAGAACCGACACATCACCTTCCCTCTGGTAAGGAACCAACGCATCACCGTCCCCTACGCAGCAGTAGGGAACCGACGCATCACCTCCCCCGGAGTAAGGAACCGACGCATCCCCGTTCTTGCATGTAAGGAACCGACGCATCACCTTTCCTGCAACTCTTTTGTTGTATAGCGTTACGCATCCAAAGGTACTTTGAACATAAAGTGTCGCATTTACCATCTTAAGAGAACTAAGCTATTTCTACCATTTTTAAAGTACTGTATTGTGGATTTTTGTCGTTTATGGTCTTGTGTTAAATCTATATAAAAAATACCTATTTTTATAATACAGCCTGTGTGGCGTCCCTTTGTAGTGTTGTCACTATATTACTGTATGTGTTCACAAATGCTTTACACACTGCCTCTGAGATAAGCCTGTCTGCTTGTGCCAAGCTACCAAGGGGTGAGCAGTGGTTATTTTAGAAGTGTACCCCATTACCCTGACTAAACACAAGGGTCCCTATTTGGTCAAAGGTACCTACCTCTGCCGACTAGAGACCCCCAAATCTAACACCTCTCCCCTGAAAAAGAAGCTTTTTTCAATAGGTTTTCTAAAGCAGTTGAAGCAAAGGTCATAATTGTGGTAGGAAACCTGGCGACTTTTATTTCAGCAAAACATAATGTCCTTAAGAGAACATCTCTTTGTAAAATAGAAAATATCTCGATTGTGAAACGAACAATGTGCACTTCTTTGCATTCATTTACGGTATCTCTTGTCCATATTTGCAGCTGTACACAGATCTGGAAACATGTAGCAATGACGACCAACACACACACCTCTCAAATTCTTACTTAATTCACACACACAATCATATGTAAACCTCCACACCAACACACATTCAACCTCAAACACATCTGTTCACACATAGGCATGACTACCCACTCACACAAAAAAGATGCATGCCTGCCCACACAAATTCACACACAACCCACATGTAGACACACCTACCTCATTTAAACACACTCTCACCTCTCCACACTCACTCGTGATGTGTTGTACTTTTCAAATTATTCATTTATAGTCCTCATTGTGGGGCTTTTGTATGAGTGTTTTGAATGTTTTAATCATTCTGTAGACCTTTCAGTAATGTAAGTTCATTATTTAGTATAAAATAATGCAACAGTACAACTTAAAGGCACCCTTATAGCACAAACGTTAAGTTAATGATCAATATATACTGACATACTTCAGTTTTATTCTGGTCATATTAAAAGACTGTTGTTCTTAGGTCTGTCTGTAGGCAGACATTTTGTTTCCAACCTATAGCATATACATGAAGTGTGCTATGGGCCAGTCCCTAGCTAATGATTTAACGGCTTGGTTGTTTATCTCAGTTGATTGCCCCTAATTCCATGGCTTTCTTCCCTGTTCTTGTGTTTGTCCATCCATGAACACTTCCGTATCAGGATGTCCTGAATGGAGTTGTATCTTTCCACTGCATACTTACGGGGACTATTCTATTATTTGACACTCAGCACTCCATGCAAGTGCACGTTTGCTTTCCTTGCTGCTCTGGAAAGCAAGTTTCTCTGGTTTTCCTTCTCCTCCACTGGATGCTCTGTTCATTTGCGCCCGGGCTGTCCCGTATTCTCAGCAGGGCCTGTATTTCACTCTCCAGAGCAACCAGCGCTTTCCTTAGCCTGTGCTGGCCATTTTCTTCGCTTTGGGCCAGCGGTGTCCCTTGTTAAAACAAGCATTTGCAATGAAATAGGTCTCGCAATTACACATGTTTAAGCTATTGGCATTGCAAATGACAATGCGTTTTATTTATATTAAAAAAAAAACATAAATAAAAGGCATTGTCATTTACAATGCCAATAGCTCAAACTTGCGTAAATGCGAGACCTATTGCATTGCAAATGGTAGGCATTATGGACAATGGTAGGGAGGGAGGGATTGCCTGGGGAGGAAGGCATGGACAACGAGAGGGAGGGCGGGGGGTAAAAAAGTCATGACAACGGGATGGAGGGAGGGGGGTAAAGAAGGCACAGAGGGGGGTAAAGAAGGCACAGACAACGGGAGGGAGGGTGGGGTTGTAAAGAAGGCACCAAAGCACGTCGTGCCTGCAGTAAGAGAAACTCCATAAAGAAAAAAGTGCCTAAAGACAAAATAACAGGTTACCGTGTAACAACCGAAGTAAAAGGGCCAGTCGCCATGGGAGGTGACAAATAAAGACGAGGTGGTACTAAGGAGGGATTACAAGCCTATTTACAAATCAGAAGCCAGCATTTAGGAAGGACAATGACACCAGCCAATGGCAAATATGGACGGAGAGTGGGCAGGGTTTATATTCCCTACTCAGCTACAACAAGTCTTGCAGAGCAGTGCATGCATGCTGACCCTAGGCTCAATCTAAAATGCAAGCATTGGCGACGCAGTTGGTCTGTCTTTTCTGTGCCTGCAATCACAGGTACGCAGAAAATCCGTGGCGTAACTAGGGGGGGCGGGTGGGGCAGTCTGCCCTGGGAGGAACGAGTTTTGTGGGCGGCAGCCTCTCCCTGCTATCATCTGCCGTCTCGGATGGCAACAGCAAGCCCCCCACCCTTAATATGTTCGCCTCCATGGGGCAGCAAGCAGAGAAAATACTCGCCACCCCCCCCTGTACCTGCAAACACAGATATGCAGAAAATAAGTGAGTTAGCTAGAGGGGGCGGCTGAAGCGGTCTGCCCCGGGAGGCACAAGTTTTGTGGGCACCGGTCTTCCCCTGCTATCACCTGCCATCTCTGGGCGTCAACAGCAAGCCCACCCCTCTCCCATAATACGTTTGCCGCCACGGGGTGGCAAATGGAGAAAATACTCGCCAGCCCCCCCCCCCTGCTTTTCACTGGCAAACACAGGGACCCCGCCACGGGCGCCCATGGGGCTAGCTACGCCACTGCAGAAAAAGTCTGTGTTCCTGGGGCGTAACAAAGGCCCCCGCAGCCCCCGCGTTGCGGGGGGCCTGCACTCCAGGGGCCCCCTCGGCTCACACAGTATTACATTCGATGACAGCTGGGTCGGTGAAGTCCGTCTGTGACGTAGTTTTAAAGTTACGCTCATTGGCATTGCTGCTTTGCCTCATAAATTAAATGTTGCGTGCATACTGGCTACATGGTGCACGGCTGCATGGTCTTCAACCTCTGGGTGGGGCAGGGCTCAGTGATATTGTCATGCACAATCGCAAACTGCAGGTTAGGTGGCCGGTGGGCCTGAGGCACTGAGACAGACCGTGAGCTCATAATTGAATAATTATTTGCTAGCAGCTAGCTGCGATCTTCTGATGCCTGCTGCCAGGTGAGTCCGAGTCTCGGAGACACGGCCCTGCAGGCCTCGCGCTCCAGCCTGCAGGGGCCCCCTCAGCGCAACAGCACACACAGTACTACACTTGTCAAAGTCCCGCTTGCCTGAGGGATACCAAATGTCAGCCCTGCATACCGCTTCTACCTACCCGTTTTCAGTGGGCGGGATCGGCAGGGCACGGCGTGCCCCTACTTCTTTATTTTCATAGAGTCCGTTCCCCAACTTTATTTTAAACAGGCCTCCCGGACTGCAGAAATCGCCAAGGCCGATAGTTAAGGCTCGGCTTTCGGGGACGGGCGGAACGGGCAGAGAAGGAAAAGGACTCTGTCTTTTCCTTGGTACCCAGAGAAGACAAGGACAGTGTCCAGTTCTCCTGCCGCTGGCAGCTGCCCCCCACCACTTTGTTCCCCCTCTTCCCTCTCTGTATCGCTCCGTCTCATTTAGTCAAACCTGTGACTTCAAGAAACAGGTATTACCCTCTCTTTCCTCTTTTCTTTTCGTTTATTTGCTTCCCTGTGAAATGGATCCAAAATATGAAAAATAACTAACTAACTAAAGCAAGACAGAGAGTTTGCAAGGTGGCCAGATTGATTTATTCACGCCTAAACACTTAAGCGCCACTTTACAGTGTTTGCCAGTGAAGCGCTACTTTTGTTTTCTCGTCGCTTTTGAACAACATTGTTTTCCCTGGGTGGAAAAGTGCACTATTCCTGGAGGTACTGAAATACCAGCTTGATGGGTGAATTGGAAGATAAAATGCATACTGCGGCTCTGTATTCACAAATGTGGTCTTTTTAAACCATACTGCTTACGTATTGTAAGGATATAAGCAATGGGCATTGAAGCGGGTCCCTTCTGGGCCCTGTAGTCGTGGCCTCAACTTTTCAGGCAAAAGCACTCACTAATTTCTGAATAAGGAGTGTAAAAAGAAAGAGGTAACCATGCTGTTCCTAGTTACATTTCACATGCTTTACTTAATCTTGCATTCCCTATGAGTGTTTGCTTTTTCTAGGATGTTGTTACTTTTTTTTTTTTAGGCAGCATATTGCTCCTGTCTAGTGCGTAATTTGAATAGAGTCACATCCAGGTGTTTATAGTAGGTCAGTGCAGTGCAAGTTTCTCTCATTGGGGCACTATGGTGTTCGGTGGGGGAGAGGATGTGGCATTATGGTCAGAGCTTCTGAATTTGGAACTGGGGATCCAGGTTCAGCCTTCATGACCAGGCCACCAGACCACTTCTCCTGAGGGAGCTCATTCCCATGCTAGACCGTAGAAGGCCCGCAAAATCTTAAAGGCCCTGGTGTCTTAGCACCAGCAGGTGGACCCTAGCAGTGGCAAGTGTGGGTTAACCTTGAAGGCCTGTCTGCCACAATTCATTCTGAAGTTCACCTTCAGTCTTGTAGGCAGTCCTATGAAGCAGCACACCATAGAGTGACAGTGACTCTGTCACTGAGGTCACAGGACCCTTGAGCAGGGTGATTCTAGTGCAGTGCGTCTGCACCCGGCGCTGACCAGCCATGGTCTGTGCAGGTAACAGCGGTGGGGCAGAGGGGCCGTGTAAGGGGGGATTTCAAGGGACGATCCAGAGGAAAAATTAAATAAATAATTTCCCCTCAGACTCGTCCCTCGAAATCCCCTCTTACCCGGCCCCACCGCTCCACCGCTGTTACCTGCATGGACCGCGTCTGGCACCGACTTCAGGTGGGGGCGTCGTGTTTGCAAGTATAATATGGTTTTAAAAGCACTTGCTGCCTCCTTCCTGGCCTCCAAAAATGTTCGGCAACAATAAAAATGTCATGATAACTCCAGTGATTAATGTTCTTAGTAGAGAGAGATGGTGTTTTGTCTAGTGGACGCTTTGACTCATGGAAAGGAAGCGCGCAGGGTTAATGTGCCTGCTGCGAAGAACATGTACCATGCAGATCACAAAGTGCACATAATGTAAATAGGTCAGTGGGTTACTGCTTTTGTCAGAGAGACCCTATTGTTACTTGCAGTTAATACGTTAAAATCCTAACATAGAACAGTGAGCTCTTAACTGTCATGTAAGAGCTGCATGCAAACTGCAAGGTATAAATTAGAGCATTATGGATTTTTCCCCCAGTCTTTGATTATCCTAATGTTGCAGAAAAATTGTTAATTTGGGTGGAAATCAATTCTGATTATTAAAGAGAACCACCAACCATGGTATTACGTTTTAAATTCTGAGTTTGTGTTTCTCCAGATCAATCACTATTAAACTATGCTGCCTACTAGTATAGTTGTCATGTGACTCCTACACCTTGTCGTCCTTTGTCTTATGTAACATTTCCTATACAGTGATTTACACACATATGAATGATTGTCTCTGTGTAATATGTGTGATGTAAAGTGCCCTGACATCCTACACTGGTATAAGTGGGGCTGTAAATTTTCTGATACTTTATTTTGACATTTTTACACATGCTAACAATCTCTGCAAAGATTTGTCCTTATTAGTACCAGTGGAACATACAACGGCAGCAGCGAGAAAGGCGACCAGTCAACCTTTGCAAAGGGCTCTCCAATTCACAGCAGCACAAGTCACATTTTTTAGGAACTTTTTATCTGTTTTAACTATTAACAATTTACTAGTTAAAATCGGCAGATTATGTATTATGTGGCAAACATGGCAGAGCCATAATTATGTGGAAACATTTGCAAACTTGGATATTTTGCCATTCATGTTTGAACTGCTCTTGTGGAAAAAGGGAGGAGAAGTGCTGATGACAAACTCCATAACTGGGAGACAAATGGCATGCGATCCCACTTTTAAGGATATTTTGGACATTCTGTGACTGGAAACATATCCCACTTTGTGAATGTATTTTAATGTCAATAACTCATATTAAGCCTTAAATAAACATGTGTATCCATTGGTTACATTAAATAACGTAATGAGCTGTAACCGGTTAGTGAAATGGGAAACAAATACTAAAAATTGGGGATATTTTGCTCTTTCTGCCACACCTCTGACTCTGCCCACTGACCCAATCCACAGGTTATTCAACTGGTTGAAGTTCAAGACAAGAAGAGTTATTTATTATGGTATGGGTTCTTTAAAGGTCAATGTTCCTCTGCTATTCTATGCTCTTTGAACAATGTTTTTTGTATTTAGTTGGTCCCCAATCCATAAGTGCCTTTCTGCTAACTGCGTCAGAAACTGCATATTATTTGTTCAGATTTGTTTTTTACCAAAAGGAATAAATGTGCCGAAAATGCCTTTGAAGTATTCATGAATGAAAAGGAGTGTGCTTACTTAATCGAATGATCCTCGAGCTTCCACTATGCAAAGAACAGTGGCCATTTTTATGGAAAAATGATCATGTAAGGGTATTTTATAAACATGTCAGATTGTCACATTGCCCACTATTTCCTCTTTGCAGAGAACAATGCCTACATGCGTGGGCAATGGATCACGTAAACGTCAGATTTTCTCATTACCCATCACCTCTTTGCAGAGAACAATGCCTACATACCTGCATGGAGAACTGATCATGTAAACATGTCAGATTATCACATTCCTACTATATCCTCTTTGATTAGAATAATGCCTACATGCATGTGAATTCAATCATGTATTTGTATTCCACATCAGACTATCAAATTGCCCGCTACTTTCCTCTTTGCAAATAGCAATACCTAAGTGGTTGTATGACAGAACAACTAGATAAAGACATTGTATGGCTTTAAAACGCATTTTTACCCCGCCTTTTTTTTTTTGCACTACAGTGGCGTAACAATAGTAACAACAACAGTGGTGCATTGGGCCCTGTGCTCCAGGGCCCCCCTTTCAGTACTGTGCACAATCAGGCCTGAGAACTCCTGAATGGGTCAGGAGCTTGGGGGGACCCCTCCGTGCACTTTGCAGGGGGGTCTCCTCAAGTATCGTTACGCCACTGCTGTGTGCGTTAGCACTTTTAAGTCAAATTTACTGGCGTTGCTAATGCTAATTTATACAATCTTTTATAACACACGTGTGACATTTTTTAAGTGCAGTATATAACAAATGGTGCATTGCTCAATACTTCTGCTCCATTTGCTAAACTCGGAAGGATGGAAGGCCAAACCTGCCTTCCAAAATGTTTACTCTGTTGACAGGAAAATAAACAATGCAAGCGGAAATGTTGAAAACCAGTGGTTCCCAATTTACACAAATCCACCTCGGTTTAGGAGTATAACAAAACTGTGACTTTCTTTCGAGACTTTTGTACCAAATACAGGCATAATACCCAATTATTACCAGAACACGCACAGTCATCTGCATGCAGCTGTAAATAATATCAAAAGTTGCTAAACTGTTTCTCATCGTGGGCATATGTATAGTCTGCATGGCACAAGGACGTCAGCAAGTGGACTATATGAGTTTATGACAACTGAACGGCCCACGGTCACACAATGCACATCACTTACATGCCAAGATTTTAAAAGTGGACATTTAGAAGATTCTGAAAAAATTAATCGGGGGGGGGAGTGTTTTTCCCGTTGACAATTTCAGAAAGGAGCCATATTTGGCTTAAAAAGTCGGGAGTCTCCCGCCTGAATCGTCATGCATGCACAAGTCAGTCATGTGGAGTAAGACGAACAAAACAGCCCCAAAAAAGTTCCTCAGCCGTATTTGTGGCAGATATAAAAACACAGAAAAGAGCATTTGAAAGCAAGTACAGAGATGAAGGACAAACGGGCCAAGAGGCAGGTGGGGGACACAGCTAGATAAGTAAGAGGGGAAAGAATCACTGGTTCAACCAGTAGGCGTGCGTGGAAACGGATTTCAGTCAGCCCCTTGCTCTTAGTAGCTTTGTAAGACTTTCCACGTTCTTATCCGTCGTGTCCTCGCGATTAATCCAGGAATCCGGAAGGCAGGGGGTGGCTTCCGTATAACAGTGCAGGATATAATCGGTGAAAGTACCATTTAATTTTGTACTCACCCACTCTAATTTAGTTGTAGCGTAGGGCGCCGGGGTAACAGTGACAAGAAAATCAAAACCCTGTCCCTTTAAGTGTGCCTGCTATGACGTTCGCATCACGTGACTGCTCCAGGGCAGCATTAATGCTAGACACTTTTCCAAACTTTTCATTTCTGCTGCAACGGAGTCCTGTAGAGCCGGGTCGGGAAACTGTGTTTTTGAGACTAAGGTATTTTTGATATATTTGCATTAAGGAATTTGTTTGGCGTTCGTGCCAGACTTGTAGGTTGCAAGAAAAACGCTAGAAAGTTTATAGCGTGGGAGCAGGGGATAGTGGCCGCATAGTTAAATTAGCGTAAAGGACAATATACCAGGTGCCCCCTTGCCCTATCAGCTGAACACTTCCAGAGTCTGGGTGTTATAGCCTGCATTTTTTTTTGTAAAACTGAGATTTTGCATTCCATACATAATAAAAAGCGAAAATTTCCATAATGTAATCTCCTTTTGTTTGTCTAATTCAAAATCTGCACAGTTGTCACAAGTCACGAGTGATTTAGCAGTTAAGCTACTGCTGAAAGCGAACGTGCGCAGCATGGGTAACGGGCAAAGGGCAGAGTACTCTGGCGCTGGCACAGAGGGGTGCATTGTCTGGGTACAAAGGGCTGGTTTGGTTGCAGGAAACACTGGTGTCGTGGTTAAGGGAGTGCACTGAGCTTTAAGTGGGATCAAAAAACTAGGGGATTGCTCAAAGGTACAGTAGCTGATGTAATTAGAGCGTGGCTTAAAAGGCATAAGCTAAAAAAAAACACCACTTACAGACCCGATCACTCACCCACACAAGCACTCCAATCGCCACCTATCTTAGTATATATCATTAACGCGCAGTACATTTTAGTAAACACTCTCAATCACTGGATGATGTCTTCAGTGATGTCATTTGAAAAGTCATCAGTGATGTCGTTTGCGATGTCATTGGTGATGCCACTGACCATGTCATGAGTGATGTAATATGTGAGTTAATAAGCAGTGCATTGCAGGTGTGTAAGCTATAGTTAGCTAACTATAACTGCTGCATTTCTCTGGTATTGCACAAGTGAAATGTGTGCCCAACTATAACGTCCCGAAAACCTTTATTTTTTTCAGTGAATCACATAGTTTCCCAAATTGTACTTCCTAACTATATCGTCCCTGCAACCTTTGTGTTTTTATAAACGTGATGTTTTAAAAGTACCCAGGCATCACTCCCATTGGTTGAGGAAGTGACCAATGAACATGGGATTGCAGCTGCCTCATAACATATTGTTTTTATTAAGCCGCCATATTAATGCTACAATTCCGGTAATCCTTGTTGTAAAATCTCAGTATTTTAACACAATATTTTTACATGCTTCGGTAATTTCATTGAAGTCAGCACTTTTATTTGATGTTTTAAAAGTCCCAAACATCATGTAAAAGTGTTCACCTCAATGAAATTACCGGCATTGTAAAAAGCAATGTGCCGAAACTCTTCTGCTATGAATAAAGTTTGCAAGATATCCAGTGATTGCTCCATTCTGTTTGCTTTGGATATTACCCAGTGAATCCACCCTCACTTCATGGTAGCACCTGTTTTTTAGAGTCCAGCAGCAGTTGGTGGAAAGGCGCTTTGATGACGTTTGCTGTCTGCCAGAACTGCCACGGACGAGCTCTTCTCGTCCAACAAGTAGGTTGTGATCAGTATAGGTTTATGGATGTTGGATCATAGACCGACACCAACGGATAGACTCGTCGTGCTGCAGTTGATGAGGGATATTTGTTTGGAGTGACACAAGTTGCCAGGATGGGACTGCAACAGAATAGCTATGTGCGTGACTAATAAGAACTTTGTATTTATGTTTTGCTTATTTGGAGATGCATTGGTGTACTGGGCATCGTGCTTTATTAAGATTTTAAAACAAGGATTACCAGAATTGTCACATTAATATGGCAGCTTAAACAAAACAATAAGTTATGAAGCAGCTGCAATCCCACGTTCATTGGTCACTTCCTCAACCAATGAGAGCGATGCCTGCGACTTTTGAAAACATAACGTTAAAGTGTTGACTTCAATGAAATTATTGGCATTGAAAAAGGCAATGTGGAGAAACACGTCTACTGTGTATTAAGTTTGCAAGATATCCCGCGAGTGCTCCATTTCGTTTGCTTTGGATATATATGTGTATATATATATATATATATATATATATATATATATATATATATATATATATATATATATATATATATATATATATATATATATTCACTGAAAAAAAACATAGGTTTAAGACACGTTATAGTTAGGAATTAGCATTAAAAAAAACCTTAGAAATTCATTGAAAAAACCATAGGTTTCAGGGACGTTGTAGTTAGCTGGACATTTCGCTCGTACAAAACCATAGAAATTCCTCCATTATAGTTAGTTCTGCTAACTCGCGCGCCCGCAATGCACTGCTGATGATGTCACATATTACATCATTCATGACATGGTCAGTGACATCACTGATGACATCTCAAATGACATCACTGATGAAATCACTGATGATAACATCCATGTGACAAGCCAATACACCTCATCACACACTAGTATAACCTTTGATCACTCACTATACAATACAGAGTACCATTTTTTAAACCATTTACATACCAATACCAGTTACTACATACCCACTCACTGATTCCTAGGTCTACACACACAACTACCCATTCACCCACATAATTACTCATACATGCAGTCACTAATCAATAGAACACTATCAAATGCACTCATACACTTATATAGACATTGACACAGCAGTCATCCTAGTCGGTTATGCAGTCATCCTACTCACTCATGCAAAGAATCAATCCCACTTACATTTACACACATACACAGTTATACACACAACACCTCATTTATGTTGTAAAATCACTATTACATGTATACACTCATCCATACAGTCACTCTAACAATTACTAACTCTTACTAATAGTTATTTATATACACCAACGGTCACATACACTGCTTTTTATTTTTGTACTTCATTACAGATGTACAACTGAGACATATATTCACTCATCAACACACCCATAAACACACTCACTCACCTAAACAACTGTTTCCACATGCACTCTTAAACTCATACATCTAGTCAATGAACCACTTATACATCTATGCACAGAGTCACACATCTCCCACTCAACCAGACATACACTCAGTCTCCCATACAAATACTCAGCCAACTAATCAATAAGTAATAAAGACACTCATGTAGCTAGTGACCAACTGATGCCGCAGATTACTCAACAGACAGAGTGATACAGACATTCACACAGTTTAGTCACTAACCCATTTATTTAGTGAGACACTTTTAATTACTCACTTAAACAGTCAATCACGCAGCTACTAAATCCTCTATCCAGACATTTATATATCCACTCATTCTTTAATGCAGATTGCTATATATCCAATCCAATATAACTTTATTCGATTGTTAAAAACAACCATAAAAGCATACATTAAAAAATCATTGCGTTTAAAAAAGTCACAACAGTTCATTTAGCGATAACTCAATGGCTTAAACACCAGAATTATTAATACAAATCATTCAAGGACTTGATAAAGTGCATTATATTATACTTTTCCTAGTGCAAATCACTTTTTTTAAAAACAATGTAATTGTGGCAACACAAAAATGATTATCCAAATGTAGGATATCTAACATAGCCAAACGACATTGCCGATGGCCCACCTCTCTCAAAAATTGCTATATATATATAATACATATTTAAATATCAAACAAAACAACATTCACTGTTGATGTCATCAGTGATGTCATCAGTGATGTCATCAGGGATGTCACTGACCATGTCATGAATGATGTAATATGTGACCTCATCAGCAGTGTATTGTGGGCGCGCGAGTTATAGTTAGCAGAACTAACTATAATGGAGGAATTTCTATGGTTTTGTACGAGTGAAATGTCCAGCTAACTATAACGTCCCTGAAACCTATGGTTTTTTCAGTGAATATATATATACAAACATATATAAACATATATATAATCTGCATATCTATATACATACAGATATAAATGCAAGCATACATATACATATATGCATACATATGCATGTTATGTACATGAAAGTTTGAAAAACACTAATACAAGCAAAGCTAAAAAGCCACCGAATTACAAACAGAATTGCTTTAACTTAAACTAGGGTGAGACCTATTGCATTTTCAATGCTTGTTTACTTTGGTTCCATCAAGAAGGCATTCAGATGTGTCACACATTTGCCATAAATTCTGAATGGTAGCACTCTAATTGCTCATTAGATCACTGTAGTAAAGCTACTGCTCACCAGGGAAGTGTGCTGCTGGTATTCAAAGTGCATGTTTCAGTCTGCATGTCAGAATTTTTTAATGAAATAGAAGAGGATTTGAGAAGTCAAAATGTGCCCTCATTTTTCTTTCTGCAGCACTAATCATAATTTCTATGGCATAATGAACCCCCTCATAATGTTCCTTTAAAAATTAAATGTTTTAAGTGTTACGGCTTCAGGTGTGCCATACTTTTGTCATAGGTAAGACTGTTAGCGCTCTAGTTGTTCTTTAGAACACTCTGGGACATTCTGTCATTGGGCTATACTTGGGCTACATCTGGGTGATATTTGTGCTACATTTGGGCTCTTTTGTCTCTGGTGGCCATCTTGGGAGACTTATTTGTTATGAAGTTTCCTAATTTCCTCATTTACTACAGTCTCCTCAATAGGAAATACTTTCAGGTTTTTTACTTTGATTCCATCAAGAAGGCATTCAGATGTGTCACACATTTGCCATAAATTCAGAATGTTAGCACTCTAGTTGCTTATTAGATCACTGTAGTAAAGCTACTGCTCACCAGGGAAGTCTGTTGCTGGTATTGAAAGTGCATGTTTCAGTCTGCATGTCAGAATTTTTTTATGAAATAGAAGAGGATTTGAAAAGTCACTCAAAATGTGCCCTAATTCTTCTTTTTTTAGCACTAATCATAATTTCTATGGCAAAATGAACCCACTCATTGTGTTCCTTTTAAATTAAAATACTCACTCTCTACTACTCATTTGCTACTACTCTCTACTACTCCCTCTCTACTACTCTCTACTACTACTCTCTACTACTCACTCTCTATTACTCTCTACTACTCTCTACCACTCACTCTCTACTACTCCCTCTCTACTACTCCCTCTCTACTACTCACTCTACTACTCTCTACTACTCACGCTCTACTACTACTCTCTACTACTCTCTACCACTCACTCTCTACTAATCTACTACTCTCTACTACTCTCTCTACTACTCTCTCTACTACTCACTCTCTACTACTCGCTCTCTACTCTCCACTACTCACTCTCTACTACTCAGTCTCTACTACTCACGCTCTACTACTCACTCTCTACTACTCTACTCTCTCTACTACTCACTCTCTACTATACTCTCTACTACTCACTCTCTACTACTCTCTACTACTTACTCTACTACTCTCTACCACTCACTCTCTACTACTCTACTACTCACTCTCTACTACTCTCTACTACGCTCTCTCTAATACTCACTCTCTACTACTCACTCTACTACTCTACTACTCACTCTACTACTCTCTCTCTACTACTCACTCTCCACTACTCACTCTCTACTACTCAGTCTCTACTACTCGCTCTCTACTACTCACGCTCTACTACTCACTCTCTACTACTCTACTCTCTCTACTACTCACTCTCTACTATACTCTCTACTACTCACTCTCTACTACTCTCTACTACTTACTCTACTACTCTCTACCACTCACTCTCTACTACTCTACTACTCACTCTCTACTACTCTCTACTACGCTCTCTCTAATACTCACTCTCTACTACTCACTCTACTACTCACTCTACTACTCTCTCTCTACTACTCACTCTCTACTACTCTCTACTACTCACTCTCCACTACTCACTCTCTACTACTCTCTACTACTACTCACTCTCTACTACTCTCTACTACTCACTCTCTACTACACACTCTACTACTTCTCTCTACTACTTGCTCTCTACTACTCTCTACTATTCACTCTACTACTCACTCTCTACTACTCCCTACTACTCACTCTACTACTCGATCTCTATTACTCTCTACTACTCTCTCTCTAGTACTCCACTACTCTCTACTACTCACTCTCTACTACTACTCTACTACTCTACTCTCTCTACTACTCTCTCTCTACTACTCACTCTCTACTCCTCACTCTACTACTCTCTACTACTCTCTGCTACTCACTCTCTGCTATCTATTCTCTACTACTCACTCTCTACTACTCTCTACGACTCACTCTCTACTACTCTCTCTCTACTCCTCTCTACTACTACTCACTCTTTACTACTCTGCTACTCACTCTCTATTACTCTCTACTACTCACTCTCTACTACTCTCTACTACTCACTCTCTACTACTCACTCTCTACTACTCTCTACTACTCACTCTCTACTACTCACTCTCTACTACTCTCTACTACTCACTCTGCTACTCTCTCTACTACCCTCTACTACTCACTCTCAACTACTCATCCTCTTCTCTCTACCTCTCTCTTTACTACTCTCTACCTCTACCTCTCTACCTCTACACCTCCACCTCTCTCTACCTCTCTCTACACGCACACATATGCACATATATATATGCATATATGCATATGCATTTATATATGTATGTGTATATATATACATACATATATAAACATATATATATATAATCTGTATATCTATATAAATACAAATATAAATGCATGCATACATATACATATACATATATGCATGCATATACATGTTATGTACATGAAAGTTTGAAAAACACTAATAAAGGCAAAGCTAAAAACCCACCTAATTACAAACAGAATTGCTTTACTTAAACGAGGGCGAGACCTATTGCATTTTCAATGCTTCTTTACTTTGGCTCCATCAAGAAGGCATTCAGATGTGTCACACATTTGCCATAAATTCTGAATGGTAGCACTCTAGTAGCTCATTAGATCACTGTAGTAAAGCTACTGCTCACCAGGGAAGTCTGCTGCTGGTATTGAAAGTGCATTTTTCAGTCTGCATGTCAGAATTTTTTTAATGAAATAGAAGAGGATTTGAGAAGTCAAAGAGTGCCCTAATTGTTCTTTCTGCAGCACTAATCATAATTTCTATGGCAAAATGAACCCCCTGATTGTGTTCCTTTGCAAATTAAATGTTTTAAGTGTTACCACTTTATTCCAATCAATATGGCTTCAGGTGTGCCATACTTTTGTCATAAGTAAGACTGTTAGCACTCTAGTTGTTCTTTAGAACACTCTGGGACATTGTGTCATTGGGCTATACTTGGGCTACATCTGGGTGATATTTGTTCTACATTTGGGCTCTTTTGTCTGGCCATCTTGGGAGACTTATTTGTTATGAAGTTTCCTAATTTCCTCATTCACTACAGTCTCCTCAGTAGGAATACTTTCAGTTTTTTACTTTGATTCCATCAAGAAGGCATTCAGATGTGTCACACATTTGCTATAAATTCAGAATGTTAGTACTCTAGTTGCTCATTAGATCACTGTAGTAAAGCTACTGCTCACCAGGGTAGTCTGCTGCTGGCATTGAAAGTGCATGTTTCAGTCTGTATGTCAGAATTTTTTAATGAAATAGAAGAGGATTTGAGAAGTCACTCAAAATGTGCCCTAATGTTTCTTTTTTCAGCACTAATCATAATTTCTATGGCAAAATAAACCCCCTCATTGAGTTCCTTTTTAAATTAAATGTTTTAAGAGTTACCACTTTATTCCAATCAAGATGGCTTCAGGTGTGCCATACGTTTATGATAAGTAGGACTGTTAGCGCTCTACTTGTTCTTTGGAACACTCTGGGAAGCTGCAGTAGAACACAAAGGAATCAACTGACAGTCTCTGCCCTTGTTGGATGTACATGTTTTACTGAGAATGTCAGACTTCATTCTCACATGACTGAGAAAGATAATGTGAATTTACAGAAAATATGCTCTCAGTTTAGCTTATAGATCACTGTTAGACCTGGCATCTTTGGCGTGGTTACCCCTGACTTTTTGCCTCTACCCCCTGTGTTTTTGATGCTATGCTGGATTTCGTTTTTGCTGGTTTAGATGCTTTGGGCACTTTGCCACTGCTGATCAGTGTCAAAGTGCAAGTGCTCCCTTGGTAAATTGTTATATTGATTGGTTATCCATGATTGGTATATTTGTTTCACCTGTTAGCCCCTAGTAAAGTGCACTGCGTGTGCCAGGGCTGGTGATTCAAATGCTACTAGTGGGCTGCAGCACTGATTGTGCCACCCACAGGAGTAGCGCTAAAATAATGTCTTAGGCCTGCTTGCAGTGCCTATGTGCAGTCCAGGACTGCCATGTCGACCTGGCCAGTGTACCCACTGACCAGGCCTTATCCTTACCTTTCTGTACATGTCAGGCATCCCTGTGGTGGCCCTAGGTACCCCCCTGGGTTGGGTGCAGTGTATCTGAAAGGTGGGGCATGTACTGAGGTGTGTAACATGCCCTGGTAGTGAATTACAGCCATTTTTGTTTTTCACTGCTGAGAGGATATCTTGCCCATAGGATAGAATGGGGAAGGCTGTTTACATGCCTATCTTCCCATAAGGGCAAGATAGAAAATCCAAGTTTGGTATCTCTGTGTTCAGAATTTAATTATACATCTTTTTAGCAAGATGGTTTTTAAATTCACTGTGTGAGAATAGCACTTTTTAGAAAGTAGCTATTCTCCTGTTTAACCTTCCTGTGTGCCTGTGTGCTGATTGGCTGAAGGGTGTCATGTGATGGGCTAGGTGGCTCCAGGAGCCTGGATGAGTCAGCAGCAGGGTGAATAGGGAGATCTGCTTTAGATGGGTGGGAGGAGTAGTCCCTGGGTTTGAATAGGGCTGCCCCTGCCAACACAAAGCTGGCTCCACCCCCTGCTGGCCAGGCTGAGGACTCTGCCTCTGCTGGCACAAAGAAGGCTCCACCTCCTGCTGAGCGTCTAACGACCCTGCCCCTCACTCTGAAAGGAACCAGGTGCTCCAGAGCAGAGCACACCCAGGAACCGGTTTGAGCAGGGGAATCCCCCCACTGGAACAAAGAGAGACAAAGGCTTGGAGGGGTATAAGAAGAGGACCCCAGACACCTAAACCTTTAGATCACTTTGGAACTAAGAAGAAACCTCTGCCAAGGAGAAAGCTGAAAAGGACTGAAGAGGAGAAGACTGCCTGCTTGCTGTTTTGCTTTGCTGCCAAGGAGAGGGGAAGGACTTTGCTGTGTCCCCTTCTTTTGATTCTGATCTCCAAGGGCCTGAGGAGAGCTGGCTCCCTGTTAAGAAGTCCCAGGAACAAAAGGACTTCACCACCAGCTCCCCTGGAACTCTGCTGAGAGAGTTCTGACCTGCCTTGGAGTGCTTGCCCAGTCATGGGGCCTCAGGAGGTCGTTTTGCTGTGTTTGGGAGCTGGAAGCAGAAGCGTGAAAAAGAAACAACTGGTACCCAACGCATCATCCGATTGCGTGTCGCAAGAACCAGAGTGCGTGGAAAATTTCATCGCGGCACCATCGCAACACGCAGGGTCCCCGCATCGCCGAGTGCGTCGAGCATCGTCCCGAAGCGTGAAGATTCCTGACATTGCGAGGGTCGTCGCAGAACCAGTTTGCGAGCCGCACCACTGCCGGTGCGTGAAAGTCTCCAGTCGCTGCGTGCGTCGACGCAGAGTCCCGTTCCGTGGCGCATCGAGAGTTGCGGCGCCGGAAGGCAACGCTGCGCCACGCATCACACCACATCGAAGAGTGTCGCATCGAACCTGTGCGTGAAGCTTCCCCCTAAGAAACCTACGCAACGAAAGCCAAAGTCATCGCATCCTCCCCTTACAGATCGGAGCCGGCGCATCCACCTCTGCTGCGTGAAGCAGGTCTGCTGCAAAGCCTCCCCAGGATCTCAGGAGTATCGCATCGCCTTTGCCATCTTCCTTGTTATAGCTTTTGGGAACCTTATCGCAACTACAGGTACTGTTCGGCACGAAAGTGTCGCATTTTGTGCATTGAGAGTCGCATTGTGCAGGACTCTGACTTTTACATCCTGGAGTACTTTCTGCAAGCTCTTGAACTATCTTTAAAGTAACCTTTTGAATTATATGTTGGTTTGTCTGTAGTATTTGGTCTTGTGAAGTTTTTAGTAAAGATACCTTATTTTTCTAAAACTGGTGTGGAGTAAATCTGTGGTGTTTTCACTGTGTTACTGTGAGTGTTGGTACAAATACTTTACACATTGCCTTTGATAGCCTAGACTGCTCAGGCCAAGCTACCTAGAGGGTGAGCAGGGGTTATCTTTACAGTGTATCCCCCTTTCCCTGACTAGAAGCAAGGGTCCCTACTTGGACAGTGGTACCCACCCTGCCAACTAGAGACCCCCAGATCTAACATTGGTGGTCAGCGGTGAGGATTGAACTTGTATTTGTACTTGACCCACAGTAATTGGTGTACATCACTAGGAGTGCAGACCAATAGACAACCACATACTGTATTTCTATTTTTGAGTAACTCTTCAAGAGCATCATGTCTCAGGTGGCAACAAGTGAGAGGGCAGAAGTGGAGCTTTCCATTGCAGATTTGTATTCGTACGGAGTTGTAGAGCTCAAGCGATTCTGCAAAGACCGTGGTTGCCCTTTTAAAAGTGGAGCTAGAAAGGATGAGCTCCAAAAAGTCTTGACGGCCTGGTGGGAGGCCCAAGAGGAAGATGATGCAAATGAAGAGGATGGTTTTGTTCCCCAAGATCTGCCCGTGGGCAGAGCAGTCTCAAGGGCTGGCAGCTCCCATTCCAGTAGGGGGCTCACTCCAGAGGAGATGGAGGAGAATCAAAGGGTGAGAGACCATGAATTGGAAATAATGAAAATGAAAATGAAGCAATCAGACAAGGCGGCGGAGGAGAGCAGGAATGCCCGTGCCTTGGAGGAGAAGAAATTGCTTCTGGCTCATGAAGTGAGCATGAGAGAACTGGACATCAAGGCCAAGCAGGTGGAGTCCGGTTCAAATGGTGGCAGCGCACAGCCAGTTCAGGGGGTAAAGTATATATCCCCAAGGATTTAGTGCAGAATTACAATAGGAGTGAAGATATCTATGCCTGGTTTACATCGTATGAGATAGCATTGAGAATGAATGGTGTGCCTGAACAGCATTGGGGGGCGGGCCTGTGGAAACATTTTGAGGCTTCTGGGAGGAGTGCTCTAGAGCCCTTAGAATTAGCAGGTACCATGACCTATCCCAATATGAAGGAGGCCCTATGTCTCAGGTATGGACTTACTCCAGAGCAGTATAGACTGCAGTTTAGGAATTCCAAGAAGAAAGAGTCTGAGATTTGGATGGAGTGTGTGAATCTGTACTCGCGGGCACTGGAAGGTTGGATGAAGGGCAGCAAGGTAACTGATTATAAGGGGTTGTTACATTTAATTAGTTGGGAGCACTTGAGTAGTCTATGTGTTCCAGAGCTGCGCTAGCATCTTTTAGATAGCAAGTTGACGGACCCCATTGAGCTTGCTAAGGAGGCGGACCGCTGGACCAGTACCAGGGTCCACAGAGGAATTGTGGGTACCATTGCCAAAGGTGGGCAGGGTCCCCAGCAGAAGAGTGGGGGGGACAAGGGTAACCAAAAGGAGTTCTCACAAGGGCCCCAAAATAGTTCCCAGGGTAACCAGTCCCAGTACCCCAAGTCAAAACCCAAACCAACCAGGCCCCCTTAGGACAGGTCGGATAACAAGGGTCCCATTAGGTGTTATCACTGTCAGGAATTGGGTCACAAAGCTCCTGTGTGTCCCAAGAAATCCCAGGCACCCACGGGTGCTCCAACACCGGGTATAGATAGTGTAGCTTTTGGGGGGGATTTAATTTCTAGTGATTTGGAGGGTTTAGCAGTTATGTCCCTTGTCTCTTTAGGAGACACAGAGATGGTCCAGGAAACCCCTGTCCCTGATAACACTAAGAAGTACAGGCAGTGGGTGACCATCAATGGGAGGAGGGTGGAGGCTCTCAGGGAAACTGGAGCCAGTGTGACTACGGTCAGGTGTCAGTGGGTCCCTGAGGAGCTGATCATTCCAGACGTACTTCACCCTGTAGTGTCAGCTGACAACTCTGTGCGCCTTTGCAAGGTAGCACATGTTCCCTTTGAGTGGGGGGGGTCTCAGGTCCTCTCAGAGTTGTTGCGAGTCCATCCATGCCAGTAGACTGTCTGCTAGGTAATGACCTGGAGAGTTCCCCGTGGAAGGAGGTGGAACGCCAGGCTCATTTGGAGATGTTGGGTTTGCCTGAGTGGGTCTGTGTGACCACCCGGTCCATGGCAGCCAGACAGGGTTGTGAAGCAGACCTGGAGCCTGAAACAGTGGCCCAGGTCCCTGCCAGAAAGAGGAAGGGCAAGGGGCGTGGTGCGTCCACCCCCGCTGTTCCCACGGTCCAGGAAGGAGCAGAACCTACGGGGGATGCCCTGGAGCCTACAGGGGAACAGGTAGCTGAGCTGGGAGACATACCTGAGCTGACCCATTGGCAGCAAGAGGGTGGTCCCTCCAGAGAGGAGTTCTGCCGTGCGCAGAAGACATGCCCTACTCTTGAAGGTCTGCGGCACCAGGCTGCAGACCAGGCAGCAGGTGCTGATCCGAAGAACTTCTTTCTCTACTGGGAGAATGACTTGTTGTACAGTGAGCCTAGGTTTGCTGAGCCCAGTGGATCACGTACCCTGGTGGTACCCGCAGGGTTCAGAGACTTCCTACTGGGTCTGGCTCACGACATGCCTCTTGCAGGACATCTCGGGCAGGACAAGACCCGACAAAGGCTTGCCACCCACTTTTACTGGCCCGGGATGAAGACGGACGTCGCTTCCTTTTGTAAATCATGCCAGACTTGCCAGGCAAGTGGCAAGGCTGGAGGAAAATGCAAAGGCCCTCTCCAGCCTTTTCCGGTAGTGAGCACCCCTTTCGAGCCGGTGGGAATAGATATTGTGGGGCCACTGGACCCCAGGACCGCCTTAGGCAACAGGTTCATCCTGGTCCTGGTGGATCATGCCACCCGGTACCCGGAGGCTATCCCTCTCAGGACAACCACAGCCCCGGTGGTGGGCCGTGCGTTGATGGGGATCTTTTCCCGCGTGGGTTTCCCCAAAGAGGTGGTATCTGACCGGGGTACCAACTTCATCTCCAGGTATATGAAGTCTCTGTGGGAGGAGTGTGGGGTAACTTATAAGTTCACCACTCCTTACCACCCTCAAGGAAATGGGTTGGTTGAAAGGTTCAACCGGACTCTGAAGGGCATGATCATGGGGCTGACGGAGCCCATGAGACGGAAGTGGGACGTCTTTTTGCCATGCCTATTATTTGCCTACAGGGAGGTACCACAAAAGTCTCTGGGGTTCAGTCCCTTTGAGCTTTTGTACGGGCACCCTGTTAGAGGACCTCTCAGTCTGGTGAAGGAGGGTTGGGAGAAATCCCCTGGGAAAACCCCCCAGGATGTGTTCAGCTATGTGCTGGCCATCCGCAACCAGACACAGCGCTTCCGGGCCCTCGCTCAGGCGAACCTGGAAGCCAGCCAGGATGAGATGAAGAGGTGGTATGACCAGCATACCACTCTGATGGAATTTCAACCTGGGCAGATGGTGTGGGTGATGGCGCCAGTGGAGCCTTGCGCGCTCCAAGACAAGTGGACTGGGCCATATGAGGTGGTGGAGCGCAACAGTGAGGTGACCTACCTGGTCACCTTGCGATCTCCCAGGAACCCCATGAGGGTCCTACACGTGAACCGCCTCAAACGCCATTTTGAGAGGTCTGAGATCACAATGCTCCTTGCTACAGATGCAGGGCTGGAGGAGGATAGCGATCCTCTTCCTGACCTCCTGGAAGCTAAGGAGCAAGATGGGTCAGTGGATGGAGTGGTCCTCTCGCCCACCCTGACCCCAGAACAGCAGAGGGACTGTCGCCATGTGCTGGGTCAGTTTGCATCTCTGTTCTCCCTGACTCCCGGTATCACCAACTGGTGTGTCCATGACGTGGACACGGGAGATAGCATGCCTGTGAAACAGAAGTTTTACCGGGTGGCTGACAAGGTCAGGGCCAGCATCAAGAAGGAGGTTTCTAAGATGTTGGAGCTAGGGGTGATTGAGCCCTCCAGCAGCCCCTGGGCTAGCCCAGTGGCACTTGTACCGAAAGCTGCTGCGCCAGGTGCCACTCCAGAACTTAGGTTTTGTGTGGACTACCGTGGGCTCAATGCGGTCACGAAGACTGACGCACACCCCATCCCCAGAGCTGATGAGCTCGTGGATCGGTTGGGAGCTGCCAACTACCTCAGTACGTTTGATTTAACTTCTGGGTACTGGCAGATTGCCTTAACCGATGGGGCCAAGGAGAGGTCTGTGTTTTCAACGCCAGAGGGGCACTTCCAGTTCCGTGTCATGCCCTTTGGGTTGAAGAACGCCCCTGCCACATTCCAGAGACTGGTCAACCAGGTGCTGTCCGGGCTGGAGCAATTCAGCGCCGCATATCTGGACGACATTGCTGTGTTCAGCTCCACTTGGGAAGAACACTTGCAACACCTCTGCGCAGTGTTGAAGGCTCTGCATAGTGCAGGCCTCACTATCAAGGCCAGTAAGTGCCAGATAGGGCAGGGTTCGGTGGTGTATTTGGGACACCAAGTAGGAAGCGGTCAGGTGGCGCCCCTACAAGCCAAGATAGATACCATCCGGGCCTGGGAACCCCCCAAGACCCAGACAGCGGTGAGAGCCTTCTTAGGACTCACCGGGTACTATCGCCGTTTTGTCAAGGGGTATGGCACCATTGTTGCTCCCTTGACAGAACGAACTTCCAAGAAGTTACCGAAGAAAGTGATTTGGACCAGTGCCTGCCAAGAAGCTTTTGATGCCCTGAAGGAGGCCATGTGTACAGCACCTGTACTCAAGGCGCCTGACTTCTCCAAGGAATTCATAGTGCAGACAGACGCTTCTGAGCATGGAGTGGGAGCGGTGCTCTCACAACTAAATGATGAGGACTTGGACCAACCTGTAGCTTTCATTAGTAGGAGGCTACTTCCCAGGGAACAGAGGTGGAGTGCGATTGAAAGGGAAGCTTTTGCTGTGGTCTGGGCGCTGAAGAAGCTGAGGCCCTACTTGTTTGGGACTCACTTCCGGGTTCAGACGGACCACAGGCCCCTCAGATGGTTGATGCAGATGAGGGGTGAGAATCCTAAGCTGTTGAGGTGGTCCATTTCCCTACAGGGGATGGACTTTACGGTGGAACACCGCCCCGGTACAGAACACGCCAACGCTGATGGTCTGTGCAGGTTTTTCCGCCTTAGCGATGAGAACTCCCAAGAGGGTGGGTAGTTCTCCCCACTTTCAGCTGGAGGGGACACGTGTTAGACCTGGCATCTTTGGCGTGGTTACCCCTGACTTTTTGCCTCTACCCCCAGTGTTTTTGATGCTATGCTGGATTTCGTTTTTGCTGGTTTAGATGCTTTGGGCACTTTGCCACTGCTGATCAGTGTCAAAGTGCAAGTGCTCCCTTGGTAAATTGTTATATTGATTGGTTATCCATGATTGGTATATTTGTTTCACCTGTTAGCCCCTAGTAAAGTGCACTGCGTGTGCCAGGGCTGGTGATTCAAATGCTACTAGTGGGCTGCAGCACTGATTGTGCCACCCACAGGAGTATCGCTAAAATAATGTCTTAGGCCTGCTTGCAGTGCCTATGTGCAGTCCAGGACTGCCATGTCGACCTGGCCAGTGTACCCACTGACCAGGCCTTATCCTTCCCTTTCTGTACATGTCAGGCATCCCTATGGTGGCCCTAGGTACCCCCCTGGGCTGGGTGCAGTGTATCTGAAAGGTAGGGCATGTACTGAGGTGTGTAACATGCCCTGGTAGTGACTTACAGCCATTTTCGTTTTTCACTGCTGAGAGGCTATCTTGCCCATAGGATAGAATGGGGAAGGCTGTTTACATGCCTATCTTCCCATAAGGGCAAGATAGAAAATCCAAGTTTGGTATCTCTGTGTTCAGAATTTAATTATACATCTTTTTAGCAAGATGGTTTTTAAATTCACTGTGTGAGAATAGCACTTTTTAGAAAGTAGCTATTCTCCTGTTTAACCTTCCTGTGTGCCTGTGTGCTGGTTGGCTGAAGGGTGTCATGTGATGGGCTAGGTGGCTCCAGGAGCCTGGATGAGTCAGCAGCAGGGTGAATAGGGAGATCTGCTTTAGATGGGTGGGAGGAGTAGTCCCTGGGTTTGAATAGGGCTGCCCCTGCCAACACAAAGCTGGCTCCACCCCCTGCTGGCCAGGCTGAGGACTCTGCCTCTGCTGGCACAAAGAAGGCTCCACCTCCTGCTGAGCGTCTAACGACCCTGCCCCTCACTCTGAAAGGAACCAGGTGCTCCAGAGCAGAGCACACCCAGGAACCGGTTTGAGCAGGGGAATCCCCCCACTGGAACAAAGAGAGACAAAGGCTTGGAGGGGTATAAGAAGAGGACCCCAGACACCTAAAACTTTAGATCACTTTGGAACTAAGAAGAAACCTCTGCCAAGGAGAAAGCTGAAAGGGACTGAAGAGGAGAAGACTGCCTGCTTGCTGTTTTGCTTTGCTGCCAAGGAGAGGGGAAGGACTTTGCTGTGTCCCCTTCTTTTGATTCTGATCTCCAATGGCCTGAGAAGAGCTGGCTCCCTGTTAAGAAGTCCCAGGAACAAAAGGACTTCACCACCAGCTCCCCTGGAACTCTGCTGAGAGAGTTCTGACCTGCCTTGGAGTGCTTGCCCAGTCTTGGGGCCTCAGGAGGTCGTTTTGCTGTGTTTGGGAGCTGGGAAGCAGAAGCGTGAAAAAGAAACAACTGGTACCAAACGCATCATCCGATTGCGTGTCGCAAGAACGAGAGTGCGTGGAAAATGTCATCGCGGCACCATCGCAACACGCAGGATCCCCGCATCGCCGAGTGTGTCGAGCATCGTCCCGAAGCGTGAAGATTCCTGACATTGCGAGGGTCATCGCAGAACCAGTTTGCGAGCCGCACCACTGGCGGTGTTAAATGGTAGCGGCAATTTCAGTCGATAACCTTTCAAGTATTTGCCCGGCGGTAATCGCCTCTCATACCACTCGATAATTTACCAATGAAAGAGGCAGGCGCCGGAGACTGGAAGGCAGGAAACAAAGTTTTATTCCGTCGGAGCAGAACACATCAGATCAGACAGCAAGGTATCGTCACGAGGTGCTCTAACTGCATCTCTGAGACCTGGTCTCTTATACACCGGTTTATTGCTTTATTACACATAGTACATTCTTGAGATTCCCTTGATGCATGAGAGAACATCCCCTGAAGCCCCGGCTCAGATCCGATCCCACACATAGTTACAGTAGAGGTTCCCACCTTACCCGCAGTGGGAGATGGCTATCGCGCAGCAGGGAATTCCGCCAATTCCCGGGGGTGTGTGCGACCGGCCGGGTCTCAGGGGGTAGGGGCTTTGATCCACTGTAATCCCTTTGATGTGGGGTGTTTCCCTTACAGTAGGGGCAATAAACTGCATCCGCAGGGCTAGGTGATGGCCTGGGACCAGTTCGGACAATGGGGCGCAGAGGAAGGGGGTTATCAAAGGAGCGGCATGACCATGTATGGGATGTCGGTCGGATGTGGTTCCGTAGCAGGGTCGCGCTGAAGGAGAGGGTTTATGGCCCGTGTATGAGAGAGCGGGGGTGGCCGGCGCGCGGGGGATGTTCGCAGCGCCAGGGCAAAGCGCTGGTGATCGAGAATGAGCGGGGAGAGAGTGGGGTGCCTAAAATGGCGGCCGTGCATTCGCTGTGCGTGGCGCTGGGGAGAGGCAAGATGGCGCAGATAATGTTCAGTTTGCAAGCTAAATTTCCACAGTCCTCCCTTTTAACATATCTCGCCAGCTTGCCTAGTTTGGATCTATCCCCATAATACCCCGTACTTCCACCTCATTCAGATCTTTCATTCGCTCTGTTTCAAAGTCCAAAGTCTTAGGGCAGATGCAGTTCATAAAAAGCGAACATAAAGGTGGCAGACACTGAATCCCCAAGCAACATCCACATAGTATCACAATTGGTATGAGGATAAATGAAAACAGCCTCCATCCCCAACTTTTAATAGTATCCCAAAACCAACTCCCCAGTGACCATTCTTCTTGCTCTTGATGGACCTCTGTGGACAGTCTGTGGAGGTGTTCAATTGCTTTGTAGACTGAGGGTGAGTTATCCGGTACGTAGGTACAACAGCTGGACCCAATGATGCGGCATGCTCCTCCACGATCAGCCAGAACCACATCTAGAACGAGGCGGTTCTGAAGAGCCACCAGGCGGACGGCCTGAAGCTCAGCGGTGTTGTTGGCGAGGGCGCCAGCTGTAATGTTCATCGCCGTCTCGACTGCCTGGGTTAAGTGGCGGATGGCACGGCTGTTTGCCATTGGACCCCAGAGTGGAACAAGGCCTTTCACTGCGTCCATGAACTGTGCTCCGGCGGAGTCGGCTTGCACAATGTCTTTGGCCCGCTTCTGTCGGTGGTGGTTTGCTGGAGCCACATATGTCGGAGGAAGGACAAAGGCGATGTAGCAGGTGCCTCCCCAACCTTTCGGAAGCCAGGTGTAGGCCTTAGTACCACAGACAAAGTACATATTCGGGGAGGCAACAAAGGAGGGTGGGTCAACTGAGTCCAATGTTTGGGTGATGAGGCAGGAGCTGTGGCCCACCAGCTGCGTCCCCAGGCCTTCGAGGCACACAAATCCAGTGATGTTGATGACGGACAGGGCCACTGTTAGGGTGGCGGCCGTCCGTTTCCGGAGATAAGAGAAGGTGGGTCTGGCTGGGTTGTTGAACACCTGCATTTCAACTCGTTCTTTGGCAGGGATGTCCATGTGAAAGGAAGTGTTCGATCTCAGAGGGCAGAAGAGGGCAGAAGTTTTTCCAGTTTTGTTCAGCCAGAACCCATGGTAGAAGTGTGACATGGTTCTGCCGGAAGTGGCATTGTCCTTGTAGCTTTCTTGCAGGAGGATTAGCCAGGCGAGGCAGGAACCATGGACAGAAAAAGGTGAAGGGATGAAAGGGATAGAGTGTCCAGTGGCATGTGGCAGCAATCCACAGATCCAGCAATTGGTGGCGTTGGCAGCAAGATTGTGTTGGTGGAGCAACTGCACAAAAGAGTTATTCCAGAACTACTTACGCCTTTCTCGGAGTTGGGGTGAAAGTGAGATCAGATGGTGTTCTTTCGTGGTGGTAGGTTGAACGGTGGTCAGCAATATCTTATGAGCGGGTGTGCCCTCCTCCATGATCCAGAAGGTGACCACGAGGAGAAGGCAAAAGAGAAGGGTAATGAAAAGTGCGATAGTCTTGAAGCTGTGCATTCGGTCAGTCTTTGGGTTTTTGTAGTGGATCTTCGGACGTCCGGTTGCTTCCATCATCTTCATGTCGGGCGCTTCCATCACCTTCAAGAGACTCGGTAGCGGGCAGAACCACAGACTTCGCTTAGTTTCTCTCCCGGTGGCCTTTGAGGTGACTAGGTTACCGCTCTGAGATTTCCACTTAGCCTGTGGTCTGCTTAGCCGAAGTTCTCTCCTTTCGTCGCAAGTTATACCCTTCCTTGGATGGCACGGTGGGATCAGGATATCTTACTAACTCGAGTGTCTCTGTATCTGGGCAGCGGCTCAGGGATGGTCGGTCTTTGTCCAGAAGTTCTTCTTGGGCGGTGATGTTGTCCGTGGTTGTCAGGGTCGGTGATACCTTCTTGCAGTGGTGTGCATGCAGCCAATTGCGTTTCCCCTGCACTCGAAGAGCTGTTCGGGTGGTGATCAGGACTTGCAGGGGGCCCGTCCACCGGGGCTCCAGACTCTTGGTGCGCTGGAAGTTACGCACTAAGACGAAGTCACCGGGTTGGATGTCGTGTCCCGGGCCCCTGGAAGCATCGGGAATGGCGTGCAGCACCTGCTGATGGATAACAGACAACGTCTTAGTTAGGTTATACAAATAGTCAGACATGAGGACGTCCGGGACGTCGTGGATGGATGTTGGTTTTGGTGCAGTCCAAAGGTTCATGGGCCGCCCAAAGACGACCTCGTAGGGGGTTAAGTGGTGTTTGGTGGGGGTGGAACGCATTGATAGCAATGCTAGTGGGAGAGCGTCTGGCCATCTTAGTCCTGTGGTGGCGACTATTTTTGCTATCTTAAGCTTCAATGTGGCATTGTGTCGCTCAACCAGGCCTGCAGATTGGGGATGGAAGACCGCATGGAATTTCTGTTTTACACCCAACCCCTTTAAGATGAGTTGGATAACTTCGGCTACGAAGTGGGGGCCGTTGTCGCTCCACAAAATTCGACAAAGGCCGTATCGGGGGAAGAATTCCTTCAGTAGTACCTTTGCAGTAGTCATAGCGGTGTTGTCGTGGGTTGGGTAGGCTTCCACCCACTTGCTGAAGGCACACACAACGACAAGTACGTACTTCAAACCTTGGCACCTTTCTAACTGGACATAGTCCATTTGTAGGACTTCAAAAGGGTGATTGGGGACCCCGAACCCTCCCCGGGGTACAGCAGTTCCTTTCCCAGGGTTGTGTTGGAGGCATACTAGGCATTGTTGGACCAGACGTTTGGCTGAGTCTGGGATCTTGTCGTTGTGCCAGACTTTGGAGACGAGTTCGATCATGGGGGCAGACCCTATATGTGCGGGGGAGTGTGCCATGGTCAGCATGGGGATCAAGTATGAGTCTGGTAGCAACCATTTGTTCGAGTCCTTAGTCCGCCAGCAACCATCATCGTCCTTCAATCCCACCCGTGCCCATTCAGCTAACTCGTGTGGTGTACTGGCTAATTGGATGTCCCTAATCGTTTCCCCAGCATCCTTCCATTTCTCAGCTTGTGACCTGGTCACGTACATACGGGTCGTGGACCTATTCTCGGCTGTGGTTCGGGCAGTAATGTCAGCTAGTGCATTTCCCTGTCCTATAATGTCTGTCACCTTCTTGTGTGCTTGGCATTTGATCACAGCCAGCCGTGTGGGGAGGAGGACCGCTTCGGTCAGGGCAGAGACTAGATCTCCATGCAGGATGGGTGTGCCATGAGAAGTCAAGAATCCCCTCTCTTTCCATAAGAGCCCAAAGTGGTGAACTACCCCGAAGGCGTACTGACTGTCTGTGTAGATGTTTGCGGTTGTCCCTGCTGCCAGGATGCAGGCTCGTATGAGAGCAATTAGTTCCGCCGCCTGTGCGGATCGCTGTGTGATGCGGGCTGTCTCAACAACTGTTCGGGCTGTGGTGACTGCATAGGCAGCTGAGGTGGTGCCATCGGGGAGCTTGATGCATGAGCCATCCACCAACAGTTCTCCGTCAGGGTCCGGTAAGGCAGTATCTCGGAGGTCGACCCTACTCTTGGTCTGTTCGTCGGTGAGGGTCACACAGTCGTGTATAGGGGACGCATTGGGATCAGTGTCAGGGAGAGGTAGTAGGGTAGCTGGATTCAGAGTGGTGCATCGTTTCAATGTGATGTGGGGGGCAAGCAGAGTCAGTTCGTAACCGGTCAGTCGTGCGCTAGTCAGGTGTTGAGTCTTGGTCTGGTTCAGGAGGGTGTCAACCGCATGGGGTACCAGTACCGTGAGGGGGTTTGAGAGTACGATCCCCTCGCTTTGCCGGATAGAGATAGCCGCGGCGGCTACTGCTCGAAGGCATGCGGGCAGAGCTCTGGCTACAGGGTCAAGAGTGGCAGAGAAGTAGGCACAAGGGCGTTGTTTAGGGCCTATGGACTGGGTTAGGACAGACAACGCACATCCCTCCCTTTCGTGGGTGTAGAGGGAGAAAGGTTTAGTGTAGTCTGGGGTTCCTAGGACTGGGGCCGAACAGAGGGCGTCTCGTAATTCTTTGAAGGAGGATTGACATTCGGGTGTCCAGGGGAGGGGGCATCTTTAGCCAGCAGGGAAAGCAGAGGTTTTACGATAAGACTGAAGTTTGGCAACCACAGTCGACAAAAGGAGGTGAGGCCTACTAGGGACCGCACTTGCTTCTGAGTTTTGGGAACAGGGGTTTCTAGGATGGTCTGAATTCGGTCAGGGGTAAGTTTCCTCCCGTCTTTGGATAGTAGGTGGCCTAGATACGTTACTTGGGGCTGGCAGAATTGCAATTTCTTTCTGGAGACCTTGTGACCGTTCTCCGCAAGGAAGCGGAAGAGGTGAATGGTGGCTGTGACGGCAAGTGGAGTGGTGTCGGCCGCCAAAAGAATGTCATCGACGTACTGTATCAACACCACTCCATCGGGTAGTTGGACTGCATCTAGCTGTCTCTTGAGGGCTTGGCTATAAATGCTGGGACTCTCAGTGTAGCCTTGGGGTGCCCTACAGAATCTGTATGAACGGGCTTTTAGGGTGAAGCCGAAGAGGTAACGGCTGTCTGGGTGGATGGGGATGGAGAAGAATGCGTTTTTGAGATCAATAACAGTAAAGGTGGTGGCAGTGGATGGAATCAGGGTGAGGATGGTGGTGATGTCTGAGACCACGGGGTACTGGGGTATGACTACTTTGTTAACCTCTCGCAAATCAACAATGAAACGGTAGGCTTTCTCATCTCCCTCGCCTTGCTTCTTTACAATGGGTAGGATAGGGCTGTTGCAAACATTACTGACTACTTCTTCTACCACTCCTGCCTCGACTAGGGACTCGATGATTTCCACCAATGCCTTCTCGCCTTCGGGTGATATCCGATACTGTGGAAGCTTTGGGAGCACTGCGTCTGGTCGGACGGTTATGTGTACTGGGTCAATCACCATGCGCCCTACATCTGAGTCGGTTTTAGCCCATAGATGTGAAGGTAATGTATCGAGTAGGGACATGTCAGCATCGGTTATAGAGAGCATACGCCGTGTGTGACAGGGTCTGGACAGATCTGGGTTATCGTGTAGGATGACTCGAACTCCGTCTGGGGAGCATCTGATGGTAGCTCGAAAATGTTTTAGCAAATCAAGTCCCATAATAGCATCGGGGGTGTTGGAGGAGAGCAGAAAGGTCGTGTCAGTGGTGTTATCTTCTAAGTCAAAGGAGATTGGTGCTGATAAGGGGTTAGTGGAGGGCGTTCCATCGAAGCCTATTGAGGTTACATGTGAGCCAGACAAGGGTGCCCTAGGGATCAGTCGTTTGGATAACGCACTACGTGTCGCCCCAGTGTCTACCAGGAATGGAGATTTTGTGCCCAAGACCTTAGCAGTGACGTAAGGACCTTGCTGGTCAACACGGAGTTCGACTGGATCCCTCCCTTGCCCCTGGCGGTCCTATGCGAAGTCATGGGTGCTTTCGTAGTCGGACTGCTGACACTGGTTTTGTCGGGGGCGATCAAAGGTGTTTGGTTTGCCTGGCCTGACGTTGGTTGCGTCGTTCGTGTGCCCTCGTCCCTGTCCTCTGTTTCTGGGGTCATATGCTGTGTCTCTGGGATCCCTATTTTTGTTTGTTCCAGAAGGACCGGGCACTGGGATTTCCAGTGTCCGAACCCTCTACAGAACGCACATTGGTTCCCATCTAAGTCTCTTCGTCCGTTGTAGGGTGCAGGTGTATGGTCTCTAGGGGGTAGCTTTCTAGGGGCGGTTGGTTGGTAATTCTCTTTCGGGGGTTCCCTTCCTATGGTCACCCCTTGCAACTGCGCTATCATTACCCTCTCCTTCAGTTCCTTTTTCTTCTTCTCTGACGCCCTATCGTTCTCGTTTTTCTGATTTTCGTAATATTGGGCCATCTGGAGAATTGCTGCGGGTTTGGAGGCTGCCCAACTACTCTCGATGGTCTGTAGTTTCTGGGAAACTTCTTGTGACAGACCCTTCACATAATTCTGGACAAAGAGGTGATGTCCGGTTGCGGTGGTCATGTCTTGGCCACTGTAATCGGAAAACACAGTCTCGAATCGGGAGAAGTATTCAGACACATCCTCCTGGGTTTTCTGGCGGCAAGCCGTCACTATCGACCAGTCTACCTTTCTTTCTGGGATTAGAGTCTTCAGCTTTAGTACAATCTTGTCTGGGAGCTCTAATATGGCTTTCGGGGGTTTCTGTCCTGGTTCTCGCTGCTTATTTATGGTATCGAGTTGTACCCAGGTATACCCGAACGGCTCAGCGTGGTCAACTTTCCGGATTTGTTTCCACACATCAGCCGGCAGACATAGCCCAAAGAACAAGTCGATATCTGCTAAAGTCATAATCGTAGAACCTAAGGCTGTACCCAGTTCAGTGTAGAAGGCAGTCGGGTTCTTTCTCAAGTCGGGTAGAGTTTTTCTAAAGGTCAAAATATCTTGCCGGTCCCACGGCTGGTAGACCCAGTTATATACAACCCTCCCCTTCGCATCTTGGTGGTTGATGTCGTCATGTGTTCCCTGACCTCGTGGGGGGACCCAGTAGGGGGAAGCTTCTTTGATGGGCATCATGGCATCAGCCCTTCCTTCCTGGGGCTTAGTCGCTATGGGGGTTTCTGCTTTGGTGGTCTGCCTATGTTCTTTAAGGTGTCGGTAGACCTCGAGTGTACGAGTAAAGAGGTTCGTCACGTCGCCCTCTCTTTCTTCTCCGATGTCTACCTTCCTATATAGGGCCGCTAAGCCTTCGGGACCTTTATCGTGGTATCTATCCTCATATGCATTCAGGGCGTGATAACAGAGCCGTACGACAAAGTGTCGTCTGCGGCTGTCGGCATACGAGTTATACACGTCTGTTATATACTCCTCACTTTCTTTTCGCTCCACCAGTGTCCCTACTATCTTATCAATTCCTGCTCGTTCATCCTTCGTTAATCGATTCATTCTGGTGGAATCTTTCTTTCCCATCTCATGGTCATCTAGCGTTATTGCCGACGTTGTGTTCAGCACAGGAGGCTCGGCCGGCGCGGAGGCCATGAGGACCGAGGCCCCTGTACTGCTTTCGCTCGTGTTCGGGGGTTGTGGGTGTTGCACCACTAACTGGGAGGGTGCATATGGAGGGGGCATGTAAATGATCGGGGGACCTAACAGCAATTCGTCATTCGTTCGCTGCTTGGAGGACAACTCAGGGTAGAGCAAAGAAGGGGTCCTAACAGCGTACTGGCCTGATGTTTCGGGCTCCTGTCTTAGTTTAGTTTCCCTTCTCTCCTTTATTTCTTCTTCTAACTTTCTAGCGGCAAGGTGAGCTGCCTTTCGTAATTCCTTTTCTGCTTTTACTTCTTCCCTCTTTTTCCGTTGCGTTGCTTCTTTGCGCCACATGCCAATACTGTCAAGCATAGTAGGCGTTGTCTTATTGCTACGCAGGGCTATTTCTAGCACTTCTATCTTATGGTCGTCGAAGGATCCCATCAGTGGCCACTGACTCTCGGGGTCCTTCTTTGTGTATTTATGCCATAGCTTGGTATAAGCTACGGCGACTAGTCCATATTTAGTGAACATGTCCTTATTAGGGGTGCCCTCCAGTGGAGCCGGATGGTTCACCTCTAATAAGCGGTCCGGGCAGAACCAACTACCAATCAGTGGGGAGAAGATAGGCATGACGGGTTTCAACGGGGACAAAAGTCAGCACTACCTATCTTTTCACTGCTTGCAAAGACTAGACAGAATATCTCTATTCTTCGTTATTTGTAAGCAGAGAATACCTCCAAAGAACCAATATCGAACAACTAGTGTTCGGACAATCAATCAATCAATCAATCAATGGGAGATAAAGATAGGCATGACGGGTTTCAACGGGGACAAAAGTCAGCATTACCTACCCTTCACTATTTGCAAAGACTAGACAGAATATTTCTATTCTACGTTATTTGCAAACAGAGAATATCTCAAAGAGCACTATTCTTCAAAACAATCAATGTTCGGACAATCAATCAGTGGGGAGATAAAGATAGGCACGACGGGTTTCAACGGGGACAAAAGTCTGCGTTACCTACCCTTCACTATCTGCAAAGGGAGAGAGAGAGAGTATTTCTACTCCTCCCCGTTTGTAGACAGCGAATATCTCAAAGAGAACAATCAATGAGCACAATCAATGAGCAATACTAGTATTCAAAAGCTTCGGACAATCAATCAATTATTTCGCAATTTGTCGTGTATCACGACCTTACCCGGACCGCGTGGACAGTTTCTCGTCTTCCGCCTCCAGCGCCCGATCGTCCTCTACTCTCCGTATTTGCCGCGGCACTCCTGATGGTTCCCAGTCAGGACCGTAGATCACTCGAGAGAGGTCTGCTCGGAACCAGTGAAGTTCGGATGATCGGCTGCCAGACGAGGGTCTATTGGGCAGGAGCTCTCCCGATCGTTGCAGTCGTTCACTCTGTCGTCGGGACCTCTCCCACTGGATCCACGTGTCGCTGATGGGCCCCACGTTTGGGACGCCAATTGTTAAATGGTAGCGGCAATTTCAGTCGATAACCTTTCAAGTATTTGCCCGGCGGTAATCGCCTCTCATACCACTCGATAATTTACCAATGAAAGAGGCAGGCGCCGGAGACTGGAAGGCAGGAAACAAAGTTTTATTCCGTCGGAGCAGAACACATCAGATCAGACAGCAAGGTATCGTCACGAGGTGCTCTAACTGCATCTCTGAGACCTGGTCTCTTATACACCGGTTTATTGCTTTATTACACATAGTACATTCTTGAAATTCCCTTGATGCATGAGAGAACATCCCCTGAAGCCCCGGCTCAGATCCGATCCCACACATAGTTACAGTAGAGGTTCCCACCTTACCCGCAGTGGGAGATGGCTATCGCGCAGCAGGGAATTCCGCCAATTCCCGGGGGTGTGTGCGACCGGCCGGGTCTCAGGGGGTAGGGGCTTTGATCCACTGTAATCCCTTTGATGTGGGGTGTTTCCCTTACAGTAGGGGCAATAAACTGCATCCGCAGGGCTAGTTGATGGCCTGGGACCAGTTCGGACAATGGGGCGCAGAGGAAGGGGGTTATCAAAGGAGCGGCATGACCATGTATGGGATGTCGGTCGGATGTGGTTCCGTAGCAGGGTCGCGCTGAAGGAGAGCGTTTATGGCCCGTGTATGAGAGAGCGGGGGTGGCCGGCGCGTGGGGGATGTTCGCAGCGCCAGGGGAAAGCGCTGGTGATCGAGAATGAGCGGGGAGAGAGTGGGGTGCCTAAAATGGCGGCCGTGCATTCGCTGTGCGTGGCGCTGGGGAGAGGCAAGATGGCGCAGATAATGTTCAGTTTGCAAGCTAAATTTCCACAGCGGTGCGTGAAAGTCTCCAGTCGCTGCGTGCGTCGATGCAGAGTCCCGTTCCGTGGCGCATCGAGAGTTGCGGCGCCGGAAGGCAACGCTGCGCCACGCATCGCACCACATCGAAGAGTGTCGCATCGAACCTGTGCGTGAAGCTTCCCCCTAAGAAACCTATGCAACGAAAGCCAAAGTCATCGCATCCTCCCCTTACAGATCGGAGCCGGCGCATCCACCTCTGCTGCGTGAAGCAGGGCTGCTGCAAAGCCTCCCCAGGATCTCAGGAGTATCGCATCGCCTTTGCCATCTTCCTTGTTATAGCTTTTGGGAACCTTATCGCAACTACAGGTACTGTTGGGCACGAAAGTGTCGCATTTTGTGCATTGAGAGTCGCATTGTGCAGGACACTGACTTTTACATCCTGGAGTACTTTCTGCAAGCTCTTGAACTATCTTTAAAGTAACCTTTTGAATTATATGTTGGTTTGTCTGTAGTATTTGGTCTTGTGAAGTTTTTAGTAAAGATACCTTATTTTTCTAAAACTGGTGTGGAGTAAATCTGTGGTGTTTTCACTGTGTTACTGTGAGTGTTGGTACAAATACTTTACACATTGCCTTTGATAGCCTAGACTGCTCAGGCCAAGCTACCTAGAGGGTGAGCAGGGGTTATCTTTACAGTGTATCCCCCATTCCCTGACTAGAAGCAAGGGTCCCTACTTGGACAGTGGTACCTACCCTGCCAACTAGAGACCCCCAGATTTAACAATCACCTTCCAAACTTCTGTGGGAAAAGCATGAGAAAATAGTTTTCGCTCAAACATGATTCATGATATCCCAGCAGAAGGCTTTTTCACATGGTCAAATCACCTTAGAACATACCACAATTCCTAAAATGAGTATGGTACCATCAACAAATGATTTATAATGTCTTAAACCCTTCTATTAACTGCAATGCTTTTTAATGAGGTGCTATCATGTATATTGGTCCCAAGATGGCTGCCAACACTTCTTGTATGAAGTACTGACAGCCAATCAGATCTCACGATGAGATGTGTGGTTAGGCTTCGCCCAGATATATATGTGATTTTGCATTTGATTTTCTCAGGAACTACTGAACGGATTTACACCATTTAAGCAAAAGGCACAACTCTGAACCAAGGTCTACCTGTCTGCCAAATTTGGTGTAATTCTGTTCAGCAGTTCGGGCTGTAGCTGTGACTAAAGGTCCTTATGGAAAATTGCATGGGGAAAACACGTTTTGGGCCCCTCCTTTTTTCTCAGCCCCCGCTTGACGAATCACCCTGAGTCTTTCAGGATAGGAGCGGACCGGAGCGGGCAACGAGTTTTGAAAATTTCGCGATGATTTGTCAACCGGCGCCAAAGTTATTCTAAATAGAATGTTGTGGATTTCCTATGGATAATAGGTCCTAACTATAACTACCTACTGGTGACCGCCATTAGGTTATATATATATATATATTCACTTAAAAAACCATAGGTTTCACACATGTTATAGTTAGCTGGATATTTCACTCGTGAAAAACCATTGAAATTCCCCCATTATAGTTAGTGCAGGCAACTATAACTCACGCGACCGCAATCCTCTGCTGATGACGTCAGATATTACATCACTGTATTTAGACACTTATTTACCCATGTCTTCTTCCATTAATTTTTAGCTATACATATATTACAAATATTTTTTTTTCAGAAAGACACATATGTCATCAGTGATGTAATATCTTTTTTTTGAGTTTAAAGATGATTTTATTGAGGAACGAAAAAAGTTACAGTACAATAATAATATACATATATGATAAAAAATACATTATAAATCAGATCAGAGCAATGGAAGAGGTAGAGATAGAAAGAGAAAGAAGAAAAGAGGGAAAGAAAAGGGGATATCATCAAAAGTGATGTAATATCTGACATCATTAGCAGAGGATTGCGGTCGCGTGAGTTATAGTTGCCTGCACTAACTATAACGGGGGAATTTCAATGGTTTTTCACGAGTGAAATGTCCAGCTAACTATAACATGTGTGAAACCTATGGTTTTTTAAGTGAATTTGCAAGGTTTTTTAAATGCTAATTCCTAACTATAACGTGTGTGAAACCTATGGTTTTTTCAGTGAATTTGTACGGTTTTTAAAATGCTAAGTTATGTATTTTTTGTATTTTTTTTAAGGTTTTTCACCGTGCGCGTACCGTACGCGCACGGTGCGCTTCGCATTTCGTTACGCATTTCGCGGAATTTGTCCGCTTCTACCGTACGCGCACGCTACGCGTACTCCGCGATTTTTCGCAAAAAAATTAACGGAAATTTTGGCCCTTGGGGGTCCTTCTGGGACCCCCTGACAACGGCTAGGGTGTCAGGATCTGTCCACCATGCCCCCTTTTCACGTTCTCCACCTTTGTTTTTCACCCCCTCAGACTGCTAGAGACAAAATGGCGGCCGACACTTCCTGGTTTCGACCGATTCGAATGTTTACTAAGATCTAACAACCAATCAGAATCGCGCTCGCGCACGGCAGCGTGCGCGTACGGTAAGTTTTACCGTACGCGCACAGAGCGCGCCTATAGATATATATATTGATTTAAATGCTATTTTCTCAGGAACTACTGAACAGATTTACACCAGACCTGCAAAAGGCACATCCCTGACCTGAGGACTACCTCTCTGCCTAATTTCAAGTAATTCTGTTCAGCTGTTCGGGCTGTAGCTTGGACTAAAGGTCCTATGGAAAAATGCATGGGGAAAACGCGTTTTGGGACCCCCCTTTTTCTCGGCCCCCGCTTGACGAATCCCCCGAGACTTTCAGGGAAGGAGCGGAGCGGAGCGCCTCACCTATTTTGAAAATTTCGCGAGGATTCGACAATCGGCGCCAAAGTTATTCAAAATAGAATGTTGCGGATTTCCTATGGAAACACGGTCCTAACTATAACTATCTACTGGTGACCGCCAGTAGATAATATATATATATATATGTGTATGTATATATATATATATATATATATATATATATATATATATATAGTCCAACAACGCTGTAATTCCTCCTTCCTCGAATCCCCAGCAACCACGTACACCAATGAGCTTCAAAACGGTCATTTAATGAGAGCAAATAGGCAAAACAATTACTCTACGCGTTTCGGGATAACACTCCCTTGATCACGAGTAAAGGCAAAGTGAACCAGGAAGTGCAATAAATAGTCATGTGATTTCTTTTTGGTAAACAAAGAAAACAGACTTCCAGGCTACTCGTTACATCACGAGGCCACTTTTTTCTTAAATGCAACTTTAACAAAATTTACATTTCAACAAAATACATTGTGCTAAACTGAGTAAACCGATTGATGTAATCTGAAAATGCAATGCATTATACATAATGAATGACAATTTTCGTCCTTTTTGATCATAAAGGTTGAATATAAACCTTTACACAAAATTGCAAATCAATCGTAATCTTCTTAATCATTGACCACTAAAGCCCATGTGGGCATTGATATCAAATGTCAAAAATTATTATTTGAACGAAAGATAGTTCTACTTAGCATATAAACAGAACGTCACAATGAATAAATGCATCTTCAGTTAATACTTCTTGCCCCAGTGCGCTTATAAAAGATACTCAATCTTCCATATGTCACCAGTATAGATCAAGGTTTGCATCTATAAGAAAAAACAAATAAATCAATCAACCATTGGTCGAAAAAATTAACTAAGACTACATTTCCTGAGACTTTACACCTTAAAATTATTAAAAACATTTTTTGCAATTACATTTGTAAAATAGCTACTGACTTTCGTTTCAATGATGCAGGACTGTGAAGATTCAACATGTACACTTTCAAATTCTTTCACCCTAAGTGCACCGCTAACTCTTCGTCACAGTTATGACCCATCGGGGCCAAAGTACCATACTGGATTATGAGTTTCGACTCCAATCTTCTAAGGTCTTGAACCCTATTACCTCCTCTCTCATTCATCTTTATTGTGTCAAGAACGCAAAAACTGAGTAAATCACTGTTCTGACTGTGGTGGCTCAGGAAGTGGCGTGCAACAGGGTATTGTTTATCGCCATGTTTAATGGCGCGAAGGTGTTCTAGAATTCTGATTTTTGCCTTATGTATGGTGCTGCCAATATAGGCTTTTTTACAGGGACAGAACAAGGCATAGACTGCAAAATCTGTGTTGCATGATGTATGCTTCAAGATCTTGTAGGGCTTATTGTTTGGGGAAAGAATGCATTCTTTGCAGTTTTTGCTATGTTTGCATGCCTTACATTTTCTGCATGTGTAAAAACCTTGTACCCCTAAAATGTTGATATGTGTAGGTTCAATGGTTCTGCACAATGTATCCTTTAATGATTTTGCCTTTCTATACGTGACTTGTGGGAACAATTCCACGCTCTTTGAGAGGTCACTGTCAGTGTGTAACACTGGCCAGAAAGTATTAAGGCTCTTGCGCAGATCTATGGCCTGATTGTTATAGGTGGTAATAAACCTTATTTTCTCTATCTCTTCATCTTTCCTTTCTTTTTCAGTTAGTAATGATTCCCTTGATCTTTTAGCCACTTCTACCTTTGCTTTGTTAACAACAATTTTCGAGTATCCTCTTTCCAAAAATCTCAGAGTCATTACTTCTTCTTCCTTTACATAATCATCGGGGGAGCTACAGTTGCGCTTAGCTCGCAAGAGTTCTCCCAAAGGGATACTGTCTAACAGAGGTTTTGGGTGACAGCTGCGTGCGTGCAAAAGGCTGTTTCCAGCTGTTTTCTTCCTGAATAAGCAGCATTTTAATTTATCGTTTTGGATGGTAAGGGAAAGATCCAGAAACTCAATGGTACTTTGTGACCATTGGCTTGTGAACTGAAGATTGAAAATATTATCATTAAGGCTTTCTACAAACAGATTTGCTTCGGTCTCACTGCCATTCCAAATGCACAGGATGTCATCGATGTACCGTACCCACTTAACTACCTTTTCTTTGAAAACATCATGTTCTTTGACAACCTTTTCCTCCCAGTACCCCAAATAGAGACAGGCAAAGCAAGGAGCAAAGCAAGTCCCCATTGAAGTACCGAGAGATTGTTTATAGATTCTGCCATCAAAAGTAAAGAAGTTTTGTGTTAAACAAGAAGACATCATTTCAACAAGCATCTGAGTGTGCCTAAGGTACGAGATAGATCTCTCATTCAAATAGTATCTACATGCTGCAAGTCCTAACTCATGTGGTATACATGTGTAAAGACTTGCAACATCCAAAGATAGGAGTGAAAATTCTTTCTTCCACTCCAAATTCTCAATCACTTTCAAAAAATGACCTGTGTCTTTTATATATGATGGAAGCTTTGTGACAAAAGGTTGCAAGAAAAAATCAACGTATTTGGAAGTGTTTTCCATACAGCTACCTCTGGAAGAAACAATAGGTCTTCCCGGAGGTTCTGTTGGATTCTTATGGATCTTAGGTAATAGGTATAGAGCTGGTAATTTAGGGTGTTTGCACATCAAAAAATCATACTCATTTTTCTCTAATACCCCATCTTTCTTCCATTTGTCTAAGCTTGTCTGAAACAGTCTTATAGAATGTTCATACTCCATCCTATTACTCCTTTGATATTTTTCACTGTCTGCGAGTTGTTGCAAGCCCTCTTCTATATATTTTTTTCGTGATTGAACAACCACGTTTCCCCCTTTGTCTGATTTTTTGATAACTATAGAGTTATCATTCTTCAAACTGTTGATAGCCTCTCTTTGTGCTGATGTAACATTTCTCCATCCATGCCATTTTTTCTTTGAAAGTTTCCGAAGTTGGTCATATTTTTTTGCAAAGGTTAGAATTTGTCCTTTTTGATAATCCACCAAATCTCTTTGAAACTTTCTCTGCTTTTTCACTTTAATATCATCCTCAATTCTTTCCAAATTTCTTTCCATTTTATCCATTTCTTTCTTGAATTCCTCTTGCTCACAGAGCGTTTTAATCTGTTCCGTTAACTTATCAATGACTTCATACAGCTAACGTGTTGGCAGGTTTAGCTACGAGTAACGATAATCCTTTCACTGATTTTGAAAATGAAAATGTCATCCTCAATTTGAATGCAAAAAATCCCTTTAAACCAAAGTCCATCTTTTTGCCACAAGTTAAGAACGATGCAATTGAGGTATTTGAGAGAGGAGTAACTCAGGAGTTAATGAAACTTTCAAAGAAAAAATGGCATGGATGGAGAAATGTTACATCAGCACAAAGAGAGGCTATCAACAGTTTGAAGAATGATAACTCTATAGTTATCAAAAAATCAGACAAAGGGGGAAACGTGGTTGTTCAATCACGAAAAAAATATATAGAAGAGGGCTTGCAACAACTCGCAGACAGTGAAAAATATCAAAGGAGTAATAGGATGGAGTATGAACATTCTATAAGACTGTTTCAGACAAGCTTAGACAAATGGAAGAAAGATGGGGTATTAGAGAAAAATGAGTATGATTTTTTGATGTGCAAACACCCTAAATTACCAGCTCTATACCTATTACCTAAGATCCATAAGAATCCAACAGAACCTCCGGTAAGACCTATTGTTTCTTCCAGAGGTAGCTGTATGGAAAACACTTCCAAATACGTCGATTTTTTCTTGCAACCTTTTGTCACAAAGCTTCCATCATATATAAAAGACACAGGTCATTTTTTGAAAGTGATTGAGAATTTGGAGTGGAAGAAAGAATTTTCACTCCTATCTTTGGATGTTGCAAGTCTTTACACATGTATACCACATGAGTTAGGACTTGCAGCATGTAGATACTATTTGAATGAGAGATCTATCTCGTACCTTAGGCACACTCAGATGCTTGTTGAAATGATGTCTTCTTGTTTAACACAAAACTTCTTTACTTTTGATGGCAGAATCTATAAACAATCTCTCGGTACTTCAATGGGGACTTGCTTTGCTCCTTGCTTTGCCTGTCTCTATTTGGGGTACTGGGAGGAAAAGGTTGTCAAAGAACATGATGTTTTCAAAGAAAAGGTAGTTAAGTGGGTACGGTACATCGATGACATCCTGTGCATTTGGAATGGCAGTGAGACCGAAGCAAATCTGTTTGTAGAAAGCCTTAATGATAATATTTTCAATCTTCAGTTCACAAGCCAATGGTCACAAAGTACCATTGAGTTTCTGGATCTTTCCCTTACCATCCAAAACGATAAATTAAAATGCTGCTTATTCAGGAAGAAAACAGCTGGAAACAGCCTTTTGCACGCACGCAGCTGTCACCCAAAACCTCTGTTAGACAGTATCCCTTTGGGAGAACTCTTGCGAGCTAAGCGCAACTGTAGCTCCCCCGATGATTATGTAAAGGAAGAAGAAGTAATGACTCTGAGATTTTTGGAAAGAGGATACTCGAAAATTGTTGTTAACAAAGCAAAGGTAGAAGTGGCTAAAAGATCAAGGGAATCATTACTAACTGAAAAAGAAAGGAAAGATGAAGAGATAGAGAAAATAAGGTGTATTACCACCTATAACAATCAGGCCATAGATCCGCGCAAGAGCCTTAATACTTTCTGGCCAGTGTTACACACTGACAGTGACCTCTCAAAGAGCGTGGAATTGTTCCCACAAGTCACGTATAGAAAGGCAAAATCATTAAAGGATACATTGTGCAGAACCATTGAACCTACACATATCAACATTTTAGGGGTACAAGGTTTTTACACATGCAGAAAATGTAAGGCATGCAAACATAGCAAAAACTGCAAAGAATGCATTCTTTCCCCAAACAATAAGCCCTACAAGATCTTGAAGCATACATCATGCAACACAGATTTTGCAGTCTATGCCTTGTTCTGTCCCTGTAAAAAAGCCTATATTGGCAGCACCATACATAAGGCAAAAATCAGAATTCTAGAACACCTTCGTGCCATTAAACATGGCGATAAACAATACCCTGTTGCACGCCACTTCCTGAGCCACCACAGTCAGAACAGTGATTTACTCAGTTTTTGCCTTCTTGACACAATAAAGATGAATGAGAGAGGAGGTATTAGGGTTCAAGACCTTAGAAGATTGGAGTCGAAACTCATAATCCAGTATGGTACTTTGGCCCCGATGGGTCATAACTGTGACGAAGAGTTAGCGGTGCACTTAGGGTGAAAGAATTTGAAAGTGTACATGTTGAATCTTCACAGTCCTGCATCATTGAAACGAAAGTCAGTAGCTATTTTACAAATGTAATTGCAAAAAATGTTTTTAATAATTTTAAGGTGTAAAGTCTCAGGAAATGTAGTCTTAGTTAATTTTTTCGACCAATGGTTGATTGATTTATTTGTTTTTTCTTATAGATGCAAACCTTGATCTATACTGGTGACATATGGAAGATTGAGTATCTTTTATAAGCCCACTGGGGCAAGAAGTATTAACTGAAGATGCATTTATTCATTGTGACGTTCTGTTTATATGCTAAGTAGAACTATCTTTCGTTCAAATAATAATTTTTGACATTTGATATCAATGCCCACATGGGCTTTAGTGGTCAATGATTAAGAAGATTACGATTGATTTGCAATTTTGTGTAAAGGTTTATATTCAACCTTTATAATCAAAAAGGACGAAAATTGTCATTCATTATGTATAATGCATTGCATTTTCAGATTACATCAATCGGTTTACTCAGTTTAGCACAATGTATTTTGTTGAAATGTAAATTTTGTTAAAGTTGCATTTAAGAAAAAAGTGGCCTCATGATGTAACGAGTAGCCTGGAAGTCTGTTTTCTTTGTTTACCAAAAAGAAATCACATGACTATTTATTGCACTTCCTGGTTCACTTTGCCTTTACTCGTGATCAAGGGAGTGTTATCCCGAAACGCGTAGAGTAATTGTTTTGCCTATTTGCTCTCATTAAATGACCGTTTTGAAGCTCATTGGTGTCCGTGGTTGCTGGGGATTCGAGGAAGGAGGAATTACAGCGTTGTTGGAATACGTAGAGGTTTGCCACCTCGCCGCGGACCACCATCATAAGTGAGTAGGGGGAAGGCTAACAGTAGGGGTTTCGCTATTATTGCGGTTTTTGATATATATATATATATATGTGTGTGTATATATGTATATTCACTGAAAAAAACATAGGTTTCAGGCCTGATATAGTTAGGAATTAGCATTTAAAAAACCTTAGAAATTCACTGAAAAAACAATAGGTTTTAGGGGTGTTATAGTTAGCTGGACATTTCACTCGAACAAAACCATTGAAATTCCTCTGATATAGTTAGTTGTACTAACTACATCTCGCGCGCCCGCAATCCACTGCTGATTATGTCACATATTACATCATTCATGACATGGTCAGTGACATCACTGATGACATCTCAAATGACATCACTGATGACATCATCCAGTGAATGTGGTTTGGTTCGTTATTTAAATATGTATTATGTATATATAGTAATCTGCATTGAAAAATGAGTGGATATATAAATATCTGGATGGAGGATTTAGTAGCAGTGTGATTGACTGTTTACTTGACTAATTTATTTTGTCTCACTAAATATATTGGATAGTGACTAAACTGTGTGAATATCTGTATCACTTTGTCAGTTGTTGTGTAAACTGCTGCACCAGTTGGTTACTAGCTACTTGAAAGTCTATATTATTTATGGATTAGTTAACTGAGTATTTGTATGGGAGAGTGAATGTGTGTGTGGTTCGGTGGGGGGGTGTGACTGCCCAAAGATGTGTATATGGTAGGTATATGAAGTTAAAACTTCATGTTATAACAGTTGTTTGGGTGAGTGAATATCTTTATGGGTGTGGCGATGAGCCAATATATGTCTCAATGGCACATGTCCAACAAACTAGGAAAATAAAAGCCAGTGTATGTGTCAGTTGTATATAAATAAGTATACATAAGACTCAGTGATTGTATGAGTCACTGTATGGATAACTGTATAGTTGTAATAGTGTTTTTATAACACACTAAGTATGAGTTATTATCTATATGAATAGATGAAGTGGTGTTTTTATAAGTGTATAGCTAAGTAAAAGTAAGTATGATCCATTATTTGCATAAGTGAGAAGGATGACTTCATAAGTGATTAGGATGTGTGCTGGTGTGTAATGTTGATATAGGTGTATAAGTATATTTGATAGTGTTCAATTGATCATTGACAGCATGTATGAGTGAATCTATAGGTAAGTGATTAGATGTGTGTATAGATCTAGGAATCACTGAGTGGGTGTTTAGAAACTTGTATTGGTGTGTCAATGGTTTTAAATCTGGCACTCTGTATTTTACAGTGAGTGATGAAAGGTTATACTAGTGTATGATGAGTTGTATCTGATTGTCACGTGGATGATGCTATCAGTGATGTCATCAGTGATGTCATTTGAGATGTCATCAGTGATGTCATTTGAGATGTCATCAGTGATGTCACTGACCATGTCATGAATGATGAAATATGTGACATCATCAGCAGTGGATTGCAAGTGCGTGAGATGAAGTTAGTACAACTAACTGTATCGGAGGAATTTCAATGTTTTTGTTCGAGTGAAATGTCCAGCTAACTATAGCACCCCTAAAACCTATTGTTTTTTCAGTGAATTTCTAAGGTTTTTTAAATACTAATTCCTAACTATATCAGGCCTGAAACCTATGGTTTTTTCAGTGAATTTCAAAGGTTTTTTAAATGCTAATTCCTAACTATATCAGGCCTGAAACCTATGGTTTTTTCACTGAATTTCAAAGGTTTTTTAAATGCTAATTCCTAACTATATCAGGCCTGAAACCTATGGTTTTTTCAGTGAATTTCAAAGGTTTTGTAAATGACAATTTTTAATGTATTAATTGTTATACTGATTTTTTTTGATACTTATTTACTACATTTTTTAAACTATTTATTTTTAGATATATATTTTTTTAATTACATTGTAATTACATTATACAGTACAATACAAAATATACTTTTTCAGAATGAATTACTTTAGTTTAAATACTTTGCAAATAGGCAATAGACTTTTAAGTACAGTAGTTACAGTTGTTGCAATGGGCAACACAATTTCAAACACAATGCAACATTGAGCTCAATGTGAATTTCTAGTTAAATGCAATTAGTTACTTTATGGATTACTTTTCTAACCACAGGACTGGATCCTAGATTCAGTCCTTGGACATCTTCGGTAAACAGTTGAGTAAAAGCGTTTTGGTTACAGTAGTTATTTTTAAGGAATATTATTGTATTTTAAAAGTTGACACTTAGAAATTTTTTCACATAGAATCACCAATGTTATCCTATGGCAGAAATTTCACTTAGCAGGTAAGTAGTGTTATCGTTACTTTTTCTTACTCAGTGGTGGATCCTGGATCCAGCACTGGCCAATCTCCTGCCACCAGTTGAAAAAATGTGTTTAAGTCATACAGACGATTTTTTAGGAATATTTTTAGTTTGTGAAAATAGACACTTAGAAACTTTTCTGGTGAAAACCACACACTGGATTCCTATGGGAGGAAATACAAGTTACTGGTAAGTACGCTTAGAATTACTTTTCAGGGTCAGTGCTGGGTCAAAAGATGCAGCACTGGGTTCTCTCCTGACAACAGGTGAGTAAATCGGAATTCGTAGCTCAGCTGATTTTAGGGGAATATTTGTACGGTTCAAAATTGAACACAGAAACTTTTCTGGTGAAAACCACACAATGGATTCCTATGGAAGGAAATACAAGTTACTGGTAAGTACGCTTAGAATTACTTTTCAGAGTCAGTGCTAGTCTAAAAGATGCAGCACTGGGTTCTCTCCTGATAACAGGTGAGTAAATCGGAATTTGTAGTTCGGCTGATTTTAAAGGAATATTTGTACGTTTCAAAAATGGACACTTAGAAACTTTTCTGGTAAAAACCACACAATGGATTCCAATGGAAGGAAATACAAGTTACTGGTAAGTACGCTAAGACTTACTTTTCAGGGTCAGTGCTGGGTTAAAAATGCAGCACTGGGTTCTCTCCTGATAACAGGTGAGTAAATCGGAATTCGTAGTTCGGCTGATTTTAGAGGAATATTTGTAAGTTTCAAAAATGGACACTTAGAAACATTTCTGCTGAAAACCACACAATGGATTCCTACGGAAGGAAATACAAGTTACTGGTAAGTACGCTTAGAATTACTTTTCAGGGTCAGTGCTGGTCTAAAAGATGCAGCCCTGGGTTCTCTCCTGATAACAGGTGAGTAAATCGGAATTCGTAGTTCGGCTGATTTTAGAGGAATATTTTTGCAATGGTGAAGGAAGGGGGCGTGGCCTGAGGTGACGTGTGCAAACACGCCCTGTGGCGCGTTTTAAGTTGGGGAATTAATTCCTCTTCAATCCTGAGGTCCCCTGGGGGCTAACTAGCCCACCAGGTACCTCCAGTATGCGCCAGGGAGCTGCATTGCAGAGAGGTGTTCAGAGGCCACGCCCCTTTTTACAACAATCTGCTCCGTGGCGCTTACAGGAGGTATCTGGTGGGCTAGTTGGCCCCTAGGGGACCTCTGGATTGAAGAGGAATTAATTCCCCAACTTAAAACGCGCCACAGGGCGTGTATGCACACATATCACCTCAGGCCCCGCCCCCTACCTTCACCACTGTGCAAACACGCCCCTGGGGTGTTTTAAGTTGGGGCATTAAGTCCCCTTGAATCCTGAGGTCCCCTGGCAGCCAACTAGCCCACCAGGTACCTCCAGTCTGCGCCAGGGAGCTGCGTTGCAGAGAGGTGTAAAAAGGGGTGTGGCCTCATTACACCTCTGTGCAACGCAGCCCCCTGGTGCATACTGGAGGTTTCTGGTGGGCTAGTTGGCCCCCAGGGACCCCCAGTATTCAAGGGGAATTAGATCCTCCTCTGCAAATGCGCCAGGGGGCGTGTTTGCCGAGTGGTGCAAGGAGGGGGTGTAGCCTCCGGCCCTATCCCTTCTTTTTTTCTTTTTCTTTTTTTAGAAGGGGGGCTGTGTAGCCCCCTTCTTTTTCTAATTTATTGGCCCCGGGGACCCCATCCCCCAGGGCCTGCCTCCAAATTTTTTTCTTTATAAAAAAAAACAAACATCGGGAAGGGGGCCGAGAGGCCCCTCTCCCGAGGCCATAACTTGCCCCGGGGACCCCATCCCCCGGGGCATGTCCCTTTTTATTTTATTTTTGTTTTTTGGAGGGGGGCTGCCTTGCCCCCTCCCGGGCCACGGTCCCCGCCGGCTCCCCGCCTCCTCTTTTTTGGGGAGAGAGGATCACCCATTTTCACTAGCCAAATAGAAGGGTTACAGCTATGCAGTTTGTTCTTAGTAGTCACAATGTCAGTCTTATCTCAATTTAACTTTAACTGATGATAGTTCATCCAGTTGCGGATGTACAATATGGTGCTTTGGAAGAATTCTACAGATTACAGATTCTGTTGTATCATCAATGTAAAAAAGAAGCTGAATATCATCAGCATAATTACATATCTTCCCCCCTGTCTGTGTAAGGTGTGGACCAGTGGGTGGATATAAAGGTTGAAAAGGTGGGGCGAGAAAGAGGACCCCTGTGGTATTCCACAGTTAAGTTCTACCTTTCATGAGAAAGAAGGAGTGAGATGTACTGATTGTGAATGGTCATAAAGGAAGGACTTTATCCAGTGTAATGCAGAGCCCTGCACTTCTGCGGCCACAACACATTCAATTAGGATGTTGTAATTTATGGTGTCAAAGGCTGCAGATAGGTCTAATGCCTTGGCCGCTCCTTTGTCTGCCTCTCTTTCATATCGTCGACTATGGAGAGAATAACTTTCTGTAGAATGAGCAGGGCGAAACCCCGCTTGATGGGAATCAAGAAAGGATATTCATATCCTTTCTTGATGCCCATAAGTTGGGGTTTCTATGTTATTCCACTATATGCCTCTCCACTCCACGCTATTCCACTGTACGCAACTTGACTCTATGCCACTCAACTGTATCCTGTTCCACTCTACCCCACTCCACTGTACGCCACTGCAGTCTAAGCCACTCCACTGTATGACACTCCACTATATGCCACTCAACTCTACGTTATTCCACTCATGTCACTCCACTCTATGCCACTCCCCTCTACGTCATTCTACAATACGCCACTCCACTGTAGGCCACTCCGCTCTACACCATTCCACAGTACGCAACTGCACTCTACGCGTCTCCACTGTATGTTCTTCTACTCTACCCCCTCGGCTGTACGACACTCTAGCCTACGTCACTCAACTTTATACCACTCCACTCTACGCTACTCCACCTTACGGTATTCCTGTCTACGCCACCCCAATGTATGCCACTCCACTCTATGCTATTCCACTGTAATGACACTTCACTCTACGCCTCTCCTCCCCATGCTATTACACTGTATGCTTCTCCACTCTACGCCACTCCACTGTACAGCACTACACTGTACATCACTCCACTATACACCACAACACTGTAGACCACTCCATTCTACGTCAATCCACTGTATGCTATTTCACTGTACATCACTCCACTCTGCCACTCCACTCCACTGTATGCTATTCCACTCTACCCCACTCCACTGGATGTCATTCCAATGTACAACTCTCCAGTCTACGCTTCTCTTTTGTGCATCACTACAGTCTACACTGTTCCACTCTACGACACTCTACTGTGTGCCATTCCACTCTAACCCTACCACTGTATACCACTCCACTGTACGTCACTCCACTCTATGCCGCTCCAACCTACACCACTCCACTATATGCCACTCCACTCTACCCTAGTCAACTCTACGTCACTCCACTGTACGCCACTCCACTCTACACTATTTCACTGTACGCCATTCCACTGTATGCTACTTCAGTCTACAACACTTCCTTTTGTGTTATTCCACTCTAACGCACTCCACGGTTGACTCTATGCCACTCAACTATATGCTATTCCACTCCACCCCACTTAACTGTATGATGCTGCAGTCTACTATATGCTACGACACTCTACGCTACTCCACTCTTCACCACTTCAATGTATGCCACTCCACTCTACACTATTCCACTCTATGCCACTCCACTCTACGCTATTCCACTGTACGCCACTCCACTCTACACCTTGGCACTGTATACTATTCCACTATACTCAACTCTACGCCACTCCACTCTGTAATTCCACTATGCACCACACAACTGTATGACACTGTAAACGGTGATGGATTAAAACCATGATCTCTTGACTTGGTAAGAGTATTCTGCATCATTCAGAAACTCTGTCCATCACCACCCCCTTTTTCCCAAATCGATTTTATCCACACTCAGTGTGGGAGGGTATGCTCAGACGTGAGTCCCTTGCTCATTGCACCATCAGGATTCAGGCAAGCCGGGCCGACGAAGGCTGTGATGCCAGAAACCGGTCCCCGGAAGCTTGTTTCCTTCCCAGTATAAGAATTGGCTTGGTAGTTTGGTTTGCCCTGTTCCCATCATGCACTGGGACAGGTACAGACTAATTTGCATGTAGCCTGGTTCTGAGCTGGGATGGTGCAGTGAGCCAAAAAACGGTGATGGATTAAAACCATGATCTCTTGACTTGGTAAGAGTATTCTGCATCATTCAGAAACTCTGTCCATCACCACCCCCTTTTTCCCAAATCGATTTTATCCACACTCAGTGTGGGAGGGTTTGCTCAGACGTGCGTCCCTTGCTCATTGCACCATCAGGATTCAGGCAAGCCGGGCCGACGAAGGCTGTGATGCCAGAAACCGGTCCCCGGAAGCTTGTTTCCTTCCCAGTATAAGAATTGGCTTGGTAGTTTGGTTTGCCCTGTTCCCATCATGCACTGGGACAGGTACAGACCAATTTGCATGTAGCCTGGTTCTGAGCTGGGATGGTGCAGTGAGCTAAAAAACGGTGATGGATTAAAACCATGATCTCTTGACTTGGTAAGAGTATTCTGCATCATTCAGAAACTCTGTCCATCACCACCCCCTTTTTCCCAAATCGATTTTATCCACACTCAGTGTGGGAGGGTATGCTCAGACGTGAGTCCCTTGCTCATTGCACCATCAGGATTCAGGCAAGCCGGGCCGACGAAGGCTGTGATGCCAGAAACCGGTCCCCGGAAGCTTGTTTCCTTCCCAGTATAAGAATTGGCTTGGTAGTTTGGTTTGCCCTGTTCCCATCATGCACTGGGACAGGTACAGACTAATTTGCATGTAGCCTGGTTCTGAGCTGGGATGGTGCAGTGAGCTAAAAAACGGTGATGGATTAAAACCATGATCTCTTGACTTGGTAAGAGTATTCTGCATCATTCAGAAACTCTGTCCATCACCACCCCCTTTTTCCCAAATCGACACTGTAGTCTATGCCACTCCACTGTGCACCACTCCACTGTATGCCACTCCACTCTAACCACTGCACTGTGCACCACTTCACTGTACACTACTCCATTCTACCACACTCCACTGTACGACCCTTCAGTCTAGGCCACTAAACTCTATGCTGTTCCACCCTACACCACTCCACTGTATGCCATTCCACTATACACCTCTCCACTGTATGCCATTCCACTCTACGTCTGCCCACTGTACATAGCTCCACTCTTTGCTACTACACACTGCTATTCCACTCTACGCCCACTCCTTTGTATGCTATTCCACTCTACCCCACTCCACTGTACAGCGCTCCGGTCTATGCCACTAGACTATACACTATTCTACTGTATGCCATTCCACTTTACGCCACTCCACTGTATGCCATTCAACTCCATGCCACTCCACTGTATGCTATTCCACTTTAACCAACTCTACTGTATGCCACTCCCATGTAGGTCCACTATACGCCATTCCACTGTTCGTCACTCCACTGTATGCCACTCCGGTCTAGGGCACTCCACTGTATGCTATTCCAATATATGCCTCTCCATTCTATGCTTTTCCACTGTATGCAACACAAGTCTACGCCACTCAACTGTATGCTGTTCCACTCTACCCCACTTCTAGGACACTGCAGTCTATGCTATTCCACTTTATGCTACTCCACTCTACGCCACTTCACTGTATGCCACTCCACTCTATTCCATTAAATGCCTTTCCAATCTACTCTATTCTACTGTTCGCAACTCCAGTCTACACCACTTAGCTGTATGCTATTCCAGGCTACCCCAATCCACTGTACAACACTGCAGTCTGTACTACTCCACTTTATGTCGCCCCACTCTATGCCACTCCAAGCTATTCCACTGTATGCTACTCCCCTGTACGTGACTCCACTCTATGCTATTCCACTCTACCCCACTCAACTGTATGACACTCTAGTCCATGCTATTCAAATGCACACCACTCCACTCTATGCTACTCAACTCTGCAGTATTCGTCTACGCCACTCCACTGTAGGCCACCCCACTTTACACTATTCTACTGCATGACACTCCACTCTACGCAACTCCATGCTATTCCACTGTATGCCACTCCACTATACACCACTCCACTCTACACTATTCCACAGTATGCAACTCTGCTGTACACCATTCCACTGTACGACATTCCACTGTATACTACTCCACTCTTTGTCAGTCCACTCTAAGCGATTCCACTGCACGCCACTCCTCAGCACGCTACTCCACTGTATGCCACTCCACTCTACGCCACTCCACTGTATTCTATTCCACTCTAACCCACTTCACTGTATTCCACTCCAGTCTAGGTCAGACCAATGAACGCCACTCCACTGTATGCTACTCCACTCTACCCTGTTCCACTGTACGCCACGCCAATGTGCAATATTCCACTATATGTCTCTCCACTCTACACAACTCGACTCTACACCATTCCACTATTTGCTACTCCACTGTATGCTATTTCAATCTATGCCATACCAGTGAACACCACTCCACTCTACGCTATTTAATTGGGTGCCTCACCACTCTATGCAGCTCCACTCTATGCTGTAACACGCCACATGACTGTACTTTAAAACAGGACACTGTACGACACTGAACTCTATGCCACTCAAGTCTACTCTGCTCTACAACCCTCTACTCCACTCCACTCTACAACACTATATGCCCCTCCACACGACCAACCTGTACTTCACTGTATGCTACACCACTGTACAACACTGCACTCCAGTCTGTCACTGTGCAAAACTGTACTCCACTCTATTGCACTCAATTCAGTCCACCCAAAATGTACTCCACTCTAATCAATAGCACACTATTTCACTGTACTGCACTACTCCCTTGTACGCCACTCCACTCAACTGCAATGTATGCCACTTATCTCTAAAACACTCTATGCCACTCCACAGTACCACACTCTTCCAGACTCTACTCTATCTTATCTTACTCCTCTCTACAATACTGTATATCACTGTATGCCACTCCACTCTGCTCCACTCAACAACAGTTTTCAACTGACTATGGCACTGCATACCACTTCACTGTACAAGACTCGACTCTATAACACTTTACTTCAGTCGATGCTATGCCACTATAATCTACTCCACTCTACAGCACTGTACAGTACGACACTCCACTCGACTGTATGATACTTTACTCCACTCTATGCTATGCCACTCCACTCAACTTGTAGAACACTCCGCTTTAGGACGCTCCACTCTACAACAATCTACTCTATACAAATGCACTGTCCAACACTGTACTACACTCTATCCCACTATACAACACAACTGCACTATATGCCCCTGCACTACAGTCTGTGCCACTGTATGACACTCAACTCTATACCAGTCTAAGACACACTGCTCCACTCTGTGACACACTACACAACTCACTCTATGCCACTGCAAATGACTTTACTCCACTCTCTGATCCACTACTCAACTATACACCACTCCACTCTACGCCACTCTAAGCCACCCAACTGTACAACACTATATTTCACTAAACTCTACCGCACTCTACAACACTGCACTGTACCCCTCTCCATTCTACAGTCCACTGTACTCCACTCTACGGCACTTTCCAATAGTCTACAACATGCCACTCCACTCCACTCAATGCCACTCCACCTTGCAATATTCCACTTTACGCCATTCCACCCAACTCCACTTCACCCAACTCCACTTTAGGCCACTCTGCTCTATGACACTGTACTCAATTCAACCACACTCTACACGCCCCCACTCTACCACACAATACTCGACTCTTTAGCACACCTTGCTACGACACTCCACTCTACGACACTCCAATCGCCGTCAATGGATTGCATGATTTGAAAAACATTTTCATTAAAAATGAACAATCAACATTGAACTGCAGTTAAGTGGGCAGAGACTTGACAATTTTACACTCTATTTACCTTGCTCAGGTAGTTTTCATTTGAATTTTTGGCCGATACATATTTAGTGCACAAGTAATAGCTCATGACTGGCTCTTTCAACTTTTGCCTTTATTATCACTTTTTAGGTCACTCCCATGTTTACTGGTTTTATTGACTACACCTACATCATACCTGGACACAATCTGGTGGTTAAGTGTTCTACCGTCATAGCTCCTCTAGACTTACATTGTACACATATTGTGTATATAATTCTTTATTTTAACTTTTCCAGGAATTTGGGTTTTCCTAAACTCAGTTTTGACTGTGTGTCCAGTGGTGGCTCCTCCGCTAAGGTGGAGTTGCGCCTCCCCACTGCTCATTGAGCAGTGGGAAAAGGAACAATAAAATTGTCTATTGATAAAATATATTTTTTCAGTTTTGTGATAATCAGAATAATCAGTTGTGTTTTGCACCCGCTATTTGCTTGAATAATCAGTTGTGTTATGTTTTGCGCCCTCAATCTGTTTGTATATTCTCTTGTCCAAGATTTACTTTGAAACTCGATAGACTTTTTGATAGCAGAGATTAAAATAAGAAATGAATCGATAAAACATGAACGAGGGGGACTTTTTAGGCAAGATTATAACCACTTCATAATTCTGTAAGTGAATTGTAAATTAATTTTACGTTTATTAATGCATGGTTGCACTTCATGTGTACTGATTTTTTTTTTAGGTGTTATATGACATTAATTGATTGTACAGTTGTTTTTATTTTTTCAAGTTTAATGATCTGACGTAAACCGAAATAAAAGTATATTTCTTTTGACCTGTTACTCGCTTTTTCTTGTTCTTGCATACTTTATTCTTGCATACTCAATATGCAGGGAGCTTCTGAAATGCAAATCAAATACACAAAAGCTGTAGGCAGAGCATGTGAAATGCAACCTCTCTGCTAGGACCTTTGTGTTTGATCTCCCATCCTCCGTTTCCTTACCAATACGAACCACTGACCTTGGGCACAGTAGGGCTCTTTACAGGCACATGTCTGAATGTCTCTTTGGTCTTTGTTCCTTAAGGTGTAATGTCGATTCTTCGTCAATTGGCCTCTGTAGTGTATTGTAGTAGCAATGTTTTTGTCTGTTGCTCTGGCACTGTTTCTGCTGTGTATTTTACTCTGGCTCTTCCATTTGTGACTGCCGCAATGTGTTTTAAGTGTATTACTATTGTAGCAAATTGTGTGTTACTGTAGTGGTGTGTCTGGGTGGTGTCCAGGTGTATGATACAGTAAGCACGATTGTGGGCACAATTAATGTGAACTACAGTGTATCTTTTGTGTCTTACGGCAACACTGTTTGTCTCCTGTGTGACAATGTGGCAGTGCCCTTCTCTGGTGTGTGCATGTTGGAAAGTGTCAATACATTACTGAAGCACTGTGTTCTCCCTGATATTTTAATGTGGCCACATATGTTTGGTGTGGTGATGCAGCTGTCTTATTGTTGCACCCTGTCTGTTAACGTGCAACTAAGAGCACTTTCACAAAGTAGCCCTAAATATTTATGGTATCCTGTTGACAATTCCAATTATTGAAAATAATTTCTTTCCAGTCTCAGTTTGTGAATCTGTGTATGTATGTCACATGAGCCTTTGTGTGATCAGCAAGTTTCATTATTTTTTAGGTTGAGCCTAGGCAGCATATGCGCTGCTTTGCGAGGCATGCTGTATCTAGAATATGGGCTTGGAGCACCGCAATTGGTTCCCCTTTCTGTCCTTGGTAAATGCTGGCTTTTGATTGGTTAAATTGCTTACTAGTCCCTCCTTTTGGGAATTTGTCTTGTCCCATAGGAATTGCCCCTATTACGTGTCCCCTTCCTTTGACAGTTTTTTATGATATTCTGAGCACTATTTCTTTTTTTGCGGCTTGCCAGCTGCTTGAATAACACCATGCTTTTTGCTTATCTTCTCTTATTTATTTTTTGTGGCTTCTTTTGTGTTTGCAGCCGCACTCCGTTGCCAGCGTGGCACCTTTACCCGTCCCTGCAAACCGCCTCCACCACCCTCCCAGGTTGCTGCTTGTCCATTGGCATGTAAAGGGGAAGGCCAAGGCTAAAATATTCCATAGCACTCACACCGGCCTCCGTGTAAAGCAATTCCCTGGGGCAGTCGTAGCCGGGCCCTGGCTGTGCAGACACTGGCATCTCCAGATGTAAACACAGGAAGGGAGGACCCAGAGTCCTGCTTCTGCCTGCAGAATTCTCTGTAGCAGCAGCTTCCCACTTCCTACTCCATTCTTCTCTCCCGTCCTTCTCAGCCCTCCTCTTTCTCCCTGGTATCCAATGAGTGTTTAAGGTTGTACAGCTCCTGCACTGGTATTCAATGAGAGTGTAGAGTTGTACAGCTATGGATTAGTCTTTCTCCTCAAACATGTATCGTTCTTGCTCGAGTTCATTTTCCAAATCTATTCTACGTAAAACACAGAGAGTGCAGACATTTAAATTGAGTCAATCCGGTTCCAGTGCTGTAGCTGCTTTTCTGGTCTCATCCATAATTTCACCATTGTTAGTCCTTCAGTAATTCCTTCTTTCTACGTCCTCCAGTCAGTGCTGCTAGCTTATTCTCTGGTCTTGTCAGTAATTCCTCCATTCTAAGTACTATAGGCAGTGCTGCACCTGTTTCTCTGCTTCCAGTGGTAATTCCTCATTTTAGTCCTCTAGACAGTGATGGCAGCTGCTTCTCTGGTCCCAGTGGTAATTTCCCATTCTTAGTCCACGAGACAGTGCTGCAGCTGCTTCACTGGTCCCAGTGATAATTCCTCATTCTTAGTCCTCCAGGCAGTGCTGATAGTTGCTTCTCTGTTCCCAGTGGTTATTCCTCATTCTCAGTCCTCTAGATAGTGCTGCTTCTCATGTCCCATCAGCAACTCCTCCATTTTAAGTCCTCTAGGCACTGCTGCAGCTGTGTCTCTGTTCATACACCCACTACACTCAAAACCAAAAAACATAGGTAAAAGGCATTGTCATTTACAATGCTAATACATCTAACTCTCACAAATGCTATTCCTATTGCATTGCAAATGCTTGTTTATTTTCATCTAGTTAAGCTCTGCGCTGAAGGGCAGCATCCAGCCACCATCCCAGGTGGCGGAGCAAAGGCCACTACCTACTCCCAGAGAAGCCATTCATATTAGGATCTGCAATTGAGAAAGTCACACACATGGAAATACCTGAAAAAACATGTGCCCCGACAAGGGAGAGTGTCAACAGAGACAAATATTAGAGGAAATAAAAGAGCAGATTAAAAAGAGTGTACGATTCCATGCCCATACCCCTCCAGGTTATGACATATGTCAGGAACAATATGCAAAATGATGCTTGCGTTTTGTGAAATACTCTTTTGGGAACTTCTTTTGGCGTGTTTCCCCTGTCTTTTTGCAGCCGCGGTCCGTGCAGGTAACAGCGGTGGGTGGTGGGTCTGAGTAAGGGGGGATTCTGAGGGACAATGCAGAGCGAAAATTAAATATGGAAATAATTTTCCCTCAGCATTGTCCCTCAGAATACCCCCTTACACAGCCCCACCGCCCCACCGCTGTTACCTGCATGGACCGCGGCTGTCTTTTTGCTTTCTGACCTCCCGGATTTGCTGGTTTAGTGTCTCTGTGTACTTTCGCACTGCTGTTCAGTGTTACAGTGCAAGTGCTCCTGTTGTAAATTGTTGTTACGAATTGGTGATTCCATGATTGGTTATTTGATTTACTAGTCAGTCCCTAGTACAGTGCACTGTGTGTGCCCAGGGTCTGCCATTCATATTAGGATCTGCAATTGAGAAAGTCACACATATGGAAATACCTGAAAAAACATGTGCCCCCGACAAGGGAGAGTGTCAACAGAGACAAATATTAGAGGAAATAAAAGAGCAGAATAAAAAGAGTGTCCGATTCCATGTCCATACCCCTCCAGGTTATGACATATGTCGGGAACAATATGCAAAATGATGCTTGCGTTTTGTGAAATACTCTTTGGGGGAAGTTCTTTTGGCGTGTTTCCCCTGTCTTTTTGCAGCCGCGGTCTGTGCAGGTAACAGCGGTGGAGTGGTGGGTCTGAGTAAGGGGGGATTCTGAGGGACAATGCAGAGCGAAAATTAAATATGTAAATACTTTTCCCTCAGCATTGTCCCTCAGAATACCCCCTTACACAGCCCCACCGCTGTTACCTGCATGGACCGCAGCTGTCTTTTTGCATTCTGACCTCCCGGTTTTGCTGGTTTAGTGTCTCTGTGTACCTTCGCACTGCTGTTTAGTGTTAAAGTGCAAGTGCTCCTGTTGTAAACTGTTGTTACGAATTGGTGATTCCATGATTGGTTATTTGATTTACTAGTCAGTCCCTAGTACAGTGCACTGTGTGTGCCCAGGGTCTGTAAATTAAATGCTGCTAGTGAGCTTGCAGCACTGGTTGTGCCATCCACACAAGCAGCCCTTCAAAAGTAACTCACACCTGCCACTGCAGTGTCTGTGTGCAGTCTAGTACTGCCATGTCTACCTGGTAAGTGCACCAACTTGCCAGTCCCTAACCTTCCCTTTTCTTACATGTGAGTCACCCCTAAGGTAGGCCCAAGGTACCCCTGTGGGCAGGGTGCAGTGTATGTGAAAGGTAGTACATGCGCGCATGTCCTGATAGTGAAATACTGCCAATTTCGTTTTTCGCTATTGAAAGGCAATCTGGCCCATAGGAAAGCATGGAAGTTAATTTATTACATCTTATAAATCTAACTTCCCATTGGGACCAGATAGGAAAATAAAGTTTATTATGCCTGAACTCAGAATCTAAAGAGGCATCGTTTAGTAAAGGTGATTTTTACATTCTGTGTTTGAAAATACCACTTTTAGAAAGTAGGTATTGTTTTGCTTAGCCATCCTGTGGGCTTTTGCTAGAATGTGTATTGACTGTCTGGCTTTGGAGTGATAGAGGCTGGAGATGTGCAGTGGCTCCAGATCGCCTGGATGAGTCAGGGCTGGGCTGAATAGACCTGGGCTGCATTCAGAGTAATGGGAGGAGTTTTCACTAGTACCTGAATAGGCTCAGTCTGCATTTAGAGTAGTGGGGGGAGATTTCCCTTGCACTTGAACGGGCCTGGTCTGCTGTAGACAATGCTGTCTCCTCCTCTGCCTGGGAAGCTGGGCCAGAGAGGACCAAACTGGTTTGGACTAAGCACAAACACACTCTGCCTGAGAGGACAAAGGAATTTGGAGTATAAATATTGGGGCCCACACCCTAGAACATTAGAACTCTTTGAACAAAGAAGACTCCCAAGAAGAAGAGCTGGCGAACTTGTGAGGAGGAACTACCACTTTGCTGTGTTGGCCTGCAGTGGCTGCTTCTGTCAGTGAAAGGACTGGACTGAACTTTCTGCAACTTATTTATTGAGTTTCTCCAAGGGCTTGAGGTAGAGCTTGCCCCCTGTTCAAGTAAGTCTCAGAAACAGCAAGGACTTCAAGATCTTCTGCCATCAGCACTGGGGACTGTGTGTTCTGTGCTGCAACAGAAGAAAAGTAAATTACAAGGAAACTAGGGAACCCTAGAAGTCGAGAGACACTGAGGGCTTACAAATTGTTTTTAGAGACAATAGTACCTTTCACAAACAAATGTATAAAGAGTAGTAAGCCACAGAATTACACTGCGAACTGTGTAGGTTTTTCCAAATGGACAAATAGATTTACTAAACAAAAATTCAGAAGAAAAGACAAAGTATAAATAAGGTGCAGTGGGTAAAAACGGGATTGGAAATCAACAGGTTTTCAGACCGCAGGCATTTACTTTCATAGTGACTTCACATATATATTTTTACAACAGTCACAATAGTAAGAAACATCTTATGCTCCACGCAAATCATTATAAACAAATTTGAGTCAAGATGTGGTTGTGGACGACGTTTCGATCCCAGCTAGAATAGCAGGATCATCATCAGGACAGCAAAATATATGCCTGAGAGTTGGCCTGTATAAGGCCAGACAGGGGTGGGGCTGATGCTGCTGCCTTTAAGAGCGGTGGTCCGAGGGAGGGCCAAGTTCAATATTGATGGTCCCAAATAGTAACATTACCTCTGGCATGAATCGGAGCAAGGGGGTCAATGACTATAGCCAGGTGCAGCAATCCAATATGATTGGCATAAATCCTTTTGTAACACATCCGGAATAACTAATTGCATAGAGGCCCCTTGCCAAGGGCGGCATTCAGAAATCAAAGAGTCGAATGAAGATATAGTTGTCACCGTCTCCTTTCAGTCGTTCGAAAGGACAATAAAGCCTATTTCCACGCCGTGAGAGAAAACTGCAGTGTTGCCGGGCTGTGCCTTCATTGTTCCAAATTTTTGTTTCATAAATATATTTGTCCATTTGGAAAAACCTACACAGTTTGCAGTGCAGTTCTGTGGTATACCTCTTTATACATTTATTTGTGAAAGGGACCATTGTCTCTAAAAGCAGCAGAAGAAAAGTCAACCCGACGCCGTTAACGATGCCGCTGCCGACTCCGTGTCCTGAAGGCACTGCAGAGGGCACCGCTGCATGCCGCCCCGCAACCCTGGTCTCACCGGCGACACCACCCGACACCGTCACCGAGCTGCTGCTTGCAACGCGACCTGTGGGCACCGTACTTTGCACCGCCTTGCTTCACAACGCCCTCTTGGAATCCCCAATGAAGCTGCTCCATGCCAACATCGACGCTGCTGCCTGCACCGTGTTTCAAGGGCACTGTTCGTAAGTTATACGACGCATCATCCTCATCCCGCACTGCAGCCTTGGCCCACCAATGCCGGTGCTATCGACTCCAGTTTGTCAGCTGACGACAGCGCTTCCGCAACGACAAAGCCGCTACTTGCGCCGTGACCTGCCAGCACCGCAACGAGCACCACATCAGTTTGCACCGCAGCCCTGGTCTCACCAATGCCGCTGGACGACTGTCACCGAGCCGCTGCCTGCACAGTGACCCGAGGGCAGCGCACCGCTGCACTTCGCACCACAGCCCTGATGCTGGTGCTCCCGACTTCAACTGCGAGGAGTTCGATCTGCAACGCCTGTGACTTCAAGGGCCCGACGACTCCTGTACCGACCTCCAGAACCGACGGCTGCAGACGCCAGCCCTTCGGGGCTCATCGAGAGGTCGCCTACGCCATACATTTCTTAAGGTACTGTTTTGCGGGTCTTCCCGACACCGTAGCTGGCTCGCGACACTGCGGTCAGTCAGAACTGTTTGGATTTCTTGTTCTTATAGACTTCAAGGAACTGTATTTCAAGTCTATTTTGATTACTGAAGATTTCTGAGAACTCATGGGGGATTTTATCGTTTTTGTTCTTGTTTTGGATATATAAAAATATTAGATTTTTTATAAACTGGTGTGGTGTTCTTTTGTAGTGTCTTCATTGTATTACTGTTGGTTATGTGCAAATGCTTTACACACTGCCTTTAAGATAAGCCTGACTGCTCATGCCAAGCTACCAAGAGGGTGAGCAGGGGTTATTTTGGGAGTGTAACTCCCTTATCCTGACTAGAAGGAAGGGTCCCTACTTGAACAAAGATGCAAACTCTTGCCAACTAGATACTCCCATTTCTAACAGGCTCTCTAAATTCAGAATTTATTAAAACACCTTTTAGTAAAGAGGTTTTTTGAATTATGTGTTTGAAATGCCACCTTTAGAAAGTGGGCATTTTCTTGCCTAGCAATCATATGTACCTCTGCTGGGTTGTGTATTGACTGTCTGGTTTTGGTGTGACAGTAGCTGGGGATGTGCATTCACTGTAGACTACCACTGGGTGGGTTGAGGTGTGTCCTGCCTTCCCTGGAGGACTCGGAACTGAGCTGAATAGACCTGGACTGCATTTAGAGTTGTGGCAGGAGATTTCCTCCTTGCACTTGAATAGGCCCTGTCTCCTGTGCACAATGCTGTCTCCGCCTCCTGCCAAAAAGCTGGACCGGAGGGGACAGAGCTGGCTTGGACTTAGCTGAGAGACTTTTTGCCACAAGAGATCAAAGGAAAATGTGTTATAAATATTGGGGCCCAGACCCCAGAACTTTAGAATACTTCTGGACCCAAAAGGAACCTCTGCCAAGGAGAAGAACTGGAAAAGCTGTATGGATGCTTTGATGGGTTTGCCTGCAGTGGCTGCTTCTGCCAAGGTGAGGACAAAGATTGAACTGTGCTGTGTATCCTGCTTGAAGAAGATATCCCAGGGCTTGGTGTAGAGCTTGCCTCCTGTTCTAAAGTCTCAGGGACACAAAGACTTCACTTCCTCTGTCCTCTTGCACCTGGAACTGCTGTTTCAGCTGCCACAGTGGGAAAAAGCAACACTGAACCTGGTGAGCGATTCCGCGACCTGCAACAAAGTTGTGGGCACCGCTCATGAAGTGCACTACACATCGTTCCAACTTGTACCGCAGCCCAACGCCTTCCGATGCTGCAACGTATTGCCTTTGATGCCGTCACCAAGGCAGCTGCCTGCACCGGAGCTGAGGGCACTGCTCGTGAAGCACCACCCTGACTCGCACCGCCTCCCCGACCTTACCAACGCCAGTTCCTCATCATTGCTGAGCTGATACCTGACGTGGGTGACCTCTCGAATCCATCAAGCCCCTCACCATCGTAAGGAACTGCCACCTTGCCGCCATTGCGATGTGACCTCCCCGGTCACAGTAAGGAACCAATGCCTCACCTCCCCGGCAACAGTAAGGAACCAACGCCTCACCTTCCCTGCCTCGCAGTAAGGAACCAACGCTTCACCTCCCCTGTGGTCGTAAGGAACCAATGCTGCCCAGCGCAAACGAGGCATAACCTCCCCAACGCCATGCACCGTCTTTGTTTTCATCGTTTGCCACAATACTGTTCTTGGGGTCCATGCGACTCCGTGCCCAGCCTGTGCATGGCGTGGTCGGCACCGTACTTTAGGATTTTCCTCAGTCACAACGTCGTAATAGCCCCAGGTAGAGCTATTTGTTGCCACAAGCTTTATTTTTGTGAATAACCTATTTTTGATGGCATCTTAACATATGTATGGTGGATTTTTGACATTTGGATCTTGTTTGGTTTAGATAAAAATGTCCTATTTTTCTAAACTGGTGTGGTGTCTATTTGTAGTATTTTCACTGTGTTACTGTATGTATGCACACATGCTTTACACATTGCCTCTGAGATAAGTCTGCCTGCTCGTGCCAAGCTACCAAGGGGGTAAGCAGGGATTGTCTAAGGGCGTAACTCCCTTACCCTGACTAGAAGCAAGGGTCCCTATTTGGACAAAAGTGCAAACCATTGCCAACTAGAGACCCCCATTTTTTACACTTTGCTAGTGCTTCTTTTCATTAGGAGTGCACTGGCAGCACTACAGAATGAGTGGTCTGCAGAATATCCAGTTGCCCACTTTTGATTCAAACTCCGGCCTTTTTCTTCCACCATGGTTCCCATTACTGTCCTTTTCTATCGCACTTTAAGGCAGAGATACTCCTAGGACGGCCTGACCCTTGACATGCTGGCCCCTGGTCAGCAGCACAACTGGGCTGCTGTTTACTAGACAGAGAACACTAGCATTCATTAAGTTGACAAAAAAGCAAACATTTATTTACAAATTAACAAAAAGCAGTAGAATCAAATGTCTCCTGTGCCACTTATCTTTGAAATTCCTTCATTATCAAATACATTATTCAACAAGCATAGAAAAAAATACATTCTCATCAAAATTCATAAAAATGTATTTTATTTATTTAATCAAAACAGCGAAAGAGTGAGCCTTTCCAAAAGGAAGAGCATGCACATAGAATCCATCTAGGTTCCTTAGAAAGCCCTAACTCACCAACCTAGTAGGTGACATGCTTCATCATAGGGCCCCACCAGGAGAGGCCGAATTCCACCCTGGTGTGCTTCACCGCCAGAATTACTGTGGAGCTGGATTGTGTTGATTGTGACAAGTGGAAGTGAGTTAAAAATGTCTGGATTGTATCCAAAAATAATTTTTATTAGTTGGCCAATCAGACATAAATAAAAACAAAGTGTGGGATGTGTAAACTGAAACTGAATACATTGTTCAGCTATATCCCATGGTACATGGTCAACATGTTTCTGCCTATGGGTGATGATTAATCCCGCATTCTTCAGGACCAGAAAAAAAGAGAATGAACCTCGGCGGTATGGGCGCGCTAAGGCCCACCCTAACCAGAGGTTATAAATGTGATAAAATATGTAAAAACTTGATAATCAAGTAGTCCTCGTGTTGAGAGGAACAGAGTTTACACTGAAAAATAAAAGGTGGACAATGACAAAAATATAAAAACAAGAGAGAAAACATACAAAGCTTTATTTAGATGCAATACTCATGCGTTTGTCATTTCGGAATTTACATACACTTGTGCTCTTCAAAGTGCACTTGAACAGTAACACAAATAGGGTGTGCTATTGTGAATAGTCATGTGCACCTAATTCGAATAAGGTCGGTTTATATAGTGGAAGTACCTTATTACGAGCTTTACAGCCCTGTATGCCCATTGCGGCGTTTAGCAATAACAGGAAAATTGTGGAAAAACGCTATCGATATCTAAGCGATATGCCGGTGCCGCTGGGCAAGTATAAATCGATAGAATAACAGATATCTTACATAAGGTCTCACACCATGGGTCTCGGGAGGGGGGTTGTGGCAAAATGGCACACCCTGTAGATAAAAGAAAGGGTAAAGGGAAATCAATTACATAGCCTGACCATGGAAGGGTTACTTATCTCACCTAGTCGTGTGAAATCACGCCGTCAATGCCAGGCACCCGCTCGGTACCTGCAACGTTTCTCGTAAACCGGACCCCGCTGATGGGTAATCCAGGCTTTCAAGCATGGTTATGAAGCAGATGGGAAAGTCTCGGATCGAGCCGGGGTCTGGGCGTGTCCAGAATCGTCATCACGTTAACGTGGTTGATGCAGCGTTAGTCCGGGCCACTCATAGAGCTGGTTACTAAGGCCCAGATGCACCTGGCCAATCCAATAATGGAGATAAAACTTTTACCACGGAAAGTCCCGAAATTATCAAATAGACCGCCGGGTTCGTTTTTACTGCAAAACAGTTTATTGGCAACACATAAAATATCAAACCCGTTTATATACATGTAATGTGAGTTAACGAAACGGCCAGTTTATTAAACTAAGTGATATTAGTTCAAGACGGCCACAGCAGGAGGGAGGGGGAACAAGTGGAAGGTGCCAGTGCAAAAGGAGGTATAGGAAAAGATCCTTTCTCATTGGATATAAGTACCCACGTTGGTAAATGGGATATTAATAATTTCTCCTATGTCTATGCTCCACATGATAGTATCAAAAGGAGTATAGTATCGAAAGGAGAAGATATTTATCAGGTACAGGGGATCAGGGAATCAGCATCGTAGCACTGTACCCCAGGGGATATGATCATTAAGTCCTTGTACGTGCGTACCCAAGCGGTACACCCACCTCTGTTCTTTTTCATACAAGATTTATTGCGTGTTTCCTTGTGTTTTAACCTGTTCGATGATTGTCCACCTTAGGTCATTTGTTGTGTGGTTCTGCTGCAAGAAATGTTCACTCAGTTTTGTGGTGGCCCGCCTGCATCTAATGTTATGTCGATGCTCACATACACGCAATTTAACTTTGCGTGTGGTTATGCCCACAAAACGCAACCCACATGGACAACTTATCAAATAGACCACATTGGTGGAGTTGCAATTAGTGTGGGCACGCTGTGTCCACGTTTTGCCTGGTTCCAGGTCCAGGGCCTTAGTATGTGTAGTTAGATGACAGATGCTACAGTTGGCACAGGGGAAATTACCCACTACTTTTGGCAGGCCCCAAGCGTCAGTTAGTCAGTGATGGGGAGGTTCCTGATGGTTTGTTTTTATTTTATTTAGACAAATGTATTTCATGTGTTTGATTGTTTCAGCATATATGCCATAACAATTATAAAAACAATATAATAATCAATATGGAAACAGTAAACACCAATAGCAGTAGTTTACAAATATTTTAACTCACTGCGTTCACCATACTAACTTCACAATAAAAATGTCTTATTAAAATCGACTTCATTTGAAATTGTATTTGTAATATTTGAAAGCATGCACGCAAAAGGACAGATTAAAGCTAATAATAAAGCAAATAGTAGAGTTGCAAAGCTAAACATTCTATGCAACTGATAGAATGTGCAATCCAAGCTCACACTCACAGTAGTTCGTCATAACTAACAATGGTGACCATAGTGCACTTGCAAGTGTACATATAAAGTGCTGATAGGATTACCCAAAAACATGGAGCAGGTCAGACTATGGCGCTCAGACCAACCACAACGCTACACTGCTGCGTTGTGATTGTTTTTGGGGAGCCTGGAAGACTGGGTGCCTCCTGTTTCTGCTTGGAAGCGAGCAAAGGGGACCGAGAGGTGGCGGCGGCACACAGGTTAGTGTTTAATTATTTTTTTAATTCCTTTCTGCCCACGACCCGCCCCCCCACTGGCATTAAATAGGAGTCCCCACTGAGTATGAGATCAGGCAAAATAAGAAGCCCCCTCCCAGGAATGCGACACAAAAGGAAACGCGCCCTTGTTAGTAACAAAGTTAAAATTAATACCATCATTCCTAGGCTCCTGCTGCTCTCAAACCCTGGCGCAGCCGTCACTATAGCTTCCTCTCAAATGCCCATGATATACCTCAGTGATGAGGGTACCCCCTGCCACAAAAGGAAACAATAACACAAATAAATTAACCCAAAATTCACACAGTTTTTCTATCTAAAGGACCAAGCTGCATCTATTTTTACATCCAATGCTAACATTCCATGTTCCCCTGGAACCAACTATAATCAAGCCAATTGCTGCACACGGTCTCTCACATGATGCGCCTGACAGCTTGAGCAGCTCCTCCCAAATGCAACAAAGATCCAACCTAAATAAAAGATAGATAAAAATAAAAAATGTGTTCTCTTATGTGATACTGAAGAAAAAAGGCAAAGTGAAATAAATCAGTTGCATAGAATCACAAAGTTTGGTCATGTTGGGAAGTTCGGATTGATCCCATGTTTTCTCATTTTGACATTGTGCTATTCAGTTTGGTATCTGTTTCCCTCTCTCATTTTACACCAATTATAGGTCTCGCCTGGTGTTAGCAGCGTGCATGCACTGCTAACGCCATGCGCGGGCTTCTTGGAATCAATACGATTCCAGAAGTCCTGTTGCAGCTCCGTCTGCAATTTTGATTTGTGCGCATCATTTTGCGTCATGGATGATGCAAAACACAGTGTAATGATTGCACCGGAGGCAATCATTACACTGAGGGTTGCCACCCTGTCCGCTTTTGGCCCCGTCCACCAGGATTGGCTCTTTTACTTGCGGTGTGACACAGTGCTTTCTAATTGCTGGGCAAGCACTTTGTTTTTTCATTCGCACAATGGCGTGGCAACAGCTTTTTTTAAGTTGGCGGTATCATGGCGCACAATGGCGTGGCGACAGCTTTTTTTAAGTATCATGGCGTCCTCAGAAGTGCAGTAATTGTGAAGCACGATGTTTATTTGTTTTTTTAAAATTACATTTAATTATGACAGCCACGTGTTTAACTTTACTTTGCACGCACGTTATTGCCTGTGTACGTGCCTTTAAGAACTCTCGATCAAAAGTGAAGAATCTTCATCACCCACAGGGTGTTGGTGTTGAAATTATGGCTACAGCTGTGCATTGTCTTTCGACAGCATGCTTTTATAGTTTGGCTGACCGTCTGCTGCCACTCTCCTGATATACCTCCCTCAGTTTGTAAAACACTGCAGAAACGTGTGCTTCCTCATGCGCACACACTAGGTGCAGCGAGCAGTCTTGTGTTGCAGCGGCCGCGGCTCTTTTGGTGTCCTTGGTGAGTCACTGCGTGGCACTGCCTCAGATGTGGAGCACATTGAGCAGCTCTTGAATGAGGTCAGTTGAATTAGCAACCAATTCCTGTTGTGTACTCGTGTTGCTTCTCTTGCATCATGCCCCCTGCCCCAGATTAATTCCTAAAACCACCTCAGCCCGAGCACACTTCACCTGTTTGTTTGCGACCGCCCGTGATAAATATTTGCGTATTTTGCTGTAACTGGAAGTACATGCAAGGCTTCCACATGGTTGGAAGCCAGTGCTTTTACAGTGGCTTCACCAGTGACATCGCTGTTGCCAAGCAACTTTTCCCCTCCCCACCGCTGCGCCTCCGGCTATCACTGCTGCGTAGTTTTGGTTGTCTGTATAAGGATGGCGAGCCGGCCAACCACGTGCACCTTTCTTAGTCTGGCAACATTCGAGACCCTCGCTGTGTGGGGGTCATAGTGTGCCCTGAGGGCAGCTTTATTGACGTGCCTGTTGAACTCCTTGGAGACGTTAGCGTTGAGCCTGTACAGAAATCTGTCTTTCATGAATGAACAAGCATCAAAAATGCAATAGGTCTCGCCTTTCATTAAATGAAAGCCATTTGCTTTGCTATACAATACCATTAGCAAAACAAATAGCTTAAACATAATCAAAGGCGAGACCTATAGCATTTTCAATGCTTGTTAATGCTTTGTCTTTAATTCTTAGTGCATGAGGTAGAGCATTGGTGGCATACAGAAGCCGCATGAAAGCTCAGCTCATTTTGGGCTTGAGCATCTAATAGAACCTCCAGCTGAGCCACAGCCCCGACAACTGACCTGAGCTTGAGCCGTTAGTGGTTTGCCCATTTCTGGCACATAATGGATCTTAAAGGGGCAAATGCACAGAAGCGGTATGATTTGACTATCATAAAGAATTGGTGACGCAGGAGTGCCAACACCACAGTGCAGGACTCGTTGTTTCAAGAGACATAACTTTCTCCCTACATCATATTTTAGAGAGTGCACCATGACACTGGGTGTTCTCTCGCCCATTGGTTAAATAAAATATGGGTTACAGTTCTGTTGTCTTACAACATATTTACTACCAGTGTTTAGTTTGATTTACATTTTTCCTAACTCCTTTTAAGGAAAAAAAGGAGCAGATAAATATGTTCAGAAAGTGATTACCCAGAAGTGCACATTTTGTCTCAAGGGAGGTCCCAGATTATTAACAAGTATGCCTGCAGGATCCATAGCTTCCATGTTGCTTGTTACACAAGCACTAGTGTCTGGGTACTGTGTGAGCCTCGGGGACTATTCTTACCAACGAAATGCCACTGTGGAGCCTGCTCAGACTTAATAGTTCACAATCAGCATGTTTTAAAACGTTGTGAAGCTAGGATTAAACATGAACTCTCCTTGTGACATGGCTAGAACTTTCGCACAGTCCCTTATCTAGTGGTATAGGTTGTTTGTGTCTGGCAACCTTGGTAAGTGCACACCTTGGCCTGGGAGTTGGCTTTATCGAGGTTTTTTTACAGCACTTTCTACCTTAGCGGAGTCTGTTTCTAAGCATTACTAATGTTTATAGATACGAGGCTAAAGGTGTAAGGAGATTGTGAGACCTAAGATTCTGTTTCATTCCAGTAAATTAATCAAGTAACTTCCTTTGCACACTTGACTCGACAAAGGTAGTAATAGCAAGCAGACAATTCTCACTACACGGCGGGACAGAGGGATAGCAACTCAGATGCAACATAGCACAATATTGTCAAATCTATGGCTCTTCTAGAGACTAGGGGGTTTATTTAGAAGGCCATATAGAATGAAACACCCAATAACTCTGCACCGCACTGTCTGCACCATGTATATGGGCCTCCCCAATTCCCACCTTACACTTCCACCCAAACCTCATCCTGCTGGCATCAATGCAGCCCTCGGCCAACCCATAGAGCATACTATTAGACCTGTGGGAAAATGTTTGTGAGTACCCTTGCTTTGAGGTTCTTTTTCAGCCCTGCTTTCTCCTTTTATAACTCTCTTTCTAGCTTTTTCTCTTGTGCCCTGCGTCAAAGCTTGGTTAAAGACAACTAAGACCTGGTGCCTACTAACCGCAGCCACCAACATAAATTAAGCACTGCTGCTGTTACATAATACAAAACATCACTGAAACTAAGCAGCAAATGAACATGAAGGTAATGTTGGGAGTCCCATAGGCATTCACTCTTTCAGCGGTACTTTTTTAACACATTTATGAGACCACTCCCTGATTTGCCAAAAGCAAGATGTGTGACTTTCAAGTCTACTTTGATAAATGACTTCTGTTCCACCCTAGTGGTAGTATTGGCCAGGTCACAAATGGACACTAAACAACTACTGTGAAGATTTACAATACAGGATGCAAGGTAGTGGTTGCCTATAACTTCTGGAAAATTGGAACTGATATTGATTGCTGTCGCTAAGCTTCGGGTAGTGTATGTGCATGCGTGTATTGGGATCATTTCAACCATATCTTTACCTGAAGTTAGATCTCTGGGCTTTGTATTAACCTGATCCACCACCCGCCACAGCTATCTATGGAAAGTTAAGCAGCTTATAAAATACAGTCCTGGATAATATATTCCTGTTCCTGTGGGAGCAAGAGGTGGGCACTGTATCTCGTGCCATTGTGGGATCTAGTTTGTACTATTGTAATGGGAGAGGTGTGGCGCAGCGGCCAGGGTGGCTGACTCCGTGGCACGGGGCTCACGGTTCGATCGCCAGAGGCAGCTCAGCCCAGCAGCATGTGACTCTGGGCAATAACTCGCTTAATCTTCTATAACCGCCACCAGCGCCTTGAGATCCTGAGGGGTGATTAGTTCACGCTTTACAAAGGCCGGGTTATTTATAATTATTTGACATGTCTAAAAGATCCTAAGTCGCCTTCAAAGAATACAGAATAATGAGATCAGAATGGTGTCCGGTGAAGTCTGTCATGATAATAGTTGTCTAATGCTCGCTACATGGGTTACTGTAAGAAATACTTTCACTGCCTCCTCTTTTGTTTATAACACAATCTATTAGGATTGCCCGGCACATTGCAAGAAAGATTTGAATGGCACATCGAATTTAAATTCTGAGATCTAAGTCGATTAAGAGTCCCTTATCGCTGCAAGTGTATAGTAGGTGACAAATCACTCCAGGGCAAGGCAGTAAAGTTATGGTAAGAACTTCCTATATGCATTAAAATTCAAATAATTTCATGTTCAAGAAAACATGGAAGACCCTCCTTTTTGGAGGATGTCCAGACTGCCTCATAGTTGACACCAAATGGTTTTGGTGGAAAGCAAATCTGTCAGACTGAGCTGGAATGCAAGATACAGTAGAGCAGGCAGATTTTTGGGGGGATTTTTTTTGCAGATTTATATAGCGCAAACTCCACCCGAAGGTATTGGAGCGCTTTACATGAGCACCGGTTAAGTTACACAAGGACACATTCATTTTTAGGTCTCGCCTGACCCAGCACTTGCTTGAAGTGAGGGCTTCAAAAAATGCTACCGCCGGCTACAGCTTGCAGTGCATGTGCGCGGGCAGCAGAAGCGTCATATGGCGTGATTACTGCTGCGTGCGCACCACTCACGCACATGCACTGCAAGCTGTGGTCGGCAGTAGCATTTTGCCCCGCGATCACTTTAGCTTTGGCCCCTCGGCATGCTTTTCGTGCGCGCTTGTTCTTTGTAACTTCCTGCTGCTTATTTATCAATACGTTATCTTTGCAGTCCTTTCAGGGAAGAAAGGAAAAGTTAACTCTTCCCAAAACATGGCCAAATACTTGATCGGCAGATTATGTAATTGTTTGAAGTAGTATCCCAAAACTAAGCCGCCAGCACAATAAAGTTAGTCCATCTTCACTTTTGATTCAATCTTCCTACTTTGCTGAAAACAGTCCGCTAAACTGTAACGATAACGTGCCAGCTAGCTCGGTGGGGCCCCTGCAGTGGCTGCAGGCGCGCTCGATATGATCTGTTAATTGGCTCAGGCGGATTAATCGCGGGTTCGACGAAGTCGCTCTTACAGCTCCTTGTTTCCTTCGCCGTTTTTAGTCTAGAGCGTGTTGTAGGAAACTACCCTACATGACACTTAACACTGTCTATTTATCAGCAGCTCGGTTATAAGAGGACCAAAATATTCCTAGCCATACTTTTAGTTTTTTCTACATCTGATAGTCACAAAGTGTGGTGAGAATTTGGAAATGCTTATTCCATAGCATGCTGTTGGGCGCTAGTGCCACGTCTCTGTTCAATCTAAAGCAGGCTGTGAAGACCCGTTACTGTGCTGAAAGGGACTCGCCAGAGCAATCCAATATCTCCCTCATTGACCCATATCCCAAATAGCAATGAGTGAGTACGTGGGACAAGAGGCCAGCACTCGTTTGATTCCTTCCACCAGCAATCCATTTATCTCTCCATCCAGCCTCCTGAACCATCCTTTCTCCACCCCTTAGACCCTTCTTTCTATCCATTCTTACTTTTCTCTTTCCATTTATTCATGTACCCACCCATCTCTCCGTCTTTCTTCCTATCAGTCCATCTTTGTATCTTTCTCTCCACCCGTCTATTTCTACATCTTCCTCCACATCTGTCTTGCTCGGTGTATTCATCTTTCCCTCTATCTATCCCTCTTTCTCCCCCCCCCCCCCCCGTCTTTGATTTCATGTTTTCTTGTCGTGTGTGTTCTCCCACTCCATAGTTCTAACATGCTATTCCCTTTCAGTGGTTTAATGAGGTTTTGTTTGGAGCCCGTTTGATCAAAGTCAAAAGAGAAACAAGCATTGGCATAGCCAATAGGTCTCGCCTTTGGAACCTTATAAGTATTTAGCCATGCAACAGTTGCATAACTAAATACTTATAAGGTCCCAAAAGCGAGACCTATTGGCTATGCCAAGCGGCCGCAAAAGTGAAAATGATCGCGATCAAACATCAAAGCGAAAGTTAAAGTAATTGCGGTCAAGCGCGCGCGCCCGCGCACATGCACTGTAGCTCTAGGCTGGCCTGGTAGCACTTTTTGGAGCCCTCTCAATAAGTCTCGCCAGACCAGCACATGCGCTGGGTCAGGCGAGACCTACTGAATAAAGTAAAGGTTGCATGCTACACAAACGCCCCAGTGACACTCACCCACTTAAGCTACTAAAGTGGGGAGTTTGTGATTCCCGTGGTGCAACCCACACTATACAGACTGGCACCACACAGAGCTCGCTGCGTTCCAAGAACATCCTTCGAGCGAGAATAGACGGCGGTGAACAAGAGATTTAGGTCACCATCAATTAAGAGACAGCTTTTTTTAAATGGAAGATGTTTGTTATTCTGGTTTATGTCAAGTCACTTCAGCGCATGGGATAACTGGTTATTCGTAATTCAAAAGAGGGGGACAGAGGGGCTATATTTAAGGAGGTCCAATGTACGAGCCCCAACAGACTATATCCAAAAAGGGTACAGAGTTCCTCAATTGTTAGAAGAAAGAGATGCGATCAGTAAATGGCGTGCTCATTTACCAAAGTAGTTGATAGAAGGTAAAGAAACCAGGGCAATTCCTTAAGGTGGAACTAATGCTCTCACACACCCAGCAAGCTAGGTGTCATGCTTCATCATATGAGCATTGCCCCTCGTCAAGGCGGCGCTGCAATCCTTGACGGGCACCCGAAACCGGGGCTCTTTGTCGGGGATCTTTTGTTCCTGCCGATATTTGCATGGGTGTGGGGGGCCTAATAAGGAAAATGTAGCAGAAGTGTGTAATAAAAAGGGTTGGTCAGTCCTAATAGTACTTTATTCATAAGGTAGACTACCCTATTAAAATGTGTAGAGAGGCTAAATGCTAGAAATAAGGTGTCTAGGCGTGAAGCTCTACTCTAAATTGATCGACATGTTTCTCGCCATATTTAGTCAGGAGGATCTAAGGCAATTCTTCAGGATCAATAGCTGTCTACATTTAAAAATGGTGATGTGTACTCTACATACCACGTCCGATGCTGCGACCTAATTTATTAACTAAATGCGCTCGCAACGGAGCTGGCGGCTTTAAAGGACACCAATTGGGTCCAGCGCTAACGAGCGCTTCGTATACAGACCTACCCAAGCCGCCAGAGTCCGGACTCTGGCGGCTTGGGTAGGTCTGTATACGAAGCGCTCGTTAGCGCTGGGCCCAATTGGTGTCCTTTAAATAGGGTAGTCTACCTTATGAATAAAGTACTATTAGGACTGACCAACCCTTTTTATTACACACTTCTGCTACATTTTCCTTATTAGGCCCCCCACACCCATGCAAATATCGGCAGGAACAAAAGATCCCCGACAAAGAGCCCCGGTTTCGGGTGCCCGTCAAGGATTGCAGCGCCGCCTTGACGAGGGGCAATGCTCATATGATGAAGCATGACACCTAGCTTGCTGGGTGTGTGAGAGCATTAGTTCCACCTTAAGGAATTGCCCTGGTTTCTTTACCTTCTATCAACTACTTTGGTAAATGAGCACGCCATTTACTGATCGCATCTCTTTCTTCTAACAATTGAGGAACTCTGTACCCTTTTTGGATATAACTGGTTATTCAACATCTAATGCCAAAAGCGGATTAGAGAAAGATGCGTAGTTTTCAGCTTTTCTTCACAGAGCAGCAGGAGCTCCCATGGTTTAAAGAGCATTAGGATCTTGAACTGTTTCTTGGAATTCTGTGAAATCTTTACATTACTGTACTTCTTCTGCTTGTAGTGTTCTCGTAGTCTTATTTTCTAATTGATTCTCTCTCATTCTATTCTCTTGTATTCCCTTTCTTGCTATCTCATTCTATTTCTTTTACAGTTGGCGTCTTTTTTTCATGGTCATCATTACGATACAGGTGCTTTGCTGTCACCCTGTGTCCCATGGTCCCATGAAAACGTGTTCTTTGCACTTTCGAAGGAAATAGGTTGGAGCAGTTCCCCTCACAGCCGTCTCTGCTGTGACAGGCTCCAGGCAGTACACGAACAGTACCAGTAATGGCAGCAGAGCGGCATGGACACAGCATTGACATCTGCCTTCTGTGTGGGAGGGAGACAACTGCTTGAGTCCACTCACTAGCACTCAGGGCAGACACATAATGTCAGACTGGAGTCAACCATTTTCACATTTTATTTAAGTAGATGAGCTGTCTGCTTCTATTTCCATATAGCTTACTTTGATAAGACGGAGGCACAGACTACCTAGGACTGGGTTTGTTTGCGTTATTGGGAGTAGAAAGTCATGGGCCTTGATCGACTGGGAGAAAGTAAAGCAGCAATTTACCTTTTCTTTGCACTGTCAACAAGCATTGGCATAGTCAGTAGGTCTCGCCCTTGGGACCTTATAAGTGTTTAGCCATGCAACAGTTGATGTTGTTGCACCAAGGATATTGTGCTAATACTTATAAGGTCCCAAAAGCGAGAACTATTGGCTATGCCAATGCTTCTTTTGGTAGGCACGGGCAGATTAAGTGATTTTCCTAGATTCACAGGATGTGGACGCAACCCAGAGGATCAAACCTTGGTTTCCAGCACCAAAGTCGGCAGCTCTAGCCGTCAGACCACATCCTCTCCCAATTTGCAAAGAGAGTGAGGCCTTCTTGTGTTAATACGCCATCATGGCTGATGTCACATGCCATCAGGGCTGATGTCACTTTGGGCTGCTCTTTCATGCTGAAAGCTGTTGCATCTTCCCTCATAGACTGTAATTCCCTGGTGCTTTCCCATGAGATACTTGCTGGCTTAGAATGGTGTAGCTTGCTTTTCACTGAAGAATTACTAACTACAGTAGCGATGCCTGTTTCCAGGGAAGGGCTCTCTCCAGCAATTCTCTGCCCTCTTCCAGGCGACTGCACACCACATCTCTACCAGAACAAGGACCATCCTAATATCCATCCTAATACTTGAATGAACCTGGGTGTAGCATCCTCCCCAGCCCGGGAGCATGCACATGAATGAATGTCTTTATTCCTCAGCATACAATCACACTCTGCTCTTTGATTACGTCATAACCGTTCATAACCACACTTTAACACCTCCCAGCAAGTCACGCACTTCCTCTATTAAGTCTGCCCAGAACGCAAGGGTCCTAGCACACATAGTCTCGTCACACTTCATTGGGAAGAATATTTATACATCAAAAATAATAGTTCATCAGAAAAAGCTAAGCAGTAAAAAATCATGAAACATTGCGGGATACTTAATTGCACTTATCATCATGCATACAATTAATTTAATAGGTTCACACTAGAAGGGTTCTCATTGAACTCTAAAAACCGTCCACCACCATTGGTGATAATAAAAATGACGTAAGAGACTTTACTGAGTCAAGTGACTACAATAATTACTTCAATTTATCTCATATACCGGTTTCTTTAGTGGCGGCGCAGTGCTCAAAGATGGAACACTGATGCCTTTCTAGAGGATTTATGTGTTTGTATATTTTATCACTTGTTATTATTTCCTCATTTTCTCCATGGCATAATATTCCCTTCTGCGGTTGGGAGGGCTGTGATCATTGTGGATTGATTTGCCATTTCTGTATTTTTGCATTCTGGGACTTATTAAAGTAAGTTTCTTTACATGAGATTTTCGGGTTTCCGGGTTTAGTTAACTGTAAAAGGTAATTGAGCAGCTGGGGTCCGTGCAGGTAACATCGGTGGGGCGATGGGGCCGTGTAAGGGGGGATTTCGAGGGACAATGCAGAGGGGAAATTAAATAAATAATTAATTTTCCCTCTGCATCGTACCTCGAAATCCCCACTTACATGGCCCCACCGACCGATCGCTGTTACCTGCACAGACCACGGCTGTAATGTAGGCTATTGGCTTTTATATTCATTTGTATGTGTGTTGCACATTTGTTTAATTCCATTTACACTTGCCAGACCATGGTCTCTGTGTTGTCCATTTTTTGTAGTACCTGCATTTTGCTCCTTGAGCTTGGTTGATTTCTTTTTGTAGGAGAGCGTTGTAGTGTTTTCAGACTTTTCTTTGAAATCTGTTGCTCTACAGATTAGAAATGTTGCATCTAGAGGAGGAGCCTAGCGCGCAACCAAGATGGCCGCGTAGGTGCGAGGCTCCCGAGGACCTCCGGAAACCTCCTACGATTATCCTGAAATTATCCTGCCCTGGATGAGGGGACTATGTTGGTGAACCTGAGCTGAGGTGGCACCCGTTTTCCGCTTCCGAATTGGACCTCGGACACCGGAGTGAGCACCGATTGAAGTGTGCGGCCTTCCCCTCGCCGGACCCCGGATTTGCGCTGTGGGGTGATCCAGTGACAAAGTGAACAACAGCGGCAGGCAGGGCCTGGCGACTCGCGTGCCCCGCACTTTCGCTTTCGCTTTCGCACCACCTTGTCGTCTCTGCGAGGTTGGGTCGCGGAGCCCTTGGTGTTGGTGTGGTGTGGCCTTGCTGGGAGACCCTGCCTGCCTGCAGGCTGTGATCCTCCCCGCTGCCCTGAGGGGGCCCCCCCGGAGCTCGTGTCTGCTTTCCTGCTCTACACGACGTGGCTGGTGCGACTGGGAGACTGGTGGCCATGGCCACGAAACAAGATGGAGACCGGGCAAAGACCAAATCGACCCGGCGTGGCGCCGTCCATCAGGCCAACAGTATGGACCGCTATACCCTCCAGAAGGGATCGCCCGATGGACCGCGCAAGTCCCCTGAGAGCCCTCCTGATGCCCCAGACCTGCCCGCAGATTTGACTCTGCGAGATGTTATGGGCGCCATTGCCGAGATGAAGGCCTCGGTGGGCCAGCGGTTTGATACACTGGCGCAGAAGATTGACTCGGTCCTCGTGGATGTTGGCCTGGTGAGGGCCGATCTTTCCAAAACCAATGACCGAGTAGAGTCTTTGGCCCACACCGCATCGGGCCTAACGACAGATGTGGCGGCCTTGCAAACAGAGGTGCGCCGGCTTAGTCGGGCGACTGCGCTAATGGATCGACGCTTGGAGGACTCCGAGAGTCGGGCACGGAGGAACAACATTCGCATTATCGGGGTGCCCGAGGGACGCGAGGAGGCGGCGACGGATCTCTTTGTGGAGGACCTGATTGCTACCCATCTCCAGCCACGGGGGCTGAGCAAATTCTTCGCTGTGGAGAGGGCCCACAGGGTTCCCGGGGGAAGGCCGAAGGTCGGAGCCCCTCCGAGACCTCTCATCGCCCGGATTTTCAATTTTCGGGATAGAGACGCTATCCTGCAAACCTCCAGACTGCATGGACCGGTCAAGCTTGACAATATGGAGGTTAATTTTTATCCTGATTTCACCCCAGCGGTCCAGAAGCAGAGACTGAGCTTCTTAGGCGTCAAACGCCGTCTTCGGGACCTAAACCTCAAATACGCCATGCTTTTCCCGGCCAAGCTGCGTGTGGAGGTGGATGGTCGCACGCACTTCTTTGATCGTCCCGAGGCGGCCGGGGACTGGCTGGATACTCTGCCCGGGGATCGTGATCGGGGGGGCGGGGGGGGCGGCGGGGGGAGACGGCACGCTGGATCAGGACTGAGGGTCTAATATTGGGCCTCACTCGGGGCGAAAATGATGCCACTTTTGATTCTGCGTCAGTTTTTGTAAGTTCCCCTCCTATGGAGGTTGTGTTGGGTCTATTGGGGGTTCTCCCTCCTCCTCTAGGGGGTTTAGTTAGTCTAACTATATATGGGGCGACAGGCACACTGCACGTTGGGGGGGCTGTTTGGGCTCATGCAGGGGTGCAGGGAGGGGGGAGTTCTGTTGGGGTGGGTGGGTAGGGTTGGGGTGTTGTTCGTTTTTATCACAAGGCAAACGTATTATTGTGTTGGTTCTAAAGTGCTCTCCGGGGTACGAATGATGGCTTTTGTATATGATGGGGGGTAGGGAGCTAACTTTGTTGTCCTGGAATGTGAATGGACTGGGGGACAGGATCAAACGGGGTGTGGTCCTGCAGTTTTTGAAGCGAATCTCGCCCGATGTAGTTTTTCTGCAGGAGACACACCTCATTGGCAACTCCTTCTGCGCCATGAATCGGCGTGGCTATCGCCTAGTGGCTCACTCGGGCTTCACGTCCGGCTCACGGGGTGTGGGCATCATGGTGAAGAACTCGCTTCCGTTGGAGATTGATGAGGTGCTCCACGATGATAGGGGACGTTATACGGTCTTGGTGGGAAGACTGGAGGGCAAAGTGGTTGTCTTTGTGTCAGTATACATCCCACCGGGGCTGCAGTCGACCACCTTTGCGGACCTTGGGCACCTTCTCCTTGGCCTTCCGGGGGGGGCTTTTAGTTGTGGGGGGGGATTTTAATGCGGTGGTATCTGGATCTTTGGATCGTCACCCCCCTAGGGACCTCCCCCGGGCACAGGCGTGGCTACCCGGCCTCTTGGATACATTTGGGTTAGTGGACTGCTGGCGTTTAAAACACCCCACGCAGCTGCAGTATACTTTCCACTCGGGAGCCCATGGCAGTCTCTCACGACTAGACTATGTCCTTGTCCCGGCGGCCTATGTTGGGAGGGTGGGAGAGGTACGCCTTTTGCCACGGGGTATTTCGGACCACTCCCCGCTCCTACTGCACTTTGATGTCTTCCCGAGGGGTGAGGGTAGGGTGGTCCCAATCAATCCTTGGTACCTGCGAGACCCCTCCATTCGCGCTGCATTGATTAAATCCCTTAAGCGATATTTTGATGAGAATGTGGGGTCTGTGCCTTCGGCCATACCGCTATGGGAGGCCTTCAAGACAGTACTCCGAGGGGAGGCCCTATCCCTTATTTCCCACGCCCGGAGGTGCGAGCGGGAGGAGGTGACCCGGATGGAGGCTGAAATAGCCGAGTTGGAGGGGAATTTAGAAGGTGGGGTGACGGATGCTGCATTACATGTCCTCCAACTCAAGCAGGCGGCCTACAGGGCCCTCGTCACGGAGGCGGCCAGGGGCCTCAGTAGAGAGCAACAGGGGCGACTGTATGATGTGGGTGATAAGGCTGGTAAACTTATAGCGTGGTTGGACAAAAAAGAGAGAGCGAATCGTGTGGTCCCGCTGATTGAGAAAACGGATGGTGTGTGTGTAACTGAGCCAGAAGAAATTGTCTCCTGCTTCGCGGATTATTTCCATGGGGTGTATTCCCCGGTGTCTCCCTGCTCGGAAGAGGATTCCCGTGCCCTGCTCAGTGATATTGCGCTGCCGTCCCTTTCTGGGGAGGACAGGGTGTCGTTGGACGCCGCTCCCACCTCCGACGAGATCGCCCTCGCCATACGTTCGGTCGCCTCCGGCAAGGCCATGGGTCCGAATGGTCTCCCTATCGAGTTGTACAAGTTGCGACCGGATACGCTGGCACCCCACCTCCGGGCTATGTTCCTGGCGGCACACTCGGTGGGCTCCCTCCTGCCGGACCAGCGTCTGGCTACAATCGTGGTCATCCACAAGGAAGGGAGACCTCGGGACCGGGTTACATCCTATCGGCCCATTTCGCTGCTGAATGCGGAGCCCAAGATTCTCGCTAAGGTACTGGCCAACCGGCTGGTCGGCGTGGTGGGCGATTTGGTTCATCAGGACCAGTCTGGCTTTATTCCCCATCGCAACACAGCCCTTAATCTGCGGCGTTTGCACGGTGTGCTCGCACGTGCCCCGTTCATACGGGAGCCGGCCATTTTGGCGTCCTTAGACGCCACCATGGCGTTTGACACGCTTGAATGGCCATATATCTGGGCGATGCTTGCGAAGTTTGGATTTGGCCCAGGGTTCATCAGTTGGGTCAAATTGCTGTATTCGGGCCCATTGGCGCAAGTGGTGGTGAACGGAAAAGTATCGGCTCCGTTCGAGCTGGGCCGGGGCACACGACAGGGCTGCCCCTTATCGCCGCTCCTCTTTGCACTTGCCTTGGAGCCCCTGGCGGAGTGGCTGCGGTGGGAGCCTTCCATCCGTGGTCTCCGCTGGACCCCTGAGTATGAGGACCGCGTATCCCTCTACGCTGATGACATCCTCTTGTACCTAGCTTCCCCACGTAAATCACTCATAGTACTGGTTGATGTTCTGCATTCATTCGGTCGTAACTCCGGTCTGGTCATCAACTGGGCTAAATCGTGTGTGTATGTTCTCTCTGGGGAGGCTCCTGTCCTCCCGCGGGGCTGTCCGATCCAGGTCGCCCCGCAGGGAGTTAGGTACCTGGGTGTCTTCATTACTCTGGACCCGGAGGCTCGGTATGATCGGAACTTGCTTCCCCCCCTCCAGCGTCTGAAAGAGGATGTCGCGCGCTGGCGGCGTTTGCCGCTTTCGCCGCTCGGCCGGGCGGCATTGTTTAAAATGATGTCGTTGCCGCGTTTCCTATACGCGTTGCAGAACACTATGGACCTCGTGCCAGCGCGCTACTTCCGCGAAGTGGAGAGTTTGCAGCGCCGCCTGTTCTGGGACGGGAGGCCACGTATTGCCCTGGCTAAGCTGACGCTCCCCTGGTATGATGGGGGGATTGCCCTCCCGGATATTAAACGGTATTATTGGGCCTCCCAGCTAGCTGCGATTAATCAGGGCCTATATGGGCCAGCCTTAAACCCGGCGTTTGAAATGGATAGGATGCTACTTCCAGGTGGCGACTATAATCGAGCGCACTACTCTAGCGCGCCCGACGCTCGCCTAACGGGCCCCACGCGTGTCATGGTGCGAGTGTGGCATGCGGCCAATGCTGCAATGGGGTGGAAGGACCGTTTGACCCGGGCGTCACCACTATACGCATCTGAGAGGTTGGGCTCCTTGTGGACCTCGAAGGGCTTTGAGAAGTGGGATTTAATAGGCATCAGCAAAGTGGGGGACCTCTGGGCGAGGGGAGGATTTAAAACGTTCGAGATGCTGCAGACGGAATTTCAGTTGCAGGGCAGCGAGTACTTTCGGTACTTGCAGGTCCGACATGCGCTGGGCTCCGTCTTTCCGGACGTTGCCTCCATCCCGGAGTGTTCCCCCCTGGAGGATAGAGTGCTGGATGGACACGTCCCTGACAGCACGATCTCACTGATCTACAAAAAACTGATCAACGACCGCTCAGACTTGTTGACTGCCCTTCGTGAGGCTTGGGTAGCCGATGGGCTGGAGCTGGACGACGAGGACTGGATCTCCGCGGTGGCCTCCCCGAAAGAGGTGGCCATACCGGCTCGCCTTCGTTTCGTCTAGCTCAAGATACTCCACAGGGTCTACATGACGGGGCCAAAGCTCCTGCGTATGGGCTATGCTGAGGACGGTTTGTGTAAGTGTGGGTGTGGTGCGCTGGGGACTTTTCTACATATCTTGTGGGAGTGCCCGGAAGTGGAGGGGTTCTGGCGAGGTGTGCATGAGGTGCTGCGAGTGGTCACGCATGTGGCGCTGTTGCCCGAAGCGAGGAGATGCCTGTTGAATGTGTGGGAGCCTACCGATTACTCGGTGCCGCAGACGTGGTGGGTGACTCTGGGGTATATGGTTGCCAAGCGTGATATTGCCCAGCTGTGGGGATCCCAGAGGCCCCCGACTGTCTCGGCCTGGAAGGAACATATGGATTGGTGCATGTTTCGGGAAAAGGTGGTGTATGTGGCGAGAGGTAAGCCTGCGACATGGGTGAAAGTGTGGGGCCCCTGGAACGCTTACCGCGGGGGAATCTGTGCTCCACCGTTATTGCCCGATCCGTCGCCGGCCCCGTCCCCTTAGCCAACTCATCCCCCCGGTACCTGGGCATTAGGTGTCCCTAGCCCTAGTTTTGATCTCTCCCCCCCCTCTTGAGACTCCTTTGGATGGCTAGGATCCCCCCTCTAGAGGAGCACGTGTTGCTATTCCGATTGAGGATTGCCTTGTGGGTTTGTTTGTATTTGTTGTTCTTTAAGTTTAAAATGGAACCGTATAATGGGGTCTGGATAGTGTGGCTCGCAGCGATGTTACCTCCTGTGCATGCTCGGCCGCAGCACCATGTGTTTTATAAATGTATATCGTATGCTCCTTTTATTGCTAGCGGCCGGCCGGAAGGTTGTAGGCCCATATTTGTATAATTTTTGAGTCTTGTAATAAACGGTTTCAAAAAAAAAAAAAAAGAAATTTTGCATCTTTTTATTATTGTTCTAGTGTAGTGAATAGTTTGGAATTTAAATACGTGTATGAGCATTTCGATGATTTTTTTTCTGGTTCATTTGTTTTAGATTAGTAACTGATGTTACCTGTATCTCTCCCAACCCCGCATTGTTATTTTGAGCGCATTGCTATGGTTGCTGACGTTTTGACAGAAGTTATTTGCTCCTGTACCCAATGCTGATACAAATTGTATTTCTTCACATCCCGGAATTAATTTCGTCTTCTGGCATTTTGACTGAATAATTTACTTTGTGATCCATATATTGGTTGGCAAAAGTATTTGTCATAAATAGCAGAATTAATTTAAATTGAATGTTTGAATTCTTTTATTTAAAGGTTGTGCATGTATATTCACATTTTCCCAATAAGAACAATGTAGGCCCCTGAATGTTTGGCCCTCTGATCACATTTAGATCATCAGCCTAGTTTTGTGGTTACTTTTTAAAAAACAATTCACTGGAAACAGAATTTCTTTAAGGTGTTTATCTTCTACTTTTGGCTTTTTAAATCTTTCGACAGTGCTTTGTGATCTGGGATTGCTGTCCGTGTTTGTCAGAAGCAGTGCCTTATTCATCCCTTCAATTACAGCCACTTGCTTGTAACCTGTTGGCCCAGTCATTGAGGTCCATTGACTCCAGGGCTTTGGCTTCTGTGCACCTTGGCACAAGAGGCCATCACCAGGCAGCTGGCAGAAGAATATCTATTAAGCAGAATTAGCATGTCTCCTCCAGCACCCAGGGTTAGTGCTCTTCATATCATTCTCACGGGTTGTGGAGGCATGCAGCCTCTATATCAGTATAGGATATGTTGAGAGTAATTGAGAGATGAAGATCTTTGAATTGGAAGCAATGGGCGACCGTGTTGTGTGTTTGTAATAATTTACTACTGAGAACCTGGGTCAAGAGGTCCTTAAAGTTTTATAGCAAAATGGTCATAAAATGTCAGAAGAAACAATGGAAATTTAAAGGCCACTTTCAGTCCAGATGCATTACCTCAACAAAGGTCGCCAGAGGCCACTGTGCCCCAGAACTGAAAGTAAGGAAAAGTTACCAGCAAACTGTTCTACTTCATAGAGGCTGGGAAGTCAGGGGCTGAGTCAGTAAACATCCATGTTGGTACACTTCAGTGCTTGGTGCTTTTCTGGGGGACTCCAGTTACTGCACTGAGTGGGACATGGGTGTCTCTGCCTCAGTTCGCTGTTACAGCCAGGTGTCCAAAATGTTTATTAATGCTGAGAAAGTCCCTCTTGGGGTCTTTCCTACAGCCCTCAGGTCCTTGGGACAGGCCTCTAGTCTTCAGACTCTCACCGGCCAGGACCACCCCATGGTGGAGTTCCAAGTGGGCAGCTGGGCCTTCTTCAGAGCAAGGATCCCTTTTGCCTTTTGTGTCCCCGTAGGAGCAACAGCAGGCCAAGCTCTTGACCCTTCGACAACTTGCTTACAACAGCAATGTCTTCCTGCTGCCAGAGCCAAGCCATTGTCTTCCATGGGAGGGTGGTTAGCAGGCCAGCAAGGATGCAATGTATGCCTTGGGAACAGGGCTGAGATGCAAACAAGGTCTAACCCTATCTACTCTAAGGCAGTACAAAGTACACTTTCTTAAAGTTACTTATCCACTAAAGCCATTAAACATCTACTTTCACCTTTGAATTATACATTTGAAATTAAGTCAAACAACTTTGAATAATGTATTCACATTATTCCCATTCATAGATATTGTATTCAATGTCAGCATCTTCCTGGAAAATACAGTTTTAACAACATAGTGACAACAGCTTTTTGGTAATTGTTGGTTGAGGGGGCATATTATTCCCAATGTGTAATGTGCCACATTTTTAAATGTTAAGCAACATGCTCTATGGGTATACAAGGCGCACCTTAGATGATTAATATATTAAAATACGTTTTCATAGAAGGAAAAGGCCTTTCCCTGTGATGTGTCACTGCAGAGCTTCTAAACTACAGCCCAGCCAGTGAACTGTGGTACTTTCTTGAGGCGTGTTTTTATTGCATGTGTGTGGGTGGTATAAATGCACATTGCACCCCACATTTGACATTTAACTTCCACACCACTGGTGTAGTTTCTACACCAACCTGCAAAGCCATTCATGGAAAGTTTGATACACCAGTTGTGTGAAACCAGTTTTACACTACAGTTTTAGGAACAAAGTAGACACACTGTTGCTCACAGAAACATAATATTAGCAAACAAAACATAGGGTCCATTAATGGTGAAAATTTTACAGTGAACATGTAAGAAATACAGATTTGCTAGAGTGGAAGATCCCCCGGAACTCACTGGCTGCAGCATACCTACCTGCAGCTAAGAATGAGCCAATTGATCGAGTCAAATCTTTTTTTCATCAATTAAGTTTTGCCTAATTCTCCCCTCCCAGACAGCATGCCATTTTGGTTCTCTGTGGCTAGACAAGCTTTCAGGAGTAGACAATGCTGTGCATCTGGAGTCTTGCTCAAGAATTTCAAACGAAGGAGCTTTTATAGGTATATGGCCAATAAATGCATATACTTTCATCACATCGATGTTGTATTTAACAGACAATGTAGACAAATCAAGCACAAGCCATCTTAGTGGCTTCTGCATTGACTAGGATGCACCATTTTGCTCCGTTGCTACATTGAGCTTGGCGCAAGCCATGGCTGCTTCCGCTTGTAGCCTCACCTCCTTTTCTGATGAGGAGGACTTTTCTCAGTCATCACCAAGTGGCTTAATTGTTGGGTGGCTTTGCTTTCAGTGAGGGAGTTGTTTAAGGGACTTAGTATTTGGCATATTAGTATGCTTCCTTTTGCCCTCAGACTGGGCCTTAGTGTATTATTGGTACGTCTTTGGTGGCCTACGTACCCAAAGTTTCAAGTCTCTGGAGCTATTGGAATTTTCAAGAGAAAAGGTTCTGCTTGGGGTGTTGTTGTTCTCAAGTAATCAAATTTCGCAGGTGGCTCAGCAGTTTAGAAGCTTTTGCATACACTTTCTTCTGTGAAAAAATTAGTTTTTTACCTTCTGCGAGTTTTTGAGCAACATTGCCCAGCTCCACATTACCCCGTCCATTCTTGGGATTTGCTACTCTTTTCGGCTCTAGCATTGTTTGAACTTTTGGGATGTGTTAGAAATAGGGTTGTTGGTTGACTGGCGTATAAGCCCTGGCCTGGCAAGAACCACGATCCTAGTCAGGGTAAGGGGCAGGTAGCCCTAAATGAACCTATGCTCACCCTCTGGTAGCTTGGCAGAGAGCAGTCAGGCTCAACTTAGATGCAGTGTGTAAAGTATGTGTGCAATACTTCAAACAGTAAAACTGTAAAAAAAGAAACACACAAAATGATTTCACATCAGTTTAGGAAAATAGCTCCTATTTTAATAAATAAAACAAAAACAAAACGTCAAAAATCCAAGTAGTAGAACATTAGATATTGAATTTTAAAGTTTATAGTGAAAAATAGCGCCAAAATGCACAAAGCGCTATTGGGAATATCTAGTTGCATCGGACTTGGACAAAGCCACAAATTCTGGCTGACCGCAATGGAGAGTTGGCCGACTATGTGGATCCAGTTATGCCCACTGAACAAAGTACCTTAAATCCTAATTGTTGAGAGTTGCATGGATCCGCGTTGAAGATGCATTGCGCAGCAGAGGCACTGCTCGGTTTTGAGATACAGCGAGGCTGTGGTGTGAGGTCCAGATGTGTCAATGTTGAGGATCCTGTTGATGGGGCTTGTGATGCAAAGTCGGTGTCGAAAATGCGAGGTGCAGCTGAGGTGATTTGTCAGTTCTGATGAGCAGAGAAGCTGCGATGCCGAGTTTCATAGTCGAGGCTGCTGTAGACCAGGGATGCGAGGAGCTTGCACCAGAAAGAGCGTCGCTCAGCAGTGGTTCCGAAGATGATGCGCGATCCCAAGTTGTGGAAGGCGGAGACAATGAGAGTCTTTTGCGATGGGTCTAATCCTTGCAGCAGTGGTGATGCGTTGGTTCTGCTCGGGGATGCAACGCTCAGCTGTGGAGAGGACTCGGTTCTGCTTGGGGCATCGCTCAACAAAGAAGATGCTTAGGTTCCACTGGTAAGCACCATAGTTCCATTTCCAAATGTCCAGAGTGGGGTGGCACCACTTGGCAGGGTAGACTCACAGATGTCAGAGTCTAGGTACAGATGCAAGCAGGTTGGAAGCATGTTATGTCCCTAAGGCTTCAGTTCAGGAGGTCAGACAACCAGGCTTTGGAGTCACTCTGGGTTCTGGGTTCAAGTAATGCAGGTCCAGTTCTTACACAGGCAAGAGGGCAGCAGGCATCAGTTCAGCACAGCAAAGCAGGAGCCCAGTCCAGCAGCATGGCAGTCCTTCAGGAGCACAGCAGTCCTTCATCCTGGCACAGTATCCACAGGTCCAGAAGTGTACTGAAGTGGCGGTGTCTGAGGTCCATTACATATACCCAGTGGTGCCTTTGAAATGGGGGAGATGGCTCTACTGGCTCACTGAAATTTTTGATTTCTTTCCCAACTTTTTCCTGAGACAATTCTTGCATGATCATATACAAGTCAGTTGACAAGTCCTGAATTGAGTCTTTCATACTAGAATCTGCACTGTCCATGTGTTGTCGAATACCATGACGAGAGTGGAATGAATGCATTGTAAATGAAAGAGCGTGACTGCCATAAAGCCAGCAGGGGCTTTCTTTAATAATCCCAATGTGCTCTATTTGTCATAGTGTGGTCAAGCAGTTTAGGCTTTTCAGTTGTCAGGTGTTAAGAATTTGTTGCGCACACACACAGTCAATAAATGAGGCACACACTCAAAAAGAAATCTGAGGCCAATTTAGAAAAATCATACAGATTTTAATATTTTTTATAAGTTTATTTATAACCTTAGACACCACAATCGTTGAAATCAGGTACCTACTCTCAGAGGTATAGATTTTTATAGTAAAACAGTAAAATGCTCAAATAATAGTTTTTCAGGCATGTTATCCTTTGGGAGAAACATACACTGCATATAGATACTTGTGAACGTTTCTTGAGGGTGCCTTTTGGGACGTAAGGTGCTTAGGGGCCAAGGTCCATGAAACAGGCAGCAGTTCAGTTTTACCTCCCTAATGAGTCCAGGTGCAGAGGTGCTGGTCACATTGGTAGCCTCGAGCACTACACATTAAAGACAATCTCAGGGTACCTGTGAAAGATGGGCTGCAAGTGGGGGCTTGGGGTCAAGTCCTGAAGGACCCAAAGGGGGGCTCAGCTCTTGAGGGTCTCTGGGACAAGAGGATGCCGTCGGTTGACTCGGATTGTGGGGTTTGGGAGCAGAGGTGTTTTGTCTGGCGGGTCCCGTGCATTAGAGGCTCTCACTTTGCTTGCGTGACCTGGAGAGGGGAAGAAAAACAGAACAGCTGGACCTCTCTCGGTTCAGGTCTCGTTAACCCTGAAGTCACTCATCTGCAGGTCTGTTTTAACATCAGTGGTGTCCAGGCTGGACACTCAACAAGCCTTTGTTGTGGTAAATGCTATGATCACCAGGTGATTGGTGCTGTAGGACTCCTGAAGGGTCTAGCGTCTCAAAACCCACTGGAGAGATGAGGCTGATCTCCTAGAACCATGGTGACCCCCTCCTTGCAAAATGCTACCTTGGCGGACCCAGTGGTCAGCAAAACAGAATACCAGACGGTCGGTGCCTGCAGATGCAGGCAAGGGAGATGCTGCTTGGTTGTTGAAATGCTGGACATTCCTCCAAGAGTTTGAGGAGGGTGTTTAGCTTATGGAAGAGTCGGTCTACATGATTGTCGCGGTGCAAGCAGCCAGGCAGGGTTTGGTGCTGTTTCGGTGCAGGACCACTGTTCTCACGTCTTCAGCTCTTCTTTGTCATCTTCTATTCCCAGGTAGACTAATCTGAGTTTCTGGTGTCAGGGGGACCCCTAAATACAGAATGTAGGGGTGTTTAAGGAAGTGTAGGTTAGTAGCCAATGAGCTAACTACTCCAGGGGTGACTACACCCCCTATATGACTACTTCCTGTGTAGAGTGGGCATAATCCTGACACAAAGTTCCTAGTTTCACCAAAAACAAGATGGCAAAACCTGTCTTTGACTGTCTACTTCAGGTGGCCCACCTTATGGGGGAGCCTATCCTCAAAAAAATACACACCTTCTGACAAATTTTCATGCCTGCTCTGGTGCCAAATTGGCCCCAGGGCAGGGGGTAGCATTCCCAAGGTCTGGTCAAGCAGGGCCACATATCAAAGGCGGCAAAGGCTTTGAAATCTTTGGCCACCTTGATATGCTAAATCACAAGCCATCCTGCTGGAGGATGTGTGATCACCTTCTGCTGGAGCAGGCATTGTTTCTGACTTCTGGGAGCATGGGCTGTCATCCGGAGGGTGTCAAAAATTCATCTGTGGTGGCAGGCTGGAAGATAAAAGTCAACCAGCACACTCTGTAACTAGTAGGTTTCCTTTAAGGTGCCCTCTGGGTGCATGTTATAAGAAATCTAGTACTGGCATCAGTACAGATTTATTACGACAAAGTCTTTGATATCAAACACCATTAGTTTCAGCGAAGCCATCATGTAACTGGGTAACTCATAATGACCAGTGTCCAGTACATGTCCTTAAGAGGGTTTCCTGATCAATTGCAATATCTAGTAATTGAGCTAGACAGCACAGGGTCGTATGTGCTCATGCAGATGTGCTACCACATGTAATATAATGCACCCTACCTTAGGGCTCTAAGGCATGCTGTAGGGGCGACTTACATATATTACATGCAGTATACATGGGCATGGCACACAAGAAGTGCGTCATGCTCTGTTTTAAAAAATGGTTTGCACCATTTCACGCAGCCTGCAATGTTAGTCTGCCTGCTGTTTTTGTGTGGGTTCCTTATGGTGGCATAATACATGTGCTGCCCTAATGGACCCTCTTTAATACCAATGTCCTAGGCACCAGGAGTACCATTTACTAGGGACTTATAGGCATGCTAAGACCTTACCAATTGGGTTACAGATAGACATTCACGTTGTTTAAACGGAAAGAGCACTGGCACTGGGGGCCTGGATAGCAGGAACCCAGTATGCTTTCTGCCAAAAAAGCATCTGTGCCAGGCAAAAAGTGGGGGTGACCATGTCAAAAAGAGGCACTTTCTTACATACACTTATTTTTTAAAGCTTTTTCTGTTTCATAGTAGGATATATGCACAGAAAGAGCTGGGCCTTCATTGCTCCTCTGAAGTCAAGGTGATTGTTTGTTATTCATATTCTAGCTGATAGCGAGTTGTAGCTCTTTGACCTCTGACTAGAGAAGGAGCTTCTGCCAGTGCATGACATTTTGAAGAAAGCTATGGTTAAGCATAAGCCAAACCTATAGCATAGTTATGTAGTTTAGAAATAGGAATAGAATTTATGCTGAAGAAAGGGTAGTCCAGTGCCATGGATATGTTGATGTACTATGCCAAGCCTCACACAGCCAGCATAATAATTGAAGGGCTGGTAAATATGTGTCTGTTTATTCAGATTAAGGAATTGTCTAGTAGCTGTGTTTTCTTTTCTTCATACTTAGTGGATTAGGTAGAGATGGACTCTAAGGTACAAACAATTTGTGTAGTCTCAGGGGAGTTCCAACTTGTGGGAAATCTAGGTAAGGGAACATTTGTCGTTGGCTGTGCATAATGCAGAAAAACCCTTTGGTAACTGGGTTAACGTAGAGGCTATATTTACCCTAGATTCCGTACTTGATTTGATGGATTTGGAGGTAGACATGCTCTTTTGGCGAGATGCCATACAGGTGGTAGTTAGTCCATTTTCCAGCAGCTTGTATCTCAGTTTTTAATGTGTTAAGTTTGAAGTGGATAGGTGGCATACTGTGATCAGGGGAGGATATGTGTTCTAATGGCCTGAGCTGCCAACTTTGGAACTAGGAACCAGGTTTGAGTTCTGGCGTTGGCTCAACATTCTATGATTCTGGGCAAATCACTTGCTCTTGTAGCACCTAAAAAAACATTTACTCTCCCAGTGCCTTAGAAAAAAAATCTAACCTTGTGTAGCGTAATCTGCTGCTTACGTAGAGCACTCTGAAGCCTTTGGCCCAGGTTTACGCTGTATAAAACTGCAAAAACAAGACTTGGAGTCTTTCACTAGGACATAGGAAGCAAGGTCCAATAGATTTTCAAGTTCTAGTATTGTGTGTCATCAGCAAAATTGTAGCAGAAGAGAGAATGTACCAAGAAGATGGCTAAGGAAAGCACATTGAATTGCTGAGGGGCAAAGCCTTGTGGCGCTGTCAATGTGTAAGGGACAAATTATACAATGAGATATCAGTTAGATAGGAAAGCGACAACCCTTTGCATGACAGTGCCCTCTATTCCTATGTTTTTATGTCTATGTAGGAGTGTATGATGATGAAAAACATCAAAGACACTGGAGTGGTCTAGTAACAATGTCTTGAGTATATTTGAATGAGTGGTAGCTTTGATGTTGGGCCATGTGCTAATCAGTGCTTCTTCTGCACCTCAACCATGTTGGAATCCATTTTGATAGTCAGAAAGAAGGTTATTTCCTTTGAAGGCTGATGATTGCCCATTGTCAAATCTTTTCATGAGTTTGCCTGAGAACAGGCCATTGAGAATTACCCTATATGAGGAAGGATCAGTTGTTTGACTGTTTAATATTTTTTTGTAAATGATTAGTTGCTAACAGGTCTTTCAGGGATAGCTGCTTAGTTGTTGAATGATGTGCTCTTGAATTTGCAATGGGCAGGGGTCTACTGGCCATCTCCAAGCTTTCATAAGTTTGGAAAAAATTATCTGTAGATAGGGGTGAAAGAATAGTAACCTCTAACTCTCTAGGTAAGGAGATGAGAGAAGAGCTAAAGATAATTTGTTTGTCCTTGTTCGATATTGTGTCCTGATATTTTTCCAGATCTTTGACTTTTGAGATGAAGTGATCACTAGGGTTTAAATATCAAATGGAGAGTGGATCACAGGTCCTGAAAGAACCAGGGTTAATAGCTACAGTACAAAGTACTGTTAAGAAACCCTCAATCACGTGTTGATTCACAGGTGGAATTCTAGCGGTATGTTCGATTATCCGCTACTTTAACAGCGTGACAGCATCATCATCGGGTTAATGAATGCTTCCTCCACCCGGAGGTAATTCCTCTGGTTTTTTCAGTTGTGATCAGAGAACCGTGTTGGGTGTTTTAGTGAAGTGCTAAACAGTGAGTGAAAAATAGGGAAAAGTTAAAAGACTTGAAAGAGCCAGTTTATAATTTTAATAAGACTGGATTCAAATACGTTTAAAAGAATTTATCGTGCACAGGACAGACTATTTAGGGTCTAGTGCACTAACAATATGTGTCCAAAAAATAGGTCGACATGTTTCAGCCTTTTGTCATGCCCCGAGGGGTCATATAGGCTTTCATCAGGACCCTAGTATATGTGTTGAAGACTCTCTATTTGTAGGGAATCCTCCTTGTGAAAAGAGGTGAATACAGTTGTTTCACCAAAATGTCTGTGTTCAATTTGAACAGATATCTGTAAATGAAATGTTGGGTGAAAAAAAGAGGAAGAAAAATATAAGATTACAGTCTATATGCATGTTGTCACGATGTTCAAAATTTGAGACATCAATTGTCGTAGCAATTATAAACATGGCAATGCTTATTACATGTAACACAGCCGATTTGGCCTGTTCATACTCATTCTAATGCAGTTACGGCAAAATCAGCCCTCCCTTCTAGATGAAAAAACAGATTACAAGACAAGTTAAAAAGACCAAAAACACAGCACCTACAAGAAATTATTATGCAGTTGCAGGTAGGTAACGTGTCCTTAATTTAACATTAGGTTCTTGAAAATGAGAATAACATTCAAAATTAGCATCCACCGATGAAACTCAAAACAAGACCGGTGAAGTGTCACTTGTTCAACATCGTGGGCAGATAACACAACCCTGATTTGCACCAAGTTTTTGGAAAAGAGAAGAACGTGCAGATATTGCGCCCGCAACAAGGTATACATCGTAACAGGTAAGATGTCCCTAGTTCGACATTAAGTTCTTAGTAATGACTGGAAGATCAAATAAAAATAATAAATAATAATAATGACGTTGGTAGCATCTTATGGCATTTAAGTATCGCGCTCCCTGATATATTCTCATATGTTATACTATGGTCTGTCCCTTATTAAGATAAGTATTGATACAGAGGCAGTAAAATAGAGCTATGCAAGCTGTCAAAAAACCAGTTTGTTTACATACCCAGTCTGTCAGGGATAGTCCGAGATAGTTATTAGTAAGGGGAGTAAATCGTAAACCTGGTAACTCTTACTATTGGAAAAACATATAATGCCAATGGGCGGATACTGAATGAGAGACGGGTATTAATTGAGATGGTTAATTCCCAGATGCAAGCACTTATTGGAAATCCAAAGGGGATGTTATCTACAAATTCGGCAATTTTTAAGGGGAAAGAGAGGTACTGGCCCTTAGGTCGGAATTTCATCAAAAATCGCAATAGCGTGCATTAAAACCCACAGAAAAACAATATTTGGCGTTTTCCGGATGTGGCATGCGGGAGGGGAAATGACATCTCGATTTAGGCAAATTCAAAAGAAGGGAAATGACCCTAAAGCTGGACCCTCATCATATACTCTCAGTAGCATACATAGAGATCAACTGGAGAGACAACAAGAGAAACAACATTTTAGTGTTTTACCGGGTGTAGCAAGGATACCCATACAGAGAAACGAACCAACATTTTAGCGTTCTCGAATGTAGCAAGGAATACCTTAAATGTTCATTCGGAGGGTTACATCAAATAGGGTAGACTGTGCCCGCTCTTAAAAAGAAAAGAAAGAAATTAAGAATTCGAATACTTAACGTCTTTCCATCGGCGTCCTCGTGCGCTCGGAGCAATACCTTTGTGGCGGCAATACGTGACTTGTTCTGTCACTGCTACTCTTCTCCTGGTCTGTTGCACTTCGTTACCGGGTCAAAAATAAAAATAAATAGAGGGAAAGTCAAAGACAACAAAAGAGGACTAGTGTCAAACCTCTACCTCATAGTTGGTCGTGTTTACGTGATTCGAACTCCGAATATTTTACGATCTCCTTTTGTAAGTGTTCGTAATTTCAGATTATCCGCTGTAAGGTGTAGTGTCACTAATTTAAACACAATAATTATTAGAGGATGTGTAATTACGGAGCTGTACTCTGTAGGGCAGTACTTTGTTTGCACCAATCAGATTGATGTCATGGTTGAGATGGAACAAAGGGTAAAGACGTGGGCGGAGATCCTGTTTCATTCATAATGGATGAGCCCCGGATGGTTGAAATAAATAAAGAAATTTGAAAAATTCCCACAATATCGTTATCATGGTGTGTTCCTGCCAGAACAAGTAGTGTCGTCGTATTCTAACACACAAGGTGTCAATTGTCATCATTTGATATTTTCCAACTCTGAAATAACGTAGTATAGTGACCACGTATAGGGTGTGGTACTGTTTGTTTGGTGATCACTACTACAGCTGTAATATACTTTTGGATTCTTAAAAAGTACGACCTGTGATATTTACTGTCAAATGCTCATCTTTTGATGCTCAGCCACGGGATATTATCATTTAGTCCATGAGTATGTGTGCGCAAGCGATAAACCCACCTCTGCTCTTTTTCGAACAAGATGTTTTCTGCATTGACGTCCTTCATGGTTAGTGTCTCTAGAACCACCCATCGCAGATGATCAACTGTGTGTCCTTTCTCAAGATAGTGACTACTCATCTTAGTGGTACTTTTCTTGCACTTAACGTTGCTCTTGTGTTCGCAGAGTCGGATCTTGACTTTGCGACAGGTCATACCTATGTAACGTAATTTGCATGGGCAGGTGATCATATATCACGTGGGTAGTGTTACAATTCGTGTGGCTCCTCATAGTCCATTTTAAGTCTGGCAATAGTTGCAGGGTCTTAGTAGCTTCAGTTAGATGGCAAACTGAACAGGAACCACAAGGGTAATGACCGGTTACTGGTGTGTAGTTCCAGAGGCTAGAAGTAATGGCCAGACTCGGTTTGGGCGATGGTCTGGTGTGCACCAGCATATCTTTCAGATTTTTGGTTCGTTTGCTTGAAAATCTTGGTTTTGGCCATTTCAGAGAGCCTGACGTGAGGATTTTCCAGTTTTTATTTATGATCTTTTTGACCTCATTAGATACCAAACTGTAAGTGCTCACACAGGTGACCAGGTCTTTTGTGGGTTCCTTCGCCGTTGTTTCCAAGAGGATTTCCCTCTGTTGATTTCTGGCCCTTTTTTGGCTTTTCATGATGGTGTGTTGTGGGTAGTCTCTGTATTGCAGTTTTTTACAGAGATCTTTCGCTTGTTCCTTATAATCTTTGATGTTACTGCAGTTTCGTCGTAGACGGAGGAACTGCCCATATGGTAAGTTCTCCCTCATTGGGCGTGGATGAAAGCTTTTGAATGACAAAAGACTGTTCTTGGCAGTAGGTTTAAAAAAAGTTTTAGTCTGGATAGTGTCGTTATCGATGAATAACGTGACATCTAGGAAATCCAGAGTATGGGAACTGACTGAATAGGTGAATTTCAACCATTCATCTCTGGTATTCAGCCAGCGATGGAAATCGATGAGGGTTTCTTTATTTCCTTCCCAGATTAACAGAACGTCGTCGATATAACGTTTCCAGAACTTTATCTGCTTACGGAAAGGGTTAGTCAGACTCAATATGTTCTTGGTCTCAAAATCACTCACGTATAGTCCGGCCACACTCGGCGCAAATGTACTCCCCATGGAAGTACCATGGCATTGCCTGTACATGATGTTATTGTACTCAAAGTAATTTTCAGTGAGCGCCAGTCTACAACATTCAAGAATAAAATGTCTGGGTGTCTTGTGGTCCCATTGTTGACTAAATAGCAAATCTTCCAAGGTATCCAGTGTCTTTTTTTGTGGAAGGCTAGTATATAAGCTCTCTACATCCAAACCCACTAGGAGCATCTTATCTCCTGCAAATTGTTGGTCTTGCAGTAGGTTTAGGAGATCTTTTGTATCCTTGAGATAGGTAGGTGTCTTTTGTACCAAGGGTTTTAGGTAATGATCCGCAAACTGGGACAGAGGTTCCAAGACAGATCCTATCCCTGAAACGATTGGTCTTCCTGGGGGTGGTCTCCGTTCCTTGTGAATCTTCGGAAGGGAATAGAAATATGGCATCCTTGGTGTCCGCGCCTGAAGAAAATCTGCCTCGGTCTTCGAAATCCAATTGTTCGTTTCAGCCTCATCCACCATTAGTGTGATAGTTCTTTGTAAACGTTCTGTTGGATCTACCGTGATCACTTCATAAAATTTCCTGTCTGATAAAAGGTCAGAGCATTGTTGGTCATAGCTTTCTGTACTGAGCAGTACAATTCCCCCGCCCTTATCGGCGGGCTTAATCACTAGGTCACTGTTTTTTCGTAATGAGTCCAATGCTTGTTGTTCGGCATTGGATATATTCATGAATGGTCTTTTTTGTAGATCTTTAAGGCCTTCTGTTTCTTTCATGATAGCTTGTTCAAAGGCTAGAATTTCAACCGGAACTTGGTGGTTGAGAGGACAAAAGGTGGATTTCCGGCGTAGATTGGTGTCGCCGTCACTCACGAAATCTTCCTGATCTTTGAAGAAGGCTTTCAGTTTTAACTTCCTACAGAACTCAGCAATCTCACATTCGAGTTTGAAGATATCCAAAGGTGGAGTGGGGACATAGCTTAGGCCTTTATTCAGAACGTCAACTTGTCCCTTTGTGAGAGGCATATCGGTTAAGTTGAAGATGAGGTCGTTGCGTTGGTCCCTTGTTTTGAGTTGGTCATGCTCCTGGTGTGTACTTGGCGTTGTTGATCGTCCCAGGTCACCCCTTTTCTTCTTGTTCTGGTGTTTGTCTGGCCTCTCCCTAAAAAAGGGGGTCTATGTGTGAAACCTTGACTCATATTCGGTGGTGGTGGTATGCCCATTGATGGTGGTCCTGGGAAGAAAGGGCTAGCCCAACCTTGAAAGGCAGGATTGAAGGTCTGGAAAGGAGCTGGATGTTGAGGAACGCCAAAATAGGGGTTATACCAATTGTTAGGTCTCCTTCTGTTCTGGCGTCTATATTGTCCTCTATTTCTCCTTGGTGTGAAGGTCTCTTCACCACTCCAGTCTGAGCCATTAGAGGAGGAGCCTGCGCTGGAATAGCTAGAGTTTTGATCAAAATTATCCTCTGGGGCTTTATAGTCTTCTGCACTATATGGGTGCATTCTTTCCATTGAAAATTTCTTTAAATCTTTACCAAGTTTTTGGATTTTGTTTTGTGTTATATAGTCTTTAGTTTCACTCATCTCTTTATTGATTTCTTCTAGTCTCTTCTTATACACAGTAAGATGTACCATATTTTTCAGCTTGGTTTCACTCATCTGGATCTTGATCATAAGTTCTTCAGTGAGTCTGGTAGCTGTTTTAATGATCAGGACTAAATAGTCTCTTGTACATTTCCATGAGATGGAAGACCAATCTTTTCGGAAAACTAGGTCGTGAAGAAAAATGCGTGGGGCGTTGTTCACCCAGAGGCCTCTGGGTGCTGCATTAGCACGGAGGTACTCAGTCATTATGATCCCATGAATGGCTGTGCGTACCTGTTCCTTTTTCAACTCTGATAGTTCATCCCAATCAGAGGTCTGTGTTAAGGTTTGTGTTAGGTCTTTGTCTTGTAAAAGTGAAGGGAGGGATAGGATTGCATTGATCTCATCAGTTGAGTAACTCAGGCCTAGATTCTCGGCCATGACTTCTCCAAAGTTCCTTACTAGGTGATAGTGTTATGCTTGGAGGAATAATGTGTGTCAGTATAAACTGATGTTTTTGGAGAAAACTCCCACAGCTGCACGCTGCTAAAGGTATGTATAAATCAATGGAGGGAGAAAGAAGGGGTATGACCCACTCAGCTTCTTTATCTTCAACGTTTAAATATCAAATGGAGAGTGGATCACAGGTCCTGAAAGAACCAGGGTTAATAGCTACAGTACAAAGTACTGTTAAGAAACCCTCAATCACGTGTTGATTCACAGGTGGAATTCTAGCGGTATGTTCGATTATCCGCTACTTTAACAGCGTGACAGCATCATCATCGGGTTAATGAATGCTTCCTCCACCCGGAGGTAATTCCTCTGGTTTTTTCAGTTGTGATCAGAGAACCGTGTTGGGTGTTTTAGTGAAGTGCTAAACAGTGAGTGAAAAATAGGGAAAAGTTAAAAGACTTGAAAGAGCCAGTTTATAATTTTAATAAGACTGGATTCAAATACGTTTAAAAGAATTTATCGTGCACAGGACAGACTATTTAGGGTCTAGTGCACTAACAATATGTGTCCAAAAAATAGGTCGACATGTTTCAGCCTTTTGTCATGCCCCGAGGGGTCATATAGGCTTTCATCAGGACCCTAGTATATGTGTTGAAGACTCTCTATTTGTAGGGAATCCTCCTTGTGAAAAGAGGTGAATACAGTTGTTTCACCAAAATGTCTGTGTTCAATTTGAACAGATATCTGTAAATGAAATGTTGGGTGAAAAAAAGAGGAAGAAAAATATAAGATTACAGTCTATATGCATGTTGTCACGATGTTCAAAATTTGAGACATCAATTGTCGTAGCAATTATAAACATGGCAATGCTTATTACATGTAACACAGCCGATTTGGCCTGTTCATACTCATTCTAATGCAGTTACGGCAAAATGCTACCAACGTCATTATTATTATTTATTATTTTTATTTGATCTTCCAGTCATTACTAAGAACTTAATGTCGAACTAGGGACATCTTACCTGTTACGATGTATACCTTGTTGCGGGCGCAATATCTGCACGTTCTTCTCTTTTCCAAAAACTTGGTGCAAATCAGGGTTGTGTTATCTGCCCACGATGTTGAACAAGTGACACTTCACCGGTCTCGTTTTGAGTTTCATCGGTGGATGCTAATTTTGAATGTTATTCTCATTTTCAAGAACCTAATGTTAAATTAAGGACACGTTACCTACCTGCAACTGCATAATAATTTCTTGTAGGTGCTGTGTTTTTGGTCTTTTTAACTTGTCTTGTAATCTGTTTTTTCATCTAGAAGGGAGGGCTGATTTTGCCGTAACTGCATTAGAATGAGTATGAACAGGCCAAATCGGCTGTGTTACATGTAATAAGCATTGCCATGTTTATAATTGCTACGACAATTGATGTCTCAAATTTTGAACATCGTGACAACATGCATATAGACTGTAATCTTATATTTTTCTTCCTCTTTTTTTCACCCAACATTTCATTTACAGATATCTGTTCAAATTGAACACAGACATTTTGGTGAAACAACTGTATTCACCTCTTTTCACAAGGAGGATTCCCTACAAATAGAGAGTCTTCAACACATATACTAGGGTCCTGATGAAAGCCTATATGACCCCTCGGGGCATGACAAAAGGCTGAAACATGTCGACCTATTTTTTGGACACATATTGTTAGTGCACTAGACCCTAAATAGTCTGTCCTGTGCACGATAAATTCTTTTAAACGTATTTGAATCCAGTCTTATTAAAATTATAAACTGGCTCTTTCAAGTCTTTTAACTTTTCCCTATTTTTCACTCACTGTTTAGCACTTCACTAAAACACCCAACACGGTTCTCTGATCACAACTGAAAAAACCAGAGGAATTACCTCCGGGTGGAGGAAGCATTCATTAACCCGATGATGATGCTGTCACGCTGTTAAAGTAGCGGATAATCGAACATACCGCTAGAATTCCACCTGTGAATCAACACGTGATTGAGGGTTTCTTAACAGTACTTTGTACTGTAGCTATTAACCCTGGTTCTTTCAGGACCTGTGATCCACTCTCCATTTGATATTTAAACGTTGAAGATAAAGAAGCTGAGTGGGTCATACCCCTTCTTTCTCCCTCCATTGATTTATACGTGATCACTAGGGTGCCACATAGTTCTTGTGAGTCAATCGCTGGAGGTAGAGCACTCTGGGTTGTGAAATTCTTTGATGATCTTCTTAATCTCCTTTGATGGGCATGTTGCTTCTGGGATGCTCTGGGAGTAATAACTTATTTTTGCTGTTGTGACAGTTACCCCTGTAAATTCTGGAGTAATCTTTCAGTTACAGTTTCTAATTGTGGTTTTAACTTTTGTTTCCTGCATTCTTTGGTTTTAAAGATCTTAGTAAAGGTTCAGTCAACCACCTTCATGACAGCAATAAGTAATTGAGGAGGTTAAGCGGGATAGGGTTGTGAAAGTCAGATGTGAGCCAGAGTTGGACTGTTATCATTGATTTATGAGGTAGGGGGATTATTAGTTAATTTACAACTGAAGGGTGGGAAGGTATAGTGTTTCCCAGACTCTAGCATATATCTTACGATGTGGATGTGTAGCTAGCTATTAACGGTGGCATCAGGATGGGAAAATGTAACTGTTTTATATTGTGATCATTACAGGCAACATATGTGTGAAGCATATCATTGGTTGTGTCAGCTGGACCAGAGTTGACTTGGGCAATGTTAAAAGATTCTATGTTATGAAAGGGGCATTTAGCTTTGGGCAGTTAAGGTTTGTCATACCATTTATTGAAGTCTTCCAGCATGCAAACCTTGTTATTTTTTTAAAGTGATTTTTGAGAAAAAGTGCAGTAAGGATCCAAACAATCCATGATTTTCTAGAGCAGGTCTACAGTTTAGAACAAATTAGGATGGGAAGTTTAGAGATGGAGAGTACTGGATAAGCAGAGATTTGCATTCCATGATTGGATATTGTCTCAGCTGTATCTTGTGAGACCTTTGGCTACGTACATCAATTTGTGGGATCACCTTTCCTATGGACTTGAGAGATTTTTTACTGAATCCAACAACATGCCTTCATGCGTTAAAGAGTCCCCACTGGTCCCCACTGATATTCCCACTGAAATCTGCTATGCTTTTTGTCATTAATAGTCTTCTGTCTTTTCAGTTTACACCTTGTAGTCTTCTTTTTTCACTCTGCCTTGAAAACGTTTTATGGTACTTTACTTTATCAGTTGTACTTTGACCCCTTCTATTATCAGCTAGTGGTAGATGTTTTTCAGTTAGCCTATCTTATCCTATTGGCACTGAAGTTACAGGCCTTGTACACGTTTTTAAACATTAGGATACTCTCCGATTTCTAACTGATTCTTCCACTGTTTTCTTTTTAACCGGTGTATTTGAATTCATTCATTCAAAAATGTTTCTTTCGGGAACAAGCCCAAAAAACACACAATACGGATGTATCCTTCTGGCTAGAGAAGCCGACCTTGAAACTGGGGAACTGGGTTCAGTCTCGGCAACAACGCTCAACATCCTGTGATTCTGGACAAATCACTTAATCTTCATGTGCCTAATAAAAATAAATGTGTTCTTGTGTAACGAAACTGGTGCTCATGTAAAGCGCTCTGATACTTGATATCTTCGTGTCTAGTTTGCGCTATATAACACTCCCCAAACAAAACACAAAAAACCCAACATTTAAACATTTACAATAAAACATATTAAAATCAAAATTCATAATTAAAGTGCAAAATGCAGTGGGATTGCTGAGAGGTGGACACAGGTTATGCCCCCTTTCTCCACCACTCTGCAAACATGCCTCCTGGTGCGCTTTTTGTTGGGTGATGAAGTCCCCTTCATTCCTGAGGGTCCCTGGGGGCCAACTAGCCCACCAGATACCTCCTTTAAGCCCCACACAGTGGGATTGCTGAGCGGTGGTCCAAGGCCACGCCCCTTTTTATACTACTCTGCAAACGAGCCTCTTGGTGCACTGCTGTTGGGGCGATGATGACCTCTTGTGTCTTTAGGACCTCAGGACACAAGTGGACTTCATCCCTCGAGCAGCAGTGCACCAGGCGGCGCGTTTGCAGAGTGGTGTAAAAAGGGAGCGTGGCCTCAGACCCTTTGCAAAGCTGGAGTGGTCACGTGTTACTTATTGCATAATGTGGCTGTTAAACTGGTACTAATGGTGCACAAACCTTGCTTCTTTCTGTGCCTCTCCTGCCTCTTTCTGCATTTCTCTTGCTTCTTTAGGCAACTTTCTTCCTCTTTCTGCACCTCACTGTCTTCTTTCTGCACTTTACTTGCCTCTTTCTACACTTCCCTTGCTCCTACCTCTTTCAGCACATCTGTTGCTTTTTTCTGCAGATCTCTGGCCTCTTTCTGCACCTCTCTTGCTTCTTTCTGCTCCTTTCTTGCCTCTTTCTGCATCTCACTTGCTTCTTTCTGCACCTCACTTGCCTCTTTCTGCACTTCTTTTGCTTCTTTCTACAACTCTCTTGCCTCTTTCTGCTCCTCTCTTGCTTCTTTGTGCATTTCTCTTGGCTGTTTCTGCAGTTCCCTTGCCTCTTTCTGTACCTCTCTTGCCTCTTTCTACTCCCACTTGCCTCTTTCTGCACCTCACTTGCTTCCTTCTGCACCTCTATTGCCTCTTTCTGCACTTCTCTTGCCTCTTTCTGCATCCTTATTGTCTCTGTCAGCACTTCTGTTGGTTCTGTCTGCACCTCTATTGCCTCTTTTTGAACCTCAGTTGGTTATTTCTGCACTGCACTTGCTTCTTTATGTATCTCCTTTGCAACTTTCTGCATCCCTCCTCCCTCTCTCTGCATACCTGTTCCCTGTTTCTGCATCCCTTTTGCCTGTTTCTGTAACTCTCTTGCCTCTTTCTGCAGTTCTCCTGCCTCCTTCTGCACATCTCTTGCCGCTTTCTGCTCCTCTCTTGCTTCTTTGTGCATTTCTCTTGCCTGTTTCTGCAGTTTCCTTGCCTCTTTCTGTACCTCTCTTGCCTCTTTCTGCTCCCACTTGCCTCTTTCTGCACCTCACTCTCTTCCTTCTGCACCTCTAGTGCCTCTTTCTGTACTTCTTGTCTCTTTCAGCACATTTGTTGCTTCTTTCTGCACTTCTCTTCCTTCTTTCTGCATCCCTCTTGCCTCTTTCTGTACCCCTCTTCCCTCTTTCTGCACCTCTCTTGCCTCTGTCTGCACACCTTTTCCCTCTTTCCGCACCCCTTTGGCCTGTTCCTGCAACTCTCTTGCTTCTTTCTGCAGTTCTCTTGCCTTCTTCTGCACCTCACTTGCCTCTTTATGCACTTCTATTGCCTATTTCTGCAACACTCTTGCTTCTTTCTGTACCCCTGTTGTCTCTTTCTGCACTCGTCTACCCTCTTGCTGCACCTCTCTTGCTTCTTTCTGTACCTTTCTTGCCCGTTTCTGCACCTCTCTTGCCTCTTTCTGCACCTCTGTTGCTTCGTCTGCCCTTCTCTTGCCTCTTTCTGCACCTCTCTTGCCTCTTTCTGTACCTCTGTTGCTTCTTTCTATACTTATCTTGCTCTTTCTGCACCCTTCACGCTTCTTTCAGCACCTCTGTTGCTTCTTTCTTCACTTCTTTACCTTCTTTCTGCACCCCTCCTGCCTCTTTCTGTACTTGTCTTGCCTCTTTGTGCACCCCTACTACTTATTTCTGCACCTCTCTTGCCTCTTTTTGCACCTCTGTTGGTTCTTTCTGCACTGTTCTTGCTTCTTTCTGCATCTATTTTTTCAACTTTCTGCATCCCTCTTGCCTCTGTCTGAACACCTGTTCCCTCTGTCTGCACACCTGTTCCCTCTTTCTGCATCCCTTTTGTCTGTTCCTGCAACTCTCTTGCCTCTTTATGCAGTTCTCCTGCCTCCTTCTGCACCTCACTTACCTCTTTTTGCACTTCTATTGCCTATTTCTGCACCTCTCTTGCTTCTTTCTGCACCCCTGTTGTCTCTTTCTGCACTCGTCTTCCCTGTTTCGAAACCTCTCTTGCTTCTTTCTGCACCCCTCTTGCTTTTTTCTGTGCCTCTCTCGCTTCTTTCTGCAGCTCACTTGCTTCTTTCTGCACCCCTCTTGCCTCTTTCTGCACTCCTCTTCCCTCTTTCTGCACCCCTCTTGCCTCTTTTTGCACCCTTGTTACCTTTCTGTACCTTTCCTACATGTTTCTGCACCTCTCTTGCCTCTTTCTGTACCTCTGTTGCTTCTTTCTATACTTATCTTGCTCTTTCTGCACCCTTCACGCTTCTTTCAGCACCTCTGTTGCTTCTTTCTTCACTTCTTTACCTCCTTTCTGCACCCCTCCTGCCTCTTTCTGTACTTGTCTTGCCTCTTTGTGCAACCCTACTACTTATTTCTGCACCTCTCTTGCCTCTTTTTGCACCTCTGTTGGTTCTTTCTGCACTGTTCTTGCTTCTTTCTGCATCTCTTTTGCAACTTTCTGCATCCCTCTTGCCTCTGTCTGAACACCTGTTCCCTCTGTCTGCACACCTGTTCCCTCTTTCTGCATCCCTTTTGCCTGTTTCTGCAACTCTCTTGCCTCTTTAGGCAGTTCTCCTGCATCCTTCTGCACCTCTTTCTGCACTCATCTTGCCTTTCTGCATCCTTCTTGTCTCTTTCAGCACGTCTGTTGCTTCTTTCTGCACTTCTCTTCCTTCTTTCTGCACCCTTCTAGCCTCTCTCTGTATACCTCTTGCCTCTTTGTGCACCTCTCCTACCTCTTTCTGCACCCCTCTTGCCTCTTTCTGCACTTCTGTTGGTTCTGTCTGCAGTACTCTTGCTTCTTTCTGCACCTCTTTTGTAAATGACTGCTTCCCTCTTGCTCAATTGCTTCTTTCTGCACCCCTCTTGCCTCTTTCTGCACCCCTCTTCCCTCTTTCTGCACCCCTCTTGCCTCTTTTTGCACCCTTGTTACCTTTCTGTACCTTTCCTACATGTTTCTGCACCTCTCTTGCCTCTTTCTGTACCTCTGTTGCTTCTTTCTATACTTATCTTGCTCTTTCTGCATCCTTCACGCTTCTTTCAGCACCTCTGTTGCTTCTTTCTTCACTTCTTTACCTTCTTTCTTCACCCCTCCTGCCTCTTTCTGAACTTGTCTTGCCTCTTTGTGCACCCCTACTACTTATTTCTGCACCTCTCTTGCCTCTTTTTGCACATCTGTTGGTTCTTTCTGCACTGTTCTTGCTTCTTTCTGCATCTCCTTTGCAACTTTCTGCATCCCTCTTGCCTCTGTCTGAACACCTGTTCCCTCTGTCTACACACCTGTTCCCTCTTTCTGCATCCCTTTTGCCTGTTTCTGCAACTCTCTTGCCTCTTTATGCAGTTCTCCTGCCTCCTTCTGCACCTCACTTACCTCTTTTTGCACTTCTATTGCCTATTTCTGCACCTCTCTTGCTTCTTTCTGCACCCCTGTTGTCTCTTTCTGCACTCGTCTTCCCTGTTTCGGAACATCTCTTGCTTCTTTCTGCACCCCTCTTGCTTTTTTCTGTGCCTCTCTCGCAAATTTCTGTATCACTCTTACCTCTTTCTGCACCCCTGTTCCTTCTTTCTGTACCTTTCTTGCCCGTTTCTGCACCTCTCTTGCCTCTTTAGGCACCTCTGTTGCTTCTTTGTGCCTGCACGTTTCTTGCATCTTGCTGTACCCCTCTTGTCTCTTTCTGTATCTCTCTTGCCTCTTTCTGCTCCCCACTTGCTTCTTTCTACACCTCACTCCCTTCCTTCTGCATCTCTCCTGCCTCTTTCTGCACTTATCTTGCCTTTCTGCATCCTTCTTGTCTCTTTCAGCACATCTGTTGCTTCTTTCTGCACCTCTCTTCCTTCTTTCTGCACCCTTCTTGCCTCTTTCTGTATCCCTCTTGCCTCTTTGTGCACCTCTCCTATCTCTTTCTGCACCCCTCTTGCTTCTTTCTGCACCTCTGTTGCAAATTTCTGCATCCCTCATGCCTCTTTCTGTACCCTCTTCCCTATTTCTCCACCTCTCTTGCATCTTTCTGCACATCTCCTGCTTCTTTCTGCACTGCTCTTGCTTCTTTCTGCACCTCTCTTGCAAATTTCTGTATCCCTCTTACCTTTTTCTGCACCCCTGTTCCCTCTTTCTGTACCTTTCTTGCCTGTTTCTGCACCTCTCTTGCCTCTTTCGGCACCTCTGTTGCTTCGTCTGCTCTTCGCTTGCCTCTTTCTGCGCCCCTCTTGCCTCTTTAAGGACCTCTGTTGCTTCTTTCTGCACTTTTCTTGTATCTTTCTGCACCCCTCTTGCCTCTTTATGTACCCCTTTTGCCTCTTTGTGCACCTCTCCTGCCTCTTCCTGCACCTCACTTGTCTTTCTTCTGCAGTTCTCTTGCCTCTTTCTGCGCCTCTGTTGGTTCTTTCTGCACTTTTCTTGCTTTATTCTACAACTCTGACTTAGAAGTAGTTTTAATACCCCAGCCCTATTATGTATGAGAACCTTACAGGGAGGTCATGCCAATCACAGGGGTACCCCAACCCATAGTGTACCCTATTGTATGTAGGTGTTTTCACTGTATTCTAAGTGTCTATTAGCATAGCACTGGCCATGGGCCTGGTTAGTCAGAGTCAGTTACCACCAGTACCAGTGAGCAGAAAGTTGGGGGAACAGGATGACTTTGCAACAAGGCCTCTTTGTGCACCTCTATTGGTTATTTCTGCATATCCTTGACCTTGCTTGATTTATTTTTGTAGGAGAGCGTTGTAGTGTGTTCAGACTTTTCTTTGCAATCCGTTGCTCTTCAGATTAGAAATTTTGCATCTTTTTATTATTGTTCTGGTGTAGTGAATAGTTTGGGATTTGAATACGTGTATGAGCATTTCGATGAATTGTTTTCTGGTTCATTTGTTTTCGATTAGTAACTGAAGTTACCTGTGTCTCTCCCAACCCTGCATTGTTATTTTGAGCGCATTGCTATGGTTGCTGACGTTTTGACACAAGTTATATTTGTTTGTGTATCCAATGCTGATACAAATTGTATTTCTTCACATCCTGGAATTAGTTTCGTCTTCTGGTATTTTGACTGAATAATTTACTTTGTGATCCATATATTGGTTGGCAAAAGTATTTGTCATAAATAGCAGAATTAATTTAAATTGAATATTTGAATTCTGTTATTTAAAAGTTGTGCATGTATATTCACATTTTGCCAATAAGAACCATGTCGGCCCCTGAATGTTTGGCCCTCTGATCACGTAAAGCACCAGCACTATCTTCAAGGGGGGGTCCCTCATTTGCATGGGGCGTGTCCCATGGGGTGCCGTATTTCCGACGTGGGCACAGAGACAAAGAAGCCCTCGTGAGGCACGCCTCCTGAGAGCAGCCTTCTGAAGTGGGTAAAGGGGGTCCTATGGATCCCCCAGACATCCCCTTGCAGGCAGGTGCAGTAACTGACTGCACCGGTCTGCAAGGGGATCTCTATTCCCCTTTAAAAGTGCAGGCAGATTGCCGCCTGCACAGTGAAACATGGAGCGGCTTTAAAGCAGCCGCTCTGTATTTCACGTGAATGCACTGCCCCCGCAGCAGCACGAGTTTGTGGCTGCCCTGGAGGCGGCGCATTTTGCACCGGGCGCACCTTTTTAAAGGTGCGCTCGGTGCAATGAAGGAAAATGTGCCGCATGTGTAATGGGCCCCATGTGTCTTTACCTGTGGCCGTGGGCACTAGGATGCTACAGCCAACTTTCTCTTCTACGGGCACCTTCATCACATTACAGATAAATCATTGTGAGTTTATTGGTCTTTTCAAGTTGTGTTCTTCCAATCCTCATTAGTCCTTTCTCTTTCTTTCTGTTCTGCAGGAGTTGACTTTGCAGAATGTGGACTGGACGCTCTTTAGAAGAACTTCCCACTCCCGCATTCATAGTGGACTTGGAGGTCGTTAAGAGGAATGCCAAGCAGATGATTGAAAGGTTTCAGGGCCTTGGAGTACAGCTCAGACCACACATGAAAACTCACAAGACGTTGTAAGTTGGAGGAAAACAAACTTCTTTTTGTGGAATGTGGACCAGGTGGCAGAAAGATGGTCCTTGCAAATGAGTAATATGATAATTTGTGTTGCCTCAACCAACAATTCGGCCTATAAAATGCAAAATTGTCTATAGCACACTACTTGCACAAATCAAAAATAATATACATATGTTTCAAAAAAGGAAAAAAATATTTTTCATATAAATACACAAATGGCACTTTTATTATTTCTTCACGGGAAACAGCGTTCACAACGCTGTTTCCACAACACATGGCTTCACAACGCGGTCGTTACAACGACTGTTTTGTTACCACACGTGCCATTACATCGCAAGTCGTATCAATGACTTGCTGTAGGGGGCGTGCAACACCAGGGAATGTGTTGAATTTTAAATCCAACACCTTCCCTGCTGTTGCACAAACTGGTGTAGGAATAGTAATTAATACTATTCCTAAGTCCAGTGCCCCCCTACAGCAAGTCGTTGATACAATTTGCGATGTAATGGCACGCATGTTAACAATGCAGTCCTTGTAACAACCGTGTTGTAAAGCCATGCGTTGTGAATGTATGCGTTGAAACACCATACATTCTTTCATCACGCATGAGGAACACTGCATTTAAATGGCGTGAGCCCAGATCCAACAAATATAATCTTTATGACAACAGACGAATAAAGGGCACAAAAAAGAATGTCTTGGGATTTTACAGCACAACAGGATAGTGTTCCGTGCATGCAATAGACATCATTAATGTAGCCTGGATTTTACAGCACAATGGGATAGTGTTCTGTGCCTGAAATAGACATTATTAATGTAGCCTGGATTTTACAGCACAACGGGATAGTGTTCCGTGTGTGCAGTAGACATCATTAATGTGGCCTGGATTTTACAGCACAATGGGATAGTGTTCCGTGCATGCAATAGACATCATTAATGTAGCCTGGATTTTACAGCACAACGGGATAGTGTTCCGTGCATGCAGTAGACATCATTAATGTGGCCTGGATTTTACAGCACAACAGGATAGTGTTCCGTGCATGCAATAGACATTATTAATGTAGCCTGGATTTTACAGCACAACGGGATAGTGTTCCGTGCATGCAAAATACATCATTAATGTAGCCTGGAGTTTACAGCACAGCAGGATGGTATTCCTGATATGCAATAAACATTGTTAATACAGCCAACATGTTTTGTCCTGAAGATTTCTACAGGGCTGTATTGACACAATATAAGAATATAACTTGATGTTAAAATGCCAGATAGTTGACAACTAACATTCTTACATTGGGAAAGTGCAAGGAAAGTTGAGGGTATTAAGATTTATTGTTCCAATTCCTGCCCCACATACATTTGGGAAAGTGCAAAAAATGTGAACATCTATTTTACTAATCAAATACCAATCCCACATACATTGAGGAAAGTGCAAATGTCGATTAGTGTAGGTGTTATAATTTACTATTCTTACTCAAGTTGCACAAACATTGGGAAAAGTGCAAAAATTTAAACGCTTAAATTTACTACCCTAACTGCAATTCCACATACTTCGGGAAAGTGCTACATTTCCAGGAGGTGTGTTAAAATGTAATATTCTTACATTGGGGAAAGTGGAAATATTAGGGGTGATAACATTTACTATTCAAGCGCCTGTCCCAAGAAAGTGCAAAAATTGAGGAAATTGGGGAGATTTAATGTGCTATTCTAACTATAGTCCCACATACATATGGAAAGATGCAGTAATTGGGAGTGGCTTATAATTTACTGCTCTAAATACTGTTGCACAGAAATGACAAAAATGTTTAAAAAATGTGTGGTTTAGAGAGGCCTTTAAGGTTTTATTCTAACGCCAATCCCACAAAGTGGGTAATTTGCAAAAAAAAGTGTGTGGTGGGGCGTACAAATGTATTATCCTAATTGATAGCCCAAATATATGATTAACATTTTGGAAGAAATTTGGGGTTCAGATACGCTATTCCAGCAAAAATCAGAACCTCAAATAACACTTCCATTTTTTAACACTAAAACCTAAAAGCTTTTTTTTCACAGATACATTAATAAATAAACATACAATGTTTACTCATTTTAAGATAACTTAAAAATAAACCTAAACAAATAAACAAATTACAAAAGTAACAAAGCTGTGGTTTTTAAGTTTAACACAGCACAGAGCTGCATACATTTCCCAGATAAAATCAAAACGTCACTTCTTACACTCAGATGATGGTTCTACTTTCTGCTTTTCAAAATTGAGCAGTTGGATGTGTAAACAGTTTGAGAGAGGCAGTGCCGGGATTGGGCCATTAAGGAGATGAATAGCAGCCTCCTCCCAGCACAGTGAATGACCTGGACATAGAAAAGCCTTTCAGCAGGAAGCAGGCGCAGTAGAAAAGGAGCATTTCTTGCACCCTAAAATCAAAAGAGTTCAAACACGAGCATGGGCTCTGCTGTGGGTAGCTTTTTATGAAGTTTGTTTACTACTGTGTGTCTCATGTAATGCATGTTTGTGTTATTCATATTGTTATTATAACAGCATCTAAATAGCACTTCTAAAGTGGCATATATAGAATGGTGAAGGAGAATATGGTCCGGAATAAGCGGGTGGCAAGGATGATACTTTGCTAGTTAAAACACAGTATAATTAACCTTTTTAATAAAGACGACCTTCGTGTGCTGACCTGAACCATGTGTCTTTTCGTTCGTTCGTACACACTTTATTTTGGTTCAAGGCACTAAAAGCACATAAATAAGCATGGTAAAACATTGACAATCACAATGCAATAAATACATGGTCCAGAAGTAAATGTGGCTAAAAACAACATTAAAAATGTCTTGTGGGCAGCGAATAAGAACTCAGAATAAATAGAACATTAAAATGCACTTTTGGTTCGTGTGCGCTAAATAGTAAAATTGCACCCGATATTTAGCCGTTTGAGGCCCTAAGTTTGGCCCTTGTTATCCACATAGCCTACAAGTAGCAGGAGAGTGTGAAAACCAATGGTTTACTACAGTCAATTTTTAATATCCTTAGGGCAGACTTATATTCGCTAATTCACAAATTTCGGCAGATAGGAAGGATCCAACGACACCGACTTGTTAGGCAGGCTGGGCAGAAAAGCATTACATGTTCTAGAGACTCCTTAGAGGACCCACAACCTGGGTACAGCTGCTCATCCTCCAGAGGCAATTCAACCCATTCGGTGGTAAATGAATGGAGGGGCAGGGTCCCATAGTGAAATAGCAGAAATAGACTCCTTGCTTAGGAGTGTTCAATCTCATCCATGAATGAGCCTTTAATTGAGAGGAAGGCATCGGTCAGGGAGCCGTGCTGCACATTTGAGTGTATTAAAGACTCTTGAGGCCGCCAGTATGCTAATTTGATAATATTCTTGGAAACTTATCTAGCCTCTCTTGGGGCACTCCACAGTGATGGTAGCTCGACCTCCCCCATGGTGACTTAATATACTTAATCAAAGATATATTGCTTGAACCCACAAGCCTAAGTATTTCTTCTAATCCATCTCAGTATGGACGGAGCTCTGGGGCAGCCCAGATCCTCCTCCAGATGATAATGGGACAGAGACCAACTTTACCTGAGAGTTCTCAACCCAAAGTCAAGCCTTGGTGGCAATGAAGGCTTACTTATCAGAACACCAATTCTAGTGAGGAGACGTCTCCTAATCCATCTCAGTATGGACGGAGCTCTGGGGCAGCCCAGATCCTCCTCCAGATGATAATGGGACAGAGACCAACTTTACCTGAGAGTTCTCAACCCAAAGTCAAGCCTTGGTGGCAATGAAGGCTTACTTATCAGAACACCAATTCTAGTGAGGAGACGTCTAGATGGCCCCATAGATCTGCACCATAAGTGGTCGGTACCAGGGCTTGATGGTGGTAGACCTGTAGTGCCGTCTATGCCGGTCAGGAAGCAGAGTTACCGGTCAGCTTTGTAATGCTTCCTGCTACTTGCTCTAGTCTTAATCTTCAGTGCATAATGTGTGCCTACGACCCGCCCTGCTCTGTTACTGCGATGCCCAGATAGGTGAATGTCTGTACTCTCTCCAAAGGTTTTCCTGCCAATGTCGGATTTGCCCTGGATGTGTGACCCGGGTTGATTACCATATACTTGGTTTTGGCCACGTTTATTTCAAGACCCTGTGCTATGCAAACATCTTAAAAATGGTCCAGTAGTGTTTAAAAGCCCATTGGTGATTTAGAAATAAGAAGGGTATCGTCGGCAAACATGAGGGCTGGGATCCTCATGTCTGGCAGTTTAGGGGGATCATTGTCATCCTGATCTAGGTGCTTTATAAGGCCATGGATGTAGAGCGAGAATAGCGTGGGGGCAAGCACGCACCCCTGCCTGACCCCTCTATTGACCGGAAATGGCTGTGTAAGCTCACCCACATTCCTGCATCTGACCTGTGCATAGTTGTTGTTGTGCAGCCTTGCTATGATATCTTGTAAATAATTTGGCACCCCCACCTCCTTGAGCACCGGCTATAGAGTTGACCTAGGGACTAGATCAAAGTCAGAGCGGAAGTCCACAAATACGATGTACAGGAGACCTCCCCCCAGGGTGACAGTTTTCTAAATTAACATAAGGAGTCAGAATACCTGGGCAACCGTACTTGTGGCCTTCCTAAACCCCGGCTGCAATGGGAACAGGATGTTATCTCTCATCCAATCCTGGAGTCTGCCAAGTAGGATGCTGGAAAATAACTTTTGAGAGCTATCGAGTAGACTAATAGGTCTGTAGTTGATTGGAAGTTCACAGGGTCCCTTTTTATAAATGGAGATAATTTCTCCCCAGCCCGCATTGGGAGCAGAGGTGCCCTTTGCAGGAAAGTTGTGGACAACGGTGAAAAATAAGCTCCCCAAATTTTAACCTCACCCCGGAATAGGTCACCTGGAATTTCATCCAATCCTGGTGCTTTTTCAGGGACGATACCCTTAATGGCTGTACACATTTCCACAACGGATATTTCAAAAAGTCTATGGTCATTCGCAGTTATGGGGATTGTGGCAGATGTCCCCCAATATCATCCTCGACCTCCCCTAGGCTTCCATGTTTCTGTGGTACAAGTCCTGTGTTCAATGATTTGGCTGAGTAAATGTTGGTTTCACCCAGCTGTACATACAGGCCAGAGAAGTGTACTAACCAGTCCCTCGCTGCAATATTAGTCGCTATAGTACAGTGCCAAACCAAAGGACATTAAATTCCAGAAAGCACAATGGTCCTTTCGCTTGGAAGCGGTTAAGAGGCTTTCCTACCTTCCCTGTTCCCACTCTTTTCTAGCTAAGTTGAGAGCCTATTTGTGGGCACTCTTTTCTGCCTCAATTTGGGCCCTGTCGTGGTTGCTTATTGTTAGGACTAAATTATGGTTTGCCACTCTACACTGTTTGTTATACCAGGCCTGGGTCACTTTCTCTCTAGCGTTTGCCTGACCGCAATATAAAATAAGATATTTCGTTTTTTGAATGTCCCTTGGTGAATTTCAGCAATTCTCCCTAATGATGAACCGTATTCCCCTGTTTGGATTAGCAACTCCACTCCCACCATCCCATCAGCTACCACTCCACAGATCTGTTCCAATGTCTTCTGTGAGTTCTCCACGCTACTCCATTTGACCCTGCACTTGCTACTGGAGACTCTCAATCTTCTATCCAACAGCTGTCGGGAGATGACGGTTGAACCTTTAACGTTTAATCTCAATTTGAGAGACAGGGCAATGTGGTCGCTGTCCTGCTGGGGTAAAACCATCATATCTTCCAAACATGGCCATCATTTAAGATCCATCAAAGAAGAATCTATTAGGCTAGTTGATGTGATGTGATTGAAGGTACGACCCTGCCCGCCGGATGGAAATCTGCATTGCAGACTCGCAAACCTGTGCGTTGATTTTTATTGCATTGGCTGTCTATTTCATAATTGGCTCAATCTCCAAAGCTGGAATATACCACAGTTCATACTCATCTATCAGAGGGCACGAGGAACCTATACTCAGAGGCTCAAATTGACAAATAAAATCACCCCCTACAATGTTCCTGGCCCTAGTGGGCAATGAGGCCAAATGAGCATGAAGGGCTCCAGTACTATGGGTTCGTTGTTATTCATGGCAGACCTACTGTAGATATTATAAAGGTAAACGGTTTTACCCATGGGGGGTTGAAAGACAAACACACAGTAAGTCTGGGGAGTCCACCTGGACCTCTTTTAACACCCCTCCACTGTAGTCCTTACTCAGGTTGTAAGCTCCCCTGAGGGTCTTCCCTTCCCCGTGGGTGATACATCTGTCTTTGAAAAATCGACATAGCTTGCGCGGTAAAGTGGCTGCATGGATCAGGTCTCTTGGAAGAGGCAGAAATCAAACAGCCAGATAAACTCACACCACTCAGGGCAATCAAGTTTCAGTTCCAAACCACACATTCCAAGAAGTAAGATTAGTCTGGGGTCCTGTGGTTGTCGTTATAGTAACCCCCTTCATGCTGCTCTTTTGCTTTTGCATGATCTGTCGGAGTGCCACCTCTGTTCTTGGTGTGATGTTTGGTTCATGGATGGGATTACTGCCTCCTGTGGGGTTGGGGCTGCATATTCTAATAATGCTACCAACTGTGGCAATAGACAGAATCTCGTTTTGGCCCAAATGATGTTCTATAAAGTCAGGTTACACCTGTCTGCAATTTCCCTCTCCATTGTCGGTATAAGGTTTCTTGGTATTCCTTATGCTGGATTTGGCCCTCGGGCACCCGAATATGAGTGAACTGTCTTGTGGACCTTGCCCAATCCGTAAAGGTCAATCAACGCCTTCCAAACAGGCAAAATGGTTGTAGGTCGGTATGGTGTAGTAGTCCTCCCCCCTCCTCTGGTTTTTGTTTGAGGCACAATGAATTCTGTCAGGGCCGATTATGCCACTTGGTCCTGCATATGGCAGCTGAGATGGGAATGGTAGTGGTGTGAGGTGTTCACGGTTGTCAGAGGGTCTTGGCTTGTAGAAATAGCTCATTGGAAAGAGGGCAATTTGTGACTCTCCTATTGGCCTATTTGCAGTGTCGAATAGAAGCTTGCGCACCACATTCAGATTTTTAAAATGAATTATGGTGTAGTCCCCAGGGCGATCCGCCCAGCCCTGCCCAATCCACCCCACTCTGCATTTTAGGAGGATGCTGTGTGCCATAGAAAACGGAAAGTTCCTATTTCTTGCTAGCCACTTCAGGCATTGATTGGAAAGTTCCTCTTGAGATTCTCGGATGCAACCTCGCAGGGAATCTATGAGACCGACTATGAATGCAGGGCCTTTAAACACAGACAAACATTTGTTTGAATTTAGATTTGATGCCAACATTGTCTTCCAGTGAGACCATAATCAGTGCATAAGAGCACCACATTTTTCTAAGAAGCACCACATTTTTCCCAAACATGATACATGAAAAAATTAAACAGTAAAATACTCTGCACATAAAGTAAGAAGATGAAACCCAGGAACTGTATTACACCTGTTCCAATGGGGACTGACCGCAGTGTAAATCGTCCCTGCATGTATCTACCCCCACCTGCTTCCTTCCCCTCTGATGCCCGCCTGTTCCTTACCCCATACAGCAGGTTTCTTTAGTATAGTGAGGCTGTTCCTGCTTCTCTTCCTCTGAAATCGAGCTAAGTGCTGCTCTAAAGACCGATAAAACAGAAGAAAGGGATTGGGGCATCTGATACCTCAGGTGATGAAATGTTCTACTTTTAGTGTGTGACACCCTCATTCCTTGGTAGCAGCGGCAGCCGGCTCAGGTAAGCGCAGTGGGGCGGGTGTGGGGTGGGGTTGGAGGGGAGGTGCCAGGCGATGGAATGGGTATAATTAAATACCTAGTCCGTCATCTGTCGGCTTCCCCTCTGCCCCATCTCACTGCGCTTACCTGAGCCGGCCGCTGCTGCTTGGTAACTGCCCCACACTGAGTGAAAGTTTGCATGTACAAGACCAGTGCATGGATAGGTTGCCTTGTGGCTTCTTTGACTCTTGGCCCACTCTTCTGAGTTACTGAAAGAGGGAAGGTGAGGAGAAGAAGAGGGCAGCAAGAACTCAAATCTTCTTACTCAGTGTAACATACATAAGTCAGCTTTGTCTAGTACCCTCATCCTCCCACACTGAGATCAGCTCAAAGCACTATCCTCGCGATGTTTTTTACCTTTCTGTTGGTACTGTATTCTCCCTCCATGTGTGTACACCCCACAAGGAAGCTATGCCACCATAAAACACATTTTCTGGGAAAACTCATACTCCATTTTATTTGGTTTGTAAATATTTTCACACATTTTCTGCATGTCTTTCTCAGGAAATATCAATCCCCAATAAAGAATTTGAATTTGAATTTATTACATTTGCATAGTTACTGAAAACAATTGCAGTACAAATTTCGATTAAAACGATAGCATCATAGTAAAATATTAATTACACGTTTGTAAAATTTCATAAATCATTAAAAGCTTTGAAACAGTTAAATCACTGACAGATTGAAAGTGCTTTGTTACTTGTGCAGATAGCTGCCAGTATAAGTTATGCAGCCAGTGCGGAGTTTGTTGCTCAGTCTGGAAGGGCTATTATCTGGAAAGATGCATTACTAAAGGACCAATCTGAGCACTCTGTGAGGGCTTCCCAGATCGGCCTTGTTTGGAACAGCCTCTTATCTTGATATGGATGGAGTAACACTATAATCGATGGTGTTTAAGCAGCCGGCCATCTGCGTGGGATGATGACCTGTTGGGCTGCCCCTGAACCCAGGAGAAGCTTGGGTCTAGGATGGCATTTTTTCCTCGGCTACATCAAGAAATTTCACTAATCTGCAGTTTAGTTGTGGTGTTGCTGGATCATAGCATGCCAAAACTGCTTGCCTCCTTGAACGAATTCCCCTTTGGTTAAAGGGGATTTTTAACAGCTGTCTCCTTTCCTGTAGCAACTCCTTGCAGGAGCATAATAAATGGGTGATGTCGCCCTGCCCATTTTTGCACAGGCTACAAGTTGTTAAAGTTGGCTCCCGCTTCCATGGAGGAAGGTTCTGGGTGCATGGGATCAAGCTGAGGTGGAGCTTTAAAAATTTTAGTTTCTGTGCTTTTGGGTAACCCAAATTAAAATATTTTTTGGGGGCTAAGATCTTGTAATTTTTCAGAGTCATCCAAGTGTGCGATCTGGCTGAAAAGGCTGCTTTGTCCTCCACCAACGACAGTTTTTTCAAAGATTTCCAGACTCATTTCTTGAAAGCTGAATGATGACTCTGTATGTTCCAGAGGGCCAAGAGAGTCCAGTGCTTACCAGAGCCTCCTGAAGGTAGCTTCTTGCAGGAGAATTCTCCCTCTGTTGGAGATCTTGCCATAAGAGCTGATCTAGAGTTTTAGGGGCCGATGATCTGATCTTATTCCAGCAGATGATGTATGCACCGTACCTGGTCCGTGATTGGTTTAGTAGGCCAAACTCCAACCTAAGTTGCGCCGGGGAAGTGTAGTTTGGAAGGCTAAACATAGTTCTATATGCTTTTACTAGTATTTTGTCCAGCAGTTTAGCATCTCTACCTCTCTTTAGCATCTCTACCTCTCAGAGATAGGTAGAAGAGGTCACATATGGGCTTCATGACGCTAGTTCCTATCTTACCTGTGGCATGCATTTGATTCTTTTTTGGATGAAAGGTGGGAGCACAAAATATTATTAAGGTCGGAAGAATGTTGCTCCTGCTTTTCAAAGCAGAGTGGTACGAGTGAAACCAGCAGATCTATTTCTGGCATGGGTTTCAAGAATTTAAGACATCTTTCAATGATTTTTCTTGTAATTTAACAAAAAACGTTCAAAGATGGCTGCCATATGCATGGACAGCCATCTTGAAATGCTTGGCCATACAGTATACCTAAGCTAACAAGCATCAGCAAATCCAATAAGTAAGTGCCTACATATTAAAGTGAGACCTATTGGTAAAGTCAATGCCTGTTTCAGTGTGTAGTTCATAGCACCAGAACAATAAGCCATTGAGAGTTCTTAGGGAGTGGTCCACCTTTGAAATCGTTTGGGTATGTTTTGGCAGTACGAACTCAACATAACTGCTTTGTTCTACTTGCTATAAAGGGTCAGCCAAAGTGTCACTCATAGAGCACTGAAATGTCATGCATAAGAAACTGAAAGCTCGGTAGCAATGAGGTGGGTGTCTAGCATCATGGCTTTGTAGACATTTATCCCTGGGATTTTGAGGTGTTGACTTGCCTTTGCTTGGGAAGCGGTACAAGGATCCCTGTTTAGTTTTGTAGTCTGGGACAGCAGATGATTTAGATCCCGCAAGATTCACAAAATCCTTAAGTGGTCTTTGTTTGGATAGCAGAGAGGCAGTTTTGCTGGCTTTCTCTTTTTGGCAGCACTTGGATAGGGCTCAATGTGTTCAGCGCAGGAGCGGTATAGAGGTTCACAGCTATTGACAATCTTGAGGAGTACAAACAGCTGGATGTTGGGGAGGAAGGCAAACTAAAATAATAGTTGTGAGACAATGAGCATGACCTGGGGTAGTCAAAGAGGAAGGCTCAGATGTTCAGTTGTTGAAGACTGAAGGAGAACAAGGAATGGGGAGTGTCTTAGAAACCAGAGGCAAGAGAGAACTCGTGTCTGCTGAGTTGAGAGATATACTCACATGTGGCAGTATGTGAAAGTGTACTTCGTTGGTGGCTTTAAGGTGAAACACATCTGCGACTAAAAACGTCTTTTAGCTGCGTTATGTGTTTGGCTGATCATGCCTGTATCATGTGACATAATCCTAAAGTAGGAATCTCACACGATTAAAAGCTAGGCCCTTTCATAGCCACATCTTCTCTTTTTGCCTTGATTCTGAGGTGAAATTCCTTGATAGAGGGTTGTGCTGTGGATTTTCATCTGTAATCTGTTTTGTGTTCTGATAGTTTATGGAATAAGTACATATGCAGTTTACTTTACTTTATAGTTTATTTTATCAATGTACTTTCTATCCACTGTTTATCACAGATAAACTTGCATAGCTTGATTTGTTAATGCCATGGCACTAACTAATGCCACGAATACCAACATTTGGTATCAAACATTCGATTTTCACTTCAGGGATGAATTGAACATTTTCCACGAGCATGGATCTGCATTTGGTGGCCATTATCCCACCTTTTTTTATCTCGGTGGCCATACCCCTAGCCAGAAGCTGCCTTTGCTTTGCTTGTTCACGAGTTGTCAACACATCTGAATAAGTCATACCACTGGTCCATAAGTGGTTTCTTGCTGATGCTGCATGTTGATGAGTAAGTTGAAGCTCTTTTATTATTTATGAAATGATGCTGAGGTGGATATTTTGCCAAAGTTTAGGACCTGGGTTGGAAACTTTGTCGCTTCTATTGTCATGTTTTGCTCACTCTGAGTTATAGTGGTTTTATGACGGCTGTATGCAGTGGCGGCTGCATCTGTATGGGGATGGGGTAGTGCAAGGGGGAGTCATAAAAATTAAAAATGAACTTAACCTTCTTCGCCGCCGTTGCATGTCTCTTCCGTAGTCCACATAGAGCACCGGAAGCACCCAGTCTCCCAGACTCTACCAGTCAATCACGATGCTCCAGGAGCCGCGTGGTGATTGGTCTGAGCGGCTAAAATGGCCGCTCAGGTAGTAACTGGGAGGCTGGGCATGTTCTCCACTGGGCTGTCCAACACAGCTCAGTGGAGAACATGCCAAGTAGGCATGACTGTTTGGACGGCCCCAGAGGGCCGACCAAGCCATTGTGCGCACTTAGGAAGGGGGTGTAAACCACTCCTGCACCCTCGACATCAGAATCCATAACCTGAAAAACTGATATGTATTGGGTTGTGGGAAAGATGTTTTACATAAGATAGGGTGGACGGATGTGCATACTTTTTTTACTTCAACAACAAGATGATGGATGTAATTCTTGAATTAATCTTGGCCACTGGCAATCGCTCGGGCCACATTCCAGTCCATCATTTTCAGTCCAATGCCCTAAGTGCAATGGGTGTACTCAGACGTGGGACCCGTACTCACTTTGCTACTGGAACCAAGCTGAACCTGACACAGACGAGCCCCAGCTAGGAATAAAACGGTTTTGGGTTCCGGGTTAGAGATGAATGATGTTCATATGGCTGTGGGCAAAAAACAATGGGCTGGGTGCAGCTCCGAGTAATTACAAGTGACTGAATTTAATTCAAGCATCCCTCCTATCACTGTTTTTGAATACTTTGGTACTCTTTTTACTGGTAATACCATTGTTTTTATCTTGTCTGTGCTGTTACAGAAGGAAACCAAACACACACGAATCAGCTTATGTAGTGCTCTGTGAGTTTCAAAGCAGAGGGATTTGGCCTCACGGGTTTGGCTGGACAGGACTGGTCCTATTAGGGTCAGCCAAGGCTGGTGTTTGTATGGTTTGTCCCTACTTTCAGTGGCACAGTGATCCAGAAAAATAAACAGGAATGTGTGCCAGAATAATTACCAGGGGCTGAGATGAACTGTTCATTACTTTTTTGTATTACTTTTTTTGCTATTCACAAAATTGTTGTCATTTAAAGTGAATGGCAGGGTCGTGCTCTTTGGTCTCATTCATGAATGATCTCTATTTTCTGTTTTAGAGAATGTGGAGATGTGATGACCAATGGTACCCGCCGATGTATTGTGGTGTCCACATTGGCGGAGGCCCGCTTTTATGCAGATGGTGGATTCGACGACATTCTATATGCTTACCCGCTGCCATTTGACAAAGTGGAGGAGTGTGCAGTGTTGTCTGAGAGGCTGGAGGCATTTCATGTGCTGGTGGACAGCTACGAGGCCCTGGAACAACTGAGGAAAAGGAAACTGGAGAAGGGCAAACAATGGCTGGTCTGGCTGAAGGTGGACTGTGAAAATGGAAGAGGTACACCACTTCTCACTGAAAATCAAATAGCTCATGCAGTGCTGTTTTCTGAGAGGCCAGGCAATTTTCTTTCTACATTTTTATTTTCATTTTTAGGAGTTAAGGAATTCCAACCGTGAGAAGATTTACACCTTGGTGCAGATGTAGATCTGCACATAAGGCAGACTATGTGTTCAAACCTAATTTTGTGAGTCGGCCCCCTAAGGGCCTCATTACCATCGACCACTAGACTCGCATGGGCGTGGCGGTTTTCCAACTGTCCTATGACAACCAGGGCGGTCTGACCACCCTGGGACAATCGCAGCTGACAGGGATCAGAGACCTTGAAGCCGTATTATGCGGCCCTGCCAAGCATATTACGAGTTTCCTCACCGGCACACTTTTCATGGTGGTGCAACCGCCATCAAAAGTGTGATGGTGAGGAAAATAAGGGGGCCCCCTGTGTGCCATGGGGTGCATGCAGGAGGGCACATGTTGTGCCCCCTGTGTGCGTGTACCCCAGTACCTGCACAACATGGGTGCCTATTTCATAGTGCGGGCATGCACCTGAGCTCCTGGAGGCCCCTCATTACAGTAACCTTGCCTGAGAGCTCCTCAGTGATTCTGGAGGGGGGGGGGCTCCATGTTCTTTGCAGGGGGTCCCCTCAAGTTTTGTTTTGCCACTGGGTACATGGACCCCAGTACCTGCACAGCATGGACTCCAGCAGTCCATGCCGTGCAGGTACTGATTTTGGCTTTCCCATTGCTGTGCCTATTGTATAGGCACCACCATGGGAACGCCAAAGAACAGCCCGCCAGACAGAAGAAAACTCATAATCTGGTGCATGGGTCAACCACGGGTTTGGCGGTGTGGGAGAAGGGTGGTCCCGCTCCCCCACTGCCAAACTCGTCATGAGGCCCTAAGAGTTAAGCATAACCATTTTTTAATGTAAGTTATTAAACAATTATTAATTGTACAAGTAATTACATTAATTGGAAGCATTTCAGACTGAAACATTAGTAGCAATAAGCTAAAGTTAATTGATTTAATTAAAGAAGTGACTTTCATTGGTACGTGTGTTTCTTACGTACTAACTTTTAATATCATTTAATCTACATATCGAGAGAACCACATGACAAAAAAATTTGAAAGATTGTAAACATAAACCCTAGCAAGCTAATACCACAGCCCTGCATAGTTCTTCATACAATTGCTTCTTTGCTATTGGATTGCCTCATTCCCTTAACGTGCCGGTAGCTCTCCAATCCAGTACCTAGGTATTTTTTAGGTTGAGCATTCGGGACCTCTTGTATATACTTTAGTATATACTTTAGTATATATATACTTTAGTATATACTTATATGTGTATGCACTTTGTGGGCTCTGGAGATCAGCCCCTAGGACTTGTCTGCTTCCGCTTCGGGACTTTTTTTTTCTGTTCAACTGTCTCTATTTAACTGTCTTGATAGAAAAAGACCAGCAGAGGTCAGTAAAATACCAGAACTGCTTTCTGCTGAGGGACTTTCTTTTTTCTATTTTTCGGGCAACTGCCTCTATTTAACTTTCTTGATCGAAAACGACCAGCAGAGGTCAGTAAAATACCAGAGCTGCTTTCTGCTGAGGGACTTTCTTTTTTCTATTTTTTGGGCAATTGCCTCTATTTAACTTTCTTGATCGAAAACGACCAGCAGAGGTCAGTAAAATACAAGAATCACTTTAGCATTCTCTAGATTCCAGTCCATAGAAATTGTCTTCCACGAGCACCCGTAGACAATAATATTTTTTTCAAATCTTGTATTTTCAGTGATATGACCACCAAAGGCCCTGATTTTATATTAAAAACAGAGCTTTGGCCTCTACCATTTCTTGCTGAAAGGCAATATTTCTCTCCATGTGTTCCCATACCTGGCGTGTCACGCAGTTTAGTGCTTACTTTCCCTCAATGTTAAAGAACAATAGATGTTTCAGCACCCAGGTTAATGTGCTGCATAGCTAAATAAATATAAAAGTCCCAAAGGCGAGACCAATTGCATTGCAAATGCTTGTTTTTTTCTGCCAATGTCTTAGCAACGGTGCAATGTGAACTAACAGAAACTTGTGCACCCTTGTTGGATAGTAAAAGACAGCCGTAATTGAAGTGCAGTGGGCCTTTCATGCCTTGGGTCCTGGCACCCCTGAGCCTGCTGCACTAATGATAGCTTTACCCCTGAATTCTGCTTGGCAGCCATAACTTCCTTACTCCTTTTGCACTGACCTCAGACATGACATAACTGATTAAATAACTGACCTCTTCAATGGCAACCAACACTCCTGTATATAGACTGCTCAAGACATGGCCTTCTGTTATGCTTTATAAATACTGCGCACAGAGGCATAGAACAGACATTACCTCCTCTTTTTCCATCCTTGTTCTGTTCTTTCATATTTCATTAATTGTGCCTTTATATCACTGCAAAGCTGTATCCTTTTTCCTGAAAGGTCAAAGAAGTTCCCATAAACGCCTCCCCTTCTTCAGTCCCTTCCCATTTCGTTTTTAGGTTGATGCCTACCAGACAGAACAGCTATCTGGTTTGCTAACAACATCTTGGGGACATTCAAAAAGCTTAGCTGGGAATGCATTCCTCCAGTTGTTTACCATTGGCTTTTTGGTTTGTGACTCAAATTTGCTTGCCCTCTCTTTGTTGGCTCTATTTGTTTCAAGCTGTCCTGATCAAGTTCGGCTCTTCCCTTGCCCAAACCCTATTTACTGTATTCGTCCACCAGTTCTTGATTTCTGTAAACAGGCCTTTAAATCTTGTTCTTATCTTGTCACATTTACTGTACATTAAAAGACAGAGGTCAAAAGTCAGGCTCTCTCTTCCAGGGAGCTTGATGTTTACTTTTCTTTCTTTGACTTCGAAGTGATCGAATTTATGTGACAGTCATTCTGGATCCAGGTAGTACTTGAGGAAGGATGTACAATTTTATTTATTTCTAGCACACACAAAAAAATTAAATGTCTCTAAATGGACCGTGCAGATATTTCTGAATCTGCAAAGCTCAAATTAAGCACGTTTTTGGTAATTCTGAAGTGTGGTGGAAACAAATATTTTAAAACGATCAAAACAAATCAACACACTAGGTGATGACATCTCCACACATTATTGTTTGTGCGCTGTATACTTTTATCAGCGAATCTGTATGTGTGTGCAAATGTAATGGTGATATCAATTGAATATGTGTTGTCTGTACTGGAAGTGGGCTACCACACCATGCATTTTCTACTTTACACCACTGCACTCGACTCTGCACCACTCAAATTTACACCATGCCACTGCATTCTGCACCTCTGCACTCTACTAAACTCAGCACTACTGCCACTTTGCTTTATGCTACTCTGCACCACTCTACTCTGTGCCAATGCACTCTATGCCACTGTGCTCTACACCACCACACTTGTCTCCACTGCACTCTACACCACTCTAGCCTAGGCCACTCCACTTTATTCTGCACAACTCAAAAATACGTCACTCCACTGTACGCCACTGTGCAACACTTCACTCTACGCAACTGCACTCTGTGCCAGTACGCTCTACGCCAACACACTCTACTCTGTACCACTCCACTCTTCGCACAATGCACTCTATACCAATCTGCGGTACACCACTGTAATCTACTCTGCACAGCTGCACTCTACACCATTACTCTATGCCACTGAATTCTACTTTGTACCTCTTCACTCTATACCACCTCACTCTATCCTGCACCACTTCATTCTACTCTGAAACAATCTACTCTATGCCACTGCACTCTACACCACTCTGCATCAATCCAGTCTATGCCACAGGACTCTATGCCACTCTGTGCCACTCTACGAGACTATACTCTATGCCACTGCACTTTACACCTATGCACACTATGCCAAAGCACTGTACATAACTGAACTCTACGTCACTGCACTTTACTCTGTAATCTATACCACTGCTCTCTACGCCACTGTACTCTATGTCTCTCTACACCACTGCATCTATGACGCTCTACTCTGCAACACAGCATTCTCTGTCACTGAACTCTATGCTGCTCTATTCTGGACTAGTACACAAAGCGTCAAAACTGGGTGGGGCCTTGACATCAGCTATTAAAAAAGATCTTGCTCAACTGAAAACAGGTGAAGATTGGAGGACATCTGGCAAACCATATTAGAGTGCATACTCTCAGTAGTGATAACAGAGATACAAAATACACGACCATACACCTTTATTTCATCTAATGCTCAGCAACTAGTCGAATCAGAGAGAGTGTATCGTAAGTTGGTGCAACAAAACTTCCTGTGTCTAAGGATCATGACTTGAGACTGCAAAAACTAAAGAGGGAATTCAAGACCAGAAACACACAGATAAAACGGGACAGCGATGATAACGCTTATGCAAAACTGTTCCATGCTATTTCATCATTAAATGAACAAACTTATTGGTCCTTCGTGGGATATGGCACAGCTTCATATAAACAGCCAGAGGATCTGTTTATCTCAAGTGATCAATGGGAAACTCATATTAAGTCCCTGTTCAAATCAGTAATCACCTGCTCCTACGCACCATTAAACAAACTTGGAACATATTCGAACATCATAAAGGAAGAAATATCAAAGTTAATAAACAGTTCTTGTTTGTCCAAAGCAGCTGGACCAAATGGTATGCCTATAGATGTGGCCAAGTTTATTGTAACCTTTTGGAGCCCATAGCTAGAACAGATTTTCTCGCTTGTAATTAGGTCTGGGAACATTCCATGTTCCTGGAAAGGGGTGATTGTGCATCCGATATACAAACGAGGTCCAAAACAAGACCCAACCAGCTATAGATCAATAGCAGTCCTGGACTTTGAAGGGAAGCTTTTTGCTAAACGCCTCCAAAATAAGTTACGGCTTTGGGCAGAAGAAAAACCATTAATTCCATCAACACAAACAGGATTCCACTCAGGATGTTCAACAGTTGATAACATTGGCCGTACTTGGGGAAAAAAGCATGTGCACAGAAAACAACACTATACGCCTATTTTGTAGATTATTCTATGGCTTTTGACAAAGTAAACCAGCAAAGGCTGTGGAACAAGTTTACAACATAGCAAATCGAGATTAACCATCTGCTTATAATAATTGAATTGCATTTCGAAATATGGCTACAGGTAAAGCTATCAGCTGACCATACCCTGTCTTCTAAATTTTGCACTGAGAATGGCCTCAGACAAGGATGTATCCTCGCCCCTTATTATTCTCCTTGTACATCACTGACCTAGCCGTGTCATTAAAGTCAGATTAGGGTATTCCTCCACAGTTAGGAGGTATAAAAATAACACATTAGGCCTACGCCAATGATATGGTGATCCTGTCACAGACGCCGAAAGGGCTATAGTATCAACTAAACCAGTTGCACAGCTACAACTTGGGGAATGGACTAATTGCCAGTCTGTCCAAAATTAAAATTATGACCTTTGGGTAGCAAACTAAAGTCATGAGGTGGGTTCTAGGAGAAACCTCGATTGAAGTAGTAAAACAATAGGACTACTTCGGAGGGACTTTTGAAAGTAAGTTATCTTGGTTGAACCACCTGGCCACTAGGAAATCGAAGTCAATAACGATTACCATATCGTTATTAAGATTCACAAACATGTTTGAAGAAAAAGCAATTAGGCCATCACTCAAACCATTAAACATGAAATTGGTTCCATATTTACTGTATGTTAATAAATAACAAGGTCATGAATTACATCTGCGAATGTGCAAAAGCTGACGCAACTTCACAAAAACGTCAATTATATCAAGAACTCTGTAAATCTATATTCAAGGATATGGAATTGCACAGCTCACTGGTGGGCTTAGAATCTTATGATCTACCGTATCCACAGACACTGGGGCGAATGAATCGAGCAGCCTGAAAAAACCTTTTCTGTGATACTTTTACTATTAAACAGTGAGATTCAGACTTTATACAAGTTGGAAAGTAGAAGCAAATGGACTTAGTATCCAACACCTACACTGTACAGCACCAAGAATACTTAGGGTTAATTTTGCCTGGCAATGTTAAAAAGACATTTTTAGGTTTAGATTGTTATATATTATGATTTGGGAGTTTAAATGGAAATGGAACCCAGTTTTTAAAAGAAAAACAGTGTGGTGTCTCTGTGGTTCTGCAGTTGAATACCTTATGCATATCATGTGTATCTGCCCTCAATTGTTGGCTTTAAGGGAAAAATACTTGCTCTCCATGTTTAACAATTAAAAAATAAGAACAACTGCGGAAGATATTGTTTCAGATTCAGAGAAGACAATGCAATAATAATGTTGATAAAATTCTTAGATCCGGCCTACAAAGCACTAGCAGTATGATTGTATGATCTCTACTTGTGTACCTATAGGAAAAGACACAAAAGCTTACCATCTAATTAGATATTCGATTTTCCTCTTGGGACAATCTATCTGTTGCACAAAATCTGTGAACTTTTAAGCGTTCGTGCTCATTTTGGCACATTAGCACTTTATTGGATTGGGCAAAAAAAGACAGTAGGCCGAGTAGGACTGAATAAAGGCTGAAAATGTTTTGGCCAATGGTATGAATAACAAGGCCAGTGCTGCTAATGGCTGAAACTGGAAATGCTTACTCATGCATCTTTATAATTGGTAAGATTATGTTGACTATATATGGATTAATTGCATGTAAACTACAATATAAATACAAATTTATGCTCGGAGTTTTTAATGTACTGAATTCGGCCGCCTATATGTTATAATTGCAGAATTTGACATTTTTAGAAACGTTTTTATGTTATGCGTGGCGCTTTATACTTTTTCTTGTAATTTTGATTAATACAAAAAACGTTACTACTACACTCTATGACTTTGCACTCTGCAGCACTCCACTCTATACTACTCCACTCTGTCACTATACTCTACTCTGCACCACTCTACATCACTCTACTCCGCACCACTCGATGCCGCTCCACTCTGCCATTCTACTCTGCATCATTCTACGCCACTACACTCCATGCCACTCTACTCGGCACCACTCCACTCTGCACCTCTGCACTCTACGACATTGTACTCTGCTATGCACCAATCTAATCTGCACCACTGCATTCAATGACACTGCATTGTACACTGCTGAACTCTATGCAGTTGTACTCTAAGCCACTATATTCTGCAACACTCTACGCCAATGCACTTCACACCAGTCCACTCTACTCTACCCCACCCCACTCCACTGTAACCCCCTCTATGCCATCGCGCTCTACTCTGCACCACTCTACTTTTCGCCACTCGACGCTATGCCACTCTACTCTTTGCCACAGCCCTCTATGACAGTGCATTCAACGCCATTCTACACCACTGCATTCTACGACGCTCTATTCCGCAACACTGCACTCTAATCCACTGTACTCTACACCACTGTACTCTGCATTGCTGCATTTTTTGCCTCTGCACTGTACGCTGCTCTACTGTGCATCACTCCACTATACCCCACTTTACTCTATGCCACTACACTATGTCCCTGCTTGCTTCAGCACTAAAGGCTATGGTGCACCACTGTACGCCACTCTACTCTGCACCACTATACACCACTGCACACCATGTCACTGTACTTTATGACGTTCTACTCTGCAATCTGCAACATTGCACTTTGTGCCACTGCGCTCACCTATGCAACACTTTCATCTAAGCCACTACATTCTACAACGCTGCATTGTACACTGCCGAATTCTATGCCACTGCACTCTACACCAATTTACTCTGCAACACTCTATGCCAATACACTCTACACCATTCCACTCTACTCTACGACACTCCACTTTACTCCACGCTACGTGACTTCAAGCTATGCCACTCCAATGCACGACACTCTGTGGCACTCCACTCTACGATACTCTTATTTAGTCAACGCCATACCATTATGTGACACTCCATTCCACTCTCCTCTATAACTTTTAGCCATGCTGAACAGCAGACAAAATGATATACAACATGGCTAAAACACATGGGCAAAGCCAAAAGCGAGGCCTATTGGCTTTGCCAATTCTTGTTGTGTTCTGTATGCTTTATGGCTGCTGGAGGTTGCTGGGGCACCTCCCTGTGAAGTTACTGTTTCAGGTATGTCCTTTCTAGGGTCGAGCCTGCCTCTTGCAAGACACTCTTGTATAGAGAAAGGGGCTTGGAGCCTGCCCGTTGCTTACCATTTGTTGGCTTGTGTGACACTCTTCTTTACAGCTTCATAATTCGTCAAGGCAGGCCTAACATCCTTTCCATTGCTCTCTGTGGATCAGGGACCAAGCTCTGATTGATTCAACTTAATCAGTGCCTGTCCGCTGCTCCTGACGTGACTGAGGTACTATTTTGTTCTTTTTAGGTCTCGCCTGGCATTAGCAGCGCGCATGCACTACTCTCGCCATATAGGGGCTTCTTGGAATCGATCCAATTCCAAAAGTTATGTCTGAGCTCCGGCCGCAATTCTGATTGGTGTGCGTCATTTCTGGTCATTACTTATGGTAAACAAACTTCTTTGATTGCACCGGAGGGCTTTTAGACCCTCCTGGTTGCCACCCTGTCCACTTTAGGCCACGCCCACCGGGATTGAATCGTGTACTGGCAGCATGATACTGTCTCCTTTGTTTACTCGTGTGAAGACTTTTTTATCCCATTAGGGCTTTGGCAATAGCGGTGCATGTTTATTTTTGCATCGCGCTACATGCAATTGTTTAAACTTGTTTTTAACATTACATTCCTTCGTGTGCTTTTTTTTGGGGTGGGAGGGTCTGCCTCGGACTTGTGTATCAGCACAGCGCCCGCTTCAGGGACGCTGTGCTTCTATTTTCAATGGGGTACATTTTTATTATACTCAACGCGACTGCTCCAGCGATTGTATTTGTAGCCGCAGTGCAGACATCGACTGCTTTTATTAATTACGACTTATTTTACCAGCAGTTTTCAACTCTGCCTCTTCTCTCGCCCTTTCACTGTCTCCCCCGCCACCCCCTCCTCAGCCTCTTCCTCTGCAGTCTCCGCTGGATCCGCCCTCCCTCAGCATTGGTATGCACAGCGCCCTCTCTCCCCCCAGCCCTCCCCTCCGCCTCTCTGCCTCCCTCCTCCTTGCTTCTCTCCCATGACGTATCATCACATCTCAATGCCTTGAGAAGGATGCCCCAGTCCTCCGCTGCTGTCCCCCAGGCCCCCGAGGCCCAGGACCCGTCCTTGGCCTGACCATGAACCCCCTGCTGGGCTTGCCCCCCAGCCTCTTCCTGCTCCTGCAGGAGTACGGCTTGGAGGTGCTCCTCAGCCCACCGGGCCCTCCGCCGGCTGCCATGGTCCTCTGCAACGACCTGGGCTCCAACATCAGCGTCCTCAAGACCCTCAAACTGCGCTTCTGCTGCTTCCTGGCCAAAGTACACAAGCTGGAGTGCCGAAACAAGCTCCTTGAGAAGCAGCTGGCCCAGGCGCTAGATGAAGGTCAGCACCGGTGAGCTCTCACCTGGGACCAGTCGGTCCAGACTGGCTTAGTTGGACCCATCCGGCCGCACGGCCTGGCCATCGGCTCCGCTGGTGGCATCAGCACCAGCATCGGTGTTGGCGTGCTGGGGAAAGTGAAGCGAGAATGGGATGGGTACAAAAGGAGGTGAGAGTCCCAGACAGAGTGAAGAGCGCCTAGATCCACCTAGGGCACTATCTGTATGATGCTCATTTGTTCAGTTGTGCACAAGAGTGGCTCCGACTGCCCACACAAAGTGGTAAGATGCCACGTTGATAGCAGGCGTGCTTTAGGCCAGCCCCACCACCACAAGGTAAAACAACTGCTCGTTTCAGTACTACCTCTGTGTATACCAGGGAAGCTTGCACTGCTCTGGTCTATTCTGTGAGGCTCTCAGTACCGGTTACAAGTCCCACACCTACAACGTAAAACAACTGCTCGTTTCAGTACTAGTTCCGTATATGCCAGGGAAGCTTGCACTGCTCTGGTCTGTTCTGTGAGTGCCAGTTAAGAAAGTGTTGAACTCATCTGCACTGCTACTACCAATATTTGTGCACAAGGGGACCTTGCTCTGTTGCCTAGGCTGTCCCTGCCTTGTGAAAGCTTGCATTGCTACTGTTCAGCTGCACCTGTGTGTTTGTGAGAGAGTAGCAGTACTATTTCCTGCGTTGTCTCATGTCTGTGCTACTGCAGCTTACAGTGCTGCATCAGCTGTCCCGATTCTATGTCTAAAGTAAACTTGCACTGCTGATGTATGATGCAATGCTGAGTATGCGAGAAAAGCTTGCTTTTCTACCTGCTGGACTTTCTTTTGTCGCATCTATAGAAAAGGTCAAAATAAATAAATGTTAGAGTGAAATTGTACTGTATCAGAATGAAGTTACACTGCTGATCTTTCGAAAACACATAGTAGAAATTCACCTCTCAAGTGAAATCCGATAGAAGAAGCATCGTTTACTCGAAGGAGGTATTCTGATTGGCTAGCCGCTTCCCTGATACAGGCTCTTCAAACACAAATGTATTTATTTTCATACCTTTAAGGTCATATATGAGTAACACCATTTAGGCAAAATTATGGGTTAGTTTATGGTAAGGGGCAATTGTGCCCATCAGCAGTTGCCAAAAGAGCAAAGAAACAGTGCTAGAAAGGTTATGTATAAATGCATTATTCTTGTTTTAAAGCACTTCATTAGCTTTAACTGTCGGTGCCGTGGGTGTACTGTACCAAAAGCAACATAGCAAAAATAGTCAAACAAAGCTGACACAGAATCATACACAAATGGAAAGCATTCTTCTTTAAATCATCGCCCCACCCACCCCTGCAATCTGTTAGTAATTTGCAAGCCTAAGGGCTCCTCCTGTGGCAAAATGGGACTGCGTTGCACAGTTAACAAGCATTAAAAATGCAATAGATCTCGCCTTTCATTAAGTTAAAGCCATTTGCATTGCGCTGGAATGGATGTTGCCACATTTCAAGTAACTTCTGAAGCGATGGATTTAGAAACAAGATTTGTTGGTAAAATCTGCAAATCATGCAGTGGATGATAGATTAGGTGGCAAATGTGGCAAATCCATAAATATGAGGAAAATGCTTTGGCCACCAAATCGCACAATTCCAGTGGCTCTAGTTATAATCCTCTCACTGCAGCACGGTGAGCTATGAACCAGTATAGGGTGTTGGCTTTTTATGTGGTAGTGCCAATGTAAGGGCACACCTTGCAAAAAGTACAGATGACCCTTATTGGTTTAAATTAAGAATCCCAAGTGCTCTATTTGTGGTAGTGTGGTCGAGCAGCTAGTCTTTACAGAGGGTAGTGTTAAGCATGTGTTGTACACACAGGGTCATTAAATAAGATGCACACTCAAAAAGAAAATCTGAGACCAATTTCGAAAAATAACACAGATTTTTATATAATTTTAGACACCAAGATCATCGTAATCAGGTAAGTACTTTCGGAGATAGGACATTTTACAGTAATAGAAAATATAGTCGAATAGCAGTTTTGAGGTATGAGCCTCGAACGTGGTAAGGTTATCCTATGGTATAAACCTAGACCGCATAGATACACTTGCAAACTATTTTGAAGGATACCTTTAGGGACTTAAGGTGTTTAGGGGCCAAGGTCCAAGAAACCACCAGCAGTTCGATTTTACCTACCCCGGTTTGTCCGGTTGTAGAGGTGCAGGTCGCATTAGTAGCCTTGAGGGTTCAAAAGGTACCTGCAAAAGAAAGGCTGCAAGTGGGGAATAGGTGATAAGTCTGGCAGAACCCACAGGGAGGCTCCTACCTTGAGGGTATCTGAGGCACAAGAACACAGTCTGTTTACGTGAACTCGAGCTGGGAGTCTCGGGTGCAGAGGTGTTGTGGCCGGCGGGTCGCTGTAGTTAGAGGCTCTCACTTGGTTTTGGTGACCGGGAGAGGGTGAGAAAACAGGAGAACAGAGACACTCTCGGTGCAGGGCTCGATGATCCTGAAGTCTCTCGATAGCAGGTCGACTTTGGCTTTGGTGCTCCCCAGACTGGACACACAATAAGCCTTGCTTGCGGCAAATGCTTCGGTTCCCAGGGTATTGGGGTTGGGTGACTCCTGAAGGGCCTTGCATCTCCAAACTTGGCAAGGAGATGAATCTTAACTCCTGGAGTAGTAAAGATTCTTCCTAGTGGACACGATGGTCAGCAAGTCGAAGTACAGGGCAAGTGCGGTCGGTGCCTGCAGCTGCAGGGGGATAGCTCCTCAACCCGAGGGAGATGCTGCTTGGTTTTAAAGGGTGGAACAGTCCTCCAAGGAGTTGGGGAGGCTGCTCAGCTTTTGGATGAGTTGGTCTTCGTGATTGTCGCAGTGCAAGCAGTCAGGCAGGGTTTTATGCCAATTTTGGTGCAGGATCATTGTTTTCATGACTTCTGCTTTTCTTTGTCCTTCAGTTCCCAATAGACGAATCTGCATTCCTGGTGTAAGGGGGACCCCTAAATACTGAATTTAGGGGCATTTAGGGGGAGTGTAGAGTAGTAGCCATTGGGCTACTTACCCCAGTGGTGACTACACCCCCTATATGACCACTTCCTGTGGAGAGTGGGCATAATCCTGACCCAGACTTCCTAGTTTCCCCAAAAACAAGATGATGAAACCCTTCCATGACTGTCCACTTCAGGTGGCCCACCTTAGGCATCTGCCCAGCCTGTAAATGTGACACACCTTCAGACTAGCTAATTTTCCCACCTGCTCTGGTGCCAGATGTGCCTCAGGGCAGGGGTGGCCTTTCCCAGGACTGAGGGAAGCCATAGTTGCATATCAAAGGCGGCAATGGCTTTGAAGCTCATGGCCCTGATATGCTTAATCGCTAGCCATCCAGCTAGAGGAGGTGTGAATACCTTCTTCCGTTGCAGGCATTGTTTCCGGCATCTAAGAGCACAGGCTCTCACCTACAGCAGATCAGAAACGAATCTGTGGTGGCAGGCTGAATGATACCAGCCAGCCAGCACACTAGAGGACTAGTATGTTTAAGGGGGTACCTCTAAGGTGCCCTCTGGGTGCATGTCTTCATAAATCTGATACTGGCATCTGTATGGGTTTATCAAGACAAGATGTTTGATACCAAATACCATAGGTTTCAGTGAAGCCATCATGTAGTTTGGTAATTCATAATGACCAGTGCCTAGTACATGCCTTTAAGATGGCTCCCCTGATCACTTGCAATGTCTAGTAATCAAACTAGACATCACAGGGGCATATCTGCTCATGCAGACATGTCCTCACATGTAATATAATGCACCCTGTCTTAGGGCTCAAAGGCCTGCTGTAGGGGTATCTTACATATAATACATGTAGTGTCTTTGGGCATGTGGTAACAAACAACAACGTCTCAACAGGTAATATTTGTAGGACAATTTAAGAAAATGTAAACAAACACATAAGGAAAACAGAAATGGAGAGACACCAAAATTGAGTATCACAATCTGTATCGGATGTTGTAGCAGAAAAACATGAATTTTGTACAGCAATATTGTTTCTTCAAAAGGTGGAATCACAAAGGTGCACACATAGTGCTTTTGAAAAGGTGAGCAGCGCAGTGAGGCACGTGTTATGGTGCCAGAGCCAAAGGTGTGTTTATAAATGTACCTAACATAAGCAGTGAGGTCATAATAAATTTGAAACATGTTATATAAACCAAGGATACCGTAGGAACGATGTGCTTTGTTGATGGCGTTTCGACCTGGGCGATTTCAGTTCATCATCAGGACAAGATAACATGAATTATTTGAAGACTGCTGTAAGAAGGAAAGGGAAAGGAGAAGGAAATCAGGATGGTGGTACCTGAGGGTGGAATGGGCGGAGTAAAACAGGTCACTTGTCATAGGGATCAAAGGCTGGTAGAAAACAGTGTGAGTACAGAAGTGTCTACTATAGACTAATCATAGGGAGGATAAATAAATGAAGAAAGTACCATCCGGTACATGTGTAATGATGAAGCATGTGTGAACAAGGGATCCTAAATGTACATTATTATTCCATTCATCAAGTGAATTTAGGCCCTCGTTGATGGAGTTACAACGTGTAATCCATCGACACTTGCATCTTTGCAACAGGGAGAGATAACCTCCACGAGCAGGAAGGGAGGGTTGATCCATCACTTGCCAGTTGAAGTCTGCCTCTAAATGGTTCATGGCAATGAAGTAGGAAACAAGGGAACGTTGCACCTTATTCAGCTCTTATGTTGAATGCTGTGATGTTTGACCATCTGGGTGGGCTGCTTATGTACAGTAGGTCACAGTGGTAATGAATGGCGTAGATGACATTTGTGGTACGACAGTTTCCGAATTGTTTCAGTACAAAAGTTTGGTTGCCCACTCCAAAGTCTTTTGTGTTAAATGTGAGTGGACAGATACTGCCGGACCCAGCGTTGGCGTTGCTGGGGTACTCCAGGCCGCTCCCACCTGCATTGCGGCGCCTGACGGATATAGCGCTAATACTGGCTAGGAGAGTTGTGGCGATATGCTGGATGAGGGGGCCTCTCCCCACCAGGAAGCGGTGGGCCAGCGAAATGCTGTACTGCAGCACACAGGCGGAGACGTACAGCGAATTGTTACCGCCGAAAAGTCGTCCCAAGAACTTCTGGGGGCTGTACAGTACGTATTTGACTTCCAGGGCCACTGAGACGGCTGGCCAGGGGGATACACAAAGCAAGGGACCCGCTGACCGTGATTTGGATGAGAGTGGCATGGGACATGGTCGGGACTCCGGGGGCGTGTGATCGTGAAGGACTTTGGAGTGATTGTTGGGATGGCTGCTTACACGAAGTGAGTGTGGACGGGTATGTGGCAGACTGGCTCAGGACTCTACAGCGGGGGATTCGGGGAGTGACTGTCTACTGTAGGGTCGGATGTGGACTGCTTGTGGGAGGGTGCTGCGGATGGATGTGCGTAGATTATCGGGCTGCGGCTCAATGTGCATAGGAACGGGAGACATGGGGAGATAGCCAGCGTATGGTGGGTGGGGTGGGCGGTTGGGGTTAGGGTTCAGTTTAGAATTTCCTGGGTTCAGCCTGGAGTGCAGGTATCGGAGGCTACTTTTAAGCCTTGAATACATAACCATAGCCGGAGCCAGAGACTGGGGACTGGTGCAATTATTATTGATGCTCTGTGCATGATGGTGTTTCTGAATATGTTGTATTATTGAAACACTGCCGGTCCTCCGGGATGTCGGCTGAATGGCTGTGTATGAGACCACCTGACTGCCTAGCCGTCAGGCAGAGCCCTTTCACGGCTGGGTTGATTGTAGAGGATTGGTCCTGTACTATTTTTTACAAGGCAATAAAGGTTTTTGAAAATTAAAAAAAAAAAAAAAATGTGAGTGGACAGACTACATAGTTTGGCATTTATAGTGTCCAATAAGTGGTGGGAGGCCCCAGGCAGCCCTAATGGATTGTGTTTTGCTGGTACTAGTCTCCCAGGAGATGGTGTGGACCAAATGGTCCATGTGGTTACTTTCCCTTTAAAGGAAAAGAGAGGAGGACTCCCTGAAGAGTGTCTGTATACGTAGTATATCCCAGTTCCTTTTGCTGATTTTGCTGACCTTGTTGCTAGAAGAAGGTTGACACAAAAGGTATACGTGTGATGGGGCATTGGGGCTTAGGAGCAAGAAGAGTGTCTCTTGGGCAATACCATGCTAGTTTGACTGCACACAAGACTAATAATCGTGGCTAGCTCTGACTGGTACATTTTTCTGCTAGGACAGCTGCTTCATGTAAGTAGCCTTTTCTCCATTTACAATGTCTGTGAATCCAGAGAAACTGTCCGTAAGGGAGCTCATCGCACAGGCCGTGCAGATTTTAGCTTGAATACAGAAGGTGGGTATTTCTTTCCATAGGTTTCTGGTATAGGGCAATTTTCCTTCTTCAGGGTGGAGAGTCAAGTCTAAGAAAGGCAATTTATGAGTTTTAACTTTTAACTTCCGATGGTAAGTCCAAATAAATTTGAAAGTTATTGAGCAAGTCAATGAATAGTAGTAGGAAATCTTTACTGCCGTGCCATAGGAGAAGGATATCGTCAAATTACTTCTCCCAAATCCCTACATGATAGTAAAAGATGGTTGTTAGGCATCGGAATCATATTTTTCTCAAGGTCGTGGACGTATAGAATGGCAAATTCTTTGGGCATGGCACATAGTGAGGGTGCCATGTTGTGTTTTTAAAAGTGGCTTGCACAATTACATGCAGCCTGCAAAAGAAGTCTGTGTGCAGTATTTGTGGACGTCCTTTGTGTGGCATAATTCATGGTGCACCCTATAGGAGCCTTCTTTAGTACCCCTGCCCTGGGTCCTATATGAACCATTTAACAGGGACTTACCAGGGCGCTAAAGTCTTTGCCAACTGGATTACAATTGATCTTGTTTTTAGGTAAAGAGCTCTGGCACTGGGGCCTGGTTTGCAGGGTCCCAGTTCATACCAATCGACATGCATCAGTGATCAAAAAGTGAGGGTGACCATATCAAATAGAGCACTTTCCTACAACCAGCATCAATGAGCTAAATCAATCTTTCTTTATTCTGAGATTGCTAAGAAAGAGTGTTCTTTGTATAGTAATAAAGTCTCATTAATGCAGAGAATGGAGAGGGCCTGACCCCTGGCAGGACTCTGAGGCCAACGCTAGGACTTCACCAGTCCTGGTCAATCTCTCTGATGGCTGGTGCGGGTGCCTCTGCACATCTATGCCAGCCATTAGCCAGATTTGCTGATTCAAGCTGCAGGAAGGGTAGGCATATTTTTTATTTAACCTCTAGTGATTAATAGATTATAATTCATTGCTGATATCTTTAAAAAGGGGGCGGAAACAAGAGCCAGCTGCCACTGAAAATTTAAGATTTCGGATTTATGTTATCATCAGGGTTGAGGAACAGTTTTTTTGTGTTCTGAATATTTTATTGAAATTTCTAGGTAAACAACAAAAACATAACACAAAATGCCGATACATGGAATAGTAAGGAGCTTGAGGAGCACAGCAACAGTAACAATAGAGGTGATACCAAAGTACATCTTTTGGGTATAGTGGGTCCATGAAGCTGAAATGAAAGTTTTTTTCATACAAATTTGGTCACTGTGAGTAAATGCTGAGAATTGCATAATTCTGAGAAAAACAACAGCTGGTGTACTCACTAGCTGGGAACATGAGCGACACAAAAAAATAGAGATAGCTAAAGATAAAATGGGCTTAAAGAAGGGGATGAATAGGAGAAAAGACAGAGGAGACATGTGAAATGGTGGGTGGTCTGAGAGGGTCGAGAACACAGTTGACTGCGAGCGGGATCCTCACAACGTTGTACAAAGGATGACACTGAAAGTGTGTTTTCAGTTTTTACCACTACAATGTTTCCAGTCTTCACCAATGATACTCACCCTTCATGATTTAAAATGCTTATTGTACCACACATTCCTCCACAAATTAGCCCACTGATACTAACCAATCAATGTTTTGTGAAAGTTTACACTCCTTGAATGTGGACCACTTTTTTGGGCTTGCCCGTGCTTATTTTTGGCCCCAATCCGACCCTGGCTTGGTTAATCCGGTGGCTGCTCGGGCGCCACATACATCGTTGAGCAAGTGGCTGTCTGGGCGACATGGACTTGGTTAATCAGGCGGCTGCTCAGGCACTGCGAACAACATTCTATAAGAGACTGCTTGGGTGGCGCGTGTACAATTATACAAGCAGATGCTCGAGCACCACGTTTATACATAGGGGTGGCTATTTGGGCTTTTAGGAGCCGGGCTAAGATTAACAGGCAGCTCCTTTGTTGGTGCTTACATATCTGACTAGATCTAAGAGGCTGGAACATGCACCTTACTTTGGATTCCTACAAAGATGAAGAAAGATGGAGGACTTACCTGCTTCCTGAAGTCGACGTGCAGTCGCTGTTACAGAGTCCCTCCCACTTGTTTCTCTTAGCCTTGTGTTGGGTGTCCTCCGACTGCCTGCAAGTTTTCCACCTTTAAGTTGTGTTGGGGCATGGTGTGTGTGTGTGTGTGTGTGTGTGTGTGTGTGGTCTTAACCCTTTTTTCAAAAGTCTGTTGGTAGACCAGTCAGGCTGAGAACCCTTAGAGTATATAGTCATCCTCATCCTCTTTCCTTTTGACTTGACTTGTTTTGCTGATCGTGGGTAAGCACTCTCATAAGACTGTCAAAACTCGTCATGGATCTCTTGACAGGTTCCTAAATGGTGTTCAGGTGGGGAGCCACTGACGTTCCCCTTCAGTTTCACAGTTGTGCCTTCAAGAAATTGTGAATAAGCTGGCAGAGGCATACAATGGACATTGTGGGTGCAGTCCTCCTCCGGTATCTCCTGGTTCTTCAACTACTTCTTATTGGTCCATCTCCTCGCCTTCATCAGTTTCTTCCTGGGCGTCTTCAGATTACAATGAGGAGGGTGTGGGGTTCCCATCTGAACATCTCCACCAGAGGAAAATATATATTAAAGAAAGATCTGGAGCCAATGATCTCTTACCTATCTTTGAACCTCCAGCTTCTTTCTGATCATGATCAACCCTGTAGGAGTGGGTAGTGGTTCAGACAGTTTCATAGAATGACTATTCCTGGTGATCCCTGCTATACAAAACCTTTTGAAGCTTGAGTGGAGATATCCTGAGAGAGTCTTGGTACCTACATTTATTGGCAGATTATACCCTTTGGCAAAAGGAGAGACTGAATTGCCTCAGACCATCACTCTTGATCCTCTGCTTACCAACCTCATGGGGACACCTTCTCTGCTTACTGAGGATTTTCCTTTACCTGACCTGGCGGACTAGAAAGTGGAGGCTGCATTTAAAAGGGCTCATGCAGGTCTCAGCCTTTCCTTAAGCTTGGGGATTTGCACAGTGTACACATCCCAGTATTTAGAAAGACTTCCAAGTCCTTTCTTCTACCATCCAAGTGGGTGAATACTTTTCAGTTATTAGGTTGCATGTAGGTATATGCCAAGTTTCTATCAGACATCTCTTTTGACAATCTTAGAGCATCTGGTATGGTTTTTGCCAGTTCAGTGACTGTGAGAAAACATTTGCATCTGAGAGGTTGGAGAATTGAGGGAGTTAGAAGAATTGCCTCTAAAGGATGGCCTTTTGAGGTAGCAAGGAAAACACAGGTAGCAGGCTTTTTGGTGAAGAATTGGAGGAGGCGCTTAATAAATCATTAAAGTGCCCGAAACATACACAGCATTTCTGTCACAGGAAGAAGTCTTGGGAATGAAGCAGGAAACAATCTGACGAGTACAAGAGAAGTAAAACCGACTTTCATCAGAGCAGGGTCTGTTTTCATCGTAAGGGTTCTCTAGCAAGCAGTACTTCCCACCAGTCTGGATGCAAAGTGGGTTTGAAGCAGTCCTCCTGACTAGGCCTGGTCTTCCTCTGATCCTGAGGGTGGTCATTTTTTGTAGTTCCAACAAGTGTGGAGGGACTGGATCACTGACAACTCGGTCTTTCAGTTTGTCTCTTAGGGTTACGTTTTGAATGTTTCTCCAGATTTTCAGAACTACGTTTCATTCAAACTCCATGGCCTTCAGAGAAAATAAAGAAGGTGGCCTTGAAGGACGGGGTTTCCTAACTGCTACTCAAGAGAGCCAGTTGAGATCCCGTGTAGGTAAAGAGATTACCGCTGTTCTTCCAGATTGTCCCTTGTCAGAAATGTTTCAGGAGAATACCGGATGATCATAAACCTTCAATTCTTGGACCAGTTTGTTCTGACTACGCACTATAAGATCAATACGCTTCACCTGATCATTTCCCTGATGTCCTCCGGGGATTTTCTGATGAAGTTCGACTTGCAGGATGCATACCTTCATATCCCTTTAGCTCCGACCTCAGAGATTCCTTAGATTTTTAATAGGGAACCTCCACTGGCAGTTCCGGGTACTTCCGTTTGGACTGAAGACTTCTCCTCAGGTTTTCACAAAAATGTTAGCCCCGGTGGTGGGTCTCCTTTATTCTCAGAGAATAATAGTCCATCCTTATCAGGACAATCTGCTTATCCAGGCTTTCTCAGTCGAAAACCCTGGAGGACGCTACCTGGGCAGTATAAAGCAGTATAAACTTTTAATCAACCAGCCAAAATCCCTCCTTATTCCCTCCCAGAGATTTGAATATACTGGGACAGTGATGGTAGCTGTTCATGGAGCAGTCTTCCTTCCCAATAGAATACAAGAAAGGAGTCTAGATCTGGACTTGATGGGGAAGTCAAACACTTTGTGAGAGACAACCTGTGGCTCTTCTGATCAGTCTCCCATTTTCTTCAGGCTTTTAGCCGGTCGTCCCCTAATAAGCCCTATGAACGTCACTGGGCTTCATTTGACAGATGGTACAGAACATGATGTTTGTCACAGATTTCTACACCCACTCCTGAGATGTTTTAGTTAGTTTCTCCAGAAGGGGTTTGAGAAAGGTCTAACCGTCTATATATACCCTCAGACTCCAGTGGTGCTCAATTGAAACTTTCGTTCCTTATGGGATAATTTGTCTTCAGCAGAGCAGAGTGCTTCCGAACTATTTAAAGGATTTGAGTTTTAAGAACGAAGGTCTTTACTTTTTTCCTCCTTTGTACCTCCTTTGGGTCCTTTATCATCATCAGAGACACTCTTATGAGCCACTGAGGGGGTGTTTGAAATTTTCCTCACTTTGAAGGTATTCTTCTTGGAGGCAATCCCCACCGCATGGAGGCTGGGTGAGCTGAGCATTCTAGAATGCCAGTATCCATATTTCGAGATCCTCTGAGTTTAGAAACTCTGACAGCATCTTTATTCATTTTTGTCCTGTGAAGAGAGGAGAGAAGTCGTCTTTCTCCGCATTAGCCAGATGAGTGAAGATGGTTGTCTTTTCTGCCTATCTGGCAGGGGATAAGGAGATACCGGGTGGAGGAAAGGCCCATTTAGCCAGAAACATGGCGGCCGTCAGTTATTAAAGGGATCAATATCTGTTTGAGATCCTATTTTTTCCGGTTTCTTTTTCATTTACTCTGATCTGGTGTTCATTTTGTTTTTATGCAATTACTTGGTTGCTCAACTCCATGTGAGAAATTCAGGAGTTTGAATGACAAGACATTCTTCCCTTATTACAGTCTGGTATAGTCTTTCTGGGGCTGATGCAAGGGTTATTGCTTTAGCATACCTCAAATAGTAAGGAATGGGATGAAGACAGAAGAAAAGGAGGTATTGCTCAGTAGCAGCCCGCATGGATCGGGGGTGGCAGGGTCGGAGGGGGTGGTAAGGGGATCATAAGTAAATAACTTACCTTACCACCGTGTCTATCTTCTGGAATGGAACAGGAAGCAGGCAGCCAGGCTCCCCTGACAAATCACAACCTTAATGCAGCGTTGTGATTGGTAAGCACCCAGGCACCCCTGACCAATGACAACACTGCAATGCAGCGTTGTCATTGGTCTGAGTGCCGTGGTTCAGTGCTCATCTAGGGACTGGGAGCCTGAGCATGTTCTCCACGCAGGCTGTAATACAGCCGGCAAGGAGAAAAGGCGAAGTGCGCATGACTGTTCGGGCCAGCCAAACAGTCATTGCTCACTTAGGAGGGTGCTACTACTTCTCCCCCGCCCAGCTCCGTGAGCAGAGCAGCCCTGCACTGCCCCGTCACGCAAAGCTGCCACAGGAGGGCAAAATAAAATAATAATAACATTACCAGATTAACATTTTATTTTTCCTTTCTTTCACTATTTCACAGCTGTGGGGCGATGCTCCTCCGCCTCACCATAGGAGCCGCCACTGGTAATGCTCAGATTACATACCGATAATGGGACTAGTAAGGAAGAATCAAAGTAATCAAGATTACTGGTAAGTAATCCGAGCATTATATGGCCAGTTGTGTCTATATTTTAGACACAGGGTATAGAGTCCACATTTATGTTATGAGTGATCAAAGAGTGTTGGGAGAGCAAATTACCACATCAACAAATGACCCAGTGCAGAAGCCCAGCTCAGTCAGCTGCTGCTTTAGTCTGGAACTTTGTGATTCGTTGAACCTCTGGCTGTGAGAATCTTTCTCCATTGCTCGGAGTCAAGGGAATCAGTCTTGATTCTGCCAAACATATGGGCATGTTAGGTGATAACAAAAGCCATTGCAGGCCTTAGTAGATGGAAAAAATAAGTAAGAGGCACAACCATAAGAGAATCCCATCAATGTATTCTCATTGAATGTACCTTTTCCCTCTTGGTTGACTTCCCTTGCTTTATCCCATGCTAGTTTATGATCAGACATGATCCCTTGACACTTATCTGGTTTTACAAGCAGCCGACTTGTTCTGCTCAAAAACCATCCTCGATTAGCTACCAAAGACCATTACTCAAGGCTTTTACAAACTGATTAGGATGTCATTTTCCAGGACAAATAATATAACGAGTGCATGTAGAGCGGGCGCTCACCTCAATGGAGGTCTCTTGGCACTATTGACTGGTAACGGATGCTTGTTTCACATCAATGGTGAACAAGCAGAAAGTGTGACCCATTCACAAAGGCATTTTGGAGTTTGTAAAGTAGTACTCCTGTAGTACACTATTACGCCAGGCTTTAAGTGGGCCTGGTCCTGCCGGTGCTCAACACTTGTAGTTATAAAAAGCAGGTCCTGAGACGGATCCCTATCGGGCTCTCCATTTTTGCCTTCAGGGCGAAAAAAAAATCTTACCTCTGCAGCAGCACCACCCTCCAATGCCTTTGTTATAACCTCAAAGAGACTCGTTAAAGTTATTTCAGTCAGATAATTTCAGAACTGAAGCTTTTTCGATATTCTATATAACGAAGCCATAATTGTTGCTTAATTATCTTTACAACTAACAACCATTGGCAAAGCTAATAGTCCAGACTTGTTGTAGGTGTAATGTTACTTGTTGCATTATATATCTGGATGCAATGACAGAAACAGCAAAATACCAGTCGGGCGGCACACTATGCTAAACACAGATTTTTAGCATGCGTATTTTTAAGCCATGCCCTTAATTACATCGGCCACGCCCCTTTGTGAGACCCCCAAGTTTCTTCAGTCCTGCTTTTACATACATGCCTGTGTGAATTGGCCGCAAACATCTATAATTGGAATAAAATGGGGAAATTTAGGGACTCTTCATATACAGTTAGTACATATAGAAAGGACTGAGGCATCTTTGCACTTTTAGTAATATGGAGTTGTGCGTTTTGGACCTATTCACAAAGGCATTTCAGAGTATGTAAAAAAGTGTTCCTGTATTACTACTTCTCGCGCTCAAATGCTTTTGTAAATCAGCCCTAATATGTTTAATGCCAATGTAACTCCACAGGTGTGAGATCATGAAGTTAGAAATCATGTGCATGAGATTGGGTTTTGCAGCGTGAGGTTTCTCATAGATTCACGTGGTGTGTATAATTCCTCCATCTGGTGGTTGAGTCCGGAACTGTTATAGTGTAAACCTTTTTAGGTCGAGCCTTAGCGCAGCGCGCATGTGCTGCTCTAAGGATACGGCCTCTTGGAGCTGACCAGCACGTCGCGCACGAGAGAGCAAGCTCGTGCTTGAAGTTCTGACATTCCATTGGCCTTTGCATGCGTCTACCTTAAAAGACAGCACACAAGTGGGTAAAGGCGGGTGCATGTCCCGCCTTTCCCAGCCAATGTAACCGCCTAAGGCTTGCGGTTACGTGCACGGGCCACATCTATTTTCAATTATCGCGCCCAGACTCGGGCGCGATAGTTGAAAACAAATGGGCTGCTCGCTCTCCCAAGCGCAAGCGCACGCGCACCACTCGCGGGCTTTCTTCATCCGTTGCCTCCCTCGCCACCCCGACCCCTTTCCTCTCCGCTTTTTGGCTGAGGATGCATTTTTCATTTGGCTCACATGCTGTGGCTGGCAGGTCCATGCTTATATATGTAAAAGAGATTAAAGACTGATATCAGTGTCAGTTTTGTTGGCTCTCGGCGAGTAGGGCAATAGATAAGTGCGCTTAGCACCAGGTTTCTGTATCGTCATTTTTCTGACCCTGACTTGAGTCCTTCATTCTGGTTAAGTGCAGTTTAGCAAGGGCCATTTTTGGGAGATGTTCTAAGGTTTTTCTTACTGGTGGAGGCTCCATGAGACTGCATTCCTCTCCTCTGGCGTCATGTTTCACGGACAGAGCTAGAGGCATTTATGGGGGTTCCATATGGTTCACCGCCTTACTGGTCACTTAATCATTCATCCTGTCACCAAGTTCAGCATATGTCGTGAGTATAACGTAACCTTAGTGTCACCATTCTATGGAGCGCGCGGCTTTCTGTAAGCGTGTCAATGTTTTTACTCACAGTGAAGGGGGTACAGAGTTACCACTACAATGTTAAAGTCCCCACATTTCCAACCCAGAGGGCGTTACCCCGCTTCTTAGAGCGTCCGATCTAGGCAGGCAGGGGACAGAGCCATGCGACAATGCGATCTGCTCAGGAGGACACATGTTGCAACAGGGGTCCTGCGCGTGCGTGCAGATATGGCAGGGACTCGGAAGCTTTCCATGCACAACGCTCAAGAGACTTAATGAAATTTATACGAACGTAAGGGAGGAAAAGTGTGCACGGGCGCATGTTGACATTGCGCACGATTCACCTTGTTTTTGTGGGCAAATATCTGTTGGTCAGACTATTAAAAAGCTTTTAGAAACAGGGCTTATTACACTCCGCCGGTGCAGGGGGGGCGGGGTAACATCGTGAGTGAGAAATTCTGCCCAGGGCGACAAGAGCAAAACATTTGCACCGAGCAAAGAATCACCTGATAATTATATTTTTCACGGATCATCCTGTGCAATCGAGGGTGCAGCGCAATGCATATAATCGAGCGCCTAGACAGAACGCACATTACTAGATAAACCTGGGTCCCAGTGCCGCCTTTTGGTCACGAGGGCACTGCTTACTTGCCCCTTGTTATGAACGACGGGCAAACGTCAGTTGCCCGGGTTTTATTTACCCTTTGTGATCCTGCTGGGGTTTGCTCATATGTGTGGCGCGAGACATTCTTGCTGTGCGCGCCCAAGGGGGCTTTTTGCACACTGTCATTTTCAACAAGTGCCCTGGTTGGGTTGCTTCCCTGTGACCCATTCATCCCCCTCCCCCACTGCAACACCACCACTTTATGCTCACACAAACTTTATAAGGCAAGTTACGTACGAGGCGGTTTCTGACGCTGCGCATCATATATTCTTTTTGCGCGTGAGCCGTTTGCGCTTCTCGTAGGCGCTTCTTTTGTTGTGGGAAGCAAAATGGTTTGCCGTTGGGCCACCGTGCCTTGAGGGAGGGAATTGATTAGAGGGCAGACTTCCCTGGCAGTGGCCATGGACAAGATCACCGTCAGGTGGTGCTAGCTGACAAGTGTCACACAGCCAATTTTTTTTTTTTATCTGACACGTCTTTGCCCACCGTGGAGTGCAGTTGTGTTTTTAGCACTAGGCAAATGGGTTTAAAAAAAAACCACTTTAGAGTGTGGTTGGCAGGGTCAGATTGACCTACAGGACAACCCAGAGGTCTGGTCTGACAGGTCAGTATGTGGGTCGTTTCTTTGTTGTTGGAGGGCCTGTTTTACACTGCTGTACAACAGAGATTAAGCACATTGTCAAAGCCAATAGCTCTGGCAAAACACTTATAAGATCCCAAAGGCGAGACCTATTGGCTATGCCAATGCTTGTTCTGTTTGGCGGGGTGCCTGAGCGGGTGTATGGTGTCGAAGCTTAAGCGAAGAAAGATGTGCTTCCTTGAATTGTAGTACCAGGTCCGTCCTGTAGAGAGAAAACAAAAGAAGGCTAGGGACACTACCATACAGCACTGCACTGATATTGTTTCCTTTCTTTTAAGGAAAATTGACCATTGCTGCATTGATTACAATATAATCCATGATGATGCTGTATGCATTGCAGAGACAGCATGGCTTGTGGCCGTCTGTTGTGCTCACTCCCTGCACTGACACACAGAGCATATCCTGTATGTAGCACCTAAAGTAATGCTTTGACGCCACACCCTATCTGCGCTATACAGAGGGGTATAAGGTGTACAGTATATGAACAGAGTTGTGTTTAATGTGTTCAGTGATGACATCATTGAGGTACTCAATCATGTAATGTGTGCTGGAATAGTTGATGTTGTTTGAGCTCATGAGCTGTGCATATTGGAGTTATGCATATGTAGCTAACTGATGAATTATAGTGAGTTTTAGTGGACAAATTGTAACCCTGAAGGCCCCTAAATAAAGTCTAGTCGTGGAATTTAGAAGGTGCTTTATGTAGTGAACTATGGTTGTGGTTTTGATGGGAAACACTGCTGCTTCGCTTTTGTTACAGGGGGGCGATATTGTATCACTGCTGCAAAACCGCCACCCTGTAACAAAAATGGCCCCCACTGGTCAAAAACCGGCCCCCACACTTCTGACTCACCAGGAAACGCCCGATGCCTGCTACGGTTAGTCCGGCCCTGCCTGTGTGCACTTAGCAGACAGCATGGCCTATGACTTTGCCCTTTGCAAAGCACCCATGTGCTGTGTCCAGAAAGCACGCCCATGGTACAGTACCTGTACAGCATGACCTTTGGCCAGGATCAGTAGGAGTGGCACACCCTGTGCTTAGAAAGCATCCTTTCAAAATCCATGCCCGGAGTATATGCAGGGCCATTGGTTAGATTTATTGCAAGTATTCCACCCATCACCTTTTGGGTGTTTGATGTCACAACCTAAGTGGCTAAGGGTATGCCCAGACGTGGGACCCATTCTCACTGTGTGACTGGAACCGATGCTACACTTGACTGGAGAGCCCCAATCATGGTTAAACCTGCTCCTGGGTTCTTGTGTTCTAGTTCAGGTAGGACCTGGCCTGGCCTAGCAGTTTGAGCTGTTCTGTTCCTATTGGAGCAGGGTCAATACCAATGTGCAAAAGGCTGGATCCAAACTTAGGCAGCCTGGTGGGCAAAAGAAAGATGGGTTTGAATGCTACCCCGAGCAATTACCAGTCGTTGAACTTATTACAAGCATTCCTCCCATCACCTTCTGAGTGTTTTATATGCAGGGCCTGTACCTAGCCCCTTTTGGTTCTAGGCACCCAGCATGGCCTTTGATCATTCATGTGCCCTGCACCCCCTGTTATTATATTTTCTTGGTTACATTGTTTTCTATTTTGTAAGCCCAAACTATGGGTTGTAGAACCAGAAACATTTTTGTGGTGTAACATTTTTCGGCCCATGCTAAGTATGAGAGAGTGTTAAGAAGAACAAGGAAACCCTGGAGGTCAGACGGGACCAAGGGTAGAGATATTTTATAACAACAACGGTCCCATACAAGAGAAATAGATATGGTATCGCAATTTTTACAATCAAAAACTGGAAATGTCTGGAAGCTAGGGTAAAGGGATAAATACAATTTTAATAATAATAAGGAGAAAAGGCAAACAATTGGTATAAACAAGGTAAGTGAGCAAAACGTGAGTAGGTAAAAAGGAAATCGGGCGATTTCCTTACCACAGGCAAGTGACTTAAAAAGGTGACTTTACAGTAAAGGCAAAAAATGACAATATATAAAGTCACAGTAGGTTGCAAGTCTCATACTCAATTTACAGGATACAAAGTATAAATATTAGAGTTTAGAGACGTAGGTCAACGACGTTTCGATCCCCATCAAGGTCGTGGGATCTCATCAGAACAAGACGATAAAGCGAATGCCTGGGAAAGTAGCTAGGCGCCGGGCACGGGGAAAAACAGCAGCCGAGGTACAATGAAAATGAGCCCGTTCAAGGAATGCAGGGCGAGTCGTAGGTGCGCGTTATAGCCGCGTGAAATTGAATCGGTGGGCCGTAGCCATAGAGCCGGTGTCGAACAATGCCAGAATGGTTCGAGGTAGCGTTGGGGGGTCTTCGGGAGAAACAAGCCGAAAGGTCCCGGCCGGGACCAATGGAAGGTATAGGTCCTCGGGAGAAAGGATCAGAGTTAGAGGAGGGACTGATGCGGCTGGAAACGCTGGATCGCGGTGAAGAATACAACCGTCCGTCCAGCCGGACTTATTGATTTTGCTAAAATTATATGCATAATATACATAAAAAAGCTTTCTATGAGCCCTCTTCATCCATTGATCTGTTACTGTGCCATTCACGTTTTTCTTCCGTCCAATACAGCATACTGTGTGAGACAATGGGTCAGCGTACTGCTACAACTGGTTTACTTCACAGTGAGCACATCCACACACAGTAGTTCCCTTAAATGCCAGTGACTACTATTGCACTATTTGCTTTTTAAGACCAAAAAATATTTTTGAGTTTAGCCAGTGTGTTTTTTTACATTGCCAAAGGCCCAGCAGCTCTCCCAACAATATAGTTGTGCAAACACCATGAGAAAACAAAATAAGCATTGTCAAGCTAAAAGGCTGGCGGCCAACTCCAGACCTGTTACCAATTAGGGATTCCTTAAAAATCGCTATTTAGTAATTGCAAATTCTGATGTTGATGCATGTGCCCCTAAGAGAACAGAGACACATTGTATAATGTCTTTTTCAGTGTATCTAACCATGCTAGGTACCACAAATTAACAAATAGCAGAACCCAGTCAGCTTTTGAAAAGATCAAGGACATGCAAATAATCTGCAGTGAAATTCATTATATGTAACTTGGCCTCATAGTTTAATTTGGATATCCTCAAAACCTGACTGGATGTTTATACCTTGTGGCTTGACAAGAAAATTCCTGCATGATCCATTATGTGGGTAAGCTGGGATAAGAAATAACTTCTTCATTCCACAGGTGACCTTTTAGCAGTGCCAGCTGGCTTGTACCGAGGGTGGTGAGGCAGGGGAGCACAAAAAAAAAGTCATTTACGTCCGCAGTGCGACCCCCTCCTCCCTCGGGTGTCTTCCACGAAGCTTCTGATGCAGGATACTGCACTACCCAATCCTGGTGCTGCTTTCACTGCATTAAAGCAGCGCCAGGATTGGATAGAGCAGGCTCTCCCAGTGCTCCTAATGGCACTAGAGGCCTGTGCTTTCTTTAACCCAGCTGTCTAAGACAACTAGGTTAGAGAACTTTAAAATGTGCATGTCTGGCTGCCAGTCCAAACAGACATCCACATTTTGAAGTGCCCAGCTCCCTGCTGCTGCCACTCAGCAGCGCTGGCCATGCCCCGTCCTGGCAATTAGTTTGGGAAGGGTTGCTGGAAAAAAAAACAGATATAAATAAACTTTATTACCGTTTTATTTTTAAGGTCTGGGGCTTGTGGGGCGACTCTTCTCCGCTCAAATGGAGGAGCTGCCCCTGCCATTTAGCCAGTAAAACGCATGTGTCTCATCTATGACTTCCCAATTTCCAGAGACCATGTCTTTCTTCAGGCCATCAAATATGTGGCATTGTTTTTTGGGGGTTGGAGAACCCAGGTTTGTATCCTAGTCAAATTATTTACAATCTAATCAGCTTATTAAGTTTTGTAAGCACTTTTGAGCAGATTGCTATTTTATCAACACCTTCTCAAAACGTTTCTTGTCTTCCAGCGGGTGTTGTGCATACTAACCCAGCGGCCTTCGAATTGGCGAAGGCGATTAGCCATCTTGACGAGACGGAGCTGGCAGGAGTGTACGCACACTGCGGAAACTCGTATGACTGCAACGGTGTACAGGAAATCCAGGCTGTAGCGCAAGCGACCACTGTAGCTATTCTGCAGTTTGCGAACAGGTGAGTACTTAATCCAGTTGAACTACATAAAGGGATGTCCAAAGTAGGTCTGTTAAGGCCCGCCCCATGCTAGATTTTCATGATATCCAATGGCTGTGTCAATGACCTCCATTTAGATTAATGCTATCTAAATGTAATTTTATGTGAATATTCTCAAAAGTTAACTCTCGTGGACCTATGCCCAATATCTACATGGCTTTTTTTTCTTAGTAAAACTTGACAACAGCTGCAAACTTTTTTACTGATATCTTTGGAGGCCCATTGTTTGAAGAAGGGATAAGGGTTGAGAGATCTAGGAATGTAAGTGTGTTCATTCTAGAGGCTTCATTTAAATTCACTTATACTGTCAAATGTGGTACTTGCATGTTATCATGATAAAAGTATCTTTAATTTAAAGAGCTGTTTGTGCACTCAGTTATCAGGGCATCTGCTAACTGGTTCAAGATCTTCGAACATTTGATCTTGTCTTATTGAAGGGATAAGAAAAAGGTCCCTTGTGTTCTTTCTTGTCCATGATTTTATTTCCTCCAACTTTCTAATGGTTTCTCTGGAGTGTTTCCCTTTGAATGCAAGATGAGGCAGGTTTTCGGTTGAGCTGCTGTACAGAACTGTGCCAAATGAATAACCAGTCCTGATAGTATTGTTATGTCATTATTGTTATTTTTATTATGACATTATTATTATTATTGTTGTTGTTGTTATTATTATCATGAATATAGCATGTCACAACCCATGTTATTACATCGCGTGCTTTTACAACGCGGTCGTTAAGACCGCGTTGTTAGTATGCGATACCTTTACATCGAAAGTCATTAGAACGACTTGCTGTGGGGGCGCGCTGGACTTAGGAATAGTATTATTTACTATTCCTACTCCAGTTTGCGCAACAGTAGGGAAGGTCTTGGACTTAATTTCCAACACCATAGCACCCCCTACAGCAAGTTGTTGTAATGACTTGCGATGTAAAGGTATCGCGTACTAACAATGCGGTCGTTGTAACAACCGTGTTATAATAGCACTGCGATGTGATGACAGTGTTATAAACGCTGTTTCTCTATTATTATTGTTATGTCATTATTGAGGGGCACTGCAGGTGTTGCAGAAAAAAACTGCAAGAGGGTAGCATGATAGGAACCCAGGGAGGGAGCGCTGTGGTGTCTCCAGCACTCTTTCCATAAACACACCGAATGTTATCTGACTGAGATTCTGAACTTGCAGTTGGCACTCCAGAAATCAAAAGGCTAAGGAAGAGGAGACAACCAGGGAGTTTGTTTGAGAAGGAGTAGTTGCGAGTAGTTTGCCAGGAACAAGAGGAAAGGAGGCAAAACAGATGTTAGAAATGGCCCATGAGGAGAGAAGAAGTCAGAGAGGGACGAGAAGGCAAAATATAGAATTGGAGAGAGACAGCTCAGCCTTGAAAAAAGAGACGGTCGGGATGGCAGCAGAGTGAGTCACAGCTGGGAAAGGAGATTCTCACTGCTACTATGCAGATGTACCTGTCAGGTGTAAATAGGAATTTGTGAACATGTATGTTGAAGGGCAGAATATTTTGGGATGGTTTGTGAGTTGTTAGATCCCTTGTAAAGTGCAGGCTTTAAATGATGTGTCTAAGGCATCCACTTTAAAAAGGTGTTTGTCTATAAAAGGAATGGCAGGTGCTCTACTCCAAGTAGACAGTACCTCTCTGACTTCACAGCAGAGGATCTAGAGAAGCCTGCGGTGTTTGCTGATATGTGCATAACTAACAAATGTAACAATGGTGTGGAGCAGCATGAATCTAAGCCAAAGGGGGAGAGGGACTCTCAACAGAGTGGTTCCAGGTGGCGGGGAAGGGGCAAAGCACATCCCAAGGGTCAAAGGGAGCACATAGGCAAGAGGGGAGTTGGATTCCAAGTCAACAACACAAGGAGAATGGAGGACAGGAAGGTACTTCCAAGCCCAAAGTGAATACTTGTTATAGGTGTTGCAGGGAAGGAATCTACAAATGGGACTTTCTGGTGAAAGGCCCTGTATGCCTAGTATAACTAGTGCGTTTACTGTGGGTAAAGGGGCCCAAGAGGGCCACATGGTACTCAGCCTAATAGCAATGTACATTTCGGAATAAGACCCAAATACTCTTAAGCATATCCATCCAAATAACATGGGTTTGTGTTGGGAGCAGGTATCAATGGGAGGAACATTCCTGCCTAATGGATACAGATGCTCACAGAACTGAAGATAAAATAGAGTATATCAAACTCAAGGAGCTTCTTCCTGAGGCCATGGTACAAGCTTGGTTGCCATTGACAATGACATGGAGTGACTGGTGCTGTAGGTGAGGTGAAAATCAATAGCAAGTCTGCCATGGTTGATGTGGGGGTGAGAAAGAAGCAAGATGCTGGTTGTCTTTCTGGATAATGATTTGATTGCCTCTGGTTTACTACCAAGACCAAAATCCTTCTTGGCTTGGACCATGTCAGTTCAGGGAAAGACTCGGACCATCCCAGTTCAGGGAAACACTTGGACCATCCCAGTTCAGGGAAACACTTTGACCATCCCAGAATTGCAAGGATCAAAGAAGGGTAGTAAGCAGTTCAGAACAGACTCTTGGAAGGTACTGGCTACGGCGTCCATCTCCCCACTTCAGAGGCAGAGGAGGGTGAGACAGTCAGAATGGGCAAGGTTTTGGTATAGGGGTCACTGCCAAAGGTGCATGGATTGTTAGCTCTGCAGGACCTACCTGAACGGAGTTACACCGGCACAAGATGAGTGCCCTACACTTGTGGGACTTTAGAAGGAAGTCCAGGACAAGTTAGCGAGGCAGGCAGTGGTTGGAATGCATTATGTTGCCTGGGAGGATGAACCTCTGTATAGTGAGAACATGAATCCTGGACCAGGAGCTAGCAAGGAGGTATTAGTTATGCCAGGACACACGAATTGCATGTTGTCACTGGCCCAGAAGATGGGTTTGGCAGGGGTCATGGGCATAAAAAAGACCCCAGATAGGTTTGACTCTTTGTTCTAATGGTTGGGGATATTTCAATACACAGAGGTTCTGCAGAATCTGTCCCATTTGCTAACTTAGTGTAAATCGATTGGTGGAACCAAGGGGTTGTTAGTGCCACTGCCAGTAGTAGGATATCCATTTGAGCCGGTGGGCATTAGCATTGTTGGTCCATTTGAAGCACATAGCCATTAGGTCACATATGTAACTTAGTTGTGGTGGATAATCCCCCTCATGTGTCCAAAAGGCTTACCTCTCAGAAGCACAACTGTAAACTTAGTAGCTTGGGTCACTATTTGGTTTATTTTTTAGAGTTAGGATCCCTAAGACTGTGATTTCTGACCAGAAAACAAACGTTATCGCTTCTGAATGAAAAGATCGGTGAGAAAGCTGGTGTGACCAGCCACTTTTCCAAGGCATACAGCCCACAGAACAATGGGTTAATTAAAAGGTTTAAAAAGACCCTTAAGTGTAGGAATGGCCCTCTGCCGAGAACCTCAAGTGTAAGTGGGATATTCTCCTGCCACGTCCCCTATTCACCTACATAGAAATTCCACTGAAAGGAGTAGGGTTCATACCTTTCAAAATTACATTTTAACACTGACTGCATAGCCCACTCCTCTTATTCAGAGAATGTTTCAAAGGAAATTCAGTCACCCTAAAAGGATGTGGTAGACTTTGTGATAGGCCTTAGAAAGTTAATTGTGCAGTGCATGAGTCAGGTGAAGAAAAACCTTTAGGCAAACAAAGAGCTAATGAAGAAATGGTAAGAACAAAAAGCAACGCTGACTGTTTAAAAGGATGGTCAGGATGTGTTGGTGCTGAAGCCCATTTGTGGCAGCGCTTTAGGGGATAAGTGTTGTGGTCTATACAAGGTGTAGTACAGAAGGTTTCTGAAGTGTACTACTTGGTGGACATATATGCCATATGGGTGTTCCATGACCCTCTAAAAGATTTTACAGTAAACATCCTGCCAATGACGACGGAGGTTAAGGAAGTGTGGCGCGGTGGAGAAGCAAGACAGAGACTGGGTTGTAAAGCTTAGGTGGTTTATTGTAATCACAACCGCAAACAAATATGCTTTGGTTTCTCTTTTTTGTTATAGGAACTGTTGAAAGAGTCGGCTTCTTATGGTCTTTGCTAATTAAACAGCCATCTTCCCTCTCTTTTTTCAGAGAGTGGCGTTTTTGCTTTCTTCCTCCCGTTGTCGCCAGGCACCGGAGGGATTATGACCAAGGAAGACAAAAAAACGGAACAAAAAGAGCAACGTAAGGACGTGGTTCAGGGGTCCTTAAACTGAAAAGGGGTAGGGCGTGAAGGGAGGCTTCACCCAAGTACCACCACCAGTGTCTGAGTGTTTTTATATACTGCGGACTTTGTTACGCGCAGCTACACCAAACGTACACCAAGCGTGTTGCTCGCTCGCCTCCCTCCTCCTGACCCACCTTGAGAGCTCTATCTCCCTTCCCCCAAGCAGTCCCCAACTGGCCTTATACCTTGTTTAGCTACATCCCTCCTGGAACGTGGTTGGCGTCTTCACGGTGCCGAATAGGGTCCGGCTCCCTCTTTTGGTTCGTCCCGGTAGCGGTCTTCTGGAGCTCCGGTTCCAGCGGCGTTTCCTAGTCTCTTTGCGGTTCCGTCACCTTCTTCACCCCCGTAGGGTTGTCGAGGACTCTGTCAATTCCGCACTTGTTCTCCAGATGAAATTCTTCCGCGCTGGCCCCTGGAGTAGAACGCCACGTCCCACCTTTATTCCGCATCATCGTTCTTCAAGTCCATTGGGTCATGTGACCTGGTCACATGATCGGGAAATGGGTCCCACAGCCCGAGTCCCTTAAAGGAATAGTCCATATCCCGCACTGTAGATGTTGGCTGAAAACAGAGAGGATACGAAGATGGGTAAGGGGGAAAAGTTTCTGCGTCAGTTTCTTGTTCCTCTGTCTCTCGTTGTGGCACCTCGTTACAGGAAGTTAGCACACCACTTTCGGACCTATTGCACATTAATGTGGGTCTGCGAAGGGATATAAATGTAACCTTGAACTGACTTTTGGGCAGCAAAAGGTGTAGAAACGCTTTGGGTCAAATGTTCCATCTCTTTTCGCTGACTCCAGGGTTGAGTCTGTGTGCCCGATATAGAGATTGGGGATAGTATGCCAGTGAATTGTGAGATTTACAGGATATCTGACCAAATCCAGTATTGCATCAAGGTAGTGGTTGCTAAGTTGTTGGACATGGGAATAATTTAGGGTTCTAGTCCTAAGGCCAGTCCAGTAGTGTTGGCGCCCAAACAAGGATGCACAGATTTTAGGTTTTTTGTGCAGAATCCTGGGCCCTCAGTGAGGTGACCAAGAGGGCTGCTGATGAGTTAGAGGACCCGCTGGGTGCTGCTTGCTTCTTGACTAACTTTTGATCTGAGCAATTTCTCCTTGCTTGTATTAGCACCTAGTGCCAAGGAGAAGGCTGCATTTTCTATGCCTGAGGGATTGTACAAGTTTAGGGTCATGCCTTTTTAGGCACAAGAACACTCATGACACTTTTGAGCATCTAGTGAACTATGTTCTTTCCGGGCTGAAAGAATTCTGTGTGGCCTACCTGAATGGCATTGCCATCTTTAGCAGTTTATGGGAGGGCCACATAGGCCACCAAGAGCAGGTGTTGGTCAGTGTACAAGGACTAAAACTGACCAACAGGCCAATCATGTGCCAGGTGGGAAAGTCCTCTGTAGTCTACCCTGGAAATCAGGTGGTCAATTGAATGATCCATCTGTTGAATGCTAAGCTTTAGTTTCTGTTGAAGTGTGAGGTCCCTCACCACCCAGACACAAGTGACAGCCTTTTAAGGACTCACTGAATATTATAAGAACTTTGTGGCCGAGTAAGGGACCATGGTTGTACCCTTGTCAGCCTTTTATCTGGGAGGCAGTCTATGAAAGTTGTTTGAACTACAGAGTATCAGAAGGTGTTTGAGGACCTGAAGGTAGATGTAAGCAACACTGGGGTGTTGAAGGCTTCTGACTGTAGTTAGCCCTTCGTTTTATCATTGTATGTCTGAATTGTACCATTGTATGACACAGATAAGTACTAGTTCAACTTGATGACAAAGGTAGAGAGCATTCAGTGGCCTTTATGAGCCTCAGACTGATTCCTAGGGAGCAGAAATTGGTGGTCACTGAAAAGGATTGCTTTGTGATAGTGTGGGCCCTTGGGAGATTTTGCCTCAAACAAGAAGGTATGCAGTTCCTAAGGAAGGGGATGGGTGGGTCTGGTGGCATTGGAAGACCAGGTAAGAGAAGGATCAGGAAGGGGGGAGTGCTCCAAAAGGAACAAGGGCTCTCTCACACCCCGCAGGTGTCATGCTTCATCATAGGGCAGCTCCTGGTTCGGCCAGCGCTGCAATGCCCGCATGGGGGCCCTTTGGTGGAGGTCTTCTGTGTTGTAAGCCGGGAGGCCCTATGTGATGAGGTGGTGGGGTAGACAAGTGGTGAGTAGAGTGGGTGTAGTGAGGGTGTTAAAAATAGCTATGGGTGTCCTTGGAAACCTTTAATTGCTGGACACTGAAACTATGGCTAAAAACAGACTACAAGAGTCGTGGCTGGCAAGGAGAATTAAACCTGCTGCAGCTCGATATATGTGTGATGGGGGCGAAAGTGGTTAAAAGGTCGACATGTTTCACACATATAGTCTCCTAATGGATGAGTGGCGTTTCATCAGGACCTGGGGAAGAAAGAAACCTAATCTACTCTGAAATAGAGGAGACGGTCAGAAGGTTGTCCTGGAGTGTACCATCCCTGTATCGTGGATTCAGGGGTAATCCGGGAAGAGGGACAAATCAAAAAATGGAAGAGAGTTTGTCCTTCTAGCGAACCTCTAAGGGGATGACGCGGGGCATCAGCCTGGGCGTCCAAGACAACCGCAACAATGACGGAAGGAGTTTACCACTAAGAAACAGGAGGATTCCCCGCCAGTAGTGGGATAAGAAGGAAAGGGTATGTGGCCGCTTCCTCCCATTGTTTGTTGGTCTGATTGAGTACCTGACTTTACTAATCAAGCAATATAAGCTTTATTCAGTATGTACAAACAACCAAAAAAAGCAGTTTACAATTTAAAAAGTACATTACGTTAAAAGAACAGTCATTTTAAAAAGGTTTTAGCAGCAAATTACATAAAATCAAGTCCCTGTCAGTTACATGCGCAGCCTACAAAATCCCCCGTCGAAAATGGATTATCCAGTTGGCAAAAAACATGGGGGTTAGGAACTATAGAGATTTGTTCAGGCTGCTGAAGTATGACCCTTCTCCCCTATTTGTCACGGTAATTGCTAAATTCCTATTTTCAATGTGGTTAACCAGGAGACGTTTACTATTACATTAAGGTAAACTTTGTGATACTATCCATCCTAAACTTACTGCCTTTTTTAGACCATGTTTGTATGTCTTTATACATACATTTTTAATTATGTACTAGTTCCCTTGTATTTATTGTATAAGTTTTATGTTTTTTGTGTGTTTATGAAATTTTATGGCTGACAGCCGAAATAAAGTTTTTCTGACTGACTATTAGCTTTGAGAGGGCAGTGTTTTTCCGTACGTTTATTGCTTTTCGATGTTTCTTGTTCTGATTGAGTACCTGGCCTTATTAGCTCTGGATGATGCAATCTTGGTGATTTCATCCTACACAGATAATGTGCTTTTCGATATCTGTTATGTACCTACCACTGATTAACAGCAGGGTAACTTGCAGCGTTTACTTACTTAACGCCTCGTCAGGGGCAGTAAGCACTATATAAATACAATGTAAATTTAAAATTCATATTTCAATAATTCCTAAAGAACTTAAGCAAAAATCAAGGTCGGTTAAGGTAAAAATACAAGTTTAGTAAGAAGAATATTTCAAAATGGCACAAATGGGTTGACGAGACCTAAAGATAAAACAAAAACAAAATGATGAAGTAATTCAAAAATTGAATCGAAGGAAAACATTACTTTGAGCTGAACGGCCACTGGGTGTCAGCAATACATTGACTTTTTTGGTTGAAGAAACCGGTGACAGCCAAAGGGCTGTTTCACATAGACCAGCATGTCTGGGCATCCGTTATACCTTGGTTTGATGCATACTCGGATGGCGATGTAAAAAGTTTCAAGATTGTCTCAAAGTTGTGGCAGACTCCAACATCTTCAAGAAGAGTTCTGCCACAGAGAAAATCAATAAATGTGGGAGTCATTCTGGATAAACCGCACAGACAGGTAAACCATGTCTCTAACTTCCATTAGCGTGATTGTAAGGGCTGCTGGCATATGAGAGGGTGTTCAGTGCTTGTTTGTGTTCTTTTTCCAGTGAGCATCTAGCTCCTTCATGAAATGATAAAGATGTCACCTCAGAGTTTTGCCCTCTGGGCTTTTTCAATGAACATGGCGCCCATTGCATTTCAGAGAAATGTGTTCTTTCCTGTAACCTTTGCACAGTTTAGTCTTGGCATAGTATGAAAAAGCATTAGCATAGCCAAATGGACTGGAGTTGCTTACCACACCTTTTGGTTTTTCCCATTCTCTTTTTGCCTTATAATGTTTTTATAATGTTTTTTTCTCAATGTTAATTGCAGAAAATATTTTGAATCTCGTCCATTTTTATTTTTAATCAAAAACCACACACTGGGTCAATAGTGCCTAGTACTAGAGACTTCTACTTTTTCCTATGCGCATGCAGATTGTGCAAGAGCAGAATGCCACCACTCACAGTGAATCTAGCCAATGGTTAATGTGGGATGACCCATTGCCCCAAGCTATATCCTCTAGTGAGCTGAAGAAAAATGTGAATGAAACAACCACAGACCAGTGGATGAAGAGGTCTGGCTGAAAGTCGGCAGGCGGGATGGCGTATCAAAGAACTACTGACTACTTGATAGTGTGTAAAAGGCTGCTTTAATGGAACAGGGGCACATGGCTTATAACAAAACCTTGACTCTAACACCTTACATACTAAATCAATATGGCCTCACTAAACCTCTTCAAACTACCTAAAACCTACCTCTCCCCTCCCCTAAGCAAACTTCACAAACCAAACCAACCAAAATCCAATCACAACTCTCGTCACCATAAATTCCGGCATCCAAATCTCGTGCATACACCACTGTTGTCATCCTATTCCATTTATCAAACTCCTCCTCCCCTCCCCCCCGAAATCTCAACTGAGTCTCAACCGGACCAAGGTTTTGTTGCAATAACTTTAAAACTTATCAACACCCGCCACAAGAAAAACAAGCATTTGCAATGGAATAGGTCTCGCATTTGTGAAATTATTAGCTATTTGCATTGTAAATGACAATGCCTTTTATTTATCTGTTTTTAAAATCAACACATAGATAACAGCTTTGTCATTTACAATGCCAGTAGCTGAAAGATTCGCAAGTGCGAGACCGCAGCAGGAACGTAGAATAGAAGCAGTTCGCTAAACTACCAAAGGTGCTGAAGCCCTGCCCCCGTAGGCAAAATGAGGCCATCGCGGGACCGCCGGTCGTGCGACCGATCTTAATGACCGCAGCGGCCCCCCAGCGTCAGAGAGCATAGGGCCTGCCAATTTCAATGACCGCAGCGGCCACCCAGCGTCACAGAGCCTAGGACCTGCCAACGGCAGCTGTTGCGGGACGCGCGCTCCTGGCTCCGACCACAAATAATAGCGGTCCTCCTACCAAATTGAAGCGGGCCGCGGCTTGCATCGCTCTCGTCCAAAACCCTGAAAAGCTGCCAAACTGTCCTCGGCAGCAATTCCGGTATGACTTTTTTTTTGTGTAAAATACCAATACGCATTGGGGTCGAACCCTGCCTGCCACCGCTGACGCGCCAAACATTGCCACAATGCCACGACCAGCGCAGTCAAACTGCAGTATAGTACATGCAAGATACACGGGGCAACGATGACGTGCTCGCCCGAGCCCCGCCCCCAATCCGCGATACATAGCGCGGATAACCAATCACCCGATAGCTTAATAGGACAAAAGGAAAAATCTATTAAGATGAGGGAACCTCTTCGAAATTTATATAATTAATTTAGTTTCCATTTTTTTTTTAAAATGTGAGGATCGAACCCAACCCACTCTAGTGCCTTTCACTTCGGCGGGGGACAGCAGAGTCAGGCTGGGAGTGGTGCGAGGGAGATAGAAGTAGTAAACAAGACCGTGAGTGGTGCGCGTGCACCACAGCGAGGCATGTGCTTTCAATTATCACGCCTGTGTCTGGGCACGATAATTGAAACCACATGACGGCCGGTGCGCGTAATAGACACAAATAGGCCATGGGCAGAGCAATGCGCCCACCGTTGGCCTATTGCGTGCTCTCTTAATAAAAAAGATGACTGCAAACGCCAATACCGTGGACCAAAAGGAATCGCACACGCACGAGCGTGTGCGATTCCAGGCTCCGTTTTGGAACCCTCCACCAAAGGACTCTCGCTGCGCGAGCAGTGATGCGCACTGCATCGCTAGGCGCGAGACCTAACAAGTTTTTTCTGTCTCCCACCCACCCACTCCCCCTTAAGGTACTAGGATCTTACATTCCCTCCAGCAGATGTAACATCTGGGCCAAAATGTTCCACACCAGCATTAGATATAGTTCCACCCCATAGATGGACAGATGTGCACCATCTTCCCGGAAGAACTCTACCATCTCCTATTTGATGTCACTGGGTTCCATTAAAAATGAACCCTCTACCTTGCAGGACTTCTGCAACTCTCTATTTCCCTTCCTTCTTCCTCTGTCAATAGCCCCCAGCAACATATTCTAGGCATAAAGTCATTCAGAACAATAATGGTACCAGACCATGGCCCTTTTATCTCCCATAACATTTTTCACCAGAGCCAAACCCTTCAATTGCACTAAGTCGTTTTCTCCCAGGTGCAGAATCAAAATGTCCTGGCAAGGGATGCCCTTCACAAGCAAATTTAACTTGGACAGCAATTTGTGCCACAGCATGCCACCTTCGCCAAACCATTTTAACTGGACAACCGTATTAGGCCGTCTTCATTGCCATCCTTCTCTCTTGGTTTCAGCATGCCGTGCCACTCACTTTACGAACGAGCCCACAAATTCAAACCTTAATGTGGCCCCTCTCTGAGCCGGCCATGCAACCTAGGAGAAAAAAGACTTTAATGAGCACCATGAAAAAACCCAGTCCAAATGCAAATAGTGCTGATAAGTCAGATCGCCACTACTCCACTCGCCAAATCTCTGCTGCCGTCCAACCCCAGGATACCGCCTCCATCGCCATCCCAATCAGCAAAACAATGGGTCCCAAAATCCTGTGCCGCGTACCCCAAAACACTGTGCACCTTTCGCAAAACCCCAAAACCTGTGGCACTGAAAAATGCATCCCATCTGTGTGTCAAAAGATCTCTCCAGTCCCTTCACCATGCTGACACAGTTTCATCCACCATTAGCGAAGACACACCTGCAAATCTGGGTACATTCTCATCGTCACACAACTGACCCTACCCAACTGGTCTGTTTTGGACCTGGGGATCCACACTTAAAGAGCACCTGTAAGCATACGAACATCCTGCCATCAAATTCATGCCTGAGCCTTAGAGCCAGCCACTTCCACAACTCGAAAAGCACTGGAAACAAAATCAAACCATGATCACCACAACTCAAAACGCCTTACCACCATCATCCCTGCACATGCAGGTAGCATTGAAATATCCCACTTCAAAATGTGTGTGTGATGGGGTGCCTCACTCTTACCCCATTGCCCCTCTCCCATGACCATCCCTCCAGTATCCACCTCCCCATTTCCCCTGCGGATGGCTCATACCACCCCAACAGCTTCTGGTAGAATGCCACGCCTGCCAACTTACCCGCTCTGGCAACAGCCGACAAACCCTTGACAATCAGAGACATAATATAATGTACTACATCATTCTGCCGTGCCTGACTGCTATCCTCACCGCTGCACCGCCCCACACTTCACAATCTCTTCCCATGTGCGCCTGTACAACTTGTTGGTAGACTTCGACAACGAGTTCAGGATAAGCTGCCTCACACGGTCTCATGATGAACCACAATTAAGCTGGAATCATGGTCTTCACCTCATCAGCCCATGGTGCAAGCCCACGGAACCTCATCCACTGAAAACGAGAAAGTGCATCAGCAATTTCATTGTGTACTCTCGCTCTATGTCACGCTTTCTAAGTGACATTCGCACAAAAGCATGCCGACACAAAAACACAAAACAACTGCCAAACCTTTGGATCCTGTGCTGACTGTGTATTGACAATGCTCACCACCGACATGTTGTCCACATTGAAAAGTATAATTTTGTTGGTAAACTGATACCCCACAAACAAACTGTCACCACCAATGGAAAAAACTTGAGAAAAGCAATACTCTGCCCACCTCATTTCCACACCTCTGGACACTCCTCTGCACACCAGCAACCATAACAAAACATTCCATAATCATGGCTGCCTGCTACATCAGAAAAAATTCAAGTGACCACTCCAACTGCTCCCCAATCAAGCCATCAGAATACCATTGTATTAACTCAGGAAAACTGAGTCACAAATTATTTCTCACCTCCGCCTTAAGCCGAGCCTGGTGGTATGGAAGCCATGTCCCCACCAGAGCCCAGCCCAACTTCCTACAAGAGGTCCTGCCTGCACATACCACCCTACAGGCAAAATTCAAAATTCATGTATGTCCTTCACCTGCACCCTGTCCCTTTCCATCATCCTGTCCAAAAGCACTAAGCAGCGCTGCTTCTTCTCCTCTGGTAAACTGATCTCGATCCAGAGGTAATCCAACTCCACTCCCAAAAAGGTTAGCACTGTACTGGCTCCACTGTTTTTTCTGGTGCCAACGGGACACCCATGTCATGAATCAACTCCTGAAAGAAGAACTGGCTCCCCTGCCATTCCTGTGACTTTGATGCGCCCACCAAGAAAAAATCATCTAAGTAATGTGTCATGATATCTTTTCCCTCTACATGCATAAACAACTTTTGCAACAAGGAACTGAAAGCCTCAAACAGGGAACATGAAACTGAGCAGCCAATAGACAACGCCTTATCCACAAGAAATTGCCCTCCAAATTTAATGCTCAACAACTCATAGTCTGCCGAGTGAACTGGCAGCAGCTGAAACGCCGATTTAACATCACATTTTGCCATTGAATCGTCCCGGCCATAGTTATTCACTAACTGAATGGCCATGTCAATAGATTTGTTATGAACCCTGCTGCACGCCTCAGTAATTAAGTGTTGGACCCGGCCTCGTAGAATGGCCCTCCGTGCCCCCGCACCACCTAAACCTGGTACCTGCAGCCCAAGCACACGGCCCAGCCGACCCTTCCCACCAGGACACCCGCACCAACCCCGGACATCCCCGTCCATGGCCTCTCTCCTTTCGGCCACCCCGGGCCCGCGTGCCCACTCCATGCAACAAGATGGCCGCCCGGCCCCAGCGCGACCCGGGCCTCGAGGCGCCACTCCGGCTGGAGGACATCACGCTTCCAGGGGATGAGAGAGGGAGGAGCAGTTTCTATCGCACCTCTGAACTCCCCTGGGACGATGGGTTTCGATCGGCCCTCCGGCCTCCCTGCGGGCTGGCTCCGTGCCTGCTGGGTGTCTGGGACTCCTCCCGACCCGGCCCTGAAAGGATCAAAAGACAATAGCAGGAAACCCCGACAAGCGGCCCCCAGGTGACAAGACCCCTGCCTGCACAGACTCCGGACATCAAAGAGGGGTCGACCTATAACAAAGGGTGCTCTGAGACTGTCCGGTAGATTCGACGCTGGAACAACGAGAGCCTGCCGACGCGATCGCGGCTCCTGGAACTTGAACCCACCTGAGCCCTGCTGAGTGACTCGCGGCTCCCTGAAGATCGTAAGACCTCCGAACTTGTCCCTGAGCCCTGCTGAGTGACTCGCGGCTCCCTGAAGATCGTAAAACCTCCGAACTTGTACCTGAGCCCTGCTGAGTGACTCGCGGCTCCCTGAAGATCGTAAGACCTCCGAACTTGTACCTGAGCCCTGCTGAGTGACTCGCGGCTCCTTGAAGATCGTAAGACCTCCGAACCTGCACCTGAGCCCGCTGAGTGACTCGCGGCTCCCCCAGACTCTCACGGTCCCGCCGGACCCCGACTCCGACCACGTATCCCCCAGCTCGAGGATTGTGAGCTGTGCGCCGGATACGTCCCTACTTTGAACCGTTACCAGAGACTGTCCTGCTACCCCCTACCTTTCCGAGACTCTTGAGCCCGTGCTCACCTTGTACATATTTGCAGTGATACCTATTTGATAAAGCTTGTTTTCTGAGAATACCCAGTGTGGTCACTCTGTGTCGTGTGGTGCCAGAAGTACGATCCTAGTTGCGAGATTCCTCCCCCTGGGGAATCTCCCGCCAGTGCCCGGCTACGATACTACACGGGTGGGACTCAGGGTAGTCAGGACCCCCTTCCGGGCTCCTCTGAGGTCACCGTCTAACATTGGTGGCAAGCGACGGGATTCGGGCCCATCACCTAGAGATCGTACAGTGAACAACGGACGCACGACCAACAAAGATGGCAGAAGGAAGCGCCATGAGCTCCGCAGAAACCAACGCCAACAGAGTGTTCCAGGTGGAGCATCTAGAAGAATACACACACAAAGAGCTAAAGCAATTTTGCAAAGAACTTAAAATCGCTACCACTGGCCTCAACACTAAGGAAGACTTGCAGAAAGCGCTGAAAACTTGGGTGGAGACCGGGGCCTTCCGCCCGGAAGGCACGGGGGAGCGCCCCGACGAAGCCGAACCCCGTCCAAGTGAAAGCAGCGACAATCAGGTGCGAGGCATCGTACCAGACGGGGGCCTATCCCCGGAAGAACTCGCGGACAGAGAGAGAAGCCGCAGTCATGAACTCGAGTTAGCCAAACTCAAAATCGAGGGCGAATTGAAGTTAGCGGAGAAAAAGCTAGCGGTAGAGCAAATGCGCGTACAGGGCGAACTGGAAGAAAAGAAGCTCCAACGGGAGCACGAAGGAAGGAAGCTCCAACTGGAAAACGAACGCAGCTTAAAGGAACTCGAGCTCAAGGCCCGAAATGAGGACGGGAGGCCCTCGGGAAACCGAGAGACGGCCCCCCCAGCGGAACAGAAGGTCCACATCCCCAAGGATGTGGTCAAGGAATATTATAAAAACGATGACATTCAGCAATGGTTTCGGGCCTACGAGGTCGCCATGACCTCCCATCAGATCCCACAGAAGGATTGGGGGGCGGGGTTGTGGGGGCGGTTTCTGAGCGAAGGAAGGGACACCCTGCTCGACCTACCCCTCTCCCTGCAGACCTCCTACAGCCACATGAAAGAGGCTCTCCTCACAAGATACGGCCTCACCCCGGAAATGTACCGCCAACGGTACCGGGACTGCAGGAAGATCCCGGGCACCACCTGGGTGGAGTATGTAAACTTTTTTAGTAGGGCCTTCGATGGGTGGGTCAAGGGCAGCAAAGTCACCACCCTTGCCGAACTCACTGATCTCATGTTATGGGAACATCTGGCTGCGAACTGCTTCATAGAGCTACGTCAACATCTGCTGGATAGCAAGCTCACAGATCCCCGGAAGCTGGCTGTGGAGGCCGACCGCTGGACCAACACCCGGGTCTCCCGGGGCATGGTAGGAGAGTACCCCCGAACCAGTCAGGGACCACCCCGCCAGAGAGGGGGAGGGAACCAGGGAGGGCCGAGAGAGTCCCAGCCTAGCCCCCCGAAGACACCACCTCCACCTTTCCCGGCGCCCCCCCCACCAGTGACCGGGCCCCCGGGGAGACGGGGACACCGGGTGACCGTCACATGCTTCCGTTGCCAGAAACCCGGGCACTACGCCAATGACCCAGAGTGTCCCATGGCCACCCAAGTCCCCCCTGCGAGACAGATAGCCAACGTAGCCCTGGGGGAGGAGGTTGAGGAAGCCGATGAGTGGGAACCCGCCGCGATGGCCCTAGTATCCCTGGGAGATAGGGAAATGATCCCTGGTAGCCTCCTACCCTCCAACACACAGAAATATGGGCAGCTCGTCAAGATCAATGGCCACCAGGTAGAGGCCCTGCGGGACACCGGGGCCAGTATCACCGGTGTCCTCAGGCACCTAGTCCCCGAGGAGCAGATCCTTCCCAATGTCTTTTGCCCCGTAATATCCGCAGACAATAGGGAAAGTATGTGTCAAGTAGCCCTGGTGCCATTTGAGTGGGGAGGGGTGATAGGTAAACTCAAGGTGGCCGTAAGAACCTCCCAGCCGGTCGACTGCCTCCTAGGGAACGACCTGGAGAGTTCTCCCTGGAAGCACGTAGAGCGCAAGGCCCACCTAGGAATGATGGGACTCCCCGAGTGGGTGTGTGCCACCACCCGATCTATGACAGCCCGACTCACTCCCCGGAGAGAAGTCGAGAGCACCCCGGTCGAAGAAACCAGTACCGTCCCCGCCGAGGGTCCTCCCGTTCCCCCATCAGAAGGGTCCGTCGCCAGCGACGAACCCGCACCATCCGACCCCGCCCCTGTCCCCGAGTTGGGGGATCTACCCGAGTTGGCCCATTGGCGCCACGAGGGCGGGCCCACCCGGGAAGAATTTTGCCGGGAGCAAGCCACCTGTCCTTCCCTGGTCGGGCTGCGGCGCCAGGCCGAGGGCCAAGCCGCAGGTGACCAGACCGGAACGCACCGAATCTATTGGGAGAATAACATCCTGTATAGTGAGCAGAAGTCGGTGGAGCTGGGATCCGGACGGGTACTGGTGGTACCCCTCCGCTTCCGAGATTTCCTCCTGGGCTTAGCCCACGACGTCCCCCTCGCCGGCCACCTGGGTCAGGACAAGACCTACAGCCGTCTCGTGACCCATTTTTATTGGCCTAAGATGAAAGCAGCGGTAGAGGCACACTGCAAGTCCTGCCCCACGTGCCAGGCCAGTGGGAAGAGTGGGGGGAAGCGCAAGGCTCCCCTCCAACCCTTCCCGGTCGTCAGTACCCCCTTCGAACGAGTCGGAATCGACATCGTGGGGCCACTGGACCCCCCCACCTCCCAAGGTCACCGTTTCATCTTGGTCCTAGTAGACCACGCCACCCGCTATCCAGAGGCTATTCCCCTACGCACCATTACGGCCCCCGTGGTGGGCCGGGCCCTGATGGGGATCTTTTCCAGGGTGGGTTTCCCCCGCGAGGTCGTGAGCGATCGCGGAACTAATTTTATATCAAGGTATATGACGTCCCTGTGGCAACAATGTGGGGTGTCCTATAAGTTCACCACCCCGTACCATCCCCAAGGGAACGGCCTAGTAGAGAGGTTTAATAGGACTTTGAAAGGGATGATCGCTGGCCTAGAAGAGCCCCTCCGGCGTAAGTGGGACGTCCTGCTCCCCTGCCTCTTGTTCGCTTACCGAGAGGTCCCCCAGAAGTCCTTAGGGTTCAGCCCGTTTGAATTACTCTATGGACACCCCGTCCGAGGTCCCCTCAGTTTGGTTAAGGAAGGGTGGGAGGCAGCACCCCAGACCACCCCCCGAGATGTGTTCCAATATGTCCTGGCCCTCCGGAACCAGACCAGGAGGTTCCGAGAACTGGCCGAGGCCAACCTGGAGGCGAGTCAAGAAGAAATGAAGCGCTGGTACGACCAGAATGCTACTCTGGTCGAGTTCCAGCCGGGCCAGCAGGTGTGGGTCATGGCCCCCGTGAAGCCTGGCGCCCTCCAGGACCGATGGACTGGGCCCTACAAAGTGGTTGAGAGGAAGAGTCAAGTCACCTACTTGGTGGACGTCCAGTCGCCTCGGGATCCCCTCCGGGTCCTGCACGTGAACCGCCTCAAGCCTCACTTCGTGCGGACAGAACTGAGCCTCCTGCTGGCCACCGATGACGGGGCCGAAGATGAGTCGGATCCCCTCCCGGACCTCCTGTGTGTCAAGGAGCAGGATGGCTCCGTGGAGGGAGTGAACCTCTCCCCAGCCCTCACTGCCCAGCAACAAGCGGACTGCCGCCAGCTCCTCAGACAATTTTCCGACCTCTTCTCCCTGACCCCCCGGGTCACCAACTGGTGTGTTCACGATGTGGACACCGGGGACAGCCCGCCGGTGAGACACCGAGCCTACCGGGTTCCTGACCGGGTCTGGTCCTGCATTCAAGCTGAAGTCTCGAAGATGTTGACCCTGGGGGTGATCGAGCCCTCTGACAGTCCCTGGGCCAGCCCCGTGGTCCTGGTTCCGAAGGCAGCGGCCCCCGGTGTCGCCCCCAAGCTCCGGTTCTGCGTGGATTACCGGGGGCTCAATGACATTACCCGAGCCGATGCCCACCCCATTCCACGAGCCGACGAACTCATTGACCGACTAGGGGCCGCCCGGTTCCTCAGCACTTTCGACCTCACCTGCGGATACTGGCAGATTGCGCTCACCGAAGGGGCCAAGGAGCGGTCTGCTTTCTCCACCCCCGATGGGCACTACCGCTTCCGCGTGATGCCCTTCGGGATGAAAAATGCCCCGGCCACTTTCCAGAGACTGGTGAATAGGGTCCTGGCCGGGCTAGAACAGTTCAGCGCGGCCTATCTGGACGACATCGCTGTCTTCAGTTCAGAGTGGAGTGAGCACCTCCAGCACCTCCGGAGAGTGCTAACCGCCCTGCGCCAGGCAGGCCTCACCGTAAAAGCCAGCAAGTGCCAGATCGGGCAAGGATCCGTAGTCTACCTGGGGCACCAAGTCGGGAGTGGCCAGGTCGCCCCTCTACAGCCAAAGATCGACGCCATCCTGGCATGGGAACCACCCATCACCCAAACGGAGGTCCGAGCCTTTCTGGGACTCACGGGCTACTACCGCCGATTCATTCGGGGGTATGGCAGCCTGGTCGGCCCTCTCACTGAACTCACGTCTAAAAAACAGCCAAAGAAGGTGCAGTGGACGGCTGCCTGCCAGGAAGCTTTCGATGCTCTAAAAAAGGCCATGTGCACTGCCCCCGTCCTCCAGGCTCCCGACTACACCAAGGAGTTCATAGTCCAGACCGATGCCTCCGAGCATGGCATTGGGGCCGTCCTGTCCCAAGTGAATGATCAAGGCCTAGACCAGCCCGTCGCCTTCCTCAGTCTGCGGCTGCTGCCCCGAGAACAGAGGTGGAGCACCATAGAGCGCGAAGCCTTTGCCGTGGTCTGGGCACTCAAAAAACTACGACCCTACCTGTTCGGCACTCATTTCAGAGTCCAAACTGACCATCGGCCCTTGCGATGGCTCATGCAGATGCGAGGAGAAAACCCCAAGCTACTGCGGTGGTCAATCTCCCTCCAGGGAATGGACTTCACCGTAGAACACCGCCCTGGTACGGACCACGCCAACGCTGACGGCCTCTCCTGGTTCTTCTGCCTCAGCGAAGAGAACCTCCCAAGGTGATGGGCAGTTCTCTCCGGCTTTCAGCTGGGGGGGACGCGTGTTGGACCCGGCCTCGTAGAATGGCCCTCCGTGCCCCCGCACCACCTAAACCTGGTACCTGCAGCCCAAGCACACGGCCCAGCCGACCCTTCCCACCAGGACACCCGCACCAACCCCGGACATCCCCGTCCATGGCCTCTCTCCTTTCGGCCACCCCGGGCCCGCGTGCCCACTCCATGCAACAAGATGGCCGCCCGGCCCCAGCGCGACCCGGGCCTCGAGGCGCCACTCCGGCTGGAGGACATCACGCTTCCAGGGGATGAGAGAGGGAGGAGCAGTTTCTATCGCACCTCTGAACTCCCCTGGGACGATGGGTTTCGATCGGCCCTCCGGCCTCCCTGCGGGCTGGCTCCGTGCCTGCTGGGTGTCTGGGACTCCTCCCGACCCGGCCCTGAAAGGATCAAAAGACAATAGCAGGAAACCCCGACAAGCGGCCCCCAGGTGACAAGACCCCTGCCTGCACAGACTCCGGACATCAAAGAGGGGTCGACCTATAACAAGGGGTGCTCTGAGACTGTCCGGTAGATTCGACGCTGGAACAACGAGAGCCTGCCGACGCGGTCGCGGCTCCTGGAACTTGAACCCACCTGAGCCCTGCTGAGTGACTCGCGGCTCCCTGAAGATCGTAAGACCTCCAAACTTGTCCCTGAGCCCTGCTGAGTGACTCGCGGCTCCCTGAAGATCGTAAAACCTCCGAACTTGTACCTGAGCCCTGCTGAGTGACTCGCGGCTCCCTGAAGATCGTAAGACCTCCGAACTTGTACCTGAGCCCTGCTGAGTGACTCGCGGCTCCTTGAAGATCGTAAGACCTCCGAACCTGCACCTGAGCCCGCTGAGTGACTCGCGGCTCCCCCAGACTCTCACGGTCCCGCCGGACCCCGACTCCGACCACGTATTCCCCAGCTCGAGGATTGTGAGCTGTGCGCCGGATACGTCCCTACTTTGAACCGTTACCAGAGACTGTCCCGCTACCCCCTACCTTTCCGAGACTCTTGAGCCCGTGCTCACCTTGTACATATTTGCAGTGATACCTATTTGATAAAGCTTGTTTTCTGAGAATACCCAGTGTGGTCACTCTGTGTCGTGTGGTGCCAGAAGTACGATCCTAGTTGCGAGATTCCTCCCCCTGGGGAATCTCCCGCCAGTGCCCGGCTACGATACTACACGGGTGGGACTCAGGGTAGTCAGGACCCCCTTCCGGGCTCCTCTGAGGTCACCGTCTAACATTAAGTCATTGACCAACAAGCCCTCCAACCATGAGAGATGATGAATCAAACTTAACTCCACCAGCTCCTTAGGGACCACCCCAATCGGTGAGATCTTCAAGTACTTCATAGGCCGGTCAGGAAACGACCTTCCACCCTCCCTTCTCGAACCTCCTTCATCAGTTTGTTCCATACCAAATCCTCCTATCCTCTCACCAACTTTAAATTGTTCGTCCACTGGCACACCCTGCAGCCTTTATAGTACAAACAGAAACCAAACTGAAAACCAGACAATAACAAATTTTGCTCCACCTCCGACCCTAACAGCTCGAACCAATGCCACAACCTCTCCATCTTAACTGGCATACACGCCCTTTCCTGGGGGGCTCTGTCTCCCTCTGCCTCTATGGCATTCACTGAAACTGGACCACTGACCCCTTTGCTGACCAAACCCACCAGCATGGGGTCCACACTAGGTGAGCATGTGCTTACCTCCATACTTCAAACATTCATGTCTGTATTTACAGAACTTCCGTAACCCATGGCCTCTGTCATAAGACCAGCACACTCCCCCGTTCCCTACCTGTCACCTGCCTGCCGTACCCAACTCAGCTTGGGTGGGACGCCCCCGAAAGGCCTTATAGATAACCAACCAGCAACTCACTGTATAAGTCAATGGGGCAGGCCGTTCCGGCATCATTGGAAGAACAGCTCATTGTCTGGCTTCCCCCCATATATCATCTGCATCCTCCACGAGGCGCACCTGAAACGCCTCACCATATCACACCCAAGTCCAACCCTCAAAAGTAACATGAGCTTTACGCACTACATCGAGCTATTTGAACAAAGCCATGCACCTCTCTGTATTCTTCTCAAAATACATGCTCGCTTAAATGAAAAATGCTGCTGTCCAATTTTCAATATTAACAGGCACCTTGGACTGCAAGACAGCTCATATTCCTCTTCTTTGGAGCCTTCCTTCACCCTCGCTTCCTGATGCAAGAGCTTAAAATGTCAATATACTCCCCTTCCAAATGCGATCCTTAGTAGATAACATCAAATGACCTCTTAACAGCTTTGCAAATCCCCATGTAAGGCAGCTTGTTACGCCTCACGTCCTTCTTTCCTTCTTGTACCCTTTGTTCTTGTCCACACTTCCTTCCTCAACCTGTATCACCTCTCCCTAAGATTTAACACTCAACGCCCCCTTCTCCTTCCCACCATCCTCCTGACTCCCTCTGCAGCAGTGTCCCCCACGCAAACCAACTTACCTGGCCTCAAGGTCGGGCCCACACCAAAGCCATCTGCCCTGATGCCGGTCTCACTTCCGTTTGGCTGGCAACTGCCCTCGCTGTTGCAGGAGCCATAACAGGCTGCAAAACACCAACACTCCTCCTGTGGTTAAGGTCACCCTGCCCCTGCTGCACTTCCTGACCTGCCGACCACTATGTACTTTCACTCACCTCTACTTCCACAATCTCTCCTTCCTCTAAATCATCCTCACCATAATCCAGTTCCCACTCGTTATTCCCACACACCCCACCGTAAGTCCGCACTCGTGCCCAGGCTCATCATCACCTACACCGCCATCACCAAACTGCGAATCATAAAAATCATGAGAATGGATAAAATCCTGCAAGGCCGATGTAGATCCTAAACCTTGCCACTGAATGCTCCAGAGCCGGCCATACAGACGTGAGCGCTGACTTTGGACCGTGCTCGCCAGGCCGCACTCTGACTTTGGACCGTGGTCGCCAGGCTGCACTAAAAACTCCCAGCTGACTTCTCCAACTTCACTACCAGAACCACCTGGCTGGCCACAAACTGTCCCTGACCTGCCTGCCCACTGACACTACCAGGGTGACTCATAACACCAAATCCACCTCCCGGACCCCCGTCCAGAAAAATCACCCCACCCACCCAAGCCACAGAACGTACCCTGTGTCGAAAGGACCTATCACTACAGCCCCCTCCCTCCCCCTCCACATGCGCACTGCAAAAACCTACAAAACCCAGGGTCAACCTGCCACGTTGACCCAATTGAGCAGCCATCCTACCTGACAAGTCTCTCCCTACAAATCTCCCACTTCTAATTGGGGACCCCACCTGCTGCCTACTCATCACCCCAGACCCAGCCGGGATAGACCCAGAACCATAAACCCCTAATCCAGCCTGACTACTGTGGGATAAGGTTCCCCCATCTCCACCCTTCCCTCCTGCACAACTGGGTTCATTATATTCCTTTTGGGACTGGGTCTGCCTCCATGACTGGAGAGATCCAGCTGCAGGCCCTGTGTTGCCCAAACCCTGCCCACTGCCCTCTGCTGTTCAATCTCTCTCCCACGGTCGAGAGGCGTCACCTCACTCTTCGGCCGCACAAGGGCCAGGCCTCCGTGTCCAGCACTTGGCGTGCAGATCGATGAGAAAGCACACACCGCTGAATCGCCAGTGCTCCTGCCACAGGTAGGAGAGCTCGAGAGGTATCGTTTGAAGGGCGAATAGTCAAAGAGCAAAATAAACTGCTGTGGCGGAGCATAGGAAAACACAAAGCAGTAGAGCAAGATTGTTTTTTTTTAAAAAAAATGCTTTCCACATATATTTAAGTAAATTATATGTTCATCACAAAAACAAATGAATCCATATACAAAATGCACTGTGTTACATTAAATGTCATGTAACCTGTGATAACGTGCAAAGATGCTCGCGAAAAGGTGAACGGCGAAAGTGACACTTGGGGGGGTATGTACAGCGGGAAAGGAAGCGCAAACTGGATTATATATACAGTGAGGTAGAATGGGATGCCTGTACAGTTAATACATTTTATGTACAAATACTTCTGGGCAACCACAGTCAATGCGCCATAAATTACGCTGTGAGGGCCGACGGCGTTTCGGCCTTTTTGCAATGTTAGGCCATCATCAGGACCAGGTTACAAAATTTCAATACAGTGTGGGTAGGTACCACGGAGCGAATCCTAGACTGACGGCGTGTCCCAGTAATGTGCAGCGGACCGCTCTAACAGGAATAAATTAACTAAGTCAGTGCGGGCTCGGAAGGGAAGAAGTTTGAATGGAGGTCAACAAGAGGCAATCAAGGACCGCATGGTCTTGGGTGGGAGCTGTGTTTTCCTGGGTTAGTCGGGACATTTAATGTAACACAGTGCATTTTGTTTATGGATTCATTTGTTTTTGTGATGAACATATAATTTTACTTAAATATATGTGGAAAGCATTTTTTTTTTTTAAACAGTCTTGCTCCACTTCTTTGTGTTTACCTATGCTCCTCCACAGCAATTTATTTTGCTCTTTAACTATTCGCCTTTCAAACAATACCCCTTGAGACATTGTTTATGTTATATTTAAGTACCCTGGTCTGAACTGGGTTTATGGGAAACCTGTAGCTTGCTTTCGCACAGGTAGGGGAGCTGGCAGAGGACGTACAGCACCTCATTGAGCGTGCCCTCTGCCGCCATACTGACACCGCCACTAGCACCTGCACTGTGCCTAGTGCAGGGGCCACTCCTGCCGACACACTCCCCATAATGGCACCGGATGCACCATAAGCACCGGGCCAGCTTTTGACATTTACTGCCCCAACCCTGCCTCGTGCAACGCGGCGCTGCGTATCAGCCCGTGACAGCGAGCCCGCGGTGCTACCTGCTGCCCCTCTCTTCATGTCAAGGCCTTCTCTCCTTTCTTTAAGGGGGGCGAGCAGGACATAACGGCCGCCAAAGCGCCCCCTGCAGATCTCCTACAGGGATGCGCCACATGCTCCACTCCGGCAAAGGCCCGAAAAGCTTCTTGAAGGGTCAGCAGCGCCTGGCGAACTTCCTCATTTATTTCCATTGCCATCCTTTTAACACATCAGTCGAAATATGGTGAGCCACCAACTTTCACCAAACACTATGAAAAACCTCAAAACTGGCCCTGTCAGCCGGGGTGCACCGTAAACTAAAATGGCACCCGGCAACTAGCCACATGACTCTAAAACTATTCACTAGTCCCCACACACGCCACCCAACCAATCGGGGCTTCCGGTCGCCCTGTGACTCTACCACCCGCCGAAAATCCGAAGGGGGGGCATTCTACCACACACCCACATCCCCAATATCGGTAAATTATAGGTATACCTTTCTTAACATCAAGATGTATTGTCTAACGTCAGACCTAAAAATAACTGTTGTATAATGGAAGGTTGCTCCAACATTGTTAATGAACACACAGAATGCGTTCACGACTTGTACCCAGAGTTTTCAGCATCCGATGTTTATCTTTTTTCTGTTCAGCTTGCTTTTGTTGAGCGTGGAGTGTGCGGGCTGGTCTTTAATTATTCTCTAGCATCTGCCCACACGAATCGTTTTCTAAAATGTTAACTGGGATATTGTATTCAAGTTGGTGTTCATCTAACAATATGTCACTCGAGAACATCGGTTTTTATCAGTTGTGTATATATTCCTTATGACCACTTGATGGCGCAAAATGCTCGTGGCATGCCAAGAATGTGCTTCGAGAAGGGTTTCCCTGTCAGATAATATTCAGAGACGTTTTAAGGCATGGGCAACGTGGGCTCTAACCCAGGGCCCCAGCCTTTCAGGGAGCCCCCTGCATGAGCCAGCTCTGTTCTGCAGAGTCGTGCCCTGATGGCCTTGAATAATTTTTAAACAGATTGTTTAAATACCGTTTTCCTTTAATTTGTTTTTTAATTTGGGTGATGTGTGAAAGTCTATTGCAGACATTTTGCAGAGAAATATTGTGTTTGTTTCATGCAACATCCATAACAAGCATTTGCAATGCAATAGGTCTCGCATTTATGGGAGTTTGAGCTATTGGCATTGTAAATCACAATGCCTTTTATTTATGTTTTGGTTTTTAAAACATAAAATAAAAGGCATTGTCATTTACAATGCCAATAGCTTAAACCTGCGTAAATGCGAGACCTTTTGCATTTTCAATGCTTGTTAAATTCAGCCAAAATAAAAAGCATGTCAGCAACATTGCCACATCTGTACTCTGCTTTACCTCCAGGCCACAACAAGGTAAAATGCCAAAAGTCCACTGACAGCGTGAGGAGAAATATAGCCAGACATATCTTATTAAAAATGAACAAAGTATTAATCAAATGCCTTTACCAGGATTATTTATTCACATTTTTTAATACATTGATGAGGTTTAAAATGTACCTTGGATGTGCTTCAGTATAGATGCTGGGGGCATGAATTCTGTTCCTGAATGACCCAATGTAAGAGAGTTTGTGTGTAGTTATTAGGGTGGCATGACACCTAATTTAAAAGAGGAAAATCCTAGGCTAGGAAAGTTGTATCTGAAAGTTGCACCTGCTGACATGCAGCAAGTTAGTAACCTTAGTGCGCCTCTAAGTGCCACAGAAAGAAAAGGCGAAGCACTACACCCCGCCAGAAAGACTTTCAACGTGCATTTGAAAATACCAGTGCTTTAGTGAAATAATAATAAGTAAAAAAATATTTAAACGCTTGCTGTTTCTGTGGAGCGTCATCCCGCACTTCTGTAGTTCGTAAACACTTTGACAAACAGGTGTCACTATTATCCAAGTTAATAGTATTTGAAGGAAAGACTCGGGCTGCGTGCTGCTCACAGGGTAGCGCTCTCTGGTGGGGGTGCAGACATATCTCTTTGTCTAGGGGGAGACAAAACCCTTGCAGCTGCGCACATTTTACCAGATTAAAAAAAACTTTAAAAGTGCCAATGACTCATGAGGCTGCCCGGGTACTCTATAGGGGTTTGGGCTTTGTGTATTAAAAAAATACCCTTTAGCTGGAGTTTTCCTTTTAAAGTAGGGGTAGCAATCAGTTTTCTCAAAAGGAAGTGTCAGCCAGCAGGCAGAACTACTTGACCCAGGGAACTTCCGGTCTCAACCACAGAGCATTAGGCCATCAGTGATGTTGTGTGGCGGCCCAGGCGGTAGGAAAGACGCTCTGGCTATCCCCGCTCAGTTATTTTCATGTTATCAAATCTAGAAGACGTCCCTGTGGTGTTTACACACAGGCCTGGGCCGCAGGCGGTTAACGGAGGCATAGTTTACAGAGTGAATGTGGGAAAAGACATCGCTGTGAGAAGGTCGACTACGGTTCATGAAGACACACACGAGTTGTCTTGTGGTTAACCGCAGTTGTTATTTTGGAGACGTATTTTAATGTATTGCTTATTAATACTTTATGTTTGTCATACAGGAACGCTACAGGTGAACACCCAGTGGCGCGCAGTACAACAACAGAGTAGCAAGATGTACACAAACAAGAAAGAGAAAGTAGAACAGGAGATGGTAAACAAGACAAGCCCGGCGGAGCGTGGCGCGCGCGCGCTTGGGGGCGGGGGAGCGCATTCCAGGCGGGGGAGCGGACCCTTTAAAGTGCTCCCAAAAAGCAGATTGCATGGCGGCACGATGCGCGTGATTGTGCGCGTGCTAGCCATGCAATCCGCTTTTTGGGAGCACTTTTCAAACCCGCTTACAATAGTCTCGCTTGGCGATCGCTTACGCGATAGCAAGGCGAGACCTAAAAATGTTTCTTTTAGATCAAAACAGGTTCTGGCATATAAGAAATGGGAGGGTAGCTCAGAGATATTTGCAGTAATATTAGTGAGCTGCTGTGTTACAATATTGAAAACACTCCTCTTTATCACTGAATATTAAATGTAAACACATTTAAAATTTGGATGAGTGTGCATGTGCACTGTCAGTGACTTGGCCAAACGGGATGAAAGAGCAGAATGTGGACCACAAATTCAAAACTGTTCCGAACAGGGGCCCTCAAAATACATTTGGCCTAGGGCCCCCAAAATCCTTAAAATGTCCCTGATAATATTGATACACTCAGCTCCTAATAAATGGTGTATGCAAGGATTGTGTATTTGTAACATCAGTGGGTGTAGGGGTGGAGCGCAGTCCTCTGTAAACCTTCAGGGGCGTCACCGTTAAAGGGGACCGCATTCAGCCTAAGTTCAATGAATCTGTGAGATATGGGAGACTCGGGCCCCTCCTCTTTTTCTGAATAGGGGGGCCCCATTATTTTGTGTTACGCTATCGAATGGGTCTGCACAGCTGATAAAACTCCGTATACTCTAAAGTGGGAAGACCCAAAAGGGTTCAGAGCGCTTGACAAAAGGACGAGTTACATTACACATAGTTGAAAAATTGGAGGCTTTGTAAAGAAAAAAAGTACAAAAAAAATCCAATATACAGTTAATTCAAATTTACATTTTTGCATTGTGTTTGCACTTGTATGATTATACTGGCTGTCAGATTTGCGAAATGCTTGTGATCTATGTAATGCACACTGGCCTTCGTGTACCTATTACGTGCTATGCAAAGCTACTAAAATACACCACATGCACATGACCATTCCTTCCTTGGTATCTTGATATACACATCCACACATTGGAAGAGTGAGCAATGACAGCTGTGCTGGATGCTACTAAATAATCAGAAGACACAAAATTAGTTGCAGACGTAGAGCTGTGTGGGACATTCCCTGCCACCTCTTCCTGGCATGAAGGCCTGGCGATGGGTGCCCCTGGTGGGCACTGGTTGAATACATACTAGTGCTGGAACCAGTTGAAGTTCGGTTCAAACAGCACTTCCTGGGCCTGCGCTGAGTTTCAGAAAGGCCTGGCCATGGATCACCCCACAGCAGAGCAGATACACATGCAGTGTGTTCCCAGCAGAGGCTCCAGTGGCGGCTCCTCCGCTAAGGCAGAGGAGTGTCACCCCACTGCTTTTTGCAGTGTGAAAAAAGGAAAATTACAATTATAATAACGCAAGGTTATTATCATTTTAGTTTTCCCCATTGTGGAGTGGAGCTGCTCTCAGAGCAGGGGGAGGAGTAGTTTGCACTCCCTATGTGAGCATGAGTGCTAGGCCAGCCCTCACGGGGCACCCAAAACAGTCATGCGCACATACTGTGTTCTCCATGCAGCCTTCATTACAGCCTACGTGGAGAACATGCTCACCCCTCCAGCCCCTGTCTGAGCATCATGTCACGGCGCTCAGACCAATCACAATGCTTCATTGCAGCGTTGTGATAGGCTACAATGAGCAAAGGAGCCCTGGTGCTTCCTGGTTCCTATCTCCTCCAAGAAGCCGGGAAGAGGATGTAGGAGAGGTGGCGGCCAGCCAGTCGGGAGGTAAGAGATTTTTTTTAACCCAACACCCCCCCACTCCTTCCCTCTCCCTGCCCCACTGCTGCTTACAGGATGCAGCCGCCACTGAGCAGAGCTCCAGCCTGCGGTGAACAGGGGTGGGTTGAATCTCCTGCATGCGATCATCCAGCTCCTGAAGTCTCACTTTAAGGGTGATTAGTAAGTTTCTTTGGCCACGTTGTATCCTGTCTGCCAAAAAGGTGTCGAAGGTGGAAGGAGCCCAGCAGAATACACACACCTGACTGCCTCTTTCATTGCTTCAGTTAGGCAAGCAAATATACAGTCTGCATGTTCCTCGAAATATCAGCAAACAATTAAACACAAGGATCTCTGCAACAGGCGCATTAACCCACTGAGCTGTCTTACATAGAAAACAGGCTTGTTTTATGTTCCTTGTATTCTAAAAATGCCCACCAGCAGTCCCAATAATTGTGTGTGTTATTTTGTGATTATTTTAATCTGTGACCAAAGATTAGACACCAGTCTGTTTTTTTACTAAGAAAGTAAGCTAGAACACCTTTACAGCCACATTTTTCATATCAGTTACCTTGGGGGCAGACTTTGCAACAAAAATAAATCATAGATTCGTTAATAAAGCTTAAATACTGACATACAGCAGTGATCTAAATGTTAATGGTAAGAATCTCAGCACTGCCAACTCAGCCTTCCATCCTTTCAAGGTTGGCAAATTGAGTAACCATTACAGTGGTTAGTAGTAGCACCTGTTATTTACAGAGCTTAGAAACGACAATCCAAGCTTGTACCGCATTTCAAGAGTCTGAAAATTACAGCGTCTAAGGGCTTCTAACTTCCACAGTCCTATTAAAGAAAGGCCTCTTAGAGTGGTGACACACTGAAACTTTTTCTAGCTACTGCGTCTAGAATTTTCAATTTTATTCAAGACTCGGAGGCGAGGATTATGCTTTACTCTTTCTTCGCTGCAGCTATTAAAATGTGTCAAATAAAAAACAATATTTCCCAACATTCAGTTCATGCGACGTCATCTGTGTTACACCAATCAGGCCCGAGTATGTTGATAAGACATTGGAGCGCCATCTTCGTTCCTCCTTCTTTGCCAACGACGGCTAACAGTCCATAACCTTGTCCCTTTGCAACTTCAGAACAGTAAAACTCAACCGCCCACTTGAGATGAACCAAGACGAATATTTTCTGGAACATCCGGAACTGTAACTGGACACAGGATCAACCTTTTGAAGCTTGCTCAATCATTTTTCTGGTTTGAGCCTGCAAAAGAGAAAAGGCATATTTGCTGATCTACAACTGATAATATCAACAGTTGATATTTACGTACAGTCACGTTAAATAAATAAATAGACCATTGAAATAATATTGGTGATCAATATAGGGTGGGTAAGACATCATGAACATTAATTCTACTTCATCAGCAATGAGAATAGGGTGGGATAATCCTCGCCTCCGAGTCCTTAATAGAATTGAAAATTCTAGACGCTTTATCTAGAAACATTTTCATTCTATGTCTCAGACTATGCTGGTTTAAAGCTGGTCTAATGCAACTGAGGCAACATCCACCATCAGTTTACAGTAAAACATTCAAATGTAGACTCTGAAGACCAATCGGCAGTTCTCCTGATATCCTGTAACTGAGAGCCCCGGAGAAATTACTTTGAGGCCATGACCCCTCTGACAGAATGAGCCCCAAATTTGTATGTATGTGTGCCCCCTTCCCCCAAAAGTCATTTTACCCATCTCCCTAGGATGGCTGAGGAGACTGAATGTAATGGTTTCTGAAGGGAAATCAGTAACTGACCACCAACTGACCGGCAAAATTCTTTGGTACGGCCTTCGTACTCCTTTAAACATTGAATTATACATAATGTGAGATTATTCAGAAAGTGTGGAAATGAAATCTGTTTAGAATCCGTTTTTGTCCTTCTGGATAATGTGAAAGAAACACCATTGGGAGTAAATACTCTACCTTATAGATCCAGAGCCTTGATGTCAGAAACTCTTCTGCATGATACTAAGCAAAGTAACATAATGAGTTCCGCAGAAAGGTGTTTCCTGGAGGGATCTGAATTCGCTTCCCACCTTTGCTGGAAGGACAGATCAACAATGACATCCCATAAAACTGTATATTTAGGTTCCGGAGGACTGCTCAAACAAATACCTCGCATGACCCTTCGCACTAAGGGATGATAGCTGACGAGTCTGTTCTTCACCAAACCGGAGCTTGCTGAACAGTAATTATTAATGGAGGAATATGCTTAATCAGAAGATGCCAAACTTGCTAAAACATCACAATGGGGGCCCCAAGGGATCCAAACTTTGTTGCATCAATCCAAGCAAAGTCGCCAAGCAGAAGCATCATCATCATCATAAAACTTTATTCAAATCCTTTTTTAATCCATGAAAGTACATACATTTAAAACTTATATCAATTAATTTTATATGATACATAATATAGCTGTTAAAACTTCATTTGTGCAAATCACTTTGTTGTCCCGTCTATTAATTTTACTTTTCAATCAATAGGCATTATTCAATCAACTTCATAGACTAGATGGTCTAGGTTGGCAAGGGATTTCCTTCTATGTTCAGCCCTGCTGATAAAACCAGCAACAGTACAACATAGTAATTCATTTTCAAGGGTACCAATACATTTCATGGCATCCTTATAAATAAAAATTCTGTACAATAAAAATTGGCCATAAAATTGACAGAACAACCTAAAGTGTGTAGTGGACTGATTTGCTTTCCCATCACATGGGCATTTATAAACGATTTTCTGCCATTTTTCACGTTTTGGAAAAGCCACCAGTTCATGGACTGTACCCAGAGGCAGTCTCGTCATATAAAATCTATCCTGAGTGTTTGTAATTTTAACCAAATAATTTGGTAAACCAGTCGACTCGATATGGACCATGTATCTCAATCTGCTTTTAAAAAAAAATATATATATATATTTTGATTATTGAATTTACAGAAATAAAATCATACAAATTGAACAAAGAGAATAAAAGAAAAGAGCAGTCAGCGTGTTTGTGTATGTAAATCCAGAGGCATTACTGGTATCTGAGTGCAGTATATAATTATAAATACCCAAGGGAGCAACATATCTACTTTATGAATCATCACATAACATTGCACCAGTTTTCATAGCGTGCAGTTGTCATATTATCTAATAAGAACCATACAGAGGCAATAACCCTGAAACAGTTTAAAGCTGTATTGTACTAGGTGCATACCTGATATAGCGCCCCAGAAGAAACATCTGCAATAGTTATAAATTCACATACAACGCTCCACCCACCTTAAGAAGGATACAGGATACTAGGTAATTCATTCTTTACCAGCTAGGAAGCTCCGGGTTTAGGCTCCAAAAGCTTTTAGGTCAACTTTGGGGAGGGAGCAGTTCGCTGTATAATTCAGACTGCGTGTTGCAGTACAACATATCTCTTGACCATTGAACCATAGTGGGAGGTGGCCCTCGCGCCCAACGCATAGCAACTCCCTGCTTCGCTATCAGCAATCCCATATCAACCAATCGCCTTATATCCTTCCGTAACTGCTTGGAGAAACCAAGGAGAGCCAGTACGGGGTTGTGGCGTTAGGAACTCTTTGGTAATAACGCTGAGTTTTTGGACTATTAATATCCAGTAATTAGCTATGGCCGGGGACAGCCAGGCTAAATATAGGAATCCTGCTGGCTCTTCTCCACATCTCTCACACCTCGCTGTATCCCGTAGGCCATATCTATCCAATTAGGATGGTGTATAATAGACTCTGTTAAGAAATTTGAATTGGATGAGTCTGTGCCGTCCATTCAGGGAAATACGTTGTGTGGCTTCACAACAATAGCGCCATGTATCATCGTCAAGAGTGACCCACAAGTCAGTCTGCCACTCTAACCTGGCTTTAATGTAATAATTCTTTAGACAGTCTTGCACCATACTATACATACTGGACACAATTTTACATGGGGATTCCGTGCGTAGCATCAGAGAGAGAGAAGCCACTTCTGGTGGTTCCATCATGTCCTCACCCCGCGTATCTCGGGGCGCGTGTCTGACCCTGAAAAAATGAAACATCGTGAGTGGGGAGATATCCTGCTTTTCTGAGAGTAGCTCTTCCGTTCTACAACCTCTTCCATCTTCAAATAGGTCTCCTATTTCAGAAATATCAAGTAGCGCCAGGGCACGTACCACTTCTGGTTCGCCTAATATCGGCAGCCATACACACCACTCTATTGGTGTGAGTGGGTAATACAAAATAGAGGCAGCTTGTCTTTTGAGTAAATTCTGCCAAGCGTGCGTGGTGGCATTTATAGAATCAAAAGTGCCAGCACGTCTATTAGAGGCACGGAACAGAAATGTAGTTAAATGGGAGGGCGCCGCCGTGACCCTCTCTGTTTAGATGAGGAGGGGGGATTGTTGGTGGAGCCAATAAAAGGCGTGCAAGCTTTGTACCACTTGGTAATAAAGCTCCAGATCTGGACCACCGAGCCCGCCCATGGAGTATGGGAGTGTGAGGACATCCCACTTGACCCGGGGTTGTTTGCCAACCCAAGTCAACCTGACCAATAGGGACATGATGAATTTAAAAAAGTGGGCAGGAAGAACCATAGGTATATTCAGGAACAGGAATCTAGGTAAAACTACCTTTTTCATCAAGGATATACGTCCGAGGAGGGACAGTGGGAGCTGCACCCATCTGTTAACATCGTCTTCTAGTTTAGCAATTGCCCTGCCGTAATTCTCGGTAAATATCATCTCAGAGCTCTTGTGCACCTGAATGCCCAAATAACGCACAGTTAGTAGACCAGGTCAGTGGGAACTCCAGTTCTATCGGTTCAATAGCTGTGGTGAGGGGGAAAATGGTCAGTAGACCAGGTCAGTGGGAACTCCAGTTCTATCGATTCCATAGCTGTGGTGAGGCGAAAAATGGTGGACCTAGACCAATTAATTTTAAGCCCTGAAAATTTGCCGTACCTTACCACTTCCCTTAACACCGGGGAAAGGTTAACCTCCGGATCCCTAATGTATAAAAGAGTGTTGTCTGCGTAAGTGGAGATTATTAAATTATATCCAGGGAACCGTGTCCCTCTATGGCTGTGGTACTCTCTGAGGGCACATGCCAAAGGTTCAGCCATGATAGCGTAAAATTGCGGTGATATCGGGCACCCCTGACGAGTGCCCATGGATATTGTAATAGGGGAGGTTACCAGGTTGCCCACCTGGACACTGGCGGTTGGAGAGTTGTACAAGACTGCCACCAGCTGAGCAAAGAGGTCTCCAATACCCGTCCGTCTTAACACCATCATCATAAAATTCCATTCAACAGAATCAAAAGCCTTTTCGGCATCTAAACAAATTGCAGCTGCCTTAGTCTCTAGCTTAATATGTTGAAATCTCCAAATACTGTGCGCAGGTTATGTGTTAGGGTGCGCACGGCGACAAACCCTGCCTGCTCTGGACCAACCAATGTCGGTATAAGAGGTGCCAATCGGTTCACCAGGACTTTGGCAAATAATTTAGTATTGCCCACTTTCTCCCATCTCTTCAAACAAGGTAATCAAATGAGGGACTAGAAGCTCTTTGAACTCCTTGTAGAAAGCCACTGTTAAGCCGTCCTGTCCCGGACACTACATGCGCGCATTAATTTTGACGCTTCTAGGACTTCCCAGGCCTCTAGAGGCCTCATAAGATAAGTCTCTATGTTCGTCAGTTAGCCATGGTAGTTTGATATGAACCACATAATCCAGGACAACAGCGTCTGCACCAGTCGATCTGGTTCGGTATAGGTCTGAATAGTAATTCCTGAAGCAATCGGCTACAGTGTCAGGTTCTCGGGTCATCTCGCCTTTTGCTGCACGGAGTTCTGTGACGCCTGCAAACTCACGTCTTCCTCTCATCATGGCTGCTAATGTTGCGCCCAGACGCTCACCCTCTCCATATGTTTTTGCTACAGCATACTTCCCTAGGAGTTTGACCTCTCTGTCGGCTTCTTCATGATACTCCTCTAATGTTATTTTGAGTTCATCCATGATCTGCTCATTCCCTCCTTCTAAGGCCTCCCGCTCTAGGGCAGCCAATTTCTTTTCCAATATTTCTAATTGCCCTCTTATTGATCGAAGAACCCCCGAATGTTTGGCGATTGCTATCCCTCTAATATATACCTCGAAGGTTTCCCAGATCGTAGCAAATTGGGTTACATACCCTATATTAGTGTCAAAGAAGGTATCGATAGCTTCTGACATCTCAGTCTTGAATACATTATCTAGGAGTGCATAAGGCGGGAACTTCCAAGGAAATGGGGCAGGCCTTTTCTGTGGACTCTCAAGGTCTAATTGTATCAGTGAGTGGTCAGAATATGAACGTGGGTGCACATCGCAGCCCCGTATTGCAGGGTTCAAGGAGCCTGAAATGAACCAGTAATCGATTCTAGTATACAGGTCGTGTGTGGCAGAGTAGTGCGTGAAGCCCCCCTCTCCTCCAGATCTCGAGTGCCAAACATCCAACATGCCCAGTTCAGCTATTGCATCCTCTATTGCCCTAGCAGCTAACGACTTGTGCCGAGTAGGGCCACCGGATCGGTCAATAGCTGGGTTAAGAACACAATTAAAATCACCGCCCCATATTTGCGGGTACGGGGCTGATGTCGTGAGCAATCAAGAAGCTTTCTATAAAATTGTGGGTGATCGAAATTAGGGCGATATATGTTTACAATAATGAACTCCATTCCTTTCCCCTTATTTTTGGTGATAGCATATCTACCCTCCTTGTCAGTCTTGAGTGCTTTGAGAGAAAAAACAGCTCTAGGGTTGACCCATGTGAGCACCCCTCGCGCATGCGTAGAAAAGTCAGCAGCATGGAATATTCCATGCAATCTTCTACGAGCTAGTATCGGGCTGTGTATGGGCAGATGGGTCTCCTGTAAGAGGGCTACATCTATATTATGCCTGTTGAGATAAGCGACAACTTTCCTAGCTTTCTGAAAGTCATTTAGGCATCTGACATTCCAGGTTAACAATCGCAGCCTATCGGCAAGGTTCTAAAAAAGGGGGCAAATTTCCATCGATACCTCCCCAATGTCCTCCCGAGTAAGCACCCGAGATATTTTTCCTGACTCGGCTCACCCCTGACAGGGTTATTAAACACATTTCACACACTGTGACCATAACAGGACAAAAAAAAAATTAAACCAAACCAAAATTACCCCCACCTCCCACGCCATGCAGACCCCAACTTAGCATAGTCGAAGACCCCCCTCCCTTTCCCCTAGAAATTGAAAGGCAAAAAGACATAGAGTGAGTAACACACAGGGGCAGATGTTACTACAGCACCGCTAAGTGCACCAGTAAAATCAGAAACGTAACCATGCCATCATAGCATATATGGGCCACCCGTGCAAAGCCATTATAACACCATATTTGCATGAAGGGCAGTAGGACCCTCGCCTCCCATATACATGCAAAAATATTCCAAAGATCAGAGTACCCGATCTTAACCTACAATGTGGCCCTCTCTCCAATTTTGTCAGATTAATATTAACAGCACTTGCAGAAGTCAGGCCACATCTTTCACTCTGGAGCGGCCACCACAGATCAGTCTGAGTTCCGTAACCCAGCAAAGCCCAATGTTTAGGGCTCAACATGGACAAGAGTCACACTGGTAAGCCGGAGCCATAGGGTAAGAAGACACTGATCGGAGCCCACACCAGTCTTGTTCTTCCACTCAGCCTCCTCGTCAAGTCTCTCCATATCTTTATTTCGCTCTTCCCCCTTAGAGTATTCTTTTAGAGCTTTCTGTAGGGATTTCGGGTCTGAGAAAATCCTTGATTTGCCATTCATGACAACTCTAAGCCTGGTCGGATAGAGCATGGCGTAGTCCATGTTTTGCTCGCGGAGGCGACGTTTCAGTGGGACAAACTGTCATCTAGCTTGCTGGACTTTCATGGTAAAGTCCGGATACAGTGATATCGTGGAGCCCTGGTATTTCTAATCTCTTTTTTCTCTAGCTTGTTTTAGGGCCGCATCCCTATCTCTATAATTTAACAGTTTGGCTATCACTAGGTGCGGAGGGTCACCCGGGTGAGGCTTAGGGCCAAGTGAGCAATGAGCATGTTCCACTATGAACATTTCCAAGATGTTTTTGCGTCCCAATATTGTGATGAGAAGCTTCTCTATAAACTCTTCCATGTTGCCCATCGCAGTGTATTCTGGCATGCCTATGATACGTATATTGCTACTTCTGGACCTAGCCTCTAAGTCCTCAGCCTTGTCTTGCAGTGCAACAAGAGTTTTCGCCAGTTGTTTTTGGACAGAGTCGGCCTCCGATTGCGCCCCCTTTACTTCCGACACAAGCCTTTCAGTCAAATCGATACACTCCGCGTGCTTGTCGAGGCACTCCGACATTCTGTCCATGCGATACGGTAATGTGTAGATTTTCCCATCTATAGTTGATAGGCTCTTCTGCATCGCTGCAAGTATCTGCCTGATAACACCAGCCACATTCTCTGACACGTCTGTTTGCTCCTCAGAAGACTGGGCCCCCTCCACCTCCCTGTTCCTTGATTTTCTCTGTTCAAACAATAACTTGGTTTGGGTCTTATCCACATTGCCCATACTGGAACCAGGGGAGTCGCGGATTTCTCTTGCCACTGACCTCGAATTACCCCCAGCTTCGGACGTAGGATCAGGGAAATATCAGCCCCTCACACAGCATCAGCGCAAGACCGACACTGAGACAGCAGTTGCAGAGTAAGTAGACCAGTCTACCAGCGGTGGGATCCACTTACCTTCTACTAAGTGGTCCTCTGTTGGGCACAGGCAGAGTTCGGGCAGCCACAATTCATTTTGATTCACCCTTGGGTTCTCTGTAGTAATGTTCCCCCGATACAGTCCAGGTCTCAAGGGCTTCTTGTAGGCGCAATCAAAGCTTCTTCAAGCAGCAATTCAGGCCCCAGCGCCTGTGTTTTCTCTAATGATGGTCTCCAGGCCCCAGGCACCACACCAATCAGCCAGCCTCACCCGGGCCCTGTGCCTCCGGCCCATTGATCTCTGTGAGGCTTTGCGGGAGAGGCCGCTTTGCCCTCCGTGGGTCCCAACTGACCACATCATCACAGGTGGTTGCAAATATGCCTGGTAGGAGCCTGAAGCATCGGGAGCAGCCCCAGAGCAGATGTGCTGATAATTACCCATCGGGGGCTAAAGCCAAATATTCAGCAAATCACCCCAAGTGAGTGCCGTGCAGGCGTGGTTCGATCAGCAGGCAGGGGACCCCTCCACCAATGCCGCAGAATCGCGCATCCTCTCCCTCAGGCCCAAGACCGTGATGTTGTGTAGAGGTGCGCGCTCCCCGTCCGGCAGCTCCGTCTGCTTTTAATTTTCTGCCCGGGCGACTGACCTGTGCCAATCTCGTGACAGGGCCCACGGGGGGGGGGGCTCACCACTCGAGCTCGTCTTGATGGGGCTAGTTGTCTCAAGGCCCGGATGTTCTGCATGCATCCGCCATCTTCATGCGCCCCTCATCTGCCTAGTCAAGCATCGGGGGCACTTGTCCCCGCAGCAGCCACGCTCCGGTAAGGTAAACTACCGGAGCTCACGCAGTCACCAATTCCTTGTAGACGGGTCTTGCCCGCCGCGGCGGCTAATCGAGGTCGGTGCGCAGGCCGGGGGATCAGGCCGCGTCCGCCTTCACTCCACAGCGCGCTCAACTCTCTACGATGGGCGCATCAATCAGAAGTTTGGCTCCGGCACTTCCAGCTCCGCTGGATGAGGGATGTGGGAGTCGCACGAATGTAAGGATAATTGTTGAATTGTGCCGATGGCTCACGGAGCTCTCTCTACGCGCAGCCATCTTGAGCTTTGGCAAGCTCCGCCCCCGTATCTCAATATGCTTATTTCTCCTCATCCCTCCTAGCCCTCTCCTGGCTTAGTTTCTCCATATACAATTTTTTTATTTCTCTTTTACCAAATTGCAAGATGTCTGTGGGTTTTTTTTACCAATAAATCTTTATCAATGTTCTTTAGCAATTTGTCAATGTATGCTAGCCATGGGATTTTGTTAGTGTGTTCCAAAGTTAAGCAGTCCCTGATTATATCCCTTGTAAACTTTGGTCCCTCTTTGCACCAAGCGTTATGCCAAGAGCACAAAGCTCTTACTTGAACTAGGTCAGTCACATATTGTGCGTCCAGCTCTTTATGCAAGAGATATATAGAGGTAGATATTGGTACGGCCAGCATATGACAGAAAAAAAAGAATTCACACGATTCCAATGTATTAAGATTGGCATTACCCCACACTATAGAGCCATAGATTGCCACTGATAGGCATTTACTGCCATATATTTTAGGCATATCACGGATAGGCTTGCTACCTATTTTGTTGCAAAATCTGAAGATTGCCTCCATGGTTCTAATGAATTTAAGTCTAGACTGGTCTAAGTGAGTAGCCCAATTGCTATTAAAATAAAATAAAATAAAATACCTAGGTAGGAAAAGTTTTGGACTTCTGTTAACTTATAGTCCCTTGCGTAATGATGCTTTTTCTTGGCCCTACCTCGACTGCAGACCATCACAAACGTTTTGATGAGGTTTAATTTTAGGTTCCTCTGCTCCATGTATGAGACGAACGCTTCAATCAGTTCTTGTAATCCATTTGCAGTTCTAGAAATTAGAACTGCACCATCTGCATACAGGAGCAGAGGGGGTCGGTCGAACACCAATTTTTGGGGCATCCGTATTTAATTTCTGGAGAGTGGTGTCGATCCCATTAATATATAATGAAAAGAGCAGCGGTGCGATGACACAGCCCTATCTTATTCCTCTGGACACCTTCAAATTAGGGGTGCACTTTCCTTCCCTCCCATACCTTACTCTAGATGTCAGTCTCGCATATAATTGTGATAAGAATGAGATGATGTCATCAGGGGCACCCATATCAATCATTGCTTCCCACAATTTAACGTGGTTTACGCAGTCAAAACCAGAACTTCGGTCTGCAAAGTATAGGTGGATATGTTCTTCCTTAGCCATTGTATATTTGTCAACGATTAGATGCAGGTGTATACACTGCTCCACTGTCCCATCTCCCACCTAAAGCCATTTTGGGTTTCAGTCAAGATGTTACTTTCATTAATCAAATTCTCCAATCTTCCGAGGACTATTCGCCCCATGATCTTAACAGATGAGTCTAGGAGGGATATGGGTCGGTAGCATCACTCATCTCCCCGACTCCCCTTTTTAAAAATGGGAACGATTATACTATCTGTCCATGTCTTTGGGACGCATCCTTTAGCAGCTGCATTACAAACCTGGGTTAAGATTGGTGCCCATAACTGTATGTATTTTTTATATGCATCGGCTGGAAACCCATCGGGTCCTGGTGCCTTACCCTGTTTCATCTTATTTATTGCTGTAGTTACCTCCTCCAACCTATTTGTTGGAGAGGGATCACAGCTATGGGGGGCGACTGTTCTATAATCTATATTATTGGTAGGTGCATTAAAATTCCACTGAAATGGGTCAGCTAGTCACTTGGGGCAATGACTGTTTCAATAATGGGCTCTTCTTCGTCTTTCCACATTGGTGAGTTTATCACTTTCCAAAAAAGAGTGGAATCCCTGATGTCTGCAGCTTGGTTCAGTTTCAACCAGGCATCCTCTTGTACCTCACTCTTCCTACTCTTTAGGGCCTTTTTAAATAATAAAGTAGTTTGATTTCAATCCTTATTTAACTCTTGTTTTGCCCATGTACAATCATGATTGAACCAGCCTTTTACCTTCCTTTTTGTAGTAGTGCTTTCTTTTCTTAAATTAATGGATATTGCCGTAGTAATTTTCTCATAAGCGGTCATAATCATATCAGGGGGGAGTCAATATCAGTACAAATTGAGAAACATTCCTTGTTATCTTTAACAACCTCATCCAACATAATGTCTTCGTTAATATTTGTCCATTTTATGCTAATCGTATTCTTTCCAGCTCCCACTATAATAGGCAACAATCATTTTTCCTCCGGCCCGTTTGATTTAACAATTATTGACAAAGTCATTGAGGCATGGTCGCTAAATCTGGTAAATTCACTATCTGGTAGACCACAGTGTTTAAGGCCAGTAGTGGACACTAAAATGTGATCAATACATGTTGGATTTCCTCCAACTTGAAAGGTTGAATTTGTTGTTTCTCCCTCTTTCCCTCTAGATACTTGGGGCCATATGTAGGTAGCTAAATACCGGTCGGTAACGGCCGAAATTCAGTAAATATCCAGTTACCGACCGGTATTTAGGCATTTGCGATGTAGGAGGCATGATTTCAGGATACGGTAATTTACCGAATCCTGAAGTCATATGTAGGGAGCACTCAAAAGAGTGAATATTAGTATTAAGAATTCGGTATTTACCACCAAATACAGGTTGGTGATAAATAACGAATACCTTGCAAACCGCTATAGTTTGCTGATTTAAAAGTGCCATGTGGCAGACATGCATGCCCTTAGGGCATGTATGTGCGCCACATGTGCACACATGCACGAATCAGGGATGCAACAGGGTGTCAATGTGACACCCTGCCACCCATGATAATGCCTCCCCTATTACCGATTCGGTATTTACCGAATCGGTAATAGTAACTGGCTTCCCATTCATTCCTATGGGCCTCCATGCCCATAGGAATGAATGGGAAGGGATGCATTATTACCGATTCGGTAAATACCTATTCATAAATACCGATATTTACCAAATCGGTAATAATTACCGATTATTTACCTACATACTATTTACCGATTCATAAATACCGAATCGGTAAAATTCGGTATTTATGAATCGGTAAATAGTATGTTACCTACATATGGCCCTAAGACTTCTAGACCATATTTGCAAAAGAGTTCATTTAACTTTTTCCCATAGCTGTCATGTGGGAAATGTTGTAAGTTAATCTCCGTTATATCAGTAAAACCGCAAACGTTCATGCCTGAGAAACTAAATTTGCTGATATTAAAATCCCCAGCCCATATACATATATATGAGGGGGCCACCTCCTTAATAAAGTTAGCCAGTACTCTCTCCAGCGTTAAAGATGTTATTATAAAAATTCACTACAATAAAGGGTTGATTTTTCCCCATAACTAAGAGGACGAATTGAAAGTAAAGGGAACCATTATACATCTTTCTAAGTTCTATTGGCACTGTGGTAGAAATAAAAGTTACCAAACCTCCCTTTGCACGCCCAGAAACTGATGGTATAGCTGGGGTTGAGACAGTGACAAAACCATCGATATATGGCTCTTGATTAAGCTAAGTCTCCTGGAGACATAGTAGTTTAAATGGTTTTATGCTATCTAACCATTCTTTATCATTATGCTTATTTTTGATTCCGGCTATATTCCATGATCTAACCTTTATTTGGGTAGTTTCTTCGGCGGCTTTTGTTAATTGTTCATCAACAGTATACTCCTGGGGACTTATTACCCTGGGATTTACTTTTGTCTCCCCTTGGTCATTTTGTCAATCCTGATCGGCTAATCTAGAAAGTGGGGCATAGCGGTTAAAACAGGATACTGTGGGTCCCGAACTGCATGTATATACCGGGTTTGCCCTTCTGTGGTTGGGTGGATTGACTGGTAGAAATGGGGGCTTATAGAAAAATCCTAAAGGGACAGAAGCCACTCGTTCTTTTCAGTTGGTCATGTACTGTTGTCTAGATTGAATTTTCTTAAGTGTAAAGCTTGCCACCTTTGGATGTTGAAAATTAATAACTATACAATCCCCAGTACCCTTTTTTTCTGTAGATCCCACCCAATTCACACATCTCACCATTAAGATTTCCTCACAGAGGAGACTAATGTTTAAATTATAACTAGCCATCCAATGCACCACTTTATTTCTTAATTCGGTCCAGGATTCTTTAGTTTGAGGGGATAATTTAGGGGCTCCTTTTAAAATGATAATATATGGTGTTGCCTCAGGGGAAAGGTGTAATGTCTCTGGGGTGTGGTTCCTTATTCTTGATGGTATTGGGCTTTGGTACCTACACATGACCTCCCTATTTAGTATTGGCTCTGTGCTTTGCTCTAAAGGTGCAGTGGGACGATTTGAACTGGGATATGAGGTTTCTTTGGATCTTGTCCGGGAGTTGTGTATCTGATTTTGGGTCCTCCCTTGCAGTGTCCTCTGCCAGTTCCCTCCCTGTATTCATGGGCCACTTTCTAATACCATTAGTCTACCCTTTACTTCAGCGAGCTCAGCTATAACTCTCTGCTTGACATTTTCTAGTTTGGCATACAACTTATTAAGGAGACCCCCTAGGATTCCAGTATCATGTATTTCTTTTGCTTTGGCCACTTTTTTCTTTTTGAAGGTTGTTTTCCCCCTGGTATGATAACCTGTCTTATAGTTTATTGGAAATACCGTGCTCAGGGCCCCAGGTTGTTTACTTTTCTTAGTGGGGGTGGGCTTATATCTTGTGAGGTTGATAATTCACCAATTTCTAAAGATTTGTTAGATTCACAAGGTTGTTATGAGCATTGAGGGCATTTCTCCCCGGGTCTCCCTTTTCCAGCGGGCTCGGCACAGATTGCCTCCTCCACATGTATTATTCCTTTATGGGATGCTCTACTTACAATCTGTTTGTTGGCTGCAAGCCTTTCCTCCATGTTACTTATTTCATTCTCAATCAGACCTACCGCATTTGTTAAATAATTAGTAATTGCATTAGATGTTTTAGGTCGTGATTTCCCGTGAGGAACTTCCATTAGTTTTCTTTTACCCATTTCCAATGAAGGTACCACTGTCCAACTACAAGTTTTTGCCAAGGAATGCCCAGCATTTCTCGCAATTATACTTGAGCAGAAATCCATAGACGCAGTAAGACACTTATGTCCTTAATCCAGATAGAAAAGTCGTAAAGAAGGTCACAAAATAAACAAGCATTGGCATAGCCAATAGGCCTTTGGGACCTTATAAGTGTTTAGCCATGCAACAGTTGATGTTGTTGCACCAAGGATATTGTGCTGCATAATGAAATACTTATAAGGTCCCAAAGGCGAGACCTATTGGCTATGCCAGTGGTTCCCAAACTTTTGACTCCTGAGGACCCCCATTGAGTCACCACTGGAAGTCGGAGACCCCCAAGCAATTTGTCAAAATTAAAAATTGCCAAAAAATAAACACACATGTGCACACTTTTTGCGACATTACCGTGTCGATAGAGGCTTTGTCTTATTTACAAGGCAGCGTTAAGCCACATAACATGGCTTAATGGCTTAATAAGGCCCCCCTGTCAGGCAATGCCACCGCAACACCCATTGATTTTGACACTGCCCCCTATTTACAAGGGCAGCATAAATAGGAGGCAGCGCCAAAATTAAGACCAGGGAAAACCAGGTCTTAACTTGGCAAAACAAGGAGAAATCCCTTATTTCTCCTCGTTTTTGCTTTTTCCATGTGGCTTGCCTTGTACAGCACACATGGAAAAAGCAAAACGCCTTGAATTGTTTAAGTTTAGGAAGGTGACCCTTCCTGCACATAAACAATCTTTTAAAAAAATGCCATTAGGCAGCACACATAGAAGTGACAAAACGTCATTTCAAGATTGTTTATGTGCAGGAAGGTGGACCTTCCTGTACATAAAGAATCTTCCCCTGCATGCACACACCCTTGCCATAGTGCAAGGGAGCCTGTGTTGACGCTAAACTGCTAAGTGTAGCGCCAGCATTGGGGGAAACGCAGGGCTGCATCATATTCTTGTGAATATGGTGCAGCGCTGGGCCAGACTGGAAACCCAAAGCAGCCCTGGCAAATGTTTTCAAACCAGTCGCCATACGGTGCACACCAAGTGTAGTGAGTGAGCCTGACCACTACAAAGGGGGCTTTGGGAGGCTCTCCCCCCAAGAAATGTAGGAAACAATGGTGCATTCTAAAACACATTTATCATTATATATTAAATTGTATTAGCTTTTAACGAATAGTAAATGAAGACCTTACTATACACTAGGATACGACATTCTTTGTTGGGGTTCTTCAACGATTCCCTTATTATCACCCTTCAACTGTGCCTCTCTTCACCCAGTGTTCAGCATTGACTTTAACAATAAAAATATATTTCCGCCCAAATAAACCTTTTTAGCAGCATCAGGATAATGAAAGACTGGGAAAAAAATAGGTTACTAACTTGTACCATGCAGTTTGCAAGCAGCTCTTTGACGACAGTTTATAGGTCACTGTGCTAGATTTTGGTTGTCACTTATGCACTGCACAGTAACAAAATATTCTCTGTGACAAAAGCAGTAACACACTCACCTATGCACATAAAATACTGTTTTTCAAAATGCATGGTACACGTTCTTTGCAGCAGGCATATTAACCCTCTGTGCTACACTAGATAACTCAAAGCTGCCACTGGACAAACTCTCATCTCTCCAGCAGGTGCATTAATCACTGGCTTTATTTTGACACTTTTATTGCTGCTCAAAAACTGCTAATTAGACAAGGAACTTTGCAGTGCTTTTAAAACTGCCTCCTGCGGACCCCCTGGGAATGTGCCACGGACCCCTGGGGGTCCGCGGACCACAGTTTGGGAAACACTGGGCTATGCCAATGCTTGTTTCTACTGGCTAAATATGTCAGGCTTACTTCCTGTGTCATAACTTTTCAAATAAATACATCAGACCTTTGGCATCTGGCAAAACTGTTTTCAGTGCACCTACAAATAAATACAAAATAACTGGTGGTAGTGAAGCATCATGCAACCTCTCTCAAAAGGGCCTACCAAAGATCATCACACAACAAATCATCAACCCCAAATGTTTGTTAGATGGTGTGACAAACATACTGTAAACTGTCGAACCTGACGTACCGCAGTGCCTACATGCATTGACGGAGGCGAATCGCTGATTCACTCCTGCGACGGAGACAGCTTCCCTTGCAATCTCAGCAGACGCCCTTCACAGCTGCGCGTGCCCTCAGATGGCTCCAGAAATCTGCGCCACACTCACACCAGGGCTTACAAATCCTTATATGGAAGTGGCCTATTGTATAGGGAGGGGCGTGAGCCGGCTTGATGTCATGACTGACTTTGCGTGTATATGAATATGGATGTAAATTGGAAATGAGGGTTGTATTTTGAGGCAAGTGTGTGGTTTTACTACGTCCCTACTGCTTCTGCCACCTCACCCAAGAATTGTACCACACTGTTGAAAGGTCAATGGGTACAGCGTTCGGATGTGACCATGTCTGCGCCAGGCGACAGCTGTGCTCAGCAGCACACAAGGCACAAGCGCATGTTAGTTAAATCTGCATAGCGCTAACACTCATTGTTATGGCATCGTAGCGCATTCTCTATCTGGGTGCTTTTTCATGTGGATCTAGGAAGTCCACGAATGAACCATTGACTAATGCTATCTATTTAAATTGTTGGGGTTTGGTTGTGTGTGGTTAGGAGTTTGTGCAGTGTTCACGATGGAGTGTATGAGTTAGTGTGAAAGTAAAATGCTTGACCTAGGGAGACCTTTGTGTGTTTTATTTGTATGTGTGGATGTTCCATCGGTCGGGGGATTATAGGTGCACTGTTTGGCTAGGGTATATACTGCTTTGAAACACGTATTACATCCCACGTCGGTGTCCTATGATGCCGTATTATGTGCATGCTAGTTGTATGTAAAAGCTTCTAGGGAGTATGCTGGTGTGCGACTGGTTTAGTGGCTTTGGTGTTGCTCTCTGCGAGTGACGCTGAGGGGGCTCCGTCCAAAGTCAGCTGTGTGGGTAGGATCATTTGTTGGTGAGATTGGAACAAAGGAGAGGAGAGTTAATATTGAATAAAAAGTGCTATTGAATGTTCAATGAACATTTACATATGGGCTAAAAGATGCGTGCATAACCACAAGAACATATGAAGAGTTTGTGTTAAACCAATCCTTCTCATCCTCACATATATGACAGGGTAAAAGGATCGCGGATGTGAAAGCGATCAAAAAGTGCTATTGAATGTTAAATGAACGTTTACATATGGGCTAAAAGAGGCATGCATAACCCCCAGAACATATGAAGAGTTTGTGATAAACCTATACTTCTCCTCCTCACATATATGAGAGGGTAAAAGGATCGCGAAAGTGAAAGCGATCGCGATTGTAAAGAAAGAAAAAAAACAGCCGTGAAAGCGATCGCGCGAAGGCCACACTAATTAAAAGCACACGCGAAGCGGCATTTTCGTTGCTTTGGCAACAAAATGGCGTCGGACTGTCCACAGTCCTACGGACACGTGCATGCTGTTTGCTGTGGACAAATGGCGAGAGCAGCCATCTTTGTCCATGCAGACACGTGCATGAAAGTCGATTGCAAAAGTTCCTCTCCATGGCGAGGGCAGCGCATGCGCTGCTTTCGCCAGACGAGACCTAAAAAGTACAAGTAACTTTACACGGCGTCTCCAGTTATACAAATAATGTCTTTAAGCGACAATAGAAAACTAAAATCGTTTCCCAAGACCTCAGAAAGCAATAGTCACATTAGCTGTATGGATAAGGTACAAATGTACAAGTTGTCAGATGATCTGATGATCTAAACCGGGTGAAAAAAACAAGTTTCTTGCGGGAAAATGTATATTTCCCAAGAGGACCTGACGTCTTAAAAGTAACCAGGGACAGTCAGGGAAGCAAGCCTCCCGGGCGAGTGTAAATAAAAATGTCAAAATGATAAAAGAAGTTATGGAATACCTCTGCCCGGAGAGCACTCACTCGGTGCAGGGTAACTTTATTGTCCAAAACAGCCTAGAGGGGGGCCCCAGAACAGCCTCCTCTGGTCTCGGACGGGCACAGATGGGCCCGCCTTGGCCCGGGGTTTGTCCGGGCGCGTCCCTCGCTGTGGGAGCCCTGTCCTGCTTTTAAGCAGTTCTGGCTGTCATGGGCGGCTCCTGTCGCATTGAATTACGGGGGTTGGAGCCTCCTGCTGCTCCTGGTGATTACTACTGGCGCTGATGAAAGATAAATTAGCTCCCGCACTGCAGGAGCCCTCTCCTGCTTTTAAGCACCTCCTGGCGCTTCTGGCTGTCGTGGGAGGATCCTGCCGCATTGAAGTACGGGGGTTGGAGTCTCCTGCTGCTCCTGGTGATTACTACTGGTGCTGATGAAAGATAAATGAGCTCTCTCCCACTTTTAAGCGCCTCCTGGCACTTCTGGGTGTCGTGGGTGACTCCTGCCGTGTTGAAGTATGGGGGTTGGAGTCCCTTGCTGCTCGCGGTGATTACTGCTGGTGCTGATGAAAGATAAATGAGCACCCATGCTGCGGGAGCCCTGTCCTGCTTTTAAGCGCCTCCTGGCACTACTGGCTGTCGTGGGCGGCTCTTGTTGTGTTGAAGTATGGGGGTTTGAGTCCCCTGCTGCTCACGGTGATTACTGCTGGTGCTGATGAAAGATAAATGGGTCCCGCTTTTAAGCGCCTCCTGGCACTTCTGGCTGTTGTGGGTCGCTCCTGCGGCGTTGAAGTATGGGGGTTGGAGTCCCCTGCTGCTCATGGTAATTACTGCTGGCACTGATGAAAGATAAAAGGGCTCCCCAAGCAGAGGCATAAAGTTTATGGATGGCGTCTGACCGTGAGCAGAGGAGGAAGACTTCAGCTAGTTCCGAAATGCCTAGCAAGAGCCAGCAGTGACTGAAATGCCCCATGCCACTAGAGGGAGATGGCCCTGTCTCAGCAAAGGATGACTGGTCCAGAAGAAGATCTGGGAAGTGGATGATCCAGGACGGGCAGTCGCAAGACATTTCTTCGAGAACCGAAAACCATGGCTGGGATCACCATAAAGGGGTGATCAGATGAGCCCTGCCTGATGGAGGCGAGTGTGGGCTGACAACCCTCAGAATGAAGAGGATAGGAGGGAAGGCATTATATAGGGGACCATGCCAGCCCTGGAGGAAGGCGTCCATGGCGGTGGCCATAGGGTCCAGGTGCCAAGAAAATAACAGGGGAAGTTGATTGCATAGGCAAGAGGCAAAAAGATCTGTGTCGCAGGGACCCCACCAGTTCTGGAGAAGAAGGAAAATGGAAGAATGGAGTTTCCACTCACTGGAGTCCTGAAGATGTTGGAAAGTCCAGTCCGCTACATTGTTCTCGTGTCCTGGGAGGTACTCTGTAAAGACCGTGTATGGTGTTGAAGACAGTAGTGCCAAAATTCCTTGGCTATCTCCAATAGAATCTGGTATTTGGTCCCGCTAAAATTGTTGATGTACTGGACAGCTGAGTTGTTGTCCATCCTTAATAGCACACAACAACTGGAGTTGTGGGGGACTAGAGTCTTGATGAAAAAAGAACACACCAAGAGTTCAAGGCAATTTATGTGGAGATAGGGATTCTTCTGGTTTTCAGCGTCCGCCAGTGGAAATACTTCCACATCTGGCTCCACAGGCCCCCTTTGGCTGGAATCTGATTTGATGACACAGCAAACAAATGATGGACGGAATGCTGAGAATACAAACATTCTCCCCCGTCAAAAGATCTGGGTTAAATCCATTGTTCTTTTGCCCACTACGCCACCCCAGTTTGGACCCAGCCAGATGCAAATCAGTCTTGACCCTGTGCCTCATGGGAACAGTCCAGACCTAAATGCCAGGCCAGGTCCTCCCTTGACCGGAAACAAGCATGCTGGGACCGGTTTCAGGGTATGTCACCCTTCTTAAGCCAAGCTAACTTGAATCCAGTGGCACAGTAAGCAAGGGACCCACGTCTGGGCATACCCGTCCCAGTAAGGGCGAAAAGTGTTACAGCAAACAAATGATGGACGGAATGCTGACAATGCTAACATTCACCGCCAGTCAAAAGATATGGGTTAAATCCATTGTTCTTTTGCCAAACTACACCGCCCCAGTTTGGACCCAGCCATATGCAAATCAGTCTTGACCCTGTGCCTCATGGGAACAGTCCAGACCAAACTGCCAGGCCAGGTCCTCCCTGGACCAGAAACAAGCATCCTGGGACCGGTTTCAGGGTATGTCACCCTTCTTCAGCCAGGCTAGCTTGAATCCAGTGGCACAGTGAGCAAGGGACACCCCAAGAACACGCCAAGAGTTCCAGGCAATTTATGTGGAGATAGGGATTCTTCTGGTTTCCAGCGTCCGCCAGTGGAAATACTTCCACATCTGGCTCCACAGGCCCCCCCATGGCTGGAATCTGATTTGATGACCACATCTAGTCGGGAGCCGAAAATGGTCAGGTCATTCTAGGCCGACATGTGCTCGAGCCACTAATGCAGTTCTTTTCTGGTGTCCGGAGTGAGAGATATTGTCTTTGGGTAGGATAGGCCATGTTTTAAGTGTCAAATCTTGCACCGCTGAATGGCTTGATAGTGTAAGGGAGCTGCAAATATGGCTTATATCGAAGAAGCCTGAAGGCCTACAATCCTGATTAATTTTGAAAGCGGTAGATAAAGAAGGGCAGATACCGAGTCTATCTGAAATCCCAAAAATTCTATACACTGGGAGGGGCACAGTATGGATTCCTTCTGATTGACTAGAAAACCCAGCTCTTGGAGCAACTGGATGATCCAAGAGAGATGATTCAACAGCATCTGATTGTCCTGCGCCATCCAGAGGATGTTGTCTAGGTAGATTATAAGCCGGACTCCTCTGGCGTGAAGTTGTTCCATGACAGGCCGCAAAACTTTGGGGAAACTCCACGGAGCGGAGTACAGACCATTAAGAAGGAGTTTGAAGTGGAACCATCGACTTTTCCATTGGAACTGAAGGAATTCGCAATTCTGGAGTTAGTTAGCTAACTCGTATTGAATAAAAGCTTCATCTGGTAGAGAAAAAAGGAGAGTGGGGCGGTAGAAAGGGTTGGTGGGGCATTGTGGGCGTCCAGTTGTGGAGGAAGTGTTGTGTTCTGCCCCCCCCACAACTGAATGGATGAAGGAGGATTTAGGCTCACCAGTAGTGTTGGAAGAAGTGTTGTAGTTTCCTTGTCCTCATGGGGGGGCGACAGTTGTAGCGGTTGCATCCTCCTTGACCCCTAGAGGGTTAGAAGGAGGAGAGAGGTTCTGTATTGTGGGAGTGATGTCTGCATTGATCGGGTCTGGTGGGGGCTGAAGGGTATGGACGTCCATTTAACCACCCTCTGTAGCGGCTGGTCAGTCCAAAAAGGTGTTGATTACGCAATACTTTTGTAGGAATACTGTGCTTTTTCTAATGCAGTGAAGGTCTGCACAAATTTCCATATATCTCAGACTTGTAACCAAAAAGGAGACAGTTAGCCTTTGACCCAGCTTGGCGTTAGCCAAATCTGTGAGCTTGGGGTCAATCCAAATTAAAACTGACCTTCGTTCTGCTGGTGCACCGTACTCGGCAACACGAGGAGCGACATCCGGCTTTGGTGACCTGTGTAACTTGAAATAGAACTTGAGCATCTGGGACATACTGGGATCCCTTGGATTTAAGGTTGGATATTTGGGACCGAAGCAAAACCAAAGGAAATGATGGACGGAGTGTTGAACATTGCAAACACTCACCCCCAGTCAACAGATCTGGGTTTAATCCACCACCGTTCTTTAGCCCACTCTGCCACCCCAGTTCAGACATGGCCATATGCAAATCAGTCTGACCCTGTGCCTCATGGGAACAGTCCAGCCCGAACTGCCAAGCCATTGCTCACTTTGGCACTGGATTCAAGCAAGCCTGGCTGAAGACGGCTGAAATGCCAGAAACCGGTCCTAGGAAGCTTGTTTCCGGTCCAGGAAAGGCATGGCTTGGCAGTTCGGGCTGGACTGTTCCCATGAGGCACAGGGTCAGACTGATTTGCATATGGCCATGTCTGAACTGGGGTGGCAGAGTGGGCTAAAGAACGGTGATGGATCAAACCCAGATCTGTTGACTGGGTGTGAGTGTTTGATTGGTTCTGATGCTCCGTCCATCACCACCCCCTTTTGTACCGCTTTGTTCGCCATAAGTTGGCAGGGTATGCTCAGACGTGAGTCCCTTGCTCACTTTGCCACTGGATTCAAACAAGCCTGGCTGAAGACGGCTGAAATGCCAGAAACCGGTCCTAGGAAGCTTGTTTACGGTCCAGGAAAGGCATGGCTTGGCAGTTCGGGCTGGACTGTTCCCATGAGGCACAGGGTCAGACTGATTTGCATATGGCCATGTCTGAACTGGGGTGGCAGAGTGGGTTAAAGAACGGTGATGGATCAAACCCAGATCTGTTGACTGGGTGTGAGTGTTTGATTGGTTCTGATGCTCCGTCCATCACCACCCCCTTTTTTACCGCTGGATATTTGGGGCGTCGCAAGAAACGGAACCCCACTGTGGGTTGGATGTATCACTACAAATAAAGGAATTCTCCCGAAAAGACAATAGCCTTGATAAAGTCGCGGGATGAATTCCCATATATGCGGCAAAACACGTGTCGGCTGTCTGAACACCAAGAAATAAAAAGGAAAAGAACCTACCTACGTGTACCTAATCTATGCTTACGTTACGCATTTTTACTTGAATACATAACATACGTGTGCTGAGGATTTCTATTTTGTATTTCTTAGTTGGCTTAAGCCACTAATTTTGTGGAGGTTAGTGGTTCTCCTCACCTTGCAGCAACGTGACTTATACGAAAAGCTGAATACATAATATTGGTGTTATTTCTCCTGAGTGGCGCCGTTTGTGTCCCCTAATTGTACCACTGCATAGTACGTATTTTCATACCAGTGTAGTGTCAGAGCACTTTGCATCACAAACATTATACAGACAATGCATGCATTTGTGTAAATCAGTCTATGGGAAATGTTACATCAGACAGAGGACGACAAGGTGTAGGAGTCACATGTCATCCATACTGGTAGGCAGTATAGTTTGAGGGCTTGGTTTGGAGAAGCGCAAACTCAGAATTTGAAATGTGCCATAGTAGTTGGGGGTTGTCTTTTCTGATTAGAATTGATTTCTACCCAAATGAACCATCTTTGCAACATTAATATAATGAAAGACTGTGGGGGGGGGGGGGGGAATCATAGCGCTCTAACCTACATCTTGCAGTTTCCATCCAGCTCTTTGATGAGAGTTAATAGTTCTCTGTGCTATACTAGGATTCTAACCTGTAAACTGCAAGTAGCAAAAAATATCTCTGTGACAAAAGTGGTAACCCACTAAACTATTTACATTATATGCATGGTACGCGTGCTTTGGAGCAGGTGTATTAACCCTCTGTGCTACTTTGAGGCAAACGTTCAACTAGACAAAACTCTCGTCTCTCTACCAGCTCCATTAATCTCCAGAGTTATATTTACAAGTTTATTGTTGCCTGAAAAATGATGGGGGCGAGGAACGTTGGTGCAGGTGCTTTTAAATCCATAATATATTTGAAAAGAAGGCACCTCCCGAAGTCAGCGCCCAGTATGGTGGCACCGGTCGCACCGCCCTAGAGCCGGCCCTAAATTAGGTCAAAGGATTCAAACCAAAACTACAATAATCAGAATGCACTGGGTTTTCGCACAAAAGCAGGGACTGGAAATAGTCTCCCTAATGACATGGAGGGAGGTGGTCCCCCTACTCAGCATCTTTCAATCCTGGGTGGCCTCGGCCGGTCTAAAACTAACTCAATAAAAACAAAATCCTGATCATGAATGGGAGCGGCCTCTAGCCCCAGATCACAGCTTCCCTGCCCCCATCTTTATCAATGACCCTCTGGGGTCCCACATCCATCCTTTCCTATGCATGAATAATAAATATCAAGACGCCCCAAGCTCCTGAACCTCCTCTGTCTCCTGCAGCCACCATAAATCAAGATAAATCACTCCGCCTCAGTGCAAAGGTATCCATCCGCACCAACAACCTCAGCTAGCAGTCGAAACCCCTTCCCCCTTTGCAACCGCATCATCTGCAAAAAACAACTCCGAAGGTAAGAGGCAAAGTCAAGTCAAGTCATAAAATTTGTATAGCGCACTACGTACCCAGAGGGTTTCAAGGCGCTTAGGAAGGGGAGGAGGATTATTTGTCAAATATCCACGTTTTAAGCTGCTTTCTGAACGCTAGGTGGTTCTGGGTGAGGCGAAGGTAGGCGGGGAGTGAGTTCCATGTTTTAGCAGCCAGGTATGCAAAGGATCTGCCTCCCATGGTGGTCTTGTTGATGCGAGGTATAGTGGCGAGGGCTTGGCTGGAAGATCGTAGTTGGCGGGAGGGGGTGTAGAAGGACAGTCGAGAGTTGAGGCAATCTGGTCCGATGTCGTAGAGTGATTTGTGTGCGTGGGTAAGCAGTCGGAAGGTGATCCTCTTATTGACGGGTAGCCAGTGGAGGTCTTTAAGGTGATCAGAGATGTGTTCGTTGCGAGGGATGTCTAATATGAGCCTGGCTGATGCGTTTTGGATTCGTTGGAGTTTCTTCTGGAGCTTTGCGGTAGTACCCGCGTAGAGGGTGTTTCCGTAGTCCAGTCGGCTCGTGACTAGAGCGTGGGTAACTGTTTTCCTTGTTTCGAGGGGGATCCAGCGAAATGTTTTTCTGAGCATGCGAAGAATGTTGAAGCAGGAAGAGGATACGGCGCTGACTTGTCTGTTCATTGAGAGTGAAGAATCCAGGATGACGCCTAGGTTCCGTGCGTGGTCTGTCGGGATGGGTGCTTTTCCGAGGGCTTCAGGCCACCAGGAATCGTCCCATGCAGAGGGGGATGTACCTAAGATGAGGACTTCAGTTTTGTCTGAGTTCAGTTTCAGACGGCTTTGTTTCATCCATTCGGCAACTTCTTTTATTCCTTCGTGTAGGTTAGTTTTGGCGGTGCTAGGGTCATTGGTGAGAGAAAGGATTAGTTGAGTGTCGTCCGCGTAGGAGATGATGTTGAGGTTGTGTCGGCGTGCGATGGCCGCGAGGGGGCTCATGTATACGTTGAAGAGGGTGGGACTGAGTGAGGATCCTTGAGGGACGCCGCAGATGACTTCAGAGGCCTCGGACTTGAATGGAGGAAGGCGGACTCTCTGGGTTCTTCCGGTGAGGAACGAGGTGATCCATTCAAGTGCTTTTCCTTGGATTCCGATGTTATTGAGGCGTTGTAGAAGGGTGCTGTGGCAGACTGTATCGAATGCTGCAGAGAGGTCGAGGAGGATGAGGGCGACTGTGTCTCCGTTGTCCAGTAGAGTTCGAATGTCGTCTGTTGCTGCGATGAGGGCGGTCTCAGTGCTGTGTTTGGACAAGCTTCGTCTGTCTCTGCTGCCAAACCCTGGAAGAGTCTTACCTTCTGTCTGAGAATGACACTGCACACCTCATCTTCAGAAAAGAGTTCAAATCCCTCCTCTTTGACGCACCTGCCTTTCCTCCCCACCCATCTACCTGTCCTCTGGTCTTTAGTCCCCGTTTCCGCCTGCATTGGTTGCAAGGTAGCCTGCTGAGGTCATTGGATATTGTCTGATAACACGTGTTTGACTAATGTCCGGTAACGCCTGGGAAGTGCTGAGCCATAATAGAGGCATTGGATTGCTATGTTGGTTGGTGATGCAAGAATACTGATTTGTAATCAGAACTGGTACTCTATTGCCTTTCACATTTAATAACAAGCATTGGCAAAACCAGCAGGTCTGCCCTTAGCAAAACTGCAATGGTTTTATTTATTTGTGTAAACCTATTCAAAAGGCAAAAAAGGGTTTTAAGTAATCGAAAGTAAAATTGCTGTTGTCTAAAAGTGGATTGCACATTTCCAGAAATAAAAAGAAAGTTCAAATGATGGACCTCAAAAAGATTTGGCATTGAATTGAACTAGTTTTTAGGCAGATGTGCATATATGTGCATAAGCAAAATGCTGTCACTCAAAGTGAAAAGACCCAATAGCTGAAATGGACTCATCTATTGCCCCATGCTGTGGTGGGCCCAAGGGAAATATGAATTATATTTTCAAACCAATACATGTAGAATGTTGTTCAAAGGCATGTGTGTGTGTGTGTGTGTGAATATGTGAATATATATATATATAAATATATATGCACAGTTTTCTCATCAATAACTTTATTGCAAATAACGCACTTATATTATGAATGATGTCATACAAGATGTCATTACAAATGTAATATGAGGGGTGAGTAGTTTTGCATGGCGAGGGCGCAAATTATTGTTACCTCAGGGAACTGGGTATAGTTTTGTGAGATAAGTATAACTCTCACTGTTGAATTTCTATGGTTTCGTGTGTGTAAAATCAGAACCTAACTATAGCGTACCTCTAACCTGAATTTGTAAGGTTTTTTAAATTCTATTTCTTAAATATACCGCCCCTGTAACATTTGTTTTTTTCTGTGAATTTCTAGTGTTTTTTCCCTCGTAGGCACCCAACCACACATGGCTGCGCTGAACCCTCCTTTGAAACTGCATTGACTGGTACCAGGGACTGGTACCAGGGAGTTGGTGGTTCCCGGGGCTGAAAACTGCCTGGGAGTGGGTCTGTGTGCCCCCCCCCACCCCCACTCCCCATTGTTATAATCCGCCTAGTCCTATGGAGTCGATGGTCCCGGGGCGAAAATGGCCCGGGAGGGGAGCCCTTCAGCCCCCTCCCTTTTCCTAGATAGACATTGCCCCAGAAAGGTGGCGGTCCCTCGGGCCGTAAACGTCCGGGAAAGGGGGACAGCACAGACCCCCTACCCTTTAATTTACATTAGCTTGGCCCCAGGCAGGTGGCAGTCCCCAGGGCCGAAATAGGCCATGGGGGGAGCCACATGCACCACCCTCCCCAATATACTTAGTTACATTTGCAACCATGGCCTGACCCACCCAGGGACTGAATTATAAACGAGCCCGGGAGACTGCTTTTTTTCTTTTTTACATTTTTGCTGCTATTCGCAGATCCGCTGTGATTTTCGCGATATGTTTTTTTTTATAATGGTTTTGGGATCGCACTACAAGGCCTTCAGGGTCAGGGTATTCCTACCCTGCCCCCTTCTCTTTTTGTTAACTAGTCAAAATAGATGCCAACACTTCCTGTTTGAAGTGTTGGCGGCCAGTCAGATCTCAGCATGAGATCTGTCGGATGCGTGGAGGATTCGCGTCCCTAGAGATCTATATTTCTTTTTTCTTAACTAACTCCAATACTACTGAAGGATTTACACCAAATTTCAAAAAGGGCTGTTTCTGAACCAAGAACTAGCTTTCTGTCAAATTTGGTGTAACTCCGATCAGCAGTTCGGGGTATGGTCGTGTTCAAGATCCCTATGAGAAATTCCATGGGGAAATCCTGTTTTGGGAGCCCCCTCTTTCTTGACCCCTGCGTAACAAATCACCCCAAAACTTTCAAAACAGCAGCTGAAGTGAGTGGCAAACTAGCTTTGAAAATTTTGTGAAGATTCGTCAAACAGCACCAAAGTTATTAGCAAAACAAAAAACGCTTTTCCTATGGAAATTAGGTTGTAATTATAGCTACCTACTGGCAGTCACCAGGTCAATTACCTTCCCGGGGCCAGATCGATTAAATGCTTTAAAAAAAATGTGAGTATTATGTGAGTATGTGGGTGCAAAAAAGGGGGAAGGGAAGGGGGCATGTCTGGCAGACGGAGTGGCAGAGATTCATAGAGAGCTCTGAACCGGCGCTATTTCCTTTCCTGCCTCTGCCCAGTCCAGGTACCACTGCTCTGCCTGCTACAGCCTGACTTCTCATTGCCTCGCGTACTTCGGCTTCAGTATCTCGCAGTACTGTCCATACTGGTGTCGGCCTCTTCAGGCAGCCCTTCTCAGTCTCAGACACCCCAACTGCCTGCTTCAAGGGCATCCTCGTGTACTGCCTGCACCATGCTCACACACGCCTGCTCCGGTCAGTTCCACAGTCCTTTCACTCTGCTCAGGATCAAACTGCCTCACTCGTCTACTCCAGACGATGCACTGCCCTGCCCTGCTATACAGACTCAGCTCTCCTCACTGCTCTGCTCCACATCTAGATCTCTTTGTTGCTGCCCAGCTGTAAACTCAGCTGTCCTCACTGCCCCTTCACCTTAGTCAGTCCCCCTCACTGTCCTTCTGCAGAACCAGCTCTTCTCACTGCCCTTCCCCAGAGTCAGTTCCCCTTACTGCTCCATTAAAGACACTTCTCATTGCCCAGCTCCAGAATCAGCCCCTCTCACACCATTGCTCCAGAGTCTGCCGCACTTACTGCCCTACAGCAGACCCAGTTCCTCCCTGCTGCCCCTCTGCTGGCCAGACTCTCCTCATAGCCTTGGTATAGACCCAGCCTCCTCAATGCCATGCCCCAAACTCAGCCCCCATCACTGCCCTGCTCTAGATTCATCTTCCTCACTGCCCTGCCTCAGTCTGTCTCCGCGTTCTGGTGCTGGAGGCTCAGCTTCCACACTGTCCAGAATGTTTAAACCGGACCTACTCTATACCCAGTTTAATCACATGTACATCAGACTCAGCTATCTTCCTCACTGCCCCACGTGGACTATCTATGTGCCAATTCATAGCCCTGTGCTCTGTTCATCCTCACTGTCCCAATACAACCCTTCAGTGACTTACTAGATAGAGCTTTGCCCACTCATTTCAATGCCTCTTCAAAACTACTGCCCTGCTCCACAATCAGCCATCGCAGCCTTGTTTCATACGCTGCCCCCTCACTACGATGTTCAAGACAAAGCCCCCCTCACTGTCTGCTCCCTACTCAACCCCCTCACAACTCAGCTCCACACTCACATCATTGCAGAGGATATGCAGATATATGCGCCTCCAGCTATGCCATGATTGGCTGGCCGCAACCTGACCAAAATGTTCTGCTGCCAATTTAGGTATCGGGCATGGTCTCAGGCCCTCAAAATGAAAGTGTAAACTAATAGAAGGGGTCATGGTAGAGTTACTGTGACCCCACGCCTGCAACATGGGGGTCTGTGAGGGACCATTGATGGGCATGGAATTGTCTCAAAATATTTTATTCCCTAGGGCGTGCATCCACGAATCTACTGCAGTGCTCAGTGCGGCCCCCGTGGGAATCCGCAATGGATCGGCAGATCCAGCCCCCAATTGAAAAAAAATACACTTGCTCGACAGACCGACTTACACACACTATATTATACCCCCACACTACCACTCATACACCCCCTCACAGACCCATACACCCATTCACACACCCACTCACTGACCCGTACAACTACTCACACAGCCACTCATAGTCCCATACAGCTACACCTCATGCATCCAAATACCATACAGCCATTCACACACACCCTCACCGACCCATACAGCCACTTACACACCTACTCCCAGACCCCTACAGCCACTTTCACACCCATACAGCTACTCACACACCCATACATCCACTCATGACCCATACAGCCACTCACACACCCACTCACAGACCAATGCAACCACTCACACACCCATTCACAGACCTGTACAGTCACTTACACCCCATGCACAGACTCATACAGCCACTCACACACCCACTCATAGACCCATTAAGCCACTCACAGCCCATACAGTCACTCACACACCCACTCATAGACCCATATAGCCACTCACACACTTACTCACAGACCCATACAGCCACTCACACACTCACTCACAGACCAATACAGCCACTCACACACTCACTACAGCCCCATACAGCCACTCACTCACACACCCACTCAGAAACCCATAGAGCCACTCACACACCCATACAGCTACTCACACACCCACTCTCAAAGGTTAACGGTTACAATTAAGAAATACAATTTTAAAAACCTTGGAAATCCACAAACAATACAGGGAAATTATAGTTAGGAAATAACATTAAAAACCATCGAAATTCACTGAAAAAACAAAGGTTACATGGGGTGTTATAGTTAGGAAAGAGCATTAAAAACAATTGTTACATTCACTGAAAAAAACAAAAGTTACAGATACGTTATAGTTAGGTTCAGATTTTACACACACAAAACCATAGAAATTCAGCAGTTATTGTTACCTGAGCTAACTATAACTTATGCCCCCGCAATGCACTGCTAATGACCTCAAATATTACATCCCTCATGACATGGTCAGTGACACCACTGATGACATCTCAAATGGCATCAGTGATGACATCACTAATGACATGATCCAGCAAAGTAAACTTCAAAATACTTCATAAAATACCATTTAGAACTTTAAAAGTAGGTTAGAGACGTACAGCATAGAGTTCACTGTGACCTTAACAACTACCACATTCACTTATCACCTTAGAGACAGTTCTCAGCGGATAGCCCTGTCTCTTCTGAACCAGTACTCTAAACACTAATGAACAAAGTAATGTGTCTAACCGTATAGGCTAGCAGCAGTGGCCCGTGCAGGTAGGAGTGGTGGGACTGGGATTGGGGGGGGGGGGGGGGTGTTGGCAGACAACTACGAGGGAAAATAAAATAAATAAATAATTTATCCTCGTCTGTGTCTGTCGAAATCACCCCCACCCGGCCCCCCCACTCTTACCTGCACGGGCCGCTGCTGTAGGCTAGTTTATTACAAACTGCAACAACACTGTGAGAAGTTGGCCTGGTATATGATGTCCACTAATTAAAGAGGGCACCTTGCATCAGTCCGAACAACCCTTATGGTGATTTAAGAGGTCAAAGATAACCTTAGAAAGCTATCCAAGTGGTAGCTGTGGAGAGCAGCCTTCAGGCTTAGTCTTGAAGGAATGTTAAGCAGCTTGTTTTACCAGAATGCAACCTTCTTTGGTTAAATGAAAGGAGAAATACACAGTATGTATTTATTATTATAACACACTCTAAATACCTCACAGTATCTGCTACACGCAGATAAACATGAAGCACACAATACTTTAGCACATAAACAATCGTAAGTAGCACTAATACACAGTGGGCTCCAGGGGAGACCAAACCATATACATAAATGGTGGTATAAGAACCAAGACTCGAGTCAAGACAATGTCTAGAGGTTGTAGAATCACTGGTACCCCAAGGAACCATCCAAGGTGAGTAAGTAAGGACCCCACGGAGGATGGGTGCAGTGTGAGAACACAACTGCGTGCTATGTACAATTCAATGTTTGTGTTGCAGTTGCAGTTTTAAGTTTAAGGACCCTTCCCAGTGGATTACGAAGAAACCCTTTGGATCATAGTAGGTTCGAAAGCCACCCCACCTGTGGATACCATAGTACCTGAATTACCTATCCCAGGGAAGCCGGGTGCATAGGGCTGAAGTGGTGGAAGAAACCGCCGTCGATCTCAATGGAGGACTTCAAGAAAATGCTACTGCGGGACAGAAGAAAAGTGTCCGTTGGAATCCAAAGGTGGATTTGTGTTTAAGAGTACCTGAAAGCAGAGGGAACAGAGTACGGGTCACTCAGGAGTGACCAGGGGCTCGGTAGACGAATGCCCACCGATGTTGGATGCTTCAGGTGTGATGATCGAGACCATGACTCTACAGCTGCAGGGACCAGGAGACGTCGAGAATGACCAGGATGTGGATACGAGCTGTCCCACGAAGGATGTCGAGTGCTGAGGGGTCGGTCTCCGGCGGGAGCACCAACAAGCCTTGGCAGCAGCAATCCATGAAGAAGGTTGAGCAAGGGTACGGTCTGGCCCAGCAAGGACCAGGGGACTCACCACAGCAAGGGGAGTCAGGGCAAGCCTGGAGCAACCAGGGGATCCCAAGAAAAGCAATGTTGTCCCTCAAATGGACCCACAGGCACAGGAGTCGCTAGGGGACCTTTAGCAGTTTCACAAAGTAATAGCTTGCAGGGCACAGAGTGCGAGGAGGCCAAAGTCCTTTGCACGAAATGTGTGCAGAGGTTGGAGCTATCGATAGCCCAATGCACTTAGTTGGGGAACGCCAACAAGCATATGCACCTGCAAAAGTAAGCAGTGCAGAGGGGTTCAGGTTATGCTGTCCCCACAAGGTATACTGGCCTTAAACTTGGTGAGAGGACAGCTCGACCTCAAGGAACATAGGAACCCACCTCCTGTGTTGCTGAAGCCTTTGGAGTTCTCAGGAGCTCAGGATCAGCAGACTGGTCAGTTGCGTTACGGTGCCTGCGAATGCAGGGGAGTGACTCCTTCACCCCAAGGGAGATAACTTCAGTTGTCCTTGATGCTCCACAGGTCCAGAGCCTGTATGGCGCACAGGCACAGACGATGCTTTGGAAGGAGAGGGAGACAAAGTCGAGCCCAGTCGAAGTCCAGTGAAGTCCAGAGTGTCCAGACGGTCGAAGATCAGTAGTTTCAGAATCAATTATCCTTTGTCCTGATGAAGACCCGCCCTTGACGCATTTTAAGCTGCGCTAGTTCCTAGGGTCGAAACATCGACGTTGCAGTCACGCTAGTCCTACGCAGATGCACAGGCCCCAACATAAAGTCATTCACCGGTCGTGTATTCATGCATTAAGAACATTGGACAGTATAACATCAATATTGTTACTCCTAAATGTTACCTATTTGTATAATATATGTATAGCACAATTTTCACATATCACCACTAAGTCACTTTTTTCACCTTAATCACTTTATTATTCTACTTTGTATTGTTTTATTGACAGCCATGTTCAGTAATTCATGTACAATACAAAACATTCTTTGGACTAAAATATAATTGTCTTTGTGGTGTGTTAAAACAGTATAGTCTTGGTTCTCCAGTAAGGGCGTTGAACCTTCAATAGAATCCAGAGTTGCTTCACAAAAATCAAATGTTGTGAATACAGTGAATTCGTCAGTACAAAGCAATTGACACCTACCCAACAGAACCACTTCTTCATATATTACTCATACCCAGGTTCTGAGGGACACAGGGTCAGCCCATTTCTTTAAATGGTTCAGGATTGTCAAGGCCTGCTAGAGGGGTGACTGGTAGGTTTTAAGTGTAGTGACCTATAGATATAGTAAACCTATAGTTAAAGTAAGTGGTGCATGCATCATCTTACACGGGCTGCAATGGCAGGCCTCTATTTCCATTTTGCATGGCCTCTCATGGGTGGCATAATGCATGATTCAGCCCTTGGAAGGTGTCTGGGGTAGATTTGCCCTGGGTACATGTGTACCATATACCAGGGACTGACAAGGGTACCCCAGTATCCAATCTGGAGTGTACCTAGGTACATGGCATAACATTTTAGGGAGAAAGTAGATAGAATGGGGTCCTAATTAGCAGGATCCCAGTCAGACTAGTCAACAACAGTGCAAAATCAAGCAAAACATGGGGGTAACCAGAAGAAGCAGATCCTACTTTCCTACCCAACACCATTTGTAAACCTGGAAAGAGGTTTTACTACAAATGTCAGATTAACAAAAACCAATACAACATACAAAGAGTAGAGAGGTCTTAGCAGTCAGGCCACTGTGTCACAAACCACTAGTCAATTATTCGTCATCCTGGACAAAGGTGTGAGCATTGAGGTGAGTCTGGTGTAAATGTCTGCTACACTGAGCCATCACCCTAGAGAAAGGTCTTAGTGAACCAATACATTTATTGCAATCTACTACTACAGTTGTTCATCAGGAGGAGAGAAGTCTAAGTGAGCTGATCAGAATGTCATAAAACAGAACTACGCTCAGCCATCACTGTGGCGGGAAGTCTCAATGAGCAGCTTAGACTGTCGCAAAGCACTACCGTACACATACATCAGCAGGGGACATGTGTCAGCACAGAGGCTAGTTTACTGATAAATAGTACTCCCGCTTTAAAAACGGGATTAAAGATCAGACAATGTGCTAGAACTAGTATCACTAATTGATAGTACAGAAAGAATACTAATTTAACTTTTGCAGTAGCTTTGTATATATTTTTAAGTCTCAAAAACTTTTAAGAAACACTTATCACTGACGTCATTCGAGATGTCATCAGTGATGTCAACTGTGATGTCACTGACCAGGTCATGAGTGATGTAACATGTAAGATCATAAGTAGCGCATTACAGAGGCATAAGTTATAGTTAGCGCAGGTAACTGTAACTGCTACATTTCTTCTGGTTTTGTGTGTGTAAAATGTGAACCATAACTATAATGTCCCTGTAAACTTTGTTTTTTCAGTGAAAATATATATGTATGTATGTGTATATATATATATATATATATATAAATAGTACAGTCTCCACACTATCACGAAGTTTCTGCTTCCACTCGTGAAAAAAGGAGAAACGGACCCTCACGGCTCAGGCAGGAAGATTTTATTTCATTTAACTCCCTCTGCGACGCGTTTCGAGCACTGAGTGCCCTTGATCACACATATATATATATATATATATATATTATTTGTATATTTGGAAAACATGTGGCTGTCGCGGCAGCTAATGCTGTTGTTAGGCCAGAACCAAAGTGCTTACTGCGAAAAAGCAGCAGCTGAATTTACTCCCCCATGCTACCACGAAGGTGGGAGAAATGTCACTGTTGGATTGTCCTCTAGATTTAGCTCTTCCTCTACAAATCGTTGGATTTTCCGTTTCCACCCAAATTGGTGAGCAGCCATGTTTCCTCACGCGGGCTTGGGCACCAGTCGAATGCATTTCTGTGTGTTGAACATGAATACACCTGTGTCCGTTTACCGCTGCTCCCTTCAGCAGCTCCAAGCCGGCGCATTCCAAGTCCTAGTCTAAAGGAATGCGTTATCTTGGCCACTTCCATCCGGAAATGGTGAGGTTACCCGGGGAGATGCTTGCAGGGGTTCCTGTAACCAATTTGTCTTCTGAAATCACATCAGCGTGGTGAGCTCTGAGGCTAATGGCGGACTGGAGACCATTAGTGACTGGCGGGAAATGGGCCTCTTGGAAGGATGCCCCTGGGCCACATGCCCCTTCCGATAACCTTTGAAGGGGCAGCCCGCCGCTGGCAGCGCGTCTGCCAGCCCAAACGCACACAGATGTCATAGGAGCCAGACTCAGGGGCGAAATGGCCCCCGAGGGAAGAGTGGGAGAAAGCAGCTTGTGAGACTAGGACCCGCACTGATCTGCCGAGGTGCTTTGGGTAAGGAGAGAATATATATTGGGGACCCCATGGTCCCTTAGTGGTCTTTAGCTCAGTCAGTGCCTGTCTTTTCGCTACTGCTCCCAGGTGACCTTACAGTGATTTGCTCAAGTCCCTCCTTTCTGCTAGTAGCGCCTCTTATAAAGCACCCCAATATCTGGTCTTCACTTCCAACGGATATGTCGCCTTTTTGCTGCCAAATATTTCATGGTCTTCATTACGTTTTTAAACTCCACTGCGTTATTTGTACATGTTAATTAATGTGTGTGTTGGTGGTATGTGGTTTTATGGGTTGCCCACTTCTGTGCAGCAGTTTTCAGAGCGTAACACCGGCCCCTCCAGTCCCTGCTGCGCAGCGGGCACGAGCCCTTCAGTGGGTCCCAAATAAGTCCAAGACCAATGAACATGTGTGAGATATCGGAGTCTTGTGGCCCCTCTTTAAATTCTGCGTGGCAGGGGCGGGCAAGGGCCAAGGGGGCAACATGTTGCTTATGCCACTGAGCTTGTTTTGAGGCGCCTCGTCCAAATGATCAGGGAAGCAGTCAGGCAAGTGTCAGGTTAGCTCCTCAAAATGACTGACAGGGCTGAACGTAAGTCCGTTTCATCTCAGTCGAGTGTGGCTAAAAACCTGGTGGGGCTGGGTGTGAATCAGTCACATGGTAGCTCTGTGCACATCAACATAGGAACTGCACAGCGAATTGCTTGTGCAGGCCTGTTTACCTCATCTCCAACCCTTTGCTCCCGTTCCCTTATCATCAAACTCCGTGTTAAAGAAATTACCCACAGACAGGGGCAGCAAGCAGGCGATCCCCTATCAAGTAAACTATAAATATATTTACACTTTTGGAGATACGCATTATAAAGAATTCTGGTATAATAATAATAAATCTAAATTGAAAAAAAAAAAGAATGAATATTCGTATCTTGCAATATGTTTGACATGGTTTTGAAGTGGAGACTATTCAAGCACAAAAGACTGATGTATCAAAAGAGATCCCCACATTTTGAACATAGTTTGATTCTTCGGGAAGGTTCTCTGGTAGATTAGAGGCCAGGTGAAAAACATTTTACCAGTGACCAATGATTTGTCTTTAATATCAGGCAATGTCGTCTGGTGCTGGTCAATTGTCCTGGTGCTGGGCAGTTTTACTGGCCAGTTTTCCCTGGTGCAGGATAATTTTCATTGGGGCTGTGCAATTTTGCTGGCCAAGTGGGCATAATTCCATGCACCTTTCCATCAGCCTGGAAGCAACATACAAAAGGACATTAACAATGATAACGTTTTGCACTGTTCGATTGGTGGAAACATATATTATTTACTTTAATCATTGGTGCAAATTTGCACAGTTGCCCAGGTGTCATTGAATAGTTGCAGTTTACTTGAACCCACCATCGGGACTGTTGAATAATGCCATTTGTGGAGATTATATTGACTGAAAAATCTGCCTTTGATATATTCTACATGAAATACTATTACCTGAGACTCTATGCCTCATGACGCATAAAAGGTAGCTTGCCAGACTGCCAGGTAAGCGGAGGCCCTCACTTCCGCGTTGCTGGCAGAGACACGTCTGCCTTATGCCACCTCCATGGTGTAGAGCCCTTTGCCTGCAGTGCATCGGTTACTGTGGAAGATGCACTGTAGGCAGTGTAAATGCCGAGCAGCGGCTGTGTGTTTTTTAATCACTCGCCATTCTTTTTGTGTAAAATACAAAAATGAATGCCGTTAATTTGCTGGGATTTTTCTCTGTGTGCGAGTGGAGGCCTTTGTAAGTTGTTAAAGACCAGTCCACCCTGGGCAGGGAAATCCAGTGATTGTAGCCTGGTCAAAGGAGAGTAGGGAAGTGCTACTGTCACCCGGCAGTCAGGTCCAGGGTAGCCAACCACCACCGAGCCAGCTGACGCTCTACTGTCAAAACCCGTGTAGTCACTCCACCCTCAAATTTAAATTAGGTGGTGAAACGAAAGATTCAGCGGAGCAGAGACAGCTCCAATTTATGTAAATGTTTCTATTCCACCAATCTCATAATGAGACCCTGTCAGTGGTGGCCGACACAGATAAAGAGTGGTGGAGCGGGTGGAGGGTGCACGGGATGGGCGAGGGGAGTGCAAGGGGGGCTAATCATTTAAAAAAATTGATAGACTTACTTGGTGCTGCTGGCTGCCTTGCACCCCACTGCTTCCAGATCCTGGTCCCAGCAGTCCCTGAGACAACATCACCGCATCCCAACTAATCCCTGCACTGCTCTCAAGCATGAGAACAGTGTGGGGATTGGCCTGAGTGAGCTGCATTAACGCTCGCTCAAGCACAGGGAGTCTGTGCTGTTTCTCCAACCCAGATGTGAAAGACAGCTGGGTTGGAGAAACCTAAGTGCGCATGTCACTTTGGCCTGCCTAAGATGGCCCCCCAAACTGACGTGTGCATTTAAAGGTGCACCAACCACTCCTCCTCCCATGGTCCGGCCCCACCCCTTCCTGCACAAGCTGGCTCAGTCAGCAGCTGAAAAATAAATGATAATAAAATATTGCTTGATTTTTAAGCTGCTGGCTCTGAGCTAGTGGGGCGACGCTCCTCCACTATTGCGGAGGAGCCGTCACTGGACCATGTACGTTTTTTAACGGATTAATTTCGTTCTGTTCTGGACCGCATACTTTTTCCATCTATCTCAATTTCATACTATCATTCGCAGGCTTTCGGTGGTATGTCTGGCATTATAAGTAAACCAAATCATTAACCGATCCTTCCACACTTACCACATGTGCTTGCAGCTGCTTTTTTTTTTCTTTCTGTTGTATATTCCTTGCTCGCTTTCCACTCCGCCATCTGTAAAGGAGTTTTCTGTAAGCTTTGTAAAAGAGCTCTGGTGTTGGTGTGGCCTGCACCAGGATGAAGACAATTTGCAGATAAAATAAAAATCAATAGTTTTGTTTTGTGGCTCACCCAAGGGGAGGTCCCTGGGTAACCCTAAAAAAACAAAACCTATACTGTGAACCATTGATAATGGTAGCGTCTTGTGTGCATCTGTGGTCAAACTGAGCTTCAAGTCTGATTTTGCACAACACCCGCAGACCCACTGGTCAAAATGTCATTTAGCACAAGGTGTTTGGGCAACTCCTGGCACATAAAAGATTTTTAAAAAACTATTTTTTACAGATTTTTAGGTATAACTAGTGATGGAAAACAATGAGCTCCACTGTTTACATTTATATTGAAAACAATAAAATATAACAAAGAGGTTTTCTTTTGAGAAATTCCCCTCTCTGCCTATCATGCCGACCAAGCAAATATCTGTAACAACACAAAAAGATGATGGACAGAACGCTGAACATTGTCAAACATTCACCCCTAGTAACAGATCTGGATATCACTTTTTTGCTCACCATGCCAACACCTCATTTTCGACTCAGCCATATGCATACCATGGGAACAGTCCAGCCCGAACTGCTCAGCCATGTCCTCCCTGCACCGGAAACAAACATCCTGGGACCGGTTTCAGAGTATCACCCCTCATCAGCCAGGCAAAATGTAATCCAGTGGCACTATGAGCTCGGGAGCCACATCTAGGCATACCCTTCCCTCTTAAGGCAACTGTAGCAACCCAAAAAGATAATGGACGGAATGCTGAACATTGTCATACATTCACCCCCAGTCATCTGGGTATAATTTTTATTGCTCACTATGGCACCCCAGTTTGTACCCAGCCATATGCAGATCAGTCTTGATCCTGCTCCGCTTGAGAACAGCCCAGCCTGAACTGCCAAGCCAGAACCTCCCTGGACCAGGAACAAGCATCCTGTGACCTGTTTTGGGGTAACACCCCTCATCAGCCAGGCTAGACTGAATCCAATTGCACAGTGAGCATAGGACCCACGTCTGATCATACCCTGCCCACTTAGGGCAACTATAGCAACACAAAAAGATGATGAAGGGAATGCTGAACATTCTGTGTTAAATCCATCGTTTTTTTGCTCACCATGCCACCCCAGTTTGATCCCAATCATATGCAAATCAGTCTTGACCCACCTCCCAATGGGAACAGTCCAGCCCAAACTGCTAAGCCAGGTATTCCCTAGACAGGAAGCAAGCAACCTGGGACCGGATTCAGGGTATCACCCAGGCTAGCTTGAATCCAGTGGCACCGTGAACACGGGACCCACTTCTGGGCATACCCTCTCCACTAGTGCAACGATAGCAACACAAAAAGAGGATAGATGGAATGCTGAACATTGTCAAACATACACCCCCAGTCCAGTGGCGTAACGATAATTGAGGGGGCCCCCCTGCAAGGTATGTGGAGGGGCCCCCTCCGGCCTCTATCAGGAGCTCCCCAGTGAAGTGCAGTGCTGCGGGGGCCTTCGTTACACCCCTGCCCCAGTCACAGATCTGGGTTAAATCCATGTTTTTTTGCTTACCATGTCACCCCAGTTTGGACCGAGCCATATGCAAATCAGTGTTGACCCTGTTCCCCACGGGAACAGTCAAGCCCAAACTGCCAAGCCAGGTGCTCATTTGATGCTTGTTTCAGGTCCAGGGAGGCCTGGCAGTTCCGGCTGGACTGTTCCCATGGAGAGTAGGGTCAACACTGATTTGCATATGGCTGGGTCCAAACTGGAATGGCACGGTGAGCAATAAAGCGATGGATTTAGGCCCAGATCTCTGTCCTGGAATGTTTGACAATGTTCAGCATTCCTCCCATCATCTTTTTGTTTTTGTGCTGCAATATCTGTGTAGTACAACAGCAATGGGAGTTTAAAAAAATGATGGCATTTTCTTTAACACCTGCAGAAATGTTCATGTGTGTATTATTCAGTACTAATATTTTCAGATTATTAAATTAAAAATGGCTGGGTTTAGTGTTGAAAGCCAAAAGGCATCAAGCTTGAGAGTCCATTTATTGATTAAACTGATGTTGAATTATACTAGCTGTACCTTTATTTCTTATGTAAAATATCAATAAGATGATTACAAATAAATATGGAAAAAGTACAAGAAGAAATGTAAAAAAAAAACAATATATACCATAAAACCATAATAATAAAATTGATAATCTATTGCAATGTACATTTTTATGATATGTTCTCTTTTGTGTTTTGATGCTTTTCCCGATGAAGGTACGCAATATAAACCTGTGAAAAATAAGTCCATGGATGAATCCCATAAAATGAATTTGTATTTCACTCTAGTTCCTTAGTCAACCAGTTGCCTACACATAACACTCAGATCTCCACTGCGGGTGCTCGACCGACTCACTCATTTTGCAAGCTTCTGTCACTGATGGGGGCTCAGGGATACCGCCAACGATTTAGAGCAACAGTGGATTAAATGTATATGTACACTTGAAGCAAGCAATATTGGAAGTATAATTTGTAGGGGAAAGCAGTGGACAATGTATGTTGTTTGACATCAGCTGGACATGCGGATGGATCAGTGGTCCTTATCTGATGTTAGTAGTAACCAATCAAGTGGCCATTAGGTAAACACTGTGGGGCCTCGCTAAACGTTAGTAAAGCACAACTAGCACGCTAATACACAATAATATATATTGGTGGCGCGACACAAAATGATGCCCCCCCTTGCAGAATGTAATGAAAGACCACGGGGTCTCCCATATCTCACAGATAGTCATTGCCATTGGCCTGACTGGGGCCCCCTGAAGGGTTAGGGGCCACCTTTTGCCGCAGGGGCCCGCGCTACGCCTCTGATACGCACACACATATAAAATGATGGGCTCCTTGCCCTGAGTTAGGTGTGAGACCCCTAATATTTTTCCTAGGTGGTCCTCCCCACAAATTAGCAAAGGCCTAAGTCAGACAAAGGGTCCCAAAGCCCACCTCCCACTGCTCCCAGAGACCTGGGGAAAAGCGGCACACCCCACCCTTTTGAGGCACATCGGGGTTGACATCTCAATCTGGTATCATTTCATCCCCCTGCAGTTGAACCAAGAGCTGAACTCGCTTCATGGAAACAAGAGAGCTCTGGGACAGAGATGGTAGAAAACTTCAAAGCGGGCGATGCACGCCTCCGCCAGCGCACCCTCCCTGCTTCGAATTTGAGAGAATCAGAAACAATACAATTAATTTCATGTGTCTTTATTCCGTGGCACTCGTCCAAGTTTTTTTTTTTTAAAGAAGAAATACGTCAGCACATTTGGCGGCTGGTCCCCGCAGACAGTGGGTGTTGAGCTGCTGGGCCTGGCTTCCAAAGGCCGCGCTAGAATTCCAGGTTGACCCCTTCCACGCACATATGATTAGCATGTGGATTTATGGGCTCGCGGAACAGGGCTCGGGGTATAACTCCATGTGCAAATATTTAGAGACTCCCTGCCAGCGCTGGCCTTTCTGCGATGGGAACCAGGAGGAGGCCGAACGTGTAAGTATTGATGTCTTTGTTTGACGTCTGCTTTCAGGCCCCCAAGACAACTTCAGAAGAAAAACACACGTCGTGGTTTTAAAATACATGTTTCTGGGTGGCAATATGTAAAAATAGAAATAAAAAAAGGCAACTCTTGGAAAAAGCCAGACATCAATAGCACAATTTGACGAACGTAAAATGTATATGACACACAATGATTGCAGTCCACTCTAGGTTCTCCCCCTCGCGCACGGCACGAGAACAAACCAAACCATAATTCCAATGTGCTGGGAGAAAACTGTAATTTCAGGGGCGTTGATGTACTAATTTAAAAAAACACATATCCCTACTTTGGATGGATCAGCCATGCCATGGTGGCTGCCCACAATGTTCATTGTCTATAAATTTGCCACTGTCATTGCAGCAGAGCACTTTCAGTGAAAAATCTCAGCAGCACTTGAGGCAAACTCTACCTCTGGCTGGTGGGCTTCTGCTGAGGCATTGCCTATGAAGCCCCAGTGTCAGCACTGTCCACCCATATTCAGGTTTCCTTTCTTAATTAAAAAAACTCTATATATGTTTTAAATGTTACCATACGTAAGCGCCACAGTTGAGCTCCTCCCAGGTGATTAAGTTCAACTATCTTCGAATGCCAGGTGTGCATGATTACACATTCACCACAGACCAGAAAAAGGCCACTTTATAAGGACAGATGTGCAGTAAATCAACTTCATTAAACATAATAGATATATGAAACACCCCAATCCTCACTAATACTTGGTTACAAACCTGACAAACCCCCCTCCCCCTTTTAAGGTTTGCTCCCAACATAACCAATTCCGGCACAAAGCTCTCACACACCCCTTTTCTTTTTTCCCTTTCACATCTCATGTCCATTCTTGCTACAGCCACCTTCCCAAGCATGTCACAAAACTCTTCCATATCTCATGATTACCCACCTGCAACAGACCTCAAGGGTGTCCCCCAGGCCCTGCTGTGTCCCACCCCCCCCCCCGAGGTGTGATATGCCTGCTTATGACTCACCAGCCATCCAACTACCGCCTATAGGTAATACAAACTGTGCCTGTCTACTGTGGCAAGCTACCCAAAGACTTCCTCGGCCCTCCCAGCAAAATCCAAACTGCCCTTGTCAACCCCTTCAAGCCAGACAGACCGGGTGGGTACTTGACCATTTCCACTTGTCCGAATCACTTTGCGGGGTGAAGGGATAGACTGGCCTACAGGCCTAGACTCCTCCCGACCCCCTCATCATGAGAGATTACACATTCACCACAGACCCGTATATTGTGAAAAAGGCCACTTTATTAGGACAGGTGTGCAGTAAATCAACGTAATTAAACATCACTCAATCAATCAATCAGGGGTTTTTAAGTGCGCTATTCACCCGTGAGGGTCTCATGGCGCTGGGAGGGGGGTGGCACAACTCCGGTCAGTCGAAGAGCCAGGTCTTGAGGGTCTTCCTGAAGATCTGAAGATGTGCAGGGTGGGGGCGTGTCTGATGTTGATCCGGGAGAAGGTTCTTCTGCCCGTTCGTGCACTGCTGATGCGCAAGCGTGAGGTCTGCGGATCGGAAGTTCCACTTGGGTATATGGAAGGAGGTTCTATTGTTGAGATATTGGGGTCCAGTGTTGTGGAGGCATTGGTAGGCATGGGTGAGTATCTTGAATGTTACTCTCTTCTCAACGGGGAGCCAGTGGAGGTTCTGCAGGTGTTTCGTGATGTGTTTGTGTCGAAGGATGCCGAGGATGAGTCTGGCTGTGGTGTTCTGTGTGGTCTGGAGTTTTTGGAGCACAGATTTGCTGATCCCGGCATAGAGGGCATTTCCGTAGTCCTGTCTGCTGGTTATGAGTGTATGGGTGACGGTCTTCTTTAATTCCGGGGGATATATTTGAAGGTCTTTTGGAGGATGCAGAGGGTATTGAAGCAGCTGGATGCGACCGCGTTGACCTGTCGGGTCACGGAGAGGGAGGAGTCAAGTACGATGCCTAGGTTTCGGGCGTGGTCCGTGGAGGTGGGAGGGCTGTTGAGGGCAGTGAGCCAACAGGTGTTGTCCCATGCAGAGGGGGAAGATCCGAGGACAAGGACCTCTCTATTCTCCGAGTTGAGCTTCAGGCATCTGCTGCTCATCCAGGATGCAACGTCCTTCATTCCTTCCTAGAAGTTAAGTTTGGTGGTGATGGGGTACCTGGTAAGGGAGAGGATGAGCTGGATGAATACTATGCTGAGTCCGTGCTGTCTGATGATGGCGGCGAGGGGGATCATGTAGATGTTGTAGAGAGTGGGGCTGAGCGACGATCCTTGGGGTACTCTGCAGTTGATTTCCATAGGTTCGGAGAGGAATAGTGGCAGTCTGGTTCTTTGGGTTCTGCCGTTAGGGAAGGAGCGGAGCCAGTCGAGGGCAGTTCCCTGTATGCCGGCGTTGTTGAGTCTGGCAGTGGGTGTGCGGTGGGAGACCGTGTCGAAGGCTGCAGAGAGGTCGAGTAGGATCAGGGCAGCGGTGTGTCCTTGGTCGAGGAGGGTGCAGATATCGTCTGTGGCAGCGAGTAGAGTGGTCTCGGGGCTGTGGTTGCTTCGGAATCCGGATGGGGGGGTTGAGGATGGAGTTTCCTTCGATGAATTTTGTTAGTTGGGAGTTGACGGGTTTCTCTGTGACTTTGGCTGCGAAGGAGAGGAGGGATATGAATCAGTAGTTCTTGAGGTCCGTGGGATCTGCTGAGGACTTCTTAAGCAGGGAATCTGACTTCTGCACGTTTCCAGTTGTCGGGAAAGATGCCGGTTCCGAAGGTGGTGTTAATGGTGCAGCATAGTTTCGGAGCGATGGTGGCGGTGGCTTAGTGGAAAATGTGCGGGGGCAGGGATCCGTGGATGCCTTTCATGGTCGATTGGGTGTCTTCGGTGGTGACTGGGGTCCAGGAGGAGATGGTGAGCTGGCTGGCATTGCTGGAGTAAAAAGTGGTTTCGGAGTCAGGTGTCTGATATGTAGGAAAAACCCCAAGCCTCACTAATGCATGATAACAAACTTTACAACCCCCCCTTTAAGGTTTCCTTACAACATAACCAATTCCTACACAAAGTTCTGACACACCCTTTTTCTTTTTCCCCTTTCGCATCTCACATCCATTCTTGCTACATCCACCTCACCCAAGCATGTCCCAAACTCTTCCATCTATCACACTTAACCAGCTGCAACAGTCCCCAAGTTTGTCCCCCAAGCCCTCCTCTGTGCTCTCTGCCCCGAAGGGTGGATATGCCTGCTTGTGACTCACCATTCCCCCTACTACTGCCACCCAGGAAAATACTGCAAAGGAGTTTTTTGCCCCCACCACACACATTCTTCCCCTCAGACGCGATACGCAGCAAAACCTCAATCAACACGATGAACACCAAACGTTCTCTCCCCACAAGTGAGCCAAAAACTCACATTGCTCCATCAGATAAAATGAGTTACCAAACTGTCACAAATGAACTCCGTCATCAGGAAATAAAGTAGCATCTGCCTCCAAAATGTGATCGTGGGCCAACACTTTTATTCCACATCCCGAACAAAAATATTTCATGACCCTGTTCAGTTTGTTTTCTTACTTCGTCAACAGCAGCTGTTTTAGGGCCCCGCGGGAACAAATGCAGCCCATACAAAACAGATGCCTGCGCATATCTGGCAAATTTGTGTAAAGTCCTTCATAGCTTTTAATAGGGTCAAACCTGATAGCTGAACTAAATCATTCTCACCCAAGTGGATCACTAAAAGGTCAGGACTTCCTCTCCATACAAAGATATCTGCCAAGAAGTACAGCAATTGCCCCAATTTCATGCTGGTGTTACACCACCAAACAACTTCATGGTGATTGCTCAGCTGACCCAAAGAACAGCCACAAGGACAACTATCTGCAAACGTAGCAGCCTATCGCACAAGAGAATGTGCCACACAGTCTGTCACCATTTTGTCCACTGAAGGGCCTTTCCCACAACCTATGTAAAACCAGAAAAACGTTAGCAAGAAAGAAAATATAAAACAAAATACAATCACAAAGCTGTCCCCAACCGCATGTACCACTCAGCACATCTGGAACGCTCCTAATGTTGGCGCTCTGCCGGCCCAAACGAGCTGCTTCTGAGGCAGCACCTATGCGTAAGAATGAGTCCCAAAACACCTTGCATCCAGACCCAAATAGACAAAGGCCTTCCTAAGAACACCTAACAACTGGGCTGCAGTCAAATCCTGACCATTCAAATGATGAAAAACCACACCCTGTCTTTTAGGACAACCCATCTGAAACCTGTGCCGCATTTCCACTGGAATAACATCACACACACCGCACTGCTAAAGCATTATCCACTGTCCTCTACCTGCCTGATCAGTTTTGGACCTACACAACCACATTTTTAAAGTATCAAATACCATCACTACCTCATGAAATTGCAAACCCTGCCCCCTTTAACTCCAATAACTCGGAGACCCTAAAGGCCCCGAAAAGCATCCAAACCATTCACAAACTGAAAACCCTCACCTCATTTTCATAGTAACTGCACACTAACTGCCCTTGCATTAAACTAGTCAGCAAAGAAAGTGAAACCAGCTCCCTCTGCAACCTCCTGCCCCCGGAACTTAGACCATCCCAACAATACTCTCCGCACCAACTCCCCCTCGGCTGGGTCATAGCCTGAAAACCACTTACCATTAAAAGACAAACTGACAAACTTACCAGAAATAGTTGCTGCTGATAAACCTCTGTCAATTAACATTAACTCAAATTCATAACATCCTTCCAATGCTGCAACAACTTGTCCTCATCTTTCCACCTCAGCTGAGCACCACACTCCAGAAACTCCTTCCACACTTGCCAATAATAGGACCATCTAGTAGTACTGGACTCGATAACGGTTCCATCGAACTGACTACCTTTGTTCCCACAGTGCCCAGATGTCTGGCAGCAACTCTGTCTTCTTCTCTTCTGCACCGGGGGCCAATCAACAAAACCTCTGCCACCCTAAACAAGATAACGCATCAGCTATATTATTTCTCCCACTTGGAACATGACATGCCTTAAAAATGATGTTATGAAACAAACACCCCAGCATAAACCTCCTCAACAGCCTTAGAACTCTCAAATTACAGGCTTTCTGTTTTTTAACCAGTGCCACCGCTGGTGTTGTTCGTGTTAAAACCCTTAAATTAGACAACTACTTGCCCCATACCTACTAAGCCACCAACAATGGAAAGAATTACAAAAAGGCAATGTTCCTGTCCTGTGGCAACCAATGCTAATTGGAATAGAATAGTGAACTGATATCACCAAAAAGGGTTTCAACCAAAAATACCTTTGTACAGTGTGTTCATTAGGTCCTAAAATCTGCCGATATTTTATTCTCAATAAGTAAAATATGAATACATGTGTGCCAACAAATATTTCAAAGTTGTACCAATATTAGCATTTTCTGAAAGCAGGTTACCTTTGTTTGGACATTTTACCATGGTAACACTTGCTTCAAGCCATTAATATTTATGGGAAATATCAAAATAAATAACTTAATTCTGCACTGAAGTAGCTTAGCAATGTGTCAAATACTATGTAGATACCTATGCTGTTGAAGACAGCCAGAAACAAATATTTAGGTGGATTGACAAAAGACTTCTACAGCATAAGTAAATACATAGCCCTTGAAACATTTCTAATACGGTTCAGTACTAAGCAAAACATCTTCACATTTGACTCCTAAATTTCTCTAGTTATTTGAACTTTGTTGTCTCTTTGTGAAATTGTTTCTCTAAATATGCTGGCTTTCACTGTAGTCAAGAAGTTGCATATCCTCATAGTAGTTATTACATACAATGTTTCATATGTAATAAATACTTCAAAGATTGAAATGTAAATCAGAATATGCAACATATTACACCTTGATGCATTTCAACATTTGCCTAATGAGTCTTGAGTTTGGCCTGATTCTTAGTTTTCCTGGTGGGGTACTCATACATAAATGAGATGAAACATTCCATCTTCCAAAATCCCTTTAAGTTTTCCATTTTTCTCGCTCATTGATTTATTATCCGGACATAACAAAGGACATTGAGAAATGGTTTGGAGTATGTGTTACTCTGTCATCAATAAGTACACATTCCTGTCTGTGTTTCATCAAAAATCACATGCCTATCACAATAATTTTTCGAAAAACAGACTGGCTTACGCACACATTTGTGAGGGAGTAAACATGATACCAGTCTATCACTTTTAACATGTATGAAACAGTAATTCCAATGCTAAACACAATCTGGATATGTTTTGATTCCAAAATTGTAGCCATAAATTCTGCAGTCGCTAGTCTTTTTAAATCACATGCTCACTCTTGTTTGTATAGAATCCCAACTTACCATTGTGACATTTGGTACATTCACTGTATCGTAGGTGCCTAGTATGCTATGTCACATGTAATAGGGCTACCATTACTTCACCCACAACCACGAAGGAGCATCACACCTGAAACAATAAAGACTATTGGCCTGTTTGGTACAACTGCCCCTCATGACTTCAAAGAACCTGAAGTATATGTGGAGTTTCGGCAGCCATGTGTCTGCTCAGAACAGTCTTCTGGCTGTCAACAGGAAACAGGTGGGAGGATCCTTTCCAAAAACATTAATAGACAAAGCACATCACCAACACATTACACCTTAAAGAACTTTTCTTGTGTATTGGACATGGGTCATGCTCCAATGTTGATGGGAAAAATCCTGGCTGTAACACAAAATTAGTCATGTAACATGAAAATACTTACCACCTTTGTTGCTGCTGTTGGGCCCTCAACTGCCCATCAAGCTCTGGATAGGTCAACACAAGAATACATGCCATTGGGGGTGGGGGGTATCAGGGTGCAGTGCACGCACTTCACATGTTGGGAGGACTAACCGAGCTGGACTTTCTCACCTTCCTGGCGATGGCCTTCCAAATGTCCCACTTCTGATGGGCGATGACCTGTATGGATACAAGAAATGAAAGAAAAACAATGGTTTTGTGACTTTTTGTTTGTCTGTATTTATGTATCAAAATGTATCTACATCTATCACTAGCATGACTCATTAACATACAACATGTGTATTTTCCAATATATTAATACACACTTTTATACTGACCTGTTGACTACCTTCATCCCATATCATGGCCTAAACTCACCAATCCAGGCCTGTGACATCATCTAGCCCAGGGGGCTCCTACATGTTCTGTGATGTGACCTACTTCTGATCAGTGCAGAAGATTGTGAACCACTGAAGGCTAAACATAAATACTTATGGCACAGTGAATACTGGCCACTGTGTTTGGACATGACACACTTTGAAATGAGAGTAAATTTAAATGGAGTGTTAGCTCAAGAGGTCAGGTAACTCTCTCATTCAACTGCCGTCTATTTATAAGCATTCAGGGGCATATTTTTATGCACACAAAATTTGACCTGGCAAGGATATATGTTTATGACAGATATACCTCAGTGCTTCAGTGGTTTATCCCTGTGACTCAGCCCCAGCCTGGCCCATGATTCTGACTGAGCACTGCTCATTGTCAAGTCTTGTTATCTGGAGCCTGATGATCATGATGTCACATAAACACAGCCTTCCCTTAACTTCTGCATTATACAATGGGCTTGTACCCATCTAATAAATGATCTCAAGACTGTGTGGTACTCTGAAGGGGCCTGGGAACTACCGGTAGCTCCCATATAACTGTTTGGAGAGCACTGATTTAGGCTGAGTGGTTTGTGGGACCATACACATACCTAACATCAGTTTAATTTGGTTTGTACAGAAAACATTTTTATGTACAGTTGTAGAGAGTCTATAGTGTGTTGTCTGATTTCCATTATGTGAGCTTTAAACGTAGCACGTGTAATTCAAACATATACATAGATATATCTCTATATACACACCAGTTAGAATCTAGGTCTTTAAACACACCACACGTAATAATGTTATTCTTTTTTCACGTTGTAAAGTGCTTAGAAATCCCCAACATCATTGTCCTCTGTAAGGAGCAAACATGTATGACACTTCACATCACGAACTTCACTTCATTCAGGAACTCGAAAGGAAATTGTAGCCTGTGTTAATGGAAAAATACCAGTTAGACAGAATCCCATATACATTTCAGACATGTACCCGTGTTCCTCTGGTGATCCACAGAGCTGGTCATACGGGAAGAGGACCTCCTGGGAGAGCAAGTCCAGCTCCTCTGGCGAGAAGGCAGGGGCCCTCTCACTTTTTTGACCAGCCATCATTGCTCCCGGAGGTACGTAACAGCAGAAAAAGTGGAGGAGGTCTTGATGGCAACAATGTTAGGAGGCAAGTGAGCTTTTTTCCCATCCACTGCGTACATGTACGCGACATACAGTGTATACAGTTCATAGCCATTTGCCTTCATATGTTACCTTCCCCAACGTTAGCCTATGAATGTGTCTGTTGTGGAGTTTTCCATCTACTGCGCGGTAAACTTCTGCCACGCCCGTCTAATTTCCAAATATCTTATCGGCGAGGTCAGGCACCTGACATTTTAATATTTCAAAATAGTATTTTTAACTATAAAGTGCATCACCACTACTCAAAATGTGGGATAGTGTGTTTACATATTCAAACTTGATGGGCACTTGTTCTTTAAAAAAAATGCATTTACATATAGTGCGTTACTGTACTGAAAAGAAATATTAGCTCGGTGTTGTTTACACATCCATTGACAGTATTTTGGGTGGGAAAACATGTGTAAATAATACATTGATAAGTATTATTGACATTTTTTGTAAAATTATTTTGAGGCCATAAATGTAATTTGTGAAGAAGAAAGGACAAAAAGCGAATGTTTTATGAAAATATGTTGTAAAACTATATATACTTTGTACAACTACATGACTTTAGTAATAAATATCAAATATGTTGCTGTGAAAAATGTGATGTTCAAATATTTTTCCACTGCTGACAAATGAACCCTAGGAGAGTGAGGAGACAACAGCCTCAGGTGTACCACCTATTTACAGACCTTGCCACATTGTAAGAAAGGGATATAATCGAGAAGTTCAGATTGAATAGGCAAATTATATTGCATCAATGTCATCAGCTGGAGCAAGATCTTCAGCCTCACAACAGAAATTCAACATCTATTACACTGGTTGTCAAACTCATGACAGTACTTTATTTTGTGGCCACAGTATCCTTCCCATACACTGTGACAGTATCTGGTGGAATGTCACAACAAACTTTCAGTGGTGTTCTACAAGTAGTTATATCTTCAATGATGAGACACGTCAACAGCTTCATTCAGTTTCCACAGCAGCAGGATTGAACCAATAAGAAGCAGGACTTTTACGGTGTGGGTCGCCTACAACATGTTGTTGGAGCAACTAATGGCACGCATATTGCCTTAGTGCCACCACACGCCAAAGAACCTGTCTCCCGGAATCAGAAACACTTCCATTCAATGAACATGCAAGTTGTCTTCTTACCAGATTTGTACAGCACAAGCGTCTGTTCTTTTCCCCGGCACTACCCATGATTCCTTTGTATTACGGAACGGCCCCATACCCCTGCAAATGTCTCAACTTGGACCTGAGAGGACCTGGCTTGTTGGTCAGTGCAAACTTTCATAATATTGTTTGGGGGATTTGTAGTTGAATAATCTGAAATTGCGTAACATTTTTTGGCAATTTATTTGTCTTTTATCTACAAGACTCAGGTTATCCCAACAGACCATGGTTGTAGATACCGCTGAGGAATCTGACAATGCTAGGGGAAGTGTTCTTCAATGAGGCCCATGTAAGAACATGATGGCCAGTGAAGTGGGCTTTTCGGCTCCTAAAGGCCAGATTTCATTGTCTGGACAAAACAGGTGGAGCTCTCCTCTACTCCCCTGATACTGTGCACCAAATCACTGTGGCCTACTGCATGCTCCCCAACATCGCCCTGTGATGGAACCTCCCTTACATCGCAGAGGATGGAAACCATGAAGAGCCACCGGGTAAGGATCCTGAAATGCCAAATGAAGATGAAAGTGGTGAAGTGGAAGGAGTTGCCTTACATCAATAAGTTATTGACAACTTCTTCTCATGACTGTAAGTATATCTTTACATGTTCTCACTTTCACCTTTACACCAACTATTGGTGTGATGATGAGAGAAGTATGTGGTGGTGATTTGTAAGGAAGGGTAAGTTCAGGGAAATTTAGGCCAAAGGTGTTTGTTGATCAAAGTTTTGGCACTTTGACCACTGTGTCCATACAACTTTCCAATACTTGCAAAATGGTTAGTGGAACATACATGTGGAAATTATGCAGTTGAAATGGGACAGACACAATATGATACGTATATGGATAATGGGTTGTTTGGTGTTGTGACACTTACATGCACCGTACCATCATGTGACATGTAATTGAGATTGACACCTGTAATCTTAGGTGCAAAACAATATATTCACACAAACAAACCAAATAACCAAATTATCTGATACTGATAGTTTAAGGTTTCTTTGTAAGGAAATATATGTGCCGAACACATTGGCAACATCTGAGCTGAGAACAAACAGGACATTGAGGTTTAGTGAGACTTTGTAAAGTATTCTGGCCCACATTTGACTATTCTTACATAGGGGTGTATTTTGTATTTGTGCTCCAAACAATTGTGTCTCTACTCTTATGATTTCATCCACCATGACTGACATTTCTCCACATTTTTGGGGCCTGGAATTGTGCAAAGTAATATGATATAGAAAGTATTTACCCACAAGGTAATAAATGAAAGGAGAAAAAGGGTTAAGAAATAAGAAAAAGGAACAAAATACCCTCAGTTGACTGGCAAAATCTCTGCTAGAAAATGTTGTGGTGCAGTGGAAAGGAAAAGGATCATGGTCTGAAATTGAGGGAGTTTTATAGTGTGGAATGCAAGTGTTTCCATTTCAATGGACATCATGTGTGTTCTACTAGCATCAATCCAATGGCCACAGTGATGATGCATTGTTGAGCGCGTACCGCAAGCGACTCTCTCTATCAGGGAAACCGCTGTTAGGAGCCCTGCAGCTCAACTGTGAAATAAAAATTTGCTTGGTGGGAACCTGCCAGCCTGACGGAGTATTATTCGCCAGCATTGGAGTCCACAGCGACGGCAGCAGTGTTTCACAGCGGTGGCAGGAAACACTGTCAGCACGGACAGTGAGTCAGCCTGCATATATCTAAATACCGCGGGTGAAAGACTTTCGACTTGGCAGAGTACTTGGGATCGCGTCCACGGCAGGATAGTTGTAAGATCGTCAAAATCTAAATCAGGCCCTTAGACTTTTCCAACATATGTCCCCATATCATTAGTTGGTTATATAAATATCCAGCCCATTAAGCCTGAGAGAAAAATGTAGAGCTAGACATATTGCATCAAAATGTCACACATAATAATATAAAAATGAATTCATAATCCTACATATTATTTTTATTTATTTATTACACAGGGGTCTTAAAACACAGACATGCATAAATAAAAACGAGCACCACAACTACATTCTGCAGCATTTGATACAGGTTTTATGACACATACAGTTTTTATACCAAATAATAGACCCATTGCCAAATCCATCTATTCTGTTTTCTTCAGCAAAGTCAGAGCTTGACAGCATTGCCAAACCTTACATTTTTAAAATAGTAGTCAGAGAAGATACTTGTTTGGAAAAAAAATGTAGTCAAGCAGCTGATGTAATACATACAGTTTATACTCCAAAACTCAAAAGCCCCACTCCTTAGCTATCAACAAGCCCATAAGACTTTTGTGAGATATACTTAGATTAATCCCACCCCTCTATTCACATAGTGGGATAAGGAGGCTCTTCTCAATATAATTATTAGCCTGCAGAGATCCTATTTGTTTATCAACATCAGATATCTCTTTTCTTCCACCCAGGCTCCATCATTAACCTGGTCTCTAATAGGAATCACTTTCTTCGAACATGATTTCTTGTCCATGGTATTTATTTCTTGGAAGCAGGCACTAAATTTGATAAAACTACAATTTTAATATTTAAATAGTTTGAGAAGCCGGACAAAAAATCTTTGCATAGCCTTCAAACACTCCCTTGATAAACTAAAAGGCTTAAGCCTCGCACAAATTCTGTGTCCCCTCTAGCCTACAATTACTTTAAGCATATTTCTAGTTCTAATTGTAACCTACCATTTTAAAAACTCCACCGAGATTAAATTATTTGTGTGAAATAAATCAATTGCACCCAAAAGACCAGAAGGGCTATTAAATCGTTGTAACTTATTCCATAAAATGGTTCTGTCCACTGAGTCAGAAGCTTTGAGCCTGTGTTATGTGGGCTTGCAGCCCTACTAAGATACATCTGACATATAGATTGTGAACATTAGAGAATGGATTCCAAAAGGTCTTAATCAGTTGTAAAAATAGAGGAACTAAACTGGCTAGGGCCATCAGAAACGTCCAATAAATAACCAACATATCTAGACTCTGAGATGTTACATTCTGGAGCTGAAGGTATTGGTCTTACTTATCATTAACCACAATTTATGGGGATCTGTGGTATACAATGTAACAAAGTATGAAATTGTTAACATTTCCATTGAGAAATGCTATCAAATCCAAATTCACAATATATATAGATAACCTAGGTAAACAAGTCAAGTGGTGAAGTTAACTTTCAGTTACCTGCTACTCTTATAACAGATGTTACATATCTAATATAGCTTACATGCAGTGCCTAAAATAGACATTTCTATTGGGAGGATCCCATCATCCCCCATTAGAAATGTCTGTCCATTTAAAGAATTGCATACATGAGATCAGATGGCCAGCTTTCACCTCTGGGAGCACACAGTACCCTCAATGGGAGGAAAGAACCCCTGGGGACTGCCAGGTGAGGTCATATGTGACTGAGTAAACTACAACACTTTTTCAATTTAAGAGAAAAGACAAAGAATCCAAGACGAGATAGGCTGCTGGAGGCCTGGACCGAAGTTGGGAGGCTGGAAAGAAATGCTCATAGCTGCAAAGAGCTGCCATTTTTAGATTTTGGTGAATAAAACTCTGGGATTGTTTTAATGCCTGAAAGTGTATGGCTAAACTGAACATTCCTGCCTGTCTCCCGGGGAGTTTTGGAAAGAAAAAGCTGTCTTCTGCTCTGTTTAAACGTGTGCTTCAAGTGCTTTACTCAAGGACTGGTAGCATCTCTTGCTTCCTTAGTCACTGGGATGCAGGTATTCAAAGTCTAGTGACACCTGTTTGCCTCAGGAGACTTCACTCCTGGAACTGGAGATTAAAGATCTCCTGAGGCACAGTACATTCAAGATGATGTACCGGCAAAGGTTCACGGTGTCCAGGGGTCACGGTTCCTCGTCACCCCCTATGGCCACGGGCCTCAGCTTTGCTGTGGCCTCTGGGTAGCCTCGGGGAAGTCTGGAAATCCACCTCTGGTGATGCAAAGACTTCGGCGTCCGGCGGGAGTTTCAGACCGGACAGTTGCTTCTTTGGTGCCTGCCAAGCAGGGAAGTCACTTCTTGACCCCAAGGGAGATTTCTTCAGTCTTCTAGTCGAAATAGAATGTCGAAGGTCCAGGATTTATGTTGCAGAGTTTCGTCCAGGGTAATCCATAGTCTCAAGGACTGGGTTCCTATACTTATAGTAAGATAGGGGGTTGGACATACTCTGGGGACCCACCTATGGGAGGGTTTGGAAAGAGGGGTGGTTACACCCATTTCCTTTAACCAGTTTCGTGCCAGAGCAGGGGCAGGTAGCCCCTGCAACCGGTTTGAACTGGACTATGCACAGGGATACCAAGTGTGCCCCCAGTGCAGGACTTCAAAGCACCAGAGAGAGCTCCCGCCCAGCCCCAATACACATCTGCCTGTCTGGGGAGGTGGTTACACCTCCCTGTGATAGGAAACCTTTTGTCCAGGCCTCCCCTGCCGGAGTTTCGGTCAGCAGCAGGAGGCCAGACCCGTGTCTGTGGCATTTGCATCCATTTTGTGATGCCAGGGCTCTAGAAAGTCTTTACCGGTCAGACCAGTGGGTACATGTCTCTCCCTCTAGAAGGGTGGAATGCTACCCCCGCCACTAGAACTGGCGGGGGGTAGTATTCCAAAGTGTTTGACACCAAACATGACATGTTTCCGTGCAGCCAGTCCAAAGTTAGCATTTACCGCGAGGTTATAATGCACTTACGAGTATATGGTCAGGATGCACCACAAACAGCATCAGAGGAGGTACTCCGAACGCTGCAGAGGGGCTCTGCTCATGCAGGGGCACCCTCTCACATAAAAACCAAGAACTCTGCCTTCAGGATTGTTAAGGCCTGCCATAGGAGTGACTTATAGGTTTTATATGTGTGTGCAATGGTAGTGATATAGGTAGCCTATACCACCGAAAGGGGTGCATGCACCACCTTACCCAGGCTGCAGTAGCAGACCTGTGGTGTCATTTTGGAGTGCTTCCCAGGGGTGGCATAATACATGCTGTAGCCCCTGGTAGGCCTCTGAGGTACCTATGCCCTGGGTACATAGTGTACCATATACAAGGGACTTATAAGGCACTCCAGAATCCAATTAGAGATGTATCTAATGTACATGGAAACTATTTTAGAGAGGAAGCAGCTAGGCTGGGGTCCTGATTAGCAGGGCCACAGCCAGACTAAGGTCGAAAAACAGTCGAACACCAGCAAAAAGTGGGGGTACCCATGTGAAGCAGATCCTACTCTCCTACAATTTACTGAAGAATTGTTGAGGACATTCTGAATGCATTCCACCCATTGCTTACTATTGGCTTTGTGTTTTATAACTCACATTTGCTTGCTTTCTGTTTGCTAACTTTATTTGATTTAGGTTGTCTACCTTGAGTTAATCCCTCCCTTGGATCATAGCCTGTTTACCTGATTCTTTTTATTCTTCCACAAGCACATGTTTTCTGTAAACAAGCCTTTAAATTTTGTTGTTTTCTTGTCACATTTTCTTTGCATTCAAAGTCAGTGTTCAAATGTAAGCCTATCTCTTTTGGGGGAGTTTGATGTTTACTTTTCTTACTCTGACTTCAAAGTGAAAGGATTTATATGACAATCTTGCTGGTGTTGTGAAAGAAAACACCTGTTTCTAGCACACAACATTTAGATGTCTGTAAATGAATTGTGAAGATATTTAAGAATATATCAGAATTAGGTAAGGCACAAATGAAGCACATTTTTTTGTAACTCTGTAGTGTGAAATAAATATTTTAATAGGATAAAAACATGTGAATACACTATCTGATTCCATCTCCACACATTTTCATTTGTGTGCTGTATAGTTCTAGCAGTAAAACGGCATGCCTGTGCAAATGTTACGGTTGTTTCGATTGAAAATGTGCGCTACCACCCCATGCATTCTCCACACTACTCCAATTAACAACACTACTCCACTCAATGCCACGCCACTCCTCTCCACGATATTTTACAGCATGCCACTCCACTGTATGACACTCCACTCTACGACACGCTACTGTGCACCATGACACGCCATTACAGTCTACGCCACACCACTCCACTCTACAACGCTCCACTCAACTCCACAACATGCCACTCCACTCTACGACACTCCACTCCACAACACTCCACTCAACTCTACGACACGCCACTCTACTCTAAGACACTCCACTCTACTCTAAGACACTCCACTCTACTCTAAGACACTCCACTCTACTCTAAGACACTCCACTCCACTCTACTCTACGACACTCTACTCTACGACATGCCACTGCACTCTGTGATATGCTACTGTGCTCTGTGACACTCCACAACAGTCTACAACACACCACTCCACTCTACAACATGCCTATCCATTCTACAACACGCTCCTGTGCTCTATGGCACGCCACTGTCTTTACAACATGCCACTCCACTAATACACACCACTCCACTACCCAATCTACGCCTCTCCACTATGCCTCTCCACTCTACGACACACCACTCTACAACATGCACTCCACTCCATGACACACCACTCCACTCTACTCTATGTCATGCCACTCCACACCATTCCACTCTATGCCACTCCACTCTACCCAACTCTATGACATGCAAATCCCCTTTACAGCACTACACTCCATACAATGAACACTCTATGCAACAACACAACACTCTACTCCACTGTACAATACTCAGCTCTATAACACTACACTCCACTCTACTAGACAGATACTTTACTCCACTCTACTCTATGCTATGCCACTCCACTCTCAAATGCTGTACTCCACTACATGCGGCTCTACGACACTTCACTCCACTCCACTTTATGCCTGCCACTCTCACACCCCTCCACTCTATACCACAACACTCTACACCCCTCCTGTCTACTCCAGGACTCTCTACGACACAGTATTTTATGACACAACTCTACGTCACTTCACTCACTTACACTTTACTCCACTCTACGATACGCCACTCCACGGCACTTCACTCTACAACACTTCACTCCACTCTTTGACTCTTTACTGCAATCTAAGCCCCTGTACTCAATGCCCTTCCACTTTACAACCCTCCACTCCATGGCACTCCACTCTTTGAGGGTTAGATTGTTTGAGCATTGTGGGTGCTGACTCTCGCCTCCCTCATCTATAGCTCAACTTTGTGATTCTTTAAGATATCCATATCAGAAGGAATGTGATAGTTTTAGACTGAGAAATGAATTTTATTGGTGAAAGGTAAACAGCTGTGTTTTTTTGGAGACGACAAGTCTATGGGCTAAATTGTTGGTTGTGGATGGCAAAACTAGAGTTTGAATTCACTTTTTTACCACTTTTCCACATTGCGTGTTACGTACTGCGCAAATCACTTTGTTCTTCTGCCTCTTTCCTCGTGTGCTACATAAGGGTTTTTGACAACAGGGTACACCATAGTTTTACGTTTCTATTAAATAAACATTGACAAAGCCAAAAGGTTTTTTTGTGGTAAGGTCTTTTTGAAGTATCACTATGACAAATGCGAACTGACAGAGCATTGGCAGCAGAAAAGCAAGCGCCCCTCTCATACACAACAGGTACAGCGCATAGGCAGCAACACTACAGGCCTCCCTCACACACCGAACAGGTACAACACAGCCGCAGAAGTGCTAGCTGTGGGCTTTTCGGTGTTCCAAATCACTTCACAGCTATGTCCTTGACAAAACTGCGTGCTCAAAGTGAAATTAATTTGTCTCTCGGTGCCTCTCTCTTGTGCGTTCAAGTAGTGGGAGCGCTTTGAAACCAACGAAGTATCTTTCTTATTTCTACATAAACAAAGTTACTCTTTTCGGCTTGCCAAGGCATGAGGGGAGTTGGCGAATGGAGGGTACGAAAAATTGAAGAGAAAACCTACAGCGTTCTGCCGTCCTCCCATTCCACTGCTGTGTTTAAACTAACGCCCCGCTCTGTTTATAGGGCGCCGACGTGCTATAAATATGAGTGACTTCAAGTAGGCCTTTGTCAGTATGTATATAAGGGAAGGAGGCCGGAATGAAAACCAGCTGTAGGCCCCGGGTGATGACTATCCCCGGGAGAGCTGCAGATAATAGCAGGGATTAGGGCCCAGTGAGCTAGTGTAACTCTCATAAAGAGGGGACATTTTCTAAATTGCGTAGCTTAAGGGCCTGGTAAGAGCTCAGCTGGTGTGGCGCTCTGGGTGAATCTGAGCATCTCTTTGGTCTCTTCGCCAGTGGTTTTGGAAATGGAGAAAGGAAATGAGCGTCATCAGGTGCCTGCCTCGCAGCTGTTAGCTTCGGATCCGGTCACAAGGCTCTTGTTGTGGTTGGAGCCTTCATGCTGGTTTCTGTCCTTGCACGCGAGCCCTAGAGGGAATGGGACTGATTTAATATCTCAGCACGGCAACATAACACGCGGGCAAGCACTCTGTTCCAGTCTTCTAACAAAATGGCTGCACTCTTTCATATGCCGATGACACCCAACCTCGGAAAGCGTACGATTTGCGCCATATCCACAGTGGGGGCTGATGTGCCGGCGGGGGAGGAGGGGGGGGGGGGGGCGGGGGGTTTAGGGGTGCGGCGCGATGGATGGCGAGACAAGTAAAAAACAAAACACTTACCTGCCGCATTGCGCTCCTCTCCACTGCAGGCACAGGCTCCCAGAGTCCACTGCGGCCAATCCTGACGCTGCTTTCATGCTGCTGAGGGCAGCGTCAGAATTGGCCTGAGCGCCGATGATTTGCGCTCTCAGTTAAACTGGGAGCTTGTGCCTGCTCTCTCCAACCCGGCAATGCAGCTCAGTTTGGAGAGAGCTTCAGTGCGCATGACGGTTTGGCTGGCCTGAGATGGCCCGGTCCGCCAGACCGTCATGCGTGCTGAATAACAGTGCAACCACTCCTCCACTAGCCTGTCATCACCCTCGCCTCGCCCCCAAGCCTTGGCTCCGAGAGCAAAAATAAAACGATAATAAACAAGGTAGGGTGATGCTGCTCCTCCATAGCGGAGGAGCCGTCGCTGCACACTTTTACCTCTGATAATGGAACATATAAAAGTGCACTTCCTAGTGAAATTACTTATACCCTTGTAAGTTGAATTTTTTATTATTTAATTTTATTGTACCATTTACTTACTGCTTACCTCCAAACATCTTGTCGAACAGCTAGTACTTCTATAGTGCTTGAATTGAAGAATGGTGGTGGTTGAAGTGGGATCTAGTAGTGTTGTGTTTTGATGTAATATCCAAGAGTTGGAGAGTGTTCTTCACACTTGATGCCACAGCATGTATGTATGTATGTATATATGTGGTTGTAAGCAAAAGGATTGTCAGGATAGGATCACAAACAGCGTATGCAAATCGTTAATGGGTGTGCGCTGGGAGTCAGTTGAAACCTGCATTTGAGGATGCCCAAGTCTTTATTTCTCTTCTGTATTCTCAATGTCTGTTGATGGCCCCTATTCTCTTCTCTTAATCATCAAACGTGTGTGCCTTAGTAAGGCCCATTGCACATACCATAAACAGTAAAAATAAGAAAAAAACGATTAAAAGCGAAAAACTTAAAGAAAACACAATTCAATTATTTTTTACACTGTTCTTCAGTTCGGCTGAAAAATGAATAAACTGAGCTGGAGGAAGGTGAACAATATCGGAGGTGATGAAAAACCCAATAGAGAGATGGGAGCCTGCTAGAACTGTGCACAAGCATATGGACAGTAGAAAAAAAATTGAAAAGAAAGGATATAGAATGGTATACAGAAGAACAGGATCAGGGCATAAATGTCGGTAAATGAAAAAAAATATTGAAGATAGAAATCCGGCCACGAAATGTCAACGGGTTTCGATGTAAAAAGATAATTGTTTTCACCAGTGCTGTTATTTTTCAATAGAAATGTGATCATCGAACCTGCACACATATCTTTACATTTTGGCAAGGCTGTATTGTAGCATTAGTACCAGGCTTACATTCCCCTCAAAATCCCACCAAGTGTTTTTGAGATGTTAAATAAGTAGTCATCCAGCTTGTTATGCATGGTTGGTGGTGCATTCTAAGAGTAATAGGTTTGGTTGCACGCATTAGGTTTTGGGGGAGTGCCCCATTTGTATCGCAGTTGGCTCATATCAGCACTTACGCATGAAGGTGAATGCGAACCTGAGCTATAGGGTCACATGTTTTTTAAATGTAGCTATTACATTTTAAACGTTATCCTCTTTTCAGTGCTCAGATATCAGTGCCAGCAGGAGAGTGCCAGAGAAGCGTCATGCAAGATGGCTGCACCTTTGTGAGGCTCTCTCAGTCAGAGGCAATAATCCTACATTATCCTCCCCCCTTCAGCGGCTGGAGTGCAGATCGCGGCATCGTGTACTCCAAGGCCAGCGAGGTGCACTTAAATGGGTCAAGTGAGCCCAGTATTGTGACATCCTGGGCCTGGATCCTGTGCACGGCCCAGACGGGATCTGCACCTGTCAGGTCTGGATTTCACTGCTGAACCTGCCATCAGCTGCAAGATGGGGGAAAACAATGCAGCACCGGCGTGGCTGTTGTGAGTCCCCCGTTAGATCGGATGGGTATCGACTAGGCCCGGGGACTGCCTAACAAACTGGGGCCAGTGAACTGGCGAATGAAGCTATTTATGTCGAGGCCGGCGAGACTAGGGTGAACTGCGCTGCCATGCGGACCACGTTGATGTGAGTGACTTCTCCGTGTGCTACACACTCGTTGGAGAGAGGTTGGAGACTTGAAGCGGCGGAGGGCTGCTGCTGGGAGGCAGGGGAAATGAGCTGCAGGTAGCAGTGGACCGACTGTGGGAAGGTAAACTCCCCCTTTTCTGTATGGCTGATTTTGGGAACAGTGGCAGAGCGTGATTTGTTGGGGTCCTCTGCCCCCCCCCCTCTCTGCTGTATTGAGGATCGCTCAGCCCTCTCTGCTTCAGACACCCATAAGAAACACGGCAAGTGGCATCCATTGAATGGGCTGCATACAATTGCTCTGTGTAACTACAATTGACAACTGCCATTACGTGATTCTGAGATGAAGTGAACCTCGAGACACCACCATCATGCTGCTGTGCCAGTCACAAGACAATGCCTTCTGTGTGAAACCACTCTGGCTGGGGTCTGGTCCTTCTGATTTCTGTCTATGCTGGAGACAGGAGAACCATTCTGGTACCTGCTTGGTAGGGTGGGTTTGCTCGGCCCCCCTGATTTACCTGTGTGGCAGAGATGCAGGTTCCTGAAACTTAGTTGTGACCCATACATGGGTGTTAACCTTCAAATCACAATGGAGATTGCCCACCTACAGGACTAACTGCGTCCTTGCCAGCGCCCGTCAGCTGGTGTTAGGTTGAAGGACTTGGGGAGTGGGATGACGACACAACAGAGAATTGGCTGTGTGGAAGCTAGTCCCTCTCAGACACTGATTGACCATGGGCGAGACGGACTGTAGACAAACCAAGCTCTAGTTTGACTCCAGGAAGAGCTCTCAGGAGACCATCACTGGGCCTGCGGGGCAGCTAATACTGCGCCCCTTTCAGTGGAACCCACGGATGCTACGGTCATGTAGGCCCTAATGTCATAAGCCACCTACTTGGATCCCAGATGATTCCAATGAGGTGGCGACGCTAGTTCCCGAATCCTCCAGAGACTTGCCCTTGGTTTACAGGAGGAGACACTGCTCCGGTGGCAAATCAGAGGGGGAAGGGTTTTAGGATGGAGAGAGCATGTAGAGTCAAAGATGCTGTGGCTCATTTACTCAACATCAACACTGCAGCAGGCATTAACACACGTCTAATGAATGGCACCGGCAGATATGGTATCTATAAACAAACAAATAATAAGACTTTAGTCTAGTATTAACTCTATCCCTTAAGGTATCACCTCAAGAAAGCTTTTAAATCTCAACCAAGCTGTAGTTTTGTTGTTGTTTTGTTTTTATTTAGATTGTCCATAGGTGCTCCTATATCAAAATTTTCAAAACTGTAGTGAGTATGATTTCAGCATCAAACCCACAAGCAAGTATGGACGGAGTTCACTTCTCCCAAGTCCTCTCTGGCAGAGCCCTGCCAACAGTGTGTACAAGTTGAACAAAAACATTGGTTACCTTTGTTTGCAGCACGATGATGCGACTGAGCTCAGCGCCTAGTAAAATCAAGTCTGATAATAAGTCTCTCCTTTTCATCTTGTTCTTTTTTCCATCCAGGAGCGATACTAATGGTAGATGTTCTTTGTGGTGAGGTCGAAGCAGGAGGATCAAGGGAGCTGGCAAGGCAGAGTCCTGGAAGCTGGGAAACAGGTAAGTGGCAGGCGAAAAGGCTAAGCGAAGGCGTTTAGACAGTCTTTAAATAAGATTGCTTTAGAACGTTCATAAAGGTCACATTCTAATTGTAACAAGGAACGGGTGCAGATAATAAACTCGATGAGGCTGCCTTCTAGATGGTGCTTTACAATGTAAACAAAGGTTGCGTTCTAATTGCTTATAGCAAGGAACAGGTGCCGATGATTAAATTGATGAGTCTGTCTTATAGAAGGTGTTTTATAATGTTCACAAAGGTTGCATTCTAATTGCTTATAGGTTCACTTTGAGGTCATCTATGCCGGTTGCTTGAGGCTTATTCTGGTGGATTTTCTGGATGTTTCCATGGTGCCTGAAACCTGACCTTGCATAAGCATAGTAAAAGATTTGTAAAAGCTATAAGCTATTGAGCCTTTTCAAACAAACTGGGGAACAATCAGCTGCAGCTCGCTATTTCCAACAGACTATAATATGGTCAAAAGTCAGGGTACAGGACATTTGTTCATTCATAAGTGTTGGGAGGAATGATGTGAGTCATGCCGGTATAGTGTCAAGAGAGGTGAGCTGTGGCAGGAATCCTGACACCATGTAAAGCAGTCTGACCTTCATTGAAACTAAAATGGACTCCCTTAGCAACAGAATGGGTGCCATCACACGTAAGCTGGTTAAAACACGACGGCCGACTGCAAGAGGTAGAGCGATATATTTCTACAGTTTAGAATGCTGCAGCATCTTGGAGTGGAGCTCTCCTTAATATGGAAAAAGTCCCAAAAGTGATAACGGCCTCGAACAAGTACCTAGAGGCGGACTTCCAGCGAAATAATGTTCGAGTCCTAGGGGTCCCCCAATCTACAAATATTGGCAGACTGCAAAACAATTGAAAAACTGCTAGTGACATTATTTGAGCCAGAATCCTTCTACATGTTAACAGTGGAGCAAGCACATCACTCCCCAGCCAGAAGGCAACCTCCTGGAACGCCTGCATGGCCCACCATAGCTAAACTTTAGCATTTCTGTGATTGAGACACTGCCCTTTGTCTGGCCCGGGAAAAATAAGTGCTGAACTTTGAGGGCTATGATATTTTGCTATTTCCAGAATTTACCATGGCAATGCAGGAGGCCAGACGCATGTTCCTCACGGTTAAGCAGAAACTGCAACAATCTAGAATTCCATACACCATGCTCTACCCAGCACAGCTGCATATCTCTGTAAATGGCAAATAACATTTCCAATTACCCACAGCAGGCTCCAGACCTCCTGCGTAAACTGCCACACCGTAGGGATGGAACCAATCACTCAAATGCAACTTTCAGATCCTCTTCCCCGCTGGCAGACCCAAACTGATCGCACCCGATGGGCTCCACTGGCAGAACTGTCTGTCTTACTCTATTATTCACTTGCTCGCATGTTATTACTTCCCCTTGATCCAGATCATCCAAAACCAGACCCTACTAATTGGATGCAGAGTCAGCTGGTGTTCCTGATGTGCCCTGGGGATATGTAATACCTACACCTCTGATGCCCTCGCCTTGTTGCGGAGGACCTCACTGGTGCTCTACATATACACTGAAGGCTAACCCTCAAGTTTGAAAAAAGATTACTTTATAGCTGAAATGATGTTTAATTTGCTTTTTGTTTCACACATTTATTCTTTAAAGGGAGGGTATGTTTTCCTGGTGGGATTGGGCTGCCAGAGTGGATAGGGGAGGGAACCAAAGGTATGGGGATATGGGGCCAGATGTACAATCGTTTTTTGTGGTCGCAGAGGGGCATTTTGCCCTTTTGTGACCGCAAAAAAAGGCAGCACAATGTACCAACCCAATTTTGCAAGTCACTAATATAATAGCGACTCTCAAAATAGTGTTAGCAACTCGCTATTAGAAAGGGGTGTTCCAAGGGCGTCCCTTCCTAATAAAGACTCTGAACCCCATGTAATAAATGCAGTCGCAAAACACTTGCAGTTTACCACCCTCTTCAAGAGGGTGTTAAACCATTCGCAAACGGGAAGGGGTCCACAGGGGACCCCTTCCCCTTTGCGAATGAAAATGTGAAGTGGGTCGCACACCGCTCGTCATACTAGCAAATAGCCCCATAGGATTCTGGAGAATGTAGTGACAGCGGCGAGTACACCTATGCCACGAGTATATAGTTATAATGCCATCCCTGGACACGTGTTTCGAGGTAATTGCCTCTCGTCAGCAGGGAGCAGGTATGTATGCGGGGTGCCAAGTAGACTGCCAAAATATATAAGGTATAGTACCTCTCACGGCGCGCGGGTGCTGGATCCAGGCTCGTCAGCCCATCGCTCGAGGGAGCTTTAAATACAAATGTGAAGTGGGTCGCACACCGCTCGTCATACTAGCAAATAGCCCCATAGGATTCTGGAGAATGTAGTGACAGCGGCGAGTACACCTATGCCACGAGTATATAGTTATAATGCCATCCCTGGACACGTGTTTCGAGGTAATTGCCTCTTGTCAGCAGGGAGCAGGTATGTATGCGGGGTGCCAAGTAGACTGCCAAAATATATAAGGTATAGTACCTCTCACGGCGCGCGGGTGCGGGATCCAGGCTCGTCAGCCCATCGCTCGATGGAGCTTTAAATACAAATGTGAAGTGGGTCAAACACCGCTCGTCATACTAGCAAATAGCCCCATAGGATTCTGGAGAATGTAGTGACAGCGGCGAGTACACCTATGCCACGAGTATATAGTTATAATGCCATCCCTGGACACGTGTTTCGAGGTAATTGCCTCTCGTCAGCAGGGAGCAGGTATGCATGCGGGGTGCCAAGTAGACTGCCAAAATATATAAGGTATAGTACCTCTCACGGCGCGCGGGTGCGGGATCCAGGCTCGTCAGCCCATCGCTCGAGGGAGCTTTAAATACAAATGTGAAGTGGGTCGCACACCGCTCGTCATACTAGCAAATAGCCCCATAGGATTCTGGAGAATGTAGTGACAGCGGCGAGTACACCTATGCCACGAGTATATAGTTATAATGCCATCCCTGGACACGTGTTTCGAGGTAATTGCCTCTCGTCAGCAGGGAGCAGGTATGTATGCGGGGTGCCAAGTAGACTGCCAAAATATATAAGGTATAGTACCTCTCACGGCGCGCGGGTGCGGGATCCAGGCTCGCCAGCCCATCGCTCGAGGGAGCTAATTGGATGCAGAGTCAGCTGGTGCTCCTGATGTGCCCTGGGGATATGTAATACCTACACCTCTGATGCCCTCGCCTTGTTGCGGAGGACCTCACTGGTGCTCTACATATACACTGAAGGCTAACCCTCAAGTTTGAAAAAGATTACTTTATAGCTGAAATGATGTTTAATTTGCTTTTTGTTTCACACATTTATTCTTTAAAGGGAGGGTATGTTTTCCTGGTGGGATTGGGCTGCCAGAGTGGATAGGGGAGGGAACCAAAGGTATGGGGATATGGGGCCAGATGTACGACCGTTTTTTGTGGTCGCAGAGGGGCATTTTGCCCTTGAGTGACCGCAAAAAAAGGCAGCACAATGTACCAACCCAATTTTGCAAGTCACTAATATAATAGCGACTCTCAAAATAGTGTTAGCAACTCGCTATTAGAAAGGGGTGTTCCAAGGGCGTCCCTTCCTAATAAAGACTCTGAACCCCATGTAATAAATGCAGTCGCAAAACCTTGCAGTTTACCACCCTCTTCAAGAGGGTGTTAAACCATTCGCAAACGGGAAGGGGTCCACAGGGGACCCCTTCCCCTTTGCGAATGAGTACGCAAACATTTTTTAAGAGCCGGCAGTTGGCCCAGGGACCACTTCCTGCCCTTAAAAAATGAAACAAAAACATTGAAATTCTTTTTTTTTTTAAATGCATCCTGTTTTCTTTTAAGGAAAACAGGTTACATTTTTTTTTAAAACCTGCTTTATTGACAAAGCAGTCCCAGACGTGGTGGTCTGCTGACCCCATCAGGCCACCATCCCTGGGAGTGCCAGCCATTCCCAATGGGGTCGCAAACTGCGACATCCTCATTATTATGCATGAGGCATGCATTTTGCGACCTCATGGGGAATAGCAAACAGTGTCTCTGACACGGTTGTACATTGATGTTTGCGACTTGCAAATTGTGACTCGCAGTTTAATGCAATTTACGAGTCGTAAACGCCAATGGTGGTACATCTGGCCCATGATGCTTTACTTTAACATAGGGTAACATGGCACCGCTAATAAGTTGCTCAGCATTCAGGATCCACAGGGTCATATACATACAGTACTACCTCCATTGTGCAAACATTTATTGCCTTCTTCCAACCCTTATACACATCCCAACATGTTGTACCGCTAGAGGTGAACCCATACCTTGGGGTTGTAGCCTTAGGATGACTGAGTGAGGCCCATAGAACCTTTTGGGATCCTGCATTCATAAGGGATGATATTCTTGAGGTAATAATTTGACTTCCGGACGGGAAATAGCCAGGGCTAGATTGACACCCTGCAGAACTCCATAGCAATATGCTGGCACTCTGATTCCCAGACTTCATGCAGTATTCGAGGAGGTGCCCCAGAATGGGCAACTCCCTGCATAGATGCGAGAAGCCTTGATTATTGCACTGCTTAAACCCGGTAATCGCAGGGCGATTTGTACAGGCTCCTATCTTAGATAATCTGTGACACAAAAATGCTAGCTAAACTGCTGGCAAATAAATTGACACTCCTGATGGCACACTTAGTATGCCCGACCAGTCTGGATTTATCCCTGGATGCTCTACTTCCCATAATCTGAGGACCCTACTTGCAGTCTTGCAGGAAATAAACAGAGACCTGAACGTGGTGACAGCCTTCCTAAATGCCACCAAAGCATTTGATTTGCTAGAATAAGACTACTTACAAGCTGTCCTTCCCCCAGTGGTATTTCAGGGAAAATGTGTTCCCTGGGTTCACTTATTACACAACCACCCTCTGGCATGGGTACATATCAATGGAACAGTCTCGAATCCCTTTGAAATCTCTAGAGTCACCCAGCAAGGATGCCCATTATTGCCCATATTTGCCCTGGCAATGGAGCCCTGAGCCTCCAAGATGAGAAAGCATTACAGATAATATGCTCTCCGTTACCCTAGTAGACATCTCCAAATCTCTCTAGGATGATATTACCGTATGCCTGCACCCCATTTAAGTCTAAATGAGATCCTGAGAGTATTTCTCAGGTTTGGAGGCCTCTCAGGAGTCCATATTAACTGGGTAAATCACACCTTTTACTGCTCCCACCTAACATGGTGCAGTTCACCCTAGACTTCCCCCTCCATGGTGCACATATGAACTCAAATATTTGGGCATATGGATACATCGAGTTAGGGAGGAAGTGATCCGCTCCAGGTGCATGTTATGTTAAGTAATATCTACTACCATATTACTCACTGGATTTCACTCCTTCTGTCCTTGGCAGAACGAATAGCATTAATGAAGATGGTACGTCTCCTGAAACTATTGTACCAATTCTTAAATATTCCCCTCCCGCTCACGAAGGCATTCTCAAATGCATTGAATTCACAATTGATACAGTTGGCCAGGCCTGAAGAAAAAAAAAAAATTCAATGAGAAACCCTTGTGCTGCCATTCCGCCAAGAGGAATTTGAGGCACCAGATATGGAACTATATTATTTGCGCACTGAACCACATTATGCTGTCTACTGGTATCATCCAACCCTGTTTCTCCCTCACCTAGACATAGAAAAGTGCTATATGGCTTAATTTCACAGTCACTTGCACCAATTTAGCCTGGAAATTGATATGCCACAAGGTGGGCAGGGACCTCGTATACTCACCAAGACTTCAACTTGACTTCCACCCCCTGTTGCCAGTCACGCATGTAACATTGGTTAGGACACAACTTAGAATAAGGGGTCTAACAGGAGGGGTTCATCTTTATAAGAATGGTATGTTTCTCACACAAGCTGAGAATATGGGAGATAATTCTAGTTCACCCCTCAAGGTATTTACACACCTTAGACAGAAATGCAGTTGCAAGACGGCCTTCCCGACTTACCGGCTGAACCCCTGGTCTTTACTACCCTACATAGCTTGTTGCAGTCAACAAACACCAAGAACCTAGTTTCATCCCTCTGTCGATCAGCACAGACAGAATACCCTGCCCCCTACGGAAAAGCTTGTCAGCGGTTAGGGACTTCAATTACCAATGAGCAATATTTCCTACATTCACAGAGAAGATAAGAAGCACGTGTATAGAGGATAACAAATGTGAACATGTAACAAAAGAAAAAGCTAAAAACAACCTCCAAGACCTAAGCGTAGCATTTCGACTGCGTTGCCCATTCCCATCTTTGGAGGATCATGAAAGAAGTGTGGGTAGATCAAGCAATAATCACTTTTATAAGGGAGTTGTATTCAGAGGCTGAAGTCTGCGTACGCTATGGTCAACAGGGGGACTGCACCAAATGGTTTCCTATTACTCGGGGGGTCCGCCATTGGAGCATCCATGCATCTTTTTTGTTCTCCTTATATACTAATGAAGTAGAGGCCCAATTGTTAGTATCAACCCTGAACTTCCCTATAATAAACAAGACACGTATTCCAATTCTACTGTACGCAGACAATGCAGTTTTATTCACACGCACAGGAAGGGCCGTACAGAAATTGCTAGCTACTTATGTAAACTTCATGCAAAGCCTGGACTTACAAACAAATTAGGCTAAGTCCTTTATTTCAGTTGCAGGTCAAAACATGAAGAATCCCCCTTCTCTCTTTATCTCCGAACGCAAAGTGGCGCAGACAGAGCTGTTTTTCTACTTAGGGGTGAGCTTTGACCATAGGTTATCATGGTCCAATATGGTGTCGAACTGAGGGATTATGTTAGAAAAGAGCATTAATGCTATTTACTCGTTTCCCAAAAAGCTGGGCTGAAGACATTTAGATATGATTAAAAAAGTATATGGGGCGAAATTAGGTTCCGTAGCATCCTGTGGTGCTGGAGTATGGGGTTATGCTAATGTAAAGGTGATAAAAACAATCAAAGACTCCTTTTGGAAAAAAATGACAAGCCTCCCAATTAGTTTTTCTAACTTTACTTTACATTATGAGCTGAATATCCCCTACATTACTGATCAGATAAATGTCGCACCAATTCTCCTCTGGCAATCCATATGGAGAAGAAAGACAGTTAACCTTACCCAACAGATTATTGTGGACTGTTTGTCACTAGAACATGCACAGAGGATACCATTGTTGGCGTATGTCAAAAACGCTCTTCAAGCATTGGACCTAGTGGTTTTGTTTGAAATCCCAGAAAAAAGTTTGATTACATCGAAAAAAGCCCTTAAATTCATGTGCGAAGCTAGACTCACTGCACAGACCAATAAAGCTACGGTTCGAGTGTACCTGGAGGGCCCATTGTAAGGTGAGGGGCAACTATCCTATTTGGCATTTGATACAAACCCTCGCCACAGGTTTATCTCAATCAGATTTCGCCTTAACCTCATGCTGTGTATGTTGGGCTTTCCTGTGGGCACTTACTCTACCCATGATCTCTCATGTTGTTCATGCGATGGTACCTGGATCCAATCTGATTTGTACATTTTCTTTTTCTGCAAATTTTATTGTGAACATCGTAAGAGATTTTTACTTCCAATAATGGGCAAGTATAATTTTAGACAATGTCGCCCAGCCCTGTACTTTTTACGGATGTTGTCTGATCCTTTAACCTGCTTCTGTGTTGCCTCCTTTCTATGTCTGTCACTGAAAACCAGGAAACAGTACATTTGCTGAGATGAATAGTTTTTTCAAATATTTTTTCCAGTTTTTTAAGTGTTCTTATTGACGTTTTTATTGTATCCATCTGTGATGTATATATGAACTTTTATAATTCATTTGTATTAATTGACTAAAGTAAATTTGACTTGACTTGAAACTCCCAGTCTCTACTGCAGCACAACACACAAGTTCAAAATGGTTACAAAGTAAATAAAGTGCTACTCCCGCAAACACCTTTTTTGTTGGCCTTCTTTGGATCAGAGTCCCAACGGTTGTGGGTGCACATCTCCCAAATTTCCATTAATTCCTGCACCTGTGACGAAAGTGCACCTGATGGTGCGACAATCATGTTTACTCAGGGGATCACTAAATGAGGTCACCAAGTCCATCCAGAGGTCTACAATTGGCTGTTTACGCTGCCCCTGACATACATTCCTCGTCACACAATGCTGCACTCTTTGCTGTAACTCAGTTCCTGACTTCCACCTTCTCCCCCGCACTGGGGTGGTCCCTCAGATCTCCAATGCATTACTATGGCTTGCCTAGCAGGTACCAAGGCCAGATCCAGAAAGTTGGAGCTCATCCTCTGCTTCCCAGGACGCACATATAAGCCCAACAGGCATGTCTCCATGGTGCATAAGTCTGTCCTGCCCACTGTCCTTTCTAGGTCAGCAGTGAGTGATTGCTAGAGAGCTGCTATTGTCTGGCAGGACCGCGGCCTATGGATAAATTCTGATCTTTCAGTGCATAGAGATATAGGGTCACAGTTTGGGTATAGATTCTGCTCCATCTTGTAACCTGCATCCAACTCATATTTTAGGGAAAAAGAAGGCCTTTGTTGTTTTACAGCATTTCTATATGATTGTTGTTTATCCTTATTAGTGTTTGGAAGATGTTCCATAACTTAAATGTATGTAGAGAGAAAGACCCTCCACAACCACGGCCAATATGAACACAGGTGTAAGAACTACTTTGTTTTTCTTCATTCAAAGTTTTTAATATACCAACTAATTATGCATATATTTAGCATGCTAATAAATGTCTATCCTTGCAGTCTGATTTCACCCCAGTATCCAGCGAGCTGACAGTTTGCCTATTTGCCTAGTTATTGCTTGTTTCCCTGTGGCCACATTTTTATATGTGATGTCCCAGGAGGCGCATATACTGTTGGCATTTTAACGTTTAACAAGCATTGACAAAGCCAATAGGCCTTGCCTTTAGAGCTATCGGCTTTGCCAATGCCTTTAGTCAATGCTGTACAACCTGGCCAACAGTTAACAAAAGCATAAAAAAAGGTATGACTCAGCATGTAGGCTCGCGCATGCATCATTATGCATACACGTCTGCAAAATGACACAGGCACCACTATATATATATATATATATATATATATATATATATATGGACACAGAGCATTCACCAGTTTTCTCAAAGAAAAGAAAGAATGCACGAACTCCTCTTCGTCGGTAGATACTGTCGTTTATTCAGTTCTCAAATCTCCCATTATGTCATGACGCGTTTCGGCCGACGAACGGCCTTGATCACATGAGACAAACTTTGCGTATGACGGCGTTTAAAAATGCTTACACCCACATCACATGTTGGACAGAAATGAAAGAAAGACTTTAACGTCAAAAATCGGTACTTTACGTAAAACAATAACGTGACGAGTTCTGCTAATGTGCTTATAACAACATAAATATATATATTGAATACATATTGACGATCCATCTTGTACAACTCATATGTTGCATTCCCAGTTTAAATACTGTGATTAATTGAAAATTCAAAACACATGATATCAAAAATAATTCCCAAATTAGATCGTATAAAGAGAATAAGATATTTGCATGTTTTATAAAGCTAGAGCAAACCAAATTAAAAAAACATGTTATGTACAATGATCCATTGCAATTCAACTCGTCAAGAAAAAAAACACACAAGCCAACACATTGTCATCTGGATGAATCCAGTGTGCGAGTACCTCATATCATAAATGTCATACTAAATACGTCCAATCAGTGAAAGCATATAACGTGACATTAGATCGGTGCGTATTATAATTTTATTGTTTAAACTGTTTGTTTTTGTACTACTATTTTTCTCATTTTCCTATTTTTTGTTATTTTTTTGGTGGGTATAGATTATATGGCCCTATTCATATAAAGTGCAAAAAGTGCGAATATATACATTCTACTAAAGTGCAAATAGTGCGAAAGTGCAAATTGCTTTTATGCACAAATGCGTGGTAAATGTGCATAGTATAAAACCTTTTAATAAAATGTGGACACTTAAAAAATGCGCACCGATAAAAAACCTAATATCACTGTGGATAATACCTTCCTGTGATCTTAATTTGTAAGTTGGTGACAAAAGCATATTTGTGATCTCATCTAAATATTCGCCAAGAAAGTGAGTTGTGCTGAAATCACTCGATGAAACACACCGGGCATATAGTTGACTTGGTAAGTTATATCTATCTCAAGCATATATGAGTGCATGGAACGCAGTGAATGCACAAATAAAGTATGAAGTTTGGCCATTACAATCTCATTCAATGATGCCAAAAAAACTTTATAAGAAGTTGTGCATATATATGTATATGTGTGTGTGTGATCAAGACCGCGATGTAGCGGTCGAAATGCGTCATGGACGGGATTTGCCTCAACTATTTATTTTGTTGGTGAAACTTTGCCCGATTAAAAGCACTTTTGGAATTTGAGCAACATGGAGTGGTCCGTACCTGTTTTGCTGCAGTCGGAATCTGTGAGGAGCCAGGAGTGTGTTCGTAAAAAACTAGTGTGAATGCTCGTTTTTAGGTCTCGCTGAGCCAGCGCATGCGCTGCTTTGCGAGACATTTAATATTGGGGTTTTCAAAGTGCTGCCACAGGCTTTTGGTGGCCTAGCGCTTGCGTTCACGCACGCAGCCGCCATCTGCCTCCCTTCCAGCGTGATCACTTTCACTTTTTCGTGCTGCTGCGCGCGCGCATCACGCGCGTGTTTTTTTTTTTTTACATTACTAAAAGCATTTCGCGGCCAATGCTTGTTACATTAGTTGCTTTCTCTTTAAGTAGCCATGTGCTTTTCTTTACTTTTGCACAGCCCTGCACTCCACTCATGCACATGCTATGCCCTGGTGAGCACAACACACTGTGCTTTATCAGCAAAACATATAGCACTCACGTACGCCCGCTTCGGTTATGGCAGCCACTTCTTGTTGTATTTCCAGCGTGCCTTGCACGCTTTCCCTTTAATAACGGCTGCCCCCATATAGCACTCACGGGACACTGGCTTCGGCAATGGCGGCCGCTTCTTGTTAGGTATGAGGCTGGCAAAGAGCCCAGGAGAAAACTGATGTGCGAGACTAAAGGTTCTGTGTGTACATCAAACGCCAGAGCTCCCAAGATTCCCAGGTCAATACATGCATGAGCAGTTTATATAGTCCATGATTCTCATTTCGCAGTCTTGCTCATAAAGCCAGAACTACAAATCCCATGATGCAAAGAAAATCCTGGAAAGGATAAGCTACTCAGCCAATGACATGGTGAAACTTGAGAGCTCTAAAAGCCGGTGTGGTCACATAAATAACTGGGCATAATAGTCAGCGATGATCATGCTCAGGATCAAAGAATGAGCACAATAACAGGCTAACTTCATTGTGACAAACAGTGAAAGCTGGTGTAGTCACATAAAAAAACTGAGCATAACAGTCAGTGATGCTCAGGATCAATGAATGAGCACAACAAAAGGGTAACTTCAGTGTGACAGGCAGCACAACGGAGCGGAACAACTGTGCTAGCTCCCCACCTGCACCGCGCTTGCACACGCGTTCACCCCATGCAGTTCACATCACGGCAGTTGTTGCCAGGCTGTCTGTGAGCCGGTGGCCTTTTACCTTCGCTCTTGCACAGGATCCGGCAGACCACGTTCTGCAGTAGAACGTTGGGGGAGCGCTGGTCCGGGTTCGCCATTCTAGAGCCCGGGGAGCAGGGCCCGTACACCCACCGGGTTACTCCTAGGCGTCGGTCCTGCAGTTAACTACGGCTCGTAGCAACGGCGCCATTTTAACAAAACAAGCCGAAAGAAACGCCAGTGTTTCGCCTACAAGCCCCCTCCCTCTGTTCCCACAACTGACAGGGTTCGCTCTCATCACTTCCCCCTACGTCCAGTACGTTGCAGTGAGCGCGATTACTTAGTTCCGGGGAAGAAAGTGGCCGGCGGCTTCCTTTCTCTTGCTGCTGAGCAAAAGCAGAGAAAACCAAAAGAGTGGCAATTTCGAGGCTTCTTGATACTGGTGAAGCAGGTCGCGGGATGACTGTTTAGTAAGGGACGGATAAATTAAATAGTCACTAATAGAAATTTGAGCAACATTCGTATTAAAAGGATAAGGGTTCATGTAAGAGAGCTAAAAACATAGCTGGCAAATGCAGGCTTAACTGGCAATTTAAACCAGCCCTGTATTTTTTATCTTTTGTGTATGTAGGCGAAAATTGTACGTTTCTATTCAGCGATGCCAACCCTTTCCAAGACTATGCTGGAGAATCTACCCACAAGGAAAGTTTAACAAGCATTGGCATAGCCAATAGGTCTCGCCTTTGGGACCTTATAAGTGTTTAGTTATCCAGCACAATATCCTTGGTGCAACAACATCAACTGTTGCATGGCTAAACACTTGTAAGGTCCCAAAGGCGAGACCTATTGGCTATGCCAATGCTTGTTTAACATGGAGGGGACGGCGCGGGTCCTCCATCACCACAAAAAAAAGATCTTTTTTTAAAAAGCAATGGGTATTGGGGGCCAGGAGGAGAGGTGAGGGCGAAGCAGTGGGAACCTAGCAGGGGTAGGGAAAGACTGCTCACGAGGGAGAGCAACACACAGCATGGCGAGAAACACACAAGCAAGAATGCAACATGGAACACGTGGAGGCAGGGAGTTCGGCAGTGAGAGAAGCACATGAGACAGAGTTAGCAACTCTAGGGGAGAAAGCAACATGGAGCTTTGGGTCTGGTATTGGGGAGTGGGGAGAAGCACTCGAGGGAGAAAGCCTGCAAACATGTGCATTCTTATGGAGTGCTTGAACAAAAATAACAAAGAAGTTCTCTAAAAGTGAGCAGCAGAAAAATATAACCCAGGCAGTTAGATAGGTGGTGAAGAGGCTGCGCTTCGTTGGAGGGCCAAACACAAGATGGACCAGTTGCGACAAGAAAAGCCATAAACTAAGAGGCAAGCAGTTGAGAGTGACCTTAAAGCCGACCAAAGGTAAGCAATGGGCAGGCTGCAAACCCTTGTAAGTTCTTGGTAAGCCCCCAATAGGTCTCTTGCAACCAGACAGCTTGTGCTGTCAGGTAGGCTCCACATAAAAACTCCTGCACTTAAGTGCATCTCTGGTCAGCTGTCCTAGGCACTTGTTCATTGCGCTCTTAGTTGGGTGCCTTCAATCTCCCCTAATTGCTCAAGGCATATTCTGTATACATGTTTTCTGTAGATGAGTGCTTATACAAGCTAACCCTCCTATTTGGCCCTTTCACTGTGTTTTATGAATAAGTCCTTAAGTGTGCTTTTCACATTTATTTTTTATATTTTTTGACAACTGCAAACAATACTGAGTTATCCACTATTGTAGGTCTAGCCTTCAGAGCTTTAGCTGTCTGTTGTCGAAGGCCTATTGTAGACAATACCTATATTTCCAGTGGGCAATATCAGCCCATTGCTTAGTTTTTTGTCACTCTTATTTGCCTACTTCTTATTTGATGGCTTTCTTTCTTCTTCTTGTAGTTGTGCCTTTGCTAGAGCATAATTTCTTTACCATCCATTTGATTGGACAACTTATATTCTTCCACTGCTCACATTCAGGGAACTACTTTTTAGGTCAAGTCTACCAGACAGCGCAAGCTTTCTGGTTGCAAATACACATTATCAGCTTACCAAGAAGTTACAATGGGCTTAAAACTTGCCTATTGCTTACCATTGGTTAGCTTTATGGTGACTCTCATTTGCTTGCTTCTTATTCAATAGTTTTCCTTGTCCATCTTTTGTTTGTCTCTTCCCAGAGCATACCCTCTATACCCGTGCCATTCCACTGCCCACTTTTAGGGAACTACTTTTTTCTTTTTTCCCAAGCACTCCATGAGAGTGCATGTATTTTCCAGCTCTCTCCCATGTGTGCTTCCTCCCCCAATCTCCGTGTTGTCTTCTCTCGTTCATATGCTCCTCCCCTTGCACTTCATGTTGCTGTCTCACCTGTGTGCTTTTCTCCCCCCACGTTCCATTTTGCTCTCAACTGTGTGCTTTTCACTTTACCCTGTGCTGTTCTCTCCCTCATGTGCATCTTTCCTGCCCTACTTACTGCTCCCTCTCTCATGTCCTTATTTTCTCTTCCTCGCCCCCCCCCTCCACGATGACCAACACCTCCATTACCCCCATTGCCTCCTGCAGTGTTTTTTTTAAATTAGATTTTTTTTATTGAAGGGTCAAGCAGTATATTGCCACCAGCCATTCGACTCTGTAAAAAAAGGCTACTTTGCCCTACTTTTTATGTTTTTTTTAAAATATTTACTGATCCATCTCAGAACATTAAATAAAAAATGTCACATCCCTTACATCAATGCATCATGATGCATGCACTCACATATGTCATGACGCATGTAAAATTAAGTGCACCTTTTTTCCGTTTTGTTCGTGCTACACAGCATCAGCATTTTTTGCTGAAGCTGTACGGCATGAACAAAAGGCACTGGCACAGCCAATAGACCTCACAGATGTCACATATTGGGTTTGCCAATGCTTGTTTCCTTTGCTGTTAGCACTCCATGGGTGTGCGTGTGTTTATATTTCCTTGCTGGTTTCATTGTGTTCTGCTTGCCCCCTCAAATCTTGCGCGCACCGTGTTCTCTGTGTTTCCCATTCAGTCTGGCTTTTTACCATTTTTTCCATTTTTGAAACACAAAAACGCTTGCCACTGATCTGTGTATACAGTGTGCATGAGAAACGACAGATTTAATCTTGCTTGTTTCTAAGTTTATCTTTAGAAATTATTATGTTCAACTAATGTCACACTTGATTGATATCATCTACAACCTTTTTATGATTTTATAGAGTTTTCATCATATTTTATGTGGCAGTTGTTGCGTGAGTTACATGCCAAATATTTTAATGGCTCCACGTTTGCTTTCTCTCGGCTCTGGCTCTGAATTTGCTGGCTTGTCCTCCTCTAGGCGCAGACGCCGGTTATTGGTTTCCAACCTATGCTTCTTTATTGTGTAATGTTCGAGTCCTCCGTGCTTCATTTCTGCTCCAGATGCTCAGCACTTTCATACATAATAATAAAAGAGATGCTTTCCAGCAGCGTCACACACTATGGTGCCCGTGCCTCACAGCTGGGCCGCCACTGTGAAGCTGGAGCTTTCACTGTACTATTTCATTTACTATGGCAGTGGCGACTGGCACGGATCGGGGTGGCGGGCGGAGGGCGGGACGGTGGTAATGAAATAAAAATAAAACGTACCGCCTCGCCGCTTCTTGTCTCTTCTCTGTTGTCTCTCGCGTCGTACCTCTGCTAGGCCGGAACAGGAAGCACCCAGGCTCCCCTGACCAATGTAGCATGTGATTGGTCTGAGCGCCGTGGTTCGGCGCTCAGCCAAGGAATGAGGGCCCGGACATGTTCTGCACCCATAATGCAACCTGGTGGAGAACATGCAAAGTGTGCATGACTGACCGGCCCAAGAGGGCCAGCCAATAGTCATTGCGAACTTGGAGTGCCCACCACTCCCCCCTGCACTGAGAGCAGACGAGCCCTGCCCGCAAAGACGCCGCAGCAGGAACAAATAGTTATTATCATTTTATTTTTCCTTTTTATACACTGCTGAAAGCAGTGGGGCAACTTTCCTCCACCTTAGTGGAGGAGCTGCCACTGTACTATGGTATTACCTAAAATTGTTACCACACCAGTACTTTACCGGCCTGGCAGGTATTTACAAGCAAGATGGGAATACCAAATGAGGAAAATCACTAAAATCCACTATTTTTTTACATTTTGAAATATAAATTGAAATCCACGAATAGATGCAGAGAAAGCAGAGTTTTGTTAAAAAAAGAATACAGAGGATTTTATACAAACTGTTATTTGAGGACTAGTGCCTGGTTCATCCAGAACCCCTGCACTTGTGCAAATAACTGGTACAAGTGAATGAATATCAGACCCACCCAGCGCATGTAACGATAACACAGAGGTAGCAGTTTCCAGTGCCTGCAGCTGGTTCTGAACACATCAGCGCCTTCTATGTAGTCCGGCATGTCTTCAACACAGTGTTTGTGTAGTGGGAGCCTTTATTCTGGTAGACAGGACGGTGGTAGGGGAGCAGCCATTGGTCAGAGAGTATGCACCAGCGGGTGGAAAAGTGGTTTTGTGGTGTTGTCAGTGGTGTGTTCCGTAGCGCAGTAACCCTCTGCAAGTGAGGTATTTTCCGGGGAGCTTTGAGAGGTTTTTGTTGAGGTTGCTGAGAGGGTAGATGAGCTGCTTGACTTGCCACACAAATGCTAATGAACTCACACTTCGACGTTCCTGGCAGGCAGGCCAGCCAGCAAGTGCTTGTAGTGCAGAATTTGCTGCTTCGCAGTGCAAACAGTTATGTTATATGTTATATCTGATAGAGACTATTAGTTATGGATTTCTTACCTTAGAATTACCCCCAGGTGTCAGACTGGATCCAGAGAATTTTTCTTCAGCAGTACCCCTGCACGTCGGTAGGTGGCGTTGGTCGAGTCCGCGTTCATCGTTGGCATCGTGATCGCCAGAATGACGTAGCGGTATCTACTTAGACGCCACCCCAGTTCTTTCTTTTTCCACGCCAGCCAGCGCAGAGCCGGAGAGAGCGGTACCCTTAGTCTTTTTTTACTCATTTTTTTACTTTTTGTTGACTTCTTTTTTCGGGTAATTTGACTCCTGGTGCAAGGGATGTCACATCAACAGACCGGCTTTAAACCTTGTGACTCCTGTCACAAGTTGATGTCGGTCACGGACCCACTTCTCGTATGCCTCTGGGGCCTGGAGCGCAACCACGACCCGAAGTCGTGCTCTGACTGCCGGGACATGAACCCGAAGTCTTTGCGGAAGTGGTCCCGAAAGCTTCTCAAGGCCTGGCAGTCAGCTCTGCGCCACTCGAGGTCCCGGTTGAGAGGGAGGTCACAGGACCGGTCGTGGAGTCACCACCATCACTCCTCTTCGAAGTCTTCGTCTTCGGGTAAGTCGAAGCACAAAAAGAAGGCGAAGAAGCACTGTCGCTCTTCGCCTTCTCCCAGTCCGTTGCCCGACACGACGCAGGTTGCGGAAGGCAGTCATCCGGCTCCACCCGCAGAGCCTGTTGGATCGGCTCTGAGCTTCCCCCCCTTCCCGGGAGCTGAGGTGATCCCTGCCCAATTTTGTAGCTTTTACGAAGCCCTCCACTCCATCTCTGGGCAGCCTGACTCCGCTGGCGCGCCTTCGGGCCCCACGGACTCGGCTGGGTGTTTTAGGCCTTCGATGTCGGCGGCTTCGGCTCTGGCACCGCAGGGCCCCCATTTATCCAGGCTTAGATCTGGATCGGGCCAGTTGACCTTACAACACCTCCTCCGGCCCAAGTAATTCTTGTGGCTCCAGACTGGGCACAAAGAGTCTGATATCCCGAGCACTTGAACATGGCCATCGATACTCCGATCAGACTGCCCCTTCGGGAGGATCTTCTGTCACAGCAGCAGGGGACGGTCCTCCACCCAAACCTGTCCAGCCTCCACCTCCATGCATGAAGATTGAGCAGCGACAGTTGACAGCTTTCGACCTTCCTCCTGAAGTCTTTAATGTTATCTTGGCAGCCAAGCGTCCCTCTACTAAAACAGTATACGCATGGAGATGGAACATGTTTGTGGCATGGTGCGCAGCAAAGGCTGTGGATCCCCTTTCTGCCCCCCTTTCTGAGGTTCCCTTCTTCCTGCTTTCTTTGGCCCAGCAGGGCTCTTGCTCTGGGCACCCTAAAGGGCTATCTTTTGTCCATTTCGGCCTTTCTTCGGCTTCCTAATCACTCATCTCTTTCCAAATCCTCTATTGTAAATTGTTTCCTTAAGGGCATTACTCACTTGTTTCCTCCTATTCCTTTTGTAATGCCCCAGTGGGACTTGAACCTTGTTCTGACTTTCCTTATGTGCGCTCCCTTCGAGCCGCTACATAATTGTCCTCTCAGACTCTTGACCTTAAAGGCTGCTTTTCTGGTTGCCATCACCTCGGCTCCCAGGGTGAGTGAGCTTCAGGCTCTTTCTTCTAAGCCTCCTTTCCTTGCTGTTCATTCGGACAAGGTTGTCTTTCGAAATCAACCTTATTTTCTTCCCAAAGTGATTACATCTTTCCATATAGGACAGACCATCACTTTGCCCACCTTCTTCCCACCCCCGCATCCTTCTAAAGAGGAGGAGAGGCTCCACTGTCTGGATCCAAAACGTGCGCTTTCATTTTATCTGGTTCGCACAAAACAATTCCGGGTGGATGATCAGCTCTTTGTTGGCTATGTGGGCGCCAAGAAAGGTCGGGCCATGCAAAAACAAACTATGTCTTGGTGGGTCATTCTTTGTATTAAAATGTGTTATTCCTTGGTGAAAAAGGAACCTCCAGTAGGATTGTGCGCCCATTCCACCAGGGCGATGGCAGCCATTACTGCTTTGGGACATGGAGTCCCCCTTCATGACATTTGCCAGGCAGCCACGTGGGCTTCATTGCACACGTTCACTAAACATTAGTGCCTGGATAGCCAAGTCCGGAGAGATGGCTTCTTTGGATGCTCCGTTCTTCAGGACTTCCTGGTGTGAACTTGGTTTGCAGACTCACCTCCGGGGTTGGTATTGCTGGGGTATCTATTCTAAGGTAAGGAATCCATAACTGACAGTCACTTTCAGATGAACAAGTTACTTACCTTCAGTAACAATATATCTGTAAGCGAAATCTATTAGTTATGTATTCCTTACTGCCCCACCCATCCTCCCCGTTCTGCGAACTGACTTCTAGAGTAAGGGACTTCCTTTCAGGGCCCTAGTTTTATGCACCAGTGGTCAGTGTCTTGCATGGCTCTGCGCTTCTGGCTTGGAATGTCGTGTAAAGAACTGACGTCAGCGTGCAGGGGTGGCGTCTAAGTAGATTCCGCGACGTCATTCTGGCAATCATGACGCCAACGACGAACGCGGAGTCGACCTACGCCACCTACCGACGTGCGGGGCTACTGCTGAAGAAAAATTCTCCGGATCCTGTCTGACACATGGGGGTAATTCTAAGGTAAGGAATCCATAACTAATATATGTCTCTTACAGATATATCATTACCGAAGGTAAGTAACTTGTTCGTTACGTTACGTAGTTTTGTACAGCATAGCTTTTCACTCGTGAGGGTATCCAGGCACCAGTGCAGGAGCGAAGGTCTGGAGGTGCTCCTAGTTAAACATCCATGTCTTCAGCTTCTTGCAGAAGTCGAGGAGCAAAGTGGGGGTTTTGATGTGGAGTGAGGTGGGGGTTCTGATGTGTGAAGGGAGTTTGTTCCAGTTTTTGGCTGCGCTTAAAGAGAAAGCACAATCTCCTGACTTGTTCTGTTGATGCGGGGTACTCGTGAGAGGCAGAGAGAAGTGGAGTGCAGATATCTGGGGGGTTGGTAGAGTCTTTTGTTGAGGTAAGCTGATCCTACGTTCTTGAGGGCGTTGCAGGCATGGATGAGAAGCTTGACTTTGCTGAGTTTCTGGATGGGTAGCCAGTGCTGTTCTGAGAGGTAGGGCTTGATGTGTGTACTTCTAGGACTACCTTGGATGGGTCTGACGACAGTGTTCTGGATGGTTTGGAGTGTTTGAATGAGTTGGCTGGAGATGCCATCATAAAGTACATTGCCATAGTAGAGTGTTCTGGTGAAGCGTGCCTGGGTGACTGTGCTGCTGGGGTACATGGGGAGCCATTTGAAAATGTTTTGAAGCGTTCTGGGATGTGGCAGCAGGATGAGATCACTGCATTGACTTGTTTCTTCATCGAGAGCTTGTCATCAAGGATGATGCTGAGATTTTTGGAATGGCCAGTAGGGGTGGGTGGCCACCTGGAGTCGTCCCAGGGGGATTTCTTTATCTGAAGAATAGCACCTCTGTTTTATCTGTGTTGAGCTTGAGGCAGTTCTCTTGCATCCAGTTTGCTAGGTCGGATATGAAGGCGGTGAATTTGTTCCTGGTGGTGTTGTTCGTGTCGGTGAGGGAGAGATTGAGTTAAGTATCATCAGCATAGGAAACAATGTTGATGTCATGGGTTCCTAGGATGCGGTCGAGAGGTGTCATGTAAATCTTGAACAGAATCGGGCTGAGGGAGGATCCCTGGGGAACTCCGCAGATTAGTCTCTTGGGTTTGGAGGTGAAAGTGGAGAGTCTAACCTGTTGTGTCCTGTTGGAGAGGAAGGTGGAGATCCAAACTAGGGCGAGTAATTGGACTGCTGAGTCCTGAAGTCTAGTGGTGAGTGTTGTGTGGGAGACTGTTATACGCCACCGATAGGTTGAGCAGGATGAATACAGCGTTTTCTCCTCTGTCCATGATTGAGCGGTTGTCATCTGTTGCTGCTAGGAGGGTGGTTTCCATGTTGTGGTTGATGTGGAATCCTGATTGGTTGGAGTCCAGGAGCTGGTGCTTTTCATGATTGACAATGAGTTGCTTGTTGATCTCCTTCTCGAGGACTTTGGCTGGGAAGGGAAGGAAAGAGATGGGCCTATAGTTGCTGAAATCTTTAGGATTATCTGAGTGTTTCTCCAGCAGAGCAGTGACATCCTTGTGTTTCCATTTGTCCGGGAAGTGTCCGCTGAGGATGGAAGAGTTGATGATGGACATGAGGTTGGCATGCATCATAGAGCCGATTGAACCCTATTGACTATTGGGCCAGATTGCGATGGTTTAGCAAAGAAAATAGCGGTTTTCAAAGTAAATCCTCTTCTATTCTTGGTTACATTTAAATAGGGAAATACTACATCCTCTGTAAATGCATGATTCATTTACTTTGTAGCTTTGATAAACTAGGACTGTTCAGATGGTATATATAGTTGTCTCAAGAAGCCAGGGAACGAGCATTGTCTTGTGCAGTAAGGCATTTCTACACAGTTTGCTATTTTGCAAAGATCGTTAAAGGGGAGTGAGGCTAATATGTTTCATTGCTAAAGGCATCCTGAAAAAGTGGATCCTTTGGGGAGCTGAAAATTGTGACTGCCCTACCAGTGTAGTTTATCTTATGTTACAGAGATCTTTTTAGTTTAGCACCGTATTGCCATTAGTATAGCATTTATAGCATGGTTGGCCTGTTGGGTACCCTGCTTCCTCAATTTCATGGATTCCTGCATAGACCAGATTTGATTTCTTGTTGTTTGGGTAGGATCATCAGTGGGTTTGGTGTACCTAAATACTTACGCCATGTATGTGTTTTGGTGGTATGTGTGTTCAAATGGTTAACAGTGCTTAGTTTGTAAAATAATGAGTGCTGGTGCCCAAAGCTCTGCTCAGAACCTCATGGCCAGTGCAATTAAATGTTGAAAGGCAGACTGAATAGACTTAAATCTACTTCATGCCACTGAAATCCGCCACCAGACACTCCCTGCCCCATTATCTCACTCTCGCAGGTTCGTGCTTTCTCCCTTCGTTACAGATTTCCGTCTTTCACTTCCTCCGTATTTCTCTTCCTGTGTCTTTCCACTTCGTTTGTTTAGCAAAAAAAAAAAAATAAGTACTGGTCACCAAAAATGACTGCCAGTGTCCCCCACTGACAAAAGTCAGCTCAAATTAATCACTAGTGGTCAGGGGTATTTTGGTGTGTGTAGAAGAGTTCTTTAACAGTTTGGGAATGTGCCATCTTTCAGGATGTTATGTGCTTTACCCAGCTTGAAGTGTCATAAGTAATTCACAGAATTGTCTTGTTTGAGGTCTACTGTATCCCTTTAACCATACTAGCGATGGGGTATCAGGTAGGTGTTGGAGAAGTGAGTTATGTGTTGTTAGAATGGTACATTGTTTTGTGCAGGGTGAGATGCTGTTGAGAGCTTGGTGGGGTCCAATGATGTGGTGCCTCAACTTGTGTTGGATAAGTCTGCATTGTTTTGACTTGTGGGTTCTGTTGAGTGTTCAGATTGCTTGTTTGTTATTATGATTAATATTATTGTACTCCTGGTGATCGCCTTGTAGAATATCTGTGATGTGCTTGGTTTTCCGGACAGTGTTCCTGCTATTGTGTTTTGTTGGAAGTCCTGTCATTCTTTCATACCAGTAGGGTGTGAGTATGGGAACATCCAAATATCAGCTCGATCTCCACTGCGCACCCCTCATGATAATAGCCCTGTCCAGTGTGCTCTGGTATGTGTGTTTTTCCTGGATGCTTTAATGTTCCGTTTGATAGTCCATGATAAGGAATATTTGAACTGTATTGGATGGGTGTATGAAGTGTTGCCTATTGTGTTGTGTTAGATGGGGAATTAGATGTACGGATGATCTGTTGTTAAGATATGCTCAATGTAAGGTTGTCCTGAGGGTAAAGAGGCTCATGGACCGCAAGTCACAGACATCTAGATCCGACATCAGTCGCTCAGCTACACTCCAGGGAAAACATTGTACACAAAAATCTTGTGGAATTGCTTGGGCCCCCCCTTATCATCTGCCATTTAAGGCAGGAAACCTGACATACAGGACCAATGTGCTGGGCAGGAGTGACCTTGTCCTCTACCCTTCAGAAGTCTAGCTGCTCCCTGGCTCCTCTGTTCCTCTGTCACTGCCGTGGCATCAGCGAGGATTCAGGAAGGTTGCCAGTTGGATGATGGCTTCAAGAAGATTTCAGAAATTCAGCATGTCTGGCAAGGAAGCTGCAGTGCAGATAGCAGAATTGAGCATATGAGGGAAGCGTAGAAGAACGCTGAAGAGGAGGAAGCAGGACTGGACTAGGAACACAAAGCAGCCTTGGCTAGTTTTGCCAGACAAGCCGTCATTCTGCACGTGACGAGCGATCACAAGGGGCGGTTTGAGAGAGTTCTCCCTCCAAGAAATGTTTGAAAAAACTGCAAATTTGGAGCATTTTACAATACATTTGTAATTATAGAACCTTGTCCAATCATTAGATGGATGGATATTGGAGACATGGCTGCACTGCTCAATGAGTGACTGAATAGTTGGATGGTTGGGGACTAGGTGGGTGATTTAATTCAAGAATGGATAACACTGAATTAAGAATGTTATCTACGTAGAGCAAATGGTTTGAATGGACTGACCAAGTGTTGGTGCTCTAGGTTTTCATTTTAGCTTCTGCATTAAAATATAACCCTTCCCAAATACTACTGCCAAAAATCCTTGTGACACATGCATAACCTGGACAGTACGCTGATCGAGAACCTCAAAGAATTAAACACAAAGTTAAGCTTTGATTTAAAACAGGAGAGAAAATGTGATAACCATGTATTGGCCGGATTGCTCAAATAAAACTAGTAAATCTTGCATCAATCCTAAGTTCCACTTGAGCACATTGTGTGATCCTAGACAATTGCTTTTTTTCACTGGGCCTCTTTTCTCCTCGACCAAAGCACCAGCTGACACCTCACCCCTTTGCCCCTAGAGTCCTGAAGAGCAGTGCTGCTCGTGATGGTCCTACAGGAGACAGGGACCCACCAAATGCATAAAGGAAATTAATTTTTATGTATTGTGTGTGGTCTGACTGTCACTCTCAAAACCATTTGTTTTGCATTGTTTGTTTGTAGAGCGTAGAAGGAAACGCTTCCGTCCCCCAACACCAAAACCAGCTCCCAGACTGCATGCCCGCTGGAAAAATGCCCAGCAGGGTGTCAGTCCGGGCCTGGAATGAAGGAAGAGAGAGGTAGATGTGGAAAGGTGTAACATCCACCAGCAAATAATGTAGCCCACAAGAGAAGAGGGGGATATCTTCATTTATTCCAGCCCCTGCCAGGTATCTTCAAACAGTGGTTCTCCCAGCAGAAATGAATCCCCAAATTCCTAGCTCCTACTACATACACAATATTCTAGAGCATAGAACCCAAAGTCAGGTTCAACAATTAACCCTTAAATTCAATATTAAATCAAAGTACTACACTATTAGACAACCCCCCCCCCCCTTTGAAAACAAAATCATGTTAATCACAGACAAACATCTCTAAATTCTTGGGTTACTTTACAATTTTACCTTTCAAGGTTTTTACTACTTTAGTTTCATAACTATTTTCATCTTGTGTATTGTCACCACCCGTTTGTTGTACATTCTCCTTGGAAACCTGTGCCTCTTCTTCTATCTCATCTACATCATAATTGACAGGTTCCTCACAACAGCAAATTTATCAGAATGATTACGAGGGTTACTGCACCTATATGCAGATAGATCCAGGGCATCCAACCACCAAAATCGCCATCAGTAACCTTGCAGTATTCACTTTTTCGACTTACATTCTTAGCCAGAGCAAGCGGCCAAAATGCCATGGCTCCAGATTGTGCAACAAAGCGGTATTGTTCATTATTTTAACAACTTTCTTGGGTTCGCTGAACCTGCTCTCACCTATAGCAATTTTTTGTACCATGTTTGCAATCATAATGAGGTTTGCTTTTCTTTGGGTTTCCAAAATGCACCTACTTACTTCTTCATTGTGACACTCTAACATTTCACTTTTCCTCATCCAACCTGGATTCATTTTGGAATGAACTATCCTGCCTCTCATTAATGAAAATGGGCTTTTACCAGCAGTGGTATGATACGTGGTCCTTTAAGCCCAAACCATTTTTTTATCTCATCGTCCCATGAGAAACCACCTTTATTAGCAAGTTGCAAAATCCCTTTGATACTAAGGCTCACCCTCTCAACAGTACCAGTCCCATTGGGATGATGTAACGCAGTGAACCGTTGTTTAATGCCAGACGCCTTAAGGTATTCCTTCATTTCAGATTACTTAAATTGCAAATCGTTTGTTGGGCAACTCGTCTCCACTCACCTTTGAGGTTCTGTGGACCCTGGACTCTGCTGCCTGTTTCTGCTGCCCTGTGCCCTGAAGTGCTCCTGGTCTCCCGCCGCCGCATTCACAACGTCCGCGGCCGCAGTGGGGAGACAGGACTATATGTCCCAGGAGGATTAGCGGGCACACACCACCTGATGCACAGCTGCGTGCCAGGAGGCGCTTAAATTACCGCCGCCGCCCCCGCGACGCGGGATCGCGCGCGGGTAGCGCCGGGAGAAGCCCGGGACAAGGGCGGGACCGTCTGTGGCCGTCCGGGGCCGGAAGAGGCCGGGCCGGGCAACACCTCATGGCTCCGGACTCCGGGTTAGTTTGGACTGTAAATCACACTATTAACGAGTAGTGTTTTAATCGTTACACAGTACTCAGTCATAAGCTATATAGCGTGTTGTATGTTATTTTACTCTTGTTTTTTTTAGCATTTAGCTATCATACCTAGAGGGTTTTTTTTTACCCGTATTATACTAGTCTGCTAGTCCCCAACTGAGTTATGGGGAAACATACTAAACCCTCTTCGAGTCGGCCCATGACCAGACAATTAGCTAATCTGAATCCTCCGTTGCCAAGTTTGACAGCGATAGATAAAATGTTGCAGAAAACAATTGGGGTGGTTGCTACAGCCATTGAAAATACGGAAAGACGGCTGTCCATTACTCCTGCATTTACCTTGGAACCCCCACATGAGGGCTCGGTTGATGCGTCCACATATCAGGTAGATATGGAAGCTATGACATCTATGCTCCCATCTTTTACCCACTTACCTTGTCCACAGGTGATTGCAGTTGAGCCTGAGCGCTCGGAAATTGGTCCATTATCTTCTTCTTTTGTTTCTATAGTGGCCCCCACGAAACGGGTAAAATCAAAGAAAAATAAACAGAAAATAAAACAGAAATCAAAACAAAGGACCTTCAACTCTGCCCCCCCTGATCCTGGCCTTGCCTCTTTAGACCAGATCCACCAACCTGCTACTATTAATCCACCGGTTTGGGCTTCTAATCTATTATTAGATCTTCAATCGCACATTGATCACTCCCTAAACCTTTTCCTAAAAACCCTGTCATCTAAAATAGACAGGCTGGTATCTCTTGTTAATACCAAAGGTATAGGGCCACAACAGTCACATCCTGATCCATTGCCCATTTCTCGCTCCATGGTAGGCAGTATTACCCAAGCTAAGACCACAAATCCTGCTTCCCAGGGCCAGCCTAGCGCCTGTTTGCCCCCTACTTCTTCGATTTTATCTCAGCCCCCTTTGGCGCTACCAACTGCCCCTTCTCCTTTTGTTGGTTCTCCTAATCCCCGGAATGCTCCCCGAATCTCTATTGCTCCATCAGCATGTGACCAGCCTCTGAGCAATAAGGAACATAGCCCACGGGGCCCTGGGGGGGGTAGGTCCCTTCCTAGTACGGAAGGGAATTTAGCCCCTCGGAATCTGGTTAATCTTCTGCCATCTGTACAGCTCCCCCCTGAGTCTGCCCCGTATGTGATTGTGCTCACAGGAGTTCCTCTGTTACCTAGTTCTAAGGGGGAAACCTACTACGAACTAAAAAACAAAGTCACATATTGGTTGTCTAAAAATAGACCACTGAATGGAGCTGGTAATGGGGAGATCCTGTTTGTTCGTAGGGTTAGTTGGCTAGGGACCCGCCCAAAGGACATTAGTGGGGACTGCGTTTTGATCAACTTCAGGGACCCTGGAGTAATGGGACATATTTTGGATTTGGGCGGGAAACCTAAACTAGGTTCTATTGATACTTCCCATTTGGGGTATTTTTATCCTCATCATAATGTCCGGAGCACGGTAGGACTCTCACACTCCCACCATCCTACCCATAATTTTTTATTTAATATCCCGGTTGCTAATCGTTTTGATGCACTTAGCTCCGTGGATTGACCATCATCCGGAAGGACCACTAAGGGTAGGCACATGAGTATAGAGGGGAATTTTGGTAGAGAGGTGTATGGAGTGGTGAGGGATTCTTCCCTGACCACACTAGGTATCGGGAGTCGACCCACTTCCCTCCCCCTTCCCCAACTGTACAATAGCCTTATGGAAGGATACCCTGAGCTGGGTTTCCTTGAACATACTGCCTCGCATGGGTCCTCTGTTTCTCCTCAGTTGGTGGCCGGTCCTTGTTCCACACCCTCTCGTAGACCACTAGTAGGGTCCTGGAATGTGGCCGGTCTAGAGACCAAACTCTCTGACCCTGAGTGGGGAGAGCTAATGGACCAATTCGATATCTGTTTATTTCAAGAAACTTGGCTCCGGTATAGCCCAGCGAGGGTGGGTTACGCAACTTATTCTATTCCCGCGGTCCAAGGTGCAAGGGGTAGACCATCGGGGGGGTTAGTTATTTGGGTTGCAACCCATTTAGGTTGCTCTGTAAAATCAATCGATACTAAATCCCCTGATATCTTGTGCCTGTTACTTACCTTCCCTGCCGGATATTCGCTGGTAGTCCTAAACGTTTACCTACGCCCCTATCCGGCTCAGCTGGGGTTGTCAATTTTGGGAGCTTTGGATGAGGTACTACACTCCCTTCCACCTAAATCGCACAAACTACTAGGTGCGGATTTTAACTGCCACTACGAACCTCTTCTCGGGATCCCTTCCCTTACCTGTGATGAGGACGAACACTATAAAATCCCTAACCCTACCATCTACTCGGCTAAGCGTCTCCTCCCTCTAGCCCTCGAGATTAATAAGTTAGCTATTGCACATTCCTTGAGGGCTTGTAATGGTAGATTGTGCCCTGACACACCGGGAGCCTTCACCTTCAATAGACCCGGGAGTTGTTCAACTATCGACTATATCTTGGTGAACGTGGAATTTTGGGGCTATTTAGCAGCATTTTCTGTTATTCCGCGGGTCGATAGTGATCATAATCTACTGTCACTAGAGTTGATAAGCAATATTGGTGGCAGTGCAAGCCTACACGGTCAGCCGCCACATAATAGAGAGAACTTGGTTCTAGCTGCAGGTGGTAGACGGATTAGGTGGGTAAGGGTTGTGACCGATGAAATAAAGCTTGCAGCCTTATATAGTAGTGTTACTCGTTCCTTGGAGGCGGTTTCCCTCATATTGAGCCCTAACGGGGGTATTGAACAGAACCATCTCCTTGATCTCCAAAACATCCATAATGAACTTCTTGGTGGCCTGGCCGGTTTTTTCTATAGTGCCTCTGTTTCAAGGCCACGGGCACCTAGGCCTGAGCATTGGTTCAACAGTTCCTGCAGGCTGGCCAAGACTGCCCTGATTAAGGAGGTAAAAAACGGCACACCGTCGAGTATCCGGGTTGCAAGGGCTTTTTATAAATATTTGATTAAGGAGGCTAAATCGGAGTGGGAGGACCTTAGGTGGCAAAACATGAAACAAGCACTAGCAGTTCATGACTCGAAGGCCTTCTGGAACATCGTTCGAACTGGTTCAGCAGCTTGTAGTCCCGCTATCATTCCTAACCTTAGTGAGGAGGTTTGGCTCGCCCATTTCAAACCCCTATATTCTTTAAGTGCCCCCTCGGGAGGATCTGTCCTGGTAACCCCGCCTAATTTTACTCCATCGTACCAGAAGGACCAAGAAGACTCTGTGAGTCGTTCTTTCTCCCTCTCAGAAATAGAGTTGGCTCTTAGCACCCTAGCTGCAGGGAAGGCTCCGGGGCTTGACAGGATCCCCGGTGATCTGTTTAGAAGTGAACCAAATATTTGGGCCCCTTACATATTGGTATATTTTAATGCCATTTTGCAGGGCCTTGAGATCCCGGATACCTGGTTGGGAGCGGAAATAATACCCATTCATAAAAAATCCTCCCCCCTGGACCCAGTCAACTACCGCCCCATTAGTTTGATTGACGTCCTGCAGAAGCTGTTTGCCCGAGTCCTCTTAACAAGGTTGCAGTCCTGGATGGAGGATCATCAAATTTTATCCTCGCTCCAGGCAGGGTTCCGAGCAAAGGTTTCTACCATCGACCAACTGTTCAGGCTGCAGTTGATCTACTGGAAGACAGTCAGTATGGGAGCTGGTAATCTCTATTTAATCTTTGTGGACCTTCGCTCCGCATTTGATTTGGTCCAAAGGGAAAAACTGTGGCTTTTGTTATTAGAGATGGGTGTTCCCCCCTACCTTTGTCATTTATTCAAACGCCTACACCAAGGCACTTACGCAAGGGTGAGATATGGGAGATGTGGGGAAATTTCAGGGCCTTTTCCGGTTGAAAAGGGTGTTCGGCAGGGTTGTGTCCTGGCCCCCACCCTTTTCTCCCTTTTTATCAACGGGATGATCGACCATCTCCTGCGCTCCGCTAATTTGGATTCTCCTATCCTCGCGGGGCGCAGGATACCGGCCCTTATGTTCGCGGATGACACGCTCTTGTTATCTAAATCTTTCATGGGCGTTCAGCGCACATTGGAGGCCTTTTGCTCTTTCTGTGAAAAAAGGGATTTGGAACTGAACCTATCCAAAACAAAATTTATGGTTTTTAGCCCCAAGTCAATCAACTGTCCCCACCCTAAGATGGGAGATGTAGAACTAGACAGGGTTGCTACTTTTGACTATCTAGGAGTGACCCTCAATGATAAAATGAAATGGGGGTCTCACATGGCAAAGGCAAACCTAAAGCTAGCTCAATCAGTGGGGGGTCTACTGAAGGTTTTTAATAACACCTCTTCTAAACCTCTGGGCCCCCCCATGGAAATCTATAAATCCCAAGCAAGAGGGGGCGCGCTATATGGCGCTGAGCTTTGGGGGTATTCTACTCCTGCTTCTTTAGCGGTAACTGAGAACTCCTTTATCAGGCGTCTTCTGAAACTACCTGTAAGTACCCCCCTAATCCCCTTGAGATGGGATCTAGGCCTAGTTCCTATAGAAGAAATTGCCCTGAATCTCCCTCTCCTGTTTTGGAGACGACTTTGGTCAACACCCGAGCTTGCAAGCTATAGGCTTGACCTGGCCGACATATTGACAAGGGGGAAACTGAATAAGATTCCCTGGTTAACACACGTTAAGACCTTGTGTTATGCCATAGGGAAGGGGAACCTTTGGACTGCCCCGGAAGAGACAAGCGGCACATTATCCAAGAAATCCTTGAATGAGGCCTTGTGTCTCTATCGGAAGGAATTGTTATTACACTCGTCTCTGGGTAGGCTCACTGACATCTTTTTGGACATTAAGTCCAGCCCCCAGTATGAAATCTTCCTGGATGTTATCCAACCCCCCCTGGCAAAGAAACTCTACATCCAGTTTCGTCATAGTTCATTACCTTTGAGGGCCCTCACCTATAGATGGTCTAACGCATCTGATCATTCAAGCACGTGTCCCGCATGTATTGACACTTGCGAAACTGAGATGCATGTTGTTCTTTTTTGTCCCCTTTATGTCAAGGCTAGGAAGAAATGGATTATTCAGCTATGTAAGTCTAGGGGCCTTAGGGACTTCCAGTTAGTCTTTAGGATTCTAAAATATGACACCACTCCATTGATAGTCTTTGCGATGGCTAAATTTCTTTTTTCCATGTGGCTTACCAGGTCCAAAAAGTTGATCACTGTCCCATAACCCTTTTGATTCCGGCATGGTTTTTATTGCTATTCTAGAATCTGCCGATGTTCTGAGATTACTTGGGGTTTTGGTCATAGTTTTTATAACTGGCTCCTTGTGGAAATATTCTATCTTGTTCTCTGTGCAAATTTTTTAGCATAAAGTTTTAATGTTTTTATGGCTTGCACTCTATGTATATCTGATTTAATTGAGTTTTATTGTACAGAATTATTTATGTCTTTTTATGGCATCATGCCGAAATAAAAGCTTTTTGACTGACTGACTGATAAATTGCACCCCATTGTCAGTAAGAATGATAGGTGGAAGTCCCTCCCTTAAAAATATTTCATCCAAAAAAGAAGTTACCGTCCTTTTGTTGACCATGTCTACAACACTGACTTCCAGCCACCTTGAAAAGGTATCCACCAGCTCTAGGAAGTATTTACATGAACCATTCTGCCAATTGATGGGTCCCATAACATCCAAGGCAATTACTTCCCAGGGTAACTTTGGACACCCTAAAGAGCCTTACGGTGGATTGAAAGTGTTAAGGGTTTTATCAGCAGTCTCATACTTAACGCACAATCTGACAAATCTCTCAATTTTCATGTCCACGTTGGGCCACCAATATCATTCTTTAAGTCTGTGTTTGGTGCATGTGATGCCTGAATGACCTTCATGACAAAGATTAATAATTCTCTCCCATAAATTCTTAGGAGGAATTACCTTGTCTCCACGCAGAACTAATGAATCGCACACACTTAATTCATTTCTAATCTCCCAAAAACCTCTGTGTTCGTCTTTCAACAACTTTTCATCCATGCCACTCCATCCATTCACAATCCATTTTTTTTACCTCAAGTAAAACTTCATCATTACTTTCAGCTTCGATCCATTCTTCCTTGCTAAAACTGTCCTGGGATCTTATAAGTGATAAATTTGCGACAGAACATTTGTTTCATGGACTATTGTCTATTTCTGTCAGAGGTAAAGACGTTCTACTGAGGAAATCAGCTGTCAAGTCTTTTACTCGTGGTGCATACTGAATGTCATACATAAAATCTTGTAACCTCATAGAGAGTCTATCAATTCTTGCTGTAGCATTAATTAATCCTTCTGTAATCAAATGTTTCGTAAGAGGTTTGTGATCACAGCACAGTGCAAACTTCCTGCCCCATAAGAATTTTCTAAAATGTTCTAGTGCCCACACACACGCCAATGTTTCTCGTTTAATGACTGAGTATCTTTCCTCGGTAGGTGTGAGTGAGAAGGATGCACATGCAATTACAACCTCTTGTGTAAAGACACTGCCTAATCCTTTACTACTAGCATCGGTGGTAACAATAGTACACACTAGTGGGTCAAATCTTTGCAGATTAGGTGCTCTGCCAATAGCGCTCTTAATTTCCTCAAAAGATTGCCAACAGGCATTACTCCCAGGAAATAAATCTTTGTTTTTAAGTAAAGATCTCATAGCATAGGTTTTTTCAGAAAACTTCTCTACAAACTTTGCATAAAACTCTGCTAGACCTAGGAACAGCGGCGTCACTATGTGGGTGCAGGGGGTGCGGACCGCACCGGGTGACACCCTCACATGGGGTGACACCAACAGGGCCGGTGTGCGCAGAGCAACCTAACCTTTTAGGAGGAGGATGTGCCTGTGCGCAGTGCACACTGTCTCCTCTCCTTTCTTTTATTTGCTTCCCTGTGAAATGGATCCAAAAAAGAAAATCACTTTTGCTGGAAATCAATGTCGTATGTTTCTGACATTTAATTCCAAAATGCAGCATCGGGAATAAAAGTTTAAAAATATGAAAAATAAATAACTAAAATAAGTAGCAAACTGTCCAGATTGTTTTTATTCACACCCAAACATATTAGCGCCACTTTTACAGAGTTTGCCAGTGAAGCGCTATTTTTGTTGTCTTGGCTTTGTTTTCCCTGGGCTTGGAACTAGTGCACCAATCCTGGAGGTACTGCAATGTGAGGATTGAAAAACAAAATTTGTACTGCTGCTCTGTATCTAAGGATGTTGTCTTTTTTTACCATAGTGCTTACGTTTTGTAAGGATATAAGTAATGGCCATTGAAATGGGTCCATTCAGGGCCCTGTTGTCATGTCCTTAACCTTTCAGACAAAAGCACTCACTGATTTCTCAACAGTAAGTGTAAAAGCGTTAAGGTAACCATGTTGTTCCTGCTTACATTTCACATGGTTTGCAAAATTTTTCATTCCCTATGATTGTTTGCTTTTTCCAGGATGCTGTCACTTTTTTTTGTAGGCCACATATTGCTCTTGCCCAGTGCGTAATTTAAATTGAGCCGCATCCAGGTGTTTATAGCTGGCAACAATTGGGTTGTAGTTGAAGGCAGTCTGAGTTTTTCTCAGTGGGGCAGTATGGTGTTCAGTGGGGGACAGGATGTGGCACTATGTCCAGAGCTGCTGAATTTGGAACTGGGGAACCAGGTTCAGCCTTAATAACCAGTCCGCCAGACCACTTTCCTGAGAGAGCACTATCTCATGCTAGACCTTAGAAGGCTTCGCAAGACATTAGAAGCCCCGGTGTCGTAGCACCAGCAGGTGGACCCTAGCATGACAAGTGTAGGTTAACCTTCAAGGCTTGTCCACCACTATTCATACTGAAGTTCACCTCCAGTTTTGCGACAGGCCTATGAAGCAGTACACCCTAGAACAGTGACCCTGTCACTGAGATCACAGGACCCTTGAGAAGGGCCAGCTCTAGAGCGGTGCAACCGGTGTGACCGCACCAGGTGCTCACTTTAGGTGGAGGCATCATTTTTGCAAGTATATTATGGTTTTAAAAGCGCTTGCTGCCTCCTTCCTGGCCTCCAGTAATTTGTGGTAACAATAAAAATGTCCTGATGACTCTGGTGATTAATGTTCTTTCTAGAGAGAGATCGGAATTTTGTCTAATGGAAGATTTGACTCATGGAAAGGTAGCTCAGAGGGTTAATGTACCTGCTGCAAAGAACATGTACCATGCAGATCACAAAGTGCACATAATGTAAATAGGCCAGTGGGCTACTGCTTTTGTCATAGAGATCCTTTTGTTACTTGCAGTTTATAAGTTAAAGTCCTAACATAGAACAGTGAGCTTTTAACTGTCATCTACTCCGCAGCAACACAAGTCACATTTTTTATTAACTTTTGATACGTTTGAGCAACAAACAATTTATTAGTTTAAATGGTCAGATCATGCTGCAGATCTTGCATTATGAGGCAAATATAGCAGAGCCATTATTATTTAGAAAACATTTTCAAACTAGGATTTTTAGCCATTCATGTTTGAACTGCTGTTTTGGTAAAGGGAGAAGTGCTGATGACAGAAACTCCATGGCTCGGAGACAAATGGCTTGTGCTTCCACATTTTATCGTATTTGGGGACATTCTGTGATTAGAAGCATATCCCACTTTGTGAACACATTTTACTGTCAATAACTCATTATAACCTTAAATAATCATGTGTATCCATTGGTTGATAAAACTGGGCAGTGAAACCAAACAAATACAAAAAATTGGGATGTTTGCGCATTCTGGCCACACCTCTGGCTCTGCCCACTGATCCAATCCTTGGGTTATTCCCGCCCTCTGATTCTCCGCCCACAGTTCCCCTACTTTTTTCCCCCCACTTCGACCACTGATATATCGTGTTGCTGGATAGTGGGAACACCATACCAGTAAAAAGTACCATACCTATGATATTATAAATTCCAATAAACTGTTGACTAGCAGGTAGCCCACTGTACAACCTGATTAATGAATCATTATCACACTGTTGTTAACAGGCACATTTTGTAAATATAGGACCTACATTTACAAACGTTACTAAGGATTCTGTATGGTCCCGTTATTTGCCAACTGTGTCCATTAGCGGACTCGGGCGGAGGAGGTCCATGCGGTAAGTCGTGAGGGGGTGACACCATGAGTTACCCGCACCGGGTGACACCAACCCTAGTGACGCCACTGCCTAGGAAAGATCTGAGATCATCTTTAGATTTCAGTGCAGGTGCCTCAATGATAGCCTTTACCAGACTTGCTTTAGGTCTAATATCAGAAGAGCTGACTTCATGACCGAAATGGGTAACTTTCCTTTCAGCAATCTTACATTTTGAAATTTCTGCTGTCATACCTTTTTTTTGTAAAATGCTCATTACTTCTCTCAGCAGTTCATCATGGAATTTATGGTTGGAACCCATAACTAGTATTTCATCCTGAAAGAAAACAACTACATGCATATCACTAAATAACTCAGACATCAATGTCTGGAAAACCACTGCTGCTGACTCCAAACCAAAAGGCATGCGGCAGAATTGAAAGCAACCAAACGGTGTGCCGAAAGCTGTAACTTTCCTGCTAGAAGGATGCAGAGAAATCTGGTGATATGCAAAAGAAAAGTCGATTGTCGAAAACCATTTAGCATTTTTAGGTAAGGCAACATCTCATCAATCCTGGGTAATGGAAACTGGTCCACTATGATATTGTTTTAATACCTCAAATCAACACAGAGCCTTATCTTACCATTGGCTCATCTTGTGATCACAACGGGTGAAGCCCGTTCTAAAGCTTCAACAGGTTCGATAATATGTGCTTCTTGCAAATTTGTAAGCTCTTTCTTAGCCTCATTTCTAACTAAAAAAGTAATATGATGTACTTTATGGATCTTAGGGCCAGCATTAGGTTTTCCACTAATTTTGTGTGTCAAACCTTTAAGTTTTCCAATTTTGCCATTAAAAACACTTGGGAACTCCTTCAAACCCCATTTTTTTGTTTCCTCAGCTTCGCATGGAACTAACACTTACTCTGGACTATTTGGGTCTAGAACAATATTTAACGCCCATTGATCTTTCCATCCTAGGACCGATGTGCCTTCTGCAGGAACATGCAATTTGCACATGGCTATCCTGCCTTTAAATTCAAAGATGAGTATCTTTTCCCCCGTAAAACTTTCAGGGTTGACATTATGGGAATGGCAGCAATGTGGGCCAAATTATATGACAGGGCTTATGGCATTATGCTCCCAAGAACAGGCAAATTATGTGGATTTATGCATCACATTCTTTGGCAGTACTGTGTTGCTATTTTGTCATTTTGAAATATTGCTATTTTATTTATTTATTTATTTATTGCAATTTTATATAGCGCAAACATTATCCAAAGGTGTCAGAGCGCTTTGCAAAAGAACCAGTTGCGTTACATAAGGACTTTGGATTATATGAGTTACATAAGATATAAAACAGGGGGAAAACAATTGCAAATGTATAAGTGGAGCGAAAAGAGGGAAAAATTGCAAATGTACAAGTTGTAAAGTCACTCAAGGAAGAGATACACACAGATAAACTCTGAAATCACATAGAAATGGTAGTAAGTACAAAGGTCTACTACATATACTAGTGGTTAGCGCGCTTTAAAAAGGACCAGTTACATTACATAAGGACTTCGGAGTACATGAGTTACATAAAAGACACTGACAGAACAACTCTAAAATCGCAAAAGAACAGTAGTCAGTACATACGCCTACTACAGATACTAGGGGTTAGAGTTGCATATATACAAGTTGAAGATTCACTCAAGAAGAAACAAACATAAGCAACTCTAAAATTACAGATTCTAGTGGATATAAATACATATATACAAGTTACAAAACACTCAAGATTACATTTAAAAAGCGAATAGGGTTGGACAATTATATGTTACAAATTTACAACGCATAGCATTTACAAGAGTATCAGCGAGAAACAGCGAGAAACAAGTAAGAAAAGCAGATAGGGACAGGAAAGAGAGAGAGAGAGAGAGAAAACGGAGATCGGACCATAAGTATAAACAATAGTCACAAACAGGGAGCAGATCCATGGAGAAGGAGGACGATCGATAGGTCGCCCAGCTGGAGACCAGCGGGGACGGAAGAACAGACCAGTTCGCGATGGCGGATCAAGGGCAAGAGCTACAACAGGAGACAGTCCGAAAAAGGCGGGGGGCACACGAGTTCCAATCCAAAAGTTAGGAGGGCTAAGTCCGAAGAAAATCAGGGAGCCAAACCAACGGAGGAGGAACAAGGAGGGGAAAGTAGCCAGACAGTCAAAAAAGTGTGGGGGGCGGGGGTCAGACGGTCTCCGAAGCACAGCTGTGGCGTCCATGTCCATGTCCATCTCGATGCCGGCGTCAGCCAGGGCCAGTTGAGCATTGTCTGGGTAAGTGCCTCATCTAATTTAACCAGGTTTAACAACTCTATTCGAAGGTAGCCACAAAAAGGTGACTAATTTACCTTTACAACGCGTCCATCACTGTGAGACAGGTGTTGCACTTTTTTGTAACTTTTGATCATTTTGAGGTAAAAACAATTGTTGAATTCTCCAAGAGATGGAGCAGATGGTGGATTTTGTGGCAAATGCAATAATCCCATAAATCAGCAGTCCAAGAAACTCAGTAGTCAAGAAACTCACATTTCTAGTGGCTCTAGCTTGAGGAAATCAATGGGCACATTTATGTTTTAAATCTCTCCTGCCAGACAATGCAAGCTGTCTGTTTGTGAAACGCCTATTGTCAGCTCACAGTGGGCTTAAACCCTGCCCATTGCATACCATTGGCTGGCTTCACTCTCATTTGCTTGCTTCTTATTTGTTACCTGGTGTGGGATTTCCTTCCACTGCTTGTGTTTGTTCCACCCCCAAGAACGTACTCATTACTTGTGTTCCTCCACTGCTTACTTTTCAGGCACTACTTTTCTATTTTTGGTTAAGTACTCCCTGAGAATGCATTTATTTTCCAGCTGCCACCTTCATGTACTTATCTTCCCAATTCTGCCATGCTCTGTGTTTCTCTCTCTCGCACTTGTGCTTCTCCCCCAGCCCCTCTGTGTTGCACTCACCCTCATGTGCTTCTCCTCCCCACATTTCTTTCTCATTGTGTGCTTCTCTCCATCTCCATGTTGCTTTCTCACCTGCATGCTTTCCTCCCACCTGCACCCCTCGCTGCACTGTGTTGTTTTGCACCACCCTCTGATGTTGCTTCCCCCACCCACACCCTTCTTATTGCTTCTGACCATGTTGCCTACACCTACCTGTGCCATCCTTTTGCTCTCTCCACCCACACCTTTCATGTTGCATAACTCATCTGCTTAAAAAAATATATATATAGATGTGAAATCTGAGCCCAACGATGACGTGCCTCTAAGATTTGTTTTTTCAGTGTGTGGATAAATATATATTGCACGCCATTTCAAGGATATCCATAACAACAATCTAGAACATCTTAAATACTTTGTAATAGATTCTATTCCAGTGTTAAGACGAGGTGGCAATCGGGAAGCGCAACTTAGAAAGTTGGATACACGCTACATAATTAAACTAGATACTAAGACACCAGAGGACCATAATTCTAGTGAGGATTTTTATACATGCCTGTGAACTGAGAATAAAAAATCTTAGCACACAGTAGTAAATGAACACAGAAATAGCGAGTGGTCATCAAATTAACATATCCCTTGTTTTAGCAAACCGCTGAATCTAACAAAATGTTATAAATAATTGCTTTTTAAATTTTGTAATTTTTTACACTTGTTTCCACTAGAGGAAGTATAGAGTTTCATGGTGGAATGGGTAGATAGCCCATCCAGGGCATGATGGCTAAAAGAAATAAAACTTCTTTAACTCCCATAAGGAAACTAATTAATTTTGAGAAATTTGATTATATAAAATGAAAACAATGGATGAATTACATGCAATATGAACTGTAAAACACTTAAAACTTGTGCATTTATGCATGTTACAAGATGGCGCTGATTTAGAGTTGCAATGGCTGTCTGTGTTCACTGTCACCAGCATGAAGAAATGAAATAGTATAAGAATAGTGAAAACATGGCCGCCATCACCATCGAAAAAGGCACATTGCCAAAACGCGTCTGAATGTCAGTGCACAAAGAATCCAATTAAAGGATTTCTATTTTCCCGTGAGTGTGGGTCTTAATTTGTTGAAGCTGAATATAATTGCGAGTGCACCCTTGCAGGACCCTGCTCCTGCCCGGGAGTGCGGGAGTCTTGGTGCAATTACAGCTGAAATATATATATATATAATATATATTATATATACACACACACACACACACTGGAAAAAACAAATGTTACAGGCACATAATCGTTAGGCTCATATATCACTCATACAAAACCTGTGAAAATCAGCAGTTATATTTACCTGCGCTAACTATAACTTACGCCCCTGCAATGCACTGTTTATGACCTCACATATTACATCTCTCATGATGTGGTCAGTGACATCACTGATAACCTCCAAAATGACATCACTGATGACATCATCCACAGAACCATTCACACATCCACTCATACACCTACACAATCACTCATAAACCCACTCACACACACCCATAGACCTGCTCACAAACCCCCTCACTCATCCATAGAGCTACTCACACATCCATTCACTCACCCATACACCCACTTGCACAGCCACTCATATACCCATACACCTACTCACACAGCCATTCACTCATCCATAGAGTAACTCACACAGCCACTCACTCACCCATGCTGCTACTCATACACCCACTCATTCACCCTTACAGCCATTCATACCCCCACTCACTCATCCATATAGCCTCTCAACAAAGCCACTCACTCACCCATACAACCACTCACACACCTAATTACACATCCAGGCAACCACTTACATACCCATCCACACATCCACTCACACGTCCACTCGCTCACCCATACCGTCATTCACACAGGCACTCACTGTCCAATACAGCCACTCACACACCCACTGAGTTAACTAAACACCTGCTCAAACAGCCACTCACGGACCGATACAGCCACTTACACACCCAGTCATGCACCCGTACAGTTAGTCGCACACCCACTTATTCACCCAGATACTCACACACCCACTTAATCATCCATACAGCCACTTACACACCCACCTACACACAGATACAGACAGTCAAACAACCACTCAGATCACAAATGTAAGAAATTGTATCACTTAGTAGTTGTACAGACAGAATAGCAATTTAACTTATGGAGTAGCTTAGTATATATCTTTAATCTCAGAAATGTTTACAAAATAGTTGCACTCACTGGATGATGTCATCAGTGATGTCACTGACCATGTCATGAATGATGTAATATGTGAGGTCATAAATGCATTGCAGAAGCACAAGTTATAGTTGGCTCAGATAACAATAACTTCTGAATTTCACTGGTTTGCAATGAGTGAAATATGAACTTAACTATAACGTCCCTGTAACCTTTGTTTTTTCAGTGAATTTCTATGGTTTATTATGTTATTTCCTAACTATAATGTCCCTGTAACCTTTGTTTTTTGTGTGAATTTCTAAGGTTTTTGTAATTTTATTTCCTAACTGTAGCCTGTAACCTTTGAGAGTAAGTGTGTGAGTGAGTGCATGAGTGTCCCAGTGGGTGTGTGAGTGCATGAGTCTCTCAATGGATGTACGAGTGGGTGTGTGAGTGTCTGAGTGAATCTGGGAGGGGCTGCATAAGAGTATCACTGGGTGTGTGAGTGGGTGCATGAGTGAGTGGATGTGTGAGTGGATGCATGAGTGTCTGAGTGTGTCTGTGAGTGAGTTTGAGAGTGTCTGAGTGGGTTTGCTGGTGCCAGTAGGTAATGTAATATATATAAAAGCACCAGTATCATTTTGTGGGCATGCGCACACATGGTGCAAGCGCCTACAAGATCACACAGCCCCCTGTGTCAAAGCACAGCATCGCTAAAAACCATTGGCAAAATCAGTAAGTCTTAAAGGTGAGAACTGTTGGCTTTCCCAATGTTTGTTTTAGAATATGAGTTACAACTATTAACTCCTCTTCTGTACTGCATTAATGAAAGGATATTTATTTGTCTTCTTTTCACCGTCTGATAGTGTGCTCCATCGTTGTGTGTTTGTTTCCACGTATTTGAGATTTTCTATTGCCCAGAGTACCTTATTTTAACATCAGAGCACTTCACAATGGTGTAAACAGTGAGATTTATGAAAAACAAAGAACAAAACATGAACAAATGAAAGAATATCATATTTGTAGAGCCGACTTTCAATCCTAAGGAGCATCTTGGTGCTGTGCAGGTAAGAGCAAGAATTCAAGACACCGGGGGAGTGAAAGGATGCTGACATTATCGAATAAGTGACTAGCCCAATGCTTAAGCGGATGAAAAGATCCAGGTTTTGAGACTTTTTAGAATATTTACATATTTATTTACAGATACATATTGTAATAAACATTTTGCAGTCATTTGTTGTAGTGAGACAAAGTTGTTGGTTCATTATGCATATATGTTAACAGCTCCAGACCATATGATTCATGGGTAAGCAGTATATGAATGATAAAAATAATACGACTTCTACCCGAATTTCCAAACAGGCAGTCTTGGTGTCATGATTGCGCTGCCCAGTTGCAAGGAGATTGTCTCCATTAAACTAGGAGTAATAGGACTGAAGATTAAGTACATGGGTAATTTAGCAGGTAAATGGTTTCCTTCCTCTCTTAAATGTGAAGTAAGAAGGGCCTTCCTCAGTTTTGGAGGTATGTTATTCCAGGATCTGGGTGCAGTCTGGAGAACGACTGATAAGAGTTTTTTAGGTTTCTGACGTTAGAGAATTCATGCACCACCCCTTCCTTGTTTCCAGAGTTTGTTTTCCCTTAAGATTTAAGAGCAGTAATGTAGATTTTGGAAGGCCGTTCCATGTTGCCATCTAGAGTTAACTAAGGGTTGAGGTATGACTGCAGATCTTCTGCAGCAATCTGATCAGGTATTTAAATTAACAAATGCTGCACAATTGCTATTGGGCATTTTTGCTATATTGTTGGCATGGCCATGTAACCATCAGTTTTCAGGAATGTGAGGGCAGGCTAGCTTTTTCTGAAATGTAAACGATCAGCACAGAGACAGAATAAGCAACGCTTTATGGCAAAAACCTATTGTGGCACATGACATTGGAACTAAAAACAAGTAAACTTAGCTTGTGGTGCTACTGACAGTCTAGTCATCCAGTCATGGTTTGGGGGCTGGGAGTAGAATAGGTACAGAAACATAGGTACTTGGGAGAATAATTTTAGATAGTGACATAATAACCAGTATGCTATTGCTGGTAAGTTTACTATAGCTGGCAGATATATTCGATTAATGAAAAATGTAGGTACAGCTGTTGTGATCAGTATGCCAATCAGTGGCGGCTCCTCCGCTAAGGTGGAGGAGCATTGCCCCACTGCTCAAAAGGGAAAATAAAATGATAATAACGTATCGTTATTATCATTTTATTTTTCCTATTGCGGTCAGTGGTGGGATGAGGATGGCCAGAGCGTGGGGAGGGGTGGTTTGTACTCCCTAAGTGTGCTTGACTCCTTGGCCGGCCCAGTCATGCGCACATTGCATGTTCCCCACCAGGCTGCATTACACAGCTTGGTGAGGAACATGCACATGCTCCCTGTCCCCGTCTGAGCGCCGAACCACCGCACTCAGACCAATCATAACTCTGCGTTGCAGCATTGTGATTGGCTCATAGAAGCCTGTGTGCCTGGGTGCTTCTTGCTGCCGGCCGGGACTGAAGACAGCAAGAAGCAAAAGGACGGACAAGAGGCAGGGGCCAGCCGTTCCAGGTAAATCCTTTTTTTTTATCACCACCCCCATCCAGTAGCAGCCGCTAATGATGCCATTGTTGATTTCCTAGGTTGATCAACACAGTGGAGAGGATACCTCCATTGGCTTATGACTATGATATTGATTTTGAAAAAACAAGAGCTTTGTTGCCATAGAGACTCTCTTAGCATCTGGCCAGCACATTGAAACGTGACACTTTTTGTTTTGTCTCGTTACGGCCGATTCTTCTTATCAGTCATGAATCTACGGCATGATAACCTCTCATGTAGAAACATATACTGTGCTCTCATGATTTAAGATTAGTATTTACGGACATAAAACACAATTTGCTTCCATACTGATTTCCTGAGGAAGGGTTTAAAAAAGACTGAAACGTTTGTTGAGACGGCATGAATGTTCTCGCCAAGACACTGCTCTACATCTCTTTCTTTCTTACACAGTTGACAATGTATATTTATTAGGCGTTGTGTTTGATGAAGTGTAACTTGTATTCTGTACACACTAGGTTATCGTGCACACGTAAAGTTGACTCTTACAGTTAGTAGCAAAACCAAAACGCTTCTCCTGTGCAAAGTTGGATTTAACCATAACTAAAGAGGCGCCAGTAAAGCCTCTAAATAGTATGTTTTTTGTGTGCGTGCGTGTTTATCAATAAAATCTCCATGTAAATTCATTACATAGTGGTTGCAGCTTTTCTGTAGTAAAGGTTAGAACATTTAATCCGTAGGAAAAGTATTTTTGGTTTTGCTAAAAACCTTTTTCCTTATTTCGACGAACATGCACGTTACTTTGCCATAAAATGTAATCCTCTTTTGCTTGACCACAAAAGGTTTTCAACCAATTGATGAAAGCGTTCAAAAGTTATAGGGAAGAAGTGCCTATTCTGGATGGGTGTTTACGAAATGTGTATGTTAATTGTTTGGATAGCATGATATAAAACTGCCTGAACAGTATGTCATCGAACGTTGTACACAGAGGCCTCTGTCTTCAGTGTGCTTTTCTAAATTTGGTGAAGTCTTGTTGAGAACATTTGTTGTACGTTTAAAAATAGAATTTATAAGTTTCTGGGCAGGAAGTGTAAAATCTTTGCAGGCATTCCTGGGCCTAATGATGGTCGGGAAACTGGTTGACCTTCGAAAATGAAAGATTTCTCTTTTTGACATCTTTTGTGTTCAGAGGCCTTTGGAAAAAAATCATAGACCCCACACTTCGAACTTATTTAACCATTTACACATAGAAACATCGCATAGGCTAAAAGAAATAGCTTAAAGGATACCTGGGCATATGCATGGGTTTGAAAAGTGGTGGTATTTGCAAAGGAAAAGTGCCTTTTATTGAAGCCAAATTTAGAGGACTTTCAATGAAGATTTTCGAATATTTAAAAGAATCTGACTCTGCAAAATCCCCAAATTGTTGTGTTAAAACTTGCATCAAAGTATATTATAGTTACATCTTAATTAAACACCTATTGGATTGGCCAGTTATCGTTGCAACCACTCCAAAAAGCCCACCCCTTGCATTTTTTAACCACTTGATCAATTGGTGCAGAACATTCTGCGATTTAGAAAAAAATCTAGATTGCATTTTTCAGGAACATTCGTGCATAATAGTCAAGAAATGAAAAAGTTACTAGCGAAATAAAAAATACTTTTCCTATGGATTAAATTATCTCATCAGAACCACTCCATAATCTATCTACACAGAGATTGTTGGTATACACATACAGAGACATACACAAATGTATAAGGAATTGAGTTGTCGACAGCTCTCCTGTAGTTATGGTTAGCTTCCACTTCTCCTAGGAAGAAAAATTTTTTGCTAATAACTTTCAGGGTCAGTTTTTTGATGCCTAAAAGGACAACATTGCAAATACAATCCATGTGCAACATATTTACTAAAGTATAATCTTTACATGTTCAACCTTGTCAGATTCCAGAAGATGTCCTGACAGCAGTGGACCACTTTTGGAGTCTTGACATATGTTAGCGACTTAACAGCTTGAGGAACTGAATGGATGGTTCCCAGTGGTAAATGTGAATAGATATAGTAGAAAACAATCCAGTGCCTTGAAGTTATTCTGTTTGTTTGTCGTTTCAAAGTTTAGTTACGCATTCTCTGCTCCACTGTGTAATAGTATGCCTTGGTTCTAGACCAGTATGCCTTGGTTCTAGATCAGTATGCCTTGGATCTAGATAAGTATGCCTTGGTTCTGGATCAGTATGCCTTGGTTCTAGATCAGTATGCCTTGGTCCTAAATCAGTATGACTTGATCCTAGATCAGTATGCCTTGGTTCTAGATCAGTATGCCTTGGTTCTAGATCAGTACGCCTAGTCCTAGAACAGTATACCTTGGTTCTGGATCAGCATGCCTTGGTTCTGGATCAGTATGCCTTGGTTCTAGAACGGTATGCCTTGGTTCTAGATCAGTGTGCCTTGGTTCTGGGTCTTTATACCTTGGTTCTAGATCAGTATGCCTTGGTTCTAAATCAGTATGCCTTGGTTCTGGGTCAGTATGTCTTGGTTCTGGATTAGCATGCCTTGGTTCTGGATTATTCTTACTAGGAGGAGATTATGAGATCAAGGATAGGTGAGACCATAGGGCAGTCAAAAGGGCCAGTATTGGAGAATAATTTTCCTTATTTTGCCTTTTTAGATTCAGTTAGCTCAGTAAAGAATTGCACCCTTTTGATACCCTGACTGATTCTCGATGTACAAAAGGCCTGCTATGATGTGTGGCTTTAGAAGGTCAAGGAGCAATAAAGTGGTGATATTAGCTGAACTGCAAGACACAAGTAGTCTGTTCAAACCCCTAGTGGTGACACGTCTGTGCCTTATCCAGATCAGGATTGTATTAGATCATCTACTCGATATTCTTGAGGATGTTGAGGTATTGAGTTACATCCTTTTACCCATGAGCTTTGTTGCACTTGGGTGGCTGGTGATGCAGCAGTGGCTTTCCAACAATGCAGGCTGCCATGTGGTCTGGAAGTGACCGATTTGCTCATATCTCCTATTGCAGGAGGCCTTGATCATTGTACTGCAGGGGTACATAGCCACCAAAAAGGTCTGAGAGAATTTGTTAGTCACCTTCTCTCATAATTACCCTACCAAACAAAATTACATCATGGGGGCAATCCATTTGATTTTCTCCCTTCCCTATTATTTAGCAGGGCACACCATTAAGCCATTCAGCAATTATATATGGGTAAAAATGAACCACACCTGCTCTGGATAAAATTAGTCCCTCTTCCATAATAGGGGGCATCACAACAAACAAGTATTAAACATAGGGATGCTCAAATCTTTTGTAAGACTTTAAAATGGGTACATTCACTCCCCCTTTCAACGCCTATTCTTATGGGATCTCCCACATTGCTTTTATGAAGCTACTTAGGTAATTAGATAAGTGAATCTCTTATAATATACTTAATCTGCCTACTCAGTCCTCTGATTATGGACATTATTATTATTGGCCAAGCACTATGTTTTCCTGCTATCAGTCTGAGAGTTCTGGGCTCCATACATTTCAGTAGACCACTTCATATGTAAATATGGACTGTGTATATACAATTATGGACAGTCAGGCACTGTATTGTGATTATTCAATCCAGTCCACTACGTATTACAAACACTCCATTCCCAACTTCCTATGCATAAGCATCCAGAAGAATATTATGTTGACTAGTTTCAGCTCTTTTATATTCTTTTTGGATCTAGTGGAGACAGCAGGACAAGAAGTAATACATGTCCATATAATAATATCACTGCACACAGCAACAGTCATAGGTTTTCAAAGGATCCCCTGGTATGTCAACCATTCACCTTGACTAACTTCCATCCTGTTCTGTTCTGTGATACTACATTTCATATGGAGGGAAAGCAGATTTTCAAAAATTGACTATATAAGAGAAAGGGGTGAATGCTGTTGATTAGCCCTGCAATAGAATAAGCACAAAAATGCTAACCATCTGTATGTTTAGAAGTTTTTAGGGGTGATCGTTCTTGGATTTTATTTTACCATATGATTAGGAATTGTGTGGGTGGGTTAAGGCTGAGCTACTAGTAATCCGATTATGTAAAGTCAGCAACTCCAGTAGTGTATTGGCTTGGACGGAAGTCTTCACAGTGGCTCCTAGAAATGCTGTTTCTCTGCAAGATTCTGCTTTACTTGCTAAAGTGGATGATGGATTTGGAAGATGTCCCTTGTAAAGCCAATAAAGGTTCCTTGTTTTGAATGATGATATCATTGAAGTTTATGGGTGGACGTTGGCTTATTGACAGGGTAGAAATGATTTCAAGGACGTCTCTAAACTCCAAATATTAGTAAGTCCAGAAGTCTGGCTCATGATAACCATGGTTTTAGATAGAAGGAATGGAGCTGTTAAACACATAGATCCGTAGATCTGGGAAGTGCGTAGGGAGGTGTAGCAAAGTCCTGAATGACTTAGAATAATTCAGTTGGCTACTTGTAGCCCATTGAGCGGTGGTTGAGTTTCTGCCGATAGTCCCAGTTCTCCCAGACTGCCTGAGCTTCAGATCTGCGTGTCAAAAACGGGCTATGGGTACCCACAAAAATATATAATAACTTTGGATGTGTGGCAGGTTCTCTTATCTATCATATCGATTAAACTGTCAGATGCCAGACTTTAATGTTTTTATGTCACTAGAAGATGGGGCCAGATCTGGGGGGACAGGTCCGGGAGCGTGCCTTCGGATCACAACTTAGATTGGGCAGAGGGGAGGTAATTGTTTTTGACCTTGCCATATCCTTTAGGTGTTTAATATTGATCTTTTTCAAACCAGGTTAACTACGCTCCACTGATGTGCCCCAAAGTAGGTGAAACTTCTGCGTCCAAAGACAATTTCATATTCTGAATTTTTGTTTGGAATCCTTGAAGCTACAAGTAGGCAATGGTCTGCGAAAATTAACGTAACCACATCTCGATCCTCCGATCTTCATTCTTGGCGAAATACCTTCATTGCTAATTGGTAGATCATTTTGGGACAACATTTCTTTTTCTATTTTCATGGGGGCGGTCATGCTGCATTTATGGTTTTAACACTTTAACGAGCATCTCATACATAGAGTCAAGTTGAATGTTATAACAAAGCTAATCAGAAAGAAGTGTGGAGCAGATATGCCGACATAATGAGGCCAAATAGGGGATGTATCCTTCAGCAGAGAACGGGCTTTTTTTAAATACAAATGTTACAAATCTAACATATCTCCTTCCAAAAAACACATTGTGCATAACACGAGCTAACGTTGGTCTTCATATGGTTAGCCTCATTTTTGTGTTGATTTGAAAGTTGTTCAGCACTTTACAGTGAACTTAACAGGTTCTCATCAACATAGTTAATAAAGTAGTGAAGAGGGCATTGTAACTCCCAAGCAGGTTGTCAGGTCTCAATAGACATTCTTGCCCCTTCGAGCTCCTGAGTAAACAGACCTTTTTCTCAATTGAATTATTTGCTTTCTCACTTGGTGGGTCTGATCCCTATTTGTAAAATGTTTTTTTCCATTGAGATTCTGTTCCCAGGTGTTTGGTCAGTGACCTTCAAATATTATTTGTGCCACATTTTCACTCATTTGATCAATGTTTCTATTTTGGGGAGGATTGATTTTAGTCCAACCTAAAAAGGTTGTTTAGCCTTCCACCTCCAATATAAAATCTAGACTTCCACACATTGTTGGCAACATACCAGCCAGCTTTACAAATGAGTGCAACCATTGTGGTCTAAGAGATCAAAGCTTGTTTGCACTTCTTTGCCTGCCTATTAGCCATAGACCCTGACCTTCAGCCACGACTCGATAAAGCAGCTGCCTTACCTTGCCACAGAGCGGGATGATCTTCTCTGGAGAGCGGGATGATCTTCTCTGGACCGTTGATCTGGGCATGACAACTGTCTTGGTCCTTTTGGACAAGCCCTACTCATTTGAGACAATTGATCAGTCCACATTATTGAAAGAATTTTGCTGCATATCATATAATGCCTTTCTCTCCTTTGATAACTTCTTTAGAAACAAGGAAGTGGAACTAAGTCACTGTGCCTCTGCCAGTCATCCTTGAGACGTTAAGTGCCAAAATGAGCACTATTGTCCCTAATCATATATATATATATATTTTTTTTTAAATTAATTTCTTTATTAAAGTTTTCACAATCTACAACCATAATCCTAAAACATCCACATTGTACATTAGACAACAGCAAAGTGTTAGAAAAGGTATGTATCGTGATCATCAATCCATCGTTACTGAGCGAAAACCTTGTAAACCCAAGTCGTCCAACACTTCCCCCTCTGATTCAACCTCATCGCACCCCAAGGTCTGATACAGTGCAGTAATACCAATCCTCAACTGCTCTAGGGAGTAGTGATCATGCCCACCTCTGAGTCTTCTCCCTCTGTAAAGCTTTCCAGCAACTTGTTTGCAGGTCAACCTGCACTTTTTAGTCTCTTCTAGCCATTTTGCTTTGTTTTTCCTCCCTCCCTTGCCCATTCCAACACATCTCTGCGCCACTGGGGTAGCTCGGGAATACGTTTACTCATCCAGCCCATTGCCACTCTCCTTCTCGCTAGGACCAATGCCAGTCTAATGAACTTATGGTGCATCTTTCTACCTTTTGCTCTGGGAATTAACCCCAGTATACCCTGTACTGTCCCAGGCTCCAAAGAGGTACCCATGGCTGCCATTAATGTAGTGAAGGCTTGCAGCCAGTATTGATGTAATGTGGAGCAGGAACAAGCTAAGTGCAGAAAGGAGGCCACAGATGCCTGACTTCTATGGCAGGTAGCAGCTCTATCGAGATATATCTTTTGCAGAATTACTGGGGTCATGTATATTCTAGAAAGGAAATTGAATTGGATCAATTTCAATCGAGCATTGCTGGAGACATCTCTGATCTATGCACATGCTATATCTCATAATCTTTCTGTGAACAGGTCCCCAAGATCTTTTTCCCACGCCCCCTTGTGCTTTTGCAGTTAAACAGGGACACCCTGCCGTATTGCCCAATACAAATGAGTGATTGTGTGCTGGGTTGTTCCCTGTTGTAGGATGGCTTGCAGCGTATGTGTTGGGACAGGAGTGGATGGGAACTCCTTCCAGATTTCCCTTGCCGTTTTCCGCTAATTTGGCATAATGGAGGAACTGCCCCAGTCCCACCCCAAATCCTCCTGGGCTTCTGTAAAAATAATAAATGTGTCCCCTTGATAAAGATCCCCCAAGGTATTACAGCATCCATCACATCATCGATTCATGGCCATCACCTCAGTTGTTTGGTGGAATAGTGGTAGGGACCATATGCTAAGCTCTTTTGTAAATGGGGGTCTTCAGTTTATTCGTCTCACAATGCGTTCCCACACTACCCCGTCTGTTGAACTATGCATGGGAATTCCCCAGAAAAACAGCTTCCTTTCATAAGCAGGGCTTGGAGCGAGGCAACCCCATATGTAGTCTCTTTTCCCAAGTGTCTTCCTCTGTGCACTGCATAGCCCCAAGCTTTCAGATCCGTGAGCCCTAATCCTCCTTCTTTCAAGGGTTTTTTAAGTAGGTCCAGGGACACCCCGCTGTACTTCCTCGCCCAAACCAATTTAACCAACAAATTATCCAGCTGTTGAAATGTGGACAGAGCCAGAGGGCACAGTAAGATTTGTAATATGTAAAAACAATGCAGTAAAATGACCATCTTTGTGATAGCCACCCTGCCCATCACTGAAAGAGGTCAGGAGTTCCAGACTCGATCAAGCTTCGCAAACCTCACATCACCCATCCCATATTATATGCATTTTAATTGTCAGCTATATTCATCATCATAATGCCTAAATATCAAAACTGGTCTGTCTCCCATCACAGCCCGACTTCCAGTAACTCCTCTGGTATTTGGACGCTAATGTCCCCAAAGGGAGGGGCAAGCTCTTTTTATGTTTACCTGCAGTCCCGAGACCATACCGAAACGACATAGCTGTTCCAAGAGCAAATAGACGGATCAATGAGGGAGTCTTAAAAAACACGTGTCGTCCGCGTATGGAGAGACAAGGTAGGATACATCCCCAAAGGAAATTCTCCACTCCACCATTTCGGAACAAAGTTTTATTGCGAGGGGCTCTACGGCTACAGCGAAAAGTAGTGGAGAGAGGAGGGAACCCTGTCACGTTCCCTGTTGAACTGTGCAACTTTTAGACACTAATGTGCCTGTCCAAACCCTGACAGTGGGTTCCTCATACAATAATTTTGCCGATTTGTGAAATTCTGAGCCAAACCCCATACGGCACAGGACTTCTAACAAGTACTCTCAGCTGAGGTTATCAAACGCCTTCTCCAGGTCAATGGCCACTAAGACCATGTCTTCTTGTCTATCATTACAGGGGAGAGTGCATGCATTAATCATCTTATATTCATTTCTATGTTACACCCAGGGACAAATTCACACTGGTCATCCCATATTAAGGTTCCGATTATCCAAACTAATCAAACTGCTAGTGCTTTACATAAGATTTTCGTGTCTGAATTGATCAAGGTAATAGGACGGTATGCTGAGGGGGCAAAGGGATTACCACCGGGTTTTAAAAGGATATGCACAATACCCTCTCGCATTGTATGAGGCGGGATCCCAACCTTTCGGACCTCTCTTCATGTGTCCGACTCCTACAGCTTTGTCATAAGGTGAGGGTAAGAAGTTTGATATAGATGTATTTGGAACCCAGGCATTTTAGCACTTGGCGATTCTCTCATGGCTTCCTTAAGTGCTTCCAATGTCAGGTCACCCTCTAGTTCTTCCCTGAGGACTCTGTATAGCTTCTAAGTAAGATGATAAACATGTGGGAAGCACCAGAGGACCCCTATTGTAAAGGTGTTGTATATGCTCAGACAATATATTGTTAATCGCGATCTGCTTCGCGGCATATGGACCTGTGGGTGTTTGTAGAGCGAGGATCGAAAGTCGTTGCCTCTCATTCCTCAGTAAACTTGCCAATAATCTCGGTTTATCACCCTCTGTATGGAGGTGTTGCCTCTATTCTTGCAGTGTGTAGCTATTTAGCTTATCCCAAGCGTCTGCCAGCACTCAATCCACTTTAAGGGGGGCCGCATCGTAATTTGGACTATGCCGATCATGCCAGAGGCATGGTCAGCGCAGCTTCCAGTATTTTCAATTCTTTGCTCATCCGCTCTCTAACCCCACAACTGAGGTCTGTGCATTTACCCCTAAGGACCTCTTTCACTGCATTCCATTCATTACCACAGGAAGCACTGGTGGCCCAGTGATGTTCAAAATATTCTGTCAGTGCATGCCAAGCTGAAGTCTCCATCTGCTGGGAGTCCTATGGGTCACGGCTATAGCATAGTCCACAACTAGGGGTGCGTGGTCTGACTGATACCTACTAAGGTAAGCAGCTGTCTGTATAACCTTAGAGTCATGATTTGCAACCAGTTTTCTGTCCAGACTACTGTGTGTATTATGAGTCAGGAACCTACAGGAGTATTCGTAGGGCATTGGATGGAGTGTCCTCCATATATCAGTGCATTGCAAATTATCCCAGGCCTCCCTAAGTGATTGTGTTATTTTGGGTTCTGTATCCATCCTTGGGGGGGGGTGAGGGAGGGTCGATCCAGAGTGCCCTCATAGACACAATTAAAATCTCCTGCCCTACGTTCGGTCGCCTCCGGCAAGGCCATGGGTCCTAATGGCCTTCCCATCGAATTGTACAAACTACGACCGGATACGCTGGCTCCGCATCTCCGTGCTATGTTCCTCGCGGCCCGCTCAGCGGGTTCCCTCCCGCTGGACCAGCGTCTGGCCACTATCGTGGTTATTCATAAGAAGGGGAGGCCGCGGGATCGGGTCACGTCTTACAGGCCCATTTCGCTGTTGAATGCGGAGCCCAAAATTCTCGCCAAGGTGCTGGCTAATCGGCTGGTTGGCGTGGTGTGCGATCTGATTCACCAGGACCAGTCCGGCTTTATCCCTCATCGCAACACCGCGCTCAACCTGCGGCGTTTGCATGGGGTGCTCGCGCGGGTCCCGTTCATACGAGAGCCGGCCATTTTGGCGTCCTTGGACGCCACTATGGCGTTCGACACGCTTGAGTGGCCATATATTTGGGCGACGCTGGCTAAGTTTGGGTTTGGCCCGGGATTCATTGGTTGGGTGAAACTGTTATACTCCGGACCGCTGGCGCAGGTGGCGGTGAACGGTAGAGTGTCGGCTCCGTTTGAACTGGGCAGGGGCACGCGGCAGGGCTGCCCGCTGTCGCCGCTCCTCTTTGCGCTTGCCTTGGAGCCCCTGGCGGAGTGGCTGCGGTGGTACCCTTCTATTCGTGGTCTCCGATGGACCCCCGAGTATGAGGATCGCGTATCCCTTTACGCGGACGATATTCTTTTATACCTTGCTTCCCCGCGTAAATCGCTGATTGTACTAGTGGATGTTTTGCATTCATTTGGCCGCAACTCCGGCTTAGTCATCAACTGGGCTAAATCCTGTGTGTATGTCCTCTCCGGGGAGGCTCCTATCCTTCCGCGGGGTTGTCCTATCCAGGTCGCTCCGCAGGGATTTAAGTACCTGGGTATCTTTATTACCCTGGACGCTGAGGCCCGATATAAACAGAACTTGCTCCCCCCCTCCAGCGCCTGAAGGAGGACGTGGCGCGTTGGAGGCGCTTGCCGCTCTCACCGCTCGGCCGTGCGGCACTGTTTAAGATGATGTCGCTGCCACGTTTCCTATACGCTTTACAGAACACGATGGACGTCGTCCCGGCGCGCTACTTTCGCGAGGTGGAGGGTCTGCAGCGACACCTGTTCTGGGAGGGGAGGCCGCGTATCGCCCTTGCGAAGCTGACGCTCCCGTGGTACGACGGGGGGGTCGCCCTCCCAGACATCAAACGGTATTACTGGGCCTCCCAGCTGGCTGCGATAAACCACGGCCTTTATGGGCCCGCCCTTAACCCGGCCTTTGAAATGGATAAACTGTTACTGCCGGGTGGCGACTATAATCGGGCGCTTTATTCTAGATTGCTCGACGCACGTCTGACGGGCCCTACGCGGGTCGCGGTACGGGTGTGGCACGCGGCAAACTTGGCGATGGGGTGGAAGGATCGGTTGACCCGGGCGACGCCACTGTATGCATCTGAGCGACTGGGCTGTCTGTGGACCTCGAAAGGCTTTGAGAAGTGGGACATGATAGGCATCAGCAAGGTGGGCAATCTCTGGACGAGGGGGGGATTCAAAACGTTCGATGTGCTGCAGACGAAATTCCAGTTGCAGGACAGGGAGTACTTTCGATATGTACAGGTCCGTCACGCGCTGTGCTCCGTATTCCCGGATGTTGCCTCCATCCCGGAGTACTCCCCTCTGGAAGATAGAGTGCTAGATGGGCATGTACCGGATGGCACGATTTCATTGATTTACAAAAAGCTCATCAACGATCACTCGGGACTGCTGACTAGCCTTCGTGAGGCGTGGGTCGCCGATGGATTGGAGCTGGATGACGAGGACTGGGTGTCTGCGGTGGCCTCCCCGAAAGAGGTGGCCATACCGGCCCGCCTTCGCTTCGTCCAGCTCAAAATACTCCATAGGGTCTATGTTACGGGGCCGGGTCTGATGCGTATGGGATATGCCGTGGATGGGTTGTGTAAGCGTGGGTGTGGTTCTTTAGGGACCTTCTTTCATATTTTGTGGGAATGCCCGGAGGTGGCGCGATTCTGGCGTGGTGTGCATGCGGTGTTGCAGGCGGTCACGCATGTGACGCTGCTTCCCGAGGCGAGGAGATGTCTGCTAAATGTGTGGGAGCCGACTGACTACTCGGTGCCGCAGACGTGGTGGGTGACTCTGGGATATATGGTGGCCAAGCGTGACATAGCGCAATTGTGGGGCTCCCAGAGGACGCCAACGGTCTCGGCGTGGAAGGACAACATGGATTGGTGTATGTTTCGGGAAAAGGTAGTGTATGTTGCGAGAGGTAAGCCTGGGAAATGGGTGAAAGTGTGGGGCCCCTGGAACTCCTACCGTGGCGGAATTTGTACCCCGCCGCTGACGCCTGATCTGGCACTGGCCCCGTCTCCCTAGTCTGCTTGTCGCCTTGGTTCTGGGTATTGAGTCCACTTTGTTTCCGCCCCGGCCTATCCCCCCCCGCTCTTCCTGTGGATCGGTAGGGTCCTCCCCAGGGGAGCTCATACTGCTGCTTTGACTTTTGCTGCCTTGTGGATTTGTTTGTCGTTTCTTATATAAAAATGGAACCGCCATTTGGGGGGTCCGGACGGTGTGGCCGCCAACGCTTCTTTCAACTCCTGTGACCTCTCTCACGCTGCAGCGTGTGTTTACTAACTGTATTTTATGCTCTTACTGTTTGCTAGCGGCCGGCCCGAAGGTTGTAGGCCCATCTTTGTATATCTTTTGCATTCTGTAATAAAGGTTTAAAAAAAAATAAAAAAATAAAAAAATCTCCTGCCCATGTGAAAGGGGTGTCAATGCATACAGCCAGGAGATGTTGAATGCCGAGTTATCAGTATTTGGGGCACACATATTAGGGATGATAATGTCCCTGCCAACTAGGGTGCCTTATATCAAAATGCATCTCTCTTCTGTACCTGCTTTGGAGTGCTGTAATTTAAAAGGGACACCCAGTGCAACCTATACAGCCTCTCCCCTAGCATAGGTGGAGTAAGTTGATGTAAAGAATTGCCCTCTCCATTTCCTCGCCAGCTTGATGGCTTCCATGCCAGTGAGCTGGGTCTCTTGGAGACAAGCTATTCCCACTTTGTATCTCTTCAAAAATGAGAGCACGCAAAATCGTTTTTGAAATGTGCCCAGGCTTCTGACGCTCCATGTCATTATTTTGTATGCCATCTGGTTACCTGAGTGACCTAATATGCTTCAAACTCAAGGCAAATGCACTCCCCTCCCTTTTCCATCGGGGGACCGGATTTCGGTCATGTTTGCATTTAGCATCGCCCATATGGATAGCGTGTTGTGTGACCGCATGGATGTCTGAACTATCAATAACTCCCAGCTGTAACCATCGGGAAACAACCTTTACAACGCAGTCATTACATCGCACTACCTTTACAACGGAGTCATTACATCGCAATATCCTTTACATCGCATGTCATTACAACGCAGCCATTACATCGCATGTCACTACAATGCATGTCATTACAACGCATGTCACTACAACGCAGACATTACATCGCAAATCATTACAATGCATACCATTACAATGCATGGTACCCTTACACTATCCAACACTTACCCTACTGTTGCACTCACTGGAGTTAGAATAGTAATGTTTACCCCTACACAATCCAACACTTACCCTACTGCTGCACTCACTGGAGTTAGAATAGTAATTTTTACCCCTACACTATCCAACACTTACCCTACTGTTGCACTCCCTGGAGTTGGAATAGTAATTTTTACCCCTACACTATCCAACACTTACCTTAAATGCGATGTAATGGTATGCGTTGCAATGGTATAATGTGATGTAAAAGAATGCGTTGTAAAGGATGTTGCGATGTAAAAACTGCGTTGCAAAGGCATGCGTTCTAAATGTATGCGTTGTAACATCATTCATTCGTAACCATCACCCACCCCTCCCGGATAGACACTATTAAACATCAACAGTACAACTGAATAGTGTGTGCCCAATAAGTGTGGTCTTCTAACCAACAGTTGCAGGGGCAACAGATGAAAAAGGCCACCCCCCAACCGGTATAATATGTAGTATTCAATAACCCAAACTATACTAGATATGAATAATGTGTAGAAGCATCGATATGTCTGCCTCCGACCACACAGAAAAAAAACTGGGTCAAGAGAAAAGAATTCTTGCTCCAGCTGCCCTATCTAGCCCTAGAAAAACTCTCACCCAGAGAGAAACTCTAATAAGTCCTGGAAATCAACCAGAGTTCAGTCATGCTTATCGATTGTGTCCTGTGACCAAGTCAGGTCCACTCCAGATGCTCCCGGGGAACCAGCATGTATACACGTCGTGCCATCGACATTGATCTCTGATCTGCCAAATTCCACTCTTCCCCTCAGCTGGTGGCGATGGCAAGAGCTAGATAGTACAGGCCGATGCACCGGCGGCTCTAGGAATCCCCGCCAGGGGCCCCCCGTGTGCAGCCCTTCTATGTTCCATCTCCAGCCAGTCACACATCTGTTCCGGGATTGTGAAAAAATGTGATCTTCCCTCATGCAGGACCTGCAGTTTGGCTGGATAAAGGAGCATATATTGGAGTCCCATGGCTCTCAGCTTTTGCTTTACTGGCTTGAAGGTTCATCTTAGCAGTTGCACCCACTGTGTGTATCCGGGACTATCCACACCATCCCCCCTCACAGTAGATGTCCAAAGGTTCTCTTGCTCTAGGGAGAATTAAGTCCCTGACTCTGTAGTTCAGAATTTTGGCAATGATTGCCCAAGAAGGTGCTCCTGGTACCAGGAAATGGGGGGGAGGAAACCAGTGCTGTGTGTGCACTTCCCACAACTTCCCCTCGGCCCAGCAGTTCTCTAGTAGAGGATACTTCATAGGCTCCTTTAGAGACACCGACAACAGAGGTAGCCTCACCTGACCTGCAGAGTGGTTCTCGAATGGACAGCCAACATGACGGACATGTACTACCTTCAGAAACACAACGGCACTTTGTCACCACAGCTCTCTTAGTTAGCCCAGAGTATTTGGCAGTGGGCTCTCCGCTGCAAGATTTACCTCCTGGCGGAGTATCTACCGGATTAGACAACTTTGCGGACCTCCACAGTAGGATGCAGCAACAGGTCCACGAGTGGGAACTCTATCCAAGAGTCCTCCTGCTTTACTTCCAACAGTGAGGGTATCCTCAGATAGACCTCTTTGCCACAGTTGAAAACTTTAAATGCCCAAGCTTTGCCTCCAGGTTCCCACAGTCCATGGCCAATGCACTATGGATGAATTGGTCAAGGATATTTTCCTAGGCTTTTTCACCTCTCCCTCTGGTTCGGAGGCTACCACAAATGTCCCTTACCCTCATCCTCGTGGCTCCCACTTGGGCCTGCCATTCCTGGTTCACCACTCTGCTGGAACTCTCGGGCGGTCTCTCACGAGAAGCTCCCAACAGAGTGGACCTCCTCACGCAGAACCATGGAGAAATCAGGCACCCAGAACCCCAGGGAGCTCAATCTTGCAATCTGGCTCCTGAGGTTTAGAGTTTGGATACCTTAACCTTCCACCTCAATGCATGACCATCCTTTCAGAAGTGGGCTTGCTGACCACACACACCTGTTATGTTGCATAATGGAAAAACTTTATCCATTATTGCCACTCAGAGCAAATCGCCCCCTTAACTCCAGGGGTCCAATTAAGTCTTGATGATGATCCCCCTATTATAAAGCAGGATCAAAACGACATCGACATATAGTGCCTTCACTAGCATGAATGTCTTTTGTTTTAAAAACAGATAGCATTGGTACTTCAAAATAAGATGTGACATAATTTGTTCATTACTTTTACAGTCAAAATGTCTGAGCTGAATAAAATATTTTTTTGTTTCTTTGTTGTTTCCCACTTTTTTATGTATCCTTGTGTTATGTAATTGAATAAACACCTGTATTTTTCTCTTTTTGATTTTCTTTTTACATAGAATTTATTTATCTTCTATGTTTATTGTTTAGTGTGAATTGGGACCACTTGTTCCTTTAGAAATAATTGTACCCATGGTCCCACATATACTTTTGGTATCCCTTGTCTATGAGAACACGTAGATTCATATGCGTCCTCCCTCCTCCCCGGATGCCAGTGGTCGTTGCCGTAATCACGCTTTCATATTTCTGTCTTTTTGCACAGACATCTCCATCGCTCTCTCTCTCTTCATCCATCATTTTGCTCTACTTCATCCTCACCCACTGTGCAGGAAGACAGTCTAACAATGGAGATGATGCCCATGCGCATTACCAGCCAAAGGATGAGTCACAATACTGCTTGACTCGAAAGACTTCTTCAAAGAAAAACAACTTGCACACATCCTGGCCCAACACTAGATGGCAGGAGTATGCACTGCATTTGAATCTACAGCACTACATGCCACGAACAAATGCTTACATTGTAAGTAACATTTTTCTTATAACGGAAATAGTCCAGTCTAGAAACAGGGTACCTCAAATACATCAATCGAGGTGGGAATTCTAGCCTGAAGTACAGGTCATTCTCTAGTTTTACTATTTTATCTTACAGTGCCTGTCATCTGCCTCACCAGAATAAAGTCACACATATATACCGCATTAAAAAATATATTGTGGTGGCATCTGTGGTAAGGGTGATCACTTACTGACCACACAAGGGAAGACGTTATACCCACCAAATATAATCATCTCTTTCTTTGTAGGAATCTCTTGTAGGCATCTATCACTCATCCATTTCACTGATGCAGACTTTCCTGCTTTATTTGGAGAGAAATCCCCTGAGTTAAAATATGGGAAAGCTAGTTGGTTCAAAGACCTATTGTGTGCAATGACAACACTTAGTGTGGGCTCCCGGTCTGCTCTTTTGTGTATCATTGGTTGACTTTCTTGTCATTTTAATTTCCTTGCTTCTTATTTGATGGCTTTCCTTCCTCTTTTTGTGTTTGTTCCTCTCCTGGAACTTAGCAATTTAACAGTGTTTCTGATTGGATACATTGTATCCTTCCACTGCTTAAAATAAGGGAACTACGTTTTGCTTTTTCTTCTTTCAGACAGAGACTTTTAAGGCATAGGCAAAGTGGGCTCTGGCCCAGGGCCCCAGCCCCCTGATAGAGCCAGCTCTGTTCTGCAAAAAGTCCTGCCCTGATGGCCTTGATCTAATTGTTGGATTGTTTTAAGTACTGTTTTCCTTTCATTTACTTTCAATGTGGGTGATATGTGATTCTATTACAGACATTCTCCAGAGGAATTATGTGTTAAGTTTCATGCAGCATTCATATAAAACTGTCTTTTAGATCAAAACAAGACCTCGCTAATGAGAAATTGCAGGGTGTCACAGGGATTATTTCCAGTAATATTAGTGAGCTGCTGCTGTGTTACAATATTGAAAACACACATCACTATCCCTGAATATTAGGTGTAAACACATTTAGAATTTGGATGTGTGCGCCTGTGCACTTTCAGTGACTTTTCCAAAGAGGGCATGAAAGAGTTGAAATTGGATCATAAATTCAAAATTGTCCCAAGCAGGGGCCCCCAAAACACGTTTGGCCCAGGGCCCCCAAAATCCTTAAGATGTCCCTGCTTTCAGAACTCCATGGGAGTGCATGCGTTTTTAGGTCTCGCCTGACCCAGCGCATGCGCTGGTCTGGCAAGACATTTTGTGAGGGCTCCAAAAAGTGCTACCAGGCCAGCCTAGAGCTACAGTGCAGGTGCGCGGGCGCGCGTGCGCGTCACGCTTTACCGCGATTACTTTCACTTTGGCGGCCGCTTTGATGTCTGATCGCGATCACTTTCGCGGCCGCACGGCCGCTTTGATGTTCTCCGTGAGGCTTCAATAGATTGCAGCAGTTAAAACATGCATTGGCATAGCCAATAGGTCTCGCTTTTGGGACCTTATAAGTGTTTAGTTATGCAACTGTTGCATGGCTAAACACTTATAAGGTCCCAAAGGCGAGACCTATTGGCTATGCCAATGCTTGTTTTTTTATCTCTCCCCCTTGTGTGTTTGTTTTGCCTTACATTCCTCCCTCTTTTCTGCTGTGGTGTTATTCCCCCATCTGCTCTATTGCTGAGTCACCCCTCCATACTGTTCTGTGGTTTTTCGTCCCCCAGAAGTTACTCCTTTGCGCTGTCATCCCTCCCTGCTCTTCTGTTACTTTTTGCCCTACCATATCTACTGGCAACCATCAAGAGATGCTTTTTGTTCTTTTCAGAATCCTTGCTTCAAAATGCTGACCCGTGCATGCATGTGCGTTATGACACATCAACGGCCATCACATAGCAGGGTTCTTTCATAAGGACAACATTTTTGAAAGCCGGGCTGCCTCTGAGGCCACCTGTGACAAACCACCAGCCATTTTTATTATTGGGGGGATGTGGAGTCGTATATCGTTTTCACTATCTTGAAAAAGAAGCATTGGTAAAGCCAGCCTTCCATTTTAAAAATTCGACCCATTGGCATTGCCAGTGCTTGTGTTTAATTTGTACGCTATTTATCACTATGCTAAAATGATAAATTGTTGTTTGTGCTTCCAACGTGCTATCAAGAACATGTTGCTGTTTTAGCACCAAAGGGTAGCAGCATGTAAGTTTGAGATCTTATAAATGTGAGTTTAGACCACTGTAGTGATCTTAAGGTCAGTCTCCCCAACTAGCCCTTATAACACCAACTGCACTGCTTAACATCATGGAAAAAAACTGTCCTTCTGCACTGGGGTAATAGCCCCCCATCGAGCAAAACTGACCTGAGTGAAGCTTAAAATACGGGATGGCGCACGGTAACCCCATTCCTTAAAGGTGGGTAAAGCGGGCACAGCAGACCATAGCCCACCCATTTCCCTATTTCAAGTTGGCTCTCCAAAGTACTGTCCGCTGGAATTCTCTCCACTTGGCAGAGGAGCTACATTTTGCCTCATCCCTCAGAGACCACTCCCTGTGGATAGAGGAGGCCCCCAGGGCCCCCAGACCTCATTGTGAAGAAGAGCAACATGACAAACACTGTTTTTGTCTATTTTGTAACAACTTTATATTTATCAAGAAATACAATGTATACATTCCCTCATAAATTGCAATATGGTATTCGTCTTTGAAATGGCATAGTAGTGACTCTACCTAGGAATAGAAAACAAAAAAACACATACTTTCGGGCAGAGCATTTCTTCCCATTTTTCTGAACAAAATTCCACATATATCGCAATCCTCCTCTCATGTAAATCGCAATTGCGATGTGTTATCGACAGACTGCCAGAGAGCCCATTGGCACAGACAGAAAGTGCCCTTGCCATGGCGGAGAAAGCCCACAGTATACGTACATTCACCCGCATGGGCTTGAACCATGCGTCACCCAGGAATACCCAATGAAGAGATTGCTTCCCTATACCGATGATGTCACTGAATGACGCAACCAGGAGACGAGACGGTTGCTTGAATGAGGGAGTGTTTTTTTTTTTTGAGCAGGAGAGCCGCTTTCACAGAAGCAAAAAAAAAAACTATAAACATGTAATAAAATACTGGCGAGCAGATGGACGTCTCCCATGCTGCCTGGTCCCATGTTTTCCTTTTAAGGTCCTTCGGGACTTAAGAGGCTGCCTTGGGGAGGAAGAAACTTCAACCAACAAAGCCATCTCTCTGGCTTCAGGACACATGTGGTGGGCAGGCCTCTGGATATCATGTGTTCCGCTTTGTTCAAAGGCTTTGATTCTCTGGATTGGATAAAGCTGGGAGATTTTCTGTGTTGCTGCTTTAAAGTAACCTCATGCCTCCCACCATCAGAAAGTTCAAAGGAGGGGCATTTATGGGTCAAAATGACAGGCCATCCCCCCTTCAAAACCCCCAGCCCCCAAAGGAAAGAGCTGGTCTACACAGGAGAAGAAAGGGAATATTTAGAACAGGTGGGTGCTTTGTGTTTCCAGAGGAGTGGAGTTGGTCTAACGGCTAGGGCAGTCGACCTCGAATCTGGGGAACTGGGTTCGAGTCTCGGCTGAACATCCTGTGATTCTGGGCAAATCACTGAATCTGGGGAACTGGGCTCGAGTCTCGGCAATGACGCTGAAAATCATGTGATTCTTGCCAAATCACTTAATCTCCTCGTCCCTAACAAAAATGAATGAGTCCTCGTGTAATGCAACTGATGCTATGTAAAGCGCTCTGATACCTTCAGGTCAAGTTCGCGCTATATAAAACTTTGCAAAAAAATAAAAAAGAGGGCTGAAGATAGAGTATTGACATACAGACCGCGACCAGCTGAAAGTTACGTGTTCTTACATATTGCAAAGTGCTACATAAATTGCTTTTTAGTGCTTAAATAGGTGCTATTCTTGCCCAGCTCAATGGTACTCGTTTTATCATTCATGAAAGGATGGGAGGTTAAAGTGTGTGTTGACTGTCTCTTTCAGTTTGAATTTCCTGACAGGTTGAGTGCTCTTTTGCTTCTCTGCTTTGTTCTTATTTCTCTCAATCGGTCTCCTTACACCTACTCAATCCTTATAATGAGGTTGTGCTACTGCTCTTAGCCTTGCGCGACTGATAGACTAGTAGTGGTGTTAATCCCGTTACAGGTTTTGGTGATCCTTGCTGAGCTTGTTTCTCAATTTAAAGGATTCAAAATTAAATTTTTAATGTAAAATAAAGACCCATTTGATCTTACCAGAATAACAGAGTAGTCTTAAACATTGAGGGCCAGATGTGCGACCAAGAAAATTGTGCATCGCAAATTGCAACTCTTTTGCGAGTCGCAATTTGCGAGGCGCAATTTCCGATGTACAATAGTGTATTTCACACTGTTTGCGATTTCCAATGGGGTCGCAAATTGCGAGGCTCGTTATTATTAATGAGCCTCCGCAATTTGCGAGCCCATTGGGAATGACAGAACTCCCAGGGAGGGTGGCCTGCTGGGCTCAGCAGACCACCGTGTCTGTGATTGCTTTTTAATAAAGGAGCTTTCTTTTTTTTTTTTAAATGCAGCCCGTTTTACTTAAAGGAAAATGGGATGCATTTAAAAAAGAAAAATGAACCTTTCAGGTTCGTTTTTTTAAGGGCAGGCAGTGGTCTCTGGGAACATTGCCTGCTCTTAAAAAATATTTTCCAACATACTCACAAAGGGGAAGGGGTCACCTGGGGACTCCTTCCCCTTTGCGAGTGGTTTACCACCTACTTGAAGTAGGTGGTAAACTGTGAGTATTTTGCAACCGCAAATGTGGTCGCAAAACACTAGTACATAGCATGTTGACTCGTTATTAGGAACGGACGCCCCCTCCTAATAACGAGAGTCGCAAATGCTATTTTGCGAGTCAGGGACTCACAAAATAGCATTTGTATATGCTATTACGCTTTTTTGCGGCCGCAAATGGGAGGTTCTCCATTTTGCGGTTGCAAAAAAGGGTCTTACATCTGGCCCTAAACGTTGTCTTTTCAGATTTTGTCATACAGGAATCTATTAAAATAGTCAAAATCATTTAATAAATAAATCAAAGTGCAAAGGTCAGTTAATTTACAGTAATCAATCAAATAACTCCGTAAAGTTTAGGTCAGCAAAATACAAAGTCTAAAATGGGAGTAAATCTGCCATAGATTCGCCTCCAAGGGTCTATGGTTGAACATGGTCCACATGAATTTAAACCAATCAGAATTAGGCGAAGTGAAACAGTTGCAAACTAATATATTTGGAAAATCTCTCGGAATTCTGCAATATGGTGCTTCTCAGAGACACCGATTGTGCTAGGACAAATATTATTACATCACGTGCTATTCTGTTAAAACAACTAGGTGTAGCCTTGGAATAATACAAATTTACTCAGAACAGTTTGTGATGGTCGGTGTCCATCTCATTGAAGCACATTCAGTCATTCTACTGAAACATGGAAATACACTTTTGAGTACTGCTCATTCCCTCTGTTGCCTCTCTGATTAATATTAGTCCTCTAAATTACGTATTGCAGCGCCAGGGTACCAGTGGGGTGTTTGTTGCGCTTAATAAATATTATATACATACATACATACATACATACATACATGCATACATGTATTTAGGGGATGGGGTCGCTGGCAATAGACGTCACAAACAAGATGGGGTCTGGGGCCTAAAATGTCTAAGCTAGCCAGTGTGGGTTTTCATCAGTGTAATGCATTACATTTCAAAAAAAATATTATCAACTATGAGTAACCCTTTAATACCAATGGAGTCAGTAACAGGATTTACAGGGTCTGTCTGCATTACGTGATGTCATAGATCTGCATGAATAATGCAGCTTACGATATTCAACCCGGACAGCAAGATGGCCAGCGGAAAATGTGCCTGTGAATGGGGAATAACAAGCACCAATCTATATGAAAATGCCAGAAACATGTTATTAGTATTTTGGATATGTCTCTCCCCTGCTCTCTCTCTCAGTGGCTCTATAGCAGCATAGAATGTGACCTAAGGCCCATCGTAAGCATGGTCAGCACTTTGCTGCATGCCCTGCTTCATATAGGCATATAGAGCCTTCTCGCTCTCCAGTGTTACCCTTGCTTTGGTCAGTACAAGCCTCCAATGTGCCTGACCCAGATCGTGCTGAATTCATGAGCTGTTTTTGTATTCACTATTTCTTCAGGGAAGTCAATCCATTCATGCATTCTCTTTCTCTGAGTATTTTCTAATTTTACTCCGAGTTTTCCTTTCCCTACTCAATTCCCTCCGTTTGTTAGGTCGAGCCTAGCGGTAGCGTGCATGCACTACTCGCTCTGCGAGGCATGCAGTAGTCGAGTATGCTGTGGAAGCCTGGCCTTCTCTCCACCCATATTTTTGATTGGCCGGTGTCATTGTCCTTGGTAAATGCTGGTTTCCGATTCATAATGAGGCTTGTTAGTCCCTCCTTGTTACCACTCTGTTGCCATTTGTTACCTCCCATGTGGAATGGATCTTTTACTTGTGGCGTTACACGTCTCCTTCATAAGTCAGTAAGCACTATTTTTTTGCCTCAACAGAAGAAACTAGCACTGTAAGAAGCCCACATGGTAAGTGGTAAAGAGACAGAGCCCAAGGCCGCTCCTGCATGCAAACCCCTGTACTGCCACATCGAGCAGCCTGCAGCGGCAAGAGAACCTGCAACCCGAAAGGGTGAGTGGCTAAAGCGCCACCGTACCATTGTCTGCTGCACTGCACTGAGGCCAGAAGATTGACATGAGAGCAACAAGGCACGTGCGAAGTGCCTGCAGGGTAAGGAAGCAGCAATCGCGCTATATCTGCAGTGCTCTGACACCCTGAATGAAAAACAAAGAACCGCGAACTGCAGATCCCCACCTCATACCCTCTCACCTTGTAAGAAGGAGACATCGGCCGGTTTGAGGAAGTGCTGCGGCCCGAGGGGACTGTCCCGCGGAAGCAGTGAAGCTGCCATGGCACCAGGAAAGTCATTGCAGCTCAACCTAGCTGCTGGGTCGCTGCACCGCACCAAAGCAGCGCATGCCCCGGTATCTGCATCTCCTGTGTGAGCAGAAGCCCACAGTTCGAGGAAAGACTGCCGGGGCCTGTGGACCAAATGCTGCACCCCCACCTAGTGGCCACCGGTGGTACTGCACTCCAACAAAGTAAGCATATGAGGGCCCCGTGCCAGTCGTCACCCCAGGGAAAAGACAGCTAGCTCGTGAAAGAAGCTCTGGACCACTCAAGCAGGCAGTTGCTGCTACAAGCATGTTGGGGCAAGGCAGGCCCCCAGTGAAGCACACCACCGCTGCCAAGTGTCTGAGCAGCAGGAAAATGACACCAAGTGAAGACTGCCCACAGTGCGAGCAGACTGCACACCCTAATGTCTCCTGGTGTACAGTGCTACACCTGCAACCCAGAGAGCTGGCCTGCAGCATAAGGAAAGCTGCCGCAGTTAGAGTGAAGTATCCACCGCGCCACCTAGCAGAAACCAATGATCTGCACCAGTGGGAGCAACTGGTTACTCTGTGACCCCGCCACATGATTGCGCAAATCATCAGAGAGCCAGGGGGCCTCCTGAAACTTTGCCATACACAGTAGTCTCATGCAGAAGCATGAGAGGAGTGCCACGGTGCCTGAACCTACTGCCTGCAGAGCCCTCACAGGGAAGGTGACAGAGACCGCCACAAAGAAGCCAGGGTGGGTGCCAAGCATACCACGCATCCCCTGGTAACTGCTGTTTGCTACCACAGCACTAAAGAAGTGGTAGCCAGGAATAACAAGAGTACCTTGCAGAGCAACCTACGCATGAGGCTGGGAGAAGCAACAGCAAAAGACGTTACTCCTGGACAGGAAGCAGCCAAGCAAGCCCCACCTGGAAGCACGTGGAGAACGTCCACAGAGCCTGGGACCCCCAGTGGCTCGGGCCCCACTGCAAGCAAGAAGAGTGTGTGCCACTAACCCTCAGTGGTGAACGTACATCACCGCAAGCTACAGTTCAGGTACACCTAGTGCCAAGAGAAGATGCCTTGAAGAAGGAGCATGTCACACGAAGTGACCGACCCCTTCAAGCATGCCGGCATGGAGGCAGGAGCAGGTGCCACCACGGCGCAGGCTCGAGGCGAAAACATGACGCCCTCGGGCGAAGAGGTAACCTGCCATCCTGGCAAAGGAGCACAGCAAAATCCCTTAGTAGTGGATGGGGCCCCACAAAAGGTCCTCAAGGAGAAGAAGCAAGTCCTACCGACTGGACAGACCTGCAACAGGTCTGCTGCTAAGTAAAGACAGTCCTAAGAACCAGACACGACCAGTGAGATGTCCATGTGATGCAAACATGAGACATGTGGCGGGGCACCACATCTAAGTGAGGAACATGGTCGGAAGCAAAGAAACGAGTGGCTGGGTGCCACATTGCAAAGGGGGAGAACAGCGTGGCAGGACGCCACTTATCGAAGAAGAAGAGAACAGTGGCACGATGCCACAGGGCGAACAACCACCATAGAACCTGAGTCCTGATGACAAGAGCACACAGACTTTGAGACACCACCCCTTGGGGCTGCATGAGCAACTTGGCTGTGGTCCTGTTGGCAGTTCCTCAGTGACGCCTTTGCACGGCCTACACGAGGCCCGCACAGTCCACATGATTCCTTGGCAGCCCGGCAGGAAGGCCATCCAGAAGACTCCTGTGAGAGGGGAAACCAGGCAGGAGGGGCAAGTCTGAAGCTGTTGGGCTGTCGGGAACTGGAAAGCATCATTACCTCCAAGGAAAGCCCTCATCCACCAAGGTCCTCCTCTGTATTTCCAGGTTTGCTGTCCACCAGAGCCTGAGCGCCTGCAAGAAGATCTCCAAAGTGGACTTACACAGCTCCAGATGCACCGCTATTTGAACGGTGTAAATAGACTCCAACACCGCGAGAGCACCCGGTCTGAACTACTTCGCCGAGGTGGACCAAAGCCTCCTGACCATGTGGTCCAGAGCTCCATCAAGCGCCAGCGGATGGCCTGAAGAGACTCATTGGAGCTGTGTATTGTTCCTTGTTTTCTTCATAGGTTGGACTTTTTTTTGTTTCTTTTTCATTAAAGTTTGGGAGGGATGTCGTGTCCTGCTGGACACATTTTAGTGTTCCGCCTGTGTTTGCACCCACACTATACACCCACCCATCTCAGGCTTCACCAGTCAGGTGACCCTGCAAATAAAAGGGGTCGGGCACACGTGCCCTGGGCCAGTTCCAGTACCCAACTACTGCGTATCAGTGTGTTTATTTGGACAGGATGTGGGCATAGGGTCCATGACACCACAGGCTTGTCTTGTCAAGCTTGTGTTTGTTCCTGCTCTGAAGAACTTCCCCTTTACGTAGATGCTTCTAGTGCTTCCATTTTGGGGACTATTTCTTTCTTTTTACTTAAGCTATCCATGGGAGTGCATGTGATTCAGCTGTCTGCCTCTGTCCTTCTCTCCCTCCACTGCGTGCCTCACGTTGCTCTCTCTCCAAGGTTTTCTCCCCCTCTACCCACCTCCAGTGTTGCTTCCGCCACTGTTTTTGGAAAAAAGCTTTTGCACTACCTTTTTGTTATGTTTTTTATTTACCTCTGTCTCATATCACTGAATAAAAAAAGGGGGGGGAAAAGACGCCTACATTATTTTGCAGGCACACACATAGCAGTGACGCATGCGCTCGTCTACAAAATGATGTGGCCGCGTCATAAAAATATATATATATCTCTCTCTCTCCCTCTCTCTCTCTCTCTCTCTCTCTCTCTCTCTCTCTCTCTCATTGTGCTTGCTACCTTAAGCTACTTTTCTAATAATCGACCATTGTTCCTCATCATTAACTTCAATCTCCCCCGCCCGGCGTTAGACAAGTTCCTCTCCTGAGGTTTATTTTGTTGTTTCTTGCGCGATGTTCAGATGCCTTCTCCAAGAAAAATAGAACGCAGAGCTCGCGCAATACGTAAACAAGTGGAGATGTCGAAACAAGGGTGTGTGCATGACAGCTAGGACGAGGTGAAAGCATTAATGGTAATCCTAATACTAAAAGGTTATTTTATACAACAATGGCTATAATTCAATAGTGTGTCCGCAGTAGGTGTGTGTGAAGACGCTCATATATTTTCCAGCAACCTTAACAAAGTCTGATGAAAAACTTCACAAAGTTTACTCCCCACATTTGCACAATAACGTTGACCTTTGCTCGTGTTTATTTCGAAAGCTGAGCTTGCAGACAAAAACTCTGCAAGCATTTATAATGGTGCATGGGAAAGCCCAGCAAAGGCTAAACTGGTGGAGAAGAACTGTAGACTTTTTTCATTTCGGCTGGGTTCGATAAAAGTGAAAATAAACTCCCAATGTGCTTAAAACTGAGCACGGGCTCTAGCAAACGTAAACCAAAAAACGTGGAAAGCTTTGGAAATGGAGAAAATCGCAAACATCGCAAAACTTCAAGGATATGTACCAAAAAAATAGAAACAATTTGAGTTCCTCTACTACACGATTTAAATCTGCAATAGTGGTGTTACAGATAGAACTCTGCAGTAGGGTCACTGACTCGCTGAGGTAGTTCTCCAAACGTTTACAAGTAGTTCCAACTTCCAGGTCAGCAGGACACGATTTTCCCAGTCGTGGCCGATCAAATTTTTCTTACGACAGCAAACAGACAACTCCAGGAATGCACGCATTCGCCAAACGAAATGTGTGCCTGAAAACTGCCCAGTCAATATGGGGCTGGGTGGGAGCTACCGCCTGCCTGTACCCTTAAACTGAACAGCATTTAGACCTGTGGCGTGCAGGTTACACACAGATCGCTGCAACAGTCCCCCAAAAGAGTGACTAGACCGTTACTGCCCTAAAAGTGGAACAAGTGTGCCAATGCCACTGGAGAGATGCAAGTAACTCTATTCTGAGTTCTCTCTAATAAATATACTTTCTCACATACATAACCCAAATGACAAAAAAAAAACTCAGCCAATTGCATCAGCTGTACTGACAAAACACAAGTAAAATGAATTTGAAATGGCGGCATTTTTCGTTTTGTAAAAATGTATTACATTTCGCCCCTCTCCCTATCCGGCGGGCCCATGAAATCACATTTCCTGGACTTTCTTCTCCACCCCCTCTGTCAGTGTCTTCCCTCGGGCAGAGGCGCTTATCGCCTCTGCATTACATGCCTGTAAAACAAACATAAAACACAGAAAAGGCCTGCAGGTGAACCAACTGCCTTTGAAGGGCTTCTTCAAAGCCAGGGGAGGGACAGAGGCCCGGGGATAAAAGCGGGCTTACTAGCAGGAGGGAAGTGCTTTCTGTTTGTTAACATCGAGCTGCGAGGTTTGCAAGCAGGAAGTCGCGTGAAGTTCGCAGACCCTAAATGCGAGGAAGCGCCTTTTCCCAGAAAGGGTCGCGGGTGCAAGGGACCGCTTTCCAGCAGGGGTGCTGGCGAACTGGGAAAGAAAGAAAGCGCCACAGAGGGCAAAAGTAAAGACTCAAGATTATTTTTTTTTTAAATGTATTTGAAGATTTGATATGGCGCTTATAACTCCTGCAAGGGTGACATGGGCCGTGTAACAGATTTATGTGGCATGTTAACTATTAAACAGTAGCAGAATGCGGAGGGCTATAAAAACAGACACCCGAGCTGTCAAGTTTCCCTGGTAAACGTGCGAGTACCTCATTCAGCTTGGCGTTTTACTTTTTCGGACTTGTAGTGCCTCACTGTATCCCATTATAATACCATGCGTCGACCTGGAAAATGCTAGAGCTCTGAGACGGTGTGAGGAACCATAACTTAACAAGCATTGGCACCGTGACATCACGGCGAGAACTGCCGGCTTTGGGTCTGGGGAACCAGTTTGGAGTCCGTCGTGGGTTCAACAGCATGTGGTGTTGGCCAAATCATCAACCAGTCTCCCCATGCCGAAAAATATGGAGCTGGTGCTCATGTAAAGCGCTCCAATTGCTTCAGGTCGAGTTGGCGCTAAGAAACACTGCAAATAAGTCAGTAAGCGTGAATTTAATGTGCAAACACATGCAGAATTAGCACAGTAAAGGAAGCGAAAGGCGGACCTTGCCTTATTTTGTACCGTTTTTATTGGCATTCGAGTCACATCTGCGAATAGAAAGATTTAAAGATATTTCATATTCGAAATGGAAAATAATGACATTGTATATCAGTCTGTATGTTCATTAAACCTACCAATAGAGCCTCCTACTGTCAAGTGCTATAAAATCAAGCATGTGCCAAGAAGGCTAACGCCACGCTCCGCCACTTCCTTGAACATATCCCTCTAGGTGTTTCATTGTCTAATTATGTTACACCCTACAGAATTGAGCTTCAAACATCTTCAAATACATGTTGGTGATGATTGATTATGCATATGAGTCGTCCATCAGTTGTCAGCCTTGTTAGAGTCCAACCACTCTTCCTACATGGCTAAACTTGCTGTTAATGTTAATAGATTTCTAAAGCACACTAACACTAGAGCAGGTTTCCTAACGCTAGAAGAGAGGGAGAACTAGGACTGAGCAGAACAATTATTAAGAATTTAGCCATGTTTTGAGGTTTTACAAAAACATAAATGACTAAGGATTTTTCCGCAGGGTCATTGGAAGCGCTTTCCACATATTTGCAGTAGACACCCAGAAGCTCCTGCCCCACCCATTCTGACCTGCTTGAATTTTGGAACCCCCACACGGATGCATAAGGAGATCCATACAGCTCCCTGGGGATCACACACATAGACTTAAAATCAGTCCGATCGGCCACCGGTAGCGAGCGCAGACTACTCAGAGGAGGAGTACTGAGGCAGTCCCAGAGCATATCTTGCCGCAGAGTTTTGAGTCCCCTGAAGTCTTGCGAGTGATCTGGCGGGTAGCCACAAGAGAGCATTGAGAGGAATCTAGGCTGTTCAGAATAGTCGCCAGAACCACCACAGGGCGCACCCCACATGGGAGTAAGGGAAGAAGTCTTCTCAAAACCCAGAGCAGGAAGAAGCTGAGTGAAGAGAGTTGGTTAATCTGCTTTTCAAAGGTCAGTTTATCATAATAAAAATCTGACGCCCTTGACCAATTGAGCTGGGCAAGGGGGATTAACGCAGGATGAGAGCAGAGATCTGATGGAAAAAGACAGCTGGGTAATTCATCTTGGTTCCAGAACACCTTAGTTTTATCCGCGTTAAACTTCAGGGCGTTATCCCTCAGGCAAGTGGTGACTTCCGCCCTACAATGGTGAAAGGTCTTCAACCCTCGAACCACTTCCAGAACACGATTCCAGGTTTTATTAGCAAATCTCTTGCCACATGCTCCCCATATGGATCACCATGGTCAACTCCTCGCTCAAACAGGGCCTATTTCTAGAATGAATGTTGGGGGTCAAGTCTCTCCTCTTTTGAAAAAACAACCCCCTTGATCCACAGAACATGAAAAACTACCTCATTCACCACACTCCCCTTTTTAGGTAAAGTCATCAATAGTTGCATAGCGTTCCAACTAGCTTCACAAATTTAAACAAACAACCTTCTAGTCAGTTTACCACCAGGGCCACATTAGAGAAACTGTGATCCCCCAAATAGTCGATGGTTCCTTTAGAATCCTTGACTCTGGTAACTCCTGCCTCCTGGTCCTCCTGGATTTATCCGCTGCATTTGATACTGTCAACCATCTGGACCTCCTTTGCACTCTAGAACAATGCATGCGAAATGGAGGCCCAATCCTCAGCTGGTTCTCCTCATACCTAACCAACCGTTCCCAAATTATGGAAATTGGTAACTCGTTCCTGACACCAATCAGTGTACATCAAGGGGTTCCTCAAGGCTCAATCCTCTCCCCAACCCTCTTTAACCTCTACCTAGAACTACTATTTGTGATTCTCAGAAACTCTGATTCTCTTCGACCTCTACACTGATGACACCCAAATATACATGAAAATCTCATCCTCAGAAGACGGTGCCCTGCTTTCAAATACACTTTTAAAGATTCAAAATTGAATGTCTAACCATCATTTAATACAGAACTTATCTAAAACTGAATTTCTCTTGATTTTGTCACTGAAAGCAAACTCCAGTAGAAGGATGGATGGCTAAAACTCCAGTAGAAGGATGGATGGCTAACCTTGCCACCCTGACTGGCTGCCCTGCCATTGTCCAGAGTGCCAGATCACTTGGTATCACCCTTGATAATCATCTAAGTTTTCACAGCCACATCACAGCCATGGCCAAAAACGCACATCAACTTAGGAAGCTTTGGGGCATCAGACAAATGATTCAGGAACAGGATCTCAAAACAGTCGTGCAGTCTCTCGTTCTCTCCAGACTAGGTTATGGAATTGCCCTCCTCTCAGGCACTCCCAAAGTTCACCTAGGCCCACTGAGAGCTACACTACATGCAACAGTGCGCTTCGTTTTAGGTCTCAAGAAATGTGAAGAAATGTGATCACATTTCCCCTGCCCTGCTACCCGTGTAATGGCTTCCAATTGAAGGGTGGGCCCAGTGCAAAACCGTCTGCATTACCCACAAGGTGCTGCACTCCTCTTCACCCTCCTATTTAAACAAGAAACGTAAAATCTCTGGAGCAAATAGGGGTTCCAGAAATGCCCAGTCCCTGCTTCTGCAACCTCCCTACCTTCGGTTAAGAACGATACATGAGCCAGTCATTTTCTGGTAGTGCCACAAGAATCTGGAACTCGGTGTAACCCATGTATCCTGCTACTGTTGTAAAGCGCTCTGATGCCTTCGGTACATTTCCACACTAAAATTGCAAAAATGAAAAAATAAAATTAAAGAAACTAGATGACTGATCTACAGTGATGATCAGCTGAGCGACATCAGAATAGTTCATACAGGTTAACCCAAGTGATTTGATTAGATTGGTCAAGGGCAGGAACTACAGATTAATGCAGATGGGGCTTACAGCTGATCCCGAGGCTCCTCTTTATTGCATGCTGATTTTCAGTGTCTGATGATTAGGGCAACCATATCTTCTGAACCAAAAAACTGGATGACCATAGACATAGAAGTAGTATTTGCTGTTTACACCCACAATGAGCAATGAAGGTGCACATTACACCACCCCCAACACAGAAGAAGCACTACACTGCCACATCCAACAACCTAATATAAAAGACTACATCTATATGGCCAGAATTTTAGGTGCTGTGCACTTCTTTCCATATAATAAAGAGGAGAGCAAAGATTTCAAGTTATTCAACATGACACACGAAAAGCATAAACCACTTTGCTTTGCATTCTGGCACGTGAGATCCTATATTTGTAACAGTACAAGACTAGCAGTACCAGAAGGTAAAATATGGTAAAAATTAATGTATAAGCCTTAATGTGTATTTCCACAGAGAATACAAAAAATACATTCAGGGCCCCTTTGTGTCCACTTCTCCCATACAGTGTGATGAGATCCAGGGCATGGTTGGCCTTGGCTGCTGGGCTCCCGGGGCACCGAATCACCCCTCTTTAAACCGGCTGTGTGGGGCATCACTGAGGTGAGGTAGCATAGCAGGCGACTGTTTAAAGAATTCAGCGTCGGTCCCTGAGGAGAAGAGGGCCAATAAAAACATGAGCATGCACCAAACAGTTATTAATGTGCACTCTCACACGGCCCTTCCTAAATAAAAACAGACATGTATGTATTTACAGTGTTGAGATGTCGGACATACTTTGAAAACCCTGACTGTCGGGGCAAATCTGGGATATCTGGTCACCGCACTGATGATAGAGAGTTCAGCCACTGCTAATGCTGTGTCAATCCATCTTTTTTATGACTTGTTAGTTCCCTTAAGTCTTGTGTACCTTGTGGTTTTGCAAGTTCTAGGCAGGTTGTAATAATAACGGTATTGTCAGAGATGAAGTTCCTTATTTGTTGCCAGTGAGGTTGTGTATGTGTGTAATGCCAAAGCATATGTTATGTCTGACCCTGTTGGTTGATATCCTCAACATAGTGAGATGAGTGGCATTTTATCTCTGTTCAGTTTGTAGGCGGGCCAGTGCCATTCTTGTGGTATTTTTAAAAAGCTGAATTCAAGGTGTGTGTCTCTTAGTCCCTTATGTGTGCACAGTAAATGTGACCAATCCTCTTCTGTATAATAAATGTTATCATAGTTTCTTATAGTCCTGAAATTAACTTCTTTTAATGACTCCATTTGATTATGTAGTTATACAGTGAAGATTACTCCATGTTGTATGTGCCCTTCAAAATTTGTTTATTGGACCATGTCTCAATCGCAGATATTTTCAAAAGAGTTAGTGTGCCCTTGCTATCACATTCTTCCCAGCCAAATGGTTTTCCATCAATCCTTTTGTCGTCATTGTTCCAAAAGGGAACAGCAGAATGAAATGTCCCCACTTACCCATTGTTTTGTGTGTTGACCGACAGATATGAAACATATTTGTAAGTATTGTCTTTTTAGGGTATCTTGAATGTTTCAGATGCATGTAGAAGACTTGAGGTCCTGCTAAACCCATCTGAAGGTATCTCTATAACTGTGACCAGCCTGGAGTATGCAGAAGTAGGTTTAAATGGTATACTACTTCAGCTTGGGCTTCATAGTATGTACCTATAGGAAGTAATCTCAAGCTCCCGGAAGTGGTAGCTTCGTAGGGTTTAGTCTTTGCCAATCTGAGTTTGGTTGCACCCATGTATATTATTTTACTAAAAGATCAATTGTCCTCATTAGGGAGGTGGTATTCTGATTGGCAACATGACAAACACGTAATTGAACCGTGGTGCCACCACCATTTTTATTGTCTGAACCTTTTCTAATAGACAATTGAAATGATTCCCATTCACTGAGTTTTATTGATATTTGAAGAATCGGACTTTGTATTTTTGGACTCACCATTCGATACATGCCTCTTCCTTACCAGGATCCCCAGGTATTGCATGGTGTATGGGATCCATTTAAAGAGTTGATTATTCAGCACATTTTCAGTAGTGCTTGGAGTCATTGACACTGCTTCACTCTTTTCCCAGTTGGCTTTATAGCCCCAAAATACAGAAAACACTGACATGAGATTCATAATGCCTGGTAAAAAGGAATCTACTTCACTCACTGTCATAAGAATACCATTCATGCATAACAATAGTTTTAATTCCCTAGCCCCTGTTTGTATTCCCTCAATAGTTCTAGACATTCTAATATCTATCACCAGAGTTTCTAGCATTAGTAAAAAATATAGTGGCGATAAGGGGCCTCTTTGTCTGGTATACCTCTTAATTGTAATAATGTCAGACAGAAATCCATTCCAATAGGTTTTTGATCCAATCTTTGAATTACTGATTTAAATTTCTTGCCGAGACATAACGCTTTCATGTTCTGTAACAGGTAGACCCACTCCACTCATTCAAATGCTTTCTCAGCATTGAGGGAATGTTCTATTTTCCCATCCTTATATTTTTTCGGTATACCATAAGAGATGGAGCATCAGTTGCGTGTGATTTTACAATGATCAGTCGGGTAAAAATCCTACTTGATTTTTCTGGATCTGTAACAGAGTAACATTATTTAATCTCAAGGCAAGAATTTTCACCAGGCTTTTCATATCACAGTTTAGGAGTAAGATCAGCCTATAATTCACACAATGAAAAATGTCTTTTTCGGGTGTCGGGATTAAGAATACGTACACTTTATTGAATTCCATGCAAAGGTGCTCTGTTTCCATTGAGTCGAGAAGTCGGTTTATAAAACTCTTATGGACATCCATCTTCTTCTGATGCTTTTCCAGTGGACACTGATTTAAACGCTTCTGCTACCTCGTCGTCCGATATCTCTAACTCTAGTTTGTGTCTCAAGTCTTGGCGTAATGTGGGTATAGGTATCTTAACTATTAAATAATTTTCTCATGCTCTCAGAAGGGTCTGTAGATATATACAGTCTTGAGAGGAAACAGGCAAACTCTTTTGTGATAGCCATCGGATGTGATAGCAATTATCTGTCCTTGTCATATATAGCTGCGATTCACGACCGCACCTCCCTTTGCTTCAGTTGTAAGGCCAGTAGGATGCCTACCTAAGATGCATGTTCATGCGTTTTGCTTTGAAAGCGGTCAGTGCTTTCTCTGCAATGGAGGAAAAGAGGTTTGAATTTCTGGTTCATTAGTGCTCTCAGGTTCTTGTTTGATTACTGTCATGGATAACGCTTCCGTAGCATTGCTACTTCAGCTTCTTTTGTGCTTTATGCGCTTCAGCTGAAGCCTTCTTTAGTATTCCTCTTATTTATGCTTTTCTAGCTGCCCACATGAGCTGCAGTGAGGTGCTTGACTGTTCATTGATGTCAATGTATTCTCTGAGTAACAGCTGGAGATTACTTTTTTCCTCCACTGTTTTACATTTCTAGGTATTCATCCTCCATATCTGTGTTGTGGAAACAATTCTCTGTAGTTCCATAAAATGTATATTGGTGCTTGATCCCTTATACCTTTTTTTTGTTTAAATCTTTTTTATTAACATTTTGCATAGTTATACACATCTTATCGGCTAATATCAACTATTTTTTATTTTATTTATTTATTTATTATTATTATTTTTTTATTTTACGGAGTTTTATATAGTGCGAACTTGACCCGAAGGTATCGAGCGCTTTACATAGCACCAGTTGCGTTACATGAGGACAGGACACATTCATTTTTTTTTTGTTAGGCACGGAGAGATTAAGTGATTTGTCCAGAATCACAGGATGTTCAGCGTCATTGCCGAGACTCAAACCCAGTTCCCTAGATTCGAGGTCAACCGCCCTAGCCCTTAGGCCAACTCCTCTCCCCCAACTATGTATGTATCTGTGTTACATCATACATTTCAAAGCATATCAAGGGCTAATAGACGTGATTTCTACAGGATGTGTAGGTACATATGTTAAGAGATACATTACTCAGTGTGACGTTCATGTAACGTCCGCATTTTTTCTGTTTGCTATGCGTACTTGATCTGTTATACCTTTTGTTTGTATTTCAAATAAAGGAGACTGTGATTATAAACTAGTCCCTCATTTGTTCAATGAAGATACTTGACGGGAAGCAGAACGATACTCCCAAACAGTCAGTACTATTCGGTGATAGATGAATAATCTACTAGGATGCACCAAGACACAATTGGCACAGTCTTTAAGACCAATGGCTAAAAGAAGATGGTTGAAAAAAGCCAAAGGATGAGAGGGTCTGGTCCAAATCCCATGCTATGTACATTGGAATTGGCCCGTTTGACAATGCACTCTCAAACGAGATAAAAAATTAATATACAGGAATTGGATAAAGGTTCAAGGGTGCCGTGATACACACTAAACAAGGAAGCTGATAGAGTATTGCAGTTATAGTTTATATACATTGAGTCAGCAGTATACATTGGTCCTTAAAGTCAACGATTTTTACAATTTCAGGAAGGAAGATTGCTAACCAGTTTACTCAACAGTTTGGTGGGTGGAGTGATCACTTTGAGTTAGGAGTATACAGAGTAATCTTACTGTGAATGCAAAGACTGAATTGGAGCTCAAAGCAGTGATTCCCGCTTCAAGCGCAACCCAGAGTTTGCGCCTAAAATGATGTTAGCCAACATCGATAACTGGGACTAAAAGAGAGTGCGCTCGCCCACAGGCCTCAAGGTTGCAGCCCAAGTATCCAATTTTCAAGAATCTCCCAAAAAGTGAACTGTTCAAACTGTTATTAGACTGAGAGTTGAATAAGCTGGTGGCCGTATCCATGTTGGGTGCAGTCGTTCTAATCGTTAAACAATATTAGCCAAGTTTCCCTCGCCCACTCTATAACTCTAATTAATTGCCTCCATCCTTAATATCAGATGGATATAAGTTCAGTTGGTCCAAATCTTTAAAAAATATGGGAATATTAGCAGGGGAGGAAAGATAAAATATACCGGAAAATTTAACTGGAAGAAATATGTTGAATTTGTGTGTTGCATTTTCCCAAAAGAATGTAAAAATACAGCTCATCAAACTGTACTTGCTGTATTGGATTTATGCTCTGCATTCACCATGGTTTTCAAAGCAGGCTGACTAAAATATGTACAGTCCGAATTCCCATTACTTAATCTCTCTTTAGACTTCCTGTCATTTGATGGCAGCCCTCTGCCCCCTGCAAACACAAGGAGATGATGGACGGAGCGAAGAAACTTTTCAGACACTCACCACCAGTCACAGATCTGGGTTGAATCCATCATCATTCTTTAGCTCACTTCGCCACCTCAGTTCAGACCCATCTATATGCAAATCAGTCTTGACACTGCCTCATGGGAACAGTCCAGCCCGAACTGCCAAGCCAGGTCTTCCCTGGACTGGAAACAAGCATCCTGGGACCGGTTTCGGGGTAACACCCCTCATCAGCCAGGCTAGCTTGAATCTGGTGGCAAAGTGAGCAAGGGCCCTCTGCCCCCTTACACATCTCTCTTCAGACCCTCTTTGTGTCCAGGAGTCTCTGTTTTGGTTCCCCTCATACTGTCACACATCTCTCCTCAGTCTCTCCCACACATCTCCCCTCTGATCCTTTTTGTGTTTCCAGATGTGTATGTCCCACTCAGAAACATCTTTCATTTTGCGTGTGCCTAGCAGGCCCACTGCTCGCTAACGCACCTTCCTCAAACCTTTGCGGGATTCTGCTGCATAAACGTGCCAGAGTGCTTTACCCTAGACATATATTGTTAAATGGATAGTTACAGAGGGTTCAAGAATTACCAAATATTACCAAATATAGTTACATAAGCTTTAGAATTACAAAATTGTAAATCATTCCAAAAAATGTAAACAAGTTGTACAATGGGTATATGTAGCAGTAAAAAGGTTGTCAGTGTCTGATGAAGTGGAGGTAGTGTTGTTCTGTGCCAAGCTGTGAGTGAACATGTTCTCTATGGAGAGGATTAGCTGCAGTGTCTTAGCTAAAGTACTAAAGTATTGTTCAAGGAGGAGGGCTTTCAGTTCCGTTTTGAAGGTCGCCAGCAAGGTGGTAGTGAGTAGGTTTGGCGTTAGTGAGTTCCAAATCCTGCTTGCGCTACCAAGAAGGATTGTACCAGGAGTTGTTCCTTTTAGCTTTGGCGTTTCGCCGTGGTCTAGAACCTCCTTAAAAGTTGAGTTTGGCCACCAGGTAACAAGGAGTGGATGTGCGTAGGAACTTGTGGGTGATACTAGTAATATTCTATACAACCCTGGCATCAATGGGCAACCAGCAGAGAGAGACCAGCATAGGTGTGACGTGGTCATTCCTTTTGGTCCCATAGACGAAATGTGCTGCAGAGTGTTGGATCGATTTCAGGTAGGTGAGATTTGTTTTGAGGAGGCCAGTTAAGAAAATTACAATAAATAGTAAATTTGGGGGAGCACCAATGTATGAGCAAAAGATTTCAGACCTTCTGGAATGTGGCTGCGGGTTCCCCAGAGAAGACGCAGTTGATTGTCTGCGTTTCTGGCCATGTTGCTGGTTTGAGACTGCAACTTGAGCTTCTTGTCTAGAATGACTACTAGGTATTTGGTACTGCCAACAATGGTGGATTTACTAACGAGGATGTTGAGTGTGTCCATCCAGGATTGTATTGGAAGTGTTGATTTCGAAGGGGAGATGAGGAAGACGTTTTAGAAGGGTTAAGTTTTAGGAGATAATAAGTTATCCAGTTTTGAACAGAGGTTAGGATGACTGTGAGATGTCGTTTGGCAAGAAGACCTTTAGATGTAGTTGTGTGTCTTCGGCATATTGATGATAGAAAATCCCTGCTTTCCTAAGGAGTACTTCAATTGGCTCGATGCATAGGTTGAATAGGGTTGGGGCAAGGATAGACCCTCGAGAGACACCTTGCTCAATAGCCATCGATGTTGAGAGACAGTCATCAATTTTTATTCTCTGCTATCTGACCATGAGGAATGATTTGAACCATTTAAGGACCACACAATTAATGCGTTTAGATTTTAGAGCTTGTCTAGGAGCATGTGGTGGTTGACCATGTTGACGGCTGATGATGGGTCGAGAGGAATCAGGAATATCTACCCTTTCTGCACTAACTTCACATGTAGCTGGCCATGTATACTCAACATTTCAATATGTCTGTATGCATAGTGCTTCCAAGTGACTTAAAGGCCAATATATTGCTATCTGCAGATCTAGCGGTGGAAAAGCTAGCTCAGTGGGTTTAAATGACTGTGGGTAAACCAGCAAGTCAGTTTTAATTGCAGTACAGCTGGGCAATCAGCCTTCAAATCAATAAAACGGTTTACATTATGCATCAGGTCAGAGGTGTAGTGTAGTGTAGTGACTACCCCGTTGGATTTATAACTTGGAAACCTATGTTCTAATCCCAGCTTTGGAACTTGAATAAAAACTGTGTGTTTCTGGGCAAATCCTTGCATTTTCAAGTGCCTGAAAATTGTAATTATGTGCAGTCGTAAATATATGAAATGTAACAATGAAAATCAAAATGTTTAAATCATGATTCATGTTTATGATCTTTTATCACCTTCCAACCCCCTACTAATGGGCAACTCTCCTTTGACTCTCCATGCAGAGTTTGCTCTATAAAGGACAATACAGATATTAAAACACCTACTATTCAAGTGCCAGGCCACACTACAGAACGACACAATGGGGCAGGTTTACAAGCCCCTCGCAACACTTTGCGCCGCTGTTGCATCACTTTTGTGACGCAGTGGCAGCGTAAAAAATGCAGCCAATTTACAACGTTATACATCTTGAGAGATGGGTCACGTTGTAAAGCCCTGCGTCAAACTATACCTGCATCAGGTATAATGTATGCAGGGTGGGCATTCTCACGCAGGAAAGTCTCGTAAAAGTGACACAGTGAAATCTACAAGATTTCACTGCACCACTTCTAGGACGCCACTGCGCCAAAACCTTACGCCTGCTTAGAGCCGGCGTAAGGAGTGACGCAGTACAATGAGTACAGGCCTCCCCATGCATTGCTGGAGTTGCGTCGTGCTTGCGACATGACTCCAGCAATGCGTGACTTTTGCGCCAACAGATGCGTCAGAATTTCTGATGCATCTATCAAGCCTTGCATCATGGCGCGTCGAATTGTAAATACAGTGCATCCATGGTGGCGCAAGGGTTTTGCAGGCTGGCACAGGGAAACTGACGTATCTCTACAGATGCGTTAGTTTCTTGTAAATCTGCCCCAATGTACTTATATCATTTTAGCGGGGAAAATCCCATTCACTAGGGGCAAGGAGAAAGGCCACCTTAGATGAGAAGTACATATATGCCTCATTCCCATAACAGTGAATTCCTTTTGGACAAAAACTAATAATAAAAAACACGCAAAATGTAAATGTTAAAAACAAAAACAGAATGTGTTTCGATACTGAGGATATATTAGTGATGAGATATTCTTACTCGGGAAACAAAACCCAGACCCATGAGGAGAAACTCAAAGGATTGGAAAAATCGTAGTTTGCCTTTATTAGATATTGTAAGACGCATGGGGAAACTAGTATAGTAATGCGTGCTTGTGTATGCTACCACTATAATTGCAGACAGTTGCTTTTATCAAATCTTATAAATACGTAATATGCATTGTGTAAAGTGCGCAGTTCTTTGCCTATGAAATTGTGGGCTGCTGGCATGTTCAGTTTTACTCTTTGCTTGAATGTTTTTATTATCATTTTCTCCCCTTCCTGAACCTTGAGAAAACTGGGCTCTGTGTTACATTTGCCTCTCCAAGGCAGTCTGCAGCCATGGCCGGACAAGCATTTTATTCCAGTGGGCATTTCTCTGTGGGCTGCTGCCATTGGAGGCCAGTTTTGAAAGCCCAAAGCCGCTCCTGATGCCTCCTTCACTTTCCCAAGCTCCCTGAGGTAGAAGATAGAGAGAGATCCATCAGAGGAAGAAGAAAGAGAGGTGAGAAGAAGAGAAAATGGATGGAAAGAGAGAGATTATGGAGGGAGACGCAGGAGTGGGTCTGGTTTGAGCATTTTTGCTAGGGTTGCGATGGATTTTTACCTGGGTTGCGTTTGATTTCTGCCATGGTTGTGCTTGATTTATGCCAGGAAAGTGTTCGATTTTTTGCCAGGGTTGCGTTTGATTTCTCTCCCGACATAATTGCCACATCGGCGCAGACGCTAAAGTTAGCGTTTCCCCTTACCATTACTTGAGGAGGCCAGAGAACCACCCTATTTGGGTCGGTACTTTTAGTGGTACACCACATTTAGGTTTTATTAGTGATTGGTCTACCCCTCCTACTAACCACTATTCCACCCACTGTGTAGATGACAATTCAATTTTTTGTCCTGACAAATTGCCAATTGATCACTTTTTGGACAGATCAGGCAAGAAACATGTTGACCTTGTTGTAGAAGCAACCAGAGAACATTGTCTCAGAGGTTTGTTACTTTTGTTTTTAATTAGGCAAGCAGACTCATTTATTAAAAATTACTTAAGAGTACTACTTAGTCTATTTTAACACTACCCGCGCACATTGCACATCAACACACCCCTCAACACCTCACAGCCCTACACCTGCACTTCAGATTACGGCTTTGGAATAAAAGATCTCTGAAAACAAGCCCCTTTCAGGGTGCCCGTTGGGCATTGCAATGTCAGACCGATGTGGAGCAAGCCCGATGATGAAGCATGACATGGGCCCCAGTTCCAAAAGGAGCGGACTCCTGTCCCGTCCTTTGGATACTAGACCGACCAGTCGCATATTCTCTTGATAGGTAGTTTCCAGGCTGCCCTCCATATACAGGCTTTTTGTAAAGTGATGCTTCTCACAGCAGGGAGCAATAGATCTGGCTCCAAGCAAGAGGACCCAAAACAGAGGCCCAATAAAGAGTGAGCTCTCTAAGCCTGACATAGACTGACATAGAATCTTTGTCACCATGAACAATAGAAACTACATTTCCACCCCTCGCCCTTAACAAAATGGCAGTTCTCAAGAAAAAGTAATCACCAGCCCCTTGCTAACAAAGTCTTCATGGATCTACTGAAATGCAGGCAGCACACTCACACTGTCTGGGGAAACTTTCCTCATCCTCTGACTGGTGTCATGGTAAACCTGGGGTATCCAAAATGGGTCCAACTGGCTTTAGTACTCAGACACACACACACACACACACAGAGTCCTGCTACTCTACTGGTATCACCCGCTTACTGTACACACACACACACAACAAATGCAAAGGATGTCAGCATATGTTTCTGGGTTTAACATGAGATTGGAACTTTACACCAGTGCGGTCAGTAAACTATCTGTCACTAAAAGAGCAAAAGGTATGGTCAAACTATGAATTATAAATCACAGTATGCCAACACCTTCGCCCTATCTGATTCACCCAGGACAGGAACTGTAGTCTCAAGGCACGCCCCTTAAGTTCACAGGACAGGTAATGGATCATTGGCAGGCTTTGACCACTGCACACATGCTAGATTAACAGGGTGCTAGGGCCACAATTAAAGTCCGGCTACCAGTTTCACATGCAGTAGGGCACTCAGAAAAGGGTTACGCTGTCATTCACAATGAGGGTACATTACCATCTTAACAACAGCGTACCAAGACTTGACGGACGGTCAAAATGTAGTGAATCAGGCTCAATCTTGGACAGCTCGCAGCCTGGAGAGTGTGGCATTGGGCAGGTTGGGCTAAGGTGCTCATGAGGTTGAGCGGGTTAGGATGGTGTGCTTTTGAAGTTGCTCGTTTTGAGATGAAGTGCTTGTTAGGGTCAGTGGTTTGGTATGAGCTACCTATGAAGTCAAGGATGTTGGGAGGAGGTGCTTGTAAGATCAAGCTGCTTGGAATGAGATGCTTGTGAGGTTGCGCTGATTAAGATCAGGGCCTGGTGAGGTTGAGTGGGTTGGGATGAAGTGCTCATGAAGTCAAGCGGGGGGTGAGGTAGAGTGGGTTGAGATGATTTACTTGTACCACTGAGTAGGTTTGAATAAGGTTGAGTGGGTGAGGATGTGGTACTTGTGTCATGGAGTGGGTTTGGATGAGGTGCTCCTAAAATCAATTGAGTTGAGATGAAGTTCTCTGTGCTCAGGGCATCAAACTGGTTGTTATGAGGTGCTTTTGATTTTATATGAGTTTTGTAGAAGGTGCCTGAGACATCAAGAGGATTGGGTTTGGGTTCTCCTGAGGCACAGTGGGTTGGGATGAGGTGCCCGTGACATTTAGTGGGTTGGGATGTGGTGCCTCTGAGGAACTGTGGGTTTGGGTGAGGTGCTTCTGAGGTAGAGTGGGTTGGGATGTGGTGCTTGTGAGGCTGGCCAGTTTGGGTGAGGTGCTTTTGAGGCTGAGCACGTTGGGTTCAACTCACGGTAGATCTGGGGGCGGTTCTTTCATGCAAGCTTGAATGAGGATTCTGAGGCCTGTAAACACAATTCCAGTGTGAGGGTTTTCTAGTGAAGATGTTCAAGGAAGGCAAAGGAGGACCTTGAATGGTGATGCTGTACAAAACAGGTGCCCACTTCAGTAAAAACTTGATTCTGTTGCTATTCGACATTTGATTCTCTCTGTCCTTTCAGGAAGCACTGGCAACTCTTGAAATTAGGCTGAAGCTCTAACGTTGTTCTCTCCCCGCACCACTCATTGTTATTGTTGCAGGGTGTAAGACTCGCAATCTTGCGTTGCTGTGGCCTTACCTACAATAGTACTCTGGATGAGGAAATTTAGAGCAACTGTTCCGTAGTCTTATGAAGTTTGTGCTTCAGAGGTTTGAAATTCAGAATCCAGTTAATGGTCTGCGCATCCCAATTTAACTCCAGTCAGAATCTGGAAGCAGGCACTTTTTACTTCCTACTGGGCTATATGTACTCTTATTGCCCCTCTCGATTGTTCTCCTTTTGTTTACTTCAGAAGGCGAAAAGCTGAGTCAGTCCAGGCAGGTGTGGGAGCTGTGGGCCTCATTCACAAATTATACTTTGCACTACGTTTTGCAGTACTAAAACGCGTACTACAAATTGCAATTCCCAAACTACGTGCTCTGCCCCCACCGCAGAGTCTCTGCACATGTAAGTATAGGTTTTAGTAGTAAATTTAAAATCAAGGTTCTGTTATTCGTGTGGGGTGTAGGTCAGTGGACAATCCTAGCGCGCGGACACTCCTTTGGGAGTAGTCCGGTGCTTTTGGAATCAACTTACTATTATTATTTGGCAGGGACACGGGGGGAGTGGTTTAAAGAAGAGGCAGATTTACTACAAAAAGGGACCAGATTAGGGAGGAGAAGGAGATGTTCGGTAGGGTAAGGAAGGGGTATATGGAGGAACCTCACACACCTAGAGTTGGGCGTGCCAATAAACGTGCAAGGAGAGCTGAGCCAGAACCGAGCCAAGGGTCTGGTTTGGATCTTGGAGCCCATGAAGTAAAACTGTAGTCCGTTTTTTATTTTCGTGAAATGTCCCGGTTTTTGGCTTTACAATCCTGGTCACCCTAATCTAAGCACTGATAAAAAAAGTGTTAAATATTACCAAACACAATAGCACTAATTGTATCAAGCTCAAAAGGATGAAAGGCGGAGTTCTATAGTGGATGCTTCTGTCAGCTGAACTATACTACCAGCTAGTAATCTTCAAATTAATTTTGTGCCCCTCAGTATCTGACAGCCTAAAATGGGTGCTGCTGATTTCCCGACAGGACCTGGCCCCAATTCCCCCTTCTCTGGTGTCTATTTCATGCCTGGAGCGGCTAGCATTGGAATGCATTGTAATCATTTTTTCTGCTGTTATGTTTTTTTCTTGGGAGGGATTTTCTAACCTCAGACTCTTTTGTTAGCCCACAGAGCTCATGTTTTTTTGTGACAGCGTTAGTTTTCCTGCTCCTCTCCTCTCGTCTGTGCTGCAGCCAGAGGCAATGGTTGATGTACAGTAAATGACACCCAGTGAGCTGGCAGGTAGAAGTTCTTCTTACTGGATTGATTTCCTAATTTGGCGGGCTTTGAAAAACCTGTTGTTGCCAGGCCTGCATTGCATTGAGGTGCCACTGTAGCTGTTGCCCGGCACTTATGTCGTGTGAGCAGTGGCTTGGGTATTTCCTGGAATATCCCACCGGGCAGAAGTTCTGGATCAAACTACTGGTGTATCATATTTTACTGGTTTGAGGCCTACAAGCGTCTACAGGCATGCTAGTTTGCAATAAGCTCTACCCAAAACCAGTCAAAAGGCTAAGCGAAAGTTTAGTGCACCTTCTTAAAGGTACATTTTTCAGACTGTCAAGACTGTTAGGTCTTTGTGATTGCTGCACAGTTGTCAGCTGGTTAAGTGTTATAAGGGTGCCTCGCTCCAGCGAAAGCGCAGAACATGACTTGTAGACCCAAGTTTACACAATAAACCATGGAATTTCAAGTCCCAGCATGCTTAGTGCCAGTGGCTGAATAAGACATACTGTACAAGTCCCCCTCGGAGAGAAGGAGAAAGTTCCCTTGTTTGAGGGTTTCAGAGGCACCGTGTGGGTTTAGATCATGTAGAATCCATGTTTTTACTGAAAAAACACGACCCCGTGAGCTGCATACACTTCGACGTGGAGCAAATTAAGAATTCTGAAAGATTGTTCCCAGCCTCCAAGTGGCCCCATGTCAAGTGCAAGCCATAATTCTATCACGCCCGACTTTAAAGCCAAGAGCAACACACACTCTGTGACCTGTAGTTTTCAGATTATAAACGGGTTTACACGTCCCAGCAGGCAAAACAAAGTTCTTGAACAGCCCGGACAGGCTGAAGGTGTCCTACATGAGATTAAGAGGCTTCAAAATTAAATGTTTTGATGTGTGCTTGGTTTGCCCGGGCATTCTGACTGCAGAACGCCGTGTCTGTCAGAGCCACCCTTGTTCTGCGGAGGAGCCGTGACTTGCCTGGGTGTGGGAATTGCAACTCACAACTTTGACAGAGCGGATTAACACCGAAGCTTGTGTTTTGACTGGTGATTGTTTGCAAAGGATGATTAATCCAACGCCTGCCTCTGTCGGGGTCTGGGAGGGGTTTGTAGCTGGTGAGGGAAGGACTCGGCTTTCTCTTTCGGGTGCTTGTATTTTGTGCTGGTAAATGGAAATGATGGGGTCGGTGAGGAGGAAATGACCGAATCTTGTGGGGAAAACGGCGTAATCCTTGCCGGGCCTGTTCTGGTTAAGGCTGACGAGGCTGGGGCAGAGTCGTCCTCTAGGCCTGTAAAAAGGCTGATGGGTGGCAGACACGAGTGCGGCAGGAAGGCCTTATGGCCTGGCCAGCGTCGGTTGCAGCAGGTCAGGCAGGGCTTAGGGTGACCAGACGTCCCATATGAAATACCCCATCACAGCTTTACAGGTGTTTCAGTGGTTCCAGTTTCTGTGGAATTCTCCTGATTTCACCACTGGCTGGGTTATTGTATCGTATTGTAATTGCATTTATATAGCGCTTACTACCCCCTAACGAGGCTTCAAAGCTCTTTTTCGGCAAGTAGCTTGCTACTCCGGAACCCATAAAGGATTAGTGGTGAATTTGTATTGTGACCTATGAAGTAATTTGAGTGGTGGATATGTTAGACTGTTATTTGGATTGAGAAGGATAGTGGAGGGAGAGAAGAGGGAAAAGGTTTGCATTTATATAGCGCTTGCTGCCCCTGATGTGGTGTTGAAACGTTTTTCGGTGAGTAGCACTCTACTCCGGAACCCAAATAGGATTTGTGGGAATTAGGATAGGAAAACAAGCAATTGATTTGAGTGGTGGACATGCGGGTCTGTTGTATGGATTGAAAAGGAAGAGTGGAGGAATAAAAGAGGGAAGGATCTAGACTTTCCTTTTGTTTTTGGCGTTCATAGCAGTAGGAGGGGGTTTGGGATAAGTAAAGGGGAGGTGGCGCGGGAAGAGTCAGAGGGAAGTGTTTAGAAAGGCTTGTTTGGGAGATCTGAATGGAAAAAGAGGTATGGGATGATGCAAGGAGGGGTAGAGGAGGGAAGCGTCTAGAAAGAATTATTTTGTGGCTCATACTAGTGGTATGGGTTTTGGGATGAATGAGAGAGTGGACGTAGAGGATATATTGATAGAGTTATAGGGTTAGAAATAGGGTAGTGAATTGGAAAGAGTAGTAGAATGAGGTTGGAGATGAGTCAGAAAGTTGAGGTAGAGAATATATTGGGAGCGGTATAGGGTGAGAAATAGGGTAATGCATTGGATATGCTGAATTAGAAGGAAAGCAATAAATATATAGATAGATAAGTCATGGAAGGTTATATACATATACACTTCCCTCTGACTCTTCCCGCGCCACCTCCCCTTTACTTATCCCAAACCCTACTTCTATGCATAAGAAAAGGTGATTTATGTAGATTAAAGATTCATTTAATAAACTCTGTCTTTCAAGTGTTGTTGTACTTGTAATTAATTTATTTGTTTTTATTTTTTGTAATTTAGTAGTGAAGCAATTGTAGATAGTTATGATACAAGATTTACTTATTCATACAGTCACTTATATGCATGTTAAAAACAATGAATAATGTGACTATAATTAATATGTATATTTGTTAAGCAGAACTAACGAATATCTATATTTTAAAAAACATAATTATTATACATATTTATACAAAGCAATACACATATGTAGGCACGTGCGTAACGAAACCGCAGGAGCTCCAGGGGCATGTGTTATACCACTCTTTCTAGGTACATATCTATAGTCCAAATAAATGCATTTATACAGAGGGATATGCTGTATATTTATTTTTGCGTATGGTGGTTATGTAGGGAAGAGCCAATTCTTGAGTAGTTTTCTAAAGATAAGGTGGTTATCAGTGGATCTTATGTTTAGGGGTAAAGAGTTCCACAGTTTGGCAACTTGAACAGAGAAGGACATGCCACCTATCTTTTTTTTTATTGTGTGTTGGGATTTTGAGGCGAGGTGCCACTCTAGAGCGGAGGTTCCTTTGTTGAATGTATTTGGTGATTTTATTCCTGATGAAGAGTGGTCCTATTCCATTTATCACTTTGTGGGTGACAAAACGCAGCTTGAACATAGATCTCCTGGCAACAAGTAACCACTGCAGGGCTTTCAAGGCAGGAGAGATGTGGGCTTGCTGCTTTATATGTAAGAGTAGTCTGAAAGCAGAGTTCTGAATCCGTTGTAGTCTTTTCATAGTCGTTAATGGTGATCCGTGGTAGAGGCTTTTGGCGTAATTGAGTTTGGACAGAACAAGAGAGATGGTAGCCTGGACCGTGTGTGGAAATCCCAGATTGGGGAATATTCGTCTCAGAGTTTTTATAGTAACAAAGCTTGATCTTGCTAGTTTGTCCACTTGGGCATTCATTGAAAGCTTGGAGTTCATGGTCATTCCGAGGTTTCTTACTTGCTTCAATACTTTAGGTGGTGTTCCCAGATCATCAGACCAGGCGGAGAGTGGGTCATAATTTTTCCAATCGCCACACGTGAGTGTTTCGGTTTTGGAAGCATTCAATTTGAGATGGCTCCACATCATACATTGATCCACAGCGCCGAAGACAACTGAAAATGTTGTGAGTTTCCAATGTCTTTGGGGCATTCCAGTTGAAGGAATATTTGGCTGTCATCTGCATAGTTATAGCACAAGAGTGAAATTGATTGATTAGTGCCAATAATGAACTTCATGTAGATGTAAAAAAGCATGGGTGAGATGATAGAGCCTTAAGGACCCTGCTTTTGTGAAGTACGGTTTGGATGAGAATGGGGGGTATGGATGTCATTAGTTCTGTAGTCAAGGTAGCATGTGATCCAGTCTAGAGCAGTGCCTGATTTGTAGAGTCTTTGTATCAGAGTGTCATGGTCTACTGTGTCAAAGGCAGCCAAGAGGTCGAAGAAAAGTAAAGCAGCAAGCCCGTTGCGGTCTACTGTGTTCCCAAGGTCATCCCAGATGGGCAGATTTGGTGCCTCTTCCTGGACAGAATCCCGTTTGGAAGGCTGAAAGTATGGCATTATCTTCAAGGAATTGTGATATCTGGGCGAAGGCTGCTCTTTCTATTAGTTTGCCAAGAAAAGCTTAATTTGCAATTGGTCTGTAGTTGTCGGGGTTCGGCTGGTCAAGGTATGTTTTCGTTAGCAATGGGCATACTTATGACTCTTTGAGTTCTTCTGGAAATATTCCAGTAGTTAAGGAATTGTTGATGATTATTCTTACCGGTGTGGCAGCAGAGATTGTTAGAAGATTTGTCTTGAAGGTTTGTGGTAGACATGAGTCAGAAGGCTGCCAGCAGGCCTGCTTGCTTTGACCAGGTCCATAAATTCATCATGTGAAAGATTTTTGGGGTTAGAGTATTCTTGGATTGTTGTTTGGAAAAGGGTTGGTGCTATATCTTTGTTTTAAATATGAGTCCAACGTGCCTGCGAAATCTTGAGTAACAGTATAAACTCCTTCTAGGCATTTTGGTTTATGAAATTCAGTGGAAATCTTATAGAATTCTTTATTTGCACATTTAGAATTTTGAATTCGGTCTGAATAGTACCCTTTAGTACCCTTTTCGATAACTGATTTGTATAATCTGTTAAGTTTCTGTAGGTGAAGTTTGTCTTTATTGGTATTTGTTTTGAGCCAGGCATGGTGCACCTTTCTAATTTGTTGTTTTATCTCTGTATTTCTCCATGGTGTCTGTTTTCTTTTGTCTGTTCTGTACATATTAGTACTATTAGGATAGCAAAAGCTTCCTGTAGCCACTCATTTAGTTTTTTAACAACATTTATTGTTTCTAGATCTGTACTGTACATTAGTTGTGTTACTAAGTGTTCCTAATTAAGTTTGTAGCTCAGTCGACTGGTGGATGCACGTAAGGTGGTTTTAGGTGCATCGCTTAGTGTTGTTTTATGTTGTACAGCAAGCAAATGGTGGTCTGACCATGTGACTGGAGTCATTGTTTGAAAGGTAACTAGTTCTTTAGTATCAAAAATTACATCTAGGATATGTCCAGTGATGTGTGTGGGTTTGTGGACGATCTAATGCAGGTTCAGTGGGTCTAGGTCAGTGATGATTGTTTTTGGATGGGGCATTTTAGGTTCGCCAAAGCAAATGTTGAGGTCACCCAGAATGCATAGGTTGAAGTGTGGTGTTATCAAGTTTGAAAATGTGTCTAATAGTGTGTCTGGGAATGTTGAATTGCCAGATGGAGGCCTGTTAAGGAGCTGGCAATTACAAGAGGCAGATGGTGTAGGATTGCATCTGGTGAAAAGGGCCTCACAACCTTGTGTGGAGACGTTGTCAGCTTTAGTGATATGTAATGTTTGCCTGAACACAACAGCTAGGCCACCTCCTCTTTTGCCTATACGATTTTGCGTGATAGTTTGATGGCCTAGAGGAACAGCTTCATGCAGGACTGGAGCCGTATCATCTCACAACCATGATTCAGTTCTGAAGAGTATGTCAGGTTTTGTGTCAGTGAAAAGGTCATAGATGTGATGTTTGTTTTTAGATCGCGATCGAGCATTTATTAGTAGGAAGTGTAGAGAATGTGCTTTGGTTATAGTGTCACTTTGTTTTGTGGAAGAGTGATCAGAATTTTGGGGGCTTGTAACAGGTGTGTCCTTCGTGTTGGTATTAGCTTAATGAGGATAGCAATTATGTAGCTGATCTCTATCGTGTTCCTCGTCCAGTAGGCTAAGAAGGCATTTTGATGGGTCTGCATGTGTAGGTGGTAGAGACTGTGGTTGAGAGTGAGTTGGTGAGCTGTGTTGTCTTTGGGTTGTGTTAGTGTAACCTTGTTGTGCAGTAGACATGGAGAATCGAAGTTGTGAGGAGTGGCATGTTGCATATTTTGTTGCGTCTCTTTAGGACGGAAGGTGTATGAGTTAGGGTGGTGGTGCAGCATGTGGGTCATGTAGCAAGGTTCTAAATTGTCAAATGGATGAGAGGCGGTTTCAAGGGAGTTGCTATTTATGTGTTAAGTGTGGGGGAAGAGAGCTTGCCATTGGAGTTTGTTCATAGTGTGTATCATTTATGTAGTCTGGAAGGTGGGTGTATGTTTGTAGTTTGTGATGGAAAGTATTATGAGGTATTGTGCGTGAGAGATTTTGTTGTGCTGGTGTGTGTGTTATGTTTTGCTTTTGAGGAGTAGTGAAAGGAGGTGCTGATGTTTTTGTTTTCTGAGAAGGATTTGTTTGTAGAGTATTGTTTGTGAGAGGAAGTTGCAAGGTAAAGGGGTGGTGATGTGTTTTTGAGCAGAGTGTATGTGGTGTGTAAGAGGGGATGGACAAGAGTTAAGAGTGTTTATGTCAGATTTCATTGGTGTAAGAGGAAATATGTGTGGTGCATTGGGGTGTAAGTGTTGTGTGGTTGTGTTATTGTGGTAGAATGAAGAGGAAGGTGTTGGAGGCTGAAAAGATGGAAGGCTGAGTATAAGTTTGTTAGTGACAAAAAGGGGTCTATTAGGAGTAATAGGAGCAGGGAGTGTGTGTGGTGTTGTGTTAGTGATGAGTGGATTGGTTAGTGGTATAGGATAGAGTTGTGTATTGTTTGTAAGTGATAGTGCAAATGTGTGGTATCTGGTATAAAGGGTTTATAGGTTTGATTTCTGGGGTTTGGTAGTGGGTGCTGAGACACTGAACTTTGTCTAGGGTTAGTTTGTAGTAAATGAGTAGAGTGCATGTGCTGTGAGTGTGTTAATCTGGTTGTAGATGGGGTAGGGTTGGTACTGATATATGTAAAATTGGCAGCGTATCTGGCCCTAATCTTGACCAGGCTCAAACAGGCAGCTATCCTTGTCCTCTCTGCCCTACAGGCTCAAACAGGCAGCTGCCCTAGTCCTCTTTCCTACAGGCTCAAACAGGCAGCTGCCCTTGTCCTCTCCGCCTTTAACCTCAATGTCCGGACTGAGACGCCCAGAACCCTGAGCTTAAATAGCTTAAATAGCCCTAGTAATCAGGAGACCCGTTCGGCCAATGGGAACCCTAGCCCTAAACCCTGGAACCAACAGGACACCATCCTCTTACAGCCAATCACAGCTCTAGACCCAGCAGCCAATCAAGCACAAAACCCTGAGCCCTACGTCCAATAGAAACCCTATTCCCAGTCCTAGCCCCAACCCTAGGTCCAACCCATGTCCCAGCAGCCAATCATGCAGGAAACCCCAAGCCCTATGTCCAATAGAAACCCTAACCCCAGGAACCAATCAGAAACACTAAACCTATCCACCAATCATATCACTAACTCTAAGCCCTACATCCAATAGAATCACTGACCCAGGAACGAATCTGCACCCTCAAATACTCAACCAATGAGAACACTAACCCAAATCCAATAGTAACACCAGATACATCCACCAATCAGTGCACACATGTAGCATCCAATTACAGCCTATATAAGGTGTCTACAACCTCAGGCGATGTTTGATGGGCAGGGGGCTGAAAGTTGCTCCTTAATTCAGAATCTCCCAGGAGAAAGACAGGTTCAATCCACACTCTTGAGTTCTGCAGGAAAGGGCCTAAAAACATTGCCCTCTAACAATATTGCTTTTTCAACACTTGAACAACTCACTCTCCTAGGCAAAAAAATACACATGATACAATCCCTTTCCAAACACAACTTGAACTACTAATAGCAGATTACTGCAGTCTCAGAGCACCCTCTGTTCTGTCTCTGATGTATAATATCTCTGTTTCTAAGGGGGGATAATCTGGTTTCACTCACTTGCTGAGACAAAAAAGGGAGTTGGGGGGATTGCTTAACACACAGGTCTGAGCACAGATCAAGGGAGAAACTAGGAGGGAAAATCGGGTAGTCATGGGCAATTTGCAAATGCAGCAGATGTTGGACTGCAAAGCCCACAATGTAACAGGTAAAATGAGACAGTCATAGGCAAGTAAAACTTCAACTTTTTAAACAAAACAGGTGAAAAAGTATGCAATCACGAGCAGGTAAAAACTTCAATTTTCAAACTGTAACAATCACAAACAAAACAGGTGAAAATTATGCAGACACAGCTTTTAAATTTCAGAAAAGAGACTGCGCAAAGTCTTCCTCCTTCCCACCTCCTGGTCCTTGGTTCACTGCAATCTTGGGCACAGGGAAACTGCAGCTCACAAAATGGAGCCTGTCCTTTATTATATTTTAGGGAATTAATGAATAAATTAGAACCTTTAAAAAATGCATTCTAAGCTAAGAGCAATCTGTAGACTGATACTGTTTTACAGATTTTCATTGTTTTTTTGGTCTTGGCTCTAGACAGCGCATGCGCTGTCTCGAAAAGAGACCTATTGTATCTACTTTGTGGGTTTCAGCCTGCCCATAGGCTTCCAATTTGTTGGCTCCATCGTCGCTCCATTATTACTCTTCCCCATTTGTCCAGGATATGCATGTGTCATGCCTCTTCCTCTGTTTAGCCCTCCCAGGGAGCATCGACCAATTTTTCCTAAACATACACAGCAGCCATTTCAGGGCATTTTTTCAAGACTACCTTTCTATTTGTTTAAGAGCACTTTTCACAAGCAATCCTGTTTTTACTCTCACTGTTTTCAGTGGCAATTGCTTTTTTGCCTAACCATATACCAACTTACAACTTACTTCAACAACATGTGAGATTTTATGCCAATAACATGTTTACAGGTCAGTTTCTGTTAAGCGTATCTTTTCTGTGTTGGTAATACCCCCTCCCGTTCTCCGTGCTTGTTTACAGGATAGGCGCCTTTCATCGGCCATTATTTATCTCCATGACAGTAGAATAGCATTCTTGGATTCTTGCATTTTGTTTAGTTTTTTGAAAGGTACAAAGCATGAGTGTTCTAGTCTTTGCGCACTTTTCATAATCATACAATCAAAATTAAAAAGAAATTTGAATGCTTAGTTAAACTAACTAAGTAAAATAAAACTCTCTGAAACAATGGGTTTTGTTCTCACATTTAGACCTGTCTTGCAGTAAGTCCAGAATGTTAAACCAGACTCATACAGTGGTCCAAGCTAAACATATAAACGATAAAGCGTAAACGAATAAATTGACCAATAAACATGCAGCTTACAGCTACCAATCAGTGTCATTGTTCTTCTGCAGTCAAGAGCTGCCTCAGGTCTGCTCTCCAGGAAGTAGCTTACAGCAGATGTTTCTGTATTGAAGGTGTCTTTTGACTTCGGTGCGTTTCTGAGGCTTCGCTTTTACTCTATGGAGCTAATGACCTGATGCTGACCAGAAAGCAGGCAGTATCTGCAAGAGAGAAGGCTAGGGACACTTAATCACTACTGGGATTTGGAAATTGAAAACGGGTTCAAGATGAGCAGTACACCCCTGTACACCATAAACAAATGGGATCCTCTCACTTCAGCAGGGATCTGTTCTATCTCTGTAGCTCCTGCTCCTCCCTTTTCCCTCCATCACTTCTACCAGACAGTGATCGATAAGACTCAGTCCGGGACCCACACTCTTCTCAGTCGATACCTTATCCCTTGGACTAATCATTGGATTCTCCTATCTCAGCTTGTAACACCCACATCTTTTTATTTTTCCACATTCACCCCATATATACAGACGCAGACCTCCAACTGTATCGCAGACCTCCATCACTGGATGGCTATCAGATCACTTATGATGAACTCATCCCACTTCCTTGCCGCTTTGGCATCTGCTTCCTTCACCAATCCTAGCTACCTCCCCTCTGATACACTTTGTAACTGACTGCTAGTGGGTCTCCCATCTAGTCTCACTCCATTATACAGTTATCAAAAGCACCACATGGACCATGCTGGCTGGTTGTCGAGCGAGTTATGGAACTCTATAAATAATTAATCTTAGTCTTCTGTGGCATAAATGGGTTCTGCACAAAGTGCCTCTTATCTATTGTCAGAATATACCTCACAACTTGTAACCTAGGCTCAGCCAACCATAACAATCAAATTACCCCGAAAGCTCCATGTACAGCTCCAAGTTGCAATCCTTCCGTTTACTGGAATCTCAACACTGGAATGCTCTATGGGTTGAAATGCACTTTGTCTCCTAACTCCCTTTACAACTACTGCCATGCAATACCTCTCAAAGTTTGATTTTCAAAAACCAAATATAAATGACCCTGACACTCTAGGAGCTTTCTTCCAGATAGTGGTAATTTTTCTATTTTTTCAGTTTGGGTTCAGAAGGGTTGCTGTCTCTGTCCTGAACTGAAAAAAAATCATCAGACCCTCTAATCTAAATAGGGCGGATGGTCTGATGCACCTACACTGATGGCTCCAAATCTGTTGTGCTATTGTTGTAGGGGTTCCAGTGGCAGAACCACCGGGGGCTGTGCAGTAGGAAACATGACGGTCCACTTGACTCACAAACAGGCAGGCAAACAGTCAGTTTGGTGTATAGAGTTTGTGGTGGAGTACCCTGTCCGCCAAACTCTAAATCAGGCCTTAAGTATTGCATTGCCGATATTTATATGAGTCCTTTGTTTGTCTTTCCATGTCTGTTGTACACATCCATCACCCATCAACTCCATAACCTCCTCTATATGTTTCCATCCTAAATGATATCTGCAGATGTACTATCCGGCGGTTGGTATGTACATCATTTTCGTCAAAATGCTATTTGCTGCTGCTGATAAATAATATACAAGTGATCACTGTTACTGGTGAGACAAGGGGATAGGATCCCAACACTCATTCCTAACTTGCATGTAATGGAACTCCGAGCAGTGTCAGCACGTAAGCCTGTTTCTCATTTATTGTTTGTTGCACACCACCAACTGGACCACGAGTGGTGTAGTCCCTAATGGACTTTGGTGGTCCCCGCTGGATCCGTCTCACTCTGTGTTAAATCTTATACATGGAATATTTGACATAAGGCGTTTCTGCTTAAGAACGACAAACAAGGTCCAAAGTTTTAAAGATTTATTTAAAGAATATCAGTTACAGGAATGCATAAGCTGGACCGTCATTTAATTAGTGCAATAAGAATACAAATCACAAGGGGTACAGAGAACTCAGTAAAGTTCTGCTGGAAACCCAGCATTAATTCACCTTTTAAGAATGGGGAAGGGGTTCTCCCAGCATGGAGGAATCAGATCCTTTTATAGGACTTTGAACAAAGGATTACATACATTTACTACATGGGTATATGGTTCACAGGCTCCACCAATAAGAAGCAAGCAAAATGAAACATTTACTACAGAATATATTCAGTAATGTTCTTACCATTCTACTATATTAGACTCTGGTGTTCCCACAGACTGTGCATGTGATTTGGCTTTTTACCTAGTATGTTGTCCAGTATGAGACAGTTAGGTTCGCCTTCGGAAAGCATATTTTGTTCAGGGCTGCTGGGTAAGTATTGGTCTCTTCAAAATAAAAACCTAAAATCCTTTATTACAGCAAAATAATAGCAACAGTAATGACCAAGTGGTATGATACAGTGCCACATCCAAAATGGATGACCGAAGAAAGTTGGCCTAAATTAGTGAAAATTTGATTTCTTGCGCATTGTGCACCACAAAGTGAAAATATATTCCAAAGCTCTCAGTCAGTTTTTCACCAGTCTAAAACCGAACCACGTCATAACAGTTTGTGTCTATCGCTTTCAAATCACAGAACCATGTACAAATAGAAGTGAATGGCTGTAGGCATGCATTCGATAAATCAATTAAGGAAAACCTTTAGCCCCTTAACCATTTTATTGTCAACTAATGAACTAACCATACATTCTTGCAACTAATGTAAGAGAACACCATGCGAAGCAGAAAAGGTGAGTTACTGAAGCCACCCAAAATTCTTGGTCTTCTCAAATAATGAAATTGGCATCCTAAATGTGATCTGAAATACTTAATGAAAGTCTAATCTGGAGTACAAGAGAATAGAATCAATTAGCGTAACTCTTATATATTTGGATCCCAACTCTTTATTTCATTCTCTGTCTGCATCTCTAATTCTCATTTCTATCCTCACAACACTGCTGAGATCTATCATAAAGAGGCTCATGTGGGCCCAGTGGTGCTGTCGATCAGAAACGCTTTTAAGTTTACAGTCGTTCTGTGTAGGGACTCCAGAAACAGAGGTAGCAATCGAATTAGTATTGTAATGCATTGATTCATTGTCCTCATTTAGGGTCTGATTCACAGTTTGGCGGATGTATTGCTCCATTAGAACCGAAAGGATGTCCCATCCACCTTATTACAAATGCATTGGCTACGGTATTTTTGCAGACCACTATTTCAAATTAAATACTCTGTTAGTATACACTGCTGAACATGAAGCCAAGGGCATGTGGGGTCTGAAAGCCAGAGGTTGGGGAGCCAGTGAAAGCTCAAGCCTGGCCTGAGCCAGATGCTTTACTCTGTCTCAGCTCAATGTCTTCTTGGATCCTCTTCTTGATAGGTCATTATCTGTTTTTCTCCATGATATATGATTGATAATATACTGTGTTTAAATCCATTTTTGTGTCAGTTTGATTTTCTACTTATTTGTTCCACTCAACTGGCAATTCTTTATAAAGAAATATAGCACTTCCCTACAGAACCAATTGTTGTTACATACCACTAGATTCCCTAGGTTCTGCAGGATACTGGGACACCCCATTAGTCGTAATGGCAGAAAGATACAAGTCCGTCAATCAAAAGGGTGGTAAAAGGGCATACTGTAGGAGAAGGCATACCATGAGAAGAGGAAGGCAAGCTATGGTATGAGAAGAAAGGGAATGAGAGTGACAAAGTCAACCAATAGTAAGAATTCTACGTTTTTGGTAAGCCTGCAAAAGATCTTTCGCAACCAGACAACTTGTGCTGTCTGGTAAGCAAAACCTAAAAAAGCTGCAGCCACAGACTGACTGCACACTGATAACCCTGCTGATTTGTAGCTCAGCTCTTAAAAGCAGCCTCTTGTAAAGTATGCTGGGTGGAAATGTGATACGTTATCTCCTTTGTAGAAATAGCTCCTGTAAGAGCCCTCTTAGTACTTTAGGTTTAAAGGCTTGAGATTGCAAATTCTATCTTATTGAAAAAAGGATGAAAAACTTCAGTGCATTTTTCGATACTTGATCATTCTAAGCTGAAAGACAAGAGTAAATTAAAAGAGAGCAGAAATATGTTTCTGAACTGATTAGTGGATCCTGTATACACAGAGCACCTTGTTGGCTGGAATTGTGATAGTGGCGTAGGAAGGGTGCTATGAGTCCTAGAGAATGCCTGGGAAATAGGCCCACCTAGTAAGTGGGTACAGAAGGGCCCTCACAGCCCTGGACCTAGGGCCATTTTACCTGCCACACTATTGATGGCTACAACCCGGGATGTTTACGGTTTTCTACACACCCCTGTAATGCCCTTAAATTTAGCATTTAGGTCCGACCCTGAACCTTGCCTCCCCAGATTTAAAGAAGAAAGAAGAATGACCAAAGAGCCAAGCTGACCTAGAAAGAAGAGGACACCTACTGCTTTGGCCCCAGCCCTACCGACCTGTCCTGACTTCAACCTGCCTACAGCGAAATCCCATGGATTCCAGCAGTCAGCAACTCCCAGAGCCCGGAGGACCTGCCCTACACTTATCTAACAGACTCTGTCTCCCTTGAGCACTGGATTTGCTCAATCCCAGACTCACTCACAGAATCCGGACCCAGGCAGCTCCGAGATTCTGCACCACTCTGCACCTGATGCCCACGGCCCGAGTTTGAGTGGCCCAACACCACGAGAAAGGTCTCCCCAGTGATTCCGACTTGGGATCTGGGGTACCACGACCTCCCTCAAGCTTCAAGACGATGCCCGCAGCCTCAACCTGTAGGGTCCCCCCTGACCGGAGCTGGTAAGAAGAACCCAACGCCAAAAGACACCCCTGCACCACGACGCCCCACAGCCTTGAATGGCCCAACCGACGGTGTCCAGGCATCACCCATGCTCCCAACTTACCTCTCCAGCTGGTGGTCGCCTCCAGGAAGTCTCTCTTCCTGAGCCTGCAGCGTATTTGCCGAATCGAAGATCTCCATTGACCTCCACTGGGTCCCGGACGTCGCCTTGGCACTCTGCACCCAGCCGCCCAGTGCCACTAGTGGTGCAGCTCTTGTGCAGATTGTTGACCTCTGCAGTGCTGATCTTAACCCCAGGAGCTTTGCTCCCTCAGCCAAGTAGCGTGCTCGTGAGCGGTCCCTGACTGAAGGCCCCTGTAGCCCAATTAGCTAACATTGGGCCCCTGCACTCTGCACCCAGCCGACCCAGTGCTACTGGTGGTGCAACTTGAGTGCAACCTAGACCTTGGGGAATCTTGATCCTAACCCCCAAAACTCCCACTCATAAGTCGATTACTTACCTGTGAAACCGATAACCATTTTTCTCCCATAGGAACCAATATTACTAGTTTTGTTCCTAAAATGTTGTTTTGTACTGTTTTGTATGGAGAAAAAGTAACTGCTCTACAAATCTTAAAATGTCCTTCTTACCTTGTATTGTGAGATCCCCGGCATGGTATCTAGGCATACCACCCTGAGTAGTCAATGTAATCCAAAAGTAATCCAAAAGTAATTACTGTGTAATTTAAACTGCTTTTTGAACCAATACAAATCTGTAACGATTGTAAATTTAACCACAGCTGCATTTCTTGGTAAATTCTTGCAATTGAGAGTATATTTCACATATCTGTGACAAGTCCTGTTTGGTTCTAAGAATAAAACGTAAGTATACCTTTCTTATACTTACCTAATTGGTCTGGATTCAGTTTCTTAGTGTGTGCCATCAGTCTTGATTGAGTAAATACAATAAATGCTTAACACCCCCTCTGGATAAGCCTAACTGCTCGCCCATCACACTACCATAAAGAGAACTGTTAGTTCTTACCTAATTTAACATCTGCTATACCTCTGGGGACTCACTGGACTCTGTGCACACTATACCTTACTTTGGTATAGTATATAAAAAGCCAGCTTCCTACATATACTACTCAGCATTCAGCATTGTGAATATGTTGCAGCTAGAAAACTAACTAAATACGATGAGAACATGCAGCTTATAAAAAGAAGAAATACATTTTTAAAGTCAGCACATTCTACAGAGATGACATGTTTAAGCAAGTCAAGTGTGAATCTTTTATCAAATCATTTTGCATAGTTCGGCATTTCCTAAAAGCATTTATTTATTAAAGAGGAACATTTTATGAAAGATAGAAAATGAAAGAGTCCTAGTCTGCCTAGTAGACTAATTTCAATAGAAATGAGTGCTTACCTCAAAAATCAGGTTACACGTTCATTTAGCAAGATTCAGAAAAGGCACATTTTCCTACATTTCATTTTATGAATCATTTTCATGTTACTATCTAGTGTAAATTATGGACAATTATTCAAGCTAAATTTCTCAACTCTATTTCAGTCGCCAAAGCATAATTTACTTGGAACCGAAACAAATGCTCCAGACATACAGTGCTCTGCAGTAGTCCAGAGCGACATATCCTTTCACTCATGCCAAGTACACCTTCTGCCTCAAATGCTAGCTGAGTGATTGTAGCAGCTTGCATCTCCACCAAACCCTATTAACTCTTCACCCCACTCCTAGGGCTAGCCTCACATGCCTGCACAACACCAGGATACCCCCATGGGTAGCAGAACACTAAACAAACACACATAACATACCATAACATAATAATGCCGCCTTTGTGTGACAAGACAGGGGCTTTCATAGAAGATGTGGAATGCAGGAGATAAAACTAAAACCAACCAGATAAAGTATTTCCTTTAGTCAATCCCAACAAAAATATAACTGTTGCTGTGCTTTTAGGTTGAGCTGGGAGCTGTGGGGAGCAACATAGAGAGCGCAAGTATGTGAGCGAAAGGTCACGCATGGCGAGAAAGCAAGAAAGCACATGCGTTCCGAAGGAGTGCTCAAAGAAAAAGAAAAAGTAGTTCCCTGATGTAAGTCATCTAATTAAAAAGGTAGTAACGAAGCTATCTCAAGTGGAGTGACAAAAACAAGAGTAGGAAGAAAAGCCATTGAACAAGAGCAAGCAAATTAGATTGCCAATCAGTGATAATTAACGTGCTGACCCAAAATCCACTCAGAGCATTGGTATTGTACACAGTAGGCCTTCGACAGCAGACAGCTAAAAGCTGTTTGTAGTTGAGACAATAGAAAATAAAGACAAACAAGCATTTACAATGCAATGGTCTCGGCATTGTTAAAGTTAGAGCTATTGGCATTGCCCATGACATTCTTTTTGTTTATGTTTTTGTTTTTAAAACATTTAAAGAAACGGCATTGTTATTTACAATGTCAATAGCTTAATCTCTCTCAAATGCGAGACCTATTGCATTTGCACCCACACACAGAGCCACCCACACAGAGCCACTCACATAGAGCAACCCACACAAATAGAGCCACCCACAGAGCCACCTACACACACACACACAGTTACCCACACACAGACAGACCCACCACGCATAGAGCCACCTACAAAAAAAACACCCACACACAGAGCCACACACAGAGCCACCCACACACACACAGACCCTCCCCCACACACACAGAGCCACCCACACACATAGCCACCCCCCCACACACAGAGCCACCCCCCCCCCACACACAGAGCCACACAGTAACCTCAAAATGTAACACATATTTACTTTTTGCTGGATCAACTGACAAACCCTTCAACAGGCTATTTTTACAATGCCCGTCCTACTGATAACAGACTATTGACATACATAAGAGTTGCAGGCAGTGGGCTTGTGGAAGAGGGCAGACCATGTCTAATATCAATAGTTCAATTTGGAAAGTGCGGTTGGATTGTCACAGCTGTCTGCTTTAATGTGTCTACTGTCCGTCTTAGAGCCTGCCAAGCTCAGAGAAGTAATAGGATGCACGTGGTCAGGTAGGGATCTCAAATTGTCTGTCATAATCTCATGGTTTGATCCCATTCTAGTACTTGTAATCAGTGCTTGAAATGAAAAATAGAAGTGCAGGTAACGAGAGTACCTGCTGGTTTCTGGGAAGTGCAGGTACTCTCAAATTAAAAAGTAATACATTTCTCTTGATACGTGCCTGGACTCCTCCCTCCCCCCTCACCCACACACACTCCACAAATAAAAAAATGCCGGTATTCAGTACCGGGCAGTACTGGTCCATTTATAGCACTGCCTGTAATGTTGATTCTTCTCTATAAACCTATGGACAGTTGGTTACAACAAGTCCCGTCCCCAAAGTAAAAAACATTTTTTTTTAAACGGTTTAACTAAAGCGGCTCTCATCGCGAAAACTCGTGTTACTGCACCTTTTGACACTCCGTATGGACTCACCACATGAATGCATCTACACCATATGGTAGCCATGTTTACAGGGGAATTTGCTTCCTGCAAAGATACTTTCGTTTTAGAGTACAATAGATGTAAACAGAAACTACAACTCCCAGAAGGCACCAAGATAAAAAAAAAGTCTAGCGCTTGCAGTACGTCGTCACCATAAGGCTGAAAAGCGATCCATATCTGGACTCCGATGTGGTTCGTGCAATAAACACACTCATAAAACATATATAGTTCTTGCGAAAGTTTACTTAAGTCATGGAGTCTCCACCCCGCTCCCTGCCCCGGCCGCCCTCTCGGCAGCGCGCGCCGGAGCCTTACCGTAGCTGCGGCTCCGCGCCCTCCGCTCACACCGGCCGAAGGGGAAGCGCTCGAAGGCCCTGCAGAAGAGGCACTGCCGCGCGCGGCTTGGGGTCCGGTTCGCCGCCATGGAGCCGCGGCCTCTGCAGACTCGGAGGCGAGAGGCGGCTGCTGGGGGGCGGAGGGAAGGGGCGGGTTTCTGTCCTCCGATGTAAAAAAGCCCACTGCCACACCTCGGTCCCACCCACGTCTGGGCGAAAGGGCTTTCATGGTAGCTATGAAAGAAAATAACGCACCTTTGCTACAGATCCGAGAGCTGCGGGGCGATCACTTTTCACGTGTTCCGCTTGCCTCGCTTTTTTTTACTCAAAGACACTGCTGGATCTGAAGAGCATTGTTAAAATGCGGCCAAGCCCATTAATGGCGGATTCGTGGTCGGACTGCATAGGAGAAAAGCGTGCAGGGGCACTCGCAAATGGAAATACTGGGCACCGAGTGTGGGTGCAGGCCAATGACACCGAAAGGGGTGAGGGAGGGGCACACCAAAGCGGTCCACAGGAAATCTGGCCTAGGGCTGTAGTTCAGTGACCTCCATAGGTGGAGCGTACGGAAGTTACAGGTTTTCCACCGTTCCCAGTCCCGCCGCGCACGAAATGGCTGAACCTTCGGATGAAAAAAAAAAAAAAAACACGCCCACCAGCGAAAAAAGGGCCGGGCAGAGAAAATTAGAAAAGTAGACAAAAAAACGCCCCCGAATCCGAAAAGGACGGGGCCTGTTCGGAGTGACGGACCTCTTCTCCAATGGCTGGCCAGCATTCAAGAGGCTAGCCAATGGAGAAGAGGGGCGGGTTCAAGCCCCTCTTCTCCAAGTCATTAAATCTCGCGAGCGAGACTGCGCAAGCGCAGCCTTCGCTAGCCGAGACGGAAAAAGGGAAAAGGTCTGCAGCATAGCCCTTTTCCCTTCTAGCCCAAACCTACTCTTGCCCTTCCTGCATGAATTTGTAATCCTGCTCTTTTGACTGCACTTCGTTTCCTTGTAGTCAGGTTCCAGCTTTATAAATTAAACGTGTGCACATAAGAAAACCAACCACAGCTTTGTTTCATTATTATGACCAGACTTCCGGTCTACACAACCAGTCTCCATCAACAGTGCCATCATTATGTGATGATCTTCCTAAGGTGGCAGAAGAGTTCTCGAGTAAGGATGCTTAACGTTAAAACAAGCATTGACAAAGCCTATAGGTCTGGATTTAATATATACATATATATAAATATGTTTATTCGGTCAATTCTGGCCATAAAACATCACACATAAAAATCATATAAAATGCATAATCCATTACATTGTTGTATGATACATTCACATCCCATATGAAAACAAGCTAATAAAAATACAAATAAAATCCATTAAAACAAAAGAGAAACTGTGCCCTGCTGCATTAGCTATCCTTAATAAAGTGCAGATATATTACAAGACCACTCTATGTAAACAGAGATTTAAATGGCTCAATGAAGAATCCAGGTCGATATGGCACCTAATTTTCAGGCATTAAGGACATCATAGAATCTTGATTCGAGCGTTGTAATCACCATAAAGGAAAAAAGTGCAAAACTAAAACTTTGCCATCATTCAGAGACAATAAAAACACAGATACAAACACATATTAAATAGTGAGTAATGGGGCAATTGATCAAATCTCGATCTTCTAGACACTTGTAAAAAGGATAGGACTGTAAGGATAACATGATCTGTTGGAAGGATCTGTAGATACATCAAGCCTACCCTAACCTCATTAAAATTCAGGGCTTTCAACATAGGGATTAAAAATTGCTTCCTCATCCAGCTATATTAAGAACAAAACATGGTAAAATGCACCATATCCTGCGTAGACATATTGTCACAGCCGCAGGGTTCCCTTGCTTCAGGCCGTAGCCACCCAGAAGGGGATGCCAAAAAATGGTGCAATTAGTTGAACCTGAATTTGGCCAGTAGAAACCTATCATGCTGTGAGCGTAACTTTTTTTTTTTTTTTTTTTACAGAGTTTTATATAGCACGAACTTGACCCAAATCAGGTATCAGAGCGCTTTACATAGCACCGGTTGTATTACATGAGGACAGATACAGTTTTGTTAGGCACAGGGAGATTAAGTGATTTGACCAGGATGTTCAGCGTCCTTGCCGAGACTCAAACCCAGTTCCCCAGATTCGAGGTCGTTAGGCCTACTTCTCTCCCCTTGGTGAGATAAGGCTCCAACCCCTGCACAGTTTTTAGTAGCATTTTACCCCAAACTGAAGACTTCTGAAGCTCTAGGTGCTCTCTCTTTAGGTGTGAATGTTCCAAGAACAGCCTTTTGACACACCCTAGCTCCCGCACCGAGAGAGAGGAGGGATCATCAAATATATCTGACCTACCAATGCGGTTAATGGCTGCTTTAACATTGGCTATCCAAGATATTTTGTGTGACCGATCAAGAGCCAAACAATCCGCTAAAACCATTCGATTTAGCAACAGTTCTGTCCTGCTCCAAATCTTAATCCAACACAGGAGCGGACTAAGGAATATCAAATCAGACACATGGACAAGCCCAAGCTCCACCTGTATAGAGAAAGCTGGAGTAGAATATGGAACCTGTAACAATCTGCGAAGAAAATTCTTTTCTGCCGATTGGATCTGGTCCAGCTTGGCATACCCCCATACCTCACTATAGTATCGTAGCTGGGAGATACGCTTAGCCTGATACATTTCTAACAGGTGCCTTGGCACTCTAGAGTCAATCCTCTGTGCAAAATTAAAAACTGCCCCCTTGGATCTGAGAAACTCAGCTCTTTTTGCCTCCACCAGAGGTTTCCAACAAATGTTAGCATCAAATAGGACCCCCAGGTAAGGGAAAACATTAACTTTGCCCGAGGTAAAATTAGCGACCTTAAAGGTCTTGCTATCAGTTGACTTGGGGCCCACAGCCATCACATACGACTTCGAGAAATTAGCCGTCAGATCAAGGTTCCCCATGAAAGACACATACCTATCCAGGAGCAGGTCCAGCCTTTGAGCAGTCCAAGTCATAAGGACAGCTCCGTCTGCATATAATAACACAGGAAAGAATCTGTCACCTACCTTCAGGCAATCAGTCACAGCTGATGACAGTGCTGACTCAAGCCTATTTACGTACAAGGTAAATAAAAATGGGGCAAGATTACATCCTTGTCGCCCACCCGAACTGATCCAAAAAGGGCGAGTACAGGCGGCGTCCTGAGAGAAACAGACTGAGTCAGAGGTCTCTGAGTGCAGATTGGCTAGAAGGGCCATGATACTTGGGTCTATCCCCGTTCTGCTAAGCAGGGTCCAAGGTTTCGCTCGATTCACCCTAATGAAAGCAGAATTGAGGTCCATAAAGGCGAAATGTATAGATTCAGACCGAGCCCCGCCTATTTATTAATAATCAAATGGAGGTTCAGGAATTGACATGAGGTGGACCTCCCTGCTCTAAAACCATATTGAACATTGCACAGAATGTTATTCTCTTCTGCCTAGTCACTTAGCCCATTTAAGATCACCCTCCCAGTGCCTTGACCACTGAGTCCAGTAACAGTATTGGTCTATAGCATTGTGGGTTGTCTTTGTCCCCCTTCTTGAAGATAGGAACAATGACAGTGGCAGACCAAGAGGTCAATGTCCCCAACCTGGCTGTTGCATTCAACACCTGTGTTAATAGTGGAGCCCCAACCTCAGTATTAGATTTAAACAGGTCTGGCAGGAAATTATTGGGGCCTGGGGCCTTGTAACTCACCAATGCAAGAATACCCTTTGTAACTTCCACTGGGTCACAAACTGTAACTGAGCTAGCGGAAGTAATGTCGCCCCCACAACCCCCTGATTAGACACACCCTCAAATTGACCAACCCATTGGTGCACTGACATGTGATGGCATAAATATGGCCCAGCACCTACCGCAAAGCATGGCCTATTTATCACTCTCCAAAAGAGAGAGCTGTCCCTTGTCTCACAAGCTTGACAAAGCTCCCCACAGGCCAATTCCTGTAAATTATGTTGACATGTAGATTGGGCCGATTTATAGGCCCGCCAGCACTCCTTCACCAATTGCCCATCCTTCATTACCTGCTTCAGGGCTTCCTTCAGGTGGTTCGGGGTTCTTGAGCAGTCCTTATCAAACCAATTGGGGATATGCGACGTCTTGTTACTAGGGACTATTGCTGTCATCAATTTGAGTAACCCCCCCCCCAGCAGCAATAGCTTTAAAAGCTTCTAGGATCTTCCCGTCCCCAGGATAACTATCAAGACAGGTATTGACCTCACAAAGACAATGTGCAAAAAGTGCTGCCTGAACGCTCCGGGGATCCATCAGAGACCATTTCAGTCTGCTCCCTTGGTCAGTTGTGGAGAGCCCCATTAAAGCCCTCCTGTGTTGTGACCGAGGAACCCTAGCTTCATCCAGGGTTACAGATAAGGGGTTGGGATCACTAAAAGCACTAGGTATAATATTAAAATGGGTATCGAGCCAGTATATTGGTGCAGAGGCAAGAATAAAATGAACAAACGTGCTACGGCCCCTCCCTTTGACTGTTGGGCAGATTACAGGATCCTTAGAGTTCACCAATTTCACCATAGTGAAGACCAGATTATAACCATCTATGAACTCATTGAGTTCATGGCCTTTATGTGAGTGCTCAAAATGTAACCCTTATCTCAGCACACAGCTACTATTTGGTGTGTCACCTGTCTCGGGCGTGTCACAAAGGTGGCAATTAAAATCACCCGAAATAACTGCTAAAACTTGTCCATCACCCTTAGCTGGAATGGAGCGCAAAAGGCGATCATATTGCGAGACACCATCGGGCTCAGAACTATGACATGTGCTGCTATAAAAATTAACTAAAACTACTGAGAGTGAGCCAGGAAATGTTAGCCAAAGCTCCTGGGTTGAGGGCACATGTCACTGGAGATCCGAAATGTAACTACTCAATTCCACTTTAACAAACATGATCAGGCCCTCCCTTCGGCCTACCTGCCCGTGAAAGTATGGCTGGTTCAAAGTAGGTCAAGATAAAAATTATTTTCAATTTCCCAAGTTTTTTTAAAACATATAATATGAAAAGGTTTTACAAATGGGACCAACCTTGGATCGGAGAATTTGGAAGAGAGGCCTGCGGTGTTCCAGGACAACAACTTGTGACCATTTACAGACTGTATGGGGCTACTGTGGGTGCCTCCCCGGGGCAGCGAGCGGGGTCACAAGAATCTGGATATAATATGAGAGTACAGGGTATTCAACAGAGATCTACCAGAAACAAGTCAGTCTCTTGGGCAGAATATCAAAGGACTTTGAAGGGGGGCCAGACGGGCAAGTCCGTCTACATTTTTTAAACACTGCAGAATGGGCAGTGTTAGACAGGGAAGAAGTGTTTGGTATTAAAGTGGTACCTGCTATGAAGTGAAGAAAACTAGAATGTATGTTCAGGTAAAATGTGGATTTGAGATTCATGTTGTAACTACCCTATAATCATTTGATGTAATGAGCTAGGGTGTAACTCATATGCAATGAGAGGAACAAGGAAGGGGAAGAAGAGGTAATACTTAAATTACTTGTAATAAATTTAAACATGACATTGCACTGGTTCCTGGCATCTGCTGGTGAGGTGCAGTCAGCTTCAATCTACCTCTAATTACAAAAAAACATTGTGGATTCATTCAAAAGGATATTTCATTGCCACCCTTTCCAGTGTTTGTAACATGTTACTTACTTAACGTGTTTTCAGCATGAAGACTGACTATATTTCTTTGAGCAGAGCCTCTAGAACCAATGTATACCTGGCACATATATAGATTTATTGTTTGTATCCCCACTTTATTTGTGCGAAGGCAATCTTTCTTTTCTGTGTGGGTAAAAGGGCTCTTCTGTTCAGCTACTTGAATTCTTGAATAAAATCTGAAGAAACGATCTATGACTTCTAATGCTGGTGTATTGTTTGTTTCACTTTGCAATTTTACCTACAGTTAGCGCAATAAAAAGTGTAAAAATCGGATGTAGTTTAATTTTTGGACATGCTCAACACAGCACTCAACTTTGCACAAGTACTGGATTTAAGGGAAAGGTCAGTCCTCTCCATGCAAGATTGCACATAACTCATCATGTATACAAAATGTTTTTTTCTTAAATTGGAACAATATTCTAACATTAAGAGAATATGCTGAATTTTAATCTCTTGATTTTCTGATTAATTTTAGGAAGTAATTAGTTGAAGTTGGCAATTAATTGTGATAAGTAGACTAATTATTGAAACACTACATGTAATGTTTCGATTCTGTTGCAGCCCTAAGGAAGCTGTGGATGCACCGAAACATGTCCGCAGTCAAATTGGGTCAATCCCATTGCTTTGATCATTTGATACTATATGTGATGTGCTCTGTTGTGCTACTGATGATGTATATCTCTGATGGTGATGTTAGTGATGTTCTTTGTTACGTTCTCAGGGAAGCTATTTGTCAAATTATTGAACACTTCATTGGTCCTATTACCAATAAATGCATGATAGTACCAAATGTAATCTGTGATGCCACTAATTAGCGCAATCCCTGTGTAATCAATGATATCATGGGTCATGTTATCAGTAGTGTTATTTGCGATAAGTGATTATATCTGCAGTAGCATTATGTGGTTCAGAGTGTCACTAGTCTGTCAGATTGTGCAAGGTACAAAAATGATGCAAACGTGTATCGTCCATTTGCCCTGTTGAAAAACTAACAAGCATGCAATACTTTTGCCTGTCACTGGATCAGTTTACAATGTAATATGTTTTACACTGCCACACTCACTTTACAGTGATGCTCATGTGAACTTTGTCAGTTTCAGAGCCCTTTTACTTTCGGAACTCTGATACAGTGACCACCTCACTCCATGTCATTAGGGACAACGTTTTCCTGCCCTGTGCTTTTGTATATCAGTCTTGTGCATTCTGGGTCTTGTAGGCATGGTTTGCTGCCATTGAACTTACACATCTGATAACAATGAATTATTTGATGAAAAGTTCAAGACTGAAACGCCTCTGTGTTGACATGGAGTGAGGGTGCCACCCTGACCTTTGCCAAGAGCATAAACTGGGGTGCTTTACTACTCATACTACTAATGGCAGAGCCCATGACCAAGTGAGGAAACTCTTAATTTGTAATGTAGCCCTTGAGGACAACTCCAAAGATGCCAGAATGCAGGAGATGGTGCGCCAATGGCAACACCTTCCTCTCACAAGCTGTCCCATGCCTACACTGGCTCCCACAAAGGAAGGCCTAAGGAGACGCAGCCATACAAAGTGTGGGCACGCCCATAGGTGACGCAAAGCTAAGTGCGCGCCAAACCAGAGAGCCAACCCATGTCACGGGCATGCATGTGAAGGCAACCACTGCACCCTAAGACAAAACACAAACAGAATTTGGCATTGTTAAAAATAATTGTCTGCTAAGTGAAGGCATTTTCCAGGCAAGGCTCCAGCTACAGATTCCTGCAACAAAAGAGGTCCTATTACGTGCATTGCTTTGGGCAACGGAGGCATCCATTTTGCACGGCATGGAACAGCAAGGAACACTTTACCGGCGAATTTAATGAGACTTCTTGCACGGCCAGAAGAACAAGCTCGTTGCAGGGTGTGTTGGGAGGGCGAGGGGGGTTAAAAAAAAAACGAAGCTCAGCTTAAATGATATTTCCAACGGCAGCGCACTCTCTAACCTCACTGCAGGCGACATCCTAGGTGTGAGCCAAAGGGCTGCAGGGACGAAGGCCGGAATTCAGATATTGCACAGTGCTTGGCATGGGTGTGTCACCCACCCTTGTGCATTGGCTCGAGACGTGTCGCTGAGTGTCAGTATATAGCGCTGGTAACGCCATCGCTAGTAGGGCTGGGAGTGCTTGTGGTCTAAATACAGCTTTTACCTTCTCGGCGGCCCGTGCGCGGCTAATCGGCGCAGGAAAGAATTCCACGTGTGTATAAATAAACCTGCCCACATCCTGTCAGCTGCAGGTGGGAAAGTCTGACGCAGCGGTGTCTAGGGGGACTACCTGGCATGCAGAGGCGTAGCTAGAGCTTGTGGCGCCCGGGGCTATCCCTCAGATTGCCGCCCCTGGAGAGGCGGGGGGGGGGTGCTGGGGAAAAAGGAGGGCGAGCACTTGAAAGAGGTCCGAGAGACACATAGTATTGCCGCTAATAGTTACCTCGATCAAGCAAATCACATGCACATACATGACGCGGTCCAAGGCTACACAGTTGAATAGACCAGTGACTGGCAGTACAAAAGAGAATACACAGACTGCATGATCCATCTGGGGACTCAGAAAAACCGCATGTGCCATCCTTCAGAGAGCTGCGTAAACAATTACCTGGTAATCCCCTCAGCACAATGCAAACATGCACATACATGACACTGTTCAGGGATCCATCATCTACAGCTGACAGTGGAGAAGTGTGGCTCAATGGTTAGAGCGGCAGACCCTGATGCAGAGGTCTGGCCTGGACCAGGGTTCAATTCCCGCCTCGGCGGCTCTTGGGCTCAATTTCCCCGGACCCGATAATTCTCGCCTTGGTGCCTATTCTGATCATGGGTCCCACCCACTCTGCAACTCTGGGCAATAGCTTGCTTAATCTCCACAACGGCCCCCACAGCGCAAATGATGCCTGGCTTTCACCTTGGGGTGCCCAGGAGTGGACATCTCATAGGAAAAACCAGGAAGGGTTCCACAGCGGTATGAGTACAAGCGCCAGGATGCCTCCGGGTAGCTGCGCGCTATACAAATACATCACATTTACATTAAATGACCATACATCATGGTCCCTCCATTAAAGCAGTGGGGACCTGCACAAACGTGATGTGGTCTGGGGACCCAAAACCAATGTAACAGTGTCAAAGCCTGTGATTCTTTGTCTTTCAAAAACAGCAAATTAATTATTCACAGGGAATGACTCACTGTGTGCCCTTAGAACTAAACGCAGCACAAAGGGGTCAGTCAGCTCCACCTTGCCAACACAGACCAGATACAAAGCCCACTCTGGTGGCCCAAAGGCAACAACCAGGTGTCGCGCCCTGTCATTACTTTAAGCACTAGCAACCAACTCCAGGGAATGAAAAAACGTGTGCTCCTGGGACCCAAAAACAGCTTTTAATAGTGCATCTCTCCTTCATAGCAGCCTCAGAACACACATGGTGCACAGCCTGCCCGGGGGCCCAAAGCTAAAAAACAGGGAGGGGCGACGCATTATCATCACAATCCTCAAACACAGCTGTAGGAGCCATGGGAGCATGTTCAACTCTATCCAAGACCCGGGACAAACTGCTCCAGCGCTGCGGCACTCCTTGAATATTCAGAAGAAACCAGAAACATTACATTTTTCTGCGATTTTGTTTTCACATTACTTTCATGGTAACCAACAGTGTTAAAAGTCTACAAGAACAGTAAAATAATAATAATGTGTCAAGTAAAGAACTGCAAGGCTTGCACACGTCCCAGCTTGTCATTCTTTCAAACACCTTGACTTCTATGACCAAAAGAAATTGTCAGAGCCACTGGTCGACTAACCCCTCGCCTTGGATAAAAATACACTCCAAAATCCAAAAGCTTGTGTGAATTAATTTTGCATTAACTACTGCTCAGGATGATGTATAGATAGCCATTTGGTTCCTACTCAGGGTTTTAGCCTGTCTGTTACATTAGTAGATGAGCAAGTAAAAGTCTAGGTAAGTTTCTATTTGTGAATCGCCAGGACTCGGACTGAAACAACCATGCAGCCACTGAAAGACACCAACCAGGGCACAATTCCGGGGTGCACAGCGTCCACCCATTATTTTCACAGGGTGAACGCTGTCCACCCTGCCAAGAAGTTGGCCCCACAGAAATATGCTGAACTTGTCCAGGTGTAATTTTCAGACTCCTAGACAAGTTCAGCAGCACCTGCACATTGTCTGCTTTTCATTCCCAGCAGCAACGTGCAGGCAGCAAGGTTTTTTTTTCATATTTATCTCCAGCTGGAACAACGATAAAGGGCAAGTTAAGGGGCCTTTAGGCCTCCTTTTGATCGAGTGGCCTGGAACTTCACATTTAAATGTAAATACAACGGAGGGAAACAAAAGCACACAGCTGGTTATCTCTTCACAGGTACTTAAGAGAGGCATGCTTTTGACTTTGTTAGGCCCCTTTATGTAAGTGCATGAACTGTAAGTATCTCAGATGTGTTGGTCGGTCCCAGTATTTACACACAATTTAAATAGCACTATTTTACTTTCTTTTATAATGCTACACATCCCTATGCAGTGTCAGAGCGATTTACATAACATACAGATTGAAAAAAAATCATGCAAGCGTGTAAATCAGTGTACAAGATGTGTTGCATGAGTCAGTGAGGGTTAAAAGTTGTAGCAGTCACATATCCTAAATAGCTCACTGTGCTATATTAAAAGGTTTACTATGTATGAACTGCAAGTAACAAAAGGATCGGTGTTCAAAGCAGTAACCTTACCCAACTACATAAAAAAAAATCTGTCATCTGCATATTACATGATGTGCTTTGCAGGCATATTAACCTTCTATACTACTATTCTAGCCTACAACAAGTCAGGACTATTGGCTTTGTCAATGGTTATTAGTTGCATAAGATAACTAAGCTGCAACTATGGCTTGTTACATATAATATTGAAAAAGCTTCCACTTAAAGCCCTGGTGATAATACCACAATGTTGCTGCGCTTGCAATTCAAAAAGAGAGCAGCAGGGCACAATGGGGCTTCAAGACACTGTGAGACATTCGGATCATCGGATTATCATGAAAAACGCTCATTTTCCAGTTCACAATGGCCTAGGGTGGGCCAGGGCAATCCTTGGGTGGGCCTGGCCCACCCTCTAGAACCGGGCCTGGTCGTAGGTATCAAAAAAATAAAAATGAATCAGTTTTATTTACATTATTCATCACTTGGGCAGTAATTGCAGCGATGATCCGAAAGCAGCAATGATACAAACTAGAGCATCCCTATTTCTGGAATAAGTGAAAGAAGTGTGCTCTGCTTCAGATCTCTGGGGAGCATGTAAATATCTGAAGGGCGGCAACATGTAGGCATCCACAGCACAACTCCCTCTGGGTACAAGAGACTGTGGCTGCCTGTACCCCACCTCCCATGCCAGATTTCTCACAACTCGATATCTGTCTGAAAACACAAAATGGCTCGTTCTGAAGCTATGACAAGATTTCTCTTGGGGCTACTTTATCCAAAGCATCACTGGGAATAAAAGAAAATAAATAAATATATATATATTTAAAAATCTAGTTGTCCTCCAGGTTTACGACCAAAACTTAGAAAACAGCTGTTGTGCGAATAGCCAGTGAAGACTTTTGTATTGGTGATCACACTGTTCACATGCTTTGTGGAAGTCCTGATAACAGCCCACTATGCAGAGAGAAGCAGCACCCACCTAAGGGAGGCAGAAGCAAAGGTAGAGGGGGAAAGGCCTTGTGATGACGTAGTAAGAGTGCGTCCTCTATTGAGATGGCAAGAGAGACCCCCAGTAGTTTGCAAACTACCAGTCTGTTTTTTTTCTTTCGCTCTATGCATGGGGAAAAAACTGAAAAATATGCCAGCAACGGTTATCAAAGAAGGGAGTGCTGGCAATATGGTTGTAGGTATGGTGTTACTTCTTGTATCACATAGCTGAATGCAATGACAAACAGCAAAATACAAGTCAGGCGGCACACTATGCTAAGGGTAAGTGTTTTAAAGCCACGTCCTTAATTAAATCGGCCACCCCCCTTTGTGAGACACCCCCCCCCCTCCCTAGTTTTTTCATCACACTTAAAGCCCTGTAAGAAAACTCTTCTCTTACCTCACTCGTGACTCGTTCCACTTCCAGGGTCTCTATGGCAGGCAGGGGCGAGGTTGGTTCGAACTTCTTTAGCCGCCAGACCTGTCTCCAGCGCCATCACATCACCCAGATATCAGCAGACTGCCCCCAGGCCAGAATGAGCGCGAGAGCGCGTAGCGTGAAGCGCGTGACGCATCACTGCTACGCCGTTCTCATCGCGAGGGCAGGGCTGGCCAAACTAAATTCATGTTTTTTTTTTACGTTGCCCAGGGCCGTCATTGGTAGCGCTCGCGCTACAAGAGTGATTGACGGCCCTGGAGGCTGGTAAGTGCGCTCAGCGCACACTTTCAAACTGTGTCGCGCCCGCGCGCGGCACTGGTGATCGGTTGCGGCCGCGGCATCCGTTATAATTTATTTGGGGACACAGTGTACCAAAATAAATTATAAAGGCCGCAACAGGCGACCAGTGCCGCGCGGCCACCCCCAAAATTGTGCCGCCTGGGGCGGACCGCCCCCCTCGCCCCCCCCTAGCTACGCCAGTGCTGGCATGGGGCAAATTCAGGACAGTGAGTGTAAAAATTCAGGACAAAGGGTCCAAATTCAGGACAAAAATGCATGACAGAAGGTCAAAATTCAGGACAAAAATCCGCAACAAAAGGTACGTTTTACAGACACATGAGAGAAGGTCGCACAATCGTCTATAAGTAAGTAAATAGAACAATCAACATAAGTACAAGTCAAAATAAGTTTATATTAGATTGAGACAATCATGCACTTCACGTTTTTTTTCGGTATGCGCGCAGTTTTGAGCAACTCTGCAGGTCTTTTTTTGGTATTTCATATGATCATAATCTATTTATATGGTTACTGCACTGGGTTGTCCAGTCTAATATTTTGTTTACAGTTCATGGTCCTGAGCAAGCATGTTTGTGAGAGAAGTGGCCGGGAAGATCTGCTCGAACAGACTTTATTACTAGCATCTCATATCTGAGTGCCCCTGTGAGATGTAAAGCAGCACTCATAGCATGTAGCTAAATGGGTCCTGCAGGGCTGGACTAGAGTGCAATCCTCCCAGTGGCCAGCTTTGTCTCAGATGAATATATTATACATATAAATTTAGCAAAATCAAAAGGTCTTGGCTAATGTGAAACCTAATAAATTGTGCCCACGTCCATGGGCAAGTACATTTGCTGTTAATGACGATGACATTGCACCCCCAGTCTGAAATATGAAAATTGCACCAAGTCCCTGAACTGCTGTTGTTCGGATATACAACAGGGCCGGACTGGCCGTTGCAGGCACAGGGCGTTTCCCCGGTGGGCCACCAGTGTGGGGGCCGGGTTTGGGCCCCTGGGGGCTGTTTTTGTTACAGGGATGTTTTTGCAGCATTGCTGCAATATCGACCCTGTAACAGAATCGGCCGAATCTGGCCTTGTCAAACAGCTCGTCTGTCCCCCGGGGGCGGGGGCGGCCGAGCACTTTTCCAAGGCCGGTTTTGGTTCCCAGTCCGGCCCTGATATACAATCGAAGAGAGCACAAGTATAGTACCACATCTCTCCTGCCCTGTGCTTTCCTATTTCCAGCGCATTGGAAGTATGGTTTGTCTTAAATTCATACATTGTGCATGAGAAAGTGAAAGCAGACTCTGGGAAAAATGAAACGCGCACATTCTCTCCGTAAAATGTCTAGCCTAGCAGTTTCTTTTCTTTTTTTCAGTTGTGCAGACTCCACTCAAACTGGCTTGAGGATCTGTACAAATAATATGGAAGGGTAGGGGAAGCACATGATGAAACCATTACAGCGCACTACACAATAGATTTCACAATAGCAGGAGCGAAGAGAAACAATTTGCAGAGCGCCGTATAAAGTGTTGTCATAACAGGAGTAAACATTCAGAAGGATGACATTAGCATAGAAACGGTAATCATTGTAGCATGTCTACATAGATGTGCAGAAGGTGTATGACATGAAAGCATGACAAGGGAATTGTCTGATCAGTGCTAACCTTGAGATATTGAAATGTCCACAGTATAAAAAATCCAGTCGAAAAGGATGCCAGCAAGATATTCACTAGTAAATCTGAGCGGTAAGCAAGAAGAGTGGGGGAAAGTAGGGTAAATGTAGGAGAACAGTATAGTTATACCAAGAAGCTGAGGATCACAAGTGGGGCAGTATAGCCTAAAGTGTCATGCCCCCTCCCTTGTAGCTTGTTTTGTGTGTCAGCAGATGTACTGATGTGATATCATGCAAACCCCTAAGGTTTACGTCTCAACTGCCTCTAGCTTGCTTAAAAACACGTACGCTAAGAAATCTGTGCTTAGCATATTTTGCCGCCCGACTGGTAAATTTGCTGCTTCTGTCAGTGCATCCAGATAAACAACACAATAAGTAACATTCCACCTAGAACAAGCCAGGACTATTGGCTTTGTCAACGGTTGTTAGTTGCATGAGACAAATAAGCAACACCTTTGGCTTTGTTGTAAATAATATTGAAAATTGATCAGTTCTAAAATTATGAGACTGTAAAAGAAGTGTAAGTCTCTTTGAAGTTACATCAAAAGGCAGTGAAGGATGGAACTGCTGCAGAGTTAAGATTTTGTTTCCACCCTGAGGGTTAGGGCAAAGATGGAGAGTCCGATAGGGACCGGTCTCAGCACCTGCTTTTTAGAACCGTGCACGGTGCTGAGCACCGGCAGGACCCGGCCCACTTAAAGCCCTGACCTAGTAAAGCATCCTGATTCATGAGGCACTGGCGCACATAATATCACATCGCATCTGTGATTTATTTTGATGTTAGTTGCAAGGTGACTTTGATATATATATATTTACTGCAGCTAATATACTACCACTGTCCAGAACCTGCATTTCCACAGTGAAAAGTGCATGAAGAAAAAAATCCTTTTTAATGCAAGTAGAATACAGACAGGTCAGTCCACCAGGGTCCGCATGTTATAACGTTTTTTTTTCTGTTGCAAAGTCTTTGAATCATGCTTCCGATAGCAAAACATCTTTTTACAATGCACAGAACCTGTTTTAAGAGTGAGGAAAGTGTTTCTGAATTGTGAAAGGGTTTTTGCGACACCTTCCCAATTGTAAACAAGAGACGGCACGAAAGAGCTATTCGCATACTCTTTGAGACTAGGGGTGGGTGGAATTTGCGTGGTCACGCTACTCAAATCTCCGCAAAACGGTAAAAAATCTCCGTGAGCATGCCAAAGTTCAGCAAACACCCGGAATTGCTTGTTCCGCATGTTCGCGATGCTTTTTTCCTGTTTGCGAAGGCTGTTTGCGTGCTCAGGGAGAAATATCTTGCGAACACGCATTTTGAAAGCGCGAACAAGCAAAAAATTCCGCAAAGCAGCAGATCGCAGAATTTTTGGCAATTCCGCGTTCTCCGCGGAACACGAAATTATCCAAATTCCGCGAACGGAACAGAATTTACCGCCCAGGCCTATTTGAGAGTCGCAATGTAAAGTAACCGTGGTTTGTACTTCAGTTGTAGTTGCACAGCACATACTTCACAGCTCTGTTTGGAACACCTTAACAATACCATGGAAAAAGAATAAATCTTTCACCTCAGGCAGCTATAGGTCAATTAACACTTATTTATTTCTCATTCAAGCAGCCTTTACATGCCCATATTAACCAGCCCCCACATATGGATTTCTTTGAAGCAGCCCGGCACCCTTGCGCAGGGGACCCGCTCCCTTCTTCCTGAGCTGAGCCATCTCAACTGCTGAACATTTGTCCTTTGGCACCAAGGCTAAAATTACGGACAAATGCTGTCCGTGAAATCTTCCTTCATGGGCAACGGACATGACAGTTAATTCAAGGACAGTCCATGAAATGTACGGACGGATGGTCATCCTTACGGTGTCTGCTGAGTCAACTTAATTCAGACAAGTCAATGAAATGTCTCTCGAGAACAGTGTTCTGAAAAGGAGCTCAAGCTCTCCTCTTGAGATAGATACGATCTACACCTTACCCAGGACTTCCTGGTTCTGAGGTAGAAGCCTAGGACTTCTTGGTTCTCCAGTAGGAGCCTAGGACTTCCTGGTTCTCCGGTAGAAGCCAAGGACTTCCTGGTTCTGAGGTAGGAGTCTAGGACTTGCTGGTTCTGAGGTAGGAACCTAGGACTTCCTGGTTCTGAGATAGGAGCCTAGAACTTCCTGGTTCTGAGGTAGGAGCCTAGGACTTTCTGGTTCTCCGGTAGGAGCCTAGGACTTTCTGGTTCTGAGGTATGAGCCCTGGACTTCCGGGTTCTAAGGTAGGAGCCTAGGACTTCCTGGTTCTCCAGTAGGAGCCTAGGACTTCCTGGATCTGCGGTAGGAGCCTAGGACTTCCTGGTTCTGAGGTGGGAGCCTAGGACTTTCTGGTTCTTAGGTATCAAGTGTAGGACATCCTGGTTCTTTGGTAGGAGCCTGTGTATTTCCTCGCTAGAATGCCTGTTTGATTTCAGCCCCCCCTTTGTAATTGTTAAATTGTATTTATATAGCGTTTACTCCAAGGCAAGGCATTGAAGCAGCTTGTGACGAGTAGCACACTACTCTCGACGCAACATTAGAGTTATATAGTAGATTAGTAATATGTTCTTTTACTTTTTTTTTGCCTTGTGGACTAGTTGTGGTAAGTTTGTGCTCTCAAGTTCTCAAGCGTTTAGTGGTGTTTTGAGTAGGGATAAAATAATGGAAGTGGAATAGAAAATGGAAGGTATGAGTTGTTATAGGGAATATACACCTGTTAGTTGGGTGGATTGCATAAAAATGATGGAACATTTTTAATAGGATGTTTGGCATTTCATAGTAGTCAGAAGGGTTGGGAATGAGTTAGAGAGAGGAGGGATGAGATAAAGGTTGAGGGAATTAATTTTTTTAACAAATAAGTGAAATTAACATATACCTTTATAGAAACCTACCCACTCATCTACATATGTACTGCTATGCATGCATACATACACATATATACACATGACATTTAATAATGTTATAGTAATAGGCATAAGCCCCTATATAACAAACACACATATGTACATAGAAACAGCAATATTTACATGGTCTGATGTATGTTGTAGCTAAGTATACAAAGCTTGTTTTCCCGCCCTCCCGCAAATGAATGTTTCTGCTTATAAATGGAAGCATAGTACCATGAACAAGGACACATGTATAACGGCAACCTCGTCTCCATACTCTGACGTATATTTTGTCATGTTTAAATATGTATGAACTGGCTATATCATATTGTTTCACTTCTAAACGTTTATCTGTGTGTGTGTGTATGTATATATATATATATATGTGTGTGTGTGTAAGCAATAAAAAACATAGGTTTAAAAAGTATTGTTTTAGATAGGAACATTTTTTTATTTATTCTTTCTACACAAACAAAACTTTAAATACAAAAACATTAGAAATTCTCCAGTTACAGTTATACCTTAAATTTATCATATATGCATCACTCTTAAATGTATATAACTTTATTTATTCGTTAGATACAAAACAAAAGTTAAAGTAGATAAAAATGTATATTTCTAAACTTATACTGATACCTTTAATTTATAATTCATGCAACACATTCAAATTATTATAACTCGTGCACCTCCACACATTGTATTCAACTCTGTAGCGACACTACATTAACTATAACTCGGCACGCTACCTCACATGGTGTTCTCACAAAAGATATTATTTTTGATGTCATAACTATTATTCTATTATTAGTATTCTCCAATAGAGCCTGCTGCATGATGTGACCCATGTGGGTTTATTGAGGTGCTCTTAACGTATATTGAGAATATGACTCTCTTTCCGGGGAGATCGCTACCTTTTACACAAACAGTACATTAAAGTCAAATAAGGGCCACCATAGCAGCATATACACCATATCCAGCTAGAGGTCAATCAAATATAGGTGAAACTATAAAAATGTTAACAGAAGAGATTGAAATTGACTGCATATGCTGCAACTGCGATGCACAAAGGTGACATACACAGGTCGGACACCTACAAACGCTCAAGCACCTGCCATCAACCCACAAAACAATAATGTCGAACGAGTAAAATGAAATTCCATTTCAGATTGTTAGAAAAACTTTTCAGCTTGAGTCAGTAAACCCTCATTCAACATCACAAGAGAGGCTCAGGTTAATAAACATGTGCCTTCCAGTTCGTATGGTACCCAACTCTCAATGATGCCAGTTACCGAGAAGCATATTTGCAACCCTGTACATGAATGCACATGGCATTTCATCTACAGCTGTTTTGCCCGATGTCCTGAGGTAAAAATAGGTGTGCAAATATCACACAACACATCTGGAAGCCAAAAGTCTAATATTTAATGCAAAAATAGCAAACAGCACAGCAAATAACCAAGAGACAATTGTCATTTCAAGCTACCAGAGCTCTCGCCCAAATGAGCGTATGGAGCATATAATGCTAAAATGCATGCAAAATTGATTGAACAATTTATACACATTTTCCCACTATACAAGTCTATGGAGATCAAATATGTGATCAAAACGTGCGGAGAAACTTAACTAATGAGCAGGTGCAGGATCTTCTCTCAGAGGAGATGTGAGGCATCTTTGAAGCAGAGATACAATACATTAAAATATTGCTGATTTCATTAATTGAATACAATCTCACTTATAGCTTCCATTATGGAAAGCAGGGCTACTCTTTACTATGAGATGCAGTAAATGTGGAGTTCACAGGAATTATCTGTCAACCGTTTAGATCTCTAAGGAAAGTTAACTCGGGGAATTAAATCACAAAAACCCTGATAAAAGCCTAAATCTTATATGAAGCAAATTTCAGAAATGGAAACACGGTATACATAGAGATCCTAGGGAGTTCACAACTACGGACTGGATTCAGTAAAATAAATGTCAGTATAACCATAGTAATAATTAGCATGGAACTAACTTGGGAGAGGATGTAGCCTTACGGCTAGAGCGGTCGACCTCAAAGCTGGGGAACCAGGTTTGAGTCTCGGCAACGACGCTCAACATCCTGTGATTCTGGGCAAATGACTTAATCTCCCTGTGCCTAACAAAAATGAATGTGTCCTTTTGTAATGAAACTGGTGCTCATGTAAAGCGCTCTGATACCCAATGTCTCAGGTCTAGTTCGCGCTATATAAAACTCTAAAAAACAAACTTGAAAGGTGGAACGCATGTTAGGTCACAGAGAGACATAAATCCTATAATAAATATTAATCATACTCTGCGCAACATCATGAAGATAGGAAACTTGTAGAACTCAAGGGATCTGGAAATGGACAAGCCATTCAGCAAGGGGGAGGGTGCAGAAAAGAATTAGAAAACTGCAAAACCACTGTGGATTGAGAGAAAAAGAAGGTAACTGAAACAAAGAGGCAGGAAGCTTCCTAGAAAGAGGGTCATGCTGAAGAATGGGAAGTGGGCAACATTCGCCGTAGGTAGTGCAGTAGATATGGCAAAAGCCTGAACATGAAGGAGGCTAATGAATTCATTCAAGTGTAAGCATCTAATGGGCATTTGTGTGAATTGGTTTTAATTTTCAAAACTCAAATCTGGATTGACGGAGACATTGAGAGGACAATCTCAAGGGTTTTCTGTGCCCAACTGATAGATACCTATGACTTATTACTAGCTTGAGGAAGACTGGGCCCCACAAGTTGCTATTGGCATTATAATCAGATAAAAAAGTTATAATGAGAGGTTTCTCTTCACTAGTGCTCCAAAGACTCAAGGACTGGAATGCCACCAAATTGGCAATACAGCAGGTAAGCTAGTAAACTTTGTGTTCGATTAATTAAAGTCTTCACAAAAATTGTACAAAATCACACATTAGGCAGTGACAAAGAGGACAGTTAGTTCCTTATAAAGGATAAAATCTTGGTGCAAATGTACTATGTAAAAAAGCAATCCTTAAATTCTACTGGATAAAGATTAGAGATAGCTTACATATGGGTTTTGGCATCATACCACATTGTTTATACAAGCCACATAAAATACACAACGTTGATGCACAACTTGTTATAAACAGTTGTTTCCTTTAAGTGATGCTTGTCCGGGAGAAAACAGCACATTGAATTTGTGGATTCATATAATAGGCATAAATACAACCGTATTTATATTGCATAAAACATACATATATGTGTTGCATATAAAACAGCTATCATACCAATATTAAAACAATGATCCAGAAAAGCCAACTAATTAAGACTTATTATCACTTTCTTGAAATGATTAAAAATGCGCTAAGAAACGAATGATACGTTTTCTGGGAATCAAGGTGTAAAGTGAACGAGCATTGATCAATGGTTGCATTGTCCAAACATTTGTGATTAATTGAATTGTGAGTGACTAGTCTGTGTTTACCTTGTATTGACACCGAACTTTATTCTGTTGATCCTTTTAAAAAAATAACTTGGAAAACCTCCACTATGGGCCACATGCATCAACATAAGGAATTGCGATTCCTAAATAGCGATTTTTAAGGAATCACTATTTAGGAATAGCAATCCCTTATGAATTTAGGAATCGCAAAAATAAATTGCGATTCCTAAACATTACCTAATAGCAAATTGCGAATCGCTATTAGGTAATGTCACTCCATTCATTCCTATGGGCCTACAGGCCCATAGGAATGAACGGGAATGCATTTGCAAATTGTGATTACCAAATTGGTAATCGCAAATTGCGAATGCAATTCCAAGTGGGCCTAAGGCCCCCCTGATGCACTCCCCCAAAAAAGTAAGTGTGCACATGTGGCACACACACATGCCCTAAGGGCATGTGGGTGCCCCACATGTCACTTTGAAAAAATGCACTTTTGTGCATTTTTCAAAGCAGGCACAAATTACCATCTACTTGAAGTTGATGGTAATTAGCGCTTCCTAAATGCACAATTTGCATTTAGGAAAGGCTTGATGCATCGCCTTTAGGTAATCGCAATTTGCGATTCCCCAAATGCATTTGCAATTTAGTTAATCGCAAAAAATTGCCATTACCTAATTTGCAAATGGAAATGGGTTCCTGCATCAGAAAATGGCTTTTTCTGGTCGCAAACTAGCCGATTCTGCGAATCGGCCCATTTGCGACCGGAGAAAAGCTTGATGCCTGTGGCTCTATGTTATTAATGGTTGTTGCCAGAAAACCACCTGCCACTGTAATCAGTTGAAATATGAAGCACAGAATCTTAAAAGAATTGTCAATTGTCACTGCAAAAAGCGGCAATACAGTTACCGCCAAAGGGACATTTAAAGATATTCTCTCTTAACCGTGCCAAGATAATACCCCCCTGACAATATGATACCCCCCTGACAATATGATACCCCCCTGACAATATGCTGAGTGCAGTCTACTTTCGCTTTTATCTAACTCTCTGACTGCCAAGTTTAGAACCTAGATATTTGACAGTGTACTCCTTACAGACACTCGGAGAGTGCTGATTGGATTGTTAGTACACCACATATTAGAAAACAAGAGCATAGAATTTTCTGTGCAGATGGTGCAGGAAGGAACATGAACATATTATGTGTTCCAACCAGTGCTTGAAATGGAAAAATAGAAGAGCAGGTACTCTGTGCCAGAGTACCTGCTTGTTTCTGAAAAGTGCCGGTACTCTCCAATAAAAGGAAAACCTTTCTCTTGAGAAGTGCTGGTACTCTCCCGCTCAAAATAAAAAAGTGCCGGTACTCCGTACCGGACAGTACCAGCCCATTTAAAGCACTGGTTATAACGACTCGTTATCATAACCTTACCCTCCACAGTATTTGCACCTGAGGATCGTTGTCTTGCTTTGACTACATTCATGCCATGCTAGTGGAACCAATACAATTTCACCCTTAGGAATTTGACACTGTTCGCATGTTTCTGGCTCAATTCCATGCAAAACTAGGCAGTTGGTTAAGAATAAGACAGAAAGAGTAGAGCTCCCTGTAAGAGAATACTGAACTCTGATGTTTTTTGGAGAAAGATGAAATTACCACTGCTTTTTTGTCTAAGATTTTGAAGGTTCCGTAGGAAGTTTCACTTTGCCATACTTGCAGAAGGTGTAGAGTACATCCTACGTGTGTCTCCAGTAGCGGCAAAGTGGAGGAAAGAATTGTTACTTCAAGTCCTTTTTTTGCAACTATTGTGCTCAGACTCAGGAAACCAAATTCAAGATGAAGTTGAGAGCTAGGCGTTCTACTAGGAAGACAAAAAATGGCCTGAATTTCTTTAAAAAAAACCTTATCAAATCTGGAATATCATAATATTACGCCATATGTTGGCGAGCCATATGTAAGAGCCAAATTAATTTTGCTCTTAAGAGATCTAAAAATTGAGGAGCCAGTTGGACTGTGCAGATTGTTGTAAGCGCTTCGCTGTTTCTCAGAATGCTGCTATTTAAACTTTTGAGGCTTTGTTTCTCATCCTACCATGCACCCACATACTGATATACATCCCACTGATCCACCTTTTCTCTGCCAGTTCTCCAGACGTATTCGCAGTACAGAATGCTCCTGCGCTACAGAAAAACCACACAAGTTAGATAAGAAAGAAATTGCACTTGTATTTCTATTACATGATGCTTCAGTGACGATAACCTATAAAGCCTAAGGCTATATATAATTTAAAGTGGATTTTAGATGAGTTGCAATATTAGGCAATAATGACTCCATGCCTATCTACTACAAACACTCAACTGTTTCCAGTTTTAAAACCTAAAGGATCGGATTTAGACTGTTGGAACCAGGATCGACACTACAAAACACTGTACAGAAGGCATATAGTACATGACTATTGACTTTACATGACTAAAGACTCAACCCGTATACTGGGCCAGACTGGGAAAAGCAACCAGCCCTGGCAGATTGCTGCTCGACCGGCACTGGGAGCAGAGAAGTGAAGGAGGGTGCTAGTGAAAAGCACCGCTCCCGCTTTTGTTACTGGGGCGATAATGCTGCAAAACCGGCCCCCACTGACAAAAATATCCCCCACGGCCATAAAATTGCCCCCCATCCCTCCGGCCCACCGGGGAAACGCCCGGTACCCGCTACAGCCATACCGGCCCTGCTCACATAATATAAAAGCACAACGGATTAAGCACTGAAAGCATAGCTCTTGTATCCTATTATATAACTGAATTCACATTTGGCAGTACACTAATATGGACTCACTTTAGGTGTAAAATAGCCCAGGAATCTTTTGACCTGTGTCATTGATTTAGTACAGAAATATTTGAGTGTACTGTCTTAAGCAAATTATATATGTAATGTTATGCAAAGTTGTGAGGCGCTTTATCACCCAGGAGGATTTCCTGGTGCTTCAACAAGTGATCCCAAAGTTCTCAGCAGGTAAGTCACTATATAGATACCAAACTGTATTTTATACAGATAGATGTGTGTGGCCTGCAGTTGTCACAAAACAACCATACAGCAGTAGATGGGAGTGTTTGAGGACACAGAGTTTACAATCAAACATAAACATGAGAAGCCCCTCAGCGACTCAACTGAACAGAATACACAGTTAAATGTGCTACTTCTAGCTTCATCCCCTTCGATGCTGTGTGAATTCTCCCGCTGTGTGGGAGAATTAATGAGTGGGCGTGTTTCGGACGGCCCCCAGCTGTCCTCCATACACGCCCACCGTGATGTCGGACAGCCGAGGGCCATCCTGAGCACCGAAGAGGTTAAAGAATATGAACCCTTCGGTTTATGACTCGTAGTTTTGCCTTCAAGGTTATAATATAGATTTAACCCATTGTTAATCCAGGAAATACAAACACTCAAGGGGGAAAGGATAAGAGAAAAAGAACTCTGGGTCCGGATAACTGCCTTTAAAAGCCAGCTTTCTTTGTTGGAAATGTAGTATATGCTGCCCTACCTTTTTGTGGGAATCGCCTCTAAAGGACATTCTGCCGCTGATCAAGCTGCATAATCTCCACCACCGTATGCAATATTCCAGCAGTAACCCCCTCACAAAATAATAATGACACAGAAAGAAACTCACTGATACAGTCAACATGATAAAACAGCCCTCCCTCCAGCATTTCTGGCAAAACACAATTACTTCCTGGAACAAGATGGGCTTCTTACCATCACAGTACCAGCAGTAGGTGACCATGACATACAGAATGAATGAATGAATGAGCAAGACCTGGGTTGTTCAGAGCAGCCCATGAGGGAATTGTTTCAGCTCACAATGGAGTTTTTATGAATCTACATATTACATGAGCATCATGGCCAGCCATTAATGCTTGAGCCAGTATAGACTATAATGTAAAATATGCCAATTGACAAATTCATAATTATAGTTACAGCTCCTCCCCGTCAACCCTGCAGGATGGCCCATTATATAACACACCGGCGCCACCTTTGTGTTACTGTCTGGAAGCAATCCACAAACCCCAACAGCGGAGCCATTCACATTCATGTGACCCAGGACACTGGAGGAAGGCACAAATTGTTAGGTCAAGAAAATGCAAATGTTCTAAAAGATGAATTTTCGAAATTGTGACCTAAAATCCGAATTAACCATTAAAGAGGATTTAAAATTACAATTAATTGAGTGTAAATGATATATTTCTTGCTGCTCCCAATCTGAAGTTCTCTCTTATTAAATGTAATATGGTAACCCAGTGTGAGTCAATGGGAAGCATAGACCTTACAAAATGGCTTTAGGAGTTTTTCACTGCCAGGACTTGTGAAACTCACATGCTCATGCCCTACTTTTTAAATACAATGCACCCTGCCTTATGAGCCCTTAGAGCGTATGTTAGCCATGCCTTAAATGTATTAAAAAGGAAGTTTAGGCCTACTAGAAGCATTTAATTTACAGGCCCTAGGTATGTGTAGTACCATTTACCAGGGACTTACAAGTAAATTAAATGGGCCAGTTAGGTGTAGGCCAATTTTACCATGTGTGAAGAAGGAGAGAGCACAAGCACTTTAGCACTGGTAAGCAGTGGTAAAGTGCACAAAGTCCTAAAGCCAACAAAAATTAAATCAGGTAAAAAGGAAGGAAGGCAAAAAATTAGGGGAATTACCTTGCCAAGGATGTCAGGTATAACACACTTGATCAACAGAAATTGAGAATTTAACTGACACCGGAAATCCAGCAGACTTAGAATCAGGACTGTTGGAGTGTGAAATGTTATTTGTAGAACAGTTAGAGCAGCTAGGTGCAGAAGAATGTTGTCAAATATATAGCAGATGTAAGTCTAAGTCAACGTTTAGGCTAGCAACGCAGATGGGTCATGTTCAAGCGTGCAATGAGTCCATACGCAGTGCCCTTTGGGCATACATTTGGATAGTCCCGGCAGTTATTGTGTTCACGATTTGGATAACAGTGGTAATGTGACAAATGGTGCATCAACAGTTGTTACCAGAACTTTAAGAACAAAGTCTTATCAGAGAACAGATAAATAAGCAAGGTATGTTTCGTTGAGAAATAAGGAGTCGCTTCCACCCCTCGTTTTGCTTCCCTCCCACCTGCTTTAAAAAAAACACTATCTCACATTTTTTTCCTCTTTAATTACTGGCCCAACTCGGATTGTACCTACTAAAGAAGGAAAAAAAAGTGGCCATGTCATTTTGTAGGTGTGTGCATACGTGGTGCGTTCACCTACAAAATGGCAGCCTTATCAAAGACTTTTTTTAATTCTTCAGCCATGCTGCTCACTATCGGGGATGCTGTACAGCAGGGCTTAAAAAGGATTGACAAGGCCAGTAGGTCCCAAAGGGGAGAGCAGTTGGCTTTGCTAATGCGTAATAAATTAATATGTTGATCAAGGATACATCAAATGGACAAAATCTAATCATTTATACAAGCTTTGGCGAATAGAATCCCTCCAAATCCAAGAAACTGACACTATTTTCAGCATGTAATATTTTTTTAATGTGTTTTTAAATAATGCTATTTAGCAAACAATCTTCTTTGGTTTTGGCAGTGTAAGAGAAACAATAGTTACAGTAGTACTGCAAAAAAAAACTTTCACTGGGGAGGATTGTTAAGCAGTGTTGAAATAGTGTCATTCTACACATTTATACGCATAACAAATGATGTGAATAGTGTAGTGATACTTAAATTTCAAGGGAAATAGAGATCCATCGTGATTGCAATGCTATTAATTATTTTAGAAATATAATTTCAGATAGCACATCCTCAGAAATACAACTCTCCCTTCTTATACATGCATAGGGTTTCATTGACATATATACAACACATACCACTTAAATAACATTCATTTGCATTATTTAAGTGAAATATTCATAGTACATCCACACCATGATCATTTACAGTTACTGCCGAGTACTTCTCTTTTAGCTTTCATAATAGTTTTAAGGACTTATAGATCGTACCCCAAGTTTAGACGAAACTTTTTTTAAATTGGGTCTATCAAGGTTACTTCTTGATAATGTCCTTGGAGGGAATATCCGGGGAAAAATAATGAATGTCTCACTAATTTGAATGGTGTTGAAGAGACTCCACTGTGTACAGGATTTATAATTTCATATCCATCTCATCATGTCAGTGCTGTGCTTTGACCATCAGTGGGCCTGTGTGGGATTTTATGTCAGGACCGGGTTTCTGAATTACGAGCACCTCTAAACAATATGAAACACTTGTAAGGAAGATACTTGCTTGTGCGCTAAGTGACAAAAAATCTGATTTCTGTGTGTCAGGAGTGCCATGCATAATGCAGTGGAGATCTACCGTGTGGAGATTCAAGTTCTGTTTGTTGAGGTTAGAGTACTGTTATTAGCAGTGGACTAATACATAAAGATATATATATATATATATATTGTCTTCATAATTAACAACCAATAGGGACTTGCCTGCACAAGTTATCAGCAGTGCTATAATTAATCAACAGTCTATCCGCAGGCTTAATAGTTCAAATGTGGGACTCTTCGTGCGACTACAGTCATTCATCTTCATGTAACCCCACAAGGACACAGGAATGGTAGGGATTTGGAAAAAGTACAATAAGAAATGAGGGGAAGAGGATGTGAGGGCTTGGGAGAGGAGGAAAGAACACTTCCATCAAGTGCAAAATAACAATAATAGTAGAAAAAGCGAAAGTAAAATAGTTCCCTAACATCAGCAATGGAAGGACATCCTCAATCAATCAAAAATTAGGGTATAAGAAGAATGTTGAGTGGTGAAGCAAATGTAAGAATAGGGAGGAAAGCCCTTAAATCAGGAACAGGAAATGGAAATAGACAAGAAAGTCATCTAGTCATGAGCAAGGGGCAGACCCAAAGCCTACACTGATTATGAATTAAAGAACAAGTTACTTGCCGTATGTAATGCCTTATCTGGTAGAGGCTCTATTTAGCTGCAAATTCTTACTTTTGAAAATCCCCAAGCGTCTGACTTAATCCGGAAGACTTTCGAGCAGTACCTCTGCGCTCCGGTAGGTGGAGTTGTTCGGCTCCACGTCAGCATGGTCTGCGCCTGTAGTGGTTTGCAAGGTACCTATATAGGCACCACGTCGGCATGCTGACGTCAGTTACTTTTGTGACTTTCCGCGCCAGGAGCTCAGAGCCACGATGAAAACTGAACATTGGTGTGGAAAAGACTAAGGGCTTGAAATTGGTGTCCCTTACATGTGATCTGGTTCACAGAGCTGGAAGAATGGGAGGGTTAGTAAGGAACCTGCAGCTAGATGGAGTCTCTAGCCGATAAGGTGTTACTGACTGTAAGTTACTTGTTGATCTGTTGATCTGATAGAGAAATCTAGCTACAGAATCCTTACCTTTCAATAAATACCCAAGCAATATCTCCCTAGAGGTGGATCTACTAACTTGATAAAAAGCAAAAAGTCCTGCAGTGCCAAATGGGAAAAGTACCCGTCACAACGGACCTGACTGTCCAGGCAGTAATGTTTTCTGTATTCAACATAAATCCACCACAGTGTACTCGAAGACAAATAAACACCGACGAGCGTTGGCGTGCAAGTCACCTTGTTCACAGGTGAGTGAATACTGTCCCCATTCAACTTTTAAAAGTTATGTCAACATGTTCAGCCTCTAAACATCAACAATAGGCTAATAGATCCCCAAAACTGGCATAATAGTGGGATGGGTATGCCCAGACGTGGGTCCCTTGCTCACTACGCTACTGGAGTCAAGCTATCCTGGCTGATGACGGCTGATAGCCAGAAACCGGTCCTAGGATGCTTGATTCCGGTCCAGGGAAGACATGGCTTGGCAGTTCGGGCTGGACTGTTCCCATGAGGCACAGGGTCAAGACTGATTTGCATATGGCCATGTCTGAACTGGGGTGGCGTAGTGGGCAAAAGAACAATGGATTTAACCCAGATCTCTTGACTGGGGGAGAATGTCTGCATTGTCAGCATTCCGTCCATCATTTGTTTGTTGTAACGCTTTTCGCCCTAAGTGGGATGGGTATGCCCAGACGTGGGTCCCTTGCTCACTACGCTACTGGAGTCAAGCTATCCTGGCTGATGACGGCTGATAGCCAGAAACCGGTCCTAGGATGCTTGATTCCGGTCCAGGGAAGACATGGCTTGGCAGTTCGGGCTGGACTGTTCCCATGAGGCACAGGGTCAAGACTGATTTGCATATGGCCATGTCTGAACTGGGGTGGCGTAGTGGGCAAAAGAACGATGGATTTAACCCAGATCTCTTGACTGGGGGAGAATGTCTGCATTGTCAGCATTCCGTCCATCATTTGTTTGTTGTAACGCTTTTCGCCCTAAGTGGGATGGGTATGCCCAGACGTGGGTCCCTTGCTCACTACGCTACTGGAGTCAAGCTATCCTGGCTGATGACGGCTGATAGCCAGAAACCGGTCCTAGGATGCTTGATTCCGGTCCAGGGAAGACATGGCTTGGCAGTTCGGGCTGGACTGTTCCCATGAGGCACAGGGTCAAGACTGATTTGCATATGGCCATGTCTGAACTGGGGTGGCGTAGTGGGCAAAAGAACGATGGATTTAACCCAGATCTCTTGACTGGGGGAGAATGTCTGCATTGTCAGCATTCCGTCCATCATTTGTTTGTTGTAACGCTTTTTGCCTTAAGTGGGATGGGTATGCCCAGACGTGGGTCCCTTGCTCACTACGCTACTGGAGTCAAGCTATCCTGGCTGATGACGGCTGATAGCCAGAAACCGGTCCTAGGATGCTTGATTCCGGTCCAGGGAAGACATGGCTTGGCAGTTCGGGCTGGACTGTTCCCATGAGGCACAGGGTCAAGACTGATTTGCATATGGCCATGTCTGAACTGGGGTGGCGTAGTGGGAAAAAGAACGATGGATTTAACCCAGATCTCTTGACTGGGGGAGAATGTCTGCATTGTCAGCATTCCGTCCATCATTTGTTTGTTGTAACGCTTTTCGCCCTAAGTGGGATGGGTATGCCCAGACGTGGGTCCCTTGCTCACTACGCTACTGGAGTCAAGCTATCCTGGCTGATGACGGCTGATAGCCAGAAACCGGTCCTAGGATGCTTGATTCCGGTCCAGGGAAGACATGGCTTGGCAGTTCGGGCTGGACTGTTCCCATGAGGCACAGGGTCAAGACTGATTTGCATATGGCCATGTCTGAACTGGGGTGGCGTAGTGGGCAAAAGAACGATGGATTTAACCCAGATCTCTTGACTGGTGGAGAATGTCTGCATTGTCAGCATTCCATCCATCATTTGTTTGTTGTAACGCTTTTCGCCCTAAGTGGGATGGGTATGCCCAGACGTGGGTCCCTTGCTCACTACGCTACTGGAGTCAAGCTATCCTGGCTGATGACGGCTGATAGCCAGAAACCGGTCCTAGGATGCTTGATTCCGGTCCAGGGAAGACATGGCTTGGCAGTTCGGGCTGGACTGTTCCCATGAGGCACAGGGTCAAGACTGATTTGCATATGGCCATGTCTGAACTGGGCTGGCGTAGTGGGCAAAAGAACGATGGATTTAACCCAGATCTCTTGACTGGGGGAGAATGTCTGCATTGTCAGCATTCCGTCCATCATTTGTTTGTTGTAACGCTTTTCGCCCTAAGTGGGATGGGTATGCCCAGACGTGGGTCCCTTGCTCACTACGCTACTGGAGTCAAGCTATCCTGGCTGATGACGGCTGATAGCCAGAAACCGGTCCTAGGATGCTTGATTCCGGTCCAGGGAAGACATGGCTTGGCAGTTCGGGCTGGACTGTTCCCATGAGGCACAGGGTCAAGACTGATTTGCATATGGCCATGTCTGAACTGGGGTGGCATAGTGGGCAAAAGAACGATGGATTTAACCCAGATCTCTTGACTGGGGGAGAATGTCTGCTTTGTCAGCATTCCGTCCATCATTTGTTTGTTGTAACGCTTTTCGCCCTAAGTGGGATGGGTATGCCCAGACGTGGGTCCCTTGCTCACTACGCTACTAGAGTCAAGCTATCCTGGCTGATGACGGCTGATAGCCAGAAACCGGTCCTAGGATGCTTGATTCCGGTCCAGGGAAGACATGGCTTGGCAGTTCGGGCTGGACTGTTCCCATGAGGCACAGGGTCAAGACTGATTTGCATATGGCCATGTCTGAACTGGGGTGGCGTAGTGGGCAAAAGAACGATGGATTTAACCCAGATCTCTTGACTGGGGGAGAATGTCTGCATTGTCAGCATTCCGTCCATCATTTGTTTGTTGTAACGCATAATAGTATGGTGGCCATCTTTGAATGAACATCGCATGTCCCAGCAATCTTACAGTTTCAGTAGAAGCTCATTATTGCCATTACAGATTACGCATTAATTGGTAATTCATATTATGCACATGATATTTACATGATTCATGCATTTAAAAATGTGTGTACTTTGACAAAAAATGATATGTACTACAATAAGAAATAACAGACTTTGGTAATACATGAGCAGCTTCTCTACAATACTGCAATGGCTGTCAAAATAATCACCAATGATGTAGTTATGGTCAAGGAGTTCTGAATCACTCCTGCTACATTAAATGCGAGTGTGTGTCAGGTGAGTGTTTACAGCAACACAAATATGCCGGTGACAGAAATGTAGAAACCGCAATCCTGCGCCAGTAGGCTGACACAATATTAATGGAACCTCAGTTTGTCATAAAGTTGTGCAATATGCATTCAACAGTTATAATTAAAGGCGGTGCAAGTCACCTACCCAGCCGGACGTCGGACACTGTTTTTCCTCGTCTCCCCGTTGTGCCCCTCCTCTTCCTTCCATTATTCTCCGTCTACCTCTCCTATTCCTTCCCTCTCTCCCCTAATCTTCTCTCTCCTTGCCTATTTTCCTCATGTGTATGCTATGCTTTTGTACTCATGTAATTCCTGTAACTACGCTCCAGTAACTGAAGTAGCTCTGTAACCATGTTCTGAAACAATGTTTCTTCCTAATGTAAAGCGCTCTGATACCTCCGGGTCTAGCAAGCGCTATATAAAACTCAATAATAAATAAAATAAATAAATAAGTAGTACACACCATAACTTGTCATAGATAACAAGTAGAAACCGCAGTCCGACATATTGATAGAAACCAATTCAGCCCAAGTGGGCACGATTCCAATAATAGTTCACTCATACCAATAAATAGGTAGATGGGTGGTCACATTTTTATCACAAGTCCCAACAACATGGCGTAGTACATGCCACCACAGCACACTATTTACTGACTATTCTCAACTTGAGTTGATGCTTCACTTATCTGCTCCATAGGACACAGTAGCCCTGTGTGAAAATAGATTGCAGCACGAAGTAAGGAGAAAAATGAAGAAAACAGAAGATGGGAGCACAGAAGACAGAAAAGACAAATAACAAAATACAATTGTTAAAAAACAAGCCGTTTCAGAAGACTATAGTACACAACTCAACATCATTTCCCTAAATGAGAGGCATTCTATGTACAGAATTTTTTTACAGATATGATAAATCTATATTATATCAATCTAAGTCCACATTTATTTCCTCGTCCGTATTCAGGCCCACTGAGATTTTTGTTTTTAGTTCCAGATTGTATTTCGACTCCAATCTCCTCAGAGCCGTTTCTCTTTCACCTGTCCTTGCCGCCATATTTATCCTGTCAGTTGAAAAGAACCTCCGCAGGCTAGTGTTACTCCCATGAAATTATGCTTAATACCTGGCTACAGGATAGTGCTAATCACCATGGGTACTAGCACTCAGATGTTCTAGAACCTTTTTCTTCATGTGGTGAATTGTACACCTGTATGCTATTTTTCACAGGAGCATGCAAGCACATAAATCGCAAAATCAAAGTTGAAAGTCAATAACTTTCCAAAACATTTTTTCTTGCCTAAGAGGGGAAAGAAGAGTTCATTAACATCCTTGCTACTTTTGCAGACTTTACATTTCCTGAACACAAAGAATCCTGTTCTTGCACTAGTTAACGAGGTAGAGTTCCTTTGATTAGCATTCTTACTCAGTCTATCTTTGAGTGTGGTCCCTCTCCTGTCCTTAAACACATCATTCAAACAATCTTTGCTACATAGGATCTGCCAGTGGTTAGCCAGAATCTGTATGACATCCCTGGACTTATAATTGAATATCGTAATGAATCTGATGTTTTTCTCATCGTCATTGATACCGCCCGTACTCTTGTGTCTGTGGCCGTTACGCGTCCTTTGTGGTGACATTTTTCATTTGGAATCAGAGTAACCCCTTTCCTTGAACCTACCCAACATAGTCTTGCATTCATGTTGCAAACTCTCATCAGAACTACAATTGTGACAGGCGCTCAATAATTCCCCCATAGGGAATACTGTGTATCAAAGACTTGGGGTGGCTGCTCTGGCCATGTAAAAGTGTGTTTCCTGCAGATCATTTCCTGTGCAGGCTAGTGGTTATTTTGTTATTTTCCTCTAGAAAGTCAGTAGATGTTTTGCTCATCTGACTAGTAAATTTTAAGGTAAGGTCGTTGGTGTTTAGCACATCCACAAATTTCTACACTTCATCGATGTCACCCTTCCGTATTATAAAGAGATCATCGATTAATCTGATTGACATTACCACATGGGAATTGAAGTCATCAAGGGTACCCACTATTTGTTCTTCCCACCGCCCCAGAAATAGATTTCCAAAAAAACTCGAGGCAAAACAAGTGCCCTTGGCTGTGCCTTGGACTTGTCTAAAGTATTTGTCATCAAATGCAAAAAATCAATCATTTTCAGAATCATTTCGGTGTGGAAGAAGTAGGAGAGGGACTTGGATTTCAAAAAGTGTCTGCACGCATATATGCCAGCTTCGTGGTCTATGCTAGTGTATAGACATCCCACATCAAGTGTGATTAACACAAAATCCACCTCTCAGTGGATACCATCAATACATGTTAGAAAAATGTGTCTGTCTTGTATATACAAGGGAAGTGCTAAAACAAATCGGGTAGGAAAAAGTCTACATACTTGGAGATGTTCTCAAGCAAAGACCCCATGGAAGGCACAATGGGTCTTCCTGGTGAATGTGTTCCATTTTTGGGAATTTTAGGAGTAGATGTAGGATTGGGATTTTGGGGTGTTTGAAGGCCAAGAATAAATACCACTCACATTCTATGAGACCTCTCTCCCTCCTTTCACTCAGCTTGAACCAGACTCCTTTAATGAAGGCGTATGAAGGGAAAATACCTCCCTTGGGGCTGTATGGCGCTTTTTACCCTTGGCTATTCCTCTGAGTGGGACCAGTTGGAGGGGACGGTTCTCTGAAGGCTCCTGTCACTACCACCAGGCACCATGCTCCAGGGTATAAGTAACAAATTGAACCCAACCTCCTGGAATCTGCTGGCGTTTTCCTAGGTTTTAATATTTCTGAATAAGCTTTTGAAGGATTACGAAGTGGCAAAGGACTCCAAACTTTGTGGGATGGGATCCAAGGTAGTGAAAGATGGTGGAAGTTTCCATTCCCTGAATTGAGGGGTGTTGGGCTTGTAAGTCTTCACTTAGGTGTAAATCTATACTTGCAAATGGTGAATAGCGAACATTTGTAGACTTACACCTAGACTACAGCTGTACATTCACATTTGTGAATAGGGCCCTTATTCTGTCAGATTAGAGTATTTTATCCGCTGTTTTAATCTGAACAGTCTCCATAAATTGAGTGATAGTACTGCTATGCGAGTCTCTAAAACCTATCTAGCTTTGCTTTGTATTGACTGAAATTGTGGGATTTGTTTTTTTTTTTCACTGTTTCCATTTCAAGTAGATTATCAGTCAAGCCCGTACCTGAGAAATAATTTAAAACACCCAGCATGGAAAATGAAAGAAAATGACATATAGAGGTGAAGATAAATACCATGAAAATTATAGGCTTTGTGTCTAAATTGTCTAAACTACCCCTATTGGTTAGCAGTATATTGGGTTTTTTTTAGGGAAATTGTGATGAATAAAGCATAATCTTCTCAATATATTCTTCTGGGTGTGAACCTTCGGCCTCCTGAAGCTGTCGAGGATGGTCAGCTTGCTTGATACACGACTGAAAGTACTGGAAATTTAATGAGAGCTCTTTCAGAGCAAGTGGCTTTTTAGCATGTTTCTGTGAATGCAACTAGTTGGACTTGCTTGCTTCATTTGCTCTCTGCAGTTTGTGGCTGGTATTTAATCCGGGTCTCTTCAAAGATCACCAGCCGCCACTCCATCAGTCACGTCTGCCGGGAGAGTTAAGGCCTGGAGGCTGAGCTCGTACAATGTCTTGAGGGGGAGCATACACCTGTAATCTGATTCCTACAAGTAAAGCCTGTCGAGTAACCTGCTGTGTACGTGTCTCTCCAGAACCGCCCAACACATTATTGCAGAATTCAAGGCGGATTGATTTTCATGCGTCCTCCCTCCCGCAAATTTACTTCTGCAGACGATTGCCGCAGAAATATGCATTAGCACATTTTATAGGGGAGGGTGAAATGTGTGTAATTTGCTTTGGTGGAATCACACGAAAATCCACGAAAATTAGGTGGAATGATGCATAATTGCGCGGAATGTTATGCAAACCCATCCTTTAGTACTATATTTTTGACACAAGGATTCTTTGACAGTTAAAAAATAGCTAAGAAAACAAGTTGTACAAACAAGTGCAGCCCGCATTCTGTCAGCTTAATTATTCGCGAGTGCTTTCGGTAGCATTGTGCGCCGAATGTTGCGTAATTACGCGATGTGGCGGAATGGCATAGTTTGGGGGGCTCCATGTAAAAAGCATAACACGGAATTCCCAAAATGACTGGAATTAGGTTTACGTAATTTAAAGTTAGCCCAGGCCTAACATTTCACTTCTGTACTATTTTTTTATGCACCTGGAAAGTAAAGCGACCAGATAGATAACCCGCTTTCCCTTTCCCCATCCGCTAAACACCTGTACCAGTTGTGAGTATCCGTGCTTAATTTGTGCCGGCGGTTGCAGACGAATGCACCGGGACACTTTTTGGGGTTTCTTATTTTTCGTCATCAGGCTGTACCCAGAGCAAGAGAGAGAAAAGCCGGAAAACTGAGAATGAAGGATAGAAAAAAGATAGGAAAACTGAGACAAAAGAAAAATGCAGGAATTAAAAAGTGTTTGGTCACGAGACATAAGATACAGGAATGGAAAGAAAGGTATGAGGGGAGAATCAACATTAGGCAGTCTCGGCAATCGCCAGCTCAGCAGGCATTTTGGCATCAGCGAATATGCGGAAAATGTGGGTCCCTGCCCTTGTGTTCTATATTTTTCCACCATTTTCTACAGGCACCCCTTAATGTTACAGCTAGTAAAACGCACGAGGAGTCTGTCTGGAGTGCCATCCCTGGCGCGTCAGGGCACTGGTTTGGCGCGTTACTTCCGCCTGTCTGTCACGAGGCTGCTTGTTTAGCTCTGACACAGACCTGCTGCAGGTCCTGCTTTTCCTGTTGGGCTGAAGACCGGGACAATGCAGGTATTCAAAGGCAAGGACTTGAGGAGGAGTTCAGACAATAAATAATAGGGCGAGACTCCGTCTCCCGTGACCTGGGCCTAAAATGGCACCTAGGTAATTATATACGTGGATATCTATCTGGCGGAGGTTGATAATATGGGCGACGCATGTGATGCTTTAGTGTTGAATCTGCCAGGTGGTTCTTAGTTATCAGCTTAAGAAGGATGAACGGCTCAGTGGGCCTGACCAAGAGTGAAACCGGCGAGCAAGGCCACCTAAATTATGCGGCAGAGGAGCACAAAATTATGCGGCACGGTTGACTAAATTATGCAGCAAGACAAGAAAAGAGCAGAATAATTTTTTGGATGGTATTCATTATTTTGCAATTTTGACACACGGTAATGCTGTTTGGCCAAATATTTTAACTCAGAGGCGTAGCTAGAGCTCGTGGCGTCCGAGGCTATCCCTCAGATTGCCGCCCATGGCAGGCGCAGCCCTGCGATTGTGTGAGCTTAAGTCTCGGACTCAAATTTTGAATCGCACCTCACTGTCAAATTTCGGGCACAAATATTTCTCACATGCATCATTGGAATGCTAGTTTTACATTGGTCTATTAACTAGTGCAAGTAAGTGTTAACTATCTGAACTCGCAGTTGTAGAGGGCTGCGCACAGCACCCCGGGGTAACTCGATTAATTACACTGGTGTGATTTAAAAAAAATACTTTTAAACGTATTTGTCATTCTGCCTGACTGTGACCGCTATGTGTGTCTCACAGGCTCTCCTGAGGCTTGCCCAGCAATCATGCTATCACGCACATGCTCACTGTGGCGGCCGGAGTCTGTGAGTCGGCTGACTCCAATGAATTTATAGTGTAGGCCTGAAGAAATTGACATTTGTGTTAGGGCCTCTCACACCCTGTTATAGTCTGGGCCCAGGTCCCATGTGGCACAGAGAGAGCAGCATGTAGTGTAGTGATTCTTCTCTCCTGGTTTATGATTTGAGCTCTCTCCAAACAGCCTCTATTCCACATGTTCACAGACAGGTACTCTCATCAGCGTGAGTGGTGACTGTCACTCGAGACAGACTACTTTTGCACTTACCTGCGTGAATCTGGATCTGAAGGTGGGGTGTTAGATTAGGGGTCTTTCGACACTTGCTGTGCTGCAGGCTTTAAACAGCAATGCAGGGTGGACTGAATACCCGACTGAAGACCAAGCTGCTTCTGTGCCAGGGGCAGGAAACAAAATTTCAATCTTTGCTTGAAGTGTCGTCGGGTGGATTTACACTGGTGTGTAACTTGTCACTTGCTGTGCGACACTAGAGATATTTATGCCAGGACATCAAGGCATGGTCTGGTGATGCTCATGCCACTACAACTCTGAATGCCTCATGTGCACCCAGCAATACCCCTTCTACATTGATGGGGTCCAGTAAAGATCAGGCTAGCAGGTCACGCGGCTGTGGGAGCTGGGCTCCTGTTCACTTGCTCAGGGCAAATGGGGAAGTAGAGTGGAGTAGAGGTTGCACTGCCAGGGGCAATCGGGCGGCTGGGTGCAGGGTGCTTTTGAGCCGTCGGGCGCTCAATGGATTGCAGTGGAGATGCTCAAGAACAAACAAAGGCTGCAAGCTCGGGGACGAAGATTCTTCAGGTGCGACCACCACTTTGAGGGGTGAGTTGGGTAGTTGGAGGATAGGTAGGTACCCAGGTGTTGGGCACAGGGGGCCGCAGGGCGCCAGGGTACCTTTTGGTGTTGGGAAATCTTACCCTCTGTTGATCGCGGTTGGGGGGTCCCTGGTTCTGAGGCTGCAGGCGTCATCAGGAGCGTCGAGGTGGGTCCTTGGGTGCTGGATTCGGGGTCACAGTCGCCGGGGGGACGTCCTCGTGGTCTTTGTCCACTCCAGCACAGGCCAGGCTTGGCGGGTGCAGAGTGTGCAGGGTTCGCGGTTCCTGGCTGATGCCAGGGGTCAGTTACTTGCTTTGAGCAGTACCACTGCTCATGGGAGTCCCAGATGCTCAGAGTCACAAGGTAGCCAGGTCCTCCCGGGTTTGTGAGGTTGCTGGCCACGAGAGATGCTGGGAGTTAGCAGGAGCAGGTTCGAGGGTCGACAGGCCAGTAGGGCTGGGGCCAAAGCAGTTGGTGTCTTCCTCTTGTTAGCAGCTGTACGGCAGGTCTTCTTGCTTCTTGATCATCTTTGCTGTTTTGGAATCTGGTTTTAAGGAAGGAAGGTTCAGGGTGCCCCTAAATACTAAATTAAGGGATGTTACAGGTAGGTAAAGGGCAGGGACCACTGGGTCCCTGCCCTGGGGTGGGCACACCCCCTATCCTGCCACTCTTCTGTGGGAGGGGGGCAGTGGCCTAGTCCTGATTGGGCAGGGCTCCCCATCTTCATGATGGCGAGAGCCCGGAGATGTGCTTCACCTCGCCTCCCCCACCTGAGGGGTGGGGTTGGCAGAGGCTGGCACACTCCCTGTCCTTCCTTGGGGTTTCCGGCCAGTCTTCCCGCCAGATTGGGGGTTTAGAACCGGTAGGGGCCAGTTGCTGAGTACAAGTGGCCTGGAGAAGCTCACAAAGGCGGCATGCCTTTGAAGCTTCCCCTGCCCATCCTGGGGGAGGAGACCTAGCACCTCACCCAGGATGTACATTGTTGCAGGACCAGGAGAGCGGATGGCTCTCTACCCAGGGGTCCAGCAACATGTCTGCTGTGTGGCAGCCTAGGCAGTCCCTCAGACAAGACGTGGATTGTAGGTTAGGTTCAGGGGGCATCTCTAAGATGCCCTCTGTCGTGCATTGTACATTCAATCCTGGACTGGCATCAGTGCGGGTTTAATGTGCTGAGAAGTTTGATACCAAACTTCTCAGTCTTCAGTGGAGCCATGATGGTGCTGTGGAGTTCGTGTTGACCATCTCCCAGCACCATATACTCTTAAATGGCAGCACTGCACTTACAGTGCCCGGCAATGGACCTGGGTACTGTAGGGGAACAGGGCTCTTGCTCCCGTACCCACATCACTGGCATAGGGCACCCAGCTAGAGGGGGTGGCTGATGTGTGGGTTGTGGGCATGGCACACAGGGATGTGTGCCATGTCAACTCTCTGTTTTGTTCTATACCCAGACACTCAGCCTGCAAGGGCAGTGTGTTTGTGTCAGGGTACAGGGCCTCTAAGGGTGGCACAATAAGTGCTGCAGCCCTTAGGGGCCTTCCCTGGTCACAAGGCCCTGGGTACCTAGTGTTTGCCAATTTGGGTTTAGGTTTCAGCATTGTTTTTAGGGAAGGAACATAGGCCCTGGGCACCTGATTGGCAGGAGCCCAGGGCACACTCAGTCAAAGTACATTCAGCAATTCAACAAAAAGTGAGGGCATACCATGCAAGAAAGATGGCTCTTTCTCACATTCATCTTCATTGCTTGATTTTTGCGCGCAAGAAAGTGTCAAATGTCACTCATAACGACACTGAAATTACGAACATGTCACACATAGCATTCTGAAGCCTTGGCAGCTATGGATGGCACGTGTCATGATGTCATTTGCTGACTGCCTAACTTGGTTAGTCCCCCCCACTTCTTTTTATAGGACTTGTGCCCACTGCCCTGCCACTCACCAAAGATCCTTTCCTCCCCTCGTGACAACCGTTTAGCTCTTACCTTCCTCAGGCTCCAGTACTCCACAGTGGTGGCAGGGTCTCTACCGTAGGGGTTGGTTCTGCTGCTGCCTGAAGCAAATCTCCCAGCACTGCCACTGACCCAGACTCGACTCATAACTGCCAAGGTTTCAGATTGCTATGTGTGACATTTTCATAATTTTAGTGTAATTATGAATGATATTTTAATGACCATGAGTGACACTTTCTCCCGAGCAAAATCAAGCACTGAAGACGAGGGAAACATATAAATGTCAGAAATTACTCACATTTGAGCAAAGAGAAACTCTAACAGCTGCAAAGCACCAGAAATGGAAGGGAACTACTCTAGTGCCCATGTAACCTGATTGGACAGTGGCTTCAGACACTCGCCTCAGACACTCTGCATCGGGCAAGGCTCAGGGGAGTGAGGGTGAGGCACACATAAGTTACAGCCAGCCAGGACGGCGTTGTGTGTAAAATGGTATGTCCCGTTATGAGAAAATCCAAACATGGCAGACGCTGACACACCAAAAGAGGACAGGTTAATGTTTGACATAGGCAACAAAAGGTGTGTGCAGTTTCATTTTTTAAAAATTTTATTAATCCACCATATGTGTTGGCAGGAGGAGTGCTTTATCAGTTTCCCAGCTGACGACGGATGTCCCATTAATGTTAAACACAAAAGCCTGGAACAACTATTAAAGTCTGAAAGAGTAATGGTAATAATGTGGAAAGTGTCTAGACTAATGGCCATTCAGAAAATGACATTCCCCATTTGTAACGTTGAAGAGAAGTCATGAGCTCAAAGAAAGCTATATATAAATGTACTGTAGCACATAAACAGGTAAGCGCTTTCAGTCAAACAGAGAGAGAATAAAAGAGCTGCATTGGGGAGACAGTGAGTTCAGGTACCCAATGTCTGTGGACTGATGCTGGGCTGCATCAGTTGCCTTAGGTGATAAAATATAACGTGCGCTGTTTTAAATCGCTTTCTGATCGTGTATTTGACAAGAATAACTTTCTGAATCATGTTGCTCAACGACACTAATGTATGTTGCGATTTTCAGTGCTACAGGACGGTGAATGAAAAAGCAGAAGAGCTAATAAAACATAAAACAGATCGTGCTTTAAATTAATTTAGGAAGCAGTCACTGTATGGGACATCTATTCAGGAAAAACACAAACCTTTCCCTCCCAAAGCTCGAGGTTAGCACCTCTCAGTATTTAAGTCACTGTATAAGTTTCATGAAAAAAGTGTCTTACCATCATGAAGTGTACACGTCAAGTGCCTGCTGACGAGACCCTAAACACCTTCCATAGCTGCCAAGGTTTCAGACTGCTTACGTGCGACATTTTCATAATTTCAGTGTAAATATGAGTGACATTTCAATGACTATGAGTGACACTTCCGCGCAAGCAAAATCAAGCATTGAAGATGACTGAAGCATATAAATATAGGAAATTGCACCCATTTGAGCAACAAGAAACTCTAAGATCTGAAAACTGCTGCAAATGACCTGTGGCGTTGCTGTCACTCAATATTTGTGACTGCTGTAATTTCTATTTGTATGCTCTTTGTCTATCATATATGGCCCAACGCCATTGTGTGGTATCATTTATTTGCATTATATTTTTATTTGTAAAGCACACTAACATCTTTCATCCCGTTTCTCACAAATTGTTCATTTGTTTTCTAGTGCTGCTCATACCAATGTAGGGTGCCAGAGCACTTTACATCAGACAAACATTATACCAAATCAAATCAAATCAGGGACATTTATTCAGGGCACAAATCACTCGAAAGTCTCATGGCGCTTGCAGACAGCTCTGAAAGCTTGCTTGTTTAGTTGTCAAACAGCCATGTCTTTAACTTCCTGCGAAAGCAGTTGTGATCTGTGATCGTGCGTAAGTTTAAGGGCAGTTTGTTCCAAGAGGCAGGTGCAAGAAAAGAGAAGGACCTTCCTCCATTTCTAGTGGTGCGGATTCTGAGTGGTGTAAGAAGTAATTCATTGCTGGATCTCAGGGTCCTGCAAGGCTGGTACCATCTTAGCTTTTTGACCCAGTACCCCGGGCCTGTTCCGTACATATTTTTGTGTGTTAAACTAAGAAGCTTGAAGCGAATTCGCTTTCTGACTGGGAGCTAGTGTAGAGATCTCAGATTAACACAATGACTCTTTCGTTGGTATTCCAGTCTAGCAAAATGTTATTTGTAGCACATGTCCCCTGACAACAGCTGAAGTGGTTTCATAGGTAGTTATGAAAGTGAAGTGATTTGCAGTGTTCACAAGCATTTTGCCTAGTGTACTGTAAGGAATAGAGCACACATTTGAAAATAGCAACTGGGGGCCCAAACCAGCAGAATATTTGAAACAGAAAATATCCCGCAGTTTCACCTTAGTACTAACACAGGCAGGCACGTACAGGCTTTAACCCACCGAGCTATTTCACCCATACTCTTTTTTTGTCTAAATCTAGATGCTTATATGGCGTGAGGGTTAAGGCTGATTGAAGAGATGTGTGTGTTGTGTCGTCGTGGTTATGCGCTTGTAATGTACAAAGGTCAATTCAAATGATATCATCAGTATCCTAATGACCATTATTAAAACTTCAAAAAGCCTTTCTATTTTGGCCACAGGATATTGGACATTTTGAACGTGACCAAGACAAAAGGGCGCCAGACATCGTTGTCCACTGACTGAGAAAGAGTTCAAACATGTGCCACCTTACAATGATCTCGCTGCCTGACCGCGTGCTGCCATTTATTGTGTAAATCACACAGAGGCTGGTGGCACTTACTTGGGCAGTGGTCGCAGAGTACGGAGGAGTGTGACGGTGGCGCTCCAGGAATTGCTTGACACACCGTCTCTCAAGACAGTGGCTGCAAGCTCAATTAGGCCACCACTGCGCGATGTGGTAATTCGGTTTTGCCGGCCGCCTCATTAACAGTCACCCTCCAGTAACAGTCACCCTCCAGGCTGTCAGGCCGCTGAGTCCCGGAGCGGGCAGGGCCGTTTAGTGACACGCAGACTATGTCCTGGCGGCCGCTTCAACCCGGGTCACTCACTTGATTTCTCTTAGACTCCCTCGGGTCCGGCATTATTAAATTGAGGGGGTTTAGGGAAAACGGCTGGTGATAGCACCCGGCGGGGCCGGTGTCAGCGGCATGCAGCAGCGCGATGCTGCAAGCACCATATTTGAATACATTTGCGGAGCAGCGCAAATTCAGAGACAGCAGGTTGGTTGCCGGGCCCCCATAACGGTTAACCCTCTCAACCAATTCTGGCCTTGTGCTTTCAGCGTTTTATAATTGAAGGCATCGACTCCGGTCTGCAGAGGTGCAAGCAAGGCTGGCTGCAGGCAGGTTCAGGCCATGAGTCGCAGTGGGCCGCGGCAATTTTCATTTGCCGCCCAGGTCCCGCCCGCCTCCAGTGATAGTCGTGCTAGCGGCAGCTCACAAGAGGCGAGCACGTGATGGTGGAGCGCGTGACGTGTCACTGCTGCGCTACTTTTCAGCGCGAGGGCTGGCCAAACATTATGCCCAGGGCTGTCATTGGTAGCGCTTTCACGCGCTTCAAGATTGACGGCCCTGGGACGGGACCCACAACCACAAACGGGGTACATCACGCATGCTGCACTGCAGGCAGCATTTACAACGCAGGTGCGCTTGCTCTTCACACGGGGGCTGCGCGGCACTGGTGGGGCGTGGCGGCGGCCTTTATAATTTATTTGGGGACACTGACACTCCTGTAGTGACTGAAACCCCAAATAAATTGTAAAGGCCGCCACCACGGGCCACCAGTGCCACGTGGCCGCCTCCCCCAAAAAAGTGCCGCCTGGGGCGGAGCGCCCCCCCCCCCCCCAGCTATGCCACTGTTTTAACTCCTTAGTACCAGTTTAACAACCAAATACAGAAATAAGCAACTCTAAGATGACAAGTTAACCTTTGAGAAGGGCTTTCAATTGCACACACGCATGTCCCCACACTGTTAGTAGTTTTTGATCCGTTTGAGTTCAAAACAATTCTTTTTTTTAAGGAACAATTTTTTTTGTTAAAATCTGCAGATTGTGCAGAAGATGATGGAATATTTGACAAAAGAGGCAAATCGTTAATTATTCGAAATAAGCTGTGGTCACCGAGTCGCTTAATTCCAGTGGCCATGCCTATCACCAGCTGGCTAATCACATGTTTCTATAACATGTGTATGACCCCACCGTGCTCTCATACCAAATGACATGCATACCATGCTTAAACCTCTATGTTTCCTTTCCTGCTTTTACTGTATGGCAGCAGAGGTCTGCACAGCAGAAGAACTGTGTTAATCAGCATTTGGTGTGCCCGTCTAAGCTTTGTAATGCTGTCCTGTTGGTTTACGGTTTAGGTCAAGCCTGGGCAGCGCATCTGCTGCTCTGCGGCATGCTGTATTGAAGTATGGAATAGAAGCCCCGCCCACTCTCCACCCATATTTGTCATTGGCTTGTATCATTGTCCTTCGTAAATACTGGCTTCTGATTGTTAATAGGCTTGTTAGTCCGTCCTTAGTACCGCCTTGTCTTGATTTGTGACCTCCCATGAGGACTGGCTCTTTTACTTCGGTTGTTACACGGTACGTCTGTAAGCACTATTTTCTTTAATGAGTTTCTCCTACTGCAGGCATGACATGCTTTCCCACAAAATTCAGCGCGCCATGCGTGGTTTCACTTTCCGAGCAGCCAGGAGAATGTCGGCTGCTTCTTTGAATATGTCTCGCATTTACAAGAGCTTGAGCTATTGGCATTGTAGAAGGCAATGCCTTTTATTTATGTGTTAATTAGCAAAACAGATAAATAAAAGTCATTGTCATTTACAAGGCTAATAGCTTAAACTCTCGCAAATACGAGACCTATTGCATTGCAAATGCTTGTTTTAGATTGCATTCAGCCATGTCAGGCCTTTGTTTATAAACAGTTCATAACATTTTTGATAACAATGCAGCGCCATCTGGATGGGTATGAATGGCACAGAATGGCCATTGTGGAGGAAGTGTGGTGCAGTCCTGCAAGGACCAGTCCAATTAATTGCTCAGACTCATCTTATTTAGCATAATGTGCTTTCTCGCCCCACAAAGGGGTATGAAGCTCTATATACATGCTTAAATACGCAAGATGCTTAATTCTCATTGACCATTCCAAATCATGACCCAAGCATGTTGCAAGTAGCCCGCCCTCGCTCCTGCCTGTCGCGAGACTGCCTGCTCCTGACCGCCTTTTCCTGTCAGTCCATGGTAACAGGAAGTTATTTTCAGTGTCTTCCAGGGCCTCTGCTGCAGGTTCCTAATCACCTCTTATGACTGTATTGTATTGCAACTTTTATGTAGCGCTTCCTACCCCTATGTGGGGAGCTGAAGAGCTTGCCTGTATGGGTAGCGTGCTACACTGCTTAGGGTGTAGAGCTGGAAGTGTTGATGTCTTTGTTTTGATCCTAAGTGGGAAGAGTGTCCATGCCAGATGTGGTGACAACCAATGTGCGTTTATCATGTTATGGGACGCAGCTCTTAGCAGTATGCTGAATGAGGCAGTGTGAGAGAAGGGCATGCATTTTATGATTTTCAGTAAGGTGGCAGCTTTGAAAAGCTGTACAGGCCCCTTTACGGTGTTTCTTATGATCACTGTCCACTCAACAGGTTACTGCACTGGGTTGGCCATTCTGAGATATTTTTATTAAAGTTTGTGGTTCTGAGTAGGCGTAGTGGGAGGGATAAATAGCAGAAAGTTCTGCAGTGAGGGAAGGCGGACCAGCTACTAGGCATGATTCCGTTCCATCGGGAGCGCCTTTCATCTTTGTCCATCTTTGTACATGCCCATCCGAATATGCAGCACAACATTTTGGAAGGTTGCGGCTGGAGAAAGAATGGAGGAGAAGGAAGTTTGGTTTGTGGCACACTTATGGGTCCCTCAATGTTAATTTATGTTTGGCTGTTTTTAGCATTGGAGAGGCCTTCTTACTTATAGTGCATCGTATGGCAAGATTTATATAGCGTTTGCTACCCCTACATTGGGCGCTGAAGCGCTTGCTTACATAGCCAGCAAGATCTTTGTCGTTTTTGATCCTATGTGGGAAGTGTTTCCATGTCATCGTGCTGACCACCGAGGTGTGGTTATTGTGTATCGGACGCTGCACTCAGAAGTGTGGTTGAAGACAGGCACCTCTTCAGCTTCAGTTTCGACAACTGTGGGGACTTTTTAGGAGCCCTGAAACATAGAGTTTACTGGCTACTTCAGTCATGGTGGTGGAAGTCTTCCTCCAACGCCTGGATGCCACGCGGCACTAAATACTTCAAAACGCTCCATTGAGTTCCTCCTAGTACCTTTGTGTTGGTGTAAATCATTTGCCTTCACTCCTCTCACTCATTCATATTATTCACCACCATTTCATGAAACCAATTCTGAAATGTAAGTCCATCCTCCTTCTTGCTCTGTCTCCTAACCAAAGCGTCTAATGAGAGCATCTTTCATACACTCATAAGTTTGATTGACATTCTCATGCATTCTTCCAGTGACCTCAATTCCTTAGCAAGAGACAGCTCCATAAGGTTGCTGTCTTGGACTATTCATGCAATTTCAAAACTGTTGAAACATCCTACAATGTACGTGCCAGGCACACATGCGTGCCTTTTCCTTTATTACCTTAGTGGTGGAATCCCGTAACTTGGAGGCGGGATCACCATCCCCTAAGCTAACCCTTTTCTGTGCTACTAACCCCAGCTGTTCTTTCTCAAATGCTACATATGCTATCTGCTCTTTTGTCAATTCCCTGTCTCTATCTCCTTACCTCTCCTGTTCCCTCGTCCTCTCTTCCCGAACTCACTCATTTGTTTTGTCCCTCCACCTGTCCTCTTCTTTCTGGCTGGCTAGCCCCCTCACTAGCTTCATAACCTTGTCCTCCCATTCTTCCGTACCTTTCTGGAGCGCTCTTCGAGATTCAAAGCCTCAGCAAAATTTAGCCTAAATAAAGGTGTCATACCTGGGACAGATGAAATGGGTTCCTTAGAGAAAGATTGAGAAGATTGTCTCTGGGATTCTGTAGAACAAAATCCTTGCGGACACTGCGGAGTGCTAGGGAAAGCTTGTACCTTAAGTATAAGAGAGCTTGCGTCCACAGCACCACCTCTGCAGCATCTTCAACTAATCCATCCCTAGAGTTTCCTTCAGGCTTCTACTATTTTGCAAGGTTTCTTCCATTGGTCCTTGATTGGCCTAGAGAGCTTCTCCAGAATGAGTTTGATAGAGGAAACGGGTAAGACATCATCTGTATAGGTGGTGATTTTAGGGAATTGAGTATGTTGGCGAGGTCTGCAAAAGTTTGAGATTTGAAGGATGACTATTGTAGGATATAGCATGGATGGTGGGTGTCATGGGTGCTTGATGTTGTTGATGTTCTGTCAGACTGTCTTTATTTTTTCATTGAAGAAGAGGTTGATTGAATTGCGCTTGTCCGTGGAATGTGCTGGAGGAGGGTCAGGCATGGGAAAGATGCAGTGCTTGATTGCTTTGAAGAGCATTCTGCTTTTGCCTGCAACTTTTTGGATGTTGTCGGTATAGCACTTGGCTGTAGCTCATGTGATGATTTGTCTACTGGTTATGTGGAGGGGCTTCAGTAACCTGAGCTCCTCCGAGGTTCCATTTTTCTTCTATTTTCTTTCTTGTGCTAGGATTGAGAATTTATTGTTGCAAAGCCTCTGGAATACCAGGGAGCTGAGGGGTTTGACTTGCTTGTTGTAGTAAGGGTGTGAGTCTTCACAAGATTTTCCAGAAATGCATTGAAGTTGGTTAGAAGGGAAGGGATGTTGGATGTGTCATTGACAGAGCAAGAGAGAGTGGCAGCTTACCTGGATGGAGTCAATTTAGGCAGGAGCACGCTGGACTAGGTAGGAGGTCTAATAGATGATGGCGGAATCCCGTTCTCTGGCCCCATTTACAGGATCTCCTATTTTCGTAGTATGTTTGTGAAATACAAAATATAAATGCCATGGTGGCAGAAAAAACAGGACACATGTCCAACCTTCAAACCTGCCTTAAGTGGGTGCCCTGCACAGGCAGATACACTTAAGGCAGTGACATGCCTAGCCGCCTCTCTCAACATGACAGGCGGTCCTCTGCTAGGGGAGCAGAATCCAGGACTTCCTCTGCCATGGCGAGCTGGCGGGCTGCTTTCTTGGTTCTAAGTGACCCGATAATCACACTTCTTATCCCTGGCCCAGGCTGAAAGAGAAGTTAGCCAACTAAGGAAACCCCTGGTCTGGGCACGTGTCTCATTGAAATCGGGCCCTGCGATTGAACCTTACCTCTATGTAATGACCACTCCTCTACACCGGTTCCTCCTTACCAGATTTAGGTTGAACCTTCTGCACTGGTTTTTTAGCTGAACCGCAAGGTTGGAATACGGGAACCAACTTGGGCCCTTGCAGTTGCTATAACTTCACGCCTCAAGACACTACTCGCTTTGTTATGTTCTGCAGTTATTACTGTGCCCTGAGACAAAATTATATTCTTCCCTGTTGAGAGGGATGGGTTTTGTGCAGGTTAGACCTGCCCTTTTATTTCTACAGATGATGGCAAGTCTTAAAGTCAGTGTGGCCAGCTTTTTAGCAGGGGCTTTGCGACTAAGAGAGAAACGTCCGGCCCTGATGGATTCTCAGTCCTAATGACTGAGATAGTTTTAATCGGAATGAGTGGTGCATTTTATCTTTTTGTTAGAGTGGATTTTATGGATTCCTTTTAAATGTTTTGTCATTATTCTAAATATCTGTGAACGTTTTTAGCCACTTTTAATGTACAATGTATATTCTTCTTTTATGATTTTAAGTAATCGAATAAAGAACATTTGACTGACTGACTAACTCTATAATCCTCAATTCAAGTCACAAATCCAGTCTTATAACTTTGGTCTCCGGCTTTTACAGCCAGTGGCATTTCCACTGACTCCAGTCTCTAAAATGTTATCCAGATGTGAGCAATGATTATCCTGCAGTCTGGCTGGTTACAGCATTCCACATTTCCCGAGTTTATACCAAACGACTTGCTATTAAATGGTTATTACCTTTAATTACTCCACTGAGCTTTACGCTGCCATAGACATTTCATGATGCAGTCAATCTTGAAGTGTTTTTAGTATTTTTAAAGATCTTTGGAAGGATTAACTGCCTTTACTTGGCATTATCTAACATGGCTTGCCCACAACTTTAATCCACATATTGTTGAGCAATCTAGGGGCGGCTCCTCCATGTGGGCGAAGGAGCGTCGCCCCACTGCTTTCTCGTAGTGTGAGAAGCAGAAACATAAAATGGTATTTTAAATACCATTTTATGTTTCTGCTTCTTGCACTGCGAGAAAGCAGAAGGGTATGCCTGGTTTGGGGCAGGCGGGTGGGCGGTCCTGCAGGAGTCCAGGGGAGGAGTGACTTGCCCACTCTGAGTGCACTGACAGTTTGGTCGGCCCCAGGGCCAACCAAACCAGTCATACGCATTCTGCATTTTCTCTATGTAGTCTGCATGCAGCCTACATAGAGAAAATGACCTCCCCGTAGACGCCTGTGGGGTCGGCGTCCTAGCCAATCACAACACTGCCATTCCAACAATGTGATTGGCTTAGGGGAGGAGAGGGAGGCTGCCTGCTTTTGCTTCCTGTGAGCAGAGAGAGGGGACGCGGAACAGGGCCGGAGGCGAAGGTAAGTTTAAATACATTTTCAAATGTTATTAAATTAACGGCCCCCCCTCCACGCGACCCCCTTCCCCTCCCCCCACCCGTGAGTCATGCCGGCAGCGACTGGAGCAATCATTTATTTCGATTACATACTTTCCTTCCTGGACACTTGCACTCAAATCTTGGTACCCCTCTCTCCCCAGCAAACAGTAACCCCAGCCACTTGTTCTTGTCACCATCTCTTTTACCCATCAAACACCCTGATGGTATTTTCCCAGACATTGAGCTTTGCTTTCTCTTTACTTTCAGGCTCCAGAAGGCTGGGGTGGAGTGTCCTCGAACCAGCATTGGCTCTACTCCCTCGTGTAGTCACCCCGTCCCCGACATGGGCAAGCTCACAGAGGTGCACCCTGGAAATTACATCTTCTATGGTAAGCTCTAGTTCTCCTGGCAGCAGGCGGCTCAGGGTTGGCTCTGCTGTAGGATTTGGAAGAACAAACATGATTTGGTCTCTTGAACCTTGAGACTTAGGAGGAAAGCTTCCTGACAATGATCAACCTGGGTTTGAGACAATATCAAAATATGTTATGCCTTTCTTGCTCATTTCTTCTCTAAAATAGTTCAATATTAATGTTTAATACTTGGATGTTTTGTGAAGTTCAACCAAGATATTTACCGAAAAGCTGTTGAAAAACATAACATCTTTTGTTCTGTACTTTTTACGGATGTACTCACTTAGTACAATAGTAGTGACATTCCATCCCATTTATGTTAAAATGGGTGAACCTTGGTCATTCTTGGTTTTACCTCATACAAACCAAGGTAACTCTATGCCCATGGGCTCTATATTATTGGACTCAAGTCCTTCCATGAGTACATGGATAGATATGAATGGTTAGTCCTGTTAGAACCAAGATGATATGTTGCCAAGCTAGACCTGCCATGGCATGGTTGAACATGGATTCTCTGAAGGACCACTTGTAGTTTTTGACCGTGTTCTCGCATAGTTACCAACAGAAGGTAAATACCTCAGAGAGAAACCATCAATTAGCATGACTGACTGTTGTCACTGGTATCCTGGTCACAATGAGTAATAGATGCATGTCAAACCATGGTCATGAGTCATTTTACTTTGACTAGCCAAGGGTAATTATCATCTATAATATATGATATTACAAAATGTCATAACAAATGATAAATGGGGTTGTATGACGAAATATCAGAGGCAAAAATATTGAAATGGAAAAATATCACCAAAATAATGCTGAGGATAAAAATACCATCCTCCTATACTTTGTATGTAAAGGACAACATATTGACTACAAAAATATAGAAGATGAAAATATTGTCACAAAATAGGCAAGTCTATTAATGTTTTAAAATTATACAATATAATAACTTAAAATGACATGTAAAACATAAAATATAAATATATGAGTTAAAGTCTTTGAGCACTTTGGTTTAAATGATTTAAAGTAAATGTAAAAAATAATATATGTAAATAATCGAAACATTAAAATGAACACTAATAATAAAATAAATAATACAAATAATAAAAATGCTCTATATCAAATATTATGTGTGTATATATAGTTGTAAAATAGTACAAATAATATTACGTCAAAAATAAAAATACTTAATAAAAAATGAAATTAAAATAAAATAAAAACTCTTGCCCCCCTCATATACTGGTTGCCAATGCCGAGGCCATGAATCCCATTTTGAATTCTCTTCTAATTGACGCCTTCAAACCAGTCCATTGTCCCTAGTTATTGGAAGAAGGCCAAGTTGATCCCACTGTTAAAGAAAACCTTAACCAGATAAATCTATTCTAGTCAACTATAGACCTACTTCACTGTTGCTGGCTTTTTCGAAGATTCTTGAGAAACTGATCAATACCCAACTATCTAAGTACTTGGACCCAAATTAGTTACTGCATCCATCGTAATCAGGCGTTCACTCGGGGCACAGCAGTGAATCTACTCTGATAGATGTGTTACTCTGATAGAGGTCTCTGACGCTATCAAGCTGGCATTGGACATTGGGAAGCAAGCTGACCTGTTACTAGATTTATCCACGGCATTGATACGGTTTCTCACCCTATCCTGTTGCAACATTTGCAGAACATCGATATAGTAGGGCCGCTTGGGCCTGGCTGAGCTATTTTCTGTTGAGCAGATGCCAATCAGTATAGATCTCACCCTTTGCCTCTGACACCAGACTTTTAAAATTTGGTGTTCCTCAGGGCTGTACCTTAAGTCCAAAATTGTTTAATGTTTATATGTCTTCTCTAGCAGTCCTGGTGGAATCTTTTGCAGGTTATTTCCCATGCTGACGACATGCAGATTCTTTTTAACTGGGACGGTAACATCTCTACTGTCCAGAACATATTTAAAGCGTGTTTGTCAGTGGTATTTCAGTGGATGCACTGGAGGAATCTCCAGTGCAATACCAGTAAAACAGAAATCTTACTTTTTGGTTCTTCTCCTCAGTGGTGTAGCTAGCCCTTTTGCTGCCCGTGGCGGTCCCTTCGTTTGCCGCCCACGGCAGCTGAATGTAAGAGCGGGAGGACGGAGTGCTGGCGGTCCCTTCATTTGCTGCCCGCGACGGGTGCAAGTAAGAGGCGGGGAAGGCATCCGCCCCAAAACTTGTGCCGCCCGGGGTGCGCCCCCCTCCCCTTGCTACTCCACTGCTCCTCCCCCTACTTGAGACAGTGAATTTTGGCCAAGTTTGGCTCTGTCTCCCCCGACTCCGGCCACCGTGGTTTGGAACCTTGGAAAGAAGTTTGACAATAAATTGTCCTTCAATTCCCTGATGGACAGTGTGGTGGGTACATGTTTTGTCCTTCTCAGATCTTTGGGAAAGTTTCTGTTCTTGCTTCGCTCATTTTGCCAGAAGATGGTAGTTCATGCCCTTATAACCTCTTGGCTGGACAATGCCAATGCCAGCCAATGTCAGCCAATGCCAGTTGGTACAAAATGCCGCAGCTCGGCTTCTCTTATATATCCCAAAAATCGATTAGATTCATGTACATCTCAAGAAATTGCATTGGCTGCCAATTCGGAAGATAGTGAAGTTTAAGGGAGTTGGCCCATAGAGCCTTCTATAGATCAGGTCCTGTCTATCTGGCCAAAAGACTTAGGGGCCAATTCACAGAACTAATCTGAGATAAAATACTAAACTTACTACTTTTGGTATTCACAGAACGCATTTAGTAGTAGTAAAGTTAGGACTCCTAACTTTACTACTACTAAACTGAGACAAAATCCTAACTTTACAACTTTCGGTATTCACAAAAGGCATTTAGTATTAGTAAAGTTAGGAGTCCTAAATTTACTACTACTAAATGCCTTCTGTGAATACCAACTGTAGTAAGTTTAGGATTTTATCTAAGATTAGTTCTGGGAATCGGCCCCTTGGACATTATCACTTGGCTAGAACTTTGCGCTCTTCGGATGTGCTGCTGGCGGTAGTGCCAAAAACGAAGAGGAAGAAATGGGGAGGCACCTCCTTCTCTTCCTTAGTCGCTTCCAGCTGGAATGCCCTTCCTCATTACCTGCGTGCTACCAAGGATGAAGTTTCCTTTAGGCACAGCCTAAAAACTTGGCTGTTTAATTGTGCCTTTTAATCTATTTGTTGGAAGCGTGGTCTACGAGCCCCTAGCGCCGGACACTCTGCAGAGTAGCTCTATGCTCTACAAATTTTATTTGCTTCTTTTGCTGTCCAAAGAGGTTCAGCAGTGTTATATTCCATATAGGTACCCCAAAATAGGCTCAGGTAACATCACCTTTATCCTCCCCTACATTACACACATAACGGTTCTTGGGGACTGACCTTTTACCTAGATACGACACTGCACACACAACGCGGGATTTCCCTAGTAGCAACCTCATACAGTTTGCATGAGGATTCTTGGAAACTCAGCAGGACTTCCATCTCCTGCATAATAACTATGTACAAAGTTATTTCCTGACGTTATCCTAAGTCCAACAGTGACACAGCAAGGTAGAACCCCGGGCAGACCTTTAGGTATATAAACATCACATCTTGCTGAGACAAGGGAGAGGAGATCAGGACTTCCATGCCCACACACTGACGCAAGATGCTGAGGTTCTTGCATGCAGATACTCCAGGTCGCAGTGGTCTAACATCCCTTGTAGGGTGTCCAACTCGAGACCAAGACGGGGTCCCACAGTCTCTCACTTCAGGTGATATGGTTGACTTTATCCTAGATGGATTCTTGGCTTAACACCTACACACATGCTAGGTACACTTAGGCACATCTAATTAGGGTTGCATCGTAGGAATACGCATCTTATTGTCATGTATTTTATAAAATTGCCTGTATTCATGGTTATAGCAAAATGGTAGAAATCTACCATCCTTTTTCTTTCTTAGTGCTTCTAATCATTTATATCTGTTACTGTCTAGTGATTGTTTCAGCACATCTATTTTACACTAGAATAACAAGTGTTCAATAAATGCTTATTGAAAACGTCCAAACCGTTTATTCTGTGTATCTCTCTGAGACTAAGTGAGCACAAGTGACTAAGCAAAAAGTAGTACACTATTTCCACAGTCCTGAGGGATCAGGGTTGTCATGTTCGAAAGTTGCCAGGAACTATTTTCTCCTTGGTAAGAGGAGTTTCTAGTGGCACTGTGAGCTAGCTGGTGCACAGACCAACATACACGGTGGGGGTGTCTAGAATCAGTCTGCCACCAATCCTATAGTGTATATTGTCTAAACGTGCAGATCCTATAGAGGTTTTATAGGAACTACACGACAGGAGAAATGTCTAGGTGGTCTGGAAAGTAGTCTGGTTGAGAGGCCGGGCGATCTGCAAGAATAGAAGGAATTCAAGGGAGAATTAATGGAGGCTTGAGATCTACTGGACAAATTTCTCCGGATTACCCATAGGCAAGGGCTCCATGCAGAAGGGACTAAGCGTGAAGGATACTCGCCAATCGCCTAAGCAGTGAGGTCCCTAGGGTGCCCAGTACTGGGTAAGGGATGTGCGGGGGAGGGAGGTGTATTCTCAGCTGGCTATTATGGATGTATTTTCACAACACCTAAGAGGGGTGTATGCTGCCCCTTTGGCGGGCCCTGAAGGGGTGGAGGCGGAGTATCTGTCAGCACTTCCACTAGGGGAGGATGACAGGAGAGGACTGGATGCTCTTATAGATAGGCCTAAGATTGTACTAGCCATAAGGGCACTGAATCCTGCCAACGCGTGGGTAGCAGACGGATTCCTGGTTGAACTGTATCAATCCAGGGCCAGGGATCAACTGTTAGCAGTTTATAACGAGGCCTCGGTCCATGGCAGGTTACCAGAGTCCATGACAGCGGCACTTAGGGTAATGTTGCCCAAACCTGAAAAGGACAGGAGGGAGGTGGCGTCATATCACCCACTCTTGATGCTGAACGTAGACGTGAAGATCCTTTGTAAAATATGTGTGTCAAAGTTGTTGCCTTATATGCCGACACTGATATGAAAGGACCAGTGTGGCCCCCTTTGTAATACGCTGTGTAACTTACGCCCACTTTCGTTGGTCCTTCATGCCCCTGAGCTGGTGAAGGATGATTACGCACTGGCACTACTAGATGTAGAACAGGCCTTTGATTTGGTGGTGTGGGGCTACGTATGGCAAGTGCTGAGGACCATGGGGTTTGGGGATTCCTACCTCCGATAGGTGCAACTGCTGTACGGGGGCTCGATGGCGAGGGTGCATATAGGTGGAATGGTGTCTGAAAGATTCTTGCTCTATAGGGTAACCAGGCACGGATGACCTCTATCACCATTGTTATTCGCACTAGCAATGGAACCTCTGGCTTGTAGGTTGTGATTGGTATTGTGCAGATGGGGAGTGAAGGTGTGATAACACTCTAGTGTATTTACGTCACCTGGTCTATCCGGTCCTAATATTGTTGGCTGCCATGTCTGAATTCGGAGAGTTGTCTGGGCGCTGTGGAAATTGCGTGAAATCTAAATTGTTGCCACTGTGGGCCCTGGTGGCCACACTATTGGGGGAGCTCCTGGGGGTGAGTCTCCCATGGGAGGTTGATAGGGTTCAGTACCTCAGCATTTGAGTGACGAGAGATCCTGAGTCATTCCACCGGTTAAACATGGACAGGGTGTTAGCGGGTCTAAAATCTTCAGTGACCTTCTGGAATACTCTCCCGTTATCACTGATGGGCAAAATAGCCTTGGTCAAAATGACTGTTTTACACGTGTCTATATATCTTCCAGGGCGCTTTGTTTGATGTACCTGGGTAGGCCTTCAGGGACCTGCAATTACTTTGTGGCACAGAAAGGAAACGAGTTAGCCTAGCTACTCTCAAATGGACTTGGGGGCAGGGGGCATGGAGATACCCTGTTTGGACCTTTATTATCTGGCCTCCTAATTACAACATGCGGTCCATTAGCAGGATGAAGAGGACAACTGGCAGAAGAGGCTATTGGAGGCTACGCATGGGGAACTCTCCCTGCCAGAACATGTAATGTTGGGATCGAGGGTTCCTGGCAGTGTGCCATATGTGGGGGAACAGGTCTGCTTAGTATGGGAGCAGGTAGTACAAAGAGAGTTGCAAAGAGCTCCTTTTACGGTGGATTTGTGCGAATGGACTTTGAAGCCCTTCAAGCAAATTGCGCAACTGATGTCTACCAAATATTGGAGGGTGGGGAGATGTGTGACCCTATGGGACTTTTACCCCAGTGTCAGGTTTGTGACATTGACGGATGCCATGGCTACCTTTAACTTAGGAACAGGGCAGTTTTTACAGTTTGCAAAAATAGCAGCCACAGCAAGGGGTATATCACGTTCCCAATAAGCCTCAAGAGTCTCAAATGTTGGTGGCATTACTTAGTTTGGCCGATGTGCAGCAGCTGGTGTTGCTGGACTACAGGCCAGTGCGGTAGGATGCGCCTTCACCTGCGCTGGCAATCCAGGGTAAATGGCATGAGGCCGTGGGAGACCTGCTGACGGATTCGGAATGGGTGGCAATTCATTAGGGGGTAAAGGGGATGTCAACTAACACCCGCTTTAAATTGATCCAGGTTAACTTTATGCACCAGGTGTACATGCCCCCTAAAATACTGCACAATATTTACCCGGGGTGTACTTGCTGTTCCAAGATGGACAGTACAAAATGAAGTGGTCACAGTGGAAGTACAATAATCATTGAAGTCAACATCACCTGAAATAAATCAATTACCCAATTCACTGTCATATTCAAATATATTTATATCAGCATTTTATGATATGCAAAACATCGATATAATTGCAGAAAGGTGCTCCAAGAAAAAGACAAATGAGTGCTAAAGGATGTGGAATACAAAAGGGGGGACTAGAGAGGCCGTTTTCCACTCACGAGTGAGTGGGAGGTCCAATAGGAACAAAGGCCCCTAATACAGTAGTAACAACAAGTGTTCCTATAGTTCCTCAAAAAAGGAGAGTAGTGTCAGCAAGAAGGCTGACGTAAATTAGAAGCACCGTGTAGACCTAATTGGAAAATCCATATGTCGGATTTGAATGCCCTCACACACCCTTGCAGGTGTCATGCTTCATCATTTGGGCTGCTCCTCGTCGGGCCGGCGGTGCAATGCCCGACGGGCTCCCTCGAAGGGGCACTTTAGCGGAGATCTTTAATCCGACTGCCGTATTGGTGAACTGCGGGTGTGGGGCCTGTTAGATGTAGATATAAGGTAGTGTGGTTAAAATGAGGTGAGGAGTGCCTAGTGAGAACGAATTTTATTCTGGTGGCCTCCTACCTGGGATTAAAAACGTGTGTACATAGCACTTATACGGGTGTAATGTCCCTGATTAAAGTGGCACGTAACTGTCAGAAGTTGGTCAACATGTTTCTCGCAAAGAGTATCTCTACTCGCGATTCTTCAGGACCTTATCAAAGGGAAAAAAAGGGATAATATCTACATTTATGAACCTATTCAGGTCAGGGTTGTAAATAGTCTACGTATTTAGACTCAATACCTGTTGATGTCAGGAACTACCCTAATCGGTTATAAGCCTGTCATCAACAGTACTCGGTGGACTGTACATGGGATTGTGTTCCTCAAAGTCATAGGAATAGCTTCTTCCCATGTATCGTAAATCGACCTACCCTCTCCACCGAGTCCGGGACTAGGAGGCCACCAGAATAAAATGTGTTCTCACTAGGCACTCCTCACCTCATTTTAACCACACTACCTTATATATCTACATCTAACAGGCCCCACACCCGCACTTCACCAATACGGCAGTCTGATTAAAGATCTCCGCAAAAGTGCCCCTTCGAGGGAGCCCGTCGGGCATTGCACCGCCGGCCCGACGAGGAGCAGCCCAAATGATGAAGCATGACACCTGCAAGGGTGTGTGAGGGCATTCAAATCCGACATATGGATTTTCCAATTAGGTCTACACGGTGCTTCTAATTTACGTCAGCCTTCTTGCTGACACCACTCTCCTTTTTTGAGGAACTATAGGAACACTTGTTGCTAAAGGATGTGCTCAGGTGACGGTTTTAAAGAGAAGAAAAGAAGAAATGTGCAATATTTACATTGTAGATTAACAAAGACCTGTCCGACCTCACTGTGGGCTACAGATGCATGAAAATTCACAGTATTGGAAAGACACAGTAAGTCAATCGCTGTTGTCTATTTGTGAAGATAACCACGGTACAGGTACACCAAATTAGACCGTCGATATTTCGACCCCAATATCAGATGAAGGAAAGTAAGTCCTTAAAACGGGGTCTTCATCAGGACATGTGGAGACACCTATGGGTTATTTAAAATAAAATAGCCATATTACTAAAGGTGATGGAAACGACAAATTATAAACCAAGTTGAAAAACAATGTATGTTCACCTTATCTCCACCATAAATGTCTGGGTGGATTCTCTCGTAGTGGTGGGCCTATGGGCTCCTAAGTCAGGAAGAGGAGCGCTCGCACATAAATTACGGCTAGAAACGTGCTGAAAATTATTTAAAAAGTACATCAGAATTTTTTTAACCATGGACAAAAATATATAAAGGTCCAAGGGGGCCTGTAAAAATAACAATAGACTTACTCGGCATGGATCTGTCAGTGAATTCAGTAGCATGGGCGAGAAAACCTATTCTCGAATTTTCGGATGCAGCAGGTATGCCCCAGGTAAGAGAATTAATCCTAAACGATCTAATAATAGAGGACAAAACGGAGTTTCGGCTCCGACTCCGGCTCCGACTTTACCTGCTGGGAATGGTTCCAATCTGCAAAAAGAAGCAGCTCAGCAGGCGGTTCATTTTGTTGGGACTAGTGCTTGCGAAATGTAGGATTGCCTTCCAGTGGTGGACACCCCGCCCTATTCAGGTAGTACATTGAATGAGGGACATGTCTGAATGGGCAGTAGCAGAAGAAAGGCATATGTGCAGAAAACGGAGAGATAACAAACTAGCAGATGATATGCTGGCTTGGGCGGCTGTGGCGACACAGTTGCTAGAGCCACAGGCCTCAAGGCCACCGTGAAGGAATGAAGGGCAGATGGGGAGGGGATACCTGTTGTATAGTTCCTTTAAACCTATATAGGATCTGTGCGTTTAGACAATTTAGACTGTGGGAGTGGTGTCCAGACTAATTCCAGACACCAACACCAGGGATGTTTGCCTGTATACCAGCTAGCTCACAGCGCCACTAGAAACCCCTCTTACCAAGGAGAGAATAGTTTCTGGCAACTATCGAACATGGCAACTCTGTCCCATCAGGGATCGTGGAAACAGTGCAGTACTTTTCGCTGTCACTCGTGCTCACTGTGTCTCAGAGAGATACACAGAATAAACGGTGTGTGACGTTTTCAATAAGCATTAATTGAATCAGCGTCATTCTAGTGTAAAATAGGTGTGCTGAAACAACCATAAGACAGAAACAGATATAAATGATTATAAGCACCAACAGAGTAAAAGGATGGTAGATTTCTACCCTAGTGCTAAAACAATGAGTACAGGCAGGTATATAAAATACATGACAGTAATAATGCGTGCTCCTACGATGTGACCCCAACTATATGTACCTAAGTGTACCTAGCATGTATGTAGGTGTCAAGCCAAGAATCCTTCTAGGATAAAATCAACCCCATTACCTGAAGTGAGAGACTGTGGGACCCCGTCTTGGTTTCGAGATGGACATCCCGCGAGGGATGTCAGACCACTGCGGGCTGGAGTGTCTGCGTGCAGGACCCTCAGAGTCTCGCATCAGTGTGTCAGCATGCTGTGTCATGTCAGACTTAGGATGAAGGAAGAAATGACCCTTATACATAGTTATTATGCAGGAGATGGTAGTCCTGCTGAGTTTCCAAGAATCCTCATGCATAATGAATGAGGCTAGCTTTCAGGGAAAACCCCACGTTCTGTAAGCAGTTTGTTCCGTAACTAGGTAAAAGGTCAGTCCCAAGAAACTTTATGTTGTGTAATGGCAGGGAAAAATATAGGTGAAAGGTTAGGTTGCTAGCTGAGCCTATATTGGTGTACCTATATGAAACATAACATACCCAGACCAGCGAGTCTGGGTTCACATGGTATGGGGGGGGGCTAAGATGGGGGTAGGAAGGTCCAAGGGGCAAGGGCAATGCGTATGACATCATATATGGTTGTACCCACCCCAGGACTGAGTTCTGGAAGGTGAACTCATGCAGCCCTTCAGGCAGAGGTAGAGCAAGTGAGGGGTGGGGGAGACTGTTGGGTTGATTCAGTGGCATTATGATATGTTGTTACTACGGTTGGACCAATGTAATTGTGAATGTTTCAAATGCCAATAACGATATACAAAAAAACCCATAAAATATATTTTAACAAAAAATACTTTAAAAAATATGTATATTTTTAACATTACATGAGTCATGAATAATTCCACATTAAAATTAATATATCAACACATAAGAATATCTAAAAAATAAAAACATATACAAATTAAAAATAAAAAAAATATTTAAAGCACTTCCATACATGATACTTCAAAACTCCAACACTCTGAAAAACAAATTAAAATAATGCTTCAGAAAATTATCGAAAAATGTAATAAGTACTACTAAGAAAATATTAAAAATGCATATTATAATCAATTAATAAACACATAATTAAAGTGATTTAGAAACAAGATACTTGTCAGATGTGCATTCCTGGGATTTTGAAGTGCTGATAAAGTGGCATCCATGAAGCACAATTCCAGTCACCCGTTTTCTCTCCTAGCCTTAACTCCCAATGTTAAATTTGCACACCAGTCACTACTCATGTTAAAGTCTGGGCTCCCCCCCCATGCCCCATTTCTCCCTCACAGCAGTCTCTTCTCTCTCCCAAGCCCCCCCCAAGTCTGATTTCTCCCGGTTCTTCTGTCCCCAAAACCTCAGTACACTTTGACCTCTGCTAGCATTAGACAACTGAAAGTAGAAAGATATTTTCATTAAGCTTTTCTGTTTGCCTATTGAGATACATAAAAGTGAAAGGACTTGTTAGCAGTGCTTCAAAAAGCAAACTAATACATAATCTTGGCCAACGATAGCCCTAAAAATTTTGACAGGCCATGCCTCAGCAGAAAATGTGGAGCATATGACTCTTTGCCAGCACCAGCAGCCACCAAAGTCAAGTCACACCTAGAAGGGTATATTCTCACTGCTGAATGCCCGTTTGTAAATGGGGCAGTGTTTTACATTTTATAACCAGTTTGGGTATGGTTGATGTACAAGGGTTCCATGGCAAAATAAAGACTGTAAAACATCGACTCTAAAACATCTATGACCAAAAGATCTATTATGCATACACATCTCACTCCACAAAAATATGTCCTGATTTAAATTCCTAAATCCTGAACATCTCACTTTCCACCTTTAACAAATCTAGTTTAAGTTCTCGTTGTAATTCACCGGAACATACCTGGGCCACGTGCTTTTTTGTGCTTTTATATGCACATCAACATTTTGTATAGGTAAATAAATGGAAAATATTGTGGCAGTCAGTGTCTTTCTAAGCTATAGCCATACATGCTATTTCCATCTCATGTCTTCACATGCTACCCTTAAAAGGTATGCTTGCAACTTCAGGTATCTGCTTTGCATAGTTCACTCTGGGGATCTCCTCTGTGGAAGGGTACAAGATAGGCGTAATTTGGGTTGGGGGTGCTGGTGAAAGAGCTGCTGGCGCCATGTTGGGCTTTCCACCTACTCACTCTGAACAGAAGACATTGGATGAAAGTCATTTATTTTATTTTATCTCAATAGTGGTTCATAGATGTTCACTCTCTCCTGCCTCCTTAGATGCACAGCAAATGCTGATCGGCAGCTGTAAGAAGGAGGACATTGCTGTACGGGTGCTGACCAGAGTGATTGGCCACTATCCGCATCGCAACCAGCTGCTGGTGGACTGTGGCTGGACAGGGCTCAGCCTACATAGCCTGGGGAAGCTACAGTCAGGTTACGCCATCATTGAGGGCCACCCTGACTTGAAGTAAGTATAGATGCTCTTGGTCTTTGGAGAGCCGCTGCTGAGAGAACAGGAAAAGAAACCTTTCAAAATGCAAGCTTGTTTGTTGTGTCAGCTTGGTTTATTGTGGACTGTTCTATCCTATCCCTAACATCCTGTCTGGTGTCCACATTTTGGAGACAAAATTGGAGAGTGTAAAGAATTGTTGCCTAGGTCTAAAACGTTATTTCACAGTCTCTTTTAGTGTGGTCCTCTGCTTTTCCGTTTGAGCTGTCCTGTGTAGCTGTACTTTACATGCGCACTGCTAACTCTCATATCAGGAATCGCCTGCAGAGATTCCTCCAGGTACTTCCAATCCGCCCAGGGCAGCTCTGGTGAGAGGAAGGTAGGTTTGAGGAAGGACCAGAAATACAAATAGATCTCCTAAGGTTTCCGGTGACCCTCTCAGTTCTTATTGGGGAAAGTTGTGATTGGTCAGGTGAAATCACTGGGGTGATTTCCATTCAGAGAAATGGATCAGAGCTAATATATTAATTAGCTAGCTTCAATGGCAGTCCAACAGCCTCTAAATCAAAATTTTTACTGATGACATTACATATTTTGCATAATACCTAGAACTACTGATAGTTATTTTACTTGCTTAATGTTGAAGGTGCCGAATTATGCGGTGCTGAGCCAGTTGTTCAAAATCGCCCAAAGCCCATTATGTTTAACTTATCTATGAGTTAAACAGGAAGAAACTGAAAGGGAAGGGTCTATTTCAGGACATATTGTTTGATCTTGTTGGACTTAGTGTGTATTGCCATGCCATTAGATACTTTGGGGGGTGAGAGCTTCCAATGGCAGAGACGTGGTTATAAAGATATTAAAGAGAGGACACGAGCAAGAGGGCATAGAGATGCACACAGCAGCACCACCAGCGTGGCCCGAGACTTGCTTGTCCCAGCAGGTGCCACAGGTACACAGCAGTATTCAGCATGGCATACTTTCTGCTTCTGGAGTCTAGCATGCCCAAACAGGAGCTTTGGCTCAGCACAGCCTCATGGAGAGCGTCACAGCCACCATCTTGCTCACACTCAAGACTGTATCCGTCTCTGCTGGCGGGGAAGAGTGGAGAGAGCAGAAGCCTAAGGTAAAGAGGCACCTCTGCCATGTAAGCAGTGGCCAGCATGTTTGTTCCTCCTTACCATTTAACAACTCTTGGTGGACATCTGTGGTTATACCCTCCCTAATGGGAAAGTTTAACCTTGGGTTGATGGGTGCTTTCTACCACTCCTCGCAGTTTTTGCCTAGAATCTTTCACCACCCCACCCAATTGACCATCCCGTCCTTACAGCATCAGCAAGGATCATCTCGGGCTCTTGTTACAAACACTCCTTCTCCTAGATACCACAGAAGATGTACCAGCTCATAGGACATGGGGTGTACACTATGCACTTCCTCATTCCCAAAAAGGACAAAACATTGCAATTGATGCTTGTGCTCTGAGCACTCAACCGGTTCATTAAGTCTAATCACTTCAAAATGATGACTCATTCCCCTGCTGCAGGTGGGAGACTACATTGTGGCCCCCGATCTCAAGGGCACCAACTTCCACATCCACCTTCATCCAGCTCAGATTTGTGGCAATTGAAGTTCATTACCAAGTCAACGTCCTAAACTTCAGGGACACTACAGCCGCCAGGTCTTTACAAAATGTCCAGCAGTAGTACTGCCACATCTTTGGCACAACAGTTATGTGTTCCTGCACATGGGCGACTGGTTGCTAAAGAGGAACATTCATGTGGAATGCCTCGCCCACACGCAACAAACGATCCTGCACCTCCACACCTGGGAGCTTGAAGTCAATGATCACGCAGCCCTCAAGACCGCCATCCTGGCTCACCACCGCCTCATCAGAACCACCAAGAAAACTGTCATACAGGAACGCATCAACGCCAACGCACACAATAGTGAAGAACTCTTCACCGTGATCAAAGAATTCGCCAAACCCTGCATGGACAAAACAGACATCCCCCCTCCCAAAATCTCAGCTACAACTTCACCACCTTTTTCCACTGCAAGATCTTAGATATCTACGACAGCTTCGCAATTCAGGAACCAACCACCCCAGCCACAACCACTACACCGAATGTTCCAGATCCCAGCTGACACTGCTCATCTGGACTACCCTCACCGCTGAAGACACTCTAAGGATCATGAAAACCACCCACTCTGGGTCTTCCACGGACCCCTGCCCCCAATGCATTTTCAACCGAGCAGGTGCTGTTGGTGCAGTTCAGAACACAAAATCTTCCCCTGCTTCCACGGACGGAATGATTTCTCAGTCGCACGCACATACATTCATCACACGCTGGTGGGGCCCATAACACCAACATTCATTCTCATCACACTATCCGTGCCTACAGAGGATATTCAATCCCGAACTACAACTATTCACTTTGGATAGAGGTAACTCATCTATCGATTTACCCTACTAGTTCCTCCATCCGGAGGTCGACTAGATCATTTAGTTAAGATAGGTTTTGATGGAAATCACTTTAACTCTCATTTAAATCAATAAAACATTTCAAGAAATAATCACCCAACACAGTTCTTCAAATAATGATTTTCTTTATCTAATTAAATTTCAGGTTAAATCCTAACAGTGCCATATTATCTTTTGTCATATTTACCTATTCTGGCTAATTGTCGTTTTCTAAGTCAGAACCGGTCTTCAGAAAGTTAATCGGAAATCCTAAAGTCCCGTCCTCTTCCGTCAGCATAAGGGTCTCCTAGCGAAAAGCAGCATAGAGTGTCGCGTAAAGTAGCATCGATCAGCTAGGGTCACGAACGCGCACACACCCTCCCCTCTCTAGACTACTAATATTTATACTAAAATTTACATATAACAGTAACATTTTCTTTATTTCCAGGCCCCTGATTGGCTGAATTCAGTCTCATCCAAATACATTAAGAAACATTCTCCAATTTTCACATACGGATGATGAAAAAACTAGGCGCATGGGATAGGATGTTCCCAGGTCAGGAAAGTATCAGTCTATTGTGAATAGGTGGCTTTTGGTTCCCAAATGGCAACAATTGCTTCATGTTCGGGGACATTGGCATTTCGCCCAGAGTAGTCTTCATGGACCTGGTCTGATAGTTCATGGAAAGGCCACAACGAAGTCGGTGCAGGCGCCTTCTTCCATTGCTCAATTATGAAGTCATGTACTTTAGTTTAGGTTTCAGTCGGCAGCCATCTTTTGGTAGGCCAGAATAGTCAACTTAAGTAAAGAAAACACAAAATCGTAATTAATACATTGAAATAATTAAAACAGTGTTATTCCCTTACTAATACCCTTATGTGTATGTATTTAACTAGCCATATGCAACATTCAAAGCTATTAATAATGGTTTATTTAAGCGCAAATCACATTAACACTGCTTAAGCCAACATATAAATTTAATATGCGTACAAACTTAGTTCACTTATTATTTTAGCCATGCAAATGCATTCCCACATGTGTTCTCTTGGTTAATAAGATTGATTAATAAACATCACATCACTCTATTATTCATTAGAATTAGTTCTTTATTCGTATTAATATAAACTTATATAAATGGATTGGGTATATAAAAAGAAAATATTTTACCCGCTCCATCAATCCCCCCTTTGGTGATTTTATCACCAAACAAAACCCACAAAAACAATTTATTTCCCCTTTTACAGAAATTCGAGATGTCTTCTTGCTCAATTAAAATTCTGTTTCCCTTTCATCTTCTCCTTTTGTTTTATCATACATACTCTCCTTCCATTCTTCCAATTCTATTTCATTAAGATCTTTTTCTGGTTTCTTTTCCCTCCTTTTGTAAATTTCTCGTTTAGCCTTCTTGTTATTTCTTCTATGTCTACAACACATACATCCTAATTTAAGTATCAATAATGTGAAAATCACACAGGTTAATGGAAATAATATTTTCCCAATTATAGTACTACCTAATTTACCTAAGAAAGCTTTAATAGCAGCCATTTTATTACTAATTCTAGTCCAGATACTTTCAACTTCCAGTGGTTTTATTTCATCATGCAATTCTGTAATATTCTTTATATATATTTTTAGATCTTTGCTTTCATCAGGAATGTAAGTGCAACAATGTTGAACTTTCAGCATTCCACAGACTCCACCCTCTTTTGCCAATAAAATATCAAGGGCAAGTCGATTCTGCATAATCATAGCACGCATGGCAACCAGCTCAGTGTTTACCAAAAGAAAACCTCCAGCGGTGCTTGTTGACAAGCGATCCACTATGGTTGACAATTTCCAAATATTATTTGCATTCCAAGATATTCCCACTGCTGGTATCAAGGCTCCAAAAATATCACATACAATTTCTAACCAGGTTTCTCTTCTGCTACGCATTAGTAGGTTATTTGGTCCACTATTTTCTACTCTATCCATGTGAAAGATCTTTGGAAAGACCAGGCCAACATAACATGTGCCATACCAATGGTCGGGCAACCTATAGTAAGCCTTATTCCCACAAATATAGTACAGTCCAGGGAAAACTGGATCTTCTCCACCTCTAAATCCCCATCCGGATGCAATGAAATATGTATCATGACACTCACTTGTCCCTATATAGATATAATCATATTGGGATCTTCCCCTCATGATGCATAATTTTCCTTTCTGGGGTGAGTCTATAGCTATTGTTGGTTTAACTCCACCCGGTGTCTCCTTTTTCCCATCTATTTCCCAAATGTTTTCCCCTTCTTTATGTCCCCCTGCATTCTTGTGTATTTTCAATCTCCTCTCTTCAACCATATCCAAAAATGTTTTCTCTTCTGTTTTCAAACTGCAAGTTAAATTATTCTTAAAAATATATTCTAGTGTTAGTCCTTTAGTTTCTATAAATATTTCTCCTAATACATTAGCATCTTTAGCTGGGTTTAATTCTTTATTCATGGACAATCGTCCAAGAATATTATCTATATTAGACAAATTATACTCTAATTTTCCTACTTGATAAAATATACTAGTTAAAACGCTACATGTTATTCCATATGTTGCTGGGAGGTGATGATAAGTCACCCCTTCTGAAACAGATGCAGGTAATTGCATACATACGTAGCAATCCCTTACATCCATTGTTTTCACATATTCATACAATAATTTTGAAAACACATTGCTAGAAAAATCAGTTATTGACCTATCTTGATGCATATGATCAGTGCTTGTTCTGACTGGTATTACCTTCTGTGAGCTTTTCACTATGTTAGTCATATTCTCAGTATGTCCTGCTAGTGTATCTAAAGTTACTTTGAAAGAGATCAAAAGAGCGAGTACACTCCAAAGAAGCATTAATAGTCCCGTACAACAACAACAACATGTCTTGCACCATCTTCTCATGAAGGTACATCTACTCTTGTTATCATCTATGTTAGCCATCTTGTTAGAAATAACCGTGTCTTTTGACTTAGCCTCTTCTACTCCACCTCTTGTAGCTTTCCTACAAGATCTAAGACCTTATCAGGTGATCCAAATACTTCAATTTATTTTTCAATCCTTTGTATTGCTACAAGGACCGATTTGAAATTACTCAGCTTGGCCTCTCGTCGTTTTTCACTTCTTTTTCGTCATCCACATACAGGATTTCCTGATCTTCCGCTTCTTCTCCGATGTCGGATAAGATAACTCTCAGGATTTCCCCTGTTTCTTTTTCTTTTATCAATCTCAGTAAAGTCTCCTCTGGATTTCCTTGACTATCTGCCTCTTCTTTTTGTTCAGACAGTGCCGCGTACGTCCATTCAGGTGACTTATACTTCTGGTTTGCATTTCTTGATCGTTTGTTTGCTTCAGACACTTCTGTTTCTCCCTCCTTCTCTGGATGCTGACTGGTTACTTCATTCACCTGTTCAGCTTCTGAGGGTTTGACTCGTGTCAATCGATATCTCAGTTTCTTAATCTTGTTTGGCCAAAGATCTCCTTTAGCATTTCTTCTTGTTTTGCCGTCTTTACTGTTTCTTTCCTCAATCCAAGTTCTCTTTCTTAGAACTCGACCCTCTGGAATTTCAGTTTCACTGTCCTCAGATTCCGTCTCGTTTGATTTTTCCTTTTCAATAATCTCTTTTTCCACCTCTTGAGTTGGCCCTACTTCTGTCCCTCCTCGGGTCTCCGGCACGCAATTTTCCTGTTCACTACTTGTCCCTTCACCTAGCTGGGTGTTGCAGTTCCCTACACCTCCTCTGGGTTTTTCCGCAATCTGTCCCTCTCTTTCTGTGACTGTCCCTTCTTCTTCTTCTTCCAATATTTTCTCAAGTGGAACTTCCTCTACTCTCTCATTTGGTGTAAATGTTACTTCTGACTGAACATTCTTTTCTTTTCTTTTCTTCTTTTTGTGTTCACCATTGATATTTTGCTCATCTCCAGAATCTGAACCATCTGAAATCTGCAATCTTTACCTCAGAATTTCTTCTCTGGGAGTCTGAACTAGTCTTGGCTCATTCTCCCCCCTTTCAGGATTTTCTTTTGACTTTATATTCTCATTCCTTGACTCATCACTTGATTCTGATTCATCAAAGTATTCTTTTCCAATGCCGTCTGCTGGATTTGGAACTCTCAAAGTGTGACTTGCATGTATCCAGTTTTTCAGTCCAGCACACTTCACAGCAGTTGTTGTGGTCAAGATGACCTGCCTTGGTCTTCCCCACCTTGGAACCAGACAATTTCTTCTTCTGTGGACTTTTATCCTCACCCAGTCCCCTGGGCTCAAATCATGGGCTGGTTTCTTTTCAAGTGTGGTGGCATCCGCTCCAACCTGGTGAAACACAGAATGAACTGCGTCAGCCAGGCCTTTACAGTAATCCAAAATCATGTCATCAGTTATAGTCATCAGCTTGTTGACTGGTACAAACACATGTCTCATGGCGCGTCCCATGATGATCTTGTGTGGACTCAAACCTGTAGTTCTGTCTGGAGTAGACCTAATGGTCATCAAAACCAGAGGCAAGACATCAGGCCATTTCATACCTGTGGCCAAACACATTTTCCCTATTCTGTTTTTGATAGTACCATTCATTTGCTCAACCACACCAGAAGCCTCTGGTCGGTAGGCACAATGCAGTTTTTGTTGTACACCCAATGCTTCACAGATCAATTTCATGATCTCATTGTAGAAATGTCCTCCTCTGTCTGATTCTATGGTTACTGGGAACCCGTACCTTGGGATGAATTCCCTCAACAATAGCTTGGCCACTGTGATTCCATCATTTCTTCTGGTTGGATATGCTTCCACCCACCTAGAGAACAGACAAACTACCACCAAAACATACCTCAGTTTGTTAAAAGGGGGCATTTCAATGAAATCTACTTGCATTCTGGTGAAAGGTCCTCCCTCCCGGCCTATGGTGCCTAGACTCACCACAGTTTTCCTTCCAGGATTGTACTGCTGACATGTCAGGCATCTCTGACAGAGACTTTCTGCGATCAACCTAAATTTTGGGTTGTACCAGGTCTGCTTAAAAGCCCTTATCATGGCATCCCTTCCCAGATGTCCTTGGCCATGATACATCCGTGCCATGGTTGACATCATGCTATCAGGCATTACTGGTCTTCCATCCCGATAGACCCACACATGATCCTTTTCCCTGGGTGCACAACCTGCTTTTACCCACTGCCTCATTTCCTCATCAACTGCCTCATCCTGCAACTGCCTCACTTCATCCCATGTTCCCACAACGTTAGTAAACATTATGGAGCAAGAAGACATTTCATTTTCTTTTGATCGATTAATTGAGTATTTGTTTCGGGCACAATACTGAGCCATGCCATTTGCAAAACGATTGCCGGTAGTGATGTAATCACTACCCTGTCCATGAGCAGCACATTTTACCACAGCCAATTCTTTGGGCATTTGTATTGCCTCAAGCAATTTTCCCACCACTTCTGCATTCCTTATGGGAGTTCCACTTGAGGTCAGGAAACCTCTCTGCAGCCACAATTGGCCAAAGTCGTGGACAACTCCGAAGCCATACTGGCTATCAGTCATCACAGTCACTCTCACGTTCCTCCCAATTTTGCATGCTTTGGTGAATGCCACTATTTCTGCTACTTGAGCGGATCTAACTCCTTTCAAGGTTGATGCTTCTATAACTGCCGAAACTGTGCATACTGCATATGCTGCGCTCAACACTCCTTCATCTGTTCTCAGACAGGATCCATCCACAAAAAACACATAGTAACTTTCTGGCAGTGGCAGATCTCTTATGTCAGGTCGAGGTTTTGTGCAGTAGTAAAGCACATCCAGACAATCATGATCAACATCCTCTCTTATCTCCACTCTCTCTGCATCAGGTAAAAGTGTAGCTGGATTCACATTTACACATCTTTCCAGACTCACATTGGTTGCACCTAGAATGACCTTTTCATACTTAGTCAGCCGACTATGGCCCACATGCATCAAAGCAAAAGCCAGTCGCAAACAGGCAGATTCTTAGAATCTGCCCCTTTGCGACTGGGATTTTTGCATTTGGGATGCATCATCCCAAATGCAAACATCGCAATTTAAGGAATCTCTAAATTGCGATTCCTTAAATTGCTATTGCATTTCAGGAATCCCAAATTGAGATTCCTTAAATGCAATGCATGAAAGTTTAAAAATTAGCGATTTCGCTAATAGTGGGAGCAAATTACAATGAAGTTGAACTTCATGGTAATTTGCAAAAACTTTGAAAAATGCACTAAAGTGCATTTTTCAAAGTTCCATTTTACACACACACATGCCCTTGGGGCATGTGTGTGTGCAAGATGTATTCATATGCAGATTTCAGGGGTGCAACAGGGTGTCTTTTTGACGCCCTGGCACCCTTGAAATAGCATGAGCAATTTGCGATTCTCTAATTGAGATTAGCAAATTGAGAAAGTCTTCCCATTCATTCCTATGGGCCTCTAGGCCCATAGGAATCAATGGGGAGGTATTCCTTAATTGCGAGTAGCAATTAAGGAATGTTTAGAAATCGCTATTTTGTAAGCGATTTCTACATGCATAGACTTTTGCTATTCCTTATTAGCTAATCCTTATTTTTCGCTATTAAGGAATCGCAAATGGCATTGCTGATGCATGTGCCAGTTAGTGACATGAACTGTGTTCGACTTCTTGTCAAAAATATCGCCATACTATGAGGTACAAACACTCTTACTGGATACCCCATCACAATCCCTTCACTCTGTTCTAAGCTTCGGCATGTAGCCGCTACTGCTGTGGTAAATATTTCGTTACCGGTACTATTTTTTATGCGGTAAAGTCTTAGTGAGAATAACTCAGTAAAAATAAGAGGCAGAATCCGTGGTATTAGAGGGTTTAAAAGGGCTTTATTTCAATATAAAGGAAGACAATTCGAATTGTGGGCCTTCTGTTCCATCACCACGAAAGTTCAGGAAGGAAGGGCGCATATATTATTGACAGATAGGCAGTTTTATAGAAAATACATTACAGTGAAACAGATGCAAGAGGCGTAACAGCTGATAAAAGGTGCATACGTAGCTAATAGAGGGCGTAATTCAAGAAACGTCACTAAACATGATGTCACAAGTGGGTGGATCCATAAAAGAATCCTGCAATGTCAGCAGAAATGTTTGGCAGAGATGCGCACGCAGCCGCATGACGTGTGATTGACGTGCAACTAGAGAGTGAAGGGGACTTGACATTTAGTTCTACGTGTGGAGACAGAAGTCTGGGGTTATGTCAACCTAATCCCAAATCATATCTAATATCCTATGTTTAAAGAACTGTGTTATCCAAAAAGAGAGGCCTCTTAGGATAGAATCTTATTCTATACTGACTATACTGACTGTTAGTGCGTGTACAAGCGTCTAAGTGTCTACACTAGATGCGAGGGGGTAGGAATATTCCATGGTAACGGGGCTATGAATTACTTGCATGAGGACAGCGAGGTCTTGCCCCTTTGCATGGTAGCTGGAGGAATGTTTACCTAAACTACTAGACAAGAATGCATCGGATGAGGAGCGAAGGAGATAATCTCGAAGGTGAAATACAGTTTTTGGCAGGCAATAGGCTGGATCAGGCACCGTTAGCCGCACAAGGAGTAAGGCAAAGTTCATGGTCACAGATGCAGGCTCAGACTGGAGCTTTCAGAGGCAGAAGGCAAGAAAAGGCTTGATGACAGAATTCGGGCCTACTCGCCTGAGTCTGTAAAATGTGGAAAGTGAACCATATAAAGTCGGTGGCCTTTCATACTTAGGAATGGAATATCTGACCCATTCATGGCGGATCTGAAAGAGGACATGTTGACGGTGGACGCACATATATTTGCGTCTTCAGAACTGGAGCAGGAGGGAACATACATGTACTTATAGCATGTACATGGAGCCGTTGGGGTCTACGATAGGGGACATAAGTGATCACAAAATTCATATTTCCTCATTCCCTCCTTGTCCCCTTCGGACCCTTAGGAGATATCGATCTTCATCAATCCATCGATCTGTTCATATAGCATCATTTGTTCTTCTTTCTTCTTCCGAGATTTTGAACGAAAATTTGGATGTGGGATACACGAGGTGGCACACAGTCCACAAATCGCTGGCCCACATTGTAGACATAAGCAGCAACTGAATAGTATGAGAAAGCCAATACCTAGGAAGGATAGGATTCTCCATCCCCAGGCTGACAACACGCCCCAGAACCAACCGGACCAAGTCCAGGTGCCTGGACTCTGGTGTATCTGGCTTACAATCTTATGAAGGCGAGTTATGGCCTTATATACTGACGGCGAATTTTCTGGTATGAAAATGCAGCAACTTGATCCGATGACCCTACAAGCTCCGCCCCTATCGGCCAGGATGACGTCAAGGACAAGACGATTTTGAAGCACAACAATCCGCATAGCAGACTGCTCTTCTGTTAAATTGCCTAAGGCGGAAATAGTTTCGTTCACTGGTAACAGTGTGGCAGGATTTAACGTATTGCAACGTCTGATTTCTATGTGTGGCTGAAACAATGTTAATTCGTAACCGGTGAGTCTTGCTATAGTCAAGTGTTGTGTTTGTGTGCGATTCAAAAGAACCTCTACTGCATGTGGTACTTGTACTGTCAATTGATGTCCTAACACTATGGCATCGCTTTGTCTGATTGCTAAAGCTGTTGCTGCCACCGATTTCAGGCACGCAGGAAGAGCCTGAGCTACTGGATCTAATGTACTATAGAAATAAGCACATGGTTTGTATGATCCTGCTTGTTCCTGAGTGAGTACTGACAAAGCAGTACCTTCGCGTTCTGTAACGAAGAGTGTAAACTGTTTATTGTAACATGGTGTTGCTAGGACAGGTGCTTGGCATAAAGCTTTCTTTAAACTTTCAAAGGCGTGTGTATGTTCTTGAGTCCAAGGGAGGACAGTCGATGTGGCTGCCTCCTGTGTTGTCAACTGGATGAGTGGTTTTGCTAGGAATGCATATTGAGGGATCCACTGCCTACAGTATGAAGTGAGGCCTATAAAAGCCCGTACCTCCTTTTGTGTCTTGGGTGGTGGCATGTTGGCGATTAACTGGATGCGGTCGGGTGTAAGCTGCCTTCCCTCCTTGGACAGCGAGTGCCCAAGGTAAACAACTCGCTGGACACAGAATTGCAGCTTAGAAGGGGACACCTTGTGCCCCTTGTCAGCCAAAAATTTTAAAACCGTCAGTGACGCTTTTTCACATTCATGTTCGCTTCGGGCGGTGATCAGCAGATCATCGACATATTGAAGCAAGGCAGTGTTAACTGGCATGTGGATACTGTCAAGTTCTCGTTTCAGTGCTTGGCTATAGATGCTGGGGCTTTCTGTAAATCCTTGAGGTGCGCGTGTGAATTTAAAACTTCGTCCATTTAAACTGAATCCGAACAAATATTGACTTTCCGGATCAATTGGGACACTAAAGAAAGCATTCTTGAGATCAATTACAGTGAAAAACGTTGCTTCTGAGTCAATAGCTGTGAGTAATGAAGAGATATCTGGGACCACAGGGTATTGTGGCACAATACATTTATTTAATTCGCGCAGATCAATAACTAATCGATATACTGGTGAAGCTTTTGGATCCGTTCTTTTAAGAATCGGAATTATCGGAGAATTACATACATTGGAGTCAGTTTCGACAACCACTCCTTGTGCAATGAGCTCGTCAATGATTTGCAGTAAAGCCACAACAGCATCGGGTGGTAATTTGTATTGTCGTATTCGTGGTAGTATTACTCCTGTTTTTAGTGTGACACGATATGGTGTAATATTCATGCAACCAACATCAGTGGGGCCTTGTGCCCATAAATGTGTAGGTAAATTCTGCAGTCGGTGATCCATGTCTCTGGATACATAGTGACCTTTAAAGTCACGTAGAAATAGTCGTACTCCTTCCCGAGAACAACATATTATAGCTCCTAGAGCTTTCAATGTTTTTATGCCTAACAAGTTTTCTGGACATGATTTAGTAAGCAATAAATCTGTAGTACGTGTCAATGGACCGACTGTAAGTGGAAGAGGTTGTGTTACGTCATTAATTATGGGTTTTCCTGAGAATCCAAGGGAAATATTCTGTGAGCCTGAGAGGGGTGCCCCTGGAACTTCACTGCGTCTTATAGTCGTTCTGCTTGCCCCTGTATCAAGTAAAAACTTTCTGTCTTCCCCTAATACTTCACTATGTACATAAGGTCCCTCTTGGTCTACAGGAACCTCAATAAGGGGTAAGCCAACTTCCCTCTCTAGGCTATCTCATGAGTATCGCTGATAATCGGGATAATCTGCTTGTGCGTACTGATACATCTGTTGTGTCGTTGCTTGTGTTGCAGCAATAGGCTGCGCTTGTGGTGGTGCTATAGTCTGTTGTGGAGCTCCCTGTTGCGGAGCTAATTGTTGCGGAGCTAACCTAGGTTGTGCATGCTGAGGTATTTGTTGTTGGTTCTGATCCTGTCTAGGTGGACGTGGTCTCTCATGTGTTCTACCTGTAGCAATATTATGTTTCAGGACTGGACAATCGTGTATATAATGACCTAGTTGTTTACAATAGTTGCATGTCCCTTTCGTAGGACCTGCGGGATCAACCTTTTGATGACTATTAGCTGGGACTGACTGTGCAACAAGCATTTTCATTTTTGTATCTTTCATACGTCTTTGTTCGTGTTCTTGTTCTTCCTTTATTCTGTTGTGGTGATATTGTAACATCTGTAACATCTGTGATGGGGTATTACCTTGCCAGGTACTTTCAAATTTCAATACTCTATTCTTAACTTGTATCAGAGAATTTTCAACTAATTTTGTCACGAACAGATGTGGATATGACTCACTACTGGCTTTTATACCACTATTTATACCAAAACATTTTTCAAATCGGGAATAGAAATCACTAGTGTCTTCGTCTGGCTTTTGTTTACAGGCTGAGATTGCACCCCAGTCTTCCTTTTTCGTAGTTAATAAACGTGGCAGTACCTGTATTAGTAATCCTGCTAGTGCTGTAGTCTTTTCCCCAAGCCCTGCTCCTGCAGCTCGGGCCTTTTCTTCGTTTTCTAATGCTGTCCAATCTATCTTTTGGTCTCCCACCTCCCATTCTTTTTCTTTGAGTTTTTCATAAACACCGGCGGGTAAGAGGACTTTTAATATTTTCATAATGTCGGGGTAGGTATACTCTCCCATGAGTAACATGTCTTTTATCTCACGGTGGAAACCTGCTGGGTCCTTGTCATGGCTGGGTACTACTTTCTTCATTTCTAATAATTCTAATTTAGTTATAGGTGTGTACACAAACACGCGTGTAAAATTATCACCGGCACCTCTAATTGGGTGTACTTCGCGTAACGGGTTCTGTTTATCTATATGATACATTTTTCTTCCCATGATGGGAACTGGAACGTGTTCTGGGCATACGAAATTTAAATATTGGTTTCGGGATTCTAGAATTTCCTTAATCAAATCAGTACCTGACCCTCTCCATATATTCGTGAGTAGTTCTGTCAATATGTCAGGTAAGGGTCCTGGATCGGAGTGTTGGTTTTTATATAATATAAGGAGGTGTTGAATCATGTATATACTAGCTAAACGCTGTTCATATGGGTCTAGATTCAGAAACGTGTGTGTAAGTACATCATCACTGTATTCGCCGGGACTGTCAGCCCATTGTACTGCTGACCTGGCTAATTCTTGTTCGTCCATGGAATCGAGCATATGGTACCCTCTTCGCTCTCGGAGTAATTTATCAGCGGCTTGGAATAGGTGTTCGGGGGATTTTGTTTTTAACATAGGGTTTGGAAAATGTCTATTATATTCTGGACGTATTGGACGTACCGGATCATTAAAACCTCTGGTATTATTATGGGGTTTTCCTCTACTTACATAAGCTATCGTTTCTACTTGCTCTGACTCTTGCTCCTCCTCCTCTCTGTTTAGGTCAGCGGCGTCTACCTCTAATCTTTCTTCGTGTATTCGTTCTACTTCTTTGCGGATCTTTCGGTACATAGCTACTATACATAACTGTTTATCATGTCTCCCTTCTGATATATTCTGGCCCCAAGTGACAAGTTTTTGCATTTCTTCCGGATTTATCCCAGGCCGGTCTTGATTTCTGATTACACAGTTTATGAGGAAACGTAACAGTTGTCCCTGTACCTCCGCTTTCTGGTACTCCATGGCTCTGCTAATACTTTCAGGGCCTCGCCCTGACTGGACAAAGTGATATATATTTTCTAAATGTGTAGTCATTCCTGGTAGCTTCGTTAAATATATTGCAGCTCGTCGAATACGTAATGATGACAGCAACATTTCGTCCCGTTTACCGGGCACAGGATCATATCTACAATCTACTAGAAGTTCCTTAAGCATGTCGGGGTTTGCTAGTTTGGGCGTACGTTGGTGTGCTAATTCTCTAAGGGAAAATTTATTTCCTCTGGGTGGCGTAGAAAAAATGTCTGTCGTACCTCCTGTAGCACCGCCTGGGGTGCTGGACGTAAAAGGATTTGTTGAAAGTGAGACAGAGATTGTAGATGCGGGAAAAACTGTAGAGGCGGACGGGCCTGTTGGAACTTGTGTAGGAGTTTGTAGTTGCGGGGATACAGACGTATGCACTTGGTGTTGAACACCATCGGCAAGCGATGTGGGTGGTACGGCATTAGCATACTCGGGAGCTGCGTCATCTAAATAGGAGGAAAGAAAAACGTCCTTTGCGGTTTTGGGATGTGATTTGGGATGTGCTTTTATCGGAAACAATGGAGGTGGCAAGTCTTTTGGTATTTCCGGAGTAGCCTTAGGTAACCCTTCGGCCAGAAGTGGATACATACCATTCATAAGAGTGTTTCTTTGTCTATCTATTTGTTCTGAGTTTACTCGGGTACCTTCCTCAAGTAATAGATTTTCTCGAGTTTTATTTGAATTCTCTCTACCTTTCTCTTCCTGTCTGTGTGCTTTTTCTGTACGTCTGTATGATTCTTTACGCCATAATTCAATGGCATCTTTCTGTGACTGTCTGGCTTTCTTTTTCCATAATTCTTCTTCTACTCATGATGCAATCTGCATCCCAGGTCCCTGCTGCGGGCCATCTCTGACTCTCTGGTAATTCTTTGGTGTAGTCCACCCATAAATCAAGAAATAATACGGCATCTAGACCATGCTTATGATACATAAAGTATCCTGGAGTGTCCCTAGGTGGAATGGGAACAGCTTCTTCGAGTACACCTTTTCTAGTTTTGATCTGTCTTAGTTTCGAAAAGAGCGGCATTTTTAGATCCTGTTTCTAGAACACACTTTAGACAAGAAAACACAATAATGAACAGTCATTCACACCACAATATATAGAACGTATTTAAGACATTTAACGCTTAACAGTTTTATGAACAATGATAACTAATAGAAAACTAGTTACTGACATTATACTGACACTAGATAATACTTATTTACATGCAAAACATACTATATTACTATATATACTGCTAAACAGTACAGATACACTGCTGAAACAGTGCAGACCGGATTTGTGTACCCAAACCCGTCTTGACCGGCACAGACTATGTGCACGTAAAATGCCTCCCCGGTAATGGTACTCACCGGGTAGCTCGGAACGGAAGGCCTCGGAACGGAACTGAAACTGGACCGGACTCGACTCGACTGGACTCGGAACTTCGGAACCTGGCGGGACTCTGTATACCTCGGATCTTGCTCTCTCAGCTAGGCTCTGGTCGGGATACTTCGCACTTCTCACCGCCTCGTCTGGGTGTTGATCGCAGCCTCAGTCGTCCCCGCTTGGCCGGAGGGAGATACAGGAAATCCTGAGGGTACGCGTAGTTGTCCGTTCAGCTGTGGCAGGAGACCGGGCCTGCAACGCACCGCCGGCGCGTGAGATGAGAAAGTGTCCCTGTTCGGGCGCCAATTTATGTGGTAAATATTTCGTTACCGGTACTATTTTTTATGCGGTAAAGTCTTAGTGAGAATAACTCAGTAAAAATAAGAGGCAGAATCCGTGGTATTAGAGGGTTTAAAAGGGCTTTATTCCAATATAAAGGAAGACAATTCGAATTGTGGGCCTTCTGTTCCATCACCACGAAAGTTCAGGAAGGAAGGGCGCATATATTATTGACAGATAGGCAGTTTTATAGAAAATACATTACAGTGAAACAGATGCAAGAGGCGTAACAGCTGGTAAAAGGTGCATACGTAGCTAATAGAGGGCGTAATTCAAGAAACGTCACTAAACATGATGTCACAAGTGGGTGGATCCATAAAAGAATCCTGCAATGTCAGCAGAAATGTTTGGCAGAGATGCGCACGCAGCCGCATGACGTGTGATTGACGTGCAACTAGAGAGTGAAGGGGACTTGACATTTAGTTCTACGTGTGGAGACAGAAGTCTGGGGTTATGTCAACCTAATCCCAAATCATATCTAATATCCTATGTTTAAAGAACTGTGTTATCCAAAAAGAGAGGCCTCTTAGGATAGAATCTTATTCTATACTGACTATACTGACTGTTAGTGCGTGTACAAGCGTCTAAGTGTCTAAGTGTCTACACTAGATGCGAGGGGGTAGGAATATTCCATGGTAACGGGGCTATGAATTACTTGCATGAGGACAGCGAGGCCTTGCCCCTTTGCATGGTAGCTGGAGGAATGTTTACCTAAACTACTAGACAAGAATGCATCGGATGAGGAGCGAAGGAGATAATCTCGAAGGTGAAATACAGTTTTTGGCAGGCAATAGGCTGGATCAGGCACCGTTAGCCGCACAAGGAGTAAGGCAAAGTTCATGGTCACAGATGCAGGCTCAGACTGGAGCTTTCAGAGGCAGAAGGCAAGAAAAGGCTTGATGACAGAATTCGGGCCTACTCGCCTGAGTCTGTAAAATGTGGAAAGTGAACCATATAAAGTCGGTGGCCTTTCATACTTAGGAATGGAATATCTGACCCATTCATGGCGGATCTGAAAGAGGACATGTTGACGGTGGACGCACATATATTTGCGTCTTCAGAACTGGAGCAGGAGGGAACATACATGTACTTATAGCATGTACATGGAGCCGTTGGGGTCTACGATAGGGGACATAACTGATCACAAAATTCATATTTCCTCACTGCTTTCAGGCATCCTGGCAAACCTATCGCCACTGGATCTAACATTGACGAAAAATATGCCACTGGTCTCCTTTGCCTTCCATGTTTCTGTATTAACACTGAGAGTGCACATCCGTTTCGCTCACTACAGTATAGCTCAAACTCTTTTTCATAGTCTGGCATGCCCAGTGCAGGGGCTTCACAAAGACTGTACTTCAACTGTTTAAATGCTGCCAATTCTTCTTTGTTCAGTTCAAGGGGGTCTTTTACCTCACTTTTTGTCAATTTCACCAATGGTTTGGCTATCAGGGAAAAATTACTTATCCACTGACGACAGTAACCAACCATTCCTAGGAACATTCTCACCTCTCTTTGGGTCATTGGAGCCCTCATTGCTCTAATGATTCTGATCCGATCTATGGTTACTTTTCTCAGCCCTTTTTCGATAGTATGACCCAAGTATGTCACTTCCTTTTTACAGTATTGCAATTTTGTTGGAGATACCTTCAGTCCTCCATCTGCCAAATGATTTAACAAAGCTATGGTGTCTGTTTCGCAGGCCTCACGTGTCTTACGCCACCAATAGGTCGTCAATGTATTGGACCAAAACTGAACTCTCAGGCATGGTAAGGCTTTCCAGGGATTTCTTGAGCAACTGATTGAAAATGGAGGGGCTCTCTGTATACCCCTGTGGGATTCGGCACCATGCCAAAATACGTTCTCCAAACCGAAATGCAAAAAGCGGCTGGCTGTCATGATGCAACGGAATGGAAAAGAAAGCATGACACAAATCAATTACTGTGTACCATTCTGCATCATGTGGAATCTGATACAAAATTACTGAGGGATTTGGAACAATGGGACAACATGAGACAACAATCTTGTTAATCTTTCTCAAATCTTGCACAATCCTGAATTTCCCACTCGGCTTTTTCAGTCCCATTATAGGCGAATTACATGGACTGCTCATTATTTCCCTTAACACTCCTTGCTGGATCATTTTCTCAATCAAAGGGGTTACTCCTGCTATTATTTCAGGTGTCAGTCTGTATTGTGGAATATTCGGGTAAACTGCTCCTTCCTTTACAGCTATTCTCACTGGGTCTACATTTCTCATCAGGCCTACATCTTCTCCGGTGAAATCCCAGACTGCTGCCTTCACTGTCTGTTTCAATTCTGGGGGCAATTCATCTGGATTGAATATTGCATAGGTTCCAGCAACCTCACACTCTCGGTTAGCTATGGTCATTTTATACAGAAGCTATACCATCTGGTGTACATAATATAGTGCAATTCATTTTGCACAACAAATCCCTACCTAATAAATTCACAGGACTGGTGTCACACACCACAAATCGGTGCATGTCTGAAAATTTCCCTATTCTGACCTTTACCGGTTCAGTAAGGTACGTTCTAATCTGGGTGTTTGATACACCAACTACTTCGATTGTTTCATCCGAAAGAGGAAGATTTTTCACATCTGCTGATCTGACAGTGGATCGTGTAGCTCCAGTGTCTACTAGAAAAGTAATGTTCTCATCATTAACTTTTCCATCCACAAATGGTCCTGTCTGATCTATTTCTAGAGATACGCCAAGTACGCACCCTGCTTCCTCTTTTCGGCACCGTCAATAAAACTCCTCTGGCTCACTTTCATCATTTTGCAGCCAATATTGTGATACAGCGCTCGCGCGAGGTGGTTTGTTTACCTGTTCTTCATTGTAGAATCCCGTCTCTTTACTATACTTCTGTGTGTTCCGATTCTGTGGTAAAGGCGGTTTTAGCACCTGATTCTGTGGATTAACAGCCTTCTGCTGTTGCGGCGGTGGGCCACTCCCCTCATACTGCACCTGTGGATTCAATGACGAATTTTCATTATTAGTACCTGGTGGATATTTACACTCGGATTTCCAGTGCCCTAATCTTCCGCAATTGTGACAGGGAAATTTTTTCTTTGCTTCTTCTATATTACCCTTTCCTTTTCCTGGGCCAAATCTTGATTTAATACCTGGATTATTAGCTTGTTCCACCAGCTGAGCTTCCTGTCTTTCTGCAACTTTCACTTGAGCCCACATTGCCTTTTCCTTTAATTTTCGCTGCTTTGCCTCAATCTCATCACTGAAGTATTTAGCATGTCTTAGGATCTCATCTATTTTCTTGCTCTGCCAGTCCACAGTGTGCTGCTTAATCATATCCCCAATTTCTGGACGCAGACCATACACAAATCTGTATACAAAATGACTCAGGTCCTTTTCTCCCAAACTGTCATCCCCACTAAACTGTTTGAAAGCTAACATTAGCCTTTCATAGTATGCATGGACTGACTCTTTCACTTCCTGGTGTGTTCGATCTATTTTAACCCAGTCAGTTTCTTTTGGAGGCACTTTGTTTTTCAAGAACACCATGACCTGTTCATATTTCTTCATAACCTCTGGGTTTGGGGCTCTGGTTTTGGGATCTCTCGGGTATTCTTTAGTTGGCCAATCTATGACTATCTTGCATTCTGCCCATAAGTCTGTTGGCACTATTATATCAAACAGACTATTCAGATCAATCCACAGCACTTTTGACAATTTAACAAATCTATCTACCTGTCTGTACCACTCGACTGGCTTTTCCCGTAATCGAGGGAAATCATTAGTAAATAACAAAATGTCCTGTCTGGTCCATGGGACATGCACATATCACCCTCCTGGAATCTCTCTCATAGGGAACTCTGTCACCACCTTCTCCTTTTCTCTCATAGGAAATGCTGGAAATGTTCTGTCTGAAGCGTCATCCCGCTTCCAATACCACCTGCTCTTCCATTTGTCCACATCTCCCCATTTCCTCAATACAGTGATTATATCCTTAATCTGGACTATTCGCCCTGCAGGGTTCAGATTCTCAATATCCTTTTCTGTGAAATCCACTCGATATGGCTTCTGTAAAGCTTTTACCTTGTCTATGTCAATTCCCATTTCACTTGCTATTTCTGCTAGTCTGTCATGCAAATTCTTTGCTCTCCAGGTGACGCTTTTGCACAAGAACAATAGTTCTTCATCCTGATAATTTTTCAGCTTTTCTGTGGGGATTGTCCCTACAATCAATTCTTCTAACACCATCCTTAATTTTGCCACATCAATGGTATGAGATTCTTTTTCTTTATCCTGCAAACCCTTCAGCCATTCATTCAATTCTTCGGTAGTTATGCTCACTGATTTCTCTACATTCCCTGGTTCTGTCAATTTCTGAGGTTCTAATATTGGTCCTCCTGCAAATCTGTCTCTTTCTATCAAATCAGGATTATAAAATGGGTTATTTGACATATTCAATCCACCTTCCCTCATGGTGTGTCTCCACGGATTTTCCCTCGCTTTCATTTGGGGTTGTTCCGCTGGTCTACTGCTCACATACGGAACTGTTAGACCATGCTCACTTTCTTTCTGCTTCTCAAAAATTGGCATGAAAGGACCTATGGTCACAGGGACTGTAACTGCTTCCAGATTTTTCGTCAATTCTCTTATTTTCTCTGTCAACTCTAATGTGGTTTCTGCTAATTCCCTGGAATTTTTACTCTCTACCCTATTATCTTTTCCCCGCTCTTTTAGGGAGTTTCTTCTCTTCACCTACGGGGTCATATCTTCTGTCTTAATGATTCTCAGAGTCTCCCTCACTGGTGTATCTGCGGTTGGTGTCTCTGGTTCCTGCCTGTACGGAGGTGGGCTTTTGAAGAACTTATCATCTAGGACATCATCATCTGTCTCATTGGCCCCATACCTCCGGGTATCTACATGATTTCTCTTTTCTAGGCATTTCCTTCCCTCACTTTCTCCTTCAGTTCTAACGGGAAACAGTCCTTCAGTCATACTAGCGTCTCGCCACCTTCTCATTCGATCACAATGAGTTCCGCGATCATTTGGCCGTCCAAACATGTACCGATACCTACTGCCATTGCTCTGTTTCTCTCGCTCATGCATCTCATCTTCCCACTCAGTCAATGCCTCAAACTGCGTAGGCCTAGGTCGAGGATCTAAGCTCATCATTCTCTCCCGTAAGTTTGTTAATATTGCCAAATTAAAGGACCCATCCTCTGGAAACGCTAAAACTCCGTCTTCCTTTGTATATTTTGCCCAGTTGTCTAACCAAATGCAAGTATGGTACCCATATTTCGCAACCATAAAGGATGCGGGGGTTTTCGCTGGGGGAAGTAACTGTCCTTCCCTAGTCACGATCTTTTTGTCTTTCACAAACCAATTCCTCATTTTACCAAATAAGGATTTTTTCTTCTTTTCAGGTGAATGATAATACATTTTCCTTTCTTTCGTTAACCCTTTAGTCTTTCCTGCAACGGTACGATCTTTAGTCCAATAGCAACGCGACTCTTACTCGCGCACCAATCCTAGCATCTCTACGTCACTGTCACAATCTCCAATCCTTGCGCAACTCACACTAACGCACCAATCCTGGAGCGTCTACGTCGCTGTCACAATCTCCAATCCCTGCGCGAATCACACCAACGCACCAATCCTGGAGCGTTTACGTCACTGACTAGCTGTCCAATCTCAGCGCGGTCCTTCTGACGTCAACAGTCGCTGCAGCTGCTCCTGACTCCTGTCTCCAGTCTACCCCTCCTTTACAAACTACTCGGTAGACTTTTTTTGTTTCAATTTTTCAATACTTGTTAGTTACAACATACAAACATCTCCATTGTCTGCTCCGCTAACCACAGAATAGCAAAAGACCTTTCCCACGAGAATCCTGCTTCCCGAGAGCAGCGCTTACCTCTGCCCTACTACAGAATAATTACGTCCGTTAGCAAAGTAGCACATCCCTCTACTTCACCCTTCTATCAAGCATCAATTAACTGTTTTCTCCGGATTTAAGACACATAGGTGGAAACGCAATGCTCCTGAGAGATAAAACCAGAGTTCCACAATCAATCCGAATGCTATTTCATTCACGCACTTTCACACAAGGAAATACCGTCCATTCATACAGAATCCTGCTTTCCCGAGAACAGCGAACAGTCTGTCCTACTACAGAATTATAACATACGTTAACAAAGCAGCGCTTACCTCTACTTTGTCCTTCTTACAAGCTCAGAGAACACCTGCTACCTTTTCAGTGATAAGCGTTATTGGCATACCAATTGGTTTCCTGGTACCTAAGACAAAAAATTTCACAGGTAACCCATTTGCTATCATACGTACTTCTCGCACACAGAAAAAATGTCTCTAATGGCAACACACGACGATGTCACCGAATCGAACCCAGACAATGTGACGCGCAACTTCAATTGTCACACGTTCTTTCCCGTGTACCTACGGGCAACCACAATTCCGTCTTTCCCGAGAGCAGCACTTACCTCTGCCCTACTACGGAACTGTCACCGACTTCTTACATCCCAGAAGCCGTACAGACCACATAAACTCAAGACGACTTCAACATATAGTGTTAGTACATATATCAATATCAATCAATAATCGATAAGCTATATACATGCCAATATCATCAAACCAACACAATAAAACTCATTTCTAGCTACCAGAAATACTGATAGATATATATACACGCGAATCATCAAACCTAAATAATAAAAACCATCATCTTGCTACCAGAAAGACTGGTGCAGTTCAGAACACAAAATATTCCCCTGCTTCCACGGACGGAATGATTTCTCAGTCGCACGCACATACATTCATCACACTCTGGTGGGGCCCATAACACCAACATTCATTCTCATCACACTATCCGTGCCTACAGAGGATATTCAATCCCGAACTACAACTATTCACTTTGGATAGAGGTAACTCATCTATCGATTTACCCTACTAGTTCCTCCATCCGGAGGTCGACTAGATCATTTAGTTAAGATAGGTTTTGATGGAAATCACTTTAACTCTCATTTAAATCAATAAAACATTTCAAGAAATAATCACCCGACACCGTTCTTCAAATAATGATTTTCTTTATCTAATTAAATTTCAGGTTAAATTCTAACAGTGCCATATTATCTTTTGTCATATTTACCTATTCTGGCTAATTGTCGTTTTCTAAGTCAGAACCGGTCCTCAGAAAGTTCATCGGAAATCCTAAAGTCCCGTCCTCTTCCGTCAGCATAAGGGTCTCCTAGCGAAGAGCAGCATAGAGTGTCGCGTAGAGTAGCATCGATCAGCTAGGGTCACGAACGCGCACACACCCTCCCCTCTCTAGACTACTAATATTTATACTAAAATTTACATATAACAGTAACATTTTCTTTATTTCCAGGCCCCTGATTGGCTGAATTCAGTCTCATCCAAATACATTAAGAAACATTCTCCAATTTTCACATACGGATGATGAAAAAACTAGGCGCATGGGAAAGGATGTTCCCAGGTCAGGAAAGTATCAGTCTATTGTGAATAGGTGGCTTTTGGTTCCCAAATGGCAACAATTGCTTCATGTTCAGGGACATTGGCATTTCGCCCAGAGTAGTCTTCATGGACCTGGTCTGATAGTTCATGGAAAGGCCACAACGAAGTCGGTGCAGGCGCCTTCTTCCATTGCTCAATTATGAAGTCATGTACTTTAGTTTAGGTTTCAGTCGGCAGCCATCTTTTGGTTGGCCAGAATAGTCAACTTAAGTAAAGAAAACACAAAATCGTAATTAATACATTGAAATAATTAAAACAGTGTTATTCCCTTACTAATACCCTTATGTGTATGTATTTAACTAGCCATATGCAACATTCAAAGCTATTAATAATGGTTTATTTAAGCGCAAATCACATTAACACTGCTTAAGCCAACATATAAATTTAATATGCGTACAAACTTAGTTCACTTATTATTTTAGCCATGCAAATGCATTCCCAGGTGTGTTCTCTTGGTTAATAAGATTGATTAATAAACATCACATCACTCTATTATTCATTAGAATTAGTTCTTTATTCGTATTAATATAAACTTATATAAATGGATTGGGTATATAAAAAGAAAATATTTTACCCGCTCCATCAATGTCACTGCCCCTGAGCTCTGTCGCCCCATGACCTGCTCCATCGAATTCACCACCTTCCCTGAATACTAGAAACACACTGAGATCAACCCCCTGCTGAAGAAACCCTCTGTCGACCAGACAGACCTCAAGAACTACAGACTCATCTCTCTGCTCCCCTTGTCAGACAAAGTCATTGAGAAGGCCATCAATGCCCAACTCACAGAATTCATCGAAACCAACTACACCCCGGACCCCTCTCAATCTGGCTTCAGGAGCAACCACAGCACAGAGACTGCACTCCTCGCCGCAACTGACGACATCCACACTCTCCTCGACCGAGGCGAAACCTTGGCCCTCATCCTCCTGGTCCTCTCTGCCGCCTTTAACACTATCTCCCACCACACCCTCTGTACAAGAATCCACGACGTCAGCATCCGCGGCAAAGCGTTAAAGTAGATCCACTCCTTCCTCACCAGCCAAACCCAGAGAGTCAGACTCCCACCGTTCTCAAACCCTACAGAGATCAGCTGCGGAGTCCTCCAGGACTCCCCCCTGAGCCCCACCCTCTTCAACATCTACATAGCACCGCTTGCAACCTTCGTCAGAAACCATGAGCTCAACATTGTATCCTACACCGACGACACACAGATGATTCTCTCCCTCACTGATGAACCAACAGACACTAAGATCGACTTCAATGACAGGATGAAGGCAGTAGCCGCCGCGATGAGGAAAAGCTGCCTCAAACTCAACTCCGACAAACCCGAAGCTCTCATCCTGGGCTCCACTCCCTCCACTTAGGACAACTCCTGGTGGCCATCAGAACTCAGAACCACCCCCACACCCACCTACCATGCACACAACCTCAGTATTATCCTCAACTCCTCGCTCTCTATGAACCTCCAAATCAACGCCATATCGTCGTCCTGCTTCCACACACTCCACCTGCTCAGAAAGATCTTCAATTGGATCCCCACCAAGTCCAGGAGAATGGTCACCCAGGTGCTCGTCAGTAGAAGGCTTGTCTACGGCAACACACTCCACCCTAGTACGACCCAAAAACTCCAGAAGAAATTGCAGCACAACCAGAATGCCTCTGCCAGACTTATCCTGGACATCTCCAGTCACCTGAGAGACCTCCACTGGCTCCCAATCAACAAATGAATCACCTTTCAAGATCCTCACGCACGCCTACAAAGCCCTCCACAAAACCTGATCCGAATACCTCAAACATCGTCTCTCCTTCTACTTACTGACTGGATATCTCTGGTCTGCCCATCTGGCCCTGGCCACTATCCCACGGATCCGCAAGACCTTGGCTGGAGGAAGATCCTTCTCAAACGTCGCTGTGGTAGACCTGGAACTCCCTACCTCTGCACCTCAGGCAATCACCGTCACTGCCTCAGTTCAGGAAGGACCTCAAGACCTGGATGAATGAATATTAACCTTATAAAGTGTGATCTTTGCCCAAAGGTGTCAAGGCAGGGCGGAAGGGGCCAGCAGTCGAGGTACGTGGAAGGCTCACAATGGTTATATGGTAAAGAGCCAAGTCTTCAAGGCCTTACGGAAGCGAGAGTGAGACTCTTGTCCAGAGATTGAGAGAGGGAGAGAATTCCAGAGCTTAGCAGCAGCAACGGTGAAAGCTCCCCCCCCCCCCCCCCCCCATCTGGCTCTCCTAAACCTAGGAACTACTAACCGATTTTTACAGGCCGATCTTAACTGCCTGGTGAGAAGCTATCTTTGAAAGAGCCTTTTAATACCTTCCGAGCCTAGATTATAAAATGCCTTGTGGGTGAGGCATAGGGCTTTAAATAGAATTTTCCGGCATAGAGGAAGCCAATGCAGCTTACTAAAAGATGCCGAGACTGAGTGGGATTTGGGAAGGCCCATCACCAGCCTGGCCGCTGCGTTCTGCACCAGCTGTAGTCGGTAGATGAGTCCCTTATTGATGTCCAGATAAAGGGCATTGCAGTAATCCAATCTGGACTGCACTAGGGCAATAACTGCCTGCTTTTGGGAGGAAAAGGAAAGAAATTGAAAAATCTTCCTAAGGATCCTGATGATTCCAAAACAGGCGGACACTGTTCTGTTAATCTGAGGACTCTGGGAGAGGGAGTTGTCAACTATGACACCAAGATTTTTTGCTATGGGACCTGGGCAGGGGCATGAATTGAGCATATCAGGCCACCCTGCATGGAACCATATAGACTGTTGGTTTCCAAAAAACAGGACCTCTGTTTTATCACAGTTACGTCTAAGGTAGTTCTTTACCATCCAGGAGGCCACTGCCTGCATGCAATTTTTAAAATTGGTTGCGGATGCTTTTATGCTGTTAGTAATAGACACCATCATTTGGGTGTCATCAGCATACCTGGCTCTTCGACTGAACTGCAGAACCCCACCACCCCAGCAGCACCTTAAGACCCTCACTGGTGAGTAGTCGCGCTGTATTAGAACCCTGATTGATTGAATGTCAAAAAGTCTCACCAATGTCTTAAACAGGTTCATGCATTCAAAGAGGCCACACTCAATGCATATATGGTCAAAGCTTCCCTGAGCAACAAGAGATTGATGGTGCCCAAAAAAATAGTTTTCCTTTAGCAAATGTTGCATCCTTTCACATTGAGGGCTATAATGAAACTCTTGGGATGGATGTCAATGTGTGTTGCATTAAATGCCAGGTTACACATGCATGCTCATCAGTAATGTCTTGTCAGACATTGGTCACAGGCATCTAGGAAATGGGAAGATGTAGTGTTGGTGGAGTTCAGCACGAGCTGCAGGGGTAGAACAAGCATAATTTTTGGGCTGGTCGTTTCTCGACCCACATCTATAGGTAATCATCAATACAAGGACGCCCTCAGAGTTGGGAAGCTCACGGCCCGTTGTGAATTGACAAAGAGGTTCACGGCCTAAGCAACAAGGACATAAGAAACAAGAAACCACGTAGCAGAGACACGCAAGTTGCCATTTAAGCTGGGGGGGGGAGCGGCAGACACTTCATATGTTGGGGCACTGGATACGCTTTTGCTCTTAAGATAAGGATGTAGGCGGTGGGGTATTTAAGTTGGGGGGGAATGTTTTACTCTACCAACTAAACCAGACTCGACAGACAGTGCAGGGTCAGGTGGGGCATAAATCCCCTACAAGATCACATGGATCATACAGGATGAGGGAATGGGATGACGTAAAGAGAATCGGTCTCTCCCTTCTATGATGGAATGTAAATGGACTGGGCAATAGACTGAAGCAGAGAGTTGTGCTTTAATTCCTGACACAACAAAACATTCACCTAATACTTCTCCAAGAAACCCACTTGGTGGGTAACAGTAGTTTCCTGGCGAGGGGCAAGTATGATGTGTTGGTTCATTCGGGTTTCACATTGGGATCACAGGGGTAGGGAACTTGGCCCGGAAGACTCTTCCCCTGCCAGATATCAATACATGGTCCAATAGTAAGGGGTGCTGTGCAGAAATAACTGGAGAATGGAATGGGCATAGACTTGCTGTGGCTTCATGGTATTTCCCACGGGACTTCAGACTATGATGCTTGAAGACTTGGGAAAGTGGATTGCAGAGACCTCGGACTCCACATTGATTATTATGAAAGAGATTTCAACTTAATAATGAAAGCCACTTTAGATAGAGCCACTGGGGGCAGGGTAAGGAGATGGGAAGACTGCTGTTTCTCCAATTTCTCTGAGGTGATAGGGCAATTTGACCTTGGGAGGGGAGAACATCCAAAGACTAGGCAATGCTCATATGCAGCCACTGCCAGAAACGCGATCTTGATATGAGACTATATATTCTGGTCCCACGGACGCGGAGGGGACGCTTTATAAATACACACCATTTGGCATGGGGGATTTCTGATCATTCCCAATAACCACTAGATTTGAACTACCAGGGCTCTGGAGACCAGATGGCTGGAGATTAGACCCATGGGAAGTCTCCTACTGGGGAAGGAGATGACTACTGGTGGACTCTACTGAACAGTATTTCCAGGAAAACACTGGTTCTGTGAGTTTCATGATTACTGTCTGAGAAGCATTTAAAACCATTATTAGAGGAGTCCTAACTTCCTATTGGCAAGAGAATGGAAAGATACACAGAGATAAGGGCCTCCTGTTACACATGGATAGCGAATATGTCGAGTCCCCAAGCCTAGATCTCATGCATCAACTGGCAGTCACCAAGGAGAAATACAGGCAATAAGCTGAAAAAATAAGCAAGAGCGCAGTATAGATGCAAACAATACAGATTATATGAGATGGGGAATAAGGCAGGGAATCTACTGGTTAGCAAAGCAAGAGGAGGGCCTGGGATGGGTTCACAGGGTCACCTCCATGGCAGGTGGAATAGTTATTTTATCCAGGGTTTCAGAGATTTTCTAGGGGCCCTCAATCAAACCCAAGGCCAAGTTCCCAGGTTAGAGCTGCTGAGGTTTGTCAAGGACATCCCTACTCCAGGGTTAGAAGGAGGGGGCTTGCTTGAAACCCAGAGGCAATCAATCAGATTGAGAGCGGGAAGACCCGTGGGCCCAATGGCTCCCCCCCCCCCCAAATTCTTCAAGACGTTGTGGAGCAAGGATGGGGAACACTTGTGCATTATGTTCTATGGAGCATAGACAGAAGGTGGCCTCCCAAAAGGTCTTGGGACTGCAATGGTAGTTATTATCCACAAAAAGGGCAAACCACCAGAGAAGTGTGGGTCATATAGACCCATATTGCTGCTGAACTTTGAGGCTAAGGTGCGGATGAAAATACTGGTGTTCCTCCTTGACCAGCTTATCAATAGTTTGATAGCCTCTGACTAGTTGGGCTTTATGCTGTACAAGGCCACCCAGCACAATCTTGGGCATCTGTTAGGAAGTCTGATCTGCAGAGACCAGATGGCAGAACCAACCGCACTGCTGTCATTGGAAGCAAAAAAAGTGCACTACATAGGAGAAACGGACCGGGATGCCAACTGTCTCTCCTCTTATTCGCCTTGGCAGTGAAACCCCTGTCCTGCTGGATCAAAAGGGATGCCTAGCTACGGGACATATGATGGGACTCAGGCTGGAAGCAGAGAATCTCCCTTTATGCGGATGGCCTCCTGTTACACTTAGCCGACCTGCAACACTTGATTCCCCGTGTATTGAGCATCCTGACGTTATTCTGGAGATATTCGGGCTTATGCATCACTTGGCACAAATCAATTCTATTCCTGATTACCTAGTTCTGTCAAAGAACTGTGAGCGTCCCTTGAAGTGGTCCCCAGAGGGCTTTATGTAAATGGGAATCTATGTCACTAAGGACCCGACAGTGTCCCATCAAGCGAGCCTGGGGCGAATTCTAGATGAATAGAAAAAGGACTTGTTACACTGGCAGCAACATCCCCTCTTGTTGCTGAGAAGGGCCTCATTGTTATTAAATTATATCTCTGCCTAATTTTATTTACATGTTACAAAACACGCCGTACGATTTGTCCGATGGGCTCTTTCGCATAGTGGATGGGGTGACCAAACAGCTTCTGTGGGATGGGGGCCTCAGAGGATAGTTCTTCAGTTACAAGGGGGCTGTACAACAGAGGTATTGCCCTGCCCAATCCGCAATCCTACAACTGGGCGTCCCAGTTACTTGAATGAATTGGCGTTTTCGACCCAACAAGAATGGCTCTTCTTTCTGACCGGCGAGCTATGGGTGAGAGAAGATAAATGTTTTAACTCTACGCAGGCTAGAAAAAACAGCCCCTTATAGCCTCATGGCACCAGATGTGGAGGAGAGAAACCAAAAAACTGGTCTGAATGATGGAACTGGCGCTAGAGATGCCCCATGGGATTCAGTGATACTGGCAAACCTGAGACATCTGGGCTGCTGCCAATGAGTGACATCTCAGGGGAGGGCGGTATGATTCCATTTGCTAAGCTACAGGAAGAATACGACCTGATTGGCAATTATCAACTTAGATATTTACAGGTTAGGCATGCTCTTGCAAAATACAAGGCATACTTGCGGAAAGTAGAGGAGGAATCCCCACTCGAATTCAGGGAACTTGCAACCCCATTACTTGGTCATGCCATCTCGCAAATATATAAAACACTTAGGAAGCATGACGTGGACTCTATCACAGCCTTGAGGGAATGGTGAAAACGAGGCTTGGGACTCCTGGAGGATGCTAATTGGGGAGCGGTGTGCAGGCACCACAGGGAAATAGCTCTAAGGGCAGGGTTTCGACTAGTGCAACTTCAGATTTACCACTGGGCATATTACACTAGGACAAGACTGCACCACATGGCAAAATAAGTGAGGTCACTAGCTTGAGTGGATGTGGACGTACAGGACACTAGTGCACACATTATGAGAGAATTCAACCTTTCTGCTCTGGGGTGCATCAACAAATGAAAGTTGTGACTGAGGAAGGCCTTCACCTCACCCCTGCGCTGGCAATGTATGTTGGGGGTATGGGAAAGGCAAACAACACCTAAATAAACCCTCCTGTGGAGTAACATTGTCCCGGGCGTGGCCAGGAGAGACATAATCCTCCTCTGGGGTGCCCCAAATCCATCAATTGTGGCAACATAGGCAAGGAATATGGACTGCTGCCCGCAATGTGAGGAGACAACCTATATAAAGAAGGGGTGCCTAAGGAAATTCAACAAAGTATGGTATTTGTGGAGCTATTACAGAGACAATGCTATGAGAGCCTCTGAGGGGGAGATGGGCTTCAGCGATGGCCGCTGAGGCCTGGTTGCTCCTCGATTCAACATTTAGGGAAACAATATGTGGACTTATGTCGGGAAGTGGGGGTGTCAGTAATGAGTTTTAATGGTTGCGTCATTGCCTGTATTGGGAAGCAAATGGGAAAATAATAACAAACTTTTTTTTTAAAAGAGTGAGATAAAGAGACAATAAATGTAGATTGATAAAAGAAGGAGGCATGAAGTCAAAATGAGACTAGTCAGCTTTGATATTCGGAAACCACGACATTTGGAAACACTGCTGGTGGACTCTTACGACAATTTTTTACATCCCTGTAAATATTTATTTTACAAACTAAGCACTGCCATCGCCCCATTGAAGCATTTGGCATACATTTTCTTCTAGGAGGGACAAACATGCAACAGGATAACAAAGGCCATTGGTGAAAGATTACTATGATCTTAGCTGTTGTTGTAACCTACTTCAGTTAGTGTGATAGCATTCGAATTGGGCTTCCAGCCTCGACACGCTGGCCACACTTACTGTAATGTCCCCAGCACAACACTTTCCGTATCTGACAGTTAATCAACAGATAAAATTCACATTTCTCAACCTAGTACATCAACCCCTGCACTGGGGCAAACCTGACTACTTCACCAGGCTCATGTTGGCATATCCATTATATCAAGATCCTGTCCCTCCTCTCACACAGATGCAAGTGTGTTGGGGTCAATTTAATCACTTGTAGTGGACTAGGGAAATCTCCCTACTGGCCTCCCAATGAAGTCATTGAACAACTGTCCTCTGGCCTGTAATTGGAAGTTCTCATTTCCAGTGTCCTTCATAAGCTCTCCAATCTCTTCCCATCACATATAACTGACTGCTACTCTTAAGAGCCACAGAGACCGCACATTCTGTACATTCCCTACTAAACGAAACAAATGTAATACTTGAAATACAATGTAGTCAACTGCAGCTCACTGAGCTCCAGGCTGAAATGCAAATGGCTTTCCGATATTCTCAATCGTGCTCCATTGTGAGTGATTATGTTGCACTTCAACTCATTGGTCTGCATCTTGTTGACTACTTCGGCTTTTTGGCTTTTCAGGAAATGAAAGACCATGTCCAAGCTACCTTGTAATGGAATAGCGAGTATCTGGGCCATTATCTGCTCTTCTTTTCATCCCCTCTTTCCTGCATACACCTCTTATCCATCTTTCCCATTCTTCTTCTCCACATGGTAGTGGCAGTGGTTCAGGAGCATGTAAATATTCACCCATTCACTGAGTTTTCCCTTCATCACTTAGTCTCCCTATGTCCTCCTTCAGATCTTAGGAAATGAAGAGTGCATACAGGAGTTGCACTGACCTCCAGATAGACAATTGACTCTGTCTTTTCTTTCCAACAGACTTGTAGGAATGTCTCAAGAACATGGGCGTGTTGAGCCAATCTCGGGGAAGATGGACTTTTCCAAGTTTCCACTTGGAAGCATACTCAGAATCATTCCTTACCACGTAAGTACTAAGCCAAACTTAAGACAACAAGACTCTTCTCCATAAAGTTGGAAGACTGAGTCACTATTACCTGCTTTCAAACCTGGCAAACCAAATTCCTGACAGTAAAAAATGGTGTCTTATTTATCCACTTTTGCATTTTGGGGGAAGATGATGGTACTTATTCAACAGAGCACAGTCCTCAAGTCCCAATGATCCTTAAACGTATAAAGGTACACCACAATTTTAGGCTGTGATGCCATGGGTATGGCTGTACAATCTGGGTTGAACATAATGAGAAACAGCGGCCTCTCAAGATATTCTGCAGAGCATCTTCTGCTAAATTTAGCTAGAGTATGGATCAATACACTGGGCCTCTGAAATGCTTGGAGTTCTTTGCATCCTAGACGTTGTCAATTCACACACGTCAGCAGCTCACCGTACTCAGTCCTGTATCGAACTTATTTTACTGCATGCCCCCGACTGTCAACTACTAACTCAAATTCTAATTTTGCCACACGGAATCTCAGACCATTCGCCCCTACTACTTCATCTTGGACCGCCGCCACTTGGACTGCGCCCCATGTGGCACCTTAATGCTTGAAACCTTCGCTCAGTTGCTGGGTGCTGAACTCCATACCTACTTCCACACTAACGATGGGTCTGTTAAACCCCCTGGTTGGGGGGACAAAAATGGGAAGCTGCTTTATTGGCTGGCCTCCCACCAACAGACTAACAGGATCGTCCCAGAGATTATATATGACACAGTTTGCCCAAGACACTCTCTTTTTGAGATAGCACAGGCCTTCCTATAGGAGGTTGTATTCCTCACACATGGATGGAGGTGTGGCCACATCCCATTTCTTTCTAAATTCGGTATATCTTCTTAGTTTATCTCCTACAGACTCGTCTACTCGACGAACCTTTCATGACGGAAGAGATTGGGACGCATTGTCAGGTCTGGCATCTGGGATGACCCCAGGCCCGGATGGCTTCCCTCTGGAATACTATGTCACATTTTAGGAACTTCTTCTCCCCTGTCTCCTGTCCTTTTCTAAGTAGGTCTGTTGTGTGGGCTCCTTTCTGTTAGTGCTGGACTTGGCCACCATAGTTGTGATACCCAAAATGCAACCTTCCTCAATGTCTTGCGCTAACTATCGTCCAATATCACACCTCAACTGTGAGGTTAAAACTTTCCCCACGGTATTGGCAAACAGACTCAGACGGGTCCCGACTACCCTGGTGCAGCCAGACCAAAGTCGCTTTCTACCATCCCGGAGCAAGCAACATTGTATTATTTGGCTTCACCTGGTCCTGGCCCACCGTCATTGATTTCCACAGGATCTAGCACTGCTCCTTATTGACTTTGAGAAGGCCTTCGATATGGTGGACTGGAATTATCTTCAGTTTGTGATGGTTTGCGGCTGCTTTGGATCACGCTTTCGGAACATGATCCGTGTCCTTTACGCCAACCCCACAGCTCGGGTACGTGTCAATGGGGTCTTATCAGACCACTTTCCTATAGAGAGAGGGACCAGGCAGGGATGCCCCTGTCCCCCCTACTCTTCATCTTGACAATAAAACCTTTGGTCCAACTCATATGTACAGACCCCCAGTATTCTGGTTGTGCCTTGAGTGTTGGCCACGAGGACCACATTGCGTTATACGCAGATGACATGCTTTTGTATCTTGCGAACCCAGCTGTTAGTGGTCCTAGGTGTCTTCAGCTGAAATGGCCTTGGGCCTTCGGATGAACCCTGCTAAATCCATGTTGGTTTGCCTGGCATCGGCTAGGGACTGCTTTGATTGGACAACAACTATCCCTCTCCACCGACTTTGTTTTAAATACTTAGGCATAGGGTCGCCTTGCACCGGAACTCACTTGGGCCCAACCTTTGGTCCGGAAATTTAAGGCATACTCGCCAATGGCAGGCCCTTCTGTTTAATGTTATGGGGTGCATCACACTGTTCAAGATGATGAATCTTCCAAGATTTCTTTATATTTTTCTGAATTCACCCCTTCACTTGCCCCGGGTGTGGTTTCGGGCATTGGATGGACCTACAAGGACATTTCTGTGGCTGAGTTCTAGGACGCACACTGTCAACGGGGCACTTTGATGATGGCCTGGTAATATCTAATCTTTATCTTTATTACCTGTCCTCACATCTTGTCATCCATAACTGGTTCAATGGAGGTTGGTCGGATCCTGCCTACCTATTAGAACTTTAATTGATTGGTTTCCCCTCTCTTACAAGCGATGCTTTATGGATCCCCGATTTCTACTTCCATGCCTTTGGTGACTAGAGTGGTGTTTCTAGCGTGGAGGGCTGCACTAAGACACTTGCAATGGGAGGTGAAACTTATGCAACAAACCCCTCACTGACAGAGTACCTGGTTGGGAGAGATGGCGGTGCTCTGTGGTTTTCGATCCTGGGTCATTATTGGTATCACATGACTGGGTGATGTGTGGTCAGGACAGAATATAAGCTCCTTCCAAAACCTGCAACAGATGTATACCCTGTCGCACACCCAGTTTTATAAGTACCTTCAACTCTGACACCCTCTCCACGTTCATACCCAGTCACTTGAGGCCCTCCCGGAATTTAACCCCCTGGAAGCAAAACATCTAATGGGACACATACGCTGAATGGGAATCCCTCAGATTTATCCCACCCTTGTAATCAATTCCCATGATTACCTGGACCACCTTAGAGGCGGTTGCGAAAGTTGGTTGGGCCCCATGGTTGATGAGGACTGGCGGGACACCCTGATGGCCCCTCGTGCTTACTATCTCCTTCAGCTTAAGGCTGGCCCGAACATATTATTTATACTTTGCATACCTTTCTCCAGTCCACCTATGTCGAGCAGGTACCCGTCCGTTATCCGCTTGCCCTCGTTGTGCAATCCGACGAAGTGGATTTTTACCATATGGTGTACACCCGTCAAATGATGTGTCAGTACTGGATCGGGAGTTGTCGAATGTCGTTGGGTGGGATGTCCCCCTTTCTCCCTTGCTGATTCTCCTTGGTGTTTTTAAGGGCTCAGGTGGCACCAGGATGGAAAAAGTGATCCTGGGCTCCAGTATAGAGCACTCTTAACACCAGCGACACTCTAAATTAGCTCACCTCAAAGGTCTGCTTTTCTATCTTGGCGTGGATGGTGTTAAATGGTAGCGGCAGTTTCAGTCGATAACCTTTCAAGTATTGCCCGGCGGTAATCGCCTCTTATACCATTCGATGATTAACCAACAAAAGAGGCAGGCGCCGGAGACCGGAAGGCAGGAAACAAAGTTTTATTCCGTCGGAGCAGAACACATCAGATCGGACAGCAAGGTATCGTCTCGAGGTGCTCTAACCACATCTCTGAGGCCTCACTTCTTATACACAGGTTTATTGCTTTATTACACGTGGTACATTCTTATTGAGACTTTGATGTACGGAAAGACATCCTTGGAACCCCCACTTCAAGCTCGTTCCCACACATATCTACAGTAGAAGTCCCCACCCCACCCACAGTAGGAGATGGCTATCACACAGCTGGACATTCCGCCAATTCCCGGGGGTGTGTGCGACTGGTCGGGTCTCAGGGGGTGGGGGCCTTTATCTACTGTAATCCCTATGATGTGAAGTGTTTCCCTTACAGTAGGGGCAATAAACTGCATCCGCCGGGCTAGGTGATGGCCTGGGATCGGTTCGGACAATTGGGCGCAGAGGAAGGGGGTTATCAAAAGGATGTATGACCATGTATGGGATGAAAGGAGGTGTTGGTCAGGCGCGGGATGTGGTTCTATGGCAGGGTCGCGCAGAAGGAGAGAGTTTATGGCCCATGTATGAGAGAGCGGGGGTGGTCAGCGCACGGGGGGATGTTCGCAGCGCCAGAGGGACGCGCTGGCGATCGGCAATGAGGTCATGGTGCCTAAAATGGCCGTCGCGCGTTTTCCGCGTGTGGCGCTTGGGGAGAGACAAGATGGCGCAGATAATGTTCAGTTACGAACTAAATTTCCACAGATGGCACTGTGCGAATCTTACGCTTAAAGACTTTGATAGAAAAGCAGACCTTTGAAGTAAGCACATTTAGAGTGTTGCTGGTGTTGAGAGGGCTCTATACTGGAGCTGCTTTTCACCTAAACTTGAGACCTACCAGGAGTTCTCTGCTTCTTTTTTTTCATGATATATATATATATATGTTTTATATTTTCACCAATATTTGCAATGTCACCACAATATTTGCTATGTCCCCGCGGCATTACACAGGGGAGCCACGCTAACTTTGGACACATAACTTGTGTCATTAACACCCCCATTTGTCAAGCATGGGGTCAGTGTACCTCCAACCTGACCCCTTAAATCAGCTTTCACACGACTTTTCTTCCCCGGGAACCGTTACCCTATCAATGAATTGGCGGCCGCAACTAGGTTGCGGCCAGCCAATCACAGCATTACGGTAGTCGTGCGTTTTTACGATTACTCTCGATGTCTCCTCAAAATGTCCTTGGCCACAGACATCACTAACTTTTTTTTCTTAAATTTCTCAAGAACTCCTGATCAGATTTACACCAAATAACTAAAAGCGTGATCTGTTTAACAAAATCTCCCTTGCTGCCAAATTTGGTGTAATTCCGTCCAGCGCTAGCAGGTTCGACTATGTGACCTATGGAAATTAACATTGGAAAACGCACTCTTTTTGACCCTCTCCCTTTTTTGCATCCCCCGCTTCATGAATCGCCCTGAAACTTGCCATACCCTTACTATGACACTTTTTCGGGAACATTTCGTCATGATTCGTCAACCGTCGCCAACGATATAGGCAAGTCAAAAAGCGCTTTTCCCTATGGAAACCTGGTCCTAACTATAATTATTCACATGGGGTCTGCACATTTTAGAAGTCTCTCTGGTTGCAAGTTGGAATACTGAAATATTCACACATCGTGAAATTGTCAATACCACCTCTATCAGTAATTCCAGGTATGTAAATGAGAATGAGGGCCTCAATGTTGATGCATAATATGCAAAATAATTAAACTAACGGTTGCTCAGGCAAAGAACAGGTAGCAGGTGAGGTGCAGCATAGATAATAACTGGTAAGTTAGCTCATTTGGTGGCGCACCTGTTGTAGAGATATTTGCAACCTCCAGACTTCAAGAATGAATCTCAGCATAACGAAATCAATCTTCTACACTTCTGAAGTGAATACAAAGGGGCCTACTGAAAAAGGCAGATTTCCTCATGTGCAAAATACTCTTACATCTGGGAGTAAGTTTACTCTTTCTTGCTACTCACCATTTCCGAGTCTGACGTTATTTCTACGTATAGACTTAACATGTCTTTTACCCCTGAAGACAGGAAATGGAGACAAATTTAAGAAGGTAAAGTTACTGCTCACATGTAGTATGAGATCACCACTACAGGGATGTAGATCTACCTATGGTGAATTATAGGGAAAAATAATAAAGTTCATTCAAAAATGTTAATGTAAAATATTGATGTATAATAATTTAAAATATGTATTTTAAACCAAGAACATAAAATAAAATGTTACAGCACATTAACGTACAAAATGCAGTTAATGAATAGCCCTAGTGAGTTTCATGGGGTTGAGTAATAGCAGCACCCGTTATTTGCAGAACGCATAGGCTGCAAGACTCTGGCGTTGCACACTACATTAAGAAAAAATTGTTTCAATTAAGCCCAAACTATGATGTGACTTTTGTTTTTTCTTTCTTCTTTTTTTCCAGTCCTGTGCTACAGCGGCCATGCATACGGTATATTATGTCCATTCAGAAGGGAAGATCGTGGCGAAATGGACGCCCACTAGAGGCTGGTAGAAAAGCTGTCAGCCTGCTGTGGTTGCTGTCCCAATATGTACTTGTGCACATTGTTTTGTGTGCCATGTTTGGGGCAAACTAACTCTATATGGCAGACTGGGAATTGGGGAGCTGTCGGCTGAGTACATATACGTTTAGAATCATTCCATGCTCTGAGCACCTGCATGCATTGAAATGGAACCTAATTGAAACATTTTCAGAAATTATTTTCACACCTTCAGTAGACAGATAGGCAGAATCTTTTTTCGATTAACAAAAAATAATTATAAAAGCACAGCAATAAAGCTTAAATATTTTTAAAAATATATTAAAAGATAAAAATACACAACTATTGGTCAGCAAAACTCTTTTCAAAGACATATGGTGACAGAACCAGATATAAAAAAGCTAAGATTTCCGATAGCTTAAGGCTGACTTAAAGAAGCTCCCCACAACTTTACATATAGTTGGTGGATCTAACATCTTTAAAAAGTACAAAACTGATTTACATTCAACAAACCCCTAACATTTAAATGCATGTATCAAAAAATGTCTGCAAAAATGATTATAAAATGTGCAAGAAATGACAAAGTGAAAAAGTGTTTGAGGGTAGAATTCATCACATGGACACATTGAAATCCCTGCAGGGTCATATTGACCTGAAGGAAAACATAGAAGGCTTTGAAGGAAAACTAGGTGAAATATATTGAGCAGAGATCTCTGCCATGCCTTTATAGCAAGATTCAAATACAGCTCCAGGCCTGGAGATATTTGAATTATTCTATATTCCTTTATCAATGGCTTCTTCAGCTCCTCCCTCTCTCTAGATAGTGTATCATGGGTTATAAACATCTCCTAAACCCATGCCTTTTCCTCTTAGGATATGCCTTAAAGGCTGCTAATTAGGTCTGGCCTTCCTAGCATGATGGCTAACTTTGTACTATAATGTAGTCGAGAAATCAAAAACCCATAACTGCAGGCCTAGCAATCTTCATTGACAGAACAATTCAATGAAGTGCGGGGATTTCTCCAAAAGGCTACCACAACAAGGGTGCTAATTTTACATTATCCTCCACATAACCCATGCTTAGTTCTTCATGCAGGACGAGATGCAGGCTATTGGGTGAAAGCCCTGGTAGCTGCCTACAAAAATGTTTTTCTTCTAACTGCAGATTCTGGTTGGGTTGGCAACCCCAGCTAGATGCCCATAACTTAGAATTAGAATACATTTGCAATTATATGCTTCCAGAATAGGGAGGATTAGTTTATTCACAATCTTCGGAGCAAAGCTAGGTAGCGCACCTACAGCTTAGTTCAATTTCACGCACCTATCAGGGAGGCACTGTACCCAGGAATTTGAGGAGTCAACGGTAATACCCAAATCAAGGCAGTACGCTAACTTGCTCACATTATTGCCTTGATGGAAATACCTCTGACCTTACTGTTGGTTCTACTGCAGACCATGTAATAGGTTTTACTAAAGTTAGTTTCCAAATCTAAATTGTCCATGAATGCCACAAAACTATTAATCAATGTTTTTAGTCCGATCTAGCCTTTAAAACAGTGTCATAAGCAAACATCAAAACAGGGACGGGTCTAGACTTCAATGAGGTCATTTATATACAGTAGAAATAATATTGGGGCAAGGACACAACCCTGTCGAACCTTCCTCTCTAGCGCAAATGAATCAGAGCATTCATCCCCTGGGCCATATCTTACCGGAGCTTTACAGCTGGTAGAGTTTGACAAATATGTAGAAAATCAATGAAAGCCTTGTCCAGCCCCATGCCCAATAACGTAGCCCAGACATTTGACCGATTCACTCCATCAAAGGAACTACTAACATCCATAAGTGATAAAAACAAATGACCTTGCTTGGCAGCACTGTATTTCCTAAATATCAGATGCAGGTTGAGGCATTGTTCTATTGTGCCCAGACTAGTTGTGAAACCATATTGGGCCTCAGATTATCCTCCACCCAATTCTGGATCATTTGTAAGATAAACCGATCAACTACTATAACCTCGGAATCCAACTGAGAGTTTGGTCTATAACAACAGGATTGTTGCTTGTTGTCTTATTTAAACCCTGGTGCAACAACAGCAGTGTGCCATGAAGGTGGTATTTTCGAGTTACAGGCAGCATTAATGCTATTGTGATGACTGGGGCCCAAAATTCCAGATTGCTTTTGTAAAGATCCATAGGTGCTCCATCATAATTTTCACACCTTCAGTAATAATTTGTGTATAGATTGTTGAAAGGTGCTATTTGTATTGTAATCAACTGTAATTTAGTAACTGGTGCTTGGCATGTTAGCCTCAATAAGGAACATATAGCAACCCATACCCCTCTGCACTTTGTGAAATTTCTTGTTAATAAAAAGCTGTACCCCAAATACAAAGCGGTACCTTTTTTTCAGGACCTTGAAAACTTGGCCTCCCGCACTAAGGGAGGACATTGCTTTTTGTTCGACACAGAAGAGTTTCTTTGCCACCATGTGGTCGAACATTAACGATTAAAGGTGTTCTGAGACTCAGAAGAAGAGAAGAATATGTTGAGTAGAACGAGGACAAAGCCAATTTATTGCCTAACGTGTGTGTGTGCGTATGCCTGTGTGTGTGTGCGTATGTGTGTGTGCGTATGTGTGTGTGTGTGTGTGTGTGCGCGCGCTCGTCTGTGTATGTGTGTTCTTCAGGCCATTCATATGTCATCCCACCTGCTGGGGAAGTTCTAAGATGATCCAGAAGTATATCTGCATGTGGTGGCCAATCTCCAGAAGATGTTGCAGGGGTGAGATATGTTACCTCATCAGTACGTGTGTATATGATGTTTGATCCATCTTGGGAGTTGTGGAAATAATGAGTTGTCCTAGGAGTATATGTGCGTGCAATTAAATTATCTGTAATCACAATTGGGATGTTGTTGGAACTAGGTTGGTCACTTCTTCTAACTCCTAAGGAATGTTATAGGAATTTGACAGCGTGATCCAAGAGACAAAATAATGAATACGTTGGCTTATCCTGAATGCTTGTAGCAAAAATGTCTGAGTAACTAGTATCTCACTACTAGGCTACGGTAACCATCTCCTGAGGCGTTTAAGCCGGGAGCTACGAATCTTTTTTAATTACTTGTGTGTGTGAAATACTCTATGTGTTTTAACCTCACCTGAAGCACTTCCCTGATCCTTCCTCCCCGCGCAGCCGAGCAAGGCGCTGCAGCGGGTCGCAGGAGGATCCCTGTCACCCCCGGAGCACAGGCCACGCCCACCGACCTAGGCCACGCCCCCTCCTCTACATAAGCCGCGCATTCACAGGCAGCGCGCTGTAGGCTACGGTAACCATCTCCTGAGGTGTTTAAGCCGGGAGCTACGAATCTTTTTTAATTACTTGTGTGTGTGAAATACTCTGTGTGTTTTAACCTCACCTGAAGCACTTCCCTGATCCTTCCTCCCCGCGCAGCCAAGCAAGGCACTGCAGCGGGTCGCAGGAGGATCCCTGTCACCCCCGGAGCACAGGCCACGCCCACCGACCTAGGCCACGCCCCCTCCTCTACATAAGCCGCGCATTCACAGGCAGCGCGCTGTAGGCTACGGTAACCATCTCCTGAGGCGTTTAAGCCGGGAGCTACGAATCTTTTTTAATTACTTGTGTGTGTGAAATACTCTGTGTGTTTTAACCTCACCTGAAGCACTTCCCTGATCCTTCCTCCCCGCGCAGCCAAGCAAGGCGCTGCAGCGGGTCGCAGGAGGATCCCCGTCACCCCCGGAGCACAGGCCACGCCCACCGACCTAGGCCACGCCCCTTCCCCTGGCCTATATTACAATGTGCCTCCCCCGGACGCGCAGAGGGCGGGCGCAGCGGGCGCGCCGGCGGTGCGCCGAAGGCGCGCCAAAGGCAAGCCCGTCTGCACCCGTCCGCGACCGGACGGAACTAGGGGCCATACCCCCTATATCCCGCTCCCCACACACCAGGACCTACAGCCCAGAGACCATCTATAACGCGAGGACAATAGGTCCGGTATGTTGTATGCACACTTACACGCCCACTGAACTTCCTCCATACTGCTTCGGTTGCGGACATACATTCAGAATCAACAAGTTATCAGATACCAGACTGGAATATAGTATGTTCCTGCTAAACTGTAGGTCTTTACCAAAACACAGGACAGAAATCACCCTCCTGTTAGAAGAACGCAAGCCCGATGCAGTCTTCCTGACGGAAACCTGGCTTACACCCTACTCTGAGCCACACATAGTCACAGCCCTGCCCCCCGGTTTTCAAATTAACAGAATAGACCGGATGGAGGGGAGAGGGGGAGGTCTGGCAATCATACTCAAAGATCAGTATCGCTGCCGCACCACTCCCAAATCAATCCTGGAGTGCGAGAGTCTAGCATTCAGTATAGACTTCTCTCCTAACAGCTCCTTTTCTGGCACTCTGGTCTATCCCCCCCCAGGTCCACCCAAACTATTTCACAGATCACTCCCCACCATTTTAGCCGAACAAATTATAGCCACTTCTAACTTTACACTATTAGGCGACCTTAACCTACACTTTGACACCACCCTAGATCATATTGCTATGGAACTGGTGGATGACCTAGCGGCATTACAGTTAGATCAGCGGGTCACAGCCCCCACACACTCAAAAGGTCACCTACTGGACCCAGTTTTTAGCAATTGCACAGAGTTAGTAGTCGGCCAACCGATCGGCCTTCCCTGGACCGACCATTCTCTTATCCCTTTTACCTGGTCCACCTGCAAATCTACACCTCCTATACCTCTAGTTAAGAACACGAGGAATTGGGCCAGATTACCCATCGAGTCCTGGATTCACAATTTAGAATCCACCTGCCTGTCTCACAACGCAGACCCTAGCGTAGCACACCAGGAATACGAAGACTGGATTATAAAATCTCTTGAAACCTCCCTTCCACTTCGCAAGATTACACCTAAAAGGGCACATAAATCGGCCCCCTGGTTCTCAGACACCCTCAGAGACAAAAAACGTCTCTGTAGGAAATTAGAGAGATCGTGGCGTCTGGTTTATTTACCAGAAAAAAAGTCTCAATATAGAGAAGCAATCAAGGCCTACAAAGGCGAGATAATGGTCGCTCAATCAGCTCACTTCGCCGATAAAATCATGGCAGCTAAATCTAAACCCAAGGAAATTTTCCACTTAGTGAAAAAATTAACCAAAGTGGCTAGCTCAACCGCACCTCCTGTTAAGACCCGAGCCCAATGTAATGATCTAGCGAATTTTTTCATAAAAAAGTCACTCAGATCTACTCCTCTTTTCCAACGGCAGTCACAGATCTAAGAGTACATGACCAGGTACCACTGAGGCAGGCCCCCCCCCCCCGGATCGGGTATCACTAGATCAAATCCCCCTTCTAGATCTTGAAGCTCTTGACCAACTAGCCCACCAAGTAAAATCAGGATCCCCACGTGACCCAGCTCCACCAGAGGCCATGATACAGGCAAGCCAGGCTACCCTGCCTGTAGTACTGAACCTCTTAAACGCTTCCATCTCATCCTGCACTGTGCCCATTGCATGGAAGAAAGCCATGGTTCGGGCCCTGCTTAAGAAGCCAAATCTCGACCCAGAGGATCCTAGCAGCTACCGCCCAATTTCGCTGCTCCCTTGGGTTAGCAAAATTCTCGAGAAGCACATCAATGTCCATCTGATGAAGTTCCTCGAGAATAACTTGCTACTGGATGCTACCCAGACAGGCTTCAGACCCAGGCATGGAACCGAAACCGCCTTACTGGCAGTCACCGAAGAAACCCGAAGGATTCTGGATCAAGGAGGATCAGTGGCAGTGGTCCTCCTTGACCTAAGTGCCGCCTTTGATACGGTCAGTCACGCCACCCTGCTGAACCGCCTATTTAACATCGGAGTAACAGGCAATGCACTTAGATGGCTCGAATCATTTCTGAGCAATAGATCATTCCAGATTTTTGACGGGGATACGGTGTCTGCCAGCAGATCACTGAGCTGTGGGGTACCGCAGGGCTCCTCCTTAAGCCCTGCGCTATTTAACATCTATATGAAACCACTGGCGGAGGTCGTCCAGCCGTTTGGTATTAAGATCATTTCATATGCTGACGACACTCAGCTAGTGGTTTCCTTGGCGCAGGAGGGCAACAGACCTTTTTCATCAGGTCTTATGAAATGCCTGGAGGAAGTCAAGGAATGGATGACAACGTCCTCCCTAAAGCTCAATGGGGATAAAACAGAGCTGATGCTCCTAGGACCAACATCTCCAGTACCATTTAATTCCCTCTGGCGCCCATGCCTGGGCACCCCCCCAGCACCCAAAGACAACATAAAGAGCTTAGGAGTATGGCTTGACAAGACCCTTTCCTTCAACACCCAGGCCACCAAACTGTCTGCGACCTGTTTTGGCCTCCTCTGAATGTTGAGGGAAGTTCTTCCCCTTCTACCGATGGAGGCCAAACAGGTAGCAGTTCAGGGTCTGATCCAGTCCCGGTTGGACTTTAGTAATGTCCTCTACCTTGGTGCCCCGGAATTCACACTGCGAAAGCTCCAGGTAGTCCAGAACTGCGCAGCCCGCACCCTGCTGCAGCTGCCTCGCAGACAATCAGTCAAGCCCGGACTTAGCAAGCTGCATTGGCTACCGGTACGACAGAGAATTGCCTTCAAGGCAATGTGCATCTCTCATCAGGCTTTCTGGCAGACGGGACCAGCAATTAGCCGCAATTTAATAGCTCACTACCACCCGACCAGAAATCTCCGCTCCACCCAGGCCTTTCTAGCCTCAATACCCAAAGTAAAAAGAGCGAGAGCTGGTGGCAGGATGTTCGCACTAAATGCTGCCAAGTTGTGGAATTCTCTCCCTCTTCAACTTCGGTCCAATCCCAATCTGCTGTCATTCCGGAAACAATTAAAAACCTTCCTGTTCACTACCCCCCTTTAATTCTTCTGGCTGATCCCTCCTCAGTGCTCAGTTACCACTAGTCTACACTAGCGCTTGGACGCCCCTGGGCAGCAATTCGCGCTTTATAAATTCACTTTTCATTTCATTTCATTTCACTACCATTAAGTGATCCCTATTGAACTATGTGACCTTCAGGCTGCCTTACATTCTTCTTCTCATTTGGCTGTTTAGGCCAGCCATGGCCTTCTTCTCTTCTAGTCTGGAATCAATCAATCAATCAGAACATTTGTAGAGCGCACTACTCACCCGTGAGGGTCTCAAGGTGCTGAGGGGGGGAGGGGTGCTGCTACTGCTCGAATAGCCAGGTCTTGAGAAGCCTCCTGATGCTTAGTAGGTCCTGGGTCTGCCGTAGGAGGATGGGGAGGGTGTTCTAGGTCTTGGCGGCGAGGTGGGAGAACGATCTGCCGCCGGTGGTTGCTCTTCGAATGCGGGGGACGGTGGCGAGGGCGAGGTCGGCAGAGCAGAGCTGTCGGTTCGGGGTGTAGAAGGTAAGTCGTCTGTTGAGGTATGCAGTCCGGTGTTGTGGAGCGCCTTGTGTGCGTGGGTGAGGATCTTGAAGGTGATCCTTTTGTTGGCGGGGAGCCAGTGCAGGTTTCTCAGGTGGGCAGTGATGTGGCTGTGGCGGGGGAAGTCGAGGACGAGGCGTGCGGAGGCGTTCTGTATGCGTTGGAGTCTTTTCTGAAGTTTGGCTGTTGTTCCCACGTAGAGGGCGTTGCCATAGTCCAGCCAGCTGCTGACGAGGGCCTGGGTGACCGTTCTTCCTGTTTCGGTGGGGATCCACCTGTAGATCTTGCGGAGCATGCGGAGGGTGTTGAAGCAGGAGGACGAGACGGCGTTGACTTGCTTGGTCAAGGAGAGTGATGAATCGAGGATGAGCCCCAGGTAGCGTGCGTGGTCGGTGGGAGTCGGTGCTGCTCCCAGTGCGGTCGGCCACCAGGAGTCGTCCCAGGCAGCGGGGGTTGAGCCGAGGATGAGGACTACTGTCTTGTCTGAGTTCAGCTTCAGACGGCTGTTCTTCATCCACTCGGCGACGGCTTTCATTCCTTTGTGGAGGTTGGTTTTGGCGGTGAGGGGGTCCTTGGTGAGGGAGAGGATCAGCTGGGTGTCATCGGCGTAGGAGATGAAGTTTAGGACGTGTAGTCGGGTGACGTGGGCGAGCGATGCCATGTAGACTTTGAACAATGTCAGGCTGAGGGATGATCCTTGGGGTACGCCGCAGGTGATCTCGGAGGCTTCGAAACGGAAAGGGGGAGGCGGACACTCTGGGTTCTGCCGGAGAGGAAGGAGATGGTCCATTCCAGAGCCTTGTCTCGGATCCCTGCGTTGTGGAGGCGTGTGCATAGGGTGCAGTGGCAGACAGTGTCAAAGGCGGCTGATAGGTCCAGGAGGATGAGGGCCGCGGTTTCACCGTTGTCCAGCAGGGCCCTGATGTCATCGGTGGCGGCGATGAGGGCAGTCTTGGTGCTGTGGTTGCTGCGGTACCCGGACTGGGACGGGTCCAGGATGTTGTTCTCCTCGAGGTAGTGGGTCAGCTGTCTGTTGACGGTCTTCTCGATGACCTTCGCTGGGAACGGGAGCAGCGAGATGGGCTGGAAGTTCTTGAGGTCCATCGGATCTGCCTTGGGCTTCTTCAGTAAGGCGTTGATGGCTGCATGCTTCCAGCTCTCCGGGAAGGTCGCGGTCTCGAAGGAGATGTTGGTGGTCTTGCGGAAGTGGGGTGCGATGGTGGTGCTAGCTTTGTTGAAGATGTGCTGTGGGCATGGGTCTGACGGAGAGCCGGAGTGGCTGGGGTTCATGATTTTGATGGTGTCGTTGTCGTTTATGTTGGTCCAGGTGAGCAGGGGATCGATGTGGGTGGTGGCCGCAGGGTCTGAGGTGTCGGTGGCTGTCGGGCGGTCATGTTGTTGAAGCTGTCATTGATGTCTGCGATCTTGCGATAGAAGAAGGTGGCAAGGGATTCGCACAGGTCTTGCGATGGTGGGATGTCGTTGGTGTTGGAGCTGGGGTTGGAGAGTTCCTTCACGATGTTGAAGAGCTCTTTGCTGTTGTGCTCGTTGTTGTTGAGTTGGTCCTTGAAGGAGGAATGAAGAGGGCCTGTGATGGGGGCTCAGTATGTAAAAGGGCTATGGATGTTTTATGGATGGGCTCTAGGAGGTGTTCTGCAAATACCTAAACGTTCAAAAGTCAATTATGATTTGCCAATTTGGGCCCATTAGGACTTATGTTCTTTGACAAAGAAATCCCAGGGCCTCATTTTGAAAGAGACAAGGAAATAGAGGGAAGAATTATACAGATGAAAGTGCCTTAATTACAATGGTCAGCGCCCGTTAAGGAACTGAATAGTGATGTATGTAATAACCAGCAACACCACCACCACCATCAGACTTGGTTATTGAAGGCCTGCCATGTGTGTGCATGGAGGGAGAATTTGATAATTTGATTTCATAAGATTTATAAGGTGCTTTCTTTGAACTCCTCTACACACATTGGTTGTGCTTGCTTCATCCTGTTTGTTCTACTGTTACTGATCCTCCTGAGTGTGGTTTAAGACAAACTCGCCCCTCCCTTCCCCTTTTCACAACTTTATACTAACTAGAATTAAGTTCTTCTTTAATACAGTCCTTCTTGAGAGTCTAGCCAAATAATGCATACAAATATAAATATAAGGATTTGTATGTGTTTGAGACAATGTATATAGCATTGCAGTAGGTCTGTAATTTCTGATTCACTTTAAGGTTAAACAGAGCACTCAATCATGAGTTCTTTATAAGGTAATTCAAAACCATATAAAGTCGACAAAGCTATTGCAAACACATACAGAGGAGCACTCAAACTGCATAGAGGGAATCGGCCAGCTGCTCTTTATCAATAAATTACTTGTAGAAAGCTGGCGAGCCGGACTTCCATCACAATTATTTCTGAAATAACTGAAAGCAAGGGGGAATTTTTGCACATACTGAGCACTTGTTTAAAGTTAAATGAAGTGGAAATATGTTTGAATGATAGAGTCATACTGGAACCTAAAAAAAAAACAATTGTGGACAGAGCAATGGAACTATATTAGCTATTTCACTTAACATTGGGGACGTTTAAGGAGCGATTGAAGGCACAGTAAGCAAGCTTGTATGATCACTCATTGGATACACAGTGTTAGAGGACCGAAGAACAGACTTTACCCCGTTTCCCATGTTTGAAGCAGAAAGGTTGCTTACTACTGTAGTCTGCTAGAATGAACTCAATTGGGAAATTGAAGGCATCTGCAGAAATTGGTTGTTGGAATGTCTTGAAGATGTGGAATTATAGGATCCACTGTAGCATGATTTCACCTATGTAAGATCACCCTAACCAAATCTGTGTTTCCCTATGTAAGTAAAGAATTAGATAATGGGAAGAAAGAGGGATGGGATTTTCAGCAGGGCATATAAAGGACCGGAAGCAGGCTAAGTCGCTTTGATGCAGTCCTGGGTGATGGAATGTGCTATGCACTAAGTGGCAGAAGATATAGTTTCTGATTATGAATGGCTCAGTATTTAACGACCCCTGCACAAACTCCTATTTATGCAGGGGGCGGAATTGCAAGCTGAATTTTTAATGCACCCAGTAATCAATGGGTGCGTTAAATTCTTCCCCTTCCTTAAATTTTGACAGGTCAAGATGTAATCAGGGAAAATTATACGGTAGTTACCGTACAATGTGGATTTTGGTGCATGAAGCATCAATATCCGCATGTTATTCCCCAAAAACTAGGAATAGCTGCTATTTATTGCACCCATAAATAACGCCCCCTGGGGTATCGTTATTTATGAGGCGCTAGAAACGTCACCTTCATTCCAATGAACTCTGACTCAGGGCCCAAATGATGAGTAGATTCCCTTGGAGATGAGAGGGCGAGAGGCAGAATGTTACACGAATCCTGTCTCATGGCCTATCATTTGCAGTCCTCTTTTCTGTGGCATAGCATAGGGGCTGGAAGGTCTTGTCCCAGAGGATAACATGGTCTGTGCCAGAGGTGATCTTTTTAGACATGAGGAATATGAAAAGGGATTAGGAAAATGTAAAAGGTGGACAGAGATGGGACAGTGAAGATTCAAAGCATAAAAACAAACAAGATGTATCTTCAGCTTAGCCTAAATTGCCTTCTATTGTAGGCAAATCAGTGTGAAGATTGAAGTTATGGTTGAGACCCAAAAGTAAATATTACTCTTACAAAAAACTAAGGGTGTGTAATATCAAAGTATTTTTTTCTCAGGCCTCATCCTCAGTGGAGAGCTCTTCCTACATAAAGCGAAGTAATGCTTATGGATTATGCTAGCAAGATAACTGGACTCGTGGTGTTTATTCAAGAGGCAAATGTAATATATTATTCAGTTTATTCTGTAGAAAACTGTAAGCCAAACAACACCACGTAGGTAAAGATATTGCAATGTAAATTGTATACTTCCTGCATACTGGAGGGCTTCCCATTTTTAGTTCAAATTCTGGGAAATGCTATATGGTCTAAAGAGGTTTGAAGTCTCTGTTGGTCATAGGCTGCTGCAGACATGTGGTTGGATATGTAACCTGTGACCTTTAGCATTGCATTTTAATCCTTTTAAAAAGAAGGCATAAATGTGCCAAGCACCCAAAATTAACATAGATTGGGCCTTACATTAGGAGTTGATAAAGAGTTTTAGAAACATATTTCACTTCTAGGATAATACTAGAAATGTTTTTCCACGAAGAACGAATCTTGCTACCAGCATTATGCTGTAGACTGTACACTGATGTGAAAAAAGGGTCATATTTAAGGCAACTGTATTGTACTGCGCTTTAAAATGTCCCCTCCCAAGCTCTACTCCTCGTTGATGTCACCTACGAGGAGGCCCAAAGATATCTGAACCCCACTGCAATCATGCTTGACTAACCACAGGGTGCACCGATCATACCAGAACCCTAAGAGATTACTGACCAAGATCACATGTAGATAGGAAATTGGCCTCCACATTGAGTAGACCTTGCTGCATGAGGTACTAGCATACTACATGATAAAGGCGTCTGAACACACAATGGTATGCCACAATCCTTTTTATGCTTGTTTGACAACCTTACCATCAGGTGAACTTTATGTGACCAAAGTGACTTGATGTGCGTTTGAAAAGTAAATTGATTAATTAATAAACTCTGGAGTTACTGATCATGTGGATATCGATCCCGTTATTTGACACGATGCATTGTTGTGTTTGTAGTTCAAGTATATAACTTTAATTAAAAAAAATATGCCAGACACAAATTAAATTATCAACTCGTATTCCCACATAAGACACAGTCCATTAGTAACCATTGGTAGGCTTTCTCGTCACCCTCATTTCCTTTGTTTTCATTGGTCAGCAGCAGCTCGCACTCTCATTTCTCGTGTTTTTACTGGTGAGCGAGAGCTGGTTTTATGTTGCCAGTCTGCCTCGGAACAGTCTGCTTTAGGGAGGATTTTGGTTTCACCTTCTTTTGAATCGACACATACCTAAAACAAAAAAAACAAAAAAAGCATTGGTAAAGCTAATAGGTCTTGCCTTTACGAGATCTATTATCTTTGTCACGTGCAGCACATCTTCAGTTCAATTGCTAAGGCACTCACACAGCTCTGCTGATGCACCTCGTGTGTGATGTGCTGCACATCTTCAGTTCCATTGCTAAGGCACTCACACAGCTCTGCCGATGCACCTAGTGTGTGACGTGCAGCACATCTTCAGTTCCATTGCTAAGGCACTCATACAGCTCTGCCAATGCACCTCGTGTGTGACGTGCAGCACATCTTCAGTTCCATTGCTAAGGCACTCACACAGCTCTGCCGATGCACCTAGTGTGTGACGTGCAGCACATCTTCAGTTCCATTGCTAAGGCACTCATACAGCTCTGCCAATGCACCTCGTGTGTGACGTGCAGCACATCTTCAGTTCCATTGTTAAGGCACTCATACAGCTCTGCCAATGCACCTCGTGTGTGACGTGCAGCACATCTTCAGTTCCATTGCTAAGGCACTCACACAGCTCTGCAGATGCAACTTGTGTGTGTGACGTGCAGCACATCATCAGTTCCATTGTTAAGGCACTCATACAGCTCTGCCAATGCACCTCGTGTGTGACGTGCAGCACATCTTCAGTTCCATTGTTAAGGCACTCCACAGGTCTGCTGATGCACCTCGTGTGTGATGTGCAGCACATCATCAGTTCCATTTCCAAGGCTCTCACACAGGTCTGCTGATGCACCTCATGTGTGATGTGCAGCACATCTTCAGCTCAATTGTTAAGGCACTCACACAGCTCTGCCAGTGCAGCACATCGTCAGTTCCCTTTCCAAGGCTCTCACACAGGCTTGCTGATGCACCACGTGTGTGACGTGCAGCACATAATCAGTTCCATTGTTAAAGCACTCACACAGCTCTGCAGATGCACCTCGTGTGTGATGTGCAGCACATCATCATTTCCATTGCTAAGGTACTCACACAGCTCTGCAGATGCACCTCGTGTGTGATGTGCAGCACATCATAATTTCCACTGTTAAGACACTCACACAGCTCTGCAGATGCAACTTGTGTGTGTGACGTGCAGCACATCATCAGTTCCATTGTTAAGGCACTCACACAGCTCTGCAGATGCACCTCGTGTGTGATGTGCAGCACATCATTTCCATTGCTAAGGCACTCACACAGCTCTGCAGATGCACCTGGTGTGTGATGTGCAGCACATCATCATTTCCACTGTTAAGACACTCATACAGCTCTGCAGATGCACCTCGTGCGTGACGTGCAGCACATCATCAGTTCCATTGTTAAGGCACTCATACAGCTCTGCAGATGCACCTCGTGCGTGACGTGCAGCACATCATCAGTTCCATTGCTAAGGCACTCACACAGCTCTGCAGATGCACCTCGTGTGTGATGTGCAGCACATCTTCAGCTCCATTGTTAAGGCACTCACACAGCTCTGCCAATGCACCTTGTGTGTTATATGCAGCACATCTTCAGCTCCATTGTTAAGGCACTCACACAGCTCTGCCAATGCACCTTGTGTGTTATATGCAGCAAATCTTCAGTTCCCTTTCCAAGGCTCTCACACAGGTTTGCTGATGCACCTTGTGTGTGACGTGCAGCACATCATCAGTTCCATTGTTAAAGCACTCACACAGCTCTGCAGATGCACCTCGTGTGTGATGTGCAGCACATCATTTCCATTGCTAAGGCACTCACACAGCTCTGCAGATGCACCTCGTCTGTGATGTGCAGCACATCATCATTTCCACTGTTAAGACACTCATACAGCTCTGCAGATGCTCCTCGTGTGTGACGTGCAGCACATCATCAGTTCCATTGTTAAGGCACTCACACAGCTCTGCAGATGCACCTCGTGTGTGGTGTGCAGCACATCATCATTTCCATTGCTAAGGCACTCACACAGCTCTGCAGATGCACCTCGTGTGTGATGTGCAGCACATCATCATTTCCATTGTTAAGGCACTCACACAGCTCTGCAGATGCACCTCGTGTGTGGTGTGCAGCACATCATCATTTCCATTGCTAAGGCACTCACACAGCTCTGCAGATGCACCTCGTGTGTGATGTGCAGCACATCATCATTTCCATTGTTAAGGCACTCACACAGCTCTGCAGATGCACTTCGTGTGTGATGTGCAGCACATCATCATTTCCATTGTAAAGGCACTCACATAGCTCTGCAGATGCTACTGAAACACTAAAACTTGCATCTCCTTTCTGATGTGCAGACCTCTCAGCTATTTCACCATCAAGACTCACAAACAGCTCTTTCTTTTGATGCATCTCTGGAATGAGGTGCATTGAAACCACAAAGTCGCACACACAGTTCTGTCGACGCACCTCATTTCTGATGTGTAGCACTCTGCTAATCCAGCACAAAGATCCACAGAGAGCTCTCCCGATGCACCTCACTTCTTAGGCTCAACACTGCTATTCCACCACTATGTCCACCATTACACACAGCTTTTCTGATGCATCTCATTTCTGATGTACAGTGCCCTGTTGGTCTATCATCGAGGCCCACACATCTCCTCAAGTAACTGGAACTCAAACCCCAATGTTCTTTGCCGGAGGTAACAAAACAAATAGAAACTCATGCAGCTGTCGCTGTTCTGCCTGTTCATGAGCGGGGAGCATGGACAATTCCATGTTGTGTAAAGAAGGTTATGATGTTTCACTTTACACTGATTCAGGTTTAAAATGTCCGCCACAAACTGAGGGATGAGCTGGGATTCAATCCTGAGGGCCTAATTTAGAACTTGACGGAGATCCCCCCCTTCCCCCCCCATATTATGATTATATTCTATTATACGGCAGACGGGATATCTGTCACGTTTGTAATGGAGTATTCCATCTGCTGAGATCTAAATAAGACCATTTGTTATTAGGCCTCTACTCTTCAATAAAAGTGCTTGTTTTATTTTAGACGCCACGGACTACAGCAGGAGCTGACTGCAGAGGCGGTCTGTGGAAATATTACAGCAAGCTGTGACAAAGCCAAGAGCACTCGACTGTGTTCATGCGCAAAACATGCCTCACATGCTGTAAAAACTGAGGGGCACTTTATCTGATGCTGTAGTGGCGATAGGGGCTTTGCCTTATTTACAAGGCAGTGTAAAGCTACTTACCGTGGCTTAACGCTGCCTTGTTAATGCTGCTTTGTAAATAAGACCCCCTTTTACGCTAGATTAGCGTGAAAGGGGGGGCAATGGGTGTTGTGGTGGGCATTCCACCGCAACACCCATTAATTTTGACGCTGCCCCATATTTACAAGGGTGGCGTAAATATGGGGCAGCACCAAAATTAAGACCAGGGAAAACCTGATCTTACCCTGGCACAACGAGGAGAAATGTTTAATTTCTCCTCATTTTTGTTGTTTCAATGTGCATTGTGCAGCACACATAGAAACAGAAAAGCGCCATTGAATGTTTATGTGCAGGAAGATGTCCCTCCCTGCACATAAACAATCATTAAAAAAAAATGACGTTTTGCAACTTCTATGTGTGCTGCATTAAGCAACACACATAGAAGACTCCATTAAGCAGCACACATAGAAGACTGCATTAAGCAGCACACATAGAAGACTGCATTAAGCAGCACACATAGAAGACTGCATTGAGCAGCACACATAGAAGACTGCATTAAGCAGCACACATAGAAGTTACAAAATGCCAATTCAGGTTTATGTGCAGAAAGGGATACCATCCTGCACATAAACAATCTTCCCCTGCAATGCAGGCACCCTTGCACTAGCGCCAGCGCAGGGGGAAACGCAGGGTTGCACCGTATCATTGTAAACACGGTGCAGCCCTGCGTTTCAAAAGTGGCGGAGCATGGTATTAAGCCAAGGAGACAACGCCGCACTGCGCCACTTCATTGTAAATATACCCCTGAGTTTCCTTGTAAACGGTGCACTGTTGGCAAAGTTTGATAGAAGAGGTAGGCACAGAGTCCGCAAACATGTTAACTCTGTAACGTTTGTGACATGTTTAGTGTAGACAGACACAGAGTCCCTGGCACTGGGTTAGTGATAGAAAATGCTTAGTGCAGACAGACATGCAGCAGGGAAGCCTACTATTTGTGGGAGTCTGTGTAGGCATATAGACTAAAACACTGCAGTATAAGTAATGTGTGCAATGTGTAGACAGTTTGCAAGCACTGCATTTTTGATATTCACGTTACTACTGGAGGTAGACATGCTATAAGCAATGCACTATTTGTTTTGTGCATTTTGTGTACATTGATAAATTGTAAAATCTGCGCTATCAATACAGTGGCCAAAAGATTGAAGACTGAAACAGGAGTCTCTCACACTGTGAACAGAGCAGTTGTAACAAGGCTGAGAATACCTGTCGTAAAGTGAAGTTTACTCTGACTTTGCCATGGACTGGTGAAAAAGCCCCACAGTGTTTATTAGTGTAGAGACACAGGCAGGGAAGGTAAATCATGCACCATCTGCACCTTGTGCTTAATGTAAATACATGAATAAATTGTGCACACAGCACTATATGGATATGTCACCCTAGTGTAAGCAGACAGACTGTAAACACATCTGTTTTATAATGTTTGTGCAGACACATATGCTAACTGTAAACACTGCATAGATCACTAATGTGAAGGGCGCTGTCAGCCACAGGGGCTCTGTGAACACTGCGCTGTTAGTAATGTGTGTTTAGTGTGGTCAGACACATAGGCAGACTGTAAACACTGCATAGATTACTTTTCCTATACAGATCCCACCATGCCTCTTAGGGTAGAGACTCAACCTCCTGGTGGAGGAAATGCCCATTGATGATGCAATTGACCCCAAATACACCAGTGATGAGAATATACCACTGAGAAAAGTGGTCAATAAGGGCCTCACTATCATTTTATGAAGAGACTCTAGCAGTGGCGGCTGGTGACATTTGAAAGTGGTGAGGTATAAAACTCCGGGACGAGTGCCGTATGGCGAGCCAGTGTAATGAGAGAACCCGACCCTCAAAAGGGGGCTCAAGGGGGTTCTCCCCCAGTAAATTTTTGGGAAAAGTATTGGCCAAATGGTGCCTTTTCAAGCACATTTTAGAAAGCAAGAAGGTTTATAAAGCAACTGTGAAAGTGCAGACTTAAAATATTGAAACGATTAAAAAATGCTCCATATCTTACTGAATTGAGATTGTGCAATGGTTAGTGTAGTGTGTAAATTCAAATTGTACAGTGCAACTAGCAAGGTTTGTAGTTATCTCACCTGGACACAGTGTTGTCCCTGCAGTGCTGCATGTGGAGTACATATATATAAATCATAGGAGCCTCAGTCCGTTCTCTATATTACAACCTGTCTTTCCCCAAAGCCATTTGTCAAGCCACAAACACTGGCCTCAGGACAGGCTGTAAACTACTTCAGACCTTGGAGAAAAAATTGCATGCCTTCGATGCACAAATAGAGTGAAGCAAACAGACGCCAGGGGCAGCCGTCTCCAACTGCAAGTGCTGCTGCCTTGAGAGCTGGTGAGATTCAAACTAAGCAATGGCTGCCGGCACTTCCAGCCCGAGCACCAGTTGTCACTGAGTCCACACTGACTCCACACGGTCTCCACATAATAAGTTTCCCTTTAGCTGAGACAGCCATGTAGTAGTTGGACAATAGCTCTATCTACCTGAACGCAACCTCTCAGCCCTGCCCTTCCTCAGTGCACACCAGAGACCTGGTAACCACGCCTCTCCAAGCCAGTCCAGACCCTGCTCTCCTGCTTTTATCAGCACAGCATGAGAGCAGTGCCAGGATTGAATTGGGCAGGCGAAGTTAGCACTCATTAGGAGACCAGGGAGCTACAGCTGTGATTCCCCCCAGCCCACTCATTGAGTGTCAGGCTGGCCGCAGGAAGACTACTGTCCAAGCTGACATGCGCACTGACACTTTCAAAAGTCAGTCAGTGAGTGACTGTGGTGCAACTGCGCAAGGTAGGTGAATGTGGAGTCAGACACTGGCTGTCAATTATTTTAAGCCCCTCTCGCCTTCCTCAGGAATTTACAACAACTGATATGTGACAGCTGAAACAAGCTGACCCCCACGGCCAGGAGAAAAAAATCTATTGAGTATTTTTTAATCTTTAAAACTAGGGATAGGTGACACAAATAGGGGCCGGGGGGGCCACAAATTTAGCAGGACCACGCCCCAACGCCCTCAAAGAGGAACCGCCCCTGGACTCTAGTTGCAGAGAATGGTGCGGGTGCAGTCCTCTTGATTACCTTCATGCTATATACTGGAAGCGGAGTGTATCTCGCTTGAGACGCATCTTGCTTCCTTTTTTTTGGGGGGGGGGGGTAGGTATTATATGGTAATGTGAATATATAACCCATATGTAACCCACGCGCGCCACGTTTTACCACAATTACTTTCACTTTCACGGCCGCAAGGCCGCTTGGCATAGCCAATAGGTCTCGCTTTTGGGAGCTTATAAGTATTTAGTTACGCAACTGTGGCATGGCTAAACACTTATAAGGTCCCAAAGGCGAGACCTATTGCCAATGCTTGTTTTACATACCATCAACCCCCGCTGCCGTCTTTCCCTCATCCCCTTCTGCCCTGCTTGTCTAATGCCAAAACGAGCAGATTTCATATTGTAATCGACTCTCTTTGGCATCAAACACCCTCAGGTTCCAGGCGCTGTGCTGATGGAGACTCAGCAACGTTACAGGCTGTGACATGCACAGTCTCCAGCAGTGATAGAGCACAGGCCTTCAGTATTTTTGTGGCAGGCACATTTTTTGCCTCCTTCAAAAATGCAGTGCATTTTGAGTCTTTGAGCTGCATATGTTGCTTTTTTGGACACAAGATTTGCCCCCAAAGCCGCCAAATCTTGGTGGGTTTGTTTTCATGGGAACACTTCTTACATAGGATCAACTAGCAATGGCAAATGCCGAGATCTGTTGGCTTTGTCAATGTTTTTTTTAGCCATGTTGTTCAGCATGTCTGAAATATAAAAAAAGGAAAAGGTGCTATGATGTGGTCAACGCTGGCGGTGTCATAGCTCTTTTTTCTTTATTTTCAGCCATGCTGCACACCAGCCATGCAGATGTACAACATGGCCAGAAAAACATCAACAAAGCCAACAGTTCTCATATAGAAGAGACCTTTTGACTTTGGCAATGCTCGTTCACATCTCTCTGCACATTATTGTTACTAATATCCTAGCAAAAGAGGCGAGCATATTGTTTAAAGGACATGCTATGTGTGAAAATGTGTACATCAAACACTTGGTTCATGATTTATGAATGCTTTTGCCTCAACTGTGCAGTTAATTGTGAAGAAAATAGTTGCCACTCAGTAGCACAGATATTCCTAGACAATATGTGTTTGAAGTATGTAATATTACATTTGGGGTACCCTGGATTAATCCTTTTTATTTACTAATATTAAAGTCAGAATTAGAACTGAGATGGGTCCCGACAGCTGAAAATTAATATCACCAGTTCATTTGACGTATTAATTTTTCTAGCCTAAAGCAAAGTACGAATTGTCCTTAAGGATAGACTAGGAAGTACACAACATTGTTGTTGACCAGTCATTTTAAAGGAAAGGATATATAAAGATTTGGCTGAGTTGACCAATGGGAGTTAGGCATGTAAGGGAGATTTTGCTTCACGATTCAACGTGAACTATGTGTCCCTTGTATTTATCATTAACTGGAAATGGTAAGTCTGTTGCTTTCTGCAAATTTGCATTGCTCAGCAGGAAATGTGCTTTCTCAGAGAAGGTGAATAAGTGTATTTTTTCAGCCCCAGTCTAAAACATGGGAAGAGTTCAGAAATGTATGTTATAATCTCAGTTCTGGTATTTTCAGTGGAAATTTGCATACTGGATATTATTCTGAAAAGAACAACGTGAAGATACCCTTAGTACGTGGGCTTGTGAAATTACTCACAGCATCAATTCAGTTTTTCAAATAGATGGTTTGCACCTTGTTTCAACCATGATTTACATCTGCAGGGATTTATATCTGGTTAAACAGACGTCAATTTATGGACAGTACATTAAGCTATTCCAAGAAAGCTAAGTAATTAAGGATATTTCTACTTGGAGGAGGGGGTAAGGTGGAATCTATAGATCCTTGTGGTTAGTTCCAATAAATTTCTCCCTAAAGACTACTTACAGGAAAGAGGTGCATTTTAAAATCTTGAGGTGCTCAAGGAAGTAATTTAAACATCAGAGCTAGGAAAATATTGGATTTGTCATGCCGTCCTTCTGGGATTGTGTAGTAATACCCTACCATTTCCCCCCCCCCCCCCCCCCTCCATCATCATTCATTGGAACATTCCTCCTGGAGTTGATTTGTAATGTTGGTAATCTTGTCAGTGAGCCCTGTGAGGTGAGACAGGAAACACTCTTTACTGGAATAAAGCACTGTACCTCACACTCTTCGAGTGTTTCCTTCACTGGCCACGAGGATGGGATGCTGTGTGGGGGACAGCTGAGTGCCTTCACCGCTATAGTCTATTATCACCTTTTTATACGTACTGCTATCCCTAAAGTGCTCTTTCTGTTGCTGCAGACATTAGTATAAGGGATATTCGATTTACACTCATACTGCGTTGACATTAGTAAGGCAATATAATTATTTGCTTGTTAGAACTGTGTCCACATATTGCCCAGCTACCGACTCTCAAGGTTATCTGAGAAAATATGGTGGTGATTTCTCACATACTCTATTTAGTTTAGGAGTTTTATATAGCGCTAGCTGGACCCAAGGGTATCAGAGCGCTTCACAGCATGTAAAATTATGTGCAAATAGACAGTACAGAGAGTATGGAAGAACATGAGGGTTCACAAGGTTTTCTTGATCCGAGTCAGTGTCATCGGTCACAAAATTAAGGTAAGATGGAGAGCCGGCTCAGGTACTTCCTTGGGGCTTATCGGTTCGCTCGAGAGCGGTCGAGGAAGAGTACTTTGAGCAGGTTTTTGAATTTTGTAAACGAGGGGGTCATGCTAATGTGGGGGGGATGGAGTTCCAGATTTTTGGGGCATTTCCAGCAAATGATTTGGCTGCGGTTTTTTGCTTACGCGTTTTCAGTGGGATGAGTAGCAGAGTGTTGGAGCTCCTGAGGGTCCTGGACTGGCTGGCCCTTTTGAGTTTGGCGGCCAAGTATTCCGGTTTGCCTGTGTGCAGGGCTTTGTGCGTGAGGCAGGCTGTTCTGAAGCTGGCTCGCAACTCAATTGGGAGCCACTTAAGTTCTCTGAGTGCAGGAGCGATGTGTTCGAATTTCCTAGTTCCGGTGACCATTCTGGCTGCTGCATTGAAGGTTGTTTTCAGGGGGGCAAGGTGCGATTTTGCAGTCCCAGTCAGGGCTGCAATCCCACAGTCAATTCTGGAGAGCATTCTACAGACCTGCGTTCATGCCTTACATACCGAGAGGCACTCTGTAATTATCACCTTACCCCAGTGGCTTGGTAATTTTCAGGAGCATGTGTCACTATCGTCGTTTGTCCGAACACACTCCTCTCTTCTGTTGCCTTTCCACCATTCTTGAGGGTGATATGTGCGTTTTGCCATTTAACAGACTGAGGTGGGCCAGGATACACGGCTGATGGTCCCAACTTTTGTCTTCATTGCCCCTGCCACTCAGCAGTCTCTGGCGGACACCCATGGTAAGAAAGCACCATAGGAGTTGCTCTGCCATCATGCCTCCGTGTTTTTGTGCACAGCGGCCGCCGCGTCGCTGTCTGATACCCTGTTGCCTTTTGTCTGGGGGTGTTTGACTGCATAACTCAGGTGTGCGCTTCCGCAGCGTCCCCAGAATGCTGTTCTCAGCCCCTCTCTGGTGTGGGGAGCAATCATTCTACTTTGGCTACAGAGCCTCTCTGTCCCACCTGCTACATCCTTAAGTCACCTTTCCATGTTTTTCAGACACGAGGGGCATCCTCTTAGTTTCGGGTGCTGAGCGTCATTCTCATGCTACTTTTTACACTTGGAATAGTGCCAAACCCCAGCACCACAAAAGGTCTTGATTACGACAGACCTCGGACCGCCCCTGGACCGCCTTCTGCTAGTCATTGCCTGTTTTTCCTCAACCTCAAACTACAATGCTAATCTGCATTACCCCTTGGCCATTTTTAAACAGTTCCTTCATTCTATACGGTACTGTGGCAGTATTAAATGTTGTAACCATATTTTTTTTTACAGGAATCCTATGGACATTGACTCCATTTCCTCCAGTTCCTGTCTTTGAACTCTTGTAGTGTCACGTTCTTCAGTTAATGATTTTCTTTTGTAGGTTTCAACCTTACCTTTTCTTCCTTATTCAAGACACTCACAAATGTATGCATCTTTTAAAACTAGGCATATGTGATCATTACTTTCTTTGCAGGTAAAGGTAAAGGACTTCTACTCAAGCTAATCAGTCATTTGTGATAGCATTATTTTCCAAGTAAATGACTTATGCTGAACCAAATAACATTCATATGTGACAAATATTATCAATCATGTGTTGCTGCAAGTCTTATATTATAATGAATTTCTCTTGCAGAGGTATATACCAGTATAGATCTAATAGCAGTCATCCCCACTTATTGTAACTACTCCTACTTCTGTTATTGTGTTTTCCTGCTATTTTCTCCCATAATGACAGCTGCCAGTATGAGTCCACCCCCTCCTTTTCCTAATAAAATAGGAGAACCAGACTTACCTTGGGAGAGATGGATGCTATTATTCGAAACCTACCTCATTGCTATAGGAGGAGAAAAATGTAGTCCCATTGGGAAACAACACATCCTATTACATAACATTGGCATGCAAGAAAGGAAAATGTATGAAGATCTCCCTGCAATTGTAATAGAGGGAAGAGGAGATGGGCATGAAGCCCCACATGATTTATATCAAACTACCCTGAAAACAGTAAAATGTCATTTTAAAGAAACACTTAATGTAATATTAGAGAGACACATGTTTTTCAGTAAGATTCAAGGAAAGGAAGACTCATTCATTCACGATTAGTTGGTAAGGTGTACCAATGATTGTAAGATTCAAGGAAAACTTCTGATAATGAATCTCAATTTACAATAAGCCATAGACCTAGCTAAAGAGATTGAACACAAAGCTAAATGCATTAAAGAGATGAAGATTGTCCCCGAAAGTGATGCCAATGCTGTTGTCAAAGTTCAAAACAAACGTGAAAGTAATCAGACAAAGAATGCATGTATACTAAAGCCAAAAATATACCCTAACAAATCTGACAAACTAAAGTGTTACAGGTGTGGCAACACAACTCACCTAGCCACTCATCACAACCGTCCTGCTAAAAATGTAACCTACAGAAAATGTAACAAAAGGAGGCCTTTGTCAAAAAGTGCAGAAACAATGACAGCAGAGAAATAGATATAGTCAGACCCATTGATAACGAGGAAGAACTTGACAACAAAATTGCTTTCCACATGAATGCCATTACAAAAGTGAAGTGTAAATTATCCTACTTGTGAAATTGCCCTATATGGTGTGAATATAAATATTTTTGCTGATTCATGCTCACCATATAATTTAATAACCAAAATACCTTCCAAGATAATTTTGATACAAAGAACTACATACTGGATACCCCTGACAATAATCCGGGTAGTTATAATAAAGATCCTTTTCCGCCAGAAGGGATGACATCTCATTTAAAGACAGAAATACGGTAGGAAGCATATTTGTAATGAAACAAGGATACAATTTACTTGTGTGGAAACACCAAAAAGAGTTGGGCCTAAAACTAGACCCAAATGTTAAAGAATAAGTACTCGTTATTGACAGTTCCATCACAGGTGAGAACCTCTGCAGGTAATTACCATAGCTATTTTCTGAAGAACATGGATTAGGTAGGGATTTGTTATATAAAATAAAATTAAAAGACAGTGCGATACCTAAAGTTCATAAAACTCGTCCGATACCATTATTTATGAGTGAGCCTTGAAAGAAAGAACTAGATAAATTGGAGAAGCAAGGGATCATTGAAAAGATTGAAATTTCAGAGTGGTTAGTCCCAACTGTAATTGCAAAAGAAATAACAATTCAGTGGATATTCGGTTGTGTGTAGATTTGAGAGACCTTAACTCCAATTTCTGGGTGGACAGGGGCCGGCTGCCAAAAATTAATGAGATGTTGAGTCTAATAAAAAATGCTAAATACTTCACAGAACTTGATCTTTCCTCAGCGTACCACCAGATAGAACTCAGGCCCTTACTTCATTCACCACAGCATTTGGTGCCTATTGTTACTGCAGAATGCCCTTTGGGTTAGCATCTGCTGCAGAGGTGTACCAGAGAGTCATGCAACACATTCTTTAGGACAGCCTTAACGTTGTGTGTTTCCAAGATGACATTTTAATTTATGGATTTTCTAAACGAGAACACAACAACACCCTGTGGACAGTATTAACTAAACTAAGGGAAGCAAGTTTCACAATAAAAAATGAGAAGTGCAGAGTTGGGGTAACTTTATTCGATTACATGGTACACACAATCTGTGTTGAAGAAGTTCAATTGACTCACTGAAAAATGCTCCATCACCATCAAACAAGGATGAATTAAAATAATTCCCTGGCTTAGCAGAATACATGGCTAACTTTGTCAAAACATTTGCAGTCAAAGTTCAACCCCAGCAAGAATTATTTTCTAAAACATTGATTTTTTAATAGAACACTATTCAAGCAGAAGCATTCACCAAGGTAAAATAAGTAATAAGGAACAGTTCCCCCAAAGTCTCATAGACTGTCGTACTAATACATTTACTACTGTTTGCCCGCCAACGAATTGGACAAGGGATAAAGAAAGATTACCCTAGACCTTTGGTGCCCCCACTGCTTTACCAATAGCATTAGAATATCCCTAATGCGCAATTAAACATACCGAAAAAGGACAATTGGGTAGATGCCTGGCAATCCTTATTAGACCCCTGAGTGCTCTCATTGTTATTGAGTTCTATAAATAAAGGTTAATTAAAATGTTCAACTATAAGACATTGGAATATCATGCTACAGACGCTGTGCAAACTCCCTCATATTGCACGATGGCCATTGGGCCTCAAAAACACAATTAGATCTTAAAAGTATTTACAGGAATGTTGTAAATTGGACTGATTGAAGATAACACTGAGACTTTTATGTATCTACATGCCTGTTGCTTGATGGATAATGTTGTTTGAAGGCCTAATTGAATATGTATTTTTAGTAACTGTAAAATTTAATAAAAAGATATTTTTTTTAAAAAGGTCAAATCCCCGGATCCGACAGATCGACGGTCCACCTCACCCGCCTTCTCCCACCCTCGCGGGTCTGACTCGGATCTCTCCAGGAGCCCTCTACTGCCTAGCCTGGGAGAGCGAACTGCACTGGACTCTACAGGCTCCTACGGAGCGGCAGTCGCCTCCGGTCCACTCCAATCCTCGTAACCTCAAGATGCACCGATGACAGTACTATATCTGTCGCAACAGAAGGGGTTGCCTTAGCCACGTAGTCCCCAGCTAAACATTTTAGATTAGCCATTGTTAAGTATTTACTTAGTATAATTAGGTTTATTGATTTCTAGGGCGACAGATGCTTCCATTTCAGAAGTGTAGGGAGGGGGGAGTTGGGGAGGGTTGGAGGGGGTTGGAGCTACAGCTCCGCAATCAGGTCAGCTCACAGTTCCGAATGAGCTACAGTTCATTGTTTTTATCCAGCGTCACATTGCACTTCCTTGTCTTGACCACTGCCAGCATACGCCAGCGTACGCAGCACCCAGCACGAGCCCCAGCTCACCTTTGGCCTGACATAGACACACTGCTCAGTGGGGGAGTTACTCCTTCCCTGACCTCATTCCTCTCACCTCACACATAGGCTCCATGGCTACCACCTATAGGTCGTTCCACATTCTATCTTGGAACATGAATGGTATGCTAGACCATGTAAAACGCACTGCAGTCCTCAAATATGCCCAGCGCCATGCGGCTGATATCCTCTTACTTCAAGAGACCCATCCCCTGGGTAATCAATGCCCCTTTCTCGCCCGATATGGCTTTGATAGGATGTGGCACTCTGACTTTAGCCGAGATGCTTGGGGTGTAGCCATAATCATACGGAAGGGCCTTCCCTTCACCCCCACACAGATTAACACTGACCCCCAGGGACGATTTGTGGCTGTTTCCGGAACCCTCGAAGGCCACATCATCAACCTTGTCTCCATCTATGTTCCCCCTGCCACCCTCTCAATCACCCTGCGCTGCCTCACGGGACTCATTTCCGCCCTGCCCCAGGGACAGACTGTCATCGGGGAGATTTCAACGCAGTCTTGCAACTGCAGCTTGACTCGACTGGGCCCCCCTCCTCGGCGCGCTTATCTCAAGCCTCTAAACTGTCGGATTGGACAGAAGCCCTCAGGCTATGGGATGCCTGGTGGACCTGGAACCCCCTACAACCGACAATTTACCCACACCTCCGTGGCCCACCACACTCACTCCCGCATAGATTTATTTCTCCTCCCTGCACTTGACTGCCACCTCATCTCCCATATCTCGATTCTCCCCCGTGGACTCTCTGACCACTCACCTCTATCCCTACGCCTTGGAGAGCCCCAGAGGGGCATCCGACCCGTATGGCAACTGAACGCATGGTTTCTACAAGACAAGCGCTCAGGCTGGAGCTCCACCATTACTTTCAGACCAATCGCGGGTCGGTCCCCTCCCCGGACACGGTGTGGGAGGCTGGTAAAGCAACCCTCCGCGGGGTGGCAAGGGGGCTAGAGCACGTGGGACGGGCAGAGCAGACCGCCCGCCTGGCTCGCCTCGAGACGCAGGCTATGAGATTGGAGATGGCCTCGGCGAACACACCGAATGCTCGCTCCTCGAGGCAACTGATGGCTCTCTGGGACGAAATCTGGCACATTTCCCTCGAATCTGCCAAAACGCTGTGGCGCGCCTCAGTGGCCCGTGTCTATGGCTGGGGAGGCAAAAACAGAAAGCTCCTTCACAATCTGGTCTCCTACCCCAGAGCCCGCAGAATCATCCCTGAGATCCAAGACTCGGCTGGCACCTCTCAGCGCGCTTCGCGAGCCATAGCACAGACGTTTGCCCTTTACTACTCTGATCTGTACTCGGCTCAGCCCCCCGTGGCCTTCCTCACCACACTTCTGGCAGGCTCAGAAGTCCACCTCCCCAGCCTTACCCAGGAGGAATCCTCGGATCTGGATCTCCCTCTCACCTCGGAAGAGGTCCATAGCACGATATCCCGACTGAATACGGGACGGACGCCGGGCCCTGATGGCTTCCCCCGAGAATACTACGCTGCCTTCAGAGACTCCCTCGTTCCCCACTTGATAGAGCTCTCCCGTCACGTGGCTGAGAAGGGTGCCTTTCCCCCCGAAACCGACCTAGCCACTGTGGTAGTCATCCCAAAGACTCAACCGTCCTCTCTTTCTTGTAGGGATTATCGCCCAATATCTCTTATAAATACTGAAGTGAAAATCTTCGCTACGGTGCTGGCACAACGCCTGCGCCCTCTTCTCCACAAACTAGTCCACCCAGACCAATGTGGCTTTATGCCGTTACGACGTCTGCATGTGGCCTTGGCCCACCGCCACCACCTCTCCCCGTACCTTGCCCTACTACTCCTCGACTTCGAAAAAGCCCTCGACACGGTTGATTGGTCCTATTTAACTGAGGTTCTTCAACTTATGGGCTTCGGTCCCCTTTTCCTACGCGCTGTTCGAGTTCTTTACTCGAACCCGCAGGCCAGAGTCCTTGTCAACGGGGCCCTCTCTCACGCGACAGGGGTGTCCACTTTCACCCTTGTTGTTCGTGCTGGCTATGGAGCCCCTTGCCTGCCTCATCCGCTCCGATGCGGCGGTCCGGGGCTGGTCCTGGGACCCCCATCACGTGGATAAAATAGCCCTTTACACGGACGACGTCCTTCTCTTCCTGGCTGACCCAGAGTGCTCTGGCCCTCGCTGTCTGAAGATACTTCGGGACTTCGAGAACGTTTCTGGCCTACGACTCAACCCCGCCAAATCCACTCTTGTCCCCCTCCATATATCGAGGGCTTGCTTCGACTGGCAATCCTCCATCCCCATCAAAAGACGGTCTTTTAAATACCTAGGAATATGGATCGCCCTTCTACCCGACTTGGAGTGGGCCCGGAACCTCACCCCCCTGATCGCCAAAACCGATCTTAAACGTTGGCAAGCTTTGCCACTGAATCCCCTTGGTCATGGCGCCCTGGTCAAAATGATGATCCTCCCCCGCTTCCTGTACATTCTGCAAAATACTACCTTCCACCTTCCGGGGAGTTGGTTCCGGGACCTTGACCGGGTCTTTACCCGATTGCTATGGGGACATGGGAGACCTCGCATTGCTCTGGCTCACTGCCGGATCCCACCCTATGACGGCGGCATGGGAGTGACTCACTTACACCTCTACTATCTTGCCACCAGACTCCTTGTAGTCCACGATTGGTACACGGGCGGCTGGTCTGACTGGGCCTACCAAACTGAGCTCAGACACATGGATTTCCCGCAACTACACGCTTACTTATACGCCGCCCCTATCCTGCAAGCACTCCCCCCAATAACCAGATCAGTCCTGGTGGCGTGGCGCACCGCCCTCCGACACACCCGTTGGGACACGAAACTCACCCAACAAACACCTCTCTGGCAGGGCACGTGGCTCTCAGAGACGTCTTCCTTCACGGGTTTCCGGTCCTGGGACTGTATTGGGATTTCGCTCCTCGGGGACATTTGGGTAGGTGATCACATCCGGTCTTTTGCCAAGCTACAAGCCCGTTACTCCCTCCACACCTCCCAGTTTTATCGCTATTTGCAACTTCGCCACGCACTTGCAGCACATATCTCCTCCGGAACTTCACTGCCCCAGTTCAGCCCCCCGAAGGCGCAGGTACTGATGGGAAATCTAGGGAAAGGAGGGGTCTCTAAGATATAGCTCTCCCTGGTCAATAATACTCCTACTAATCTAGACGCACTCCGAGCCCACTGGGAGGGTTGGATAGGCCCCCTGGAGGAGGCGGACTGGCGAGATGCTCTGATGGCTCAGAGAAACCTGACGACCTCCTCCAGGCTCCGCCTCACTCAACTCTATCTTCACACAGCCTACCTCACCCCGACGCGGCTATACAGAGCTGGACTCCGCCCCTCCCCTGCATGCGCCCGATGTGGACTGGCCCCAGACGATTTTTTTCATCTGGTGTGGACCTGCCCGGCCCTCACCTCGTTCTGGTCCAATATAGAGTCCGAGCTTACACACACCCTGGGCTGGCAGATTCCCCATGAGCCCATGCGCCTCCTACTTGGCGTCTTTGACGGAAAGGACGGCTCTCGTGCTGACAAGCTCTTCTTGGGCACGGCCCTCGCAGTAGCCAAGCGCGACATAGCGGCTGCATGGGCAAGTTCCAACCTCCCCACCCTGCGTAAGTGGCGACGAGGAGTAGACTGGTGTGCCGCTCAAGAGGAACCCTTATTCATTGCAAGGGGATGCCTAAACAAGTTTCAGAAGGTGTGGGGCAAGTGGTTGAATTTAGTATCCCCTTAATGGGTCTGCTGTCCTCCAAATGTATGAGCAAAATGTAAATGTTACAGTACTGCTATCTATAGCCCTGTAATTTGTTTCCTTCTTTTTCCAGAGTTGTGATGCTGTGGTTGCTGCTCATGGCTATTGTGTACCTATGCTTTCTGTACTGTTCTTCCTACAAAATGCCAATAAAATTTGATTATCAAAAAAAAAAAAAGATCAAATAAGCAATAATCAATGCACCCAATATTGGCAAATTCAATATAAATCTCAAAACTAATTTAACCACAGATATCAGTAATTAAGGCCTAGGAGCGACTTTATACCAAGTTGCTGGAGGAAAAGAACATATTGCAGCATTCACATTGAGAACTCTCAAAGGGCAGAATTAAACTACTCTACCATAGAAAAATAAACTCTTGCATGGTTCTAGGGATTCACCATTTAAAATGTTATTTATGGGATATCCTTCCCTCTTGAGGACAGACCATAAGCCACTGGTTCCCGTACTACACACCAAAATTCTGGTTAATACCTCCCGAAGAATTTCCAAATGGATACTAAGCTTACACGTTACAACTTCAAGGTTAAATATGTTCCAAGAGCAAAAAATAATGTTGCAAACCACTTAATTACTAACACTACGCATAGTATTCCTGTAGAAGAAACTATGTTAGCCATACGTATTCCTGGCATTCTAAAACAAAGAGTGGGAAAGAGATATGAAATTAGTCAGGCGATACACTCCTATCTGTCAGAGAGGAGATCTTACAAGGCAGACCAGAAAATTGCAAACCACTAACAGAAAATCTACAACCATACTGGAATGTAAGAAATTAATTATCTATCAATGGCGAATTCTTATTAAAAAACAACAAAATCATACATTTAGAAAACATCAGAGAACGTATCATAGATATAGCTCATGAAGGGCACCTAGGCAAAAACTTAACAAAAAATAAAATAAGGGCTGAATACTGGTTCCCACACTTGGAAAAAATTGTAGAAACCAAGGTACTAGACTGCTATGCTTGTGGGATAGGTGACAAATTGAAAATCATCCTATTTCCCCCATAGCAGTACCATCCAAACCCTGGGACAAATTAGGGTTAGAAATCATAGGTCCAGTAAATTTACAAGGGATGCAATCTAAATATGTAATTGTCCTGGTTGACTATCGTTCACATTGGGTCACCACTAAATTTGTAAATAACATAAACACCACTTCACTGATTAATTTCCTAATTGACACATTTTGTGTAGACGGAATTCCCAACTCCATTGTGAGAGACAATGGTGTAAATTTTACATCCGATGAAATGAGAAACTTTTTAAAGAATTTGTCCATTGATCACATAAGAACACCCTTTTACTCTCCTGAAGCCAATGGACTAGTCTAAAGAATAAACAGTATGATAAAGGAATTGATTCAATTGGTGCACACCACAGACAAACATATTCAAGAATCCATGTTTCAAAAATTCATATTTTCCAGTTATCCATACTGGATGACAGCCGACACATGTTTCGCCATGCAGTGACGTTTTCAATGCTTAATTGGTGTTGAGACTCCTAGCACTGGAAGAATATGCCAACCTAGTAGAAACAGATGTTAGTTTTATTTCAGAGGGCAACACTTAAGTGAAGAACAATATACAAGGCAAAAGGTACGTAATCTACAATGGACATCAAATCTTTTCATAAAAGTCAAGAAACTACTCCAAAGCGTTGGGGACAACAGGTAAAGCCAAAAATGGGAACCTTGATAAGTCCCTGTATCTGGCAAGTTCACTTCCAATCGTGAGATCGTGAGTCTCAACACCAATTAACCCTCGAAAAAGTCACTGCATGAGAAAGTACATGTCAGCTGTCATCCAGTATGGAGAACTGAAGAAAATGAATTTGTGAAACATGAATGTACTGATGAACTTCTAAACTACCTATTTCTACAATAAAGAGAACTTCCTACTCAACACAAGTCCTTACTGTTTGGACCTTAAATGTTTTCTTTGATTACTTATTGAGTGCTATGATTTTCTCTTTTTTTATGTTAACACATTGGATCTCCTAGATCTAATGTGAACTCACACCTTTGGTATTAGGGTGTGGGATAACCTTATAAGCACCATCCCAAATCGATTCTTTAAGTTTTTTACTTACTATTGTATACCCACTACAATTTATATATTAGTACGAGGTGCGATTCATAGTACACTACTACCTTCTTTATATTAATATTCAAGAATCCATTAGAGACATGCTGTGGTCCTACCAATTAACACCTAATTCTATAACAGGTGTATCTCCATTCACTTTTTTGAAAACCTAGATCCGAACTCACTTCCAATTGGTTGAATGGCGGAAAACCAGTTTGGGTAAGTAGGAATTCCAAACCAATTATAAAAATTGACACAACAGAAAATGGGGCACGAAGGAACAGAGATGGATAGTAGGGCAATGGGTTGTTGTAAAGGTCCCTTCTTCAAACCACAATTATTCCAGCAAATGTTCTCAGCCTCACAGGATCTAAAGGATTAAACACAATACAGTGATATTAGAAGATGGCAAAATGTGGAGCATGGACAGATTAGCTAAATGTACTGTAACACCTAGAATTGACAATCAATACTCACCCATTAATGATCAGTTGAACAGTATGTCCAATTCAAGAAGAAGCAATAGAAGCCCTCCATCACCCAAATGATACGCTGATTACAAAATGGCGTGATATGTGTATATTTCTCCTGCATTGTGTCTGACGTACTATAAAAAAGTAATGTACTTTTCTTTAATGGTTGTTCTTCAGTGTCGTGGGCTTCTTGGTATGCCTTATGTGCCATTGTATATTTTGATATTATGCAGTAAACATATTTAAACATATTATTCTTATTGTCTCTTCTCTGCTTCTCTTTTTAAGGGGGAAGATGTGTTTTGTAATGCCCTTCCATTTTCCTCCCACACACTTTCATCAGACATTGGAACATTCCTCCTGGAGCTGGTTTTGAATGTTGGGAATCCTGTCAGTGAGCCCTGTGGGGTGAGGCAGGAGACACCATTACTGGAATAAAGCAATTTACCTCACACTCTTTGAGTTTTTCCTTCAGGCTGGTAATTTGATGCTTTAAAAAGTCAATACAGACAGGAAAAAGGAAAGAGAGATAAAGAGAAAGGTCAAATTAAAAGAGGTAAGGAAAAGATAGGAGATACTTTGAGCTGGAGAGAAAAAAACCCGCCGGCGAGAGATTCAAGTCTTCTTTCCATGGGCCTGTTTTAGAATTTGAGAGACGCTTCATTTAAAACATAGCTTCAACAGATAAACACACCAAACATTTATAGGAAATGTGTTCTGTCTGAGGCTCCCAGCGATATACAATTAGTGGCAAATAGTTGAGATGTCTGACACAGCCCAGAAGGGGAAAATATAAGAAGAAAGTTGAGAAGCATAAGTCAGCAATTGAACACATCAGCATACTTTCATAAAAAAAACTACATCATATGACATTGCACAATAATGTGATGGACAAGAACAGCCTGACAAACTTCAAGATGGATATGAGCATCAGTGCATGTCATAATGAGTTAGTTGTGAGCCCTGAATGTGATAAGAAGAATAAACATTGCAGCCGTTGTTCCTCTAGGGCGATCCTACGTCAGAATCACCTTGCGCGTTTCCAGGTATTCAGTCCAAGCGGCCCATTCCTGCACAGAAATGTACATGCAGGTATTCCCTATCCCAATCTATGTTGTAGACACTATCCATTTTGTAAGTCCTTTGGCCGATATGTAAACACCGGAGTGCCAAGAAGCGTAGTTCCAATGAAGCCATCTTGCAAACTACAATTTACGAGATGTAAGAAAGGACCACTTGAGTTAGTTGCCCAGCTGAACAGGCAACTCCCCCAAAAGTGGGAAAACACACTGCATGCTCACTACATATACAGAGACCAGCTACTCTAAAACGAAGGGCCTGATTTAGGGTTTGGCAGATGGGTTATGACGTCACAAATGTGACAGATATCCCACCTGCCTTATTATAAGTGCCATAGGACATAATGCACGTGTAATAAGGCAGACAGGACATCCGTCATGCACATGAGTCACTTATTAAACATATCACTTTTAACAAGTTTGGGTGGTGAATGTCAATCAAAATGTCTGATATGCATATACTCTGGCTAAGATATATAAGATTTATCACACACATGCTGCAAGTCAGAGGTATGAGGAATTCTAGGGTGGTCTATAATGAGAGGAAGGGGTTCGAAGGAAACGTGTGGAGGAGCGACCTGTTTTGACGGGGTGAGATGCACGTTAGTTAAAAGATGGGGCTTGATAATGTTGTCCTATTAGACTGGGCGAAGGGCTTTTGAATTAGGTTGGGTGGATTGAATGCAAGGGAAGAAGACTGAGGAAAGGTAGGGTAAAGAACTTAACAATGGCGCCATAGGCCATCATGCAACAAGGACAAGCATTGGCAAACCCAATAGTCTGCCTCAAATGTGCCAACTAATGTACATTTAGGAAGTCACAATGCTGTTTAAATGTGTTGAATGCACAACGTTTTTATCACACGAAAGCCTGCATTATTGCCTGTGCCAGTGGTGGGGAAAGGTAGCGAAAAAGATTGTCCCGGCGTAGAATGCATATAGTAGATATAGAACTGAATATCACCAACACTGTGATAGCGGAGTATATTTTCCCGAAATAAAATAGTCACTCAAAGTCTAGTGGAAGCATTTTCTAGAATGCGGAATGATGCACCAAAGGACTCCTGAGCCGGGCTGCAAAGCGTTACAGATGACAATGCCTACAATTCTTGGCATGTCTACCATATTTTAATTCAAGTACTTGATTCACAAAACAAATGGTAAATCTGTGCTCTTGGTGGTACTCCTACAACAGGTGTAGATTTATTATTTTTGGCAATTCACAAATATTCACAGCAGTACTGGGCAATGGCTTGTGACTTTTTTTTAATAGATGCTATTTGCCCAGTGTGGAACTGTACACACAGTGCAAGTCAACATTTTGGGAAGGAAGCCTGTAGTGCAATTGTAAGCTTTTCATTTTTTTTTTCCTCAGTGGGCAAAAAATGTTCCCCTGTGATGAAACCCCTTCCCCTACACCCACATGACGTTTAGAGGTTTGCTAGTCCCCTCACCGCCCTCAAAGGAGATTTACTCCATCCTTTTAATGCAAGCAATTGCCGACCATTTTTGTGAATGCTCAAACTCACATGTTTGTGGGTATTCACAAAGTTTCATAGCAACCCAAGCCTTGATTGATCCCATCCATGGCCCTTGTTTGTGGTTTACTACTACATAATTGTAAACAGTCATGGTATAAATTGCACAACAGTAAATGCCTTTACACATGATAGGTATAATTTTGTGGATAGCTGACAGGCACAGATGTACTCATTTTTGGCTGAAAACTTTCATTAAGAGCCAAAAAATGCTTTTGTGAAACAGGCCGAAGCTTTGACACCAGATTATGATCCTTTGAAATTCTCTTTGCCTGCACAACGGCTCATTGATTTAGGATTTGCTGCCTTGATATCCATTGGTCTGTAGGCCACAAGTTGAGGTTCTGGCAAAGCGAAACTGCTTTCCTCACTCCAGGATCTTTAGGTTGGATAGTAGAGACACCTGTGTACAGCATGAGGAACATCTAAAGTGTATTACGAAGACCTGTTTCAAAAAAAGTTGTTTTCACAGTCTTTTTTGGAGATTAGGATTGAAGAAGTCATAAGAGTGTTCCAGGAAATTCCACCTTCCGAAGAATACGGTACATTTTTGTCACCCTGACTAGAGATCAGATCTGGTAACTAGTCAAATTAATTCCTTGGTGGGGAAATGCTGACCCCTTTACTCTTGTTTGGATAAAAATGAGCATCGAAGAATTGAGGGGCATATCAGCAACGACCTGCGATAACTATCGCTTAGTGCTTTTAGCGCGAGGATAATTATCACAGGCTAACGCTGGATTCTATCACGGAGATAGCGTGCTATCAGCAACGCTTATCTCCCAAGCGATAAGAATCCATGCGTTAGCTGGAAAACAGTGTGATTATCGCTGGAAATCCAGCGATAATCGCACTGGGACCAGCGATACCGTGCTGATAGGGCAGGGTGGTTTTAGCCATGTAATCCACCTCCCATTGGATTACATGGCTAAGTCAGATTACAAGCAGGCGTAAGGAAAGTATCGATAACTGTGGTTAGCGCTACTTTTCTTATCACTCTGCTTGTTTGCGTGCAGCTTGATAATTGGAGAAATGTCGGCTAGAGACATTTCTCCAGTCATTTTGGCACGGAACGCCCACTTTGCATCTCATTAGAGGTGCAAAGCTGGGCGTTGTTGTAAGGGGCGCTAAATCAGCAAAACACGCGATAGCGTGTCTTTGCTCATAAGGCGATGAAATTATTGCCGCTTTTTGCCCGAAAACGGACACAAAAGCGGCGATAATTTCATAGCGCCGCCTTGCTGATATGCCCCTGAATTCTTTGAACTCTGGTGTTGGTGAAGGCTTTTGCATATACCCTGAACTGTGAAAAAAAGACTCAATCAATACTTGACCAGATCAAGCTGGAACTTTCACTAGAATCATTTATGAGAAAAATTTATATTTTTATACTTTAGCCACATATTGAGAAAAGAAGTCTCCTTGGGGAAAAAAATTATGTTGAGATTGATGTATGGAAAAATGAAAAGAGGAAGACCAAGAGTATGGTGGTTAGACGGAGTCAAGAATGATGCAAACAAGAATCTTCAAGACCTAAAGAATTTTGTTATCAACCGAAACAATTGGAGGAATTTTATCCACCGAATCACCAAGAGTTGGACATGACTGAATGAATAAAACAACAATCCATTAAACAAATGATACAATAAATTTCATTCATTGGTCAAGACGCAATTAAATATGATGGGAATCTACAAATATGTATGGACTTTTTGAAATATTAAAATTGTATTATAATTGCTTTTATATAGCATTTACTACCCTTGATGAGGCACTGAAGCGCTTTGTGGCAAGTACTCCGGAAACTCTGTGATAGTTGTGAATCAGGTGGTTATTGGTTGATGCTGGCTATTGTGATTACTCTTGAGCTCTGAAATCATTCCATACAATTGCCCCTGTTTCTTAGGGATAGATTAAAGTAATAGGAGTTAGATGTGATTATTAGTTTGGGGACTATGTTCTTGCAAATAGGTGTTCGAATTAACAGGATAGAATTAGGTGTTTTTAAGTTGAAGTGGTAAGATTTCAAAGAAAGAAAGGTTGTGGTATGGAAATGAGGTATTGGCAGTTTTTAGAAATCTAATAATAGAGAAAAAGGCAGACACGGGGACACAGGGGACAGATTTATCAATAAATTGTGCTGCTGAAAAATCATGCAAAGTGTTGATGAAGTATTTCTTCCAGTGCAAATGTCTTTTTGCATTTGAAAGTAGCCCTTGAAGTAACGTAAAGATTGATTTGCAGTGCTTTGAGCTACTTGGCATCAAGAGGTGGTCCTATGGTGGTACATATTTGTTCCCATCCTACCACCCTTGATTTTTGACACAGAGCCCCATCTGCTAAAACTGGTAGAAAAGGCATTGTGTCAAAAAATTATGCCTCTTTAAGGCATGCACTAAGAAGGAGAAATGTTTTTATTTCTTCTTACTTTTGTCACATTTTATGTGTGCACACTGAAAGGCACACATCAAATGTGTGAACAGTTTTTAAAGTTAGTCCAAGCATAGCATTTTGTACTGGAATGATATCCTTCCAGTACAAAACGTTTGCTAGACTCACGCAAACACCTTTGCACTACCATGCAAAAGTATGTGCATGGTGCTCAGCAGCTGATTGTGCGCCAGTGCTGGGGAAAAGAACAACCTCTCCGTAGTTTAGGAGATATGGCTCTGCGCTGCTCTGAATGAATGAATGGAAATTCTTCTAAAGCGCACAGCTATTACAAGAGTGTCTTGGCGCTAAGGCAACAGGTCAAAAGAGATATAATCCTTCTTACAAGTTGAACAAATGAGTTTTCAGTTGCTTCCAGATGATGCTTCTTCCCGGGATATATCTAAGTTGGAGGGGAAGCTCATTCCAGTGCTTGGCCGCCAATACAGAACTGGCTGAACCACCAAGCTTCTTACGTTTAGTGTGTGGAATAACCTAGGGTGACCAGGCGTCCCCCTTTTGCCAGGACAGTCCCAGTTTTTAACCAGCTGTCCCAGCAAATTTCAAGAAATGTAGCTCATGTTCCGGTTTTTAAAGAGGGTCGACTGAAAACGGTGGGAGGTGTTTTTATGTTTTACAAAGCAGGGAAAGTTAGCAGTTGTTTCAAGAAAGCAATTAAATTATAAGGCAAGCTACTGGGTTTAAAAATTGCTTTTTATGTATGTTCTTACTGCCTGTTCTGTAATTTTCTGCTGAGGAGCGCTCTCATTGCTTGAAGTAAAATTGTAGTCCTTCTTCTATTTTTGGGAAATGTCCCGGTTTTTGGCTTTAAAATTCTGGTCACCCTAGGAATAACCAGCAGCCAGGCAGACTGTGAACATAAGTCCCTTATTTGGCAATATTCATATAGCCTGTTGGACAGGTATGTGGGTCTGGTTTGGAAAAAGCTTTGTGCACGTAGTACAAGGCCTTGAAATAACCCTTTCCTCACTGGTAAGCAATGCAGTTGGTTAAGGTAGTGCGACACCTAAGCGCATTTGGGAAGCTTGAACAAAAAGTGAATTGCTGTATTTTGCCCAATTTGCAGCCGCTGTATTGGGTAATCCGGGATCCCCAGGTAGGGAACATTGGCACAGTCTAATCTTGGGAGAATCAGCATTCTGAGTATCCAACAGGAGACTTTTATCACTGCAGAAATCTGGGGTTGACAAGAAAGGTGAACATCGAAATGCAACTCTAGGGGGTATATTATCAAGGGCCTTATCTCTGCTTTTTTGGCTTTAAAAGCCAAAAAGTTGAGATAATGTTTTCACCCTATTCACAAGGCAGTGCTAACATGCATTAGCGTATGTTAGCAGCCTTTTTACCGATGCCTCACTTTGCATCTCTAATGAGATGCAAAGTGAGCCTTTCCTTCAAACACAACATGGGAATCATGGCTAACAGCACTTCTTTCTATCAACAAGCTGGCCCAGGACACCAATACCGACGTTAAAATCCGCGCTAACCGCGGATATCACCGAAAGCTAACATCTGCAAAAAAGCAGACTTAGCTATACATATGATGGGAGGTGGATTCTATGGCTGAATCCACATCTCCCTATTTGCAAGGAATACCTTATCGCTTCCGTTGTTGCGCTGGATTTCCAGCGATGTTCACGGTTTTCACCGCAATTGCCGGATTTAATATCGCCGTGGAGATATGCGTTGTAAATAACGCAATATCTCGGCGATCAAATCTGGCGATAGCCGGCGTTAAGCAAATCTGCGCTAAGCCCGCTCGGCGATATTTAACGCTGTTCTTTGATGATATGCCCCTAGGTTCTTTGCTTCCTCCTCAGAGGTCACTCCCTCTCTATTGCAACACAGCACAGCTACTTTGGTTGCTATACTGCATTGCGCTATTTTTAATTAAACGTGCTACCTGATGTTTAGAGTGCTGAGAAAACATCTGAAGTGTGGTATGAAGCATCGTACAAAAACAATTTATTAGATAAATTCGAGCAAAAATGTGAAACTGATTTATGTCACAGCCATAAAACATTAGCTGCTTGAACCAGTCTCCAGTACCATGAACGCCATTAGTGGGTCATCAGGGTTCACAAGTGCGACCCCTGGCACTGTCCATGCAACCTATGCCACTGCCCTTGCGACTCTTGGCCTTAAGGGGAAAAAAGGCAGCACCAGAAACAGAGCAACACCATTTGAGATTGCAACAGTTAACACTTGCAACTATTAAAACTCAGCCAAATCAGCCAAAATACCTCCTACCAACACAATCACTAGCAGGACCACCCAGGCCCTGGGCAGAGGAGTAACTAGAGTTTAAGGGCCCCCCTGCAATGTACATGGAGGGGCACCCTCTCTGGATTTAATCTGGAGCGCTCAGGCCTGAGTACTGTGCTGGGGGGCCCCCAGCAGCCCGGGGTCCCCTCGCACCGCTGGGAATGCGGGCCCTCTGTTACGCCCCTGGCCCTGGGTAGAGGAGTAACTAGAGTTTAAGGGCCCCCCTGCAATGTACATGGAGGGGCACCCTCTCTGGATTTAATCTGGAGCGCTCAGGCCTGAGTACTGTGCTGGGGGGCCCCCAGCAGCCCGGGGTCCCCCGCACCGCTGGGAATGCGGGCCCTCTGTTACGCCCCTGGCCCTGGGTAGCCTCACACATACATATTGATGATGGTATTCCACTCAGGACTGCACAGGAGAAAGAGTTGTGTCATGAAGTGTTGCACTGCTGCCCAAACACTTGCTTTTTCCTGGGCAACCTACTGCAATGACACACATTTTTGCACACAGTCAGACTGATTTATTATTTATACTATATTTACTAACATTTTGCACCAGCTTTGCATTTCAAAAGTGATGCAAATCAGTGCAAAATGTTTATTCGAAATGTACTTTCCAGCGCAAAACATGTTTTGTGTTGGAAAGTTGCCTGAAAGTAACGCAACGCAGTTCCTAGAGCAGTTTTACTGTACTTTGCGTGAAGGGGATGTACCACGGGCGGTACTTGGGCATTCCCATGCACCCATACATTGTTTATTATGCAAAACTATCTAAAAAAAAAAAAGTAGACAGGGCTTTGCATCAAAATATAATGCTGTTTTAACATTTGCATAATCAAGGATGAACATTTTTTATGTCGAAAATCTTTTCCTACTGGGTGCTGGACTGTAGCACACATCCAAAGTGAAAAAAGTTGTAAAGTTTATCTAGGCATGCTATTTTGTACTGGAAGGTCACCCTTCCTGTCACCCTTTCTGTACAAAACCAATGCTAGACATGACACAGATATTGGTGTGTGTGATTGTGCACTAGCGCTGTGGAGAGAGCAGGACAGTGCCATACCTTAGTAGAAATGGCACTGTCCTGCTCTTTCTCTCACACAACACAGCACAACAACTTTGGTTGCTGCATTGCTTTGCAAGACATTTTAGTAACTGAGGGACCAGATGTACAACCGTTTTTTGCGGTCGCAGAGGGGCATTTTGCCCTTTTGCGACCGCAAAAAACGGGAGCACAGTCTACCAACCCTATTTTGCAAGTCGCTAATGTAATAGTGACTCGTAAAATAGGGTTAGAGACTCGCTATTAAGAAGGGGCGTTCTAAGGGCGTCCCTTCCTAATACAGACTCTGAACCCTATGTAAGAATGGTTTGCGACTGCATTTGTAGACGCAAAACACTCGCAGTTTACCACCCTCTTCAAGAGGGTGGTAAACCACTCGCAAATGGGAAGGGGTCCCCAGGGGACTCCTTTGCCTTTTGTGAATGGGTGCGCAAACATCTTTTAAGAGCAGGCAGTGTTCCCAGCGATCACTACTTGCCCTTAGGAAATGAAATAAAAACGTTTTTCTAAATGCATCCTGTTTTCCCAAAAAAACTGCTTTATTGACGAAGCAGTCCCAGACATGGGGGTCTGCTGACCCCAGCAGGTCACCATCCCTGGGAGTGCCAGCCATTCCCAATAGGGTCGCAAACTGCGACAGCCTCGTTAGTATGCATGAGGCATGCAATTTGAGATCCCATCGGGAATCGCAAACAGTGTCTCTGACACTGACAAACTGTAACTCACAATTTAATGCAATTTGTGAGTCGCAAACATCAATGGTTCTACATCTGGTCCTATCCCCCTATGTTCTTAAGATACGAAGGAGCATATCAGCAATACCCGGCGATAATTATCACTCAGCGCTCTTAGCGTGAGGATAATTATCGCCGGGTAACGTGGATTTTTATCGCTGAGATAGCGTGCTATTAGCAACGCTTATCTCCTCAGCGATAAAAATCCTCACGCTAACTGCCTAACGTGAGATTATCGCTGGAAACCCAGCGATAATCTCACGTAGTGTGGCGTTAGCTTGCTGATAGGGACTCACAAATTTAGCCATGATATCCACCTTCCATTGGATATCATGGCTAAGTCAGTCCTGAAGCAGGCGTAAGGAAAGTAGCGATAACAGGGGTTATCGCTACTTTCTCTGCCGCTATGCTTCATAGCGTGGGGCTTGATGATAGGAGAAATGTCGCTTAGCGACATTTCTCCTGCCATGTTAGGTCAGGAACGCCCACTTTGCATCTCATTAGAGATGCAAAGCTGGGCGTTAGGAATCCCCACGCTAAAGCAAGGTTTCACGCGTTAGCGTGGCCATGCTAATTAGGCGATAAAATTATCGCCGCTTTTCGGCCGAAAACGGCCGCAAAAGCGGCGATAATTTTTTATCGCCAGCTTGTATATATGTCCCCAAATTTCTGAAAATATTAGTCTCTTCATTTTTATTGAAAGTGGTGCTCATTCTTGGCATATGAGCCAGAAAGAAAAAAAAGTTTGCCTTTTCATTCAAGTTCGGATCAAAGGGAGAAATTTTGGGGCATATTTACAATAACTGGCACATCCCTGCTTATCAGCAGGGATGCGCCAGTTATTCTGCGCCACAGCTCCGCCACCATGGATGCCCCGCATTTACAATGCGGCACACCATGGGGCAAAAACGGCACTGATGCGTGACGCATCTGTGCCGTAAAAGTGGTGCATTGCTGGAGTTGCGTCGCAAGCGCGACGCAGCTCCAGCAATGCTCTGGGAGGCCCTATCTTGCTAATGCTGCGTCAATCCTTACGCCTGCTTCAGGCAGGCGCAGGGTTTTGACGCAGCATGGGCCGAAAAGTGACTGAGTGAAATCTTGTAGATTTCACTCAGCCACTTTTAGGAGGCGTTCCTGCGCCGGAACGCCCCTCCCTGCGCAGGAACGCCTACATGTGGCGCAGGGCTTTACAACATGACGCATCTCCCAGATGCGTCAGGTTGTAAGTACCCCGCACCATGGCGCAGGATTTACGCCGCCGCTGCGTCACAAAAGTGACGCAACGGCGGCGTAAATGAGGCACAAGGGGCTTGTAAATCTGCCCCTTAATTTTTCGAGACCCAAGAGATTGTTTGGGGACTGTAGGTCAGGTAGGTGTGCGTGCATGGAATAGGACACGCTGATATAGTTCTTGATGGCAGAGTTGATGGTTAGGCAGTGGTGGATAGTGACTTTTGAAGTGGTGGGGCATAAACATGGCGGTCGATGGAACGAACCAAACGAGCAAGTCCTATTGCCAATTGGGGATCAATTACAACAAAATTATGCATTTTACAACAAATATTGATATGGTATTTGGTTAAAAAGCACAACCAATTGTGAGTGGCTAATTCTTCAATAAAAATGTATTTGTACAATCAGGTAGCATAAAAAAGGAGGTGCAGAATAACTACTGCACTAGTGTGCCAGCCTTTATGCCCTGCATAGCCATGTCTAGTTAAGGTGCAGAAGACCTCACAAAAGGAATCGGTGCAGGCTGAGGACATATAAAGTGGAGAGAACTGTCACTCTCAACAAAGCAAAATAAAGCAAACAAAACCGCTGTCACTAGAAGACAAGAAAGGAAGGGAAATGGTGTGTTTAAAATATTAATACTGTTTACACAAGCGCCAGCAGCAGCTGAGTAAGATTAACGAAGGAGACAGAATGGCTGCCTGAGGAAAACAAACAATGGTTTCTGCTTCGGATAGAGCGCAAGAGCTGTTCCAATTATAAAGTAAACTATCTCCCAGAAGTCCAAAACTCATCAACTCAAGGAGAACATTCTGCAAGCAATACTATTCAATTTTAAAATGCTTAAGATAATTCCATTTCCTATTCAATAGAAGCAGAAGTTGCCAATAGAAACTCGTGTGCTGCAGTCTGGGCAAGCTGAATGCCTGATTGGGCCTTCCCTTCGCACACGGTGGCCAACAGACCACTCTCTCAGTGGCAGTGCTCTCATTTTCACTCCCTTGCACAGTGTTGTCAACTGTACAGTGCAAAGGGAGGGCACAAGCTGCCTGCCAGAGAGAGAAAGAGACTGGCACAGGCAAATGGCCAATCATTGTGTGGCTTCAAAACAAACTCACACAGTGATTGGTCATGTGGCGTGATTCTTCTGCCACTACATGGATATATGACGTCACAACGCATGCAATTACAATGCATGCTTTAACAACGCAGTCTTTACATCGCAAATACCATTACATTGCATGATTTTACAACACATGCCATTACAACGCATTTTTAAGAACTACCATAAACCGCGTTCCATTACAACGCAAACCATTACAACGCAAACCATTACAACTCATAATACATTTAGGGCAACAGTAGGGTAAGTGTTGGATAGTGTAGGGTTAAAAATTACTATTCCCACCCCAGTGAGTGCAACAGTAGGGTAAGTGTTGGATCCTGTAGGGGTAAAAATGACTAAGTGTTGGATAGTGTAGAGGTACAAATTACTATTCCCATGTACCCCAAAACCCATACCCACCCTAATACTAAAAAGACTCAATTTCTTACCTTCTAATGCATTGTAATGGTATGCGTTGTAATGGCATTTGTTGTAGTGACATGCGTTGTAATGGCATGCGATTTAAAGGCAGTTGCGCTGTAACAGTTGCGTTGTGAAGATAGGTTGTTGTAATGACTGCCTAGTAACGGATTTTTCCCCACTGCATTGCCTCGTGAGCCCGGGCCATGGTACAGGCCAATCTCAACAAGCAATCTAGATGCTGCTCCTATACTGTTTATAACAGTAAACAGTATGAGAGCAGCACCAGGATTGGTTTCGTCTGGCAATTCCAGCGCTCCGTAGGAGACTGGGGAGCTGCATCTGTGTTCCCCCCCGGCTCCTAATAAAGCATGGATTTGAGAGGCTTCAAGTGCACATGTCGGACTGGACACACCAAAACAACCGTCCAACAAGACATGCACACTACAGATGCATCGACCATGTCCGTTACTCTCTCTCTTTTCTGCCAGCATTTGCCCCGACCTGAAAGATACCATCTGACCCAGCCCGACACAACAGAAAGAGAGCCACGGTCATGGTATTTCCATTGGGATCATATAAACTAGTGAGTCTATATTCAATTTTGAATAAGCAATGCGCGGCTCACAGCAGGGAGTGGGGCAACTCTCCTACGCCCCAAAGGAGGAACTGTCGCCACTTGTAGGTCTCACTGCTGCTGTTAATTGCTGCATGTTAGGATTGAGGAGTATAATAGAGCTACATGTGTGTCCCATTTATGCAAGCGCAGTTGGTAGGGGATCCATGTCAGGACGGAGGTGTATGACATACCTACATATGGGTCCCAACCCAGGAAAAGCAATGGGTAAAGACTGCACGTCAGGACTGAGGTGTGTTGTAGCACTGCTGGTGCGATCCAGTACTGGTTGCATGGCTATTAATGAAAAGTATGAGAGAGCTCACGTGTCTGTCGTGTAGTGCCTACAAATCTATATAGGATCTGCACGTTTAGAAAACATAAACTAAGGGATTGGGTTCAGACTGATTTCATACACCCCCAGAGGATATGTTAGTCTGTAGACCAGCTAGCTCACAGTGCCACTATAAGCCCCACAACCTTACCAAGGAGCGAATAGTTTCTAGCAACTATTGAACTTGAACTTGACAACCCTGATCCCTCAGGGATCGTGGAAACAGTAGTGCTTTTCACTGAGTAACTCGTGCTCACTGAGGTCTCAGACAGATACACAGATTAGAGGGTAGGGACATTTTTAATAAGTATTTATTAAACCAGCGTCATTCTAATATAAAATACTTTTGCAGCAACAACCATTGGACCGAAACAGATATATACAATTACAAGCACCAACAGAGTAGATAAAAGTTAGAATTCTACCATGGTGCTAAAACAGTGAATATATGCAGGCATATAGATACATGGCAGTAATCATGCGTACTCCTAAGATGCTAACCTTAGCTAAGTGTACCTAGCATGTATGTAGGTGTAAAGCCAAGAATCCCCCTAGGAAAGAGCCAACCCTATTACCTGATGGGAGAAAACAAAGGACCCTGTCTTGGTCTTGAGTTGGACACCCCGCAAGGGATGTCAGACCACTGCGTGCTGGAGTGTCTGCGTGCAGGAACTTCAGCGTCTCTTGTCAGCATGGGTTTGCCCAGCAAAGATGTGGTACTTATATACCCAAAAGGTACCCTCAAGGGTTCTACCTCGATGTATCATGGTACTGTGGGCGTGTCAGCCAAGGATGACGATAGCGGTGACCTTTGTACAGAGTTGTTATGCAGAAGATGGTAATCCTGCAGTGATAACAAGAATCCTCATGCATAATTAATGAGGCTAGTTTTCAAAGAAAACCACACAAAATGTATTCAGCACCTGTCAGTGCCAGAGCCGTTATGTGGAGCAAGGTAGGACAAATGTAGGTAAAAGGTCGTGCAAATACTTAGGCCTATATTGGGGTACACTGGGACTCCTAACTTGTCCTCGGTACTGGAATACCAGTGGGTGGGTGTGCATGTCAGGATTAAGATGTATGATGGAATATCTGCATGTGTGTACCTGTACTGGCAAAGCAGTAGGTGGGGGATGCTGCAGGTAATGATGTTACATGTTTGGCAGAGGTGAATGTTGTCCTGGTACTCAAATGTCAGTGAATGGGTGCTGTAAGTTAGCTCTGTAGTGTACGGCAGGGCTGCATGTGACCCCTAATACTGGAGTATAGTGGTGAATGCTCACAGAGCAGCATGTGGTTCCTACTACTTTAATAGCAATATTGGTCAGTGTCGTAAAGACCTTTCAGGCAGTCTGGAACTGTCACATGGACTAGCTTTAAAGGGACAATATGTGAGCCTTTTTATTTTGGTTCTATCACAGAACGACAAATAAAATGCCCCCCACACTGGTCCTTACAAGCTGGCCCATCTGGCAGTGCAGGTCAAGTTTCCTGAATATGTGTTTGTGGGTCCAATAAGTGATGGCATAGAATGGAGTGCTGCAGGCCAGGATTGGGGAGCACTGTACACATGCTAGTGCCCCGAAGTACTGGTGGAACAGTGGGAGGGTGTTGCATGTCAATAATTAGCAGCTATGTTAGTGTCCTAGCACTGTAAGCCCAGTGGGTGAGTACTGAAATGTACATTAACTGTGGGTCACCAGAGGTAGCAGCCGCCACCCTTGGTTCTCCCATGGCAGCGTGAGCCACTGTCCTTGTGACCCCTGGCCTCAAAGGTAGCAGGAGCAGGACTCAAACACAAACAGGGACTGGACCTTTTACTTGTCTTGTTACATGGTCTACTTTATCTTGGCTGCGAGCACTATTTTGTTTAATGATTTGCTCCTATTCCACCCACTACGTTGCAGCACACCGCCCACTTTTATTTTATTTACTAGTGGCGTTCCAAGTTAACTATTGCGGCCGCGTTTCTTTATTTATTTATTTTAGCTGATCGGTCCGCTTTAAGTACAGCGGCCGCACCTACTTATTTTTTCTTTGTTTGTTTGTTTACTAGTGCCCATGTGGCTCTTTCACATTCATGGAGGTACCGCTCCTTTCTTTAGACAAGCCGCGTCTAAAGAAAGGTCTGCAGCCATTATTAAAGTGAAAGTGCAGCATGGGGGCTTTTTAAAAAAAAAATGTTTGTCAACTTGACAAACAAATTCTATTTTTTGGCAAAGCGCCCCATGCCGCAGTGTCACTTTAATGTCGGCCACGCCCCTTTCTTTAGACACGGCTTGTCTAAAGGAAGGTGCGCAGCCTCCATGAATGTGAAAGCGCCGCATAGGCGCTAGTAAACAAATATTTGCAATGCAATAGGTCTCACATTTGCACAAGTTTAAGCTATTGCATTGCCAATAGCTCAAACTGTCGTAAATGCGAGACCTATTGCATTGCAAAAGCTTGTTTTCATCAGTGTCCCTGCCTACATCTCAACAACACCATGTCCCTGTAAACTGTATACTTGTGAGTCACTGGGCATGTATGGCCTATAAAAATGACCAAAAGTATGCATTCCTTCAGTGTCTGTTTCTGCACCCACTCTCCAGGTGGGGAGAAAAATGATTAAATCAGTGCCTGGATTTTCATTGGCAAAGTATTCTTGTCAGGTACCATTGTAATATTCTATTTAGCTGCAACTGAAAAGCAAAGTGAAATGATTACTGGGTACAGACAGTCACACAATAAATGTGAGCTAATTTAAAATGAAAACAAGCTCACAGTTTCATTTCAGAATTGATAATTTTTTTCAGAATCACAGAATCGCAAATACTTAGCTACTGTACATAACAAATTAACCATTCATTAAAATACTGCTTAACAAGCACTGTTTATTGAAAAGGGAAAAGGAACATGCTACTTACCAGTATGCATCTGTTCTTGGCATGTAGAGCTGCAGATCTACACACTTTTGCATAGATCGCCATCTGGTGTTGGGCCCGGATGTTTGCAGTTTGTTTTTCCTCTTGGAAAGTCTTTGGAAGTCACAAGGTCGGTGACTCCTCCCTTGGTTCGAATTGCGCATGGGCTTCGGCTCCATCCTCAGATTGTTTTTCGCCAACAGGGAAAGATGGAGCGTAGTAATAACAGTGAAGAAACCCATGTGTGTTGTATCTAAATAAGATAGACTGGAACAGATACGGGTAGCCGGGGAGGCGGGTGGGCGTGTGTAGATCTGCAGCTCTACATGCCAAGAACAGATGCATACTGGTAAGTAGCATATTCCGTTCGAGGCATATGAGCTGCAGATTACACACTTTTGCATAGACTATATAGCAGTTCCCAACCTTAGCGGCGACCACCGGTATCTGTTGCAGTGGTTTGAAATAGTGTTTTTAGTACAGCCTGGCCCACACTAGCTTGTTGCTTGGTTTGCACATCTACACAGTAATGTTTAGTGAAAGTGTGCGGTGTTGACCATGTAGCTGCCTTGCAGATATCATCTAATGGGATGTTCCCTAGAAAAGCCATAGAAGCCCCTATCTTTCTTGTAGAGTGGGCTTTAGGGGGAACAGATTGTGTGCGTTTTGCTTTGTGGTAGCAAATCTGTATGCATTTTACAATCCACCTAGCTATCCCTGATTTAGAGATGGGGTTGCCTTTATGAGGTGGAGAGAAAGAGACAAACAGTTGCTTTGTCTTTCTGAAAGGTTGTGTTCTCTGGATATAGTAAAGCAAGGCCCTTTTAACATCCAGTGTGTGTAGAGCCCTTTCTGCAACAGTTTGAGGTTGCGAGAAAAAAAACGGTAATTCTACCGATTGGTTTAGATGAAAGGGTGAGATGACTTTGGGTAGGAATTTTGGGTTGGTACGGAGGACAACCTTGTTCGGCTGCATTTGGAGAAAAGGTTCTTGTATAGTAAGTGCTTGTATCTCACTGACCCTTCTAAGCGGGGTGATGGCTACAAGGAAAGCTGTTTTCCATGTAAGGAATTGCAGTTCGCATTTATGCAATGGTTCGAAAGGCGGTCATATTAGCCTTGTGAGAACTATATTTAAGTTCCACACAGGTGAGGGTGGCACTCTGGGGGGAGTTATTCGTTTTAGGCCTTCCATGAAGGCTTTAATAGCAGGCACTCTGAAAAGTGATAGGTGCTGTCTGTTTTGTAGGTAAGCGGCAATTGCTGCGAGGTGTAGCCGAATGGATGTATATGCTAGGTTACATCTTTGTAGATGGAGTAAGTAGCATATGATATGCTGTATGGATGTGTCTAGCGGGTTGATTGTCTTGTTATGGCAATAAACAACAAATCTTTTCCACTTGGCAGCGTAGCAGGCTCTAGTGGTAGGGCGTCTAGCTTCTCTGATAACGTTCATACAATCGGGGGGAAGGTTAAGGTATCCGAATTCTAGGATCTGAGGAGCCAGATCGCAAGGTTGAGCTGAGCTGGGTCCGGGTGTCTGATCTCTCCATGGTTCTGGGTTAGGAGGCATGGTGAGAGGTGTAACTTTTGGTGTGGCACTACCGAGAGTTCCAGCAGCGTTGTGTACCACGGTTGTCTGGCCCATGTTGGAGCTAGAATCAGTGTGAGGGAGTGCTGTTGTAGCTATCGCACCACTAATGGAATTAGTGGGAGAGGTGGAAAGGCGTACGCAAATTTGCCTGACCAGTTCATCCATATCGCATTGCCTTTGGACAATGGGTGTGGGTATCTGGCGGCGAAGCTTGGGCATTTTTTGTTTTCGTGGGTGGCGAATAGGTCTATCTGTGGATGCCCCCACATCTGAAAGAATGGGTGAAGAACCTGCGGGTTAAGTTCCCACTCGTGGATCTGCTGCGTCTGTCTGCTGAGCCGATCTGCCATGGTGTTTTGGACTCCTGGGACATGCTGGGCCAGGAGAAAGATTTTGTGTGGAATTGCCCATCTCCATATGCTCTGTGCTAGTTGAGAGAGCTGTGGAGAGTGTGTGCCGCCTTGTTTTTGGATGTAGTACATGGCGGTCATGTTGTCTGTGCGGATAAGGACTGCCTTGCCTAAAATCTGTGTGTGAAAGGATTTGAGGGCTAGAAAGATTGCCAGTAACTCCAGATGATTGATGTGGAGTAACTTTTGTTGCGGCGTCCATGTGCCCTGCACTGTGAGGTGTAGTAGATGAGCTCCCCAGCCGGAGAGCGATGCGTCTGTTGTCAGGATTATTTGTGGAACCGGGTCCAGGAACGGTCGACCTCTGGAAAGATTTGTGGTGCTCCACCACTGCAGAGAGCGATGGGTGCGACCGTCTACCAACACCAGATCTGTCAGTTGCCCCTGGGCCTGGTTCCATTGGTGCGCTAAGCACTCTTGGAGTGGACGCATCTGGAGTCTTGCATGAGGCACTGTGAAAATGCAAGAGGCCATCATCCCTATCAGTTGCATAAACACTCTTGCTGGGAGGGAGTGTTGAAGTGTGAATTTTTGACGCAAAGCCTGAATGCTTGCAATCCTGGACGGATTGGGGTAGGCTATGGCTTTTGAGGTGTCTATGGTGGCACCGAGGTATTGCTTTATGTGGGATGGTGTTAGCTGGGACTTATGGTGGTTCACCGTGAAGCCTAGTTGGTAAAGTAGTTGGATTGTAGTGTCGGTGTGGTGTACACATTGGTTGTAGGACGCCGCTTTTATCAGCCAGTCGTCCAGATATGGGAAGACGTGAATGTGCTGTCTTCTGAGATGTGCCGCCACTACCGCTAGGCACTTGGCGAATTCCCGTGGTGCTGTTGTGACCCCGAATGGGAGCACCTTGAACTGGTAGTGTTGCCCGTCCACTACGAATCTGAGATACTTTCTGTGGGCATGGTGTACCGGAATGTGAAAGTATGCGTCTTTCAAGTCCAGTGTGGTGAGAAAGTCGTTCTGGGAGAGGAGCGGAAGTACCTGCTGAAGTGTTACCATGTGAAAATTGTCCGAATGTATGTATGTGTTTAGAGGCCGGAGATCTAAGATAGGTCGTAGAGTCTCGTCTCTTTTTGGTATCAGAAAATATAGGGAGTGGACCCCTACATTTTGCTGATCGGGGGGGACCTGTTCTATTGCGTGTTTTTGTAGGAGGGAGATTACCTCCTGTTTTAGTAACGTGGAATGTTCTTGTGACATTGGGCGTTGCCTGGGTGGAATGTTGGGGGGGTAGATGTGAGTTCTAGGCAGTACCCTGAACGAATAATTTGGGTCACCCATCTGTCTGATGTGATGGACTCCCAGACATGAAGGAAATTTTGTAGTCTGCCCCCGACCGGAGTGGGATGGTCTGGAGCAGGGTTACTCATTGTACGGCCCGCGGGCCGCCAGCGGCCCGGCAAGCCTTCCTCGGCGGCCCGCAGACCTTGCAGACATCCTACATGTGTTTAAAAAAAAAAAGAAATAGTGTTAGCAAACACTGCCGGTTGCAGCAGCCCGGCCTCTGAGACTCTGCTCTGTGGGGGCCGGGGGATTCCAGTGATTGTCAAAGTGGAGATGCAGGGGCCTAAAAGGTGAAATACAACAAAGCTTTATTAACATGTAAATGGTCTTTTAAAGACCTGTGAAGTACTGGGGTGCGGCTGTGTGTGAGTGCTGGGAAGCTGTCTCAGGGCGGCTGTGTGTGCGCCCTGGGAAGCTGTCTCAGCCCAGGCTTGAGGGCTGACACACACAGGTGAGATGACAGAGGGAGATGGAGGGAGAGGGATGGCGAGGGAGGGAGAGAGACAGAGGGAGGGAGAGAGACAGAGGGAGGGAGAGAGACAGAGGGAGGGAGAGAGACAGAGGGAGACAGAGGGAGGGAGAGAGACGGAGGGAGGGAGACACGGAGGGAGGGAGACAGGGAGGGAGTCAGAGGGAGACAGAGGGAGGGAGGGAGAGCGAGAGGGAGGGAGGGAGACGGAGGGAGACAGGGAGGGAGACAGGGAGGGAGACAGAGGGAGGGAGGGAGGGAGGGAGACGGTGGGAGGGAGGGAGACAGGGAGGGAGACGGAGGGAAAGAGACAGAGGGAGACGGAGGGAGGGAGAGAGACAGAGGGAGGGAGACGGAGGGAGACAGAGGGAGGGACGGAGACAGAGGGAGGGAGGGAGAGAGATGGAGGGAGATGGAGGGAGGGAGAAGGAGGGAGATGGAGGGAGGGAGAGGGAGGGAGCCAGAGGGGGGAGGGAGCCAGAGGGAGGGAGAGGGAGGGAGACGAAGGGAGAGGGAGGGAGATGGAGGGAGGGAGACTGAGGGAGGGAGGGAGACGGAGGGAGAGGGAGGGAGACGGAGGGAGACGGAGGAAGGGAGACGGAGGGAGGGAGACAGAGAGGGAGGGAGAGGGAGGGAGCCAGAGGGAGGGAGAGGGAGGGAGAGGGTGAGGGAGGGAGGGTGAGGGAGGGAGAGGGAGACGGAGGGAGGGAGGGAGACGGAGGGAGAGGGAGAGGGAGGGAGGGAGAGGGAGGGAGGGAGAGGGAGGGTGGGAGAGCGGGAGGGTGGGAGAGGGAGAGAGATGGAGGGGGAGGGAGGGGGAGGGAGGGAGGGAGGGGAAGGGAGGGAGACGAAGGGAGGGAGACGGAGGGAGATGGAGGGAGGGAGGGTGGGAGAGGGAGGGAGACAGAGACGGAGGGAGGGAGACGGAGGGAGGAAGGGTGGGAGAGGGAGGGAGACGGAGGGAGGGAGACAGAGGGAGGGAGACGGAGGGAGGGAGACGGAGGGAGGGAGATGGAGGGAGGGAGGGGGACGGAGGGAGGGAGGGAGACGGAGGGAGGGAGGGAGACGGAGGGAGACAGAGGGAGGGAGGGAGACAGAGGGAGGGAGGGAGAGGAGGGAGGGAGGGAGACGGACGGAGGGAGAGGGAGGGAGGGAGAGGGAGGGAGGGAGACAGAGGGAGGGGGAGGGAGGGAGACAGAGGGAGGGAGGGAGATGGACGGAGGGAGAGGGAGGGAGATGGAGGGAGGGAGACGGAGGGAGGGAGGGAGACGGAGGGAGGGAGGGAGACGGAGGGAGACTGGGAGGGAGAGGAGGGAGGGAGACGGACGGAGGGAGAGGGAGGGAGGGGGAGGGAGGGAGGGAGGGAGGGAGGGAGACAGGGAGAGGGAGGGAGGGAGACGGAGGGAGAGGAAGGGAGGGAGGGAGACGGAGAGGGAGGGAGAGACAGAGGGGGAGACGGAGGGAGGGCGACGGAGGGAGGGGGAGGGAGGGGGAGAGGGAGAGAGAGAGAGATCTGTGTATGCTGGGTCTGGTGGCTCAGTGGACGAAGGCGTCTGCTGCAGGGACCTGTGTTCAACCTCATGGTCTCAATTTTTTTTTGCTTTAGCCCCGCCCCTCCCCCTCTGACCCCGCCCCCACCTGTGCGGCCCTCGGCCACAAACCACACTATAAATTTGGCCCCCGAGAGAAAGTTTGTGAGTACCCATGGTCTGGAGGGAGCAGGGGAAAGTCATTGGGTAGGCGGTGTGGCAGAGCGGGCGGTAGTTGTTTTGCCTCTGCCTTTATTGTTATTGCCTCTATAGCCGCCTCTTTGATAACCCCTTGTGAATGTGAATTGAGGAGGGGATTTGTAGGACGTGGACGCGCTATCTGAGGAGTAGCCTCTGCCCGTGCCCCGAAAGGAAGAGCGGCGAAAGGAGCGCCTAGGAGGGTGTGACTGTAGGGCTCCCATATATTTCGCCGTATCTGTGTCTTCTCGAGGGCGTCATCTACCTTTGGACCGAATAAATGTTCTTGGTCAAATGGATGGTTTAATATGGAGGCTTGTACCTCAGGTTTAAAGCCTGAAACTCTCAGCCAAGCGTGGCGATGGAGGAGGACACTAGTGTTAATGGCCCTGGAGGCTGTGTCTGCTGCGTCTAAGGCACAGCGTATAGAGGTGTTAGTTATGGTCTTACCCTCTTGAATTAATTCATTGGCCCTATTTTTGTATTTTTCTGGGAGATGGTGCATGATGGTTTCTAGTTCATCATAATGCGCTCTGTCGTATCTGGCCAATAGCGCTTGAGTGTTGGCGATACGCCATATATTGGCTGCCTGTGACGCAGTGCGTTTTCCTGACGCGTCCGGGAGCTTTGACTCTTTGTCAGGCGGTGGTGCTTCGCCTGACGCCTGGGAATCTGATCTCTTCCTTGCAGTGGATACCACTAGGGAATCCAGTGGCGCTGGCCCTTTGATGTAGGCAGGATCTGTGGGGGCAGCTTTATACTTTTTCTCTATGCGTGGGTTTAGGACCCTAGCCCTGACTGGGTCTTTAAAAACCTCTGGCGCATGTTTTATTACCCCTTTGAGCATAGGTAGTATAGCAGTAGACCTATGTGCAGTATCAAAGGTGTCTAGGAGGAAATCTTCCTCTACTGGGTCAGTGTGTAGCTCTACCCTGTGATAATGTGCCGCCCTCTGAAGTAGGTGGTGAAAACCTAAGGAGTCTTCTGGTGGAGATGGCCTGGATGGATAAAGGTCATCTTGTGGGACATCTGGAATGTCTGGATTATTATAATTATCCCATGGGTCTGGGGATCCTGTAGGGGTGGGGTCTTGTGGCAAATCTGCTGGGTCGTAGTATGGGTCCCCCTGATCATCATGGTCTGGAGACGGGGTCGGAGAGCGATGAGGCAGGGTGGAGAAGGTGGAGGGGGCGGAGGTGGAGAGGGTGGAGGAGGTGGAGGAGGTGGGGAAGGCACTCTGAAAGGGGAGGTAGAACAGTCTTTCCTCTTTGGAGGTGGAGCTGGTTTGTCCAAATGTCTCTTTTTAGAAGACAGTGCCAAATGTCCAGTTTTTGGATCCTTGGTAAGTGTCTTTTGCAAAGGATCCGGTGTAAATAGTTCTTGCGACACTGGTTGTTCGGTCGGCGCCGAAGTTTTCGGGGCCGATGGCTTTTTAGGCTTGTCTGTGCCGTGCTTTTTTGGAACCTCCGATTATTTGGTCGGTCCCGAGACAGGCTTCGGCGCGGGAGTGTCGGTGCCGAGGGCCTTATGATGTTTGGTCGGCACCGAGAGGCTGGGTTTCGACACCGAGGGCTTTGGTGCGGTGCTCGGTGTCGAGGTAGAGGCCAATCTCTTCTTCGGTGCCGAAGGGTGTTTTTCGACACCGCTGGCAGGCTGGCTCGAGCCCGAGCCGCCAGAAGGCTTATTATGCTTCTTCACCGGGCCCGAAGGTGGGGTGTTCGAAGCTGTGTCTTTGGTCTTGCCTAGGCCCGGAGGCGTGACCGAAGCCTTTTTGGGTGTCGGCGCGGCTGTGGGAGGGGGTATTTTACTCACAACCCTCTGCGCCGGGGTGATGTCCTCCACATCCGAGTCGTCGGCTTCGGAAGCACTGACTAGGTCCTCTTCGGTGTGCTGCTGTCCCGGAGCTTCGACGTCGTCCCCGAAGATGTCGACTGGAACGGAAATCGAGGAGTGCGCCATTTTTCGTCTGGCCCTTCGATCTCAAATAGTCTTTTTGGATCTAAAAGACTTGCAGGCGGGACAGTCTTGCGCCTCGTGTTCAGGGGAGAGGCAGAGGTTGCACACCTCATGAAGATCGGTGTGGGGGAATTTGGACCCAGATCGAGGGCACTTCTTAAATGGAGTTCTTTCTATCAGCCGGGACCGGAGCCTGGATAGGCCCGAAGGCCGCCGTCAATGACTGGAATCGAAGGTGTGTCGAAGAAGAAGGTGATTGAGGAGATCAGGATCTGAACAATACCGCGGAGAGCGAGGATTCCGCTTCGATCGTCGAACTGGAATGTTCGGAACCGGAGCGCGAAGTATTACATCCGAGCCCGATGGCGGAAAAATCTATCTGAGGATGGAGCCGAAGCCCATGCCCAATACGAACCAAGGGAGGAGTCACCGACCTTGTGACTTCCAAAGACTTTCCAAGAGGAAAAACAAACTGCAAACATCCGGGCCCAACACCAGATGGCGATCTATGCAAAAGTGTGTAATCTGCAGCTCATATGCCTCGAACACATTATTTCTCCACTCCTGAAGTGAATAAACCATACATAATCCTAAAGTTATGTAAGCCAATTAGATATAGGTGACCCTAAATTATATCACAAATTTAGCATAAGAAACAAATATGTTAAAGCTTAAAGATTAAAATACCAGGCACATGAGCAATCATTAATGTATTCTATTCTCTTACTATGAAGACATTCATCCTTCGCAGTCTGGTTACTAACCTCAGTATTAAGAAAAGCTGAATATTGAGGCAGCGGACCTGATGTTGTTTGGCAGTGTTACCCCTACTCTCCCTACCTAGCATTGAAAATCTGCGTTACCTGATGAAAACCTCTGCAATCCGAGATCTGAGCGCCTTAGATCTGTATCATCTTAGGGTTCTATCTACTATCTTACCTCTGAGATACTAAAATTTGTAAATAGAGGACCAATTATTCTGCCCAAAGCTCAACCTGTAACAAATGTTTAACCCAAGGAATAGCTGTGTTGCCTAAAGTCTCCAAAATCTGCTTACCTTAATAGATACATCAGCAGGGCTGGACTGGGAACCGAAACCGGCCACAGCAAAGTGCTCGGCCGGCCCCACGGGGGGCTGGGGGGTCAGCCAAGTTGTTTGCTACGGCCGCTTTTGTTACAGTGACGATACTGCAGCCATGCTGCAAAAACGGCCCTGTAAAAAAGACGGCCCCCCAGGGGCCCAAAACCGGCCCCCACCTTGGCAGCCCACCGGGGAAATGCCCGGTGCCCGGTACGGCCAGTCCGGCCCTGTACATCAGCTGTCCAAAGTCTGTGAGATCTCGGTACCATATAGGACAGCTCTGTTCTCCTGCTGGAACATTCTGGGGTAGGCCTGTGCCTGAGCATTTGAAACTATGTTTGGACCTTTGAACCGATGCATAAATATATAATGACTGTGACTTGGCATTACAGGCTACAATTGGTTATATGTATTTGTACTTATACATGCAATTGCTGTACTAGTACATATGATGACTGACCCAGGGCATATCTGGCATCCTATTAATTGATATGTGGCTGCAAACTAAAATACACTTTTACGAGCTTGTATAACATTCTAGTGATTTTATTGATCTTGTACTTGAAATGTACTTTACATGAGTGTCCACAAGTGGAAGGTCATGTGACATCCTTTCCTGTGGTAACAAAGGGGGAATTAGACTTGCAATGGCACTTTCTGTGACGTCATCAGGAGGTGAAAGGCCATGTGATGTCACTTCCTACCCATGGCATTTTGGTGAATCGACAGCCATGGCTAGTACGACGTGGTATTTGCGTTTCAGATGGGTTCTTGCATATAATGTTTACACATTTTACAATTTTTCTTGTCATTAACATAATTTCACAAATAATAGCGTAAGGGGAAAAATGCAATTTCACCCACTCCCACGTCAGCTCTGCGTGTCAAGGATACCTGACGTCAGTCACGACTGCTAGCCTTCGACGTCTATGCTTTCCAAGCAGGGTTGCTGTCTCCAGGGCCGTCTTGAGAGCATTTTAGGCCCCGGGACAAAGCAGTGCACTGAGCCCTGCCCCAAAACCACTCACAGAAGAAAAGCAATGTTTAACAGAAAATGAGTGTTAAAGCCTGGCCTGCATGGGGCCCCTATGATCGTGGGCCCCCGGCAACTGCCCAGCGTGCCCATGCGTTAAATGGCACTGGCTGTCTCCCTTCTCAAGGGGTCTGCAATACTTGTAATAAATAGGGCAGCACTAGCTTTTCAGCACAGCTGCTACACGTTTGCTGGAAAAATTGAAGCACTTCTGCGACAGGAGGCGTGGGTACGCTGCTACAAAGTGCATGCAAGCACGTATTAGGGGGCAGATTTACACTTTTGTGGAAACGCCTCCTAAAAGTAGTTGAGTGAAATCTACAAGATTTCACTCAGTCACTTTTGAGCCCATGCTGCGTCCAAACCCTGCGCCTGCTGGAAGCAGGCGTAAGGATTGACGCAGCATTGTAAAGATAGGGCACCCCAGAGCCTTACTTGAGCTGCGTCGCGCTTGCGACGCAACTCCAGCAAAGCGCTGCCTTCACGCATCTGTCCGTTTTTGCCCCATGCGGCGCATCCATGGTGGCGGAGCCGTGACGCACAAGAACTGGTGCATCCCTGCTGATATGCAGGGATGCGCCAGTTTATTGTAAATCTGCCCCAGTATTTTACGCACACCCGTCTCCCAACTCACTCCCAGCGCCTGTGGCCTTCACAGGCAGGGCGCGTGGCCTCTACAGACAGGCAGGACGCACAGACTCTTCTCCGTTGCCCTCTGACAATACCTGTATGACCTGCCTTCCCAGACACAAACGGCTGTCTTGTCTTGTTGCCTTTCGCACTGTCCCTTTCTGGTCACGCTAGGAGGGCCGGCCCTACACCAGACAGCGCCGGGGACAGGCCAGGCCCATCTGCAGGCCGCGGGGTCGCTGGGAACAATGGGCTCTTGTGATTACGGGGATAAACCTACATGAAGTGCAGGGAATCAAACAGCGGCCGCCGCTTGAAAGAGAGTGCCTGATAGTGCCATAAAATGCGATTGCCCGGTCCCTCTCGGCGGGGGGCCCTCCTGGCGACCCTCCTTCCCTCTGATCTCCGTCCCAAAGGCCCTTTGAAGACCCTGCTTGGCATTGTGACTCTCCTCCGGCAGGAAGCGTCCACTTGTTAGCTGTGGGAACAAACACCCCTGGCTGCCCCCTCCCGGCTCCAGATGGGGAGGAAGCTGGGAGGAGGGGTTATCTGTCCGCGTTTATGACGTGAAGGCTCTGGCTTTAGGGTGCTGAAGGGGGCAGGAGGACTGTCAGGAGAGCCTAATATTTATTTATTCCCCCCCTATCAGGCCTTGTTCACCCACTGTGGCCTGTTCCCAGCTCTGCACGAACCTACCGCGGCCTTTCATCTTTTTTTCTTGCCCAGTGGACAGTTGGCGTTCCCTTTGTCTGACTCATAGCATTTTCAAATAATGTATGCTTTAATTTGCCCATGACCTCTGTTGGAAGTATACGCCATACTTTCTGTGTTTACCCTGTGATTTGAAAGAAATATTCGAATATGTCAGAATGTCCTGCCTCGGCGTGCGGCCTCATCCCGTGGGCTGCACGACACACTCTAATGGGAAAGCGACACCTCTTCTACTGGGGTTGTTGTACCTCTTTGGAGTGTTAAAGTCTCACAGTCAGTGTCATTTCCCCTCCTTTCCTACTGTGTCTGCATAACGATCCTCTCCTTGCCACCGCGGTCTTCTAGCTCTCCTCAGACTAAATCCTAACCCTGTTTCCCCTTCCGGAGCTTTGGACTCCAGAGCAGAGCACAGTGGGGCATATTTACAAAAAACATGGCGAAGTACGGACGGTGCGGCGCCAAATTTGGCAGCGCCGCGCTCGGACATTTTGAAAACGAAGGGATGCGCCGAATTCACAAGAATACAGTGCGCCCTGTGTTTCCCCAAGCACTGGCGCAAAAAAAGCTGCCTATGGCCAGCACAGGCTTCCTGCTGCCAGTTGCAACGGTGCCTGTGCTGCAGGGACGATTGTTTATGTGCCGGAAGCGACACCTTCCTGCACATGAACATTCAATAATGCCGCATGCTCTTTCTATGTGTGCTGCTGTCCTCGTTTTATGCTCTTTCCATATGTGCAGGAAGGTGTCCTTACTGCGCATAAACAATCATCCCTGCAGCGCAGGCATCCTTACAACATGGTGGCAGGGTGCCTGCTCTGGCACTAGGCAGCTTTTTTGAGACAGTGTTAGGGGAAACACAGGTGTGCCGTATTCTTGTGAATACTGCGCATCCTCACGTTTTCAAAATGGCGGAGCATGGCGCTGCCAAATTGAGCGCAGCTCCGCGCTTTTACATTTTTTTTCTAAATATGCCCCATCGTTTGCTAAATGGAATGCAGTCCTGCAGAGGAAGTCTCTGAAAAGGGACAAAATATTCAAGCTGTGGACTCACAGCAGTACATATAGTATTTTATGTGTGGGCGTGCAGCATAAAGAGCTGGATACAATATTCCAGGTGTGGCCTCTTGAACTGAAGACAGTGATCCAGATGTGGTTTCCCAGGATAAGATACACTACCCTTGAATTGGACTCCAGAAACTGCTTTTATATTTCTGGTGGTTTGCACTTCTAAACTGGATAATATAATAGTCCAGGTTCAGCCCCCCTGAACTGTATGGCAGGGTCCATGTATGGCCTCCAGAACCAAGCCAAGTGTGGCCACCAGAATTGGACAGAATATTCCAGATCTGCCTCTAAAACTGGATATACATCCCGAAGTGTGGACAAATTGTGCATTATTCCAGCTATGGCTTGCAATACCCATCACAACAATCCAGATGTGGGTTCATGGAATGGATACAATATTCCAGATGTGGCTTCCGAAAGATATGGACGCAGTACTTTCGAGGTGGCCTCTAAGAGCGGAAAAACATACTTCCTAGTAGATGCTTCGCAGTGCTAGAGGATGGGGGAATGAGAGCACAGAAATATTGAGTCATTAGTGTGAGGTGTTGAAGGTGTTCTCGAGGTATCCCACAGAGCAGAACATTGCATGTAAGCCTGTGTGATATTTAAATTTCGTTAAGAAAATCCGCAACGTCCCCAAATTTCCTATAACAATTTCGTCAAATTTTGCTCTACGTAATTTTTGCCTTGAGTAGGCTGGTTTGTGCAGAAAAGGCCTTGCCCGGAGACATTTTCTTGTCGAACCATTTTCCTGCTAGTATCTCTTGAGACTTTTTATGTGGGAAAAAGAATCATGAAATATAGCAGCAAACCATTTTTTTTTTGCTGAAAGCTTAATTTAAATTTTTTTCATTACCACCGATTGTATTGCATTGAATTCATATTTGGAAAGCAAGGCCCATATATTTATATATATAGGGCTTTTATATGGCTTTGAGCTGCTGCACATAATAGGAACTGAAAGCTTGTAGACCTGCTACAGTCTGATCTGGAGACCGTTCCAGAGTTGAGCCTTGAGGTCTTAGGGATCTCCTATATACTGTTTTACCTAAATACTGATACAGGGTTTTAGGTTTTACGGAATGCGATGGCGCCCACAATATATACGTGAATGTTTGAAGCTGAAGAGTAAAAACGGTGCAAATAGGACGAGGGGAAAACAAACCCTAAACCCCTCCAGTAGACCGAAGTCTAAAACAGGAAACAACAAAGAATGTCCATGCACACGTTATGAGTAAATACTGTGTCAATACAGAAAGTAATGGCAAGAACAGTAGAGTAGACACAAGTTACAGAAATCCAACACGATTCTTTTTCTTTGTTTAATATGATTCCGTTGCCCAGCCAACACGTGTTTCGTCCGGGTGTAAGACCCACGACTTCTTCAGGGCTAAAAAAACATACAAAGATATATTGTAGACACACAAACAAATTTACAGAGTGTCTCATGTAAACAAATTGGCATAATAGGCGTCAGACACCGTGACCAACCGCAGTCACCCAAAACAATTGGAATTAATGTGACAGATCCAAGGAAAGACCCCAAAAGCAAGGAGTATAACATAAAAATTTCCAAACTAGTGAATAACAGTTGACAGATCTGCATAAGAATATATAAATAGTAACCAGTCAGTACATAGAACAATATATCTTAAAATGTTTTAAGAAACATTAGATCCCCTTAAAAAGGGAATCAAAATTAAATTATTGAAACATGAGCTTAAATACTCATTAGAATACAGCAAGTTAAAACCGTCTCATGATTAAGTAGGTCAATCCTAGAAAGTGCAAATGATTCTTAAAGAAAACAGAAAGAAAGAATGGAGGATGAGGAAAGACAAACACATCGTAGTGGACAGGTATAAAAAAGAGGGTAAATACAATCCGATCATAAATAGGGGAAATCACACAGAATTATTAAATCTTACCATCAGGCGCAACGTGAATAGTAAGTGAATCTAGACATATAAGAGAAAAGTGTAGATCTCAGTAAAGCATAATTGCACCCTGTAGCCTAGAAACTACAGTTAATGTAGAGTATGGAAACACCGGCTCACCTCTCCGCCGGTTATAATTCCGTCCCGGCTGACCGGGAAAAAAACCAATAATAGTCACTAATTGGACGAGTTACACAAGGGTGAGTAGCCCAAGTGAGTCAGGACCTACGAGAAAAAGTAACGGTAACTGAGTCTACGAGTCGCTACAAAATAACAAAATTAACAAAATTAACACAAATGCATCTTGCCTTTTAACCTAGTGTCAAATTAATATGAAATGAATATAAACGCCATGAAAAAATTAATAGGGCTCCTGTGACTGTAATTGTAAGTTCGAGATTACATTAGGAGAGCCAAATCAATCAATGAGACACAAAAAGCGTTGAAACAAACAAGCATAGTAGCTGTTGTATCGTGACAGTAAAAACTCCATCCGTTCTGTGACCACACATTTTAGTTTATAGAAAATTAAGAAAAATCACGCTTTTACATGATAATACAAGACGTGGAAAAATACGACGTACTTAAAATCACAAAGCTAGATAAAATATCCACTAAACAGCCGTTGCATGCAGCAAATGTAAAACTCCTTATTTATCAAAGGCGTCAAGAAAGCATACATAAGCACTAGGGTAATGGCGTCAATGAACCAGGATCCACGTTGTTGTCATTAATGTGCAAATATTAAGTCAAATGCCAAACTCAATCGAACCAAATAAGCGAAACAAAAATGGAAAAACGGCCAAAAAGTCCCAAACTTGTAAGGTACTAATGAAAAATATCCTCGAATTGCCGCTGAAATTTACCTGTGGGACGAGTGCGTCAGGAAGTGTCGGTGGAGTCAAGTTCGTAAACAAATCGGAAGTGACATACCCTGCACGTTATAACGTGAGAAGAACAACAGAAGAACTAGACCGTGTATAGCGGTTCAATGAAAGCACCGGAAGTGACGGAACGGGAGCCATATTGCATTGGCCGATATCACAGAATCCAACAGAAACGAGTACTAATGACGTTACAATTTACCACATGTCCAAAATCGCTAAAATTTCAACGAAAGCGCAATTCCGGCTCATAACGATGGTACATATACTAAAAACAGAGATAATAAACCGACAATAAATTGTCAAGTAGTCAGTGCTCAAAACGACCACATCCCCTACTCATATATGAAACGGATTGTTGCCCGGTGGTGTGTGCCAGCGGGGAAAAAAGAGGAAAAGGCATGGCTTATAGAAAAAAGGTCATCACAGAATTAGCAGAGGAAAAGAGCAAACATTACAGGAAGGAGCAGAAGCATAAAGGTTTGAACAGGCAAATGTATTGAACATCATAAATTACTTGAGACTCAGATTATTATTGTACGGAAACAACAGCGAAAGCCCAAAAACGGAGGAGCTGGCAATACATACATTCAATTACAAACAATGCCGATTCCAGCATAATAGGTCTAGTAAGACAGTGATTACTCAGAAGTGCAAGTAAGGAAAAATTACACTAGTTAAGAGGAATACAGATATCTCGAGTAGTCTAACGTACGTCTAAGAGTAATATATTGCCATCCTCATTATGTTTGATGCATAAAAATTAATAAAACGTTCAGCATACGGTATTAGTATAATTAGATAGAGCATTTAGGCATAGAGCAGATGACGTACATACAGCCTAGTAGACAGAAGAAACCTTAAGTAGAAAGGTGGTGAAGTCAGGCATAACAGCACCTTAATTACCCAGGAAGAATTGCAGCTCATGGTCTGTATTAAGACCCTGTTCCACCGCATTAAGACGCATGATCCAAGTGGCCTCAGAACGTCGTAATGCTAATTCTCTATCTCCACCCCTGGGGTGTGGCAGAGTATGTTCGATACCAAAAAATGTAAAGTTTTTATATTGGCCCTGTGCCGCACAGCTATTTGCATGCACAGCCAAAGGGTATCTGCCATCATTCTGTTTAAGTGCCCTTGCATGTTCACTAATGCGCTCTTTCAACATCCTGATTGTGCTCCCTACATATTGTTTTTTACACATACACATGATTATATATATGACAAAACGAGTAGAGCAATTAATGTTATGTCTGATAGTATACTCCTTACCCTCGGGTCCAAAGAAAGTTTTCGTGTTTTGAGAGGCCCACCTGCACACACCACAGCAACCACATTTGTGAAAACCAAGTGTGCGTTCAGTGAGCCAATCACTCCTTTCAGTCTTTCTAGGTATGGTCGGGCTAAGTATGGACCTCAAGGTGGTACCCTTCCTAAAAGTAACTTGAGGTCTAATCGAAGTCACTGATTCAATAGTTTTATCAGCTCTGAGTGTGCTCCAATGTTTATTCATACTCTTTGTCAAGATTTGTGTTTTCTGATTATAGTTGGTTATGAGCCTGATGGGTTGCTCACGTATGTTATCTGTTTTTCTGGTCGTAAGTGTATCTGTTCTGGGCAAACCTAATATGCGTTTTTCTGCCCTCCGTAAGGTAGTTTGTTGGTATCCACGAAATTTAAATCGGTTCTTCATGGAATCCAAACAGGAGTGAAATTCCCTATCTTCGCTGCAATTACGTCTGGCTCTCGTAAATTCACCAAATGGGATGGCCCTAATCTGGTGTTGTGGATGTGCACTGGAGGCATGTAATACTGAGTTGCATGCCGTGGGCTTTCGGTGTAGTTTACTGTGAAGAACACCATCAGTAATGTATAGTTCAATGTCTAAAAAGACTAAATTAGTCCTACTGTGTTGATGCGTGAATTGAACACCTAAGGTGTTAGAGTCAAGATATTGATAGAAGTCATGTAACATGGTCTCAGTGCCTGACCAAAGTAACAGACAATCATCAATATATCGCCCCCAATAGACGATATACTGACTAAAATGACACCCCTTGTGTGATTTCCCCTATTTATGATCGGATTGTATTTACCCTCTTTTTTATACCTGTCCACTACGATGTGTTTGTCTTTCCTCATCCTCCATTCTTTCTTTCTGTTTTCTTTAAGAATCATTTGCACTTTCTAGGATTGACCTACTTAATCATGAGACGGTTTTAACTTGCTGTATTCTAATGAGTATTTAAGCTCATGTTTCAATAATTTAATTTTGATTCCCTTTTTAAGGGGATCTAATGTTTCTTAAAACATTTTAAGATATATTGTTCTATGTACTGACTGGTTACTATTTATATATTCTTATGCAGATCTGTCAACTGTTATTCACTAGTTTGGAAATTTTTATGTTATACTCCTTGCTTTTGGGGTCTTTCCTTGGATCTGTCACATTAATTCCAATTGTTTTGGGTGACTGCGGTTGGTCACGGTGTCTGACGCCTATTATGCCAATTTGTTTACATGAGACACTCTGTAAATTTGTTTGTGTGTCTACAATATATCTTTGTATGTTTTTTTAGCCCTGAAGAAGTCGTGGGTCTTACACCCGGACGAAACACGTGTTGGCTGGGCAACGGAATCATATTAAACAAAGAAAAAGAATCGTGTTGGATTTCTGTAACTTGTGTCTACTCTACTGTTCTTGCCATTACTTTCTGTATTGACACAGTATTTACTCATAACGTGTGCATGGACATTCTTTACTGTTTTACCTATCAGGTGATTATCCATGCTTTATAAATCCATATTGATTGATTGACCTTGTTTTATCAAGCAATAGCAGATTAAGGGTGCTCGACCACATCGGTGGATGAAGCCGAAACCCTTGGAAATAGGGCAGACACTGCCTTGTGGGTTAGAGAGAGTGCTTTGAAGTGCACTGAAATCAGTGCTTAATTTGAGCCGGTGGTTTCCGGTGCTCAGCACAGGCACTAACTTGATTGCCAGAACCAGCACATAATTGCCGGAACGTGCAATTATGTCAGCTGCCACATGGGGGTGCTGCTTGTGTAATTTAAAGATGAGCAGAAAAACAGTTGTTTGTTAATTCAATATACATTAAAAACAACTAATACCTGCCACCCAAGCCATTCTTAAAGCTTTGGCAGCCTCAAACAGTGTAAATTGTCACCCTTGTAGCAGTGTGGTGGTTAGTAGTTGTGAAAGTACAGTGGCAATATGTGGTGCAAACTGCGGTGGCCTCCTGACGAGGGGTCCAGCACTTATTATTTCACAAATTAAGCACTGACTGAAACCCCTGCTGAGGTTTTCTTTGCTATTACTTTCAACCAAAGATTTATTTTATTTTGCACTTTCAGCTAGTGCAAACTTGTCCCAAGGGCATCAGAGCGTTTTAAAATGAGCACCAGATTACCTCACACTTTCCTTTTTTAGGCACCAGGAGATTGAGTGATTTGTGCAGAATCGCAGGCAGGGCTCTCACCTGCTTCCTGAGATCCATAGTTGGCAACTCTGAGTGTCTGCATAGCTGTGGACTCTTTGCGGGTTTAACAGAGTTTGTGAAGGAAGGCCCAGGTAGATGCTGGTGCAATAACTAAAGAAGCTCATTGTCACAGCATGGGCAAAAATCGACCATCTTTGCCATAGTAGAGCGAGAACAGCTCTCAGGAGGAATGTATGACGTTACAACGCATACATTCACAACGCAGCATTTTACATCGCGTTCGTTACAACGCAAGTCGTTACAACAACTTGCGCTGGAGGGCACTGGACTTAGGAATAGTATGATTTACTATTCCAACTCCAGCCTATGTAACAGTAGGGAAGGTGTTGGAATAGTAAATCATACTATTCCTTAGCTTAGAGCGCCATCCAGCGCAAGTCGTTGTAACGACTTGTGTTGTAATGCCTGCAATGTAAACATACCACGGTGTAACGACCGCGTTGTAAAGGTCGTTCTCCCTCAGGAGGCATAACAGGTCTTTTCGTAACAGCATGGACTCAAGGTTCAATGGTGGAGTCAAAGATGACTTTGGAGCTCTGAAATTGGACACTGCTTGAGGTGTGCCCTCCAGAACTGGATGCTCTACTCAATGCTAGAGATACAGAACTATAAGTTATATGTAGAGTTGTAACACAACTTCCGATTTTCTGCAGGCCTTGCTCAGGCTATTCAGTATTGCTGTATTTGTGGGCATGTTCTGTTAAATACCAGGAGGAATAGGTAGGAACAAAAACCTGGTGTCAGAGCTGGGCTGCTAGGCCTCACAGTACTCCTACGCCCAACACACAGAAGCAAAAAATAGGCAAGTGATAGAAGGAATGCTTGTATAAACTCAGTCATTGGCTGTCATAAGAGGCTGCATTTACCTCAATGTTTTTTCACTCACGGTGCCACTCTGGACAGAGACCAACCATATGCAGATCGGCCTTCCTCCCACCCTAGTAAAAACAGCTAAACCCGAGCTGCCAGGTCAGGTCCCCTCAGATGGGTACACAAGCAGCCCTAGAACTGCCTCAGCCTTGTAATGCATTATCAGCCTTAAGACAGAGGTCTTCATACAAGTGATCACAGGGGGCGTCAGGCTCTGGCCAAAAGAAGCATTATGCTGTTGAGAGTTCTTTGTTGTCAGCAGAAAAGACATGAGCAGCAGTAAGCCGCTCAGTAATGGTCCATCACTAACATCTTTTGTCATTTATATCATGTCTGGGAGAAGGTGTCAATAGGGAAGGGACCCCAAATATTCTTCAAAACCCCCAACACCATTTCGGATAATCACGCTGTGAATACTTATGCTCGTTAGTAAGGCCTGCCTGACCAGAATAGTATGTTTGGCAATCATTCATTTGATTGCATTTTTTAAACAGTAACAGAACTTAACTGCAATGTTTAAATAAGTCCAGATATATGTAAACATTGGCAGTTTAATCGAATATTTGTGAAACATTTTGAGGGGGGCTGTTGATTTTTTTCCACTGGGGGGGTGTAGAATAAAAAAATATTGAAGACCAGTGTCTTAAGATGTCGCTTCGTCTTTGGCTTACCCTCCACAGATGGAGAGCCTTGGAGGGTTTCCCGGAAACCATGGAAAGAATGTGTTATATGGAGCATGTGGCATCCAGGAGCAAGATGTCCTTATGCACAGGGGAAGGGAGGCTAGAATGGTCCAAGCCCCCAGACGACACACACAGAAGGGGAGATGAGTCACTCTTCCTGCAACAGTGGTCACATCTCCTGAGGATCTGGGAGTCAAATTTCTAGCTTGATGACTTCCTTGAAAATGTGCATGAAAACATATGTGCCCCCCCCCGTAAATCAAAAGAGATTGGGCAGTCACTGCAAATAAACCATTGCTGTCTCTGAGGAGCCTGGTATGCAAGGGATGAGCAATGCAGCGGTGCAGCCAAGGCCAGACTGGCCGGCATCAGGCATTTTCCCACGTTTTCGTTACTGGGGGGCAGTTTTGTGGCAGTGCAGCAGTTTTAAAAGCACTGCAGAGTTCCTTGTATATCCAAAAGTTAGTCCTGCAGTTTTGAAAGTATTGCAGAATTCTTCCAAAATCCAAGTTTTCAGGCAACTATGAAACTGCCAAGATAACTCTGATGATTAGTGCACCTGCCGAGAGAGATCAAGAGTGTTGTCTAGTGGCAGTTTTGACTCATCTAAGGTAGCGCAGATGGTTAATATGCCTGCTGCAAAGAGTGTGTACTATGCAGATCACAGAACAGTGTTTTATGTGCATAGCTCAGTGGGTTACTGCTTTTGTCACAGAGATCCTTTTGTTACCGTGCAGTTCATAAGTTACAATTGTAATCTAGGTTAGAAAGTTATGTTTTTTCCCAGTCTTTCATTGCCCTAAGTTTGCTAAAAAAGGGTCTGTTTGGGTAGAAATAAGTTCTTATTAGTAAATTCAACCCTAACCACTGTGTTACGTTTTGAATCCTGAGTTTATGTTCCCGAGACCAAGCACTATTAAACAGCCTACCAGTATGGATGACATGTGAATCCTAGAATTTATAGTCCTCTTTGTCATATGTAACATTTTCTATACCCTGATTTGCATACGTATGATTTATTGTCTCTGTATATGTGTGTGATGTAAAGTGCTCCGACACCCTACACTGGTAGGTGAGGCACTATAAAAACAAATAAAATACATGTGAGAGAGGGGCTATGGAGAGATGATGAGCACTGCAGCACTGAGGATGTGGCCTTATGGCCAGAGCTGATGACTTTGGAGCTGGGGAACCAGGTTCGAGCTTCGGCATTGGCTCAGCATCCTGTGATTCTTGGCAAATCACTTAATCTCCCCCTGCCTACCAAAAATAAAATGAGTCCTTGTACAACATAGCTGGTGCTCGTGTACAGTGCTCCAATACCTTCGAGCCAAGTACGCGCTATATGAATCTGTCAAAAAATGAAAATTAAAAAATTAAAAATAGATACTGTTGAATGGTTATAGTGAGGGAATAATTGAACTACCCAACAAAGATTACTGTATTCTGGTACACTATAAGGTCATCATTTACTATGCTTTAAAAATGAATACAATTGAATATATAATGAAAATGTGTTGTAGAATGCACCATTTCCCCCATATTTTCCTGGGGGAGACACACCCCACCCCAAGCCACCTTGCAGGGGTCAGGCTCACTCACGCAGCACCCTATGGGGCTGTTCTGACAAAATTTGGCAGGGCTGCTTTGGGTTCCCAGTCCAGTCCTCACTGCAGTAAAACGGATACAACTGAAGAACACATTCAGACCCAAAGCCTGGGACACCTATACTCCCTCTCCAAGGCATGAGTCCAAGCCTAAGAGACCCATACTTCCACTCCGAGGCCTGGCCACAAGCCTGAGAGACCCCTACTCCCACTCCTAGGCTTAACCCCAAGCATGAGAAACCCATACTCTCACTCTGAGGCCCGAGTCCAAACCTGAGAAACCAATACTACCAATCCTAGGCCTGACCTCAAGCATGAGAAACTTATACTCCCACTCTGAGACCTGAGTCCAAACCTGAGAAACCAATACTCCCACTCCAAGGCTGGACTACAAGCCTGAGAGACCCATACTCCCACTCTGAGGCCTGACCCAAGCCTGAAAGACCCATACTCCTATTACGAGTCCTCACCCCAAGACTGAGAGACGCATACTCCAAGGCCTGAGTCCAAGCTTGGGAGACCCATACTCTCACTCTAAGGCCTGAGTCTGAGCCTGAAAGATCAAAACTCTCACTCCAAACCCGAGTTCAAGCCTCAAAGACCCATACTCCCACTCTAAACTGTGACCCCCAATCCTGAGAGACCCATATTCCCACTCCAAGGCATGACCACAAGCCTGACATACCCATAATCCCACTCTGAGGCCTGACCACAAGCCTGAGAGGCTCATACTCCCACTCAGAGGCCTGACTCCAAGCCTGAGAGACCCATACTCCTATTACGAGACCTCACCCCAAGACTGAGAGACGCATACTCCAAGGCTAAAGACCAAGCCTGGGAGACCCATACTCCCACTCCAAGGCCTGAGAGACCCATATTCCTATTCTGAGGCCTGACACTAAGCTAGGGAGACCCAAAATCCCACTCCAAGGCCTGAGTCCAAGCCTGAGTGACCCATACCCTCACTCTGAGGCCTGACTCCAAGCCCGAGAGATCCATACTCCCACTCCATTGCCAGAGTCCAACCCTGGTAGCCCATACTCCCACTCTGAGGCCTGACTCCAAGGCTAAGAGACCCATACTCCGGCTTTGGGGCCTGACACAAGTCCTAAAATACCTATACTCCCACTCAGAGGTCTAAATTCAAGCTTGAGAGATTCATACTCCCACTACAGGTCTGAGTCCAAGCCTGAGAGACCAATACTCCCACTCCAAGCCCTGAGTCTGAACCCAAGACACCCATACTCCCACTCCAATACCAGGGTCCAAGTATGAAAAACCCATACTCTCACTCCGAGGTCTGACTCTACACCTGAGCGACCCACACACTCACTCTGAGGTCTGAGTTCAAGCCTGAGAGACCGATAATTCCATTCAAAGCCCTGAGTCCAAACCTGAGAGACCCATACTCCTTCTTCGAGGCCTGACCCCAAGCCTGAGACAACCATACTCCCACTGCAAGGCCTGACCACATGCCTAGGAGACCCATACTGCCACTCCAAGGCCTGATTTCAAGGCTCTGACATTCATACTCCCACTCCGGGGCCTGAGTTCAAGCCTGAGAGACCCATACTCCCATTCCGAGGCCTGAGTCCAAGCCTGAGAGACCCGTACTCCCACTCAGAGGCCTGACCACAAGCCTGAGAGACCCTTACTCCCACTCCGAGGCCTGACCCCAAACATGAGAAACCCATACTCCCACTCTGAGGCCTGAGTCCAAACCTGAGAAACCAATACTCCCACTCGGAGGCCTGACCCCAAGCATGAGAAACGCATACTTCCACTCTGAGTCCAAACCTGAGAAACCAAAACTACCACTCCTAGGCCTGACCTCAAGCATGAGAAACCCATACTCCCACTCTGAGTCCAAACCTGAGAAACCAATACTCCCTCTCCGAGGCCTGACTACAAGCATGAGAAACCCAAACTCCCTCTCCAAGGCCTGACCCCAAGCCAGAGAGACCCATAATCCCACTCAAAGCCCTGAGTCCAAGCCTGACAGACCCATACTCCTTCTCTGAGGCCTGACCCAAGCCTGAGAGAACCATACTCCCACTGCAAGGCCTGACCACAAGGCTAGGAGACCCATAATGCCACTCCAAGGCCTGAGTCCAAGGCTGTGAGATCCATACTCCCACTCCGGGACCTGAGTTCAAGCCTGAGAGACCCATACTCCCATTCCGAGGCCTGAGTCCAAGCATGAGAGACCCATACTCCCACTCCAAGGACCGAGTCTGAACCGGGGAGACCCATACTCCCACTCCAAGGCCAGATTCCAGTCCTGAGAGACCCAAGGCCTGTGAGAGCCATACTCCCACTCAAAAGCCTGACCACGAGCTTGATAGATCCATAACTTCAAAACGAGCCTTTCTAAACCCTTCCCTCTGCCTCTTCCCCCTCCACCTCCCTTTTACTCATCCCAAGTCTCCTTCTACTGCTGTGAGCTCCAAAACATCCCTCTACTTTCCTTTCAAATCCAAATAACAGACTACCATATCCACCACTCAAATTACTTTCAGGTTTCAATACACTAATTTACCACTAATCCTTTATGGGTCCTCGAGTAGCGTGCTACTCACCGAAAAAGTGCTTCAAAACCCCATCAGTGGTAGCAAGTGCTATATAAATGCAAACCTTTTTCCCCCCTCTCTCCCTCCACTGTCCTTCTGAATCCAAATAACTAACTTTCATATCCACCACTCAATTACCTTTGTATTTTACTATAATCATTCACAACTTATCCTTTACGGGTTCCGGAGTAGCGTGCTACTCGCCGAAAAAGCACTTCGACGACTCATCAGGGGTAGTAAGCGCTATATAAATGCAATTACAATCCAGCACCAGCTCTGTCATTGCAAAAATGCTTGCAGACTGGGTGGTAAAGGCTTAGGAAGCTCTAAAAGTAACATGTCCATCATTTATTCATCTCATAGAAAGGCATCTCATTTTAAAAAAGTGAATTATTTTTAGAGAGATTTGTGGAAGCTGGAGCCTGTATGTTGTTGAAGGAAATTAGGGGTAACATCGATTTTAATGAAGCACTGGGATATTTCAGTTTGGGTCATTTTCAGATAAGGCATATCATGCCGATGTCAACCACATATGAGATATTTATACTAATTTGGGATTCTTTTTGTCAATTTAATAGGCAATACCTGGCCCCTTTGGGAGATCCTTTAGTAGATCAGCGAATCCCTTCCCGGTTAGGGCAGAGTTGTCCACCCTGGTGCAGGGGGGTCAGATAGTCTTCCATAGTTCAGGGCTTTAAGTGGGCCGGGTCTCACCAGTGCTGAGTACCTGCAGTTTTTTAAAGGGGGGCCTCGAAATGGGTCTCTATCGGGCTCTGTTTTGTGCCCTGGCACAGGCGGTCCATTTTTTCCAGACTGCAGTGACATCAGACACATCGAAGTGCACGTGCTCACACATCGAAGTGCACGTGCTCACACTGCTTACTTCTCCTAGTGGAGAAGTTACGGAATGACGTAATGCCAGGTGATAGCTGTGGGGGAAGGGAAATTATTTAAAGAGAGTAATTTTCTCTCCAGATTTCCCTTCTCTTTTTGAAACTCAGGTGCAGCAACATTGTCGTGGTGTCACCAGTGCTTTAAGTGGAAGCTTTTTCAACATTATATACAAGCCATAGTTGTTGCTTATTTATCTTATAGAACTAACAACCATTGACAAAGCCAATAGTCCTGACTTGTTGTTAGGTACGATGTTACTTGTCAGTGCTTTAAATGGGCCGGCACTGTCCGGTAGGTAGTACCTGCACTTTCTTATTTTGAGAGGGAGAGTAGGGGAACTTCTCAAGAGAAATGCAATACTTTTAAAAGGAGAGTACCAACTGGCACTGCTCAGAAACGAGCAGGTACTCTGGTAGAAAGTACCTGCACTTCTATTTTTTAATTTCAGGCACTGCTTGTTGTATCATATATCTGGATGCAATGACAGAAACAGCAAAATACAAGTTGGGCGGCACACTATGCTAAACACAGATTTTTAGCTTACATGTTTTTAAACTACTCCCTTAATTACATTGGCCACGCCCCTTTGAGAGACTCCCCAGTTTTTTCATCCCACTTAAAGCCCTGCATAAGGTATAGTTGCAACAGCCAGCAAACACGAATTTGATTCAACTGAGAGCAAGGCTGGCACAAGAAATTGGAGCTGGAGGGGGAGGGGGGAATAAAGACCGGTGCCTCTGCCAGGCTGAATGAGGCGGCGGAAAAGCCCGTTTCGTGCCAGGGCACCTGAATCTTTGGCCAAATTCGGCCCACACATGAAGTTATTCACGCCTAAAAGACCTGTGAGGCTCGGTTTGCACGGAGATAAACAAAACAACGTGGTTGTGATGTATTCATTCCATATGTAAGCGCTATATATACATGTGTTGTTCTCCTAGAGCATCTGACACATGCCACTCTCTGCCACGGAAAGGACTGCAGGGCTGGGCAGACAGTCATACCATCCTCGTCTCTAAACGATCTACCTGGATTGCGAGTGACTGCTGTTTTGCCAGTAAGTAGCTTTTCTCACACCCCTATTAACCTGGGGGCGCATACCGGTTTCCTTACAGGGTGGTTCTCCTCAGAGTCGGTGCAGAACCGGTGCAGCGCGCGCAGTTCTCGAAAACGTTCTCTCAAAAATCGAAAACTTCCAAGGGAACAACAAGGAAGTGGGCGTTTTTCATCGAGATGCCTTCCTGGAAATGTGCGTGTGCGGGGAGTGGTCCGAGGATGCAGCAGAACGCCTCATTGTCCAAAGGCATTTTTTCCTGTAAACGCTTCCCTGCTCACTGAGCACTTCCAAAAAGTTATGCCTCGAAGGGCAGTCTGCTTTCGGTAGCGGTTTCCGCGATCGTTTGACGTTCCTTCTTCTACGCAGGCCTTTTTTGGAAGAGGAAAACAGGAGGGGGGGGGGGGGGGGGGTGCATTTTCGAGAAAGAAAGTAATGCATCTCAGATGCTGCCATGCAATTGGCTCTATCGCCACATCGGCTTTTCAGAGGTACTATGGGGCATATGTGCAAGCCCCTATTTCCACCATAACCTCACTTTTACCGACGTTGTGGTGGCGATAGGGGCTGCGCCTTACGCACAAGGCAGCGTTAAGCCACTCAACGTGGCTTAACGCTGCCTTGTACATAAGGCCCCCTTTCACGCTATATGATTAGCACGAAAGGGGCGAGCAGTGGGTGTTGTGGTGGGCGTTCCACTGCAATAGCCATTGTATTTGACGCTGCCCCCTATGTACAAGGGGGGCGTACATAGGAGGCAGCGGCAAAATTAAGACCAGGAAAACTCTGGTCTTAAATTAGCGAAACGAGGAGAAATGCATTATTTCTCCTCGTTTTTGCTTTTTCAATTGTGCTGCCTTGTGCAGCACACATGGAAAAAGCAAAATGCAATGGTTTGTTTATGTACTGGAAGGTGTCCCTTCCTGTACATAAACAAACCTTCAAACAAATGCAATTTTGTCACTTTCAGGTGTGCTGCATGAAGCAGCACACATGAAAGTGACAGAATGGCATTTTAGGATTGTTTGTGTGCAGGAAGGGACACCTTCCTACACATAAACAATCCTCCCCTAAACGCAGACACCTTTGCACTCTGTTGCAAGGGTGCCTGCGTTGGTGCTAAGTTGGTAAACATAGCGCCATCGCAGAGGGAACGCAAGGCTAGACCACATTCTTGTAAATATGGTGCATTTCAGAAGTGGCGGAGCATGTTGTTAAGCCAAGGAGGCTAACGACACGCACCGTCACTTCCGTGTACATATCCCCCTAATTTCTCAGGCAACTGCTTCCAGTTTTCCCAGAGGTCAGTATGGGTCCAATAGCAACATAGGGAAAGCCGCCATCGTGTCTCCAGGCAAAAGAGAGATGGCCAACTGGCTGGTTAGCATAGCAGTGGTGAACATTTATGTCAGCCTCGATGCCGATCACTGGTGACATCATTTTGGCAGGCAGAGGATCTATAGACTTCAGAGTGGCCCTATAATGTAATTGACTTTCTTTCACAAAGCCAGGAGAGAATATTCCATCTGGCTCCTTTTGAAGAGGTACACATTTGAGGCCCACTAGGCAGAGGTGGCTAGCTATACCCAGGGCCACTGGAATTATGCAGCAGGGGAGGGTCAAATTATGTGGTAGAGTTGAGTGAGTTATGCGGCAAGAAGACGCAAATTATGCAGCATTATGTGGCACATTTTGTCATAGAATTACTTCATTGTGTAATTTATAAGCTTTTTAACATTGTCTGGGCATTATTAGTTGTACCTCATTAGTAACAGTTTAACACCCAATTATGGCAATAATTTACAGAAAGTCAACCTTTGCAAAGGCCCTTCCACTGCACGGCAACCTGTGTCGTTGCATTTTTACTAACTTTTGAACCATTTGAGCTAGAAACAAAATTTGCTTTGGTTAAAATCTGCAGATTACACAGGCAGATGATGGATTATCTGGCAAATGCAGAAGAGCTACAATTATGTGAAAAATCATCACAGCCGCACCATCACATCAGTTTAGTAGCCATGCCTATACCCTTAAAGTCCCAAATTAGTTAAATTATGTAGAAGCATTATGCAATACAATAAGTGAGAAGTCGCCATTTTCTTTGGGAGAAATATTTTGTCTCAAGAGTATTTAACAGCGCTGAGTTAACTTAAATGAGATTAAAGGGCAGAGTCAGTGAGGAGTGTGATGTTTTGAGTTCAGCTATCCCCAAAGCAAACCTAAAAAGCCAGGCATTGTTGTTTTTCTGGTACCACTTACTACAGATCTTCACCTGCCCGGAAGCCGTTTTGTCCGTCATACACCAGACCAGCTAGCAAACACTTCATATGGTACCTGTCACATGGTAGCGGCATACTTCACATGGACACACACGCTCTCTTTGTGCACATCTTAGTCACCCTCCCGCCTCCCTCTCATATTTTCCTCTCCACAATCCTTCCTCTATATGCTCCTTGTTCTGCCTATTATTTCTCCCTTCTGCCTCGACCTCCTTCCCTTGCGCCCTCTTTTTAATCCTGCCCACCACCCTCTGGTACCTAACTTCCATCTTTCCCGTATCCCCCTTTGTGCTCCTTGTTTCTTCTGTCCTCCAGTCTCTCATGGCTCCTTTCTATCTCACCCTCCATGTTCCTCCCACCATCACCCTTTCACTTTGGCCTTCTCCATCCTTCCCTCCCAGTGGCTTTTCGTAAGTGTTGCTAGAACTAGACATTTTTTCCCAATTTATTTAAAACAAAAGTTGGGCTGTATTGAAGACTCTCTTCCCTTTAATACTAGCTCCTTTTTAGGTCTCGCCTGACCCAGCGCATGCGCTGGTCTGGTGAGACTTATTGAGAGGGCTCCAAAAAGTGCTACCAGGCCAGCCTAGAGCTACAGTGCATGTGCGCGGGCGCGCGCGTTGTGCTTTACCCTTATTACTTTCACTTTCGCGGCCACAGAGACGCTTTTCATAGCCAATAGGTCTCGCTTTTGGGACCTTAAAAGTATTTAGTTATGCAACTGTTGCATGGCTAAACACTTATAAGGTCCCAAAGGCGAGACCTATTGGCTATGCCAATGCTTGTTTGTTCATATAGCAAATGCAGGTGAGGTGGCAAGGAAACCTTAATTATAGCCCTTCCTTTCTTTGTCGTAGAAAGAAAAGGACTATAATAAAGGCTATACTGCCATCTTAACTAAAAAGAAAATCAGGACTGTAGTGAAGGCAAATGAGCCTGCAATACCGGCCACCTTTAATGTATTTCTCTGGCTTCAATATGCTTAGGCTGCCTGCCTTAGCACATTAAATCCATTTTTTCTAGCTTTGCTCATGCTTTTGTTCACCAGTTTTCAGACGAGCTGAACCTCAATTATATTGAAAATAAATCTGTCATCTGATTCTGGACATGGAGACTAAATTCTATATTCATCAACAGTCTGTGATCAAGAGCTCACTCTCTTTTTATCTTTAGATTTTGTATTTGTATGATAAAGAGAGGTCTGCAATTTTCGTAATTCGCATATTGATTTTTACCTGATTTTCAAGAAGTTATTTAGAAATAAAAGAATAAGCTATGTTCCAGTTACTTTCCGGAATCATAAGTGAGGCCAGGAATGCTAGTTCCACCTCGACATTCAGTGTTCTGCTAGCCCCCTTAACCACTCCTGCTCCCTCCTTCCCTTCCTACCTGCCAGACAAAGGCTCAAAGGCATAGGGACAGCTGTTCACAAAACACTAGAGCTACATCTGGAGAAAAACTAGCAAGGTTTCTTCCTCAGTCCCTCTATCTTGTCACTTTTTACGTCTCGCCTACGCAGCGCACATGCGCTGCATAGGTGACCTTTAGCCGTTGTGCAGCTCTTTTTCAAAGCACATACTTGTGCTTGTGGCTGCATACGCCTTGCGGGAGTGCGCAGCGGCACGCCACAAGCACGAGTATGTGCTTTGAAAATTAGCAGACTTCTCTCCCAAGCACGCGCTTCTCTCCCGGCCACTCACTTTTTGCTCGAGCTCTTGTTTAACTTTAATCGCGAGGCGCGCGCGCTTGTGTAAAACTTGTTAAAATCTGGTCACCCTACAAACATCTAACCGCCCCGCGTTGCTCTCTTTCTCTTCTGCCCCTTGTTCCATCTCGCTATCTCGTGTCCTTGCACCGCAACCCAGCCTCTCTTTGTATTGCTCTCCGTCGTGCTCTTTCTCCCCTACCAAATACCCCCTTCTCCTACTTACTATGCCAGTCATCCTGCCTTCAGGTTGGAATGGAAATTAAAACCCTGGGCAAGCATATTAACAATGAAGATAGCTATGTGGGTTGAGCGCCGGCCACACAGTGCATGCTAGTGAAACCGACCTCCTACCACAGCACCATCCTGTGCTTGGAGCACACTATGTTGCAGTAATGAGCGAGGCTGTGTTGCACTAATATGCAACATCGCTAAATACTTATATGGTCCCAAAGGCGAGACCAATGTCATTGCCATTTTTAGTGACAAGCTACGAAATCAACGGCTCTTCAGTACTACTGATGTTAGCAGTCTACAGCCCGCAAAGACATTCGGAGTCGGGGAGATCTGTGGAGAAATGGAGACCGTCACAGTTACCAACAAGAAGCAGCTCCGCGAGACCATAAATGTAGGGGCAGAATCCTTTACATTTCAGGCGGAAACTTGTCACGTAACTGACAGTCACTGCTCCTCTACCAGGCCCTCACTGGCCCTGTTCCCTCCGTAACCGTCCTTCCATAGGCCCTCTCCAGACATGTACAAAATCCTAGACAGTCCCAATGGCCTTTCAGAGGACTCTCCTGGCTAGTGACTGCCGCGACTTTGGCCCTACTGGCCTTTCTGGGAAGTCCCCCGACCTGTGACTGCCACTACTTGAGCCATATTGGCATTTCAAAGGGCTCTGTTAGAGTGTGACTGCAGATTCCCCTGCCCCACGGGTCTTTCAAGGATTGTGTATGACATGCAGTGTCAGTGTGTCTACTAGTAATTAAAAATTGGAGTGTAGGGTCTCAAACCTAATGGAATCCTCCTCTCCCAATCATCTGCTCGCTGTCTGCCAGTGTCACCCTACAACTTGAAATGCCTGTACTATCCTCAGCTTAACAATGGAAACAGACGAGAATCCTACCCCAACTGCAGCACTGACCTTTGTTTTGTGCTCAAGGAACCCCTTTCCAGCACCCCTGCCTCCTTTGGATGCTTTAAACCAGCTTAGTGAATGCCGTATGGCTCAGTGAGTTATTGAATTCATTTAACAAAAAAGTTGCTGCAAGCTCTGTGCAACGTTTTGATGTTAATCACGCTGGTTTATTCATGTAGTAATCTAGATGCGATTGAAGCACCTCGGAGGTTGTGATGTGCAAAATGAATCAAAGGTGCAGTGGTGTGCTACAAAGGGAAATCCCTTTATAAACTAAAGTTTACTCGGGGTTTTCCTTCTCTTACTAACACAACTACGACTTGATTGACACAGATGGACTGAAGCACCAACAATCCTGCAGGAAGACAGGAGTGTGAATTTCTTACAGAGTAGTGGGCAATAAAGGTGTTAATACTAAATGCATATCCAATCCTTGGCTTCACAACAGAGAGCAATGGTCACTTATGTTCATTGCTTGTTCTCATTGGGTCTCGCCTTTTCGTCTCTCCTTTTCCTTAGTAGATTTGGGGCCTCTCAGGGAAGCATAAAGCACTGTAGAAGCAATCGACGTATCACAACATTGCCAGCCAGCTTCTCCACCCACATGCAGGAGCTGCCCCTGCCGCTTTGTCAAAGGTAGTAAAGCACCATGCATACAGCCTCCATAGTGGCCCCACCTCCTTCCTCTCCATTCGTTGCTCCCAATCTCAGCCCATTCTTCCTTCACTCCCTCCAACTGACTACCCTAAAACCAGGCCTGCCAAGTATGACTTGGACGTCTGTAGGTTGGCATAGAACTGGGTGCATAAAAGAATGATGGGGCGGTAATGTTTCTACAGCGCGGTGGCTCTCTTTATGTAGAAAAAGAAGCACTGTTTTACATGCAGCTTGTAAAAATAGTTGCCTTAAAAATGTAGTGATGCTCTTACAGAATCTGTACTCAAGCTTTTACTAAAGGGGTAGATTTACTTTGCAATGTTAAACAGACCAGCCCTTTTATCATCATATATTGTGAATGGAAGAAGAGAGATGGAATGCACTGGTGACCCCGCTAAGAAAGTTAGGCCATGATATATGAATCGTATGTGCTGATTTAAGATGCTGACTGCCTTGATCTGTATTACCATGCTGTTAATAAAAAATGTTTACAAAAACAAAAAAAAGTCACAGACCATAATGTAATTTTACGTAAATTGGCGCAAAGGAACCCATTGCGAAAGGTATTTTACATTGGAAATGTGCCCTCTTTTCTACAGTACAAGCGCTGCTTTACATCACTTTGCTTGAAGGGAGTGTTACTGTAACAAAACAGTGCAAAAACCCGTAGTGTTTTACGCAAAACCAGATCGGCAGAGATATCCAGACCAGGCTTTGTGGAAAAAACTAATGCCTTCTTGAAGCAGGTGGTAACAAGGAGAAATGTTTCCTTTCTCAACAAGCCCCATGCATTGTTTGTGTGCTGGAGTTCACAGAATCAGAGGGGGGGCAGGGAGGGGGTCAGGGGGGGCAGGGGCGGGCCACCCCAGGCGAAACGGGTTTTGATGGCGTCGGCCTCCCCCCAGCTCTTACTTGCTCTCTCGGGGCATCAATCTTATCCCCGCCCCAGCTCTTCAATGCGCAGGGCAGCAACCATGCCAGGAATCCACCAGTAAGCCCGTTCCTGAATGCTGCTGCTATGGGGCGGCAAACACAGGGACAGCCCCAGGTGGTCTAAGGGCTAGCTACGCCACTGGGCAGAACACATTCAGTGCATGGGATGTGTAGATACCGGAATCTGTACACAGTGGCAAGCCTGCCAACCCACACTGTGTCACTGTGTGACACGGGTTCATGGTAAAGAGCTGTTTTCACCTAATGAGCAGGAACCCCTTTCACTGCATAGGTGTCCATCTCAGGTGTGAACTATCTGCACAGCTATTTAGACGTGGCTCTGGATGACACTTTAGGTCTCGCCTAGTGCTGCAGCGCATGCGCTGCACGCTCTGGGAGATCTATTGTAATCGAGGCGATTTCGGAAATGGAGTGAAAGCTTCGCCCATGCTTTTTATTGGCGCGCATCACACTTTATGCTAAAAGCTCGCTTTCTATTTGAAGTGAGGCTTGTTTGTTCCCTCCCTATCTCCTTTTCGGCTCGCTCATCCAGACTGAATTGTGCACTCACGGCGCAACATGGTGGGATTTATATGTTGGTTCAGTACTATTTTATACAGAAACTGTTCGGGACAATGGCAGCTACGCTGCATTTTCAGGTATGCGACTTCTTACATTTCACGGCATTGCACTCGGTTTATTTATTTAGCGCGATGGGACACGCGCTCAGTATTTTCTATTTTTTTTAAACTTTAACACTGAGAGCGGCGCCCGCTTCACGGACACCGCGCTCGGTTTATTTATTTCTTTTTTTAACTTAAAGACTGAGCGCGGCGCCCACATAAGGGACACCGCGCGTGGTTTATTTATTTAATTTTTAAAACTGTAACACTTTCTCCTGCTCAGTCAGGATTTGTTTAGTGGGGTTAGCTGTTGTGACAGCTTATAAATAGTAACTATCCACATTGCCATGTTACGCAGCAGACACTGGTTTCCAGAAAGTTTTTTTCCCCTGTTTATTTTCTGTCATCCCATTACGTGCACCAACCTGTGCTGCCCGTGGAGGGAGGCATCCCTGCAGCTGGCTTGGTACACTTTGGGCCCGGCCAAGTGCGAGCAGACTGCCCATCCGTGGCAGTGTGTGTTTTTGAACCCTGCGGCTTCAGTTGAAGGAACTGTCACCTGGTTCCAGAATCCAAAAGCCGTGACCGGCCATCGCTTAGTTTAGTTGCTTGTCTGTCTCTGCCAAGCGAGTGCCAGGCCTAAGGGCAGCGCGGGGACCTTGTCCACTCCAGGGCCAACGTACTTTGCCGTTTGTAGATAGCCTGTGGCGTTGCAGCCCAGGGATGAGCACTTTCCTTCCTGCCTGACTTCCCACAAAGGGGCACATGCTCCAAGAAGCAGGGTCTTACCCAGGCTCTCGGGGGTCCGATAAGATCCTCGCCCCCCCCCCGTGGATAGAATTGAAGATGGAGGAACTACCGGCAGACGTTGGCGCGTCGTTCTGACCTTACTGTCTCTGGTAACTGGACAGCGAGGAAGATCACCGATTGAACAGAGTTTGGAGATCTCGCTTTTGCACTCGGGGCAAAGTCTTCCATTTGTTTGACTAAAACATGTTGTAACGCAACCATTTGTGAGATAGTTCCTTGTTTGAAGTGGCGTGGGGGAGGACTTCCGCATTTCCGAAAGGGAAAGTAACGTACGAGCTGAAGACTGCAAGGGAAGTGTGCTCTCCAGCACAGCATGGATGGTAAGGAGGAGGGCGGGCACTGTAACGCGTCGATTGTGTGCCAAGGGGTAGGCTCCAATCCGCCCATTGCTTCGAAAACCACCATCTCTAGCCACAGTTTTGATAAATAGGAACTAACCTTCCCCTCTTGCCTAGCACAACATGATAACGTTGTTCGATTTTAAGGAGTATGAACACTTTCTTACACCCATACGAGTTTTTGGCATCTGGCTAGGACTGAGTGGGGGCATATTGTAGGCAGCTACGTATGCTTCGCTCTTAGGTATCGAGGGACCTTGATATTCCTGTGCAGGGTTGTTTGCTCAGCGCGGAAGGTTGGCTTACCACAATATGTCTCCTACTCTGTTTTTTGTAACATGGAGACCAAGTGAGGGAATATATGCACATATTTAGGTCGAGCATACCAGTCAGCGCAGCAGTCTGGTTTCAAAAGACCTCTTGTGGGCTTACTGAGAGTTTACCTGGAGGTAGAACAAGCCCATTGCTTACCATTGCTTTGGCTTTGCCACTCTCATTTGTTTGCTCCTTATCTAATGGCTTTCTGTGTTGCAGTTTGTCAATCTTGTGTTTGTCCCTCGCCTCGAAAATAGCCTCTTTACCATCTCTACTGGGCTGCCTTTTATACCTTTCACGGCTGACTTCCAGCAAACAAGTTTTATTTTAATGTAAGCACTCCATGTTAATGCATGTGTTTTCTAGCTGTCACTCTTGTATGCTTCTCTTCACCCGCCTTTACTCAATATTGCTCTTTGTTGCCCATATGATTTTCTCCACCAGACTCCATGTTACTCTTTATTGCCTGCGTGTTTTCTCTCCCCAGCACTTGTATTCCTGCCTCACCCATCTGCTTCTCAGTTTTCTTCTCTCTGTGTTGATCTCTTGCGGTTGTGCTTCCCTCCCCAGTGCTTCACATTGTTGTTTCTCTGCTGTGTGCTTCTCGCCCTCCAGCGTGCTTGTTCCTCTCTAGACCATGTGCTTCTCTACCACCCGCTCTGTGTGTTACTCTCTCAGCTGTGCGCTTCTTTACACGTTGTTCTTCCCCATCATTTGCTTCCTCTGTGTTGCTTACTCCTCCCCTCTCCAAGTGCCTCATTTCATAAGGCTTACATTCCAGATTTAGACGAGAAAACACACAGTTAAATCCAGTTAATACTTGATGTGAGAACTATTTCAAAAGGAACTTAATACGCTTTAAGTAAAAGGAATACTCAGTCCCGTAGCAACCTCCAAATAGTTGATCCGGTGATCTGCTTACAATGCTGGAACTAGATCAGCATATGAATGGACCTTCATACACCTAACAGTTGTATTTGGGTCTATAAGAACCCCTTTCCAAACGTATCACAAATACTTAGTGGGCTGAGCGTTGGTAATCAATCACGTTTATTTCGGGGATGATCCCCCATTAAACTTACAGTAAAAAAGCAAGATTATCATTTACATAATTTGTTTTTCAAAATGCCATTTGTGCGCAATATACAATAACTAGCATATAAATATGTTAAAATATCAATAAAATAAAAATGCTTTACGATTCAGGTCTATGATTAAATGTATTTCTATAGGTAGTCACTAAAGTCTAGTTATTGTATCCTCTATATTGTTCTCCAAAACGGGGTGCTCTTTTTTCATATAATTTGTAACGGTAGCCCTCAAACGCCATGCAGAATATAAACATTTAGTCTGACCATGGACAATGACATCTCTAAGATCTGACTTCAAAATTCTGAATGCTGTGGAACACTGCCTAACTCCCATTCTAAATGACAATGTCTTTTATTTATCTGTTTTTAAAACCAACACACAGATAAAAGGTTTGTCATTTGCAATGCCACTAGCTCAAAGTCTAGCAAATGCGAGACCTATTGCATTGCAAATGCTTGTTTCTTGCTGTGAGAGAGGGTAGGTGTGGTTTGTTAGGCAGTACAGGGTGTCCAAAGCACTGCTCTCCATGGCTCCCTCTTCAAGGCCCTTCCCCTTTTCAGCTAGTGACAATCTTCTAGGGTGGGCAGGTCCAGGAAGGATATGCTTCCAGTACAAATCCTATGCTAGACAGCGCGCATTCACCTCCGCGAGGCTGTGCACCACACAAGGCAGCCTTTCAGAGTGTCAGCACACGGAAGATAGCAGCAGCCGCACTACCTTAATACATAGGATTCTGCACTGTGTTTTCCTCCTTGCGCAACGCAGTGCTGAAAATGTGGGTGCTGCACTGCGCTGCATTAAAATTTGTAAATCTGTCCCTAAAAGCCGTATTACAAATTGCTTGTAATCATGTGCAGTAGTACACACGAATGGAACTCAGTGTTTACTGAGTCTATTATTACTCAATCATTGCATTCCAGAACGAGTCACCTTACTTTTAATCTAGAAACTGTGCACAATGCCCTTTCTAGTGTCAAGTGACTCTGTCCGCATTCCCTGTTTGGTGCTTACTCAGTCCTGCTCCAAATGAAGCATCTCAGGCTGGCTGTACGGAAGGCCCTTGTTGTACTCTGGGCCAATCAACAGACTCCAAATTGTGAGCAGCCCTGCACTATCATGATTCTCATTGGCTGTCTTTACTTCACAGAGAAGACACCCTTACAGCATATACAGACATACACTTGAATACAAAGCTACCAAATGTACATATTGGATCCAGTGGGTTCTAGTGGGTGAGACCGAATAAATGGAAGCAATTGAATCTAGATCTGGCAAAGGGCAGTTTGGGTGAAGCCAGAAGATTCTGGTTGGTAGACTGTAGGTTGTGCAAAGCATGCACTGTAACCTGTTAACCAAATCCCCCTTTGACAGGTAAAAACCATCTTTTTAAATATGAATAAGTCACCCATATGAAGGCCTTCTAGACCCACAGGGCAGGTGCATGGTATTTAAAAGCAGGGTTATAGTGTGACCGAGTGGTAGAAAGCTAGTCCGGGACTAAGCCGTGAGGAGCTTTCAGCACAAGCATTAGTAGCGTTGAAAGGGCTCTGCTTTTACAGAGAGCTCAGGCAATCTGGCAGTGACAGGAACAGATGGAAGTGGGCCTGGGAATATGGTACCAAGGCTGCTCTGCTCACTCCAGTCTTGACACTAAACCTTAATGTGGGGGGGGGGGGACTAGTGCAATGTGGCTGACAGGACCAGAGGCAATAGTAGGGGCTGGTGCAGGGATATTTTATATCTGAACGAGTTGATCCATGCCCGCAGCTCTTCGCTCCATTCAGCCTTCAATACCTGAGATGTTCCTGCTCTTTCTCCTCTCATTTAAAGTTCAGAATACCAAAGAGTGGGGCTGGAGGGACCAGCAGTGGGGCAGCAGGATTAAATGCTATCTGAGCAGGTTCACAGGACTGCTCATATAGTCTTCAGAATTCCCAAGCAACCTTTACTCTTCCATACAGTTAGAATGGAGTGTACGTCATACAGCTAGATACTACCAAAATGCTCTATTTTGATTGGCTCCTAGCTGGTTGATATCTATCCAGGAGATTCATATCTAGTATCTGAGACAAGTCTCTTTACAGTATCAAGCTACATATCACTACACCTTCTTCGCATGAAAGTTGCCTCTGAACATCACATACATATAATAAAGAACTAGTGTGTTCACCAGGCTTATGGAACGGAGACACTTGGAGGCATTATGCTGTGGAAGACTGGTGTGGAATCATTCATGCCTAACAAAAATGAATGTGTGCCCTCATGTAACGTAACTGGCGCTATGTAAAGCGCTCGGATACCCCATTCGGGTCAAGTTAGCGCTATATATAACTCTGTACAAAAAAAAAATCATATTCCTGTGCCAGAAGGCTAATAAATGTGTGCATGAAGATGGTTCTCATCTCTGCTGCTACTAGCCCAAGAAACGAAAAAGACCCGGAAACATTCCTTTGCATGGGTTTGCATTATAAACAGACACACATGCACACAGTTTCCAGTTTGTGAAATCTGTGTAATTCACAGCAGTTGTCACTGCCTTTTAAAATAGTTGTCACATCCTTCTGTCTGATTTACATTGTTGCTTATTTTAAAATGTGTTGATTAATTTACATGCATGAATCATACGGAGACCTATAGAGACCTTTTTATAGGTAATAAATACTTGTTAAAGTGTTTTATGGTTTCCTTGTTTTTAATTCATTATAAAAATTATTTTGGATCCAGTGCACATTCATGCAGGGAGATGCAACTACTAATAAAATGAAGTAAAAAGACAAATTAAATGTCCACCCATCAATTCATTTGGAGGGTGTCGGTAATCGTTGTAGCACAAATCTATTTATTTTAAAAATGAGATCTGTCTACAAATTGTTTCCTGCACCTCTAAAATCCCACACCCACACATTTAAATGGAAGATCAAAAAAAACTTCCTATGTCTACCAAAATGTAACTATTGCTGGGCTCGAGTAGGAATTGTTCCTATGAACTATTTTCAGCCTTTTAAAATATATATTATACATGTCGGAAGTACATGCTGTGCTAAGCTTTGCAGTCTTTTTTTCTGACATAGATGAGGAAGATAATATGAGTTTATAGAACATTAGTTCTCATTTTATCTCCTGGGGAAAATCATGAAAAATATGTTTTCTCATAGACCTTTAATCAAATGGGTCATCACATCTCAGCAGACTATCAGCTTTTTCACTTGGGTAAATCACCTTAAAGCCCATTACATTTCCTAAAATTAGTATGGCAACACCATGCAGTGAATGATATTGTCACTCAAATCGGTTATCTTCCTTTCTGTTTGCTTCTCTGAACCAGGCATTCACTACAATGGATTTCATAAGATCCTATCATGAGACTTCAGCCCAGAGGATGCTGAACAGATTTATTGTACTAGGAGGAGTGCAGATATCTGTAACAATCGATTTCCCCAAATAGCAAGAACTGCGGCTCCTAATATCCAAAGCATAACATCCCTAAAATTCTACCCCTATATATTCCGATTCTAGGTTCTATAAACAAAATGTAACACAATACAACATAGACAGTGATGAGACCTGACCGTGTGCACCAGGGCCGGCTTTAGTGCTGGTGGCGCCCTGTGCGACAATGTTTGTTGGCACCCCCCCCCCCCCAATCACCACCTCCACCACGGATTCTCTCACTAGCACCCTTTAACAGTGACCAAGTCTCCATAATCACACTCTCTCAGATGCATTAAATTAGTTATATAGCGCCACTCATACCAGTGTAGGGTTTCCTAGCACTGCATCACACACACATTACACAGAGACAATCAATCATACGTGTGGAAATCAGTGTATAGGAAATGTTACATAAGCCAAAGGACTAAAAGTGTAGGAGTCACATGTCATCCATACTGCTAGGCAGTATAGTTCAAGAGTGCTTGGTGTGGAGAAGCACAAACTCAGAGTCGAAAAAGAAACAGCATAGTTGGGAGTTTTCTTTAATAATAAGAATCGATTTCTAACCAAATTAACCCTTTTTGCAACATTAATCAATGTTCTAATAATGTATGCTTTGCAGTGTGTATGCAGTTTTAGGTTAAAAGTTAATAGCTCACTATTCTATATTAGGACTTTAAGTTATAAATTGCAAGTAAAAAAAAGGATGTCTCTTTTGACAGCAGTACCTGCTAATCTGTTTACATCACACCACTCTGTAATGAGGAAGGCGGGGCCAGCATAGGCCCTGCCGCCATTATGGTGGTCGGCCGTGCCCCCGGATCTTTCTCGTTCCAGTGGCCCCCGCATTGGCTGGGGGGCCGTACTCCGCCGCGCCCCGGAAGTGATCGGATCGCTTCCGGGGCGCGGGTGACCCCCCCCAGCAAGAACCAGTTCCAGCTGGTGAAGTGAGGTAGTTTAAAGCTGGGGGGAGCGCGAAGAGCAGTCTCTTCACTCTCCGCTCCCCTCGGCGGCACACCCGTCGTGTGTGCCTCCTCCCTCTAACCATCTGTTTTGATTCTCATTTATGCATGGCTGGATCCATGACTGTTTCACGGGAGGCGCTCCACATCACAAGGTCTGCAAGATGGGGGCGGGCAATGGTAAGCAGCAGGGTCAAGGCGTTGGGGCGATCAAAGGATAAGCTCAAGAGCTCCCTCTACCTGTCACGCAGGGAGAAACAGTGACACCTCACCAGGAAGAAGACACAACCGCGACGACAATCAATTATCTGGACGCCAAGTTTGAGCGTCACGCGTGTATCTGCGGCCATTGGTATGTCTGCTGTCTAACTTTTTATGCAGGAGAGGCACATCTTGGTGGTAACAACTTGGTGCACCCAAATAGGAGGTGCCTGGGTGAGACAGTGCTGTTAGAGTCAGCATGGCTGGCCAGGCGCTGCACAGATGTGGTTATTGTGCGGTTGCACATGCTGCCAAAGGGTCAGTGGCAGGGAGGGAAATCAGTGAAGGGCTCGCAGTCACTCGGTTCAGAGGAGTCAATTTTCAATGGTGAGTATGACCTTGGGTTTTTGGGGGAGGCCTGATAGTCGGTCAACTATGCAGGCCTGTGCGGTAAGGTCATCGGTTGGACAGACTAAATTGACTAATCTTTTGGGGTGCCTTATTAAATGGGGCGCCCAGAGGGGAGGGACATGTGGCTCTCACCTGACTCCAGGGGCAGTTACAACCGGTTGGTTGCAACGGTGCGGGGACAAACGGGGGTTACGCTTTCCATTGGCTGGTTGGCCACCCCGCACGCGGGCGTAAGTAAGCTGCGCTGTCTGCATGGCCCCTTTATGGAGAAAGTCTTGAACGCATGGGGGTTGCCTGGAAGGAACTACTTCCGGGTCAGCGGGGCCCCCTGCGCATGCGCACCCTGGTTGGGGGGCGCGGGACAAATTTGGAGAGAACTACTTCCGGGTCAACTGGGCTCCCTGCGCAGGCGCACTCTGGTTAGGGTGCGCGGGACAATTTGGATAAAAGGGGGAGGGGCCAGCGTGTTGACCTTGCCGTAGGCCCAATAGGAATACGCAGAAATGTCATCAGCAATATGTTTAGACTAGGATAGGAACATTATGTATTAGAACTTGGTTAAGGCTAGGAATGAATCAAATGTACCGAATCCTGTCAGATCATTTCATTTCTGCGTAAATATATATTTGTGTGAAAAATATGTTTGTTTGTTAATAAATACGATCGGGGGTCAACGACCCCCTATTCCAAAACAAAATTGATTGTATTGGTGTCTGTCACAATGGAAGGGAGGAGGGGGCGGTAGGCCGTACCGGACCATAGAGGAAGGCGGGGCCAGCATAGGCCCCGCCGCCATTATGGTGGTCGGCCGTGCCCCCGGATCTTTCTCGTTCCATTGGCTCCCGCATTGGCTGGGGGGCCGTACTCCGCCGCGCCCCGGAAGTGATCGGATCGCTTCCGGGGCGCGGGTGACCCCTCCCCCAGCAAGAACCAGTTCCAGCTGGTGAAGTGAGGTAGTTTAAAGCCGGGGGGAGCGCGAAGAGCAGTCTCTTCACTCTCCGCTCCCCTCGGCGGCACACCCGTCGTGTGTGCCTCCTCCCTCGGGAGGACCTTTAACCTTTTTTCCCCACCCACCATCCCTGAGATAGTACGGCCTTAATTATTTAGCAGCATTATGCGCAGATTTTGTCATTCCATGAGCTGTAGTCTTGCAAAACTTTAAATGAGCACGTCCTTTAATACAACTGGTGCTGTACTAAGCACTCTCAGTGGACAGTCCTATTTTATTGCACTTGGGGCTATGCCAGGCCTCACGGAAAAGTCTAAACCTGTTAGGTCACGAGGAGGGTGCAGTAATATACGCCATTGGTTAACATGGTACCGGTGCACCCATGTGCTCTACCTAGAGCTATGCATACGGCTAGGTTATGGCGTTACACACTAGCTCTGCGCCCAGGTGCCAGCACACTGGTTCATGGGACAGAGGTGTAGTGGCACTCACTACCGGTCCGCCCTATATACCAGAGCAAGCATTGGAGGCTCATTGTTTGTCACGCGGTATCTCTGCACTCGGTTTTCTGCGATGCAATGCACTTACCGGTCATGGCCTGGGCATGTGTGTTCCTTAATAGTGCGTTGGGTGCATATGATATCTTGCATGTCGTTTTGTGTCATACATACTATCACACTGTAATTTTACCCAAAGACAAAAACACTAACCATCTGTTTTGATTCTCATTTATGCATGGCTGGATCCACATCACAAGGTCTGCAAGATGGGGGCGGGCAATGGTAAGCAGCAGGGTCAAGGCGTTGGGGCGATCAAAGGATAAGCTCAAGAGTTCCCTCTACCTGTCACGTAGGGAGAAACAGCGACACCTCACCAGGAAGAAGACAAAACCGCGACGACAATCAATTATCTGGACGCCAAGTTTGAGCGTCACACGTGTATCTGCGGCCATTGGTATGTCTGCTGTCTAACTTTTTATGCAGGAGAGGCACATCTTGGTGGTAACAACTTGGTGCACCCAAATAGGAGGTGCCTGGGTGAGACAGTGCTGTTAGAGTAAGCATGGCTGGCCAGGCGCCGCACAGATGTGGTTATTGTGCGGTTGCACATGCTGCCAAAGGGTCAGTGGCAGGGAGGGAAATCAGTGAAGGGCTCGCAGTCACTCGGTTCAGAGGAGTCAATTTTCAATGGTGAGTATGACCTTGGGTTTTTGGGGGAGGCCTGATAGTCGGTCAACTATGCAGGCCTGTGCGGTAAGGTCATCGGTTGGACAGACTAAATTGACTAATCTTTTGGGGCGCCTTATTAAATGGGGCGCCCAGAGGGGAGGGACATGTGGCTCTCACCTGACTCCAGGGGCAGTTACAACCGGTTGGTTGCAACGGTGCGGGGACAAACGGGGGTTACGCTTTCCATTGGCTGGTTGGCCACCCCGCACGCGGGCGTAAGTAAGCTGCGCTGTCTGCATGGCCCCTTTATGGAGAAAGTCTTGAACGCATGGGGGTTGCCTGGAAGGAACTACTTCCGGGTCAGCGGGGCCCCCTGCGCATGCGCACCCTGGTTGGGGGGCGCGGGACAAATTTGGAGAGAACAACTTCCGGGTCAACTGGGCTCCCTGCGCATGCGCACTCAGGTTAGGGTGCGCGGGACAATTTGGATAAAAGGGGGAGGGGCCAGCGTGTTGACGTTGACGTAGGCCCAATAGGAATACGCAGAAATGTCATCAGCAATATGTTTAGACTAGGATAGGAACATTATGTATTAGAACTTGGTTAAGGCTAGGAATTAATCAAATGTACCGAATCCTGTCATATCATTTCATTTCTGCGTAAATATATATTTGTGTGAAAAATATGTTTGTTTGTTAATAAATACGATCGGGGGTCAACGACCCCCTATTCCAAAACAAAATTGATTGTATTGGTGTCTGTCACAATGGAAGGGAGGAGGGGGCGGTAGGCCGTACCGGACCATAGAGGAAGGCGGGGCCAGCCTAGGCCCCGCCGCCATTATGGTGGTCGGCCGTGCCCCCGGATCTTTCTCGTTCCAGTGGCCCCCGCATTGGCTGGGGGGCCGTACTCCGCCGCGCCCCGGAAGTGATCGGATCGCTTCCGGGGCGCGGGTGACCCCCCCCCAGCAAGAACCAGTTCCAGCTGGTGAAGTAAGGTAGTTTAAAGCCGGGGGGAGCGCGAAGAGCAGTCTCTTCACTTTCCGCTCCCCTCGGCAGCACACCCGTCGTGTGTGCCTCCTCCCTCGGGAGGACCTTTAACCTTTTTTCCCCACCCACCATCCCTGAGATAGATGTTTGATGAAGTGAAATATGTTAGTGTGTTTTTTCCCACAGGATATCAATTACGAAGACAATTTGTATGTAAAATGCCTTTTTTGTCGTGTTTTAGGCGGTATTTCTGGTCAGGCGGTAAGGTCATCGGTTGGACAGACTAAATTGACTAATCTTTTGGGGCGCCTTATTAAATGGGGCGCCCAGAGGGGAGGGACATGTGGCTCTCACCTGACTCCAGGGGCAGTTACAACCGGTTGGTTGCAACGGTGCGGGGACAAACGGGGATTACGCTTTCCATTGGCTGGTTGGCCACCCCGCACGCGGGCGTAAGTAAGATGCGCTGTCTGCATGGCCCCTTACGGAGAAAGTCTTGAACGCATGGGGGTTGCCTGGAAGGAACTACTTCCGGGTCAGCGGGCCCCCTGCGCATGCGCATCCTGGTTGGGGGGCGCGGGACAAATTTGGAGAGAACTACTTTCGGGTCAACTGGGCTCCCTGCGCATGCGCACTCTGGTTAGGGTGCGCGGGACAATTTGGATAAAAGGGGGAGGGGCCAGCGTGTTGACCTTGCCGTAGGCCCAATAGGAATATGCAGAAATGTCATCAGCAATATGTTTAGACTAGGATAGGAACATTATGTATTAGAACTTGGTTAAGGCTAGGAATGAATCAAATGTACCGAATCCTGTCATATCATTTCATTTCTGCGTAAATATATATTTGTGTGAAAAATATGTTTGTTTGTTAATAAATACGATCGGGGGTCAACGACCCCCTATTCCAAAACAAAATTGATTGTATTGGTGTCTGTCACAATGGAAGGGAGGAGGGGGCGGTAGGCCGTACCGGACCATACTACTTGGTACACGTTCTTTGCAGCAGGCATATTAACCCCCTGCACTAACTTCACCTAAGTCAAAACCTCAACTATACAAAATGCTGATCTCTCTCCGGGAAGATAATCACACCAGTTATCTTGACATGTATGTGAGGCCTGGTAATTGCAGGGGGAAAGAAACGCTGCAGCAGGTGCTTAAAAAGCATAATAAACTTTCAAACAGGGCGCCCCCAGGAAGCCAGCCCCCGGTGCGGTGGCACCAGTCGCACCGCCCTAAAGCCGGCCCTGGTGTGCACACAGGCTTACAGCAGCATCTATGCTGCTCACAGTCAGGGGTGTAGCGTGGTCAGTAAGACTGGGGGTGTGAGGTTTGGATTTCCCAACAATCGCACCGGCATATAATATTAAAATACATAATACGACAAGCAGAGTGCATGAGAGGGGCTAAAGGGGAAGAGGAGAGGGAGACGAATTACGACTGGTACGGTTACCAAGTGAGAGAAAACACAATATTTTGTAAAATAACCTGCCAGGGTCTTGTTCGCGCTATACAAAACTGCTAAAATAAAATAAATAAATAAATAAACCAACATTTCTGAAGATTTTTAGATCACAGAGGGAGAAAGTGTCTGTGCGTTTTTATCTGTGGGTATGTTGGAACAATTGATGGTGAAATCCGACAGACATCTCACCATACCCGACTGAAAGCACCGGACCCAACTATTTACCAGAAAAGACATTTACAAGGGGTGGCACCCCAAACATCCCCCCTGAAGCCACGCCCCTGCACAGCCACTCCAATTAAGGTGAAGCCAACAAGGGGTGTAGCAAAATAACCATCAGTATCTAAACGTAGCAGATCTTATAGGCAACCTTGCTGTCCTTTCGACCTGAAGCACCACTGGTCATCCTTACTTTTTCTCAATTTCACAGCCTTAACTAAATAATTGATGGCACTGATCCAACGTAAGTAACACAGGACCATATGTAGTTGTAATTGCATTTATATAACGCTTACTACCCCAAATGAAGTGTCAAATCATTTTTTCGGCAAGTAGTACGCTACTCCGGAACCCATAAAGGATTAATGTTGAGTTAGTATAGTGAAATATGACAGTAATTTGAGTGGTGGATAATAGTCAGTTCTTTGGATGGAGAAGGATAGCAGTGGGATAGAAGAGGGAAAAAAGGTTAGCATTTATATAGCGCTTGTTACCCCTAATGGGGGTGATGAAGCACTTTCCTGACGAGTAGCATGCTACTCCACAACCCATAAGGATTAGTGGTGAATTCGTATAGTGAAATATGAAAGTCATTTGAGTGGTGGATAATAGTCAGTTATTTGGATTGAGAAGGATAGCAGTGGGATAGAAGAGGGAAAAAAGGTTAGCATTTATATTCCGCTTGTTACCCCTAATGGGGTGTTGAAGCACTCTCTTGGCGAGTAGCACGCTACTCCGAAACCCATAAGGATTAGTAGTGAATTAATATAGTGAAATATGAAAGTAATTTGAGTGGTGGATATTAGTCAGTTATTTGGATTGGGAAGAATTTCAGAGGGATAGAGAGGGGGAAAAGGTTAGCATTCATATAGTGCTTGTTATCCCTAATGGGGTGTTGAAGCACTTTCCTGACGAGTAGCATGCTACTCCACAACCCATAAGGATTAGTGGTGAATTAGTATAGTGAAGATTGAAAGTAATTTGAGTGGTGGATATTAGTCAGTTATTTGGATTGAGAAGAATATCAGAGGGATAGAGAGGAAAAAAGGTTAGCATTCATATAGTGCTTGTTATCCCTAATGGGGTGTTGAAGCACTTTCCTGACGAGTAGCATGCTACTCCACAACCCATAAGGATTAGTGGTGAATTAGTATAGTGAAGATTGAAAGTAATTTGAGTGGTGGATATTAGTCAGTTATTTGGATTGAGAAGAATATCAGAGGGATAGAGAGGAAAAAAGGTTAGCATTCATATAGTGCTTGTTATCCCTAATGGGGTGTTGAAGCACTTTCCTGACGAGTAGCATGCTACTCCACAACCCATAAGGATTAGTGGTGAATTAGTATAGTAAAATATGAAAGTAATTTGAGTGGTGAGCTTAGTAGGAGCTTAGTCGGAGCGTAGAATAACACAGAACGTCTGTGGTGGAGGGACATGAAAGTATGAGATCTGGCATGCAAAAACTAACAAAATAAGTCAAAGACTTATGTTAAGTCATTGCTGATGACTCTGCTGCACGAACATAGGCAGGCGCGCTCAGGTAACCGTATTCAGTCATTAGGTCGCTCTGAAGAAAGACTTGTCCCTGCAACGGTATCCTTGTGCAGACATACTTCCAATATGTAGGTTGAAGTTGTGAGACATAGGGCTCATGCTGCTGGAAGCCCAGGCCAAATCACTGCCACATAGGTGGAACTGCAGACAGCTAATGCAACCAGTAGACCTTCCTCAGGGGAGAGTCAGAGGGCCTCTAATGCCAGTAGTGCCTCTGTGGCACCTGAGATGGCCTCAACAAGGCACAGAAGGAGTAACAGTGGTGAGTAACCCAGCACTCTACAAAATAACACCTCGGACCAGAGAAAGACACAAATAATGTTCATTACTATAACATAAATTATGTTTTGTATTTTTTAACAAAGCATTACTAATAGTTACAGTTGGTTCGTGAAGATGACCTCTGCTTGTTGGCTTAATTTTTCTGCAGAGCTTAATATTCTATATTATGATCTAGGGATAGACAATCGCATATGGTTATCAGCATAAACATTTCTGGCTCTCATTTATGCTTTGCAGTTGATTGAAAAGTACTTTAAAAAGTACTGATAGTCACATCCGTCTGGCATACACATCCGTCTGCAGTTCTTGCTGCCCACAGTCCTAGGGTCTCCTAGCTGGGGGTAGACAACAACATCATTAAATTAATCATTGTCTTTTGCTTGGGAGTCCTTTCTTGATTGCTATATTGTGTAATGCACATGTGACTATTATCTTACAAAGTTTCTGGATCACTATCAAGTGCTCCTTCACTTTCACGCAGATATCTGAATCTGCCTTTTATTAGTCAAAATGCCCTTTAATACTGTTCCTGTGTTTTTTGCTTGTGTGCAGTATTATAGCTATTGGTGTATGAAGATTTAGATATGGCATCCTAGACCATGAATGTAAGTCATAGGCACTGTAGGGAATCTGCCTTTTCTAAGTGACCACCCTAGATTGTTCTCCTTCCATTGGCTTTAGAACTCTGGGAACTTTGTCCCTCTTATCCAGTACTAAAATGCCTTTGCTCTGACTTTTAATATGGTCGAATTGGGAAATTCCTATTGGTATTCTGTTTTCCTGAAGTCACAAGCACTTTGCACTCTGCGCACACACCCCATCCACAACTCGAGGCCTATTAGGATGGCGGGCGGACTTTAGTCCACCCGCCAACCTAGCGGAGCTGGGACCAGCCACCAGTGGTGCGGCAGTCCCGCACCTGCAATTAGGATGCCACCGCCACGGTGGTGGTGGAATTCTCTATTTCCAGCATTGTCATGCACAAGGTGACAGGCACCGCGTGGTGCCTGCCACCTTGTCCGTGACAATGTAGGGGGGTACCATAGGTACCCCTCATGTGCACCCCCACCCCTCCCAATATCCTGGGGGCTCGCAACGGGCCCCCGAAAGCAAAATCTGCATGCCTTGCCGCCACGGAAAAGCTGCTTCCCGCACCCATGCTAATATGGATGGTGGTGTCTAGCAGACACGGCCACCATATCCAGACCCTTTTCCACCCGGTTGACTGGTCGACTGGCGGAAAACGGGTAGACGGTCTTTCCGTCCGCCAGGGTCCCCCCCCCATACTAATATGGCGGGGGGGAAATGGGTGGCGGGTGGGGTATGATGTAGGGCGGATCGCCACCGCCATGCGGGCGGTGGTGATCCACCCTACATCATAATAGACCCCTTAGTTCGGAAATAGACACCACTTGATCCAACAAAACACTCCGAAGAGCTCCTTCCGTTGGCTCCCTTAAGTTTTGGCTAGGTGGTTGTACCCCACACCATTGAATTAATTTTCATGGCGTGATGAGGGGCCCGATGATGAAGCATGCCACCTCTGGGTGGGTGAGGACTTTCGACCTAAATAGGAAAAATTTCCATGAGTTATAGAAATTTGATCTCAGCTGCATGAGACCTACTGCATCTCTTTGATATGCATATGACCAGACAAACACCATCTCTGTGAGGACTGGTGGGCAAGGAGGGCCGGTTCTTGTGGTGTTTTAGATAATTTGAGAAAGTGTATAAAAATGCAAAAGTGCCGTCATATGTGCTTAGTTCAACTTGTGAGTTTGTGTGGTTACACCTGCGTAGCATGGATTACCGTTCATCTTTCAATTTAAGTATCACCTGGCTACTTAGCATATACTTAGCATATGTCTCCTGTTATATTTGAATAGGTAGAGTCATCTTTTGTCTGAAAATCCTCTCACTCCTCCTCCGCTTCTGTTGGGAAGCTAGTATGCAAAAACAACAGTTGATGGACAGAAGGCAGAACAATGTCATACATTCACCCCAGTACAGAGATCTGGGCCTAAACCCATCGTTTTTTTGCTTACCATGCCATTCCAGTTTGAACCCAGCCATATGCAAATCAGTCTTGACCCTGTGCCTCATGGGAACAGTCCAGCCTGAACTGCCAAGCCAGGTTCTCCCTGGACTGGAAACAAGCATCCTAGGACCGGTTTCGGGGTTTCACCCCTCTTCAGCCAGGATAGCTTGATTCCAGTGGCATGAAGAGTAAGGGACCCACGTCTGGGCATACCCTTCCCACTTGGGGTGACAAATGCAAAAACAACAGTTGATAGACAGAAGGCAGAACAATGTCATACATTCACCCCAGTACAGGGATCTGGGCCTAAATCCATCGTTTTTTTGCTCACCATGCCGTTCCAGTTTGAACCCAGCCATATGCAAATCAGTCTTGACCCTGTGCCTCATGGGAACAGTCCAGCCTGAACTTGCAAGCCAGGTTCTCCCTGGACTGGAAACAAGCATCCTAGGACCGGTTTCGGGGTTTCACCCCTCTTCAGCCAGGATAGCTTGATTCCAGTGGCATGGAGAACAAGGGAGCCACGTCTGGGCATACCCTTCCCACTCGGGATGACAAATGCAAAAACAACAGTTGATGGACAGAAGGCAGAACAATGTCATACATTCACCCCAGTACAGGGATCTGGGCCTAAATCCATCGTTTTTTTGCTCACCATGCCGTTCCAGTTTGAACCCAGCCATATGCAAATCAGTCTTGACCCTGTGCCTCATGGGAACAGTCCAGCCTGAACTTGCAAGCCAGTTTCTCCCTGGACTGGAAACAAACATCCTAGGACCGGTTTCGGGGTTTCACCCCTCTTCAGCCAGGATAGCTTGATTCCAGTGGCATGGAGAACAAGGGAGCCACGTCTGGGCATACCCTTCCCACTCGGGATGACAAATGCAAAAACAACAGTTGATGGACAGAAGGCAGAACAATGTCATACATTCACCCCAGTACAGAAGAGGCTGAAGAGGGGTGAAACCCCGAAACCGGTCCTATGATGCTTGACTCCGGTCCAGGGAAGACATGGCTTGGCAGTTCGGGCTGGACTGTTCCCATGAGGCACAGGGTCAAGACTGATTTGCATATGGCCATGTCTGAACTGGGGTGGCGTGGTGAGCAAAATAACGATGGATTAAACCCAGATCTGTGACTGGGGGGGAATGTTTTGCCAATGTACAACATTCCATCCATCATCTTGTGTGTTTTACTGTTCGTCTTATGTGGGAAGGGTATGCCCAGACGTGGGTCCCGTGCTCACTACGCCACTGGAGTCAAGCTATCCTGGCTGAAGAGGGGTGAAACCCCGAAACCGGTCCTAGCATGCTTGACTCCAGTCCAGGGAAGACATGGCTTGGCAGTTCGGGCTGGACTGTTCCCATGAGGCACAGGGTCAAGACTGATTTGCATGTGGCCATGTCTGAACTGGGGTGGCGTGGTGAGCAAAATAATGATGGATTAAACCCAGATCTGTGACTGGGGGTGAATGTTTTGCCAATGTACAACATTCCATCCATCATCTTGTGTGTTTTGCGGGAAGCTAGTATGTGCATCCTCCTTGGTACTGCTTAGATGACTTCCACTGTGAAACCCTTGCATTGTATATTGCAACATTTATTTAGAGATTACTACGCCCATGTGGGTCGTCGAAGCACTCGCATAGATGCGTTTTGGGCCTCTGTTTATAGTTTGCGCCCCATTAATACCTACTTCTGTAATTGCACTTTATTCATTTTACATGTACAACATGCAGCCGCGGCCCATGCAGGTAAGAGTGGTGGGGCGGTATTTCGCTGTACGACGACAAGGGAAAATTAAATAAATAATGAATTTTCCCTCGTCATGGTCCGTCGAAATCGTTCCACCCGTCCCGACCACCCCACAGCTCTTACCTGCACGGGCTGCGGCTGCTACGTGCCTATTTTGATCCTACCCGCTTCTACTGGATGGTATTTTGTGAATGCTTTTCCTTATTTTTGCTTCTATTTGCAACTACAAATGCTTTGTGCATATAATTTGAGAATCAGTCATTTATGCTTGCTTTTTAGGGAACGCTATTTCCATGTTGCTAAATTGTGATTCCTATTTTACATAGGGCAGTTATTGCAAATATATGTTTCAGAAGATTGCATGCAGCTTCTAACTGATATGCAAATAGCTTACGCTTTGTCCAACAGGCCCCTAACTCCTTGTAACTCTCTATGCTGTCAGTTTGCACCTCTTTTGCACTGCCAGACAGGTCTGACAACATGGAGAGACACTCAAAAGAAGAGCACATTTCTGTAGTTTTCCATTTAAAAAAAATACAGACCAATGGACACATTATTTTCGACATATATTTAAGTGTAAAAAACAGTAAGAATAGTAAAAATGAAACATGGATCCCTTAGGTACGAGTAGGAATGGCCAAGCACCAAGGATGTTCTAATAAACATCTCAGGAGGTCTCCTTTCTGCTCGGAGCAATGTAAGTGTGCATTCCACCCTGAAATGTGGTTGTGGTAAGCTCACAGCGCAGCTGGAATGACCAGAAATGACTTTGGAGAATTCCTGTCTCTTTCCCACAACCATGTGTGGTCGAATGCAGACACTGTCATATGGACTATGCATATTTCATCGATGGCAACATCTCAATACAATGAATACACAGAAACAGTAAGTATATGCATGCGCGGCCGCATCTGTCCTACGCTCTCATCAACACCCTTCCCTATGACGTCTACATTACCTGCAAACATAGCGGGCCGTTTCCCAAATAGGCCAAACTGAGACCACCGCCTTTTCAGCCACTCTAAGTACGCCAAGAAACCAGGGGGCATATTTACAAGGCGGCGATAATAAATTATTGCCGCTTTTGCGGCCGTTTTCGTCCAAAAAGCGGTGATAATTTTATCGCCTAATTAGCAAGGTCACACTAACGCGTGAAACCTTGCTTTAGCGCCGGGATTCTTAAGGCCCAGCTTTGCATCTCTAATGAGATGCAAAGTGGGCGTTCCTGACCTGACATGACAGGAGAAATGTCGCTAAGCGACATTTCTCCTATCATCAAGCCCCACGCTATGAAGCATAGCGGCAGGAAAAGTAGCGATAACCCCTGTTATCGCTACTTTCCTTACGCCTGCTTCAGGACTGACTTAGCCATGATATCCTATGGAAGGTGGATATCATGGCTAAGTTTGTGAGTCCCTATGAACAAGCTAACGCCACATTTTGTGAGATTATCGCTGGGTTTCCAGCGATAATCTCACGTTAGGCAGTTAGCGTTAGGATTTTTATCGCTTTTGAGATAAGCGTTGCTAATAGCACGCTATCTCAGCGATACAAATCCACGTTAGCCGGCGATAATTATCCTAGCGCTAAGTGCGCTCAGCGATAATTATTGCCGGTTGTTGCTGATATGCCCGCAGGTGAACTTACAGCACCGTATTATTAATGTCAACATTTTAGAACAGTAAGGTGGGAGATAATGAAAATCAGGGGACGTATTTTCACCGTTCTCTTCTACTGAAGCAGAGGCAATTTCAGGCGGAAGAAAGATTTAGGGCCAGATGTATCAAAGGGTTTTGCCCATTCTGTGTCTATGGGGAAATGTGTTGATACATATGGCCCAAAATGGCTTAAAAAAATCGTGAACCGTTTTTCCGAATGGACTGAAAATTTCTGAACTGTGTTTTCTATCACCGTTTGTGAATGTGTTTCGGAAATCGTTCCCACAATATCCGGATGTACTTAGCTGAGGCCCGCAAATATTTCCCTGCCCCTCCCGACCATCCTTAACTCCACTGCATCAGGCGTTCCAAAGACGTCCCACATGGAAAACAATAAACTTGTAGCTGCGGGGAGTGGATGTACTCAGCATACTGCAATGAGATGACACATCCTGTGGGCTCATAAAGTAATTACCGAAGAAGCACCAGCCTCGGCGGAGCTGAGTTGTTTCCAATAAATAGATGCTGGGGAATGTGGAGCAATTTAGCAGGGGAGACAAATTGCTGGGCCGTGTCCAAGAATCCACACCTCTGCCAGCATGAACGAATGGTATCTCCCAGAATACACTAACAAAGAAAGAAAACACCATTTTGAAGGTGTTCTTTATCATGATCAATCTACCAATCTAACATTAATTAAGGGCTCAAATGTTATGTCAAAAGACACACAATTGATGGACGGATATGGCATATGGCTGGGTTCAAACTGGAATGGCATGGGGAGTAAAAAATTATGGATTTAGGCCCAGATCTCTGTACTGGGGTGAATGTATGACATTGTTCTGCATTCTGTCCATCAAGTGTTCTTTTTGCATTTGTCACCCCGAGTGGGACGGCTATGCCCACGTGGGTCCTGTGCTCTCTATGCCACTGGAATCAAGCTATCCTGGCCGATGAGGGGTGAAACCCCGAAACCGGTCCTAGGATGCTTGTTTCCTGTCCAGGGAGGACCTGACCTGGCAGTTCGGGCTGGACTGTTCCAGTTGGGCGCAGGGTCAAGACTAATTTGCATATGGCTGGGTTCAAACTGGAATGGCATGGGGAGTAAAAAAAATGATGGATTTAGGCCCAGATCTCTGTACTGGAGTGAATGTACGGCATTGTTCTGCATTCTGTCCATCAATTGTTGTTTTTTCAAATGTTATGTCAGCCGCTCCGCGTGATCAGGAGCACTGGCAGTATGCCCAATGGCACCAGTCTTACAGGGGCTCTCGTGGCCGAGGCTAATAAAAAAGTCACGGAGACAGTGAGTAGAACTAGTCACAGGTTCCGACGCAGGTGGTCTCCCTAACTCCGCCTGCCCATTCCATTATTTATTAAACATGGTCCACATGACCTCGGCCACGTGTCCTCGTACCAGTTACTTCACGGGTACGACACAATATTACTTCTTTAGTTTGAAACAAATGCAAATACAGCATATATAAACATAACACCTTGTTGCTTGAGATGATAATCAGAACATCACAGTACAGATAGCAGTGACGTCACTATAGAAAGAAACAGTACACATGGAAAACTTGGGTTTACCTTGTGTTGGAGTGCATACTGTCACACCAAATGATCTTGGGGTCGAGGGCACAGAGTTGCTGCGTAGTTCATACCTGGTGCGAGTGTTATGGCTCGCCATAGTGTCTGGTTGCAAGAGTTCTGCTCCTCCCACTGAGCCTCCAGGAGAGCTGGCCTTCTTTAGGTTCGCTACTCACTGGTTCAGGAATGGTGGAGGGTCTACTTTCCATCACAGGTGCGTCTTCCAGATCACCCAGGTCAGCATCCACTTTTTACTCTTGTCTGGGAAAGTCAGGGGATTAGAAGCAGTTTTGCCGCCGCTGCTCAGCGGTCATTTTATCTTTCGTAGTGCTCTATTTTAAACTCAAATTTTAACTTATCTTTTAAGGCACATACTTTGTTGTTGATTTCCCTGCTTGTGTGTTTGTCTCCTGCCCTGGTCTGCCACGGCTGCTGTAATGTTTGCGTGGAGAGCGGAGGAAACCTAGCGGTACCACTTCCGGGCTGAGCTCACCTCCAGAGTTGTGAGTGGTCTAGTTGCTCTTCCACCACCCTCACCACCTCTTAAAAGGGATGGTGGAGCGGACATGCAGCTGGCGCGCCGAAGGTGTGCCTAAGGCAAGCCCGTCTGCGTCCATCCATGCCCGACCTGGGCCAGGGACCAGAAACCCTGGATCTTTGCAGCCAGAAATAATATCTCACACCCCCATGCTTTCACAAGGGCTAAGGCCCACAACAAACAATCACAGTCAGATTTTTAATCCTGACAATCTCCCACCTTCATGAGCTTTCTGCCAGTTTTTATATTCCCTTTCTAGCAATCCTAGGGCTGTTAGTCCTGCATGGACTGCAGGTGAGGATGGTTGCGCCTGTGATCTCCCCCAACTGTCAGGCTGATCCTCTCCCGTCCCAAGAATTTTAGTGTTTCACCTTGAACTGCCGTTCTCTCCCCAAGAACTAGTTACATTTATTTAATTTTCTCTGTGATGTTAGTCCTGATGCAGTATTCCTTACAGAAACTTGGCTTCATGATGGATCCTTACCTGATGTTATTTCAGCACTCCCTGCCAATATAGCTGTGATGGGGCTAAATAGAATTCACAGAACGGGCGGAGGTATCGCCATTGTTTTTAAAAAGAAAAAGAACTATAAATGTAAAAAAGAGGACCTCCAGATTCCTAACTGTGAAGCCCTGCTATTTACTCTCTCCTTTACCCCGAAATGCACCTTCTCTGGGGTACTTACCGTTCATCCCCCTGGGTATCCCAGCGACTGGTGTTCAGCCCTTCTTGAATTACTGGCTCTCCATATTCTGCGGTTAGCCAATTTTACCATGCTTGGCGATATCAACCTTCATCTTGAAGATGCCGATGATAATTTAGCTTCAGCTTTTATCGACGATTTTGGCTCTCTCAATCTTGCCCTCCTTAATTCTGCACCTACTCACATTACAGGGCACCTTCTGGACCCTATTCTTTTTAACCTAAAAGCCTTGTCCGTCGCACCTCCTCTTCCATTTTGTTGGTCGGATCACTTTGCGGTGCCTTTTAGTATTAGGGCCGCTGCCACCCCTCCAAACTCGACATTTCAGAGTTAAATAAGCTGCTTCATAATACAATGCCCACCATTATCTCTCAACCTGCCCCAAACCAAATTTCCATGCACCAATGGCTTATGGAGGCCACAGATTCCATCCTGCCTCCTACATCTAAATTGACGTACAGAACGCATCCTCCTGCTCCTTGGTTCACCGAGTCCCCCAGGTTTGAAAAGAAACGTTGTAAAATTCTAGAAAGACAATGGAGGAAATGGTATGCGACTGAGGCTATGTCTTATTATTTGGCGGCGCTGAAAATATATCATGCTCTTTGTAAATCGGCACGTGCAACTTACTTTACTGAAAAGATTACTAGCTCCCAACATTGACTCTTTTTAAAGTAGTAAGTGAGCTCTCAGCGGCTAGCAACACTTTGCCTCCATTTACTCTTTCTCAATATCAGTGTGACGAGTTAGCCATGTTCATTCGAAGCAAAGTTGATACAATTTACCGTCAACTAGCTGCAAATGCCGCAAACTTGGACATCCTCACGCATTCTGCTGCCCCGTCGGAAGGTCACCGGGATGTGAAACTTTCACCTAATGAGCCAGTGGAGTCCTCTAAAGTTAGGGCATGGTCCTCTTTGGACATGGTGATATTAAAAATGGTACTAAAATCTATAAAGTCCGGCTCCCCGTTAGATCCCCTTCCTCCTGCAAAACTCTGACTTTTAGACGATGCTGCCCCAACTGTTTTTCTAAACTTCTCAATACTTCTTTGAGTGAAGGATATGTCCCTCAGAATTGGAAACTTGCCTTTGTTCTCCCCTTGCTAAAACAAAGCTGGTCTAGACCCCTCTTGTTGATCAAATTTCCGTCTGATTTCCCTTCTTTCTGTTTTTTCCAAGATTTTAGAAAAGCATGTTAATACCCAACTCTCTTCATTTGTTGAGTCTCATCAGATTCTCCACCCGTCTCAGTCTAGTTTCAGGGCTGCACACAGTACAGAATCAAATCTCCTTGGGGTCACAGAATGTCCTAGGCAACAGCTTGATTCTGACGGTATGGCTGCACTTATTTTGCTTGATTTAAGTGCAGCATTTGATACAGTGTCGCATTTCATTCTTGCAGGGAGACTTGATGCCTTGAGGTGGGTGACCTCCTCCTTAAAAGATCGCATCTTCCAGGTCTCCTCGGCCAATGTTAGATCTAAGACATCAGCTCTGTCATCGGGTGTTCCTCAGGGATCCATCCTAAGCCCCCTTCTCTTCAACATTTATGTTTGTTCATTGACAGATGTTGTTGAGAAGTTTGGGCTCACTCTCTTTTCATACGCCCAGACACCCAGATTATCTTTTCGTTATCAGCTGCTCAACATCAAGATCCCTCCTTACTACACCTGGTCCTCAGGAATGTTTCTCTTTGGATGAATAAAAACGTTCTGAAGCTTAATGGTGCTAAAACTAAGGTCTTGGTTCTGGGAAACAACCAGTAGTTCTGGGGAACCAATCATAGGCCGGATTCACTTGGTCCTATACCACCTCCGGCGACCAAGGTCAAGAATATCAGCTTTATTATTGACAGCAAGCTCTCCCTGAAACCACAGGTGTCCAAAGTCACTGCTACCCGCTTTTCTGTTCTCATGTGGCTCAAAAGGTTCCTTTGACTAATTCCTCCTGCCACCCAAAGAAGCGTGATCAAGCTCTGATGATATCTAGATTGGTTTACAGCAATGTACTGTACTTGGGCACTGATAAATCTTCGATTCGTCGTTTACAAATCATTCAGAGTGTGGCAGCTTGCCTACTCTTCCAGCTGCCTAGACATGCTTCGGCCTCTCCTCTGCTTCACCCTACGCGCATACCTTACAGTGGAGGTCATCCAACCTCTCACTGTTCGCAACACCCAGGTATCGCCTTGTTTGGATTAAGGGATACTTGTTTCCCTATCTGGGCACGAAACTCTGGAACTCTCTTCTGGCCTCTCTCAGGAACTGCCACTCCTTACTTACCTTCCGTAAGAACTTGAAGACATGGCTTTTCTAGCTGTCCGATGCGTCTCTCTTCTGCTGTTTATTCCTGAGCCTGGAGACCCTTTGCGGTAGCTGTGCACACTACAAATCCCGCATAATAATAATAATTAAACTGTTTGAACTGGGATATGTTCCTGGTAACTTCTGCTTCTCTGCGACGTGCTGTCACCTTGGTACCATGAATGTGAATGATTGTCCATGAAATTGTTCAGAGGGTAATATAAACTTGTCTTTGACCAACACTAGATCCTCCATTTTGAGATGGGACAGCCTGGCATTCTGCCGCTGGCTGTCTTGAGCATTTGAGGCACGTCTCTTGTCGAAAACTCTGTGGTCATCAATGGGACCAGGATTCCACTCAGGGTGGTGAGGAAAGGAGTCCTGAACCACCAGTCCCATGAAGAGATGCTCTGAATCCTGCCCTCGGGTACGTTGTGGGGTCTGTCAGCTTTCGTGCAGGAAGGAATAGATAGCCTACTCATATGCATTCCTGATGACTTTGTTTAGAGTGCTCCACATCCCCGTTGGCTCATGGCTGACGAGGAGTGACCTTGTGTGCAATGCTTAGAGATTTAAAATATAACGCTACAACTTTAGTAACACCTTATTGGCACTTTGAGAGGTGATGATTTCCACTTCAGGATATTTGAAGTAATCATCAAGTAGCACCATGGTATGCCTTCCATCAGGCAGGCTCCCAAAATCCAAACTTGCACAGACTCACGGCTGTTGCTGTCCTCTCTCTGTTAGCACTGGGGCTGGTGGACCAGGCCCTCCTGTGACTTAACACCAGGGCAAGACCATACCATAGTCTCGACCTGCTCATCCATCAAGGGGAACCATACCTTTGTTCGCAGATGACTCTTGGTTGGTGAGACTGGTGGGAATTACCAGACAATGTCCACGGACAATGTCCATGGAGGAGTCAGCTATTCGGGTCAGCAGCCAATTGCTGACGGACGTGGATTATGCTTTCCAGAACGCACTGGGCATCTGGCATATATTGAGTCCAGTGGGATTTGAACTGGTGCCACTGATTTCGGGAGCATAGAAAGCAACACACCCTCATCGCCAATATTATGTTGGCTGCTTCAAGTGATCAGGAGCACCAGCAGTATGCCCGATGGCACCAGGCTTACAGGGGCCCTCCTCACCCAGGCTAATGAAAGACATGGAGACAGTGCGTAGAACTAGTCACAGGTTCCGGCGCAGGTGGTCTTCCTGACCCTACCTGCCCATCCCAGTATTTATTAAACATCGCCCATGTCATCACGGGATTACACAATCACACCTACAACGCAGGTAACAATTCCAAACGCCCCTCACATACATTCTATGGTCCTCATACCAGTTATTTCATTGGTATGACACAACAGAGCTCAAGTGTGACGTACAGAAGAATACTATCTGTATAATGCATGAAAGGCAGATGAAATGATTAACAGAAATCTGTGAAAATGATTGGGATAATGTTCACAAATGGGGTGCATGTAGAAGTGGGCAAGCCAACAAATTAACAGGGCAAGCTGGCTTGGCGCTTAGAACATGTGCATGAGCCGAGCCCTGAAGATGTTTGCCATGTAAATCATAGGAAAAACATAGGTAAAAAATAATAAAGTTTCTTCAATATTCAATTTTTTTTATTTATTTAGCATGGAAGCTATGAAAATAATATGTCACATTATAGCACTGCACTGAGAAGTACTTATTAAAGGTTTTGAAAATTAACTTAGAGCCACACATGACCCCGCCCTCACCCTGCAATAGTACTATTAGTGAACAGTTATCAAGTGAACCCTGTATGTGGCCTAGATTCTTATAGACAGGGACATTGAAAGTATGTGATTCTGCGGCCACAGCTTTTTTAGCATAATTATGGATTTGCCGCATTTGCCACATAATCCATCATCTACTGAACAATATGAGGATATTAACCCCTTCTGTGCCCATGACGAGCTGGACTCGTCATGGAGCACAGTAGCGCTGTGGCTATGACGAGTCCAGCTCGTCATGAGGCATTCCCTAGGGAATCCCTCTGGTGCGGGCACCAGAGGGATTCCCTTTAAACCAAAATAGCCTCAGGAGCTGGGGAAGAGCTTCCCCAGCTCCCGAGGCCCCCCCCCCTTTCACTATAATGACGATCGGCGCGCACGTCGCGCCAACGTCATTACAGTGAAAGTGAAACTGAAATGAGCCAAGAGGCTCATTTCAGTTTCACTTTCTACGTGCTCAGGGGGATATCTCAGCCCCCTGAGCACGTAGAAAGACGGGAGAGGTATCGTTGGAAAGGGGAGAACCTCCCCAGTGGATCCCTGCTTGGGGATCGCCACAGGAGGGCGATCCCCAAGCAGGGATCCACCCACTAGACACCAGGGAGGGGGGAGCGGCCCCTTGGGCAAGGGCCTTTGCTCCCCCATGTAACTTTGGCGCAATTTAGTCTTTTTGTCCCCCCTGGGGGGCAGATGGGGGCATTAGCCCCCAATCTGCCCCCCGGGGGGGCAAAAAGCCCACTAGACCCCAGGGAATTTTTTTATCATTAAAAATAGGGGTGGGGGCTGCCCAAAACGGGCAGGCCCATGCCCCCACCCCACCCCCAATTACTACAGTCTTTCTGCCCCCCCAGGGGGCAGATGGGGCATTGGCCCCTAATCTGCCCCCCCGGGGGGGCAGAAAGCCCACTAGACACCAGGGAATAAAAAATAAAATAAAAAAAGAGGTGGGGGCTGCCCAAACGGGCAGGCCCATGCCACCACCCCACCCCCCAATTACTACAGTCTTTCTGCCCCCCCGGGGGGCAGATGGGGCATTGGCACCTAATCTGCCCCTTCGGGGGGCAAAAAGCCCACTAGACCCCAGGGAATTTTTTTATCATTAAAAATAGGGGTGGGGGCTGCCCAAAACGGGCAGGCCCATGCCCCCACCCCACCCCCAATTACTACAGTCTTTCTCCCCCCCCAGGGGGCAGATGGGGCATTGGCCCCTAATCTGCCCCCCCGGGGGGGCAGAGAGCCCACTAGACACCAGGGAATAAAAAAAAAAAAAAAAAAGAGGTGGGGGCTGCCCAAACGGGCAGGCCCATGCCACCACCCCACCCCCCAATTACTACAGTCTTTAATCTGCCCCTTCGGGGGGCAGAAAGCCCACTAAATACCAGGGATTAGTTTTTAGGTTTTTTTTTAGGGTGGGGGCTGCCCGAAACGGGCACGCCAATGCCCCCACCCTCCCTCCCCACAAAAATGACCGTCTTTCTGCCCCCCAGGAGGCAGATGGGAGCTGTAGCCCCCAATCTGGCCCCCCCTGGGGGGCGCAGAAAGCCCACTAGAAACCATGGAATTTTTTTGTTTTATTAGTGTAGGTGTAGGGGCTCCCCAAAATGGGCATGACAATACCCCCACCCCACCCCGAGAGAAACTCCAGTCTTTCCGCCCGCCTGGGAGGGTAGTTGGCGGCAGCGGCCCCTGATCTGCCCCCTGGGGGGGCAGAAAGCCCACTAGGCGCCAGCGAGTACGCAGGCTTTTTTTATGCGTGGGGGTGGGGGCTGCCCAAAATGGTCATACCAATGCCCCCACCCCCACAAAAAATAGCCACAGTCTTTCTGCCCCTTTAGGGGCATATCGGGATGAAACTCCCTTCCCCGATTCCCCCCCAGGGCGGCAGAAAGCCCACTGGGCGCTGCCTTTTTTTTAGCAATGTGCATACCTGTGGATTTTGGGCCCTAGCGCAGTTGGCACGTAGGCAAACCTAGCAAACCTGTACATTTTTTAAAACTAGACACCGAGGGTAATCCAGGATGGGATGACTTGACTGGCTCTCACCAGGTTCTGTTACCCAGAATCCATTTCAAACCTAAAAATGTGTCCAAAATAACAAATTTTCCTCACATTTCTGTGGTGGAAAGTTCTGGAATCTGCGTGGGTCCTCAAAATTCCACCCACCCCGCGTTCCCCAAAGTCTTCCGAGAAAAATGGTACCTCACTTGCGTGGGTAGGCCTAGTGTCCGCATCAGGCAAGGGCCTAAAACCAATTGAGGAGACATCAAAATTACCTATCACAAAACAACATGGTTTTGCAAAGGGGGTCCCATGAGTTTTTGGCCCCGGGCTTGGCGACTATCTAGGGAAACCTACCAAACCCACACATTTCTGAAAACTAGACACCCGGGGGATTCCGGGGAGGTATGGCCGCATTTGCCACATAATCCATCATCTACTGCACAATATGAGGATATTAACCCCTTCTGTGCCCATGACGAGCTGGACTCGTCATGGAGCACAGTCGCGCTGTGGCCATGACGAGTCCAGCTCGTCATGAGGCATTCCCTAGGGAATCCCTCTGGTGCGGGCACCAGAGGGATTCCCTTTAAACCAAAATAGCCTCAGGAGCTGGGGAAGAGCTTCCCCAGCTCCCGAGGCCCCCCCCCCTTTCACTGTAATGACGATCGGCGCGCACGTCGCGCCAACGTCATTACAGTGAAAGTCAAACTGAAATGAGCCAAGAGGCTCATTTCAGTTTCACTTTCTACGTGTTCAGGGGGCTATCTCAGCCCCCTGAGCACGTAGAAAGACAGGAGAGATATCGTTGGAAAGGGGGGAATCTCCCCTTTCCAATGGTACCCCTCCCCAGTGGATCCCTGCTTGGGGATCGCCACAGGAGGGTGATCCCCAAGGAGGGATCCACCCACTAGACACCAGGGAGGGGGGAGCGGCCCCTTGGGCAAGGGCCTTTGCTCCCCCATGTAACTTTGGTGCAATTTAGTCTTTTTGTCCCCCCTGGGGGGCAGATGGGGGCATTAGCCCCCAATCTGCCCCCCCGGGGGGGCAAAAAGCCCACTAGACCCCAGGGAATTTTTTTATCAATAAAAATAGGGGTGTGGGCTGCCCAAAACGGGCAGGCCCATGCCCCCACCCCACCCCCCAATTACTACAGTCTTTCTGCCTCCCCCCTGGGGGGCAGATGGGGCATTGGCCCCTAATCTGCCCCTTCGGGGGGGCAGAAAGCCCACTAACTACCAGGGATTCATTTTTACTTTTTTTTTTAGGGTGGGGGCTGCCCGCAACGGGCACGCCAATGCCCCCACCCACCCACCACCATTACAGCCTTTCTGCCCCCCCTGGGGGGCAGATGGGGCATCGGCCCCCAATCTGCCCCCCCGGGGGGGCAGAAAGCCCACTAGACACCAGGGAATAAAAAAAAAAAGAGGTGGGGGCTGCCCAAACGGGCAGGCCCATGCCCCCACCCCATGCCCCAACTACTACAGTCTTTCTGCCCCCCGGGGGGCAGATGGGGCATTGGCCCCTAATCTGCCCCTTCGGGGGGCAGAAAGCCCACTAAATACCAGGGATTAGTTTTTAGGTTTTTTTTTAGGGTGGGGCTGCCCGAAACGGGCACGCCAATGCCCCCACCCTCCCTCCCCACAAAAATGACCGTCTTTCTGCCCCCCAGGAGGCAGATGGGAGCTGTAGCCCCCAATCTGGCCCCCCCAGGGGGGCGCAGAAAGCCCACTAGAAACCATGGATTTTTTTGTTTTATTAGTGTAGGGGTAGGGGCTCCCCAAAATGGGCATGACAATACCCCCACCCCACCCCCAGAGAAACTCCAGTCTTTCCGCCCGCCTGGGAGGGTAGTTGGCGGCAGCGCCCCCTGATCTGCCCACTGGGGGGGCAGAAAGCCCACTAGGCGCCAGCGAGTACGCAGGCTTTTTTTATGCGTGGGGTGGGGGCTGCCCAAAATGGTCATACCAAAACCCCCACAAAAAATAGCCAGAGTCTTTCTGCCCCTTTAGGGGCATATCGGGATGAAACCCCCTTCCCCGATTCCCCCCCAGGGCGGCAGAAAGCCCACTGGGCGCCGCCTTTTTTTTAGCAATGTGCATACCTGTGGATTTTGGGCCCTAGCGCAGTTGGCACGTAGGCAAACCTAGCAAACCTGTACATTTTTTAAAACTAGACACCGAGGGTAATCCAGGATGGGGTGACTTGACTGGCTCTCACCAGGTTCTGTTACCCAGAATCCATTGCAAACCTAAAAATGTGTCCAAAATAACAAATTTTCCTCACATTTCTGTGTTGGAAAGTTCTGGAATCTGCGTGGGTCCACAAAATTCCACCCACCCCGCGTTCAACAAAGTCTTCCGAGAAAAATGGTACCTCACTTGCGTGGGTAGGCCTAGTGTCCGCATCAGGCAAGGGCCTAAAACCAATTGAGGAGACATCAAAATTACCTATCACAAAACAACCTGGTTTTGCACAGGGGGTCCCATGAGTTTTTGGCCCCGGGCTTGGCGGCTATCTAGGGAAACCTACCAAACCCACACATTTCTGAAAACTAGACACCCGGGGAATTCCAGGGAGGTATGGCTTGCGTGGATCCCCCAACGTTTCCTTACCCAGAATGCCCTGCAAACCTCAAATTTAGCTGAAAAAATCACTTTTTTCACACATTTTTGTGTGGGAAAGTTGTGGCATCACTGGGCTGACACAAGTTTCCTACCACCCAGCGTTCCCCTGGGTCTCCCAATAAAAACGGTGCCTCACTCGTGTGGGAGGCCCAAGTACCCGCGACAGGCAAGGGCCCACAACGTAGTGAGGCGACATGAAAATTGCCTATCTCAAAACGACCTGGTTTTGCAAGGGGGGTCACTTGGGTTTTTGGTCCGGTGCTCGGCGTCCACCTAGGGAAACCTACCAAACCCACACATTTCTGAAAACTAGACACCCGGGGGATTCCAGGGAGGTATGGCTTGCGTGGATCCCCTAAAGTTTCCTTACCCAGAATGCCCTGCAAACCTCAATTTTAGCTGAAAAAATCACTTTTTTCACACATTTTTGTGTGGGAAAATTGTGGCATCACCGGGCTGACACAAATTTCCTACCACCCAGCGTTCCCCCGGGTCTCCCGATAAAAACGGTGCCTCACTCATGTGGGAGGCCCAAGTACCCGCGACAGGCAAGGGCCCACAACGTAGTGAGGCGACATGAAAATTGCCTATCTCAAAACGACCTGGTTTTGCAAGGGGGGCACTTGGGTTTTTGGCCCGGTGCTCGGCGGCCACCTAGGGAAACCTACCAAACCCACACATTTCTGAAAACTAGACACCCGGGGGATTCCAGGGAGGTATGGCTTGCGTGGATCCCCCAACGTTTCCTTACCCAGAATGCCCTGCAAACCTCAAATTTAGCTGAAAAAATCACCCTTTTCACACATTTTTGTGTGGGAAAGTTGTGGCATCACCGGGCTGACACAAATTTCTCACCACCCAGCGTTCCCCCGAGTCTCCCAATAAAAACGGTGCCTCACTCGTGTGGGAGGCCCAAGTACCCGCGACAGGCAAGGGCCCAAAACGTTGTGAGGCGACATGAAAATTGCCTGTCTCAAAACAACCTGGTTTTGCAAGGGGGGGTCACTTGGGTTTTTGGCCCGGTGCTTGCCAGCCACCTAGGGAAACCTACCAAACCCACACATTTCTGAAAACTAGACACCCGGGGGATTCCAGGGAGGTATGGCTTGCGTGGATCCCCCAACGTTTCCTTACCCAGAATGCCCTGCAAACCTCAAATTTTGCTGAAAAAATCACCTTTTTCACACATTTTTGTGTGGGAAAGTTGTGGCATCACCAGGCTGACACAAATTTCCTACCACCCAGCGTTCCCCCGTGTCTCCCGATAAAAATGGTGCCTCACTCGTGTGGGAGGCCTAAGGACCCGCCACGGGCAAGGGTCCAAAACATAGTGAGGCGCACTACGTTTAGGACCCTTGCCTGTTGAGGCGCACTACGTTTTGGACCCTTGCCTGTCGCGGGTACTTGGGCCTCCCACACGAGTGAGGCACCGTTTTTATCAGGAGACCCGGGGAAACGCTGGGTGGTAGGAAATTTGTGTCAGCCCGGTGATGCCACAACTTTCCCACACAAAAATGTGTGAAAAAGGTGATTTTTTCAGCTAAATTTGAGGTTTGCAGGGCATTCTGGGTAAGGAAACGATGGGGGATCCACGCAAGCTATACCTCCCTGAAATCCCCCGGGTGTCTAGTTTTCAGAAATGTGTGGGTTTGGTAGGTTTCCCTAGGTGGCCACCGAGCACCGGGCCAAAAACCCAAGTGACCCCCCTTGCAAAACCAGGTCGTTTGGAGATAGGCAATTTTCATGTCGCCTCACTACGTTTTGGGCCCTTGCCTGTCGCGGGTACTTGGGCCTCCCACAGGAGTGAAGCACCGTTTTTATCGGGAGACCTGGGGGAACGCTGGGTGGTAGGAAATTTGTGTCAGCCCGGTGATGCCACAACTTTCCCACACAAAAATGTGTGAAAAAGGTGATTTTTTCAGCTAAATTTGAGGTTTGCAGGGCATTCTGGGTAAGGAAACATTGGGGGATCCATGCAAGCCATACCTCCCTGGAATCCCCCGGGTGTCTAGTTTTCAGAAATGTGTGGGTTTGGTAGGTTTCCCTAGGTAGCCGCCGAGCACCGGGCCAAAAACCCAAGTGACCCCCCCTTGCAAAACCAGGTCGTTTGGAGATAGGCAATTTTCATGTCGCCTCACTACGTTTTGGGCCCTTGCCTGTCACGGGTACTTGGGCCTCCCACAGGAGTGAGGCACCGTTTTTATTGGGAGACCCGGGGGAACGCTGGGTGGTAGGAAATTTGTGTCAGCCCGGTGATGCCACAACTTTCCCACACAAAAATGTGTGAAAAACGTGATTTTTTCAGCTAAATTTGCGATTTGCAGGGCATTCTGGGTAAGGAAACATTGGGGGATCCACGCAAGCCATACCTCCCTGGAATCCCCCAGGTGTCTAGTTTTCATAAATGTGTGGGTTTGGTAGGTTTCCCTAGGTGGCCGCCGAGCACCGGGCCAAAATCCCAAGTGACCCCCTTGCAAAACCAGGTTGTTTGGAGATAGGCAATTTTCATTTCGCCTCACTACGTTTTGGGCCCTTGCCTGTCGCGGGTACTTGGGCCTCCCACACGAGTGAGGTGCCGTTTTTATCGGGAGACCCAGGGGGAACGCTGGGTGGTAGGAAATTTGTGTCAGCCCGGTGATGCCACAACTTTCCCACACAAAAATGTGTGAAAAAGGTGATTTCTTCAGCTAAATTTGAGGTTTGCAGGGCATTCTGGGTAAGGAAACGTTGGGGAATCCACGCAAGCCATACCTCCCTGGAATCCCCCGGGTGTCTAGTTTTCAGAAATGTGTGGGTTTGGTAGGTTTCCTTAGGTGGCCGCCGAGCACCGGGCCAAAAACCCAAGTGACCCCCTTGCAAAACCAGGTCGTTTGGAGATAGGCAATTTTCATGTCGCCTCACTACGTTTTGGGCCCTTGCCTGTCGCGGGTACTTGGGCCTCCCACACGAGTGGAAATTTGTGTCAGCCCGGTGATGCCACAACTTTCCCACACAAAAATGTGTGAAAAAGGTGATTTTTTCAGCTAAATTTGAGGTTTGCAGGGCATTCTGGGTAAGGAAACGTTGGGGTATCCACGCAAGCCATATCTCCCTGGAATCCCCAGGGGGTCTAGTTTTCAGAAATGTGTGGGTTTAGTAGGTTTCCCTAGGTGCCGGCAGAGCTAGGGTTCAAAAACTACAGCTAGGCACTTTGCCCAAAAAAATGTTCATTTTTCACAGCGAAATTGAGGTGTGTCCACGATGCATTTTGCGCAGTTACCTGTCGCGTGCACTAGGCCGACCCACACAAGTGAGGTACCATTTTTCTCTGAAGACTTTGGGGAACGCGGGGTGGGTGGAAATTTGTGGATCCACGCAGATTCCAGAACTTTCCACCAGAGAAATGTGGGGAAAATTTGTGTTTTTTGGCAATTTTTTAGGTTTGCAAGGGATTCTGGGTAACAGAACCTGGTGGGAGGCAGTCAAGCCACCCCATCCTGGATTCCCCTGGGTGTCTAGTTTTCAAAAATGTATAGGTTTGTTAGGTTTCCCTAGGTGCCGGCAGCGCTATGCTTCAAAAACTACTGCTAGGCACTTTGCCAAAAAAGGGTCATTTTTCACAGCGAAATTGAGGTGTGTCTACGTTGCGTTTTGCGCCGTTTCCTGTCGCGGGCACTAGGCCGACCCACACAAGTGAGGTACCATTTTTCTCGGAAGACTTTGGGGAACACTTGGTGGGTGGAAATTTGGGGATCCAAGTAGATTCCAGAACTTTCCACCAGAGAAATGTGGGGAAAATTTGTGTTTTTTGGCAATTTTTTAGGTTTGCAAGGGATTCTGGGTAACAGAACATGGTGGGAGGCAGTCAAGTCACCCCATCCTGGATTCCCCTGGGTGTCTAGTTTTCAAAAATGTATAGATTTGCTAGGTTTCCCTAGGTGCCGGCAGAGCTATGGTTCAAAAACTACAGCTAGGCACTTTGCCAAAAAAGGGTCATTTTTTCGCTACGAAATTGAGGTGTGTCCATGTTACGTTTTGCGCCGTTTCCTGTCGCGGGCACTAGGCTGACCCACACAAGTGAGGTACAATTTTTCTCGGAAGGCTTTGGGGAACGCGGGGTGGGTGGAAATTTGTGGATCCACGCAGATTCCAGAACTTTCCACCAGATAAATGTGGGGAAAAAGTGATCTTTTGGCAATTTTTTAGGTTTGCAAGGGATTCTCGGTAACAGAACCTGGTGGGAGGCAGTCAAGTCACCCCATCCTGGATTCTCCTGGGTGTCTAGTTTTCAAAAATGTATAGGTTTGTTAGGTTTCCCTAGGTGCCGGCAGAGCTAGGGTTAAAAAACTACAGCTAGGCACTTTGCTAAAAAAGGGTAATTTTGCATTGTGAAAATGTGGTGTGTTCACGTTGGGGTTTGAGCCATTTCCTGTCGTGGGCACTATGCCTACCCCTACAAGTGAGGTACCATTTTTATCGGGAGACTTAGGGTGATTCAGATTTGTACAGGAACTGTTATTACCTATTGACTTTCGATGCATTTCTGCCTTTCAAATGAAAGACATTGTGTAAAAAAGAAGTCATTCTAAAAAATGACTGATAATTCTCATGCTAGTATGAGTATTCCCAATTTCGGAAATGTGCAAATATCTACGGTTTCTAAACTCTATATTTTGTTCCCATTTCAGAAATACATAGGTGTCTTTCTTACCGATTTTTCCATGTACACATTTTTACAGAATAATTACTATATACCCGGTACATAATAAAAAACCATTGCAAGTTGCTGCTGAGTTTTTGGCTCTGGGTTCGTCGGGTTCTTGGTGAACCTACAAGTCCTATATATCCCCACAACCAGAAATGTCCAGCGGATGTAACGGTATATTGCTTTCAAAGACTTGTAGACGCCGATCAGCGGCGCCGGGTAGATGTTTGAGTCAGGCTCTTGAGGCGGAAGCCGGGAGCTAGCGATTTCTTTTTAAAATCATTTATTTTCATTGTCATTTTTCTTGTTGTGTGGTTTTGAAGCACTTACCCACCCGCCCATCGAAGCAGCGGAGCTAACGCTGAGGCGGCATTCGTACTCCAGCACTCCCTGGCGCCATCCCGCCAAGAACGGAGGCCACGCCCCCTTCTGAGGCCACGCCCCCCGCCGACCACCACTTGTAGACGCCGATCAGCGGCGCCGGGTAGAAGTTTGAGTCAGGCTCTTGAGGCGGAAGCCGGGAGCTAGCGATTTCTTTTTAAAATCATTTATTTTCATTGTCATTTTTCTTGTTGTGTGGTTTTAAAGCACTTACCCACCCGCCCATCGAAGCAGCGGAGCTAACGCTGAGGCGGCATTCGTACCCCAGCACTCCCTGGCGCTATCCCGCCAAGAACGGAGGCCACGCCCCCTTCTGAGGCCACGCCCCCCGCCGACCACCACTTGTAGACGCCGATCAGCGGCGCCGGGTAGAAGTTTGAGTCAGGCTCTTGAGGCGGAAGCCGGGAGCTAGCGATTTCTTTTTAAAATCATTTATTTTCATTGTCATTTTTCTTGTTGTGTGGTTTTAAAGCACTTAACCACCCGCCCATCGAAGCAGCGGAGCTAACGCTGAGGCGGCATTCGTACTCCAGCACTCCCTGGCGCCATCCCGCCAAGAATGGAGGCCACGCCCCCTTCTGAGGCCACGCCCCCACGGAGCAGTATAAATCATGTGCATAATCCGGAAGCGCAGCGGACGAGCGCAGCGGGCGCGACGTAGGCGCGCCGAAGGCGCGCCAAAGGTAAGCCCGTCAGCGCCCGTCCGCGGCCGACCGGGGCCAGGGGCCACCCCCCCTGTTCAGCCACCATGCCAGACCATAACCTCCCAAGCACACATGCTACATCACCTAAACCAGATAGTCAGGTCTCCCTGCCAACACGCATGGGACCCCGCTATACAACACTCCGCCTGTAACCGGTGTGGATTTCTCCTTACACCACAGATCGCAAAAAAAAAACACAGTATTTTCCATGTTGTTGCTGAACTGCCGCTCACTCCCCAAACACTCTATGGAAATCTCCCTGATACTAGAAGAGTTAAGCCCAGACATCCTCTTTGTCACAGAGACATGGTTACAGGAACACTCCGAACCAGATCTGGTAAAAGCACTTCCTCCAGGCTACCAAATACTCCGCCTTGATCGCAAAAAAGGTATTGGCGGCGGCCTAGCAGTAATCTACAAATCAGAATATGCAGTTACTACCACTCCCATGAATCTCCCAGACAGCGAATGTGTTCCCTTTTTTATAAAATTTAGCGCCACACATACCTTTTCTGGTATGCTCATATACCGTCCGCCAGGATCACAAGGGCAATTTCTTTCCAACCTAACCTTATTAGCCGCTAACCTTGCACTCAGTTCGGCCAATTTCACAATCCTAGGTGACCTCAATATCCATCTGGATGATTTGAATGATCCTATAGCTAGAGAACTGTCCTCTAGTTTAAATGCCCTCGATCTTCATCAACTCGTCCGTGGGCCCACCCACTTAAAAGGTCATCTCTTAGACCCCATCTTTAGTAATTGTCAAGATCTCCACGTTGGAAACCCCTCCCCCCTTCCATGGTCAGATCATTTCCTTATCCCGTTCTCCTGGACTTTGCCCCATCGCCCCCCTCCCAAACCCCCGATGATACAACGCTCCCGCGACTGGTCAAAAATTCCTTTGACCAAGTGGCAGGATCTCTTACAACGCACCAAACCCTCTAATACATCTGTCTCCACTCAAGGAAACGAGAATTATAACAGATGGATTACCAGCTCCTTAAATTTAGTACTACCACTAAAAAGCATTCACCCCAAGCGGGGCAATACAACAGCCCCATGGTACACGACTGACCTACGAGAGGCAAAATGTGTTTGTAAACAACTCGAGAGGAAATGGCGTCTTGACTATCTCTCAGCAGATAAAACGAGTTACAGAACAGCTATTAAAAACTATAAAGCTGATATTCAACTAGCTCAGGCCAAATATTACGAACATAAAATTGAAAAGGCAGCGTCCAAACCTAAGGAGATCTATCAGATAGCAAAATCCCTCTTGCAACTTCCTGAGGCCTTAAATGTTCATAACAACACTCAGTCCCACTGTGAGGAATTAGCTAAGTTCTTTCACCAGAAAATAGAAATGATCAATGTCTCCTTTTCCCACTCCATCACTTCGCCCACAGATCTTGCCAACACAGACCTCACTATTGTCCCCCCTCATGCTCTCAATAACTTTCCTTCACTGGATCTTCCTAACCTATTAAAATTCATGGGACAGGTCAAATCTGGATCCCCCATCGACCCAGCCCCCCCAGGATTCTCACCCAGATAACTCACCAGATCTCACCTATCATCCTAGACCTGCTCAACTCCTCCCTCCATACAGGTATTGTCCCACCCCCATGGAAAAAAGCTATGGTTAAAGCGCTTCTGAAAAAGCCCTGTCTTGATCAATCCAACCCTGCTAACTATCGACCCATCTCCCTCCTTCCTTGGCTCAGTAAACTCCTTGAGAAGCATGTCAACGTTGTTCTCACTGACTTCCTGGAAGCCAATAACATACTGGACCCCTCCCAGACTGGCTTTAGGCCACGCCATGGAACAGAGACCGCACTGGTTGCAGTGACGGAGGAGGCGCGAAGGATCCTGGACGGTGGCGGGTCCACGGCCATCGTCCTGCTCGACCTAAGTGCCGCCTTCGACACTGTTAATCATAATACTCTACTTCATCGCCTCGAAAAAATAGGAGTGTCAGACACAGCACTCTCTTGGATGAGGTCTTTTCTCACGGACAGATCTTTCCAAGTATTTGAGAAAGACTTCATCTCTTCCAGTAAACCTCTCAATTGCGGAGTACCTCAGGGCTCCTCCCTGAGCCCCACTCTTTTTAATATATACCTCAGTCCTCTAGCTGATGTCGTCCGCCCCTTTGGTGTGAAAATTGTCTCCTATGCGGACGACACGCAGCTAGTGGTAGCACTGGACCCTCCCCTCAACTCCCACCACAGCTTACATAAATGCCTGGAAGCTATCGCCGCCTGGATGTCACGCTCCTGTTTAAAACTTAACGGGGACAAAACAGAGGTAATGCTCCTTGGAAATAACATCACGAAATCCATTGACTCCATCTGGCCCCTCTGTTTAGGAAGTTCTCCGCAACCTAAGGAGCAAATCAAAAGTCTTGGTATTTGGCTTGACCAAAGTCTCACTTTTAACCATCAAGCTACCAAGCTCGCTGCCACCTGTTTCGGGCTGATGAGACTACTTCGCAAGATTTTCCCCCTCCTTCCGTTCCACTCAAGACGGATTATGGTCCAGGGACTAATCCTCTCTCGCCTGGACTGCGGAAACGCCCTATATCTTGGGGCCCCACAGTCCACACTTAACAAACTCCAGGTAATTCAAAATTGTGCGGCAAGAATTCTTCTGGACATCCCTCGACGAATTTCAGTCAAAGCCAGATTGAGGGACCTTCACTGGCTTCCAGTGAGATCCAGAATTGAATTCAAAAGCATGTGCATTGCACATCGCTGCTACTGGGGAACTGGCCCCCCCATCAACTTCCCTTTGGTGAAAGCTTACCAACCTTCTCGCTCCCTTAGATCCGCGACCTCCCACCTCATCTTAGTACCACGTATCAGAAGAACTAGATGTGGAGGCCGCTCGCTTTCTTACAATTTAGCCAAGATTTGGAATTCCCTCCCCCTCTTAATTAGAGCAGAATCCAATCTATCTACCTTTCGAAAACTTCTCAAAACCTGGCTCTTCAGTAAAACTTCGGTCTAATCTCCACTTACCCCCACTCACTTCAACCTTTCCGAGCCAACCCAATCTTCTCTACAGCGCTGGGACGCCCCTGGGTAGCCATCGCGCTTTATAAATCCTCTTTCCATTCCATTCCATTCCAAAGAGCTGTCATAATTAGAAGAAGTTACAGGTGAAAACGTTGACACAAAAGTCGTTTTTATTCAACAAATTTTCCATTTATCCTATATTTAACTGTTAGTTTCTATAAAAAAAAACCTTGATGGATCTACACAAATGACCCCTTGCTGAATTCAGGATTTTGTCTACTTCTCTAAAATGTATAGCTTTCCAGGATCCATTATTGCTTTTGTACCCATTTCTACCATTAACTGGAAGGAGGTCGAAAGCACAAAAAATAGCAAAAATAGGCTATGTCCCAGAAAAATGCCAAAATTGTGTAAAAATCTTTGGGTTTCTGACAACATTCTGGTATCCCCTAAAAGCTGGGAAAATGGTGATTTCATCCCCACAAACCCTTTTTGATAACCCTTGCAGGGAAAAACCCAGAAGCTTTCATTTGCAGCCCGTTTTTCCCATTTTCCCCCAAAAAACCAACATTTTGCTGTATTTTGGCTCATTTCTGTGACCCCTCCAGGGGAATCCACAAACCTTGAGTACCTTCAGAATCCCCATGATGTTGGAAGAAAAGGACGCAAATTTGGCGTGGATACCTTATGTGGTCAAAAAGTTACAGGGGCCTCAGCGCGCACTACCCCAAATAGCCAAAAAAGGGCGTGACACAGGAGGGGCAAAGGCCTGGTAGCGAAGGGGTTAACAAAAAAACTGTCTTTCTCTTTCAAACAGATCAAAAGTTACTAAAAACATGTCAACACATTTCTGAGCCCTTTGCAAAGGTTGACTGGTCATCTTTCAGTTGCTTATTGCTAAGTTGGGGTGTTAAATTTGTACTTATAAGGTGAAATCTTTTCAAAGACATTGTTACCAAGACTCAAAATTACAAAAGAATTAAGTAATACTTTCACAAAATGTCCTGCATTACGCCGCATATATAGCCTTTTCTCGCTGCTTAATTTAGTAAACACTGCCGCATAATTTGGTGTTCCTCTGCCACATAATTCCAGTGGCTCTGCTTATAGGTAAATCAACATTACACTCTAATAATTCTTAGCAAGTCTGGTTTTGTACGGCTGGTATTTGGAACTCACATATTTGAAGGTGCTTTCATACATGATAGTGAAGAAAAAGGAGGATCTGTCAAATAAAATATTTGCCTAAGATCACACAATTTGGTTAAGCGGAGAGTTTCTGGTTTCACTTTGCACAAATCCGCTACTAAATGTGAAGCTATTTGTCTCTAATGTTTCCTCCTTATGCATAAGGGTAGAGTGAGGGAGGCAGGACGAAGCCACATAAAAGCTCAGCTCGTTAAGGGCTCGAGGTACCAACAGAAACTCGAGCTGAGCAAGAACCAAGCTTCAATCTTGAGCCTGTCTTGAGCTTTCAGTGGCTCACCCACCATTAGTTGTGTGACTGATAGTGAATACAAAACGTGTAAAGAGTAAGGTTGCCACCTTTCCCAGGGAAAAATACCGTCAATCTGTTCAGGTTTTAGCATTCTGCAAAGGCGCAGACATGTTTCATAAGTAAACTTTTATATTAAATGGCCTGTATTCGTTTTTTAGATGGCCTCTCTGTTTTGTTTACTTTAATTATCCATCGCGGGTAGAATAAATGATAAAGTAAAGTTTGGAAAGAAGTTTTCTTCTTACATTTAAATACTAGCTGTTAGTGATGTTCCAGTTTTTTGTACCAGCAGGGACATCAAAATACTCATCATTCCAGTATAAACCTGGCTAGATGTCAGCCCTAGTAAAGAGGGACGCAGAAGTGTTTCAAAATAGCTATATTTACAATATAAATAAATTATCCAGGACGACCTTAACCTCAAATAGGTACAATTGTGTAAATTCTATAGAAGTAGTGCTTAACTTAATGTGTGCCACGGTAGCTGGAGGTGGGCACTAAAACTCATTTTTGAGACTGTGACATATTTTAAATCATCAGATTTTGACCCAAAACAAAAGAGAGGAAAGGAGAAAAGGGAGATACCAAGAAGGAAACAAAAATTAGGGGAAGTTTCACACAGGGAGAAAGCAGGAATGAAAAAGAACAGTAAAAAGTGTGATAAAGAGATGTGTAGGGTGATGAAAGAAATAGCCATGAGGTGGAACCACAGACGAGACATCCTTCTCCAACTCTGGCATTTGGCACTGCCCGTGGTAGGCCTCTAAAATGAATTTTGTATCCAGTTTTTATTTTTTTACAAATTCAGCACCAATAGGTTCAGAGCATGCTTCACTCTTGCTGCAGTTTAACACTTCATTTGTTTGAACCTCATGACACCAGACTCAGTCTTTAGTACATGGGCAAATGAGGAGAAAGAATATGAGAGCGACTATGGAGCCCACATATTGAATACAACATGTCTCTTCAAGACAGCGCATGCTTTGTCTAGCCGAGACCTCAAAACACACTGGTCCCTAGTAACAATACTTTAGTTTCAAAGAACCAAATGGCAAATAAAATTTAAAGTTGACGGTGTTTCGAACCCAATAAAAATGTCAGGATCATCGTTAGGACTAACAACGAGCCAGAGAGAGATATTATGAAAGGTCATGCAGTTGCTAAAGAAGGGGTCAACTTTAAAAACATGGGCCCTATATTTTTGTTGAGAACTTGCTATGAAGGGTTATGCTGTTTTTGTGTTTGTTGATACCCTTGTTGATCATGATTTATCACTTGAGTGTATCACCCCTAAAGAGAGCACTGAGTATGTTTATTTTGCACCAATATTCACTGTGCCAAATTGTGTCTTGAAATTGTTTTTCATAAACTCATTTGAATACATTTTGTTCACCATTTGGTTCTTTGAATCTAAAGTAAGTGTGTTGTTGTTATTGTAGTCAGGGAAAGCAAAAGGATATTTCAAAATCAAATATTTAGATTTCACTATAAGAATTATATTAATAAAAACACTTTGAAAAGGAAAGCTGATTTTCTAAATAACAGAAACATGACAGATTTTCCAGGAATTTTTATCCACATGAACATTATCAGAGACAACGTTCAGGGCATATTTCTCTGGAATATTCTAAAGATCTTTAAAGGATACCAGAGCATATAGTTTAGATTTAATTTGCAGATTTTGTAGTCAAACAGTATTCCTTTTTCCTGAGGCCTTGGGGTAGAAGACATTTTTAACACTCTGGAAATATATTTAAACCCTTCTGTGGTTTTTAGGTCTCGGCTAGCGAAGGCTGCGCTTGCGCAGTCTCGCTCGCGAGATTTAACATTTTTTAGTACAGGGCTTGAACCCGCCCCTCTTCTCCATTGGCTGGCTTCCTAAACGGAGGCCAGCCATCGGAGGAGAGGGGCGTCTGTCCGTTTAAGCCCCGTCTTTTTCGGATTCGGGGGCGTGTTTTTTACTTTCTTTCTCTCCTCCGGAATGTAAACATTCCAGCCAATGGGAAGAGGAGAGAAAGAAAAACACACCACCCAATCCGAAAATGCAGCTGCGTTTCTCCGAGGCATTCTGCTTGACCTCGGAGAAAGGCGGTGGTGTTCATGGAACGTAAATTGATAAATCTAATTAAAGTTTGCTTACAGTATGACGTGAATGGCAAAAGGGATCATGTGATTGTGGTTTTTTTGGGGGCACATGCTACACAGAATCGGGAAACTGCATTGACAAATTGAATAAATCTAAAAGACATGACCTATTTATTGCCTGTGCTAGTGCTTGTTTTGTTCCTCATGAAAAGCGGTTCTGTGCACAGATCGGCTGAACGGCACGAGTAAAGTATACTGCCCGGACCTTGGAGGGTGCCTTTGGAAGCTGGCAGAGAAGAAACTGATGGAAGAAGTACAGAAAAGAATGCTCGCAGATGGAGGAGAGGGTGTCTGCGTGGGGGGAAGTGGGAGTTTGGCAGTTTCTGGGCTTGTCCATGATCTGCAGCCAAGTGTGATATGCTTTGAATACCACAATTCCAACCGATGATTTCACGTAAATCTCCCGCCTTCAGGCTTTCCCTTTAAAACGTTGCAAGAAGCCTACAAGCCTCATTGGGACTAAAGCGTTATTATTTCCAAGCAGCTATGCGAACATTCATTGACCACGTGCCAGGACATGACGCTGCGCTGTTGAGTGGGATGCAGGGGAGAAAATTTAAAGAGACTATTCAAGTTTTGACACTTTAAATAGGCTGTTGCGTAAGCAAGCATGAAAAAATTGTAAACTAGGAGTAAAAGAGCCGTTTTGTCAAGCGCCAAGTGAAACTTTTTGCATTGTAATTGCATTTATATAGCGCTGACTGATACTGCCGATGCTTTGACGCCCCTTGCGGCGGATAGCGCGCTGCTCTGGAACCTAAGGTTAGTGGTCATTTCGGTGGTTCTTTGTTATCGTTGGCTAGTAGCATACATCTTGTGCTCTCAAGGAAACCATCCCGTGCATTTCCCGCAGTTCCTTTGTGGTAGATGTCATTACTAGGAGCTAAGTGTGATGTGATCTTTAGCGCGAGTTCATGCAACTTGTTAGTGAGCTGCACAGATAAGCTAGCGGAGGCATTGTTAGGTTCTAGGATACAGTATTAGAGATCATGAGGGAAGGTGTGGACAATTAGTAAAATGCCAAATAAAAAGTAGGCAGCTAGGTATGTGACTTACGTAGGCTACACTCAGAGAGAGAGTGATGCATGCAATAGGATATTCTCTTGAACGAGATTTCAGTCAGCGGAGTTAACATCTAATGCTTAACCATTTGAAACTTCTCGCAATTTTCTGGGAAAGAGAGGATTTCTTATTCTTCTTGTTGTTAAGAAAAATGCAGAAAGCCCAAAAAATCATTAGGAATGCATTTAATTTATGTCACACATTTTCTTCTTCAATAAAGCAAAAGTACACCTTCAGTAGAGAGGCTGTCAGTCCACATGTCTTTCTTAAGGACACAGGACCCTCATCCTGCCATCCAGTGCAAATTCATTTGTTGTCTCTTTTTTGCATGAGAAAAAGGGTAGAGTCGGTGTGCACGTAGCTACCAATATATGTGTTCACTCTTTAAGGGTTTTATATTTCTAAAGGGATATTCTGTTTTTTTTCACCCAGCATTGCATTAAATGCTTCCTTTAAGGCAGTCTGGTGGCTGGCTTTTGTGTTTTAAGAGGGCATATTTATATGTAATTCTCGGGTTCATCATGTCCCATGGCATGGCCATGTTATGTGTTATTGTGGAGTTTCTCTTCCCCCTATCAAATTCATCATTGCCAGCCCTCATCTCCTTTTTAGGTCTCGGCTAGCGAATGTATATGTGTCTAGATCTGTGTGTGTGTGTGGCTGTGTGTGTATGTGGCTCTGTGTATGTATGTGTGGCTCTGTGTGTGTGGCTTTGTGTGTGTGGCTCTGTGTAAGTGTGGGTGGCTCTGTGTGTGTGTGGGAGGCTCTATGTGTGTGTGTGTATGTGTGTGCCTCTATGTGTGTGGCTCTGTGTGGGTGGCTTTTTTGTAGGTGGCTCTATGCCTGGGTGGCTCTGTCTATGTGTGGGTAACTCTGTGTGTGTGTGTAGGTGGCTCTGTGTGAGTGGCTCTATTTGTGTGTGGGTTGCTCTATGTGAATAGCTCTGTGTAGGTGGCTATGTGTGGGTGGCTCTGTGTGTGTGGCTCTGTGTGTGGGTGCAAATTCAATAGGTCTCGCATTTTTGAGAGATTAAGCTATTGACATTGTAAATAACAATGCCGTTTATTTAAATGTTTTTAAAAACAAAAACATAAACAAAAATAATGTCATGAGCAATGCCAATATCTCTAACTTTAACAATGCCGAGACCATTGCATTGTAAATGCTTGTTATTCAAGTCGGCCAGTGCTTGGATGTAGCCCAGGGATCAAAAATAGGCCAAGGCACTCCAAAAAAGTGCCCCCCATTAGCGGATCGCATTTCTTCGCAAAACATTTGTTGATTAGTGTCACCTGGTTTATTTTTGGAGATACGTGGCTTAAATGACCAGTTGGATCAAGTGACAAACATTCACCTCATCGAGCTATCTCTCTGGTATGCTGACATATTTTCATCGCTGATAATTATGCCACACAATAGAGCTCAGAAAAGTGTTTTTAAACAGGCCATTGCATGTGATCTACTGCTTTAAGTTAGATGAAAAAAGTGGATAAGGTCTCTAAAATAGGCGTGGCCAAAGAAGTGTAGCTAGGAATCTTTTATAAGAATTGCATTAATGTAAATATGGACATGGCCTAAAACTTGAGTTCAAATCCTTTGCTATTAAGGTATGCCACCTGACTAGTATTCAAATGCCTCTGCATGTGTCTTCTGTCAGGGATACCAAATACATCACAGAAGGAACACAAGAAACATATCAGACCGTTTAACTTTACCAGCGCTTGTTAGTAGTATTCAATAGCATATAAATGAGCATTCACAGAAACTCCACATTTTCTTTTCCTTTGGCGCCCTGGATATTTTTACTACATTGTTTGTGTACCAGTGTGAAACACTTTCACCTAAAATGGTAATTGCAATTGGCAAATATGTAACCTTCGCCGAGTATGCTCATCAGAAAGGCCATTAAAGGTATGGTTCGCGCCCCTCGTCCCTGTGAGCTTGTCTATTGGTCTTGTCCGCCGGGGACGCAGAAGGAAGCAAAGGCAGTCTGGCCACACAGCCTGACATGCTGTAATGGACCAGCCCAGAAGGAAGGATGGGCTGATAAAGACCCACCTGACCCCTGCTTCTGGTCTCTGACGAGGTTGTTCAGCCTTCCCCACCCACAACTGGGCTTATTGTGCTCACCAGTAGGGGATGGGGAGAAGCAAACTACAAGCCATACTGAAAGTATGGCCCAGGGCCACTTGCTGCCCTCTTGACCGTTAAATGCAACCCCTTGGCTGCGACTTGTTCAAAGGACCACAGCGAGAGACCGGCAGTGTGAGAACTATAGAGATTTATTCCCTGCTCCACGCCCCTTCGCTATACGAGTGCCCGAGTGAAGTACGTTGCTCTGCCGCGTCCCGCTCGATCTCAGTCTGGGGACGAGCGGAAGCTTTCGCATGGGGTGATTCCCCCAAAGGCCACGATTTAAGCCACACACTAGGATTTTCAGCCCAAGACCATTATCGATTGTAGAACCAAGAAGTTTTACGCCATCAAAAGACCAGAATTGGTACCACCAGTCCTCCTTGTCAAACATCCACCCTGATGAAGACCTCTGGTATAAGAAGCACCATGCAGAAGGTCGAAACACGTTGGATATACTGTTTTGAGAGGCGAGCCTAAAGAACCCAGGACAAATCTACGTCCAGAACTTTTGACAGCCTAGAGCCCACTTTGCACAGCCCTACTCTGGGTTCCAACTTTGAGGGGACCTCCCACTGGCTTATAAAACATTAGTGTACTGTGAGGACCTTAATGTGAGGAGTCCCCGTACTACTGTTTAGGAAAGGAGTAGGACTATTCTTTGCCTGTAGAATTGCACAGTTCTGTTTGTAAATTGTACAGTTGCTTGTCTTGAGAAATGTACAGGTGTAAGTTTAATGTAATTATGGTTTATATCTGTCTTGAGTATTTATTTCTCCTTGTACATAATTTACACACCATTCTAAGTAACAGGCTAGTTTTCTAGCAAGTCCTGCACAGGGACAACATGTCTTGGTGAAAGCAAAAAATACGTTTAATGTGCATTCAATTGCAACCCAGGGATAAATAAAAAATCCAACTGGTGTAAAATAAGATAGGTATCAATGGTGTCAGAGGTATTATGTTTTGAATATAGTTTAGGATTTCCACCTCTGTACTCCCTAACAGAATCATTCCCCTGTTTCTTTATCCTACCTTGGTGAACAGCAGCATCAGCTCCTCTTTAGTTGCTGAGAACTAATATTCAGATTTTTATTTTGAATAAATGGGCAAGCATTTATTGACCTGCAATTAAATGCTTAATTAACATGTTTTTTGAACCTTTGTACAAAAATCCCGGACCCCCTACCGCCACCCTGCTGGCATCAATGAGGCCCTCGGTCACACCACAAACCATACTTTGTGGCCCCTGGGCAAATATTTGTGAGTACCCATGCTACAAGCAGTTCATTTCCAGAAGAAGAGGACTTGTGATCAATCCCGCATCTTTCCTTGAGTGCAAGTCAGCCCTATTTTGTAATAGACCTGAGGCCGATGGACAGGCCTTTTGTTAAGCAGCAAACTGCAGAAGTGCACAAGAATAGCCCACCACACAGCACAAAACACGGCCCAGAAATGACCCTCATGCACAAGCCCATTGCTCCGTATCTGACTGCCCGCCTTCTCAAACCGACCCTGATTTGCAGCTACTGAGGCTAACCCTACAACACCTGAGGTCCCCCTGGAATGCAAAATTTCCCCTTCCATACTCAGGATTGCACAACTGTGATATTGAAGGCAGCCTGAGGTTAAAGGGGATGCTTCTCCTGCTTTGGAATAACAGGGTGGGCTTTTCAGCCTTTGACCCTCTCTCCCTGGACAAGTTGGATTTTGTTTGAAAATGTCCTTTGTAGCCTTGCAGGACCATTAGTGAGCGTGTGAGTGAATGTGCAGTAGCAGTCAACTGAAGGCATAGTGGCTAGAGAACCATCACTCCCTCACTATACTATTCTACCTCAAAGGAGTGAGGTTGAATTTGCAGACTCCCTGATTTTCAGGGAAAGGATCAGGTTGAGTACAGATCCAACTAACATGATAGGGGCCTCAGTTGGTGTCTTTGGATCATCAAGTACTTTTAAGTCGTCACCAAGGAATCAAAATGACAAAGTCCAGATTTACACTATTTTTATGTCTGGGTTGAGAGCGCAGCGACCTATTGCTTAATATACAGAGAGTCCGTCCCTTTCAAGGATTGCCTTTCATCGACCATCCTCTGTCAAACATTGGCTTGAGACTCTGTCAGTCAAATGTGAGTATTGATCTCTCACATTATTCTTTTTGCTGTCTGATTGTATACTTCCGCCTCCACTCCAGTGCTTGCTTTGAAATGTATGAGGGACTCATTTACAACCTTAGTCCTCTCTGTCACCTGTTGCTAATTTCCATGCATGTGTCTTGCTCTAATGTGCTAACACTGCAGGCTTAAGCAAACTAAACCCAGACCTGTTGGCTTTGTCAATGCTTGTTACAGGCCAGTTACTACAGCAGATCAATGCAAGTCTGAGGAACGTTGTAGAGAAGACAAGACTCTGTTAGTACTATATTTAGTGGTAAGCACTCTCTTTTACATAGTGCGAACTAAAAGACAGGGCTCCCCTGCCATAAAGTCCCAACATTAAGCCATGTATATTGGCCAACATAGATCATTGGGTGCGTATGTGTAGTAGCCCTAGAATTGTTTGATCGATGCTATGTTGGCAGTGATGTGAACGGTGGTATTACCCGCTGAGGTGGTCTCAGACTCAAGTTCTCAGTTTCCTATCAGATTATGGACACTTTGTGGCATATCTTTGTGGCTACCAGCGGCGGTTCTTCCATTAGGGAGGAGGAGCATTGCTCCCCCTGCTGCCAGCTCAGCAAACATGAAAAGTAAAATGGTATTAAAAAGATTTTATTACTATTTTATTTTTTAGAATGGCCAGCCTGAGACGAGTGTCAGGGAGGGGTTATTGCTGCTGATTGGCAGCAAGAGTAGTGGTTATGGCGACTCCAGTTTGAAGTGTGCATGTCTGGCGGCCGACTGTCTTGCCATGGCCAGTCTGACATGCGCACTTTAAGCCTCTCCAACCCGAGCTGTCTTAGACAGCTCGTTAGAGAGCAGGCCCAGGTCTCCAGTGTCTGTAGGTACTCTGAGCCAGCCTGCTACAACCAGTTCTAGTGCTTCTCTCATGCTGGGTAATATTATCAGCAGCATGAGAACAGCGTCTGGATTGGTTAGGGAAGTTGATTCTAAGTCACCGCACTGCCTTGGAGCAATGGACTGCGGACCCAAGACGAACAGGAGGCAGTCGGTAAGTACGCTATTTTATTTTTAATATAAACCTGCTTTTCAACCCACTTTCAGGCAGTGTAAGAAAGTCACACTGGCTTGGCTTCAACCTCAACTCCAGGACTCTGAATCATGGCCCTTTATAAACACTGTAACGGACCACGATTGAGAGCTTTGTTGGTTTCTCACAGTGCCTGTAAGTGGGTCAAAATACTTGCCCCACCAGTTTCCAATGGAAGCAGCTGCCACTGATGGCTACATGTCTTCCCATTACTACATTTCATATATGGACCATTGGTCTCATAGAAGGTCAGCTCTGCATTGAAGAGCATGCTCCACAAGTGCGTGAAACGGGAAGAGATGCAAATGAGAGGCAGTGTTTTATTTGTGTAGGTGGTGGACAACAGAACTCCTTTTTGGACACCTGGGGCCGTATTACAATAATTGCCCCAGTGGCGCAAGGGGCGTTTGCACCCGCTTTGCGCCCCCCCGGGCACTTTGCTATTAAAGAAGGAGGCACAGACGCTTGTGCGTCCTCTTCAGTAATACCGATAGCGCTGGAGCACTTAAAGCGCCACCACTACTATCAGGGAGCGTTTCCTCATATTTATAGGGGCCTGCCCTATGTATATGAGGGAATTCCTTTGCCTCTGCGCCCGCGCCATATTACAGACGCAGGTGCAGAGGCAAAGAGGCTCATTGGGGTGCACTCACAGTGCGCCATCTTCTAGGTGCTAGGTTTTAGGAGCAGCACTGTGGAGGGGAGAAAAGGGGTCCCATGGCCCCCAGACATCCCCTTGCAGGGGTGTGCAGTCACTGACCGTGCCTGCCAGCAAGGGGATCTCTAATCCCCTTTAAAAGTGCGGGTTGCCACCTGCCAGCATCCGCTCCGTGTTTTCACATGAATGTGTTCACGGCTGCCCTGGGGGCAGCGCATTCATCATAATGGGGCGCACTGTCATTGTTTGCGCCGGGGCGCCAATAATGACAATGCGTAATATGGCTCTTGGACTTTTTTTTCATCAGGTGTTAACCCACACCAAATTAAGAGAAAGGAGAAATGAAGAGAAAGATGGGAACAACCAAAGCAAACTCCATGCTGCATTTGTGCCTTTTGTCAGGCCTGTGAACAAAAAGCGTATGCTGTTGCACTATTTAATGTACTGAGTGAACCAGCTTGGATCTGGGGGAAGGCTGAGGTGCTTTCCCAGGATTTGAACTTTTGACCTGAATAGCACAGCTCATCTGCCAAAAACCTTTAACCTAGATGCACAAGTCTGTTCATTACTGCTCAAAAGGCATAAAAGCATTTTCCTTCATCTTATGTTTTGTCAACGTTTCACTGTGTCACTTTGCATTTAAAGTTTCAGATGCCAATATGATGTTTTAAAATAATCTGCTGATTTAAAAGGCAGAACTCTTTCATGTGTTATGAATGTATTACGTTTAATAAAGATGGCTGCAAACGTATGATTGAGAATGCCAAGATATATCAAGTCTAACCCTTTATAAGTATACTGCATTAAGAGATCTAATCTGGGACTGTGTGCATTAGAAATGTTTTCAGGCAGACATGTATGTTTGTATGCAGTTGTATTGTAGCACTGAGAAATGAAGCAACATAGAGTTCCAGAAGGAGCGTAAGAGCTATGGGCATGATGTAGAGTGTGGCAGACAGGTACTTCACCACAAATTCAATATATATCCCATCAACCTTATTACAAGCGCATTATATATGGGATAAAGTTTTGCCTGCTGTAGGTTTTAAGGATATTGCAAGTCACCGAGGAGTTCCATGACCATATAAAGGATTGAGGCCAAATGCAACACTCCTTAAAGAGCTGGGACTTTGTGTCCCTTCTGAATTCCAGGTGTGTGTGTGTGCGCACATGCATGTTTGTGTGCGCGTGCAGGTTTAAGTATTTTTTATTCTTTCAAAGGTTTTCTATAGTGCTGACCTTGTCAAATTGACGTAGGAGTGCTTTACAATAGTATTGACAATGAGGTTTATGAAAGACGCAAACAAATATCTAATTGCGTAGTGACAATGTAGTGACATTCTGTAATGTTGAACTAGCGAAAACAACTGTTGAAGACCGTAAAGGAGAGCATTATTACGCAATAAGCATATATGTACACAGTACAGACTGTAGATTAGATTCAGTATTTGAGAGAGACATCACTTATATAAAATCATTAGGACTTACTACAGAAGGCATACAATATCTGTCATTTAAATGTTGGATAAGAGTGCTTTTATTTCAGTCTTGAATGCCACATAAAAAGGAGGTGTGGTGTGTGTGCGTTTGTGTGTGTGTTGAGATGTTATATTGATTGACAAACACTCATTCAGCTTGGAAATGATGCGATGGGAAGGCTTGTGGCTTAGAAGGTTTTAGAAATCTATAATCTTATCAAATAGAAAACAAGCATTGGCATAGCCAATAGGTCTCGCCTTTGGGACCTTATAAGTGTTTAGCCATGCAACAGTTGCATAACTAAATACTTATAAGGTCCCAAAAGCGAGACCTATTGGCTAAGCAAAGCGGCCGCACGAAAGTGAAAGTGATCGCGATCACAATCAAACATCAAAGCGGCCGCGAAAGTGAAAGTAATCGCGGTAAAGCGCGGTAAAGCGCGCCCGCGCACAGGCACTGTAGCTCCAGGCTGGCCTGGTAGCACTTTTTGGAGCCCTCTCAATAAGCCTCGCCAGACCAGCGCATGCGCTGGGTCAGGCGAGACCTAAAAAGCATCCAGACTCCCATAAGCAGGCTGTTGCAATAGTCCCCCTTATGGAAGACCACTCCATTTTCCAAGAACTTGGTAGCATGGAAGGGGAGGTACCGCTAAGTTTTTCTGACATTGAGCTTCCTTTGCAGAATCTGGTCTCCATTAGGGTGTGTGATGATCTAATCAAGTCTCGTGTTGAAGTCAAATTGTGCTCCAAGGTCTTTGGCCCTTTGGATGGGTATCAAGAAGTCGAGAAGCAATGTGACAGAAGAGCAGATGTTCTGAGAAGCAGATGATTTTAGTTTTAGCAGAGATAAGCAAAAGTGTAGTACGGTACGACCCTGTGGTAAAAGAAAAAAACCTGCCAGTGAGGGACAGAAGAACTCCCTGTGTGAAAACTCACAAGCTGACAGTGGCCAGTCACTAAACTTTTTGTACCTTGACAGGAACCTCCATGACAAGTGTTCCTATCGGGGTACTGAGATCACTGCTAGGTACTGAGATCACTGCTAGACCAGCGACAATCTCTAAATTTGTCAGACACTAGTTTGCCAAGGTTGTGGACCTAATGTCCTACCCCACGATGATGGAAGGAGTACCCTCCATCAAACTACAAATCCATCAAACTTCAAATCTGACCCTATATGTTTACCCATGGGTGAATTTGTTATCAGCAATTATTAGGAAGCAATTTAAGAGATACCTACTGCCTATCAAAGTTGGATATCATTCCCCCCATATTGTTACCGCAAAAGTACTTTTCTTGGCACCTTAGTGCCTCATTGTCATCCGTTTTCTATGTTGGTGTCCAGCCTATGAAGTCATTCTTTACCCCTCTGGTGGCAGCAAAATCGCAGTCCTACTTCTGTTTCAGTAGCACGTAAGTCTGTCACTTTCCTCAAAAAACATACTGCCCTTTTGTTTCCGCTTTGCTATACTGGAAGGTCCATGTGCTGGTTGCTGAAAAGATTTGAATTTCAAAGGGCACAAAATACCTGATTTTGCTGTTTTTTCCTATTCTATGTCACTGGCAGGGACATACAAGCACAGACTAGGCTGGTAAAAAAAAAATGTGTCTATATGGCAGTCCTATAAATTGCCCAATTTTTTGTTTTTCAAAGTTTGGTCTTCCTAGATTAAACAGATGTGACGTATTTTAATAAATACTGTGTTAATTGCCTTATCACGTTTAAACTAAAAAGCAAACATGGCTCGGCGTTCAATGAACGTTTAGTACAGCTATTTTACAGGGAGACTGGTATTCCCGCTCACGAGGAGCCGCCATATTCTAACCATTGGCGCTACTCCCTAGAAAAGTTGTAAACAAGCGCCTGTGATACACACGCCCCTAAAGGTCTTCTACTCTACTCTAACATCTATTCTTTGGCCTCTACTGAGCCTGGAACAGGAGAATCCGGCTTCCGTTTGGTCTCCACAACTCCCTAATGTAACCACCCTATTTTCAAGTAAAGTGGATGGTTCTTATAAATCAAAAAAGCCCAGCCCCGAAGATGACCCTGGGCGTTGGATTTATGGTCGCCGCCACAGGCCGGGCGGCTATCAGATCGCTTCCTTTGCGCTCGCGCCCAGAGACGTTTTAATGCATGGGCCAAGTGGGCTCTGGCCCCAGGCCCCAGCCTTTCAGGGGGCCCCCTGGCAGTCATCTCCATTCTCCAGACTTTTGCCCTCATGACCTTGCAAATTTCTTAAACAGATTGTTTTAAATACTGTTTTCCTTTACTTTATTTTTTATGTAGCTGGTGTGTGAGAGTCTAGTACAGCCATTTTGCAGAGAAATGTTGTGTTTATGTTTCATGCAATATACATAAAAAAAGTTTCTTTTATATCAAACAAGGCCTAACATATAAGAAATGGGAGGGCATCACAGGGATTATTTGCAGTAATATTGGTGAGCTGCTGGTGTGGTACAATATTTAAAACACACATAACTATCCCTGAATATTGGCTGTAAACACATTTAGGGCCTTATTTATGAGAAGTGATGTATCGCTGTGTGAAAACAGGGATGCGTCAATTCTTAGTGCGCCCTCCTTGCGACATGATGGATGCATCATAGTTACTGTATGACGCATCATGTCGCAAGGAGTTACAGATACGTCAGTATTTCTGACATATCTGTAAGCGCAAGTGATGCATTGCTGGGGTGTGTTTGAAAATAGATACAAATCCAGCGATGTGTCTTTTCACATGGGACAGCCCCACGTGAAAGAGAATGCATCAGTCTTACACCTGCCGTGAGGCAGGGGTAAGATATTGACGCAATGGGGTCCAAGAAGCAGCGCACTGAGTTCTCATAGATTTCAATGCGCCACTTCTGCAAGGCTTCTTGCGGGGTAACACCCACCCTGCATACATTATACCTGGCGCAGGTATAATGCGGTGCAGGGGTTTACAAAGTGACGCATCTGCCTAGATGCGTTACTTTGTAAATAGTGTGCAACATGCACATTTTTTACGCTGCCGGTGCGTCACAAAAAGTGACAGTAGGAGGAAAACATTCATGAAAGACCCATCAGTTATTAAAAAGCCAAGTTTTTAAGTTCTTCCTGAAAGAGAGTAGGTCTGTGGTTAGTCTCAGAAACTCCGGGAGTCTTTTCCACAATTTTGCGCCTAGAAAGGCGAGGAATCTGCCTCCAGTGCAGGCATGGCATATTTTAGGCACGATGGCCAGGTTGGCATTGGAAGATCTTAGGGGTCTAGATGTTGTGTAGCGATTAGCGCGCTTATTTAATTAGCTGGCTCTTAAGCCATGGAAAGCTTTAAAGAAGATGGTCATCGCTATGAAGTCGATCTGTTCTTTATGCGGAGCCAGTGTAGAGACTTAAGAATAGGGGTCATACTAGATCTGGGTTTAGGTCTCAGGATGGCTCTGGCTACCGCATTTTGTACCACTTGTAGGCACTGGATTATGGATTTGGGAAGACCGAGGTACAAGCTGATGACATAGTCAAGCTTTGATGTAATCAGAGCCTGCTCCACAATCTTTCTACTCTCAAGCGGTAACAGTGGCAGGAATTTTGTTGGCATCCGGAGCATGCCAAAGCAAGCGCAAGTTTTTGACTTTCTCCTTTTCTGCGGGCGGGGGTGGCTGATCTTTTTGTCACCAAGAGCGTTTCTGGATTACCAAAGAAAACAACTTCAGTTTTGTCAGGATTGCACTTCAGCTGATTGATCTTAAGCCAGTTAAAAACCTTTGTGAGGAAAGTCCTAATCATTGCCCGTCAAAGTTGGTTCCTTTTTCACATGTAAAACTCAGCTGAGTGTCATCAGCACAGGAAACTATTTTGACGCCCTCTTCCTCTACCAGAAACTCAAGGGGGGATAGATATATATTAAAAAGGGTAGGACTGAGAATGGAGCCCTGAGAGACACCTACATTCATGGCCGGAACCGGGGATAAGAAAGGGGGGAGCCAGATGTCCTGAGATCTATTTGCCAAGAAGGATGACATCCATGTTAAGGCGGTCCCCCCAGGCCGATGCTAGCAAGTCTCTCCAGGAGCCTCTCATGTGGGACTGTATTGAAGGCCGCCGACAGATCGAGCAGTATCAGAACAGCCTTGCCTCCCTGGTCCAGCTTACCCTTGAGAAATTCAGTAACTTCCAGCAAAGCGGACTCCGTACTGTAAATAGCCCTAAAACCGGATTGGGACTCAGGAAGGAGCTTCCCATCTTCAATGTGTTTTTGGAGGGCCTTGTTTACATGCTGCTCTAATACTTTGGAGAGAGCAGGAAGAAGGGAGATTGGCCTGTAGTTGTCAGGGTCCGTCAGTTTGGCGTTAGCCTTTTTTATCAGTATAAGAATCTTAGCATTCTTCCATAATTTCAGCATGTTCCCTGAGGAGAGGGAAGCATTAAAGAGCTGGTTTACCATGGGGTTCATGGTGGGAGCTAATAGGTTCAGGATATTCGCTGGACATGGGTCGATAGGAGAGCCAGACTTAATGCTTTGGAGAAGGGTCAGTGATTCTTCAAGCTGAAACTCAGGGAAAGCTAGTAAAGATGGAGGATCCAAGAGGTGAAATTTGTTATTAGAACTAAGGTAGAAGGTCAGTTCTTTCTCTGAGATGTTAGTGAATGCTTGTTTGATCACGAGAGAGCTTTTTGTGGAAGAATTGAGCTATTTGCTTAGACCATTCTTCTGTGCATGGCCCTTCCTTTGTCCCGGCTTTCGGGGCGGTAAAGGATTTAACTATGCTAAAGATTTCCTTACTCTTATTTTGGGCATTTTCTATCTTGGTTTGAAAGAAGTTTTTCTTGGCTGCCTTCACGAGAATGTAATGAGCTTTTAAGGTGTCTTTATACACCTTCCTGTCCTAAGGTGCATAGGATTTACGCCATTTCCGTTCCATTTTTCTACAATTGTTTTTGCTACATCTAAGGGAACCGTAAAACTATGGAGCTGGTGGGGCCCACCTCTTTGAGGAGTGGGAAACCACCGATACCGTTGCACCGATGTTGGTTCGGAGCCATGAATCTATTGAGAGGGCGTCCGAGTCGGGGCAGCCAGACAGCTCCGGTGAGGAATAACTGAGGGCGTCTGCTAACATTGGGATGGATATTTTATGGAATGTCCTGTAATTAGGGACCCTCTGCCCTGCGTTAGCCCGAGGGGCAGTGGCAGAGTTGGGAATGATGAATTTTAATAGGTGGTGGTCAGACCAGGTAATGAGAAGAAGTAAGCTTACTGATCTGTCAAAGTTGTGAAAAATGTGGTCGAGGGTATGGTCCTTCTCATGGGTGGCTGAAGAAATACATGGAAACATGTTGCAGGCCTGCAGCGTCTCCAATAAGGGAAATTGTTTGAGGGTCTTTTCTATTATCCATATGTATATTGAGATCTCCCACAACAAGGCAGTTGTTGTGTTTTAAGGCCAGGGAGGTGGTGGATGTATTAAGCGTAGTAATAAAATTTCCAATTGCACTGGGAGGTCTGTAAATCAGAAAACCAGCTATGCTATGATGGGGGGATAAGGTTGAGCGGAAGCCTAAGGACTCTGCGCCCTCAATGTTTTCCATCGGGATGGGAGAGCAGTCTAGTTTTTTATTGTAAATTATGGGGACACCGCCCCCCTTCCCACTCGGTCGTTCCCTCCTAAGGATTTTATAACCCGTAGGGATGGCGGAGGTGATAGTAGGGTTGGTGGCTTCAGACAGCCAGGTCTCAGTGAGAAATAAGAGATAAGGCTGTTCATCTAAAAGTAGGTCATAAATGTGTGGTTCATGCATTTGCATGGAGCGACAATTTAAAAGTGTGGCCTTTAAGTCCTCTGTTTTCTTATTGTTTTTACACTTATTGTTGCGTGGGAGGATCTTGGGTACACGTTTCCTTGGCTGGAGGAGACCAGTTGCACTTATTGCGTTGAAAGTCTACCTCCAAGCTCGGATCAGCCGCTGTACACTGACATAATGGTAGCCGCCTAAGGCTAAGCGGTTTTTCCCTAATGTAATATAGTGGAAGAAACTCACTGGGGGGGAACTGGGCAGCATGGCTGGCGCCGGATGCCTCCAGGATGCTGACGGGCGTCTGTGTGCATCGGGAAAATTTAGGTTAATGCCTATGATGCAAACTGGATCGCTAATGCAGCTGAGGAAGCGGAAACTGTGACGGCGGAAGTGAGGGGCCCAATAGTAGCCCCAGCCCTCCGCTCAATCGGTGTATCAGCCGCGGCGGACAAGGACTGGAGGAAAAGCGAGATGCGAATCGGAGCAGCTAAGGAGGTGTAGGCAAGCAGAATCAAGTAAAGTGCAAGAGCGCATAGGTAGGAGAAATTGTTAAAAAGCACAGAGTAATTCAGCCACATATATACAAGTTAAAAAGTATTAAAAACCTAGTAGCAGGGCAGGGAACACTAAATCCTACCGCTGTCAGCTGCGCGCATCTGTTTACATCGGGGAAAATATAGCCTAATGCCCATGATGCAAACTAGATCGCTAACGCAGCTGAGGAAGCGGAAACTGCGTGGGAAACAGGGGCTCAATTTGTATCATAAATTCAAAGCTGTTCTGCACAGGGGCCCCCAAAATATGTTTGGCCCAGGGCCCCCAAAATCCTTAAGATGTCTCTGCTCGCGCCCACTACAACACGTCCACTAGAGAGTTCTGAGGAGATGAAAGGATGCTGGCGATGGGGCTCGCCATGTTAGGGGGTTAATAATGGGCCTGCGGGGGCAATCTTGGTCTTTGGCAGCCCAGCCACTCAACGCTATCTGAACACGCAGGTATCAGATCACGAGGCTGGTACAAGGGGCGGACACACACCGTAAAGGGTTAACTTAATGTGGGTGCACAAGAGAAGGGGTGGGAATCTTGATAGAAGAAATAATGTTGTCGTTTTATTCGGAATCCACACGTCTGAACAGAAACAAGCATGCATTGGCAAAGCTTAATAGGTGTCGCTTTTGAGAGGTAGGCGGGGCAGGGAAAAGGCGAGGTTTTTTTTTGGGGGGGGGGGGGTGGCTGGAGGGAGCGAGCCGTGGTGAGCTCGGAGAGGACGCGCGGGGGAGGGGTTCAACAGAAGTGGTGCAGTGAGGCTAACAAAAATCGCTTCTGCTGGTCCGAGTGACCTACTGTGGTAAATTGATATTCTGTGATAAACAGAGTGAAGAACCGATGAATATTGATATTTGCGACTTGTTACTATCTGTAACTGTGTAGACGAGCAAGTACTCCCTGTAGTATTAAGATGATGATATATAGGTATAACCCGGTCTTGGTATCAATTTCAGCCAAACATTAACTAAGATGGCAAATACATTCTGGTACATTATTTTGTGACTTTCTAGGTGCTTTTTTGCGCTACTTGCTTCTAAGCACTTTACTGCATTTATTCCTTTATAATTCAATATCTCTACTTCTGTATGTTGGATTTTTGTTGTTTTGGTCTCGTTTTGTTCAGAATATAACAATGTATTTTTTTAATCTGTGTGGAGTCTTTTTTCCATGTTTTCATGTGTTACTGTGTGTTGCAAAATTTGTATACATTGCCTCTCTAGATAAGCCTGACTGCTCTGAGCCAAGCTACCAGAGGGTGAGCTCAGGATGTCTTTTCGTGTGTATCTAGCTTACCCTGACTAGAGTGCTGGTTCCTGCCTGGCCTAGGTGCATACCTCAGTCAACCAGTAATTATATTTCTAACACCCCCTTTTCTTGATTTCTGTGTGGAGGCCCTGGAGGCCATTCTGCTCTTTCTTCTAACGCTCGGCTTATCTCCTTGCCCCAGAGCCCTTTGCTGACAGTGTGGGACCCAGTGAGTGGGCCTGCCCATATCCTTTTGTGTTTTGCTGATGGTGGTCTATCTGGATGACCCTTGGGGAGATGCCACTACCACATCTCACTGGAGAGACTATGGCTGCTGTCAGCGCACGTGGACACTGGATTGGCTCACTGCAGCTATAACATCGCCTATGAACTGTCCTCTTGTGTGTATGATCTTGGAGATCTGGAAGACTTCTGGCTTTGCCCCACCGAGCCCTTCTGCTACCTGCGTGTTTGGTGAGCAAATTGCAAGGGCGGGTTGCTCCACAATCGGTGGCTCCTTTCCTGGCTTCTCCCCCAACCCCTGCAGCTCAGACCTGTTGGTGATGGTGAAGCAGTTGTTGCTGTCTCCTACACCATCGGCCTCCTGACTAGCGGATGGAGCTATACTTGCCTGAGGCCCTATCCTTATGTTGGTGAGCTGCCGCGAGTAGACCCCATTACTGTGGGGCTATTGCTGAGCAGGGTGGTCGGCCTGATCATCTCTCCTGCACTTCAAACTCCTTTTTGGGTTAACATGGGGTGCATGCAACAGACCAAGGAGGATATGTCCACGAGCGTCCCCCAAGAGGGGATCAAGCAGGGTGCAAGTGGTATGAATTTATAGTATTTTGACAGTAAATTCAAGAGACTCCTGGCCGCGATTGAGGCTTCTGGGAATGCTTGGAGGATAAGATTGACTCCATTGCAGCTGAACTTGGCCTCATCCAGGATGATCCCTTGTAAAAGCTCTGAGAGGACCACCACATTGGAGGGAACTGTGCAGTCCTTGCCTCCGGCTGATCAGTCCGTCTCACAGTACTGGAGGCCCATATGTGGCACCAGGCAGCTTGGCTTAACTATCAAGAAGGACAGGCTTACCGGAATAATGTTCACATTGTGGGATCCCTGGAGCGAGTTGGTGGTGACTCTCTTCTTGCCTTCTTTGAATATTGGCTGCAGGAGGTGGGTGGTAGCCCTGGAGGGCCTCTCTTGATCCTATACTCTGGAACAGGCACATCAGATACCGGCACAGCCACCATGCCCTGGGGCCTCTCCTTGCCCTGTAATTGACCGCCTCCTACATTTTCACGACAGAGATCATTTGCTGCGGCATGTCCATGCCCAAGGCCCCTTTGTTGTGGATAATACCAAAGTGTCTTTATATCCTGACCAAGCAGGTGTATTCCCAAGCACTCTGGAGTGCATGACCTTGAGGTCCAGCTCGATAGATTTTATACCTGCAGTGCGATGCATAGTACGGTCCTGGGCGTAGAGTACTTTGCGAAATTTGCGTATTCCGATCACTCTTCTATATTGTGGTCCTTCCAGTGGTCTGCACCTAGATCGTGTGTCCCTACTCATCACTTAGACCCCATGATGCTCAAGGATCAGGCTTTTTGGGTTTCACTGGGCATACAGGTTGCACAATATTGGCTGGATAATGCTGACTCAGCTTTGTCGGTGAGGGTGGAATGGCAAGCAATGAAGGTGGTACTCCGGGGATATTGCATCTCTAACAAAGTGGTAGTGCGTGCTCAGTTGCAATCTGATATTCAGCTGCAGGAGGTGGTGCTAGACAGCCCTCCCTGCCAACTAGAAGGGACCCCGGAGGGTAGAGTGTGCACTCTGAAAGAAAAAGAGGAACTGCGGCATTTCTCCATTACTATTGTGATTTGTACTCCACAAGGAAAGGGGGTAGCAAGGAGTATATATTGAAAAATATTGCGGATTCTTCCCCGGGGGCCCTTGGTCCTGCAGTGGTAGATCAATTGAGTGTGATATTACTGAGCAGGAAGTATGGGGTGCGAATAAGGAGATGGCGAGGAGGAAGATCCCTTGGTTAGATGGCCTGCCCATCGGATTTTACATTATCTATACAGCGAATCTTCTTTCTAGGCTTGTAGCTTTATTTAATGACTCACGAAAACAAGAGCTGCTCCCTCCCTCCCTACGGGGGACCACTATTGTATCCATGCCCTAGAAGGATAAAGATACAATTCTTCTTGACCTGTATCGACCCCTCCATACTCAACACTGACTATAGAAAGTTGAGCAAAGTACTAGCAGTGCAACTTCTCCCCATGAGCTCCCTGATTCACCCCGGCCAAACTGGTTTTATTCCCACACAAAGCACTGTGCCCAATATCCACCAACTGCTTCTGGCCTTGGACCAGTGGGAGTGGTTCCCTACGAATGCAGTAGTGATCTCAGTGGACATTCAGAAGGTATTTGATTCACTCAGATGGGACTTTTTATACACCACATCGTTTGGGATGGGCTTTGGGGCGCCCTTCGTCAAATGGATGAAACTCCTATATACTAGCCCACTGGTTAGGGTTTGCACTGGTTCAATGATGTCTGAAGCATGTGCAGTGGAGCGGGGCACCAGACAAGTATGCCCCTTGTCTCCGTTGCTGTTTGCCCTGGCCATGGAGCCATTTGCTTGGATGGTCTGTCAGGGATTACATTACAAGGGCTTGCTACTTTCTGCTCTTTGTCTTTACCTCTCATTGAAAGTGGAAGATATCCTCCTGTACTTAAGAGGGGATGACTCCGATCTTAGGGGAGCTGTGACTGCTTTGTCGGATTTTCGCCATCATTCGGGTCTGGAGGTAAACTGGGCCAAATCTTGCATCTGCGGCCTTTGAGGAAATGATGAGGGGTGCAGACCTATCCCGACTGCCCCATCGCTGTGGTGAGATCAGAACACCATTCAATATTTGAGGGTTGCCATCTATTGCACAGTGGCGATGGGCAAAACCGGTCCTGGGTTGCTTGTGCTCCGGCTCAGGGAAGACCTGGCTTGGCAGTTCGGACTGAACTGTTCCCACTGGAGAAGGGTCAAGACTGACTTGCATATATCTGGGTCCCAACTGAGGTGGCATGGTGTGCAAAATAACAATGGATTAGAAGACGGCCTGATTGATTACCAGTGGCTGAGTTGAATTCAAACATTCCATCCTTCACTTTTTGTACACTTTAGTATGTTGCTCTAAGTAGGAAGGGTATGTCCAGACATTGATCCTGTGCGCTCTGTGCCACTGGAACCAAGCCATTGCACCAATAACAAGGGCGAAACCTTTCCTGGTTTACTTGTGTGCCAGTTCAGCGAAGACATGGCTGGGCAGTTCCGGCTGGACTGTTCCCATAGGAGCAGGGTCAAGACTGATTTGCATATAGCTGGGTCCCAACTGAGGTGGCATGGTGAGCAAAATAACAATGGATTGTAATGCGGCCCTGAGTAATTACTAATGGCTGAGATGTGCTTCATGGGCTGATCAGGGATTAGAACATCCTGTAAATTGTAAAACACAATATAATACAATATTATCGCTGAGTACATTTGGGAGGCTTGCGGCCCTAACCACTGCAGCATGATTAATATAGGTTTGTGATGGCTGGGTCCTGCCTCATGTTATGGAAAGTGGTCAAGGAGTAAGCTGCCGTGAGGTCAGCGGGAGGAGCTTCGGGTCCGTAAGGGTCTAGCTTACATGGTGGGAAGTTCATAAGGAACATGGGAGGAAAACACGTGGCTGCTTTCAGGGTAGGAGGGCTGTTGGGCCCTAAGTTAGGGTTGCCACCTGGCTGGTAGTGTACCTGCCTGGCAACTATTTTAAGACAATAACAGTAACAAACATTGAAGATCTATTAAATCTGGGATTTTCTCCTATAAGTATATGACAAAATTCACCAAAAAGTATTTGAGAGCTGTCAACATGCTTCCTTAATGATTATTAGAGCAATCAGAGGGATTATGGACATGCTAAAAAATAATTCAGATGATTTTTCATGAATTCAGACTCACCTACCAGCTTTTGCCCATTGCAGAATAAAGAAATATAAACAAATGCACAGTATTTTTCAGATAAAGCTGCCAACCCTTCTATAAAACGATTCAATCCTGATAGGTGCCCTCAGGGAACAGGCACAGCACAAGCTTTAAAGTATTGGAATATTTGGCAAGTTTCTATTTAAAACAGCCCTTAAAACCTAAATCGCCCTGTGAAAGGAATCTTTGGGTCCCATTTAAAGATACGGGAATACTGCAAAATCGCCCTGTGAAATGACTCTTTGGGTACCATTTAAAGATACGGGAATGCTGCAAAATCGCCCTGTGAAATGACTCTTTGGGTACCATTTAAAAAAAAACTTGCGGGAGGGGTAACAAACACTACCAGGAAAGGGTCGTGCTCACTCTGCTCTGCGGTGGGTGGGTGGGCCTGGTATGTACACAGCTTTCAAGGCTTCTTTCAGTCCAGCCCAGGGTCTGTACATTGTTTAGAAGAAGCCCTGTTCGACTGAGAGGGCCCACATACCACAAAGAGACATGCATGGTCCGTGTTTTTGCAAATCTGCTCTCTGCTAGAATGTATGAAAACGACACTTTTCACCCCTGCCGTTTTTTTTCTGCTGTGTTATGTTCCCGGCAAAGGTACACTGTGCCAACAAGCATTGCTCAATTGTTTACGATGTATGAACGTATTTATTTTCCGTACAGCATTTTCTGTGACAAGCTTCCAACACCACGCGCCCCGGGACCCCCTAAAGCGGAAAACATACTTTTAAAGGAAGACAGAGACCAAAAGACACCGAGAAACAAACATACGACACAGCAATGCATGTAATATTGATGTGAATGCAGAACGCCAGTGATAGGTATTTGCCTACAGCCTCATGAAGTCCACAAGTTCGACGGGGTCGAATCATATTTCCATCCTTCCTATGTCGGCATAATGAACATCACTCAGGTGGATAATAAGTGCTGCTTTTATTTTAAGCATCAACTGACTATTTTGCCTTTGATAATTAATGAGACACTCAAGGTACCTCAGGGGAGAGGATGTGGCCTAACGACCAGATCTGCAGACGATGGAGCCCAGGAAGAAGTCTCGGCGTTGGCACATCATCCTGTGATTCTGGGCTAATCACTTAGGGGCAAATTTACAAGCGCCTTACGCTAGATTTGCGCCGCCGTTGCGTCACTTTTGTGACGCAGCGGCGGCGCAAAGCCAGTGCCATACTGCGGGCTATTTACAACGTGACGCATCTAGGGAGATGGGTCACGTTGTAAAGCCCTGTGCCACATGTGGGCGTTCCGGTGCAGGGATGCCTCCGAAAAGTGGCTGAATGAAATCTATAAGATTTCACTCAGTCACTTTTACGGCCATGCTGCGTCAAAACCCTGCGCCTGCTTGAAGCAGGCGTAAGGATTGACGCAGCATGTTAGGGATAGGGGCACCCCGAGCCTTACTGGAGCTACATCGCGCTTGCGACGCAACTCCAGCAATGCGCCGCCTTTCCGCGGGTGGGATGCGACGCATCTGCCCATCTGTGCGCTACGGTGCGCCGCATTGTAAATGCGGCGCATCAGTGGTGGCGCACGGGTGGGCAGATGCGTCGCAACTTTTCTGGCACATCCCTGCTGATTAGCAGAGATGCCCCAAAAGTAGTAAATCTGCCCCTTAATCTCCCCGTGCCTACCAAAAAATGAATGCGTCCTTGTGTAATGTAACCGGCGCTCATGTAAAGTTCCACAATACCTTTGGGTCGAGCTCGCTCTATATAAAATCTGCAAAAATAAAATTAAAAAGGTAGAAGGAAGGTAGTCATTTAAAAAACTAACGACCCAAATTAGTTCAAGGCAAGAGATGTGACCGAAGGTTCGGAACTGCTAACTTTGGAACTTAAGAACCAGGTTCGAGTCCCTGCATCTGCTCAACATCATGTGATTCTCGGCAAATCACGGCATCTCCCCGTGCCCTTTAAAACAACACACATCTGACCTCGTGTAATGTAATTTGTCGGCCATAGAAAGCACTCTAATACATTTGGGCTAAATTTGTGCTGTGTAAAAACTGCGCACCAAAAACAAAAAAAACATGTCTGCGTGTCACTACTTCCCGTTCCCCAAAAATCACGAACTAACCAATACTGCATTGGTTACTTCGTGACTTGGGCAATACATGATTGGAAGACTGGCCCCTGTCTGGTGCCACGTGGAGATGCCATTCAAGGCCCTTTTAATCTCTGTCTATCCTGTGCCTCCCCCCCCCCCAAAGCTTCTCCACTGCTTCCTCCACAGGATGGGGTGTACGCTGTGTGGCCAGACCCAAGACGGAGATGTGCTGTGTCTCATCTGCCTGTCTATGCAGCATCCCTTTTATGGGGCTGTAAACGTGTTTATTGTGGGCCGAGTCCCCCCGGCTCCCCGCTGGCACTATGGTGTCTCTTTGATAGCCCCACTTCAATGGCATGGAAATGCAGACATTGTAAAGGGGGAGGGGGGTACTGGGAGATGGCCGCAGGATCCGGGCTTTGGAAACACCCCTCAATTACAGAAAATACAACACTAGCACCCCCCCCACCCACCCCCGCGCAAAAAGCGAGGGAAGTTTTGGCTAAGGTCTGGAACATATTTTGTTATACAGGGAGTAGGGGACCTTGAAGCGGTGTGTGTTGGGGGGGGGGGGGGGGGGTTGGTTATGAAGACAGAAGTGAAATCTCAACACTGCTAAACAGTAGCTTACACATACATACATGCCAATAGACCCGTCTCAGGCGGGAGACCACCGATTTTTAAAGCCAAAAATGGCTTTATTTGAGTTGTCTCCCGCTTGAAATTGCATTTTCTACAATAGGAGTCAATAGGGAATTTTCATTCTCCCGATTTTTTTTATTTTAAATCTCCCCGTCCGTGCCCTAAAATGTTGGCATGTATGGACATAAAAGACATGTCCCACCTAAAAAAAAAAAAAACATAAAAAGCGCGACCTAGGGGAGGGTCAACATAGTAATGCAGGTATGTGTCTGTGTGCATATGTCTGCATGTTTGCTGCGCTCTTAGGACGGGGTGTGCTGTGTGTGTGGATGTGAATCCTCACATCTTGTATCCGTACCTGCATTGCAACAGTCCTACTGTCCAGAGCTGGGGAACCAGGTTCGAGCCTCGGCGTCGGCTCGACACCCCTGTGATTCTGGGCAAATCAGTTAACCTCCACATGCCTACAAAATATGAATATATCCTTGTGTAATGTAATTGGTGCTTCAATGCCTTCGGGTCGAGTTAGTCCTATATTAAACCGCAAAGAAGAAAACATACCCACTGGCTTTGTCAGTGCTTGTGATTTTTACTGGATGGTGGCTGGAGAAACACAATAATCCCTTAGCAATTTTTTAACCTATGCTTTGTTCTAACCAACGCGCTTGAGGAAAAGTATAAATGAGATGTGATATAAACATTGCTGGCAGTCATCTCCAAGGGAGGTAGAAAACCCGAGCGCACTATTATCTTGGTGCAGTTGCATAACATAAAACAAGCATTGGCAAAGCCAATAGGTTTCGCCTATGCAAGAGATTTTGCCTTGCCAATATGTTTTAGCCATGTTGTATACCAATGTGGCTGCTGTTCATCATGGCTAAAAGTTAGTGGCGTAGAGGAGAGTGGCGTAGAGTGGAGTGGCGTAGAGTGGAGGGTTGTGGAGTGGTGTGGAGTGGCGTAGAATGTCATGCAGGTTGTAGAGTGGAATAGAGTGTTGTAGAGTGGTGAGACATAGAGTGTTGTGGAGTGGCAGACAGTGGTGTAGAGTGTAATGGAGTGGCATAGCATAGAGTGTTGTGGAGGGAACAGAGTGGAGTGGAGTAGAGCGAAAGGGCATAGAGTGGTGGGGCATAAAGTGGAGTGGTATAGAATGGAGTAGAGTGTTGTACAGTGTAGTGTTGTAGAGTGGACTGTCAAAGAGTGGAGTGGCGTAGAGTGGAATAGAGTGGAGTGGGGTAGAGGGGATTAAAGTGGCATGCAATGGCATAGTGGGAGTTGCATACAGTGAAGTAGAGTGTTGTGGCTTAGAGTGTGGTAGATTGTCATAGAATGGAGTGGCATAGAGTGGAGTAGAGTGGCATGGAGTGGCGTAGACTGTCAAGTGGCATAGAGTGAAGTGGAGGGGCTTAGAGTGGGGTAGATTGGAGAGGCATAGAATGGCTTGGATAGGGTTGGAGAGAGTAGAGTAGAGAAGCACAGAGTAGAGTGGAGTAGAGTGTCATAGCGTGGAAAGTCAGAAAGTGTTTTAGAGTGGAGTGGCTTATAGTGGAGAAGAGTGTCATAGAGTGTAGTGGCATAGAGTGTTGTGGAATGTCTTGGAGGGGTTAGAGTGTCGTAGAGTGCAGGGGCATAGAGTGAAGGGTCAAAGAGTGGATTAGAGTGTTGTAGAGTAGCATAGAATGTCGTAAAGTAGAGTGGAGTGGCGTAGAGTGAAGTAAAATGCTATGGAGTGGCATAAAGAGAGTTGCTTAGAGTTCAGTAGAGTGTTGTAGAGTAGACTGTCGTAGGGTGGAGTGGCACAGAGTAGAGCAGAGTGTCGTAGAGTGGAGTGGCACAGAGTGAAATAGAATGCTGTAGAGTGGGGTGATGTAGAGTGTTGTAGAGTGGAGTGGCATAGAGTGGAGTGGCATAGAGGGATGTAGAGTGGAGTGACGTAGTGGAGAAGTATGTCATAGAGTAGAGTGGATTAAGTGGCATGAAATGGCATAGAATGGGTTACGTAGAGTGTTGTAAAGTGGAATAGAGTGGAGTGGCATAGAGTGGAGTAAAGTGTTGTAGAGTGGACTGGCGTAGAGTGTCATAGAGTGGAGTAAATGTTTGTAGAGTTGAGTGCCGTGGAGTGGCATAGAGTGGAGTGGCATAGAGTGGTGTAGAGTGGAGTAAAGTGTTGTGGAGTGGAATTTCATCGAGTGGAGTGGCATAGAGTGGAGTGGTGCAGAGTGGAAGGTGGTAGAGTGGAGGTACATAGAGTGGAGGGCTTGTTGTAGAATGGCACAAAGTGGAGTGGCATAGAGTGAAGTGGCATGTCATAGAGCAGAGTGGAGTGACATAGAAGAGTGGCTTGTGGTAGAGTAGAGTGGAATGGAATGTCATAGAGTGGTATTTCATAGAGGGGCGTAGAGTGGAGTGGTGTAGAGTGTAGTAGCAAGTTGTAGAGTAGAGCAGAGTTATGTGTCTTAGAGTGGAGTGACATGTTTTAGAGTGGGATAGAGTGGCGAGCCATATAGTGAAGTGTCATAGTGTGGAGCGGAGTGTTGTAGAGTGGAGTGGAGTGCGAAAGAGAGAAGTGAAGTGTTATATTCTAAATAGGTACCCCAATATAGGCACGGGTAACATCCCAACCTTTCACACATATTCGTCCCTACATTACATACATAACAGGCTTTTAGGACTGACCCTTTACCTAGTTACGGTACTGCTTACAGAACATGGGGTTTTCCCTGTACAATAGCCTCATACATTATGCATGAGGATTTTCAGAAACACAGCAGGACCACCATCTCCTGCATAATAACTATGTATAAGGTTCATTCCCAACGTTATCCTAAGTCCAATAATGAAACAGCAAGGTAGAACCCCTGGGGACACCTTTGGGTATATATATATTTTTTATTTTAAAAGTTTTATATAGCGCTAGCTTGACCCGTAGGTATCAGAGCGCTTTACATACATACTGTAAAGAAAAACAGACAGAAATTGCATTACAAAGTAGGCAGGCAGTAAGGAAGCAAAACCAGGGATAGAAAACAAATACAGCATGGAAGATAAGGTGGTTAACACAGTCCGGTCACCAACTATACTTGAATGTCAAGAGAGAGGAGTAAACTCGGATATTGAAGTCTAGGTTAGTTGACGTTGGTCAGGAAAGTATTTGTTAAGGAGATGGATTTTCAGGTCCCTTTTGAAACATGAGAAGGAGGGGTTGCATCTGAGGACTCTAGGGAGAGCGTTCCACATCCTGGGAGCGTTGCCAGAGAATGATCGGTATTGTGTGGTTTTCTTTTTCAGTTTCGGAGGAATAAGAAGGAGTGAGTTGGAGCTTCTCAGCGTTCTGGATTGACCTGCTCTTACCAGTTTGTTGTTCAGGTAGTTAGAGGCCGGAGAGTGAAGGGTTTTGTGTGTGATGCAGGCCAGTTTGTAAATACACCTCCCATGGGAAGCCAGTTGAGTGAGTTGAGAGCTGGAGTGATGTGTTCAAATCTTTTTACTCCGGAAAAGAGTCGAGCGGCCATATAAACATCACATCTTGCTGAGATAGGGAGAGGAGATCAGGACTTCCATGCCGACACACTGATGCAAGACGCTGAGGTTCCTGCATGCAGATACTCCAGCTCGCAGTGGTCTGACATCCCTTGTGGGCTGTCCAGCTCGAGACCAAGACGGGATCCCACAGTCTCTCACTTCAGGTAATGGGGTTGACTTTATCCAAGAGGGATTCTTGGCTTTACAGGAGACAGAATTACCTAAAATTATCGAAGACACCTATGCTGAATTAGGTAGAGATAGTTCGGGAGCTAGACCAGTAAAACCTCAACTCATGGGAGGTCCAGAAAAAGAACACATCAAGCAAACATCTGCTTCTTCAAAAAAGAAATGGTATAATAACAAACAACAAAAGAATAGATCTCAATCCAGAGGTAGGTCTCCTCAACAGGAGCCCTCCGAAAGGAGGTATAACCTTAGGAACAGAGATAACATTAAGAAACCTGACAGGTATCAGGTCACTGATACACGTTCCTCTCGTTCATTTCAGGGTTCATCAAAAAACTCAGAGAGTGAAGGACTGTCAGAAGATAGACAAGAAGAGCGTACAAAGTCCAGAGACACGCAACGCACTTCAGACTACGCATCCAAAAAAGAAGAAAAGCCAAAATCAAAGCCTCAATTCAACAAGCATTGGCATAGCCAATAGGTCTCGCTTTTGGGACCTTATAAGTGTTTAGTTATCCAGCACAATATCCTTGGTGCAACAACATAATGTGTTGCATGGCTAAACACTTATAAGGTCCCAAAGGCGAGACCTATTGGCTATGCCAATGCTTGTTCTATATTATCAGTTTGCTTGAGTATGTGAAACGCTGTCTGAGGAAGGTGGCAGGGCTAAGCTTGAAGGACTGGGGCAAGGATGGCAGGTGAATTGTCTGTAAGCAGAGTAGCAACTGCTTCATGACTTCTAGGCAGGTGTCAGCGAATGCCAAGCGTGATGAAAAGCAGCCATGGTCCTACTGACAACGATTTTGCGCGCAGCCAGATTGTTTCTACTCTGCTGTCAGTGCCGGGCTCTGCGAAAATCCGACGCTTAGTTAGGAAAGGAGTGCGTTCACGTCTGTAGAGTAACCAAATCCCCCTGGGCTGCGCTGCGGCATGTCTTTAAGCTAGTTTCAGTGGAATGGACTTATTGTAGCAACACATTCAGCATATGATTTTGGTTTTACCGTTTGGGTGGAGGGGGTAATTCCACGTGTTTTCTTTACAGTTACTGTAAAACATTTCTTTGCAATTACTGTAAAAAAAACACCAGTGAAAATACCTCACATTGCGAAAAACTTGAAATTCACGTTGTCTAATCTTAAATGGCAAAGAAGACTGAAAAATCGGTTGTAAACATGTCCAATCGCTCTCACTAGAATAATAAATCTAGCACATACAGAAGACGAACTGGTCCCGGCAACCCCCGCTGCCTCACTGCCAGGTGAAATGCGTGTGGTTTCTCAGCAGGCTCCTCCCACCGCTGTAAATAGTTTCATTTCTGAATCCCGTACCATTGTAGACAGCAGGAGATGCGATGAGTGGGACGGCGCACGGAGGGCTGCTGGCGGTCCTGCGGTGAGAGAGGGAGCCCATGGCGGCAGAGGGATGCCGGCTGGCTCGCGGTGACCATGTCGCCCTGGTTGACGGGGCCTGCGTTAGCCTGCCTGTTTCTTACAGGTATGTTGCTATTAAAACCGCAACCTGCTCTTAGGCCTATATATTGTGTTTTTTAGTGTCTCACTCGTGGGATTGGGAATGTTGGGTAATGCGCGCCGGTTAGGTTTACGTATTGTTCGTGTGGTTTCGCTTTCTGGTTGAGAAGTGATTTGAAAGGGAGTCTAATTACGCGGCTGGGATTGGACTCTGATTTTGCTGTACGCTTTCTACGGAATGAAGAGGGTGCTTCAGGGGAAGGTGTGGAGCAGCGGAGTGTATAAGAATGCTGACGGTAAACGTGTGTGTACTTAAATTAATACCTAAAACAAGTTCACAGAACGCGTTGTTAAGCATCCCAGGCGTTCTATACAACAAAGAAGCTGTCTTTCCAGCACATCGTAACATATTGTGTCTTTCTTGGCTTAATGATGGTGTAACTGCTGTTTATTAATAGTCTTTGCTATTCTTCTATGGACTCTCTGAGGGTTACGACTAATTGACAAAGTCCGTACTACTCACATACAAAACAAGTTAAACACAAGCGCGCGCGCCTAAAGTTAAACAAGAAGCGCGAGCAAAAAGTGGACGCAAGTGGTGTGCGCGCGCGCGCGCGCACAATGGGAAAAGTGAAAGTAGGCTGGCGAGTGGTGTGCGATGTGCGCGCACCATGACGAGAGAGGAAAGCCATATGGCGCCTTTGCTTGTCAGTGTGCGCGTAACCGCACGCTCTAGGCCAGCCAGCTTTTGGTAGGACTTTTAAAAGCCTGTTTACTAAATGTTTCGCAGAGCAGCGCATGCGCTGGCTCAGGCGAGACCTAAAAAGAAGAAAGTAGCTGGTCTTAAGATCAGACATGCACAGAATTATGTGCAATGCAAAAAGTTTTTTCTCACCGAGAGTAGATCCTTGTGGGACATTCACGTACCTTAATGCATACACACGCTACACAACGTTTTATTTTTTGCCAGCAAAGTTTTTAAAGTTCCTGATTTCAGCCTTTGCAAATTTTTCTAAAATTCCCAGTTTACCTTTTCCACATGGTGAGATAATTTTCACTCTAATTATTACCCATGCAGACATTTTATATTTTGTATTCCTCTATAACGGGAGACTAATGTTATATTGAATGTATTATGTTACCAGACAGGGCATGGTTAATCATGCTCTTTCCTCTGTACCACACTCTATACCTGGTTGGATGTAGTTCGCACTTTAAAATACAACAAATATATTTTTTTTAAAAGCAAGACATGCACAGTAACAGAAAATCAACCGGTCTCTGCCATGTAAAACCTAAGCAGATGCATTCTATTAATGTTAAATAAGGGTATGTGAGATAGAAATTATCGCAAAATTCACTATGACAAACTAAACAAGCATTTGCAATGCAATAGGTCTTCCATTTACGAGAGTTTGAGCTATTGGCATTATAAATGACAATGCCTTTTATTTATGTGTTGTTTTTAAAACAGATAAATAAAAGGCATTGTCATTTACAATGCCAATTGCCTAAACTCTCGCAAATGCGGGACCTGTTGCGTTGTAAATTCTTTTGGTGCCTGTGTTATAATTTTTTTAAAATCGTTAGGCGAGAGCTTGTCCTTCCTGCAACTGCAGGTAGGACAAAGCTATTTGGGAAAATAGTGCTCGGAGGCTGTAATTAAAGCCTACTGCGTAACAACACACGTAACAGGGGGCGTCGCCATGGGAGGTTACAAAATGAGACAAGGAAGTACTAAGAAGGGACTACTAAGCCTATTTACCAATAAACAGGCACAGTTTACAATGAATAATGACATAAGCTCATGGAAAATATGGGCGGACAGTGGGCGGAGCTTCAAGTCCCTACCCGAATACATCATGCCTCGCAGAGCAGCACAGGCACTGCCCAGGCTCGACCTAAAAACCTTCACAAAGACCTTATAGATATTCATAAAGGGGCAGACATTGAAAACAAAAAATTGCACTCCCCTAATCCTTTTTTTTTTTTAAACATTATTAGTACATTTAATTCAAACAGTTCTGACAGCCGCACACTCCTAATCCTAGCATCCAATTTGCGTCCACATGAGACTTGAAAAAAACAGTGCTACGATGTGTGTACGGTGTTGTGCGCCGTTCCATCCCTTATTTGAAAGACAGAGGAGATACAATGAATGGGGAAAAAATTTGCAAGAGAAAAAATAGAAATTTTTGAATTGTCCTAATCTTCAGCATGTGTAACATGTACACTGTGTACATTACGCACAAAAAGGTTTAGGAAACTATGTGAGTATGAGACAGGGTCAGGAGTATATGGTTAGTCCAACTTAACATCATACTTGAGTTTCACAGAAATTCGTGTGGAGTAGTAAACATTTGTAAGGTATGAAAAAAGCCTAAACGAAACCTGTTCTTTCCTTAATTTACTCATTTTCCAAACTACCTTTGCAAATCTACATTTTTATCATAGAAATTCCATTCTAATAGTGATAGTTTTAAACTCTAGCTACGTGGAAAAACTGAGAAATTCCATTGTGGTCATGGTGGATCTATAATGCTCCAGAGGATTGAATTATATGAACATTACACTTCCAGGAAAGCTCTGTAGTTGCATTTTATATAGGCTCATGAGCCCGCAACCGGACATGATAAATCTGTGGACAAGTCACAGGGGTTCTATAAACTCGAAGAGGAATACAGAGACATTTATTGCCTGTTTTAAGGCCTGTGTGTTGTGTACTTTAGTCTGTATCATGCTACATCAAAAAACGTTCATCACTTAGTCCACACTCTTTATAGCAGTGTTTTTTAACGTGAGAGACCAGCGAGATAGTTCCATAGGTTTGGTGTCTGCTGATGAAATCTTTTAGTTCTCTAAAAAAGCAAAAATAGAAAATTAATAAATTAGTTGAGACAGATTTGAATGCCATTTATTCCTACTTTATGTGGCTAAAAACGAAGTACTTATGTGACAGGTAAATAACAACAAATTTTATTTAAGGACCCAAAGGTAGGTTAGTGTATTTAATGTATGTGCTATATGAATCATGTGTACAAGCAAATCTTCACTTTACCCTCTTATTCAGAAGAGTCTCACACTTTTCCATCTGCTGCTCCTCTCTATGGTTTCATCAAGAAACATAATTGAATTCACTATTATTGTGGTGTGCTAAGCATTGGCCTTCATACAAGTATATGAAACTCCAGTCTTACCATTGTCTATAGCAGAAGTGTGTAATCCTTTGACTTCTGAACACCTCAATGGAATCACTATTGGGGGAGCCTGGGAACTCGGGCTAAGTATTTCTATGATTTGAACCTAAAATAAATACACAACGCTACAGAAACACCTATACATCAGACAAATGCACACATTATTTTCTTTTATTCACAAACAAAAAACTTTACAAAAAAACACAATTCTAATTTTAATAGGAAGTTTCAAAATGTGGTTTTCTTTCTAACGGACAAAACGGAAGGCAAGAATCAACCATATCACTTTGTCCTTTTATACTCCTAATTCAGCATTTCTTTTTGTTGGTGCATACTGGTGCTTCAATTGAGGCCTCGTGTCATCCATACTACTGTGTGCTGTGTTTCCACTGCTCACATGAATGAAGCTAAGGATACCAACGTACTTCTTAGGCTCCATTTTCAAATTCTTTCACATTTACAGGGTGTTTTAATTTTTTCAATTTTCAATTTTGCTATTTTAGGTGTATATATTTTATTAACCTGCTAGTATTAATGGTGTCGAATAATTAGAAGGCATCTCTGACCCCCATGGGTCCGAGAACGACAGATTATAAACCACTGGACTTCAGTGAGACAGTTATTTCTCAAAAAGTATATTTTCACCATCCGTATACATATTCTAAAAACACTATTGTTCTGATATTGCATGGCCAAGAGGCCTACAAGTCTTCAATAGTATCTTGGTCAAACCTGATGAAAAGCATATAATCCCAGCCCCTCCCACTGGGAGTATATAAACAGCACTTACCCAGCATTCCGCCTGAACTACCAAGCCCCCAATTGGAAGGCCTGCCGTCGGGGAGGGAGGGCGGGGCGTATGAATGGGACGAGGACAACGGGACCCGGAGTAATGAAGATTACCGGTAAGTAATAGAGCACTACCCCCAGGTCCCTCCTGCCCTCATCCCATTCATTACAAAGTGGAGAATACCAAAGCAGAAACCCGGCCTTCCAAAACCCCCAAGCATACCCATGAAACCACACCAAGACAACACCCACGGGAAGCAAAAGAGAGAACCGCAGGAAACAAGAGGCAGAGCATCCATACAGGAAAGCACCCCACCAAAGCAGGGACGCACCCAACAAAACAAAAGGGAGATGACCAAGAGGAAGAAGAGGACAACCCACAGAGGGCAGCCAGGACACACCAGGAGCCCCCCTCCTCGCGAGAACAAGGAAGGGGGAGAACAAACTAAGCAAAACACCCACAGAGCCGTCCACAATAAAGGAGAGGCGAGGAGGCCACCCAAAAAAGAAACGACCCAGGGGCCCCACTGCCCAGCAAGCCAGCACAGGCCAGCAGGGACACAACCAAGGACCGAAAACCAGACCCAAGAAAAACAGAAGGTGACAGCGGCAACCAGGAGAAAGCCAACCTGAAAAACCGTAAACAGAGAACCCAGGCCAACAAAAGAGAAACTCCAAACCAGCAAGCCGAGGGGAGGATGCCAAAAAGGCAACCAAGCCAAAGCAGCAACCCAGACACAAAGCGAGCCCCCAGTAAAAATAGAAGGGAAGCCCCGACAGCCAAAGGGAGCAACCCCACAAAGTCAAGGGGAAGAAAGGAAGACCCCACAGTCCTCGCCACAACCAGTCACAAAGGGAAAAAGGGCCAACCAGAAGACAAACCAAACACCACCAGACAGCAACAGGGCAAGGGCACAAGCCCAAGGACTAACCAAGGGCAGGACCACCCAGACCAAACTAGGAAGAGGGGAAGCACCGGCCAGGCACCAGCCCCCCCCTAACCAGAACTACCAGGCCCCCAGAGAGCCCATAGGACAAAGCCCCGGAAACCCCACAGAGGAGGAGGACCAGGCCCCAGGAAAGAAAGGCCAGCACCAACCTCCAGAGCCTCCAACCAACAAACACCCAGCCAGGGAGGAGGAGCCAAAGCGAGAGCCCAGGAACAGGCCAAAAGTCACACAAGGAGCCGGGGAAACAGGAACACAACCCCTGAAATGCCGTCCCACAAAGCCCACAGGAGAAGGATCGAAAGACCAACCAGGAGGACCCGACAGCAAGACCCCAACCCCAACCAAACCGTAAAGGGCAGGGGAAGAGCCAGAGACCAGAGATCCAGGAGACAAAACGCTCTACAAGGAACAAGGCCCCAAATCAAACCTGGGCCCCACAAGCCACGCCAGAGCAGCCCGGGCAGGGAAGACAAACCCCAAGGCCACAAGACCAGAGCAAACAGAAAACGGCAGAAGAACAAGCCAGCCAGAGATGCCTCCAAGGAGACAAGGCAGACAGCTGCCCAAACAGGCAGGCCAACACAAGACCAGGGACCAACAACCCGGAACCCACACAGGCCCGGAAGGGGCGGGACAGGGCCAACAGCCACGACCCCAAAACCCCCAACCCCGAGGGGAGGCAATGAACCCCCAAAACCAGCCAAGCCAGAGAGGCCACAGAAGCCAGGGCGGAAGCCAAGCAGACCGCCCAGGCCCACAAACTCCATGGCCCAACAACACACCAAGGAAGGGCTGGAGCAGGGGAGAAACCCCCCAGGGCAGAACCAAGGCAATCAAGCACCAAGCAGATGGGAAGCCAAAGCCAAGCAACCCGCCCGAACCTAAGGACCCTGTGCCCAACCCACACCCAGGAAAGGTGCCCAACCCACACCCAGCAACACACAAGCAAAGGCAAAGGCAAAGGCCAGGGAGGGTAACAGAAAGCCCCGGCTCAGAACCACCGGACCACACAGGACCGAAACCCAACAGGGCAACACCCCAGGGCAAGAACACAACAGGCAGGCCCAAAACAAAACAGAGGCAGCAGACAAAGCCCCAGAACAGACCTGGAGCCCAGCGCCCACAGAGGACACACGGCCCCCACTGCTCCACATGGGAACAGAGACCCTGTGAACAACCACAAACCACGGAAAAACAGGGCAGGCCCAAGAATGAACCAGGCCCAACCAGCACAACCCCGGACAGCAAACCAGAGCAGGGGCGACAAGGGAGGAAAGGCCAGAGGCCAAAAGCAGGCACAGAAGACAACCAAAGCGCCGCACAGGAGCACCAAAGGCATGACAGAAGGCAGGCAAAGCATGATCAGTCCACAGGAACAACGGAGCCCCACCACAAACAGGAACCAGACGCCGCAACAGTAAAAGCCGCCACTGCAGCCGGAAGACTCAGCAGCACCCAAAGTAGAACCAAAGAAGCCCAAAGCAATGGCAGCGGGCGCCAACGCGAGGAAACAGCAGCACCCCCTCCCCCAGGGGCCCCTACAGGGCAGCACGACCGCAGCCCACAAACAAGGGCCAAAGAAACATACCAACCAGAGCCCTACATGAGGAGGGGGACCCTGGTGGACAACACCGGCACCCAGAGCCGGCACAAGCATGAATACCGGCAGAGACTGACACGCCCGAGGAGGCAGGCAAGAAGACAGCCCACTACCAGGCCAGAACACTCAGATGGGGAGCCAAAACTGAGACCTAACCAGGCAGACCCCGGAGGACAACACTGGTAGCCAGAGCTGGCACAAGCATGAACACCGGCCGAGACAACACGCCCGAGGAGGCAGGCAAGGAGACAGCCCACGACCAGGCCAGAACACTTAGACGCTGTGCAGGAGGAAGCTAGAAGGCAGGAGAACCAACAATCGGGGTGCGTCTTCCACCCAGCCAGGCCACAGGAAGATGCGCCCAGCAACCCGGAAGGAATCGGGAGGCCGGCGCACCAGCCTCAAAGGGCTGGCCAGCATGCAAGAGTCGACCGGGAATTATCCTAGCCTCCAGCAAGCCCAGCAGGCCGGGAGGCAGACCCGCAGACACCTGTCCACACAGCCAGGCAGCCGGACGGGGTGAGGAAGAAGAATCGCCACTCCAGCCCAGCAGGAGCAGCACCAGCACCTCATCCCAAGTCTGTCGACAGACAGCAAAAAAGAACAGGTGGAATGTTGGATAAGTACTGCTTATGTACTCCAAGGGGAAGGGGCTGGGGTTATGGTCCCAGCATTGCTCTCTTCTTCTTTTTCTGCCGGGAGATCGTTATCTCCACTTTGTAATGAATGGGACAAGAACAGGAGGGGCCTGGGGGTAATGAAATATTGAGGATAGAATGGCCAATACATTTAATATAAAACAAGCATCGGTAAAGCCAATAGGTCTGCTCTTGCGAAACTTGTGCAATTTTTATTTTTCTAATCTTTTATTGATGTTATTTATAGCAAAAAGAAGAAACCAAAAGAGAATATAACACTGCTTAAATCTGGTGGTCTTATGCTGTGAATAAAAATGTTAAATAAAAGAAAAAGGCACAATCACATACAAGTTTCATAAAACAGTATTGGTACTTGCTAGCTAGCAGTTGTATTTAGTGCAGTATAGAAAGCATTTTTAGTTTAAATGCAAAACACAGGAAAATATGATTCTGGTTATCACAAAGAAAGATACTATTGTCTTTGAATGACTATACCATAAAAACATACTATTAACCTCTAAGAATAACAAAACAAAAGATGAAGTATGAATAGAAAAAAGGATTCACAAAGTAACGTTTTAACCTACCAACCATAGCACAGCAGTGCACTTCCTTTTCAGATGGATGTGCACTTTTGATCAGGAACAATGCCACCACTCACAGTGCAAGATAGCCAATGGCTCAAGCGGGATGACCCATTGTCCTAATGCTGAAAGCTGCGATGGGTGAAAAATGTACTGAATGACAGCTGACCACACCATCATATGGAGAGGGCTGACCCAAATCTCCTCCATGCATATGTATTGTTTTTATTTATGAACTTACATAAGGACATGAGACTGGCGAGACATCTAAAGCTGTGTCTAAGCTAGAGTTAAAAAGAAATTCAACTAGGAAAAATGAATCTTTTAAAAAGCAAAAAGGAGTATGGTAGTCCTTCTTCTACTTCTCAATCAATCAAATGATCTTTATTCGGATATATTTAAAACATCCATAAAAGTACATACAAGTTGTTTCATACATTCTTATACAAAAGTGCAAAGTCAATGTGCCAATATGCAAAAGATACTTCTAAAAAAGAAAACTAACAGGCCAAATCCATTTTGTTCACATCAAAAGCTCGATAAAATACATCATTAAAATATGTAAAAAAAAAAAAAATAATCCCAATGAACAGTAAAAAATAGGTCTTATTTTCAGCCAAATCCATTTTGTTCGCATCAAAAGCTCAATAAAATACATTATTAAAATATATAAAAAGATCATCCCAGTAAACAGTAAAAAATAGGTCTTATTTTCAGCATATATTGTCGTACACCTAATGAACAAAAATACAACATACAGATAATAAACAAACTATCAGGCCGAATTCATTATAATATATAAACAACCGTTATGCAAGTATGTAAGATGATAGACATACTTCAAGTCGTATTCATTGAGGCACGGGAGCGCACAGCAGTTTGAAGAAAGTGACTAACTCTATAAATTAAGTCTTCATTGCTTAGTGTCCGCAAAGTTCTAAAGGCCTCATTGAAATCTGTCAGGGCATTGGCTTTAAAATAGGGAATGAGAAAGTGTTTAGTGTATTTTTTGTAGAAGCCGCAAAACAGAGTAAAATGCATCAAACTTTGCTTACCACCCTGGTTACATGGACAGGGTATATTTCTTAAATTATAGGAGTAACCTAAGGGGAAGCAAAGTAGGTTTACCACGCACCCATCCCTAAATCTAAACAACAAGCTCCTGTTCCATCTGCCCAATTCCTTACACAAATAACCTTGGGGCTTGTTAGGTGGCCTAGTACAGGGTTCTTGTATGTGTAAGTACCCAAGGATGGCTGGCTTTCTAAATTCAATGTTTTCTCTATTCGATCGATACAGATCGAATAAGGCCCTTTTCACTGTGAGCTTATGAGATGAATTTATTTTTTCAGGTGCTGAGAAAAGATGCCCCATTTCCACACTTTCTAAACTCGTCTGTACCGCTTTAAGCCAAGGAATATAGTTTGCCCGCTCACATTTTAAACAATCTAAGATTATGTCGCGGGTCAATGAAGCAGCTTGGTTACGCCAGATTTTTAACCAGAACAAAGCGGGTCTTGATTTTATAAAACCCTCTATGTATGGCAGGTTCAGTTCACTGTGGCATACGTATGACGGGGCCGAAATGACCCCCCCCCAGTACCTTCCTACAGAATTTATTTTCTTCTATCTGGATATTGGTGCAGCTCGAGTATCCCCACACCTCGGCACCATAAGTTCCTGTCGGGACGCACTGGGTTTTGTAAATTTGTAAAAGTGATGAGGTGACCTCTGCGTGCCTTGGTTGGCGTAAAGTAATTAAGGAGTTAATGGCTTTACCCAGTTTGTTCCTCCCTCTGGCAACATGTGGTTGCCAGGATCCAAAATCGGAGAACAGCAAGCCCAAATAAGGGAAAGTGCAAGTGCTGTCTAAAATGTTATTCCCTGACATTATGTGACAAATTTTATGTTTCCTTGGCCCACAAGACATTATATAAGATTTTTTGAAATTTGTACATAAGTCGAGATCGGCCATAAAAGAAACAAAGCCTGAGATTAAAGTGCGAAGTGCATTAGGTGTACGGCCTATAAGTACCGCATCGTCGGCGTAAAGAAGTACGGGTAAAGAATTGCCATTGACGAGCGGGACATCAGTAGTTAGTTTATCTAGAGATGAGCTTAATTCATTTATATATAAAATAAAAAGTAGGGGAGCCAGGACGCAACCCTGTCTTACACCCCTGCCAATTAAAATCTCGTCCGAAACCTCACCATCGTTGTTAATGCGAACACGAGCTTTTAGATCTCTGTGTAAATAAGCCAAAAATTGGACCAGAGATTCATCTAAACCATAGCTCAGCAAGGCTGTCCATAGACGAGATCGGTTGACAAAGTCAAAAGCAGAGCTTAAGTCCATAAAGCCTAGGTAAAGTGGGGATTTTTTTGCTATAATATATTTATCTAAAACTAGGTTTAGGTTCAGGCACTGCTCAACCGTCCCTACGTTATTTCTAAAGCCTAACTGGCAAGGGTGTAAGATTTTGTTTTCCTCGGCCCAAGTACTGATCTTATTAAAGATAACCCTGCCCAAAATCTTCACTGTATTGTCAATTAGTGATATTGGGCGGTAGCAGCCGGGGTCGAGTCTATCGCCTTTTTTAAAAATAGGAACGATGGTGCTATTTGACCAGGTATCGGGCAATGAGGTAGTGGACAAATTGTTAAAAACATTGCACAGTAATGGGGACCATAAGTCGGGCTCTGATTTTATTAAGTCAATGGATACCCCATCAGGCCCTGGCGCCTTATTTCCTGCGCTTTGAAAAATTGCATCCTCCACTTCTGTTAATAAAATATTCGGAAACTTAAAAGGTTGGCGGTTTTCAGTGGGAGGAGTCGATGCCATATAATTATTTGTGAAGTGCTTCACCCATACATCCCCTGGTATACTACAATTTAGGGGAGTGATATTGGAGCCAAATGATTTCAGATTTTTAACCTCGCTCCAAAACCCAGCAACATCCTTTGTTGCTGCAGTACGTACAAGTGATTCCCAGTGAGTTTTTAGTAGCTCTTCAGATCGTCTTCTTAAGGTGCGTTTGTAACTAATCCTCATGGACCTCACCAATGCTTGATTAGGTGGATCAGCTTTTAGAGCAGCTCTCAAATCTCTGTTTGCTCTAGAGCAGGAGTTATCGAACCATCTAGGGTTAATATCAGAATTAATTGGAACTGGCTTAGATATCTCCTTTTTTATGGTCTTACACAGCTCCATGAAAGCTTCAATAATCGCATGATCGGGACACTCAGAAGATAGACAGGTGAGTACTAATCTGGGTTCGGATTTGATGACTCGAGCTAGCACCCCCTTGTTATCAATCCCCTTCCAGACCACCCTGAGTTTGTCCGTTGATGCGACTAGGTTTTTTGCCCCTATTTCTATCCGATTCACCCTCTTATGGGGAAGTTTCAGAGTGGATAGGATCGGGTAATGGTCACTGTGGACAGACCTAGCTACTTTAGCCTCTAATAAAAGATCCACAAGTGCGGAGGTCATGAATACATAGTCGATTGTAGATGCACTCCCATGCCCAACATAAGTGGCCACGGGACAGTTACTTTCCATAATGTTTACCTTTTCCATAACATTAATTAAGTCCCTTGTGGCCAAATGATTGGATAATTCTTTGCCTCTTTTGCAAGGAGGGGTTTGACGGTGAATATGTGCATTGAAATCTCCTCCTACACATATCCCATCAAGTTTACCGCACTTTTGTCCTTCTAAGATATCATCAATAAAATTAAACAACCTAATAAAATTCATATTGGGATGTGTTTTAAAATCATTATTATAAAAATGTATTAAACATATTCTAACACTACTAATGTGAAGCAATGCCTGGAAGTTCCTGTCATGTGTTTCCAATGGTTCAATTTTAATATCTGCACCTATTTTAACCCATATGGATAGTCCCCCACTTGGTCTACCCAACGCAGGAATTGGTGCGGTTTGATTAAAGCAACTGTATCCATCAAAATGCAAAGGAGTAGTGCACCAGGTTTCTTGAAACATCAAGATTTCAATTTTGGAAACCCAGTCCACCCAATCCCCGTTTGTCACTTTGGCATTTAAACCTGCTATATTCCAGCTCAGAATTGTCAGGTTGTTAATAGGTCTTACCAAGGGGGAAACATAGCTCTTAACATTAGCAGTCACTATAGTTGGATCCAAAGATAGATCCCCTGTTGGATCAAGTATATTAGATTGATTTCTACTCAGTGGGTCTGGAAGGATAGTTGATGGTCAGTCCAGAGTACCCAGGTCAGACAGTGCACTGTACCTATTGTGTAAGGGAAGAGGTGATAAAATGAGGCTGGGTAATCTATGATGCGGTCTATAAAAATAGCCCAATGGCAGAGAAGTTATGTCACTGGGAAGGGGGAAACGCATGTTAATACTACCAAGGATAAATTTGACTGTAGAGGGATTTCTAAAATTGATGACAATACAATCCCCTTCTATGTTCTTAGGTGATGGCCCAACCCAACTCACTCGTCTGGTGGTCAGAATTTCTCTCATGATGTTAGGGCCTACCCCTTTGTGTTTGGATAGCCAGTCTGTGCACTTGTTGTTTAGTTGCATCCATGACTCGCTCTGTCCCTCCCTTAGCTGTGGTACGCCTGCCAAGATTATTACATAGGGGCAGGCGTCGGGGGGCAGATGAAGGACAGGCCCTGGATGCGTTGTTGGCCTAGTAGTAGTTGTGTGGCTCTTATCTGATCCAATGGTAGTAGGTGCCTTCCCCCCTATGGATGACAAAGTGGGAGCGTCACTTAACATATTACTGACCTGGCTAATGTGGCGTGTTGATTCTGTAACTTTATTAACGCCTTTGGGTACAGTACTAGGGATGGTCGTTTTATTAGAAGCATTTTGACTTTCAATTACAGTGCCCCTATTTGCAGCTTCTAGATCTTTTATAAAGCGCTCACCCCTTATTAGGTCAAGGCTAATAACCCCCTTCCTTTTTACATCTTCGTTTTTTATCATGGTTTCAATACGATCTAATCTTTTAAAAATATTATTAAACTGTTTGATCATTTGAGATTCTAACTGTTTAAAAATGGTGTCCACAATAGTTTCCATAAAATTAGCATTTGGCTTATTGAGTGTGGAACTTTCACTGACGGGATCAGTCTGTGTACATGTACAGTTTATACCATTTCTGAGGGGGGTAGTATTCAAGGGTCCTTCAGTCAAGTGCACTTGTTCAGTCATGGCATTACTACCCTCTATTGTTTTTTGTTTCCCTCTGGTCCACATACTCTGTGGTGTGGGTTGGTCCTTGTTGCATGTGGCTGGTTTCTTTTTGTTAGTTGACTGTTTTGGAGGGCCTTTTTTCCTTGTCCCTCCGGTGGGTTTAGTTTTCGAAGGTGCCTGGGGAATAGGGACGTAATCAGTGACATCCAGTTGAGAATCAAGGATAATAGTGTCACCTTCCTCCTCAGGGGAAATAGATGGTGGATGAAACGTGTTGGGCTTAGTGACTATAACAGTTGGGGATAGGGGTGAGGTATATTCTGTACTAAAATCCCCGGGCTCGGAGTGTGTGCGTAGGAGCCCCAATGACATCCGTCTCTCTGTGCTCGCGATTTCGTTGGCAACCATGTTAAAGGCATTATCCAGCATGCTTTCTAATGATGGAGGTATGATGGAATGTGTCGTTGCCAATTTGCCAGTTTGATTTACAGAGCACTTCCCACTGATCGACATTTTCCCTTTCTCTCACCTGGTGAACCCCGATAGTGCAGCTTAGGTGGGTGGCCCGCCCGACCACTGTTGACCTCTGAGGACCTCAGAGGGCCCGCCCTTTGCCCGGGCTTAGCCCGGTGTCGCCCGCGCACGTCCCGCGTCGCGGGGGGAGTGACTGATTTTTAAGCGCCTCCTGGCGCGGGAAACGCTGTCGGCGGGTTCCGGCCGCACAGGCAGCTGGGAATTGAAGTCCCCACTCTGCGGCCGCGTTGGTGTTAGCGGCGGCGGAGGACAGACCAGGTAGGGCATACAACAGGAATCAGCAGCGCGCCCCCACGTCTCCAGACAAACAGCCCGCTCTGCCGGGGGAGTGCCTGATTTTTAAGCGCCTCCTGGCGCGGGAAACGCTGTCGGCGGGTTCCGGCCGCACAGGCAGCTGGGAATTGAAGTCCCCACTCTGCGGCCGCGTTGGTGTTAGCGGCGGCGGAGGACAGACCAGGTAGGGCATACAACAGGAATCAGCAGCGCGCCCCCACGTCTCCAGACAAACAGCCCGCTCTGCCGGGGGAGTGCCTGATTTTTAAGCGCCTCCTGGCGCGGGAAACGCTGTCGGCGGGTTCCGGCCGCACAGGCAGCTGGGAATTGAAGTCCTCACTCTGCGGCCGCGTTGGTGTTAGCGGCGGCAGAGGACAGACCAGGTAGGGCATACAACAGGAATCAGCAGCGCGCCCCCACGTCTCCAGACAAACAGCCCGCTCTGCCGGGGGAGTGCCTGATTTTTAAGCGCCTCCTGGCGCGGGAAACGCTGTCGGCGGGTTCCGGCCGCACAGGCAGCTGGGAATTGAAGTCCCCACTCTGCGGCCGCGTTGGTGTTAGCGGCGGCGGAGGACAGACCAGGTAGGGCATACAACAGGAATCAGCAGCGTGCCCCCACGTCTCCAGACAAACAGCCCGCTCTGCCGGGGGAGTGCCTGATTTTTAAGCGCCTCCTGGCGCGGGAAACGCTGTCGGCGGGTTCCGGCCGCACAGGCAGCTGGGAATTGAAGTCCCCACTCTGCGGCCGCGTTGGTGTTAGCGGCGGCGGAGGACAGACCAGGTAGGGCATACAACAGGAATCAGCAGCGCGCCCCCACGTCTCCAGACAAACAGCCCGCTCTGCCGGGGGAGTGCCTGATTTTTAAGCGCCTCCTGGCGCGGGAAACGCTGTCGGCGGGTTCCGGCCGCACAGGCAGCTGGGAATTGAAGTCCCCACTCTGCGGCCGCGTTGGTGTTAGCGGCGGCGGAGGACAGACCAGGTAGGGCATACAACAGGAATCAGCAGCGCGCCCCCACGTCTCCAGACAAACAGCCCGCTCTGCCGGGGGAGTGCCTGATTTTTAAGCGCCTCCTGGCGCGGGAAACGCTGTCGGCGGGTTCCGGCCGCACAGGCAGCTGGGAATTGAAGTCCCCACTCTGCGGCCGCGTTGGTGTTAGCGGCGGCGGAGGACAGACCAGGTAGGGCATACAACAGGAATCAGCAGCGCGCCCCCACGTCTCCAGACAAAGTCTTCTACTTCTACCAAAGCTAGAGAAAATAAAAAGAAGGGGCATAAAGGAGGGGAGAGCAGCCACCCAAAACTATTCAGTAGGAAGGTTTAAAAGACTTAAAACAGAGGAGGAGTAGGATGTGAATGCAACTGACGGATGGTTGGGATATTTTGTTAGAGGAGGGACTTGGAGAAAGGTGTAATATCGATGTATATCAGGCAGGACAAAATGAGAAAATGTCTCAATTTCCGACAATATAAAGGACAGGTAATGGTATATAGGTTGCTTGCACATAATGAAAATCCCTAGCAAATCAAGATTCAAACTGAATATATTTAATATACTGCACTGAACAAACATCAATCCTGCTAATTTTATACACAGGCTGTGGGACATCCGGGATTAATATGTGTCTTGTCCAAATAGTGGGTAGATTCACAGAGTACAAATATGCACATACAAAAAATGCCTAAGGCATGCCTACTGGGGAGTTCATCCGCACAAAACAAATCAAGCATTGGTGGTGCCAATAGTCCTGGCTTTAATCTGCTGCATTCTGCACTCTCAAGGGCACACTTATTTTACCTCTGATGTACCGGGAATAGGGGCAAGAACCAAGAAAGGGGGGCTGCCTGCTCAGGTGCGATGGAACATGGGCCCCAACAGGAGAGCATGAGAAGAGGAATGAAGCATGTAAAAAGGGCATGGGGCGCATTAGTCTAGAGCTGGGTTACTTAAGATAAGTGCCAGCAACTGCCTTGTGCGCCATACAAAGGGGCTTATTTACAAGCCTCTTGTGCCACTTTCGCGTCATTTTTAACATTGGAAAAGTGACGTACGGGTGGCGCAAGGGGCTTGTAAATCTGCCCCAAAGTGTCTTAAACACGATTCTTTTATTAACTGGTAATCTGTGGAGGAAGTTCACGTGGGAGTCAACAGAAGCGTTCAGAGGTAAATTAAGTAACAGGACTGCGGCATTTTGCACCATCTGAAGGCAGCAAATAAGATATTTTGGTAAGCCAAGCAAACGTACACTGTTCTATTATCTAAACAGGAAACGGTAGCTGCCTCAATACCCAACCTTCTTCCTTTAACTCAGAATCAAGGAAGAATTTACTTTAAGCTCTTCAAATGGAGTAAAATGCACCAGCATTAATAGTAACACCGTCACTTTTTAGGTCTCACCTAGGCAGCGTGCATGCGCTACTCTAGGAGGGCCTTTAGCCATCGGTCTGCTCCTTTTCAAGCACACTCGTGCTTGTGATGGTATCCACCTTGCGGGAGCGAGCAGCTTTGCGCGTTCTAATTGAAAACATATGGCTTTGGCGCCGCCGCTGCTCGCTCAAGCAAGGCAGAGGCCAGCACAACCACGAGTGTGCTTTAAAACAGCTGCTGCTTGTTTGCGTTCTGGCATTAGAAATTCACAGTGATTAATCACAGCGCAGGCCGTGCTTTTTTTTTCATTCCCCCCTCACTCTCTTTCTCTTTCGCTCGCACTCTCTCTTTCGCTCTCTCTCTTTATTGTCGCAGGTCGCATGTCGCACAGAGACAGCAATTCGTCTTACAATGTTCTTTGTAACGACAATTTAATTTTAAAAGTTTTATATAGCGCTAGCTTGACCCGTAGGTATCAGAGCGCTTTACATACATGCTGTAAAGAAAAACAGACGGAAATTGCATTACATAGTAGACAGTAAGGAAGCAAAACCAGGGAAAAAAAATAATACAGCATGGAAGATAAGGTGGTTAACACAGTCCGGTAGCCAACTATCCTTGAATGTCAAGAGAGAGGAGTAATTAACAATTAGAGACAATTAACAACAGCCTCAATATAAGGCAGACACTACTGAGCCATAAAATATCACATGATAAGTTTTCCCTCTGGCACGGCTCTCTGTCCAAAGTGTCCCATCACATTCCATTTTACTGCATTGCATTATGTTTGCATGTCACTTTCCTACTACCGGCTGTGGGGCCTAAAATGCTTGAATAACTCAAGTAGTGGCAATACTTTATCTGCTATGATTTCAAAATAACTATCAACAATTGCTTCCATTTATGGAGGAAAGATACCATAGAGCCAACCACAGAGAAATGACCAGGGCTCATCCACGTCCACCACCACCACCATGTTCATCACGTCAACCACCAACACGTCGACCACCACCAAGTCCACCACCAACACGTCCACCAACCACCACGTCCACCACCATCACATCCACCACCACCACGACCACCACCACCACCACGTCCACCACCACCATGTCCACCGCCAACACCACCACCACCACCACGTCCACCACCACCACCTCCACCACCACCACCACCACGTCCACCACCAGCACCACCACCACGTCCACCACCACCACGTCCACCACCACCACCACGCCCACCACCACCATGTCCACCGCCAACACCACCACCACGTCCACCACCACCACCTCCACCACCCCCACCTCCACCTCCACCACCACGTCCACCACCACCACCACCACCACCACGTCCACCACCACATCCACCACCACCACCACCACCACGTCCACCACCAGCACCACCACCACGTCCACCACCACCACATCCACCACCATCTCCATCAACACCACGTCCACCACCACCATGTCCACCACCACAACCACCACCATGTCCACCACCACCACGTCCACCACCACTACGTCCTCCACCATGTCCACCACGAGCACGTCCACCACAACCATGTCCACCACCACCATGTCCACCACCACCATGTCCACCACCACCACGTCCACCACCACCATGTCCACCACCACCAAGTCCACGTCCACCACCACCACGTCCACCACCACGTCCACCACCACCACCACATCCACCACCACCACCATGTCCACCACCACCACATCCACCACCACGTCCACCACCACCACCACTACCAGGTCTACCACCACCATGTCCACCACCACGTCCACAACCACCACGTCCACCACCACCACGTCCACCACCACCACATCCACCACCACCACGTTCACCACCACGTCCACCACCACCACATCCAACACCATCACGTCCACCACCACCTACACCACCACCACCACGTCCACCACCAGCACCACCACCATGTCCACCACCACCACGTCCACCACCACCACGTCCACCACCACCACCACGTCCACCACCACCATGTCCACCGCCAACACCACCACCACGTCCACCACCACCACCACCACATCCACCACTACCACGTTCACCACCACCACGTCCACCACCACATCCACCACCACCACCACGTCCACCACCACCACATCCACCACCATGTCCATCAACACCACGTTCACCACCACCATGTCCACCACCACAACCACCACCATGTCCACCACCACCACGTCCACCACCACTACGTCCTCCACCATGTCCACCGCGAGCACGTCCACCACAACCATGTCCACCACCACCATGTCCACCACCACCATGTCCACCACCACCACGTCCACCACCACCATGTCCACCACCACCACCAAGTCCACGTCCACCACCACCACGTCCACCACCACGTCCACCACCACATCCACCACCACCACGTCCACCACCACCACCATGTCCACCACCACCACATCCACCACCACGTCCACCACCACTACCAGGTCTACCACCACCATGTCCACCACCACGTCCACCACCATCATGTCCACCACCACCACGTCCACCACCACCACCACATCCACCACCACCACATTCACCACCACGTCCACCACCACCACATCCAACACCATCACGTCCACCACCACCTCCACCACCACCACGTCCACCACCGCCACCACGTCCACCACCACCACATCCACCACCACCACCACGTTCACCACCACCACCACGTCCACCACTGCCACCACCACCATGTCCACCACCATGTCTACCACCACCCCCACGTCCACCACCACCACGTCCACCACCACATCCACCACCATGTCCACCACAACCACATCCACCACCACATCCACCACCACCACGTCCACCACCACGTCCACCACCACCACGTCCAACCCCACCACATCCACCACCCGTGACAAGTAAAGTGTCACTGGAGGGCAGGGGTAATAGGAGTGTCAACCCCGGCTGTACATGGGACATTTAAGAATGCATTGGGTGCGAGAAGACGGGAATAGGGGCTAGAAGTATGACACCAGACCCAAGATACATTTTGAAGAGGCGCAATGTCACCTGGGCTCCTGTAAAAGCACTCGCAGCATCTCTACCTCACAGTGGCATACCTGCATGAGCCACTCACTCATAACAAGCATTGGCATAGCCAATAGGTCTTGCCTTTGAGTCCTCATAAGTGTTTAGTCATGCAACACTTGATGTTGTTGCACCAAGGATGTTGGGCTGGATAACTAAACACTTAATAAGGTCCCAAAGGCGAGACCTATTGGCTATGCCAATGCTTGTTGGGGCTGGGAATGGGCCAAGATCCACCGGTTCCCAAATGGAGGTCCAGGTCTATGGGTGATCGGCTAGATCCAACAACTTGATTTGTTTGCATTCAGCTTACAAAGGTTATTGATCATCATACATATGATTGAAGCAAGACATTTCTGAAAATTGAGGAGGAAGTCAATTTGTTTTGCCAGGAACTGAATTTCAACAGCGTTGTTAAAAAATAAAACCAAAAGAACAAATTAAAGCAATTAAATGGGTAAATGAATATTGAAGAACTCCTCAATGATTCTAAATTATTCAGCCACCAGTGTTTACATTCAAAAAGAAAATGTTCTGTAATTCCCACACAACTAAATACTAAAGATACGATTACAAATGTACACAATGAAATTGAGACCACTCATGCAGCACCTGCACTAGAGGTCTATGTTAGAAGGTTTCTTAGTTTTAAACAATGTATAATACTTCCCTATGGCAATTGTTAAAGAGTTCACAACGGGACGTTTTTCCAATTGTAGTTGTCAGAGAGTTCTCAGTGTAAAATCCTTTCCTCTTAAATTTGTCAGGGAGTTCACAACGTAAACCCCCTCCGAGGGCATTTGCCAAAGAGTTCACAATGTAAAACCTGACTCTCAGGATACTGAGTCACAGGAGTCCAAGGCTGCCTATGAGGTGTTTTGGGCTAGAAACTCCGAACTGAGCAAAATATAAAATAACACACCAATGCTTTGTCTTTAAAAGAGAAAAGTAGTTTAAGGCACACACAATTGGGTCGAATAACACAAACAAATTAATGTAGAGAAGATTATCAACATGGGCGGAGCTACCATCCCACTTATAACTGCGCATGTCGGTGTGGCTGGCTGTCTTAGGCCGACCAAACAGACATGCGCACTTAGATTTCTCCAACTCAGCTGTGCAGCCCGCTCAGGCCAATCCAGGCGATTCTCTCATGCTACGCATAGCATGAGAGCAGCATCTGGATTGGGTGGGAGCCTGTGCTGTGGCCCATGGACTGCCAGGAGGAGAGCTGGGAGAATAGCACCTATGGGACCGTCAGCGGCAGGTAAGTCTTTTTTTTATTTTAACCGCGTTCCCTGCACCGCCTCTCCACTTTAGACTTGGGGTTACTGCCACTGCTTCTTAAGGCTCTTTTAAATGTTATGCCAGACCTAAAAATCATAAAGGAGAAAGCCTGATTGGCTTTAGAGTTAGCCAATAGGATAGCCATTGACTGGATGAGTGCTGAAACCTGCACAATGAAAGCGTGGATTATAGATGTGGGAGAATAGTTGATCGTACGTGTAAGGAAACACCAAACTAAAAGAAGATATAGGTGCCGATTACGATCCTGTAAAAAATTTCCCCGTACGACTCGTATCCGGTCTTTTTACCGTACGAATCGTACAAGTGCCGTACAAACTGCCAACTACGATTCGCATGGGAAAAAGTCAATACGAATCGCATTGGGAAAAATTCCCCACACGTCCTCGGGTCGGAAAATGTGCCCGACATGTCCCCGGACGAATTACCGTACAAATGTGAAAAGTGAAGTCCGACCGCGGAAGTACGATCCATCCCGTGCGTCCGATGTTACAACCGGATGGAAAAAGCACCGTCCGCACCGAACTCCCATAGCAACCATGGAGACATGTGCCCGCATACGTGCCCAACACTCCCCCCAGCCCCCGTATGTACGTGCCCAACCACCCCCCCAGCCCACCTATGTACGAGTCGAACCCCCACCCGTGTATGTACACCCGTGTACGTACGAGTCGAACCCCCACCCGTGTATGTACACCCGTGTACGTACAAGTCGAACCCTCACCCGTGTATCTACACCCGAGTATGTACGAGACGTACCCCCACCCGCGAATGTACACCCGTGTATGTACACCCGTGTATGTACGAGACGTACCCCCACCCGTGTATGTACACCCCCGTACGTACGGCCCGTACCCCCACCCGCGTATGTATGGAGCGTACCCCCACCCCAACCGTGTATGTACGGCCCGTACCCCCACCCGCGTATGTATGGAGCGTACCCCCACCCCAACCATGTATGTATGGCCCGTACCCCCACCCGCGTATGTATGGAGCGTACCCCCACCCCAACCGTGTATGTACGGCCCGTACCCCCACCCGTGTATGTATGGAGCATACCCCCACCCCAACAGTGTATGTACGGCCCGTACCCTCACCCGCGTATGTATGGAGCGTACCCCCACCCCAACCGTGTATGTACGGCCCGTACCCTCACCCGCGTATGTATGGAGCGTACCCCCACCCCAACCGTGTATGTTCGGCCCGTACCCTCACCCGCATATGTATGGAGCGTACCCCCACCCCAACCGTGTATGTACGGCCCGTACCCTCACCCGCGTATGTATGGAGCATACCCCCACCCGAACCGTGCATGTACGGCTCGTACCCTCACCCGCGTATGTATGGAGCGTACCCCCACCCCAACCGTGTATGTACGGCCCGTACCCTCACCCGCGTATGTATGGAGCGTACCCCCACCCCAACCGTGTATGTACGGCCCGTACCCCCACCCGCGTATGTATTGAGCGTACCCCGACCCCAACCGTGTATGTACGGCCCGTACCCCCACCCGCGTATGTATTGAGCGTACCCCGACCCCAACAGTCTAAGTACGGAGCGCACCCCAGGCCCCAACACCAGCACCTTCACCCAACATCGCACATGTACGAGTCGTACCAAGCCAGAGACAAGGACAGCACTGTACAACAAAATGGCCGATGTACACACCGTATACACACTAAAAACACACGTACACAACCAGGACAAAGCAAAACAACACAAGAATACTCTATTTGAATCGCACAAAGCCACAAAACATGTCCAACAAGCACAAATACAACACATTCACTGACCTGCAACTGCCAAACTCCCAAACAGAGGCCCAAAACACAACCACTCCTTATAACACACCCACCCAAAGTTCAAACACAGCCACACCCACCAATGGACCAATAAAAAGGGCCCACAGACACAAACCATGAGCCTTTGCAACAGACTCACTGCTGCCAGACCCCACAGACAACCCACAGCACCATACTTGAAACTTTACTACACCTTACACTTGCACACCTTCACACAACCACCTTCACAAACACCCCCTCATCACATTCACTCACACACCTGCACAACCACACCCACACACCCACAACCATCCACACCCACACCCCCCACAACCATCCACACCCACATCCCTCACCATGCCCACTAACAAGAATCCAAAGTTCACTAGCCAAGAGTTGGAGGTCCTTGTCGACGAAATCCTCAGAGTCGAGCCACACCTCTTTGGAACATTGGTCAGACAGACCAGCATTTCCGAAAAAACAGCCATGTGGCAGACGATTGTCGATGCTGTGAATGCTGTTGCGTCCACCAGAAGGACCAGGCATGAATGCCAAGCCAGGTGGTACGATCTGCGGAGGAGGGTCCGAGCCAAAATGACCGACGACCACAACCAGGCCAACATCACTGGAGGAGGGCCGCCCCGCAGACGCGTACAATACCATTCCTGGGAGGAGAGGGTGATGGCCATACTGCCGGTGGTGGCAGTGGACGGAGTAGAAGGACTCCGAGAGCCTGGTGAGTACACAAACAACTCACCTCACATGGGGGGAACGTCATCCACAACCAAACTCACAATCATGCACGCAACCACCCCAAGCTATCGCATGACTCAACCACACTCCATAAACACACATATGCCACTAGCGCCACCATGCCCCATGCACCCAGCTGGACAATCCCAAGTCACAGGCCACAGAAAACACCAACACAAGACACGGTAACCCGGATGGCGGGAGTGTGGGCCTCAAAAATCACATAGTGCAACTCAGAAGCAGACAGCAATGCCCTCTGCCCATATGGCCTAGGTCACAGCCAGACAAACAGTGTGTCCCCACACAGGAAAGACTTGCCAGCAAATGGCGTACGCCTTGCATTAAGACATGGGGGTGAAGGCACTTTTTGCACATGACAGCAGCCAATGAACAGCCAACACTGTGAAAGAGTGGCAGCACACACCACCACAGCAGCAGCGCAGACACAGACACTACACCCAAGGGTGCCTGGAGATCAGAAACAAACTCACATGAACAAGCCAAGGGCCATTCAAAGATCTGCAAAAAGTGTGTGCCTAGGAAGCTGGGCTGAGGTGACAGAGGGTGACACACAGAGGGAGGGAGAGGGGTAGAGAGAGGGAGGGAGACACAGGGAGACGGACAGAGGGAGGAGGCTGGCACAGGGAGGGAGGGAGAGGGGGACAGAGAGGGAGTGAGAAAGGGAGACACAGGGAGACCAATTCAGCCTTGGGTGGTGTGGGAATGTCTGCTCGTCAGCAGGTGGACTGCGTGCATGTAGACAAGGGTGGCCAGTGCCTGAATCCCCCTCTCTTCTCCATGGCAAAACACTGGGCCATGTCTCAACCTGTGCAAGAGCACAACGCCAGCTACCTGCATTATATAAGTGTGTGGAACAACTCCATGTGCCCACGTACAGTGCAACACGGAAGGTGCCAATGCATGGCTCGCCACACCTGCTCACTCCACTGCTGACTGCAGTCACAATTGACGCAGCAAGTAAGACTGTGTCACACATAGGCAAAGTCTCAAAAGCTGTGGCCAAGGGACATACCCATGCACAAGTGCACTGTGAGTGGAATGCAAGACATATCCAAATACCCAGAGGAAATGTGCCAACTTTGAAACGAATTAAACATGGATGTAGCATGGAACAAAAATAGCATTGTCTCTCTCACACACAGGTCAACGTCGTGGATCACCCCCCAACACTGGGGGGGAAGACTCACAGGACCCGGCTCTGCGGGATGACGATCCCACCGGCAGCGACGACTCTCACCACTCTGTGGACGACCCCGACCAACCTGGCCCCTCTAGTGTCCAACCACCTGCAGCACCTGCGTCAGGTACAACTGGGCCAACCACCACCCCCACTCCTGCCACATCCCAGGAGACACCCAGGATCCCTTCCCCACCACCACAACGCAGCCAGGCTGACCAGGAGGGACACGGTGTACCGGGCACCCAGGAGGAGGCAGGCGACAACGCTAATGCCACCCCTCAGGGGTCCCGGAGACCCGATGTGCCCACAAGGGCAGGCCAGGTGCAAGTGGGCAGGGGTGGTGGGAGTGGAGGACGGCGGAGGCGCGAGCCTGACCAGTTGGCTGCGGAACCGGTATATTCCCATGTGAGAAACATCCTGGACACATACCGGCAGGACACCACCGGCATGAGCCAGGTTGTGTCCACCCTCAACGAGATGAAGGGGACCCTCGAGGAGATCAAGACCCAGCAGGCCCAGCAACATGCGGAGCAACATGCCTGTCAACTGCGACACCAAGGGCGGATGGAGGACAGACAGGCTTAGCTCGTGACGGTGTTCACAGGAATTCACCGTACACTCCGTCGGATAGCCGTTAACATGGGCAACCCTCCCTGTGCCACCAGGCCAAGAACATCACCACCCACAGGGAGGGATCAGGAGGAGGAGGAGACATCCGACGGAGCATCCCAAACATCGTCACGGCCTGCTTCTGAGGGTTCCCGCAGGAGGGCGGGTCGTCCACGGAAAAGACCGTGAGGGTCGGCGCAACAGCACCATCTCCCAGAACACCTGGCCTGGCACCTGGCCCACTGGACCAACAGCAGCACATCAGCAAAAGACATTCTCTGCCACATGGACTTGCTGGTCACTGTCTGACCAATGTTGACAAAGACTGTGGCATGGACTCTGATGATTTCCAATGGCAAGGATACCAACTCCCCCAGTGAGCTTTGGATTCCACACACCCGGAAAGCCCCTCTTGTCATACCCCCCCCCAACACGTACCCCAACACAAATAAAAAGTTACACGATAAAGAGATGATGCCTACATTTTGCATTATTACCGTACATGTGTCTTGTAAAGTCTAACCATGCCTGAGTTCTCATATGACTTCAACTATCCATACCCTGGGGCCTGAGTCTGGCACACCAATTGTAACTCATCTAACTGCATCTATATGATGACATGTCCTTGTGGTCTACCCTATATAGGCATGACCACCCGTGCAGTTAAGACCCGCATGTTGGAACATAAGCACATCCACAAATGTCACAAAAAACCCTCTTCAGACTCGAACAGCGGTGGGTCCTAAGATTGGCTGCGGATACTACTGGCCTTAACGAGGATATTCCATGGAGCATGCTGACTTGATCTCATTATAATTGAATCCTATACACCACAGCATTTCTTTAGCAGACATACCCCGTTTCAATAGTTTTCAATAATTTCCCTTGCCTGCGATCATATAACCCATTGGTTGTAAGTTCCATTTTGAACACTTCGATCATCTGGTGTCATTCGAGCCAATCGGAAGTGTGTTATTACCTTGACTCTAAATAATTCATCTCGATGCCCCAGGTGTCTCTCTTTAAGCATTGTTACCTTTAACCTTACCAGCACCATGCTCGATGATTCGAGCATAATAAGGTCTTTTCCCCTTGCACACGTGTCGCTATGACAACTATGAACGCGCCTTGCCCGATCTCCCTCGTTAAGGTTAGCGTTCTAGCTCTGTCCGCGTCAGCACGTTTGCTAAGTCCGGATGTATCCGCCCCCTACGCACTCGCCCTCCGCGCCGTTGTGCGCCTACAAACAGGATTGGCCCGGACACACACACACCAGACTGCAGTGGCTGGTGAGACGTTAGGCGGTCGGTGCTTCCGATACTACGGAACCGTAAGTAGAGAGGCTGAGTGCACTAGTTATGTTTCACACGCCTGCCACCACGAGTTCCTGTTTTGCTTGAGTACGTGTCTTGGATAGTTGACCAATAGACCCAATATCCGACCATGAATAAGCGTGTTACATTGTACTGCTTTCCTCGAACTTTGTCCTTCAACAACGCCGAGTATACGTGTTTGACACAGTTCTTTTACCATAAACTGCGATTCATTGCATTTTCTTGCTCGTTGCCCCATTGAGAATGGTAGTATGGACGCTGTGTCTACGGCCAGGCGATTGTTTTCCGTTATAGAACACCACTTTGCCACACCATTTTTGTGAACGATTGAATCTCTCCGTGGGTCCCCCTGTGCTAAGTTTTAGCTACACAGGGCCTGGGCCTTTTATAGACTGATTTATGTGTCGCTTCCCTGGGTACATGATAACCCTCAGGGGCCAAACAACTCCTGCTTCATGACCGCATTCAACTCGTTTTGTTTATTCTGACTGTCCTGAGTCTCCTTTGCTTTCTTTACTGTAGGACACTAATTTTAGTGTTTTCTCACCCCGGCCTTGAATACAGCACAGCCCAGGAGGGTGAGTTCGATAAATAACTTATGTCCTAGCAACCCAGTTCTCCTTGTACTGGTGTCAGAATGTATTGATTTTGTCTGTGCTGCCCTTAGCCCTTAACATGTCCTCCAAACATCGCTCAGTACCCATGCATGTCACGGTTGTTTATTTCTTGACACCACCTTTTGTCTGGAATTAACCTGATATCTCGGTTGAGTTGTTGTTTTTTATGCTTTTACTTGTTATTTTTTCTCTCTCCGCAGGTGTGCTCTTTTATCTACGGTACCACACATTTTTAGGGTGCTGTATGCGTGTCCACAATTGTTAACTCTTAGAGACTGTGGGCACCACCAAAAAGGTGTAGGTAGCCGCATTATTTTCCCGGTCCTGAAGAATTGCCATTTACTATATTCTAAGGCAAGAAACATGTTGACCTATTGATCCCCCTAGCACATTCACTCACATAACTAAAGGTGAGAAATGTGCGGATTATATTTTTTGTTTTAACCAGGATGGTGACCATGCTTTATTAAAATTATTTAGTGGATCACCTACCCCTGTTTTAATACACTCACTCTCACCTCATTTGCACCTACACTCACTATTGTAACTAACTCTCTCCCCCCACACCTCACTCATCGGCGTTGGAAATAAAGATCTCCGCTAGGAAGGCCCCATTGGGTGCCTGATCGGGCATTGCACCTGCCGGCCCGATAAGGAGCAAAGACCCGGTGATGAAGCAAGACACCCGCTTGTTGGGTGTGTGAGGGTCTTCTTTTCCAATAAGGAGTTAACTTAACTCCTGTCTTTCACATCAGATCCCTTACATCACCTTGGTACCCTCCAGTTAATCTAACACACCCTGCGTCTACTTTAGGAACTGCATATCCTTTGTTTCCACTCTGGCACAGGACACACATGGGTCACAATGTATTAGGCAAGACAGACATGGAGCACCATACACACCCGTGATGGGCCCAACCAGCTGAGGGGGTGGCCGCACAACCGTGCCGACAGACATATTGAATACAGCAACAGTCATGCGCAGAGGTCAGGGATCATGTGGAGTGTCCTGGGGGGCACCCAGGTATGTGTAGACAGGTGGCAGAACCATGTCCTGCAAGCTTGAGTCAGGTGGATGCAGAGAATGGTGGCCTGGCCAACGTTGGATGCATGGGGATGGCACATGTCACAATACCCACACAGTCATGGACATCATGCACAATACAGAGTCTAATCCCACACAAACAGCTTGCATCTTGCTACTCTACACATAGACACATAGCCACTATCACGGAAAACCATGCCAGACATGCCGTATGCACCGTGGCAACACACCAGCATTGACTGAGAAGAGGCACCTTGGAGGCATAGGGGCACCTTTATTAGTCATGTATTCCGGAATGCAGAGGCAACTCGGAGTACACATACACAGGTCATGTGGAGTAACATGTGGGTCCAACACTGGAACCCCCCTTCTGCAGCACAAATGCGTGATAGCCGTGGAACTGGCACACAAGTGTCGGGTAACAGCTAAACACCCCCTGCTGCTCACGGAGAGCCTGCCATACACCATTGATCCTCTGATGTGGAAGTCCCACACCATGTCAAGCCAATGCAAACCGTATGTGTCCGAGGGCAGTGTTACACACATTGATGCCATCATCACAATCCACTATCCCATCACAGATGACTGTCAACAAGTCTGACCATCTATTCAGGTGTATCCAGCTACATGTAATGTGTCCCATGGTGATGCGACATGTCTGCAGAGGAACCAAACATCGACAGGAGCAGTGCACACACATCGTAAACAACTGCCACACCCAATACACCCCTGATGCATCCCTTACCCTAAGGAGACTTCCAAACTTGTCCGTGCGTGTAACGCTGAGTCAGCACACGATGACGTGTCCATGAGGAATAGCAGTGCCACAACAATGCAACCAGCAAACGGCATGCGCAAGTACCTGGGGATGAGAGACACACAAGAAGTCACCCACAAAAAGCACAGCTACTTGCATGTGCATGTACTCGACATATGTAAGGATGACAACATGCTAGGTCACAATTATGACTGTGGAAATACACTCATCACTGGCACCATCACTCGAGTGACACATCCACACACACCTCTGACTCACGTGGCATACATGCAGATGGACACACACATCGCAACACATGCCACACGGGGACCAATGCGTGCACAGTCAGACACTGGTACTCACCACTAAGCAAACAAATCGCGTATGAGCCGACTCCGAATGTCCTCTTGTGGAACCACATCATCCACATCACTAGCCCCATTACCAAGCCCTTCGTCCTCCACGGGTGGATGGTCCTGATCATCTTGATCCAGGATGAGTGGCACAGCTTTCTCAACTGCCATGTTGTGCAGCATGCAGCAGACCATGAAGATTTTGCAGACCTTCGCCGGGGCATATGGGAGGGCGCCGCCGGTCTTGTGTAGGCACCTGAATCGGCTCTTCAGGAGGCCAAACGTCCTCTCTATCACTCGCCTTGTCCGGCCATGGGCGGTGTTGTAGCAGAGCTGGGCCGGCGTGCTGGGGTTGCGGAGAGGTGTGATCAGCCATGGCATGTTGGGATAGCCAGCGTCCCCTACATGGAAACCACATGGACATAAGTAAGACAGGAGAAGCGGTCGTGCTGGAAGTCTACGCAAAATACAGGACAGACAGAGTGTACCCACCAACAACACATGCTCGTTCGTTGCGCAGCTGCGTCATCATTTCAGGCACCCTGCTACGCCTCATGATGTAGGCATCGTGTGCTGATCCTGGAAAACGAGCACAGACATGTGAAATCACCATGTTGGACAGACACACCACAAGGGCATTGATGGAGTGGTAGTGTTTGCGATTCCTGTACGCTACCTCCTGTGCCTGTGGTGGTACCAAAGCCACATGTGTCCCATCTATGGACCCAATGACATGGGGCATCCCTCCCAGTGCATAGAATCCACGCTTGACCCCAGTCAACTGTTCAGGAGTTGGGAAATGGATGAACTCATCCAGGTGAAGCAACATGGCCTCTAAGAAATCATGCAGCACACGGCTGAACATGCTCTGGGACATGCCACCAACATGAGCTATGGTATATTGAAAGGTACCCGTGGCAAGAAAATGTAGGGCTGCCATTACCTTCAGCTTGGGTGTCAGTGCCGTAGGATACCTGTGCAGCGGTTGCAGGTGTGGTGCCAGCCTTGCCGTCAACTCCTCAATCAACGGTTGTGGGAAGCGGTAGCAGCGTATACAGTCATTCTCCCGCATGTCAGCCAAGTCCGGAATTGGTCGGGGAAGAGGCGGCGCTCTGCAGTAATTTGGAAGTGACAAGTAAGAGTGAGTGCACTACAACAACAATTTATATGTACTGAGCACATGTTAATCTGTCAATACACATATGCTACATAGGGAGTCAGGTATGTGCTACATGCCCTGGACACGTATGGCTGCCAGGTGACACTCCTACCAAGACCCAGCTACACACGGAGATTGTGAACCTCCACATCCCATGGCATGGGACTAGCTGTGTCCCAGTGTAAGTGAACAGCCAGACGCAACACAGGAGTGACATACATCAACACATCAGCAGAAGTAGGATGTCGATTGCAGAGACAGGTAGCGGAACACTAGAGCCACAGGTCACATGACATTACACTAGGACAGCCCACACACCTTGCCATTAAGGTGTACATGTCATGACTCACCACACATACATTGAGAGGATGCAGACAGGTCCTTGTTACGCTACTCCATGTCCCATGCATACATACACACCTTACATCCGATACCACATGTGGCCTGGTGTGCGTAACAGTGTGCCATGGCCATCTACACACAGACACATGTTGGTTGCTGCAACAGCAGATGCTTTTGAGGGAACACCAACATCAAGCTAATGGGAACACACCACACATACATGACATAGACACATCGTGCACCGTGGGTAGTCACATGTCTCGTGTGGTAACCCCTGTAGCAGGCATCAGGGGACACTTGCGTGTGTTGTTGACTGTGCCATGCCAGTGACGCTCATCCCAAGTGTGCAGTACGACATGCACACAAGTCAAAGGAGTTAAGGGCATGTCTGGCACATATTGCACCGTCACACATAACATCTGTACACATCTCATCATACATCTATTGCCTTCACAACTCAGGAGTAATGTGCCACATCACAGCCTTTCACACCTGTGCCCCACACATGTAGTACTGCCCAGACAATGCCTTGATGTCCATCCATGGACAAGTATGTCAGCTCTATTCCTTCCTGTGTGCTGCCTGTCACCACTGTGATGTGTGAAAGGCACCGTACATTCGCTCTGAGGGCCTGTGTACGTTCCCTATCACTATGGGAGTGCTGCTGTAGGCCTACCCATAGTGATAGTGAGCGTACAGGCGTGTGTACGGTCCGTATCACTATGGGTACGCATACGCGAGCACACCCATAGTGATAGTGAGCATACGCGCGTGTGTACGGTCCGTATCACTATGGGTATGCATACGCGAGCACACCCATAGTGATAGTGAGCGTACGCGCATGTGTACGGTCCGTATCACTATGGGTACGCATACGCGAGCACACCCATAGTGATAGTGAGCGTACGTGCGTGTGTACGGTCCGTATCACTATGGGTACGCATACGCGAGCACACCCATAGTGATACGGACCGTACACACGCGTGTATGCTCACTATCACTATGGGTGTGCTCGCGTATGCGTACCCATAGTGATACGGACCGTACACACGCGCGTACGCTCACTATCACTATGGGTGTGCTCGCGTATGCGTACCCATAGTGATACGGACCGTACACACGCCTGTACGGGCCGTTGCTATGCATTTGGGGTGCCCTAGGGCCCCGGAACGCACCGTACCTGTGTGTGAATCTCCAAATTACATAGGGGACACATGAGGGACAAGTATAAAGGCCTACATGCATGCTGGTTGTCATGGAGACCAAGTTTAAAGTATGAATTTTTTTCTGCAGGTGCACAGCAAAAGTCGGTTTGAATGAATCTACTTTGTTGCAAAGTGGTTGTGGAGTTGACATCATGCTCAAGAAAAAAACCAATAAAAACCCACTGACTGTGCTAGGTTTAAAGGGATTGGAGGAAACATAGGATGCAAATGTGAGTGACCAATCACTCTGTACTCCTGTGCATGAAACAGGCCAGCAAGGCAGATATAAGGCAGCCAGGTCCCATGAGAGAGCAGTTGCCTGCACATCTTTGGATTCTACGACCCAGCTGCTGCTCGTGATTCCCTGGAACCATGTCAAGGTCTGTGGAGAGGGCCAAGCCTTTCACCCTGGAGGAGAACCTGGCATTGCTGGATGTGATCCTCCCACAGTACCCCCTGCTGTATGGGCGACCAGGGTATCAGGTGAGTGCAGAGTCCACTAGCACAGACTGTGTCCCTTTTTTGTGACTGTGACTTCTGGCATTGTGTCCAGGTGTGACACACATGCAATGTACTGTAGGGGGGGTCCCAGGGGGGGAATGCCTGATGTCCCCCAGCCAGAGCATGCTGTGGTGCATGTCTGCCGTCCTCACTTGCATTGTGTTTACTGTGACAATCACTGCATGGTGCATGCCATATTCTGCCTGTCTTATCCTCCTGGGAATGTTGCCTCTACAGTCCTCATGTGATTATGTGGTCAGCCCAGTGTGACAGGTGACTGTACCCACAGATGTGTGTTAGTTCTGTGTACCTGTGCTGAGAGTGTCCACATGATGTGTTCGTACCCTGGACATCGGTGTGTGTGTGTAAGTCCCCTGTCATGTGGGTGGGTGCATATGTGGAGTGTAGCACCCAAGCTGCATGAGGGATGGATATACCCTGCCCATCTGATGTGAGCAGGGAGCAGTGCTGTGTGTCTGACGTGCAGGGCCAGCCCCACACCTGTGAGCCCCCCCGTCTAGTGGCACATGTGCAGAGTGAGGTTTGTAGCTGCATTTGGCAATGGCAGGTGAATGTCCTGTGCCTGTGTGTGTCTGTGTACTCTGCTGAGGTAGCGTCAGTGGCCTGTGGCATGTGACTGCTTTGAGGTGCTGCACATGACCCTGGTGTAGCTTGTGATGCACAGTGTGAGCCTGGATCATTGATTGTGTCATTGCCCTCATTCCACCTGTGTACTTTCAATGGCACGTACTGCTTTTGCCCTTCCCCAGAGGATAATGTCCCTATGACAAAGGTGCAATGCGTTGGATGCATACTATGCCTTGTTGTAACCAGCAAATTTGTTCTAATATGTGTCTCTGTGACATGTGCCAGGTGTATTGATGTAGTGTCACTTGTTCATCCTCACAGGTAGGCGCCTCTGCCAAGAAGCAGATCTGGATGAACGCCGTCAGTGCCGTGAGGAGGACGGACGGTCGCAAGCGGCGCCTGGCCCAGGTGAGAAAACGCTGGCAGGATATCCGGTGCTGGACGCAGAGGATCGCACGGGTCCTGCTGGGGGACTCACCTGAGACCCATAAGAACCGTGGGCGCCGCCGTCTGACCCACATCCACAAGCGTGTGCTGGCGGTGGTCTTTCCAGACTTGGACAGGCGCTTACAAGAGAAGCAGCAGCAGGAAGGGGGTAGGTACATGTGTGTTTGTTGTGTGTCACCAGCATTTGTAAGTGCGCAGTTGCATGGATACACTGCCAGGGTTTAAAGGTGCTGTGCAGATCCTGTTACCCACAGTATAGCGGTGCTCTCCTGCCTCCGTTCCCCTCCTTGCAATGTGTTCCCTGGTCTGTGTGTAGTCACTCCTTCACAAGGTTATCTAGGCTGGCAATTTATCCACGTGAACAATGCCTGTAGCATCATGTGTGGGGGTGGTGTGTAACAGGTTTTGGGACCTTGCCTGTGCCCTGTCCAGTTCAGTACTTGTGGGTTCCATGTCAGTTGGCACTGATGCTGAGTCCAGACATGGGAGTTAGTCTCTCAAGTGTCATGCCTTACAGCACGCATGTCCTATGTTATGGCCTGTTACATGATGTGCATGAGTGTGCGATACGCATAGTGCAGGGATGGTGGCGTGTGTTGCAGTCATTCCCATTCAGGACCATGGAGTTGTGTGGCCACTACTGTCCCCTGGGGCATATTTTCCTAGGTGTCATGTGTGTCATCACAAAATGTGGACACTCTCAGTGTCTACAGCATAGGTTGTGCTCTGTGCCATTGTCCCCTGGCACCATGTATATTGACGTAAAATGTAGTACAAGTGTCCACTGTACAGCCTGACCTGATTTTCCTTGTTCATACTCACGGTGGCCAGTGCCTGTGTGTCTTGTTACAATCATCTGATGATGCCCATTTGTACATGATTATTTGGACAGGCGCACCTTGGGTATTTTGTATCCAATCTTGCATTTTTCCAGCCCATGTGTATTTCACCCAGACTAATAGATGTAAGTGCTTCCTGCGTCTCAACAAATTGTCTCATGTAGGGGGTGGGTTGGTGCGGGCAAAGCCTACATGTCAAAACCTGAAATCTCCTTGCTAGGTCTGGCCAGTGTGTGATGTTTGTCTGGACATACACTCAAGGTGCAGTGAGCCAATCATGGTGGGCATGTTTTCAGTATTACCTATGCAGCATGTGCCTAAAGTTCATGGATATGGTCCCTGCTCATCCCTATTTTCGGCAACGCTGTGTGGTGCAGATGCAGTGCTGGATTGTCCCCAGAGCCTGGCTCCTCTGTCAAAATCCATTTCATGTCATTTGCTATTGTGTCATGCTCTCCATAGTTTTTTAGTGGCATGGTGGGTCAACCAACTGTGTGTTGCAGGGCCTACATATGTACCTTGTTTTGTAGATATTACTCATCTTTCTTTTCAGGCTATGCACTGTAACCTATGTAGATTGGACTCATGTGACATATGTATACAGGTGTATGATTAATTCCTGTCTCTTCACCTTGCCCACAGCATCGTCGGGGAACACGGATGGAGACATCAGCACAGACCGAGCGGAGGGACCGAGCACCAGTGCCAGCGGTGACATCTTGGCTGGCACATCGAGTGGAACTGAGGCGGAGGGGAGTGAGGCGGAGGACCTGTCCACTGCCACCACAGAATATGAAGCTGACGGGTCCGAGGTTGAGCTCTCCGAGTGGGCGGAGGCTGCACCACCAGCTGACAGCGGCACAACATCTTTCCCCGCCCCCTCCATTGCCATCAGCCGCCTCCCACTTGCTCGTGTCCCTTCCCAGCGTGCCCGGTCACCACATGTCTCCTTCCTGCCAGGCACTGCACCCCCTGCCCCTGTCTCCACTGCTGCCGCCAATGCCGAGTCTGTGGACATCCAGCGGCAGTTGCAGGTTGGTCAGGCTGCGATGCTTAATGTCCTCCATGGCCACAGCCAAGTGCTGAACAACATGGAGGCATACTTGGAGGGCATTTTCTCATCGCAGGCTGACCAACGCAACTTGCTGAGGTCCATTGACTCGACACTGACTGCAGCAGTGGGTCTCCTGCAGCGCTTCGTCCAACCCCCTACCCCTGACCCATCCACACTTCCCACTCCCATGCCTGTCCCACGTACACCCAGACGTCAGCATGCACCCACCACAACAGACACAGGCACCACACCAGCAGGGAAGGTCAAACGCACACTTCCTGGCACGCACACACAGGGTGAAGTAGGCACACCCACTGGGTCGGGGGGCAAACGTAAGACACGCAGCCAGAGTGGGAGTCCGCATTCCACAAAATCCACTCCCTCCAAATCCCCTCCCCTCAGCTCTCCTGGCCAAAAGTCGGATACAGGGTCAGTCCTGCCCAGTCTGTCCATCAGCCCCAGTGTGGCAGCACCCCGCAAGCGGTGGAGGCAGGACACCGGCAGGGGAGTTGAGTCCCCCCCCTGTCCACACCCTCCCCCAGTGGCGCTGCGACCCATCCCTCCGACCCCCCCCCTCCTTGGGGCCTGTGGTTCCTTCGGGTGCAGGGGAGTCGCTGGAGGACCTTGCTAAGGTGTGCAGCGCCATCCTGACCTCTGCCTTTGGCGCTGCCCCACCCCCTGTGGTGGAGTCCTCCGTCCCTGCACTCACGACGCCTACCCTTCGCCCTCATGTCCCTGCGGTGCCTGGTCCTTCCCCCCCAGATGATGCCCCCCCCTCTCTGGAAGACAAAGAAGTCTGACTGTGCAGGCAAGCTAGGGGACACGCGTCCCACTGTGTCCCCCACCTGGATTTGAACTTTGGATTGCCCTATGGGCATTGTACATTTTGAACTTTCAAGGGACAAACAGATTTTTGGATGCTGAATAAAGCAATTTCTTTTTCCTTAGTACACTACTGTCTATCTGGTGTTGCTGTTGGTGGACCTGCTCCATTATTTTGGGTGGTGATAATGTGTTGGGTGTGTGGGAATTGTCGTCTTGTGCTGGTCATAGGGTGGACCCTGGTATCTGTGTGCCATCACAAGCTGTTGGCTACATAACTTTGTTCATGTAAGCAGTTACTGCATGGTGACATCGTCCCAAGGTGTGTTCCTTCCTCTGTGTAACCTGACATCTTCCCTGCAGGGTCATTCCAATATGTGGTGCTGAGCTGTGTCTACATTGGCTGGGTGTGTGACGGACTCGTTAGACTTTGGCCATGCATGCTGAGCGATGTCTCCACCTGCATCATTCGTGGCGTCCGTGGTGGTCACTGTACTTGTGTATGTAGACTGTTGACATGACTTCATGTGGACATGTTTTCTTTTCGGTGCTATGCATGTGTATACTCCCAGCCTCGCACACATGTGGTACATGTACTGCAGGATCTTTGTGCACCTGACTGACATTTGTGGGCATTGGATCTGTGGGTACTCCACCCTTTTCTTTGCAGGGGCACTGCTGTGAGTGTTAGGCACCCACCCCTCCTGTGTCTGGGCACTGCTGTGAGTGTTAGGCACCCACCCCTCCTGTGTCTGGGCACTGCTGGGAGGACTCTGCACACACCCCTCTTATGTCTGGGCACTGCTGGGAGTGTTAGGCACCCACCCCTCCTGTGTCTGGGCACTGCTGGGAGGACTCTGCACACACCCCTCTTATGTCTGGGCACTGCTGTGAGTGTTAGGCACCCACCCCTCCTGTGTCTGGGCACTGCTGGGAGGACTCTGCACACACCCCTCTTATGTCTGGGCACTGCTGTGAGTGTTAGGCACCCACCCCTCTTATGTCTGGGCACTGCTGTGAGTGTTAGGCACCCACCCCTCCTGTGTCTGGGCACTGCTGTGAGTGTTAGGCACCCACCCCTCCTGTGTCTGGGCACTGCTGGGAGGACTCTGCACACACCCCTCTTATGTCTGGGCACTGCTGGGAGTGTTAGGCACCCACCGCTCCTGTGTCTGGGCACTGCTGGGAGGACTCTGCACACACCCCTCTTAGGTCTGGGCACTGCTGTGAGTGTTAGGCACCCACCCCTCCTGTGTCTGGGCACTCCTGGGAGGACTCTGCACACACCCCTCTTATGTCTGGGCACTGCTGTGAGTGTTAGGCACCCTCCCCTCCTGTGTCTGGGCACTGCTGTGAGTGTTAGGCACCCACCCCTCCTGTGTCTGGGCACTGCTGGGAGGACTCTGCACACACCCCTCTTATGTCTGGGCACTTCTGGGAGTGTTAGGAACCCACCCCTCCTGTGTCTGGGCACTGCTGGGAGGACTCTGCACACACCCCTCTTATGTCTGGGCACTGCTGTGAGTGTTAGGCACCCACCCCTCTTATGTCTGGGCACTGCTGTGAGTGTTAGGCACCCACCCCTCCTGTGTCTGGGCACTGCTGTGAGTGTTAGGCACCCACCCCTCCTGTGTCTGGGCACTGCTGGGAGGACTCTGCACACACCCCTCTTATGTCTGGGCACTGCTGGGAGTGTTAGGCACCCACCCCTCCTGTGTCTGGGCACTGCTGGGAGGACTCTGCACACACCCCTCTTATGTCTGGGCACTGCTGTGAGTGTTAGGCACCCACCCCTCCTGTGTCTGGGCACTGCTGGGAGGACTCTGCACACACCCCTCTTATGTCTGGGCACTGCTGTGAGTGTTAGGCACCCACCCCTCCTGTGTGTGTCTGGGTACTGCTGTGAGTGTTAGGCACCCACCCCTCCTGTGTCTGGGCACTGCTGGGAGGACTCTGCACACACCCCTCTTATGTCTGGGCACTGCTGGGAGTGTTAGGCACCCACCCCTCCTGTGTCTGGGCACTGCTGGGAGGACTCTGCACACACCCCTCTTATGTCTGGGCACTGCTGTGAGTGTTAGGCACCCACCCCACCTGTGTCTGGGCACTGCTGTGAGTGTTAGGCACCCACCCCTCCTGTGTCTGGGCACTGCTGAGAGGACTCTGCACACACCCCTCTTATGTCTGGGCACTGCTGTGAGTGTTAGGCACCCACCCCTCCTGTGTCTGGGCACTGCTGGGAGGACTCTGCACACACCCCTCTTATGTCTGGGCACTGCTGTGAGTGTTAGGCACCCACCCCTCCTGTGTCTGGGCACTGCTGTGAGTGTTAGGCACCCACCCCTCCTGTGTCTGGGCACTGCTGGGAGGACTCTGCACACACCCCTCTTATGTCTGGGCACTGCTGGGAGTGTTAGGCACCCACCCCTCCTGTGTCTGGGCACTGCTGGAAGGACTCTGCACACACCCCTCTTATGTCTGGGCACTGCTGTGAGTGTTAGGCACCCACCCCTCCTGTGTCTGGGCACTCCTGGGAGGACTCTGCACACACCCCTCTTATGTCTGGGCACTGCTGTGAGTGTTAGGCACCCACCCCTCCTGTGTCTGGGCACTGCTGTGAGTGTTAGGCACCCACCCCTCCTGTGTCTGGGCACTGCTGGGAGGACTCTGCACACACCCCTCTTATGTCTGGGCACTGCTGGGAGTGTTAGGCACCCACCCCTCCTGTGTCTGGGCACTGCTTGGAGGACTCTGCACACACCCCTCTTATGTCTGGGCACTGCTGTGAGTGTTAGGCACCCACCCCTCTTATGTCTGGGCACTGCTGTGAGTGTTAGGCACCCACCCCTCCTGTGTCTGGGCACTGCTGTGAGTGTTAGGCACCCACCCCTCCTGTGTCTGGGCACTGCTGGGAGGACTCTGCACACACCCCTCTTATGTCTGGTCACTGCTGGGAGTGTTAGGCACCCACCCCTCCTGTGTCTGGGCACTGCTGGGAGGACTCTGCACACACCCCTCTTATGTCTGGGCACTGCTGTGAGTGTTAGGCACCCACCCCTCCTGTGTCTGGGCACTGCTGGGAGGACTATGCACACACCCCTCTTATGTCTGGGCACTGCTGGGAGTGTTAGGCACCCACCCCTCCTGTGTCTGGGCACTGCTGGGAGGACTCTGCACACACCCCTCCTATGTCCGGGCACTGCTGGGAGGACTCTGCACCCAACCCTCCAATATCAGGATATGTACGCTTAGAACATACACGGGTGTGGGTTCGCTCCATGCATACGCGGGTGGGGGTACAGTCCGTACGTACACTGTTGGGGGGGTATGCTCCATGCATACGGGGGTGGTGTTCCGGTCCGTACGTACACTGTTGGGGTGGGGGTACGCTCCATACATACGCGGGTGGGGGTACGGTCTGTACGTACACTGTTGGGGTGGGGGGTACGCTCCATACATGCGGGGGTGGTGTTACGGTCCGTACGTACACTGTTGGGGTGGGGGTACGCTCCATGCATACGCGGGTGGGGGTATGGTCCGTACGTACACTGTTGTGGTGGGGGTACGCTCCATACATACGGGGGTGCTGTTACGGTCCGTACGTACACTGGTGGGGTGGGGGGTACGCTCCATGCATACGCGGGTGGGGGTACGGTCCGTACGTACACTGTTGGGGGGGGTACGCTCCATGCATACGGGGGTGGTGTTACGGTCCGTACGTACACTGTTGGGGTGGGGGTACGCTCCATGCATACGCGGGTGGGGGTACGGTCAGTACGTACACTGTTGGGGTGGGGGGTACGCTCCATACATACGGGGGTGGTGTTACGGTCCGTACGTACACTGTTGGGGTGGGGGGTACGCTCCATGCATACGGGGGTAGGGGTACGGTCCGTACGTACACTTTTGGGGTGGGGGGTACGCTCCATGCATACGGGGGTGGGGGTACGGTCTGTACGTACACTGTTGGGGGGGTACGCTCCATGCATACGCGGGTGGGGGTACGGTCCGTACGTACACTGTTGTGGTGGGGGTACGCTCCATACATACGCGGGTGGTGTTACGGTCCGTACGTACACTGTTGGGGTGGGGGGTACGCTCCATGCATACGCGGGTGGGGGTACGGTCCGTACGTACACTGTTGGGGGGGGTACGCTCCATGCATACGGGGGTGGTGTTACGGTCTGTACGTACACTGTTGGGGTGGGGGTACGCTCCATGCATACGCGGGTGGGGGTACGGTCCGTACGTACACTGTTGGGGTGGGGGGTACGCTCCATACATACGGGGGTGGTGTTACGGTCTGTACGTACACTGTTGGGGTGGGGGGTACGCTCCATGCATACGGGGGTGGGCGTACGGTCCGTACGTACACTGTTGGGGTGGGGGTACGCTCCATGCATACGGGGGTGGGGGTACGGTCCGTACGTACACTGTTGGGGGGGTACGCTCCATGCATACGGGGCTGGTGTTACGGTCCGTACGTACACTGTTGGGGTGGGGGGTACGCTCCATGCATACGCGGGTGGGGGTACGGTCCGTACGTACACTGTTGGGGGGTACGCTCCATGCATACAGGGGTGGGGGTACGGTCCGTGCAAACACTGTTGGGATGGGGGGTACGCTCCATGCATACACGGGTGGGGGTACGGTCCGTACATATCTGTACCCACGCTGTGGAATGCTTGTGCGGGCCGTACCCAGGCCTTTGCCACGTGGGTACGAGCCGTCCCGCCATTGTTGGGGTGACGTAGGTGTGGGCGTGGTACGACTCGTACCCACGCTCTTAAGGCGTGGGTACGGGACGTACCTGTATTGTTGTGTTACCGGTTCGCGTCGTCAACCACTTCCGTTGTGGCGGACGCTGGCTTTGCTGGACACGCCCCCACCCCCTCGTAGTGACCAGGGCCTGGGGGTCAGGTATGTCCAGGGCATGTGTGCTGTGTGACTTGGGTGGGGGTTTTGTGGCCTGCCCCTGCTCCTGCCCCCCCCCCTTTCCCCCCTCCCTTTGTTGTTCTGACCTTCTGCGGCGTCTGCGTCGGAACCTGTAGAGGAGGTCGACTGCTATGAGGGCCGGGATGACACGTAGGTTTGGGTCCATGTCTGTCCGTCGCGTGCAGGTACTCCTTGTTCGCGTCGTCCTGATTTCCCGGCACTTTTTGGCTGCCGGAAAATATTCTCCGTGCGGGATGACGTCGGTGCGAATCGTACTTCCTGGTTCGTGAAAGGCAGGCTGCGTGCGTCCCGACGTCACGTCGGCGCTTTCCCGGATCACATTTGTATGTATATTTTCGTCGGTCGGTGTTTTGTACGAATCGTACGGAAATAGTATTTCCGTGCGAATCGTACTTCCATGTTTGTATATTGTTCCGACCGGGTACGCGTCGGACGGAGAATATGCTCCGTCCGACGGTTCGTACCCGGTTTTTACAGGATCCTAATCGGCACCATAGTAGATTGGAATGAATCCTTGGCTGTACCCCCAAGAATAAGTGACCCTTGAAGGAATACACTGCTAAGGGCATACATATGTGTGCCCCTGAGGGGGTTATACAATTTTTACCACCACAAAAAATCCTGTATTGCTAGGCTGAGATTTTTTTGGGTGCATTGAACTCTGCCTATGCTGAGTACTTTTCCTATAATGGGCAATAAAATTAATGTTGGTCTTTACTGCACCAAAATCAGTATTTCCCAATAATTATCACGTCTTTTTCCCTATTAAAATCTGGCACGTTTGACCTTCTGAAATTTGTCAGTGGAGGCAGACTTTATAGCACCTAGTAATTACTGTGTGCTATAAAGTCCACATGACTTGGAATTGCGACACCTGCACAAATTCGGAATTTTCTAAGGCATTATCAGAACCAGAGTGTTAGTGATGTGATACAAATAAATAATTACATTTGATATTCATGAGCGCATACATTTGACAAAATAAGACAGTACTTGCAGAGAGGGTTGTGGGGATCAGACACACCTGCACAGGAGACACCGAGGAGCCAGAGCTTCTGGATGCTTTGATATGTAATATGTATAAAATATGGCTGTATCACTGCTCTGTATGGCGTGTTGTTATTTATGTTTTCGATGAAAACCAACAAAATATTGTATAACAAAGTAGAGCAATAAAACATGATACTTCAGAGGGTAATGTGACAGAATATTGATGCAAAAAATGTGAACTACATTAATATCGAGTTGGCAATATCGTGGAATGGAAATATTGAGTGCAAGAATATTTTTGTCAATAACATCTGTTTGAAAGTAAGTAATATCGATTTTATAACTATGGAAGTCATTAATATCGTTTGCAAAAATATAGTTTAAAATATCGATTTTTAAATTAGTGTTATGTATTTTAGTATATATTTTAAATGTATGTCATGTAATTTTTTTTATATAATTATTGTTTATGTTTTTTAATATGTGGTACATTTCTAATAGTTATTACATTTAATTTAATTTACTTTTGTGTCTTTTGGTTCCATGGCGGGTTGTGAGTTTATAGGGGAAAAGGATGGGAAGTAATTTAATTATAATAATGTAATTATTATTTTTTATTTAATTATATTTATTTAATTGATATTTAATAGTGTTAATTGTGCTTTTAATTTTTTGGGTTTATTTTATGTGTGTTGTGGGGTTTATGGGGGTAAAAGGTGGGAAGTAATTTATTTTTAATTAATTAATAATTAGATGTTATTTAATATTGATTAATTGATTGGTAATTAATTATGTTGTTTAGTTACATTTTTGGGGGGTGAGGTTTGAGTTTATATGGGTAAATGGTGAGGATTAAATTAATTTTACTTAATTTATAATTAGTTGTTAAACAAATTAAAATACATTTTTATTGTGTAATTAATGTTTTTAAGGTTCAATTTAAGGTGCTGGTTGTGAAGATTATAGGGGTAAATGGCGGGAAGTTAATTAATTTCAGTGAATCTTTAATTAATGAAAATTAATTTGATGATGAATATTTATATTAATAGTGTAAATAATTTTTTAGGTGCACGTTGTGACTTTTGTGGTGTAATAGGGTGGGAAGTGACTAAACTACATTTATGCAATAGTTAATGTTTTTGTTAATAAACAATTTCTAAATAAAAATATTTATTTGTATGGAAATCATTTTTGACTTTTATTTATAATATTTGTAGGTATTTGTGATATATATTTAACATTATAATATGTCTTTATTTTTTATAAATATTAAATATATACATTTTGTTTCAACATATTTACGTATTTTTTATTTACTTTGTTTTTAAAATATTTTTATTTTGTTTGTTTTTCATGTTGAACTGACTAGAGTGGGAATAGTAAATTTTACCCCTCTGCTATCCAACACTTTCCCTACTGTTGCATTTACTGGGAATAGAAGATTTTACCCTTCTGCAATCCAACACTTTCCCAACTGTTGTACTGACTAGAGTGGGAATAGTAAATTGTATCCCTCTGCAATCTAACACTTTCCCTACTGTTCTACTGACTAGAGTAGGAATAGTAAATGTCACCCCTCCGCAATCCAATGCTTTCCCTACTGCTGTACTGACCGGAGTGGGAATAGTAAATTGTACCCCTCTACAATCTAACACGTTCCCTACTGTTGTACTGACTGGAGTAGGAATAGTAAATGTTACCCGTCTGTAATCCAACGTTTTCCCTACTGTTGTACTGACTGGAGTGGGAATAGTACATTTTACCCCTTCGCAATCCAGCGCTTTCCCTACTGTTGCACTGACTGGAGAGGAAATAGTAAATTTTATCCCTCCGTAATCCAGCGCTTTCCCTACTGTTGTACTGACTGGAGTAGGAATAGTAAATGTTACCCGTCTGTAATCCAACGTTTTCCCTACTGTTGTACTGACTGGAGTGGGAATAGTACATTTTACCCCTACGCAATCCAAAGCTTTCGTACAATTGCACTGAATGGAGTGGAAATAGTACATTTTATCCCTCCGTAATCCAGCGCTTTCCCTACTGTTGCACTGACTGCAGTGGGAATAGTAAATTTTACTCTTCCGCAATCCAACGCTTTCCCTACTATTGCACTGACTGGAGTGGGAATAGTACATTTCACTCCTCCGCAATCCAGCGCTTTCCCTACTGTTGCACTGACTGGAGTGGTAATAGTAAATTTACCCCTCCCCAATCCAACACTTTCCCTACTGTTGCACTGACTGAGGTGGGAATTGCTTTTTTTGTGTTAATTATACATTTTATTGTTGTGTTAAGTGTAGTGGGTATAGTACATTTGAGTATTTTGTAATGTTATATTTTATGTAATTTTTTATTTATTGTAGTTAGAATAGTAAATCGTATTTTTGTGTGGTGTAACATATTTTGTTACTTTTGTGTTGTTTTAGGTGGGAGTAATTATGTTTATATTTATTTAATTTAAAAAGAACCAAACATTTTAATTCATAACTACCATGCATAGTCCAACTCGGGTATCTAGGTTAGCTAAAATCTGCAATATCGTGAAAGCAATAGTCCGAGCTAGAACTAAAGTGCTATTGCGTAAGAATGGCACCTACGTCTGGGGACCCCGTTGGCTCGTCCTTTAGCTGGGCCCTTTAGCCAATAAATTAATGTTGGTTTACAGTGCTAAATAAAACCTTTATGTCAGCTGTCCCAACAATGATTATGGCTAAACATTTAAAACAACATTATTTTCCTCATTTCGGTGCAGGGTGTATGGGTTGACTTGTCTGATATGCCTGTTTAATCTTCTAATCTTGATCGTTTTAATTCCTTTGTGTGCCTGGGATTTGTGTTGGGAGAAATCCAAGGCAGGACTCTGATTATATTGTGGGCGCAGGACTGTTATTTTGCTGTGCAACTCATTTGATCATTGTCACTCAAGCTTGGTAGCCTACTAGTTGCAGCTTGTGGCTTTAATGGTATGTGTCAGTGCAGTCCGAATTGCATCTATATATTTCCCAAGTCTGACCGCAGTTTGTGCTGTGCTGGGGGAGAAGCACAAGTCTGAGACTTCTCTGCAGTGTCTAAGGCCGTGAGACCTGCAAATTGGGAATACCAGGCGATGCCACTCTCTTGCCATCTTTGAGTTGCAACACAACAGTTGAAGCTAAGATTCTCGTTGATAGCGACATAAACGACAAGCCGTTGAGTTGTCCCGCTGAGCCCAGGATAGATTGAAGTTCGCGATAGGCAGTGCGAGAAGTCTCATGCAAGTGATTAATTTTCCAGTCCTGGGCCGTCAAAGCTTGCTCAAAATAAGGCTGAGGTTTTCCCGGGATATAAGAGGCATCCAGTGTAGAAAGATTGGTCTGGCAGCTTAAACTTTCCCAGGTCCCTTTCAAATGATATTTTCTTAGCCTGTGTGTTTACTGTCTTTTCCAGGCTGTGACCAGGATATCCTGGTTATCCTGGATATCCAGTGGCACAGCAAGCAAGGGACCCACGTCTGGGCAAACTCTTGGCCACTTAGGACGAACATAGCAAACATAACAAGATGATGGGCGGAAGGCTGTTCTGCATTCTGTCCATCATTTGCTTTCATGCTCTAAGTGTGCCGGGTATGCCCAGACGTGGGACCCGGGCTCAATGTGCCACTGGATTCAAGCTACCCAGCTGATGAGGGGTGATACCCCAAAACTGGTCCCACAATGCTTGTTTCTGGTCCAGTAAGGACCTTGCTTGGCAGTTCGGCTTGGACTGTTTCCACGAGGAGCAGGGTCAAGACTGATTTGCATATGACTAGTTCTAAATTGCGGTGGCGTGGTGAATAAAAGACTGATGGATTTAAAACAGATCTCTTGAACAGGGGTGAATGTTTGATTTGTTACACATTCCGTCCATCATTTGTGTGTCATATGAAGAAGATAGGCATATCAGTGCTTCTGGATTATAGGCAGCACACCAACAGTTACAGGTTAACACAAGTAACTGATGCAACCCAAGAAAGACCCCAGTGAAATACCTTGACAAGGCTTTATCTCCCTGTGCTCAAGGGAGGCTTTGGGAATAATGGATTTGTTTTTGTTGCAGCTGTAGGAACATGAAGAGACTGAGAGAAATATGGCATTAGGTATGACGCACCAGCACCAAATCACACTCCACTAGAACAGCACAATCCACACACATGATATACCGAACTCCTTGCAACCTACTCACCAGAAACCCTGTTACTTCCCAATTACCACAGTGCTCTTCGATCTTATGCTGCTCACTAAATGAATATAGTGCGCTCTGGAATTCAGTTACTTACTACTTATATAGCGATCTTGAGCAGAAAAAAAGAGTTAGTTTCTGTGTTTGAAGGAAAATTAATGGAGAGAAACTGACATTTATTCTGAAGACTAACATTCACACAAAACAACCACCTGTTGCAACATGTAAATGCACAGGCATGATATTTTGTACACAGCAAAGCAAGGGTAAGGTATACTCAGCCACTGGAATTATTCCATTCTGCAGCTGTAGCATTTTCCGCATAATTATAATTAACTGCACTTGCCACATAATCCACCATCTGCTACATCATTTGCAGATTGCAACCCAAAAAGCAGTTTCTAGCCCAAACAGGTAAAAAGTTACCCAAAATATGGTGATGAACAATGGCAGACCCTACATAAAGGTTAACATGCAGGGCTTTAAGTGGACGCCCTGGGCCCCAGACCTATTAGTAATTAAATACAGAGATTGAAAGGGGCCCCTTTCAGGCTTTGCATTCATGTCCTTAACTTTACAGACAAAAACACTGATCAATTCTGCGCAAGGAACGTAAAAAAGTTTCTGTTTATATTTCACATGCTCATATGTACCAATAGACCCAATTCTGGCGGAGACATATGGAGAAAATACATTTCCCAGATTTTTTTCTTCAAAATCTCCCACTTTCTAGTTTGAAAATGTTGGCATGTATGCATGCTTTACTTAATCTTGTGCTCTCTTAGAGTGTTCGCTTTTTCTAGGAGATTTTGTTTTTTCTCCAGGCAGCACATTACAGTTGTATAGAGCCTCCTGTGAACTAAGTCGCTTCCAGGTGTTTATAACGGCCCGGTTGAGAGAACTGAAGCTAAGCATTCAGGAAGTGTGAGTATTCAATATACATGCTTACCCAATCATTGGCCTCTCTGCAAATCGCATAGAGCAATGGTCACAAATGCCAGTTACAGTCATGATTCTATGAAAACGTGTGTGAAGGAGGTACACAGCTGTCAACATATTGACAAGGCGAAATGAAAATGCAGTGTTTACAGGGAATACGTGAGTTACGAATGTGATTGGGTGGTGAAGTGAAGGAGATGAACACAAATACATGCAGGAGAGTGTGAAAAGAGTGTGCTGAAGAGGACAGAGATGGCATGTGAGATATATAGATGGAGGATTTCTGAAAGATGTGGAGAATAAAGAGACGTATGTGTCTAACATAGACTGAAGGGGAAGGTGGTGTGAAGGGAAAGATGAAGGAAGTGACCCGATTAGGGCCACCGGGTCACTCACGACCACCTCTCAGCCTTCCATACAAATGAAGAGTCGGGCAGACAGTAGAGAATACAAACCAAGTATATTTATTCAGATACACTTGGGCAGAGCCCAGTCTGCCCAGCCTCTTGGGATTTCTGCAGAGGGACTGACTTCAGCAAACGTGGTAAACATTATGTAGAAATGAGAACCAATGAAGACACGCACACACTGGAAATTTCCAGTTGGAAGCAGCTAGACAAAGAAAGTACAGAAGGATGAGTTTTGATCCTGGGACTGGGCACACACTATCACTAAACCAAGGTCATCCTGGCCGTACCCAGCGCTGCACTAGTGGGAGCAGGCCTCTATGTAGTGGGAAAGGTATGCGCTAATAAGAACAGTGTATTCATTAGTACAGCAAGACCCAACCTCGGAGAATCGAAAACTACCACAGCTGCTTTCAGCAGGGACAGAAAGAAATTTGTTTCGATCATGGCCTAAGATGGCGGGCCGAACATAAAATGGTGCAGCAGATGCTAACTTAAGAAGTACAATACATTAGTAGTACAGCTAAAACATTTTTATTCCAACAAAGACAGGAGTGATTGAGAGATGCTCAAGCCCACTATCCCTTCCATATACTTTAGTAATGTTTCATTCACAGTTTCATAATTTCAGAATTGAGATATTTTCAATATTAATAATTTGGAACAGAATCGCTGTTTCTCGTTTATCTTAAACATCTGACAACCACTCGCGAAGCTTTTAGTTTTTTTGTTTTAGGTGTAGTTCAGTTGTGTTATATATCTAGATTGAATAACAGAGGTTGTCTGACAGAAGAGAAATATAATGTAAAAAATATAATTTACCATAATATTGTGTTCCTATACTGATAATGTGAACAACCAAATTTTTGCATCAAAAATATTGTGGAACAAAATATCAACCAGAAGAAGGTAAGAATATTGCATTTTTCAATAAATATTGAAAAAAGCGCAACAGTGATCAAGGCCATTACTGGCCGAAATGTGACATAAGTTGCTGAATAAATAACACTGTTGTGCTGCATCCAGTCATTACGGAGTGTGTTACTTCATTGATGCGGAATATTGGACGAGTCGCCAGATCCTCTAGCATCTATGCTCCACCCCCTTAAGAGGAAAGGAGTTCTTTCAGCTCCTGTATATATTTTCAACAATCTAACAACAATAAATAACCTTTTCTTAAGTACATTTAATATTAATTTTAAATATTAACAGTAAAATGAAGTGAGAACTAGCAAATGTATAAACAACAGAAATAACAGAAATATGTAATACTATTTAAAAATCAATATAAGCATATAAAGATAGTTGCATTTAATGATGTACACTAAATATATAAATAATATACATTTGTTTTAAAAACAATAACAATGTTTTAACAATTTATAACATTTTCGAAAACAATATTAACAGAAACAAAAAAATATGTATATATATAGTTATACCTGATTAATGTAAGTAATATTGCAAATATAAAAAAGAAATTAAAATATGTGTATAAAAATATTATAAACATTTAAAAACAGAATAAAAACACAAATAAAATTAAACAGCAATATTAAAACTAATAGAAATACATTCTAACCAACATCAGGGAAATTCTATATATTGTCAACAATAAATTTAAAAAAAATTTAATACATTTAATTTTAAATATTAATAGTAAAATGAAGTGAGAACTAGCAAATGTATATACAACAGAAATAACAGAAATACGTAAAATAATTTAAATATCAATATAAGCATATACAAATAGCTGCATTTAATGCTGTACACTAAGGGGCCGATTCCGATCCTGTAAATTTTTTCCCATATGACTCGTATCCGTATTTTTTTCCGTACGAATCGTACAAGTCATGTCCAACCCGTGAAGTACGATCCGTACGGGAAAAAGTACATACGGATGGGCCCGATCCGTACAAATCGTAGCGGGAATATTAGTACGAGACGGACCCGGACACTTCTCCGTACAAATCGTAAAAATGAAGTCCGACCGTACTAGTACGATCCGGACCGGCGTTACAATCTACGATTCATACGGAAAACGTCCCGTACACGGGGAATGACTTTGCCCGCTATGAAGCGAAGTTTGTACGCACCGTACCCCCAGCGCGAATGTACGGTGCGTACCCCCAGCACGTAGGTACGCACCGTACCCCCAGCGCGTATGTACGGTGCATACACCCAGCGCGTATGTACGCACCGTACCCCCATAGCGAATGTACGGTGCGTACCCCCAACATCGCGTATGTACGGTGGATGATGCGGGTACGCGATGTTGCAGGTACGCACCGTATATTCGCTATGGGGGTACGGCGCGTACATACGCGCTGGGGGTACGCACCGAACATTCGCGCTGGGGGTATGGTGCGTACCTACGTGCTGGGGGTACGCACCGTACATTCACGCTGGGGGTACGGTGCGTACCTACGCGCTGGGGGTACGCACCATACCCACGCATTCTTGCGTGGGTACGGTCCGTACCTGAGGACTCATGGGGCCGTAGGGGTACGCACCGTACCCACGCATTCATGCGTGGGTACGGTCCGTACCGCAGTTGTCATGGCGCCGTAGGGGTACGTGTGGTATGCACCGTACCCACGCATGTTCTCACCTTCTGCGGCGTGTGCGTCGGGTGCGGTGCACCAGGTCGTAGGCCAAGAAGACCGGGATAACACGTACGATGGGGTTCATGGCTGTATGTCGCGTACCGGGGCTCCGTGGCGTTGCCGTTCGCGTCGGACACTGCTTTTCCGGCTGTGTTTGGCTCCCGTAAACAAAGAGCCGTACGGAGTGATGTCGGTACGAATCGTACTTGCTGGGCCGGAAAACGCAGGTGAAATAGGTACGGACGTCGCGTACAAGCATTTCCGGATCGGAATCGTGGGTATTTTTTTGCTGTACGGTCTTTTGTACGATTCGTACAGAAAAAGGCTTTCTGTACGAATCGTACTTCTTAGGTTGTGAAATGAGTTTACCTGGTACGAGTCGTACGGAGAAAACTCTCCGTACGACTATTCGTAGGGCCTTTTTACAGGATCGGAATCGACCCCTAAATATATAAATAATATTTTCAAAAATTTAAACAATAACAATAATTTAACAATTTAAAACATTTACGAAAACAATATTAACAGAAACAAAAATAAATTACAAATATATAGTTATACATGATTAATTTAAGTAACAACCGGCACAATGCACTGTGGGAAGAGGAATTCAATGATTACAGCCACGAGACCAAATTGTTGAAAATCACGCCCAAGCGCACCTGGGCGCTTTCTCCGGTCTGTGATCAAGGCAACTAGCCGAAACGTTAGACAAACGGATGCAAGCGCTGCAGTGAACTTTGAAAATAAAGCTACCTTCACGTTATTGGGCCTCACGTTGCTTTACTGTCCTGTGTGGTTGAGTGGGCTGCTCTGTGCCCATTTGTGAGGCCACCCTGTAGAGTCTGGAGCTCTGGAAACGGGGGAACGCTTTTGCTTCTTTTTTTATGTTAATTGAGGAGCTTGATTCACACGTGCCCCCACCTACAAAGGAGATGCCACTAGTGCAAAAAGGTAATGGGCGCGTGGAAGGGATTCAGACAAGAGTCTTCCTGTCATGATCGTGCCGCGAAGGCTGCCTTTTTCAAAGCTTGAACACCCCATGAACATTTTGGCAAGGGCAGAACTCTCCTGACTGTTGATGTATAGAGTCCCATGACAAAAGCAGTGCTTGTGCCCAATATCCTCACCACTATGGAGTCAACATTAGTGGATTTCCAGCACTCATTGTAACAACCGGCACAATGCACTGTGGGACGAGGAGTTCAATGATTACAGCCACGTGACCAAATTATTTAAAATCACGGCCGAGCGCACCTGGGCGCTTTCTCCGGTCTGTGATCAAGGCAACCAGCCGAAACGTTAGACAAACGGATGCAAGCGCTGCAGTGAACTTTGAAAATAAAGCTACCTTCACATTATTGGGCCTCACGTTGCTTTACTGTCCTGTATGGTTGAGTGGGCTGCTCCGTGCCCATTTGTGAGGCCGCCCTGTAGAGTCTGGAGCTCCGGAAACGGGGGAACGCTTTTGCTTCTTTTTTTATGTTAATTGAGGAGCTTGACTCACACGCGCCCCCACCTACAAAGGAGATGCCAGTATTGCAAAAAGGTAATGGGCGCGTGGAAGGGATTCAGACAGGAGTCTTCCTGTCATGATCGTGCCGGAAAGGCTGCCTTTTTCAAAGTTTGAACTCCCCATGAACACTGCGGCAAAGGCAGAACTCACCTGACTGTTGATGTATAGAGACCCATGACAAAAGCAGTGCTTGTGCCCAATATCATCACCACTATGGAGTCAACATTAGTGGATTTCCAGCACGCACTCTAACAAACGGCACAATGCACTGTGGGACGAGGAGTTCAATGATTACACCCACGTGACAAAATTGTTTAAAATCACGCCCGAGCGCACCTGGGCGCTTTCTCCGGTCTGTGATGAAGGCAAGCAGCCGAATCATTAGACAAACGGATGCAAGCGCTGCAGTGAACTTTGAAAATAAAGCTACCTTCACGTTATTGGGCCTCAAGTTGCTTTACTGCCCTGTGTGAATGAGTGGGCTGCTCCATGCCCATTTGTGAGGCTGCCCTGTAGAATCTAGAGCTCCAGAAATGGGGGAACGCTTTTGCTTCTTTCTGATGTTAATTGAGGAGCTTGACTCACACGCGCCCCCCACCTACAAAGGAGATGCCACTAGTGCAAAAAGGTAATGGGCGCGTGGAAGGGATTCAGACAGGAGTCTTCCTGTCATGATCGTGCCTTAAAGGCTGCCTTTTTCAAAGTTTGAACACCCCATGAACATTGCGGCAAAGGCAGAACTCACCTGACTGTTGATGTATAGAGTCCCATGACAAAAGCAGTGCTTGTGCCCAATATCATCACCACTATGGAGTCAACATTAGTGGATTTCCAGCACGCATTGTAACAACCGGCAAAATGCACTGTGGGACGAGGAGTTCAATTATAACAGCCACGTGACCAAATTGTTTAAAATCACGCCCGAGCGCACCTGGGCGCTTTCTCCGGTCTGTGCTCAGGCAAACCAGCCGAAACGTTAGACAAACGGATGCAGGCGCTGCAGTGAACTTTGAAAATAAAGCTACCTTCACGTTATTGGGCCTCACGTTGCTTTACTGTCCTGTGTGGTTGAGTGGGCTGCTCCGTGCCCATTTGTGAGGCCGCCCTTTAGAGTCTGGAGCTCCGGAAACGGGGGAACGCTTTTGCTTCTTTTTTGATATATATATATGTATATATATATCCAACAACAATTGTTACCACGTTTTCACAAGAACGATGCCATGGCCGCAAACTTCATCTCAGCGTGATTTTATTTTAAATGGTCTTATCACTCTACGCGTTTCGGAGAACACACCTCCTTGTTCACGAGTAAGAGTGTTGTGTATGACAACTTCCTTAATGTAATCATGTGACACACCCAAATCATAAACAGTGAAGACAGATTTTCTGTATGAAAGGATTCTCAGAGCTAGGAAGACAGAGTCTTTAAAACCTTATTGTCACGGTATTGTGGGGAAATACATAAGTGCTAAAATATTGCTTGTATTTTTCATCATAGAATTTAAGCACATCAAAATGAGATATTATCTCTCACGTTAAGGCTTGGAAGATTGAAACGGATTTCATTACCATAAGCAATCTAACTTATCACAATGATCTTGCCCAAGTGGACAAATGAAAGTCTTGGACTAGTTTAAACCAATCAATATCTATCAAATGCATGAAAAGGTCGGCCATCTATACAAAACCGCAAACATCAGATCACGCCACAGAGGGCCCTAACATCAATGTCATCTTATGTAAGATAAATGCAAACTTTCAATATCCAAACTGAAGTTCATTACTTAAACAAGTCCATCAGTCAGTTGCTTTCTTTTCATCCACAGGCGTATCCCCATTCCGTATAACTAATCAGAATTACTCTAGTCATGTCCCACTCTCTGTTTGAACCACATCAGAAACCTGTGAAACATAATCAAATAAGGTGCAATTATTGATCAAAAAATGAATTCTAGTTGTTTACATTCGCTACAGTTCAAATATACAGGAATGAGGATTAAAAACAATTTAAAAAAACAATTACTTGTCTAACCTGTTGACAGTGGGATTTTAGTTCATCAGAGATACAATCCAAAAACGTAAACATTAACCCAAATGAACTGCTAACCCTTCATCTCCATTATGACCTTCTGGTTGCATCGTGTGATATTTTAAAATCATTCTGGACTCGATTCGTCTCAATTCCTGAATTCTATCGCCCCCCCTGTCTCTTACGGGGACATTGTCAAGGACACAGAAGGACAATTTGGTATTATTCTGATTGTGGCAAGACGCAAAATGCCTTGCAATAGGATATTGCTTGTCGTTGTTTTTTATGGCCAATACACGTTTCTTAGCCTTGTGTATGGTACTACCAATATAGTATTTGTCACAGGGACATCTGAGGGCATAAACGACATACTCTGTATTGCACGTATAGTGTCTCAGAATTTTAAAGGGTTTCATTTGGTGTAACAGTTTGACCTCTTTACAATTAGTGCTGTACTTGCAGGCTTTACACTTGCCGCAAGTGTAAAACCCTTGGATTGTGCTTGTTTTTAAATTAGTGGTCGTCAGGGTTCTGCAAACACTATCCTTAAGGGACTTGGCTTTCCGATAAGTTATTTGGGGATACTCCTCAATACATTTAACTAAATCCTTGTCCAGTTTCAGGATTTCCCAATATTTTTTGAGTGCAGTTTTAACTTCATTCGATTTAGTGTGGAATGTTGTGATGAATCTAACATAGTTTTTGATTCACCCAAGTTTGTCTCTTGTTCTGGTTTGTCTTTAAGGAGCTCATTTCTTTCTTGTTCGTCAACTTTTTTACGTGCCTCATTAATGCATGTGGTGGTATAGCCTCTAGTTTTGAATCGTTCACACATAATGAGGTTTTCTTTCTCATAGTCGTTTTGAGTACTGCAGTTGCGCTTTGCTCTAAGAAGCTCACCGTACGGAATACTTTTAATCAAGCTTCCCGGATGGCAACTATCGGCATGTAGCAGACTATTTCCTGCAGTTACCTTCCTAAAGAGTGCCGTCGTGAGTTTATTGTTATTGACTCTGACGGTCAAATCCAAAAATTCAATACTTTCATCATGAATATGACTGGTGAAAGTGAGATTTAATGTATTTCCATTAAGTGTTTTGACAAATTCATTGGCTTCTTCTACACTGCCACCCCAGACACAGAATATATCGTCTATATATCTCATCCAGCTTTTGACGTTTGTTTTGTACTGATCTAGGTTGCTGACTACTTGCTCCTCCCACCAGCCCAGGTACAAACCTGCAAAGCTTGGGGCGAAGCAAGTACCCATCGCAGTTCCCAATATTTGGCGATATATCTGTCCATCAAATAGAATTTTTTTTTGTGTCAAACAGGTCAAAATCATATCCAGTAACATTTCAGTATGAAATAAAAGTGACAAAGACCTGTGTCTTAGGAAGTGCCTGCACGCTTGGATACCTTATTCATGGGGAATGCTGGTATAAAGGCTGTTAACATCCAAGCTCATAAGTAACCAGCCAGGTCGCCACTTTATAGTTTCAATCATTTGTAAAAAGTGCCCTGAGTCTTTTAGGTATGATGGAAGTGATTGTACCAAAGGTTGAAGATAATGATCGACATATCTAGAGGTATTTTCCAAACAACTACCCCTAGAAGATACAATCGGTCTTCCGGGGGGGGTTAAGTCTATCTTTATGTGGTTTGGGTAAAAGGTAGAGAGCAGGTAATTTAGGGTGCTTGCACTTAAGAAAATTGAACTCTTCTTGTTCCAACAACCCTCGGTCTTTCCATTCACACAAATTGTCCTGATGATTTTTATTAGCTGCATCATATTTTGTTTTGGTACTCATTTAATATTTTGTCGCATCTTGAACCTGATTCAACCCTTCGTTCAGATACGCTTCCTTTGATGACACCACAACATTGCCCCCTTTATCGGATTTTTTTATCAATATGTTGGTGTCATTTTTAAGCGTTAGTATTGCTTCTTTATGTAATTTGGATAGATTGGTTTTTCCACAATTTTTCTTTTTGGACAGTTTAACAAATTCATTAACCACTCCTTTTTCAAACATGTCAATAGCCTCATTAGCTAATTGGGGTAAAAAGACTGATTTTAGCCTGAGGCCGCTGTCATGATTAAGGTCTAATTTGATATTGTCATTAATCAAATTCAGATTGGGATCATTATTCGTCTCAGGGTCACCAGCTAAATCATGCAACAAATGGAGCATATTAATGTCTTCAATTTGTATTTTGCTCAACGATTCAGCATTATTCAAGACTGGCTCTTTTATTTTAGTTGCAAACCATTTTTTCAACTTAAGTTTACGAGTAAATTGAAAAAGATCTATTCTACTTTGTACATAGTCAAAATTGGCTGAGGGACAAAAAGAGAGGCCATATGCTAGTACCTCAATTTCCATGTCATTGAGTTCCCGTGTAGATAAATTTACCACAGTCTTAATGTCTCTCATTTTTGTTGTTTCTTTTGTCCCCTTATTCTGGTTCCCACTGGACTTGTGATTTCCTCCCTTAATGAGTCGTTTGATCTTGCGTCTCCTCTGCCTCCTCTTCCACGACCTCTTGACCTGCTGGCACTTGCTTTGTTCTGTGTTGCCATTCTTCCTTGGGCCATCATGGAGAATTCTTTTAAAATTAGTTCTTTTGGTCCCATTTTGGCTGGACTCTTAGTGATCTCCGTGGTACTTGCTGCACTAAGTGTAGCAATTTGTGGATCGCTTGTCGAGGACTGATCTAAATTCGAAGTTAAATCATGTGTGACTTCTTTATTGTTTGTAATATTGCGTAGGTGGTCATATCTTTTGGCAAATGTTAACACTTGCCCTCTTTCATAGTCCACCTGATCCCGCAAATATTTCCTTTGTTTTTTCTCTTTTATTTAATTTTCAATTTTATCAAGCTTTTGTTCCATTTTGCTCATATCACTTTCAAATTCATCCTTCTCACACATGAGTTTAAGTTTTGTTGTAATCTCGTCTATTTCAATCGTAATTCTCGCACAATCAATCAATAGAGACTTTATTCGGTTATATTTCACACCATAAAAGTGCACATATATACAATACGATTAAAAACATTATTCATACTATTACAATAATTCATAGTCACATACAAGAATCATATTACACGTAGCCCATTGCCAATAACTTGATCCAGATACAGGGTAAAGTGCGGATAGTAAGTACAACATCATTGGTCTAGGCAATTCCTTAATTTGACGGTTAATTTTAAAAATTCTTTAACCTGTAAGACACTATCGCTGTACAAAAGCTGCAAATAGAAAAAGGCAGGTTTGATTTGGTTAAAATTAAGTTTCCTTAAGAGTGCAACAAGATAACATTTGCGGGGATATTCATAAAACCTACATAAAAACATAAAATGCAGCATATCCTGAGGAGACTTCCCGTCGCAGCCACAGGGTGCTGTAACCTTATTAAAAATGTCTGACTTCGGTCGAATTAAAAGATGATGGAAGATGTCAAATCTAAACCTAGTCAACAAGAATTTCTCATGAGAGGTGAGATTACTCATTAAATATGGCTCCATGCTTTCACAAGTTTTTAACATCACATATTTCCTAATTCTTGATTTCATAAGCTCCTCACTTTCCCTTTGAGCCAACTTGTCCTTATAGAAGGCTTGTTTGATTGCTGTTATATCCCCCTTTACAATTCCGCTAGGATTTTCAAACAAATTCAGACGGCCTAGCCTGGAAAAGCAGGATTTCCGATATTTTAACCAGGGGACACGCATGTGTTTGTCCTGAGATACAAGATCTCTTACAATCAAATGGGTAAGAGGTATGTCCTGATTTATCCACAGTTTCACCCAACAAATCTGTGGCCTTAAGGAAAAAACATCACTTAAATACTGGATTCCCAGTTCTTCATGTACTGTCAAGTTGGGTGTACTAGTGGGGACACAAAGTAGACGTTTTAGGAAATTGTTTTCAACAACCTGCAACTGTTCTCCAGCCACATATCCCCAAAGTTCGCTACCATATGCAGCTGTAGGAACAGATTTGGCATTGTAAAGCTTAATCATTGCGTTAATTGGCGTCTTACCCAGTTTTGTCGCAAAGTTAAAAACAGAAACATTAGCCCTTGTCAGTTCACCTTTCTTTTTGACCAGGTGTGGACCCCAGTTAAGCTTGGTATCAAACAGGACACCAAGATATGAGAATGTTTCTGTGACTGGTATTGGGACATCACCCAATTTAAAAATAAAATTCTTTTTGGGTTTATGGCCAATATGCATTATGTATGATTTGGAGTTGTTGACCAATAGATTTCGATCAGACATAAAAATGTTAAAAGCATTTAAAAGCGCCTGGAGTCCCTTCTCCGTTCTCGAAATTAAAACCGCATTGTCTGCGTATAAAAGAACTGGAATACCCCGCCTGCCGACTCTAGGGCAGTCTGCCTGTACATTCTGTAGATAATCATCTAAATCATTAATATACAAATTAAAAAGGAAGGGGGCAAGAATGCAGCCCTGACGCACTCCCTTCTTTATGTCGAAAGTAGCAGTGGTGTCCCCATTTACAGAATATCTGACGTTAGCACTGGTATTACTGTGCATATCCACCAGAAAGTCGACTATCCCAGGATCCACACCTTTCTCCCTCATGGACCTCCACAGCCCCCCCTGTTAACACAGTCGAAGGCTGAAGAAAGGTCCATGAAGGCAAGATGGACAGTTCCCCTCTGTACAGTGGTATATTTGCTCAATACAAGGAAGAGGTTAAGGCACTGGGTTATGGTGGAGCGCCCCCCACAGAAACCATACTGAGAAATCGACATGATGTTATTTTCAGTCGCCCAGCATGTTATTCTCTGTAGTAGAATTCTCCCCATAATTTTGACCACGGAGTCAATTAATGAGATTGGCCGGTAGCAGTGAGGACTGCCCTTATCTCCTTTTTTAAAAACGGGAACAATCGTTGATAGTCCCCAGGAGATAGGACAGCCCACTTTGGCAACTGCATTAAATACTGCAGCCAGGATGGGCGCCCAAAAGTGTGGATCAGACTTATACAAGTCTGGGGGGATCCCATCAGGCCCTGGGGCTTTTCTAGCAGTAAGTCCTTCAATGGCCACCATAACTTCACCATTAGTAAACCTAATAGCACCTCCCCTAGCATCAAGCAATTTCTCAGTTGTAACTGGTAGCCCAGAAGAGTATAATTGTTTGAAGTGAAATTCCCACTCTTCCTTGGTAATACAACAGTCCAGACCGTTACCCGGGTCTTCTACCAGGAATGGTTTTTTAATTATTGTCCAAAATCTGGTGCTGGATTTTAAGGTAGAGGGATCAAGTAACTCATTCCACGCTTCTACTCTTAGCGACTCCTTATGGGATTAAAGAATGGACTTATATTCTCTACGGCACAGTTTGACATTTTCCTGCACTCGCGGAATAGCTGCCAGTGCTAGCCTGAGGTTAAGAGCAGCTTTGGAGCAATCATGATTGAACCATCTTGGCCCACATTTTTCCACACTCATCTTTGCAGGAGCCGACATCAGTTCTGACACCTTCTCCGACAGATTTTAATAAGCAGTGAGAACCCGTCGTGGGTCTGCCCCTACCTGGGTGCAGTTCACAATATCCTCAGTACATGTGTCTACAATGTTTTTATACAGTAAATCTGGAGTCACCATTGACCATTTGAGTCGCCGCCTCCCATCTATGGTGCCCAGCCTCCCGGAATTACATATCTGTCTTTCCTTAGTAAACCAAGGTCCCTTCAGACGGATTGTTTTTTTTTTTTTTTTTTTTTTGGAAAAAGTTTTTATTGAACAATAATTCGGTTACAAGTATGGGCCTACAACCACCCGGGCCGGCCGCTAGGTACATAAGGAAATATACACATATCAAGGCTGCAATCCGTTCCCAGGGCGCTGCCCCGCAGTGGCTCAAGATAGTCCTCGAAGAACAGCAAGCGTCAGTCCAACAATAACAGAAACAAAAAGGAAAAACAATAAAAACAAAAGGCGAGTTACGAGGGATATCAGTGCGGTTCAGGCTCCCCCCGGGAAACTCCAGTCAGAACATTTGAGCAATCCGCTAAAGAGAGGAGTACCGGGAGGCCGGGAACGGAGGGGGGGGGGGAAGGGGGTCAAGGGAGATGAACGTCCATATGTGGTTGTTACAAAAAGCGCTAGGGGCCGTCAAGGGTCAGGGGGACATGGCGATATCAGTGTCTACCAGGGGGGGCGTACAGATGCCTCCGCGATACGCATTCCATTGACCCCAAATTCTACCCCATGCCCCCGGCTTGCCACGGGCCACATACACTGTCTTCTCCCGAAACATACACCAGTCCATATTCTCCTTCCATACTGACACGGTGGGCGGCCGTTGAGCGCCCCAAAGTTGCGCTATATCCCTCTTGGCAATCATGTTCCCTAGGGCCGCCCATCGAGTCTGAGCCGCGTTGTAGTCATTGGGCTCCCACACATTCAGGACACAGCGACGCACCTCCGGCAGCAGCACAACCCCGGTGACCTGTCCCATAACCGTGTGGACCCGGCGCCAGTAGTCCGCCACCTCGCGACACTCCCAAAGGATATGAAGAAAGGTGGCGCTGAGCCCGCAGCCTCGTTTACAGAGTCCGTCGTCGGAGAATCCCATCGCGACCAAGCGCGGACCCGTGACATACACCCGGTGGAGAATCTTGAGCTGTACCAACCGGAGACGAGCCGGGATGGCAACCTCCTTGGGGGACGACAGTGCAGACTGCCAGTCTTCGTCGTCCAATTCAACCCCATCCCCAGTCCAAGCCCCCCGAAGGCGCACCAGGAGATCTGCCCGGTGATTAATCAATTTTTTATAAATTAAAGAAATAGTACTATCAGGGACATGTCCGTCAAGTACGCGGTCCTCGAGGGGCGAGGAAACAGGGATCTTGGTCCCCTCCCCGAAGACCGAGAGCAGGGCGTGTCGAACCTGGGCGTAGCGGAAGAACTCCCTGTCGGTCAGCTCGTATTCGGCCTGGAGCACCGCGAAAGTCTTGACCGCGCCCTTGTGCCACAGGTCTCCCACTTTGCTGATACCAATCGTGTCCCACTGGTCAAACCCCTTGGTGGTCCACAAGCTGCCCAGGCGGTCGGAGGCAAACAAGGGAGTAGCACATGTCATTCGCTCACTCCAGCCCGTGGCCGCAGTGGCAGCCCTCCAGGTCCGCACAGCAATCTTAGTAGGACCCGTAAGGGTCCGGTCAGCCAGGCGGGAATAAAGTGCCCTGTTGTAGTTCCCGCCGGGAAGCAGGAACTTGTCCATCTCATACGCCGGATTCAAGCCGGGCGCATACGTGGCGTGGTTAATGGCAGATAGCTGCGAGGCCCAATAGTACCTGCGAATGTCAGGAAGCGCGATGCCCCCGTCATACCAGGGGAGAGTGAGCTTGGCAAGAGCAATACGCGCCCGGCCGTTCCACACCAGTCTCCTCTGCAGGCTCTCCACCTCCCGAAAGTAGGCCACTGGGATAACGTCAAAGGAGTTCTGGAGTGCATAGAGGAACCTGGGAAGGGACATCATTTTAAACAGCGCGGCCCGACCCAGCGGGGACAGGGGCAGCCTGCACCACCGGGCCGTGTCCTCCCGCAGCCGCCGAAGTGGACGCAGAAGATTCTGCTCGTAGCGAGCCACCGGGTCCAGCGAAACGTATATCCCCAGGTACTTAAAGCCGCTCAGAGATATTTGAATCGGGAGCCGAGGCGGCAGGAGAGGAGGACCACCAGCGATGGGATATACGCAGGATTTAGACCAATTGATCGTGAGACCCGAGTTGTTCCCAAAGGAGGTCAGAACGTCAAAGAGGACGTTGAGTGACTGCCGCGGTGAGGTGAGGTACAGGAGAATGTCGTCCGCATACAGCGAGACCCGATCTTCAAAGCCCGGGCCCCACCGGATCCCTCTAAGCGAGGGCTCCCAACGGAGCCAGGCAGCGAGTGGCTCCAGGGCGAGAGCAAAAAGCAACGGGGACAACGGGCACCCCTGCCTCGTGCCCCTGCCAAGGGCAAAGGGCCGAGAGACCCGCCCATTCACCACCACTTGAGCCATGGGTCCCGTGTAAAGGAGCCTCACCCAGCCAATAAATCCCTCTCCAAAGCCGAATTTTTCCAAGACGGCCCAGAGGAATGGCCACTCAATAGTGTCAAATGCCATCGTGGCATCCAAAGAAACCAGCACGGCCGGTTCGGGGAGGAACTCCGCCCTGGCGAGGACCCCGTGCAGACGCCGCAAGTTAAGAGCGGTGTTGCGGTGCGGGATAAAGCCGCATTGGTCCGGATGAATAAGGTCGCACACTACACTCAACAATCGATTGGCCAGGACTTTCGCCAGGATTTTAGGCTCCGCATTGAGCAGTGAAATAGGCCGGTAAGAGGTACAGCGGTCACGAGGCTTGCCCTCCTTGGGAATAACGACTATAGTGGCCAAGCGCTGGGCGGCAGGAAGGGAACCCGCCGCAAGAGAGTCGCGGAACATGCGGCCGAGGAAGGGCGCAAGCTTATCAGGACGCAATTTGTATAGTTCAATGGGCAGCCCGTTAGGACCCATAGCCTTGCCCGAGCGAAGGGAACGAATCGCGGTCGCTATTTCATCCGACGATAAGGGGGCGTCCAACCGCTCCCGGTCCTCAACGGACAGGCCGGGCAGAGCAATATCTCTCAGTAGGAGGCGAGAGTCATCCTCGTCCCTGTCAGTCACCGGGGAGTACACCGCCCGGAGGTGATCAGCGAAGCATTCCACAATCTCATCCGGCTCAGTCACACACACACCATCCGCAGCACGCAACTCGGGGACCACACGATTCACTCTCTCTTTTTTGTCCAGCCACGCAATCAACTTACCCGCCTTGTCCCCCGCGTCATACAGTCGGCCCTGCCGCTCCCTATACATAGTTTTGGCCGCGTCAGTGACCAGGGACCTATATTCGAACTGTTTCAGGCTAAGGGCATGTAGTCCGTCCGGAGTAACATTCGCCTCCAGGGCCGACTCCAGCCCCGAGATGTCAGTCTCCAGCTTCACCACCGCCTCGCTCCTAACCTTCTTGGCCACCACTATCTGGGCGAGGGCGTGTCCGCGTAGCACAGTTTTAAAGGCTTCCCAAAGGGACAACGCAGACGACACCGACCCCTCGTTTTCACTGAAGTATTGGTCCATGGCCTTAACCAGGCTGTCACGAGTCACAGGGTCCCGCAGGTACCAGGGGTTAATGGGAGCTATCCGACCTGCGGACCGCGACCCGGTGTCAAAGAGAAGCCACAGCGGAGAATGGTCGGAGATACCACGCGCCAGGTGTCTGACCTCTCGAATCCGACCAGTCTGCGCCGCAGGCATAAGAAAGTAGTCTAACCTGGAGAGACTCCCATGCGCCCCCGAATGAAAGGTGAACTGACACTGGGTCGGATGCAATAGTCGCCAACTATCCACCAAGCCGAAGGTCTCCAACATCCCACCCAGCCATGACTGGGCAGCGGGGAGGGTCCTTGGTGGGTGACGATCCAGTTCACCCGAAACCACAGAATTAAAGTCCCCGCCCATGAGCAGGAGGCCGTCCGGAAGGTCAAGCAGCATTCGACCCAAGTCAGTGAAGGTGGAGTTCTGGAGGCCCGGGGGGACGTAGACTGAAACCAGGGTAAGGGGCTGCCCCTCCCACCTCCCAATCAAACACACATAGCGCCCTCTGTCATCCGAGACTATCCTCGTGATCTCCACCGGAAGGGAGGTTCGCAGGAGAATGCCCACCCCCCTGGAGCCAGTTGTGAAACCAGAATGGGCTACGAGGCGGTATCCCCCCCTGTTCATCGCATGGCAAACATTGCCGACCAAATGCGTCTCCTGGAGAAACACCACGTCAGGAGTCAAACGACGCAAATATTGCAGTACAACACCCCGCTTAATACGGTCCCCCAACCCATTGACGTTCCATGACATAAGCCTCAACCCGTCTCCCCCCATCCCATCCAATAGCTCAAGAGGCCCCCAGCCCGCAGCACCGCTCCCAAATATGGATAAAAATCAATACCTCGCCTTGTAAACAAAAAACACACAACTAAACAACCCCTCTTCCCCCCCAACCCCACCCCAAGTCCAACGCCCCCCACCCTGCACCCCTGCGGGCCAAAGACCCCCCCCAACTTGCAGTGTGCCTGTCGCCCCATTAACCCCATTCTACAAAAAGACCCCGGAGGAGGAAAGGGACCCGTACCCGCCCGCACCCCTCACGGGTCCTGGTTAAGCACAGTATGCAAAAGAAGTAAGACCCAACTGTACAGTGCCAAGCCGCAAAAAGTAAGGACCAAAGGTCAGTCTAAGGGGACCCGTCACCTGCGGTGCCCCCAGAGGGCCCGGGCCGGCCACCCCCGTCCGGCAGCGAGTCCAGCCAGTCACTTGCGGCCACAGGAGAGTCAAAAAAGGCAGTCCGCTCTCCATGCTCCACTCGAAGTTTCGCCGGGTAGATCATTGAGTACTTCAGGCCTAGCTCGCGGAGACGGCGCTTCACCCCTTGGAATCCCATCCGCTGTTTCTGGACCAGTTGCGTGAAGTCCGGATAAAAATTGATGGTCGAGTTCTCGTAGCGGACCGGGCCACGGGTCCGTGAAGCCTGCAGAATAGCATCGCGGTCCCTGTAGTGGAACAGTTTAGCCACGATAGGCCTCGGGGGGGCCCCCGGCCGCGGCCGGCCGCCCGGAACTCGATGGGCCCGCTCCACAGCGAAGAATTTGCTTAGGCCCACCGGGGACAGCTGTTGCAGGATAAGTTCCTCGACCACGAGGTCCACCGGGCGGCTGTCGGAGGACTCCGGTACCCCAATGATGCGGATATTGTTGCGTCGGGCCCGTCCCTCGAAGTCCTCAAGCCGCCGGGCCATATGGTCGTTGACCACTCTAATGTCCCCAAGCGCGGCCCGCAGATCCGACACCTCCGCACCCAGGGTGGAGGTCCGTGCATCAAGGGCCTGGACCTTCTCGTTGGTTTTAGAGAGGTCGGCCCGAATCAGGGTGACATCGATCGCGACAGTGTCGATCTTACGGGCCAGGGCCTCATATTGCGTCGCGATAGTTTCCCTGATGCCCTCGATGGCGCCCATAATGTCCTGTAGGGAAGGTTCCGCAGCGACGGTCGTGCCTCCCCCTGCAGCGTCCGGGGAGAGGCCAGCAGCGCCAGGGGACTACTGCCCTGGGTATAGCGGTCCATGTTGTTGCTCTGGACCGCTCCCCCGCGCAGTGAAGCCTTGGTCTTGCGCCCCTCCGGACCCCCTTTGCCCGCCATGTGAGCGCAGTCACTCAATGGGACCTCCGATCAAGGGGTGCGCGGGTGCCAGCAAAAGGACCACAAACCGTCGGTGTAGGGGCCGGAGGCGTCAGACCCGCCAGTAGCAGATGAAAGCAAACCTCGGGCAGAGGCCCGGGAGGCACCTCGCCACCTTGAGCACGCACGCCAGCTGATCTCCTGAAGGCCAAAACCGAAACCGAAAGTGCTGAATCGGTAACTGGCACCGCGCTGAGGCCGCTGTTGTTCAATTGCAGCCCGGCCCCACGGGTCACCTTCACCCCGGCCACCTCCGTCGGGTGGGTCCCAAAAGTTCCGGCGACGATAACTCAGGATTCCCAGGTCCGATTAGAGTTTTGAAAAGAGATATATGATCAGCTGGTCTTCATCTCCCAGATTCCATACACCAAATCAGGATAGTCTCAGGATAAATTCCGAGGAGCAGAAAGGGTCCGGGGAGCCCTGTGCTCACGCGACCATCTTGGATGCGCGCTAGGCTCCTCCCCTTCAGACGGATTGTTAAAGGATTATGGTCACTGAATTCGCTTGGGACAATATCAAACGAATCTAAAAAAGGTAGCAGTGTCGCTGACAACAGCATGTGATCAATAAAGGTGCCCCTCCCATGCCCCTTAAAGGTTGGAGTATCAAAACATTTAAATGGATCCCTGAGTGTCATGGCCAGGGAGAGGTCCAGGTTATCAAGGAGAAAATTGCATAGTTCCCCAGCCATTGTGTGATCCAGGTGGAGTCCCTCCATACGCTCACAACTTAGATCATTTATGCATTTGTGCAGAGGGTCTCCACACAAGTGGACATTTAGATCCCCCACAATCATGAGGTTGTGATTAAAATCATTTAGAGAGGAAATGAGAATGGCATGCAGGACAGATACGGAATTAGATACTGAAGTGACATTGGCAGCATTATAAAAATTCACTAAACATACTCGGCAGTGTTCCCCATTTAAAAACCCATCATACCAGGATCATTTGCATCAATTCTACTGATTTTACAGGTAACAAGGATAGAAACGAAAATCACCAGTCCACCCTTAGGTCTGCCTCTTAATGATGGTGTGGCCGGGACAAAGAAGGCCTTGTACCCTTCTAGAAAAAGATCACATTCAACCAGCCATGTCTCTTGTAGGCAGATAACTTTAAATTGCTTAATGTAGTTGACCCAGTTTATGTCTGCCATTTTTGCAGCCAACCCCGCAATGTTCCACGAGACAACATTGCTACCACAGTTTTTATCCTGTGAGTTCAGGATAGGTACCAGTTCATCTGAGATTGAGATGCCCTGACCCACAGGGATCTCATGTCAATCACACATGTCCAGGCCAGATAGAAGGTCGTACCTGTTCTGTGTGTTGATGTTAAACACGGAATAAGGTTGGGCCAAAAAATTAGGTCTATTCTGTGTATTGGTAACGTTTCCAAATCCCCTCGGGTTAACAGTATTATACTGAGAGCGGGTGTCCATGGCCTGGGTCTGAGTTTCAGCCACTGGACTAAACAACCTTTGTTGGGGGGAATTATGACAGAGATGGGCATAGAAGTACCCCAGAGGTCGGACACATATACTGCTCTCATTGTATGTCAGTGACGAAGCTCTTAAGAGAGCGGTGGCCACATGTTGGGGATGTTTGAAGTTCACAACAATGCAGTCTCCGCTTCCCATTTTTTTCGATGGGCTCACCCAATTCACCCGCCTGACTGCCACTATCTGATCAAAATATGCAATTGGAAAGCCACAGTTTTTATTAAGCCATGACACTGTTTTGTTTTTAAGTGAGGCGTGAGACTCGTCATAGGGTGAGGCAGGATGAGTACCGCAGGGTGGGACATTAGTTAGGACTACCACAAATGGCGCACAGTCGGGCGGTAGATTAAGATAGCGTTTACTCCTGTGCGGCCTACTATCTGTTCCCTGTCTTGAAACAGGGTTAGATTGAATCTGTGGATCCATTGTTATTTGGGTGGCTGGTGTGGTTGCTTTTATTGGAACCCTGCTCACGGTGGTAGGTACTTCCATCGTATTAGTGGAATTTGACTGCATTTTTCCCCGCACCATCCCTGCCTGTCTGCCTTCCCCAGGGTTATCCCTTAATCCAGTAACTGCAGCCTGGTACGAAGATACCAGGCCACCAAGCCTGGACACCTCAGCTGTTAGAGTGTCTATCTTGGTGGTTAAAGGTCTGATAGCCTCCTCTACCTTAGATTCCAATTTAGACTCGAGGTTTTTTATGAGGGCAACCAGTTGTACAATATTAGCATTTAAGTTATTCTCCTTGTTTCCGGTAAACACAAAGGGATTATTAAGTGGGACATTAACAATAGCAGAATCTACAGCAGTAGTTTTTTTCTTCTGTTTCCCACCCCCTTTTATCTGTGTTCGCCTACAGTTGCGTACCGGCCTTATAGCTGGCGGAACTTCCTCCAAATCCTCACTGGATGTATTTTGGTGTTCTACATGGACCTCAGTCCTTACCACAATCGGTGTGACCGGGTTTTCTCTAGCAACACCATTGACGCTGGCCTCTCCCTCAGCGTCCATCGCTATCAGAGGCGGCGTCTCAACCAGTGCTGTTGCAGGGGGCCCTTTCCCTAGAGATGCCCGACGTTCACTGTTGATCTGAGTGACTTTTTTTACCATGTAATTGTCAATAGTGCTATGGCCCGTAGCAGTTTTATCATTTTTAGCCTTAGACATCCTAAATAGAAACAATACGTGTTTAAGTTGCAATGCGACTATACATAAATGTTAAAAAGAAATAAAGTCTCACTTGTTACTTAAAAAAGAGGGATCAGTTCACGAAAACCAGGGTCTCGGGCCCAGCCCAGTCTCTTCAGGCTTCTGAGGGCCACAGAGGGCCCGCCCTTGTCCCGGGCTTCGCCCGGGCTCGTTCCCACGCGCGTTCCGCGATGCGCGTAGCTGTTGGTCAATTTATTCCACCTGGCATGGGCGGGACAAGGAGGCGGCTTCAGGCCCTGGAGGATTCTGGTCAGTGTAGTCTACCAGCCTCTTTGCCTCAGTCCCCCCCCCAGCTGCGAGCGTTTCCCGCGAAGCGGGAAACGCGAGTTGTAGCACTGGTGGCAGCAGCAACAGGAGTTCACAAAATGCAGGGTCCCAGCGAAAGAACAGTTCAGCAGCGCAACACTCCCAAAACGGCCAGCAAACAATTCCACAGGGTCGAAAGACAAGGGCTCCCGCAATGCGCGTAGCTGATGGTCAATTTATTCCACCTGGCATGGGCGGGACAAGGAGGCGGCTTCAGGCCCTGGAGGATTCTGGTCAGTGTAGTCTACCAGCCTCTTTGCCTCAGTCCCCCCCCCCAGCTGCGAGCGTTTCCCGCCAAACGGGAAACGCGAGTTGTAGCACTGGTGGCAGCGGCAACAGGAGTTCACAAAACGCAGGGTCCCAGCGAAAGAACAGTTCAGCAGCGCAACACTCCCAAAACGGCCAGCAAACAATTCCACAGGGTCGAAAGACAAGGGCTAATTCTCGCACAATCTTTTTCTGCATATTTTACCAACAGCTGTAACATCACGGTAGAACATTGGTGACTGTTCGTTGCCCATTCATCAACTAGGTCGGGATCAGGGTCATTGAAGGTAGGCGTGATAAAAATTCTCAGACCCCTTGGCACACGACCCGCTTCTATGTATTTACGAAGTGTTGTTGCTTCCCACCATTTGTTTTGTTCGAGCTTAAGTAGTTTCCATAGTTTATTCCAAAGTCCTTTTTTGGTTGCAGTTCCGCTGCCACTCGTATCATTGGTTTTGGATTGTTCGTCATTGAGCATACCCAACTGTCCGTCAAACATTTTGCTTGCTGCCTCATTCCTTTTTTTCATTTCTCGACATGGCCATTTGAATAATTGAAGTCATTATTGCGCTATATATAAGCGCCCACGTTGAGATGAAACGAAGGACCGAATTCTTACATTCGCCCTTCGTATCCACTTGCCCTCCGTTTGTACACAGTCAAAGTTGTTCAATGATAAAGAACCAAGGGTCGCTCACTCACCAATGGCGGCTTTCAACGGATCCACAACTCCCCGTCTCTTCGGGAATCACTTCCGTGTTAGCCTTCACCTTCCGGAGCTATGTCGGTAATCTTCAAATGTCAACTAGGGCGGGCAGGGGTTAATCCAAAATTAGATCCACCTCACAAAGTTTCGCTTCGAAAACCTGAGCCACTTTCAATGGCGGGCCACGGCGGGAAAGCGACTCCCAATATCCAACAACAATCGTTACCACGTTTTCACAAGAACGATGCCATGGCCGCAAACTTCATCTCAGCGTGATTTTATTTTAAATGGTCTTATCACTCTACGCGTTTCGGAGAACACAACTCCTTGTTCACGAGTAAGAGCGTTGTGTATGACAACTTCCTTAATGTAATCATGTGACACACCCAAATCATAAACAGTGAAGACAGATTTTCCGTATGAAAGGATTCTCAGAGCTAGGAAGACAGTCTTTAAAACATTATTGTCACGGTATTGTGGGGAAATACATAAGTGCTAAAATTTTGCTTGTATTTTTCATCTTAGAATTTAAGCACATCAAAATGAGATATTATCTCTCACGTTAACGCTTGGAAGATTGAAACGGATTTCATTACCATAAGCAATCAAACTTATCACAATGATCTTGCCCAAGTGGGCAAATGAAAGTCTTGGACTAGTTTAAACCAATCAATATCGATCAAATGCATGAAAAGGTCGGCCATCTATACAAAATCGCAAACATCAGATCACGCCACAGTGGGCCCTAACATCAATGTCATCTTATGTAAGATAAATGCAAACTTTCAATATCCAAACTGAAGTTCATTACTTAAACAAGTCCATCAGTCAGTTGTTTTCTTTTCTTCCACAGGCGTATCCCCATTCCGTATAACTAATCAGAATTACTCTAGTCATGTCCCACTCTCTGTTTGAACCACATCAGAAACCTGTGAAACATAATCAAATAAGGTGCAATTATTGATCAATAAATGAATTCTAGTTGTTTACATTCACTACAGTTCAAATATACAGGAATGAGGATTAAAAACAATTTTAAAAAACAATTACTTGTCTAACCTGTTGACAGTGGGATTTTAGTTCATCAGAGATACAATCCAAAAACGTAAACATTAACCCAAATGAACTGCTAACCCTTCATCTCCATTATGACCTTCTGGTTGCCTCGTGTGATATTTTATAATCATTCTGGACTCGAGTCGTCTCAATTCCTGAATTCTATCGCCCCACCTGTCTCTTACGGGGACATTGTCAAGGACACAGAAGGACAATTTGGTATTATTCTGATTGTATAGATTTCATGCATTTGATCGATATTGATTGGTTTAAACTAGTCCAAGACTTTCATTTGCCCACTTGGGCAAGATCATTGTGATAAGTTTGATTGCTTATGGTAATGAAATCCGTTTCAATCTTCCAAGCGTTAACGTGAGAGATAATATCTCATTTTGATGTGCTTAAATTCTATGATGAAAAATACAAGCAATATTTTAGCACTTATAGATTTCCCCACAATACCGTGACAATAATGTTTTAAAGACTCTGTCTTCCTAGCTCTGAGAATCCTTTCATACGGAAAATCTGTCTTCACTGTTTATGATTTGGGTGTGTCACATGATTACATTAAGGAAGTTGTCATACACAACGCTCTTACTCGTGAACAAGGAGGTGTGTTCTCTGAAACGCGTAGAGTGATAAGACCATTTAAAATAAAATCACGCTGAGATGAAGTTTGCGGCCATGGCATCGTTCTTGTGAAAACGTGGTAACGATTTTTGTTGGATATTGGGAGTCGCTTTCCCGTCGTGGCCCGCCATTGAAAGTGGCTCGGGTTTTCGAAGCGAAACTTTGTGAGGTGGATGTATATATATATATATATATTATCTACTGGCGGTCGCCAGTAGATAGTTATAGTTAGGACCTATTTTCCATAGGAAATCCGCAACATTCTATTCCCAATAAGTGTGGCGCCGGTTGATAAATCCTCGCAAAATTTTCCAAACTTTTGGCCAGCTCCGCTCCTACCCTGAAAGTTTCGCGGTGATCCGTCAAGCTGAGGCCGAGAAAAAAGAGGGGTCCCAAAACGCGTTTTCCCCATGCAATTTCCCATAGGATCTGTTGTCGCAGCTACAGCCCGAACCGCTGAACGGAATGACACCAAATTTGGCAAAGAGGTAGTCCTCAGTTCAGACTCGAGCCTTTTGCATAAATGGTGTGAATCTGTTCAGTAGTTCCTGAGAAAATTAGGGTAAAAAAGTTAGTGATATCTATGGCCGGGGAGGATCCACGGACCCTACCCGCACCGTATGCGCACCCTCCCTGAACCGAGCGCGCACCCTCCCGATCGCGCGCTGAATGCTAATTGGCTGTCAAGTGTCTGTCTACATTCGAAACCAGGAACTGTTGGCCGCCATTTGCTGCCTCGGTAGAAGCGAGGCTGAAGAAGCAAGGGAAATAAGTGTGTAAAACATATAAAGGGGGCAGAGTGGAAATACTCTGACCCTCTAGAGGTGCTTAGGGGGTCCCAGAAGGACCCCCTGGGGCCCCCTTTTTTTTTTTCTTAAACGGCGAAATGCGCGCATGGTGCGCGCATCCTACCGGGTTGGGTGCACGGATTCTCAAGCGTTGGGTGAGCGGTTCCTAACGCGTTGGGTGCACGGATCCAAGGAAAAAAAACTGAAATTTTTGGGAGATAAACAAACGGCGCGTTACGTACATCGAACCTGTCGCGTATAGGCTGGGAGTCGCGTACCTGTCGCATTCCGATCGCGCACTAAACACGTGCCCAACGCATACCATGCGCGGATGCTAACGCGTAGGGATTGAGAACGGTGCGCATAGGGTGTGCGGATCCCAAAACATGGAAAAAATATATATAAAATAAAGTTTTGAACATATAGTTAAAGAAATATTTTAAAAAATATAAAAAATATATGTTTGAAAAACCCAATAAAAACAAATAATATTTTTTAATTTTTAAAAGAATTAATTAAAAAAAAAAAATTTTAATGGTGATAAAAAAGAATTTCAAAAAAACATAATTAATGAAATTGACACACTGAATTTGAAAAATATAGAAATCCAATGAAAATCATTAAACATGATATCTTTAGAGATAAGTTATACATAGGAATTAGCATTTAAAAAACCTTTGAAATTTACTAAAAAAACCATAGGTTTCAGGGGCGTTATAGTTAGCTAGACATTTCCCTCGTACAAAACCCTAGAAATTCCCCTGTTATAGTTAGCTCAGCTAACTATAACTCGCGCCCCCGCAATGCACTGCTGATGACGTCACATATTACATCACTCATGACATGGTCAGTGACATCACTGATGACATCTCAAATGACAAAACAGGCTGTGTCCACACAGTTGAGTGTGAGTAGATATGCGAAGAGATGTTCTGTTGTCACATGTGATGGTGGACACTACTTTGGGCCTGCTACCGAATTTGACATTTTTACACACAGATCTATTTAATACATGGACGTGGGGCTACACTGGGGGGGTTGCGCGATTGTTGTTCATGAGCAATGAGGCCACAGATAGTTCACACCTTCTCAGTCATCTAATTGGCCATGTGGGTCAGGCTCAAACATGTGCATTGATGTAATTTCCCAGTGTGTCCCTTTTTGTGCAATCAATATCCATATATTCATCCATACTTTTATACTTGATTGAACATAGACCTGACACATCTGTGTGATTTGGAATGTTTTATTCAGATTCTGTGTTATGTCGGAGCTGGAGCAGTACATGGCCATGCAAACCACACATTACATGGTTGCCCAGTGGAGGGCCAACCAGAGTCCTTTGGGGAATGATAAGTTAATCGGAAGAGTCCAGTCCACAGCCTAATTGCTCTGTCATTGGTAACCAGAGCAGATATCGCAGTCCATGTCGGGGGCCAGGTGAATGTCACAGAGGGTTTTGGGGGACAGTGGAAGGTGTTGTTCCAGGGCATGATGCAGAGGGCTGAAGCAAGCAGGAACACGCCATATGGTGGGATGAATGCTACAACCTCCTTTTGCACACAGAGTCATTACCATCCACATCTTAGTCCTCTGATATGTCTTCTGTGTCAGGTGTGTGTGGTTGTGTTATGGCTGCCTCACTGGGTGCCACTGACACATCAGGGGGCGGAGGTGGTATGGCTGCCTCACTGGGTGCCAATGACACATCAGGGGGCGGAGGTGGTATGGCTGCCTCACTGGGTGCCAATGACACATCAGGGGGCGGAGTTGTGTATGTCAAAGTTCCTGCAGCAGTCATCTGCGACAGGCTCTGTGGCAGCAATGGCAAGGTGAGGTTCTGCAGGGCATGGAAGATCCCAGCTACATCTCACTGGTGTACATCCGTGGCAGCCATCCTTCCAGCCTGCATCCGCTCCATATTCTCCATTGTCCTCCGCATGTGTCCCAACTCCCGGCTGACATCGCTGGAGCCTGTCGGACTAGACAGTTCTTGTATCCGAGTAATGGCTCAAGCGAGGTCAGTGAAGAAGTGTTGTAGAGCATGGTATGGACTGCAGGTGTCCGTTAGGGACTGTAAGTGGTCCCTGATGGGACTTATACACCCACATATGGCATCATGTTTGTCTGCCATGAGGTCGAAACCCACCCCACACCTGTTCAGCCAGCCCCCTCTGGCAGTCTAACACACGGCGTTGGAATGCCATGTGTTTTTCCGAGAGGTGGTGGGAGCCAGCCGTGGTGGTGGGTGCTTCCTGCTGTGTGGGCTGTGCAGGGAGTGGGGTCACCTCGATGCAGCTGGGCCGCCCTGCTCCTGGAGGTGGGGTGCGGAGGCTGTCCACGAGCCGTTGGAGGGTGTTGGGGCAGATGGCCAGGGGGTCCTCATCATCATCACTGCAGAGATGTCTGGTCTGCTCTGCAGGAGGTGTTGATTGTCCCTCTGCAATGTAAATGGGAGGTGCAGGTTAACAGTGTGTTCCTGGTATGTTGACGCATTGTACATGTTTACATTCAGACTGCATGACAATGTACATTGTGACTGTTTTGTAGGAGCTGGATATTTGATGGGAGACAGTGGACATTCCGACTACATGACGGATGTGTGGTTGTACTCGTACATTATCATCTCACAGTTTCCTGCTATGGCAGATGTGATTGGCCAGTTTCTACGCACAAGCGGTACCCTTTGTGTCCTCTGTTCTGTAATGAAAGTGTTGCACTTTGCACCACATTGTCGTCAATGTTGATGTGCTGTGATTGCTATGTGTGTGTGTTGCATTGTGGGAGAGTTGCCCCTGCAGCTCTGATTTAGCGGCCCCTTGTCTCTTTGAGGAGGTGTGCCTTTGACTTGTGTGCTTTTACGGTGCAGAGATGTTGGCGACTTGGGTCATTTGTGCTCTTGGACTGTTTTTGTACTCTTGTGCATTGTTTGTCGGCAGATGTGTTGTTGTCGTCAGTGGTTGTATGTGCACGTGGATGTATCAGAGTGTGGCCTGCTCCTTTGAGGATGTGATCCACACTGAGCCACCTCAGTGTTGTGTCGTGCACCATGTCATGTATTTTGACTGCAGCCATGCTATCGGTCATGCAGTGTCACTTGCATTGTCAGTGTGGCTCACAGAGCCGCTGCTTTGCTGGATTCAGCACATGTGCATGGGTAGGTTGTGAGATTGGTGATGGGAGGGGGCGCCCTTTGTGCACATAGTGGATGGGGCTTACTTGGTGTTTCTATGTGTGCTGCAGTGTGCCAAGGGTATCAGGGACATGTTCCACAATCATTGTGGGTGTGCAGTGTGCTACACATAATTTTGCATGTGGGCCATTGTGCTCATCTCCCCCTGTCCCCCCAGTCCCTGGTTTTTACTTAGATTGTTGCTGTTGGGTCTGGTCATATTGAGATGTATCCGGACCCCCAACTCCTGCCACCGTCTCCACACTGATGACTGTGGCCACCATTTCCTCCAGCTTATCCAGCTCCTCCTGTGGCGCAGGACTCCCACCTCCAGTCACCGTGGCTGCCTTCCGGTTGGCAGCGAGTTTCTGCTTGGTTTGGCTATTCACATCATGCCAGCGCCTCTTGACCTCCTCCATTGACCTCCTCGACACTCCGACTGCATTCACGTTGTTCACGATAGACTGCCATATTTCCATTTGTGTTACCATGACACAGTGAAGGTGACGAACAGTTGTTGGTAGTGTTCTATCACCTCTGTGACGACGATCCGGTTTTCCTGCAGACTGAACCCCGTCTTCCTCCTACTCTTCTTCTTTCCCTTCCCGGACACGGGGTTCCTGGCTGGTCCTCCGTGGGGCTTGTGGGGCTCGAGTTGTCCTCTGCACTTGTCCGGGTGCATCCATGGTGCTACGCAGTTTATTTCTTTTTGCCATTTTTTATTGTTCTGCTTTTATAGTGCATTTTCCCGCATGACGCGTGGGAATTGCAGGCCTGTCGCTGGTTATCACTGATTTTTGTATCGCGATTTGGGGCATCACAACTATTTTCAAGTTTCGCATTTTTCCAGCCTTGCGTTGATTTTGTCGAGGTCATTTGGCGCGTCATAGTGAGACTATCGCATGGTGCCGCCGGGTTGAGAATACAACGTTAACACGTGTTATTTTGTTGCAATAGACTGCGATATGCAAAGTTGTGTTAAGCTAATTTTGCGATGATTAACACGCGTTCTTGAGAATATCCCCCTTTGAGTTACGAGCAATTTGATTTACTATTCCCACTCCAATTCATGCAACAGTAGGGAAGGCACTGCACTTCAGAGAGGTTAAATTTACTATTCACACTCCAATCAAGCAACAGTAGGGAAAGTGCTGGACTTCAGAGGGGTTTAGATTTACTATTTCCACTCCAATGTAAGCAACAGTAGAGTAAGTGATGGACTTTGGCGGCGTTACATTTTACGAGTCTCACTCCAATGTATGCAACAATAGGGAAAGTGTTGGACTTTGGAGGGGTTCCATTTAATATTTCCACTCCAGTCTAAGCAACAATAGAGAAAGTGTTGGACTTTGGAGGGTTTCAATTCACTATTCCGACTCCAGTCTAAGTAACAATAGAGAAAGTGGGGACGTCGGAGAGGTTACATTTACTATTCCCATTACAATGTATGCAATAATAGGAAAAAAATGTGTTTGGACTTTAGAGGGGTTCGATTTACTATTCACTTTCCAGTCTAAGCAATACTAGGGAAACTGTTAGACTTTGGAGGGGTTACATAAACTATTCCCGCTCTAATGTATGCAACAGTAATGAAAGCACTGAAGTTCATACGAATTACATGTACCTACTACATGTACCTACTAGAAAACGTTGAAATGCCTAATAATCAATATATTTTTTAATCATATTTAATATAAAAATGCTTACAATATAAACTTATAAAATACAAATAAGAATTCAAAAATACAAATTAAATTAATTAAAACTAAATTAATTTCACTCCCTGCAACCGAAAAACCACAAACACCCCAAAAATAATTAAAGAAAATATATTAAAATATTACTTCATTTGAACCAATAAAATGTCAAAAATAAGTAATACATCTTACAAATATTAATGTTGAAAACATGTAACAATAAATTAATAAACACATTAAAGAAAACAAATCATTAAGATAATGAATAAACAATGAATAATATACATAATTGTAAATGACAAAATTAACATGAACAATTAATTTTAGTAATATAATTTCAGTAACTTCCCATATGATTCTCTTACATACCAAACAACCAGATAATAAGATATAAATTGCTACCAAAATACTTTCAGGGCTCCGCTCGTGCACGTTCTCTAAGATCCGAGCCAGACCCTTGCCTCGGCTTGGCTCAGCTCTCCCTGTCAATTTCTTGGCCACACACCCCTAGATATCAGTGTGCCAGTGCCATGTCTTCTGAGCTTTCTCAGGTTCAGTTGAACAGTGTTAATGTTCTAGTGTCAAGGCAATCCATTTAGAACTCCTTTTGCCAGTCGGCACTCCAATGCCAACGGGGGTGCCTAGTGTACTTATCAGCGTTCCACTGTCCCTATATCTTAGCCTTCACAGTGTCCTTGTGTCATTGCCCCTGTGCCTCTGCCCTTGCCTAAGTAAGCCCATGTCAGTGTCCTAGGATCAGTGTGTCAGTACCCAAGGGCCTTCCCGTCAGTATCTCTCGTCAGTGTCTCAATGTTAGTGTTGCGCGGTCTCCATGTCAGTGTCCCGGTGTCAGTACTGCCACTGTAGCATCCCCTTATCAGTGGCAGTATTCCAATATGCTTGGTGGTGCCCGTGTTTCGGGGTCCCTGTGTCTGGGTCCATCCCCTTATCAGTGGCAGTATTCCAATATGCTTGGTGGTGCCCGTGTTTCAGGGTCCCTGTGTCTGGGCCCATCCCCTTATCAGAGACAGTATTCCAATATGCTTGGTGGTGCCCGTGTTTCAGGGTCCCTGTGTCGGGGCCCATCCCCTTGACAGAGACAGTATTCCAATATGCTTGTTGGTGCCCGTGCTTCAGGGTCCCTGTGTCTGGTTCCATCCCCTTATCAGAGACAGTATTCCAAGATGCTTGTTGGTGCCCGTGTTTCAGGGTCCCTGTGTCTGGGTCCATCCCCTTACCAGAGACAGTATTCCAAGATGCTTGTTGGTGCCCGTGTTTCAGGGTCCCTGTGTCTGGGTCCATCCCCTTATCAGTGGCAGTATTCCAATATGCTTGTTGGTGCCCGTGTTTCAGGGTCCCTGTGTCTGGGTCCATCCCCTTATCAGAGACAGTATTCCAATATGCTTGTTGGTGCCCGTGTTTCAGGGTCCCTGTGTCTGGGTCCATCCCCTTATCAGTGGCAGTATTCCAATATGCTTGTTGGTGCCCGTGTTTCAGGGTCCCTGTGTCTGGGTCCAGGGCAGGCCCCCATGTCAGTGTCAGCTCCCCAGTGACTGGGTTCTGGTTTCAGTGTTAGTCCCTCACCTGAGTGTCCCCTTTCCTGAGTAGGGTTCGCATGGGGGTGTTCCTCGACAGTACCAAAGGATGCTACAGGGCTCCGTCACTAGACAGGAGTGGAGGTTGGGGACATACGATGGATTGGTGGGCCCCGCGTAAAAAAATAAAAGTTGGGACGTAACACGCTCGTGCAAAGAGTTGTTGTCCACAAAATGGAACAGGTCCACAGCTGCGAAATTATACAGTTAGTAGAAGAATGAATTACACTATGCAGCATTAGTATTTGTTTACTGTGTTTAGCTCCTCTCGCATGTGCTTAAATGAAAGGTCATGTTAGCTGGTTTAGAATTAGTCATTTTATAGCGCAGAGCAGGCCCTGCGTTTAACGTACATCCTTTAATTGATTTAAATAATAGTTTAAAATGTGTTGCACGTTTAATTTAATAGCCAGGTCACTTGACCTTCCAGTCCTGCCTTCGTGAAAAGAGGACCTAAATCAATACTGGCCGGCCTAGCCTTGACATACCCCCTCCCACCCCTGTGGCAACAGCTATGAAATAATTCTAATTGTAATACTGTAATTGAAATAACCTCTAGCCATCACTTCCCTCTACCACTCAACTTTTAAAAATGAAAAAAATGCACCTGGCATTCTGGCAGCCTCTCACAGCGCTCCTCCCTCTCATCATTATCTTCAATTACTCTCACAAATGTTTTTTAAAATAATAATGTGAGGCTCTTGCTACGGCGCCCCACCACCCCACCTACGCACACTCGTCATTAAAAAGCAACCCCACCCCGGCTGATTTGAAAAAAAGAATCTGGTATTTCCACCCACTCACACCACCCTCTTTTCAATTCTCTCCCACCTGCCCAAGTGTTAAAAAACATATCTGGCCTACTGTCACCCCTCACAACCCGCTGTGTCTTTTCCCACCCTCCCCACCAAACCCGGACTCTGCTTCCTGGGGCGGAGTGACGCAGGCTCTCTCGGAGCCCTATCAGCGCAGCTCTGAAGCTCCTCCGTCAGCACGCGGCTGAATGCGGCAGTCAGGCAGGAAAACTAGCGCTTCCCCTTATGACGTCAAAGCAGAGGGAATCTACTTGTGCGTCCCACTGTTGTTACGTCACAGCAAGGAAAGACTGGATTTCGATCCTGTCATTCATAACAGAGGCTTCCAATGGAGCTCATAAATAAAACGAATAATTCGTTTAGTAGTAGAAGTGGTATTACTATTGGTAGTAATAATAATAATTGCCTCCTTTTCACACCGTAAAACCCATCAGTTTCTGACACAAATATAATTTTATGAAACTATTCTTAGTGTTTTTTTCCCCTCCTTCGGTAGTATTGAAGAACGAGCGAGAGGCTGCTCGAAGCACCTCTTCGACACGCTGCCACCCTGGTCGGGGATGGGCTATCAGCGTGGTGTCTGCAGCCACTCCGGGACATCGTAAGGAATTTGGGCGCCCTGGGCCAAACTTATTTTGGGGGCCCCTGTTCAGCACAGCTTTGAGTTTATGACTGAATTTCAGCTCTTTCATACCCTCTTTAGCCAGGTTACTGGTGGTGCTCAGGCCCTCTGTTCCAAATTCTGAATGTATGTACATCTAACTTTCAAGGATAGTGGCGTGTGTTTTCAACGTTGTAACACAGCAGCATCTCACTAATTGTACTGAAGATAATTTCTGTGACTTCCTCGCAATTCTCACATGTGAGGTCGTTTTGATCAAAAAGAAACTATTTATGGATGTTGCATGTACTATAAACAAATTTTTCTGCAAAACGTCTTTAATAGACTCTCACACACCAATCACATACAACTTAAGTTAAATAACACCGGTATTTAAAACAATATGTTTAAGAATTACTCAAGGTCATCTGAACAAGAACAGAGCTGTCTCTATGGTGGTGGTGGCGGGGGGCTTGAAAGGCTGGGGCCCTGGGCCAGAGCCCACTTTACCCATGCCTTGAAACGTCTCTGCAGCCTCTCCCCGCCAAAAACAATGGGTTAAGTTTGTCCCCGCTTCTTCTCGCCCATGCCCCTCCACTCGAAAGGATGTCGGAAGATGGGCTGGTGTAAAATGATCAGAGCCCCCGGCAGCCCTCTTCCCATCAATAGACGGCCCGTGACAATGGAGGGACATCCTCCGCAGCACTCCTCGCCCCTTTTCAGATGTAAATGTGATACAAGCATCTAGATTGTCAACCCTAAAGGACGAAGGAAGACCCCTCCCCTTTTTATTCCGTGAAGAGGGAGCTGTCAGTACCAGCGCCGACCCTTACAGATGCTGCACCCTTCCTCGCTCAATCAGAGCCTGGAAACAGGCCCCGACGGTCGCATCTACTGCCCAATCAGGCGGCCCCGGCGCGTCCCCGCCCACATCTTGTCTGTTTTTTAAAAAAAGGCTCAAGGGTGTGATTTACTCTTTGTTTGTGATGCTCCCCCGGCCCCTCCTCCTCCTTGCTTTGTCTTCCCCTCTTTCATGTCTGGAGAGCGGCTGGGGGTGAGGGAGGGGTGGGGTTTTTAAGGCCGCGCAGGGGGTGGTGGCACATCACACAGACCTGCCGGGAGTGAAGGAGAAGGCGAGCGGAGGAAGGAGGCACACGGAGCAGCAGCTGCCTTTTCCAGGGGCTCAGCTGCTCACCGGAGGAGGAGGAAGGCTTCAGCCCCTCGGACTGGAGGCTCGCTTATTTCCCATAATAGGATCATTTCTGGATTAGGGGCTCACCCAAGTTACTCGGAGGCTTTTCCTTAAACCGTGATTGGCGGATCCCTGAGGCCGCCGCGCTGTTTGGTGCACCTTTGATTGATGCACGGTCCGTGTACACTCCCTGCTTCCTCCCGGCCGATGCTCCGACCCTGCCGGGTTTCCGGTTTTACCCCAGGCTCCCTCTGGGCTCTGGTACGAGAAGATTTCGGGAGGACTCGAGTCTGATTTTACGAAACTTCATAAAACAGAGAGGTCTCTCCCAGCGGTTCTGGGAGGAGTCCGGTCCCGGCATCTCAGACGTGTGTCCGGCCGTGGGGCTCGACCTGTTGCGGCTCATCGGTCCGGCCACCCTTACCAAAGCGCATAGAAAACCGCCTGGGCGCTCAGGAAGTCGTGTTGGTGGCTTGTGTATAGGATCCCTTTAGTTGGTCCTGGGAACCCCACCCACACACCGCCTACGAAGAAGAGCTGCCCGAGAAAACGTTTGGCAGCCCGAGTTGGCGGCGCCGGTGACAGCGGTCTTCCAGTAAAGCAGGCATGAAGCTGAGGAGGGCGGCCCTACTGCCCCTATGGGGCTTGCTCCTAATCCAGGTGCGCTTCTATATGTCGTTTTGCATTATGTTATGAGGTGTGTCTGTTTTATGTGAGCGTTTTGTTTGTAGTCGTGCCTGGAAGGTGGTTCATTGAGGGAGGGGGCGCTTATTGTTACTCAGACTTTTACAATTATTTTATGGCCCGTAGGCTTGGGGTTTCTACTTTTTTCCACATTTTTTTTAAATTTATTTTTATTTGTATTTTTTACTAAGTATTACCTTTGAGATCCTTAGTCACAACGTTGTGCGTGCGTTTGATAGTGCATGTCTAAAGACATATTTTAATTTTAAACCTTCTTAAGTGTGATAGGTATTTTGACCTGGCGCAAGTGTGCATACAGGTGAAATAGCTCAGTGGGTTTAGAATTTGCTTTAACGATCTGTGGAACCAGGAGTGCACAGTTGTAATTCCAGCAGGGTCGACTGCACCTTTCTACCTTCGGGGGAGGTGACGTAAAAACAACTGAGATAGGTACACAGGGTGTTGCAGCGGTTAGAGGTGGTTCACTTTTGGGGTGTGCACTATATACAGGGTCTATTATCACTTAAAACCAAAAATGTGTATAGTATATCATAACACAAGGTATGTGCTGACGTCAGTGCGGGTCCAAGCTTGCCAAAACCACCAGGAAAGCAGGATGGGTGTCGCTGTTCAGAGATATTGAAGGGGAGGGGGAGGGGGCTGTTACACTGTACACAGTATTAAGGAGTATTCCACTGGAATCATGTTTTCGGGCCACATGTGTGCCATGTCCAGTTCTAGGTGGAGTATTGGATCTAGGTCTGTCAGCCGTGTGTAGACTATTGTGTCCAGCCTCAGGTGAACATCTAGAATGCGGTGCACATGGACAGTGTTTTGCCCATTTGGGAGCACAGTGTCGTTTTCTAGGTCCTCGTCTTTAGTATTGCGTCCAGATGTGGAGGCCACCTAAAGTATTCGGCCCGGTTATGAAGTGCACATCTGTAGTTGTATCCACTCCCAAGGCGCACATTGAGTAGTGGTGTGTCCAGTTCCAAAGAGCATATCCGGAGATGTCCATTCCTAAAATGCACATCTGGAGTGATGTGTCAAGTTCGAAGATGCACATCTGGAGTGATGTGTCCAGTTTAGATATTATTCTGAAGTAATGTGCAACCCCAAGGTGCGCATCTGGGGCACTGGGTCCACTTTACATCAGAAGTCAAGTGTGCAGTTCCGAAGTTCACATCTGGAGTATCGTGTGAGGCGAGTTCTTCGGTCAGCGGGCAACCTCCAAGCACACAGGGGGCAGAAAGCAGAGAGTTCACTCGCCTCCCATCAGGACAGACAAAGGCAAGTAGTTTTATTCGGGTACACAAGGGTAAAGCTGGAAACCTGGCAGGCAAGCGGCCTCCTGGACGGCCCCGTGGCCCATTGAGCTCTGCGAGAACCGTGTTCGAGCAGGCAGCAGCGCCACCGTTTAGAAGCCCTGGGTTCAAGCGTTTGATAACAGCCATAGTTTACAACTAGCTTATCTAGGCTGCCCAAGGGTGGGCTAATTGGTAACGGGTGGGGGGCAATATGGTGGCGATTACAGGCAATGGGAGGGGCACAAACAGACGTGGGCAGAGGCTTTGAAGTTTAAATTAGGAGGGGGGTGCAACCCAGCAGACTAGAAGAAGGAAGAAACACGAGGACACTGGAGAGTTTAATGTCATTCATAATATCAGCAGGCGTGGTGGTCTCTTAGGGCCTTAACCCCCCCACCGCCTCCCCCTCAATGCTACTAGAGGACATTCTTTTCCACATGAGGCACTGAATTCCAAGCTACGGGCATCTTCGAGTCTCGGCTCCACCCTTTAGTTGTTTGATCCTGTACACGTCGTGTTTTCTCTCTGTGGCTTGCTTCATCAGCCAACGGCCCGCGCCTGCACGTAGTTCTAATACTTATTTGAATGTGTTTCCATTTAATGAATGGATTGATTTCGCCTGTGTGCCTCTTTCACACAAGAGGGCAGACAACACACTAGTCAAAGAACATGTGTTACTGGGTCACCCAGGCGCGTATACGTGACGCGAAAACAACAAAATGCGAACTGAACTTTTCACTCCAGCGCTTTCCCGTCACACTTGATTATTGTAGTCTGTAAAATGCCTGTCACCGGCCTGTGTGTTGAGTTCTATTTCCCATGCTATGCACCCCTCGCGTGCACGTCCACGTGCGCCACAGGTTCCCGGTGCATTCTAGCATTTGACCCTTCACACGTGCCTTTGAGGCACAATGGTCGCTCTCTACCGAGGTCCGCTCGTTGTCTCCCGGGTGTAAAACTTCAAGAAAAGGCCCCTCTCTGCGCCTCGACAGCTCTGTTCCAGACTGCGTCTCATCTGCTTTACTCCTTCTAAAGGCGGTTTCTGCAGAGCGGGGCAGAGTGCTCCAGATGTGAGCTCAAGGCATGACCACACAAGTCCATATGTGGCTCGAGGAGTGCTCACGGTATTCTAGCCCTGCTCTCTACAAGTGGCACCACATTCCAGATGTGCAATGAAAGCTGGGCCCCGTGCTCCTGGATGTTGGGACAGGACGCCATACTCCTGATGTGGCCTACAAGACCGGACAGAATGATCCAGGTGTGGCAGCTGCGTCTGATGGTCATATGTGCAATTACAGTTAGGGCGTCATACTCCAGAACGTTAGAAGACGACACAATTCTGCCCTGCGAAGGAGCTACGTGAAGATTCAGATGTGGCACCCATGACTGGCTGCCATATTCTAATCCGGATGTTTACTTACAATTGGGAGCCAACCTCTACCTATAGAATGTAAGTGCCGAACACCATGCCCCCGATAGGGCCTGCAGGACTGCACACAATGCTTTAGACGTGGCGCCATGACTGGCCGCCATATTGTAGATGTTCTCATACAGCTGGGCGACATCCAGGATGCAATTCTCACAAGGCGGCCTGCAGAACTGCCCACGATATCTGGATGTGGCCTGCAGAACTGGCTCACTACATAGGCGTGGCTAGCAGAAACAGACGCTATACTTGGATGCGAGCCGCAGAACTAGACACAATACTCGGGAGGTGACACAGTGCTCAAGCAACTGGGCACAGTAGTTGGATGTCGACACACTACTTCAATGTGGCATTAAGAAATGGACAAATTATATTCCAAACGCGGCGTTCATAAGTGCAGACAGTACCGGGCTGTGGCCTGCAGAACTGGGCACAATAGTCCAGACTGGATACGATACGCACCTTGCTGAACTGGACTCAGTGCTCGACTCTCAGTCGCAGTGTGGGGCTGGGACAGAAAATAGGCCCTGGATCAAAATCCAAGCGGCCCCATTAGTCAATACAAATGTAGCCCACGTTTCCGAATTGGGGCCGCTTTGAACTTGCGAAAAAGAACATTGTATAGCTGTTTTAAAAGAAGTGTGTGGGACTGCATGCATTTGTGCCTGCTGGAGGTAATGTTTATAATATTAGGGAACTCGACACTAAAGACAGACCCACACACTGACCTCGCAGACCAGCCCTTCCAGCACTGCAAGATTGCACTAAAGGCCAATAAAACGCTGCTTGTGCGTGGCCTTCAAGACACAATGCTACTGGGACAGTCTCCAGAACTGGACAGAGTATCTGTACTCGGGCGTGGCCTGCAAAACTGGACACAGTACTCTGTACTTATGCGTAGCCTGCAGAACTGGACAGAATACTCTGTACTCAGGCGTGGCCTGCAGAACTGGACAGAGTACTCTGTACTCATTCGTGGCCTGCAGAACTGGACAGAGTACTCTGTACTCATGCGTGGCCTGCAGGACTGGACACAGTACTCTGTACTCATTCGTGGCCTGCAGAACTGGACAGAGTACTCTGTACTCATGCGTGGCCTGCAGAACTGGACAGAGTACTCTGTACTCATGCGTGGCCTGCAGGACTGGACACAGTACTCTGTACTCATGCGTGGCCTGCAGGACTGGACACAGTACTCTGTACTCATGCATGGCCTGCAGAACTGGACACAGTACTCTGTACTCATGCGTGGCCTGCAGGACTGGACACAGTACTCTGTACTCATTCGTGGCCTGCAGAACTGGACAGAGTACTCTGTACTCATGCGTGGCCTGCAGAACTGGACAGAATACTCTGTACTCATGCGTGGCCTGCAGAACTGGACAGAGTATTCTGTACTCATGCGTGGCCTGCAGAACTGGACACAGTACTCTGTACTCGGGCGTGGCCTGCAGAACTGGACACAGTACTCTGTACTCATGCGTGGCCTGCAGAACTGCACACAGTACTCTATATTCGGGCGTGGCCTGCAGAACTGCACACAGTTCTCTGTACTCATGCATGGCCTGCAGAACTGGATACAGTACTCTGTACTCATGCGGCTGTACTCATGCGTGGCCTGCAGAACTGGACAGAGTACTCTCTGTACTCGGGCATGGCCTGCAGAACTGGACAGAATACTCTGTACTCAGGCGTGGCCTGCAGAACTGGACAGAGTACTCTTACTCAGACGTGGCCTGCAGAACTGGACACAGTACTCTGTATTCCGGCGTGGCCTGCAGAACTGGATACAATACTCTGTAGTCGGGCGGGGGCTGTAGAACTGGACAGAGTACTCTCTGTACTCGGGCATGGCCTGCAGAACTGGACAGAGTACTCTCTGTACTCGGGCATGGCCTGCAGAACTGGACAGAGTACTCTCTGTACTCGGGCGCGGCCTGTAGAACTGGACAGTAGAACTGGACAGAGTACTCTCTGTACTCGGGCGCGGCCTGCAGAACTGGACAGAGTACTCTCTGTACTCGGGCGTGGCCGCATAACTGGATAGAATATCTCTGTACTCATGCGTGGGCTGTAGAACTGGACAGAGTACTCAAGAGTGGCCCGCAGAACTGAAAACACCAGTGCAAGTGTTACATGTCGTACTGGAGACGATACTCCAGATGTGCCCTTAAGTAGGTTAGTTTATTCTGCACAAATCCACTCCATTATGCCTCCTTCCGGCCGCAGTAAGCAGCTTCACATCTGCGAGGTCTAAGATGCCGGAATGATGGCTCAGTGAGTTTATCACCCTTAATCTTCGGTGTGGTCTGCTCGTTATGGTCTTGACTCTGACAAGGTAACACGGTTTGCACTGCTGGTGAATTCAGTTAATGTGCCCTCCTACTTAACTGGCCCACGACTGAGATTACTAGTGACTTCCCAGTGCCTCAAGCCTCCTTCCCTCTTGTCGTGGGGTGTGTGGCATGACGGACTCCTGCGCCCCCCCCTCCCCCCCTCCCCGACACGCTGTACCTACTTTACCCTTAAATTGTGCAGGTGTGTTTGTGTGTGGCAGGTAGCCCAAGGGGCGCAGGCAGTTCTTTGTTCTGTCCCAGAGGAGGCGTGAAGGGGGCGGGGAGCAGCAGAGGCGAGAACCAGTTGTTCCTCAACAGCTGCGCTGTGCGCGGCCCCCCCCCCCCCCCCCCCAACCCCTCCGGAGGGTTTCCATGCTTGATGGAGCTGCTGATAGCAAAGCCGCACTTCACAAACTGGCAACTCGCTGCTCTCGCGCTGCCCGATCGTATCTCGGATTAAGCAGTCACTTCTGGCTCCGGCCTCAAGATCCGTCCAAGATTACAAGGGAGGGGGCCCCCGAGTGACTCCTTCCCTCGGTGTTGCTTCCGCGCCGGTGTCTACGCGCAGCTTCGCCTTCATTCCTCGTAGATTCGCCCATTCCTCGCTCCGCGCGCGTTGGATGCGGATCCCGGGAGCGGCTCGTTATCAGTGGCATCCGAACGGACAGGGCACTGGGAGGGCAAGAACCTGGCGCCTGAGGGCAGCACAATGGGCCAGTATGCCCCGAGGGACCCAGCAAGCAGCATAGGCAACTGGCACAGGAGCACAGCAATGATGGGCGGTGTGGAAAGATGACATCGGTGGGCAGTATGAGGGCGCTGCACTCGAAGGGCAGTCTGTGAACATGACATTAGTAGGCAGTATATGAAACTGGCATCGATAGGCACTAAGTAACCTGGCACTGTGAGGAGCTGGCACGGGTACACAGTGTGTGACGAGCTGGCATGTGTTGGTAGGATAGGATGAGCGCACTCGTGGGCAGAGCAGGCAGTTGGCACGGGCAGGAACTGCAATAAAGATGCACAGCTGAGCTGTGAAAAGGACCGGCAATGACGGGAGATGCAGGGGCAGGTACTCGGGGTACCCTATGCTTCAATAAAACCAGCCACCAGAGAAGGCTGTGGTGTAGTCTGGGAATATTGAACCCCAAATCCTGACGGGACAGAGCATTGTTACAACAATATCATGTATAAAGTATCAGAAGATAAGTTTCTATACATTTTCTATACCTATCTCCGCATATATATACCTTGATGCTATGTATAACTTCACAGTGTGTAGATGTGTAGTTAAGAATGATAAATCCCACCTCCCTCTGTGCACTTAGCTTTCAATGTATACATTTTCTATACCTATCTCCGCATATATATACCTTGATGCTATGTATAACTTCACAGTGTGTAGATGTGGAGTTAAGAATGGTAAATCCCACCTCCCTCTGTGCACTTACCTTTCAATGTATACATTTTCTATACCTATCTCCGCGTATATATACCTTGATGCTATGTATAACTTCACAGTGTGTAGATGTGGAGGTAAGAATGGTAAATCCCACCTCCCTCTGTGCACTTACCTTTCAATGTATACATTTTCTATACCTATCTCCGCATATATATATACCTTGATGCTATGTATAACTTCACAGTGTGTAGATGTGGAGTTAAGAATGGTAAATCCCACCTCCCTCTGTGCACTTACCTTTCAATGTATACATTTTCTATACCTATCTCCGCATATATATACCTTGATGCTATGTATAACTTCACAGTGTGTAGATGTGGAGTTAAGAATGGTAAATCCCACCTCCCTCTGTGCACTTACCTTTCAATGTATACATTTTCTATACCTATCTCCGCATATATATACCTTGATGCTATGTATAACTTCACAGTGTGTAGATGTGGAGTTAAGAATGGTAAATCCCACCTCCCTCTGTGCACTTACCTTTCAATGTATACATTTTCTATACCTATCTCCGTATATATATACCTTGATGCTATGTATAACTTCACAGTGTGTAGATGTGGAGGTAAGAATGGTAAATCCCACCTCCCTCTGTGCACTTACCTTTCAATGTATACATTTTCTATACCTATCTCCGCATATATATACCTTGATGCTATGTATAACTTCACAGTGTGTAGATGTGGAGTTAAGAATGGTAAATCCCACCTCCCTCTGTGCACTTACCTTTCAATGTATACATTTTCTATACCTATCTCCGCATATATATACCTTGATGCTATGTATAACTTCAGTGTGTAGATGTGGAGGTAAGAATGGTAAATCCCACCTCCCTCTGTGCACTTACCTTTCAATGTATACATTTTCTATACCTATCTCCGCATATATATACCTTGATGCTATGTATAACTTCACAGTGTGTAGATGTGGAGTTAAGAATGGTAAATCCCACCTCCCTCTGTGCACTTACCTTTCAATGTATACATTTTCTATACCTATCTCCGCATATATATACCTTGATGCTATGTATAACTTCACAGTGTGTAGATGTGGAGTTAAGAATGGTAAATCCCACCTCCCTCTGTGCATTTACCTTTCAATGTTGTGTTCCTCGATATTGTGGTAACGATTCACAGTCCTGTCGCGATCTGGGACTGGATATTCGCTACTACAGCCATGGCCCCTTAAGTCCGTTAGTGTCCTTCATGTAGTAGCGATTCTGGAGTTTGCACATAAAATACTTTTATAAATGCAGCCCTATGGTACGACAGCTGGCATTGCTGGCTTTTTACCAGTAAAATATTTTCCTGGTGGAGATGAAAAAAAATGTGATGTGCAATCCACTGTACTGACTGAGCAGATTGCACGCCAATCACATAATTTGCAGGAGTAAGTGTAGGAAGAAGGCTGGTGGGAATTTACCATTTGTGTAGATTTCCCTGAGCAATCGTGATTTTCTAAATCCCTAGAAAGTTTCTGATATCGTTGACAGAAGCATTGGAGTGGATTCACTTTTGTACATGTTTTTTGTTGCCAGCTGATAGTTGCATAATTAAATTATATGTAATAAGATCGATATCTACTGTACTTACTATAATGTCTACTATAATGACAGATATATAGGGTAGATGGTAAAGTAATATCATGTATAAATGCACATCTCTAATTTCTTTATAGTCGGCGACTAGTAACGCTCTCAGTCGTTGATTATAAAGAATAGAAGTCAGAACTCAGACTTGTAATTTTTTGCACTCCTTAGATAGAGAAAAGCTAGAATCTTTCAGTGTTTCTACACATTCTGAGCCACTGCGCCTTTTTATTTTTAAACTGACTTGTATTGAACTGTTTCTAATATCCTTTGTAAAAAAAAAAACTAATAGGCTTTTGCTTTGTTTAATTTTGCTCTAGAGGTTTTATTTTTATTGTTCATGTTTGCAAACATGCTCGCTCTTTCGTATGAAAGAGCTACAAAAAGTAGCAGTCGCTTGTATTGTGGAGTGGTGGGCGGGTGGAATATTAGTTTAAGAAATTAAATTATAAATATTGAAATTACACTTCCTTGCTCCGGGGGCCGCCGCTTTGCTCTTAATCCTCACGTCCTTGTCAGGAGCCTGCGGATTACTGTGCAGGCGCCCAATCCCAGCGCGGCTCACATGCTGGCAATGCTATTCCCAGCAAGTCAGTAGTGCTGAGATAGGTCTGAGCACCTTGGCACTCATACATGGACTGGGAGCCTGTGTTGGTTTCTCCACCCAGCTGTGCAACACAGCTTGGTGGAAAAAAAGGTAAGTGTGCATGTAAATTTCACCAGCTCCAGAGGGCCGGCCAAACCTTCATGCGCATTTGGCAGTGGCCAACACTCCACCCTCTTCCCTTTTGCTACACCTGCAGCGTCCGGATGAATGGCCCCACCCCTCCCTAGGCACGCAGCCTCTAGGACAAAAAAAAAAAAATATAATAATATTTTATTATCATTTTTATTTTTGTTGATTGCCCCTGCTGGCTTCAAATGGGGGTGGAGGGGGTTACATGGTTTGTGGGAAAAATAATGGTATGATCATGTATTATATGGGCCCCCTTCTAAACATGATGAAGATATTGCAAGTCACCTCAGAGTTTCCTAACCAAATAAAGGAACTTGGCCGTCAGCCTCGTTCCTCTGTATGGTTATGGAACTCCTCTGTGGCTTGCAATATCCTTATTATAATGTACTGCAGGGGAGTGTTTTATCCCCCATATTATACTTTGTAATTTCATGCAACATAGTCAATAAAGTTATAGTTACTATACCTGTATTGCTAGTAAACTTGTTATGCTTTTCACTTCACTGGGATGTTTTTTTCCCTGTAGTGGAACCATTTTCTATACCCCATGAAATATGGGATTTAATCAGTTCCCTTTTCCGCCATTAAAAGAAACCAACTGAGTTACGCACCTCAGAGGTGCGGATAACATCGCACTACAGAACTCACCCTGGAGGCCAGCAGCCAGGGGGATGTGGAAATCACTCGACACGTACCTAGACTCTTACGAACCCCCATGAAACCATTTCCTATCAGCGACACTCACCCTGTTCCCCCCCTCTCAATGGGCGGTAGGGCGAGCGAGATGGAGAGCTACTACCATGGCCCTACGGGGGGGGGGAAGGGACGGGTGGGTGGATATGGCTACCAATCTCGCCACAAGCAAGCCAGTGGAGTGATGGCTTTGTCGCGCGGCTATAAGTCTTATTAGTCTTATTTGTACAGAACCTTTCTTGTATCCTCCTTTTCACCCCTTTCTTTCCTGCTTCTTTCTATCATCCTTTGCCTAATTTTCAGCAAGTCACGTCAGAGGGGATTAGCTAAATTTATATTTCAAAGTGCCTGTAATCACTGCTCTACAAACTACATTTGGCTAACCATGTAACAGAAATGCTAATGTATTTGCTTATAAAATTAATAAAAATACCTTGACATTAAAAATAAATAATAAAAACAACCTGCATAAATATTTGTGAATATCTACAAACATGCAACTCTGTGTGTCTCAGCCATCTCTTACCTCCAGCCTGTCACACTTCCTCACCACTGAACCCTGGTTGTGGATAATCTGCCACCCGAGTGCATTGTCTGCAATGGTAAATTCCTTCTGCAGGCGTAAATGTGCACAGATCCAAAATCTATTACACAGGATCTTTGCATTTATGCCTCATCTCTTTCTTTGTGTACTAAAGTTATACTTAAAAGTGTTGTTATATTGTTGGCATAATAGCACAGTTGGCTATATCATTTTTTTAAATTTATTTTCAGATTTTTCACTCAAGCAACATAACAAAGGAGAGTTACAAATTCCTAAACTCCATATCACAGTTATTGCACATTTTGAGTTAAGGCCAGCTTCTCCTATGGTATAGCCACCAAACATTTTTAAAAAAAATCAACATATTATCCAATAGGCCGTATAATTGCACCTGCACTGCTAGCACCAACCATTACTGCTAATATGGTGCCAGAGTACGTAACGTTCCAGAGTTTGTATAGTTTCATAGTTACATAATTCAATTACAGTTAACATAAGTACATGGCTGATAAGGCTGCCGATATACTCAGAAGCAGGTAGTATTGTTAAAGAGATATGCTAGTTACAGTTACCCGGTTAGCATACATACAGCACTAGTATGTTTTGAGTTACATTGGCTAGCGAAAGCTGTTAGTTACATAGTTTGCATAGAGTTAGTATAGATGTAGTTGCTTAGTATAGTTAGTGAGTGTGATAGCTATTTACACAGCTAGTGTAGTTACACCAGAAGTATTTTTGCACAAACACGATAGGCTCAAACCTATATAGTAGTTATAAATGTTACAGAGTTAGTATCGGTGCAGAATTACATACTATAGTTGGAATAGATGCATAGTACAGCTACAGAATTTGTGTAGGTATAGTTTGTGATGGGTAGTTACGTGGTTCACATAGTCACAGAGTTACTAAATTTGGAGTTACCTAATATGGTAACAGAATTTTGATAGTTAGCTAAATAGTAAAGTTCCAGAGTTAGTATATGTATAGCTTCAAAGTTGCTAATGTTACAGCTCACAGTTGGTATAGGTGCATAGTATAGTTGAGGTTAATAGGTACGCATTAAGGCGTAGCTGCCGATTTACATCATATCGTTACAGCATTGTAATAGCTAAATAATTTACCTATGGAATTAGTGTGACATTAGTGTAAGTGCACACTTACTATTGCCACAGATCTATATAGTTCATAAAGGTACATAGTTAGTACAGACTCAGAGTTGAAGAGCTGTCTTAGGAGTTTGCATTAATGCACAGTTATTATGGTTGCAGCGTTAGTATAGTTTCAGGGTCACTGTAGAGTTACACAGTCAATGTAGGTATTTTCTAATAATCACGGTATACTTACGATTATGTAATTAATATGGTTACTGAGATGAATTAGTTACATACTATGGTAGTTACTATAATTTAGGACCTTTATAGTTAGTAAGGGTACAGAGAGTTGCAGAGTTAGTGTGCTTATGTTACTATGGTTACAATGTTAGGATAGTTAGTCACTCAGTTCTACTTGAACAGTCATTTTAGTTAATTGGTATAATTGAATGTAATACTAAGTTACTTACTCGGTACTGATACAGAGGTAAAATGAATCGAGTTACACAGTAAAGAAAACGAAGTGGTAGTTTTGCTGAAAGATGCCTTGGTGTTCACTGAGTTGAACGTTCATCGAGTAGCCTTACATCCTCCCATCACTTGTTTGGGAGCTGCTCCATAAGAAAATGCAAACAAATACAATATTTGGCGATTTTCTTCCGAAAAGGAAGACAACGTGGGTGGCTGGGTGCCCTCTGCTGTACTGTGTGTATCCACGCCTCCTCTTACAGGCCCAGCGGGCGGATGGGTGCCCTCTCTTCTTTGCTATGTGTGTCTGCGCTTCCTCTTACAAGCCCAGCGGGTGGATGGGAGCCCTTTCTACTGTGCTATGTGTGTCTGCGCTTCCTCTTACAGGCCCAGCGGGTGGATGGGAGCCCTTTCTACTGTGCTATGTGTGTCTGCGCTTCCTCTTACAGGCCCAGCGGGTGGATGGGAGCCCTTTCTACTGTGCTATGTGTGTCTGAAACTCCTCTTACAGGCCCAGAGGGTGGATGGGAGCCCTTTTTTTTACTGTGCTATGTGTGTCTGCGACTCCTCTTACAGGCCCAGCGGGTGGATGGGAGCCCTTTCTGCTGTGCTGTGTGTGTCTGCGACTCCTCTTACAGGCCCAGCGGGTGGATGGGAGCCCTTTCTGCTGTGCTGTGTGTGTCTGCACCTCCCCTTCCTGCCCCGAGGTTGGCTGGGTGCCCTACGCAGTGCTGTGTGTCAGCGCCTACATTTCCATCTTGAGCGCCCTCTTTGCTTTGCTGCATTTCATTATAGCCCTTACAATATCACCAGATGCCCAGGCTCCCTCTCTTTTCCAAGGAAATATACCTCAAACACTGTGTAATCCCGTTTCATGTTTTAACATGGCGTTGGCCAGCCACCTCGTGACAAATTGCACCTAAGCAGAAGTGTAAAGGGGAGGACATGTGGATTAAGGACAGATGTATTGGGTCCTAATATTATGACATTGAATAGTGAGAATTGAGTAGATGTTACAGATTTCATACACTGGCTGGTGGTCTCACAGCTAAATACTAAAGCGTTTGCTAAAATAGCTGAGTGGATTCTGTGACTGCAGTAGAGCTCTGTGTCTAAATTGTATTAGAGCATTAGAATGTTGAGCACTCCATTGCAGGCAATGGAGTGCTCTGAGCTTCTAAGGGCCGGTAGAAGCCCGCAGAACAACATTCTAATGTTTTTCATTCACAGCTACTGCGTTCGGCTTGAGCCTTTAATGACCGGTAGAGCCCGCTAGGTTGGGCGTAAAGGCTATATTAGAACATTGGAATGTTAAGCACTCCATTGTAGACAATAGAGTGAGAGCAACATTCCAGTGTTGCTTTCCTCTCACAACTGTTGCTGTGAGCAAAGACCTCTCGGAGCCCTAGGGGATTTAAACCACCTATGGCTCTGAGAGGCCTTTGTTTTTACGAATTAGAACATTCTGCCCTCTGTGGCAGAATGTTCTAAAAAGCCTTTGAGCTCTCCTAGCAGGCTCAAATGGCCATTAAGGACCTGCTCCCTTGTTAAAGGCCCTCGCCTTCAGCTCGGGCCTTTATTGACCCGTAGAGCCCGCTACGTCTGGTTTAAAGGCTATATTAGAACATTGGAATGTTGAGCACTCCATTGTAGACAACAAAGTGAGAGCAACTTTCCAATGTTGCTTTCCTTCCACAACTGTTGATGTGAACAAAGGGAGCCCTAGAAGATTTAAACCACTTCGGGCACCGCGAGGCCTTTGTTTTTTCTAATTAGAACATTCTGCTCTCTGGGGACGAAATGTTCTAATAGCCTTAGAACCCTCCTGGCGGGCTCTACCGGTCAGTAAAGGTCCACTCCAGTATTAAAGGCCCGAGTCGAAGATGAGGACCTTTAACAAGGGAGCGGGCCTTTAATGGCCTTAGAGCCCGCTAGGCCGGGCTCTCGGACTAAAGGAAACAGGTTGGAACCCATAAATAAACCTGTCAATTATTAACAGCAAGGCGTTTTTATGTAAGCGTCAACAGAGACGATTTAGCCTTTTTATGCGAGAGAAACAGGCATATATATAGGTATGTTGATTTTTAAATTATGTTTCAACGTTCTGCAGAAATCTCGAACCTAAAAAGCCAATTTCCAAATTGTGTTATTTTACGTGGTTTTAAAAAGGTAGTCTCTGTTTTTTTTCCTCTTTTATAGGTATAATTTTTTTGATCAGTCCAAAAAGAACAGAATGCCCCTTTCAGACTTAACATATATAATCGTTTACCCCTGCAGGCAAATTCATAAAAAGTATCTTGTAAAAAAAATGAGCCGTGCTTTATTATTAAAAATATGTGGATTTTGCATTCATTTCTTTGTAGGAAGGGAGGGTTCAGTGCTCCGATTGTCTGAGGGCTTAAGTTGTTTTGGGCACTACATTGAATACACGACATAAACGTGTCAGCTTTTAAAGTAATTAAATAAACTCGTAAAAGATTACTTTCATTTATAATAACAGTAATTTCAAGGATGCCAGGCAATACTTTCCAGTATTTAATACATAAATACCTTCCAGTCATGAAAAAATTAATGGTTTCTTCATGTGTTCCCAGCTTTATGTGGCAATTATTATTGGTATTAAAAAACACACTCCTACATTCAGATACCTAACCCTTCAATTTTGGTAGCCTTTCCCCATGCTTTCTTCAACATAGAAGTTTGTCCTACATTCCTTCTCAAGCCAATGGGCAGCACAGAAATTGTCCATAAAAAATGCAAAAACATTATATAGGGGCTATACTGCAGTTTCGCTGTCACCAAGCACTAAACATATTGAGTAAATATTACTAAAGTGAATGGTGCTAAATTTACCGATGGGAGGCCGAGTCGGCTTGCTGGGATTTAAGCTTGTGACCTGCAGGTCACGGGAGTCGTCAACCTCGAGCCATCATGCTAGTTTATAAAATTCGTGAACATGGAATTGAAAGGCGCCATCTTGAGTAAGACTGTACATTTTGGATCGCATGAGGTTGGCTTAACACTTCACACAGTGAGCATCGCATTACATTACAGGAATAGTTAGTGTAATGCGAGGGCAAGGTATGAGGTGGGGAGGAATCGTTTTCAAAATTTACGCACTGTTGTCAAAAGTAAGTTTTGCCCTAAAACCAGAAAGCCCCCATAACAAAGAGGGGTGCCTGAAGCTCTCTGGTCTGAGGTGTTTGGACTAAGAAAAGGGTCATTTTGTTTATGGGAATGGTTTAAAGCCAGGAGGCTGCAGAGTTTCGTCCAAGAATACCCCTGTGTCTGGCATCCTCATGTAATCCTCATGTAAACCTCAGTGGCTCAAGGGAAACCCCAGAAAACGTGGTGCCCTAGAGACCTTAACACGAGTTAAGCATTGCGGGCCGGTTTGAAATCTTCGTTTGCCACTTTCCAAATTTCAGAATTAATCTGCTGATCGCATGACAAATCTATCCAACTGATTAGTCACATTTCCAAACATCTGTGGCAAATGCATCTCAGTTGTGTGTGTGTGTGTGTGTTTGAATGACAGGCTGTGGTTTTCCTAGTCCCAACTGATGGGTATGGAAGCTGATCTCAAAATTCAGAAGTCACTGATCGGACACCCCAATTAAAAGGTATGAAATTGATTTTGTTGCACAGCCCTATTGCTTCCAATAGCATAGAGAGGAGGGCTTTGGGTTCAGCCCCTTGCTCATGAAGGAATGACTTTTTCTCTCTTAGTTGCCTGTTCTTGATTTGATGGCTTGCTTCACTATTATTTGTTGTGGATGGCTTGCTTCTCTATTGTTTGGTTTGTCCTATCCAGGATCATTTCGCTCTCAATGTTCTACTTAGAGATGTTTTTCTTTGCACGCCATATTGGAAAAGTAAAATGGAAACTGCTGCAATCATAATGCATCGTAGAAATCTTGGAATGAGTTTCCTTTCATAGGAAACCGATCCAAGGCTGACAGCTATGGGAATGGAGGATCCTTCGTGAATATGTTCACATGCTGATACTAACAAGCATTTGCAAAGCCGATAGCTTCGCTATTTAACACCGAGAACTATTGACTTTGCAAGTGCTTGTTAATAAATCCAGTGGCTGCAGGGTAATCCCACCTGAAGTGTGAAACCAGCCAACATGTCAGTTACAGATACATCAGTAGATTTGTCCATGGGCTAAAGCTTGACATACATACATGTTATCCCATTTTCAGCTTCTGCATTATGGTTTGTCTGGTTTTTTTTCTGTTTGCAGTTTATTTGTGATCGGAGCTGCAAAGTGGTTTGGGTAATAAATAATTATGGTTCCCAGTTTTTAATGGTATTTTTTTTTACATTTGCTTCTGTATTTGGCCGTATTTTGTTTGTCGCATCTTTTTAGCATTTATCCATATTCATTTTTGTTGGGTGTAAACATAAATTAGCAACCACAGTACTGAATACTTGATTGACTATTGAAGATACACGGACACATTTGCTGTCCGTAGGATTTTCAGTGCTTGATTTGTAAATTAGGCACAGATTTTAGTACATAAAAGTAGACAACCTCTATAACCAAAACCCACTCTGAATTTCAGTGTAGTGATAATAATAATTAGCAGAAGGAGCGCAAAGTTGGCAATTTGTGCTCCTCTGTGTATTTCAAATAGGTTGCTGAATGTTCACCAGTTACAAAAATCAGGATCTATATCATGGGTACCCGCAAACATTTTCCAGGGGGCCATAAAGTATGGCCTGTCATGTGATTGATGGCAGCAGGGGGTGAGGGATGTAAGATGGGCGTAGGGAAAAACCAAAGCATTTACATATAAAGGCTAAATTCCATATTATGAAAACAGAAATCCTGGGATCAATCCCGGCTTCCCCACTTGACCAAATTGTATGATCGTAGACAATTGTTTTGTTTCACTTTAACTTCTTTTTTAGGTCTCGCCTGGCGTTAGTAGCGGGCATGCGCTGCCCTCGCCATGCAAGGGCTTCTTGGAATCAATACGGATCCCGAAGCTTTCAGAGGCGGACTTGAAGCCCCGCCCATCTTTTTAATTTGCTTGCGTCATCCTCCATGCTAAACGCTGGCTCACGATTGAAAAGGAGGCTTATTAGTCCTCCTTGTTACCGCCCTGTCCTCTTTTGGCCCCGCCCGCCGGGATTGGCTCTCTCACTTGCGGCGTTACACGGTCTCCTTCATTAGCTGGGACACACTCTTTCTTTGTCATTGTGAGCGCGGGCCGCCTGGGTCGCGCTTGTTTAAGTCAGTAACCACTAAGAGGACCGCGCTTGTTTTTTGTTTGTTTTTGCTTGTTATTGAAGTGGCATTTTTAGTTTTTATCATGACGCAGAGACTCGAACCATACGGCGCAAGCTTTACGGTCGTCTAATCTTTCAGCATGCCATGCTCCGGCCAGACTTTGGTGGCATAGCACGTCGAGAGCTCAGAGCAGTCTTTCGCCCTGTTGGCACTCTCCGGTCCCCCTCCTTTCATGCTCATGTAATTTATTAATAATAATTGTAAACGTGTTAAGGTTACCATGTTGTTCCTGCTTACATTTCACATGGTGTATCTTTTATATCTTTTATTGTGGCGGCCGAGCAAAGTTCTGCACGGCGCAACTCACCTGCCTCCATTTTAATAAAAGACTAACTATACTTTAACTCTCAGTGCGGCGCCTAATTCACGAGCGCAGCGCTTTATCTTCTGTCGCTCGGCTGTTACTACCGTTTACCTGTTACAAATGACAGTATTTATTTTAAATTTTCATTTGCATGCCTCCACCCCCACCCCCTCCTTCGCTTTTGTGTCTTCGTGCATGCTTTCTCTTTTGCGCTACACTTATGGTACTGCATGGTGAGAGCTCGGAGCACTCTTCCATACCCCTCACCCAGTGCACCACACTGTTCCGTTTTACAGCTGCAAAAACTTTCAGAATGCCGGGCTCCGGGCCAGACTTTGGTGCCACGACACCGCGAGAGCTCAAAACAGTCTTCCGCCTCCTTGCCCGGCGCACGACACTGCTTCCCTACTAAGTGAAAACAATGCTCAGCCGTTAGTACTCTCCGGCGGATGCCGCACCCGAGCACAGCAGCCAATCGGGTAACTCTCCCCTTGTGGTATCCTTATCTCCAGAAGTCTTCACTGACCCTATTCTACACTTAAGGTGTCCCGCCTGGCAGCTCCAACCCTCCTCTTTTGCTTGTCCTGTGGATGACAAAAAGCTGAACTTTTGGCATCCTTCAGTTGATTCTTTTAGGTTTGTTTGCACACAACTCAAGCTCGAAAAACCCGCAGAGGGTGTCTCTGGTCTGCACTGCAGAAACCCGCAAGCTGTTGCCAGGCAGGGCAGAATGAATATAGAAAATACAGGCAAGTGCACAGACAGCCTGCCCTGATTACAAGATCCTCGTGATATACCGACCCATACGTAAACAAAACTCCTGTTTACACATGGATCAGAATTATGAGTTTAAAGTTATTTAACAAATCCACCGTCGTTATATATCGGCAGGTTAAATCTGAAATTTAACAGAGGAAAACATAAAATATCTACCGTATTGTGTGTTTTTGGCTGGGTTGAATACCAAAATCTGCATGTTATTCCCCATGGACCTGTAACATAACGTACCCCATGGTATTATTTATTAGGGGCGATAAATAACTCCTTAGATCATAATCAGACCCTAAGTAGCTCTTTCATCCAGCCTTGACAAGAACATCTTACTTCATTAGGCACTATACAAATTGAGGGCATTAGCAGTATAGACCAACAAGCATTGAAAATGCAATAGGTTTGGACTTTGATTAAGTTAAAGCCATTTACTTTGCTAATGGTATTGTAGTCTAGCTTTGCATTATTTAGTGTATATTTGTGATATGTTGTAGTTGTATGTAGTTAGAATTGTTTTGTTAGATGTGTTGTAGTTTAAAGCATAGCGTTTCAGATTTCGGAGGTGAATAAATAGAAGAATAGTATGTGTGTTAATTTCGTATAGTGAGTATAACAATAGCATGAGGCAGACGAAAGGGGCGAGGGGAGATATATGCACATATCACAAATATACACCAAATAATGCAAAGCTAGAATACAATACCATTAGCAAAGCATATGGCTTTAACTTAATCAAAGGCGAGACCTATTGCATTTTCAATGCTTTTTTTCATTATTACATACAAGAGGACTTTGAAATACATGACTTCAAGGATGTGCACTGCACGAAACCTTGTGTTTTTTTACCTTCTAAACTATAATGTTATCCATGTTTAAGAGGAACCCTGGCCACTCGAATGGTAAACATAACTGACTTGCCTCTTAGCTCACTATTTGCACTGTTGCCAGGGTGGGGGAAGCATGAATGTTTCTAAATTCATCTTTGCAAACTATCAAAAATAAAAATACATTCTCAACACACTGATATTGTTGCCACATCTTTAAAAAAGGAAGGTGTTCCTAAATGTAAGTGGTGCACGACACACTGCCCCTTTAACATATTTCTCAACGTTTGTGCAGAGTTGATTAACAGCAGCCCAGGGCCCAAGGTCTGAATGTAAAGGTCAGGAGGCCGATACATTGAGTATCCCTGATCTATATCAATAACATATTTTTAAAATGAAAAACACCTCTTGAGAACATTTCAAAACAATTGTGCCACTCGGTAAAGAAACGTGTGTGTTCTGTGAGTGCAACAGATCATGCGTGTGGTGCTACTTATGTTAGATCTGTTTTAGGTCTGGTCCAGGGACGGCTTTGGTTATTGTTATGCCTCATGTAAGTAAAAAATGTATAAATACATTGGGGGTTTTTGTTCAGCCTCCATTATCCACTGGACTGTTTAACTATCATTCACATTTTGCTACCACCAAGGGTCAGTGGGTCAGTCTACTAAAGCCGTTGGCTGTCTTGCACTGCGAAGGAAGTTCTTGACCTGATCACATGTGCACATACACTTGCAATGCGAACTGGTGGTCCAATAACTTGTTGATTTTTGTTATTTCTATTCCGTATTCTTTGGTGGTATCATTTTTTTATAATTGTTTTGTTTTTATACCGTTTTCATGTTATATCAATTCAAAGACAAATGTACAGTTCCAATAAGAACCTTATCTTCCTCTGACATGCATTAAAATTAAAGAGGGTTTCTAAGTCTGTTCTCAGTATGCATGCCTGCTAGCAAGCACCCATCGGGTTCTATTAAAAGTATGTGTTTTTTTTTTTAAGCATTATTTCAAAAGCACATGGCCACCACATTAGGTGACCTGTTTTCCTATTCTTTTCTATTTTTGTTCTATTTGCATTCAATAAAAAAAATACATAATTGCACCAGATTGAAAAGGTCAGGCCTTTTGGCTTTGCAAATGCTAGTTTTCTTAAGACCATCTCTGACTTAGGCCTACAACTACCTGAACAGGTAACCTGTCAAAATGATAACGTGGAAATGCAGACATTTGAAAAAGTAACACTGCAAAACAACTTTTACAAAAGCATTGACTCCAAAAGGCTTACCACCAAAGTTTCAAACGGTAAAAACAATCTCCATACAAAAATGTCCACCTCCAGCTAATCCTAGTATCTAACTACAAAAGCCATCCACAATTTCAAGACCAACCAATGCAATGCACCCCTCAGTTCATGCCAGCGTGCCTCTGCAGATGCATCACTTCACACCATGCGGAAAAGGGGAATGGGGCACAATTCGGAGGTTAATCCAATGTTCTTTAAGATCCTTCATAGCATATGAACCCTGGGCAACAGGTGTTTCGCAATAGCATACCTCTAATCCAGAGCCACAAATAACTGTGATTCAGTCGCTAAAAGTAGGCATATACACATACCATTAAATTCCCTATTAAAAAACATGATTCGAGAAAGCCAATCAAGCAGATTCTTCATACACTACTGACTACATCTGCAACTTTAGGGAATATGTACAAGCCCCTATCGCCACTACAACGTCACTTTTATCGACGTTGTGGTGGCGATAGGGGCTGTTCCTTACGTACAAGGCAGCGTTAAACACTGCCTTGCACATAAGGCCCCCTTTCACGCTATGGTTAGCGTGAAAGGGGTGGATAGTGGGTGTTGCAGTGGCAACACCCATTCATTTTGATGCTGCCCCCTGTATACATAGGTGCCGCCGTACATAGGAGGCATCGCCAAAATAAAGACCAGGAAAATCCTTAAATTATGAGTCCGTATCTCTGCACAGATCAATGACGTGTACGCAAAAACTGCCAGGGCTGGGGTCAAAAATTATGTTGATCCATATTTTAGAAGTCTCTATTTAACAGATTTTGAGCGGGAAAGTTGGTCAAATCTGCTCTGCCGCTCAAGAGCATATTAAGCTATTTTTGCAGTATGGTTTCGTCTGGACCCACGAGCTTACCTCAGGTTTTTACAAGCCCGTCTGCTTCTGAGAGACTATTGTCTCATGCTTGTGTTGGCACCTCTCAAACCACTGCCCGATCTTGTTACCTATGGCCCATCCCTGTCTGGCCCAGGGAGTCCCGTTTCAAGCTGCCTTTGTCTTATCTGATCCTTTTCCACTTCACATTTCACATTAACAGTATAGATTTATCACTCTAGGCCTTCTGCATCTGACTGTCTGGGGGAAGGAAGGGCTGAAGGCTGTAATCCGATCAGAAGGTTTCCATGTCTTCAGATGGATGGAAGTGGGGAAAATATGAAAAGTCACTGCTTGGACAAATTATACGTCCCAAGGTTTTTTTGTTGTTGCAAAACTAGGCGAAATGAATTACTCACCATTTAGGGTTTGTTTATAAAGATCTCCTGTATTTGATTGTAAATTACCTCCTGTTACTCTTTTCTTTTTTTGGGGGGAGTCATCTTTGTTTTGGTAAGCGTGAATGTGGGTCCTGGTTTGGGTCCGTAGCGAAGCACAATCAGAGTCCTACATCCTCGGGTGGTTTTGTGATCTCTTTTTATGTTCGGGGGGGGGGGGGTTATTTGATGGTCCTGGAGCACTGGACCAAGGCAGCTTAATTTGCGGGGGGGTGCTTCTACAAAATATGAGAAAATACACGTGTAAACGATAGAAGTTGAATGTTTATAGGAAGGGCATCTTTATATTCCTGAATGATGTAATATTAACCCGTTCGACGCGCATGAAGGAACTGTTTCATCATGCACGTCGGTTGCGCTGTGCGCATGACGGAACCGTTCCATCATGGACCCGCCCGCGCACGGAACCTTCAGTGTGGCGCGGAAATCCGCGCCGCGCTGAAGGGGTTAACAGACGGCACATTACAGCAAACTCAAAACACGCAATGCTTACATTGTGCTTCATGTGTCCTTCGAGGATGCAGGGTCACCGAATAGCTCCTATTTGTCCTGCAGCATTGAAAGGCTGTAGAGCATTTTTCTACTAATCCTCACAGATGCAGGGCGTTAGAGTCCCTCCTTCTAGAGATATACACCAAAGACTTCCTTCAGTAGGGGTGCACAGGCATAGTCTTCCTTCTATCTGTACCATACAAATGCACAGTTTTAGAGTACCTCCCACAAGTCCTCTGCAACGCGAGGGCTTACAGTACTTTCCAGCTATATTTCAGGGATGCATGGTCATACAGTACCCCAGATATGTCTCTCAGGCATGGGAGGCCTAACCACTTTGGATCTGTCCTGCAGGTATGCATGGTCATAAAGTACCCTCCACCTGTCCTCGATGAATGCAAGGCCATAGAGCAGACTACCTTTTATATCTGCCTCCTTTTGTCTTCCAGGCATTCATGGTCATAAAGTATCTTCCATCTGTCCTCAAGGGATGCAAGGCTATGGAGTACCTTCTAATGGGCCTCTCTCCATTTGACCTCCAGATATGAATGGTCATAAAGCCCTTACCATCTGTCCTCAAGGGTTGCAAAGCGATAGAGTTCCTTCTAAAGTGCCTCAATCGAACCTCCAGGTATGCATGGTCATAAAGCACCTTCCATCTGTCCCCATGGAATGCAAGGCCTTAGAGTAGAGTACATTTTATATACATTCCTGCTTTTGACCTCTAGGTATGTATGGTCATAAAATACCTTCCATGTGTACTCCAGGGATTAAAGGTCATAGAGCACCTTCCAGTGCTCCATTTGAGCTGGTGGTTTCCGGTGCTCGACACCAGCACTTAAGCATCAACACCGGTGCTTATTACACAAACTCAACCCAAAAGTAGTGGAGCGCTTTTCATGAGCACCAGTTAAGGACACATTCATTTTTGTTAGGGACAGGGAGATTAAGTGATTTGCCCAGAATCACATGATGTTGAGCCTATGCCTAGACTGGAACCCTGTTCCCCAGCTCCATGGTTAGTAGTTAGTTCTGTAAGAGGAGCAATGGGCTGGTGCCATTGCCTCCTGCTGAGAGCCCTGGCACTTACTTTTTCACAAATTACCCAATGGCACCTTCTACATATTCCTCTTTTTGTCCTCCTGGTATGCATGGTCATACAGTTCCGTCTGTTTGCTCTCCAGGGAAATATGGCCATACAGTCCTTTAAACTGTTCCGCTTAGATGCATGGCCACAGGGTAGATCCATATGTCTTTGCAGAATTCTTTGACACCAAATAGTCCAATCCATCACTCAGGGATGAAAGGCATAACAGTACCGTTATCCTGCGCTCTAGGGACACAATCGTATGAGCATGGTTCTTTAAGGTTCATGTTCCAGTCAATGGCTCCTGGCTTCTTTCCGTCGGATAACTGGCCTCTGTTAGGCCTGGCTACACGTCTTAAGATTGGGGATAATTGATCACATTAAGGATCGGGGACCCAAAACCCCATCTATTGCCGCACATCCAGATCTGCACTACTATAGGACTGGGCCCCTATAGTTTGAGATCGCCATGGCATTTTTTCTGCTTTGGAGTGTTGGTCATGTTCGATCGATGATCAGCGAATCGACAGGGGGTCCTGGCTTCTGGCTTGATCTGATGTAGTCACCAGCAGAGTTTAATGGCAAAAACCTCCCTGTTAATTTCATACTTTCAACATGTTAAATGTGCCTAAGGCATTGGGCGAAAAGACCTGTCCCAAGCCCTATTCTGAGCATGACACTAAACGAGATCTAATGAGAACTAAGTGAGAACTAATCCTTTGCACAGACCTGCCAGAAGTGGGGGCCATCTAATTAGCTCAGAAGTAGGCCTTTGAGGTTCTCACATGTTTTCAGGGGGGGGGGGGGCATTAAGATGATGGTGGAGTGTCTTCAGCTCCTGATCTCAAAATAAAAACATATGGAAATCAAAGATATAGATTAAGGCATAAACAATATGTTTAATATAGTTATTTATGGTCAAGCATTCATATATCCATATATGGATGCGTGCTGGGATTGCAAAATTCGTGTAAAGGATAGAAAGTGATCAATTACAAATTGTGCGCCGCAAAATGAATATAGTCTGTTCGTACTTCTTCTATAGCGTTTTCTTAATGACCTACTTCAACGCCGATCATCAACCTAGGCAGAATTAAGCACTCGCTTCACTCGCCCTGCTGGGATTCAAACCTATGAACTGTAGCATGTTGACTAGTGATGTCTGTAGCAGGCGCTCAACCCTGTGAGCTACCTGGTGAGGTAAGGCAAAATGGCACCAAAACCTCGGATTCAATTTGACCAATTGCATATCTTCTCCCATTTCGAGCGCTAGAAATTCATTTTCTTTTTAACCAGGGCCACGTTCTCCTTAACCCTGCCCTGCCTATTATGCGTGCAGGGTCAGCTTTGGCATTGGGATCGGCCTACTCCAAGGAACCATCATGCCCAGTCCTTCTTTTATCCCAATGAATAGCGGCCTTCCACTTGACACAACACCACGTGACACGCACGCCGCATCTCCGCCATATCTGTTTTTTTTTTTATTATTTACGCCCGGGGGCAAACAGTGAGGGAAAACCACTGCAACGCACAATAGGCCCCAGTGTGCGTCTTGGCGCCAACAGCTGTCCTCCGTGGACTGCGGTGCTTATAGGAGGCGCGCGGCGAAGGCCTAGGATCGCTTCTGTTATTTTCTTTGCTCTTTGCTCTTCGCTCTTCTTGTTAGACAGCATTTTATGCCTCAGAGCCCAGTTCTGTATTTTCCCAGCCGTTGGTTCCACTGCAGGCCGTTGTTTACCTTGGCACAGTCCTATTTGTCAAGAAGGCGCACGAATGTAGTAACCTCATCCCGTGCATTTTTTGTCCGTTTCTGTGCCTGTGAAATCATGTAAGAGCGGCGCGTGCGTGTTAGGGGTTTGCTTATGGAACACGTGAGACAGCCCCCAACCGGGTCAGTTATATGGTGCGCAGCCTCCGAAGGGCTGCATAAAACGGGGATGCGGACTTTACTTCTATTTCAGTTTGTTTTACAGGTCAGAATCTTAACCTATGTAAAGTAGGCAATGAATGCATCAAGTGCCCCCCACCAGCATCGGGGCCGCTGATCACCAGCCTATGCCCCCTCGGCTTCCCCTATCCATGGCTGGCGCCCCCATAACATGGCCGACGGTAACACATCTTGGTGGTGGAGCAAACTGACTAGAGGTGCCTGGGACTACTATGGGAATGTGTGCTTTTAGAGTCCAAAAATAAGCTTGCAGTCATCGATTTTTGGTTTGAACTACGAGGACCCAACAACTTTCCCAGGAATTTATATTGGGATAAAAGTGTCACGGAAATGTCACAAATCACACGCATTTCAGTATTAGTATACTATGATGTGGGAATATTCTGTTAGGCTTGTACTGATGGGCCAGTTAAACTGATCTACAAAGTTACCATTCTCACTCACCTTTTAAAAAACTTTTATTAATCAACTTTTGCCATTTTTAATTGTGCCTTGCCTTTGTGATTGGCTTGTGTTCTGCTAAAAGAACATTCATATAATATTTGAACAAACAAATCCACTGTTTAGTTTTTGGCGTGGCAATATTATATTTACTCTGCTTGGGCACTCGGTGACTGCCATTAATAATCCGCACTATACTGTCCGACCTTCCAGTGAGTGACCAAGCTTCAAGGGCACTCATTTATATAGTGCAGCAATGTATTATATAGATAACCATGACATTGACGATCTTCCAGACAGGCTTTGTATTTTGTTGATGTCTTATGAGATAACCCTATACCACGGGTTCATTTAAAAAGGAAGGGTGCTGCAGAGTTTTAAAATATATTTAATGATTCTTCAAGACAGCCAAGTACACCTTGCTAAATCTGGGATGGAGAAATCCCGGGGTACCTCAAGATGGCGGTGTAGATGCCAGCTTCTAAAGACTCCTGGAGTCCAGACCCCCAAATGTATTTGTTTTGAGCCCAAGTGTCAGACAGGACTGTTCACATTTTTTATCCTGGCCAGCTCAATTCCCTGCCAGGTATCTGCTTTCAGAAAGACCGGCTGATGGTTAGCAAACGTAAAGAGGGTTGGTGGAGTCCAGATACACATAAGGCTGCAATTGCCTGATAATTCACAATCACCAGAGCTTAGGCAGCAAAGCATTATCACGTTAAACTCAGGACATTTGTTTTACTCCTTAAAAAACAACCCTTTAAAATGTAGCAAGCAAACTAACCCCTCTCCGGTTAAGAAATGCTTTCATTTTAAGGTATTTATAGGGCATCCTACATCTCAACAAACGGAAAAGATGCAATACATAAATCACTTTTAAATGCGCCCTTCGCGTTTTAGTTTGTCATAATTATTAGTTTTATCATATTTATATGGTGCTCAAAACAGACGAGACTGCTTCAAAGTAGTAATAAAAACAAACAGAATCCTAAGGCTCGGAGATCCCAGTATGCAAACCTTGCCCCACGGCGCACTGTCTACAGTGTATCTCACATAAATGCATTTGACATGATTCGTCGTCACCTATAACATGTTGAATTACAACTAGGGAGGATAGCAGCACTTTACGGCTTCATAAAGCAGCACTTGTCGTTTGTTTTATTGCATGGCAGATATGGCTGTTTTTAGAGGCATTCTTTTAAAATATAGGTTCATGCAGTGCCTAAAACATTCTCTGCTTTACAGTTACTGTAGAAGGGCCCGGCTGTGTGGTTTACTAATCAAAAACATATATGGTATATGCATATATTTTAAGTTCAATTACACTACAGTTAACCTCATTATAGGTATGGTTAAGAGTTATAAAACAAAAACACTTGACATTTGCAAGCTATTGTTAGCTGCACGATCAACGACTTGTTTCACGAAGACCAAAATTCGGGCTCCTGATTGGCTAGTCTGCCGTAGATGCGTTGGCCTTACCATCTTCAGGCCAAAAAGTTCTCTCGAGCTTTGTCTGGCTTAGGCATGCCGCGTCATGGGTAGTTTGTCCAGTTCTCAGCACCAAACCTGGATTAGTGTTTCATTTTAGAGGCTTCGTGTGTGTACAGCACCATGCTTTGCTTTGGAGGCCTTGAAATATATTAATTTGACCCTTACTGCCAGGGACAGTCTAGGCCAGCTATTAACCGCGCCTAAAGTCTCAAATAAAACCACCTTGGAACAAGGGGCCTGTGTAAGCCTGCCGCCGTTTTAGCCATGCCTTGCATAGGTCCTATTAAACGGCTCACCTAGACTTCACATTGCGGCTTGGCACATTTCCATCGCCAGCGAGCTCGTGCGCGCTGCCTGCCCCCATTCTCGGAAATGCGCATGCGCGTACGTGAACACGTCAGGGGCTTGTTGCTGCAAGGCCCCGCCGAAAAGAACGCGACGTGTCCAGTCGTGACCTTCAACCCCTTAATGTGAGCACTCATTTGGAGTCGCACAGGGCTGTATTCATTAGCTAGAAAACGGTATGTGCATATTAAAATGGAAAGCTAATAATATTCGACATTTATAAAGCTGGCTTCATTGGACCGCACTGGGCTGGAGAAGGGGAGTGAAGCTGTCCCCTCTTCTGCTGTGGTACTCGTGGTCCTTGTTTAAATAAGATATGTTGGACTTTAGATTTGCGCTAGGGGAGTGACAACGATATCTGTTTCTAAAATATCTCACTTTTAAGGGATGTAATAGCACATTGTGTTTATTTGCAGCTCATCGGGAGATCAGCATGCTGTTAGAGAAACTGTTAGGGCGTACCTGTTATTGGCTCTAATTTGTCTATATATGCTGGCTAGCGCTTAGTTGCCTATTGTTATGTTGCAGCGCTGTGCAACTAAGAACCCACGTCTAGACAGAAGGGAAAACCGAGGGAAGTCGTCTATTGTGCTTAATTTGTTTAAAAAACCCCAGATAAGCCCACCACTGCTGCTGCCGAATGCCAGGGTTGCCGGATACCAAGGCTGCCTGTCTAGTCTATATTCCACCTCAGAACTCTCTTCCAACACCCTACTTCCTCTCTCCATGGCTCCATCTTGGAGGTTGTACTTTGTCACATTTTCTTCTTGTTTTTTCCTCTCTCTTTCTTGCTCTGGGTCAAAGTTTGAAGTGAAAAATAAGTGCCTTGGCGCAACCGGTTCAAACTTTTCTGCTGCCCTCTCCAATGGGCAAATTCCCACTGCCTTGCCCAGACTTTTTTTTTAAAGACATACGGGCCTGCTCTTTCCTTTTATGACTGCCGCCGACTGACTTCCTGTACAAGCCCAGACATTTTATTATGTGGCACAGGCAGGGCTTAAAGTGGGCTGGGTCCTGCCGGTGCTCTGCACCGGCAGTTCTAAAAAGCAGGTGCTGAAACGGGTGCCTATCGGGCGCCTATCGGGCTCTCCATTTTTAGGTCTCGCCTGACCCAGCGCATGCGCTGGTCTGGTGAGACTTATTGAGAGGGCTCCAAAAAGTGCTACCAGGCCAGCCTAGAGCTACAGTGCATGTGCGCGGGCGCGCGCTTTACCGCGATTACTTTCACTTTCGCGGCCGCTTTGCATAGCCAATAGGTCTCGGTTTTGGGACCTTATAAGTATTTAGTTATGCAACTGTTGCATAGCTAAACACTAATAAGGTCCCAAAGGCGAGACCTATTGGCTATGCCAATGCTTGTTGACCTTACCCTCGGTGAAAAAAATGTATCTTAACTCTGCAGCAGTCCCATCCTTCACTGCTTTTGATGGAACTTCAAAGAGCATTGCTTTAGTTCTTTCAGTCTCCTTACAGAACTGAAGCATTTTCAATATTCTATACAACGCAGCCATAGTTGTTGCTTATTTATCTTCTGCAAATAACAACCAAAGACAAAGCCAATAGTGCTGGCTTGTTGTGGGTGTATTTTATATGTGGATGTAATTACAGAAGCAGCAACGTTTTACTCAGGCGGCACACTATGCAAAGCACAGGTTTTTAGCTTAGGTGTTTTTAAGCCACGCCCTTAATCACATTCACCACGCCCCTTTGAGAGACTCCGAAGCTTTTTTTTTACACTACTTAAGCCCCATGGCACAGGTGAACCTCAGTGGTGGTGTCATCCGTATGGCGCTTGGATCAAACTATGTGGCAGTAACACGTTAACAGTTTATGTAAATTTGGAGCTGTTTGAGGTGGAAAAAAACCTTGTTTGTTAAAATCTGTAAATTATGAGGATAATGGATTATGTGACGTGCAGCAAATCTATAGTTATGCGGAAAACGTTCAGGCCAACGATTACCATAATTCCAGTGTCCCTGCGTTTAGGTATCCGGGTAATTTCAGGGTTTGGGAGGGTACAATTGAGAGCTCTGGAGCGAGTGTGAGTTTTTCACAGTGTATGTATTTGCGGCATTTGTCGCACAAACCATCATCTACTGCATAATCTGCAGATGTTAACAAAAAAAAATTTGTTTCTAGCTCAAACTAATCAAAAGTTACAAAAAACGTGGGGACGTATTCACGTGCAATGGAAGCCCCTTCGCAAAGGTTAACTGGTCACCTTTCAGTTGTCTATTTCTGTATTTGGTGGTTACACTGGTACTAATAAGGTAAAATCTTTGCCCAGATAGTAGTAGCATGTGTAAAAATTACAAAATAATGAAGTAATACTATCCCAAAATGTGTCACACCATGTCGCATAATTTGACTTTTATTACCACGTAATCTGGTGTTCACTTGCCGCATAATTCTACTGGCCCTGGTCATAAATTGTTCAAACAACAGATGTTCACCCAGTCCTCAGCCGCTCTACAGGTGTCTGGTCACGTATGGGCCAGTTGTAATGCATGCCCTTTCGCGTACCCCTTCAGAGCATATGGCCCTGCATCAAACTGAAGTGAAAATGAGGATGTAAAATGCAACATTTTAGCTATTTTTAGGTCTCGGCTAGTGTAGGCTGCACACATGCACAGTCTCGCTGGCGAGATTTTATGTTTTTGGGTAGCTTTCACTAGCGGGGTTTAGGCCCCACCCCTCTTTTCCATTGGCAGGCGTCGCCGTTTATAATAAACGGTGGCCAGCCATTGGAAAAGAGCTTCCAGTGACGTACACTTTTCTCTTTTAGAGCCGTCCCAGTTGGACTGGCTCGTCTGACTTCCTGCTGGCGTAAAAAGTTTCTTATCTTCTTTATGGGGCAAAACAGATGGCCCCATAAAGAAGATAATAAACCTTTTACGCCAGCACGGCAGTCCGTCCAAGTGGGACGGCTCCAAAAGAGAAATGTCTCTGTCGAGTACAGGCACGCGCAACTCCATCCTGGGCGCCCTCGTCGACTTTCACCCCGGTCATTTGGAAATTGCGGTGCACTGAGGCGCGAAAGCCCATGGCTACACTTTTTATTTTTTTGCGTATTTGGTTCTCACTCACCGATTCTGCAAAAGTCATATCTCTGTAACGTTTCCTTTCCAACCTGAAATAAGGAATGAGATGAAAAGATGCCTTCCCGTATGATGGAGTCCTCCCCCCCCCCCCCCCGCTCAGTGTTAAAGTTAAAAAATAAACGATTGCGGTGTCCTGCAAGAGAAACTTTAATTTCTCTGGCGCGGCGTGTTGCGGCTTGAGCTTCACAATCAAACCCCCCCACGTCTCCCCCTCCCTCGACCACAGCACCCCAGCACAAGCCTGGCAGGCCCTTAAAAGGCTCCGGAGCGGGCACCAGCCCATGGGGGTCCTACGCCATGTGCTGAAACAGCTGCTCCGAGGCGTCTGGGCAGACGCAGGTCCAAACAAAGGGAGGAAAGAGGGTGAAAACAACACACACACGACCCCCTCCCAGGCCGAGCTGCTGTTCACCCCTGTCCAGGGGCGCTTCAACGCCCTTCATTGGAAACTCAAAGTAGCCCCCAAACAAAACCAGCAGCAAAAAACATACAGCCCGAAAACTCAAAGCGAATATCACACGCTCCGGCGGGCCGTAATACCCCGCTAAAGCCTGACACGGGAATAATTATCAAGGGGCCGTTTAGCCTGGTTTGTAGGGGTGGGGACGTCTCTCCCCCTTTTTTTAATTAAACAAAGTAACTTTCCCAGCGGATTAAGGGAAAGGATAAAGGTGTGATAACATTTTAGGAATTTGTTACCCTACCTGAAAAAGACTTTTCTTCCCGGACAGTGGGGTAAACATCAAGGGACTGTCTTCTGTAAACACCCCCCTGCGGGTGACGTGGCCTTTCCAGCTGGCTGGCTCTTTCGAGTAGTGCATGGTTCTCTTAGTGCAGCATGGCCACCCCGACATTGTAAGATGTGTTCCCTCGGAGGACGAGGTGTCCCCTCCGACCAACAACAGAGGCGAGCATTTGCTGGTTTGTTTCTTGTATTAGTTAGATTACCACAGTCCTTATCAAGCGTTTGATTGATTAGTAATGCCTGCCGGTCAGAGTCAATCGAAGGCAGCGGTAAAGCTAAATATGCGCTTGAGACAATCTAAGTCTGGGCGGCCAAAACGGGGCACTTTGTATATAAGGTCACCGGATAACTTCATGTTCCCCACTCTTACATTGTTTTAAGATGCCGATTTGTTTCAGCTGAAATTAATCTAGTCTGAACTCCCAGAATTTGAGGTTGTGGCCTAACGGCCAGAGTTGGGGAACAAGGATCGAGCATCGGCGTTGGCTCAACATCCCGTGATTCTGGGCAAATCACTTAATCTCCCTACCAACAAGCATTAAAAATGCAATAGATCTCGTCTTTGATTAAGTTAAAGCCGTTTGCTTTGCTATAGAATACCATTAGCAAAGCAAATGGCTTGAACTTAATCAAAGGCGAGACCTATTGCATTTTCAAAGCTTGTTTTCAGGATCTTTTCTGGGGAGGGACTCCCTCGGCCCTCTTATCAGACACGACGTGCTTGCTCGCTATACTTCCACTTTAGTTACATACAGGCACCTTGTGGGGTTAAGTGTTTGAAGGAGGGGAGTGGCCTGTGCTGTTGGGGCAATGGGCAGTGCCTCTCGCTGCACTTATTTTTTTCATTTTATTTTATTTTGCTTTTACACATTAAGCACTGTACTAACAATCCCCCTGGAAGCAGACATCTGGCTACGTTGCGGGGGGGGGGGTCACAGGAATTAATTTAATTGTGATGTTGCTCCCAGATGCAGAAATCGGGCTGCAGTTGTTGCCCAGAGAGGCTGAAACCCGAGAGACGTTGTTCTTGTTACAGATACCCGCTTCTAACGCTGTACATGTCACGAGGGATGTAAATGTAGTGATGCTCAAAAATGCCGAAATCTAAGAGTAGCGATTGCCCACACATTCGGAAATATGACTCTATAAAGTTTTGAAGAAATGCTGACATGCAACTGTTAGAGATAGCGAGGGGTTACAGGAGTTTAAGTGCTCTAACACCCATTGTACATTTTGTTAGATCCTTTAACGTTTTGAGTGCAATATTATTACAGTGATTTCTGTCAGCATATAATTTTGAATGTACCTGCAATCTTGTATTGATCCTTTGCAGATATGTCGAAGGCGATGACTTCTCTAGATGTGATTGCTTGCTCTGTGAGGTTGCCCACTCCTTCCCTACCTGTTTTTAATATGAACTACAGATGCCTAATGGACACAGTTTGAAATGCTAGCCTTTCGTTTATATATGGCACGGACAACATACTCCTCGATTTTCCCGATATAGACAATACTGACTCTGTCTGTAGGGTCTCACTGGAAATAAAATGCATATTGCATTGTGTAGAGCTTTCCAAAGCGAAGACAGAATGCGTGGCACGTTTTGTAGGCTTTCTGATAGGATCCAATGTATTGTATCCTGCATGTAACTTGCTTGTAAACTAAAAATTGTCTGGGGTGCGAGGATGCGTCCCTAAACTTGCAGGAAAACATTTTAAGGTGCTTTGACTGCCAGCTTCATTTGGTCAAACAGATGGGAGTCGAAGATGATGTTCTGGGACTATAAATGTCTGCTAGGCTTACTGTGACCCGACATACCTTTTAATACATTTAACAGTTTTTTCATTATACTAATTCACCACTAACCCTTTATGGGTTCCGAGGTAGCGTGCTACTTACCGAAAAAGCTCTTCAACACATCATCCGGGGTTGCAAGTACTATATAAATGCAAACATTTCTCTTCTACCCCTCCGCTATCCTTCTTAATCTAAATAACTGACTAACCTATCCACTACTCTAATTACTTTCATATTTCACTATACAGATTCACCACTAATCCTTTATGGGTTCCAGAGTAGCGTGCTACTCACCGAAAAAGCACTTCAACACCCTATCATGGGTAGCAAGCTCTATATAATAAATGCAAACCTTTTTCCCTTCTCTATCCCTCCACTATACCTTTTCAATCTAAATAACTGACTAACATATCCACCACTCAAATTACTTTCATATTTTCACTATACTAATTCACAACTAATCCTTTGCGGGTTTAGGAGTAGCGCGCTACTCGCCGAAAAAACGATTTGACGCCTCGTCAGGGGTAGTAAGCGCTACATAAATACATTTACAATACAATACAATAGTTGCCGCGGATTCGCACACGGTGCCAGTGCATTTCAAATAATCCCCGATCTCCAGCTCGCTATAGTTTAATCTACAAAGATTTCAGATTTAGGGGTGTTCTAATAGGGATGCCTTTCACGTTATACTGAACTCCATACAAATACGTGAATACATTTTTGCTACAATAAAACCATCCCCGAAAAAAAACCTATACAGGGCTACTGTGCAGCCTTAAATAATCGAAATCATAAACCCCTGACCCCCAACAAAAATCTAATTTCTAATTCTTTAAAAAAAAAAAATCCTATCTCTCAAGAAGAAAATGTTCACTGCCTGTGTAACTAATTCTTTTCGGAGATAAAAAAAATATATACAGATTTGAATTCTCTGGACCCAGCTCAGTTGCCATGGCTTTGCGGGCGCAGGGCGATGGCTAACATCGTGGGAATATGAGTGTCACAAAATGTTTAATATAAAAAGACAGCTGGGCGCGAGCTCCAAGGTCTTTGGAAATGTGCAGGCTGGATGAAAGGAAGCGCCTTGTAGGGGGCATGCTGGCATCCGAGCCAAGCACAACCGACCCATGTTTCGCACGGCCTGCCGCGCGCCTCTGAAGACGCTGCTTGTGCGCGAGAAACAACCAGGCGCTTGTTTTAATCTGCAGTCATGTTTTTTAATCTCTGCACAGAAGCGTTCTCTCCAAATAGCCCTTCCAAAAACTCCTTAAAAAACCGTGCTGGGGCAGCATTTCCCTGCTCTGAAATGTGCTCTTCTGGTGCTCAATCTGAAAACGCGAGTGTAAAAGCTCACTGGTCTATGCAGTCCGTTCTTGTGCCCTTTTTGCTATGACTAATTCTGACTGCAGTTAAAAGACCCTTTCACAATACAGGAGTGTGGAATTCCTACCGCCAGATGCGCAGGGCATGTAGTTTGGGGGTCAAGGGTCAAGGACAACACTTTTTCTTGTTTTGTTGTCCTTAGGACAAGCAGGCCCACCCCCCTGCAGCACTAACCCTTTGGCTGCCAGTTCAGTACCACATGGATCAGGGAAGGGAATTGTCTTCAGTTATGGTAATATTTGTGTCCATATGATAAAACTGTGCCAACTTGTATTTATGGTCCAATAATACAAAGTCATTATCATTAGGGTAGGCACTCTAAGGGAATGTTGTAAGACAGTGGTCCCAGTATAAAAATGTGTACACAGGTTTGCAAAGTTTAACAATGTGAGGCTATGTATATTGTGCCAAGAATGCTTTCTGATTAGATGTATATATTTGCAGAAACTTGAAAGCAAGATTGATGAGTCTTTGCTTTCAATTTAAATGTTCACAAAACAATGCAACTAAGGAAAATATATGTTGCTAAACTACTGTGAAATTTTAGGTACCATTTCTTTGAAGCATCATCGACTAAAATGTGCTGATGCATGCTGGCATTCCCCAAAAATATTTATAATGGAAAATCAGTGCAACCAGTTTCAAAAAGATTATGGGAAACATGCCAATAAACAATCATTGGCAAAAAGTACAGGTCTGGAATTGGCGGTCAGCCTTTTTTTTTTGTCAATGCGTTTCATGTTTTGACATTTTTTGTGAAGCTTTATTGTTGTGGGAGCTACCAGGCTCTCACCATTATAACAAACATTGGCAAAAAGCAATAATATTTTTTGGTCTCAAAAAGCACGCTTTGCCACCGTACCTTAGTCTCTGGCACTGAAGAAAACTATGTTGTGTGCCGATATGCTCCATCTGAAAGAGAAGAATGCGGTCACTCACAGTGAAGCTGGCTGGTACACAGATTGAGAGAGACAGAATTTTAATAAAAACTAAAGTTCTTGGTTAACTCAAGACCTAATTAGGGGCCAGATTCTTAAATAAAGTCACAAAAGTGCACCCATGATGTATACCTTTGCATTAGTGCAGATTTACAGCTTTCATGAATTCACAATAATATACAGAAGTAGGCCAGAAAATCGTACCCCTAGAAAATATTTTTGAACTGCACTTTAGCACAAGCAGATATGCATGTGTAGATTTCGCTCATGCGGAAATCTGTTGAGTGCTTATAATTTCACTTTCCCTCCAACCACTTTTTTCCCAATCGTGAAGTTTTATTTCTGCCCTTCTCAGGAGTAAATTTCCAACCTTTCTCAGTATGGTAAAAGATTAGAGAAACGCTGGTGAATACCTCTAAAACATGCAAGTTAGTAGGTTTGCACAGACTCCAAAGTGCATTCCAACCCTGGTACTATTACTTAACGCTACCACTAGTTGCAATGTGTAGTTCCGTGGAAAGGTGACAAAATACCGGAATTGCTAGAATTCAAACCCTACTATAGTATGAGCCCTGGCATAATCAGAGAGACTATTATCAGAGCTCTTATATAATGAGATTGCTGCCATAATTTATCACCACACTACGTGGTACCAAAGGGACAAGCAGATTTATGAAGCAATCGGTCCCTTCGACATGTAGATATTTTATTGAATTTCGAAACCCCGGCACAATACCACTTTTTGGGTATTTAACCATGCACAACTTAAGAATTACATAGAAGAGCCAGGAAGGCGCCATTTGTGATATCAACTTCCTGTTCCTGCCCATTGCACTGACGCATACTGTATTCTACGCAGATTATAGCGAATGCTCCTGCTCTTTTTTGACTGTGCAAGGGCATAACTCAAAATAATGAGCCCCCCCCTCCAGAATATGAAGTGGGGGGGGCAGCCTTTCTCATATCTCACATATGTTCATTGGTCTTGGGCTGAATGGGAGCCTCCGGAAGGGTTGGGGGCCCCTGAAGTGTGTGTGGGCCCCCATGCGCCACAGGGCAGCACATGCCTGCGTTGTGCCCCCAGGTTGGCAGCTACTTCACCAATTTAAGGATGGCGTCTACAACAGGAGGATTGGTTCCAGTGCTCAATCTCTAGAGGTGCTGGGCACTAACGCCAAGTTCTGGAGACCACACCTTATTTCTTATCTCCTGGTTCGACACAGAGTGAGAGAGAAAAGCAGAAAAGGGAAAAAGTAGAGGAAATACGATGAACCCACTGGAGAAATTTCCTCCACCATATTATCCCTATGAAACTCTTCTGATTTCTCCTCCCAATTTTAGCTTTACCTCCTGAATTGAAATCGGACAAGTTTACATGATAAGGTTCTCACAGCTGGCTATAGACAAAAGGCACAAAAGATGGGAAAACTTAAGGTACACAGGAAAGTTAAGAAAAGTCCATAGACTGAATATTGTTAGGCAGTGGAATGGGCAAACTAGGTGGTACCCATCAGCCCTCATCCATCACGTTTCGCAAAGCCACTAGAACTGTGCAGTAATTTAAGACAAAATTATGCGGTAAAGGTGATAGAATTGTGCTGCATAATGCAGTGCCTCGCGTGAAAGTGTTATTTCATTGTTTTGTTATTTTAGGACAAGTGAACGCTGTCCATGCAAAATGGCTACCTCGTTAGTATCAGAGTAGCACCTGAACACAGAAATCAATTGCGTAACACAGGCCCCGTGGTGGGGGTGGGGCAAGCTCCAGGGGGCACACTCAGCACCGGTCTCCGGCTGGACAGCCCCTGATTGTGTCCAGAGGGGGCCCCATCCACGTACCTTGCAGGGGTGCACCCTCTATTTTCGTAACACCAGTGACAGAAATACAGTAACTTTTGCAGAGTCCTACATTGCGTAGCACCATTTGGCGAGCTTGTTTTTCTTATCTCAATACGCCTGAGCAAGTAACAGCAACACATTATTATTGACGTCTTAAAATTATGCAGATTATGTGAGATGTGCATTTATTTAATAATGGGTACAATTTTGCAGGGGCAGATTTGCACAATGCCACTGGAGCTGACAATTGCTGCGCTGCACCTCTAGCAGGCCTTGTGTACCATACTGATTCTTATTTTGATAACCTGGTGTATAGGAACAACTGCATCAGTGTCGTCCATAACGCTGGGCAGTTGCCGGGGGGCCTCATGATCATAGGGCCCCGTGCAGACCAGAATTTAACACTCATTTTCCGTTAAACAATTGTATTCCTGTGAGTGGTTGTGTTAGCAGGGCCCAGGGCACTGCTTTGCCCAGGGGCCTATAATGCTGTTAAGACAGCCCTGCTGCATGTAAAGTGTTCATTGGATGTTCTGAAAGGTTTAAATGTTTTAAAAATTTGGTGGGACTTCCTAAAAAAATAGGCAAAAATACACAATAAGTTTACACCCTAACTATGGCGGGCAGGATATTTGCCAATTTTTGGTGGATGTTCCACTTCTGCCAAACTCAGAAGTAAGCTGTCCCCAATTCCCCTCCCCCCCACACCCAAGTAGTCTTACTGGTACTTCTGTTATGGAATGTGAGTGCGTAGCAGGCTGCTTCAGTGCAGTTTTGTTAGTTGCACTTATCTCTGCAGCAGCCAACCAAGCTGTTTCACAAGAGTATACCTGAGCACGTTATATGCATGTTTCTCATTATTTCTTCTCCATTATGCAGGTCTCGGCAGCGGATCCCTGTGCAAGCGGGATGATGACCGACCAGGGGGAGTGCTGTAGTCTCTGTCCGGCAGGGTCCGGGGTGTCTGCGCCATGCGGCAGCTCCAACACAAAGTGCGAATCCTGCAAAAAGAGTGAGTGTTCCCCCTCTGCTTCTTACACACCAACCTTGACTGAGCATAACCCACTTGTGCTGTGTCAATGCTTTGTATATAACAGGTATTACTATTACCCAGTTTAATGGTACTCTATTTGCCCACTTGTTATTCATGCAAGAAGTCCAAATCAAGGTTGGACATATTCTATATCTTCTTTATTTTGCTTGTAAGAAAAACACTCCAAACATTACATCGAACAGCCAACGCGTTTCGTTCACAGCATGTGAACTTCATCAAAGCATTTACACCACTCTGTAAGAATCCTTTTCATAAGTGAATGAGATCTCTATCTGTTTAGAACCCGCAGTCCATCATGGTTGAGGCCAATCTTCTCATACTGTTGACACCTTAATATGTGTCATGGGCCGTACATCAGCAGTTTCTTACTTCACGTACGCCGCAACAAGAAAGTCTGTGCGGGCCTCGACATGTATCAAACTTTCCGCTATATTGGCGGATTGGCCTCAATCATGATGGGTTATGGGTTCCAAACTAATAAAGATCTTGTCCATTTATTAAAAGGATTCTTACAGGGGGGATTTTGTGGAGACAATAATTTGATACATGCCCTGAGGAAGTTCACATGTTGTGAATGAAACGCGTTGGCTGTCCACTGTAATGTCTGGAGTGTTTTTCTTACACAAGCAAAACAAAGAAGATGTGGAATTTATCAAACTTTTTGGGACTTTCTTCTATGCATATCGATATTTTGGTGCACCAAAATTCCTGTTTTTGTGTTTTGAGTTGACAAGCTATTTAACCCCTTGTGTGCCCATGACGAGCTGGGCTCGTCATGGGCCGCGGTTGCGCTGTGCCCATGACGAGTCCAGCTCGTCATGAACCCCGCCCGCTAATGTAACGGCCGGCACAGGGCGGGGAAAGGGCGTGGCACACAAGGGGTTAAATAATTTTAGCTCCAACTTTCAGCTCGGCAGTCAGCTACCATAAATATAGATTTCTTTACCCCAAGATAACATTTGTTACCTATACTGTGGGCTACCATCCAAGGATCCCTCAAATATATCTTTGACACCCATCCTATCACACATATATTAATAATGTCATTCTGGATAAGGATGGATTCTCGTTGATGGGTGGAACGTCCTTTGTTGTAACAACAAAACGGCCATCAATATGGCCACCATCATGTACTTGGGAATCAATAGATTAGCCGGATGTAAAGTGTTTGAGGTTGTCCGATCCCTCCCTTAACGTCTGCTGCAGTTAAAGCAATGCCAGGCGGCCCTGGGGATGAATAGGAACTCTTATGCTGCCCTCTGCTTTCTGGACCCGCCCTCTCCCCGCTAAGTGGATCATAGAACTGAAATATAAGGAGCATTGCTGGTTGGAAATTTTCCCAATGCTTATTGCCTTTGTACAGTGGTGTTGGGAGCCCTGATAGGCTGGTGCAGAAGTCTTCCGAAAACCGTAGGTCTCCATTTAGACCACTATTTATATTCCAAACTCTTGATTGCAATAATTCAAGACTGGAACATTTTAGGATTTAGGGCTAAACAGTAAAAAAAAGTATGTTTCTAATCTAGTGTGAGATTAAAATCAAAAGGCTTATTGGGTTAAGCCAATTCTACTCAGGTCTGAAACATGTGGCTTTGTGAAAATGAACCAAGGGAAGGCTGGCAGCCATTCTGAAGTCAGGCAGCCCAGTTCTCCCCGAAACGGATTTAGGAGCACATGCATCAAAGTAGCATTTTGGGATTACCAAGTAGCAATTTTTAAGAAATCGCTATTTGGTAAGCGCAAAATGCAATGCAACAAAACAGGCAGCAAATAGCTAGTCTCTAATTGCGATTCCTTAAGAATGCAATTAGGGAATCGCTATTTGCAATCGCAACTCCATTCTTTCCTTAGGGCCTCAAGACCCTCAGGTGAGAAGGGTCCTGCATTACCTAAATTGCAATTGATGATCGTAAATTAGGTAATGCAAAGGCAAGTGTGCCCGGGGGCCTAAGTCCCCACAGGGACGTCCCTAAAAAAAAAGGTGCACATGTAAGGCACACACATGCCTTAGGGGCATGTGTGCGCGGAATGGCAATTTGAAAAATGCAGTTTTGTGCATTTTTCAAAGTATGCACATGGTTAACTTCAAGTTTGTTAATTAGCATTTCCTAAATGCACAGTTTGCATTACGGGAAGGCTCCTTGCATGTGCATTAGTGAATCGCAAATTGTGATTCCCTATTTGCATTCGCAATTTAGGGAATTTCAAAATAGCTTGATGCATGTGCCCCTTAAAGCTTACTTTCTAGTTTGGGGGAGTGTAACAGCCGCCGGATTTTGATGACACATAGTTCTTTATCAGAAGATGAGTAAATAACCCTGTCTTCAACCCAGTCCATGTGTCTGTGCATTTGGTATTTCAAATCCCTTATAAATATCGATTTCTCTGTTTCTATATATGTAGCTAGTGGGCTTCCGGTAGGTGAGTTGTGAGTAGGGAGCGTTTCTGCAGGTTAGGGGTCTGAAGTACTGGAAGGTTAACAAGATATATATCCAGGATCTTACAAGTTGGTCAGGTTGGGAATGGATGGTCAGCTGGTTTGGAGAATGTCAGCACCTCCTTTTCTGCCTCGGTGGGCATCCTGTGCGCAGATTTGGATGGCCGCCGAAGAGGCTCTGGCGAGACCCGGTTTTCTTTGTGCTTGTTAGCACTGGGCGAAACAGCGGAAAAAATCCCTTCCTGCCTCAACAGGTTTGTAACATTAAGAATCGCACATCTCGTTTGCTCTTCCCCACACCACTCTACCACTCTAGTCGCCTTTGTTTTTCTTTATCAACATTTCTGCGGCTCTCGGTGAGTTGAATGTTTGCTGCTTCTGAGATCAGGAGAGGGAGTACCATACATTAGGTAATAGTAACACCATTTGGACAAGGAAGATGTTCAGTATAAAGCATTGTATAAAGACATTATTATCACTATTATTACTTTTTGTCCATTATTCTACCCCCTTCTCCTCATTTCCCCGCACTCCCACTGATTCACTTTCTATTTTTCAATTAACCTTCATGTTTTCAATTAGTTCTTTCCCTTGCCTCACTCTTCTCATTTTCCTTAACTCTACCACTTTGTGCTACAATTTACCCTCCTTACAATGCCTTTATTTATGTCTCCTTTTATTAATTTTACTTTATTCTTGTACATTCCCAATCTCCCTTTCACTGCTCCTCTGACTCCATCTCTTTGTCTTCCATCGAAAGACAGACCTATTATCTTATCAGGTGGATGTGATGGTCCTGTTCCCCAGGCGCATACATTCTGGCAGACACATCCTCTAAAACAGGAGTATGCAGTGCTTAATTTGAGCCGGTGGTTTCCGATGCTCAGCACCGGCACTTAATCATCAACATTGCCGCTTTTCATGAGCACCATTTAAGGACACAGTCATTTATGGCATGTGGAGATTCAGCGATTTTCCCAAAATCACAGGGCGTTGAGCCGCCGCCGAGACTCAAACCTGGTTCCCCAGCTCCCGAGTCGGCAGCTCTGGCCATTACACCAAATCCTCTCCACACTTTTATGGTTAGTAGTTGCTTCTGTATTAGGTGGCGCTAACAGGAGAAATGGGCTGGTGCAAGCTGCCTCCCGACTAGAACCCGGCACTTATGTTTTTTTACAAATGAAACCACTGGGATTACTTAAAAATTCTCCAGACATGAATTCTGTGGGGCTTTTTTATTCCAAATGGATTGTAATGATTCCTGTGTCTCAGCATATGAATGCTGATGAACATCCTTTAGATACATGAAGTCTGATCAACGTCTTCTGTTGTACAAGAACACTGATGACCCGCATGAATTCTGACAAGTACATTCCCCTATCGCATGAATACTGATGGATATCTCCTCCATGCACCTCTACTCCGATTAACCAATTCTGGCTCACACATTTTGTTGCCATATTCTCTTGGCACATGCCTTGCAAGGGATATATTTTAATAACACCTGAACTGTTTTGGCCATCCTCTGCTGGTGCATTAATTCTCAGTAGTATTTTCTGCAGGCACATGAAAACTGAGAATCCATTTTCCCTTGCATGTGAATCTTGATAAACATATTCTTATGTACATACATTCTAATCTGTATGTTCTCCTGGTGCATAAGATCTCATGAGCATATTCTCATGGACCATGAATAATTATGGACATCCTCTGATGGTGCATGAAGTATGGGTAGCTTATTCTACAGGCGCAAGAATTCTAAGGAGCAATTTATCCTTGCATGTGAATTCTGATAGGGAAATTCCCATGGGTCATACATTCTAACATGCATGTTCTCCTGGTGCATGGGAAGAGGTGTGGCGCCACGGCCAGGGCGACTGACTCCAGAATCTGGGTATCACGGTTCGATCCCCAGCGGCAGATTAGCCCAGCACCATGTGACTCTGGGCAATAGCTTGCTTAACTTCCCGACTGGTCCCAGCGCCTAGAGACCCTTTAACCTCATTCAACTAACAAGTCTTCTAAATATTACCAATTTAATTAATTTTCAAAATCTTTAAGTTATACTTATCTCCTTGAGCAGCAGCAATAAAAGAAGGGAGAACAGATGATGTAGAGGAGTTTTGTTATATTTGGAATGTTCTTAGAGGTTCTGTATTCCTTATTCTAAGAACATGGTGTCTATCTTGTTGCTGCTGAGTGGTAGCAATAAAGGATTTATTGCATAATGTTGGCCTCCGTGTCGTGCCATTAAATCTCTTGGACATGTTCTCCTGGCCAATAAATACTCCTGGACATGTTTTCCTGGACCATGAATACTCTTGGACATGTTCTCTGGCACAGTAAGAGCTGAGTTGGGTGCCATTTCTCCTGCACGTGACATACGTTAGGCTAAATAAGTGTATATTGTTTTCAGATGAACATCACTTCCCCTGTGGCACAAAGGGGAACTGGTGTGCTCACATTGCATGGAATGCGCCCGAGGTGAATCTTATAAGCCTGTTTTCTGCAGAGGAATTCTGCTTCCGGGTGTTGTGGTAGATCTTAAAGCATTAGCTGATGTCACATGCCCTCTCTCAAAAACCTGTCTGCAATCTCTGTTTCATTGACTTTGTCTGAAAAACCCTCATTCTTTTACAAGTGGGCTGTTTCAAACCCTTATGACATTTTGTGTGATGTGGTCTACGTAGCCTGGAGGTTTCCTGATCCAAAGCTACACACTGCACACCTCAGTCATTTCATGAATGCACCTCAAAACACTCATTGTGAAAGGAATTATTTCATACACACACACGCATAGCATAATATGGGTAAATAAATATATACTTTAATTTTTTCACAATTTAACGGAAGTCAAAGGAGCACATGAATACATTAACATAAAAGTGTATACTAGTGAGTATGCAAATTACCCTCTATTCAATTTTATTTGACAAAATATCTGCTCTTCCCACCTCCGCGAAGCTAAATGTGAACTGATACTTTTTTCCATGTTTGTAACTAACCTCGTCTGTGTTCCCCTCCCCCCTTGTGCTGCAGATGTAACGTTCTCCTCGAAGAGCAGTGCCACTGAGCAGTGCACACCGTGCTCCAGATGCCCCGCCCACATGGAGGTGCTGATCCCCTGTACCCGCTTTGAAGACACTGTGTGCCGCTGTGCCAAGGGCTACTACTTGGAGATTGAGGCTGGACACCGGCGGTGCCTGCCATGCCGGATGGAGTGTGGTGCGGACGAGGTGGAGATCGCCATGTGTAACGATGTGTCCAACAGGCTGTGCGTAGGTAGGTGTCGCGACTGCGGTGCTTGCTTGCAATAGGACCTATGCAGTATTTATACAAATACATAGTACAGAGCCTCGTGAACATCACCACTGGAACTGCTGTCTCCTTTAACGTTAGCTCCCATGCGGCTGTGTGCCCCCAGTTTTTTTTTTATAGCTAAAAGGGTAAAACAGGTAGTGTTTTTGAACAGATGTAAGGGTGTAGCCAGTGGCATAACAAGGGAGCCTTGACCAAGGAAAGCAAGAGAATGGAGCTCAAAGATAGTTTGTAATAAAGACCGCTATAATTTAGGTGCAATGGGCTCTTAGATGGCCCCACCACTTGCTGCACCACTGATGCTATGCCCATAGGCAGAGCCAACACGGTAAAAAGCAAAATAATGGAAGGCGCCTCTTTTCTATCCTGATGACCTGTAAAGCAGTAAGACAGCTCTGATTGTTCGCTAAGTGTGTGCCAACCATTCTCCCGCCCAAACTTCCACAGAGACTCTAGTTACCCCAGGTTTATACAGGTTTCTTTCTACCAACAACTCTTTTATCCTACTGTTAATAACTTTGCCTTCAGCCACACACTGTTTTCACCGAGACCCTGTACATAGTTTCATTTACCATGATGCCCATAAGTAAATGTGTTGTCTTCTTTTTGCTTACCCTTCCTCCTCGTTTTGTCTTGCAGAAAAGAGTCTAGCCCGTGGCGGCACCCCCACCGGGTGCGTCCACTGCTCCTCGTGTGCAGAGCCCATGGAGGTGGCAAGAGCCTGCACCTGCACGGAGGACACTGTCTGCCAGTGCCCTAATGGCACCTTCCTGCATGTGGAGGACGGGTCCAGCCGGTGCCAGCCCTGCCAGGTGTGCCAGCGTGGGCATGGGGCCAGGACGCCCTGCAGCCACGAGCGGGACACCCAGTGCGAGCCCTGTCCTGAGGGGTTCTTCTCAGAAGAGAAGAGCAGCCAGTCGCCGTGCCATCCCTGTCAGAGCGAGTGCGACGAGGGGATGGTGGTGCTTCGGGGGTGCACCACCTCGTCTGACCTGGTGTGCATGGGTAGGTGAACCACATCGAAGAGCGAAAGTAGTGCATGCTTAGAAGGTACCTCGTCACGTACTGTAACGGAGAAGCCTTCAGTGTACTAGAGGGCCCTCATGATTCATAGCGGCCAACCCTACACTGCAGGTCTCCATGGACCAACATGTTCGTCCCTCACGGTAAAGCATTCATCAGAACAACACGACTGCACATTTGCCCTCACTACAGCCGGCCTGGAGAAGGGTGGGAGAGTTATTGAACCAGACATAGTCCCACACTGCAGGGAAGATAACTTATCGGGTGCGATAAATAACACACAGAGACGATTATTAAGTTAAAAAAAAGAGTGCCTAAGATGCTGATTTTGGTCCCTATCACTCCAAAATCTCCCAATTTTCCCTGTTTACCGGGCACTTTTTAGTGAAATTTACCTGGGGATCGCCTGTGCTTATCGCCCACATAATTGCAATTTGTGCTCTAGAAAAAGTTACCGCAAAGGTCACAATGAATCGGGCCAAGCATCATCATGTCCTGAAGGCCGTGGAACACTGTTTACAGTTTGTCGCTGCGTTGGAGCCTAATACTCTAGAACCCCGAATTATAGTGTGCGAGTCCCCGCTTCAGCATGCTAGTCATTGTCGTACTAACTCATTAGCACCACAGGAGTACTATATCCACCCTCCGCTGCAGTGCAAGCGTGATTACTGCAGTAATTCATAAGGCTCCATGAACCACCATGTTCATCCCCCTGAAGGTTGCAGAGCGCCTTCACCGTTAAAAAGGGCTGGGAAGGATATTCTAGATAATTTTGTGCAATCCCTTGCTTTAGTTCTGGGTCATCACTGCACTGAATGGTATAACTCAATGATACAGTGTGTTTATCCCTTGTAATGCACACCCCATCCCCGTAGTCAGGTATTCGAACCCCAGATCATCGCGTCTAATTCCCTGGCACCGTGCTACTGCAGTAGAATCACCGTACACAATTCTCTGCTACCATGTTTAAGTCACTGCTATGGTACCCCAGGATCTTAGCTTGCATGCATAACCCTGTGCGGTGGTGCAGAGACGCCATCGCTATACTCCACATCATCATCACTGGGTTTCTCTATACAGTGCTTTGCACTCCCAACTAGGGAATGGGATACCTAGAATAAAAACCACACGTGTCCATGCAACTTTGGAGGTTCAATGAGAATTTTTCCCTGTAGGGTTATATCGTCACATTTTCTCTCAAGAACAGTGGCGCTGAACAACACACCACTTTTCGAGCTGGAGTAAGACACTAATTTGCTGGCAGAACTCTAATATAACATATTTACCGGCTTTCTTCTTTCTTAAAACGTCAAAGCTCCCATCTTTTTGCTGCTTGTATCAACCGTGTCTGTACCGTGTCAAATTTGCTATTCTTTTATTTTATGTTTATGACCGAAACAGAGCAATATTATATTCAATGTTCCGTAAAATTGAATTCCGCCTTTTCTCTGTGCTCTTCTACAACTGTCAATACCACTAGGTGTTTCATAGTGTTCCACATCTGAATTCAAACTAAGCAAGTGTTGTGTGAATTTTCCATGGTTTTTACCACACTCACCAGTGTATTTCATTGGAACTGTCACATTGCCACATTTGGCAGTGAGGGGCAAGATTTTGCTACTGGCATTACATGACAACTCAAGTGAACCGAGGATAATCGCCCAACACAAAGACAGCATTTGAATCAGCAATATACAGCAAGTACTCTCTAAGGAATACATTTACAATTATTTGAAGAAAGACTCCTAAGGGGAAAGAAACAGTCATAGGAACATTACTAATCAACCCTGTTTCATATAATTCCCCTATTTAAGGATATATTACTTTTTAACACTCCATTGCCTCACCCATATTAATCTTTGTCAAGAATTATTTATGTATAAATCATTTCCCATATAATTTCTAATTAAATCAATTGACATAGTCTCGATACACATAAACCACACATTTGTCAAATGTTCACACAATCATATACAATTGTATGCAATATTATACACATTCTAGATGGCGTGCTCGCAATAACACATTTCATGAAATTATAGTATTTCTAACCTGTGGAGAAGTGTGGCTCAATGATTAGAGCGCCAGACCCTGATGCAGAGGTCTAGCCCGGGACCAGGGTTCAATTCCCCGCCTTGGCGGGTCTTGGGCTCAAAAATTCCACGGACCTGATAATTCTCGTCTCGGTGCCTATTCCAATCATGGAGTCCCACTCTGCAACTCTGGGCAATAGCTTGCTTAATCTCCACAACGGCCCCCACAACGCTAAGGATGCCTGGCCTCCACCTTGGGGGTGCCCAGGAGTGGACGCCTCCCAGGGAAAGCCAGGATGGGTTCCACAGCGGTATTCGTACAAGCGCCTTGAGACCCTTGCGGGTGAGTAGTGTGCTATACAAGTATCAAATTTACATTTTACCAATCCTGGTTCATTGTTCTGAAGCCTAATTATTTGTATGCGAGACCTATTGCATTGGTTGTTATAATGATACACCCACCCCATAGTTAGCTTCCTGTGTGTGCAGCTATTCTATAGCGATGCTTCTTTAATTCAATGATGTGTTTCGATTCCCTCTATTCTTTTGCTCAGTCCCCATCAGGATTTGTGAAAGGACCTATAATATAAACATGTTTGTTGGACAGATACTAATGCACAATATATGTATGTATTTATATGGCCGAGTTAAAGCATGCTCTATTTAAAAATAAAAGTTGCATCAACCTCTGCAGGTTGAGTTTCCAATTTGGCCGTGCCATTACTGGAACCTGTGACTATAGGTCATTCAGCAGGTGTTTGGGCACACTTACCTTTGCCAACCGAACCCTTTCTAGATGTGCATGGTATGCATTTTTGCCACTTGCCCACTATCATTCAAATCCGTGGCCAGCACTGAGTGACTCTCTAGTTGCGAAGCTGTTGACGACGAAACCTGGAGACCTGAGTTGTAATTCAAGCTTCTATGGTGGGGCAAACACCAGGATCCTGTGCTAATCACTTTAATATATTGTGCTTATGTCCCCTTATCGGCTAAAAGAAACATGGCGGACATAAGCAGAGGTTTTTGTTTTTTTAAGCACTATACGGAACAAAAGTCATTTACATTGGTACAGTGGACCAGGGCATAGTTTGTTTGCATGACACAACATTCTAGCTGTCACCTAGGACTTTGTCTCTCCGTGGCTCAGCCGGGCCCCTGGTACCTTTCTTCCTTCTTTCAAATGGCCCGGCTTCCATCTTGCTTCACGTCTATAGGACCCAGCCACACTCCCTCCCACTTCCTTCGATGTTGTATTCACTCTATCCTCCTACTCCAGACACAGTTGCCCTTTTTGTCCAATGCGACAGAGACTCCTTGGGTAGTTGATAATCTCGCCTTTGTCCTCTGCTCCAGTGGCGCTAATCCTTATCCGCGTTTGGAGAACCTCCATTGGCGCGAGTGGACTGGCCTGTGTTCCACTTTCAACAAAGCGCAGTGAAGCGGAGTCTATTAAAGGACCTGCGGCAACTGAAGTCAGCAGGGGAGCGATGCCTAAGACTTCATTGTGTCCGGGGTTTAGCTCCAACTCAGTGTGGTATCCAGCCCGCAAAGGCCGTAGTGCTGGAAGAGAATGGCCCATGTGAGCCCGGCCGCTGAAGGAAGCCGCCGGGATCCAATAAGTAATCTTCTTCTTTCTACTTGGGCGAGGGGCAGAAGAAAACAAGCTGGGAAGTGCCACAACAGAACAGCAGGGTAACCGCTCCCTCTCCAACCCAAGCCTTTGATAGCGCGAGAGACGATGGAGTGGTTGACAATCAACGCCTTTGCACAAAGACCTAGCGCTCCCAGACCTGCTGAGACTAACACCTGTCGGAGTTTAATGCCCAGCGCATCTGTGCCAGCCACAAAGTAAATTGATCCAACCAAAGAGTAAAGCATGGTATCTTTTGTGACAATCCCACCCTACCCCAGCGAGTTCAGGGAACTGATATGAGTGTCATACAGGCTCCAATACCACCATTTCATCCAAGCTGACCCTTTGACATTCAATAGAATAAGTGTCCGTGAATTGCGTAATTAAAGAAACTCTTATCACAGACTTGCAGATTGAGTAACCTGGCAAAGTGTGCTTTGTAACTGTACTGATTATTGTTAGTTATTCTGTTCTGTGACTATACCTAAAAAACTCGACGAAGCGCGATTTGAAAGAAGGGAAAATGGCGGCCATGGTCCTGGTAACCGACCAGGAGGTCCTTGGAACTCTAGCCGCAGTAAACTTTATGTGAGTTCCTCGGAACTCTGGATGCGTAATTCTGCACCTAAAATCCACAAACAGCGGGAATTCCCTGGGGGTTATTAAGGACCATGCCTTGGTCTGTTAGGAATGGGGAATTACTGTGGAAATCTGTGGTCTTGCCCCTTTTTTGGGGGGGGATCCAGGCCATTTTCCGTAGATACATTCTACAGCGTTTCTCACTGGCGAAATCAGCCAGGACAACACAGGGGTGCGTGCGTTGCTACTCCAATGCACAAATATGTGAAACCCAATCACTCTCCAGCCTGTGATGGATGCGCTTTGAAACTCATCACAGGAGCTACCGAGAGAGCGCCATACGAACTCGAAGTAATAACAATAATAACATCTTGAAAAAGCAGTTCAGGCGGTAACTCGGGAAGCCCAACAAACTTGTAAAGAAGGCCTAAGTGTTGCCTCTCTTGGGCTGTCAGCCAACAACCCTCCTGCTTCAGGGGATCCCACATTCCCTGTGCTCTGACTTCTGTTGGCCTCCAATTAAAGTAGCCGCTCGGGCAAAAATCCACTTAATTCTAACCGGGTCCATCCCTCAGATAATGCTCATATCCGCCTGGCCGGCCTTTGAACTCGAGAGCAGCGCTCACATGGGCTCACACGGGGCGGGCAGACAACTGGCACTGCTGGGAGAATGCTTTCAATTGGCAGGAGTTAGTGCTTGGGGGAGGGGGCGAGGGCACAACCTCTGACCTTTAAAATGAACATGCTGTCTTTTGTAATAGCACAGTAGGACTGAGGCTCGGGTCCCGCCCCTTCCTGCCGCCTCCTCGTGCCGCACACGCACTTGGAATTGGCATGGTGTCAGCAACGGGTGGCATCATGCGGTGGATGTGTAAATATTGTTTAAAAAGTATACTTGGAGCAATCAAAACGATGTTGACCGTTAATAAACTCACGGTTTGTTCTTGTCATGGGCCTTTATTAACCCTAAAACAAAGGAGCAGATTCGGAATTATAATGCGGATATGCAGGCGGTTGTGGTGAATTTGAATACATTTCCGCATTTCTTGCTATTCAAAGCCTCCCCAAGGAAAACTACCCCTCTGGTTTATGGTTATTTGCCATAATATACGCAGAGCGGACAATTCATCACCCACAGGGGCGTGGCTTCCGTTGGTGCAGGAGGTGCAGGGGAACCGGGGTCCATGACCAAGGCCACTGGAAATATGCAATTGTGCAGCCGCTGCGTTTTTTTGCATAATTATAGATTTGCCACACCATCCACCACCGTCTGCTGCATAATCTGCAGATTTTGACAAAAACATTTTTTTGATTTTTGTATCTAGCTCCAACTGTACGAAAGTTACAAAAAGTGCAGTGACATGTTGCTGCGCAGTTTAAGGCCTCTGCAAAGCTTGACTGGTCAACTTTCTGTTCCTTATTGCTATATTTGGGTATTAAACTGGAAATAAGGGGGTGCAACCAATGCCCTGACAGTGTTATTAATAAGTGTGGAAATGGCAAAATAGTGACATGACACTATCATAGAATGTGCTGCGTAACACTGTATAATATGTCTTTTTTGCCATTTAATTTAATCAGCCCTGCAACATAATTTGGCCCTCCCCGCCACATAATTCCAGTGTCTCTGCCCATGAAACACTGGCTACCCTACTGGGCGACCATAAATTGAGGGAAATGTGTGATTACACATGTTCCCCTTTTCTGTACCTTGTGAAAGTATTTTTTTCACGTGGAGGCATACCTTCCCCATAGCCCTTGAAGAATGAGGGGCAGACAGCACTTTCCATGCTCATTGCACCGCCTAAAACCTAAGTGAAGTAGGTCTCAATTTTGATGTGCAATAAGTGTTGGAAAAATCATCATCACATTATCTCAACTGCCACAGAGAGTCACGAGACCTAGTGCCATTTGCCACATTAGCAGTAGCAACTCTAGCTATTTTTCTGCCTACAACACATGACTGTGCATTGTCGAGTGAGAAGACGAATTCCCGAACCTTTACGTGCAGTAGCGTAACTTGAAAAACGTATTCCTTCCGCCGTAGCCAAATTACCCATGCACACCCTCCGGCCTGGTACTAATCCGCGTGCCGCCGCTGCTTCTCCTGACGCGAAATGGAGGATAGGTCTCAGAGTGGCTGCTCGAAGCGAGAGTCTCCCTGGCTCCTCGAGGAGGCGGCTCGAGGCGGCGTCAGGTCTGGGAACTGACCCGTGCCTGTAGGGGGTGACCCGCACCCCTCCGGTGCCACCAACACACCCACACTTCCGTCACATTCTTCCTGGGCGGACGTGGGCTGCCAGCACGGGCCGCCATTCACGTGTGAAGGGGAGGGGGTGAGGGCACAGGCTGGGAGCGCCATATATGGAATCCTGGGTTTGTTATATGGCTTGCGTGGGCAGTGTAGGTCTCGCGCCGGAGAGCCATGTTCTGTTTGTGGCTGTGCATGAGTTTGAAACGGACGAGTGCGTGATTGTATAAGAGATGCCGATGAGCGTCTGATGTCATGCAGTTTGTGCTGCAGATTGCCATGCAGGTGGCCGTGCAAACGAATAAGCTATCGTGGGCTGCCCTACTTTGAGTGCCCTGGTTTGGTTCTGCTGAACCGAGTTCAAGGGCACTTTCAACAAGTCATCAGTAGTTAAATTATGTCACAATTCATATTTTTGGGTGGCTTGTCACTTTAACAGACACAATGAGGGTGTTTCATATTTTCAACCTCTAAGCAAGAAAACTGAAGTTTTCCGTTTGGGTGTGGTTCAGTGACCACGCTCAGCACTGAAATAATCCAGGAAATGACTTTTGATACCGCCTACTATTGTGCACAGACAGTTGCTACCCTTAGACCCTTTTGTGAGCAGGATAACCCAGCGAAGTGGGGCTCTTGGGAAATAATGGTATCGAACAGGAAGTTTTAATAACTTAACAGGAAGTGGGCAGGGAACGAAAAGGTAGTTCTATCATTTTCCTTTGCATGGGTATTCTTTTTCTGAAACGCTGAGGTAGCAGAATTGTTACCCAGCACTCATTGGCCTTCTGTGACCTCAAAGGGTTAACCTCATGTCTTAGCCTTGGTCTTTCAACTGTCTTTTTATTACAACTAAGGGCTTCGGGACAAAGTCAGGGAGGTGGAACTGTAGAAAGCAAACACGGTGCCTTGGTTCTTGCTGCTGTTTTCATGGCTTTGAGATTAGGGAAAAAAGGAATGTGTAAGAAATGCCAAACTGTAAGCCAGGTGCAGTATCTACTACTCTTGATGGCTGTGTGGGACTTGCATTTTCATCATTGTAGACAAGAGGAAACTACCTGCTCTGGTGGCCTCTTTGAAACATGTTGTGTTGTTGGCGAACGGCATACTGAGCCATACCGAGTTGATTTTCAGTTGCTATTGGGCCTGTGGTGGTAGGGTCTCCAGGTCGGGAGCTTGACAGGTGAGGCCATTTTCCGTACTATCAATCTGTGTAACTGTGAGGTCTCCTACAAGGGAAAACCAACGCCACTGCAGCAGGGAGTGAGATTGATTGGTCTTATTGTCCACAACTGCCTGTAGTCTTTAAGAATGCTTTTTCTTGTTGGCGGCTAGACGACTGTGTCTTGATGCGGTCTGTTGAGCGTTGTTGATATTGTAGGCTCAAATGGATGGATAAATAGGACCAGGAAAATGATAGGTCAGATCAATAGTGAAATTGGGTCTGCCTGTTTCAGTGTCTACCTTGGCTCTGGCTCCCTCCCCTTCTGGGAGGAGATCACAACCTATTTGCTTGTTTTATCTGGTAGGTTCCTGAAGGTTGCTCTCCCTCCCTTTAGACGATCCTTCCAAGATATATGAGGCTTGCTTTCTGCTTCAGGGCTCATTTTTGGGTTCAGTATGTATGCTGTTCCTTTAGCAAAGCCCATTCAATTTTATAATATGGAAGTCATGGCTCCTGCCGCCAATACTCAGAATATACTGAAATTTGATGTTAGGGCTCCTCGATGGGTGCCTCTCTCAACATCTCAGGCCACTTCACTGGGTTCCTATCCCCAAGCATGTTCAAGCAAATGATATATGGCAGCAGCCTCGCATCCCTTCACAACTTACTAACTCCATACCAGCTTTCTTGAGCCTTTCACAGCTCGTCCAGAAATCAAAAGGATGCAAGCCGGTAGTCGCTCCTTCTTTGCTGCTAGCGTTTGGAATTCACTGTCCAACTAACTTCAGATCACCTTCCAGTTAGGAAATTGCGAAAGACATACCTGTTTAATCTGTAATCCCTCTAGATGTTTCCGCCTTTGTCCACGGTGCGATTAGCTCCATGATGCGCACAAGGGTAATATCAAGCTTTCCCAAAAACCTTAAATATATACTAAAATAAAATAATGGTGCAATTTAGCGATCCAGATTCCCGGCTCACTGCATGTCTCGAGTGCTCTGGAAGTTTGGGTGTCGCCTTGCCTGTGGCACAGTAGCATGTAGCCGGTCTTCTGCCAAGATATGGGCAGAAATCTGTCCTGGATCTAGATCTGGGGAAGAGGAAAAGGGACCCCTGGGGCTCTAATGGAAAGCCTCTCCCTATACATCATCTAGTGTATGGAATTTTCTACACCTACTCTTAACAGTCAAGAAATGATTGAAAGTGCTTTCTTTTACAACAGAAGGGTAGTGTTTTGAAACCGCCAGGCCGACAGTAACCTCTACCATTAGCACCCAAGCCTTAACTTGATATAACCTGGGTTGCTTCTCAGCACTTAAGGGCCGGAGTTATCATCCAGCTCATTGGTTCTCGTTTTATCCAGACCACACCCCCTGGGATTCAAACCTGTGACGTTCACCAGTTCCTACCCTGTGTGCTTTACCTGCCGTCCTACTAACAATCTGAGGGAGAGAACCCCCAGAATGAAACGTCCAAGACCACTCATGGAATCCGCATAGAAGCATCTGCTGTGCACTCTGGGAGGGGGATATTGGAAGCAGGCGCATACTGGAGCAGGTGTGGAAGAGAAGATAACCAATAGAGCCAGGCTGGGGGTAGAAAGGAAAGAGATACTGCCGGGCGGGGAGAGGGTCTTCTGTCTGTAACACGACATGCTATGAAGGGAACTATGACGGGAAAGTTGGCCAAAGCACAGCTGCGCCCTGATCCCCAGCGGGGGCGCGCGCATGTGGCTGCGTACCCTTCTGTTCTGACAGCCCTCATCTTAATAACCATGATGAAATATAAGACTTTGTTGAGCGACGGGAGCCCAGGCCCGGTTACACAGACACCGCCACGGTCCCACGGGCCCCCTCTGCCGGAATGTGTCTTCTCTGCTAGCTCGCACCTCCTGCTAAGAGAAGAAAGCATACACACGCAGCTCGTGCAGGGGCACGTGCTCAGGCCTGAGGCTTGGCAAGGGATTGGTTCCCAAGGCTGTGACGTCATTCAGTCAATAAGCGGTGTGAATCCCAAGACAATGGAATGGCTTTCGCCACATGTCTAATGGGGGCAAGGGGGAATGGAGAAGATAAATTGAAAACGTACACACTTTCTAGAAAGCGAGATAACTTATGACTACAAATTTCTATCCAACTGTATTCTAGTTATTTTCCTGCTTCGTTCTAGACCAGTGCACATTGGGCACAAAGGTATATGTTATTCACGTTTGTATATCCCAAAACGGCATCGGATTGTCCAAGGCTTTCTGTGGGCTGAAATAAAGGGGTGAGGCCTAAAAAGCATAACTAGGAATCCTTTCCAAGGGGTGTGGCTGAACTAAAACCCTGCACTTTCTGTAGTGTGCCACCCAACCAGTATTTTGGTGCCTCTCTGTGAGCTTTCTGTTATTGCATCCAGACGTATCACTCAAATAACATGCATCTAAATCTAGCCGTTGCCATTGCTTATTACCAGTGTCGGATACATGATTTACATTAGTGACTTTTGTGAATAATTAGAACTGAAAAGGTTTAAGTTACGAAAATATGAGAATGTAACTTTTACATTGCTAAGGTCAGTGGAAGGGGCAGTTGGCTTTGGAGTTTCTCAATTACTCCCGTTCTTACCTTCACACCACTTTCCTCTGCCGTCTCTCATCTCGTTAAACAGTCACTCATTTTCTCCCCGCGTCTTTCTGAAATCCTCCATTTGCATATCTCATCTTTTCTAACCAGAATTCACATTTCACTATCTTTTACATGTTCTCTCTTGCATGTCGTTCTGTTCACCATCCTCCTCAAACACATAGCACACCATTCACCTGAAAGCACTGTGAGAGGCCAAGGATTGGATGAGCATGTGCACTACCTTCAGCCTTATCTCCAGAGGTCTCACTCGTGGCTCAGACTCCGTTCATAATATGCAGTATACAAAAGTTAATATGCTGCATGAAAACAAATTAGAGAAACCCAGCATTCTGGGGAAAAACAAACACTCTTAGAGAATACAAGATTAAGTAAAACAAATTAAATGGTCACATAAGCTACATTGCAGACATGGATTATTTTAACCGTCAATATAATCATGGTGTTTTCCTATAAAGCTAGAAACATGAATATAGGGCCAAATAAGGGGCCGTTTAAGGTCAAGGTATGATTCCTACCAGGGCGGAGACCCGAAGGGTCCTACCCTACTTAAATCCCTGGGTATAGCAAAGTAGCAGTTTCTCGCCTAGGAGTTTTTTAGGGCGGATCTGAAAAGGCAACCAATCGGACATGAGGAATCATCACTTTATAGCCTTTTGTTTTGTTGGTGTTTGGTAGTGTGTGGTTAGTTGAGTGAGTTCTTTGTGAAGATTCTAAATGGTTTGTATAAGACTGAGAAAGTCATAAGTTAGATTTAAGGAAGCTCTTTTTGGTGTTGTGTGTGTGTGTACTTTTGCCGGAGTACTTTGTGTTTTTCTCCCAATTGGTGGCGGCGAGTAATTGTCCATTGGTCAGCCAGTGTATAGTACTTGTTTACATGCATCAGCATCTGAGCTGGGTCAGCATTTTATGGATGGAATGTCGTAGCAGCAAGGGTGAGTTATGTTTTGCCAGCGAGAGTGGGCTACAGCGGCAGCCGGCATGGATCGGGGGGTGGTGCAAAATGGAAGAATGTCATTTCTTTTTTTTTAAACTTACCTTATTACCGCGTCTCTCCTCCAAGTCGGACTTGGGCCATAACAGGAAGCACCCAGGCTCTCCTGACCAATCACAATGCTGCAATGCAGAGTTGTGATTGGTCTGAGCGCCGTGGTTCGGCACTTAAACGGGGACTGGGCATGTTCTCCACCCAGGCTGTAATGCATGAAGAACATGCAAAGTGCACATGGCTGTTAAGCCGGCCCGAGAGGGTGCAAGCCACTTCTCCCCTGCCCTGCTCTGAGGGCAGAGCAGCCCCGCCCCACCTGCAAAGCAGCAGGAACAAATCAAATGATAATAACATTGAGTTATTATTAAAATCTTTAGTTACACTGCTTAAAAGCAGTGGGGTGACACTCCTCCGCCTTAGCGGACGAGCCGCCACTGGTGGACTTGTTGTCTCTAGGGTGTTTGTTGCGTATGGCAATGCAGATTTGCTATGTGGCTTTGGTGCAATGCTCTTGTAAGGAGGCCGACTAGAAAGCAGTTACCTCTCCAAGATATACAGTTGGCTAAATGTTTGCCACCTCCACAGCACTTCTAAGCATGTCCTACTCTTGCTCCTACTCTTAGACTAACAGTACATTTTGGGCATAACTTCTCAAAGCCAAATAGTTAGCTAAGCATTTGACTCCTGTGTGTCTCGCCAAGAACACCAATACATCCCATCAGCAGTCTTCATATAAACCTTCCTGACGAAGATAACTGAAATTTACCACACATATTGAAGTTCAGAATGGCATACAGTGCTTAATTTGAGCCGGAGCTTTCCGGTGCTGAGCACCGGCACTTAATTGGTTTCCGGTGCTCGGCACCAGCACCTAATTGTTAACACCACACTTAGGGCAGTCTGCCACAAGGTGGCGCTGCTCATGTCATTTGGAGATGAGCAGTATACCAGTTGTTTAGGAAAACATTATACATTTATAATTGACTAATACCTCCCTCCCCAGCCATTCCTTTAGCTTTGGGGACCTGGAATAATCTGAACTGTCACATTTACATGCGAGAAAGATGGTTAGTAGTTGTTTTGGCAGAGATGACAGGGGCAATGGATGGTGCAAGCTGCGCTGGCCTCCTGGTCAGAGCCCTGGCACTTAATATTTGACAAATTAAGCACTGATGGCATATACACCACGAAATGGACAAAGATACCATTACACACGGCAGAAAGAAAAAACGTCATTGTCCCCATGTACGCAGTACACCACACAGACCCATAGCAGCATCTACTGAGTAACTATTACATACTAAGAAGCTATTTAATATAATCCATCACTAAGGGCCAGATTTATCGTAGTGTTGCTTTGCCTTTGTGGCATGCAAGGTAATGCAAGGGCAATGCAACACTTAAGTAAGATCTACCTTGCAACGCAAGACCACCCTGTATGGTCCTGTGTAGGCCTGGGCGCAGTTTGTGGTGTTCTGCTCCACGGAACCCCGGGAAGCGCTGAAAAAACTCTGCGGAGTTCTGCAAGCAGCGGAGTGTGGTATGGTGCACTGCTCGCACTGATTTTTAGCACCAGGAGTATATTCCGCACTTTAAAATCAGCGTGAACGGCACTACGCACTGTGCCAGATGGTGCTGCTTCTTTTTGCCGCTCAAGTGAATATTCTACTCAAGAGGCAGCTTCCTCTACGCGAGCGGGAGCGACCACCCGCGTTAAGAAATCTCACCGGGAGGAGGTCTAGCGCGTGATTTTTCTTGCTTGCCAACTGTGAGTGAAAGAACTCCGCTCCGCGTCACTTTGCATAGTTATGTGGAGTAGGCAAAACTCCACAAACTCTGCGGGCGGAGTGGAATTCTTTGCCCACCACCAGTCCTGCGTTACTCTGCCCCAGGAAGGTGTTCCATGGGTGGAGTGCATCCACCCATGGATTTTTGCACATTCCTAGATTTACCATGAGTGGTAGACCTTTTTGTGTGTCAAAATTGTACGCCTTCCCAGGGGAGCATAACAAGTAGAAATATATTGATTTCTTCTAGTTTTTTCTTTTTTCTACGTGCGCTGCATTCTGCAGTATACATAGAAAGAAGAAAAAGCACCAGAGGATTGTTTTGCACCGGAAGTTGTACCTTCCTGCAAAAAATAATCCTCCCTGTAAAGCAGACAACCTTGCACCACAGTGCAAGGGTGCCTGCGTTGGCACATAGCACCACATTGGGTGGCAGTGCAAGAAGAGGACAGGAATACACATTCCTTCCCTCTCCCTTTCACGCAGTGCAGTGCATCAAGGTGTCGCTGCGTTGCTAAAAAGTTTGGTAAATCTGGCATAAGCAACCAGTATCCGAAAGACGACCCTCTGCAGCCACGCCTATATAACAATAAATGTATCTCCTGATATCCTACAATTTATTGTTGAAACTTTTCAGTCTCTGCATTGAGAAACTGCAGCATCTGTCTCGCTGTGACTTATGCTGTAGGGTAACTGTGTGTGGCCAAAAAAGAATAATAGCAGTATTTAGCTTTATGTGTTCACACGACCGTAACACTAATCCTGACATATCTTGTGTCCCTTCTGCAGGGAAGCTACGCATACCAAGCCTGACTGAGGATGACAAGGACAGTTCCAAGAAGACGTGGGTCGCGGGGAGCAGCGCCTCGCCCAGCTCTCCTGAATTCATCCCACGAGAGGACGGCAGCAACAATATCATCCCCGTGTATTGCTCCATCCTAGGGGCCGTTGTGGTGGGACTCATCGCCTATGTGGCCTTCAAGTGGTACGTTACACCACCTCTCCCATTGGTCATGCTCTAAAACCTCTCATTGTCCAAAGTAGAATAAAGGGAATCTATAGTGAATTCTGTGACCTCTCCAGAGTGAGATAAGTTTTGAACCCTTAACACTCCCAGACCCAACCAGTAGATGGTTGACTTATGCACTGCATGTGAACCTAGAAGAGACTTCACACTGCAAAACTGTACACTGCCAAAGGAGAATGTTTTTTGGTCTAGGAGCGCATGAGGGGCATAATGTCACCTGACATAAGAACTTTGTTGAATTAATTAATAACTTGATGCAAAAAAAACAGTCTTCACAGTGTACTGCGTTTGATAAACAAATATAGCAGTTTGGAGTGTGTCTCTGCCTATATTGAGCACATGATACACGTTTTGCAGTGTTACTTTCTGTATGCAGGTCTGCCCAACAAACCTTGATAGTTTTGTCTGACTTTGGGCAGGAAATTTGATTTGAAACAACCCTATCTATGTTGGTCATACCCTTTTCTGTCTATGACAGAGGTTTGGAGGTCTACAACTAATGCTATAGCACAATATAAAAGTTACCGTTCTGAATGAAGATTTGTCGAAGTTCTGCAGACCAAATCAGAGAGACCCTTCCATATCACTCCAAGCCTGGCCAGACGGGTGGGTGCAACTGGTGAACTGAGAGGGCTGCTGTTGTACTAAGGGTTGTCACTGTGTGCTGGAGAGGCAGGAAGCAGAGGGTTTCCGGCATGTAAGAGATGGATCCTAGTGGTTGGGGGTGTGGTCCTCGTTGGGATGAGACGAGACAACTAGCATGCGGGGGGGCTCTTTGTGCTTTGTAGGTTTCTATGTGTGCAGGGGGGGGGCGGGTGCACTGAGGTCTTTGTGACCTATGCTAGCATGCTTCGGAGTGATATTATGTTGTGTGGTGAGAGGATGGGGGACGGTGCTGGGATTACGCCTTTTGAGCATTTCTCTAGTCTAGCCAAAAGTTTTCCCTGCTCAAGATGGCGGCAAACAGGACTTTTTTTTCCAGCCACAAGCGTCTTCTCTAGGAACTTCCTAAGCAGAAAATGCAAAACAAACTGGCTGCGATTTCAAAGCAGCAATGTGTTTTCATTTTGCTTCCAACCTTCTTCAATCGGCTAATTGTTCCATATTTAAAGTCGGAAATGCTTTTAATTTGGTGTTCATGCTGCCCCCTGCTGTTTAGTCATTCCAGACACAGGAGTAAACGTGCAGAGTTTATCTGATTACTGAATGGTGGGTATTTCCCTGACAGTGTGTGTGGCGTCTTTAAAAATAGACCATGAATTTCCACTAAAAGGACGCATGTTTACCAATATTTTTTAATACAAAAAACAAGCCTAATTTATTTTCTGTCGAGATTCAAATAAGTCCTTTGTGCGTTAATTGATTTTAGCTGGGCGTCGTTTTTCAGAAAAGATAGAACTGCTGGCGAAGTCCGTAAAGTTATACGTAGAATCGGGCCTCAGGAAGCACTTCCTGCTGGGCTCTGACTGACTCGCACCCATCCGTGCAAGCCTTTTCAAGAGTAGCGCCTCTGGTTTCCCTCCAGAAAGTCGTGAGGGCCCCAGAGTGTCTCTTCCCCGCCTCTCCTCTTTTAGAGCACAGGTGTTACAAATGAGCAAGCTGATACCTCGGAGATGGCAGAGAACATGTGCGCCTGCCTCATATGAAAAGGAATGCCCCGCGCCCCTCCTCCTTGCAGGCCACTTCTGAGGCCTCCAGCAGCATTATTCACGTCACGAGGAGCCTTACAGCCTCTCATCCCCAAGGAAGGGCCTAGCCTGCTGCTTCCTTTCACAGGCCGGGCCTCGGGCGCAAGAAGATGAAATGTGCAGGGAGGGCTGTGTGAGATTACAGCCCTCTCTCTCCCCACCCCTCTTTTACTCTCTTCCCCTTCACTCTCAGCTTCTGTCTCCCATTCCCCTTCCCTCTCTCCCCTCCGCTCTGCTGTCTCTCTACACACACACACACAATTAGTCACCCCCTGCTTTTCTACCCCCTCTGTCTTTCCTTTTCTCTCAATCTTTATCTCTCGCTTTCTCTTCTTCCTCTCTCTCACCCTTTGGCCCCACTCGCTTACCTTCCTCTTCCCTCCTCATATTTCCCCCAGCTAGCTTTCTGATTTGTCTCTCCCTGTCCCAATTCCTCTTCTTTTAATCTCTTCCCATTCACGCTCACTCCATTCTCCCATCCTCTTTTTGTCTCTTGCTCCGCCTCAGCAAGTTCTCTTGCTCTCCCCACTCTCCATTTGCCCGCCCTCTTCTACATTCTCTGCCTATTTCCCAAGATATTTTGCCGTCTCTTGCTTTTCCTGCTGATCACTCTTTGCCTTCCCTTCTCTTATTTTTCACCCACTCCCCTCTCCTTTAACTTTAATTCGACCTCCCTTTGCCTTTGGCACTCTATTTTTCCCAGGCCCGCTCTCTTTTCTCCTCTTCCTGCTCTACCTTTCCCCTGCTCTCCACTTCCTCTTCTCCCCGCTTCCCCCTCTTTCTGTTTACCCTGCTATCCCTTTCCCCCTTTCTGGTGTTCCCCCTTCTCCAGCTTCCTAACTTATCCGCACCTCTGCTTATTCCAAGATCTCCCACTTTTGTAATGTGAACCTCTTCTAGATTCCCGTGGTGCGTATTATTCCCCCATCTTGTGGTTGGGCACGGAAATGTATCATAAAGTTTAAAAAAAAACTGTGAGCGCCGACTATGGGTCAGTATGACTCACTGTTGGTGTTTCAAGAAAGCTGACATTATGATTTTAATACTCACAATGTAAAGTCTTTGATGCTGGAGTAGCGCTGCCGCACTTCAAGCATTCTCCGGTACCAGCCTCACTGTTCTCTCATATTGTGTGGTTGGTATTTGTACCTGGCGCCTCTGACATTGATATGGCTTTGTATAGTTTTGAGGACTGTTTGAAATGTCTGGGATTTTGTGCACGAGGAGGGTTGTGTTTTCCAGAGTAGTTATCTTTTGATCACTATCCTCTCTCCGACTCGTCTCTCTCCTCCTTCTTTGTCCCTGTCCCACTTTCTCATCGGTCAATACAGGTTACAACTTCACTCTCTCTATCATGTGTGTTCTCCATCTTTTCTGTTCTGCATACCATCTAGAATCCACATATGTCCGCACTGCCCTTCTAGCTTTACCCTGATAATTCTTCCTTTCGCTGGCAGGCACCACTTGCTCACAAGCGTTGAGGGCTTCAAACTGTGCCATTCTAGGTAACGGTTAGTAATTCTGATAAATCTAGTTTATCCTACTATATGCTTACTTCAGCGAAACCCTAGTAAGCTATGGGAAGCAAGGAACAGGTGTCGCATCAGGGAGTCTTTCGTTAAAAAAAGTATTCCAAGCCCACGAAGCATAGCATGAAGCTACACAATGAGAGGAATCAAACCAGAGGTCAGTACCTTGTGAAATCTTAATGGGTTCTGCTGCTCTAACTAACAATACAACATCTATTAACTCGCAAGCATTCAAGGTAACCAACTACGTCACTTTCCAATACATTTCCATCGTCTTAGGTATACATTTTCAACATTCAGTTCTTCTCCCACACTCTTGATTGGGCACATTTGACTGTACTTGAGGTGTCCCTTCTCCACCATGAGAACACGTCTCCCAATTCGTTAACACATCTTCTTGCCAAGAAATTCTTCCCTTATCTTACTGTCGCTACAAACAGACAATGTAGTCTGATGCTAATTAAAGAAGCCTTCTATCTGCATCTGCAGAGGAGAAAACATTCAAACAACGCAACTCTCATGGCAAAGTTAAACATTGAAATTCAGAAGCTTAGGGCCGTTAGTTATGCTAAGTTAACACAGCAATTAGAGTACACTCTTACATTTGAATATATGTGCACGCATTTTAAAATTAATAAATGTCTAAAATATTAAGCAGAATAAATCCTGAGTAAAAGCTACATTTATAATAAAATCTTCAACATTAATATGCACTCATTAAATGATCTTGCTAAAGGGTATCACGGAGCATTTCAGTAATACATTCATAATCCTCCCATCTTTGTTGAAAGGTTAGAACATACGGACTAAAAAAGTAGTATATAAAATAAAGTAAAGAAGTAACGTGTAAGAAAGGAGCTAAATTAAGCTGCTCCAATTACATAATGTTATTGGTTGAAACATGCAGTTCAGAACCCAGCTAAATAAATGATTATTCTTAATGCAGCCGTAGGATAATTGGAGCAAGCCACATGTTACAGTTCCTATGCATGAAAGTGTTAGCCATAATGTAATGCGTGACAACATGTTATATTTACTTAACAATACTGTGAACATTTTTGTATACTATCTTTAAAATGTTTTTTTCTTTGAAGGAAATTGTCTAGCAACTGTTTTTGTTTCTTTTTCTACCAATTGATTTCTTCTAACATACATAAGACTATATAATTATTTGATATTTTATTAATGCTCACTCTTCATGCTCTCTCACGCCCCATCCATCATGACAACAGCTGGAGCGCTTGCAAGCAAAAGAAGCAGCTGGCAAAGGCGCGGGCAGTGGAGCTGGGCTCCAATCCTGAGACTGAGAAGCTGCACAGCGACAGTGGTGTCTTTCTAGACACGCACAGCCTGCAGGAGCCACACCAGCTTAATAAGGGTATGTAGAAAGCAGTGCTTAATTTGAACAGGTGGTTTACGGTGCACTGTTTGTGTAATTTAGAGATAAACAGAACAACAGTTGTTTAGCAATTCAGAACATATTAAAATTAACAAATACCTGTTCCCATGCCATTCTCACGGCTTTGGGTGCCTCCAACAGTCTTAATTGTCAGACTTGTAGGAGTGTGATGGTTAGTAGTTGTGTTAGTACTGTCTCTGGCAGCGGTACCAGTGACAGTGGGTGGTGGAAGCTGGGGAGTCCTACTGATAAGGGCTCTGGCACTTTTTTATTTTGCAAATTAAGCAATGGTACAAAAGTACGGGGGTGGTGCCTAACCAGCTTAACAAGGGTATGTACAACAGTCCAGGGGTGGAGCCTGGTAACACCTCTACACACCAGGCTACAAAGGATTGGGAAGAACATTTTATTCTCAAAACTGTTGAGTAACCTCCCTACATAACATATTCTTGCTGCCACAGTTAAATGTAAACAAGTATTCCTATTTTTTTGCTATGAATTTGGCTAGGGCTCACCCAGGGAGCGTTCCAGTAACGTGCCTGAAAAATGTTAGGAGGGAACCCTGGAAACAAACAAAAACAAATTGAAATTATAACATGGCACTGTGGACCCACTATTTCTGTGCTTCACTGATAAAGAAACAAGCATTTGCAATGCAATCAGTCTCGCCTTTTGGGACCTTATATGTATTTAGCTGTGCAGCACATTAGCCTGGGTGCTGAAACATCTACTGTTCTTTAACATGGAAGGGAAAGTAAGCACCAAACTGCGTGACACACCAGGTATGGGAACACATGGAGAGAAATATTGCCTATTAGCGGGAAATGGTATAGTCCAAAGCTCTGTTTTTAATATAAAATCAGGGCCTTCGGTGGTTATATCACTGATAATACAAGATTTGAAAAAAATATAATTGTCTACGGGTGCTCATGTAAGACAATTTCTATGAACTGGAATCTAGAGAAAAAGTGATTCTGGTATTTTACTGTCCTCTGCTGGTCGTTTTCTATCAAGAAAGTTAAATAGAGGCAGTTGCCAGGAAAAAAAAGAAAGTCCCTCAGCTGAAAGCAGTTCTGGTATTTTACTGACCTCTACTGGTTGTTTTAAATAGAGGCAGTTGAACAGAAAAAGAAAACCCTAAGCGGAAGCAGACAAGTCCTAGGGCTGATCTCCAGAGCCCACAAAGTACATACACATATAAGTACATACTAAAGTATATACAAGAGTATATACTAATGTATATACAAGAGGTCTTGAATGCTCAACCTAAAAACGACCTACTTTCCTGTCACAGTCACTCGCTGCAACATGTATGTGATATGCGTTATATTTGTGATGGAGTAGTCCATCTGCATAACTAGTTCAGGCCCTTAGTTACCCAGGGGTTTCTATGAGATGCTTCTTAGACTATGCTTATTTTGTAGCACCCCTTACCTTTTTTATTTAAATCAAACTTGAAGCCCTGCCTGTCACCACATTTTTTGGGGTTCAAGATTAGATATTTTTCCTTCTTTGGAGCAACCCTTTCGAGCATAGTTAACCCCTGTGGTGCTTAAATACCATTTCTATTTGATGTGCAGCCCAGGGCAGTAAGTGCATGAAACTACCTAACAGCATGGCAGCTGGGACAAACTAAATACCACAATTCAAAGACGCTATGTGCACACAATATATTGAAGGCTGCCAGATTTCTGTTTTTACTGATTGTTACAGATAAATAGAGACACGAAATCACATATTTTCCTGTCAGTTTGTATTTTTAAATGTGCATAATATCTGGAATTCGGTTGTTTTTTAATGCTATTAGTTATGACTGCCAGGTAGATGTATGTACAGATTGACAGCAAAACAAAAATGGATAAATAGACAGAAATGTCCCAAAAAATAAATACAATAAAATTGGAAGCCCTTATTATGATGTGATTATATTTTTTTTATCAGGAGATGAGTTCAAGATGTTGCAAGTAGTGAAATATTTGTACTGTCTAGATCCATGATTCTTATCTGTCAGCGGTATTTCTATGTATCATTGTCTTGGGTTCAAAAAGGAACACAGGCTGGACATGTTGGCTCTTATGTCATCAAACTAGGGGGCATATTAACAAGGGCTTTATCTCTTCTTTTTTGGCTTTAAAAGCCAAAGAAGCGGAGATAAAAATATCGCCCTATCAACAACAGGGTGCTAACATGCAAAATCGCATGTTAGCACCCTTTTTCACTACGCTTCCCTTTGCATCTCTAATAAGATGCAAAGTGGGCGTTCCAGAGCAAAATAATAGGAGAAATGTCGCTAAGCGACATTTCTCCTATTATCAAGCTTCACGCTAACCCTGTTAGAGACAAAAAAAGCAGCGCTAACCACGGTTAACGCTGCTTTTTTACGTCTACTAATTTTCAGATTTAGCCATGTAATCCAATACGAGGTGGACTACATGGCTAAATCCACCATGGGCCATCAACAAGGATATTCCTTTCCTTGTAGTTTTATCGCTGCATTACCAGCGATAACCTCCCAAAATGCCGCTAGCGCTGGATTTTTTATCGCCTAGGCGGTTAGCGTTGTTAATAACGCGATAACCAGGCGATATTATCCAGCGATAGCGGGCGTTAAAAAAATTAACGCGAAGCGCCCTTAGCGTTATTTCCCTGTTCCTTCTTAATATGCCCCTAAAATCTGTTATCATTAGACCGCTATGTATATGTGCTCCGCTCTGGGAACCCCGCCTAATTACCTCTCCTTTCTTCCGCGCAGTGCACAAGACAGAACCAAAGCTCTACATTAACCTCCCGCCTCACAAGCAGGAAGAAGTAGAGCGGCTGCTGGGAGATTTGAGTCATGGCAAGGACTGGCAACGCCTGGCTATCTTACTTGGCTTTGAGGAGGACAGCATTGATACTATTGGTCGCGGTGAACACCCTGTCCATACCCTCCTTACCAACTGGTCTACCAAGGAGGGTGCCACGCTGGAGGTGCTGTGCACTGCACTCATCAACATGCAGAGAGCAGATGTGGTGGAAAAACTCAACAGTAAATCAGAAGCCAGCTCTGTGGTATAATGAAGGCTAAAAGGTGGACAGTTCCCCCCAACAGAAATAACTAATTCTAAATACAGACACTGTTGACTAACGGTGAAGAAGCACAAAAACATGTGCTGTGGTGACAGAGAAGTCCTGATGGACTGGTCTAATAATGTGCGAATCTTCAAGTTGGTCGTTGTCACAGACTGCATCGGTGCCAGGCAAGATGCTGGAATTGCGGTAAAGGAGCAGCTTCTGGAGCAAGGTCTTCTCAAAATCTTTGCTGTTGGATGTCTTGTAAATCAGCCTTGTTGGTTCCTCCATGTTCATCCCTTTCAATATTGATTCTGTTGTGATCTTGTGCCTGGAGTGCCTCGAAGCATGGTGTTTGAATACCCATGGACATTTTTGTGAAACAAACTTTCTACTACATGACAATCAAAACTTTTTTTCTTTAACACCATGGGTTCTCATGACATTTGTCGAGCTGCACACGGTGGCAGTTCTTTTGATCAACCAGCAAGGATACAAACCTGCGATCTAATATTAGGCGGTGATGCCCCTAAGAATGATCCTACCTCCCAAAGCCAATGGCTGCTGGCCAACATCCTTCACGAGAAGTTGCCTCTTCCTTGTCATTGGTGATGGAATCCTCTACATGTATTGTTTGTGAAGGCCACACACTTTAAATGGTGCTTGAAAGTGTAATGCACTTTTGATTTCTTTTTACCTGTTCTTAGTGAACTAGAAAAGAGTGATTGAACTTATGAGTGCCTTACTGTTGCTAAGACCTTCTTAGTAGCATCTAGTAGAAAGGGGCTGTTTTTTGTTTATCCACAGTGCCTGTACATATCACACTAAGAGCAGAATGTTCCCAGATTAAGATGGATGCCCACTTCATTGGCTGAAAAGTGAATGACATGAAGCGGAACACACAAACCAGTGCATGCAGTGTTGAGTTGTTGAGCTGTCTGATGAGGAAATGTGCCTAGAAGATCAAAAGCTCCATGTTGACTTCATTGGGAGATTTCTTCACTTGGGTGTTTCTGAAATGTGCTTTTTTGGCTGTTACCAATGTGTATCACTGTTGATTCCTATTGCAAGTGTAGTGTCCCTGTTTTCAAAGTGCACTTTGAACAACATCATGAGCACACGTGGGAAGAAATCAGTACATGTTAATCATAAGAGATTCTCAGTGTAAACAAGAGGACGTTTTCCCCAGTTCAAAGGCTGGCCAAACACATGCTTCAAAGAAGCACTCGTGTAAATAAAGACAGTACTGAGATAGCATGGACAAGGACTACATTCAGTCTTCGAAGGAATTGGTTGTCAGTTTCTCTGCATATTCAGAAAGTGTAGCATCTGTTGTCATCATGTGTCTGATGCCAAATAGTTCTCTTCTTTCCTCACTCCTTAGAAGTGTCGAAAGACACGAGTGCTGAACTTTGTACAACCAAGTTTAGAGTTTCAGAAATTCTCATTCCTTTCAATGTTATCCCTCCAATTCTTTATTTCTTTTACCCCATATGCACATGTAGGACTTATTTGTAACCTACAAACACGTTTCTGGAAACATTAGAGCTAATGTGAATGAAACATGCAGGGAATGTGGATGGTACTTGACTTGTAGTACAGGGGAAAACTACTCAGAACAGCTAGTCAAATTGATGTGTAGTTGAATGTTCGCAGCCCAACCTTTGGCTGGTGTACGAACCAGGAAGCATGTGTCCCAGGTGACATGTCGATGCCTCAACAGTATCTTTATTCTGGCATTTTAATGATGCAACTAGCAACTTGATTTCCGCTTTGTACAAATTCCATGAATATCTTTCGAATATCATTTGGTACCTTTGAATAAGCAGGAAGAATTGATCGCTGGTCATTTTTTAGAATTATGAAGTCACTGATCACTGAGTCAGAGGCCTGTTGTGTGAGCCCACCAGAGTTCCCTTTTGTGTGAGAACTCCAGTAGTAGATGCCAATCATCATCACAAACCGAGTCACCTTGGTCGCAACTTAGCGGGGGGGTTAGTGTATCAGCAGCACTGACATAGGAAATCTGTTCCTTCCCTCAAAGCATGAACTTGAATTTATCCTGGGCTCAGTTCAATGGATGCTCAGTGTGTTCCTTTCACATTAAGTGAAAACATCCATCTAACCATATCATCATGAATATGTGTGCCTGTTCCTCACCCGCTCTATTGAAAGCCGGCAATCACTTCTCCGCTTTTATGGTGCTCTTTCTGTCGAAATGATCATCTGATGCTAATCAAGAGGTCCTATTCGGAGGTGACAGAAAATCAAAGAGGACCTTGGACTGTGGGATTCCATTTTGTAACAATCTGGCCCATGAACGCCTTGCTAGATGAACATGTGGTGCTCTTCAAAGTGATCCGGACTTTGATGCTATCTTGAACTTGTAATATACTTTGTCTTTTTTCATACGTTTTTTATTTCTACTCACAATTTGTACATTTTTTAGTAATGAAACGAGAATGACTCTTCATCTTAGCTAAATGCTATCCGAAAAACATGTTGTGAGAAACATAAGGTTTGTCCAGTTCTTTGTGGGTAGGGTGGGGCAGTGGGCAAGAATGGGTTTGATAAGGACATAATCAAATACTTTTATAATGCCTGTAAATTACATTTGCATCTTAACTTAACATGAAATACAATAAATATTGTACATCAAGGCACAAAAAGTGCTAAACATGGAAGCTGCTTAACCGAGATCTCGTTTTTGTGTGGTTGGGTATTTTAGTAATGACATACTGACATTTTGACATTGTAATAAGAACTACTTATGACAAATGAAAATCACACCGAGCTACTAATATTATAAATGTTGTAATAGTGACAATATCAAACAAGATTACTTCAGAGGCCACCATTTGCAAGATTACTAGCAGTGATCACCTCAGTTCAATAGCCATGGCTGAAAGCAGTAATGTATAGGAGACTTTGCTAATATGGTATGCTTCTTGGTGAGTAATACACACCAGCCATAGCTGCAAAGTCCCCGGGACAAAGGTGATAATATTACGAATAAATCTCCCTACCGCCTCATGATGTATCACTGAAATATCAGCTTTAAAAATGTTGTAAAAAAGAATGCATTTTTCTCCAAAGAGCAGCTAATGAGCTTGTGAAAATACACACATTATTGTGTTGAATTTTTGTTTACATATATTAATTCGCCCCAACCAATAACTTCTAATTTAGTACGCTGGGCTGCACATACTAGAGTTACTTGCAGGTAGTTGGAGAGCTACTAGCCTCTCACAATATACTCGTTGGAGTAGTCTGGTCTAGATATTCAAATGTGGAATATTCCAGCATCCAGTGATTTCCCCCCCCCCCTCCCCCCCCCTTCCAAGATACATTCTTAATTCTTTAACTGAGTCCCTGAAATGTATTTTTTCCTTCCATGGGATTGAGGCAGACTTAGAATTAATTGTTGATAAAAAAAATTACGGATATTTGGAGGAAGTGATAAACGTGGAAGGGAATCCACCGGATGCATTTTCTCTTCCATAGCACCCTAATCTAAAGGACGCTGCAGGTTCTTTAAAGATTAGTGCATTGGTGCCCGCACTGCTACAGGCGTTTACCTTTAGAAGCCCTTTCCTTGGTGTGTAAGGATAAGCAGGTCCGCTGCCTTACTCGCTAGATCACGTTTTTGCGCGTTTATATATAGGGCAGGTTGCAGATGATGTATTTTCCTATGCTTGCCCAGAGGAGGAGTCTGATATCACGCAGATTTTTGTGACCTAAATCAGTGCAGTGAAAGATCAGAGTGATGTATGACACAGATTTGTATATGCTGACTGAAAAGCTATCCCTCACTCTCTTGCTTAGGCCTTCATGCACCCAGCACTGCTGCAACAAGTCTGGAGCACCCTCTCTGGACATCACACCCAACATTAAAACTCTACACTTTAGTTGAGACGACAACTAGCTCCTTATCTCATCGAAGCACTAGAAGTTTGGGTCCTACCTAATCGTCCACTTGGAAAGAGCTTTCGAGAATGGACTAGAGATACAGAAATCACAATACAGATGCTACAATGCAAAACCAGACATTGATAGACACTTTCATATAACTTAAATCAGTGTTTGATTTATACAGGTGGTGGACACCAGCACACCATTTTGGCAACTAAGACCTATTTTTCATCATCAGCCTTTGACGTCGTGAAATTTAGAGACTAAAAGAAAAGGCAGAGATGAAAAATACACGGAAGATGGAGATGAAGAGCCAACAAGGAAACGTAGATTGGTGGAAGAAATAGGCATGAGGTGGGGTCAAGACTAGACAGCCTTGGTGACCAGTAATCCTGGCATTTGACGGTATTAAGAGCATGCTCCGGAGAAGACCTTTGAGCCCTTGCACTGGTATACATACAAAAGAGGAAATGAGCATGTCCTTGCTCAGGTGTGGTGCTACAACAAGGTGGTGGGTCACTAAATAAAGCTCCGTCCATCATCCCCTTTGGTATCACTAAATAAAACATGGCAGAGAAGTAGTCTGTCTGATATGGGCCCGGAGGACCATGTTTGTCATGCTTTGCAAAGTATCTCGATCAAGTGACATGGTCACACAAGTCCACCATGTAGGTTGGCAAGCATCACAACTAATATGGTACAGCTCCTCTTGCCTACCTAGAGGTTGGATCTGCATGTGGATAAGCGGGGCACCATGCTAAAAAAGAATACCAAAAACACTGAGGGCCCTTCTGCACATTTTGGCTTTGCAAGGCGTTTGGAATGTGCAGTACATATATCACAACATTGAAATACATATGTATAAGAATCTTCAGAACATGCCAGACACTGATAATCTGTCAGGGAAAGTTCTCTTATGTGGGTGGGTAGCATTGATTCCATCTAGGTGGGGCTACTGTGTCGATGATGATAAATGTCCACTGATTATGACAGCAGTATATTGTATACTAGTGCAGGTGGCAGCCTGCCACGCTACTAAGGAGGTTCTTAAAAAACAGGTGAGTGGGCAAGAGACAGAAAATTGTTATACAAGTCCTGGCATTTTTACCACCACCTTTCTCCTGACGCAAAGTCCCTAAGGAACGACTCCATCTACTGGAGGCCTTACTCCATTGTTGTTCACGGAAGCCGCCATCTTCCTTAACTTAAAACCGTGGAAGCCACCATATTCCATATTATGCAGAATAATTGCCATGTCTGCCTTTTAACGTAAATGTCCCCAGACAGTTCCTCGATTATTGACATAAATACGGCATCTAATGCGACATTCATTTGGGTCAAATGTCAACTCCTCATTATGTCATGGTTAAATAAGAACACATATATATATAACCAAAATGATTTCGTCTGAATTGACGTCCTTTTCCCTTATGTGTGTATAAGGAACCGTCTAGAGCGCATACCTTGATGCATATAATGTATGTCAGACATTCGTAAACTTATGTCATAAATTCGAATTTGTGATAAGATTTTTTATATAAGGACTGCCACTTGTCAGGAGAGTTCCTACGCCCAGATTATTGCCCTACACCTTGCAGAAGAGACGGCCCAATGGTCAAAACACTCACTACTTACACCTCACAGAAGATACAGCTTAACGGTCAAGACACTCGCTACCTACACCTCGCAGAAGAGACGGCCCAACGGTTGAGGCACTCTCTACCTACAACTCAGAGAAGATGCGCCCAACGGTGGAGGCACTCATTACCTACACCTCGCAGAAGTGCTTCGGACGGTCAAAGATCCAGGGGCAGATTTACAATAAACTAACGCAGCACAGTGCAGCAAGTCATTTTGCTGTGACACGCTGCATATGTTGCATCTCTGTGCTTCCCCCTGCGCTGGAGCACTAACTGCTGCCATGCGCCGACGCAGGCCGCCGTGCACCATGGTTTTGCAGCGTGAATCTTTCTGGATTCACTATGCTGTACATTATTCCGCGATCTGGTGGTTGGGTCTGGATTCGTAGTCTTTCTTTTTTGCAGCCCAGGTGGGCGTCGACGTCCCACCATTTGGTGCACCTCTCGTGACGTCGTCGTGCTTCCTGCGGAAGTCCCACCTTTGGGGCGCCATCTTCAGATTCTTTTTTCCGCCGTTGGGTCTGGATCGTCATCGAGAAGCTCCAGAGTTTTAGACAAAGGAAGAAGGAAAATACGCGAGTTTCATCGAAGGAGAACCTTTAGAAGACTACAGAGAGAAAGGTATTACAGCCGGGACGATGAAGAAGGAGGGGATCCTCAAATTCTTTGACGCACAGAGGAAAATGCACACTCGGAGGCTCTGAGCGCAATGGACAAGACACCATTTAAGTTCTGCCCTAACTGCCACCACAAGTTCGCGCAGAAGGACCAACACCCGGTCTGCAACCTTTGCCTGCCGTTCGACCACGAGAGCAAGGACTGCAACGCCTGTTCCGCCTTTGCGCCGAAGACTCTCCGGGTGAGAGAACGTCAGAGGAGAGCCAACTTCAGCATGGAAGGCAAGGGTAAGGCCCCGTCGCTGTACGATCTGGGCCTATCAACCGGCGATGAAGACAACATCGCCGAGGGACCTGATGTCTTCACGGTCGCAGAGACCGATAAGAAAACGCCTGACGAGGTAAGAGACACGTCGAGTACAAAACCACCGAAAGGGCCCCGAAAATCGGATGGTGACTCTCTCGAAAAAATGAGTCAAAGTCCTCGAAGGAAACACCGGCGCCGAAGATTTCGACGTCTGCCAGTGGTTCAAAGGACAAAAGGCCGAGCGGATCCTTCGAGAAGGACTCCCAGGTGCCGAAGACCGCCGAGAGGCAGAGTTCGTCGAAACAGACCCACGAGGTGGGACGTTCGGCGACGAAAGACAAGACCGCGTCGACGCAAGCTCCGCCGAAGAGACCTGCGGTCGACGCCGAGCACATCTCAAGCATGGAGAAGAAAAAGAGAAGGCTCGAGGCGGAGATGGAGAGCATCCTTCAGAGGAAGAAGGAGTTCGACAAACGAATGAAACAATTCAAAATCCCAACGGTCCCGTTGACGGATGTCGTGGAGATCGAGGAAGAAGGGGATTTCGACGCCAAAGAGCAGTCGAAGTCCTGAAGAGGAGGAGGAAGGCACCTACTATGAGGGAGAAGGTGATGATGAGGATCAGAACGGAAAAGAAGTACAAGCACTCCTCGCAGGATCCTCCTTACATCAAGGGATCGGTCACGGCAGATTCCATCATTGCTTCCATGGCCAGGAAAAGAGCCAATGTGCCGGCGACCTCGGGGCCACCTCCTGATAAGGAGAGCAGAAGGATGGACCTCACTGGAATGAAGGTAGAAAGAAACGCCGCAATGCACTGGCGCATGGCACAAAAGGACGCTCACCCACAGCATACCCCGAAGGGTGAAGCGCAATGTAAGAACACCAAGGGGGTTACACAAAACAAGCGCCTACGAGCATGCAACACCGGTAGGCGGAAGACTGGGCCTCTACCTTCAACAATGGCAAGAAATAACCTCAGACAAATGGGTTCTCAACGTCATACAGCACGGACACTGCATAGAGTTAAAGAAAAGGCCTCCAAACAAGAAACCAAAGAGAAGACAGCGCTCGGGTCAGGAGCTCGCTCAACTCCGGGAGGAGACACTTCAACTACTGAAAAAGAAGGCCATAGAACTAGTGCCACGCAGAGAAAGGAACAAGGGAGTGTACTCAAACTACTTCCTTGTACCAAAGGTGGACGAATCCCTAAGACCCATCCTGGACCTAAGGTTCCTAAACAAATTCATAAAGACGCAAAAATTCAAAATGACAACACTACAAGAAGTGCTACCCCAAATACGAGGTGGAGACTTCATGTCTACCGTGGACCTCAAGGATGCCTACCTGCACATCCCAATGAACAGGCGACACAAAAACCTGCTAAGGTTCAGCATCAACCAGGATCATTATCAGTTTACAACCCTGGCATTCGGCCTAAAGTCAGCCCCAAGGGTCTTCACAAAATGCCTTGCAGTAGTAGCAGCGTACCTACGAAGGGAAGGGATTCAAGTGTACCCTTACCTAGACGACTGGCTAGTCAAAGCAAGCACTCGCGGAAAGTGCGAGGAGCACGCAGAACGGGTGACAAGAACACTAACAAACCTGGGGTTCTCGATACACTGGGGGAAGTCATCGATAGAACCAGAGCAGGTGAAGATCTTCCTGGGGGCGAAGATCAACACCATAGACGGAACAGTGATGCCCAGCGACAGAAGAACAATAGCCCTGCTTAACCAGACGCGTCTCTACCAGAAGGGGCGAGTTCTGACAGTGAGAACAGTGAGCAAGATCATGGGGATGATGGCGTCATGCATCCACCTAGTCCCCAATGTACGGCTTCACATGAGACCATTCCAAGAATGGCTGCAACAGCAATGGTCACAAGCAAACGGAAGTTGGGAGGATCTAGTGGTTATTATGCACGCGGTGCAAGAGGAGATAACATGGTGGAGCAGGGAGAACTTAACTACAGGAAAGACCTTGAAACCACCAAACCCAACTGTGACCATTACCAGGGACGCATCACAAATAGGATGGGGAGCACACATGAACAAACTCAGGGTGAGGGGTCTGTGGACTCCGGCAGATGCGGTCAGACACATCAATCACCTGGAATTGAAGACTGTCCTGCTAGCCCTGAAGGCCTTCCAGAAACAGCTATACAACCAGAAAGTGTTGTTACAGACGGACAATACCACTACCATGTTCTATATCAACAAGCAGGGAGGGACACAATCGTTCCCCCTTTCCACTCTGGCACAGGAGATTTGGAGATGGGCCATCCCACTCAAGCTAGACCTGCTGGCCATACACCTACCAGGGAAGGACAATGTGGAGGCAGACTGGCTCAGCAGACAGACATCGGCATCCCACGAGTGGGAGCTCAATGGACAGGAAACACAGAGGCTATTCCAAAGGTGGGGAACACCGACAATAGACCTGTTTGCAACACGCCTGAATGCAAAATGCCAAAACTTCGCATCCAGACAACCAGAACAGCAATCGCAAGGGAATGCCCTATGGATAAGTTGGTCAAAGACATTTGCCTACGCTTTTCCACCGATACCGCTGTTACACAGGGTGCTCGACAAGTGCAGGACCAGCAACATGACACTGATCCTAGTGGCACCACAGTGGGCAAGGCAAACTTGGTTCTCTCAAATAGTGGAAATGGCACAAGGCACTCCTCACAAATTCAGAAGAAGAAAGGACCTGCTCTCCATGCAGAACGGAGAGGTCCTACACCCAGAACCAGAGAGCCTTAGCCTGGCAGCATGGCTCCTGAAGACTTGAGTTTGCGCACCTGAACCTACCTCAAAGCACTATGCAAGTGCTGCGGGAGGCAAGGAGACCTACAACACGAAAATGCTATGGGGAGAAATGGAAAAGGTTCACAATATGGTGCAGCAGAAATAAACTACTGAATAAAATGACAACAGAGTCAACGGTGCTTAGATATCTCACACACCTACTAAAAAGTAATCTATGCTCATCCTCCCTAAGGGTACACCTGGCGGCAATCGTAGCTTACACACGAGGGGAGAGAGGAGGAAGTCTCTTTACGTCACAGGTAGTAAAGAGATTCCTGGAAGGGGCGAAAAGAATTGCGCCTCCAAAGAGGATGCCGCCGCCGGCATGGAACCTCAACGTGGTCCTAACCGAGCTTATGAAGGAGCCATTTGAACCCATCCACAAGGCCACGCTGCAAATGCTGACAATGAAAACAGCCTTCCTGGTAGCGATAACCTCGCTGCGCAGAGTGAGCGAGCTGCAAGCACTGACACTGCAAGAGCCCTACATCCAGATACACAAGGACAGGGTGGTTCTAAGAACGGACCCACACTTCATGCCTAAGGTGGAGTCGGCATTCCATATGAACCAGACAATTCAGATACCGAGTTTCTTTCAAAACCCCACGACAAGCGCAGAAAGGGCACTGCATACTCTGGACGCTAGAAGGGCAGTGATGCACTACATTGAGAGGACCAAAGAGCACAGGAAGACCAAGCAGCTCTTTGTCTCCTTTGCAACTAGTTTTCTGGGTAGACCCCTGACAAAAGCCACCATTGCACGATAGATTGCACTGACAATACAATTCTGCCACAAACAAGCAGGGCAGGAGCTATCGGAGGGGCCACGAGCCCACTCCACAAGGAAGAAGGGAGCAACTATTGCCTTTCTGGCAAATACGCCCATTCAGGACATATGCCTGGCGGCAACATGGGCTTCAGTGCACACGTTCACTAAGCACTATTGCGTGGACGTTCAGATGAACAAGGAAGCACAAGTAGGACAGAAGGTGCTTCAACACATATTCAACAGCCAACACTCATCTACCACCCAGCCGCCGCAAAGATAACAAACCGGTACAAAGTCTATGCACAGCATAGTGAATCCAGAAAGATTCACGCTGCAAAACGAATAGTTTCTTACCTGTCGGTGTAGTTTTGCAGCTTGAAGATCTTTCTGGATTCACTAGCGAACCCACCCACCTCCGCCAGAAAGATGAGGATGGAGGAAGAGGTGGAAGGACATGGAAGAACAGAATAATTGGAATACTAAAAGAAATTGGAAAAGGAAAATTAAGAGAACGCCTAGGGTTAAAAAAAAAAAAAAAAAAAGAGAAGGGGGAAAAAAGAACCCGAAGATGGCGCCCCAAAGGTGGGACTTCCGCAGGAAGCACGACAACGTCACGAGAGGTGCACCAAATGGTGGGACGTCGACGCCCACCTGGGCTACAAAAAGACAAAAGAAAGACTACGACTCCGGACCCAACCACCAGATCGCGGAATAATGCACAGCATAGTGAATCCAGAAAGATCTTCAAGCTGCAAAACTACACCGACAGGTAAGAAACTATTCATTTTCCTTCCTGCACATAAACAGCAGACATGGCGTTTTACAACTTATATGTGCTGCATTAGCACACATGGAACTTGTAAATTGTTTTTATTTAAAGTATTTATGTGCACCAGAGGTGATAGAAAGAGGAAAAAAACGGAGAAATTAATACATTTCTCCTCGTTGAGCCTCCCCTGCGGAGGCGTAGCATCCATACGTAGTTCCAGATTTACGATTTCTCATAAATCTGGAAATGTGTCCGTTTCCATGGGTGTTGCGTGGGAACACCAACACCCATGGAACGCCCCTTTCACGCAAAGTGCTGCATGTAAAGGGGCCGTATTTACAAGGACAGGAAAAGCAGCACAGGGTCGCTTTTCATGTCCTTGTAAATATAGGGGCAGAAAAATGCGCTGCCGGTGCGTCACAAAAAGTGACGCACTGGCAGCGCAAGGGGCTTGTAAATCTGCCCCCCAGTACATAGCTACACTGTATTCACTGCGGGCAGAGGGGGTTCAGGTGAATATGATTTCAATGCATCCTCACAATACAGGCACTTTGCAACCACACTAGTTGCCATTGTGTCAAAAGTTCACCAGGCAAGTACTTCACAATTTAAATTCCTACAGTGTTCTCACTGCACCCATTGCACACTGGGCAGTAGCATTTCAGCTGAACACCCCACAATAGTCACTGTGCACATTTAGAGCCAGGTTGTATTACACTTCTTTCATTTCTGTCATGACACCCATTGCAGCCTTAGCCTTTTCACACTACACCCAGTGTTAATTCACTACTACAGGGTACAAGATATTCAACCCAGAGTTGCAAGGCACTGAAAATGCCCATAACATTGTATGGTTGGTATGCTCCAGGTAATTGCATCCAGAATGCATGCACTGCTCATACAGCTGTCCCATACCATCTACTGCATTCCACCAGTCATACTGCACACAGTAAGTTACAGCAGCGTCACACTTGCCGCAGCACGTTTGCTGCATGATTACCTCACACTGGGCCTCATGTAGGTAAATAAATTTTACCGTTTCTTAAATACCGAGCCGTACCGAATCGGTAAATTAGAATCGGTAAGTTATATGTAGGTAAAAATTCGGTAACAGTTACCGATTCGGTAACATTCGGTAATCACGAATCGGAATTCACTGAATCGGTAAATACCGAGGTGGTATTTACCGAATCGGAAAATACCGAGGTGGTATTTACCGAATCGGAAAATACCGAGGTGGTATTTACCGATTCGGAAAATACCGAATCGGTATGTACGGAATCGGTAAATAAAATCACATGACTTGACGAAACAGCTAATCCTGTGCAACCACAGCCCACCCAACCAGGAAGTGGCCACACCCAGGCAGGTGTACATAATTAGCCGACCCTGGAGAGGCTTGGAGTGCAGAGGAGAGGCAGGGAGCCGGTGCCTGTGCGAGCGGGAAAACGAACATCATGTCCAGCCAGAGAACACAGAGAGACGGAGGGGAAAGGAGGAGGAAGCTGAAATTTAGCCCCAAGGAACTCCAGGTGCTGGTGGAGGAGGTGGTGAAGCAGCACCAGAAACTGTTTGGAAGGCAATCCCTGCAAGTGCCTGAGGCTGAAAAGCGCAACATATGGCTGGCCATCCAGGCCCATGTGAATGCTGTGGGAGTGACCCACAGGGACATAGAGGTCCTAAAGAAGCGCTGGTATGACCTGAGGATTGTAACCAAGAGGAAGATGGGCGACATCCAGAAGGAGGCCAGCCAGACTGGAGGTGGAACCAACAGGGCACCTGCCCTCACCGAACTGGAGGAGCTGGTGGGGGCCACAATCGAGCAAGAGAGCGTCGTGGGTCTTGGGGACGCCGACAGCTCTGCCAGAGCCGCCACACAACAAGGTAAGACGAAAGCACAGCAATGTAGCACCCCCTATCCCTATCCCACATCCCCCATTGTGAAACGAGAATCACACTGCAGTCCACACGTGTCAGTGCAGACAGGCAATGCATTCCGGGAGATGTAGTCAGGGAAACACCAACCATGACGTAAATGTCACAGGGCAACAAGGCATGTCACGCACTCGAGGCACAAGGAGACAGAGGACATTTTGGAATGTGAAATTATTTATTGTGACGCTTTCAATGCAGCCCTTCGGGGACACTGAGCCAATGTTGTATTTCTGTCCACAGATGTGACATCATGCAGGACAGGGCATGCTGCAGGAGAGACGGCACACCGGCCACAAATATCACCTCTAGCCAGCACAAGTTCAGACCAGGGAGCAGGCCCACTGGCAGCCGCACCACCAACACAGGCAGCCTCGCCGCAGCCAGAGCCAGCATCACCTCACCCAGAGCCAGCATCACCTCACCCAGAGCCAGCATCACCTCACCCAGAGCCAGCATCGCCACTCATGTTTGAATCACCGGCCACATCTCCGCTTGCAGGTGTGGGAATGAGGAGGCGTCCAGCAGCCAGGCTACGAGCCTTAGACACCTCGTCAGACGACAGCATGGGCCCTGAAGAACTCACCAGGCCCCAGGAAGGGAGCCATGCCACTGTGCCCCACACCTCACAGGCAGCACAGACGGGAGCAAGAGGGCGCCGCAGGTCGCGTGTCCAGAGTCCACCAGCACCCATTGACGGCCATGGTGTCTTCTTGGGTCTCGAGGGCCAAATGTTGAAACAACAGCGCCTGCAAACAAAGGCAGTCATGACAGTCCAGAGGCACATGCGGGTGATGAAAACTACATTAGTCAACATGGACAATAACATCAGCGGCATGGCTGCGGGCATTCGGGACATGTCCCAGTCAATCCAGCAGTTGTGCAGCAAATTAGATGCTGACATCGAGGCACGGCGCCGGGAACGGCAGAGAAGGGACACTACCAACAGGGCACTCAACCATCTGGCAACTGCGACTTCTCTACTGTGCCGGCGCTCTGTGACGATGCAGGAGGGCCTAACACACTGCTGCAGCGACCTGTCTCGGGGGATGGTGCAGGTGACAAGTGCACTAGGGGTGCTATTTACTAGTCAGGCGTCGACAACTGCTGCAGGGGATGCTGCGGAGAGCATCGACACCAGCAGCAGGAGCAGCATCACACCCCCCGTCCCAGAAGGACGCAGGAGCAGCAGGCGGCTTGGGGTTGGCTCTAGTGAGGATGCACAGGCCGTGCCATCCACCACTGCAGCGCGTATGCGCAAACATTGATGTGGCCCTGCTTAGCCACTTCCCAATGGGTGACGTAACCCTGGACATACTCCTTGTATAGATGGTATATTGCCAGATTGGCTTGTTCATGTGTTCATGGCGTGGTGCCACATTAAAACTACGTCATGACTAATCACAACTGGCTGTGTCCCCTCACTTACTCAGAAATAGTTGCATGTGATCTCTGTCCGTCTCTCTCTCCCATCGATTGCAGTTGGCACTCTAGCTGCGTTGCCCTGTGGCTGGCCTGACTCATCCTCGTTGTCCTCAAAATATGTTAGTTCCACATCTGTACCTTTTTTCGTGGCAAGGTTGTGCAGCATTGCACAAGTGGCAATAATCTTGCAGCAGGTGATGGGTGTGTACTGGCGTGCGCCTCCGCTCTTGTGGAGGCAGCGGAACCTGCTCTTCAGTAGTCCAAACGTGCGCTCCACCACATTGCGTGTTGTTTTGTGTGCCACGTTGTATCGTCTCTCACTCTGGGTTGATGGGTGTAGGTAGGGAGTGAGGATGAATGACCGGCATGCATATGCACTGTCGCCTAGATGAGTTAAAGGGAAACATCAGTCACATGCTTCTTTACACTATGATTTGCAGGTTGCAAGGGGCGTCACTGTTACTCACCTAGCAGGTATCCCTCTCCAAATTCTCCGGCACTCAGTCGTGTGTAGATCCCACTATTCTGGAAGATGTACGAATCGTGGGTGCTCCCAGGAAACTTTGCAACAATATCTGTGATGATGTTCCCTGCATCACAGATCACCTGCACATTGATGGAGTGGGTGGACTTCCTGTTCCTGTAGATGTGCTCTGTGTCAGCTGGTGGACAGATTGGGATGTGTGTACCGTCAATACAGCCGATGACATGGGGGAACTGTGCCATGTGATAAAAGTCTGTTTTTGTTTTCTGCAGTGCAGCCTGTGTGTTGGGGAAGCTGATGTAGTGGTGCATTCTCTGCATCATGGCATCCAGGAACTTCCTGAAGAAACGTGACAGGCAACTCTGGGATACACCACCCACCGCAGCTATCACCACCTGATAACTGCCGGATGCCAGCAGATGTAGGCTGCAGAGCACCTGCACATGTGGGGGTATGGCGTGCGCCCTTCTTATTGGCTGGTCCAGGAGTGGGTGAAGGTCCCTGATTAAGTCCATGATGGTTTCGGGGTGTAGCCTGTACCTCGCATGTATCTCTGCATCAGTCAGGTGGAATAGTGTGATGCGCTGTCTGTAGATGCGTTCCTCCCGTCGCCAAGCCCTCAGTCCTGCTGCCTGTAGACGTAGGCGCCTTGCAATGACATACATAGCGGCCATGTTGTCCACGCTGTTGCATTTTGGGATTGCTTATATGCACTGTTGATGGTTACCACCTGCTTTCAATCCGTGTTAATTACCGACTCTTATTTACCGATTTTCTTGGATTTCTTAATTACCGAGTGCTCCTACATGTCATTTTCATTTTTACCACTTCATATTTACCACTTCATATTTACCGATTCGTTAAGTATGTATTCGGTAAATCTGATTCGGTATTTTAGAATTCGGTAAATATGATTCGGTATTTACCGCCTCATATTTACCGAAAAGTCGTTTTTGGACTCCTACATCTCACTTGTCTGAATACCGGTCGGTAACGGCATATTTACCGAAAATCGGCCGTTACCGACCGGTATTTGGCTACCTACATGAGGCCCACTGTGAGGTAGAAGCTATTCAAATGAGTGTGAACACGAGCTACACGGCAAATCCTGCACCCCCAAGTCACACTGTATCCTAATTGCATCTTATGCTCACTCTTTGCTCACACTACAATATCACAATAGACTACAATCAGTTTAGAAGAGTGCAACCAATCAGCACAAACTGCCATCACTGTTAGCAAAACACTCTCTAAGAACATGCCCCATGCACATTTCACTGTTGCAGTATATGACACTTTGCCTGAAGGACCATATCTGCTCCCTGGGCTAGTGCATAGGTCCAAATGGCTAGCATGCATGCCCTTTTATGTTTGGACACTTCCTTATTTTTTTTCAATTTCTGTTGAGATGTTCCGGTGTAAAAAGTATTTAGAAAATAAAGCACCACATTTAAAAAGATTGAAAATATTGCTTTCGATGTACAGTTTTGAGAAACCGTAAGATATTAGATTGCTTTTCCTCCAGTAGTTTCAAACGTTTTTTTTCTTCTACTTTTTTTTTTTTTTTTTTGAAAACCTTTATTGACAGTTCAATAAGAACAAGTATGGGCCTACAACCCCCCGGGGCCGGCCGCTAAGCAATCAGAGCAATAACGACAAGTATAAACACAGGCAGCACTTCAGGGAGCAAAATCGTACTACTAATACTGTGAACAGCGTAAGTAGGGCACCAGGAGAAAAAGGTTTTCATTTTATGATGAAACAAGGCAGAAGGATCAGGTGACAAGCAATTTTAAAACAACGATCACGGATATGCAGAGTAATGAACGTTAGCGATTTACAGCAATCTATTCGGTCAATGGCGCAAACACAAGAACATCAGGATGGAGAAAAACATAGTCTACAGCTGCGCCCACAGTCCCCTGCCAGAACTCGCCAAGAACACCCCGGAAGTTGTGAACACATGGAACGGCAACGAGGCATAGCAAAAGGAGGTGTATCACGCTGATCCCAGAAAAAGAAAGACAAAAAGAATCAGAGAAGAAAAAGGAGGCCATGGAAAAAGATGAAGGAATACAGAGTCCCCTCCCCCTACCCCCCACCCTGCACCTCTGCAGATGAGTACGGCCCCCCCCCCCAGCAGTGTGCCTGTCGCCCTGGAACCAGACCCGAAATGTAGGAGAATAGGGAAAAAGAAGTAGGAAAGGACCCCCACCAGACGGGGGGGTAGAGAAAGTATTTATAAACTGGAGGAGGGCCTTCATAACAGACCCCCGGCTTCTCCCTCCCGCACGGTAAGGTTCCCCTAAAGTGAACAAGGAACAGCACAAAAACAATCTTCTCAAACCACGATGGGGAGCATTATGCGTCTATTGTGCCAGTAGCTATGTCAGGAGAGCACACCACCCCAAGCCCGCCCGTCCACTAGGCGACCACCCCCGAGGGACCAGCCTCATCCCTGACCACTCAGTGGAATTCTGCCCATGCCAACCCCTCGACCCAGCACCATACCCAATGTTCCTAGGCAGAGGAATGTCCAACAACGACAGAGAAGCGACGCACACAGGTGGGGTGGAAGTCTCTGAGCATCAACACAGTCCGCCGCGTGAGGAAACAGGCTTCCAAGTGCTGCCCTAGGATCTGCACTGCACGCAAGGTTCAGGAAGGCAGAAGCAGCCAAAAGAGACATTAGTTGCTGGAGTTGTCTCTGGGTCGCAGGAGGGCATGCACGGGATGAGGCCACCACATCCCACTCAGGTCCAACGCCTCCGGGACAGATCAGGCCCTCAGAAGGTCGAACACACTGTAGCATACTGGCCGGGGCGTCCAGTCGTGTACTAACCTCAGGGGGGGCCGCCACAGCGTCCTCCTGCGCGCAGTGTGGGTAGACTCTGTGTTCGTGCGGACAGGCGGGCCGCCACTGCCCCAACTCCGACGCCACACCATCGAGCTTACTCCCCAAGATCACGAAACCATGAACCAAGGAGGAGTGAAGAGTACCAAGAGCCTCGAGGAGGTCGCCGTACCCCAGCTCAGCTCTCTGTGATCTCGCCGCCACACTCCCAAAAATCGTACGCTCACAGGCCCGCTGCGGCCCAGCGGACAGGATGGTAGGCTTCATCGACCCAAGATGGCCGCCAAGTATGCCCGACCCTCACCGGGGCCGGGACCCCAGGGCAAGCGTCACGATGTCCCCGTCGCGGGTGACCGGGTTCCGGGGGCAGGCAAAAAACTATCCGTGGTCACGGGCAACAGTCGTCCCCACCACGGACCAGCTCCCGTAGAAATCCGGGGGCGGCCTGCAATGATCGGGGCAGGATACGGACGGCGGCCGGGCAGCTCACCAGCAAGGCAGGGGCAGTCACCGGAGGATCTAAGATTTGCACCCCCGGTCATGCACTCGGTCAGCTACACTGGGCAGTAGAAGTGACCACGCCGAAATGTAGGCCGAGTTTGGCACCGCTCCGGTGGGCCGACTCCACCCAGTCACCACCGGCCGCTGTTGTCGCACTGCCACCCGGCCACGGCGTCCACTCGATGTCCCGGCTCCAGGGCCGCACAGGCCGCAAAGTTCAGATGCAGTTTTCTCCGGCGATAGCACGGCTAGAAACCTCGGAGTCACACAGTCGGGAGCCCCTCTCCTTCAGAAACACGACCACGTAGCACAAGTTGAGGATCTCAGGCAGGATATCCGTGCGGGATGCGGAGGCTCACGGAGCCGGGGGTCTACGCTGCCGTCCCGGTCGCCATCTTGGCTCCTCCTCCCTTTTTCTTCTACTTTTGAAGCAATACTTTACTGTTATAAAAGGAGGACTTTAGTTGGCAGTGGTTTGCACCCTGTCCAAGTAGGGACCCCTATTCTAGTCAGGGTAAGGGGATTATACAGGTAAAATAACCCCTTGGTAGCTTGTCACTAGCAGTTAGGCTTATCCCAGAGGCAATGTGTAGAGCATTCGTACAAAATACCCACAGTAACACAGTGAAAACACTACAAATGGATACTACACAAGTTAAAAGAAATAACCACTCCTTATCTGATTAAAACGAGAAAAAAATGACAAAAATCCAACATACACAAGTAAAGATATCACTCTTTAAAACAGTTCAGTCCATAGAAGGCTATGGAAGTGTCACGTTTATGGCAAAGTACCTAGGATGCGTCAAAATCAAAGCAGAAAACAGTTACAGGGGAGAAAACGAAGTGATGCTTTGATTCCTTACTAGAAGGGGAGGTGATGCCTTAATTCCGTTCTGCCAGAGGAGGTGAGACGTCGATTCGTTGCTGTGGTTCAGAGGAGGTGATGCATTGATTTCTTGCTCTCAGTGGAGGTGATGCATCGATTCTATACTACAAGGGGAGGAAATGCGTTGAACTCCAGACACGCAGCCACGTTCTTTACTGCTGGACAATGTCTAGTACACCGGTGCGATGCATCAAAAATCGGGAGGAGCTGGGTCAATGCCTGTTGGAAAGGCGTTCGCCGGAGGGGGGTTCGGTACCCGTCTTGCCACCCCTTTGACCCACCTCTCCCAAGTAGGCCGAACCAGGCGCGCACACCCTGAGCTAACACTACGAACAGAGTGACACCACACGTATTCTTTGTAGGACGATAGGTTCTTTTATCGATGGTTTCAAGGGATCTTTATGATCCAAGGTGCAAGCAGTACAGCAGTGGCACAGGGTACCACAAATCGGTCGTGGGGGATGGGGGTAGCGGGACAGTCTTTAAAGATAGTGTCTCTGCGAAGTACCCTGCGGATAGCTCACAATCCTCGAGCGGGAGGGTGTCGTGTCTCTGGGCGATCTCTTACCGAGTCGTCCTCAAGGGGAGCGCCGCAAGTCTCTCAGCAGGCACAGGTGGTCGGAGTTCGGGAGCCGCGATTCCGTCAGCAAGGCTCAGATGGTTCAAGAGCTGGGGGCCGCGAGTCGCTCAGCAGGCCCAGGTGGTTCAGTGTTCGGGAGCCGCGACCTCGTCAGCAGGGCTCAGATGGTTCAAGAGCTGGGGGCCGCGAGTCGCTCAGCAGGCCCAGGTGGTTCAGTGTTCGGGAGCCGCGACCTCGTCAGCAGGGCTCAGATGGTTCAATAGCGAGAGGCCGCGAGTCACTCAGCAGGCCCAGGTGACTTCAGCGTTCAGGAGCCGCGACAGCGTCAGCAGGCTCGGATGGTTCCAGGTCTTCTCTGCATTCGTTCCCCCGGCACCCCTTGTTATACTCCGCTTGCTCTTTGAAGTCCGGAGTCCTCGCAGAGGGGGGACCGGGGTGACGGAGGGGGTTCGGCGGGATTTCCTGCCGCTCACTTCTTTGGTCTTTTCAGGTGGGTCTGGGAGGGACCCCAGACGCTCGGCAGGGGAGGCGCCTGCTCCCCAGGGGCCTGGTGGCCGATCGAGTCTTCCCGGGGAAGGCGACCCGAGGTGTGACTGGGCTGGCGCCTCTGGATCTGGCTCGAGGGTTCCCGCTCCCTTGGTCGGACATGCGTGGTAGGGTGTCGAGTCTGTCAGGGCTCTGGCCGGCCCTCGGATCTGGGTGGCTGGGGCGGCCGGAGTCGGAGATGTCGTGTCTTGAGGGTGGTTGCAGGTTGGCTGGATGATTGGGAGGGCAACGCCGTGAGGCCGGTCTCACAATGCCACTGCGTCAAACATGCGCGGCCTCAATTTTCCAGGCACGTGGCAGGTGGTGTGTCGATTTCTTCAGCTGCACAGCAGGGCATGCGTCGGAGTGGGTGCCTTGAACGTCGGAGACACGTTTTTCAGAACTTGGGCTGCGGTGCTCTTTCAGCCACATGGCATGTGCTGCATCGATTCTTCGGCCGCACCACGATAATGCATATATTTTTCTTATGCACATTAGTGCTTTATCAAGAAAAACAGATGCTGAAGGGCAATACATGGATTTTCTTCTCTTCTTTGCATCCAAGCCATCTCCAAGGGCCCAGAACTGGAATTAGCACCACTTAGCAGGTCAGAACGTCCAGCAGAGGAGTTCAGGAGCTGCATGTGATGTCTTTGATGGCCCTGAGACTTCTTAACAACTACAAGCCCTTGGATAACCTTGACAAGCATAGTGTGAAAGCAAAGTCCAGCCCTTTCACTGGCCAAGACAGAAGCAGCAAGCATCAGGCCAGCTCAACAAAAAAATGAGCAATTTTCCCCCTACAGCTTCTCCAGCTATTTGTCTTGGGCAGAATCTCTTCTTGCTCCAGAAGTGTACTAAAAATGTTGGGTCACAGCTCCAGTACTTGTACCAGTTTCTGCTTTTGGAGTAGGCAAACTTCAACGGATGATCTTTTTAGTGCGCAAGATCCTTCCTTTCCCTGGCTTGGCTCCAGACACACTACAGTGTGGCGGAGATTGCTTGGTGTGAGGACAGGCACAGCCCTATTCTGGTGTCAGTATGTATGTATGTATTTATTTCTTGTTAAGCGCAGCTGTCACCCAAAGGGTATCCTGGCGCTGAGACCCTATTAAACCATCGGAAGGAATATTTTACATTGCTCTTGGGAACAGATAGGTCTTAAGATCCCTTTTAAAGGAGAGCAGATCTTGACTACCCCTCAGCGCCAGAGGAAGGGAGTTCCATAGTGAGGCGGCCGTATAGCTAAAAGCATGGCCACCTATCCTTGCTCTAGTGATCCTTGGAATCCGCACCAGGAACGCCGATGAAGATCTCAGAGGTCGGGCAGCTTGATACCATGAAAACAGACCCTGGAGTGGAATTGGTCTGAGTCCATGCAGCGCTCTAAATACAAGACATGACGCCTTGAAAGCGATCCTCTGCTGTACCGGCAACCAATGTAGATCAGCTAAAGCTGCAGAAGAAGAAGCAGAGCGTGGTCGCGACAAGGCCAATTTCGCAGCCATGTTCTGGATCCTCTGCAACTTAAGGATCAATTTTTTAGGAGCTCCTAGAAGTAGTGCGTTGCAGTAGTCTAACCTACTGAGTATGATACTACGCACTACCTCTGCTCTGACACCTGGGGGGAGTATTGGCAAAATTTTGCGCAGGGCACGAAGCAGGCCCCTGCAGGTCGCTGCGGTCTTATTTACTGAAACATCCAGCTGTAGGTCAGGTTCAAACACCACTCCTAAGTTACGAGCCGATTTAGCTCCTTCCACAGAACCCGGAATAGAAGGTGGCCAGAAGTCGTCAGGTAACGCACGAGGGAGGCGATCAGGAGAGCAATGGAGAACCTCCGTTTTTGACCCATTGAACTGGAGTGAGTTAGCTCGCAGCCATTCGGCTGTGGCCGACATACAGTGATGAAAAGTGTCTTTTGAGACCGACTCACTACCCTCAAATGAAAAAATCAGTTGAGTGTCATCGGCATAATTGATGACTGATATGCCGAATGACTTAATAAGTTCTATAAGGGGTCGGAGATATAGATTAAACAGGATCGAGCTGATCGCCGACCCTTGAGGAACACCCTGATTCACCTGTCGAGTGGCTGATCGAAATGGTGGTAAAGCCACAGCTTGCTGTCTGTCACTGAGATAAGACGTTAACCAGCTTAGGGCTAGATTGGTTACTCCCACACTTTGGAGACGCTCCAAGAGAACCACATGGTCCACCGTGTTGAACGCGGCCGACATGTCGAGCAGCACCAGAAAGGCAGACCTGCCCCTGTTGACACGCGTTCGTAGATCATCCAACACGGTAACCAATGCGGTCTCAGTACCGTGGGCCGGTCTGAAGCCAAATTGAGCTGTATCTAGGCAAGAGTTTGTTTCCAGATAGTTGGACAAGGCTCTTGTGACCCATCTCTCAAGGACCTTTATCACAAAAGGTAGGAGCGAGATGGGCCTATAGTTGGCCGGGCATGATGGATCTAAAGAAGCCTTCTTTAATAGTGGAGTTACTATTGCCACCTTCCAACTATCTGGGACTGTCGCCGTCGTCAGTGACTGACAGCAAATGGAGTAGAGTGGAGGAAACAGCTCATCTTGAAATGCCTTCCAGATCTTATGAGGCATTGGATCAAGTGGTGAGCCCGAGGACACTCCATTGGCCAAGACATCAAATTCTTCTGGTGAAGGAATGGGAAAGCAAGGCAAATAAAAAGTATCTACCCTATTGCTATCCCGAGGAGGCGCCGAGTGGCAGAGGGATTCCAGGGAGGGAGGTAGCGGCGACGCCAACTGTCCAGGCACTGAGAGTCCACTCAAAATGGTCCTAATTTTCTCCTCAAATGCAACGGCCAGAGAATCACACAAATCTTGAGAAGTCGGAATAGCTGGAACTGTACAAGATGGATTAGATAAGTTGTTAACCAGCTTGAATAGGGTTTGCGATTTATTTGTGGCCTTACCCAAGGTATCTTCTAAGAACTTTGCTTTAGCACTTCTTAGTTGAGTCTTATATACCTGTAGGGCCGCTTTATACGCTGCCCTGTCCGACTCCTTATATCCTCTCCTCCAAGTACGCTCAGCCTGTTTGCAGCGGATCTTATGCTGTCTGAGATCGTCATTAAACCAGGCGTTAGTCACTCTAGGTCTATCCCTCACCCTCCGCAGAGGGACCAGTTCGTCTAGGGATGTCAGAATTTGCTGACAAAGGGTAGTATAACTCTTATCTACACTATCCTCCACCTGGAAACCCCTAGGCAATAGAGTAGGGCGAATTGGCTCTCTAAGAAGACGAGCCCATTGGCGATGAATTTTAAAGCCACTTGAGTTAGTTGATTTTAACGGACCAGGCAAAACAATGGACATATTAATCAAAGAGTGATCTGTCCAGCCCTGCTCCAAGATCTCTTGCACTACCACCAAATCCTTCTCGGCGAAGATCAGATCTAACATGTGTCCCTTAACATGCGTGGGTGATGAAACCAGCTGTGTGAGTTGAATGTTACTACATGATTGGCAGAGCTCTCTGTAGGCCAGATCTTGAGGGCCAGAAGGCCAGAGGTTAAAATCTCCCAATATTAGAAGTTTAGCATGGGAGTTTGAAAGATCGTAAATCAAATCAACCAATGACTGAAGAGAAGTTGTGGTCGAGGAGGGAGGTCTGTAACATAACAACCCTGCGATCAAGGTGCCGCCCTGGGCCATGATAGAAAAGCCCATGAGCTCGAAACCTACCACTTCCTTTACTGCTAATTCCACAAGGGAGATCGAGTCTTTAAAAATATAACCTACTCCACCTCCCCTGCCAGAGGCTCGAGGAACGTGTCTAATAAGATAGCCCGGTGGGCAAGCCCAACCGAGTTCCGGCCCACAGTCCGCCGTAGTCCATGTTTCAGTCACAAATAGTATATCCAGGTGTGAGGATTCTAATAGAAGGGCTATCTCCGCATGATGTTTCATGAGTGAGCGAACATTCAGTAGGCCACAAGAAAGATTTTTATAGGATGAGGGACATGGTCGATGTTGAGCATCGTCCTCCGTACGGTACAGTGAGTTATTACAGTCCTCATGGTTGTCAGCCAAGTGAGTGGCAAAAGGCGCCCGGGACGCGAACGGGCGCAAACGGGCTTACCTCTGGCGCACCTCCGGCGCGACCGCTGCGCGCATCCGCTGCGCGCCTGCTCACCCATACCTATTTATGATATTACGCCGCGCGGGCTTCCAGCTGCTAGAGCCTCTAGCCCCAACCAAGATGGCGCTACGAGTGTCCCAAGCTTCAGCACCCACCCAAGATGGCGGACGAAGCACCACGACCCCACTGACTAGATCCCGCAAAGAGTGAGTGAGGGTACGATTTATGATGCAGGTAAGCCTAATCTAAAACCCCTGCTTACTGTCCCAACAGATGCCAGATGTAATAGCAAATACAGCGAAGAGCAGCAGCAGCGCGATTCCATGCAGCGCAGTTTAAAAAGTATGCCCAAAAGTATACCAATACTAAAATGCTGTCCAGCAATACACGCGATGGCAAAAGTCTATGGAGCGCTAGTCGAGAGCAGTTTAAATAAGCTCTCCAGTGCGCGGGCTTCCGGCTGCTAGAGCCTCTAGCCCCAACCAAGATGGCGCTACGAGTGTCCCGAGCTTCAGCACCCACCCAAGATGGCGGACGAAGCACCACGACCCCACTGACTAGATCCCGCAAAGTGCGAGTGAGGGTACGATTTATGATGCAGGTAAGCCTAATCTAAAACCCCTGCTTACTGTCCCAACAGATGCCAGATGTAATAGCAAATACAGCGAAGAGCAGCAGCAGCGCGATTCCATGCAGCGCAGTTTAAAAAGTATGCCCAAAAGTATACCAATACTAAAATGCTGTCCAGCAATACACGCGATGGCAAAAGTCTATGGAGCGCTAGTCGAGAGCAGTTTAAATAAGCTCTCCAGTGCGCGGGCTTCCGGCTGCTAGAGCCTCTAGCCCCAACCAAGATGGCGCTACGAGTGTCCCAAGCTTCAGCACCCACCCAAGATGGCGGACGAAGCACCACAACCCCACTGACTAGATCCCGCAAAGTGCGAGTGAGGGTACGATTTATGATGCAGGTAAGCCTAATCTAAAACCCCTGCTTACTGTCCCAACAGATGCCAGATGTAATAGCAAATACAGCGAAGAGCAGCAGCAGTGCGATTCCATGCAGCGCAGTTTAAAAAGTATGCCCAAAAGTATACCAATACTAAAATGCTGTCCAGCAATACACGCGATGGCAAAAGTCAGTGACACCTCATCCACCATTCTAGCTCAGGAAGACCCATCAGCCTGGTGATGGGCCATCAGGATATGCAGGGCACACCTAAGCTCCCTTTGTGTGACTGTCTATAGTGAATGCACAAACAGCCCAACTGTCAGTCTAAACCAAACTTTGATTCCACAGGCAGGTAGATACTGAATGGTAAAACAAGACAATGTCCACTTTCTAAAAGTGGATTTTTAAACATATAATTTAAAATCCAACTTCATTAAAATATGTATTTCTAAATTCTGAGTTCAGGGAACCCAAACTCCAATTCCAATCTCTTCCCAATTGAAAGTTACATTGGCAGTATTTCACTATCAGGACATGTAAAACACTCCAGCACATGTCCTACCTTTCACATACACTGCGACCTCCTCACGGGGCTACCTTGGGCCTGTCTTAGAGGTGCCTTACATGTAGAAAAAAGGAAATGTTTGGGCCTGGCAAGTGGGTGCACTTTCCAGGTGGACATGGCAGTTTAACACTGCACACACAGACACTGCAGTGGGAGGTCTGAGACAGGGTTGCAGGGCTTCTCGTGTGGGTGCCAATCAGTGCTGCAGGCACACTAGTGGCATTTGAATTGCTGGCCCTGAACCCACGCAGTGCACTTTACTAGAGACTTAACAGTAAATCAAGTATGGCAATTAGGAATAACCATTCACAATTTACTCAGGGAGTACTGCACTTTAGCACTGATTAGCAGTGGTAAAGTGGCCAGAAATGCAAAACATAGTCAAAAATAGGAGGTCAGAAGCAAAATAAGACACAAGAGAAACATGCCAAAAATGCCAGGTCTAAAATTAGCATAGACTCATTGTCAAAGGAAACAGGTTGGCACTCGCATTAGAAAGGCGCACACGTTTGGCTTTACCAATGCTTGTTAGAAAAAAGACATCAGAAATGAAAAAACATACCTCTTTTTCTTGTTTAAACTGCGGCTGTAAATGATGCTCTGTGATCTGCCTTTCGCCATGGCTGCCGGTTCTGGCAGTAGGCATTGTGACATCAGAATTGAACTGTAATATCTTATTACAGTTGAGCAGGTGCTTAATTTCTTTATTGCAGACGACTACATACATCACAAGTCACCTGTAATAAGGATATTAGATATGGGCTTTTGTAAAGGGACTGCACAATCCTTTGTATTATAGAAATACTTTCCCAGCCCAGCTGTGCTCTCACAGGTTCAGACCTCAGAACTATACCTCAATTGATCAGACAGCAATGCCTGGATTAAGCAGCAGACCTATTCCTAAAGTAATACATAATTTACATGTTTAAGCATCACACCAAAAAGAGATCATTCAGTAGACATAAGATGTTACAAACTCATGCTTTGTCTTCTGAACCCACATTACGTCTACAAAATGCCTTTAGAGCTTTCTTTCGCTACCTGCTAAAATGTCAGTTAACACTGAGCTCTATGACTAATGTTATCTTATGGGGGATCTTTACAGGTTCGCTTAGGTTTCATAGAAAACGTTTGAGGCCTTTAGTAAACATAGGTTGGTTGACGGATGCAGACAAGAGGGGACGCGGATTGTTTGAAATGCTAATGCTTAGTGTGTAAAATGAATGGTTTAGCTAAACTAAGGACAACTTAGGCCTGTCCTCCATTTTCACTGTGATGTTAAATCCTAACACATGACTCAAGCTGCTGATTTATTCTTTGCCATAATAAAGGATTTGAAGTCTTCACTAGCCGAGAGAGGGATTTCCTGTAGCTAAGTAAGCAGAGTGCACTTTCCCAAGGACTGAGTGACTCTCTTAGACGGAATAACGTACTATGTAACATTTCATGTGCTGAGAAAAGGTGTAGTGTGCAGGAGAGTGCCATGTAGTAGAATCATGAGAAAATCTTCGAATGTATCCTATTGCAATTGTTGCTCCTTTGCTTGATTCCTATAGGCTCAGACCATGTGTACATTCATCCTTTGAGTAAACCTTGGTGTCTGTCATGCTTAAAGAGAAAAGCTTTAGTCTTGCCTTCTCCCTCTCCACGCTATAAAATACATACAAAGAAATGGGTCCAGTGGGGAGCACCAAAGTCCGAGAGGGACTGCACCGCCCCTGATCCGGTGCCTGCGCATTGAGTAAATTAAGGTGCGATGAAGCAGTGGCGTAACGGAACTTGAGGGGTCCCTCCTGCAAATTACATGGAGGGGCCCCCCTCCGGACTCACTCAGGAGCTCTCAGGCCAGGGTACCGTACTGAGGGGTCCCCCTAGTCCTCCGGGGCCCCTACGCACTCGGGGACCTTTGTTACACCACTGTGATGAAGCGCGCTGACAGAGAGATACTGGTAATGGAACACTGCATTGATGTAGCCACCTATTGTACTCAAGGATAGGCTTTAAACAAAGTGTCCCCCATATAACAGTGTCAAGCCCCTTAGTTGAAAAGTCGGTATCTGAAAACAAGAACTGCCTAATTCCAAAAGGCCACGACCCAAACAACTAGATGACTTCTCAGAAAAATTTGTAATTGTTCTCAGTATTTTTATTGGTGACTTAGTGTCTGGTCCGGGACAGACCAGTTAACCGGAGGCCAGATTTTAGTGAAGAGTCTACTTGGCCTTTTCCCTGTGATGGGGATAGTGGTAGAACAGTTGGCTAGTTCCCACTGAATGTCCCTCACTTAACTTTAGAACTACAGGGTCTGTAACTCAGTAACCACTCGTCAAGGCAAGCTTTTATGGTGGCAGTGCAGACACCGCACCAGGGGCACCCACAGCAGCTACCAAAGACAAGAGTAACAACTGGCAACTCCTTTCTTTAAGTTTATAGGTGGCTTTGGCTTTAACCACTAATGCCTCCGAAACCATAGAAGCTAGAACCATGGTTCAAATATGTCTGGATTGAGGGTGACCTATGGTAGTCAATGGAATGGGACCCCACACAAAGGAATGAAGACTTCCTGTCTGGACCTGCAGAGGATGTAGGTGAGGGTACCCTATGCTGGTGGCTGCAGAGAGAGGGTAGAATGGAGAAGGCTTGTCTTGCGTAACTCCAGAAGGTAGTGGTCTTCTGCTCAAACTAGTTGTACCTCTTGCTTCTTCTAGCCAGCTGGTCTGGGGTAAACTCATGGCTCCATGAGATGCCTTTACAATGGTTCTTCCAGTCAACTTGTCCCTCTGCTGTCTTCAGATAATCAAGTGAACCCTCCATATTAGCACAGTGCCACTCCTTGTGCAGTCTTTCATTCTCTCCCTGGGTCGTGCGGCAAGCAGTCCACAGGCTTCCCAGACTAGCCCCAGTGGAGAGGGAGAATGGTAGCCATGCCGAGGTTTGACTGCGAGACCAGTAGCCTTCTTTCCATGTATCAGAGTACAAGGCTTGCGGGTGTCCAGCGGATGACCATGAAACAAGTGCTGGCTGAGGGGGCCTGTACTTATCCCCTTGCGAGAGCCAAAAACAGGCTACTGCAGCCAATCAAAGAGGCTATCATTTGTAAAAGTCTCAAGGTTGCTCTTATCCTGGGAGAATATTTTCCTGTGGTTGCTAGCCAAATTCGTGGGCTCCAGCACAGGTCTACAAAGTGAGTCTAGTTTGTGCTGGCTCCTATTTTGTGCATTAGTGTTCACACTGTTTGGACGATTGACCACAAGCCAGCACATGGGAGGGGGAAGTTTCACTTTAAGAGGGCAACCAGCAGTGGCACAAAGGATCTAGACTGGCTTCCTCCTCATCTAACACGTATGCCAATTTCTGGAAGAGGCACAAGTGTAGTTTCTGAGTTCCAGGGGAGAGCTGGTATGAGTTCTCCTCATAGGTACAAGTTAAAAGACTTGTTTCAACTCTTGCCGCATTGCGACCACCACCAGGGAAGTGGCCTCTCTCACAGAAAGGCTTACACTTTGGCTGTCCACTGGCATCAGACTGCAGAGCTGATACTGACAAAAAACGTGCATTAAAAGGAGAGTTTCCAGTGGCCTTGCCTGATTATTAAGCTCACTGAGGGAAAACCACAATGGTCTGTCCAGAATTTAACAAGGGCAGGAGGACACAGCTTAAACAAAGACTTGCAGATCACATTTATCCCATCCACCAGCCAAGTGCTGTCTGTACAGTATTCATCCTGTCTTGTCATGTTTGCTGATGTGTGCTGCACCGTGGATTTCAGTATTCAAAGTTCACTTTTGTTATTTTGATTTCACGTATTTGTTGGCATTTACCAAATCTTGCTCCTGCAAGGTGAGTTCATGCTAAGACTTTTTGAACAGTCTCTCTTTTTTCTCATCGCTGTCTCTACCCCTCCCCCTTCCTTTTACTCTCTCTCTTTTACTCATTGTTTAGTCCTGTAGTAATGTCTACCAGCCAGTGAACATCTTGTGCATTTCCAGGAACCGCCCTCACAACGGTAACTGGAAAAGCATTGAAAGTTTGACAGTGTTGACAGAGCCATGTGTCAGACTTTAAAAAAAAAAATTATTTTCAAATTCAAAATTTTAAAGTGGAGAGAGAAAAGATTAGACTAATTGCTTTCAGGCTGTAGGGATGTGTGTGGTAAAATGCTTGAGTTTTTCTAATAATTTTACTCTGCATTTTGACTGTTGCGATTACCGGAATAATTTCTAGCATTCTGATACATTAGATTTATTTGATTGCCTAGAATAAATAACCTTTTATTACAAAACATTATCAACTGTGGATGCGTATTCTTTCCAGGGGTCGGTGTGAGAGTTTACGCATATACATATAAGTCCTGCAGATACGAGCTTCTCTGGCAGGGTTGTCTGACTCATAACACTCTGAGTCTGGAGTAGCATAACTTGTCATTAAGAAGTGCAAGAGACATCTGCCTGTTTCCCCTTTCTCCCAAGTAAGCATACTACTCAATTCAATTCATAATATTTATTCGATCTATTTTTATAACAGATCATTAAAGCAACATTTCATCAAATACATTTTACTATAGAAGAGACAGTAAAAATATTTAAATCTTTTAAGATTATTACACATTACAACCCTTGTGCCCTGCACAAAGTGATCATATTTAAAACCATGTGCAAGACTAACACAACCTTCATAGGCTGTTTAACATTCTGTAGATCACCTCTCTATTAGGAATCCAATTTTTGCAGTTATTTAAATCAGCATACCCCAGTTCTTCCTCTTTCTCACACATGCTCATAAAAACATGCTACAGAAAAGAAAAGCAGACAAAGGGTTCAGAAAGCGCCTTTAAAAAGTACAGTGCCACCCTGCATTGCAAACAATTATGGTGCCTTAAAATCGGAAAAATAAATGCTTTTGTCTCAGTTTGATAAAATTTACAAAATAGAACTACATGTAAGTCCGTTTGGGGAGAGTGGTTGTCACAGGGGCAAAGGGGCAAGTCAGAATGTTCAAACTTCCTCACTGGAAAACGCAACAATATGAATCTATGATGTGCATAGGTAATACACAAGAGTTATGAGAATCCCTCCCCAGGTCTAGATGGAATAAGGTCATATGCACGTAACGCCTTTTGTTGGTGGTTCTTTTCCCTCTGAAGAAAGTTGGCCCGCTGTAAAAACAGATCAGCAATTTTCTGTTTGGAGATCTTCCTACAGAGTGAGGGGTCCCTGAACAGCTCTCCTTCCCCAAGTGCGGTCAGCTCAGCTTCCACATATCTGAGCCATCCAATCCTATTGTAATGGTCCAGCTTAAGACAACTGCCAATTATGCGTTGAGTTAAATTGACAGTGGACCTACGCCAAATCGAAAGCCACAATAAAAGTGGAGCCAGTTTAATGTAATCCAGCAGGTACAGTAACCCTAATTCAAGATGTAAAATATAATTTGAGTGTGAGAGGGGTAATGACACCCGTTTTTATTAAATAAAGGTGTCTTCCTTACTTTGTAGATGGTCCGAAGGAGCCATCCCCCACACTCCCGCTCCATAGGTTACCATTGCCTTCGTTTTAGCGCGATATATATTTTTTATCGTGTCCAGACAGCTGGTTCTCAGCTTCCTTGCAAATCCCTTAATAGCTTGTAGACTTCTTTCCATACCTAGAGCCCTTGGTGCCACCAGATTTTTCCAGGTGTGGTTCTTATCAAATAAGACCCCCAAGTATGGGAAGGAGTCCACCACTTCGATTTTCTTTGAACCCAGCTGGAAATGGGGATATTTTGCTTCTCTTTTGACTCCTACTATAATGACAAAAGATTTTGTCTTGTTGACCCTAAGATCTAACTATGCCATAAATGCAGCATATGATGTTATAAGAGATTGCAAGGCGACCCCTGTCCTAGCAATTAAAACCGCGTCGTCAGCGTACACCAGTATCGGAAGGGGGGTGTTATCAAATGTAGGACCGTCCAGCGTTGAGCCAGTCAGGGTGGCCTCCACCCCATTTGTATAAATGGAAAAAAGAAACAAGGTAAGGACACATCCCTGCCTGACTCCCCTCTCGATCTTAAATGAACGTGTACATTCCCCATTTGCACCATACCAAACGCAAGCGGTGGAATTGGTGGACAGCTGGCGAATAAAGCGGATTATCAAGGGGTCAACCCCCATCCAAACCAGAATGGGACATAGCTTCTGGTGGGACACACAGTCGAAGGCCGCCGAGAGGTCCGTAAATGCCATATATATCCTCCCCCCTTTCACGTTGGTATATTTGTCAGTACAGAGTGATAAATTGAAGCATTGATCCACCGTCCCCTTTCCCTTCTGGAACCCATACTGGGCCTGCATCAATATATTATTCTCTTCAGCCCACTCCTCCACTCTAGATAATAAAAGCCTACCCATCAGCTTTGCAGTGGTATCCAGAAGTGAAATAGGTCGATAGTTCTTAGGGATGCCCCTATCCCCCTCCTTATAGATGGGGACAATTACACTTTGGTTCCAAGATGGGGGAGGACCCTCTATCGCTAAAACATTCATTAGTAGGGGGACCCACATATCATAATTCTGCTGGAAAAGGTCGATTGGGATCCCATCCGGGCCAGGGGCCTTCCCAGGTGCAAAAGACCCCAGCCCTCTACTAACTTCTTCAAACGAGAATGTCAATGTGCCCTGTGGCGATCGAGATTGGTCCAAAGATGGTGAAACCGAGGCTATATCTGAACCAAAAATTCTTTCAAAGTGACTGACCCATGTGTCCTCTTCAACATGCGAGTCCAAACAAGGGTCCGTAACATCTTTGAAATAAGGGGCATTTATAACTCTCTAAAATTCCCTGTTGCTGCCCGTGGCAACAGCTTGCTCAAGATGTTCCCAGGCCTTCTCCCTAATGTCCTTTTCTCTTCAAGCGTACTACTCAATATCCTCTGGGGATGAGGGAAATTTATCTGAGTGAGCCCCAAGTTGGGAAATCCTCAATATAACTACCTGAGGTGAACAGGCCTGTTAGTACCAATGGTTTACCATAAACGGCATTTCTTGTAGAAATACTATTAGTGCAAAATTTGTGTTATAGATATGATCAGAATGGAAGATTTTAGTGGGTGCATGGGATGAATTTGCCTCTTTTTCCCGCTTTCCCTCACCCTGCATGTTGTTACAACGGGGTTGTTACAACGACCGCGTTGTAACAACTCATACCATTACCCCGCAAGTCGTAACAACGACTTGCGGAGGGGGGCGCTGGATGTTGGAATATTATAATTTACTATTCCAACTCCAGTCTGCGCGGACAGTAGGAAAGGTGTTGGATTTTAAATCCAACAACTTCTCCCCCCTCCGCAAGTCGTTGTAGCGACTTTCGGGGTAATGGTATGCATCGTTACCATGCGGTCGTTGTAATGACTGCGTTGTAACAACATTCGAGGTGAGGGGTTCGTTGTAAGGAGTGTTTACCGCGTTGGATAGGTGTATGGTGAAAGCACTTTAAAGTAGAGATCACGGCTCTTTCCAGACCTAAATTCACCCCTGTACTTACAGCATCAAGAACTATCCTGAATCGGTGTATTAACTGCCTGTGTCTTGGGGTGGGGGACAGAAAATTGCCTTTTTAATATGGATGTGACCCAATCATCTAATTGAAGAAAGATCCCAGGTTCCACGGCGAAAAGGTAATTTGCCTTGACCCACCATTGCCCTGCTATTGCCTGATGTCACCTGAGCGTAATTGCAACACACAGGCGGCGATGTCAATGTGCAGCCCCAGGCAGCCCCCCCCCCCCCCCCCTCCCCACAAGATTGATGTTTTTTGTATAAATACTGCCAGTGATGGGTTAAGGTGCTTTAAAATCAATCGTCTCTACCTGCTTTATTTACAAGGAGGACAGCCCTCATCTTGAAGCCACGAGTCTCTGCTTAGAAATGAGGGTTCCCTTTAAAAAGGCAGCTCTATGTAACCATAGCCCCTGGTCAGACAGCACTCCAGGTGCACTGAAGGCGTTCCAGGATCTGCCCCTGCTCACTAGTGCTTGTGAATGCCGACCGAATCAGCAGACACCGCTTATGTGGCCAAATAAAAAGAAGACACTACTTTACAGATGAACCGTGCTATTTGTTCTCCAGATTACAAAAGTTCTGTGGTGCCACTTTCTTGTTTAAACCACTTAAGCCTAGCCGTGCCTTTGCTTCTCAAATATATATTCTGGGTGGGATCTGCGGGTTGACATCCACTGCACTGCCACAATGAGGTTATAAGTACCTTGATGACATAGGAGCATCAACATGGTGTATTGTCTTTCATTTACTCAAATGCTTACTGCCCCTGACAAGTTGAAGCGCTTTACAGTGGGTAGCGCACTATTCCAGAACCAAAAGTTAGATGCTTGATCAATTAGTTAACTGGTTATTAGGTTTAATCTTGTGTTTGTTCTCAGGAAAGGATTTTCATGCATTTACTAGTTTCTTTTGTAGAGAATTCAATTAACTAATCTTTGTACCTGTTCTGAACTTGCTGCATAAGGTAAAGTGCGCTAAGATTTCGCTGCACTTTTAGCAAACTGCACTGCACGGTCAAAGAGAGGAAAACAAGTCAGCAGATTCATGCCCGGTCCTGGACTCCCTGGATGCAGCTTGCCCAGCCATCCAAGAGGTATGGGGTGGGCGCTTCCTTCAAGGTTCTCTTTTTCTGCCGGCTAAGGCCGTGTTTAGATAGAATATTGGAACCCAAAATATCATGGGACAAAATATTGTGTCAAGAATATCGGGGGCAAAAATAGAGTGACAGTAAGTTTCTGTAGGTAAGCAAAGATGTACTATATATAACTCCACATATATCTACTATGACGATGTGTGTATCTTCAAGGTATGCAGATATGGAGGTAAGAATAGTAAATCTATACTTACCTATTTGCACTTACCTTCTCGATATTTTAGTCCTCCATATTTTTGACAGGATATTCTGTCCACACGATATTTGCGTACCCGATATTCTGTCAGTGGCCCGCTAAGGCTAACCATAGGTATTTCCAAAGCGACTTACTATATTCAATTTTTTGCCGATTACATCACATATAGTGAGATATAGTAAGGGGGCCAAATGCTCCCAAATCTTGTGTTCACATGAAAAGTTAATTTTACTGGGTAATATGGCCTTTGTTTATTGGTGCTTCAAAGAGTTGTGTCCCTTCATGGATTGTTTGATTGGCTGAGAGTGCTCTCAGCCATTTGGAGGTCGCACTGGCTGTGAACCTGAGTGTAACCCTTTGGCCCTCTCCTTTTACCTGCCCCTGGATTTCTGTCTCTCCTGGGTGTTATTCGTAAAAAGTATGTACCTCATCCCGGTCATCTATTTCTTCTTAACCTTCCATCTCAGGGTGTTTAGCCAGAGAGTCCAGTTAATGGATGGCAAAGCCAAAAGCAATTTCTTGTGGTATCTTCCTGTCTGGTTCAAAAAGTAAAGTTAGTGTGTCGTTCTGCAGGACCACCAAGTCTAATCTGACAGTGGGATAAAAATTGTGCAGTCATTAAAGGCATCCTTTTTAGGATGCACAAGCCCTCACCCACCAAAGTGGCATGGTTCATCGTTGGTCTGTGTTCCATGCTCGGTGTGCGTTGCACTATCAGGCGGGCTTCAGAAAGGGGCTCTTTCCCGGAGGTCTGTTAGTCTCCCTGCCTGGTTTTGTCCACAGCTTAGGATGTGCCCCATCTCTGACATTTGTGATGGGAGTGGTAGATTTTGAAAAAGCATCGGTTAAAATTGAATACGGGCAATCCTGTTGAGCAATATTCATTCTCAGCATTTTGTCCGTGCCAAGAATAAAAAAGGCAAGTGAACTAGATGGGCATAGTGATGGACCCATGGTTTCATTTAACTGCCGACATGTTTCATCGCCTAGCGAGTTTGTGTCAATTTTTCAGGACTCAATGAAAAATACCCTAATATACTTAGGGGCTGATTACGATGGCAGGCGGATCGCCACCTCTGGCCTGGCGGGGGCGATCCACCCGCCATTGTAACCTGATTTACCCACCGCCAGATTACAATGGCGGTGGGTAACGCGGCGGATGGAAAGTCCGTCTGCCGCTTTTCCGCCGGTCAGCAATCGTTACGATTGCCGGCCGGGCGGAGCTGGGGACATATATGGTGGCGATACCTAGCAGGCTCCGCCATCCATATTAGGATGTGTGGCATTAAAGGCCGTTCCATGGCGGCGATGCCACCATGGAAAGGCTTGTGGGGATTTGCTTTGGGGGCCCATTGCGTGCCCCGGGGTTTGGGCAGGTGGGGTGCTGCACTGGGTGGGTACCTATGGTACCCCCCTACATTGCCATGCACAAGGTGGCAGGCACCGCACGGTTCCTGCCACATTGTGCATGGCAATGCACAACATGGCATTTTACCATTGCGGCGTGTGCTGCAGCCAGCAGCCAGCAGCACCCGCCGCAATGTTAAAATGCCTGATGCGACCACAGCAGTGGCGGTCGCATCATAATTGGGGTGGCGGGATCACCGCATGGCAGGCGGGCGGTCCCGTTACCGCTAGAGTGGCAAGCGGACTTAAGTCCGCCCGCCCGCCATCCTAATCCCCCCCTTAGTTGGGTTTCAATAGGAGGAGGTTCCCCTGTTGTGTGTAGATAACATATCTCATAAAGACCTATGGATAGACAAGTGTTGAATCTCATATTGAAGTCTGTGGGTCCCCTATGACCTGTGAATATAAATAGACAAGGGGGCAGATTTATGTTCCCTGGCGCATCCCTGCAAATCAGCAGGGATGAGCCAGGGAAGATGCGTCACGCAAATTTGCCCTTGCGCCACCGCAGATGCGCCGCATTCACAATGCGGTGCATCGTGGCGCAAGGACAAGCAGATGCATGACGCATCTGCCAGCGTAAGGTTGGCGCATTGCTGGAGTTGCGTCGCAACCGCGACGCAGCTCCAGCAAGGCTCGGGGTGCCCCTATCCCTAACATGCTGCGTCAATCCTTACGCCTGCTTCAAGCAGGTGCAGGGATTTGACGCAGCATGGCCGGAAAAGTGACTGAGTGAATTCTTGTAGATTTCACTCAGCCACTTTTTGGAGGCGTTCCTGCGCCGGAACGCCCCCCCCCAGTGCAGGTACGCCCACATGTGGCGCAAGCTTTACAACGTGACGCATCTCCCTAGATGCGTCACGTTCGGCGGCGCAAAAGTGACGCACAGGGCTTATAAATCTGCCCCTATATATATATATATATCTGTTTCCTGAAGCAGAGGAAAAGCCGTGTGAAGTAGAGGCTGGAACGGCTTTGTAAACCTAGGAGAAATATATGAATATTTTGTGATGTTACCTTTTTTGAAAAGCAACAGAATGCAATGCTTGTGGTTAAAGCATACAGAAGTGGTGATAGTAATTGACAACACATACCTATTATGTCCTATTCTTGGCCCCCCTTAGAGTATCTCAGAGCTTCTTCTCATCTGTCATCAAATAGGCAATTAATGTAGAAGGTCGTTATGATTAGGTCGAGGGAGCGAGAAACACTATGGCAGATTTACAAGCCTCTTGCGCCACTTTTGCGTCATTTTTCCCATGACGCAAAAGTGGCACAAGGGGCTTGTAAACCTGCCCCTATGTTGTCAGCGGACAAGGACTCTCCAAAAAACACCATGTTAATTAGCTTCGAGTCAAGGCACCAAATCACACCAGGAGGGACGTGGCTGATACATGCGACGCATGAGAGTACAGTATTGGAGGAGTCATTTTAGAGTGGGTCAAAAAAAGGGGGAATCGTCATGTATGGCTGGCCCGTCTTTATGGGGTCAGGGCTTGACCATATTCCATGTAATTTCAGAGATGTTTGGCTTTTTTGCTTCCATTTCCTCAATGTCTTTGATTGTTCAGTCTATTTAGAGATGTAATATTTATCTAAAGGTTAAGTCATGTAAATAGCTATGGTGTCTTTCAAAATTGACATCTTAGACCCAGTATAAAAGACACCTCCATGTCAAATGGGGTGCAGTTACATATTACCTTTCAATCAGAAATGCTCTGTCATTAAAGCTTTTCGTCCAAGCGCCTAACGAACGATAGATACTATTCATTTACATTGTGTGTCATTTTGCTTTCAATCGTACAATGCCATACAATGAACTGTGGTGGTACCCGCTGGGTGCAGATAGTGACCTAGGGGGTCGCAACCATCAGCCCTCTCTATATCTGTAGTGAAACGAAAAACCACTATTTAGTGGAGCCATTATCTTGATAGTAGGGACCATGAGATATCATCATTCAACCCATTTTCTTCAGTGGTTTAGTCTAAAAACCCAACCTTGTTCCCTATTGAAGAGTCTCTCTTGGGTGTTTGGTCCTTCAGGTAGTGTTTCCAAGATCATGTTGAATCGTTTGGCGCATGATCCTTCTCAATGGACTGACTAGTCAGTTTTGTTGTAGTAGCGAGGCATCCAATTGTGCTTCTGTGTTCATTAATTCTAATTTTCACGGGTTGTGTGGCTATGCCTATGTATGGGAGACACAGGGACACTGAATTAGGTACACACAAGTTTTTTATGTTGCAATTCATATGATGTTGAAGTTGACACTTTTGTTGTAAGCCCGTGTCTATTTCCTTCATCGGTTGTATAAGGTGGCAGATGTTGCAGCATGGATAGTGTCTTCTTATTCTTGAAAGACCGCATAATGTTCTCTCTGTTTTTGTCTCTGTTGATTTCTGAGGTCTAGAATGCATAAGTGCGACAATCAAGTTTCTGAATCTCTTGAATGTGAATAGCGGTTTCTGTGGATTCAGTTTGACTGTGATGAGAATACTCCATTTGTTATTTATGATTTTCTTAAAAACTTTGATGATTGATGTATAGGTAGTGACACACCATTCTTCTGAGGGTGCTTTTGGTCTGCTTTGGTTAGTTTGCCCATATTGAAAATACTCCATTTCTTATTAATGATTTTCTTTACCTCGTTGGAGATTGGTACATAGGTAGTGAAACATACCTCTTACTATTTAAGCCCATTTGGTTCACTTGCATTTTTACATTTTGGCACAGACAAACGCTGAGAATAAATATAATTCAACAGGATTGCCTGAAGCCAATTTTAATCAATGATTTTTTCTAATCTCCCACTCCCCTCACAAATGTCAGGAAAGGGCAACATCACACCGAGTTTTAAATGTCGACATACACAAATATCGAGTTGGAAATATCGTGATGCAGAAATATAGACAGCAAGAATGTTGTGGTCAAGAATATCAACTTGGAGGTAAGAAATATCGCTTTTGATATATATATCGAAGTCATTAATATCGTTTACAAAAATAAAGTTGTTTAAAATATCGATGTTTTAATTAGTATTATGTATTTTAGTATGTATTTTAAAAGTATGTAAATATTTTTTTGTATAAGTATTGCTTTTGTTTTTTAATATATGTGTTACATTTTTAGTAGTTATTAATTTTATTTTAATTACATTTTGTGTGTTTTAGTTCTGTAGCGGGCTGTGGGCTTATAGGGGAATAGGGTGGGAAGTAATTTAATTATAATAAATTAATTATCATTTTTTATTTGTTAGTATTTATTTACTTTAGATTTTATACTGTTAATTGTGGAAATTAATTTATTATTAATTAATTATTAATTGGTTGTTAATTATTATTAATTAATGAATTGGTAATTATGTTAATTGTGTCATTTTTGTAGGAGCGGGTTGTGGGTTTATAGGGGAATAGGGTGGGAAGTACTTTATTTATAATTAGCTAATAATTATTTGTTAATTAATGCTAATTAATTAATTAAAATTTAAATATGGCAATTGTGTAATTAATTTTAGATGTGAGGTGTGGGGTTTATAGTGGTAAAGGGTGGAAAGTAAAATCTTTTAAATTAATTAATAAGTTGTTGTTAATTGATATTAATTTATAATTGTAAAATTAGTTATGGAAATTGTGTAATGATTTTTAGGTGTGTATTGTGGTGTTTATTGGGGAAGAGGGTGAAAAGTAATTTATGTTTAATTAATTAATAATTAGTTGATCATTCATATTAATTCATCAATTCATAAATATTTATGGTAATTGTTTATTTTTAATTTGTGTGTGGTTTTGGTTTTATAGGGGTAACGTTTGGGCAATAAACACATTTTTATCTGTTTTAATTAGTTTTTAATTATTTATATTTCTTTAATTGATAAGTAATTATGTTTAATTATGGAGGTACATTTTTTTTAATTTAGATGTGTGGTGTTATAAGGTAGAAAATAAAAAAGATTACATTTATGTAATAATTAATGTATTTGATTATAAATAATTTCTAATAAAAATAGTAATTTGGCAAATATTTTTAAATTTAAAATAAAAAATCTTTCTAGGTATTTGTTAGATCTTTTTAATGTTATATTTTGTTTTTAATCTTTTGTTCATTTTTTATATATGTTTTCTGTTTTTTTTAAATCTTTTGTGTTGTAGTTGATATTTTTCTTGTTTTTAATTTTGAACTGAATCCAATGGGAATATAAATGTGTACCCCTCTGCTATCCAACACTTTCCCTGCTGTTGCACTCACTGGTGTGGAAATAGTAATTTTTACTCCTGCGCTATCCAACACTTTCCCTACTGTTGCACTCACTGGAGTGGCAATAGTAATTTTTACCCCTCCGCTATCCAACACTTTCCCTACTAAGGGGGCCTATTAGGATGGCGGGCAGACTTTAGTCCGCCCGCCATCCTCGCGGTGCTGGGACCGGCCGCCAGATGTGCTGCGGTCCCGCACCGCTGATCAGGATCCGACCACCATCCTGGCAGTCGCATTCCGCATTTTTTACATTGCGGCGGGTGCTGCTTACAGCAGCACCCGCCACAATGCCAAATTAACATGTTGTTCATTCCCATCCACAACGTTGCAGGCACCGCGCGGTGCCTGCCACCTTGTACATGGAACTGCAGGGGGGGTACCATGGGTACCCCCCAAGTGCACCCCCCACACCCCCTGGGGACCCGCAACGGACCTGAAACACATCCCCGCCAGCCTTTCCATGGCGGCATCACCGCCATGGAAAGGCCTTTAAACCCATGCATCATAATATGGATGATGGTGCCTTCTAGGCACCACCACCATATTGGGCCCCAGCTCCGCCTGGCCGGCAATCGGAATGATTGCTGACCGGCGGAAAAGCGGCGGACGCACTTTGCGTCCACCGCGATACCCCCCCGCTATAATAATATGGTGGGGGGTAAATCAGGTTGAAATGCCGGGCTGATTGCCACCGCCGGGCCGGCTGTGGCGATCCGCCCTCCATCCTAATGACCCCCTATGTTTGATGGAAACAAAGATATTAAATGGATCAATTCAAAACACTTTACTTGGTGATGCATAGATGATAACTATTTACTGAAACCCGATTTCCACATTTTATCACTTGTGTGCATTATAGTTTTATCAGTAAAACTCTATGTCTGTGCAAATTCCGTGGCCATTTTGATAGAAAATGTGGTGTCTGTAAATGATAGTGCGCTTTCACACGATGCATTAGTTACAATAAAAATGTGTTCAACCTCATGTCCATTAAAGCTAGGTGGGTCGCAAAAGTTTGCCATTCTGAAAACTGCACCGTGGTTCTAAAATGTTAACAATTCACTGCACTACAGGATACAGCTTCTCCATTTGATACTGGCCACCAGAAAGTTGGTAAGTACCTGCATGTGCAACAGCATCTATTCTCACACTCTCCAGTACACCCCATACTTATGCTCTGGCATTATGCGAACGGTCCTCCCACCACGTTGTCCAAACCTCAAGCACCTCATCCAATGTATCCCATATAGGCCAACATACAAACAATATCATTTGGCCATGCCCACCGACCCACGTCCAGGAAGCAGAAGCAGAAGTAAATCGGAGCGCTCACCAGGGGTGGATCCCCGCTAAGGCAGAGAAGCGCCTCCCCACTGCTCTGTCAGCAGTTGAAAAAGGAAAAATAAAATGCTAATAACAAACGTTATTACCATTTTATTTTTCCGTCGTGGCTCAGCTGGTTAGGGGCAGGGTGGGGCTGTACATCACAGGAACAGGGGGAGGAATGGTGCCACTCTCTTAAGTGCGCATGACGGTTTGGCCGGCAACCATGGGCCACTCAAACAGTCATGCACACTCAGCATCTTCTCCTCTGGCTGTAATGCACAATGTCTGAGCGCCGAACCACGCCGCTCAGGCCAATCACTACGCTGCTGTAACGCAGCGTCGTGATTGGGCAGGGGTGTCTGGGTGCACCCTGTTCCGGCTTCCTTCTTGCTCCTTGAGTGACGAAGAGGACCGAGAGGCGACGGCCGGCATGCAGGTAAGTGGTATTTTTCCCCATTTTTTTTCATTTACCCCCACACCCTTCCCCCTCCACCCAAGTTTAGTAGCAGCCACCACTGACGCTCACAAGCATGCCAGGAATATGTAGCACAATATAAATAATTAAATCAGACCACTCAGAAAGCGCTTTAAGCCTCGCAATGGGTATGGAAAGCACTACATAAATAAAGAGGCAGCACATTTCCCCCTCCTAAAACACCCCATCAACCAACACAACAGACATGGAGGTTGGTGCCTCGGGTGAAAGGCCAGGTTCTCGGCGTTGGAATGCGACAGATCTCCACCCTCAGACCACAATCCGACTACTGCTTTTTTGGGAACATCTGCAAACCTCCATGTAACAAGCCTTTGGCGCTTAGGTGGACCACCCGCAGTGGATAGGTGAACACAGGGAGCGTAGTGGCTTACATCAGGCGCCCATCATGTGTATGATACAGAGCCCCGGCTCACTTCGATGCAGATAAAATCATGTTTTTCATCGCTATTAGCATGTTATGTTTAAATTATGCCTCGAGGCGCTCTGCAGCTTTCAAAAAGTGCCCTCTTGACGCTTTACAAACCATCTAAACGGAAGGCACAAATTCCTGTAGCAGCAAGCCTTGCTAATTAAAGTAGTGTGAGGGGCGTGCCACTGTGAGGTCGCGTGATTGAAAGAAACTCGCCTGTGTTTTTTTTAAACATGTTTGAGCTGCATTTGTTTGTGATTGTTGGAAATCATTGAGAGGTGCCACTGCGATTATCAACATGCATCTTTGAAATATGCTGGTCTGTAATTTTTAGACATCTGTGAGGGATACCTATGTGTAACTTTTGCTCAACGTTGAGGGATGGCTGTCAGTAATTGTTGACCAGCTTTGAGCGGTTCTGGTATGTAAATACTGGGGGGCTTATTTACAAGGCCCTTGCGCCACTTTTGCGTCATTTTTAACATGGGAAAAGTGACGCAAAAGTGGCGCAAGGGCCTTGTAAATAAGCCCCTGGCTATCTATGAAAAATCCCAATTTGGGTTTGTTAACACTTGCGTTCCCATCCTTTACGTTGTGCCACCATGTTCTTAAATCTCTCCATTTGCCTGCAGGGTTTTGACTATGGCCCTGCCCTTCTCTCCTTTCAGGTGCCCCATCAAATCAAGGACATCTTTACCAGTCCCTAATAAGCAAAGTGTGCCTTACCCTGCCGCAGCCGCCGCGCCCCCCCCCCCCCCCCTCGCTTCTTTGCTCCAAAACCTCTCCGCACGTCTCCAGGCCTAGACAAACTCTGCTCCGTCATTTTGTCCTACCGTTCAACAGTTCAAAACGTTTCTTCATTTTCCTACAGACCTCCTGTTTTACAGGCAGTTGGAATGTTTTTCTGAGAGTGGCTTCTTTAGATTTGTTTTTCGAACTTAGGGGCATATCAACAAGGGCTTTATCTCTGCTTTTTTGGCTTTAAAAGCCAAAAAAGCAGAGATAAAACTAGCACCCTATCAACAACAGGGTGCTAACATGCAAATTTGCATGTTAGCACCCATTTACTCTACGCTTCCCCTTGCATCGCTAATGAGATGCAAAGGGAGCGTTCCAGAGTAAAATAATAGGAGAAATGTCGCTAAGCGACATTTCTCCTATTATCAAGAATATCGCTAACCCTGTTAGAGACAAAAAAAGCAGCGCTAACCGTGGTTAACGCAGCTTTTTTACGTCTGGTATTTTTCTGACTTAGCCATGATATCCTATGGAAGGAGGATATCATGGCTAAGTTTGTCTGTCCCTATCAACAAGCTAACGTGAGATTATCACTGGGTTTCCAGCGATAATCTCACGTTAGCCACTTAGCGTGAGGATTTGTATCGCTATTGAGATAAGCATTGCTAATAGCATGGTATCTCAGCGATAAAAATCAACGCTAGCCGGCGATAATTATCCTAGCGCTAAGTGCGCTTAGCGATAATTATCGCCGGTTGTTGTTGATATGCCCCTTAGGGCCATATCAGCAAAGGCCAGCGATAATTATCGCTGGCCGTGCTTAGCGATAATTTTCTTATCGCTGGCTATCTCAGCTTTTTATCGCCCTGGTAGCGCGTTATCATCAACGCGCTGCTCCAGGGCGATAACACTTCCAGAGATAGCGATGTTATCGCCGTTTTGCAGGGAACATCGCTGGTTTCCCAAGCAGCAAAAGGTGATTATTTAGGCAGCCTGCTTGAATGGCAATCGCCTGACCACTGAGAATTATGAAATTAGTTTTAGTGTGGATTATATATTGTTTATATTGTAATTGCATTTGTATAGCACTTGATACCCCTGGTAAGGTGTTGTAGGGCTTTTTTCCAGGCAACACGCGGCTATGGAACCCAGGGTTAAGTTTTTCTGTTTTTTATTGCTGGTTATTGGGATTTGTTTTGCACTCCGAAGGAAACAATTCCATGCATCTACTCCAGTGTCTATGTGGTGGATTAAATTACTAAACGTTAGGTGTGATCTTTAGCGCGAGGTGCATATGTGAATTCAGGCATTGGTTTGCATCATTAATAGTTGTGCTAGATGAGATTAGGTATTGTTAGGTTGTAGTTAAGAGACTGAGCTCTTGAGGCGGAAGCCGAGAGCAAGAGAAACGCTACTTGTTAAGATTACTTGAATTTGTGTTTGTGTGAATACTGTGATTGCTGCAACTTTTAAAGACCACTTTTAAAATTTTTGTGAATGTGTTAAAACTGTATTCAACAAAATCCTACCTACTGGCCCCTTGGTGATTGACCCCTCGCGCAGCCGAGTCAGGCGCTGACGCGGGTTGAGGACAGCCGCCGTGAACCCCCGGGCAACGCCCACTGAGTTAGGCCACACCCCTCCACCTACCACATTTAAGAATGTGCTGCTTCCGGAGGCGCAGCGGACGGGCGCAGCGGGCGCACCGGCGGTGCGCCGAAGGCGTGCCAAAGGCAAGCCCGTCTGCGCCCGTCCGCGACCTGCCGGGACCAGGGGCCACTCCCCCTGCCCCTCACACCACCCAGGTCAGGACCTATAGCTCGGCCGCTTTAAAAAAGTTAATGCCCTCCACCATGGCGCAATGCCCGCTTTCCTTCTTCCCAGTCGAACTCCCCAGTCAATGCCCTGGCTGCAAACACTCCTTTGATACCATCGAGCCATCAGCCACGTCCCAGGAATACCAGATGTATTTGCTAAATTGCCGATCTCTCCCTCGGCACAGCACACAAATATGCCTATTACTAGAAAACTATAATCCAGACCCTGACCGAGACATGGCTCCGGCCTCATTCGGAGCCAGACATAGTCTCCGCCCTACCCCCCGGGTTCCAAATCTACAGAATAGACCGAACCAAGGGAAGAGGTGGAGGCCTGGCTATTATTCTAAAAGATAAGTACTGTTGTCGTACCTCTATTGAAGCTATACCTGAGTGCGAGAGCCTAGCTTTCAGCATAGACTTCTCTGCGAACAGTTCCTTCTCTGGTACTCTGATATACCGCCCCCCAGACCCAGGGAAGCTGTTCCAAAAATCTCTCCCAGATATCATCGCGAACCGACTTCTAACCTCGGCCAATTATACGGTTCTAGGAGATCTCAATTTGCACTTCAACTCCCCTACAGACCTTGTTGCCAGGGAACTGACAGAGGACCTTACAGCCTTACAACTGATCCAGTTGGTCAGATCCCCCACCCATGAAAAAGGGAACTTATTGGATCCCATCTTTAGCAACTGCACGAATCTGATGATCGGGCAACCTATTTGCCTCCCCTGGTCAGACCACTTTCTTGTTCCACTCACCTGGTCGACCGCCAAGCCTCCCTCACCGACCCCTCAGCCCATAACTAAGAGAAACTGGAAAAAACTCCCCATAGAGCCATGGGCAAACAATCTCGAAGGATCCCGCCCACCTCCCTGCATAAACCCCAACCAAGCAAACATCAACTATGAGGGCTGGATCAGGGAATCACTGGACACGATCCTCCCGTTACGGAAATCTATTCCTAAGAGGTCACACAAATCTGCCCCCTGGTTCTCAGATTCCCTGAGAGACCTAAAACGCCTCTGCAGAAAAAAAGAGAGAGCCTGGCGAATGCACTATCTCCCGGAAAAAATAACCCAATACAGAGAGGCTATTAAGAACTACAGAAATGGGGTTAGGGCGGCCCAGGCCTCCTACTTCGCAGACCAAATAATGACAGCAAAATCAAAATCCAAGGAAATCTTCCATCTGGTTAAAAAATGCATCACCGTTAATACTGCCCCCCCAGTTCCCAAAACACTAGATCAATGCAATGAACTTGCAGACTTTTTCCATAATAAAGTAACCCAGATTTACTCCGCATTCCCGGCAACAGCCAACAAGTCAATAACACCCAATCTGATCTTTTCGAGCGACGTCCCCCCCCCCCCAGGACAGCCTACGCTGGACCACTTCTCTCCATTAAACCTGGAAACACTGCAACAACTAGCAGGCCAAGTCAAATCTGGCTCTCCCCTCGACCCTGCCCCACCAGAAATATTGCTGCAGGCAAGCCAAACCATCCTTCCAGTGGTGCTAGAGCTTCTCAATTCATCTATATCCTCCTGCTCAGTACCCATTGGATGGAAGAGAGCGATGGTACGGGCTTTGCTAAAAAAAAACACCCTAAACCCAGAAGATCACTCCAACTACCGCCCAATCTCTTTACTTCCTTGGGTAAGTAAGGTGTTGGAGAAGCACATAAATACGCAGTTGACACAATTCCTGGAAAGCCATGCACTTCTTGATCCATCCCAGACAGGTTTCAGGCCTAAACATGGTACCGAAACCGCATTGCTGGCAGTTGTCGAAGAGTCGCGAATGATATTGGATCAGGGAGGATCAGTGGCAGTGATCCTCCTTGATCTAAGCGCGGCCTTCGACACTGTCAACCATGCCACCCTGTTGAACCGTCTGCACAACATCGGGGTCGGAGGCAATGCTCTAAAATGGCTGGAATAATTCCTGTACAACAGATCCTTTCAGATCTTCGACGGGGACATAATATCAGCCAGAAAACCCCTGAACTGTGGAGTTCCACAGGGCTCCTCATTGAGCCCGGTGCTCTTCAATGTATATATGAAACCATTGGCCGGGCTCGTTGAACCGTCAGGAATGAAAATCGTATCATATGCTGACGATACCCAGCTAGTGGTTTCACTGACCCAGGAAGGCGCCGATTATACCCCAGGAAGTCTGATGAACTGCCTAGAGGACATAAAAATGTGGATGACAGGCTCCTCCTTAAAACTGAATGGAGATAAGACCGAGCTTATGCTCTTAGGCCCCGCAATACCCACATTAATTCCTTCCATGTGGCCTGGATGTCTGGGCTCCCCTCCCACCCCCAAGGAGAGCGTTAAAAGCCTAGGAGTATGGCTGGATAAAAACCTTTCTTTCTCCACCCAGGCTACTAAATTATCCGCCATCTGCTTTGGCCTTCTGAGAATGTTAAGGAAAGTCCTCCCCCTCCTCCCTTTGGAAGCCAGACAAGTGGCAGTTCAGGGCCTCATTCAGTCCCGGTTGGACTCAAACAACGCCCTGTATGTAGGGGCTCCCGAGATGTCCATGCGAAAATTACAGGTGGTCCAGAACTGTGCAGCCCGCATCCTGCTACAGACCCCAAGGACGCAGTCTGCTAAATCCGCACTAAGCAGCCTACACTGGCTTCCAGTGAAACAGAGAGTGGCTTTTAAGGCACTATGTATCGCGCACCGAGCTTTCTGGAAGTCAGGTCCAGCGCTCATTAACAAATTGGTTACTCAATACCATCCCAACAGAACCCTTCGGTCTACGGAGGCCTTCCTGGCCGTAGTCCTGAGAGTAAGGAGAGCCAGGACCTGAGGAAGGTTGTTTTCCTTAAATGCCGCAAAGATGTGGAACACACTCCCGTTACAAATCAGGTCCAATTCTAACCTACTCTCATTCCGTAAACAACTGAAGACCTATCTATTTGCCAGGCCCACCTAAATCTTATTCTCTGTTACCCCCTAGCTCTGTTCTCTGCACTCTAGCGCTTGGACGCCCTTGGGCAGCAATCGCGCTTTACAAATTACAATACAATACAATACAGTAGCAGTATGATATAACCTGTTTATCACAGCGGTAATTCTGCCGCGCTGTGGGGCGTTCCATTGAGTGGGCGGGGCCGTGTCAGCCAATGGACGTGTGCAGCGCAACGGGCGCAATGAATGGGTTAAAAGAGAGGTTGTGATCTTTGAAATGAGCTGTGGTCAATTTGTTGAGATACATTAATAGGGATTAAAGCAAACATGCATGTGACAGAGTAGTACTCATTGAGAGAAGGCATGAAGAGCATGGAAGGAAGGATAGATTCTTCTGAAGAGAAAGGAACTTCGGCAGTCAGAATGTTTAAGGCAGTTTTCATGTCGGGTTTAGACATGCAAACCTATAGAAGAAAATACCATGACCTTCTGAGTGGGTGTGGAGGTCAAGTTATGGTGTGAGAACATGTTTGAGCTGACTCTTGCAGCCCTACAAATATTCTGCAAACTATCCTGCCTTTACCTTGCCCATCCAACACTTATGAAGTGATGACAGAGTACGATTTGGATCTTTTTAATGTCTTTCTTACAAGATATTAATGATGTAGAGGTGGGTGAGCCAATAAATAACCAGTGAGAGCCTCGTCAAAGCCTAGCCAAGGGACGGCTCTAAGACCCCATTCATTACCCGAGTCAAGGTAACATTTTCCATGCACATCATGCAGCAAGCATCATATTACACAATTATTATTATTTATTTATACGTTTTTTATAGCGCTAGCTAGACCCGAAGGTACCAGAACACATTACATATAATGCAAAATCATTAGATTGAAGTGAATGCAAAAATACAGACAAAGAAAATTGTTGCGGTGTCTTCAAAGTTAAAAAAAAGTGTACTTTGTTACCATGCGGAAGCCTCTCACATTAGTAAATACTATTATGTCTCTGCATTGATAAGTATTTATTATAAGTGAGAGTTTTTAAAAATGAACTGAGACACATTCCTGCCCCCACCCCGATGACAATGGTGAATGAGCGATCCAAGAGGCAAGTCACTTGTCATGTGTACACTATTCTTGGCCTAGATTCTTGTTACAGTTGAGCAACATTGTTGGGAATTAAATTTAGCACTAGAGAGGGTTTTGTACAGCACACAGGTTCTCTTCTTTGTGACATTGAGCAAAAAGCATTAACAGAGCCAATAGGTATGGCCTTTGCGATCTAATGGTCTGCCAATGTTTTTTGCCGATGTTCTACAGTATGGGCAAAAATAATCTGAACAAGAGCGCAATAGTAAACGCACCAATGCCATGTGTACACATCATGACACTATGGTGACCAAGAAGGATGACCTACATGCGCTTTCATTACTATACATGGTCTTCCATATGGCATGAAATGGCCGCCGTTTTAATTATTGTTTCATTTACCATTGTATGATGGTGGAATCCATTTGGAAGATAGCTAAATATAAAAAAAGAAAGTTTATAAGTTGCACAAAAAACAATGTTGAAAACAGAGAGGAGAGGACCAGTCAGCAAACAAGAGCTGCCAGGCCATCCCAAACAAATTTAAATATTTATTTAAGGACTGTGACAGGAGAAGAGCAGTGAGGGAGCGGGGGGGGGGAGTAAATCCGTGGGGTCAAAGGGTATTAAGATGGGTGGCAACAGAGGAGCATGAGGCAGGGAAATAAATAAAAAGTAGGAAACAAACAGGTTTGCGCTGGTGGTGGCTAAGAGGGACATGGCAAAGTGCTAGGGATCAGAGAGCAGCCCTACACTACAGGAGTGGAGGAGAGGGATTGAGATAGAGACGGAAAAAGTGACATATGTGAGTAGAGGGTGTCCCCGAAAATTCAGGAAAATTGTGGTAAACGGATATTGTATTACTCGTTGGACTTTCCATTGGAGGACAATACAAGTTCATCAGAAGGGGGCGGGGGATAGATACTAGAAGTATATTCGATGGTAAGACTCTGTGGCGCGATGTGCTCTAGCACTCCTATATCTATAGTGAGGCTCTGTCGGATGTTAGTAAGGTGGATGAGGGTGAGGGGGACGGGAGTTGTATTGAACTGTTTTTTTACTTTATCCAACTGAGTATCGTCACGCAACTGTGGTTTGGCACATGTCTGTTTTGCAGCATTCACTGAAAGCTAATAAAAAAAATATATTTTTAAAAGTTTAAACCAACAGGGTGGGGAACAAGCAACGGACAGGCTCTGGTTGGTGGTGGAGGGGCAACATGCTGCAGCCAACGAGGGGCTGCATTTCAGGTGGAGAACAGCTTACAGTGGCATAGAGCAGCCTAGAGTGAAGTGGCACACAATGGAGTAGCATAGTATGGCACAAAGTGGAGGAGAGTGGTGTAAAGTTGAGTAGCATGGAGTAGAGTGTCTTAGAGTGGAGTATCATAGAGTGTAGTGGTTTAGAGTGTCATAGAGTGGAGTAGAGTGGAGTAAAGTTGAATGTCATAGAGTGAAGGGGCGTAGAGTGGAGCGACGTGAAGTGGAGTGGCGTAAGGTGGAGTAAAGTTTTGTAGAGTGGAGTGCTGTAGAGAAGACTGCCTTTGAGTGGAATTATGTAGAGAGGAGTGGCATAGCACAGAGTGGAGCAACGTGTCATAAAGTGGAACAGTGTAGGCATGAAGTGGAGTAGAGTGGAGTAAAGTGGCATGGAGTGTCATAAAGTGGAGTGGAGTACAGTAGCAAAGAGTGTTGTGTAGTGTTGTAGAGTGGTATGCTGTAGTGTGAAGTGGCATATAGTGGAGTGGCATGCAATGTTGTGGAGTGGGGTGGAGTAGAGTGGCGTAGAGTGTAATGGAGTGTGGTGGAGTGTGGTGTCGTGTCATAGAGTGTTGTGTCATAGAGTGAAGCAAAGTGTCGTTGAGTGTCCTGGAGTGGAATTAAATAGAGTGGAGTGGTTTAGACAGGATTGTGCATGGTGTTCTAGTGCACTGCCATTACAGACAATACATTTTCAATTGAAATGACCATTACATTTGCACATACAGTTTTACTGATAAAACTACACAGCACACAAACAATAATGTGTGGAAATGGTATCACCTAGTGTACTGATTTGTTTTGATCGTATTAAAATATGTGTTTCCACCACACTTCAGAACAACAAAAAATTTGCCTTCATTGGGGCCGATTCCGATCCGGGTCGGAAAGCACTCCAACCTAGTCGGATCCGGAGTGTTTTCCGACCGAGCCGGACCCCTACAGTCCGACCGAGCGAGTACGATGTGCATGTATGCTGTCGGACTCGGTTCGGTCGGACTCCAATAGAAGTCAGTGGGAGCCAGTTGTACGACGCGTACATGCGCTCCCATTGACTGAATGGGTACGTCTCAAACAAGTGTGCCCCCTACAGTGGGTACGCGTTGGTGCCATCCGCACCGTACATGCCTGTGTTGGGGAGACCCATAGGTCTCCCCCTGTGTCTGAGTCGTAGGGCTGCGGGTGTCAGGGGGTCCGACGCGGACCCCCGAAGTCCGACTCCGGGAGCTTTTGCGAGCCAGACACTCCGGCCCACACAGGCTGTCCGACGCGTGCATCGTACTGGCTCGGTTGTAAATCGCATCCATTGCACGCCACGGTTAGCTTCTGACCGAGACGTACGGAGCGGTTCGGACCCGGAAACGACTCGGTCGGTGAATCTCACGTAGCTCGCATCGTACTTGCTCGCTCGTACAGCTGTACGAGTCAGCCGGAAAACACGCGTACGGCTCGTAGTTTTTCCGACCGATCGCGTTCGGTGCCCTTCCGACACAGATCGTAATCGGCCCCTTAATTGTCATATATTCTAAGATATTTGCACATTTCATTTACAGATATTTACATTTTGTTGTGTGCTAGTAAAAAAACATTTTCTTTCACAATACCCTCACAGATTGTCACATAACTCCTCTCAGTTCGAAGTTCGAGAAAGAAAAGTAAACACCAGACTCCCTAGGAAGACAGTCTGACATTTGACCTCTGTCTTTGAACACACAGTAATGTGTCAAGATAAGAGGAAAATTAAAGACCTATTTACAGAAAGGGAGCACTTGTGAAAGAATACAGGGAGCAATGGTGAACAGGCTATCGTCCACGTAGGGACGAAGACATGCTGGACAGCCTAAAACAAATAAAGATAGCAAATAGAAAGCCAGAAAATGTGAGTTACAGACTACAAAGCCAATGGTAAGCAATAGGTGGAATTAATTCCCAGGAAAGGTTTCAGAATGTACTAAAGAAGTATTATCGCAACAAGATGGCTGCGCTGTCTGGTAGGCTTCTCCCTAAAAAAGAAGCTAGGTCAAACAAAGTGTTTGCCTAGGAACACACAATTTGACCAAACAGGGAAGCCAGGATTTGGCCAGATTTTGCAGTTTCTGGCTGTACATGTTCAATTGCCTTATCAACGCCTAGAAGTCTAGCTTTCATTTTAAGTTATATGCTAGACCCACTGGCTTGGCCATATTCTCTGGGTACCCTAAATTTGTATTTCAGAAGTGGTCCAGGGTCAGGAGCAAGGGAGCTGCCACGCGCACTAAATCTCAGAATTCTGGAGGCAGAATGTGGTTGCTAGGGGTGCCAAATTGTTGTTCCCTTATTGGTAGCCCTGAGAGCAACAGTCCTTGGGCATTCCTAAGAATTTAATTATATTGATTGAAAGTCAACCAGTCTGTCTTGCGATAAAAATACATATAAAAAAGGGTTGTTTTTTGTATACGATGTGTGTGTGAAATAGAGACTTGAATGTGACAAAAAGTAGGACGATTTAGTGCACTTTTCAGATGTAAACTCCCTCGTGCATTCTAGAGGCTGCACTTTTCAGGAGGTGAACTGATACACAAAAAACACAAACAATGACTTGACCTTGAGACTAAAATACTCACGTGGGCTGATCCAAGTTAGGATTGACAACAATGTCTCAAGTCAATGGCTGAAAAGGACTCACCCAAGCAAGTCAGTCATTTAATGGAGTTGACTCACACCCACTCTCTGTTTTTGAACACAATAGGTTGACTTCGGGAGACCTAAAAAGCAGCCTCCCACAGGCTAAAGCCTTAAAAAGCCATGTGCAAAACCATGCTTCATATATCCAACACGACATGCCAATTAAACATTTTGCATTGTGTTGTTTGAAGTTTCAATGCAGGCTCTGCCATTGTTTCCAAGGGAATCATGAGACCCATGTCCTGCACAACTACCTTCTTGAAATTGTCCCAGAAATCCTGTTGTGAAACTAGCATTTTTCTGCACCCTTCATGTGACTCACAAACGTCAGCAACACGTAACCTGGTCCCCACCAAGTCACGATCACCTGCTCCTCACTGGAACATCCATCCAGAAGGCAACCTAGACTAAGGGCTAGAGCGCTGTATGCTCAGCCCATAACACAGTGGGCTAGACAAGCACTGTGGTGATGTCTTTAGCAATCTGTAGAAAGTTCCACTACAAATTCTGAGGATACTATGTACCCAGAATTTTAAACACCTAGGGAAATTGATTTTGTTCTTCACCTCTACCTCCACCTCTTCTGCTTCAGTCACATGAGCAAATATGTTGATAAGGGACAGTGTTGCAGTAGAAAGTCTGTGGGGCAGATTTGCAAGCCCCTTGCGACAAATTTACGCCGCCGATACGTCACTTCTGTGATGCAGCGGCGGTGTAAACAATGCGCCACGTTGCAACATATTTACAACGTGACGCATCTGGGGAGATGTGTCACATTGTAACGCCCTTATAATGTATGCAGGGTGGGCGTTCCGACGCAACAAAGCCTCATAATAGTGACGCAGTGAAATCTACAAGATTTCACTGATTCACTTTTACGACGCCACTGCGTCAAAACCTTGCGCCTGCTTGAAGCAGGCGTAAGGAGTGACGCAGCATGATGGGAATAGGCATTCCTGACCATTGCTGGAGTTGCGTCGTGCTTGCGAAACGGCTCCAGCAATTCGCTGCCCTTACGCCAAAAGATGCGTCACGCATCTGTCTATCCTTGCGCCACATTGTAAATGCAACACATCCATGGTGGCGCAAGGTTTTTTTTACGTGCACAAATTAACTGGCGCATCTCTGCTAATATGCAGAGATGCGCCAGTTCTTGTAAATCTGCCCCTAAATATGAGTTTGTGGCGAGGCAAAGGGTAGGTGCTATCCTACTTTCCATTGAATCCCTCTAGCCTGCCTTCTATCTCTGGCTTAGGGTACCATGGTTTCTACCTCTCTGTCAGGTTCTGATTCTTCTTGCTGTCACTCACACCTTTCACCTCTACCACCTTTCCTCTCCTATTCCTTGCTGCTTTCTCATTCCACCACATCTTTTCTCTGCTCCCGCCTTCCTGCTGTTCTTATGCCTAAGTCGAGTTACTCCGCTCCAGGCCAGCTACCCATAATGCATCATTACCGTTTCCATTCACAAGGCTTTTACCTCATTCCTTCTATCTTGACCCCTCCTTTATTTTTTTCAGTCCTTTCCCACCTCTCCTTGTCTGCCCTCAGTATCTTGAGTTAGCCTTTGTGTAGAAAAATACACTTTACAAATAATCATGGCATAGCATCATGACTCTCTAAGCACACATTAATGCATCCAATCCCATTTCACTAGAGGGGCTAGGATGGTTCAATAATACACTGGTTTCATTCCTGTGTCACATGGAAACATTTCTAGGATGTAGATGTTATTTGGTGCTTGTGTTACCTGTCAACTGGGGCAAAAGTTTAAATGATAGACCACTTTGAGTGAGCCTGAAAAATCTATTTTTTACTGATTTGCCCAAGTGCCCCCGCCTATTGAGAGGCCTCTGAAATATGCAAGCCCAGAATAAAGCTCTGTGTAAATAGTGGTGACCCGAGTTGGTACATTTAATCCATAAATAAGCAGATACCTTTTTCAAATCTTCAGTCATAGAATACCTCGTTTGGCTCTGTTCAATCGCTTTACTTATAGGAATAATCTGCCCTTAGCTATCCACATTTGTCACGATCCATACTGCACTAATTGCAAGGCCTTCACAACACACACACACACAGACACACACACACATACGCACATATATTATCTGCCACAACTCTCCTGAACCCAGGCAGTGTAATGAGCATTGCACCTAAGCCCAAATACCCTTGACAACAATGACAACCAACACCTTGACTGTGCTTCCAAGGCCACCACCACGTCCATGCCCACAACCAACCAAGCACACAAGGAAGCAGAGTCGGTCGGTGGGGCATCTGCACAGTGCTGGTGCATAACTCACTGGACTTGATGGTATTTCTCTGAGGTCTACAAATCTCGCTTAAGTACCACAACTCCTGCAAGAATGGTGGGCATCTTGTCCACAGTTCACTGCAAAAGATTGTAATTGTAATTGTCAATTATATTTATACAGCTCTTACTGCCCCTGACAATGTGTTGAAGTGCAATGCAGTGAGCAGCATGCTACTCAGGAACCAAAGGTTAGAGGTAAACAGGTACTAGATTAGCATTATGTGTAAGATATGCATCCTTTTCCCTACAGGATTCGTTGTGTTAAAAGTGTGCTCTTGAGATCTCATGCATTTGCTCTAGTGTTTTGAATGGTGAAAAAGTAATTGAATGGGATTGGTAATAGACACATGTAAGATGTCATAAGGAGTGCCGGAATATGTGTGCCTGTTAATCGAATGAGTAGATAGAAAGAGAGAAGAGTTTGGAAAACATGTTTGGGAGTCCATTGTAGTCTGAAAGGTTTGAGATGAGTTAGAGAGTGGAGGGAAAGGGAGATATTGAAGGTGTTTTTTTAAAACATTTTGTTTTATTATAATTCAAGGAATAATAAATGCATAAAGATATATGTTACACTGGGTAGCTATAGTTAGGATTGTGTTTCCATAGGTAATACATTTTTTGGTTTGCTTATATCTTTTGCACCATTTGATGAATCTTCACGAAACTTTCCCCCTAAAATTATTTTTGCCCGAGCTCTTAACTGGAAAGCGTTGGGTGGCTCCATCAAGCAGGGGCCTAGTAGAAGGGGAGGTCCCAACCAAAACACGTTTTCTGCATTAATTTTCCCAAAGGAACTTTAGAGACAGCTACAGCCTGGATTTGCCAGAAAGCTAGATCCTGCCAGAAAGCTAGATCTTGGTCCAGAAAGATTGCTTTTTGTGATTTGATGTAAACCCATTCAGTAGTTTTTGATCAATTAATGCTCAAATACTTTGTGTATCCACAAGTCTGACAGATCTCTTGGAGAGATCTGATTGGCTGCCACCACATAAACAATGATATGGTAGCAACCATCTTAGGATTCGGGACTGAAAAGGAGAAAAAATACATAGGGGGAAGGGTAGAGATAGCCTGACCACCTATGCTTGGTGGTGGGGTGCCAGAGGGACCCAGAGTGGGACCAAAAACAAATGTTTTAAAAGTTTGCCACAAATTTGCAGAGGACCTTTGAATCGGTGGCACTACTTTAAAAACATTGTGTGCTCCCGAGTGTCTTTTGAAAAATCCCCTCCCCCCTGGGTAGGCCAGGGACCAGGGGCGGCTCAATTTGTTTTTTGTGGGGAGGGGGGGCATGTGGCCCCCCTCCTCGAGCCTCAGTGAGGCCCCCCAAGGACCTGAGCCCCTTGGGCTGATATAAATATGAAAGGAGGAGGCCGTGGGCTCACCCCTCCCTGTGCCTTATTATGCCCCGTGAATATGTCTCATTACATCGCAATGCATTACATTGCGTGCTTTTATAACGCGGTCATTAAAATGACTGTGTTGTTAGTACGCAATGCATTTACATCGCAAGTCATTACAACGACTTGCACTAGGGGGCGCGCTGGACTTAGGAATAGTATTAAATGCAATTCCTACTCCAGTTTGCGCAACAGTAGGGAAGGTGTTGGAATTCATTTCCAATACATCCGCGCCCACTAGTGCAAGTCGTTGTAATGACTTGCGATGTAAATGCATTACGTACTAACAACGCAGTCGTTGTAACGACCGCGTTGTAATAGTAGCGCAATGTAATGACAGCATTGTAAATGCTGTTTCCTGGCCCGGGGACCCTACCCCCAGTGCTGAAATGTACAAACCAGGAGAGGGGACTGAGCAGTCCCCCTTACTGAGACTTTAAAGACCTTTGGGACCCCATCCATAGGACATAGCAATTTCACCTGCCCTCACAGATGCGGGCAGGGAAACATATGTTTGGTCCCGCTTGGCGGGAACATTTTTAAATCTTCTGCCACACGGGACCAAACATACCTTCCCTGCCTTCAGCAATGGCAGGGAAGGCATGTATGCGCCCACCCGGCGGGGTATTTAAAAATGCTCCAACCGGGTGGGAGCACACTTCTGTTTCCCTGCCTGCACGATCCGGGTAGGGAAACACATATTGCTCCCACCTGGCAGGAGTAAGCATAAGTAGCTGCTCCCTCTGGGCGGGTGCTATGCCGCCTCCTGCAGTATGCAGGGAGCCGGCAGGGGGACATAGTCCCTGGGGCTCCCCACATGGCCCTAAATGTGGTGCTTAGTGGGTGCCCTGGCTGGGCACCAATCTATATTTAGAGAGACCTCGGGGATAGGGTACCCAGGGCCAAAATAGGTTCAGGGAGGGGGGACGTGCAGCCTCTCATTAAAGGCATTAGGGGATCGGGTACTCAGAGCCTCTTCTGGCTCAGGGAGGGGGGCCATGTTCCCCCTTCCACTTTAAAATATTGTTTGGTCATGAGGGATGGGGAGACATGCACCCCCTTAGAAAAAAATAATGCCTCAGGATGGGGTACCCACTGCCCGAAGGCCAAACTTAGAACCCACAAGCCAAAGGCTGTGTTTGGCGTGGGGTTGGTTCTCTGCCGGTACTTTGATGGAAGGCCTGGCCATAGTCCATGCTCTGTGGTCAATCTCCTGCTGCGCACGGCTGCAGCTACATGAAAAGTGACACCACCACATCCTCCTGTTTATGGAAACTTGACTTATGCTCTGCTGAGATCCTACAAAAACATAAAAATACCTTTGCATCGCAGGATGAAAAGTTAGCTATGCAGAGGACAGGCCTGAACATATCTGCTTAAGAAAACGGAGTGAATGGCACATGGGGCCAAAACGTGAGCAAAACAATTAATAGAATTGTACTGCTCGTGTAGCTCCTTTTTATTTGCAATCATGCATATAATTCCCCATTTTCTGTCACAAAGTACACACGACCTGTGCTCAACATGTACCGGATGATGAGAAAAAAGGTGTGCAGTTACCATTGGTTAAGCAGATGAAGGGGCACCTGGGCCCAACACCCTGATAATCCCATTGAACCCTGATAATTGCTTTATTTTACTACCACAACAGCAGCCCAAGAGCCATTATCCTTGCTTGCAGCAGGGCCCATGGCATTCTTGGTACTGCACTAACCACAGATGGAGCAGTGTAAAAATACAAAGAAGAGAAACACTGTGTAGTAAAAATGCACAGTGCCCAGAATTTGTCTGAGAGTGAAGAAAATGAAGATGTAAGACTGGTGCTAAGCAAATGAATGATCTCTGCTGGTAACCATTCCAAACTAAGGTCCTTGTAAAGATAAGCCTTGGACACATTTTGTTGCATAATTCAGTGTAAATTAAACATATTGATGATATATTTCTATTGTCAGTGCCCCATACCCCAGACACATATTAATGTAATGGATTTATGTTGGCATTTCCCACCCTCCTTCCCCGTCATATTGTCTTGGCCAAACCATCACTGGGTGTGGATATTACCCTTTTTTGGGGCAGATTTACAAGCCCTCAGTGCCATCAGAGCGACACTTTTTTTGACACTCCAGTGGCGCAGCACCATTTTCCATATTTACAAGGTGGCTTTAAGCCACTTTGCGTGGTTTAACGCCACCTTGTAAATATGCCCCTTTCCGCCACAGTCCTCTGCGGCAAAGGGGCGTGTGATGGGTGTTGCTGTGGGCATTTCACCACAACACCCATTGCTTTTTAATGCAGCCCCAGATTTACAAGGCTGAGGCAGCGCCAAAAATTTACTATATTGAATACCAGGCGTCAGAATGACTCTACATTCTGCAGCACACATAGAAACTGCAAATCGCCATTATTGATTGTTTATGTGCTGGAATGTATCCCTTCCTGCACATAAACAATCATTCCTGCAGTGCAGGCACCCTTGCAACATGGCAGGAGGGTGCCTTCACTGGTGCTAGGCAGCTCTATTTGTGTCAGCGCTAGGGAAAACACAGTGTTGTCCTGTATTCTTGTGAATACAGCGCATCTCTGCGTTTTGAAAATGTAGGAATGCAGCGCTGCCAGATTTGGTGCAGCTCCGCGCTCCGATATTTTCTTGTGGATGTGCCCCTTTGTTTTCTCATGGCAAGTTGTTTCAGAAAGCAAGAACCGCTTACTTGAACCCTAGGAGGTGGCCTCCTATTCCTAGGAGGTGGCCTCCCTATTCCAAGAAGGCTAACACAGGCATTTAGGGCACACAAATGTACCAGTGCCAGTCTTAACATGTCAAGCAGGATTTAACATTTGGAGAGCAGATTTATTAATTTTAGTGCAACACAACATCCAAATGTGCTGCATTGCACTACGCAAAGGGAAGAAAGCAGTGCAGGGCCATATTTATTACACACATTGGAAATCCAAAGATCTTGCCTTTTGGACCTATTTGCTTTGCCAATGCTTGTAATACTGTGCCTTTCCTCGCTGTATCCCCCACAGCCCCATCCTCTTCCGGCGCAGCTCTCCCCTTTTCCTGCCTCCCTGCCCCTTGCTATCCATGCCGAAGGCAGCTGGTCCACTCCCAGCACCTCTTACCCTGGTCCTAGGACCAGCCATCACTACGATGCCTGCACTCTCCATGCCCTCAAAACCGGACACCACACTGCCTGCCACCAGGGTCCCTTCTAGTGCAGACACTGCTACTGCACCTTCGACTGCTACCGAACACCAGCCCCACCCACCGCACGACCAACACATACTGGACTCAACTCTCTCAGCTGTATCCTGCTCAACACAGGCTCCCCTCACAAACACGCAGTATAGATCTGGGCCCTACTCCGGGCACCCTGACATCACCTTCCTCACGTAAACCTGAATGAACTCCACCTTCGCCCCGGACATCGCCACAGCCATCCCGGATGGCTACAAGATCATTCACAAGGACCGCATCAACAACCCGGGTGGAGGCATCGCCATCGTACACAAAACCACCCTCTGCCTCACCACCCACTCAGACGACCATGCGACCAACATGGAGCACCTTCATTTCCAGGTTCAGATCAACCCGAACACCACCATCCACAGCACATCTACAGACCTCCCGGACCCTGTCCACCCTTCAGCGACTCCATCCTCAACTTCATTGCACCCCACGCTCTCGCCTCCTCTGACAACATCCTCCTCAGCTGGAAAACCTCACTGCTGTTGGACTCAGACAACAGGTCACCTCTCCAACCCACTCAGCAGGACACACGCTCGACCCCGTCTTCTCCGCCATTGATAACGTTTCCTTCAGCCACACCTCCAAGCTGCATTGGACCGACCACCACTGTTTCCACTTCTCCTTCACCAAACCCACCGTACACCACCACAACCACTGCTACCCTCGCAGAAGCTGGAACAAGGTCACCAATGAACAGCTCATCACCTCCCTCAGCAACACTCCATCTCCGTCTTCTGTGGACACTAATACCTCAGCTCACAAACTCCACCAGTGGATCTCCAACTGCGCCAATGCACTGGCACCTATCAAGAAAATGTCAGGCAAATCACACTCCAAAAAAGACAGTAGGTTCTCCTCCACTCTGCATGAATCCAGACGCTCCTGTAGACAGCTCGAAAAGAGATGGAGGAGCACAAGACCGTGGAAGACCACTCAACCTTCAAAACCGCTATCACCGCACATCACCATTGCATCAGAACAACAAAGAAAGAGGCTCTACAAGAAAGAATCAAGGCCAAAGCTCACAATAGCAAGGAACTTTTCACTGTGGTCAAAGATTTTGCCAAACCCAGCACAGGGACAGCAGACATCCCACCCTCTCAAGACCTCTGCAACAACCTCAGCGTCTATGACATCTTCAACAACCTTGATACCCAAGACCCTCTCACCCCACTCGCAACCACCCCACCTAACGACACCAGACCCCAGCAGACCCTGACCCGCTGGACTCCCCTGACCACTGACAACACCCTCAAGATCATGAAGAGCATCCATTCAGTATCACCCTCTGATCCCTGCCCGCACCACATCTTCAAGAGAGCCGGCACCTCCATTACCCCCGAACTATGCCGCACCATCAACTGCTCCAGTAACTCCGCCACATTCCGGGAAGACTGGAAATATGCAGAGATCAACCCCTTGCTGAAGAAACCCTCTGCCGACCCAAAGGACCTCAAGACGTCAGACATCTCTCTGCTCTCCTTTCCAGGCAACGTCATCGAGAAGGCAATCAACGCCCAACTTTCCGAGTTCATCGAGGTGAACCACATCCTGGACCACTTACAATCCGGCTTCCAAAGCAATCACAGTACGAAGACCACCCTCCTCACTACCACAGACGACCTCCTCCCTCTCCTCGACCGAGCAAAACTGCAGCTCTTATCTTCCTGGACCTCTCGGGCCGGTTTCAACACCATCTCCCACCACTCCCTATGCACAAGACTCTACGACAGCTTCATTCGCAAAAATGCCTTGGAATGGATTCGATCCTTCCTCACCGGCCGAACACAGAGAGTCAGGTTACCACCGATCCACTCGGAACCCACAGAGATCAGCTGCGGAGTGCCTCAGGGCTCCTCCCTGAGCCCCGCGCTCTTCAACATCAACATGGTCCCGCTCGCACTCACAGACAACGCAAGAAATCTCGGGTATCATCTTGGAATCCTCGCTCACCATTAAACGCCAGATCAACGCCGTCTCATCATTCTGCTTCCACATGCTACAGCTGCTCCGAAAGATCTTCAAGTGGATCCCCACTGGATTCAGAAAGGCACCCAGAGTCGACTACAGCAACGCACTCTACGCAGGCATCACCCAGAAACTCCTCAAGAAACTGCAAAGCATCCAGAACGCCTCCGCCAGAATCATCCTCAACATCCCCCGCTGCTGCCACGTCACCTGCCACCTGAGAGACCTCCACTGGCTCCCAGTCAACAAAGGGATCACCTTAAAGCACCTCACACACACCTACAGAGCCCTACATGATACAAGTGCTGCATACCTCAACCACCGCCTGTCATTCCATCACCCACTAAAGACCTCCGCTCTGCTCAACTGGCCCTAGCTGCTGTCCCACAAGACCACAGCCTGGGGAAGATCCCTCTCCTCCCTCGCAGCAAAGACCTGGAACAACCTGTCTCTCCCCCTAAGGCAATCAACGCCACTGCCCCAATTCAGGAAGGACCTCAAGAACTGGCTCTTCGACTGAACAACAGTGCCTTGCGACATATCTGCAGTCATCCCCCCAGCTCCTTGAGACCCTTATGGGCGAGTAGTCGCGCTTTACAAGCCACTTGATTGATTGATTGATTTAATAAATATTACAGTACTGTTTGCTGATGCAGTACAGCATCCGCAAAAAAGCCTTTTTTTGCTGACGATGAACAGCATTAGGCAATTTCTTTAAAAAAAGTTGCAATGACACTGCTGCTGGCCACATAATTTTGTAGGTGCATGCATGTGTGATGACATATGTGGGAACATGCATCACCACCCGCCTATGAAAAAGAACCCATCGAAGTTGTTTTTATTTACAGATTACTAAATAAAAACAAATTCTTTTTTTAAGGCAGAGAGGCCAACAACAATGTTCTATTGGTCCCTCCAAAAGAATTAGCTTTTCTTTATAAATAAAAAAAGATTGCAGGGGTGTGCACTGCTTAAATAATTTGAGTCAGTGGCTGCCGGTGGTGGAGACCAGCACTTATTTTTCCAGATTGGACATTTCCCGAGAGCAAGAGAGGGAAAAACACAAAGCGGAATCACGGTAGAGAAAGACAGAACACCTGTCAGAAATGGAGAAAGCAGAAACCTGTGGGAGTGGGATAAAGGGGAAGGACGCGTTTGGTAGTGGATTAAAGAGACATGAGGTGGATTTAAGAATATGCAGGCTTGGTGTTTGGCGCCCACACCTTTAATAGCACCGGACGTGGGCTTCTGAGCAGGGCTTTGGACACTGACACTCATTATTTTACTTCTTAAGCACTGGAGGGGCGGGGAGGGCAACAGAGAAGTGGGTGGGGAAGGAGTGGAGAGTGGGCACGGAGGTAAAACAATTAAATTAGCCAGATGGTCAGAAGAAGGGGAAAAGTAGCACACAAGTGATAGGTAAAACGGGAAGGGCACACAAAGGAAAGAGCAGCATGGAGGAGGGGTTGTTTGGTCAATGACAACCTCAAACAAGCATTGGCATAGCCAATAGGTCTCGCCTTTGGGACCTTATAAGTGTTTAGCCATGCAACAGTTGCATAACTAAATACTTATAAGGTCCCAAAAGCGAGACCTATTGGCTATGCCAAGCGGCCGTGCGGCCGCGAAAGTGAAAGTGATCACGATCAAACATCAAAGCGGCTATGCGGCTGCGAAAGTGAAAGTAATTGCGGTAAAGCGCGGCGCGCGCGCCCGCGCACGTGCACTGTAGCTCTAGGCTGGCCTGGTAGCACTTTTTGGAGCCCTCTCAATAAGTCTCGCCAGACCAGCGCATGCGCTGGATCAGGCGAGACCTAAAAAGAAAATGTGAGCATCTTACACGGGCTTGGGGAGGTTAGTTGGGAAGAAGGAGAAGTGCATAAGGGATAGCTCTGGAAAGCATGAACTCTCATGGAATTTTAAACAAATACATTAAAAAAGTAGTTCCCTAAAAGTGAGCAGTGGGAGATTACAGGTCAGCCATTCAAAAGGATGATAAAGATGCTATGCTCCAGGGTATGGACAAACAGAAGAAGATTATGGCACACAAAAGAGTGTGACAATAAAACCAGCTAATGGTAAGCAATGGGTCAGCTGCAAAACCATTGTAAGTTCTAAGTAAGCTCCCAATAGGTCTTTCACAACCAAACAGCTTGCACTGTCTGGTTGTAGAATCTTTTGAAAAATGGCCTACTGCTACTTGCATCCCCTGTGCTGGTGCTAGCCTGCCTAGTGCCACGCGCAACCTTTGTACCATGGTGCAAAGTGTGTGAATGACGTCTAGCAGATTAATTATACTGGAAGCATTCCATCCCAATACAAAATCTTGTGCCTAGGCACATTCAATGCATTCCTCACTTTTGATGTGTACTGTACAGTGCAGCACACATGCAGTCTGTAAAAATGTTTGGGGAAACAAAAATATTTCTCCAAGTTAATACCTGCTTAAAAGCAGCGTGTTGTTTGAAGCAAAGCTCATACTAACTATCGCAGTTGATAGGGCTGCACCAAAACTATGGGTGTTTGTATTGGTCTGCCCAACCAACACTCATGAAATGCCCCCTTGATGCAAGGAGGCACAAAGCAAAGTACTACTTGTGCTGAGAAATGGCCACAGTGATAACAGCAAAATGCCTTTTGCATTGGGAAGTAAACACCCTTTTCAAACTCTGCGCTGCTTTGTATAACTTTGCATGACTTTGCGCCTAAATATTTGCCTAAATCCTGTCCTTGCATATGGCAATCTATTCTTCTGCTACTGCAGAGCATCACCCACCCCCATAGTTTGTCAATAAAACCAAACATTTTAATGTACCTTTCCTGGAATTTGGATAACACCTATACTAATCTAAATTACTATTGTAACTATCCCCATGGGATTATTTAGACACACTCAGACCAGACCCCCTCCCTTTCCAAGGAGTTTTTATATTGTGTATATATATGCAGTAGCTAGGAAATGGCCTTTTTAATTTGCTAATGCCTGGGACACAGTTTATCAAATGTGCAAGAAATATGGCAGTCATTTGAGGGAACTGGGTTGGACAATTTTGTGCGGATCTGTCATTGGGGACAAAGTAATTTGGGGTATATTAAAATCAGCTTTTTCCATTTTAAGCTCCTTAGGCATATTTGGTCTGCTAAACACGAAACTGCTTTAGAAATGCACACCAAACTTAGGGCATTTGTATCAAAGTTTTGCATCACCCTTGTGCCACTCAAGGTAAGGCATGGGTGACACAAAACCTAGGTACACACTTATATAGAGCTAGACAGACAGACAGACAGACAGACAGACAGACAGACAGACAGACAGACAGACAGACAGACAGACAGATAGATAGATAGATAGATAGATAGATAGATAGATAGATAGATAGATAGATAGATAGATAGATAGATAGATAGATAGATAGATAGATAGATAGATAGATAGATAGATAGATAGATAGATAGATAGATAGATAGAAGATCACAACAGAACAACAGACAGACCGTCCAGTTACCAAAGGATACAATGAGTCACAAAGAAATGAAATATCCAAGAAAGAAATGACTCAAAACAGTTGGACTCTCCAAAGAACACATACTTCCACTACAACGTTTCAGCTTCTGTCGTTGTCAGGTAGCACAAGAGCGTTTGCTTATTTTTTTGTTTATTGACCGAAAGATAGCTTGCATCGCTATAGATTTCATGTGTCATCAGTGATATAATTTGTAAGGCCATAAGCAGTGAATCAAAGCAGTGCAAGATATACTTAGGTCAGATAAGTATAACTGCTAAATGTCAGTGTTATTTGTTACTATAAAACTGTATTTTTTATTATTATAAATCCTATCTATAACTCCACTTGAACCTTTTTTCTGTGATTTTCTAAGTTTTTTTTAACATAGGATAACATCTTACTACCATACTTAAGTATCACTCCTCTTAAACCATTGTTTTTAGTGAATTTCTATGTTTTTTTTAACATAAATTAATATCTTGTTATGATATGTGATATGATATAGCTATGGTCATGCAGGTATGCGGGAAAAGAGGAGAGGGGCCAAAAAAGAGATATCACAGCAGGACAGGCAACTATGCATAGAGTGCATGTCCAGGCGTGAAATGTCACAAATCTATTTGGAAAATGGAAGTCTAAGCTATAGCATGAGGTTAAAAAAAGATATTCAGAGCTCCAAGCCACTACCTTTACAACTTCACACACCCCGGCAAGAGATATGGCTTTGAAGCGAGTAGCCAGATATGGGCATTAAGTGGTAATTTGTTTTGTAAACAAAAGCTAAATGCATTATCTAGCATATGAACTTGTAAAAGTTGCATTGTGTGAATTATTCTCACCGTGCTGTTTAACATCCTCAGACGTGGGTCCCTTGCTCACTGTGCCACTGGATTCAAGCTAGCTTGGCTGATGAGGGGTGATACCCCGAAATCAGTCCCAGGATGCTTGTTTCCAGTCCAGGAAAAAATTGGCCTGGCAGTTCGGGCTGGACTGCTCCCATGAGGAGCAGGGTAAAGACTGATTTGCACATGCTGGGTCCAAACTGAGCTGGCATAGTGAGCAAAAGAGCCATGGATTAAATCCGGATCTCTTGACTGGGGGTGAGTGGATGAAAGGTTTCAGCACAGACATAACATATAGACGGATAGTATTGTGCTTGCACACCTCTTGCCAGCATAAAACACCACACCACCCACAAACACTCAATAGAACACATTAGCTGAAGCACTCTTTATGCACCTAACACTGCAATGATATACCATGTAGCTGAATATCACAGTGATCTCAACAGCCTTTGCCACCATTATGCCCCAAATACAACCTCCAGCTCAACTTAAATATAGCACATCGACAGCAGCATCTTGCTTTAAAATGCCAGGCATAAGTTATATTGTATGATCAAAAACTAGGAAGGGAATGCAGGCAGTATATGTCCATCGTAGGTGTAGCACAGAATTACCTGCTGACATTTTTTCAGCAATTTCACACAAGACCATCTGGAGTTCCAAAAAAAATTGAAAACTCATTTGTTCCCAATAAACTAACACCTTCCTGCCTGTTCCAGTAGCCTAATACCCTCGTTTTTGCTATCAGCGCCTTGATATCCCCTGGGATGAATGTCGCGCTCTATAAATAAATAAATAAATAAATAGGGGACGTTACATCTGCTTTTTCTCGTTGGATGAAAGTAACATTATGTACGAGAGCCATGGAGTGAGTGAGAGAGCAGGGAACAACTATGAGAGAAATACATTAGTAATTAAGCCATCAGCAAACGAATGACCTGGTTGTATGGATATGAAAGTGGACTCTAGCTGAAAATCAGAGGAGCACTGTTTAGGTTAAAAGGCAAAGATAAGTAAACAAGTTGTGATCGGTACCTGTAGGTGGTGCTTTAGTTGGGAATATTCTATTGTGGAAACTAAAGAAATGCAGAAAAAGATGAATATTAGATACATATAGGGAACAAAAGATAGGCAGGGAAGAGTTCCCAACCCCAGGGGCACTCCTCAAAGTAATGATTACCAGTTAACCCTCTAAGCTCTGAGGATTTGAGAGTTTGCTATTATTGCAGGGCAGCTATATAAAAAATAAAATAACCAGGGCCACTGAAAGTATGCAGCAGGAGAGCACCAAATAATTCTGTAGGGTTAACTAAATGATGCAGCAAGAAAAAGCAAATTATGCGGCATAATCCAGCACATTATTTTCATACTATTGCTTCATTATTCAAATCACCACCCCCAAGCTTGCCCACTATGCTGTAGCCCTCCAGGAATAGATTAAAGTGGATAGATTCAATAAAATTACCTGGCTCTCGAATATCAAAAAGCTGCTGATTCTCTGGGCATCAGTGAGCTATGGGAGGCACTGCTTTAAGATTCTTCCCCCCTCTTATGAGCTGTTAAAAAAGCAATGTTGGTCATGGACAGCATTGAATTTTGCCCGAAAGGCCATCAGAGGCACATTGAAATGGAAATGGAAATGTAAGACGACTGCCCTGGTTGGGTAACACTGCAAAAACTATACACGGGGATGTTATCCTCATTAACTTTAGGGACCCAAGAGCTGTTGCTCATATCCTGAACTGGCAAACGCTGTATAGGAGTTCATCAATCACAACTTGGGAACTCACCTACTTTTTTCCAAGACCAAAACCAGCTGTCACCTCTGTGATGGGGGATTCATCCAATATCCAACATAATCTAATGATCCCCTTAAGAAACAGATTTGAGGTGTTAGAAAGCTTGGAGGATGTTGATTGACTCAACACTCATGAGTCTACGAGAGCACCACCTGCGGCGCCCGAGACAAATACAAGTATGCATTATAATGAGTCTAGTACTGTATCATCTCCAGTAGAGGTAGAATATCCCCTTGAGCACTTGGTCGATCATGACCTGCGAACTCCAGATAATGCTAGGGTTATTACTCAGGAATCAGTAGGCACCCTATTTTCATGGAATATTGCTGGGCTGATCTCCAAAATGGAATCACCAGAGTGGATGAGTTTTGTTAATAAATTTGACCTTTGCATATTCCAGGAAACTTGGGCCTGTGAAGCATGTTTTATGCAGGGCTACTTGAATTATTTTGTCCCTGCGGTAAAAGGCCCAAGGGGTAGACCTATGGGGGGCCTAGTAGTTTGGGTTCGTCAAACTATAAAATTGGGCATTAAAGTTTTTGATACAAGAAGCAGGGATATCCAACTAATCAGACTAGACTTAGGAAAGTTGGGTAGTGTTGACATTTATAATGTTTATGTCCGGAGGAAGAGGAGTGGGAGGTCAGAGGTACTAGTAGATCTTGATAGCCTCATTGACATACACTCGCCGACCAATAATATTATCATTGCGGGCGATTTTAATAGTACATTTGAACCCTTGATTAGCAATGATGATCTCTTTGGAGAAGAGGAGGATCGACTATGGGGCGTGCCTAAATTAGAGCTGCCTCCAATAGTGCGATGGACCGCTGATATCATTGGTTTAAATGCTCTATGTTATGGTAAGGGGCTAAGAGCACTGAATGGCAGGACAAGTGGAGATAGAAAAGGTGCAAGCACATTTGATAATGGTAGGCACAATAGCAGAATTGACTATCTGTTATGCAGCCTAAAGCTATGGCCATCTGTCTGTAATATGTATGTGGATGGAAGGTTGGAGAGTGACCATAACCCTTTGTGCCTGTCACATAAGTGGTGGCCACATACTGGCTTGCCTGTGGGACTTCCTGTGCTTGTACCACCCCGGATAGTTCCCACAAACAACATGAGGAGGTTACGCTGGGAAAAGGTTGCAATCAACGAACAGGCTATTGATAGTATGAATAGCCGTGTTGACCAAGCCATATTAGATCTAGAGGATTGTAATACACTGAGCAATGGCCTGAACAGGGTTGAAGGAATACATAATTCCCTTTTTGATGCAATCAAGGGATACTTCCTTAAGCCTGCCAAGGACAAAGGTGACAGGGTCCCCAAGCCAGCTAAATGGTACAACGATGAATGCAGGGAGTGTAGATTTGCATTGGATAATGCTATTAAGGGAGGGCAAACAGCTTTAATCCAAGTTGCCAGGAAAAATTATAAAATTAGTATTGTGAAGGCCAAACAAGCCTGGGATGAGCAACATTGGATTGAGCTGAAGGCAGCTAGCGATAGCAAGGATTCTCGACAGTTCTGGCACATTGTCAGATGGGGAAAATCAGGTGGCCCTGAATCCCCTCAAAACAATGTCCCTGAAACCGAATGGGTAAAGTATTTTAAAAACCAATATGCTGTTTTTAATACTACCGAACGGCATGAGACAGTCTGTGTAGACCTCCCAAAAGAAAATCCTTTCTGTCTTAGTGAAATCATGACGGCTCTGGATGCAGTTGCCTGCGGACGAGCCCCTGGCCTTGATGGCGTGCCAGCAGATCTATTTGTTAACGATAAAGAACGTTGGTGCTCATACATCCACCATCTTATTAATGCCATTGCATTGGGTGCATCAGTACCAAAATCCTGGAAGGGTGCAGTGATTATCCCCATTTTCAAAAAAGGAGATCGATCATTGCCAGGTAATTACCGCCCTATAAGCCTTATAGATACTATCCAAAAGGTAGTGGGGCGTGTGATCGTTAATAGGCTCCTGGATTGGGCAGAAGAGACCAAGGCCCTATCAACCTTCCAGGCTGGCTTTCGCCGATCCACAAGTACGGTGGACCAGGTCTTTCGTTTTACCATGATTCAATGGAGGACGGTGGTCCTCGGCAAAGGAAGCCTGTATGCGGCCTTTGTCGATCTAAGGGCCGCTTTTGATCTGGTCCCTCGACTAAAGCTATGGTCGGTTTTACAGAAGCAAGGCATCCCAAACGATTTGCTATCTATGATAATGAGACTCCATGAATCAAATTATGCAAGAATACAGTGGGGTGGCTTAGGCTCAGTTACCTCAGATTTTCCAGTGGAAAGGGGCGTTAGACAGGGATGTTCGATGGCCCCAGTCCTTTTTACACTTTACATCAATGATGTGGTAGCACGTATGACTTCCGCCCAAGTGGATGCCCCTTTTTTAGATGGTATTAAAATTCCTATTTTAATGTTCGCGGATGACACACTCATCCTAGCTAAAACGCCAAGTGGATTGCAGTGTGCTTTGTCAATCTTTGACCAATTTTGTAAAGAGTATGGCCTTGAAGTAAACATTACAAAAACGAAGTTGATGACTTTTAATCCCCATCGTAGTTTCAAGACAAAAATTACCTTAAACAACCGTCCGTTGGAGGTAGTCAATAATTTTACCTACTTGGGTATGCATATATCCAATGCGCAGGCCTGGCGGCACCATATTGAAATTGCAACAATCAAACATAGGCAATTGGCAGGCGCAATCAGCTCAGAACACAGAAAATCATTCACCAAACCTGTGAAACCTGTCTTACAGGTTTATGAAGCTAAAGTTCTGGGTTCTGTACTTTATGGTGCCGAGTTGTGGGGGTTTGAAAAAATGCCGGCTCTTCAACTTGCAGAGAATATATTTCTTAGGGCCATTACAGGCGTTCCCAAAAGCACCCCGCTGCTGCCCCTTAAGTATGACTTGGGCAGAAGAGCCATTGAAGATATGGCACGGCTCCGCCCAATATTGTACTGGCGCAGGTTATGGACCACGCCTGCGCTTTCCCACTACGCTGGGGGCTTTCTAGACATCATAAGAACTGACCTCCATCATAAAATAGGCTGGCTAAAAGCGCTTAGGGCATCCTTGCTTGAGCTTGGCTTGAGCACACTTTGGGAAGATCCTGCAGGAGCAACCTTCCCTTCTAAAAGTACGATCAAGAACATCTATTGGGAGAAGGTTGCCCAGCGGAACTGGTGTAGCCCAAGTGCTGGTAACATGACTAGAGAGTTCCTAGAGGCCAAGATGTACCCCCATCTTGAGCCTTACTGGGATATCATAACCAAGCCAAGAGATAGGAAGCTTCTCTTCCAACTAAGAGCTGGAGCACTTCCCCTTAGATCTTTAACAGCAAAATGGGAAGTGGGAAATAGTGCTGTTTGCCCTGCCTGTGGTACAAAAAATGAAACCATTGGTCATTTCTTGTTTTCTTGTGAAATCTATGCTGCTCCACGGCGTGTATGGCTTACTCCAATGTGCAAAAATTTAGGAACTACTAGTGGCACTGTTGCTCTCCGCATTATATGCACCAGCACATTGCCTTGGATTTCAATTGCCACTGCAAAGTATCTAGGATGGGCGTGGATGATAAGATTGAGACTGCTAGTCAATTGACTATTCTCTTGAACTGGGGGAGACTGCTAGTCTTTTTACTATTCTCCCCCCTGCTAATGTTTAGCATTTTATCGTATGCAATCTCTTTTAAAATTTTTTAACTATTTAAATATCATTGTTTTAACAAAAAGTATCCACTGTAATTACTGCGGAATGTCTAATCCAGGGCTCTAATTATATCAACCCGCATGTGATCTGAACAGCACCGCTGCCAAATGAAATAATGTCTCCCTTATGGATCTAATTTAACTAGATTTTGTAAAAGTATGTAGTATCGAAATGTATTGTATTTAATAGTATTTTAATGTATCTAATGAATTGCTATTGTATATTGTATCTTGCTTTTATGAATATCCTTCGAATAAAGCATACTTTGACCTGACCATCTCTGTCCTGATGGATAGGAAGTTCTACTTTCAATTTAAGACAGGATCATTACCCCTAAAAGAATTCACTTGTAAATGGGCTGCTACAGAACTTGTATCTCTACTATGTCCAGCTTTCAATGTCGCAAACAAAACTGTGTCTCATGTTTTATTTGCTTGTTCGGCTTACCCTTGACCACGTCTCACATGGAGAACGCCCATCTGTAGACAGGTGGGCACACGCAGCCATATATATATATATATATATTTTAGTATCGGTATGCATCAAGCATCTTTTCACTGATTACAATCCCCCCCCAGGGTAGCCGGAATTTCGCCTCCACACACATTTGAGCATAAACAGGAACATTTTTACGTTTCTCACCAGTGAGCAGCCATCTTCGGGGCACATTATTGAGCATGAACACTTTAGCTGACACCATTACTAATGTAAGTCTATGAACTGTGTACTCTCTAAGTGCGAAGGGGAGAGGATACAACCTCAGACGTTAATTGATCCAACAGTGCTTGTCTTTCGCGCCGTAACTTTATCGTTGGGGAGATACAAATGTCCCCTCTGTCTCTGTTCCACCTTCCCCATTTGTGGTCCCATTTCCCAGGGCAATCCCCATCCCTTGAATACTGTTTTCTCTGCAATCATTGCCGAGTCCATATCCTTAGCCCAGTCTCTCAACAACGGGACTCCGTCCACACCCCACTTCTGTGTAATATTGTGTTTCGAGATAGTGAAGCCCATCGAGGCTCAAGCTTGTTCAGCCCGGGAGAGGTCAGTTGCATGCCAAATATTGAGGCGGCAAAGCTGGGGAGATAGCTTCAGGGGCTTATCACATGTTCTCTCAAGTTGACGGGTGATTGCGTCCCAGTAGTGCTGTATTTGTGGGCATTTCCATAGAATGTGAATAAAAGTACCTGTTTGGTTACAGTGTCGGAGACAGAGCGGGTCAGGGCGTCTCCCCAGTCTGAATAGAAGTTTGGCATTGAAGTAAACTCTATGGAGAATTTTCAACTGGACGATCCATAGTCGCATGGGGATGGCTACCTCCCGGGGGGAGGCGAGTGCGTCACGCCAATCCTCGTCCTCTATAGTACCCAAGTCTGTCTACCAGCACCCTTTTAATCTCTGCAGTGGATCTGCACGATTATTGACAAGCTTTTTATATGTGAGTGATATTGCCTTGCGGTTCATGGGATCTAAGAGCAACCTGTCCTCCAGGGGGGAAGAGTCAGGGAGAGGGATCTCCTTTGTCAAGGCTGCCGGAATAGCATGGCTAATCTGTCGGTATCTAAATGCCTCAGATGATGCTAGTTGATACTTTGCCTGGAGGTCACTAAATTAGGCTATCCTCCCCTTCACCCACATGTCTTCCACTGTAGAGATTCCGACTGTGTCCCATTTATCAAACCCCGGGCATTGACTAAGTCGACCCAGGATCTCAGGCTCCCATAGCGGAGTCACCTTAGTTATGCGATTGTACCAGCCCAGCTTTCTTGGGACTCTGTGCCAAGTCTCAACCGTACGGGCAGTGGGGCCACTTAACTTTAGTTTGTGGGGGTTTGTGTATAGAGCCCTGTCATAGCCACCCGTCCCCATGAGCAAACGGTCGGTGCGGAAATTGGGGTCATCATGGGGGCCAAACACCCAGCTGTTGATCGCAATCAGCTGGGAAGCCTGGTGGTAAAGTCGGAGATCTGGTAATCCTATGCCCCCGTCGTACCATCACATCATGAGCTTGGACAATGCAATGCGCGGAGCTCGGTCCTCCCACAGGAGGACCCGTATAGCTCCCTCAATTTGGGCAAAGTAGGAATCCGGAATAGGATTGGGAGTATTTTGCAACACATAAAGAAAGCGCGGGAGCACAAGCATCTTAAACAGGGATGCACGTCCCAGGAGGGTGAGAGGGAGAGAACGCCAGTGGAGGGCATCAGACTTGAGGCGCTGAAGAGGTCCGAGCAGGTTTTGTTCATAAAAGAGAACGACATCTGGGGTGACGAAGATGCCAAGGTATCAAAAGCCCTGTGTTGTGACCGGTATCTCATAACCCCTTGGACTGGTGGGGGATCCCCCCATAGCGCATACATCTGGGACTTGGACCAGTTTATCCTATACCCCAAGTGAGAACCAAAAATATGAAAAATGTGCAACGCCCGCCGTATGGATCGCGCTGGCGTGGCTAGATATAAAAGAATCTCGTCAGGGTATGACGAGATGTAGTCTTCATGGTCCGCCATCCATTTGAGCCCCCGAATCGCTGGGTCCCCCCTAACCCAGACGGCCAAGGGTTCCATTATCAGAGTGAAGAGTAAGGGGGATAAGGGGCACCCCTGCCTCATGCCCCGGTGTAGAGTGAAAGTGGCCGACCGGTGGTTATTGACGACTACGTGTGCAGTGGGTTGAGTATACAATAACTGAATCCAGGGTATCATCTTGGGCCCAAACAACATACGAACCAACATGGCAAAGAGAAAGTCCCACTTGACGGTGTCAAAGGCTATGCTGGCATCTAAAGATAGCAGGACCGCGTCTTCTTCGATAGTGTTAATCCTACCAAGAGCCCCGTTCACTCTTCGTAGATTGCGGGCCGTATTTCTGCCCGGCATGAATCCGGATTGGCCCGAATGAACTAGGTCGATAATATGAGGAAGGAGTCGATTGGCCAAAAGTTTGGCCAAGATTTTGTCTTTGACTGTCAGGAGGGAAATAGGGCGGTAGGATTTGCAATCTTCTACCGGTTTATTGGGTTTATGAATGACCACGATGGCAGCATTTCATCCAAAAGGAGTCCCAACTCGAAGCACTCCTGATAGAGGTTCAACAAGTGCAGGGCCAACAGCGTAGCCATAGGTTTAACAAGCTCGATGGGAAGTCCGTTTGGACCCATCGCCTTTCCAGAATGGACACCATAAATAGCCTTTTGAATCTCAGTCACAGTAATATCCACCTCGAGCGCCTCCCTAACCTGTGGGGAGATCCTGTTCACCTCAATCGTGGCCAGTAGGTCAGCTGACATCGGAGCTTGAGATGTCGGCGAGTTAGTATACACCTCCTCAAAATAAGACGCAAAGGTGTCAGCTATGAGTTGAGGCTCTGTGAGAAGTGTACCATCCGGGGCTGCGATTATATCCCATCTCGAAGCCTGCTCTTTGCGCTCCAGCCACGTCAGGAGTTTGCCCGTTTGTTCCCCTAGCTCGTAAACCCTGTGCCGAGAGGACAGGGAGCGCATTGTGGCCTCCTTCAGAAGTACTTGTTTATAGTCCAGTCTCTTGATGTTCAGGCTATGCTGAGTGGCATGGTCAGAGCCGCGCAACCGACTACTCTAGATCTAAGATCTCCGCTTCAAACCCGCGGTGAGTTGGGCAGTGGCAGGGCCCTCTAACTGCTTGGTGCTGCAACCTGTTGTTTTATAATTTTAAAATTTGATGACATTAACGTGTATTTTTTTAATACTGCGCAAACTTTCTCTGAGGGGAGTGTTGGGGGCATTTTAGTGGATTACGTTCATGGGAGGCTCACGGAGGCCTGGGCTCAGTCTTGACTCCTTCCCGCCCAGGTCCGACGGGGTAATCAGTACCGTTGCGTGGAGGGCAGGGAACGTGAGAGCCAGGCACTTCCGGTCAACCGGTTAGCGGTCTAGTTGCGGGGAGCAGGTAGCAATAAAGGCACATGCCTCAGCGGCCGCGTTGCGGTGAGTGGGGCAGTGGCAGGGTCCTCTAACTGCTTGGTGCTGCAACCTGTTGTTTTAAAATTTTAAAATTTTATGACATAAACGTGTATCTTTTTAATACTGTGCAAACTTTCTCTGAGGGAAGTGTTGGGGGCATTTTAGCGGATTACCTTCACAGGAGGCTCACGGAGGACTGGGCTCAGTCTTGACTCCTTCCCGCCCCGGTCCGACGCGGTAACCAGTACCGTTGCGCGGAGGGTGGGGAAGGTGAGAACCAGGCACTTCCGGTTGACCGGTTAGCGGTCTAGTTGCGGGGAGCAGGTAGCAATAAAGCCACATGCCTCAGCGGGTCGTGCGCAGCAGGCGCGCCGAAGGCAAGCCCATCTGCGCCCGTCCACGGCCGAATGGGGCCCGGGGCTAGAACCCCTGGTTGTTCTGGAGTAAAGCTACAGTATAGCTCCCAAGAACTGCATGCTCTTTGCCCTGCAATGGCGGATCTGTGCACACACAGCATGGAAGGAGGAAGTATGAGATGGGACTGTAGATATTGCCCATTTAAGTCTAGTGCGGGGAGGGATGTGAAGGAGGCAAGCTCACCTTTGAACTGTTGCCTGCTGAACTGTCGATCACTCAGGAAGCATAGATTGGAGATCTACAATCTGCTTTTAGATGGTCAGGTAGATGTGATGTTTCTCTCTGAGACTTGGCTGGACGAGGACTCTGCGCCAGAGATCCTACAGGCACTACCTAGTGGTTATGCGATCACTAGGATAGACAGGGATTCCGGCAGAGGAGGTGGAGTGGCAATCATATTTAAACATTCCATCCAATGCTTCCCCGAGCCTATCACCATTGCTGATAGCCAGGCTGGTCTCTTGACGAATAAAGTGGCTATGAACTACATCATGAAAGGGCTCCTGGTCTACAGACCTCCTGGACCCCCCGCTCGCTTCTCTCCTAGCCTGATAGATTGTCTCACTCAACCAGCACTGCATTATGATAAACTCTTAGTGCTTGGGGACTTCAATCTGCATTTGGAGGATGCTAAGAGTGTGGTGGCGGGTGAGTTATGCCAGGAAATGGGTACTTTACAACTCAGGCTAAAATCTGACTCCCCTACCCATCTGCTGGGCCATTTGCTTGACCCCATTTTCACGAACTGGGAGGACATATTTGTTAACCCACCTCTCCCTATTGTATGGACAGACCATTTCCTGGTTCCTTTTGTTCTGATGCTGCCTGGGCCAAAGGTAAAGGAGGAATCTAAGAGGGGAATAGCATGCCGGAAGTGGGCTTGATTCTTCCAGGAAAAGTTTAATAGTGCTCTTTCTCAGGGTGGGTTACCAGGGGGCATAGATGCCGAAAGTGCATGCGTAAACTTGGACAGGCGGATTGCGGAGGCACTGGATAGCACTGCCCCCTGGTCACAGAAAATACCGGGAAGAGCACAAAAATCTGCTCCTTGGTATAACGCCGCCTTGAGAATGGTGAAAGCAGACTGTAAACGCCTGGAAAGGCGGTGGAGGAAAGACTTTTTGAAACAGGGGAGGAGGGAGTATAAAGATACGTTGAAGAGCTATCATGGGCTCATTAGAAGGGCTAAGGCATCATACTACCTGGAAAGAATTGGGTCAGCGGAAAATTCGACAAGGGAACTGTTTAGGGTTTAGAAGGAGATATAATTCCTAGCTACAGCGGCAGTACCTGCAACGGGCTCAGAAGAGCTATGTAATCGCGTGGCAGATTTCTTTTCAGACAAGGTGGAGAAAATCTATTCCACCTTCCCTGACTCCGCCCACGTTGGCTACGAGACCTTGGAGGAGGCAGGGCACGCCCGGGAGGGTGAAGGGTTGGATAGCTTCACCGTTCCCCCTTCAGAGCTGCTAATTAAAATCTGTATTAGTGTTAAGTCGGGATCTCCTAGAGACCCGGCCTTCCCTAAAGTGCTTAGAGGGAGCATAGAAACATTGGAGCCATACATTAGACATCTTGTGGAGGTTTCATTTAGGACATGCACAGTGCCAGGAAGATGGAAGGAAGCAGTGGTCCTTCCGCTACCCAAGAAACCGCACTTAGGCTCAGACCAACTTGACAATCTGCGTCCAATCTCTCTACTGCCATCCTTCGCAAAGATTGCGGAGAAAGTGGTAAACATGCAACTTACGGCGCATATTGGGAAATTTAAACTGCTGCATCCCACTCAGTCTGGATTCCAGGCTTTCCGCTCAACGGAATCTGCCCTGCTTCTCGCCACGGAAACCATCAGGCAATATGTGGATGCGGGACAGACGGCGGTCTTGATCCTGTTGGACTTAAGTGCCGCCTTTGACACTGTTGCCCATCACACTCTGGTGCAGTGTCTGAGGAAAGGAGGTGTGTCTGGCAGTGCATTGAGCTGGATGAAATCATTTTTGTCAGAGCGCAGTTTTCAGGTGAGGCAGGGCTTCCACTATTCTAAAGTCATCAAACTGAAACAGGGGGTGCTGCAGGGATCGACCCTGAACCCGACCCTGTTCAATCTCTATGTGGCTCCATTAGCGGAGATTGCTGACGGATTTGGGATCAGGGTCGTGTCCTATGCCGATGACACTCAATTGGTAGTCTCCCTGACACAGGCACAGGATACGGCAGCCTCCAATTTCGTGGCATGCTTGCAAGAGCTGGCATCATGGATGGCTAACAACTGCCTGAAATTGAATGGCGATAAGACCGAGGTGTTGTGGTGGGGAGAGTACCGTCGGTGTGGTCATCGGCTTGGTGGCCCCCAGAGCTTGGGATCCACCCCTACGCCCTGCGCTCAGGCGAAGAACCTGGGGGTGTGGCTGGACACAAACCTCTCCTTTGAGTACCATACCAGGCGGGTGGCAGGCGCCTGTTTTGGAGTCCTGAGGGGCCTTCGTAAAACCCTGGATATGCTGCCTACTGCAGCCAGGAAGACCATGGTTCATGCCCTGGTGACATCGCGCCTTGATTATGGCAATATCCAGTACCTGGGTGCAATGGCTAACTGTATGCAAAGATTCCAGGGTGTGCAGAACGCAGCAGCTCGTCTGGTTCTCATGCACCCGAGGAGGGCCTCCTCGAAGGTGGCGCTGGCTTCCCTCCATTGGCTGCCGATAAGAGAGAGAGTCTTGATCAAGGCACTGTGCGTCTACCACCGTATTATTGAGGGGACCGCTCCATCCTATTTGTCTGATCTACTCACTCCTTATGTCCCAACACGCCAACTTAGATCAGGAGGAACGGGCCTGGTGTGCGTTCCCGCTATTAAGAGAGCAAGGATGGGTGGGCGGTCTTTTCATTTTTTGGCTGCACAGCAATGTAACAAACTCCCCTTGAGCCTCCTGGTGGAGGCCTTGGAGGGCACGTTCAGGAAAAATTTGAAAATGCATCTCTTCCCCCCGGGATAGTCAAGACTGGCTAGGTTAGGGTGTAGCAATCAGGGCAGTTTGCACCGCAGTGCGGGGCACACTGGCCGAGTGTAACCATGCGCTTAATAAATGTGCCTATTATTATTATTAATCTCAACCACCCTTCTGGATCTCTCCTTCCTATGGCTCACCACTAGGAAGAGGGCTCTGCCCTTTATTACTGCTCCAAACGCCCCCCAGAGTGTCGATGCCGAGTCGACGGTGCCCACATTTTTTGCTAAATAGTGTTCAGTGTCTTTACATTGAGTATCCTTAATATGAGGGATCCTCAACGCCCAGGGCTGTATGACAATAGTACCGGGGCGTCAGACCCGCCGTATTGCAAAAGACGTAAGGACAGGAGAATGACTCGAAATCCCGCAAGCCAGGCATGTGGCACTTGTGAAGACGTGGATATTCTGGGCGTGTGTGAATATGTGATCTATACGAGACTGGCTACTGTGTGCCCCAGATTGGAATGTGAAGTGTGTGTTCAATGGATTAAACCATCTCCAAATATCAACTACATCCATTGTCAAGTTAAAATCGCCCCCCATGACCAAGATTCCCAAGGGCAGGTCCAACAGTAAAGCACCTATATCCCGCAACGTCATTTTCTGCAACCCTGGGGGAGAATAAACAGAGACCATATTAAGAACATGTCCCTCCCAGGAGCCCGTGACTGCCGAGTATCTGCCCTGTACATCAGTCCATGTATTGTGTATCATATACGGACAGTTCTTTCGAAGGAGAATCCCCACACCCCTGGAGCCCGAGGTGAATCCAGAGTGTGCAATCAGTCAACAGCCTTTCCTATTCAAGGCACCACAAGTGTTTCCAATTAGATGGGTCTCCTGCAACACCACTACGTCAAGTTCCTGTCTTTTTATGTAGCGTAGTACAATACCCTTTTAATTTTGTCCCCAAGACCATTAACATTCCACGTCGCTAACTTAAGCGTGAAGTCGGTCGCCATCATGTGAGTCAGAGAAAAGAGGGCAAAGCAAGATGTGTCTGCCAGTAGGGGGAACCTTTATGTCCCCTCCCAACACATAGTACTGTATTGCGGTCTGCCAGAAGCAAATGGTGTGGAGCTTAGTAATACTAGTCATATAGTAACCATGGCGAATTAGGGAGAACCGAGCATTGTCATCTACCGATACGAAACATAAAAGAACAATCCACAAAAATCAATTATAAAATCCAAGACCCACCCCTCCCCCCAACCCCTAACTCAACGTTCCCTCCCCTCCTTGCCTCCCTGCAGGACGGGCATTGAACCACCCGCCACCCCCAACTTGCAGAGTGCCTGTCGCCCACCCTTAATATTCAAGGGACGTGATGCAACCCCATTCCCTAGAGCATCAATGAAGGAAAAGAATGCCCACCAAGGCCTACCAATCCCCAAGCAGCTATTCAAATCAAAGTCCTGAAGCCGACGGCCATGACCCGGCGACAGCACCAACACTCCCGCAGCCAGAAAACTCTCTATCAATCAAGTCCCACCCCCCCAACACTATACATAACAAATCAAATAGATTAAGAAAACGTTCAGTCAAGGACAGTCCATGTCCACAGGTGAAGGGCAATTGGGAAACTTCACCCCCTCGGTGGATTTCATACTTGCAGTTCTAGGTCAGTCACCCCTCCAGACTCCAAGTCGTCGAGTCCTCCAGTGTAGGCGGCCCCTGTTGGCGTCCATGGCCACCGGGGCCCTCTGCACTTCCAGTAGACCTGTTGGATCGCGTGCAAACAGTTCTCCATCCCTCAAGCCAGTCCCACGCCTCCTCTGGCCTGGTGAAGAACCAAAGTTTCCCATCCGACTCGATGCGTGGCTTGGATGGAAACATCATTGCGTACTTGATATCTTGATCACGAAGAGCGCGCTTGACTCCCAGAAAGCTGTTTCTGGACCCGCAGAGTGAAGTCGGGAAAGACGGTGAACTTGCTGTTTTCGATGGCTATTGGTGGGGCCGCCCTTGCTGTCGGTAAAATAGCATCCCTGTCTCGGTAGTTGAACACCCTTGCCAGGAGAGGTCGGGGTGGCGCCCCAGGCTGAGGCCTGCCCCTGGGTACAAGGTGGGCACGTTCAAATGAAAAACACTTAGATAGGCCCCGTGGCTGAAGTTGCTGGAGGATCAATTCTTCCACAAAGAGGTCGGCTGCCGGCCCATCCGCCCTCTCCGGTACGCCTAGGATGCGGACATTGTTGCGTCTCATGCGGCCTTCGTAGTCATCAAGTTGCAGCGTTAGTGCCTCCTGCGCAGTCTGAAGCTCAGACACTTGGCGCTTGAGAAACTCGGAATCAGTTTTAAGTTCTGTAGTGGTAGCCTCGACCGCTCCAACGCGTTCCGACATTTTCTGCATGTCTGCTCTCATCAGGGATACCTCTGTGGCCACCGTAGCAATACTGGCTTCAAGGGAGGTGCGCACTGTCGTTATTGCTGATAGGATGTCCTGTAATGTGGGCTCTGGTTGCTCTCCAGGGGCCTTCAGATTGGACTGATCCCCTCCTGGTTCCTTTGCCATGCGAATTTGTCAATTTTTGCTTGAACTGCGTTGCGGCCGCTGTGGCCGGACGCCATCTTGTTAGGTGTGGGTCCAATCCGTACCGAAGAAGAAACGGTAGGGGGGACCAGCCCCCCAGGCTACTTGCCGCTGCCTGCCGCAGGTTTTCACCCACACCGGCCTGTCGGTTTTCGCCCATGGGGTGCTCCCCCCCAACTACGTTTGCCAGGGCACAGGTAGCGCAGCAAAGACCAATGGGGGCAACTCAAGCGTGCAGGAGAGACCCATCCATACAACGTGCCAATAAAAGAAGCTCTGACCTCAACTGCGTAGACCGGGTGTTGCAGAAGCTGAACAATACCGCTCCACAGCGTTCAAAAAACAGATCCGCCGCTCCAAAGTTATTGCAGAAATGTGAGGCGTCGTGGCGTTTGTAGGGGCCCAGAAATATTATGGTAGGGCCAGTCCACTGCGGCTGGGAGAGTCTCGCTATTCCCCCTGGAGGCGCCTCTCTTCCAGAAGGACGAACGTGCAGGTATTCAGGCCGCGAGGTGCCGTCGGCCGTTGCTGTCTGGAGTACTGCATACTGGCAGCCGCCAGGGAATGCCGGCAATGAGGAGTGCAATCCCCGGCCGCTTAGTGCTGAAGCAGTCCCAGTGCCATAGCCCGCATCAGCGGGCAAGAGATTCCGGTCCGTACCTAGTCGGCTACGCTTGCGGCCCACTCACCACAATGTCTGACGGACTACCGTTGCGGTCTCAGGACAGGTCGGCGGTGCTGACACTGCGATTACAATGCAACCGCGACCGCACATGGTGCAGTTGCATACTCCCATTTGTAACATAAGCTCCAGTAGACAAATAGGAGAATCTATTAATCTATAGACAAATGGGAGAATCTGTTCATCTCTGCACCACGTGGCGGGCACCTCAGGGTCTTAAGGTGGTGATGTGCCTGTGCTACAGGTACTGAGTGTGCTCAATTTGCAAAGTCAAAACACTTGCAATTGTTGGATGGTTGTTGGAATGTTCTTCTCTGGTGAGGAGCGGAAAGGGCTTTGTGGTATTTACTGCCTGTGCCTTGTGGTAGCACTTTTCAAAACATGAAAAATTTGTACAGTTAGTGGGAAAATTATTTATCATAATTTGTGTTTTTCATGATGTATAGAGTCATAATCGCTGAGCTAATGATGATGCAATTGAAAAAAGTTACTTAAGTCACTTAGAAGAGTAGATAATGAGAAGAATAGTTACGCTACATTTTGTGCAAGACACCGTTATTTATAACAGGGATGTAGTTTCTGATATTCTGTTCCATTTGATCCTACTCATACCCCCTCCCAATCAGTGTCACGATCAAAAGACATCTCTCCCCTTTTTCGGGAAGCCTCAAGTGAATGACGTAAATGTGATAATGATGTACACCATTGTTAGAATGCCTGTATTGTGAATAAAGCTTCCATGATGTACCCAAAGTTTCTTTTTCAAGGACTTCTGCTGGAAGTGTTAGAGTGGGTATACAGACTCTATGAGCCATTGTTAGAGGGATGTTTCATTTTGTGCTGATCATCTCCAGAGAGCAGTGGCTGAGGGAGAAGATGGAAGATTTCCTCTTATCTGAATCTGCTGAATAAATTAATCGAAATTGTGATTTGTATATAAAAAAACTCTGGGGCTCTAGCTGTTTAGGTTCCTTCTTTTTGGGTTTCTTTGGATTTTTAGTTTATTCTTATCTTCATTCGGCTGTACTGCATTTAACTACTTCTGTATTAAAGATCCACTTTTTGCTCAATTTGTGGCCTAGACTCAATCCTTTATGCTTCCAATATTTATTTCTGTCTAACTCTTCTAACTTGTGTTATTGTGATGAGTAGCGTAGTCTCTAACCACTAAATCAACTCAGGACCTCTGTGGCTGGTGAGACTACCTGAGGGGTTGTAGTGGAAGGAGGGACTCCTAAGCAACAGGAAATCCTTACCATATCCAATGAGACTGAAGATACAGAGTCCGAGCGGTCACTAATACTACCCAAGAGCCTTTGAGTTCCCCTAGTTAACTTAAAAAAACAGACAATCAGTAGAAATGGATATTCAGGTTTTCTATTACCAGTGGACCCTTTGCACCAGGTGCCGTAGGCATCTCATGGTCACAAAAATATCCCTACTGTGGCTGGTAGAGAAATACAGATATGATTTTTATTAATCTTTTGCCCACATATCCCAACGGCAAAGTACCACAAACTAATGTAGAAATCTCTTCCTGTGATATGGGAGAGTATGCAAGCAGTATGCACAGATAAGAGAGGAGAGGGGCCAGAAGTACGACCCTTTTTGGCAGTCGCTAACCTATTGCGGGTCGGTAACCTATTACGGCTCGCAAGATAGGGTTTGCAAGTCGCTATTATGAAGGGATGTGCCAAGGGCGTCCCTTCCTAATAGCGAGTCGCACTGGTATGTACGATTGTTTTAATCTCAGTTACCACGAGCTTCAAGTAGGTGCTAAGCCAGTCGCAAATGGGAAGGGCTCCGCAGGGGACCCCTTCCCCTTTGTGAATGAATGCAAACATATTTTGAAGAGCAGACAGTGGTACCACGGACCACTGCCTGCCCATAAAAAATGAAAAGAAAACATTTCATTTTCTTCTTTTAAAAGCATCTCATTTTCCTTTAAGGGAAACAGGCTGCATTTGATTTTTTTTTTGCTTTATTTAAAAAAGCAAACACAGACGTGGTGGTCTGCTGTTCCCAGCAGGCCACCTTCCCTGTAATATGTGAGATTCCTAAGGGGTCGCAAATTTCGACCTAACTCATTAATATTAATTAAGTGGGTCTTTAGCAACCCCATTAGATTTGGCAAACAGTGTCTGAGACACTGTTGTACATTTCATTGTGCAAGTCACAAATAGCAAGTCGTAAAACGTTACAATATGCAACTCACAAAATGAAATGGTCGTCCATCTGGCTTCAGATGTCTGGATATATTTGCTGGGGAGTGAAGTGCCCCTGCAGGCTCTTTTGAGCACTCTGACTGCTCATGTACTCAAGAAGTCGAGGAGTCCACTGTATCTGGTTCGCCAGGAAACAAGTATGTGGTCACTGGTTATGGCTGTGCTAAGTCTGGATGAGGGTCAGCCTCTGAAGGGATGAATACATGCAACCCAGCAGAGCTCTGTCTGATGGTGAATTGTTGACAGGGCTCTGCATGTTTAAAGACAGATGTTCTTCATTAAATGGAGGACTGACAGAATATTTGGGGCAATGATGACTGGTTGGCAAATTATAAGACTAATGGCAAATTAATTGTGGAAGATTTTACTGGGTCTTCCTGGTTCCCCAGACCATCTTCATGAGCCATGTAGGTGCGGAGTACGGAAAATAGTAGGTGGGACCCGGATCCAGTGATGTTCAGGAGCAGTTAGTGGGTGATGAGCAGTGCATAACCACTTATATGGGCAACCAAACCTGTGTATTGGGCAACCAAACCTGTGGATTAAGGTAGGATCCCACTCTTTGCTCACAGTGTGGGCCGCTGGCCCTAAGCTAAGTTCTAACCAGAGCTCCTCCAAGCAGGGACTCTAGGCAGGCTCGGCTTTTGGGGACCCCTTAGGTGGCAACAAGGAAGGAAATCTCGTATCTGGTGATGCAGCCCTAGACACGGTGGAAGAGATTCCTCAGCTGAAGCTAGTGAGGATAGGGGTTGTCCCTGAGGGATCAATAACATTACTAAACTATCTCTACAAGTGTGGAACCCACAAGTGCAGTAATGAGTCATGCTAGATGCATACCTTTTCATGGAATTTTAAGTCTTGTTTTATTTAGTAACCCAGCATTTTGGAGATTCGTGGTATGTAGTGTATACAATTTGGATGAGCTTTTCCTGTTAGCCAGCATGGTGGCTTATGAGCCCACATTGCATCAAGGCTGAGGCTGCCCTATTCCGCTTGAGATCAATGCAGACCTGAGGCTGCCTCAAAGTGCCGGGGAGGAGAGATGAAAGGAGCGTTCGGGGAGGGGTAATGGCAGGGTTGTATTGGTAAGGCAGGCACTTGGGCAATGGTTGAGGGGCTGGTATCCGAGTTCCAGCTTAGGAACGCTTTTTTGGGCAGCCTGGGGGCCGATGTTAGCGGTGTCTGTGCTGTGAGGATGCCGTCAGCGGCCCAGTGGGTGCCTGAGTGGCCTTTCTGGAGACAGATGGACCACTGTTTGCTCCTTTTTAGGTCTCGCCTGAGCCAGCGCGAATGGCTGCTCTGCAAGGCATTTAGTAAGGGCTTTTCAACGCTGAACACACGCTTGTGCGTGTGCTTAACCCGCGATTGGCCTTTGCATGCGTCTTTCTAAGAAAGACAGCACGCAATTGGCCCAAGGCGGGTGCATGTCTCGCCTTCTTTCTGCCCTGGCCTAGGGTGCTCGGGAGCAAGCATCAGCGCCATCTGTTTCCAATTATCGCACCCGCTTTCACGTTCGTGTTAATTGGAAACAGATAGAGCTCGTGCTGGCACGCGTGCACACAACTCCCGGGCTTGTTTAACTAACGGCGGACCGGCATAATGTACGTGGCTCACCCACGTAACTGGGAGAACACTTGCCAGCTTGCTTTCAAAATTTTCCCCGTAAGGAACCACGTAACTCCGCCCCCCCAAACTTTCCGCAAACTCTCTCCATGGAAAAGTTGCGCTCCTACCTTGGTTGTTCACATGGTCCAACTGGAGGCCAAGATTAATGCTTTCAAGCATCACCAGATACAACTGAAAATAGGAATATATGACGTTACATCGCGGTGTTTACACTGCGATGCCTTTACAACTCAAGCATTACATCGCAAGTCGTTACAACGACTTGCGCTGCAGGGCGCCAGATTTAGGAATAGTAGGATTTACTATTCCAACTCCAGTCTACGTACCGTAGGGAAGGTGTTGGAATAGTAAATCATACTATTCCTTAGGTTAGAGCGCCATCCAGCGCAAGTCATTGTAATGACTTGCGTTGTAATATCCACGTTGTAAAGGCGATGTAAACGATGTTTCCTGAAAATAGTCATTTTGCCATGGTGGGGATTGACTCTCTCCGGGCGGAGCCCACCCGCTCCGCTGTCCTCTATCGCTTCCTGTCAGCCCCCTCGTCAGGCGCGCACACTCGGTTTCTCTCCCGCAGACTCTTCCTGCCTACCTCTGTATGAGCCGCGCTGCTTTTTTTTCCCCTCGCAGAAGCTGCCTGGAGAGTCTTTAATGTGCGCAACAAAGGTAAAGTGATATATACATTAAAGCCCAAGGGGAGAACAGACAACCTAGTAATGTTTGTGTCAAAACGTAACAGAAATACCTGCTTTTCATGTTGGGTGTTTTTAGCACGTGTCTCAGACTATTTATGGCCTGAAAAACACAAAAGCATAAGAGGAAACAAGAATGCGATTTTGGGTTTTTTTTTCAGCCTGTTGTATGAGGTGTGGGCTATGTGTGCCTGAGGAAGTACAAGTGTTAGTAAAACTGCAGCTTCAATGGAGGGGAGAGCCGGAGAAACAGTGCTCACTGGTGGGGTGAGTCGGGGCATCAATAGTAATATTTCTGAAGAATGGGGTTAACTGCAGTATTTCTGAACAAGGAATATGATAAACAGCTCTTCTTAGCTGCCGGTTTTCTGTCTCGGGAACTTCACCATTTCTGACCTCTCCTAACGTGTGGCTGGAAAAAAGCAGCTGCTTTGCAAAAACCATTCGCAGGACAAGCAGAGCGGCGAAATTGGACACTGCCAGCCTGCGAGCCCACTACAACTAAGGCTGATTTTTATTAGTTCATGTTTTTTTGGCCTTCCACACTTGTAATGCACAATGGCCGCTCCTGTGGCTCTCCTCGCATCAGCCCCCCCTCACGCCGGCCCCACTCTCGCTCCACCCCCACCCCCGCCAAACTCCCCCTCCCGGTTCAGCACTCGTGAAATGCTACATGTAGAAATGGGCTCTGGGATGGCCTTCTTAAGCCACTGGCAAATGTTTTGTGCATATGTGAGGGAGATGTATTTGCATGTCTGTTAAGGGGGTACACGGTCTCTTTTGTTATGTATGTACTCTAAAGTCTGTATGTAATGTAACTGATTCTATGGTAAAAGTCATTCATTTGATAACTTTATTTCGGTCAAAAAGACCATAAAAGTACACATACATACATAATTGATTATATAAATCCTGATAAGACAATAAATAGCATTCAGTGTTAAAAAATTATATTTAAAAAAGATTAAACTGTAAGTCATCGATAGGAGGTATTTACGTTAAAAACATTTGTCTCCTACGCCACATACTGTAGAGATAGCGAGATACAGCAAAAACAATAATTGGATCGGTGTCATAACTTAGAGTCCTACAAGCCTGCTTAAAATGGCGAAAACCCAAATTCCTGCAAATGGGAATTAGCCAACTTTTCCTAACTTGAAGGTAAGCAGGACAGAAAAAAAGCACATGTGCAACAGACTCTAATTTGTAATTACAAGCAGGACAGCTTTCCAAATTTTGTACCTGCCACTTAGAGGAAAAGGACCTTATCGGTAAAGTACCATATCTTAATTGAATATACAATTTGCGAGCAAGTGGTGGTTCTATTTGATCCATGAATTTCTCTAGTTTAGGATCTTGTTTAACCATGAGAAATTCTAGGGTTAGCCTACCCTTAACAGAAGAGCTCAACAGTGAAGTAAGGTTTTTCAAGGACAACAAAGAAAGAATTTCCTTCCTTGGTATCCCTGGACAGCTCTCCTCCGGGGTTGCCCACAATTCAGGAAGTCCTAATTGAGTACAAACTGCCTTAATGTGCAAAAGCCAGGGGATATTTTTAAATTTAAGAGCAGGCCAGATCTCTAAGAATTCTAATTTGTACGAGGACAGTTCAGGCACTGACCACAGCCTTTTCCAATACAAGATAGGTCTTGCACTAATAATTTCCTCTATTGGGACTAACCTAAGATCAAACCTAAGGGGGATCATAGGTGTACTGGAAGGAAGCCCTAAGAGGAATCTTAAGAAGGATTGCTCAGCCCTAGAAAGAGACACTGACTGCTTATGTCCCCAGAGTTCGGCCCCATAAATTGCAGCCACTCTGGCCTGCCTACAATAAATTTCAAGGGCGGGAGACACAGGTTTAAAACTCGATCTTTTAAAAACTTTATTCACACCCCCAGCCAGTTGAGCAAGCTTCAGCGTTGACTTAGCAATCTGAGAATTCCAACCGAAATCCTCCTTTATAGTCACGCCCAGATAGACGAAAGTTTTAACTCTCTCAAGGGGGATGTCAAATAAAACGGGATTTGGGTGCACCCGCTTAGGGGGATTAAAAATCATGTATTTAGTTTTCCCCAGGTTTATTTCTAATCCTCTTGACTCACAAAAGTTTGCAAAGCCGTTCAGTGTGTTTTGTATGCCCGAAGATGTTCTGGACAGTAACAGAGTATCATCTGCGAACATCAATGCGGGCACACGTCCTGATAATAGTTTAGGGGCGTCATTATTTGCTACACAGTTCAAATGGTCAATAAGACCATTAATATAAAGACTAAACAGTGTAGGGGCCAGGACACAGCCTTGTCGAACGCCTTTTTGAACAGGAAAGCAATCCGTAAGCTCACCATATTTGCCACATCTTACTCGGGCGTAATTATTAGTATGAAGCCTGGATAGGACTGTCAATTGGTAGGATGGAAGGCCCATGTCTGCCAAAACTTGCCATAATTTGGTTCGAGGAACTAAGTCAAATGCTGCCCGCAGGTCCACAAATACCAGGTAGAGGCTGCCACCCTCAACCAAGGCTGTTTTCCAGTACAAGACCTGCAGGCGAAAAATCTGGTCTAAGGTGGAAATACCAGTCCTAAAGCCTCCCTGAAAAGTAGTCAAGGTCCCATTCTCCTCTATCCAACCCAGAACCCTGTCTAAAAGAACCCTCCCCATTAGTTTTGTGAGGTATCTATAAGACTAATAGGTCTGTAGTTTGAGGGAGTTAATGGACAACCCTTTTTGAAAACGGGTACTATTTCAGCCCCAAGCCAAGTATCAGGTACTTCACCACCCTGTAAAATACAATTGAATAAAACAACCAGGTAGGGTGCCCAAATTTTTGGCTGGGCCCTAAATAAATCCCCAGGTAACTTGTCCAAGCCCGGTGCTTTATTCGGAAGCATTTTTCCAATTGCAGATTCGACCTCAAACAGAGTAAAGGGTTCAGGAGGGGCATGGCCCGTTGGAGCAAGGGAGAGGGCTGGGATATCAACAGACAAGGAATCGAAATTACGTGAACCATATAAGTCACAAAAGTGGCTTTCCCAGGATGAGGCTGCAATATTTGGGGCAGGGGCAACTGAGTACCCACTAACTCCAGTTGCGACAATAGACCAAAATAGTTTAGCGTCCTTGCAACTAAGTGCAAGGCCCAACTGTTCCCAAAGTTCAACCTCCCCTTCTTTCTTAGCATTATTAATTGCTTTTTTATACAAGGAACGGTTCATTCTAATGGCTTCTCTATCCTTGGTTTTTATTACCAGCAACAGTGCCTTTTTAGCTATACGGCAGGTTTTATTAAACCACCGTGCTGATGCGGCCCGAGGCTGCATGACTCTTTTTACAGGATACAAAATATCTCTTAATGCAATAACCAACTTACTATGGGTGTCAGTGGGACTACCCAACACCCCAGCTTCTCCCATCTGTTCAATAAATGGGATTATTATTCCATATAATTCCGCCAACTTGCTATCGGACATTTGGAATTCTGGCCACTTTACTCTCCTTCTACAGTTACTAATTGTCAAAGGATCAATCACAAGATTTTCACCCGGGACTGAATTTTTGAGTCCAAAACTACCTGATTTAAGGGTCAGAGCTAAAGCATTATGATCACTATCCGACCTCTCAATGACCACAAATTCATATAGCCTATCCCAATATTTAGTTTCAATGAAGATGTAGTCAATTATTGAGGTATAATTAGCTCTGTTAGACGTTGCCTTCCCGGGTCTATCTGGCATCACCCTTCCATTACATGCACGTAGAGATGCAGCTAAAGAGAGAGACTGCATTTGCAAGACAAGGGGAGTCCATACCTTGACTAAAGGGGTAAGTGGATCTGGAATATTCCATAATAAGTCCACATCATCGCGATCTCCCATGTTTGGATCCAATAAAGGCTCAAAATGGCAGTTAAAATCCCCACCCAGAATTACTACAATAGAGGAACCAAATGACTGTAGTAATTGAGACAGTACATTGATGACCTATGATTCAAGGCCCCTCTTGGTAGGCCTGGAATAAACATTAATCAAAGCGATGCTTGGGCCATTCACTACATCCAATAATACGAATTGTACATCTTGCGAGTCAGTTTTAATATCCTTGGCCTTTACTCCCAAATGGGAGCCAACCCATAAGGACAGGCCACCCGAAGGCCTTCCCCTACTACTCTTGTAAGCCAAAATGTCAAATGTTGCAAAGCCCGGAGCCACGCTCTCTTCAAGCATCCAGGTTTCTTGCAGCATACAGATGTCAAAGGAAGTGATAAATGACCTCCACTCTGAGTTGGGGAGTTTATTTTTAAGTCCTGCCACATTCCATGATATAATTTTAACACCTTCAACATTGTGAGATTGCTTAGACGTTCGGGAGTCCGAAAGGCCAGCAAGATTACTCATTTTAGGGGACCCAGCCACCACCTCCTGGCTGGATAGACAACTAAAAGTAGGAGAGGGGGCAGTTGGTTCCGATCTCAAAATCCCCTTCAATGGGCTTTGTTGTTCCATTAAATCAAGTTTGTGCAGCAACCCAGAATTTATTAATGGGCCAGGCTCGATTTTATCTAGAGGTAGTTTAGTCATTTGCCTCACCTGTCAATCACACCCATCAAGATTCGAAAGTGCCTCAAATCGATTTGAAACATCCAATGGGGTAAATGGGACAAAATGGTCCAACCTCCCAATACAATTCCCATACCTCCATGGGGGTACAGTGTCCCAACTTGGAGTATTATCAGAAATGGTTGATTTGAAATTATTTTCAAGCATTTTATGCTCGTTTATGCAAAATGCACGAGAATTACTCAATGACACAAGCAAAAGAGGAACCCCAGGATGTCGGCCTATACTAACTTGGTTTCTTGGATAGAAAAAAGTTAGCTCCAGGGAAATAATAGAGGTACCAAGAGTCCCCACTGGGTTATTTAGAATGTGCCTTACCGCTGCGGGGTCCCTAAAGTTAATAACAACTAAATCACCATTAATAACCTTCTTGCTACTTCCCAGCCAATCTAATCGGCGAACATGAAGTATTTCACCATTGACATAATGGGGGAGTGGGCGATTTTGGCTCAGCCAATGTACAATCTTATTTTTAAGCTGGAAAAATCCCTCCCTCTTGCCATCTGCCAATTTGGGAACTCTCGCCAGCACTACCACATAGGGAACCGCTTCAGGTGGTAGTTCAACCCGTGGCTCCCTACAGGTAGGATCCCTAATAATACTAGGGTTCGTACGCTCATTTATACCTGTATTCCTAGTATCTAGTTTGTCCCCGCTCCTCCGGGATTCGTTTAAAGTTTGAGAAACCAACTGCCTTGCAGGTCCTGCGATCAATTTGGCCGGCTCTTTGGAGCCAGTAGTCGTCTTACAGATTCTGGCTTGGGTATCTCCCACAGTGAGGCTTGGGGGTTGTATAATTACAGCAGGAGGGCAGTCCTTCAACACTTTATCACTGGTTTGGCCCATTTTATTGTTAACGGCCATTTCAATGTTACCCAATCTTTCTTCAACCCTCTTTAACCTCTCTATTATTGGTAGTATAAAGGACCTTATAAGATGTTCAATACTTTCCAATGGGTCAATTTGGTTTATTTTCTTCGGGGAACAGTTTTGGAGGGTGTCTATTTCAATTAAATTTGGTACAGTATTGGAAACAACCTTTGGGGCTTGTACAGACGACGTGGGGATTATATGAGTGGGATTTACTTGTTTGATATTCTTGTCTCTTTTCCCAAAGTCAGTATGACTAATCCTAGGTCTGCAAACATCTTCTCCCTTCTTTCTCCTTTTCTTAGATGGTGGTCCAGGGATCTTAAGAGCCAATGGGTTTCTTATCCTTCTCTTAGAGGTCTTTATGTTAGTCAAAGGGGAAATTGGTATCACTTCTGTTCCTAGCAGAGGATCACGCAAACGAGTGTTGGAATTCTGTTGCGTAGATTCCAACGAATTAGATAAGAAAGGTAAAGGGGATAACTCCCGGAGAAGTGCAGGAACATCATCTAGGGAAATCAAATCATCGCTAGGAGGGTTTACGGCTGGCGGGGTGGCTTGTTGCGATAAGCCAATTTGTATCCTTTTTTTCAGACACTCAATCGACTGGCGTCGGCCAGCCCTTCGCTCAGCTAGCGTATCCTCCCTTTCTAAGTCCATGGCGGCCTTACTAAAGTAGTGGTCCAAAGTGCCCTTGGCCAGGCCCCCAGGCTTTACAGAGGACAAATACTCTTCACTCCCAGCCATAGGACAGTAAATGAATAATCTATCACAAAGACTGCCAAAAACAAAAGAGGGATCAAATAATCTTAGAAAAAAAAAAACACAACTCTTAAAGTCCCAAATCAAAAAGTCTCTGACCCACAGTTCAGAGTAGGCCCAGCTACAAGTCAGGACAGTCCACAAGGGATAATGAAGTGTATCCCAACAATCAATTGCAGAACCCACAGACAATTATATGAGTCCAGTATCACAGACTGTAGGCATGATACATGAACAATCACAAGAACACTTACAGTACTGTTGTTTTGTTGCACGTATCATAGGGGGTGCCCAGCCCGGCCTCGAACGGCCCTCGACGGGCAAGGACGGGCCCGCCCTTGGCCCGGGCGCTGCCCGCGCGCGTCCCGCGCTGCGGGGGCACCTGTCAGGCTTTATGCCGGTTCTACGGCAGCCGCGTAGCGTCACTAGCGTGCGCGGCCGCCAAGGATGATGGGATTTGTAGGCCGTTCCCCTCACGGCAGCGTTTGGACTACAATGGCCCCGATGGTTTCTTCCTCCACTGCAAGCACCAACAAGCCGTTCCCCTCACGGCTGGAAAGGAAGCAGAAGTTCCGGTCAGGTAGGGCGTCCCGCGCTGCGGGGGCACCTGTCAGGCTTTATGCCGGTTCTACGGCAGCCGCGTAGCGTCACTAGCGTGCGCGGCCGCCAAGGATGATGGGATTTGTAGGCCGTTCCCCTCACGGCAGCGTTTGGACTACAATGGCCCCGATGGTTTCTTCCTCCACTGCAAGCACCAACAAGCCGTTCCCCTCACGGCTGGAAAGGAAGCAGAAGTTCCGGTCAGGTAGGGCGTCCCACGCTGCGGGGGCACCTGTCAGGCTTTATGCCGGTTCTACGGCAGCCGCGTAGCGTCACCAGTGTGCGCGGCCGCCAAGGATGATGGGATTTGTAGGCCGTTCCCCTCACGGCAGCGTTTGGACTACAATGGCCCCGATGGTTTCTTCCTCCACTGCAAGCACCAACAAGCCGTTCCCCTCACGGCTGGAAAGGAAGCAGAAGTTCTGGTCAGGTAGGGCGTCCCGCGCTGCGGGGGCACCTGTCAGGCTTTATGCCGGTTCTACGGCAGCCGCGTAGCGTCACTAGCGTGCGCGGCCGCCAAGGATGATGGGATTTGTATGCTGTTCCCCTCACGGCAGCGTTTGGACTACAATGGCCCCGATGGTTTCTTCCTCCACTGCAAGCACCAACAAGCCGTTCCCCTCACGGCTGGAAAGGAAGCAGAAGTTCTGGTCAGGTAGGGCGTCTCTGACACCTTCGGGTAAAGTTTGTGCTATATCAAAGCACATTAAAAAAATCCTTGGGAGGCCCCATCCCCTCATCCTCCTGTACACTGTATTTTCATTTACTGTTCCTTGCGTACATTTCCATCACTCTGTCTACCTCCTTCGTATACCAAGAGCTATTGGCATTGTAAATAACAATGCCTTTTATTTATGTGTTGGTTTTTAAAACAGATAAATAAAAGGCATTGTCGTTTACAATGACATTAGCTTAACTCCTTCGCCGCAGGGGTAATTTCCCCACGGCGTGGGGGGGACGCCGCGTTGCTCGTGACGAGCCCAGCTCATCATGAGGCACAGTGGAGCTGTGCTCATGACGAGCTGAGCTCGTCACCACCCCGCCCACTGATTGATTCTCCCGCACAGGCGGGGAATCAATCGCACGTGGGTGGGCCGCGACCGTTATGACGAGCTCAGCTCATCATGAACACAGCTCCACTGTGCCTCATGACGAGCTGGGCTCGACATGAGCACGCAAGCAGTTAAACTCTCGCAAATGCGAGATCTATTGCATTGCAAATACAAGCACTTGCAATGCAATAGGTCTCACATTTGCGAGAGTTTAAGCTATTAGCACTGTGAATGACAATGATTTTATTTATGTTTTAAAAACCAAAACATAAATAAAAGGCATTGCCATTTACAATGCTAATAGCTCAAACTCGCGTAAAAGCGACACCTATTGCATTGCAAATGCTTGTTACCAATGGGGCCGAGGTGTCCCTCTCTTTCTCTCGCTGGGCCTGCCCATGAATGTATGCAGATTGAGCGGGGCAGGGGGCCTGAGCAGAAGTGGTCTCACTTGTATTCAGGTGCGGTTCACCGTTGTGAACTTATCCATGCATTTAAAAAAAAGAAATCTAGGTGAAGGTAAGAAAAGATGCCTCTTTTCTTTTCCATAACTTCGCCAAAGCAGTGTATTTGCAGAAAGTCAATCCGCAAATGTGGGCACTTTTTTTTTTAGCATGCCTGGGCCTATTTTGAATCTCAATCCAACCCTGGAGGTGATGGTGTGAGGTGATGGAGTTATACGTTGTGTTCTGCTATCACGATTACTAGTGGAGGCACGTGTATATGACCAGTCACAATACAGCGTGGGACTGCTACGTCTGAATACGACACGAGGGTGACTTGCGATCACAGACTTCTATCTACATGCGTATGAGGGTGTGTGTCCACGCCCACAGGTTAGTGCCACAACCTGACATACTACCCGTGGGGGTACAGGATACATTAGTCAGGGGCGGGCCACCGTAAGACACCAGAAGACTCCTCCTTAATGTATTGAGCCTAAAGTACATAATAAAGAATATTTATATAATCAAATGAATCAATTCATCGGTTATTTCCTTAGGGGTATTGTGAAAAGGCGCGTTTGAAACAGTCACTGGGCGTCCCCATGGATAATAATTACTAACTTTAGCACCAGGGCCGCCTGGGAAGGCCCGTGGGGCTGAAATCGCTAAAGGTAACCTTGGTCTATTACATAAAAAAAGACGGCCTTCCCGCCGAAACCAGATGCAGCAGGCAGTATAAAAGGCATGTCACTGAGGTCTGTCGCATAAGCATATTGACACATAAGGGAGCCTTTATATCACTTTGTTTATTTCTAGCACTCAGAGTTCACTACAAGCACCAAATATCTGATCTGAGCGCAGGTCACCACACATTCTAACGCCCACCTAGTGTTGAAAGTGACGTGCATAAAACTGCTTAAAGGGTGCTTGAAACAATCTTTACAATTGCACATTTGATTAAAAAAAAGAGACCACATGAATTCTATCTATCTGAAACCAACGGATGTCTTTCATAAGAAAAATCAAGTTAAATAATTTAGAAGATTATTGCAAGGAGGGTTTTGATGAGTGTGCCCATGTATTATCAGGAATAAAATATTCTCTTCTGAATGTACAGTAAAGAGGCCGACACACGTCACCTTTGCTTTTTAATTTCTGTGACCATAAATGCACTCCGGGACTCCACCTTGGTGCTTGTGTTTTTGTCTATGTGGGCAGTGGCTGTGAACTCTTTGGTGTTGTGCTACATCCTTAAAATGCACCACAAGGGTTACTTTATCTCATACATCGCAGATTTTCAGGTGTACAGTGCAGCACGCATGCAAAGTCGGAAAAGGCGGGGAAGGAAGGAATAGGGGATACTGAGAGAAGGAAGGCACAAAATGAGCTTGTTTGAAAGTCCCCAGACCTCACTGCAAGAGATCAAGTCAAAACAGAGTGCATGAGGGTAGGGGTAGCACTTAACAGAACAAAAAGAGTTGCTGTTCCATTTATCTGGGTATGCTCTTGATATGTGCAGGCACACAGATGCAGGAAGATGATATCTCAAGTGAAGCATGTGTACACCTACCAGGAAACCACCTGGACGGGAAACACTTAGGAGCAGATTTACAAGAAAATAACGCAGTGTGGAGCCGCAAGTCATTTTGTTGTGCTGCGTGAGTTTCGAAGCACAGGGATGCAACATATTTGCAACAATATGTCACAACTCTGTTCTTCCCCCTGCGCTGGAGAGAGAGCAACGCTGCTACCGGAGGACAGGGGGACCACAAATCCCGGCATCCTTTGTGGCCAGAGTGTGCCAACATCTTCCTGTCTGCTCCTGGAGGTTCATAAATTGGCCCAGGCCCTCCTGCAGCGCGGTAGAGAGCAATGCTGGGACCGGGGGACCACAAATCCCGGCATCCTTTGTTGCCCGAGTGCCGCCAACATCTTCCTGTCTCCACCTGGAAGCACATAATTTGGACCAGGCCCTCCCGCAACACGGGATGCGCGCGGGCCAAGGGCGGGCACATTTGCGCCTGTCAGATTCCGGAGAAGACTGGGCTGGGCCACCCCTCTGAGGTCTGCCTGCGGAGTCTTTTGGATCTGACCCTTAGTCGTTGCAGGACCTAAGGTTAGTGCCTCTGCTCCCTTAAAACGTTCATATCGCTGTTCTGCCTACGTTGTCCAGATTTTTTTCCATTTTTACTTTTCATGTGGCTTGGCCCCTGTTGATTCTTTCTTTTGGGGACTATTTTTGGGCTGCTATTTACACCTGCAGTCAGTAGATGCTTAGCAAACTTGATCTATCCCTACTTGGCATATAAATACAATAATGTGGAAAAGAACTTGCAATGGGAAGAAACAAATCCCACTACCACAAACCACAGCAACATTTCAACCAACCTCGATTGACAGAATGCTTCGGAGGGTTATCGGTGTGGTGGCCACTTAAATCGAACTAACCGAAAGGCTTTTATCGCTAACCCCAGACTTAGACTTTCCCTTGATTGACCTTGATGCCACGCATACCTCACCAGTCTCGGCCACTAACTCTTCTAAGTCCCAGCCAAGGGCCTGTGAAATGGTTCATGAAACATCCAGTACTGATCTGCATCGGGAGGTTGTTCCTCCTGGCCTTGTCAAGAAAGGGAAACCCAAACCTGCTGCTGTGAGATCGGGGCCAAAACGCAAGAAGGGTGCAGTACAATGAAGACATTGGGGCGGGAGGGTCAGGTGGTTGTTCAACTATAGCCATAGAGCACCCCGCATGGGTGCCAATCTGGTGGTGGACTTACAGGTTCAAGTTAGGGCCATTGTGAAGGACAAGTTCAGTATCCTGATAGCACGGGTGGATAAGCTTGCATCCTTGATTGAGGCAGGACTAACTACAAGAGGGATCGAGTCAGCCAATCACCATTTTACACAAGCTGCTCCCCCCACTACCAAGTTGGATCCTCCACCTGGAAATAAAACATCTTCCTTTACTTCCCCAACTCAGATCAGATCAATCAGGGGGTTGTTACCAAAAGAAGGGTCAACACTACAATGCCAATAGCATATGATAACACACATTGTCTGGGGCACAGTCAGGGGGTGGAAGATTTTAATAAAAGAAGGGCCAATTCAACATTTCTGACGGTATATGACAACACGCTTTGCCAGGGAGCTAGTCATGGGAGCGGGGGGAGTGGAGGCGCACCTGTTCCACATGCAGAAATCAGTGAAGAGAAGACAGACTTGCCCTGTATCAATCTTCCACCTGCCTCAACCCCTTATGTCATTGTTTTAACTGGAGTACCAGAGTTTAAAAGGGGCACAGGGAATCACATTTTGAACTGAAGAATAAATGTTTGTTTTGGCTGGCCAAGCAGAAGCAATGTTCCGATAAAAATGCAGGCAAAATTATTTTGACACGAAGGGTTGGCTGGGTGGGTTGGAGGCCGACGGATGTTCAAGGGGACTGCATTGTGATTAATTTCAGAAATCCACTGGTCGCTCAAGTTCTCCTAGACTGGAACCACCACAGGGAGGTCGGGGGTATCAGGTCTTTGCCACTGCGCTATTTTTATCCCCTAGGGCGAGCCCCACAAATCAACAAGCAGAATGGTCATGAGGTGGGGATGTGGAACCAGAATAATCAACCTACTAACTTTGGCCAGGATCAACCCAGTCCGTTATTTTTCAACTTATCCCAATCAAATAGATTTGGGACTTTGGATCTGGTGGACTTACTCAATCCTGCATAGTACCGGTTGAGAATTTTCATAGTCAAAAGGAGTCGCTGTGGACTACTTATCAATGGGGAAAGCTCTTTCAACAGAGTGTGACACTTAGGCAGAACATGGATCAGGGGAAGATGGGTGTCACTGAAGAGGGAGGTGTTGAACGGGACAACTGGCACAGGACCACAACAAACCAACCCTCGTTTAACCTACCCCATGAGTCTAAGAAGGCTCCTAATCCTCCACTATGGGTGGCCTCTAAATCTCCTTCTCCCATAGTTGACAAATATGTTGCCAGCACTGGTTTAAGGTCATTGGGGCGGGGAGGACCAGCCCACTCCAACAGGTACACGGCTCACCAACGCCTTCCGGCCAGTTTTTTAAGTAGATAACAGTTTGAGCTCACCAGGGCTGCGGGTTTTATCATGGATCATTGCTGGACTCATCACCAAACTGGATAATCCCGAGTGTGGGGCACTTATAGATCAACATGAGATCTACATGTTCCAGGAAACCTGGGCTAGGGTGGAGATGCACAGATTAGGCTATAAGTCGTTTAGTGCGACCGCCACTTTTGGAGGCAAGGGAAGGCCCTCATGGGGGCTATGTACTTGGGTTGTGTAGCCAAACAAATTGAGACATACTCAAGTAATAATCTTTGTATTTTCCTGATTTTTCCTTCAAAGGCTAGAATCGCCTTGGTCAATGTTTATTCCCAACTGGTTGGCCACAGTCAAGAATCAACAACTCTTGACCAGTTGACCGTCTTTTTATCCACTATCCCTGTTAACGTCTTGGTGATTTTAGGTGGAGACTTTTATTGTCAGTACGAGCCCTTGGATGGCCTGAACGGAGGTAACCCTAGTGATGAGGTTCTACACTGGGCAATTCCAGAACCTAACATTCCGCCTATTAGGGCCTGGATCCCATTGGTGCTCCAGATGAACACCCTCACATTGAACCATTCATTAAGGGCATGTAATAGTCGCACAAAATCCGACACACTGGGGAATTACACCTTCAACAGGTCATCCCTCTATTCTTGTTTCCCGCCATGATAGTAACCATAATGCTCTTATCCTAGAGATAGTCTCGCCATGCGCTGGGAGTGCATCTGAACCAAAATCACCTACTGACACCAGACTAACGCTTACCAATTGCAGGAAGAGAGTTCGATGGGGGGATATTTGCTAATCTCAGGGAAAACTGTCCTCTTTATACCAAACAACTATTCTGTTCCTTAAGGCCGCGAACCAATCCATTCTGTCCAATGGCACCTCTCGCTCTCTCTCTAAAAAAGCATAGAACCATCAAGTTCGAACATCCACTATGGCTAATATTTTGTATCCCAATAAAAAAATAAGAGAAACATTAGACCACGACACCCCTGGTATAGCGATAGTTGCCGTACGGCCAAGTCAGCCCTTATCACTCCTATCAAGGCCAAGGATAGGCTGCTAATTAAAGATAAAAGGGCGGCATATAAAAGCACCATCGACAACGCAAAGAAAAGTTGGAGATGTGACGTGGGACTCCTTGAGAAGCGCCCTATGTCCCCGTGATATGAGGACCTTTTGGAATGTGGTTAACACTGGTTGCTCGGAAGGCAAACAGGCAATAAAACCCAATATAGGGGCGGAAGTGTGGAAGGCTCACTTTGAGTCTCCATTCAAGGGTAGAGGATGAGGCTAGCGCAACTGGTCATGAGTTTGCCACCAGCCAGATAACCTGCTCTGAGGCTCCCGCTATCACCCTTAAAGAGATAGCTGATGCTCTGAGCAAAGTAGCACTATCTAAAGCACCAGGGCTAGATAAGGTCCTTGGGGACCTCTTTCGTAGGGAACCTACCATCTGGGTCCCCTACTTGCGGAATGCGGATCCCTGCTACCTGGGCAGGAACGGGCATTTTGCCAATTTATAAAAAAGGGTCACCACTTCTTCTCATAAATTATAGACCTATAAACCTTATCGACGTCAGCCCAAAAATATTTGCCCGCATGCTGCTGGGGCATCTACAGAGCTGGATGGAGGAGCATAATGTCCTTAGCCCTTTTCAATCCAGGTTTAGAGCGAAGACGTCCACAACAGATCACATTTTTAGGCTACAACTTTTACACTGGAAAACAGTTTGTGTAGAGGGTGGCAGTCTTCACTTAATAATTGTGGACCTAAAATATGCATTTGATCTGGTGCCGAGCGCCAAACTGTGGGCCATTTTATTGGACTTGGGGGCTCCAGCCTACCTTTGCCACCTGTTGAAACGACTTCACAAAGGCAATTTTGCCCAAATCAGGTTTGGCAAACATGGAGAACTAACTGGCCCCATACCTGTAGACAGAGGTGTATGCCAAGGCTGTGTCCTGGCCCGACGCTTTTCTGTTTGTTCATTAATGGACTAGTTGAGGTTCTGATTGCAGGGAAGGACATTGATGCCCCTAAGTTGGCAAGCCTCTCACGTACCTACCATGATGTTCGCAGATGACACTCTCCCGCTTTCAAAAACATCTATGGGTATTCAGAGGGCCCTTGACAACTTATATGTCTTTTGCAAGAAAAGGAGGTTGGAAATGAATCTACAGTAAACCAAATACATGGTGTTTAATGCAGGCAATAGCACTCAGCCAAATCCCCGTTTAGATGGCAGATCTCTTCAGAGGGTGTCTATTTTTCACTACCTCGGTATTACGCTTTTGGGAAAAAATGGACTGGGGTGCCCAAATTAAGAAAGCCAGCCTTAAACTGGCCCAGACAATGGGAGGCCTGACAAAGGTATACAGGAACTGCATACATAAACCTGTTGGCCCGGTATTGGAAATTTATAGTACAAGCAAGGGGTTCTGCCCTTTACGGGGCCGAAATCTGGGGCCACCGTCCATCTGGCATTATAACAAAAACCGAGAACTCCTTTGCCAGGCAGTTATTTGGCCTTCCCCTTAGCCCCCCTCTTGCACCACTTCGTCTGGACCTTGGGATTAGATCGTTTGCAGACAAAGCTGCCCTTAGACCCCTCCTATTTTGGTGATGTGTGTGAGGCACCCGTGAACTGTCTGTATATAGGGAAGAGCTGAGCAAGGTGATGAGTCTACAGGGTGCGAGCAAACTACCTTGACTGGCCTATGTTAAAGATAAATTTGTGGCAATGGGAAAGGGCAACCTGTAGTACAATGCAGAGGAAACCTGCCCCACAATATCTAGGAAGGACTTGATAGGGAGTTATAGGGAGCATAAACTTGCCCGGCTCCAGGAGAGCGACGTGTCTGACTCACTGACTGCAGCGTTTTAAAAATAAAAGATCAGTATAGATAGAGGCTGTTCTGGATTATATTCAGCCAGCCCTACCAAAGAAATTATACTTGCAGTTTAGACATGGGCGGGTCCTGTTATGTGCTTTTACAAACAAATGGATGGGCTCACCTAATATGGGCTGTCCGGCCTGTACCAATGCAGCGGGGACAGAATATCATGTAATGTTTTTCTGTCAAGGCTACAAGAAGGCGAGACACCGATGGCTAATCCAGCTATGCAGAAACCTGGGAACTAAGCATTGCGCAGGGGTTTTTTAGGATACTGAAATACAATATCCACCTGCCCTATTGTGTTCTCAATATCACGCTTTTTATTTTCCATGTGGTGTGTACATCAAGCTCTCCTGAAGATTAGCCCATAGGTCTTGGTTGGCTGTCCCATCTTTTTCCTCCTAATTGAAAGAGGTACATTTTTAACTTGTATAAAAACATTTCACGAGTCTTAGCTAATTATCTTGTAATTATAATATGACGAACATTTGGTTTTTCATACTTTTCATATTCATGCAAATTGTTTAATGTGATCAGGCAATGACGACCTTGTTTTTAGTAACGTGAACCCTGGCTCCTGGAAAAGGGCTCTTGTCTATGTAGTTTGCACATATGCAAAGATTTTGTAAGACACTTGCACTATTTTCCTGTAGACAATTACAATTGAGGGATATGGGGGCTCATGTCTGCGCACAGTTGAACGGCTTAGTGCTATTTCCATCTTGTTATGGTCTTTGTATTGCACATGTAATGCACAGGCACTTTAATGAAACTTGTACCCATAGGCCAAATCCTAGGTCTTTGGAGTGAGATTTTCTAGTGTTTTATGGATCATTAATGTGATTTACAAGAACTTTTGTGAGCAATTCTGCCCCTCAGCTAGATCATCAAATTTTATTTATCTAAAAAAAAATGTCAATTTAATGTAATGTATTGTATTTTTATCTGTGCTTTGATGGACAAATGTCCAAAAGAAAGAATTTTTTTGATGATGATGATTTCTGTGACCATAAAGGGACTCCACCTTGGTGCTTGTGTTTTTAGGTCTCGGCTAGCGAAGGCTGCGCTTGCGCAGTCTCGCTCGGGAGATTTAATGACTTGGAGAAGAGGGGCTTGAACCCGCCCCTCTTCTGCCCTCTTCTCCATTGGCTGGCCTCTTGAATGCTGGCCAGCCATTGGAGAAGAGGTTTGTCTCTCCGAACAGGCCCCGTCCTTTTCAGATTCGGGGGCGTGTTTTTTGCTACTTTTCGAATTATCTCCTCCAGCCAATGGCAAGAGGAGAGAAAAGAAAAACACGCCCCCGAATTCGAAACCGCCGCTGCCTTTCTCCGAGGCATTTCTGCTTCGCCTCGGAGAAAGGCAGTGGTGTGCTCGTCCTCTCGTTTTTACGGGCCACTGTAAAATCAAATCGAAACTTTACTTCATTGCAGCTGGAAATTGATATTTTGTGCAAACAGTTCAAATGCGTTACACAGACTCTAATTAACCCGGATGTAGAAGCTACCGAGTTTAGTTCACGAGGACTGTTTCAATATACAAACTTCCGTAGGGGCGGAGTTTATGGACCGTGGCACATAACTGGAACTGGAGGGGGGGGGCGGTTATTTAACGTTGTGCAGTAATGTACGCGAAGAGAACGAACCGTGGGGCTTTCACGCTGCTGGGTTCTTTAAGGTGTACATTTCAGCTTCCCCATGCAGCTCCAAAACTTGTCTTATCCATGTTCCTACCCGGCTGTCACCCTACAGGACGTGAGAATGGTTTTGTCCAAGCTAAGCAGGTCAACTTGGAACTCCGCCCGTCTCTCATCTGTGAAAACAATAACACGACGGTAGCTCGATTGGCCTGTCACGGCAAGCGTGAGACAATTCTCATCACAGAGCGCACGAGGCACAGGCCCCGCTCGAGAGACTCGTCGCCAGACAGTGCGCGAGCCGTCCTGCTGCCCTCCCCCGCAGGGCGTCACTCGGCGCTGCGCGAAGCCTCACTCTCCCTCGTGTGCGCCACAGAGAAGCCCGAAACACGTATGAGCCATAGAGAGGCGCAGGGAGAGTGCGAGAGCCCCCGCGAGGTCCCGGGCACAGCACTGGCACCGGCCCCCCCGCGGCCTGAGCCCGCCATGGACCAGTGCGTGACGGTGGAGCGGGAGCTGGAAAAGGTGCTGCACAAGTTTTCGGGCTACGGACAGCGAGCGGAGCCTGGAGGAGCTCATCGACTACACGAGCGGTCTGCGCCGTGAGATCCTGCAAACAGCCAGTGAGAGCCGCCTGCGCGCCGCCGCGACCCCCACCCCTTTTATCCACCCCCCTATACCACCTCCCATAACATAGAGCGCTGAGAGTCCGGAGGCCTTAAGGCCCAATACTCCAGCACAGGTTTTTGCTCCCAAGAACCTCCAGACTTTAGGTATGGGATGTTTTGTGCATTACAATCATTAATCGTGTGCCTAAAAAACAGTGCTTCAAATTGGCAGGTACTGTCTGGTACCAAGTACCTGCGCTTCTTTCATTTCAATGGGAGAGTTCCTGCTCTTTTCAGCACTGCTGCAGTATATCTAATGGTAGAGTACCGTCACTTCACTGAATAGTGAGTGACTGCACTTCTGTATTTCCTTTCAAAGCACTGGCCTAACCCTAAAGAAATGACACATGAGTACGTAAATAGATGAGACATCCATTGTACGTCTGCGGAAGACGCCTCGCGCTCACACGAGAGGACAAGGTGTGGCCTGCCCTGGACGTTATCCATCAAAATAAGGGCCTTACGGCTAACTCTCGGGGTATCGAGTGTCACGTGTGAGTAAAGCAGTCGGGTCACTCGTGTCACGAGGGCACCCTGCTCCCAGTCCTAGCCTATTCTTTTCCAAAGCAGTGTTCTGGTGTGTTAGTCCTCCTCAAACAAACAAATACTACAATTCCCAGAATGCATATTTATAGTGAATGTTCAGGAATGTGTGTGGCTTCCGACCATCTGTGTGAGACGTGCAGCGTCTTTTGATTATTTTTTTTGTAAAATCTTTTTATTGGCATTTCATTATCTTACAAGGTCCACATTTTGTGAGATCAACATTGCAGATGGTTAGCTACATTAATCACAAGTTTTTTGTTCTCGGGTTGTATAGTATTAATTAGAAACATGAGTCATAACTCAACATTCTTCTTTGTATCTAATTTGTTCTTTAGTTTTTGCACTTACGAGTATAGTGCTGCAAATGGAGGCCGGGCTTAAAGGCCGGGGCGCAGCGGTCCTTAGATAGCGCTACACTAGGCTTAATTTGTTGTTCACTTGCACTACGCACCCCTCTATAAAAGAGTACTTGGGCTACAAAGGCATGTAATGGAACTATCTGTCCCTCTAGCACAGCAGGTTGTAACAGCGTGGTTGTGTAAGGACCTGCTGTGGGGCAAAATGCAAAGCACTGATTGGAAGTCCACTGGTTTCACTCAGGGGTTGAACCCTCCACAGATGATGAAGGAAGTAACATAGAGAGGGGCCCGCTGGTTCTCCGGGTAAATGTGGGTCTGCATGTACAAGACTTATAGGGTGGCTGAGAAGTCAGGACATATGAAGGTCACTTAGCATCCATAACCGCCCCTCAGTGCAGCCCCTTGATTGGCTGTGGAGGGATCCAGAGGAGCAGTTTACATGCTGTGTTGAGACTTTTTGGTAAGTGTGAATGGCCTCTGGAGCAGTGCTTCCAAAACTTTTTTAAATCGCCACTCAATTTTTAAAACAACAAACTTTAGCGACCCACCTAGCTATAATGGACTAAGGGGCGATTAATTTTTTTAATTAAATGTAACTAATGCTTTGTGTGGTAGTGCACTGACATTTACAGGCACCACATTTTCCATTGGAACGACCACTGTGTGTGGCTCTGTGTGTGGGTGTACATGCAATAGGTCTCGCATTTGAGAGAGATTAAGCTATTGACATTGGAAATAACAATGCCATTTCTTTAAATGTTTTAAAAACATAAACAAAAATAATGTCATGAGCAATGCCAATAGCTCTAACTTTAACAATGCCGAGACCATTGCATTGTAAATGCTTGTTGTCTATGTGGGCAGTCACTGTGAACTCTTTGGTGTGGTGCCACATCCTTAAAATGCACCACAGGGGTTACTTTATCTCATACATCGCAGGTGTGGTGAAAAGGCGGGAATGAAGGAATAGGGGATACTGAGAGAAGGAAGGTGCAAAACGGAGCTTGTTTGAAACTTCCCAGAGCTTACTGGAAGAGCCCAAGTCAAAACAGAGTGAATGAGGGTAGGGGAAGCACTCAACAGAACAAAAAGAGTTGCTGTTCCATTTATCTGGGTATGCTCTTAATATGTGCAGGCACACAGATGCAAGAAGATAAGATATCTCAGGTGAAGCGTGTGTACACCTGCCAGGAAACCACCTGGACGGGAAAAACTTAGGGGCAGATTTACAAGAAACCACCGCAGCACAGAGCGGCAAGTCATTTAGCTGCGCCGTGCTGCATTACTTTTGAAGCACAGGGATGCAACATATTTACAACAATATTCCACATCTCTGTGCTTCCTCCTGCACTGGCGCAAAAACTGCTGCCATGCACCGGCGCAGGCATCCGGTGCAAGGATGCATGTGTCGTAGGGAGATTGTTCTTTGTGTTCCTGCACAAAAACAATTGATTGAGATGGTATCCTCTTCCAATGTGTGCTGCAGAATGCAGCACACATTGAAAGAGGGAAAAAACTAGGAGAAATGAAAACATTTCTCCTTGTTGCACCTCGCTAGATCACCCCTTGGGGCATAGCATTCTGACGCATTTCCAGGTTTATGATTGCTTGTAAATCTGAAAATGCATCAGTGGACATGGGTGTTGTGTGGGAACACCCACCAGCAACACCTATGTCACGCCCCTAACACTCAAAGTGTTGCATGAAAAGGGGTGATATTTACAAGCACAGGTAAAGCCAGGCAGGGTGGCTTTACATGTGCTTGTAAATATCACACAGAAGATTGTGCTGCCAGTGCGTCATGCAACGTGATGCACCGGTGGCACAGGGGGCTTGTATATCTGCCACAAGGGCCTAATTTATGAGTCCCTTGTGCCGCCGGAACATCACTTTTTGTGACGCTCCGGTGGTGCAGGAGCCTGCTCCATATTTACGTGGCAGCACTAAGCCACGTTTTTTGGCTTAATGCTGCTTCATTAATAGGGCTCCCTTTAACACAGTCTTCTGCGTTAAAGGGGCGTGCAATGGGTGTTGCTGGGAGTGTTTCCAGCAACATCCATGACCTTTTGGTACTGCCCCAGATTTAAGAGAAATCCCGGGAGAGGCGTAAGGGAGACACAACGAGGCGAAATATTTTTATTTCGCCTCGTTTTTCATTTTTCTATGGGTGCTGAATTCTGCAGCACACATAGAAAGAGGAATACCTTAGAAGCCAGTTTTTTTAACTTGTCTTAACTTGTTTTTTATCTCTTAATGGCTCGGGTTTTAATATGCTTTGTTATTGCATAAATAATGTCATCAACTTTGGCTTACAATTTTATCCTGCAAATCTTTGCTTCAATTATCATATTACTGTATGCCTCTGTACTTTGATGGTCTCAATGACCGAATAAAGTTAACGATGATGATGAGTAAAAGCCTCTTCTGATTATTTCTGTACAGGAAGGGAAACCCTTCCTGCACAGAAATAATCATCCCTGCAACGCAGGCACCCTTGCACCATGGTGCAAAGGTGCCTACATTGGTGCACGGCAGCCCATTATGCGTCGGCGTAGGGGAATGGGACAGGAATGCGCAGTATCTAATAGATATGGCGCATTCCTGCCCTTTTCTTTTACTGTAGGGCAGCGCCGCAGGAAGGCCTGCAGCGCTGCCCTACATAAAACCTCATAAATGAGGCTCATAATTCTCAACTAAGAAACACTCACCATTTCTAAGAGAGTGTTTTGAGCAATTACCAACAGAACTGTAATACCCGTTCTTCCGAAATATAAACAAGCTCCCATTTTGATTTCTAGTGCTGATGCCATTTTCTGTTTCGAGTTAGACTGGGAAGTGTGAAAGGTCACACTGAATATTTTAGGTAGCACTTGTTACAACTCTATTACCAAGTGACTGATTCCTCTATGTAAAATAGTAATCCGCTCCTCATTTTCATTGGATGGTATACTCAAGCGTAAAGTAGTAATTTAAGAGTGACAGAGAAAGTGCACATTCAGGGAGTCAGAGATAACAACATCTTGGTCATTCAAAGGGTAGGGCAACCCCAGAGATGTACATACTTCTAAGATGAGGCCGGGTATAAACCTCATTTTTAGGTTTTGCATTAACAAAGACATTTTGATTGTTTGAAGATTACATAATTATAATTGCTTTTATATAGCGCTTACTACCCCTGACGAGGCATCAAAGTGCTTTTTGGCGAGTAGCACGCTGCTCCAGAACCCAAAAAGGATCAGTATAGGGACATATGAGTTAATTTAAGCGGTGGACATGCGAGTCTGTTAGTTGGATTGTATAGGATGAAGGAGGGATAGAAGAGGGAATAATCTAGAAAGAGTTATTTGGAAGATCATAGTAGTAATATGAGGTTTGGAATGAGTAAAAGGAGAGATGGAGGGGAGGGAAGAGTCTCTAGAAAGAGATACGGGCAATCATAGTAGTAGATTGAGGTTTGGGATGAGTCAAAGGAGGGATCCATGAGGGAAACATTTAGAAAGGGTTGTTTGGGAGATCATAATAGTAAAATGAGGTTTGAGGTGAGCCAAGGAAGGACAGAGGAGGGAAGAGTCTAAAAAGGGTTATTTTAGAGATCATAGTGGTAGAATGAGATTTGGGATGAGTCAGAGAGTGGTATAGAGAATATATTGAGAGAGGTATAGGGTGAGACATAGAGTAAGAGTAGTGTATTGGAGAGAGTCAAAGGTTTTTTTTCTTCTACGGTAGGAATAAAGTAATAAATATATAGATACATAACTACATAGAAAGGGCATACATGAAATAATATACTTATTTGAAGGGGCTTTCAGCCAGGCCTCTTCATCTATTGGTATATTATGTCTTTTACATTTTTCCTTCATCCACTACAGCATGAGGCAATAGGTCAGTCCACTTTAGCCATTGGCTAACTTCACAATGCATGACAATATTCTGCTATGTCACAAGGAGCACATACACACCCAAAGTAGTTTCCCTCACTGCCAGGGACTATTAAGACACTGTGTGCATTTTGAGACAAAAAAATATATTTTAGGTCTGGCACGAGACAACACCTTTTGCTTTAATTAAAAAAAAAAAAAATACTATATATGCTTACTGACAGGGCTGTCAGTCATCCATCCTCTTCTGTAGCGTCATTCACGTTTTGCTTCCCCCGCTACAACATATAGCATGAGATACAGTGTCAGCCTACTCATCTATTGGCTTACCTGGTTGTGAGTGATAGCACTCTGCTATTACACAATGTACACGTCAGTACAGTCCCTATCAGTGCCATGGAATAGGGGTGCACTGTGTGCTGTTATATAAATATATGCCAAAAGCCTCCCCACGATAAGAAAAGAAAGGGCTGGGCCCTCATGGATGTGAGAAATGTTCTATTTGGAATATATATATATATATATATATATATATATATATATATATATATATATATATATATATTACCTACTGGCGGTCGCCAGTAGGTAGTTATAGTTAGGACCACGTTTCCATAGGAAAACCTCAACATTCTATTTTGAATAACTTTTGCGCCGGTCGACGAATCCTCGCGAATTTCTCAAAATAGGTGGGGCGCTACGCTCCGCTCCTACCCTGAAAGTCTCGGGGGGATCCGTCAAGCGGGGGCTGAGATAAAAGGGGGGTCCCAAAACGCGTTTTTCCCATGCATTTTTCCATAGGACCTTTAGAACGAGCTACAGCCCGAACGGCTGAACAGAATTACTCAAAATTTGGCAGAGAGGTAGTCCCTAGGTCAAGGAAGTGCCTTTTGTAGGTTTGGTGTAAATCTGTTCAGTAGATTCTGAGAAAATAGCCTTTAAATCAATATATATATCTGAGCCAGCTTACGGTACGCTTACGGTACGCTTACCGTAAGCGTACGGTGGCGTGCGCGAGCGCGATTCTGATTGGCTCTCAGATCTTAGTAAACATTCGAATCGGCCGAAACCAGGAAGCGGCGGCCGCCATTTTGTGTATTTCACTCTGAAAATAAAGAGTGAAAACAAGGAAAGGGGGCAATGAGGAGAGTTACAGACCCCCTAACATTTGTAAGGGGGTCAAAGAAGGACAGAAAAGTGCAAAAAAAACATTTATTGATTTTAAAAAAAATCACGGGGTACGCGTACGGTAAGCTTACGGTAAGCGTACGGTAAAAAAAATAAAAATAAATAAATGAAAAGCAGATTTAAGAGTTTAGAAATTAGGGAGCTCTAAAAAGAGCTGTTGTGTTTATGAAGTCATTTTTTTAGTGGTACCTACAAGTAAGTACCGATGCAGAGTCTAAGGTTCAAGAGGAAGACTCTGTTCCCTTCATCATTGAAGTGCACACCATCTCCTCTATAAATGTCTTGCATGTCATAACGCAAGTTGTTGTGGTAAATGGCACCCATACCATAGTCACGGAGGAAAGCAGAAACAGATTTGTTGACGTGCTTTCTTGCTTTGTCAATCTGTGGACAGAAATGATTGGACCAGTTCCATTTTTGCCTTTGGCATATGTTGGAAAACACAAAGGCAGTTTTAGGGAAAAGTGTAAACAGTTGTGCAAAGGTGTCCTTCATAAGCATTTCCAGACCTACCCCAGTCAAAGTGCCTAGGTCATTGCCACCACAGTGCACTATTATGAGGTCAGGGTGTTGGATTTGCATGAAGGATTTCACCAATGGCATCAATTGGTGCCACTTTAACCCTCTCTGACCAATCCATTTAATGTCTACATTTGGCAAAGCTAGGTCTCTCACCATACCTGTTTTCTCTGCAAACTTTTCACTCCAGAAGACATAGCTGTGCCCTACAATCCACACTGTGAACATCTTCAAAGGAGAACTGGATGCACTCAGGAGGTGTCTTTCAGTAGAATGGCAATATGAAAAGAAAGACAGTTTGGAAATGGAGGCATACATATTTTTTTCAAAACAAAAAGAACTGATTGGCTGTTTCATACCATTCCAGAATAAAAACTAGGCTGTATGTGAAAATTAATAGAAGCATGTTTTGTATTGGTACAAAAAAATGTGTAACCAAAGAACAGGACTATGGATTTGCTGTTAGGTTTGAAAAGTCAAGCACTCTTGCTGTGTGGAATTGAAACATTGTGTGTCGAACTTCTGACCTAACTGCACACAGCAGTGTTCCATGAGCTGTTGCTATGGTAGCAGGCAGAAGTCAAGTTGGGGGAAGGGTACTAGGCAGAAGTCAAGTTGGGGGAAGGGTACTGTTGGAAAAGGGTTGGTTTTCAACCAATAGAAATGTGTGATTACCTGTGAAAAAAAAGGTGGAAGCACTGAGATTTGAAACTTACATGTATATGTGTGGAAAAATAGAGGGAAAGTTAGCCATTATCTGGTTCTGCTGAGAGGAGAGAGGTGTAAAGAACAGAGATCCTGGCTCTGATAATCTGCTGTTTGAGTGCCACATTTCTTTCACAACTAACTAATTTTAAAGGTGAGTTTACAGTTTGAGAGGGGATGTATGTGGTAACTTAAGAAATGAATAATAGAAATGGGAATTGTTTTTGTTGTAGTTACATAATGTGTCAGTCTGTAAAAGTGATTTCAAATTGAAAAAAGAGATTTACACTTGCCCCTGAAAAAAAAAGAGCAGTAAGTGAGCTTTCAAAATGGCAAAGAAATTTCGTTTTGGCACTAATGTGAAAACATGACTCTGTGTGCATAGAAGAATTATAGGCAGAAATGTATTGCGTCTTGCTCTGGTGATTTCACAGTTGCAGTAGATGGAAAAGAGGAGCGAATTTTTGGGGGAAGAAGCAGAGGCTTAGCACACACCCATGTGCTTGCCGTGTATAGTCATGCACAGTATTTAGAAGCCAGTGGGGTTTTCAGGTTTAAGTCTGTAATGCAAATACATTCAGCATCACTCAGGCTGGTTGCCCTTGCTGGAGTGTAGGCAATAATAATAATAATAATAATTGTAGTCTCTCAAGGACAATGTAATGTGATAAATGATTTTTAGTGTTTTTTTTTTAAAAATAAAAAAAAAGGTACGCTTACCGTACGCGTACGGTAAAAAAAAAAAAAAAAAGTTTTTAAAAAAATGTAAAAAAAAGATGAAAGATAAGGTTGGCTCTTAAAAGAACCGTTGTGTTCATGCAGGGACAGAGGAAAGGAACCATGGGAAAATCATTCAAAGCTACAAATGTGCTGATCTATTTTGTTGTTCACTAGGGAAACACTGGTCTCTCTATGACAAATTAGACCTTTACAAACTGCGCAATGAATATCAACCCTCCGAAATCGAAGGTTCATTTCCAGAGGGCCAGCAGAAGGAGATGCTCCCCCCACAGATGAAGGGCTCACCTGACCTGCAGAAGAAGGAGTCTGCCCTGCAGATGATGGTCCAGGCTGAGCTGCTGTGGATGTACTGGCTCGTCTTTCTGAAGAGTTACCTCCAAAAAGATGACCATGTGTCCTTCTGTGTACTTCTTTGAGGTGCCTCATCATGGTGTGATTCCCAAAGGAATACTTCCTGTCAGGATTACCTCTAGAAAGTACACGCTTACACAGAATGCAAGTAACTAAGGGTGCATTCACCTTTTGCTGGCCTTCTGGAAAAGTAAAATAATCCCAAACATAAGAAGGCTTTACTTTCCTCGCTCTCTGCCTCAAGACAGTGCTGCTGGTGCTAGCCTCACTCTCAGAAGGGCTCTGCTGTTCTGCCATCGTATCCCAAAGACAAACCAGCTCCTTCTCCTAAGGGATCACAAGCAGAAATGAGGGGAATGGGTGTGGTGTAGGAGAGTTCTAGAACTGAAAGTAGTTTCAACCAATCAAAAGTTGTGTTTCATGATCACATGACCTACCGTACGCTTACGGTGCGCTTACGGTACGCTTACGGCAAAAAGTACGCGTGCGCGTAAAAAAGACACGCGCTTGCGCGCATGCGCATAACAGTCACTCCCCGGCACTACCGCGTAACGTGCGCGTATTGCGTAAGCGCGCACGCGTCCCACGCGCGGCTACGCAACGTACGTAACTCTACGCAAGCAGCGTGGATAGATTACGGACGTTGCGTAAACCGTACGCTTACGGTACGCTTACGGCAAAAAGTACGCATGCGCGTAAAAAAGACACGCGCATGCGCGCATGCGCATAACAGTCACTCCCCGGCACTACCGCGTAACGTGCGCGTATTGCGTAAGCGCGCACGCGTCCCACGCGCGGCTACGCAAAGTACGTAAATCTACGCAAGCAGCGTGGATAGATTACGGACGTTGCGTAAACCGTACGCTTACCGTAAGCTTACGGTACGCGTAATATAAAAAAAAAAAAAAAAAAATCTAGAATTACATTTTACATGTTTATTTTAAAAATTATATATAAAAAAATATTTAAGAATTTTTTTACAAAAAGCATAGTCTTTATAAAAGATAAATAAATTAAATTAAAAATTTGTTTGAAAAAAATGAAGAATAAAAAAAAAAATTAGCATTTAAAAAACCTTGCAAATTCACTGAAAAAACCATAGGTTTCATACACGTTATAGTTAGGAATTAGCATTTAAAATACCTTGCAAATTTACTGAAAAAACCTTGGTTTTCACACACGTAATAGTTAGAAATTAGCATTTAAAAATCCTTAGAAATTCACTGAAAAAACCATAGGTTTCATACACGTAATAGTTAGGAATTAGCATTTAAAAAACCTTAGAAATTCACTGAAAAAACCATAGGTTTCACACACGTTATAGTTAGGAATTAGCATTTAAAAAACCTTAGAAATTCAGTGAAAAAACCATAGGTTTCACAAATGTTATAGTTAGATGGACATTTTACTCGTAAAAAACCAGTGAAATTGCCCCGTTATAGTTAGTTCAGCTAACTATAACTCGCGCGCCCGCAATGCACTGCTGATGACGTCACATATTACATCACTCATGACATGGTCAGTGACATCACTCATGACATCACTGATGACATCTCAAATGACATCACTGATGACATCACTGATGACATCATCCTTGTGATAGAGTGGTAGACCTCCTCTCACCCTAATATAACCTTTGACACACACATTCATAAATAGAGACTAAAATTTTCAAAAACAATGGACATACCAATACCAGTTACAACAACCTCTTCAGTAATTGTAAGATCCACATAAACAACCACTCATTCACCAACAGTCCAATACAGTCACTCATACATGTACTCACTCATCATATGTAATCATACACCTATACATCCTGTTACACAATGCCACTCATCCATAGAGTTACTCACACACATAGTCACTCATGCTAATAAAGAATCAAACATACATTTACTAGCATATACAGTTATACACACACCACCACACTTACTTCTACAGAAACTTACACATACTTAGTCTTTTAAACAATCACTTATAGAAACACATACTTATTTATACTGGAACTCTTTCAATCTCTCACTCTCACATATACTCACATATATACACCAATAGTCACATATACTAGTTTAAAACATATGTAGTTACTCATAAAGACACTATTGAGACAGTCATTCACTCTCTAACACACCCATACACACACTCATCCACCCATACAGTCCTGCACACATACTGTGTTCAACACATACAAACAGTGAGTCACTCATTCATGCACCTATGCACTACGTAATACCCCCCACCGAACCATGCAGACACTCAGACTGATACTCAAAAAAACAACTAATAACCTATATAGACACCCATGTAGCTACTCACCAACCCATGCAGCCACTTATACACAAAGTGAGAGACTGTCACAGATATTTATATGTTTAAACATTACTCACTAAACCATGTATTCACTATGATACACTTAATCAGTCAGTTACACAATCAATTTTTCAAAAAAAAAACAACCATTTAGACACTTATATACCCAGTTATTCTTCCATCGACCTTGAGATATACATATATAACACATATTTAATTTTCTGAAAAACACACATTCACTGGATGATGTCATCAGTGATGTCATTTGAGATGTCATCAGTGATGTCATGAGTGATGTCACTGACCATGTCATGAGTGATGTAATATGTGACGTCATCAGCAGTGCATTGCGGGCGCGCGAGTTATAGTTAGCTGAACTAACTATAACGGGGCAATTTCACTGGTTTTTTACGAGTAAAATGTCCATCTAACTATAACATTTGTGAAACCTATGGTTTTTTCACTGAATTTCTAAGGTTTTTTAAATGCTAATTCCTAACTATAACGTGTGTGAAACCTATGGTTTTTTCAGTGAATATATATATATATATAGCTAGTGTTCTCTTCTAATTCATGTCCCTGAGTTTTGTTGCACCATTGTAGATTTTAAGGTTTCACTTGTATTAGAGTATATCTATTTTTTAAGTATTGTGTATACTTTGAAATGATTTGACTACAGCACTTTATTTCGGTGAGCACTTTATATTTTATGTTCATTGTGCAACGAATCAACTTATGAGAAATTTGAACAAATCGATGATACTCTCATTATATATTTACCCAAAGACACCTCATTGAGTTGTGCATATTCGTATGTAAAATATATGAGGCATTTAGGCCTTTATCTTGTGTGTTAAATTATTGGCACAATTGGGTAGTATTTGAACAAGATTGTGATTTTTATAACATAAAATGTGAACAATGATGGTTAATTTACATTGACTCGCAGAAATGAGAGTATAGTATGTCATCTATGTTTACTGTCGATTCTTGCACTTGCACTTTAAAAACGGGTCACTCAGTGATGTGCGATCAGGTGATCAAGGCCGCTTGGACGGCCGAAACGCGTCCTGACATAGGAGGAGATTAAGAAATAAAAAATAATGCTGCACAAGTTGGTCTGTACTGGTGATTTCCGTGCGAAAGCGGGATTGCATCACGAGTTGCTGTGATATATATATATATATATATATATAGATAGATATAATTCACTTAAAAAACCATAGGTTTCACACATGTTATAGTTAGCTGGACATTTCACTCATGAAAAACCAATGAAATTCCCCCGTTACAGTTAGTGCAGGCAACTATAACTCACGCGACCGCAATCCTCTGCTGATATTACATCACTGTATTTAGTCACTTATTCACCCATGTCTTCTTCCATTAATCTTTAGCTATACATATATTACAAATATTTATTTTTCAGAAAGACACATATGTCATCAGCAGAGGATTGCGGTCGCGTGAGTTATAGTTGCCTGCACTAACTATAACGGGGGAATTTCATTGGTTTTTCACGAGTGAAATGTCCAGCTAACTAAAACATGTGTGAAACCTATGGTTTTTTAAGTGAATTTGCAAGGTTTTTAAAATGCTAATTCCTAACTATAACGTGTGTGAAACCTATGTTTTTTTCAGTGAATTTGTACGGTTTTTTAAATGCTAAGTTATTAATATAATTTTTTTTTTCTTTAAATTTTACCGTGCGCGCACCGTGCGCGCACGGTGTGCTTTGCGCACCGTGCACGCGCTGTGGGCACACGCTGCACTTCGCGCACCGCGCGCCCAGTTTACGCAGTTCGGACCGTGCGCGCACGGTGCGCAACGTTTGCGGAATTTTTTCCGTTTCCACCGGGCGCGCACATTGCGCGCACTCCGCGATTTTTCGCGAAAAAAATTAAAACTCTTTTTGGACCCTTGGGGGTCCTTCTGGGACCCCCTGACAAATGCTAGGTGGTCAGGAACTGTCCAGCCTGCCCCCTTTTCACGTTCTCAACCTTTGTTTTTCACCCCCTCAGAGTGCGAGAGACAAAATGGCGGCCGACACTTCCTGGTTTCGACCGATTCGAATATTTACTAAGATCTAACAACCAATCAGAATTGCGCTCGCGCATGGCAGGGTGCGCGCACCCAGCACGCACGGTGCGCGCGTATAGATATATATATGCTTTTAAATGCTACACCAGACCAGACCTGAAAAAGGCACTTCTTTGACCTTATGGCTACCTCTCTGCCAAATTTCACGTAATTCTGTTCAGCCGTTCGGGCTGTAGATGCGACTAAAGTCCCTATGGAAAAATCCATGGGGAAAACGCGTTTTGGGACCCCCCCTTTTTCTCGGCCCCCGCTTGACGAATCCCCCCGAGACTTTCAGGGAAGGAGCGGAGCGGAGCGCCCCATTAGTTTTGAAAATTTCGCGAGGATTCGTCAACCGGCGCCAAAGTTATTCAAAATAGAATTTTGAGATTTCCTATGGAAACTCGGTCCTAACTATAACTATCTATATATATATATATATATTATCTACTGGCGGTCGCCAGTAGATAGTTATAGTTAGGACCGAGTTCCCATAGGAAATCTGAAAATTCTATTTCGAATAACTTTGGCGCCAGTTGACTTATCTTCGTGAAATTTTCAAAACTAATGGGGCGCTCCGCTCAGCTCCTACCCTGAAAGTCTCGGGGTGATTCGTCAAGCGGGGGCTGAGAAAAAAGGGGGGTCCCAAAACGCATTTTCTACATGCATTTTCCCATAGGACCTTTAGTCGAAGGTACAGCCCGAACGGCTGAACAGAATTACTTGAAATTTGGCAAAGAGGTAGTCCTCAGGTCAGGCATGTGCCTTTTGTATATATGGTGTCAATCTGTTCAATAGTTCCTGAGAAAATTGCAGTTAAAAGTACATAAATAACTATATGCGCGCACCGTGCGCGCACGGTGCGTGCACCAAATGTCCGCGAGCGTAATTCTGATTGGTGGTTAGATGTCAGTCAACATTCTAATCGGTCGAAATCAGGAAGTGTCGGACGCCATTTTGTGTGTGACAGTGAAAAAGAAAGGTGGAGAAAGTGAAAAGGGGGCAGGGTAGAGAGTTCCTGACCCCCTAGCCTTTGTCAGGGGGACCCTGAAGGACCCTGAAGGACCCCGGAAGGGTGAAAAAAACATTTTATTTTTTTTCAAAAAATCGCGGGGTGCGCGCACGGTGCGCGCACGGTGAAAAACCCTTGGAAAAAGAAAAACATTTAAAACTGTTTATAAGTTTATAGAAGATATTAACTATGCTGTTCAACTTTATCCAAATTAAAAAAAAAAGAGCTGAGCCGTTCCATATTACAGGATACAGTCAATCTATAACTATATACATAGGTAGTTTATTGTAAAATAAATATATAAAAAATATAATAATACATACATAAATTAGCATTTAAAAAACCTTACAAATTCACTAAAAAAAACATAGGTTTCACACACGTTATAGTTAGAAATTAGCATTTAAAAAACCTTGCAAATTCACTTAAAAAACCATAGGTTTCACACACGTTATAGATAGGAATTAGCATTTAAAAAACCTTGCAAATTCACTGAAAAAACCATAGGTTTCACACATGTTATAGTTAGCTGGACATTTCACTCGTAAAAACCCATTGAAATTCCCCCGTTATAGTTAGTTCAGCTAACTATAACTCGCGCGACCGCAATCCACTGCTGATGACGTCACATATTACATCACTCATGACATGGTCAGTGACATCACTCATGACATCACTGATGACATCTCAAATGACATCACTGATGACATAATCCAGTGAATATGTGTCTTTCTGAAAAATAAATATTTTTTATATATTTATATCTAAAGGTTAATGGAAGAATAAATGGGTAAATAAGTGTCTAAATGGATGTTTTTTTTGTAAAATTAATTGTATAACTGACTTATTAACAGTATCTTAGTGAACACAGTGATGTAATATGTGACGTCATCAGCAGTGGATTGCGGTCGCGCGAGTTATAGTTAGCTGAACTAACTATAACGGGGGAATTTCAATGGTTTTTTACGAGTGAAATGTCCAGCTAACTATAACATGTGTGAAACCTATGGTTTTTTCAGTGAATATATATATATATACATTTATCTATACATATATATATTCAGCCACGGCCCATGCAGGTAAGACTGGTGGGTCCTGGTGTGGGGGATTTCAATGGATGACAACGAGGGAAAATTAAATAAATACTTAATATTCCCTCGTCATTGTCCATCAAAATCCCCCCCTCCAACCCGGCTCACTGCCCCACCACTCTTACCTGCATGGTCCGCGGTTGTATATATTGTATGTGTGTGTGTATATAAATATATATATATATTCACTTAAAAAACCATAGGTTTCACACATGTTATAGTTAGCTGGACATTTCACCCGTAAAAAACAATTGAAATTCCCCCGTTATAGTTAGTTCAGATAACTATAACTCGCACGCCCGCAATCCACTGCTCATGACGTCACATATTACATCACTCATGACATGGTCAGTGGCATCACTCATTACATCACTGATGACATCATCCTTGTGATAGAGGGGCGGTCGCGCGAGTTATAGTTATCTGAACTAACTATAACAGGAGAATTTCAATGGAGTGAAATGTCCAGCTAACTATAACATGTGTGAAACCTATGGTTTTTAAAGTGAATTTGCAAGGTTTTTTAAATGCTAATCCCTAACTATAACGTGTGTGAAACCTATGGTTTTTTAAGTGAATTTGTAAGGTTTTTTAAATGCTAAGTTATGTATGTATTATTATATTTTTTATATATTTATTTTACAATCAGCTACCTATGTTTATAGTTATAGATTGACTGTATCCTGTAATATGGAATGGCTCGTTTAAAATGTTATATATTTTTTTTAAGGTTTTTCATCGTGCGCGCACCGTGCGCGCACCCCGCGATTTAAATAAAAAAAAAAAAGTTTTTTTCACCCTTCGGGGTCCTTCAGGGACCCCCTGACAAAGGCTAGGGGGTCAGGAACTCTCTACCATGCCCCCTTTTCACGTTCTCCACCCTTCTTTTTCACTGTCACACACAAAACACACAAAATGGCGGCCGACACTTCCTGATTTCGACCGATTTGAATGTTGACTGACATGTAACCACCAATCAGAATTACGCTCGCGCACGTTATGATGCGCGCACCGTGCGCACACGGTGCGTGCTTATAGATATTTATGTACTTTTAACTGCAATTTTCTCAGGAACTACTGAACAGATTGACACCATATATGCACAAGGCACATGCCTGACCTGAGGACTACCTCTTTGCCAAATTTCAAGTAATTCTGTTCAGCCGTTCGGGCTGTACCTTCGACTAAAGGTCCTATGGGAAAATGCATGGGGAAAACACGTTTTGGGACCCCCCTTTTTTCTATTCAAAAAGCGTTTTTTCTTTTGCCAATATCTTTGGTACCGTTTGACGAATCTTCACAAAATTTTCAAAACTAATGGTTCGCTCAGGTCAGCTCCTTTCTTAAAAGTTTCGGGGTGATGCGTCGAGCGGGGGACGAGAAAAAAGGGGGGGTCCAAACACGTTTTCTCCATGTTCATTTCCATTGGAAACTTTAGACAAAGCTACAGCCCAAACTGCTGAATGTAATTACACCACAATTCGTAAAATGGTAGCTCTTGGTTCAGAAAGCATGCTTTTTTAAAAATGGTGTAAATCCGTTTAGTAGTTCCTGAAAAATTCAAAAATAAAAAATATCGATATCTGGATTCGCGAACCCTCCCGATCACGAGCTTCATTTTGATTAACTGTCAACACTCCAAACCAAGAACTGTTGGCAGCCATCTTGTGACTCAGTAAAACTGAGTCACAAGAAAAAATGAGAAAAAACATTTAAAAAACAAGAAAAGGGGGCAGTGTAGAAACACCCTGACACCCTAGGCCTGCTCAGGGGGTCCCACAGGCACCCCCAGGGCCTCAAAAAGCATAAAAAAACAGAACAGCAGGATTCACGCTGGGTGCGCGAATCCTGCTGAGAAAATCAAAAGAAAACGAAGCGCGGTCTCCTACACTTCGTTTTAATGAGCCCCCGGGTGGGCCAGGTCCCGAGGCAATATGCTAAATATCTGCGGGGGCCGCATGCGCCCCTGCAGCCCCGGGGACTGCAACCTTCCCGGGGCTTAATTAATTATGTGCATAGTCACTCGCGGCCCCCCCGCAGCCCCGGGGACCGCCACCTCCCCAGGGCTTTTAGTAAAATGTGTGGGGGGCTCCTGCCCCCCCCATGCTGCCCCGGGGACCACCACCTCCCTGTGGCATTCAGATATTGGAGGGGCCTTGCAGCCCCGTAAGCCCCGGGGACCGCCACCTCCCTGGGGCATTCAGATATTGGGAGGGCCTCGCAGCCCCCTAAGCCCCGAGGACTGCCACCTCCCCGGGGCTTTACTTAATTATGTGTGGGGGCCTCACGGGCCCCCCAATCCCTGGGGACCGCCACCTCGCAGGGGCTATAACAAATAGTTTGTGTGGGGGGGATGGAGCTCACCCACATCTCCCCGGGGACCACCACCTCCCCAGGGTACTAAAACTGATTGGAGGGGGGCCCCGCGGCCCCACTCTTGGAGCCCTCCACGGCCCTGGGGACCGCCATCCCCCAGGGCAGGCTCCAGCAATGTCCCAGGGTGCCCACTCCTGGCACATTGCAGTTTGATATGGCAGGGTGGGAGCACGGCTCCCCCCCCTGTCATGGCAAACTTTTTTTTTGCTTCGTGGAAGCGAGAGAAGGAAACCTGCTCTTGCTTCCATGAAGCAAAGCAGATTGCTTTTGGACAAGGGGGGCTGCATGTCAGCAGCTCCTCTTGTCCAAAAGCAATGCCCGCTTCCGCAAGAGGCGGGAAGCCGTCTAGGACTGCGGGGGCAATGGGGCTCCCCCCGTGGTCCCCAGTGTAAGGCCGGGCCCCAGGGGATGGGGTCCCCGGGGCCAAAATTGGCCACAGGAGGGGGGCCAAGCAGCCCTCATCCGAAACTATTAAAAAATAAAGCAGGGCAGGCCTCGGGGGATGGGGTCCCCGAGGCCAAGAGCGGCCCAGGGAAGAGGGGCTATGCAGCCCCCCTCCCATCACAAAATATTTTAAAGAAAATAAACGAGGCCAGGCCCCAGGGGATGGTGTCCCGAGGGCCAAACGTGGCCCAGGGAAGGGGGGCCACGCGGCCCCCTCCCGTAATAAAATCAAAAGATAAAAAAATTGGGCACAGCCCGGTGGTATGGGGTCCCCGGGGCCAAAAAAGCCCTCAGGAGGGGGGCCGCGGGGCCCACTTCCCGTTTAAAAAACAAAATCATAAAAAACGGGTCTGGCCCTGGGGATGGGGCACCCAGGGCCCGCAAAATATTAAGAGAAGGCCACACAGCCCCCTACTAAAAAACAAAAAAATGGAAGAAGAAGCCAGCATCTCGCCGGAGGCCCCGCCTCCTCCCTGCACCACTATGCAAACTCGCCTCCTGGCACGTTCTGGATGGGGGGATTAAGTCCCCTTAAATCCTAAGGGTCCTTAGGGGCCAACTAGCCCACAAGGTACCTCCAATAAACCCCACACAGTGGGATTGCTGAGAGGTGGTCAGAGGCCACGCCCCTTTTTCCACCACTCTGTAAACACACCTCTTGGCGCACTGCTGGTGGGGCAATGAGGTCCTCTTGTGTCCTGAGGACCTCAGGACTGAAGTGGACTTCATCCCCCAATCAGCAGTGCGCCAGGAGGCGCATTTTCAGAGTGGAGGACAAAGAGGGCATGGCCTGTGTCCGCCTATCAGCAATCCTACTGTGTGGGGCTTACTGGAGGTAACAGATAGGCTAGTTGGCCCCTAACCAGCCCCAGCAGCAAAGGGGACTTTAATCCCCACTGAAGAGTGTGCCACAGAACGTGTTTGCAAAAGGGGGCAGGCATGCTATGAGAACTTACCAGTGTTGCTGTGTGGGACTTACTGGAAGTAATAGGAGGGGTAGTTGGCCCCCAAGGACAACCTTGGGGGCCAACTACCCCTCCTATTACTTCCAGTAAGTCCCACACAGTGGGACTGATAAGATGTCTTTGGAGTCCATGCACCCCCTTTCTCCACCACTCTGCAAACACACCTCCTGGCACACTATGGGTTGGGGGATGAAGTCCACTTTTCTCTTGAGACACTTTGGGGGCCAAGAAGCCCTCCTGGTACCTCTTGTAAGTCCTGAGTGGTGGTTAGAGGCCCAGCCCCTTTCTCCATCTCTCTGCAAACGTGACTACTAGTTAAAGAAGTATTTGCAATGTAATAGGTTTCGCATTTGCGAGAGTTAGAGCTATTGACGTTGTAAATGTAAAAGTGTTAATGTTTCGTGGAGTGTATGTAGGCTGTGTGTAGTGGAATTATGTGGTATGTTGTGCAGTGAAATTATGTGAATAGAAAGTATGTGGGTTTTAGTGTTTAGCAATTATGTAGAGTGGGATTACGTGTTATGGAGAGTAATTGTGTGGTATGATAGTCTGTGTTGTGGAGTGGTAACCTCAGGTTTAGCCTTCCTCACTTCCATAGAAGCTAAACTATAAACTCAATGAGACAAAAAAAGAAGGAACCACTCAGGAGCCCTTCTGGACCTAGTCAGAATTATGAGTAGGCCCACTGGAATTATGTGACTGTTTGGCTTCACCAACTTTTGCACAATTATACATTTTCCGCATTTGCCACATAATCCATCATTTGCTGCATAATCTGCAGATTTGAATAACAAAAACCTTGTTTCTGGCTCAAACGTCTCAAACGTTACCAAAAATGCAGCGACAAGTGTTACAGCGTGGTGGAAGGCCCTTTGCAAACCTAGAATGGTCACCTGTTACTTATTGCTAAATGTGGCTATTAAATTGTTACTAATGGTGTGCAAACCACTCTTGCTACTTTCTGCAACTCTCTTGCCTCTTTCTGCATTTCTGTTGCTTCTTTCTGCACCTTTCTCTCTTTTTCTGCACTTCGTTTGCCTCTTTCTGCTCATCTCTTACACTTTCTTCACCTCTTGCCTCTTTCTGTACCTCTGTTACCTCTTTCTGTACCTCACTTGCTTCTTTCTGTACCCCTCTTGCCTCTTTCGGCACCCTTCTTCTCTCTTTTTGTACCTCTTTTGCCTCTGTCTGTACCCCTGTTCCCTCTTTCGGCACCTCTCCTGTCTGTTTCTGCACCTCTCTTTCTTCTTTATGCACTTATCTTGCCTCTTTTTGCACCTCTGTTGCTTCTTTCTGCATTTCTGTTGCCTCCTTCTGCACCCCTCATGCTTCTAACTGCACCTCTGTTGCTTCTTTCTGCACTCCTCTTGCCTCTTTCTGCACCCTTCTTCCCTCTTAGTGCAACTATCTTGCCTCCTGCTACACCTCTCTTTCTGCACCCCTCTTGCCTCTTTGTGCACCTCTGTTCCTTCTTTCTACACTTCTCTTGCCTCTTTCTGGACCCCTCTTGCCTCTTTCTGCACTTCTGTTAGTTCTTTTGCACTGCTCTTGCTTCTTTCTTGTCAGGAATCCCCTCCCGCACATGGATTTCCTCCCACGATGCCACTTCCGTGAACCTGGTGCGCTTGGAGGAGAGCGGACTACAACTCCCAGAATTCCCTCTGGCAACAATTGCCTTTTGCCACTCAAGAGTTCTGGTTACATAACACCAAGGGAAACGCCTAGTTTTCATGTTATGCAACTCAAGAGTTCTGGTTGCATAACACCAAGGGGAACGCCTAGTTTTCCTGTTATGCAACTCAAAAGTCATGGTTATACAACGCCGAGAGTACTACTTAAGGAGAAGATCACTGGGACTCGGCGTCGGATATTCTGATCTTTGCCGGAGTACCTGGTTGAGGTACAGGGACCCGTTGGTGAGTTGAGCGGCGGAAGGAACATTCTAAGGAGCGGAGGAGAGGTGCTGGCGTGTGCTTCCTGCCCGTGTCCTGTCCCGTTCTGAGAGCCGTATTCAACGTCATTGGGCACAAGTCCCGTTGGTAGAGCCGAAGCTCCCAACGGCCTGACAATTTGGAGAAAACGAGGTTGGTGCGAGCCGAAGCTCCCAACCCTCGTTCCTTGGGTAAACACACGCTTAGAGCTAAGACGCTATCCAGGAGGTGTTCCCGCGTCTTAGCCATCGACACTCGTAGGAGAACTGGGATAGGTAGAGCGGCTGCTCCCATCCATTCTCTGCGCCACCTTGGGTATCATCACTTAAACCCGGATACAAGAGACGCACACTAGGAGGTGTTCCCAGCGTCTTTGTGTTGTGGCAGCACTCTGGGGGATACTGGTAGAGCGGCTGTTCCCAGGTGGTAGAGAGCCCGGCCGGGTGACTCCCACGTGCCCCCCGTAGATTCCACAACCTTGGAACTACCCTTCACAGCGGTCGAGTGGCATTGTCGGCCACTGCTTAGCACTGTGCCCTCCGTTGGAGCATACCGGGTCCGGTGTGCATGCGGAGGACGGTTAGACGAGCTGTGAATGGGTATCGTACTTTAACTGGTGATTCCAGTACCGGTATTCTTTGTTGTCTGTAGTTGTTTATCTGTTTATTAAATCATCCTTAAACCTCCATTTCTCTGGTCCGTCGTCTGTTTGTCCCAACCCCGAGAAAGCCAGGACGTTACATAATATCCGACCTCTTCCATAACTATCTCCTGGTTGGGCGAACGACATGGCCACGATTGAGAATGTGTTGACCGTCTTAGCCGCGATGCAAATCGAGCTCACCGCTTCCAGACAGGAAACAGCAGACGTTAAGGCTAGAATGGACGCTCGGCAGAACGATCCGCTACAGGCAGGTGCCTCTCACACGGCCACGGCTCCTGCGGTTGTGGTAGAGATGCCCGTAGCCATTCCTTTGGCGACACCAGAGAGGTACAGCGGAGACCCCAACACAGTGCAGGTATACCTCACTCAAGTAGCACTGCATCTGTCCTGCAAACCAAAGGCCTTTCCTACCAGCCAAGCCAGAGTGGCCTTTCTGATCTCGTATCTTGCTGGGAACGCGGCGCAATGGGCAGTCCCACTGGTGAGCAGGGACGACCCTATCCTATGTGATTGGGGAGCCTTCCGCGAGGAATTCTTGAAGGTGTTTGATCGAAGGGCGGACTCGTATACTGCCGATCGAGAGATGTTGGAGCTGAGGCAAGGCAACAATGATCTGGTGCAGTACCTTAATGCTTTTCAAAGGTTAGTGGCCGAAACCAAGTGGCCCATAGCCAAACAAACCGCGCTGTTTCACCAGGGCTTGAGCGAAGAGCTCAAAGATGTGGTAGCACAAATCGACCCCCAACCCAAGACATGTGAAGGCTTGATCAACCTGGTGCTACGGCTGGACCATAGATTGAACGAAAGAAAGGGCGATCACAAGAGGAAAGGGAAAGCGCTGCCATCGTATGTTTCGATGGGTGGCCCTGAGACCAACTCCTCTACCAGGACGGAACCCATGGACATAGGAGCTATAAGGGCGAGCCTTACAGCCACTGAAAAAGAATCACGCCGCAAGCAAGGCCTTTGCCTTTACTGCGGGAAAAAGGGGCACTATGTACGCGAGTGTCCAGCCAAGCCAAAAACCTCACGATACCGAGCGAACAAAACGGTGACAGCAGTGGTGGACGCACCGGCGGAAAACTGAGGGACTCCGGGTCTAGGGAAGGGGCATCTTGGAGTCACACCCACATCCCTTCCATGTTGAGCCCGAATCAAAAAGGGCGAAGACATTTGTTTATTACCTTACACGTAGGAGTGCAGGACCAGTGGATACCTGTGGTAGCCATGATTGATTCAGGAGCCACGGGCATGTTCATGGACTACAATGAAGCACGGAGACTGGGTCTCACTCTCCTTCCCAAACAGATACCAGAGGAGGTGTATGCAGTGGATGGGAGAAGTCTGGTGACCGGACCTATCGGACAGCACACAGGAGAAATACCGGTGAGGTTCGGAAAACTGCATAACAAACGTATCGATTTTAGCATAATCAGAGCCCCGCAGTACGGGGTCATATTGGGTCTACCCTGGCTCCAAAAACATAACCCAACGGTGGATTGGCCTACGCATCACATTGAGATGACTTCCCCGTTTTGTGAACAATGGTGCGGCATGCAGCAGGACCCCCACGAAGGTGAGGTAGGCGAAGGTCACACGGTCGCCACGGCAGCAGAAAAGGACGTAAAGCTGCCCAGAGTGTATCACAGTTTCGGGGACGTCTTCGATGAAATCCGAGCGGAGGTGCTCCCTCCACATAGACCGTTCGACTGCCAAATCGACCTGGTTCCGGGGGCTAGCGTTCCCAGCGGCAGACTGTATGCGCTCACAGAACCCGAAAACGTACATCTACGGGGATATTTGGATAAGTTACTAGGGCTGGGGTTCATCAGGCCGTCGAAATCCCCTGCCGCATCGCCTCTCTTTTTCATTCCGAAAGCGAATGGCGAATTGAGGGCCTGCGTGGACTTTAGGGCCTTGAACGCGATAACCATAAAAAAACGGTACCTCCTGCCTCTCATAAGCGTTCTCCTGGAACAGGTAAAAAAGGCCCAAATATACACAAAGCTTGATCTCAAGGGGGCATACCATCTTGTGCGCATGAGGGACGGCGACGAATGGAAAACCGCCTTTAAGACCAGGTTCGGGCTCTTTGAGTACCTCGTCATGCCGTTCGGACTATGCAATGCCCCTGCCGCCTTCCAAAAATTCCTCAATGAGGTGTTCCGGGAGGTATTGGATATCTACGTGGTCGTTTACATAGATGACATACTCACCTACTCCAACTCAGAGGAAGAACACGTACAGCACGTATCCGCGGTTCTCAAAAAACTGAGGGAAAACATGCTATTCTGCAAACTCAGCAAATGTGACTTCCACGTCACAACAGTGGAATTCCTTGGGGTGATGCTGAGCCCCAACGGACAGGAGATGGCGGAACGCAAGATCAGAGCGGTGGAGGAGTGGCCGGTGCCCCGAGGAGTAAAGGAAGTCCAGAGCTTCATAGGCTTCGCCAACTTTTATAGGCGTTTTATTGAGGGGTTTTCTGGCTTGGTTGCCCCGATCACGCAACTACTAAGGAAGTCTCAGGAGTTCGTGTGGGGACCGGAAGCACAAAAAGCATTTGTGGCCCTCAAGAAGGCCTTCAGCACCGCCCCGGTGCTAGCTCACTCGAATCCGGAATTACCCTATGTGGTAGAAGCGGACGCCTCTGATGTGGCGCTGGGTGCCATTCTATCTCAGAGGAATGAGGTGTCGGGTTTGCTCCATCCTGTGGCGTACATGTCTCGTAAATTGAACGACGCGGAACGCAATTACCATATTGCGGAGAAGGAACTACTCGCAATAAAGGACGCATTTGCTGAGTGGAGGCATTTGTTAATGGGGGCCAGACACGTGGTTACAGTGTATACGGACCACAGAAACCTCCAGTTTCTGACGGCGGCGCGGCATTTGTCTCCTCGTCAAATGAGGTGGATGATCTTTTTCTCCGGTTTCAATTTCCACATCACGTACCGACCCGGTACGGAGAACAGGAAAGCGGACGCGCTTTCGAGGCAATCGAATGGCAGGGATCCGCAGCCGGTTGCCGAGCATTCCATCATCCCTCCAGGAGTTGTGATAGGGGTGATTCAACCACAGACGTTCCTCAGGGGGGTCCAGAAGGGGACCCATACCTTCATGTGGCGGAGGTGGCTTCGCAGTCACAAGGAGTGGCAGATGACGGACGGGATTCCGGTGAAAGGACGATGTATGTTGTTACCCACGCCTAGGCTTCGAAAACAGGCCTTCACCTGGTGCCACGTGTCTCCCTGTGCCGGCCATCTGGGTGTCGAAAAGACGGTAGCGAGCCTAGGACGGCAGTTCTGGTGGCCTGCCATGAGAACAGACGTCCGGAATTGGTGTTCATCATGTACCGTTTGCGCATCCATGAAATCGGACCACAGAAGATCGCAAGGACTCCTCCAACCCCTTCCTACACCGACCAAACCCTGGGAAAACATATCCTTAGACTTCATTGTCGGGCTACCAAAGGATCAAGGAAAGACGGCCATACTGGTGGTGGTGGACTATCTCACGAAGATGGGGCACTTCCTCGCTTGCAAACAGGTACCTTCGGCAGGAGAGCTGGCATCGTTGTTATTGAAGAATGTAGTGAGACTACATGGCCTACCCAACGGGATCGTGTCGGACAGGGGGTCTCAGTTCACGTCGCACTTCTGGAAAACTTGGTGTTCGGCGTTACACGTCAAGTCTGCCATGTCCACGAGTTATCACCCGCAGACGGACGGCCATACGGAGCGCCTGAACCAGTCGCTCAAACAATATCTACGTTGTTTTGTAGAGCAAGGGGAGGATGAGTGGGTGGACCTACTTTGGATCGCGGAAATCGCGTACAACAACGCCACACATTGTTCCACCAAGGCTTCCCCTTTTTATAGTAACTACGGCCATCATCCCCGGTTCTTGCCGTTTCTGCACCCGGTCAGGGAAGACAGATTGCCGACAACAGCCAAGAGGGTGGCCCGCATCAAGGAGGCCTTGATGAGTTCTCGAGTTGCCCTGGAGGGGGCTAAGGCCACATATAAAGCCTTTTCTGATAGGAGGAGAAGGCCTGGACCGGTCTACAAACCTGGAGATTACGTCTGGGTCTCTACACGGCACATGAGATTCAAGAAAAGTAGCGTGTTCCATCCCCGCTTCATGGGCCCATATAGGATCCTTCGATGCATCAGCCCGGTGAATGTGAAAGTGTGCCTGCCCCAGTCCCTGCGGATCCATCCCGTGTTCCACGTTTCCCTCTTGAAACCCGCGAACGCGGTGAGGCCTCGTACGCCGGTGTCGGTGACTGTGGATTCGGAGGTGGAGTACGAGGTGGCTGGTATCTTGGATTCCAAGTGGCGCAGGGGCAAACTATGGTATCTGGTGGCATGGAAGGGGTACGGGCCCGAGGAGCAGTCATGGGAACCTGCGGCGGGGGTTCACGCTCCTCGTCTGGTATCGTCGTTCCATCGTCGATATCCTTCCTGTGCTGGTCCTGATGGGGGGCGCTGATGGGAGGGGGATGTACTGTCAGGAATCCCCTCCCGCACATGGATTCCCTCCCACGATGCCACTTCCGTGAACCTGGTGCGCTTGGAGGAGAGCGGACTACAACTCCCAGAATTCCCTCCGGCAACAATTGCCTTTTGCCACTCAAGAGTTCTGGTTACATAACACCAAGGGAAACGCCTAGTTTTCATGTTATGCAACTCAAGAGTTCTGGTTGCATAACACCAAGGGGAACGCCTAGTTTTCCTGTTATGCAACTCAAAAGTCATGGTTATACAACGCCGAGAGTACTACTTAAGGAGAAGATCACTGGGACTCGGCGTCGGATATTCTGATCTTTGCCGGAGTACCTGGTTGAGGTACACGGACCCGTTGGTGAGTTGAGCGGCGGAAGGAACATTCTAAGAAGCGGAGGAGAGGTGCTGGCGTGTGCTTCCTGCCCGTGTCCTGTCCCGTTCTGAGAGCCGTATTCAACGTCATTGGGCACAAGTCCCGTTGGTAGAGCCGAAGCTCCCAACGGCCTGACAATTTGGAGAAAACGAGGTTGGTGCGAGCCGAAGCTCCCAACCCTCGTTCCTTGGGTAAACACACGCTTAGAGCTAAGACGCTATCCAGGAGGTGTTTCCGTGTCTTAGCCATCGACACTCGTAGGAGAACTGGGATAGGTAGAGCGGCTGCTCCCATCCATTCTCTGCGCCACCTTGGGTATCATCACTTAAACCCGGATACAAGAGACGCACACTAGGAGGTGTTCCCAGCGTCTTTGTGTTGTGGCAGCACTCTGGGGGATACTGGTAGAGCGGCTGTTCCCAGGTGGTAGAGAGCCCGGCCGGGTGACTCCCACGTGCCCCCCGTAGATTCCACAACCTTGGAACTACCCTTCACAGCGGTCGAGTGGCATTGTCGGCCACTGCTTAGCACTGTGCCCTCCGTTGGAGCATACCGGGTCCGGTGTGCATGCGGAGGACGGTTAGACGAGCTGTGAATGGGTATCGTACTTTAACTGGTGATTCTAGTACCGGTATTCTTTGTTGTCTGTAGTTGTTTATCTGTTTATTAAATCATCCTTAAACCTCCATTTCTCTGGTCCGTCGTCTGTTTGTCCCAACCCCGAGAAAGCCAGGACGTTACATTTCTGCACCTCTCTTGCAAATTTCTGCACTGCTCTCCCCTCTTTCTGTATCTCTTTTGCCTGTTTCTGCAAATTTCTTGCCTCTGTCTGTAGTTCTGTTGCCTCATTCTGCACCTCTGTTGCTTCTTTCTGCACTGTCTTCCCTCTTTCTGCTCCTCTCTTGCTTCTTTCTGCTCCCTTCTTACCTTTTTTGCATTCCTCTTGCCTCTTTCTGCAGTTCACTTGCCATTTTCTGTACCTCTCTTGCCTCTTTCTGCACATCACTTGCCTCTTTCTGCACTTCTCTTGCTTCTTTCTACACCTCTGTCTGTTGCTTCTTTCAGCAATTCTCTTACCTGTTTCTGCACTTCTTTTGCTTATTTGTGCACCTCTCTTTCATCTTTTTGCACCTCAGTTGCCTCTTTCTGTACCTCACTTGCTTCTTTCTGTACCCCTCTTGCCTCTTTCTGCACCCCTCTTTGCTCTTTCTGCACCTCTCTTGCCTCTTTTTGCACCTTTCCTGCCTGTTTCTGTACCTCTCTTGCCTCTTACTGTATCTCTTTTGCTTCTTTCTGTGCTTCTCTTCCTTCATTCTACATCCCTCCTGCCTCTTTCTGTACCCCTCTTGCCTCTGTGCACCCCTCCTACCTCTTTCTGCACCCCTCTTGCCTCTTTTTGCACCTCTGCTGGTTCTTTCTGCACTGCTCTTGCTTCTTTCTGCACTTCTTTTGCAATTTTCTGCACTGCTATTGATTCTTTCTGCACCCCTCTTGCAAATTTCTATATCCTTCTTACCTCTTTCTGCACCTCTATTCCCTCTTACTGGATGCCTCTTGCCTTTTTCAGCACCTCTGTTGCTTCTTTCTGCACCCCTCTTGCCTCTTTCTGCACCCCTCTTGCCTCTTTCTGCACATCTGTTGCTTCTTTCTACACTTCCCTTGCTTATTTCTGTACCCTTTTTTGCATCCCTCTTGCCTCTTTCTTGACCTCACTTGCCTCTTTCTGCACTTCTCTTACTTCTTTCTACACCTCTGTTGCTAATTTCAGCAATTCTCTTGCCTCTTTTTGCACTTCTCTTGCTTGCTGCTGTACCGCTCTTGCGTCTTTCTGTACCTCTGTTGCCTCTTTATGCACCTCACTTGCTTCTTTCTGCACCCTCGTGCCTCTTCCTGCACCCCTCTTGCCTTTTCTGCACATCTGTTGCTTCTTTCTGCACTTCTCTTGCATCTAACTTTTTGTACACAAATGTACAGAGTATGCAGTTTGAAACACAGGTATTCAAGTTTTTGTATGTTTATTTTTATGTAACGTGTCACTAGGTAAAAGCAGAGACACATGCATGAATACCTTCACAAACTTGGTCAAACTTACAACAGTGATATGCTTAGGATTGCTGCTTTATATTTGGTAGGCCTAACATTCTGAGCAGTCGATGAATATTGAACCTTCAAGAGAAAAGTGAGTTCTTAGACATCCTGGGAGATGGGTTAGTGATTAGGCTACTTTGTATGAGTCTGTTGTAAAGTACAGTCAAAGTAAGCCTCTTTCTGCACCTCTGTTGGTTCTTTCAGCACATCTCTTGCTTCTTTCAGCAACTTTCTTAAATTTGTTTTGGACTTCGGTTGCCTCTTTCTGCATTTCTCCTGCTTCTTTCTGCACCTTTCTTCTTCTTTCTAGAGCTCTCTTGCCTCTTTCTGCACTTTTCTTGCTTCTTTCTGCACCTTTCGTCCTCTTTCTGCACATGTCCTACCTATGTAGGCATAGTTAGAAATTAGCATTTAAAAAACCTTAGACATTTACTGAAAAAACAGAGGTTTCAAGGAAGTTATAGTTAGGGATTAGCATTTAAAAAACCTTAGAAATTCACTGAAAAAAACACAGGTTTCAGGTATGGTATAGTTAGAAATTTTCTTTTAAAATTCCTTTGAAATTCACTGAAAAAACCATAGGTTTCACAGACGTTATAATTAGAAATTTTCATTTAAAAAACCTTAGAAATTCACTGAAAAAAACATTATTTCAGGGACGTTATAGTTAGTTGGACATTTCACTCATACAAAAGCATATAAATACGGCTGTTATAGTTAGTTGAGCTAACTATAAATCACAACCCTGTAATGCACTGATTATAACATCACATATTACATCACTCATGACATGGTCAGTGACATCACAGATGACATCACTGATGACATCATCTATGTGATCATCTGATGCACCTCCTCACACCGTAATAAAACCTCTGATACACCCACTCTAGAGTACAGACTACTAACCATACACAGACCAATAGCAGTTAGTACATAACTGCTCAGTGATTCATATGTCTACACACACATCCACACACTAACCCATAGTCACTCATACATGCAGTCATTCATCAACACAGGCACTGATATATCCCCTCATACACCCATATAGACACTCACACACTGCCACTCACCCAAAGAGTTTACTCAAACACCTAGTCAGTCACCCAAAGAATTAATTACACTGCCATTTACTCACCTATACAGTTATACACACACAACACTTCACTTAGTCATACAGATAGTACAATAGACATACTCTCTTCAACAATTACTGACATAAGTACACACGTATCCATGTAGCCACTGTCACAATCACTCACTGGCACATATACTCACTTATATACTCCAACACTCACATATACTGCCTTTCACATATATAGTTACTTACACATATACCACTGAGACATCCATCCACTCACCAGCACAGCTATACATACACTCACTCACCCATACAGTCCCTAACACATGCACTCATAAGCCCATACACCCAGTGAATCACCCACTCACACATCCGTGCAGGGAGTCACACACCCCCCACCCATCCACACTCAGGCACCCATACAGGTACTCAGACAACCAATCATTAACCTATATAGACACTGATGTAGCTACTCACCAACCTATGCAGCCACTGACACACCAACTGACAGACTGATACAGACATTCACACAGATTAATAATTCATCCATGCGTTCACTAAGACACGTTTAATCACTCACTTATACAGTCAGTCATACACCCACTAAATCATCCATTCAGACACTCATACACCCACTCATTCTTCAATACACCTTGGCGTATATAGATAATATTCTTAAAATTTTCATAAACACTCAGTCACTGGATGATGTCATCAGTGATGTCCTCAGTGATGTCATTTGAGATGTCATCAGTGATGTCATCAGTGATGTCACTGACCTTGTCATGAGTAATGCAGTATGTGATGTCATCAGCAGTGCATTGCGGGGGGGGGGGCAAGTTATAGTTAGCTCAACTAACTATACCAGCCGAATTTCTCTGGTTTTGTACGAGTGAAATGTCCAACTAACTATAACACCCCTGAAACCTGTGTTTTTTTCAGTGAATTTTAAAGGTTTTTAAAATGCTAATTTCTAACTATAATGTCCCTGAAACCTATGTTTTTTTTCTGTGAATATATATATATATATATAATACCTACTGGCGGTCGCCAGTAGGTAGTTATAGTTAGGACCTATTATCCATAGGAAAATCGTAACATTCTATTCCTAATAACTTCGGTGCCGGTTGACGAATCTTCGCAAAATTTTCAAAACTAATGGCCCTTCCCGCTCAGCTCCTATCCTGAAAGTTTGGGGGTGATTTGTCAAGCGGGGGCCAAGAAAAAAGGGGGGTCCCAAAACACGTTTTCCCTCTGTTATTTCCCATAGGAAATCTTAGACACGGCTACAGCCCGAACTGCTGAACGGAATTACACCAAATTTTGCAAAAAGGTAGCCCTTGGTTCAGAAAGTGCCCTTTTTTTAAATGGTGTAAATGCATTCAGTAGTTTCAGAGAAATTAAAAAAATAGAGGTAAAAAAATCAATTTCCCATAGGAAAATTTAGACACAGTTATAGCAAAAACTGATGAATGGAATTACACCAAATTTGGCAAAAAGGTACTGCTTAGCTCAGAAAGCGACCTTTTTAAAAATGGATCCGCGCACCCTCCCGATCACGAGCTTCATGCAAATTGGCTGTCAACACCTCAAACCAGGAAGTGTTGGCAGTCATCTTGTGCCTCGGTGGAACCGAGGCACAAGAAAAGCGAAAAACAAACGTGCAAAACACGAAAAGGGGACAGGGTAGAAACACCCTGACCCCCTAGGCCTGCTCAGGGACAAAAAAAGCATTTTTGTTGATTTAAAACCTGCGGATCTGGCTGCGAAAATGAAAAAAACCAAAGCGCCGTCTCCTGCACTTTGTTTTTAATTAGCCCCCGGGTGGGCCAAGTCACGGCGGCAATGTTTAGATTATAATGGAGCCCCCCGGGGCTTTTCAAAAGTATTTGTGGGGGGCTCATGGCCCCCCGCAACCCCGGGGACCGCCACCGCTTCAATAGTAAATGGGTGGGGGTCTCAAAGGCCCCCCCAAGCCCCGGGGACCGCCAACCCCCAGGGCTTTAATAAAATAATGGTGGGGGGCACATGGCCGCCCCGCAGCCCCAAGGACCGCCACCTCCGGGGCTTGTTTTAAAAAAATTAACTACCGGAGTGGGGGGGCTCGAACCCCCACCCACACGCCCCGGGGACCACCACCTCCCCGGGGCTCCAATTATTAAAATTCCCAGGGCTTTGCACATGTTGGGAGGGGGCCACGCAGCCCCCCTCCTGGAGCCCTGTGATGGCCCTTGGGACCGCCACACCCCAAGGACATTGCAAACACATCACCTTCAGCCACACCACCGAACTCACCTGGTCGGACCACAGCTGCGTCCACTTCATCTTCAAGAAGACCACTGTGCACCACCACACCCAGCAACCACCAAGAAGACACTGGACTCGTATCACCACGGATCAGCTCGCATCAACCCTCTCCCAGAACCGACCCACCAGCACCACCGACCCAAACGAAGCCGCCAACAACCTCACCAACTGGATCTCCGACTGCGCCGACCTCCTGGCCCCCCTGAAAACTCAAGCCAGCACCAACAACCACAAGAAAAACTCCTGGTTCACCCCTGACCTCAAGGACTCCAAGAAAGAATGCCGCGCCCGCGAGAAGACGTGGCGCCTCAACCAGACCGAAGAGAACATGTCAGCTCTCAAGGACGCCACCCGCCAACACCACCAACACCTCCGCGCCGCACGAAAAACAGCCTACCGGAACAGACTGGACAAAAACGCCCACAACAGCAAGGAACTATTTGGCATCGTCAAAGAGCTCTCCAACCCGGACGCAGAAAACAACTCCATCCCCCCATCACAGGACCTTCTGCGACTCCCTCGCGACCTTCTTCCACCACAAGATCACCGACATATACAACAGCTTCCCGACCACCGACACGAACCCCCCCCCGGAACCCGCTACCGACATCACCACCATCCTCACCTGGAGCCCAACCGCCACCGAGGAGACCACCCGCGTCATGAACTCGATCCACTCCGGATCCCCATCGGACCCCTGCCCGCACCACATCTACAACAAAGCCGACGACATCATCGCACCGCACCTCCGAGATGTCATCAACGCCTCCCTCACCACCGCCACCTTCCCGGAGAGCTGGAAACACGCAGAGCTCAACGCCCACTTAAAGAAACCCACAGCAGACCCCACCGAACTCAAAAACTTCCCGCCCATCTCTCTCCTGCCGTTCCCCGCCAAAGTGATTGAGAAAATTGTCAACACTCAACTCTCCAACGCCCTGGAAACCAACGACTCCCTCGACCCCACACAGTTCGGTTTCAGGACCAACCACAGCACCGAAACCGCCCTCATCGCAGCCACGGACGACATCAGAGCCCTGACCGACAAGGGTGAGACCGTGGCCCTCATACTCCTGGACCTCTCCGCAGCCTTCGACACGGTCTGCCACCGCACCCTGATACGACGCCTCAGCAACGCCGGCATCAGAGGCAAGGCCCTCGAATGGATCATCTCCTTCTTCTCCGGAAGGACTCAGAGAGTCCGCCTGCCCCCCTTCAGATCCACAGCCACGGAGATCATCTGCGGCGTACCTCAAGGATCCTCCCTCAGCCCCACTCTCTTCAACATCTACATGACCCCCCTGGCAAACATCGCACGCAAACACGGACTGGACCTTATATCATATGCCGACGACACCCAGCTCATCTTATCACTCACAAACAACCCCACCTCAGCTAGGACCAGACTTCATGAAGGAATGAAGGAAGTGGCGAACTGGATGACAGACAGCCGCCTGAAACTGAACGCCGACAAGATGGAGGTCCTCATCCTCGGCCCCACCCCCACCGCATGGGACGACTCCTGGTGGCCCCCCGCCCTAGGCAGCACTCCCCAACCCACCGACCACGCACGCAACCTCGGCTTCATCCTGGACTCATCCCTCACCATGACCAGACAGGTGAACTCGGTGACCTCAGCATGCTTCAACACCCTCCGCATGCTCCGCAAGATCTTCCGCTGGATCCCCACCGACAGCAGAAAGACCGTCACCCACGCCCTCGTCACCAGTCGCTTGGACTACGGGAACACCTTGTACGCGGGCATCACCACCAAGCTGCTGAGGAAACTCCAACGGATCCAGAACGCTGCCGCAAGACTCATCCTGGACATCCCTCGCCACCACCACATCTCAGGACACCTGAAAAAACTCCATTGGCTCCCCGTCAACAAGAGGATCACCTTCCGACTCCTCACCCACGCACACAAAGCCCTTCACAACCTCGGACCCAAACTCATCAACAACCGCGTCTCCTTCTACACTCCTCCGCGCACTCTACGATCCACCGGACAGGCCCTGGCAGCCGTACCCCGCATCCGCAAAGCCACTGCCGGAGGAAGATCCTTCTCTTTCCTGGCAGCGAAGACCTGGAACTCTCTGCCCAGCCACCTTCGCGCCATACCTGAACACCTCTCCTTCAGAAGGCAGCTCAAGACCTGGCTCTTCAAGCACTGACCCCCCCCTCCCCAGCGCCTTGAGACCCTTTATGGGTGAGTAGCGCGCTTTATAAATGCGAATGATTGATTGATTGATTGACTGTTTTCTATGGTTTTTGGAAGAAAGACCAGGAAACCGATCAAAATATCACACCCTGAGGGAGCACCATTAGGAGCTGGTCCCTGCAGGCAGGAGCAAAGGCCGTCTCCCATTGTATGTGCAAATCTGGCTGGGGCTGCGGAGACCTTGAGGCTCCCCCAGCAATCCCAACAAGAGTACAGCACTGTACTCCACTTTACTACACTTCCCAAAACTCTACAACACACCACTCCACTGTAGTGTACAAAGATGCCCCTCCAATTGATGACAGTTTACTCAATTCTACACGTCACTCCACTATACTGCACACCCTGCCACTCTACTGTGCAACATGCCACTCCACTCTTTCCCACTTGACTCCACTGTACACTACGCTGCTCCAACTCTACACCACTCTGTATGTTCTCCACTCTACGACACTACACTGTATGACACTCTTCTCCACTCTACTGTACGGCACTCCACTTGACGACACTCAACTCAACCACATTGATCTCTACGGCCTAAAACAAATTTTTATTTAAAAAAAAAACAACTTTTAAATTCAATGCCAAAACCAAAGGTTGAATCTTTGTTATAGTAAGGAAAACGTCATTTATCCTTTCTATACAAACCAAACTCATGGCACCCAAACATTAGAAATTCTAAAATTATAGCTATACTTTAAATGTATAATTTACACACCACCTTTCGATTACTATACCTATATTTATTCTTTTTATACAAACCAAACCTAAACTACACAAACATAGCTATTGTAAAATTATATTTCACATACAAACGTTTCAAGTCGCAGTATGATTGTAAATGTTGTTCTAGAGATGGATGCCATTCTGCTCATTTCAGGAATATTTGTAAGACATTTGTACAAACTACAGAGCATAGGACCTGGTTGTGCATGTCTTATCAGTAGCTACTGCATAGATGTGAAGCCACCGACTTAACATTCGATGTCAGAAGAAGTATTTACCAGGTACATCCCATTACGGTAAATAAACACTCTGTTGAACGTTATTCAAGGTTTAATAAATTGCTGATTGCATTTATGTTTACTGGGACTATTCACTTGTGAGTAATGTACATGTGTAAGTTTACTCTTACATAATTTGCTGATTACGTTAATGTCTACAGAGATATTACATGTTTTACTCACCTGAACACCAGTAAAAAAGAGCACAAAACCTACTAAATCTGGGTGATTTCACAGACATGCTTCACATTCTGCTTCTTGTGAAAAGATTACACCCATTAGCACTAGAGAGGTTATTGAAAATTGGGTCTAGGCATAGCTTGCAAAATGCCTTCCACTATGAAAAGCCATATAAAACTGTCACATTCATTGGATGATGTCATTGGTCATGTCATCAATGCTGTAACTTTTGAACTCATCAGTGATGTGATCAGTTATGTCATCAGTGATGTTATTAAACATGTTATGAGTGATGTATATGTGAGGTCAAACAAAGTGCATATGAGGGCGCAAGATATCGGCAGCTCATTAAACTATACCTTGCAAATTTCTTTTTTATTAGTTTTTACACATTAGTTATCCCATTTCAGCAGTGGGGGCTATGGCCAGGCCCTGCACCTATTTCTGCCATGCGCAGACAACTCCACATTGTGCACAACCTCCAATAGTGAACAGCGCTCAGTGGGACCGGCACTCAACCCCTTGCAAGCAGCCAATAGCAGTGGCCTGTGTCCTACACAGTGCTGGCTGGCCCAGTGTCTGCTCGCCTAGCACCTCCCACCCACCCTTGTCAGCTTGCTGCCCCTGACCTTCATGTCTACTCCCTGTTGTCAGCTTGCTGCCCCTCACCCTCCTGTCTGCCCTCCATATTACATGTGCTGCCTAAGCTTCTCCCAACTGCCCTCTGTTGTCAGACTGCTGCCCCTGCCCCTTCCTCCTGCCCTCCATTGTCCGTGTGCTTCTCCTGCCTACCCTCTGTTGTTCTTGGGCTGCACCTGCCCCTCTCAAGTTCCCTTTGTTGACCTTATGCTGAGCCCCTTCCCCTCTTGTCTGCCCTCTGGTGACTGCTTGCTGCCTCTGTCCCTCCCAACTGACCTCCATTTTCTGTGTGCTGCCCATGCCCTTCCTGCCTGCACTCTGTGATCAGCTTGTTGACCCTGACCCTCCTGCCTGTACTCCACTGTCTGAGTGCTGTCTCTGCCCCTCTCACCTACCCTGCATTATCTGTGTGATGCCCCTTCCCCTCCCACCTGTCCTCTATTGCTAGCTTGTTTCCGCTTCCCCTCCCGTCTGCTCTCCATTGTCCCTGTGCTGCCCCTGCCCTTCCTGCTTGCCCTCTGTAGTCCGTGTGCGGCCCCTGCCCCTCCAGGCTCCCTCCATAGTAAGCTTGCTGACTCTGCCCTTCATACCTGCCCTCTATTGTCCTTGTACTGCCTCTGCCCTTCCCGCTTGTCTGCCCTTTTTAATGTTCTGCCCCTAACCCATCCGGCCCACCTCTGTGGTTTGCTTGCTGCCCCTGCATGTCTCGCCTGCCATCCATAGTCTGCTCGAAGCCCCTCCCCTCCTCGCATGTCCTCTGTTCTCTGTGTGCTGCCCCAGCCCCCTTCTGCCAGGCCTCTGTGGTCACCTTGCTGTTCCTGCGCATTCTGGCCTGCTCTCCATACATAGCTTGCTACCACTGCCTAATTTGGGCTGCCCTCCATGGTCAGTTTGCTGCCCCTGCTCCCTTCCCTTCTGCCCTCCATTTTCCATGTGCGTGCACCTGCCACCTTCCACACGCTCTCTATGCTCAGCTTACTGTCCCCGCCCATTCTGCCCTGCTCTCCATGGTCAGCTTGCTGCTCCTGCCCCCTCAGTTTGCACTCCATTTTCTATGTTCAAGCCCATGCCCTTCCTGCATGTCCTCCTTGCTCAGCTTGCTGCCCCTTCACATTCTGATCTGTCCTCTGCAGTTAGCTTGCTGCCCCAACTTTTCCCCTGTCCTCCTCCTGCCTACCCTCTGCTATGTTTGTGGGTGCCCCTGCTCTCTCTGCTCTCTCCTGCCTGCCCTTGATGATCCCTTGTGCTGCCCCCGCCTTTCGCTCCTTCCCTCTGTGATCCATTGTGCTGCCACTGCCCCTTCAGCTTCCTTCATTGGCCAATGTTCTTTCCCTGCTCCTCCATCCTGCTCCTAGTGGTCCTTTGTGTGATCCCTATCCTTCCCGCCTGCCCTCCATATTCTGAGGGCTGCTCTGGGTACCCCAGTACCAACTTGTTTGTGCCCATTCTGCCCGCTTATGAGCTTTTGAAAAAGAGTTTCAGGACGATGGGACCAAGTGCTTGAGTCAAGTAATGGCAGCTGCAGCATTTTATTTCTAGCTGTTGCTGGCCAGTCAGATTACATAGTACTGCGGGATCAGTTAAGGTCCTGAGGTACTAAAAAAAAAAAACAAGGGAAAAAAAGATCTGTGGTCCAATCAAACTGCCCCATTTTTTAAAATTAGGGCCCTGTGGGACCATCCACACAGCTATACCTTTTTTTTGTATCTAATCATGACCTCCACAAGCCCCTCTTTAACCCCGAGAGTGCTAAGAACGTGTCCTGGACACATCCACAGCACTGGTGTTCGGGTGCTAAGAAGATGTCCAGAATGTCCTAGCACTAGTGCTCACCCAGCGTGCACCATCTCATACCCCCACTAGGGATGGCAGTGAAAGTGCTTCCGCTGCCACTTCTGACCCCTCTTCCAGCGATCTGATGACAATAGAACATGCACAACACACCGATGTCATCAAAACATGCCGGGGATGTGCTGGAAGCAATTTGCTTCCAGCGCATCATCAGGAAGACGTTTTTTCCTCCCTTGAGGGATCTCAAGGGCAGAGAGATACCGGGGGGAAAGAAAAGAGTTTTTCCATTCCCCTGGTGTCTCACTGCAGGACCATGCAACAGGAATGCACCCACTAGAAACCAAGGATTCTTTTTGTTGCCGAGAGCGGCCCCTTCGGCAAAGGGTTGCTAGCCATTATTCGTCACAATTTTGGTTGTTTTGTGCCCCCCCTAGGGGGCAGATCAGCCATATTTTTAGGTCGATAGAGGGATTGACAAAGATAGATGTTGGGGAGCGAACCTTTGGGCAAAGGTCACTCCCCATTATTTGCCACATGTATTGTCGTTTTCAGCACCCCCAGGGGCAGATCTGCCATATTTTTAGGCAGATAAAAACCAGGGAGTTATAAAGATTAATGTTGGAGAGCAGTCCTATGGACAAGGGTCAATCCCCATTATTTGCCGAATGTTTTTAGGCTGATCTGCCCCGAAGTCGGTCAGAAAAACACTAGGTACTAGGGATTATTATAGATACATGTTGAGGAGCGGCCCCTTGGGCAAGGGTTGATCCCTTAACTATATTACTACAGGTTGTGGCAGTTTTATGTCACCCCCGGGGAAGATCAGCCATTTTTTAGGCTGATCTGCACTCCCAAAGGAGGGGGGGGGGCCAGATTCCAGGGATTATATTGAATATGTATGCAGTTTCGCTCACCATTTTTTGGAGGAATGTTTTGCCTATTTTCTGCCACTGCTAGCGACAGATCAGCCATTTTGTTGGCCGATTTGCCTCTAAGGGGGGCAGAAAACCACTAGACATCAGGGAATGTAACATTTCTCGAGACATTCTGTATTCAGGATATGGGCATTAAGCTCCGCCCACTTTCCGCCCATCTTTTTAATTGGCTCCTGTTCCTGTCCTTTGTAAATGGTGGCTTTCATTGGTCAATAGGCTTAGTAGTCCCTCCTTAGTACCGCCTTTTCTCTTGTTGTAACCTCCCATGAGGACTGTGCCTGTTATATATGTTGTTAGTCGGTATGTTTTAATTATGGCCTTGAGCACTATTTTGTTAAATCCCTTTCTCTTGCCTGCTGTTGGAGGCAGGACACGTTCTCCCCCAATGTTTAATTTCTTTTTGTATTACTGTAACCATAGCAGCACGCCTCAGCTCCAATAATGGCCGTAGCACTTTTCTTCTGTTACTTGCGGCTCGCTGAACTCGGCAGCATGCCTTTTTTCTGTTTCTTTACTATTCTTACAATAGCGGCACGCCCCCTTTAGCTTTAAAAATCCTAAGGTTAAAGAGCAGGTGCCACGATTGTGTGAAAAGTAAAGAATTAGAAAAGGGTGTGGCTAGGCAAGATGGCCGGGTGGACGTGACTCACATCGACTCCGCCGCTATGTTGCTGTTCAAAGCAGCTGATGAAGTACAGATACATTGCAGCCCACGGCAGCAGTGACCAATTGTCCTAGGTTGTGGTCTAAAGACTATTTCTGCCCCTGATGGCGGGTATGCACGACAGATGGAAGACGATGGAGGGCGGACCTCACGCCAACTAAGATGACGACGCTGGAGCATTCTGGTAGTCTCAGCAATGCCAGCGCTATAAAAGAACTCAGAAGAGAAATTGAGCACCCCTAGGTGAGGTGTCTTACCGGATCTTGCACTCATCCGGCAGCATCACCTACGAGGGGGAACGGTCTTGCACGTGGGGCAGAGGGCAGTGTTATCTGACTTCAACATTCCGGTCCCATGAGGCCGTGGCAGCGGGCATCATAGGGGGTCTGGAATAGAGCTCCCCGAACATTCTGTGAATACAGCTGGACTTCTTGAGGCCCTTTTTCAAGGGGACAGCGGGACATATCCAGCTCAGTGGTGCTAAAGATGAATGCAGCTTTACCCTGCTGGACACTAACATGGCGAGCTCCGCCGGGAGAGCCCAATGAGACAAATCCTTCCTGACCCGTGAGGGGTGTTTTTTCATAGAGGTGTTCTGGTGCTTCCCTCCTCGTATGTGTGATATTTGTTGTGTGGGAGGTGCCTAACCCCATAGTTCCTTCAGGTGTCTCAGGGCGGGTTACCATAAGTCTCAGTGGAGGGCAGCCAGCTTGTGTATGCAGATTCAAGGGAAAAGACTTCCATGTAAAGGTGGCTGGTCTGACCTCTAACATGCGGTGGGACGACTGGCCGCCTCTATGACACCGAAAAATAACTCAAATAGAGTGTCCAGTTACTTCGCCCCCGCTGACAAGAGAGATATCCAGGAGCCAAGGCAAACAAGAAAGGACATGGCGCTCACTAAGGAGGACCTGCTGGCCTCTCTGAGAGAATTAAAAACTGAACTGCGCACAGAACTCAAGATGGATATGACCGCCTCCCTGGGTCAGCTTAAAGCAGACCTCACTGATCGCATGATCTCCATCCAACAGGATGTGGATTCCATTGGCACCAGGTTACTCGAGGTGGAGCTCAAATCTCAAGACCTAGACAAACAAATGTTGGATACTCACGGCAGGGTGCAGGATCTCTGTCCTCAACTACACCAGGCCCTGCTGAAGAGTGAGGACTTGGAAAATAGATCCAGAAGAGATAATATTAGAATTTGAGACCTAGAGGAAGGGGCAGAGGGGCCTGATCTGGAGGCCTTCATTCAGGGCCTATTTGCGGAGGTGCTGGGGGTGAATTAACGATGCATCCGCAATATCCTCGTCAAGCTACACTCATTCAAGGTAAAGGAAGCCTTACTTCTAGAGGCCAGGAAACAGGACGCTATTGCCTTTCAGGGCTTTTCTTGCATGCTGTATCAGGACCTGGCGCGGTCAACCCTGCAACTGCGCCAACAATTAAGGCCAGTGACTGAAAAATTGTGACAAAACCACATCAACATCAAATATCGCTGGACTTACCCGTTTGAGCTGGCTATCGAGTTCAACAATAATTCGCACCATGGCACAGAACTGGGGGAGGCCATTGATATCCTGGGGCTGCCGCGCCCTTGTACTATGGGCGACTGGGTCCCCTCACAGGGGGTTAACTCAGAGTTGGGCAAGAGATTCCAGTGGCAGACCCAGCGCAGAGAGCGTGATTCAACTAAATGATAAAAAGGACAGGCGGCATCCACTACACTCACATTGGCCTGCCAGGCTGGACACTTTGGAGGGCTATGTTCTCGAATGCAAGAGGTCCTGAGAGGGGTAAGAGGTGTCTGATCTCTGACCGGAGGGGACATACTGGATTGCGTGAGGTCCATGGAGGTCAGTGGCACTGTTCAAGACTGATTTGCATATGGCCATGTTTGAACTGGGGTGGCGTGGAGAGCAAAATAACGATGGATTAAACCCAGATATGTGACTGGGGGTGAATGTTTTGCCATGTGCAACATTCCGTCCATCATCTTGTGTGTTTTACTGTTCGACCTCACACACTGCGGATAAGAGTGTCGGTGCTTCAGCATACTAAAGCTACCATTTGGCCGTGGCGGCGGGCTCTGACCGAGATGCCCGCTGACATGCCTTATTTTATGTCCGAATAGTTACTGTGGGACTGGAGGTTCCACCGCTGTTGATTGGGTTTGCTTTTGGTTTCATAGTTTTATGGGGTTTTCTCAGGGGATTCAAACGAAGGCTTTTTGTATATTCTGTGGGGAAGGTGACATGACAACCCGTGACAGTTTTGTATATGTTGCGGAGATATGGGAGGAGGAAGAGGTTTCCTGGAGGGAGAAGCACTACTCCGCCATGAGGGATCAGAGGGGGCTGGGAGCAGCCCATGGGAGAGTCATTGAAAAGATTAAAATGATTACTGTAGCCTCCTGGAATGTGAAAGGTCTAAACTCACCACTTAAGCGCCAGAAAGTCTGGAAATACATGACAGATCACCAGTTTGATATTGTGGCGCTGCAAGAGACACATCTGAAAAGGCTAGAAAACACAGGTGGAGGCACAGAAGTTACCCCCTGGTCTATAAATCCTCTTCAGGTACCAAACAAAAAGGGGTTGCGCTGCTGTTCTATGTAAATGTAAATGTACAGATATTTGTATAGCGCAAATCACCAACCGGTCTCTAAGCGCTTGCTTAGGGAACCCGTCCTGGTATTCCCCTGTGAGATAACCCAGCAGGGCATCCACAAGGTGAAAGCCAGACATCCCGCCGCGAGGGGCCATTGTGGAGATTAAGCAAGCTATTGCCCAGAGTCGCAGAGTGTGAACCCATGAATCGAGTATGCACTGGAGCGAGAATTATCGAGTCCATGGACAATTTATGGACTCAAGACCCAGCCGAGCCGGGAATTGAACCCTGGTCCCGGGCTGACCTCTGCTTCCAGGTCTGCCTACTCTAACCAGTGAGCCAATCTATGCCACCACGCAATTCACCCGGAGGGAGTCAAGACAGATAAAGGGAGAAGAGAGGTTATGTTAACCCCTTGGCTGCGGCAGGAATTCCGCCGCAGCGCTGGGGGGGGTTTGGGGGCAACGCGGTGGGGCTGTGCTCATGACGGAGCCACTCCGTCATGAGTCACGGTTGAGCCGTGCTCATGACGGAGTGGTTCCGTCACGACTCCGCCCACTGCGCTAATCGCCCGCACAGGCGGGGAATTAGCGCCACGTGGGCGGTGCAGCGGCCAACGGCCGCAGCATGACGGAACCACTCCGTCATGGGCACAGCGCAACCGTGGCTCATGACGGAGTGGTTCCGTCATGAGCGGGGAAGGGGTTAAAGGGCAGATTAAGAGGGAAAATATAAATATTTGTATCAGCATACGCGCCAAACACTGGCCAACTCGCTTTTGTCACCACTCTGTTAACTATGGTGGGAGGATTTGCAGGGGGCTCGGTTGTACTCCAGGGGAGACCTTAACCTTATATGGCACTCAGGCCTCAACAGTACCCACCCACACCGTGCCCCCACTGGCAGTTTCTCCAAAGGCGCTAGATAGGCCATTCAGAAAATGGGTTTCAGAGCTGCATGGAGGACTCTTTACCTCACCACAACAAACTTCTCCTTCTTTTCCCATGTGCACCAGACGTACTCCCACCTAGATCATGTATTTCTCAGTTAAGGCCTGTTGGGTGCCTTACGAGCGGCAAACATCCAACCCACCACCCTCTCAGATCATGGCCCGGTATCCGTCTGTCTAACCTGAGGGGTCCATGAGCCCAGGCCTCCGAGGTGGTTTTTCCCCGCCTACCTAACACATGATCTGCTATTACCGATGAGCTGCGAGCAGCAATCAAAGAATACTTCCAATTGAACCTGCCACAGGACACCACTTCCTTGAATAACTGGGATTCCTTCAAGGCGGTTCTGAGGGGTAAGTGCCTGGAGCTCAACTCTGCCTTGAACAAGCAAAGAGAAAGGGAGTGGACAGCCCTAGAGGCAGATCTCAGAGAAGTGGAACGAGCACATAAACTAACGCCCACACGTAAACTTCAACGTAAACTGAGGGAAAATTAATGCGATCTATACGAACAGGGCAGAACTCATGCTCCTACACCTACGTTGCATCTCCTATGAACATGGGAATAAAGTGGGGCTCATCTCGCGAGGCAACTCAGGGAGAAGAGAGAAAAGGAATACATAGGGGTGATCTATGAGGAGGGGGAAATATCGAAAGCTCGGACGAGGGAAAAGCCAGGGTATTTGGAGCTCTTTACGATGAGTTATACCAAGCCGACACCACAGACAGCACAGGCCAGACAGCTCACCTTGACTTGAATGACCTACCACAAGTCACCGCCACCCACAATGCTCTTCTGAGAGCAGTCATTACTGATGAAGAAGTACGACTAGCAATCGTGGCGTTGAAACCTCATAAATCTCCAGGGCCCTATGGCTTGACAGCGCATTTTTATAAAACTTTTGCATTAGAGATTACTCCTCCCTTAACCAACCTTTTTAATTCTATAGGGGCTTTCACGGCCGTAACCCCTTCGAGGAGTGAAGCCCTGATAACAGTGATACCGAATGCGGGAAAAAACGTGCAACTCTGTTCATCATATCGGCCGATTGCTTTGCTAAACCTGGATGCCAAACTGTACTCTAAGATTCTGGCATCTAGACTGGAGAACATGATGCCGGTGCTCATTCACCCGACCAGTGGAGCTTCATAAAGGGCAGATAAACCCATGACAATATCCGACCAGTACTTCAGCTGATCGAGAAGGTGTTGAGACACCAAATCCCGGCAATATTGTTGGTGTCAGATGTGGAAAAAGCATGCGATAGGGTGGATTGGCCCTTTCTCTTTCATACACTACAGTGCTTTGAGTTCTGCGAAGCCTTTATTCCAATGATTAGAGCTAATTATACTCAACCCTGATCCAGGGTGCTGGTTAATGGAGTCAGCACATATCTGTTCCCCTTTGTGCAGGGGATGAGACAGGGGTGTCCTTTGTCTCCATTACTGTTCGCCCTACGCATTGAACCCTTGGCGACCTGAATCCGATCACCACAGGAGATACAGGTGATCTGGTTTGGCTCCGATGAACACAAGACATCACTGTTCGCAGGTTATGTTTTGCTGACACTTACATCTTCCCGGTCTTCGCTTCTGGCCCTTTAGGAAGAACTTCGAGTGTTTGAGGGGGTGGCAGGCTTCCACGTCAACATATCCAAATATTTCATTTCAAATCTTACTCTCCCAGAGGGGGACATGACTTTACTGGTCAAGGCTTCCCCCTTCCAATGGAGGGGCTATATAGGGCAAATTATCCCACCATGCTACTCCAGATGCAACAAGACCTTAAACGATGGAAGCCCTTATATATCTCGTGGCTGGACCACATTAATGACGAATAAAAAGATGGTTCTCCCAAAAGTACTGTACCTGTTCCAGGCCCTTCCCATAGACCTAGAGCGAGACTTCCTTCCCAAACTGCGCACTTTAATCACCCTTTATATCGGGCAGAATGGAAGGGCGCCATACCATTCCCTATCTTAAGACACCTGAAGGGGGAGGGAAGGGTGGCCTTGCCTGACTTTCATCTCTACTGTAAGGCAGCACAATTGCGGGTGATTATTAAGTGGTTCCTGAGGGAATCAGACAAACATTGGCTGCATATGGATAGGGTGATAGTTGACAGGACAATCTGAGATGTGCTTTGAAAGCCAAGAAAGGACAGACCTTGGACGCATATCTGAGTATCCCCACCTGGACTACTCTTAAGGTATGGGATGCAGTCATAGGGGCTGCGTACAGGGCATTTGCCTCCCCCTACACCTCGATCCATTTTAACCCAGAGTTGCCCCTGGCAGCCCGGCCAGGACTTTTGGTGCTTGGTGGGAGGGTGGCTGTTTAACATTGTCCGATTTCTACCATAGCTACGACTTGCTGACTTTTGAGCATTGCCAGGGCGACTTTCATGTCCCCTCCTCTGAGTATTTCCACTACCCCCATCTTAAACACTGGGCATTACACCCATTGGTCAGAGAAGCAGCCACATGTGACCTTATGCCCATAGAAACCGTTGTGCAGAGGGTGGGATCCGATCCTCGGAATGGGTGATCTCCTTCCTATATGCACTGTTGCTCTCTACGCTGCACTCCCTGTGACCCCAACACATAGGCTTCTGGGTACAAACTTTAAGGAGGGAGTTTACAGAGGGTCAGTGGAGATACCTCTCGAGAGATATTTTCAAGAATAACCATTCCATGGGCTTACGGGAAGTGCACAACAAGATACTCTATGATTGGTATCTCTACCCCATGAGAATAAAAAGATCTTTCCAGAGGCCTCTGATCTATGCTGGATGGGCTGTGGCCTATTATGGTACTTTCGCCACATTTGGTGGGGCTGTTTGATGATTCATCCCTTTTGGGTGGAGAGCCTAGCACAAATAAAAGACATACTGGGATATCATGTGCCAGTCACACCACAGTTTGCACTATTGGCACTCAGAGACTCCTGTTTAAAGTACGCGACGAAGGGGGATCAAGCAATTATGTGGGCCTGTCTTGGGTGGCTAAAATGGCTATTTCAGCCACATGGAAGAAGAAGGAGGCACCCACATTGACCCAGTGGCATGCCCGCCTCTGGAGAGCGCTCCCAATGGAGAGAATGGCAGATATCTTTAAAGATGATTATAAGAATTTTGAATACAGATGGGGTCCATTAGTGTCATATCTTTCCTGAGGCCTTTTACCAATGGTGTGCCCTCCTACTACTAGGGCGGCTCTGCATCTCTTCTAGTTTTAATTCCTGCCCTTGGTATCCAAAATGTTACTAACAATCACTGGTTCTCACAATTACACCTTCTCATGACACTCAACACTAGCAATTCTGACTTGCCATCCAGTTTATACCCCACTTTATCCACATCCTTTTTCCCTTTTTTTATGGTTGGTTGAGTTTATAGGGGGATGGTGGGAAGGGGGAGGAGAGTTTTGAAGAGGTTATTAAGCCATTGTGCCTCTTATTATGCAGGTATACGCTGGGAATGCAAAGCACCACACACAGTATTTTCCTGACTGATGAGCAACTGTGTCACTTTTAATGTATTGATATGGCTTTTGGAGAAAGTCTTGCTATGTAAATGGAAAAACCTGTGACTGTTATTATCTAATATAAAGATGTTTGAAAAACATACTGTCATTTTCCCTCTAAACAGGAATATATCACAACATTTTAAATAAATAACATTGTTTATTTCTTTCTTCTCTTTTCAGAACAAAATGGCAACACCATCCAAAGAAACAAAGCACATCCAAAGCAAAACAGGGAACAGACTGCTGAACCATAGTAGGTATGTTTATTGTAAGGAGAGACTATCTGAACCCAGGTGTCATTGGAGGCGTGTGCAATATTACTCAACCCATTGCACAGGCAGACCGGTTACTCTTGGTGACACTGTTTTAAGGACCACAGACCATAACCACTCTGCCTCTGTAATGGAGATTGAAGTTTGTGAAAGAATAAATGAAATTAAAGATATTGCACCCACCTCCAATGAACCCTGTGGTTCACTTTTAAGGGAGGTATCGCAACAAATTCCCCCACATGTTGCAAGTAGTATGCCCACAATACCTAAATTGAGAAGAATTATTCAACGTCGAAAACAGACAAGTAACCCACAAAGAGTAACATCCCAAACATACTCTGACATAATAATTCCACCTGAACTCTCTGTTACTGCTTCAAATGAACCTTTCCTATTGCATGATAACGAAAACCCTCAAAAGAGAATCCTAATCTTCAGCACACCACATAACCTAGTAAGGTTAGAAAACAATGAAATTTGGATGATGGATGGAACGTTTAAAAGCACGCCCCATCCATTCACCCAAATATACACTATTCACGCATACATTAACAATACAGTAGTTCCCTTAGTATATTATTATTATTATTATTATTATTTTGAGATTTATAGAGCGCCTGGTGACCCGAGGGCATCCCCGCGCTATATGAGTGTAAAATCCAGGACAGGCGGAAACCAGGAACCAGGAACTATTTGGGGAAGAGGAGGGTTTTGAGTTTTTTGCGGAAAAGTGCGTGGCTAGATTCCAGGCGCAGCAGGCGTGGGAGAGCGTTCCAGTTGGAGGCGGCTTTGACCGAGAAGCGGCGGCCACCGGTGCGCGACTTCTTGAATCTTGGCACTGTGGCCAGATGTTCGTTGTCCGAACGAAGGTTTCTATGGGCTTTATAAGGTGTGATCATATCTTTGAGGGCGGCAGGTCCAGCCCCATTGATGAGTTTGTGCGTGATGCACATGGCCTTAAACTCAACTCGCTGGCGGATCGGCAGCCAGTGCAGAGATTTAAGGGCCAGTGTAGTCGGGGCTCTGGGAGGAAGGTTGAGAATGAGTCTCGCCGCGGCGTTTTGTGCACGCTGGAGTTTGGCCAGGGTGGATTCAGGAGCGCCGAGGTAGGCGGCGTTGCCGTAGTCCAGACGTGCTAGAATGAGCCCTTGAACTAGAAGTTTCCTGGACAAGGGGGGCAGGAGGGGGAGGATCTTACGAATTGAGCGGAGAAGGCCAAAGCAAGTCCCCGCGGTCTTGACTGCCTGGGTCTTCAAGGAGAGGTCCTGCTCCAACCAGAAGCCCAGTGTTTTAATTTCTGTCTTAGGCGTGGGGATGTCACCGAAGGAATCCGGCCAGACTGAAGGAGGGACGGAGGACCATTTGTTGCCCAGAAGCATGATTTCTGTTTTTGTCCCGTTCAACTTCAGCGAGGATTCACACATCCAGGTGTGTATGTCTTGAAGGCAGTTGAGTAGGATTTTGGGGTTATTGTCCAGCTGGGAAAGAGAGACGACGAGTTGGGTGTCGTCAGCATAATTGACTATTTTTATCCCGTAGGGGGTAACCACATCCTCTAACGGGGCCATGTACACATTAAACAGGGTGGGACTAAGCGAAGACCCCTGGGGCACACCACATGTGAGCGGAAGGGGGTCTGAGCGGGAGTTGCCGTCCCACACCTGAAATGAGCGACCCGAGAGGAAGGATTTGATCCACGCATGAGCCGTTCCCACAATTCCTGCCTTGGCCAGGCGATGGAGGAGGACATGGTGGTCCACCGTGTCGAAAGCGGCACTGAGGTCCAGGAGGATCACCGCCACTGATCCTCCTGAATCCAGGATACACCTAGCCTCCTCGATGACGGAGAGGAGTGCGGTGTCTGTGCCGTGGCCCGGCCGGAATCCGGTTTGTGACTGACGTAGAAATTTTATTCGTTTCGAGGAATTGGGAGAGTTGCACGTTGACTATTTTCTCCGCCACCTTGCTGAAGCAGGGGAGGAGCGAGATGGGTCTATAATTAGCCATATCGTCCGGGTTCAAATTGGGCTTTTTCAGCAAGGCCTTGACAACTGCGCTCTTCCAAGCGGAGGGCACTGTGCCTTGGGCAAGAGATGTGTTAATCAGATCCCTAATAGTGGGTGAAATGCTGGGAGAAACGGTTTTTAAGAATCTGACGGGCGCCGGGTCCAGGGGGGATCCACTTCTCATTTTGGCCAGCGTGGTGGTGACCTCATCGAGGGAGACTCCTCTAAAGGAGGACAGTCGTGGGCTGGTGGAGCCGGCGTCTGCCTCAACCGGGATGGGGGGGCTGATTGGGGGAAGGGACTCCAAGATCCGCGTGATTTTGGACTCGAAGTATGAGGCTAAGTCCTTGCATCTGTCCGGTGGGGGAGGGGAGGCAGCGGGAGATGAGGGGATGTTGAGCAGTTCCTTAACTATCAGGAGGGATTCTTTGGCCGAATTGGTCGCATTTTTAATTCTGTTGTCGTAGAAGGTAGTCTTGGCTAGTTTAATGGCCAATTTGTAGCGTCTTACCGCCAAGTTGTAGGAGTCTTTATTATTATGTGCCCAGTCTTTCCTCCACAGTCTTTCCGCTCTTTTGCATTCCTTGCGGAGGTCTCGAAGTTCCGGGGTGTACCACAGGGCATGGCCCATTGTCCTATCTTTGATCTCCCGACTTTTTATGGGAATCAGGCTATCGAGGGAGGAGGAGAGCCAGCCTCTTACTTGGGTGTCAGCCTCGGACGGGTCAGCCGCAAGGCTCGGGGTAGAAGAGTCCAGAGCTATGGACCAGTCCACCGCAGAGAGTTTGGCCCACGATCTATCTTTAGTGAAGATGGGGGCTTTGTGGGGTTTCTTGGTGGCCCCAGGAATGTGGAAAGTGATCAGAAAATGGTCCGTCCATGGAAGTGGTTGGGAGTTAATAACTTGGAGGGAGGGGATGTTCGCAAAGACTGGGTCAAGAAGGTGCCCTTTAACATGTGTTGGACCAGTGTTGGCAAGGAGGAGGCCATGAGAAGCCAGGTCGCAGATAAGATCGGCCGCACCTGTATCCAGCGGGTCGTCAAAGTGTATGTTGAGGTCACCTGTTATGAGGAAGTTTGATGATAGGTGGGCTGAGGAGGAAACGATTTCCAAGAGGGAAGCTGCGAAGGGGACGAAGTGGCCGGGAGGTCGGTACACCAGAAGGCCTGACAGGGAGCTGGTCGGAGTAAGCTGAAAAGTGAAGAAACAGCTCTCTGAGTCCGGGGTTGTAATCGTGTTGGTGCGGCAGGCGAGGTGGTCCCTGAAAATGATGGCAATACCACCACCTCTACCTGAAGGGCGTGGTTGGGACCAGATGAGAAAGCCGGGGGGGAGAGCCAGTACCATGTCGGAATTGGAGTGCTCAGTGATCCAAGTTTCTGTCAAGAAGAGTATGTCCAAGTTTAGATCGACCATGAGATGATTAATATGCAGGGCATGCTTCGGGAGCGATCTGCAATTGAGTGTCGCCAACTTGAGGACAGGCGGTGGGACCGGGGATTTGGGGAGGAGTAGCTTCGTCGGTTTGCAATTGCTGCAGCTGAGGTAGGGGAGGTTCGGGTCTTGCGGAGCGTAGCATGTGCTGGTCTTTCTGGGTCTAAGGCTAAGTAGCTCTCTACGAGAGTAGCTTACCTTTGTAGTAGGAAGGACAGGCATAGGGTCTGGCCCTGGGCCTGATCGTGCGCGGACGGGTGCAGACGGGCGCAGACGGGCGCAGACGGGCTTGCCTTTGGCGCGCCTTCGGCGCGCCAGCGGCGCGCCCGCTGCGCGCGTCCGCTGCGCGGTCGGAGGCAAAGCATCCTTTAAGGTGAGTGAGAGGGGGCGTGGCCGAGCGTCAGTGGGCGTGTCCAGGAGCGAGGGGCTTCCCTGGAATGGCGCCAACACCGCGGGATGCAAGTTCAGGTATTACACGTTATTACGTACAAGATTAAAACAAGATTAAACCAACTTTAAAATTGTTAAAAAGGATTCCCCGCTCCCGGCTTCCGCCTCAGGAGCACTAGCTGTCACCAATACGCGCTGTGCGACGGCGCGATTTAAATAGTGTGGGAGGGGGCGTGGCCGAGCGTCAGTGGGCGTGTCCAGGAGCGAGGGGCTTCCCTGGAATGGCGCCAACACCGCGGGATGCAAGTTCAGGTATTACACGTTATTACGTACAAGATTAAAACAAGATTAAACCAACTTTAAAATTGTTAAAAAGGATTCCCCGCTCCCGGCTTCCGCCTCAGGAGCACTAGCTGTCACCAATACGCGCTGTGCGACGGCGCGATTTAAATAGTGTGGGAGGGGGCGTGGCCGAGCGTCAGTGGGCGTGTCCAGGAGCGAGGGGCTTCCCTGGAATGGCGCCAACACCGCGGGATGCAAGTTCAGGTATTACACGTTATTACGTACAAGATTAAAACAAGATTAAACCAACTTTAAAATTGTTAAAAAGGATTCCCCGCTCCCGGCTTCCGCCTCAGGAGCACTAGCACAGTTTACTGCCTGATAAACAATCCTCAACATACACTGAATTTTCATCAGTGATGAAATCTAAAACATCTAACAAAAGTCCTAGAAAAGTAATAATTTACTTTGAATTAACTATGATTAATACAATAGCAAAAACGTATCCACAAACCCAAATTCAAGGATGTTTCTTTCACTTTTCTCAGGCATATTGGCGCAAACTTCAAAAAACATCCTTAATTGAGGATTATATATCAGACAGTAAACTACAGTAGTTTGAACTAAAAAAACGAACTGCTCTTTGCTTTGTTCCTCCTGACAGTGTAGACGAGTACAACACTTCAATTACTCAATCTGAATATTTTACAGCAAATGAAGATAAATTGGCACCTATACTAAATTATTTTGAAGACACATGGATTGGCCATCTAAGCAGGTCGGGTCACAGAAGGAGACCACATTTCCATGTGGACTGGTGGAACTGTTACTCGACCTGCTTAGAGGAAGGAGCAAAAAGAAACAGTGCCATAGAGGGAAGGCACAACTCCTTCAACAAAACAATTGGCAAACCTCATCCTAATTTCTATCATTTTTTGGTAATTTTGAAGAAGGAGCAAAGTTTCCAAGAAATGAGAATGGCGCAATCATTAACAGGTAGTCTGAACCCACGTATTTCTACCAGAACTAAGGAAATGTCAGAAAGACTATTGGGTATAATTCAACAATTGTCGTTGACAGTGGCTTCAGACTACCTTGATAATCTTGCACACATCCTACACTTTTAAAACACATTTATTTTACTTGTCTGTTTCACCCTAAAACAACTCCTACTAATGCAATTGATCATATTAAAAAATATTAAAATTATAAATAAAAGTTGGGTCTTCTTACCTTCAGAAGTTTTCTATCTTTAACTCTTGGACTTACATTCCATCCATTACTTCACCAAGAGTCCTTTTTTTCTTTAATCCATTGTAAATAACAGCAAATCCATTTTAAAAATCCATCACCCGATGAAAAATATATTAATATGCACACTAAAATCAGTGGATATGTCAAAACACGCACCCAATAAAAAAATCCCGAAAAATACAAAAAAATCTGAAAAAACGCAACAAATTCCAACATTGCAATCCAATTCTAATCGAAATTCAATAACATTTCGAAATCGCTATAAATCCAAGATAAAGAAACCCCCCAAAAAAACGCTAAACCAAAAAAGTACACATTTCCAAACACTTTTCTTTAATAAAGGAGCCGATTCCGATCTCGCGGGGAGAATGCTCCGTCTGACTCGGATCCGGAGGGCTTTCCGAACTGACTCGTGCTCCGGGGCTCCGAGCGCCCAAGTACGATGCGAACAAGCGCTGATGGACACGGGTCGCTCGGAGCCCCATTAAAGTCAATGGGAGCCTGTTGTACGACACGTACATAGGCTCCCATTGAAGGTATGCTGCGCACAAGGGCGCCCCCTGTAGTGGGGACGCGTCTGTGCCACCCGCACCGTACATGCATGTGTAGGGGGTACCCTTGGGTCCCCCCTGTGATCGACTCTTAAGGCTACAGGGGAAGGGGTGTCCGGCGCGGACCCCGGAAGTCTGTTTCCTGCAGCGTTTATGTGTCGGAGGCTCGATCCAGCTGTCCGAATCGTGCATCGTAGTGGCATGGTAGGAAATCGCCTCCATTGCACGGCACGGTTTGCTTACGGATGAGACGTACGGAGCGGTTCGGACCCAAAAACGAGTCTGTCGGCGATTTCGCATTTCTCGCATTATACTTGCTCGCTCGTACAGCTGTATGAGTCACTCGGTAAACACGCGTACGGCTCTTACTTTTTCCGGCCGGATCACGTTCGGAGCCCTTCCGAGCGAGATCAGAATTGGCCCCTAAGTGTTTAACATATATACCATTAACCACTTAACCAGCTAACCACTTAACAAAACAAATGTAGTTTTGGAAATAATATACCCGACGTGGGACTACTACTGCAACACATAATGGTGGAAATTAGTTTGTGAAAACACATGAAACATACGTAAAACACATTTACTAAATAGCTATACCTCCCTCATCTCTCCTTAGAAAAAACATTGCCACTACACTATGGGGTCCATTAGGATGTAGGGCGGATCGCCAATGCCCGCATGGCAGTGGCGATCCGCCCTACATCCTTCCCCACCCGCCACCCATTACCCCCGCCATATTAGTATGGCGGGGGGACCCCGGCGGACAGAAAGACCATCTGCTGGTTTTCCACCGGTCGACCAGTCGACCGGGCGGAAAAGGTGCTCAATATGGTGGTGGTGGTGTCTGCATGGCACCACCATCCATATTTGGATGCAGGCAGAGACGTGCCTTTCCGTGGCGGCAATGCCGCGAAGGAAAGGCATGAGGAGTTTGCTGTAGGGGGCCCGTTGCGGGCCTCCAGGGTGGGGGGGTGCACATGGGGGGGTACCCTGCATAGTCATGGACATGGTGGCAGACACCTTGCGGTGCCTGTCACCTTGTGCATGACAATGCACAGAGTACATTCCCAGCATTGTGGTGGGCGGTGCTGTCAGCAAACCCCGCCACATTGCTGGGAATGGAGGATGCCACCACCACGGTGGCATCCTAATTGCAGGTGCAGGACCGCCGCACCACTGGCAGCCGGTCCCAGCACCGCTAGGGTGGCGGGCGGACTAAAGTCCACCCACCATCCTAATGGGCCCCAAAGTATTTTAATAATGTAAATTTACCTTACCTTAACACAGCTCTCCCTTGCTTCTGTTCTCTCCAGTGACAATCTCCATAATGATGAAACTTACATCTACGGGTCGACGTCATTTGTTTTAGTAAAAATGAAAAAAGGACATTTTCTCTCATCGAAAACAATGGAAAAGCGTGAGAAACATATTAAAAAATGTATTATAAAATGTTACTCTACATAATAAAATACAAAACTATTTTTATAAAATATGGTAATATATACTCTATTTTTCTATATATTTCTCTGAATTTATTACAATGATTCTAAAAATATTAAATAACAATAAAAAAAAAATTGAAAAGAAATTACCCGTTTCCTATTTCTCTGTACATGTTTATTTATCTTTAATAAACATAGAAAATACATTTTTTTTTATTCAAACATTTAAATCTATATATGTATTTTTTTTACATTTATTAATAATTATTGACATATACTTTACATTAAAATATATATATAATTATTCACAATTTACTCTTAACAGTAATAGTATTTAAACATAACACTAACTTTATTTTTCTATATATTTTTTATTTGAAATATTGAATGATATTTAATTAGTTTATAATAATATTTTCTATAACTTTTTACATAACAAATAAATACTTATAAACATTATTAATACCTGAGCATTAATTTACTAATTTTTTTAACCTAAACCTTAAAATAAAGTAAATAATTATCACCAAAATCAAATATTTACTAACAAAATGAATACCTGAGTGTTATTTTTTTATATCGTATATTTAAAAATAAATGTTCTATAAATGTTTCCATACTAATTATAACAGTAGCATTAATATTAATGCCTGAGTATCACTTTACTCATAACTTACATCTATTCCATAAATTATTTATTATTAATAACAAACCTATTAACTCTTTAATAACAATGTTAATATATGAAATCTAATTTACTATAAATAAATTATTATGTTTTATAAATAAATAATACTTAAATTATTTAACATGCATTATCTAAAAATGTAACAAACACTTACCATACAATACTTACCAATGCATTGTAAAAGCATGCGTTGTACCTATATATGCGTAGTAATAGCATGCGTTGTAAAATCATGCGATGTAAGTGTACCTGCATTGTAATGGTTGCGTTGTAAAGGCATTGCGTTGTAATCCCTGTGTTGTAAAGCATGTTTCCCGAACAAAAAGGGTGGGGCTGCCATTTGTTTTTTATTTGTTTACTTTTGTAGCAATGGCGGCACCCGCGCTTTAGCTTTAAACTTAGTTTAAGATGCTTAAAGCTAAAGCGCGTGTGCTGCCATTGTAACAAAAGTAAATAAATAGAACAAAAAGAGTGCAGCTGCCATTTGTGTTCTATTTCTTTACTTTTGTAGCATTGACGGCACCCGTGCTATAGCTTTAAACATCTTAAGCAAAAGCACGGGTGCCGTGATTGCTTCAAAAGTAAAGAAATAGAAAAACATTTGTTTTGTCTATGTCTTTACTTTTGAAGTAATTGTGGCACCAGCACTTTACCTTAAGCTGTTTAAAGCTACAGCGCAGGTGCCGTGATTTATTTGCAATGCAATAGCTCTCGCATTACCGAAACTTTGAGCTATTAGCGTTGCATTATTATTAGCAACGGCAATAGCTCAAACTTTCAGTAATGCAAGATCTATTGCACTACAAATGCTTGTTATTCTAGTGCAAAGCTTTTAATGTCCTTGGTGGCGACTCATGCATGTGGTTTCGGCACCGGTAGATCTGCAGGTTGAGTAGTCGTATGTGTTTGGTAAGTCATTTTTTTTTACATTTACTTCAAATGAGTATCATTGGTCTGCTTGGATGTTTTTGTTAAGGGTTGTAATTATTGTAGCATATTTAGTTTATTATTTGTTTTCAAATTCCCATTTGGAATAGTGGGTCATTTTATTTTTGTTTTTCCTTTCTAGTGGGATATGATAGGTGCTTGCTGTGTCTGCGCAGAGTAGGTGCCTAGCTGTCCGTGGCTAGTGAGAGATATCTTTTTTTGAGTATCAAATTCATTGTGTAGATTGTATTGATAATTTGTTCAAGATTATTATATGTCAATAGTTTTATTTAATCTTTGATACAGCTGAGTTTGTTGAGGTGTAATTTGACGCTGTGTTATTCAGTGCTCTCTTGTTTGCTGTGTTAGTTTCATAAGTAAACATTATGGCTGCCAGTAAGCTGACTGCCCAGCAGGTTGTAGGTTTGCTTTTTGAATCTGCCTTTGGACATGGCTCTGAGACTAACTCTGCATCTGAGTGAGAGGACCAAGTTGAAGATTCTGGCAGTGAATTTTCTGTTCAAGAGGAATCATCTGTTGATGAATACACTATCAGTGCTGAAGAAGTACCTCTTTTAGAGGAGAACAGCGATATGCCGGAAGTGGAGCAAGAGCAAGCTGGACTTAAGCCAGGGGCTGGAAGGTTTTCCATTGGAAGTGCTGAACCCTGTGTTGCTCCTAGCACGGTGCAGCCTGTTTTGCCTACCTTCAATGGTGTTTCAGGGTCTGGAGTCAATACAGAGAACCTTTTGCCAATTAATTTCTTCCAGCTGTTTGTTGATGATGTGTTTTTGAACAATATTTTTTAGCAGACTAATTTGTATGCCAAACAATTTTTCAGGGCAACAGTGGCTCACTTGAGATCCACCCCAGAGCTACTTGCTGGGCTCTGGGGTTTAATTTTGCCAATAAGATTGATAAGGAAGCCACAACTGTCTTTATATTGGTCTACTAGTCCCTTGATGGCAACTGCTATATTTTCTGCAACTATGAATCGAAATCAGTATTTGCTTTTTCAGCAGATGCTGCATTTTGTGGGTAATGTTACATCATTGCCATTAGATCACCCTGATTATGACCATCTCTTCATGACTGGGCCTGTCCTTGACCATTTACTAGATCGTTTCTCAGTGATCTATGTTACAGGGAAAGATGTATCTGTAGATAATTATCTGGTCTTGTTCAATGGGCATTTGGTTTCCAAACAATACATTCCCAGCAAGAGAGCATGGTATGGTATTAAGCTGTATATGCTTTATGAACATGCCACTGGATAAGCATACAATTTTAGGGTGTACGCTGGTAGGGATTCTTCAATTTCAGGGTGTACACTGGTAGGGATTCTTCAATTGACCACCGTGGTTGTCCGTCCACTTTTGGAGTCAGTGAGAAAATTGGGTTGGAAATTGCCAGATCACTTTTTCGCAAGGGTCACCATTTATACGTGGACAATTTCTACACAGGTGTCCAAATATTTAAACAACTGTTCAGAGTGGGCACTGTGGCATGTGGCACAATCCGCTCTAACCATAAAGGTTACCCTAAAGAGCTTGTGTGTAAAAAACGTGAAAGGGGACAGAGCAGTGCTTTGCGTAGTAATGAACTCCTTACTGTGAAATTATCAGACAGAAGAGATGTCCACATGCTGACAATTATTCATGATGAAAGTATTGCACATTTAACTGTTTGGGGTCAGGTTTCAGACGTGCGCACACCAATGTGCATTCTAAGCTACAACAAGCATAGGGTAGGTGTAGATAGAGTAGATCAAAGGTTAGAGTCTTACAATGCTGCTCGAAAGTCCTATACCTGGTACAAGAAGTTGGCTGTTCATCTATTTCATTTAGCATCCTTCAATGCTTACATTGTTTTTAAGAATACTTTTGTACAGTTTCAGCAGTCGGTAGTAGGCAGCCTTGTTGCAGTTGAGCAGGCAAGTGTTCCTAGAGTCGGAGTGGTGGAGGATATAGCTAGATTGAAATATTGCCTCTTTCCTAAATACACTCCCCCAATACCCCAAAAAGACTTACCTTGTCGGAGATGTAGAGTTTGTGTCCAAAGAAGAGTATGAAGGGAGAGTCGTATGTACTGCCCCGATTATCCTTCTAGTGTGGCCTATATGTGCCCACATGTTTTACATTATACCATACACACCTCAAGTATTGGGGGCAACCATAACAGTAAAAGGGAACTGACTGTGGTCTGTATTGCTATATATTTTCTGTTTAGATAGCTGGTTGGTGGTAGTTCGATGTGCTTAGTCGCACCTGTTGTGTATGCAGTCATAGTTGGTATTTCATATTCTACCAATAGGTTGGTTCTTTCTATTTGAAAAAATGTGACCTCAATTTGATTGCAGTGCAACAATTGCAAGGGGTGAGAAGATAGGGTGTCCAATAGGGGAACAACAGGGGATAACCGGGATGGAGGAGTCTGGGAACCAGTTTCTAATCCCAGGATTTGGGCTGTTGCTGGATCCCAGCATTCATGGTCTTCAATATACATCAACAGCGCTGGGAACCATTTAAATGGTCAGTGGCACCAGCAAGATTAGTAAAGACAATGAGTATCTCATTCAGGTGACCACCGAAAGACCACTAACCAGCTGAGAAACCCAAATTTGTGACCTGACAGGAGGGGCTGGAAATCTGACCTGCGGCACTACTTCTTTTAAGCAGGAGCTGACTCTGCCCACAGCAGAGAACAACATTATCTAAAGGCCAGCACACACCTAAAATGTGATCCTTGGGGTAGGAATGAGGAGGTGAGGAGTGGGAGTAGGGAGGGGAAGAGAAGTGAGTGCATTTAGGAGACCAGTAGTGCCAGGAGGCCCTCAGAGGGTTAGATGGAGAACACAATGAACTGTGAGACAGCAGATGGGGAGCTGGAGGCCTAGAGCAAGTGTGGCACAATATGTCTAAATTTAAGCAGTTGGATTTGTTAACCTCCATAGTTCAGGCTCCCTTCGTCGACCTCAGAAAGGTGAAATACTTAGCCAGGCCAGCCTTGACAGGATGTAAACAGGACCCGCAGGCTACATGCTGATCACCGTAGGTAGCACATTACCCAACTGTGCTATCGCAGGAGCTAAACGTGCTTTCCTTCAGGGGGTTTAAATCATGTGACATCTTGTTATAGGATATCAGACATTGCTGTGCAAGCCTCATAAACTTGGAAATAAAATCAGTTCTGTCTGTAATTTAAGAAGTGGATTGTCCCAAAACATCAGGCCAAGGGGTGGGTGGAGAGGAAAAGGGACAGGCTAGAGATCAAGGAATGGTGTGGCCCATTGGGCATGGAATGCTTAGGGGCAAGGACAGGGTGCATGAACGGAATGAATAGAAGAGCATGGGATGAGTGGAGACAAGAGAGGGTAAGGCAAGAGAAGGTTGGAGGTCTGAATAGATGAGGATAAAGAGACAGGAGCTGCATTGAGAGACCAGCAACCAGTGGATAAACCTGAATTAAGGAATGGGTGGACGGATATGTTAAGTATATGGGTGGGAAAACAGAGCCAAAGTATGGGCTGCAGGAAGACGGGAGGAGCAGGAGTCATGACTTGTGATGTGTGGTGAGACAGGGATTATTGGGGAAACTGGGGATAGCAAATACAGTGGTGTTGCGACCAAGACAAAGGGATACTTTTGGAGACAAGATCAAGGTATGGATAGAGAGTCAGGCCAAAGATTGAAAGTGGGGGTCAAAGAAAAGGTACAGAGGCAAGGACATAGGAATGATGTTTGACAAGGTTAATGGATGAATGGGCAGGCAAGAACAAAGGATATGTGGTGAGACAAAGGATAGGCAAAGAGACAATGCCACGGATGGATAGAGAGCTGAGCAGTAGAAGCAAGGAGCAACACAGTCCAGAGATGGCTGGAAAGACAGAGCCAATGGGTTGAAAGAGGAAGACAGTGCTAAGGAGTGCATAATTACAAGGTCAACAACGTCACTTAAAATAAACAGAATCACACATAGAATGTGAAAAGAGCATGTTAGATATTTGTAAATCATATGCTTGTTTTTCACAAATAAAAGGCTAATTGCGTTTAGGAATGGCTCAGAATAATTGCCTACGGGTCCTCCTTGTTAGATGCATGGGCAGAATAATTACAGTTTTGTGGCACGAAATCTACCCCATGGAAGTGAAACTCTGAAAGGGTGTGATTGGTGGACAAATTAGGACAAAGTGGCTAGCATGCCCAAGATATAGGGTGAAAGGCAGAGCAACCTTAGTGGATGAGGCGGTCAGATGGGTGCATTTGAGAGAACAGCAGCATCATGAGGGGAACAGAAACTTAAAGAGTTGCATATGGAAAGGACAGCAATCTTCAAGGTAGCAGAAGGTGTAGGACTCTGAGCAAATGGGGCATCCTGATGAGAAGACAGAAGGAGGTGGAAGTGCTGGAGTGGGTAATGCTTAAAAATGTATACCCACCCCATTTTGCATGTTGTTTATTAATTAGATTAATTAATTAATTATAATCGAATTAATGGATTGGAGTGATGTGGAAAATATTCACCAACCTTACTAATATACGAATTACACGTGGTATTTGCATCTGCATGGCTTAATTAATTAAAACTAAACCCTGTACGCATATTAATGATAGACAATCAGAAAATTGCATGATATATGTCGCTTTTGTGATGTAATTGTGATTCGTGCTTTATTTAGTAAGTTTAAACCGCATTGAGTGTTGCTTTTGCTAGATAAATACACACACATATGGGTATTAGTGAGGGAATAACATTTAATTAGTTATTTCCATGTATTAATTACGTTTTTGTGTTTCTTTGCTTAAGTTGACCATTTTGGCCTATCGAAAGATGGCTGCCCTTGGTGCCTAACCCGACTGCCGACGCTAAACAAGGCTTGGGTGAAGTGCGCCTGCGCTGACAACAGATACACAGTGGCCTCGTCCTGACCCCTGATGAACATGTACCCTTCAAGGTTGCTCTGGGATGCAAGCCAGCTTTTCTGAATGAACAATAATGTGCTACTAAAAACCGGATAATTCAAGTTCAATGACATCAGAGACTTTATTTTGATGAGAATCCTGTCAGACGATTTCAATGGACCAATCAGAACATTTGAAGACCCGTTTTTGATACAAATTGTCAATGATTTTTACTATAAATTATGGTAGAATAGAGAGGTGGTAGCGGGTTCGTTTCTGGCCTTTCTCGATTTCCTGACGTTATGCTGACGGAGAGGACGGTGACACTGCAGGACAGCTGTTAGCCTGAATCTTTGATGGACTGAATTAATGCCCAAACTCCTGATGAACTGAACCTACTAAATTGATGGGCATAGATTTGCGAGACTGCCAGATTTGACATAGAGGACGACATTTAGCCAGAATAGGTAAATATGGATGGCAACTTGATCAAATGAATGATTTAATTTGCGATATTAATATATAAATTTGAATTGATTATCTTCAGAAATGAGTTGGGTTGTTTATTCATTGAAATGTGTTAAGAAAAAGATTAATTAGAGAAGTAGAGGTTAAGCTAAACCTACAACTAATTTATCCACCCTGATTTATGAGAGGAATACTAAAGGTGAAGTTTAAGGCCTAATGAATATCAGAAGGTGGTGTAGATTTGTCGCTCATTAGGATAGAAATGGTATTTTCCCTCTCATTTCCCAGCGCTTAGGAAGATAATCGCCTCCCACACGGACTGATGGTGAGTGAATGTTGGTGTTATGGGCAGCGAATGTATGGATAGTGTGTGTAGTGAGATCTTTTGGTCCGTGATGGAGGGAGGGATTTTGCACTCTGCGCTGGAGCAGAAGCACTCTGACAAATAGCATAAACGTTAGTAACAGCCAAACTGCTGTGCACTGAGGACCGTCCCTAGGATAGAGAAGTATCATGAGAGAGAGTTGCTTCCTAAGAGGTGTTTCTCATGAAAAGGGCAGTACCATGAGAGAAGGCAGCACTCAAAAGGAGAAGGCAGAACATTATCCTGAGGGGTTTCAGAGAGAGGTGATAGCACCATGAGGTATAGCACAGGAGAGGGCAGTGGAACACAGAGAGCAGTACCCTAAGCAGGAAGCCTGAACAGTACCCTGAGGCCCTCCCCTCAGTGACGAGGGATAGCATCACTGATTGCCTCACACCTGGGTGCTTCAGTTTTAAGCCCTGAAGCGCCCAAGGTCAAGCGTCAATCAGTGACACTTCATCACAGAGTGGGGTGGGGCCAGCGGTATCACTGACCCTATCTCACTCTCTGATGACTTTGGTACTGCTGCTTTCCCTCATTGGCTGGCCGATGAGGGAAGGCAGCTGTCCCAAGCCTTCTGGAACCTCATAGGCAGAGCTGGCTGCAGGTAAGTGTGTGTTTTCTTTTAAATTAATGTTTGGCGCCTGCATGCATGTATGTATGGATGTTTGGTAAAGAGTGTTGTGAATGGATGTGTGTGTGCATGTGTGAATGCATGGCTGTGAGTGTTATGTGTATGTGAGTGCGTGCGTGTGCGTCCCGTCTGCCTCCCACCTCCAAAACTTACCGGCCGCCACTGGATTGTAGACATGTATTTCAGGTATATTGTTATATGGAATCTCACAGATTACTGTCATAGACAGATATTTTGGTGTTGGTTACCCCCCTCAGTCAAATCCTTACAGGAGAACTATTACAATTCCTGTTAGGCCCTTTTACGATAAGTTGTATATTGTGTTACCTTTTCTAACTTTGTACATATTCTTACTTTTACAGCTTCGTGTCTGATGATTGCTTTCTGGGAAAGCTTATGCTTGATGCATTAGGCCTCAGTTGGATTTACTAAGAAAGTGATCAACACTGTAGGCTTAACTGTTTCATTGAGAAATTACCTGTTTATTAATTTACAATAAAGACAATATGCCTGATTTACTTATTGTAAAAATCATATGTTAAAGTTCTTGCAGAAGAACGAGACCTGATTTACCTAACGTGAAATGTTTTTATCAAAGCAAATAGGCCTTTAGGGTGGATTCCTATTAAAGTGTGTCGAAGGTTGCACAGTGGTATTTTGTTGCAAGGAGTCTCACAGATTACTTTAGTATGCAAGGTTTTTGATATTGGTTTCCCCCATGAATTATCCGTTGGGGTAGAATATTAGCACTATGATAGTCCTTGTTAGTCCATCCTAAGAGGAGTTCTGCCAAAATTAAGTTTATAAGGATTTGTGATTCTGCTGACTCTTTACCTGATGGTTGCCTTGTGAGAAGGTTTATTTGTGGTTGTTATGGTTGGTCTGAGTTGGATTTGGTGATGAGTCAATGATACAGGTTATAGGCCTGATTGGTTCATTAAGAAAAAGTAATGCCCAGTGACATAGGTTCAATCTGTTTATTGTGAAAAGTAACAACAGATGCAATAGGACTGACTTATTGTTAGAATCAAATGTTAAAGCCAATAGACCTCTAAGGGCAGATTCTTCTTACACTGTGTTAAAGCCTGTATACAGTTTTTTTTGTTACACAGAATCTCCAGATAACCCATATAGACAAGTATGTTGGTGTTTGGTAGCTCCCTGGGCAGCCGTACAGAGCTGCTCACCTTACTTACATTCTTTTTATTTATTCTGCCTTTGCTTGCTGAGTTTGTGTCTGTTTTATTGCAGAGGGGTAAGTGGGTAAATGCAAGAATGACTCAGCAATGGATGAATGGATACATTCTCACACCTTCTCAGATAGTCAATGTAGGCGGGCCCTCCCAATTGGTTGGCATGTAAGCCTTGCGTTATCCCTTGGCCTTGCCTTAGCCCCACCCTACCGATTGGTGTGTTAGCCCCACCCAAAGTTCAGCTCTAGTTGTGCCCCGGTGTCAGAGACAGCTGCCTCCAATGGCAAGTGTAGGCAGTGAGTTTCCAGGGAAGAGCTGTAGTTGGTAGATAACAGCAGCAGGATAATGGAGGTAGTGGATTAAGGGCCAAAGGAGGCTGCGGCACATTTTAGGGGCGGGACCAGGGAGACACCGGTCAAGGAGGTGATAATAGTGTGGGAGAACTTCCGGGGCTATAAAGGCAGAGTCAGCTGGGAACAATTTGCCTAGCAGTTTTCATGTGTTGTATGGCCCCCCCCTCTTCGTATCAGTTTTCAATCAGCTTTGCTTCTCTCTTGTTTGCTTTGTTCTATCCCTCGGTTTCCAAGTGTAAGTTTTATTAGATGCTCGTTCCCTGTTTTCCCTTTGCCTTTTGTGCATCAGTGTTCCATGCTGCTTCTCTTGTGTTTGAGAGTTGTGTCCCAGTCACCTATGGGCTCGTTATTGCCTTCCTTTGGAGAATCAAAAAAGTGGTCAAATATTCATTTATGGGGGAAGGTGTTCACTTCAGAATTAATCACATGGGGGCATATCATCAAGAGCCTTATCTCCGCTTTTTTGGCTTTTGAGGCCAAAAAAGCGGAGATAATGTTTTCGCCCTATTTACAAGGCAGTGCTAGCATGCATTAGCGCATGTTAGCAGCCTTTTTACTGACGCCTCGCTTTGCATCTCTAATGAGATGCAAAGTGAGAATTTCCTTCAAACACAACACGGGAATCATGGCTAACAGCACTTCTTTCTATCAACAAGCTGGCCCAGGACACCAATACCGACGTTAAAATCCACGCTAACCGCGGATATCGCCGAAAGCTAACGTCTGCAAAAAAGCAGACTTAGCTATACATATGATGGGAGGTGGATTCTATGGCTGAATCCACATCTCCCTATTTGCAAGGAATACCTTATTGCTTCCGTTGTTGCGCTGGATTTCCAGCGATGTTCACGGATTTCACCGCTATCGCCTGATTTAATATCGCCGTGGAGATATGCGTTGTAAATAACGCGATATCTTGGCAATCAAATCCGGCGATAGCCGGCGTTAAGCAAATCCGCGCAAAGCCCGCTCAGTGATATTTAACGCTGTTCTATGATGATATGCCCCATGGTCTGGTAAGTTTTGCAGTTTGCTGCCTGCAAAGATTTTCCATCCCTCTCTATGAGGCCATGCCCAGACCATTCTCTTAAATCCATGGCTGTGAACTCCAGTCACGTCCATTTTAGATGTTATGTTTTGCACTCTACGCCTTCTTTTTGCCCTCTAAGTGGAATGGGTTTCCATTTCCATTTCAAAGCTATATTAGCAGAGAACTCGGGGGCAGATTTACAAGAACTGACGCATCTCTGCATTTTAGCTGAGATGCGTCAGTTCAATTGCGTCATACAAAAAAAACCTTGCGCCACCATGGATGCGTCACATTTACAATGTGGCGAAGTGTGGCGCAAGGACTGACAGATGTGTCACGCATCTGTTGGCGTAAAGGTAACACATTACTGGAGTCGTGTCGCAAGCACAATGCAACTCCAGCAATGCTCAGGAATGCCTATTCCTATTGTGCTGCGTCACTCCTTATGCCTGCTTCAAGCAGGTGTAAGGTTTTGACGCAGTGGAGTCGTAGAAGTGACGCAGTGAAATCTTGTAGATTTCACTGCATCACTTTTACAAGGCTTTCTTGCGTTGGAACGCCCACCCTGCATAAATTATACCTGACGCAGGTACAATGTGATGCAGGGCTTTACAACGTGATGCATCTCCCTAGATGCGTCACGTTGTAAATGTGTTGCAATGTGATGCATTGTTTACGACAAAGCTGCATCACAAAAGTGACGCAACAAGCAATAATTATTGACATATACTTTACATTAAAATATATATATCATTATTCACAATTTACTCTTAACAGTAATAGTATTTAGACATAACACTAACTTTATTTTTCTATATATTTTTATTTGAAATATTGAATGATATTTAATTAGTTTATAATAATATTTTCTATAACTTTTTACATAACAAATAAATACTTATAAACATTATTAATACCCGAGCATTAATGTACTAATTTTTTTAACCTAAACCTTAAAATAAAGTAAATAATTATTATCACCAAAATCAAATATTTACTAACAAAATTAATACCTGAGTATTATTTTTTTATATCGTATATTTAAAAATAAATCTTCTATAAATGTTTCCATACTAATTATAACAGTAGCATTAATATTAATGCCTGAGTATTACTTTACTCATAACTTATAACTATTCCATAAATTATTTATTATTAATAACAAACCTATTAACTCTTTAATAACAATGTTAATATATGAAAACTAATGAACTATAAATAAATTATTATGTTTTATAAATAAATAATACTGAAATTATTTAACATGCATTATCTAAAAATGTAACAAACACTTACCATACAATACTTACCAATGCGTTGTAAAAGCATGCGTTGTACCTATATGTGCGTAGTAATAGCATGCGTTGTAAAATCATGCGATGTAAGTGTACCTGCGTTGTAATGGTTGCGTTGTAAAGGCATTGCGTTGTAATGCCTGCGTTGTAAAGGATGTTTCCCGAACAAAAAGGGTGGGGCTGCCATTTGTTTTTTATCTGTTTACTTTTCATAGCAATGGCGGCACCCGCGCTTTAGCTTTAAACTTAGTTTAAGATGTTTAAAGCTAAAGCGTGTGTGCTGCCATTGTAACAAAAGTAAATAAATAGAACAAAAAGAGTGCAGCTGCCATTTGTATTCTGTTTCTTTACTTTTGTAGCATTGACAGCACCCGTGCTATAGCTTTAAACATCTTAAGCAAAAGCACGGGTGCCGTGATTGCTTCAAAAGTAAAGAAATAGAAAAACATTTGTTTTGTCTATGTCTTTACTTTTGAAGTAATTGTGGCACCAGCACTTTACCTTAAGCTGTTTAAAGCTACAGCGCAGGTGCCGTGATTTATTTGCAATGCAATAGCTCTCGCATTACCGAAACTTTGAGCTATTAGCGTTGCATTATTATTAGCAACGGCAATAGCTCAAACTTTCAGTAATGCAAGATCTTATGCACTACAAATGCTTGTTATTCTAGTGCAAAGCTTTTAATGTCCTTGGTGGCGACTCATGCATGTGATTTCGGCACAGGTAGATCTGCAGGTTGAGTAGTTGTATGTGTTTGGTAAGTCATTTTTTTTTACATTTACTTCAAATGAGTATCATTGGTCTGCTTGGATGTTTTTGTTAAGGGTTGTAATTATTGTAGCATATGTAGTTTATTATTTGTTTTCAAATTCCCATTTGGAATAGTGGGTAATTTTATTTTTGGTTTTCCTTTCTAGTGGGATATGATAGGTGCTTGCTGTGTCTGCGCAGAGTAGGTGCCTAGCTGTCTGTGGCTAGTGAGAGATATCTTTTTTGAGTATCAAATTCATTGTGTAGATTGTATTGATAATTTGTTCAAGATTATTATATGTCAATAGTTTTATTTAATCTTGGATACAGCTGAGTTTGTTGAGGTGTAATTTGACGCTGTGTTATTCAGTGCTCTCTTGTTTGCTGTGTTAGTTTCATAAGTAAACATTATCGCTGCCAGTAAGCTGACTGCCCAGCAGGTTGTAGGTTTGCTTTTTGAATCTGCCTTTGAACATGGCTCTGAGACTAACTCTGCATCTGAGTGAGAGGACCAAGTTGAAGATTCTGGCAGTGAATTTTCTGTTCAAGAGGAATCATCTGTTGATGAATACACTATCAGTGTTGAAGAAGTACCTCTTTTAGAGGAGAACAGCGATATGCCGGAAGTGGAGCAAGAGCAAGCTGGACTTAAGCCAGGGGCTGGAAGGTTTTCCATTGGAAGTGCTGAACCCTGTGTTGCCCCTAGCACGGTGCAGCCTGTTTTGCCTACCTTCAATGGTGTTTCAGGGTCTGGAGTCAATACAGAGAACCTTTTGCCGATTAATTTCTTCCAGCTGTTTGTTGATGATGTGTTTTTGAACAATATTTTTTAGCAGACTAATTTGTATGCAGAACAATTTTTCAGGGCAACAGTGGCTCACTTGAGATCCACCCCAGAGCTACCTGCTGGGCTCTGGGGTTTAATTTTGCCAATAAGATTGATAAGGAAGCCACAACTGTCTTTATATTGGTCTACTAGTCCCTTGATGGCAACTGCTATATTTTCTGCAACTATGAGTCGAAATCAGTATTTGCTTTTTCAGCAGATGCTGCATTTTGTGGGTAATGTTACATCATTGCCATTAGATCACCCTGATTATGACCATCTCTTCATGACTGGGCCTGTCCTTGACCATTTACTAGATCGTTTCTCAGTGATCTATGTTACAGGGAAAGATGTATCTGTAGATAATTATCTGGTCTTGTTCAATGGGCATTTGGTTTCCAAACAATACATTCCCAGCAAGAGAGCATGGTATGGTATTAGGCTGTATATGCTTTATGAACATGCCACTGGATAAGCATACAATTTTAGGGTGTACGCTGGTAGGGATTCTTCAATTTCAGGGTGTACACTGGTAGGGATTCTTCAATTGACCACCGTGGTTGTCCGTCCACTTTTGGAGTCAGTGAGAAAATTGGGTTGGAAATTGCCAGATCACTTTTTCGCAAGGGTCACCATTTATACGTGGACAATTTCTACACAAGTGTCCAAATATTTAAACAACTGTTCAGAGTGGGCACTGTGGCATGTGGCACAATCCGTTCTAACCGTAAAGGTTACCCTAAAGAGCTTGTGTGTAAAAAACGTGAAATGGGACAGAGCAGTGCTTTGCGTAGTAATGAACTCCTTAATGTGAAATTATCAGACAGAAGAGATGTCCACATGCTGACAATTATTCATGATGAAAGTATTGCACATTTAACTGTTTGGGGTCAGGTTTCAGACGTGCGCACACCAATGTGCATTCTAAGCTACAACAAGCATAGGGTAGGTGTAGATAGAGTAGATCAAAGGTTAGAGTCTTACAATGCTGCTCGAAAGTCCTATACCTGGTACAAGAAGTTGGCTGTTCATCTATTTCATTTAGCATCCTTCAATGCTTGCATTGTTTTTAAGAATACTTTTGTACAGTTTCAGCAGTCGGTAATAGGCAGCCTTGTTGCAGTTGAGCAGGCAAGTGTTCCTAGAGTCGGAGTGGTGGAGGATATAGCTAGATTGAAATATTGCCCTTTCCTAAATACACTCCCCCAACACCCCAAAAAGAATTACCTTGTCGGAGATGTAGAGTTTGTGTCCAAAGAGGAGTATGAAGGGAGAGTTGTATGTACTGCCCCGATTATCCTTCTAGTGTCGCCTATATGTGCCCACATGTTTTACATTAAACCATACACACCTCAAGTATTGGGGGCAACCATAACAGTAAAAGGGAACTGACTGTGGTCTGTATTGCTATATATTTTCTGGTTAGATTGCTGGTTGGAGGTAGTTCGATGTGCTTAGTCACACCTGTTGTGTATGCAGTCATAGTTGGTATTTCATATTCTACCAATAGGTTGGTTCTTTCTATTTGAAAAAATGTGACCTCAATTTGATTGCAGTGCAACAATTGCAAGGGGTGAGAAGATAGGGTGTCCAATAGGGTAACAACAGGGGATAGCCGGGATGGAGGAGTCTGGGAACCAGTTTCTAATCCCAGGATTTGGGCTGTTGCTGGATCCCAGCATTCATGGTCTTCAATACACATCAACAGCGCTGGGAACCATTTACATGGTCAGTGGCACCAGCAAGATTAGTAAAGACAATGAGTATCTCATTCAGGTGACCACCGAAAGACCACTAACCAGCTGAGAAACCCAAATTGGTGACCTGACAGGAGGGGCTGGAAATCTGACCTGCGGCACTACTTCTTTTAAGAAGGTGCTGACTCTGCCCACAGCAGAGAACAACATTATCTAAAGGCCAGCACACACCTAAAATTTGATCCTTGGGGTAGGAATGAGGAGGTGAGGAGTGGGAGTAGGGAGGGGAAGAGAAGAGAGTGCATTTAGGAGACCAGTAGTGTCAGGAGGCCCTCAGAGGGTTAGATGGAGAACACAATGAACTGTGAGACAGCAGATGGGGAGCTGGAGGCCTAGAGCAAGTGTGGCACAATATATCTAAAGTTAAGCAGTTGGATTTGTTAACCTCCATAGTTCAGGCTCCCTTCGTCGACCTCAGAAAGGTGAAATACTTAGCCAGGCCAGCCTTGACAGGATGTAAACAGGACCCGCAGGCTACATGCTGATCACCGTAGGTAGCACATTACCCAACTGTGCTATCGCAGGAGCTAAACGTGCTTTGCTGCAGGGGGTTTAAATCATGTGACATCTTGTTATAGGATATCAGACATTGCTGTGCAAGCCTCATAAACTTGGAAATAAAATCAGTTCTGTCTGTAATTTAAGAAGTGGATTGTCCCAAAATATCAGGCCAAGGGATGGGTGGAGATGAAAAGGGACAGGCTAGAGATCAAGGAATGGTGTGGCCCATTGGGCATGGAATGCTTAGGGGCAAGGACAGGGTGCATGAACGGAATGAATAGAAGAGCATGGGATGAGTGGAGACAAGAGAGGGTAAGGCAAGAGAAGGTTGGAGGGCTGAATAGATGAGGATAGAGGGACAGGGGCTGCATTGAGAGACCAGCAACCAGTGGAGAAACCTGAATTAAGGAATGGATGGATATGTTAAGTATATGGGTGGGAAAACAGAGCCAAAGTATGGGCTGCAGGAAGACGGGAGGAGCAGGAGTCATGACTTGTGATGTGTGGTGAGACAGGGATTATTGGGGAAACTGGGGATAGCAAATACAGTGGTGTTGCGACCAAGACAAAGGGATACTTTTGGAGACAAGATCAAGGTATGGATAGAGAGTCAGGCCAAAGATTGAAAGTGGGGGTCAAAGGAAAGGTACAGAGGCAAGGACATAGGGATGATGTTTGACAAGGTTAATGGATGAATGGGCAGGCAAGAACAAAGGATATGTGGTGAGACAAAGGATAGGCAAAGAGACAATGCCACGGATGGATAGAGAGCTGAGCAGTAGAAGCAAGGAGCAACACAGTCCAGAGATGGCTGGAAAGACAGAGCCAATGGGTTGAAAGAGGAAGACAGTGCTAAGGAGTGCATAATTACAAGGTCAACAACGTCACTTAAAATAAACAGAATCACACATAGAATGTGAAAAGAGCATGTTAGATATTTGTAAATCATATGCTTGTTTTTCACAAATAAAAGGCTAATTGCGTTTAGGAATGTTTCAGAATAATTGCCTACGGGTCCTCCTTGTTAGATGCATGGGCAGAATAATTACAGTTTTGTGGCACGAAATCTACCCCATGGAAGTGAAACTCTGAAAGGGTGTGATTGGTGGACAAATTAGGACAAAGTGGCTAGCATGCCCAAGATATAGGGAGAAAGGCAGAGCAACCTTAGTGGATGAGGCAGTCAGATGGGTGCATTTGAGAGAACAGCAGCATCATGAGGGGAACAGAAACTTAAAAAGTTGCATATGGAAAGGAGAGCAATCTTCAAGGTAGCAGAAGGTGTAGGACTCTGAGCAAATGGGGCATCCTGATGAGAAGACAGAAGGAGGTGGAAGTGCTGGAGCGGGTAATGCTTAAAAATGTATACCCACCCCATTTTGCATGTTGTTTATTAATTAGATTAATTAATTAATTATAATCGAATTAATGGATTGGAGTGATGTGGAAAATATTCACCAACCTTACTAATAAACGAATTACACGTGGGATTTGCATCTGCATGGCTTAATTAATTACGTAAACCAAACCCTGTACGCATATTAATGATAGACAATCAGAATATTGCATGATATATGTCGCTTTTGTGATGTAATTGTGATTCGTGCTTTATTTAGTAAGTTTAAACCGCATTGTGTGTTGCTTTTGCTAGATAAATACACACACATATGGGTATTAGCGAGGGAATAACATTTAATTAGTTATTTCCATGTATTAATTACGTTTTTGTGTTTCTTTGCTTAAGTTGACCATTTTGGCCTATCGAAAGATGGCTGCCCTTGGTGCCTAACCCGACTGCCGACGCTGAACAAGGCTTGGGTGAAGTGCGCCTGCGCTGACAACAGATACACAGTGGCCTCGTCCTGACCCCTGATGAACATGTACCCTTCAAGGTTGCTCTGAGATGCAAGCCAGCTTTTCTGAATGAACAATAATGTGCTACTAAAAACCGGATAATTCAAGTTCAATGACATCAGAGACTTTATTTTGATGAGAATCCTGTCAGACGATTTCAATGGACCAATCAGAACATTTGAAGACCCGTTTTTGATACAAATTGTCAATGATTTTTACTATAAATTATGGTAGAATAGAGAGGTGGTAGCGGGTTCGTTTCTGGCCTTTCTCGATTTCCTGACGTTATGCTGACGGAGAGGACGGTGACACTGCAGGACAGCTGATTGCCTGAATCTTTGATGGACTGAATTAATGCCCAAACTCCTGATGAACTGAACCTACTAAATTGATGGGCATAGATTTGCGAGACTGCCAGATTTGACATAGAGGGCGACATTTAGCCAGAATAGGTAAATATGGATGGCAACTTGATCAAATGAATGATTTAATTTGCGATATTAACATATAAATTTGAATTGATTATCTTCAGAAATGAGTTGGGTTGTTTATTCATTGAAATGTGTTAATAAAAGGATTAATTAGAGAAGTAGAGGTTAAGCTAAACCTACAACTAATTTATCCACCCTGATTTATGAGAGGAATACTAAAGGTGAAGTTTAAGGCCTAATGAATATCAGAAGGTGGTGTAGATTTGTCGCTCATTAGGATAGAAATGGTATTTTCCCTCTCATTTCCCAGCGCTTAGGAAGATAATCGCCTCCCACACGGACTGATGGTGAGTGAATGTTGGTGTTATGGGCCCCACCAGCGAATGTATGGATAGTGTGTGTAGTGAGATCTTTTGGTCCGTGACGGAGGGAGGGATTTTGCACTCTGCGCTGGAGCAGAAGCACTCTGACAAATAGCATAAACGTTAGTAACAGCCAAACTGCTGTGCACTGAGGACCGTCCCTAGGATAGAGAAGTACCATGAGAGAGAGTTGCTTCCTAAGAGGTGTTTCTCATGAAAAGGGCAGTACCATGAGAGAAGGCAGCACTCAAAAGGAGAAGGCAGAACAGGATCCTGAGGGGTTTCAGAGAGAGGTGATAGCACCATGACGTATAGCACAGGAGAGGGCAGTGGAACACAGAGAGCAGTACCCTAAGCAGGAAGCCTGAACAGTACCCTGAGGCCCTCCCCTCAGTGACGAGGGGTAGCATCACTGATTGCCTCACACCTGGGTGCTTCAGTTTTAAGCCCTGAAGCGCCCAAGGTCAAGCGTCAATCAGTGACACTTCATCACAGAGTGGGGTGGGGCCAGCGGTATCACTGACCCTATCTCACTCTCTGATGACTTTGGTACTGCTGCTTTCCCTCATTGGCTGGTCGGTGAGGGAAGGCAGCAGTCCCAAGCCTTCTGGAACCTCAGAGGCAGAGCTGGCTGCAGGTAAGTGTGTGTTTTCTTTTAAATTAATGTTTGGCGCCTGCATGCATGTATGTATGGATTTTTGGTAAAGAGTGTTGTGAATGGATGTGTGTGTGCATGTGTGAATGCATGGCTGTGAGTGTTATGTGTATGTGAGTGCGTGCGTGTGTGTGCCGTCTGTCTCCCACCTCCAAAACTTACCGGCCGCCACTGGACTGTAGACATGTATTTCAGGTATATTGTTATATGGAATCTCACAGATTACTGTCATAGACAGATATTTTGGTGTTGGTTACCCCCCTCAGTTAAATCCTGACAGGAGAACTATTACAATTCCTGGTAGGCCCTTTTAGGATAAGTTGTTGTAGGAGAGTAGGGTCTGCTATCCTATGGTCACCCCAAATTTTTGCTTTTTGCTTCACTGGTTTTTGACATATTGAGGCTGTGGGCCTGCTAATCAGACCCCCAGCCTGCTGTTCTCTCTAACTAAATTGACACTATGCACCCTAGGTGCATAACCAATTGGAAATGGATCACCCTGTGAGCCCCTGTACCAGTGTACACTAGGTACCCAGGGCATTGGTGTATCTAAGGCCTACCAGGGGCTGAAGCATGTATTATGCCACCCCTGGCCTGGCCTAACAAATTTGACACAACTGGCTGATCACTCAGCTGGGGTAAGTTGGTGTAACCACCTCTTACTTAGGTGTAGTATACCTATACCTAACCTTAAATGGGACACATGTTAACCTATAAGTCACTCCTATGGCAGGCCTTGACAATCCTGAAGGCAGGGTGCTTGGTTCCATGTGAGATGGTGCTCTGGCATGAGCTGAGCCTGTCTGCAGTGGTCGGAACAACTTCCTTCTACCGTTTCCAGATATCGTCATACCATATACTCTTAAGTGCATTATGAACCTCGCGGTTAAATGCTATCTTTGGTGTGGCTTTATCAAAACATGTCGAGTAAGGTGTCATACGAATTGGAATACTAACCCCTCGCCAATTCTGGCGACGGGGTTAGCATTCCACCCTTCTAGAGGGACACGACATGTACAGTACCTGAAACCCGGGTAAAATCAGACATAGCCTCAGCTCCACAAAATGGATGCTGCCACCACAGACACAAGTCTGCCCTCCTGCTGCTGGGAGTCCTTCCAGCTTGGGAGACGTGGACAAAGGGTTTCCTGCCAGGGGAGGTGCGAGCACCACCCCAGACAGGATTTTGTGTATTGGTCAGGTAGGGCTTGAAAGAAACCAGACATGCCTGAGGCTCACAAGGAGCCTCGGTGCATATGCCAGTTCAAACCGGTCCTGGGGCACACCAGCCCCGGACCTGGGGCGAGCTGGACAAAGGATTGGGGGTGTAACCACCCCCCTTCCTGGTCCCACCCTTAGGGAGGGACCTAGCAGGTAGTCCGGCCCCTAGAATCCGCTTAAAGGTAGGAGCTGTGTCCTAAGACTTCAGACATCCTGGAATCAACTTACTACAAAGAAGAAGACGGGATCTTCGATGCTCTGCTGCACAGAGGACTGAAGGAAATCTCCCCTATGGTCAGGGAGTGACCATCTTGCTAACGCAAGCACCAACCAGCTATTCAACATCTGCTTTGCTGCCGCCTCCTGCCGGAGCCCGAGCCCAGAGCCCGACAAGACCTGGACCTCCAGACCTCTCACCGCCCGATCCACAGTCCCTGCAAAGAAGGAACCCGTGGAGGCACCGAGACACTTGGAGCCAGCCATCTTGGAAGACCGACGACAAGCTGAAAGCGCGACAACAGAGGCTCCCTCCAAGTTGTGCTTTGGGTCCTGAGAAGCCCAACCACCGAGCAGCATCTGCACCAAAGGTGAGCCCTTCAGCATCTCCACGATCTGCGTGGGGCCCCTCTGCACTTTGCATCTCGACGCGCCTGCCCGGTCCCTGGCCCGTTGGCTAGTGGCCATTTTGGCGACGAACTTTGAAATCAACGATGCTGGTCTGGTTGCTCCAGACTGGCCCTAGCTGCTCTCCAAAAGAGCAGCCCCTCTGACCTTGCTGGTCAGAACAATCAGCTTTCCTCTCTTTCCACAACTCCTGCCTTTGCCAAGGCTTGTTTGCTTCTTTCGAGTCGCCGACACCGCCGACAGCAAGAGCCTGTGTGGGACAGCTCGTGAACCGACTCCTGGACGTCGTCGACATTCAGGGACCACGTGGCTGCGGAGACAAGCTACCTCTAACCACCTGTTTGCACCCGACATCGCCTGGTACCTACCTGGTGCCACGCCGGTCACTGGCTAGTGACTGTGAACACTGTCCCCTCTGCTTTCAGGTCTTCTACAACTCCGATCCACCCTTGGATCCACCGCATCTCTTCTGGACCGACCGCCTGCAGCATCTTTGTCATCAGGCTCCATTGAATCGATAGAAGAAACCCGACGCACTTCGAGACCTATGCACCCGCTTCCTGTGGATGAGGTAAAGCTGGCACTCCGGTGCCCAAGTGTAGCGAAACATCTCTAGTGTCTGTGTTTTGAATCTTAAGATCGTAGTCCATCCAGAAGACCCTTTCTGCAGTAACTTTTAAACTTTTACGCACCCATTGAAAACCTATGGGAGCACGCGTGTAACTTTCCTCACTGCACACGCGACCCGTGGACCTCCTGGTCACTAACTGAAGTTAGCTCCTTGTAGGCCCAGCGATTCTAGAGGCCCTAGGCCTTTTCCCTTTCCTGTTCATGGTACTTATACCACTATTTTAGTATATGGTTTGAGTGGCCACCAGGGCCCATCCATATAAAGTGCAACTTCTGTATATTATAACGTTGTCTTGTTTAACGATTTGTGCTCCTGTGCTCATAAAGAGTCTAGGGGATACTTTGAGAAATAAATACATATATATTTTCAATATATATCTGTGTGGTGTCCTTTCATTGGTACAAAGGGGGGTTACATTTGGTAAAACAGCCTGCTTAACACGCTTTAACGAGTTTAGCCTCAAAGACTGCTTAGCCTATGCTACCACTAGGGCAGCTAGTCCGAAAAGGTTGACTTACAACCACACCATAAGGGTTGCTTGGCATAGTACAAGGTGGTCACTTTAACTAGTGAACAGCATATACCAGGCCAACTTCTCACAGTTGTATATTGTGTTACCTTTTCTAACTTTGTACATATTCTTACTTTTACAGCTTCGTGTCTGATGATTGCTTTCTGGGAAAGCTTATGCTTGATGCATTATGCCTCAGTTGGATTTACTGAGAAGCAAGTGATCAAAAACTGTAGGCTTAACTGTTTCATTGAGAAATTACCTGTTTATTAATTTACAATAAAGACAATATGCCTGATTTACTTATTGTAAAAATCATATGTTAAAATTCTTGCAGAAGAACGAGACCTGACTTACCTAACGTGAAATGTTTTTATCAAAGCAAATAGGCCTTTAGGGTGGATTCTTATTAAAGTGTGTTGAAGGTTGCACAGTGGTATTTTGTTGCAAGGAGTCTCACAGATTACCTTAGTATGCAAGGTTTTTGATATTGGTTTCCCCCATGAATTATCCGTTGGGGTAGAATATTAGCACTATGATAGTCCTTGTTAGTCCATCCTAAGAGGAGTTCTGCCAAAATTAAGTTTATAAGGATTTGTGATTTTGCTGACTCTTTACCTGATGGTTGCCTTGCGAGAAGGTTTATTTGTGGTTGTTATGGTTGGTCTGAGTTGGATTTGGTGATGAGTCAATGATACAGGTTATAGGCCTGATTGGTTCATTAAGAAAAAGTAATGCCCAGTGACATAGGTTCAATCTGTTTATTGTGAAAAGTAACAACAGATGCAATAGGACTGACTTATTGTTAGAATCAAATGTTAAAGCCAATAGACCTCTAAGGGCAGATTCTTCTTACACTGTGTTAAAGCCTGTATACAGTTTTTTTTGTTACACAGAATCTCCAGATAACCCATATAGACAAGTATGTTGGTGTTTGGTAGCTCCCTGGGCAGCCATACAGAGCTGCTCACCTTACTTACATTCTTTTTATTTATTCTGCCTTTGCTTGCTGAGTTTGTGTCTGTTTTATTGCAGAGGGGTAAGTGGGTAAATGCAAGAATGACTCAGCAATGGATGAATGGATACATTCTCACACCTTCTCAGATAGTCAATGTAGGCGGGCCCTCCCAATTGGTTGGCATGTAAGCCTTGCGTTATCCCTTGGCCTTGCCTTAGCCCCACCCTACCGATTGGTGTGTTAGCCCCACCCAAAGTTCAGCTCTAGTTGTGCCCCGGTGTCAGAGACAGCTGCCTCCAATGGCAAGAGTAGGCAGTGAGTTTCCAGGGAAGAGCTGTAGTTGGTAGATAACAGCAGCAGGATAATGGAGGTAGAGGATTAAGGGCCAATGGAGGCTGCGGCACATTTTAGGGGCGGGACCAGGGAGACACCGGTCAAGGAGGTGATAATAGTGTGGGAGAACTTCCGGGGCTATAAAGGCAGAGTCAGCTGGGAACAATTTGCCTAGCAGTTTTCATGTGTTGTATGGCCCCCCCCTCTTCGTATCAGTTTTCAATCAGCTTTGCTTCTCTCTTGTTTGCTTTGTTCTATCCCTCGGTTTCCAAGTGTAAGTTTTATTAGATGCTCGTTCCCTGTTTTCCCTTTGCCTTTTGTGCATCAGTGTTCCATGCTGCTTCTCTTGTGTTTGAGAGTTGTGTCCCAGTCACCTATGGGCTCGTTATTGCCTTCCTTTGGAGAATCAAAAAAGTGGTCAAATATTCATTTATGGGGGAAGGTGTTCACTTCAGAATTAATCACATGGGGGCATATCATCAAGAGCCTTATCTCCGCTTTTTTGGCTTTTGAGGCCAAAAAAGCGGAGATAATGTTTTCGCCCTATTTACAAGGCAGTGCTAGCATGCATTAGCGCATGTTAGCAGCCTTTTTACTGACGCCTCGCTTTGCATCTCTAATGAGATGCAAAGTGAGCGTTTCCTTCAAACACAACACGGGAATCATGGCTAACAGCACTTCTTTCTATCAACAAGCTGGCCCAGGACACCAATACCGACGTTAAAATCCACGCTAACCGCGGATATCGCCGAAATCTAACCTCTGCAGAAAAGCAGACTTAGCTATACATATGATGGGAGGTGCATTCTATGGCAGAATCCACATCTCCCTATTTGCAAGGAATACCTTATCGCTTCCGTTGTTGCGCTGGATTTCCAGCGATGTTCACGGATTTCACCGCTATCGCCGGTTTTAATATCGCCGTGGAGATATGCGTTGTAAATAACGCGATATCTTGGCGATCAAATCCGGCGACAGCCGGCGTTAAGCAAATCCGCGCTAAGCCCGCTCAGTGATATTTAACGCTGTTCTTTGATGATATGCCCCATGGTCTGGTAAGTTTTGCAGTTTGCTGCCTTCAAAGATTTTCCATCCCTCTCTATGAGGCCATGCCCAGACCATTCTCTTAAATCCATGGCTGTGAACTCCAGTCACGTCCATTTTAGATGTTATGTTTTGCACTCTACGCCTTCTTTTTGCCCTCTAAGTGGAATGGGTTTCCATTTCCATTTCAAAGCTATATTAGCAGAGAACTCGGGGGCAGATATACAAGAACTGACGCATCTCTGCATTTTAGCTGAGATGCGTCAGTTCAATTGCGTCATACAAAAAAAACCTTGCGCCACCATGGATGCGTCACATTTACAATGTGGCGAAGTGTGGCGCAAGGAATGACAGATGCGTCACGCATCTGTTGGCGTAAAGGTAACACATTACTGGAGTCGTGTCGCAAGCACAATGCAACTCCAGCAATGCTCAGGAATGCCTATTCCTATTGTGCTGCGACACTCCTTATGCCTGCTTCAAGCAGGTGTAAGGTTTTGACGCAGTGGAGTCGTAGAAGTGACGCAGTGAAATCTTGTAGATTTCACTGCATCACTTTTACAAGGCTTTCTTGCGTTGGAACGCCCACCCTGCATAAATTATACCTGACGCAGATACAATGTGATGCAGGGCTTTACAACGTGATGCATCTCCCTAGATGTGTCACGTTGTAAATGTGTTGCAATGTGACGCATTGTTTACGACAAAGCTGCATCACAAAAGTGACGCAACAGGCGTAAAAGTGTCGCAAGGAGCTTGTAAATCTGCCCCTCTGTGTCTCGCATTATAGACCTGCTGTGCAGAACCCCAGTCGTGACCCATACTTTGGTCATTGGTTCAGTCAACACAAAAACAAGAGGTCCACATGGAATAAAATGAACAAAAACTGAACCTAATCTGAGAACAGGTGTAACTATAGCGAAGAACTCACTGATTCTGATTGGGGAATCCGGGCCCGTTGAGGATCATGAGCCCCTGGTGAGTGGAGACTACTGTGTTGAGAGAGGGGTACAGAGCAGTTCACATCCCATTGAAGTGACTAGAAAATGTGATTAAGAGGGCTTGAAGAAGGCAGAGTGGGGCCTTGTGAACAGGAGGGATCCAAGCCACAGGTGGCACTGAGGAGCAAGGGATGGAAGTGGGATTCACAGAAACAGAAGACTCAACTAAGAATTTGTGCTCTGGCCGTGTAAATCCAATTCATGTTCGTTGCCACGCAATAATTGCCACAATTTCCCACATTCATAGTAGTGCGCAAGTCCAAAAACAGATATTCTAGAGGCCTCTAACAGAATTTACAGGAGACTCTAGGCTAAGCCTATAACTTGGAAGCGACTGTCACACTGACACAGTGCCAGGAATTTACTAAAAATGGCGGCCATCTTCTAGAGGTTTTCTTTGCTCTTGGAGGAGAATGCAAAGTACAATGTGCAACAAGTTTATTATTAACTCTAATAGCTCTACTCTTGTGCGCAGTTTCGGCAAGTAAGTGTCGCCCAAAACATTCCGGGTTCCAAGTAATTCGAGATTATATCTTTTACTTAGCCTCTTACTTGATGGTTCACAGATGTAGCGTGCGACATTGCATTTAGACTTGCCTCACGGTGATAAACGCCACCCATACACTTTGTTATTTTCTTGGCATGCTCATAAGTCTGTATCTCATAGTCTGCTGTCAAATGTCTCCCTTCATCCCACTTGTGAGTCTGGAGTTTGTATCATTACTAGGTACAAAGACAATTTGTTTCATGATAGGAATACACTAGTAAGATAAGAAGAAACATACGAGCTCATTCCTAAAATCGAGAACACATCAAGATACTGTTTTCTCTCCAATTATTACCTAAAATATAAAGCATATCAAAAAATCCATACATTAAAAAATATCATAAGCACAAATGATCCCAAACCACACAAATACCATTTAAATAAGTAGTTTAAACAGATGCCAACCTTGCATATTCATTCTTACTTCTTTCCCGAGGGAAACTGTATAACCCAGGAATCAGCTAGTTTTTGCTCCAGGCTCCAGCAATGCCTGGCAATCAACTTTATTTCCACTTTTTTTGTTCAGCAACAGGCTACATATTGTTCTGCTCTGCCCCTGAAACCAATTTAGGTTTCATCAGTATTGTAGTATTAATATAGCGCTTCTTATTCCATTCTGGGGTGCTCAACTGCTTTATTGGATGGGCAGCACACCACACCATGAAGGAAAGAGTGATTAGCAAAGTGATTTCCCCTGTCTTTTTGCTTCAACCTCGTGTTTTTGACTGTATGGTGAACTTTGTTTTTGCGCTATTAGGACTCTAGGCACGTTACCACTGCTGACCAGTGCTAATGTGCATGGGCTCTGTTTCTAAAATGTAATGGCAAATGGTTTCTCCATGATTGGCATATTTAATTCACTGATAAGTCCCTAGTACAGTGCACTACATGTGCCAAGGGCCTGTAAATCAAATGCTACTGCTATGCCTGCAGCAGTGATTGTGCCATCCATGAGTAGCCCATTGGGCTCAAAGGGCTTCAGCCCCCCCCGTTGTGTGTGGCAGCCCGGGCTGAGACAGCTTCCCGGGCACACACACAGCCGCACCTGGGTACTTCACAGCTCTTTAAAAGACCATTTACTTGTTAATGAGGTTGTTGTATTTTTCACCCCTTCTAGAGCCCCTGCATCTCCACTCTGACTATTGCTGGAAGAATTAACCCCCCCCCCCTGAAATTTTTTCTTAGCCCCACCCCTGAAATTTGGCTCTAGTTGCGCCTCTGACCTGCAGAGCCTGTGTGCGCTATTTTAAATTGACATGTTGACCTGGCAAGTTCATCTATTTGCCAGACCCAAACCTTCCCTTTTACTACACGTGAGGCACCCCTAAGATAGGCCCTAAGTAACCCCGTGGGTGTGGTGCAGTTTATATAAAAGGTAGGACAGGTACATGTTTTACATATCCTGGTAGTGAAAAACTGCTAAAATCGTTTTCACTACAGCAAAGCCTATTCCTCCCATATGTTAGCATTGGAGCTGCCTTATAACACTTTACAAGTGCATCTTCCAATTGGGAGCAGATAGAAAACTGGAGTTGGTGTCTCTGGACTCACAATTTAAAAGCACATCTTTTAGTGAAGTTGGTTTTTAAATTGCAGATCTGAAAATGGTACTTTTAGAAAGTTGGCATTTTTTTACTTTAACCATTCTGTGCCTCTGCCTGTAGCTAGAATACACATCTGGGTTTTATAACAGTTGGACTTTGTGAATTCACTCTAGACAGTCACACACTAAGGGAGCTCAGGTGTGCCCTGCATATCCTGATGGCTCATCACCAGACTGATGAGACTTCCTGAGCTAGAGTAGTGGGAGGAGTTGACACTTGTACCTGAATAGGGCAGTGCCTGTCCCCTCACAAAGAGCTGTATACCCCCCTGTGGTGGGTCTGGAGCCAGGAAGAGCAGGGTTCTGTGCACTGCAAAGACCTTTCTTTAAAGTATCCCTACTTCAAAGGCTGAAATGGGTATAAGTATTGGACCTCTGGCATCATATACAGTACACTTCTGGACTGTGAAAATTCTGCCAGAAAGAAGAACTGTTGAGCTGCCAGAACAGACTGCCACTTTTCTGCTTGCTTTGCTGGGTTGACCTGCTGCTTCTTGACTGAGAGTGAGAGGACTGGACTATGCTCTCTGCATCCTGCTTTCTGAAGGTTCTCCAAGGGCTTGACTGAGCTTGCCTCCTGTTGCTGAAGTCTCAGGGACATCAAAGAATTTATATGCATCTTGCAACCAGCACCTGGGCTCCTCTGCTGTGGGTCCTAGCCTGCCAAGTGGTGTCAAACCCAGTCCTGGGCCATTGGAGGTGAATTTGGTGCTGCAACCAAGAAAATCGACACCTTGACGCTGAGCATCAGTGGGAACCAGTGCCTTTCTGCAAAATTGACGCATCGCTGATGCCTGCACCAAAGCTGTGGACATCTATCGCCGGTGTGCGACACCACAACCTTAACTTCAATGTAGCCCTGACCTTGCCGCAGCACTTCCGAAGAACTGCTGCATAATGAGTCTCAACACCACACCACTGATGTTCGTGGTGCCTCATCCTGAATCAGCCGCATCCCAGGGCCCTTTATGACTCCCGATCGATGCACCGCCTTGGGGCCAGCGGTCCATGTGACGCAGAGGAATCGACACCCCGTGTTCTCAACATCGACGCTGCCTCGATTCACACTGTCTTCTAGAACCAGGGTTTCACACTCACAGCCAATGCATCACGTCCTCTGTACACCGCATCGTTACGGAGCGACAGAAGCTTCAACGACCCTGCACTGTCTTAAGGAACCGACGCTTCACCTACAACCACAACGCCTCACCTCTGCTACGCCGTGTCCTTGGTTTCCAGTGCTGCGTCTATAGTTTTCAATGCCACCAAGGTACTGAAGCACGACCAGATAGCCCCAGTAGGGGCACTGCATTTTTTAAAAATGTAATCTTTACGAATTCAAATCTTGACTTGTATACATTGGATTGTGTACTTTCTAAACTGACTTGGAGTACTTTTGTAGTGTTTTCACTGGGTTACTTTTTGTGTGTGAACAAATACTTTACACATTTAGTTTAGCCTGACTGGTCTGTGCCAAGCTACCAGAGGGTGAGCACAGGTAAATCTTTAGTGTGTATTACACTTACTCTGACTATAGTGTGGGTCCTTACTTGGACAGGGTGCATACCTATGCCAACTAGAGACCTCATTTCTAACAGTGATGTATTTGTTTTGTGTGATCATAAGTGGGAAGTGTTTTGATGTCAAGCATGAGTGACCAGAGAGGGGCTCTTATCTGACCTTGGGACTCAGGGCATAGCAGTGTGATGGAGAAAGAGGTGTAAAAGATGGGCACAAAAAGTATCATTGTAATTAGCTGGTGGTTTTAATTTACACTAGGCAAATACATAGCACCAACTTAGCGAGAGCTAAACCGGGATGCTGTGTCCTTGTATATCAAAAAAGGGGGGCAATCGGAGAAAGCCCTGTGATCCATATAACACAAAGGCGAGGCAGAAATGCTATTGAAAGTGGAAAATAAAACTATAGAGGCAAGACAGGAAGTTGGTGACATGAGCATTATCCATGCAGCTATTCAAAGGCAGGGATGCCAGCTACTGCTGGTCTTACCCTCAACTTGAGCAATAAAAGAGCTGGACGAGCACTCAAGGTTGGCAGCCAGAGCAGCAATTACATAATCTTCAACGGCCCAGATTTCACCTACTCTTGCTAGGCCAAACAGGACAACATTTTGAGGAGGGGTTTATGCTTCCAACCCCTCTTGTATGTGCAAAGCTGGATGAGCCCTAGTCTGGTCATTGCTCAGACCCTAACCAGAGCGCCATTCTGCACATAAGTGAGAGGTGAAAGGGTTGGTAGGTTACTGTCCTGACATAATAAGAACAAATCGGCCACATCTGTGTTACCCTTCTGTCTTCACTCCCCCATTTAAACCCAATACTTGTCCTTAGATGCCAGAGACCCCCTGCAGTTTCCATTTAAATTTCATCCCAGGCAACTTCCACTTTCAATATTAGTAGTGAATGACATTTCAGGATAAACAAGAGACAATGTGCTGCTTCATTTGTTTTTGCTGGGACATCAGCATGACAAAGATTTGGGGGCATATCATCAAGGGCATTATCGCCGCTTTAGCTGCCCTTTTTGCCGCTAAATCGGCGATATTCCTATCGCCCTATAAACAAGGCGGCGCTAACATGCATTAGCGCATGTTAGCTGCCGAATTCCCAACGCCTGTCATCTCAGCGATAAACATCGCTAATGAGATGCAAAGTAGGCGTGGCTGGGAAAACAACATGGGAAATTATCGCTAAGGCAGCATCGCGACATCAGCAAAGAGCCTTAGCGATAATAATCATCGCGTTAACTATGCCTTAATGCAGGAATTTAACGTCTGTTAAATTCCTGACTGAGGCATACCTAACATGGGAGGTGGATTATGGTGAAACAACCACAGTGTCGTATCACCAAGGCTATCTCCGTTTTGAGTGCAACATTACTGGTTTTCCAATGATATTGTCCCATTTCCCTGGATATCGCTGGAATATTATCGCCCTGGAGTAACGCGTTGTTGATAACACGCTAACCGGGCGATAAATTCCAGCGATAGACGGCGACAAATATAAAAGCGCTAAGCGCGCTTTGCGATGTTTATCGCCGTCTGTTGCTGATATGCCCCTCGGTTAGGTCACATTTTGTTTAAGCTTAACCCAGCTCTTCTTTCACCTAACTATCAGCCTTGTGAAAAGCAGCTCGTATAAAAATCTCTACAAGTTAACTTTAATTCCAATATCTTCTGCCTCATCCCTATCCAATCACAGCACTTGCTTCATGCCTGTGGTTGGGTGATGGGCACCGGACTCGGTTTTGGGAACTTAGACATAATTTACGCCATCAGACTTTGACACAGAGTAAAGCAGACAAAGGCAGAGAAGGAAGAAAGAAGGAGAAAGACTTCAAAATTAAAACGGTGACAGAGGGAGAAAGCAAGAATGACTAACAACCACCAGGAGTAAGATAAAACAACAAGGGGGCATATCATCAGCGAGGCGATAAAAAATTAATCGCCGCTTTTGCGTCCGTTTTCGGGCGAAAAGCGGCGATAATTTTATCGCCTAATCAGCAAGGTCACGCTATCGTGTGAAACCTTGCATTAGCACCTGAAATCTGAACGCCCAGCTTTGCATCTCTAATGAGATGCAAAGTGGGTGTTCCTGCCCTGACATGACTGGAGAAATATCACTAAGCAACATTTCTCCTATCATCAAGCCCCACACTATGAAGCATAGCGGCAAGAAAAGTAGCGATAACCCCTGTCATCGCTACTTCCCTTACGCCTGCTTCAAGACTGACTTAGCCATGATATCCTATGGAAGGTGGATATCATGGCTAAGTTTGCCTGGCCCTATCATCAAGCTAACGCCAAACTTTGTAAGATCATCGCTGGATTTCCAGCGATAATCTCACGTTTGGCAGTTAGCTCTAGGATTTTGTATTGCTTTTGAGATAAGCGTTGCTAATAGCACGCTAACTCAGCGATAAAAATCCACGTTAGCCGGCGATAATTATCCTAGCACTAAGTGCGCTTAGCGATAATTATCGCCGGTCCTTGATGATATGCCCCAAGGTGCGTTGCGTGGTGGAAGAAAAAGGCAGAAGGTGAGATCAAGGTGAAATCCAGACTTGGCAGACTCCATAAGCTGCAACCCAGGACTGTTAGCAGCTCCTAAGAAAAACTTTGGGTCCCCGCACTTATGCTTTTCATATTAAGCACTGGCCTTCATGCCTCTCAAGTCCATGTGCTCCTCATTAACAACTTCGACTTCAAAGGGAAGTCTTGCAAGTGAATGCTGTTCTTCCCATCTGCAAGGGATCGGATTAGATCTTGGCTTGCGTCCCATATGCACAGAATCAAAGTATTATCAGACTCATAGATTCTTAAACCACGATGCCCTGCTGTAGCAAAAATCCAAGTGAGAGCCAGGCCACGTGTCCATGTGGTTCACTCTACCCTTTCAGTGGAAAGACACATCAGTTCAAACCTATCTGTAGACAAGTTAGATCTATTATTTCAGTATTAATGATTAGCAACTGCAATTATCTTAATTTCGACAGATGTTCCATCATCAAAAAGCTCAAGACCTCATGGCTTCAGGTAACCAGGGTTGATCTCCTTCTTAAACCATATTTTTTCTCACTGTACTTTTCTACATAAAAATGTTCATTGAAATAAAATGTTCTCCCCAATCTGAATCAGATACCACTGTAAATGTTTCCATCAAAGTAAATTAGTGTGCTATTACTCTTTAGATCAAAGAAACTAATTTGGTCAGCCTTGCTAGGCGTTTGACCATAAAATTCAATTAGGGGTAGATAGGAGTAGCAGCTTCCCTAAACTGCCCCGGCACTACCCTGGCACGATCCTTACTAGCCCTGGTCTAGGCAGTCATCAATGATTCCTGTTTACTTTTGTAATTTGCACTTCTTGTCGTTCCCTCAACTGCACAAAAGCAAATAGGAGACTGTTCAGGGGCTAAGCATGAAACAAGTGGTCAAATGTGTCTTGTCGGATCACTGACGAAATATCGAGAAGGAGAATATCGAATTGCCAAAATATCGAAGTAAAAATATAGAATGCCAAAATATCAAAGCCCTATCTCCAAACGGGTAAGTACAAAAATATAGAATCCAAAATATCGTTGTAAAAAATATAGTTAGTCACAATATCGAATTATTTTAAATGTCTTAAAATAAATGTAAAATTAATGAAATAAAACATATAATTAACTGAAACATACTTAAAAATACTTAAATAACTTTAAAATTAATAAATAATTAATGTAAGTAAAAAAAAATAATAATACATATATATTAACGTAATATTAATGAAAAAAATGCTATATTTTTTGCGTAGGATAGCGGGCGGGTAAAATTTACTATTACCACTCCAGTAAGTGCAAAAGTAGGAAAAGCGTTGGATAGCGGGAGGGTAAAAATTACTATCCCCACTCCAGAGAGTGCATGTACTGCTCGATTTTTCCCGGCCTTTCTGTGTTAAAGGGGAACTAATGTGACTTCAGTCTCTTTCCATCCAAGTCTAAGGGTTAGAGTAGTGTATAGAGCCTATTTATTAGGCACTTCGACATGATCCTGTGTTCTTCCTCATAGATCAGGGTTTGCACACATATCCTAGGGGATAGATTTGTTAGTATTAGGGGTAATTTATTCTGTAGTGAGGGTATTTCATGGAGCCGTGCTGAATTCAGGCCTGGTAGGCCTCAAACGGGAGAGACTCCATCTTTCTTCCTGCTCCGGCAGCTTGGGATGCTTCTAGGTCATAGGCAGTGTTTTAGTTAGGAGGTGTTATTCGCTTGGAGAGAACCGGTTCAGGCCAGCCCTTATCGAAGGATTGTATTTTTCTTCATGCCGAAGACACTACATCAGGCCGGCCGGCTGGGAACGTGTCCTTGGCACGGGGAGGTACAAGAATTTGGTGGGCGGCAGGTTACGGGCTGGAATTTTCCATGAGAAAATGCACCTCTATATTAGTGAAAGTCTGAGGCAGATACTGGCACTTGCTTTTAGTTCGTAGGCGGCACCTGGCCGTCAGCAGTAAAGCTACTACTTATTCCAGGGAAGACAGATGACAAACTTGAAGGTGGAGAAAAAACCGAGAGATAGATATTCTTCTAACAGAATAGCCAAAGAGAAGAGAGTAGCCGATGAGGAAGAGGTCCCAGTGACTCGGAAAAGGAGAAGGGAGTAGATCCGTGACTGCGGAGGTGTGACTTCCAGGCGAAGCCGAGGCACAGACGAGAAGGGAACCTAGATGACCATTGAGTGCAGGCTACATACAACCAAGGTGATGTCGACCCCTTTCTTATTAGAGTGTACAACCTAATCTTTCACTTTTCTTTACAGGTTATGTGTCACACTGTACTGTTATGTGCTTGCGTATATGATATATATATATATATATAATAAAGTCAGTTTGTAGTGAATCGACATGTGCTGCGTGTTCTTGTATAAGAGGGTAGCCTATTCTTCTAGTCAGCTGTGACTTGACATGAACAGATGTTAACCCTGATCAGGTAAGTGGTAACTGAATAAGGGAGAGAGGAGCCCCTCGAACCAGAGAACAGGTTGTGCTCAAACTGGCAGTTCTTGTGTGATCTGATAAATAGTAACACTGATTCCCTTGTTGTATGTTATGGTGATTATAGGATGAACTCGTGCTGAGGCTGCCGTCTGGGTAGGAAGTCCTGGGTCTATCTAGGACCGCGAGGCTGAGGCTGCCGTCTGGGTAGGAAGTCCTGGGTCCATCTAGGACCGCGAGGCTGAGGCTGCCGTCTGGGTAGGAAGTCCTGGGTCCATCTAGGACCGCGAGGCTGAGGCTGCCGTCTGGGTAGGAAGTCCTGGGTCCATCTAGGACCGCGAGGCTGAGGCTGCCGTCTGGGTAGGAAGTCCTGGGTCCATCTAGGACCGCGAGGCTGAGGCTGCCGTCTGGGTAGGAAGTCCTGGGTCCATTTAGGACCGCGAGGCTGAGGCTGCCGTCTGGGTAGGAAGTCCTGGGTCCATCTAGGACCGCGAGGCTGAGGCTGCCGTCTGGGTAGGAAGTCCTGGGTCCATCTAGGACCGCGAGGCTGAGGCTGCCGTCTGGGTAGGAAGTCCTGGGTCTATCTAGGACCGCGAGGCTGAGGCTGCCGTCTGGGTAGGAAGTCCTGGGTCCATCTAGGACCGCGAGGCTGAGGCTGCCATCTGGGTAGGAAGTCCTGGGTCCACTTGGGACCGCGAGGCCGCCACTTGTAGGTCTTGGTATATATAGTAGGAATTCCCTGTCCTTAGGTGGTATATATATATATGTGGTTACTTATTGTGAATAGGCCCTAGGGAGGGGGTAACGTTCTGGCTGGGTTAGAGAGGCTCTGTTGAGCGGGTTCTATCTGATCCGACAACCCAAGCAGAACAGTGCAACAGTAGGGAAAGCGTTGGATAGCGGGAGGGTAAAAATTAGTATTCCGACTCCAGACAGTGCAATAATAGGGAAAGCATTGGATAGTGTAGGGGTAAAAATTTATATTCACACTCCAGAGAGTGCAACAGTAGGGAAAGCGTTGGATAGCGGGAGGGTAAAATGTACTATTCCCACTCCAAAGAGTGCAACAGTAGGGAAAGCATTGGATAGCGTAGGGGTAAAAATTACTATTCCCACTCCAGAGAGTGCAACAGTAGAGAAAGCGTTGGATAGCGTAGGGGTAAAAATTACTATTCCGACTCCAAAGAGTGCAACAGTAGGGAAAGCGTTGGATAGCGTAGGGGTAAAAATTACTATTCCCACTCCAGTGAGTGCAACTGTAGGGTAACGTTGGATAGCGTAGGGGTAAAATTTACTATTCCCACTCCAGAGAGTGCAACAGTAGGGAAAGCGTTGGATAGCGGGAGGGTAAAAATTACTATTCCCACTCCAAAGAGTGCAACAGTAGGGAAAACGTTGGATAGCGTAGGGGTAAAAATTACTATTCCCACTCCAAAGAGTGCAACAGTAGGGAAAGCGTTGGATAGCGTAGGGGTAAAAATTACTATTCCCACTCCAGAGAGTGCAACAGTAGGGAAAGCGTTGGATAGCGGGAGGGTAAAATTTACTATTCCCACTCCAGTGAGTGCAACTGTAGGGTAAGCGTTGGCTACCGTAGGGGTACAAATTATTATTCCCACTCCAGTGAGTGCAATAGTAGGGAAAGCGTTGGATAGCGTAGGGGTAAAAATTACTATTCCCACTCCAGTGAGTGCAATAGTAGGGAAAATAATAATTTAATATTTTATTAAAAATAAATTAATACCCAAAAACAAATATGAAAATTAATTACCAATCGCACAATATTTAATAATTAATTTATTATAAATACCAATATTTTTTTTATTAACAGCCTATTAATAATTACTTAACAACCAATTAATTTTCAATATCAAAAATTAATAAATAAAATTAATACCAATTAATAATTAATTAAGAATACATTAATTAGCAATATACAAAAATTATTTCAATAATTAATTATTTCCAATTAAATTAATTCCCACCATATTCCCCTATAAACCCACAACCCGCTACAAATAATAAATTAATACAATTAACATAATTATCAATTAAACAATTAATACAAATTAATTACCAATTAATACAAATATTTACCAATTAATAATTAATCAACAACCAATTAATTTTCAATACCAATTAATAATTACCTAATAACAATTAAATTACTTCCCACCCTATTCCCCTATAAACCCACAACCCGCTAGAGAAGTAAAACGCAAAATTAAATTAAAAATAATTAATAATTCCTAAAAATTATTATTTAATGTACTATAATTAAATTACTTCCCACCCTAATCCCCTATAAACCCACAACCCGCTACGGAATTAAATTACACAAAAATTAAATAACATAAAATTCATTACTTTAAAAATATTCAAACATACATTCCAAAATGTATACATACTTTTAACGCATATACTAACACTTAAAACACTATAAAAAAAATCGATATTCTTAACAACTATATTATGACTGTCGATATTACTTACTTCTATATTATTTAGAATGATATTTTATTTCTTACGTGATTTTCGATATTCTTCACCACTATATTTTGGCAATTCGATATTCTGTCCATTCTATATTAAAAACTCGATATTCTGTCCTGTCGATATTTTTAATTCGATATTATGTCTGTTTACCGTTTTGTCATCAGCAGTAAAATGTTGTGTGGTGTCCCTGGCATTTTGGTGGATTCATTTTTATGAATTTGACACTGCCAACAGTTAGAGCTTTCTTCATCCTGGCCTTGCCATCCTTGAAGGGTTCTAAGGAGACCTGGGCCACATTTTCATTACATGAGTGTAATCTTATGTAATTGTGAATTCCTGAATATTAGCTTTTGCATATTTTGCTTAAAGCAGTTAAGATTTTTCACATTTCTTTTGACTTCACAGGAAACTCCATCGAAGTTGCATTTCCATACAAAGGAACTCACCTTGGACCTCCTTCATTTATATATTCACATGACTCCTCAGAGATTTGCAATTTCTTTACATTATAGGTCAGGGGGTACTTTATCCCACATATAAAGCTAGAAAACAAGAAACCAAAACAACTGATGAACCACGTCCTCTGGGAATTAATACATAGTTGAGCGTCTGAAACCGAAGTCTGTAAATTATAATAATTCCTACTCAATTCAACTCTCAACTCATCTTCATCGATTAACCCCCACCGGGAGGCAACAATATATGAATATAACATACATCCAATAAAACCAATTTTTTATGTAAATATGAAAAACAGTGAGATAAAATCCTACTTTAAAAAAATCTTTAAAACCATTTAACGAATTTAAATATGCAGTAACACAATTTATCATTTGGGGCTCCTAGAACCAAGGATAAAATATTACTAGCTTTAGACACATCACAATGCCAAAAACAAGGATCTAAATATTTTGCATGATACTGTCCCAGATAGGTACATGCGAGGACAATATGATTCAAATCCTTTATAAATTTTTTACAAAGCGGGCACACGTGTTGATCATTGGCGAAACCACTTCAAAATCTTACTACTGCCACCATTGGTCATCTACCTGCTCTCAGTAGAAATATAGGGCCTGATTAGGATGACGGAGAGGCCGCCACTGACAGCCTTGATCCTAAGCATGTTTTCCACCCGCCACATTGGGATGGCGGGCGGAGGGGTGGCGGTTGGAGACTCGGAGAGGCCGACCACCATGGATCTGACGGGCTCAAGGAGTCCATAGGACCATTGGAGGGCATTCCGATCCCTAAAATGATGGCGTTGCCTGCCAGGCACCGCTGTAGGGATTATGATGTCCCTCCCCGCCGTCCTTTTCATGGCGGGTTCCCTGCCATGAAAAAGCTGGCGGAAAGGGACATTGGGGGCCTGTAGCGAGCCCCCCTTTCCCCTTAGCCCTCAGTGTTGGGTTTTGGGGGGCACTTATGGTGCCCCCTTACATATACCTGCACCATGTGGCAGGCACTGAATGGTGCCTGCCACATTGTGCAAGCATATGCACACGACACAAAATAATAAATACACTTTGCGACCGCCTTGAAGGCAGTCGCATTGTAATTCGGCGTGCGGGATCGCCGACAGCTTGTCAGGTGTACCCATCCCTGATACGACCGCCATTGTTATCAGCCCCATAGTTCTTTTAATGATTGCATCTTCCCCTCTATGACCGCGGTCAGTATAGTGTTACAACTTTTTAAAGTAGTGCAATGTATTTTATCAAATTTAAAACTAATAATGTCCTAATGATTTTATTCTCTAGAAAATTGCATTTTGATGCATCCATGCGTGTGACAGCAATTTTTCTCGCACTTTTTCATACAAAAAAATTAAATAACGTGTTTATGAAGGGAGAGCCCTACAGATTGTAGCAATCGTTTGGTCTAATAAGGGCCAGCTGGAATGCCTATACTTGGATATTTTGCTCAAAACTAACAGTTAAGTGAAGGGAAGCCTGAGCAAAGGCATGGGAACATAATTCTGGTGTAAACTATTTGTTGCCACAATACCCCTTCAGTGTAATGTACCCCCTGACATTGTAATTTACAGTCCTACTTTTATTGACCGAGAGGAGGTTGTTTTGTACCTTTATTTATTTCTGCTCTACGCATCTTGTACCTCGCATTTTGGAATCAAAACGCAATTGTATTTTATATACTTAGATTATTGTGATTAATGTACTATGCACTTTTAGAACTTTTCAGTGAAATAAACTTGACGTGACTTGACTACTCACACCTTGAAGTTTGTCACTGAGGTGGCTAGCCAAGTGTCAGCAGAAACCTTGCTACTTGATGGTATCCTTAGAAACTAAAGGGCGCTTCAATGAAAGGTGCCTCAGGCTAGGGACTTAGGCGTTGCATAGACACGCATGCGCATCAGCCTTATGACAAAGCAGAACACCATTCGACGTTACCTCTCCAGCCTCTGGAGACCGTGAGCAGTGAAGGTGTTCAACACATTCCCATAGAATGGGCAGCCAATACTGGTAGATTCCAGTGGTGTAATGCAAAATGATGCCCTCCTCCCCCTGCAGAATGTGATGAAGGACCTCTGAGTCTACCATTTCTCACAGATATTCATTGGCCTTGGGCTGACTGTGGCCCGCCTGGAAGGGTCGCTGCGCTCCTGGAAGGTTGAGGGGCCTGCGCCAGAGGTCATGCAGAAGCCTTATTTATATCCCTGGTACATTCGAATCCCAGACATCAAACCCAAAGTTTAACCCGAGTAGGCTATTCTGGACCACGTAAAGCACAACAAAGCATGCCAAAAGGAGGGGCAATGGATGCATGAGAACAAGCATTGGCAAAGCCAATAGGCCTCGCCTATGTGACAGCTAATGTTTTTGGCAATGTGTTTTAGCCATGTAGTACACTAGTGAGGCTGCTGTTCTGCATGGCTGAAAGCTAGTGGTGTGGAGTGTGGTAGGTTGGAGTAGGTGGAATGTGGTAGGTTGGAGTAGGTGGAATGGGGTAGATTGGAGTGAGGTAGATTGGGGCAGAGTGGAATGAGGTAGATTGTGGTGGAGTGGTTAGACTGGAGAAGAGTGGAGCGGGGCAGATAGGGGAAGAGTGGATTGAGGTAGAGAGGGGTATAGTGGAGTGGGTAGAGTGGGTAGAATGACCTAGATTGTAATGGGGTAGATTGGCGTAGAATGGGGTAGACTGAAATGGGGTAGATTGTAGTGGAGTAGAGTGGGGTCGATTGGGGTGAGATGGGATGGAATGGGGTGGAGTTGAGTAGAGTTGGTAGGAGTAGGGTAGATTGGAGTGGAGGAGTAGGGTGCATTGGCACGGTAGAATACAGTGGGGTAGATTGGATTGGTGTAGAGTGGGGTTGATTGTATTGGTGTAGAGTGGGGGAGATTGGAGAGGAGTGGCTACATTGGAGTAGAGTGGGGTAGATTAGATTGGAGTAGATTGGGGTTGAGGGAATTGGGGTACACTGTGGAAGAATGGGGTGGATTGGGATATATTAGAGTGGAGTGAGGTAGACTGGAGTGGAGTGCAGTAGATTGGAGCAGAGTGGAGTGGCACAGATTGGAGAAGAGTGGGGTTGATTGGGGTAGATTGAGTGGAGTGGGGTAGATTGGGGTAGATAGGAATTGGATAGATTCGAGTGGAGAAGTTCAGAGTGGGGGAGATTGAGGTATACTGGAGTGGGGTAGAGATATGTGGGGTAGATCGTGATGTGGTGGGGCAGATTGGAGTGGGGTAAAGTGAGGTAGATTGAGGTAGAGTTGGTAGATCAGAGTGGTGTGGCGTCGATTGATGTGGATTGGATCGGGTTAGATTGGAGTGGAGTAGATTAGGGTGTAGTGGAGTGGGGCAGATTGGGGTGGGGTTGATAGGGGTAGAGTGTATAAGACTGGAGTGGAGTGGGATAGATTTGAGTGGAATGTGGTAGATTGGAGAAGGGTGGAGTTGGGTAGATTGGGGTACATTGGAGATGGAGGGGTATATTTACAAGGGGATATCACCACCAGAACATTACTTTTAGCGATTTTCTTGTGGCAATATGCCCTTCTCCATATTTTCAAAGTGGCGTTAAGCCACTTTTCGTGGTTTAATGCTGCCTGCAAAATAAGGCCCGTTTACCTGCATCACTTAGCATGAAAGGGGCATGCAATGAGTGTTGCTATGGACGGTCCACCACAACACCCATTGCTTTTGTCAGTGCCCCAGATTTACAAGGAGATGTAAATCTGACACAGCGCCGAAAACTAAGTCCATGCAAGAGCAGGCCTTAGAATGGCAAAATGAGGAGAAATACTTTTCTTTCTCCTCGTTTTTGTGTTTTTTCTATGTGTGCTGCAGAATGCAGCACACATAGCAACAGCAAAAATGCCATTATGATTGTTTATGTGCAGGAAGTAACACCTTCCTGCACATAAACAATCATTCCCTGCAACGCAGAAACCCCTGCACTATGGTGCAAGGGTACATGCTTTAGTGTTAGGCAGCAAAAGTTAGTCCCAGCACTAGGGAAAATACAGGGATGCGCCATATTCTTAGGAATACAGCTCATCCCTGCGTTTTGCAAATGTCGGAGCGCGGCACTGCCAAATTTAGCACTGCTATGCAGTCTGTCATTTTCTCGTATATATGCCCCACAGTGTGGTAGGGTAGAGTAGAGTGGAGTAGGGTAGATTAGGGTGTAGTGGATTGGGATAAATTGGGTGAATTGGAGTGGGGTAGACTGCAGCCGAGTCAAGTGGGGTAGCTAGGGGTGGAGTGGAGTGGGATAGATTGTGGTAGATTGGATGGGGGTAGATTGCAGTAGATTGGTGTAGGATAAATTGAGGTAGAGTGGAGTGGAGTAGATTGGAGTGAAGTGAGGTAAATTGTAGTGAAGTGGAGTGGGGTAAATTGGAATGGAGTGACGTAGATTGGATTGGGGCATATTGGAGTGGATTGGTGTAGATTGAGCTGGAGAGGGAAAGATTGGAGTGGAGTTGGGTAGCTTGGAGTGGATTCGGGTAGACTGGAATGGAGTGGGGTAAATTGGAGTGGAGTGGGGTAGTTTGGGGTGGAGTGGGTTGGTTTGTGGTAGATTGGTGTATATTGGGGTATATTGGAGTGTATTGGGGTAGATTGGAGTGGTGTTGTATGGGGATGATTGGAGTGGAGTGGGGTAGATTGGGGTAGATTGCAGTGAAGTGGGGCAGGGGCAAGTGGAGTGCTGTAGATTGGGGTAAAGTGGAGTGGGGTAGATTGGAGTGTAGTGGGATGGGGTGTATTGGGTTAGATGGAGTGGAGTGGGGAAGAGTGGGGTGTGGTATAGTGGGGTTGGTAGATTGAAGTTAGGTGGAGTGGTGTAGATTGGGGTGGAGTCAGTTAGATTGGATTGGAGTGAGGTAAATTGGAGTGGAGCGCGGTAGATTGGAGTGGAGTGGAGTATATTGGGGTAGACTGGAGTGGAGTGGGGTAGAATGGGGTGTGGTATAGTGGGGTTGGTAGATTGAAGTTAGGTGGAGTGGTGTAGATTGGGGTGGAGTCAGTTAGATTGGATTGGAGTGAGGTAAATTGGAGTGGAGCGCGGTAGATTGGAGTGGAGTAGAGTATATTGAGGTAGACTGGAGTGGAGTGGGGTAGTTTGGGGTAGAGTGGAATGGAGTTTGGTAGATTGAGGTAGATTGGAGTGGAGTGTGGTAGATTGGAGTGGGATTGATTAGAGTGGGGTGGTTTGGCTTGGAATGGAATAGACTGGGGCAGATTGGGTTAGACTGGAGTGGAGTGGTGTAGACTGGAGAAGACTGGGGTAGATTGAGTGGGGTGGGGTAGACTGGTGCGCAGGGGCGGTTCCTCTATGGGGGCGTAAAAGGCGTTGCCCTCATCCCCGCATTAATTGTAAACAAAAATGTTTTTATTTTGGCTGTGCAGTGGTGGTCCTTTATTACAATCTCGAGTAGGCACCTTAACTTTCTGAGTTAGGGCAGGGGTGGGGCTTTGCAGGCTCACACGGGTCACTCGCTGCAGAGAAATGTGCATGTCGAGCTTGACGAGTGCCTTTCAATGTCCAGGTCGACATGCGTACTTAAGAGACTGCTTCTCCCCACCTGCAATTAGTGAGCCAGCCGGGGTGAGGATAAGAGCTGCAGCTTACCGGGTTTCCAAAGAAGCATAGTGTACTCTTACCCTAGCCTGTCTTGGTGCTGCTTTTGTGCTGCTTTAAACATAAACGGCAAGGAAGCAGCATCTTGACTGGCTGAGGAGCCAAGCATAGGCCTCTAGCCTTGCACTGAACATGAGGCAGCGCAGGAGTGTGAGGCTCAGGTTAGGTTCACAGATATGGCCAATCACTGTTTGGCTCTATTATGAAGCCATGCAGTGATTGGCCATTTTCTGTCCCTTGCTCTTACCTCTTTATGCCCAGCGCCATTAACAGCATTGTGCACCAGGTAATGGAAACAAATATTCTCACCTGAGCTACACCTCATGCAGACCTCATGTTCCAGCTCCTGCTGTGGATTACCCGGTGGTTGTTGTATCGTCGTCCTGAACGGAGTATCTGATTCTGCAGTAGACGGTGTGGAAAATTTATAATAAAGAGGTAAAACTGCAATGTCTCTGAAGTGAAGATTTAATTTACCCATGTTGTTGTTTCATATTATCATTGTTCGCTGTGTGGCTCAGTGCCATTGTGCAAGTGGATGCACCCGCGACAATGTGCTCATTAATTAGCTTACAATTGTATTTTCCTTTATTACAAACCACGATAACTGGACCAAAATCTGTCACCTTCAGTGGTGGCTGCTGCCAATAGGACGTGGTGAGCCAGCACGGGGGTAAAGAATTAAATTAAATAAATGTACACTTACCTTCTGCTGCTGGCGGCGGCCTTTGGTATTCCTCTGCTCCCACGCCTGGTGCTCCTCTGATCCCGGCACTGCAGTCCCCATGGGCACAGAATCCCCACCCAATCCTGACGCAGCTTTCATGCTATTACCCGCATGAGAGAAGCGTCGGGATTGGTCTGAGCGGGCTGTTATAATGCTCAGTTAGGGAATGGTAGCCTGTGCCTGTCTCCAACTGGCTATGCAGCACAGCTCGCGTTGTGGACATTTAAGTGCATACGTCAGTTGGGCCATCCTAAGACACTTGTTTCCGCAGCTCACACGACTTCTGATTTTCCTTCGCAGTTTGTTGGCCTGGTTAATAGCTGTTCACACTACTGATTTGCTGAACCTGTTTGACAGTCTTATGAGCAGTGGCGGCTCGCCGAGGGAGTGCTGAAGGGGCTGTGGGGCGGTTGGGCGGGGTGGGGGGTAGTTAACTCCCGCATACGGCAGAACGGAGTTAAGTAAATAAATAAAACAATTTACATTGGCGCGATGCAACGCGAACTCGGCGATGCAGCACGTGCAATGTAAATTATTTTATTCATTTATTTACTTAACTCCGTTCTGCCGTATGCCAGAGTTTACTACCCCCCACTCTGCCCCTGACCCCATCCCACCCCACCACCCCGCAGCACTCCCTCGGCGAGCCGCCACTGCTTATGAGGGCCTCTTTCTTTAGGTCCGTCCTAGTATGATGGATGTAGAGGGTGTACGCAGCGACCCATAAATAACTAAGCACAACCCTGGATGTCTCCATAATAAACAAGACGTGCATCCCAATTCTATTATATGCAGATGATGCAGTCTTTATTGCCTGCATGGGTAGGGCCCTCTAGAAACTTTTAGATACTTACGTAAACTATATGCTAAGCATGGACTTAAAAACGAATGAGACCAAGTCTTTTATTTTAGTTGCAGGGCAAAGGTGAAGAACCCCCCCCTTCTATTTTAGTTTCTGACTATAAAGGAGTGCAAACAGAGCGGTTTTCATAATTAGGGGTGACCTTTGATCAAAGACTATCTTGGACCAATATGGTGGCTAAGCGAGGATTGATGCTAGAAAAGAGCACTAATGCCATCAAGTTGATTACTAAAAAGCCCCTAGATATTGTTACAAAAGTCTATAGGGCAAAATCAATCGCAGTAGCTTCCTATGGTGCAGGAGTGTGGGGCTATGCCAATGTAAAGGTAATACAAACAATTGAAAATTCATTTTGGAAAAAATGATGAGCCTTCCCATCAATTGCTCTAATTTTAACTTAGGTTACCAGCTGAACATCCCCCACATTACTGAGCAAATAAATGTAGCACCAATTCTCCTTTGGCACTCTATCTGGACTAGACATACAGTTAACCTCAAATCATTGTGGACAGTCTGGGCCCGATTCACAGAACTAACTTAAGACAAAATCCTAAACTTACTACCATTTTGGTATTCACAGAAGGCACTTACTCATTTTGGTATTCACAGAAGTTAGGAGTCCTAAAGTTAGGACTCCTCAATGCCTTCTGTGAATACCGAAAGTCTTAAAATTAGGAGTTTTCTCAGTTCAGGAGTCCTAAAGTTAGGAGTCCTAACTTTACTACTCATAAACTGAGAAAAATCCTAATTTTAAGACTTTCGGTATTCACAGAAGGCATTTAGGAGTCCTAAAGTTAGGAGACCTAACTTTACTACTACTAAATTGAGAAAAAACCTAATTTTAAGACTTTAGGTATTCACAGAAGGCATTTAGGAGTCCTAAAGTTAGGAGTCCTAACATTAGTACTACTAAACTGAGAAAAATCCCAATTTTAAGACTTTCGGTATTCGCAGAAGGCATTTAGGAGTCCTAAAGTTAGGAGTCCTAACTTCTGTGAATACCGAAATGAGTAAGTGCCTTCTGTGAATACCAAAATGGTAGTAAGTTTAGGATTTTGTCTTAAGTTAGTTCTGTGAATCGGGCCCTCTGTCTTTAGAACATGTACAGAATATACGGTGGTTAACGTATGTCAAATATACTTTTCACGCCTTGGACCTAGGGAGTCTGTCTGATACCCCAGAAAAATGCTTGTCTATCTCTAAACTAGCCGTAAAAGCCCGTTTAAAAAAATTTATGAACGAGGCCAGATTTACTGCTCAGTCTCTCAAACCTACAGTTCATGAGTATTTCGATGGTCCAATGCATGGTGAGGGGGTTTCTTCTTACCTGGATCTCGTAACAAACCCTCATCATAGACTTATTTTACTAAGGTTTCGCCTTAACCTCGTTCCATGCATGCTTTCCCATTGGTATATACTCTGCCCACGATCTTCCGTGTTGCCCTTGTGGCAGCTCCTCGATGAAATTCGATTTGCACATTTTCTGTTTTTGTAAATTTTATTGTGAACACCGTAAGAGATTTTTAATCCCAATTATGCGCAAGTATAATTTTAGCCAATGGCGCCCGGCTCTATATTTTTTATGAATGTTGCCTGACTCCCTAACCTGCTTTTGTGTTGCCTCCTTTTTATGCCAGTCGCTGAAAACCAGGAAATTGTACATTTACTGAGATGAATTGTTTTTTTTAAATACTTTTACACTGTTTTAATGACTTTTAACTATTTTTTGTTGTTTTGTTTTACATATACTTATGATGTACTGCAGAACTTTTATAATTAACTCAAATTAATCGAATAAAGTAAATTGACTTGACTCTACTTGAACTTGAATTCGGAATCTCAGAAATAATTTTCTGGACAGGCCAACATCTTGAAGGGGCAGTTTATGAAGTTTATCCATGCCCAGTTCCTGAAACTCATTGCAGTGGTTTGGCACATGAGACAAAGCCCCAGTTGACATGCTTTGCCAATACTGAACTCTGAAGTCCAGCTAAAGTCCTTCTCGCTCAATAATTTGTGCTGCTCACGGAACACCTCTCAGAGTGAACGTGAGGACAGAAAGGCCAGTGTGGTCTAGATAGTGAGAAGAGTCAGTTAAGCATATACTAAGCCTAGTGCCCAAAACATGCTAAATGCGCAAGGAGCTCACCATCTTCTGAACCCTTGAAGCTCTGGTAAGCGCGCAGCACAGCTGTCACTGTAGGTTGACGACTATAAAAAACGCGCCAAAATATAGTACGTTTAATGAAGACAGACATGCGTAAATACTATAACCCATAAGCATTACTTGAGGCGAAGGAGAGTAGATTCTCAGGTCAAGCGGTCCCACACTTGGAAGGGGTCCTTTAAATGTGTGGAGGGAAGTATTCTGCTATTAGATCAACATTCACACCTTGTGAGCCACTGCACAGACAGCATCTAAACAGTGAACACTTAATTATGCTAAATGCTAAAGCCTTGAATCTCATTTTGGCAAAAATTAATTAGTACTTCTCTTTTTTCTTTCATAATATCAGAGGTTCTCAATGAGTAATGGTACTAATATGCAATACCTGGGTCTACTCATAAGGTTTCAGTTTCCCAACTGCTGTAAACTTTTTAAAGCACGTTTTGTTCTGTGTAACACATATTGTTCACTAACAAAAATAATGCATTTATTTCTGCTTCCAAGTAGGTCATCTTCAGCTTCAAATAGGTGTTTGTCGTTATTTCACTTAATACGTGTATTCTCATCAAACTAATACCACTAGAACCAGAGTCATTCATTACAGATGTGTCTTCATATGTTTAATTTTTTGCAAACAGTAAAACCAGAATTTACAGGTTGCATTATAAGCGCATTTTGTTTTTCAATCTTAACTTTAATCAAATGCATTTACATTCTTGTATTCTTCTTGGATGATCACCTTCTATTGACTAGAAATGTTATTTACCCCAGACATAAATGAGTCACCATTAAAAACTCAAAGTTAAATGGTTAATTGAATTTTGTACAGACTAAAGTCTCTTTTTGGCCAGTAAGTAGAGCATATGGCTGAGAGCTGTGTGTGACTGAAGCACTTGTAAATATCCAGAGTGGTTAAATATTTGACCTGAAAACTGAGGTCTGTAAGAGACTGGTCATTTTTGAAAGGCACAAGTTCTTGGGCAGGCTATGGTTGACTACTGTGGGTTTACCCTACAGATTGCCTTTGTGGGGGGCAAGAAAGCTTCTTTAAAGCTTTCAACATTGTTGTCCAATGGTTCCCTCTCTGATTCCAGCTTGGGATCTTCCCTTAGGTTTGTGAAGCCTACAGGGTAATACCTTTGAACCCTTATGTCAATGTCTAACTCTCTGTTATTGGCAAAAGTCTCCCTTTTTATTACGAATTACGTCAGCACTATGTTTAGGGGAGTTAGGGGCATTGGTGACTGATGAACTATACTTCAAATTTCTTCCCGCGAAATAATATTAGGACCAGGTTCTGGGTTTCAATCTAAAATATATCCATATTTCCAATTTGAGCAGTAAATTATTGTCCCTCTTTCCTTTAAGAATCTGGCTTCCCCAAAGGCGGTTAGCTGGCACACATCCGATGTCAAACATGCTTTATTAAATCTATTTGTCTTGTACTGAATCAGTCAGTCCCAGCCTTTCTTTATTTGCTTCTTTTGATGCAGGAAATTAAGGTTGTAACCTTTCATCTGTGGGTAGTATTCCCCCAAACATTTTCCCTTCACCCCTCCTACGTTTGCCTACTTTGTTCTTGTTGGCTTTAGGACTCTGTGCACTTTACCACTGCTAATCAGTGCTAAAGTGATTGTACTTTCTCCCTAAAACATGGTTACATTGTCCTGCACCTGATTGGCACATTTAATGTACTTGTAGGTCCCTAGTATATGGTACTGTATGTACCCAGTGTGTGTACATTAAATGCTACTAGTGGACCTGTAGCACTCATCGTGTCACTCTCTCCAGTAATTCTTTGCAATATGTTTCAGGCCTGCCACTGCAACCTGTAGTGCAGTTTTAAACTACCATTTTGACCTGACAAAACAAACCTTTTGACAAGCCGAAACCTTCCTTTTTAATACATATACATCACCCCTAAGGTAGGCCTTAACATCATCCAGGGTAGGGTGCATGTAGTAAGGCATACCTCTCCCATTGACTAATAGTGGGTCACCTTATTACCTTTAATAAGTGCTAACTTTGGATTGGGAGCAGCCAGGGATATGCTCTTTGGACTCAAATGACTTGTAATTTAAAATTCTCTTTAGCGACACAGCTGGATTTTAAGTCACAATTCTGAAAATGCCACTTTTAGAAATTTGGCATTTTCTTGTCCTAACCATTTGTGCCGTCTGTCAGTGTCCTGGGTCACATGACTGTGCATTGCTCTGCTGTTGGGGTTTGTATATACCTTCCACGCAATGGGGACTAGATGTATATAGGATGAGCCATTCTGCCGGGTGGGCTGGGGGCGGAGCTGTACCCTCACCCACTTACACTTCAAAGGATTTGCCTCCAGCACACACAAAGGAACCTGACACCAGCCTTTTGTCACCACAAACAGTTTGGAGTCTTGACAGGGGGAGGGAAGAACTTTCCAGAACCAGGGGTGGAGGTATGATATACTGACCCCGTTTCACAAAGGCTGGCACCAGGCATAAATATTGGACCTCCAGAACCACTCTTCAGTGCACTTGTGCACTCAGAAGAAACACTGCCCTGCTGTTGTTCTGCTGAAAGGACTACCTTGCTGCCATGCTGTCTGAAGAAAGAGGACTGAATCTGTTCCTTGAACGCAGTACCACCAGAGTGACCTCAAGGGCTAGTTGACTGGCTTCCCTTGTGAGGTACAGGGACATAAAAAGCTCCAGAGGCATTGAACCCTGCTGCTGACCTTTGCTGGAATGAGTTCTAAAAGTAATGACCAAGTGGTGCACCCCCAATTCCAGGACCCTTGGTGGGCTGAAATAGCCTCCTCCTAGCAGAATCCAAATTCTGAGTGTTGGAAAAAATGTTGCCAAAATTGCTCTGAGAATCGACAGGAGACCAGGACCTACCTGCAGGCTGATCCAGCCAAGGTACATCACTGGTCAGTCTGGATTTCCTGTAGCTCCAGGTGCATTCTTCTCCACAGAAGAATCAAATTCTCTTCAGCAGGAACTCCTGACTACAGAATCCGGCTTCGCTGAGCCATTTTCTGCTGTAACCTGCAGCCTTGCCCTGCTTGGTGAATCCAAGCTCCAGAAAAACGTTTAAATAAGAAGGTAGAAATGTAGAGTACAATTTAACATGTAGTCAGTTCACTGAGGGCTGAGGTACACACCCATATACCATGCAGTGGATGTTTCTATTTTATAGGGGTTGTATGCCAAGATGTGTAGGAGACAAACATAACAAGCATTTGCAATGCAATAGGTCTCGCACTTATGCGAGTTTAAGCTATTGACATTGTAAATGACAATGCCTTTGATTTATGTTTTAAAAACTAAAACAAAAATAAAAGGCATTGTTATTTGCAATGTTAATAGCTCAAACTCGCCTAAATGTGAGACCTATTGCATTGCCCTAATATCTTGGCCCGGTGTCACTGCACCTGCTGCACTTATGCTATCTCTCCGGCCCCCACACAGACCAATTCAGCTACAGGCTCTATACGCCCGAGGCTTGCACAGTAAGTTTTGGAGATTGACCCCCCTCGAAATAAAAATAAGAAATAATATCAGCAAATAAAGACAACCAGTCATAATAATTTGGAAGATTGCTTATAATGTTTTTAACTGGTGACCGCTCTAGGTATGGAGCTAGCTGGGAATCAATGGAGTGCTGTACTCTGTGTGTATAAGCGCTTGAACAGTGTGTGCTTCTTTTTGAGACGTTATAGCACTGTTTATTGATGTTGGAAGGGACGAGAAAGCACGGTTGGGATAGACAACACTGTTTGGCAGATGATACATAGATATATGCTGCAGATGCTTTAACCAACTGTGCTACCATAGTAGGGTTGGCGCCTTTGCGCTTTAAATTGCGCAGGGATCTCTCTCGCGGGCACATTAACACAATACCTTAATGGGATTGAAACCTTTAAACCTGCAGATTACACGTCAATTTCAGAAGCAGCTGAATTAACCAATTTAGATACAGTGTCAGCAAAGTGCCCATGTGCCCCAAAATGGTGTAACTGCCCCTGACCAGGGCGTCAACCCCAGCCCTGTTCCTTCTCCTGCATCGAGTCCTGTTTCTGCGAAGCCGTGAATCAGGAGGGGTCGAGGGGGCGCCGTTCCTGCTTGCTGACAGATTTCTGTTTTTTAAGGCAAGCTGTTTTTTTAGGTCAGCACTTGAGCGAAATGCAGAGCTGCCTGGAGGGGTTAAAAGGGAGGGGGCGAAGGATGGATTTATTTGGAGGTCTCAGTTCTAATTTAACTGAAATGGCAGTTAGGAGAGACACCAGGGACCAGCACACATCCCCTGATCTGTCTTCTGCTCGGCAGAGAAGGACAGGGATCAGGGAGAAAGAGGGAGACAAAAGATGTAATGAGGGAAAAGGGGAAAAAAACATGGAGAGAGAAAAATCGAAAGAGGGAGAAGTGTAGAGACGAAGAAAACTAGAGAGGTAGTAAGAGTAAGAGAACAAAAAAATGGCCGGAGAGGTATGAAACTAACAGATAAAAGGAGACAGAATGAAAAAGAGCAAGAAAGAAAAAGAAATAGAGGTGGGCAGGCAGGGTGAACTGACAGCGGGTGAAAAATGCGGTGTGCATAAGAGGCGTGTGCTGCCTTTATCAAAGTGAAAGAAAGTGAAAGCGAACTGAAAGCACAGCATAGCATGGGGGTGAAAAATGTGGTGTGCATAAGAGGCACCTGCCACCTTTATAAAAGTTAAAGCGTGGCATGGCGTGGGGGATAAACTTAACAAACAAGGAGCTCTTTCAGCCCGGCGTAGGGGGTGGAGAAAACAAAGAAACAATTAACAGCACAGCGCTCATGACGAGCGCCGTGCTGAATATGTATGATAAACAGTGCAGCGCTCGTGACGAGCTCCGTGCTCATTATCTATTGAAGTAAGTATGCAAAAGAAAGTTTCCCTCAAACACACATATTAAAGGAAAAGCGGACGAAAACAGTAGTTACGCGCTGCTGCTTCCAGAATAAACGGAAGTTAGTATCCCATCAGCAGCCACTAAAAAGCAAGATTACAGGAGCTATGCCAGCGTCCAACAAATGGCAAACGGCAGGAGAAATTACCGGGTAATAGGCGGAGTTTAACATAACATACAGATTACTTGATATCTCGGAGAGACAGCGCATGCGCGCTGCCTAGGCAAGACCTACAAATATTGACCTGCTAAAATATTCCGGCCAAAATATTGACTACCACACCATCGCATTATTGTCAAGGGAAGTATATACATGTAAGCAGGACTTTAAGTGGGCCAGATCTCACCGGGTCTGAGCACCGGCACTTTTTTACAGGGGGCCTCGAAACGGGTTTCTATCGGGCTCTGTTTTGTGTCCTGGCACAGGCGGACTGCGGTGACAGCAGGCACATCAACGTGCGCGTGCTCACACTGCTCACTTCTCACTAGAGGAGAAGTTACAGCATGTCATACCAGGTGAGCATTGTAGGGGAAGGGAAATCCTTTAAAGTGTCATATTCTCTCAGCAACATTGTTGTGGTGTCACCAGGGCTTTAAGTGGAAACTTTTTCAGTATTATATAAAAGTCATAGTTGCCGCTTATTTATCTTATGCAACTCACAACCATTGACAAAGCCAATAGTCCTGACTTGTTGCAGGTATGATATTACTAGTTGTATCGTATATCTGGATGCAATGACAAAAACAGCAAAATACAAGTCTGGCGGCACACTATGCTAAGCACAGATTTTTAGCTTATGTGTTTTAAGCCACGCCCTTACACTGGCCATGCCCCTTTGAGAGACCCCCCAGTTTTTTTTATCCCACTTAAAGCCCTGCATGTAAACATAAATCTGCTGTTCTTAACATCACATCTACATGTTTCAAAGGTGTATGTATGTATGTGTGTGTGTATATATATATATACATACATACACACATATATATATATATATATTCACTGAAAAAACCATAGGTTTCATGCACGTTATAGTTAGGAATCGGCATTTAAAAAACCTTTGAAATTCACTAAAAAAAACAAAGGTTTCAGGGGCGTTATAGTTAGGAATTGGCATTTAAAAAACCTTAGAAATTCACTGAAAAAAACATAGGTTTCAGGGGCGTTATAGTTAGCTGGACATTTTCCTCGTACAAAACCCTAGAAATTCCCCTGTTATGTTAGTTCAGCTAACTATAACTCGCGCCCTGCAATGCACTGCTGATGACGTCATATATTACATCACTCATGACATGGTCAGTGACATCACTGATGACATCATTGATGACATCTCAAATGACATCACTGATGACATCACTGATGACGTCATCCATTGAGTATGTGTTTCTGAACAGTTTTAATTTGTTTAATATATATAGGGAAAGGCCGGTGGAAGAATGAGTGGGTGTACAAGTGTGTGAATGGATGATTTTCTAGGTGCGTAACTGACTCTATAAGTGAGTCATTAAATGTATCTTACTGCAGACTAGTGACTAAACTGTGTAAATGTCTGTATCTGTCTATCTGTTGGTGTATAAACGGCTGCATGGTTTTGTGAATAGCAATATGAGTGTCTCTATGGGTTATTGATTGGTTGTCTGAGTATCTGTTTGGGTGCCTGAGTGTATGTGTGGGTGGGGTGTGTGTCACTCTGTGCATAGATGTGTGAGTGGGTGATTCTATGGGTGCATGGTTTTAAGAGTGCAACTGTGATGGACTGTATGGTTGGGTGAGTGTATGTAAGGGTGTGTTAGTGATTGAATGTATATCTCAGTTGTACATGTGACAGTAACTACATATGTGAAACACAGTGTATATGAGTAAATAACTATCTATATGTGAGAGTGTGTGATTGCGGGACTGGCTGTATGGATGAGTGTGTGCTTGTACTAGTAATTGAATAAGAGTGTCAAAATGTTTTAGTATTTTTATGAGTAAGTGAATGTAGGAAGGTGGATATTTGACTATGGTTACCCCCAACTTTTTGCCTAGTGTCTAGCTGGTTTTTCGACTTAGTTGGCCTGAGATCCTGCCATTCAGGGTCTCAGGCTGTCTGCTCTCTCTTTAAAATGGACTCCATGTACCCTAGGTACATAACCAATTGGTAATGATCACCTTATTGGACCCTGTACAGTGTACCCTAGGTACCCAGGGCATAGGTGTACCCTAGGCCTCCCAGGGGCTGCAGCATGTATTATGCCACCCCTGGTCTGGCCTTCCAATCAGACACAACTGGCTGATCACTCAGCTGGGGCAAGGTTGTGTAATCACCCCTTGCTTAGATATAGTATGCCTATATCTACCCTTATATATAGACACATGTGTACCTATCAGTCACTCCTATGGCAGGCCTTAACAATCCTGGAGGCAGAGTGCTTGGTAACATGTGAGATGGTGCTCTGGCATGAGCTGAGCCTGTCTGCAGCTTTCGGAACCATGTCCTTATAGCTGTTCTATGATATAGCCTACCATATACTCTTAAAGTGCCTTATAATCTTAAACGGTTATGGTAACTATGGTTTGGCTTTATCAAAACATGTCGTGTAAGGTGTCTAACACTTTGGAATAATACCCCCATACCATTTCTGGTGATGAGGATATTATTCCTCCCTTCTAGAGGGAGAGACATGTTAAAATCCTACTTTGCTGTTTAACTCTAACCAAAGCCTCAGCATCACAAAATGGATGCTGCTGCCACAGACACAAGTCTGACCTCCTGCTGCTGGGAGTGATCCCAGCCAGGGAGGCCTGGACAATAGGTTTCCTGCTTGGGGAGGTCCTAGCACCTCCCCAGACAGCCTTTAGTGTATTGGGGCAGGGTGGGCTGAAAGGAATGAGACATGCCTGGGGCACACAAGGTGTTCCTTGCATAGTCCAGTTCAAACCGGCGCTGGGGCACTCCAGCCCCAGCTCTGGCGCGAAACTGGACAAAGGGAAGTGGGTGTAACCACCCCCTCCCAGGTCCCACCCATAAGGCGTGACCTAGCAGGTATCCCAGCCCCCCAGATTAGTATAAGAGTGGGAGTTGGACCTCAAGACTTTAGATTATCCTGAACCTGCAAAACTGAACAGAAACTCTGGACCTTCGACATTCGACGAAAGAAGAAGACTGAAGAATCTCCCTTGTAGCCAAGGAGTGGCTACCCTGTGCAAACAGGCACCATCAAGAGACTACCCTTTGCTTTGCGACCGTTCTACGAGGAACCGACTGCAGAGCCCGACCAGAGCCTTGACTTCCAGACTTCTCCGACCCTCATCCACATCTGCAGCAGAGCTGAGATCCGTGGAGGCGACGAGCGACGTGGGACCGGCTACCTGGGAAAAGTGGCTATTTAACTTACAGCGCAGCTTCTGAGGTACCCTCGAAGTTGTGCACCGGGGATTGAGAAGCCCCAACCCCAAGCACCATCTGCACCGAAGATCAGCCCCCCACACTCCACGAGTCCTGCGTGGGGCCCTTCAGCATTTTCCTGCTTGCCGCGTCTGTCCGGTTGCTTGCTCGCTGGCTAGTGGCCTCTGTGACGACGCACCCTGAAATCTTCTGCGCTGGTTTGGCTCCTCCAGACTGGCTCCCGCTTCTCTGCAAAGAAGAAGCACCCCAGACCTTCCTGGTCTGCACCAGAAGCAAGTCCTTCGTTCTTCGTGGGTTCCGCTTGCCAAGGCTTGGCGAGTCCTAGTCCAACTTCGACGCCGCCGACAGCAAGAGCCTTCTTGGGACAGCTCGCCTCCTGGTCCTGGTCGTCCTCGACGCTTCCTGGTCCTCCTGGCTGCAGCGACAAGCTTCACCTTCACCTGCAATCTTCACGACATCGCCTCGTGGTCACTGGCTAGTGACCTTGACTCTGTCCCTTCTGCTTGCAGGTTTCTTCTCTTCTTGATCCCAGCCTTGGGATCCACCGGACACTCTTCACTGACTGCCTGTCAGCATCTTTCTTCAGGCATCCATAGGAGTCAACGACGAAAACGACGCATCTTCACCCCTATGCACCCGCAGCCTGTGGGCTAGGTAACTTGGGTACTCCGGTGCTCATCAGGATAGTGACTATCCTAGTGTCTAGTTTTCAAGTCTCAACTTCCTAGCTACTCCGGAAGTGTCCTAAATCTACCGTTTTCTAAACTGTACTATTGCTATTGACTTTTACGCATTACGCGTGAGTGTTTCCACTCTGCACACGAATCCCGTGGGCCTCCCACTTCCTAACTAACGCTAGTGTAGTGTAGCCCCAGCGATTCCCTAGGCCTAGGCCTATTCTATTTCCGTGACAGTGGTTCTTATACCACTTACTTAGTATATGGTTTGCGTGGCCCCTAGGGCCTAACTGTATTACTTACCTGTGTGACTTAATGTATGCATAAATAAGACTGTGTTGTACTTACCTCTAATCTCATAAAGAGTGCTGAGGGTTTGCTTAGAATAAATACACTTTATTTTATATATATATCTGTTGTGGTGTCCTTTCATTTGGTATTCAAGGGATTATATATGGTATCACAGCTGGCTTCACATGCCATTCAGAGTTTAGCCTAAGACTGCTCTTGTCCATGCTACCACTAGGATAGCTGGTCTATAAGGTTGACTTTACAACCAATCACCATAAGGGTATTTGGACTGATGTAAGGTGTACACTATAACTAGTGACATCATGCATCAGGCCAACTTCTCACATTGGTGAGCAGCGGTTGGGATCTGAGCTTGCTGTTGTAATACCATTGTAATCTTGAGATACTAAATTGAAAGATCACACAGATATTGTCTAGGTACATATAACATAGATTATAATACTTAAGTCCTACTGGACTTAGTAGTTGTAGGTTGAAGGGAGTAACACACCCTGACTACAACTACTAGAGAGGTTTAGTAGAAACAACTAGTGTAGGTAGGTGCACACACCACACCATCACTAGATCATGTCTCTGAGAGGAGATCAAATAGATGCTCTCTCAGGAGGGTCAGGTCTGCAAAAGACCCCCTCTAGATATGATACCTTAACATTCCAGGAGATGAGACACTTGTGTACCTCCAGAGGAATAAAACAGGGTGCAAACCCTACCCTCCTTCAGTTAAGACAACTCCTAGAGGAGTATGATACTCTTAGGGCATCTCAGGCAGGTACCCTAGGTACAGAGGAGGGTCTACCCACCACAGAGGAGTCAGAGGAGACTTCAGATGAAGAGGTAGACAGCCAGGGCCAAGTAGGAAGACTTAGCCAGGCTAACCTAAGCTTACATGGGAGTTTGCATGGGGTCCCCCCTTACAGACCCCCAAGTAGGCTTACACAGAGAAGCAGGAGGGACAGATCCCCTTCAAGGGAATCCATCCACTCCCATGTCTCTAACATCTCTAATGCTTCCTCTCACAGGGGAATGACTTCCCATGAGAGAAAGGAGCATGAAGCCAGAATGAGGGAAGCTAATCTGAGGATTCAGAGGGAAGAACTTGCCCTTGCCAAAGAGAAGCTTGCTCTGGCTAGAGAACAAAAGTTAAGTGGGTTAGAACCCACTGGTGGCAGCAACATTCCTAGAGATAGGGATAGGTCTTATGACCATAGAAACCTAAGCAAGATAGTCCCCCCATATCAGAATGGGGATGACATCCACAAGTGGATGACTGCTTTGGAGAGGGCCTGCAAAGTACAGCAGGTTCCCCAGAGTCAGTGGGCAGCTATCTTGTGGCTCTCCTTTTCTGACAAAGGTAGAGACAAGCTCCTCACAGTCAGTGATGAGGATGCAAACAATTACAAAGTCCTGAAGAGTGCTCTGATAGATGGGTTTGGCTTAACCACTGAGCAATATAGGTTGTTGTTCAGAGACACCCAGAAGACACAGACACAGGACTGGTCTGATTTTGTGGATTGTGCCACTGAGGCTTTGGAAGGTTGGTTAAATGGCAGCAAGGTGCAGGACTATACAGGATTGTACAACTTGATTATGAGGGAGCAGATCCTTAGTAATTGTCAGAACCAGCTTCTCCATCAACACCTGGTAGACTCAGATTTGACCTCTCCCCAAGAATTGGGAAAGAGGGCAGATAAATGGGTCAGGACCAGGATTAGGCCTAAAAATCAGGGTGGTGACCAAAAGAAAGATACCACCAAGCCTCAAGAGAAGGGTGGGGATAAAGCAAAAGAGAAATCTTCCTCAGGGCCCCAAAACTCCACACAGGGTGGTGGGTCCCAAGCTCCCTCCTCTACCACAGTTAAAAAGCCTTACTGCCATGTGTGTAAAACACCTGGGCATTGGAAAACTGACAGCTGTTGCCCACAGGCTAAAAACAAAACTGTTCCTCCAACTACTCCTGTCACACCACCTATTACTGTCAGCAGTAATCCCCCAGGTGGTGGGAGTGCCCCCAAAAATTTGGTTGGGTTTTCTTGGGGAACACAGGGGGATCCTGGCTTAGCCAATTCCCCTACAGCAGCTACTCTTGTCTGTGATGGTGGCATGGGGTTTGCCAACTTCACTGCCTGTCCCAACACTTTGGGTAGGTACAGACAGGAACCCTACATCAATGGTAGAAAAGCTGAGGCCTACAGAGACACTGGGGCTAGCATCACTATGGTGGCCCATAGGCTAGTTCCCTCTGAGCAGCTTTTGCCTGGTTTCTCATACCAGGTAACTAACATTGATGGCAAACAGAACAGTCATCCCATGGCAGAGGTATGTCTCAGCTGGGGAGGTGTCACTGGCCCTAAAAGGGTGGCAGTGTCTCCAACCTTGCCTGTGGACTGCTTACTGGGGAATGACTTAGAACTCTCAGCTTGGGCTGAAGTTGAACAAGACACCCATTCTAAAATGGTAGGCCTTTCAAAAAAGGGTAGTGGGGTTGTGCCAGCCACAACCCCTGTCCAAGTAGATATCCTCCCTGAAAAGGTTGGAAGGGCAGTGGTAGCCACAGCCCAGGCAAAGACAGACTTCCCTGTAGAGATTGGCAGAGCTGTGACAGTCACAGCTCAAACACAAACCGAGTGCCTCCCTGAAAAGGTTGGCAAGGCTGTAATGGTCTCAGCCCATACTCAGACTGACATAGGTGTAGTGAAGCCTGAAACTATGGATCACTCCACACAAACAGAGAGTAGTGGGGAGGAAGAAAAGTCTTCCTCTCCTCAGACATTAGGAAAAGGTCAGCCTCCTCAGGGATCTGACCTCACCCCTTGTGAAGGAACTGCCCCAGAGGTAGCCAGGCATGGCCTGGCAGAGCCTCTGATGTCAGTGGCCCCTTCCAAGGTGGGACCCAGTCTGGTGCAGGTAGCCTGCCTCTCTCTACCCTGCCTCAGTCAGCCCAGGGCTGCAGAGGTCAGGGAGGCCAGTGGACCCCAAGAGGGCCCCTGTCCACAAGAACCCCCCCATCAAAAGAATGAGGATTGCCTGGCTAGTAGCCCTAGCCAGGTGATGGGTAAAAACATTCCTGAGGGATCCCCTTTACAGGTAGTTAGGGACCTCCCCCAGAGGGATTCTGTTGGGCACAGGCAAACATGGGACCTTAGGGCCCCAAACCTGACCTGTCCCTCCAGTAAGCCCACAAAAGGGACCCAGCCTCCAGCTTTAGGTAGCCAGAGGCTGACCCTGAGAGCACAGTGCAACTCAGTGAAAGAAAGAAAGGCATCCATGGTGGAGGATGATTGGAGGAAGCTGAGGCCTCACTTTGAGGACACTCACTTCAGTACTCCATCTCAACACCAGCCTTTTACTTTGCAAAGACACACCCAAGGTAGAGATTCCATATGGTGGAGACCCTATGATACCTTTAGGATGAGGGATTGCTTAGTGGACCATGAGACAGGGGGTAACCATGCCAGTGCTGGTTCTTCCTTATATGGCCACTTAGGCAATAGAGGCTTACCTTGGCAAGGCCAGCCTTATCTCCTTTCGTTTGGGGGGGGGTTGTGTAGGAAGGTGGATATCTGACTATGGTTACCCCCAACTTTTTGCCTAGTGTCTAGCTGGTTTTTCGACTTAGTTGGCCTGAGATCCTGCCATTCAGGGTCTCAGGCTGTCTGCTCTCTCTTTAAAATGGACTCCATGTACCCTAGGTACATAACCAATTGGTAAGGATCACCTTATTGGACCCTGTACAGTGTACCCTAGGTACCCAGGGCATAGGTGTACCCTAGGCCTCCCAGGGGCTGCAGCATGTATTATGCCACCCCTGGTCTGGCCTTCCAATCAGACACAACTGGCTGATCACTCAGCTGGGGCAAGGTCGTGTAATCACCCCTTGCTTAGATATAGTATGCCTATATCTACCCTTATATATAGACACATGTGTACCTATCAGTCACTCCTATGGCAGGCCTTAACAATCCTGGAGGCAGAGTGCTTGGTAACATGTGAGATGGTGCTCTGGCATGAGCTGAGCCTGTCTGCAGCTTTCGGAACCATGTCCTTATAGCTGTTCTATGATATAGCCTACCATATACTCTTAAAGTATAATCTTAAACGGTTATGGTAACTATGGTTTGGCTTTATCAAAACATGTCGTGTAAGGTGTCTAACACTTTGGAATAATACCCCCATACCATTTCTGGTGATGAGGATATTATTCCTCCCTTCTAGAGGGAGAGACATGTTAAAATCCTACTTTGCTGTTTAACTCTAACCAAAGCCTCAGCATCACAAAATGGATGCTGCTGCCACAGACACAAGTCTGACCTCCTGCTGCTGGGAGTGATCCCAGCCAGGGAGGCCTGGACAATAGGTTTCCTGCTTGGGGAGGTCCTAGCACCTCCCCAGACAGCCTTTAGTGTATTGGGGCAGGGTGGGCTGAAAGGAATGAGACATGCCTGGGGCACACAAGGTGTTCCTTGCATAGTCCAGTTCAAACCGGCGCTGGGGCACTCCAGCCCCAGCTCTGGCGCGAAACTGGACAAAGGGAAGTGGGTGTAACCACCCCCTCCCAGGTCCCACCCATAAGGCGTGACCTAGCAGGTATCCCAGCCCCCCAGATTAGTATAAGAGTGGGAGTTGGACCTCAAGACTTTAGATTATCCTGAACCTGCAAAACTGAACAGAAACTCTGGACCTTCGACATTCGACGAAAGAAGAAGACTGAAGAATCTCCCTTGTAGCCAAGGAGTGGCTACCCTGTGCAAACAGGCACCATCAAGAGACTACCCTTTGCTTTGCGACCGTTCTACGAGGAACCGACTGCAGAGCCCGACCAGAGCCTTGACTTCCAGACTTCTCCGACCCTCATCCACATCTGCAGCAGAGCTGAGATCCGTGGAGGCGACGAGCGACGTGGGACCGGCTACCTGGGAAAAGTGGCTAGTAACTTACAGCGCAGCTTCTGAGGTACCCTCGAAGTTGTGCACCGGGGATTGAGAAGCCCCAACCCCAAGCACCATCTGCACCGAAGATCAGCCCCCCACACTCCACGAGTCCTGCGTGGGGCCCTTCAGCATTTTCCTGCTTGCCGCGTCTGTCCGGTTGCTTGCTCACTGGCTAGTGGCCTCTGTGACGACGCACCCTGAAATCTTCTGTGCTGGTTTGGCTCCTCCAGACTGGCTCCCGCTTCTCTGCAAAGAAGAAGCACCCCAGACCTTCCTGGTCTGCACCAGAAGCAAGTCCTTCGTTCTTCGTGGGTTCCGCTTGCCAAGGCTTGGTGAGTCCTAGTCCAACTTCGCCGCCGCCGACAGCAAGAGCCTTCGTGGGACAGCTCGCCTCCTGGTCCTGGTCATCCTCGACGCTTCCTGGTCCTCCTGGCTGCAGCGACAAGCTTCACCTTCACCTGCAATCTTCACGACATCGCCTGGTTCCTTCCTGGTTCCACGTGGTCACTGGCTAGTGAGCTTGACTCTGTCCCTTCTGCTTGCAGGTTTCTTTTCTTCTTGATCCCAGCCTTGGGATCCACCGGACACTCTTCACTGACTGCCTGTCAGCATCTTTCTTCAGGCATCCATAGGAGTCGACGACGAAAACGACGCATCTTCACCCCTATGCACCCGCAGCCTGTGGGCTAGGTAACTTGGGTACTCCGGTGCTCATCAGGATAGTGACTATCCTAGTGTCTAGTTTTCAAGTCTCAACTTCCTAGCTACTCCGGAAGTGTCCTAAATCTACCGTTTTCTAAACTGTACTATTGCTATTGACTTTTACGCATTACGCGTGAGTGTTTCCACTCTGCACACGAATCCCGTGGGCCTCCCACTTCCTAACTAACGCTAGTGTAGTGTAGCCCCAGCGATTCCCTAGGCCTAGGCCTATTCTATTTCCGTGACAGTGGTTCTTATACCACTTACTTAGTATATGGTTTGCGTGGCCCCTAGGGCCTAACTGTATTACTTACCTGTGTGACTTAATGTATGCATAAATAAGACTGTGTTGTACTTACCTCTAATCTCATAAAGAGTGCTGAGGGTTTGCTTAGAATAAATACACTTTATTTTATATATATATCTGTTGTGGTGTCCTTTCATTTGGTATTCAAGGGATTATATATGGTATCACAGCTGGCTTCACATGCCATTCAGAGTTTAGCCTAAGACTGCTCTTGTCCATGCTACCACTAGGATAGCTGGTCTATAAGGTTGACTTTACAACCAATCACCATAAGGGTATTTGGACTGATGTAAGGTGTACACTATAACTAGTGACATCATACATCAGGCCAACTTCTCACAGTGAACTTGAGTGTGTTTAACTGTATATGTGAGTCAATTGGACTGTGTTTAATTATTTGCACAACTGACTAGGTGTGTCAGTACCTCAATGGATGATTGGCAGTGTGTGAGTGTCTATATATCTGTATAAATGCATATGATAGTCTTGTACGGAGTGACTGTAAGTATGAGTGACTGTACAGGTGAGTGAGTGGAGGTGCATGTAGACCTAAGAGTCAATGAGTGGGTATGTAGTTATTGGTATTGGAGTATCTATGGTCTTCAAAATGGCCGTCTGAAATTTTGAGTTGGTGTATCAAAAGTTATATTAGGGTATGAGAAGGTGTACTAATTTATCACATAGATGACGTCATCAGTGATGTCATTTGAGATGTCATCAGTGATTTCATCAGTGATGTCACTGACCATGTCATGAGTGATGTAATATGTGACGTCATCAGCAGTGCATTGCGGGGGCGCGAGTTATAGTTAGCTGAACTAACTATAACAGGGGAATTTCTAGGGTTTTGTACGAGGGAAATGTCCAGCTAACTATAACGCCCCTGAAACCTATGGTTTTTTCAGTGAATTTCAAAGGTTTTTTAAATGCCAATTCCTAACTATAACGTGCATGAAACCTATGGTTTTTTCAGTGAATTTCAAAGGTTTTTGAAATGCTAATTCCTATCTATAACTTATCTCTGAAGATATCATGAAAGGCATTCTTTTTTAAAAGTAGGGTGCACATTAGTTTTGTGGAAAAGCATCTTTGTGATTGGTTAAGAAAAAGCAGTTTCAACGTGGAGTACATATCAAAGGATAAAATTTGCTCAGATCAACCACACCTGCTACTTACATTTGGAAGGCACTGTTCGAACTTAAAACAATCGTCAACTTTTAACCTGCACGTGTCGTTAAATATTCAAGAAAATGTTACAAAAAAATATCGTTAAGTTTTAAAAAATTGATGAACTTTTAACCTGCACGTGTTGTAGAATGTTCTAGAAAGTGTGTTGATAGAATACGTTGCACTTCTGACTTCTATGTGTTGTTGAATATTTAAAAAACGGTTCATATGGAAAATTAAAAAGAAACCAATAGAGAAGTTTTGAAACCTAAAAGAATCAAGGAACTATTCTAATTTATTCTTTACATGTATTTATGTGTGCAGCAACAAAATTATAGACACAACAGCACTAGGAAGAGGAAGAAGCAGGGAGTGGGGGAGGGGGGAGATGGGCAGAATGGCACACATGCACAATTAAGTACAACACACATATAGACTAACAATGGCCAAAATGAAACACACCAACAAGCAGCACAAGTCACACAACCCACCAACATCACACCACTGAACGAGCATAGAAGTGAAAACCACTCTGCATTCATACAGGATGTGTACAAAGGCCAGTCGTTGGTGTTGTGGGATGTCTGCGACCGTGGTCATCATGGATGAGATGCCCAGCATGTGGCACATGGTCGAGTTCACTGTGTATTATGTTGCCAAAAGGTTGCACCTCCCTCCCACGAGCCCCCACACTTTTGTACGGTGCGCTGTTGTATCTCGTTCACTCGTACGGCACACCATTGTAATGCCGATTTGCGCATGTCCTGCTACATTCCAACTACAACATCACAGTGCCGTTTGGAGGTGGTGCATGCCAGTTTACAACATCAACTGCTGCGGCTCTTGTAGCAGGCCACACCAGAACACAGAGACACACTTACCGCACTTCCTGTACACGGACATGTCCGAGACACCCCGTTCCCCTTGCCGGATAGGCACACCCCTGCACTGACCTGTGAACCCCAGACCAGCACACGCCAGTTGTGCATGCAGGAGGATGCGTGCGTAGCTACACATCCAGGCTCACTGCCAACGCTGAGGTGACAGCACACTGTGATGTTGCAGGGCTCGTGCCTATCATGCTAAGACAATGACCACAGGGACACACTTACTAAGATGTGGGTTTGGGGGGCATTGGCGGTCCTGGAGTTGTTGAGATGAGTCTTCTGGCCCTCATGGGTATCCCTGTATCATGCTCATTGACTCTATGGTACCTGTGGGTGTTCTGGTGTGGCTCTTGGCTGTGTTCCCTTTCATGGTGCAGGTAGTTGTCCTGCTTAACACCAGCAGAAAGCAGGTGTAAAATCCCTGGTGCTAACGTGTCTTATCACCGGAATTTGTTTCGCATTGCAATTGGTGTGAAAGTTGTGATGTGATTTTTTTCGTGTGCAAAACAATATACGAACTGAGCTGTGTATCTCATCAAGATCCAGCACCTGACGCACTATTCCCAATCAATATAAATACAATGAGATTTCTTAATAGATTTTGTGTGTACACTGTAAGTGCAGCCAATACCTCAGTGCAATTCAATACAGGATTTTAGTATTTAGAATAAATCGGAAAGGTGCACCTCGTGTCTTTTTGCACGGGAACGGCTACTCTCCATTTCATTATCAGCACATTAACGGAAGTAAAGTTGAGATAAATCTAACACACTATTCAGAAGTTGGTGCAAACTGCAGATATCACCAGTATTCCAGCGATAAGTGCCCCAAAATTTAACACCATGGTGGATTCCATCAAATAACAGTAATAAGAACAAGAAAGAGTCACACAGCAGTTAAGAGAACAACCAAAAACGTTATTAATTTTTTTTTCAAACTTTATTTTTTATAATAATAAATATATAAACGAAAAACTATTTTCAAACTTTATTTTTTTATTAAAATATATATGAACAATAAACTAATAAACAAAATGTAACAACAATAATAAAAAACAACAAGGCGGAACACTACTGTGGGGACAATGGATGTCGACGACAGACCTGGAAAATAAGAAAGATTGTTAAAAAAACAACAACATGGTATTCTCAACAAAATACCACAAGAAACAAATCACAGGTATATAAAATGCATACAGCTAACAAAATTGTATAAGTTTAACTTACAAAAACTGTAAATGTTGCCGCTTTAAAATATTTACCAAATCTGAAGAAAATGTTTTGTAGAAAGCACCACACCAACAACGTTTTTCTTCAGTGGTGAGGAAATTTTTTACTTTTTCCAAGGAGCAAACAAAGACCAATGCCACCTTCGTCACTCGCAAGATTTACCAAAGAGTTCTGTTACGAGGAGATCCTAACAAAAAATACTCGTGCGGCACAGCAAGTATGATGAAACACCTAAGGACCCTTCATCCAAACAATCTTGCACGAGAAGAGTGCAAACAGATGAGAAACACTCCCGTTCTGTATCTGTAAAAAAGAATCACAAATAAATGTATATTAATAACTTTCAAATTTTGCTATTCCATTACTGTACAAACACATTTTATATAAAAACTGACTATGAAACTATAGCCCTGAACCACAAGTGTGACGATCATTAAAACACTACATGCATAGTGCATACTACTTTGAAGCAGTTCATGCCCTAAAGCCTACCTCACTAAAAGACTACATGCTAACTGACTAAATGATTACAGTACTATAAGGAGACACACTGGGTGACTCACAGGGTGTTTGCTAGAAGAGTATGAATACTAACTAGGGAATAGAAGGTGTGAAACACAACTGTGTAGGTGATTAGAGGACTGCATCCATACTGCATAGGCATTTAAAGCAGTCCACGTGCTAAGGCCTGGCTCACTGCATGACTACTTGGGTACTGACTGAATGATTATCGTACAGCAAGGAGAGTGCCTAGGTGAATTTATAAGGGCTAGGCTTTCGCACAGGGAATAGATTAGTACTTGGTAATGAATGGGTCACTAGAGGAGTGCAAAGGCAGTGACAAGTGCTGGACTGTATGGATACTGACTAGGAAATTGAAAGTGTGAAAGACAAGTGTCTAGGTGGTCAGAAGACTGCATGCATAGTGCATAGTGGTTTGAAGCAGTCCATGTGCTAAGGCCTGGCTCAGTGTATGAATACTTAGGCACTGACTGAATGATTAGAGTACTGCAAAGATAGTATCTTAGTGAATTTATAAGTGTTTGGGTTTTAGCACAGTGAATGGATTAGTACATGGTGCTGAAAGGGTCACTAGAGGACTGCAAAGAGAGTGACAGGGTATTTCCTGGAAGTGTATGGATACTGACTAGGGAATTGAAGGTGTGAAAGACAATTGTGTAGGTGGTTAGAGGACTGCATACATAGAGGATAAGGGTTTGAAGCAGTCCATATACTAAGGCCTGGGTCACTGGATGAGTACTTGGGTACTGACTGAATGATTAGAGTACTGCAAGGAGAGTGCCTGGGTGAATTTATTAGGGTTTGGCGCTGTGAATGGATTAGTACATGATGCTGAATGGGTCACTAGAGGAATGCAACGGCAGTGACAGGGTGTTTGCTGGAAGTGAACGGATACTGACTGGGGAATTGAAGGTGTGAAAGACAAGTGTGTAGGTGGTTAGAGGACTGCATGCATAGTGGATATGGGTTTGACGTAGTCCATGTGCTAAGACCTGGCTCAGTGCATGACTACTTAGGCAGTGACTGAATCATTGGAGTACTGGAAAGAGAGTGTCTAGGTGAATTTATAAGTGTTTGAGTTTTGGCACAGTCAATGGATTAGAACATGCTGTTGAATGTATGGATACTGACTAGGGAATTGAAGGTGTAAAAGACAAGTGTATAGTATGTCAGAACACTTTTATTTGAAGCAATCTATTTGGTACTTAGAAACTGACTAAATAATCAGACTACTTCTAGGACAGTGCTTAGGTAAAACTTATAAATGTTCAGTTCTGCCACAGTGAACAGAATAGTACATGGTACTGCACCTTAGTGTCAAACCCTGACTCATTTTATCAATGCATAAGCAAAGACTAGCTTCTAATGCTACTAAAACTTGACAACATGAGAGGTTTTAAATTAGTTATCTGTCAGCAAATACACAATGTTACCAAATGCTTCTCTCACAGTGGTTCTCAAATGCACACAGACTCACAGTGTAATTCTAGACAACAACCACTATACCTAGGAGTTTACCAAAAATCATTCACTACTGTGGAAGTGGTAAGCGAACTGCACACAATCTCAATATGTCAGGACTGCACTTTTGTGTCAAACCCTGACTCATTTAATCAAAGCATAAGCAAAGACTGGCTTCTAATGCTACTAAAACTTCACGACATGACCGGTTTTAAAACAGGTATATGTCAGCAAATACACGATGTTACCAAATGTTTCTCTCACAATCCTTACCCAAATGCACACAGACTCACAGTGTGATTTTAGACAAGCAACACTATCCTAGGAGTTTACCAAAACTCATTCACTACTCTGGAAGAGTTAATGGTACTGCACACAATCTATATATTTAAGTACAACACATCAGTGTCAAAGCATGACTCATTTAATCAACGCATAAGCAAAGACTGGATTCTAATCCTACTAAAACTTCACAACATGACAGGTTTTAAAACAGTTATCTGTCAGCAAATACATGATGTTACCAAATGCTTCTCTCACAGTGATCCCAAATACACACTAACTCACAGTGTGATTCTAGACAAGCACCACTATCCCTATGAGTTTACCAAAACTAATTCACTACAGTGCAAGTGGTAAGGGAACTGCACACAATCTACATATTTCACAACTGCAATTTACTGTCAATGCCTGACTCATATAATGAAAGCATAAGCCATAACTGTCTTCTAATGCTACTAAAACTTGACAACATGACATGTTTTACAACACTTTTTCTGTCAGCAAATACACGATGTTACCAAACACTTCTCTCACAGTGGTTCCCAAATACACACAGACTCACAGTGTGATTCTAGACAAACAACACTATCCCTAGCAGCTTACCAAAACTCATTCACTACAGTGGAAGTGGTAAGGGAACTGCACACAATCTACATATTTCACGACTGCACTTTAGTGCCAATGCCTGGCTCATTTAATCAACGCATAAGCAATGACTGGCTTCTAATGCTACTAAAACTTGACAACATGACAAGTTTTAAAACAGTTTTCTGTCAGCAAATACACAATGTTACCAAACGCTTGTTTCACAGTGGTTCCCAAATGCACAAAGACTCACAGTGTGATTCTAGACAAGCACCAGTATCCCTAGGAGTTTACCAAAACTCATTCACAACACTGGAAGTGATAAGGGAACTGCACACAATCTACATATTTCACGACTGCTCTTTAGTGTCAATGCCTGACTCATTTAATCAACACATAAGCAAAGATTGGCTTCTAATGGTACTAAAACTTGACAACATGACAGGTTTTAAAACAGTTTTCTCTCAGCAAATACACGATGCTACCAAACGCTTCTCTCACAGTGGTTCCCAAATGCACTCAGACTCACAGTGTGATTCTAGACAAGCACCAGTATTCCTAGGAGTTTACCAAAACTCATTCACTACACTGGAAGTGATAAGGGAACTGCACACAATCTACATATTTCACGACTGCACTTTAGTGTCAATGCCTGACTCATTTAATCAACACATAAGCAAAGACTGGCTTCTAATGCTACTAAAACTTGACAACATGACAAGTTTTAAAACAGTTTTCTGTCAGCAAATACACGATGTTACCAAATGCTTCTTTCACAGTGGTTCCCAAATGCACAAAGACTCACAGTGTGATTCTAGACAAGCACCAATATCCCTAGGAGTTTACCAAAACTCATTCACTACACTGGAATTGATAAGGGAACTGCACACAATCTACATATTTCACGACTGCAATTTACTGTCAATGCCTGACTCATATAATGAAAGCATAAGCCATAACTGTCTTCTAATGCTACTAAAACTTGACAACATGACAGGTTTTAAAACAGTTATCTGTCAGCAAATACACGATATTACCAAATGCTTCTCTCACAATCCTTACCCAAATGCACACAGACTCACAGTGTGATTTTAGACAAGCAACACTATCCTAGGAGTTTACCAAAACTCATTCACTAGTCTGGAAGAGTTAATGGTACTGCACACAATCTACATATTTAAGTACAGCACATCAGTGTCAAAGCATGACTCATTTAATCAACATATAAGCAAAGACTGGATTCTAATGCTACTAAAACTTCACAACATGACAGATTTTAAAACAGTTATCTGTCAGCAAATACATGATGTTACCAAATGATTCTCTCACACTGATCCCAAATACACACTAACTCACAGTGTGATTCTAGACAAGCACCACTATCCCTATGAGCTTACCAAATCTCATTCACTACAGTGCAAGTGGTAAGGGAACTGCACACAATCGACATATTTCACGACTGCAATTTACTGTCAATGCCTCACTCATTTAATGAAAGCATAAGCCATAACTGTCTTCTAATGCTACTAAAACTTGACAACCTGACTGGTTTTATAACAGTTATCTGTCAGCAAATACACGGTATTACCAAATGCTTCTCTCACAGTGGTTCCCAAATGCACACAGACTCACTGTGTGATTCTAGACAAACAACACTATCCCTTGCACAATATCAAAACACATCTAGAAGTAGTACTACATTTTAGTATAGAAACATAACATAACTCATTTCACAAATTCATAAACAATGACTGGTTTCTAATTCTACCAAAATATAAAAACTGCACAGTTATCTGTCTACAAACACATGAAAAACACAAATGCCTATCACAGAATGGTTTCTACATGCACACACATTGTAGAGACAAAAAGTACTCCCTACACTTTAGCAGGAAAAATACATTAGTCTGATTAAAATCAAAATAGTCTACATACATCCCCATACAATTAAATAACTCATCTTTCAAGTATTTTTGTAGATTAAGGAGTATATCAATCACTCACCATATTTTCTTTTACAGAATCTCTGCACTGTGCACCTCTCAGCAAAAGCAAAGAATGGAAAAGTTTCCCTTTCATTTTCCACACATATACATGTAAACATCAAATCACAATCCTTCGCACATAAACTCAAAAGCAAACACACATTTCTATTGGTTAAACATTTCAACCCTTTCCAACTGAAATACATTTCAACCCTTCCCCCAGTCTGCCTTCTGCCTGTTACCATAGAAACAGGTCATGGAACACTGCACTGAGCTCACAGGTCACAAGTTCAGCACACAATATTCCTACACAAGACAGTGAGTGTGCTTGACTTTTTAACATATCAGCTTATCATATATAATGTTCCTTACAATCTGTTTTTGTTAACCAATAACAATCATACCTTTAAAAAACAAAAATATACACCCTACCTTTCAGTGTAGAAAGTTGTTATACAACCAATGATTTCTGGTCGTTTTTCAAAAAACGTTGCTGTGGATCCGCGCACCCACCGCGAGAGAATCCGTGCATCCAACGCGATAGGATGCGTGCACCGTGCGCGCATTTCACCGCTTTTTTTTTTTTTAAAAAAAGGGGGGGGCCCACAGGGAGTCCTTCTGGGACCCCCTTAGCAGATCTAGAGGGTCAGAGTATTTCCACTCTGCCCCCTTTACATCTTTTACACACTTATTCCCCTTCCATCTTCAGCCTCGCTTCTACCGAGGCAGAAAATGGCCGCCAACAGTTCCTGGTTTCGAATGTAGAGAGACGCTCGACAGCCAATTAGCATTCAGCGCGCGATCGGGAGGGTGCGCGCTCCATTCGGGGAGGGTGCGCTTACGGTGCGGGTACGGTCCGCGGATCCTCCGCGGCCATAGATATCACTAACTTTTTTACCCTAATTTTCTCAGGAACTACTGAACAGATTCACACCAAATATGCAAAAGGCACGAGTCCGAACTGAGGACTACCTCTTTGCCAAATTTGGTGTCATTCCATTCAGCGGTTCGGGCTTTAGCTGCGACAACAGATCCTATGGGAAATTGCAGGGGGAAAACGTGTTTTGGGACCCCCCTTTTTTCTCGGCCCCCGCTTCACAGATCACCGCAAAACTTTCAGGGTAGGAGCGGAGCGAAGCTGGCCAAAAGTTTGGAGAATTTCGCGAAGATTCGTCAATCGGCGCCAAAGATATTCCCAATAGAATGGTGCGGATTTCCTATGGAAAATAGGTCCTAACTATAACTATCTACTGGCGACCGCCAGTAGATAATATATATATATATATATATATATATATATATATATATATATATTCACTTAAAAAACCATAGGTTTCACACATGTTATAGCTAGCTGGACATTTCACTCGTAAAAAACCAATGAAATTCCCCCGTTATAGTTAGTGCAGGCAACTATAAGTCACGCGACCGCAATCCTCTGCTGATGACGTCAGATATTACATCACTGATGACATATGTGTCTTTATGAAAAATAAATATTTGTAATATATGTATAGCTAAAGATTAATGGAAGAAGACATGGGTAAATAAGTGTCTAAATACAGTGATGTAATATCTGACGTCATCAGCAGAGGATTGCGGTCGCGTGAGTTATAGTTGCCTGCACTAACTATAACGGGGGAATTTCATTGTTTTTTTACGAGTGAAATGTCCAGCTAACTATAACATGTGTGAAACCTATGGTTTTTTAGGTGAATTTGCAAGGTTTTTTAAATGCTAATTGGTAACTATAACGTGTGTGAAACCTATGGTTTTTTCAGTGAATATATAAACATATAAATATAATCTGCATATCTATATAAATATAAATTCATGCAAACATATACATATATGCATACATATGCATGGTATGTACATGAAAGTTTGAAAAACTCTAATACAAGCAAAGCTAAAAAGCCACCTAATTACAAACAGAATTGCTTTAACTTAAACGAGGGCGAGACCTATTGCATTTTCAATGCTTGTTTACTTTGATTCCATCAATAAGGCATTCAGATGTGTCCCACATTTTCCATAAATTCTGAATGGTAGCACTCTAGTTGCTCATTAGATCACTGTAGTAAAGCTACTGCTCATCAGGGAAGTCTGCTGCTGGTATTGAAAGTGCATGTTTCAGTCTGCATGTCAGAATTTTTTAATGAAATAGAAGAGGATTTGATAAGTCACTCAAAATGTGCCCTAATTTTTCTTTTTTCCTCACTAATCATAATTTCTATGGCAAAATGAACCTCCTCATTGTGTTCCTTTTAAATTAAACTACTCACTCTCTACTACTCACTCGCTACTACTTTCTACTACTCACTCTCTACTACTCACTTTCTACTACTCTACTACTCTGTACTACTCACTCTCTACTACTCACTCTCTACTACTCTCTACTACTCTCTACCACTCACTCTCTACTACTCTACTACTCACTCTCTACTACTCGCTACTACTCTCTCTCTGCTACTCTCTCTCTCTCTACTACTCCCTCTCTACTACTCTCTCTACTACTCACTCTCCACTACTCACTCTCTACTACTCTCTACTACTCTCTACTACTCACTCTCAACTACTCACTCTACTACTCACTCTACTACTCTCTACCACTCACTCTCTACTACTCTCTCACTCTACTACTCACTCTCTACTACTCACTCTACTACTCTCTACTACTCTCTCTGCTACTCACTTTCTACTACTCTCTACTACTCACTCTCTACTACTCACTCTCTACTACTCACTCTCTACTACTCTACTACTCTCTACTACTCTCTCTACTACTCACTCTCTACTACTCGCCCTCTACTACTCTCTACTACTCTCTCTCTACTACACACTCTCTAGTACTTGCTCTCTACTACTCACTCTACTACTCACTCTACTACTCACTCTCTACTACTCCCTACTACTCCCTACTACTCACTCTACTACTCACTCTCTACTACTCTCTACTACTCACTCTCTACTTCTCCACTACTCTCTACTAATCACTCTCTACTACTCACTCTGTACTACTCTCTACTACTCACTCTCTCTACTACTCTCTCTCTACTACTCACTCTCTACTACTCACTCTCTACTACTCACTCTCTACTACTCTCTCTCTACTACTCTCTACTACTCACTCTCTACTACTCACTCTCTACTACTCTCTACTACTCACTCTCTACTACTCTCTACTACTCACTCTCTACTACTCTCTACTACTCACTCTACTACTCATTCTCTACTACTCATTCTCTACTACTCTCTCTCTGCTACTCAGTCTCCACTACTCACTCTCTACTACTCTCTACTACTCACTCTACTACTCACTCTCTACTACTCTCTACTACTCACTCTCTACTACTCTCTACTACTCACTCTACTACTCATTCTCTACTACTCATTCTCTACTACTCTCTCTCTGCTACTCAGTCTCCACTACTCACTCTCTACTACTCTCTACTACTCACTCTCTAATACTCACTCTCTACTACTCCCTCTACTACTCACTCTCTACTACTCTCTACTACTCCCTCTACTACTCACTCTCTACTAATCTCTACTACTCTCTACTTCTCACTCGCTACTACTCTCTACTACTCACTCTCTACTACTCACTACTACTCTCTCCTACTCACTCTCTGCTACTCTCTCTACTACTCTCTACTACTCTCTCTACTACTCTCTGTCTACTCTCTACTCTCTATTACTCATCCTCTACTCTCTACCTCTCTACCTTTCTCTACCTCTCTCTCTACTACTCTCTACCTCTCTACCTCTACCTCTCTACCTCTACCTCTCTACCTCTACCTCTCTACCTCTACGTCTCTACCTCTACATCTCTACCTCTCTACCTCTCTCTACCTCTCTCTACATGCACACATATGCACATATATGCATTTATATATATCTATGTGTATATATATGTATATACATACATATATAAACATATATATAATCTGCATATCTATATAAATACAAATATAAATGCATGCATACATATACAGATATGCATCTTATTTACATGAAATTTTGAAAAACACTAATAAAAGCAAAGCTAAAAAGCCACCTAATTACAAACAGAATTGCTTTAACTTAAACGAGGGCGAGACCTATTGCATTTTCAATGCTTGTTTACTTTGGTTCCATCAAGAAGGCATTCAGATGTGACACATTTGCCATAAATTCTGAATGGTAGCACTCTAGTTCCTCATTAGATCACTGTAGTAAAGCTACTGCTCACCAGGGAAGTCTGCTGCTGGTATTCCAAGTGCATGTTTCAGTCTGCATGTCAGAACTTTTTAATGAAATAGAAGAGGATTTGAGAAGTCAAAATGTGCCCTAAGTTTTCTTTCTGCAGCACTAGTCATAATTTCTATGGCAAAATGAACCCCCTCATTTTGTTCCTTTGCAAATTAAATGTTTTAAATGTTACCACTTTATTCCAATCAAGATGGCTGTAGGTGTGCCATACTTTTGTCATAAGTAAGACTGTTAGAGCTCTAGTTGTTCTTTAAAACACTCTGGGATTTCTGTCATTGGGCTATACTTGGGCTACATCTCGGTGATATTTGTGCTACATTTGGGCTCTTTTGTCTCTGGTGGCCATCTTGGGAGATTTCCTCATTTACTGCAGTCTCCTCAGTAGGCATACTGTCAGTTATTTACTTTGATTCAATGAAGAAGGCATTCAGATGTGTCACACATTTGCCATAAATTCAGAATGTTAGCACTCTAGTTGCTCATTAGATCACTGTAGTAAAGCTACTGCTCACCAGGGAAGTCTGCTGCTGGTATTGAAAGTGCATGTTTCAGTCTGCATGTCAGAATTCTTTAATAAAATTGAAGAGGATTTGAGAAGTCACTCAAAATGTGCCCTAATTTTTCTTTCTGCAGCACTAATTATACATTCTATGGCAAAATGAACCCTCTCATTTTGTTCCTTTTTAAATTAAATGTTTAAATGTTACCACTTTATTCCAATCAAGATGGCTTCAGGTGTGCCATACCTTTGTCATAAGTAAGACTGTTAGCGCTCTAGTTGTTCTTTGGAACACTCTGGGAAGCTGCAGGAGAACACAAAGGAATCAACTGACAGTCTCTGCCCTTGTTGGATGTACATGTTTTACTGAGAATGTCAGACTTCATTCTCACATGACTGAGAAAGATAATGTGAATTTACAGAAAATATGCTCTCAGTTTAGCTTATAGATCACCTTCCAAACCTCTGTGGGAAAAGCATGTGAAAATAGTTTTCTCTCAAACATGATTCATGATATCCCAGCAGAAGGCTTTTTCACATGGTAAAATCACCTTAGAACATACTACAATTCCTAAAATGAGTATGGTACCATCAACAAATGATTTATAATGTAACTAAGGTCTTAAAACCTTCTATTAACTGCAATGCTTTTTAATGAGGTGCTATCATGTATATTGATCCCAAGATGGCTGCCAACACTTCTTGGATGAAGTGCTGACAGCCAATCAGATCTCACAATGAGATGTGTGGTTAGGCTCCGCCCAGATATGTATATGATTTTACTTTTGATTTTCTCAGGAACTACTGAACGGATTTACACCATATATGCAAAAGGCACATGCCTGACCTGAGGACTACCTCTTTGCCAAATTTCAAGTAATTCTGTTCAGCCGTTCTGGCTGTAGCTGTGTCTAAAGGTCCTATGGAAAAATGCATGGGGAAAACGCATTTTGGGACCCCCCTTTTTTCTCGGCCCCCGCTTGACGAATCACCCCGAGACTTTCAGGGTAGGAGCTGAACGGAGCGCCCCATTAGTTTTGAAAATTTCGCGAGGATTCGTCAACCGGCGCCAAAGTTATTCAAAATAGAATTTTGAGATTTCCTATGGAAACTAGGTTGTAACTATAACTATCTACTGGCGACCGCCAGTAGATAATATATATATATATATATATATATATATATATATATATATATATATATATATATATATATATATATATATATATATATATATATATATATATATATATATATATATATATATATATATATATATTGTACAAAAACTTCAAATAATGACGCTCACTCGGGAGTCCATTGCAACCATAGAGGTTTAATAAAGTGAACCGCTACGCGTTTCGACACTGAAAGTGTCTTGATCACACGATTTTCACAGTGCTACGTGACGTGTATAAGTAAACAGTAAACATAAAAAAGGCACTACATTGGGAGCAAGCCCTTTCTGCTCTGTTTTTTGGCATCCATCTTGGAACAGTACCCACAGTCAGTATATAATATCACACACAATGTACGATCCTGAACAAAATGCAAAAATCAATACATAAATATATTGTATATGCTATTGTTCTTAGTTTCAAAGAGGTGTAAGTACCCATGAGACATCTCTTATTCAAAATGATGTTCAACCATGATTGTACATACTTGTGTGTCGATTGCTTGAGCCTAAATAAAGTTCAAACATAGTTGATTGTTTAACAGGCAAGTGCCTTTACACCAATACTATTGATTATATACAAGTGGTGGAACTCTTTTGCAAGCGCTCTAGTGGCTTTGTGCAGATACCTTTCATGAATCCTGTAAATACTTCCCCAGGCAACTTTGCAAAATCAAAAAGGCCCCAAACCGTGAAAACCATGAAAAAAGTGGATAAATATACGTATCTAAGAAGGTAAAGATTAACCAAAAGTTTTGTCACTTTACTTGTTGGAGAGTGCTTGGATGATTCTCGATGAAGAAAAGGGTAGGGTGCCCGTGAAATCTATGCCCACCAGTGCCATTGAAGGGTCCCTTCCTTTCCTCCTAAAACAACAATAGAAAACAGAGCACACAATTAAAAACACAATATTTACAATGCAGTTTTAAGATACAGTCACAGCATACAGTATATACAAGAACTAATCATCATACAAATGGCTTGCCAGTTCTTCATCAAGATTGTGCCCTCCTGGAAATATAGTTTCCAGTTCTATAATCCATTTTGATTCCTTTTTCCTAAGAGCTAGCTCTCTATTTCCGCCCCTTTTGGGTGTGTTAATTTGTTCAATGGCAAAAAATCTCAACCAAGAATTGTTCGATTGGTGTTTCTCCTGGAAGTGACGGGCAATCGGGTAATGTAAATCTTTGTTGGTAATGGCCCGTAGGTGCTCCTGAACTCTTTTCTTAACCATGCAAGTCGTACTGCCAACATACCTCAGTTTGCACGGGCACACTAAAATGTATATCACAAAGTTGGTGCTGCACGTTAAGAATTGTTCAATCTTTTTGTTTTGATTCCTACCTGGAATCTCAAAATCTTGTACCATATGGCTAGATTTACAGGCCCTACAGTGACCACAGGGATAGAAACCTCTGAGGTTGTAATTGTTTCGATTGGGGATTTCAGAGATATCGCCTTTGATCAGGATGTCTTTGAGACTCTTCCCTTTCGGATAGGTGAGAAGGGGTCTATCTCCTATACTGGAACCAATTACATTGTCAGTTTTTTAAATTTTCCAATTGTCTACCAGTATTTTCTTGATTTTATCAGATCCCTGGTTGAAGGTGGTGATTACTCTAGTCACTGTTTCTTCGCTGGGTGTGGGTTGTTTAGTTTCTAGGGTGCTTGATCTAGTTGTCTCTTTTATTTTGTTTACTGCTCTTTTCAGAGTCCATTCTGGATACCCTCGTTCTCTGAACCTACTCAACATCTTTACTTGTTCACATTCGTACATGGCATCAGTACTGCAGTTCCTCCTTGCTCTCAATAGCTCTCCAAATGGGATACTCCACTTGAGAGCTTCCGGATGAGCACTGTGAGCATGGAGGAGGCTGTTTCCAGCTGTTTCCTTCCTGTGCAAACTGGTGACTAGTTTGTCCTGTTCTACCATAACCATTGTGTCAAGGAATTCCAATTTTTCTCTGTTGATGTTTGCAGTGAGTGTGATGTTATATGGATTCATATTGAGTTTATTAATGAAGGCCTGTGCCTCAGGTTCTGTGCCCCTCCAGATGACAAACAAATCATCGATGTACCTTATCCAAGTTACAACTGAATTGAAACCAGACTGTAAATCCTCATCCCTGCGAATCTCCTCCTCCCATTTTCCTAAGAACAAATTGGCAAAGCTTGGCGCAAAGCACGAACCCATCGCGGTCCCGCGTACTTGCTTAAAAAGATTGCCATCAAACATAAAGATGTTATTACTTAGACAAATTTTCAGCATATCGATGATCATATGTGTATGTTCAAGATATCCTATGTCACGTTTCTTCAAGAAATGTAGACAAGCCTCTATGCCCTGATCATGATTAATGATCGTATAAAGTGAACTTACGTCCATCGTAATGAGGAGATATCCATTGACCCAATTGACCTCTTCAATTTTATTGAGGAAGTCTTTTGTGTCTCTCGTATATGAGGGGAGGCATGTGACATACTCCCTCAAGAAGTGATCTATGTATTTGGAGATATTCTCGTTGACACTACCTATTGATGAAACGATAGGTCTCCCTGGTGGTCTTGTTGCATTTTTGTGGATTTTGGGCAATAAGTATATTATGGGGAGTTTTGGGTAATCCTTTTTAAGAAAGCAAAACACTGGCCATGTGAGTAACCCGGTTTCTTGCCAAAGAGACAGCTTTTCCCATGTGTTGGTTATGCTCAAATTATACTCTGTGAAGTTACTGGAAACATAGAAATTTCTATCACTGAGTTGTTTATATGCTTCTTCAATGTATAGTTGTCTTCCCCAGAGTACAATGTTACCTCCCTTGTCAGATGGTCTAATAATGACACTGGTATCTTCAGCCAGAGAGGTAATAAAATCCCTTTGTTGTTTAGTTAAATTGAATCTTACATTCCTAGTTTGTGTCATTTTATACTTGAATTTGTTCAGCTCTTTGTTAACAACATCATGAAAAGTATCTAATGAGTCATGTGGCAGTACTGGACAAAAGATGGATTTGGGTTTAAACGGGGTAGAAGCTGCTCTGTCAGTGCTTATAGACTGTGAGTGTATATCATCATCATTATTATTTGTTACACCCCCCAGATCATACACAGTTTCAAGTACAGTGGCATCGCCTACAGTTAAATTAGAAAAATCACTGGCTTCATCAGATATGTTAGTCACGTTAGAGGTTTGTTTGTTGTTAAATAAGGAATGCCATTTTGTCAGCTTCAATTTTCGAATAAATTTGAAAATATCAACCCTTGTGTTCGTATAATTAAACAACTTGGTTGGACAAAAGGTCAGTCATAAGCATAAAGTAGTCTTTTCTTTAAGAGTCAGTGTTCTTGATGATAAATTAATGATTGTTTGATTTACCATTGATTCATCCATGATTACTTGTCTCTGGTTTGGCCTCCACGTCTGGTTCCCACTGGCTCTCTGTTTGATACTCCTCTGTTTTCTTTTGAGGCGTTTCTTCTTTGAGCGGGTCTGCCTCTTGTTCTTCCTCTCCCCCGACTTTGTCCTCTCACTCCTTGGGGTGCTGATTGTGACTGTTCTTTTTGTCGACGTGTTCTCAGCACCCGGAACTCGTCTAAAAAAGTTGCTGGCTTTGAAGAAATTTCCACATCTGAGACGCTGCTAGTTGTTGTCCCCGATATATCTGAATCTGTGTCACTGATATATACACGATCTTGGTTGGTTGGTGGAACATTGGGATTAGTAGTATCGTCTTCACGGACAGTTCCTTGACTGTATAGGTGGTCGTATTTAGGGCTATAAGTTAAGATCCGTCCACTCTCGTAGTCACCACAATCCCTGTGCAACTTTCTCTGTTTGCGGAACTTGATGTCGTCTTCATATTTTTTTATTCTTCCTTTGAGATCATCTTTGAATTTTTTAATGTCCTCTTGTTCTGTGCTACTGCTGAATTCTTCATCCAGCTGTTTAAGTTCTTTGATAATGATTTCCCGATCTTCCCACGCATATTTCACTAGTATGCCCAGCATGTTTTTAGAACTGGCAGCAGAATTGGCTGCCCAGTCGTCCAGCATTTTGGGATTCGGGGATTCATGGGATGGAGTTATATAGATTCTTAATCCCCGTGGTATCATATCTTTGTCCATGTAATCTTGTAGGGAGATCGCCTCCCACCACTTGGAGGTTTCTTGTTTCTTAAGTTTCTCGTATCTTTTTAATTTTGTGTTTAACATATTTTCAGTAGTTTTTTCCGTTGCTGTGTTTATTTTTGTGCCCTTGCCTGGTGCTCTGGCAAATAATGTTAGTGCCTCTCTCCGTCTCTCTTCCTCATCATCCATCTTGGTTTCACGGTGCCTGAGACCCCGTTCTGCAAAGTTTACCAGACGTTTACACTCGTCACAGTAGATAGGAAATGTACGGTTGTGAAATACCGCTCCTTAACTCTCTAAATTGTGCAATGGCTCCCCCGCCTTTCGTAGGCAGTTCCTGGTGCTGAATAACCTTCTGGAATCCCGTGGACAAATGAACACTTAGAACAGATCACTGCGAGTCCTCCCGCTGACATAAATAAGTATTCTCGTTTGTCGATAATGTTTCCTGCATGCTAGCTCACAAATACGGGTAGGCAAAACACGAAGCAACCGCGTCCCCGTCAACCCGGAAGTGCACTCACACACAAGTATACGAGCGTCCCCCAGTCAACGTGTCCGCGGCCTCAGGCTTACCTCACCCTGTCTGTGGCAGCAGCGTAATCCACGATCTCCTTTCCCGGAAAAGTTCTTTTTTAACGGATTCAGCCGGCATGCGATCCCTCCACTAATAGTCCATACACAATGCGGGTCCTTCTGGGATCAGTCCCGTCGCCAGGTGAAGCGTCCTCCGGTAGTGACCCAAGCCGGTATCAAATTGTACAAAAACTTCAAATAATGACGCTCACTCGGGAGTCCATTGCAACCATAGAGGTTTAATAAAGTGAACCGCTACGCGTTTCGACACTGAAAGTGTCTTGATCACACGATTTTCACAGTGCTACGTGACGTGTATAAGTAAACAGTAAACATAAAAAAGGCACTACATTGGGAGCAAGCCCTTTCTGCTCCGTTTTTTGGCATCCATCTTGGAACAGTACCCACAGTCAGTATATAATATCACACACAATGTACGATCCTGAACAAAATGCAAAAATCAATACATAAATATATTGTATATGCTATTGTTCTTAGTTTCAAAGAGGTGTAAGTACCCATGAGACATCTCTTATTCAAAATGATGTTCAACCATGATTGTACATACTTGTGTGTCGATTGCTTGAGCCTAAATAAAGTTCAAACATAGTTGATTGTTTAACAGGCAAGTGCCTTTACACCAATACTATTGATTATATACAAGTGGTGGAACTCTTTTGCAAGCGCTCTAGTGGCTTTGTGCAGATACCTTTCATGAATCCTGTAAATACTTCCCCAGGCAACTTTGCAAAATCAAAAAGGCCCCAAACCGTGAAAACCATGAAAAAAGTCGATAAATATACGTATCTAAGAAGGTAAAGATTAACCAAAAGTTTTGTCACTTTACTTGTTGGAGAGTGCTTGGATGATTCTCGATGAAGAAAAGGGTAGGGTGCCCGTGAAATCTATGCCCACCAGTGCCATTGAAGGGTCCCTTCCTTTCCTCCTAAAACAACAATAGAAAACAGAGCACACAATTAAAAACACAATATTTACAATGCAGTTTTAAGATACAGTCACAGCATACAGTATATACAAGAACTAATCATCATACAAATGGCTTGCCAGTTCTTCATCAAGATTGTGCCCTCCTGGAAATCTAGTTTCCAGTTCTATAATCCATTTTGATTCCTTTTTCCTAAGAGCTAGCTCTCTATTTCCGCCCCTTTTGGGTGTGTTAATTTGTTCAATGGCAAAAAATCTCAACCAAGAATTGTTCGATTGGTGTTTCTCCTGGAAGTGACGGGCAATCGGGTAATGTAAATCTTTGTTGGTAATGGCCCGTAGGTGCTCCTGAACTCTTTTCTTAACCATGCAAGTCGTACTGCCAACATACCTCAGTTTGCACGGGCACACTAAAATGTATATCACAAAGTTGGTGCTGCACGTTAAGAATTGTTCAATCTTTTTGTTTTGATTCCTACCTGGAATCTCAAAATCTTGTACCATATGGCTAGATTTACAGGCCCTACAGTGACCACAGGGATAGAAACCTCTGAGGTTGTAATTGTTTCGATTGGGGATTTCAGAGATATCGCCTTTGATCAGGATGTCTTTGAGACTCTTCCCTTTCCGATAGGTGATAAGGGGTCTATCTCCTATACTGGAACCAATTACATTGTCAGTTTTTAAAATTTTCCAATTGTCTACCAGTATTTTCTTGATTTTATCAGATCCCTGGTTGAAGGTGGTGATTACTCTAGTCACTGTTTCTTCGCTGGGTGTGGGTTGTTTAGTTTCTAGGGTGCTTGATCTAGTTGTCTCTTTTATTTTGTTTACTGCTCTTTTCAGAGTCCATTCTGGATACCCTCGTTCTCTGAACCTACTCAACATCTTTACTTGTTCACATTCGTACATGGCATCAGTACTACAGTTCCTCCTTGCTCTCAATAGCTCTCCAAATGGGATACTCCACTTGAGAGCTTCCGGATGAGCACTGTGAGCATGGAGGAGGCTGTTTCCAGCTGTTTCCTTCCTGTGCACTGACACACACGCCAATTTGTTCTTAGGAAAATGGGAGGAGGAGATTCGCAGGGATGAGGATTTACAGTCTGGTTTCAATTCAGTTGTAACTTGGATAAGGTACATCGATGATTTGTTTGTCATCTGGAGGGGCACAGAACCTGAGGCACAGGCCTTCATTAATAAACTCAATATGAATCCATATAACACCACACTCACTGCAAACATCAACAGAGAAAAATTGGAATTCCTTGACACAATGGTTATGGTAGAACAGGACAAACTAGTCACCAGTTTGCACAGGAAGGAAACAGCTGGGAACAGCCTCCTCCATGCTCACAGTGCTCATCCGGAAGCTCTCAAGTGGAGTATCCCATTTGGAGAGCTATTGAGAGCAAGGAGGAACTGTAGTACTGATGCCATGTACGAATGTGAACAAGTAAAGATGTTGAGTAGGTTCAGAGAACGAGGGTATCCAGAATGGACTCTGAAAAGAGCAGTAAACAAAATAAAAGAGACAACTAGATCAAGCACCCTAGAAACTAAACAACCCACACCCAGCGAAGAAACAGTGACTAGAGTAATCACCACCTTCAACCAGGGATCTGATAAAATCAAGAAAATACTGGTAGACAATTGGAAAATTTTAAAAACTGACAATGTAATTGGTTCCAGTATAGGAGATAGACCCCTTATCACCTATCGGAAAGGGAAGAGTCTCAAAGACATCCTGATCAAAGGCCATATCTCTGAAATCCCCAATCGAAACAATTACAACCTCAGAGGTTTCTATCCCTGTGGTCACTGTAGGGCCTGTAAATCTAGCCATATGGTACAAGATTTTGAGATTCCAGGTAGGATCAAAACAAAAAGATTGAACAATTCTTAACGTGCAGCACCAACTTTGTGATATACATTTTAGTGTGCCCGTGCAAACTGAGGTATGTTGGCAGTACGACTTGCATGGTTAAGAAAAGAGTTCAGGAGCACCTACGGGCCATTACCAACAAAGATTTACATTACCCGATTGCCCGTCACTTCCAGGAGAAACACCAATCGAACAATTCTTGGTTGAGATTTTTTGCCATTGAACAAATTAACACACCCAAAAGGGGCGGAAATAGAGAGCTAGCTCTTAGGAAAAAGGAATCAAAATGGATTATAGAACTGGAAACTAGATTTCCAGGAGGGCACAATCTTGATGAAGAACTGGCAAGCCATTTGTATGATGATTAGTTCTTGTATATACTGTATGCTGTGACTGTATCTTAAAACTGCATTGTAAATATTGTGTTTTTAATTGTGTGCTCTGTTTTCTATTGTTGTTTTAGGAGGAAAGGAAGGGACCCTTCAATGGCACTGGTGGGCATAGATTTCACGGGCACCCTACCCTTTTCTTCATCGAGAATCATCCAAGCACTCTCCAACAAGTAAAGTGACAAAACTTTTGGTTAATCTTTACCTTCTTAGATACGTATATTTATCCACTTTTTTCATGGTTTTCACGGTTTGGGGCCTTTTTGATTTTGCAAAGTTGCCTGGGGAAGTATTTACAGGATTCATGAAAGGTATCTGCACAAAGCCACTAGAGCGCTTGCACAAGAGTTCCACCACTTGTATATAATCAATAGTATTGGTGTAAAGGCACTTGCCTGTTAAACAATCAACTATGTTTGAACTTTATTTAGGCTCAAGCAATCGACACACAAGTATGTACAATCATGGTTGAACATCATTTTGAATAAGAGATGTCTCATGGGTACTTACACCTCTTTGAAACTAAGAACAATAGCATATACAATATATTTATGTATTGATTTTTGCATTTTGTTCAGGATCGTACATTGTGTGTGATATTATATACTGACTGTGGGTACTGTTCCAAGATGGATGCCAAAAAACGGAGCAGAAAGGGCTTGCTCCCAATGTAGTGCCTTTTTTATGTTTACTGTTTACTTATACACGTCACGTAGCACTGTGAAAATCGTGTGATCAAGACGCTTTCAGTGTCGAAACGCGTAGCGGTTCACTTTATTAAACCTCTATGGTTGCAATGGACTCCCGAGTGAGCGTCATTATTTGAAGTTTTTGTACAATTTGATACCGGCTTGGGTCACTACCGGAGGACGCTCCACCTGGCGACGGGACTGATCCCAGAAGGACCCGCATTGTGTATGGAATATATATATATATATTCACTGAAAAAACCATAGGTTTCACACACGTTATAGTTAGGAATTAGCATTTAAAAAACCTTAGAAATTCAGTGAAAAAACCATAGGTTTCACAAATGTTATAGTTAGATGGACATTTTACTCGTAAAAAACCAGTGAAATTGCCCCGTTATAGTTAGTTCAGCTAACTATAACTCGCGCGCCCGCAATGCACTGCTGATGACGTCACATATTACATCACTCATGACATGGTCAGTGACATCACTCATGACATCACTGATGACATCTCAAATGACATCACTGATGACATCATCCAGTGAATGTGTGTTTTTCAGAAAATTAAATATGTGTTATATATGTATATCTCAAGGTCGATGGAAGAATAACTGGGTATATAAGTGTCTAAATGGTTGTTTTTTTTTTGAAAAATTGATTGTGTAACTGACTGATTAAGTGTATCATAGTGAATACATGGTTTAGTGAGTAATGTTTAAACATATAAATATCTGTGACAGTCTCTCACTTTGTGTATAAGTGGCTGCATGGGTTGGTGAGTAGCTACATGGGTGTCTATATAGGTTATTAGTTGTTTTTTTGAGTATCAGTCTGAGTGTCTGCATGGTTCGGTGGGGGGTATTACGTAGTGCATAGGTGCATGAATGAGTGACTCACTGTTTGTATGTGTTGAACACAGTATGTGTGCAGGACTGTATGGGTGGATGAGTGTGTGTATGGGTGTGTTAGAGAGTGAATGACTGTCTCAATAGTGTCTTTATGAGTAACTACATATGTTTTAAACTAGTATATGTGACTATTGGTGTATATATGTGAGTATATGTGAGAGTGAGAGATTGAAAGAGTTCCAGTATAAATAAGTATGTGTTTCTATAAGTGATTGTTTAAAAGACTAAGTATGTGTAAGTTTCTGTAGAAGTAAGTGTGGTGGTGTGTGTATAACTGTATATGCTAGTAAATGTATGTTTGATTCTTTATTAGCATGAGTGACTATGTGTGTGAGTAACTCTATGGATGAGTGGCATTGTGTAACAGGATGTATAGGTGTATGATTACATATGATGAGTGAGTACATGTATGAGTGACTGTATTGGACTGTTGGTGAATGAGTGGTTGTTTATGTGGATCTTACAATTACTGAAGAGGTTGTTGTAACTGGTATTGGTATGTCCATTGTTTTTGAAAATTTTAGTCTCTATTTATGAATGTGTGTGTCAAAGGTTATATTAGGGTGAGAGGAGGTCTACCACTCTATCACAAGGATGATGTCATCAGTGATGTCATCAGTGATGTCATTTGAGATGTCATCAGTGATGTCATGAGTGATGTCACTGACCATGTCATGAGTGATGTAATATGTGACGTCATCAGCAGTGCATTGCGGGCGCGCGAGTTATAGTTAGCTGAACTAACTATAACGGGGCAATTTCACTGGTTTTTTACGAGTAAAATGTCCATCTAACTATAACATTTGTGAAACCTATGGTTTTTTCACTGAATTTCTAAGGTTTTTTAAATGCTAATTCCTAACTATAACGTGTGTGAAACCTATGGTTTTTTCAGTGAATTTCTAAGGTTTTTTAAATGCTAATTCCTAACTATTACGTGTATGAAACCTATGGTTTTTTCAGTGAATTTCTAAGGATTTTTAAATGCTAATTTCTAACTATTACGTGTGTGAAAACCAAGGTTTTTTCAGTAAATTTGCAAGGTATTTTAAATGCTAATTCCTAACTATAACGTGTATGAAACCTATGGTTTTTTCAGTGAATTTGCAAGGTTTTTTAAATGCTAATTTTTTTTTTTATTCTTCATTTTTTTCAAACAAATTTTTAATTTAATTTATTTATCTTTTATAAAGACTATGCTTTTTGTAAAAAAATTCTTAAATATTTTTTTTATATATAATTTTTAAAATAAACATGTAAAATGTAATTCTAGATTTTTTTTTTTTTTTTTTATATTACGCGTACCGTAAGCTTACGGTAAGCGTACGGTTTACGCAACGTCCGTAATCTATCCACGCTGCTTGCGTAGATTTACGTACTTTGCGTAGCCGCGCGTGGGACGCGTGCGCGCTTACGCAATACGCGCACGTTACGCGGTAGTGCCGGGGAGTGACTGTTATGCGCATGCGCGCATGCGCGTGTCTTTTTTACGCGCATGCGTACTTTTTGCCGTAAGCGTACCGTAAGCGTACGGTTTATGCAACGTCCGTAATCTATCCACGCTGCTTGCGTAGAGTTACGTACGTTGCGTAGCCGCGCGTGGGACGCGTGCGCGCTTACGCAATACGCGCACGTTACGCGGTAGTGCCGGGGAGTGACTGTTATGCGCATGCGCGCAAGCGCGTGTCTTTTTTACGCGCACGCGTACTTTTTGCCGTAAGCGTACCGTAAGCGCACCGTAAGCGTACGGTAGGTCATGTGATCATGAAACACAACTTTTGATTGGTTGAAACTACTTTCAGTTCTAGAACTCTCCTACACCACACCCATTCCCCTCATTTCTGCTTGTGATCCCTTAGGAGAAGGAGCTGGTTTGTCTTTGGGATACGATGGCAGAACAGCAGAGCCCTTCTGAGAGTGAGGCTAGCACCAGCAGCACTGTCTTGAGGCAGAGAGCGAGGAAAGTAAAGCCTTCTTATGTTTGGGATTATTTTACTTTTCCAGAAGGCCAGCAAAAGGTGAATGCACCCTTAGTTACTTGCATTCTGTGTAAGCGTGTACTTTCTAGAGGTAATCCTGACAGGAAGTATTCCTTTGGGAATCACACCATGATGAGGCACCTCAAAGAAGTACACAGAAGGACACATGGTCATCTTTTTGGAGGTAACTCTTCAGAAAGACGAGCCAGTACATCCACAGCAGCTCAGCCTGGACCATCATCTGCAGGGCAGACTCCTTCTTCTGCAGGTCAGGTGAGCCCTTCATCTGTGGGGGGAGCATCTCCTTCTGCTGGCCCTCTGGAAATGAATCTTCGATTTCGGAGGGTTGATATTCATTGCGCAGTTTGTAAAGGTCTAATTTGTCATAGGGAGACCAGTGTTTCCCTAGTGAACAACAAAATAGATCAGCACATTTGTAGCTTTGAATGATTTTCCCATGGTTCCTTTCCTCTGTCCCTGCATGAACACAACGGTTCTTTTAAGAGCCAACCTTATCTTTCATCTTTTTTTTACATTTTTTTAAAAACTTTTTTTTTTTTTTTTTACCGTACGCGTACGGTAAGCGTACCTTTTTTTTTATTTTTTAAAAAAAAACACTAAAAATCATTTATCACATTACATTGTCCTTGAGAGACTACAATTATTATTATTATTATTATTGCCTACACTCCAGCAAGGGCAACCAGCCTGAGTGATGCTGAATGTATTTGCATTACAGACTTAAACCTGAAAACCCCACTGGCTTCTAAATACTGTGCATGACTATACACGGCAAGCACATGGGTGTGTGCTAAGCCTCTGCTTCTTCCCCCAAAAATTCGCTCCTCTTTTCCATCTACTGCAACTGTGAAATCACCAGAGCAAGACGCAATACATTTCTGCCTATAATTCTTCTATGCACACAGAGTCATGTTTTCACATTAGTGCCAAAACGAAATTTCTTTGCCATTTTGAAAGCTCACTTACTGCTCTTTTTTTTTCAGGGGCAAGTGTAAATCTCTTTTTTCAATTTGAAATCACTTTTACAGACTGACACATTATGTAACTACAACAAAAACAATTCCCATTTCTATTATTCATTTCTTAAGTTACCACATACATCCCCTCTCAAACTGTAAACTCACCTTTAAAATTAGTTAGTTGTGAAAGAAATGTGGCACTCAAACAGCAGATTATCAGAGCCAGGATCTCTGTTCTTTACACCTCTCTCCTCTCAGCAGAACCAGATAATGGCTAACTTTCCCTCTATTTTTCCACACATATACATGTAAGTTTCAAATCTCAGTGCTTCCACCTTTTTTTTCACAGGTAATCACACATTTCTATTGGTTGAAAACCAACCCTTTTCCAACAGTACCCTTCCCCCAACTTGACTTCTGCCTAGTACCCTTCCCCCAACTTGACTTCTGCCTGCTACCATAGCAACAGCTCATGGAACACTGCTGTGTGCAGTTAGGTCAGAAGTTCGACACACAATGTTTCAATTCCACACAGCAAGAGTGCTTGACTTTTCAAACCTAACAGCAAATCCATAGTCCTGTTCTTTGGTTACACATTTTTTTGTACCAATACAAAACATGCTTCTATTAATTTTCACATACAGCCTAGTTTTTATTCTGGAATGGTATGAAACAGCCAATCAGTTCTTTTTGTTTTGAAAAAAATATGTATGCCTCCATTTCCAAACTGTCTTTCTTTTCATATTGCCATTCTACTGAAAGACACCTCCTGAGTGCATCCAGTTCTCCTTTGAAGATGTTCACAGTGTGGATTGTAGGGCACAGCTATGTCTTCTGGAGTGAAAAGTTTGCAGAGAAAACAGGTATGGTGAGAGACCTAGCTTTGCCAAATGTAGACATTAAATGGATTGGTCAGAGAGGGTTAAAGTGGCACCAATTGATGCCATTGGTGAAATCCTTCATGCAAATCCAACACCCTGACCTCATAATAGTGCACTGTGGTGGCAATGACCTAGGCACTTTGACTGGGGTAGGTCTGGAAATGCTTATGAAGGACACCTTTGCACAACTGTTTACACTTTTCCCTAAAACTGCCTTTGTGTTTTCCAACATATGCCAAAGGCAAAAATGGAACTGGTCCAATCATTTCTGTCCACAGATTGACAAAGCAAGAAAGCACGTCAACAAATCTGTTTCTGCTTTCCTCCGTGACTATGGTATGGGTGCCATTTACCACAACAACTTGCGTTATGACATGCAAGACATTTATAGAGGAGATGGTGTGCACTTCAATGATGAAGGGAACAGAGTCTTCCTCTTGAACCTTAGACTCTGCATCGGTACTTACTTGTAGGTACCACTAAAAAAATGACTTCATAAACACAACAGCTCTTTTTAGAGCTCCCTAATTTCTAAACTCTTAAATCTGCTTTTCATTTATTTATTTTTATTTTTTTTACCGTACGCTTACCGTAAGCTTACCGTACGCGTACCCCGTGATTTTTTTTAAAATCAATAAATGTTTTTTTTGCACTTTTCTGTCCTTCTTTGACCCCCTTACAAATGTTAGGGGGTCTGTAACTCTCCTCATTGCCCCCTTTCCTTGTTTTCACTCTTTATTTTCAGAGTGAAATACACAAAATGGCGGCCGCCGCTTCCTGGTTTCGGCCGATTCGAATGTTTACTAAGATCTGAGAGCCAATCAGAATCGCGCTCGCGCACGCCACCGTACGCTTACGGTAAGCGTACCGTAAGCGTACCGTAAGCTGGCTCAGATATATATATGATTTAAAGGCTATTTTCTCAGAATCTACTGAACAGATTTACACCAAACCTACAAAAGGCACTTCCTTGACCTAGGGACTACCTCTCTGCCAAATTTTGAGTAATTCTGTTCAGCCGTTCGGGCTGTAGCTCGTTCTAAAGGTCCTATGGAAAAATGCATGGGAAAAACGCGTTTTGGGACCCCCCTTTTATCTCAGCCCCCGCTTGACGGATCCCCCCGAGACTTTCAGGGTAGGAGCGGAGCGTAGCGCCCCACCTATTTTGAGAAATTCGCGAGGATTCGTCGACCGGCGCAAAAGTTATTCAAAATAGAATGTTGAGGTTTTCCTATGGAAACGTGGTCCTAACTATAACTACCTACTGGCGACCGCCAGTAGGTAATATATATATATATATATATATATATATATATATATATATATATATATATATATTACCTACTGGCAGTCACCAGTAGGTTGTTATAGTTAGGACCTATTTTCCATAGGAAATCTGCAACATTCTATTCCCAATAAGTCTGGCGCCAGTTGATGAATCTTCGCGAAATTTTCCAAACTTTTGGCCAGCTCCAGTCCGCTCCTATCCGGAAACTTTCGGGGTGATTCGTCAAGCGGGAGCCGAGAAAAAAGGGGGGTCCCAAAACACGTTTTCCCCATGCAATTTCCCATAGGACCTTTTGACGCAGCAACAGCCCGAACTGCTGAACGGAATTACACCAAATTTAGCAAAAAGGTAGTCCTCAGTTCAGACTCGTGCCTTTTGTTTAAATGGTGTAAATCTGTTCAGTAGTTCCTGAGAAAATTAGAGTTAAAAGTACATATATATCTATGGCCTCGGAGGATCCGCGCACCCTATGCGCACCCTGAGAGCACCCTCTGCGCACCGTGCGCGCACCCTCCCGATCACGCGCTGAATGCTAATTGGCTGTCAAGTGTCTGTCAACATTCGAAACCAGGAACTGTTGGCAGCCATTTTGTGCCTCGGTAGAAGCAAGGCTGAAGAAGTAAGGGAAATAAGTGTGTGAAAGATGTGAAGGGGGCAGGGTAGAAATACTCTGATCCTCTAGTGTTGCTTAGGGGGTCCCAGAAGGACTCCCAGGGCCCCTTTTTTTTCAACAGCAAAATGCGCGCAGGGTGCGCGGATCCGGCTGTAAAAAAAAAAACGAAGCGCGGGCTTTTTGCGCTTCCTTAATAATTAGCCCCCGGGTGCCAAATCCCGGGGGCAAAATGCGTAAAAAACTTAAAAGGGGGGCCCCCAAGCCCCGGGGACAGCTACCCCCGGGGCTAGAAAATTATTAGGGTGGGGGGGCTGAACCCAAGCCCCAGGGACCACAACCCCCGGGGCTTTATTTATTGAGGGAGGGGGGCTGCGTGGCCCCCCTCCTGGAGCCTTTGTGGGCCCTGGGGACTGCCACCCCCCAGGGCCGGCTCCTACAGTGTCCAGGGGTGCCCACCCCCAGGACACTGTTGTTTGCTATGAGAGGGCGGGAGTCTCCCACTCTCCCATAGCAAACTTCGTTTGGATTTTGAAAGAGAGAGCAGGGAAACCTGCTCTCTCTTTCAAAATCCAAACCGTATCGCTTTTCCACACGGGGAGCTGCATGTGAGCAGCTCCCCATGTGGAAAAGCAATGCCGGCTCCCGAAGGACGCGGTGAGCCGGCTGGGACCGTGGGGGCATGGGGGCTCCCCCCACGGTCCCCAACGTGGTTTTTTAAGCCCCGGGGGATGGATTCCCCGGGGATATTAAAAATTAGTGATAGGGGCTATTTATTTTTTTTACGGTAAAATTAGGAGTCGCGCATCCTAACGCGTTGGGTGCACGATTTCTCTTGCATAGGGTGCGCGGTTCCTAACGCATTGGGTGCGCGACTCCAAGGAAAAAATAGTAAAAAAAAATAACAAAGTATTCAAAATATAGTTTCACAAATATTTTAAAAAATATAAAAAATAGTTCAAAAAATTTACACATTTAAAAAAAAAATCATTAAAAACAAATAATATTTTTTAATTTTTAAAAGAATTAATTGGATAAAAAACTTTGAAAAATGGTGAAAAACAATATAAAAAAACATAATTAAATGAATTGATACACTGAAATATAAAGATTTAGAAATCCTATGAAAATCATTAAACATCATAGCTTTAGAGATAAGTTATAGATAGTAATTTCGCAAAAAGTTGAAAACACACCTATTCCCTAATTAATCGTCCCTCCTCCCTTCCTTTCCCTCAACTGGATCATAAACCTCTATAGCGCGGGGATGCCCTTGGGTCACCAGGCGCTTTATAAATCGCTATTATTATTATTAATTAGCATTTAAAAAACCTTTTGAAATTCACTTAAAAACCATAGGTTTCAGGTATGTTATAGTTAGGAAATATCATTTAAAAAACCTTTGAAATTCACTGAAAAAACCATAGGTTTCAGGCACGTTATAGTTAGGAATTAGCATTTAAAAAACCTTAGAAATTCACTGAAAAAACCATAGGTTTCAGGGCCGTTATAGTTAGCTGGACATTTCCCTCGTACAAAACCCTAGAAATTCCCCGGTTATAGTTAGTTCAGCTAACTATAACTCGCGCCCCCGCAATGCACTGCTGATGACGTCACATATTACATCACTCATGACATGGTCAGTGATATCACTGATGACATCACTGATGACATCTCAAATGACATCACTGATGACATCACTGATGACGTCATTCATGTGATCATTTGATGCTTCTTGTCACACCCTAATATAACCTGAGATACACCCACTGTAAATTACATATTGCCACTCTCAAAACCATAGACACTCCAACACCAAAAAGTACATACCCCATTACAGAGTCCTATGTCTAAACACCCATCCACTCACTCACCCGTACAGTCACTCATACTTATGGTCACTCAGTACAAGACTAGTATATGCACTCATACATCTAAATAGACACTCCCACACCACTACTCATCCATAGAGTTACTCACACCCATACTCAGTCATGCAAGTAATTAATCACACTGCCATTTACTATACAGTTATACACACACAAGTTCAATTACTCATACAAATACTAGCACATTCTTATGGTCTTATACAATCAATGATACAAGCACACACTCATCCATACACCCACTCACACTATCATACACTCTCAGTTATAGTCATTTCTGTACTCCAACATACATATATACTGCCGTTCACATGTAGTAAATTACACATGTACTAATGAAATATATATTCACACACTAACACAACCATACAGATATTCACCCACCCATACAGCCCATTACAGACCTAGTGTTGAAACCATGCACCCAGTGAACCACCCACTGACACATCTATGCACAGAGTCACACACATCCCACCCACACAAACACTCAGGTACCCATACAGATACTCAGACACTCAGACAACCAATCAATAACTTATATAGACATTCATGTACCTATTCACAAAACCATGCATCCGGTTACACACCAACAGACAGACGCATACAGTCATTCACACAGTTTAGTCATTAACTCATGCATTCAGTAAGATACATTTAATGACTCACTTATAGAGTCAGTCATGACCCTACAAAATCATCCATTCACACACTTATACACTCACTCATTCTTCAATATGCCTTTCCCTATATATAATAAACATATTTAAAGTTTATAGAAACACACAGACACTGGATGATGTCATCAGTGATGTCATTTGAGATGTCATCAGTGATGTCATCAGTGATGTCACTGACCATGTCATGAGTGATGTAATATGTGACGTCATCAGCAGTGCATTGCGGGGGCGCAAGTTATAGTTAGCTGAACTAACTATAACAGGGGAATTTCTAGGGTTTTGTATGAGGCAAATGTCCAGCTAACTATAACGCCCCTGAAACCTATGTTTTTTTCAGTGTATTTCTTAAGGTTTTTTAAATGCTAATTCCTAACTATAACGTGCCTGAAATCTATGGTTTTTTCAGTGAATATATATATATATATCTATATATCTATCACACACAAGAAGAGATATTGAAGCCCAGATCTGTGAAACACCAGCGTTTATTTCATTCAGAATGGCAGCATTTCCTTCCCTCTTCCCTGACTCGTTTCGGCTGTTCCACATCAGCCTTGTTCACATTTGAGCCAAATCATAACGCACAATGTTGGCGGCCTTAAGTCCAAATTAACACGTGACCTTTAGTTGAAGCATACATCTCCACCAATGCACTTGCACTGTAAGTAAATTCTATAGAAATGTAAGGTAAAAATGAATCATGCTTAATAGCGTCGAAAACATCACAATAAAACATATTGTCCAAGTTCACGTTTCAAAAATAAAAATAGTCACAAATTAAACAAGCCTTGAAAATGCAATAGGTCTCGCCTTTAATTAAGTTAAAGCCATTTGCTTTGCTAATGGTATTGTATGGCAAAGCAAATGGCTTTAACTTAATTAAAGGCGAGACCTATTGCATTTTTAATGCTTGTTAAAAACTGCGAGCCCAGCTCCCAAAGCCATTGGTACATTCCAGTCCAACTTACAAAAGCAAACACATGAAATTTTAAGTGGACGTTCACCTTTTGATAACTCAAATATATGAATTTGCTCATCTAAAGCTATTTACGCACAAATATATTTAACTCCCTTATGTGTGATATTAGGTGAGAGTAAATCTCCTCCCCGGGATGGACAGTAGGGCGGGAGTACCTTAAAATGTCTGTGAACACCCACAATCCTGTCAGTAGTTATTCCTAGCTGTGTCTTCGACGCACTCTGACACTGGAAATGGCCAAAGACTGCGCCCGGTCTAGGACAGACAGAATTGAATCGTTTCTGTGGTGCAAATGATAGCACCCCCTTCCCCCATACACCCTCCACCGAATGGGTGGAGTGCAGAAAATACCGTTACCCACTCTTAGAAATAGCCCCCTCTCTTATCTTTTGGAAATATCAGGCATTCAAAATTATCCGGCAAAGCTCCTCTTTAATAAGCAAAATTTTCAAAACTTTGTTTTAAAATTAACATGAAAATCCGTTATCAAAAATGTTAATAACCCTTTAACATTTGTTTGTTTTTTCACAAAACAAAAATCAAGCAACAAAGACTCCCGAATACTCCGGAAACAACAAACCCCTCCACTGAGCTGGAAACACAAACCAGACCCTACTTACAGACAATCTGTGTTATATTAGTTTTGACAACTCGACAACCCCAGGTCCGGAAAACAAAGCCAATGGACACGCAGGTTCCATAATTATGAACATTTAGGATGAGAAAATACGCATTGCGTTCCCAGCCTTATGACATCTACTCTAATCCGTACAATAACGCATTTTTATCTCTCATCGGACACCGATCGTTCCATTCCGCCCACACCACCCTTTTGCCGTTAGTTGTAAATCCTGCATTCGGTAATTGACCGCGCACTTACCTCCAGCTGTCGACGGGTCTTCCAGTGGGTAGTGCCCGTCCAGCCTGGTCCAGCAGCGGTGGCCATGAGAAGTGGACTGTTGGACTCCGTGTCCCTGGCAACGGTCCCCATGGCTGTAAATCATTTTCCAGGGCCCCCTTGTTCGCCACTGTAGTACGGAGAATGGCCTTTTTCATCAGCTCTCTTCATTATTTTCCTGTGTGTCAGTGCGGAGGGCCCCCCGGGGGGCCAGTAACCTGGAGAACGAATGTCCCTGCGTGTCCCCTCGCGGCACGCCACCCGGCCTCCTAATACCCAGTACTGTGCATCGCTGCCGCGTCCTAATCATTATAAGAAATATTTACTACAAGTAATTAGTCCCAAAGTAGGCAACAGCAACTCCTTTATTGGAGGGAATGGAATTAGGTTTTCTGATGGCTGAAGATTGCTAGGGCCACTTCCCAAATCATGTAGCTCTGAAGAGTGGACCAGCATATTTCCCTATTTAAACTGCGTTTAAAGTGAAAGCACGCCGTGTTTAAAGAGCACGCGCGCGTGCATGGCGGCGTGCTTTCACTTTAGTTTAAAGTGTAAGCACGCTGTGTTTAAAGGCGTGCGCACACGTGTGCGATGGGTAGACCTGAGCTACAACAAAATGGCGTGGGACTGTCCACTGTCCCACGGACACGTGCATGCTGTCTGCGTTGGACAGATGGTGAGAGCAGCCATCTTTGTCCATGCAGACGCGTGCATGAGCCCATGGCAGAGAATCGATTCCAAAAGGTCTCTCTGACGAGAGCAGCGCATGCGCTGCTTTCGCCAGGTGAGACCTAAAAAGGAGACTTTGTTTCATATTTGCTGTCCTTGCGCAATACATTTGCTGCCAAAGTCACATGTGTCTTAACTGAAAACACAAGTTTCTCAGAAATGGCAAGAGGAGACATCCTGTCTCCCTTTCTGCTACCAGGAAACCTTCATAGTGTTAGAAGAGGTATGGAGGTTTCTTGAAACACTAGGGAGGTTTACCAGGCACTTGGATAATATGTTTTAGTTTCACAGATCTGGGCTTCAATATCCCTTCTTGTGTGTGATTTAAATGACAGGATGCTCCATGCCTGTCTAAATGAAGCAGCTTTGCAGGGATGGGGGCTCCCAGCAAACCTGAGAACGGGGGGTGTGTGGGGGGAGAGGGGTGTGTGTGTGCGTACGTGCGTGTGTGCGCGTGTATGTGTGTATGTGTGTGTGTGTGTGAGAACGAGAGAGGGAGAGAGAGAGTTTAAAGTAATGTTATAGTTAGGTGAATTTGTCAGTTACAACATTATTGTTATGAAATAAAAACAATGCAGAAATTCACCATGTATAGATAGCAACTTGCGCCCCGCTATGCACTGCTTATGACCTCGCATATGACATCACTCATGAATTGTTCTATGACATTGTTTGTGACATCCCAAATGACATCACTGATTATATCATCCAATGAGTGGGTTAGTTTGTTTTATAGTTTAGATAGTGGAGAATGACTACCATATTACTTTTCTACCTAATTTTGTACAACCAATGTCCAGCTAATGAGTAAGTGTTTACAAAACACGTGTTCTTAATGCATCAAAGGTGTGTAGAGGTATTGAACATGTTATAAATCTTTGTATTAAAGGGTATCTCTGTGTTCAGGTGACAGCATGTTCCACACTAGAGTTTTGGTACTGCAGAAAAAGTTTCCAACAGGACAAAGAGTCTACATACAACATACTATGGGGCATATTTGCCATATTTTGGCATAGGGCAGAGCCACAAGCCTTCTAGCTTTGCTGCCCTACTTCAGAAGAAAAGAGCAGGAATGTGCCATATCTACAATAAACAGTGCGTTCCTGTCCTTTCTGCCAGCACCAGCGCACAAACCGCAGCCGAGCACCAACGAAGGCACCCTCGCACCATGGTGCACAGGTGTCTGTGTTGTTGGCATGATTGTTCTTGTGCAGGAAGGGACATAAACGGAGATGTTTTCCTCATTCTATGTGTGCTGCAGAATGCAGCACACATGAAAAGAGGGAAAAACGAGGAGAAATGAAAACATGTCTACTTGTTACACCAGCTGTGGAAAGGCGTTGGTTTTGGCGCTGCCCCAGATTTGCGCAAGATTATAAATCTGGGACAGTGTCAAAAACCATGTTGCGTGTGAACACCCTTAGCAACACTCATGGAATGTCCCTTCCATGCAGAGTAAGGCATTGCCTTACTCCATATTTACAAGGCCATGAAAAGCCATGCAGGGTGGCTTTGCATGGCCCTGTAAATATGGTAAACAGCCTTTACTCCAAAGTTTTTACTTTGTGTTACATTTTTTACATCGTAGAGACTGTTGGCACACAAGTCTTTACAATGAAAGACAAAACCACGTATTTGAGGCTAATTAAAAAGGAGGGGTTTGGGGGTCTGCCCCAAAAATTAAAAAATATTTAAAAAGTACCAAACCTGTAAACAACAAAGGCAATTAATTAAATATATTAAGACTTTTTTTTAAGTTTAAAAAGCTTTATTGAATATGTTAAACATAGTAAAACATCAATACAAGAGAAAACATGGTATTGAGAAAAGATTGAAATGATGGTGGTAAAAATCACATATATACAACTATCCCAAAAATGGAAATGTGAACTATACCTAGGACAAAAAGCTTTATGGTTTTTTGATTTTTAAAGGGGGAAGAAAGAAAAGAAGAGGAAAAAGAAAAGAAGGAGGGGAGAGAGAAGGGAAAAGGAAGAGAGAAAGGGGCAACAAACTAAATAAAAAGGTAGAGAACACGAAGAAAGGAGTAATTGATATATAAAAAGGAGAGGTAAATAAAAATAAAAAATCAGACAAGTCTGGAGAGAAAATCAGTTAAGGGTAACCATAAAAGGTCTTTTTTGATTAATAAAGGTACAGAGGTGGCAAAAGCACGGTCAAGTCTATGATGATGACATAACGAATTCCACCAGGCAGTGTAGGAAATATTTGAAGTGTCCTTCCAGTTGGTTGCAATAATCTGGAAAAGAAATAGCAATATACAAATCTATAAACTTGCGTACATTAGATGAAACGTTCCAAAGAGGTGAGGACCCACCCATAAATACATGTATAATTTCAAATGGGAGATTAGTGTTTAAAATATCGTTTAGTTTGGACCAGATGCAAGACCATAGGGATTTAACTGCAGAACAATGAAAAAACATATGGAGCAGGTCACTATTAACGTGTGAGCACGACCAACATTTCTGGGAGTCTAGCATTTTAAATTTATGAAGATCAGAAGGAGTGAGGAAAAGTCTATTGTAAAAAAAATATAGTGTCTGAGTGGTGCTTGCAGAACGGGAGGCAGTGTGTATTTTGGACCAAATAGAATCCCAAACTTGAAAAGAGAGTTCCTGAGCCAGGTCCCTTTCCCATAAGAGTTCTATCTTGGACTTAGACCTTCCAGCTAATGGATGGGAAAGTAATTTATAGATAGCAGCAGCTTTAAGGGGAATGGAGAAATCCGTTTGAGGGACAAGGGAAGGAGTGTTAGTGGATGAAGGATTATATTGAGAAAAAATTAAGGCCGTTGTGTTTGACAGTAAGAGGCATTGGGAGGAACGTGCATTTGAAACATGAAAGGAGTCGCAGATGTCTGAAAAATCCCTCGGGGAGTTGTCTTTGAGTAAATGGACGTAAGTGATAATGCCTTTATCAATCCATTCCTTCCAAAATAATGCTTTATTGTTAATTTTAACAAGCTTATTATACCAGATCGGGGTTTGATGGAAGGAGTCAATATGCGAGGTGAAAAAACGAGATAGTGAATGGGTAAGTGTGTTGGAGAATTTGAGTATGGGAGTAAGGAAGCGCTTTGGGGGTTGGGATAAATGAGTAGCTGTAAGAAACGAAAAGGGTGAAGTTTGTGCAAGTTCAATTGAGCTCCAAGCTGTCGAAGGAGGATAGGGAGAACACGATAAAAAGGCCATATTTGTTTTAACGTAAAAGCTGAATGATAACGCATAAGATTTGGAAAGTTTACTCCACCTAGGTCCTTGGGTTGTTGAAGATGGGAAAGAGAAATCCTAGGTTTGCGATTATTCCATAAAAATGTTATTAGGATGCGGTTAATAGTTCTGAAGAAAGAAAGCGGAAGAGAGATAGGAAGCATTGAAAGATAAAAGTTGACTATGGGGAGGAGCATCATCTTAATAGAAGCAAGTCTACCCTACCAGGAAAGGAAAAGGGGGACCAGCTTTCAACAAGTGTAGATAACTTTTTAAAATAGGTCAGCGTGGTTAACCTTGATAGTATCTCTAATTGTGTTTGTGTAAAGTACACCTAGACATTTGATACTAGTAGGGTTCCATTCAAATCCGGAACCATTAAACATATGAGAGAGGCAACATTTATTTAAAGGTAAAACCTCAGATTTATCAATATTTAGTTGATAGCCTGAGACAAGAGAGTATTCTTGTAGTAGGGAGAAAAGAGCAGACAAAGAGGTAGAAGGATTAGAAATGTATAATAAGACATCATCAGCATAAGCAGTGTTCTTAATGTCAATGGTCTGAAATTTGAAGCCAGTATAAGATGATGAACGATTAATCTTCTCCAAAAAAGGCTCTAGAGCGAGAATGAAAAAAAGAGGGGAAGGGGACAGCCTTGTCTAGTGCCCCTGTGGAGAGTAAAATAATTAGATTGAGAACCGTTAACCCAAATGGAGGTAGAGGGAGCAGAATATAAGAGTTGAATATGTTGAATAATGTGAGGACTAAAACCATGCCATCTCAATGCTCCAAACATAAACTCCCAGCTAACCCTATCGAAGGCTTTCTCAGCGTCTAAAGTGATAGCTGCAATTGGAGATTCCAGTTTGGAAGCAAGATGGATGATGTTGAGTAAAGTTCTCGAGTTGTCAGTGATTGATCTGCCCTTGACGAACCCAGATTGATAAATGTTGATGAGATCAGGTATGACTTTGTTAATACGAATGGCGAGAATTTTGGCATAGATTTGACAATCAGTGTTGATTAAGGAGATAGGTCTGTAATTTTTACAAAGTGAGGGATCCTTATCTTTTTTTAGGAATCAGGCATAACATCGCCTGAGTAAAGGATCCGTCAGAGCGCCCCTCAGTTAAAAAATAATCAGAGAAAGTAAATGGGGTATTAGGATTTGTTTAAAATAAGAATAAAATCTAACGGTGAAGCCATCTGGGCAAGGTGTTTTATCTTTAGGTAGTTGAGTGATGGCAGTAATTATTTCTTTATCAGTGATATGAGCGTCTAAGGAAGTAAGATCAATAGAATGATCAGAGGATTTGGGAATGGTTTGAAAAAAAGAATTAATCTGTGCAGATGAAGTAATGGACTCTGGAGTGTTAAGAGAAGAGTAATATTGGACAAAACAGTCAAGAATTTTATCATCTGAAGAGTGACGATTTCCCAGATTATCCGTGATGGAAATGATTTTGGATTTCTGCTGCTTGATTTTGAGATAGTTTGCAAGAGATTTACCAGCTTTATTCCGTCCACCGTACATTTTTGCATTGAATTTGAGGGGAATATTAGTTGCAGAGTCCAATGAGTGTTTATTGTATAGGATTTTCGCTTTGATCAGAGAAGATAATATATCGGAGGAGTGTGTAGTGAAGTATTGATGTTCGAGGTCTTTAATTTGTTGAAGGATAGAGGAAGATTGCGAGAGGGACTTTTTCTTTTTCTGAGCTACAAAGTTGATAATAAAGCCTCTGGCAGCCGCCTTAAATGCATCCCAAATAAAATGAAAAAGTGGGGTGGAATGAAGATTGTTGTGAAAAAATTCTTCAATAAATGACGTAAATTGCTCAGTAAATTGGGTATCCAAAAGGAGGGAGTTATTAAAACGCCATCTGCGACATGTGGGAGAAGGAGACGGGTAATCTAGATCTAGAATGACAGGGGCATGATCTGAAATCAGGATGGAGCCCATTTCAGAGTTAGTCATAAATTGTAAGGTATGATGAGTAAGAAAAATGTAATCAATGCAGGAGTGGGACCTGTGAACAGGGGAGAAGAAAGAATATTCAAGAGTATCAGGGTGAGAGGTTCTCCAAGCCTCTAGAGGAGATGGCTTTGTAAAAGGATTTTTGAATCTTATTGGGAACATATTTGGTTAGTGATTTCGGATCTAGAAATGGGTCCATGAGTTGGTTACAATCCCCACCTACAATTAAATCGTCAACTGCGTGCGATGAAAGAAGAGTAGAAAATTTGTTCCAAAAACTAAATCAATACCATTAGGGCCATAAACATTGCAGAAAGAAAGTTGAGTATTGTCAATAGAAACATTTAAAAATATCCATCTTCCAATATTATCATGAAACTCATTTTGTAGTTGAACAGTTAATGACTTATGAAACAAGATAACAACACCATTTTTGTTATTCACTGCTGGAGAACAAAAGATATCTCCTACCCATTGTTTACGCAGTGAAGACAAATCTTGCAATCTGATATGCATTTCTTGCAACAAAGCAACTTGACATTTCAATCTTGCTAGATGAGATAAAATTCTCTGTTTTTGAACAGGGTTACGAATGCCTTTAACATTCCAAGAGATAACACGAAGACCCTTCATACTGAAGGTTTGGTGAAAGATATGCACGAGAAAAAAGAGAAGTTAGAGACAGAAAAAAGTAGCCAGTAAGAGGACAAATAGGGGATAAAAAAGTGAACCACCGAAGGTAGAAATATGAGAATGGGTGACCACCACATGTATGGAGACATGAAGCAGCAAGGAACCATGAATTGAAAGAGGATATAAAGGGATAAGGTAAAAAGTAGAGAAAAAGAATGTTGCCAGGACAATGGTGAAAGAGGGGAAAAAAGATGACTAGGAGAGGATAGAGAAGAAGAGATGGCAAGAACCCAGATGGCTTTAGCCATAACAATCATACAAAAAAGAACAATAATGTGAGGGCGGGACGGCACTAATCAAAACGACCAGAAAGAAAAAGGAGAGAAAAGAAAAACATGCCAAACTGAAAGTCATAAACAAAAAGAAACAAGAAGGAGGAGACTTACCAAATGATGAAAACAAGACAACGGGGTAAATCGGATGAGGTAAACATGAAGATAAAGCAGGGATGCATCTTCTGTAACAGGACAACACTAGGGGAACTTAAAAAATATGGATGGAATAAAGGAACAATCAAGAAAAGTGATACAACAAACCACAGAAATTAAGTTACAAAGAGAGAAACAAAACAGGTATGACAAATAAAAATACAATCAGGGATTGCTAAGTTCCATGAGATCTCCTCGGTGAGAATGGATGAATTTCCGAAGGTCATCTGGATCCTCAAAGGAAAATATTCTGTCTTTATATGTCACTTTAAAGAAGCATGGGTGTATAAGACCATAGCGAGCATTCATGGATTTCAGTGCTGGTCGAAGGTCGAGAAATTCTTTTCATCTGTTGGCTGTCGGTTTGGAGACAGCTTGACTGAAGAAGAGTTTATGCCCCGACCACAGTAGTTGTTTATGTTGTTTGGTAGCATTAAGTATTGCCATAAGATCAGAATACAACAGGAAATATGCGATGATGCCTCTTGGTTTTGTAGGAGAGGAAGCAGATTTAGGCCTTAATCTGTGCACCCTATGAATGTTAAAGTCCATGGATTTAGGAAGGCCGACAATCTGTAAGACTTGAGTTTTCAAGAAAGAGATCATGTCGGAACCTACGGAACCCTCCGGAATACCATAAATGCGTAGGTTATTGCGCCGATTTCGATTTTCTAAATCCTCTGCAGTTTTCTTAAGTTGAGTAACCTCTGAGGTGAGGGCATCGACCTTAGCGATGATATCTTGTGTGTCACTTATCTTCTGCTCGACGTCAGACAGTCTCATATCAAGGCCAGACCACTTTTCCTCAATTCTTTGAAGAGTAGCAGTGGTATTGAACATAAAGGGACGAATAAGGCGTAATTCTTTTTCCATAATATCCTCCAGCCTGAGGGGGGGGAGGTGATTTAGGCGGAGAACATAGATTTTTCTAGAGATGCTTGCCAGAATTAGCTGTTGTATCTTTACGACCTCCAGAAACAGTTCCAGCAACAACCTGAGGCCTGGGTGACTGCCGAGGATCCATCATGAAAAGGCCAGAAGCAAACGCAAGGCTCAGATCGGAAGAACAAACCAAAAAAGGTATCACTGAGTGACAGGTAGTCAAATTAAAGCAACCAACATGCGACTATATCCTTAAGCTATAAGTACAGAAGATGAATAGTGCTGTACGTTAAATTGATGGAACATAAAGCAGGCTCCCAGAAAAAATAGTAAATAATCAGGCATGTATGGAGTGCGTCAGAAGTTGGTAACAAGAAAAGCTGCAGAGAAAAAAAAACATTGCTGACGCAATGCTGACGAAAAAATACTTCAGATTGCAGATGAGAAAGCAGGCTCTTTAATCAGTCAGAAAAAGCAGCCACACAGATAAAATAGCGAGCGAGTCACAATGTAGTGAGAATGGCCTGCAGACGATGAATGAAATATGCTGAGGAGAAAGCACCACTGTTGCTATGCAGAGGAAAAAAATTCCACCCGAGAGGAGAGGAAAAATAGATCTTCAAAACATTCAGAAGCATCCAGAGGCAAAAAAAAGGAAAATGAAGCAGCAGTACACAGATGGGGCAGCAGGAGGTGCAAGTTCCTCAAAGATCAGCAGGCAAGCATTAAGTGCGCGACGAAACAGGAGCGCTTAAAATGGCGGGCGTCATCTCTGAGGGGGCGGCAAAGCAGAAAGAAAGAAGAGTTAAACTTCAAAGAAAGCAGTCGGAAACTAGCCCATATGATCCTGGCAGTTTCCGACGCATTTGCAGCTGTCCGCGAACATCAGGGACGCGATAAAACGACTCCTCCAGCTGGAAGCCGTGCTCGGTGAGTCGGAGCCTCTCACGTTGCGGCCATCTTGTCGCCGCCGCCGCGCCCCATATATTAAGACTTAATGTACAGTTTTTTTAACAGTAGGTGGCAGTGTTAGATTGTGACAGGATTTGTCAGGGACAGTAAGCATGGTAAAAGTATGGGTGGTAGTGGAATGCGTGGTGAAGGTGTTTCTAATGGGACTGAATGTAAATGCGTGGTAGTGGCATGCGTTGTAAAATCGGCGATGTAAAGATGTGTGTGGTGAAGTAAGGCATGGTAATGTTATACAACCGTAAATATGGGCCAAAACACTGCTCTTCCGGAACGTCACAAAAGTGACACTCCGGCGGCGTAAAAGTGCCACAGGGGCATAGTAAATATGTCCCTAAGTATTGTAATAAGCCTTGAGTTATTAAATAGAATCATCTCAGCACAACAGTTTCTACTGAACATAGAAGACTGTGTGCACCAGGTACTAACCTATGTACATGCGCTTGTTTTGCTTCAGAAGATGTAAAGTTTTCACTACAGTATGAAGGCTGCAGGTAGAATTATCACCTTCAGACCTTGGTTATTTTAAGTGATAAGTCACTCTCTGGACACTTTTGCATAGAGTGTACACTTTGCTCAGTAGATTATTAAAATTCTGTGGTGTATTTCTCATTAGAGTTTCACTATCTGCAAACAGTGTGGTACAGAGTAAACTCTCTCCATAGAGTAAACACTGTTAACAGGACCCACTTTTCTACTTCATTTCTCAATGTAAGTTCAGTGACTGTCAGGAGTTTGATGCAGGTAAAGAGTGCCTGTAGTAGGCCATTAGTTATGTAACAGGACTTAGGGGCATATTCACAAGGTTCGGCGATACCTATCGCAAACGCCAGTTAGCGTCAGTTTTTTTTTCATCACTGCCTAACCTTGAAAACTATCGCCATGTTAGCGGCGTCTTAACAAGTCGTCGCTAAATGGTGATAGTAACAGGGAACGGCGGTGAAAACTGCTGCTAACATCCGCGCAAAGGGAATAGGAAATCCGGCATTAGCGGGCGAAAACTACCAATAGGCTCATTAGCGGCGAAAAAACTCACGTTAGTCAGCTCAAAAAAGTAGCCTATCAGTCAACATCCAATAGAAAATAGGCATAAAAACCAAAAAAATGCTGAATGGAGCAGCCTCGGCCAAGTGCAGCACACATCAACAACCCCTGCAAACCACCTAACATCCAGGATGACCAGGATGAGAGCCAGGATGCCTCGCTGGACCTGCGTCTGGAGCCTGAATGCCTCGTTCGACCTGAGTCTGGAGTCTGGATGCCTCTCTGGACCTGCGTCTGGAGCCTGGAGTTGGATGTGGAGTAGCTGTGGAGTCAATGAGCCGTGGTGATAGACATTGATGCGCGACGATCGCCTGTACCTGGTGGTGAAGTCTGGCAGGTCACATGGAGACACGTTGCTGACCTGTGTGAGAAGACCGCCTTGCGCACCTTGGAGCTGTTAATAGTAGAAGCGCTCCTGTGCCACAACGTAGGGAGGTCTGCATCGCATACTATGATCCATCACTACACCGGGGTGCACGGAGGGGATTACCAACAGTGTGTGCTGCCTCTCTGCATCAGAGGCCGGATGATGTTGGGCAGGCTGGACGCTGTGGAGGGTGAGGCCCCTGAGCTGCGCCGAACTTGTGTGGCGGGAGCGCTGCAACTTCACACCTAAGGGGGCCCTGCTGTATCAACTGCATCGGGAGGTGCACTAGCAGACTTGGCAGCGACTGCTGTACCCAGGCTCGTGAAATCCCTCCTGGCTGAGGCTCCTGCTGGCTGAGTCACAAATTTGGAGAGAGTGCAGTGGATTGCGCCACGGTGTCAATGTCCAGGTAAGGAGAAGGTGGGACACGTAGCACAGGACGCTCTGGGGTCGAGTCGCCCAGGCCTAGCACACGTAGATGCAAAAACAACAGTTGATGGACAGAATGCAGAACAATGTCATACATTCACCCCAGTACAGAGATCTGGGCCTAAATCCATCATTTATTTGCTTACCGTGCCATTCCAGTTTGAACCCAGCCATATGCAAATCATTCTTGACCCTGTGCCTCATGGGAACAAGTCCAGCCCAAACTGCCAAGCCAGGTTCTCCCTGGACTGGAAACAAGCATCCTAGGACCGGTTTCGGGGTTTCACCCCTCTTCAGCCAGGTAGATGACGCACTCCCAGTGGCGGCTCATCCGCTATGGCGGAAGAGCGTCGCCCCACTGCTTTCAAGCAGTGCAGAAGAGGAACAATCATCACCTGATAATAACTAACTGATGTAACTGTGCTATGTTTCCTTTGCAGGTGGGTAGGACTGCTCCAAGCATGGGGCAAGGCATGGGCGGGTTGGCATACCCACTCAAGTGCGCAATGACTGTTTGGTCAGCCCACTCAGGCCACCCAAAGCAGTCATGCGCACTTCCCTGTTCGTAATGCAGGCTGCATTACAGCCTGCATGGAGAACATGCCCACCCCTCCAGCCCCTGGCTCCATGCCTTGTCCCGTTGCCAATTACCAATCCCACCGCTGCATCGCAGCATTGTGATTGGCTCAGGGGAGGGAGCCTGGCTGCCTGCTTCCTGTTCCTGGAAGCAGACGCAGGAGAGCAGGAGCAACGAAGACACGGGACACGGCTTTGAGGTAAGACTTCCCTTATTAAAATATTTACAACACCAGCTCACACACACATCCACGCCCCAGCCAGTGTTCTTTCCAGCGTTTACCACCTCACAGCTGTCCAGCCCCCCAGCACTTCTCAATGGCGGCCGCTGTGCGCCCATGCACAGTGGGCATACCACTCGTATGCCAAAGACACATACATGGTTGCGACGCATGCCATAAAATCACATTCCAATGTATACTAATACTATGCACATTGCAACAGTGGAGTAGGTGTTGCATAGCGAAGACTTTAATATCACTATTCCCACTTCAGTAAGAGCAACCCAAAACGAACCTTTGCACCCCAAACCCAACCATGAACCTTGGAAATCCTTTTTGAGCCTCTATAACACACCCAAAAATCAAATGTGACCCAAATGCACACCCCAATTTCCATATTATACACCAAAACACACCCACATTTTCATATTTTACATCCGAAACCCATACCCACCGGAAAAACTTTAAATTACTCCATTATTGACCTCACAATGTGTTGTAATCAAATGCGATGTAAAGGCACCTGCATCACCTCAACAAGCCACATAGCAGGACATACGGTCGGGCACGTCACCTTCGCCAGCGGGAACTTCAACTACAGCCACAACACTGGACTCTCCTGGACCGACCATCATTGATAACATCACGTCTTCACCTTTTTCACTGGACGCCACCGCCATCATCGCACCCCCTCGCAGCTGGATCAAGGCCACCGAAGAATGTCTCATCAACTCCCTCCACACCAACACTCCACCAATGCTTCCAAACGATGACACTGCAGCGCCCAACCACCACCGATGGATCTCCAACAACGCCGACATTCGGGCACCCCTCATGAACAGCAGTGCGTCAGTACCTTCCGCCTGCCGGATGGCAGGCGTGAGGGTGACGCAGTGCCACAGGGCTAGGCTGGCCCAAGCATTGCTGGAGTTGCGTCATGGTTGTGACACAACTGCAGCAATGCGTGACTTTAGCACAGACAGATACGTCAGGATTCCTGACGTATCTGTCATTACTTGCGTCATGGAGCGCTGTCCAGTGAATACAGCGCATCCATGCTGTCGCAAGAAGGGTGTAGTGAGAAGTGTTGCAACGCTGTCTTGTCGCAGCGCTGCAACACTTTTCATGACTGTGGCCCAGGAATTAGCACTACCTTATTGATGGTGCGCATTCCTGCACTGTAGTTTTGTTGCAGGACATCGCTGCAACATTGCTTGCAGCGCTGTCCAGCACCAAAACCTGCTGAGATGTGGCCCCAAGTGTTATCCCCATTTTTAAGACCAGCTATTATCTGGTCTTAAGTAACTGGCTCTAACTGCAGTTAGAGCCAGTTTTTTTGGTCTTCATAAGTTCAAGGATCCCCTTGTGAATATGGAGTAGTGGTGTTTGCAGCTGTTTTTGTACGGATACACCTCTCCTGCATATAATTATCGCTAACAGAAGTAGCGATCTTTCCAACAGACGTTTTCGCCTAAAAACTGTCGCTAACAGCTGTTAGCGACAGCTTGGTAATAGGGCGATAAAATTATGACTGCATTAGCGGCAGAAAAGTGCTGCTAATGCGGCGATAACTCCTTGTGAATATGCCCCTTAGTATCTTGAGGAACTTGGTTATCCCTGAACAGTTGTATACAGATAGAACACCCTGGGCAGGGTTGGTTGCCATTTCATTTGCGGTTCACAGTCAACATGAACTTGGCTATCCATGAAGTGTAGGGTATACAGTCAATGTTACAAATAACACAAGCTTGCTTTACCTATGGGAGTTGTATGTATGATAGCAGTAAAAACACTTCTTATAATTCTGAGGTTTTTTGCACTTACTTTCATAGCTCTAATGGTATACCGGTTTAAAGAGTAATGTGTACAAAAAAAGCCTGGATGATGTCATCAGTAATAGCATCAGTGATATCAACAATGATGTTATTTGTGATGTCATGTGATATCATAAGTTATGTAATTGAACATGTCATGAGTGAAGTCATGTGGGGTCATAAGCAGTGCATGGTGAGGAGCAAGTTATAGTTATCTCTGCTAACTATAACTGGTGAATTTCTGTGTTTTGTTTTAGTGCAAAACGTTAATAAGGCCACTGACAAATTCAACTAACTATAACTTTACTTTAACTTTTGTTTTTTTCAGTGAATTTCTAATGTGTATTTTTTTTTTAAACTGATCTATTTATCACACCTAACTATAACACTACTTTAACCTTTGTTTTTTCAGTGAATTTCTAGTTTTTTTTTTTTTAACCTAAAGTAATATTTAGTCACCATGTGTATATGCATCCCCCTGCGGTAATAGCCTTTGGCCTTGCATGGGGGGGATGGCTGCAGGGCCAAGTTGTAGTGAAGGAGCAAGGGGGTACATCCAAGGTCCAATAAGACCCACCGAGTACAGAGATCAATGAGAGGCTGGTAAGACAGGGCTGGTAGAACTGTGAAGCAACAGGAGCATGTGAACATCATGCTTCCCATCTTCCTTGCTGCTGGCTTTGAAGGTCTGCATATCCTATACAGCAAAATGTGGTTCCTATTTCCTATAGCTAGTTATTTATTAATAATGCATAGTCATATTAACCATTCATCCAGAATCAGATACACTGTATGAGAAGTTAATGTGAGTAAAAACACATTGAATATCCTAGAGTCGGAATGAGATTGATGATAGTAAGGCTGTTTCCTCCAGATGGCACAAGCTAATCTCCTTCAATGTCAAAAGGACCAGCAGAACTGCAAGTGCCCACATACACAGCATGAGGAACAGTAAGGAAAGCTTCCTCCGCACAACTCATTCCTTACAATACATGAACCGCATCAGTGTAAAATTCATCCACACACAGCATGAGCAACAACAGAACATGTTTGCTTTACACATCTCATGGTCAGCGTTGTTGCAACCCTCAGAAACAAACATCAAGCGTAGAAGTAGGTCAACGACCCTCCACATAACCGGAGCAGCAGGACAATCTTACTCGTCACACACCACAGTAGTAAGAGAAATTTCCTCCACACACGACAGTGGCAGCAGCAGGGAAAGCTTCCTTCGCACAATGGAGCTGTAGTAGAGGAGCGTTGCCCCACTTCTCTTGCAGCCGTGAATTAAAAAACAAAAATTACAATAGCACAGGTTATTATCATTTTATTTACCCTCCCTCAAGAGTCTAGGGCGGGGTGAGCCGGGCCATCCTGATGAAGAGCTGAAGCCAGCAAGGAGGAGGAGTGGTGGCACTGCTGCAAGTGCGCATGACGGTTTGGACGGCAAAACCATCATGCACACTAAGATCTCTCCGTAGTCAAAAAAGAAGGGTCTCCCTTGGATCTGTATATGCCAACAATCATATAAACACACAAACCTAAACTTTTTAAAAAAAAATTTTTAGCAGCAGGGTGAAAACCGGCATCAACGAAGTAAACAAACAAATAACTAGATCATTAGTTTATTAAAATTAGTCACGTAGGTCTCACATAAAGCAAGCAGTTGTACACATCCATTAACACAATTGTATAACAATTTATCAGAATACACAAAAATTTCTTTTTAAAAATACAATAAAAATTGTACATATGATTCGGTGACAAGTAGTGTAATAACACCACAACAATATTACTCACTGTCAGTATACAATAAACTAAAAATATTTTAATAAAAACAAGGAAATTGGGAAAAAGGGAGAAAAACAGGAAAATTATTCCTATTTTCAAAGGGAAAATCGCTTAATCAAGAATTGATTCATTGTGACCATGGTAACATTTAATTACGTTATGCATATCACACAACCCGTATTGTCACAAAATTTATTCGATTTCCCTTTAATAGAGCATCGACGCGTTTCGGTAGGCCAAAGGTAACGGCCAACACCTTCCTCAGGATGGTTTGCTGATCCCAATTTAATAATTAGAGAATCTGAAAAACATGTACAACAAAGCTGACATGAGTGACTACCCATTTAACATATCTAAAACATTTTTTGTTATACTTCATTGACCACGATTAAACCCGTGCTATACCAACAATTCTATTTAACCACATACATACATTCTTGCACACCGCGATATGTAGATTCACAATGTTTATTAGGAGTGGCTTGATTACCACATTATTTTTCATTAAATGGAAACATATAGCTAATCGTTCATCATATTAAGAACTAGATCACCTATAGGAGGATATCCTCTCTCACTAAACGATTATATGTGTGTTATATTGTATACATAATGGCATTCCAAAATTTAACATTTTGCCATCATATAGGCCAATAGCCAACAGTTCTTATTATCATATTTCTACCCCTGCTGGACACACAAACTACAGCAACAATGCAGTGTTGCTAAGTATCCCAATAAACGATCAAATCACTGCATCTATTTGAAGAGATGTGGATGTTACCTTAAGATTTTCTCTGGCTTGCGAAAGTCAAGGCCCGCGATACTGATGATCCTTAAATCAACTCATTGGCAGTGGTCACATTAACATCTGTTACCTAACATAAATGGAAAAACAGATGTACGATTTACATTTACCCTACCAAAGAAAGGTCTGAGCTCCCTATTTATTTATTTCAGTATTGGTTGTAACACAGCCATAGGTCCTGTATTTACCATTAATATCTTTTTATGCTGCCCAGTAATATATATACCATTCCTTGGCTGTAGGTATTGTAATTTTGGAAAGTCTTCAGTCTCGTTCCAGTGAAATATCTGAAACAGAAGAGACCTCTATTACTACCCATAATACCACAAATGTCTTAGCTATTTTTTCTTAGGTCTCTATCAAAGTTAACTCTAACTCTTAATGCCGTATATACGGAGCTGTACTTACATAAATCTCACTACTGCTGGCTTAGCTCTACCACATGTGACTGCATCCAGACCATTCTGTTCTTGGCTATATGTGAGGAAACAGTTGTGTATTACTCACAACTCAACTGATAGAGACTACAATATGGCGCTGTCTATATCAAAACGGCAGCTACGAATCTAGAGGGCTTCCCCAATACGGGCATCTTCCAAACATGCCGCTAATAAGTCCCCTCAATAATAAAAGATACCTTCTAGTTCTTTTTCTAGTCCCCTTTCAGCACGGTATGGACAGCAAATACCACCAACAATGGTATCAAGTACGACCCTGAGGCGGAAAAGAAGGCAAAAAGTCAAGCTTGCAGATCCCGATGTAGCTAAAGACGCAATCCACTTCTGGCCGCTAGCTATTCACGTACCTTAGTAGGGTTCGATACTATCAGTACACGGGACTCCTTCAAATATGTTGAACACGGGATCCAGCCAGTAGCCGGCTTAAATATAACCCGGTAATTGTTAGCACCGGAACAAGAAGTTACGCTTCCGGGGCAAGAAAAACGGGAGAAAAACGAAGAAGAAGACGGACCCGATATTGCCTGATACGTAAATCAACACAGTGGCCGCCATCTTAGTACTGTTACACCCATGCAAAAGACCAACAATATTGTTAATTAGTTTTTTGTATTGATGGAACAATGTTAACTCAAAGTACTCGTGACACGCTACCCAATACATGTTTACTGGAGACAAATACGTTTTCAAGCAACGATGATTTTTCACCATAGTTGTCACGTGAATATATTTATATTACAATCCAGCGGAAAGGAAAATATAACGGCGGGAGAAGCGCCAAAGGTGTGATTATAAGGACAAATGCACCACATACCTTAATTATTGCTATGTCTATCGTAGGATTCACTAATAGTTTGCATTTCGTTGTTCCATAAGGCCAAAGACAGGTTCTCGGTAAATAACGTATTAACAGATATTCATCGCAAAGATTACATTTATCGTACTTACACTAGGCCTTAATCTACATAAACCAACGCGAAAAAAGCCTGTTAGGATGATTGTCATTTTAAAGAAGACTCTACCTCTATTTAGAGTCTTCGCTAAGGCTTATACCCCGACAAAGGGGCTGTCACAGGTGGTCATAAAGTCTAGGATGCAAGGAGGAGGCCAGAGGGTAACAAATGGGCCAGAAGGTAAAGAAATCAACCATCAAATTCCAGAACTCAGATATTGGAATTTATCTTGTTACCAGAGCTTCCCACTCCTCATGTGAGTTAAGGCCTTTCCGTATGGTATTAAGATGAGAGATAAACCATTGTTCACGGGCCTTACGTTTACAGGTGATGTTACCACCTCTCTTGTCAAGCTTAACTTTTTCTAAGATGAACCAAGAAAAATCATTTTCACCATGTCCGACTTCAAGAAAGTGCGATACGAGAGGTGCTGTTAATTTTTTCATTTTAATAGCTGACCTATGTTCTTGCATTCTCACTCGAATCTCTCTACCTGTTTCCCCTACGTACCCCAGATCACAGGGGCACCGTAAGAAGTAGATCACATTTTTGCTTCGACAGTTGTTAAGTGTTGTAGATCGAATATTAATGCCATTATAAGAGATTTCTTTTGTTTGTATGCATAACGGGCATACATTACAGGTGCCGCATCTCACATTACCAACTGCTGGAGTGTTGGTAATCGTTCTTTGAATCCAATTGTTTTCATCACGATATGTATGCACCAGCATATCTCTTAGATTGCTGTTTCTCTTAAAGGCAAATAGCGGTTTCTCCAGTTTTATTTCTTCATCGTGATTTATAATGTGCCAGTTTCTATTGACTACATTTTTAATCTGGTTACTCAGGTGAGAGAATTTGCTGACAAACACGACCTTGTTGGATGGTTCTTTTCTATCTACCGATTTTTTAACCAGTGCTTCACGGTCATAGAATCTAGCACGTTTGAGGGAGTGTGAGAGGAGTTTGTTAGGATAGCCTCTATCCTTAAACTTGCGTTTGAGGTCTTCCGCATGTTTATAGAAGTCTTGGAGGTCAGAACAATTCCTTCGAAGACGAAGGAATTGGCTGAACGGAATACTTTCCCTTTGGGACTTAGGATGGAAACTGGAGAAAGATTTGCGCTCCTTCTTTCGCAAAGTACGACTGAGAAGATTCTTTGAAAATCGGGAAAGTCAGGAGCGGGTAAATCTATCTGGCTTTAAACCAAAGTCAGTATTTACTCCAACTTTAGCCATGGTTGGTAAAAACATTAAAGCATTTGAAAAAGCAGTTGAGAGCGGGATTGGCAATATCCTTGGTAGACGCAACAAAACAGGCTCTGGTCAGAATGTTAATAGAAATGAGAGACAGGCCCTCAATTCCTTAAAAGCAGACAGATGCCTCACTATCAAACCTGCAGATAAGGGTGGGGGGGTTGTTGTTTTCAATACCACGGACTATGAACACAGAATGCTTAAACTGCTCAATGTTGAGGAGCACTATAAGCGGACAAATGTACAAAGTCTGGAAGTTGTGGCACGAGAATGTTTGGGACTCCTGAGGGAGGCAAGAGACAAGTCTTGGATCTGTGAAGATGAATTCAAGTTTTTAAACAACATGGAACCCAAGACCCCTGCCATCTATGGTCTACCCAAAATTCACAAAAATGCCACTGACCCACCAATGAGACCCATTGTGAGTAGTATCAACTTCTTGTTAGAACCCGTAAGTAAGTACGTTGATCACTTTCTTTGTCCAATCGTTTGCAATTTAAGATCTTATGTAAGAGATTCTGCCCACATAATTTCACTTGTTGAGGGACTTCCATTTTGTGGAGAGACTCAGTGTCTGGTCACCCTTGACATTGAGTCTCTCTACACAAATATCCCACAAAATTACACGGTTGCAGTCATTCGCGACATTCTGAGAGATCATGACTTGGGTGGAGCTAATGCGGAATTTATTGTGAGGTGTGTCAATATGATCTTGAAGAACAATGTCTTTTTGTTTAAGGATGAATATTTTAAACAACTCAAAGGGACCAGCATGGGGGCTACCTGTGCTCCTAGTCTGGCCTGCCTCTATGTTGGCCAGTTTGAGGCCAAACATATATATAACGAGGTAGCCCCCTTTTTCGAAAATGTAGCGGGCTGGTACCGCTACATTGACGATATTTTTTTCATTTGGGAGGGTGATACTGAGACACTTAATGAATTCCTTGATTGGCTTAACCATGGGGATTCGAACTTGAGGTTCACATCATACCACAGTAAAAGCAAGGTAGATTTTCTTGATATCACCATAAAAGACTCGAATGGAAGTCTGGAGGTTGAGTTGTTTACTAAACCAATGGCCAAAAACACTCTCCTCCATTTCTCCAGTTTCCATCCTAAGTCCCAAAGGGAAAGTATTCCGTTCAGCCAATTCCTTCGTCTTCGAAGGAATTGTTCTGACCTCCAAGACTTCTATAAACATGCGGAAGACCTCAAACGCAAGTTTAAGGATAGAGGCTATCCTAACAAACTCCTCTCACACTCCCTCAAACGTGCTAGATTCTATGACCGTGAAGCACTGGTTAAAAAATCGGTAGATAGAAAAGAACCATCCAACAAGGTCGTGTTTGTCAGCAAATTCTCTCACCTGAGTAACCAGATTAAAAATGTAGTCAATAGAAACTGGCACATTATAAATCACGATGAAGAAATAAAACTGGAGAAACCGCTATTTGCCTTTAAGAGAAACAGCAATCTAAGAGATATGCTGGTGCATACATATCGTGATGAAAACAATTGGATTCAAAGAACGATTACCAACACTCCAGCAGCTGGTAATGTGAGATGCGGCACCTGTAATGTATGCCCGTTATGCATACAAACAAAAGAAATCTCTTATAATGGCATTAATATTCGATCTACAACACTTAACAACTGTTGAAGCAAAAATGTGATCTACTTCTTACGGTGCCCCTGTGATCTGGTGTACGTAGGGGAAACAGGTAGAGAGATTCGAGTGAGAATGCAAGAACATAGGTCAGCTATTAAAATGAAAAAAATAACAGCACCTCTCGTATCGCACTTTCTTGAAGTCGGACATGGTGAAAATGATTTTTCTTGGTTCATCTTAGAAAAAGTTAAGCTTGACAAGAGAGATGGTAACATCACCTGTAAACGTAAGGCCCGTGAACAATGGTTTATCTCTCATCTTAATACCATACAGAAAGGCCTTAAATCACGTGAGGAGTGGGAAGCTCTGGTAACAAGATAAATTCCAATATCTGAGTTCTGGAATTTGATGGTTGATTTCTTTACCTTCTGGCCCATTTGTTACCCTCTGGCCTCCTCCTTGCATCCTAGACTTTATGACCACCTGTGACAGCCCCTTTGTCGGGGTATAAGCCTTAGCGAAGACTCTAAATAGAGGTAGAGTCTTCTTTAAGATGACAATCATCCTAACAGGCTTTTTTCGCGTTGGTTTATGTAGATTAAGGCCTAGTATAAGTACGATAAATGTCATCTTTGCGATGAATATCTTTTCATACGTTATTTACCGAGAACCTGTCTTTGGTCTTATGGAACAACGAAATGAAAACTATTAGTGAATCCTACGATAGACATAGCAATAATAAAGGTATGTGGTGCATTAGTCCTTATAATCACACCTTTGGCGCTTCTCCCGCCGTTATATTTTCCTATCCGCTGGATTGTAATATAAATATATTCACGTGACAACTATGGTGAAAAATCATCGTTGCTTGAAAACGTATTTGTCTCCAGTAAACATGTATTGGGTAGCGTGTCACGAGTACTTTGAGTTAACATTGTTCCATCAATACAAAAAACTAATTAACAATATTGTTGGTCTTTTGCATGGGTGTAACAGTACTAAGATGGCGGCCACTGTGTTGATTTACGTATCAGGCTATATCGGGTCCGTCTTCTTCTTCGTTTTTCTCCCGTTTTTCTTGCCCCGGAAGGGTAACTTCTTGTTCCGGTGCTAACAATTACCGGGTTATATTTAAGCCGGCTACTGGCTGGATCCCGTGTTCAACATATTTGAAGGAATCCCGTGTACTGATAGTATCGAACCCTACTAAGGTACGTGAATAGCTAGCGGCCAGAAGTGGATAGCGTCTTTAGCTACATCGGGATCTGCAAGCTTGACTTTTTGCCTTCTTTTCCGCCTCAGGGTCGTATTTGATACCATTGTTGGTGGTATTTGCTTTCCATACCGTGCTGAAAGGGGACTAGAAAAAGAACTAGAAGGTATCTTTTATTATTGAGGGGACTTATTAGCGGCATGTTTGGAAGATGCCCGTATTGGGGAAGCCCTCTAGATTCGTAGCTGCCGTTTTGATATAGACAGCGCCATATTGTAGTCTCTATCAGTTGAGTTGTGAGTAATACACGACTGTTTCCTCACATACAGCCAAGAACAGAATGGTCTGGATGCAGTCACATGTGGTAGAGCTAAGCCAGCAGTAGTGAGATTTATGTAAGTACAGCTCCGTATAAACGGCATTTAGAGTTACAGTTAACTTTGATAGAGGCCTAAGAAAAAATAGCTAAGACATTTGTGGTATTATGGGTAGTAATAGAGGTCTCTTCTGTTTCAGATATTTCACTGGAACGAGACTGAAGACTTTCCAAAATTACAATACCTACAGCCAAGGAATGGTATATATATTAACGGGCAGCATAAAAAGATATTAATGGTAAATACAGGACCTATGGCTGTGTTACAACCAATACTGAAGTATATAAATAGGGAGCTCAGACCTTTCTTTGGTAGGGTAAATGAAAATCGTACATCTGTTTTTCCATTTATGTTAGGTAACAGATGTTAATGTGACCACTGCCAATGAGTTGATTTAAGGATCATCAGTATCGCGGGCCTTGACTTTCGCAAGCCAGAGAAAATCTTAAGGTAACATCCACATCTCTTCAAATAGATGCAGTGATTTGATCGTTTATTGGGATACTTAGCAACACTGCATTGTTGCTGTAGTTTGTGTGTCCAGCAGGGGTAGAAATATGATAATAAGAACTGTTGGCTATTGGCCTATATGATGGCAAAATGTTACATTTTGGAATGCCATTATGTATACAATATAACACACATATAATCATTTAGTGAGAGAGGATATCCTCCTATAGGTGATCTAGTTCTTAATATGATGAACGATTAGCTATATGTTTCCATTTAATGAAAAATAATGTGGTAATCAAGCCACTCCTAATAAACATTGTGAATCTACATATCGCGGTGTGCAAGAATGTATGTATGTGGTTAAATAGAATTGTTGGTATAGCACGGGTTTAATCGTGGTCAATGAAGTATAACAAAAAATGTTTTAGATATGTTAAATGGGTAGTCACTCATGTCAGCTTTGTTGTACATGTTTTTCAGATTCTCTAATTATTAAATTGGGATCAGCAAACAATCCTGAGGAAGGTGTTGGCCGTTACCTTTGGCCTACCGAAACGCGTCGATGCTCTATTAAAGGGAAATCGAATACATTTTGTGACAATACGGGTTGTGTGATATGCATAACGTAATTAAATGTTACCATGGTCACAATGAATCAATTCTTGATTAAGCGATTTTCCCTTTGAAAATAGGAATAATTTTCCTGTTTTTCTCCCTTTTTCCCAATTTCCTTGTTTTTATTAAAATATTTTTAGTTTATTGTATACTGACAGTGAGTAATATTGTTGTGGTGTTATTACACTACTTGTCACCGAATCATATGTACAATTTTTATTGTATTTTTAAAAAGAAATTTCTGTGTATTCTGATAAATTGTTATACAATTGTGTTAATGGATGTGTACAACTGCTTGCTTTATGTGAGACCTACGTGACTAATTTTAATAAACTAATGATCTAGTTATTTGTTTGTTTACTTCGTTGATGCCGGTTTTCACCCTGCTGCTAAAAAATGTTTTTTAAAAAGTTTAGGTTTGTGTGTTTATATGATTGTTGGCATATACAGATCCAAGGGAGACCCTTCTTTCTTGACTACGGTCTTGCTTGGCACCCCTCTTCCTTGGTATAGGGGTCCCTCTCTCTTTGTTTGACACTTAGATCTCTCCACCTGAGCTGTGCTGTACAGCGGAACCAGGGTGCGCAGACCAGTCCCAGCGCTGTTCTCATACTGGGTGATACCAGCATGAAAGCAGCATCTGGACTGGCTAGGGGAGCCTGTGGACTGCCCAGACTCGAGGAGCAAAAGAGCAGTGCAGCAATAGATGGTAGGTAAGCACTATTTTTATATACTCTCCTTGTGCTGTCCCCGTGGTGCCTCCTCCCTGTGCTGCTCACCACTTCAATGCACAGCAGCCGCCACTGCTCACATATCATGAACATCACCAGGGCATGTTTTCACTAAGCGCAGCATAAGCAGCAGTACAGCAAGCTTTAGCCGTGCATACGCAAACCACAGTAGGACCAGCTCTGACAACCAGAGCTGTCAGAAGGGGGTTTGTGAGGGCATTACTCCCAGTCGCGGCCGGCATGGCTTGTAGGGGATAGGGCAGGGTTTCACGCGGGGAGGTCGCTTGGTGGGGGTTTAATTTAATAATAATTAAAAAAATCAAACTTACCTTTCCGCCAGCCGGGTCCCGCGTCTTCTCTGCTCCTGCTCTCCTGCTTCTGGCAGGTACAGGAAGCAGAAGCAGACAGCCAGGATCTCTCCCCTGAGCCAATCACAATGCTGCCAGCAGCGTTGTGGTTGGTCGGGATGCCGCTCAGCCAGGGGCTTATGGGGAGGCCATGTTCTCCATGCAGGCTGTATTGCAGCCTGCATGGAGAATGGCAGAGTGTGTATGACTGGTTTGGGCAGCCCCAGGGGGCCGACCAAACAGTCTTTGCGCACTCGAGAATGGGCAGGCACACCACTCCTTGCCTGCCCTGCTCGCAGAGCAGCCTTGTTCAACCACCCACCCGCCCGCAAGCAAACAGAGAATGATATTACCTGAAAGTTATTACCATTTGATGTTTCTGCTTCTGGCACTGCGAGAAAGCAGTGGGGCGACGCTCCTCCGCCCTAGTGGAGGAGCCGCCCCGGATTATTCCCCTGGCCTACTCACTTTGGGCTTTTCGGGGCTCTATGTGCTTGCTGCAAAATGTATTTATAGATTTTAAAGCAAGCTAGTCCTTTTTTATTAATCATGAGTCAGCTATCATAGCTATACCACTTGATGGTGACAAATGCCGGAGCGCTAGTGTTTCCTCTTTCCATGGAGGATATTTTTATTAATTAGAAACAGATGCTCGTGCTATGTGGGGCCCAGCCAAAATCCTCCGGCAGGCCTGCCCTCCAAACAATACATGGGCGACAGTAGGGACTTCCATGATGCATTACTTACCTCAGTATTAGTTCAAGCAGGGAGACCATTTAGTACAAGTAGCATCAGCAGCTATGGGGCAAGCTTCCTCTACACGCAGAATGAGCATCAGCAGGGAAAGCTTCTCCCACACAGAACAGGGTCAGGAGTAATGCAGACTGTCGAGCTAAATTCATCTTTTCAAGTGTCCAGTGACAGCTGCGTGTCAACGAGCCACAACCCCGCTGCTGCCTGCTCAGCTAAGCATCTCTGTTCCGGGGTGGGAGGGTGTGGGCGCGGGTCGGGCCTCAGCAAGGAAGTTTTTTTGTTGAATCTGTCTTCATTTAGACGAATGATGCACAAGAATTCAGAAACAGTGTTGCAAACGTAGCCGTGGGAGGTCTTCCGCGCATTCTCTCAGGGCCCCATGATGGGACAGGCCGCCTCTGGAATGTTCTCTAGCTGAGATGGGTTAATTAGATTCTGAAATATTGTTAGGGATTTCTGGGCACAGGTGCCAGCCATTCGTCTCGCACACTCCTAGTAACCCCCTCGTTTCTTTCTGGACAGCAGATTATTTTACCCACATCAGTCACTGAATGTGGCGGATTTTCTGTGGCCTGTTCCATTTCTGGCCTCCAGCAGGGTGGCCGCTATGGTGGGCTCGACGTCTGCGGTATTGCACAACTCTCTCAGGATACTTTATTTTCTAGTGACATTTGAAGCCGCTACCATATTCTGAGGGAGTTAGGGTCGGAACTACAAGGAAGTATAAAAAAAGAAATGAAAAAAAGAGAACATGACAAAAGATATTAAGATATTAAGATATTAAGATATCGACACGTGCAGTAAGGATGTGGGGACCTCTTTAGAGCTGGGGAACCAGGTTCGAGTCTCGGACAACATCCTGTGATTCTGGGTAAATCACTTTTCTATCAGCGCCTAAAAAACTGAGTGACCTTGTGTAATGTGACTGGTGCTCATTGTAGAGTCCTGATGGACTCGTTTTAGTGTTTGCCAAGGTATTGGTGTACCAGCCACACCCCGAGGGCTGGCAGTCACAGTCACCTGCCAATAAAAGGGGCTGGGCGCACATGTCGTTGGCCAGTTGTATGTACAGCATCCATGTGTCTGTGTGGTCACTTCAGGGTAGGGTCACCAGACGTCCCCGTTTCCCCAGGACGGTCCCCGTTTTTGGAGAAGTGTCCCCGTGTCCCGACACTTTTCTCCAAGTGACTCAAATGTCCCTGTTTTCAAACAGTGTCCAGGTTAAACACAGAAATGTCCCTGTTTTTCATTGTTCCGGTTGCACTGTTTACGGCATGTGTTGTCACTGAGGTGAGCGCTGTAGCAAGAAGGGAAATCCTTTGAAGAGAGACATTTTACACGCTGTGCCACCTACGTCATCGTGCCAGCCAAAGTTTCTACTTTGGATAAAACAATATTTCTTCGTCCTGTAGCTTGTATTCATAGTCATACAAACTTTTCAGTAGCCCTTATGCATACCGTGCAAGGATTAATGCATTGCTCATTGCATGTTTTATTCCCAACCAATTGATGCATGCTCTGTGTTCTCCATATAAAACCTATGATTGACCTTTTGACTGACCTTTCAGATCACAGCAAACTATTTAGCTGGAAAGAACTTGAAGGAGCAGGGTTAACGCCTGTGGGAGAGGTGAGCAGCGGTGCTCGAGTTTTTTGCTCAGGTCTTCACACTATTCCACTATGAGATGATACTAATGGCTAGAGTGCACTATACATACCCCAGCAAGGTAACATGACATCCCAGCAGTGACCACGCAAATGTGGGAGGACTGTGTGGTCGGCCAGCCTTTGCGACCCTTAAGACCCTAAGGCAGTAATACCTGGAGAGAAGTGTTTTTTTTTACATTGGTCCATGGCTGCCCTTTGGCAATTTAGCATTCCGCAGTTTACCTCCCATGCTTTTCTGTCATGAGCAACTAAGCAACATTGGTGAGTTGTACTTTACGTGGTGCTGATGCGCAGCTATAGAAACAAGCATTGATAAAGCTATTAAATCTGGCGTTTGCTAGCCTGTGATGTTTTATTGATTTTTGGCAAATATATGCTATATTCCTTAAAAGTGTAAATGTAATAAAAAGTACTAATGCTGCTGTGTTAAGGAGAGGGGTGCCAATAAAAGAACACGGATTTGTTGTCTGTAATGCTTCATCTCAGTCTGTAGAGGGACCTGTCATTGTAGTCCTTTTTCTATGTTTATGACAGCTGTCAAATAGTCCTACTTTTATGTCGATGATTACTGCAAACCATAGTCCTACTTCTATTTCTATGACCTGTCCCCGTTTTTTGTTTTGAGAATCTGGTCACCCTACTTCAGGGCCCACAACACTACAATGGCAATGAGCGGATCTGATCCTGCGTGCTCTTGCCAGCAGTATGCAGTTCCTTGTGGGGGAGGGGTACCCAAGACTAAGGCACCCCAACATGACAGCAACCGAGAGCTGTGAAAGGGGGTTAAGTGTCACAGTGAGCATCATGTTTGAGGTCTCTTCACTTTGCCGCGTTTTTTTGTTTTTTTGCATCTTTTATATAGCGCGAACTCGACCCGAAGGTATTGGAGCGCTGTACATGAGCACCGTATTTACATTACATATTCAGGCACAGGGAGATTAAGTGATTTTCCCAGAGTCACAGGATGTGGACGCGACTCCGAGGCTCGAACCCTGGTTTCCAGCGCCAAAGTCGGCAGTCTAGCCGACGGACCACACCCTAGTTGCCGTTCCCACTCCTACACCACATTGTAGGAGTGGGAACGGCTCCTCCTGCCACTTCCACTACACCTGCAGTGCCCCCACCCATGTGAAAGTAAAATGGGAGAGCCGGGCCAGAAGCGGTGCCGCAGCATGGAGAGAAGTGTGTCGCCGGGCGCAGCGATTACCAAGGATCGCCCTGCCCGCAGGTGAGAGGAGCGTGGATCAGCCATGCCCTGTCTCCTGGTGGAAGTCACCCCCCTGCAGTGAGTCAAACAGTGCCAGCAAGTATGACACGGCCAGTAGCGCTAGGAAGGCTGCCGTGTCCCTGGTAGTTGATGTGGCAGCAAGCAGGCACGTCGTGTTCAGTGGCCCTGAGTCCTTCTAAGCCAGGAAGCCATCTTCTTAAAACAGCAGCCATGTTGGAACTTTATAACATTGATACACTTTGTACAATATCAGTGCAAGAGGGCCGCCCAATGGTTTGTTTAACTTAATTTTTTATTGAAAACATACTGTTGAGATGGTGGCATTTTTTCTTTTTACTATTCTTATTTTTCAAATTCATCATGCATATGCTTCAGGAGCTTTTGTATGTATTTTTGTGTATGGGTATGCATGTGAATGCAAGAATAAGTCAGCAGGTGTATTAATGAATGTGTGAGCGCAAGAACAAATGTAAGGGTGCATTTATAATGATGTATTGAGTGTCAAAACTCACCAGTGACCAATAAAGCACTTTAATTATAAGCCAGAGCTACTGGCATTATCAGTCCTTGTTATAAGACAAATGAAGTTAGTACATAGGCTAAACAGTGATTTTAAAAGCAGGACTTCCCAGCCCTTCATGCCCTTTGAGTAATTTAGGGAGTGTAATCAAATGTATGGGCTGACCCATCCTGCCAGTAGCCCCGCAACCTTCCTCCATGGTTGCGGCCCTGCACTCACCGACTTTCCCGTGTTTCACACTCAAGGACTTAATACTAAAGAGTCCTACCTCTCATTCATTATTTTGCATCAGGAGCAGTGACAAAAATACCATAACAGCACAACTCTGGTCCTCAAGCACAGTGTCCTACACTTCTCATGTAGTCCAAAAGACACATTTCCGCCAATAGCACTCCCACAGCGTAGCATGCCACCTGTACAGAAATGCGTTTTGCCACCTCGGCAGGGGTATGAAGTGCTACACAAATGCATTTATAATACAATATTAAAAAAAGATTCCCATTACCCCAGCTCTCACCAGGTTAAGGGAGCAGCTGGCCATTCATTCAGTCACCACCTCTGCCCCCCACTTCTTAGAACAGCACTGCAAAGAGCACAAGCAAACAATGCTTTGCAGCACTTATACAGCACAGACATGGCCCAAGGACATTAGAGCACTTTACATGAGCACCAGATTATATTACACAATTTAAAGGCATAGGGATATTAAGTGATTTGCAACAATCAAGACAACTTGTTACAGCGCAATGCAGCAAGATAACTTGCTGCGCTGCGTCACATTGAGACGGCAGGAATGCACTATTTCCCTTAAGATATTGCGTGCCCATGCACCTTCCCTGCACTGGCACACATAGTGTCGTCTAGCGCCAATTCAGGCACCAATGCATCACCGTGCAAGGATGCCTGCATCGCAGGCAGCATTGTTTTAGTGCAGGAATGGACACCTTTCTGCACCAAATTAATCCTTAGAGTTTTTTTACTCTTTCTATGTGTGCGGCAGAATGCAGCACATGTAGAAAGAGGAAAAATATTGGAGAATTAAAGTTATCTCTCTTCGTTGCACCTCCCCTGGGATGGTGTAACGTTTTGACGCATTCCAAGGTTTACTGCTGGTAGTAAATCTGTGAATGCACTCAAATCCATGGATGGATGAGTGGAAACACCCGCGCTCTACCCATGGAACATCTTCCCAGGGCAGAGTAACACAGAGCAGCGACTTGTGCTGCGTTACTCCAGATTTACTATGCCACAGCATAGTAAACCTCGCTTAAAGCTTGCATTGGCCTTGCGTCACCTTGCATGACGCAAGGGCAATGCAATCCTTTTTGCAAATCTGGCCCTGGGACTAGAACGTGGTTCCTCAGTTCCAAAGTTGGCAGTTCCGGCCGCTAGGCCATATCTCCTGCCTCATCTCAATGTTCCATCTCGCAACTAGAGATCCCTCTTTTCCAGTGCAAACACAGCATATTTCCTGCAGCAGAATCGGGCAAGACCTTCCACAGGCAATCCTTCAAAATGGGCTCCTCTCTGTGGACTCCTGTCTTAAAATGGCTTCCAGCTGGTCAACAACATTTTGGACTCCAAGATTGGTGGTTTCACTTTTCTTAGTAAGGGCCTGCTTACAAGCTGCAGCATGAAAATGCCTCTGGTTAAAAACTACTCCAGCTTAGGTAGATCTAAGTGACTTAGACGGGGTGAAAAAGGAAGGGCGTCTGAGATGCCTCCGCGCTGTGAGCCCTCTTATGTTTGAATGCCAACATGGCGCCTTTCTGCACATGGGCTACAGCGTTAACCCACACTCACCCAACAAGAAGGATTGAGTAGCCAGCCACCAACTGAATCACCTAAAAACAGCAGGGATGTGAGGCACTATACAAATGTACCATACAATAAAATACAATAAAGACATACCATCCACTTATGCATTGTTTACACATATGTAAAATTATCATCCTCACAAGTTAAGTTCTCCGTCGCATTATAATTTTGCTAGACCAAAGTGCAGTAGCAGTTTTACTAATCTGCTCATCACACTGAAGGGCTGCAAATAAATTAAAATTGCTGTTCTGGAAATTTCACAGCGCAGAACAGGTCTAAACGTCTGCTTGCATATTGCTTTTATTCTGAGGTGGCGAATGTTTGAGCAGGAAAACAAGAATAGACCTGGAGTTGGCTGGCAGCTTTTTGGCTTTGTAAATTCATGTTGTGGTTTTTCTTAAATTTTATTGTTGGGGAATCTTCTGGGCTCTCGCCAGTGTAAAAAAAAAGAGGCTAAAAGCAAAAATATTTTTAGGTTAAAAAAGCACACAATGCCATATTAGTCCTAGGAAATAACAAGCATTGGAAATGCAATAGGTCTCGCCTTTGTTTAAGTTAAAGCTATTTGCTTTGCTAATGGTATTGCATCTTAGTTATGTCTTATTGAGTGTTTGTATGTGATATGTTGTGCCTTTATGTTGGTTGAATTGTAATTGTTATGTGTGTAGTAGTTTAACACATAGTGTTAGAAGGAGAAGAGCAGTGTTTAAGATTTGGGAAGGAGAGTATAGCATGAGGGTAATGAAGTATAGTGAGGAGGAGAGTAGCATGAGGCAAAAGAAAGGGGAGTGGGGAGGGTTGTAGGAGGGAGAAGGAAGAAAGCGTGGGTGCTTTAATCCACTGAGTGAGTAGACGTGCCTTGCGCCACTGCTACACCACCCTAGCGGGATCCACAGGCACCTATCATGGTTGGGTCTATACTACCTGCTCCTGTGGGCTGTTCCTCTCCCGGTGCACAGCACCTGATGGGAAATTACATATCCCGTTCCCCTTTCCGCAGTTTTTTCTCTGTTCCATAGTCTGTGTGGCTTACATTGTGGGCCACAGACCACTCCAAAGTTGGTGGGTGAGTGTTGTGAGTGCATCGGCACATGTATTTCTATGCCCACGCATAAGTATAGCAGCATGCTTGCTGTGACCTGGTTTGACGTGGTTTGTGGCTTTCTTCCACAGAGGCCACCATTCACTCACGCACTCTCCATACATTCTTACACTAGCATCTGATGTGGATGTCTCTCACTCACTGTCTTCTAATGCACTCCACAGGAGTGACAGAAACACGCTCCTCACTGATGACGTCAAACAGTCCACTGATGTAGGCCACGGAGAGACAGGCAGTCTCCACTCAAGTACACCCACACAATACAAAGTTATCTTTCCACAAATGCTCTTCGACGCCTCAGCCGGATCATAAAGCACTATGTAACTGCCACTAGATTGCACTGAAGCAGTGCGCAAGTGAAACACAAATCACAGACTGTCATAGAAAGCAGGCACGCAGCAATAAACAAAAGAAGCAGCACGGAAAGAAGAAACAAGTAGGTACATTATATTTGCAATTTTACTGTAATTAAAAGGGCTTGGTTAATGCCAGACCAAAAAGGCGGGACTTGGAGATGTGGGGGAAGCAACACACAACCTGGTGCAGTTGAGTGAAGTCAAATTAAAAAAGTGATATCAGGAAACTGGTTTTAGGGGTTTCGACAGCAAGGAGGGGCAGCTTTACAGTAAAAGTAATGAGAAGTGGGAATAAGGCAAAAGCTGGCAGTGTGGATATGGCATGAACTGAGGCACGGGACACTGCTTTTAAGTGGCAGTCCCCGCAAAAGCGCCTCGCTGTTAATGGCCGGCAGGGATATGAGTTTTTTTCAGTGCTTATTTTAATATGCATGCCTATGAAAAACGGACACCGATGTTGGAGGATGGGTTGATGGAAATAAAAAAAGTAGATACGGTTTACCTTTGAATGGCGGTGTGCTCTCGGACAAATTTCACCATCGCATTTGGTTTTGTTTACTTTTCATGTTATCAAGCCGAGCTTAGGTGCCTGCAGTGAGATCAGAGGCTTTGACATTCCATATGGTTTTGTGTTTCAGTCACAATAGCAAGGAGTGCGTAAGTGTTGGCAGTGAGTTCAGCAGCTCTACAGTTGTGTATGGTTTCTGTCCCCTGGGTGAATCTTGCGGAGTTGTTGTGGATTCATACCCTGAATAAGGGCACGCAGCGGACCCCAGATTGATGAGAGCCTCGTCGTCCCAGGAGGCTTGCACTCTGGTGGATACAATAATGAATCATTTGCGATTACGTTTGGCACGGAGTGGCAAAAATTGACGAGCTAAGACCACCGAGATGGAACACACACCGAAGTAGGGACAGGATAGGGCAACTAGAGTTGACATAAACGGAAAAAAGCCCAAAAACAAATTAAGTGGCCAAAGGCTACAGGCTCTACTATAATTAGTATTAATACAGAAGTGTCTAAACATGGATAAAGCTGTCCCCATCTACATACAATTACGCTAAACATTGAGATGCAAAACAGTACAAGTGCAACTAAGGTGGAAACGCTTACTTGAATATCTGGTAAAGTGCTTCGTTCATGCCAAACATTGCAGGGACAACCGAAATTGATTAAAAAAAAATACCACTAGAGTCTGCAGATAAAAGAAAAATAGGAACCGAATAAAGGTTCCATGGTACCATGTAAAGTGAGGGAACAACGCCTTCTGCTCACTAGCGTGAGGAAGAGAAGTTGGAGGGGAACTTTCCCGAACATGAACACATAAAACCTTTTGTGAACAGTCCAGTCTGTGGCTGAACGCTGTGTCTGTTAAGAAAATATCGGGCACGGCATGACAGTGACGCAAAGGCAAGTCATGAGCTTGTGTGGCTATACACTGTGTCTGTTAAGAAAATATCGGGCACGGCATTACAGTGACGCGAAGACAAGTCATGAGCTCGCCTGACGTGGACTTGTCTTGAAAAACAGCTGGGCGACGTCTGATATAAACACTAGCAGCATGTGTGCTCTGCTTATTTATAGAGAAATACGAAAGTTGGACTGCGCGCCCTACTGCATTGCAGAGCAAAGTTGGAAACGCCACCTTCTTCCATTCCGCTGTGCCGCGGCCACGATCGTTCACCACCGGACAAGATGGCGGTCGCAAGTTGAAAGCAAGAAAAAAGTGCTTAGCGGCTAATTAACAGACACCGTGTCACGCTGCGAGTAAAAGATCCAGTCCGGGTGGGTGGGGCAAAAGAGGACAGGGTGGTAACCAGGAGGGACTAAAAAGCCTCCGGTACAATCATCACACTACGTTCAGCATAATCAATGACCCAAAATGATGCACACCAATAAAAATTACGGCCGGAGCCGAAACACCACTTCTGAAACTGTATTGATTCCAAGAAGCCCTCGCAGAGCGAGCAATGCATGCGTGCTGCAACGCCAGGTGAGACCAAAGACTACTTTGTGTGCAGATGTGCCTCTTCAGAAAGAACAGGACATTGTCACTTACACTGAAGATAGCCAATAAGTGAAGTGGATTGGCCCACTTCCCTTTGCTGTATGCTGTAGTGGGTAGAAGAAAAATGTGAATGACAAATCAGATCCTTGGAGGAAGCAGGCTTGCTGAAAGGCCCTAATAAGTAAGTATATCACATATATATTTTTAGTAAACCAGAAAGATTTGGCTAATAGAAGACCTAAAAGCACAATCTGGAATCGCCAGCCTTTCCTACTGCCAGAATCTTTCACTGGGTCAAATATCAATATCAATATGAACTTGAATGGATGGACCCTCTTAGGGTGTCCCTCAACTTCCTATCCCTACTGTTCCAACCCTATTTAGCTAAGACCCTAGATGCGGATGTGTTTTCCTTACGACTCAGCAACCCATGAAAATCGGAACATTTAATGACTGCTCCTGGATCAGAAAGCTCCATATAAAGCAGTGGTCTCCAAACTTTTTAATGCTGTGCCCCTCCCCAGTGGGGGAACAAAATCACCGGGGCCCCACCTCAATTTTTCACAATTATTATATTGAACTGGCAATGTTTAAATATGTATAGACTTATTTAAACATTGCAGTTAAGTTCTGTTACCGTTTTACAAATGCAATCAAGTACATGATTGCCGAACAAACCATTCTGGTCAGGCAGGTCTTTCTAACAAGTAAAAGTATCCACAGTGTGATTATTTGAAAAGAGGGTAGAGGTTTTGAAGAATATTTGGCGTCCCTTTTCTTTTGACACCTTCTCCCAGCCAGAAAATAAATGACAAATGTTGTTAGTGATGGCCCATTACAGAGCAGCTTACTGCCACTCATTTTTTCTGCTTAAAACAAAGGACTTTTATCAGCATAATGCTTCTTTTAGTTAGAGCCTGGCGCCCCCCTGGGATAACTTGAGGCCCCCAATGGGGGCCCACCCCCCAGTTTGAAGACCCCTGATATAAATAATGCAACCTGATTAACCAGAAAAGCAATTTGGGCCTTGTATTGGGTATATAAAACACTATATATATACCCACAATGTTTCTAATATTGCACGCTAAATGTAATTTTCAAACGGCAATGTGCACAAGAATGCTACATTCCAAACCTCAAATGAGAGAAAATATTCTGGTTCTACAAGAGCTACAGCACTATTGTATATAAGACATCATAGAATTTACCTTCAATAGTTCAAAATGGCCGACGGCTCAAACCACTGTGTGGGTAGGGGGGTTGGACATTCGAAGGAGGGCAGGAAGAGAGTTCTTTGTGCGCTTTGTGGACAAGGGCATCTGTAGTATCTAGGGTATGGAAGCAAGCTGGTTGGAATGTGGAACGAGGGGATCAGAATATTATAAGGGAAGTGGTTGAGAGTGTGAAACGAAGCTGAATATACATAGCTGGTTGGTGGCTGAGGCGTTTGTCGTTCCCGAACCGAAATAAACCAGCGCAAACTTTAAATGAGTCTCTGCGGGCTTCTTCACAGCAACAGTGTAAGTACCTGGGCAATCAAGTGTGTTATACCCTACTTAATTGTATAACATGTACTCCAGCCCTGCTGCCTCTAGCTGCTCAACCAGAGCGTGAGATGGTCATGGAATGTTGGTGTGCCTGTGATGCGTGGAATGCCTGGGTGTCTGAGTGGATGAGTGTTGGCAGTTAGAGATGGGCTGAGCAGCTAGGCAGGCTGCTCCTGGTGGGGCTGGTACCACACTAGGCTGGCTGGGGTCAAGACAGATGTGACCTGTACTGGAGACTGAATAAAGAAGACTTAATACCTCCTGGCTCCAGGTGTCTTATCTTCATAGATCACAACATAATTTTGGCGACGATAATGTTATATCCTACTTAATTGTTTAACATTGTAGTCCAGCACTGCTGCCACTAGCTGCTCAGCCAGAGCGTGAGATGGTCATAGAATGTTGGTGTGCCTGTGATGCATGGAATGCCTGGGTGTCTGAGTGGATGAGTGTTGGTAGTTGAAGATGGGCTGAGCAGCTAGGGAGGCTGCTCCTGGTGGGGCTGGTACCACACTAGGCTGGCTGGAGTAGAGACAGATGTAACCTGAACTGGAGACTGAATAAAGATGGCTTAAGAATACCTCCTGGCTCCAGGTGTCTTTCTACAGAGATCACAACATTTATTTTGGCGACGAGGATGGGATACGAACCCACGCGTGCAAAGCACAATGGACGGGATATTGCTGTTAAAGTGTATGCATCTTTACCATCCTTTCTTGCTTTAATGGTTCTTTCTCCTGCGATGTTTTGTCTTTACTGCTGCATCCGAGAGACTTGTATCATTATTCATTTTTCTTGTTTATAGTTCTTGCTTGATGTTATATTACTTTCATTTTTCGTTTTCTTTGAAGAAAAAGGGATAATGTTATACCCTACTTAATTGTATAACATGTACTCCAGCCCTGCTGCCTCTAGCTGCTCAACCAGAGCGTGAGATGGTCATGGAATGTTGGTGTGCCTGTGATGCGTGGAATGCCTGGGTGTCTGAGTGGATGAGTGTTGGCAGTTAGAGATGGGCTGAGCAGCTAGGCAGGCTGCTCCTGGTGGGGCTGGTACCACACTAGGCTGGCTGGGGTCAAGACAGATGTGACCTGTACTGGAGACTGAATAAAGAAGACTTAATACCTCCTGGCTCCAGGTGTCTTATCTTCATAGATCACAACAAAGTGTTAATGTCAAATCTTCACATTGCTTAGAACTGAGCCTTTTAGATAGGTACTGCCAGACTGAATTCACCCTTTCTTCCACATAGCTTGTCACTGTTCAATCTTTAACCTGGTAGCAAATCCATAGTGACATTTTGATTTCCCGCCCACCCCTTACCCAAACCACGCACAGGCATGCCACATTAGGCAAACAACACGTCTTCTAATAATATATCTTAAGGGATCCTGGACAGAGCCCAGAGCTTCTAAATATCTTCTCAGAAAGCACACACATGACTTTTGGAGACCTGCAGCTGTGCCGCAAGCCACTTATTCCAAGCCTTTACTTTAATTTCCTTCAAGAGAATTAACAAAGTCTCTTTTAGTGCTACTTTCTGATGTATTTTTGAGCGGCGCTCCCTTGTTTAGAATTCCGCAAACCACTTGGAACTCTTAACTATTTCCAACCTAGGCTTTCTCGGAATTAAAGTAATAATAACTTTAATGGTTTGCATTCTACACATCATAAACTGAATAGTGATTTGAAACATTAACAATGTTTTATTGTATTGTATTGTATTATCTGTATAGCACCTTAAACACCCCATTTCTGTGGTCAAGTAAGAGACAACTCCATTTGTGCTTGGTGACCAATGGTAGCTCAAAGCAAACACAAGGAGATGATGGACGGAGTGCTGAAACGTTTCAGACAGTCACCCCAGTCACAGATCTGGGTTGAATCCATCATCGTTATTTAGCTCACTTCGCCACCCCAGATCAGAAACAGCTATATGCAAATCAGTCTTGCCCTGTGCCTCATAGGAACAGTCCAGCCTGAACTGCAAAGCCATGTCCTCCTTGGACCGGAAACAAACATCCTGGGATCCGTTTGGAGGTAACACCCCTCATCAGCCAGGCTAGCCTGAATCCAATGGCAAAGTGAGCAGTAGAGTGCTGAAACTTTTCAGACACCCACCCCCAGTCACAGATCTGGGTTGAATACATCATCGTTCTTTAGCTCACTTCGCCACCCCAGTTAGCTCACTTTGCCACCCTAGTTTAGAAACAGCTATTTGAAAATCAGTCTTGGCCCTGTGCCTCATGGGAACAGTCCAGCCCGAACTGCCAAGCCATGTCTTCCCTGGACCGGAAACAAGCATCCTGGGGCCGATTTCAGGGTAACACCCCTCATCAGCCAGGCTAGGTTGAATACAGTAACAAAGTGAGCAAGGGACCCAAGTTTGGGCATACCCTGCCAACTTAGGGCGAACAAAGCAAACACAAGGAGATGATGGACGGAGTGCTGAGACTTTTCAGACACTCACCCCCAGACACAGATCTGAGTTGAATCCATAATAGTTCTTTAGCTCACTTCACCACCACAGTTTAGACACAGCTATATGCAAATCAGTCTTGTCCCTGTGCCTTATGAGAACAGGCGAGCCGTGGACTGTTTCCATTGGGGGCAGGGTCAAGACTGATTTGCATATGGCTGGGTTCAAACTGGATGGCATGGAGAGCAAAAAAATGATGGATTAAGGCCCAGATCTCGGTACTGGGGTGAATGTATGACATTGTTTTGCATTCTGTCCATCAATTGTTCTTTTTGCATTTGTCACCTCGAGTGGGACAGGTATGCCCAGACGTGGGTCTCATGCTCTCCTTGCCACTGGAGTCAAGCTATCCTGGCTGATGAGGGGTGAAACCCCGAAACCGGTCCTAGGATGCTTGTTTGCAGTCCAAAGAGGACCTGACAGTTCAGGCTGGACTGTTCCCATTGGGCGCAGGGTCAAGACTGATTTGCATATGGCTGGGTTCAAACTGGAATGGCATGGGGAGCAAACAAACAAAGGATTTAGGCCCAGATCTCTGTACAGGGGTGAATATATAACATTGTTCTGCATTCTGTCCATCAATTGTTCTTTTTGCAATGGTATCCCAAGGCTGTTTTTAATCTCTTTATCTTTCAAGGGATATGCCCTGATCCCAGAACTTCACTCTGTGCTGAAACTCTCACATCGACAACAGGGCACAGTATTTCAGATGTGATCTCTGGAAGTAGATACAATACGCCAGAGATGGCCTCAGTAACTGAGCACAATACTAGCTGCAGCCTCTGGAACAAGCTAAGCCATTTCCACTATAGGCTTCAGAAGTAGACATAGCACTTCAGATGTGCTCTAAAGAATCCGCCTCTGTACGCAGGGAAGTGTATAACACTTCTGCCTATGTGCACTTAAGCACTCCTTTGATTTTTACTACTGGAGTGTGAGGGCTCTTGTACTGTAAGAAATGCCCTTTCTGCCTCATTATTGTAACCATCAGAAATGTTAACATCCTTTTCTTCAGTAAGTACACCCAGTACCGCTTCCCTTATTCCATACTGCCCACCAGTTCCACAATTAGATTGCTTTCTTCTGGGCCGTACCCAGAGGGCAGATCAAAAATCTCTAAATGATTTCATGTACTGGAGGGATTCTCTGCTTTCGCCTTATCTTGCATCAAAGTTTGCATATTCAGTATTGCTAGACATGGTGTTCTTTAGTCATCGATTTTCATGCCACTCTTGGCTATCACCCTTTCTGAAACAAGGCATGCCTTGTCAATGCAACTGACCTGTACTGGTAACTCTACCCCCAACAAGGACTCATTCCAAAAGTTCTCACTCCCAATCGGCATTCCCCTCGCTGACTGGTATATGGTCATGCCCACAGCACTTCCTAATCTAGATTGAACTGTACTTCCTGATAGATGGTTAATTTCAATCTATCGTTCGGGCCTATTAAGATCGAAATGTGACTGAGTTTGTGGTCAGTATTATAACATGAAACCAACATTATAAGTTGTAAGAAGCACAACCAACTGTATATTATAAGGATATTGCAAGCCACAGAGGAGCTTAGAGATCATAGAGATATACGGAGCACAGTTAACACAAAAAGCATACTCTACCTCTATATTTATATATGTACAATGTATCATATATTCAACTAATGACACTCTGACTGGACCGAAAAAACAAATTATCTAGACCATGATAGAAAACATATTCATCTTTTGATTAATTCTTTTATTGTTCATGTTTTCATTAACCCCTTCGACGCGCATGACGGAACGGTTCCGTCATGCACCTCGGTTGGGCTGTGCTTATGACGGAACTGTTCCGTCATGGCCCCGCCCGCGCTCAGAACCTTCAGCGTGGCGCGGAAATCCGCGCCGTGCTGAAGGGGTTAAACAAGGAGAACAGCGTGCTATACGGAGCACAGGCCAAGCGACATTATAATTGCATGGAAGAGGACTTTCTATATCATTATAATGTACGCAGTGATACTCAAAGTATGTCCCAGTAGCCTCATGCTGCCCTCCTGACCTGTACATGCTGCCCCCTAGTCAACAGCAGCACTGGCCTGCTGTTTACTTAAATCAGCACTAGGATTAAAAAGAGGTTAACTAAACAGGCAAGCCTTTATTTAAACGTTAATTGAAGTTAAAGGAAGGAAATAACTATGTTGCCCTGCACTGCTTAACTTTAGAAACACCTTCATTTTTAAAGACATCTTGTAGCTAAAGTGTAAAAATACGATAAGGTCTCTTCAAAATTCAAAAAGTGTATTTCATTATCGTTCCACTTTATTACATCAGATTATATCAATGCGTTGAGAAGTATTTTCTTTTTAAGTGATAGTTTTCAAACATAAATTCAGAAACATTAATTCTTCCACCCCACCCTGAAAACAATGCCAATAGTGAACTAAAAGCAGGACCACTGTAATTAGGCGGTTGCAGCGATTTTCTCATAATTATAGTTTTGCCGCATTTGCCACATAGTCCATCATCTACCACATAATCTCCAGATTTTAACCCAAAAAAATAGATTCTAGCTCAAATGGTTCAAAAGTTACTAAAAATACAGCAACTCGGGGGTGGCCTAGCGGTCCAACATGGCGGACGCGCTTTAGTCGAGCTCCCGTAGCCCCACTTAATATCCATCATATATCCTTCTCCATCGGCCTTCCAAAGACACTGAGTTCCCCCCCGCTGGGACTACCTATTTAAATTGCTGCTGTTTGTGGGGGCTGCGGTACGATGCAACACAGAATTGAGGCGGTGCAGGGCTAGAGCGAAGGTCGCTGGTGTGGTGCGGCCTAGCTGCGATGCCGAGTTTGAAGACCCACGGGCGGTGGAGACACCAAGCAGCCATCTTCCAGCGGAAGGCTGCTGAGGAGGGGCCAGAGCCTGTGTTATCGCTGGTGGAGAGTATCACTGTGGCTGCCCTGAACGGAGGTGAGGCACGCTCCCCCAGGAGATCGCTGTGAGGTGCGGCTGGGCCATATTAGGACCGGCCCAGGGGGGAGGGCGCTGAGACGTCGGTAGGCAGCCAGGCGTGAAGCAAACCAAGGAGATGAAGAACCGGGCCTTTAAGGGCCTGGCGGCGCAGGGCACGCCTGAAATCTCCGAGTTCACATGTCTTGTTATACAGAGACACGGAATACTCTGTTAGCGTAGAAAACCAAATTTATTAGCTGCAGCTATGCACAGTTATCCTAGAAGTACATCAGTGGTAGGTTCTCAGGAGACTGCCACTTTACTCCGTGGCTCACAGTCTTTTATAACCTTACACACCCAAAGAAAAACACTCCCCATGCACCATATATTAGCCAATAGGAAAACATTCAAAACAAGGCACCATGTAACCAGAACATCCCCCTTGAGTCGTGTTCTTGCCCAACCCCATAAGTCAATCAATGACAGCACCTGTAGGTCAATCAGTAATGGCAGGACGTGTTTGTGTGCTTCAAAGGACGACTTGCAAAATAAGATAATGCAGAGAAAGAATACCGATGGCCAACAGATTGTTGGGACAAGGATTAGTCAGTCTAGACAAGGATTAGTCAGTCTGGCTAGTTCCTGGAATTGGCTTCACAACAAGGAAGGGGGATTATTTGACACGTAGCAGTACAAAGGGCAGAAACACTTCATTCGCCGAGCTGCCTGAGTGAAGGCAACATAAAATGGCGACGGAATACAAAATGGAGTCGAAACTAAATTATCTCAGAGGCACCCGAGGGTGTTTCTCCGGATATCGGCGGCTGGGTCAGGCCTCGCACGAAGATATCGCCGAATCAGCTCGGCGGCTGGATCAGGCCACACACACCTACATAGCCGAATCGGCTCAGCGGGCCCAAACTCGGGCAGAGGTGAGGAGGCCTGCCTGAGTCGGCGACCGAGGGGAGTGATAGTGGCTGGCGTTGCCTGGGTTCTGGTTGTCTCCAGACTCGGCTGGAGGCCTGTTCCCCCACTGGATTCACATGGGGGCTATTGCACGCCGCAATTAGTTGTCTCTGGGTGTCCAGCGACGCTCGGCCACCGTGCTGACTGGTTGGGCCACATAGTTGGAGGCGCACCGGAGTGGTGAAGGTTCCTGGGCCCCTGGACAGGGTACAACATGCGGGCCCATCAAGACCCCTTAATATTACGAAGGGCCCTGGAGACGGAGGACGCCCTGGACGAATAAGGAGTGGGGCCAGCTGAGCTGTAGACCAGAGGCCCGATCTGGGCGCAAAATACACATTTTGCTTCTGGTGGGTGTGCGGGGTGCCCATTGGAGGGGTGGAGGTGCGTTTACCAGCAGAGGTGGCTGAGCTAGGCCCTGGTGTGGCTTGCAGGTGGGGGCCCCCCTCCCCGGCCCTAGCGATACCTGCCTGGGATCCAGGTGTGATGTGACAAGTGCCCCCTCCACATAGTCCCGACATACCAGTGCAGTGTGGAACAGGGGGCTTGTGCGTGGAGTGTACCTGACACGCATCGATGGCCACAGGGGCCCAGATCTGTGGGCCAAATCAGAGCCCTACGATGACGAAGGATAAGGAGCCGGGGCCCCCACCAAACAGAGCACTATGAACCGCTACACAGGCATGGGGGCGCAGGCTTTAGACCCTAGTGGGGCAGCTTATACAATGCTGGATAATGCAGCATTGATGGCCGCCATCACACAATGCAGGAACATGTTGGATGCCAAAATAGGGGTGGTGGGCTCCGATGTCATGCTCACCTATGCAATGTGGTGGATAGGATTACGGATGCCGAGACGAGGCTGTAAGGAGTCAAAGACATGGTTATCATCCTACAAAAGAAGGTGAACACCATGGAGACCCTCAAGAAAGGAATGGTGTCCCATGTGGAAGATGCAGAAGGAAGAGCCTGAACAAATAATCTCCGCTTCGTGGGCTTTCCCGGCGGGTTAAAAGGGTAGCAATGTGCAGAAATTCCTAACCACTTGGCTTACAGACTGGCTCCCCACTGACTTGCTTTCACAATGTTTCATAATAGAGTGGGCACATAGGGCACTGCTACAAAAAACGCCTCCGCGAGCCAGGCCGTGACCTATCATTGCCCGTATTCTAAATTATCATGATTGAGATGTGATACTAAAACAGGCCAGACTGAAGGACTCATGTGGCCTCTCAATGTATCCTGATCATCCCGGACTACACTAGATTAGTGTGAGAAAGTGGCTCTGTATATACTGTTCCTTAATAGGTACAGGGTGTACAGAGTCCACAGGCCCCAAGGGTTTGACAGAGGCTAAAGTTAGATATAACCTTACTCTCTAAAGTGGTATCTTGGTCGAGCAGTAAGGCAGTATCAGAGGACAGTGTAAAGCATTTGTTGTACACACTCAGTCAGCAAATGGTCTCACACACTCAATAACTGAACTCTAGGCCAATGGTTTATATATAAAAAATACATGCTTGTTTTGTTTTAGAACCAACACTTGGACTTGAAATATGCTTTCTCAGAATGAGATGCTTTATATAAATACTTTTGCAATATGCAATTGACTTTTGTAAACAGTTACAAGTGGTTGCAATAGGCAACTCTATTTTAAACGCAACAATGCATTGAGCTCAATGGAAATTTCAAGTTATTTGCAACAGATTACTTTTAGGATTACTTTTGGAATTCCAGGACTGGATCCTGGATTCAGTCCTGGGTCAGTACTTAGAATCAAGTGATGAAAGTCGACTTAATTACTGTAAGGATTGTTAAACAATAGTTAGCTATTTTAAAAGTTGACGCATTGAAAACAGTCAATGATTCCCTATGGAAGAAAATTCAAGTTGCAGGTACAGTATGTTCTCGTTACTTTTGTAATCCAGTACTGGGTGCCTAGACTCAGTACTGAGACCTTTATCCAAAACAGGTAAGTAATTACGTTTTCAGATATTATACAATTTTTAAAGAATATTTAAAGATTGCAGAAATTGACACTTAGAAGAAATTTCACAGAAAAACAGTCAATGATTTCCTATGGAAGAAAATTGGGTTACGGGTAAGTACAGTTGTAAGTATTTTTCAGAGTCAGTGCTGGGCACCAAGATCCAGCACTGGGAGCTCACCTAAGAGCAGTTGAGTAATTTCGTTTTCGTTACTCGGCTGATTTTTGGTGAATATTTTAAGTTTTGAAAAGTCCACACTTAGGAGAATTTTCAGGAAAAAGCCAGTCAATGTTACCCTATGAGGAAAATAGAGTTATCGGTTTAAGGGTAAGTACTCGACTGGCAGAGTTGAGGTTCTGGGCATAGACTCAGGGGTCCCCCAGGGTCAGGTAGGTACAGTTGGTTCACCCTCAGCGACTCTAGGGCGGCCGGGTGCAGAGAGAGTTAGGCCCAATGTTATCCTATGAGGGATAGGGGGGCGTTGGTTGGTGGCTGCTGACTGGCAAGCCACGCAGCTGTGGGAGCTGGGCTCCTGGTCACTTACTCAGGGCAAGTGGGGAAGTAGGTAGGTGTAGAGGTTTCACTGCCAGGGCCACTCGGGCGGCTGGGTGCAGGGTGCTTTTGAGCCTTCGGGCGCTCAATTGATTTCAATGGGAAATCTCCGGTTTAGAAAAAGACTGCAAACTCGGGGACGAGGATTCTTCAGGTGCCACCACCACTTCGAGAGGTAAGTTGGGTAGTTGGAGGATAGGTAGGTACCCCGGGATTGGGCACAGTGGGCCGCGGGGCGCCGCGTGCAGGGGTGCCTTTTGGTGTCGGGAAATCTTACCCTCTGTTGATCGCGGTAGGGGGGGCACCTTGTTCTGAGGCTGCAGGCTTCTTTAGGAGTGTCGAGGGAGGTACTTGGGTGCCGGACTCGGGGTCACAGTCGCCGTGGGGTCGTCTTCGTGGTCTTTGTTCACTTCGGCACTGGCCAGGCTTGGATGGTGCAGAGTGTGCTGGGTTCGCGGTTCCGGGCTGCTGCCAGGGATTAGAGGTAGGTTTTGAGTAGAGCCTCTACTCATGGGAGTCCCAGGGGCTTAGAGCCAAAAGGTAGCCAGGTCCTCCAGGGTTTGTGAGGTTGCTGACCACAAGAGATGCCGGGTTGGAGCAGGAGCAGGTTCGAGGGTCGACAGGCCGGTAGGGCTGGGGTCAAAGCAGTTGGTGTCTTCCTCTTTTTAGCAGCTGCAGGGCAGGCCTTCTTTCTTCTTGCTCTTCTTTGTAGTTTGGAATCTGGAATCTGGGGAAGGAAGGTTCAGGGTGCCCCTAAATACTAGATTTAGGGGTGTTACAGGTAGGTGAAGGGCAGGGACCAAAGGGTCCCTGTCCTGGCGTGGGTACACCCCCTATCCTGCCTCTCTCCTGTGGGAGGGGGCAGTAGCCTAGTCCTGATAGGGTAGGGCTCCCCATCTTCAAGATGGTGAGAGCCCGGAGATGTGCTTCACCTCGCCTCCCCCACCTGAGGGGTGGGGTTGGCAGGCTGGCACATCCCCTGTCCTTATTCGGGGTTTCCGGCCAAAGCTTCCCGCCAGAGTGGGGGGTTGCAGTGGCCTGGAGAAGCTCACAGAGGCGGCATGCCTTTGAAGCTTCCCCCTGCCCATCCTGGGGGAGGAGATTTAGCACCTCGCCCAGGATGTGCATTGTTGCAGGCCCAGGAGAGCAGGGGCTCTCCCACCCAGGGGTCCAGCAACATGTCTGCTGTGTGGCAGCCTAGGCAGCTTCAGAGCAGACGTGGATTGTAGGTTAGGTTTAAGGGGGCATCTCTAAGATGCCCTCTGGGGTGCTTGGTACATTAAATCCCACACTGGCATCAGTGTGGGTTTAATGTGCTGAGAAGTTTGATACCAAACTTCTCAGTCTTTAGTGTTGCCATTATGGTGCTGTGGAGTTCGTGTTTGATGAGCTCTCAGCACCATGTACTCTTAAATGGCAGCACTGCACTTACAGTGCTCAGGAATGGACCTGGGTACTGTAGGGGCACAGGGCTCCTGCTCCTGTGCCCACACCATTGGCATAAGGTACCCAGCTAGAGGGGTGGCTGATGTATGCCATGGCAGTGTAGGTGATGGGCATGGCACACAGGGATGTGTGTCATGTCGACTTTGTATTTGTCTTGCACCCAAACACTCAGCCTGCAAAGGCAGTGTGTGTGTGTAAGGGTACAGGGCCTCTAAGGGTGGCACAATGAGTGCTGCAGCCCTTAGAGGCCTTCCCTGGTCACAAGGCTCTGGGTACCTAGGGTACCATTTACCAGGGGCTGACATGTGGCCAGGGTTTGCCAATTTGGGTTTTGTTTGTTTTAGGGAAGGAACATAGGCCCTGGGCACCTGATTGGCAGGAGTCCACGGCACACTCAGACAAAGTACATGCAGCAATTCAGCAAAAAGTGGGGGCATACCATACAAGAAAGATGGCACTTTCTCACACAACCCCCCCCCCCCCAAACGAAAGGTGATGAGACTAACCTTGCCCTATGGAGTCCTCATTGTCTAAGTGGAAGAACCGGGAAAGTCTATCTGCATTGGCATGGGCAGTCCCTGGTCTGTGTTCCACTTCAAAGTCCATTCCCTGTAGGGAGATGGACCACCTTAGTAGTTTTGGATGTTCCCCTTTCATTTGCATTAGCCATCTGAGAGGTCTGTGGTCAGTTTGAACCAGGAAGTGAGTACCAAACAAGTATGGCCTCAGCTTCTTCAGGGACCAAACCACAGCAAAGGCCTCCCTCTCAATGGCACTCCAACGCTGCTCTCTGGGGAGTAGCCTCCTGCTTATAAAAGCAACAGGTTGGTCTTGGCCTTCATCATTGGTCTGGGATAGGACCGCTCCTATCCCTAGCTCAGAGGTATCAGTCTGCACTATGAAGTGCTTGGCATAATCTGGAGCTTTTAGAATTGGTGCTGAGCACATTGCTTCTTTTAGGGTGTCAAAAGCCTTTTGGCAACTAACTGTCCAGTTAACCTTCTTGGGCATCTTCTTGGAGGTGAGTTCTGTGAGGGGGGTCACAATGAACCCATACCCCTTCACAAACCTCCTGTAGTACCCAGTCAAGCCAAGGAATGCCCTGACTTGGGTCTGGGTTGTTGGAGCTACCCAGTCCATGATGGCCTGGATCTTGGGTTGTAAGGGCTGTACCTGGCCTCCACCTACAAGGTGGCCCAAGTACACCACAGTGCCCTGCCCTATCTGGTATTTGGATGCCTTGATAGTGAGACCTGCATTGTGCAGAGCCTCTAAAACCTTTCCAAGGTGGATCAGGTGATCCTGCCAGGTGGAGCTAAAGACAGCAATATCATCAAGATAAGCTGCACTAAAGGACTCCAGCCCAGCCAGGACATGGTTCACCAGCCTCTAGAAAGTGGCAGGGGCATGCTTTAACCCAAAGGGCATCACAGTAAACTGATAATGCCCATCAGGGGTGGAGAATGCGGTCTTTTCTTTTGCTCCTGGGGCCATGCCAATCTGCCAGTACCCTGCAGTTAAGTCAAAGGTACTGAGGAATTTGGCAGCCCCTAATTTATCTATCAGCTCATCTGCTCTTGGGATAGGGTGAGCATCTGTCTTGGTAACAAAGTTGGGCCCTCTATAGTCCACACAGAACCTCATCTCTCTCTTTTTACCTTGTTGATGAGGTTTGGGGACCAGAACCACTGGGCTGGCCCAGGGGCTCTCAGAGGGTTCAATGACCCCTAACTCCAGCATCTTGCTGACCTCAGCTTTGATGCTCTCCTTGACTTTGTCTGACTGTCGATAGATTTTGTTTTTGACAGGTGCACTGTCACCAGTGCCCACATCATGGATACACCAGTTTGTCAGACCAGGGGTCAGGGAAAAGAGGCTAGCATACTGTTGCAAGACTTGCTTGCAGTCAGTCTGCTGTTGGGCAGAGAGGGTGTCTGAGAAGATCACACCATCTACTGACCCATCTGTTGGGCTGTAGGAGAGGAGGTCAGGGAGAGGTTCACTCTCTGCTTCCTGCTCCTCATCAGTCACCATCAGCATGGTGATGTCAGCCCTGTCATTGTAGAGCTTGAGGCAATTCACATGGATGACCCTCTTGGGTGTCCTGCTAGTGCCCAGGTCAACTAGATAGCTGACCTCACTCTTTGTTTCTAGGATAGGGTAAGGGCCACTCCATTTATCTTGGAGAGCCCTTGGTGCCACTGGCTCCAAAACCCACACCTGTTGCCCAGGTTGAAATTCAACCAGTGCAGCTTTTTGGTCATACCAGTGCTTCTGGAGCTCCTGGCTGGCTTCAAGGTTCTTGGATGCTTTTTCCATGTACTCAGCCATTCTGGACCTTAGGCCAAGCACATAGTCCACTATGTCTTGTTTGGGCTCTTGAAGAGGCCTCTCCCGACCCTCTTTTACAAGACAAAGTGGTCCCCTTACAGGATGACCAAACAGAAGTTCAAAGGGTGAGAAACCTACTCCCTTCTGTGGTACCTCCCTGTAAGCGAAAAGCAGGCATGGTAACAGGACATCCCATCTCCTTTTGAGTTTTTCAGGGAGACCCATGATCATACCTTTCAATGTCTTGTTGAATCTCTCAACAAGGCCATTGGTTTGTGGGTGGTAGGGTGTAGTAAACTTGTACTGCACTCCACACTCCTTCCACATGTGTGTTAGGTAAGCAGACATGAAGTTGGAACCTCTGTCTGAAACCACCTCCTTAGGAAACCCCACCCTGGTGAAGACACCCAGGAGGGCCTTGGCTACTGCAGGAGCTGTAGTAGTGCTAAGTGGAATTGCTTCAGGGTACCTAGTGGCATGATCCACTACCACTAGAATAAATGTGTTCCCTGAGGCTGTGGGAGGTTCAAGTGGACCCATAATGTCCACTCCTACCCTTTCAAAGGGGACCCCCACCACTGGTAGTGGGATGAGGGGGGCCTTTGGGTGGCCACCTGTCTTGCAACTGGCTTGACAGGTAACACAGGAGCTGACAAACTCCTTCACCTTTTGGTGCATCTGGGGCCAGTAAAAGTGACTCACTAGCCTTTCTTAAGTTTTGGATTGCCCCAGATGTCCAGCTAGGGGGATGTAATGAGCCAAAGTTAGGAGGAACTCCCTGTACGTCTGTGGCACTACCACCCTCCTGGTGGCTCCAGGAGTGGGGTTTCTTGCCTCAGCATACAGTAATCCCTCTTCCCAATAAGCTCTGTGGGTACCACTGGCATCTCCCCTTGCTTCTGAAACAGCTTGCTGCCTCAGGCTTTCAAGAGTGGGACAGTCTCGCTGACCCTGGCACAGCTCTTCCCTAGAGGGTCCCCCTGGGCCCAAGAGTTCAACCTGGTAAGGGTCAAGCTCCATGGACTCAGTTCCCTCAGGGGTATCCAAATCCTCTCCCTGTGGAGAGGGGTCCTGAATGTTTTGCTGTGTAGAAGCTGGTTCCCCAGTCTTCTTACCTTTTCTCTTGGTTGGTTGGGCCATTATTTCAGGCTCCAGACCTACTTTTTCACCCTTCCTCTTGCTCTGTGCTCTGGTTTGCACACACACCAATTCAGGAATGCCCAGCATGGCTGCATGGGCCTTTAGCTCAACCTCAGCCCAGGCTGAGGTTTCCAGATCATTTCCAAGCAGACAGGTAGCTGGCAACTTTGGAGAGACCACTACCTGTTTCAGGCCAGTAACCCCCCCCCCCCCCCAGCATAATGTCTCCATGGCCATGGGATGACTAGTGGTGACACTGTCAGCGTTGGTGACTGGGTAAGACTTCCCAATCAAGTATTGCTCAGGGGAAACCAGTGTGTCTTTCACCATAGTGACACTGGCACCTGTATCCCTCAGAGCTTCTACCCTAGTTCCATTCACCCAGGGGTACTGTAAGTATTTCTTTAAGTTGGGGGGCCACACAGCTACAGTGGCAAACTCCACTTCTCCCAAGGAGACTAAACTTGCTTCAGTGTGTTCCCAGATTTGCTCAGGGTACACCTCTGATCCCATTTGTATACTTGCTCCCCCATGAGTAGCTGTACTGGGTGCCTTAGGGGCTTTGTTGTGGGGGCAAGATACAGTTAGGTGTCCTGACTTCTTACAGTTATTACACCAGGCCTTTAAGGGATCATAGTTCTTCCCCCTATGGGGTTGAGACACATAGGGAGTAGTTTGGATCCCACCCACCTGAACAGGTTTTTGGGGCCCTTTGGAAGACTCAGACTTTTTATCTTGGGGATTCTCACCACCTTTCCCCTGGGGAGGTTTTGTGACCACTTTCTTTTGGTCACCCCCAGTGGCTGTCCTTGTGTCAAGAATTCCTGTCATGCGAGGGGAGGAAAACGGTAACCAGCGAAAACGGACTACATCTCCCAGGATGCTTAGCGGTTGAGAGGTTATGTAAACAGGAGAGCTGTTACATAACTCAAGGAAAACACGCCCTTATGTAAACAGGAGAGCTGTTACATAACTCAAGGAAAACACGCCCTTATGTAAACAGGAGAGCTGTTACATAACTCAAGGAAAACACGCCCTTATGTAAACAGGAGAGCTGTTACATAACTCAAGGAAAACACGCCCTATAAAGGGAGGAACCGGGAGGTACAACGCTGTCGGATATTGTGTTTACACCGACGTACCTGCTTAGTGAAGAGCAGTGTTCCGGAGTGGTGCTCCAGTAAGGCAAGAACGGAGGTAGGTCGAGTCGTTACTCCCTAGGCCGTGTCTTGCCCCATCGTCACCTGTGAAGGACCCGGAAGCTCTACCGGATAACCATTGAGCTTCGCTTTTTGACTCGGCTGAGTCAAAGCGCAGTGGCGCTTTTGCTGGTTGGAGTCGTAACTCCCAGCCCGACCAGAGATACAGGGACTGCCAGCTGTAACGCACACCAGGAGGTGTTTGCCGCGTTACAGACTCGGAAGTCCACAGGATCGATCGAGCGGCTGCTCTCGGTTCAGTCTTCTTTGCTTGTGATTGGGGTATCGGTGACGCATCACCAGGAGGTGACTCCGCGTCCCGGTGCAGTCTGAGGAAGAGGTTGAGCGGCTGCTCCCTTCAGGTAGAGACCCCGGCTGGGTGTTTCCCTGACTCCTCGATTCTCCCCAACACTCTTCGTGCCCCTCACAGCCTACCGATTGGCATTGTCGGCCATTTCATTTCTGCCCTCTGTTGGCATACGCCGGGATCGGCGTATATGCAGAGGACGGTTAGGACCATCCGTGCTGTGGGCTGGTAACGTACTTAGCCTGGAGGATTCCAGTGACTATAACCTTTGTTTATTCCTTGTATTATTTTTGCCTTCATTAAAATAACTAAACCTTCACAAGTGGTTGCGTTCTCATTATCGTGTCTGTTAAACGATCCTGAGACGTTCAGGGCGTTACAAAATATCCGACCTTAATAACACTAACTGTCTCCCGGTCGATAACAGACATGGCAACACTTGATGATGTGCTGGCTGCTTTAGCGACCGTGCAAATTGAATTGGCTGCCTCCAGGCAAGAAACAGCCGATGTAAAAGCCAGACTGGATGCTATCCAATTGGACCCGCTCACGCCCAGCACCTCCCTCACGAACCAGACCCCTGCGGTAGTAGTGGAAATGCCGGTAGCCGTCCCCTTGGCAACACCAGAGAGGTACAGTGGGGATCCTAACACAGTGCAGGTATTCCTCACACAAGTGGCGCTACATTTATCGTGCAAACCAACGGCGTTCCCCACGAGTCAGGCTCGTGTGGCTTTCCTTATATCCTATTTGGCTGGAAACGCGGCACAATGGGCCGTACCTCTGGTGAGCAGGGACGACCCCATCTTATGTGATTGGGGTGCTTTTCGCGAGGAATTCCTGAAGGTCTTCGACAGAAGGGCTGACTCGTACACGGCGGACCGTGAAATGCTTGAGTTGAGACAGGGATCCAACGACCTGGTGCAGTATCTCAACGCGTTCCGAAGGCTGGTTGCGGAAACCAAGTGGCCTGTTGCTAAACAGACGGCGCTCTTCCATCACGGGCTGTGCGATGAGCTCAAGGACGCCGTGGCTCATATTGACCCACAACCCAAGACATGTGAGGGCCTTATCAACCTGGTATTACGGCTGGAACATAGGCTAAGTGAAAGAAAGGGGGATCATGGGAGAAAAAGAAAATCCCTTCCATCCTATGTGACAGTGGGAAGTCCTGAAACTTCCACCGCATCCAAGGGAGAACCCATGGACATCGGCGCAATACGAGCGAGCCTCACAGCCACGGAGAAAGAGTCACGCCGTAAACAAGGATTGTGCCTATATTGTGGCAAAAAAGGCCACTACGTACGTGAATGCCCTGCCAAACCGAAGACGTCACGTTATCGGGCCAACCGGTCGGTAACAGCCATGGTGGACGTACCGGCGGAAAACTAGAGGACTCCCAGACCAAAGAAGGGGCATCTCGGAGTCACTCATCCATCCCTTCACTTTCCAACTCGGTCACTAAGGGACAACGACACCTGTTTCTCACGGTGCACGTGGGAGTGCATGACCAGTGGATACCCGTTGTGGCCATGGTGGATTCAGGGGCCACTGGCATGTTTATGGACCACAACGAGGCATGCAGGCTAGGGCTAGTGCTTCTTCCCAAAGCTGTACCCGAAGACGTCTATGCTGTAGACGGAAGGCGATTGGTGACAGGGCCCATCGGGCAGCACACGGGGGTCCTTCCGATGAGATGTGGGAGGAACCATTTGGAACAAATCGATTTTAACATCATCCGAGCGCCCCAATATGGCGTCATATTGGGATTGCCGTGGCTACAGAAACACAACCCCTCTGTGGATTGGCCAACACATCGCATCGAACTGATGTCACCGTATTGCATCCTGCATTGTGGAATAAGAACGGAATCCCTTGACGCAGATGAGAGCGGGAGTCAGACGGTGGCTACAGCGGCAGAAAAAGATGTGGCTCTCCCCCAGGCTTATCACAGTTTTGAGGATGTATTTGATGAGGTGAAGGCGGAAGTGCTACCACCACATAGACAGTTTGACTGCCAGATCGACCTGGTGCCAGGGGCCAGCGTTCCCAGCGGCAGGCTGTATGCCCTGACGGAGCCTGAAAACGTGCATCTCCGGGGGTACCTGGATAAACTCCTCAAGCTAGGATTCATCCGCCCGTCCAAGTCTCCGGCCGCCTCGCCACTTTTCTTCATCCCGAAGGCTAATGGGGAGCTGAGAGCCTGTGTGGACTTTAGGGCATTGAATGCGATAACCGTAAAGAATCGGTACCCCTTGCCTCTCATCAGTGTACTCCTGGAACAGGTCAAGAAAGCTCGTATCTCGGCTGGCGGGGAGGGCCCGCCGGATCAGAATTGAGGGGTGACTGTATAGGCCTTGCTCTGGTTATTGTTCCTTTACCATATATTGCTTTCGTATGTTCCCCTCCCATGGAGGTCGGGTGGGGTCTGCTGGGGGCTTCCCTCCTCCTCGGGGGGACTAGTTAGTACTTAGCTATGGGGCGACAGGCACACTGCACTTTGGGGGGGCTGTCTGGGCTCATGCAGGGGTGCAGGGAGGGGGGAGTTCTGTTGGGACCGGGGGGTGGGGGGGGTGTGTTGTTTGTTAGCACCGCAAGGCAAACCCGCAACTGTTTTGTTGTTTTTAAGATGCTCGGTGGGGGGCCACCGATTGTTTTGCCGTATGATGGGGGGTAGGGATTTGATTGTGTTGTCCTGGAATGTTAACGGCCTGGGGGATAGGATTAAGCGTGGTGTGGTCCTGCAGTATTTAAAACGTATCTCTCCAGATGTTGTCTTCCTGCAGGAGACACACCTTATAGGTAACACCTTTCATGCAATGAATCGGCGGGGATATCGTTTGGCGGCCCACTCCGGCTTCACTTCGGGCTCGCGGGGGGGTGGGTATTATGGTCAAGAACTCGCTCCCGTTGGAGATTGACGAGGTGCGCCATGATGAGAGGGGACGTTACACTGTTCTGGTGGGACGAATGGAGGGTAGAGTGTTTATCTTTATATCAGTGTACGTCCCGCCTGGGTTACAAGCCACTACATTTGCGGACCTGGGGCGCCTCCTCCTGGACCTCCCGGGTGGCCTGTTGGTGGTTGGAGGGGACTTTAACGCGGTTGCCTCTGGGTCTATGGATCGCCATCCCCCTAGGGACCTCCCCCGGGCACAGGCGTGGCTGCCCGGCCTTTTAGACACGCTGGGCCTGGTGGATTGTTGGCGCTTAAAGCATCCCGTATTGCAACAGTACACCTTCCACTCGGGGGCCCATGGTAGCCTCTCGCGGCTTGATTACATCCTTGTCCCGGCGGCCCAGGCAGGGAGGGTGGGGGAGGTGCGCCATTTGGCACGGGGTATCTCAGACCACTCCCCATTGTTGTTGCATTTCGATGTCTTCCCGAGGGGGGATGGCAGAGTGGCCCCGATCAATGCATGGTATTTGCGCGACCCCACCATTCGTGCCGACTTGATCAAATCCTTACAGCGCTATTTCGATGAAAATGTGGGGTCGGTCCCGTCTGCCATCTCCCTGTGGGAGGCTTTCAAGGTGGTTCTTAGAGGGGAGGCCCTCTCCTTTATTTCCAATGCCCGGCGGCGCGAGCGGGAGGAGGTGACCCGGGTTGAGGCCGAGATTGCAGAACTGGAGGGTGACCTGGGGAGCGGGGTAACAGACGCCAAGTTGCATGTTTTGCACTTAAAGCAGGCGGCCTATCGGGCCCTCGTCACGGAGGCGGCCAGGGGCCTCAGTAGAGAGCAGCAGGGGCGATTGTATGATGTGGGTGATAAGGCTGGCAAATTGATTGCGTGGTTGGACAAGAGGGAAAGAGCGAGCCGCGTGGTGCCTTTGATTGAGAGCGTGGATGGTGTGTGCGTCACTGAGCTGGAAGCCATTGTCTCCTGCTTCGCGGATTATTTCCGCGAAGTCTACTCCCCGGTTTCCCCCTGCTCGGAGGAAGATTCCCATGCCTTGCTTCGGGACATCGCACTGCCCTCCCTTACGGTGGAGGACAGGGATTCGCTGGATGCCCCGCCCACCTCGGACGAAATTGCCTCGGCTATTCGCTCGGTTGCATCCGGCAAGGCCATGGGCCCCAATGGTATTCCCATTGAGCTATACAAGCTACGCCCGGATGTGTTGGCGCCCCACCTGCGCGCGATGTTCCTTGCGGCCCACTCGCAGGGCTCCCTCCCGCCGGACCAGCGTCTGGCTACAATTGTGGTGATCCATAAGGAGGGGAAGCCCCGTGAGCGGGTCACATCCTACAGGCCGATTTCGCTTCTGAACGCGGAGCCCAAAATCCTCGCCAAGGTGTTGGCCAACCGGTTGGTTGGCGTGGTGGGCGATTTGGTCCACCAAGACCAATCGGGCTTTATACCACACCGCAACACGGCGCTTAATCTGCGGCGCTTACACGGGGTGCTCGCGCGTGTCCCATTTGTGCTTGAGCCGGCCATCTTGGCGTCCTTGGACGCCACCATGGCGTTTGATACGCTCGAATGGCCATATATTTGGGCGATGCTGGCGAAGTTTGGGTTCGGCCCGGGTTTCGTCAGCTGGGTCAAATTGCTATATTCGGGCCCGTTGGCGCAGGTGGTGGTGAATGGGCGAGTATCTGCCCCATTCGCGCTGGGGCGGGGCACGCGACAGGGTTGTCCCCTGTCGCCTCTCCTGTTCGCCCTGGCCATGGAGCCCCTGGCGGAGTGGGTGCGGTGGCACCCTTCTATCCGTGGTCTCCGCTGGACCCCCGAGCATGAGGACCGTGTGTCCCTCTATGCTGACGATATCCTTTTGTATCTCGCCTCCCCGCGCAAGTCACTGATCGTCCTGGTTGATGTTTTGCGCTCCTTCGGTCGCAACTCAGGCCTGGTCATCAACTGGGCGAAATCCTGTGTCTATGTGCTCTCCGGGGAGGCCCCGGTCTTGCCACGGGACTGTCCGATCCAGATTGCCTCCCAGGGTTTCCGATACCTGGGTATATATATCACCCTTGACCCGGAGGCCCGCTATGAGCGTAACTTGTTGCCCCCCCTCCAGCGTCTGAGGGAGGACGTGGTGCGCTGGCGGCGGCTGCCGCTCTCGCCGCTCGGCCGAGCGGCCTTATTTAAAATGATGTCCCTGCCGCGCTTCCTCTACGCCCTCCAGAATACCATGGACCTGGTCCCGGCACGCTACTTTCGCGAGGTGGAGGGCCTCCAGCGGCGCCTGTTCTGGGACGGGAGGCCGCGTATTGCTCTGGCTAAATTGACGCTCCCGTGGTACGATGGAGGGGTCGCCCTCCCGGACATCAAACGGTATTACTGGGCCTCCCAACTAGCTGCTATTAATCATGGCCTTTACGGGCCCGCCTTGAACCCGGCATTTGAGATGGACAGGACGCTTCTGCCCGGTGCCGATTATAATCGAGCGCTCTACTCTGGCGCGCCCGACTCCCGTTTGACGGGACCGACGCGTGTCATGGTGCGTGTCTGGCACGCGGCTAATGCAGCTATGGGGTGGAAGGACCGTTTGACCCGAGCGTCTCCGCTGTATGCATCTGAGAGGTTGGGCTCCCTGTGGACGTCGAAGGGCTTCGAGAAGTGGGACACGATCGGAATCAGCACGGTGGGAGATCTCTGGACGAGGGGGGGATTCAAAACTTTTGAGATGCTGCAGGCGGAGTTTCAGCTGCAGGGCAGTGAGTACTTTCGGTACCTACAGGTCCGCCATGCGCTGGGCTCCGTCTTCCCGGATGTTGCATCCATTCCGGAGTCTTCCCCCCTGGAGGACAGAGTGCTAGATGGCCATGTCCCGGACAGCACGATCTCCCTCATTTACAAAAAATTGATTAACGATAGATCGTGTCTGCTGACTAGTCTCCGCGAGGCTTGGGTTGCCGACGGGCTGGAGCTGGACGACGAGGATTGGATCTCCGCGGTGGCCTCTCCGAAAGAGGTGGCCATCCCGGCTCGCCTTCGTTTCGTCCAGCTCAAGATCCTTCACCGGGTCTACGTGACGGGGCCAAGGCTTTTACGTATGGGTTTTGCCGGTGATGGAACGTGTAAGCGTGGCTGTGGTGCGTTGGCGACTTTCATGCATATACTGTGGGAGTGCCCGAGGGTGGAGCGATTCTGGCGTGGTGTGCATGAGGTTCTACGAATGGTTACGCGTGTCGCGCTGCTGCCTGAAGCGAGGAGATGCCTGCTGAATGTCTGGGAACCAAATGACTACTCGGTCCCGCAGGCGCGGTGGGTGACCCTGGGATACATGATAGCTAAGCGTGATATTGCCCAATTGTGGGGATCCCAGAGGCCCCCTGCGGTGTCGGCCTGGAAAGAGCATATGGATTGGTGTATGTTTCGTGAAAAGGTGGTGTATGTGGCGAGGGGTAGGCCTGGGGCGTGGATGAAACTCTGGGGCCCCTGGAACGCCTACCGCGGGGGTATTTGTGAGCCGCCGCTGCTACCGGCGGCCTCGCCGGCTCCGTCTCCCTAGATGGCGCCCCTCCCTTGGTCGCGGGCGCGCGGTCCCCCAGTCCCTGATCTACTCCCGTCCCCCTCTTCAGAATTTTGCTGCTGGTTTGGATCCCCCACTTATGGAGCACGTGTTGTCGCTTTGGATCGAGGGTTGCCTTGCGGTTGTGGTTTGTTTACGTTGTTTTGCTTTAACCCCTTCGATGCTGCTCATATTCCGCCGCTGTGCTGGCGGAATCTTGCGCGGGCGTGGTCATGACGGAATGGTTCCGTCATGAGCACAGCTCAACCGTGGGTCATGACGGAACCATTCCGTCATGAGCACCGAAGGGGTTAAGAAAATGGAACCGTACTGTGGGCATGGAGTTGTGAGGCCTGCACCATTGATTACTCCTGTCTTCCTATTGTGCACCGCTGAGAAAGTTTTTTGCTGTATGTCTGTAATATGCTTTTGATGCTCTAGCGGCCGGCCGTGTGGTTGTAGGCCCATACCTGTAACTTCTATAAACTGCAATAAACGGTTTCAAAAAAAAAAAAAAAAAAAAAAAAAAGAAAGCTCGTATCTACACCAAGTTGGATTTGAAAGGGGCATACCATCTGGTGCGCATGAGGGACGGAGACGAGTGGAAGACCGCCTTTAAGACCAGGTTCGGCCTTTTTGAGTACCTCGTCATGCCGTTCGGTCTGTGCAACGCCCCGGCAGCCTTTCAGTACTTTTTGAATGAGGTATTCAGAGAGGAGTTGGACATCTACGTGGTCGTATATATCGACGACATCCTCATCTATTCGTCCAGTGTGGAGGAGCACGTACACCACGTCAAAGCTGTGCTCCAAAAGCTGAGGGAAAACATGCTGTTTTGTAAACTCAGCAAGTGTGACTTCCACGTCACATCCGTGGAATTCCTCGGAGTGATGCTGAGTCCAGAGGGACAGGAGATGGCAGAACGAAAGATCAAGGCGGTGAAAGAATGGCCGGTGCCCCAAAGCGTGAAGGACGTCCAAAGTTTCATTGGCTTCGCCAACTTTTACAGGCGGTTTATAGATGGATTTTCAGGATTGGTGGCCCCAATCACACAGCTACTGAGGAAGTCCAAGGAGTTTGTCTGGTCCCCTGAAGCGAACAAAGCCTTTGAGGCCCTGAAAAGCGCCTTTGGTAAGGCGCCGGTGTTGGCTCACCCCGATCCGGATCTCCCCTACGTGGTGGAAGCGGACGCATCGGATGTGGCGCTGGGGGCTATCTTGTCCCAACGCAACCACGACACAGGGGTGCTTCATCCCGTTGCGTACATGTCCCGCAAACTCAACGACGCCGAACGCAACTACCATATTGCGGAGAAGGAGCTTCTCGCAATCAAGGACGCCTTCACCGAATGGAGGCATTGGTTGATGGGGGCAAGGCATGTGGTATCGGTGTACACGGACCATCGGAACCTACAGTTCATGACGGCCACAAGACACCTTTCTCCCAGACAGCTGCGGTGGATGATCTTCTTTGCGGGGTTCAACTTCCGCATCACATATCGGCCGGGGACGGAAAACCGGAAGGCGGACGCCCTGTCCCGTCAATCTGCAGTTAAGGAACCATTGCCTGCGACCGAGCATTCCATCATTTCCCCGAGGATGGTATTGGGGGTTATCCAACCGGATACTTTCCTGAGGGGAATAAAGAGAGGGATCAGGTCATTCGCATGGCGGAGGTGGCTCCTCAGTCACAGAGAATGGCAGCTGAAGGACGGGATACCCCTGAAGGGCAGGTGCCTATTGATACCCACGCCTAGGCTAAGGAAACAAGCATTCATCTGGTGCCATGACTCTCCATGCGCAGGTCATTTGGGCTTTGAAAAAACGGTGGCTAGCATGGGACGGCATTTCTGGTGGCCAACCATGAGAGTGGATGTGAGGAGGTGGGGACAGGAGTGTCCTACGTGTGCTACCATGAAGGCCGACCATGGCCGAACCCAAGGGCTCTTACATCCACTTCCGACCCCGGATAGACCATGGGATAGCATATCACTGGACTTCGTGGTGGGCCTACCGGTAGACCAGGGGATGACGGCAATACTGGTGGTGGTGGATTACTTGACGAAAATGGGGCACTTCATCCCCTGCAAGAGAGTCCCTACGGCCGGGGAATTGGCGTCACTACTCCTAAAGAATGTGGTACGACTGCATGGATTACCTGGGGTGATCGTGTCGGACCGGGGGTCGCAGTTTACTGCGCAATTCTGGAAGACTTGGTGCACTGCGCTGCATGTTAAGACCGCCCTGTCCACCAGCTACCACCCTCAAACGGACGGCCAAACCGAGCGCCTGAACCAAACGCTCAAACAGTATCTGCGATGTTTTGTGGACCAGGGCAGGGAAGAATGGGTCGACTTGCTATGGGTTGCAGAGATCGCCTATAACAACGCCACTCACAGCTCCACACAGTCATCTCCGTTCTATAGCAACTATGGCCAACATCCCAGGTTCTTGCCATTTCTACATCCGTTCAGAGAGGACAGGATTCCCGCCACAGCGGACAGGGTGGCACACATAAAAGACACGTTGATGCGCTCAAGGGCTGTCCTAATAGAGGCCAAGAGAAGATACAAGGCTGCGGCAGACAGGAAGAGAAGGCCCGGGCCACTGTACCGCACTGGAGACTACGTCTGGATAGCCACAAGAAACATGAGGTTTCGAAAGAACGGTGTGTTCCATCCCAAGTACATGGGCCCCTATCGAATTACCAAGTGTATGGGTCCCGTGAACGTGAAGGTGTGCTTGCCCCAGTCATTGCGGATACACCCTGTCTTTCATGTATCATTGCTCAAACCAGCACCCTCCAAGCCGTCTGGGACACCTAGGCCGGTATGCGTGGAGTCGGAGGTGGAGTATGAAGTGTCGGGCATACGGGCGTCCCAATGGCGCAGGGGGAAGCTGTGGTACCTGGTTGCGTGGAAAGGCTATGGCCCGGAGGAGCAGTCATGGGAACCGGCTGAAGGGGTTCATGCTCCGCGCTTGGTCTCCTTGTTCCATCGGCGTTTTCCTGCCAGCGCTGGACCCGTCGGGAGCCGCTGAGAGGGAGGATGTACTGTCAAGAATTCCTGTCATGCGAGGGGAGGAAAACGGTAACCAGCGAAAACGGACTACATCTCCCAGGATGCTTAGCGGTTGAGAGGTTATGTAAACAGGAGAGCTGTTACATAACTCAAGGAAAACACGCCCTTATGTAAACAGGAGAGCTGTTACATAACTCAAGGAAAACACGCCCTTATGTAAACAGGAGAGCTGTTACATAACTCAAGGAAAACACGCCCTTATGTAAACAGGAGAGCTGTTACATAACTCAAGGAAAACACGCCCTTATGTAAACAGGAGAGCTGTTACATAACTCAAGGAAAACACGCCCTATAAAGGGAGGAACCGGGAGGTACAACGCTGTCGGATATTGTGTTTACACCGACGTACCTGCTTAGTGAAGAGCAGTGTTCCGGAGTGGTGCTCCAGTAAGGCAAGAACGGAGGTAGGTCGAGTCGTTACTCCCTGGGCCGTGTCTTGCCCCATCGTCACCTGTGAAGGACCCGGAAGCTCTACCGGATAACCATTGAGCTTCGCTTTTTGACTCGGCTGAGTCAAAGCGCAGTGGCGCTTTTGCTGGTTGGAGTCGTAACTCCCAGCCCGACCAGAGATACAGGGACTGCCAGCTGTAACGCACACCAGGAGGTGTTTGCCGCGTTACAGACTCGGAAGTCCTCAGGATCGATCGAGCGGCTGCTCTCGGTTCAGTCTTCTTTGCTTGTGATTGGGGTATCGGTGACGCATCACCAGGAGGTGACTCCGCGTCCCGGTGCAGTCTGAGGAAGAGGTTGAGCGGCTGCTCCCTTCAGGTAGAGACCCCGGCTGGGTGTTTCCCTGACTCCTCAATTCTCCCCAACACTCTTCGTGCCCCTCACAGCCTACCGATTGGCATTGTCGGCCATTTCATTTCTGCCCTCTGTTGGCATACGCCGGGATCGGCGTATATGCAGAGGACGGTTAGGACCATCCGTGCTGTGGGCTGGTAACGTACTTAGCCTGGAGGATTCCAGTGACTATAACCTTTGTTTATTCCTTGTATTATTTTTGCCTTCATTAAAATAACTAAACCTTCACAAGTGGTTGCGTTCTCATTATCGTGTCTGTTAAACGATCCTGAGACGTTCAGGGCGTTACACCTTGTCACCCTAGTTATGACCCAGTGGTCTGCCTTCTTTCCCAATTCTTGGGGAGAAATTAGACCTAGGTCTACCAAATGCTGATGCAACTTTTCATTTGTGCAGTTAATTAATATATGTTCCTTCATGAATAAAGTGTACAATCCAGTAAAATCCTGCACACCATGTCCAGCTAACCAACCATCCAGTGTCTTCACTGAGAAGTCTACAAAATCAATCCAGGACTGGGTCTGGGTTTTGTGAGCCCCCCTGAATCTAATTCTATACTCCTCAGTGGTGAATCCAAATCCCTCAATCAGAGCTTTCTTCATGAGGTCATAGGATCCTGCTTCTGGCCCAGAAAGGGTCAGAAGCCTGTCTCTGCAGTTACCAGAGAACAGTTCCCACAGGAGTGACCCCCAGAGAGGTTTCTTTACTTTTCTGACATCACAAGCCCTCTCAAAGGCTGTGAACCATTTGGTGATATCATCACCTTCCTCAAATTTAGGGACAATCCCTTTGGGGATTTTAAGGTCAGAAGTTTCCTCCCTATCCTTATTTTTATTATTGCTGCCACCATTGATGGGTGCTAAACGCATCTCTCTCCTTTCTTTTTCTAGAGCCAGGAGCCTGGACTCTAGCTCTAGTCTTCTGGCCAGCCTCATAAGGCTGTCCTCTTCACTGGTGGGTCCCCCAGTGTTCTCTCACCACCAGAGTCACCTGTGTAATCTCTAGGTGCCCAGATGCTAATTCTTGGATTGAAGGGTATGGGTGCCCTCTCCTCCCTAGGGGATAGTGTGTGGGGGGGGGGGTTATTGTCAACCTCCTCTGCTTCCTCTTCCTCATCTGACTGGCCATCACCATGTTCAGATGGGTGGTCCTTAGCATACTCAGCCAAGAGCTCCTGGAGCCCTAGTTTGGTTGGATGCAGGCCCATTGGTAAACTTTTAAGTTTGCATAGGGACCTCAATTCCTTGGAAGACAAGTGTAAGTAAGGTGTGAGGTCGAGCTCCTCCACCAGGTCCATGTTATTATTGTCACTAACAGCTGGGTTTGTTTGAGTCATTCTAACCTGACAGTTCTAATCCTCTACCCTGACTATAGTGACTTTTATTTTTCTAAAATTCTAATGGGACTTAAGCAAGGCCCTAGCAAGACTTTTAGTAATTTTGGAAAAGACCAATCAGAATTCTAAAGGCAATTTTAAGAGTTCAGTCGTGTGATCAGATGGTAACCAAGTAGTCCAACAAATGCAAGTTTGTATCCAACCGCTGATCCACCAATGTGAGAAAGTGGCTCTGTATATACTGTTCCTTAATAGGTACAGGGTGTACAGAGTCCACAGTCCCCAAGGGTTTGACAGAGGCTAAAGTTATATATAACCTTACTCTCTAAAGTGGTAGCTTGGTCGAGCAGTAAGGCAGTATCAGAGGACAGTGTAAAGCATTTGTTGTACACACTCAGTCAGCAAATGGTCACACACACTCAATAACTGAACTCTAGGCCAATGGTTTATATATAAAAAATATATAGTTCAATTAAAAAGGCCAAGCGTGCATGGGATGAAGCCCATTGGCAGGATTTGAAGCACGCCGCGCGATTAAAAGACTCCACTCGGTTCTGGGACCTTATTAACATCAGCTCAAGAGGAGGGGCAGACCCAATCCCAAACCATATAACCGAGCAGCAGTGGTTTGACCATTTTTCTGGCCTATACTCCCCTGGTGAAGAGTGCCCTCTAGAGACTATGGATTTTGTGCCTGAGGTTGTACTCCCCTCCGGGGAGGGGGACCAGTTCGGTCTCACTGAAATTCAATCAGCCATAAATATGATAGCACCCGGCAAGGCAGCCGGACCAGATGGTCTTCCTGGCGACCTCTTACTTTACGACAGAGAACTATGGGCTGTGTTTATTCACCGTACCCTGAATAACATAGCAAGGGGTCATTCAGTGCCAGACTCCTGGAAGGGGGCCGAGGTGGTGGCCATCTTTAAAAAAGGAGATAGAGAGGACCCTGCCAACTACAGACCAATTAGCTTAATTGATGTGATCCAAAAAGTGGTAGGCAGGGTCCTCCTAACCAGGATCAAAGCCTGGATTGATGAGGGCGGCATCCTGTCTCACTTCCAGGCGGGCTTTAGGCAGGGTGTCGGTACCATCGACCAGGTTTTCAGATTTTCTATACTATACTGGAAGTCTGTTATTATTGATGGGGGTAGCCTTTATCTGGCATTTATCGACCTCAAAACAGCCTTTGACTTGGTACCCCGGTCCAGGCTGTGGCAAGTTCTGGCTGATCTAGGTATTCCCCCATTTATTCTGGATCTCCTTAGACGTCTTCATGATGGCAATTTTGCAAAGGTCAGGTGGGGACAACAGGGCCAGCTGACAGGGAGAATAGCAGTAAGGAGAGGTGTCCGCCAGGGTTGTGTTCTGGCACCGACCCTGTTCTCCCTCTTTATAAATGGAGTGGCAGACTTTTTGAGGGTTGACGGGGTCGATGCCCCAACCCTGAGCGGGGAAAGAACACCCTCTCTGCTTTTTGCTGATGATACACTACTTATCTCCAAGAGCCCTATGGGCCTTCAAAAACTCCTCTCTCGTTTTACCGAGTTTTGTATCTCTAGGGGCCTCAAGATTAACACATCAAAGACCAAGCTCATGGCCATGTCCCCCTCCAAAAGGTTTAGGAATAACATCAGTGTGGACAATTGCCATTTGGAGCTTGTAACTGCTTTTGATTATCTTGGGGTGAGGGTCAACAGTAAATTGAATTGGGCTCCCCACCTTTCCAAAATGCTCCTGCTCCATAAACGGGCTGCAGGTGCTATTGTTAGACACCAGAAATTATCATTTAGCCGACCAATAGCTGCAGCGGTTATGGTCTACCAGGGGAAGGCACTTTCTGCCTCCCTATACGGGGCGGAACTATGGGGTTTTGAAAATTTAGCAGAGTTAACAAAATCGGAGAACTGTTTCTTTAGAGCTATCCTCTCACTCCCTCAATCCACCCCATTAGTTCCTCTTCGCAGTGACCTTGGTATACATCCCATAAATGATATTGCTAGACTGCGCCCCGTGCTATACTGGGTCAGGCTCAGAAGATCTCCGGATTTAAGTCAGTATGCTGCGGCCCTGGATGATATATTACACCTCAGAGCCAGTTATAAGATCCCTTGGCTATTCAAATTAAAACATCTGGTGTATGCGTTGGGTTTGGGAGAGTATTGGGAGAGCCAGCAGCCACCTCCTAAACCCATTATGAAAAAAATCTACTGGGACTGGATTACTGCTGCAACCTTAAGGTCGTAGCAAGGTCCCCTTACTGAAAAATTTCTAGCCGTAAAACCTGTTCCTAGATTGGAGATTCTTCTGGATTTTATTGAATCCCCGTATGATAGGGCATTGTATCTTAAATTAAGATACGGTACACTCCCACTATCCGAGTTTCAAGGTGGATGGAGAGATAGATCGGAGGTTGGAAAAGGCTGCCCAGGCTGTGCCTCCACCAAGGAATCCATTGGTCATTTTCTGTTTGCTTGTCAGGCCTATAAACATCCTAGGTCTAGTTGGCTGAAACCTATTTGTGCCAACCTGGGTTGCAGGTCGCACTTGGTGGCCTTGCGCATTTTAACGTATGAGACATCCGTGCCCAGTATCATCTGCGGAACTGCCAAATTTTTGGGCAGGGTTTGGAGGATTAGACAGAGGCTTCTTGAGAAGCACCAACTCCCGAGTAAAACTCCATCTTTAACACCTCTGCCCTAGTTTCTAAATCTTCAAGCAAAGATGCTGTCTGATTCTACCTCTCTTGGTACTTCTTACTATTAAATTATTCTTCATGTCGTCTTTCAGGCAATGAATTATGTTGTTTTAATCATGTCAATATTTTACCTGTATATATGGGGTACTGTTGTTGTAATGTGCTTTTTTATTCAATACTGTTTTAATAATGTTTTATACTTTTATGATATTCTATATATCGAATAAAGTTACTACAACAACATATAAAAAATATATGCTTGTTTTATTTTAGAACCAACACTTGGATTTAAAATATGCTTTCTCAGAATGAGATGTTTTATATAAATACTTTTGCAATATGCAATTGACTTTTGTAAACAGTTACAAGTGGTTGCAATAGGCAACTCTATTTTAAACACAACAATGCATTGAGCTCAATGGAAATTTCAAGTTATTTGCAACAGATTACTTTTAGGATTACTTTTGGAATTCCAGCACTGGATCCTAGATTCAGTCCTGGGTCAGTACTTAGAATCAAGTGATGAAAGTCGACTTAATTACTGTAATGATTTTTAAACAATAGTTAGCTATTTTAAAAGTTGACACTTAGAAAATATTTCAAAGAAAACAGTCAATGATTCCCTATAGAAGAAAATTCAAGTTGCAGGTACAGTATGTTCTCGTTACTTTTGTAATCCAGTACTGGGTGCCTAGACTCAGTACTGGGACCTTTATCCAAAACAGGTAAGTAATTACATTTTCAGATATTATACGATTTTTAAAGAATATTTAAAGATTGCAGAAATTGACACTTAGAAGAAATTACACAGAAAAACTGTCAATGATTTCCTATGGGAGAAAATTGGGTTATTGGTAAGTACAGTTGTAAGTATTTTTCAGAGTCCGTGCTAGGCACCAAGATCCGGGATAAGAAAAGGGGGATTGATTCAATGAGGGTAACAGAGGCCGGAATCAGTTATGTACTTATATAAATATATGTTTGCCTCTGAACCCATAAATCAACACTATATTTGGTCTATCAGTCCTTTTTATTGACTGAGAGTAACAATCTTATTTTTCTTTTTTACACTTGCTTTAAACAGAGTAAACTCTTCATCAATGAACTCTGTATCTTACAATATTCACACATTTATCCTGTACATAATATTTACACTTTTTTACAAAAACATATACATAAAACAAATAATATGACATTCGTGTAACTTAAATCTCCACTAATTGTTTTTTTGCCGTGCTTTATGAAAATGTCCAATACTTTACAACTTTGGGACCTTAAACAACTTTGTCCTCAAATTTGTTAACCTCTCTTGGTCCTAAGCAGGGTCAGAAGCAATCGTTGCAGTACTTATAGGAGGGAACCTTATATTTGTTAAATTTCTTTTCCTGGGGAAGCAAAAGTACTTTTTTAGCTGTCCCTGTTTGTTCTGGTTCTCTGCTTGTCTGTTTCCGTAGTCCCAAAGTTGTAAAGTATTGGACATTTTCATAAAGCACGGCAAAAAAACAATTAGTGGAGATTTAAGTTACACGAACGTCATATTATTTGTTTTATGTATATGTTTTTGTAAAAAAGTGTAAATATTATGTACAGGATAAATGTGTGAATATTGTAAGATACAGAGTTCATTGATGAAGAGTTTACTCTGTTTAAAGCAAGTGTAAAAAAGAAAAATAAGATTGTTACTCTCAGTCAATAAAAAGGACTGATAGACCAAATATAGTGTTGATTTATGGGTTCAGAGGCAAACATATATTTATATAGGCACCAAGATCCAGCACTGGGAGCTCACCTAAGAGCAGGTGAGTATTTTAGTTTTCGTTACTCGGCTGATTTTTGGTGAATATTTTAAGATTTGAAAAGTCCACACTTAGAAGAAATTTCAGGAAAAAGCCAGTCAGTCAATGTTACTCTATGAAGAAAATAGAGTTATCGGTTTAAGGGTAAGTACTCGACTGGCAGAGTTGAGGTTCTGGGCATAGACTCAGGGGTCCCCCAGGGTCAGGTAGGTACAGTTGGTTCACCCTCAGCGACTCTAGGGCGGCCGGGTGCAGAGAGAGTTAGGCCCAATGTTATCCTATGAGGGATAGGGGGGCGTTGGTTGGTGGCTGCTGACTGGCAAGCCACGCGGCTGTGGGAGCTGGGCTCCTGGTCACTTACTCAGGGCAAGTGGGGAAGTAGGTAGGTGTAGAGGTTTCACTGCCAGGGCCAGTCGGGCGGCTGGGTGCAGGGTGCTTTTGAGCCTTCGGGCGCTCAATTGATTTCAATGGGAAATCTCCGGTTTAGAAAAAGACTGCAAGCTCGGGGACAAGGATTCTTCAGGTGCCACCACCACTTTGAGAGGTAAGTTGGGTAGTTGGAGGATAGGTAGGTACCCCGGGATTGGGCACAGGGGGCCGCGGGGCGCCGCGTGCAGGGGTGCCTTTTGGTGTCGGGAAATCTTACCCTCTGTTGATCGCAGTAGGGGGGGCACCTTGTTCTGAAGCTGCAGGCTTCTTCAGGAGTGTCGAGGGAGGTCCTTGGGTGCCGGACTCGGGGTCACAGTCGCCATGGGGTCGTCCTCGTGGTCTTTGTTCACTCCGGCACTGGCCAGGCTTGGCTGGTGCAGAGTGTGCTGGGTTTGTGGTTCCGGGCTGCTGCCAGGGATTAGAGGTAGGTTTTGAGTAGAGCCTTTACTCATGGGAGTCCCAGGGGCTTAGAGCCAAAAGGTAGCCAGGTCCTCCGGGGTTTGTGAGCTTGCTGACCACAAGAGATGCCGGGTTGGAGCAGGAGCAGGTTCGAGGGTCGACAGGCCAGTAGGGCTGGGGCCAAAGCAGTTGGTGTCTTACTCTTTTTAGCAGCTGCAGGGCAGGTCTTCTTTCTTATTGCTCTTCTTTGTAGTTTGGAATCTGGAATCTGGGGAAGGAAGGTTCAGGGTGCCCCTAAATACTAGATTTAGGGGTGTTACAGGTAGGTGAAGGGCAGGGACCAAAGGGTCCCTGTCCTGGCGTGGGTACACCCCCTATCCTGCCTCTCTCCTGTGGGAGGGGGGCAGTAGCCTAGTCCTGATAGGGTTGGGCTCCCCATCTTCAAGATGGCGAGAGCCCGGAAATGTGCTTCACCTCGCCTCCCCCACCTGAGGGGTGGGGTTGGCAGGCTGGCACATCCCCTGTCCTTATTCGGGGTTTCCGGCCAAAGCTTCCCGCCAGAGTGGGGGGTTGCAGTGGCCTGGGGAAGCTCACAGAGGCGGCATGCCTTTGAAGCTTCCCCCTGCCCATCCTGGGGGAGGAGATTTAGCACCTTGCCCAGGATGTGCATTGTTGCAGGCCCAGGAGAGCAGGGGCTCTCCCACCCAGGGGTCCAGCAACATGCCTGCTGTGTGGCAGCCTAGGCAGCCTCAGAGCAGACGTGGATTGTAGGTTAGGTTTAAGGGGGCATCTCTAAGATGCTCTCTGGGGTGCTTGGTACATTAAATCCCACACTGGCATTAGTGTGGGTTTAATGTGCTGAGAAGTTTGATACCAAACTTCTCAGTCTTCAGTGATGCCATTATGGTGCTGTGGAGTTCGTGTTTGACGAGCTCTCAGCACCATGTACTCTTAAATGGCAGCACTGCACTTACAGTGCTCAGGAATGGACTTGGGTGCTGTAGGGGCACAGGGCTCCTGCTCCTGTGCTCACACCATTGGCATAAGGCACCCAGCTAGAGGGGTGGCTGATGTATGCCATGGCAGTGTAGGTGATGGGCATGGCACACAGGGATGTGTGTCATGTCGACTTTGTATTTGTCTTGCACCCAAACACTCAGCCTGCAAAGGCAGTGTGTGTGTGTGTGTGTAAGGGTACAGGGCCTCTAAGGGTGGCACAATGAGTGCTGCAGCCCTTAGAGGCCTTCCCTGGTCACAAGGCTCTGGGTACCTAGGGTACCAGTTACCAGGGGCTGATATGTGGCCAGGGTTTGCTAATTTGGGTTTTGTTTGTTTTAGGGAAGGAACATAGGCCCTGGGCACCTGATTGGCAGGAGTCCAGGGCACACTCAGTCAAAGTACATTCACCAATCAGCAAAATGTGGGGGCATACCATACAAGAAAGATGGCACTTTCTCACAATTAGTCCAACAGAGACGACAATCCTTCACGGAGGCAAAGGCCTGCCTGTGCGACCTAAAACTTCCATACGTGCTGCTGTTCCTGGCAAGGGTGAGAGTAATATTTCAATCACGTACACTCTTTTTTGAGTTTCCCGATGAAGTCTTCGCCTGGGCAGAAGAGAGAATGAAATTCCGGCCCCACACGCTGCTCCGTATTGATTCAGATTCATGCTCCAGCAACTTGGCCCGCAGACAGCCAAAACCTAAATGGAAATGGAACAGACGATCCAGATCACAAGACGGTCCGCGTCCCGAAATGAATCAATTAAAGGAACTCAGGGGTCCCAACTTGAAATGACAGCCTCTTAGATATGTTACATAAGGAGGTCACTTGAACTACTCGCAGATGCATTGGGGAAAAGTTTAGTGAAGGCTACTCCTCTTTGGAAAAAGCCCTAAGCCTATGGGCTGGTTATTGGGGATCCATTGGTGGGGGTGGGGCGCTGGACCCCATTGGGGTCGGCACCACATTCACGCCACAACAGATACATTCAACTGTTTTGCGGTATAGGGCTGGGCGGGGGGAAGTTGGGAGTGGTATGGTTTATTTTCGTGCTGCACCTACTCACCTTGTTACAGGTATCCCTTTGGCTGGGGCCATATGCCATCTTCCTATGCTACACACATGCCGTCCAACAGTATGCCCACAGATAAAATGACCACCTCGGGAAGTAGGCTCCAGGTAGTGAGCTGGAACGTAAGGGGAGTCCTGGATACAATGAAAAGGGGCCCAATTCTCCGTCAGGCCAAATATTACCGGGCTGATGTCCTGCTGCTCTAAGAGACCCACCTTTTGGGCACGGAAACACCATGCCTCACTAGATTTTGAGATACCAAGGTCTTCCACTCGGAATTTACTAGGGGCTCATGTGGAGCGGCCATCCTGATACACCATATAGTTCCGTTCAAACATAAAAGATCCTAAACAGATACACAGGGTAGATTCATACTTATAACAGGCACACTATATGAGGAACAAATTGCAGTGGGCAGTGTATATGCCCCCCCACCCCATATACGAATCAGGTTTCATGACTATGCTCCCTGGTGGAGGGACTGGGTTGAACAGACACCTGGAGGAGACTTCATCCGACAGATCAAGGGCTCATGTATTACTCTGGGGTGCATAACTCCTGTTCTCGGTTAGATGACATATTTGTACCCTCCAGCTATGCCCATAGAGCGAGGACCACAGAGATCCTACCTAGGGGATTATCTGATCACTCCCCGGTAACACTTGGGCTCCAGATGGGCCCTGGATGACCAGCCTTCTGTTGGCACCTGTCACCATGGTGACTACAGGATGAACAATATCAGACACATATGCACCTGGCGATTGAGTATTACCTTGCTCATAATGTGGGATCAGTGGCACTAGTAGAGACTCGCTGGGAGGCTATGAAGCCAACACAGCGTGGTGCAGATATTTCCTTTTGTGCGGCATTGTACAAACAGCGTCGGAAATCCCTACTGTGGTGTGAAGCCCAACTCATAGAATTGGAATGGTGCGGCTGTGTTGAGGGGTAGGCCCGGCATGTCGCCAGCTGCTCCTCATGCAACAGATCCATGCAAGTGGATGACTGGACGAGGCTAGACAAGCGTGGCTTGCTTCTCCTAATAGGATTTACCAGTGGGGAGATGAATCTAGTAAACTGCTACACTGCCAATATCAATGGGCACTTCAGCCTTCTAATATCCCAGGCATTCTGGGCTCAGATGGAGGGATGCTCAATGAGCCCTCTCTGATCGCCTCTAGTTTTGCAACTTACTTCACGGAGCTATACGCCCCAGGGAGACCCTACCAGAGGAAATGAGATAAAGTTTTATAGATGATTTACCTCTGGTTGCTCTCTTAGATGCAGCTGGAGCTGAACTTGATATCCCCCTCACCGCCGAAGAGATGGGAGCTGTGTTGTGAGATCTACACACGGGCAATGGTTTCCCTGCGATTTCTTTAAGGCCTATTTTTCCCAGCTCAGTCCCCACTATCTGGAGGTGGTAAACGCCGCTGTGGAACTAGGACATCTCCCAATGGATTGGAGACACGCCGAAGTAGTTGTGTTTCTCAAACCTAGTCGACCCCCAGAACAACACGCCTCATACCGCCCCATATCGTTACTAAATGTCAAAGCCAAAATACTGGCTAAAACACTCGCCAATCACTTACTGCCGCATATCACACAGTTGGTACATCCGTACCAGGCAGGATTAATGACTCATAGGACTTTGTGTCACAATATTCACCAAGCCCACAATGCCATAGTGGCAATTGACCGCTACGAGGGGCCAGCTGTATTGCTACTAGCAGATATTGATAAAGCTTTCGATTCACTTAGCTGGTCCTATCTATTCGCACTTCTGCGCTGGCTTAATGTGGGACCTCGCTTTCTATCATACATAAGTGTGCTGTATACTGATGTCACGGCTTCGGTGCGTGTGGTAGGATCAGTCTCACACACATTCTCTATTGGGAAAGGCACCCATCAGGGCTGCCCCCTCTTCCCATACTTATTCGCTATAGCGATGGAGCCTCTGGCGGTGTGGGTCAGAATCGATGCCCAGGTGCGAGGTTTTGAATGGTCGAGTAGGGTTTCTGATCGTATAGCGCTCTACATGGATGATGTTCTGCTTTTTCTCACTGAACCCAATAGGACAGGCCTGCGACTGCTCCGCATCATGCAGCTTTTTGGCGAGACGTCTGGCCTATAAATGATTTTATGTAAGTCAATCCTATGGCCACTGAAGGGGGCTGGCGAACTGGCCCCATGGGCAAAACCAGCAACGGTCACCACGGATGGCATGACATTTTTGGGTGTCTTCTTATGGGCCACCCAGCACACGTCCTGGGATAAGAATCTTGCCCCAACATGGACACAGGTTAAAGAGGAGATGAGATCTTTGTCATACTTGCCCCATCTGTATTTAGATCGGCCATCTATAAGATGGTATCTCTTCCTCATCTGTTGTATCAGCTACAGAATCACCCATACCTGGTCACGAATGTGTGCTTTTGCCATGTAAACGCGGCCTTGGGGTAGTTTCTATGGGGTGGTGGATCTGCCCGGGTAGCCCTGCGAACCTGCTTCCAATCTACTTACTATGGGGGGATGGCCACTGCAGACATTTACTCTTATTATGCAGCCTTTCACTTATTGGTGCTAAATGAACTGTGGTACGGTGACAGATAAGACCCGGCCTATGCCGTGGAGCACTGGTTGATGGGAGACACAACACTCCACACCTTCCTATACTCAGGACAGTTACTCAGGACCCTGTTGTCGGCAGCGAGAGTGGTATTTAACATATGAAAGCAGTTCCTATCTAAAATGGGATGGTGGGGTAGATTCACGGGGAGACCCCCTTATGGAATGGTTGTATGGCCCAGTTGGCTTCTCTGTCTGGTTTTCGGGGCTGGGATAACATAGGTATCTCTACACTAGGGGGGGTCATGCAGGGACAGACACTAAAATCGTTTCAAGATCTTCAAAGAGAATACAATATGCCACGCACACAGTTCTATGAATACCTTCAATTTCAACATGCCATCTCCCCAACCATTTCACACATTGAAGCCCTACCGGAATTCAATCGAATCAAAGCAAAGGTGTTCATGGGAGATCTAGGAGACCACAAAATAACTAAAATCTATCAGTCCCTTGTAATGAACAACTCCACTACACTAGATGCACTAAGAGAAGTGTGGACATCAGATCTAGGCCAGATTGATGGAGGTGACTGGACAGAGGCTTTGGCATCCCCACGCGGCGCGGTGATAGCCTTGTGACTACGCCTTATCCAGTTTAAGTACCTACACCGGCTATACTATACTAGGCAGAGGTTGTGGAGGGCGGGACTAGTGCCAACCCCCATGTGTCTGCGGTGTGGATGTTACGGGTGTTCTGTCCCATGCCCGTCTTCTTCCCTGTCCGTCTTGACCTGGCCATCATCAATGGGACTCAGGGTATAGGGCACCGTAAGACTTGTGGAACCTTGTAGTTAAATCATGGTAAAGTACTCGTGCAATGCATCATGTTATGTGTTTTCACAACATTGTGACCATTTAAAACAAGCATTGGCATAGCCAATAGGTCTCACCTTTGGGACCTTATAAGTATTTAGCCATGCAACAGTTGCATAACTAAATACTTATAAGGTCCCAAAAGCGAGACCTATTGGCTATGCCAAGCGGCCGTGCGGCCGTGAAAGTGATCGCGATCAAACATCAAACTGGCCGTGAAAGTGAAAGTAATCGCGGTAAAGCGCAGCCAAATTTTGGTCAAAGTCCTTTTGCAGCTTCAAATTTGTCGCCACCAACGTCCTGATCAAAACTTACAGGTAACTGTGGTTACTCCAAGTCCAGTCCCCCTGGCTAACCCTGAACGCTTTTTAGGTGATAGTTCCTGGTTTGCTTCGTTCATGAGTCAGTGTCAGTTGCATTTCATATGCAAACCACAGGTCTTCCCTTCTGATACTGAAAAAAATAGCGTTTATTATTTCATACCTAGGTGGAGTAGCCGCAAATTGGACAAGTCCCTTAATAGAAAATGATGACCCTCTTCTACACAATTACACTTGTTTTAAAGATGCCATGTCTCGTCTCTTTGCACGTCACACGTTTATTCAAGCTAGTGATAACGAACTCCTAAATTTAAGACAGGGTTCCAGGGATCTCATAACATACATGACCACTTTTAACCGTCTTTTGTCTGAAACTCATTGGCCGGAAGAGAAGCGTATTTCTCTTTTTTACAGAGGTTTGAGGGACGATCTAAAAGACTCTTTAGCTCACATTGTGGACTTACCTGACAACTACTCTGAATTCTTGGATTTGGTCGTAAAACTGGATCACAGACTTGGAGAACGGAAGCATGACAAACCCAGATTTGACACTAGACTTATTTCAATTAAGTCTGAGAAAAAAGATAATGAGGGTACAGCTGAACCATTGCAAATAGGAGGTCTTAAAAGCCCATTGACAGCTGAAGAAAAAGATAGACGAAGAAAAGGAAATTTTTGTCTTTATTGTGGTAAAGCAGATCACTTTGCTCGAGATTGCCCAATTAAACCAAAAAACAAAAAGGCAATACCTAATGTAACCCTTAAATCCAACCGAGTCGGAAAACTAAATGTCTCAAAGGAAGAAGAGATTGCTCCTTTGGGAAATAATAACTCCAAGATCTCTCAGTATGCTGCTAACACTATCAATCGTGTTCCTCGCCACATGACTATACGCATTACTTTTATTATCCCTGACCAACAGAGGTATAGTTTGTCTGTTTTAATTGATTCAGGTGCTACAAGTAACTTTTTTGACATAGTCTTGGCAAAAAAAATTGCCATTACTCACATTCCGAAAGAAGAACCGGAGTCTGTAAGGGCAGTTGATGGTTTGGCTTTGTCATCTGGCCTGATTCGTTTTCACACCCCGACTTTGATACTTGTTAGTGAAAATGGTCACACCGAGCAAACCATGTTTGACCTTATTGATACTCCTACGTTTGGGGTAATCCTAGGAATTCCTTGGTTAGAACTGCACAATCCAAGAATAGATTGGGTTCAGAGAACTGTAACCTTGGATTCTGCGTTCTGTTTAACGCATTTTTATTAGGTGACACAAGAGCCAATTCATCAAATTATATTGTGCTTCCACACAGGAACAAACTACTAAAATACCAGAACATTATCAAGATTTCTCTGCAGTATTCGATCCAGTACAAGCTACGCAATTGCCACCCCATAGGGTGCATGATTGCAGGATAGATCTAGTGCCAGGGGCAGTCTTACCTTGTAGTCGGATCTGTGCCCGTACTGATCCTGAAGCACAATATTTAAAACAATATCTAGATGAACTATTGCAATTAGGTTTCATTAGACATTCCACATCACCTGTTTCTTCCCCACTTTTCTTTGTGGCCAAAAAATCTGAAGATCTTCGCGCATGCATTGATTATCGCGCAGTGAACAAGGTTACGATTAAAAATCGTTACCCATTACCATTTATCCCAGTATTACTAAATCAGGTTAAGGGCTCTACTATTTATACGAAATTAGATTTGCGGGGTGCCTACCACCTCATTCGCGTCAAGGAAGGCGACTAATAGAAAACCGCCTTCCACACAAACTATTTGTGGACTATTTGAATACACAGTTATGCCGTTCGGGTTGTGTAATGCTCAGGCGGCATTCCAACTTTTTATTAATGAAGTATTGCATGTCTTTCGTGATGTCTGTGCCATCGTCTACATAGATGATATATTGATTTTTTCTACGAATGAACAAGAACACATTCAACATATTCGCGCCATCCTTCAAAGCTTACAAGAACATTCTTTATATGCCAAATTGGAGAAGTGCATATTTCATACCAATACAGTAGAATTTCTAGGTTATTTTTTGTCTCCAGAAGGAATAACCATGGATCCAAAAAAGGTTGACGCTATTCTAAATTGGCCATCTCCTAAATCAATAAAAGATATTCAACGAGTGTTGGGCTTTGGAAATTTTTATCGACGGTTTATTGCCCAATTTTCTGAAATTGTTTCCCCAATTACTCATTTGTTGAAAAAAGGAAAAACCTTTCACTGGACTGACGATGCAGAAAATGCTTTTACTAAATTAAAGCAAGCATTCACCTCAGCCCCTATTCTGTGCCACCCAGATTATCCATTCTTTGTGGAAGTGGATGCTTCCCAGACCGCTCTGGAGCGAGTTCTCTTACAAAAAAATCCAAACACTGGACATTTGCATCCAATAGCCTACTTCTCAAGAAAATTACTGCAGGCTGAACAAAATTACAGGGTAGCGGAGCGTGAATTGTTGGCCATCAAAGCAGTCTTCACTGAATGGAGACATCATCTGCTAGGAGCCAAACACACGATAACCATCTTTACAGACCATAAGAATCTCCATTTTTTTACATCAGTGAAGGCCTTAACTCCTGGACAGATGAGGTGGTTATTAGTTTTTAGTGAGTTTGATTTCATAACAACCTATCGACCTGGTAAACAACAACTGTTGTCTGACACATTGTCCAGAATTAATGAGAAAGACATAAAAGAACATTCACCAACTGCACATAGCATCATACCCGAAAGTAAGTTAGTCGCCCTGACTCAGGTAGACTCTTTCTTTCAGGATATTAAGACCGCATCCAAACCCATTGACACACAAAAATTGTTACAAAACACCAGAAACTCCATAAAAGATTACTATTTATTTCATAAAAACAAGTTGTTTATTCCTCAAAAAGAATTAAGACATAAAATTATAGCTTGGCACCATGATTCTGGTATAGCCGGTGACCCAGGTACACGCACAACCTGAGATCTATGTACAAGAAATTTCTGGTGGGAAAATATGCATGAGGATGTCCGGGAATACGTTAAATCATGTCCAACTTGTGCACGAAATAAGACCCAACATATAGCGCCAGCTGCACTACTACATCCTCTACCCATTCCTCCCACACCCTGGCATACCATAAGTGTAGATTTTATCACAGATCTCCCTAAAGCTAATAAATGCACGACCATCCTTGTAATTGTAGATCTCCTATCCAAAATGAGTCATTTTATTCCACTTCCTAAATTACCTACTGCTGTAAAATTTAGCACTATTTTCTTAAATCATGTTGTATGGTTGCATGGTCTGCAAGACTTTATGCACCCAATTAGGAATTGACGTAGCATTAAGCTTCGCTTTCCACCCCAAACAGATGGGCAGACCAAAAAAGTCAATCAGTATTTAGAACAAAGTTTATGTTGTTTGACATCAACCTTGACCTCAAGCTAGGAAGAAGCTCTCCCTTTAGCGGAGTTTGCTTACAATAATAGTATTCATTCTGCATTAGGATGTTCTCCGTTCTATTTTTTAATCGGATACCATCCATGTTCTCTCCCTACCTTGCCTTTATCTCCCACTACACCCCTACCATCAGTTACCGAACGTCTCAGAGAACTTCGACACATTTTTTTTTTGTTTAAACATTTTTTTATTATTTTCATACCAACAACCAATACAATTCCCTCAGGTGCCCCAGCACCCCACCGGAGAGTGTTACATACAACAGTTCGACTATTTATGCGTGGGAAAAGTTACCCTTCCCGCTTGGGCTCCCCCCTCCCCCTCCCTCCCGCAACCCATGTCAGTGTGCCCCCGTCTTCCTGTCCTCCCCCTGATGCAGCCCCTCCTCCTACTATGACTCGTGTAGAGGTGCTCTGACCCACCCATGGCAGCTTGGGCTTTCCCCCAGGGTCAGCCGTGTCGAGCGTGTCTACCCACCATCATGGCCCCCTTCCTACTCCCCACTGGAGAACTTCGACACATACAGGACAAGGCTAGAATAAGTCTCACCAAAATTAAAGTACAGGCGAAGATACAAACAGATAAGCATAGATCACCAGAACCCAGGTATAAAGCAGAAGATTTGGTGTGGTTATCTACATGAAATATCCAATTAGAAGGACCTAGGAAGCTGCAACCAAAATGTATAGGTCCCTTTTCAGTGAAAAAAGTTATTAATCCAGTCACGATACAACTACAATTACCTGATGAGTTAGCTAAACATCTCACCTTTCATGTTTCCCTTGTGAAGCAATATTATCCCATGACACGGAAGGATACCCCTCCACCTCCAGTTATAATTATTAATCAACCTGAGTTTGAAATTAGACGTATTCTTGACTCAAAAAGAATACAAAGAAAATTGTATTATCTCCTTGACTGGAAAGGTTTTGATGCCTCAGAACGATCGTGGGAACCCGCTTCTCATCTTCATGCTAATCGTCTGCTCAGGCGGTTTCATGCCCTATATCCTGAAAAGCCACGTCCAATAAGGAGACCTTTGCGGGGGGAAACTGTTACGGATGTTCTGTCCCATGCCCGCCTTCTTCCCTGTCCGCCTTGACCTGGCCATCATCTATGGGACTCAGGGTAATATGGCACCGTATGACTTGTGGAACCTTGTAGTTAAATCATGTTAAAGTGCTCGTGCAATGCATCATGTTATTTGTTTTCACAATATTGTAACCATGTAAAAATCAGTGAGACATGTGTATTATTTTAGGCTTACAACATGTGCTTCATGCATAATTAAAGGTGTGCACACGCGTCTTGCATGGGCCCGGGCCAGAACAACAGTTTGCCTAATGAATATTCTAATATACACACGCGGTAACTGCCAAAGACGCAAGTATGTAAATTGCCCCCAACGTGCCAACTGCCAAAGACGCGTGTATGTAAATTGCCCTCAATGTGAATGAGAGGGTATGTAAACCACTCCCAATCACTATTCTGTGCTTGGCCTCGTTGCTTCCCAATCACTCACCTGGTTCCAGCTTGCCTCGGCGGCTCCACGGCGGCGATTGCAGGCTTCCTGATTCACTCCAGCTTGTCTTCCCCTTCTCAGCAGTTCCACATCGGTGATTTCAGGCTTCCTAATTCCAGGCAGCGGACTCCAATCTGACGGTTTCTTTGGTGCCATATTTGCTGAAAGAGAAGAGCAGTAAGAAAAGCGTGCATTAGGTATTTTAAAAACCTACAACTCTACGGTGAGTGAGCCTCAAAAAGAAAGAGCTATAGCTATTCAACTACAAAAAACTGCACATAGTTCAAAAGACTTTGGGGCATACCAGCAACACCCGGCGATAATTATCGCTCAGCGCTCTTAGCGTGAGGATATTTATCGCCGGGTAACGTGGATTTTTATCGCTGAGATAGCGTGCTATTAGCAACGCTTATCTCCTCAGCGATAAAAATCCTAGCGCTTACTGCCTAACATGGGATTATCGCTGGAAACCCAGTGATAATCTCACGTAGTGTGGCGTTAGCTTGCTGATAGGGACTCACAAACTTAGCCATGATATCCACCTTCCATAGGATATCATGGCTAAGTCAGTCCTGAAGCAGGCGTAAGGAAAGTAGCGATAACAGGGGTTATCGCTACTTTTCTTGCCGCTATGCTTCATAGCGTGGGGCTTGATGATAGGAGAAATGTCGCTTAGCGACATTTCTCCTGTCATGTCAGGAACGCCCACTTTGCATCTCATTAGAGATGCAAAGCTGGGCGTTAGGAATCCCCACGCTAAAGCAGGTTAGCGTGGCCTTGCTAATTAGGCGATAAAATTATCGCCGCTTTTTGGCCGAAATCGGCCGCAAAAGCGGCGATAATTTTTTATCGCCAGCTTGTAAATATGCCCCCAAGTTCTCGAGTACTACGGAGCATAATTACTGTATTACCTGGATACAATTGACATTATAAAGCACAGACTGAAAACTACCAGGTTGTGACTTTAAAAGAAGGCTTGTGTAGTGCCAATACCACAAAGCAGATTCAGTTTCAAGGATTACAGCATTGCTGATGTAGTTTTCTTGCTACAATTGTTGTTTTATGAGTATTTTCCTTTTTTGAATAATTGTATTTTTGTATAAGAATAAGGTTTACGCTGTACATGAGAATCGTGACATCTGATCCAAGCATTGCATAGAAGGATTCAGGTACCACTTTATAGTAGACTGTGACAGACTCATGTCAATAGTTGTTTAGAGTTGAAATTTGCATAATAATGATCACATTGTCTATTGCAGATTGCTGAATCAATAACTAGATTATTACACAAGCAGTATACCTGTTGCAACAGAAGTAGTAGTTAGGTAAGAATATTTGAAGGATTGTGTTCATGATTTATGATAATTGTTAAAAGACCAATTAAGCGGATTCACACATTGTGTATTCTCTGTATTCTGTGCTTTAGGAGTCTAGTGGAAGATTCCAGGCATTATAGAACATCCAGTCACATCCCTGTTCATTGTATTCTGTGCACTTTTCAGCCTCGTAGAATTCCTGTCCCCTCCAGAGAAGTCCGCTGGAATCTTCTTGTCTCTTGTTTCTCTTTTCATCCCAACCCCTTTTCCCCTGGGAACTTTCAGATTGACGCTAAGTCACCTACCTTGGTGTCGCGCTGCTAGTTACTAGGGTGTCAGGGAGAGCCCAGATGGGGGCAGAGTGCCGCAGGCCCCGGGGCGTGGCACTCGCTTAAGAAAGAAAAAGGGTCCAGCCACTACGGGGTTAATAAAGTCATCACACCCTCTCCCCTGCAGGGTGACGCGGAAAGTGTCAGCGGAGATGACCAATCACAACTACGAGAAGTGGAGAAAAGGGACATCTTGCGAGAAGACGAGTCGAACTCGGAAGCTGGAGGAGACGCCAAGGCAGAAGACTACGGGGAGCAGAGAACCCCTTCCGAGCCGGAGAAGGACATCCCAAGGAACGACCATCCCGCCAACGCCATCCCAGACAAGGACGAGATGTGGAGCGAGGAGTGGGGGACAACCCCGGGAGACGCGAGCTTGCCGCCGTAACTCTGGAGAGTTACGGCACTGGTGGTGAGTCAATAGACACCGGGGAATTAAAAAAGGGGAGGCGAGGGGGTGGGCAATTTTTTAGACTGGGTAGACAGAGGTTCTTGACTGCACAATCACTTCAGGTGTGTGTTCCATTGAAATATGTCTCTCATTCTCGGGACCATTGCGGGCTGATTGTTTTTTTTCTTTGTTTTTTGTTTCTTTCTTTTTACGAGAGACTTCGTTGGTGTGGAAGCGGAGCAAGGTTGTTTATTTCCCCATTTCAACCCTGATATGCTCCTCTTCCTGAGAAGAGCAGAGAAACACTAGAAATCTGGACTGTTTTCCTTCCCTTATATTCCTCGACCTTTTTCACCCCTGCACATCCCTCCCTCACATGTCCCACTTTTGGTCTCACTGTACAGCACTGAACACCTGGAGAGGTGAAGGGTAGTACAGAAAAGCACAGCAGAAACCACAATACTTACCGCCACTTATTTTTTCTTCCTTCTGAGTATCCTGGGGAACCACCGGTGAGGAGGAATCCAAGACCCAAGGGAGGAAGTTGTCTACTAGCGACGGCGTCATTGTTTCTTCATCTTAATGAACTGCATCCCGAAATCAAGACCCCAACAGCCTACCACCTGTTCCACATTGTTCTACTGCCTATACAAAAAACTGCAATAAATATCTGGTCACAATTAAGCACCGCATTCACTGCGCACTGCGACCCTAGTCTCACTACGCCGCCATCTGACGCCGCCACCAAGCCGCTGCTCACACCGTGACCTGAGGACACCGCACGCCGCACCGCTGCACTTCGCACCGCAGCACCTGACGCCTGCCGATGCCAGCGCTCCTGACCTCAACAGAGAGAAGATCGATCTGCAACGCGTGTGACTTCGAGGGCCCCGACGACTCCTGCACCGACCTCCGGAACCGATGCCTGCGGATGCCGTGCTTTCAGAAGCTCAACGAGAGGGCGCTGACCACCTGCATTTCTAAAAGGTACTGTTTTTGCAGGTCTTCCCGACACCGTAGCTGGCCCGCGACGCCACATTCAGCCAGAACTGTTTGGGTTTGTTTGTTCACGATGCCGTGATAGCCCCGGACAGAGCTATCGACATCAAGGAACTATTTTTCAAGCATATTTTGATAAGCGAAGATTTTTAAGTACTGTATTGTGATTTTTTATCGGTTTTGGTCTTGTCTTAAGTATATAAAAATATTGGATATTTTTTCTAAACTGGTGTGGTGTCCTTTTGTAGTGCTTACCCTGTATTACTGTTGGTTATGTGCTAATGCTTTACACACTGCCTCTAAGATAAGCCTGACTGCTCAAGCCAAGCTACCAAAGGGGTAAGCAGGGGTTATTATAGGAGTGTAACTCACTTATCCTGACTAGAGTGGTGGTTTCTGCCCGACTTTGGCACATGCCCTAGCCGACCAAAAATTCCATTTCTAACAGTGAGTATCCATAATGTACCCAATCAGGAATGCATTGTCTCACGGAATTTGAATGATCAGGGGCAGCTGGTTCTCTTTTTAGGCATTTTATTCTCAGAGTTGATGCTGCACCCTCTGGTAAGGTTGTTATTAAAGGCAGCATCAGCTCCATCCACCAAGGTGACATCCCTGTCTATCCCGAGATGCTGCACTGAGTGAATCCTCACAGCCTACAGAAGGCGAGCCTTCAGTTCCACCGTACGTAGCATTTCTTTTTGCACCCTGACATGGTGCTTTTCAGTAAAGCAACAACGGCTCCTCCTCTAAGGCGGAGGAGCTTCGCCCCACTGCTCTGCCATCAGTGTAAAAAGGAAAACTAAAATTATATTAACTAATATTATTATTTTAGTTTTTCTTCCTGCTCGGGTGCTGGGTGAGCATGGGCGGAGTGGGTGGGCTGGACAGTGCAGGGGGCAGGGGAGGATTGTAAAGCACACCCTAAAGTGGGCATGACGGTTTGGCAGGCCCTAGAGGGCTGGTCAAACAGTCATGTGCACTTTGCATCTTCCCCACCAGGCTGCATTACACAGCCTGATGAGGAACATTCAAAGCCTCCAAACCCATGTGTGAGCTCCGAATCAAGGCGCTCAGACTAATCACAACTCTGCTTAAGGCAGCTTTGTGATTGGACAGGGAATTCTGGGAGGCTGGGAGCTTCCTGTTGCGTGCGGAGGAGACTGAAGCACCCGATGGCACCCGGGTAAGTCAGTTTATTTTTTATTTTTTATTTCCCCCTCTGCTTCCCCTGCATCTCCCAGCCTCACTACCCATGCTTAGTAGCAGCTGCTACTGCTGTATAGATGGGCTCATTTCTCCCATGGAATTTGTAGGTGAGGGAGGAGGAGCACTGTCACATGTCACTTCTAGCTTGTGATCAAGTCATTTTCTTTTTAAAGGCACTCTAAGAAAATAGTCTACAGAGCATAATAGGGTGATAAGGCACACCTAAAAAATATATTTGCATTAAAGTAACCTCTACCCTTTATTGTAAGTATATTGCAAATAAGAGAGATGTTTGGTGTCCATAAACAGAAATTAAGCCTTATCCCGTACAATAGGTGGTATTTTATTCCTTATCATACCTGGTCACACCATTACCCTTCTCACACCTCTCTTTTAATCTCTTTTTCATTCTTCTGAAAGATACACTACAGTTGCAGATAAGTAGGATAAAGGTGAAATATGAACTGTGAAAACGAACACCCCAAAATGCAACTTCAAATAATCTGCAAAATATATTTTGAGGAATTCAAAATATATCACTTTCAAAAGCTCAGAATCTATGGCAAGATTCAAACAGCATTCTGCTTTCTTGTAATGAACTTCAGGCACAAAAAAAATACTACAAAAAAGTTTGCTTATTAGCTAGTAAATTTGCATTTTTAAGGACAAACTGTTCAGGTGATTGCTCAGACAATAGTTGAAATTTTGGTTCATTGATGTGCCTTTCGCACAGACATTGGGAGGTCACAACTCAAGTGTAACAAAATTAGAGTAGAGCAGCAATGTCATACTCGAGTAGTGAAGTCATAGCTTGTCTTTAAGAGATAATTTCAGGCATGTTTTAAAAGGTTATTTAAGATTTGCATGCATTATAGATGGGATCATGGTCCCCTACAGTACTTAATAAGGATATTGTGAGTCAGCAGGCAGTTTATTGCCATGTTCAGGAATGAGGACGAAGGCTAACTCCTTTTATGTAGTCACTGAACTCCAAGTTGACTTGCAATACCTAATATCTCACGGAAGATGTTTGTTGTTCCCAAACAAAAGTGGCATTCTATTCAGCTCCAACTCTCGTTTAAATGGTTTATCTTTGCTTTTTCTTATGACAGAGATATTTTCCCAGCACCCATTTGCACATGACTTCATTTTCTCATCATCAATTTGCACAGGAAGTGACATCAAAGGATGTATGTACCTTCACCCAGCAGCACAGAAAGTAACACCTTTGGTTTCCTGCCAAAACCGTCTTTAAAAGAAGAAGCAAATCAAGAGGACTTCATTTCCCATCACCCATTTGCACAGGAAGTGGCATCACTGCATTTTCCATCATCTATCTGCACAGGAAGGGGCATCACTGTTTTCACGCCCAAAGCACCTTGCTCTCCACCCCACCTCCCAGATCCTACTGAGTGGTGGCTGAATGCTGACGCACAGTGGGTCTTTCGCTGGCACGCCGATGTAGACCCAAAGGCAAAACCATTTGCACCCATCTCCAAATAGACCACACCCAGCACCAAGAACCCTGGTTCTCCCCATGCCACTGTTACTCTGTTGCACTTCTCTGTGCCCACAACCCCAACCACCACTTGCCACACTGCTGCCACACCTCACTACACAACACTGAAAGAGCGTTCATGTGCGCATGTAAGTTTTCATGCACTCTTACACACCCTACACCCACCACCCATAACCTTCACATAGAAGAATGCACCAACCCAAACTCTACACGCCCTCTAAAAAACCTCTGAAACCTTGGCTACCCAGCACATTACAGAACCTGCCCAAACCACCGAACAACTATTGAGCCCCATATTCTCCACAATCAGCAACATCACAGTCAACAAGCCAGCAACTATCAACTTGTCAGACCACGTCATCGTTAGTTTCAGCATACCCATCCCACACACCACAGACCTACAACCACCAGAACTACCTGCTGCTGCTGGAAAATCTTCACCCTCTCCACACACTGGCCCGAGCACTCCAGCCACTTGCCAAAACCCGTCAAGAATTTCAACAGCGGGATCACCACATGCACCAACACCCTGGATCTCCTCAAACATAACTCAACACCAAGAGCCCAACCACAGACCAGCTGGTACACATAGGAACTCAGGCTGACAAAACACCAGAGCAGGGCAAATATTGGAGAACAAATAAAGAACAAGTCAAGACAACATAGATAAACGCATCTTCAAATCCATCCTACTACACTACCATCAGTAGATATAGAACACCAAGTTCACTGTTCTTGCAGATTGCATCGATGCCAACACTAACAGCCGTAAGGATCGTTAGATTCATCAAGACCTTTGAACCAAGCTCTCAGAATTCTTCTATAACAAAATCTCCTCCATATAGAGCAAATGTGGCCTTCAACTGGAACCCATCACTATTGAAACCCAACTCCACATCATGGCCGAAGAATATACCCTAACCTTGTGGCCCGCTGACACGCTCATTGACATTGCTGTTACCATGAAGACCATCCACTTGGGGGGGCCACATGACCCACCATCATGCCCCTGCTCGAGAAAACATCCACTCACTAAACCATACTTTCCAGCTATAGACCCATCTCACTCCGATCATACCCTGAAAAGTCTTAGAGAAACTCCGACCACCACAGCGACCACCAGTACCTCGACATCATGCAGTCTGGATTCAGTCCCAACCACTGTACAGAAACTGCACTCATCGCCACAAACGATGGCATCTGTATGATCCCTGACAGAGGAGACATGCAGCCCTTCTTCTCCTGGACCTCTCTGCAGCATAGGACATGGTCCCACACCCCATCGGCATCAGGCTCCTGCACCACCAGATTGGCATCCAAGGACAGGCTCTCCTCTGGATCTGCTCCTTCTTAACAGATAGAGCACAAGCTGTCAGCATAGCATCTTAATCCTTGGAGGCCCACAAACTCATCTGCAGAGGGCCTCGTGGTTCATCGCTCAGTTGTACCCTCTTCAATGCATTCATGATCCTTCTGCCCAATGCCATCTGCATACACAACTTCAACAGACACACCTACACCAATGACATACAACTCACACTCTCCCTCTTGGGCAAGACCCCCAACACAAGAAAAAGGTTCACTGCTTGCGTGACCAAAGTCCATAACAGGATGAAAGCCAACACCAACAAGACAGAAGCACCCACTCCTGGAAACTCTGAATAATCATCAACAGCAAACTGGACATGACCACACAAGTCAGCGCCATCCCTGCATCCTCCTTCCACACCTAGAAGATGCTGAGGAAGATCTTCAAATAACTCCCAAGCAACACTAGAAAAACAGTCATGCATGCCCTAGTCACCAGCAAGTTAGACTACAGGAACACCCTCTATGCAGTGATCACAGAGCAACTCACTAGAAGACTACAAACCATCCAGAACTTGGCAATCAGTTTTATCCTCAATCTCCCACACAAAACTCACATCACTCCACACCTCCAGGAGTTCTGCTGGCTCCCAATACACAAACGAGCTCATTTCAAACTCCTCCCACACATATTCAAAGCACTATGCAAACTAGGACCCCATCTACCTGAAGAGTCACATCCCCTTCCACAAACCACCCTGACCCCTCCGCTCTGCAGCACGCCAACTTGCACAATCTCATGTATGTACAGAACCAGGTGAGGAGGATGGAGGTTCTCTTACATTGTAGCTAAAGTGTGGAACGGCCTCCCACCCCACATCAGAATCTACTACTCTCTTCTAAAATTCTGCAAGAAGCTGAAAACCTGGCTTTTTAATTACCCTACCATAGGTAGGGCTAGGCACACACATCTGCTCAGCACCAGAATACACTTGCGTTGATAGTGCACTTTGCAATTACACAGAACATAACAGAGATACTATAGTTGTAGATACATAGAATAAATGTGAAGACTGTATGTTTAAAATTAAGCATTAAAATGGTAGCAAATAAATTCTTAGCAGTTTTAATTTGTCAGTTTTGCAAGCATTTGAGTTAAAACATATGGTAATTTGCAGACAGAACCACAAGACAGAACTGTGGCTCAGTGCACTAATATATCCACTTTAATGCATTCACTGCAATGACTGTTTTTGAACCTATGGTAGCAGGTCGGAATTCTTTGTGTCGATGCAGCCTTTCAACTTTATGAGGTCAATAAATTAAACATCCAGAAAAGAAAAAGTTCTTATGTAGTTAATGCTAACATTTTTTTAACATATAATAACATAGCTTGCTTGTGCTTTCATGCAGTGACTATAAAGCTCCCTGATGCTCCCTTGCAAAAGACACACAATTGATGGACGGAATGCAGAACAAATCAAAACATTCACCGCCAGTCAAGAGATCTGGGTTAAATCCATCATTCTTTTGCTCACCATGCCACCCCAGTTTAGACCTGGCCATATGCAAATCAGTCTTGACCCTGTGCCTCATGGGAACAGTCCAGCCCGAACTGCCAAGCCAGGTCCTCCCTGGACCGGAAACAAGCATCCTAGGACTGGTTTCGGAGTTTCACCCCTCTTCAGCCAGGATAGCTTGATTCCAGTGGCACAGTGAGTCCAGGACCCACGTCTGGGCATACCTGGCGCAATTAGGGCAAGAAAGCAAAAGACACACAATTGATGGACGGAATGCAGAACAAATCAAAACATTCACCCCCAGTCAAGAGATCTGGTTAAATCCATCATTCTTTTGCTCACCATGCCACCCCAGTTTAGACCTGGCCATATGCAAATCAGTCTTGACCCTGTGCCTCATGGGAACAGTCTAGCCCGAACTGCCAAGCCAGGTCCTCCCTGCACCAGAAACAAGCATCCTAGGACCGGTTTTGGGGTTTCACCCCTCTTCAGCCAGGATAGCTTGATTCCAGTGGCACAGTGAGTCCAGGACCCACGTCTGGGCATACCTGGCGCACTTAGGGCAAGAAAGCAAAAGACACACAATTGATTGACGGAATGCAGAACAAATCAAAACATTCACCCCCAGTCAAGAGATCTGGTTAAATCCATCATTCTTTTGCTCACCATGCCACCCCAGTTTAGACCTGGCCATATGCAAATCAGTCTTGACCCTGTGCCTCATGGGAACAATCCAGCCCGAACTGCCAAGCCAGGTCATCCCTGGACCGGAAACAAGCATCCTAGGACCGGTTTCGGGGTTTCACCTCTCTTCAGCCAGGATAGCTTGTTTCCAGTGGCACAGTGAGCCCAGGACCCACGTCTGGGCATACCTGGCGCACTTAGGGCGAGAAAGCAAAAGACAAACAATTGATGGACCTGGTCCACATTCAAGGAAAGCTTAGAATAGGATGAAGACTAAAATAAGAGCCTTAGGGGCAACCTTTTTTTGGCTGAGCCTGCAACAATGCATGAGCTCTCGCTTGCTAAACACTATTGTTCACAATAACAGGCTTGGAGCCTGTCCATCACTTACCATTTCTTGGCTTCAGGGTCACTCTTATTTGCAGCTACAAATTGGCCATTCCAGGCCAAGCGTTACTTCTTTTTCTTTCTGTGAAGCATCAGCCAAGCACAGATTGATTCAACTTAATTAGTGACTGTCTGCTGTTCACGCTGTGATTGAGGCACTATTTCTTCCTCGCCTCCCACTCCACTTGCCCCTGTCTAGTACTCCCTCCTCCTCTGCCACACCTCCCTGGTTAAGTTTTTCCCATACTCCTCCTCTTCCCGTTATCCATTATTGCTTCTCTAGCCTGTTTTAAAATATATTTAGGCTGTCCGGTTTTAGGTTTAAAGCTATAATAACTGATAAAACCCCACTGAGAGGGAAATAGCCCTCACCAGTGTAAATATATAAACACTGAAAAAATACCTGCACAACCACAAACTAAATGTCATTCAAAGAAAGGAAATGAAGAGTGAAAGAGTCATTTTTTTTTCTTCCTGAAGGGCCCAATACAATGTAACTTTGTTATACAAGGTAGTGTTGTGTCCAAATAATTATTCCAAGGGCCACACTTACCATTGGCCCGCAATATTAAGTAGAATAAGGAGCAGTTGGCAACGTGGAAGGTTCAAACGTTTATTAGCCACCATAGATCTCTATATAGAGGAGCCTCGTCGATCCTCACCCATCAGGTGCGCCGAGGAAGACTGCTGGCTCCTTGACAGTAACACACTTTTATACATTGTCAGTACAGCATACAAAACCTTATATGTGGAAAAGTACCAGTTAGTCCTGGCGCCCCTAATGAGCTCATGCCTATTTCTAGTTTCGGTTACACATACAAAGGGTTACTATCTTTACAGAGAAGGTCGAAAGGGTGACTCCCTTCTCGTCCCAGGTCTAGAGGAATTTGCTTGATACTCCCTTTTAGCAGATGTGACCTTGCTTCTCAGCAACTCTGCCTGTCTCCTAATAAATGCTGAGAAGGGGGGAGGCAGATGGTGTGCAGAAAAGGCCATGTGACTCTCAAGCGAAAAAGCCGCAATCCAAGATGGAGGCGGTTCAGTTCTCGGCCCTTTTTGTCATGCTAAACCTAACGGGGGTTTCGATCCTTCGAATACACCATAGTGAACCATACCATCATTAGATATACTGCGCTAATCATACCATAGTGACTTGAATACCTCAGAACGGCCCTTTTAGCGCAGCATAGCTAATAGCGGAGTCAGTCTTCAAAAATACCCTCATCGATCTGCATTAAGTCATGCATCTCCTTCTGAGCCCGCTGAGTATCTATCCTGGTTTGGACGGGCTTGGGCTTAGGGATGGATCGGCGAACCTGAGTAGCACAATATGCACAGCAAGCAGGCCCGCACTGTAGACAAATGCAGCAGGTGAAAATGAACCCTACTACTCCCAGGAGAATCATGAATAACTTCCATCCCCAGGTGGTTACCAAATCCCAAAACCACCCGGACAAGGACCAAGTACCAGTCTCGGTGTGAATTTCAGAGGCCAGCCGATGCAGTTTCTGGATGGCTAAATGGACGGAAGGGGCGGAGTCAGGTATATATACACAACAGGAACTGCCGATGATTCTACAAGCTCCCCCACGATCAGCTAGGATAACATCTAAAACAAGACGATTTTGAAGGGTCACGAGCCGGGTCGCCTGGAGCTCCACTGTGATATTAGTTAATATCCCTGCAGTAGTATTAACCACCCCTTCCACCACTCTAGATAGCCTCCTAACTTCTTTACTATTGAGGATGGGTCCCCATATGGGCAACACCCCTTTTATGATATCAACGAAGTGTTGGGCTGGAGTGTCAGTCTGGTCAGTGGCATCATTACTGGCGGCTTCAGCTTTCAGGCTCCGCCGATTTAAGGAATGAGACTTATGATAATCAGAAGGAGCTATGTAAACCGGTGGGTAAAGGAAAGATAAGTAACACCTACCCGCCCATCCTCTGGGTAGCCAAGTGTATGCGTTTTCACCGCACACAAAATAAACATTGGGAGGGGTGAGTGTTGGGGGGCTACTGAATGTCTGCAGTCTATAAGTGTAATTACATCTACTATACCCTACGAATAAATGTCCAGTACCCTGCACGCAGAAGGAGGAGGATGTATTCAACACCGGGACCGGAATGATTTTCTCATCTGAGACATTTCGCTCCTGGAAATATTTGAAATACTCAGTAAAGTTAAAAGTCATGAAATCCAGTACTTCATCCCTCAACCAGGTATCATTTTCATGATCAGTGTATACATTCATGCAGGCGGTAGGATCAAGGGTATCATCCGTTCCCTCAGCATTAGGAGTAAAACCTTGGTGTTTCTCTATATATGCTAAAATCAAAGCATAATCCTTCTCTGAGAATCGACGTTCATCTATAGTGTAGTGTTCGTACAGCATGGATAACATTTTAAACCAGGCTTCGCAACTACCTAAATAAGATAAGGGCATTGATATAAACAAATCTTGCTTATGCATCACTGACGGAAGAAGACCACAGACCCAACAATCAGTAACATTTGTGGAGCTATGAGTCTGGTGCAGCATCTCAATGAAGGCATTATGTACATATGTCTGTCGGTGTCTTTCCTTATGAGGGGCAAAGGTCTGGAAATGATGTTCCTTAGGAGCAGGAGTAGACACTATCAAGGTGTGTACAGGATGACGGAGCTCTAGATATATGAACAAACCTAAACATAGTACAAATGATATAATCAATATAGAAATGAAAACAATTTTAACACGCAAGCTCCATGAGGAGAACATTGGCAAATACGGGGGAACAGTACGGGGTACTATGGGACGCCCTTCTTCAGGGACAAAACGAGCAAAAGGGTACATTTCCTCACTAGAAGTCCAATATAATCTCGGGAAAAAGGGATCTACAAGCAGTCCGACCTGCCGGAGGGTGCTTCTTTCCTGTGTCCGTATAGAGCCTCACAGGCAGACTCCTATTGTTCAGAAAAAAACAAAAGGTAAAAAGATAAAAACTTCTCGCGTTGGGGTCACACTTGACGCAACCCGTGTTGAAAAGAAACTCCACCTGGGCCCCCACCAACTGATCAATGTCTCTATCTTCGTTCTGAACAGAGCTCTACTTAAAGTTCCATGCTCTCAACGAGTTCAGTCCAGTGTTCCAACAATCCTCAGGTCTTTGCGGGGGCCTCCAACTTCACTTGCCGAGGCTAGACCTGGGATTGTCTATTTCCGGGGCCGCAGGTGATATCGATCCCGACCAGGGGTTTCAGGATTAACAAACAAGGTGGGCACAGTGGGGTCAGACGAGGAGCTGGGCTCCCGACCAGATGCTTCACTTTGGGCAATTGGGTGGCCACAAGAAGGGGTTTCCACGCTCACAGCACTCTCCCCTTGCCCGTCAACCTCTCTGCGGGTGTCCAGGGAAAGTGACTCTTTAGTGCTGGGTTCGCCTTGAGTTGGCAGACCTTCCTCCTGGTCAAGTTGCTCCCTTGGCAATGGGAGGGGAACTCGCTTAAGATGGGAGATATGGATCCAGTGCTGCTTCCCTTCGACTTTCACCGCCGTTCGCGTGGCCAGGAGCACCTGGTACGGCCGGGACCAGCGCGGATCCAAACTCGACTTCCGTTGGTAGTTTCAGACCAAGACCCACTGTCCAGGTTCTACGCTGTGTCCAGGACCCTCCGGCAGGGGCTGCAGTGCGGCAGATATCTGTTGATGAATGGAATGAAGATCTTTAGTCAAAGCATACAAATAGTCAGTCAACATAGGATGGTCAATGTCCCTGAAAGATTAGGGCCGGGGTACTCCCCATACGTTGGCAGGTCTGCCAAAAATTACTTCATAAGGGGAGATACCGCTCCGTGAATGGGGAGTAGTTCTTACAGACAACAGGGCCAAGGGCAGGAGATCGGGCCATTTTAATCCTGTCGTATCCTGAAGTTTAGCCAATCTTAACTTCAAAATCCCATTATATTTCTCAACCAGACCCGCTGACTGAGGATGTCGAGCTGCGTGAAACTTCTGCCGGATGGACAGACCCTTGCATACATACTTAACTAAGTTAGCATTAAAATGTGTCCCGTTGTCACTCCAAATCACCTGTGGCAACCCATATCGAGGAAAGAACTCTTTCACCAGAGCTTTCGCAGTTGCCAGGGCAGTATTTTCCTTTGTGGGGTACGCCTCCACCCATTTACTAAAGGTACAAATCACCACTAGCACGTATTTCAGATTGTTAACTCGCTCTAGCTGTATGTAATCCATTTGGAGTACTTCGAAAGGCAGAGTGGGTGGTGCAAAGCTACCCGCCAGGACGGGAATACTGACCCCAGGATTATGCTGGAGACAAATTATACAATGCTGGACCAAGTTCCTAGCTGTCTTATGGATATTAACATTATACCAGACAGGATCCAATATGGCACAGATGCCCTGAACTCCCACATGCGAAGGTCCGTGTGCCATGGTTACTACCGCATTTACAAATGCGTTTGGCAGTAACCATCTACACTTCTCTGACAGGTCAGTCCAACACCCATTCTCATCAAGCCTCCCCACCTGTTCTTGCCAGTATGTCAGCTCTTCCGGGGTCACCTCCTTTTGTAGCTCTTTCACACTATCTATGGTGTTGTTAAAAACCCCTGCTTCTATCATTCTTGTTACTACAAGCATAGAAGTGGTGTCAGACTGGGCCGTTTCCTTGGCGATTCGATCCGCAAAGAAATTTCCCCTCCCCACATCATCAGTTATAACTTTGTGTGCACTGCATTTGACTATAGCCAGGGTCTTGGGCAATGTTAATGCGGCTAGTAATCGTTCAACTAATGGTCCATTCTTTATTTTCTCACCATGGGATGTCAAGAATCCTCTTTCCGCCCATAACCTCCCGAAGCTATGTGCTACACCGAACGCATACTGGCTGTCGGTGTAGACATTTAGCCTTATGCCTTTCCCCAACTCGCAGGCCCTGAATAATGCAACCAATTCGGCCGCCTGGGCCGACCGGTATGGTATCTTCGCTGCCTCAACTACCGTTTGCAGGGTAGTGATCGCATAAGCCGCAGCTGTCGTACCATCCGGTAATCTGAAGCACGACCCATCAACATACAATTCCCCTTGGGCATCAGATAGTGGGGTGTCAGTTAGATCTATCCGACCCTTGGTTTCTTCTTCAGTTCGAAAGATACAATCATGTATGTCTTGTCCACCGTCTCCCGAAGGGAGGGGTAACAACGTGGCAGGGTTCAAATTAACACATCTCTTGATCGTTATATGAGGTGCAAACAGGGTCAATTCGTACCCTGTAAGACGCGCACTAGTTAAGTGCTGCGTCTGTGTCCTGTTTAATAATACGTCCACAGCATGAGGCACCATCACTGTCAGATCCGTATTCAGGACTAGCCCTTCCGAATGTCTGATTGCTATGGCCACTGCCGCTGCAGCCCTCAGACAACTGGGAAGTGCTCTGGCGACATTGTCCAAAACCGCCGAGAAATATGCACAAGGCCTTTGCTTACCACCAAAGTCCTGTGTCAACACTGAAAGAGAACAACCGTCCACCTCATGCACGTAGAGCACAAAAGGTTTCCGGTAGTCAGGGGTGCCAAGCACAGGAGCAGAGCAAAGAGCAGTTTTCAGAGCGGAAAAGGCAGTCTGGCATTCATCAGTCCAAGGTAAAGGTTCATGCACATCCTTCGTAGTTAGATACAGGAAAGGTTTAGTCAAGAGAGAATAGTTAGCAATCCATTGGCGACAGTAGGAGGTTATGCCAAGCAAAGCGCGGACATCACGTTGCGTGCGAGGAACAGGCATGTTAGTTATGGTTGCGATGCGCTCAGAAGTCAACCGTCTTCCCTCCTTCGACAGGAGATGACCGAGATAGGTCACCTCCGGTCGACAATATTGAAATTTAGAGAGCGACACCTTGTTACCGTGAGTGGCCAGATGTCGTAGCAGGGTAACCGTGGCATCGCGGCAACCATGTTCTGTATCAGAGGCCACAAGGAGGTCGTCGACATACTGCAATAGGACATTACCTGGTGGCAATTGTAAAGAGTCCAATACTCTCTTTAGGGCTTGGCTGTAGATACTAGGACTTTCGGTATACCCCTGGGGGGCGCGACAGAATCTGAAGCTGCGGCCTCCCAATGAGAAACCGAACAAATGTCTACTATCTGGATGAATGGGAATACTAAAGAAAGCATTCTTCAAATCAATCACCGAGAAAAAGGTGGCAGTGGGAGGAATCATGGTCAAAATGGAATTAATGTCTGGTACCACAGGATACTGGGGTACCACAATCTTATTAACTTCTCGTAGGTCAATCACAAATCGATAGGTATCAGCATAATCAGGGGACTGGGGTACAGGGGCTCGTTTAAGAATCGGAAGAATAGGGCTGTTGCAGATGTTGGAAGCCGTTTCCTCCACTACCCCTGTTTTAATCAGATCAGAAATAATGGCCAGTAAAGCGCGTTCCCCCTCGGGGGCTATTTTGTATTGTGGGATCCTCGGCAATTTAGCATTCTGTTTCAGAGTGATGGACACTGGGGGGATTTGTAGGAACCCTACGTCAGTGTCCCCCAGGGCCCAAAGATCCCTCGGGAGTCTTGCAAGCTCCGGGGGTAATGAGTCCGTTTTTGAAAAACATTGAATGGAGGGGATAGAGGGATTCCTAATGGTCAGGTAAACTCCATCGGGGGAGCAAAAGATGCGGGCATGCAATCTTTTTAATATATCCATACCCAGGAGATTTTCCCCACACTGGGAGGTGAGGAGGAAAGGTGATTCAATCGTTACCGGTCCCACAGTAAGGGAAAGTGGCTTAGAAATGGGGCTCACCACCGGAGTTCCAGAGAACCCCACGGACACATTAGTCTGGCCAGACAGAGCGGCCCCCGGGACCAGGGCGCGTGAAACAGAACTGTTCATAGCCCCTGTGTCAACCAAAAACTTACCTGATGCATCCAGTAATTGTGCATGGACATAAGGTCCAGCTTGATCTATCGGGATTGACACATGCCCCTTACTCTGCCCTTGGCTATCCTATGCTCGAGTATATCCGGTGTCTCCATCCGTCACACGTCCGTCATGGTAGTACTGTTTACCTTGGCTTTGGTTGAAATAATTCTGACTGTTCTCACCTCGTGCTGCCTGTTCTTGTCTCGTGTACCCGCCTCGGTGCCCACTCACTCTTCCCCGTCCACGACCCCTAGAAGCAGTATTCTGCTCATACAACAACGGGCACTGCGCTCTCCAATGCCCCTCCTCCTTACAGAAAGCACATTGATTTATGCCTAGATCCGTTCGCCCAGTCGTTTGCGCGGGTCCCGCCCCTCTTGGAACGAAATTCTACAACCCTCTTCCTCGTCCTCTACCCCTCTCCACTTGCTGCAGTAACACTCGTGTTTTCAAATCTTTCGACTTTCTTTCTGTCTTATCCTTGCTCTCATTTTCCCGATGCTCATAATACTGAGCCATGCTTAGTATCGTGGAAGGCGTGGTGGTTGTCCAGGTACTCTCAGCTGCCTGTAACCAGGCCGATACCTCAGGTAGCAAATTGGTTACAAATCTATTAACAAATAAACGCACACCCCCCTCCGTGGCCAAGTCCTGTCCGCTGAAATCAATGAATACTCCCTCAAACCTTGTGTAAAATCGGATACACTCTCATCCTTCTTTTGCTTACAGGCCGTCAGCTTATCCCAATCTACTTTTCTGGGTGGGATCAATGAATGCATATAAGTTATTATTCTTTCAGGCAAGGTCAGTATCTTAGGTCGGGGCTTGTTCCCCGGTTTGCGATCTCTATCCCAATTTCTCAGTTGGTCCCATGTCCCACCAAATTCCGTAACATGGTCCTGGTCATGTACCTGGCGCCAAATGTCCACCGGTACTAATAAGGCAAAGAATAATTCAATATCCGCCAACGTCATTACTGCTGACGAGGCGGCCTCGGTCAGTTCCTTGTAATATGCAGTGGGGTTTTTTCTAGGATCTGGCAACTGGCTTTTTAGGGATAATACCTCACTCCGCTTCCAGGGGGTATAGACCCATTGTTCCTGGAACCGGGCATCTATTCCCGGGCGGGTAACAACACCGTTGTCATCCACCACCGCGGCAACTTCCGGATGGAAGATAGGGTGTACTTCCCGCATAGGGAACTGGGAGGATCCGGCGGGAAGGGCGGACTGCAAACGAGTTCTATAAGAGACCAAAGTCTGCACCTTCCCATACACTTCTTCAGGCGTCAACTGGGATTTGTGAATCTGATCAAGGATATCATACAATATGGCCGGAGCCCTCCCTCCCTGGTGTACCTGTTCCCATACAGAAATAAGACGGTTGGCCATATGTTCCAGGGCATGCTGTTGCATCACCGGTTCGTAGTCTCTCATGGTACTCCAAATATCAGCAAGAGTATAAATAGGATGTCGCATCCACTGGGACGCTTGTGTGGCAATAGTTTCCCTTTCTTCCGTTCCCAAGGCAGAACGAGTGAACAACCTCCTACCCTCCGTTAGACTGGTCGGATGTATTGGAGTAGTCACAGCTGTTACCGGCGTTGTACTAGCGGAGGAGGAGGGCAGAACAGAAGGGGAAGACATTGACCCCGGCAACAGCTGAGGGGTCCCAGCTGCAGCTGCCGTCAATAAATTAGGCAGCATGGCTATAACTTCAGACACAGATGTCGGCAACCGGGAGAGGTTCGCCAGGGAGGGAGGGGTAGTAGTGGCCGGGGGAGCCGAAGCCGAAGCCCCCAGAGACATATCTGGGGCCGGGGCCGAGGCCCCTGACACCTCTGGATATATCCTCTGCGGTACATAAGGGGGAGGTGGCCTGGTGTCCAACAAATCCTCTATTTCATCTTCCGCATTCGGGCGGGTCACATAGCTCTTATCAACCTTCAATCTAAATTCGCGATTCATGCAATCCAATCCCTTTTCTACTCTTTCTCGGTCATAGGCCATAGCTTTCTGAGTAACGTTCTGTCCTGCCTTAACTCTAGCTACTTTCTCTTCCCTTATTCGCCGTTGTTTGGCCTCCTTCTGCCACGTAATTAGAGCATCGAACATGGCCTGCCTACTTCGCCTAGAAAACAATTGTTCCTGTAGGAACGCAATTTTCTTCTCATCAAACGAACCAGTCTTGGGCCATCGTAACTCCTCATTTCCCTTGGTATACTTATGCCACAGAGTGCAGAACAATAACGGAGAGATCCCATGTTTGACATACATAAAATGGCTTGGACTGCCCTCCGGCGGGGCGGGTTGGCTCTCAGCTAATCTGGAGTCACTTGTGCGGCAGCAGCAGCCAAAACAATTCAGTTTACTAAAACAGGACATTTTGGTTAGTTTTCAGACATGTACACATAAAACAACAATCAGCACAACTCATACACAACATACAATCAGTATCAGAGAACCAAGCCCGTCGACTCTGGTTCACAGTCCAGACATCAAACCGCACGCGGGATTCCGGCCACCCTCCTGGCTCACCACTAAGATCAGCCCCCCAACGAGGACTTGCCCCGTCGGGAGTATGCCCTGTGGCTACCCAGTCTAGGTCACCGGTCCCTCCACGTGCAATCCGTCTATATTCCTTCGGCGCGCTATTTCTAATTAAATCAATACAATCTGTACGTACTTTGAGTCAAACCACTGTAATGCGAAACCGATCAAGCAAGACACCACTCTCCGGTGCGTGCCTTCAAATCAATGCACCGCTGTCCAGCGCGAGCTTCAAACAAATGCAGTCAGTGTTCCAATCAAAAAGGCATCGTTCTCAACGAATGCTCTTAAATCAATCAAATAGCACACCGTCTCCGACGCGTGCTTCAACAAAAATAATGCACCGTTTACAACGCGTGCGTCAAATCAACTTCAACAAAAATAATGCACCGTTTACAACGCGTGCGTCAAATCAAATCAATCTATACTTACCGGGTGCACCCAGATACGAATGTTCATTCTCCGCTGCCAACTCCTCCTGATCAAATCAGCCCCATGTTCCGGGTTAAGCCCGTAGGACTCGGTGAAGGGTGACTAGCAGCAGGGGACGTACCGAAAAGTCACGCAGGGTGGGAGAAATCCTCAGGCTCCTCTCCCGTCAACCGGTCAGGACGCCCCCAATCCCACCACCCGAATACGGGGGGGGGGGGGAGACCCTTTCACGGGGTCCCTTCGTGGTCGCCAACTGTTGTGTCCAAATAATTATTCCAAGGGCCACACTTACCATTGGCCCGCAATATTAAGTAGAATAAGGAGCAGTTGGCAACGTGGAAGGTTCAAACGTTTATTAGCCACCATAGATCTCTATATAGAGGAGCCTCGTCGATCCTCACCCATCAGGTGCGCCGAGGAAGACTGCTGGCTCCTTGACAGTAACACACTTTTATACATTGTCAGTACAGCATACAAAACCTTATATGTGGAAAAGTACCAGTTAGTCCTGGCGCCCCTAATGAGCTCATGCCTATTTCTAGTTTCGGTTACACATACAAAGGGTTACTATCTTTACAGAGAAGGTCGAAAGGGTGACTCCCTTCTCGTCCCAGGTCTAGAGGAATTTTCTTGATACTCCCTTTTAGCAGATGTGACCTTGCTTCTCAGCAACTCTGCCTGTCTCCTAATAAATGCTGAGAAGGGGGGAGGCAGATGGTGTGCAGAAAAGGCCACGTGACTCCCAAGCGAAAAAGCCGCAATCCAAGATGGAGGCGGTTCAGTTCTCGGCCCTTTTTGTCATGCTAAACCTAACGGGGGTTTCGATCCTTCGAATACACCATAGTGAACCATACTATCATTAGATATACTGCGCTAATCATACCATAGTGACTTGAATACCTCAGTAGCCACAAGAAAGGCAGGGCTAACATTATTCTGCTTGAGTTTTGTTGTTTAGGGATGTCGCTGAACTATTTTTTCTTCTACCTTTTGATTCTTTCAGTTTTGTGGTCTTTGGTCTAAAGTTACAGGGTTTAGAAGCATGTTTTAGGTCTTGTTTAATTATTTTATAAACTGCATAGAATCAGGAAATATCAAAATCATATTTGATATTTTAGCTGCGTTTGATTCTTTCACTGATAGGTAAAATGGCAGGTTTCATAAGAATCTTTTCCAATATGTGCCATCGCATTTACCCACAGAGAATGGGTAAAAACCCTTGATACATCAACCCCCAGTTTCTAGTGAGTCAGTATTTATAGTAGGTGAATTGCCAACACCTCAGGCTTTAAACTTTTAATGCAAGGTATAGTGACAAGTATATGTGAAAAGAGTGCTATCACCACGCATCTGGGACACTGGTGAAAATATGACACTAGACCTTTGGAAACAAGGAACGCAGTGTCACTTGAAATGCTGCTGCAAAAAGGTTCTTTCCAAGTTCAACAAAGATTGGAGTGATATTGTTTGTATTTGCAGTGATTCAGCTACATATATGAAAAAGTTGTTTGATGATCTGTCAAAACTGATACCTGAGCTGAAGTGCTTCCCTGTAAGAGATCCTTAGAACTTGTAAGATGGTATGCTGAAAGCATCCTTACAATCTTCAGAGTTAATGAAGAATGCTTTTGACATTTCAGTCCATTTTGATGCACTGTTTTGTTATCCGTGGGAACTAAAACGCAAATATTTTTCTCATTTTGTGCTGTGTGTAGCATCAAAGAAAGAGTCATCCCAACTGTGTCACTTACAATTAGCTGATGGTTCTCAGTCCAAGGGAAGGGGCTGTGAATGCTATATTATCCATGTGGCAAGCGTTTACAGACTTTTTGATGAGTAATGATGCCAAAGGCAAGAAATGTGAGGATATTTGGTCACATATTGATCGTGTAGTGAAAAGAAAAGAAAACTCTACTGCATTCTTAGATTTTTACAGGAAAACATAACTGCTGCTGTAGTGGACATAATCAAAAAAATGGAGTCTGCCAAGTGTTCAACACATCTCCTTGAGAGTAGGCTGGGCGACACAATTAGTGAATTTGGCACTGCAACATGTTCCATGTTAGAGTGCTTGCCGCTTGGTAAGCAAAGCAATGCTGAAGAGCAATTCAGGACCTTTTATTTTAAAATGTATGAGAAATTGCTTGCAATGATGCATAGAAATGTCACTTCGTCAACCATGGCATTTGAAGTCAATGAAACCTCACTGTGGTACTCTGTACAAGTTCTAGATCCCCTCTGTAAAGGTAATCTTCTCCATACTTTCAAACGTGCTGCTTCATTTTTGACCACTTAAATAACTCTGAGGGCATAAGCATCCAGGTAAACGCAAATGTTGCAGAACCTGCCCAGAGAATCGCAATCTTCAAGTGTACAAGTATTGGCATGGAAAGCTATGTCAGTGGCCAGAGTTAGTAAATTGTGTACTGGCTGTTTTGGCGTTGCCCGTCTCAAGTGCTAATGTTGAGAGGGCCTTTTCACAGAAAAAAAGTTTACTTGAGAAGGAAAGAGCGTGCGCACATGACCAATGACTCACTGAAGAAGTATTGTATGGTGTACTACAATAAGTTTGATTTGCAAAAATGTATTTGGACAATGTATACACTGTACATACACTGCCTATATACCATGCACTATCAGTGCAGAAAGCAAGCAATAATAAGAGCAAAACGTTCCATAAACATCGGAAAAACACTGTTTCTGTTGTTTTTAATGGCGTGAAAATGTGTAACCACTGATAATCACAGTTTATTAAGGTATTGAGATCACTTGAAAACACTGAAAAACCCCACCAGAATTTCCCAAAAATAGAAACTGAACACAGGAAAGCCTAAATATATTGTACAGCAGTGCGGATTGCTATGCAACATGGCTTAACTTTAAAAAAAAAGCGCTTATAATACGTTGGTAGCGTCATAGCTCTTTTTTTATTGACTTTAAGCCTTTTGCTGCTGTGCAACGTCTTAAAAATATTTACAAAGCCTATAGATCTTGCATATGCGATGCCTATTGGTTTTGCCAATGCTTGGTTTATGTCTCGCCTAAACAGGCCATGCACTGTGTTACGAGACATTTTGTTTTAAAATTCAGAGGGCTTACAATCAGCCCACAGCCTAACCATTATTTGCTTTCATTGTCACTCTCATTTGCAGTCTTGTGATTGTTTAGCTTCCTTACGCTTCCTACCATAGCTAACAAAATGTAAAGGATCAATTGAAATCCAAGCGATCCTCCAGTTAGGAGAGGATGCTTTCCCAGGATTTCCATCATCTTATCAAGCTTTCTAGGCTATGGCAGATACAGCACTAGTTCCAAATAGTTAAGTTGATATGTGATTCATCTCGGAGTCGTCTCAGCCAGGTTTCCTGCTAGCTTTGCTATACCCAACCCAACACAGGAAAGGGTGACGATGGGTGTCAGGCACTATCAGGGAAAACTTGTTGAGGGTGGGGAGCAGATGCATAATCTTCTCCCACCTACTAAACAGCTCCATTTTCTCAGTGTGGCCCCGGTGAACCGAAAACCATTAGAGTGCAGCAGCCACTTACTATGAAGGCAGCCTGTAGTAAAACAACCATTTTGTGTATGCCAATGCACAGTGTCCATAATGGACACAATCACCATGCACACTGCTCATTTTCCACTCCATTCCACACAACTCTACTCTACACCATCTCACTCTATGCCACTATACTCTATGCCACTCTACTATACACAAGTTTACTATACACCACTCTACTCTACACCACTCTTCTCTATGACACTCCATTCCACTCTGTGCCACACTAAGCCACTCAACTTTATCTACTCTAGTCCACGTTACTCTACTCCACTCAACAGCACTCTACGGCACTCCATTACACTCTATGCCACTCCACACCATTTTATGCCACTGTACATCACTCTACTCTATGCCACTCTACTCTACACCACTCCACACTACTGTACACAACTCCACTCTACACAACTGCACTCCACTCAATGACACTCTGTGCCACTCTACTCTACCCCATCCCACTGTACTCCATGACATTCTACGTCGATTCACTCTATGCCATTCCACTCCACTCCACTCTACGCCAAACCACTCCACATAATGCCACTCTACGAAACTCTACTGAATGTCACTCTACTATATGACACGCTACTCTAAGCCACTCTACTCATGCCACTTCACTCTATGCCTCTCTACTCTATGCCAATCTACTCTATACCTGTGTACTCTACTATATGACACTCTACTCTAAGCCACTTCTCTCCACTCATGCCACTTCACTCCATGCCTCTCTACTCTATGCCACTCTACTCTATGCCACTCTACTCTACGCCACTCCACTGTTCGCACTCCACTCTACCCTGTGCCAGTTCATTTTACACCACTCCACTCTATGCCACTTATCTCTGTGACCCTCTCTGTGACCCACTACTCTACGCTACTAACGTTTAGCCCTTCTGAACAGCAGCCACGCTGATGTACAACATGGCTAAAAGACCATGGCAAAGCCAATAGCTCCCACAAAGGCGAGACCTATTGGCTTTGCCAATGCTTGTTAAACTGTGCACGGTTACGCACACAAAGCAATAAAATTTTGGTCAAGCAGCCTTTTTAACGTATAGTAAATAGACGCTTCATTTTGCGTTGTAATCTGTCACTTGTGTGCCCAGGCAAAACTTTTGTAGCCGTTATTGTAGACGGTGCACGCTGTTGGATGTGACCCTTGCAATCTCCAACTATGGCAAGTATTGTAAAGTGACGCTATGCAAAATAATCTCCCATTCAGCTCCCTTGCAGAAAGGGCCCTTGAGCTTTCCCATAGCACACCATACAGAAAGGCACGCCAGCTGGAAGCAGATGCTTGCCCGGAAGTAGAAGTAGAAGGTTAACAGCAGTGGCGTAGCTGGGGGGCATGGGGGTAATACGCCCCGGGCTGCACGAGTTTGGGGGAGGTGGCCTCCCCTGCTCTTACCTGCCGTCTTGGGGCGGTAATAGCAAGTACCCCTCATCCCCCCCCCGCTCCTCAATGCGTTTGCCCCTGCCGCAGGCGCCACCACGGTCTTGCCTTACGGGGGCACCCCCCACTTGGTCGCCCTCCGGGTTCCCACAAACTCGGATCACACCGGTTATGGAAGAATAGGGCCGCAGTTTATTTAGGCACAAGGAATCCTTACACACGATTCCTTTCCTTACTCGCGGAGCCTGTGGCCACCACCTTAGCATACCGGCTGTGCCCTACATTCAGTGCTCTCAGGTGCCCCTGCCATGGGCAAAGGTATCATCTGCCTTCAGCCCAACCGGGTGCCTTATTACTTCCAGCATGACCTTTTAACCAGTGGCGTAGCTAGCCCTCTGGCTGCCCGTGGTGGTCCCTGAGGCAGGGGCAAACGCATTGAGGAGCGGGGGGGAGGAGGGGGATGAGGGGTACTTGCTATTGCCGCCCCAAGACGGCAGGTAAGAGCAGGGGAGGCCGCCTCCCCCAAACTCGTGCAGCCCGGGGCGTATTACCCCCATGCCCCCCCCCCAGCTACACCACTGCTGTTAGAGTAGAGTGGAGTGCGAACAGTGGAGTGGCGTAGAGTAGAGTGGCATAGAGTAGAGTGGCATAGAGTAGAGAGGCATGGAGTGAAGTGGCATGAGTAGAGTGAAGTGGCTTAGAGTAGAGTGTCATATAGTAGAGTACACAGGTATAGAGTAGATTGGCATAGAGTAGAGAGGCGTAGAGTGAAGTGGCATGAGTAGAGTGGTGTAGAGTGGCTTAGAGTAGAGTGTCATATAGTAGAGTGACATTCAGTAGAGTTTCGTAGAGTGGCATAGTAAGGCATGACCTCAGGCTGGATGATGGGCAGCCCTGCGTCGCAGGAGCTGAAGGGCGTGCGTTATGCCCTTGCCACCAAGCGAGAGAGCTGTTCTTTCAGTCAAATATTTCTGTAGCTTAAAAGAAAAGCTGGTCTTCTCCAGATGCACCGTACGAAATATCGCAGCTGAAGGCCCCTCTTCACTGCCAGGAGCTAGTGCATCCCAGATGAGACTGCAGGCTGCTTCACGGGGTAGAAATACATGTTCATGAGTGCTGCCAACTCCAAGGGACACCTCGACGCCATGTTGTGGGCCTACTAGAATCTATTTAAAGTCTATTTTTCGTAAACCGGTCTGGTTGCATTATTTTGAGCGAATTTCTCTGTTCACCCGCAAGGGAAAAAATAAACTGGAATGCAGCAGCAGGCACAGTTGCAAAGCTTCGGGATTAGTACGAAATCCTTAAAAAAGAAATACGTTTTCGGACATTAATGCTGTGTCTTCTGTGCACACAGCGCCCCCCCCCCCCTAAAAGCACTTTCTTCAATAACAGTATCATGGCAATTAACAAAATGGTGGCCTTGAAATATCAAGTGTTGTGCACACCATGTCTACCTAACAATGTCTGCTACAACGTTTGTTGAAAAAATCAAAAATAATGTTTCTAAAAAATAAATATTATCCTGGCAATAACGTGTGGGCCGTACCATGATACATGCTTTTGTTTCTTTCATGTACCATTTTCAGCGTTTATTATTTTTTTCAAAAGAAGTTGCTCCAAAAATAATTTTTCTGGTGCATTTTTATTTCTTCATTGAGTTTAACTATGTTTCTTTTCATAGACAATAAAGTATAAATGAAGGTTTCAGTGACTTCTTGCCATTTGCGCTGTCTTCTTCTCAATGACCCGGTTCATTTGCCCTTCTGGCTCACAATAATTCCACCACATTTATTTAAGGTATTTCAGGGCACTCATTTTGAAACTATATAATTTCATCTCCCCTCCCCACCCCCACCCCACCCCCCCTTTTTCCTTAGTGGACATTCCTTCTTCCTCCGCCACCTTCTCTACTTAAAAAAAGAAAAAAAAACAAAAAAAAAAACCAGGTGTGTGCAATCAGAGCCGAGCCAAGACACTTTTCTGTCCTGGAAAAAAATGCACAGGCCGTCACGCGCTAGCTTCAGGTAATGGCAGGGCTTTAAGTGGGCCGGGTCTGTCCGGGTGTGAGCACCGGCAGTGTTTTTAAAGGAGGCCTCGAAACGGGTTTCTATCAGGCTCTGTTTTGTGCACTGGCACAGGCGGTCTAATTTTTCCCGGACTGCAGTGGCAGCAGTCTCCTGTCACTGCAGTCTGGCAAAAAGTTCCAGGGACCAGAACAGAGCCCGATAGAGACCCGTTTCGAGATAGCAGGCACCTCACTGCTCACTTCTCACTAGTGGAGAAGTTACGGCATGACGTCATGCCAGGTGAGCGTTGAAGGGGAAGGTAAATCCTTTAAAGAGAGTCATTTTCTCTCTGGATTTCCCTTCTCTTTTTGAAGCTCAGGAGCAGCAACATTGCCGTAGTGTCACCAGGGCTTTAAGTGGAAGCTTTTTCAATATTATTTACAAGCCATAGTTGCTGCCTATTTATCGTATGCAACTAACAACCATTGACAAAACCAATAGTCCTGACTTGTTATAGGTATGTTTCTTGTATCATATATGTGGATGCAGTGATAGAAACAGCAAAATACAGTCGGGCGGCACACTATGCTAAGCACAGATTTTTAGGTGGTTTTAAGCCACGCCCTTAATTACATTGGCCACGCCCCTTTGAGAGACCCCCAGTTTTTTCATCCCACTTAAAGCCCTGGGTAATGGCTCACATGAGGTGTTTAGATGGTAAGCTTGTAATGGAAACTCATTTTCCACACCTGGTGTATCAAATGCTTCACTACATCATCTCATCTTAACAACCACCCCTTTAAAGAGTTCATGTCCTAACACGCCCTTTAATTTCTCAGTCACTCCTGCCTATCCTGCTCTGTCTGTCTCCACAAGAGTGTTTCAAACTTCAGTGGTAATTATGGCAACATTCTACGACCCATCAACACAGATTAAACGCCATGCTTTTGAGGTGCACAAGCCAATGGCGTAACACAAAATGATGGGGGGGGGCTGTAGAATGTGATACGGGGATCCAATGTTTCCATATATCATATATTTACATAGGCTTTATACAGAATTTGGGTCCACAGAGGATATGGGGTCCTTCTACGCGACTGGGGTTGCAGGGGTCTGCATTACACCCCTGACCCAAGCGGCTTGGCACCAAGCAACAGAACTGGTAGAAAAATGTCCGCATGTTTGAGGGTACACTCAGGAAATTTCATCTTGAGACAACAGTACAATTACAACCTCCCACTCCCTATGGCCTTGGAGGAACTCAAGAAGGGAAGATAAGGCTATATTTACTTTTGTAGAACTTTCACTAGTTCTGCAAGGACTGTAAGCATGTTTCCTTGAATATCCAGCATAAAAAAGCCTTGTTCATCACATGCTTATTCCTCCAAGAAGCACAGACAAGCCTACCAGAAGCCCACTGAAGGAATTCACTGGCGCATTCGAAGCCGACACAGCATCCTGTGCTAAGGATCGCAATTTTCGCACTCGAAAGAGGTAAGGATTATCAATCTCCCACTCCTCTCTAATCATGTTAACCATCAAATTCAATTTAATATAATTGCGAATCTCTCTACTTAAGTGTGCCTCTTTAATACGATCAAACATGGACCATGTATATCTCCTTCCCCCTGGGTGTTTCTATCACATCATGTGCCCCAGTACTTTGGGCTTCGACTTAAATCTGTTCTATTCTGTCACAAATGACTGATCCCTCACAGTCCTGATGCGATCCTAGCACCAACGGAAGGGTCAAAACGTGTCAACAATGCAAAGGGGACACTGTCCAACAAGCTGGCACTGAATCATCTCAAACTCAGGGCATAGAGTAAATGAACTGCCAACTATCCTCCCCCCTCCACACCACCACCACCCCTGATTATGTGTTAGGAGTTCCCTTGATCGATGCTGAATTGAGTTCCTTCAAACCTCTTTGGACTTCTAACATAACCCAGTCTAGATTAGACAATCCTTGCCCTTTACATTTATTCATCTTTGATGAGATGATGATTTTATGACTAAGTATTTTCCTGCACTTTATTTATGATGTAGGCTAAGACTACTTTGAGAACACTTTTGCTTGAGTGACACGCATAACAACAAACGTTATCTATTCTATTCAGTGTAATTGTATCTATTGCATGACTATGAAAACATACGTCGAAATTAGACTCTCACCTCTGAGTGTGATTCATAAATAATGGGTAAAACTGGTTCTTGAGGTCCCCACAAGTTAACATTTGCTGTAGAGCTCACAGTGCATTAATGCTATATGTTCACCAAAGAAGGACTGGGATACTCTCAGGGCAGTGTTTGTTATTTACCATTATTGAACACCCTTATATTAGGCTTTAGCTCAGGATGGTTTTCAATGACAAGTGGCTCTCACTACAGATAGGGTTGGAGACCCCTGTCTAGACCAATGCATTTGCAACACCTGAGAGTAAATGCACCTGGCAAGTCTGCTGCAGTTAACAACACATCTCCATACTGGATCTAATGAACCTCTTTCCCCTCGCTGAACTCTCCTGCGCCAACCTCAAAACCCAGCGGAATTCCACCCTCCCCCATATCACAGAGATCCCCAAGCACCCACTACCGCTCGCTGAACTCTCCTTCGCCAACCTCAAAACCCAGCGGAACTCCACCCCCCCATATCACAGAGATCCCCAAGCACCCACTACCACTAGCCTCGAGACACCTTGCCCTCGCAAGCAACCATGCCACCTCTTGGAGGAGGAAACTCTAGCTCTCGTCCTCTCCTACAACTCTATACTTGCCACCCCTAGTCCGCTAGACCTCACTGAAGAGGAAATCCTTGCCATCCTCCACGACTACAACTCTGCCCCAATTACCCTTTGCCCTCTAGACGTGAGTGCCGAACATGCCATGTGCACAGTCACTATCAACCCTAACAGATCGGCTACCCTCCGCAACAGAGGTGCAGTCAAAAGCAACCTAGCGCCTGTACACCTATCCACCCCCACTCCCGACACTCCCTCCGATTCCTCTCTGTCTGGCCTCTTAATCAATTGCCGATCAGCGTTTAACCATGCCGCAGATATTGCTCAACTCATCATGAACAAAAACATCGACTTAGCAATTCTAACAGAATCGTGGCTTAACGATTCTTCATCTCCATGCCTAGACGTCTTAGTCCCCCCCAACGACAACATTGTCAGGCTGGACAGGCAATCTACCAAGAAAGGAGAAGGCATTGCCTGCATCTACCGTTCTAACCTCAGTGTCACATAACTTCTGGCGGATACCTCTGACTCTTGCGAATACCTCGCACTCTCCATTTGCAGCAACTCTACCCTACTGTGCAACCTACACATCATTTATCACCCCCCAGCATGAACGACTCCTTCACGGACCACCTCATGGAACTCATCACAGCTAAGATTTCCTCCATCAATAGAGATATTTTCCTGGGTGATTTCAACCTGCACTGGAATGACCCAAAGGACCCCCATGTCAACGCCATCAAAGACCTCCTGACCGATCAAGCCCTGACCCAAGCCTGTTCACTCCCAACACACTTGAAAGGGGCCACCCTTGACTGGATCATCTCTAAGGAACCAACAGTCAAGCTTATCTCTATAGACCCTTGTGACTGGTCTGACCACCACGTCATCGCATTCCTACTACCGGGCACCCACAAGACAAGGGCACCTCAACCAGTGATGCCTAAACGCTGGGTTAGAGACACTAAGAACCTGGACCACAATGAACTGGAGGCTCACTGCAAATCTGAGCCCCCTCACATATCACAACGGTCAGTGACCTCAATAATCACTACTCTGCAACTATTTTGAACATTATGGATGACCTAGCCCCACTAAAGCTAAAACGAACCCAAATCAAAGACAGGAACCCCTGGTTCACTGGATTCCTCAATAATTAGAGGAGATCCCTCCGGCAATCCGAAAGAATCTGGAGACAGCACCCCTCTGCCGCACATCTAAAACTTCTCCGTCAGGCCAGAAATGCCTACAACAGGAACATCCTCAACTCTAAAAAAGAATTTTTCAACTCTCAACTTGAGAAAGCCAAGAATAGGCCCTGCAAGCTCTGTGAACTGGTCAAACACCAATCCAATAAACTGGCCAAAACTTCGAAAGAAACCCCCAAGTCTTTAATATCATCAGAGGAATTCTCCTCCTATTTCGCTGACAAAGTCACAACCTTAGGAAACAAACTTAGTGCCGCCACATACTCTCTATCCATTCCTGACCTGCCTCCTCCTCCTGGGATGCCCCCACAGATTTCACCTAAAAATCAAGCACTCTGGACCGTCTTCAAACTCTATGACGAAGACTCCGTCTCTAAAATCCTATCATCCATGAAACCCGAATAACCATTACAACGGCCCGCTCCCCTCCAACTGCCTAGCAGCCGTCGCCCAGTCCAATATTCCTAGCTGGACTGCAATAATCAACGCCTCTCTCCGGCAGGGATCCATTCCTGACTCTCTGAAAGCCGTCCAAGTCCTCCCCATTTTGAAAAAGCCGTCGCTGGATCCAGCCTTCCCAGACAACTTCAGACCTATTTCCAACATCCCCCTCTTAGCTAAAGTGTTGGAGAAGTGTGTACAACAGCAACTAAGCCTACACATCAACAACTTCCACCTTCTCAATGACTTCCAATCTGAATTCAGACCTGGGCACAGTACTGAAACGACCATGCTCCACATTGTTGACGATGCCCTCCAAGCCCTTGACCAAGGGAAAACTTGCCTTCTAATCCTCCTAGATCTATCCTTGGGCTTCGACACGGTCAACCACTAAAAACCTCTCCAACGCCTCAAACTTAGGATGGGTTTGGATGGCTCTGTTCTAGAATGGTTTAGATCCTTCCTCCAAAACCGATCGCAGCGATTCCTAATCAACGGCAACTTATCTGCTCCTTCTCCGGTCACGATCGGAGTCCCTCAAGGATCAACCCTGTCCCCTACCCTCTTCAACCTTTACCTTGAACCACTTGCCGAAGTACTTTGCACAGCAAATATCTCCTACCATATGTATGCTGAAAACACTCAGCTCTACATCAAAACCTCATCTCTTGAGGAGAATCTCTCCCTGAATGAGGGCCTGAAATCAACCGTCCATTGTTTCACCCCCAATCAACTCAAACTCAACGCAAAGAAAACAGAATTTCTACTAATCTCCCCTCCAAAAACCAATCCTGAGATGCAGATATGGATCAAGGCTATCAGAGCCCTAGATTGCTCACCGACCATCGTGGACTCAGCAAAATCGCTGGGAATAACCCTGGACAGCAATTTGAACATGCGGGACCACATCAAATCGATGGGCAAATCATACCGGATTCCACTTGAGCTACCTTAGGAAACTGAAATCCTTCCTCGACGCTGCCGACCTAAAAAGTGTAGTCCAAGCGCTAGTAATCTCCAGACTGGAGTATGGCTGTTCCACCCTCTCGGGTTACCCAAGATCTCCCTGGCACCTTTACAAGCCTGCCTCAACGCTGCCGCCAGACTTCTTACAAGCTCAAGAAAATTCGACCATATCGCTCCACACTTGAAAGCTTTGAACTGGCTTCCCCTTGAGGCTAGAATACAACTTAAATTGGCCTGTATCACACACAAGGCTTTATACTCAAACTCCCCTGCTTATCTTGCACAGAAACTTGTGGTATCCGGCAGAATCAGAAACTCCCGGTCCGCCAAAGACCTCTTACTCCAACCTGCATGTTTCCGAAAAAAAAAAACCTTTCAATCGGGCTTTCTCTGGGGCCGCTCCAAGAATATGGAACTCTCTCCGGCCCGCCATCAGAAGATTCCTTTCTCTGGCACGTTTCAAAAAGGAGGCCAAAACTTTCCTTATGGGTAAATTCCTCTCCTAAATGTTGCCTCCTACCAACACAGAGACTCCGACCAACTACTGACTAGCACCTCCCATCTGAGTATCGAGCTACCTCACCAAGAATCCTGGGGCCTTATCTTGAGTAATCATAAATGTAATCTGTACATACGTGTCCTCTATCCCTTATGTATCCAGCACCCCCGCCCCCTCTTTATCTTTTGTACTTTGTGATTCCATGCCTACTGTACACTTCTATGATCCCTGTAAATCGCTCCGATACCCTAACGGGTCAAGTTTGCGCTCTATAAAACACATAAATAAATAAATAACAAAAGTTGGTGCTGAATAGCCCAGCTTCCACAACCTCTCAGCTTCCACTGTGCGAGCAAGTGCCCTCGTTCCTCCATGGTTGTTTATGTGGAACATGAAGAGTGCACTCCCATATGAACCAGGCCCAGGGATGCCTTGATTCTTAGGAGAAATTACAGAAATAATTGGTTGCTACAGCCCCTAGAAAATCCTAAAAGCTTAGAGTTTGTTTGATAATTTGAACATAATAAGGAAACTGCAGCATTTAGAAACTGGCGACTGGTATAATGTTTATGTTTAGCTTATGGTGCAATGCTTTGAGTGTTTATAATTTAGTTTATAATTTGTGTCTAATGTGGTAGACACTTCTCTGCTCTCAGTGCTCTGTGCGTCTTGCAGCCTGTCTCCAAAACATGTCTGGAGTGGCTGACAGCTACACTTTGTGCATTCCCTTTAAACAGCCACAAACACAGAAGCATGGGGTGACAGAGAACTCATCTGCATTCATTTACATTCTGATAGCTTTTCCTGGGCAGGAAGCGGGAGGGGGAGCTGACACACCAGAATAGGCAGTGTCCAGTGTCTCACACAAAGGGCTGATTGCTCCCCCCCACACACACACAGATAGCCTGGCAGGCAGGGCTGGGACAAAAAGGGGACCTGTGCACTTCAACGGCTTGCTTTGAAGTCACCCCCACTTCAAAGGCACAACTGGGTATAGGTACAGGATATAAGTACTGGGGCTCTGACCATGCCAAGACAGTGCACTACTGGGCCTGTGAAGAACTCTGCCAGGAGTAAAGACTGCTGTGCCACAAGGATTGACACTTTGCCTGACTGCTGCTCTGAAGGAACTGCTTTCTGCTTTGCTGAGCTGCCCTCCTGCGTGCTGATTTCTACCCTGTTGAGGACAAGGAATGGGCCCATCTCACTTGAACCCAGAGTACCTCTAAGGGCTTGCTGGCTTGTCTCCTGTTCTGAAGTCTCAGGGCCATCATTTCTGCAACAGCACCTGCACTCTGCCATTTGTAAGTCCTGCCCTGCCAAGCGGTGCAAATCCAGTCCTGGGACCTTGAAAGGTGATTTCTGCTGTCCAGAAACATCAACATCGATGCAGTGATGACTCTGCACCAATCTGAACTGATGCATTGCCCCTCGATGCCAATGCACAAGCCCATATATGGCATTGCCTTGACAGTCTGTACAGCTCAACGACGATGGACAGCGCAGCTCAACAACGACGCAGTGCCTGCATCTTGAAGGGGTTCTTCTTCACCTGCGAGGATCGTCGCCAACACATTAAGATGTCAACGCTTTGCTCCATCCGTGGTACTTTCTCAGCAGGTCCTGCATGAGTTCTGCAGCTGGCCTGACCTCAATCACAGTCAGCCTGAACTTTGTATTTGCCCCGGTCCAGCATGACCTCAATTAACCCCTTAACGCTACTCACTTCTAAGCTCTACGTTTTGATTTAATCTATAACGATTCATAACTCCGGTTCTACTTATTGGATTTTTGTTGCACCCAATCTCTAACAGTTGTTCATAATGAAGATTGAAGACTCCTCATGAAATGGAGTTCTATGTTTGAGTCCACAAGTTCATGCTGATTTCATATTCTACGTGTAATCTTGTTGTTGAACAAGCCTGGTTTCTGTGCCCATTGGTTGTCTAGTTCCACCTGAAATGGTCTCGTATGCAGGTACCTTCTTAGCTCCACAGATACTTAAGGACATGGACTGCACTGTTAGTTTTCTTTTCCACGTTCATGGACTGTTTGCATGGTGGCCCTTTTGATGTTGAAGGTTTTTCCTCAGCAGAAAATATTTAAAAGAAATGTTTATATATTTATGAGTTGCCCTCCTTTTTTGGGTCATTTCAGGTGCCTTTGGAGAGGTCTCCCTGGTGAAATTGGAGAAGGTTTTTGGATGAACTCCAATTCATCCATATCTTACTAGATCGAGGAACCAACGACCTGTGATTGGTTCCTACTCCTCAAGGCAAGGCGAAATTCTCCCCATGGGGTCTTGTGAGACCTTTGCTGGGGATATTGTGTCCAGTGCTTGCATTGAGTCATGTCTTCTGCCAGTGTCCTGTATTCTTGATTGGCTTCCACCCCTATTCCTTGGCGCTGGTTTTGTGTTAGTTGATGCCGGTGGTGATCTGTATTGCTGTAGAGAATATGATTGTCTATATGATTGCTGTAGTACTGCTAGTAGCCTTCTCAGTGCGGATTCCGACCTCTTCAACTGTATCCTGGAAAGGACTATTGTCTTCTCTGCTGTACCATTCCAAACAACTTTGCATTATCTGTGTCTGCCTTTATGTTTTAGACGCATTATCCACATGATTCCCAAAGAGCAACTCTCCAACTTACGCAATGTCCAGGATCATGCTTTGGACCTTCGGCCTAAAAAATGCGCATCGCAGCCGACCCTGTCTTTGTAGCACTGCTGCTCAAGTTCACTGCCTGAATCCAGTAGTGGCAACATCCTTTGGTGAGTCTATTATGCCAACTGAGACCTTTTCTTGCACTTGTAAAATAACTTGCATTCTGTACATGTCCTCCAGCAGGAGGTTTAGGAAAGGGGCGATGTTTGTCCACATTTGCCCAGCATACCAGTCTGAAATTGCCAAAGAGTTGACTTCTCTGATCGAAATTGCAGTCATGGCTGATATTCTCTTGCCATTGTTGTCTAGGCACCTGCCTTCCCTATCCAGAGGAGCAGTGCAGAGCATGAATGGATGTTTGGACCTCCTCTCAGCACTTGGCATTACCACTGAGTCAGACCAAAGCAATCTCACCAGACAAGCAGGAGTATCCTCTGGGCCTTTATACATTTTTGTCAGGCGTGGAGCCACCGCAGCCACAGTTCTTGATATCCACATTACTTTAGGCCCTCCCACCGTATGTGGTCAATAATGGGAATGGCCTTGACTGACTTATGTGGTTGGAACTTACAATTGTAAAGAAAACAGTTCACATCCTTAGGTGGGATCGGTACCAGAAACCACCTGGAAACCCTCTCAATTAATGAAAGAAACCTTGGTATGTTGTCCGGCGGGGAGTGTGTAGGTAGCAGGAGAGGTGAATCCGCTGGCATTGCAAAATAGACAATTCTGGGGTCATTCAAGGGGGCGAGCCATCGTGATTTTCCCCATCACCTTGGTCGTCATCCTTCATGGGCAGGTGGTGACTCTCCTAGAAGTAGAATTGAGTAGAGGTATGGGCCTCTAATTGATATCCATGGAGCCAAGGGGGGTTCATGAGGTAATCATTGGAAAGATGAGTGGCCAGGTACATTCAGGATTGGAGCAGGGATGTTGCTAGCCTGATATGGCTGGCAGATATTATTCCAGATCCTGGGCGCAGAGAGGAAGAGAGGGCCTTTTTTTAATGTTTTTTTTTTATCTCATCCCAGTGGACACAGGCAGGGCCTTGAAGTGTGACTATGAGTAACTCCGTGTGGCTTTATTAGTCAATTCCACCCTCTTGCTCTACCAGGCAAAGGCGACATTATTTTGGATAGAATATAACAACAACAAATTATGCACCAATATTGCCTCCATAAATGAACATAGATGAATAATAAACAAACTGAATTCGAGGTTGTGCTTCCTTGGCTATGCACTTCAGCTCAGAAGATAATCTCTTGCAGAGTAAATTTCTCCCAAAAAATGTAAGTATGCAGTCCTCCATGTTGGCTATCAATATCTGGGGAACTTGCTTGGCTCCCTTCCTGGACCGCTGCTGTGCAGTATTAACTGTTTGTAAGACCAGAAATCGTGATCTTCACCTATTAGAAATGCACATGTATCCTCTTTGGTAGCCGTCAGCATACAATGACACAAGTCTTATCCCCCATACCTTGACCGAGGTTGTATGACAGAGGCATGCATGGCTGAACCGTGCATGCAATGCGGTCCCAACCATGAATGCATCTTAACCAGGCATTCCTTTACCACACATGCCTTTACCATGCAATTTCGTGGTAAAGGGATATGCATGGTAAAGATCACCACTATCCCGACCCCCCTCCCAGCCCTAAGCCCTAAAATTCTATCCCCCCACCCCTCCCCCTAACTGAGGCCTAAAACCTACCCTGCCCGGTCCTTAAAACGACCCCTATCCCCAACCCTGAGGCCTAAAACCCTGCCCCCTTTTAAAAAGATTGCCCTACCTTCACCCTAGAACTGTATAATGGACCCCACCCCTAAAAACTTCTCCCCCCAAACCCGTCCCCAGCCCCAAAAACTACCCTGACCCTCCACCACCATCCTGAGCCCTAAAACCCTGCTCCCTTTCAAAAGCTATCCGACCCCCCCCCCCTCCCCCAGGACATGAGCCCCAAAACCGCCACCACCCCTAAAAACTATCCCCCCAAACCAAGCTCAACTTACCTGTCTGTGTCTGCAGCTTCCTGTTCCGACGCTCCCTCTTTCTTACCCCCCCCCCCCCATCCGGACACTAGAGGACTATCTGCCTTAACTACGCATATGTGTGGTTAAGGCAGATGCGTGGTGCAGGCAAGCGTGGTTACACTTGTAGGGATGCGGCCCACGTGGCTCATCCACGTCGTAAAAGTCGTTTCCCCTTGACCGTCAAGATGGTGCCACTCGAGCAAAGGAGCTAAAGGGCAGGCCCTCCTCTAAAGCCCACAGTGGCCCCAGTGATCATGAGATCCATCTTGGGAAACAAATAAAACAGACATGAGTCGTCATCACAGGAGGGGGAGGAAGTGAACTTACCCAGTAGGGCATTTGGTATTGTGCCCTGGGTGGTGGTGTCAACAGGAAATGGACAGGGAGCAGCACCAAGTGGGAGGAATATGGGTCTGCCCGGGTAATTGCTACTTGGGTAATATGTGAATGCACACTTGGATTGGGCCCATGGGGTAGGAAAATGTCTGACTCATCTCTGAAATTGACAGAATATTGGGTTTTGTTGTGGTAATATTACGAATTGGTAAGCACATCAGGATGACCAGTGATCGTAATATCGCAAATTTAGCCCATGTCTGCTAACACTCTATTAAGGTGCATGACTGCCCATTCTGTACACCACAGATTGTTATTTTGCTTTTACTCTCTTAAAAGTTGTACACTGTAATGCAATACAGTACCGTAAAATCTTATTTTTTATTTGAGGGTCCCTCTTAGGTGTTGCCTGATATTTGCATGTATGTTAGCATAAAAACTGAATATGGTGTTTCTGCCAGTGCTTAATTTGATCCAGTGTTTTCCAGTGCTCGCCACTTAATTGTCAACACCGGCACTTAAGCCAGACTGCCACATGCTGGCGCTGTTTTTATAATTTAGTGATGAGCACATCAACAGATGTTTATTAATTCTATTTACATTCAAAATCACTAATACCTCCCACCCAAGCCAATATTATAGCTTTGGGGGCCAGGAATAGTTTGAATAGTCACACTTGTAGGAGTGTGATGGTTAGTAGTTGTGTTGGTTGGTTCATTGGCAGCACTAGCAGGGGCGATGGGTGATGCAATAGCTTCCTGAACAATGGCCTATCACTTTTGTTTAATACAAATTAAGCACTTTTTTGCATGTTTTTGTTTTCATTTGAGGGAGAGTTATGCTGTCATTTACTGTCATCTGTCAGGGACTGTCCTGGACTATGTGGTGAACACAGTCAGGGACTTGGGCAAGGACTGGGAACTGGGTAGAAAACGTACACAGAAAGACTAGTACAGCGCTACCCAGGATCACACAGGAAGTCAGAGGAGAAAAAGGGATACAAATGGTAAACCTGTACAAGTGAACAAGATGGCTAAGACTCAAAGGATGGGAACACAAGAGGCAATTTAGCATTCAGAATAACTACATCCAGGGTGGAGATGCACACAAATACACACATATATATATATATATATATATATATATATATATACACACACACACACACAACATTAACAATAAAGGGAATGTGGGGTAAAGCACTCAGGAGCTCCACACGGTAAGACTGAAGCTCAGTAAATTCCTCACCCACACTTGCTGTTACAGATACTGACTGCAAATACCCACATATAGGATATGCATGCAAGGGCAGGGTCTTTGGAGCTGATACATATGGTGATGTTATAAATGTAACTCAAAGACAATACTCTCAGTGAACAAGAAACACCACCTAGGTTGTCAGCTGTGCCCATGGATGCGGGCGATCAAACAGAAACATGCAAGGCAACAGCAAAGGGGTAGAACACAAGCACAATAGACAAGGAGCTAGTAAGGAGGAGTGCTTAACAGGAAAAGAAGGAAGGCACAGCGGACTCTTGGCAGACAGCAATTAGCAAACATACAAGGTAATAGAAGTAAGACTTCAGGAATAGAAAGACTGTATACCAGGAACTGGAACCAAGGAAAAGGGAAGAAAAGCAGGGACTGGAAATGGATATACAGAAGGGGAGGCTACAATGATATACTAGAATAGTGTTGTATCAGGAGTCAAGAAAACCCAGTAGTACTTAAGGCTGTGCTGGAGCAGAAAAAAGAATTGAGCAAAAGCTGAAGAGCCAAGGTAGCACTGCAGGCAGTGATAGCTCAAGGAAACAGGCAATAGCTACAGTTTAGGAAACAAGGAGTCAAGAGAGCACTGCAAGCAGTGCAAATCAGAAACAAGAAATAGCTGCAGCACAGGAACTGGAACAAAGAATACCTATAGCTCAGGAACACAGGAAACAAGGTAGCAAATTCAGGCACAAGGAAGAGCTATAGCTCAGGAATCAAGGAACAAGGATTAACTATAGCTCAGGAATCAAGGAATATCAAAATCTCAGGAAACAAGGATCGGTCTCACCGGAACACAGTTACAATGACCAACCTTGGCCTGAAAGTAGCTGGGTATTAAAAGAGCTCACAGTAATCACATGCATCAGGTGTGAGCAGGCTAGCTGCAGCCAGCCACAGGTGAGCTGTATTCCTCCATCCATCCTTGGCCTGCAGGGGTTGAGACGAAGCAGTGAGCAGGGAATTCTAGGTAATAGAGTGTCAAACATTAGCAGGCTGGCTTCAAGCATGAGCAGGCTGGCTTTCACGTAACCCGGCATGGATTGGGAATGAATGTAAATTCCCAAATAGTGACCAAATGGATGGAAGTCAGGATATGCATGCAGGGGAGTATCTGGAAGTTTAGTAGAACACAGGAAAGTCACACTATGTGCCCCTCTGGTGGTGGGCACAAGAGTGCAGAGAGCGAATCGTGACATTTACAGTAACAGATCAGCAAACAGGCATATTTTCCCCATTCTGTAAATGTGATTTTCAGTGAAATATGTCCAATATTTATGTTACTCATTTGTATTGTGTCATTAAAGACTGACACAAGCTGAATTATGTAAACATACCTTTAGTATGTGTAGGTTTTAAAGCAGCAATGATCTCTAAATGCCAACCCGCACACGGGGGCAGCCTACACATAGGTACAGTCAGAGATTCTGTTGAGTGCTCCTCCACAGTGGGCTAGCTGTAGTGTGTACCTCACCACACCCCCAGGTTTCCAGTTTATCTGTCTACAAAATGTGCTTATAGTAATTGTGTCACCTACAAGTGTCAGAAAATACTCTCAAAATCAATAAAGTTTTTCACAGAAAACATATGTTATGAAATTGTTCAAGGTTGGACGCGTACTAGTAATCCAGATATCAAGGTCTTTCACTGTCTGAGTTAAGGACGATTGTTTCCGGAAGCCACAACGTCACTACACACTTGAATATTTGGTAGGCAAGTGCCGTCAAGAACCAGTCAACTTCTCAGGAGGAAAAATTCAAAGATGGAAAAAACACCTCACTGCGGATGAAGTCTTCACAGGGTTGGAGAAAACCAGGAGTCAGGAATCCCTGCAAGGAAGTTTCAAGAGTAAAGAGTCAGAATCGGCAAGTGGAGGGTGTGAGGAAATAAGAGAAGGAACACAGATGTGTTGTGAAGCACCTTCCAACCAGACCAAGGCCTTTAAATAGTAAAAGAACAGGAATGGAAATTACATCAACACCACATGAGAGAAAACTCAATGGATTGGGAAAGTCCGCAAGAAACCAAGAAAGGAATTGCCATGATGGAAAGGTAAAATAAAAGAGACTTAAAACCTGAAGTGGACTAGCTGCGGAGTCACTTTATAAGGCAGCTGGCAACTCTCAGTCAGATGACTGCCATTTTGGAGTTTAAGAGAGAAGGAGCAGCAGCCAGGCACAAGAGGAAACAGACCCAAGTTATGGACTCTACCAGCTACAGCTCTGGGCTTCGTTAAGCATCTTCTGTGCACCGGGAATCTCAGGTCCCTGCAAAGTACAGCAGATCTCTGGTGCCCAGGTGGCAGAGGCGCCGCAGACGCTACAGAGACTTAATGAGCCCAAAAGGATCCGATCAAGGAGTTAACTAGATATTTTTTTGAAATGCAGGATTGTTAGAAATGGGATTTTTGGTTGGCTAGGGCATGTTCAAACAAGGCTCCTCTTCTTGAGGATGTTCATATAAGTGGAGGCGGGGATTCCATCACTCTTTTTCCCTACCACTCCTCACTTTTATCAGAGGTAGTGTCCTTCCACTTTACTGCCTGAATTTTTTAAAACTGTTTGTTTTGCAAATGACAGTCAATTCCCACGTACCGCCTATATATCAAGGGGTGTACCTTTAATAGTGAGTCAAACACAGGTTACACCAATCTATGTGTTACCCTTTTACAAAAAATATGTGAAAGGACAAGATGGCACCTCACGTGCGCGCCACCAGTCGAGCTTGCTGATTGGTACTCACCAGCTATGCTCACTTTCTTCATTATTGGTAACCATCTTGTCTTAAAAAATAAAGACGTGTCCCAAACATTAGTGCCGAAAGTTATAATACCACTGGGATGTGTGTATCACAACTACCACAAAAACAAGACCCCATGAAAATTAAAATTGAAATAAGTAACACAATTACCAACTTTATTCTTCAATTGTGCACTTATTCAAAATGTAAAACCGGCTGCATTTATGCAGAGCACTTTATTACTCAGCCAACATGTTTCATTGCCAACATTACTTCAAGGCAATTTCATCAGGGCAGGTTCATCAATCACCAATCTTGGACACTGGTGTCGTTCTATAAAATGACATGTGAGAGGGATGATGGAACGAGCTACTTGTAAAGAAGGTGATCTTGTACTACAGTAGAGTACATGCCAAAAAGGAGGGACTCACGTTTGGAGGCTTCCTTAGTGTGACGGAGTGGAGACCTGGTACGAGTGACTTGGGCTCCCACATGTCATTTTATAGAATGACACCAGTGTCCAAGATCGGTTCCTTGATGTCGATAGTTCCGTCCGGGCCTATCACGGCATCGTGAGCAAACAAATCCAAGCAGTTCTGGCTGACCGCAGTGTCGCGGGCCAGCTACGGTGTCAGGAAGACCCGCAAACAGTACCTTTTAGAAATGAAGGGTGTCGGTGACCTCTCGTTGAGCTTCCGAAAGCACGGCGTCCGCAGGCGTCAGTTCCGGAGGTCGGTGCAGGAGTCGTCGGGCCCTCGAAGTCACACTCGTTGCAGATCGATCTCCTCTCTGTTGGAGTCAGGAGCGGTGGCGTCGGCAGGCGTCGGGTGCTGCGGTGATAAGGGCAGCGGTGCGGCGTACAGTGCCCTCAGGTCGCGTTGCGAGAAGCGGCCCAGTGGCGGGGTCAGATGGCGGCGTCGGTGACACCAGGGTGTTTATAAGAGGTTATAAACAAACTCCCCATTCTGTCCTAAGGGGAACAGGTAGCCTTGCAATAGCGAAAACCGAAATTGGCCGTAATTCACTGTCGGGACACGCCACACACACCAGGGCATGTCCTACCTTTAACATACACTGCACCCTGCGCACACGGGTACCTTGGGCCTACCTTAGGGGTAGCTGACATGTAAAAAAGGGAAGGTGAGGGAATGGCAAGTGTGTGCACTGGCCAAGTCGACATGGCAGTTACAAACTGCGTGCAGACTCCGCACATTGCAAAAAATAATCAAGCAACACAAATATATAACGTTGTTTCAAAGTAAGCGCCATAAAAGGCCCTGCAAAATCAACAGCTACCTTTATCCTCAGCTTCTCAGTTAACTGTGTGGGACACAATGAGGTGATTGGTAGCATTCCAACACACATTAGAAAGCAGTCTTTGCAAATGGAAATAATATCATTGGTTTGCTTGTCCATTGATGGCCATCAAACGTCCTTCTTGTGTGACCATGTAATCAACTGCTCTCTTGAATAATCTGGTGAAACAAACCTCCCATGTTATTTTGGTCTTGGAGAAGAGAATATTGGGATCGACAAGATAGTATTATATGTTCTTCGTGGAAGGAGGAGGAAAAAAAGAGAACAAGCACTATAATACAATTGTAGGACTCTTAAGGCATTCCCTTTTGTGTCTTTTTATCTGTTCAACTGTATTTATGGTTGTTGAGTTGTTTGATCATTATAGGGTGAGTGCTCACAACTATTACCTTACAGGCCGTGTGTAGCCATAAATACTCTTTATTTCAGATTATTTGGACCTACGACATATTTGCTGTTGGTGGTACCAGAGATGGTGAGAGACTCAGTGGCGTTGCTTTTGGTCTCATTGAATCGCCTGTATAAATAGCGCCATTGATTGCGGCATGAAGGAGAGGAATGGTCCAGAGGGATGACGTATCAGCATTAGTACACACGACAATCGAAAAGGCCGCATAGGGCCCAATGGTGCTTCAGAGAGAACCTGAATACCTCGATAATGGTGTTCCGGTACAGCACCAGATCTGTACTGGGAAGTTCAGATAGGGCTGAATGTGGGGTGCATGGTGTAGAAGTGGTGGAGACTCCAGGAATCCACTGATTCCGGCTGCATTGACTCCGAAGGAGTCTGGCTCCTAACAGCTCTGGCTCAGAAGAGGAGCCTGGGGGAGAACCCCTAAGCAACTAACCTCTCCTCTTCTTCCTGCTGCTGCTGGGTCTCCTCTTCTTTTTCTACTTATGTCAGGAAGACCTTAACATCAATGACCCTTGTGTTTGTGACCTTACCACTGACCCAAGCCTTGACTTGCACCTGCCATGCCAGTTATCCTCGTCTCAGGCCATAATTAGCTTCTTTCTACTTCACAGCCTTGGGATTCATACTTTGACATGACTTGCATATGTGCCCTCTTGAGTGATTCCATTCGAACAGCTTCTCCCTCTACAAATCCCGAGTAGTGATCACTCGCACTAAAAAACAAAACAAAACCTGAGAGGGTGCTTATCTTGTGGAGCAGGTGCATCTAAAATAGCTCCCAGAGAGTAATCCTTGGATTTGATACTACATTTTATTTTCCTATCTGGTCCTTATGGGAAGATATATTAATAAGATGTTAACTCCCATGCTTTCCTATGGGACAGATAGCCTTTCCATAGTGAAAAACGAAGTGCACTGTAATTCACTACCGGTCACACACACCAATACATGTCCTACCTTTAATATACACAGCACCCTGCCCATAGGGGTACCTTGGGCCTACCTTAGGGGTGATTGACATGTAAGAAAAGATAAGGTTATTGCTTGGCATGTGGGTATACTTGCAAAGTGGACATGGCAGTACCAGACTGCACACGGGCTCTTCAATGGCAGGTCAGAGTTACATTTACAGGCTGCTTGTGTGAGTGGCACAATCAGTGCTGCAAGCCCACTAGTAGCATTTGATTTACAGGCCCTGGCACACTCAGTGCACTTTACTAGGGGCTGGCTAGTAAATCAAATATGCCAATAATGGGAACACCAAAATAGGAGGAAGAAACAAAAAGTTTGGGGATAACCCTGCAAAAAGGGCCATTTCCAACAAAGAAATAAAGAAAATGAAAAGGTTCAGCAAAGAAGAGTTTCAGTCCATCTGCTTCTGTCTGTAGCATTCGCAAACGCAGTCCAAAGTAATGGATGGGTCCTAAAAATCGCCAAAAGGCAATAGATCTGTTTGCACAGGGAAAAGAAAAAGCATGGTTATGTGTTGCCCTTCCAACCAGGTTTCTTTTTTTACAAAGTCTCTGTAAAAGTCCTAGTGATGTAACATCACATCACTGTCGGAAGATTGTCATGTGGTCAGATTCACATAATGTCACCTAGGACAATTGCAGCTACAAGATGGTTTCCCATGCTAGTCATGAGAAACAAGAGATTTAAAGTCCACATAGGCGGAATAATGGTGAAAAAGAATACAAAGTATCAGTTTGTAGCAACAGCTGAAATCCTGTGCCCACAGAACCAGTTAACTGCGAACGTTGAGGAAACATTTAGGAACCTTGGGTGGTACACATGTACTGGACAAATAAGGCAACATTTTATTAGTTGCAAAAGAACCATTGTAGTGGGCCAAGGAATGCGTCAGCATTAGAGAAAGAGCACATTAAAAAATAAAAAAAAAAGGCCTCACCGTGGCATAAAATGTTTAAATTACATAAACTCTAATCCTTTATCAAATATAATGCAATAAAATAGTTTCATATTGAAAATAAAGTAGAACTTTCATCAAGTATTATCACATGGAATGACTATGGTTAAAAATAGCCTACTACCACAATTGTTCTCAACTTTCACACGAGTATAAGATTTTCTTCGAAGTTCTTATAACAAAAATCGTATTTACCTTTATAAACTGTAGAATCTCTAATATCAGTTTAAATTTCAAGTTCCTAACTAGTATTTTTACAGTTTTGCAGCGACATTTCTGCATGGTGCATTCTAATGGAAAGCAATAGAAACACTATGCCACTTTATTAATAGCACATTATTTCATCAGCAAATACCGAACACAATTTTTGTAAGTATTCTCATAAGTGCAACTCATTTATATGTATTAGTATTGTTTTATATATTTCTTCATCTTTCATTTCAAAGCACGGTTTTACGGTGCTTCTAATACACTTGTCTCAGTTTCGTGCGTTGTGTGTGCAAGCTACACTTTCAGCTTTTCGTGTCTTAAATCAGTAAAGGTGTTGTGTTTTATGATGTTTGAAATCTTGCGTCATCACACTTCTCACGATCTGGAAGTCTAGTGCCCTCCAGCGGAGAACTATTGCAAGTTACATCTACGAGTAAAGCATGAAATTCCACATTTAAGAATGCTGAGCCCATGTGTCAGGGGTTGACCTCCTCCCTGCAAATGTGCAGAGATTCCTTATAGAGAATCCAGGATAAGCTTCTCGACGACCATCTTCCTCCGTACACTGGGACCAGTAACACAACTAGGGCCTGGTAACGTTACTTTACTATTCACGATCAAGTGATTGACAACCCATCCTTGGATGGCGTTTGGATGCTTTTCAGGCATTAGCCACTCCCCAGCCATACTATTTTAGGAAGGATTGGTTTGCTACAATTAGACATGAATGTGGGACATACATTTGTCTTGAGACAAAAAGACGACTGTTTTGTTTGGACTAAAACCTTTGCGATGAAATGTTATTTGAGTCTTTTTATATGTGTTACTGACATCATCATGTGTGTATTTGTATTCTATACGCCCTGATCATTTCGAAATCATTCAAGCATTTCTGAGAATCAAAAGGTCTATTTATAACGTGTGGTTTTCTTCGAGTGTTTGTAATTTTCTTTTGAATTGTACATTTGGGGATCGTAAAGTTATTGTGAATAATTACGTGTTAAGAAAGTGACTTCAATTATTTCAAACTTCTGAAGTGTGGCCATGTGCTGAAATCTATACATTCACAGTCTGGTTTTTATTCACAGATGAAGCCCTTTTGTCGGTGGATGCTTGAATTAAAGCCATCAACTATAGGATCCCTTTCATGGGTATGTTTTACGAGTCCCTTCGTAATTTCTGAAGGATTACATTTGCCATCTGCTCGCCAGCCCATGCTTAACACCAGATTTGAAGACTCCCTAATTGTGCGCGCGTTTTAAAGCTTTGTGCTTAGTAGCGATTTCACTGTTGTCACATTGGCATTCTTGTTGGTCTCTTCTCCTGCTCGTCTCACTTCCATATTTTAGATGTTTGTCATGCTTTTATTTTTCCAAGCCCATCTCATCAAGACAGCTATTCCACAGACATAGTAATCACCTTTTGCGCTGTCTCCAACGTGCACCAATGTTTCCCCATGACTATCTCCGGCATTGAAAATAAAATCCCAAGATGGCTGTATCTATACATCACACACAGCAACTCACAACAGTGGGCAGAATTCCAACAAAAATACATTGATCAAATAACACGAAGGTCTTCAGAAGCCTATTCACATGTGTAACACATACAGGGAGGAAGTTGTTTGCAACTGGGCAATCTCCATACAGAACTCCACCTAGAAACAGCCTCACTGCCCCAGACAACACCAGAAAACCTCTCTTTTTAGGTCTTGCCTGACTCAGCGCATGCACTGGGTCAGGCGAGACTTTTTGAGAGGGCTCCAAAAAGTGCTACCAGGCCAGCCTAGAGCTACAGTGCATGTGCGCGGGCGCTGCGCTTTTCCGCGATTACTTTCACTTTTGCGGACGCAGGGCCACTTTGATGTTTGATCGCGATCACTTTCGCAACTGTTGCATGGCTAAACACTTATAAGGTCCCAAAGGCGAGACCTATTGGCTATGCCAATGCTTGTTTCTCTTTCCACTGAGTTCCTGCTCTTTGTGAACCACACTGACTATACCATGATCCCAAAGCCGACAATAGAGCCACTCACAGGCCCGACAGAGACCAACGTCACACCACCACCAACAAGCCACAGGATGCCTTCACCCCTGCTCAGGCACCTACTCAAGCATGGTTACATGGAAGAGGTCCTTGCATCAACACTTGCACAAGTATAATGTGCACTAGTGCCGCCAAATTTCCAAATACTAGTGACCTCATACACACATACAAACATGGGAAATACTGTTGAGAAACCCAACACAAGACACACATACTGACAAGAAAACAGACACCCAAACTTAGGAGCAACAGCTCATAATACAATTGCAGAAATACAACTATGATGGATAGGAAAACCTCTCCAGCATCTGCAGAATCACCTTTTTGATGTTTGCATTATTTGCCCTACATACTCTCTCACGTTGCTATGATATGATCATGAAGTTACAGCTGCCTTCGAGTGCAGTCTAAACTCCTCGATATTTTCCTCTGTATTCTCACAGCCACTTTTTTGCTTCCAGCCCTTGACATGAGCAGCTGCTCTTCTTAAAGCAGTGGTCTAGAGGTGGTTTAGCTGTAGACTTCTCACGAATCTAAAGCGTATCAAAAGTATCAAATATAGCACTTTCTCACATGGCAAAAACATTGTTTCTTTCTACAGTTTCGCACCCTGAGATTGGCTGCAATCTCAGAAAAGCTTCCACTCATATTCTCTTGAAAGTGACTGTGAGAAGTTGGCATGGCATATGCTGGTCACTAGTTAAAGTGGCCACCTTGCACCAGTACAATTCGACTCTTATGGTAGATGGGTTTAAGACAACCTTTTAGAGAAAGCTATCCTAGTGGTAGCTGTGGAGAGCAGCCTCCAGGCTAAGTCTTTAGAGGAATGTAAAGCAGCTTGTTTTACCTTATAATCTCTTGAATTACTAAATGAAAGGACACCACACAGGTATATATATAAAATATATATGTATTTATTACTAACAACTCTCTGCTAATCTCTTTATGAGGTTAGAAGTAAGGAACATATGCACAAATCAACATTTCACAAGCTAAGCACAAATATGGCTGGGGCCCTAGGGGCGTACCAGACCATATACTAAAAAAGAGACTTAGGAATAACAACTTGAGAAGGGACAAGGCCTAGGGCCTTCAGAAGCGCTGGGGCCTCACTAATCCACCCAAGGCAGGTAAGTAAAGGACCCACGGGAGACGCATGCAGTGTGAGAACACAGCCGCGGATCCCAATTGACTTCAATGGAGCAAGTCGCGGTTGGAATTTTAGAGTTTTAGGATACTTCGGGAGAGTCTACAAGCAAGTCACTTACAGGGTAAGTAGTTCTAGAGCCAACACACACATAAGCACCGTAGTGCTGGAGTTACCTCACCCAGGGAAGCCGGGTGCATAGGTGTCTTTTGGTGTCGGGTCACTGCGTCGTTTTCAATGGGAGCCAAAGAAGACTTGCTGCTTGTGAAGACAGGAGAAGTGTCCGGTGGAATCCAAGGCTGGATTCAGAAGAAGGAAGACCTGAAAGCAGAGGAGACAGTGTTCAAAGTCACTTGGCAGTGACCCGGGGCATGGAAGATGGATGCCCACAGTCGTCGGGTGATTTCAGGTGATCACGGGTGTCTTGACTCTTCAGCCACGATGTCCAGGAGGTGTCCACGACAACCAGAAGCTGGATTCAGCGTGTCCCACGAAGTCTGCAGCTTACTGCGGTGTCGGTGACCAAATTGGAGCCAACAAGTTTTGGTAACAGCAAGTCTCGTGGAAAGGATAAAAAGTCAGCGGTGCAGACAAGCAAGGTCTGAGGGACTCACCCAGCGAGGGTAAGTCAGGGCAGGCCTGGAGCAACCAGGGGAGCCCTTTGAAACGGTAGAAAAGTCTTCTGGGGACCCACAAGCCAACCGACAAGGGATCGCGAAGACGCCTCGGGAGGAGTCACTCACCAGGAGCCCACGGTCACTCGGGACGAGGTAGGCCTCTGATCTTCGGAAGAAATCTTGCTGGAGGCTTGGACCACACGTGGTCCAATGCACAAGTTTGTAGAACGTTGTGAAGGGGTTGCAATCGCAAATAGTGCCCGGTACCCAGGTATTGTGGTTCCTCGTCACTCGTGGGGTCCACTTGCCTCAGCGTTGCTGGTGACTCACGATGGCCTTGGAGAAGTCAGGAAATCCACTTTCGGGGCTGCAGGGACTTTGGACTCCGGCGGGAGCGGGAAAGTTTGCGACTGTTGATGCAAAGTTTTGGTGCCTGCCAAGCATGGGAGTCACTCCTTGACACCAAGGGAGATTCTTCAGTCTTCCAGAGGTAGTGGAACGTCGAAGGTCCAGGATTCTTCTTCAAAGCATCGTCCAGGGATATCTAGTTTGCAATGGAAAGGGTTCCCTAACTTCTACTACAAGGAAGGGAGGGACTAGCTCTATGACCCCACCTATGGGAGGGTCAGGGGAGTAGGTGGCTACACCCACTTCCCTTTGTCCAGTTTCGCGCCAGAGAAGGGGCAGGAAGCCCCTGAACCGATTTGAGCTGGCATATGCACAGAGGAGCCTACTGCTCCCCCAGTGCAGGACTTCAAAGCACTCTAGGAGTGCACCCACCCAGCCCCAATACACTAAACCCTGTCTGGGAGGTGGTTACACCTCTCTGTGACAGGATGCCTACTGTTGGGCCTACTCCACTACGAGTTTTGGTCAGCAGCAGGAGGGCAGCCCAGTGTCTGTGACTGGTGGCATCCATTTTGTGAAGCCAGGGCTCTTCAGGATCCTACTGTGTTTCCACAGTGGGTACATGTCTATCCCTCTACAAGGGTGGGATCATACTCCCACACCAGTTACTGGTGTGAAGGTATGATTCCAAAGCGTTTGACACCAAACACAACATATTTTGATGCAGCCATCCCAGAGTTAGCATTTACCGCGAGGTTATAATGCACTTAAGAGTATATGGTTTAACCCCATCCACAAACAGCCACAAAGAATGGACTCTGAGAGCTGCAGAGGGGCCATGGTCAGGCAGAGGCACCCCCTCACATGGAAACCAAGAACCCTGCCCTCAGGATTGATAGGGCCTGCCTTAGAGGTGACTGATAGGTTTATATGTGTGTGTAAGGAGAGATATAGGGAACCTATATCTCAGTGAGAAGTGCTAACACTACCTCACCCAGGCTGCAGTAGTAGGCCAGTGGTGTCAGATTTAGTCTGCTTCCCAGGGGTGGCATAATACATGCTTCAGCCCCTGGTAGGCCTGTGAAGTACCTATGCCCTTGGTACCTTATACTTGGGGCTCATAAGGTACCACAGTATCCAATCACTAGTGCACCTAATATGCACTCCATGTTGTTTAGAGAGAACAGAGAGGCTGGGGCCCTGATTAGCAGGGTCCCAGCCAGACTATAGCCGGAAACCAGTGTTAACATCAGAAAAAAAGTGGGGGCAACATAAGGTGCAGATCCTACTCTCCTACAGTGACCTTGACTAAAAACTTTCAATTGTTGCCTCCTCTTTATTTCAAATGAACCTCTAGTTTTCCATCTTCGCATGCCTCCTCCCTCCGAGCACAACCTACTCTAAGTCTCATGCAACTTTGCCTTAATCCCTATTATATTTCTGCTAATTGCCACATCTCATTTAAAAGATCATAACCTCTACTTTAAAAGTCATCCTATTGATACCAAACAATACATTATCTTCAGTAGCTCATATATCAAGACTGCCAGCCATTTGCATGAATGCACATACCACCTTGATGGTTTATATATATATATATATATATATATAAAAACACACATACACACACACACACACCCCCATCCCCCCATTTCAGACTATCTAAACAGCAGTGTGCAGTTCCACCAACCCTCCAGATACCTCAGCTCATCTGGACTCTTACTAGCACACATCCCACGCATGCACAAAAGCCAATCAGTTAGCCGTGCCTTCACTTACAACGCTCCCAAAGCATGGAACGATCTTCCACACCACATTAGAGCCTCCTTTTCTATTCTTAAATTCCAGAAAAAGTCGAAGACCTGGCTCTTTGAGTAAATCTCCACAACACTAGCCTCTTACCTGCAAAGCATCTGTATTTCCCAATAAGTGATAGTGCTTTATGAAAATACACACAACATATAACATATAGCAAGACGTAGAGACACAAACAAAGAAAAAAAAATTGGGAAGGTAAAGGGTGGCAAAGATAGGATAACTTATACGGATATTGCATGAGGTAATGCATGCACACAATTGGGGAGAGACACACGCATACACAGACAACTAGACACATACATAATCATAAACAAGGCACGATCTGCACTGAGAGACAGCAGGAGATGCAAGCACACTGCGAGGCACAAAGACAGATATAGATGAGGAAATGCGAATATGTGGAAATAAGGAAGAGATACATATGGGCAAAAAACTTCTCATCCACAGCCATTTCCAAATTATTTCCTTCCTGGAAAGATTTATTATGAAAACACACAATGGCTAAGTCTTCTTCCAAGATGCCTAGATGTACAGAATCTCACTTTTAAGGAGAATACCTCACTAAAGTGGAAAAGAGAGGTGAAGAGTCATCCCTCGCTGTTCCACTAAACAATTTGGAATCTGAGGAAACCTCAAAATCAGAGTGCTTTGCAGCCTCATCAGGGATGTTACAAGACAGTCAGACAATTATTTAGTGGATAAGCAGGAGACCTGTTAACCACATTTGGTGAAGTTAGGTGAGGCAGCAGAAGAGAGCACTTGAAAACTAATCACTAAAGATTCAGAAGGTATAAGATGCTAAGCTGGCAAGTGCAGATGGACCGAGTCTGATTTTTGTTTTGGTAGTGGTTGGAGGGAGGGGGGAGAACAAGACTTATTAGAGTTTAAGAAAGACGATGCCGGGCATGAAGGTCCTAGCATTATCCAGGAAAGAGAAAAAGCAGAAAAACCTCCTATGATGCCCATTTGAACCTATCCTATGCTCCCATCCTATCCTCCATCAGAATTTTACATTGTGTACCACAAAAGTACATGCAGAAACAGCTGCATTGGCCAGATCTTTACTGATGAGAGTGAAAGCAGCATGCCATCCTGAATCAAGTAGAGTAGACAGAGGCAAAGCGAAAGCTCCTGAACTGGAATCCAAAAATGGTCATACCAGTCAATTCTAACAGGGTGTTGGTAGTGGACTGTTATGGTATTGGTAATGATAAGGTCAAGGGTCCTACCTTTCTAGTGAGTCGGATCAGCAAAGTGTTGTTTTAGGTCATGAGTTTCAATCATGGAGTTCAGGGAATTGAAGAGTTTGCATTTATTATTACCCCAATCGATACTAAAAGTTATTCAGAGAAAGTGTTTGTTCAGAGACAATATAGTCATCTATTTGTTGTAGACAGACAGATTTCATGTTGGTTGGTGGTAAATGACGAGAAGGTAGTGAGAGTTTGAGGGTGAAATTTTAAGAGCCACTTTGAGACATTAAAAGGTTGATGAATTGGTTGTTGTAATTTGATTTTTTTCTGAATGATTGCTAAACCTCCTCCAATTATTTTTGTCTGTCTTTGCGAATGATTTAGTAATTGATCTCCACTATGGAGTATAGAATGAAATTCGAGAATTTATGTAGCCAATATTCAGCGATGCATATGCGGTCAAGGTTGTCTGGTGAGGAAGTCGGCCATGTCAGCATGGTGGGTGTTCGCAGAATGTGATTTGTGAAGCATGCATGATAGCTTAAAGTGAGTGGTAGAGGTGGGAACCTGCAGAGAAGAGGAAGGGAGTCTTTGAATATGAATGAGGTATGGGGCAAGGGTATTGTGATGCAATGGTTTTGCTCTTGTAGTTGTTGGATAGTGATTTTTTTTATTCAGTAAGGCATGAGGGTGAGGCAGGCAGTGAGCTTACTGAAGAAAGCAGTAAACATGACGTGTATGAATGGATCCACTATAAAAATTTCAGGAATATGGACACTTGTCATAAGAGATACCCAAGTAGCTTTCCTACCGGAATAATGAGCTTGGGTACAGGCCGTCAGGCAGGGTATTATTGCCTGCCTTTGGCCAGTTTCAGAGTCCTTTGTGAATAGCTCGTTAATGAATGAAGAGCTGGTTCAATCTTCGAATGCCTGATCTTAAGATAACAGTTTAGATCTCTTGGGCCACCAATTAAGTACGTACAGACCTGTCTGACGCAGAAGTAGGTAGGAAAATTTGTTTTTAATTTTTTTAAAGGATGACAAAAAAGTGTCCGTTTCATATATAAATGAAACATTTCTTTCGGGAGAAAGCTAGAGTGACAACTATGCTGACAAACAGTTATAGTCGCTAAAAAGCCAACGTTTCAGAGGAAAATGCTGCGGTTATCTTTACCTGTGATAGTGGCTGTGTCTTTTCTTCCTATTTCCTTCTCAGTGGATTACTAAGTATAGCGCCGAGATGCCCCCGGGTGAGTCGCGCGCTCTAGAAGTGCTCCTAACATAACAGACATGGGCTAAAATTAAGATCCAATCATCTGCAGAGCACAACAGTTAGTTCTCAAGGCAGCTATAATCTACTCACTGAAGAAAATACTTTTTAAGGCCTTCAAGGAAACCTTTAATCATCGAGACAGTGAAAAATTATGCTTGCCACGTGCACTTCAAAATGAAAGTACAGGCAGATGAGCATACTTCTTATAGAAGTACCATTCACTTCCAGATACACTTTCATGTCAACTTGATGCTCCAAATTCAGAACCTCTTCCAAAATGGAAAAATTCGTTGAGAAAGGTCTCTTTGCTTCCTTCATGATGGTCATGCTGCACACATGAATGTTGAGAGGACTAGGATCTGCAGGTATTCTGTAGCCAAGAGACTAAGGTTAGTGATGGCAAGATTGCATCAACATATTCAAGGGCAGATCTGGGTTGCATGGATGACTTCTGCACAGATGACAAGGTGAATATGAAGAATCACAGCCAGTGAGATACCTCAGATATTTAAGCCTTCATCGCGGACATCTGCAGGTCACAACTTTCAATCCCAGCAGGGCTAGCTCTGCCCTTCACCATTCCAAGGTTAGTCAATCGAATATCATTCAAATCTTTAACAGTAAACATACTGCTAGGAATGGAATTCCTGGTTGGCTGAGGTCGGCACCCGAGCAAAGCAGGAACCACCACTCCAGTGATGGTGAGCTAAGTCAATACTGAAAGATAACCTGTGCTCACCCTCTGGTAGCTTGGCACACAGCATTCAGGCTTATGTAAAGAGGCAATGTGTAAAGTATTTGTTCAACACACACACACTAACACAATGAATTCACCACAAAAAGACTCCACGCAGGTTTATGAAAACAGTTGTCTGTATTATCAAAACAGGACCAAAAAAATAAAAATATCACATATTTTCCATATAAGATATGCGCATTTAAAAAATATCAAAATCATGGTGTTTAATAGTTCTTGAGTGTCGAAGGGACTCTCGCGTTCAAAGCTTTTTTGTTTAAAGTAGGCAAAAATGCAAGATTAGCGAACACTGGAGTGCCGAAGGAACACTCACATTGGATGGGGCAGTCACGGTATCACTGACCGGTTTACACTACCAGGCGCAAACAACCAAGGTGTTGGAACACCTTGCTCCCGCTACTGAGGCAGATTCTGCCACCTGTCAGTGGGAGCTCGAAAGCTTCAGGGACCTCGGAGTCTGCTGTGAACCCATACCAGCACTGGGCGCTGAGAACAAGGGAAGTGGGTCTGTGGCGTAGGACGGCCCAAGGTTGGCTTGGGCAGGTATGACAGTCACTTTACTCTGCGTTGCGCAGGTAATGCATTCAAAGGGACTACAGCGGATCCACTCAGCACCCAGCTCGAGGCGCCGCTCTCGTCCGGAGTCTCCACTTACAAGACGCAGACTAGGGGGCAAGGGGTGCCAGCCTCCCAAGTTGGAGGGCTAGTTTTTAGCAAAGTGAAGCACAGAGTCTGAGGAGATTTCAGATGCCGGACTCCATGGCAGCACAGGTAAAGCAAAAGTTTGATGACCCTGAGACTTTTAGGAACAGGGTGCAAGCCAACAAGCCCTTGGAGAACACTCGTAGCAGGCAGCAGTCCAGCACACTAAAGCAGCAGCCCCTCCTTGTATAGTAAGTACTTGTATCGCACTGACCCTTCTAAGGGAAGTGATGTCTACAAGAAGAGCTGTTTTCCATGTGAGAAATTGCAGTTCGCATTTATGCAAAGGTTCGAAGGGCGGTCCCATTAGCCTTGTGAGAACTATATTTAAGTTCCACACAGGTGAGGGTGGTACTCTGGGGGAAATTATTCGTTTGAGGCCTTCCATGAAGGCTTTAATGGCAGGCATTCTGAAAAGTGATAGGTGCTGTCTGTTCTGTAGGTAAGCGACAATTGCTGCAAGGTGTAGCCGAATGGTTGTATATGCTAGGTTACACCTTTGTAGATGGAGCAAGTAGCATATGAAGTGCTGTATAGATACGTCTAGAGGGTTGATTGTGTTGTTATGGCAATAAACAACAAATCTTTTCCACTTTGCAGCGCAGCAGGCTCTAGTGGTAGGGAGTCTAGCTTCTCTGATGACGTTCATACAGTCAGGGGGAAGGTTAAGGTATCCGAATTCTAGAATCTCAGGAGCCAGATCGCAAGGTTGAGCTGAGCTGGGTCCGGGTGTCTGATCTCTCCATGGTTCTGGGTTAGGAGGGATGGTGAGAGGCGTAGCTTTTGGTGTGGTACTACGGAGAGTTCCAGCAGCGTGGTGTACCACGGGTGCCTGGCCCATGTTGGAGCTACTAGGATCAGTGTGAGGGAGTGCTGTTGTAGCTTTCGCACCACTAATGGAATTAGTGGGAGAGGTGGAAAGGCGTACGCAAATTTGCCTGACCAGTTCATCCATATCGCATTGCCTTTGGACAATGGGTGTGGGTATCTGGCGGCGAAGCTTGGGCATTTTTTGTTTTCGTGGGTGGCGAAGAGGTCTATCTGTGGATGCCCCCACATCTGAAAGAATGGGTGAAGTTCCCACTCGTGGATCTGCTGCGTCTGTCTGCTGAGCAGATCTTCCATGGTGTTTTGGACTCCTGGGACATGTAGGGCTAGGAGAAAGATTTTGTGTGGAATTGCCCATCTCCATATGCTCTGTGCTAGTTGAGAGCTGTGGAGAGTGTGTGCCGCCTTGTTTTTGAATGTAGTACATGGCCGTCATGTTGTCTGTGCGAATAAGGACTGCCTTGCCTAAAACCTGTGTCTGGAAGGATTTTAGGGCTAGAAAGATTGCCAGTAACTCCAGATGGTTGATATGGAGTAACTTTTGTTGAGGCGTCCATGTGCCCTGCACTGTGAGGTGTAATAGATGAGCTCCCCAGCCGGAGAGCGATGCGTCTGTTAGGATTATTTGTGGAACCGGGTCCAGGAACGGTCGACCTCTGGAAAGATTTGTGGTGCTCCACCACTGCAGAGAGCGATGGGTGCGACCGTCTACCAACACCAGATCTTTCAGTTGCCCCTGGGCCTGGTTCCATTGGCGCGCTAAGCACTCTTGGAGTGGACGCATCTGGAGTCTTGCATTAGGCACTATGAAAACGCAAGAGGCCATCATCCCTATCAGTTGTATAAACACTCTTGCTGGGAGAGAGTGTTGAGGTATGAATCTTTGACGCAAAGCCTGAATGCTTCCAATCCTGGCAGGATTGGGGTAGGCTATGGCTTTTGAGGTGTCTATGGTGGCACCGAGGTATTGCTTTGTGTGGGATGGTATTAGCTGGGACTTTTGGTGGTTCACCGTGAAGCCTAGCTGGTGAAGTAGTTGGATTGTAGTGGCGGTGTGATGTACACATTGGTTGTAGGACGTGGCTTTTATTAGCCAGTCGTCCAAATATGGGAAGACGTGAATGTGCTGTCTTCTGAGGTGTGCCGCCACTACCGCTAGGCACTTGGTGAATACCCTTGGTGCTGTTGTGACCCCGAATGGAAGCACCTTGAACTGGTAGTGTTGCCCGTCCACTACAAATCTGAGGTACTTTCTCTGAGCATGGTGTACCGGAATGTGAAAGTATGCGTCTTTCAAGTCCAGTGTGGTGAGAAAGTCGTTCTGGGAGAGGAGCGGAAGTACCTGCTGAAGTATTACCATGTGAAAATTGTCCGAATGTATGTATGTTTAGAGGCCGGAGATCTAGGATAGGTCGTAGAGTCTCGTCTCTTTTTGGTATCAGAAAATATAGGGAGTAGACCCCTAAATTTTGCTGATTGGTGGGGACTTGTTCTATTGTATGTTTTTGTAGGAGGGAGATTACCTCCTGTTTTAGTAATGTGGAATGTTCTTGTGACATTGGGCGTTGCCTGGGTGGAATGTTTGGGGGGGTAGATGCCAATTCTAGGCAGTACCCTGAGCGAATAATTTGGGTCACCCATCTGTCTGAGGTGATGGTCTCCCAGACCTGAAGGAAATTTTGTAGCCTGCCCCCGACCGGAGTGGGATGGTCTGGAGGGAGCGGGGGGAAGTCATTGGGTAGGCGGTGTGGCAGAGCTGGCGGTATTTGTTTTGCCTCTGCCTTTATTGTTATTGCCCCGATAGCCGCCTCTTTGATAACCCCTTGTGAAGGTGGATTGAGCAGGGGATTCGTAGGAAGTGGACGCTATCTGAGGAGTAGCCTCTAGCCGTACCCCGAAAGGAAGAGCGGCGAAAGGAGCGCCTAGGAGGGTGTGACTGCAGGGCTCCCATAGATTTCGCCGTATCCGTGTCCTCCTTCATTTTCTCGAGGGCCTCATCTACCTTAGGGCCAAATAGATGTTCTTGGTCAAAGGGATGATTTAAGATGGAGGCCTGTACCTCAGGTTTAAAGCCTGAAACTCTCAGCCAAGCATGGCGACGGAGGAGGACGCTAGTGTTAATGGCCCTGCAGGCTGTGTCTGCTGCGTCTAAGGCACAGCGTACAGAGGTGTTATAGTCTTACCCTCTTGAATTAATTGGCTCTATTTTTGTATCTTTCTGGGAGATGGTGCATGATGGTTTCTAATTCATCATAATGCGCTCTATCGTATCTGGCCAATAGCGCTTGAGTGTTGGCGATACGCCATATATTGGCTGCCTGTGACGCAGTGCGCTTTCCTGACGCGTCCAGTAGCTTTGACTCTTTGTCAGGTGGTGGTGTTTCGCCTGACGCCTGGGAGTTTGACCTCTTCCATGCAGTGGAAACCACTAGGGAATCTAGTGGCGCTGGCCCTTTGATATAGGCAGGATCTGTGGGGGCAGCTTTGTACTTTTTCTCTATGCGTGGGTTAATGACCCTAGCCCTGACTGGGTCTTTAAAAACCTCTGGCGCATGTTTTATTACCCCCTTGAGCATAGGTAGTATGGAGGTAGACCTATGTGCGGTATCAAAGGTGTCGAGGAGGAAATCCTCCTCTACTGGGTCAGTGTGTAGTTCTACCCCGTGATAATGTGCCGCCCTCTGAAGTAGGTGGTGAAAACCTAATGAGTCTTCCGGTGGAGATGGCCTGGACGGGTAAAGGTCATCTTGTGGGACGTCTGGAATGTCTGGATTATTATAGTTGTCCCATGGGTCTGGGGATCCTGTAGGGGTGGGGTCTTGTGGCACATCCCCTGGATCGTAATATGGGTCCCCCTGATCATCATCGTCTGGAGACGGGGTCGGGGAGCGATGAGGCGGGGGTGGAGAAGGCGGGGGGGCGGAGGTGGAGAGGGTGGAGGAGGTGGGGAAGGCACTCTGAAAGGGGGGTAGCAGAGTCTTTCCTCTTTGGAGGTGGAGACGTAGCTGGTTTGTCCAAATGTCTCTTTTTAGAAGAGCGCTAAATGTCCAGTTTTTGGATCCTTGGTAAGTGTCTTGTGCAAGGGATCTGGTGTAAACAGTTCCTGTGACAATGTTTGTTCCGTCGTCGCCGAAGGTTTCGGGGCCGATGACTTTTTAGGCTTGTCCGTGCCGTGCTTTTTGGGTACCTCCGATTTCTTGGTCGGCGCCGAGGTGGGCTTCGGCGCGGAAGTGTCGGTGCCGAGGGCCTTATGGGGTTTGGTCGGTACCGGTACGCTGGGTTTCCACACCGAGGATTTTGGTGCGGAGCTCGGCGTCTAGGTAGAGGCCGGTCTCTTTTTCGGTGCCGAAGTGTGTTTCTCGGCACCACTGGCAGGCTGGCTCGAGCCCAAGCCGCCGGAAGGCTTATTTGGCTTCTTCACCGGGCCCGAAGGTGGGGTGTTTGAAGCAGTGTCTCTGGTCTTGCCTAGGCCTGGAGGCGAAGGCGTGACCGAAGCCTTTGCGGGTGTGGGAGGGGGTATAGTACTCACGACCCTCTGCGCCAGGGTGATGTCCTCCACATCAGAGTCGTCGGCTTCGGAAGCACTGACGAGGTCCTCTTCGGTGTGCTGCTGTCCCAGGGCTTCAACGTCGTCCCTGAAGATGTCGACTGGAACAGAGGTCGAGGAGTGCGCCATGTTTCGTCTGTCCCTTCGATCTCGAATAGTCTTTTTCGATCTGAAATACTTGCAGGCGGGACAGTCTCGAGCCTCGTGTTCAGGGGAGAGGCAGAGGTTGCACACCTCATGAAGATCGGTGTGGGGGAATTTGGACCCACATCGAGGGCACTTCTTGAATGGAGTTCTTTCCATCAGCCGGGACCAGAGCTTGGATAGGCCCGAAGGCCGCCGTCGACGACTGGAATCGAAGATGTGTCGGGGAGAAGGTGATTGAGGAGATCTGGATCTGAACAATACCGCGATGAGCGAGGATTCCGCTTCGATCGTCGAACTGGAAATGTTCGGAACCGGAGCGCGAAGTATTACATCCGAGCCCGATGACGGAAAAAAACAATCTGAGGATGGAGCCGAAGCCCATGCGCAATACGATCCAAGGGAGTAGTCACCGACCTCGTGACTTCCAAAGACTGTCCAAGAGGAAAAACAAACTGCAAACATCCGGGTCCAACACCAGATGGCGATCTATGCAAAAGTGTGTAATCTGCAGCTCATATGCCTCGAACCTGTGATTTAAGGTGCTGTACAAAAAAACCAAAGATATTATTGACCTTATCCCATTGGACAAGAAGGGGTTGTAGGGAAAGGGTAAGGAAAAGTACTGGGCCAATTTATCAAAAGAGCCTTCTCATTGGACACAGGGTTGGGGAATTTGGTTGCGCAGTTTTAGCATTTTTAATTTATTTCTGTATTATATCAGTCAGAATCTGTCGTCTGCCAAGTGAAGATGTCATATCATGGTAACTTGTCATGTAGACCCTACTCTGCCTGTTCAGCGAATCTCTCCTCAAGTTATGTAGGACCAGCAAGTGAACTAACCTGATTCAAATGCTCCCATGCAGAAGTCCGTTCCATATCCTCTGTGTTTCCTTTGAGTGAATTCTGAACTTTACCCCTGCCTGTTTAGGTAATAAACTTCATTTGAATCAAAAGGCAGCTTGATATTTAGAATATTGCCATGGAATTCGCACCCGTTGCTATGCAACGACCCTGGAGCTGTGAATCAATAATGATTGCTGGTGGAAGATGAGGTGCCTGAAAGAGTTTTTTTTCTGGCTTCATCAGGCAAGAGATTTCAAGACTATCGAGGTCAGAGAGTGACTTTATCCTCCCAATCTTCCATTATCTTGCAAAGCTGATCCTCCCATCAGTGCTTTGTAGGGCACAAGTGGAGTCTGTCTTTAGGTACCATAAAGAAGCAAAAGGAAAAAGAGCCCAGGAAAAATGTGGTATTTCTTCTTGCTCTATAGAAGGTAGCCCTTGGGCACTCGTCGCAAACATTTACCCAGGGGCCAAAAAATATGGTCTGAGGTGTGACCAAGGGCAACATTGATGGAGATGGAACATGGGAGGCACTTTGAAAGGTGGGTGTAGGGGAAGCGAAGTATGTGTATAGTGTTGACAGAGAATTTCAGGGTATCATACCATACCGCCCTCACACCCGATTTTAGCATGGGCGAGCTGGGCACACGCTCAGGGTGCCCACCTTCAGAGAGACACATAGAGCTGCCCGCATACAGATTACTCAGCGCTTTCCCGCTGATCTGGCTCCAGCATTAAGCCCATACTCCAATTAATCAGACTTTTTTTCTTACAAAAGTTGCAGTCGCCCTGCTCTTATTTAAATCAAATTAGCGATGTCATTGAATAGACTCAGATCGCATTTTATGTAGACTATCCTGACCAGCTCTGGCTGTATTATACTTCAACCACAGTTTGCATATTCTTAATTGTTGATTTGTTTGTCTCTCACGCATATGTTTGCATGTTGATCTGACCAAGTGCTAATTGTGGTATCTCCATGTAAAGCGCTCTGATACCCTTGAGGGTCACGTTCGCGCTATACAAGACTTTCTAAATATAATAAATAAATAAAATCAAAAAAGATCCTCTTCCCCTCTCAACTCCTTCACACCTCTGTCCTCTTGGCCCCTAAACTACAATTTGGCACCTGTATGAATAGCCGAGATGTCTAAGACTGACATGAGGGCAAGGGAGGAGTGAGGAAGATTGTGCATCAGCCATGGCCTAGTCGAACAAGTTACTTACCTTCGGTAACAATATATCTGTAAGAAACAAAGGTTAGCTATAGATTTCTTACCTTAGAATTACCCCCAGACGTCAGACTGGATCCGGAAATGTTTTCATCAGCAGTACCCCTGCGCGTCGGAAGGTGGCATCGGTCGACTCTGCGTTCGTTGTTGGAGTCATGGTCGCTGGGATGACGTCGCGGTAGCTACATAGACGCCGCCCTCTCGCGCTGTCAGTTCTGTACACGACTTTCCACTCCAGAAGCGCAGAGCCATGCAAGACACTGACCACTGCTTCACAAAACTAGGGCCCTGAAAGGAAGTCCTTAACCCTAGAAGTCAGTTCGCAGAACGGGGAGGATGGGTGGGGCGGTAAGAAATCTACAACTAACCTATGTTTCTTACAGATATATAATTACCGAAGGTTAGTAACTTGTTCATCAGAAAGAAACAGTTTGTTATAGATTCCTTACCTTAGAATAGATACCCCAGCAATACCAACCCCAGAGGTGGGTCTGCAAATTAAGTTCACACCAGGAAGTCCTGGAAAACAGAACGGCCAAAGAAGCCGTCTCTCCGGATTTGGCTGTCCAGACAGTAGAGTCTAGTGAATGTGTGCAGCGATGCCCACGTAGCTGCCTGATAGATGTTATTAAGGGGGACTCCGCGTCCCAAAGCAGTGGTAGCTGCCGTCGCCCTGGTGGAATGGGCGAGCAAACCCACTGAAGACTCCTTCTTTGCCAAGGAATAACGAGCTTTAATGCACAAAACCACCCATCTAGAAATGGTCTGTTTGTGCACGGCCTGACCTTTGTTGTCGCCCACGTAGCCAACAAAGAGCTGGTTATCCACCCGGAATTGTTTTGTGCGATCCAAGTAAAAGGAAAGCACATGCTTTGGATCCAGACGATGGAGCCTCTCTTCTTCTTTGGAAGGATGCGGAGGCGGAAAGAAGGTAGGCAAAGTGATGGTCTGTTCAATATGGAAAGGAGTACCCACTTTGGGAAGGATGGAAGGACAGGTTCGAAGGACAACCTTGTTTGTATGAACAGTCAGAAAAGGAGGGTTAGAAGAAAGTGCTTGGAGCTCACTCACCCTGCGCGCAGAGGTGATGGCCACCAGAAAGGCAGTTTTTAAGGTTAGAAGCCTGAGAGGACAGTTATGTAGTGGCTCAAAGGGAGTGCACATAATATATGTAAGAACCACGTTTAAGTCTCACTGGGGCAATACGAAGGGAAGAGGAGGAAAAAGAAGAGTAATTTCTTTAAGGAAGCGATTTACAACAGGGGACTTGAAAATAGAAGGCTGATCAGGAAGCCTAAGAAAGGCTGAAATGGCCGATTGGTAGCCCTTTAGAGTGCCCAGAGCAGAGCCCTGTTGGGCCAAAGAAAGGAGGAACAAGAGGACCTCAGAAAGAGGGGCGGAAGGGGAATCCTCAGCCTTTGCTGTACACCATACCACAAATTTGTTCCATCTGCAGGAATATATCGTCTTAGTGGAGGGATGCCTGGCTGCTAAGTTAACATCACAGACTTCAGGAGGCAGGTAAAACGACATCAACTACTGCCGCTCAATCTCTACGCAAGGAGGTGGAGGCTGGACAGGTTCGGGTGGAGGATCGTCCCGTACTGCTGCAACAAAAGATCCTCCCGAAGTCAGTCGGATCGGAGGATCGATGGCCATGTGTAACAGCTCAGGATACCAGATTCTTCGTGCCCAATCCGGAGACACAAGAATGACTTGGGCTCGGTGATGCTTGATCTTCTTCAGCACTCTGGGCAGAAGTGGTATAGGCGGGAAGGCATACAGAAGACCCCAACCCCACTCACAACGAAAAGTGTCGCCTAGCAAGTTCTGCCTTGGAAATTCCAACGCGCAGAATTGCGGACATTGCGTGTTCTCGTCGATGGTGAATAGATCTAACCAAGGACCTCCCCACTGTTGAAAGAGACCTTGCACCACCTCAGAGTGAAGACGCCATTCGTGATCCATCATGCAGCTGCGGCTGAGTTCACCAGCCCTGGCTTTCAGCGAACCTGCCAGGTGTTGAACCACCAGGGATATGCCCTGATGTTCCAGCCATGTCCAGAGGCGGAGGGCCTTTTGACATAGGATCCACGACCCAACCCCGCCTTGTTTGTTGCAGTACCACATGGCGGTGGTGTTGTCTGTGAAGACCTGCACTACTCTTCCCCGGAAAGAGAGAAGGAATGCTTTGAGTGCAAGACGAATCGCCCGAAGCTCCAGAAGGTTGATGTGGAGCCCGGACTCCACCGGAGACCAGAGGCCTCTGATCTCCGCCTCTCCCATGTGGCTGCCCCATCCAGAAGTTATGCTTCGGTCACCACTGTGAATTCTGGTTGGGGAAGGAAGAAGGATCTCCCGTCGACCCAATCCTTGTTCGTTAGCCACCACTGCAATTGGTGTGCAGTGCCCTCCGGGATCTGGACGCAATCAAACCGGTTCTCCTGATGTTGTGCCCACTGGAACTTTTAATCAGTTGGGGGGGGGGGGGGGGGGGGGGAAGAGAAGCTGCGAACCATTCGGCTTCCAAGCGATAGACAAATAATCCTATAGGAATGGATCACTTGTCTTGTTACCAGGGTGTGGGGTTCTGACTGTCTAAAAAACCCTCATTCACGTGGTTGTCGTAGGAGCAGTATATCTTGATTGGCCGCTTCAATCTGTTACGTGAACAGCATCATCATTGGGTCTTCGTCATGCTTTCCTCCACCAGGAGGGAGACCAACTGGTTATTCACAGTAGTGATCAGAAATGGTGAGAGTGAGGCGAGCTTAGAATTGCCTCCATTCCTCTGATACACATTTATTCTGTCAAGGATGGGGAAAGGTTAAAAACGGAATGTGGTGTGTGAATAGAAGGGCTACTGTTCTATAGCACCTGTATCAAAAATAGGAGTATTGTATTGTAATTACATTTATATAGCACTTACTACCCCCGACGAGGTGTCTAAGCGCTTTTTCGGCGAGTAGCATGCTACTCTGGGACCCATAAAGGATTAGTTTTGAATCAGTATAGTGAAATATAAAAGTAATTTAAGTGGTGGATAGGTTAGTCAGTTATTTGGATCCTGGAGGATAGCAGAAGGATAGGAGAGGAAAAAAGGTTTGTATTTATATAGCGCTTGTTACCCTTGATGGGGTGTTGAAGCTCTTTTTTTGGCGAGTAGCACACCACTCCGGAAACCCATAAAGGATTAGTGGTGAATTAGTATAGTGAAATATGAAAGTAATTTGAGTGGTGGATATTAGTCAGTTATTTAGAGTGAGAAGGATAGCGGAGGGATAGAAGGGGAAGAAAGGTTTGCATCCATATAGCACCGGTTACCCCTAATGGGTGTTGAAGCGCTTTTCTGGAGAGTAGCACGCTACTCTGGAAGCCATAAAGGATTAGTGTTGAAAATTAGTATAGTGAAATATGAAGTAATTTGAGTGGTGGATAAGTTATTCAGTTATTTGGATAGAGAAGGGTAGGCGGCGAGATAGAAGAGGGAAAGAGGTTTGTATCTATATAGCCCTTGCTACCCCTGATGGGGTTTTGAAGCGCTTGTTTGGCGAGTACCAAGCTACTCTGGAACCCATAAGGATTAGTGTTGAATAAGAATAGTGAAATATGAAAGTAATTTGAGTGGTGGATATGTTAGTCAGTTATTTGGAATGAGAAAGGTTGGGGAGGAGTAGAAAAGGGAAAAAGGTTTGCATCTATATAGCGCTTGTAACCCTGATGGCATGTTGAAGCGCTTCATTGGCGAGTAGCACGCTACTCTGGAACCCATAAAGGATTAGTGGTGAATTAGTATTGTGGAATATGAAATTTGAGAAGTGAACATGTTAGTCTATTATTTTGATTGAAAAGGATAGTGGAGGGATAGAAAAGTGAAGGATTTAGATTTTTTGGGGGTGGTCTTGGCAGTAGGAGGAGGCTTTTGAATGAGTAAAAATGGGTTGTGGAGGGGAAGAGTCAGAGGGAAGAGTTTAGAAAAGTTTGTTAGGAGATCGGTATAGTAAAAGAGGTGTCCGATGATGCAAGGAGGGGTAGAGTAGGGGAGAGTCTAGAAAGGGTTATTTTGGGGGTCATAGTAGTGATATGGGGTTTGGGATAAATGAGAGAGTGGATGTAGAGGATATATTGATAGATGTATGGGGTGGGAAATAGGGGAGTGTTTTGGAAAGAGTGGTAGAAAGAAGTTTGAGATGAGTCAGAAAGTTGGGCTAGAAGATATATTGAGAGAAGTATAGGCTGAGAAATAGGGTAGTGCATTGGAAATGCTAAATTAGAAGAAAGTGATAAATATATAGATCCATAAGTACATTGAAAGAATATAGACGCATAAAGGCGGAAAGTATATGTAGATTAAAGATATTGATAGAGGTACAGGATGAGAAATAGGGTAGTGCATTGGATAGGCTTTTTCAGGAGAAAAGTAACAAACACACAGATCCAAGTACATGGAAGATGCACAATGGAAGCAAGTACATGTAGACCAAAGATTCACCAGATAAACTTCAAGTGTTATTGTACTTGACATTTTTTTTTACAACAATTATTCTACACGTTTATACAAAACAATACACAAAGATAGGTACATATCTATAGTGAAAAAAAATGCTTATATACAGATGGATATGCTGTAAATGTATTATTGCGTATGGTGCTTATGTGGGGAAGAGCATTACCAGTGTGTTTACCATAGCACACTACGCTTCCAATTCCATGACTAAAAATGCCTCACTTCCAGAGCATTACCGGTGTGTTTACCATGGCACACTACGCTTCCAGTTCCAGAGCATTACTGGTGTGTATACCATGGACACTATGCTTCCAATTCAGGTGCATTACCGGTGTATACCATGGTACAATAGGCTTTTACTTCCTGAGTATTACCGGTGTGTATACCATTGCACACTAGGCTTCCACTTCCGGAGCATTACCGGTACGTATACCATGACACATTAGGCTTTTACTGCCGGAGCATTACCCATGTGTATATCATGGACACAATGCTTCCACTTCTGGAGCATTACCGGTGTGTATACCATGGTACACTAAGCTTCCACTTCTGGAACATTACCAGTGTGTATACCATGAACACTACGCTCTCATTTCCGGAGCATTACCAGTGTGTATACCATGGCACACTGTGCTTCTACTTCCGGAGCATTAGCCGTGTGTATATCATGACATCCTACACTTCTACTTTTGGAGCATTACCGGTGAATTTACCACGGCACACTATGCTTCTGAAGCATTATCAGTGTGCATACCATAGCACACTATGCTTCCACTTCAGATCACTGGAAATGATCCACTTCCAGAGCATTACCAGTGTGTTTACCATGGCACACTATGCTTGCAGAGCATTATCGGTGTGCATACCATAGCACACTACGCTTCCACTTCCGATTACTGAAAATGCTCCACAACTGGAGCATTACCGGTGTGTTTACCATGGCACACTACGCTTCCAGTTCCAAAGCATTACCGGTGTATACCATGGTACACTAGGCTTTTACTTCCAGAGTATTACTGGTGTGTATACCATGGCACACTATTCTTCCACTTCCTGAGCATTACCGGTGTGTATACCATGAACACTATGCTTCCAATTCCGGGACATTACCGGTGTGTATAGCAAGGCACACTAGGCTTTTACTTCCGGAGCATTACCGGTGTGTATAGCAAGGCACACTAGGCTTTTACTTCCGGAGCATTACCGGTGTGTATACCATGGCACACTACGCTTCCACTTCCGGAGCATTACCGGTGTCTATACCATGGCATACTACGCTTCCGTAGCATTACCGGTGTGTATACCATGGCACACTACGCTTTTACTTCTGGAGCATTACCCATGTGTATACCATGGACACTACGCTTCCACTTCTGGAGAATTACCTGTGTGTATACCAAGGCACAGTACGCTTCCACTTCCGGAGCATTACCCGTGTGTATACCATGGCACACTAAGCTTCCACTTCCAGAACATTACCAGTGTGTATACCATGGCACACTGCGCTTCCACTTCCGGAGCATTACCCGTGTGTATATCATGGCACCCTACGCTTCTACTTTTGGAGTATTACCAGTGTGTTTACCATGGCACACTATGCTTGCAAAGCATTATCGGTGTGCATACCATAGCACACTACGCTTCCACTTCCGATCACTTAAAATGCTCCACAGCTGGAGCATTACGGTGTGTTTACCATGGCACACTACGCTTCCAGTTCCAAAGCATTACCGTGTATACCATGGTACATTAGGCTTTTACTTCCGGAGTATTACTGGTGTGTATACCATGGCACACTATTCTTCCACTTCCGGAGCATTACCAGTGTGTATACCATGGACACTATGCTTCCAATTCCGGGACATTACAGGTGTGTATACCAAAGCACACTAAGCTTTTACTTCCGGAGCATTACTGGTGTCTATACCATGGCACACTACGCTTCCGGAGCATTACCGGTGTGTATACCATGGCACACTACGCTTTTACTTCTGGAGCATTACCCATGTGTATACCATGGACACTACGCTTCCACTTCTGGAGCATTACCCGTGTGTATACCAAGGCACAGTACGCTTCCGGAGCATTACCCGTGTGTATACCATGGCACACTAGGCTTCCACTTCCGGAGCATTACCGGTATGTATATCATGGCACCCTACGCTCCTACATTGCCGGTGTGTTTACCATGGCACACTACAATTCCCTTTTTGGAACATTAACATTGTGTTTATCATGGCACATATCGTTTCCACTTCCGGAGCATTGACGGTGTGTTTACCATAGCACACTATGCTTCTGAAGCATTACCGGTGTGCATACCAAAGCACACTACGCTTCTACCTCCGATTACTGGAAAAGAACCACTTCCAGAGCATTACTGGTGTGTTTACCATGGCACCCTACGCTTCCAGTTCTGGAGCATTACCGGTGTGTATACCATGGCATACTATGCTTCCACTTCCGGAGCATTACCAGTGTGTATACCATGGACACTATGCTTCCAATTCTGGAGCATTCCCAGTGTATACCATGGTACACGACTTAATTCCGGAGCACTACCGGTGAGTATACCAAGGCACACTACACTTCCACTTCCGGAGCATTACCGGTGTGTATACCATTGCACATTACTCTTCTTCTTTTGGAGCATTGCCGGTGTGTTTACCATAGCAGACTACGCTTCCACTTCTGGAGCATTACCGGTGTGAATACCATGGCACATTACGTTTCCACTTCTGGAGCATTACCAGTGTGTTTACTATGGCACACTATGCTTCTGAAGCTTTACCGGTGTGCATACGAAAGCACACTACGCTTCCACTTCCGATTACTGGAAATGCTCCACTTAAAGAGCATTACCGGTAAGTTTACCATGGCACACTATGCGTCCACTTCCGGCGCATTACCGGTGTGTATACCATGGAGACTGTGCTTCCAATTTCGGAGCATTACCAGTGTATACCATGGCACACTAGACTTTTAAATCCGGAGTACTACCGGTGTGTATACCATGGCACACTACACTTTCACTTCTGGAATATTACAGGTGTGTATACCATGGCACACTACGCTTCAACTTTGAGCATTACAGGTGTGTCTACCATGGCACACTACACATCCACTTCCGGAGCATTACCGGTTTATACCATGGCACACTAGGCTTTTACTTCCGGAGTATTACTCGTGTGTTTACTATGGCACACAATGCTTCCTATTCCGGAGCATTACCGGTACACTAGGATTTTACTTCGAGTATTACCGGTGTTTATGATGGCACACTAAGCTTCCAGTTTCGAAGCATTATCGGTGTGTATACCATGGACACTATGCTTCTAATTCAGGCGCAGTACCGGTGTATAACATGGTACAATAGTCTTTTAATTCCTGAGTATTACCTGTGTGTATGCCATGGCACACTAGCCTTCCACTTCCGGAGCATTACTGGTGCGCATACCATGGTACACTAGGCTTTCACATCCGGAGCATTACCCGTGTGTATACCATGGACACTATGCTTCCAATTCAAGCGCATTACCGGTGTATACCATGGTACAATGGGCTATTATTTCTTGAGTATTACCGGTGTGTATACCATGGCACATTAGGCTTCCACTTCTGGAGCATAACTGGTGCGTATACCAAGGCACACTAGGCTTTTACTGCCAGAGCATTACCCATGTGTATACCATGGACACTACGCTTCCACTTCCAGAACAATACCAGTGTGTATACCATGGACACTACGCTTCTACTTCCGGAGCATTACCAGTGTGTATACCATGGCACACTAGGCTTTTGGAGCATTAGCCATGTGTGTACCATGGCACACTACGCTTCCACTTCTGGAGCATTACCCGTGTGTATACCATGGCACACTAGGGTTCCACTTCCGGAGCATTACCAGTGTTGATATCATGGCACCCTACGCTTCTACTTTTGAAGCATTACCGGTGTGTATACCATGGCCATTTCGCTTCCACTTCCGGAACATTATCGGTGTGCTTACCATGGTCCACTACATTTTCATTTTTGGAGCATTACCGTTGTGTTTAGCATGGCACACTATGCTTCTGAAGCATTACCGGTGTGCATACCATAGCACACTACGCTTTCGATTACTGGAAATGCTCCACTTCCAGAGCATTACCGTTGTGTTTACAATGGCACACTACGCTTCCACTTCTGGAGCATTACCCGTGTGTATACCATGGACACAATGCTTCCAATTGCGGAGCATTACCAGTGTATACCTTCGTACACTAGACTTTTAATTCCAGAGTACTACCGGTGTGTATACATTGGCACACTAGGCTTTTACTTCCGGAGTATTACCGGTGTGTTTACCATGGCACACTATGCTTCCACTTCCGGAGCATTACCGGTGTATACCATGGTACACTAGGATTTTCCTTTCAGAGTATTACAAGTGTTTACACCATGGCACACTACGCTTCCACTTCTGGAGCATGACCGGTGTGTATACCATGGCGCACTACTCTTCTACTTTTCGAGCATTACGGGTGTGTTTACCACAGCACACTACGCTTCCACTTCCGATTACTAAAAATGCCTCACTTCCGGAGCATTATTGGTGCGTTTACCATGGCACAATACGCTTCCAGTTCCGGAGCATTATTGGTGTGTATACCAAGGTACAATAGGCTTTTACTTCCAGAGTATTACCGGTGTGTATACCATGGCAGACTAGGCTTCCACTTCTGGAGCATTACCATGCGTATACCATTGCACACTGGGCTTTTACTTCCGGAGTATTACCGGTGTGTATACCATGGCACACTACGCTTCTACTTTTGGAGCATTACCAGTGTGTATACCATGGACACTATGCTTCCAATTCCGGAGCATTACCCATGGGTATACCATGGCACACTACGCTTCCACTTCCGGAGCATTACCGGTGGGAATACCATGGCACACTATGCTTCCAATTCCGGAGCATTACCTGTGTATACCGTTATACTAGGCTTTTACTTCCGGAGTATTACCGGTGTGTATACCATGGCACAATATGCTTCCACTTCTGGAGCATTACCGGTGTGTATACTATGGACACTGTGCTTCCAATTCTGGAGCATTACCAGTGTGTATACAATGGCACACTATGCTTCCACTTCCAGGGCATTACCGGTGCGTATACCATGGCACACTAAGCTTTTACTGCCAGAGCATTACCCATGTGTACACGACGCTTCCACGTCCGGAGCATAACCGGTGTGTATACCATGGGACACTACGCTTCCACTTCCGGAGCATTACCGGTGTGTATACCATGGCGCACTACGTTTCCAGTTCCGGAGCATTACCGGTTTGTATACCATGAACACTATGCTTCCAATTCCGGAGCATTACTGGTGTATACCATGGAACAATAGGCTTTTACTTCACGAGTATTACTGGTGTGCATACCATGGCAAACTACACTTCCACTTCCGGAGCATTATTATTATTATTATATATAAATTTATTAAGCGCGCAGCTACCCGTGGGTTTCCCGGCGCTGAGGCATAGCAATGTAGAGCAGGCATGGGTACAGAGAGAGAGTTACAAAGAAAACAACCAAGTTTTCACTCCTTTGCGGAACTTAAGATAGCACATTTCAGACCGCAAAGGAATAGGAAGCGAATTCCAGAGTGAGGGTGCCAAATACGAAAAAGAGCGCCCACCAACTCTGGTACGCTTAAAACGAGGGACAGCAAATCTGCACTGAAAGGAGGATCTGAGAGTACGAGAGGGACAGTATTGGTGAACTAAAGTGGATAGGTAATGGGGAGCTTTACCAGCTTTGATGCGGTGCATAAAGCATAAAGCTTTAAATTTAGATCTAGATTCTATGCGTAGCCAATGCAGGCTGCGCAGAGCAGAGGAAACAGATGCAGATCTGGGCAAATTACACAGTAAACGGGCAGCCATGTTTTGTACCACTTGGAGCTTCCGGGAGACCTCTTTGCAGGCACCCAGGAGTAGAACGTTACCGTAGTCCAGCCGTGATGTCACTAAGGCCTGGACTACTAGCTTCTGGGTGTCATGAGGAAGCATCCACGTAATCTGCCTCAGCCATCTGATGATAGTAGTACAGGTGGTTGCGACTTTAATCACATGTTGTCTCATGGATAGCTGATTGTCAAAGAGGACCCCGAGGTTGCGAGCTGTAGTTGCCGGGACCGGCAATGGACCCATTTGCTGAGGCCAATGTTGAGGGCCCCAGAGAGCGGAGTCAGGCCCAAACAGGAGCAACTCTGTTTTATCTCCGTTCAGCTTCAGTTTGTTAGTCATCATCCAATTGGCAATGTCCGTGAGCCCCGAAATAAGAGAGGAACAAGGGGAGTGTTGATTAGCAGAGAGAGAGAAGATGATTTGAGTATCATCTGCATACGAAAAAATAGATAGTCCAGACTGTACAGCAAGAAAAGCAAGAGGTCTAATGTAGAGATTGAAAAACAAAGGACTAAGAATAGAGCCCTGGGGGACACCGTGCGGAACATTATGAACAGAGGACACCGAAGAAGGAGAAAAAACCTGAAAAGTGCGGTCCGAAAGAAAATTGGAAATCCAAGCAAGTGCGGAGCCAGAGATCCCAACAGACCTCAGGGCAGAAAGAAGGATGGTATGAGAGACGGTGTCAAAAGCGGCACTCAAATCCAAAAGGATGAGTGCCACCGTCTCTCCTCTATCCACCTGACGTCTGATTGTCTCCGTGACTCCCAGAAGGGTGGACTCAGTAGAAAAGCCCGCCCGAAAACCAGATTGGGAAAAGTGAAGAACGTTCGCCGACTCAATGTGAGTGGTTAGATGACGATTAACGTGCTTCTCCAGCACCTTCGAGAGGCCGGGAAGTAAGGAGATAGGTCGGAAATTGGCTGGGTTACTAGGGTCAGCGTTAGCTTTTTTCAAAAGTGGAGCAACCATCGCATGCTTCCAGACATTAGGGACAATAGCTTCAGTGAGAGAAGCATTCAGAAGAGCCAAAATGCAGTCAAGTGAAGCGGGGGCTAAAGAACAAAGAGTCTGTGGGGGCATGGGATCTAAGGGAGAACCAGATTTGATCTCTGCCAACAATTTCTGGAAGACGGGCATAGAAATGAGGTCCCACTTATCTAAAAGGGAAAGTGAAGACTGAGCCGGATCATCCAGAAGAAGTGGTTGGTCATAATTCTGTGTGGGTGAGCTGGATGAAGATGAGACAGATAATGGGGCTCCAAAACCTGCGTAGATGTTATCAATTTTCTGCATAAAAAAGTCGGCCAGGGAATTGCATTGAATGCTATCCAAACAGGGGGCTTTAGGAGCACAGGCCATACCTGATAGTTCCTGGACTGCCTTAAAAAGAGCTTTGGGGCGATTCTGAGCTTTCAATATAGTATTGTTAACATGATTGGCCCTGGCAATTTTACAAAGAGCGTGATATTTGTGGAGTGCAAATTTATAATTTTCTTTGTCTGCAGGAGAGTAGTTTAATCTCCAAATACGCTCCAGTCTTTTGCAGCGGGACTTTTCCATTTTTTAATTGTTCATTGAACCAGGGGGCAGGGGAGTGCAGAAAATGTTGCTTACATTTGCGTGCTGGAAGGCAAAGATCGAGTGCAGAAGTAAGCCAGGTGCTAATTGTCACAACATCATCCGTGGGGATGTTAAGAAGTTGAGGCATGGTCTTTAAAAGGGAATTATTAAGGTGCTCCAAATTGAGTTTTTGCCAATTCCTACGGATTCTAGGGGGATGAGTATTGTCAGAAAGGCAAGTAGCACCCGCCATTTTAATACAGAACTCTACGATAAAATGGTCCACCAGATAATAGGTCGAGGGTAGACAAGTTACAGTGTCCAAATTAGTGAAAATTGGATCAAGAAGATTACCACCTTTATGAGTTGGGCCAGAATTAAGCAGACTAAAATTAAGAGCAGCAAGATCCTGTATAAGGTGAGCACTAATAGAACATAGGGTATCATTAAGATGGATGTTCAGGTCACCTAACAACAAGAAATTGGTAGATTCCAACAAAAGGGGAGCAATGAGGTCAGGAAAGGCAGCTGCCCAAACGGCAGCCGCACCAGGTGGGCGATACAAAAGGGCACCGGACAGAGTAAAATTAGGGGATAATAACAATTTAAAACTGCCAGCTTCACAATTGGGGATGTCCAGGTCTTCCCATTTACAGGAGTAACACCTCTTGTAAATAATAGCGATGCCACCACCTACCCCGGACGTTCTATTACGTCCCACAAAGGTGTATTCATCGGGGAGAGCAGTAGCAATGTCAGGCCCGGAACTATCATTAAGCCAGGTCTCAGTTAAAAACAGGGCTGACGGACTAGATAATGTAAGGAGATCAAATATGTCCCTTTTATGTTTGGGCAAAGATCTACAATTTAGGTTGATAAAACTAAGGTCAGGAACAAGGTCGGAGGGGCATGCTGTCACTGAAGAGGGAGTAGCCTTCCAAAAGGAGGCAGAGGTGATACACAACTCCGAGGGGAGGGATGTAAGAGCTAGGGCACATGAAGGGCAGACCAAAGGGACATCGTTACAGCATAATCGAGAGCATTGAGTCCCTAAAGGCACTTGGAGGCTATACAGAACAGAACGTGAATACGTAAGTTTAGGGATCAGAGAACCAGAAGAAGGAGGGGTGGCCCTGGGTCCCGTCAGGGCGCAGACGGGCTTGCCTTTGGCGCGCCTTTGGCGCGCCCGCTGCGCGTTCGCACCATGCCCCACTTTAGTAGCGTCAGGGAAGCAGACACTAGACTGCTCCCAGCGCTACCCCCAAGATGGCGGCCGGGTAGATGGAAAGGTACCGGGGAGCGGGAACGGGGGAAGAAACCTTCCACAGAATGAAATGCAAGCAAGCTAAAGGTAATGTAGCAGCTGAGTGAGTGATTAAAATAATTCTTCAAAAAATACAATAAAATCCGAAAACACGATTTTAAAATCATTAAAAGGCACGTAAACAGTACAACCACTCTGCACCCCCTCCAAGCTCAAGGATATTTAGATAGCGCAAAGCGACAGACTCCCGGTTCAAGCCTCAGGAGTTATGCCCGGAGCATTACCGGTGTGTATACCATGGCACAGTATGCATTCACTACCGGAGCATTACCGGTGTGTATACCATGGCACACTATGCTTTCAGTTCCGGAGAATTACCGGTGTGTATACCATGGCAAACTATGCTTCTACTTTTGGAGCATTACCAGTGTATACCAAAGCATTATCGGTGTGCATACCATAGCACACTACGCTTCCACTTCTGATAACTGAAAATGCTCCACTTCTGGAGCATTACCAGTGTGTTTACCATGGCACACTACGCTTCCAGTTCCGGAGCATTACCGGTGTATACCATGGTACACTAGGATTTTACTTCCGGAGAATTACTGGTGTGTATACCATGGCACACTATGCTTCCACTTCCGGAGCATTACTGGTGTGCTTACCATGGCACACTACGCTTCCAGTTCCAGAGCATTACTGGTGTATACCATAGTACACTAGGCTTTTACTTCCGGAGTATTACTGGTGTGTATACCATGGCACACTACGCTTCCACTTCCAGAGCATTACTGGTGTGTATACCGTAGCACACTACGCTTCCACTTCCGGAGTATTACCGGTGTGTATACCATGGACACTATGCTTCCAATTCCGGAAAATAAGCAGTGTGTATACCAAGGCACAATAGGCTTTTACTTCCGGAGAATTACCCATGTGTATACCATGGACACTACGCTTCCACTTCCGGAGCATTACCGTGTGTATACCATGGCACACTGAGCTTTTCCTTCTGGAGCATTACCCGTGTGTATACCATAGATAGCGAGGTACGTGGAAGTTGGCAAAAAGCAGCAATCCGTACACTCCATGGGGCTGTTCATGTAACTAATCAAACAGGAGCGCAAGCCACTGTCTCCGGTCTCTCCAGCAGCCTTAAGCAGCATCTTACACTTTCACCGTCAAAGTGCAAGATGCTGCTTAACACTGCTGGAGGGAGCGGAGTCAGACAGTTTGCCCACATACATATTCCACTCATCTATTTTCTGTTGCTAGCATTGCAGCAGTCTGCTATGAACTGCTTTTCTCTGGGGCCAGTATTGAAAAGACTAATTGCATAGCAACAGCTGAATTATTAAATATGCATGTGACAGACCGACGTGAATAGGTTCCTACTGTGTGAGAGGGTAATAATCGGGGCCACCGGAATTATGTGGCAGGGGAAGGCAAAATATGCAGCAGGGTTGAGTTAATTATGTAGCATGAAAAGGCAAATTACGAGGCACAATGCCACACATTTTCAGATGGTATTACTTCATTATTTTGCCATTTTGTAAACATGCTAACACTGTCTGAGCTTTGAATTCACCTTGTTAGTACCGTTGTAACACCCAAATATAGCAATAAGCAGCACATAGGTGATCAGTCAGGCTTTGTAAAGGGCTTTTAGCAACGCTTCAAGGAAATGCATGGGTTCTCGGATTTCCACTTCTGGCAGTGCCACATACTTCAGTCCGTGTTAAACTAGGATAGGCCCATGTGATGTGACATTACATTAAACAAATCTGTGCCTGGGCCATGGGGTGAACAATGAGGAGGTAAGATTGCAGGCTTTCTCCCCTGGTCTGTTTCCTGTTGTAAATAGATTCCATTTTGTGTGAGGCATCTGCTTTTGATGAATACCATTCCAGTGGACGAGTGCCTTCTCTGGGTTCTTAGGTCTTCACGATCTGGCTAGGGCGCAGGCTTATGTGCGGCCCTGTGGGACATTTTAAGTCATGACTATGGCCACTGCTAAATATTCAAAAGGAAAACATAACAAAGTTATTGAAACATATCTGTTAGGGAGCTTAAATAATCGTAGCACAATAAAAATAACTTCGCTCTTCAATAAAAATGCATTGAATGGAATAATGTTATATAATGTTATAGCCTGCTTGCAGAGCGAACACATTCATATGAGTTACCATGCTTCAAAATCACTACGGATAACAGAAATATTTGCAGTGCGCAACACAAATGCTCAAATAATAATACAACATTTGGGGGGCAAAATGAGGCCCTGAGATGTACAGTACCTTATAGGGTGCCGTACTGCCTTTTAATGTTTATTCCTTGCTATCTCGTGTCCAGCTTGACAAATCACAATCATTTTTATTTACTCAGTAGATTTTATTTCTAAAGGTATATCATTAAATAAAGAAATATGTGAGGTACTCAGCATTGTAATCTCAAAGTCTGTTATGCTATATATACACATACATCCCACCAACACACATATCACAACTCACCACTACATTCCACACCATGCCAGTGCCCTTACGTCACTACACTAAGCACAACTTGCACACAAACGTTACAGTACTAAACACAGCAGCTACATTGCTCTACAACATAGCCTAAAAACATTGCCAATATCACTGGCTAAACACTTATAAGGTCCCAAAGGCGAGACATATTGGGCATGCCAATGCTTGTTTATTGTATCATGGAATTTGGAGGCGAAGTGCCCCTTTAGAGAGGAGGTTCCTTTGTTGAATGTGTTTGGTGATTTTATTCCTGATGAAGAGCGGTCCCAATCCATGTATTGCTTTGTGGGTGATACAAAGCAGCTTGAACGTGGATTCTCTGGCAACCAGTAACCAATGCAGGGCTTTCAAGGCAGGGGAGATTTGGTCTTGCGGTTTGATATGCAAGAGTAGTGTGGCAGCCGAGTTCTTAATCAGTTGTAGTCTTTTTATGGTCATTAAAGGTGATCCATGGTAGAGACTATTGGTGTTATCAAGTTTGGACAGAACAAGGGAGATGGTAGCTTGGACCTTATGTGGAAATCCCAAAAGAGGGAAAATTAGTTGCAGCGTTTTTATAGTGACAAAACTTGATCTTGCGTTTGTCCACTTGTTCGTTAAACAAGTGGTCGACATGTTTCAACCCTTTAGGTGCCTGGTATGGTCAGAGGGCTGTCTTAAGGACCAAAATTGCAAGTCACTGTTGCGTGACGTGCGAGGGGAAGCTTTGCACTCACCCTTCTTCTCAGTGCATCAATTAGTATGCTGGATGGTTATGGGTCAATCGTACCTATCACTTTTTGTGAGACCTAATAGGCTCCCTCGGAGGACATGCGGAGTGAACACACTTCTACATTGAGAAGTCTTTGTGGTTACTTGTGCTATCCAAGTCTGCCGTGCTCCGGAAAACCTTGCCCCATCCCTGACCGAATAAATCCATATCCGAGGAATGGAGGCAATTTTAAACTCACCTCACTCTCACCATTTCTGATCACTACTGTGAATAACCAGTTGGTCTCCCTCCTGGTGGAGGAAAGCATGACTAAGACCCAATGATGATGCTGTTCACGTAACAAATTGAAGCGGACAATCAAGATATACCGCTCCTACAACTACCACGTGAATGAGGGTTTTTTAGACGGCCAGAACCCCCCCACCCTGGTAACAACAGGACAAGTGATCCATTCCTCTCTGACTATTATGTGCCCACTGGAACTTCAGGTCCCACTGCAGAGCCCGCATATGCCATCTGAGATGGTAAACCAGCAGGATGCAGGAGGCCATCAGGCCCAGTAGCCTGAGGGTCATCCTGACGAAACCCGGGATAGAGGATGAAAGATCAGAATCATAGCCCGAATATCCCGGACTCGCTGTTCGGAGGATAGACCTGAAACTGCATTGTGTCCAGAACCGCTCCGATGAAGAGGAGCTTCTGAGAGGTAGTCAGGTGTGACCTTGGCACGTTGATGGAGAACCCCAGCGAATGCAGGAGGTCAGCCGCAGTCTGGAGGTGGGAGACGACAGCCTGGGGTGAGCCTGCCTTTAAAAGCCAGTCATCGAGATAGGGGAAGATTGGAACCACTGATCTACGCAGATGAGCTGCGACCGCCATCACTTTCGTGAACACCCGAGGGGCGCTGGTAAGGCCAAAGAGGAGCATGGTAAACAGAAAGTGCTCGTGGCCTACCGTGAATTGCAGGTAACCCTGGTGGGTGGCAGGACGGGAATGTGAAAATAAGCGTCCTGCAAGTCCAACAGCGTCAACATTTTGAACCTCTCCTTCCGAAGGAAATGGTTGATATTCCTGAGATCCAAGATAGGACGCAGGCCTTTGTCCTTTTTGGGCACCAGAAAGTAGTAGGAATAGCAAACACAACCTACTTCTGAGACAGGAAGTCGCTCGATGGCTCCCTTGGCCAAGAGTGCCGAAACTTCCTGTTGGAGAAGGGCCAGATGATCCTCCTACATGCGATGGTACTGAGATGGCATGGCGGAGGATCATCAGACGTGATGGTGCGCCAGTGGGGGAGGTGATGGCGAATCCTGCCCACTGGCGATTGGTGGCCCTGAAAGGTTGGACTAGGAGGGTTTCGAGGCTGCTGCAGGGGGGGGCTGTGGTGGACTGGCCTGCCCGCTGGCTCCCAGAACCACGGCGGTGATAACCACGTCCCCGGACGCGCAGGGGCTGAACAGCTTGCGCTGGCCTGTGGCTCTGGGCAGAACGTGGTGGGGCACCCAACCCGTAGCCATGAAAGGGGCGAAAAGCAGATTGTGCATGGGGGGTGGTGGAAAGGCCCAAGGACCTGGCTGTAGCCCATGAGTCCTTAATGTGCTCCAGCGCATTGTCTGCCTTGACGCCGAATAGGCGACGGCCATCAAAGGGCATGTCCATAAGAGTGGATTGGACATCCCCGGAAAAAAACAGTCGACCTCAACCAGGCATAGAGTCGAAGGGCTACCGATGTGGAAATCGTCCTGCCTAGTGAGTCAGCGGTATCCAGCCCACAGCGGATGGTAAACTTTTGCTGCGATTCTCCCTTCGGCAACTACATGGGAGAGTACGGCCCGGACCTCCTGCAGGCACTGGGGCAGCACTTGAGCCACTGTATCCCACACTGAGTGGTTGTAACGGCCATATAGACATGCAGTGTTCACCGACCGCAGTCCCAAGCTGGAGGAAGAAAACACCTTTTTCCCAAGATGGTCCAGCTTTTTGGATTCCCTATCAGGTGGTTTGTTAGGGAATGTGCCTTTGGAGGTGGAGGCTTGGACCACCAAGCTCTCAGGGGTGGGGTGTTGGGAGAGGAAGGCGGGGTCACCCGGGCCGAGCGGTGGCGTCGGGCAATCATCCTATCCACAGGAGCCCCTGTGTTGGGCCTGGACCAGGTGCCCAAAAGGATGTCTGCTAGGGCTTCATTAAACAGCAGCAGGGGCTCCAAAGAGCTCGCAGCCTCTCAGGTTAGTCCTGACCGCCACTGTAGGTAGCTCAAGGCTGAGAGCCTTGGCCGCCCTATGCAACACCACTGCGTAAGACGCTCCCTCCTCTGTACAACATGCCATGGTCTGGTGAGGTATCCAGACCATTGGCTTCCCCCAGTTCCTTTCTCCAGTCCGGTTCATAGCCCAACTGGTCAGTTAAAGGGTCTCCAGACCCCTCTCAGTCCTCCTCACTCTCCTCTGGCTGCCAATCTGGTCTAAAAGAGCCAGGGTAGAACAAGGGTACTAAAGTACCCGTCGGCGCCAGTCGATGTCGGTCCGGCTCTGTGTCTACATCGGAATGGAGGCTGGGGACACAACCAGCGTCGGCTGCAGACATGGTGCCGGTGGAATCGACGCCGGGGAGGTGTAATGAGGTCGACCGGCGCAGATCCAGGCCTGGATCCAAGAAGACCCTGCATTGCCAGGGCTGGAGCCGCCGGCGTCGAAGGCCCAGTCGGCGTAGTCGGGCTGCTCAAAGATGGCATGCATCGCTTCGTAAAATTGGCGAAGCTGGGCAGGGGTCGCTCAGGGTCCCGGGTAGGTAGGGAAATCCAGAGGGGCACCCACCCGCATCCCTTGTTGCGTCAGCCGACGGACGGGGAGAAGTCGAAGAGCGACGATGCTTCTTCGACTTCTTGTGCTTCGACTTACCTGTCCCCGTGTGAGAAGACTTGGAAGAATGAAGATGATGACGACGACTCCGCGACCAGTCCCTTGACCTCCAACGCGACTGGGACCTTGAAACAGTGCGGAGCCGATTGCCGGGCCTCAATAAGCTTTCGGGACCGCTCCCGCAAATACTTCTGATTCATGGTCCGGCAGTCTGAGCATGACTTGGGGTCAAGCAAAACAGCACACATGGTGCAGATCTGTCACTGACATCAGTCGGCTACAGGAACCGTGAGCCTTAAAGCCAGGCACCCCTGACATACACCAGGAGTCGAAGACTCGAAAACGGTGTCAACAAAAGTTGACAAAAAGTCAGTCAAAAAGTGACTGGAGGTACCGCTCTCTCCGGATATGGACTGGCTGGCGCGGAAAAAGAAAGAACTGACGTCAGCGCGCGAGGGTGGCATCTATGTAGATACCGCGATGTCAACCCGGCGACCACAACGCCAACAACGAACGCCGAGTCGACAGACGCCACCTTCCAACACGCAGGGGTACTGCTGACGAAAAACTTTCCGGATCCAGTCTGACTCCTGGGGGTAATTCTAAGGTAAGGAATCTATAACTGTTTCTTTCAGATAATGAATACAACTGCCCCACCCCCATCCCGCTGTCATATTTTACAGAGGAGCAAAGAGAAAGAGCTGGTCAGACAGGACAGAGGAGAGCCAGACAGCGTCTCAATTGGAAGTAACTGAACCCCTAATTATTGTTTTCTAAATGTGAAAATCTTCTGCATCTCTGGACAAATAATTATTGTGAATGCAAATCAGTGTTAGAAGTTTAGTAGAGTTTTATTAAATTCGTCACGTCTCTCTTTGCATTCTAGTACTTGTAGTTTTGTTTGTCCTGAAAAAGTCAATACAGTTAATGGTTTGCACATTGCACATCTTCAAAAAGCAAGTTGTAGGCTGCAGCTAGGACAAAATGTGGGCAAGGAAGACAGGCCAACTTGATTTTTGCCTAGGGTGCCATCAGTGCAAAGGCCGGCCCGACTGCCCTCTAAATAATGCCCCTAGTCTTAAGAAGAGTCATTCATTTGGAAAACTGTGTGTTGCTGTATCCTAGCCATTATCCCTCTACCACACTTCACGGTAAGCATACTCTGCTTGCTATCGCTACCCTGGCCGAGTCAAGTGTACAAAAGAGTAACTGGATTACTCACTTGGAATGAAATATATTTGCAACGTGTGAAACCAAAAATCCTGGGATTAAACAAGGCTTCCCCACTTTATCAAATTGTATTATTTCACTTTGCCTCCTTGTTCTTCAGTATTACATATATATTGAAATGCATGAATTCAGGATGTGTTTTGTACAAACCCTCCTCTTGTGTTTGATTTAACCCCATAACATCTACAGGTTCAGGAGGTGCACAGCCCCAGAAGGCTAATCACACCTCTAAGGAGGGCTACCTGGTCTGTACAGCGAGGAAGACTTCTATAATTTTTAAAAGTGTTAGAATAGAGGGTTCTGGGTAGAAAAGGTGATCCATACTCCCTTATGTGGTAACTTCGGGCAGATTATCCGCTGGGGCTAGTAGCCCATTGGCCACTTGCACCCGCACCCATAAATCTAGGATTTAAGGGCTACACCGGACAACAGACCCTCAATTCTGATCTGACTTGCAACAAAGGACAAAGAGGAGACCCGTGTCTGTGATAACAGGATCTGCACAAAGCAAAGGCGTGAGATTCTGCACATGAGGCAACCTTCCTGGAACTGCAAAACTGCAACTCATCCTGGACCATACCTCTGTTTCCCCAGACCGAGGGACTGCTTTGAGATCCAAAGGCAACTCCAGACTCCTCTGAACTAGTGCCAGTAGTCCCCTGCAGAACGCAAGTAAATACAATGTACTGGAACCAAAGAATTGCTTGCCATCGGGCGCTCTGAGGGATGACCAACAAGAAGATAGTCCAGTGCATTGTGGGAAAAGTAGTCCTGACCTCCAGCAAGTTTCAGGCAACTACTGTTTTCCTCCAAACCGACATCTAACCTTACCATTGCCAAGGTTCGGTCACCAGCCCGGCAACCACCCCCTTTACTTGACGGTGCACCTTGAGGAACTCCGCAAAACCTTCACCTGACGTCAACAGTGATTTTGCCGTCTACTTTTTGTATCCGGTTCCTCACCAGCACCATGTAGCGGTAAAACCAGCTCTCCCACGGCTCCGTCTTCAGCACCAAGGACAGCTAGGACACCTCTGCATGTGGGCTTCTCAAGCCAGGTAAAAAAGAACTGACTGTTGTGGCTTGGCCTTGGGACCTGCATCACCTTTACCCTTTTTGGATTTCATGCAACTGGACCTGCAAGTAACCAATTGTTACTAGTGCTTTATACCATTAACCGCAATAATAAAGTTTGGTATAACTGTTTTACACTGATTTAATATTGGTTCTAAAATCCATAACTCCGTTTATACTCATCCCATTGACTGTATTTTGTGTCTAAACATATAAAAATCTGTTTTTTGTTTTAAATCGGTGCCGGTTTTTCTTTCGAGTCGCGTCAATTGCTTATCCTTCATTACAAAATGGTTGTTAATAGTGGTTTATGATTGCACTTCTTAAAACAAATTTAAGTGGAGAATTTTCTTCTAACAAATCATAAAAACAGTTATATAGGTTGGTGTTATCTTGATACCCAGCACCCTACTACCAGGGGTGCCAACACACACATCTGAAAGGCTAAATATAGGAGTACCACACCACACTTGGTTTTTCATTTCACAGACAGTTTTTGGAGTGGTGATTTCAGTCAAAAAAGCATCATAGTGAAAACAAAACGTTGACTTCTAAGGGGTTTTCCCATTACATAGTTATTTTCAAGAACTGTCCAAGTATTTTCGAAAATCTCACACATACAGAAATATTCTATTTATGAAGTCAGAGAATCTCGGAATGAAAAATTTCAGTTTGCCACTGGGCCATAGCTTTTCTTATTAGCTGAACAATTTACCATGTCATGCTTGGCAGGAGCAGCAGCAGTTCCACACTAACTTCATGTCACTTAATAGCCTTCTTTGGCACCATTATGAGCTATAAGGCAGTTCTCAGTCCGTCACTGAGTTACTCTTCACATAACCTCTCGCTAATTGACAACCTTTTTCTATTATTTTCCCCTGTATGTTTTTAAAATTGCATATGTCCAGTTCCGACTGTGACCGCAGGCAGAAAATGAAATCTGAAGATGGCATGCAGGGGTTCCAGTAGACAAACAGGCAAGGGGGACCTCAGGTCCACATCCACTGGTTGCATGCACGATGGAGAACAACTGCTGATCAAATAGCCCACCAGATAGGAGTGACCAAAATATTGGTGACAGCAGACGGTAAGCAACGTTTACCACGAAACTTTTCCCCCGCAGGGAATTACAACGCGGTCGTCACAACGATCACGTTTTAATACCGCATAACATTACTCCGCAAGTCGGAACAACAACTTGCGGAGGGGGGAGAAGGTGTTGGATTTAAAATCCAACACCTTCGCTAATATCAGCGCAGACTGGAGTTGGAATAGTAAATTAGACTATTCCAATATCCAGCGCCCCCCCTCCGCATGTTGTTGTTACGACTTGCGGGGTAATGGTATGCGGAATTACAACGCGGTCGTTGTAACGACTGCATTGTAATTCCCTGCGGGGAAAATGACTGCGGGATAAGGAGGCATATTCCAGCAGACTGGAATATTGCAATATTGTTTATACTGTACTTCATGAAAACAGCCTATCTACAGACTTCAACGTGTCCAGTAAAATTAAAACTTTTATTGAGACTCATTCATAATAATGCAAGCATTTTGGACAACTGTCTTGCTCTCGAACTTGACAATAGCAATCAAGAGAGTCCAAATACGATCACCTACAATCTTTGTTAACCCAATCAATGTCTTATCGCAATGAAGGACTGGAACTTATGCAGACATATGAGGGCAATCAGTAAATCAACTATCACCAACTTTACGAAACAAACAATCAAAATAAACAACCCCTTCAGCACCCAGATTGCAGAGAGAAAAGAAACCTGAAGGAAGACCAGCATTACTTTTGTAAAGAACTAGCAGCCAGTGTCTACCAAAAAAGACACTCTCAAAGCCTCCCATGCATACATCACTATCCTGTTCCCCATTAACCTCCCCAAAAGTGATGGTCTCCAAACCAAACTATCCTGTATTAAATCTAGTCCCCTAAAGTAACAGAAATGGAAGAAGCAACCTAGACACATTTGATAAAAAGAGCTACCTATGGTCTAAAGCAGTGGAAATGCTTACCTGAGAATGATACTTATGTATGGCGTAAAATAGTCTTCAGCACAAAATGTGGCTGGGCCTTGCCCGTATTTGCAGAAATTCTCATTCTTAAAGCCTGGCGCACATTAGTACTGTTAGGGTTTCCTGCAGAGCATCACACTTCAATAAACCACAATGTGGACACCAACAAATGCGCAATCCACGAAAGGAAAAATGCAAATATCTCGATAGTGCATAGTAATTCTTGCTAAACAAATTTTACATTGTCTCTGCCTGTTGATGCACCTCAAGCATGCTCATGTTGTACCAATACAGACATCGCTGTTATTCGTGGCTTATGATAAACAGACCATGCAATTAAGTTTTGAAGCAAACGTTGTGACCACTAAAATATTTGACACTCACAAATTAATTAGGAACTGTTTTCTGTTAAATGCTAGTAGCATAAATATCAACGTTTCCCCGGTGGTCATTTTTTAATTTCATTGAAGGCAAATTCTTTTATTATTATTATTTTTTTTACATAAAAAGTTCAGTAAAAATAGACTAAAGTAAAATGAATAAAGCAGTATCATCAGATCATATCAACATAGAACAAGGTTGGCAAGAAAGGGACAGGGGAAGAGAAAACAAGTGAGTGCAGCACGTTGTGGATTATTTACAGATAAAAAGATGAAACCTGACGAGAGAACAGTGTTACTTTTTATAAAGGAATCATGTCTGAAAGCCCATAACAAAAAAATATCAATATATTCACACAGATGCTAAAATATAATACAGATCCTGGATTAAAAAACAACAAACCTGCACGTGAGTTATTGCGCTGTACAGCACAGGCGAATGTTCCCTGGTTTTCCTATGGAAGGAGCAAGAGGGAGAGAGAAGCCCTCCAATAAGAACTTTGAAGAGAATTTTCCTGTACACTCTCAATTCCCCCTCGCCCCTGACCAGACTTCTTCTCCACCTTATCTGATAACTCCACCGCCTAACTCTGACGGTTCAGTTTACACGAGCGCCCCTCCCCACTTTAAACCCCTCCCCCCCCCATATCAGCATGACCGGGTATTTCAAAGGTGTGTGGAAATTGATTTATTTGAATCAGTGTTAAGAATTCATAGAATATTGTCAATAGAATCTCGGAAGAAAAAAAACACACCCAGATTCACTGGTTGGGGGAGATGGACAATTTCATCCTTTTAAATTAAGAGTCTGTTCATTTGCTTGTCTGTTTTTATAGTCTCTGTTTGGTGGAGCCAGCTATTCAAAGTCTGTATCCTCTTTGGGTTTATAAACCGACCCAAACTTCTGCATGTATTTCTTGATGTACTCCTTTGTTTTATACTTCACATTTTCATTGCACTCCAAGTCCTCGGGGTTCTTGCAGTACTTGAGTTCCTTGTTCATGACGCCGTGAGTCAGCTGAAACAAAAGCAGCACGTCAGCAGTATTAGACGACGGAAAAAAACATTCCTCTAATTTCCCATCCCTAATTCACTGAAGGCAATTCAATTCACAAAGACTTTATTCGATTGCTTTTTAAGACAATCATAAAAGTACATGTAAAAAATACATTCGTTAAATGCAATAAAATGTCATATGCAATCCATATATACATTAAAATGTTGGATCATACAAGCAATCGTAATAGTCTTTGTGATTACAAAATAATAGATTTCCTGTGGCTAAACACTTTTTCTTAAACATGCCTACCCTCCAGACCCTATGTACATCGTCCAGAAGCTGTAACACAAGTAGTGCTGGGCGGCATTGTCTCAGCGCCTTTAAAATTGGGACAATTCAGACTTTCCTTAAGTTACTATAGAATCTACAAAAAAGACTAACATGTAATGTCGATTATTCTGAGCAATTATCACATGGGCAAAGTCTCAATACTCGGGACCAATCGTTCATAACAGGAAAGCTCACAAGCCTATGGAAGATATTGCATCTAAAACGAGTTAATAGAAACCTGTCGTAGCCACCAAGTACAAATAATAAATAGGACTGAATACTAAAAGAAGTTAAAACCAATTGATTCTGCATGACAGAGGGCATTAGGCTTTCTAAAGGCAAAACAAACAAGTGACTTAATTTTTTTACTTTCTGGAAGGCAGTATTTAAACGTAGATTCCGCACCTTAGAAGTACTCCCAGGCACCAGACTGGATCCAAAGAACCACATCACAAACAAGCATCACTCCTTCATGCGGATGTCACTTTCTTAAACGTTCTCCTTCCTTGCTCTCTGAAGCGAAGCACTTCAAACAAATTGTTGATGTAATTGTGCTGATCTCTACCCTGGGACGAGTATAACCAGTATTCACGGGACTGGAAGGTTTCCACTGATGCCCCACCTACAACGGTCGGGCATAGTCCTCAACTCAAGCAACTCGGGTAGCTTCACACAGGGCTATGACAACCGGTCTGGCACTGTTGCAGCCAGACCCCACACTGCCACCTTCTGTTACCAGTAGCTCGAGTTGAGGCTACACCCGACCATGGGAGTGACACAATGGTGACAATCTTACAGTCCCAGGAATACTAGTTGGACTCATTTTATATACACACATTCATTTTCTTAATTTCACATTACATACCTTTTCTTAATTATTGGCAGAGCGACTACACAATATGGTCCTGTAGAATGCCTCTCACTACCTTAATAGAGTAATAATCTGGCAGAAACATGTTGACCCCCGACCAACAACTGGGCTGAATATCTTTCTCCCCTCTTAGTTTTAATTCTAACCATCGAGGACACAGAATACAATAGTGTTTTTGTCCACCAAGAAGTAGTTTAATTATCGCCTCCTCACATCTGCACTATGCACCACCAATCCACATAATTTGTTCATATAGGGACTAATTTGGACCAGCCTTTGAAGAGCTTCCGCCCCCATGAGCTCAGCACAGGGTGTGAGGAGGAACTCTATGATGAAGCATGCCACTCAAGGGTGGTTCATGGTTTTTGACCTGAACTTAAGAATGCACCGATAGAAACAGAGACATCAACAATCTATCTAACAGACCATGGGCATCCTTCTGTGTTTTTGATTCAGCTGGGAAACATGCATGTGGTCTCTAAATGCTCTCCTCAGACCCATCTATTTGATTTGATATTGCTTTCCGTCTTCTCCAAAAACCCAACAAACAGCTGCTGGTTGTTCACACAATGGTATTTTGCAAATAGAAGTTCAGCACTGTTTTAAAGTTGAGCCAAAGGAGCTCCTCTTCCACTTTCAATGGGTGAGGTGGAATGAAAAAAAGTTGGCAGAACAACAGATTGGCCAACATGACAAGGAGAGACAGATGTTAGTAGAATGGCTGCCTGTGCCCTCAGAAACATTTTTCATAGGAAAAAAGGTGGTAAAAGGAGATCGCACCAAAAGCACCAGCAGTTTACTCATGGAACACGCTGAGGGGATGGTAATGAGGAAGACAACCTTCAAAGTTGTGTGTCTTAATGAGCAGTTATGTGTCGAGTAAAGGGTATGTGCATGAGCAATGTTAATGATAGATATAAATCCCATTGTGAATGGTTTTTGGTGGAAACCGGAGTTCGTTTAAAAAAAATACACATCCTAGCCAGCCATCTGAACAGAGCGGGTTGGTCAGGTAAATGCAGAAAGGACGATAAATATCCTTTTTCATTGCAATTCGTTGCAGGGTCAACAAAACAAAAATCATTAACATACCTGAAAATTTGACCAGCCTGCAGGAGGTTGGTGTGTCAAGCATTACACCAGGCAACACATTTCTCCCGGGGCCTAGTGTATTTGGACTTTGTGGAAGGTCACCTTGCGGCAGGGATGACATCAACTACTTAGGTCAACAAATCAAATGCATTTAATTTAATTGCCCCTGCTCACTTTTCGCACATGGAGGAGAAGGTTGCAAAGGTTTGGGTGCAGGACCTTGAAGTAGTAGCCAGATTAGTAGGAAAATGCTGACACTCAACAGCACTGGGTACAGTACTCTCCTCACTCAGTTTGAGATGATTAAAATGATTTAGGCCTGGTCCATCCTAACTTTCTTCCAAATTCGAGGAGAGCTTGAGGTACAAACCCGTACAGGAGTCATGCATCCCATCTCCGAAAGGATTAATGGCCAAATGAGCACACTGGAGGAAACTACAACACACAAATATATACACTGTGTTTTGATAGTGGCGAACAGATGAATGGTATTGCAACTGCATTCCTATAATGCTTACTACCCCCAATGAGACATGAATCTAGCCAGGGCATACCTCGTTGGTCAAAAACGCTCTGCTCCACCTCGGGATGGATATGCACTCTAGGTTTGCCAGATGGCGTTTGCTCAGCTTGTCTTCTTTAGCATTGAAGGACCCCACAAAATGGATGTTAACCACAAACATGTTTTACTGGTCCACACACCTCCAGAGTCCTATGGTCTCCTGACAATGCAGAACCCCAATCCACCATGCTTGCTTCAGTACCACATGGCGGTTATGTTGTCCATGAGAACCTGCGCTTGCCAATCCTTCAAGGATGGAAGGAAATCTTTTAGAGCCAGACAGAGCGCAGAAAGCTCCAGGAGATTTATGCAGAGCTTGCTCTCCATTGGACAACAGAGGCCTCTTACTCAGATGCCGCCTCAAAACAATACTAATGCATCTGTCACATCCTTGAAATCTGGGTAAGGAACTGAGAGTGGCCTGCCCCAATTCAGTCTGGCGCTCATTTGCCACCATTGCAAATCCTGAGCGATCTTTTGCGAGATCTGAATTGAGTTGGAGAGGTGGCCCTAATGCTGCACCCATGTGAAATCTGAGGCTCCACTGTAGGGCCCTCATATTCCATGTGCAGGATAGCCCCAATGAAAGGAATCCTTTGTGTGGATGGTACTTTAGCTCATTGAGGGTAAAGCTGAATGATGTCAGTAGTTTGGCTGCTATACAGAGATTGTCTACGATGACTGTGTCGAACCTGTCTTAATCAGTCAGACATCTAAGTGTAAGAACACATTTATCTCTTACTTCAGAAGGTGGGTTTCGATCACCTCATCACTTTTGTGCACATCAGACGGGCGTGAGTAAGGCCGAATAAGAGCATAGCTTACTGAAAGTTTTACCTCACCATTTTGAAATGCAGGTAACGCTTGTGGGTCTACAAGACAGGTATATGAAAATAGACGTCTGGCCTGTCCTGGAACACTATCTAGTCCCCTGGGCCCAGAGCAGAAATATTATCAGCAAGAGTGAACTTTCTGAATATCTGTTTTCTCAGAAAGTCACTCAATGGCCACTGTCCTTTTATGGTGAGAGGAAGCAGCAGTGTGGCACCCCATTTCCCTCTAGGAATGTGGCACCCGCTCGATCGCACCCTTGGCTTTAAGACAGTAGATTTCCTGCCTCAAGAGTACACAGTGATCCTGCGAAATTCGCTCTGGAGTGGAGGTGGAAGATGGTACGAGGTGGGACTGAAAGGCAGGGTATAGCCAGTTTGGATTATTTGTAAAATCCATCTGTCTGATGGATCTGCAGCAGGTGAGGAATCATCATATCCTTTCCTAACGCGATTTATGTATGTGGTTGTGGAAGCTAACTAAAATGGCTTGAAAGCCACTGCAGCAGGGGAGAAGTTGGAATACTGCAGAGCCTGCTGATGAAAACTGCATTGTCTGGAGCCTTTGCTTTGCTGATGTAGCACAGGTTGGAGGGATGCAGGTCTATTAGCTAGCCCACTGGAATACCCCCTGAACTTTCTATATGAACTTTCCTAAAATTGTTCTGTAACCAAATCAGCTTTCTCTTAAAACAACTTGGACATTTGCTTGTCTCCTGAAAACCTGTTCGATCTCCTCCAGGCGTGCCTTCTAAGCATAATGCTGCCAATAGCTCTACCTATGCAGTCAGTAACATCCCAACCGGCAGACAGTACATACTAGGCCACATCGTGACCATCATGTATTACATGGGCCAACAAGGTCTTGTGGTCTTCCGTCACAGCCAGCAAAAACTCGCTGGTCATGTATTACAATATATGGGTGTACCTACCCAAAAGACCTAATGCATTGAGAGATCTGAGGGCTAAGCCGGATGAGGAGAACATTTTTTTTTCAAGCAGCACCAATTTGGGTCGACTTGCTTCTGTAGGATTCATTGCTAAAGAATTTGGAATTCTCCTTACTTGATGATGCCAGAACCACCAGGATTGCAGATATATGATGGTTAGTCAGAAAATCCTGGTCACAGTGGATTGGCCCATGTTGCCTAGCCTCAGGTCGACTAAATGCAGGGACACAGCATGGCTTAGCCCAAGTAGTCATAGTGTCAGTAAGGGCTTCACTGAAAGGCAAGAGTGGTAGATGGCAATTGGTTGCAGCATTTTCACTACCAAATTTTCTTTATTTTCAATAACTGCCAATTTCAAGTACCAGACTTTAGCTGCCCCTCATGCCATGATGGCAAAGAGTCACTTTCCTCTTGGTGGCTCAGGTGATGAATCGTTTTCCATCTCAAAGGATGTGTCTAACCCACTGGAATTTTGAAGGTCTAAATATAAGAAATCATTAGAGTAATGACAGAGGGAGTACATTATCTACCGCCTCGTCATCAACAGTATTACAAGGAACATTAGGCACATTCTGAACCGTATCAGAATCTTATCCAAAGAGAGAATCTTGACTCTGGTACTACTGGTGTTGTATCAAACAAAGGGAGGGACAGAGGGGCAAGTTTAACGAGGTCCAGCGTGCATGCCCCAAAAAAGCTAGTATACAAAAAAGAAGTACAAAGTTCCTCTGTGTTAAGGCTGGATAAGAGGGGACTAGGGCTCTCACACACCCAGCAAGCTAGGCGTCATGCTTCATCATATGAGCCTGCCCCTAGTCAGGTCGGCGCTGCAATACCTGAGGGGCACCCAAAACCGGGGCTCTTTATCGGGGATCTTTTGTTCCTGCCGGTCGGTGCAGTGGGGGTGAGGGGCCTAGTGTGTGTAGATGTGAAGAAGTGTGAGTCTAAAATAGGTCAGTTAGTCCTAGCCAACACCGGGATGGTGTCGGCGGCAGGGTAGGTCATACGCAAGGAGCGTTCACACGCCAGACCCAATCGGTGTCCCTTGTGCCGCCGGCTCACTGTTGCAAGCAATTTATTGTTTACAGTTAGGTCAACAACCTGATAATTTGGTATGTAGAATTTACTTACCTTTAAAGTGTACATAGCATTCTTTTGATCCTGAGGAAGTGCCCTGATTTATACGACATTTATGGCACGAAACATGTCGATCACTCGAGAGCAGGGCATCCACAACTAGACACATTGCCACTAGTCCTTTGTCCCTCTCGCTCTTTTATACTAGGCAGTTTACCTTCTTAATAAAGTGTTGGGTAGGACTAACTGACCTATTTTAGACTCACATTTCTTGACATCTACACACACTAGGCCCCTCACCCCCACTGAGCCGACCGGCAGGAACAAAAGATTCCCGATAAAGAGCCCCGGTTTTGGGTGCCGGTCAGGCATTGCAGCGCCGACCTGACGAGGGGCAGCCTCATATGATGAAGCATGACACCTAACTTGCTGGGTGTGTGAGAGCCCTAGTTTCGACAAGGGGGAACTCCCCTTTCTTCGCATACAACATAGTGGTCTCCTGTGATGCACTATACCCCAGCTTCCCTCTTTCCCAGCCTTAACACAGAGGAACTTTGTACCCCTTTTTTTTGTATACTACTGGTGTTGTGGCAGAGGCCTCAGATTAAGGTCTGGATGTACAATAACTGGTTACGCCTCATAATTTATCAGCGTAACAAAGGCCTGGAATGGGCAGACTTCAGTTTGAAGTTGGAGACCACTGTCCGAATTGATTCTCAGGCTCGTACCAACAGAGAGACTGCATGACTTCAAGTTGTGACCGGAGCCCAAGCCCCGCATGCACATGTCATGAAGTTAGGTGACTGACATCTGCTTCCTGCTGCCTCAGCAGGGTTTGTAAACCGGTCATCTTTTGCTGGAATGTTTTTACTAACACATTGTAGTAGGAAACTGAAGTTGTCAGAAGACCAACAACGCTAGGGGCAGAGCTCCTGATACGCATTAAATGGCATGTAAAGAAATGAACAGATGTCCGCAAGCAGGGGTGATCCTTATATGTGGCTCAGCTAGGACACTTCCAACGTGGTGCAGTTTCATGGCGGAATTACATGTGCCACCTACTGACCTGCTAAAGCATTGCGGGAAAAGTTCTTTGGGTCCAGTCTGGTACCTCGGATAAGTATAAAGGAGTGGAATCTGCAGTCATAAGAACCCATCAGAAGAATAACATTATCATTAATTCATTTCTGAGCTAGTCAAAAAGAAGAATGGTGGACTGCCAAGGAGTGAATAACCGATTCAACGACTATGTTAAAAAAATATACTTATCTGTGGTAAGGCTCAGGCCTCAGCAAGAACTGGGTTATGAAATATACTGTGTTGTAAAAATACTGACCTATGATCTTCTAAAAATATACATTGCATTGTATTGGCATATTCATAGCACCTGCGACCAATGACGAGCTTCTGAAGCACTTTGTTGACCAGTAGCACCCTATTCTGTGGGCTTCTAATGTTAGATGTTTAAACGTTTGGTCAGGTAAAGCATTTTATTCACTGCCATGCATTTTGTAATATTCTTATCATACAAGTTTTATGTAATTTGTGTAAATCTCATAAGAGGGTGCCCTCAGGATAATGGAATGCTTCAGACACCATCAGTGACATTGCCATGCTTACCCATATTAATCGCTATACTGTGTGATCTGGTTGACATTCTTGCACAGTTCTTATGCTGTTATTTTAGGACATATTTGTCATCTGGGAATATACACAGTGGTGAAGGAAAATGCTACTTACCATTATGCATCTGTTCTTGGCATGTAGAGCTGTAGATTCACACACTGCGCATAGATCGCCAACTGGTGTTGGGCCCGGATGTTTGCACTTTGTTGTTGTCCTGGAAAGTCTTTGGAAGTCACGGGATAGGTGGCTCCTCTTTTGGACAATAGTGCGCATGGGAATCGACTCCATCGTCAGATTGTTTTTTCGCCAAGAAGGGAAATGGAGTTTTGTAAGAAATAGAAATAGATGTCCTTGTATGTTGTATCTAAAGAAGATAATACTGGAACAGATAAAGTTAGCCGAGGAGGTGGGTGGGCGTGTGTGGATCTACAGCTCTACATGCCAAGAACAGATGCATACTGGTAAGTAGCATTTTCCTTTCGAGAGATATGAGCTGTAGATCACACACTGTGCATAGATTACATAGCAGTACTCCTCCTTAGCGGCGACCATCAGTATCTGTTGCAGTAGTTTGAAATAGTGTTTTGAGTACAGCTTGGCCCACACTAGCTTGTTGTTTTGCCTGCACATCTACACAATAGTGTTTTGTGAATGTGTGCGGTGTAGACCATGTAGCTGCTTTGCAGATCTCATCTAGGGGAATGTTCCCTAAAAATGCCATTGAAGCCCCTATCTTTGGAGTAGAGTGGGCTTTAGGGGGAATAGATAGTGTACGTTTTGCTTTGTGATAGCAAATTTGTATACATTTGACAATCCACCTTGCAATGCCAGATTTTGATATGGAATTGACTTTATGTGGTGGTGAGAAGGATACACAAAGTTGTTTTGTTTTACAAAAGGGTTTTGTTCTGTCTATATAGTAAAGGAGTGGTCTCTTTACGTCCAGTGTATGAAGAGCTCTTTCTGCTACTGTTTGTGGATGCGAGAAGAACACTGGCAACTCAACAGATTGGTTCAGATGGAAGGAGGAAATAACTTTAGTAAGGAATTTGGGATTTGTTCTGAGAACCACTTTGTTATGATGGAGTTGTAAAAATGGTTCTTGAATGGTTAGTGCCTGTAGCTCACTGACTCTTCTAAGAGATGTAATGGCCACAAGGAAAGTGACTTTCCATGTGAGGAATTGTAGCTCGCATTTATGCAGAGGTTCGAATGGAGGACCCATTAATCTTGTGAGTACGATGTTTAGATTCCACACTGGGGAAGGAGATACCTTGGGAGGAATTATTCTTTTGAGGCCTGTGAGAAGTTGGCCTGATATATGATGTCACTAATTCTAGTGTACACCCTGTATCAGTCCAAACAACCCTTATGGTGATTGGTTGTAAAGTCAACCTTATAGACCAGCTATCCTAGTGGTAGCATGGACAAGAGCAGTCTTAGGCTAAACTCTGAATGGCATGTGAAGCCAGCTGTTATACCATATGTAATCCCTTGAATACCAAATGAAAGGACACCACAACAGATATATATAAAAATAGAATGTATTTATTCTAGTCAAACCCTCAGCACTCTTTATGAGATTCGAGGTAAGTACAACACAGTCTTATTTAAGCATACATTAAGTCACACAGGCAAGTAATACAGTTAGGCCCAAGGGGCCACGCAAACCATATACTAAGTAAGTGGTATAAGGACCACTGTCACGAACACAGGATAGGCCTAGGCCATCGCTGGGGCTACACTATACTACCAAAGGTTAGGAAGTGGGAGGCCCACGGGATTCAGGTGCAGAGTGGAAACACTCACGCGTAATGCGTAGAAGTCGATAGAATCACTAGCAGTTAGAAATAAGCAGTTTTAGGACACTTCTGGTATAGCTAGAAAGACGACTCTCGGAAACTAGACCCTAGGTGTGAACTTGCGTCGGGTTTCGTCGTGGACTTCTATGGATGCCTGAAGGAAAGTTGCTGACAGGCAGTCAGTGAAGAGTGTCCGGTGGATCCCAAGGTGGGGATCAAGAAGGAAGGAACCTGCAAGCAGAAGGGACAGAGTCTAGGTCACCAGCCAGGAGCCGGGAAGAAACCAGGAAGGAACCAGGCGATGTCGTGAAGATGCAGGTGAAGAGGTGAAGCTTGTCGCAGCAGCCACGGGTACCAGGAGACGTCGAGGATGACCAGGACCAGGAGGTGAGCTGTCCCACGAAGGCTCGTGCTGTCGGCGGCGTCGAAGTCGAGTCAGGACCCAACAAGCCTTGGCAAGCGGAACCCACGCAGGATGGAGGACTTGCTTCTGGTGCAGACCAGGAAGGTCTGGGGTGCTTCTCTTTCACAGAGGAGTGAGTGCCAGTCTGGAGGAGCCGGACCAGCAAGATGAAAGTAAAGGTTCATCGTCGCAGAGGCTACTAGCCAGCGGGCCAGCAACCGGACAACACGTCGAGCAACACAGGTGCAGAAGGGCCCACGCAGAACACGTGAAGTGTGGGGAGCTGATCTTCTTTGCAGATGGTGCTCGGGAATGAGGCTTCTCAATCCCCCAAGCACAGCCTCGAGGAAGCCTCAGAAGTCGCGCTAGTCAGTTACTAGCCACTTTTCCCAAGTCGCCGGTCCCACGTCCCTCGTCGCCTCCACGGGTCTCAGCTTTGCTGGAGATGTGGATCTGGTTCAGAGGTGTCTGGAAGTCTCGGCGCTGGTCAGTCTCTGCAGTCGTCCCTCGTAGGATTCAGTCGCAAAGCAAGCAGCGGTCGCTGGATGGTGCCTGGTTGCCCAGGGTAGTCACTCCTTGGCCACAAGGGAGATTTCTTCAGTCTTCTTCCTGAGGTCGAATGTCGAAGGTCCAGAGTTTCTGTTCAAGTTGCAGATTCAGGTTAATCTAATTTAGCAGGGCTCAGCTACCTACTGATATACTGGGCTAGTGGGCTGGGCTACCTGCAAGGTCCCTCCTATGGGTGGGACCAGGAAGGGGAGTGGCTACACCCCCTTTCCTTTGTCCAGTTTCGCGCCAGAGCTGGGGCTGGAGTGCCCCAGCACCGGTTTGAACTGGACTATGCATGGAGCACCTTGTGTGCCCCAGGCATGTCTCATTCCTTTCAGCCCTCCCTGCCCCAATACACTAAAGTCTGTCTGGGGAGGTGCTAGCACCTCCCCAAGCAGGAAACCTATTGTCCAGGCCTCCCTGGCTGTGAGGGCTCCCAGGTACAGGAGGTCAGACTCGTGTCTGTGGCAGCAGCATCCATTTTGTGATGCTGAGGCTTTGGTGAGAGTTAAACAGCAAAGTAGGATTTTAACATGTCTCTCCCTCTAGAAGGGAGGAATAATATCCTCATCGCCAGAAATGGTATGGGGGTATTATTCCGAAGTGTTAGACACCTTACACGACATGTTTTGATAAAGTCAAACCATAGTTACCATAACCGTTTAAGATTATAAGGTACTTTAAGAGTACAGCTGCAGACAGGCTCAGCTCATGCTAGAGCACCATCTCACATGTTACCAAGCACTCTGCCTCCAGGATTGTTAAGGCCTGCCATAGGAGTGGCTGATAGGTACACGTGTCTATATATAAGGTAGATATAGGTATACTATATCTAAGCAAGGGGTGATTACACGACCTTCCCCCAGCTGAGTGATCAGACAGTTGTGTCTGATTGGGAGGCCAGACCAGGGGTGGCATAATACATGCTGCAGCCCCTGGGAGGCCTAGGGTACACCTATGCCCTGGGTACCTAGGGTACACTGTACAGGGTCCAATAAGGTGATTCTTACCAATTGGGTATGTACCTAGGGTACATGGAGTCCATTTTAAAGAGAGAGCAGACAGCCTGAGACCCTGAATGGCAGGATCTCAGGCCAACTAAGTCGAAAAACCAGCTAGACACTAGGCAAAAAGTTGGGGGTAACCATAGTCAAATATCCACCTTCCTACAAGGTCTTCCATGAATGCCTTAATGGCGGGCACTCTGAACAGTGTCAGGTGCTGTCTATTTTGTAGGTAAGCTGCAATGGCAGCGAGATGTAACCTAATTGATGTGTATGCTAGATTACATCTCTGAAGATGCAGTAGATAACATATGATTTGCTGAGTGGAGGCATCTAGAGGGTTGATGTTGTTATTGTTACAGTATATGACCAATCTTTTTCACTTGGCTGCATAGCAGGCTCTAGTGATGGGGCGCTTAGCCTCCTTGATAACGTTCATGCAATCAGGGGGAAGATTGAGATAACCAAACTCTAGGACTTCAGGAGTCAGATCGCTAGGTTGAGCTGTGCTGGATCTGGGTGTCTGATCTCCCCATGGTTCTGTGTTGAGAGCTGTGGGGAGAGGCGTAGTTTTTGGTGCGGGACTACTGATAGTTCCAGCAATGTTGTGTACCAGGGTTGTCTGGCCCACGTTGGAGCAACTAGGATCAGTGTGAGCGACTGTTGTTGCAGCTTACGCACCACTAATGGAATGAGTGGGAGAGGTGGAAAAGCGTACGCAAATCTGCCTGACCAATTCATCCATAATGCATTGCCTTTGGACAATGGGTGTGGATATCTGGCAACGAAGCTTGGGCATTTTGTGTTGTAATGTGTGGCGAAGAGATCTATCTATGGCTGCCCCCACATTTGGAAGAACGGTTGGAGAACCTGTGGATGAAGTTCCCACTCGTGAATCTGTTGTGTCTGTTGACTTAACAGATCTGCCATGTGATTTTGAATTCCTGGGAGATGATGAGCTAACAGGAAAATGTTCTGAGGAATGGCCCATCTCCATATGCTCTGCACTAATTGAGAGAGCTGGAGAGTGCGCGTCCCCCCTTGTTTTTGTAAATAGTACATTGCTGTCATTGTCTGTGCGGACTAATACAGCTTTGCCTATTATGTGTCTCTGGAATGATTTTAGTGCCAGAAAGAATGCTAGCAACTCCAAGTGGTTGATGTGGAGTAGCCTTTGCGGAGGTGTCAATGTGCCCTGTATGGTGTGATGAAGTAGATGAGCTCCCCAGCAAGTGAGCGATGCGTCTGCTGTTAGCAGAGTCTGTGAACCGGCTCTATGAACAGTCGCCCTTTGGAAAGGTTTTGGGTGTTCCACCACTGCAGAGAGCAATGTGTGCGGCTGTCCACCAACACCAGATCTGTCAGCTGACCTTGAGTTTGGTTCCACTGACGTGCTAAGCATTCCTGTAAAGGGCGCATCTGGAGTCTTGCACGAGGTACTATGACTATGCGAGAGACCATCATCCCAATTAGTTGCCTGAACATGCGAGCTGGAAGTGAGTGTTGCGGTTGGTATCTTGTTAAAAGAGCTTGCATACTTGCTGTCCTGGCTGGACTGGGATATGCAAGGCTTTTTGAGGTGTCTATTGTGGCACCCACATATTGTTGGATGTGGGATGGTTGGAGGTGAGACTTTGCGAGGTTTATGGTAAACCCCAAGTCGTGAAGTAGTTGTTTTGTGGCGTGTGTGTGATTTACACACTGGATATGTGACTTGGCTTTTATGAGCCAGTCGTCCAAGTATGGGAAGACATGAATCTGTTGTCTTCTTAAGTGGGCTGCCACCACTGCCAGACATTTTGTGAAGACCCTGGGTGCTGTGGTGACTCTGAACGGGAGGACCTTGAACTGGTAATGCTGGACGTCTACCACAAACCGAAAGTTTTTCCTGTGAGCAGGGTGAATGGGAATTTGGAAGTAGGCGTCCTTGAGATCTAATGTGGCTAGGAAGTCGTCCTGTTTGAGTAACGGGAGGACCTGCTGAAGAGTGACCATATGGTTGTATGTAGAGGTTTAATGGTCTAGGTCCAAGATGGGTCTCAGGGTTTCGTCCTTCTTTGGAATGAGGAAATACAGGGAGTAAACACTTGTGTTTTGGTGATGAAGGAGAACTGGTTCTATGGCATGTTTTTGTAGGAGGGAAAGTACCTCCTGTTTTAGAAGCGTTAAGTGTTCTGCCGACATTGGACGCTGTCTGGGTGGAATGTGTGGGGGAGTTGAAGTGAGCTTCAGGCAATAACTGGATTGGATGATTTGTCTCATCCACCTGTCTGTGGTAATGTTGTTCCAGACAGGTAGGAACTGTAGCAATCTTCCCCCAACCGGAGTAGAGTCGTCCGGGGGGAGTGGAGGGAAGTCATTGTTTAGGGGTGGCGGCGGTACAAGTGTTGGTATTTGTGCCTCTATCCTTATTGTTATTGTCCCTGTAGCCTCCTCTGTAATAGCCTCTGTTAGATGAGGTCTGTGTTGGACTTTTGTACGAAGTGAAGGGGTTTTCGGTGGAAAAACCCACTAGAGGCGCCTCTGTAAGAAGAGCAACGAAAAGAACTTCTGAGAGTTTGCGATTGCAAGGCTCCCATTGATTTGGCAGTGTCGGTGTCCTTTTTCATCTTTTCTAAAGATGAATCTACATTGGGTCCAAACAGGTGTTCTTGACCATATGGTTGGTTTAATATAGTGATTTGGACCACCGGCTTGAAGCTGGAAATGCGTAGCCATGCATGTCGGAGTAAAAGGACGCTGGTGTTAATAGCCCGGGATGCTGTGTCTGCAGCATCAAGAGCACAACGAATGGAGGTATTTGGTATGTTAAGCACAAACGTAAGTAGGAAGGGTTTCCAAACTTACAGGGGGGCCGAGAGGAACTACAGGGAGAAGTACACCCTTCCGGGTTTTTACACTATTTTACCAAAAGTACTCCTCACTATCAACTCGCAATTAAGTTGCGAGTTGTATTTGAACAGACCTAGAGCTCCCAGGTGTTGAGGTCCCTAAGTGAAGTCAGAAAAGACCACCACTAATAAGTGGGGAAGGAGGCAACTCCTTTTGTTTTATATTCCCTCACACACCCTAGTGGTGTCATGCTTCATCATTGGGACACCTCGACGCCTACAAGTCGAGGTGGGCTCGACCATATTCCAGGGAGCTCTTAAGAAGATGTATTTGGCCAGGGGGATAAAGATTAAAAACCCGACAGCAGATCCCAGTATCCCTTTTATTCTTGGACCTGCTGGGGGTGATAATAAAATAAAGTTTAAGGGTCAATGGGGATATTATGGTCCTAAGACCCTATAGCCAACATGTTTCAGTCCTATTAAGCCCCATAAAGGGTGCTGGACTTTCTTCAGGGCGGAAAATAATGCCCCCTGGTATGGGTAGGGCAGGGGATTTCCCTACGCTACTGGTGATAAGGGCAACTAACGCTCCTTATTAGTTTACGTAGACTAATTAGTCTTACATGTCACTCCATCTAAGTAGAGAAAAAAGAGAGAGAAGAGACCACACATTCTTATATATGGAGATCCAGGAATGTTCATATCTACAGGCGTACGTCTCAACTTATTACTGGTGAAACCAACAGACATATAGAGGTGGCGGGTGAAAAAACACTCCAAGTTTCTCACACGCTCCTATCTGTGTATTGCCCGGCTTGGTGGCGGCATTACGCCGCATCCTATCACCTTTTGCTCTTAGGTGTGTGTCTAAACATATTGATCTTACACCCGTGTAATTCCCTCGTGGTCAAAACACTATAAAAATAATAATCGCAGTGTTTTTTTTAAATATAACATGATCGCGTAATTGCATGCTCACCTTTCACGCTCATACATACATCTACATATTTCACACATTCATTCTTACCCCGTTCTGGGAGGGGTATCGACTCCAAGTGGAAAACCAACATTTGTGGGGTAGCCCTGTAGTCAGACACTTCATGTTCGTAAGCGTTTTTTCATCACCCACACGAGATTCGAGTATCCCGAATTGTTGTTCCATAGCAATGGAAGAGGGCCCCAATAAGGTAAAAAACACATACAGAGAGACAAACACACGAAGACATAAACACAGAACAATGTCCAAGTGCCCGGGGATGTGCGCTGTTGAAGTGGAGTAAACTGTTTTTATCAGTTGGTTTGGAGAACAAAGAACTGGTAATTCCCCCATTTCTTGCGCTCAATTTGACATCCAAGAAAGATATCTGTTCCTGGTTAGATGTCATGGTGAACTTCAAGTGTGGGTTGAGTTGGTTGACCCATGTGTAGAAGTCGGTCACCGGTACGCCTTGCTTAGAACAAACCCCTCCTGTCTTTACCGGTATTACACTGATCAGTACAAACAGATCGGTAATAATCATAGTCCGTAACAATAAATAGGATCAGATGTGTGGCTGATTTTGACTTCGTGATAATAAAGCTCAGTTTGAAAAAAAAACTAAAAAGCAGAGAAAGACGCGTAGTCAGATTAACACTACAACTCCCATGATTCTTATCGTCTTTCGTTCATGCCGGATATGGGATGCAGAAGTAGGCGGGCTAACATACAATTACAAACGGTCTACTTATAACGTCACAAGGAGATGAAGCAGTACCCCAAGCAGTGGAACCACCTCCGAATAGGATGATACGAGGGGCAGGACCCTGGATGGCGTGAGTAATGCTGGAACTTTACTACGGACATAAGGTATGAGGAAGAAGCTGGTCCCTCTTGGGATCCTGCATTAAGCATAACTCTTACGGACATTGTTCTGTGTTTATGTCTTCGTGTGTTTGTCTCTCTATATGTGTTTTTTACCTTATTGGGGCCCTCTTCCATTACTATGGAACAACAATTCGGGATACTCGAATCTCGTGTGGGTGATGAAAAAACGCTTACGAACATGAAGTGTCTGACTACAGGGCTACCCCACAAATGTTGGTTTTCCACTTGGAGTTGATACCCCTCCCAGAACGGGGCAAGAATGAATGTGTGAAATATGTAGATGTATGCATGAGCGTGAAAGGTGAGCATGCAATTACGCGATCATGTTATATTTAAAAAAACCACGGCGAATATTATTTTTATAGTGTTTTGACCACGAGGGAATTACACGGGTGTAAGATCAATATGTTTAGACACACACCTAAGAGCAAAAGGTGATAGGATGCGGCGTAATGCCGCCACCAAGCCGGGCAATACACAGATAGGAGCGTGTGAGAAACTTAGAGTGTTTTTTCACCCGCCACCTCTATATGTCTGTTGGTTTCACCAGTAATAAGTTGAGACGTACGCCTGTAGATATGAACATTCCTGGATCTCCATATATAAGAATGTGCGGTCTCTTCTCTCTCTTTTTTCCCTTTTGTTTCTCTACTTAGATGGAGTGACATGCAAGACTAATTAGTCTACGTAAACTAATAAGGAGCGTTAGTTGCCCTTATCACCAGTAGCGTAGGGAAATCCCCTGCCCTACCCATACCAGGGGGCATTATTTTCCGCCCTGAAGAAAGTCCAGCACCCTTTATGGGGCTTAATAGGACTGAAACATGTTGGCTATAGGGTCTTAGGACCATAATATCCCCATTGACCCTTAAACTTTATTTTATTATCAGCCCCAGCAGGTCCAAGAATAAAAGGGATACTGGGATCTGCTGTCGGGGATTTTAATCTTTATCCCCCTGGCCAAATACATCTTCTTAAGAGCTCCCTGGAATATGGTCGAGCCCACCTCGACTTGTAGGCGTCGAGGTGTCCCAATGATGAAGCATGACACCACTAGGGTGTGTGAGGGAATATAAAACAAAAGGAGTTGCCTCCTTCCCCACTTATTAGTGGTGGTCTTTTCTGACTTCACTTAGGGACCTCAACACCTGGTATTTGGTATGATCTTGCCTTCCTGGATGAGATCAGTAGCTCGTGTCTTGTATTGATCTGGAAGGTGTTGTAGTAGGGTCTCTAGCTCGTCCTAGTATGCCCTATCATATCTTTCAAGCAAAGCTCTGTGTTGGCAATCCGCCACATGTAAGCTGCTTGGGACGCTGTTCTTTTACCCGACGCGTCCAGCAGTTTTGATTCTTTATCAGGAGGTGGGGCATCTCCTGTGGTTTGCGAATTGGCCCTTTTCCTGGCGTTGGAGACCACTAAAGAATCTAAGGGTATTTGCCCTTTAATATAAACAGGGTCAGATGGGGCAGCTTTGTACTTTTTTTCAACCCTGGGGTTAATGACTGACTCTTACAGGATCCTTAAACACTTCAGGAGCGTGTTTGATTACCCCTTTTAACATTGGGAGAATGGCAATGGACCTTTGGGATGGTTCAAAAGTGTCCATGAGGAAATCTCTCTCTATAGGGTCTGTATGTAGGTTTACCCCGTGTTATTCTGCTGCCCTGTGTATAAGTTGAGTGAACCCTATAGTGTCCTCAGGAGGGGATGGCCTAGATGGGTAGATGTCGTCCTGAGGTGTGTCTGGGACATGGGTGTCATAATCCTCCCATGAATCTTTTGGGGCACCAGGAGGACTGGGTTCCCCTAAAGGGTGATCATCCCCCATGTCGTCAGAGGTGTCATCATCATCTGGAGGTGGAGAAGATGGTGAGGGAGGTGAATATGGGATAGGAGAGTGGTGTGGAGGGGGAGGAGGAGAAGGAATCCTTAAGGGAGAAGTAGCAATATCTTTTTCACAGGACGTGGAGCTGGTACAGGTTTGTCCATTTTCCGTTTCTTTGAAGGGCTAAGTATGAGTTGACCTGTTTTAGGGTCTTTTTGAAGTGTTTTTTGGGTCTGATCCAGTCGAAAAAGCTCCTCCACTGACTTGTGTTCTTTCGGTACCGACTTTTTGGGGACCGATTGTGTGTGTGTGTGTCAGGGGATTTGGAGTAGTTTTGTGCTCTTTAGGCCTGGAATCGGGAATTTTCTTCGATTCCGATGGTTTTGATACCGACAGTTTTTTCGGTTCCGGTGGTCTTTTCGGATCCATAGGCCTGTGCTCTGAAGGCTGAGAACCTGACGTTTTTGAAGTCGGTGTATGCTCGGTTCCGAAGATTTTTTCGGAGCCGGGGCGTCCGTGCCAGGGGATTTCAGGCGCCGAAGGCGTCGATGCAAAGGTAGGCGTTGGCGTGGAGGAAGGCATTGGTTTCTTTTTCGGTGCCGGGGATGGAGTTTCGGTACCGACGGCAGGCTGGCTCGATCCCGAGTGTCTTGAAGGCTTTTGTATTGGCTTCTTTGCCGAGCCCGAAGGCGGGGCGTGACAAGTTTTGTCCTGGTGTGCACCTAGGCCCGAAGGTGAAGGTGTGACTGAAGCCTTTTTGGGAAGGGGGGTGGGGAGGGGTCGACGTCAGTTCTTACGACCCGCTGCCCCGGAGTGATGCCTTCGACGTCGGAGTCGTCCGCTTCGGAGGAGCTGATGGCGTGGTGTTGGATTTGCTCCTGCTCCAGTACATTGATGCCTTTCTGGAAGATGTCGTCGGGAATGGATGTCAATGATCGAGCTATTGTTCTTCGGGCTCGACGGTCCCGGATCGTTTTCTTGGAGCGGAAGGAGGCACAAGCTGGACAGTCTTTGGCCTCGTGCTCGGGTGAAAGGCAGAGGTTACACACCTCATGAAGATTTAGGACACTTTTTAAAAGGAGTTCTTTCCATGAGCCGAAGGCCCAATGGAGCAGGTAGGCCCGAAGGCCTGCGTCAACGACCGGAATCGTAGATTTGAAGGTCTGGAGAGATGCGCGTCGAAGGGGAAGGCGATCGAAACAATACGTAACTATGGGTGAGGATTTCATGTCGAAAAGATGATCGGTAACAACACTGAACTGGAGAGCGATGAACACATCCTAGCCCGATGGCGGAAAAAAACAATCTGACGATGGAGTCGATGCCCATGCACACTATTATCCAAAGGAGGAGCCACCTATCCCGTGACTTTCAAAGACTTTCCAGGACAACAACAAAGTGCAAACATCTGGGCCCAACACCAGATAGCGATCTATGCACAGTGTGTGATCTACAGCTCATATGCCTCGAACATATAGTTTGTAGAAAATTATCCTTTAAAACATAGCTTAGATTGGTAGTCAATTTCATATATAAACTATTTAAGTAAGGCAAACATTAACAAATTTAGATTGTGGATCATGGATATGGCAGCGTTCTAGCAAAATATTATTTATATTTTGCATGCAGGCTCCATGCAGGGTGTATATTATGCAGTAATGATTCAGAAGTTCCTCAGTTGTTTGTGGAAAAATGTTCATTTAAATTATAATCTTATTTGCGACATGAGTGACAGAGAAGCTTGGAAACTCACTAATGTAGGAACTTCCAAGTCACCAAGGAGTATTATACAAGTCCACCTAGGAGCAACAGACGGGAAGCCAATGGAGGCATTGTTATACCACCAGGGCGTATTATGACTGCACCAGTAGTCTTTTTCATGGCCATATGAGACTTCTACGGTATGCCACTTAATTGATAAGAACTTTCTCCCTACACAGCCGTCAATTAGGACCATATGACGGGTAAAGCGAAATGAAGCGTGATACCGAATCCGCAGAAAAATGTTCAAGGGAAATTAAAGTTAGAAATCTTATTGTGCTTTTCATTGGTTCTCCCTCCCCTTCTGTGATTTGCTAAGACTGTTAAAAAAACATTTGAAGTGATTGCATGTATTATATATTTAATTTTGAAAAAAACCATAGAGATGTTGTTTTTCTAACTAAACAGTTCCTCTGAGTAGGACACAGTGCATGCTTACGTATAACAAAGCCTGGGTGGGCCATGAGGAAGAAGGCAAAAAAACTAAAATAAAACCACGGATTTTTGGAGATCTGCAGTTTAGACTGACAACATCAGTCCAGCATGGATAGGTCTAAGAAGCAAAAGTAACACATCTTTATTAACGTTGGCTCTAATGGGTACGACATTTGGCCATGCCCAATGCCCATTTTTCTCTTTGAATCTAAACAACCTTCATTCAATTTGCATGCGGTCTCTTTTGTTGTTGTGGAGTGTCATGGTATACCCTTGCTGTTCACTTGTGCCTTAATGATGGATGTGAAAACATCAGCTTTCCTTCTCACGCAACTCACATCTGTCCGTGCAACAGGCTACTCAGAAGGTTTTGTGGGGATCTGGTGAAATTTTCATGCAGGATCCCATTCTTACTCTCACTTGAAAAGGAGTTAAAGCACCCACAGCAAGTGTTTCATTTTAAAGCACATCGCAATGTCACTGATCAATAATTGAGAGTATTTAGGGGCAATTTCACTCAGAGTAGGAGTGCTCTTTAGGAACCTGAATGACAATTTGCGATTTATATAACTGTAAGGCAAATAACATTGATCAAAACAAAATATATTTTATGGGGACCCAAAGCTCCCTATAGTATATTGGGGAAAACTGGGGAATGACCATAAACATTGCTTAAAACACAATAGGAGTTAAACAAAATTTTACATGGGACTTGTGGTTGCACTGTAAGGATTATTTAAAGTAAATACATAATGCATTTAAAGCACGTGGGGGAATTGCAGAGGCCAGATCATGGTGGTGTGTGAGAAAAAAAAGAGTGATTTTTAAAATGCAGTTATAAATCAATAAGTTACTCTTCCTGTCTATCAGAATCCTCACTTCTCCAAGTGTCAGACTGGATCCGAAAAACTCAACAGCAGTACTCTAGCATGCCGGTAGGTGGCGGCATGCTGCTCTGCATCAGTATTGTTCCACTTCAAAAGTGACAAATGGAGTCACATAAAAGTGCCACCAATGCGTGTTAATGTCAGTTTCTTCCGTTTTGCAGTGACCTCAGACACAGGAACCTATTAGCAAATTAATAATGCCAGGGTGCAGAGCTCTAGAGTGGGACCTTTTAAGATGGAAAAGAGACCATTCCATTGAACGGAGAGCTGGGAGGGGGGTGAGAAATCTGCAGTTAGATAGAGTAACCTTCACAAAGGGCATTACTCAAAGTAAGTTACTTGTTCTTCAGTTGGGTACTTATAACTGGAGATTCCTCACATTGTGAATAGATATCAAAGAAGTACTACCCAAAGGTGGTTGGTCTGTGAAATGGCTCAGACTAATATCCTCCGGGAGCGAAAAACAAAATGCCCATCTGGATGAACCTGGCTTTGGAGGCACTAGTGCTTCGTGACTGTATGCCTTAGATGGCCACGTAGCACCCTGATAGATATTCATGACAGAAAGTCAGTGTATTAGAGCAGTCGTAGGAGCCTTAGGTCGTATGAAATGAGCCAAAAATGGCTACCTATTAGTTAGTGCATAGCAGATTTTAATACAGATGTCTAGCCACCCAGACATGGTTCTTTTCTGCAGTGCCATGCCTTTCTTCACTTCCGTTAAGCCCACAAAGAGCTGATTGTCCAACACAAAAGCAAAGGGTGATTGTCTGAACGACATGTAAAGATGTTAATACTTTCGGCTGGAAAGCAGCTCAAGTCCTCAGCATCCAGTTTGTCTGGGAAAAAGGTTGTAGAAGGTGACCAGATCAAAAGTGCCCGTAGCTCACTTAAGCGACAAGCTGATGATTTCGCCACCAAAAAGACTGTTTCAGGGTCAAAAGGCGTAATGGGCAACTATGCAATGACTCAAAGGGTTGCACATCAAAAGGTGAGAACGAAATTTAAGTCAGCATGTGGCATCACAGAGAGCTTAGGTGTATACATGTTTTCTAAACCGCTAAGAAAACTAATCACAATAGGTGATTTTAGCTATGAAGGCTGATCCAACAACAGCAAAAAAGCAGAAAGAGCTGACAAGTAAGATTTATCAGTGCCTAGTGCAAGTTTTTGCTGGGCCAAAGATAAAACGGAGCAAAATGGCGCCCGAGTAGTTCACCGCGCTGCTCGCCACCTACACTGTGTCACTCGGTGAATCAGCCATCAGCCATGCGGCTTGGAGCCTGGTCTCCGCTGAGAAAGCTGCTGCACCTTGCACTAAGCGGATGCCAGCGCTCTTTTTACTGCTTTGAGTCTGGCAGCAGCAGCCCGAGCTCACCTGACTGGTTGTTGGCGGCTGCTGTGGCATCTTTTCTGCACCTCGCCGTGGCCCAGGAACCCAGGCGGGTTGCTGCTACGGGGGCACCACAAAGGGGAGTAATGGCTACAAGAGGGGCAAAGGGCACCAAGACGTGACCCTCCCTCCCATTGACTACAGGGATTGTTGGTGTGACTTCCAACGGTACCTGCAGACACATCCAACGAAGTTCGTATTAAAGTTAAAAGGGATGTTGGAAGAGGTAGCAAGAAAGCTACACAACGTGGGACAGTGGGGGCTGCGTACACAGAAGGAGGAGACTCTCAACTTCTATAGCAAATTTGTTTACCCCCCTCTTATATCGCTAGGTCTAAAGGGAGGAAAGCGGATGATTCCGGTGCTGCTGGGGTATATGCTGGGATACCTACTGAACCTTTGGGGCTAGAGCTTCGACCTATAACCAAAATCCACCCCCTCAGCTCTAATTTTGTTGTTGGCATGGAACCTGCACCAAACCATGAGGGCGGGTGGGAGGAGACAGATGGTAAAAGCACGAGCACTGTGTAGTGCTGAAACAGAAAGAAAAAAGTAGGTCCTAAAATGGTTGTAAAAAGGGGAGCAGTGGATATTTACAATAACTTGGTCCATACTCTGGGGGGTGGGGGAAAGGCTAAACACAAGAAGAGGCATAACCATGCATGCCAGGGACAAATGGTGACAAAGAATATGAGACAGGCGATGGAGCGAGCAAATGGGAAGCCTGTGGGCGGGCTGAAAGCCCACAGATTAAACATGTCTCTTCAAGACAGCGCATACACTGTCTATCTGAGACCTATAAAAGGCCCTAATGGCAAGCTGCTACTTTACCTGCAACATGCAGCGTACATGACAGTATTAAATGGACGATTTGAAGATCAACCTGCAGCTTCTACGATGTGAACTTCTTGTACAGCATCTGTTATAGATTATATCCTAACAAGTCTAAACTTTATTAGGGACACATATTTTAGGATAGACAACAGGATGAATTGTATCTTCAGTTGATCTTGATTTTAATTAATCCAGTTTCAGTTGGAAAGCAGCCACTGAGGAATGGTGAATCATAAACCTTAAATTTAAAATTTAAAAACAAAAATGAAGTGCCAAAGGTCTATAGCAGAACAAATTAGGCTATACTCAATAGACTTTTTCTCCACCAGGGGCATTTTAAAGAATGACCACAATAGATCGCATATAGACCAAGTAAGTGCCACAGCCTGATCTAATTCTACAAACTTTTTATGGGTTAATTTTAGGCACTCACATAAGACAAGTACTTTAAGTCTAATCTCCCATACAAAAAAAGTACACGTTTCCCACGTCATTGATTCTTCAAAAGAGGTAACTGAATACAGAGAGAAGAAGATTAAATACACTTTCTTTCCAAGGAAGACGGGTCCAACTTAGGTGAATTTAAGATCTAAGAGCTTCCTATAAAAAAGCAATATGGAGACAAAACATACTGTGCTTAATAAAAGTGGTCCTTATTTCACTTTAACTGTACCTCAAATAACACAAAGGAATTTCTGGTGCTCTGTGAATAACATAGCAATTAGCAGCAAATGAGCGAATAACCCAAATATTCCTGAGAAAGATTGGATCAATCATGTTAAAAAATTGTATGGTAATGACAGACTAGGGGCAAACAATCAAAGCCACAGGGAAATCATGAATGAGGAGCCCGTTATCACTTTTAATGACAAATAAGCCTGTATGGTCAATAAGCAATAGAAACAAGATGCTGCCCTTGTTTGCCCACAGCCATCTTCAAGGGAGACTTAACCCATGGGCAGAAGTTTTGACTTCATTATAAAATCATTGCCTTCTCTCAAATTATATACCTGAATTTGGAGAGGTACTGTATTACATCCAATAATGAAGCTCAGTCATTAGGGAACTCCTGCGAACTGCAGGCTAATCATCCTGATAGACACAGAAGCAAAAATGTTTGCATCTCATTTATTGAATGATTTACACAGGCATGGGTAGAACAGCGAAATCTCATCCCAACGAAGCATAAGGGCTTTCAGAAAAGGTGTGGAACATCTTCAAATTTGATTACTTTCGCCATTTTGGTTTAAAAATCTCATGCAGAAAAAATTCCCCTTCAAGACTTTTATAGATTTAAAAGACACCTTTGACAATTCCCAGGACAAAGTTTGTGGATTAAATATGAACACTGAAACATCGCGCCAGCAATGTTCAGAGCAAATGAGATCTTATATACAGATACATGGGTCATAAAGATGGGTGATGGTGCAACAGTAACAAAGAAAATTAAGACTTATATTGGTCTTAAACAGGGATCAGTTTTGACGCCCTTATTTAATTTTAACATTACTGATCTAAATGCATTGCATGCTCAACCCTCTTTTTTGTCACTGCGACTAAGCTGTCAACTGATTTCAAGTTTTCAATATGAGGATCACACTGTACTTTTAAGAAAGACTTCAGTAGATCTTCAGTCAAATGAGAACTTTTTCCACCTATACTGAAACAAATAAAATGGAAATCATATGAAACAAAGACAGAAGTTTAGACATTTCCAAGTCGTTTTAAAAAGCTGGCCATTTGTTTCCTGTAAGACTAGCTGGAATAGGTGTCAAATATAACTATTTATAAATTACGTTTTACAACTGGGGCACTTTCAAGTCTGACTTGCAAGGAATTCAAAATCGTATTTTTTTGCCTTTTGTACTCTACAAAAAAATGTAAGCTGCCCTTCACAAGGCCCCACTCTTAGACTTGTCAGTACCAAGCTCCTTCCATTATTGACCAAAGGATCTGAAAGTTGGAGAGGGAAAGACACAAAACAACTGGACACTATACAAAGTCCTACCTTTAAACAACTATTCAGATTAACAAGGGATACTATACCAACTCCAGTACGCTTGAAGTTTGGCCTTGTGTCGCAACAACTAGCTTGGCCAGGAGAATATATCAAAAGTTGCAAAAGGAAAAAGGAAGCATGAGAAAGCTTATTGAATTATCACATTTGGCCAGAGGTTGTGCACCCCAGACTCGGGATCCCATGGCTTAAGTATTTAGAATCCTCATTGATTAAACTGAGTACAAATGAGCTATGGATAGCACCAGTCTCGCCTGCCATTTTTAAACCTATGATCAATCAACAAAAGTGTAATTCTAGTAACGCATTATCTAAAAAAGTCACTCTAGCCAAAAAAGTGCATGGTTGGATTGTTTAAACTCTTATGCTTCGCTTTCATCCCAACAATATATATATTTTTTAATTCGCCTAATTTAAAGCAGAAATTCCTTTCATTCAGAATGGGTAACTTTCCAATTAAAATTTTTGTTCTCACTTGCAAACCTACTTCATTTGATGCAACATGTAGACTTTGAGGTTTTACAGAAGAATCGCTGCGGCATATTGTAAGTAAATGTCCAGCTTTGCTTGACACTCGTAGGGAAAGGTTAAGACCATATTTTTATCAACTTAATATAACAACTTGTAGGCAGGCACTTATTTAGAGCTTAAACGGTCATCATATTAATCTTAGCTGTAACTTGGTTAAGTTTATGGACCACTTTTTAAAGCTGTTAAAATATATTAGAACTGAAATGTATTGGCTGCTTTATTGCTTAGGACTGATGTTTACTGCATGTACTTTTAAGTTATTAGAGAGTTTTGTGCTATAAATAGTAAAGGTTTTAAGTAACCTTGTATAATAAAGTTTAACTACTAACTTAAACAATGAAGAATAATTTCAGGCTAACTAAATAAAGTCTGTTTTGACTTGAAAACAAAATGAAGCAATATGCTCCCTAAAGGATATAGTAACAACACCCTGGAAAAAGCAAACATTCATAGGGAATGAAAGATTAAATAATGAAATATAAGCAGGAACAACATGGTCAACTTAACACTTTTACACTCACTATTCAGAAATCACGGAGTGCTTATGCCAGAAAACTACAGGGCCCAGAAAGGACCCATTTCAATGTCCACTGCTTATATGCTTACAAAACGTAAATACTATTGTTTAAAAAGACCACATTCGAGAACACAAAGCCGCTGTAAACATTTTGTTTTCTAATCCACCCATCAACCAGGTATTGCTGTACCTCCAGGTTTGGTGCACTTCCCCACCGGGGGAAAACAGCGCTTCACTGGCAAACTCGGTAAAGTGACACTAATGTTTTTGGGGTTTCAATAAAACTGATCCGGCCACTTTAAGAGCACTCTGTCTTGCTTTATCTAGTTATTGATTTTTCATATTTTGAACCTTTTATTTCCGTGGCTGCACTTTGGAATAGAAAAATGTCAAAACAGCATTTCCATCAAGAGTGATTTTCTTTTTAACATCCATTTCACAGGGACAAAAGGAAGAAAAAGAGGGTGAGAACCATTTCTTGAGTCACGTTTTTTGGTAAGTGAGGAGGAGTTAGACAGAGAGGGAATAAGAGTAAGAAAGAGAGGGGGGGACACCTGCCCGCGGCAGAGCAGAAGCGGACACCTTCCTGGTCTTGTCTGGGCAGGAAGCAAGAGATGGAGACCTTTTCCTTCTCTGCTCCCCGCCCGTCCCCGAACAGCCACTAATGCCGAGCCTTCTCTGCAGGCCTTGGATATAGTAAAACCCATTCTGCAATCGGCAGAGGCTAAGGGTGAAAGAACATCAAAGCCTCATTAACAAGGAAACGGTCTTTCAAAGACCTGTGAAGTACTCTGGTGCGGCTGAGTGTGTGCCCGGGAAGCTGTCTCAGCCCGGGCTGACACCTCTTAACCCTCTAAGGAGGGGGAGACACCAGATGGTCAATGACAAAACGTACTAGTATTTTCCTGTTTTTATATATAAATACAGATAAAGGAAAACTTGTTTTCCGTCTGTATTTATATGTAAAAATCTGTTTAAACGGAAAACCGGGAGCTCTATTTACAATTAAGGCTTCCGGTTTTCCGTTTAACCCCTTGTGTGCGCATGACGGAACCACGCCGTCATGAGCCACGGGCGGCGTGTGCTCATGACGGCGTGGTTCCGTCATGCTGCGGCCGCTCCTCCCACGCGGCACTGATTCCCCGCCTGTGCGGGCGAAATAGAGTGGGCGGAGTCGTGACGGAACCACGCCGTCATGAGCACAGCTCGCCCGTGACTCATGATGGCGTGGTTCCGTCACGAGCATGGTGGCGCCGCGCTCACCCCGCACCCCCCCCAGCGCCGCGGCGGAATTCGCGCCGCAGCGAAGGGGTTAAACTGATTTTTACATATAAATACAGACTGAAAACAAGTTTTCCTTTGTGTTTATATGTAAAAACGGGAAAATACTGGCACATTTTGCGACACTGCTGTGCTCCAGCAGAGAGTTGCCTCACCACGCCCTCTTCCTGACTGGCAGAAAACTGACTGTTCTTTCCTCTCTTTTCCATCATTTGTTGCCCTGTGAAATGATCCAAAAAAAGAGGAAACAAATGTCTTTTTCTGACATTTTTCTATTCCAAAATGCAGCCTCAGAAGGAGAAAAAAAAAGAGGTTTTGAAATATAAACAATAAATACATAACTAAATAAAACAAGACAGAATAGTCGCAAAGTGGCCAGATTGGTTTTATTCACACCCAAACACCTTCGCGCCACCTTACAGAGTTTGCCAGTAAAGCACTACTTTTCTTTTCATTTCCTTAGGTTTTCAAGCAAAACACTCATTGATTTCTGAATAATGAGTGTAAAAGCTTTAAGTTGTATTCCCTAGAAGTGTTTGCTTTTTCCTGAATGTTTTTACTTTTTTTTTTATCAGGCAGCATATTACTCTATGCATAATTTGAATTGAGTTGCTTCCACGTGTTTATAGCGGGGCACACTTGGGTTGTAGCTGAAGGCAATGTGAGTTTCTCTCAGTGGGGCAGTATGGTGTTCACTGTGGGAGAGGATGTGGCACTCTGTGCCGATCACAGAAACTGCAAGGCTCGGAGACAAATGGCTTGTGATAGCATTTTAAAGCCTATTTGGACATTCTGCAAATGACAAACTTTTCAGATGAATGTATTGTGTACATTGTCAATCTAAATAAATGTGAAAAAATACTAACTGCAGCGCTGTCTTTTACTTGTGGCAAACATAAATGTGGATAAATACAGATAAAATGCCCAAAGAATAAATACGGATAAATACAGACGGAAATGGCCAAAAAATAAATACCATAAAACCGGGAGCCCCATTTATAATCTACAAATAAAAGTTTTTAAACCAATCTTCGGGGTACAGAGAAATCTCGGGCATGGTAATGTTAGATTGGAATTTGGCCTGAAAAGTCAAACCCTAATGAGACAATCTGTTTCTAAAATATTTGTATGTGGGTTTTTTTCTCTGACCCCGAGACTTTTCCAAATCAGTGCTGGCAGGAAGTAATGAAATAGGAGTATGAAAGCTCTTTGAGATCCTATCTGACGGAAAGCCTGAACACGTTTAAGTCCATGCCTTTTGAACAGAGAGAAATAAAACTGCATTTATACAGCTATTAAACCAATTGGCAAACCACATGCCGGGTTGGTTATTAATTCTTTTCATAAAGTGGAGCCGCAACCATATTTTATCTTCTATTTAAAACCGATTTCTAGGGCTAAATTTCTTATGTTAAGATTTGGTCGCTATCCCACAAAGGACGGAACCCCAAGATGGTTACAAAATTGGGCAGCATATAGTTGTAGATTATGTGGCTTTCATAGTGAAACATTATTACAAATTGAATGCATTTGCCCCCGATTACGTCAGGAGAGGCCAGCACTGTTAAAATCCATCTTTAAGGAAAATGGGGTGAGAACGTGTCGTCAAGCAATTATATATTGCCTTTCTAGGAACTGTTCTCGCCTATCAATCCAATTTGTAAAGTTTATTCTCATAGCAGAAAAACTAGGAGTGTACCCCAGACAAGAAGAACAAGTTACTTACCTTCGGTAACGATAAATCTGTAAGAAACATTAGTTAGTTAGAGTCCTCACCTTAGAATATCCCCAGGCGTCAGGCTGGATCCGGAATTTTTTTTCATCAGCAATACCCTTGCGCATCACTAGGCGTCGTCTGCGGCTCCGCGTCCATCGTCGTGATCGCTGGGATGTTGTCGGAGTACCTAGACGCCGTCCCCGCACGCTGACGTCAGTTCTTGTACATAGCTTTCCGCGCCAGGAACGCAGAGCCATGCAAGAGACTGACACTGGTGCCCAAAAATTCAAATGACCTGAAAGGGATGACCTCAACCCTAGATATAGGTACCCAAATTCTAGGACTTCAGAAGCCAGATCGCAAGGTTGAGCTGAGCTGGGTCCGGGTGTCTGATCTCTCCATGGTTCTGGGTTAGGAGGCATGGTGAGAGGTGTAGCTTTTGGTGTGGTACTACTGAGAGTTCCAGCAGCGTGGTGTACCACGGTTGTCTGGCCCACGTTGGAGCTACTAGGATTAGTGTGAGGGAGTGCTGCTGTAGTTTTCGCACCACTAATGGAATGAGTGGGAGAGGCGGAAAAGCGTACGCAAATTTGCCTGACCAGTTCATCCATATCGCATTTCCTTTGGACAATGGGTGTGGGTATCTGGCGGCAAAGCTTGGGCATTTTGTGTTTTCGTGGGTGGCGAAAAGGTCTATGTGCGGATGCCCCCACATTTGAAAGAATGGATGAAGAACCTGTGGGTGAAGTTCCCACTCGTGGATTTGTTTTGTCTGTCTGCTGAGCAGATCTGCCACGGTGTTTTGGACTCCTGGGACATGTTGAGCTAGGAGAAAGATCTCCATATGCTCTGTGCTAATTGAGAGAGCTGTGGAGAGTGTGTGCCGCCTTGTTTTTGTATAGAATACATGGCCGTCATGTTGTCTGTGCGAATGAGGATTGCCTTGCCTGAAACCTGTGTTTGAAAAGATTTCAGGGCTAGAAAGATTGCTAGTAACTCCAGATGGTTGATATGGAGTAACTTTTGTTGAGGCGTCCATGTGCCCTGCACTGTGAGGTGTAATAGGTGAGCTCCCCAGCCGGAGAGCGATGCGTCCGTTGTTAGTATTATCTGGGGAACCGGGTCCAGGAACGGTCGACCTTTGGAAAGGCGTGGTTCATCTTTATTACTCAATTTAATCCAGTAACCGACATTGTAATGCCGGGTTACTTTCTTCAGCGATTAAAAGGGCAATCCAGAGGCAGTCAGTCAGTCAAACCATAAATAACTTTCAAAAGTATTCTTTTAAAAACTGTTTTGTGCGTTTGCGGAGGCACACTAAACCCCAAAAAATTATCTATTTTAAGTTTTTATATATTGTTTACCATTTAGACAATGTAATAGACTGAGTTCCCAGGGGCTGACGAAGAAATTACTTTTCACAACTTACTTGCATTTTTTGTGTAAAAATGCCTGCCTTCGTTAAGGGGATGTCTCGTATTCCAAGATGGCTACCAAATGTGCCATTAGTCTTTCGTTAGTCACTTTTCCTTCCATCAACTTAGGCAATTTTTGTCCTTTTAGTCTGCAGAACCTCCCACTTGCATTCATCTGTTTTTGAGGTGCGGCTGAATGACGGCTTCTGTCTGCGCACTGCAGTTTGGCTCGGGATTCAAAGTTGCTTATGGGAAACTGGCCGGACGTTTGGGGACTCGCTGCTATCAAGATGGAAATCTGCTGCTGGCGAGCGCTCCTGCTATGAGAGTGAAAGGCGGGAAGGATGCAACTTCCCAGAATATTAAGGGTTGGGGACTTTTCGCTTGTGCATGCCCAAGACCCACCAGTGTTCGTAGCTGCTCAGTGCTATATTGATCCAGAATTAAAATATATAGACGATAACAGAGTTCACCCTGGTTGCTAAAGTGTTTGGTAGTAAAAGTGCTGTTTTTGACAGGAAGCTATTATCTGAAATGGAAAGCGGTGGTTGCTGAGGAAAGCTTCTGTTGCTATGGGAGGAGCTAGCGTTTGGTTACATTTCTGGCTGATAGCAGAGGGTGCTAGTTGCATGGCAATTGCTAGGTAAAGCTCCGCTTCTTAGGAAAACGTGATTGCTGCTAGAAGAAAGTTCAGTGAGTTAGTGGATGCCGCCGGTTGCAAGTTTAAAGAAACGGTTGCTGGGTTTGTCGATTGTGTCAATTTCCGAGGAACGTGCCTAGCGCTAAGTGAGAGTGCAGTGGAAATACACAGCCCGCGAGTGGTCCGCGCCTGAGATGGGGGGGCAGGAGGTGAGCCCGCGAGTGGCACGTGCACGCGCTTGGGAGAGCAGTCTGTTCATTTTCAAGCACTGCACTCGTGCTTATGGCGCACCGCTGCTCGCTCCCGCAAGGTGGATGCCGCCACAAGCACGTGTGTGCTTGACTATGAGCAGACCAATGGCTAAAGGCCATCCTAGGACAGCGCATGTGCGCTGCCTAGGCGAGACCTAAAAATTAGTTACACATGTCTGGTCTCCTTTCAGTTGGAAACAATTAAGAGTCACCCAGGTGGCTTACTCATACAGTCAATAAACCTGACTTTAGATTTCTCTGGCTCTTGACCAAAGGAGATAATTAATTGGATGCTATCGGCATACAATATATATATCAAAGCCACAGCATTTAACAATCTGTGCAAGAGGGGCCACATAGATATTAAAAAGGGTAGAGCATAAGGAGGAACCCCGAGAGACCTCTTTATCTCTGGTCAAGGTTCAAGAATTAGAAGGGGGTATAGTGAGATTGCTTCAGTTTGAACTCCCAGAAAATCTTTAAACCAATCTAAGGCCTTTCCATATACACCTAACTCAAAGTCTCTAAGCAAGGATGGAAAGGGTGACGGTATTGAAGACGCAGACTGATCGAGTAGTACCAGCATAGCCGGAGTGCCAGCATCCAACAATAGTCTGGTGGAGTTGAATACTGCCAGAAGGGTGGTCTCCATACTGTGGAAAGCTCTTAAACCAGATTGTGTAGGGTCCAGTAAGTGGTGGTCCTCCAAATATTTAGAGAGTCATTTATTAACTAGACCCTCCAGAACCTTGCCAAGAAGGGGAAGGAGCGAGATGGGTTGGTAATTCGCGAGATGGGTTGGTAATTCGCTAGTTTGTTGGGATCAGGATTAGCTTTCTTTAGAAAAGGGATAACAAAAGCAGATTTCCAGTCCAACGGCAATTTTGCTGAGTCAAAAGATAGATTAAAAAGATCTGTGATAGAAGGCATAAGTAGGATTGACAAAGAGGAAACTCTATGTAGGGCAAGCATCAGAAGGTGAACCAGATTTAACTTTGCCTAGCATAACCTGAACTTGCGCTTGGGAGATGGTAGCAAACTTCACCAGCAAAGCTGGGGCATTAGAAGGTGGAAAACTGAGTCGTCAGGTTTCAATGTTGAAGCAGGAAAATTCTGATGATATTTAGGGTTTTGCCCTCAAAGTAATTGGCAAGCGAGTCACATTCTTGAATTGCTGACTTACAGGCTGCGAGCTTGGTGAATTAAGTGCTTTAACTAGTTCTTTCACCGAATTACCAGCCTGCTTGATTCTATTAATAGTGTAAAGTCTGCGTGCTTCTCTGATCTTCTTGTGGTATGCAGAAAGGCAAATCTGTAAGCCTTTTTATCAGAGGGGTATTTGGTCTTATGCCATATCAGTTTAGTAGATCTAAGGATGCTGAGTTGGGGAGGTGCTCCTGCATCAAAAGCATGAGAGGGAATTATGGTACTCTGTATAGGCAGAATTTACGCCACCACTATTCTTTATGGTCAGAGAGCAGAAGGCAGTTTGAAAAGTAAAGGGGTTGATTTGTTTTCAGGACCTCAATTGTCCTTTGCCTTCTTTCTTTCGTCCATTGTTTGCAATGGACCTCTGCAGCTGAAAGCTTATGGAATAATGATTGACACAGACTAAAGGCTGGGGGATATCTATACTCAGTTGCTGGGAATTGGTAAACACTAGGTCCAGAGTGTGCCCAAACAAAAAAGGAGACGCACACAAAAACCAATAACTTATCTGCTGCATCTTCGCTTTTGCTCAGTCATCACATGCACAGGATCCCATAATCCCCTGTGGCCAATCCTGATGATGCTCTCATGCTGCTAGTGAGACTGGGAGCCTGTGCGCCTGTGCTTTCTGTTTCCAACCCGGAAAAGCAGCTCTGGTTAGAGACTACTTCAGTGCACATGCGAGTTTGGCTGTTCTGAGACGGTCGGTCAAACTTGCATGCGCACTGACAACAGTGCCCTGCCCACCACTCTCCCTCCATAACAGCCCCAAATTAGGCCCTACCCCCTAGACTCAGCTAGTGAAATAAAAAGAAAAAGATAATGACCATTTTTATTATTGTTTTATTTTCTAAGTTTTGAGGCAGGTGGTATGGGGGGAGGGCGGTGGGGGTGGGGGGGGTTATGACGCTTGTCCACCATAGCGGAGGAGCCGCCGCTGTAGAGCTAGCTTTGTTCATGCATTTAAAACCTGGGCAACATACTTTAAAGTGATAACGCTCCTGTACTGGAAGCCAGTGTAGCTCTTTCAATAGATTTGTAGAGTGTGACTGCCAAGGGAAGAAAAAGAAATCAGCCGTGCTGCTTCATTTTGAACAGGTTGTAGTTTATGTACAGTAGTACGAGGTAACCAATCTTGAGTTATTTACTGCCGTAACAAGTTACTTGGCATTAAAGGCCAGCAGGAGGGTAAAGAGTTTTTAATAGAAAGGAGCACTTAGATATAACTGCTCCTATCTGAGGTTTAAGCTTCAGATTGCCATCTATCATTACCCCAAAGCTCTTGGCAGAGAGTGCTGGAGTAGGTGCAGGGCAGAGATCTCGGAGCCAGAAGTTGTGGCGCCAAACGTTTATCTCATTTCTCAGCAAGATGATTTCCGTTTTGTCAATATTCAGCTTTAACTGATTGGCTGACATCCGGTTTGCCTGCTTAGTATGTCTGCCTCTGTTTTTTCTACTACTGTTCAGTGGATTGCCACTAGCCATATGTTTTGTATCCCCTGTGCTAGACTGGATAGCTTGTGTGACTGAGCTACTCCCCTCTTTTGAACCTCTTCCAAGTGGTCTTCTTGAAAAGGCCGTCTATGTGCTCCAGTGTATTGCCACTATGTTGTTGTGCTGGGACCTGGCTGATGCACAGTAAAGGTTACATGAGGTGCAGATGGTTGTGATCCTTCTCTAGAGGGCATCCTTTTTCGTGGGGTTGCTCTCCTCGACTTGGACTCTGAACTGTAATGTCCCAATGGACTTTGCAGTTTCTTTATCTTTTTACCTTCTTTGCAGTGGGTCATCCACTGATGAGCCATCCAGACTGTCCCCTGTAAGAGGCATGTTCGCCATTGCAGTCTGTACCTCTTATTTAAACGCTGACACTCACAGCCACGATTCTCTCCAGAGTGTTGTTCTGGTGCAGAACTGGTTGCTGGCAATGTCAGCAGCTTCCAGTGCTGACTCCAGAAAGGCATTGGTGATAACCTTACTTTCCTAGAAGACTGATTTGCCCCTTATTTGGTACTGCTCTTGGAAATGTTGTTGAAGGCTGTCCATATCCTTCCACTTTAGATGGGCATCGCAATTTTAGAAGGGCATTGGAGTTTGCAATCCTATATTGGACTGCCGCTGAGCACTCCATTTTCTGCCCATCATTTCCACCTGCTTGCTCTCTCTGTCAGATGGTGGGCCACTGCTGCTGGCGAAATGGCTCTTTTTTGTGCTGTTGACACTATGATTGAGTCAGCACTGACTCCTCCCCTTATGGATGCTAGATCCTGTAAAGAATGCCTATATTTTGCTCCACACGTGGAGTGACAGCCGTTGCTATCTTTTTAAAGGTTTCTCCTTTCTGTCCAACTTATTAGGCAGCGCTGCCAGAAACTGGCTTCTTTGCTGCAATGCCAACAGTGTTCCCAGGAGGAAGTATGATTCTGTTGTTTCAGCTTCACACCATAAGTGTCAGCCACCCTTCTGACCACCTCATTGTACACTGATTTGATGTCAGGAAGTGATGCCCCTGAAAGGTAGGTGAAGGGTAGATGTCTATGCCTACCTCTGGAGAGTCAGCGCTGACGTCTTGCCAACCTTCCTCAGAGTTGTCGACTGCGAATAACCCTAGCTGGAAAGATCTGTCTTCTAAGTATTCTTAGAACATTTCCCCCTGATCTTCTGCCGCTCTGGTGTTTCAGGGAGCTCAAATTCTTGGTCCTCATCCTTGACTGGTTTTTCCCTCATTGGATGAAGGAGAATCCTATATGCCTTTACGGAGTTGGTAAATTCCTTCTCCCTTTTACTTGAGGCTTCATCTTCAGATCAAATCCAATACCATTTATAGAGCGCCTGGTTACACCTAACGATGTGTCACTGCAGTAGAATCTGAGCAACAGACTGGAGAAAGGTAAAAGACAAAGCCAGAATCTAAACTAAAAGCAAAGGCTAACTTACAAAGCTGAAGCTAAATAACATGCAAAGGTGCAAATAGCCAGGTTTTTAGTTGTTTATAAAAGGTCCTTTCCATGGATTCAGATCTCAGATTCAGAGGCAGAGTGTTCAATTTTTTTGATGCAAGGTAGCTAAATGATCGAGCTCCCGTTCTGGCTCTTTGAATTCTTGGAACCTTGACCAGATGGGTCCCTCTCGATCTTAGATTCTGAATAGGAGTGTAGGGAGTGATCATGAATCAAAGGTAGCTAGGACTCTTATTCCACAAAATTCTGTGGCAATAGCACTTGGCCTTGTAAGTGATTCTATTCTCCACATGCAACCAGTGAAGAATAGACAGGCGTTCTTCTTGGGCCTTAGACTCAAGAAGTCTTTTTCTCTCGACATTGAGCGCTTGTTCGAAACTGATGGCTGAGGTTTTCTGTTTGGGTGCCGAAGATACTTCCTATTGGGAGCCTCTTCCTTCCTGCAATATTGATTGCCTTTTAGCATCAAGACCATCTTGCAGGGTTTTTCTCCTGCAATGTCCTTCGATTTGGACTCGGGGGCTCTTTGGGCTTGTGTTCGCCATTCACAGCCAAGAATTTTGAAGACTATAACAACCTGTGATGTTTTGAGCCTGATCCTCTTGGCTCTGTTCCCGGCTGCCCTTGTGCTACATTGAGCTTGGAGCAATCGGCATACTTCGCCATCTATCTTTTCAACGTCTTCTTCTCAAAGTTGTTTCCCTCGGCATCAGAGCCCTATCTCTGCGCAATTTCTAGGTCTTCAATCATCTCATTGTTTCTTCAGGATTCATCTCTTTTCCGGAGATGTGCCTCTGTGCTTGTGCAATTTGTTTTTCTCTGGTCTTGAGAGTCTTTGTCTAGAACTCTGTGCAGGCGTCCCAGCCCTCCAATGAGTGGATCTGGCAAGACAAGTAGCACACTTAGTGGTTGTCCTTCTGCCCAAACTGGTGGTGGCATTTAGGGTAGAACCTGAATGGCATGTGCCCCATTCCTCAAATGCATTCTCAGGCCCCATTCTCAGGCCCACACGGTCAATTATATCGTGGTGTATCAGGGTTCGAAAACACCTGAGATTTTTGCTGGAAATGGGTGGTTTTCCTTGGTTCCCTAACAAGTTCGATGTTCCGCACTGAAAACTTCATTTTCCTCCCCAAAAAATAATTTCCATCATGCCATCAGGAAGCTATACTCTTTCCATCCAGATCCAATGGCAGAAAAAAGAATCTGAAGATGGTGTGCATGCACTGGGGTTTCCAGGGTGTACATCTAACGTCTCCACACTACAGATAGCTATAGCTGTCTGATGCCAGTGCTATTGTATTCAATATATACTCTGCTTAGGCATATCGAAGATGTTTACACTTTCATACAAAACATTATGTTGCAGGTGAAGCAGCTACTGCACAACAATTAAGGTAAAATATTTTAGACACAGTCAACAAAAACAAAGTGGTTCTTTCACTTTTGTTTGGGGAAGGAAAGACAAAAATCGATATGCAACATTTCACAAGCCATTACGGCAAGAAACATGACAACAATATAAGTTCAACACACAGGATGAATGGAACTGAAAATAAGATACAACAATGTAACGTATGATAAAACTGGAGCTGGTGAAGCCCTAAGGAGCAATAGAGGAAGTTGCACAAGCTGTACCATCACTGGGTTGCTACTTTCCTGAACTGCCGGACCCATCCCTAGCATAAACAAGCATTGGCATATCTAATAGGTCTCGCCTTTGGGACCTTATAAGTGTTTAGTTATGCAGCACAATATCCTGGGTGCAACAACATCAACTGTTGCATGGCTAAACACTTATAAGGTCCCAAAGGCGAGACCTATTGGCTATGCCAATGCTTGTTGTTTTTGGATATCGACCTTCACTGTTTTACATGCCAAGCTGTTGATAAAGGTAACACCTTTCATTTATTTATCATAATCTAGATGACCTTCATTTTGATAGTTAAAGCAGCTTTGTTCACAGAAAATAAATATTTAACTGCAGTCGCTAATTATTTTATTCAATTAAAAAGGGGATCTGCTTTTTATAGTCGCTTGGCCCTCGTTGAAAAGAATAGATGCATTACATTAGTAACGCATTCGCTGCATGATTTTATTCCAGCTGGTATTCACTCTAGAGCGATAATTAGTGGTGCAGGTATCGCATGGGGCCTTTATGTGTACAAAAGACTGAAGCACGTGGGGAGGCTGGGGGAGTGCACATCGTAAACTCTGTAGCAAGTAAACTTGCACCCACATCCACTCACTTCCGCCTTCCACACAACCCGCAGTCCTGGCTATAGAAAGTTTACTTAATTTCCACACCTCGGTGAGCTGTTGATTCGGGCGAGGGGGGGGGGGGGGGGCTGGGGGAGGATGCATACATTGTAGACAGTAGCACGGTATACAAAGCACCGTGTGTGAAGTATTCCCCGCATGAAAGACTGAAAACACTGCACTTTAACCCACGGATTCCCCAAAATATTGGAGAATGAAAATGTTTACGTGCGAGGGGGGGGGGAGCGAAGGAAAGGGATGATGAAAAGAGCTGCGCATAAACATACCCTACCTCCAACAGCACTTTCAAATTAAAACATAAGCCGCGCGCAAGAAAATACAAGCGGCACTGAAGAAAAACAAAAACACGCCCGCGAGTGGTGCACGCGCGCCACTGCGAGGCATATGTTTTTAATTATTGCGCCCGTGTGTGGGCACTATAATTGAAAACATATGGGCTTTGGTGCGCGTATCAGACACCAATAGGCCGTGGGCGGAGCAATGCGCCCGTCTTTGGCCTATTGCGTGCTCTGTTGAAACAAAACACGCACTCAAAGCCCAATAACAGACCCCAAAACAGAAAACACACGCACGAGCGTGTGCGATTCCAGGGTCCATTTCTGAACCCCGGACAGAAGGACTCTCGCCTGCGCGAGCACTGCTGCGCAGTGCAACGCAGATCGCGAGACCTAAAAATACACTTGATGATTAAGAGATGTTGCTGATGCTGAACATGAGGCAGCAGCTGAAAACTGGAAACCCAAAATTTGGGATGGGATGAAGGTAACATTCATGCTAAGATTCTTTCTAACCTTCATACCTTTCGGGCTAAATGTTTGAAGTCCTCCGTTGTGTTTATTCGTCCAATTTTGCAGTCAGGTTTCCGGTAGGGATTTAGGCACTGGACAATGAACTGTGACATCTGAAGAAAAGGAGTAACGGGACATGTCAGAGGAAAATCTGAGCCTTTCAACTGCACTGGGTGGCTTCTGCCAAACATTCTAATCAACATTTAGGGTTCACATATACACAAATACAGTACCAAAGAAATAAACTGCAGTCCACTTAAGGACATTACATCATACCTTTTTATATTCTGTGAGAAGAAAGGGTGATTCTCCAATTAACATGCAAAGAGAATCTTGATTTCATTAAAGACAACAGAGGCTAACATTATGCAATATCCTTTTATTGCTGCCACAATACGCTGCCCTTTAAAGAACATAAATTAAATTATAAACAAAACATTCCAGTTTTATAGCTTTCAAGACAGTACATAACTCCATGTTACTAACTATAGTCCTCTCTTAGGCTGCGATGAAAACAAGAGATGCTCCTTGGCTTGACTGCAAAGAATTATCTGAAAGAAAGAAGAAACCAAGTGATATCACAAAAACCTTTTTCTGACGTAAACATTAATTTACCTCTGCCAAGAAAACATCAAGTTAATTACACAAACACAAATTATGGTTCACAACTAATTATTCAAATGATTTCAAACCAATTATGAGTGGTGGGAGGAATAATGTTAGCCTCTGTAGTCTTTAATGAAATCAAGGTTCTCTATGCATGTTAATTGGAGAATCGCCATTTCATTAAAAGACCGGAGACTACCATTAGGCATGTTTAAAGCTCCCCAGCGTCACACTACTCATATGCTCCACTGGTTAAGATAAAAGCTCGCAAAAGTGCTAGCACTTGACCGGTCTGCCTCTTTCAGAATGACAGCAAGTGTACCACCTGCCCAAAACATTTTACTGGCCATTGTGCCCCTAGAGGAGTGTGCCCCGAACTTGGATAAATCAATTCCTGCCTTGGACATTACTGCTCTTACCCACCATGAAATAGCAGCTGTTGAAACTGCCCTATACGGTTTTACATAGGAAATTAAGAACTGATCCTCCCAATCTGGTCTAAATTCCAGCATTCTATGGTCATAACCTCTCATGCAACTCACAGCCACACAATTTCTTGCAGTAATTGAAAAAGGGATGACATATGCTTTCAGACATGGCCATAGTCCTTTTCCAAATCTCAAAGCAGACCCCATCTGGGAAACATTTCTAATGCCTTAACACCTTATAGTCTTTTAAAAGAAATTAGACAGAGTACAGTTGCTATTTTCTGCAATATTTGTCTCCTAGAAAGATAGGGATTATCAGGCAATGAAACAAAAAGGTCAAAAACAAGATTAACGTTCCACAGAGAATCGTATCTAGCCCTAGGTGGTCGCCTAAGTCTTCTCTCTTTCATCAGTATGCAAACCAATTGATCGCTGCCAACAACAAAGTCATTTAGCATGGAATGCACAGCTGAAACACCAGATCTGTAACAGTTAACAGTTCTATAAGGCAGGCCTAATTTGAACAACTCAGCAAGGTAGTTGTCCACTTCTACTGCATGAGCATCCACTCCAAATTCCTCTCCATGCACCAACTACATCACTTTCTCCATACTAATGTTTATCTTTTCCTGGTACCTGGTTCCCATGACTCATTCAATAGATTCTTAGCCTCTCCCCAAAAGGCCAGAGTATCTACCAGATCTCCTGAAATCCTCTAAACGCAAAGGGTTGTTTCCTTCTAGCACTAACAGTGGCTCCTCTCCTTCCTGTCCTTGCAAAAGGCCTAGACTCCCTGGGATCAAAAGGAGAACTTCTACTGCTAGTTCCATTACTCCAAGGAACCAAACTTGTGAGATCCAAAATAAAGTTACCAGAACAATTCTGCATTACCCCGTCCGAACCATTAACACGACCCTCTGCATCAGAGTAAATGGAGGTAACGCGTAGCAATTCTCTCCATTCCAAACCTGTACCAAGGCGTCCACTGCCAATGCTTTGAAATCTTGCTTCCAGCTGTAATACTGTTCCAGCTGAAATGTCAATCTGCTGCCAAACAGGTCTATCTGAAAGGGACACTACAAATCCTGAATCTTCTTGAAATTCACTGGCCTCCATGCGTTGGTGCCCCTCAAGAATCTTGGGTGCCAATCTGCTCACTTGTTCTAATGACCTAGGATAAACTCAGCTGCAACAGAATTTTCTGATGCCAACAAAAATACCAAATATCCCTCGCTAGTTCTGCAGGTTCTTTCTATCTTACCACCCCCCCCCCCCCCCCACCCACCCAGACAATAGATATAGAATACAGCTGTGAAGTTGTCCATCTGGATCAATACCACAAGATTTGCTAAAATGGACCTGAAACTCAAAGAGTCCAGCCCTGCTAACATCTCCAAACAATTTATGTGTAAGGATAGCTCCTCCTTGGACCATTTCCCCCCAGTTTCTATCCCTCCTAATCTTGCACTCCAACCAATGTTGCTTGCATCTGAATCTACAGTAAATTCCAGAACATTCCCAAATACTGCTTTGCAACCTCCAGGTTGTTCAACCACCATTGTAGGTCATTTCAAACCTCCTGGGACAGGGGAGTTACATCTGCATACCAAAGACCTTTCCTGAAACCCAGGGATTTCAGTGTCTGAAGAGCCCTTTAATGCAGAGGGCATGGGGAAATGGCCTGAATGGAGGATGACAAAAGTCCTACTACTCTTGCTAGCCCCTCAAAGTCACCATTTTCTTCTCTAGAAAGTGGGCTACCTCGTTCTTGATTTTTGTCAGATTGTAGCCACCTGAAATCCCAAATTCTGTGTAGGAGCGATGATTGACTTCTTCACATTGATAATAGAAGCTAAAACCTCTAAGAGATCTGTTGACCACTTCATGCGCTCCAGGAATTCCCCCTGATCCTGAGACATCAGTAACATGTTATCTAGATAAATCAATTAATGTACTCCCTCTTTCTACAGAAAGCAACTACGGGGCGCAGTACCTTGGTGAAGCACCATGTGGTTGATGACAGACCAAAGGGAAGACAGCAGAACTGGTACAAAAAAACCTCTCCAGCTGAACTGTAAATACGTCTGTGAATCTGGAATCCATAGGAATTGTGAAGTTGATGTCTTTTAGATCCAACTTCACAAGCTAGTCTTTTTCTTGTAAAATGTCTCAGAAGATGGGGCATCTCCATCTTGAAGGGCCTGTAATCAAAAACCTATTTAATTCGCTCAAGTTTATTATGGGTCACCAACCCTTGTCCTCCTTCTTTACGAGGAAAAAGCAATGACAAAACCCTTTTCTGAGTCCAAGACCTTGCAAATTGACCCTTTGAGCAACAATTGGGTAACATGTGTACCTACCAGTGTCATTTGTTCCTGATCTAAGGACAACTCCCTTGGCTGACATCTTTGGTAAAGACCCTGGCAAAATTATATTTTGAAACCCCTCACGGTCTGAAAAACCCGCGAATCCTTAGTTACGGCAGATCAATTTTGGGCGAAACCAACGTAATCTTCCCCCTAACTTTGAGTGGGAAGAAACCATTAGAGGGTTGAAACTTACCCTGATCTCCAGCTCCCTGCTGCCTCGTGAGAGAGGAGTTAGACCTTTTTGTGGGAAGAAGCTACTGCTTGCGTGTAAATTCCTTCTGTATCCCCGCTGGTCTTGATGGTAATACTGGGGCCTTTGTAACCCATGGCTGACAGCCAAGCCTCTCCTGTCAGCCCTTCCAAAAATTCTATTATTAAACATCAGTATAATGTTGTATTGAGCCTTACTAAAAGCAGTAAACGTTGAGACATATTTAGAGAAGGCCATTGGGGTCTCCTGGCATTTCTTTGTTAGCAATATCACCCAGTTTTGGGTTCATCCTCATCAGGATAGCTCTTTTACTCTTTGTAATTAACCCGGCATTGCCAAGCAGACATAAAGCCTGCTGGCTCAATCCCAGGAGTAGTTCCACATCTACCATCATACCCTTAAAGGAGGTTTCCTCAGCCATATCCAGTATCTTGGCCATTGGACTAAGAGTATCCAATCTTCTGTCCCGGCACTGCTTGAGACAACACATCAGGCGTTTCCTCTGATCTTCCCCTGACTTAAAAATGAAGGTTAATAGCTCCTAGCCCAGATTAGGTGTTATTCCCGATCATCTAGGAATGGTCTGGGGCATTCAGTTTGCATTAGATTCCGCATCTCCTTATCGAGACACTTAAAGATTCAGAATTCAATAATGAAGGACATGTGATCCATAGGCCACCAGTCCAAGCCCCTTGGGTGCGTAATGCGGGAAGGGTTGAACATTTCTACACCGAGGGGTCCCAGAGATCCTTCGAAGTTAAAGGCTGGTCCAAATCTTCATAAAGGAAATCAGTCGCCAACGTTTCCTGAGTATCGAAGCCATACTCGTCCACTCTGTCCTCTACCTCACTGTCAAATGAGTAATCCTCATCAGTATTAATACTGCAGTCTCTTGTGCCATGAAGGCCACTCATTCTATTAGTGCCGTGACGGACACCTATAACAACTGCATCAACATGGTCGCTCGTGCTAATTGAGCTGCCATGGACACCTCGGTCTTTTGTAGAGCTCAGGCTACCCAATGTGTGTTCCTCACACGTGAAGTGTTAACACTTTTTAATTGCCTTACCTCCTTTCTTGACTAATGAAGGGGTCTTCTCCTCTGAAAAAGAGAAAAAATACTCCAGAGGGCAAATCCCTTTTTCTTTTCGCAAAAAAACGGCTTCCATTACCTCCTTTAGGGAACATTTTAGCTCCCTGTCAAAATACTTCCTTAAGTTATCCTCACTATTCACACGGCTAGGGGGCCCTTGGGTAACCTCCTCATCAGACATTGTGTGGAAGATACAAATACGCTTTGCCAAATATTAAAAATAAAGATCACGGACACATACTTCCTTTTTTTTTTTAAATGTAAAAGATCTCTAAAACTGCCAAAACAGGCTTCCTGCTGGTTCATTCTACAACAGTGTCTGTTTAAGGGAGTATGAGTTTGTGACCGCATTGCCATGGCCACGATATACACGTGCCAAGCGCATTTATCATAAAACGGGCTTTCAGCCCAAGTGAAAATGGGCACCATTTAAGAGGCAGAGTGCTCTTTTAATTAGGAATGAGGACTCAGCTGTGCCTGGATTTAAGAAAGTAGTCCACAGGTGTACAGCGCGGCCGCTGCAGACAGACGCACTCCTCCGCTATGCGGGAGAGCATGTAATGAAACCTGCTGTGTTGAAAAAACACTTGGTGCCCATGTGTCTTTTAAAAGACGCATGAGCCCTTAACAAGATACCCGCAAGCGGTGGGAAGAGCTTCAGGCACAGAACCAGTCCACACGGTAGCCTGGGGGATAAACGAAGCGCTGGGCCCCTCATTAGCAAAGGGAAACCAGCAGCAGATCCTGAAAACAAGTAAGGATAAGAAAACCCTACCATAAATTGGTGGGGTGAAACAAAAACATCTAATTACCTGCAAGTAAGTAATGGTGAACGAAGACTATGAAATGTAATAGTCATTATTAAAAATGAAAAGACACAGAAAACATAGGTTAATTGCATTGTACTTATCTTAATAAGGAGCAGCAAATAAAAGAGGGCGATACTTAGTGACATGGAGTATATACTATGTTGAAAGTACTAAAACTGGAATGTTTTGTTTATGGTGCATTTATGTTTTTTAAAGGGCTGCATGCTGGGGCAGCAATAAAAGGTTACTGCATAATGGAAGCCTCCGGTCTTGCAATGAAATTGAAAATTGACAGCCTTCATGAGTCATTGGAGCAGATTAATTTCAGGAAGTCACAGGAATGAAGGCAAAAATGAATTACCTAAATGCACACCTGAAGGGTGCACATGTAGTGTCAGTCCACACTTTGGATTTCGGGCCAGTAACACTTCAAGGGTCAGTAATGTGCTACTTGGGATGGGGCATGTGAGGACATTTCCACTCAGTGCAAGCAGTCTGGACTAGAAAAGACAAAATAGAGGGGGTGCCATACCAGTCTGGGGGATCACAGAGACTACTTGGCTCCAACCATGGTGTTTGGGGGCAATTTGTTACTGGTGTCCTGGCATTCATCTTACTATCACTTTGCAAACTTATTTTTTATTAAACTTTATTCACATTTCAAGAGAGGCATACAATTGGCGCGTTCGGGCCCAATGAAGTTGACATTATGCATTTATGACGGCAGCACAGCACAATTATATTGTGACAGTTCATGCAATAATCTACACAGACGTGATTGGGTCATAACTGGGGTATACAGAATGCAGTGTCAGGGATAACGGACGAATAGATAGGTTTCCGTTATGTCTTCACATAGGGTCTCGATGTGGTTCGTGTTGTGAGTTTGCATTTGGAGAGCTTGGGTTTTCGTCAGTATCGTCTCGTCAGTGGAGGTATGTTGCCAGTGGGACCCAGATGTCATGTGGACGGCTCGCATGTGGCATGAGGTTCCAGTACTCGGTAAGCTGTGCCTGGCAGTGTGCTGCACCGGCAAGCCATGCCTTAGTCGATGGTGCTGGCTTGCGACCCCAGTTTATCGCCACTATACGCTTGGCAAGCAGCATCGCCCCTAATAGGCAGCTAGCATCGGGGACATCTTTAACATAGCCTATTAGGCACATCAGCGGGCCTGGTGCAATGTGGACAGATGTAATGGTGCTTATGATCTCGCATACTACCCGCAAGTAGTCAGCCACTCGCAGACATGTCCAGGCCAAGTGGTGTCTAGTGCTGAGCACCGCACGCATCTCGCATCCGCAGTTAAGCCCATTTTGTGGAGAACCGTTGGTGTGCGATACAGTCTGTGTAGGTATTTAAAGTTTATCAGTCTCAAACTGTAGTTGGGGGAAGAGTCTTTCAGTCTGGTTGCAGCAGTATTGCCACTGTTCTACTGATGGCCCTGTGGTCAGGCCCGCCTCCCAGGTGCTGCAGGTTCGTTCAGGGTTACCGGGGATGCTGCTAGTGTTAGAGAGTAGAGCCTTGTTATAAGATTGCGAGGCGATGTGGCTGTATGAATATATGTATGCAGACCACATTAACACAGAAAAAAGATCTGGTCCCACTAAGGATTCTAAACAATACGCTGCGAACACTACTTGATAAAATACATACTGGGCATGGACAGTAGTCCACTGCCTGTAAAAGGGTACAATTGGTGCACTCTTCCAGGCCATAGGGCAGGTCCAGGTACTCGCATTGTCAGGGACAAGTCCAGGCTTCTGTACACATGGGCTAAAATAAAATTCAAGACAACAGATTCATTTGCAGACAGGCCCTCAGGGAAGGAGTACATGCCTGTTTAAAATGCAGAGGACATTGCTGTCCCAACATGGAGACAACAACCACTAGCACGACAATCTTGAACTGGTAAACATTAATAAAGTATTTGAAAAAAGAACACAAAACGATTTTAATTTTCAATAGTCATGCAGAATTTGAACAAGAATTGGACTCTACTTTCTCTAATTATAATGATAAAATTACAGAGAACCTAAAGGTTATCTATAGAAAAGTATGTAAATATGAAAAATACTAATCCCCACAATTCCAAACTGCAATGTATTTGTGAAATAATGAGACCAGTGCACTACTTCAATTCTATATTACTACAACGTCAAGAATTAGAATTCCTTAATTATCTATTAATGTCCAACATACATGGTCATCTCTAAAACCAAAAGAAAAGGCCCTCCCATTACAGAACAAATAAGCACACTGTGTGCATACAAGGTTCTGGCATTGAACGATTACAAGCAGCTCGCTTACTGTTACTTCAATAGGTATTTCTCTTCTGCTTATTGACCCCCACTGGCAGCATCCTAACAAGACAAGTACCCATACCAGTGAAGATAGTTATACATGCCCATCTTTTTACCTCTTTTCGGAATATTTCTTTACTCTTCTTGGCTAGTTCGCTCGAGGTGTCGGCTTCTGCAGTGTTTGGCTTTTGGGAAGACTGAAAATAGACATAAGCAAGAACAATTATGACTGAGTGTCTTTAAAAAAAAAAAACGATTCATAGGGTTGCGATCTCCACTCAATACAAATCAAAATTGGTCAGATAGAGGAGGACAAATAACCTCCAAGTCCGGATGAAAAAAAGTAGCAGTGATTTTTTCATCAAGGAAATAAACAAATGGCCAAGAGGGAAAGACCAAGGCTATAGCGTACAGAACAAGTTATTTACGTTAGTTAACAACTTTTCTGGTAGAGACCATCTAGCCGCAGATTCTTTACCTTACAATTATCCCCAGGCATCAGATTGGATTGGGAAATTTTTCTTGAGCAGTGCCCCTGCACATCAGTAGGTGGCATTGAAAGTGACATGAGCGGTGCCTTTATATGCGCCACCCCAGCGTGCTGCTGTCATTTACTTTACCAGAAGCGCAGAGCCACAAAGTACACCGACCACTGGTGTGGAAAACTAGGGCCATGAAAAGGGGAAAGCCCTGTCCCTAGAAATCTGTCCGCAGAGCAGGGAGGATGGGTGGTATCGATAGGGAAGCTGCAGAAAGATAGAGTCTCTACCAGATAATACGTTATCAAGGGTAAGTAATTTGTTATCAAGGGTAAGTAATTGTTAATCTGATAGACTTCTAGCCGCAGATTCCTTACCTTAGAACAGATACCCAAGCAATACCTCCCCGGAGGTGGGTTTGTGGATCAATTTAACATGAGAAAGTCCTATAGGACCGAACACGAAACATGCCCATCCCAACGGACCGGACTATCCAGCCCTACAGACTGGACTATCCAGGCAAAAGTGCTTAGTAAATGAGTGCAGGAAATCCCACGTTGCTGCCTGACAGATGTCCAGGACCACAACTTTGCATGCTAATGCAGTGGTAGCAGTTTTTGCTCTGGTAGAATGAGCACGCAACCCCTCAGGGATCGCTTCTTAGCCAATGCATAGCAGATTTAGATACAGAGTGTAGGAAAGTGGCTGTGTATATACTGTTCCCAAATAGGTACAGTGCGTACAGAGTCCACAGTCCCCAGAGGTTTGGCAGAGGCTAAAGTTAGATATAACCTTACTCTCTAAAGAACATGTTACTTACCTTCGGTAACGATGTATCTGTAAGAAACATTAGTTAGTTAGATTCCTCACCTTAGAATATCCCCAGGCGTCAGGCTGGATCCGGAAAGATTTTTCGTCAGCAATACCCCTTGAGCGTCGCTAGGCGTCGTCTGCGGCTCCGTGTCCGCCGTCGGCGTCATGCGCTGGAATGACGTCGGAGTACTTAGACACCGCCCACGCGCGCGGACGTCATTTCTTGTACATAGCTTTCCGCGCCAGGAACGCAGAGCCATGCAAGAGACCGACACTGGTGCCAAACAATCCTAGGGCCCTGGAAGGGATAACCTCAACCCTAGATATCGGGGAGGATGGGTGGGTCGGTGAGGAATCTAACTAACTGTTTCTTACAGATACATCGTTACCGAACGTAAGTAACTTGTTCATCTGAAAGAAACACGTTAGTTAGATTCCTCACCTTAGAATAGATACCCTAGCAATACCAACCCTGGTGGTGCGTCTGCGAACCAAGATCACACCAGAAAGTCATGGAGAACAGAACGGCCAAAGAAGCCGTCTCTCCGGACTTGGCTGTCCAGGAAATAATGCTTGGCAAACGTGTGCAGCGAGACCCACGTTGCTGCCTGACAGATGTCCTGCAAGGGGACTCCCCGACCCAGGGCAGTCGTCGCCGCCGTGGCCCTCAGCCCTACAGGAGGTTGCTTTTTAGCTAAGGAGTAACCAGCTTTGATGTACAAAACGACCCACCGAGAGATGGTCCGCTTGTGCACCGCCCGCCCCTTCTTAGCGCCCACGTAGCCAACGAAGAGTTGGTCGTCCACCCGGAACCGTTTTGTGCGGTCCAGATAGAAGGAGAGCACACGTTTTGGGTCCAGACGGTGGAGCCTCTCTTCCTCTTTCGAGGGATGCGGAGGCGGAAAGAAGGTGGGCAGTGTAACAGACTGCCCGATTTGAAAGGCAGTCACTACCTTAGGAAGGAAGGAAGGACGAGTGCGGAGCACAACCTTGTCTGGATGGATAGAAAGGAAAGGAGGCTTAGAAGAGAGCCTGGAGCTCACTCACCCTTCTAGCAGAGGTGATGGCGACCAGGAAAGCAGTCTTAAGCGTCAACAGACTAAGAGGACAATTATGAAGTGGCTCAAAAGGAGCGCACATCAGATATGTCAATACAAGATTCAAATCCCACTGAGGCATTACGAAAGGGACAGGAGGAAACATGTGAGTAATGCCCTTAAAGAATCGAGAAACAACAGGGGATTTGAAAAGAGAAGGCTGATCAGGGAGCTGTAGGAAAGCAGAGATAGCAGAAAGATAACCTTTAAGAGTGCCCAGAGCAGAGCCCTGCTGGGCCCATGGAAAAAAAGGAAGAGGAGAACCTCAGAAAGAGCAGCGGAAAGGGGATCCACAGCCTTTGCTGTGCACCATGCCACAAATTTGTTCCACCTGCAGGCGTATACCGACTTTGTGGAGGGACGCCTGGCTGCCAGAATAACATCACAGACTTCAGGAGGCAAGTCAAATGGCATCAACTGTCGCCGCTCAATCTCCACGCATGGAGGTGGCGACTGAACAGGTTCGGGTGGAGGACCGTTCCCTGTTGCTGCGACAGAAGGTCCTCCTGAAGAGGCCGTCATACCGGGGGATCGATCGACAGTCTGAGTAGCTCAGGATACCAGTATCTTCGTGCCCAATCCGGAGCCACCAAGATGACTTGGGCCCGGTCGCGCCTGATCTTCTTCAGCACTCTGGGCAGAAGTAGTATAGGCGGAAAGGCGTACAACAGGCCGCAACTCCACTCACGACGAAAGGCGTCCCGGAGCGGGTGCCGCCTTGGAAACTCCAACACGCAGAACTGCTGACATTGCGCGGACTCTTCTGTGGCGAATAGATCTAACCAAGGCTCTCCCCACTGCTGAAAGAGGCCTTGTGCCACGTCCGAGTTGAGACGCCAATCGTGATCCATCATGCACAGGCGGCTGAGTTAATCTGCTCTGGCGTTCAGAGAGCCCGCCACATGCTGAACCACCAGGGTGATACCCTGATGTTCCAGCCATGTCCAGAGGCGCAGAGCCTCCTGACAAAGGGTCCATGACCCCACCCCGCCCTGTTTGTTGCAATACCACATGGCGGTGGTGTTGTCCGTGAACACCTGCACTACAGTTCCCCGGACAGAGGGAAGTTATGCCTTCAGTGCAAGTCGGATCGCTTTCAGCTCCAAAAGGTTGATATGGCGCCGAGACTCTGCCGGAGACCAGAGTCCTCTGATATCCGCCTCGCCCATGTGGTCCCCCCAACCCAGGAGGGACGCATCAGTCACCACTACATGCTCCGGTTGGGGTAGGGAGTGGGATCCGCCACTGACCCAATTGCGGTCCATGAGCCGCCACTGCAACTGTCTTGCAGTGCCCTCCGAGATCAAGACATGGTCGGACAGGTTGCCCTGATGCTGGGCCCACTGAAACTTCAGATCCCACTGCAGAGCCCGCATCCGCCACCTGGCGTGATGTACCAGCAGGATGCAGGAGGCCATCAGACCCAGAAGCCGCAGCACCAACCTGACCGAAACCTGGGATAGAGGCCGGAAGATGGGAATCAGAGCCTGAATATCCCGGGCCCGCTGTTCCGGAGGATAGGCCCAGAACTGCGCAGAGTCCAGAAACGCTCCGATGAAGAGGAGCTTCTGGGAGGGATTCAGATGCAACTTCGGCACATTGATGGAGAACCCCAGCAAATGCAGGAGGTCGGCCGTAGTCTGGAGGTGGGAGACGACTGCCTGGGGTGAGCCTGCCTTCAACAACCAGTCATCGAGATAGGGGAAGACTGGAACCCCCAATCTGCGCAGATGAGCTGCGACCACCGCCATCACTTTCGTGAACACCCGAGGGGCACTGGTGAAGCCGAAGGAGAGCACGGTAAACTGAAAATGCTCCTGGCCCACCGTGAACAGCAGGTAACGCCGGTGGGCCGGCAGGACGGGGATGTGGAAATAAGCGTCCTGCAAGTCCAACGCTACCATCCAGTCTCCAGGGTCTAGGGCAGCCAGAACCTGAGCTAAGGTGAGCATCTTGAACCTCTCCTTCCGGAGGAAGGTGTTGACGCTCCTGAGGTCCAAGATAGGGCATAGGCCCCCTTTGCCCTTCTTGGGAACCAGAAAGTAGTGGGAATAACAACCACGACCTACTTCTGGACCAGGAACGCGCTCGATGGCCTCCTTGGCCAAGAGGGCCGTAACTTCCTCCTGTAGAAGATGCAAGTGATCCCTGACATGCGGTGGTACTGCGGTGGCATGGCTGGAGGGGTCGCCTCGAAGGGGGGAGAGTAGCCCCTTCGGACGATTTGCAGCACCCACCTGTCCAATGTGATAGAACGCCAGCGGAGCAGGTGATGGTGAACTCTGCCTCCCACTGGCGTGGAATGGGCCTGAAAGCACGGACTAGGAGGGCATTGAGGCGGATGCTGCCGGGGTAGATGTGGATGGACCGGCAGGTTGTCCTCCTGTGTCCGCCTCAGTGGAATCCACGTCCGTGACCGCATGGAGGTTGGTTCTGCGGCCTGTGGCTAGGCAGACGTGAGGGGGCGCTCCTTCCTTGACCACGAAAGGGGCGAAAAGCGGAAGCTTGCAGACGCAGGCCGAGAGGCCCAAGGACTTGGCCGTAGCCCAGGAGTCCATAAAGCGCTCCAGCGCACTATCCGTTTTGTCGCCAAAAAGGCGACTGCCATCGAAGGGCCATGTGGACCGCAGCCAGGCGTGGCGACGAAGCGTCACCGTGGTAGAGATTGCCCTACCCAGCGAGTCCGTAGTGTCCAGTCCACATCGCATTGCATGCCGCGCTGCATCCCGCCCCTCGGCAAGAGCCTGGGTGAGCCATGTCCGGGCCTCCTCCGGACACTGGGGCAGCACGTCCTCCACCGTATCCCACAGGGAGTGGGAGTAACGGTCCAAGAGACAAGCGGTATTAATAGACCGCAATCCCAAACTAAGGGAGGAGAACAGCTTCTTACCAAACTGTTCTAGTCTCTTGGATTCCCGATCCGGGGAAGCGGACAGGAAGGAGGTCTGGGAAGTAGAGGCCTGGATAACCAGGCTCTCCGGCGTGGGGTGCATGGACAGAAAACTGGGGTCGCCCGGAGCAGGGCGGTGGCGCCGGGTCATGTTCCGGTCCACATGAGGTACTGTAGAGGGCTTGGACTTGGTGCCCTTCACAACGTCCACTAGTGCTTCAATAAACAGCAGCAGAGGCTCCGAGGAGCTTGCTGACGGTTGGAGCACTTCTGTGAGGAGGTTAGTCCTCATGGCCACAGCAGGTAGCTCCATCCCAAGGGCGTCGGCCATCTTGCGCAGCACCACAGAAAATGCAGCACCTTCCTCCGAAGCCACGGTCGGACGAGAGATGAAGCCAGTGTCAGGGGAGGTGTCAAGACCACTGGCATCCCCCAGCTCGTCTGCACAGTCCTGTGATAACTGGCTCTGCCGGGCCAGAGGGTCATCAGACCCCTCCCAGTCGTCACCGTCATCCGATTCCTGGTAGACAGATGGAATGATCGGAGCTGGGTGGAAGATGAAATTGCCACCCATCGGCGTCGGGTGCGGCGCCAGACTGCGCCGGGCCCAGACCGTGACTGAACCGGGGAACGTCATCGTCCGAAGGCGGCGTCGGGTGTGGCGCCGGCGGGGGGGTCGTGCGGTCGACCGGCGCCGACTGGGATCCAGGCCTGGATCCCGCGGGGACCTGCGGCGTTGGGACCGGAGCCGCCCGCTCTCTAGGCCTCCCAGTAGAGCCCGCGGGGCCCCAAGGTGCGCTGGCAGGCGTCGACGGCGGAGCCAGGCCTCTCATGGCCGAGAGGAAGGCACTGATCTCCCCCGGAGTCGCATCAGTCCCAGGGACCGGCGGGTATGGGGACGGACGTGACTCCTGCGGCTCTGACGGAGCCGCATGGGTGGTACCACCCGAACCCTCAGCCGAGTCGCGCGACCGGCGAGGGGAGCCCGAAGAGCGATGTCGCCTCTTGGACTTCTTACTATGCTTCGACTTACCCGAAGAGTTGGAACCAGACGAGTGGTGATGGCTCCGCGACCGGTCCCTCGACCTCCTCCTCAACCGGGACCGTGAACGGCACGGAGCCGACTGCCGGAGCTCGAGTAGCTTGCGGGACCGCTCCCGCCTAGCCTTCGAAGTCAAGGCACGACTCGGCATCGTGGTCGGCCCCAAGGCAGTAAAGGCACCAGCGGTGGTGGTCCGTAACCGACATCAGTCGGTGACAGGAGTCACAAGGTTTAAATCCAGGCATCCTACCGGCACCAGTGTCGAGTCGACGAGAATAGACCAAAAGAGTCCAAAAAGTATGCTCTTTCCGGATCGGTGCTGTCTGACGCGGAAAAAAGAAGAACAGAGGTCAGTGCGCGAGGGCGGCGTCTAAGTACTCCGACGACGTCATCCCGGCACACGACGTCTGTGAGAAAGTGACTCTGTATATACTGTTCCTTAATAGGTACAGGGTGTACAGAGTCCACAGTCCCCCAGGGTTTGACAGAGGTTAAAGTTAGGTATAACCTTACTCTCTAAAGTTGTAGCTTGGTCGAGCAGTAAGGCAGTACCACAGGACAGTGTAAAGCATTTGTTGTACACACTCAGTCAGCAAATGGTTTCACACACTCAATAACTGAACTCTAGGCCAATGGTTTATATATAAAAGAATATATGCTTGTTTTATTTTAGAACCAACACTTGGAGTTAAAATATACTTTCTCAACAGTAGATGTTTCATATAAATACTTTTGCAATATGCAATAGACTTTAGTAAACAGTTACAAGTGGTTGCAGTAGGCAACTCTATTTTTAAACACAACAATACATTGAGCTCAATGGTAAAATCAAGTTATTTGCAACAGATTACTTTTTAGATTACTTTTGGAATTCCAGGACTGGATCCTAGATTCAGTCCTGGGTCAGTTCTCAGAATCAAGTGATGAAAGTCGACTTAAGTACTGTAATGATTTTTAACTAATATTTAGCTATTTTAAAAGTTGACACTATTTCAGAGAAAACAGTCAATGATTCCCTATGGAAGAAAATGCAGGTTACAGGTACAGTATGTTCTCGTTACTTTTGTAATCCAGTACTGGGTGCCTAGACTCAGTACTGGGACCTTTATCCAAAACAGGTAAGTAATTACGTTTTCAGATATTATGCGATTTTTGAAGAATATTTAAAGATTGCAGAAATCGACATTTAGAATAAATTTCAGGAAAAAGCCAGTCAATGTTACCCTATGAGGAAAATAGAGTTTGCGGTTTAAGGGTACGTACTCGACTGGCAGAGTTGAGGTTCTGGGCATAGACTCAGGGGTCCCCCAGGGTCAGGTAGGTACAGTTGGTTCACCCTCAGCGGCTCTAGGGCGGCAGGGTGCAGAGAGAGTTAGGCCCAATGTTATCCTATGAGGGATAGGGGGGCCTTGGTTGGTGGCTGCTGACTGGCAAGCCTCGCGGCTGTGGGAGCTGGACTCCTGGTCACTTACTGAGGGCAAGTGGGGAAGTAGGTGGGTGTAGAGTTTTCACTGCCAGGGCCACTCGGGCAGCTGGGTGCAGAGTGCTTTTGAGCCTTCGCGCGCTCAATTGATTTCAATGGGAAATCTCCGGTTTAGAAAAAAGACTGCAAGCTCGGGGACGAGGACTCTTCAGGTGCCACCACCACTTCCGGAGGTAAGTTGGGTAGTTGGAGGATAGGTAGGTACCCCGGGATTGGGCACAGGGGACCGTGGTGCCCCGCGTGCAGGGGTGCCTTTTGGTGTCGGGAAATCTTACCCTCGGTTTATCGCGGTTGGGGGGGGCACCTTGTTCTGAGGCTGCAGGCTTCTTCAGGAGTGTCGAGGAAGGTCCTTGGGTGCCGGACTCGGGGTCACAGTCGCCGTGGGGTCGTCCTCAGGGTCTTTGTTCACTCCGGCACTGGCCAGGCTTGGCTGGTGCAGTGTGCTGGGTTCCGGGCTGCTGCCAGGGATTAGAGGTAGGTTTTGAGTAGAGCCTCTACTCATGGGAGTCCCAGGGGCATAGAGCAAAAAAAGGTAGCCAGGTCCTCCGGGGTTGGTGAGGTTGCTGGCCACAAGAGATGCCGGGTTGGAGCAGGAGCAGGTTCGAGGGTCGACAGGCCGGTAGGGCTGGGGCCAAAGCAGTTGGTGTCTTCCTCTTTTCAGCAGCTGCCGGGCAGGTCTTCTTTCTTCTTGCTCTTTGTAGTTTTGAATCTGGAATCTGGGGAAGGAAGGTTCAGGGTGCCCCTAAATGCTAGATTTAGGGGCGTTACAGGTAGGTGAAGGGCAGGGACCAATGGGTCCCTGTCCTGGGGTGGGTACACCCCCTATCCTGCCTCTCTCCTGTGGGAGGGGGGCAGTAGCTAAGTCCTGAAAGGGTAGGGCTCCCCATCTTCAAGATGGCGAGAGCCCGGAGATGTGCTTCACCTCGCCTCCCCCACCTGAGGGGTGGGGTTGGCAGGCTGGCACATCCCCTGTCCTTATTTGGGGTTTCTGGCCAAAGCTTCCCAGAGTGGGGGGTTGCAGGGGCCTGGGGAAGCTCAGAGAGGCGGCATGCCTTTGAAGCTTCCCCCTGCCCATCCTGGGGGAGGAGATTTAGCACCTCGCCCAGGATGTGCATTGTTGCAGGCCCAGGAGAGCAGGGGCTCTCCAACCCAGGGGTCCAGCAACATGTCTGCTGGGTGGCAGCCTAGGCAGCCTCAGAGCAGACGTGGATTGTAGGTTAGGTTTAAGGGGGCACCTCTAAGATGCCCTCTGGGGTGCTGGGTACATTAAATCCCACACTGGCATCAGTGTGGGTTTAATGTGCTGAGAAGTTTGATACCAAACTTCTCAGTCTTTAGTGTTGCCATTATGGTGCTGTGGAGCTCGTGTTTGACGAGCTCTCAGCACCATGTACTCTTAAATGGCAGCACTGCACTTACAGTGCTCAGGAATGGACCTGGGCACTGTAGGGGCACAGGGCTCTGCTCCTGTGCCCACACCATTGGCATAAGGCACCCAGCTAGAGGGGTGACTGATGTATGCCATGGCAGTGTAGGAAGATGGGCATGGCACACAGGGATGTGTGCCATGTCAACTTTGTTTTTGTCTTGCACCCAAACACTCAGCCTGCAAAGGCAGTGTGTGTGTGTAAGGGTACAGGGCCTCTAAGGGTGGCACAAGGAGTGCTGCAGCCCTTAGAGGCCTTCCCTGGTCACAAGGCCCTGGGTACCTAGGGTACCATTTACCAGGGGCTGACATGTGGCCAGGGTTTGCCAATTTGGGTTTGTTTTGTTTTAGGGAAGGAACATAGGCCCTGGGCACCTGATTGGCAGGAGTCCAGGGCACACTCAGTCAAAGTACATTCAGCAATTCAGCAAAAAGTGGGGGCATACCATGCAAGAAAAATGGCCCTTTCTCACAACAATCGGCAATCATTTGGGGAGGGGATTTCAATTTGTGTTTAGAGGTCACTATAGATAGGCATGGCAGTAGTGAAACCAGGCCAAAGCGCGCTGCTGACATGTTGTTATGATTGCTAGATGCGGGCCACTTACATGATGTATGGCGCCAACGTCACCCCTCTGATCGGGAGAGCACCTTTGCCTCCTCGGTACATGGCTCTTGGTCGCGTATAGATTTCTGTCTTGTCTCAGAGGTGGTCTGCACTTGGACGGTGCAGGTGTCGCATGAGGCTCGCACCTTGTCAGATCACTCCCCGGTGCTCATTGCGCTACGGCTCCCAGCGTATCAATTGGATTTAAGCAATCTATAGCGGAAGCAATTAGGAATTATTTTAAGGAAAATGAAGGAACGGTGGACAGTGCGGGAGTGCTCTGGGAAGCATTTAAAGTCACAGTAAGGGGTGCTTGCATTGGGGTACAGTCTGGAGTTCTGAGGGATATCCGGCGTAGGATTAAGAAATTGGCGACCGACATCTCCAAATTGGAACGGGATTTTGAGTTGGCTCCTAGCACCGCCAAATTAGCTGAACTGCGAGAATTTGTTACGGAGCACAATGCGACTATTGACCAGGAGTTGATGCATTGCTCCCGGCGTAGAATTGCTAGATATTATGGCGAGGGTGGTCGGCCTAGCTGATCTCTTGCTCAAAAACTCGCTGAGCCACGTAGTCAGGTTGCTATCACTGAACCTCTTGATAGTAATGGCGAGCCCCATCACTCGACCGAGGACCTTTGTGAAATTGTTTTACAGTTTTACACAGCCTTGTACGCTTCTAGTGAATCCCCATCCACTGACGAGACGCATGACTATCTAGACGACATTGCTCTGGGGTGGCTGTCGGCTGCTCATCGGGAGTACCTGGTGCAGCAGTTTGATGAGGAGGATGTTAAGGAGGCTATTATGTCTCTGCCAACTTGCAAGGTGGTGGGGCCGGAAGGCTTACCGAGCGAATTCTATAACGCATTTGCGCCGGATCTGGCTCCTCAGCTACTGGCGATATATGCAGAGGCCTATGAAAGAGGCACTCTTCCACCATCACTCCGGGAGGCCCTTCTTGTCACATTACTAACACCAGATTCACCTCCCAATCAGTGAGGGTCGTACCGTCCCCTCTAGATAATTAACATTGATACGAAGATCTTCGCGAAAATGATCGGCATTCGGCTGCAGCCCTTGGTACCCCTATTGGTACTGCTGGATCAATCGGGGTTTGTTGCGGAACGCTCTACAACTCATAATTTGCGAACGCTGTTCTCCACGCTGCACTATTTTGAACCTGATTTTCAAGCTGTTGCTGTGCTGCTAGATGCAACAAAAGCATTTGACTCTCTGCACTGGTCTTATATGTTCGCTGTACTCAGTAGGATAGGATTTCCCCCTTTTTTTGTGCAATGGCTTAAAGTTCTCTACAGTGCGCCGGTTGCTCGTGTTCGAGTTAACGGTTGGGTGTCATCTTTGTTCCCCATCGAGAGAAGCACGCGGCAGGGTTGCCCTCTGTCGGCCATGCTTTTCTCTTTGGCCCTGGAGCCCTTGGCCTGTAAGCTGCGCCAGAAACACTCGGATGCTGCCTTGCGGTTCCGGCAACGCACACTGATTGTCTCCCTATATGCGGATGACATGATGCTATATGTCCGTGAGCCCTCTGTGCATCTTTCTCCACTACTCCGGGAGTATGTCCAGTTTGAGCGGTTTTCGGGCCTTGGGATCAACTGGTCCAAATCAGTGGTCTTCCCTTTTACTGAGTTGACCATAGAAGTGATGCTTGACTTGCCATTGTCTTGGACATCGGATCCAGTGAAATACCTGGGTGTGTGGATCCACAGAGATCTAGCTGTGGTAATTGCAGAGAATTCCGGCCGTACGATTCTGCGCATTTCTGTACAAGCCGCGAAGTGATCGCACCTGCCCCTTTCATTGGCAGACAGGATAGCAGTTGTAAAAATGGTCTTTTTGCCCAAGCTGCTATATTTCTTTATGAACATACCTATAAAATTGAATGTCGTACTGTTCCGTACTCTCCGGTCTGCCCTGTTGACTTGTGTGGGGAGGGTAGAAGCCCCGGTGTAGATGGGAACTACTGGTACAGCCTTTTGCCCGAGGGGGTTTTGAGGCTCCGGATCTGCGCCTTTATTATCTGTGCGCACAAGCGCAATTTCCGCATTATTGGCATTTCCCACCGCGTTTTCAACTCCACGTGGCTATCGAAGCAGATGCAGTTCTTCCTGTCCCATTACAGGCGGTGGTCCTCTTGGGGGGTTTGGGTGGCCCGCGGTCTGAGATAAATCCCCCTCAGTGCACGTCATGGGCATGGCGAACGCTGGCGTCAAGGGCCCAGCTGTCGAATTTATATGCTCCACTGTTGCCCCTAGCTTCACATCCCGACATATCCGCAGCACGGGAGACCCCCGCCCTGAAAGAGTTAGCAACTGCGGGCATCACCAGATTGGGCGATTTATACAAGGAGGGTCGCTTCAAAACTCTGCGTGAGGCACAGAATGGTGCGGACCGCAGTTTTAGGTTTAATTTCACGTAGGTCCGGGTTCGTTAGGCCGTTCGAGCGGTATACCCTAACTATCCTGCGGAACCCACCACGCTGCGTGCATTGCAGACGTTGTTAGTGGGGAAGAGTCGCCAAGGGCTGGCCGCGTTGGGTCAGTCTATTGCGTGAGAGGCTTGGACGGCCTGTTGTCAACTCACGGGCTGTCTCACTGCCAATTGTAATCTCAGGATCATCCATTTTAAATATCTACATCAGATATACTACTCCCCCCTCCAGTTATACAAGTATGGCCTGAGGGAGACTGCGGACTGTGTGAGATGTGGCGCTGCGAATACAGATTTTCTTCACGTTGCCTGGCTGCGTGGAAGGGTGTTGGCTTTCTGGACTGCAGTTGTCAAAATCTTTACGGACATTGTGCGGGAGCCGGTGGCCTGCACTCCTGAACTGTGTTTATTGGGATATGTTAAGAGCCTGAAGCCGTCCAGCAGACGCATCGTTGCAATCTCCGCCCTCTTTGCTAAAAGGGCGGTGGCACAGTGCTGGGGTGCGAAGTCTGCACCCACTATTAAACACTGGCTTCATGATTTTGTTTATTGTAGGGATCAGCTGCAGGTGTATGGGGAGGAGTTACCGGAGTCCTCCCGCCCTAAAGATTTTTGGGCCCCCCTTACAGCCTATTTGATGTCTCACCCTGATATATTGTGAATGCTCTGCCTACTATGTCTGTGTTTTTCCTCTCCCAGAGGATGCCATACCCATGATTTGTATTTGTACTTTATTTATACTGGTTGCTTCTTTGGTTTAATGTCTCTGCTTCCATACTTGAACTTCCTATAAGGCATGCAGGATGTTGGGTTGTTCTGTCCGGAGGGTGCAGTATATATGTTATTGCTGTTCTGCCTGGGAGGGAGGGTGGGGGAAGAGGGTTACCGGGGTGCATATGCCCAGATTGTTTTTCACTCTTTTGTGCTTATGATTGTATGTTTTGCTTTAAAATCAATACATTAAAAAAAAAATATATATATATATATATATATACATGAAAGTTTCCACATTGATACAGCTGACGCGTTTCGTCCTACTGGAGGACTTCTTCAGGGCATAAAGTAACTTAAGGTGGAATGGTCACCATCGGTTCAAGAAATCAACGGAAAATCCAAACGGAGCTGCCAAGGGAACGACCTATCCTATGTACCCCTGTAAATCACAGTTATGTCGATAACTTAAAATCATAGGATAGGTAGTTCCCTTGGCAGCCCTGTTTGGATTCTCTGTTGATCTCTTGAACCGATGGTGACCATTCCACCTAAAGTTACTTGATGCCCTGAAGAAGTCCTCCGGTAGGACGAAACGCGTCGGCTGTATCAATGTGGAAACTTTCATGCATATGACTACGTTTTAAGAAAAAGAAATTTGGAATAAAAAGAAAACTTTTTGTACAAGAACTAGATTGTATACAAAATTCTATATTTGTGTATTTTGTAACCAACGATAAGTTAAGACAAGGTTCAAGTCCCACTGGGGCATTATGAAAGGAGATGGAGGAAAGATGAGTAATGCCCTTAAATAATCTGTTAACAATAGGGGAGACTTGAATAAGGAGGGCTGATCTGGTAGCCGAAGGTAAGTAGAGATGGTTGCACCATAACCTTTAAAAGTGCCCAGGGCAGAGCCCTGTTAGGCCAAAGAAAGTATGTACAAAAGGACCTCTGAAAGAGGGGCAGAAAGGGGATCTACAGCCTTTGCTATGCACCATACCACAAACTTATTCCATCGACAGGCATATACAGTTTTAGTGGAGGGACGCCTGGCTGCCAAGATGACATTACAGACTTCGGGTGGAACGTCAAAATCTGTCAACTGTTAAAGCTCTATCTTCACGCAAGGAGGTGGAGTTGGACAGGTTCAGATTTAGAACTGTCCCCTGCTGATGCACCAGAAGATCCTCCCGAAGAGGTAGTCTGAGTAGAGGATCGATGGCCATGCTCAGGAACTCAGGGTACCAGACTCTTCGTGCCCTGTCCGGGGCCACAAGAATAACTTGGGCCCGGTCGCGCTTGATCTTCAACAATCTGGGCAGAAGTGGTATAGGTGGAAAGGCGTACAGGAGGCCGCAACTCTACTTGTGACGAAAGGTGTTGCTGAGCGAGTGCCGCCTTAGGAAACTCCAACGCGCAGAATTGCTGACATTGCACATTCTCTTCTGTGGCAAACAGATCTAACCAAGGTTCTCCCCACTGTTTAAAGAGACCTTGCGCCACGTCCAAGTGAAAAACGGCCCGGGCCTCCTCTGGGCACTGAGGCAGCACCTGCACAACTGTATCCAAGATGGTATGAGAGCATCGGCCCAAGAGGCAGGCGGTATTCATGGACTGCAGTGCCAAGCTGGAGGAAGAGAACATGCGCTTCCCAAGATGATCCAGCTTCATGGATTACCTGTCTGGGGAAGCAGAAGGGAATGTGCCCTTGGAAGGTGAGGCTTGTAGCACCAAGCTCTCTGGGAAAGGGTGTTGGGTGAGGAAAACTGGGTTGCCAGGTGCCGGGCACTGGTGGAGGGCAATCGTCTGTTCCACAGGAGCCCCTGCGCTGGGCTTGGACCAGGTGCCGCGAAGGACATCAGTGAGGGCTTCGTTGAACAGCAAAAGGGGTTCAGAGGAGGTAGCTGCCAGTTGAAGCACCTGTCAGGAGGTTAGTCCTGACCGCCATTGAAGGGAGCTCCAGGCTCAAGGCCTCAGCCCCCTTTCGCACCACCACAGCATAAGACGCTCCCTCCTCCGTAGCCACGGTAGGGGGAGAAAGCATGCCAAGGTCTGGGGAAGTGTCCAGACCACTGGCGTCACCCAAGTCCTCTCTACAGTCTGGCTCTTCAAGCTGGTCTGCTTAAGGGTCCAGTGACCCCCCTCCCAATTCTTATCACCTTCTGGGCGATAAGAAACAATAGGGATAAACAGGGGCACAAAAGTACCCTACGGCGTCAGATTCAATGTCTTCTGGCGTCGATCCAGCTCTGGGTCCATCACGAGGGTAAGGATGGTGACACCGTCATTCAGGATCTCGACCGGCGCTGGGGGCGTCGTCGCCAGGATTGGCGTCGGGGAAGGTCGAGTAAGGTTGACCGGCGTCAATCTGGAACCAGGTCTGGATCCGTGGGGGTCCTCTGGGGCCAGAGCTCAGAGGTGCCTGAAGGCGCGCCTGTGTAGTCGGGCCACCCAAAGATGTAGTGGAGGGCTTTGTAAAATGTACGAATCTAGGCAGGGGACGCTCCTGCTCCCAGAAATGAAGGGAGGCACGGAGTCATCCCAGAAGGAGGCACCGAAGACGGAGCTTTGGGCGACGATGCTCCGGGTCCTGCGTCGTGTCAGCCGACCGACGTGGAGAAGGCAAAGAGCACTGGTTCTTCTTTGCCTTCTTCTTGTGTCTCGACTTACCCTTAGACTTTGATTACGACTAGATGTGGGGGCATCGCGACCAGTTTCGAGACCGAGACGTCATCCCGGCAACCACGACGACGGACTCAGTCTCGACCGATGCCACCTACCAATGTGCAGGGGTACTGCTAAGAAAAACCCTCCAGATCCAGTCTGACGCCTTGGTGTAATTCTTAGGTAAGGAATCTATAACTGTCTCTTTCAGATATGATGCTATAATATACACAGATATTTTGATGTGTAATGGTATCAATTTGTCATTAAAAAAAGTAAATGTCTAAGAAACAGCAATAAAAATTAGAACAGTTGTAGAAGGGTGTACATCACTCAAAGTTAAACCCACATCTCTTGAATCATTTGTACTCGACTAAAGTCGTCAGTATCGCGAGATTACCTTTATTTGCTTTTCCAAGTAGATTAGCTCTTCCAATGAGGGTTACTCTTTTCTAAATGTTAGTGAGTTTCCTAAAGAAAGTAGATTTCATTTTTTACATAACCCTCCCATTTTACCCTATTCTCTTACCCAGCCAAAGAGTAATTAGTTTTAAGTACTCATATTTTTCTGCAAACAAGCTTTTATCTGAATAATAAAACTTTGTACTTCTTAGAAGCCCTTATTCCCCGTTTAGATTTACGTATGCCTGAAAACAGAGTCCATATTTTGTTTCTGAATAGAGCTACTGCAAAGCAAACACGTAATAAAGTCTTGCAATGTCCCACTTTGTTGTTGGCATTCTTTTTTTTTTTTAACACTTTATTTTCCCAAATTACAAACACCTTATGGACAACATCGCATACAATTGTTTTGCAAACAGTATAGCTCGCTTCTGACACATCATTAATAATAACAGTTATGACAGTAATTGTAATGTAGACTCATAGTACAACTAGTCTAACACATTAGAATTGGCTTCAAAGCCCATTCGCATAACTGCTACTTCATGCGCATCAGCATTACATCCGGAAGGTTATAACACAATAGCATCCCTCTGGTGCTCAATCTCCCGAGTATCAGTTCCTGTTCGCATTTCTTAATGACATTAAAGGGTGCAGAGGCACCTTCAGCACACCTAGTTCCAGTGCCACTGATGATCAAATGATACGGTTCATTTCAATAGCTGGGAGTTGGTGAGACATTTTAGCTTTCATCGTCATAAATAAGAAAAACCCATTAGCACACTTATTAAGTACAAAACAAACCTTGTAAGCAGTAGGTGAACTGTCCATACTTCCATCTAGTGATGCTGATTGACCCTGGGAAAAGAAAGTTAATGCTTGATGATTATTCTTTTACCATAATGAATTGAAGAACGGTTGCGGAAGTCTGCATGCAAGACACAGTAACAAAGGCAAAATGTAATGAATCAGGTTAGAGAGACAGGTCATAACTGTGAAGCCTTGTGGCAAAAGTATTTGGCATTGTCCAATTGCAACAATGTTCGAAACAACCAAATTGTGAAAATAGGAAGGCCTACAAGAAGGAAAATGCTACTTACCAGTATGCATCAGTTTTTGGCATGTATGTGAGAAAGTGGCTCTGTATATACTGTTCCCTAATAGGTACAGGGTGTACAGAGTCCACAGTCCCCCAGAGGCTGATAGAGGTCAAAGTTAGGTATGACCTTACTCTCAAAAGTGGTAGCTTGGTCGAGCAGTAAGGCAGTACCAGAGGACAGTGTAAAGCATTTATTGTACACACACAGTCAGCAAATGGTTTCACACACTCAATAACTGAACTCTAGGCCAATGGTTTGTATATATAAAATATATGCTTGTTTTATTTTTAGAACCACAAAGGGGGGTAAAAATATACTTTCTCAGAATGAGAGGTTGAATATAAATACTTTTGTCTTAAGCAATAAATTTGTGTAAACAGTCACAGTTGGTTGCAATAAACAATCCTATTTCCTAAACATAACAATGCATTGAGCTCAATGGTAAATTCAGGTTATTTGTAATAAATTACTTTTCAGATTACTTTTGGAATTCCAGGTCTGGCTCCTAGATCCAGCCTTGGGTCAGTATTCAGAATCAAGTGATGAAAGTCGACTTAATAACTGTAATGATTTTTAAATAATATTTAGCTATTTCAAAAGTTAGCACTTAGAAAATATTTCAAAGAAAACATTCAATGGATCTCTATGGCAAGAAATTCAAATTGCAGGTAGAGTACTTTATCGTTACTTTAGTAATCCAGGACTGGGTACCTAGACCCAGGACAGGGGTCCTTATCAAAAACAGGTAAGTAATTTCGTTTGCAGAAATGGTACGATTTTAAAAGAATATTTCAAATTTGCAAAAATAGACACTTTGAAGAAATTTCACAGAAAAGCAGACAATGGTTTCCTATGGGAGAAAAATGAGTTAGAGGTAAGTATAGTTGTGAACACTTTTCAGGGTCAGGGCTGGGCACCAAGATCCAGCACTGGGAGTTCACCTAGGAGCAGGTGAGTAAATTCGTTTTTGTCACTTGGCTGATTTTTGGTGAATATTTGCAGTTTTGAAAAGTTCACACTTAGAAGATTTTTGAAGAAAAAGCCAGTCAATGTTACCCTATGAGGAAGATGAAGTTAGCGGTTTAAGGGTAAGTACTCGACTGGCAGAGTTGAAATTCCGGGCATGGACTCAGGGGTCCCCCAGTGTCAGGTAGGTACAGTTGGTTCACCCTCAGCGGTTTCAGGACGGCCGGGTGCAGAGAGAGTTAGGCCCAATGTTATCCTATGAGGGATAGGGGGGCCTTGGTTGGTGGCTGCTGTCTGGCAAGCCACGCGGCTGTGGAAGCTGGGCTCCTGGTCACTTACTCAGGGCAAGTGGGGAAGTAGGTTAGTGTAGAGAGTGCACTGCCAGGGCCACTCGGGCGGCTGGGTGCAGGGTGCTTTTGAGCCTTCGGGCGCTCAATGGAAATCAATGGGAATGTTCCGGTTTGTAAAAAGGCTGCAGGCTCGGGGACGAGGAGGTTTCAGGTGCCACCACCACTTCGAGAGGTAAGTTGGGTAGTTGTAGGTTAGGTGGGTACCCCGGGATTGGGGACAGGGGGCCGGGTGCAGGGGTGCCTTTTGACGTCGGGAATCTTACCCTCTGGTTGATCACGGTTGGGGTGGCACTCGGTTCTGAGGCTGCAGGCTTCCTCCGGGATGTCGAGGGGGGTCCTTGGGTGCCGGACTCGGGGTCACAGTCGCCGTGGGGTCGTCCTCAGGGTCTTGGTCCACTCCGGCACTGGCCAGGCTTGGCTGGTGCAGAGTGTGTTGGGTCCGCGGTTCCGGGCTGCTGCCAGGGGTTAAAAATAGGTTTCTTGAGTAGAGCCTCTACTCATGGGAGTCCCAGGGGCTTAGAGCCAAAAGGTAGCCAGGTCCTTCGGGGTTGGTGAGGTTGCTGGCCACGAGAGATGCCGCGCTGGTGCAGGTTCGAGAGTCGACAGGCCGGTAGGGCTGGGGCCTAAGCAGTTGGTGTCTTCTTCTCTTTTTAGCAGTTGCAGGGCAGGTCCTTGTTCTTCTTGCTCTTCTTGTCGTTTTCTATCTGGAATCTGAGGAAGGAAGGTTCAGGGTGCCCCTAAATACTAGATTTAGGGGCGTTACAGGTAGGTGAAGGCCAGGGACCAATGGGTCCTTGTCCTGGGGTGGGTACACCCCCTATCCTGCCTCTCTCCTGTGGGAGGGGGGCAGTAGCCTAATCCTGATGGGGTAGGGCCTCCCATCTTCAAGATGGCGAGAGCCCGGAGATGTGCTTCACCTCGCCTCCCCCATCTGAGGGGTGGGGTGGGCAGGCTGGCACATCCCCTGTCCTTGTATGGGGTTTCCGGACAAGCTTCCCGCCAGAGTGGGGGGTTGCAGTGGCCTGGGGAAACTCCAAATGGCGGCCTGCCGTTGAAGCTTCCCTTTGCTCATCCTGGGGGAGGAGATTTCTCACCTTACCCAGGATGTGCATTGTTGCAGGCCCGGGAGAGCAGGGGCTCTCCCACCCAGGGGTCCAGCAACGTGTCTGCTGTGTGGCAGCCTGGGCAGCCTCAGAGCAGACGTGGATTGTAAGTTAGCTGTAAGGGGGCATCTCTAAGATGCCCTCTGGGGTGCTTAGTACCTTAAATCCTACACTGGCATCAGTGTGGGTTCAATGTGCTGAGAAGTTTGATACCAAACTTCCCAGGCTTCAGTGTTGCCAATATGGTGCTGTGGAGCTCGTGTTTGACAAGCTCTCAGCACCATGTACTCTTAAATGACAGCACTGCACTTACAGTGCCCAGGAATGGACCCGGGTACTGTAGGGGCACAGGGCTCCTGCTCCTGTGCCCACACCATAGGCGTAATGCACCCAGCTAGAGGGGTGGCTGACATATGCCTTGGCAGTGTAGGTGATGGGCATGGTACACAGTGATGTGTGCCATGTCGACTCTTTGTTTTGTCCTGCACCCAGACACTCAGCCTGCAAGGGCAGTGTGTGTGTAAGGGTACAGGGCCTCTGAGGGTGGCACAATGAGTGCTGCAGCCCTTAGAGGCCTTCCCTGGCCACAAGGCCCTGGGTACCTAGGGTACCATTTACTAGGGGCTGACATGTGGCTAGGGTTTGCCAATTTGGAGTTTGTGTGGTTTAAGGAAGGAACATAGGCCCTGGGCACCTGATTGGCAGGAACCCAGGGTACACTCAATCGAAGTACATTCAGCAATTTAGCAAAAAGTGGGGGCATACCATGCAAGAAAGATGGCACTTTCTCACAATGTAGAGCTGCAGATACACACACTTCGCATTAGATCGCCATCTGGTGTTGGGCTCGGATGCTTGCACTTTGTTGTTGTCTTGGAAGAAGTCTTTGTAGTCACAAGATAGGTGACTCCTTCCTTGGACGATAGTGCGCATGGGCATCGACTCCATCTTCAGATTGTTTTTTGCCATGATGGGAAACGATGGAGTTAGTAGAAAAGGATGTCCATGTGTATATCTCTAAATAAGACAGTACTGGAACAGATACTGGTCCCGGGTAGGCGGGTGAGCGTGTGTGGATCTGCAGCTCTACGTGCCAAGAACAGATACATACTGGTAAGTAGCATTTTCCGTTCAAGGCATATGAGCTGCAGATCACACACTTAGCATAGACTGTACAACAGTGTCTCCCCTAGCGGTGGTCACCTGTATCGTTTGCAGTAGTTACAAAGAGTGTTTTAAGAACAGCTTGGCCTACGGAAGCTTGTTGTTTGGCTTGCACGTCAACACAATAGTGTTTAGTGAAGGTGTGTGTTGTAGACCATGTGGCTGCCTTAACAAATGTCTTCTAGGGGAATGTTCCCTAAGAATGCCATGGAAGCCCCTATTTTGCGTGTTGAATGCGCTCTAGGGGGAATTGTCAATGTGCGTTTAGCCTTTTGGTAGCATATTTGGATACATTTAACAATCCACCTTGCAATCCCAGCTTTGGAGATGGGATTACCCTTATGAGGTGGGGAGAAAGCTACAAACAATTGTTTTGTCTTTCGAAAAGATTTAGTCCTGTCAATGTAATAAAGTAAAGCTCTTTTGACGTCTAGCGTGTGAAGAGCTCTCTCTGCTATGGAGTCTGGATTTTGAAAAAATACAGGTAACTCCACTGATTGGTTAAGATGGAATGCAGAGATGACTTTAGGAAGGAATTCTGGATTTGTTCTGAGAATCACCTTGCTACGATGTATTTGTAAGAAAGGTTCTTGTATGGTTAAAGCCTGGATCTCACTTGCTCTTCTGAGAGAGGTGATTGCAATAAGGAAAGCTACTTTCCATGTGAGGAACTGAAGTTCACATTTATGCAGAGGTTCAAATGGGGGTCCCATGAGCCTAGTGAGTACAATGTTGAGATTCCACACCGGAGAGGGTGGTAATCTGGGAGGAATGATTCTTTTAAGGCCCTCCATGAAGGCTTTAATTGCTGGAACTCTAAAAAGTGACAAGTGTTGTCTGTTTTGTAAGTAAGCGGCAAGTGCTGCTAGATGTAGACGTATGGATGAGTATGCTAAATTACATCTTTTCATATGTAGTAAGTAGCATATGATGTTCTGGATGGACGCAGCCAGTGGATCAATATTATTGTTAGTGCAGTAAACGGCAAATCTCTTCCATTTTGCCGCATAGCAGGCTCTAGTGGTAGGACGCCTGGCTTCCTTAATGATGTTCATACAGTCCGGAGCTAGGTTAAGGTAACCGAACTCTATGACTTCAGGAGCCAGATTCAGTCGAGTTGGATCGGGGTGCCTTATCTCTCCATGGTTCTGCGTTAGTAGTGATGCGGAAAGGCGCAGTTTTTGGTGTTGGACTAGTGAGAGTTCCAACAGTGTTGAGAACCACGTTTGGCGTGACCATGTGGGAGCCACTAGGATCATTTTGAGAGATTGTTGGCGGAGCTTGCGTACCACTAGTGGAATCAGTGGGAGTGCCGGAAAAGCATACGCAAATCTGCCTGACCAGTTCATCCATATCGCATTGCCCTTGGACAGCGGGTGTGGAAACCTGGCGGCGAAGGTTGGGCATTTTGCGTTTTCATGTGTGGCAAACAGATCTATGTCTGGTTGGCCCCACCTTTGGAAGAATGGTAGAAGAACTTGTGGATGTAGCTCCCAATCGTGAATCTGTTGTGTCTGGCAACTCAATAGATCCGCAATCTGATTTTGAACTCCTGGAAGGTGTTCTGCAAGCAGGTATATGTTTTGTGGGATGGCCCATCTCCAAATGTTCTGTGCGAGCTGTGACATTGGCAGAGAATGTGTGCCTCCTTGTTTTTGTATATAATACATGGCTGTCATGTTGTCCGTTCGGATCAGGACAGCTTTGTCTTGTACATGGAGTTGGAATTATGTGAGTGCTAGGAATATTGCTACTAGTTCCAGGTGATTGATATGGAGCCCCTTCTGTTGAGTGGTCCATTTGCCTTGAGTTGTGTGATTGAGGAGATGGGCTCCCCATCCTGTGAGTGATGCGTCTGTTAGAACTATCTGTGGAACAGGCTCTAAGAACAGCTGCCCCTTGCATAAGTTCGTAGTGTTCCACCACTGCAGAGAGCGATGTGTGTGGCTGTCCACCAACGCCAGATGTGCTAGACAATCTTGTAAGGGACGCATTTGAAGTCTTGCATAAGGTACAATAAATACGCAAGATGCCATCATGCCTATGAGTTGTATGAACACTCTGGCTGGGAGAGAGTGTTGGGTTTGACATTTGGTAATGAGAGCTTTTATACTGGCTATCCTGGCTGGACTGGGATACGCTAGAGCTGTGGAAGTGTTTATTGTGGCCCCTAGATATTATTGTACCTGAGAGGGCTGGAGATGTGACTTGGTGTAGTTGATTGTGAATCCCAAGTTGTGCAGTGTTTGGACGGTTTGATGAGTGTGTTGAACACAATGGTTGAAGGACTTGGCTTTTATTAGCCAGTCGTCCAGATATGGGAAGACATGGATTTGTTGTCTCCTTAAGTGTGCTGCTACTACTGCAAGGCACTTGGTAAATACTCGGGATGCGGTGGTGACCCCGAATGGAAGGACTTTGAACTGATAGTGTTGTCCATCCACTACAAACCTTAGATACTTCCTGTGAGCAGGATGCATGGGAATGTGGAAGTAGGCGTCCTTGAGATCTAGTGTGGCAAGGAAGTCTCCTTGTTGGAGCAGTGGAAGCACTTGTTGGAGTGATCATGTGAAAATGATCAGAGTGTATATACAGATTGAGGGTCTGAGGTCGAGTATTGGCCTTAGGGTCCCGTCTTTTTTGGGGATTAGGAAATACAGGGAGTAAACCCCTGTTCCCTGATGTAGTAAGGGTGCTGGCTCTATGGCTTGCTTTGAAGCAGTGAGAGAACTTCTTGTTTTAAAAGTGTAAGATGGTCTGTGGACATTGGATGCTGCTTGGGTGGTATGTTTGGGGGGGGGGGGGGGGTAGCTGTAAGTTTCAGGCAGTAACCATATTGGATAATTTGTCTTACCCACTTGTCTGTTGTGATGGAGTTCCAGACAGGCGGGAACTGTGATAGTCTTCCCCCGACTGGATTGGAATGGTCTGTGGGGAGTGGAGGTACGAGTGCTATTGTTACCTTGGCCTCTCCCTTTGTTGTTGTTCCCTCTGTATCCTCCTCTAAAGTATCCTCTGTTGGGGGATGTTTGAGTGGTGTTTTTAAATGAAGATGAGGAATCTGTACACATGTTTTTGGAGGCTTCTCTATAAAAGGAGCGACAAAAGGAGCCATGTGTGTGTGGAGATTGCAGTTCCCCCATGAACAGTCTCTGTGTCTTTTTTCATTTTCTCGAGGGCAGTGTCTACAGCCGGTCCAAAAAGTTGTTCTTGATTGAACAGCTGATTTAGAATGGTTGTCTGGATCTCTTGCTTAAAGCCTGAAATGCGTAGCCAGGCATGCAGTCTGAGCAGAACACTAGTATAAATAGACCTGGAGGCAGTGTCTGCTGCATCAAGGGCGCATTTAATTGAGGCATTGGTTATTAATTTGACCTCTTGAAATAGGTCATTTGCTTGAGTTTTGTATTGGTCAGGCAAATGCTGTAATAGGGTCTCCAGCTGGTCATAGTGGGCCCTATCATATCTAGCCAGCAGTGCTTGAGTGTTGGCTATGCGCCATTGACTGGCCGCCTGCGCAGCTACCCTTTTGCCCGATGCATCTATTAACTTGGATTCTTTATCCGGGGGTGGTACATTCCTGGAGGTTTGTGAATTGGCGCGCTTCATAGCGGTGGAAACTACTAGTGAATCCAAAGGCAGCTGTCCTTTGATGTACACAGGGTCGTCAGGGGCAGGTCTATATTTTTTATCGATTCTAGGATTAAGAATCCTGGCTCGTACAGGGTCTTTGAATATTTCAGGGGCATGTTTAATGACCCCTTTAATCATTGGTAGTATTTGTACAGTTTTTTGGGACTGTTCAAATGTATCTAAAGGGAAATCCTCTTCTGTTGTGTCTGAGTGCATGTGCACACCATGTACAACAGCAGCCCTGTTAATGAGTTGTCCAAAACCAATATTGTCATCTGGGGGAGATGGTTTTGTTGGGTATGGTTGGGGGCTTGGGAGGTCTGTTGGATCTATTGGGTCGTTGAAATACCAATCGTCTTGTGGTATGTTGTCTGGATCTGTGAACGGGTCATTAGGGTCTCCCCCTCCCCCTAAGTCATCATCATTATCATCTTGTGGTGGTGTATGTGGTGGAGAAGTTACAGGTAGAGGTGGTGTAACAGGTTTGGGGAGAGGAAGGGGATTAGAAGGAAGGACAGGAGAAGGAGGCATAGGTGAAGTGGCACAGTCCTCCTTGACAGGTACTGGAGGGGTATGTGCTGTGTCTGACTTCCTCTTCTTGCATGGCACAGCTGTGACATGTCCCGTTTTGGGATGAATGTAGATCTTTTTCTGTTTAGGATCGAAAGTTCCTCTTCCTCGATAACCGCTTTCGGTGCCGGTTTTTTCGGTTCTGAGCGGGGATGGGTTTTGTGCTCTTTGGCCTTAGGAGGCGCGGTAGAATCCTTTGCCTTGTTTTTCGGTTCTGAAGGCTTGGGTTTCGGAGCCAAAGTATGATCTTTAGGTTTGGAAGTGTTCGAAGCTAGTTTTTCTATTGGCCTCGAGGTGTTCAGGGCCAGTTTGTCTTTTGGCGTTGATTTTGGAGCCGAATGTTCTTTTGGCTTCGGTATCGAAGGCGCCGGTGGGACTATTACATGCGGTTTGCTGGGTCCCGAGCTACCCGAAGGCTTGTCTTTCTTCTTCGGAGCCAGGCCCGGAGGCGGGGCTTCTGAAGTGTGCTTTCGGTCGCGACTGGGGCCAACAGGTGAAGTCTTGACCAATTCCTTCTGTTTTGGTGCGGTTGGGGCAGGGGCAGTAGTACTCACTCGTTGACCTGGAGTGATGGGGTTGTCTGTGTCTTCTGCCTCTGACACGATTTGTAGATCATCGGAATATTCTTCTGGAACATCTGGGCCTTCGTCGAACATGCCCACTGCTTCCGGGGCTGATCTCAGCGCCATAATGTGACATCGAGCCCAACGGTCTCGAATGGTCTTTTTCGATCGAAAAGAGGTGCAGGCTTGGCAGCTGGACTTGTCATGTTCTGACGAGAGGCACAGCTTACAGACCTTATGATGGTCACTGTATGGGAACTTCGCAAATTGTAGTTCCAAACAACGGTGACACAGTGACCAGTGACAACTGCACCCATTGACCGCACCATTGGGGACATACGGGGAGTACAAATACTTCTGGCCATCGAACTAGATGAAACACCCGACATACAGACCAAGAGAATTACAACAGAGACACGGGCCTTAGGTGCAAATCTAAGTTCGTCCCCCCAGGGGGATTCCATGCCAATATTGAAAAATTTGGTGAACTTATCACACAGGAACTCAGGAAATTAGAAGTCCCTGACCAATACGCACCACACCCAACCCCGAACCTGCCACGAGAGGAGAGGGAAGCACTCCAGAGACTACAAGATGACCCCAATATCGTCATTAGAGAGGCAGATAAGGGGGGTAATGTGGTTGTCATGAACCTGCAGGACTACATGGGGGAAATCTCACGACAATTGAACAACCCACAAGGCTAAGAATCCATCACACACAACCCAACAAACACCTTACAAACCATCATTAACACCAGACTATACGAATGGAAAGAGGAGTACTTACTCACTGACCAGCAATATAGATACCTACATGTCAACAATGCATGCTTCCCGTGCATTTACATCCTGCTCAAGGTGCACAAGGGGGCCATCATTTCAGGGGTGGGTTCCCCCACAGAAAGACTGTCCGAATTTGTGGACCTTACACTCCAGAAACACGTCACTAACCTGCCATCATACTTGAAAGATAGTAAGGTCATCCTGGTGATGTTAGACGGATTTACTTGGTCTGAGGAACTTAGATTTGTGACACTGGATGTGGTAGGACTATACACATGCATAAACCAAAATTACGGCAGACCATTATGCTTAAAACAACATGATCATGGACATGATAGAGTTAATCCTTACCAACAACTTCTTCAAACACAACGAGAGGTGGTACCACCAATTGCAGGGGACCACCATGGGTTCTAGATTCGCGCCTTCGTAAGCCGGGCTCTTCATGGGCTGGTACGAGAAAGAACATGCATGGGCCAGACGTACCTCCCCCTGGACCCAACACATCGTATACTGGGGGAGGTACATAGACGACATCTGTATTTGGTCTGGTTCCGAAGCACTCTTGCATGACTACTTGCACCACCTTAATGGAAACCCATTCAATGTCCAGCTCACAATGCAACCCCACCCATCGCACATTGAATTCCTTGACATCCACTTCTTTGTTAAAGATGGAGTAGTACATAGCTCATTGTACCGTAAACCCACCTCCTGCAACAGCATACTACACGCAGACAGTGCCCATGCCAAATCAGTAATCACCAATATTCCTTATGGGGAAATGGTACGGGCACATCGCACATGTAGCGAGGAAGGGTGTTTCAGGAAGAACATTGCCGACATCAAGGCACGCTTCACGTCCAGAGGCTATGAACAAAGGGTTGTGGACAAGGCAGAGCAAAGAGTACTCACACTACTAAGGGCAGACACACTCACAAATAAACACCCACAGGGGACAGTTGCACACGGAAGCAAATTGGCGAAGGACAGGATAGCCTTTTTTACTGACTACACGGCACACAGCGATAAGGTATTCAAGGCCTTTAGGAAACACTGGTACCTCCTGGTTGAAATTCCAACACTACGCCCTCTCATCAACAGCCACCCATCCCTGATTTTCAGAAGAGGGTCACCCTAAGAAGTTCCTTATGCCCCAGCTACGTCACAACAGCGAAAGCAAGCACCAACACCTGGTTGCCTTGCCCACCAGAGGGTTTCTTCACATGCACGAATTGCAATGTCTGCTGTCTGGCACAAAACAAATGCAAAAACTTCAACTACAACTCAAGTCGCACACACAGAATCAAGCACCACATAACTTGCAACACACAGTATGTTATTTACATCCTGGAATGCCCGTGTGGCATCATTTATGTAGGAAGCACAGTTCGCAACCTCAAGATCAGAATCCAAGAACACCGCAGGGCTCTCATCAACAGCGATGACAGGTACCCCATGACAGAGCATTACCGCACTACACATAAGGGACCTATTAAATTAAAATTCCTTAGGATAGACCATATTCCACCAAGCAACCGGGGTGGCAATAGGGAATTGTCACTTAGAAAAGCGGAGGCCATGTGGATATGCAGGCTTGATGAGGTTAAGAGGGGACATAACTCTGACCATGAGTTTCACCACTTCCTATGACACAGTCGCCCTGCAGCTCAGCCTTCCACTTGTTTACACCATGTCTGCATGAACCCTGACATATGCACTTCACGACATGACCTACGTCACGTGAAACAACCCTCTCCGACCGAGCATCCTTTATGATAGTATCTTACCCTCATGACCCCTCACACATGCAACCTCCAAGATTTTACCTATACCGCGGTGTTTTGGAAGTTTTCCCTGCCCTCATGGACCTAGTACCAGCACAACACAGGCCCCTACAAAGTCGCCCAGAACTACCAACCGACTTTATGACAGAACAGCTTTCACACACAGCTGTTCTTTCAGTGCTGACACCGCCCCGGTCCATGTGCTTCCCAACGGAGCAATTCAGAGGCAGCTTAGCGTCAACTAGTGCTGGCACTGCCTCTCCAGGGCTCTCACTACACCGGAGAGACTGATACATCCGTATCTCCCACTGCCACTACCACACCTAGTGGCCCTCCCCCCGCCGCCAAACCAGCGACATGCAATTTTGCACGCCCTTGTTCTTCCCGCCTCACCACCCAGTACTTTAACGTACAGATCCCTTGAGAGCCACCACTCTTACCCAAGAAGCGGACAGCTCATCACCCCGCCCTGCTCACAGGTACGTGGCATCTCTAGGTTTCGTGGCCGGCTAACCTCTCCGACAAAGATCTTCCACCCCCCAGCGCAAGCATCTGGGCCCAGCTTCCAGCCCTCCTTTTCCCACGCAGTTAGCCCACCCACATTTCCTGCCCGCCCCCCCCTTCAGGGCTGGCAATCCCAGCATCCGGGCAGGTTCACAGGCCCAGATTACGACCGGGATCGATACTCACGCCGTGCCCCGCGCGCTTGTATTTTTATTAAGGCGTCTTTCCTCCTCCCTTCTTTAGCGTCCGACCAGAGGCACATTATCTCACAGGCCTCTTTTTTAACCACACCACCGCTTGAGTTTCACCACTCCACAGGTTGCATCTCGTCTCCACACCCGCAGATGCACCTTTCTCACTTGTGGCCACATGCTTTTTGCATCACCACAGATGCGCCCTTGACGCCAGTCGGCCACGCGCCGACTCCTCGATCGGCTACACCATTTTCTGTGTAGCCTAAGCACCGGCCTCCAGCGTTTGCCCCAAAGCGAAGGCCCATCATCACAGGGCCCCAGCCTGTGCCTTGCATCCCTCAGCGCACAGGGTGCACCCAGCCCCACCAACACTCTAGTCCCACCCTCTGCATCGAGACCATCTTCTTTGTCACCACCTGTGCCATGACCTAGAACACACTCTGGTGTCACCACCTGTGCCATCACCTAGCGCACACCCCGATGCGCCTCACCCGCTGTTCACATCATCCCCTGCCATCTGGCGGCTCCCGGGACCCTCGACATCCCCAGTCATCCCGACCCCACCTGGGATTCAGCATACACCATCCCGCTTGCACAACTGCCCTTCCTCTCCTCTCCTCCCTGCCAGACAGTGCTTGCGCTCACTCGCATCCTTCTTTCCCACAGATACAGCGCACACTGGCCCTTACCAAGGTGGCCCGTGCAGCTCAGACTACCATCCTACACTTCCGTTTCCTCACCCGGGAACGTGTACTCATGGTACGTACGTGTACTTTTACGTACCACCCTTTCATGTATACAAGATGCCTATGTTACTACTCAGTCTCCGTCCAGTGCAGCACTTGTGGGAGGGCCAATCAAGATTGCAGGATGGGGCTGCACCTGACCGGTCACTGGCATCTTAACTAACCCATGCTCTCAATCACATTACACCTTGTACATACAAGGCATTCACCTCCTAGCCAGAATTTATTTTTATTTTTTTTTTTTCCTGGAAACCTTTATTACAGAATGCAATAGATATACAAGTATGGGCCTACAACCTTCAGGCCGGCCGCTAGCAAACAGTGGGATCATAAAACACAGTTAAAAAACACAAGCGGCAAGTGGTAAAGTTCCCAGAAGTCGAAGGGAGCGGTTACGGCCACATCGTCCAGACCCCCCAAATGGCGGTTCCATTTTTTAATGAAAAAACTACAAACAAACCCACAAGGCAGCAAAAGTCTAAGCAGCATTCTGTGCTCCCCTCGGGGTCCTAGGGGTCCTAGCCAGAATTACTCAATGCCAGCACCAAAGGTGGTCCAGGCACCATTATGCACCTTGTGGCTTCACATCATTGTGTTTTCTTTGTCTTATTCGCCTGCATCACCCCAGGGACCTTTTTAATTTCCAACTCTTCACACTTGACACCCGTTCTCCATTAGGCACTGGTGGTTATTTGTGATGTTTGGAGCTCATGTGATGTCATTACAGATTTTTTATTTGAGTACTATGGTGTACATTGTGATTTTGTGGCATATACAGCCCCCGGATGTCTTCTCAAAAGAGTTTAGGCATTATGATGCAATAGCTCACTTATCCTACTACCCCTCTACCCTCCAGTCCCCCACCTCTCGTTCACAGACACCTCTACCAGGTATCATTGCTACTCAATCACGATTCCCCCCTTCCCTCATCCGACACATCCCCCCCTCCACATCACTCTTCCATTTCCGAACTCACCTCTGTGTCACGATAATCCTGTATTATACATGTGTATATGCTTATTGGTGCACATTCTTATGTGTTTTCGTTATAACTTACAGCCCTGAAGAAGTTCATTTTCATGAACGAAACGCGTTGGCTGGTAATATTTTGAAAATAAAGGATTATTCAAGACTAATATCATAAGACTCATTGACTAATTGACTATCACTTGTCTCAATACTGAGTGGTGCACCACTCCAAAAAGTTTGACTTCCTCACTGTATGGGAACTTCGTTCCACACTGGGGGCATTTTTTGAACGCCGTCCTTTCCATGAGCCGTAGGCCTTACGCCGTTGATAGGCCCAGCGGCCAGCGTCGACGACTGGAAGCGAACTGATTAAAGGCGCGTCGAAGATTTCGATGTTCAGGTCAATTTGAAGAGTTAGAGAAAGTTTTGCGCGTCGAAAAAGTTTGAAAACAAAGTTTCGAACCGGTGCGCAAAAGTTGCATCCGAACCCAATGGCGGAAAAAAACAACCTGAGGATGGAGTCGATGCACATGCACACTATCGTCCAAGGGAGGCTACAAAGACGTCTTCCAAGACAACAACAAGGTGCAAGCATCCGAGCCCAACACCAGATGGCGATCTAATGCCAAGTGTGTGATATGCAGTTCATATGCCTCGAACACACAATTTCAAGAACAGGAATTAAATATGCAGGTGTGCACAGTATGCGTTAACATTACAGCTGGAGATTTATCTAGAAACCAATATAAGGCCTCACATTTATGGACAAGGTAAGCAACAGTTACATATAACAATTGTGTTAATGGCAAATGTATTATATAGCCACGGCACAAGAGAATGCCCTGCTCCAAGGACAAAGAAAGTCATTCAGATCTTAAGTTTAACTATAAATTATGTCAACTGAAGTAAGGGTGTCCTGTTGTGAAGGGAGCACAAACCTTTCACATGCACTAATAAACAAAAAGTAAATCTGAAAGCAAAATGCAAAGCTCTTCATCATAGGCTTATTTATTGAATTTATGGACACCGAATATCAGCACCTGCATATGGGATCCCGAGCCTCTATTACAAGAGGAATTTCTCTTTTTAAAACATATTTAAGTAAGTGAATGGCTGTGCCTTTATAAAGAGTATCCAACAGAACGAGAATCACAGAAAGTAAGTAACTTGTTCTACTGATGAATACTTATAACTGCAGATTCCTCACCTTTAGAATAGTTATCAAAGCAGTACCTCCCCCAGTGATGGGTGTGCGGAATGACTCAAACCAAAAAGTCATGCAGGAACCAATGGCCCTTACTGTAAGTCCTGGCTGTCAAGTCAGTAGTACTTTGTGAACGTGTGCACTGAAGCCCATATTGCAGCCTGACAAATACCTAGGACAGGCACTCCGCAAGACAACGCAGTGGTAGCAGCATTGGGCATGGTGAAATGGGTCCTCAATCCTTCTGGAGGCGCTTCTTGGCCAAGGAGTAGCAGATCTTTTAAGTAATCGTCAATGCAATCTAGTGTGGCACTACACAGAACGTACAATCACATGATTTACAGTGTCATGCTCAGGTGGCATCATGACAGTGGACCCACAACATGTAGCAGATCTCAATGCAGAGGACTATCCAGCTGGGCAAAGTACTTTTCTGCATCACCTTGCCTTTCTTTGGCCCGGAGAACCCCACAAAGAGCTGATCGTCCACCATATGGACTTTAGTAAGGTCGATGTAACAGCTCAGTGCTCTTTTGGGGTTCAAATGAGGGAGTCTCCCCATCTCTTTCAAGCAGTGAGATGGGGCAAAGAATGCTAGAACGGTGATGGACAGTAAGGCGTGAAATGGAGTGGAAACCTTTGGTAGAAAGGCAGCTCTAGTCCTCAGCACTAGTTTGTCCAGAAAGATGATTTAGGACGGCTGGACTGAAAGAGCTCAAAGCTCACTCACACAATGAGCTGAAGTTATTGCGAAGAGAAGAGCAAGACAGTCTTTTGGGGTCAAGAGATATAGAGGACAGCTTTGTAACAGCTCAAAAGAGGTGCACATATGAAAAGTATAAGAATTAAATTGAGGTCCTACTGTGGCATCACAAAGGGTTTATGAGGAAACGTGGATTAAACTTTTGAGAAACTGCAACAAGTGACTTCAACAAGGGCCGCTGATCCAGTAAACACAAAACGGCCAAAAGGTCAGACAAATGATTTATAGTCATGCCCACAAAAAGTCATTGCTGGGTCGAAGAATAAACAAATATCAGGAGATATATCTCAGGGTAACAGATGTGAAGCTTTAGCAGATCTTGCCACAATTGATTGTCTTAGATCAACTCCTGCAGAAAAACATGCGTGGTAAGGTGGCATATTCACAGAAGGTAAACATAGTTTACCCCGAATCCAGAACACCGCATGCAGGGACAACGACCGCGTTGTTATAACGCATGCCATTACTCCACAAGTCAGAACAACAACATGCTCTAGGGGTCAGAAGGTGTTGGATTTAAAATACAACACCTTCTCCACTGTTGCACAGACTGGAGTTGGAATAGTAAATTATACTATTCCAACATCTAGTGCCCCCCCAGAGCAAGTCATTGTTCCGACTTGCGGAGTAATTGTAATTGCATACGGCAAAAAAACATGCGTGGTAAGGTGGCATATTCCCTGCAGAAGGAGTAACAAGGAAAAACATGCATCCGCTATGTGCCACGTGAACCGTACATTTCTAGCTAATTGTCCATCACTTGCTATTAGGATAATGAGCTGGAATATGCAGGATTCAGCACTAAACTGTGCTTGTCCGATTGGAAACTTTTGATTAGCAAGTATGATATTCTATTTTTCCAAACGACCTGGGCCACTCTTCCTCTTGCCTTTGACGGATACAAGTGCCATTCGGTTCCTCTTGCCTACGATGGATACGAGTGCCAATCTGTTCTTACTACTGCATCCTGACATGGTTGTGCCACACAGGCTTGTCTGTTGGATAAAACGGTCTTTGAAAGTAGAGGTACAGTTTGTAGACACCTATAGCACAGAATTTCAAGTGATCTCTCTCAAAGAAATGCATAGCTTTTGCATACACCTCATTAACTTTTATAAAAATGTTTTTGTGAAACTACTGAGTGAAAGTTTGTTAAACTGTTTGGGATTATCAAAAATGGTAAGGGTTAAAACAGGACTCCAAGAGTTCAATTTAAAGCTTGCTTAGGACTTCATTGCCAATCTGGCTATGAATACCGTTGAGGAGAATAAACTGGCCTCTAGACATGTAGTCAGTAGTATTGATCATAGAGGTATTGAACTTAGGGGCTTTGTTGAAGCGCATGACTGTGTTAACATGAATGTGTACACTATGGGTAGTGACAACCTTATACCTATTTTTCATGGGAGTGGCTGTGCCTCTGTAATTTACTATATCTTTCTGAAGAGTAGCCTGGTCAACTGTTTAACACATAGCGAAATCTTATAATCCTGTGGCAGTCTGCTTTTGTGATTCCTCCTCCTCCTTCCCCCTCCATTGACAACAGCTGCCGTGCCACAGGCGATACCCACCCACAGGCCTAGTTCCGGACTTTGTCAACATCACATTTTCGCGACGGCTGTGGAGCTGTCGCCTTCTGCCACATGCCATCAGCGAGGAGTCCTTTCCAGCAAAAGTATAGCTGCTGTGCAGCAGCATTCCTCTACCAGCCACACTGGACCGCCCAGGGCGGCAACGCCTATCTGCCTTCTGCTGAATCACATCTTTGCTGGTTTGATGGGGAACCAATGAACCTCGTGGAAGCGCAGATGGAGAGAGAATGGGAGGCGTGATGATCTAATTGTTGCCTATAATCATCAAAGGGTCCTACATATCATGACAGGAAGCCAGTAGGTGGAGGAAGCAGCAGGCAGATAGAAGCTGGAGAAGGTCAGTTGACTGTTTGGGACTGTTTCAGCTTGCAAACCTGTATGGTTGTTTAATCCGAATTTCTCATTCCCAATTTTTTCTCAGCAGTACCCCAGTGCATATGTAGGTGGCGTCGGTCGTCTCTGCAATCATCGTCGTGATCGCCAGGATGACGTTGTGGTATCTACTTAGACGCCGCCTCTGTGCGCTGACGTCAGTTCTTTTACACGACATTCCACGCCAGAAGCGCAGAGCCATGCAAGACACTGACCACTGGTGCACAAAACAAGGGCCCTGAAAGGGACTCCCTTACTCTAGAAGTCAGTTTGCAGAACAGGGAGGATGGGGGGGGAGGGGGGTGTTAAGGAGTCTTTAACTAATATATGCCTCTAACAGATACATCGTTACCGAAGGTAAGTAACCTGTTCATCTGAAAGAGACAGTTGTAGGTTCCTTACCTTAGAATAAATATCCCAGCAATACCAACCCCGGAGGTGGGTCTGCGAGCTAAGTTCACACCAGAAAGTCCTGAAGAACTCAATGGCCAAAGAAGTCGTCTCTCCGGACTTGACTATCCAGGCAGTAATGTTTAGTGAACATGTGCAGTGATGCTCACGTGCCTGCCTGGCAGATGTCACTGAGGGGGACTCCACGTCCCAAAGCAGTAGTGGCTGCCATCGTCCTGGTGGAAAGGGGGTGCAGTCCTATCGGAGGCTTCGTTTTCGCCAAGGAATAACAAATCTTAATGCAAAGGACGACCTATCGAGAGATGGTCCGTTTTTGTACAGCTTAATCCTTTCTTGGCGCTCACATAGCCAACAAAGAGTTCATCGTCCACCCTGAATTGTTTTGTGATAGCTAGATAAAATGATAATGCACGTTTTGGATCGAGGCAGTGGAGTCTTTCCCCCTCCTTTGAAGGATGCGGAGCAGGAAGAAGGTGGGGAAAAAGATTGTCTGTCCTATGTGGAAAGAGGTAACCACTTTGGGTAGAAAAGAAAACCGATTTCGAAGGACAACCTTGTCCAGATGGACAGCAAGGAAAGGAGGTTTAGAAGATTGCCCCTGAAGCTCACTTACCCTGCTAGCAGAGGTGATGGCAACCAGAAGGAATATGCTACTTATCAGTATGCATCTGTTCTTGGCATGTAGAGCAGCAGATATACACACTATGCATAGATCGCCATCTGGTGTTGGGTCCGGATGTTTGCACTTGTTTTTGTCCTGGAAAGTCTTTGGAAGTTACGAGGTAGGTGACTCCTCCCCAGGATCATAGTGCGCATGGGCATCGGCTCCATCCTCAGATTGTTTTTCGCCAGCAGGGAAATGATGGAGCTTTGTAAGAAACAGGAAGATGCCCTTGTATGCTGTATCTAAATAAGATAATACTGGAACAGATAAAGGAAGCCGGGGAGGCGGGTGGGCATGTGTAAATCTGCAGCTCTACATGCCAAGAACAGATGCATACTGGTAAGTAGCATATTACGTTCGAGGCATAAGAGCTGCAGATTACACACTATGCATAGATTGTATAGCAGTCCCACCCCCTAGCGGCGGCCACCAGTATCTGTTGCAGTAGTCTGAAATAGGGTTTTGAGTACAGCTTGGCCCACACTGGCTTGTTGTTTTGATTGCACATCTACACAATAGTGTTTTGTGAACGTATGCGGTGTAGACCATGTAGCTGCTTTGCAGATGTCATCTAATGAAATGTTCCCTAAAAATGCCATAGAAGCCCCTATTTTTCTTGTAGTGTGGGCTCTAGGAGGAACAGTTAAAGTACGTTTTGCTTTGTGGTAGCAAATTTGTATGCATTTAACAATCCATCCGGCTATCCCGGACTTGGATATGGGATTGCCTTTGTGTGGTGGGGAGAAAGAAACGAAAAGTTGTTTGGTTTTTCGAAAAGGTTGTGTTCTTTCAATGTAATAGAGCAATGCTCTTTTAACATCTAAAGTATGAAGAGCTCTTTCTGCGACTGTGTGTGGTTGCGAGAAGAAAACGGGCAACTCCACAGATTGATTAAGGTGGAAGGGGGAAATGACTTTAGGGAGGAATTTAGGATTAGTGCGGAGAACCACCTTATTGTGATGCATTTGTAAGAATGGTTCCTGAATAGTTGGGGTTTGTAGCTCACCAACTCTTCTTAGAGAAGTTATGGCCACTAGGAAAGCAACCTTCCATGTTAAGAATTGTAGGTCACATTTATGTAGAGGTTCAAAAGGAGGTCCCATTAGTCGTGTGAGAACGATATTTAAATTTCACACAGGTGAGGGTGGAACTCTGGGAGGAATTATCCTTTTGAGTCCTTCCATAAAGGCTTTGATGGCAGGTAACTTAAATAGTGATAAATGTTGTCTATTTTGTAGATATGCTGCTATAGCAGCAAGGTGTAGCCGAATAGACGTATAGGCTAAGTTGCACCTTTGTAGGTGTAGTAGGTAGGTTATGATGTGTTGGATAGACACATCTAGGGGATTGATGGTATTGTTATGGCAATATATCACAAATCGTTTCCACTTGGCTGCATAGCAGGCTCTAGTGGTAGGGCGTCTAGCCTCCTTAATGACGTTCATACAGTCAGAAGGAAGGTTACAGTAACCAAATTCTAAGATTTTAGGAGCCAGATCGCAAGGTTGAGCTGAGCTGGGTCCGGGCGTCTGATCTGTCCACGGTTCTGGGTTAAGAGGCGTGGTGAGAGGTGTAATCTTTGGTGCGGGACTACTGACAGTTCCAGCAATGTGGTGTACCACGGTTATCTGGCCCAAGTTGGAGCAACTAGAATGAGAGTCAGTGAGTGTTGCTGTAGTTTGCGCACCACTAGTAGTATGAGTAGGAGAGGCGGAAAGGCGTACGCAAATCTGCCTGACCAGTTCATCCATATAGCATTGCCTTTGGACAATCGGTGTGGGTATGTGGCGGCGAAGCTTGGGCATTTGGCGTTTTCGTGGGTGGCGAAGAGGTCTATCTGTGGTTGCCCCCACATTTGAAAGTATGGTTGAAGAACTTGTGGATGGAGTTCCCACTCATGGATCTGTTTTGTTTGATGACTTAACAGATCTGCTATGGTGTTTTGGACTCCTGGGCCATGTTGGGCTAGGAGAAATATGTTCTAAGGTATAGCCCACCTCCATATGTTTTGTGCTACCTGGGAGAGTTGCAAAGAGTGTGTCCCGCCTTGTTTTTGGATGTAGTACATGGCTGTCATGTTGTCCGTGCGGACTAAGACAGCCTTGCCCGATATTTGTTTTTTAAATGCTTTTAAGGCTAGGAATATGGCCAGTAATTCCAGGTAATTGATGTGGAATAACTTCTGTTTAGGTGTCCACCTGCCTTGCATGGTGTGATGTAATAGGTGAGCTCCCCAGCCGGAGAGCGATGCATCCGCTGTGATGGCAATCTGAGGAACTGGCTCTAGGAACGGTCGCCCTTTGGAAAGGTTTTTGGTGTTCCACCACTGCAGAGAGCGATGAGCGCGACCGTCTACCAACACCAGATCTGTTAGCTGACGTTGAGCCTGGTTCCATTGGCGTGCTAAGCACTCTTGTATGGGACGCATCTGGAGTCTGGCGTGAGGCACTATGAATATGCAAGAGGCCATCATCCCTATGAGCTGCATGAACACTCGAGCTGGGAGAGAGTGATGCGGCTGAAACTTGGGTAGGAGAGCGAGAATGCATGCTATCATTGCTGGACTGGGATAGGCTACCACTTTTGAGGCGTTTATTGTGGCGCTGAGGTACTGTTGTGTGTGAGAGAGTTGCAGATGAGACTTGGTGTGGTTTACTGTGAACCCCAAGTCGTGGAGTAATTGGATAGTCGCGTGAGTGTGATGAACACACTGGTTGTACGAGCTGGCTTTTATGAGCCAGTCGTCGAGGTATGGGAAGACGTGAATGTGTTGTCTTCTTAGATGGGCTGAGACTACTGCTAGGCACTTTGTGAATAACTGTGGTGCTGTTGTGACTCCGAAAGGGAGTACTTTGAATTGATAGTGCTGCCCGTCCACTACAAACCTGAGATATTTTCTGTGAGCAGTGCGTATGGGAATATGGAAATAGGCGTCCTTGAGATCTAAGGTGGCCAGGAAGTCGCCCTGTGAAAGGGAGGACTTGCTTAAGTGTGACCATGTGGAAGTGGTCTGATTGTATGTACAGGTTTAGTGGCCTGAGGTCTAGAATAGGTCTGAGAGCGCCATCCTTCTTTGGTATGAGAAAATACAGGGAGTAAACTCCCGTGTTTTTTTGGTGCAGCGGAACTAGTTCTATTGCACTTTTTTGTAGTAAGGAAATTACCTCTTGGTTGAGGAGTGAAAAATGTTCTGCGGACATTGGACGCTGTTTGGGTGGAATGTTTCAGAGGGTAGAGGTAAGTTCGAGACATTTACCTTATTGCACTTTTTGTCGCACCCACCTGTCTGTGGTGATGTTGGTCCAGACAGGAAGGAACTGCTGTAGTCTTCCCCCGACAAGAGTGGAATGGTCCGGGGGAAGCGGAGGGAAGTCATTGGGCAGGGGTGGAGGCAGAGCGGGTGTTGTTAGTCTTGCCTCTGCCCTTGTTATTGTTGCCTCGGTATCCTCCTCTGTGTTAACCTCTGGTGAAGGTGGATCGGGTGGGAGACTTGTAGGAGGTGGATGGGGTATCAGACGAGAATCCCCTGGAGTTGCCCCTGTAGGATGAGCGACGAAAAGAACGTCTGGGAGCTTGCGATTGCAAGGCTCCCACTGATTTGGCTGTATCTGTGTCCTTTTTCATCTTCTCAAGGGACGCATCAACATTAGGGCCAAAAAGGTGTTGTTGGTTGAATGGTTGATTGAGGATAGAGCTTTGCATCTCAGGTTTACACCCGGAAATGCGTAGCCACGCGTGCCTGCGAAGAAGGACGCTTGTGTTCACTGCTCTGGATGCGGTATCTGCTACATTGAGAGCACACCGGTTAGAGGTGTTGGTGATAACTTTACCCTCTTGTATTAAGTCGTTGGCCTTATGTTTGTATTTGTCCGGGAGGTGTTGGAGTAGGGACTCTAACTCATCATAGTGAGCCCTATTGTATCGGGCTAACAAAGCTTGAGGATTTGCGATGCGCCAAATATTAGCTGCCTGGGACGCTGGTCTTTTGCCAGAGGCGTCCAGGAGTTTAGACTCCTTGTCAGGTGGAGCTGCATCACCTGTTGCCTGCGAATTAGCCCTTTTCCAAGCATTTGAGACCACCATGGAGTCTAATGGAACAGGGCCCTCAATGTAAGCTGGGTCTGTAGGGGCAGCTTTGTATTTTTTCTCAATTCTAGGATTGATGATTCTAGTCCAGACAGAGTCTTTAAAAACTTCTGTATCGTGTTTAATCACCCCTTTGACCATGGGTAAAGTGGATGTGGACCTTATGGGTGGTGTCAAAAGTGTCCATTAAAAAATCCTCTTCGACCGGTTCTGTATGTAGGTCGACCCCGTGGTATTGGGCAGCTCGGTGTATTAGCTGATTAAATCCCATGGTATCTTCTGGTGGGGAAGGCCTAGAGGGGTAGATGTCGTCTTGTGGGACATTAGGGACATCAGGCAAATTATAGTCATCCCAGGGTTCAGGGGAGCCTGGTGGTCTGGGGTCATCTAGTGGCATGTTGTTGTCACCCTCCCCTGTGTCATCATATGTGTCGTCGTCATCTACCGGTGTAGGGGATGGCGTAAAAGAACGAGGTTGGGAAGGAGGTGCAGGCATGTCCAGTGGTCTTTTTCTGGAACTGAGAGCCAATTGACCGGTTTCAGGGTCTTTAAAGTTTTTTGTTGAGGGTCTGGTTGAAAAAGCTCTTCTGAAGAAGGTTGGGTGTTCGGTGTCGGCATCGAGGGCTTTTTCAGTGCTGGCTGCAGAGCGGTTTTGGGCTTCGAGCCATGCGATTTGTCAGTCTCTGTGTTCTTCGGTGTCGATGCTTTTTTCGGTTCCTGAAGAGTGAGAGTCCGAACTTTTGGGGAGTGGCTTCTTCGTCGGCTCCGAGTGTTTTTTCGGTGCCAGGGAGTCACTGGTTTGGAGTCTTTGGTGCCCAGGGCTTCGGGGTGGAAGTAGCGGTCGGCCCGAGGATGGGTGCGGCTTCTTTTTCGGTGCCGATGATTGGGTTTGGGCACCGGTGGCAGGCAGACTCGAGCCTGAGTCGCCGGAAGGCTTGGTAGGCTTCTTTGCCGGGCCCAAGGGCGGGGCATGGGAAGCAGAGTGTCTGTGTGCACCTGAGCCCGAAGGCGAAGGTGTGACCGAAGCCTTTGTTGTTGTAAGGAGTGGGTCGGGGTCGACGTCTTTACTTACGACCCGTTGAGCTGGAGTCAATTCTTCGACGGAGTCATCGGCTTCGGAGGCGCTGATGAGCTCTTCTTCGACACGCTCCTCTGGCACATAGACACCCTCCTGGAAGATGTCGTCGGGGATCGAACTGGACGAGTGAGCCACGGTCCTTCGAGCTCGTCGAACCCGGATGGTCTTCTTCAAGCAGAAGGAGGCACAAGCGGGACAGTCTCTGGCCTCGTGCTCGGGAATGAGGCAGAGGTTACACACCTCATGCAGATCGGTGTGGGGAAACGAAGACCCACATCGAGGACACTTTTTGAAAGGCGTCCTTTCCATAAGCCAGATGCCAAGGCTCGGGTCGGCCCAAAGGCCTTCAACGACGGGAATCGAAGGCTGGTAGAGATGAGCGCCGATTAGGGTTCGCGTTCGAGACAATACCGTCGAAAGGGTGAAGGATTGCGTGTTGAAACAGGAATCGGTAACAGTTCAGAAATGGAGCGCGAAAAACACATCCGAACCCGATGGTGGAAAAAAACAACCCGAGGATGGAGCCGATGCCCATGCATACTATGATCCTGGGGAGGAGTCACCTACCTCGTGAATTCCAAAGACTTTCCAGGACAAAAACAAGTGCAAACATCCGGACCCAACACCAGATGGTGATCTAGGCATAGTGTGTAATCTGCAGCTCATATGCCTCGAACAAGCAGTTTTTAAAGTCAAGAGTCTGAGAGGACAATTCTATACTGGCTCGAAAGGAGCACACATAAGGTAAGTTAAGACGAGATTCAAGTCCCACTGGGGCATTACGAAAGGAATAAGAGGAAAGAGGTGAATAATGCCCTTAAGAAACTTGTTTACAATAGGGGACTTGAAAAGAGAAGGCTGATCAGGAAGGCGAATAAAACCCGAAATGGCTGGAAGATGGCCTTTAAGAGGGCCCAGAGCAGAGCCCTGTAGGGCCAAAGAGAGTATGAAGAGAAGAACCTCAGAAAGAGGAACAGTAAGGGGATACACAGCTTTTGCTGCGCATCATGCGACAAATTTGTTCCATCTACGGGCGTATACTGTTTTAGTAGAGGGACACCTGGCTGCCAAGATGACATTACAGACTTCGGGAGGGAGGTTGAAAGCTGTCAACTGTTGCCGCTCAATCTCCACGCAAGGAGGTGGAGGCTGGACAGGTTCGGGTGGAGGACCGTCCTCTGCTGCTGAAACAGAAGATCCCCACGAAGAGGCAGTCTGATCGGTGGATCGATGGCCATGTTCAAGAGCTTGGGATACCAGATTATTGGTGCCCAGTCCGGGCCACAAGAATGACTTTGGCCCTGTCGCACTTGATCTTCTTCAGCACTCTGGGCAGAAGTGGTATAGGCGGAAAGGCATATAGAAGACCCCAATTCCACTCGTGATGAAAAGCGTCGCCGAGCGAGTGCCGCCTTGGAAATTCCAATGCACAGACGTTGCGCGTTCTCTTTGGTGGCAAATAGATCTAACCAAGGCTCTCCCCACTGCTGAAAGAGACCTTGCACTACCTCCGAGTGAAGATTCCATTCATGATCCATCATGCACCGGCGGCTGAGTTAGTCTGCCTTGAAGTTCAGGGATCCTGCCAGATGTTGAGCCACCAGGGTCATGCCCCGGTGTTTCAGCCATGTTCAAAGACTGAGAGCCTCTTGACACAAGGTCCACGAACCCACCCTGCCCTGTTTGTTACAGTACCACATGGCGGTGGTGTTGTCCATGAACACCTGCACTACTCTTCCTCTGACAGAAGGAAGGAATGCCTTAAGTGCAAGGCGAATCACCGGTAGCTCCAGAAGGATGATGTGGAGCCCGGACTCCGCAAGAGACCAGAGGCCTATGATCTCCGCCTCATCCATGTGGCTGCCCCATCCCAGGAGTGACGCATCTGTCACCACTGTGAACTCAGGTTAGGGAAGGGAGAGGGATCTACCGTTGACCCAATCCTGGTCTGTTAGCCACCAATGCAATTGGTGTGTGTAAGAAAGTGGGAAAAAAAACAATTGGCATCTCTGGTCACCTGTCAGCTCCTGGTAAATGGTACCCTAGGTGCCCAGGGCCTTGTGACCAGAGAAGGCCCCTAAGGGCAGCAGCACTTATTGTGACACCCTTAGAGGCCCTGTACCCTGACACACACACACACACACACACACACTGCCTTTGCAGGCTGAGTGTCTGGGTGCAGAACAAAACAAAGTCGACATGGCACACATCCCTGTGTGCCATGCCCACCACACTCTGCCCTGGCATACCTCAGTCACCCCTCTAGCTGGGTGCCCTATGCCAGAGGTGTGGGCACAGGTGCATGAGCCCTGTGCCCCTACAGTACCCAGGTCCATTCCTGGGCACTGTAAGTGCAGTGCTGCCATTAAGAGTATATGGTGCTGGGAGGTCGTGAACACGAACTCCACAGCACCATGATGGCTACACTGAAGACTGGGAAGTTTGGTATCAAACTTCTCAGCACAGTAAACCCACACTGATGCCAGTGTGGGATTTAATGTAAAATCCACGACAGAGGGCATCTTATAGATGCCCCCTGAACCTAACGTACAATCCACGTCTTGTCTGAGGGGCTGCCTAGGCTGCCACACAGCAGACAGGTTGCTGGACCACTGGGTAGAGAGCCATCTGCTCTCCTGGGCCTGCAACAATGTTTGTACGATTTTGAAAGAATATTTGAAGTTTGCAAAAAGCGACACTTAGAAGAAATTTCACAGAAAAACAGTCAATGATTTCCTATGGAAGAAAATTGGGTTACTGGTAAGTACGGTTGTGAATATTTTTCAGGGTCAGTGCTGGGCACCAAGATCCAGCACTGGCATCTCTCCTAATAGCAGGTGAATATTTTCGTTTTCGTTACTCGGTTGATTTTAGGTAAATATTTTAAGTTTTAGCAACTCCACACTTACAAGAAATTTCAGAAGAAACCAGTCAATGTTACCCTATAAGGTAAATTGGGTTATCGGCTTTTGATAAGTACTCGACTGCCAGAGTTAAGGTTCTGGACACAGACTCAGGGGTCTTCCAGGGTCAGGTGAGTACAGTTGTTACACCCTCAGTGGCACAGGGGCAGCCGGGTGCAGAGTGAGTTAGGCCCAATGTTATACTATGAGAGGCGGGGGGGGGCCTTGGTTGGTGGCTGCTGACTAGCAGCCCACAGGACTGTGGGAGCTGGGCTCCTGGTCACTTGCTCAGGGCAAATGGGGCGGCTGGGTGCAGGGTGCTTTTGAGCATTCGGGCGCTCAATGGATTTTAATGGGAAAGCTCCAGGATGAAGTGAGGCTGCAAGCTCGGGGACGAAGATTCTTCAGGTGCCACCACCACTTCGAGAGTTGGGTAGTTGGAGGATAGGTAGGTACCCAGAAGATGGGCACAGGGGGCCGCAGGGAGCCGGGGTGCCTTTTGATGTTGGGAAATCTTACCCTCTGTTGATCGCGGTTGGGGGTACCTGGTTCTGAGGCTGCAGGCGTCGTCAGGAGCGTCGAGGCGAGTCGTTGGGTGCCGGATTCGGGGTCACAGTCGCCATGGGGTCGTCCTCGTGGTCTTTGTTCACTCCAGCACAGGCCAGGCTTGGCGGGTGCAGAGTGTGCAGGGTTCGCGGTTCTGGGCTGATGCCAGGGGTTAGAAATTGCTTTGAGCAGAGCCACTGCTCATGGGAGTCCCAGATGCTCAGAGTCACAAGGTAGCCAGGTTCTCCGGGGTTTGTGAGGTTGCTGGCCACAAGAGGTGCCGGGATGTAGCAGGAGCAGGTTCGAGGGTCGACAGGCCGGTAGGGCTGGAGCCAAAGCAGTTGGTGTCTTCCTCTTCTTAGCAGCTGCACGGCAGGTCTTTTTTCTTCTTGCTCTTCTTTGCTTGTTTGGAATCTGGAATCCAAGGAAGGAAGGTTCAGGGTGCCCCTAAATACTAGATTTAGGGGCGTTACAGGTAGGTAAAGGGCAGGGACCAATGGGTCCCTGCCCTGGGGTGGGTACACCCCCTATCCTGCCACTCTCCTGTGGGAGGGGGGCAGTAGCCTAGTCCTGATTGGGCAGGGCCTCCCATCTTCAAGATGGCGAGTGCCCGGAGATGTGCTTCACCTCGCCTCCCCCACCTGAGGGGTGGGGTTGGCAGGCTGACACATCCCCTGTCCTTATCTGGGGTTTCCGGCCAGTCTTCCCGCCAGAGCAGGGGTTAGAACCGGTGGGGGCCAGTTTGCTGGGTACAGCAAGTGGCCTGGGAAGCTCACAGAGGCGGCATGCCTTTGAAGCTTCCCCCTGTCCATCCTGGAGGTTGAGGCCTAGCACCTCGCCCAGGATGTGCATTGTTGCAGGCCCAGGAGAGCGGGGGCTCTCCTACCAGGGGTCCAGCAACATGTCTGCTGTGTGGCAGCCTAGGCAGCCTCCCAGACCAGACGTGGATTGTAGGTTAGGTTTCAGGGGGCATCTCTAAGATGCCCTCTGTAGTGCTTTGTACATTAAATCCCACTCTGGCATCAGTGCGGGTTTAATGTGCTGTGAAGTTTGATACCAAACTCCTCAGTCTTCAGTGTTGCCATTATGGTGCTGTGGAGTTTGTGTTTGACGAGCTCTCAGCACCATGTACTCTTAAATGGCAACATTGCACTTACAGTGCCCAGGAATGGACCTGGGTATTGTAGGGGCACATGGCTCATGCTCCTGTGCCCACACCACTGGCATAGGGCACCCAGCTAGAGGGGTGGCTGATGTATGCCAGGGCAGTGTAGGTTGTGAGCATAGCACACAGGGATGTGTGCCATGTCGACTCTTTGTTTCGTCTTGTACCCAGACACTCAGCCTGCAAGGGCAGTGTGTTTGTGTTAGGGTACAGGGCCTCTAAGGGTGGCACAATAGGTGCTGCAGCCCTTGGAGGCCTTCCCTGGTCACAAGGCCCTGGGTACCTAAGGTACCATTTACCAGGGGCTGACATGTGGCCAGGGTTTGCCTATTTGGGTTTGAGGTTTTTAGGGAAGGAACATAGGCACTGAGCACCTGATTGGCAGGAGTCCAGGGCACACTCAGTCAAAGTATATTCAGCAATTCAGCAAAAAGTGGGGGCATACCATGCAAGAAAGAGGTCACTTTCTCACAATCGGTATCATAGCACGAATATCCCAGACTCGCTGCTCGGGAGGATAGACCCGAAACTGCGCTGTTTCCAGAACCGCTCTGATGAAAAGAAACGCCTGAGAGGGAATCAGGTGCGACTTCAGCACGTTGATAGTGAAGCCCAGCGAATTCAGGAGGTCTGCCGTAGTCTGGAGGTGGGAGACGACCGCCTGGTGTGAGCCCGCCTTAAACAACCAGTCGTCGAGATAGGGGAAGACTGGAACCCCTGATCTGGGCAGATGAGCTGCGACCACCGCCATCACTTTTGTGAACACTCGAGGGATGCTGGTAAGGCCAAATGGGAGCACAGTAAACTGAAAATGCTCGTTGCCTACTGTGAATGGCAGGTAGTGCCGTTGGGCAGGCAAGACGGGGATGTGAAAATAAGCGTCCTGCAAGTCCAATGCTACCATCCAGTATCCAGGGTCGAGGGCAGACAGGACCTGAGCCAATGTCTACATTTTCGTCCCCGAAATCCAAGATAGGACGCAGGCCTTTGTCCTTCTTGGGTACCAGGAAGTAGTGGGAATAACAACCGCGAACTGCTTCTGGCACAGGGATTCGCTCGACCAAGAGAGCTGTAAGTTCCTGACGGAGAAGGGCCAAGTGATCCTCCGAGATGCAATGGAGTGTTGGTGGCATGGAGGGAGGGGTAGTCTCAAAGGGGAGCGAGTAGCCCCTTAAGACTATCTGCAAAACCCACCTGTCCGACGTGATGTTATGCCAGTGAGGGGAGGTGATGGCAGATCTTGCCGCCCACTGGCAATAGGTGGCCCTGAAAAGTCAGACTAAGAAGGTTTGGAGGCAGCTACAGGAGGGGCATTGGTGGAATGACCAGTCCTCTGTGGCTCTGGGTGGAACGTGTTGGGGCACCCCTTCCATGGCCACGAAACGCAGACTGCATGGGGCGAGAAGCTGCTGCAAGGCCCTAGGACCTGGCTGTAGCCCTACAGTCCTTGAAGCGCTCGAGCACGTTGTCGGCCTTGTCCCCAAACAGGTGACGGCCATCAAAGTGCATGTCCAAAAGGGTAGATTGGACATCCCCCGACAAACCAGAGGTTCTCAGCCAGGCGTAGCGCCTCAGAGCTACCGACGTGGAAATTGTCCTACCCAGCGAGTTGGCGGTTTCCAGCCCACACCAGATGGTGAACTTCGCTGCGTCTTGAACCTCAGCAACAGCGCGGGCGAGCACAGCCTGGACCTCCTCCGGGCACTGTGGCAGCACTTGTGCAACTGCGTCTCACACCGAATGTGTGTAACGGCCTAAGAGACATGCGGTGTTCACTGACCGCAGTCCTCAGCTAGCGGAAGAAAGCATCCTCTTCCCAGAATGTTCCAGCTTCTAGGATTCCCTATCTTGAGGAGCTGTTGGGAAAGTGCTTCCTTTTGAGGATGAGGATTGGACCACCAAGTTCTCGGGGATAGGGTGTTGGGAGAGGAAATGTGGGTCGCCCGGGGCCGGGCAGTGGCGTCAGGCTATCATCCTACCAACAGGAACCCCTGTGCTGGGCTTGGACCGGGAGCCCAGAAGGACGTCAGTGAGGGCCTCATTCAAAGCCAGCAAGGGCTCCGAAGAGGCTGCTTCCGGCTGAAACACCTAAGTCAGGAGGTTAGCCCTGACTGTCAACGTAGGAAGCTCAAGGCCCAAGGCCTCAGCCGCCCTACGCAACACCACAGCGTAGGAAGTTTCCTCCTCCGTAGCCACGGTAGGGGAGAAAGCATACTAAGGTCTGGGGAGGTATCCAGACCACTGGCATCACCCAACTCCTCTTTCTTGTTCGGCTCTTCAAGTTGGTCTGCCAGAGGGTCAACAGACCCCTCCCAGTCCTCCTCACCCTCCTCTGGCTGCCACTCATGGCGATAAGCAACGCCAGGGAAGAACAGTAGTACAAAAGTACCCTCCGGCGCCAGTACTGGTGGCGGTCAACGCCGATCTGGCTCCATGTCCAAGTCGAGAGGGAGGCTGGGGACGGCGAAACCGCCGTCGGAGGCTTCGTCAGAGGAATTGGAGCTGGGGAAGGTACCGCGAGGTCAACAGGCGCCGATCAAGATCCAGGCCTGGATCCTTGGGTCCTCTGCGGCGCCAAGGCCGGAGCCGCCAGCATCTAACGCCTAGAACCCCCAGCCGAGTTTGCGGGGCATGAAGGCGCGCAGGCGGAGTCGGGCTGCCCAAAGATGGAGGGGAGGGCTTTATAAAATGCACGAAGCTGGGCAGGGGACACTCCGGCTCCCGGAAAGGGAGGGAAGCGTAGAGCCGTCCCAGCAGGCTCCAAGGGCAGAGCCGGAGAACAACGACCTTCAGTGTCCTGCATGAGCCGACAGATGGGGGGGAAGGTGAAGAGCGACAATGTTTCTTCGCCTTCTTCTTGTGCTTTGATTAATCTGATGACGAATACTTCGATGATGAATGGTAGTGGTGGCTCCGGGAACTGTCCCGTCAACTTCCCCTTGACCGGGACCTCCAACAGCGCGGAGCTGACTGCCGTGCCTCCAAAATCTTTCAGGATTGCTCTCCGAAAGACTGCGGGTTCAGGGCCAGGCAGTCGGAACACGACTTTGGGTCGTGGTTGTGCTCCAGGCACCAAAGGCACACTAGGTGCGGATCGGTGACCGATATCAGCTTGTGACAGGAGTCACAAGGCTTGAAACCGGGTCGAGTACTTGACACCCCTCGTTCACCAGGAGTCTTAAGACTTCAAAAAAGATGTAGACAAAAAGTCAAAAAGTTCAAGTCAAAGAATGACTAAGGGTGCCGCTCTCTCCGGATCTGCGCTGGCTGGCACGGAAAAAGAAAGAACGGACGTCAGTGAGCAGGGGCGGCGTCTAAGTTGATACCTCAACTTCATCCCGGCAATCACAATGCCGACGCGCAGGGGTATTGCTGAGAAAAAATTCTCCGGATCCAGTCTGACACCTGGGGGTAATTTGAAGGTAAGGAATGTATAACTAATAGTCTCTTTCAGATTAGAAAGCCTATCAGGCACTGCAGAAGAGTATTAACAATAGTAGAATACCCTGCAGCAATGTAAAAACAGCTTTTACAGTCCTGTCTTTTAAATATGGACAATTAAATTTGCAGGCCACAGTTGATGTCTGGTGAGTCGAAATTTAGTCCTTGGCAACAGAGTTAAACCTTGGCCAAAGCATGGAAGTGATTCCAAAAGACATCCAGTTGCCATTTAAGGTCTACATAAGTTTTCACTGAGGTGTGGCTCTGATCACGATGACTTTGTGTAGCAGCGGAAGTTCTGTCTTAACAGGGCTCTTTGAGTTTATGACAGCCAGAAAGCTCAGTTTGGGCAGAATAATCTCTACCAGGTTTTGCACTAAAATAAATAAAATCCACAAAATAATAAATCTTCTCATGGACATGACCTAAAAGGAACTGCTCCTATTTCACCTTATTTTTTTAAAGCAGAGTCAGCATACGGGGCCACTCTAATGTCGATATTATATCAGCAGGTTCCATCTCAGCAAATACTTATGCAAGCCCATCAAGATATGCAAATTTCGGCCGACTCAAATGCTAAAGGTTTGTCATCTGTTGCTGCTGGTGGTAGGACTGCAGCCCCCCCTCCCAACCCCACAAAAGATTTCGCACTCCCGGACATTGGTGTTGTTTTCAATAATATTTTGCAAGCTCAAAGTCAAGAAAAGTTCAAAGGAATTCTTTTAATTTAACAAAAAAAACCTATGAAACTGTTTTGTAGTACTCCCAGCATGCACTTTGTTGGTGGTTCTGATCTCGCTGGTACCCCCGCTGTTGATTTTTGTTCCCCGAATAATCCTCCTGGCAACTATCGGCAATATTCAGTTTCTTTATATTGCCTGGTGAGAATGTTATAATCTATATTAAGATTCCTAGGAAAATCGGCAAATAATGTGGATCATATCTTAGAAGTTCTATCCACAATTTTGCAAAAGCTGTCTGGAAAACAGGAGCTCCATGAGTAGGAATATGTTCCAAAATCTCAAAGAATTCGGGTCACAAGCTAGTGAACCCTAATTCCTAAAAAATGGAAAAGAGTGCAAGGTCAAGCTTCTGGGATCTGAGATATTTTCTTTACAAAATGTATTCGCTGAACCCATGGCTGAAATCCCTATAGAAGGTGTCCTTAAGAGCTCATCTGGGCCTAAAGAACAAGTTACTTACCTTCGGTAACGATGTATCTGGTAGAGACATAGTCTAGCCGCAGATTCCTTAACTTAGAATATCCCCCGGCGTCAGACTGGTCCGGAAAAGTTTGCGCAGCAGCACCTCTGCGCGCCGGGGGACGTCAGCGAAGCCATATATGCCCCGTCCTGACGCACTGACATCAGTTTTTGTGAGAAGACTTTTCCGCGTCAGGACGCGAAGCCACCAACATAAACTGTGAAAATATGGGAACAGGGTGCAGAAAAAGAAAATTTTAAAAAAGGTATGGTGAAAAAACATCACCATAGAAAGACAGTGCCAGGCACCGTATATTGTAAACTGAGGGTGGGAAAAGAACAGAGCACCACTCTGGGAGGGACCCCTTCAATCGTTAAGTCCAAAACCTCCCCCGGAGGCAGAAGAAGATTCAGAGCATAGGCAGGATTGAACCCTTGGCCTGTGTGAGCCTGTGCCACCAGAGGCACAAGACTCACCATTGAGCCATAGCTCTGGGGTGAACCATCACAGCAGCCGGCAGAAAGGCTGCAACCACAATATATGACAGTGAAGGACAACCAGTCCAGAACCCAGGAGCAAAGACCAAGTACCATAAAGCGTCACCCAAAAGGAGACGTCAGTTCCGAAAAATGGACCTCCCGAAAGAAGCATTGTCAGAGACTGCAACCGCTAGATTGCAGGGGAGGCAAGAGACCTCAAGCGGTTGAAGAAGATTGAAGGGAAGAATTAGACTCACATCTGACAACCCAGTGTAGGTGTTGTAAAGAACACATGGCACATGAGCATACCATCCAATCACAAGAATGGGCAGAGCAGAGCCCCGAAACAGAATGTAGCTCCGTGAGTCGGAGTGAAGAGAAGACGTCACCCCGCAGAGGAATAAAGCCACCTAAAGGGAGGCGAAGGCAAGAAGCCCAACCTGAAAAGGTTGTTGCAGGACGGGGAGAACGGACGGGTGTTAAGGAATCTGCAGCTAGACTATGTCTCAACCAGATACATCATTACCGAAGGTAAGTAACTTGTTCATCTGATAGAGACGCCTAGCCGCAGATTCCTTAACTTAGTATAGATACCAAAGCCATACCACTACAGGAGGCGGGACTGCGACTGAACCCCACGAAGGTCCAGAGAGAACCTAGACGTCATTAACATGACCAAAAGAGTGTTGTCAACCAAAGGGCGAAACACAGTGGGGACAGAAGTGACAGCGCAGCCAACCACCAGACCCCTAAGCCTTGAAGAGAGCAGGGAATCAAGGGGAGGCGAGGGCACCACAGCCCATCCAGAATAACACGAAAACCCCCACATGTAGAGGGGATGAGAGAAGTAAATCACCAAGCCAGAATGCTTGTGCCGGATTGAAAAAATGCCAAACTTCGAAAGAAGACCAAGAGGCATGAAGGATCCACAGTATCCAAGGTGTCGACAAGAAGCCAGAGCTAGCCCCAGCTAAATAACTTGAACAGGGTAAAACACTGTTAAACCTGCTCCCGTAAAGATACAAAGGCAGCAGGATACGGACCCCCGCTCAGCACGGGCCTACATGGAAGAAAAACACACCCAGCAAAGAAACTGGCGTGAAAAGATAGTTCAGCACCTCGTAGGAAGTAGAACTGAACCTTATGGCGCGAAAGAACCGCAGGATGCAGCAGTCGACAAGCCAACCCAAAGGACTGGTTAAGTGGTATGGTGGAGAGAACGCGTAGCGCCCTCACATGTACCACAGAGGAATAGTACTGCGGAGACCCTTGCCAGTCAGACATGTGGAGAGCATTGAAGGGATGCCCCTACACAGCCCGAAAGACGCTCATACGCGGCCCGGAGGAACACCAGGAAGCAAGACAGCAGGAACAGCTGAGAGGCGCCCAACAGCAAGAAGGCAACAGGCCGCACAAGCCATGAGGAAGAACATGGCGCAGAAACAGCCTCAAGAAGATGCTGAAACCCGGCCAAACCCAAGCACTAGGGTACGCTCAAAAGTACCCGCAGTTATACAGAAAGTTGAACTAGGCCAGGCAATAAGCAACGTCTGTCGTCAGTCCGGAAGAGAGAACAGTCCCCTTGTAGGACAATTGAGAAGAAAAGACGAGCCTAACAAGGGAGTACTTAGGACCAACTCACGGGTCCTAGATGCCAGGAAGAGCGGGGTTCAAGGAGAACTGTCTCCACGAGTCCACCACATTTAAAAATGCTAGTGGAACGTAGAAATCCCTGGCGAAGGCAGCGGGAATGTGGAGAAAACGGTTGAGGAAGAAGCCAAAAGGCCATAACAACCTACAACAGAGAGGTCCACGGCAACTCTCTACTTGGGAGAACAACCCAGAAGGAGCTGGCACCAAAAGACGGACCATAGGACAAAAGCAAGATGCCAGGCCATGCGAGGTAGATGCAACACAGCATAGACCTAGACCCGGAGTCCAAGCACTACAGACAACAGAGCGATGCGACCCTGCGGGACGCAGTAAAAGGAGGTAATTGAGCCCCAGAGGGATACTCATAATGAAAACTCCACAGGAGCGTACGAAGGCAAAGACAGACACCTGCCACCAGCCAATATCCCACATAGGGCAAGGGTCAACCCCTGGCAAGAAGGGGGTCCTCTTGGCAAAACAGACAGTCAAAGGACTTGCAAACAAAAACAACCCAGCCATACGGCTATACAGACAATACAGAGGCACCAACCTGCCTTTGATAAAAACTGGTCCGTAAAGTAAGACCGCAACGAACAAGAAAAGTCAGTCAGTGACACAGCAGAATTACAGTAGCCCTGACAGAAGCCTGGAGATCGGCGAGTCAGCGTGGGACCCAAAAAAGTCTATTCCATTAAACGGCATGTCTTGGAGGCTCTCCCGAATATTATCAGGGAAGCGGCTGTCACGCATCCAGGTATAACGGCGCAAAGCCATCGACCGTGCAAGAGCACGGCCCACAGAGTCTGTGGTATCCAGGGAGGAACGATTTGTAAAATGAGCTATTTCCTTGCCGTGAAGGACAAGACTGAGTAACTCAGGGCGCAATTCCACCGGAAGGGAAGGGAGAAGATTAGCCACGGTGTCCCAGAGTGCAGAGGACGCACGTGCAAACACGCATGTAGTGTTTAAAGCGCGGATGGCCGCGCTAGAAGAAGCAAAAAGCTGTCTTCCACATGCATCCAGCCCCCTGGATTCTCGGGTGGGAGGAAACAAGGGCAAAGTGGAGGAGTCCTGCAACCCAAAAGCCGCCTGAATTACCAGGCCCTGAGCGGCAGGGTGGAGGGACAGGCAAAGTGGATCCCCCGGGGTGGGACGGTGCCTACCAGCAATGGCCCTATCAACCGCCATGCAGGACTTCTAATAAAGCACCTCCAAGGGGTAGCAAGGGCTCCACGTTAATGGGCTCGAGATGGAGCAAAACCATTAAGGGATCGGGGATGAGGGTACCACAGGAGGCTGAAAGCCGAGGATAGCAGCTGCCCGGTTGATAGTACGCGCGTAGGCGGCCCCTAGCTCAGTAGTCACCCTAGGAGGGGACAAGAGGCCGTCTGTCTGTAGGAGACGGTTGGAGGCTTATTCTCCCAGTTGCCATAAAGAGCGGGGCTGGGGAACGACCCGAAGGCCATGCCACACTAGGGACCTGCACCAGTGGCTCCCGACCAGGGGAAGCAGAAGCAGCCTCCGAAAAGGCCGTAGTGGATACCGGAGTCACCCGACCCCGCTGAGGGGACAAAAACAAGGAATCCAGAGGGAGGTCAACCCCAGGCATGGATGCCGGTGTCGATGAACGTATGGACACCGGCGGCGATGGATGCGTCGACAGCGGCGTTGGCGGGCGCCGTGTCGGAGTCGACTGGACATCGACGGCCTCCACGAGGGATGCTACCTCGACCGACGTCGGATGATGCGTTGCCCCAGACGTGGGATGAAGCTTCGAGCTCGGTGTGGGTTTATATGTCGAGCCAGTCATTGGGTCCGACGTGGTGCCCGGCTCTGAGCCCGTAGACGCCGCTTCCGCCGCCCGCCCAGGAAGCAGCACTTGATTGGCAGTGTGAGCCTGGCGTCGAGCCCAGCATCACTGACGCCGCACCCGCCATCCACGTAGGAAGCTGCCCAGTGCTATGCGCTGACTGGCGGAGTGTGCTAGAGCGACCAGGACGGTCTGGACCACGGCCCAACGTCGTTGCCTCGGCTCCGGAGTCGGTGCACACAACCCTGGTCGGGGAAGGATCCGCTGACGAGGGCCCGGCCTGAGTACCCTCCGCCTCTGTGGGGCCCGAAGGCGCACCAGGGAGAAAGAGCGACTCAAAGTAGGCCTGAAGAGCCCGGGAGTAGGCTTCCATTTGGGTGCGCGTCGGTCCAACTCCTGGAAAAGGAGGGTATGGAGGAGGTGACCTCCGGGCGCCCGTAGCGGACTCCATATGAGAGGAATTGGCACCAGCGGCACGCCTACGAGAGGTGGACCTCAGTGGACGCTTTTGGCTACGCATACCTTTTTTAGGGTGCCGGTCGCGGGAGCAGCCTCGGGAATGAGCTCCATCTGGAGAGGGAAAGCGGCGACGAGAAGAAGCTCGCCGTTCCCGTAGGGACTTGGGCTTCATCTGTTGACAGTCGCCGCATTGTTTGGAATCGTGGTGCACACCAAGGCACCACATGCAAATAAGGTGCGGGTCAGTGCCAGACATCTGACGCACACAGGCCTCCCAGGCTTTGAACCCGGAGGGCACTGTCCCGGTACGACACCAACGGTGCCGAGAAGGCCCAAAATAAGGCCAGGAACTGCTGGTTTCCAGGGTCCGCGTTGTGACGTGGGAAAGAAGAAAACTGATGTCGCCGCACCGGGGAATATATGACTTCGCTGACGTCACGTCCATGGACGACGTCACGGCGGACCTGTGCGGCGCCGCCCCCCAGCGCGTAGAGGTGATGCTGCGCACATTTTTCCAGACCATTCTGACGCCTGGGGATATTCTAAGTTAAGGAATCTGTGGCTAGGCGTCTCTATCAGATATTGCTGTGTACCCAATTTCTCAGGGAAAGGTAAATAAGCAAAATAAAGTCATTCTGTTGAAAATCAACCACAAAAATCAGACAAGAATGCCATTGAAAAAACAATGAAGGATACATAAAAATGGGCAAGGAAATTGCGCTTCGCCCCAGCCATGCACTGAAAAGTTGTCCAGGTAGTTGTGGATGAATGAGATTCAGGTCTGGATCCAAAATTATTAAATACTATTGTTATATCAGTGGAGAAGAGCCAAGAGGAAGTATCTCCTTCGAAGACGGTTCCACAGAGCTCTGCCAGTTCCCATAGTAGTCTGCTTTCCTGTAGAACTCTCAATCCCCAAGCTAAGGCATCCAACAATTTACCAGGAACTGAAACCTATAACTTCTCCCAAGTTGAAAATTACTAAAATTGCTAAGATTTCAGATGTTCTGTCCAAACTAGATTTTATTATTCTGTTTCCTAATCAACCTCTGCAAGTGAATAGATAATTTCTTTTTAAATGTTTATCTGATATTGAAATCTTGAATATGGTCTGTAATAATGATATACAATTAGTTCAAATATTAGACTCTGCTCAGGGTATGAGAACCAAAGTCGCATTCACTTCAAAAATAGTCGTCAATTTTGCAAAAGTGGGACTTTTTTCTTTGCCAGGGCATCGATGTTATGCCGTACTCTTACGAGAAAAGGATTTCAAACAGCATGCAGTTTCATTGCAAAGGACGTGGGGGCACTATGAAGGATCACAAAAAAAAAAGACTTCTGAAATAATGTTCCATGGGGCCAGAAAGGAAAGATGGTAGTTTTAGCAGTGGCGGCTGGTGACATTTCAAAGTGGTGTGGCGTAAAGGTTTGTGATGAATAGGGAAGCGTGCAAGCCCGATAAATAAGGAGGGCTTGAGGGTGTGTGGAGGGGGGAGGGGGGAGGGGGGGGGGCTACGGGATACTATGACTGAAAACTAAGAATTGTATAAAGTAAAAACAAGGCAGCACAGCAGGCATTTTCCAACTCTGCATCCAGTATCTGGAACAATATCCTCTTATCCATTAAAACCACCCCAACAAAGCTGCAATGTAGAAAAGATTTGAACACACACATCTTTACAGAAAAGTATATCTAAATGTAGTAAAAAAATTTACTAACCAGCTACAACTCCTATCACTCACCAACCGTAATAGTGAAACATATACTTTTATTGCTTGGATGTTTACTAGCTCTTAGTAAGTGGTTGTGCTTATTTTGGAAATCTGGCAAGGTTGTCATAACCCTTTCCTTCCCTTTATCAAAACACTACATGCAGCATGCCCTGCATATCTTGACGTTGTTTCACAAACTGCAGCCTCTGGTTTCCAGCAGTCACAGAAAATCCATGACAGATGACATTTTAATCCTAAATAGTTTCAGAGGCTGGCCATTAAAATTATCGTAACTAAAATCAAGGTCATTAGGAGACTTTGCATTTCAAAAGAAAGCAGAGCCGAATATACTTTTCTCAAGTTGAAATCTGCCACGCTGGTAACAACAAATTTCACAGCACTGCCACTGATGGAACAAAACGTTTGAAAGTGTTTAAAACGAAACTGCAAACAAAGTCCCATTTTTTTTTTTTTAGATTTGTAACGGAGGTCACGGAGTGTATTACGAGATGGTAGATTAAAGTGTGTATTCAGAGGCAGTCCCTTCCTAAAACAATACCCGGGCATCACGAAAGCACAAATCCTCCACATTCAAGAGCCCAGGCCCCACACACGTTAGTGAAAACACAGCCCGGGCCTGTAAGAACAGTGGGGTTGCTGAAAGGATGGTCTGCCTTTCACGCTCTCACACCGCAGCCAGCCTTTTTTTCCATCCGACCACTACCCAGTGTCCATGCGCCCACCTCTTACGTGTGGCCAACAACAGCTCGTGAAGAAGGTATGCGGCAGCCGACAGCAGTGCACCCAGTCCTGAGAACCCCGGCCCCTCCCCCGGTCAGGTAGAGGGTTTTCTATCTCTTTCGCCAGGAGTCGGAACCCAGCCCTGACATGGTGCTACCCAGTACTGGTGCTGCCGCCTGCAGGGATCCTGTGCTGGGAAGGAGAGAATGCGACAATCACGATGTCCCCATGGAAGAAAGAGGCAGCGTACTACTCTGCCGCACATCCGCACCAGCTCATCAAGTGGGCTCCGGCTCTGGGCTCCTGCTCAGATCCAGCAGGCACGAGAAGGGCGAAGAGGAGAAGCCCAGCCCCAGTGCATGCGGTCGCTGCCACGCCCAGCGCCAGGCATACCAGGCTGCAGCCAATCCAGACGCTGGCTCTGCTGTCACAGATTGATTGGCTGGGGCAGGGGACTGTAACATTCTTTACTGAGCCCGGGAACTGCGGCTATGAGTCACCCCGGGCTCAAGTATACAGCAGGGGGAAGACTCTAGTGAGCATGTCGGGCTGGCCGAGACAGGCCGCCGTCCTTACCCGACATGCGCATTTGCACCCCTCTGACTGACAGTGTGTACTGTCTGTCAGTAATATGCTCCTCCCCCTCAGGCAGCACTGGAAGATTCTTAAGGGACCTGCCTCCTCATGCTTGAAACCTAAACCGGCCCGCAGCAGAAATGCCTAACACGTTCTACAACGTTTAGTACTTTTACTTGAATTTAACTGGGGGCCACGGGGGCTAAAATATCAGGGGGGCAACGCCCCAACGCCCTAAGGGACAAACTGCCACTGAGATTTAGTAGGAGAAGGCGAGTTTCTATTTTTGACCAGAATATAGACAGGAAGATGACGAGCCATGATGACGCTAACTATTGTTATTGGCTTGCAGGTGCCCTTAACAGTAATCGTCCCCTGGGATCCAACTGAAATTATCGAAATTAACACTGGCTTGAGACTGATTTCCTGAAACATGGCAGCCTTTTCTCATGATAGGAATAAATTAGATCTGCTGTGTAGTTTTAATACGTTTAAGAGTTTGATCTTTTCTTACTTTTGGTAAACACATACATTACCCCTGGCTCAGCCTCTTTGCAACTGGTTAAATCATTACTCGCTTTCTTATTGCAGATTGTTTAAACACAAAACTGCAAACGTAGTTTTCGTAGAAAACATGAGTGCAAAACGTGTCCAGCCAATCATTAAGAGTCGCTGTTGACTCAGAAAGGGAGGAGGCACTCCATATTTCCCCTGCGATATTTCTAAACAAAATAACCACTAACTCATGAGGTAGTATACTCTTGGAGCAAATAAGAAAGTCTGAGTGTCTAATTGAGAATGGGAGATAAGATAATGATATACCAGAAAATGATACGCCTACTTTGATCAGGGGTTCTTCTCTTACAGACTACCTGAATATTTATTTTTCCCTTTTCTTTCTGATTTGAATAGAATTGACAACTCTTACAGTGACCATGAAATAACCTAATTTCACTTAGATTTTCAGTTGGGTAGAGTGAGCTCTTTGAATACTAAAGGGGATTTAAAGATTCTTAAAAAGAGAAATGGAAGGATACAATGGAACCCCTCAGAATAAGCATATTTAAAGGAAAGGCTCAATGAAATTACATCTTACATCTATAGGTCCGCCTATACAATTTAAGAGTCATATGAAGTCCCTTTTGGGTAAATCTGAACCTCAAGATGCCAAAAGAAAATGGAGGAAACGGTTCTCTCCTATACTTTCCCTAAATAAAAGGATTATGAGATTACTTCAAAGACAGTATCTATTCTTCTCTACTTAAAGGAATAGAATGAATTATCTTCTTAAAAGAGCAAGACAGGATGCTTCCCAGAAAAAAAAAAACTACTTGTGACCACACAAGGATTGAATTGCGTGAGGATGCAATAATAGGTTGAGATCAATGCCAGTCCCCATCAAAGAAGGGGACTGGATTACCTAAATATATGAATTATGTGCTCCAAAATCCAGCATCTCAGACACGGTATCCATCATTTAGGGTGATATATCTTCAGGATCTATGGGTCCTGATGAAATTTCTATTTCTGTAATAAAGAAGGAAGACTGAAAAACTACAAAGGGGTATTAAAGTCTTTCTAATAGAATCCCTACATTTAATGGCCTAAAAAAGGTTTGTCTGTTGACTCGCCTATTATTTTCACTTTATATTTACGATCTGCCCATGGCCATAAATATTTGTAAGGGGTATGCCCCAAAAATAGGAAATCATGCGATTCCTTGTTTAACATATGCAGACGAAATTACAATTTTTGACTTGACTTTTAACCCCTTCAGTGCCCATGACGAGATAATCTCGTCATGGAGCGCGGTTGCGCTGTGCCCATGACGAGACTATCTCGTCATGAACCCCGCCCGCTAATGCAACGCCCGGCACAGGGCGGGGAAAGGGCGGGGCACTGAAGAGGTTAAGGGCTTTACAATTGTCCGATATGCACAGAATGCACATTCCTACTTTCTTAAAATTAATACATCTAAGTGCAAAGTCCAAATGGGGATGCAAAGTACTGATAGGGCCGTGGAGCAGTCGGCTTCTGCTGCACACCGTCAGTGAGGAGTCCTTTCCAGAAAATGTGTAGCAGCTATGCAGCAGCAGTCCTCTATCGGTAACGGGAAAAGCAACAGGAAGAAAAAAACTTTCAAAGGAAAGTTGGTAAAAACTTCAGAAACAGTAAAATCTTACCTTAACCTGGGGAAAATAGTTTCTAATAACAAACAAAAAAATCATATTCAGCATATCTAAAGTAAAGCAATTTTCTATGGTAATGGTTTAAGAACTTTTTATGCCTTGGGCCGCCAGCACGTTTTATTTATTGATGTTCTATCGCTTACAAAATTCTCCTACCCTTTTATATGCTCTAGAAATAACAGAATTGAAAAGATGGACCTTCATGGACTCAGCTGAGGGTAAAATTCTGTGTAAACTCTAACCTGAATACATTAGCTACTGTTCAGGCACAAGCTGGAAATTGGTCTGAACAGCATTTCGCTCTGACAATAGCAGCAAGATTATCCCTAGACATCAGACTGGATCAGGAAATTTTTCATGGGCAGTACCCCTGCATGCAAGTAGGTGGCTTAGTTTGGCTCCACGTGAGGTCGTTGGCATCTGCGCCGAAAGTGACCTGCACACTTGCTTATATAGGTGGTAGACCAGCACGCCATTAGTTCCTTTTTGTGACTTTCCACACCAGGAGTGCAGAGCCACGTAGAACACTAACCACTGGGGTGGAAAACTAGGGCCCTGTCCCTAGAAATCTGTTCGCAAAGTGGGGAGGATCGGTGGGTCTGTAAGGAATCTGCAGCCTACCAGATAAGGCGATACCGAAGGTAAGTAACTTGTTCATCTGATACAGACTTCTAGCCACAGATTCCTTCCCTTAGAATAGATGCCCAAGCAAAACATCCCCGCAAAACTGCTTCACACTAAAAACTCCTGCAGGACCGAATGAGCAAAGTGCCCATCCTGGTGGACCCGACTGTCCAGGCAGTAATCCTGTGAACGTGTGTACAAAAGCCCACATTGATGTCTGGCAGATATCCAGGACTGGGACGCTGCATGCTAACACAGTGGTTGCAGCCTTAGCTTTGGTGGAATGAGCATGCAAACCTTCAGGCGGTTGCTTCTTGGCCAGTGTACAACAGATCTTAATGCAGAGCACAATCCCTTCTTCCCTCTGACATACTCCACGAAGAGTTGTCTGTCCACCTGGACCGCTTTTGTGATGTCAAGGTAGGATGACTCTTTTTGGGTCCGGTCAGTGAAGTCGCTTCTCTTCTTTAGTGGGATGCGGTGGAACGTAATAGGTAGGCAGGGTGATGGACTGGCCTACATGAAAAGGAGTGACAACTTTCGCAGAAAGAAAGCTCTAATGCAAAGAACTCCCTGTCTGGGAAAATGTTCAGGTATGGAGGTTGAGATGTATAAGCCTGAAGCTTACTGACCCTACGGGTAGATGTTATTGCCACTGGGAAGGCCGTCTTGATGGTGAGGACAGTTGTGCAGTGGCTCAAGTAGAGCGAACATTAGAAATATAAGGACAAGATAGAGGTACCACAGAGGCATAATGAAGGGCGAAGATGGAAACGTGTTGCAAACCTTTCAATAACCTATTCACTACGTTAGGATTTGAACAAGGATGATTGATCTGGAAACCGCAAAAAGGCAGAGATGGCAGAAAGATAGCTCTTTAAGGTAACCAAATCAGAGCCCTGCAGAGAAAGAGAAAAGATAAAGAAGAGGACCTGAGAAAGACCAGCACAAAGAGGGTCAACCAGTTTCTCTGCACACCATGCCACAAACTTTCCCCAAACGGCAGGTGTATACAGCCTTGGTAGAAATGCCTGGCTGCCAAGATAACTTTGCAAACGTAGTGCAGAAGGTTGGAAGCTGTCAACTGTCGCCTCTCAATCTCCATGCATAAAGGCAGAGCGTTGACAGGTTCTGATGGGGAACCCTCCCCTGCTGATGTGACAGAAGATCCTATCAAAGGGACAGCCTGATGGGAGGACCGATGTACGCGCTCAACAGCTCAGGATACCAAACTCTCCAAGCCCATTCCGGAGTCACAAGAATTAATTCGGAATGGCTGTTCCTGATCTTCTTGAGAACTCTGCACAGGAGTGGTATGAGCTGAAAGGTGTACAGGAGGCCTGAGCTCCACTCGAGATTAAAAGCGTCTCGGAGCGAGAGCCGCCCTTCGAAATCCCAGTGTGCGAAACAGCTGACATTTCACGTTCTTGTCAGAGGAAAACAGATCTAACCAAGGCCGTCCCCACTGCTGAAAGAGACCAAACACCACCTTTGGATGGAGACGCCACTCGAAATCCACTAGGCATCTTCAGCTGAGTTTGTCCACCCTGGCATTCAGAGAGCCAACAAGGTGCTGAACCAACAAGATTATGCCCTGATGTTTCAGCCATGTCCAGAGACGCAGGGACTCTTGACAAAGGGTCCATGACCCCACCCTGTTTGTTGCTGTACCACAAGGCGATGGTGTTGTCGGTGACCATCTGCACTAGCCTTCCCTTAATGCAGGGCAGAAAGGATTTTAACGCCAGCCAGATTGCCCGGAGCTCCAGAAGGTTGATGTGGAGTCTGGATTGCACTGGAGAAAAGAGGCCTATGAATTCTACCTTTCCCAGATGGCTGCCCCTTCCCAGGAGTGATACATCTATAACCACTTTCAGATCTGGTAGGGGAAGGGAGAGGGGTCTGCCCAGTCGTGGCCCGTTAACCACAACTGTAGATCTTTTGCAGTTTCCCTCAGGGATCTGGACCATGTCGGAGAGATTACCCTGATGCTGCACCCACTGAAACTTCAGGTTCCACTCCAGAGCCTGCATACGCAAGTCTTTACAAGCAGGATGCAGGAGGCCACGAGGTCCAGCAGCCTCAGTCAGTTTCACCAAAATCCAGGCTAGAGGCTGAAACGCCGGTATAATAGCCTGAATATTTTAAACTCACCGTTCAGGAGGCTAGGCCCAAAACTGCACCATGTCCAGAATAGCTCCAATGAAAGGGAGTATCGGAAAGGGAGCCAGGTGTGAATTCAGCACGTTGATAGTAAACTCCAACAGGTACAGGAGATCCGGTGTAGTCTGGGGGTGGGAGATGATAGACTAAGGCAAGCCTGCTTTTAACAGCCAGATATCGAGATTGGGGAAGACGGACACCCTTGATCTCTGCAGATGAGCTGCAATCACCACCATCACCTTGGTGAAAACCTGAGGGGCACTGGTAAGGCCAAAAGGGAACACAGTGAACTGAAAATGCTTGCGGCCCAGACTGAACTGCAGGTGAAGCCTGTGGGTAGGCAGGATGGGAATATGGAAGTATGAATCCTGCAAGCCCAATGCTGCCATTCAGTCTCCTGGGTCCAGGGCAGACAAGACTTGAGCAAGCATGAGTATTTTGAACTTCTTCTTGAGGAAAGAATTGAGAGGGCGCAGGTTGAGAATAGGACGAAGGCCTCCATCCTTCTGTGGCATAAGAAAGTGGGGGAGGGGGAGGGGGAGAGGGAGAGAGCGAGAGACCGCAACGGGAAGGGCCACAAGCCCAGAACAGAGGAGCAACAGAAATCCATACCCCCTGAAAGGAGTAGGAGGGCAAAGGACAGGTAATCCTTCCGCAGACTACAGTGCCAGGGAGGGCCATAACCTCTGAAAAGAGCGGGAAGTCAAAGGACAGGTAAAAGAACCCCCAACGAGGAAGACCGGCTGGGGATCAGAAACTCTAATAACAGAGGAAAGGAGCAAAAGTAGGCCCTCACGCTGTAGAGAAACCAGCTGGAGGGATGCCGGATTGGAAGAAAACGAAGAGGACAAGTCATCCAGAGGGAGGCGACTGCAGAAACCCAAGCAGAGGGTCCTCTTAGAACGGGGAGGAAGGGCGGGTCGTGAAGGAATCTGCGGCTAGAATCGTCTCTACCAGATACATAGGTACCAAAGGTAAGTAACTTGTACATCTGATAGAGACTACTAGCTGCAGATTCCTTAACGTAGAATAGATACCCTAGCCTTACCCTGAAGGGGACAAGAAGGGAAAGGCCAGGAAAATCTAAGCCCAGCCAAGGGAGAACTGCCCAACACCCCGTAGGGGCAGACAGCGCCCGACAGCCTCAAGGAACACAAGGACTACCTCAACCCCTAGGGAGAAGAGGTAGAACCGGAGGCAGGGCCCCCCTGAAGAAACACATACACAGTGACGTAAGAGCTGTACACACCCCCAGCCACGGACAGCGGACAAGGCAGGGACGGCGGCACCACCAAAAGTGCAGACGGAAGACGAAAGGCACAAGAGTATACATCAACGGCGTAGCAGAACAAACAGGCCTGCACAGGCCTGCACAGCCAGCAGCAGACAACACAATGGAACGGTACACCCAGGACAAGCTAGATGCCGGCCGAAGGTAGAGGCCAGGAAGGGCACAAGAAGGGCCCGGACACACCCCAAGGGAGGGGCCGGCACACACTGACCCGCGAATGAAGAGGAACCAGGCAGAATGAAAGAAGGAAAGACGGGAACGGACCAAGCCGTGCACCGAAACACAAAACCCGGGGAAACCAGCGCAAGAACCCCCCCCCCCCCCCCCCCCCCCCCCCGGAACACCAGAGGACCAAGGCAGACAGAAGCGCAAAACCGCTACAACGCAATGCCGCAGACAGCAGGCCGGACTAGGCCAGCGACATAGCGATCCAGGAGAAGGACGGACTGGGGCGCAACGCAAGCCAGTCCCAAAACCATCAGCAAGAAGATCGCAGCAGCGACATACCTTGACGCCACGGAGAGCAGAAGCCCGAAGGACGACCACACCTCCCCAGCACACGATAAAGTCATATAATAGCTACCAGTACCGCACATAGGGCATGTTACGTCCCAGAACATGGGAACCCTCTTAGGAAAATATTTCCGCAGCAGAGGACAAACAGAAAAAACCTGCGGAGAAAACCGCAGATGGCTTGCCAAGCAGCCAAGAAAGAATACACAGAAGGTCTAATCGCAGGGCCTACACGGCTTACAAACAGCCAAAACCACAAGTCAAACAAGGCCCGGACCAGCAGCCAACAGCACCAAAGTCCGAACAAAAGGACCGGAAGGCACATCAACCACAACCGGGGCTACTCGCTACAAGGCCCCAGGAAAACAACGGAAGAACACCCCCTGAAACACAGACCGACTCACAGGTCACTGAGGGGGGGAGGGGGAGGAGGAGGAGGAGGAGGAGGAGGCCGAAGCACCGCAAGAAACCTCTGAATGGCAGAATCCGTAGGGGTGTGGAACAAAAGAGTACCATCAAAGGGAAGGTCCACCATCCGTTCCCTAACGTTCTCCGGGAACACACTATCCCGTAGCCAGGCATGCCGACGAAGGGCCACTGAAGAAGCCATGGTACAACCAAGCACCTCCGAAATGTCCAGAGCCGAGCGAAGAATAAACGCCGCCAGCTCCCGGCCATCCAACACATGGTGCCTCAGATCAACACAGGCACCCTCCTGAGAAGCAGCAGAAGACATAAGGGACTCCACCGAAACCCACAAGCAAGAAGTGGCCCTAGCTAATACACAAAGAGTGTTAAGGGCCCGCAAAGCCGCACTGGTGGAGGCGAAGATATTGCACCCCCAGGAATCCAACCAGCGGGCCTCCCGTGACGGGGCAGACAACAACGATGGCAGGGAGGGAAAGGCAGTCTGTAAAAGAGGGCACCTGGTGGAGGAAAAAACAGACAGGATCATACGGCGCAGGACAGTGGCGGTGCAGAAGTTGCTGGGGCACCAGGTCCCCCGTGGCAGGCCCCCCCAAAAGAGAAGTGTGGAGCGAAGCCTCGAAGGGAAGAAGCTGCTCCCGACCACCAGAACCCTGATGGAGGACCTCCAGAAGATGATACGCGGGGAAATGGGCAGCTGGATCGCCCATGCGCAGGATTCCCGCAGCCGTGGAAACAGCCTGAGCAAAGGCAGCACCCGCCTCCGTAGGGCCCCGCGGCGGGGAAAGCAGTTCCTCCGTGGGCGATGGCTGCAGGCTAAGGCGGCGGTCCCCCAGCCCAACCAGAGGAAGGAAAGGCCAAGCTCGAAACAGGGGAGGGTGGGCCGATGAATGGGGAGCCTAAGGCGCCTCCGACAAAGACTGCGAGCGCGACGACGGCGAAGAGCCGTCCTTAGAGGACGCCGGGGAAAAAGCCACAAGCCGTCGCAGGAGAAGATGAAACCAACAACCGCCGAACCTCTGGAGAAGATGGGGTGTCTGAAGACGACTGAACGACCCGACGTCGGCCCGGCGCCGTAGAGTCCGCCACCGGCATCAGGTCAACGTCAACCGGCGCCTAAGGGGATGCCGGAACGACCACCGCCACAACGCGCGGCACAGGAGACCGAGGTGGGGTTGGAACCGGGGTGGCTAAGGAACGGCACTGAAAAGGCGTTGACTCGACCTGCGACGAGGCAGCCGCCTGCGGAGGGATGAGGGGGGCCGGGGACACGCCCCGACCCCTAGCCGGCCCCTAGGGCCAGCTGCCGCCAGCGCCTGAGCAGCATCGCCTCGGCCTCGGACAAAGCCGCCGCCTGCCCCGAGGACCGAGGGGGACTCGAGGACTCGCCCCGAGCCCCGGCAACCTCCCACGACAACACAGGGACCTCCGCGGGGTTTGCGGTGAGGCAGAGGCGCCGTGGTCCGAAGGAGGAAACCCCGAAGGGCCTAACCCCCACGGCACCACATGATCCGGAGCTGTCGGCGCCGGAGCTGCCGGCCATGATGCAGAAGTCCTCACACATGGCAAGGGATCCACAGACGTCCCAGGAAGAGAAGGAGGAGAAGGAAGAGCCAACGAGGCCTGCAAGGCCGCCGCATAGGCCTCCATCTGGGCTCTGGTCACCACCGCGCCGGGGAACGGCGGATAGGGTGGCGACGCGCGGGGCCACACCACCCGCGGAGAACCCACACCCCCAACAGGCCGGGGACCGGGCCTCGGGGATAAACTGCGACACTTACCAACAGGTGAGCTACGCCCTTGCGGCCTGGGAGAGGGACGATGTCGGAGACGGAAGCGGCGGGTCTTGAAGCCTTCCGCGGGGGACGGGCGTGGCGACGCCGCCGACCGGGACATGCGCGCCGAAAGGAGTTTCATCCGGCGCTCCTGTTGGGACTTTGACTTCATTTGCAGTCCGTGGAGTCGTGGTGCTCCCTCAAACACCACATGCAGATAGGGTGAGGATCAGTTGCCGGCATCTGGCACGCGCAAGACTAGCACGTCTTTGACTTCATTTGCAGTCCGTGGAGTCGTGGTGCTCCCTCAAACACCACATGCAGATGGGGTGAGGATCCGTTGCCGGCATCTGGCACGCACAAGACTAGCACGTCTTAAAGCCCGAAGGCAAACGCACACTGTTCTCAAGAAATCGCCTAAAAGTGGAAAAAGAAGGCCTTAAACAGGCCAAGGACAAGATCCGGATCCGCGTTGTACACGGAAAAGAAGAAAACTGACGTCAGCGCACCGGGGTGGGGCTTATGTGACCTCGCTGACGTCACGCCGGGGGAGGACGTCGGGCGGAGTCGCGTGGTACCGCCCCCGGCACGCAGCGATGCTGGGCAAGAAAGTTTTCCGGGTCCAGTCTCACGCCTGGGGATAATTCTACGTTAAGGAATCTGCAGGTAGTAGTCTCTATCAGATATAATTACTGTATTTTTTTAGTTTGATGTACTATGGCATATTTATGCTAATAATGAGATTTGCAATTACTTGTGTGTCATCTTGGTTATGCACTGTAGGATTCTTACTGATAGTCATCAATGTAGAACAGTACTGTTTAAGTGTGGGGAGCCCGAAACATGTCTTTTAGATATATTCTCCTGGTGGAGGTAGCCATCTCTGTGGTAAAATAGCTGGTGAAACATCTATAAGTCTACAATAGGCTAGCTTTAACTGCATTTTTTCCTGCTGAAAACTACAGTAATATAACTTTGATTCTACACCACATTCCAACGTTTAGTGAAGAAATGTGCCATGTGGATTATGCTACTTACCGAGTAGGCATCTGTTCTTGGCATGTAGAGCTGTAGATTCACATGCTTTGCATACTCATGCCATCTAGCGGATGTTTGCAAGTTGTTTTTCTTTGAAGAGGTCTTTCCAGTCACAAGGTAAGGTGACTCCTTATTTTGGCGATAGCGCGCATGGGCATCAACTCCATTGTTACATTGTTTTTACGCTAGAGGGTGAGAATGGAGTCAATAAGAGAAGTACAGAGATGTCCATGCATATGTAATGTAAATAATGAGAACTGCAACAACTACAGGTGTTCAGGGAGGTGGCAGGGCGCAAGTGAATCTACAGCTCTACATGCCAAGAACTGATGCTTACTGGGTAAGTAGCATAATCAGTTTCGAGTCATGTGTGCTGTAGATGCACATGCTTTGCATAGACTATATAGCAGTATTCTACCAAAGCTGTAGATGTTGCAGATGTCTGAAAAAGTGGCTTTAGCACTGCTTGCCCTACATTGGCTTGTTGACGTGCTAACACATCTACACAATAGTGTTTGGTAAATGTATGTGGCGTAGACCATGTTGCTGCTTTACGATTGTCAGCTATAGGAATGTTACCTAATAGGGTATAGATGCCCCTAGTTTGGAAGTGAAATGCCCTCTAGGAGGTATAAAGTCCTTTTAGCTTTTGCATAGCAAGTTTGAATGCATTTAACAATCAATCTTGAAATACCAGTTTTAGAGATAAAATTGCCGTTGTGAGGTGAAGCAAAAGCAACAGTTGCTTTGTCTTACGAAATCTTTTGTCCTCTCAATATAGTAGAATAATGCTCTTCTGACATCAAGTGTGTGAAGAACAAAAGTTGCTTACCTGTAAACTGTGGTTCTCCAGTATTGGTGTCTTTCACTGATTCACATGCTTGAATTTTCCCCGTCGTCGAAGTGGGAGTCCCACGGTACATAACATAGCAATGTAGTAATAACATAAGCCTAATAGGCATAAAAGAAAGTAAAACCATAGAGTTTTTATGGATAGACAACTTGTCACATATATAACATTACTGTCATTATGTTTTAGTCCAAAATCCAGCCAATCAGGCGTCCGCACCCTCTAGAACCTTCGCCCCAAAGGGTCAGTCCCTCAGATTTTCGTAGCACAAGAGTGACATACTAGTCAAATAAATGATTGGAGCCTCTGAGGGGAAGTGGGTGGGTCGCATGTGAATCTATGAAAGACACCAATACTGGAGAAACACAGTTTACAGGTAAGTAACTTTTGTTCTTCTCCAGTACTGGGGTGTCTTTCATAGATTCACATGCTTGAATAAGTGTAGTGAGCAGTGATATCAGAATAATACAAGGTACATAGAATCAAAGCAATAGCAATACCCAGTTCAATAGACTATAGGCATATAAATATATACATATATATACATAAATAAATAACAAAAGTAACTTGTATACAGGAGGAGGGAAGCATCAGAGGCTCACCTTATTTAAAAAGATTACGAAGGACTGCCTGTCCCACAGCCATGTCAGTGTTGTCTGCAGCATCCAGACAGTAGTGTCTCGTAAAGGTGTGTCTGCTGGACCATGTTGCAGCTCAGCAGATGTATTGAAGAGGCACCCCAGCAAATAGCGCAGTGGAAGAAGAAACCTTCCTGGTGGAATGCGCTTGAACGGTTGATGTAAGTGGTTTTCCAGCTTGTTGATGGCAAAAAGCAATAGTAGTAGATATCCAGCGTGCTATAGTTTGTTTGGTGACCGGATGACTCTTTCGCATCCGTCCATAGGCCACAAAGAGTTGGTCATTCTTACGAATAGTACCTGTTCTTTGAAGGTAAAACTTGACATCTCTTGACATCCAAAGAATGAAGCGTTTTCTCTGCAGGAGTTTGAGGATTTGGAAAAAATGTTTTTTAAACAACGGGCTCATTGAGGTGGAATTCCGATGGCACCTTGGGGATAAAGGCCGGATTGGTGCGGAGTAGGACAGAGTCTTTAGTAAATTAAAGAAAAGGTGGTTTAGTAGTAAACGCCTGCAAGTCACTGACCCAGCAGGAGGATGTAAGAGCCAGGAGGAGAGAAGTCTTCCAAGTAACATATTTGAGACTGACCTTATGGATTGGCTCAAAAGGTGGTTTCATGAGCTGTGCCAATACAATGTTTAGATGCCAAGGTGGAGGTGGCCGATGTATAGGAGGAAACATTCGAAAAAGACCCTTGAAAAATTGTTGAATTACTCTTGACGAGTAAAGTGAGTTGGAGCCATCTTGACGGAATCATGAGATTGCTGCTAGGAAAACTTTAAGGGTAGAGTACGAGAGGCCTGATTTTGCTAGGTGTAAAAAGAAAGGCAAAAGTTGTTCTGGCTTGGAATGTATAGGATGTACTTGAGCTTCATTGCACCAAAGACAGAATCGTTTCCATTTGAGTTTATATGTTTTCACAGTTGAAGGTGCTCTAGCCTTAGCCAAGACCTCTCTACAATCTAAAGGAATGTCCAAATTTACAAATTCATAGTGCTCAGGTTCCAAGCCGCTAAACGTAGAGATGCTGGATCGAGATGACAAATTTGGCCGTGTTCCATGGTCAGAAGATTTGGAAGAGGGCGAAGAATGATCGGGTCGCACTGAGACAGGAGCAGGAGTTCCATGAACCAGATTTGTCGAGGCCACCGGGGGGCTATAAGAATAATGTGACAGGGTTCTTTTCTCATTTTCCGCAGAACCTTGGGGACTAGAGGTATTGGTGGAAAAGCGTAAGCATATATTTTCGACCAGTTCATCAAAAAGGCATTCCCGCATGACTTTGGTTGGGGAAGCCAGCTTGCGTAGAACAGGCATTTGCGGTTCAGATATGTTGCGAACAGATCCAGATTTGGGGGACCCCATAATTGAAAAATGTGATCCAGAGTGGGTTGGTGCAATTCCCATTCGTGATTAGTCGTGGATGATCTGCTTAGGGAATCCGCAAGGTTGTTCGACGCTCCCGGAACATGAACTGCTGTGAGGACGATGTGATATTGAATCGCCCAATTCCAAATTTGTTGAACCTGAAGGGACAACAAGACGGACCTTGTGCCTCCCTGTTTGTTGATGTAGTGCATGCACGTTGTGTTGTCCGTACGGATCAACACCGAGCCTCCTTGAATGATGGTTCGGAAAGCTTTCAGAGCCAGAAAAATGGCCAGTAACTCTAAAAGGTTGATGTGGCTTGTCTTTTGTTGAACAGTCCACTTGCCTTTTACAGTCAGTCCTTGTAAGTGGGCGCCCCAAACCCTCGAGAGACGCATCTGTCGTGAGAGTGAAATTTGGAGTGCCCGCCAGAAATGGACGCCCTGAGGAGACATTTTCTTCGTGAGTGCACCATAAAAGAGCTCTCTTTAGTCGATGTGTGACTCTGACTAAGTCGCTGAAAGTTCCTGAGACTTGAGCCCATTGTTTGTCCAATTCCTCCTGGACAGGTCTCATTTTCAGGCGGCAGTGAGGGACTAGAGGAATGCACGAGGACAACATCCCTAGGAAAGATTTCAACTGTCGGACAGAAACAGACTCTTTTAGATGGATAGAAGTCGCTAGATTGCGAAGATGTTGACGTCTTTAATGCGACAAAAGCTTTTCCTTGCTTGGTGTCTAGAATGGCTCCCAAGAACAGTCTGTTTTGAGCTGGGAGAAACTGAGATTTGTACATGTTTAATGTGAGGCCCAGAGATTGGAAGAGGGACCTGCAGAAAAGAGTTTGTTTGGATGTCAGTTGGAACGACTTTGCCTTCAGTAGGCAGTCGTCTAAGTATGGAAAAATTTGCACTCCTTGTAGAGGAAGGTAAGCTGCCACCGGTGCAAGGACTTTTGTAAACACTCGGGGAGCGGAACGAAGGCCGAATGGAAAAACCTTGGATTGGAAGTCCTTTCCGGCTACTCTGAATCTGAGAAACTTTCTGTGTCTCGGCAGTATGTGAAGATGGAAATAGGCATCTTGAAGATCCAAAGTTGTCATAAACTCTCCTTGGTTTAGAAAAGGAAGCACTTCTTTAAGGGACAACATGCGAAAAGTTTGCCTTTCGATATATTTGTTTAGGGCACATAGATCCAAGATGGGGCGCCAGTCTCCCGACTTTTTCTGTATGAGGAAGAACTTTGAATAAAACCCCCTGCCCATCTGTAGTTTTGGCACCACTTTGATCGCGCAATTTCGTAGTAAAATTTTCAGCAGATTCAAAAGTTCTTTTAGGTGAGCAGGAGGGGGACCTTTTGGTGGAGTATTGGGAGGAATCTTAACGAATTCCAATACGTGTCCCCTGCGCACAATATCCAGCACCCATTGAACGGTAGTAATTTGTGACCATTTGGAGTAGAAGTGGGAGATTCGACCTCCAACTTTTGAAAAAGCGGGAGGACTCTGCGACGGTGTGTGGTGAAAGTCATTGTTTTTTGGAGGAATCCTTTCCTCTGTAAGAGGATTTCCCTCTAAATTGTCTGTAGGTGGAAGAATGCTGTTGTCTATATGACTGCTGATTCTAGGAGGAGTAGCGTTTTTGTCCCTGTCTGTACTGATCCGAATTTCCTCGAAAGGAAGAAGAGGAGCCACGAACTCTTGCGCCTCGAAAAGGCTGCTTTTTTAACTGTAAATTCCCAAGAGCACGAGCAGTGTCAGTGTCCTTTTTAATTGTTTGAAGGGCATCGTCTATATGCTGGCCAAACAATGATTCCCCGTCGTAAGGCATGTCCAGTATTTTCGTCTGTACGTCCTGACGGAAAGACGTGGCCTGTAACCAGCCCTGACGCCTGAGGACTGCTGCACCAGCCAAAAGACGGAAACGAGTAGAAGATACATCAATAGCGCAATCGATAATTTCTGAGGAAATTCTTTCTCCTTCTTGGAGAATTTTTAAAGCCTCTGCCCTACACACTTCAGGGATAAGGTCTATAAGAGATGATATGTCTGACCACATTAGGCAGTCGTAACGGCCCAAGATAGCTAAAGAATTGGCGGCACGAACTGTAGTTGCAGCCATAGTGGAATTTTTTTTCCAATACCATCCAGGCGTCTACCCTCTTGATCTGGCGGTGCAGACAATGGAGACGATGGGTTTCTGGATCGACGCGGAGCTGCCTGAGTAATGATGGAATCAGGCTTTGTTTGCGAAATTAGACAAGCAGGAGAATGTGGAGGGGCTTTGTATTTTTTATCTAGCCTAGGAAGGATAGCTGGAATGGAACTAGGATTTTGCATTAGCTTGAGGCCTTCTTGCCAGATAAAATCGATAATTGGAATACAACGGACTTGTTTTTGAGGTTGATCCTTAAAATCATACAGGAAACAATCTTCTTCTCTGGTGGTCATAGGAAGGTGGAATCTTTTAGCTGCTCTTTCCATGAGCAAATGAAAACCACCGATGTCGACCGGTGGAGAATCCAAAGGAGGTGGATCAGCGGGAGATGGCGTTTGGATTTGATAGTTGTCCCATTCAGAAAGAAGGGATCAGTCATCCAGCTCACCTTCTTCTTTGTCACCGTCATCATCCTGCTTGTCGACAATGTCTTCCGCTATGATTTGAGGAACTTCAAGATGTTGAACTCTGGTCGCCGACGTAGGTGTGGCCACTGATTCCTTATTTGAAAGAGGTTTTGGAGGTACCTGCCGCGCTGGGGAAGTCTGCACAGAACGTGGAAAACGGCGGTAGTAATCATCCAACATATACTGGAGGTTGGAAATAAGACTTAAAGGCATTTGTGCCATAGGAAGTTCCTGCGCCGGTTGTGTGTCACAAGTAGAGAAATCTTCCTCTTGTAAGTCAACATCATCATCATCAGATTCCTGACACTTTATTAGAAGTTCAGAGGGACTGCGAGCAGCCCGAAATCGGTCATCCTCGGATTCCTCATCGTCAGACGTAAATAGCACATCTGGAGGCTGAGAAGGCGCTTGAATTGGCATTAGGGTATCCAAAGAGGAATGTCGTCGTTGAAGCAAAGAGCTACAAGTCTTTAGTGGTACCAGATCTATGGGTGGAGTCGTTGCCGTTATTGCAGACGATAAAAGTCGATGTTGAGACACCGTCGACGACAAAGCCACCGTCGACGACAAAGCCACCGTCGACGACAAAGCCACCGTCGACGACAAAGCCACCGTCGACGACGTATGCTATTTTCTATGTTTGCTTGCCGTCGTCGACGAAGTCAAAGGCACTGTAGACGAAATGGGTCTCACCTTAACAGATACCAACGTCAACGGTGAAGATGCCGACGACAGGATCATAGCCGGCTTCATAGACACAGAAGTCTAAGTCGTCGACGTAGATGTGACGACGGCAGCTCTCGTCGACGGAGGAAGCGTTGATGAGCTCGTCGATGAGAAAGGCAGTTTCTGAGGTAAAAACTGCGTAGATGGAGTCTATGACGCCTGAGAATCAGATCTCAGGGGGCGTAAAGGATTCAGAAAGGCTCTGGGGGGGGGGGGGGGGGGGGGGGAGGGGGGGGGGAAATCACCACTTCTGAAGTTGAAGGTTGGGTAGTGGGCTTATCAACATGATGTTTCTTCACCACTTTAGGTCTTGGAGAAACCTTCTGAGAGTCACTTGTTCTCTTCAAGGAGGGAGCAGTTTTGATTGAAGACACACTCTCCACATCTGAGAGATGATTCTCTGAAGTCTTCAACTTCTGTAGCCACAGAAGGAGACGACCTTCTCTGTCCTATAAAGTCTTCTGAGAGAAGGTCCTACAAATTTTACAATCTTTTACATGATGTTCAGGATATAAGCAATAAATACATTTCTTGTGAGGGTCTTCAGAATGAAGCCTCAGTTTACCACAACTTCCACAAGGTCTGAAGAGGGATTTCTTGGAAGTAGACATCATAAAGGTAATCTTCTGAGAAGATATGAAGAAAAGTGAGCAAGCTCAGGGAGACTCCCTTTACACGACGTGCGGTAGAAAATCTGAGGGACTGAGCCTCTGGGGAGAAGGTTCTAGAGGGTGCGGACGCCTGATTGGCTGGATTTTGGACTAAAACATAATGACAGTAATATGTTATATATGTGACAAGTTGTCTATCCATAAAAACTCTATGGTTTTACTTTCTTTTATGCCTATTAGGCTTATGTTATTACTACATTGCTATGTTATGTACCGTGGGACTCCCACTTCGATGACGGGGAATATTCAAGCATGTGAATCTATGAAAGACACCCCAGTACTGGAGAAGAGATCGTTATGCTACCAAATCGGTTTTAGGGAAGAACACCGGTAACTCAACCGATTGGTTAATATGAAAAGCAGAAACTACTTTAGGGAGGAACTTTGGATTGGTGCGAAGAACTACCCTATCTTTATGAACCTGAAAGGCAGGTTCTTCCAAGGTTAATGCCTGCAGTTCACCAACTCTCCCTAATGAAGTGATTGCAATGAGAAATGCAACGTTCCATGAAAGGAACTGTAAAGGACAATTATGTAACGGTTCAAAGGGTGGACCCATAAGTCTAGTAAGTACAATGTTAAGGTTCCCCACTGGTGCCGGAGGTATTCTGGGTGGTATCACTCTCTTTAAGCCCTCCATAAACACTTTATTGATAGGAACTTTGAACAAGGATAAATGCTGTCTGCTTTGCAAATACGCAGCTATTGCTGCAAGGTGCAAAACAATAGAAGTGTAAGCTAGAGCAGTTCGTTGTAGGGGCAAAAAGTAACAAATAATGTTTTGAACAGAAGCATCCAGAGGATTAATTTTGTTGTTGTTACAATAGACTACAACTCGCTTCCACTTTGCTGCATAACAAGCAGTAGTAGTATGCTTTCCTGCTTCTTTTATAATAGTCATACAGTTTGGAGGCAAGTTTAAATATCCAAACTCTATGATTTCAGGAGTCAAACTGCTAAGTTGAGCTCCTTGGGATTTGAATGCCTGATTTCTCCATGGTTCTGAGTGAGAAGACTGGAGGTGAGATGCAGCTTTTGATGTGGAACTACTGACAGCTCAAACAGGGCGGTGTACCATGGTTGGCGGGCCCATGTGGGAGCTACCAAAATCAGTTTGCGTTATGTTTGCCTGAGTTTCCGAAAGGGAAAGAGTGGGAGAGGCGTAAAAGCATAGGCAAATATCCCTGACCAATTCATCCATAGGGCATTGCCTTTGGATAGAGGGTGTGGGAACCTGGAGGCGAAGTTTGGGCATTTTGAGTGGACGATTGTTGAAAGTATGGAAGGAAACTTGGGGATGAAGTTCCCACTCATATATTTGCTTCCTCTATCTGCTGAGGTCTGCAATCTGATTGTTTACTCCAGGAAGGTGCTCTTCCAGAAGATGAATCCGGTGATTGATTGCCCAGCTTCAAATGCTGTGAGAGAGGCGAGACAATTGGCGAGAGAATCCCCCCTCTCTGTTTTTGTATATAGTACAAAGCTGTCATGTTATCCGTGCGGACTAGGACAACTTTGCCTATGAGATGAGACTGAAAAGCTTTCAGCACTAGAAATACTGCTAGAAGCTCTAGATAGTTAATCTGGAGATGTTTGTGCTTGTTGTCCTAGAGACCATGGATTGTGTAATCGTGGAGCTGGGCACCCCAACCTGTGAGAGATGTGTCTGTTAGCACAATCTGTGGAAGAGGGTCGATGAAGGGTTGCCCTTTTGATAAAGTTTGTGGGTTCCACCACAGCAGAGCGCGATGGGTGTGGCTGCCTACCAACACTATATTGCTTAATAGACCGTCACTGATTACACTGATGTGCTAAGCATTTTTGTAGAGGACGTATATGTAGTCTTGCATATGCACCATTGCAATGCATGACGCCATCATTCCTAGCAGTTGCATGAAAGTTCTGGCTGGCAAGGTTTGGTTGGCTTGAAACTGTAGCAACAGAGTTTGGATGTTGTGAATTCTGGCTATTTGGGAGAGGCTAGAGCTGTGTCAGTGTTTAGTAGCTCCCAGATAAGACTGTATCTGTGAAGGCTGTAGGTGAGACTTTTGCGCATTGACCGTGAAACCCAATTGGTGGATTAGTTGCAGCATGATCTGAATGTGTTGTTGACATTTGTGATATGTGCTGGCTTTAATGAGCCAGCGTCTAGGTACAGAAACACGTGAATGTGTGGTCTTCTGATGTGAGCTGCCACTACTGCGAGGCATTTGGTAAAGACTCTGGGAGCAGTAGTTACTCCGAATGGGAGTACTTTGAATTGGTAGTGTTTGCCTGCTATTACAAATCTGAAGTACTTGCGATGAGCTGGATGAATTGGAATGTGAAAGTATGTGTCTTTTAAGTCTAGTGTAGACATAAAATTGCCTTGCTGTAAAAGCGGAAGCACCTGTTGAAGCTTTACCATATGGAATTGTTCTGACAGTATATATTGGTTTAACATTCTGATATCGAGAATCGGTCTTAAGGAGCCATTGTGCTTGGGGATTAGAAAATAGAGAGAGCAAACCCACTTAACTTTGGTAATGTAATGGAACTGGTTCTATGGCACCCTTTAGTAAGAGCAATTGGACTTCTTGTTTGAGTAACTGTAAGTGGTCTGGCGACAATTTGTGAATGCGAGGTGGAATGTTTGCAGAGTTGGTGATAAGCTCCAGGCAATAACCATGTTGGATAAATCCGATTACCCATTTGTCAGTTGTTATGAATTGCCAAATGGGGAGAAACTGTTGAAGTCTTCCCCCGACAGGTGTTAAGTAATGCTTATTGGGGGAAGGGGTGTTACGGGGTGTGGCGCCCTTATCCCTACCTTTGGAGTTGTTTCCTCTATACCCTCCTCTATAGAAACCTCTAAAGGAAGAGGATTGGGTGTTGCCTTTATAAGGGGAAGCATTCGGGTCTGAGGGTATAGTTTTAGACCCTGCCCGATAAAAGGAGCAGCGAAAGGAGCCTCTATTTGAAGGAGACAGGAATGCTCCCACGGACTTTGCCACTTCAGTGTCCTTTTTCATGTTTTCAAGAGCTAAGGACCAAAAAGATGTTCCTTGTCAAAGGGGGTGCTTAGGATAAACTGTTGGACTTCAGGTTTAAACCAGAAATCCAAAGCCATGCATGCCATCTAAGAAGAATGCTGGCATTAACTTCTCTATCTGCGGAGTCAGCAGCATCTAGAGCACACCTAATTGAAGAGTTGGAAATTAGCTTGCCCTCTTGAACCAATTCTTGAGCTTTAGCCTTGTGTTCTTCCGGGAGATATTGGAGCAGTTGCTCCATTTCATCCCAGTGTGTCCTGTCGTACCTAGCTAGTAGGCTCTGTGCATTTGCGATTCGCCAGTGATTGGCGGCTTGAACGGCTACGCGTTTTCCTGAAGCAGCTACGAGCTTAGATTCTTGGTTCTGGGGGTGGTGAATCACCAGAGGTTTGAGAATTAGCTCGTTTGCGAGCACTGGATGCAACCAAGGAGTCAAGAGGCAGCTGACCTTTGATAATAAAAGCAGGGTCAGACGGCAAAGGTTTATAGTGTTTTATTGAAAACATTGTTTCGGTGCGGGTCTTGGGCCAGAAGGCAGATGTGGTCCCGAAGCCTTATGTTTTTAGGTCTCGCCTGAACCAGCGCATGTGCTGGTCTGGCGAGACTTATTGAGAGGGCTCCAAAAAGTGCTGCCAGGCCAGCCTAGAACTACAGTGCATGTGTGCGGGCGTGCGCACCGCGCTTTACCGCGATTAATTTCACTTTCGAGGCCACACGGCCGCTTTGATGTTTGATCGCGATCGCAATCACTTTTGCGGCCGCACTGCTGCTTGGCATAGCCAATAGGTCTCGCTTTTGGGACCTTATAAGTATTTAGTTATGCAACTGTTGCATGGCTAAACACTTATAAGTTCCCAAAGGCAAGACCTATTGGCTATGCCAATGCTTGTTTAGGCATGTGTTTAGGGGGCAGGGGGTGTTCGGAACTCATGGCACCATGTCCTGGAGGCATATCTTCGGACTCCATATCTATCTTGTGCTCCGAATACAACTCTGGAACAGAGAAGGCCGCTTCTGCCGCTGACGCCACAACCTCTTCATGCTGTGACTCTTCACCGAAGATATCCGGAGCGTGTTCTATACCTTGGTGCTGCATTTCACAATGTCGACGATTGCGAACAGTCTTTTTGTACCGGAACGATTTACAAGCGTTGCAGCCTTCTTTGTGCCCTGGAGACAAGCACAAGTTACATACTTGATGTGAGTCGGTGCGAGGGTTCTTAGCGTGGCAGCGAGGACAGAATTTAAATTCCATCGACAGCGAGGACAGAATTTAAATTCCATCGACAGAAGGTTAGACCGACGCGGTAAGGCCTGAAGGCCACATATGAAGTTTTCGATCAAAAGTGAAGGATTTGTTGACCGGAAAGATACGCCGAGAAGTGTGGAAACGCGTTCAAAACAAAACCATTGAGGGTAGAGTGGATTATGTACCAAGGGGAACCCGAAGAACGGTTTCAAACCGAAGCACAGCAACATATGTCCGAACCCGATGGCGGAAACAAACAATCTAACAATGGAGTCGATGCCCATGCGCGCTATCACCGAAAGGAGGAGTCACCTTACCTCATGACTGGAAAGACTTCTTCGAAGAAAAACAACTCTGCTAGGTGGCAGAAGTATGCAAAGCATGTGTATCTACAGCACATATGCCTCGAACAATAAAAACCTAACCTAAATCCTTGCGGTAGCTGCAGAGAAAAAATAGAAGGGAAAGGACCCTGCCCGTGAAAATTGCATTAGATGCACTCAGTATGCACTATAACTGTAAGAAAGCCAGCAGCTTCTATTAACCAGTATGCACTGCTCTGGAAGTTTGCCTCATAGGCTCAGTTATTTTTTCCGGCTTTAGCTGATTGGATCTCAGAACACTTCAAAGTTACAAACCCAGCATTTTTTCCTGAGCTTTTTCCTTCAAGAAAATATGTTTTCACACTTCACTCAAGGGTCTCTTGAAGACGCTGAATGAGGCCTTCCCTGAATTTAAACATTAAGAGTATTCTTTTCACAGATATGCCATCACATTTTGTAAAATGGCCGTCCTTTGGGAAGAAGGTAGCTTCTGACCCACATGTACTGTTTGTGAACTGTCTGTCACAATCACATTCTGTTAAAGAAAATCCTTTTTGTCAAAAAATTACAAAATTAGCCCACAAAGATGGGGAGGGAATACTCCTGAGAGGAAAGCTGGAGAAATTAAGAGCTGCAGAAGAAAAAAAAAGAAAAACTGAGACTGCATCATCTTTCTCCTATGAAAAGACCCCTGCAGAAGGCGATCCAGGGAGAAGGAACAGAAAATATGTCATTAACTTTTTTCTAAGCACTCTTGTCATTTACAGGAGCATCAACACCAACATACTTACCATTACACAGCTTGACGGCGACCCCAATCTTTTCAGGTACTGTTACCAGTAACCTTTACGCCAACGTATACTCCACTGACGTCAATACCGGCACTGTCAACACCAGCAATCGAGCAATTCTGGACTATGGTCACTCAACGCGTGTGACACCTCAGCACCTTCATGTGTCGCCTAAGCACTCCATGGCAACACCTTTGACTCCTTACAAACCCATATCTCGGTTCAAAAATGTCTCTGTCACTGTTAACATTGAAACTTTGTAGGAAGCTGGATCTTTATATAGTATGCCAAAAAGAGGTATGCTGTGTAAAAGTCCAGGTATCCCTTAAAAGTGGACAGGGGATTACTTTAATAATCCCAAGGTGCTCTTTTTGAGTTCGAGCAGCTTTAGGCTTATCAGAGAGGAGTGTTAGCTATATGTTGCATTCACAGAGTCAATAAATGATAATGATACAAACACTCAAATAGGAGATCCACACAAACTTAGGAAAAATGACTCGTCCTTTTATAAATATTTCAACACCAAGAACTTTGCAATTGGGTAAGTACTTTTCAAGATATTACTTTAACGGTTTTTAACAATGTTAGCAAACAGTGCGCTTTCAGGCGATAATGCTGTTCCCATAGAGAAAACCATTTACTGTAAACAGGTATTTACAATAAGATTTCAAGCAACCCCTTTATGTTGTAGTTTGTTAGGGGGCCAAGGTCCTAGGTTCTACCAGCAGCTAGCTTTTAGCTGCCCTGGTGTGTCCGGGTACAGAGGTGCTGATGGGTTGGTAGCCTGGCGTGCTACACCCTTGGCAAAGAGGGGGGGCCACCTAGAATTTGGCTGGACAGGGTGACTTGGGGACAAGTGTGGGAGCTCCCAATGAGGACGGTGGGGGGGGGGGGTGAGTCTTGAGGGGCCTGGGAGGAAGGGGGAGCAGTCGGTGTTCGTGGACACTGCCTGGGAAGCTCAGGTGAAGAGGACTTTGGTCGACTGGCTCTCGTGCATCGTAGGCAATCACGCATCTCAATCTGGCCCAGAAAAGGAGGACAAAACAGGACAGCTGGGGCACTTCGGTGCTGGCTTCTGCGGAGATGATGTCCCTTGTCGAGTGGTCGGTCTTTGAATTGTTGGAGTTCAGATTTGAATCTAAACAAACTGGTGGTGGCAAGGGGTCCCTGGGTACTGGTGCAGGAAGACTCATAGGGGTGCTGGCATCTCCAAACTTGGTAAGGAGACAGATCTGACCTCTTTGAGTACGCTGACATCAAGGGCGGCTACTGCATCCGTAGACCCGGTAGTAAACAGCTTCCTGAAACTGGACATCGCAGTCGGTGCCTGCAGGGAAGTGGCTCCTCCACTCCAAGTGAGATGCTGGCTGGTTTTCAAAGTACTGGCAACCCTCAGAGGCTTTTTGAAGGATGCACAGCTGCAGGAGGATTTGGGTCTTCGCAACAGTCGAGTCTGGAGTAGGCAGGTGTGTTTTGGCACCAAAAGTCAACAGCAGTCTTCAGTTCTTGAGTTGATTGGCTCTTTATAGTCCTCTTCTTCTGAAGCCAGGGGAATCTATGTTCTGGTGTCAGTGTAGAGTAGTAGAAGATGGGCAACTTACCCTTAGGATCACTACACCCCGTATATGATCACTTCCTGTGGAAGTGGGCAAAACATGGTCCCAGTGTCCCTAATTCTGTCATCACCAGGATGGCGGAAGTTTCCTAGAGTGGGGCACATCAGGCAGCTCAGCTTACGGGGTGTGTCTGACCAGGTGTACTCAACGACTCCTCGCATAACTAATTTCCAGCTTGCCCTGGTGCCAAATGGCCCTAGGGGCAGAGGGTGGCATCTCCCAGGTCTGGGCAAAGCCAGGGTCGCATATCAAAGGCCGCAGAGGCTTTGAAGCCTCTGGCCTTGGCATGCTGATTTTACTAGCTAGCCTGCTGGTGAAGTTGTAAAGACTTCATGCCAGAAAAGGCATAATTCCTGACCTCTGACAGTGAGGCTCTCATCGCCCAGGGGGTCAGAAGCACATCTGTGGTGGCAGGCTGGACTGTACCAGTCAGCGAGCACACACCTCTAAGGTACCCTCTGGGTGCACGTATTAATAAATCCATCAGTGGAATCAGAGTGGCTTTATTAATACAAGGTGTTTGATATCAAACACCTTTGGTTTCAGTGAAGCCATTATGTAGCTGGGGAACTTCCAGTCCTAGTGCCCAGTACATATAGTTGCGATGGCTTCCCTGTTCACTTGCATTGTCTAAGAATCGACTCAGACATCACAGGGTAAATCTGCTCATGCAGCTATGTCCACACATGTAATATAATGCACCCTGCCTTAGGGCTGTAAGGCCTGCTGAAGGGGTGACTTACATATATTGCATGTAGTGTCTGAAGGCATGGCACTCAGGATGGGTGCCATGTCGTGTTTTCACTTTTGTCTGTATCATTTCACGCAGCCTGCAATGGCAGTCCGCATGAGTGTGGTGAGGGGTCCCTTAGGGTGGCAAAATACATGCTGCAACCCAGTGGAGCCATCTTTATTGCACATGCCCTAGGTACTACGGGTACCATTTACTATGGACTTACAGGAGTGGCAACTGTCTTGCCAACTGGGGAACAATTGCACAGTTTTAGGAAAAGCAATCTGGCACTGGGGACCCCGACAGCAGGAACCCAGTGCTCTTCTGTCAAAATTGCATCAGATGCCAGACAAAAAGTGGAGGTGACCATGTCAAAAAGGACTACTTTCCTACAGACTTTCATCGTCAAGACAATCACCTGTATCAATTCACTAATTGTCTTCAAGTAATGGAGTTAATCATGTGGAAGAGCCAGCTATTTCTAAGAGGCAAAGACTAATCATCCCTGCAGAAGACCCTGTTCTACCTTCACTCTCAGAACCAACAGTTCCTCATACACTAACAGTTAGTTATAAACTTTTAGTGCTTGTAACTACACAAGGACTCACTCTTCCATTGGTTTCAAGTACAACAGCACCATCTACTCCTCCTCCAAGAACTCCGCAAAGACATAACAAAAATAACTACTCCTTCAACATCTCCAAGTACAACTATGTATTATACAGATATATCATACACATCCACGTCCTCCAGCTTCTCCATGAGCTTCTCCAGTAGATGATCATTTAACCTTTCTAGATGTTCTCATCAGAGGAGCAGCTAAATGGAACATACAGTTAGACGTCCCATGTACTAGTCCCAATCGTCATGGAGATTTTACTACCAAGGGCTTCTCCAAGACTATCTTCTCTCTGGTTCGAGGGTTTATGGAGCTGGGAGAGGAAAAATTCCTGATTGCAGCCACTTTGAAGTTTGCAACACCAATGATCACTGAAAATATAAAGCAGCAGAACAAAATTCAGTTTTCCTGAGACAAGAACCATAGCCTGATTCTGTAATTATTTCTGCAGTAAGCGAAACACCCATCAGCTCCAGATCCACCCTACAGTCCCCCGGAAATGTTCCAACAATGAGGTGGCTACCTCCAATGTCATAAAAATATATTTGAAAGTGTGGTAGGCCCCAGCCCATAGTCATGCCTATTCTACGTTCATGACTATCCATGAGAATCCTACAATGCAGAAGGTGAGGATTCTGTGTTTAGAAGTGTCACTCAGACAAGACTGAAGAGAAGGCAGCCTATCCTCCCAAGTCCATTTTCTCAATCACTGTCTTTGAGGAACTCCTAAAGACCTCTCCAAAAGCCATCTTTACATTAGGGATAATGAAAATGTATGTAATTGAACCTAGATGGGAGAAAACCTATGTTGCCAAGGCAAGACAGTTCACCCAAAGGAACATAAATGTCAGGGCCCTAGAAGACTTCTTAAGTATGGGACTCGTATATCCCTGTTGCTTTTGATATTATTTCTAAGATGGATTGTTTAAAGGTGGCTCAGTAACCAATCTGTCTTTTCTGATATGTCACAGTAAAAACAGAACAGATGTTCAATGACATCGCAGCAAGTGTGTTATATGAAGCAGCAAAATAAACCTTCAAAGCTTAAAAATGGTAAAGCGCCCTGAGATAGAAAGTTATGCTTAAATAATGGAGCAGCAACAGTTACAATCACTTCAAGCAGGTGAAACTATTTTAAACTATTTTAACTAATGGTATGACTTGTATGTGTACGAAGGCAAACATCACTCAATGCCCAGACAACTAAATGGTGGTAGTAGTAGTAGTATTCCTAAGCTTTGAGAACGTGAGGTAGATGAGAATAAATAGCATAAACAAATGCAGGTAACATATTCTTGTCATATTTGTAGCATGCAGTCTTGAGAAACATCCATAGAAGAAGGCAGAGTTTCAATTGGTCATATGGGTGAAGTCTGCTCTTTCAAAGATCTTACCTTTACTGGATTTTCATCATAGGTGGGAGTACCAAGATCCATTTCTGCTTCATGTTCTTGGTGACCATCATCTCCAGGACTGTCCCAGATAGGCGGATCCCACTGAGTTTGCCTAGAGAAAGTCAATCAATCAAAATGAGCTTTATTCGAAATCACAAAGTGAATCATAAAAGCTACAAAATACATCCATGACAATCCTTTAAAATATCCAAAGTACAAATTTAAAACAAGGTACAAAATTCTTCTGTATAAAAACAAGAAGATTAAAAGGGTTAAAAAAACAGTCATCGCAGCACATTCATATGTTTACTATTTACAACTGCTCCCTGTAATTATTAACGGCCAGCAAAAAGCGTAACATTACTGTACAGATTAAAATATTCTGTAGCATTTGCAGATAAATAAACGCCGGGCGACATTGTGTAAAACCCAACTGTAATAACAAGGGTTTAATGAGTTTCTGTCTCAACCCTGAGAAGTGTTTACAGAAAAGCACGGTATACATGGTGTTCTGAGGTGAAATGTCATCACACGTGCAATTCCCCAGTACGAGTGACCAGTTGTTAGTGATGGGAAAGCTAATTAAACGGTGGAAGATATCCAATCTGAAGCGGGTAAGCACAAACCTGTGACGAGGGTTATACACGTTGACTAGATAAGGTTGCATACAAAAGCAAGTCAAGATCATTTGATTCCTCAGCACAGTTAGTTTACAAATTTCGGACACTAATCTGATTTCCTCCAATAACGAAATGCATTTCTGTTTCAAAGCTTTCCTTTGCACATGGACCAGACTCTCAGGAAGATTCAAATATTCAGGATGGCCGAGGTCTATCAGAAAGCTATGCACATATTTGTGCCACGGGATGTTAAGAGCATTACAGGATTTTTGGCAATTAGCAATTATGGCTCGATTTAGAGTTGTATATTCATATGACCATATTTTGTGCTATAACAGCACTGGCTGGATCCTAATCAGGTCTGCTAGGTAGGGGGCACCCAGTTTAGAGTGACACACAAAGGTTGGGCTACTTTTCGGGAGAGCCAGGAGAGACCCAAGAAAAACATTTTCTTCAAGCTGTAATATATCAATCTTTCCATGCCCCCAGAGCTCAGCCCCGTACATGGCAGAGGATCTACACTTAGCATTGTAAATTGTCATCATCTCCTTTGGGTGTTTAAAGCCAAGCTGTCAGGCAAAACTTAACAGGGCCATTGTGCTTTTAATGAAGTGGAGTTGCCTAGATTTGATCGCCCCTTGCCAATACCCTGATTGATTGAAAACAATGCCCAAATATGAAAAGGACTCTGTAAACTGAATAGTAGAACCCTCAATAACGATGTCGCGGCAGCGAGTATTCTTCTCAATCCTCATGGTGAAGGTTTTGGCTATATTGATTTTTAGCCCAAGATTTCGCATGAACTGAGCGAAATCATCCAGACGCTGCAGGGCTAAGGGAGTGCGGGCCATTAACACCACATCGTCAGCATAAGATAGTGCTGGTATAGGCCGGTGACCCACCTGGGGTAGATCAGCACATTTTCTTGCCAGTATGTCGCCTACGCTGTTAATGTAGAGGTTAAATAAGAAGGGAGCCATTACACCTCCCTGGCGTACCCCTCTTCGGATTTTAAATGGCTCAGTACAAGTGCCATTAAGGCCATAATGTACTCTGCCTCTGCCTTGGGTGTACAAGTCCCTGAGGAAGTTCACAATGTTGCAATCCACGCCCATGTTGGCCATGATTGCCCATAACTTATCATGAACTACCAAATCAAAAGCAGAAGATAAATCTACAAAAACTAAAAACAGATTGCCAGCTTTCATGTGCACGTATTTGCCAATTAATAAATCTAAGTTGATGGCCTGCTCTCCCGTTCCCAGCCCAGCCCAGCCATAAACCCGTACTGTAGGTCTGAGAGTATATTATTTGTTTCGGCCCAATCCTGAAGTCGTCCTAAAAGCATACGACCAGCCACCTTAACCAGGCAGTCCAAAAGAGAGATAGGCCTGTATTGAGCTGGGTTGATATGGTCGCCCTTCTTAAAGAGAGGAACAATAAGTGACTCATGCCAGGTGGATAAAAATCCCTGGTCTTGGCAGGCTTTAAAAAGCAAAGTGAGGATAGGGCCCCAGAGCTCAATTTTAAATTTAAACAGATCAACAGGGATTCCGTCGGGCCCTGGGGCTTTACCCCCCTTACTTTTTCAGTGCCAGGACAACCTTGTCCAAGGAAAACTCTGGATATCTTGGGACCTTTAAAGGGCCAATAAAATTGGACACATTGACAAGGGCTGCGGGCCCATTATGAGCCAAAGCACTGACAGGGGGAATTGCAATGTCTTCCCTAGGGAAATACAGATTAGTAAAATAAGCTATCCAAGCATCCTCTGTGATAGCTATCTATGCACGGGGAGAGTCTGGGAGGTTATGGGAAGGAGAATTACTGACACGCCAAAACATGGTGTTATCATTAGATAAACTAGCCTCAAGTAAATTATTCCATGAATCCTCCTACAAATTTATTTTCCATTGTTTAATGGCTAATTTATATGCTAGTCTGCACTCCCGGACTTTCCTTACAGTTCTAAGTTGTTCCGCTAGGGCTAATTTCAAATTACTGTGAGCTTTAGTACATTCTGAGTCAAACCAGCCACACACCCGCCATTGGTGTTTTCTGTTTTGTAAAACGGCCCTCGACCACGCCCTTTTTTATTTGGTTGAATGCTAGGATAAATGTATGCGTCTCTGTAGTTTCATCTAGGCAAACTTCAAAAGCCTCCCTCTCTTTTCGAATAAATTTTGCTAGGAAGTTAGATGGCTCCACTAGGGACCACCTTAACGCATACCCATTACGGCGAGAGAACGCAATTTCCTCAAGAGCAGTAACTTTTGGTGTGCCACGTGACTGTCCAGCAAGGTCAAAATTCAGGGAGACACTTTGGCGGAAATGTTCGCTGAGCGCAATGTCATGAACAGTAAACTCTAAAACCAGTGTTGAGTAACGCTGGGGGAACAGTAGGAAGTCTATCACACTGTTATCCCCTCTTCCATTATAAGTACACCTCACTGTAACCGGTATACAAGTTAATTCATTACAGAACCCCAAGTTGTACTTAAAAATTAAATCGTTTATCCCCATACTCCAAATGGAGAAAGTGCGTAGTCTCACAATGGTCAGGGGATGTCATACCACGCCTTACTAGATGTCACGGGGCATGAGCGTATGTTGAAGTCTTCACCCCATAAAACAATTGGATCACTACAGTTAGGGGGAAAAGCCTTCTCTAGGTCATGATCTAATTGGTGGAGAGCTGTAATAATATCCGATGCACACGCGTTGTTGTAAAAATTGACAAAGAACGTCAATTTTCATTTTTGCTCATTAATATGGTTTCAGAAACATGAAAACATGCATGATACTACAAATTAACCAAATGTGACAAAGTAATGCTTATTAAAAAAAAGCTCACACTCACTGCTTTTTGAAAAACATCCATTTAGTTGACAAGACCTAATTTCGATGCAATTGAACAATGTTAATACATTTCAGTGAGAACAATCAGAAAAGTTTCAGTATAACATTTTTGGGTCACTTAGATCTGAAAATGTCAAAAATCTGGACATTTTTGCAAAGGACAGTGAAAATGAACGTACTGTGATGACTCACATTAGAAAGTGGATACTCTTCTGTGAATAGCACCTGGCAATGTAAACTGCTTTTGCTTTTTAATTAATTGTTCTATCCACTCAAAGATCACTAAACATGGAACAGTCAAATTTTAAAAATCACTATTAAGAAGTTAATGGAGAAGGGAGGTGCAAGGGACATATAATGAGCTTGTTGTGCTTTGGGATACACGTCGTGGTGTCTTGGCTCTTGGTATAATTAAACAATATTCTGTACCATCTCTGTCAAACTAACTTGGAAATATTCCCTTCAATGGCTACAGGGACGGTTAGACGTACGAGTTAGTGATGCTGGAGTGCAAATTTTATTTAACCCAGTTTTAGCACTAACTTGCAAATAACAAACAGTGCAAATTGTCTTCACTTCTTGTTTGTATTTCTACCTGGTGAGTGCCTGTTGAAATCCAGGCTAGCATAATACAGATTTTCTGATGCTTTAACAGCAGCCAAGAAAATTGTGAAGTTTCTCTGAAATGTGCACAGCCAAATTGTGCCTATTGTCTGCCATTTATCCAGTGGTCAGGTGAATATTGAAGTTTCTTTGCTATCTGCACAGCCACTAGCCAAATTGTGCATAATACCTGCTACTTAATCAGCAGACGGGTCAACAGTGAAGCTCTTTGAAATCTCCATTATCGCTATAAAAATGGTATCAAGTATCTCCTGTTTAAATAGTGAAGTTGTTTTGCTGTTTGCACGCCTGCTGATCAAATAGTACATAATTTTTGCTAGTCAGGGGCTGGGTAAATAAACAGGTTTCTTTGCAATTTGCATGCCCGCCATCCAAACAGTATGCATTGTCTGCTATCTAGCCAGCAGCTGGGTCAATAGTGAAGTCGATTAAAAATTTGTACAGCTGCTGTCCAAACAGTACATAGTTTCTTCTATTTATACAGCAGTTGGATACATCATAACGTTTCTTTGATATTTGCAAGACTGCTATCCATACAGAACATAATGTCTGCTATTTTATATATATAGCCAACAGCGGAGTAAACAGTGAAGTTTCAATTTGCAGGACTCCCATCCAAATAGTATCTAGTGTCCGCTGTTTATCCAACAGCTGGGTAAATACTTATGTTTCTTTGCTATTTGCATGGCTCCTGGCAGTAGATACTTTCCGCTACTCTGCAAGTGGCCACATAAGAATGATTTATTTTTATTTTTTCCAAGGCTACCATTCAAACAACACGTGACTGCTATTTAGCCAGTACTGATGCAAATAGTGAGGCTTCTTGGCTATCTGCACGGCCACTGGCAAAACAACACAATATCTGCTGTTTAGCCAGCAACCAAGTAAATAATTAAATGTATTTGCAATTGCCCTTGCTATTTTGCTAGCAGTTGGGTAAGGTGTGAAGATTCTTGGCAATTTGACTGACCCCAGGACAAACAGTGCATAAAGTTTGACATTATATAAAACCATAAAAAATGAACAACAAAATAAATGTGGAGAGGAAACCATGTAAATATTACTGCTTCAATGTACATATGGGTATTTAAATACAGGGGTTTAATCAAGCAAACATAGCGTGTTTGTGTGCGAGTACACGCATTTACATTTTGCTATAATAAAAATGTTGAAAATCCTTCTGTCCCTCCCATCCCTCCACTCGCTGTCTCATCCCAAACCTTGCTGACTATTATGAACTCCCACACATCCTTCTCAAACTTTCACCCCTCCTTTTTAGCAATAGCACCCAAGTAACAAGCAAACACGATCGCTACCAATAAAAAACATTATTTCCCCATCTCAATTCCATTCCCATCATTCTACCCTAACCTCAAAACTTACCCTGTTCAAATCCATCCCTATCATTCAATCACTACTGCAAACTCCACTAAACACGCATGAAATCAAGAGCACAAACCTAACCAATGCACAAGAAAATAAAAACATTTTGTACTAACCTGCTAACTATGAACCTTAGGTTTCGGAGTAGCATGCTACTTGACGAAAAAGCGCTTCAATGCCTCGTCAGGGGTGATAAGCACTATATAAATACATTTACAATTTAGCCATTGTTTCTTTGCTACTTGCTCGACTGCCGACCAAACTGCACATAATGTCTGACATTTAGCCACAGGCTGGGTTAATAGTACACTTTCATTTGCTATATGCATTGTTACAGGCCAGACAGTACATAATCTCTGCTATTTAGTCAGCAGCTAAGTAATTAGTGCGTTTTCCTTGCTATTGGCATGGCTGCCAGCCAAAAAGTAGTCATTACTATTTAGTTAGTGGCTGGGTACACAACAGAGAAAATTCACTATTTACCAAATAGCGTCCACCTTCTTCAAAACATCTCCCAATTATTTAACTCCAAACGGAAAGGGTCTGGCGGGGTAACCTTAATAAATCCTTGCAACATACATTTTACACAAAATAAATCTAAATGGGCATGTTCCATTTTCGCAGCAAGAAGATTTGACCATGCTCTGAACTCTGCACTAGCTTCCAGTCATGGCTTGTGAAATCTTTCAGCCATTGTGAAACATGCAGCATATTCTGTCTCTAGTGTTCTTAGCCACACTTTGTATGTATCCTAATCTGGTATGCTTTAATTTGTGAGCTGAAAAGGAAGTGTAAGGTATGTTCTCCTCTGTGTAGGTCCTCACCTACTGTAATGCTCTTAACCTGCAGCTTCAGCTCAAAATAAATTAGTTTGAATAAAAAATAAAAAAATAAACTTAAAAACCATAACTCTCTTTACTACTTATGGGTTGCATGGGATTGAGAAGAACAAATTACTTACCTTTGCTAAAGCTCTTTCTGGTAGACATTCTATCTAACCTCAGATTCCTCACCTCAGAGTATCCCTCAGGTGTCAGAGTGGATTCAGAGAATTGTGTAGCAGCGCTCCTGCGCACTGAGATGCGGCGCTTTGCACCTCTACACTGACTCAATACGGACCCTAAAAATGTTGGAGCACAGCCACATTCATGTGCTGTGACAGTTTCTTTTATTCACCATTCCATGCCCTCAAGTGCAGAGCACAAGCAATTTTGAAGTAGGGATCTTTTTGGATGTTAAGAAGAGACCATTCCACAGAAGAAGGAGAAAGGAGGGCAGTGATAAATCTGAGATAAGAGCATTCACCAGAGCATTACCGAAGGTAAGTAACTTATTCTTCAGATTGATACTACTAACCTCAGATTTCTTACCTCATAACAAATATCAAAGCAGTACCTCCTAAAGGTAGAGGGTCTATGGAGTGGTCTCAAACCACAAAGTCTTGTAGAATAGAGTGGGCAAAGTGTCCAATGCACCAGACCCGGCAGTAGTGCTTTGTGAACTTTTGCACCAGCACTAAAGGTGCAGCCTGGCAGATATGCAGGACAGGCATCCTTCACGCCAACCCATCGGTAATGACCTTGGCCATGGTGGAATGGGCTCTCAGACCTTCTAGGGGCTGCTTGTAGGTTAGTGTGTAGCAGATCATAATGCAGCGGTTCAAGCACCTTGACAGGCTCCTCTTCTACACAGCCTTCTCTATATTAACGCCTGAAAACTTTTTTAAAAAAAGTGACCCTCTGTAAGAAACTGGCTCTATATATATTGCACCAAAGTGAGGTACAGTGTGTATAGAGTCGAAGAGTCACCAGAGGTAGGCAGAGGTTAAAGTTAGATAGAACCTTACTCTCTAAAGTGGTAGCTTGGCCGAACAGTAAGGCAGTATCAGAGGACAGTGTTAAGCAGTTGATGTACACACTCAGTCAGCAAATGAATTCACATACTCAAGGCCAATTGTTTTTGTATAATACTGTTTTATTTCTAGAACCAAGCAAGCATGGTACAGGTAAGCATAAAAATACCTTGCAGTAATAAATTACTTGTGTGAACAGTTAAACATTGCTGTAGAAATGATACTGGTTTTGGTTTACAGTTAAGGAAGCTGTTTGCAACACTTAGCAGGTATAGTACATTCAAATGAATGGGCTTTTTCAATAATTGCAAGTAATTAACTTTTACCATACTTTTTCTAACTCAGTGCTGGATGCCTAGATTCGGTGCTGGATGCATAGATTCAGCACTGGGACATTTCCTGAAAACAGTTGAGAAAATGTGTTTAGGTTATTGTTATGATTTTTAAAGAATATATCAAGTTTTCAAAACTCCACACAGTTGTTTTTTTCGAAATTGTCAATGTTATTCTATGGAAGAAAAACAGGTTATCGGTTTGCAGGTAAGTAAACGACTGTGGAAGTTAAGGTTCTGGGGTTAGACTCAGGGGCCCCCAGGGTCAGTGATGCACTGTTGTTGCACCCTCAGTGTTACTAGGGCGGCCGGGTGCAGAGTGTTGAGACCCAATGTTATCCTATGGAGGATAGGGGTCTCCGGTTGGTGGCTGCTGGCTAGCAGGCCACACGGTTGTGGGAGCGAAGCTCCTAGGTTTAGGTCAGGGAAAAGGGGGAAACAAGTAGGCACCAAAAGTGCACCCTCAGCGGCACGGGGGCAGCCGGGAGCAGAATGCTGTTTCGGTATCAGGGGCCTTGTGGTTTTCTATGTAGATCCTCTAGTTTGAAGAAAGGCTGCAGGCTCTGGGATGAAGACCTTTTGGGTGCGACCACCACTTCGAGAGGTAAGATGTCGTGGGTTGGCTAGGCACCGCTGGTTTGGGCAGACAAGACCGCGGGGCGTAGGGAGCAGGGGTGCCTTTTGGCGTGGATTTTCTTACCCGCTCTGGGCGCGGTGGGGGGGGGGGGGGGTCTTCTGGTTTGAGGCTGCAGGCGTTGTCTGGAGGCCTGGGGCAGGTCAGGGGTCGCCGGATCTCGGGTCAGGATCGCCAGGGGGACCTCCTCGTGGTGTTGGTTCACTCGAGCTCGGGCCAAGGGGTGCAGTGTGCTGGATTCCCGGTTCCTGGCTGGCACCTAAAGCTGCAGTTTAAACACGTCCGGTGTTCTCGGGAGATGGAGTTCTTGAAGTGAAGGCAGGCAGGTCCTCCGGCGTTTGTGAGGTTGCTGGCAGCAGGACACGCCGGGATTTCGCAGGAGCAGGTTCGAGGGGAGACAGGCCTGTAGGGCTGGGGCCAAGTCAGTGGGCATCGTCCTAGTTAGCTCTGAACGGCTCTTCGGTCCTTCTTCATATCTACTATTCTTGTGGTTTCTAATCTGAGGAAGGAAGGTTCAGGGTGCCCCCTAAATACTAAATTTAGGGGCTTTACAGGTAGGTAAAGGGCAGGGACAAATGGGTCCCTTCCCTGGGGTGGGTACACCCCCTATTCTGCCACTGTCCAGTGGGAGGGGGGCAGGAGCCTGTCCCTGGTTGGCTGAGTCCCCCCATCCTCAAGATGGCGGGGACTTGAGGTTGTGCTTCACCTCGCCTCCCCCACCTGAGGGGTGGGGTTGGCAGAGGTGGGCACACCTCTTTTCCTCACTTGTTTTTCCCGCCGGTTCACCAGCCCAAAGTGGGCGGGTAGAACCAGTGGGGACCAGTCGCTGAAAGCAGCAAATTGTCTGGGGAGGCTCACAAAGGCGGCATGCCTTTGAAGCTTCTCCTTCTTGAAACCTGCCCATCCTGGGGGAGGAGGCTTGGCACCTTGTCCCAGGATGTGCATTGTTTCAGGCCCCTGAGAGCAGCAAGCTCGTGACCCAGGGGTCCAGAAACATGTCTGGTGGTGGCAGCCTAAGCAGCCCCTCAGTCAGGTCACTAGGAGTTGGTCGAGTTTCAGGGGGGCATCTCCAAGATTCCCTCTGTTGTGCATTTTCCATTAAATCCCACACTGGCATCAGTGTGGGTTTAATGTGCTGAGAAGTTTGATACCAAATTTCCCAGTCTTCAGTGTAGCCATTATGGTGCTGTGGACTTCGTAGTGACAAACTCCCAGCACCATATACTCTTAATGGCAGCACTGTACTTACAGTGCCCATGAATGGACTTGGGCACTGTAGGGGTACAGGGCTCATGCACCTGAACCCTCACCACTGGCATAGGGCACCCAGCTAGAGGGGTGACTGATGTATGCCAGGGCAGTGGTTTGTGGGCATGGCACACAGGGATGTGCGCCATGTCAACTCTTCACTTTATTGTGCACCAAGACACGCAGCCTGCAAAGGCAGTGTGTGAGTGTCAGGGTACAGGGCCTCTAAGGGTGGCACAATAAGTGCTGCAGCCCTTAGAGGTCTTCCCTGGTCACAGTGCCCTGGGTACCTGTGGAACCATTTACCAGGGGCTGACCTGTGGCCAGAGATGCCAATTGTGTTAGTTTTGGGGAAAGCACACAGGCCCTGGGAACCCAATTAGCAGGGACCCAGGGCACACCAAGAAAAAGTGCACCAGTAGTCTGGCAAAAAGTAGGGGGGGGGGGGGGGCTACTGCAACAGAAACCCACTTCCCTACACCCTCCACTCGATTGTTCTTGGTAAGATCAATGTAAAAACCTAAGAGCTCTTTTGGGGTCTAGCTGACAAAGCCTTACTATCTCCGTCGAAGGTTGAGGGGGAGCAATGTACGCTTGTAGAGCTATCAATTGCCCAATGTGGAAAGAGTGACAACGTTTTGTAAGAAGGTAGTCACAACAACAATTTGTCCATGAAAAAGATGGTGTAGGTTGGCTGCACTTAAAAGTGCCTGCAGTTCACTCATGCAGTGAGCTGACATCACAATGAGGAAGACAGTCTTCAAGGTCAAGAGACGCAGCGAACAGCTATGCATAGTTCGTACTGTGGCATCCCAAAGTGACGTTTGAGAGGAAACCTGTTTCAATCAACCAACAAACTTTATTTTGATTTTTTTTTAAAACAAAAAACAAAAATAAAACACACAAAGGCATACATAAGACCATAAAAACATTAAAGCGTAATAAACTCATAGTAAAGGAAAGATTCTATACCAAGATTACTTATTTAAATTGACATTATATCATAATAAAATTCCCACCAAATTGCACAAAAGTAATTATTAGAAACAGTAACATCATTAGTAAACATATACAGCCAAATATGGTCTTAAAGTGAAAAGAATTAGGTGCAATTATCATAGTGGCTCATGAAGATCGTCATTGTAAAAAAATTAATTAAAAAAAAAAAAAGCTGTTTAATCTTTTGTGAATGTGTACCATTGATAATAGTTAGAAGAAGCAAAAGATTTGATCAAAAACGCTAAATAGGCCTTCATTGTACCACTAAAAATACATCAAAGTCTGTCCCATCACGCTACATTTGACTTATGATATTTGCTGTTATGGACCACCTACAGTAAAAAAAAAAGTTTAAAATCTTTAATAAACCACTACACAACAAGTGATTCAAACACAAATGGTAGGTCTGAGAAATTTAAAGAGGCCAACAAAAAACTTTTCACCATGCCCACTGGAAGGCTTTTCTGGACTAGAGACAAAACAAACAAAAGGTCTGACAGCTTTGTCTCGGTCATAGATGGATTTATGGATTTCATGACAGGGTGTCTGGCAGCAAGAATAACATTCTGCACTTCAGGCAGCAAATTGAAACCAGTGAATTGCTGCAGCTCAAAATCCACACATTGCATAATAAGATGGACAAAACCATGTGGAGGACCCTGCCCTGCTGCAGAGACAGGCAGTCTGTCCAAATTGGTAGCCTGATTGGAGCACAGTTGCGCATGCTCAGAAATTTGGTCCTACACTTACCTGGCCCAATCCAGGCCACCAGGAGGATTTGAGCCCAGTCATTGTTGATCATCTTCAGGGCTGGAGATGCAGTGGTGCGAAGGGGTACAGGACTCCCTTGTTCTATTCCAGCCACTTGTGGTCTGCCAGACGGAGTCTGCTCAGGCATTCAAGGACCCAGCCAGGTTGTTGACAACCAAGACACCTCCAGAGCTGCAAAGTTTCTTGGCACAGGACCCCACGCTGCCATGCTTGTTGCAGTATCATATGAAAGATGGTGTTGTCTGTGAGAACCTGCAACGGTCTCCCAATGATGAACTGCAAGAAAGCCTTCAGAGCCAGATGAATGGGCCGCAGCTTCAAAATGTTGATGTGGAGCCTGCCCTCAACCGGAGACCACAGACATCTGATCTCACCGAGCAATAACGAGGCCATCAACCACTATTGCCTCTGGGTGAGGATGGGAGAGTGGTCTCCAAAGGACAGATTGCGGTCAGTCAACCAACACTGCAGATCGTGGGCCGTCTCTTCCAAGACCTTGATTGTGTGGAAAAGGCAAGCTTGATCCTGGGCACACTGGGACTTCAAGTTTCACTGCAGGGCTCATATATGTCACTTAGAGTAGTTGTCAGAGACGATACACAATGCTAAGCATCCACGATGCCTTAGAGCCACTGTCACTTCTATCTAGGAGTTAGCCTGCATTACTGGGATCATAGCCCGAATACCCCACAAATACTGAGGCAGAGGAAAATCTGTGATGGAACCAAGTGGGACTTAAGCTTGCTTATGTTAAATAACACCAATGTTAGTTCTGCCGTCGTCTGGAGATGGTTCAGTGTGGCTCCGCTCTATCACTTCCAGAGCGGTATGAAGTCAACATGGAGCTGCACGCTACCACGGTGTGTGGGAGGACTTCTACACAATTCTCCGGACACAGTTTGGCACCTGAGAGATATTCGAAGATGAGGAAGGTATGCTTTCTTATCTGTAACTCCAGTTCTCTCATAGGGGTATTTCCATGATAGTCATTAGCGTGGAATATTCCCACCTGCAGGGAACAACGGAGCACTTTTCCAATATGTTTTTTTTAGTGCTGACGTTCGCCCTTCTTCAGCAAGACCTTGAATAGTCACTTAAGAAAGTCAATATGCAGCCTAACAGATAGGCTACAGTGGTTATAATTCTTCATCTTTATGTAACAAATGGGAGCTAGTCCAAAGAAACAAGCAGATATGCATGTGAATCTTGAAGAATAACAGGAAACATCTTTCACAAACCCCTTTTGTAATGTGAGAGAAGTATGAAGAAGTGCAGAGCAGCGTAGCCCATAAGCTGCCATTATAAAGGAAGAAAAAGTGTACCTTTAAGACATCCAGTATCCCATTACGCTCTGCCTGAGGCAGTTACCTCAGTTCTTTTATATAAGCGGTACTAGCTGAATTATAGGGGAGCATGAAAGTGTCTGTCTAATCCACCGGGGAGGAGGGATGGTTGCTTATGACTATCATAAATATACCCCTACAAGAGAACTGGACTTACAGGTAAGAAATTATTCCTTCTCTCTTAAGGGGTTTCCATGTAGAGTCATAAGCTATTATAGAGTAGCAAGCCCATCCTACTTACAGCAGTGGAGTAGACAGAACAATAATGAGATAGGCCAGTAATCCTGAGGGATGCCTGTCCCACTTGAGCATTCTCTCTCACATCAGAGTTGAGACAGTAGTGTTTACTGAATGTGTGGACTGATCTCCATGTAGCAGCTTTGCAGGTATCTGCCAATGGGATGTTTCTCATCAGGGCCGTAGCAGCAGCTTTGCCCTAGTGGAGTGCACTCTGGGTTTACGAGTAGGAGACTTGTTAGCTAGATGATCGTAAAAAGGTATACAGGAAACCATCGACCTCGCAACGACTGTTTAGAGGTGGCAAGACCTGTGCAAACTGGGCTATAATTGATGACTAGTTGCTAAGATTTGCGAATAGATTTCGTTTTATCTAGATAAAACTTTAAAAACCCTTTTGACATCCAGATAGTGACGTGCTCTCTCTGCTGGAGTAGATGGATTTTGAAAGAAGGAGGGTAAAGAAGTAGTCTGGTTTACGTGTGTGAGAAAGTGGCTCTGTATATACAGGGTGTACAGAGTCCACAGTCCCCAAGGGTTTGACAGAGGCTAAAGTTAGATATAACCTTACTCTCTATAGTGGTAGCTTGGTCGAACAGTAAGGCAGTATCAGAGGACAGTGTAAAGCATTTGTTGTACACACTCAGTCAGCAAATGGTCTCACGCACTCAATAACTGAACTCTAGGCCAATGGTTTATATATAAAAAATATATGCTGGTTTTATTTTAGAACCAACAATTGGATTTAAAATATACTTTCTCAGAATGAGATGCTTTATATAAATTCGTTTGCAATATGCAATTGACTTTTGTAAACAGTTGCAAGTGGTTGCAATAGGCAACTCTATTTTAAACACAACAATGCATTGAGCTCAATGGAAATTTCAAGTTATTTGCAACAGATTACTTTTAGGATTACTTTTGGAATTCCAGGACTGGATCCTAGATTCAGTCCTGGGTCAGTACTTAGAATCAAGTGATGAAAGTCGACTTAATTACTGCGATGGTTTTTAAACAATATTTAGCTATTTTAAAAGTTGACATAGAAAATATTTCAAAGAAAACAGTCAATGATTCCCTATGGAAAAAAATTCAAGTTGCAGGGACAGTATCTTCGATACTTTTGTAATCCAGTACTGGGTGCCTAGACTCAGTACTGGGACCTTTATCAAAAACAGGTAAGTAATTACGTTTTCAGATATTATACGATTTTTAAAGAATATTTAAAGATTGCAGAAATTGACACTTAGAAGAAATTTCACAGAAAAACAGTCAATGATTTCCTATGGGAGAATATTGGGTTACTGGTAAGTACAGTTGTAAGTATTTTTCGGAGTCAGTGCTGGGCACCAAGATCCAGCACTGGGAGCTCACCTAAGAGCAGGTGAGTATTTTCGTTTTCGTTACTCGGCTGATTTTTGGTGAATATTTTAAGTTTTGAAAAGTCCACACTTAGAAGAAATTTCAGGAAAAAGCCAGTCAATGTTACCCTATGGAGAAAATTGAGTTATCGGTTTAAAGGTAAGTACTCGACTGGCAGAGTTAAGGTTCTGGGCATAGACTCAGGGGTCTCCCAGGGTCAGGTAGGTACAGTTGGTTCACCCTCACCGACACAAGGGCGGCCGGGTGCAGAGAGAGTTAGGCCCAATGTCATCCTATGAGAGGTGGGGGGCCTTGGTTGGTGGCTGCTGACTAGCAGGCCACGCGGCTGTGGGATCTGGGCTCCTGGTCACTTACTCAGGGCAAGTGGGGAAGTAGATCGGTGCAGAGGTTGCACTGCCAGGGCCACTCGGGCGGCTGGGTGCAGGGTGCTTTTGAGCCTTCTGGCGCTCAATTGATTTCAATGGGAAATCTCCGGTTTAGAAAAAGACTGCAAGCTCGGGGACGAGGATTCTTCAGGTGCCACCACCACTTCGAGAGGTAAGTTGGGTAGTTGGAGGATAGGTAGGTACCCCGGGATTGGGCACAGGGGACCGCGGGGCGCCGCGTGCAGGGGTACCTTTTGGTGTCGGGACATTTTACCCTCTGTTGACCGCGGTGGGGGTGCACCTTGTTCTGAGGCTGCAAGCTTCTTCAGGAGGGTCGAGGGAGGTCCTTGAGGGTCGAGGGAGGTCCTTGGGTGCCGGACTCGGGTTCACAGTCGCCGTGGGGTCGTTCTTGTGGTCTTTGTTCACTCCGGCACTGGCCAGGCTTGGCTGGTGCAGAGTGTGCTGGGTTCGTGGTTCCGGGCTGTTGCCAGGCATTAGAGGTAGGTTTTGAGTAGAGCCTCTACTCATGGGAGTCCCACGGGCTTAGAGCCAAAAGGTAGCCAGGTCCTCTGGGGTTTGTGAGGTTGCTGGCCACAAGAGATGCCAGGTTGGAGCAGGTTCAAGGGTCGACAGGCCGGTAGGGCTGGGGCCAAAGCAGTTGGTGTCTTCCTCTTCTTAGCAGCTGCAGGGCAGGTCTTCTTTCTTCTTGCTCTTCTTTTATTTCGGAATCTGGAATCTGGGGAAGGAAGGTTCAGGGTGCCCCTAAATACTAGATTTAGGGGTGTTACAGGTAGGTGAAGAGTATGGAGGAAGTGGTCCCAGCATACAAATCATTCAAAACAAAACATTGGAAAACAATTGACCAAATAACTCAAAGCAGTTCGAATGTCATTTAATCACATTGAACTTGCATAAATGTTTTCTTGAGATACATAATTAAGGCAACAATTTTTCAGTAATAAAAGTGCCCAGAAAAGGAGGGGTGAGGGGGTTAGTGATTGAGTGTGGGATTTAAAGGAAGTGAACACAATGATAGATCCACTAGAACACAATCAAATTGGTCGGCATAACTGAATCACTGCCGCGTATTACATACAGATCAAATCATGGTTACAATATAAACAGTTCTGAAGAATGCCATATATGAAGAAGATCACAGTGCATCCTGTACTGGTGATAATATTGGCAATAGTGTTATGTCGACGTTTCGACCCCTTGTTTGTTGTAGGTACTCATTGTGACCTTACGGGATGGGGTCTTCATCAGGACTGGGGTGCTTGTGGAAGGGGAGTGGGCACCTAAAGAAAACAAAATGGAACGAGTATAAGGCTAATCAGTCTCTATTCAATGGGGAGGAATAAATAAATTAAAATATCAAGGAAAGTTACCATGTCTGTCAGAGGACAGGACTCTAAGACGTCACAGAATCGTCAAAGAAATAGGGGTTCCAACCTTCTCAGTGGTAACAGCACTGTTTCTCCTCCCAGCACCCCCTCCCCTCCCATCCCTGCCCAATCCCAAGCATGGACAATCCTCTTTAACAATCCTGTAGAATGTAACATGTGAACATACTACATAGCAAAAAGGGAACAATTTCAAGTACATTCCAACCAAATAGCAGATTAAAAGTGTAATAACACTAGGGACGAGGCCACACCACGCTGCAAGCCCAATTATTTAGAATCATGAACATTTACAAAATAAATACATTATTTATAAATCAATTCGCAGAACGGGGAGGATGGCTGGGGCGGTAAGGATTCTATCACTACTAATGTTTCTTACAGATACATCGTTACCGAAGGTAAGTAACTTGTTCATCTGAAAGAAACACGTAGTGATAGATTCCTTACCTTAGAATAGATACCCCAGCAATACCAACCCCGGTGGTGGGTCCGCGAACCAAGATCACACCAGGAAGTCCTGGAGAACAGAACAGCCAAAAAATCCGTCTCTCCGGACTTGACTGTCCAGGCAATAATGTTTGGTAAACGTGTGCAGCAAGGCCCACATAGCTGCGTGACAGATGTCTTGCAGGGGGACAGCCCGTCCCAATGCAGTATTGGCTGCAGTTGCTCGAGTGGAATGAGCACGCAGCCCCACCGGAGGCTCTTTTTTAACCAAAGAGTAACAGGCTTTGATGTGCAAGATAACCCAGTGGGAGATAGTCCTCTTGTGCACCGCCCGACCTTTCTTGGTGCCAACATAGCCAACAAAGAGTTGGTCATCCACCCGGAACTGTTGTGTGCGGTGGAGGTAAAACGAAAGCGCATGTTTTGGGTCCAGACGGTAGAGCCTTTCTTCCTCTCTGGAAGGATGTGGAGGCGGAAAGAAAGTGGGCAAGGTAACAGTATGCCCAATATGAAAGGCCGTGACAACTTTTGGCAAAAATGAAGGCAGGGGCCTGAGCACCACCTTGTCCGGATGAATGGAAAGGAAAGGAGGCTTACAAGAAAGAGCCTGGAGCTCAATTACTCTCCTAGCAGAGGTGATGGCAACCAGGAAGGCAGTCTTCAGAGTCAAAAGACGAAGAGGACAGTTGTGAAGAGGCTCAAAAGGAGCGCACATCAGAGAAGTTAGAACTAGATTCAAGTCCCACTGTGGCATCGCAAACGGAATAGGAGGGAAAAGGTGTGTAATGCCTTTGAGAAATCTATTTACAACAGGGGACTTGAAAAGAGAGGGCTGATCAGGTAGTCTGAGAAAGGCCGAAAAGGCAGAAAGATAGCCTTTAATAGTGTCCAGAGCAGAGCACTGCCGGGTCAAAGAAAGAAGGAACAGAAGGACCTCGGAAAGAGGGGCAGAAAGGGGATTCACAGCCTTTGCTGTGCACCATGCCACAAATTTGTTCCACCTGCAGGCGTATACCACTTTAGTGGAGGGACGCCTGGCTGCCAGAATGAAATCACAGACTTCAGGAGGCAAGTCAAAGGGAATCAACTGCTGCCGCTCAATCTCCACGCAAGGCGGTGGAGACTGGACAGGTTCGGGTGCAGGACCGTTCCCTGTTGCTGCGACAAAAGATCCTCCCGAAGAGGCAGATGAATCGGGGGATCCACGCTCATACAGAGTAGCTCAGGATACCAAATTCTTCGAGCCCAGTCCGGTGCCACAAGAATGACTTGAGCCCGGTCCCGTCTGATCTTCAGCACTCTGGGCAGAAGTGGTATAGGCAGAAAGGCGTACAAAAGAGCGCAGTCCACTCGTGACGAAAAGCGTTGCCGAGCGAGTGCCGCCTTGGAAATTCCAACGCGCAGAACTGCTGACATTGCGCTTTCTCTTCGGTGGCGAATAGATCTAACCAAGGGTTTCCCCCACTGTTGAAAGAGACCTTGCGCCAACTCTGAGTGAAGACGCTATTCGTGATCCATCATGCACCTGCGGCTGAGCTCGTTCGCCCTGGCGTTCAGTGAACCTGCCAGGTGTTGAACCACCTGGTAAATGCCCTGATGCTTCGGCTATTTCCAGAGGCACAAAGCCTCCTGACAGGGTCCACGAACCCACTCCGCCCTGTTTGTTGCAATACCATATGGCGGTGGTGTTGTCCGTGAACATCTGCACTACGCTCCCCTTGACAGAGGGAAGGAATGCCTTCAGTGCAAGCCGGATCGCCCTAAGATCCAGAAGGTTGATATGGAGCTTGGACTCCGCAGGAGACCAGAGGCATCTGATCTACGCTTCTCCCATGTGGTCAACCCATCCCAGGAGGGACGCATCCGTTACCACCGTGTGCTCCGGTTGGGGAAGGGAGAGGGATCTGACCCTGACCCAATGCTGGTTCATGAGCCACCACTGCAACTGCTTTGCAGTGCCCTCCGAGATCTGGACGTGTCCGGACACGTCCCCCTGATGCTGCGCCCACTGGAACTTCAGGTCCCACTGCAGAGCTTGCATATGCCATCTGGCATGGTTGATCAGCAGGATGCAGGAGGCCATGAGGCCCAGCAGCCTAAGGGTCATACTGACCGAAACCCAGGACAAGGGAGGATAAACACGAAACTGCGCCGTGTCCAGAACCGCTCCGATGAAAAGGAGCCTCTGAGAGGGTACCAGGTGCGACTTCGGCACATTGATGGAGAACCCCAGCAAATGCAGGAGGTCGGCCATAGTCTGGAGGTGGGAGACGACTGCCTGGGGCGAGCCCGCGTTTAACAGCCCGTCGTCGAGACAGGGGAAGACTGAAACCCCTGATTTGCGCAGATGATCTGCCACTCATCTGCGCAACTTTCGTGAACACCCGAGGGGCGCTGGTAAGGCCAAAAGGGAGTACGGTGAACTGAAAGTGCTCGTGGCCAACCGTGAACCGCAGGTAACGCCGGTGGGCCAGCAGGACGGGAATATCAAAGGTGTCCTGCAAGTCTAACGCTACCATCCAGTCTTGCGGGTCTATGGCAGACAAGACCTGAGCCAATGTGAGCATCTTGAACTTCTCCTTATAGAGGAAGCGATTGACGTTCCAATAGTCTAAGATAGGACGAAGGCCCTTGTCCTTCTTTGGAACCACAAAGTAGTGGGAACAACACCTACTTTGGGCATCAGAACGCGCTCGATGGCCCCCTTGGCCAAGAGGGCCGCAACTTCCTGCTAGAGAAGCATCAAGTGATCCCGCGACATGCAGTGAAATTGAGGTGGCATGGCTGGAGGAGTAGTCTCGAAGGGGAGGGGGTAGCCCCTTCGGACAATTTGCAGCACCCACAGGCCCGAAGTGATGGTGCGCCAGCGGGGAAGATGATAGCGAATCCATCCACCCACTGGTGTTGGACCTGAAAGGACGGACTAGGAAGGCTTTGCTGTGGATGCCGCAGGGTTGGAGGTAGACAGACCCGCCCGCTGGCCCCCTGAACCGCCTCAACGGTTCCCACGTCTGCGGCCGCGCTGAGGAAGTTGCTGCGCCGGCCTGTGGCCCTGTGAACGTAGTGGGGCCCTTCTTCTGCGGCCACAAAAGGAGCAGAAGGCGGAGGAGGCAGAGTGGCCAACAGGCCCAAGGACTTGGCCGTAGCCCATGAGTCCTTAAAGCGCTCCAGAGCAATATCTGCCTTATTGCCAAAAAGGCGAATGCCATCAAAGGGCATGTCCATCAGGGTATTCTGGACTTCCCCCAAAAAGCCAGTTGTTCTCAGCCAGGCGTGGCACCTAAGCGCCACCGTCATGGAAATCGCCCTGCCCAGCGAGTCGGTGGTGTCAAACCCACAACGAATGGTGAACTTAGCTGAGTCTTTCCCAGCAGCAACAGCCTGGGCGAGTAGTCTGGACCTCCTCCGGACAGATAGGCAGCACCTGCGCAACCGTGTCCCACACAGAGTGGGAATAACGGCCCAAGAGGCATGCGGTGTTCACCGACCGCAGCCCTAAGCTGGCAGATGAAAACCGCTTCTTGCCAAGCTGCTCCAGCTTCTTGGATTACCTAACCGGAGGTGCGGAAGGGAACGCGCTTTGGGACGCAGAGGCCTGGACAACCAAGCTCTCTGGAGTGGGGTGTTGGGAGAGGAAGAGGGGATCACCCGGAGCCGGGCGATGGCATCGGGCCACGTTCCTGTCCACAGGAGGACCTGTGTTGGGCCTGGACCAGGTGACCAAAAGAACGTCAGAAAGTGCGTCATTAAAGTGCAGCAAGGGCTCCGAAGAGGTTGCAGCCGGCTGGAGCACTTCTGTCAAGAGGTTAGTCCTGACGGCCACTGTAGGGAGCTCGAGGTGGAGGGCCTTGGCTGCCCTACACAACACCACTGCGAAACTGGCTCCCTCCCCCGTAGCCACATTAGGAGGAGACAGCATGCCAAGGTCAGGCGAGGTGTCAAGAGCACTGGCTTCCCTCAAATCCTTTGCCCAGTCCGGATGATAATCACAGTCCTGTGCGAGAGGGTCCTCGGACCCCTCTCCCAGTCCTCCCCTTCCTCCGAAGTCTGTAGAACAGGCTAAAAATACGGAGGACGGACATAGGGAACAAATCCCATTGGCGTAGGAAGCAGCGTTGAGCGATGTTGATCCAGCGCCGTGTCCAGTTCAGGGTTGAAGCCGGGGACGACGTCGTCCCGAGGAGCGGGCGACATTGGAGTCGGTGCCGGTAGGGTCGACGTCGGTGGAGGCGTAACAAGGTCAAACAACGGAGACCAGGGTCCGATTCCGGATCCCATGGGGGCCTGCGGCGCGGGAGCCATTGGCGATGCCGGGGCCGGTGCCCGCGGCGATGGAACAGGACCCCCAGTGGGGCCCGTGGGGCCCAGAGGGGCACAGGCGGGGCCAGACGGCCCAAAGAGTCAGGCCATGGCAGCAACAAACTCTTGCACCTGGGCATGTGTCGCCGCCGGACCCGGGAATGGCGGATAAGCCGGGAAGCACTGCTGGCAACCTCCGCCACATCGACTTACCGTTGCACGAAGAGCAACAACGCGTCTTCAACTTCTTCTTGGAATGCTTCGACTTACCTGACCCCGAGTGCGAAGACTTAGATCCAGAAGAATGATGGTGAAAACTCTGCAACCGGTCCCTCGACCTCCCATGGGACCTTGAACGGCGCAGAGCCGACTGCCGGACTTCCAGCAACCTTCGGGACCACTCCTGCAAAGTTTTCGGCGCCAAGGCCCGGCAGTCGGGGCATGACTTGGGAGTCGTGGTCGGGCCCCAGGCAGTAGAGACACGTGCGGTGTGGGTCCGTCACCGACATCCTGCGGTGACAGTTCCCACAGTTCTTAAACCCGGGCATCCCTACGACACCAGGAGTCGATCGACTCAAGAAAAATGGAGACAAAAAGCCTAAAAAAACTCAGTCAAAAAATGACTGGGGGTACTAGCTGTGAGAAAGTGGCTCTGTATATACATTTCCCAAATAGGTACAGTGTGTACAGAGTCTACAGTCCCCAGAGGTTTGGCAGAGGCTAAAGTTAGATATAACCTTACTCTCTAAAGTGGTAGCTTGGTCGAGCAGTAAGGCAGTATCAGAGGACAGTGTAAAGCATTTATTGTACACACTCAGTCAGCAAATGGTCTCACACACTCAATAACTGAACTCTAGGCCAATGGTTTATATAAAAAAATATATGTTTGTTTTATTTTAGAACCAACAATAGGTATTAAAATATACTTTCTCAGAATGAGATGCTTTAGGTAAATACTTTTGCAATATGCAATTGGCCTTTGTAGATAGTTACAGGTTGTTGCAATAGGCAACACAATTTCAAACACAATAATGCATTGAGTTCAATGGAAGTTTTAAGTTATTTGCAATAGCTTACTTTCAGGATTACTTTTGTAATTCCAGGACTGGATCCTAGATTCAGTCCTGGGACAGTTCTTAGAAACAAGTGATAAAAGTCGACTTAGTTGCTGTTATGATTTTTAGGCAAAATGTTGCTATTTCAAAAGTTGACACTTGGAAAATATTTCATAGAAAACAGTCAATGATTCCCTATGGCAGAAAATTCAAGTTGCAGGTATAGTATGTTCTCGTTACTTTTGTAATCCAGTACTGGGTGCCTAGACTCAGTACTGGGACCTTTATCCAAAACAGGTAAGTAATTACGTTTTCAGAAATTATACGATTTTTAAAGAATATTTAAAGTTTGCAAAAATAGACACTTAGAAGAAATTTCACAGAAAAACAGTCAATGATTTCCTATGGGAGAAAATTGGGTTACTGGTAAGTACAGTGGTAAGTATTTTTCAGGTTCAGTGCTGGGCACCAAGATTTAGCACTGGGGATCTCTCCTAAAAACAGGTGAGTATTTTCTTTTTCTTTACTCAGCTGATCAGACTCAGGGGTCTCCCAGGGTCAGGTAGGTACAGTTGTTACACCCTCAGCTACACAGGGGCGGCCGGGTGCAGAGTGAGTTAGTGTGAGAAAGTGGCTCTGTATAAACTGTTCCCAAATAGGTACAGGGTGTACAGAGTCCACAGTCCCCAGAGGTTTGGCAGAGGTTAAAGTTAGATATATCCTTACTCTCTAAAGTGGTAGCTTGGTCGAGCAGTAAGGCAGTATCAGGACAGTGTAAGCATTTGTTGTACACACTCAGTCAGCAAAATGGTTTCACACACTCAATAACTGAACTCTAGGCCAATGGTTTATATAAAAAATATATGTCCGTTTTATTTTAGAACCAACAATAGGAATTAAAATATACTTTCTCAGAATGAGATGCTTTATATAAATACTTTTGCAATATGCAATTGGCTTTTGTAGAAAGTTACAAGTTGTTGCAATAGGCAACACAGTTTTAACACAATAATGCATTGAGTTCAATGGAAGTTTCAAGTTATTTGCAATAGATTACTTTCAGGATTACTTTTGGGATTCCAGGACTGGATCCTAGATCCAGGACTGGATCCTAGATTCAGTCCTGGGACTGTACTTAGAAACAAGTGATAAAAGTAGACTTAGTTACTGTTGTGATTTTTAGGAAATATTTAGCTATTTTAAAAGTTGACACTTAGAAGAAATTTAATAGAAAACAGTCAATGATTCCCTATGGAAGAAAATTGGGTTGCTGGTAAGTACGGTTGTGAATATTTTTCAGAGTCAGTGCTGGGAACCAAGATCTAGCACTGGGAGCTCACCTAATAGCAGGTGAGTATTCTCGTTTTCGTTACTCAGCTGATTTTTGGTGAATATTTTAAGTTTTGAAAACTCCACACTTAGAAGAAATTTCAGAAGAAACCAGTCAATGTTACCCTATGGAGAAAATTGAGTTATCGGTTTAAAGGTAAGTACTCAACTGGCAGAGTTAAGGTTCTGGGCATAGACTCAGGGGTCTCCCAGGGTCAGGTAGGTACAGTTGTTTCACCCTCAGCGGCACAGGGGCAGCCGGGTGCAGAGAGAGTTAGGCCCAGTGTTATCCTATGAGAGGCAGGGGGGCCTTAGTTGGTGGCTGCTGACTAACAGGCCACGCAGCTGTGGGAGCTGGGCTCCTGGTCACTTGCTCAGGGCAAATGGGGAAGTAGATGGGTGTAGAAGTTACACTGCCAGGGCCACTCGGGCGGCTGGGTGCAGGGTGCTTTTGAGCCTTCGGGCGCTCAATTGATTTCAATGGGAAAGCTCCTGGTTGGAAAAAGGCTGCAAGCTCTGGGACGAAGATACTTCAGGTGCCACCACCACTTCGAGAGGTAAGTTGGGTAGTTGGAGGATAGGTATGTACCCAGGAGTTGTGCACAGGGGGCCGCAGGGGTGGCTTTTGGTGTCGGGAAATCTTACCCTCTGTTGATCGCGGTTGGGGGGGTATCTGGTTCTGAGGCTGCAGGCGTCGTCAGGAGCGTCGAGAGAAGACCTTGGGTGCCGGACTCGGGGCACAGTCGCCGGGGGGTCGTCCTTATGGTGTTTGTTCACTCCGGCACAGGCCAGGCTTGGCAGGTGCAGAGTGTGCAGGGTTTGCGGTAACGGGCTGATGCCAGGGATTAGAAGCTGATTTTGAGCAGAGCCACTGCTCATGGGAGTCGCAGGTGCTTAGAGCCAAAAGGTAGCCAGGTCCTCCGGGGTTTGTGAGGTTGCTGGCCACAAGAGGTGCCAGGATGTAGCAGGAGCAGGCTCGAGGGTCAACAGGCCAGTAAGGCTGAGGCCAAAGCAGTTGTTGTCTTCTTCTTCTTAGCAGCTGCACAGCAGGTCTTCTTTCTTCTTGCTCTTCTTTGTATTTTGGAATCTGGAAAAGGAAGGTTCAGGGTGCCCCTAAATACTAGATTTAGGGGCGTTACAGGTAGGTAAAGGGCAGGGACAAATGGGTACCTGTCCTGGGGTGGGTACACCCCCTATTCTGCCACTCTCCTGGGGGGGGGGGCAGTAGCCTAGTCCTGAATGGGCAGGGCCTCCCATCTTCAAGATGGCGAGCGCCCGGAGATGTGCTTCAACTCGCCTCTCCCACCTGAGGGGTGGGGTTGGCACATCCCCTGTCCTTATTTGGGGTTTCCAGCCAGGCTTCTCGCCAGAGTGGGGGCTGCAAGTGGCCTGGGGAAGCTCACAGAGGAGGTATGCCTTTGAAGTTTCCCCTGTCCATCCTGGGGGGAAGAGACCTAGCACCTCGCCCAGGATGTGCATTGTTGCAGGCCCAGGAGAGCAGGGGCTCTCCTACCCAGGGGTCCAGCAACATCTCTGCTGTGTGGCAGCCTAGGCAGCATCTCAGACCAGACGTGGATTGGAGGTTAGGTTTCAGGTGGCATCTCTAAGATGCCCTCTGTGGTGCTTGGTACATTAAATCCCACACTGGCATCAGTGCGGGTTTAATGTGCTGAGAAGTTTGATACCAAACTTCTCAGTCTTCACTGTTGCCATTATGGTGCTGTGGAGTTCGTGTTTGACGAGATCTCAGCACCATGTACTCTTAAATGGCAGCACTGCACTTACAGTGCCCAGGAATGGCCCTGGGTACTGTAGGGGCACAGGGCTCATGCTCCTGTGCCCACACCACTGGCATAGGGCACCCAGCTAGAGGGGTGGCTGATGTATGCCAGGGCAGGGTAGGTGGTGGGCATGGCACACAGGGATGTGTGCCATGTCGACTCTTTTTCAAAAAACAAATGGTCCTTCGAAATCAATTTAGTATAGGAAAAATAAATATAGCCCAGAATCAGTACTATATTGATTAGAAATGTCCAGCCAGACATGTAAATTTAATATTCAACATAATGAATTGGCTATAGAGCAAACAGAATAGAGTGGGACACAGTCCTGTGTCCTTCAACAGACAAAACATATAGAACATACAAAGAACAATCACATTTGTAAAGGATTTTTCAGGCTAAACAACCAAGCTTCACGCCGATAGAGAAATGGGGGGCAAGCTATTTAGAAGGTAAACAGTCATGCACAACTATTAACTCATGTGTTTAACATGAATGCTGTTCAACAAGTCGACGATGTTTCGATCTATTACATGATATCGTGCTCATCATCAAGACTAATTAATAACAAGCCTGAGAACGTAATGCCTGTAAGAATTTTGGAAGGAACGGGAGGGGAAAGAAGGAGAAAATTACCATCATGGCAGATACATGGGAACAGTGTGACAATTTGTACTCAGTACACCAAGGTCAGTATATACAGGTTATATCAGAAGGCGCTAGCAATTCAAATCAAGGCGGAAAAAGGTGTCCATTAAGTTCACGGAACACCACCATATCAAGATCAAGGTGGAGCGAGCGGTTAAAAAGTAACAATTTAAAATACTGTAAGGTGACCAGATGCATTCTCAGCTAGAATTAAGTAAGCTGAGGAGAGGGATAGTGGTGAAGCCACATAGCGCAAGATAGAGGAGCCATCGTGGTAGAAGTGTTTGTGACAGGCAGGTAGTTGGCAGAGTGAGTGCTGAGTAGATCGACAAAGGGTATACCGTGAAAGAGTGCGATGCTCGGTCTGTCCATGCGTAGACGAAAAGGGATAAACTCCTGGAAGGTATCCGCGGGAGAACGATGAAGGAACCTCCGGGGTGTGGGACTTCTAGGGAGGGAAGCAAACGGGTTGAGGTGGGGCATGGGGATGTGAGGATACAAGCACGAACCACGAGATGTCAAACTCACCAGTTAGAGCAATTTAGAATGGACTCGACTGCAATTCTGTCGAGTAGCTGGTAAGTGGCATTGGACGCCGGTGCATGTGAATCCGGTCTTCCGCGTGGGATGAGGCAACTTGCCGATCACAAGAGAGGCCTGCGATGGAAGGGGGAGGGGGGGGGGGGGAGGTTACGATGGAGAAATTATGCTGAGAGGGTGGAGCTGCCCAAGGGAGCACGGCATGAGCTTACCTTCCTTTTAGTTGAAGAGCACGGTCGCTGGTGTGGGAAGCTCGCGAGTGACTGGTATAAGGAGACGATGTTTGGGCACGTGATCATGCGCGTTACGTGCGTACAAAAAGTGCAACCATCAGGAAGAGGGAAGGAGTGGCGGCCATATTGGGTCAGTGGAGGGGTTGTGTGGAAGGGGCTAATATACGTGATGTTACGGTAGTGAGGAGGAACATACGAAGCAATATCTCAAGGAAATGCAAAGTCTGCACTAATACGGATGGAGGATATCAGAGGCAATGTGCCATGCTGGCCGGGTGCGTACTATGAGCGCAATTGTCGTGAGGAGAGGGAAATTGGTAGCAACCAAATGGGTCAATGGAGGGAGTGATATGAGGCTGAGAAACAGTGACATAGAGTTATTCTAAAATAATTTTTTACCAATCTATGAATAAAGATATTATTCGAATACATTTCAGGAAGAGAGGCAAGGAATTGGTTGGCGCATAGTCTGCGTTAGGAAGGGGTGAGCAACAAAAGAATTGCAGAGGACAGTGTTAAAGTAAGGTCATCCAGTCCTCATTTCTGTTGAGGCCATTTCGTATAGTGTCCAAGCGGATGATCAACTTGAGCTCTTCTCCGTTAAGGATCTGTGACAGGTCTGCGCCTCTCGGTGGCAGTTTGATGGTTTTTAATACAGTCCACTTGATCTTGCTATCCTTATGGCCAGCATAGTTGAAATGTTCGACCAATGGCGCATTTGGGACGTTGCAACGGATCCTACTGCGATGTTGTCCAATCCTTGTTTTGATTTTCTGAGTGGTCTGCCCAATGTAGTTCTTGTGACAGGGACATTGAATCAAGTAGATTACGTTGCATGTATTACAATTGGAAAAACCATTAGATTTAATCACAATATTGTCAAAAGAAAAGGTTTTCCCTTCCACTGTACATTCGCACATATTGCAGTTGCCACACTTCGCAGGCCCTGTCAAAGGTGTGAGGCCCCAATGTGCATCCAGTGTGAGTGGGGGTGTTGTTTTAGGAATTGCAGCTCGTACTAGATGGTCTCTCAAGTTGCGATTCTTTCTAAAAGCAAACAATGGCCTTACTAGGTTCAGAATTCCTACATTTAGTGTGGGCCAATGCTTAAGGATAGACTTGTGGATGGGGTTGGAAATTGCAGAGAAGGTCGTGACGCAAACTATCCTTTTTGTGTCACCTTTGGATTTGGGTGAGAGAAGGACTTCCCTTGGGCAGTACCAGGCTCGTTTCTGGGCATTTCGAACCAGGCGCTTGGGATAACCACGGGCTTTGAGTTTATCCGAAAGCGCAGAAGCCTCTAGGAAGTAATCTTCCTTGGAGAAGCAATTACGTCGGATCCGTAAGAATTGGGAATAGGGTAGAGAGTCCCGCAGAGCCCTGGGATGATTACTCTCATATCTCAACTATGTGTTGCGTTCAGTTGGTTTTCTGTAGAGTTTGGTAAAAAGTTCCCCATTGGAATGGTATATGGTGAGGTCAAGAAAGGGGATCGAGAACTGATCAGAGGAGAGTGTAAATTGAAGGCCCAAACAATTATTGTTAAGCCAATGTAAAAAGTGGTTTAAGGAAACCTCATTGTTCTGCCAAATTAGGAAGACGTCGTCAATATAACGGCGCCATAGTTTGACTCCAGAGTGAAAGGGGTTATTGGGTGTCAAAATGATGGTGGTTTCCAGAAAGTCCATAAAGAGAATGGCCAGATTGGGGGCAACAACCGCACCCCTCGAAGTGCCTTTGACCTGTTGGAAAAATTCATTGTCGAAGCTAAAAAAGATTCTAGTCAGACATATTTCAAGCAATTTGAGTAAAAATAATGTGGGGACATTGTGTGGTCTGGGCCTTAGGTCAAGGGTGTGTTTAATCACCGTTTAAGGCGAGAGCCTGTGGGATGTTGGTGTACAATGATTCAACGTCCAGAGCAAATTCTCAGTTGTATTGAAGGGATGATGCTCCACCATATTGATCATGTCCATGCTATCCCTGATGTAGCACTGGGTTTCGGGTACAAAGTCTTTAATAAAGAAGTTAACATATTGGCCAAGTGGTTCCAATATGGAGCCACAGCCCGAAACTATAGGGCGGCCAGGTGGAGCAGTCAGGTGTTTACGAATTTTGGGTAATGTGTAAAAAACTGGTATCTGGGTGACTTTACATTAAGAAATTGAAATTCTTTTTGGCTGAGAAAGCCATAATTTTTAGCCTCAGTAGTAATTTGAAGGATAAGACTTTGTAGTTCCTTAGTGGGGTCCGTAGGAAGTCTACAGTAGTGGTCTGTGTTACGGACTTGACGGAGTATCTCGGCTTTGTAGGCGTCTAATTCTTGCAAGACAATACCGCCACCCTTATCTGCTGATTTAATGATAAGGGAGTTGTTATTTTTTTTTAGAGTTTCAATAGCTTTTTTTTCCTGGAATGTTATATTGAAAGGGATACATTGTTTTTTGTCCTCTAGTGCATTAAGGTCTTTTAGCACCATTTTTTCAAAAGTAATAATTTCGCCCGGTAGCATTCTTGCTGACAGGGAAAACGTGGAAGGAGGGCGAAATGGTGTGTTTGCAGTAGACTCAGGTGTGGGATTCTGCAAAAAATAGGCATGAAGACCGAGCCTTCTAAAAAATCTGAGTAATTCGGTATGTAATTCGAGAAAATTAGGGTGAGTAGTTGGGACGAATGACAGGCCTTTGTTGAGAAGCGATAATTCAGGGTCAGCAAGGTTATGTGTAGCTAAATTAAAGATGGGGATGGTGGTCAAAGACCGAGTTATATTTGCTTGAGGGTCTACCATTGGTAAAATTTTTGTCTGGTCTGTCGTTCCCCTGGTGGATTGTACCATTGTTGTGCCCGTTTGACACGGCCCCGTTTTGGTTGTTCTGTTTGACCTTTCCCTAAAAAATTGGGATTCCTGGATGAAGTGCTCGGTCCTTCACCCGAGTCTGAATTCTCAGAGGATTCTGCTGAAGTATCTGAAAAACCTACTAAGGTGTTACGTCTATTGAAACGTCCCCAAGGTCTGCTGTTTTGGGGATTCGTGTATGTCCCATTAGTATAGAAGTCTTTCTGTAAGTATGAATAAGTGCGGTCAACAGAATATGCTTTGATGTCCTTTTTTACTTTGAGTGACTTTTTATTTTGTTCAATTCTGTGGAAGTCGTCCACAGTTTTCTGTACTTCCTCAATCAGTTTTTTGCCTTCTGCTATTGAACTTGATTCTTTTATCTGTTTCTCAATCTCTAGTAGCTCCTCGTTAAGTGTTTGCAATGTTTCGGTGGCTATATCGATACCAAGGACTAACCAGTGTCTTGAGCACCTAGTCCCAATGTAGCTGAAGTTGTCAACATATTTTGGGTTATCTGTGAAAATGCCCGGAATATTCCTAACCTGGAGTCCTACTGGAATTATATCGGCTTTAAGGTATTCTGTAAGCATCCAAAACCATGAGTTGGAGACGAACCTGTTTCTTTTTACATTTCTCTAGTTGCTCTGATAGGGAAGTGTTTATGTTAGCCGGATTGTCGATTGGGTCTGTGAATAGTGAAGGGCCTTCGCAGATTTTTTTGATATATTCATCTGAAAATAACGTGCATGGTCTGACATATTAGGTGTGTGAAGACAGTGTAACAGGGAAGGTAAGAACAGGGTAGAGCCTCAGCCTGCAAGGGCAGTGTGTGTGTGTTAGGGTACAAGGCCTCTAAGGGTGGCACAATGAGTGCTGCAGCCCTTAGAGGCCTTCCCTGGTCACAAGGCCCTGGGTATCGTTTACCAGGGGCTGACTGTGGCCAGGGTTTGCCAATTTGGGTTTGAGGTTTTTAGGGAAGGAACATAGGCCCCGGGCACCTGATTGGCAGGAGTCCAGGACACACTCAGTCAAAGTACATTCAGCAATTCAGCAAAAAGTGGGGGCATACCATGCAAGAAAGATGGCACTTTCTCACAATAGCTCTTCCCGGATCTGCGCTTGCTGGCGCGGAAAAAGTAAGAACTGACGTCAGCGCGCGTGGGCTACATCTAAGCCCGCGGCGTTATCAAAGACCCGAAACAGCGCCTCCTACAGTTTGGCCATTCTGACACTGCCCCAGTGGAGACTGCGGTGACCATGACGGAGGGGGGAGTTGAGGGGGCTACTTTGATTCCCCCTCCCCCCGGGCTTAGAGGCATTCATGCTGGAACTTAGGGCGGGCTTTAGAGTGCTGGATGGGCACTTTGACGCCCTAGAAAAGAGGCTAGACACGATGGGGGCCAAGTTGGATTCTCACGAAAGGAGACTGGACAATGTAGAGGGCAGGGTGTTGGATTTAGAGGATGGTGCGGCGCAGTCCACGAAAAGAATATATCGAATTGAGAAAATACTAGTCTGTGGCTTTGAAGAACGAGGACTTGAAAGCGCGCAGTAGGCGCAATAACATCCACATTTTAGAGGTCATGGAGTCCACCAATGTGGAGCGTATGGAATTATTCATGGAGAAACTGCTTACTGATCTCTTTGGTAAAGACAATTTCACTCCTACCTTCTTGGTAGAACTGTCGCATCGTTCCCTTGGTCCCAGGCCCAATCTGGGATGTCCCCCTAGGCCTACAATCGCCCGCCTGATGAATAACAGTGATAGGGACACAGTGCTCAGACTGGTCAGGGAAAATGGTGCAACGACATGGCAGGGGTCCACTCTGGCGCTGTAGCCTGACTTTACGGCTATGGTCCAGGAGGCGAGAAGAAAATATACGGGTGTGAAGGCCACATTACGTAATCTGGGCCTGCGGTATGGCATGATTTACCCAGCTCGCCTCAGAGTGGACGTAGACGGCAGATCCAGAATGTTTTATACCCCGCAGCTCTTCAAGCTTTTTGTCAAAACTATAAAGTAAGATCCAGTGGAAAGACCAGGGACCAAACCGGAGATTCTCCTTCGCACAATGGATCGGTGGCCAGTGGTGAACTTTAACAGAATGATAAAAATCATTGTATCCTTCTCACACACATTACGCCTCAATGTCAATATTGTATTGTGGGCAGGGAAAATGTATTTATTTTGTAAATGTTCATGATTCTAAATAATTGGGCTTGCAGCGTGGTGTGGCCTCGTCCCTAGTGTTATTACACTTTTAATCTGCTATTTGGTTGGAATGTACTTGAAATTGTTCCCTTTTTGCTATGTAGTATGTTCACATGTTACATTCTACAGGATTGTTAAAGGGGATTGTCCATGCTTGGGATTGGGCAGGGATGGGAGGGGAGGGGGTGCTGGGAGGAGAAACAGGCTGCCTGGGGGTTTAATTGCACACAGTGTTACATGTTCACCATAAGGAGCTTAGTAATTGTTGTCACACACTCATACCATCAGATTTGAGCTGTACTTATGATTACTGGGGATAGGCTTCCCACATTGTTGGACCTTACATTAATCACTTGGAATGTGCGGGAACTCAACGCTAGAAAAGGGAAACAGGTCCTTCAGCTTTTACAGCGGCATCAAGTTGATGTTGCCTTTTTGCAAGAGACTCACCTTCCTAAACATACCTCCACTCACTTTGCTTCTGCCTTGGGCTCCCATCAGTATTTTGCAAATTTTGGCACATATGCTAGGGGAACTGCAGTCTTACTCCATAAGCACTTGCCCTTTCAGTTTGAGTGTTCGTAACAATGAGGGACAATGCACAATGGATTCAGGGCGCTTAACGGGCTCCCAGGTGGCTTTTGCATGTGTATATGCTCCAAACACTGACAACCCAGGTTTTTTTCATGACCTTCACATGCAGGTATTGAAACTAGACTTAGACTACCTTTTTATGGGTGGGGATTTTAACTTGCTGTTAGACCCGACAAAGGATAGCACTTCGGGCTCTTCTGATCCCAAGCCTCAAACTCGTGCATTATTGGAGCTCTGCGATTCGATCGGGTTAGTAGATGTTTGGAGGCTTTGCCAGCCGGGAGAAACAGCCTACACGCATTATGCAGCACAATCCAACACCTGACCAGGCTGGATTTCTAGTTATTGTCCCCAAATTTAACTTCGTGGTACTGGGAGACGAAACATCTTCCTAGAACGCTCATGGACCTCTATCCAGTGATCCTCAAGGTGAGGATCCCTAGACCAGAGGGCTGCGAAAGGCAGTGGAGATTCCCAGGACAGGCGCTGATGGATGCAGCGTTCAATGCTGCACCCCGAGCAGCTATCCTAGACTACTTTGAGTTGAATAAAGGTTCAGTACAGACGTGGGCAGTACTATGGGAAGCATTTAAAGCTTATATTGGGGTATCTGTATTGCAAAATACTCCGGGGTGTTGAGGGATCTAAGGTGCTATGAGAAAGTGGGTTTCTGTTGCAGTGAAACCCCCTCCCCCCTTTTTTTGTTGCCAGACTACTGATGCTCTTTGACTTGATGTGCTCTGGGGCCCTGCCAATCAGGACCCCAGGGCCTGTGTTCTTTCCCCAAAACAAAACCCAATTGGCATCTCTGGCCACATGTCATCCCCTGGTAAACGGTACCATAGGTACACAGGGCACTGTGACTAGAGAAGGCCCCTAAGGGCTGCAGCACTTATTGTGCCACCCTTAGAGGCCCTGTACCGTGACCCACACACACTGCCTTTGCAGGCTGAGTGTCTTGGTGCAGAACAAAACAAAGTCGACATGGCACACATCCCTGTGTGCCATGCCCACAAACCACTGCCCTAGCATACATCGGTCACCCCTCTAGCTGGGTGCCCTATGCCAGTGGTGAGGGTACAGGTGCCCTGTACCCCTACAGTGTCCAGGTCCATTCCTGGGCCCTGTAAGTTCAGTGCTGCCATTAAGAGTATATGGTGCTGGGAGGTGGTCATTACGAACTCCACAGCACCATAGTTGCTACACTGAAGACTGGGAAGTTTGGTATCAAACTTCTCAGCACATCAAACCCACACTGATGCCAGTGAGGGATTTAATGTAAAATGCACCACAGAGGGCATCTTAGAGATGCCCCCCTGAAAAACGATCAACTACCAGTGACCTGACTGAGTGGCTGCGCACGCTGCCACCACCAGAGATGTTTCTGGATCCCTGGGTCGAGAGCATGCTGCTCTTGGGGGTCTGAAACAATGCACATCCTGGGACGAGGTGATAAACATCCTCCCCCCCGAAGGGCAGGGTTCAGGAAGGAGAAGCTTCAAAGGCATGCCGCCTTTGTGAGCCTCTCCAGACCATTTGCTGCTTTCAGCAACTGGTCCCCACTGGTTCTACCCCCCACTTTGTGCGGGAGAACCGGCGGGAAAAACAAGTGAGGAAGAGAGGTGTGCCCACCTCTGCCAACTCCACCCCTGAGGTGGGGAAGCCGAGGTGAAGCACAACCTCGAGTCCCCGCCATCTTGAGGATGGGGGACCCAGCCAACCAGGGACAGGCTCCTGCCCACCTCCCACTGGAGAGTAGCAGAATAGGGGGGTGTACCCACCACAGGGAAGGGACCCATTGGTCGCTGCCCTTTACCTACCTGTAACGCCCCTAAATTTAGTATTTAGGGGTACCCTGAACCTTCCTTCCTCAGACCCAGGAACGACAAGAAAAGAAGGACAAGAAGCAGTGCAGAGCTAACAAGAGGACAACGCCCACTGACTTGGCCCCAGGCCTGTCTCCCCTAGAACCTGCTCCTGCGAAAACCCCGGCGTGTCCAGCGGCCAGCAACCTCCAAAACCCAGGAGAACCTGCCTGCATTCACTTTCCAAGCTGTTTCTCCCGTGAACAGCGGATGTGTTTAAACTGCAGCTTCTGGTGCCAGCCAGAAACCACAAATCCAGCACACTCTGCACCCGCCGAGCCTGGCCCGTGTTTGAGTGAACAAACACCACGAGGAGGTCCCCCCGGCAATCCTGACCCGAGATCCGGCGACCCCTGACCTGCCTCAAGCCTCCAGACGACGCCTGCAGCCTCAATCCAGAGGACCCCGCCTACCGCGACCAGAGCGGGTAAGAAAATCCGACGTCCAAAGGGAACCCCTGCACCCAACGCCCCACGGCCTTGTGTGCCCAACCCAGAGGTGCCTAACCATCCCTCTACATCCCAACTTACCCCTCGAAGTGGTGGTCACTCCTGGAAGATCCTCGTCCCCGAGCCTGCAGTGATTCTTTGTCCCGGAGAATCCCCATTGAAATCAACAGGGCACCCGACCTCAAAACAGCACCCTGCACCCGGCTGGCCTAGTGCCGCTGAAGGTGCCCTTTTGGTGCTAACTTGGTTCCCAACTTACCCTGAGCTTAACCCTAAGAGCTTGGCTCCCACAACCCAGTGGCCTGCTTGCCAGCCGCCACCAACCGGAGCCCCCCTATCCTCCATAGGATAACATTGGGCCTCAACACTCTGCACCCGGCCGCCCTAGTGCCACTGGGGGTGCAACAACAGTGCATCACTGACCCTGGGAGACCCCCGAATCTTGCCCCAGAACCCTAACTTCAAAGACCGAATACGTACCTCGAAACCGATAACCTGTTTTTCCTCATAGGATAACATTGACACTTTTCTCCCAAAAAGTTTCTAAGTGTCGACTTTTGAAAACTAAGAATATTCCTTAAAAATCGCACAAATAACTTAACCGAATTTTTTCAACTGTTTTCTGGAAAGGTCCCGGTGCTGAACCCAGGTGTCCAGCACTGAGTAAGAAAAGTAACTAAAAAGTAACTTACCTGTGAATTGAATTTCCTTCCATAGGATAACATTAGGGGTTCTTTGTGAAAAAGTTTGTCAACTTTTGAAATACAAGAATATTCTTTAAAAATCGTGCAAACTACAAAAACGTAATTACTTACCTATTTTAAGTAGATGTCCCAGTGATGAATCTAGGCCAGCGAGATTGATTCCGCTACGGACATCGCACGCAGGAACACGTATTGACCTAGGGGCCACGAACGGGTGAGTGCCGCTGCTTGAGTATGCAGCAGTACCATTACTGATAAAAGGAGACTTGTTCCTCTCTTCTGAAATTAAAATATAAGTGTTGAAACAGCAGTCTGAATCTCCTCAAATATCGGGTGTACTAATTGACCCCTACCCTTGGAGGAATAAAAAGCCCAAGTTTGGATGTAATTTTTCATCCGTCACATCTTTAAGCATACTGGATCCTATACGGACGACTGTATGTGTTACACTGTCCCCAGAATTACAGTCCTGATGAGACCCGGTATTTAAAAGTGGGTCGAAACGCCGTCGACAACAAAATAAGAGACAGCCTTGACTGAATTACTGTATATTGTATATAAACTGTCCTTATAATTTTTCCAATAACCTTCCACATTTTTGTTTTGTCACATTATAAAAGGTTATGGTTCTTTTCACTGGGGCTCACTATTCACTGTGAATGTAAGAAAGAGAGGTATTGTGTATATATAAAATGTGTTTTTATATGTGATATAAAAAAGTGAATATTAAATAAAGACCTCGGCTGAGGCTTGGTAGATTTCAATAATCCAAAAGGGTCGTGTGTAGACTTACTGTGTTTATCATTGATTTGGTTTTGTTTAATTTTTACTCTTTTTTCTTGACTTATTTGTGTGAGATTAATTCAAAAGCAATCATTGAGGTTGTATGTAACAGATGATTTTTTTCAAATTAGTTCCTTGTGAACGTTGTTTTGCAGTACATTAGAATCTAGGAGTCCAGCACTGGATTACAAAAGTAACGCAAAAGTAACTTACCTGCTAAGTGAATTTCCTCCCATAGGGTAACATTGGTGATTCTATGTCAACTTTTGAAATGCAATAATTTTCTTTTAAAATCGTACTTCTAACTAAAACGCATTTACTCACCAGTTCAGGAAATGTCCCAGGGCTGAATCTAGCATCCAACCCTGTGTTAACAAAAGTAATCTGAAAAGTAATTTACTGCATTTTTCTTAAAAAGCCGATTCATTTGAATGCTGTATACCTGCAATGTGTCGCAAACTGCTTTCTTGAAACTGTAACCAAAACCAGTACAAGTTACACTGCAATTTTGAACTGTGTTCATACAAGTAATTTACTACTGAAAAGTATTTTTATGCTTACCTGTACCAGGCTTGCTTGGTTCTAGAAATAAAACAACAGTATATATATATTTTTTTTTTTTTAGTCCTCATTTGCCAAACCCTTATGTGTGAAGAAAGAAATCCGCCAACCACCATTTTGTGCTATCTTGTCCTGCCCACCAAACCCTTTAGTGTGCTATGGACAATTGCACAAAAAACAAAAAACGAATTGGCGGGAGAAGGAGCGAACAACACACAAAAAAGGACGACCTTCAGAAACTCCATCTAGGCATATTTCAACCTGTTTGGACCAGAAAAACGAACGAAGACCCTTGTTATAGATCCATGGAGCAGGGAAGCTGGCAAAATCATAGGACCCGGGGAAAAAAAAAAACCCCGGGAGACCTACTTCCACTGTATCAAATAGTCCCAAAAGGCCATTTTCTTTTTTTTTATACTACAGGGTCTAGCCAGGTCTACTTTAGAAACTTCATATAGGGACGATAACCATCCCATATATGTTGGAGGAGCTGTGTCTACCCAAAATCTGCAAATCTGTCTCCTGGCCAACAGGATTGCAAAGAACAGGAAGGATCTAGCAGGCCCTAGGATATTTTCATCAAGCCCAAAGAAGATCAAAGGGAGAGTATTACTAAGAGTGATATTTAGCATAGAAGATAATGCTTCCATCACCTCTTCCCAAAAACGACTAATGGCTGGGCACTCTTTAAACATATGAACATCCGAGGCCTCAACTAGGTCGCATTTGTTGCATTTTTTTCCATGTTGAAATTTGGCTAACTTTTGGGGGGACAGATAAGCACGGTGTAGAGTGAAAAGATGGTTTCGCCTCAGCCAGGCTGGCTTCACGATTTTATATAGTAGACTAAATGAGTTCGACCACAACTGCTGGCACTGTTCGCCGATATTACTGCCCCATAACACCTCAGGGAGGGTTGTGTCGTCATCTATCTCCTCCAAGATCGCCCAATACCAACATGCAACCTCCTTTCCCCCCCTGGCCTTGTCACCAATAGATTTTCTAAGTTGCTGTACTTTCCCAAAGGGACTCCCTTTCTTATCAAGGCCTGAGCCCAACTAGTCAGCTGTACATACTTAAAGTAAGATAGACCTGGCCCGACTTTCTCCCGCAAAGCCTCCCAAGGTAGCATTGAACCACCAGCTATCAGCTCTCCCCAATTCAGAAATCCGGCTTCCTTTATTGGACCTGCCAGTCTGTCTTTAAGACATAAGGGAGTACCTGGTGAATCCCATATAGGTGCTAAGTTGGAAAAATAGCACAACCCTGTTCTATTTCTGATTGTGGACCAACTCCTAGCCAAAGATTGTAGAGTTTTTAATTTTATTTTTTTGAAGAATTTCTGGTCTCCAAACTTAAAAAGAAAGCAGTCAGATGGAAGATCAGACCCCTCCAACATAGCACGGAACATCCTCCCTCTAGGGTTGTCCGCTGATGTTTTTAGGAGCATTCTCGAGTAGGATAGTTGGAAAGCCCAAGCATAGTATTGGATGTCTGGTGACGCAAGGCCTCCTTTCTCTCTCCTTCTCCTCAGCTTTTTCCAGGCCAATCTCGAGGCTCGATTCTTCCAAATAAAAGAGTTAATTCCTTGTTGACATTTAGATATTTGTTTAATGTCAAAAGCCATAGGGATAGAGTTAAACAAAAAGGTATATTTGGGTAGGATAGACATTTTTATAAGGTTTGTCCTCCCAAAGATGGATAAAGGGTGGTGATTCCATGCTTTTAGTTGTTTCTGACATTCCTTATATACTCGGTCAAGATTAAAGGTGGTGATTTTACTTATATCTTGGGTAATTCTAATTCCAGATACCGCATTGAGGACACTACCTCCACCTGTGTGTTGGGGGAATTCCAGGCCATAATTTCTGTTTTCTCAGAATTTATGTGGTACCCAGAGATTTTACCAACTTCCTCAGCTTTTCTAATCACAGAGGGGAGAGCCGAGTCGAGGTTTGATGTCATAATGAGAATGTCATCGGCATATAGGGCAACACGCCTTTCCCACCCTCCAAAGCGAAATGATGGAATAGTAGCCTCCTCTCTAAGAATCTGTGAAAAAGATTCAATATAGAGGTTAAAAAGGAGAGGGGAAAGTGGGCAGCCCTGCCTTGTACCTCTCGAAATTCCAAAAGACTCTGTTAGAGAATTATTTACATTGAGTCTTACCGTCGGGGCCTTATATATAAGTGAGATCATACGACAGAGATTTTCGGGCAAATTGAATTTCTTCAAGACTGCAGCCAGATAGGACCAGTTTACTCTATCAAAGGCCTTAGTCGCATCCAGCGTAAAGGCGGCCAGAGGCAGAGAAGAAAACAAGTTACTTACCTGTAACTACAGTTATCCAGTATTGGTATCTTTCATAGATTCACATGCCTGAATCATTCCCCGTCGCCGAGGCGGGAGTCCCCGGTAAATAAAAAAGTAGTGCCAAAATGCTAGTAGTAGTAGTAGGCCCAAAGAAAAGGCCAAAAGCCTGTATCTTAGCAGCCTATCTACCTCATTATGCAAAAAGAACCAAGAATTTGGTAACAACCAATCAGACACCAGCACCCTTCTAGAACCCTCTCAGCAGAGCCAGTTCTCCTCAGATTTTCGTAGCACAAGTGGGAAGTGAACGTCCCAAATTATATAGAACTGACTCTACGGGGAGGAGGGTGGGTGCATGTGAATCTATGAAAGATACCAATACTGGATAACTGTAGTTACAGGTAAGTAACTTGTTTTCTTATCCAGTATTGGGGTATCTTTCATAGATTCACATGCCTGAATCAGAATAGCGAGCAGTATACCAAGTATACAGTCGTTTGCGGATGGCGGGAGACTAGTGCTGATACTCCCTAATTGCATCCACAGCTTGTTAACAAGAGGTATAAGAAAAGATCTTAAAATTCGAAATATGCAATCTATACAGAGAAAAGCACGTAAACATGAAAGCAAATCATCATTGTAACACATTGCATTGTTATACTAAAGATATCAACATCTTACATATTAAAATATGAAAAAAGGGTACCTGAAGGTATCTCAAAGAAACAGATGTCGTAGTACAGCTTGCCCAACTGCTGCATCATCACGATGCGTAGATTGGAGGCAGTAATGTCTGGTAAAAGTGTGGACATTTTTCCATGTCGCAGCACGGCAGATATTTTCTAGAGTTACACCAGCAAACAATGCTGTAGACGCTGCTACTGTCCTCGTGGAATGGGCCTTGGGTTTCCTCAACAAAGGCCTGTGAGCCTTGTCATGGCAGAAAAGTATTGTAGATGCTATCCATCTGGCAATGGTGGATTTTGTAACCGCCTTTCCCAGAGTAGTTTGGCCATAAGCCACAAATAATTGATCGGACTTTCTAAGGTTCTTTGTTTTCAGAAGATAGAATTTAACACATCTCTTGATATCGAGAGAATGTAAGGCTCGTTCCACTGGGGTGGATGGATTAGGAAAGAAAGTTTTTAACGTCACTGGTTCATTAAGATGAAACTGTGAAGGCACCTTAGGGATAAACGTTGGATTAGTTCGGAGGTGCACGTAGTCTTTAGTGAAGTGTAGAAAAGGTTCCTTTACAGTAAACGCCTGAATTTCACTCACTCGTCGAGCTGATGTTAAAGCCAGAAGTAAAGCATCCTTCCATGTAAGGAATTGGAGGTCAGCCTTGTGGATGGGCTCGAATGGATGCTTCATTAATTGCATTAAGACTGTGTTGAGTTCCCATTCCGGTGGCGGAAGTCTGACCGGAGGAAACTCTCGGAATAGTCCTTTCATAAACTGTTTAATTAAAGAGGATGAACAAAGAGAAGGGCCATGAGCACCCCTTCTGAATCTGGAAAGTGCAGCTAAGTGGACCTTGACTGAAGGGAAAGAAAGTCCAGATCTTGCCAGGTGTAACAAGTAAGGAAGGATCTTTTCTGCAGGATCGTCCACCGGGTGCACCTGGTTTGCTTCACACCAGCAGCAAAACCGTTTCCATTTTAGACGGTAAGTTTTTATCGTGCTCTGAGCTCGTGATTTTGTTAATATATCCCTACAGTCTTGAGGGATATCCAGGTCCTTAAACTCTAAGAAGTCAGGAGCCATGCGTGTAAATGTAGGGACTGAGGGTCCGGGTGGAGAACCTGACCTCTGTTCCTTGACAGCATTGTGGGCGCCGGGCGAAGACGGATCGGCTGGTCCTGTGATAGCAATAGGAGCTCCTGAAACCAGTATTGGCGTGGCCATCTGGGTGCAATCAAGATGAGACGACAGCCCTCCAACTTCATCTTGCGTATGACCCTCGGTATCAGGGGTATCGGGGGAAAAGCGTAAGCACAAATCCCTGACCATCGCATGGACAGGGCATTCCCCCTTGAGCCCTGTTGAGGGTGTCTGCTGGCATAGAAGCGGCATTTCTTGTTCTCCTTCGTGGCGAACAAATCCAGCGTTGGTGTTCCCCAAGCTCTGAATATCCTGAGCACCTGAGCTTGCTCTAGCTCCCATTCGTGGCAATCTGATTGGGATCTGCTGAGCGTGTCCGCTAATGTATTGCAGAGACCTCTGACATGTTCTGCTCTGAGGGTTATGTTGTGGAGTGTGACCCATTCCCACAACTCCTGAGCTTCCGTGGACAAAGTTGCTGATCTTGTTCCTCCTTGTTTGTTCACGTAGAACATGCTGGTGGTATTGTCAGTTCGAATCAGAACCGAAGAACCTGCAATCCTTGGAAGGAAAGCTTGCAGAGACAGGAAAATTGCTCGCAATTCCAGACTGTTGATGTGTTTGTTCTTGTACTCTGGGGACCACTTCCCCTGTATCTGTAAATCTTGGAGATGACCTCCCCATCCTTCCATGGAAGCATCGGTAGTGAGGACAAAGTCTGGAATCTTCTGAATGAAAGTAAGCCCTTCTGATAAGTTGGGAATATGGGACCACCAACGTAGAGCGCTCTTCATGCATGAAGTGACTCTGATGATGTCGTCGAAGGAGCCCATCACCTGCTGCCACTGAAGGTGTAACTCCTCCTGCAAGGGTCGCATGCGGAGCCGCGCCAGAGGAACGAGGTGTATTGCAGAGGAGCACATCCCTAGGAGCGACGCGAAAATCCGGACAGAAACTGACTTTCTTTTGGAAATTCGGATTGCTAAGTTTTGAAGACGAACCTGCCGTTCGTGAGATAAGAATGCCTTGCAGCGGACGGTATCTAACAGCGCGCCCAGAAAAGGAAGGATCTGCCTTGGTTGTAATTGAGATTTGCTCCTGTTGATCGTAAGCCCCAGAGAATGGAACAGACGAAGAGATGTTGTCACGGCAGTCTTGACTGATCTTTCCGAAGGACCCTTTATTAACCAGTCGTCTAAATACGGAAAGACTTGGATTCCTTGGGAGCGCAACACTGCTGCCACTGGAGCTAGGCACTTCGTAAAGATCCTTGGGGCAGATTTTAACCCAAACGGGAGCACCTTGAACTGGTAATGGGCGCCAGCCACTGTGAAGCGAAGATACTTGTGATGCTTCGGATGTATTGGGATGTGAAAGTAAGCGTCTTCCATATCTAAGGAAGCTAGAAAATCTCCCTCGTTGAGGCAACCTAGAATTTCTGCCAGAGTGACCATGCGAAATCCCTGCTTCTTTAGGAATCTGTTCAGATTGCGAAGGTCTAAGATTGGGCGCCACTCCCCTGATTTCTTCTAGATGAGAAAAAAGCGGGAATAGAAACCTGTCCCCTTTTAAAGCGCAGGAACCTTCTCGATTGCGTTCTTGAGGAGCATCGTTAAAGCTTCTTTGAATAGTAAGTGAAGACGAGGGGGTCCCTTGGGTGGTTTGGTGACAAACTCTAAGGTATGACCGTTGTGAACCAGGTCCAGAACCCACTGGTCCGACGTAATTTCTTCGCACTTGGTCGCAAAAGTTGAAATTTTCGCACCCACAGGGAGGGGAAAAGGAGTGGAAGGCGCCCTGCAGAAATCATTGCTTCCGTGAGGTGTCTCTTCCCTGATTCTGCGATCTTTTTCGTCCGCCTTGACGAGAGGAACCAGATGTATTGGTCTGTCTGTAGGAAGACTGATATGATTGCCGATACTGAGGCTGGTACCTATTTTGTTGGGTATGATAACTTCCTCTGGATGAAAATCCACGGCCCCTTGCTCCTCTGAAGGTACCTCTTTTGTATTGCAAGGAGCCCAACGATCTTGCAGTATCAGTATCCGTTTTAATTGCTTGGAGTGCGTCATCTATGTGTTTTCCAAACAATGATTCGCCATCATAGGCCATGTCCAATATTTTTGTCTGGACTTCTGGTCTGAACGTGGTAGCTTTCAGCCAACCCTGGCGCCTAAGAACCGCAGCCCCAGCCAACTGGCGAAAGTTAGTATTCGTAATATCCAGTGCGCAGTCGATAGTCTCTGAGGCTGCACGCTCACCCTCCAACAAAATCTTTCGAGCATCTTGCCTGTTATCCTCTGGGATGAGGTCGATAAAGCTTGCCATTTCTGACCACATCTGGCGGTCATAACGCCCTATTATCGCTAGGGAGTTGGCTGCCCTGATGGAAGCAGCTGCCATAGTTGAATTTTTTTTCCCAATTAGATCCAGTCAGCGTCCTTCCCTATCCAGTGGTGTAGTGACCGGTGCTGCCGGATTCTTAGACTTTTGTTGGGCTGCCTGAGATATAACCGAGTCTGGACGCGGTTGGCCAATGAGACAAGAGGGACTGTCGGCTGGAGCACGGTATTTTTTGTCAATCCGTGGAAGCACCGCTGGTACGGATGCCGGGTTTTTCATGATTTTAACCCCTTCTTTCCAAATATAGTCAATGATAGGGATAGCTCTCGTAACCTTTCTTGACTCTTCTTTAAAGTCATGCAGAAAACAGTCAGACTGCTCAATGGTGACCGGCAAGTTGAACCTGGTTGCAGCTCGCTGCATAAGGTTATGGAACCCCCCTATATCTTCTGGAGGCGAATCAGATGGTAGAGGGGTAGGTGAAAGGCATAGGGATTATATACGAATCCCAAGGGTCTGCTGGGTCTGGCAGCTCGCCCTCTTCGTATTCCTCCTCCGAGGTTGTATCTTGATGCGGGTCCTGTGGAGGATCAGGCAGTTGAGGCATTGGGGCTGGACCCCCAGGCAGAGGCAATGGGTCCGGCTGCGGCGCAGTCTGTGGAACCTGTGGAACGTTTGGCTGCGGTGGAAAACGCTGCTTATAATCTGCAAGCATGGCTTGTAGGTCTTGTATTAAAGTAGGAGGCAGATGTGACATCTCGTTCCTACGAGGTTGTGTGTAGCAGGGTCTATTATGCGGAACGACTATGTCTTCCTGATAGTAATGCCCTTGATAATTGTCATCTTCCTCATCATCATCGTCCTCCTGACATTTGATGTGCAGTTCCGAAGGATGGCGAGCAATCCAAAAGGGCCCTTCGTCCTCGTTGTCCACATAATCATCATCGTCACACTGCACATAAGTTTCCAGGAGATGCGAGGGAGTAAACGGTGAAATGTCCTGCCTTTGAAAAGACTTTAGTTGAAAAGTCCTGGTGGAAGCTGGAGTAGAGGTCATCGTCGCCGAGGTCGTCGTCGACGGGGCTGTGGTAGACGGGATCGTCGACGGGATCGTAGACGGTGCCATCGTCGTCGATGGAGCCGTCGTCGACGGGCTCAATTTCGACGGAGCAGTCATCGACGGGCTCGACGTCGACGGGGTCTTCGTCGACGAGCTCTTCGTCAACTGGCTCGACGTCGACGGGGTCTTCGTCGATGGAATCTTCGTCGACGAGCTCTTCGTCGACGGGATCTTCGTCGACGGGATCTTCGTCGACGATGGAATCTTCGTCGACGATGGAATCTTCGTCGACGATGGAATCTTCGTCGACGATGGAATCTTCGTCGACGATGGAATCTTCGTCGACGATGGAATCTTCGTCGACGAACTCTTCGTCGACGAGCTCGACGTCGACAGGCTTTTCAATGGCGGAATCGTCGACGGCGGTACTGCTGACTTCGTCGACGAGGACTTCGTCGACGACATCTCGACGGCGGGCTTCTTTGTGAGGATAGTAATCTTCGTAGACATAATAGGAGAGGTAAGTGCCGTCGTCGTGAAGGTTTGTGTCAATGAAGAAGCAGACGAGGTGACAGAAACTGAAGATTGAGAGTAAGCCAAAGATTTTGAAAGGCTTTTACTCACAGTTTGTGTGCTAGTCTTGACTGTAGAATCCTGAGGAGAGTGCGCATCAGAAGTAGAATGATGCGATTTCTGACGCTTCTTCCCTTCGCTGGAAGAGCTGTCCTGCGATCTAGCTCTCTTGCTAGAAGTAGAGGCTTTGTCATCCTCCTCAGCCGAAGAGGATTTAAGCCACAAAAGCACTCTCGCCTCCCTATCCCTAAGAGTTTTTGTAGGGAAGGTGCAGCAAATCTTGCAATCTTTTGCCTCATGTTTAGGGTAGAGGCAGTAGATGCAGTCTACATGTTGATCATCAACATGGACTCTCTTCTTGGTGCAGGTCCTGCAGGACTTAAACAAGGCCTTCTTGTCTGACATGCTGAAGCAAGTTGAAAGAAAACTGAGAGGCACTAAGGGAGACTCCCTTCCACACGACGTGCGGTGAAAATCTGAGGAGAACTGGCTCTGCTGAGAGGGTTCTAGAAGGGTGCTGGTGTCTGATTGGTTGTTACCAAATTCTTGGTTCTTTTTGCATAATGAGGTAGATAGGCTGCTAAGATACAGGCTTTTGGCCTTTTCTTTGGGCCTACTACTACTACTAGCATTTTGGCACTACTTTTTTATTTACCGGGGACTCCCGCCTCGGCGACGGGGAATGATTCAGGCATGTGAATCTATGAAAGATACCCCAATACTGGATAAAAAGTGGTAGCGATATCAATCGCCCCTACCAGATCGTGTGTAAGGTCAGCTAAGTGTCTGCCTTTTATAAAGCCCTTTTGGTCTTCATGAACTAAAGAGCTTATCGCCTTCCCCAACCTAGTTGTCATTATAGCAGCAAAGATTTTATAATCGTTGTTGAGGAGCGAAATCGGGCGATATGACCCACAATCCTTCAAATCTTTCCCTGGTTTAGGTATTAAGACCACCGTGGCATCATTCCAGGACTTTGGAAGGTCCCGGCCCTTCAAAAGGATGTTATTAAAGACAGAGGCCAAAACCGGAGTGATCTCGTCTATGAGGGCCCTATAGAATTCCCCTGGTAACCCATCAGGGCCTGCTGCCTTCCCCCGCTTTACCTGCCCCAAAGCCTTCCTGATTTCTTCAACGGAGATCTCATTCTCCAACATCTTGCTATGCTCTGGGGATAACTTTGGCAGGGAAATTTGATCTAACCAGTCCTCCCTCTCTGCCTTATCTTCCTGGATATCTTCCTTCTAGATTTCCTGAAAGAAGTCCCGGAAAGCCCCGCCTATTTCATCCTTGGTAGTACGGGTGACAGATTCCCCCTCCACCTTAATCTCTCTGATGTAGTTTCGAGCTTGGTCGGATTTGGTTTTCCAAGCTAGAATTTTTCCAGAAGCCTCACCAATCTCAAAATGAGAGATTTTGCTCGCCTCCCACCTTCTAGAGACCCTAGTTTGTAATAGATTTTCTAGGTCCGACTTTAACTCTCTATGTCTTTCATATAGTGCCCCTGATCTAGTTTGGGGGTCCAGGGTGTTTTCAATGCTCTTCATTTCCCTCTCCAGGTTATCAATACCGTCCCTATATTTCTTCCTTCTATAGGAGGCTCTATGCGCGATACTCCCCCTCCAAAAAGGTTTTAAGGCATCCCACATAATGTGCAGATCTGTTGAGTCTATGTTTGCCTCCATAAAGTGAAGTGTCTCTGATCGAAAGAAGTTGACTTCCTCATTTTCTAAAAGAATAGTACGGTCAAATGACCAGGAAGTATAACACTGTTTGTGCTCAAGCTTCAATACAAAAAAGATGGGCGAGTGGTCGGAAAGATGTGAGGGAAGGTAGGGAATGTCTATCAGTAGATCTTTCAAACTATAACTAAAAAAAGCATAGTCTATCCTAGACACGTGATTGTATTTGAAATTCCGAAAGGAGACCCCCAGTGTATCCCCAGCCTTTTCCCTCCAAACATCTGCGAGCCCCAATTGTGACATTGCTATTAGGAGGTCTTGTCTAGATCTTGATGAAACACAGGCTCTGGATTTGGGAGACTTATCTAGCTTTGGGTCTAAGACGATGTTAAAGTCACCCATCCAAATAACTGGGTCCTGGAAGGCCAATAGATTATCTCGAATAGTGTTTAGATGGGAGGAATCATCCTGATTGGGGCCGTAATACCAGGCCAATGTGAGGAGAAAACCATCCAACATTACCCTTACAATGAGCCACCTACCACTCCCATCTTCCCTATACTCAATGATTTGAGCCTTAGCTTGTTTTTTAAAAATAAAGAGCACCCCCCTAATATTTGCTGATTGATCTGTGCAAATGAAACTGTCTACCCATTTTTCCTTTTTCAAGAACTCTGTTTCACCCTTGAGGAGGTGTGACTCCTGGATGACAATGACCTGCGCCGGGGAGTCCTTCAAATACTGAAAGATCTTTGCTCTCCTGCTCCCAGTACGCAGGCCATTGACATTCCAAGATAGAAAATTTAGCTGAGTCATTTCGTCCAGCAGTCACCACCCCCCCCTACCTCTTTCAGGTTTCCTACAACTGAGTTGGCATACCTTTCCCTACCTTTGTTTGGGCATAAGACAAGAAGTACCAAACTATTAAAGCTTTCCTCAGGCTTGGATTTTTGAGGATTATTTTTATTTTTACCCTTACCACCCTGTGCAACGTCCCCCCCACCCCTGGAAAACCCTACCCAACCTATACTGGACAGATGAAATGCCAGTTTTGCGCCCTCTTCCTCCTCCACCCTCCTTTCTCCTCCCCCTCCCCTACACCACACTCAAAAACTGCATAGTGTGTCCCAAACAGTACATATTTACGAATTCTGAAAAACAGTATTTTTTTTATACAAAACAATTGGCCTAGAGTACAGTTCTTGAGTGTGTGAATTCATTTGCTGACTGTGTACATCAAATGCTTAACACTGTCCTCTGATACTGTCTAACTGCTCGACCAAGCTACCACTTTAGAGATTAAGGTTCTATCTAACTTTAACCTCTGCCAAACCTCTGGAGACCCTTGGACTCTATACACACACTGTGCCTCACTTTGGTGCAGTATATATAGAGCCAGTTTCTTACATGCACATTATCTCGCATTGGGCAGCGGCTTGAGGCAATGGATAAAAGCACACATTGCATGCCCAGCCCAAGATGATCAGAACTGCCGACTGGCACTCCTGCTGGAGTTCCGGGAAGCAGCGGAACAGGAGACGCCTTTCCTGAATAAGTATGCAACTGCTAGGCGTTATGGGGAGGGGGACTGGTCGGGCCGACGATTGGCGCAGCTTCTGCGCCCGGTGTTGGGACTATCAGGTATTCCCTGTATCCATGCCCCAGATGGCAGGATATTATCTGGCACACTGGAGATACGAGATGTAATTTTAGAATACTACTCTGAGCTACATACTTCGCGAGCTACACATAGTGAGGAGGTCCGAAGGGACTACTTGTCGGAGATAGCTCTCGTGTGGATGGAAAAGGGAATGCTGGAGTTCTTGGTGGAACCTTTTTCCAGCGAGGAAATTGTAAGTGCCATCGATGCCACAAATGGCTCAACTGGTCCCGGGCTAGATGGGTTCACCGGGAATTTTTATAAAGCCTACAGGGACCTATTAGCCCCATATCTGCTAGAGGTATATGATGAAGCGCTGAAGAGTAAAGAATTGCCGCCATCACTGCGCGAGGCAGTTATAATATTACTGCCCAAACCTGGGAAAGACCCTCTCATGTGAGGATCATATAGGCCATTAACTCTACCTTATCTCAATTATAAAATCCTGGGCAAAATGATAACATTGAGATTAGCCCAATTTACTAGATCGTATCATCTCACCGGCCCAATCGGAGATTGTCCCTCATAGATCAACGGCATTGAATCTCCGAACCCTGTTCATGGTACCCTGCATAGGATATCACCTAAGGTCCCTCCAGCAGCGGTGTTATTAGACATTGAAAAGGCCTTAAATTCCCTAGAGCGGCTTTTTTTTCTAATGGTCATGCAGAGGATGGGAATGCCTAAAGGGTTTGTGGAGCTTATTTCGCTCCTATACACCTCCCTCACTGCAAGGCTCCGGCTAAATGGTATTTTGTCTTCACAGTTTCGTCTCTCACGAGGCAGGGCTGTCCGCTCTCCCATATACTATTCATAATTGAGCTCGATCCATTAGTCCGACACTCTCAGGAAAGGCATTTGCACAGAGGCTTACAGATCAAGACATGCCCTCTATTGATTTTGCTCTATGCTGATGACGTTATCCTCTATGTCCGACGTCCAGAGGAGAATTTGGAGCCATTAATTAGGGAGATCATTCAGTTTGGGGGTTCTCGGGGCTTGGCATCAATTGGGGCAAATCGTTCATTTTTCCCCTAACGTCTAGTACGGCCAGATGGGACTGGGTTTCCGTTGCAATGGTGCGAGGAGTCGACGAGATACTTGGGCATCCAGATACACCGAGACTCTCTTAAGTTGAAATTGCTAAATAATGGCCCGGCGATTTGTAAATTAGTGCAGCAGATAGAGCACTGGTTTAAACATCCTTTATCGATGGCGGGCCGCGTTCCAATCATAAAGATGGTGGTATTTCCGATTTTATTTATTAATTCCACAATATTCCCATCCCACTCCCCAACAGCTCCTTTAAAACTATCCAATCTCCCCTTACAAGACCAGTCTAGGGAGGGCAGAGGGAGGGCAGAGGGCCGGAATTAGTTGGGACGCACTGACCTGCCATATGAGAGGCATGAACTGAGTGTTCGAAACTTTCAGATTTACTATTTGGCACACTGCTGGTATCACCCCGATGCACAGATTCCCTATGCGAGGTCTGAAGCGGACTTGGTATTGCCAGCGCCGTTGAGAACAGTCTTTCCGAGGGCTTCCCTCTGGATCCCCGTGACATTCAAACAGTCTCAACGACGAGTTGGGCCTGGATGAAGTTGGCGAGGGTGTCGGGTGATGTGTATTATACTCGTCTGAGATACCCTTGAGTAATAACCGTTGGCTCCCCATCATGGAGGAGAGATTAGTACAGCGAACATTTGACTCCTTTTACCTGGAGAAGTTTGGGGACTTGTTTCCCAGGGGACATGTGTTTAATGCTACAGAAGGTGAGGGGTTCTGGGGTGCTACATTTATGGATCAGTTTGTCTTGTGTAGAGTTCGCAGAGTACTCAAAGACAGGATTGCTAGTTTCCCTCTGAAACCTGATTTATTTGCACCATTAACGTTATTGATATCTAGTAAAGAGAGAGACCACTTGATTTTAAAACTCTATAGAGCATCAATGGCTCTGGTTCCCAGCAGAGATGCCAGAGTTAGGGAAGCGTGGGAACGTGATCTAGGACATAAACAATACAAGATTCGCAGTGGACATTCTGCTGAGCTCAGACAAAGGATTTATCCCTTAACAGCAGACATAAGTTACTCCACTTCAAATTTCTGTGGAGGGCCTACAGGTCTCCGGCAAAAATTAATTAGATAGACCCAGAAAGGTCACATTGCTGTCCTAAATGTGGGGCCCCTCGGGCTGAATTTGCCCACATGACATGGAACTGGGCAAAAACAGGTGAATACTTGAGGTCTATTTATGGGGTCTTACCGCTCATGATTGGGCAGGAGATTGCTCCTCTTCCTGAGGTTGCGCTGTTGGGTTATGTATGGGAGTTCCCGAAGAAATTGCGGAAATTCACAGCAATTGCTTTACTTTTAGCAAGGAGGGAAATCGAGATTCACTGCTGTAGCAGGTTTACCCCTAGGACTAAGGCCTGGCTGGCGAGCCTCACGTACTGTAATACGAACTTTGATCTATTTGCATCTTTGTAGCCTCAATTCCAAGCCACAAGATATTTGGTATCCTCTGACAGATTACCTCCTACTAGCCAGAATCCCCCGCCCCCCCAGACCCCCAAGCAACGCAGCCGGAGGGTATTGTTCCCACTGGTGTGGGTTAAACTCATGTTTAAAGATATGTATTAAACCAGACTGCATGATCTTTTAACATGCAGAAATGTGTAAGCTATGTTATCGGACAGGTTTCAATAAGGGGTTGTTAAGTCTCGGAGGGTGTGCAATAGTACGCAATTTTGATTGCATCTATTCTTGTGTTTGGTATGTAGACCAAGTATGGATTATTCTTTCACAAATATTGTTGTGATAACTCTGTAATGGTGCTTTGAAAGGTCATTTCTTTTTTGTGCGCATCATAATAAAAAAGGTAAGGAATATGCTACTTACCAGTATGCATCTGTTCTTGGCATGTAGAGCTGCAGAGTTGTACACTTAGCATAGGTCGCCATCTGGTGTTGGGCCCGGATGTTTGCAGTTTGTTTTTCTTCTTGGACCGTCTTTGGAAGTCACGAGTTTGGTGACTCCTCCTTCGGTCCGTACTGCGCATGGGCTTCGGCTCCATCCTCAGATTGTTTTTCGCCAACAGGGAAATGATGGAGCGTAGTAATAACAGTGAGAAACCCATGTGTGTTGTATCTAAATAAGATGGACTGGAACGGATACAGGTAGCCGGGGAGGCGGGTGGGCGTGTACAACTCTGCAGCTCTACATGCCAAGAACAGATGCATACTGGTAAGTAGCATATTCCGTTCGAGGCATATGAGCTGCAGATTGTACACTTAGCATAGATTATATAGCAGTACCCAACCTTAGCGGCGACCACCGGTATCCGTTGCAGCTGTTTGAAAGAGTGTTTTTAGTACAGCCTGGCCCACCCTAGCTTGCTGCTGGGAATGCACATCTACACAGTAGTGTTTTGTGAATGTGTGCGGTGTAGACCATGTGGCTGCCTTGCATATGTCATCTAAGGGTATATTCCCTAGAAAAGCCATAGAAGCCCCTAACTTTCTTGTAGAGTGGGCTTTAGGGGGAACAGATAATGTTCTCTTTGCCTTCTGATAGCAAATTTGTATGCATTTTACAATCCACCTAGCTATCCCTGATTTTGAGATGGGGTTGCCTTTATGTGGTGGAGAAAAGGAAACGAACAACTGTTTGGTCTTCCTGAAGGGTTGCGTTCTTTGTATGTAATATAGCAACGCTCTTTTCACATCTAGTGTGTGTAAGGCCCTTTCCGCAACAGATTGGGGTTGCGAAAAGAAGACAGGTAATTCCACTGATTGATTGAGGTGGAAGGGGGTAATGACTTTGGGCAGGAACTTCGGATTAGTTCGAAGTATGACCTTGCTGTGATGCATTTGTATGTAAGGTTCCTGTATGGTGAACGCTTGTATTTCACCAACCCTTCTAAGGGAAGTGATAGCTACAAGGAAAGCTGTTTTCCAGGTGAGAAATTGTAGCTCACATTTGTGCATTGGTTCGAAGGGCGGACCCATTAGTCGTGTAAGGACCAAATTTAGATTCCATACAGGGGAGGGTGGTGCCCTGGGAGGAATTACTCGTTTAAGGCCTTCCATGAAGGCTTTAATAGCGGGCACTCTGAAGAGTGACAAATGCTGTCTGTTTTGTAGATAGGCAGCGATCGCTGCTAGGTGTAGGCGTATGGATGAATACGCCAGGTTACACCTGTGAAGATGGAGCAGATAGCATATGATGTGTTGTATGGATGCATCTAGAGGGTTGATTGTATTGTTACGGCAGTACATTACAAATCTTTTCCACTTTGCGGCATAGCATGCTCTAGTGGTAGGACGTCTGGCTTCCATGATGATGTTCATGCAATCAGGGGGAAGGTTAAGGTACCCGAATTCTAAGATTTCAGGAGCCAGATCGCCAGGTTGAGCTGAGCTGGGTCCGGGTGCCTGATTTCTCCATGGTTCTGGGTTAGGAGGCATGGGGAAAGGTGCAGTTTTTGATGTGGTACCACTGATAGTTGTAGTAGCGTGGTGTACCACGGCTGTCTGGCCCACGTCGGAGCTACCAGAATGAGTGTGAGGGAGTGCTGTTGTAGTTTCCTGACCACTAATGGAATTAGTGGGAGAGGTGGAAAGGCGTATGCAAATCTGCCTGACCAGTTCATCCATATCGCATTGCCCTTGGACAATGGGTGTGGGTATCTGGCGGCGAAGCTTGGGCATTTTTTGTTTTCGTGGGTGGCGAAGAGGTCTATTTGAGGATGCCCCCACTGTTGGAAGAATGGGTGAAGAACTTGTGGATGCAGTTCCCATTCGTGTAGTTGTTGAGTCTGTCTGCTGAGCAGATCTGCTATGGTGTTTTGTACGCCTGGAACATGTTGTGCCAGGAGAAAAATGTTTTGGGGAATTGCCCATCTCCATATGCTCTGGGCTAAGCGGGAGAGCTGGGGAGAGTGTGTCCCCCCCTGTTTCTGTATATAATACATCGCAGTCATGTTGTCTGTGCGAATGAGGACTGCTTTGCCTGAAATCTGCTTTTGGAAAGATTTTAGGGCTAGAAAGATCGCCAAAAGCTCCAGATGGTTGATGTGGAGCGTTTTTTGCTGTGGCGTCCATAGACCTTGCATTGTGAGGTGTAAGAGGTGCGCTCCCCAGCCGGAGAGCGATGCGTCCGCTGTTAGAGTCACTTGGGGAACCGGGTCCAGGAACGGCCGTCCCTTGGAAAGGTTTGTGGTGTTCCACCACTGCAGAGAGTGATGTGTGCGGCCGTCCACCAACACCAGATCCGTCAGCTGACCCTGGGCCTGGTTCCACTGTTGTGCTAGGCACTCCTGAAGTGGACGCATGTGGAGTCTTGCATGGGGCACTATGAAGATGCAAGACGCCATCATCCCTATGAGCTTCATAAACACTCTTGCTGGTAGAGAGTGTTGAGGAAGGAATATTTTGCGTAAGGCTAGAATGCTTGTGATTCTGGCTGAGTTTGGATAGGCAATACCTTTTGAGGTGTCTATGGTGGCCCCGAGATATTGCTTTGTGTGAGATGGTATGAGGTGGGACTTTTGGTAGTTCACCGTGAAGCCTAGCTGATGAAGCAGTTGGATGGTGCTGTTTGTATGTTGCACGCATTGGTGGTAGGACGCGGCTTTTATGAGCCAGTCGTCTAAGTAAGGGAAGACGTGAACATGTTGACGTCTGAGGTGTGCTGCTACTACTGCTAGGCATTTGGTAAACACCCGTGGTGCAGTGGTGACCCCGAAGGGGAGAACCTTGAATTGGTAATGTTGCCCGTCCACCACGAACCTGAGGTATTTTCTGTGAGAGGGGTGTATTGGAATGTGAAAGTACGCGTCTTTCAGATCCAGTGTTGTGAGAAAGTCTCCCTGGCAGAGGAGTGGGAGGACTTGTTGTAAGGTGACCATGTGAAAGTGGTCTGAATGTATGTAGGCATTTAGAGGCCGGAGATCCAGAATGGGTCTGAGGGTCTCGTCTTTCTTTGGGATTAAGAAATATAGGGAGTAGACCCCTAGATTTCGTTGATTGCCGGGTACCTGCTCTATGGCGTGTTTCTGGAGGAGCGAGAGTACCTCTTGTTTGAGCAGTGTGGAATGCTCTCGGGACATTGGACGGTGCCTTGGTGGGATATTGGGTGGGGTAGATGTTAGCTCGAGGCAGTACCCTGACCGAATGATTTGGGTCACCCATTTGTCCGATGTTATGGACTCCCATACGTGGATAAAATCTTGTAGTCTGCCCCCGACCGGAGTGGAATGGTCTGGGGGGAGCGAAGGGGAGTCATTGTGCGGGTGGGGTGGCAGAACGGGTATTGTTGGTTTTGCCCCTGCCCTTATTGTTGTTGCCTCTGTAACCACCTCTTTGGTTGCCCTTTGAAAAGGTATTTTGAGGAGGGGATTTGTAGGAGGTAGAGGCATTATCGGTGGAGGAGCCTCTACCTGTGCCACGAAAGGACGAGCGTCGAAAGGAACGCTTAGAGGCTTGGGTCTGGAGCGCTCCCATAGACTTCGCTGTGTCTGTATCTTTCTTCATTTTTTCGAGCGCTTCGTCTACCTTTGGGCCAAAGAGTGTTTGCTGGTCAAAGGTGTGATTAAGTATTGATGTCTGGACCTCAGGCTTGAACCCTGATATCCTGAGCCAGGCATGGCGGCGAAGCAGGACACTGGTGTTTATGGCTCTAGAAGCAGTGTCTGCTGCATCGAGGGCACACTTAATGGAGGTGTTTGTGATTAGTTTGCCCTCCTGTATCAGGTCATGAGCTTGGCGTTTGTATTTCTCTGGAAGGTGCTGCATAAGAGCCTCTAATTCATCATAGTGTGCTCTATCATATCGCGCAAGCAGTGCTTGTGTATTTGCAATGCGCCACATGTTTGCAGCCTGGTAGGCGGTGCGTTTACCAGACGCGTCCAGAAGTTTAGATTCCTTGTCTGGTGGTGGGGCATCTCCTGAGGATTGGGAGTTAGCCCGCTTTCTAGCTGTGGAGACAACTAGGGAATCTAGAGGAGCAGGGCCCTTGATGTATGCAGGGTCTGTGGGTGCCGCCTTGTACTTCTTCTCTATTCTAGGGTTTAGTACTCTGGCTCTGACAGGGTCTTTGAATACCTCTGTAGCGTGCTTGGTGACACCCTTAAGCATGGGTAAAATAGCAGTGGAACGATCTTGTAAATCAAATGTATCCAGTAGGAAGTCTTCTTCCACTGGTTCCGTGTGCATGTCCACCCCATGGTAGTGTGCTGCTCTCTGCACTAAATGGTGAAACCCTAAAGAGTCCTCTGGAGGAGACGGCCTTGATGGGTATAGGTCGTCTTGAGGTACATTGAGTACATCAGGGTTATTATAATCCTCCCATGGATCTGGGGTCCCTGGTGGAGTGGGATCCATTGGGGCGTCCCCTGGGTCATTGTCCGGGTCCCCGTCATCCGGATCTGGGGATGGGGCCGGATCGTAGTGAGGTAAAGGTGGAGGGGGTGGTGGTGGGAGGGGGGGTGGCAGTGGGGAGGGTACTCTAAGGGGAGAAGTAGCTGAGTCCCTCTTTTTAGGTGGAGGAGGAGGAGCCGGAGCCTCAAGGCGACGCTTCTTAGTAATCACAGTCAAAAGGCCAGTCTTTGGATCTCTGGACAAAGTCTTTTGTAAAGGGTCTGGTGTAAACAGAGCCAATGGCGCCGAGTCGTCTGTCGGCACCGGCGATTTCGGAACCGGAGGTTTCGATGTTCTGTGTACGCCCTGCTTTTTGGAGGTCTCCGTGTGTTTCGGCGTCGAATGCTGTTTCGGCGCCGGAGCGTCGGTGCCGACCGATTTCTGTTTGTGTTTGGTCGGCGCCGAGTGTCCAGGCTTCGGCACCGGTGGTTTCGGAGTCGAGCTGGATTTTGCAGGCTTCGGTGCCGAGTGGTGTTTATCGGCACCGGGCGTCGGCTGGCTCGATCCCGAGCTGCCGTGAGACTTTGAGTGCTTCGACACCGGGCCCGAAGGTGGGGTGATCGAGGCTTTGGTTTTGGTTTTGCCCAGGCCGGCAGGCGAGGGAGTAACCGGAGTCTCTTTGGTTTTCGGTGCGGGGCTGGGAGGGGGCATTGTACTCACGGCCCGCTGTCCTGGTGTTACGTCCTCCAGGTCGGAGTCGTCGGCCTCGGAAGCGCTGACGATGTCTTCTCCCAGTTCGGTGTGTGTCTGCCCCGAAGCTTCGGCGTCGTCTCCGAAGATGTCCGGTGGAGCTGTCGAGGATGAGTGCGCCATGGTGCGTCGAGCCCTTCGATCTCGGATCGTTTTCTTCGATCGAAAAGACTTGCAGGCGGGGCAGTCTCGAGCCTCGTGTTCCGGAGAGAGGCAAAGGTTACACACCTGATGGAGGTCGGTGTGGGGAAATTTAGACCCACATTTTGGGCACTTTTTAAACGGAGTCCTTTCCATCGGCCGGGACCGGAGTCGCGGAGGGCCCGAAGGCCGGTGTCGATGTACGGGATGGAAAAAGTGCCGCTTCGAGAGATGAAGATGATGAAGGAACTCGAAGAATCGAGGATTTTCCGTCGAGGCTGGAACCGTAGAAGTTCGAAGCCGGAGCACGAAGTATCACATCCGAGCCCGATGGCGGAAAAAAACAATCTGAGGATGGAGCCGAAGCCCATGCGCAGTACGGACCGAAGGAGGAGTCACCAAACTCGTGACTTCCAAAGACGGTCCAAGAAGAAAAACAAACTGCAAACATCCGGGCCCAACACCAGATGGCGACCTATGCTAAGTGTACAATCTGCAGCTCATATGCCTCGAACATAAAGTTTTTTAAACAGTAAGGTATTGAAAAGCTGAATGTCTATAATCAGCCCTAGTCCTCCATCTTTCTTGTGCACCAGGAAATAAAGGGAGTAGCACTTCCTGCTCTGTTCTGCCTCTGGGTCTCTCTCAATGGCCCCTTTGGCCAGGAGCGACAATGCTTCCTGCACAAAAAGAGGCACGATCTACCAAAGTCTGCACAAAAACAAGTGGGATACGAGAACGGGTAGATGTGAACTGGAAAGCATAATCATCTTGACTAATCAGATGTACCCATTGATCTGAAGTTAAAACATGCCAACAGGGTAGGAAACAATTAATTCTGTATCCTATCGGTCACATATGACTATGGGAGGGAAAATCAAATCAGCTTGGCCACAGCATTGGAGGGGAGGAGAAATAATATGACAGATGTCACTGGAAGTGTCCATGGCCTCTGCCAACACCACATCCTCTTGAGCTAATGAAGGGCTGTGTTGACTGCTGCAAAGGCTGCCTCTGGAAATTGGCAAAATCCTAAAACTGTCCTCTAAATGTTTGGTATTGCAGGTGAAATTGAAAATTGGAAGACCGCAAACCGAAGGAGCTACCCTACAACGCCCGTCTTTGCTGCAGAAACCAAATTTCCCCCCCGAAAAGGCTGGAACCATCTAATGACATGCTCAATATTGATGCTTCCATACTCCAATGAAATCCTGTGGAACACATCCAAGCATAATGCCTCAACACATACTGGTTCCCACAGAGAAGCCCACACAGTTTGTCGTGTCCAAGCTGGCCCTAAAAATATTTTGCTGCATCCTGCCAGTCTCAGGGTGTCTGAGGGAAGGTGTTCTTGAATTCTGGTAGATCTCAATAGCCATTTCCCAGAAGCCGCACGTGTTGAGCTCCAAAAGGCAGATGGCATTTATGCAGCTCAATGGCAAACTTGCAGAGGAAAAGGCTCTTTTGGCAAATGCATCAACTCTGTCTGGAGATGAAGTAGGGGATACCTTAAGATCAAACTTGCTGGTGGATACCTAAAGCACCAATCTCTCAGGAGTACATTGCTCAGTCAAAAAGGCCACATCTCCAGGGACAGGTCTATGTCTAGTCACCAGGAAACTTACTGGGGGAGTTGAGCACGGCTTAGACCAAGTCATTGTCAAGGTTGCCATCAGAGCCTCGTTAAAAGGCAGTAAGGGGTTTTAAGTAGCAGGCTCAGGCTATAAGATTTCGGCTTTGCAGCGCGAATCTTTCTGGATTCACTATGCTGTGCATTATTCCGCGGTCTGGTGGTTGGGTCCGGAATTGTAGTCTTTCTTCTCTTTTTTTTTTGTAGCCCAGGTGGGCGTCGACGTCCCACCATTTGGTGTACCTCTCGTGACGTCGGCACGCTTCCTGCGGAAGCTCCCACCTCGGGGCGCCATCTTCAGATTCTTTTTTCCGCCGTTGGGTCTGGATCGTCACCGTGAAGCTCCAGAGTTTTGGTGAAGAAAAGAAGAAAAAACACGAGTTTCATCGAAGAAGTAGTGGAGGAAGACTACAGAAAGGAAGATCAACAAGCCGGGATGACGAAGAAGGAGGAGAACCTCAAGATCTTCGACGTCCAACAGAGAATGCGCACTCAGGGACACTGAGCGCAGGAATGGACAAGACACCCTTTAAATTCTGCTGTAACTGCCACCATAAATACGCGCAGAAGGACCAACACCCGGTCTGCAATCTTTGCCTGCCAGTCGACCACGAGACCAAAGACCGCAACGCCTGTTCCGCCTTCACACCGAAGACACTCCGGGTTAGAGAGAGACAGAGGAGAGCGAATTACAACATGCAGGGCAAGGGACAGGCTCAGTCGCTGTACGAACTGGGCCTCTCCACCGACGATGAAGACAACGTCGCCGAGGGACCAGATGACTTCACGGTCGCAGAGACGGAGGTGAAAACGTCTGATAAGGTAGGAGAGAAGTCGAACCTTAAACCCTCGACAGGGCCCCGAAAGCCCGAGTCAGACTCTCGAAAAACAGAGTCAAAGTCCTCGAAAGGAGCACCGGCGCCGAAAATTTCGACGACCGCAGCTGCATCCAAGGATGAAAGGCCCAGGGGATCCTTCGAAAAGGACTCCCAGGTGGCGAAGACCGGCTAAAGCCAAGGTCGTCGAAGCAAGTCCAAGAACTGGGGCGCTCGACTTCGAAGGAAAAAGGTCGCGTCGACGCCGGCTCCGGCGAAAAGACCCGTGCTCGACGCCGAACAGGCCTCAGAGCTGGAAAAGAAGAAGAGGAGGCTCGAGGCAGAAATGGAGAGCATCCTACAAAGGAAAAAGGAGTTCGACGAAAAAATGAAAAAATTCACGATTCCCAAGAAACCACTGTCGGTCATCGTAGACGTCGAGGAACAGGGAGAGTTTGACGCCGAAGAACTGTCGAAAACTCCGGGAGAAGAAGAAGATGACCTATACTATGAGGGAGAGGAAGATGAGGACCAACAATCAAACTACGGCTCAGCGCCGTCGACGACACAGGACCTGGAGTGGCAGGACCTAGACGGCGAAAACCCGGAAGAGCCTGTGGAGACTTACCCTTCGAGGCCTTCGCCGCCAGATGACATTGGGGCCTACAATATGGTCATCAAAAGCGCAGCTGCAGCTTTTGGGGTCAAGCTGGAGGAAGAAAAGCCGAAAGCAGACTTTTTTCTGTAAACACTGCTCCCCATCCAAACGAGGAGCCAGTTCCTCCCCATGCTTCAAAGTGTCATGAACCAGGGGAAGGAGGTGTTCAAGGACCCAGCAACATGCAGGTCCATCACACCTAGGACGGAGAAGAAGTATAAGCACTCCTCACAGGACCCTCCCTACATCAAGGGATCCGTCACAGCGGACTCCATCATTGCGTCAACTGCCAGGAAAAGGGCTAATGTCCCGGCAACCTCTGGGCCACCACCAGACAAGGAAAGCAGGAGGATGGACCTGACTGGGAGGAAGATTGAGAGAAACGCTGCAATGCACTGGCGCATGGCGAACTCCAATGCCCTACTGAACAGACACCAATACCAACATGGGACGAAATGGGGGAGTTAATCAAGCACCTGCCCGAACAATACCGGCAAAGAGCCTTGCACCTGGTGGAGGAAGGGAAGAATATCGCAAATTCTTGCCTTAAAACGGCCTTAGATGGAGCCGAAACATCAAGCAGGTTGAGGGCAGTAGGGATAACGGAAAGAAGGCAGGCCTGGCTCAGGATCTCAGGCTTCAAGACGGAAGTCCAGAACAACATCCTGAACACTCCTTTCAACGGGAAACGCTGTTTGGAGCCCCGGTGGATGAAAAACTCACCCAGCTCAAAAAAGAGAACGAAACAGCAAGGTCCATGGGGGCCCTGCAATTCAGAGGGATGAGAAGAGGTACCCCGACACAAAGACCATACGGACGGGGCGGAAACCAGCCGGGAACATCACACCAGACATTCCAGCAGGGCCACCAGGGCGACAATCACGGCCAGCAGGGGCAGCAGAAACAAAATTGGCAGTACCAGCCTCGGGGCCAGTCCTTTTGCAGTAGAGGGAACGGACGAGGGCAAAGACGAAGAGGGGGAGATCAACCCGCCTCAAAGTGACTCCGCACGTCGAAGCGTGCTCACCCACAAGATCCCTCCGAGGGGAGAGCACAAAAAATTCAACAAGAGAGGGTTACACAGACCAAACGCCAGCGAGAATGCAACACCAGTAGGCGGCAGGCTGAGACGTTTCCTTCAGGAATGGAAAAAGATAACAGACAAATGGACACTCAACATAATACAGTTTGGATACTGTATAGAGTTGGAAAGGAAACCACCGAACAGGAAACCAAAGAGAAGGGAACACTCAGGACAGGAGCTAGTGCAACTCGTAGAGGAAGCACAAGAGCTACTCCAAAAGGAGGCCATAGAACCAGTACCATTCAAAGAAAGGAACAAGGGAGTGTACTCAAACTACTTCCTGGTACCAAAGGTGGACGAAACACTAAGACCCATCCTGGCTCAACGATTCCTAAACAAGTACATAAGGACACAAAAATTCAAAATGACGTTCCTACAAGAGGTACTCACTCAGATGAGAGACGGAAACTTCATGTCCACCGTGGATCTCAAAGATGCATACCTGCACGTCCCAATGAACAGGCGGCACAAACATCTGTTAAGATTTACCATCAACAAAGATCACTACCAGTTCACAACCATGGCATTCGGACTAAAGTCAGCACCAATGGTTTTCACAAAATGCCTTGCGGCAGTGGCGGCGTACCTGCGGAGGGAAGGGATTTATGTATACCCTAATCTAGACGACTGGCTAATAAAAGCAAGTTCATGCGAAAGATGTGAGGAACACGCACAGCGGGTCAAAAGGACGCTAACAAAGCTGGGATTCTCCATACACTGGGGGAAATCCTCAATGGAACCGGAACAGGTGAAGATCTTCCTGGGGGCACAGATCAACACCATACAGAAAACGGTGATCCCCAGCAACAAGAGAACAATGGCCCTGCTGAGGGAGACGCGCCTCTACCAGAAGGGGCGAGCTCTGACAGTGAGGACAGCAAGCAAGATCATGGGGATGATGGCGTCATGCATTCACCTAGTCCCCAATGTACGCCTGCACATGAGACCATTCCAGGAACGGCTGCAACAACAATGGGCACAAGCAACCGGAAGTTGGGAGGATCTAGTGGTTGTAACGCACACAGTGCAAAAAGAGATAGCGTGGTGGAACAAGGAGAACATAACAATAGGGAAGCCCTTGACACCACCAAGCCCAACGGTGACCATCACCACAGACGCATCCCAGATAGGACGGGGAGCACATATGAACAAGCTCAGAGGGAGGGGTCTGTGGTCTCCAGCAGATGCGGTCAGACACATCAACTACCTGGAATTGAAGACCGTATTCCTAGCCCCGAAGGCCTTCCATAAAAAACTGTACAACCAGAAGGTGTTGATACAAACAGACAACACGACTACGATGTTCTACATCAACAAGCAGGGAGGAACACAATCATTCCCTCTATCCAAACTGGCTCAGGAGATTTGGAGATGGGCCATCCCACTCAAAATAGACCTGCTGGCCATACACCTACCAGGGAAGGACAATGTGGAAGCAGACTGGCTCAGTAGGCAGACTTCAGCATCCCACGAGTGGGAGCTCAATGGACAGGAAACTCAAAGGCTATTCAGAAGGTGGGGTACACCGACGATAGACCTGTTTGCAACACACCTGAATGCAAAATGCCAAAACTTCGCATCCAGGCAACCAGAAAAACAATCCCAGGGGAATGCCCTATGGATAAGCTGGTCAAAAACATTTGCCTACGCTTTTCCCACAATACCACTGATACCCAGGGTACTCAACAAGTGCAGGACCAGCAACATGACACTGATCCTAGTAGCACCACAGTGGGCAAGACAGACCTGGTACTCACAAATAATGGAAATGGCACAGGGGCCACCCCACAAGTTCACCAAAAGGAAGGACTTACTCTCCATGCAAAACGGAGAAGTTCTACACCCAGAGCCAGAGAGCCTCAGCCTAGCGGCATGGATCCTGAGGACATAGAGTTCGCACACCTTAAGCTACCACAAAGCACCATGCGAGTGCTCCGGGAGGCAAGAAGACCAATGACACGAAAATGCTATGGGGAGAAATGGAAGAGATTCACACAATGGTGCAGCAAAAAGAAACTGCAGAACAAGTTGACAAAGTAATCAACGGTGCTGCGATACCTCACACACCCACTAAAGGCTAAACTATGTTCATCCTCGCTAAGGGTACACCTAGCAGCGATTGTAGCTTACACACGAGGTGAGACGGGGGAAAGTTTCTTTACATCACGAGTAGTAAAGAGATTCCTGGAAGGAGCGAAAAGGATAGCACCACCAAAGAGGATGCCGCCGCCGGCATGGAACCTCAACATAGTCCTGACGGAACTTATGAAGGCACCATTTGAGCCCATCCACAAGGCCTCACTTCAAATGCCGACAATGTAGACCGCTTTTCTGGTGGCAATAACCTCGCTGCTCAGAGTAAGCGAGCTACAAGCACTATCACTGCAAGAACCTTACATCCAAATACACAAGGACAGGGTCGTAATGAGAACGGACCCACACTTCATGCCGAAGGAATATGCTACTTACCAGTATGCATCTGTTCTTGGCATGTAGAGCTGCAGATCTACACACTTTTGCATAGATCGCCATCTGGTGTTGGGCCCGGATGTTTGCAGTTTGTTTTTCCTCTTGGAAAGTCTTTGGAAGTCACGAGGTCGGTGACTCCTCCCTTGGTTCGTATTGCGCATGGGCATCCACTCCATCCTCAGATTGTTTTTTGCCATGATGGGAAATTATGGAGTGTATAAGAAGTAGAGAGAAAGGATGTCCATGTGTAGCCTAATTAAGACAATGCTGGAACAGATACAGGTCCCGGGGAGGCGTGTGGGCGTGTGTGGCTCTGCAGCTCTACATGCCAAGAACAGATGCATACTGGTAAGTAGCATATTCCGTTCGAGGCATATGAGCTGCAGATCACACACCAAGGATAGACTATATAGCAGTGTCTCCCCTAGCGGTGGTCACCTGTATCTGTTGCAGCAGTTTGGAATAGAGTTTTTAGGACAGCCTGGCCTACTGAAGCTTGTTGTTTGGAATGCACATCAACACAGTAGTGCTTAGTGAAGGTGTGTGTAGTAGACCATGTGGCTGCTTTGCAAATGTCTTCTAAGGGGATGTTCCCTAAGAATGCCATAGAAGCCCCTATTTTACACGTGGAATGCGCCCTAGGGGGAACTGTAAGAGTACGTTTAGCCTTTTGGTAACATATTTGGATACATTTAACTGTCCACCTGGCTATACCCGATTTGGAAATGGGGTTGCCCTTATGTGGTGGTGCGAAAGCAACAAACAGTTGGTTGGTCTTTCGAAAAGGTTTAGTTCTATTGATGTAATAAAGCAAGGCTCTTTTAACATCTAAGGTATGAAGTGCCCTCTCGGCTACTGAGTCTGGATTAGGGAAGAAGACAGGTAGTTCGACTGACTGGTTTAGATGAAAAGGGGAAATGACTTTAGGGAGGAATTAAGGGTTTGTCCTAAGAACAACTTTTTTGCGATGTAGTCTTAGGAAGGGTTCTTCAAGCGTTAAGGCTTGTATTTCACTTACTCTTCGTAGGGATGTGATTGCGACCAGGAAAGCTACTTTCCATGTTAGGAATTGCAGTTCACATTTGTGCATTGGTTCAAATGGGGGACCCATGAGCCTTGTTAGAACAATATTAAGGTTCCACACTGGTGAAGGTGGTAATCTTGGAGGAATAATTCTTTTAAGACCTTCCATAAATGCTTTAATGGCCGGTACCTTAAAGAGGGACAGGTGTTGCCTATTTTGCAAGTAGGCTGCTAATGCCGCTAGATGTAGGTGTATGGAGGAATAAGCTAAATTGCATCTTTGCAAGTGTAGCAATTAGCAAATGATGTTTTGGATGGATGCATCCAGTGGACGTATGTCATTGTTAGTGCAGTAAATGGCAAATCTTTTCCATTTTGCTGGATAACACGCCCTAGTAGTAGGTCTTCTGGCTTCCTTTATAATATTCATACAGTCTGGAGGGAGGTTCAGGTATCCGAACACTAAGACTTCAGGAGCCAGATTGCCAAGTTCAGAGTTTGAGGATCTGGGTGTCTCATTTCTCCATGGTTCTGGGTTAATAGAGCCGGGGAGAGACGCAGTTTTTGATGTGGAACTAGAGATAGTTCCAGAAGTGTGGTGAACCAGGGTTGGCGTGCCCAAGTGGGAGCTACTAGGATGAGCGTTAGAGACTGTTTCAGTTTACGTACTACAAATGGAATGAGTAGGAGAGGCGGAAAAGCGTTCGCAAATCTGCCTGACCAGTTCATCCATATTGCATTGCCCTGTGACTGCGGGTGTGGGAACCTGGCGGCGAAGGTTGGGCATTTTGCGTTTCCTTGTGTGGCGAACAGGTCTATGTCTGGTTGTCCCCACTTTTGGAAGAATGGGAGTAGGACTTTAGGGTGTAATTCCCATTCGTGTATTTGCTGTGTGTGTCGACTTAGGAGGTCGGCCACCTGATTCTGAACCCCTGGGAGGTGTTCTGCTAGCAGGTAGATGTTTTGGGGGAATTGCCCATCTCCAGATTTGTTGTGCAAGTTGGGACAGTTGTAGAGAATGTCCCCCCCCCCCCCCCCTGCTTCTGTATGTAATACATTGTGGTCATGTTGTCCGTGCGGATGAGGACAGTTTTGTTTTTTAGGTGCACTTGGAAGGACTTCAGTGCTAGGAATACCGCTAGAAGTTCTAGGTGATTGATGTGGAGCGGTTGCTGTTGAGTAGTCCACCTGCCCTGAGTGGTGTGTTGAAGGAGGTGGGCTCCCCATCCTGTAAGAGATGCGTTGGTCGTCAGCACAATCTGTGGAAGAGGCTCTAAGAACGGCCGCCCTTTGGACAGGTTGATGGTGTTCCACCACTTCAGTGAACGAAGTGAGCGGCTGTCCACCAACACCAGATCAGTAAGTTGTCCGTGGGCCTGGTTCCACTGTTGTGCTAGACATTCCTGTAGGGGACGCATTTGAAGGTGTGCATGGGGTACTATAGAGATGCATGATGCCATCATGACTAAGAGTTGCATAAACACTCTTGCTGGAAGAGAGTGTTTTGTTTGAAATTTTTTGATGAGATTTTGTATGTTGGCTATCCTGGCTGTGCTGGGGTAAGCTATGGCTTTGGATGCATCTATGTTGGCTCCCAGTTATTGGTGTACGTGGGAGGGTTGTAGTTGCGATTTGGGGTAGTTGATTGTAAATCCGAGCTTTTGTAGGGTTTGAATAGTGCGGTGAGTGTGGAGAACGCATTTGTCGAGAGTATTGGCTTTTATGAGCCAATCGTCCAGATAGGGGAAGACATGGATTTGTTGTCTCCTGAGATGCGCTGCCACTACTGCTAAGCATTTGGTGAATACCCTGGGCGCGGTTGTTACTCCGAATGGGAGAACTGTAAACTGATAGTGTTGACCGTCTACCACGAATCGTAGATACTTCCTGTGTGCAGGATGCATGGGGATGTGAAAATATGCGTCCTTGAGGTCCAAAGTGGCGAGGAAGTCGCCCTGTTGAAGTAATGGAAGGACCTGTTGGAGAGTGATCATGTGGAAGTGGTCTGATTGTATATACTGGTTTTGTAGTCTGAGGTCCAGTATGGGTCTTAAGGTTTTGTCCTTTTTGGGAATGAGGAAGTATCGAGAATATACTCTTGTGCCCTGATGTTGTAGTGGAACTGGTTCTATTGCGTGTTTCTGAAGCAAAGACTGAATTTCCTGTTTGAGGAGCGTGAGGTGGTGAGACGACATGGGACGGTGTTTGGGTGGTATGTTTGGTGGGGTGTGTATGAGTTCGAGGCAGTAGCCAGACTGGATAATTTGTCTTACCCACCTGTCTGTTGTGATGGAATTCCAGACAGGTAGGAACTGTTGAAGTCTTCCCCCGACCGGAGTGGAATGGTCCGGGGGAGTGGTGGTAAGCCACTGTTTAGTGGCTGTAGAGGTGCGGGTGTTGTTGTTGTTGCCCCGCCCTCGGCCTTTGGTATTATTTCCCCTGTAACCTCCTCTAAAGTATCCTCTGGTAGGGGATGTTTGACCTGATGTTTTGAAGGTGGAAGAGGTGTCTGTTCCCACATTTTTGGAGGCCCCTCTATAAAAGGAGCGACGAAAGGAGCCTCTGGCTTGAGGAGACTGTAATGCTCCCATTGATTTGGCAGTCTCATTATCTTTCTTCATTTTCTCTAATGCAGTGTCTACTGCGGGTCCAAATAGTTGCTCCTGATTAAAGGGTTGAGCAAGAATGGTGGTTTGTACTTCCGGCTTAAAGCTGGAAATGCTGAGCCATGCGTGTCGTCTTAGTAGCACGCTTGTGTTGACTGTCCTAGAGGCGGTGTCCGCTGCGTCTAATGCGCATTTGATGGAGGCATTTGATATTAGTTTGCCCTCTTGGATAAGGTCATTGGCCTGTGATTTGTATTGATCAGGCAGGTGTTACAAGAGGTCTTCCAGTTAATCGTAATGAGCCCTATCATAGCGAGCCAATAGGGCTTGTGTATTGGCAATACGCCAGTGGTTAGCAGCTTGTGCAGCAACTCTTTTGCCGGAAGCCTCTAAGAGTTTAGACTCTTTGTCTGGGGGCGGTGTTTCTCCGGTTGTTTGGGAGTCTGCCCGCTTTCTGGCATTTGACACGACTAAAGAGTCTAAGGGGAGTTGCGCTTTGATGTACGCAGGATCCTGTGGTGCCGGTCTGTATTTTTTTTTTCTATCCGGGGGTTAAGGACCCTGGCCCTAACAGGGTCTTTAAAAACCTCAGTGGCATGCTTTATCACTCCCTTAATCATGGGTAGAATGTGAACGCTTTTTTGCGACTGCTCAAAAGTGTCGAGGAGAAAATCTTCCTCAGGTAAGTCTGTGTGCATGGTGACGCCATGGAACAGTACCGCCTTGTTTATAAGCTGACCAAACCCCAAATGGTCATCAGGCGGGGAGGGTTTTGAGGGGTATGGAGTGGGATCAGGTATGTCAGGCATAGGGTAAGACCAGTCGTCTATGGGTGCCGTGTCCGGGAGTGTAAAGGGATCATTAGGATCGGTGGGATCATCAAGGAAATCCGGGTCTCCCCCTCCCCTAAATCATCATCATCCTGTGGAGATGGTGTGTGCGAAGGAGATGGTAAAGGAGAAGGCGGTGGGGGGGATGGGATAGGAGGTAAGACAGGAGAGGAAGGACGTATGGGTGAGGTGGCACAGTCCTTCTTTGGAGGAGCTGGGGGAGGTGGGGTGTCCAGCTTCCTTTTTTTATATGGCACTGCTGTTACATGTCCTGTTTTAGGATTGATGTAAATCCGTTTTTGCATTGGATCGGGCCGAAAAAGTTCCTCAGTGTCCGAAGGTGGCCTTGGCGCCGACTTTTTGGGTTCCGATCTGGGCTTTGTGAGATCGGCAGGTTCTTTGTGGTCTTTTCTTGGCCCCGAAGATGTTTTAGATGCCGAAGAACTTTTCGGGTCCGATGGAGTTTTCGGCGCCGACGAACCTTTCGGTGCCGGTGGGGACCTCGGTGCCGAAGAACGTTTCGGTGCCGATGGAGATTTCGGCCTCGGAGCCTGCTTCGGTGCCGAAGGTATTGTAGGCACAATAATATGAGGTTTGCTCGAGCCCGAGCGACCTGCAGGCTTAGATGTCTTCGGAGCCGGGGGCGGGGCTTCTGAAGACAATTTTGGATCGCGACTGGGCCCAGCTGGCAGAGTCTTGACCAATGTCTTTTTTGGTGGGGTTGGGGTAGGGGAGCTGGTACTCACGGACTGCCCCGGATCAGAATCGGCGGCCTCGGACACCATCTGGAGGTCTTCGGAATCGTCGTCAGGGACATCCTGTGCAAAGATGTCTTCTGGTTCCGGTACCGGTTTTGCCATGATATGGCGTTGAGCTCTTCGGTCCCGTATCGTTTTCTTCGAGCGGAATGCGGCGCAGGCAGAACAGCTCGATTCGTTGTGGTCTGGTGAGAGGCACAAATTACAGACCTCGTGGTGATCACTGTGGGGGAACTTTGCTCCGCATTGGGGGCATTTTTTAAAGGGTGTCCTTTCCATCAGCCGCGTCCGGAGCCGGTCCGATGGTATTTCGACGTGGAATTTTAAATTTTGAGAGTTGTTGTGATTGCTATGAAGTTTTCTGCTGGAGCGGAAAAAAGGTCATCCGAACCCAATGGCGGAAAAAAACAATCTGAGGATGGAGTGGATGCCCATGCGCACTGTTGTCCAGAGGAGGAGTCACCTATCTCGTGACCAAAGTCTTCTTCCGAAGACAACAACCTGCAATCATCCGAGCCCAACACCAGATGGCGATCTTATCCTTAGTGTGTGATCTGCAGCTCATATGCCTCGAACTTGCAGTTCGCATTTATGCAAGGGTTCAAAAGGCGGTCCCATTAGCCTTGTGAGCACTATATTTAAGTTCCACACAGGTGAGGGTGGCACTCTGGGGGGAATTATGCGTTTTAGGCCTTCCATAAAGGCTTTAATGGCAGGCACTTTGAAAAGTGATAGGTGCTGTCTGTTTTGTAACTAAGCAGCAATTGCTGCGAGGTGTAGCCGAATAGATGTATATGCTAGGTTACATCTTTGTAGATGTAATAAGTTGCATATGATGTGCTGTATGGATGCGTCTAGAGGGTTGATTGTGTTGTTATGGCAGTAAACAACAAATCTTTTCCACTTGGCAGCGTAGCAGGCTCTAGTGGTAGGGCGTCTAGCTTCTCTGATAACATTCATACATTCGGGGGAAGGTTAAGGTATCCGAATTCTATGATCTCAGGAGCCAGATCGCAAGGTTGAGCTGAGCTGGGTCCTGGTGTCTGATCTCTCCATGGTTCTGGGTTAGGAGGCATGGTGAGAGGTGTAATTTTTGGTGTGGCACTACTGAGAGTTCCAGTAGGGTGGTGTACCATGGTTGTCTGGCCCATGTTGGAGCTACTAGAATGAGTGTGAGGGAGTGCTGTTGTAGCTTTCGCACCACTAATGGAATTAGTGTGAGAGGTGGAAAGGCGTATGCAAATTTGCCTGACCAGTTCATCCATATCGCATTGCCTTTGGACAATGGGTGTGGGTATTTGGCGGCGAAGCTTGGGCATTTTTTGTTTTCGTGGGTGGCGAATAGGTCTATTTGTGGATGCCCCCACATTTGAAAGAATGGGTGAAGAACTTGCGGGTGAAGTTCCCACTCGTGGATCTGTTGCGTCTGTCTGCTGAGCAGATCTGCCATGGTGTTCTGGACTCCTGGGACATGTTGGGCTAGGAGAAAGATTTTGTGTGGAATTGCCCATCTCCATATGCTCTGTGCTAGTTGAGAGAGCTGTGGAGAGTGTGTGCCTCCTTGTTTTTGGATGTAGTACATGGCGGTCATGTTGTCCGTGCGGATAAGGACTGCCTTGCCTAAAATCTGTGTGTGAAAGGATTATAGGGCTAGAAAGATCGCCAGTAGCTCCAGATGATTGATGTGGAGTAACTTTTGTTGCGGTGTCCATGTGCCCTGCACTGTGAGGTGTAGAAGATGAGCTCCCCAGCCAGAGAGCGATGCGACTGTTGTCAGGATTATTTGTGGAACCGGGTCCAGGAACGGTCGACCTCTGGAAAGATTTGTGGTGTTCCACCACTGCAGAGAGCGATGGGTGCGACCGTCTACCAACACCAGATCTGTCAGTTGCCCCTGGGCCTGGTTCCATTGGCGCGCTAAGCACTCTTGGAGTGGACGCATCTGGAGTCTTGCGTGCGGCACTATGAAAATGCAAGAGGCCATCATCCCTATCCGTTGCATAAACACTCTTGATGGGAGGGAGTGTTGATGTATGAATTTTTGACGCAAAGCTTGAATGCTTGCGATCCTTGCTGGATTGGGGTAGGCAATAGCTTTTGAGGTGTCTATGGTGGCACCGAGGTATTGCTTTATATGGGATGGCGTTAACTGGGACTTTTGGTGGTTCACCGTGAAGCCTAGTTGGTGCAGTAGCTGGATTGTAGTGGCGGTGTGGTGTACACATTGGTTGTAGGACGCGGCTTTTATCAGCCAGTCGTCCAGATACGGGAAGACGTGAATGTGCTGTCTTCTGAGGTGTGCCGCCACTACCTCTAGGAACTTGGTAAATACCCGTGGTGCTGTTGTGAGCCCGAAGGGGAGCACCTTGAATTGGTAGTGTTGCCCATCCACTACGAATCTGAGGTACTTTCTGTGGGCATGGTGTACCGGAATGTGAAAGTACGCGTCTTTCAAGTCCAGTGTGGTGAGAAAGTCGTCCTGGGAGAGGAGCGGAAGTACCTGCTGGAGTGTTACCATGTGAAAATGGTCCGAATGTATTTATGTGTTTAGAGGTCGGAGATCTAAGATAGGTCGTAGCGTCTCGTCTCTTTTCGGTATTAGAAAATATAGGGAGTAGACCCCTATATTTTGCTGATTGTGGGGGACCTGTTCTATTGCGTGTTTTTGTAGGAGGGAAATCACCTCCTGCTTTAGTAACGTGGAATGTTCTTGTGACATTGGGCGTTGCCTGGGTGGAATGTTGGGGGGGGTAGATGTGAGTTCTAGGCAGTACCCTGAACGAATAATTTGGATCACCCACTTGTCCGATGTGATGGACTCCCAGACGTGAAGGAAATTTTGTAGTCTGCCCCCGACCGGAGTGGGATGGTCTGGGGGGAGCAGGGGAAAGTCATTGGGTAGGCGGTGTGGCAGAGCGGGCAGTATTTGCTTTGCCTCTGCCTTTATTGTTATTTCCTCTATATCCGCCTCTTTGATAACCTTTTGTGAATGTTGACTGAGGGGGGGATTTGTAGGACGTGGACGCGCTATCTGAGGAGTAGCCTCTGCCCGTGCCACGAAAGGAAGAGCAGCGAAAGGAGCGTCTAGTAGGGATCCCATAGATTTCGCCGTATCTGTATCTTTTTTCTTCTTCTCGAGGGCCTCATCTATCTTTGGCCCGAATAAATGTTCCTGATCGAACGGGTGGTTTAGTATAGAGGCTTGTACCTCGGGTTTAAAGCCGGACACTCTCAGCCAAGCGTGTCGACGGAGTAGGACACTGGTGTTAATGGCCCTGGAAGCTGTGTCTGCTGCGTCTAAGGTACAGCGTATAGAGGTATTGGTTATGGTCTTACCCTCTTGGATTAGTTCATTGGCCCTATTTTTATATTTTTCTGGGAGATGGTGCATGATGGTTTCTAGCTCATCATAATGCGCCCTGTCGTATCTGGCCAATAGCGCTTGAGTGTTGGCGATATGCCATATGTTAGCTGCCTGTGGCGCAGTGCGTTTTCCTGATGCGTCCAGGAGCTTTGATTCCCTGTCAGGTGGTGGTGCTTCGCCTGACGCCTGGGAATTTGGCCTCTTTCTTGTGGTGGATACCACTATGGAATCCAGTGGTGCAGGCCCTTTGATGTAGGCAGGATCTGTAGGGGCAGCCTTATACTTTTTCTCTATACGTGGGTTTAGGACCCTAGCCCTGACTGGGTCTTTAAAGACCTCTGGCGCATGTTTTATTACCCCTCTGAGCATAGGTAGTATAGCAGTAGACCTATGTGCTGTATCAAAGGTGTCTAGGAGGAAATCTTCCTCTACTGGGTCAGTGTGTAGCTCTACCCTGTGATAATGTGACGCCCTCTGAAGTAGGTGGTGAAAACCCAGTGAGTCTTCTGGTGGTGATGGCCTGGATGGATATAGGTCATCTTGTGGGACATCTGGAATGTCTGGATTATTATAATCATCCCAGGGGTCTGGGGATCCTGTAGGGGTGGGGTCTTGTGGCACATCTGCTGGGTTGTAGTATGGGTCCCCCTGATCATCATGGCCTGGAGACGGGGTCGGAGAGCGATGAGGCAGGGGTGGAGAAGGTGGAGGGGGCGGGGGTGGAGAGGGTGGAGGAGGTGGAGGAGGCGGGGAAGGCACTCTGAAAGGGGAGGTAGCACAGTCCTTCCTCTTTGGAGGTGGAGGTGGAGCTGGTCTGTCCAAATGTCTCTTTTTTGAAGACAGTGCCAAATGTCAAGTTTTTGGATCCTTGGTAAGTGTCTTTTGTAAAGGATCCGGTGTAAAAAGTTCTTGGGACACTGGTTCTTCGGTCGGCGCCGACGTTTTCGGGGCCGACGGCTTCTTAGGCTTGTCTGTGCCGTGCTTTTTGGGGACCTCTGATTTTTTGGTCAGTGCCGATACCAGCCTCGGTGCGGGAGTGTCGGTGCCGGGGGCCTTATGATGTTTGGTCGGCACCAAGAGGCTGGGTTTCGACACCGAGGGCTTTGTTATGGAGCTCGGTGTCGAGGTAGAGGCCGATCTTTTCTTCAGTGCCGAAGGGTGTTTTTCGGCACCACTGGCAGGCTGGCTCGAGCCCGAGCCGCCGGAAGGCTTACTTGGCTTCGTTACCGGGCCCGAAGGTGGGGTGTGGAAGAAGTAGTGTATTTGGTCTTGCATAGGCACCGAAGACGAAGGCGTGACAGAAGCCTTGTTGGTTGTCGGCGCGGGTGTGGGAGGGTGTATTTTACTCACGAACCTCTGCGCCGGGGTGATGTCCTCCACATCCGAGTCGTCTGCTTCGGAAGCACTGACGAGGTCCTCTTCGGTGTGCTGGTGTCCCGGAGGTTTGACGTCGTCCCCGAAGATGTCAACTGGAACGGAGGTCGAGGAGTGCGCCATTTTCCTTCTGGCCCTTCGATCTCGAATAGTCTTTTTTGATCTAAAAGACTTGCAGGCGGGACAGTCTCGAGCCTCGTGTTCAGGGGAGAGGCAGAGGTTGCACACCTCATGAAGATCGGTGTGGGGGAATTTGGACCCACATCGAGGGCACTTCTTGAATGGAGTTCTTTCCATCAGCCGGGACCGGAGCTTGGATAGGCCCGAAGGCCGCCGTCGACGACTGGAATCGAAAGTGCGTCGAAGAAGGTGATTGAGGAGATTAGTATCTAAACAATACCGCGGAGAGCGAGGATTTGCTTCGATCGTCGAACTGGAATGTTCGGAGCCGGAGCACGAAGTATTACATACGAGCCCGATGGCGGAATAAAACAATCTGAGGATGGAGCCAAAGCCCATGCGCAATACGAACCAAGGGAGGAGTCACCGACCTCGTGACTTCCAAAGACTTTCCAAGAGGAAAAACAAACTGCAAACATCCGGGCCCAACACCAGATGGCGATCTATGCAAAAGTGTGTAATCTGCAGCTCATATGCCTCGAACGGTGGTGTCGGCATTCCATATGAACCAGACAATTCAAATACCGGGCTTCTTTCAGAACCCAGCCACAAGCGCAGAAAGGGCACTGCACACTCTAGACTCGAGAAGGGCGGTGATGCACTACATCGAGAGAACCAAGGAGCACAGGAAAACTAAGCAGTTTGTTGTGTCCTTCGCAACCAGCTTCCTGGGTAGACCAGTAACAAAAAGCACCATCGCTCGATAGATCGCACTGACGATACAATTCTGCCACAAACAGGCAGGGCAAGAACTATCGGAAGGGGCACGGGCCCACTCCAGAAGGAAGAAAGGAGCAACAATTGCTTTTCTGGCTAACACACCCATTCAAGACATATGCCTGGCGGCAACATGGGGCTTCAATGCACACGTTCACTAAGCACTACTGCGTGGATATACAAATGAACAAGGAAGCACAAGTAGGACAGAAGGTGCTTCAACATATATTCAATGACCAACGCTCATCTTCCATCCAGCCGCCACAAAGATGACAAACGGCTACAAAGTCTATGCACAGCAGAATGAATCCAGAAAGATTCACGCTGCAAGACGAATAGTTTCTTACCTGTCGGTGTAGTTTTGCAGCTTGAAGATCTTACTGGATTCACTAGCGAACCCGCCCACCTCCGCCAGAAAGGTGAGGCTGGAGCAGAAGGAGGAAAGACAGAATAGAGAACAAGAAGAGACTTAAAAGAAGCGTGTAAAAGGCTATGATTAAGGAGAAAATAATAAAATTGCCTAGGATTCGAAAAAAAAAAAAAAAAGGAAAAAAAAGAATCCGAAGATGGCGCCCAGAGGTGGGAGCTTCCGCAGGAAGCGTGCCGACGTCACGAGAGGTACACCAAATGGTGGGACGTCGACGCCCACCTGGGCTACAAAAAAAAGAGAAGAAAGACTACGATTCCGGACCCAACCACCAGACCGCAGAATAATGCACAGCATAGTGAATCCAGAAAGATCTTCAAGCTGCAAAACTACACCGACAGGTAAGAAACTATACGTTACAAAGTTTGTATTAATCTTTTTGGTAGGTAACAACAGATTCCTCACTTCTGCTGTTCTACAGGCTACTGCTGCAAAGAAGGAATTATCATCAGTTGGAGGGGGCATAGTAGAGCACAGCTCTGTCATTGAGGAGTTGACCAAACCACTGGCGTTCTCTAGATCGAATTAATAGTCCGGCAGCAGTATAAGGAAAGGGAGAAAATGGTCTGCCTCTATCGTCATCTTGGTCATGCAGAATGTTCTGGAGCCCCTGTTCTGCTTCAGAAAAAGATCTGAACGAGGGTTTCAGCCTACGATAGTGCTGTGGTCAAGAAAATAACTGGGGGTGGCGCTGAAAGCTAGAGTTGCGCTTTGGTATTCTCATAGTGAGACAAAATCCTGGTGGAGGAAGACAATGCCTTTAGATTGGAAATATGTGTCCAAGTCAGATCAAGTCTGAGCGTCACTTGAGTCACTGGGGTGGTTGGAATTGACAAAGCACAGAGCATAACAGAAGGGAGTCAGGCGCATGCTCAATGGGGTTAGTCAACGCTGGAGTCGCCTGAAGACCCCGTGGCACCCGAAGGTGCTCAAAGAGCTGTACGCGCCCGAAATGTTGTAGCGTTGCCTCTATAAATGTATCCGTTTGATGAGGGGTTAACAACTGCCTATGGATTTTGGAGGACACTGGGACCAGCCTCATCCCAGATTCAGCCTGTCACCTAGGAATTCAAAAGGTGAGGAGACTGTGGTTACAAGTAGTCATGAGAAAAAGGGAACATTTAACCCCATAGCACAAAGGTAGATGAAAGCTTTCATGATCAGACAGGAAGATCAACTTGAGTAGAGGGTAAAACAGCAACTGAAGTTCTATGGAAACTATAGACTACAAAGCACCTTTTGTTCCAGGATGAGACAAGCACCACCCCACTGAACCTTAACCACTGATTCCAGCAATAAGAAATCTTAACATAAGTGAATAAAAAAGGTATTTCATCTGCTGCTTTCACCTTCCTAAGGATTACTAACACCAGCTACACTTAGCCAAGAAAGGTGAATTTTACAGAAAATGCAAAGTTAACAGCCCTTTGTTTGGGCGTTTTGCTTCCTCACCGAAAGATTAGATCCTTGAACCACACCAGGTTTCTAAGACTTGGACTCCGGTCTAAAAGGTTTTTTTTTTTTTTTTTTTTAATCAAGTCCAATGTCTGCATACAAGTTAGTCTTTTTTTGTGCACTAGATGGTTGCTTCCCAAATGGAACACAGATTAGGCATGCATGTTGGCTTCTGCAAACTGTTTGTGGCACTGCCTGTGTAACTAAAGAGTTATGGCATAGGTTGGCAAGCTGGTGGAGAAAAAAAGGTACAAAATAAGTAGGCAGTTTCAGAGAAGCAGTAGAAATAAGCATTAGCAAATTCAAAATTTTTGAATATGAGAGTTATGTTGTACAGCATTGACAAGATGTTGTGCAGAATGGCCAGAGGTAAATTTAACAAACAAAAGCAAAAATAAAGATGCAATAATGCAGCCACAGAGCATGTCCTTTTGTAAACTAGCACATGGGTCATTAGGCATGTGTCTGTAAAATGATGCGAGTGCCATTTTGCTTTAATTTACCAATAAGAAATGTACTGGTACATTTTTAAAAATGAATGAGCCCTTTTCTTTTTTTTTTCTTTTTTTTAAGGCAGTGGGGGTTGGCAAAAATTTGCTACCTTATATCCATTTAAAAAAAATACATATATTTAAAAAATAAGCAATAATGGGCATGGGGGCCAAACGGGGGTGTGTGCGAGGAAGAAATGGGAAGAAGTTAAGGAGGAAAAAAGCAGCATGAGAGAAAACAAACATGGGGTGGCGGGAAGGCAGAGAGAAGCACAAAAGATAATGAGATGAGAGAGAGAGCTGGAAAACACATGCACTCTCATGGTATGCTAAAGCAAAAAGATGCACCAGGGGAAGAACAAACAAAAGAGGGACAAGCTGGGACAAAGAATGCAATTAAATAAAAAGAAAGGAAATGAGTGGCAAAGCCAATGAGTGTCAAGCAATGGGCAGGTTGTAAGCCCCTGTCATTTCTTTTTAAGCCCACAATAGGTCTTTTGAACCCAGACAGTTAGAGCTTGCGCGATCTGGTAGGCACAACCAAAGAAAAGATTTAGTGATGCTATGGCCCAGCATGAGAGAAAAATTTGAGTTGCATATACGCTGTGATGAATACACAGGACTGGCCACACACATTCTAGAAAATGAACAGCTTTTACAAGAGGTTTCCAATCTCACCACTAGGTGGGATGCTTCCTGGAGTCTGAGGATAGGAAAACACACATTGTAGGAGTGCATGAAAGTGGCACTAACAAGGTAGGGCCTTAATGTCTTGGGTTGCAACATATTTTTGATCGTTGAGAAGTACTGATTCCAGAAGTTTCATGGTTATGACAAAGGGCCAGCAGAGGTGTGCCATATTCAAGGGCACAAGCTCAAAGGAGGATGGGAATATCCGGAGCAGCCATAAAAACTGGAGGCAGTGCCCAAAAAAACTCATGAAAGTATGTAGGCATCTTGTATGGGAGTCCAAAAGATAGACTTGTGTACCTGACCGAGAAACATCCTGCTGCAACAAGAGTGATTAATGTGTTTGATCGTGGTTGGGTGCAGTCCAGTCTTGTAGTATGGTCTGCACAAAAACCAAGCTAAGGCCAGTAGAAACTTCACAGTAAAAAAAGAGCAATATTAGATTGAAAATTAGGCACTGGGGAAAGAGTAGACGTTTAACAGCTCAACTCAGATTTTCAGACCAGTGATGGGTTGCTAATAGTGATGTCAGTGAGAGTGGACCTTTAAGGCCAGACGAGGACCGAGAGAGCGTAATCACAATGTGCTAGCCTCTCCTCAATTTCCAAGGGACAGCTAGTCCACAACAGGGTCAAATAAGAGAAACAGTCTACTATCTAGACACCATGCAACAAAATTCTTCTTAGGTATGGAATTGCTAGTTTCTAATCTCTGACATCTTCCACTCAAGTGGATCACACATCTTGTGTTGCATAGATTCTCTTTTTTTATAACTGAAGAACTGAAGTCTATGTCTATGAAGAGGCCTCAGACCAGGGAGCAAGCTTATGTTACGACTGAAAGATTTGGATTAGGCCCTGCAGACAGGAACAATGAAGGTGTTTTGGTAGAGAAAAATGGAAATCCTGAAGTTAATGCTTGAATATGATATGGTCACACAATTTACCTTGTAAGAATGTGATAATAGTAGATTTTCCCTTCAGGGTCTCGGGCTGTTTTCCAACTCTGAGGAAGCACAATGGTTTTCGGTTTTGGTGGTGATGGAGGCGGTAGGTCCAGGATGGTGTTGGATACAACTAGCTCTTGCTGAAAAATGTAAATATGTCAATGTAACAAAAAACAAGTCTTTCTAAGATAATAAAATGGTGTTTGTTGCAAGTGTTAAGCATTACATGTGTATCATATAAATATAATAAAACTGTTATATTTTAATACACTCCAGTTAAGGAGGGAGTACATACATTTGACTTTAATTTCTAAACCTTTATATTTTCTTGTTGAAATCCTGGTCAGCCTTCTCTGTACTATTGTTTGAATTTTGACATCTTCCGCAGTATAACCATGCCGTACTTAAGATGTCAGTCTCAGCAGCACACGGCTCACAAGTTGCAACACAGTTTTTGGTGGGTCAAATTCCAATTTGATTACTGATTGCACATATTCAAAGTGTATTTCCTCACACAGTCCTCATTTCCAGTAAGTAAGGACTGACGCGTTTCGGAGAATTGCCTTCCACTCCTTGATATATAGAGATATATATATATATATATATATACACTGAAAAAAACACAGGTTTCAGGGACGTTATAGTTAGTTGGACATTTCACTCGTACAAAACCAGAGATATTCCTCCGTTATAGTTAGTTCAGCTAACTATAACTCGTGCCCCCACAATGCACTGCTGATGACGTCACATATTACATCATTCATGACATGGTCAGTGACATCACTGATGACATCTCAAATGACATCAGTGATGACATCATCCAGTGACTGTTTTTCTTTAAAGTTTAAATATGTATTATATATATGCCAAGGTGTATTGAAGATTGAGTGGGTGTATAAGTGTCTCAATGGAGGATTTAGTAGGTGCGTGTTTAAGTGAGTGATTAAGCGTGTCTTACTAAATGCATGGGTTAGTGACTAAACTGCGTGAATGTCTGTATCAGTCTGTCTGTTGTATAAGCTACTGCATGGGTTGGTCAGTAGCTACATGAGTGTCTATATGGGTTATCGATTGGTTCATTGAGTATTTGTATGAGTGCCTGGGTGTATGTGTGGGAGTCTGTGCATAGATGTTTGAGTGGTTGATTCACTGTGTGTATGGGTTCAAGAGTGCATGTGGAAACAGCTGTATGGGTGGGTAAGTGTGTGTATGGGTGTGTTGGGGAGTGAATGGATGTCTCAATGGTACATGTCCAAGTAACTACATATGTAAAAGGCAGTGTATGTGAAAGTTGAAGTATATAAATGACTATACGCGAGAGTCAGTGATTGTGAGAGTGGCTGTATGGATGAGTGTGTACATGTATCAGTGATTGTATAAAAGAGTAAGTATGCATTTGTTTCTGTTTGAATAAGTGATGTGGTGTGTGTATAACTGTATAGGTCAGTAAATGGAAATGTGATTGATTCTTTGCATGACTGACTAGGTGTGAGAGTAACTCTGGATGAGTGGTGGTGTGGGAGTGTCTATATAGGTTTATGAGTGCATATGATAGTGTTCTATTGATGAGTGACTGCATGTATGAGTGATTGTACGGGTGAATGAGTGGATATGTTTGGAGACCTAGGAATCAGTGAGTGCGTATGTAGTATCTGGTATTTGTGTCTCGATGGTTTCAAAAATAATAGTGCGTATTTTACAGTGGGTGTATCAAAGGTTATATTAGAGTGTGAGGGGTGGATCAGATTTTCACGTGGATAATGTCATCAGTGATGTCATCAGTTATGTCACTGACCAGGTCATGAATGATGTAATATGTGACGTCATCAGCAGTGCATTGCGGGGGCGCGAGTTATAGTTAGCTGAACTAACTACAACAGGGGAATTTCTCTGGTTTTGTACGAGTGAAACGTCCAACTAACTAGAACGTCCCTGAAACCTGTGGTTTTTTCAGTGAATTTCAAAGGTTTTTTTAAATGCTAATTTCAAATTATAATGTTAATTAAAGCTATGGTTTTTCAGTAATTTGTAATTTTTTCTGGTGATATTTTTCAACTTTAATATCCCAAAAATAGTTTTGGTATTTTTTTTGTTTATTAAAATAATATAATGTCTTCTGTTTTCTTAAATAATATATATATATATATTAGTCGCGCACCCATCGTGTACCTATCTCGCTGGGTGTGCTGATTCAAACCGCCATATTGGTAAAGTAGTGAAGGAAGCGCGTTTCAGCCAGCCCACTCCGCTTACGCTTACGCTTACAGGGAGGGAACTACAACGCTACATGTCCCAGGTCTTCCCTGTAGTGATCTGCTGATCACAGGTCTAGTTGTCAGCATGCCACAGGTACTCCCTCATGACTGTTTTACACCCACACCACACCCATGCAGCACAGGCATCACAGGACATGTGACCATGCCCAAACAAATGGCAGGGCGCACATGCTCGACGCCATTTCCACTCTCTATCTGGGTGTATCTGTGCGCTTATTATGTTGGTAGCAGCCAAGGCACTTTGACCGACACAGGCCTCCCAAAACGTCGCGATGAGTTGAGGTGCACAGAGATGGTGGCAGCCGAAGCACTTTGCCGGACACTGGCCTTCTGACGGCAGACTATGACTTGAGGTGCACAGAGTTCGTGGCAGCCGAGGCATTTTGGCCGACACGGGCCTCCCACCATGTGGCGATGACATGAGCTGCACTGAGTTAGTGCCACCAGAGTTGAGTGGGTGTGCAGCCTGCGATGATGCGTGGCCTCGATATGCTATCCTGGCAATCAAGACCCGATTTGAATTGTGAGCTCGGCTGGATTGCGTGTACGCCAGAGGCAGCTGACTGTACAGACATAACTCCTCGGCGTGGTACAGCAGGATGCACTGGGGGTCTGTGCTGCGGAATCCAGCGACGGCTGAGGAGGTTGCACTGGCACGTGGTTAGCCCTCTTGGAGACACGTCAGTGGCGGCAGGTGAGCATTGAGGTCTGGGTGCGTAGGGTCGGGCAGTCATCGCTGGGCAGCGGACTGGTCTGGGTCTCCTTGCGAAAGATGTAAGAATCATGCACACTGCCAGAGACGTTTGCGACGACAGTTTACAGGCCCCAGTGGTCCAGTTTTGTCCGCACATTGTTGGAATGCGTATGGTTTCTGCTGTGGTGATTGGGTGCAGTGTCGGCAGGGGGCACAAATAGTACACATGTGCATTCAGTTGCCCCCAACACGTGCAGGAAAGGCTGCTATGGCGTGGTTCCCTTGCTTGGTCTCCAGTTGTTTCTGCGCAGTTTAGGCTAAGTGAACATGCATGTGTATCAAGCTGAAAGGAACCCTGAAGCTTACAGGTGTGATAAATCCTTCATAATGAGACCGTAACAGAAGTTTGTGTGGTTGTAACGTTCCTTTTCTTTCCTACAAAGGTTACGACCACACCAACTTTTGTTACGGTCTTTTTGTGCAGGATTGATCATACCTGTAAGCATTCCGGTTTGTCCAAGTGCAATACATTGTACCATATTACAGTTGTGACCATACTAATGCTTGACCATTATCCAACAGGTTTCGGAATACAGAGTTTTGGGATTTCCAGGACGATCTACAGTTATTTCGATCCACAAGTTGATGTTCCCCGTTGGCAAAGTCACTCGTCGTTTGATGTTTTTGTGTTAATTTATTTTTTTCAAATAAAGTACTGTTTTTCCACTACTGTTGACTACTAGACTTCATGAAATGGCGCACCCCCATTTCAGTGACTACAATCTTGGATCTAGAACACAGGGGCGTCAAGCAACGGCTGGGGTTGGATGTGTAGGAATACTACAAAATTGGGACGAGCAGGTGGTGCGGATGCAGGGGCCCTAAGTTGCTGTTGTAGACATGCATCCAACACGTGTGAGGAAGTTTAATAGGGCTGGCTAGGAGACTCCTCCGACTCTCGCACTTGTTAGTTGGAAGATACCAGAGGCCAACAGGAGCAGCACAGCCAGCAGCTTTGTCTGCGTAACGATGTTGATTGTCCGCTGTGTTGGTACCATCAGCCTGTGGGCAAAGTGGCAGTATGCACCAACTTGAGAATGGGGCGATAATTCTTTCACCACTTTTGCTGCGCTAAAGTGCCGATAACTCGGCGATAAATCCCAACTGTTGGGTTATAGGGTGACCCTAAAACGAGCCCTTGTGTTTATTACGACTTTGTTGTAGCTGCATGCGAATCACAAGAAAAAAGATGAAAAAACAAGAAAAAGTGGGCAGGGTACAAACACCCTGACCCCCTAGGCCTGCTCAGGGGATCCCACAAAAAGCCCCAGGGGCAAAAAATGATTAATATTTTTGTTTTTTTAAAAGCGTATGGGTGCACGAATCGGACGAAAAATTTAAAATAAATGATGGGGCGTATTCTCAATGACTTATCGCTGAGTTATCGGCACTTTAGCGCAGCAAAAGAATTATCATCCCATTCTCAACCTGGTGAAAACTGCCGATATCGCCAGTTTTCCAGTGATAGCTTCCGCAAAAAACATCGCCACCAATGAGAGCGACAACTAACGCTAATGATGTGCAGAATAGATGTTCCCGTGCAAAAAGAACATGAACACCACTTCCCGATAATTGCAACGACCAGCCAAATCTGCAACGCGATCCAAAAACGGGCGATAAGCCACATTAGCAGTAAGAATTTAACCTATGCCTTTTACTGGTGTAAAGCAGGACGACTACCAACAGTATGAAAGGGGGCCCAGCCCAGAGCTGCATCTGAAGACCAACACATGTCATAGAGCTACTGACCATGCAGCTCCGACACCCAAGAAGGCCACAACACCCACCTCCACCACCCCGAGGACCTCCCCCTCGGACCACCCCTAACCCAACTACCACCGAGGCAGCGCAGAACAGAACAGCGGAACTTCCCAAAACGGCATGACCACAATATAGCTGAATGTTGGGGGATGTGGGAACCAAGTATGTGTGAAGGAGGTAAGTCACCCATCAATAACAATGCACACAATGCCAAGTGTAGTGGTAATGTGCTGGATAGACCTCAGAACACATACCTATCCATATACTGCTGGTGCTTGTACTGTTGTGGACGCAACCATGTTACCTCAGGCAGTGGGGAAGATCTCAGTCAAGTAGCTGTGTCGTCCCCCCTGTAAGCGGAACCGGAGAGTGCTAGTCCAACGTACGCCACTCCAGCGTAGGAGTGTGAATAAATAGGCTGGGACTCTGGGCGTGGTTCACTTCTGGGAAGGCCAACGCGTCTGCCAGAGCGGCGGCCCTCACCCTGCCACGAGGCCGCCGCTGTGACCGCCGGCCTCCTCGACGCAGGTCCCCTGCGAACCCAGCACCGCAGTTATGTCTGTACAGACTACTGCATTTGATGTACACTGCGGACAGCAGGGCTGACAATTCAGATCGAGTCGCAATTGCAGATGACACAGTCCAGTAGGTAACAGACATTGCATCCAGTGCGGCCCGCCTAGACCACGCATCATCGCTGGCTGCGCACACGCTGAGTGCTTCAGGTACAACTAACTCTGTGCAGCTCAAGTCAACGCCACGTGGCTGTGGGCCCTTGCTGACCGCTGCCACCGGCCTAAACTGCGGTCATCAGGGCTCACAGTTAATTTGAGTCTTGATTCATTCATTTCAGAGTCCAGTAGACAACTAACTAGATCGTCCCTGAAACCTACATATTTCGACAATATAGTGCATACATATTTCATCTTTTGCTCCATATGCCTACACTGTGGTCAGCAGGGCTCACAATTTGAATTGAGTCATGATTTATTAATTGCAGAGAGAATCGTACTCTATGTCCTCGGATTTTGTCAAGAAGTGACAAACAGCATTCCTCGATGTCTGTGCTGACTACTGCCTTCTATCTACACTGCAGACAGCAGGGCTCACAATTCAGATCGAGTCGCAATTGCAGATGATGCAGTCCAGAAGGCAACAGACATTGCTCATAGTGCAGCCCACACGGACCACGCATCATCGCTGGCTGCGCAAACGCGGAGTGCTTCAGGTACCACTAACTCTGTGTAGCTCAACTCAATGCTACGTGGCTGGGGGCCCTTGCTGACCGCTGCCTCCGGCCTACACTGCGGTCAGCAGAGCTCACAATTCAAATTCAGTCTTGATTCATTCATTTCAGAGTCCAATAGGCAACTAACTATAACGCCCCTGAAACCTATATATTTCAACAATGTATTCCATACATATTTCATCTTTTGCTCCATACGCCTACACTGCGGTCAGCAGAGCTCAAAATTTGAATTCAATTTTGATTTATTAATTGCAGAGCCCAGTAGGCGACAGATATTGCATCCACTGCGGCCTGACCGCACCATTGATGGCTGAGCACATGCGGAGTGCTTCTGATGCTACCAACTCAGTGCGCCACAAGTCACCGCCACATGGCCGTATTGAGGCAGAATTCATTAGGCAAAAGACATTGCTCCCAGTGCGGCCCGCCCGAACTACGCATCATCGCTGGCTGCGCACACGCTGAGCGCCACTGTTGCCACTAACTCAGTGCACCATAAGTCAACACCACGTAGTTGTAGGCCCTTGCTGACCGCTGCCTCCAGCCTACAGTGCGGTCAGCAGGTCTCACACATATCCAATTCAGTCATGCAAGGACACGCCATCATTGCTGGCTTCACACACGCTGAGCTCTTCAGGTGCCACTAACTTTGTGCATCACAACTAATGGACCCTTTATGATTGACTTTCGTGCTGTAGACACCGGACGCAACAATGTCATCTCATGCAGCAGGAATATCCCAAAGGGACATTAACAATTTCTACACATCAGCATGCTCATCTCTGGTACCCCTACCTTAGTACACCACAAGTCATGGACCCTTTATGATTGAATCTGTGTGTGTGATTTGATTATCACTGTTGTAGTTGTTGTCAGCACCAACCATTCCCTGAGGGCTGGCTTACACTCACTCCACACGCATCCAACACAGACGTCACTGGACATGTGATCCTGGTAATAAAAAGGGGGCGAGCGCACATGCCCGTAGCCAGTTCCACTATCTATCTAACTGTGTCAGTGTGTTCATTATGTATGCATGATGGCCCTGGTCCCTACCACATTACATTGTGCTGTTGACTGCACACGCAACCATGTTACCTCTGGCAGTGGGGAAGACCTCTGTTATGTAACTTTGTCTGGGCCATTCTATGAGTACATGGGTAGAGACTGGATGATTAGAGTACTGCAAGGAGAGTGTATAGTGAATTTATAGGTGCTTGGGGATTGACAGAGTGATTGGATAAGTACATATGTTGGCAGAGCCTAACCCCTGAGCACGATCTTGGCTCTAATTGCTGCCAACCAGTGGCAACCCCGGCGGAGCATCAGGTTTGAAAGCCAAACCTCGGGAAAGGCCCAGAATCCTGTCCGCAAGATATTCCCAGCCCCACAGCTGGATCATTGACATACGGCGGAAAGAATCTACAGAATTCTGTAGGCATAAGCGGAGTGGGCTGAGCCGGCATATGCCAGTCAGGGGCGCAACTAGAGCCAAATTTCGTGGGAGGCTGATAAAAATTTCGGGGGGAGGGCTAATTCTTCCAGTCATAGGCAGAGTGGAGATGCAGGGGCTCTAAGAAGAGGTAAAATCACAACAAGGCCTCATATACAGGTAAATGGTCTTTTAAAGACCTGTGAATTAATCGGGTGCCGCGCTGAGAGCCGCGCACTCACACTAGGGGGGTCGCGCTGAGAGCCGCACACCCAGCGCGTTCACACTAGGGGGCTGTGCTGAGAGCCGCGTTAGGATCGCCACTCCAAACTAAAAATAAATAATATAAATAAATAAATAAATAAATCCGCCCGAGGACCCCCACCCCCCAGGGCAAGCCCAATTATTGAATGTTTTTATTCATCATTAGGAAGGGGGGCCGCGTGGTCCCCTTTCCCTTGTCCACTTCTGGCCCCGGGGACCCTATCGCCCGGGGCCTGGCCTCTTCGTTGGGGATTGTGAGGGGAGTCCCAATGCCCCCACCAGCTCCCAGCCTCCTGCGGGTACTGGCATTGCTTTTTGGCAAGGGGAGCTGCTAACATACAGCTCCCCTTGCCAAAAAGCAACCCTGCTTTGCTTGATTGAAGGGAGAGCAGGTTCTTCTCCTCTTGCTTAACGAAGCAAACCAGGGTTTGCTATGACAGTGTGCGAGGCATGCTTCCACCCTGTCATAGCAAACAACAATGTTCCGGGGATGAGCTCCCTGGGACATTGCAGGAGCCGGCCCTGGATTGTGGCGGTCCCCAGGGCCATCAAGGGCTCCAGGAGCGGCTCCCCTCCCTCTATTTTCAAAGCCCCGGGGAGGTGATGGTCCCCGAGGCTTCGGTGGGCCCGCGAGGCCCACCCTGCATATTAAATTAAAGCCCCAGGGCTGCGGAAGGGACGTGTGCCCTCCCGCATCTAATTTACATAGCCCCGGGGAGGTGGCGGACCCCGGGGCAGCGGAGGCCCCGCAGGCCCCCACAATATAAATTTCGGATTGCCCCCGGAACCTGGCCCACCCGGGGGCTCCTTTAAATGAAGTGGGGGAGCCCCCTCCCCCCCCCCAGGATAGCTGATGACCTGAATAGACCTTTTTTTGGAGGATTTCGCAAACATTCGTCAAACGACGTCAAAGTTATTAGCAAATCAAAAAATGCTTTTCCTATGGAAATTAGATTCCAACTATAACTACCTACTGGCGACCGCCAGTAGGTGAGATATATATATATATATATATATACACATATATATATACACACACACACATATATCTACATATCCAACCAAATGCCCATTTAAGCTATCTCTCACAAAAAATGTGGTTGCTGGTGAGAGCAGCAGGGCCAGCAACCCAATTACTTTAACAATTAACCCATTTCAAGGTTACCAAATATCACCAACACAAGAGAGACTGTAAAAAGGTTTCTCTGAAATTTATTGTACCAATATAAATGGACCTCCATTCTTTACCTGCTTCTATTTCTTTGGCACGCTATCCCAGGAGACACCTGTCGGACTAAGTATAACCAAAAAAAAAAAAACATGTAACACTTAGTTTGCCACTCCAATTTGATTTTGATATTTCCAACAGATTGATACAATATATTTCAGAGAAACTTCTTTACAGTCTCTCAAATGCCGGAGAATTTAGGTAACCTTGAATATTCATTAATACTGAAAATGTTACCCTGTAACCATCGGCTTGTAGTGTGTACCGCTGTATATTCACAAGCTCTAAATACTCGTGCCATCTAGTGTTAGGCCAGATGTTTGCATTTTGTTTTTCTTAAAACCAGCTTGGGTACTTGTTCTGATCCTCAGAGGATGTTTCTCATGGGGCTGTTGAACATCTTCTCGACGAGCATTAAGAACCAGGGCTATTTTGCCCAGGTTTGTGTTACTAGGACGAGGGTTATAGGCAGGTGCCTCATTTTCCTCACAAAGTATGAGACTGTGGTGGGGGTTGGTGGAGGAAGAAGTGTGTAGGCAAATATCCCTGGCCAGTTCATCCATAGTGCATTGCCCATCTTATGTTTTCAAGATGCAATGGTCAGGGTTTCCCACTGATGGAAGCATTTGTGGAGGATTGGTGGGTGGATTTTCCTACTCATGGTCTAGTTGATGCATTTTGCTGGGCAGGTCGGCAAAGTTGTACACCACAATCAGCAAATGTGGTTGCGGATTGCCCAGCACTAGGTCTAAGTCAACAGAGTGAGGAGGGGACAATGTGTTCGCACCTGCTTTGGGATGTAAAACATGGCTGTCACGTTGCCAGTCTTTTGGGGGACCCTCTTGCCTTGAATGAGCTTGAAGAACGCCCCCAGGGCTAGAAAGACAGCTTGAAGTTTCAGATAGTTGATGTGCTGCCCCTGATACGGAGGTCCAGGTCCTTTGTACGCTCATGTCACTGAACTGAGCACCTCACCCTACGAGAGACACGTTGGTAGTAATCGTGAACTTCGCAAGAAGATCTAGAAAGGGCCTGCCAAGCAACATGTTGCTGTTCCACCACAGCAGAGTTATAAGATCTGGCTGTAACCAACACTAGATCTTTCAAATGCGATTCCGCCTTTGACCATTGCCTCACAAGGCACTCCTGTAGTGGTCAAATGTACAATGCAGCAGGTGCCACTACTGCAATGAACAAGTCCACTGTCACCAACAGTTCTTACAGTGAGAAGACATGGTGTCTGAAAAAGAGGCAACAGCTGTAGGAATGCCACAACACCCCGTTTATTGGGGCATGCTTTTCCTGCTATGAAGGTCTGGATTGAATATGCTACTTACCAGTATGCATCTGTTCTTGGCATGTAGGGCTGCTGACATTCATATCTGTGCATAGATCGCCGCCTAGTGTTGGGTCCGGATGTTTGCACGTTGTTGTCCTGGAAGAGTCTTCGAAGTATCCTGAGATAGGTGACTCCTCCCCTGGACCACAGTGCGCATGGGCATCCTCTCCATCCTCAGATTGTTTTTTTCCGCCATTGGGTTCGGATGTGCTTATCTTGACTCAAGTTAAGGAAACTTGGATGGCGGAACCTAACCTGTGGGTAGGAATGCTGCTGTTATGTTCAGCATTGCTGCCTGCTGCTGCTCTTCATCAGTTAGTTGTACAGGTATATTAAGAAATGTATGTAGTTTACTGCATAGCTGCACTGCCACTGTTTCTAGAAGCTTTGTGAACACCCTTGGAGCTGTAGTGACTCCGGATGGCAACACCTTGAAGTGGTGTGTTTTCCACTTACCACGAAGCAAAGGTACCAAGCATTTGTTGCACACACTCAGTCAGCAAATGGTCTCACACACTCAATAACTGAACTCTAGGCCAATGGTTTATGTAAAAAATATATGTCTGTTTTATTTCAGAACCAACAATAGGAATTAAAATATACTTTCTCAGAATGAGATGCTTTAGTTAAATACTTTTGCAATATGCAATTGACTTTTGTAGATAGTTACAGGTTGTTGCAATAGGCAACACAATTTCAAACACAATAATGCATTGAGCTCAATGGAAGTTTTAAGTTATTTGCAATAGATTACTTTCAGGATTACTTTTGTAACTCCAGGACTGGATTCTAGATTCAGTTCTGGGACAGTTCTTAGAAACAAGTGATAAAAGTCTGCTTAGTTACTATTCTGATTTTAGGCAATATTTTGCTATTTTAACAATTGACACTTCGAAGAAATTTCATAGAAAAACAGTCAATGATTCCCTATGGGAGAAAATTCAAGTTGGAGGTAAAGTAGGTTCTCGTTACTTTTATAATCCAGTACTGGGCTCCTAGACTCAGTACTGGGACCTCTATCTAATTAATTACGATTTCACAGCTGATACGATTTTTAAAGAATATTTAAAGTTTGCAAAAGTCGACACTTTGAAGAAATTTCACAGAAAAAACAGTCACTGATTTCCTATGGAAGAAAATTGGGTTACTGGTAAGTACGGTTGTGAATAATTTTCAGGGTCAGTGCTTGGCACCAAGATCCAGCACTGGGATCTCTCCTAAAAGCAGGTGAGTATTTTCTTTTTCGTTACTCAGCAGATTTTTTTAGTGAATATTTTAAGTTTTAGAAACTCCACACTTAGAAGAAATTTCAGAAGAAACCAGTCAATGTTACCCTATGGAGGAAATTTGGGTTATCAGCTTTTGGGTAAGTACTCGACTGCCAGAGTTAAGGTTCTGGGCACAGACTCAAGGGTGTCCCAGGGTCAGGTAGGTACAGTTGTTACACCCTCAGCAGCGCAGGGGAAGCCGGGTGCAGAGTGAGTTAGGCCCAATGATATCCTATGGGAGGCAGGGGGGCCTTGGTTGGTGGCTGTTGACTAGCAGGCCACGCGGCTGTGGGAGCTGGGCTCCTGGTCACTTGGGGAAGTAGATAGGTGTAGAGGTTACACTGCCAGGGCCACTTGGGCGGCTGGGTGCATGGTGCTTTTGAGCCTTCGGGCGCTCAATTGATTTCAATGGGAAAGCTCTGGTTTAGAAAACGACTGCAAGCTCGGTGACGAAGATTCTTCAGGTGCCACCATCACTTCGAGAGGTAAGTTGGGAAGTTGGCGGATAGGTAGGTACCCCGGGATTGGGCACAGGGGGCCTTGGGGCACCAGGTGCAGGTGTGCCTTTTGGTGTCGGAAAATCTTACCCTCTGTTGATCGCGGTTGGGGGGCACTTGGTTCTGAGGCTGCAGGCTTCCTCAGGAGTGTCGAGGGAGGTCTTTGGGTGCTGGACTCGGGGTCACAGTTGCCGTGGGGTCGTCCTCGTGGTCTTTGTTCACATTGGCACAGGCCAGGCTTGGCGGGTGCAGAGTGTGAAGGGTTTGCGGTTCCGGGCTGCTGCCAGGGATTAGAAGTAGATTTTGAGTAGAGCCTCTACTCATGGGTGTCCCAGGGGTTTAGAGTCAAAAGGTAGCTAGGTCCTCCGGGGTTTGTGAGGTTGCTGGCCACAAGAGATGCCGGGTTGGAGCAGGATCGAGTCGACAGGCCGGTAGGGCTGGGGCCAAAGCAGTTGGTGTCTTCCTCTTCTTAGCAGCTGCAAGGCAGGTCTTCTTTCTTCTAGCTCTTCTTCGGATTTTGGAGTCTGGAATCTGGGGAAGAAAGGTTCAGGGTGCCCCTAACTACGAGATTTAGGGGCGTTACAGGTAGGTGAAGGGCAGGGACCAATGGGTCCCTGTCCTGTGGTGGGTACACCCCCTATCCTGCCTCTCCTGTGGGAGGAGGGCAGTAACCTAGTCCTGATTGGGCAGGGCTTCCCATCTTCAAGATGGCGAGAGCCCGGAGATGTGCTTCACCTCGCCTCCCCACCTGAGGGGTGGGGTTGGCAGGCTGGCACATCCCCTGTCCTTATTTGGGGTTTCCGGCCAAGCTTCCCGCCAGAGTGGGGGGTTGCAGTGGTCTGGGGAAGCTCACAGAGGCAGCATGCCTTTGAAGCTTCCCCTGCCCATCCTGGGGGAGGAGATTTAGCACCTCGCCCAGGATGTGCATTGTTGCAGACCCAAGAGAGCAGGGGCTCTCCTACCCAGGGGTCCAGCAACATGTCTGCTGTGTGGCAGCCTAGGCAGCCTCAGAGCAGACGTGGATTGTAGGTTAGGTTTTAGGGGGCATCTCTAAGATGCCCTCTGGGGTGCTTGGTACATTAAATCCCACATTGACATCAGTGTGGGTTTAATGTGCTGAGAAGTTTGATACCAAACTTCTCAGTCTTCAGTGTTGCCATTATGGTGCTGTTGAGTTCGTGTTTGACGAGCTCTCAGCACCATGTACTCTTAAATGGCAGCACTGAACTTACAGTGCCCAGGAATGGACCTGGGTACTGTAGGGGCTCATGCTCCTATGTCCACACCACTGGCATAGGGCACCCAGCTAGAGGGGTGGCTGATGTATGTCAGGGAAGTGTAGGTTGTGTGCATGGCACACAGGGATGTGTGCCATGTCGACTGTGTTTTGTCTTGTGCCCAGACACTCAGCCTGCAAGGGCAGTGTGTGTGTGTGTTAGGGTACAGGGCCTCTAAGGGTGGCACAAATAGTGCTGCAGCCTTCCCTGGTCACAAGGCCCTGGGTACCTATGGTACCATTTACCAGGGGCTGACATGTGGCCAGGGTTTGCCAATTTGGGTTTTAGGGAAGTAACATAGGCCCTGGGCACCTGATTGGCAGGAGTCCAGGGCACACTCAGTCAAAGTACATTCAGCAATTCAGCAAAAAGTGAGGGCATACCTGCATCATAATCATTGTCCGAATTCGTAGCAAATAAAGAGTACAACATATATGTTCTTCTTGTGGAGAAGGTAAATCAAGTAGAGGAGGTTGTGCTTCGATGGAAATCAAACGTGGCTTCGGTTGGGGTTGTAGCAGCACTGAATGATTAAGAGAGCACCTCTTCCTTTTGCAGCAACATTCCGGGAACCAGTGCAAAGCGGGGTGCCGAAGGTAGAGTCGGTGCAAAAGCTGGAGGAGGCCCAGTGGTGGATTAGGAATGTCCTACTGGTGCCGAGGGGAAACCAGCTGACGGTATCCTAGATGGAGGGCATCTCGTCTCCTTAGGGCATGTAGGAGTTTCAGAGGGCGACAGTAAGGATATGAAGAGTCAGAGCAGGCACTTGAGGAACTCTTCGATTTGCTTTGGTGTCTGAGACAGCACCAGAAACTCATGTTGTGCTGGGACAAGTAATCGAATGGGCTCAGAGGTCGGCCAACTTTGGTAGCAAGATGAAGAGGCATGGTGAAGCCCTCGCACTTTCTCAGAAGAAAGGGAGTGGCAGGAAGGAGGAGAGCCCCGCTTGGATTTTTGTATGTTTTTTCTTCGACTTACCCAAAGACTTGGAGCATGACAACAACCGACCTCTGCAGCGTCTCTTGTGACTTCTGGACCGTGACCTACCCTTCGACTTGGACCATTCTCGAAGTGGAGTTCTCCAGTGCTTGACAAAAGTGTTTTGCCTCACGGTCATGTACGGCCATCAGGTTCATTGATGCACAGTCACTACAGGCCTTAGTTGTGGCTCATACCCCGGCACCACAGGCAAACCTCATGAGGATCCGTCAAAGACATTTGTTTGTGACAGGGCTTAAAACCTGTTGTTTTGGGAGGTGATATTTAACTTGCATAAAAACGTTTTTAGAGGTAAAGTGTCTGAAAGAGACGAGAGGTAGCTCTGGGTTTGATTCTGGTCGCGTGGAAAGAAAGGAACTGACTTCAGTGCATGAAGTGGCACCTATATTGTCTCCGAACATCATGTCCAGAGTAGAATGGCGTCAGTGAGGAGCTGCACAGTGCCACCTACAGGTGCACAGAGGTATTGCAGAAAAAAGTTTCTAGATCCTGTCTAGTGAGGTATCTGCGGTTAGAAGCCTCAATCAGAAAAGAATAACTTAAAATAGCCAGTTCTTTAAAAAGATTTAGCTTGAAGTGGAACAGCACCTAGCCACTCTCGGATACACCTTAGTTAAAAAAGCAATCGCAATGAATTGGGGGGCAGCGGAAAGACCTTCGATTACGGTTTGGGCAGCTGAACTCGACAAATGTATGATTGCAGAAAAAGAAGTATATAAGTCTAGAGGTTGTCCCAAGAAATTAGATAAAAAATGGAGCAGGTGGAATGCACATAGAGGGGTCCTATGTATATCCCCGACCGTAGAGATGGAAATGTCAAGAAATAATGGACACTCAACCGAAATGATTGATTGACTAGATACTGTAATAATATAGAGACCCGCTGTAACCTGACTGAAATGTATGCATACCAATGTTGTGATTATTTAAAGTTTGAAAATCAATAAAGAAATCTAAAAAAAGATTTAGCGTGGGGTTAACTTGAGGAAATGAAAATAGTGATTTGAGAAGTGTACTTTCAATAGTAGTCCGGCAGTTCATTGTAGACTTTCCCTAAAGTTCTGATTCATTGAGTGAACTGTCAAGGCACTGGAAATTGTAGAAGTGAAAGCCATAGAAAAAAATACAACCATCAAATTTGCGACTCATGACAGGAGCATCTCAAGTCCATGTTTTATGCAAGTATATAAAACATTTTTTGTCAGCATAAAGGAATACTATGACTTGATTGGATCCCAATTTAGGAACGGAAGATCACACTAGATTGCCTTGACAGCAACGTCTATGCTATTAATGAAGATACCAAAAAGGAAGGGAGGCCAAGGTACAACCTTACAGGAGCCTTCTGTGATAGCAAAGTCCCTTAAGAGTTTTTTGTTTGATCCATATCCAACAAAAGCCACCATTCTAGTAGAAATACCAACTCTATCAGACCTGCTCATGATAAGTCAGGGTCTGTCCTCCATAGCAAAGGCATGTTTTAAGTAAGTCTAGAAATGATAGTCTCATTTTAAAGAACACATTTTATAATGAAGGCTTTCAAGCAAAAGGCTTGGTCTACTGGAACTGTGTTTGGACCTTGCTTAAGACCCTTTATTGACCGGCTGATACCTACAGCTTCGTTAGGATAAGTCTCCTAAATATTCCAGTAAAGGAAATCCAGGAGCAATATAGGGCGATGATTCCATGGATCTAAGGTTTTGTCTTTTTGTATATGGAGTCTATTTCTGCTCTCCTCCAGACACAAGTATGTAACAGATTAAATTGTTGCATTAGTAATTTTCAAAATAAAGGTAGACAAAAAAGCACTGGTCATCATAGTAGAAACTCCCTCATGTCTCCACAGGGTAAGAAGTTTTCTCCAGCTGAAGAGAAGCCAGGACTCGCTCAGCTTCAGGAAGATATATTTTACTCAGGAAAGGCCATCACAATCCAAGTTACTGACCCAGTAAGTCATAGTGTCCATTTCTCCCCCAAAATCAAAGCCTATGTTACAACCCACCACTATAGTCCCCCATGCTACAAGTTTCTACAATCCTTGGACATCTTTTTCCGGTTTGACCAGGTGAAAAATGTTCCCTTGCAACATTAGTCAATTTAAGTTGCGAGTTCCTACAGCTTTTTACCTAGGATATTGGATAGGTGTAACAATTTGATGGGTTTTTAATCGGAAAAAACTTGATATATTTTGTATATTGGTCATCAACAACTTTCCTGCCTGCACAGGAATTGTAAGGATTAAATACGCTTTTCTTCTTTGAATTAGTGTATCTGCCATGACAGTAAAAGACTCCAGGTCAGCCAACCATCCACAAAAGACTCATGTTTTGCAATTGGGTGTGGGGGACAGGTGTAAAGAAGATCAGTAAATTACAGATCCAAAGCTGTATTTTTTTAAGAAGAGTAGAAACAACTCCCACGCATTCTCCAGACATGCAATAAAAAATCTGATCAGTTGAGTCTTTGGGAGAGAGTGGAGTTCAGCGTCTCACAATCTGATTGGACGACGTCGGGTCAAATTATGAGGTGGACTAACTACATATGCTAAGGCTCTTTCAATGTTATTTTGAATGCATATGTGCATTGCTATGATACAATTGCCCAATGGTTTCCAGTTGAACGTCGGTGAATAATTAAATCACATGAATGTATGAAAGATCCAATCCTGGAGAACTTTAACTTGCTCCTATGTCATGAGCCTGTTTTCTACTTCCAAACTGTGGGAAGATTGAGCAACAAGAGAAAAAGTAAAGGGAGGAAGAAAAGAAACACTAGGCAGCCAAGGAGTTTCAGCAAAATGTTGCATCACAACCTCTTGGCAAGATCATGCATTAGCACAGGTGTAAGTAATTACAGAAGGTGTGCATGGTGGCAGATTTATCTGTCCAGCAAATCTGTTTGACAAGCTGTGCCTGAATAACACCACTGATGCCCTGTTTTAAGCAGATTGTGCTCAGACAAGGATTAACCAGGAGAGCAGAGCAGTGAGATGAAGGAGGTGATTCTTCTGTCATTGTTGGTCTAGTGCCCAAGAAGAGTCCGGTATGGAACTAGAACTTGCGATAAAATTCTTGTTCAGTTAAAGTTAAACAACACCTCTGGGAAATTTGACAGGCAAGTCTAGGGTACGCCCTTCTCGGGGAAAATGGGGTAAGCTTCATGAGTATATAGCTTTTAGCTAGAAAAAATCCTGATGCAGAAATATAGAAAATTAGGAAAGCAGTTAATGTCACAGAATACGTTTAGCAATTAGATGCAAGGAACACCAAATATATTGAATAAAATATCCTCATTTTGAGGAGTCTCAAATTGTTAATAAGAATTGAATTCAGAATCATTTTGTGAATGTTTAATTTAACTTTAATCGCAATTTGAATCAATTTACTAATTCAAAAAAGTAAAAGAACACAGTGTGTTTCCATGGTGGTTTTCAGACAAAACTTGTTTGGCCCATTGCTACTTATGTAGCCTAGAGCTTTATCAAGGCTGCAGACCTAATTTCTACATTATAGAAAACATAACCATAATGATAAAGAATTTACTGTAGGGCATTTTCATACTTCAAATATAGTAAGTATTGTGGATACAGTATCGAAAAACGATTTAACTAGTTGACTTATACTCTCTTTAGATTTGTCACATGCAGACTATCATACCATCTTCATGCTAGGCATACTTGAAAATATTACCAAATTTATCTTCAAATTAGTCTCAATTGCTGGTTAGTTCTGCACATAATCAGGACCATTATCCTGTGTGTGTATAATGTAGGGAGCAGCTAGCCTACTTTACATGCACGCTTACATTTGACATAACATTCAGCATTTCACTGTCCGTAACTCATACAGTTCATCATCCCAGAAGTCATCTCGGATGTAAAAACTGCATAGTGCGAGACAATCATGACTTGCAAAACACGGTCATTTCATAACAAGTGATGATTTGCATCTGCCATTTTGGATGAATGATAAAAGCACATTTTGGAGTGTTGTTCAGTTTTGAATACAAATAGAACAGCTGAAAGTGGGTAGTGTGACAAGATTTGAATAAATCTTGTTAAGTGTTTGACTGAAATTGCTAATAATTATGATGTCCATGGAGTTGTTACATTGTCTGAGGTCATCAAAGCTTTCAATGAATATTTGTGGGGATGACTTGTGGAACAGGTGTGAGAAGTGACGTCGGGTAGCTTCTAAAGAGAATGGATTTTATCTCATTGTAACCATATGGCCTAGGACTGTTTCTGAACAAGGCAGTGTTGCTAAGTCAAAGGATTGCATGTGTTCTTAAAGCTTGTGCATGAGATGGGAAAGTAGAATATTTTGATCTCATAGTTTGAAGTTTGACTTGAGCTGTACAAGAGTTGTAAAAGGCCTGACAGATGACATTTGAATCCTTGTAGGTCTTCAAGCAACGTTTCCCAGGCCTTTTATACAGCAGATACCATCACAAAGTTCTGATTTAAATAGGTGCATGGTAAAACACATGACAATCACATTGCTGAAAAAGCAAATTGTGTTGACTCAATGGGGCAAGGAATAGTTGCAGCACTGCTACAACTTATAATAAGACCTGGTGGTCAATTTCCTGGCAGGTGACACGGTTGCTAAATTGTCAGAGAAGTAACCTAAAAAAGCAAAGCTAAATTAAAGAAGAATCGGATTTTCATACAACCAGTTATAATAAGGGTTGAATAACTTCTCCTGTCCCAAGGCCAGGCTTGAGACACCATGATGAATGCTCTCGCAGAGTACCAAAGGGCTGGCACTAGGAGAAACACAGGGTGCAAAAGTAGAATGGTAAAAGCGGACCGGAGTAAAAGCACACTGTAAATGCACTGGTTATTTCATATGTCCTTGATTCAACAATTCCCAAGCATAAAAAATGGAAATAAACAGGTTAAGATTGGAAACGATACGAAGATGCCATATCAAGTTTGAAAACAACTTAGTATCCATCCAAATTTGGAGCCAGTAACTTTGTATGAAGAACTAAAATGTATACACAATGAAGGCTCATGGAAAACTTTTTCAATGCCTGGAGGGTAGAGAGGATACTGTGTCGGAGTAACACCTCCCACAAATTCATAAAGCCACGACAAAATACTCCAACTGACCTGACAATGGTCAATCAAAATGCACTTAAATGGGAGGACGTGAAGAATGAAGTGTAAGGGAGATTGTGTAACTTCACTAACAGGTGAGCAAGGAAGAAATTCCTTTTTGTTTAGTTACCCTCACACACCCTAGTGGTGTCATGCTTCATCATCGAGTCACCCTGACGCCTATAAGTCGGGGTGGGCTCAACCACAGTGTTGGGAGGTCTTTGAAGTTATAGAAGACCAGGGGGACTATAAAGATTAAAAAACCTCAGACAGATCCCCCGTTTCCCTTTATTTTTGGGACTGTCAGGGTTATTAAAAAACTCTTAAAAGCCATAAAGGTCCCGGACTTTCTTCAGGGCTATGGTCGGCCTCCTAGGGGTACAGAAAAGAGGGGTACCTATCCTGTCAGTGAATAAAGGGCAGAGTAGCTGCTCCTTACGTGTGTGACAAACAAATTATCTATCACGTGTAAGTCTCCATCTGTAAGAAATCAACAAAGAAGAGGGAAGAAAACATACAGCATTGTATGAGTATAAATGTGGTATTTCCACGTTCATGTTTCCCAAATAAGTGCTTATTGAAAGAGAACAAACCCACCAGTGCCCAAAGGCTGTGCCACTTAGTAGTATTCAATCTCTTCCAATCTTGTGCCACTCGCATCAAAATCTGTACATGACATTGCTATGTGACAGAATATAGTGCGGTGGCGAAGGTGCTTGCATACTGACATTATCTGCATGCCAGACAGTGCGTGTTATCAAGGAATCAATCAATTGCTCCCCTGCTCGGCGTAAACAGCTCCTTCTGACAAGGTTGTCAAGTTTGCGGCAGGTTGCCTTAGAAAGCCCTTAGGGAAAGAAGTAAGGGTGTGCCTTAGAGCAAAATGCCCCATCCCTCCCTGTTGCACTGAACACAAAGACAGATTCCCACATGGCCACCTTCTTGCAGAAGTATGAATATGCTACTTACCAGTATGCATCTGTTCTTGGCATGTAGGGCTGCTGACATTCATATCTGTGCATAGATCGCCGCCTAGTGTTGGGTCCGGATGTTTGCACGTTGTTGTCCTGGAAGAGTCTTCGAAGTATCCTTGGATAGGTGACTCCTCCCCTGGACTACAGTGCGCATGGGCATCCTCTCCATCCTCAGATTGTTTTTCGCCATTGTGGCAGTGATGGAGTAGATACAGAAAGTGATGACCATGCTTGCAGTAATTCTGAGAGCTGCAGCTGCGACAGGCGCCGGGGAGGAGGGAGGGCGATATGAATGTCAGCAGCCCTACATGCCAAGAACAGATGCATACTGGTAAGTAGCATATTCAGTTCGAGGCATGTGGGCTGCTGAATTCATATCTGTGCATAGAATACATAGCAGTGCCCTCTATTGGCGGCGGCTACCCGTGCCAGCTGCAGCGGTCTGAAAAAGTGTTTTGAGAACAGCCTGTCCTACAGCTGCCTGCTGTTTTGACTGCACATCTACGCAATAGTGTTTTGTAAATGTGTGTGTAGTGGACCATGTGGCTGCTCTGCATATATCATGCAGGGGAATATTTCCTAGGAAGGCCATGGAAGCCCCCAACTTACGTGTTGAGTGGGCTCGTGGTGGAATAGTTAATGTGCGTTTTGCCTTTTGATAACAGATTTGAATACACTTAACTATCCATCTGGCTATCCCTGCTTTGGAGATGGCGTTACCTTTGTGGTGTGGGGCAAAGGCAACGAACAGTTGTTTTGTCTTCCTGAATGGTTTAGTCCTGTCGATGTAGTACATGAGGGCCCTCCGTACATCTAGTGTATGTAGTGCCCTTTCTGCAACAGTTTGTGGGTTTTGGAAGAAAACGGGCAGTTCAATAGTCTGGTTCATGTGGAACTGCGATATTACCTTGGGCATGAACTTGGGGTTGGTACGTAGTACGACCCTGTTAGCGTGAACCTGAATGAATGGCTCTTGAACGGTTAGTGCCTGGAGTTCACTAACTCTTCTGAGGGAAGTGATCGCCACTAGGAAGGCCACTTTCCAGGTAAGGAATTGAATCTCGCATGAGTGTAGAGGTTCAAAGGGTGGACCCATCAGGCGTGTGAGGACCAAGTTGAGGTTCCACATTGGAGCCGGTGGGTGACTAGGTGGAATGACTCGTTTGAGCCCTTCCAAGAATGCTTTGATGGCAGGCACTCTGAATAGAGAGAGGTGCTGCCTGGTTTGCAGATAGGCTGATATTGCGGTCAAATGGACACGTATAGAGGTGTACGCCAGATTGCATCTATATAGGTGTAAGAGATAACAGATGATGTTTTGGATGGATGCGTCCAGCGGGTTGATGTCATTATTACCGCAATAAATGACGAACCTTTTCCATTTGGCTGCATAGCAAGCTCTGGTAGTGGGTCTCCTGGCCTCCTTGATGATGTCCATACAGTCAGGTGGCAGGTTGAGATAGCCAAACTCTAGGACTTCAGGAGCCAGATCGCCAGATTCAGCTGTTGCGGATCTGGGTGCTGAACCTCTCCATGGTTCTGCGTCAAATGCGCGGGTTTGATCCGCAGCCTTTGATGCGGCACCACGGAAAGTTCGAGGAAGGTGGTGTACCACGGCTGGCGTGCCCACGTGGGAGCAACTAGGACGAGTGTCAGGGAGTGTTGTCGGAGTTTGCGGGCCACTAGCGGTATCAATGGCGCTGGGGGAAAAGCGTACGCAAATCTGCCGGACCAGTTCATCCATATCGCATTGCCCTGCGACTGCGGATGTGGGAATCTGGCGGCGAAGCTTGGGCATTTTGCGTTTTCGCTTGTCGCGAATAGGTCTATCTCCGGATGACCCCACTGCTGAAAGTACGGTTGGAGTACTGATGGGTGTAACTCCCACTCGTGCATTTGGTGGCTGTGTCTGCTGAGCAGATCCGCCATCTGGTTGTCCTTGCCAGGGAGGTGTTCCGCCATGAGGAACATGTTCCTTTGAATGGCCCACTTCCACATGCTCTGAGCCAGATGAGACAACTGTGGAGAGTGTGTGCCTCCCTGTTTCTGTATGTAGTACATTGCGGTCATGTTGTCCGTCCGGATCAACACGACCTTGTTGCATAGATGTACTTTGAATGCCTTCATGGCTAGGAAGATTGCCATCAATTCCAGAAGGTTGATGTGCAACTTCTTTTGTTGTGTTGTCCATAGTCCTTGCACTGTGTAGTGGAGTACATGAGCTCCCCATCCCTGGAGAGACGCGTCCGCTGTCAGTACTATTTGTGGGACAGGCTCTTGGAACGGTCGGCCCTTGCAAAGGTTTTGTGGATTCCACCAATGCAGAGAGTTGTATGCCCGACCGCTCACCAACACTAGGTCCTTTAACTGTCCTTGAGCCTGATTCCACTGACGTGCTAGGCACTCCTGAAGTGGGCGCATATGTAATCTCGCGTGCGGGACTATGAAGATGCAGGAGGCCATCATGCCTATCAACTGCATGAACACTCGCGCTGGAAGTGAGTGATTGGGTTTGAATTTGGAGATCAGCAGTTGTATGCTGTCGATCCTCACTAAATTTGGCTGAGCTGTGGCCGCCAGAGTGTCTATAGTCGCACCTAGGTACTGTTGTACGTGTGCGGGCTGGAGATGGGACTTTGGATAATTCAGTGAGAATCCCAGACTGTGAAGAAGGTGAATGGTGCGGGACATGTGGCTTGCACATTGCTGGGCTGACTTCGCTTGAACGAGCCAGTCGTCTAGGTAGGGGTAGACGTGTATATGCTGCCTCCGTAGATGTGCTGCCACCGTAGCTAGGCACTTCGTGAAAACCCTGGGCGCTGTTGTCACGCCGAAGGGAAGGACTTTGAACTGATAGTGCTGCCCCTGAACAGTGAACCTGAGGTATTTTTTGTGTGAGGGGTGGATGGGTATGTGAAAGTACGCATCCTTGAGGTCCAGTGTGGCTAGGAAGTCTCCCTGCTTGAGAAGCGGAAGGACTTGCTGTAGAGTGAGCATATGAAAGTGCTCTGAAAGAATGTACTGGTTCAGGGGTCTCAGGTCCAATATAGGTCTGAGCGACCCGTCCTTTTTTGGAATTAAGAAGTAGAGGGAGTACACTCCCGCACCCTGCTCGTGGATGGGTACGACCTCTATAGCGCCTTTTAGAAGCATACTTTGCACTTCTTGCTGTAAGAGCGTTAAGTGCTCTGAGGACATAGGACGGCTTCTTGGTGGTATTGTGGGTGGAGTGGAGGTTAACTCCAGACAGTAACCGTATTTTATAATATCTTTGACCCACCTGTCCGTGGTGATGGAATTCCACGTGGACAGGAACCTTTGTAGCCTTCCCCCGACAGGTGTTATGTGGTCGGGAGGAAGGGAGAGGGCGTCACTGCTTGTTCTTGGGGGAGGACCTGGTGTTGCCGTAGCCGCGTCCTCTGCCCTTTGTGCTGGAGCCACGATATCCACCTCGGGTGTTTTTATCATAGGTGGTCTGTGTATTGCCTTTGTTATATGTTTGTTGTGACCCCTGTCCTCTACCTGCTCCCTTGTTTCCGGGGCGACGAAAGGAGCCGCTCCGAAAGGACTGAGTTTGTAGTGCGCCCATGGACTTTGCAGTGTCCGTATCCTTTTTTATCTTTTCGAGGGTGGTGTCAACCTCTGGCCCGAATAAATAGTCGGGGTTGACGGGCTGGTTCAGTATATTGTTTTGTACCTCAGGCTTGAATCCTGAGATCCGTAGCCAGGCATGTCGTCGCAACATGACGCTTGTGTTTATGGCTCTGGCAGCCGTGTCTGCAACATCTAGTGCGCATTTGATGGAAGCGTTCGTTAGTAGCTGTCCTTCTCTGATGAGCATTTCTGCGCCTTCCTTGAACTGGTCAGGGAGATGTTGGAATATTTGCTCAAGCGTGTCATAGTGCGCTCTATCATAGCGAGCAAGGAGCGCCTGAGTGTTGGCTATGCGCCATATGTTGGCAGCTTGGGCGGCAACTCGCTTGCCAGAGGTTTCTAACACCTTGGACTCTTTGTCCGGGGGGGGAGCGTCACCTGTTGTTTGCGAGTGTGCCCTCTTGCGTGCATTCGCTACGACGATGGAGTCGAGTGGTAATTGTCCTCTGATGTAAGTAGGATCCCCAGGTGCTGATCTGTATTTTTTATCAATCCTGGGGTTTATCACTCGTGCCCTGGTGGGTTCTTTGAAAATGTCCTTGGCTGGTTTGAGGACCCCCTTCAACATTGGCAGAGTCTTTACATGTCTTTCTGAGGATGCAAAGGTGTCCATTAGAAAGTCATCTTCGATGGTATCAGAGTGAAGCTGCACCCCATGGTTATTGGCAGCACGTTCGATAAGAGCATTGAACGCTGCAGTATCCTCCGTAGGAGATGTCTTTGCCCCATAGAGTTGTGGATCCTGTGCATCGAGAGGTGCACTGGGGTCTGCAGGGTCGCCCCAAGTTTGATCAGGGTCCTGCTGGTCATCAGGGTCCGTGTCTACATGGTAGGGGACTTGGTCAGCCATGTAGTCCTCCAATGCGTCTGTATCGGAGCGTGTGGGGGAGAACCGGTGTGGATCCTGGTAGGATGAATGGAAGGGTTCATAAAGGAGAGGTTCCGATTCTGCAGGCAACTTCCTTTTTAGTGGGATCCTGAAAGGGTCCAATGGCGGCTCCGAAGTTATCCTTCGGTCCTGGAGAATCATTCTGCCAGTGCCGGCGTCGATGATACGTGCTGGAGACGTCTCAGCAGGTGTGACCGTAGGTTGGGTGACCCGTGTCCTGAGTTGGAACATTTTTGGGATTGTTGACGGAGGCGAGCCGAAGGTAATGTTGGTCGGCACCGAAGAGGCTGCGGGAGCTCCGACCGAACCGGAGCCCGATGTGTCCTGGAGGACAGGTGTGGTTTTGCTGCCTTGCGTCACACCAGGTCGTACTTGGGGCGCCTTCGAGGCTTTGGCACCGGCCAGGCTCGTAGAGGCGGCCGTAGATTTTTTCGGTGCCGGCGGGTCATCGAGTCGGGGTGAAGAGATCACCGTCGAAGTCTTCGATGCCTGAGGCTTAGGTGTCGTCGAGGGAGCGATGTGAGACACAGCAGGCGGTACGGCCCTTGGTGTCGTCGGTGCCGGTAGCCGAGCAGGTTTGTCGGTGCCGATGGCTTTATTCCGTTTGTCGACTCCAACGTCGCCCGCCTCAAGTTCGGCACCGAAGTCCCTCTTGGTGCGGTCGGTGCCGACGCGGTGCGCTGGCGTCGAAGGCCTCGATCCGACCAGCGCTACTTTCAGTTTCGGTTTCGGTGGAACCTGAGCAGCTTTCGGTTTCGGTTTTGTGATAGGGAAACCAGCCTGTTTATGTAGTAATGGCTGCCGCTGAACGTCCGAGGCCGGGCCCGAGGGCGGGGCCGAAGAACTGCGGGATGGGTCTCGGGTAAGGCCCGAAGGCGATCCCTCGACCGGAGCCATAGGCTGTGGCACTGGTGTTTGAACGGTTTGAACAGGTAGGCCTTGTTCATCATTGGAGCTACTTTCTTCGGCCCCGAAGGCCTCCTCGTCGTCTCCTACCTCGGTGTCGTCTTCACCTCTGTGGAAGAGTGACTCGTCTTCCTCGTCCGATCCGGGTTCGTGTTCGGAAACGGGACTGGAGGGCAAGACTTCCAATTCCTCGACGTCCTCGGCCTCGCCGAAGATGTCTGTCGGGGCCGGTGCCGCGTGCTGCGCCTCGAGTCTCGCCGCTCGTCGATTCCGCAGAGTCTTCTTCGAGCGGAACCGGGCACAGGCCATGCATGTTGATTCGTCGTGGTCCGGCGAAAGGCATTTGTTGCACACCGGATGGACGTCGATGTGTGGGTACTTCGCATTGCATACCGGACACCTTTTGAATGGCGTCCTGGATTCCATCGTCGAAGTAGTCGATGGACAGGTAAATGCGAAAGCAGTCGGTGCTGAAAGTTAGTAAACTAACAAATTCTATCGAAACCCGATCGATAAACAGTACCGACGCGAACTAAAGGCCTTTTGGCCTTGAAAAAATATTTTCCTAACTTGAGCTAAGATAGCACATCCGAACCCAATGGCGGAAAAAAACAATCTGAGGATGGAGAGGATGCCCATGCGCACTGTAGTCCAGGGGAGGAGTCACCTATCCAAGGATACTTCGAAGACTCTTCCAGGACAACAACGTGCAAACATCCGGACCCAACACTAGGCGGCGATCTATGCACAGATATGAATTCAGCAGCCCACATGCCTCGAACCATTAGAGACCCCAAAAAGGGCATAGACTATTGGAAATCCTGCCAGGATAAACTATTGGAAATCCGTGGACGTCTCACAAAGGTCTTAGATCTGACCGAGGAGGCCAAGGACTCTGGTACCCCAGTTTCCCCGGAGGTGCTCTTGGGGTGGGCGCAGCACGCTGTATTTTTTCTGTCAAAGGAGAGGCGTGGTTTCCTCCGGATTTGGCATCCACAGAGGCTGTTGCAGTGGTGCAAGGCAGGCTCTTCGGGAAGCAATTCATTAAGGAGCTTGGCAAATTTGTAGTCACTTTCACCTTTATAGATAAGGCACAAGCGTCGATCAAAAAGGTTTTTCATCCCTACATTTTTGTTTGTGCCACCCGCAGCAGAGGGTGCTCGGACAGCCACTTTCATACCCAAGCCCCTCCCAGAGGTTTTAACAAGTTCCATGACCATTCCAGAAAGGGGGAGTTCTTCCAGTCGCAAAGAGGTCAACGTGGTCGCGGTTTCAGAAGTTCCTCCAGAGGGCAGCTCGAGGCCCCAGCAGGTGAGATTTTGCCTTTCTTCCCAGTTAAAAGTGGAAGGCCAGTTGGCTCTATCCGCACACAATTGGGAACAGCTTCTTTCTGATGCATGGGTTCTACAAACCATCACAGGTTTTCACAGAGTTCTAGGGGACTCCAATTCATGAATCCTGCCCACATACGCTAGTTTTTGCAGACAATCAGCTAGCCTTGATAGATCCAGACGAGGCGGATCAGCTGCAAAAAGGAGCTACTACCCAGACCTGCCTACACCCCCAGGAGTCCCTCAGCAACATCTTTTTGGTGGACAAGACAGATAAGAGTGCAACGACCAGTGATCAACCTCAGGGAGTTCAATGGGTAGCTGGTCTATCATTTCAAGATGGAGGGTATCCATCTTTTGTGCGATCATCTTCACCCCGAAGACTGGATGGTGCGTTTGGACCTGAAGGATGTGTATTTAGCAGTCCCCATTTTTTCTCCCCAACGCAGATTCTTGCAGTCCAGGTGGCAGGACCAAGTGTACAAGTTAGAACTTTTCCATTTGGACTCCTCAGCTACTTGGTGTTTCACCAAGGTTCTCAAATCGGTGGTGGAACCTCTCAGGGCTTGAGGGTTTCGACTCATAATTTACTTGGACAACTTCCTCCTTTTGGGCCAGTGTCTAACACAATTGGCAGAAAAGTTACAAACGGCAGTGGATTCGCTTTAAAGTTTAGGTTTTGCAGTCAACGAGCATGAATCGCCTCCGTTTTCTGCCAAGCAGACATTTCTTATTTTTTTGTCATAGATTCTCTGGCTAAGACCTTAAGCCCCCGCTCTTGGAAGGTAGACAAGAGTCGAGGAGGACATTGTCCAGATCCACGACATCTCTAAGAGAGGTAGCCAGGATTGTAGGTCTTCTCTCCTCCTCTATACAGTCAATCTTTCTGGGCCTTCCTCAAAATAGGGCCCTCCAAATCTGCAAGGCCTTTCACCTCTGCAGGGGTCTCCAATATTTGGAACAAGTCCCGCTTGCGGAGGAAGTCAAGGTAGAAATGAAATGGTGGTTGGACCACATGGAGGCATGGAACGGTCTAACCATATTCAGTTCCAACCCGGATATAATTATCAAGTATGAAGCCAGCAAGTCCGGCTAGGGAGCCTGCAGTGGGGACTTCTTTACAAGAGGAAAACATCTGCAGATGAGCAGCAGATCCAAATCAATTTCTTGGAACTGATGAGGGAGGGGTTGTTTGCAATCAAGTGATGGACAAAGGACAGGGTTGACTGCCGCGTTATCCTCAAGATGGACTCAGCGGTACGCTACATCAACCATCTAGGGGTACCAAGTAAAAAGTCTTAGTGTATCTGATCAAGGAGTTTGAAGTTCTGTCCGTCTCACAACGTCTCAGTGATGCCAGAGTATCTTCCCGGAGCATCCAATGTGATAGTGGACTGGTGCTCCAGAACATGGTCAGACACAAGTCTGTGGCAGTTGAACCCCATAGTATTCCAAAGGCTGGACGCCCTTTGGGGTCCCTTCACAGTGGACCTTTTTGCCTCCCGGCTAGATCATCAATTTCCCAGGTACTTCAGCTGGAAGTCGGACCCCCTGGCGACAGCAAAGGACGCCTTTCTCCAGGATTGGTCTTTAAAGACAGGTTACGCGCCCACCATAATCATGAGGCCATCAGCTCAGAAGACAGAAGGTGGTCTTGATCACTCCGTACTGAAGGCTTCAAGTATGGTTTCCGGTTTTTCTGGAACATTCCTGGGATTCTCCAGTCCTTCTACCCTGTGTGCCAGATTTCCTTCGGGATCCTCTAGGCAATCATCACCCATTATCCTCACGGGGCGCATACCTCTCATGGCCTGACTGATTTCTGGCAACAATGGAGACTCCCTGGTCTTGCACAAGAAGTTAAAAGAATTCTGGCAGCAGCATGGGCAGACGGAACAAACAAGCGTTACAGGTCCGCATGGGCTAGATGGGTTGGTAGGTGTCTATGAAACGATCAAGATCCCATGGGGTGCGAAGTGGTCCCCATCATGCCCTTCTTGGCATCCCAGAGATTGGCATATCATATGATCAATTCTTATAGGTCAGCTATTTCTGAGGGTCACATCCCCATACAAGGTTCTCTAGTGGGCGTTGGTGTGTAAACTGATGGAGGAATACATATGGCACTTCCACTGGAGCCCAGGTACTCAACCTTATGGGATGTTAAGGTTTTATGTCTTTTCCGATCTTGGAAACCAAACAAGTACTTGTCACGCAAGGAACTCTTGGCTAAACTCACCAAGCTCATATGCCTAGTTTCGGAGAGTGACGGACGTGCGGGTCTTGGACATATCAGGAAGGGTTTTCACCCCACAGGAGGTCACCTTCCACATCTTTAAAAGTACCAAGTTCCACACCAAAGTGGTGTCCTATCCAGCTTTCGACAAAGCCCCCAAGTTGTCTGTGGTACGTTGCCTCAAGGCTAAAGAAAGCATGACGGCAGCACTTCGTCCACCTGGTGAGTGTCAGTTGTTAATATCCCTCAGGAAACCTTTCAAAGACGTCCCTCCTCCCACCATAGCTCATCGGATCCGCTGGGTAATGCAAGAAGCGGGAATTGGTGTCTCACAAGAAGGAGCCCATTCTGTCAGAAGTGGTATGGCCTCAAAAGCATTTTCTCTATAGGTTTGCCTGGAAGACATTATTAATGCAGCAGATTGGTCTCCAGACTCCATGTTCGAAAAGGTATATTTCAAACCAGCTGTGGGTATGACATATTTGGTCGTGGACAAGCTTTTAAATGAGCAGGATCCTCACCGCCAGTCCTGCCATACAATAAAAAATGTCCTAGTCGCATAGTAGCGTTGGCGCCGGCTTGGGGCAAATGCCATTTCTATATGGCCTAGAGCTGGGCCCCTGTCTGCAGTTAGTCTGCAACGTCTACTGCTCATGTTCTCCATGGTTTCTAGGCTTGAGTGAACGCGGCTATAGACTTGCTTTGGGGCTATAGGCGAGTTCTATGTGATAATCTGAGCTATGTTGTAGCTGACAGGGCGATGGTGCAAGTATTCTAATGAGTGTACATGAGGAGGGGATAATAGGACGCAATGTCTACTGGGTCGGGGGATGGCCTCATGTTTAGTGTATACCCCTGGACATGGGAAGTGCGCTGCTTGAGCCCCGCTCTATTCTATTGCATTTGCCTTGTAAAGCGCTGATTCTTGCTGCCGGCCGCAATGGTTGTAGGCGTACAGCTGTGTATTTTGACTAATCGCACCTCTCAATAAACAAAACGTTGGTTATAAAAAAAATAAAAAATAAATGTCCTAGTAAACATGAAGTAAAGTTTCAATTATATTGAGGACATAGAGGCAATGATTATTCCCATTCAATGTTTCTGAGATCCTTTGTTTTCCCACCCCAGAAGAATGAACAGGATTTGGGTCTTGTCTGGAAACACGTCTTCATGACTTTATGTCTTAAGTATTTTTTGGGGTTGGTTCTTCTTACCAATGACTGTTCGGTTTCATTGGGAGTGCCTCCAATACAGAAGTTCATAAATATCTTTTGGTTTTGGTTCTACATGGTTTGTAAGATTCTCTCTTGATTAAGGTCAGAAGGTTCAGATTCATGGTTCTCGTCTCTGGATAGTTTCCGGTTAGGATGGTTCCAAAGCAGATTAATGGAAAGTTGTGGAAGTGATCCTGTCGCAGTCAAGAAAAATCAAGCTATTCAGGGGATTCCTACCTTCATGGCTATACTGGAATGTTGATTGATTGATCTGTGTTGACCTTTCCCTGTGTATGACCTTTCTCTGTGCATCTTGGGAAAGCTAGTTTTTAAAGTTTATTGTTGAACACTGCTGGAATGGGAAAAAAAGTAAAACATAATCCTTGTCCCAGTGGCCTTAATAGACCTGAAACTTTCCTTCATGTTTGCTAGGAAGGTTTTTATTTTCCAGCTTACCTGTTGTACTGGTTGATGCTGTCCAGGAGTTGCTGCAATTATGGCTCCTACTGCTTGTGTTGGCTGAACCACCATTGATTGGGGGAGTGGTGAGTAAATCTGTTGTCCTTGTAGGTATTGTAGGCCTGGTTGTGTGTACGGCTTAAAAAAAGACAAGTAACACAAATGTAAATAACACTTAAGGCAATAAGCAAATTAGTCCAAGGATGACAAGCTGAAATGCTTCAAAATAACCCTGATTAAACAACTTTTTGGTGTGTGTAGCGAAATGCCTCTTTTCTTAAGTACACCCCTACGTGTTTTGACTGAGTACACTACCAAACCTCAGTGCCCTGACCCTAAAGTGCATGTCAAATTGACTATACCCAATTGGAAAGGGCTAACTTACATGCAAGTCCGTAGTAAATGGTACACTGCTCCCTAGGGTATGTAAGTTAGAGGGGTAACCCAGGGCTAACAGCCCTGATTATGCAACCCTGGAGGTACCTCACGGAAAACAAGTCCCCCAGTCCGTCAATGCAGACTGGTAGAGCAGTCGTTCACTGCTAGCCTGACATAGCAATTTAAAGCAATGGCAAATCCACCACTTCCCATGATCATCTATGTAATTTACCCCTCTGGAAGGCCTACGGAACCCTGAAGGCCTTGTGCTATAGGACACATGTACTATACATGCCCTGACAGTAAAACATGCGAAACGACCGGTTGTAGTGTGGAAAGGCTAGGTCGCCCAATTGGTGAGTACAGGGTTATACGATTCCCCTTAGCTGTTATACTTCCTGAATGGTGCAACCAAAGTGGGCACTACAAGGTACATTGAGCCGGACTCGTATCTCAAGTTGAAATTAATGTAACTTGTTGCAGGGTGTAGCTTTAGCAAAGCTGCCACTCGGTTGCTTTTAAAACTCCTGTGACTTCCCAGGCACTTGTAGAGCCTGCTCCACAAGGCAGATTTCTGCCATCCTGGAAAGACACATCAACTACTCTCAGGAAGGAGAACAATGAGGGATTGCAGACGAGGGAGAGGTCATCTTCCTCCTGCAGGAACATTTGTGTGTTAGCCCCAAAAGGCGGGCTTCAAAGGTGAAGCCGACTTTGAAAAGCAGATGTGTAGCGCCAGGGGAAGGGGTGCCCTATTATTGAGGTAGACAGGCTGGCAAGGAGGCAGAGAAGGGTAACCAGTTGCCAAACCGGTTTCCACAGGGGCATGTAGCTCTGAGGCAATCACACCCAGGGGGTGGGCTAATAAGGCCTGTACACCAGGAGAAGGGTCTTGCCATCTTGGGAGTGAGCAGAATGGTGCACCCTGGGATAGCCAGATGCCACACTCCCCAGGAAGTGGTCACTAGCTGGGAGGGAACCTGGTCGTCCACTGGCTATCATCCGCATCCTACCCTGAGGGCACTATCAGCTCATAAAAGCACCTCTGGCACCCAGACCTCAGATCTCAACAGACTTGGAAGGAATGAAGGATGACTACCCTGCTGCACCGAAGGACCAGCAATGAGAGGCTGGACAATCGAATAGTGCACCTGCTTCACCTGGTGGCTAGCGAATAGAGGGGCTGAGCCTGCTGTGTCCTGCTCAAGAGTAAGCTGTCGCCAAAGCATAGTCAAGCAAAAATACTCCAAGGGCCAGCTGACTGGCCTCCTGATCGCAGCACAGGGACACAACAGCTGAAGAAGCAGGCCTGATAGGCAAGTTGGTAGCCCAAAGTCTTCAGGTCGCTACCACAGCCACCAAGCAGCAACAGAGACCAAACCCTGACAGAGTTGTGCCCAAGTTGGTTGAACAAGGGAGCGCTGTCGGAGAGTTGCTGGGACCGTCAGAAGGCAAGTTATTAGCCCAGGAAGGATTAGCTTGTGACTGAGACTTTGGGTCACTGGTAGTCCAGTGGCGACTGGGCTTCCGCTAGACCAAAAAGGACCTCGTGGGACATCAACCCTGCAACCAGGACCCCCTCATGATCTGTGTGGACCGAGGGATCCTTGCAGGAAGACCCCATCGACTGTATTGCATCCACAGAGCAACTTCAGCATACTTCATCCCCTGCATCAGGACCACTCGATAGGAATCCATAGCAAAGAGGATAAAGTGCCTGGAACTGCTGGAGGACTGCTTCTACTGTGAAGGTAACTGTTCTTGAGGATCTTGCTGGTCCCCCTGAGTAGCTCCCTGCTGGTGTTGGTCGCCCCAAGTACTTCTTACCAACCGCATTGACAGTTATCCAAGTTTTCTTTGAAAAATGTTGTATCACATTTGTTGACACTGCCAAGCATTGTTTGCAGTTGAGTGAAATTGCTTTGATTTATTTTTGCTTGTAAAATCAATATTTCCGTAAACACTCCAGTAGATCTTTTTCATTCTAATGTCTAAGTTCTGATAAAGATGGGACGTGCCTTGGACAGCCAACATGGCGAACGCTCACCTTAGGGTGACTACACCCTTGGGGTGCTCAACCCACTCGGGGGAGTGAGCACAATCCCCAATTCTGATTGGGGAGTGCCTGCCATCTGCAAGATGGCGGGCACTGAAGAGTGGGCTACTACTCGCCTCCCCCACCTGAGAGGTGGTGCTGGCAGAGGTGGGCACACCTTCTGGGCTAGCTCATTTTTCCCTCCTGTCTTCCCAACAAAAAGGAGGGGGCCTGCTCCTAATAGCAGGAGAGGCTGGGGGTCGCATTACAAAGGCTGCAAGGCCTTTGAAGCTCCCCTGCCACAGATTGCTCTTCCTAGCCTTGGGGAGGTGTGGACACCTCGCCCAGGAAAGGCTTTGTTTCTGGGCTCAGGGAGCGAAGGCTCCCACCCTAGGAGTCCAAAAACATGTCTCGTAGTGGCAGGCTGATGTGTACCAGTCAGGGAACCCACCAGAGGCTGGTCGTTTTTCAGTGGGCATCTCTAAGATGCCTTCTGAGTGCATTTTTCATTAAATCCCACACTGGCAGCAGTGTGGGTTTAATGTGCTGAGAAGTTTGATACCAAACTTCCCAGTTTTCAGTAAAGCCATTATGGTGCTGTGGAGTTCATAATGAAACTCCCAGCACCATATACTCTTAATGGCAGTACTGCACTTACACTGTCTAAGAATTGGCTTAGACACTGTAGGGGTACAGGGCTCATGTACCTGTACCCTCCCCACTGGTATAGTACACCCAGCTAGAGGGGTGGCTGACCTATGCCAGGGCAGTGGGTTGTAGGCATGGGACACAGGGAAGTAGGCCATGTCGACTCTTCACTTTGTTCTGCACCAAAACACGCAGCCTGCAATGGCAGTGTTTGTGTGTAAAGGTACAGGGCCTCTAATGGTGACACAATAAGTGCTGCAGCCCTTGGAGGCCTTCCCTGGCCACAGTGCCCTTGGTACCCCATAGTACCTTTTACAAAGGACTGGCGTATGTCAGAGGGTTGCCATTTCGGGGTAAAAGGTACAGTTTTGGGGAAAGAACACAGGCCCTGGGAACCTGATTGGCATGGACCCAGGGGACATCAAGTCAAAGTGCATCAGTGGCCTGGCAAAAAGTGTTGGGGGGGGTTACTGCAACAGAAACCCAGCTTCCTACAGGAACCTACTACATGTGGAGGCCTGGGCTATGGTGAGGGGAGAGGAGAGGTGGTGGAGCCGTGAGGACTTCTGCGCCGCTGCATCTGTCCCTCGAGTGCCTAGAGTGAGTGCTCTACGGTGGATTGCTTGGGTCGCTTCCTCCTGTTGCTGGGCCCTACGGCTGCTATCCTCCCCCTACCAGAAGATGCACCTACTACCAGTGCTGCCATGAACACCCAGCCTCACTGAAAAAATACAAACTCCCCTGCTATATTTTGAGACCATTGCTTTATTACACTGCACCATCCTTGATGTGCTCGGCCAAGTGGGAGTGGTGATTGGCCCCCGACCTGACTTTGTCCCTGTGTTAATCCGCCCGCCCCGCCCCCCCCCCCCTTGCAACCTACTGCCTGTGACCTGCTGCTGGACTTAGACTCTCCGTGGTGCCTGCACGGTTCTACAGATGGGTCCGTGTTTCCCCATTCAAACACCTACCACTACACTTTCCACTGGGACATGCATCTGCTTCCTCTACTGCGCAGCGCGACCGGACCGGGGCTTGCAGACTGGCCGCTTTCTTGGCCTCACTTTTGTCCTGCATTGTAGGTGACACAACCTGGGATGGCCCGCGCCGCCCCAACAGTCTGTAATGGGCACGTGACTCACTCATTTTGCCCCCCCATCCCCTTGAAGGATCACAGCAAACCCCTTAATTCCTCACAAGATCAGTAGCTCATGCTGCCGCATGGTTGTGGCAAGCAGGCCGAGTCTGTACTGCTGGCGGTGCCCTACAGAATAGCTACACCACACCCATGGGTAAAGATAAGTCTACTAGACCAGCAACCTTGTAGTCTTGCATGGAACAATTCACCACCGGACTGGCGAACAGTCAGCTGTAGGTGCCGAAGGTGGGAAGAGTGGCTCCCCCCTAACGTTTGACCTAATCACGATCCTTCAAGCAATCCAAAGTTCCAAAACTGCTGTGGAAACTAAAATCGGATAGGTACACATGGACGTGGCATTGCTCCACCAGGATTTCATAATTACTACGGCGTGTATCACGGAGGCCGAATCACATGCTTCCCTGAGGTAACCGAGCCCCTGCATGTTGCGGACTTCTTGGAGACATGGATTTAATCCTGGATTCCAACAGACCAACTATCCTCCTGGCTCGCGATCGAGAAGACTCATCATGCATTGACACCTAAACCTCCACCAGGTGCCTCCCCAAGACGAATGATCGCACAAATCCTACACTTCAGAGACAGAGATGAGATCCCGAGAGAACTTTGCTGAGGGGATGCCAAAGTCCTTCTCTTTCCTGACTACACCAAGGAGATGCAGCAGAGGCACCATTCCTAAACAGAGTTCTAACAGAAACTCAGGGCGATGGGTCTCCAATATAGTCTCCTGTTTCCTGCCAAGCTTTGAGTGATCCACGCCAATAAATCCTATTTTTTCTTAAACTCCAGACTAGTTTGGTCAAGCTTCACAAAGGAATGACCCCCTTCCAGCTCGTGCAGAGACCTCAAAGAGCCAGGTCGAGGGACCACCTGGTCATAAACTGGTAACCAAACCACAAAGATATTGCACCAGTGTAAGAAAGTGGCTCTGTATATACTGTTCCTTAATAGGTACAGGGTGTACAGAGTCCACACTCCCCCAGGGTTTGACAGAGGTTAAAGTTAGATATAACCTTACTCTCTAAAGTGGTAGCCTGGTCGAGCAGTAAGGCAGTATCAGAGGACAGTGTAAAGCATTTGTTGTACACACTCAGTCAGCAAATGGTCTCACACACTCAATAAATGAACTCTAGGCCAATGGTTTTTATATAAAAAAATATATGCTTGTTTTATTTTAGAACCAACACTTGGATTTAAAGGAATATGCTACTTACCAGTATGCATCTGTTCTTGGCATGTAGAGCTGCAGAGTTGTACACTTAGCATAGGTCGCCATCTGGTGTTGGGCCCGGATGTTTGCAGTTTGTTTTTCTTCTTGGACAGTCTTTGGAAGTCACGAGTTTGGTGACTCCTCCTTCGGTCCGTACTGCGCATGGGCTTCGGCTCCATCCTCAGATTGTTTTTCGCCAACAGGGAAATGATGGAGCGTAGTAATAACAGTGAGAAACCCATGTGTTGTATCTAAATAAGATGTACTGGAACGGATACAGGTAGCCGGGGAGGCGGGTGGGCGTGTACAACTCTGCAGCTCTACATGCCAAGAACAGATGCATACTGGTAAGTAGCATATTCCGTTCGAGGCATATGAGCTGCAGATTGTACACTTAGCATAGATTATATAGCAGTACCCAACCTTAGCGGCGACCACCGGTATCCGTTGCAGCTGTTTGAAAAAGTGTCTTTAGTACAGCCTGGCCCACCCTAGCTTGCTGCTTGGAATGCACATCTACACAGTAGTGTTTTGTGAAGGTGTGCGGTGTAGACCATGTGGCTGCCTTGCAGATGTCATCTAAGGGTATATTCCCTAGAAAAGCCATAGAAGCCCCTAACTTTCTTGTAGAGTGGGCTTTAGGGGGAACAGATAATGTTCTCTTTGCCTTTTGATAGCAAATTTGTATGCATTTTACAATCCACCTAGCTATCCCTGATTTTGAAATGGGGTTGCCTTTATGTGGTGGAGAGAAGGAAACGAACAATTGTTTAGTCTTCCTGAAGGGTTGCGTTCTTTGTATGTAGTATAGTAACGCCCTTTTTACATCAAGTGTGTGTAAGGCCCTTTCTGCAACAGATTGGGGTTGCGAGAAGAAGACAGGTAATTCCACTGATTGATTGAGGTGGAAGGGGGAAATGACTTTGGGCAGAAACTTCGGATTTGTGCGAAGTATGACCTTGCTGTGATGCATTTGTATGTAGGGTTCCTGTATGGTGAACGCTTGTATTTCACCAACCCTTCTAAGGGAAGTGATAGCTACAAGGAAAGCTGTTTTCCAGGTGAGAAACTGTAGCTCACATTTGTGCATTGGTTCGAAGGGCGGACCCATTAGTCGTGTAAGAACTAAATTTAGATTCCATACAGGGGAAGGTGGTGCCCTGGGAGGAATTACTCGTTTAAGGCCTTCCATGAAGGCTTTAATAGCGGGCACTCTGAAGAGTGATAAATGCTGCCTGTTTTGTAGATAAGCAGCGATCGCTGCTAGGTGTAGGCGTATGGATGAATATGCCAGGTTACACCTGTGAAGATGGAGCAGATAGCATATGATGTGCTGTATGGATGCATCTAGAGGGTTGATTGTATTGTTACGGCAGTAAATTACAAATCTTTTCCACTTTGCGGCATAGCATGCTCTAGTGGTAGGACGTCTGGCTTCCATGATGATGTTCATACAATCAGGGGGAAGGTTAAGGTATCCGAATTCTAGGATTTCAGGAGCCAGATCGCCAGGTTGAGCTGAGCTGGGTCCGGGTGCCTGATTTCTCCATGGTTCTGGGTTAGGAGGCATGGGGATAGATGCAGTTTTTGATGTGGTACCACTGACAGTTGTAGTAGCGTGGTGTACCACGGCTGCCTGGCCCACGTCGGAGCTACCAGAATGAGTGTGAGGGAGTGCTGTTGTAGCTTCCTGACCACTAATGGAATTAGTGGGAGAGGTGGAAAGGCGTATGCAAATCTGCCTGACCAGTTCATCCATATCGCATTGCCCTTGGACAATGGGTGTGGGTATCTGGCGGCGAAGCTTGGGCATTTTTTGTTTTCGTGGGTGGCGAAGAGGTCTATCTGAGGATGCCCCCACTGTTGGAAGAATGGGTGAAGAACTTGTGGATGCAGTTCCCATTCGTGTATTTGTTGCGTTTGTCTGCTGAGCAGATCTGCCATGGTGTTTTGTACGCCTGGAACGTGCTGTGCCAGGAGAAAGATGTTTTGAGGAATTGCCCATCTCCATATGCTCTGGGCTAAGCGGGAGAGCTGGGGAGAGTGTGTCCCCCCCTGTTTTTGGATATAATACATTGCAGTCATATTGTCTGTGCGAATGAGGACTGCTTTGCCCGAAATCTGTTTTTGGAAAGATTTTAGGGCTAGAAAGATCGCCAAGAGCTCCAGATGGTTGATGTGGAGCGATTTTTGCTGTGGCGTCCATAGACCTTGCATGGTGAGGTGTAGAAGGTGCGCTCCCCAGCCGGAGAGCGATGCGTCCGCTGTTAGAGTCACTTGAGGAACCGGGTCCAGGAACGGCCGCCCTTTGGAAAGGTTTGTGGTGTTCCACCACTGCAGAGAGTGATGTGTGCGGCCGTCCACCAACACCAGATCCGTCAGCTGACCCTGGGCCTGGTTCCACTGTTGTGCTAGGCACTCTTGAAGTGGACGCATGTGGAGTCTTGCATGGGGCACTATGAAAATGCAAGACGCCATCATTCCTATGAGCTTCATAAACACTCTTGCTGGAAGAGAGTGCTGAGGAAGGAATGTTTTGCGTAAGGCTTGAATGCTTGTGATTCTGGCTGAGTTTGGATAGGCAATACCCTTGGAGGTGTCTATAGTGGCCCCGAGGTATTGCTTTGTGTGAGATGGTATGAGGTGGGACTTTTGGTAGTTCACCGTGAAGCCTAGCTGGTGGAGCAGTTGGATGGTGCTGTTTATATGCTGCACACATTGGTCGTAGGACGCGGCTTTTATCAGCCAGTCGTCTAGGTAAGGGAAGACGTGAATATGTTGACGTCTGAGGTGTGCTGCTACTACTGCTAGGCATTTGGTAAACACCCGTGGTGCGGTGGTGACCCCGAAGGGGAGAACCGTGAATTGGTAATGTTGCCCGTCCACCACGAACCTGAGGTATTTCCTGTGAGAGGGGTGTATTGGAATGTGAAAGTATGCGTCTTTCAGATCCAAGGTTGTGAGAAAGTCTCCCTGGCAGAGGAGTGGGAGGACTTGTTGTAGAGTGACCATGTGAAAATGGTCTGAGTGTATGTAGGCATTTAGAGGCCGGAGGTCCAGAATGGGTCTGAGGGTCTCGTCTCTCTTTGGTATTAAGAAATATAGAGAGTAGACCCCTAGATTTCGTTGGTTGACGGGGACCTGCTCTATAGCATGTTTTTGCAGGAGTGAAAGTACCTCTTGTTTGAGCAGTGTGGAATGTTCTTGAGACATTGGACGGTGCCTTGGTGGGATATTGGGTGGGGTAGATGTTAGCTCTAGACAGTACCCTGACCGAATAATTTGGGTCACCCATTTGTCCGATGTTATGGACTCCCATACGTGGATAAAGTTTTGTAGTCTGCCCCCGACCGGAGTGGAATGGTCTGGGGGGAGCGGAGGGGAGTCATTGTGCGGGGGGGGTGGCAGAACGGGTGTTGTTGGTTTTGCCCCTGCCCTTATTGTTGTTACCCCTGTAACCACCTCTCTGATTGCCCTTTGAAAAGGTATTTTGAGGAGGGGACTTGTAGGAGGTAGAGGCGTTATCGGTGGAGGAGCCTCTACCTGTGCCACGAAAGGACGAGCGTCGAAAGGAACGTTTGGAGGCTTGTGTTTGGAGTGCCCCCATAGACTTTGCTGTGTCTGTGTCTTTCTTCATCTTTTCGAGCGCTTCGTCTACCTTTGGCCCAAAGAGTGTTTCCTGGTCAAAGGGGTGATTGAGTATGGATGCCTGGACTTCAGGTTTGAACCCTGAGATCCTGAGCCAGGCGTGGCGGCGAAGCAGGACACTGGTATTTATGGCCCTAGAAGCAGTGTCGGCTGCATCGAGGGCACACTTAATGGAGGTGTTTGTGATTAGTTTACCCTCCTGTATGAGGTCATGAGCCTTGTGCTTGTATTTTTCTGGAAGGTGCTGCATAAGAGCCTCTAGTTCGTCATAGTGTGCTCTATCATATCGCGCAAGCAGTGCTTGTGTGTTTACAATGCGCCACATGTTTGCAGCTTGGGAGGCGGTGCGTTTACCAGACGCGTCCAGAAGTTTAGATTCTTTGTCTGGCGGTGGGGCATCTCCTGAGGATTGGGAGTTAGCCCGCTTTCTAGCTGTGGAGACAACTAGGGAATCTAGGGGAGCAGGGCCCTTGATGTAAGCAGGGTCTGTGGGTGCCGCCTTGTACTTCTTCTCTATTCTAGGGTTCAGTACTCTGGCTCTGACAGGGTCTTTGAACACCTCTGTAGCGTGCTTGGTGACACCCTTAAGCATGGGTAAAATGGAAGTAGATTTGTCTTGTATATCAAATGTATCCAGTAGGAAGTCTTCTTCTACTGGTTCACTGTGCATGTCCACCCCATGGTAGTGTGCTGCTCTCTGCACTAAATGATGAAACCCTAAGGAGTCCTCTGGAGGAGACGGCCTTGATGGGTATAGGTCGTCCTGAGGTACATTGGGTATATCAGGGTTATTGTAATCCTCCCATGGATCTGGGGTCCCTGGTGGAGTGGGATCCATTGGGGCGTCCGCCGGGTAATTGTCCGGATCCCCATCATCCGGATCTGGGGATGGGGCCGGATCGTAGTGAGGTAAAGGTGGCGGAGACCTGTGAGGTGGAGGCGGTGGAGGAGGTGGAGTGGGTAGGGGAGGCGGTGGTGGGGAGGGCACTCTGAGGGGAGAAGTAGCAGAGTCCTTCCTTTTGGGTGGAGGAGGAGGAGCCGGAGCATCAAGGCGTCTTTTCTTGGTAGTTAAAGTCAAAAGCCCAGTCTTTGGATCTTTGGACAAAGTCTTTTGTAAAGGGTCTGGTGTAAACAGAGCCAACGGTGTCGAGTCGTCTGTCGGCACCGGTGATTTCGGAACCGGGGGTTTCGATGGTCTGTGTGCGCCATGCTTTTTTGAGGTCTCCGGGTGTTTCGGCGTCGAATTATGTTTCGGCGCCGGAGCGTCGGTGCCGACAGATTTGTGTTTGTGTTTGGTCGGCACCGAGTGTCCAGGCTTCGGCACCGGTGGTTTCGGAGTCGAGCTGGATTTTGCAGTCTTCGGTGCCGGATGCTGTTTTTCGGCACCGGGTGTCGGCTGGCTCGATCCCGAGCTGCCATGAGACTTTGGGTGCTTCGACACCGGGCCCGAAGGTGGGGTGATCGAAGTTTTGGTTTTGGTTTTGCCCAGGCCGGCAGGCGAGGGAGTAACCTGAGTCTCTTTGGTTTTCGGCGCGGGGGTGGGAGGGGGCATAGTGCTCACGGCCCGCTGCGCTGGTGTAACGTCCTCCACGTCGGAGTCGTCGGCCTCGGAAGCGCTGACGACGTCTTCCTCCTGCTCGGTGTGTGTTTGCCCCGAAGCTTCGGCGTCGTCTCCGAAGATGTCCGGTGGAGCTGCCGAGGATGAGTGCGCCATGGTGCGTCGAGCTCTTCGATCTCGGATGGTCTTCTTCGATCGAAAAGACTTGCAGGCGGGGCAGTCTCTAGCCTCGTGTTCCGGAGAGAGGCAAAGGTTACACACCTGATGGAGGTCGGTGTGGGGAAATTTAGACCCACATTTTGGGCACTTTTTGAACTGAGTCCTTTCCATCGGCCGGGACCGGAGTCGCGGAGGGCCCGAAGGCCGGTGTCGATGTACGGGATGGAGAAAAGTGCCGCTTCGAGAGATGAAGATGATGAAGGAACTCGAAGAATCGAGGATTTTCCGTCGAGGCTGGAACCGTAGAAGTTCGAAGCCGGAGCACGAAGTATCACATCCGAGCCCGATGGCGGAAAAAAACAATCTGAGGATGGAGCCGAAGCCCATGCGCAGTACGGACCGAAGGAGGAGTCACCAAACTCGTGACTTCCAAAGACTGTCCAAGAAGAAAAACAAACTGCAAACATCCGGGCCCAACACCAGATGGTGACCTATGCTAAGTGTACAATCTGCAGCTCATATGCCTCGAACATATACTTTCTCAGAATGAGAGGTTTCATATAAATACTTTTGCAATATGCAATTGACTTTTGTAAACAGTTACAAGTGGTTGCAGTAGGCAACTCTATTTTAAACACAACAATACATTGAGCTCAATGGTAAATTCAAGTTATTTGCAACAGATTACTTTTTAGATTACTTTTTGAATTCCAGGACTGGATCCTAGATTCAGTCCTGGGTCAGTACTCAGAATCAAGTGATGAAAGTCGACTTAAGTACTGTAATGATTTTTAAACAATACTTAGCTATTTTAAAAGTTGACACTTAGAAAATATTTCAAAGAAAACAGTCAATGATGCCCTATGGAAGAAAATTCAAGTTGTAGGTACAGTATGTTCTCGTTACTTTTGTAATCCAGTACTGGGGGCCTAGACTCAGTACTGGGACCTTTATCCAAAACAGGTAAGTAATTACGTTTTCAGATATTATACGATTTTTGAAGAATATTTAAAGATTGCAGAAATCGACACTTAGAGAAGAAATTTCACAGAAAAACAGTCAATGGTTTCCTATGGAAGAAAATTGGGTTAAGGGTAAGTACAGTTGTAAGTATTTTTCAGAGTCAATGCTGGGCACCAAGATCCAGCACTGGGAGCTCACCTAAGAGCAGGTGAGTAATTTCGTTTTCGTTACTCGGCTGATTTTTGGTGAATATTTTAAGACTTGAAAAGTCCACGCTTAGAAGAAATTTCAGGAAAAAGCCAGTCAATGTTACCCTATGAGGAAAATAGAGTTAGCGGTTTAAGGGTAAGTACTGGACTGGCAGAGTTGAGGTTCTGGGCATAGACTGAGGGGTCCCCCAGGGTCAGGTAGCTACAGTTGGTTCACCCTCAGCGACTCTAGGGTGGCCTGGTGCAGAGAGAGTTAGGCCCAATGTTATCCTATGAGGGATAGGGGGGCCTTGGTTGGTGGCTGCTTACTGGCAAGCCACGCGGCTGTGTGAGGTGGGCTCCTGGTCACTTACTCGGGGCAAGTGGGGAAGTAGGTAGGTGTAGAGTTTTCACTGCCAGGGCCACTCGGGCGGCTGGGTGCAGAGTGCTTTTGAGCCTTCGGGCGCTCAATTGATTTAAATGGAAAATCTCCGGTTTAGAAAAAGGCTGCAAGCTCGGGGACGAGGACTCTTCAGGTGCCACCACCACTTCGAGAGGTAAGTTGGGTAGTTGGAGGATAGGTAGGTACCCCGGGATTGGGCACAGGGGGCCGCAGGGCGCCGCGTGCAGGGGTGCCTTTTGGTGTCGGGAAATCTTACCCTCTGTTGATCACGGTAGGGGGGCACCTAGTTCTGAGGCTGCAGGCTTCTTCAGGAGTGTCGAGGGAGGTCCTTGGGTGCCGGACTCGGGGTCACAGTCGCCGTGGGGTCGTCCTCGGGGTCTTTGTTCACTCCGGCACTGGCCAGGCTTGGCTGGTGCAGAGTGTGCTGGGTTCGCGGTTCCGGGCTGCTGCCAGGGATTAGAGGTAGGTTTGGAGTAGAGCCTCTACTCATGGGATTCCCAGGGGCTTAGAGCCAAAAGGTAGCCAGGTCCTCCGGGGTTGGTGAGGTTGCTGGCCACAAGAGATGCCGGGTTGGAGCAGGAGCAGGTTCGAGGGTCAACAGGCCGGTAGGGCTGGGGCCAAAGCAGTTGGTGTCTTCCTCTTTTTAGCAGCTGCAGGGCAGGTCTTCTTTCTTCGTGCTCTTCTTTGTAGTTTTAAATCTGGAATCTGGGGAAGGAAGTTTCAGGGTGCCCCTAAATACTAGATTTAGGGGCGTTACAGGTAGGTGAAGGGCAGGGACCAATGGGTCCCTGTCCTGGGGTGGGTACACCCCCTATCCTGCCTCTCTCCTGTGAGAGGGGGGAAGTAGCCTAGTCCTGATAGGGTAGGGCTCCCCATCTTCAAGATGGCGAGAGCCCGGAGATGTGCTTCACCTCGCCTCCCCCACCTGAGGGGTGGGGTTGGCAGGCTGGCACATCCCCTGTACTTATTTGGGGTTTCTGGCCAAAGCTTCCTGCCAGAGTGGGGGGTTGCAGGGGCCTGGGGTAGCTCACAGAGGCGGCATGCCTTTGAAGCTTCCCCCTGCCCATCCTGGGGGAGGAGATTTAGCACCTCGCCCAGGATGTGCATTGTTGCAGGTCCAGGAGAGCAGGGGCTCTCCTACCCAGGGGTCCAGCAACATGTCTGCTTGGTGGCAGCCTAGGCAGCCTCAGAGCAGACGTGGATTGTAGGTTAGGTTTAAGGGGGCACATCTAAGATGCCCTCTGGGGTGCTGGGTATAATAAATCCCACACTGGCATCAGTGTGGGTTTAATGTGCTGAGAAGTTTGATACCAAACTTCTCAGTCTTTAGTGTTGCCATTATGGTGCTGTGGAGCTCGTGTTTGACGAGCTCTCAGCACCATGTACTCTTAAATGGCAGCACTGCACTTACAGTACTCAGGAATGGACCTGGGCACTGTAGGGGCACAGGGCTCCTGCTCCTGTGCCCACACCATTGGCATAAGGCACCCAGCTAGAGGGGTGACTGATGTATGCCATGGCAGTGTAGGTGATGGGCATGGCACACAGGGATGTGTGTCATGTCGACTTTGTTTTTGTCTTGCACCCAAACACTCAGCCTGCAAAGGCAGTGTGTGTGTGTAAGGGTACACGGCCTCTAAGGGTGGCACAAGGAGTGCTGCAGCCCTTAGAGGCCTTTCCTGGTCACAAGGCCCTGGGTACCTAGGGTACCATTTACCAGGGGCTGACATGTGGCCAGGGTTGGCCAATTTGGGTTTGGTTTGTTTTAGGGAAGGAACATAGGCCCTGGGCACCTGATTGGCAGGAGTCCAGGGCACACTCAGTCAAAGTACATTCAGCAATTTAGCAAAAAGTGGGGGCATGCCATGCAAGAAAGATGGCACTTTCTCACAACCAGCTCCCGCAGGAGACGCCTCGCCAATTGTTCTTCACCCTCTGGATCTCCTCCAATGTGAGAACCCTCACCTTCATCGTCACATCATCCACTGACTTCTGGTGAGGTAGAAGAAGAGGCGAATAATGAGATTCAATTGGACATGAAGCTCCCATTACCCTCTGAGACACTACCAGATACAGATCTTTCTTAAAGTCCTGCATTGTTTATAGGCTGTGGGACTTGATCACACTTCCTACTATGTGCGGCTTCATTTAACCCAATGGCAATTACATATCCGTTGTTTGTGAAGGGGTACACCATGCATGATTCCCCTCTTTGAATGCTCTTTTATGTTTCCTTAGTAGGGAGACAGATGCTTCTGGGGTGATAGTATGAGGTAGGGTGGTGGGGTGGGGCAGGGTAGAAGCTGGGGGGTGGGTTTGTCATACAAATTTGTTGTTGCTTCGATTATTAATTTGTTTTCATGCCAATTTTATTTTCAGATACACACCGTTACACATTCGCATCCTACGTCATGCAATGTGCGCCAAGTTCTGGCGCCCCTTCATACACATGCCTGTGCTCCTGTCCTCATATAAGAAGGGGTACCTCTTCTTATCTCCTCCTTGCTACGCTCTTCCATACCCATCGCCGTGAATGCGTCCTTTCACATTTTGTCCTGGAACGTTAATGGCCTCCTGGACCGGGAGAAGCACACCGCAGTCCTGACCTTTGACCACAGCTATCCCCTCGCAGTTCTCTTGCTCCAAGAAACTCACTTCTTGGGGAACCATTGCCCCTTCCTGGCACGCCGGGTGTATGACAGGGTCTTTCATGAAGGGAATTCCAATGGCTGCTGAGGAGTTATCATTCTGCTCCTATGTACCTTCCCTCTCACGGTCTCCCAGGAAATCCGTGATCTGGCGGGCTGTATCCTCACTCTCACGGAGACGCTTGAAGGCCACACAATCAATCTGGGAGTCTTTACACCCGTCCTGCAGCTCAGGCTATATTCTTTTGTGATCTTTCCAAGGCTATCTTGGAACTCCCAAAGGGTTTGATGGTAATAGGCGGAGACTTTAACGCAGTCCCTGTCCTCGAGTCTGACACTACCGGACCTCCTTAGATATCCAGGCACTCTGGTGCCCGTAGACTGACTGGATCCACTGTCCTGGGACTCTGCGACGCATGGAGGCCTAGCACCCGAGATGCCGGACACAGACACAGACACACAACCACACACACACTTCGGCTGCACATCTCTCCCACTCCCATATAGAACTTGTCTTCCTGCCAGCCCCTGAATGTCGCACAATTGCCCACGTCCAGATTCTAGCCTATGGCCTATCGAATCACACTCAATCCTTCTCCACCTCAGCTCTCCCAGTGGGTCCACAACTCATGTGGCATCTCAGCGCCTGGTACTTATAAGACAAGGACTATGTCCAAGCCTTCAGGGAAATCTGCAGACATATTTTCATAGCAATGAGGGCTCAGTTGCCACCGTTCATCCTCTCTGGGCTGCCAGTAAAGCCACAATGCGTGGGTTTGCCAAGAGAGAGAATCCGCATAGAGGAGCATGCCTGCTCCCTGCACATCACTTAGTTGGAAGCACATTCCCTTCGCTTAGAGACTCAGATTGAGTCAAATCTTGATGGTGATACCCCCACGTCCCCCGACAACTGGCTCTTGACTAGGAGGAAATTTGCCTCCAATCTCTATAAGGTGACAAGCATTAAAGATGTGCCCCAATGGCTAGGATATACGGGGGGGGCAAAAATGGGAAGCTGCTCGATTTACTGGCCTCTCACCATCATCTGAATTGAATTGTGCAACAGATCGATGAACACAGTGCTTCCTTCCAATCCCTACTGAGATTACTCAGGCCTTTGCCTTTACTATCACTTACACACTGCCCCTTCCGGAAGAGACGCAGACTTCTCTGCTCAATTCCTCTCTGGCGTTCCCCTTCCTTGCCTCTACCGGGTTGAAGCTAGAACCCTAGACAACACTTTATTGGTTGAAGTAGAGGCTGTGTTATCAGCACTGGCGCCTGGGAAGACACCCTGTCCTGATGGGTTCCCCGTGGAATATTACCTGGTACTCCAAGACATTTTTAACCTGTAACTCCTTGCCCTCTATAAGGAGGCGGGGTAACTGGGTGCCTTTCCCACAGAGATACTGTCATGATTGTGGTGATCTCCAAAACACAACCTCCATCTACTTCATGCGCTATCGCCCAATATTCCTAATCAATGGGGAAGTTAAGATCTTTCCGATCCTACTGCCAGCCCGACTGAAGCAGGTACTACCCACATCGATACACCCCTATCCACATTCTTCTTCGCGTTTGTGACTGAACCTCTGGCACAACTCATCTGAGTAGATGCGCAGACCCATGGATGGAAATGGAGCGCTAGTCATAAAGATCGCATAGCCTTGTAAGAGGACGATGTCCTGCTTTACTTGACGAATCCCGCACTGAGCGGGCCTCACTGTCTTCACGTTTTACATTGCTGTGGCAGGACCTCAGGTCTTAGAGTAAACTCTGCTAAATCCATATTGGTGCCTCTGGCCCCCTCCCAGGACTGCTTTGACTGTCAAGATGTCATACCATCCCCCGTCTGAGCTTCAAATACCTGGGTGTCTGGGTTGTGCTACATAATGAGTTTGCTTGGTCTCTCAACAAAGAACTTCTCACACAAAAAGTTAGAGCCGACTTGGTTGGATGGCAATCCCTACCATTGCACAAGTTACTTACCTTCGGTAACGATATATCTGTAAGAAACATTAGTAGTGATAGATTCCTTACCTTAGAATTACCCCCAGGCGTCAGACTGGATCCGGAGAGGTTTCGTCAGCAGTACCCCTGCGCGTCGGTAGGCGTCGTGCGGATCCACGTGCGTAGTTGGCGCCGGGATGACATCGCTGGAGCTACTTAGACGCGCCCACGCGCACTGACGTCAGATCTGTACACAACTTTACGCGCCAGGAACGCACAGCCATGCAAGAAACTGACCACTGGAGCAATGAAACTAGGGCCCTGAAAGGGATGACCTTAACCCTAGAAATCAGTTCGCAGAACAGGGAGGATTGGGTGGAGCGGTAAGGAATCTATCACTACTAATGTTTCTTACAGATATATCGTTACCGAAGGTAAGTAACTTGTGCATCTGAAAGAATCACATAGTGATAGATTCCTTACCTTAGAATAGATACCCCAGCAATACCAACCCCGGTGGTGGGTCTGCAAACCAAGATCACAACAGAAAGTCCTGGAGAACAGAACGGCCAAAGAAGCAGTCTCTCCGGACTTGGCTGTCCAGGCAGTAGTGCCTGGTAAAGGTGTGCAGCGAGGCCCACGTAGCTGCCTGACAGATGTCATGCAAGGGAACTCCCCCATCCCAAAGCAGTAGTAGCTGCCGTCGCCCTGGTAGAATGGGCACGAAGCCACACCGGAGGCTCTTTTTTAACCAAAGAATAACAAGCCTTTATGCACAGAACGACCCACCGAGAGATGGTCTGCTTGAGCAAGGCACAACCTTTCTTGGCGCCCACGTAGGCAACAAAGAGCTGGTCATCCACCCGGAACTGTTGAGTGCGGTTTAAGTAGAATGAGAGCGCATGTTTTGGGTCCAGACGGTGGAGCCTCTCTTCCTCTTTCGAGGGATGCGGAGGTGGAAAGAAAGAAGGCAAAGTGATGGTCTGCTATTTCAAAGAAAACATTCAATGGATCTCTATAGCAAGAAATTCAAATTGCAGGTAGAGTACTTTATCGTTACTTTAGTAATCCAGGACTGGGTACCTAGACCCAGGACTGGGGTCCTTATCAAAAACAGGTAAGTAATTTCGTTTGCAGAAATGGTACGATTTTAAAAGAATATTTCAAATTTGCAAAAATAGACACTTAGAGGAAATTTCACAGAAAAGCAGACAATGGTTTCCTATGGGAGAAAAATGAGTTAGAGGTAAGTATAGTTGTGAACACTTTTCAGGGTCAGGGCTGGGCACCAAGATCCAGCACTGGGAGCTCACCTAGGAGCAGGTGAGTAAATTCGTTTTTGTCACTTGGCTGATTTTTGGTGAATTTTTGCAGTTTTGAAAAGTTCACACTTAGAAGATTTTTGAAGAAAAAGCCAGTCAATGTTACCCTATGAGGAAAATGAAGTTAGCGGTTTAAGGGTAAGTACTCGACTGGCAGAGTTGAAATTCCGGGCATGGACTCAGGGGTCCCCCAGTGTCAGGTAGGTACAGTTGGTTCACCCTCAGCGGTTTCAGGACGGCCGGGTGCAGAGAGAGTTAGGCCCAATGTTATCCTATGAGGGATAGGGGGGCCTTGGTTGGTGGCTGCTGTCTGGCAAGCCACGCGGCTGTGGGAGCTGGGCTCCTGGTCACTTACTCAGGGCAAGTGGGGAAGTAGGTTAGTGTAGAGAGGGCACTGCCAGGGCCACTCGGGCGGCTGGGTGCAGGGTGCTTTTGAGCCGTCGGGCGCTCAATGGAAATCAATGGGAATGTTCCGGTTTGGAAAAAGGCTGCAGGCTCGGGGACGAGGATGTTTCAGGTGCCACCACCACTTCGAGAGGTAAGTTGGGTAGTTGTAGGTTAAGTGGGTACCCCGGGATTGGGCACAGGGGGCCGCAGGGCGCCGGGTGCAGGGGTGCCTTTTGACGTCGGGAATCTTACCCTCTGGTTGATCGCGGTTGGGGTGGCACTTGGTTCTGAGGCTGCAGGCTTCTTCCGGGATGTCGAGGGGGGTCCTTGGGTGCCGGACTCGGGGGTCACAGTCGCCGTGGGGTCGTCCTCGGGGTCTTTGTCCACTCCAGCACTGGCCAGGCTTGGCTGGTGCAGTGTGTGTTGGGTCCGCGGTTCAGGGCTGCTGCCAGGGGTTAAAAATAGGTTTCTGAGTAGAGCCTCTACTCATGGGAGTCCCAGGGGCTTAGAGCCAAAAGGTAGCCAGGTCCTCCGGGGTTGGTGAGGTTGCTGGCCACGAGAGATGCCGCGCTGGTGCAGGTTCGAGAGTCGACAGGCCGGTAGGGCTGGGGCCTAAGCAGTTGGTGTCTTCTTCTCTTTTTAGCAGCTGCAGGGCAGGTCTTTGTTCTTCTTGCTCTTCTTGTAATTTTCTATCTGGAATCTAAGGAAGGAAGGTTCAGGGTGCCCCTAAATACTAGATTTAGGGGCGTTACAGGTAGGTGAAGGCCAGGGACCAATGGGTCCCCGTCCTGGGGTGGGTACACCCCCTATCCTGCCTCTCTCCTGTGGGAGGGGGGCAGTAGCCTAATCCTGATAGGGTAGGGCCTCCCATCTTCAAGATGGCGAGAGCCCGGAGATGTGCTTCACCTCGCCTCCCCCACCTGAGGGGTGGGGTGGGCAGGCTGGCACATCCCCTGTCCTTGTACGGGGTTTCCGGCCAAGCTTCCCGCCAGAGTGGGGGGTTGCAGTGGCCTGGGGAAACTCCAAATGGCGGCCTGCCTTTGAAGCTTCCCTTTGCTCATCCTGGGGGAGGAGATTTCTCACCTTACCCAGGATGTGCATTGTTGCAGGCCCGGGAGAGCAGGGGCTCTCCCACCCAGGGGTCCAGCAACGTGTCTGCTGTGTGGCAGCCTGGGCAGCCTCAGAGCAGACGTGGATTGTAAGTTAGTTGTAAGGGGGCATCTCTAAGATGCCCTCTGGGGTGCTTAGTACATTAAATCCTACACTGGCATCAGTGTGGGTTCAATGTGCTGAGAAGTTTGATACCAAACTTCCCAGGCTTCAGTGTTGCCAATATGGTGCTGTGGAGCTCGTGTTTGACAAGCTCTCAGCACCAGGTACTCTTAAATGACAGCACTGCACTTACAGTGCCCAGGAATGGACCCGGGTACTGTAGGGGCACAGGGCTCCTGCTCCTGTGCCCACACCATAGGCGTAATGCACCCAGCTAGAGGGGTGGCTGACATATGCCTTGGCAGTGTAGGTGATGGGCATGGTACAGTGATGTGTGCCATGTCGACTCTTTGTTTTGTCCTGCACCCAGACACTCAGCCTGCAAGGGCAGTGTGTGTGTAAGGGTACAGGGCCTCTGAGGGTGGCACAATGAGTGCTGCAGCCCTTAGAGGCCTTCCCTGGCCACAAGGACCTGGGTACCTAGGGTACCATTTACTAGGGGCTGACATGTGGCTAGGGTTTGCCAATTTGGAGTTTGTGTGGTTTAAGGAAGGAACATAGGCCCTGGGCACCTGATTGGCCGGAACCCAGGGTACACTCAATCGAAGTACATTCAGCAATTTAGCAAAAAGTGGGGGCATACCATGCAAGAAAGATGGCACTTTCTCACATCTGCCCGATGTGAAAGGCAGTGACAACCTTCGGCAGAAAAGATGGCTGAGTCCTTAGAACCACTTTGTCCAGATGGACAGAGAGTAAAGAGGTTTAGAAGAAAGAGCCTGGAGCTCACTCACTTTCTGGCAGAGGTGATGGCCACCAGGAAAGCTGTCTTTAAAGTGAGAAGACGAAGAGGACAGTTGTGAGGTGGCTCAAAGGGAGACACATCAGATATGTCAGAACCAGGTTCAAGTCCCACTGAGGCATTATGAAAGGAACAGGAGGGAAAAGAGGAGTAATGCCTTTTAAGAATCTATTTACAACAGGGGACTTGAAAAGGGAAGGCTGATCTAGAAGCCGTAAAAAGGCTGAAATGGCCGAAAGATAACCCTTGTAAATGCCCAGAGCAGAGCCCTGCGGGGCCAAAGAAAGAAGGAATAGAAGGACCTCTGAAAGAGGGGCAGAAAGGGGATCCACAGCCTTTGCTGTGCACCATGCCACAAACTTATTTCACCTACAGGAGTATACCGTCTTAGAGGAGGGACGCCTGGCTGCCAAGATTGCATCACATACATCGGGAGGCAGGTAAAGAGACGTCAACTGCCACCGTTCAATCTCCACACACGGAGGTGGAGGCTGGACAGGTTCAGGTGGAAGACCGTCCCCCGTTGCTGCGACAGAAGATCCTCCCAAAGAGGCAGTCGGATCGGGGGATCGATAGCCATGCTGAGTAGCTCGGGATACCATACTCTTCGAGCCCAGTCCGGAGCCAGAAGAATGACTTGGGCCCGGTCACGCTTGATCTTCTTAAGCACTCTGGGTAGAAGTGGTATAGGCGGAAAGGCGTATTGTAGACCGCAACTCCACTCGCGACGAAAAGCGTCGCTTAGCGAGCGCCGCCTTGGAAATTCCAACGCGCAGAACCGATGACATTGCGCGTTCTCGTCGATGGCGAATAGATCTAACCAAGGCTTTCCCCACTGCTGAAAGAGACCATGCGCCACGTCTGAGTGCAGACACCTTTTGTGATCCATCATGCACTGGAGGCGGAGTTCGTCCGCCCTGGCGTTCAGAGAACCTGCCAGGTGTTGAACCACCAGGAAAATGCCCTGATGTTCCAGCCATGTCCAGAGACGCAGAGCCTCCTGACATTGGGTCCACGACCCCACCCCGCCCTGTTTGTTGCAGTACCACATGGCGGTGGTGTTGTCCGTGAACACCTGCACTACTCTCCCCTTGACAGAAGGAATGCTTTCAGTGCAAGTCAGAACGCCCGAAGCTCCAGAAGGTTGATATGGAGCCGGGACTCCGCCGGAGACCAGAGTCCTCTGATCTCTGCCTCTCCCATGTTGCCGCCCCATCCCAGAAGGGACGCGCCCGTCACCACTGTGTTCCAGCTGACGAAGGGAGAGGGATCTGCCACTGACCCAATCGCGATTCGTGAGCCACCATTGCAATTGTTGTGCAGTGCCCTCCGAGATCTGGACATAATCGGACAGGTTGCCCTGATGTTGTGCCCACTGGAACTTCAGGTCCCACTGCTGAGCCTGCATATGCCATCTGGCATAATCCACCAAAAGGATGCAGGAGGCCATCAGGCCCAGTAGCCGGAGGGTCATCCTGAGCGAAACCCGGGATAAAGGCTGAAAGATCGGAATCTTAGCCTGAATATCCAGGACACGCTGCTCGGGAGGATGAACCCGAAACTGAGCCAAATCCAGAACCGCTCCGATGAAGAGGAGCTTCTGAGAAGGAAACGGGTGCGACTTCGGCAAGTTGATGGAGAACCCCAGCAAATGCAGGAGGTCGGCCGTAGTCTGGAGGTGGGAGACGACTGCCTGGGGCGAGCCCGCCTTCAACAACCAGTCGTCGAGATGGGGGAAGACTGGGACCCCTGATCTGCGCAGATGAGCTGCGACCACCGCCTTCACTTTCGTCAACAACCGAGGGGCGCTGCTAAGGCCAAAAGGGAGCACGGTGAACTGAAAATGCTCGTGGCCTACCGTGAACTGCAGGCAACGCCGGTGGGCTGGCAGGACGGGAATATGAAAGTAAGCGTCCTGCAAGTCCAACGCTATCATCCAATCTTGTGGGTCTAGGGCAGACAAGACCTGAGCAAGTGTTAGTATCTTGAACTTCTCCTTCCGGAGGAAGCGATTGATGTTCCGAAGGTCTAAGATACACGCAGACCCTTGTCCTTCTTGGGGACTAGAAAGTAGTGGGAATAACAAGCACAACCTACTTCTGGCCCAGGAACGCGCTCGATGGCCCCCTTGGCCAAGAGGGCCGTAACTTGCTGCTGAAGAAGCGCAAGATGGTCCCCCGACATGCGGAGGTATTGAGGTGGCATTGCTGTAGGGCAAGTCTCGAAGGGGAGGGAGTAGACCCTTCGGACAATTTGCAGCACCCACTTGTCCGGAGTGATGTTTCGCCAGTGGGAGAGATGATGGTGAATTCTGCCACCCACTGGCGTTTGATGGGCCTGAAAGGTCGGACTAGGAAGGCTTTGCAGTGGATGCAGCGGGGGTGGAGGTGGACTGACCTGCCCGCTGGCCCCGTCAACCGCCTCGACGGATCCCACGTCCGCGCTGTTGCTGCTCCGGCCTGTGGCCCTGCGAATGTAGTGGGCCACCCCTTCCGTGGCCACGAAAGGAGCGAAAGGCAGAAGGCGGAGGAGGCTGAGTGGATGACAGGCCCAAGGACTTGGCCGTAGTCTGTGAGTCCTTAAAGCGCTCCAACGCACTATCTGCCTTATTGCCAAAAAGGCGAATGCCATCAAAGGTAGGTGTGGCACCTAAGCGCCACTGTCATGGAAATCGCCCTGCCCAGCGAGTCGGCGGTGTCAAGCCCACAACGGATGGTGAAATTGGCTGCATCACTCCCAGCAGCAATAGCTTGGGCGAGTACTGTCTGGGCCTCCTCTGGACAGCTAGGCAGCACCTGCACAGCCATGTCCCACACAGAGTGGGAATAACGGCCCAAGAGGCACGCGGTGTTCACCGACCACAGCCCTAAGCTGGCAGATGAAAACAGCTTCTTGCCAAGGTCCTCCAGCTTCTTGGATTCCCTTTCCGGAGTTGCGGATGGGAACGCGCTCTGGGACGCAGAGGCTTGGACAACCAAGCTCTCAGGAGTGGGGTGTTGGGAGAGGAAGCGGGAGTCGCCCGGAGCCGGGCGATGGAGTCGGGCTACGTTCCTGTCCACAGGAGCCCCTGTGTTGGGCCTGGACCAGGTGCCCAAAAGAACGTCAGATAGTGCTTCATTATAGGGCAGCAAGGGCTCCGAAGTGGTCGCTGCCGGCTGGAGCACTTCTGTAAGGAAGTTAGTCCCGACGGCCACTGTAGGGAGTTCGAGGTGGAGGGCCTCGGCCGCCCTACGCAACACCACTACGTAACTGGCTCCCTCCTCCGTGGCAACGGTAGGAGGAGACAGCATGCCAAGCTCAGGTGAGGTGTCAAGACCACTGGCATCCCCCAAATCCTCTGCCCAGTCCGGGTCATAAGTCTTGTGTGAGAGGGTCCTCAGACCCTCTCAGTCCTCCCCTTCCTCCGGTGTCTGTGGAACAGGCTGAAAATACACAGGACGGACATAGGGGAAAAAATGGCCCCATCGGCGTCGGAACCAGCGCCGATCCGGCACAGTGTCCAGTTCAGGGCTGAAACTGGGGACAACGTCATCCCGAGGAGCGGGAGACGTCGGAGGTGGTGCGGGTGGGGTCGGGGAAGGTCAACCGATGTTGATTGGGGTCCGATCCCGGATTTCAAGGGGGTCTGATCCCGGATCCCAAGGTCCTGCGGCACCCGAGCCACCGGCGACGCTGGGGCCGGAGCCACCGGCGAGGGAAGGTCAGGACCCCCAGTCAGGCCCGCGTGCCCGTAGGTGCACCGGCGGGGCCAGACAGCCCAAAGAGTTGGGCCATGGCAGCAAGAAACTCTTGCACCTGGGCAGGCGTTGCCGACGGACCCGGGAAGGGCGGGTAGACCGACAGCGACATCGCAGGCTCCGCCGGAGCCACGGGGTGGCACCACCCGCACCCTCAGCCGCGTGACGGGTAGTCGAGGAGCAACAACGCTTCTTCGACTTCTTTTTGGAATACTTCGACTTACCTGACCCCGAGTGCGAAGACTTAAATCCAGAAGAATGATGGTGATGGCTCCGCGACCGGTCCCTCAACCTTCCACGGGAGCGGGGCGGAGCTGACTGCCGGACTTCCAGCAACTTTCGGAATTGCTCCCGCAAAGTCTTCGGCGCCAAGGCCCAGCAGTCTGGGCATGAGTTGCAGGCATGGTCGCGCCCCAGGCAGTAAAGACACACACGGTGTGGGTCCGTCACCAACATCATGCGGTGACAGTCCCCACAGTTCTTAAACCTGGGTATCCCTGCGACACCAGGAGTCGATCGACTCGAGAAAAAAAAAGACAAAAGGCCTCAAAAAACTCAATCAAAAAATGACTGGGGGTACTAGCTCTTTCCGGATATGCACTTACTGGCGCGGAAAAAGAAAGAACTGACGTCGGTGTGCGTGGGCGTGTCTAAGTAGCTCCAGCGACGTCATCCCGGCACCAACGACGTCAACAAGCATGGGGAGCCGCACGACGACGCCTACCGACGCGCAGGGGTACTGCTGACGAAAACGTTCCGGATCCAGTCTGACGCCTGGGGGTAATTCTAAGATAAGGAATCTATCACTACGTGTTTCTTTCAGATAAATGTAATGAGACGATTTGCCCTATATAAAAGGATGATTCTAATCAGTTTTCTTTACTTCTTTCAAAACGTGCCACTCCTCATACAACGGAAATGGTTACAGACCCTAGATAGAGTTGCAATATTCTTTCTATGTCACAGTTCTAGGGTTTGCCTAGCATTTACACACTGCCAGCATGGCCCCTACGACGGCGGATTGGGTATGGCCAATCTCTACCTGTAACACTTCGCTTCACACCTCCTGATTATCCATGGTTGGTTTAACGGGGGATGGTCAGATCCTGTCCATCGTCTGGAGCAAACCCTAATCGGATTCCTCCAACTTATGTCTATGCTACACGGTTTTCCTATTCCCACCTCTACACCCTCAGGGACCAAATAAGCCCTACAGGCGTGGAGGGCAGCTTTACAACACACCTGTGGGCACCAAACTCATACAGCAAAAACCTCTCTGGCATGGTACCTGGCTGAGAGAGGTAGCAGCTCTACAGGGTTTTGGACAACGGGAACTTATTGGGCTCTCACAGCTTGGGGACATCTGGTCAAGGACCCATAGGCACTCATATGGAACGTCAAACCACATATGCCTTGACCCATGCACAATTTTATAAATACCTCCAACTAGGACATGCACTTTAGTTGCATCTCTCTCAAACTGACTCACTTCCCAGTGTAGTTTTGCACACTAGAGGCTATGCTGTTGATGGGTGATTTTGGAAAAAGGAGAGTCTAAAAAATTTACTAAACCTTGATAATTAATACACAAGGTACGCTAGACCACCCCTGCAGCAAATGGAAGGTGTGGCTGAGGCCTCTTGAGGACGACTGGCACAATGCAATGATGACCCCAAGGATGGTCAACACCTGTTCCAAGTTACGCCTGATCTAGACATACTACTTATATAGTAACTATGTCTCTCCAGCTTGTTTCCACTGGTCAGGACTGCATCCCGAGCCCTTATGCCCTAAGTGTGGCGGTGCTCCTGCTTTTTATCATATGATTTGGCTCTGCAATACAATTTAAAGGTTCTGGTTTGCAGTGGTAGCCCCTTCATGCTTTTACTGGGTGTCCTTGAGAGCCCCGGAGGGTACGAAGGCTGACTGATCATTCCTGGGGACTGCCCTTACGGTCGCTAAACGAGATATCGCTGCCCATTGGAGATCTCGTCACCTACCACTCTCTCACACTGGCACCGGAAGGGGTGGATTGGTGTGCGCTTCAAGACAAACCACTCTATGGGGCCAGCGGCTGCCCCCTTGAACACGACTGAGTATTTGGTAAGTGGCTGGGCCAATAACTCCATGGTACCGTTTATGAGCGGGAGTGTCATTGTCGCTACTGCACTGTAACGATGTGTTGCATCAACTGAATGAAAATGCCTTGCAATTGCTTTATGTAACTTTCTTGGATAAGTCTAATGTGTGTCACAATATTCTGTACTCACATGGTATTAAACTCAATAAAAAAATGTGTTGATGCAAAAAAAAGTGTATAGAAATACAGTTTGTTTTTATAAATTGGAGTCGGATTTCTTGAGTGTTCTAACGATTTCCTCTTCAAATGTATTGGTGCTGTTGAAATACTTAACACTTGTTACTCTGTGTAAGCCATGCTGCTCAGTGCACCAGCTACCCTGGATTGAACTGAGGGTTTTTACAGACAAAGTCCATGTGTTTTAAAGGGGTTGGAAAGTGTATTTCACGGTGAGATTACACAACCACACCCCATAACACACCCCATTTCCTCACATAGCCCCTAGGAAGATCTTCTCTCATTCTGTGATGGCTTTTCCGTGTTTATGGAGACCCCAACCTCTGGAGTATTTCCAGTTTTTACACTGCTCTGCATTTGCTGAAAGAACTCACCTTTACCAGCCAGCAGTATATATAGGGGTACATGTGTATTCCCTTTCTTTTTAGGTGTGCCGCAACGGCTGCTAAGCATTTTGTTAAGACACTGGGCACTGAATTTATTCTGAATAGTAGTAACTTGAACTGGCAGTGTGTCCTCTCTATCATGAAGAGTAGGAACTTGTTGTGTCTGCAGTTCATTGGGATGTGCAAGTAGCTGTCTTTCAGGTCTATAGTTGCCATGTAATCTGCTTCCCGGAGTTGTGGGATGACTTCTTGCAACGTTGTCAACTTGAATTTTTGTGTTTTCATTAACTTTTTTAGGAAGCAGAGGTTTATTATGGGTAGCAGCTATTTGCCTGCTTTTGGGACTGGGAAGTATATTAAATAGTTTAACTGGTTGGCCTCCTTCAGGGGTACCTTTTCTATTGTTGGTTTCTGTAACAGTTCTCTCACCTTCCAGCAAAGGATGTATTTTTCTCTTTCATATGGGTTGCTTTCTCTGGTCCCAGTTTTACGGGTATTGTATTAGTTTTATGCAGTAGCTGTATTGGATGACACCGAGTAGCCATCAGTCTGATGTGATCTCCCTCCACTCCTGGAGGATTACTCCTATTCTTCTCCCTACAGGTGTTGTGTGAGGGGGGTGGGCCCTAGTATCGTAAGTCGCTTGTTTGTTGGTGCTGCCCCTCTGGGCAGTTTCCCAGGCCCCTCCACGTCCGCGATAGGGCTGTCTGTGTGGTGTTTGGTATTGGCATTGTCGTGTCCTCACCTGTGTGACTATTCTGTTGGAAGGGTTGGTGTGTTGTAGTGGGTTGGAAAACCCCTCTTCCAGTCGGTTTTCTAATGGTAGAGGCTCCTATTTTCTCTGGTCCTCTAAACTACAAGGTTGCCATTAATTTTGCTGTTTCAGTATCCTTTTTTAGTTGTTGTTTCAGTATCCTTTTTTAGTTGTTGCAGTGTATCATCAACTGCACTATGGAAGAGTTTTTCCCCGTTAAACGGCATGTCAATGATGTTGGCCTGAACTTCATTCCTTAAGCCTGAAACTCATAGCCAGGCATGCCTTCTCAACATCGTCCCTGACACCAGTAGTCTGCTCGAGGTATCAGCAACATCCCGCGCTGATTTTAAGCACACAAGTACAATGTTCTTGCCCTCCTCCATGATAGAACTAGCCCTTTTCTGATACTGCTCTGGTAGGTGCTTCAGCAGTTCTTCTCTCTCCTCCCTGTGTTGATGGGCATATCGGTTTAGCAGGGTTTTGGAATTCGCAATGCACCACTGTTTCGTTCAATTTACTTTCCTTATTTGAGGGTTGTCCTGAAAAAGTTGGACATTCGCTCTTTTCCTATCTGTGGCTACAATGATTGAGTCCACCACCGCGTTGCTCCGTATGAAAGTCGGAACTTTTGAGGAATGTTTATATTTGTTCTCCATCATGGGGAGGTTGCTGGCTCTCTGAAGGACTCTCTCTGAAAGCCTCTCTCCCCTGGTCTAGGATGCTGGGAAGCATTGGCAGGTACTGGCTTTTGCTTTGGGAGGGTATGAGTGTCTCAAACAGAAAGAATGTCTGCAATGGACTCCATAGTGGTCTGCCGTCCTCTGAATCAGATTATACATGGCAATGTCATCCTGAGGTAAAGTCCTTGACAGATGTGCCTCTACTCCCTCTTCCAGGGAAATCTGTCTCGAGGTTTCGCCATTGTTCTTCTATGCCTTCCGAGTCATTGGCTTGCAGAATAGGCCTTGTGACTCTGGATTCTCCTCTTCAAAAAAGATCACTTGTTCTTCCTCCTGTAGTTCTGGAGTCAGTGGGGGGCCGAGGCCTCAAACTTTCTACTCCTGAACACTTTCCAAAGGTCTTTATGTTATATGGAATTCTCAGAGGGAGGTGAAGAAATCCTTCTAATGAAGAACAGCTACCATTTTGGTCTCAAGCAGTCGCTTTTTACGCTTGAACTTGAGCACGTGTCCTTCTGCGTGGAGCACGAGTGCCAGTTTATTTTTTGCTGTTGATGTCTCGGCCATCTGTGTTTTGCCTGCAGCCTTCTTGGTCTGGTCACAACCTCCGTGCCTTTTCAGACGCTTCATCTCCTGCTGATTCCTTGGTGTGGGACCAGAGGGGCTCTTTTGACCCTGATTTTCTTCTGCCTCTGATCCTTCTGTAAGGTTCTCCTCCTCGCTTAAGAACCCGAGGTCTCTTGACGATGGAGTTTTTTTGCCCCTGTATAGCAAGTGTCTACCTCTGTGTCTCTTGCTCTCAGGCAAGGGTAGAGGTTGAGCCTTGTATCTTCATCCCACTCTCCTCTTTTTCCGTCCCAGCCACGACAGGGAAGCAGCCCTAATACCCTCTTATCAGAACACACAATGCATGTTGAAGGACAGGTATCCTCCTTTCCACAACCCTGGAAATTCATAAACTTAGACCAATGGGTCTTGCAGATCGTGGTAAGAGTATACTACCCTTCCAACAGGCCCCTCTACTCATTCCTCCCTCATCATCCCTTCCCTTAGTGGATCACCTACACACCCTTCAGTATGAGGTAGAGATCTTACTCCAGAAAGTGGTGGTGAAATTGGTGCAATTTGTGCAAGAGCAGGAGTGGACCAAGGGTGCTACTCCCAGTATTTCCTAGTTTCAAAGGACAGTAGATTCATATGCAAGGAAAAGTTCAAAATGCTGTTCTTGGCTCTAGTATTACTTGCGCTAAAAGAGAAGAACTGGATGGGGGTCTGTCCATATACAGGACATATATTTTCAAATAACTATTCTGCAATCGCACAGGAAGTACATATGGTTCCAATGGGGGGGGGGGGGGGGGAGGTCAGTGCATTACCAGTTTGCAGTCCATCTATTCCTTTTGTGTTCTATTCCACGAGTCTTAATAAAGGTGATAGCGGCGGTTGCCTCTCGTCTCAGACAGCGAAGAATCCCAGTGTTTCTGTATAAAGGCCAAGCCTCAGAGATGATGTCGTGCCACCTTCAGTTGGCAGTGTCATTTATGTAAATCCTGTATAAAGGCCAAGCCTCAGAGATGATGTCGTGCCACCTTCAGTTGACAGTGTCATTTATGTAAATCCCTGCTATTCATCAACACACTCAAGTCACCTGGAGCTCTCTGAGCATACTGTTCATAGGGGTAGTATTGGATATTACACGAGTTGAGCCTCTCAGAGGATAAGGGAGAACCAGGATACTACTTTGATATTTCAGAATGGAGCATGCATTCCAGTCCTGATGGTCTTAGGCCTGCTTGCTTCCTGCATCTACTTGGTCACTCATGCATGCTGGCACATGAGGGCTCTTTGGGGTGCCTCTGTAGACAATGGTTGCAACACAGCAGATTCCTCTCACACTCCACTGTGGTTTTGAGGGGCACTGCAGTGGATTAGACCTTTTGCAGTGTGGAGTAAAACATAGTTCAAGTGATGTACTCCCAGCCTCAACCAAAAGTTACTACGTTGATAATTGACACTTTCACTCTAGGGAGGGAACTCCATTTGGAAAAACTGGAGCGCAGAGGCCTTTGGTCTCCCGAGGATGAAATGTTAAACATCAATCTGCAGGAGATAAAAGGGACCCAGATGACGCTCAAGAATTTTCTGCAACTCCTTCACAGCTAGTCAATCCAGATTTTTAAGGACAACACAATAGTGATGTGGTATGTCTACAGGAAGGAGTTGGGTCGCAGCTTATGACGATAAGAAATAAGACTCTGGTCCTGGGCGCAGAAGTACTAAATCTGGTTAGTTGCCAGACATCTGGCTGGTGCTCTAAATGTCAAAACCAATAACCTGAGCTGGCTTCACCTTGCCAACCACGAATGACAACTTCATCCAGAGGTGGACCACAACATGTTCACACTTTGAGAGACCACTTAGAGGGACCTTTTCCTGGACAGAGACATGGTCCCCATTCTTTGGCAAACCTGACGGATATCGTTTGTGTTAGGCATAAAAGGTTTGACCTTGCACTCTTTGAAGGCCTTATGGTTCATCCAAAGGAAGGTTCACACAACGAAAAGCCATGTTTCGAACCCAAGCACCACAAGCAGTCATTGTGCAGGTTTGTGATGGACATTTGCCCGTCGCACCCACGTCAGAACTTTCCCTTTTTAGGTGGGGACATGTTCCCTAAACTGAACCAAAAACATTTAAGAACAACATTCTTTCACCTTAGAATGAGCAGAGAAGCTCTGAACCTGCCTCAAAAGCGGTGGAAAAACTGAATAGACACTGGGGTGGGTGCTTTATGGCTCCAGTCAAGTCAGGTGGATCCATTTCCAGGGTTGAGATTAAGCCCGCTTCCCCTACCAGCATTGGTGAACTGTGTTAGACGTTTCCGGATCCAGACTGGGTTATTCAAAGCTGAGGAATCCGCAGGTAGAAATATCCTTCAGAAGTTGGCTTTTCCAACTGTCGAACAAAAACTCCACCAAAACAAGCATATTGCAATACCTATTTGGACTCAAGGAAAGTCCAACATCAGCAAACTTGAATAATCAAGTACATTATCAAGTTCTGGTCTACATTTTCTATCATTCTGGAACAAAGTCAGAGAACAGTTTTCCAAGTTCATCATGTTAAGAACATTAGATTGTGTAGGTTGCAGATGTGAGTGCTGATCTATAGATTCGTTATAGGAAGGGGAAAGTGCAATGGCAAAAAAATATGGTGATGAAAGAGGATTTATTATCATCCTTTTATAGCTCCTGTGACTAAGATGCAAAAATATTACTGTTTTGTCATTACCTTTATGTCTTTTTGGTACTTCTCTAGAGATAGCAGAGAATGCTCCAAGTATTTAAAATGTCCTTCTAGAAAACAACTAGCTTGAAGAAATAGGACGACCTCTTCAACATTTTAGTGGAACCCCCTAGCTCATCTTGCAGGCCTGTGTCAATTGCAAAACCAGCTGCTTTCTTTGCAAAGTAATCATGGCTGGCACCCTGCCTATGTTGATGTAAAGCTCATCATCTGCTGTTGCTCTCGCCACACCTGCAGACAGAACATGAACAGACTGGAGGCAAAGAAGTGCAAAAGAATAAACAAGGTACAGGCCTTCTCTATCTAAGCACCCAGAATTTGGAACAACATTCCCATATCCATCAGGCCTGCCTCAACTATGTTCCAATTTAGAAAATAGCTAAAGAGTCACCCCTTAAAAGAACTATCACATGATGCATTAACAATCTGCTTGTGCTCCCCGATTCCTGCTACTGCTCCTATTTTTGCCTCATACCCGTTAAAGTACTTTTCTGCCTTTTGGCTATTATTGCACACACATAATAGCAAGTTAGCGCATATGAAAAATTGTGACCGTTTCATTAAAATTGTTGACTGGAAATCTTATCTACTCTACTAGAGGAAGGTGTTTATGCCATTTAATGGGTTTGTGTGTACAACTGTAGAATTGCTAATTTGACATATAAAACAAGCATTGGCATAGCCAATAGGTCTTTCATTTGGGACCTTATAAGTGTTTAGCCAGAGCTATTGGCTTTGCCAATGTATTAAAGCTATGTTGTAGTGTATTGTAGCTCTTATGCATGTTGAAAAGTTATAATAAAAAGTGTTGTAATAAAATAACACAACAACAATAATAAAAACAACTATGCACATATGGATAGCAACACAGCAGAAAACCAGATGTTGGGTAACAGGGTGTTGTGTGCCATGGGGATGCTGAGAGAAGGTAATAGATCATGTGTATCAAGTGCGCATCTTCACATTTCAATTGCATTATGTTTACAATTGTATCATATTCCCAATTTTTAGCACAGGGAAAGTAAGAAAACAAGTTACGTACCTGTAACCGTAGTTCTCCACTATTGGAAGCTTTCAAAGATTCATATGCTTGAATCATTCCACTTCATTGAGATGGGAGTCCCTGGTATATCAAAAAATCAATGCTTAAATCTATACAAAGCAGAAAAAAGGCCTAGGCCAATTTCAGTTTTGTAACCCATAACTCTCCTTTTGCATAGAGACCAAAAATATTCTTGAACCAATCAGGACCCTTCACCCTCTAGAACACTCCTGAGACCTTAGACCTTCAGATTTTCCGAGCACCTGTGCCCAAGATCACCCTGTACAAAAATCCAAAGGTGAGCCTCTCAGGGGAGGAGGGCAGGTTGCATGTGAATTTATGAAAGCTTCCAATACTGGAGAAGGAAAACGCTACTTACCCAGTATGCATCTGTTCTTGGCATATAAAGCTGTAGATTCATATGCGTTAGCATAGATCGCCATCTGGTATTGGGCTCGGATGTTTGCACTTTGTTTTTCTTTGAACAAGTCTTTGAAGTCACAAGGTAGAGGACTCCTCCTTTCGGTGATAGTGCACATGGGCATTGACTCCATCCTTAGATTGTTTTGCCGTAAGGGTGACGAAGGAGTCAGTAAGAGTAGAAATTGGTGAGCATGTATAGTGTATCTAAGTAAGATAATACTGCAAAAGGTAAAGGTACTCGGGGAGGCGGGTGGGTGCATATGAATCTACAGCTTTATATGCTAAGAACAGATGCATACTGGGTAGCATTTTCCGTTCGAGGCATATGAGCTGTACATCATATGCGTTAGCATAGACTATGTAGCAGTTCTTTTACAAGCGGTGGCTAACCTGTATCTGTTGCAGTGGTCTGAAATAGTGTTCTTAAAACAGCCTGGACCGCACTAGCTTGTTGTTTTGCTAACACATCTACACAATAGTGCTTCGTGAATGTGTGTGGCGTAGACCATGTTGCAGCTTTGCAAAGGTCATCTATGGGTAGGTTTCCTAAGAATGCCATGGAAGCCCCAATTTTGCGTGTAGAATGCGCTTTAGGGGAAACTGTTAAGGTGTGTTTAGCTTTGAGGTAGCATATCTGTATGCTGTTGACTATCCAGTGTGCAATACCTGCTTTTGAAATGGGTTTGCCTTTATGTGGTGGTGAGAAACCAACAAAGAGTTGTTTTGTCTTCCTAACAGGTTTGGTTGTTTCAATGTAATAAAGTATTGCTCTTTTTACATCTAATGTGTGTGAGAAAGTGCCATCTTTCTTGCATGGTATGCCCCCACTTTTTGCTGAATTGCTGAATGTACTTTGAGTGTGCCCTGGACTCCTGCCAATCAGGTGCCCAGGGCCTATGTTCCTTACCTAAAGTTAAACCTCAAACCCAAATTGGCAAACCCTGGCCACACGTCAGCCCCTGGTAAATGGTACCCTAGGTACCCAGGGCCTTGTGACCAGGGAAGGCCTCTAAGGGCTGCAGCACTCATTGAGCCACCCTTAGAGGCCCTGTACCCTCACACACACTGCCCTTGCAGGCTGAGTGTCTGGGTACAAGACAAAACAGAGTCGACATGGCACACATCCCTGTGTTATATATAATAGGAGGAACAATGGGCTATTTTGAAGAGGTCCAGCACACGAGGCCCAATCATAAGTCTAGGTATAGAGATGTATGCTGTTCCTAAGGGGCGTGATTAAACAAAGAGAGGCCTACAATGGACTGTTAGTCAGTAAAGTCAGGAGGAATTTCAGTAGGAACTGATTAGGATACCAGGGACACTCACCATTGTGAAGCCCTGGCCCAACCGTATCACGAGAGGAATAATTTTTGCCTCTCCTTCTTTTATATTCTTTCTTCATTACCTCACCTTTACCATGGATGATTTCCATGGATTGAGTTTTGGTGATGATATTGCTGCAGAAATTTTACGCACTCCATCACTATTGGGGCCAGATAGCAATGCTACTACTGGAGCACAATCAGATGACTTTATGACGCTCGCTGCCTGGAAACGAGAGTGGTTAAATATAACGTTACATGGGGCTATGATGACAGAATACCTCAGGGCCAACATCGCCCCTAATGGACTAATTGTTAAGAACTTTCCCCGGCTCTTCTTGGAGGACATGATCTTCAAGAAAGAATGGTCCCTGGAGTCATGGAAGTGCACCAGGGACTGGCTTATACTCATTATCAACACGGCCAAGAGACTAGCAGACGCAATTCTGATTAAAATCCAGAATGCAGAAGGTGCAGTCAAAGTCACTCTGACCACCGCAGTGTTTAAAACTGAACTATCTGAGATCAATAATGAAATAGCAGAGAACAGGGAGTTTCTAATGAAACAGAAAATATCTAAATTACAGAAAGATATTAAGAAATTCGAAAAGGAGAAGGTCTACCCATATCTAAAGGCAGACTATACATCAGTGAGCAATAGTTATTCCTCGGATGATGAATCAAACAGCTCCAGACGTAACTCAAATACGAGTAGCGAATCAAGTAGCTTCTCTAACAATCGTAGTAGACAGGGTCTACAACACTACCCTCCCTACTCAATGGTGGCTTTTCAGGGACAGTATCAACCAGTCCCACCATTTTGGCAATATCCCAATTACCAGCAGGGTCCTCCTCCACCTCCCTTCTACCAACCGGGCCCCCCTTTTTTAGGCAGAAGCTGGAGCAGAGGAAGAGGGCGGAGAAGAGGAGACGACAAGAGAGTACATTGGCAGGACCAACCATCAACCTCAATGGAGACCAGGAGCCAAACCAAGAACAAGAGACACTAATAGTGAATCTCTCTCATAGGCCGCTGCTGGAAACAGAGAAACGAGTACTCCAAAAAGGTCTAGGCTTCGTACCAACGCCCAAAATTGACTCCTTCAGGGAGATGTGCGAATTACAGGCCTTCTTTCGTAAAGTATGCCTTAAGGCCTACTTCTATGACGAACCTAGCGAATTGAGTGAGGAATCTGGCCTCCACAAACCCTCCACGTTTACACCTCATAGTGGGATGGTTCCCAATGATATTTTGACCTTTGAGCAGGCGTTACTAAAAGATTGGGAGAATATTAGCCCTGGTACAGCTTTTCGCAATATCTCTAATGAGGAAGAGGCAGCAATTCAGTCACTGAATGAAGACCCCTCGATAATTATCAAACAGGAAGATAAGGGGGGAGCCACGGTGATTATGTCCACCACTGATTACCGTACTGAGTGCGAGCAACAACTCAGCGATAGGAGGTATTATACTCCGATTAAGGAGGACCCCACTACTCGCCTTAAGACTTTGATTACAACCATGGTATTCCATGCAGAGACCCAGGGATGGATAACGACGAAAGAGGCAGCATTTCTGGTTACCAGTGAACCCAGAATCCCCTATTTTTATTGCCTCCCGAAAATACATAAGGGTACTTCCCCGGTCCCAGGGAGACCTATTGTCTCTGGGATCGGGTCCCTTTTGGAACCCCTTTCTAGGTTTGTGGATCATTTCCTCAAACCAGTAGTACAGGGGACTCCGTCTTTTCTGAGGGACACTACTGATGTCCTCAGGCTTATAGAGGGTACTCAGCACCAGGGGGAAGTTGACTTTCTCATCACCCTGGATGTTGAGGCCCTCTATACCAATATCCCACAGAGAGCGACCCTGGATGTTATTGAGGACGTATTAAGTGGGTTGGATTGGGAATCAGTCACCCCACGTCCCTTCATCCTAGAATGCGCCTCCTTAGCCCTTAGAGAACTTTTTTGAATTTGAGGGTCAACTTTACCATCAGATACAGGGCACTTCGATGGGGAGCACCTTCGCCCAAGTGTGGCCTGTATCTACATGGCGGCTTTTGAGGAAAGAACTATCCAGTGTGCCACTAATCCATACAGAGCCAACATTTTACTTTGGAGGCGCTTCATCGATGATATTCTGGTACTTTGGAAGGGTGATCAAATTCACTGCGAGGAGTTTTGCTCCTGGATTAATACTCTGAACCCCTACTTGAGGTTTACTAGTACCATCTCTGATCAACAAATCCCGTTCTTGGACCTTCTGATCAGATTAGATAATCATATGATGAGTACCGCAAGCCCACTGATAAGAATAGCCTCCTACATTTTCAGAGTTACCATCCTCGAGCCCTCAAACAGAACCTCCCGTTTGGACAGTTCCTCCGGATTAGGAGGAATTGTAGCTCCGTGACTGATTTCAAAAAGGAGTCTAAAATCCTGACTAAAAATCTTCTCCAGAGGGGGTATCATAGTCTTGATGTGAATACGTCATTCAAACGTGCACGCAACAATGACCGGGAGGGGCTACTTGAACCTAGCGAGCGACATACGGATGACTCTATTACATGTGTGACAACCTTTACCCCCAATTCTTAACATTTAAAGAAAATCATTAAGAAACATGGGGGGGATCTTACAAACTGGGGATCTTACAATTACTACCCCACGCTCTGCCTTCAAACGAACCACTAACTTGAAAGAAAGACTCATACATACGAGACCCCAAAATTCTAAGGGTACTACACAGTCCACATTATGGCACCTTCCCCCTGCTATGGGCCACTACCCCTGCGGCTCGTGTGTGGTCTGCCCCTTGACAAAGATCACCAAGAGTATCATTTTCCCCAATGGGGTTACCTGGGAGTGCAGGACACATGCCAACTGCAATACCCCGAACTGTATTTATCTAATCACCTGTCCGTGTAACCTCACTTACATAGGGATGACTACTAGACCGGTTAAAACAAGAATTATTGAGCACAGGAGCAACTTCCGGTGTAATAAAGTGAACACTAAAATGACGACACACTTTAATGAGAAACAACACTCCCCTGACTCACTTCAATGGATAGTCCTCCAGTCTGTTAGGAACATCAACAAGAACAAGTTGTTCCAGTTGGAACAGAGGTGGGTGCTGAGGCTGTCAACGCACAGGGAAGGGATAAATGAGGAAATCCCATGGAGTAGTCTCCTAGGTCCCTGAACTGAGGAAGACTATCCGTTTCCCCTTTGTTTTTTGACTGTGTCACCCTTGGGCCAACTTCTTATCATCCAGAACTATGCCCTTTATATGAAGTTAATCGCGATACACCCTCTGGGGACCTTAAGCCCGCCCCCCTAATACCGACCTTCAATAGTTCATAATTAACGCTGGTATACTACCTCCCACTTTGGAATCAACCTTTAACCATTGGTCCCGCCCCCTGTGCGTTGGGACTGACGCGTTCCTTTCCCTCCACCGAGACGTATGCAGAAGTGAAGCTCGCGCTCTAGTATCCTTTCGAACAATGGACTACACCGATTGGCTCTGGTTCCTAATTTAGTATCCCCTTCAGCTCTTGGCTGCATCCTCCGAATCGGCTTGGACGGAGGGTAGGAACCGATGTGTCCTGTATCTAGGAAACATGTAAGTGCCCGGCTTAACTCTGCGCGTTTTTCGGATAAACTCCTTTCAGCAACTCTGCCCCCGTTGGTATTTTGAAGTGAATGGGCTGATGGAAATTGGGTGGAAGTGTGACGACATTACTTGGCATGTGGGACTGATGTCGCCTATACCGACTTGGGATACTCAAACCCACCTCCTCCCTTTCTATTTGTTTCTTCTTAGTCCTGCCCATGTTCTGCTTACTACAAACGTTGCGTACCGTTGTCTTACCCACTTGAAAACTAGCGTCCTTTGGTAGTTTTGACCGTCGAGTCTTTCTGGTCCAACTTCGAGAGCAGTCAAAGTTTTTACAAACCCACACAATGGGGGATAACAATTCTGAGCCCCTTGTTTGACCGTCTAATATACCGATAGCTTGGATCTATTTTTAACCTCTATAGTAGACGTCACTTAAGCTCACTGCTTTGTTTATCATGTCTTCCACAACGTTTACTTGTGCTGGAATACCGACGCTGTTACTATGCTTCTGTACCATGACAGAACACTGCACTATTCAGTGTTGTAGTCCGGCCCCGATTCGCTGAAGCCTTTGATGCATCACTACGGGGTGAGTTGAATAGTAATCCGTATGGCTGTGATCACCGAGTGCTCTTCTGGTCTTTTGACATCAGGAAAGAGTTTTCGGGATTAGATCTGGTGTGTTTTATAATAGAACAAATACATCTGTGTATTTTCTGCAGTTTTCTGTGTTCTCTCACTTTTTCCTTCACCATCAAGCGCATGTGTAACGATTTCACAGCACTTTTTTGGATCACCATTGTACTTTATTGTACCACGAGTATTGTCTGACACCACTTTATGTGTTTATAGTACATGAGGCTTACAACCTTTAACCTGTTATAAAATGTTGCCTTTTTATTGTGTGCCTGTTTGTTTTTTATTTCTCTCTTTCAGGTGCATTTAGGTTGTTCTTCAACATACGTAACCACTTATTAGGGTGCTGGAACAGTAGTAAGTGCTATAGTTGGTGCTATCACTACCAGTAAGTGTGTGAAATTCTATTTCTTGGTCCTGATGAATTGCGGTTAAACTAACCAGTGCAAGAAACATGTTGACCTTTGTAGCGCCGTCCTAACTACCTTACTGCAGGGAGGCGCACTTTTTGGTTTTAGTCACGAGTGGGACCCTGCTTATTAAACTTGTGTTATTTTGGGCCCCTACTACTTGTTTTAAATTTTCTTTGGAGCACACTACACTTAGGGCCCTCACCCGCACTACACCAACCGGCATAAAAGGAATAAAGATCTCCATCAAAAGGCCCCCGGTAAGGGCGCCGATCGGGGATTGCAGCTCCGCCCCGTTTTGGAGCAGACCTGATGATGAAGCATGACATCTAGCTGGCTGGGTGTGTGAGGGTCTTTTTCCTGAAGGAGGAAATTCCTCCTGACTTTACTGACTAACAGTCCATTTTAGGCCTCTCTTTGTTTAATCACACCCCTTAGGAACAGCATACATCTCTATACCTAGACACATCCCTGTGTGCCATGCCCACCACCTACACTGCCCTGGAACACATCAGCCACCCCTCTAGCTGGGTGCCCTATGCCAGTGGTGTGGGCACAGCGGCATGAGCCCTGTGCCCCTACAGTACCCAGGTCCATTCCTGGGCCCTGTAAGTGCAGTGCTGCCATTTAAGAGTACATGGTGCTGGGAGCTTGTCAAACACGAACACCACAGCACCATAATGGCAACACTGTAGACTGAGAAGTTTGGTATCAAACTGCTCAGCACATTAAACCCACACTGATGCCAGTATGGGATTTAATGTACCAAGCACCACAGAGGGCATCTTAGAGAGGCCCCCTGAAACCTAACCTACAATCCACGTCTGTTCTGAGGCTGCCTAGGCTGCCACACAGCAGACATGTTGCTGGACCCCTGGGTAGGAGAGCCCCTGCTCTCCTAGGTCTGCAACAATGCACATCCTTGGCGAGGTGCTAGATCTCCTCCCGCAGGATGGGCAGGGGGAAGCTTCAAAGGCATGCCGCCTCTGTGAGCTTCCCCAGGCCACTTGCAACCCCCACTCTGGCGGGAAGCTTGGCCGGAAACCCCAAATAAGGACAGGGGATGTGCCAGCCTGCCAACCCCACCCCTCAGGTGGGGGAGGCGAGGTGAAGCACATCTCATGCGCTCGCCATCTTGGAAGTGGGAGGCCCTACCCAATCAGGACTAGGCTACTGCCCCCCTCCCACAGGAAAGTGGCAGAATAGGGGGTGTGCTCAGCCCAGGACAGGGACTCATTGGTCCCTGCCCTTCACCTACCTGTAACGCCTCTAAATCTAGTATTTAGGGGCACCCTGAATCTTCCTTCCTCGGATTCCAGATTCCGAAATACAAAGAAGAGCCAGAAGAAAGAAGACCTGCCATGTAGCTGCTAAGAGGAGGAAGACACCAACTGCTTTGGCCCCAGCCCTACCGGCCTGTCGACCCTCGCAACTGCTCCTGCTACAACCGGGCACCTCTTGTGACTAGCAACCTCACAAACCCCGGAGGACCTGGCTACCTTTTGGCTCTAAGCACCTGGGACTCCCATGAGTAGAGGCTCTACTCAAAATCTGCTTCTAATCCCTGGCATCAGCCCGGAACCGCGAACCCCACACACTCTGCACCCGCCAAGCCTGGCCTGTGCCAGAGTGAACAAAGACCACGAGGACGCCCCCACGGTGACTGTGACCCAGAGTCCGGCACCCAAGGACTTCCCTCAACGCTCCTGACGACGCCTGCAGCCTCAGAACCAGGTAGCCCCCCAACCGCGATCAACAGAGGGTATGATTTACCGACACCAAAAGGCACCCCTGCACCCGGCGCCCTGCGTCCCCCTGTGCCCAACTCCTGGGTACCTACCTATCCTCCAACTACCCAACTTACCTCTCGAAGTGGTGGTGGCACCTGAAGAATCTTCGTCCCCGAGCTTGCAGTCTTTCTAAACCGGAGCTTTCCCATTGAAATCAATTGAGCGCTGTGAGAAAGTGGCTCTGTATATACTGTTCCCTAATAGGTACAGGGTGTACAGAGTCCACAGTCCCCCAGGGGCTGATAGAGGTTAAAGTTAGGTATGACTTTACTCTCTAAAGTGGTAGCTTGGTAGAGCAGTAAGGCAGTACCAGAGGACAGTGTAAAGCATTTGTTGTACACACTCAGTCAGCAAATGGTCTCACACACTCAATAACTGAACTCTAGGCCAATGGTTTATATATATAAAATATATGCTTGTTTTATTTTTAGAACCACAAAGGGAATAAAAATATACTTTCTCAGAATGAGAGGTTGAATATAAATACTTTTGCAATAAGCAATGGATTTTTGTAAATAGTCACAGTTGGTTGCAATAAACAATCCTATTTCCTAAACATGACAATGCATTGAGCTCAATGGTAAATTCAGGTTATTTGTAATAAATTACTTTTCAGATTACTTTTGGAATTCCAGGTCTGGTTCCTAGATCCAGCCCTGGGACAATATTCAGAATCAAGTGGTGAAAGTCGACTTAATTACTGTACTGATTTTTAAATAATATTTAGCTATTTCAAAAGTTGACACTTAGAAAATATTTCAAAGGAAACATTCAATGGATCTCTATGGCAAGAAATTCAAGTTGCAGTTAGAGTACTTTATCGTTACTTTTGTAATCCAGGTCTGGGTACCTAGACTCAGCACTGGGGTCTTTATCAGAAACAGGTAAGAAATTACGTTTGCAGAAATTGTACGATTTTAAAAGAATATTTCAAGATTGCAGAAATCAACACTTAGAAGAAATTTCACAGAAAAGCAGTCAATGGTTTCCTATGGAAGAAAAATGAGTTAAAGGTAAGTGTAGTTGTGGGTACTTTTCAGAGTCAGTGCTGGGCACCAAGATCCAGCACTGGGAGCTCACCTAAGAGCAGGTGAGTAAATTCGTTTTTGGTACTCGGCTGATTTTTGGTGAATATTTTGAGTTTTGAAAAGTTCACACTTAAAAGAATTTCCAAGAAAAAGCCAGCCAATGTTACCCTATGAGGAAAATGAATTCCGCGGTTTAAGGGTAAGTTCTCGACTGGCAGAGTTGAAATTCTGGGCATAGACTCAGGGGTCTCCCAGTGTCAGGTAGGTATAGTCAGTTCACCCTCAGCGGTTTCAGGACGGCCGGGTGCAGAGAGAGTTAGGCCCAATGTTAGCCTATGAGGAATAGGGGGGCCTGGTTTGGTGGCTGCTGACTAGCAGGCCACGCGGCTGTGGGAGCTGGGCTCATGGTCACTCACTCAGGGCAAGTGGGGAAGTAGGCTAGTGTAGAGATTGCACTGCCAGGGCCACTCGGGCGGCTGGGTGCAGGGTGCTTTTGAGCCGTCGGGCGCTCAATGGAAATCAATGGGAATGTTCCGGTTAGGAAAAAGGCTGCAAGCTCGGGGACGAGGATGCTTCAGGTGCCACCACCACTTCGAGAGGTAAGTTGGATAGTTGTAGGTTAGGTGGGTACCCCGGGATTGGGCACAGGGGGCCGCAGGGCGCCGCATGCAGGGGTGCCTTTTGGTGTCGGGAAATCTTACCCTCTGATGATCGCGGTTGGGGGGGCACCTTGTTCCGAGGCTGCAGGCTTCTTCCGGAATGTAGAGGGGGGTCCTTGGGTGCCGGACTCGGGGTCACAGTCGCCGTGGGGTCGTCCTCAGGGTCTTTGTCCACTCCGGCACTGGCCAGGCTTGGCTGGTGCAGAGTGTGCTGGGTTCGCGGTTCCGGGCTGCTGCCAGGGGTTAGAAATAGGTTTCTGAGTAGAGCCTCTACTCGTGGGAGTCCCAGGGGCTTAGAGCCAAAAGGTAGCCAGGTCCTCCGGGGTTTGGTGAGGTTGCTGGCCACGAGAGATGCCGCGCTGGTGCAGGTCTGGGAGTCGACAGGCCGGTAGGGCTGGGGCCAAAGCAGTTGGTGTCTTCTTCCCTTTTTAGCAGCTGCAGGGCAGGTCTTTGTTCTTCTTGCAGTTTTTCGAATCTGGAATCTGGGGAAGGAAGGTTCAGGGTGCCCCTAAATACTAGATTTAGGGGCGTTACAGGTAGGTGAAGGTCAGAGACCAATGGGTCCCTGTCCTGGGGTGGGTACACCCCCTATCCTGCCCCTCTCCTGTGGGAGGGGGGCAGTAGCCTAATCCTGATAGGGTAGGGCCTCCCATCTTCAAGATGGCGAGAGCCCGGAGATGTGCTTCACCTCGCCTCCCCCACCTGAGGGGTGGGGTGGGCAGGCTGGCACATCCCCTGTCCTTGTATGGGGTTTTCGGCCATGCTTCCCGCCAGAGTGGGGGGTTGCAGTGGCCTGGGGAAACTCCTAGAGGCGGCAGGCCTTTGAAGCTTCCCTTTGCTCATCCTGGGGGAGGAGATTTATCACCTCCCCCAGGATGTGCATTGTTGCAGGCCCGGGAGAGCAGGGGCTCCCCCACCCAGGGGTCCAGCAACGTGTCTGCTGTGTGGCAACCTGGGCAGCCTCAGAGCAGACGTGGATTGTAGGTTAGTTGTAAGGGGGCATCTCTAAGATGCCCTCTGGGGTGCTTGGTACACTAAATCTCACACTGGCATCAGTGTGGGTTTAATGTGCTGAGAAGTTTGATACCAAACTTCCCAGGCTTCAGTGTTGCCAATATGGTGCTGTGGAGCTCGTGTTTGACGAGCTCTCAGCACCATGTACTCTTAAATGGCAGCACTGCACTTACAGTGCCCGGGAATGGACCTGGGTACTGTAGGGGCACAGGGCTCCTGCTCCTGTGCCCACACCATGGGCATAAAGCACCCAGCCAGAGGGGTGACTGACATATGCCTTGGCAGTGTGGGTGTTGGGCATGGCACACAGGGATGTGTGCCATGTCGACTCTTCATTTTGTCCTGCACCCAGACACTCAGCCTGCAAAGGCAGTGTGTGTGTGTAAGGGTACAGGGCCCCTAAGGGTGGCACAATGAGTGCTGCAGCCCTTAAGGGCCTTCCCTGGTCACAAGGCCCTGGGTACCTAGGGTACCATTTACTAGGGGCTGACATGTGGCCAGGGTTTGCCAATTTGGAGTTTGTGTGTTTAAGGAAGGAACATAGGCCCTGGGCACCTGATTGGCAGGAGTCCAGGGTACACTCAGTCAAAGTACATTCAGCAATTTAGCAAAAAGTGGGGGCATACCATGCAAGAAAGAGGGCACTTTCTCACTAGCGCCCGAAGGCTCAAAAGCACCCTGCACCCAGCCGCCCGAGTGGCCCTGGCAGTGTAACCTCTACACCTATCTACTTCCCCATTTGCCCTGAGCAAGTGACCAGGAGCCCAGCTCCCACAGCCGCGTGGCCTGCTAGTCAGCAGCCACCAACCAAGGCCCCCCCTGCCTCTCATAGGATAACATTGGGCCTAACTCTCTCTGCACCCGGCTGCCCCTGTGCCGCTGAGGGTGAAAACTGTACCTACCTGACCCTGGGAGATCCCCGAGTCTATGCGCAGAACCTTAACTCTGCCAGTCGAGTACTTACCTTTAAACCGATAACTCAATTTTCTCCATAGGGTAACATTGACTGGTTTCTTCTGAAATTTCTTCTAAGTGTGGAGTATTCAAAACTTAAAGTATTCACCAAAAATCAGCTGAGTAACGAAAACGAAAATACTCACCTGCTATTAGGTGAGCTCCCAGTGCTGGATCTTGGTTCCAAGCACTGATATTCACAACCGTACTCCCCAGTAACCCAATTTTCTTCCATAGGAAATCATTGACTGTTTTCTGTGAAATATCTACGGTCAATTTCTGCAAACTTTAAATACTCTTTAAAAATCGTATAACTTATGAAAACGTAATTACTTACCTGTTTTGGATAAAGGTTCCAGGACTGAGTCTAGGCACCCAGTACTGGATTACAAAAGTAACGAGAACATACTATACCTGCAACTTGAATTTTCTTCCATAGGGAATCATTGACTGTTTTCTATGAAATTTCTTCTGTCAACTTTTAAAATAGCAAAATATTACTTAAAAATCCTAGTAGTAACTAAGTCGACTTTTATCACTTGTTTCTAAGTACTGTCCCAGGACTGAATCTAGGATGCAGTCCTGGAATCCCAGAAGTAATCCTGAAAGTAATCTATTGCAAATAACTTGAAGCTTCCATAGAACTCAATGCATTATTGTGTTTAAAACTGTGTTGCCTATTGCAACAACTTGTAACTTTCTACAAAAGCCAATTGCATATTGCAAAAGTATTTATATAAAGCATCTCACTCTGAGAAAGTATATTGTATTTCCTATCGTTGGTTCTAAAATAAAACACATTTTTTATATAAACCATTGGCCTAGAGTTCAGTTATTGAGTGCGTGAAATCATTTTGCTGACTGAGTGTATGCAGCAAATGCTTTACACTGTCCTCTGATACTACCTTACTGCTCGACCAAGCTACCACTTTAGAGAGTAAGGTTATTTCTAACTTTAGCCTCTGCCAAACCTCTGGGGACTGTGGACTCTGTACACCCTGTACCTATTTGGGAACAGTATATACAGAGCCACTTTCTCACAATGTGTGAAGAGCACGTTCTGCTACTGAGTCAGGTTGATGAAAGCAGACGGGTAACTCAACTGACTGGTTGAGATGAAATGCAGAAACAACTTTGGGTAAAAACTTTGGATTAGTCCTAAGAACAACTTTATTTGGGTGAATATGTAAAAATGGTTCTTGTATGGTTAGTGCCTGGAGCTCACCAACTCTCCTAAGAGATGTGATAGCTATAAGGAAGGCTACTTTCCAGGTTAGAAACTGTAGCTCGCATCTGTGCACAGGCTCAAATGGTGGGCCCATGAGTCTTGTAAGGACGATATTAAGATTCCACAAGGGAGAAGGTGGAAGTCTAGGAGGAATGATTCTTTTGAGTCCGTCCATAATGGCTTTGATAGCGGATACTCGAAACAAAGACAAGTGTTGTCTGTTTTGTCGGTAATCCGCTATAGCAGCAATATGTAATTGTATAGACGTATATGCTAAGTTAGCACGTTGTAGATGTAACAGATAGCAAATGATGTTTTGAGTTGAGGCATCTAATGGATTGATTTGGTTTTTAGTACAATAAATTGCAAATCGTTTCCATTTTGCTGCATAGCATGCTCTTGTGGTGGGACGTCTAGCCTCTTTAATGATGTTCATGCAGTCTGATGGGAGGTTAGGGTAGCCAAATTCTAAGACTTCAGGTGCCAGATCGCAAGGTTGAGTTGACTGGGGTCTGGATGTCTTATCTCTCCATGGTTCTGAGTGAGAAGGTTGGAGGAGAGGTGTAGCTTTTGATGAGGAACTATGGATAGTTTCAACAGGGTTGTGAGCCATGGTTGTCGAGCCCATGTGGGAGCAACTAGGATCATTGTGAGGGATTGTTGAGTGAGCTTCCGAACCACTAATGGAATTAGCGGGAGAGGTGGAAAAGTGTAAGCAAATTTTCCTGACTAATTCATCCATAGCGCATTGCCTTTGGACAATGGGTGTGGATACCCGGATGCAAAGTTTGGGCCTTTTGCGTTGTGGTGTGTGGCGAACAGATCTATTTCTGGGTAGCCCCACATTTGGAAGAATGGAAGGAGTACTTGGGGGTGTAGTTCCCATTCGTGGATCTGTTGTCTTTGACGACTGAGTAGATCTGCAGTCTGATGGTGTACTCCTGGGAGATGTTGCGCAAGGAGGTATTTGTTTTGAAGAATGGCCCACCCCCAAATGCTTTGAGCCAAGCGTGAAAGCTGTAGAAAGTGTGTCCCTCACTGTTTTTGTATACAATACATTGCTGTCATGTCTGTATGAAATAGGACAGCTTTGCCTACTAGATGTGTCTGAAAAGCTTTCAGTGCTAGAAAAAATGCAAGCAGTTCCAGATGGTTTATGAGAAGCTACTTTTGTTGTAGTGTCCACATGCCCTGAATGGTATGTGTCTGAAGATGAGCTCCCCAACCAGTGAGGGATGCATCTGCTTTTAGCACTATGTGTGGAACCGGATCGATGAATGGTTGCCCCTTGGAAAGGTTTTGTGTATTCCACCACTGCAGAGAGCGATGAGGGCGGTCGTCCACCAACACCAGATCGTTTAAATGACCTTGAGCATGGTTCCACTGATGTGTTAAACATTCCTATAGGGGACGCATGTGGAGTCTTGCGTAAGGAACAATTAGAATGCAAGACACCATCATTACGATCAACTGCATAAACACTCGAGCTGGTAGTGAGTTTTGTGGTTGAAATTGTTATATTAGAGTTTGCTTGTTGCGTATTATGACCGGGTTGGGGGACGCTAGAGCCTTGCGGGTGTCTATTGAAGCTCCTAGATACGCTTGCGCGTAGGCAGCTGTGTTGCGACTTGGCTTAACCAGTTGTCTAAGTAAGGGAAGACGTGAATGTGTTGTCTTCTTAAATGAGCTGCTCCTACTGCTAGGCACTTGGTGAATACTCTTGGTGCTGTAGTGACCCCAAATGGGAGGACTTTGAATTGGTAGTGTGGTCCATCCATCATGAACCAGAGATATTTCCTATGAGCAGGGTGAATGTGAACGTGAAACTAGGCGTCCTTTAAATCTAGAGTGGAAAGAAAGTCGCATTGCATAAGCAATGGGAGCACCTGTTGTAGGGTGACCATGTGGAAGTTATCCGATTGAATGAAGAGGTTTAGCTATCTGAGGTCCAGTTTGGGCCTGAGAGAGCAGTCTTTTTTGGGAATCAAAAAGTATAGGGAGTATACTCCTGTTCCTTGGTGATGTAAGGGAACTGGTTCTATTGCATGTTTGTCTAACAGAGAGAGGATTTCTTGTTTTAACAGGGTGAGATGTTCTGGTGACATTGCCCGCTCACTAGGAAGGATTGTTGGTGGAGTGCTGGTAAGTTCCAGGCAATAGCCATTTTGGATAATTTGTATTACCCACTTGTCTGAGGTGATGGAATTCCAGACAGGTAGGAACTGTGAGACGTCCCCCGATGGGAGTGGAATGATCGGGGGGTAGTGGGGGGAAAAGTCGCGGTTTGTTGGCAGGGGAAGTGATGGTGGAGTTGCCTCTACATCTGCCCTTGTTATTGTTCCCTCTGTAGCCTCCGCAAAAATAGACTCTGGAGGGACTAGATTGGTTGTTCCCTTTGTAAGAAGAGGAAGGATTTTCTGATGAAATTGTTTTTGAACCACCCCTGTAGAAGGAGCGATGAAAGGAGCCCCTGGTAGAAGGTAATTGTAGGGCTCCCATGGAATTTGCAGTGTCAGTATCTTTCTTAATTTTTTCTAATGAAGTATCCACTGTTGGCCCAAAAAGATGTTCTTTATCGAAGGGCTGATTAAGTATGGAATATTGTACCTCTTGTTTGAATCCAGAGATTCTAAGCCAAACGTGTCTTCTGAGGAGTATGCTAGCGTAATAACACGCGAAGCTGTGTCTGCAGCATCTAGGGCGCATTTTATGGAAGTGTTTGTGATCAGCTTCCTTCCTGAATGAGGTCGTTAGCTTTGGCCTTATGTTGTTCTGGCAAATGCTGTAGAAGTTTTTCTAGTTCGTCATAATGTGCCCTGTCGTAACGTGCAACGAGTTGGCAGCCGGAGAAGCTACCCTTTTGCCCGATGCATCGATAAGCTTTGACTCCTTATCAGGAGGAGGAGCGTCACTAGTTGTTTGAGAGTTAGCTATCTTGCGGGCATTAGACAAAACAAGAGAGTCTAGTGGTAACGGACCTCTTATGTATACAGGGTCTGAAGGATCGGCCTTGTATTTTTTATCTACCCGAGGTGTTGGTATTCGGGCTCTCACTGGATCCTTCAATACCTCGTTTGTATGCTTTAACATGCCTTTTAGCATGGATAGAGCGTTAGTAGACCTCTGGGAATATGTAAACGTTTCTACAAGGAAATCCTCTTCTTGAGGGTCACTATGTAGTTCCATCCCGTGATATTGGGCAGCCCTGTTGATGAGTTGTGCAAAGCCAATATTGTCATCAGGTGGGGAAGGTCTAGAGGGATAAAGATCTGGGTCATTAGGTATATCTGGATACTTATCGTAATCATCCCATGGGTCAGTGTTGTGTGGTACGTCTGTGTCTTGTGGGATGTGATGATCATCGTCCCCAATGTCGTACCCATACCTATCATCGAAATTGTCATCCGCTGAGTCTGGTGACATTGGAGGTGGTGAATATGATGGGGAGATGTTTGGAATAGGAGGAGGAGATGGAGGTATATAAGGGGGAGAAGGGTTGGTACCCATCTCTCTTTTTTGATTAAGAGTTATAGGGGCCTCTTGTGGGAGGTCTAACTTTCGTTTTTTGGGAAGAGTACCATAAGGCGTCCAGTTTTGAGATCAATACTGAGTTTTTTCTGTTTTGGATCCAGAGGTGGTTCTTCAGATGGAAGTTCTTTGGAATGAGTCTCTGTCCCTTTTGGAGTAGATTTTGGTTCAGAGTCTTTGGGTGTCGAGTGTTTGGGGACCAGTTCTTTAGTTTTAGCCAGTTTAGGCTGTGTAGTTTATCGGGGTGGTTGGTTTCGGCTCTGAACTTTTCGGCGCAGAGGTTGTCAGCTCCGAGCTTAAAACGATGGATTTAACCCAGATCTCTTGACTGGGGGAGAGTGTCTGCATTGTCAGCATTCCGTCCATCAATTGTTTGTTGTAACGCTTTTCGCCCTAAGTGGGATGGGTATTCCCAGACGTGGGACCCGTGCTCACTACGCCACTGGAGTCAAGCTATCCTGGCTGATGATGGCTGATAGCCAGAAACCGGTCCTAGGATGCTTGATTCCGGTCCAGGGAAGACATGGCTTGGCAGTTCGGGCTGGACTGTTCCCATGAGGCACAGGGTCAAGACTGATTTGCATATGGCGATGTCTAAACTGGGGTGGCGTAGTGGGCAAAAAAACGATGGATTTAACCCAGATCTCTTGACTGGGGGAGAATGTCTGCATTGTCAGCATTCCGTCCATCATCTGTTTGTTGAAGGTGTTGGTTCGGCACCGGACTGGGATTGGCTCAAGCCGGAGGGCGGGGTATCTGAAACTTTTTCATGGTGTCGACTGGAGCCAGAGGGCGAAGGGTGACACCAGAGCCTTTCCCTTAGGTAAAGTGGGCAATTGGGGGTCTATAATCAGGGTCCGTTGAGCCGGAGTGACGCTGAGGTCTTCTTCCATGTCGGAGTCGGCTTCGGACACGGAGACCAGTTCTTCTTCGGCTTCTGCGGCAGGACTGTGTCGTGTTTCGTCCCCGAAGATGTCTGGTATGGAGGCGCTGCCGCATTGCATCTCGTGGCGTCGAGCCAGACGATCACGGATGTGTTTTTTTTGGGTTTTTTTTTAAATCGGAATGATCGACAAGCTTCGCAGGATGATTCTTCGTGTTCCGGGGATAGGCACAGGTTGCAGACCTAGTGCAGGTCGGTGTGTGAAAATGTAGCACGACACACGGGACATAGTTTGAACGGTGTCCATTCCATCGACTGCTGGCGTGGTCGGCACGGGTAGGACCGACGGCAAGCCTTAAAGTTTCTCGATTGAAGGTTTCCCAATTTGGACGATATGCAACGAATGAGAAAGCGCGATCGAAGACAATACCGTAGAGGATTGCGCATCGAAGGGATTCGAGAACGATACAGAACCGCAGAAATACACATCCGAACCCAATGGCAGAAAAATCAATCTAAGGATGGAGTCGAAGAAAAACAAAGTGCAAACATCCAAGCCCAACACCAGATGGCGATCTATGCTAACACGTATGATCTACAGCTCATATGCCTCAAACCTACAGTTGCAGGTAAGTAACTTGTTTTCTTACTCCAGTATTGGAACTCTCATAGATTCACATGCTTGAATAAGAGTAGCTAGCAGTGCGTAGCACATTTTATCCTGCATCTACATGAACGTATGCAAGAGTGTGCTTGAAATTGTCCTGTAGGGAGGAATAGCTTTGCCTGAAAAAACCTTAGAACCCCCAATCGTTAAATATTCCATGTTTAACTTCTATAATTTTAAACATTACAGAGAAAAACTGTTCTTTTGGAAACCACTATATCATAACCTCTACACAATCAGAAATGCATTTATAAATGTGCACATTCTTACAGTATAAAGAAAGGAGGGAAGAAAGAGCTCACGGTCACTGGAAAAGATTCCTCAGCACCGCCTGTCCCATTGCCACATCATTCTAAGTGGCCGCATCCAGGCAGTAATGCCTGGTGGAGGTGTGTATACTCATCCAGGTAGCAGCCCTGTATATATCCTGGATAGTTACTCTAGCAAACAACACAGTGGATGTAGATACTGCTCTCATCGAATGAACATGAACCCATGCTCCCAAAGGTTTCCCTGCTGCTTGATGGCAATATTTGTTTGCACTTGAGATCCATCGAGCAATTCTTCTTTTGGAAAGAGGATAGCCCTTTCTGGGTGCACTGAAGGACACAAAGAGCTGTGACTATTTGCAAAAAGCTTTTGCTCTTTGTAGATAAAATTTCAGACAATGCTGGATATCCAGCGAATTAAGAGTCCTTTCTGCTGCAGTAGTCGGTTGAGGAAAGAACCTCTTAAGGATAAGAGGCTCAATCAAGTGAAAGTCTGACGGTACTTTGGGTATCAACCTTGGATTAGTTCGAAGGACTATTCAATCCTCTCTAAACTGTAGAAAAGGTTCTTGTATGGTCAGGGCCTGAATCTCACCAACTCTCGTGGCCGATGTGAGCGCCAGGAGAAGAGCCACCTTTCAAGACAAGAACTTAAGGTCCGCCCTGTGCATGGGTTCAAAGGGATGCTTAATGAGATGCAATAACACTATTTCAGCTGCCAGAGAGGTAGCGGAGGCTTAACTGGGGGAAAGGTACGAAACAATCCTTATGAACTGTTTTATGATTCTCCCTGACCAGAACGATGGTCCTGATGACGTCCTTCTAAAACGGGATATAGCGGCTAGGTGAACTTTTGACGCATGTGCTAATCCAGATTTTGCCAAAAGTAGAATCTCATGAGCCGCAGATCTTAGAGAATGAATCTTTAGACTACTGGCACCATAAACAGAATCTTCTCCATTTCATCCTGTATGTCTTATTCGTACTCTGTGCTCGGGCATTTGAGAGAATATCCCTGCATTCAGATGGTAGTTTTAGATGTTGAAATTCAGTGTTCCGGAACCATGCTGTTAAACGTAGTGACTTTGGGTCTGGATGAAGCACTTGTCCCCGCGACATCGTCAGGAGAGATGGAATGTGCTGAAGGAGAATCAGTTGCGTCTCCGACAGGAGGAGAAGCTCCGTGAACCAATGTTGTCTGGGCCACCCTGGGGCTATCAGAATCATCCTCCACGACTCTCTTGATCTTCGTGAGAAGACCTTGTAGGAGGGGAATTGGCGGAAGGGCGTAGGCCAAGACGGCGGACCATGCCATCAAAAACACATTCCCCATTATACGCGCGCGCTCTTACACAAGATTGGTAGCTGCGATACGCCACTCTGCCTCCGTCAGTGTGGCGAGACAGACACATTTTTACATACGATCTGGCACTGCCCGAGGATAGTAAAGTATTGGGAGGCAGTTATGCGTACGATCTCACAAGTAACAGACGTCACAACTCTTCCGGATCCAAAGGGATGCATTCTCAACATTTGGGAACCCACAGACCTCAACCGCGCGACTTAGGTGGTTGACGCTCGGCATTATGGTGGCGAAACGAAACATAGCACAACACTGGGGATCCCGACAGACTCCTACCCTTTCACAGTGGTGTCGTGACATGGACGGTATAATGGTGGTTGAAAAATCTGTATATATACAAAGAGGGTGCCCCAAAAAATGGACTTGAATGTGGGGCAAGTGGAATGCTTACCGTGGGTATATCTGGGAAACCCCACGATCTGACACACACTCAGAGACAAGTGATTGAAGTAGTCTACAAAAGGTTATATACAGGAGGTGGGACCCCCTGTTGTCAACCCGGAATATTCACTGTACACTGTATTTAGTGTATTGGGCTGAAATGTACTGTGTGGAAACAGGAAATATGTACACGTCAACCAGATCTACAATACCATGTTTTGTTATTTACAAAATGCCAATAAAAATAATTTATTTTAAAAAAAACGCATTCCCCCATGATCCCTGTTGGTGATGGCAACTTGCAAAGAAACGGCATTTCTTTTTCTGAGCTGTCTCAAAGAGGTCCACTGTTGGTTTGCCCCATTTTAGAAAGATACTGTCTAGGGTTCCCCGATTGATCTCCACTCGTGGCAGGTTGACCTGAGTCTGCTTAATGTGTCTGCCTTGACATTCTGATCCCCCAGAAGCTGTTCTGCCTTCAGCGAGATTCCATTTTGAACAGCCCTTTCCAGATTCTCTGGGCCTCCTGGAACAGTGGGAGAGATCTTGCGCCACCTTGCTTTTTGAGATAATGCATTGCTGTTGTTTTGTCTGTCCTGATCAGCACAGCTGAGTTCTTTATCCTCGGCAGAAAAGCCAGCAATGCTAATCTCACTGCCCTGAGTTCCAATAGATTAATGTGAAGTTGCTGGTCTTGACTCTGCCAACTTCCACTAACCTGGAGGTCTTGAAGGAAGGCCCCCCCCCCCCCCACAACCTTCAAGGGAAGCATTGGTGGTGATGACCTGTGGAGATGCATCGTGAGAAAAGAAAGGCTGACAGAAATATTATGACGTTGGGTCCACCAAGACACGGCCTGTATCATACCTGGCGTGATTGTGATGACATCCTCGAATGATCCTACAGCTTGACGCCATTGCCGATCTAGTTCCTCCTGTAATGGGCACATCCTTAACCGACAGAAAAGGACGAGAGGGATGCATGAAGACATTGTCCCCAGGAGTGACTTGTAGCGGCGTACTGAAAGTGACTTTCTTCTAGCGAATGCTTGGGGCAGAGAGATTTGCCTCGGCTGTCTCGAGAGAGAAGAAAACACCCTGTTTATTATGGTGTCCACAATTGCCCTTAAGAACTTAATGCTCTAGGAAGGATGGAGAGATGATTTCTCCTTGTTCAGAGTCAGGCCTAATTCGGCAAACAGTCTTGTGCATGCCACTGTGGACGACTGAGCAGCCGTGTGTGAAGGTGCTTTGATCAACCAGTCGCCCAGGTACAAAAATACCGGATGCCTTGGTTTCCTCAGAACAGCTGCTACTGGAGCCAGACATTTTGTGAAAATTCTTGGGACCGACTTGAGGCCAAAAGGCAGCACCTTGAACTGGTTATGGCTTCCGGCTACGACAAATCGAAGGTACTGCCTGTGGGAGGGATGGATGGGGATGTGAAAATATGCATCTTGTAAGTCTAATGTGGTCATATGATCCCTTGGGTTTAGGAGCAAAAGAATGTCCTGAAGGGAAAACATGCGGAAGGACGGTTTTTTGAGATGAGTATTTAGAGCTCTCAAATCAAGGATTGGACGCCATTGACAAAAGTTCTTGCGAACCAGAAAGAAACAGGAATAAAATCCCTTCCCCCTCTGGGAGATTGGCACCGGTTCTATTGTTCCTTTTCGGAGCATTGTAAGAATCTCCAAACACATGAGATGTAGATGTTTGACTTTTTGGCATCCTGGTGGAGTACAAGGAGGGATCTGAAGGAACTCCAATGTATGACCAAATTGTATTAGATTGAGGACCCATCGGTCCGTGGTTATTTTCTGCCACTGGTGAAGATGAAAAGAAATTTGTCCTCCCAAGAGAACTTCTGGAGAGGAGGGAATACAAATAGCTGGAGCCTGAAGCACGTCATTGAAGTCTTGAGTTGTGTTTTCCCTGATGTCCTGTTCTTCCTCTGGGGGCAGATTAAGAATACGCCCCTGACTGTTGCGGTCGTTGAACATACTGTTGACGGTATGGTTGGGAAGATATAAAGTACGAGGGGTATCTGTATTGTTGGAATCCTCCGCTGTAGGAAGGAAGGCTTATTCCTCTAGCTCCTCTAAAGGGCATTGTCCGATATTGTAGTGTCCCTAGTGCCTTCGCTGTATCGGTATCCTTCTTGATCTCCTGCAGCGTACTGTCTATGTGCTTTCCAAATAAAGCTCCTCCATCGGAAGGAAGGTCCAGGATCTTATTTTGGACCTCCCGTCTAAATGATGTCGCTTGGAGCCCTCCTTCACGGCGCAAAACCGCTGCACCCCCCAGCGATCTGAAAGCTGTAGTTGAGATATATATTGCACAATATTACTTCTGCAGAATTTCTTTCTGCCTCCTGGAGAATCTTCTTCACCTCTGTTCTACTTTCCTCTGGAAGCTGATCCATATATGGAGCCAAGTCAAACCACATCTGCCTAACAACTGCCCAATATGGCAAGGGCATTAGCTGCTCTGACCAACAGAGCGGACATTGAGGAAAAACGCTTACCGACATTATCTAGGCGTCTGCCCTCTCTATCCGGAGGTGTTGTAATGGGTGCAGATGGATTTTTGGATTTCTGTTGAGCTGCCTGGGAAATAACCGAATCCAGTTTGAGGTGGCCCACCAAACAGGCCGTGGCGTTTTCTGGGGCCTTGTATTTCTTCTCCATCCTGGAGAGTACTGGTGTTTTCATGACCTTAACCCCTTCAGCGCGGCGCGGATTAACGCGCTGTGCTGAAGGGTTTGTACGTGGGCGGGGTCATGACAGAGCGGTTCCGTCATCCGCACAGCGCAACCGATGCGCATGACGGAACCGCTCCGTCATGCGCATCGAAGGGGTTAAGTCCTTCCTCCCATACGTGACTAATAATCGGGATAGCCCTCACCGACTTACTATATGGCTGCTTAAAATAATATAAAAAACATTCTGTTTGGGTAGCCGGCACAGGTACGTCAAATCTTTTGTAAGCTCTTTCCAGCAAGTTAAGAAACCCACCAATATCCTCTGGTAGGGAGTCAACAGGTAACGTAGAAGGAGAAGAGGGCGTGGGAATGAGGTTGTCATCCCATTTTCTATTAGGATCTTTAATTTCTCCTTCCTCTTGGTCATCATCCTTAGTAACTGTATCTTGTTGAGGGATTGGTGGAGGCGATCTCTGTAAGGGTTCCGCCAGTACAGTTTGGACCCTCTTCGGAGTAGATGGTATAGAGCGTGGACGAGAAACTGCTGATGGCATTTCCTGAGGTACAGGAGTTGGTGGAAATCTCTTCGTGTAGTCAGCTAACATGAATTGTAGGTCCGTCAACAAAGAGTACGGGGGGACCAGAACCAGTCGAGAGAGGAGGTGTAAGGAGGTTGTACATACCTCGAGGCACGCGAATAGCGCTCACCGACACCAGCGCCATCAGCTTTGTTGCCGCCGTCCTGTCACCCTAAGGACTACATTTCCCAGCCACCCAAGCGCCACTGGGGCACTTCCGCCCGCCGTCGCGCCAGGAGGCGCAAACAAGCGCGAGGCTTCCTCCGCGTCGCGGGACGCGCGCGGGCGGCGCCGGGAGAAGCCCGGGACAAGGGCGGGACCGTCTGTGGCCATCCGGGGCCGAAAGAGGCCGGGCTGGGCCCCATCTCTTTGGTACAAGTTATCCCAAATTCATATTTTTATTCGTGTGCATTGCAAAGGTCATCCGTGTAGACGTCGTTCTCTTGTCTAATATTATACTAGGTGTTAACTAAGTCTGTTACTGTTGCACCGTATTTGATCACGGTCATGGGGAAGCACAAGGCCCCACATCCCCATATCGACACGAGGCAAAACAACACATCATTGCCAACCTTGACTGCCATTGATCGTATGCTTCAAAAAACAATTGGGGCAGTCGCATCGGCTATTGAGAGTACTGAAAGGCGTCTTTCGCTTCCTGCTGGCCTGCCCCCTTCTCTACCTGTAATTAATGCATCGATCTACACTACTATGTCACAGGACTCTCTAATAGTACCATCATTCATCGATCTTCCATTATCGAGAGCACGACAAGAATCAGGGAATGTAGTAATTTCTCAACAGCAGACAACTGAAGATTTACTGCCTATTCATTCTAGGCTCTCCTTGTCCCCGGCTATTTTCTCAATTCATGAAGCGCCTGAGATTACATATATGCACGATGACCCTTCAGTACAGATGGGCTTAGAACCACCCTTAAGCCCAACCTCTACTATCGGCTCAGAGCAAAGCATTTCTATTGATATGCCGCAAATGAGAACCAGAGGCCAGAAGGCGAGGAATAAGCTAAAACATTGTGATAAGGAGGGGCCGCAGTTAACAAAAGCTAAACAAAAGAGAACTACTAAACCCTGTAAATCTGTTATTAAAACTAATGTGGAACAAGGACAAAAGGAAAAGAACATATCCTCAGCTGCCCTTCTTAATAACCCCATGAGTGATCTGTTTACAGGAGAGAACTTTTGGAAAAAAATGGAGGACATGTTGGCTATTTTGATTGCACCCATTTTGACTAAACTAGTCAATATCAAAGATAGGGTCAACAACATGGAAACTCATGTGGTGGGGGTTTTAAAAGTCCCAAAGGTAAATGTACTTTCCACCTCACAGTCTGTTGCACCCCAACCATCCGTATCTGATGTACATAGCAATCTTGCGAAAACTTCAGAGATGTCTGGTGGATGTCAGCAGAAGGAGTCTATTGGTATCAGTGTTATTAGTTCAGATGGAACTAATGGACAAGGTCCCTCTAATCCAGTTTCTAATATAGTTTCATCTACTGTTAGATCTGTTGTAGATACCAGGGAAAAAATTATCACATCTACTTTACCTACGTTAAACTTACCTCCAGAGGCTCGACCCTATACTGTGGTGCTAGCAAATGTCCCACCTCTTGCCCCAGACACTCTTGAACATTGGTCAACTTTGAGGAACAAAGCCCTCCACTATTTGTCTATTAAATTTGGGTCGAATACTGCTCTCTTTTCAAACTTTAAGATGGTCAGAAGAGTTCGCTGGCTTGGTTCGTCAACAAAATCGCTGAGAGGGGACTGTGTGATCGTTTCGTTCCGGTCCCCTTTGTTGGTTAACCACATCTTGGAAAAATGTTATACTGGCCATTTAGCCGCTGACTATGTTAATATCGTTCCCCTTGACTTCTTCTATCCCTCTGTACGTTATGAAAGGTTGTGGGGCCTTGGCCCTCAACTTTATAATCCGGGATTCCTTGAAGGGGAAAGATATAACATACCAACATTTAATCACTTTGATATTCTAAGTGGCTTAGATAATAATGACTGACAACAAACTTATCCCTCTCATACTACCCCTACTACCACCACAGAGCCTAGGTGTGACCCCAAGAACAATATTCTGTCTGAATCGGAGGTAGTCCAATGCCTACTAGAGTCGGATAATAATGTAGGATGTTTAGCTGCTCTGGAAATGGGATTAGTGGAAGGGTATGAGATTGGACCTATATCTTCTGTGGTAGATTCCACCATGGCTCCTACCGTTTGTCCCCCACTTGGATCTCTACCTTGTAGCATTTGTTCTTGGAACATTGCTGGTATTAGATCTAAAATTGGTAATCCACTTTGGCAAGACTTTATTAATTCACATGATCTTATCTGTCTGCAAGAAACCTGGAGCAAAGACCCGGTACATCTAAATGGGTTCAAAACGTTCCATACTTCAGCTGTGGATACCCTTCATGGTAGAGCCAAGGGGGGTCTGACGATTTATATATCAAATAAACTGTATCTAATCAAGATAACGGAGCCAGTTAAAGATCCCCACTTCCAGGTTTTAACAATGATTTTGGACTCCGCCACTCCTATTGTTTTAATTAACTTCTATAATAATATCATTCCTGGGGAAGTTTCTAATGTTTGTAAGAAAATGGCTAGAGTAATTCTCTCACAGGAAAAAATCCTTGGATTTAACATGCTTATACTCCTTGTGGGAGATTTCAATTGCCCTTTATGCAATATGATGGCAGATAATAGATGTAGTATTGGTAGAGATGATGGTTTGATTTCGTCTCATTTTAACCACTCTATTTTGGGTGAACAATTGAATGAACTTATCGGTCAATTCGATCTGGGCTTTATAAATGAGGTTTGCCCAATACCATTTCATCTTCCCCCAACTTATAATGGGCGAGGCTGTACCTCTACGATTGACTTTGCATTTATTACAAATAGGCATGCTCGTGATATTGCTACTTTTACCGTATCTGATATCGCATTAAGCGATCATTTTCCACTTTGTATTTCCATTTTGATTCCAAAAAGGTCGGCCCCAAAAAAAAGGTTCAGACCAAGACATACTTTGGAAAAATCTTGCCATTGGTTCTTGCAATGGCTTTACGCTTGAATGGGACAAGGTGGATCAAACTAATACGCTTAAAAGGGTATTTACTAACTGTGCCCCTGATTTCTTAGCATGCTTAACTGTGGATGCTACTCCAGATAATATATTAGCATCTTTTTCGTCAATTTGTAAAGAGATCAGATCCTCACTAACAAGACAATGTAGACACAACAAAGCCCAGAAGGACGGTTGGTTTAATTCTAGGTGCACTAAGGCGTACTCTCTTTTAAAGAAGGCATTACATAAACAACCTAGGTGCTCAGAAGATGTACGCATACTTAGGATACAGTATAAACTTGCTATCAAAGATAGGAAAGAGGAGATAAGGAAGGAATCTTGGGAGGCACTGCATGAGGCCTCGACATGCAACGATAGTGCTAATTTTTGGAAGATCATCAGGAATCCCTTATTCGCTGAAAAGTCTTGTCCCTCCCTCGAAATAGCAATCTCCGAGGACGAGTGGATTGATCACTTCTCAAAAGTTTATGAGGGGGATAGAACGTTTTCTTCCTCCTGTAATCCTTCCAACTATTCATCTTTGAGAAGTATGCAGTTCACCCTATCCGAGGTTGAAAAAGCGATCTGTGCAAGTAAGGGTGGGAAGGCCCCTGGCCCTGACGGTGTACCCATAGATATATTTAAGGCAGATTTGCCTTTGTGGGCTCCCCTTCTGGTGCAGGTGTTAAATGCCTGTTGTGTGTCAAAATTCTTGCCCACTTGGGTGGAGTCCATAATTGTCCCTATTTTTAAAAAAGGGGATCGACATGACCCGGCCTCTTATAGACCGATTTCCCTCTTAGATTCCTTTACAAAAGTAGCTGGACGAATAATTCTGCACCGCATACTCTTATGGGCTGAGGATAATTCAATTTTATCTGACCTACAATATGGTTTCCGTACCGGCCTAGGAACAGGGCTTAAACTTTCTGATGTTGACTGGGAAATACACCAGGGCAAGGTGGGATAATTTGTTCGTGGCATTTGTTGATCTCTCAGCCGCTTTTGATTGTGTGATTCATTCCAAACTGTGGATATTACTGGAACAAATTGGGGTTGAAGACAACATTATTTATTTTCTTAAATGTTTTTATAGTGAAGCTTCAGCGTCTGTACGCTATGGACAAAATGGGGAATGCACAGGCAAAATACCAATCAGGAGCGGGGTAAGACAAGGATGTGTCCTGGCCCCCTTCCTTTTTAATTTGTATATAAATGGTTTGGAGAAAGCTTTGTGCAAAAACAATTTTGATCCCCCACGCATCGCTGGCTGTCCGATTCCGCTATTAATGTACGCGGACGACGCTGTACTGATGTCCCGTACTCAATTGGGACTACAGCGCGTGGTTGCAAGTTTTGCCCTTTTTATGAAAGAATTCGGCCTCAAAGTAAATATTGCAAAAACATTTATCATGCACTGTGGTAGAAATGTAAAATCAAAGAAGTCTATTTTTATTGAAGGTCAACGATTGGTTTTTACACAACAATTCTCTTACCTTGGTATTTTATTTACTCAAAAGGACTCCCGGGGCGAGGCATTGGTTGCAAAAAAACAAGCAATGATTCGCTCGACTGCTGCCCTTAGGTCCTTTGCAGGGAAACTAGGTACCCGACCCCCCGCAGAGTTACTTAAAATTTATAAAGCTAAATGCGTATCCGGCGCTATGTATGGCAGCGGGATATGGGGTTTTGTGGATCCTATTCAGCTCCAGGTAGTTGAGAATACTTTCCTGAGGTTTATCCTTGCGGTCCCTAAGAGTTCCTCTAATTTTAACTGTCACACAGAATTGGGGCTCTCCTTCATATCAGATCTTATTAAGCTCGAACCCATATTACTGTGGCACAGGATAGGTCTAAAGAAGAACCTAAGCTTAATCGAGATATTCTCTTAGATGTTTTAAGATTAGATGGCCATATGAGGATACCATGGCTGAGTTATGTTCGTAAATTTTTATCTGATATAGGTAAATTGGATTACTTTGTAAATCCTCTCACTATCTCAGCGATCTCACGGAAGGACCTCAAAAAAGAGGGTTTGTCATTTCTAGAATCAAGAAGATGCGCTGTGGAGGTCTTAAAACCCACTGTTTCTCAACATGAATTAATTTTAACATTCAACCCTATTTGATATATAATCCTGGTAATTATGATAGATTTTTATTGTGTCGTTTTAGATTTGGTGTTTTCCACAGATTGGTTAGTTTCCCCACGATCAATGATTGGTCCCATGATCTGTCTCCCTGTCCATGTGATGAAATTTCCCCTCAAAGCACTATGCACGTTATATTATTCTGTAAATTTTATAATCATGATACGCGAATCATATTACTGCCGCTCTTAAGGATGATAGGCCATCGCCAATGCCGTCGTGCTTTTTATGAGATTCAACGCCTGGATAATCACCTTTGTGTTGCCACGCTTAATTTGTATTTGAAAAAAGTGATTTCTATTAGGAAAAGGATGACATTTTAATGTATTTTAATGTATTTTTTCTGTAAATGTTTGGGATCATGTATTTCATGCATAGTTTTATGTAATTATGTATGTATTATTTATTTTTGTGTACACTTTCATGATTGTTTGATTTCAATCGAATAAAGTTTTTCTGATCTGAAAGAGTACGGCAGGCAAACCACTTCCTCCTGATAACTCTGGTGGTATTGTTCTTGAGGAGGATATTGCTATTCGCCATATTCTTCAAAGACATCCTCCTGACACTTAACGCCCAGCTGGGATGGGCTACTCGCATAGCCATAAGGCCCTTCGTCGTCTTCCTCATAATTCGGCTATTCCAGCAGGTGAGATGGCAAAAGAGACGCGACTTTGCTAAGAGATGTGATCTCAAGTGTAATTGTCCTCTTCCTAGTGTTTTCTGACCTGTCCGGTGTTTTTTCCCGCATTGACGAGCCCGTTGACGAGATCGCATACAACACAGTCATTGAAGCTGCAGTCATCGGCGGAAACATGGAAACCATCAGCGATGGTCTAACCACCGTCAACGACGTTGTTACTGTTGTAGTCGTCAACGACCCCACCGTTGGCGCTGTCGATGCCGTTGTCTATATCATCGCCATCGAAATCTTTGTCGACTGTGTTCCCAAAACTGCCGTGGACGCTAAGGCCTTCTTTCGCAGTAGGTGAATCGAAACCTTCGTCGATGACGATGGAGATGGCTTTCTTGTCGACGATGAATATTTTGTCGACGTTTTCACTTCAAGAGGCACTGAAGAAGGCTTTTTGAAGGAGTGCCTGACCTGAGGGGGTGTCTTAGGTAGCTCAGAACTAGCCTTTTTTGCAGTTTTATCCCCTGAAGCATGTTCCTTCCTCTCCTTTTCATGTCTTTGAGGAGATTTTGCGGGACTGTGCCCATGAGACCCTTGAGTGGTCTTTTCAAGGGCTTTTCCTGGACGCTCCTCAGAAGAATGGGCATGTGGTGGTGATCTCCTATTATGGGACCTTCTGGACGAGGAAGAGGATGCCTCATCGCTGTCACTAGAAATCACCTCCTTTCTGGCTTTTAGCTTCTGAAGCCATATCAAAAGGCTTCCCTCACGCTCCCTTAAGGTTTTACTAGAAAAGGTACAACATACCTTGCAGTCCTTTGCTTGATGGTCTGGATAGAGGCAATAAATACAGTCCTCATGAGGGTCATCAGTATAAAGCCTTTTCCTGGAGCAGGTAGCACAGGCTCTAAACAGACCCTTTTTAGGTCTTGCCTGTGAACGCAGCGCGAAGCGCGGCTGTCCGCCAGCGAGATCTATTGTTGCTGACTTGCCTCGGAAGTGGGACAGGAGATGGGCATGCGCAACGCTTTGGGCGGATTTGAGCCAGTGTACGCGCACGTGAACATGCACGTGCACACACGCGATGTGCACATCTCCTGTCCCGCTTCCGATAACATGCCAGCCCCGTTGGAGGCTCCGTGTGGGCTATTGTTGGCGCAAAGTGTACTTTTGCAATTCTGAGCAACAATAGCCCACACGGAGCCCCCCCAGCCCTTCTCACTGGGCTGCTCTTCTGGGGGAGGGGCTCCTCCTCGCGGCTGCAGCACTTCTGTTGCGGGGCTTCCCTGCACTCCTGGGAGCCCCGCGCTACTGTGGTCATCCTCGGCCGCCGCATTCTTCACCCAGGCCCCCTCCTGGGACCCGGGGCTTCTCTTCACTCCGGCCGCCACCGCGGGGCTCTCCCTTCAACATGGGAGCCCAGCGTTAGCACGGCACGCCGGTTTCTGTTTTTGCCGGAGCAGGCCTCGCCCACGTCCCGGGCAAGGGCGCCTGACTTCCGGCTTGAAGACTGGAAGTTAACAAGCAATTGCAATGCCATAGTTCTCGCATTGACGCGAGTTTGAACTATTGACATTTGCAAATATTAATGCCTTTTATTTTTGTTTTCTTTTTAAAACCTAAATAAAAGTCATTGTTATTTACAATGTCAATAGCTCAAAACTCGCATCAATGCGAGACCTATTGCATTGCAAATGCTTGTTCTCCTTTCCTGACATAATAAAGTCAGAGTGATGACAAACCAGCACTGAAGATAGATCCTGCAGATGAAAATCCGAGATGAAGCTAAGAATAATTTTCAAAATCACTAATTAACAAGAGAAAACGAATAGTTTAACAGTCGGTGTAGTTTTGCAGCTTGATGACTTTCTGGATTCACTATGCTGTGCATTATTCCGCGGTCTAGTCATTGGGTCCGGAATCGTAGTGTTTTTTCTCCTTTTTTTTTTTCGTGGCCCAGGTGGGCGTCGACGTCCCACCATTTGGTGTCCTCCCATGACGTTGGCGTGCTTCCTCCGGAAGCTTCCACCTTTGGGCGCCTTCCTCGGATTCTTTTTTACTTGTCTTGTGCTATTTTTGTTCATCCTCTTCTTTATCAAAGTCTTTTTCTATTTTTTTTTTTTGATCCCCTTCCTCCTGTCTCATCTTTCTGGCAGAGGTGGGTGGGTTCGCTAGTGAATCCTGAAAGTCTTCAAGCTGCAAAACTACACCGACAGGTAAGAAACAATTCGTTTTGCAGCGTGAATCTTTCTGGATTCACTATGCTGTGCATAGACTTTGTAGCGGTTTGCTAAGTTTGTGGCGGCTGGGTGGAAGATGAGCGATGGTTGTTGAATATATGTTGAAGCACTTTTTGTCCTACTTGTGCTTCCTTGTTCATCTGTATATCTACGCAGTAGTGCTTAAAGAACGTGTGCACTGAGGCCCATGCTGCCGCCGGGCAAATGTCTTGGATGGGTGTGTTTGCCAGGAAGGCTATTGTTGCTCCCTTTTTTCTGGTAGAGTGGGCTTGTGCCGCTCCTTGTAGTTCTTGGCCTGCCTGCTTGTGGCAGAATTGTATTGTCTCTGCGATCCATCGTGCGATGGTGCCTTTTGTTACCGGTCTTCTCAAGAAACTTCTTGCGAAAGACACAAAGAATTGCTTTGTTTTCCTACAATCTTTAGTTCTCTCAATGTAATGCATCACTGCCCTTCTAGCGTCCAGAGTGTGCAGTGCCCTTTTTGCGCTTGTGGATGGTTTCTGGAAGAAACTTGGTATCTGTATTGTCTGGCTTAAGTGGAACCTTGACACCACCTTTGGCATAAAGTGTGGGTCTGTTCTCATTACCACCCTGTCATTGTGAATTTGAATGTAGGATTCTTGTAGTGTTAGCGCTTGCAGTTCTCTTACCCTGCGTAGCAAGGTGATTGCTACCAGAAAAGCTGTCTTCATGGTGAGCATATGTAGAGAGGCTTTGTGAATGGGTTCAAAGGGCGCCTTTATAAGTTGCGTGAGAACTACATTGAGGTTCCATGCCGGTGGTGGTACCCTTTTTGGGGGTTGATTCGTTTGGCCCCTTCCAGGAATCTTTTTACCACCTGGGATGTAAAGAAGCTTTTCCCCGTTTCTCCTCTTGTGTAGGCTACTATTGCTGCTAGGTGTACCCTTAGCGAGGTGTAGCTTAGGTTGCTCTTTAGCAAGTGTGTTAAATATCTTAGCACTGTTGATTCCCGGGTGATTCTCTTCTGTAGCTTTTCCTTGAAGCACCATTGGGTGAACCTTTTCCATTTTGCTACATGACTCTTCAGTGTGGTAGGTCTTCTTGCCTCCCGCAGCACCGCCAGCGTACTGTCTGGGAGTTTTAGGTGTGCGAACTCTAAGTCTTCAGGAGCCAAGCTGCTAGGCTGAGGCTCTCTGGTTCTGGGTGGAGCACTTTTCCGTTTTGCATTGAGAGCAGGTCTCTTCTTTTTGGGAACTTGTGTGGTGGCCCCTGCGACATCTCCACTATCTGTGAGAACCAGGACTGCCTGGCCCACTGTGGTGCTACCAGTATCAGTGTAATGTTGCTTGTTCTGCATTTGCTGAGCACCGTGAGTATCAGCGGAATGGGGGGGGAAAGCGTAGGCAAATGTCTTCGACCAGCTTATCCAAAGGTCATTTCCTTGGGATTGCTGCCCTGGCTGTCTGGATGCAAAGTATTGGCATTTTGGTGTGTTGCAAACAGGTCTATTTGTGGGGTCCCCCACTTCGTGAATAGCTTTTGCGTTTCCTGTGTATTGAGCTCCCACTCGTGGGATGCTGATGTCTGTCTGCTGAGTCTGTCTGCTTCCACATTTTCCTTCCCTGGTAGATGTATCGCCAGAAGGTCTATTTGTAGTGGGATGGCCCACATCCAAATCTCCTGCGCTAGGCTTGATAGCGCCACAGATTGTGTACCTCCCTGCTTGTTGATGTAGAACATTGTTGTGGTGTTGTCGGTTTGTATCAACACTCTCTGCCCGAACACAGTCATTAGTTCCAGGTAGTTGATGTGTCTTATCGCATCTGTTTGTGTCCACAAACCCCTCACTTTGAGCTGGTTCATGTGTGTTCCCCATCCCATTTGACATGCGTCTGTTGTGATGGTTACTGTTGGTGGAGTAAATGGTTTCCTCCTTGTTATGTTCTCCTAGCTCCACCACGTGATCTCCTCTTGCACTGCATGCATTACAACCACTAGATCCTCCCAACTCCCAGTTGCCTGTGACCATTGCTGCTGTAGCCATTCCTGGAATGGTCTCATGTGGAGTCAGATATTGAGGACTAGGTGAATGCAGGACGCCATCATCCCCATGAGTTTGCTCACTGTCCTCACAGTCAGAGGTTGATCCTTCTGGGATATATATGAATTCCCTGTCTTCGTAAGTGCGCCGCTGCCACACATAGGCATTTTCTGAAGACCCTTGGTGCGGATTTTAGTCCAAAGGCTAGGGCCATGAACTGGTAGTGCGCTATGTTGATGGCAAAACGCAGTAGATGTTTGTGTTTTCGGTTCATAAGAATGTGTATGTAGGCATCCTTGAGGTCTATAGTGGACATAAAATCCCCGTCCCTTATTTGTGGTATAACTTCTTGTAGGGACGTCATTTTGAATTTTTGAGTTTTTATGTATTGGTTTAGGAACCGTAGGTCCAGGATGGGTCTTAACGTTTCGTCCACTTTTGGTACGAGGAAGTACTTGGAGTACACTCCCTTGTTTCTTTCCTTGAACGGCACTGTTTCTATTGCCTCCTTGTGGAGGAGTTCTTGTGCTTCCTGCAGGAGGAGCGCAAGCTCTTTTGCTGTGTGCGTTTTGTTGTTTGGCCTCTTGTTTGGTGGCTTTTTTTCCAGTTCTATACAGTACCCGAACTGTATGATGTTCAGTATCCATACGTCTGTTAATTTCTTCCACCCCTTTGAAGAAGTGTCTTAGTCTGCCTCCTACCGGTGTTACATGTTCGCGGTTTTCTCCTTTGTGTGTGTCTAATTGTTTTTTGAGTCTTTTGTAGTGCCGCCCCGTAGAGATGTTGTGTGGGTGGGCACGTTCGATACAGCGGAGCCACTTTGAGGTGGGCTGCTGCCTCCTCTTCTCGTTTGTCCACATCCATTTGGTCGCCCCCGAAAGGACTGGCCCCTAGGTTGGTACTGCCAGTTTTGCTGTTGCTGACCTTGCTGCGCCTGGTTGTTACCCTGCTAAGTTTGCAGTAAAGTCTGGTGCGACGTTCCCGGCTGGGTTCCTCCTCTGCCGTTCGGTCTCCTTGAGGGGGGTGTCCATTCTCATCCCTCTGAACTGCAGTGCTCCCATGGACCTCGCAGTTTCAATATCCTTTTTGAACTGTGTCAGCTTTTCGTCCACTGGTGTGCCGAACAGTTGTTCCCCATTGAAGGCTGTGTTCAGAATATTGTTCTGGACTCCGGTTTGAAACCTGAAATCCTTAGCCAGGCATCCCTCCTCTCTGTCACTCCAATCATCATGAGCCTGCTGGATGTGTCTGCCGCATCCAGGGACGATTTTAGGCAGGTGTTGGCCATGTTCTTGCCTTCCTCCACCAGGTGTGTTGCCCTCTGCTGGTATTGTTCTGGGAGAAGTTTGATCAGCTGTCCGACCTCTTCCCTGTGTTGGTACGCATGTCTGTTTATTAGGGAATTGGAGTTCGCAATGCCCCTGTGAATTACTGCATTCCTCTCTATCTTCCTCCCTGTGAGATCTATCCTCTTACTCTCCTCGTCTGGAGGTGGCCCTGAGTTTGTGGGAATGTTGGCCCTCTTTCTGGCTGTCGCCGTTATAATGGAGTCAGCCGGTACGGATCCCTGGATATATGCCAGATCCTTTAAGGAATGTTTATATTTCTTCTCTGTTCTCGGGGTGACAGACCTGCAGGTTGCTGGCTCCTTGAAAGCTTCCCTGCCCTGGTCCAGTACACTAGGAAGCATGGGTAGGAATTGGCTCCTAGTTTGAGTGGGGAGCAGAGTCTCTAAGAGGAAGCAGGCTTTTGGTTTTTCTTCCTCTAATTTAACCCCATATGTTGCTGCAGCATTCCTAATGACCATGTTGTAGATGCCAATGTCGTCTGGCGGCTAAGGCCTCGACGGATATAACTCTACGGCTTTTTCTGGGCTTTCGGCGTCGAGGTCCTGCCAATACAGGTCCTGCACCGCCGAGGAAGTAGATTCCAAGTTTGTTTGTTGATCTTCCTCGCCTTCTCCCTCGAAATAATACAGGCCCTCTTCGTCCAGCTGCTCTGCTGGTTCTGGAGTTTTCGGTAGGTCGGCAGCATCGAACTCCTCTTCGACTTCTACTTCGACAACCGTCGAGGGATTCGAAGGGATGGTGTATCTACTCATCCGTTATTCAAAAACCTTTTTCCTCTGGAGGATACTGTCCATTTCGGCCTCGAGCCTTCTTTTCTTCCTCTCCATTTCGGCGTCGAGAGTTTCGGCGCTTCTCTTCAATGTCGTCGATGTTGATGTCGAAGTCGCCTTCGGCTGTTTTTCCTTCAGCGTCGAGCGTGCCTTTTCGTGGGCGTGCTTAGACGACCTAGGCTTCTATTGAGCTTTCGCCGGCTGGGAGTCCTTTTCGAAGGATCCGCTGGGCTGTTTGTCCATGGACGCAGCTGTGGCTGTCGATTGACACCAGTGCTCCTTTCGAGGACTTTGGCTCTGTTTTTCGAGAGTCTGTTGGGGTCGATGTGTCTCTTACCTCCTTTGTCGACTTCTTATCGATCTCTACGACCGTGTATTCCTCTGGTCCCTCGGCGATGTTGTCCTCTTCTCCGCTGGAGAGGCCCAAGTCCCAGAGCGACGGAGGTTGTCCTTGGCCTTGCATGGCGTAGTTCGCTCCCCTCTGTCTTTCCCTCACTCTGAGGGTCTTGGGGGTGAATGCCGAGCAGGTGTTGCAATCCTTGCTTTCGTGGTTGATTGGCAGGCAGAGTTTGCAGACCTGGTGCTGGTCCTTTTGAGCGTATTTGGGGTGGCAGTTACGGCAAAATTTGAATGGGGTTTTGTCCATTCCTGCGCTCAGGGGGCCCCCTGTGTGCGCACTCTCCGTTGAACGTCGAAGTTCTTTATCTTCCTCTCCCTCTTCGTCGTCCATGCTGTGTGTTCCTGGTTGTGAGATGAAACCTCCAACTTTTCTGTGGTTTTCTGCTTGATTTCTTCTCCTCTTTTCCAAAAACTCTGGAACTCCTCGGTGACGATCCAGACCCAACAGCAGAAAAAAGAATCTGAAGATGGCGCCAAAAGGTGGGAGCTTCCGTAGGAAGCACGCCGACGTCACGGGAGGACACCAAATGGTGGGATGTCGACGCCCACCTGGGCCACGAAAGAAAAAAAAAAAAACAGAAACACTACGATTCCAGACCCAACCACTAGACCGCGGAATAATGCACAGCATAGTGAATCCATAAAGATTCACGCTGCAAAACTGAGTAGAGCTCAGAGGTGACTCCCTAGCACAACGTGCGGTCGAAAATCTGAAGGTCTAAGGTTCTCTCAGGAGGGTTCTAGAGGGTGAAGGGTCCTGATTGGTTCAAGGATATTTTTGGTCTCTTTTACAAAACGAGAGTTATGGGTTACAAAACTGAAATAGGCCTAGGCCTTTTTTCTGCTTTGTATAGAATTAGGCATTGCTTTTTTGATATACCGGGGACTCCCATCTCGATGACGGGGAATGATTCAAGCATGTGAATCTATGAAAGTTCCAATACTGGAGTAAGTGATCTGACCAAAATTACACATTTTCAGGTCAGTTACTAGGAGCTGGGGCTAAACATCCAAGTCCGCAAGACAGCAACTAAACATCTAAATAATCATAGTTATAATAAGAATAGGAAAAACAACATAAATTCTAATATCGTTAATCTCCTAAAGTGTTTGAAAGGTGCAAGCAAACGTCCCGAGGCTTTGTTCAACACCACTAAAGGAAAGCCTAGGCTGGTACTCACTGGTTGGTTGTCCTTCAGCTGCTGCTACCCACGCATGGCGGTGTCCAGAGACATGCCCCTCTTAGCTCAATATTTCCTGGAGAACCTCATCAAGGCAGACGGCATGGATTCTCGTTGCAGGCAGACACGGAGGGACTCTCACGAAAACAGGACGCTGTGCGGGAGCCGGGAGTGTGAGCAGCACCTCCCATGGCCCATATGAATTAGTTACTTACCTGTAATCCTAGTTCTCTTCCAGGGGTATCCTCATCAAAGTCATAAGCACTAGAATATTCCCGCCCATGCATGCGCGGGACCCCGGAAACACAATCATATATGTGACAAACACACATATATATATATATATATATATATATATATACATATATATAATAAAAAAGCAAATGCAGCCTTTCATAACCAGAGCTGAAAAATGCTGTTAAGGACTCCCTTGTACATCATAAACAATGCATTAAAAACAGGGAAAAACAACAGCAAAGCATGTTTGAAAACTGTTTTAATGCTTAGCACTTAGCACAATCTCTCAGATAGAACTGAAAGCATTGACAGCTCACAGGCTGCATTGCAGAAAACCTATCCTGGAAAAGGCTGAAAAGCTAACTCATACCAACATAGAAATAAACTGGCACCGTGCCTTTAAGGCAGCCGCCCCTAGCTTCCCATCATGCCTCAGGGGTGACAGGTCAGTTGTTCTTTGGGGTGACTCAAAAGCCATGACACAAACAGTTGACAATTCCTTAATAAACAAGGTTCCTTTGCCCGGGGAGGCGGGAGGGTTGCTTATGACTTTGATGAGGATACCCCTGGAAGAGAACTAGGATTAAAGGTAAGTAACTAATCCTTCTCTTCCAGGGGATCCTCATCAAAAGTCATAAGCACTAGAATAGAATAGCGAGCCTCACCTCTTCCACCTGCGAGCAAAGGAAAAAATAATTAATAATCAAGCTCAGATAACTAAACTTGAAAGACCAGATATCTTATCTGAATAGATTCCTCAAGGAGGCTTGGCCTACTTGAGTATCCGTTCTGGAATCAGATTCAAGACAATAATGCCTTGTGAACATGTGTACCGATCTCCAGGTTGCTGCCTTGCAAATCTCTGCCATTGGAACATCATGCAAGAAAGCTATTGTAGCCGCTTTCCCCCTAATGGAGTGTGCTTTAGGCGACAACAATAGGGGTTTATTTGCCAACTGGTAAGCCAATTTTATAGGGAACACTATCCATCTCGAAATGGAACTTTTGGAAGCTGGAAAACCTGTCCTCATGGAACCATAATTTAGAAACAATTGATCTGATTTTCTTATACCTTTCGTTCCCTCCAAATAGAACTTAAGCACTCTCTTAAGGTCTAAGGAGTGGAGTGATCTCTCTGCAGGAGTTGCGGGATTGGGAAAAAAGGAAGGTAGGGAGATTGACTAGTTGACATGAAAATCAGATACAACTTTTGGTAGAAAAGCAGGGTGAGTCCTTAACACTACTCTGTTGTGGTGAAAAATAGTATATAGTTCTTTGGCAGACAGCGCTTGGATTTCACTTACTCGCACTGATGTTATCGCTACTAAGAAAGCGGTCTTCCATGTCAAATGCTGCAACATGGCTTTATGGATGGGCTCAAAGGGAGGACCCATCAATCTAGAGAGGACTCGATTCAACTGCCTAGGAGGAGAAGGAGGCCGAACAGGGGGAAACACTTTCTTCAACCCCTGTAGGAAATCCTTGACCACCTGTAGTTAAAACAAGCATTGGCATAGCCAATAGGTCTCGCCTTTTGGTCTTTGTAAGTGTTTAGTTATCCAGCACAATATCCTTGGTGAAAAAACATCAAGTGTTGCATGGCTAAACACTTATAAGGACCCAAAGGCGAGACCTATTGGCTATGCCTGTTTGCCATAAAACAGAAAGATTTTCCTGGGTGATACAGCCCTGAAATATTTGAGTTGTGCTGTTACAAGTTTGTATCTCTAAAAAGCGAATCGGTCCCTATAAGGAAAAGGCTCTGTCAAGAAAAAAATATGAAACAAAATAAACAGTTCCCGGACTGATAACAAAACTTAGTGTCATCGACACCGCATGTTGGCAAAAGGACGGAGAGCTGTTCATGCCAGGCATAACTCCCCCCTCCCCCGGCCCTCCGAGCTCAGAACCCGCTTGTCGACAAATGCTTTCCTGACAGCAGACACCCTAAAAACACAGGGGGAAAGAAATTACACCCGATGGATAAATTAATCGTTTAAATGGTAAGAGAGGGCGACAGTTTAGGAGTGTGAGCACCTCATACTAACACCCCCTGCCAGGCCAACACATTCTTTCATCCTTCCAGGGTCTATAAGAGAAAGACTCTTAACTCAGGGTAGTGACGCGATATGAGAACAGCGGACACCGCACGGGTTCACCCAGGGACACTGTCTGTTAGAGATCCTTGGGTAGGAATGAGGAATAACAGAGGGCATCAGATTCCCCGGGTATTCCTCACTGCTAACCTGCCACTGTTACCGACCAGGGAGGCATTGTTCCGGTGAGCCACGGGTAAAATGACGCCCAGGGCTGAGCATGCAGGTTTATAGCGTTGCACCTGCCCTGCCTCTGCTTCTGTGAGGGGCTGTCTGTTGACACGATTAGTGCAGGCCATGAAGGATTTGGGGTGGGAGTGCGGTTTAGCCCCCCAGGGGGACGAGGGGGCTTTTCCAGCTCACTTTGTAAATGTTGATTCTGTGAATGGGTGTTTCCTGTTGGATTTGTTCATTAGTCTCAGCCCGGGTTCGAAGGACAGATCGGCTGGACAGGAAGTGGTGGCTTTCTCCTCTTTTAATTAGCGGACATTTGGGGCACTCACGGGTGGGGGATGGGGGTGTTGGGGGGGGGGGGGGGGCTGGCCCTGGACTGCTCAACCATGACTCGTCTGCCTAAACGGACGGCTCTGCCGAAGCACCTCGACCCTCTTCCAATGCACCTCAGCACAGTATGTCACTCTGAATGCCCCGCCCCTAAGCATGTCACTCTGAATGCCCCGCCCCCTAAGCATGTACCTGTGTGCACAAACACATCAATCAATGTCTGTGTGTGAGCCTCTTGTGAGACAATTATGTAAGGACGTTCCCTGTCTGCAAAAACGAATACAAATAAAGTCGCAGCTTCACATGCGTCAGGACATGGTATTCCGACATGACCTAAATAGTCTGTCCTAAATTTGTTGTAGAAAAATATGACCCACTGGACATCGATTCTCTGTTATTAACTATTATGGGGCGATGTTTTTACAAATTATACTTAGGACACCTTATTTGTCAGGCGATAATCTGTAGTTTTACGTCTATTCTCTTTATAATTAGGGCTCCCGGTTTTATGGGATTTTATTTTTTTGACATTTCCGTCTGTATTCAGCTGTATTTATTTTTTGATCATTTTAGCTGTATTTAGCAATATTTATTTTCGATTTTGTGGACAAAAAGCTCAAATGAGTATACATCTACCTTTATTTAACCAATAAATATGCACTCATGCCTGGCCTTGCACGTTTCAGTGATAAACACACTCAGATGAAAAAATATGCACTTATAGGAAAACATGCAAATGTTAGTATCAAGGTTGTGCTCATGCACTGTTGTTAAAGACTCTTTGCTAAAGTTCCTTTTTTCCTAATCACCTTACATTTCCTTCCGCACTGCTATAGGCCTGGTAGTTGTGATTGACAGCATTTAGAATCACACAAAAACAACCCAATTTCCCTTCTACATTTATAATTAAATACAGACAGAAAAATAAATGGTTTTAGGTCTGTATTTATCTGTAAAAATCAATAAAAACGTAAATTAGGGAGCCTTATTTATAACGCACTAGGCGGGCCAGTATTTGCCCAGACAGGCCCAGTTTTTTGGACACATATTCCGGTGTCTCGATAGCTTTCTCCAAAGTAAACACATGTCCCGGTTTTGCACTTGAAAAGCAAATAAATCAGACCTTCTTTTGTGATTGGTCTTATAGCGCCTTCGAAAGATAAGCATCGCTTTTCCCGAAACAAGCGCTCCCTTCTGCCAACTTCATTCTGAGAGAAGGGTTTGCTGCCACATGTATGTAACATGTCACATGCCACACAGTATGCCTGATTTTTACGTCATGTGCCATTTTAAAAGCGATTTGTAGTGACCTGCAAATCAGGTGTGACTAAAAAAATAAAAGAACAAGAACCTTTACAGGATTAACCTTGTCATGACGTAGTCAAGGCCATGTCTTTATGTCGTAAATGGGCATTTACCATAGGTCACAACATTTGCATTTAGTAACCTCTGTGAGTGCCTGTGTAATGTGTATCACTATTAGTAGAATCGTCATAGGTATGTTCAATCGTCTCTGCTTCTGTGTTATTGTAGAAAACGGCCTGAATATACAAGTTGCATACATAGTACTGGGGTAAGGATTAAATCACATGTGGTTTTACTGTTACCAAGTGGCCATTTTGCACAGTACCGTCAATGCGAGTATACCGTGCAGTGTTATTGCATACACTTACCCTCTGCTCGGAGCGAGGGGTGAAGGTGAAGGCCTAGTCTTTGAGGGAGAAGTTGTGGGGAGTCTTGAAGAAAGGAAGCTTTTTTTCTAGCAGCAAAAAAGTGTAGTGAAGCTTTGCTGCTGCCACCAAAGTGTTGTGCATCATCATTTACTGACCAAAAACCTCGTATTTAGCTCTCCCACACCGAGCAAAACTGGCTGGGAAAAACCAAACAATGCATAATATGGTGGAGCCGAATAAAAGCCTGAGGTGATGTCACTCCGCCTAATTCATGCGCAGGGCCTATGCCGAAGAGGGCTGTAAGTATAGTCCTACGTCTATCTCGATGGAATGTCTCGGTTTTTGGTTCCGAAAATCTGTTCACCCTATAACGCGACCTCTCAAGGCAGCGGAGTGCACTGAGTAACAGCGGCCCTGCACAGAACAAGGCTGCCAGGGGTACAGGAGGCCCGGAGCAGCAGAGCCAGGAAGCGGGTCCGGGATTACTGTGCAAAGGGCACCATCTGCTAGCCACTAGCTGCATCGGTATATTTATGTATCCGGTCTAATATTTTTTCGGTTATTATCTCTTGGTATTTATTGAAAAGGGGATGTCACTTGACATTGTTGGAGTGATTAACAATTAGAACTTTCGAGAGTTCGATAGTAGTTTAAACGAAACCGTGGTAAGACAAAGCGCTGTCTAGCATGCATAGACGCAGAAAATTATACAGCAAGGAAACAAAAAAACACGCGGTAAACCAGCCAAAATATGCGACGTGTTATGCAAATAAAAACAGCTTATAGGCACATTCTAGCATAAATAATATCTAGCGATTTTGGTATTTTAACACACATCGGTAGTACGGTACAAAATGGTTTCCAACGCTAAAAATAATACGTAGGTTTGTTTGCCAAGAAAAAAAAATGCATGCATTCGGCAAATTTGACTCAAAATGTTCGTCCACACAGAATAATTTGGTCGTTAATCGAAGTACAGAAACAGTTTTATTAGCACTGATCCCATAGAAAAACAAGCTTGACGGGTCGAAGTCATTGCGATCACGATCGCTGTGAAAGCGAAAGTGATCGCGATGACACGCTAAAGGCGTTCCTGAGTGCTGCTGGCTGGCCTAGCGCATGGCGGCTGCGCGCGTGCACGCAAGCGCTAGGCCAGCCAGCAGCACTTTTATAACTCACATACAAAATGTCTCTCCGAGCCAGCGCATGCACTGGGCTCAGCGAGACCTAAAAAGGAAGGCTGGTTTGGAGACTTTCTGTAGGCCGTAATGGCGGTTAAGTGTACCCTGATCGAGGAATACTTTAAACCTGATTTGGCCCAGTACAGGAGGTAAGGAAGAATTACCTCCTCCTGCCCTGTAGTAGAATTAAAATTATTACGAGTGGACCACAAGTAGAATCTTTTCCACTTAAAGGAGTATGACGCCCTCGTGGAAGGCCTCTTTGCCTCTTTTAGGATGTTCATACAGTCCTGCGGTAAATTCAAGTGTCCATATTGCAGGAACTCAGGAGCCATGCTGCCAAGTTCAGTGAGGGAAGGTTGGGATGAAGAATCTTCCCGTCCATCTTGGTCAGCAGGTCCGATCTTTAAGGTAGTCTCCTGTGGGGGAGCACCGACAACTGTAACAGGTCTGGGTACCACCACTGATGAGGCCAGTCCGGAGCTATCAAGATCATCTTCATGCTGGATCGGATGAGCTTGGATACCACCTTCGGGATCAGAGACAGGGGAGGAAAGGCGTATGCAAATATTCCGGACCAATCCATCAAAAGAGGATTCCCCCTCGTCCCTGGACGGTGGAACCTGGATGCGAAGGCGTGGCATTTTTTGTTTTGGTAGTCTGCAAACAAATCTATGGAAGGTTGCCCCCACTGATGGAAAATATCTGCCACTACCTCGTCGTTTAGCACCCAGTCTGGCTGATCTTCGAAGTGCCGACTGAGTGCGTCAGCTCGCACGTTTCGCTCCCCTGGAAGATGCACCGCTGTGATGGAAAGGCATCGGGCTAGAAGCCAGTGCCATATCGTTTGAGCTTCCGGGGAGAGCGGGCGAGAGCGCGTACCACCCTGTTTGTTGAGGTAATACATGGTGGTCGTGTTGTCTGTTTGGATCAGGATCGAGTTGGACGTCATTGAGGGCTGAAAAGCTTTCAGAACTAGGTGGACTGCTCGCAGCTCCAACATGTTTATATGGTAGGATTGTTCCTTAAAAGACCACCGTCCCTGCATCTGCAGGCAATCCATATGCACTCCCCACCCTTGTAAAGACGCATCCGTTACTAAGGACTGTGTCAGAACTGGTTGATGGAAGGGGACTCCCACTATGAAGTTCTTTGGTCGAGTCCACCATACTATGGACGATTTTGCTGCTTGCGAAAGCACAATTCGGTCTTCCCAGTGACCCGATGCTTGGTCCCACTTGTCCTCTAGGTCCTGTTGCAAAGGTCTCATTTTCAACCTGGCGTTGGGAATGAGAAATATGCAAGAAGCCATTGATCCTAGCAGAGATGCCCCTTGCCGGACCGTTGGACGAGCTGCCCGGAGAAGAGTTTTGCACTTCTGTTGCATTGAAGAAAGTCTCTCCTCCGAAGGAAACGCTCTTCCTAAGCTTGTATCCAGAGTGGAGCCCAAATAATGGATCACCTGGGTAGGCCGGTGAACCGATTTCTCCATGTTCACATGCAGACCTAGCATGCGGAGTAGATTGAGACAGATTTGGAAATCGCTCCTTACTTGCTGAGGTGATGGCCCTTTCAGGAGCCAATCGTTCCAAGTACGGGTAAACGAACAGACCCCTTCTGTGTAGAGCTGGTGGTCTGGGCAGATTTCAGTCCGAAGGGCAACACCTTGAACTGGTAGTGTTTGCTGCCGACCACGAATCGTAGATATTTGCGATGACGGGGAATGATAGGTATGTGGAAGTATGCAGCTTGGAGGTCCACTGAACAAATCCAATCTCCTGTTTGCAGATGTGGACATATTTGATGAAGCGCCAACATGTGAAACTTCTCCTTCAAGATGACCTTGTTCAGCGATCGAAGGTCCAGGATGGGTCTGAATTTGTGCTCTTGAACTCTTTTTTAGCACCAGAAAATACCTGGAATAAACTCCCTTCCCACGCTGAGAAGGAGGAACCTTTTCTATGGCTTTTTCCGCAGAAGGGTTACCACTTCCTGTCGCAGTAACTTTAGCTGGTGAGGACGAGATCTTTTCGGAGGGATGTCCTTTGGAGACACACGAAAACGTAGCGCGTATTCATTGCGTAGTATACTGAGCACCCAAGGATCTTTTGTTACGTTGCACCACTCTCTCAGATGATGTGAAACACTTCCTCCCACTGGAGTGGGCAACGGCGCCAGAGGAAGCTCTTGCTCATTGCTTCCCCGCTGATCTAGCTGTGGTAGAGGACTGCTGCTGATGACCTCCTCTACCCCTGTTTGACTTACAGTTTTGGAACTGTTTTCCTTGATTTTTGTTTTGAGACCACTGAGGGGTTTGAACCCTCTGTTGGTAGCCCTTACGCTGGTTGGGTCGGTACGTCCGCTTGAACTATTTTTTCTTTTCTAATCCCACTGCCTTAAGAGTGTCTAACTCGGCTTTCATCCTAGCCATCTCCTCATCGGTATGTGTGCCGAACAGTGAGGAGCCAGAAAAAGGCAGATTAAGGATCCTCTGCTGTGCATCTGGCTTGAGAGCTGTTAGTCTTAACCAGGCAGACCTCCTAGCGCAAATACCATGCGCATAAGAATGTGCCGACAGTGTGGCACCATCTGCTGCCGTGCTAATTACTTGGTTAGCTACAAGGGATCCTTCCTTGATGACCTCTTCAAATTCCCTTTGATCTTCCTTTGGCAGCTTTTCCTTGAAACAGTCCAAGGAGTCCCAAAAGGCTCTATCGTAGCGGCCTAATAAGGCTGCTGCGCTAGATATTTTTAGCGATGAAGCTGCAGACCCGCAAACCTTCCACCCCGAAGAATCCTGGGACTTACTTTCTTTGTCAGGGGGGGACCAACCAAGTTGCAGACACTGCGTGTGTTTTTCTTGCCGCCGCGACAATAACAGAATCCGCAGGCGGATCTGATTTAAAAAATACAGGGTCCGTTATGGCTGGCTTGTATTTTTTCGGAATCCTAGCTGGTGCAGCTTTAATTGTAGAGGGGGCTAGGAAAATGCCCATCACTGGTTCCAGAAGCACAGGAACCAGAGACAGCAACGGACGAGACGCAGATCTCTGATGCAGTGTCTCAAAAATCACCATTGTTGCAACTTGAGGAGTCGACATCTCAATATTCAGCTTCTGAGCCCCTCTCTGAAGCACCTCATGATACGTATTTATATCATCCATCGGAGACACTCTCAATTGAGGGCTATCCAATAGGGTGGGTGAATAGTCTCTTTTAGAGGAGTGGGTGGAGGAGGAAGACCATGTAGGAGACCTTCTTTTGTGATGGGAAGTAGAAAGTCTGCGCTCCCGCGATCTTCCAGTACGGCCCTGACGTGTAACTGAAGGCGATCTATCCACCTCTTGCACCAACCTTTGCAGAGGAGATCTGTGGATCAGACTGGCGTATTCCTCCTCTCTTCGTGATGCTCCTGCCGGATTCCTACTCCAGTGATGAATGGGAAGAAGGCACCTTGGAGATAAGTGAACAGAAGGGGAAGCCCTTCCGTGATGTGAAAGATCTTTGACGCGACTTCCCTGAATGTTGGTCTGGGGTCGCAGATGGTGAATGCGTTGAAGGTCGCCTCGAGGAATGGGAGGATGAGTGCAGTGACGCTGATTCTATCATCTAACTATTGAACCATCTCCAGACCTCACTGACTTGGGTCTCGACGTCGAGCGCATGACCTGCTCTGACAGAGCCCTTCTCGACGTCGAGCTTGACCTTCTTCTAGACGTTGAATTTCGGGCAGGTGTTGGAATCGATTTAGACGTCGACTCTCTGTTCTTCGACGTCTAATGTATCGCCGACGACGTCAGGGTACTTCTGCGCCTCGACGCCGATCATCGCCGGGTTGATGACGGCGGAGGGCTGCCGCTCCTTGACGCCGATCGCCGCCGGGTTGACGACGGCGGAGGGCTGCCAGCTTTCGACGCCGAACGCTGAGATGACGACGGCGGAGGGCTGCTGATCCTCAACGCCGACCATCGCTGGGTTGACTACGGCGGAGGACTGTGAGAAAGTGGCTCTGTATATACTGTTCCCAAAAAGGTACAGGGTGTACAGAGTCCACAGTCCCCAGATGTTTGGCAGAGGCTAAAGTTAGATATAACCTTACTCTCTAAAGTGGTAGCTTGGTCGAGCAGTAAGGCAGTATCAGAGGACAGTGTAAAGCATTTGTTGCACACACTCAGTCAGCAAAGGGTCTCACACACTCAATAACTGAACTCTAGGCCAATGGTTTATATATAAAAAAATATATGCTTGTTTTATTTTAGAACCAACAATAGGTATTAAAATATACTTTCTCAGAATGAGATGCTTTATATAAATACTTTTGCAATATGCAATTGACTTTTGTAGAAAGTTACAAGTGGTTGCAATAGGCAACACAATTTTAAACACAATAATGCATTTAGTTCAATGGACGTTTCAAGTTATTTGCAACTGATTAATTTTAGGATTACTTTTGGATTTCCAGGACTGGATCCTAGATTCAGTACTGGGTCAGTACTTGGAATCAAGTGATAAAAGTCGACTTAATTACTGTGATGATTTTGAGACAATATTTTGCTATTTCAAAAGTTGACAGAAAATATTTCATAGAAAAACATTCAATGATTGCCTATGGCAGAAAATTCAAGTTGCAGGTATAGTATGTTCTCATTACTTTTGTAATCCAGTACTGGGTGCCTAGACTCAGTACTGGGACCTTTATCCAAAACAGGTAAGTAATTACGTTTTCAGAAATTATATGATTTTTAAAGAATATTTAAAGTTTGCAAAAATCGACACTTAGAAGAAATTTCACAGAAAAACAGTCAATGATTTCCTATGGGAGAAAATTGGGTTACTGGCAAGTACAGTGGTAAGTATTTTTCAGGGTCAGTGCTGGGCACCAAGATCCAGCACTGGGGGCTCACCTAATAGCAGGTCAGTATTTTGGTTTTCGTTACTTGGCTGATTTTTGGTGAATATTTTAAGTTTTGAAAAGTCCACACTTAAAAGAAATTTTAGGAAAAGCCAGTTAATGTTACCCTATGGAGAAAATTGAGTTATCGGTTTAAAGGTAAGTACTCGACTGGCAGAGTTAAGGTTCTGGACCTAGACTCAGGGGTCTCCCAGGGTCAGGTAGGTACAGTTGATGCACCCTCAGCGGCACAAGGGCGGCCGGGTGCAGAGAGAGTTAGGCCCAATGTTATCCTATGAGAGGTAGGGGGCCTTGGTTGGTGGCTGCTGACTAGCAGACCACACGGCTGTGGGAGATGGGCTCCTGGTCACTTACTCAGGGCAAGTGGGGAAGTAGATAGGTGAAGAGGTTTCACTGCCAGGGCCACTCGGGCGGCTGGGTGCAGGGTGCTTTTGAACCTTCGGGGGCTCAATTGGTTTCAATGGGAAAGCTCCGGTTTACAAAAAGACTGCAAACTCGGGGAAGAAGATTCTTCAGGTGCCACCACCACTTTGAGAGGTAAGTTGGGTAGTTGGAGGATAGGTAGGTACCCCGGGATTGGGCACAGGGTGCCGCAGGGCGCCGGGTGCAGGGATGCCTTTTGGTGTCGGGAAATCTTACCCACTGTTGATCGCGGTTGGGGGGGAACCTGGTTCTGAGGCTGCAGGCTTCTTCAGGAGTGTCGAGGGAGGTCCTTGGGTGCCGGACTCGGGGTCACAGTCGCCGTGGTGTCGTCCTCGTGGTCTTTGTTCACTCCAGCACAGGGCAGGCTTGGCAGGTACAGAGTGTGAAGGGTTCGCGGTTCCGGGCTGATGACAGGGATTAGAAATAGATTTTGAGTAGAGCCTCTACTCATGTGATTCCAAGGGGTTGGGAGTCAAAAGGTAGCCAGGACCTCCGGGGTTTGTGAGGTTGCTGGGCACAAGAGATGCCGGGTTTGGAGCAGGAGCAGGTTCAAGGGTCGACAGGCCGGTAGGGCTGGAGCCAAAGCAGTTGGTGTCTTCCTCTTCTGCAGGGCAGATCTTCTTTCTTCTAGCACTTCTTCGGATTTCGGAATCTGGAATCTTGGGAAGGAAGGTTTAGGGTGCCCCTAAATACTAGATTTAGGGGTGTTACAGGTAGGTGAAGGGCAGGGACCAATTGGTCCCTGTCCTGGGGTGGGTACACCCCCTATCCTGCCTCTCTCCTGTGGGAGGGGGGCAGTAGTCTAATCCTGATTAGCAGGGCTTCCCATCTTCAAGATGGCGAGAGCCCGGAGATGTGCTTCATCTCGCCTCCCCCACTTGAGGGGTGGGGTTGGCAGGCTGGCACATCCCCTGTCCTTATTTGGGGTTTCCGGCCAAGCTTCCCGCCAGAGTGGGGGGTTGCAGTGGCCTGGGGAAGCTCACAGAGGCGGCATGCCTTTGAAGCTTCCCCCTGCCCATCCTGGGGGAGGAGATTTAGCACCTCGCCCAGGATGTGCATTGTTGCAGACCCAGGAGAGCAGGGGCTCTCCTACCAAGGGGTCCAGCAACATGTCTGCTGTGTGGCAGCTTAGGCAGCCTCAGAACAGACGTGGATTGTAGGTTAGGTTTCAGGGGGCCTCTCTAAGATGCCCTCTTTGGTGCTTGGTACATTAAATCCCACACTGGCATCAGTGCGGGTTTAATGTGCTGAGAAGTTTGATACCAAACTTCTCAGTCTTCTCCCAGCACCATGTACTCTTAAATGGCAGCACTGCACTTACAGGGCCTAGGAATGGACCTGGGTACTGTAGGGGCACAGGGCGCCTGCCTCTGTGCCCACACCACTGGCATAGGGCACCCAGCTAGAGGGGTGGCTGATGTATGCCAGGGCAGTGTAGGTTGTGGGCATGGCACACAGGAATGTGTGCCATGTTGACTTTCTGTTTTGTCTTCTACCCAGACACTACTCGAACTGCCAGGGCAGTGTGTGTGTGTTAGGGCACAGGGCCTCTAAGGGTGGCACAATGAGTGCTGCAACCCTTAGAGGCCTTCCCTGGTCACGATGCCCTGGGTACCTAGGTACCACTTACCAGGGGCTGACATGTGGCCAGGGTTTGCCAATTTGGTTTTGAGGTTTTTGTTTAGGGAAGGAACATAGGCCCTGGGCACCCGATTGGCAGGAGTCCAGGGCACACTCAGTCAAAGTACATTCAGCAATTCAGCAAAAAGTGGGGGCATACCATGCAAGAAAGATGGCACTTTCTCACAAAGACTTCTGCTCTTCGACGCCGATCGTCGCCGAGTTGACGTCGGCGGTGGACTTCTGCTCCTCAACGCCGCTTGTCGCCGGGTTTACGACGGCGGAGGTTCACGATTCTTCGACGTCGACGGTGAATGCAGCGACGTACCTGTATGTGGGCATTCTCTCGACGGCGAGCCCGCCGTCGAAGGTCTTTTCTTGGACGTATGTCTCACCAGTGGTAGTTTTCTCAGCGCCGCGCCCGACGCGGATGGAATCTTGCTTCTAGAAGAGGATCTGGCCCTCTTAGAGCCCTTTTTCACCGGTGACCTGCCTCTGGAAGTTGATTTACCCTTTTCTGCCAGCCCATAAAGACGGATACGCTCCCTGTCTGTTAGAGTTCTATTAGATAAAGTCTGGCAATGAGGACAAGTCTTGGGAACATGGTCCTTAGGAAGACAGAGAATACAGACTGCATGAGAGTCTGACCTGGCCTTCTTTTTTCCACCAGAAGGGCAGGGGTAAAAAAGAAATGGCCTTTTGAGTGGAAAAAAATGACAAAAGCAGTCAGAAAAAGTTAGCACCTTACTTGACAAGTTGAAAAACATCGAAGTAAGATACATTTTTCCGGAAAACTGAAGATTATTTCTGACTAAAATCACAAAGAAGTGGAGCTGTGTAACCAGGGTTCTGCCTGAAGGAGCCGGAAAGTACAACTGACCTAACTGTAACCCCTGAGGCACGATGGGAAGCTAGGGGTCATGGCTGCCTTAAAAGGCACGGTGCCAGTTTATTTCTATGTTGCTATGAGTTAGCTTTTCAGCCTTTTCTAGGCTATGTTTTCTGCAATGCAGCCTGTGTGCTGTCAATGCTTTCAGTCCTATCTGAGAGATTGTGCTGAGTGCTAAGCATTAAAACAGTTTTCAAACATGCTTTGCTGTTTTTCCGTTTTTAATGTATTGTTTATGATATACAAGTGAGTCCTTACAGCATTATTCAGCTCTGGTTATGAAAGGCTGCATTTGCTTTTTTATTTTATATATATATATATATGGAGATACATATATGTTTGTCACATATATGATTGTGTTTCCGGGGTCCCGCGCATGGGCGGAAATATTCTAGTGCTTATGACTATTGAGGAGGATCCCCTGGAAGAGAACTATGCACGAGCGACACTGATGGAGCGAAGATTAAGCTGCAGCCAGTCATTTCAATTATCTGATGCTTGATGCGAGATTAAACACCAGAAAGCATGTCTTATAAGTGTTTCATTGTGAAACAGTATTATTTACAATTTTCACTTTCTCAAGCGGCATGCAAAATAAAGAGAAAGAACATCACGCCCTTGCTTTTTTAAATGTCTTTATATATCAGGTTGCGTTTTATGCTCTTTCTGGGGGGGAAAAAGCCTTAGGAGCCAAAAAATGTTTCTTTTATGTTTTTAGGTCGTATTTATTTTTCACACATTATAAATAAGGAATCACCTGGAGAAAAGGGTCACTTAAAAAGCAGCTAGACTAATCAAGTTAGAGAGGAATGCACTGTCCGGTACATGTCACAAGGGCATTTTATTACTGGATCTCTCTGGAGCTTGAGGGGAGCCCTGCTCTCTGAAACAACATATTGGGTCGCATTGAGGCTGCTGCATGATTAAAGGGGTCAGATAGCTTTATCACATGACCACAGAACTGGAGCCCTCGGCATAAACATACCAGAAAGAAGAACAACCAGCCCGTGCAGCAGTAAACAGGAGCTGCATGCCAGAGGAAATAAGGCTGGGACAGCATGCTGAGAGGAGGAGCGTGTGAGACCTCCGGCAGCTGCTGTCCTCACACCGTAAAGCTTGGAGACCAGCATCCATATTGGCTCATTTCCTATTGTTTTACAATTTTATAAAAAACAACATTTAATAAAGAAACAAAAAAGTGTTAGGCGGAGAGAAGAGGAGGAGGGACGAGGGGGAGGGGGCACAGGCAACTCGACAGGTAACGCTCGGAGTAGATTATGGATACCCATAAAGGGAAAGAGAGTGGTAGTGGGGAACAAGTTTCTCTAGAATTTTTTCTTTGGGTGGGCCATAAAGAAGTATGGCTGGGCCATGAAGGTGAGTGGATACTGGACAAAAAATAAAGTACTTAATCGATCAGATATTTTATGTATTCACCGGGCCGGCTTTAGCGCTAGTGGCACCCGGTGCGGTAATCCTTTTTGGCGCCCCCATGCCCTATGACTGGCGAAAGTGCTACTCATCTCTTTAATCATAAGTTATTGCTAAGCACACCCCCCCACATCCCCAAAGGTCAGCGCCTCCTCTACCGGCCAGCGCCAAGTGCAGCTGCACCGGTCGCACTGCCCTAAAGCCAGCCCTGGGTATCTGCATCTGTCCGCATTTAACATTGTTAACACCATAATCAGGACCCAAAGAGCTGCTTTCGTTGATGTGCTTCCGGCTTTGGGGAAGTGGAGGGACACTGCTTTTCAGGTCTTTACGATGTAGAACTTTAAGATCGTAGCATGCTCCTGGTCATGTGCAGCAGCAGAAATGTTTCTGCTGCCACACAGAGGCACTTTACAGCTTTTCATGCTTTTAAAAACTTTGGCAGCTTTTTCCATTTCAAAGCATTGAAGATTAAAAATACGTTGTGATAAGCCCTGAATCATAATTCAGTTTTCAGGATATCCAGGTCACTTGTGCATCACAGCAGCTAATAAACTCTGCTGACTTCACACCTCTCCCCAGGCCTGAAAGTATCCTATGTCAAAGGTGTTAATCATTAAAATAAACGATAAAGGAGATCCCACGGAAACATTAAGGTGAAAAACGCTTGTTTTTCAGTTCTGAATGGTCCTGGATGGGCCAGGGTTTCCTTGGATGGGCCAGGCCCACCTGGCCCACCCTCTAGAACCGGGCCTGGTGGAGAAGCGAGAAACGGCGCAGGGTAATGCCAATAAAATATGAGTGCGGCGCATAAAAGATACATAAACCAAACAGGAAGGGTGCATGTAAAAGGGGCGATAGCCAAGAAAGCGAAACCACGCCCAAAGGTGGGACAAAGAGCAGCATATTACCAATCAAAAGAAAGCAATTTTGAAAGGCACACAAAAAAACAAATAGAAAGTGCTGGGTTTGGCCTTAGCCCACAGGGGGAGTACAGCAGGCCTCACAGAGCAGCGCTGGCGCCCTGCCTCCAGGCTCGACCTAATGAACAAGTTACTTACCTTCGGTAACGATGTATCTGTAAGAAACATTAGTTAGATTCCTCACCTTAGAATATCCCCAGGCGTCAGACTGGATCCGGAAGATTTTTCGTCAGCAATACCCCTTGCGCGTCGCTAGGCGTCGTCTGCGGCTCCGCGTCAGTCGTCGGCGTCGTGCGCCGGGATGACGTCGTCTGAGTACTTAGACGCCGCCCTCAAGCGCTGACGTCAGTTCTTGTACATAGCCTTCCGCGCCAGGAACGCAGAGCCATGCAAAGACCGACACTGGTGCCAAAAATAAAATCTAGGGGCCTGAAAAGGATAACCTTAACCCTAGATGTCAGTTCGCAGAACGGGGAGGATGGGTGGGTCGGTGAGGAATCTAACTAACTAATGTTTCTTACAGATACATCGTTACCGAAGGTAAGTAACTTGTTCATCTGAAAGAAACACGTTAGTTAGATTCCTCACCTTAGAATAGATACCCAAGCAATACCATCCCCGGTGGTGGGTCTGCGAACCAAGATCACACCAGAAAGTCCTGGAGGACAGAACGGCCAAAGAAGCCATCCCTCCGGACTTGGCTGTCAAGGCAATAATGCCTGGCAAACGTGTGTAGCGAAGCCCACGTCGCCGCCTGACAGATGTCCTGCAAAGGGACTCCCCGTCCCAAGGCAGTAGTAGCCGCTGTGGCCCGAGTAGAATGGGCGCGAAGCCCAACAGGAGGGTCCTTTTTTGCCAAAGAGTAACAAATTTTGATGCACAAAACGACCCACCGAGAGATGGTCCGTTTGTGCACAGCTTTCCCCTTCTTAGCACCCACGTATCCAACGAAAAGTTGGTCGTCCACCCGGAACTGCTTTGTGCGGTCCAAATAAAAGGAGAGCGCACGTTTTGGGTCCAGGCGGTGGAGCCTCTCTTCCTCTTTGGAAGGATGCGGAGGCGGAAAGAAGGTGGGCAAGGTGACAGACTGCCCAAGATGAAATGGAGTCACTACTTTCGGAAGAAAGGAGGGACGAGGCCGAAGGACAACCTTGTCCGGATGAACAGACAGAAAAGGAGGCTTTGAAGATAAAGCCTGGAGCTCACTCACCCGTCTAGCCGAGGTGATGGCTACCAGAAAAGTAGTCTTAAGAGTCAGAAGACGAAGAGGACAATTGTGAAGAGGCTCGAAGGGAGCGCACATCAGGAATGTCAAGACCAGATTCAAGTCCCACTGAGGCATTACAAAAGGGACAGGAGGGAACGTGTGAGTAATGCCTTTTAGAAAGCGTGTAACCACAGGGGACTTGAAAAGAGAAGGCTGATCAGGAAGCCGCAAGAAGGCAGAGATGGCAGCAAGATAACCTTTCAGGGTGCCCAGGGCAGAGCCCTGCCGGGCCAGAGAAAGAAGAAAGAGGAGAACCTCAGAAAGAGGGGCGGAAAGGGGATCCACAGCCTTTGCTGTGCACCATGCCACAAATTTGTTCCACCGGCAGGCGTATACCGTCTTTGTGGAGGGACGCCTGGCTGCCAGAATGATATCACAGACTTCAGGAGGCAAGTCAAATGGCATCAACTGCCGCCGCTCAATCTCCACGCATGGAGGTGGAGGCTGGACAGGTTCGGGTGGAGGACCGTCCCCTGCTGCTGCGACAGAAGATCCTCCCGAAGGGGCAGACGTATCGGGGGATCGGTCAACATACTGAGTAGCTCGGGATACCAGTATCTTCGTGCCCAATCCGGAGCCACCAAGATGACTTGGGCCCGGTCGCGCCTGATCTTCTTCAGCACACTGGGCAGAAGTGGTATAGGCGGAAAGGCGTACAACAGACCGCAACTCCACTCGTGACGAAAAGCGTCGCCGAGCGAGTGCCGCCTTGGAAATTCCAACGCGCAGAACTGCTGACATTGCGCGTTCTCTTCGGTGGCGAATAGATCTAACCAAGGCTCTCCCCACTGCTGAAAGAGACCTTGCGCCACTTCGGAGTTCAGACGCCATTCGTGATCCATCATGCACCGGCGGCTGAGTTCGTCTGCTCTGGCGTTCAGAGAGCCCGCCAGATGTTGAACCACTAGGGTGACGCCCTGGTGTTCCAGCCACATCCAGAGGCGCAGAGCCTCCTGACAAAGGGTCCACGACCCCACCCCGCCCTGTTTGTTGCAATACCACATGGCGGTGGTGTTGTCCGTGAACACCTGCACGACACTGCCCCTGACAGAGGGAAGGAAGGCTTTCAGTGCAAGTCGGATCGCTCTCAACTCCAACAGGTTGATGTGGAGACGAGACTCCGCCGGAGACCAGAGGCCTCTGATCTCCGCCTCTCCCATATGGCCACCCCATCCCAGGAGGGACGCATCCGTCACTACGACATGCTCCGGTTGGGGAAGGGAGAGGCTCCTGCCCATGACCCAATCGCGGTCCGTGAGCCACCACTGCAACTGCTGTGCAGTGCCCTCCGAGATCAAGACATGGTCGGACAGGTTGCCGTGATGCTGGGCCCACTGAAACTTCAGGTCCCACTGCAGAGCCCGCATGCGCCGCCTGGCGTGATGCACTAGTAGGATGCAGGAGGCCATCAGCCCCAGAAGCCGCAACACTAGCCTGACCGAAACCCAGGATAGAGGCCGAAAGATGGGAATCAGGGCCTGTATATCCCGGACCCGCTGTTCCGGTGGATAGACCCGGAACTGCGCCGAATCGAGAACCGCTCCGATGAAAAGGAGCTTCTGAGAGGGACTCAGGTGTGACTTCGGCACGTTGATGGAAAACCCCAGCAAATGCAGGAGATCCGCCGTAGTCTGGAGGTGGGAGACGACTGCCTGGGGCGAGCCCGCCTTCAACAACCAGTCGTCGAGATAGGGGAAGACTGGAACCCCTGATCTGCGCAGATGAGCTGCGACCACCGCCATCACTTTCGTGAACACCCGAGGGGCACTGGTGAGGCCGAAGGGGAGCACGGTAAACTGAAAGTGCTCTTGGCCCACCGTGAACCGCAGGTAACGCCGGTGGGCCGGCAGGACGGGGATGTGGAAATAAGCGTCCTGCAAGTCCAACGCTACCATCCAGTCTCCGGGGTCTAGGGCAGCTAGAACCTGAGCCAAAGTCAACATCTTGAACCGTTCCTTCCGGAGGAAGGCTTTGACGTTCCGAAGGTCCAAGATAGGGCGTAGGCCCCCCTTGCCCTTCTTGGGAACCAGAAAGTAGTGGGAGTAACAACCACGACCTACTTCTGGATTTGGAACGCGCTCGACGGCCCCCTTGGCCAAGAGGGCGGAAACCTCCTCGTGGAGAAGATGCAAATGATCCCCCGAGATACGGTGGTGCTGCGGTGGCATGGCTGGAGGGGTCGTCTCGAAGGGGAGGGAGTAGCCCCTTCGGACGATTTGCAGCACCCACCCGTCCGATGTGATGGACCGCCAGTGGAGCAGGTGATGGCGAACTCTGCCGCCCACTGGCGTGGAATGGGCCTGAAAGCTCGGACTAGGAAGGCTTTGAGGCGGATGCTGCCGGGGTGGATGTGGGCTGACCTCGTCGTCCTCCAGATCCGCCTCGGCGGAAACCACGTCCGCGACCGCACGCAGGTTGGTTCTGCGGCTGGTGGCTAGGCGCACGTGAGGAGGCACCCCTTCCTTGGCCACGAAAGGGGCGAAAAGTGGAAGATTGCGACCGCGGGGCCGAGAGGCCCAAGGACTTGGCCGTAGCCTGGGAGTCCTTAAAGCGGTTCAGCGCACTGTCCGACTTCTCGCCAAACAGGCGAGTGCCATCAAACGGCATGTCCATGAGAGTGCTCTGGACATCGCTGGAAAACGACGTGGACCGCAGCCAGGCGTGACGTCGAAGCGCCACAGTGGTGGAAATGGCCCTACCCAGCGAGTCCGTGGTGTCAAGCCCACAACGTATAGCATGTCGCGCTGCATCCCTCCCATCGGCCAGAGCCTGGGTAAGTCGTGTCTGGACCTCCTCCGGACACAGGGGCAGCGCGTCCTCCACCGCATTCCACAGAGAGTGGGAATAACGGTCCAAGAGACAAGCGGTGTTCAAAGACCGCAGGCCCAAACTAAGGGAAGAGAACAGTTTCTTGCCAAACTGCTCCAGTCTCTTGGAATCCCGGTCCGGCGGGGCGGTCGGGAAAGAGGATTGGGAGGTGGAGGCCTGGATAACCAGGCTCTCAGGGGTAGGGTGTTGGGACAGAAAACTGGGGTCGCCCGGAGCAGGGCGGTGGCGCCTGGCAACGTTCCTGTCCACAGGAGGAACTGTGGAGGGCTTGGACCAGGTGCCCTGTAGAACGTCAGTGAGGGCCTCATTGAATGGCAGCAGAGGCTCAGTGGAGCTTGCTGCAGACTGAAGCACCTCAGTGAGGACGTTCGTCCTCACAGCCACGGCAGGTAGCTTGAGCCCAAGGGCTGCGGCCGCCTTGCGCAGCACCACGGAGAAAGCAGCACCCTCCTCCGAAGCCACAGTCGGAGGAGAGATGAATCCAGTGTCTGGCGAGGTATCCAGACCACTGGCCTCCCCCAGTTCATCTGCCCAGTCCTGGGACAGTTGGGCCTGATGGGCCATAGGATCCTCGGATCCCTCCCAGTAGTCCCCATCATCCGACTCCTGGTGTAGAGGAGAAGTTAACGGAGCCGGGCGGTAGACAAAATGTGTCTCTAGCGGCGCCGATCTCGGCGTCCATCGACGCCGATCTCGGCGTCCATCGACGCCGGACCGGCGCCGGGCCCGGAGCGGGACTGAACTGGGGCACGACGTCGAGCGGGGTCGACGTCGGCGTCGGGGGTGGAACCGGAGTCGACGCCGGTGGAGGAGGCGTGACGAGGTCGACCGGCGTCGACGGGGACTCGAGAACGGGTCCCTCGGGCGCTTGCGGCGTCGAGGCCGGAGCCGTCAACGGCACCGGGGCCGGAGCCGCCGGCTGGCAAGACAGCCCAGTCGGGTCCGCGGGGCCCGAAGGCGCACCAGCGGGCGCCGACGGCGGAGCCAGGTTCCTCATGGCCGAGAGGAAGGCACTGACTTCCGCCGGCGTCGCGTTAGTCCCAGGGACCGGAGGGTATGGGGACGGACGCGGCGCCTGCGGCTCCGACGGAGCCGCGGGGGTGGAACCACCCTGACCCTCGACCGAGTCGCGCGACCGGCGAGGGGAGTCCGAAGAGCGATGTCGCCTCTTGGACTTCTTGGAATGCTTCGACTTACCCGAAGACTTTGATCCCGACGACCGATGGTGACGTCGGCTGCGGCTCCGCGACCGATCCTTGGACCTCCTCCTGGACCGGGATCGAGAGGCGCGCGGAGCCGAGTGGCGAATCTCGAGGAGCTTACGGGACCGCTCCCGTCTAGCCTTCGAGGTCAGGGCCTTACAGTCCGAGCACGACTCCGCGTCGTGGTCGAGGCCCAAACAGTACAGGCACCGGCGGTGATGGTCGGTAACCGACATCAATCGGCTACAGTCCGTACAGGCTTTAAACCCAGGCATCCTACCGGCACCGGTGTCGATAGACAGGATCAAAAAGGATCAAAAAGTTAGTCAAAAATTGACTAAAGGGGTAGCTCTCCCGGATCTGCGCTTACTGGCGCGGAAAAAAGAAGAACTGACGTCAGCGCGCGAGGGCGGCGTCGAAGTACTCCGACGACGTCATCCCGGCGCACGACGCCGACGACGGACGCGGAGCCGCAGACGACGCCTAGCGACGCGCAAGGGGTATTGCTGACGAAAAATCTTCCGGATCCAGTCTGACGCCTGGGGATATTCTAAGGTGAGGAATCTAACTAACGTGTTTCTTTCAGATAAACACAATAAAGATTAAAATAAAGGCAGCAATGTTGTATTGCTGACAATCGCACAATCTACTTTGCGATAAAGAGCAAGCTTTTTTTTTTTTAGTAAATGGAACAATTCTTATACGACATCTCTAACAACTCACTTAATCCATAGCAAGACTTTACATCCACTGGATTTAAACTGCTTTCTTAAATACCATGTTTGTCAATGGGGAAAGGACTTTAGCCCTTCTAATGGGGGGAAAGGCTATCCATTTATTCATTCATTAATGTAAGGATTGCAAATATGTAGCACAGCTTCACCAAAACACTTTGGGACATAAGTAAAAAGTACAACTAGTTTGTGAAGCCTTACCTGCACCATCGGTGGAGCTGCTTGTGCAAAAAGAGTTTGCATGCCATAAATAGCCTGACATGCCTGGCTCTGGTAATACAGGGCTGTCTGGGAGTCCACTGGAGAATACTGTTGCTGAGGCTGATCCTGGGGCACTTCCACTGTTTGTGGGCTGGGTTCCCACGAGCCATAGTTCTGTGTATGCACCGGACTTGCTACAGGTACAGGAAGGACAGGTATGCTAATGTCCTGTGGGATCTCTGGTTCGGTTTGTTCTATGTACTCTTCATCAGTGATGTCCATGTCTACTGCAGATTGTTCATGTGAGAGTACTCCCATTGAGATCGGTGAGTTCACAGTAGACTCCATAGAATGTGAACCCATCCCCTGGCAGTGCTCATAGCTTGCAGGAGACATCATGGGATCTCTTGGGGGAGTTGGTAACAGTACCTTGCCAACATTGGGGTTGGAGGGATCAACATAGGACTGTATTGGGTATCCAGGGGGGTAGCCAATAAAACTATGATGTGGATTGTTCAAACCAAGGGTTTCAAAGGAAATGGGTGAGCTTATTTCAGCATTCTGCATTTGCTGCTGCTGCTGCTGCTGCTGCTGCTGTTGTTGTTTCTGAGCCTCCTTCTGAGCGACTTCTTGCTCAAACAACTTTCTGCGTTCCTCAGTGGATAGTTTTTTGCGATCCTTGAGTCGCACTTTCTTCTTCGAAGAAGTAGGTGGTTCATATCTACAAAGAAAGCATAATTATTTTACCAGATGTTCATGAAGTAATGCTGCAATATGCACTCACTTACCAGACAGTTAGACAAAAGGATCAATTATAAATACATATGTAGACTACTAGCTATTTCAATGAAGATTCGCTCAAATCACTTTACTGTAGGCCGACTGCCAACTAGTGATTGCTTACCTTTATAAACAGCATAACATTTTGCATTTAAAAAATACAGTGAAGAAATGATAGTAATATTTAATCCTAGGTATATCAATGTGGTTGGCGTAATTGTGTGGTTAGGTGGCGTGGGAATGGTTGCAGTGGACTTGGTTTAATTTGCACAGATGAACCACAACATTGAACTGAATATTGGCGCTAGATGGACAGAGTAGTTGTACGTAAACATAAAAGATTTAGCCAAACACAAAGTTTGAAGCTCTTTCACACGCCTTATAGAAATAACAGCCACTAAAAAAATACCCTTTATAAATGTAGCAGTCTGATCTGTGGGTATGTTCAAATGAGGGAAACTCAAAGAGAGCTACCTGCTCAATACTGACCAGGAAAAAACCAAAGGAAATGATGGACGGAGTGTTGAACATTGCAAACACTCAGCCCCAGTCAAATAATCTGGGTTTAATCCATCACCGTTCTTTAGCCCACTCTGCCACCTCAGTTCAGACATGGCCATATGCAAATCAGTCTGACCCTGTGCTTCATGGGAACAGTCCAGCCCGAACTGCAAGCCATGTCTTCCCTGGACCGGAAACAAGCTTCCTAGGACCGGTTTCTGGCATTTCAGCCGTCTTCAGCCAGGCTTGCTTGAATCCAGTGGCAAAGTGAGCAAGGGACTCACGTCTGAGCATACCCTGCCAACTTATGGCGAACAAAGCAAAAACCAAAGGAAATGATGGACGGAGTGTTGAACATTGCAAACACTCACCCCCAGTCAAATGATCTGGGTTTAATCCATCACCGTTCTTTAGCCCACTCTGCCACCCCAGTTCAGACATGGCCATATGCAAATCAGTCTGACCCTGTGCCTCATGGGAACAGTCCAGCCCAAACTGCAAGCCATGTCTTCCCTGGACCGGAAACAAGCTTCCTAGGACCGGTTTGGCAGTTTGGGCTGGACTGTTCCCATGAGGCACAGGGTCAGACTGATTTGCATATGGCCATGTCTGAACTGAGGTGGCAGAGTGGGCTAAAGAACGATGATGGATCAAACCCAGATCTGTTGACTGGGTGTGAGTGTTTGATTGGTTCTGATGCTCCGTCCATCACCACCCCCTTTTGTACCAATACTGACAAGGAGGCATATAAACTTAGTATCACCTAAACCACATGCCTGAGATGCCCCATTGTTGTGGATGGTACCTGCTTGTCTAGTTGTTATGAGCTCAACAAAGAAGGGGCGGTCTGATGAAGGTGCAGAGTTGCACAGACTTAAATCTCTTGGCGCTCACTTTGGGCATAGTACCAAAAAATGGCAAGCTATTCTGTGGAGCTGGTGTCCTACGCAGGACAGGTCCAGGACAGAGACGGTGCAACGTGGAGCACCTCCTCCTTATGCATTAAGCAGTGGAGGTGGGCCCCACCCCAAGATGGCAACCAGAGGATTCTTTGCGGCCTTAGAATGCCATGAGGCCCGTGGGGGAGCAGACAGTCTTAGAGACTTGCAGGATTTCCCAGCACAGAAGCTGCACCAGCATTTGTCGCTCAGTAGTGTTGCCTCGAAAACAACTACTATGGGGCAAGAAAATGCCTCCTCAAGCCTAACGCTTAACACTGCCTCCTGCAAAAGACTCCCCGTTATCCTGTCCACCCTCCGAGCATATCCCTGTAGGAAATTAGGCACAAACTACATCCGCAGGTAAAAAAAACCTAGACATATCTCCGGATGTACTATGGGGTGAATATGCTGAAACTGAGACCTCTGTCACACAAGATCTTCACAATCCGCTAAGTAAAAGTACATCATAGACCAAATGAACTCTGGGAATGGTAGTTCTTGTACAGCTATTGAACTCAACTTTTGGGCACAGAACAAATTACAGCAACAAGACCAACAGCCTATTTATATACAAATACAATTAGAAAACGTGCTTGAAGGGCGCAAGAATCCACATTTATACAGTAAAATTATAACACCTGCAAGACAAAATCAAAATGGCTGGTATGAAACCAACAAGACAAAGACTGCTTCTGGGAACAAATGTTTACTAGACATTAAATCAAATGGGAAACCAACAACAAAGAATGGAGTATCAAAACTAGAGAGCACAACCAGACAGAGTAATGTTCTTCACTTTCCGACAAATCTGAGAAAAGCTCTTAGGAAGACTCGAACACTGACTCTCTCCCTGCTATGAGTTTTGATAATCCTGAGCAAACTGTCTGCAAGCAAAACAAGGCAAATTGATTTAAGTTACCCAGCAGCTATAAAACAGGACTATACAGCTAGCCTTTTAACCTCTTCACAAGGCGTATTACCCACTGCATATGCCCAGGAGAACAATGAATGAGCGCGGACACAGACACTGGAAACAAGGCGGACACAGACACTGGAAACAATCTATCAACTGATCATGACACAGGGAAGAGAAATTGGGACAGTAAAAGAGCTACCACCAGTAAAACTTCTAGGAGCATAAGCTATGCAAGATGGCCAACCTGTGACCAAATATTGGAGAACAGATAAAAGAGCTGGAAGAGTGAACTTCAGAACTAGAGGCAGGTATCACATGCACATATGACCAGACAGGAAACTCTGATCACAGATATTCAATGGAAACTTGATGATTTTGAAAATAAATAATGCCACAATAATCATAGCAGAAAATAATTCTTACATGAAACTGCAGTTTTCCAGTATTTGAATCTTTGATTCACATGCTTTAATCATTCCCCGTCGTCAAGATGGGAGTCCCACGGTACATTATAATAGCAATGCAGAGTTAAATATAGACCAGAAAATGCCCTAGGCCCTTTAGTTTTTATAGTAGTTCATAGTTATTCTTAAAAAAGAGACCAAACATAGGTTTGAACCAATGAGGTTGCCCCGCCCTCTGAAACACACTTGAGAGAAATCTTACGTCACTTGAAAATATGTCGCAGTACCACTTGACCCACTGCTGTTTGCCTGCAAAATGTGTTTGCATTCTTCCAAGCAGCTGCACAGCAGATGTCCTGGATTGGCACACCAGCAAACAGCTGGGGTGAATGTAAGACATTCTTCTGCATTCTGTCCATCAATTGTTGTTTTTGCATTTGTCACCCCGAGTGGGACAGGTATGCCCAGACGTGGGTCCCGTGCTCTACATGCCACTTGGGTCAAGATATCCTGGATGATGAGGGGTGAAACCCCGAAACCAGTTCTAGGATGCTTGTTTCCAGTCCAGGGAGGACCTGTCCTGGCAGTTTGGGTTGGACTATTCCCATAGGGCACAGGGTCAGGACTGATTTACATATGGATGGGTTCAAAGTGGCTCTGTATATACTGTTCCCAAATAGGTACAGTGTGCACAGAATCCAGGGTCCCCAGAGGTTTGGCAGAGGCTAAAGTTAGATATAACCTTACTCTCTAAAGTGGTACCTTGGTCGAGCAGTAAGGCAGTATCAGAGGACAGTGTAAAGCATTTGTTGTACACACTCAGTCAGCAAATGGTCTCACACACTCAATAACTGAACTCTAGGCCAATGGTTTGTATATAAAAATATATAGTTGTTTTAATTTAGAATCAACAATAGGTATCAAATATACTTTCTCAGAATGAGAGGCTTTAGATAAATACTTTCAATAGGCAATAGACTTTTGAATGCAATAGATACAGTCGTTGCAATAGGCAACACAATTTCAAACACAATATAACATTGAGCTCAATGGGAATTTCTAGTTAAATGCAATTGATTACTTTTTGGATTACTTTTCTTACCACAGGACTGGATCCTAGATTCAGTCTTGGGACATCTCCTGTAAACAGTTGAGTAAAAACGTTTTGGTTATCGGTATGATTTTTAAGGAATATTATTGTATTTCGAAAGTTGACACTTGCAAACTTTTTCACATAGAATCACCAATGTTATCCTATGGGAGGAAATTCACTTAACAGGTAAGTAGGGTTAGCGTTACTTTTTCTTACTCAGTGCTGGATCCTGGATTCAGCACTGGTGCATCTCCTGTAAACAGTTGAAAGAAATCGTTTTTGTTACACAGGCGATTTTTAAGGAAGATTTGTTTTTTTTCAAAAATCGACACTTAGAAGAATTTCTGGTAAAAACCAGGCAATGTTATCCAATGGAGGAAAATCAAGTAATTGGTAAGTATGGTTGTAATTACTTTTCAGGGTCAGTGCTGGGCACCAAGATCCAGCACTGGGATCTCTCCTGATAACAGGTGAGTAATTTCGTTTTCGTTAATCGGCTGATTTTAGGTGAATATTTTAAAGTTTCAAAACTCGACAGAAGAATTTTCAAGTGAAATCAGTCAAAGTTACCCTATGGAGGAAAAGTGAGTTATCAGCTTTTGGGTAAGTACTCGACTGGCAGAGTTAAGGTTCTGGGCATAGACTCAAGGGTCTCCCAGGGTCAGGTAGGTACAGTTGTTACACCCTCAGCGGCGCTGGGGCAGCCGTGTGCAGAGCGAGTTAGGCCCAATGTTAGACGTAGGTACCTTGCTCACTTTGCCACTGGATTCAAGATAGCCTCCATGTCTGAACTGGGGTGGTGGAGTGAGCTAAAGAATGATGATGAATTAAACCCAGATCAGTTGACTGGGGGTGAGTGTTTGATTTGCTCAAATGCTCCGTCCATCATCCCCTTTGGTATCGCAATGTTAGCCTATGGCGGGCAGGGGGCCTTTGGTTGGTGGCTGCTAGTAGGCAGGCTATGCGGCTGTGGGAGCTGGGCTCCTGGTCACTTGCTCAGGGCAAGTGGGAAAGAAAAATAGGACAGAGGTTGCACTCCCAGGGGCACTCAGGCGGCTGGGTGCAGGGTGCTTTTAAGCCGTCGGGTGCTCAATGGATTTCATTGGAGAAGCTCAGTGACTAACAAAGGCTGCAAGCTCGGGGACGAAGATTCTTCAGGTGCAACCACCACTTCGAGAGGTAAGTTGGGAAGCTGTAGGTTAGGTAGGCACCCAGGAGCTGGGCACATGGGGCCGCAGGGCATCGGGTGAAGGGGTGTCTTTTCGCGTCGGGACATCTTACCCTCAGCTGGTGTCGGTTGGAAGGGTCCCTGGTTCTGAGGCTACAGGCATCGTCAGGAGCGTCGAGGTGGGTCCTTAGTTGCTGGATTCTGGTTCACAGTCGCCGGGGGGACGTCCTCGTGGTCTTTGTCCACTCCGGCACAGGCCAGGCTTGGCGGATGCAGAGTGGGCAGGAGTCACGGTTCCTGGTTGGCACCAGGGGCTTGTTACTTGCTTTGAGCAGAACCACTGCTCGTGGGAGTCCCAGCCTTTTTAGAGTCACAAGGCAGTCAGGTCCTCCGGGGTTTTTGAGGTTGCAGGCCACTGGAGATGCCGGGTTTTAGCAGGAGCAGGTTCGAGTCGACAGGCCTGAAGGGCTGGGGCCAAATCAGTTGGTGTCTTCTCCTCTTGTTAGCAGCTGCACGGCAGGTCTTTTTTCTTCTTGCTTCTTTCGGATTCGGAATCTGAGGAAGGAAGGTTCAGGGTTCCCCTAAATTCTAAATTTAGGGGCGTTACAGGTAGGTAAAGGGCAGGGACCAACGGGTCCCCTCCCTGGGGTGGGTACACCCCCTATCCTGCCACTCTCCAGTGGGAGGGGAGCAGGAGCCTAGTCCTGATTGGGCAGGGCTCCCCATCCTCAAGATGGCGAGAGCCCGGAGTTGTGCTTCACCTCGCCTCCCCCACCTGAGGGGTGGGGTAGGCAGAGACTGGCACACCCCCTTTCCTCACTTGGGCTTTCCCGCCAGAGTAGGGGTCAGAACCGGTGGGGCCAGTTGCTGAGTACAGCAAGTGGCCTGGAGAAGCTCACAAAGGTGGCATGCCTTTGAAGCTTCCCCTGCCCATCCTGGGGGAGGAGACCTGGCACCTTGCCCAGGATGTGCATTGTTGCAGGCCCAGGAGAGCGGATGGCTCTCTACCCAGGGGTCCAGCATCATGTCTGCTGTGTGGCAGCCTAGGCAGCCTCTCAGACAGGACGTGGATTGTAAGTTAGGTTCAGGGGGCAACTCTAAGTTGCCCTATGTCGTGCATCTTACATTAAATCTCACACTGGCATCAGTATGGGTTTAATGTGCTGACAAGTTTGATATCAAACTCCTCAGTCTTCAGTGCAGCCATCATGGTGTTGTGGAGTTCGTGATGACGACCTCCCAGCACCATATACTCTCAATGGCAGCACTGCACTTATAGTGCCCAGGAATGGTCCTGGGTACGGTAGGGGTACAGGGCTCATGCCCTTGTACCCACACCACTGGCATAGTGCACTCAGCTAGAGGGGTGACTGAGGTATGCCAGGGCAGTGTGTTTGTGATGGGCATGGCACACAGGGAGGTGTGCCATGTCGAGACTCTGTTTTGTTCTGCACCGAGACTCTCAGCCTGCAAAGGCAGTGTGTGTGTGTCAGGGTACATGGCCTCTAAGGGTGGCACAATAAGTGCTGCAGGCCTTAGGGGCCTTCTCTGCTCACAAGGCCCTGGGTACCTAGGGTACCATTTACCAGGGGCTGACATGTGGCCAGAGATGCCAATTGGGTTTAGGCATCATACATTTTTCGGGAAGGAACACAGGCCTTGGGTACCTGATTGGCAGGAGCCCAGTGCACACTCCGTCAAAGTACATCAGCAATTCAGCAAAAAGTGGGGGCATACCATGCAAGAAAGATGGCACTTTCTCACACATGGTGAGCAAAAAAACGATGGATTTAGGCCCAGATCTCAGTAGTGGGGTGAATGTATGACAATGCTTTGCATTCTGTCCATCAATTGTTGTTTTTGCATTTGTCACCCCGAGTGGGACATGTATGCCCAGGCGTGGGTCCTGTGCTCTCCATGCCACTGGAGTCAAGCTATCCTGGCTGATGAGGGGTGAAACCCCGAAACCGGTCCTGGGATGCTTGTTTTTAGTCCAGGTAGGACCTGGCCTGGCAGTTTGAGCTGGACTGTTCCCATATGGCACAGGGTCAGGACTGATTTGCAAATGACTGGGTTCAAACTGGAACAGCATGGTGAGCAAAAAATGAATATGCTACTTACCAGTATGCATCTGTTCTTGGCATGTAGGGCTGCTGACATTCATATCTGTGCATAGATCGCCGCCTAGTGTTGGGTCCGGATGTTTGCACGTTGTTGTCCTGGAAGAGTCTTCGAAGTATCCTTGGATAGGTGACTCCTCCCCTGGACTACAGTGCGCATGGGCATCCTCTCCATCCTCAGATTGTTTTTCGCCATTGTGGCAGTGATGGAGTAGATACAGAAAGTGATGACCATGCTTACAGTAATTCTGAGAGCTGCAGCTGCTACAGGCGCCGAGGAGGAGGGAGGGCGATATGAATGTCAGCAGCCCTACATGCCAAGAACAGATGCATACTGGTAAGTAGCATATTCAGTTCGAGGCATGTGGGCTGCTGAATTCATATCTGTGCATAGAATACATAGCAGTGCCCTCTATTAGCGGCGGCTACCAGTGCCAGCTGCAGCGGTCTGAAAAAGTGTTTTGAGAACAGCCTGTCCTACAGCTGCCTGCTGTTTTGATTGCACATCTACACAATAGTGTTTGGTAAATGTGTGTGTAGTGGACCAGGTGGCTGCTCTACATATATCATGCAGGGGAATATTTCCTAGAAAAGCCATGGAGGCCCCTAACTTACGTGTTGAGTGGGCTCGTGGGGGAATAGTTAATGTGCGTTTTGCCTTTTGATAACAAATTTGGATACACTTAACTATCCATCTGGCTATCCCTGCTTTGGAGATGGCGTTACCTTTGTGGTGTGGGGCAAAGGCAACAAACAGTTGTTTTGTCTTCCTAAAGGGTTTAGTCCTGTCGATGTAATACATGAGGGCCCTTTTGACATCTAGTGTGTGGAGTGCCCTCTCCGCGACAGTTTGTGGGTTTTGGAAGAAAACGGGCAGTTCAATAGTTTGATTCAGGTGGAACTGCGATATTACCTTGGGCATGAATTTGGGGTTGGTACGTAGTACGACCCTGTTGGCATGAACCTGTATAAATGGCTCTTGTACTGTTAGTGCCTGGAGTTCACTAACTCTTCTTAAAGACGTGATTGCTACCAGGAAAGCTACTTTCCAGGTGAGGAATTGAATCTCGCATGAGTGGAGAGGTTCAAAGGGTGGACCCATCAGGCGTGTGAGGACCAGGTTGAGGTTCCACATTGGAGCCGGAGGGTGGCTTGGTGGAATGACTCGTTTGAGTCCTTCCAAGAATGCTTTGATGGCAGGCACTCTGAATAGAGAGAGGTGCTGCCTGGTTTGTAGATAGGCGGATATTGCGGTCAAATGGACACGTATTGAGGTGTACGCCAGATTGCATCGGTATAGGTGTAGGAGGTAACAAATGATGTTTTGGATGGATGCGTCAAGCGGGTTAATGTCATTATTACCGCAATAAATGACGAACCTTTTCCATTTGGCTGCATAGCAAGCTCTTGTAGTGGGTCTTCTGGCCTCCTTGATGATGTCCATACAGTCAGGTGGCAGGTTGAGGTAGCCAAACTCTAGGACTTCAGGAGCAGATTGCCAGGTTCAGCTGTTGCGGATCTGGGTGCTGAATCTCTCCATGGTTCTGCGTCAAATGCGCGGGTTTGATCCGCAGCCTTTGATGCGGCACCACGGAAAGTTCGAGGAAGGTGGTGTACCATGGCTGGCGTGCCCACGTAGGAGCAACTAGGATGAGTGTCAGGGAGTGTTGTCTGAGTTTGCGAGCCACCAGCGGTATCAACGGCGCTGGGGGAAAAGCGTACGCAACTCTGCCGGACCAGTTCATCCATATCGCATTGCCCTGCGACTGCGGATGTGGGAACCTGGCGGCAAAGCTTTGGCATTTAGCGTTTTCGCTTGTGGCGAAGAGGTCTATCTCTGGATGACCCCACTGCTGGAAGTACGGTTGGAGTACTGATGGGTGTAACTCCCACTCGTGCATCTGGTGGCTGTGTCTGCTGAGCAGATCCGCCATCTGGTTGTCCTTGCCGGGGAGGTGTTCTGCCATGAGGAACATGTTCCTCTGAATGGCCCACTTCCACATGCTCTGAGCCAGATGAGACAACTGTGGAGAGTGTGTTCCTCCCTGCTTCTGTATGTAGTACATTGCGGTCATGTTGTCCGTCCGGATCAACACGACCTTGTTGCACAGATGTACTTTGAAGGCCTTCATGGCCAGAAAGATTGCCATCAGTTCCAGAAGGTTGATGTGCATCTTCTTCTGTTGTGTGGTCCATAGTCCCTGCACTGTGTAGTGGAGTACATGAGCTCCCCATCCTTGGAGAGACGCGTCCGTTGTCAGTACTATTTGTGGAACAGGCTCTTGGAACGGTCGGCCCTTGCAAAGGTTTTGTGGATTCCACCAATGCAGAGAGTTGTATGCCCGACCGCTCACCAACACTAGGTCTTTCAACTGTCTTTGAGCCTGATTCCACTGACGTGCTAAGCACTCCTGAAGCGGGCGCATATGTAATCTCGCGTGCGGGACTATGAATATGCAGGAGGCCATCATGCCTATCAACTGCATAAACACTCGCGCAGGAAGGGAGTGTTGGGGTTTGAACTTTGAAATCAGCAGTTGCATGCTGTTGATCCTCACTAAATTTGGCTGAGCTGTGGCTGCCAGAGTGTCTATAGTCGCACCTAGGTACTGTTGTACGTGTGCGGGCTGGAGATGGGATTTTGGGTAATTTAGTGAGAATCCCAGACTGTGAAGGAGGTGAATGGTGCGGGACATGTGGTTGGCACATTGCTGGGCTGACTTCGCTTGAACGAGCAAGTCATCCAGGTAGGGGTAGACGTGTATGTGCTGCCTCCGTAGGTGTGCCGCCGCAGTAGCTAGGCACTTTGTGAAAACCCTGGGTGCTGTTGTCACGCCGAAGGGCAGGACTTTGAATTGATAGTGCTGTCCCTGAACAGTGAACCTGAGGTATTTTTTGTGTGAGGGGTGAATGGGTATGTGGAAATACGCATCCTTGAGGTCCAGTGTGGCCAGGAAGTCTCCCTGCTTGAGAAGCGGAAGGACTTGCTGGAGAGTGAGCATGTGAAAATGCTCGGAAAGAATGTACTGGTTCAGGGGTCTCAGGTCTAATATAGGTCTGAGTGACCCGTCCTTTTTTGGTATTAAAAAGTAGAGGGAGTACACTCCCGCACCCTGCTCGTGGACGGGTACGACCTCTATAGCGCCTTTTAGAAGCATACTTTGCACCTCCTGCTGTAAGAGCGTTAAGTGCTCTGAGGACATAGGACGGTTTCTTGGTGGTATTGTGGGTGGAGTGGAGGTTAGCTCTAGACAGTAACCGTATTTGACAATATCTTTGACCCACCTGTCCGTGGTGATGGAGTTCCACGTGGACAGGAACCTTTGTAGCCTTCCCCCGACAGGTGTTATGTGGTCGGGAGGAAGGGAGAGGGCGTCACTGCTTGTTCTTGGGGGAGGATCTGGTGTTGCCGTAGCCGCGTCCTCTGCCCTTTTTACTGGAGCCACGATATCCACCCCGGGTGTTTTTATCGTAGGTGGTTTGGGTATTGCCCTTGCTGTATGTCTGCTGTGACCCCTGTCCTCTACCTGCTCCTCTATTTCCGGGGCGACGAAAGGACTGAGTCTGGAGAGCGCCCATGGACTTTGCAGTGTCCGTGTCCTTTTTTATTTTCTCAAGGGCGGTGTCGACCTCCGGCCCAAATAAATAGTTGGGGTTGACAGGTTGGTTTAGTATATTATTTTGCACCTCCGGTTTGAATCCGGAGATTCGCAACCAGGCATGTCGTCGCAGCATGACGCTTGTGTTTATGGCCCTGGCAGCCGTGTCTGCAGCATCTAGTGCACACTTGATGGAAGCATTTGTGAGTAGCTGTCCCTCTCTGATAAGAATTTCTGCACCTTCTTTGTACGGGTCAGGGAGATGTTGGAGTATTTGCTCCAATGTGTCATAGTGCGCTCTATCGTAGCGAGCGAGGAGTGCTTGAGTGTTGGCTATGCGCCATATATTGGCAGCCTGGGCGGCAACTCGCTTGCCAGAGGTCTCTAACACCTTGGACTCTTTGTCCGGGGGAGGAGGGTCACCTGTCGTTTGCGAGTGTGCCCTCTTGCGAGCATTCGCAACGACAATGGAGTCGAGACGTAATTGGCCTCTGATGTAAGTAGGGTCCCCAGGTGCTGATCTGTACTTTTTTTCGATCCTGGGGTTTATCACCCTTGCCCTGGTGGGTTCCTTGAAGATGTCCTTGGCTGGTTTGAGGACCCCCTTCAACATGGGCAGAGTCTTTACATGCCTTTCTGAGGAGGCGAAAGTGTCCATAAGGAAGTCGTCCTCCACGGTGTCAGAGTGAAGGTGCACTCCATGATTATTCGCAGCACGTTCAATAAGAGCGTTGAACGCTGCAGTGTCCTCTGTGGGAGATGTTTTCGCTCCATAGAGTTGTGGGTCCTGTGCATCTAGAGGTGCACTGGGGTCTGCAGGGTCGCCCCAAGTTTGATCAGGGTCCTGTTGGTCATCAGGGTCCATGTCTCCGTGGTAAGGGACTTGGTCATCCATATAGTCTGCCAACGCATCCGTGTCGGAGTGTGCGGGAGAGAATGATAGTGGATCCTGGTAGGTCGAGTCGAAAGATTCGTGAAGCACAGGTTCTGAGTCCACAGGCATCTTTCTTTTTAGTGGGATCCTGAAAGTGTCCAAAGGTGGCTCCGAAGTTATCCTCCGTTCATGGATAATCATCCTGCCGGTGTTGGCGTCGATGTACTGTGGCGGAGACGTCTCGGCAGGTGTAACCGTGGTGTGGGTGACCCGTGTCCTGAGTTGGAACATTTTCGGGACCGTGGATGGCGGCAGGCCAAAAGTTATGTTGGCTGGCGCCGAAGAGGCTGCTTGAGCTTTTAGTGTGCCGGGGCCCGATGTGTCCTGGAGGACCATTTGGGTTTTGCTGCTTTGCGCTGCAACGGTGCGCACTTGAAGAGCTTTCGAGGCCTTAGCGCCGACCAGGTTTGTAGAGGCGGCCGTGGATTTTTTTGGCGCCGGTGGGTCATCGAGTCGAGGGTCGGTAATGGCCGTCGACGTTTTCGATGCATGAGGCTTCGGTGTTGCCGTGGAGGCGACGTGAGACGCAGCCGGCAGTATGGCCTTTGGTTTCGGAGTCGATGGCGTCGGCGCCGCGAGCCGAGCAGGTGTGATGGCACCGAGGGCCTTTTTCCGTATGCCGACTCCGGCGTCGGCCGCTTCAAGTTCGGCACCGAAGTCTCGCTTGGTGCGCTCGGTGCCGACGCGTGTCGCTGGCGTCGAAGGTGTGGAAGGCCTCGACCCGACTAGCGCCACTTTCGGTTTCGGTTTCATTTGTACCGGTGCAGCTTTCGGTTTCGGTTTTGTAGAAGGGAAACCAGCCGGTTTAGGTAGCAATGGCTGCCGCTGAACGTCCGAGGCCGGGACCGAGGGCGGGGCAGAAGAACTGCGGGATAGGTCTCGGGTAAGGCCCGAAGGCGATCCCTCGACCGGAGCCAAAGACTGTGGCACTGGGCTCTCGTCAGTCTGAATGGGTAGGCCTTGCTCGTCATTGGAGCTGCTCTCTTCGGCCCCTAAGGCCTCATCGCCGTCTCCTACCTCGGTGTTGTCTTCATCTCTTCGAAAGAGTGATTCGTCGACGTCGTCCGAACCGGAGTCATGTTCAGAAACGGGACTGGATGGTAGGATTTCCAATTCTTCGACATCTTCGGCGTTGAAGATGTCTGCCGGGGCCGGTGCCGCGTGCTGCGCTTCGAGCCTCGCCGCACGTCGATTCCGTAGAGTCTTCTTGGAACGGAACCGGGCACAGGCCATGCATGTCGATTCGTCGTGTTCCGGCGACAAACATTTGTTGCACACGGGATGGACGTCGATATGGGGATATTTCGCATTGCATACCGGGCACCTTTTGAATGGTGTCCTCGACTCCATCGTCGGTGTCGTCGATGGTCAGGTAAAATGCGAAAAGTTGGTTCTAAAGTTAGTAAGCTAACAGGTAGAGTCGAAACCGATCGAGTGAACAGTACCGACGCGAACTAAAGGCCTTTTGGCCTCGACAAAGTTTTTTCCTAACTGGAGTTAAGATAGCACATCCGAACCCAATGGCGGAAAAAAACAATCTGAGGATGGAGAGGATGCCCATGCGCACTGTAGTCCAGGGGAGGAGTCACCTATCCAAGGATACTTCGAAGACTCTTCCAGGACAACAACGTGCAAACATCCGGACCCAACACTAGGCGGCGATCTATGCACAGATATGAATTCAGCAGCCCACATGCCTCGAACACAATGATTTAGGCCCAGATCTCTGTACTGGGGTGAATATATGAAATTGTTCTGCATTCTGTCCATCAAGAATTGTTGTGTTTACACCAGCAAACTGCGCCATTGAGGCTGAAACAGTTCTGGTAGAGTGAGCGTGTACAGTTGTCTGCAATGGCTTGCCTGCTGCTTGATGGCAATAGCGAATGGCTCTGGAAATCCAACGAGCAATACTCAGTATTGGAAAGAGGACAACCCTATCGAGGATAACTGTAGACCCCCAAAGAGTTTATTATACTTGCGAAAAACCTCGACTCCTACTCCCTCCATCAGTCATCTGCAGTACAATTTCTTCACACACCTTAGACACACCTTGTTTCTCAGGTGCCTTGCTACCAGAGCTATTTCTACAGCATGCCAAAAAATGTCCTTTCTTCCCAGACTTATTACATACAGCTTTCATTGCTGGGCATTCCTTGCTGTTCACCAAGTAGCCAACCCTCCCACATTTGTAGCATTGCCCCTTGAAGTCGCAGACCCTCCTCCTGTTCTTGGAACTCATTTTTCTCATCCCAAACTATTTGTACATTTGCCTTAGTATTAGTGGCTTGCTTAATTTCTTTCAGACATCTCATCATGTGCTCTACTTGTTTTGCCTCAATCAATACATCTCCTAAGGGAAGTCGCAGACCCTCCTCCTGTTCTTGGAACTCATTTTTCTCATCCCAAACTATTTGTACATTTGCCTTATTATTAGTGGCTTGCTTAATTTCTTTCAGACATCTCATCATGTGCTCTACTTGTTTTGCCTCAATCAATACATCTCCTAAGGGAAGATCATCGTTTAGCCAAAGTTCCCCCCCCCCCCCCCCCCCCCCCCCAATATCCTTTCAATTTTACAATTCAACAAAAATTAGACCCGGATGGGTGTGTCACTTGTTGCTTCAAACTTACATGAGACTGCCAATTTAAGCATCTCAGACACAAATTCCTCTACTGTTTATCCTGCCTTTTGCGAGTGCTTCCCAAAATGATGACACTCCATTATTGTACTGATCCTTGGAAGGAAATGATTATCTAATTTCTTTATGCTTATTTTGTATTCTTTTAACCCCCTGGATTCATCAGCACTCAGATCAGATAGATGCTCTAGGATTTCTTGCCCCTCTGCTCTCTCTGCCTCCAGGTGGTGCTGGCTCTGCTTAGACAGGATAGGACTCTGAAGCTCAGAATCAATGAGGCGAGTACACCTTGCAGGCCTACGACATAACGCGGCAAACACCAGGCAGTAGGTGGTGTACCACAGAAAGCACTTCCCAAGACTCCACACAGATGCTCCTCCCTCTGGGCTCCCACAGAACCCCACGGAAACAAAGGTGCTGCTTGTACCCGGAAAGGCAGACTTGAGGAAGGTGAGCGGTCCTACTGGAGCTAGACCCTAATTCGGGTTCTGGGGCGTCGAATTCTCCTCATTGTGCTGCAAGTGAGGCAAGTCAACTGTAGTGAACTCTCGTACTGAATGCACACTCCTCCAGCACACAACAGTTCATAGCAGCTTGTGCGCTGTGTCAATCACGCTCACATCAGTTCGTAGTCACTTGTGTGAGGAATTTTCATGGTCCGTGGGCACTTCTCACAACAGTTGATTCTTGCATGTACGTGGCATCACACACGCTCCCATCAGTTCGTAGCCGATTAGGATTGGCGGTATAAAAGGAGCGGATTCCTCATGTACAGTGTCCACCCTTGTCAGAAGGCTGTGCACACACAGATAGTCATCCCTCTAATTGTTTACGCGCTCAATGGAGATTGAAATAACCACATCGCTCTGGCACACAGTTTCTTTCCTAAGTCAATAACTCAAGCGGTGAACAGGGGTCACGTCGCGAAGACCGATAAGTTACCAAAGCAACTGCCATAAGTAGCCAATTACTCGCTGCTCAGGCTCAGAGCCATTGAACATCGGCAAAAGCACTCACTGTGTACCAGAGTCAGTTTGACACAATGATCCTAGACTCATTCGTGTGACCAGGGAAACCCCCTGAAAACCCTTCAATTCCTGAGATTGGCCACACTCTGTTTTCCGGCTGCATCGAGTGGGTGTGGAGGTGTAGCTGGACATTTCCCGTCCTTGTTGCCAGTGTCCAATGCAAGATAAAAAGATTACGCAATAAGCAGACGAATGAATGAAAAGAAGCATCAGGTTTATTCCATACACCTTAGCCACAGCATACCAAATCCCAGTTTAGGAGCGGTCAGGCTCCTCATTCTACATTCTAGAACTTTGTGACCTCTAAGTTCCACTGTTCTAGTATCTTCTACAATGTTCTGGTATCAGTTTAAGTGACAACAGCGATAGACAAATACAACAGTATTCTTTCAACACCACCAGTGAAGAGACCATGTCTAACGTGTTCTTTTCTTGACCAGTCCAACTGGAAGTGCTCTGACTAAGGACATTTATTTTATTACGGTGCTCATTTCTGGGGGACTTACTGTGTCTTTTACTAGACTTTTGAGCCGTCGAGAGCTGACTGTTTGAGGGTAGTTAAGGAAACAGACAATGACATTTCAGGAATCTGCGCTTCTTCTGGTGTACTCTGGGTACCTTTGGGTGCTATATTGGTGCAGTGTCTTCGTCTGTGGCTTGAAATGGTGACAGACCCTGAGCTGCAGGCTCAATAGCATCTATAGAGAGAGAAAGGGTCCTAATAATCTTATAAGATCTAGAGTTCGACAATGGGGTCCCACACAGGAGGAGTGAATGGCAAACCCCTGATTGACCTCGGGAATCTCAACACTAAATTTTGAGAGCTAGTAGTGTTCTGACATCAGAAAGAATGTTCATAATAATCAAACCAAGAGCAAAGGTGACACCAAGTATGGTGTGGGGTCTTTTGAGGGCAAAATAAGAGGATTCATGTTACTTCTCACTTATGGAACAAGCAAGATTCAGATTTTCCCACCTCATCCAGCTTAGCCCCAAGGCAAACTCTAACCCATCAGCATTATTCATGATAATTTCACACAGATATTAAATGTCTTAATGGATTAAACAGGAAGAATGATAAAAAAAACATCTTCCTCAAACCGGACTACTTCTCTCCAAGATAAAGAAAACGGAGATTGTGACTGTGGGCAGACTACAGACACCTCATAGAAACAGACAGAAAAAAAATGACTGCTAGCACTACATGACAGATATTGGAATAGGTGTCACGCTCTAAAACACAGTGTACAATTTTTAAATCCCACAATAAAACTGGCTTTCCTGTAAAAAAAAAAAAAAAAAAAAAAAAAGAAAAAAGAAAAAAAAAGCTTCGGAGTAAGTTGATTTGTGATAGGGATCCTACCACTCACTGCAAGCAGAAAGAATTAAATGGATATGATTGTACTGATCAGCTTCTGGCATCCTTAAAACGCTGGTTTTCTTTTTCACTCTAGTGACAGTTAAGTAAGAAAACGAATATGCTACTTACCAGTATGCATCTGTTCTTGGCATGTAGGGCTGCTGACATTCATATCTGTGCATAGATCGCCGCCTAGTGTTGGGTCCGGATGATTGCACATTGTTGTCCTGGAAGAGTCTTCGAAGTATCACGAGATAGGTGGCTCCTCCCCTGGACTACAGTGCGCATGGGCATCCTCTCCATCCTCAGATTGTTTTTCGCCATTGTGGCAGTGATGGAGTAGATACAGTAAGTGATTACCATGTTATACAGTAAGTCTGAGTGCTGCAGCCGCTACAGGCGCCGGGGAGGAGGGTGGGCGATATGAATGTCAGCAGCCCTACATGCCAAGAACAGATGCATACTGGTAAGTAGCATATTCGGTTCGAGGCATGTGGGCTGCTGAATTCATATCTGTGCATAGATTATATAGCAGTCCCTCCATTAGCGGCGGCTGCCCGTGCCAGCTGCAGCAGTCTGAAAAAGCGTTTTGAGAACAGCCTGTCCTACAGCTGCCTGCTGTTTTGAATGTACATCTACGCAGTAATGCTTGGTAAATGTATGTATAGTGGACAATGTATCTGCTCTACATATTTCCTCTAAAGGAATGTTACCCAGGAAAGCCATGGACGCACCTAACTTCCGTGTAGAGTGGGCCCTTGGGGGAATCGTTAATGTGCGTTTAGCTTTTTGATAGCAAATTTGAATACATTTAACGATCCATCTGGCTATCCCTGCTTTGGAAATGGCGTTGCCTTTGTGATGTGGAGAAAAAGCAACGAAGAGTTGTTGTGTTTTCCTAAAATCCTTTGTTCTGTCTATATAGTGCATGAGGGCCCTCTTTAGATCTACTGTATGACGCATCCTCTCTGCGACATTTTCTGGATTAGGAAAGAAAACCGTCAGTTCAATAGTCTGATTCATGTGGAACTGCGATATGACTTTAGGCATGAACGTGGGGTTGGTATGTAGTACAACCCTATTTGCGTGAACCTGTATGAATGGCTCTTGAATGGTTAGTGCCTGGAGTTCACTAACTCTTCTCAACAAATTGATCGCCACTAAGAAAGCTACTTTCCAGGTGAGGAATTGAATCTCACATGAATGTAGAGGTTCAAAAGGTGGACCCATTAATCTGGTGAGGACCACATTTAGGTTCCACACTGGAGCCGGTGGATGCCTTGGAGGAATCACTCTTTTGAGTCCCTCTAAGAAGGCTTTGATGGCGGGCACCCTGAATAAAGAGAGGTGCTGCCTGTTTTGAAGATAGGCGGCTAACGCGGTGAGGTGTATACAGATGGAGCTATACGCCAGATTGCATCTGTATAAGTGTAACAGGTAACAGATGATGTTCTGAATGGATGCATCCAGCGGATTAATGTCATTGTGAGTACAGTAAATGACAAACCTTTTCCATTTAGCCGCATAGCAAGCCCTGGTTGTGGTTCTCCTGGCCTCCTTGATGATATCCATACATTCAGGAGGCAGGTTGAGGTAGCCAAACTCTAAGACTTCAGGAGCCAGATCGCTAGGTTTAGCTGCTGCGGATCTGGGTGCTGAATTGCGCCAAGGTTCTGTGTTAAAAGTTGGGGTGTTAGCCGCAGTCTTTGATGCGGTACCACAGAAAGTTCTAGAAACGTGGTGTACCATGGCTGGCGTGCCCACGTGGGAGCAACTAGGATGAGTGTTAGGGAGTGTTGCCGCAGTTTGCGTGCCACCAGCGGTATCAAGGGCGCTGGGGGAAAAGCGTACGCAAATCTGCCGGACCAGTTCATCCATATCGCATTGCCCTGGGACTGCGGATGTGGGAACCTGGCGGCAAAGCTTTGGCATTTTGCGTTTTCGTTTGTGGCAAATAGGTCTATCTCTGGATGGCCCCACTGTTGGAAGTACGGTTGGAGTACTGACGGATGTAGCTCCCACTCGTGCATCTGGTGGCTGTGTCTGCTGAGCAGATCCGCCATCTGGTTGTCCTTGCCCGGGAGGTGTCCGCCATGAGGAATATGTTCCTCTGAATGGCCCACTTCCACATGCTCTGAGCCAGATGAGACAACTGTGGAGAGAGTGTTCCTCCCCGTTTCTGTATGTAGTACATGGCAGTCATGTTGTCCGTCCGGATCAACACGACTTTGTTGCACAAGTGTACTTTGAATGCCTTCATTGCCAGGAAGATCGCCATCAGTTCCAGAAGGTTGATGTGCATCTTCTTTTGCTGTGTCGTCCATAGTCCCTGCACTGTGTAAGTGAGTACATGAGCTCCCCATCCCTGGAGAGACGCGTCCGCCGTCAGTATTATTTGTGGAACAGGCTCTTGGAACAGTCGGCCCTTGCAAAGGTTTTGTGGATTCCACCAATGCAGAGAGTTGGATGCCCGACCGCTCACCAACACTAGGTCTGTCAATTTTCCTTGAGCCTGATTTCATTGACGTGCCAAGCACTCCTGAAGCGGGCGCATGTGTAGTCTCGCGTGCGGGACTATGAAGATGCAGGAGGCCATCATGCCTATCAGCTGCATGAACACTCGCGCTGGAAGGGAGTGTTGAGGTTTGAACTTTGTGATCAGCAGTTGCATGCTGTTGATCCTTACCAAATTTGGCTGAGCCGTGGCTTCCAGAGTGTTTATGGTCGCGCCCAGGTACTGGCGCACGTGTGCGGGTTGAAGATGTGATTTTGGATAATTTATTGAGAATCCTAGACTGTGAAGAAGGTGAATGGTGTGGGATATGTGGCTGGCACATTGCTGGGCTGACTTTGCCTGAACAAGCCAGTCGTCCAGGTAAGGGAAGACGTGAATGTGCTGTCTCCGTAAATGTGCAGCCACTGTCGCTAGGCACTTGGTAAAGACCCTGGGTGCTGCTGTTACTCCGAAAGGGAGAACTTTGAACTGATAATGTTGATCCTGAATAGTGAACCTGAGATATTTTCTGTGTGATGGGTGTATGGGTATGTGGAAATACGCATCTTTCAAATCCAGTGTGGCTAGGAAGTCTCCCTGACTGAGTAACGGTAGAACCTGCTGGAGGGGGAGCATATGAAAATGCTCTGACAGAATGTAGTGGTTGAGGGGTCTCAGGTCAAGTATAGGTCTGAGAGATCCGTCCTTTTTTGGGACCAAGAAGTACAGAGAGTACACTCCTGTCCCCTGTTGGTTTACGGGCATGACTTCTATTGCACCTTTTTGCAGCATACTTAGTACTTCCTGCTGCAATAATGCCAAGTGCTCTACGGACATAGGACGGTGCTTTGGCGGTATGTTGGGTGGAGTGGACGTTAATTCGAGACAGTAACCGTACTGGATAATTTCCCTGACCCACCTGTCTGTGGTGATGGACTTCCAGACTGACAGGAACTGTTGGAGTCTCCCCCCGACAGGTGTTATGTGGTCGGGGGGCAGGGAGAAGGCGTCACTGTTTGTTTTTGGGGGAGGACCTGGTGTTGCCATACCCACGTCCTCTGCCTTTGGTGCTGGATCCACGATATCCACCTCTATTGTTTTTATCATAGGTACTTTGTGTATTCCCTTTATTGTACTGCTGCTGGGACCCCTGACCTCTAGCTGCTCCTCTATTCCCGGGGCGACGACAGGAGCCACTCCGAAACTGCTGCGACTGCAGAGCCCCCATAGATTTTGCAGTTTCAGTGTCTTTCTTAATTTTTTCGAGGGTAGTGTCAACCTCGGGGCCAAATAAAAAGTCTGGGTTGACCGGTTGATTTAAGATATTGTTCTGAATTTCAGGTTTGAAGTCTGAGATTCTCAACCATGCGTGCCTCCTCAACATTACACTAGTGTTGATCGCCCTCGCTGCAGTGTCGGCTGCATCTAGTGCGTATTTGATGGACGCATTTGTAAGGAGTTGGCCCTCTCTGATAAGGAGCTCCGCTGCCTCTTTGTAATCATCTGGCAAGTGTTGTAGCAGCGATTCTAGAGTGTCATAGTGTGACCTATCATAACGGGCCAGGAGTGCCTGGGTGTTGGCAATGCGCCAGATGTTTGCTGCTTGCGCTGCTATCCTTTTGCCTGAAGTCTCCAGCACTTTGGATTCCTTGTCGGGGGGGGGAGGAGCATCACCTGTTTGTGAATGTGCTCGTTTGCGAGCATTAGAAACAACCATGGAGTCTAATGGTAATTGACCCTTAATGTACATAGGGTCTCCGGGTGCTGGCTTGTATTTTTTCTCGATTCTCGGGTTCAACATCCGTGCCCTGGTTGTTTCTTTAAAAATGTCTTTTGCAGGTTTTAGAACCCCCTTCAACATAGGCAGAGTTTTGACGGTTTTCTCAGAGGAGGCGAACGTGTCCACTAAGAAATCCTCCTCTACAGTATCAGAATGGAGTTCTACTCCATGATTGGCAGCAGCCCGTTCAATGAGGGCATTAAAGGCAGCAGTATCCTCCGTGGGAGATGTCTTTATATTATAAAGCTGCGTGTCAGGAGCATCTGGTGCGTTACCCTGGTCGGTGGGGTCTCCCCATGCCTGATCTGGGTCTTGCAGGTTGTCATCAGGATCGATATCCACCGGATAAGTGGTACCATCCCCTATATAGTCCTCTCCGTCATCTGCCTCCGAATGCGTTGGAGAAAAAGACGGTGGGTCCTGAAGGTAGGGTTGAAAGGTTTCTTGAAGCACTGGTGTGGAACTTGCTGGCAGTTTCTGTTTTGAAGGAATCTTGTATGACTCCAAACCCTTCTCTGGTGTAATTTTCCCGACTTAGGTTCGAGGGTTGCCCGGTCCCTGATGCGTTGCAACGACGCGGAGACCTGTTGCAATGTGAACGCAGATGGCGCTTTGGAACCGGTAGGCACTTTGGAGGCAGGCGTCGATGCGGTGTCCGATTTTTTCCAAGTCCTTGGGGCGTCTATCCGAAGGTTGGTATCGACGCTCCTCGGAGCCGATGATTTGGTAGGCGCCGCATTCTTTGATGTCGACGCAGACGGATCGACCACCATGACCTTGGTGGGTTGGGCCGCAATCTTCGGTGCCATAGGCCGAGGCGCCTTGTGGGGACCGAGGGCCTTCTTCTTTGACTCAGTGCCGGAACCCTTCTTGGTGAGCTCGGCACCGAAGTCCTTTTTGGCGTGTTCGGTGCCGATGACCTGCGTCGGCGTCGAAGGAGTGGAGGGCTTCGAAGCCTTTGGTCCGACCTGAACCAGTTGCACTTTCGGTTTCGATGTAACCGGTGCGACGGATGGTTTCGGTTTCACTGAATGAAATCCAGTCGTCTTCGACATTAATGGCTCCTGTGAAATGTTCGAGGCCGGGCCTTGAGGCGGGGCCGAAGAACTGTGTGACTGATCTCGGGTAAGGCCCGCAGGCGATCCCTCGACCTGAGCCTCATGAAGAATTTGTCTCTCGGCCTCCGTATCGATGGATTGGCCTAGCTCTTCGCTGGAGCTGTCTTCCTCGGCCCCAAGGGCATCATCATCGTCTCCTACCTCGACGACGTCTTCATCCTCGAAGATCACCTCATCATTGTCTTCCGATCGGGATTCACGTTCGGAAGCATGGCTGGAGTCTATGTCTGCTACGCTCTCGACTTCCTCATCCTTGGTTCCGAAGATGTTGACCGGGGCAGGCGCTGATTGCTGTGCCTCCAATCTCGCCGCCCGTCGATTCCGCAGAGTCTTCTTCGAGCGGAACCGGGCGCAGGCCATACATTTTGACTCATCATGATCCGGTGAGAGACATTTGTTGCACACCGGATGGACATCGACATGTGGGTATTTCGCATGGCATAAAGGACATCTTTTGAAAGGAGTCCTCGATTCCATCGTCGAGCGTTGATCGATGTTCGGACCGAAGCGGATCCGAAAAGCGTGAAGAAGTTACTAAAAAAACAAAAAAGCTGGTTGATACCGAACAATACCGACAAAATCTAAAGGCCTTTTGGCCTTAAACTAAAGTTTCCGAACTGGAGCTAAGATAAGCACATCCGAACCCAATGGCGGAAAAAAACAATCTGAGGATGGAGAGGATGCCCATGCGCACTGTAGTCCAGGGGAGGAGCCACCTATCTCGTGATACTTCGAAGACTCTTCCAGGACAACAATGTGCTATCATCCGGACCCAACACTAGGCGGCGATCTATGCACAGATATGAATTCAGCAGCCCACCTGCCTTGAACGACCATTTTCATATTTAGTTTTCAATTTTCAAATGGTGTTTATTTTAAGTTTAGTGTAATTTGGCATTACTGATTTTTTTACGTAGTTGCATTAAAAAAAACTGCAAATGTTGCCTCCTTTATTTAGGGATGCGTTCAAATTTGAAAAAACAATCAAGGTGCCCTACAGAAATCTTTACTATAGTTTATAAATATAATTGGAAATCATTGGATGGAGTTTTATAAGGAATTGTGCAGAAGTGCAATTTATCAGGACATATTTGATTTAAATGGCCACATTTTAAAATAACTGAAAATGTTGCCTAGTATACAAAGGTCTTCAAACCTGAAAATAAACATATGAAGTCTTCCTGGAGCCTGTGCATGTAAGTAAATGGTGAAAAGTTTATGAATTACAGAGATTTACAGGATAAAGATGGTCTAAGACATTATGCCTCAGACTTACTACAAGCACACTATCAACTGAATCAGGCTTATAGGTGTAGTGAAAGTGGTAACAGGTCTGTGGTAGAATTTAATTTGTATTGTGCTTGGGAAGCTGGATAGGGATGGGGCAGTATCCTTTCGGGTGAAATGCATCAGATGTAAAAAGATGACAGGTGAAAAAAAGGTGCCTGCTCACATGTAAGTAACAAAAAAAAAAATCAGGTTAATTCCTGAACTCAAACACAATATTGTCATGCATAACAACGTCTGCCTGGAGCTACTTGCCTGTCTTCTTGCCTCTTTCCTCTTTGTTCATATCCTGAGGGTGGGGGTGATAAAGATTGCTTTCGTTTCTTCTTCTCCTTGCTGGGGGTTTGCCTCTCAAGTTCTCCCTCACGGTCTCGTTCACGTTCTCTCTCTCTTTCTCTCTCTCGCTCTCTTTCTCGCTCTCTCTCCCGCTCTCTCTCCCGCTCTCTTTCGCGCTCCCTGCCCTGGTTGGAAGCCTTTGTGGACTTCAGAGATGAAGTTTGTTCTCGTGGAGCAGAAGCAGAAGTATCTCTTCCTCGATCCACTGTAACTAAGATGACACAAGAAATATGAAAGCAAAGAAGATCAATAATGCACAGCAAACTGCCTCTTGGCATTTGATATCAATCCCTAACCAACTCTGCATAATTATTGCACTAGTTTTGAATCAACAAAAAACTGAGTCAGACCCATAAACACTAAAACCAATGACCAGCAGGTTACAAACTCATCCTTTACAATGGGAATTCGCCCACATAGATAGTATCTTTCTTGGTGGCAGATTTTTTCAGATAACTTCAGATGACATCTATACATGTGATTCCTGGAGTAACACTGAAGCTAATACAAGTGTATACAAAATATTTACAAGCTTTCTTGCTATAGTAATTTCTATCTGTAATAATGCATGTTTAAGCCCCCTTCCTCACATTCTAAACAGAATTTAATCAACACTGCTAACATGTTGATCAGTACTCCCAAGTCGTAGCCCCTACAACTCAGAGGTTGTAAAACAATCACAAGAAAGCTAACAGTCTCATCGCTAACTGCATTATGCACTATAAATGTCATAGATGCCTATGTCAGAACCCCATTTATAGGGCCACGAGGCAACGCAGGGGCTAGCTAGCCCAACAGTGGTGGTTGAGACCTTTTACCAAGGATGTCCTGGGGACACTTATTATGGATCCTGAGCAACAGGACAAAATATCCTTCTGCGCTTGACTCTCAGTGGTAGATGTGGGTGAGGAGTCAAAGGCTCCTTCGGGGGGGGAAGGGTGATCACAACCCATAACTCAAAGTGCACACAACATTAACAATAAATCAATGGCCAGTCTAATACTTATATGAAAAAAAGTAGTATTTTATTTCTAACTTTACACATTCAAAGGAATAAAATTCATGAGCAACACCACAATCCCATTGAGGAGAGGACTCTCTTTCTCACCCTCTTCCTTATAAAGCGGTCGGGGTGATTCTCCATTCACTGGTGGCCGCTTCCAGGGAATGCTAACTAAAAGGTTGCACTCAAGAGTTCCCCCTTTGACTCTTAAGAATTAGTAAAAGGTGTCTATGGTGCAGCAGCAAGTCCGCCTGGCTTAACAGGCCCACTTCTAGTCTAACCTGCTCCGGTGGTATGAAGGCGTAGCGAGTGCCCTCTCCATGGGAGCTCACATGTTCTGAACCTGATCGGTGAAGTTTGGCTGGTCGCAGAACAAAGCGTCAGCACCTGGCAGGTGGTCTTCCTCAAGCACCACTGCCGGCTTGTCCCAGTCATTCGAGATGATCCTCACAGGAGGGGGTGAGAGGGTGTACTCGATCCTCCGGCTCCCGACTGGAGCCCAGAAAAGGTGAGACGTCTCCAGTGGCGTCCTTCATGATCCCCAGGGGAATCGGTCAGGAGCAGGTCTTGGTGTGCGGGCTTGGCCCGCTGGTCTCAGGCATATTCTTCTGTCTGGGTAACAACCTGAACTTCTGGTAATGTTGGTACTGGCAGCCCCTTATGGTATACCGGGATGCCATGGTATTTCCAGTCATGGTGTGATTCCTCCGGCGCACTGGCTCTCACTACGGTCGCCCCTCTTGGCAAACTGGGTCACCAAATACGGCACGCACAAGTCTCGATGCTCAGGTGTGAGAAAGTGGCTCTGTATATACTGTTCCCAAATAGGTACAGGGTGTACAGAGTCCACAGTCCCCAGAGGCTTGGCAGAGGCTAAAGTTAGATATAACCTTACTCTCTAAAGTGGTAGCTTGGTCGAGCAGTAAGGCAGTATCAGAGGACAGTGTAAAGCATTTGTTGCACACACTCAGCCAGCAAATGGTCTCACACACTCAATAACTGAACTCTAGGCCAATGGTTTATATAAAAAAGATATGTTTGTTTTATTTTAGAACCAACAATAGGTATTAAAATATACTTTCTCAGAATGAGATGCTTTAAGTAAATACTTTTGCAATACGCAATTGGCTTTTGTAAATACTGGTTACAGGTTGTTGCAATAGGCAACACAATTTCAAACACAATATTGCATTGAGAGCAATGAAAATTTTAAGTTATTTGCAATAGATTACATTCAGGATTACTTTTGTAACTCCAGGACTGGAACCTAGATTCAGTCCTGGGATAGTTCTTAGAAACAAGTGATAAAAGTCGACTTAGTTACTGTTGTGATTTTTAAGAAATATATAGCTATTTTAAAAGTTGACACTTAAAAGAAATTTCATAGAAAACAGTCAATGATTTCCTATGGAAGAAAATGCAAGTTGCAGGCATAGTATGTTCTCGTTACTTTTGTAATCCAGTACTGGGTGCCTAGGCTCAGTACTGGGACCTCTAGCTAAAACAGGTAAGCAATTACGTTTTCACAGTTAGCACGATTTTTAAAGAATATTTAAAGTTTGCAAAAATCGACACTTAGAAGAAATTTCACATAAAAACAGTCAATGGTTACCTATGGAAGAAAATTGGGTTACTGGTAAGTACGGTTGTGAATATTTTTCAGGGTCAGTGCTGGGCACGAAGATCCAGCACTGGGATCTCTCCTAAAAGCAGGTAAGTATTTTCGTTTTCGTTACTCGGCTGATTTTTGGTGAATATTTTAAGTTTTAGAAAATCCACACTTGGAAGAAATTTCAGAAGAAACCAGGCAATGTTACCCTATGGAGAAAATTGAGTTATCGGCTTTTGGGTAAGTACTCGACTGGCAGAGTTAAGGTTCTAGGCAGAGACTCAGGGGTCTCCCAGGGTCAGGTAGGTACAGTTGTCACACCCTCAGCGGTGCAGGGGCAGCCGGATGCAGAGTGAGTTAGGCCCAATGTTATCCTATGGGAGGCAGGGGGGCCCTGGTTGGTGGCTGCTGACTAGCAGGCCACGCGGCTGTGGGAGCTGGGCTCCTGGTCACTTGCTCAAGGCAGATGGATGTAGATAGGTTCAGAGGTTACACTGCCAGGGCCACTCGGGCGGCTGGGTGCAGGGTGCTTTTGAGCCTTCAGGCGCTCAATTGATTTCAATGGGAAAGCTCCGGTTTGGAAAAAGACTGCAAGCTCGGGATGAAGATTCTTCAGGCGCCACCACCACTTCGAGAGGTAAGTTGGTACCCAGGAGTTGGGCACAGGGGCCCGCAAGGCGCCGGGGTGCCTTTTGGTGTCGGGAAATCTTAACCTCTGTTGATCGCGATTGGGGAGGTACCTGGTTCTGAGGCTGCAGGCGTCGTCAGGAGCGTCGAGGGTAGTCCTTGGGTGCCGGACTCGGGGTCACAATCTCCGGGGAGTCTTCCTCGTGGTCTTTGTTCACTCCGGCACAGGCAAGGCTTGGCGGGTGCAGAGTGTGCAGGGTTCGCGGTTCCGGGCTGATGCCAGGGATTAGATGCTGAGTTTGAGCAGAGCCTCTGCTCATGGGAGTCCCAGGTGCTTAGAGCCAAAAGGGAGCCAGGTCCTCCGGGGTTTGTGAGGTTGCTAGCCACAAGAGATGCCGGGTTGTAGCAGGAGCAGGTTCGAGGGTCGACAGGCCGGTAGGGCTGGGGCCAAAGCAGTTGGTGTCTTCCTCTTCTTAACAGCTGCAGGGCAGGTCTTCTTTTTTCTAGCTCTTCTTCGGATCTTGGAATCTGGAATCTGGGGAAGGAAGGTTCAGGGTGCCCCTAAATACTAGATTTAGGGGCGTTACAGGTAGGTGAAGGGCAGGGACCAATGGGTCCCTGTCCTGGGGTGGGTACACCCCCTATCCTGCCTCTCTCCTGTGGGAGGGGGCCGAAGCCTAGTCGTGATAGGGTAGGGCTTCCCATCTTCAAGATTGCGAGAGCCTTGAGATGTGCTTCACCTCGCCTCCCCCACCTGAGGAGTGGGGTTGGCAGGCTGGCACATCCCCTGTCCTAATTTGGGGTTTCCGGCCAAGCTTCCCGCCAGAGTGGGGGGTTGCAGTGGCCTGGGGAAGCTCACAGAGGCGGTATGCCTTTGAAGCTTCCCCCTGCCCATCCTGGGGAAGGAGATGTAGCACTTCACCCAGGATGTGCATTGTTGCAGGCCCAGGAGTGCTGGGGCTCTCCTACCCAGGGGTCCAGAAACATGACTGCTGTGTGGCAGCCTAGGAAGCCTCAGAACAGACGTGGATTGTAGGTTAGGTTTTAGGGGGCATCTCTAAGATGCCCTCTGGGGTGCTTGGTACATTAAATCCCACACTGGCATTAGTGTGGGTTTAATGTGCTGAGAAGTTTGATACCAAACTTATCAGTCTTCAGTGTTGCCATTATGGTGCTGTGGAGTTCGTGTTTGACGAGCTCTCAGCACCATGTACTCTTAAATGACAGCACTGCACTTACAGTGCCCAGGAATGGACCTGGGTACTGTAGGGGCACAGGGTTCCTGCTCCTGTGCCCACACCATTGGCATAGGGCACCCAGCTAGAGGGGTGGCTGATGTATGCCATGGCAGTGTAGGTGATGGCATGGCACACAGAGATGTGCCATGGCGACTCTTTGTTTTGTCTTGAACCCAGCCACCCAGCCTGCAAGGGCAGTGTGTGTGTGTGTGTGTGTAAGGGTACAGGGCCTCTAAGGGTGGCACAATGAGTGCTGCAGCCTTTGGGGGTCTCCCTGGTCACAAGGCCCTGGGTACCTAGGGTACCATTTACCAGGGGCTGACATGTGGGTTTGCCAATTTGTGTTTTTAGGGAAGGAACATAGGCCCTGTGCACCTGATTGGCAGGAGTCCAGGGTACACTCACAAGTACATTCAGCAAAAAGTGGGGGCATACCATGCAAGAAAGATGGCACTTTCTCACAGTAAAGCACACTGCAGCAGGACTTTTCAGAAGCTGACTGAGTGTAGGCCTCACTCCAGTGACGCAGGATAAAAAGAACTGGTTCACTACTACTGATCACTACACGGTATGCTGCCACTACTGTGCTTGTTTTGCTTAACTCTTGGTGAAGCAGGTAGCCTTCCACTACTAAGAGGGTAGTGCTTTGGGTGCCCCTCTTGGGTCCTCAATGAGTGAGACAGGCCTAGGTCATAGCATACTGCATGATTTAGGTTTACCTGTGACAAAACAATTAGCAATAAGGATCTAGACAACAGTGCAGTTGGGCACTAAGGGCAGGGGGTACACGCCTTTAACCATGCAGTGGACTTTTCCGCCCCAACACCAATGTTTTTATGTGGTGGCAAGCGCTAAGCAGCTCCCCTTACAATTGGCGCCTCGCCTGGAGTCTGGCAACGCCGTATGCTAGAAGGGGCTGCCCGTACCAACATTGCCAGACGTTCTGGTTGTTACTAGGACGGAAGATTGCAGCTGTAATTAGCGGTTCAGCATGCACACCAAAACCTGTGCCAGCCTGCTTTTCCCGAGGAGTGAAGGACGTCACAAGGGATGTCTCACCGCCTCTGGGCTACAGTGAGGAGCTAGAGGATTGCATACCCCCGTAAGGGCAAGATTGACTTACCTATTCTTTGTGGAGTGGGAGAAGCTCGGATCGCTGGGACAAGACAGCAGCCTTGGTCGGGGGAGTGAGCCTCAGCCTGAGCCTTGCCGGGTGCTGCTGCGTTTACAGCAAGCAGCCCGATTTCATCAAACGTGTGTGTCCCCGTCGAGAGGGACCTCACTGCATGCTTCCATACCACTGCAGTGGATTAGACAAAAACTGGGCTTGGGGAGCTTAAGGGATCTTGCTGCCGATGGTGCTGATGCACCACCATACACGTTTGACTAATTCAAAAAATTCAAGCAGCAAATAAGTGAGTATTCACCGGATGCGGAAAACAGTGAATAACCCAACCACGTTTTAAGGAAGAGGGCGGGACAGGGATTTACCTGACAACTACTAGCTAGAGCCCCAACCTCTAGGGGATTGTGTTGTTGCTCATGAATGTTGTTTTTCCTTTAAATGTGTAAAGTTAGAAATAAAATGCTTCTTTTATTGGCAATACTGTGTGCACTCTGGAGTTATGAGCCCTTTTCACTCACCTGTACCTATAAATCCGCCTCGGCACCTATTTTAGATTTAAAATGTTATTCCCGTAATCCACATGATTAAACTGCCCTATGTGCTATGTTCGAGCCTCTATTATTGTAAAGTCAGCTTGCATGGCGCCATCTTTATTGATGCCATATTGCTCTGTAACTAAGATCGAGTGTCTGTCTCTAAAATACTGGCCTCTGCAAGAAAGCTGCCCTGCTCTTCTGTTTGTACTTTTCAAGGCTGAAGCTTTGCTGTACTAATAAATGTGCTGCTCATCCTGATAGCTATCCCGGATGCTGACCCCCTGAGCAGCACGGTGCGTTTATCGACTATTGGTCATTACGCCGTCCGAGCACACGCCTGTAGCTCCACTCCCGTGAATCCCTCCAATTTCTTTACTTGAAGCCATCGCGAAGTCATATTACACGCAGCCCCTCCTGAAGTGCCCCTTGATCCTCGACCTGCCAGTACCGCATATCTGCGACGGCCGTTATCTTAGGCACTTATATACAGGCATGCTAATATAATGTCCTGAAGATGATCCACGCATTGCTCACTTGGATCGAAACGCCGTCGACACCTTAAAACGCCTCATGCACTAAATGTGATGTCATTATTAACTGTGAAGAGACGTTACTTGCGATTGGTTTCTTAAAATTCATACTACTTGTCAAAACAAACCGTAAGCATTGCCTGAGCCTCGCTTAAATGTTCTCCCTATTTTATGTTTGTATATTTGTGTAGTAGGATGCATGCTTGTGTCCCACTTTTCAGTATTTGTGTTTGTTTATATTCAAAAAAACTTGCTGATAAATTAAATACTGAACCTCTGTCCGGCTGGATAAGTTAACCAATACAGCACTGATTGGGTCTGTATTCACTTGTTACTTCCTACCAGTACTAATGAATGTACCATTCATTGATGCATACCTTTACCGTTAGATACATTCATTCTCAACGCTTTGCATGGTAGATAGCTGCCGAGGGGCCTTGAGACTGAGCTAGCATGTTCCCTGCCCAGTGGCACTGCCCATCTTATGTGCCTTCTTTGTTCACCGTGGCCTGAGCTGGAAAATTCCGGTTTGGGCGGGACTCTAGAGGTGTTGCAATCGTATAATTTGTATTACCATGTGGAGGGAGACCAGACCCCTAGACAGTCGTCTCAGGAGACTGGTCAGACTGGGCTCCGCTGCAGCGTGTTACCAATAAACTAACTGGTTTGTATTCTCTTCTGTCTGACCGACTCTTCATTTATTGGGAAGGCATATAGGTGGTCGTAAGTGACCTGCGTGACCCGAATTGGGCCACTTCCTTCACCCAGGCCCCTGAGAGAGCCCTTGACTGCTCGTCAACAGCTACCACTGAGAGTAGGTCGGGTCAGAAGTAAATGGCTGTAGGAAGCTGGCTCTGTATATAATATACGAAAGTAAGGTATAGTGTGCACAGAGTCCAGTGGAATGCCAAAGGTAGGCAGAGGTAAAAGTAGATAGCACCTTACTCTCCATTTGTGGCAGTGTGGGTGAGCAGTAAGGCTTTATCAGAGGGAAGAGTTAAGCAATTGTTGTACACACCCAGGCAGCAAATGATGTCACACACTCAAAGACTGATTTGTTTGTATCAAACATATAATTGAGTTATTTTATTTCTAGAACCAAGCCAAGCCTGATTCAGGTAAGTGAAATAATACTTTGCAAAATCTTATGCAATGTTTCACAATTGAATGCAGGTTCAAATGTAGTTGATTCAATACAGATAAGTCAATGTTTCAAAATTAGTGTTCAGTTACTTTTCAGATTACTTTGTACGTTACCTATTGGATTACTTTTCAGATTACTTTTGCTAATCATTGTGATATGCCTAGATATCACACTTAGACATTTCCTAGACAAAAGGTACGTAAATCACGTTTAGTAAATTAGCAGTTTTGTCAATGTTCCCTACAAACCAAACCCCACACTTAAGAACAATTTTCAAGAATAGCAGTCAATGCAATCCTATGGAAGGAAGGAAAATGCTACTTACCAGTATGCATCTGTTCTTGGCATGTAAAGCTGCAGATTCACACACTTAGCATTAGATCGCCATCTGGTGTTGGGCTCGGATGCTTGCACCCTGTTGTCATGGAAAAAGTCTTTGTAGTCACGAGATAGGTGACTCCTCCCTTGGACGATAGTGCGCATGGGTATCGACTCCATCCTCAGATTGTTTTTCGCCATGTTGGGAAATGATGGAGTTAGTAGAAAAGAAAAAGGATGTCCATGTGTATATATCTAAAGACAGTACTGGAACAGATACAGGTCCCGGGGAGGCGGGTGGGCGTGTGTGGATCTGCAGCTCTACATGCCAAGAACAGATGCATACTGGTAAGTAGCATTTTCCATTCGAGGAATATGATCTGCAGATCACGCACTTAGCTTAGACTGTACAGCAGTGTCTCCCCTAGCGGTGGTCACCTGTATCGGTTGCAGTACTTTGAAAGAGTGTTTTAAGAACAGCTTGGCCTACAGAAGCTTGTTGTTTGGTCTGCACGTCAACACAATAGTGTTTAGTGAAGGTGTGTGTTGTATACCATGTGGCTGCCGTACAAATGTCTTCTAGGGGAATGTTCCCTAAAATGCCATGGACGCCCCTATTTTGCGTGTTTAATGCGCTCTAGGGGGAATTGTTAATGTGTGTTTAGCCTTTTGGTAGCATATTTGGATACATTTTACAAACCACCTTGCAATCCCAGCTTTGGAGATGGGATTACCTTTATGAGGTGGGGAGAAAGCTACAAACAATTGTTTTGTCTTCCGAAAAGGATTTAGTCCTGTCGAACAAGTTACTAACCTTCGGTAACGATGTATCTGTAAGAAACATTAGTTAGTTAGATTCCTCACCTTAGAATATCCCCAGGCGTCAGACTGGATCCGGAAGATTTTTCGTCAGCAATACCCCTTGCGCGTCGCTAGGCGTCGTCTGCGGCTCCGCGTCCGTCGTCGGCGTCGTGCGCCGGGATGACGTCGTCGGAGTACTTAGACGCCGCCCTCGCGCGCTGACGTCCGTTCTTGTACATAGCCTTCCGCGCCAGGAACGCAGAGCCATGCAAAGACCGACACTGGTGCCAAAAATGAAATCTAGGGGCCTGAAAGGACAACCTTAACCCTAGATGTCAGTTCGCAGAACGGGGAGGATGGGTGGGTCGGTGAGGAATCTAACTAACTAATGTTTCTTACAGATACATCGTTACCGAAGGTTAGTAACTTGTTCATCTGAAAGAAACACGTTAGTTAGATTCCTCACCTTAGAATAGATACCCAAGCAATACCATCCCCGGTGGTGGGTCTGCGAACCAAGATCACACCAGAAAGTCCTGGAGGACAGAACGGCCAAAGAAGCCATCCCTCCGGACTTGGCTGTCAAGGCAGTAATGCCTGGCAAACGTGTGTAGCGAAGCCCACGTCGCCGCCTGACAGATGTCCTGCAAAGGGACTCCCCGTCCCAAGGCAGTAGTAGCCGCCGTGGCCCGAGTAGAATGGGCGCGCAGCCCAACAGGAGGGTCCTTTTTAGCCAAGGAATAGCAGATTTTTATACACAAAACGACCCACCGAGAGATGGTTCGTTTGTGCACAGCTTTCCCCTTCTTAGCGCCCACGTACCCAACAAAAAGCTGGTCGTCCACCCGGAACTGTTTTGTGCGGTCCAGATAAAAGGAGAGCGCACGTTTTGGGTCCAGACGGTGGAGCCTCTCTTCCTCTTTGGAAGGATGCGGAGGCGGAAAGAAGGTGGGCAAGGTGACAGACTGCCCAAGGTGAAATGGAGTCACCACTTTAGGAAGAAAGGAGGGACGAGGCCGAAGGACAACCTTGTCCGGATGAACAGATAGAAAAGGAGGCTTTGAAGATAAAGCCTGGAGCTCACTCACTCGTCTAGCCGAGGTGATGGCTACCAGAAAAGCAGTCTTTAGAGTTAGAAGACGAAGAGGGCAATTGTGAAGAGGCTCGAAGGGAGCGCACATCAGGAATGTCAAAACCAGATTCAAGTCCCACTGAGGCATTACAAAAGGGACAGGAGGGAACGTGTGTGTAATGCCTTTGAGAAAGCGTGTAACCACAGGGGACTTGAAAAGAGAAGGCTGATCAGGAAGCCGCAAGAAGGCGGAGATGGCAGCAAGATAACCTTTCAGGGTGCCCAGGGCAGAGCCCTGCCGGGCCAGAGAAAGAAGGAAGAGGAGAACCTCAGAAAGAGGGGCGGAAAGTGGATCCACAGCCTTTGCTGTGCACCATGCCACAAATTTGTTCCACCGGCAGGCGTATACCGACTTTGTGGAGGGACGCCTGGCTGCCAGAATGATATCACAGACTTCAGGAGGCAAGTCAAATGGCATCAACTGCCGCCGCTCAATCTCCACGCATGGAGGTGGAGGCTGGACAGGTTCGGGTGGAGGACCGTCCCCTGCTGCTGCGACAGAAGATCCTCCCGAAGGGGCAGACGTATCGGGGGATCGGTCAACAGACTGAGTAGCTCGGGATACCAGTATCTTCGTGCCCAATCCGGAGCCACCAAGATGACTTGGGCCCGGTCGCGCCTGATCTTCTTCAGCACTCTGGGCAGAAGTGGTATAGGCGGAAAGGCGTACAACAGACCGCAACTCCACTCGTGACGAAAAGCGTCGCCGAGCGAGTGCCGCCTTGGAAATTCCAACGCGCAGAACTGCTGACATTGCGCGTTCTCTTCGGTGGCGAATAGATCTAACCAAGGCTCTCCCCACTGCTGAAAGAGGCCTTGCACCACTTCGGAGTTCAGACGCCATTCGTGATCCATCAGGCACCGGCGGCTGAGTTCGTCTGCTCTGGCGTTCAGAGAGCCCGCCAGATGTTGAACCACCAGGGTGACGCCCTGGTGTTCCAGCCATGTCCAGAGGCGCAGAGCCTCCTGACAAAGGGTCCACGACCCCACCCCGCCCTGTTTGTTGCAGTACCACATGGCGGTGGTGTTGTCCGTGAACACCTGCACGACGCTTCCCCTGACAGAGGGAAGGAAGGCTTTCAGTGCAAGCCGGATCGCTCTCAACTCCAACAGGTTGATGTGGAGACGAGACTCCGCCGGAGACCAGAGGCCTCTGATCTCCGCCTCTCCCATATGGCCACCCCATCCCAGGAGGGACGCATCCGTCACTACGACATGCTCCGGTTGGGGAAGGGAGAGGCTCTTGCCCTTGACCCACTCGCGGTCCGTGAGCCACCACTGCAACTGCTGTGCAGTACCCTCCGAGATCAAGACATGGTCGGACAGGTTGCCGTGATGCTGGGCCCACTGAAACTTCAGGTCCCACTGCAGAGCCCGCATGCGCCGCCTGGCGTGATGCACTAGTAGGATGCAGGAGGCCATCAGCCCCAGAAGCCGCAACACTAGCCTGACCGAAACCCGGGATAGAGGCCGAAAGATGGGAATCAGGGCCTGTATATCCCGGACCCGCTGTTCCGGTGGATGGACCCGGAACTGCGCCGAATCGAGAACCGCTCCGATGAAGAGGAGCTTCTGAGAGGGACTCAAGTGTGACTTCGGCACGTTGATGGAAAACCCCAGCAAATGCAGGAGATCCGCCGTAGTCTGGAGGTGGGAGACGACTGCCTGGGGCGAGCCCGCCTTCAACAACCAGTCGTCGAGATAGGGGAAGACTGGGACCCCTGATCTGCGCAGATGAGCTGCGACCACCGCCATCACTTTCGTGAACACCCGAGGGGCACTGGTGAGGCCGAAGGGGAGCACGGTAAACTGAAAGTGCTCCTGGCCCACCGTGAACCGCAGGTAACGCCGGTGGGCCGGAAGGACGGGGATATGGAAATATGCGTCCTGCAAGTCCAACGCTACCATCCAGTCTCCAGGGTCTAGGGCAGCTAAGACCTGAGCCAACGTTAGCATCTTGAACCTTTCCTTTCGGAGGAAGGCATTGACGTTCCGCAGGTCCAAGATAGGGCGCAGGCCCCCCTTGCCCTTCTTGGGAACCAGAAAGTAGTGGGAATAACAACCACGACCTACTTCTGGACTCGGAACGCGCTCGACGGCCCCCTTGGCCAAGAGAGCCGAAACTTCCTCGCGGAGAAGATCCAAATGATCCCCCGAGATACGGTGGTGCTGCGGTGGCATGGCTGGAGGGGTCGTCTCGAAGGGGAGGGAGTAGCCCCTTCGGACGATTTGCAGCACCCACCTGTCCGATGTTATGGACCGCCAGTGGAGCAGGTGATGGCGAACTCTGCCGCCCACTGGCGTGGCATGGGCCTGAAAGCTCGGACTAGGAAGGCTTTGAGGCGGATGCTGCCGGGGTGGATGTGGGCTGACCACGTCGGCCTCCATTTCCGCCACGGCGGAAGCCACGTCCGCGACCGCGCGCAGGTTGGTTCTGCGGCTGGTGGCTTTGCGGACGTGAGGAGGCGCCCCTTCCTTGGCCACGAAAGGGGCGAAAAGCGGAGGTGTGCGCCCGCGGAGCCGAGAGGCCCAAGGACTTGGCCGTAGCCCGGGAGTCCTTAAAGCGGTTCAGCGCACTGTCCGCCTTCTCACCAAACAGGCGAGTGCCATCAAAGGGCATGTCCATGAGGGTGTTCTGGACATCCCCGGAAAATGACGTGGACCGCATCCAGGCGTGGCGGCGGAGCGCCACCGTGGTGGAAATCGCCCGACCTAGCGAGTCCGTGGTGTCAAGCCCACATCTTATGGCGTGCCGTGCTGCATCCCTCCCATCGGCCAAAGCCTGGGAAAGACGCGTCCGGACCTCCTCCGGACACAGGGGCAGCACGTCCTCCACCGTATCCCACAGGGAATGGGAATAACGGTCCAAGAGACAGGCGGTATTTAAGGACCGCAGGCCCAAACTAAGGGACGAGAACAGTTTCTTGCCAAACTGCTCGAGTCTCTTGGAATCCCGGTCCGGCGGAGCGGTCGGGAAGGAGGATTGGGAAGTAGAGGCCTGGATAACCAGACTCTCGGGGGTGGGGTGTTGGGACAGGAAACTGGGGTCGCCCGGAGCAGGGCGGTGGCGCCTGGCAACGTTCCTATCCACAGGAGGAACTGTGGAGGGCTTGGACCAGGTGCCCTGCAGAACGTCAGTGAGGGCCTCGTTGAACGGCAGCAGAGGCTCAGTGGAGCTTGCTGAGGTTTGAAGCACCTCAGTGAGGATGTTGGTCCTCACAGCCACGGCAGGCAACTCGAGCCCAAGGGCCTCAGCCGCCTTGCGCAGCACCACAGAAAATGCTGCACCCTCCTCCGAAGCCACGGTCGGAGGAGAAGTGAATCCAGCGTCTGGCGAGGTGTCCAGCCCGCTGGCCTCCCCCAGTTCATCTGCCCAGTCCTGAGAAAGCTGTGACTGAACAGCCAGAGGGTCCTCGAACCCCTCCCAGTCGCCCCCTTGTTCCGATTCCTGATAAACAGGAGGAATGATCGGAACCGGACTGTAGAGATGGTAGGACTCAAGCGGCGCCGGATGCGGCGTCGGCGGACGCCGCACCGGCGTCGGGTCCGGATGAGGGCTAAACCGGGGCGTCGGCGTCACAGGCGTCGGTGGCGCCGGTGACGGCGTCGGTGGTTCAGGCGTCGGCGCCGGTGGAGGAGTGACAAGGTCAACCGGCGTCGACTGGGGCCCAGGCAAGGGCCCCGCGGGGACCTGCGGCGTCGAGACCGGAGTCGTCGACGGCGCCGGGGCCGGAGCCGCCGGCACGCGAGGTCGCCCAGTCGAGTCCGCGGGGCCCGAAGGCGCGCCAGCGGGCGTCGACGGCGGGGCCAGGCTCCTCATGGCCGAGAGGAAGGCACTGATCTCCGCCGGCGCCGCGTCAGCCCCAGGGACCGTAAGGTATGGGGGCGGACGCGGCACCTGCGGCTCCGCCGGAGCCGCGGGGGTGGAACCACTTGGACCCTCGGCCGAGTCGCGCGACCGGCGAGGGGAGTCCGAAGAGCGATGTCGCCGCTTGGACTTCTTAGAGTGTTTGGACTTACCCGACGACTTGGAGCCCGACGATCGATGGTGGCGTCGGCTAGGGCTCCGCGAGCGATCCATGGACCTCCTCCTGGACCGGGATCGCGCACGACGCGGAGCCGAGTGGCGAAGCTCGAGAAGCTTGCGGGACCGCTCCCGCCTAGCCTTCGAAGTCAGGGCCTGACAGTCGTTGCACGACTCCGCGTCGTGGTCGAGGCCTAAGCAGTAGAGGCACCGGCGGTGGTGATCGGTCACCGACATCAGTCGATGACAATCTTCGCAAGCCTTGAACCCAGGCATCCTACCGGCACCAGATGTCGACAGACAAGGATCAAAAATGATCAAAAAGATTTAGTCAAAAAAGACTAAAAGGGGTAGCTCTCCCGGATCTGCGCTTACTGGCGCGGAAAAAAGAAGAACTGACGTCAGCGCGCGAGGGCGGCGTCTAAGTACTCCGACGACGTCATCCCGGCGCACGACGCCGACGACGGACGCGGAGCCGCAGACGACGCCTAGCGACGCGCAAGGGGTATTGCTGACGAAAAATCTTCCGGATCCAGTCTGACGCCTGGGGATATTCTAAGGTGAGGAATCTAACTAACGTGTTTCTTTCAGATAATGTAATAAAGTATAGCTCTTTAGAAGAGCTCTCTCTGCTACGGAGTCTGGGTTTTGAAAAAATAAAGGTAACTCCACTGATTGGTTAAGCTGGAATGCAGAGATGACAGGAAAGCTATTTTCCATGTGAGGATCTGAAGTTCACATTTATGCAGAGGTTCAAATGGGGGTCCCATGAGTCTAGTAAGGGCAATGTTGAAATTCCACACCAGAGAGGGTGGTAATCTGGGAGGAATGATTCTTTTAAAGCCCTCCATGAAGGCTTTAATTGCTGGGACACGAAAAAGTGGTAAGTGTTGTCTGTTTTGTAAGTAAGCAGCAAGTGCTGCTAGATGTAGACGTATGGATGAGTATGCTAAATTACATCTTTGCAAATGTAATAAGTAGCAAATGATGGAGGCATCCAGTGGATGATTATTATTGTTAGTGCAGTAAATGGCAAATCTTTTACATTTTGCCGCATAGCAAGCTACAGTGGTAGGGCGCCTGGCTTCTTTAATGATGTTCATGCAGTCCAGTGGAAGGTTAAGGTAACCGAACTCTAGGACTTCAGGAGCCAGATTCAGCGGAGTTGGATCAGGGTGCCATATCTCTCCATGGTTCTGCGGTAGTATGTATTGGAGAGGCGTAGTCTTTGGTGTAGGACTAGTGAGAGTTCCAATAGTGTTGTGAACCACGGTTGACGTGCCCATGTGGGAGCTATTAGGATCATTTTGAGAGACTGTTGTCGGAGCTTGCGTACCACTCGTGGAATGAGTGGGAGTGGCAGAAAAGCGTACGCAAATCTGCCTGACCAGTTCATCCATATCGCATTGCCCTTGGACAGCGGGTGTGGAAACCTGGCGGCGAAGGTTGGGCATTTTGCGTTTTCGTATGTGGCAAATATATCTATGTCTGGTTGGCCCCACCTTTGGAAGAATGGTAGAAGAACTTGTGGATGCAGCTCCCATTCGTGAATCTGTTGTGTCTGTCGACTCAACAGATCCGCTATCTGATTGTGAACTCCTGGAAGGTGTTCTGCAAGCAGGTATACGTTTTGTGGGATTCCCCATCTCCAAATGTTCAGTGCGAGCTGGGACAGCTGCAGAGAATATGTGCCTCCTTGTTTCTGTATGTAATACATGGCTGTCATGTTGTCAGTCCGGATGAGGACAGTTTTGTTCTGTACATGTAGTTTGAATGATTTTAGTGCTAGGAATATTGCTAGTAGTTCCAGATAATTGATATGGAACAGTTTTTTTTTTTTGAGTGGTCCATTTGCCTTGGGTTGTGTGATTGAGGAGATGGGCTTCCCTTCCTGTGAGTGATGCGTCTATTGTTAGTACTATCTGTGGAACAGGTTCGAGGAACGGCCGCCCTTTGGATAAGTTTGTTGTGTTCCACCACTGCAGAGAGCGATTTGTGCAGCTGTCCACCAACATCAGATCTGTAAGTTGTCCTTGAGCCTGATTCCACTGATGTAGTAGACATTCTTGTAAGGGACGCATTTGAAGTCGTGCATAAGGTACAATAAATATGCAAGATTCCATCATGCCTATGAGTTGCATGAACACTGTGGCTGGGAGAGTGTTGGGCTTGAAATTTGGTGAGGAGAGCTTGTATACTGGCTATCCTGGCTGGACTGGGATATGCTAGAGCTGTGGCAGTGTTTACCGTGGCCCCTAGATATTGGTGTACATGAGAGGGCTGGAGATGGGACTTGGTGTAGTTTACTGTGAACCCCAAGTAGTGCAATGTTTGGATGGTTTAATGAGTGTGGTGAACACACTAGTTGAATGACTTGGCTTTTATTAGCCAGTCGTCCAGATATTGGAAGACATGGATTTCTTGTCTCCTTAAGTGTGCTGCTACCACTGCAAGGCATTTGGTATAAACTCTGGGTGCCGTGGTGACTCCGAATGGAAGGACTTTGAACTGATAGTGTTGTCCGTCGACTACGAACCGTAGGTACTTCCTGTGAGCAGGATGTATGGGAATGTGGAAGCAGGCATCCTTGAGATCTAGTGTGGCAAGGAAGTCTCCTTGTTGGAGCAGTGGAAGCACTTGATGTAGAGTGATCATGTGAAAATGATTCGAGTGTATATACAGATTGAGGGGTCTGAGGTTGACCTTTTTGGGGATTAGGAAATACAGCAAGTAAACCCCTGTTCCCTGATGTGGTAAGGGGACTGGCTCTATGGCTTGCTTTTGAAGCAGTGAGAGTACTTCTCGTTTTAAAAATGTAAAATGTTCTGTGGACATTGGACGCTGCTTGGGTGGTATGTTTGGGGGCGTATCTGTATGTTCCAGGCAGTAACCATACTGGATAATCTGTCTTACCCACTTGTCTGTTGTGATGGAATTCCAGACAGGTAGGAACTGTGATAATCTTCCCCGACCGGAGTGGAATGGTCTGGGGGGAGTGGAGGGAAGTCCGTTTTTATTAGCAGGGGAGGTGCAAGTGCTGTTGTTACCTCGGCCTCTCCCTTTGTTATTATTCCCCCATTTCCTCCTCTAAAATATCCTCTGTTGGGGGATGATTGAGTGGTGTTTTTGAAGGAAGATGAGGTATCTGCACCAATGTTTTTGGAGGCTCCTCTATAAAAGGAGCGCCGAAAGGAGCCACGTGTGTGTGGAGACTGCAGTGCTTCCATGGACTTTGCAGTCTCTGTGTCTTTCTTTATTTTTTCGAGGGTAGTGTCCACAGCCGGTCCAAAAAGTTGTTCTTGATTGAACGGCTGATTTAGAATGGCTGTCTGGACCTCTTGCTTGAAGCTTGAAATACGTAACCAGGCATGCCTTCTGAGCAGAACACTAGTATTAATATACCTGGAGGCAGTCTCTGCTGCGTCAAGGGCGCATTTAATGGAGGCATTAGTTATTAATTTGCCCTCTTCAATTAGGTCATTTGCTTGAGTTTTATATTGGTCAGGCAAATGCTGTAATAGGGTTTCCAGCTGGTCATAATGGGCCCTATCATATCTAGCCAGCAGTGCTTGAGTGTTGGCTATGTGCCAGTGATTGGCCGCCTGCGCAGCTACCCTTTTGCCAGATGCATCTAGTAACTTGGATTCTTTATCCGGGGGTGGTGCATCCCCGGAGGTTTGTGAATTGGCACGCTTCCTAGCTTTGGAAACCACTAGTGAATCCAAAGGCAGCTGTCCTTTAATGTACGTAGGGTCGTCAGGGGCAGGTCTATATTTTTCATCGATTCTAGAATTAAGAATCATAGCACGTACAGGATCTTTGAATATTTCAGGGGCATGTTTAATGACCCCCGTTAATCATTGGTAGTATTTGTACAGTTTCTTGGGACTGTTCAAATGTATCTAAAGGGAAATCCTCTTCTGTTGTGTCTGAGTGCATGTGCACACCGTGTACAACAGCAGCCCTGTTAATAAGTTGTCCAAAACCAATGTTCTCGTCTGGGGGAGATGGTTTTGTTGGGTATGGTTGGGGCTTGGGCTGTCTGGTGGATCTATTGGGTTGTTGTAATCCCAATCGTTTTGTGTTGTGTCGTCTGGATCCGTGAACGGGTCATTGGGGTTTCTACCTAGGTCATCATTATCAGCATCTTGTGGTGGTGTATGTGGTGGAGAAGTTACAGGTAGAGGTGGTGTAACAGGTTTAGGGAGAGGAAGGGGATTAGAAAGAAGGACAGGAGAAGAAGGAGGCATAGGTGAAGTGGCACAGTCCTTCTTGACAGGCACTGGAGGGTTATGTGCTGTGTCTGACTTCCTCTTTTTGCATGACACAGCTGTGACATGTCCTGTTTTGGGATTAATGTAGATCTTCTTTTTGGGATCGACAGGATCCAGATGAAACAGTTCCTCTTCCGTGATAACCGCTTTCAGCGCCGTTTTTTTCAGTTCCGAGCGGGACTGGGTTTTGTGATCCTTGGCCTTAGGAGGCATGGTAGAATCTTTTGGCTTGTTTTTCAGTTCCGAAGGCTTGGGTTTCGGAGCCGCAGTATGATCTTTAGGTTTGGAAGTATTCAAAGCTGGTTTATCTATCGGCCTTGAGGTGTTTGGGGCCGGTTTGTCTTGCAGCGTGGATTTTAGAGCCGAATGTTCTTTTGGCTTTGGTATCGAAGGCGCCGGTGGAACTACTACATGCAGTCTGCTCGGTCCTGAGCTACCGGAAGCCTAGTCTTTTTTCTTCAGAGCCGGGCCCAGAGGCGGGGCTTCTCAAGTGTGTTTTCGGTCGTGACTGGGGCCAACAGGCGAAGTCTTGACCAGTGCCTTATGTTTTGGTGGGGTTGGGGCAGGGGCAGTAGTACTCACTCGTTGACCAGGAGTGATGGGGTCGTCCGAGTCTTCTGCCTCTGACACAATTTGTAGGTCTTCGGAATCTTCTTCTGGGACATCTGGGCCGTCGTCGAAGATGGCAACTGCTTCCGGAGCTGATCTCTGCGCCATGATGTGATGTCGAGCCCGACGATCTCGAATGGTCTTTTTCGATCAAAAAGAGGCGAAGGCTTGGCGGCTGGACTCGTCGTGTTCTGGCGAAAGGCACAGGTTACAGACCTTATGATGGTCAGTGTGTGGGAACTTCACTCCACACTGGGGTCATTTTTTGAACGGCGTCCTTTCCATGAGCAGTAGGCCTTAACGGCGTTGATAGGCCCAGCGGCCTGCGTCGACGACTGGAATCGAACCGATGAAAGGCACGTCGAAGATTTCGATGCTCAAAGTCAATTCGAAAAGTTATAGAAAGCTTTGCGCGTCGAAAAAAGTTTGAAAACAAAGTTTCAAACCGGTGCGCAAAAATTGCATCCAAACCCAATGGCGAAAAAAAACTAGCTGAGGATGGAGTCGATGCCTTCTTCCAAGACAACAACAAGGTGCAAGCATCCGAGCCCAACACCAGATGGCGATCTAATGCCAAGTGTGTGATCTGCAGCTTATATGCCTCCAACATTGAGTTATCGGTTTACAGTTAAGTTCAAGTTTGTGGGAGTTGGTGCCCTGTTGTTTACAATGGGCATTTTCTGGTTGCAACATAGACTGCAGGCTCGGGGACGGAGATATTCTGGGGGCGACCACAGGTTGGAGAGGTAAGTTGGGATGCTTGGGAATGCTGGGAAACCGTCGGTTGGGCCACCCAAGGCTGTGGGACTTCGGGTGCAGAGGTGTCTTTAGCCATTGGGTTTTCCTTACCAGCTCCCATTGCGGTTGGGGAGATCTTCCAGAAAGAGACTGCAGGCTTCGCTTGGAAATTCGAGGCATGTCAGAAATCACCAGATTTAAGGTCAGGATCGCCGGGGTGACCTCGTGGTGTTGGGCCACTCGAACTTGGGCAGTAGGGAGGCGCAGAGAGGTGAAGACTCGTGGATTTTGCCTGAGCCAGAGTCCATGGGAGAACAAATCTGGTGCTCACAGGAGACAGTCTTTCTTGTGGAAGGCAGGGAAGGTCCTCTGGGTTCTTGAGGTTGCTGGCGGCAGGACACACCAGGATTTCGCTGGAGCAGGTTCGGACAGGCTGCTAGGGCTGGGGCCAAGTCAGTAGGCGTCCTCCTCTTCGCTTCAGCACAGTTCTTCGGTCCTTCTCCTCATCTTCGTGGTCGGTTCTTGTCCAAGGAGGCAAGGTTCAGGGTTGCCCCTAAATAATAGATTTAGAGGCATTACAGGTAGGTAAAGGTTGGGACCAATGGGTCACTTCCTTGGGGTGGGTACATCCCCTATTAGCCACCCTCCAGTGTGAGGGGTGCATATGCCTCACTCTGGTTGGCTGGGTCCCCCAATCTGCAAGATAGCGGGGACTGAGACTTGTGCTTCACCTCGCCTCCCACACCTGAGGGTTTGGGTTGGCAAAGGGGAGCACACCTCCCTTCATCAGTTGGTTTTCCCACCGATTCTCCCTCCCAAAGTGGGGGTCAGACCCGGTGGGGGCCAGTTGCTGGAAGCAGCCAAATGCATGGGGAAGGCAGCAAACCTTTTAAGCTTCCCCTTCGTGGACCCTTTACATTCTTGGGGGAGGGAAGGCTTGGCACCTTGCCCTAGGATGTGCATTGTTTCAGACCCCCGAGAGCAGCAGGCACTTGACCCAGAGGTCCAGAAACATGTCTGGTGGTGGCAGCTGGCGAGCAGCCACTCAGCCTGGACATTAGAGTTAGGTCATTTTTCAGGGGGCATCTCTAAGATGCCCTATGTGTGCATTTTTCATAAAATCCCACACTGGCATCAGTGTGGGTTTAATGTGCTGAGAAGTGTGATACCAAACTTCCCAGTTTTCAGTAAAGTCATTATGACAAACTCCCAGTACCATATATTATTAATGACATTACTGCATTTACAATGTCTAAGAATTGGCTTAGACACTCTAGGGGTACAGGGCTCGTGCACCTGTACCTTTACCACTGGTGTAGGGCACCCAGCTAGAAGGGTGACTGACCTATGCAAGGGCAGTGGGTTGTAAGCATGCCACACAGGGATGTGTGTCGACTATTCACTTTGTTCTGCACCAAAACACGCAGCCTGCAAAGGCAGTGTGTGTGTGTGCGTGTGTGTGTGTAAAGGTAAAGGGCCTCTAAGGGGGGCAAAATAAGTGCTGCAGCCCTTAGAAGCATTCCCAGGTCATAGTGCCCTTGGTACTGGAGGTACCATTTACAAAGTGAAGAGTTGACATGGCACATATCACTTTGTGCAATGCCAACAACCCACTGCCCTGGCATAGGTCAGCCACCCCTCTAGCTGGGTGCCCTATACCAGTGGTGAGGGTACAGCCAATTCTTAGACATTGTAAGTGCAGTAATGCCATTAATAGCATATGGTACTGGGAGTTTGTCAATACGAACTCCACAGCACCATAATGGCTTTACTGAAAACTGGGAAGCTTGGTATCAAACTTCTCAGCACATGAAAACCACACTGATGCCAGTGTGGGATTTAATGAAAAATGCACACAGAGGGCATCTTAGAGATGCCCCCTGAAAAACGTACTAACACTAGTGTCCAAGCTAAGTGGCTGCTCAGCAGCTGCCGCCACCAGCAGACATGTTTCTGGACCCCTGGGTAGAGAACCTGCTATTCTCGTGGGTCTGAAACAAAGCACATCCTGGGACGAGGTGCCAAGCCTCCTCCCCCAGGATGGGCAGGGTCCACGAAGGGGAAGCTTCAAAGGCCTGCCGCCTCTGTGAGCTAACCCAGGCCTTTGTACTTCCGGCAACTGGCCCCCACCGGTTCTGACCCCCACTTTGGCAAGAAGAATCGGAAGTGAAGGAGGACTGAAGAACCCGTGCTGAAACTAAGACTAGGACGAAGCTCACCAACTTGGCTCCAGTCCTACTGTTCTGTATCCCACCTCGAACCTGCTTCAGCGAAATCCCAGTGTGTCCTGCAGCCAGCAACCTCAAGAACCCTGAGGACCTGCCCTGTCTTCCAAGTCAAAGACTGTGTTTACCATGAGCGCTGAATTTGCTCACGCACAGACTCTGGCCCCGGCCACAATCCGCAAGTCTGCACCACTCTGCACCCGACACCTACGGCCCGAGTTAGAGTGGCCCAAAACCACGAGAGGGTGTCCCTGGCGATCCTGAAATGAGATCTGGTGATCTCCGACCTGCCTCGAATCTCCAAGCGCAGCCTGCAGCCTCTTTCTGGAGGATCCCCCCAAACGGAGCTCGTAAGAAAAACCTGACGCCTAAAGACACCCCTGCCCTCTACGTCCCACGGCCTTAGGTGGCCCAACTGACAGTGTACCAGTACCACTCCAACCAGTGGTCATCACCAGAAGATCTTCGCCCCGCGCCAACAGTCTTTGTTGCAATAGGAGAATCCCCACTGAAATTAACAGGGCACCCAACGCCAAATCAGCACCCTGCACCCAGATGCCCCTGCGCCGCTGCGGGTATACTTTTGGTGCTAACTCGGATCCCCTTTTGCCCTAAGCCTAACACTAGGAGCTTTGCACCCACAACCCTGTTGCCTGCTCATGAGCAGCCATACACCGGAAGCCCCCTAGCCCCATTGGATAACATTGGGCCTTAGCACTCTTCACCGGGCAGCCCTAGTGCTGCCGAGGGTGCTTTGAGAGTGCATTCTTGACCCTGGGGAAACCCTGGTTCTTACCCCAGAATACCAACTCCCACAACCAAGTACTTACTTGTTAACCGATAACCAAATTTTCTCAATAGGAACACAATTACCATTTTTCCTTGAAAATTCTTTTGTGTGGAGTTGGTTTTGTATGAGAACTTCAAAAACTGCAAATAACTAAAAACTGCTTTACTTACCTTTTCTCTACGAAATGTTCTAGTGTGATACACAGAGTAGAAAAAGTAATCCATGAAGTAATCTGAAAAGTAATCAAAAGTAATCTAACAGTAATTTCCACTGAATTGAAAAGATTTACAAACCTGTAACTAAGACATTTTAATTCAGCTTGCTTGTATTGTTCAACCAGCATTGAAAAGTACCATTTACACTTAGCTGTACCAGGCTTGCTTGGTTCTAGAAAATGAATATAACTAAATAATATGTTTATGCAAACAAATTGGTCTGAGTTCAGTCTGAGTGTGTGACATAATTTGCTGCCCGAGTGTGTACAACAAATGCTTAACACTACCCTCTGATAGAGCCTTACTGCTCGCCCACATTACCACAAATAGAGAGTAAGGTGCTATCTACTTTTACCTCTGTCTACCTTTGAACACTAGTCCTCATTTTGGAATCGTACATGCAGAGCCAGCTTTCTCCACCACCAATCCAGTGACAAAGATTGAGGCTTCCCCAAACAGGAGCCCTGCCACAGCGGACAAAGTTAAGAAACCACTGGCTGGACAAGCTTGCATCCCCAGCATAGGACTGTAGGAAAGTGGGATTCTGTTGCAAATACCCCACCTCACACATTTTGCTACATTTCGGATGCACTTTGACTGGATGTGCCCTGGGTTCCTGCTAATCAGGTTCCCAGAGCCTGTGTTCTTTCCCAAAACTGTACCTTTGTACCCCCAATTGGCACCTCTCTGGGCACATGCAAGCCCCTTGTAAAAGGTACCCTGGCCAGGGAAGGCCTCCAACGGCCGCAGCACATATTGTACCACCCTTGGAGGTCCTGTGCCTTAACACACACTGCCATTGCAGGCTGCGTGTTGTGGTTCAGAGAAAAGTGAAGAGTCGACATGGTACACATACCTGTGTAAGCAAAAATGTTATGAGAGGCGCACACCAAGCGTAATCTAGTTTTCTATCCAAAATTAAAAGATTTTTTTTAGTTTTCTCAAGCAGAACAGGGTCTAAGAGCTGCCTGCCTACCTTACATGTAATTAATTAAAGTGTTTCACGTAAACCTGTACTTGAATACCTGTGTGCTCTGTTATATGTGTTTAAAAATTCAAATACATTTGTGCCATGCCTGCAACCCACTGACTATGGAATAGGTAGGCACCCCTCTAGCTGGGTGCACTATACCACTGGTGACGGTACAGTTGCATGAGCACTGTACCCCTACAGTGTTTAAGTCCATTCTTAGACATTTTAAGTGCAGTAAAGCCATAAGGAGTATATGGCCTGCGAGTTTGTCATTACAAACTCCACAGCACCATAATGGCTTTACTGAATTCTGGGAATTTTGGTAGCAAACCTTTCAGCATAATAAACCCCTACTGATGCAAGTGTGGGATTTATGATACCATGCACTCAGAGGGCATCTTAGAGATGCCCTCTGAAAGTCTAACAGCCTCTGGTGGGTTCCCTTACTGGTAAACACCAGCCTGCCACCACAAGACATGTTTCTGGACCCCTGGGGTCGGAACCCTCCCTCCCTGGGCTCAGAAACAAAGCCTTTCCTGGGCGGAGGTTGTAGGAAGCTGGCTAAGTATATACTATACCAAAGTGAGGTATAGTTTGCACATAGTCCAGGGGATCCACAAAGGTAGGCAGAGGTAAAGTTAGATAGCACCTCACTGTGTGAGAAAGTGCCATCTTTCTTGCATGGTATGCCCCCACTTTTTGCTGAATTGCTGAATGTACTTTGACTGAGTGTGCCCTGGACTCCTGCCAATCAGGTGCCCAGTGCCTATGTTCCTTCCCTAAAACAAACCAAACCCAAATTGGCAAACCCTGGCCACATGTCAGCCCCTGGTAAATGGTACCCTAAGTACCCAGGGCTTTGTGACCAAGGAAGGCCTCTAAGAGCTGCAGCACTCCTTGTGCCACCCTTGGAGGCCCTTAACCTTACACACACACACACTGCCTTTGCAGGCTGAGTGTTTGGGTGCAAGACAAAAACAAAGTCGACATGGCACACATCCCTGTGTGCCATGCCCATCACATACACTGCCATGACATACATCAGTCACCCCTCTAGCTGGGTGCCTTATGCCAATGGTGTGGGCACAGGAGCAGGAGCCCTGTGCCCCTACAGTGCCCAGGTCCATTCCTGAGCCCTGTAAGTGCAGTGCTGCCATTTAAGAGTACATGGTGCTGGGAGCTCGTCAAACACGAGCTCCACAGCACCATAATGGCAACACTAAAGACTGAGAAGTTTGGTATCAAACTTCTCAGCACATTAAACCCACACTGATGCCAGTGTGGGATTTAATGTACCCAGCACCCCAGAGGGCATCTTAGAGGTGCCCCCCTCGAACCTAACCTACAAATCCACGTCTGCTCTGAGGATGCCTAGGCTGCCACCCAGCAGACATGTTGCTGGACCCCTGGGTAGGAGAGCCCCTGCTCTCCTGGTCCTGCAACAATGCACATCCTGGGCGAGGTACTAAATCTCCTCCCCCAGGATGGGCAGGGGGAAGCTTCAAAGGCATGCCGCCTCTGTGAGCTTCCCCAGGCCCCTGCAACCCCCCACTCTGGCGGGAAGCTTTGGCCGGAAACCCCAAATAAGGACAGGGGATGTGCCAGCCTGCCAAACCCACCCCTCAGGTGGGGGAGGCGAGGCGAAGCACATCACCGGGCTCTCGCCATCTTGAAGATGGGGAGCCCTACCCTATCAGGACTAGGCTACTGCCCCCCTCCCACAGGAGAGAGGCAGGATAGGGGGTGTACCCACCCCAGGACGGGGACCCATTGGTCCCTGCCCTTCACCTACCTGCAACGCCCCTAAATCTAGTATTTAGGGGCACCCTGAACCTTCCTTCCCCAGATTCCAGATTCAAAACTACGAAGAGCACGAAGAAAGAAGACCTGCCCTGCAGCTGCTGAAAAGAGGAAGACACCAACTGCTTTGGCCCCAGCCCTACCGGCCTGTCGACCCTCGAACCTGCTCCTGCTCCAGCCCGGCATCTCTTGTGGCTAGCAGCCTCACCAACCCCGGAGGACCTGGCTACCTTTTGGCTCTAAGCCCCTGGGACTCCCATGAGTAGAGGCTCTACTCGAAACCTATCTCTAACCCCTGGCAGCAGCCCGGAACCGCGAACCCAGCACACTCTGCACCAGCTGAGCCTGGCCAGTGCCGGAGTGAACAAAGACCCTGAGGACGACCCCACGGCGACTGTGACCCCGAGTCCGGCACCCAAGGACCTCCCTTGACACTCCTGAAGAAGCCTGCAGCCTCAGAACCAGGTGCCCCCCCCCCCAACCGCGATCAACAGAGGGTAAGATTTCCCAACACCTAAAGGCACCCCTGCACGTGGCGCCCCACAGCCCCCTGTGCCCAATCCCGGGGTACCTACCTATCCTCCAACTACCCACTTACCTCTCGAAGTGGTGGTGGCACCTGAAGAGTCCTCGTCCCCGAGCTTGCAGTCTTTTTCTTAACCGGAGATTTCCCATTGAAAGCCATTGAGCGCCCGAAGGCTCAAAAGCACTCTGCACCCAGCCGCCCGAGTGGCCCTGGCAGTGAAAACTCTACTCCTACCTACTTCCCCACTTGCCCTGTAAGTGACCAGGAGCCCAGCTCCCACAGCCGCGTGGCTTGCCAGTCAGCAGCCACCAAACAAGGCCCCCCTATTCCTCATAGGATAACATTGGGCCTAACTCTCTCTGCACCCGGACGCCCTAGCGCCGCTGAGGGTGAACCAACTGTACCTACCTGATCCTGGGACACCCCCCCCCCAGCGAGTCTGTGCCCAGAACCTCAACCCTGCCAGTCAAGTACTTACCCTTAAACCGCAAACTCTATTTTCCTCATAGGGTAACATTGACTGTTTTTTTCCTGAAATTTCTTCTAAGTGTGGACTTTTCAAATCTTCAAATATTCACCAAAAATCAGCCGAGTGGCAAAAACGAATTTACTCACCTGCTCTTAGGTGAGCTCCCAGTGCTGGATCTTGGTGCCCAGCACTGACTCTGAAAAATACCTACAACTGTACTTACCCTTAACTCAATTTTCTTCCATAGGAAACCATTGACTGTTTTTCTGTGAAATGTATTCTAGGTGTCGATTTCTGCAATCTTTAAATATTCTTCAAAAATCATATAATATCTGAAAACGTAATTACGTACCTGTTTTGGATAAAGGTCCCAGTACTGAGTCTAGGCACCCAGTACTGGATTACAAAAGTAACGAGAATATACTGTACCTGTAACCTGAATTTTCTTCCATAGGGAATCATTGACTGTTTTCTCTGAAATATTTTTCAAGTGTCAACTTTTAAAATAGCTAAATATTAGTTAAAAATCATTACAGTACTTAAGTCGACTTTCATCACTTGATTCCGAGAACTGACCCAGGACTGAATCTAGGATCCAGTACTGGAATTCCAAAAGTAATCTAAAAAGTAATCTGTTGCAAATAACTTGAATTTACCATTGAGCTCAATGTATTGTTGTGTTTAAAAATAGAGTTGCCTACTGCAACCACTTGTAACTGTTTACTAAAGTCTATTGCATATTGCAAAAGTATTTATATGAAACATCTACTGTTGAGAAAGTATATTTTAACTCCAAGTGTTGGTTCTAAAATAAAACAAGCATATATTTTTTATATACATAAACCATTGGCCTAGAGTTCAGTTATTGAGTGTGTGAAACCATTTGCTGACTGAGTGAGTACAACAAATGCTTTACACTGTCCTCTGGTACTGCCTTACTGCTCGACCAAGCTACCACTTCAGAGAGTAAGGTTATACCTAACTTTAACCTCTGTCAAACCCTGGGGGACTGTGGACTCTGTACACCCTGTACCTATCAAGGAACAGTATATACAGAGCCACTATCTCACACACTCTATTTGTGGTAGTATGGTCGAGCAGTAAGGCAGTATCAGAGGACAGTGTTAAGCATTTGTTGTACACACTCCGTCAGCAAATGAGTTCACACACTCAAAGACTGAACTTCAGACCAATTGTTTTGTATAAAAATATTCTTTTAGTTATTTTAATTTCAAGAACCAAGCAAGCCTGGCACGGGTAAGTTATAAGTACTTTGCAGTAAATATAAAGTGGTAATACAGTTTGGATTTGTAACAGTATATGCACTTTGTTTTGACTTAACAGTATGGTTTCAGAGAAATGCAATACTTTGTAAATACAGTATATAGACTTGATTGGGCTTTTCAGTAAAACTACAGGTAGGTTACTTTTGAGATTACTTTTCTTACTCAGAGTAGTATACCTGGATACTACTCTGGGACATTTCCTTTAAACAGGTAAGTAAAATTGTTTTGGTTAAATAGTACAATTTTAAAGCATTTCTTTGAATTTATAAACGCCACACTTAGAAACTTTTCCAAGTAAAACAGTTAATGTTATGTGTAGGAAAATAGTGTTATGGGTTTTCGGGCAAGTATTTGGTAGTGGGAGTTGAGGTTTTGGGGGTAGACTCAGGGGTCCCCCAGGGTCAAGGATGCACTCTGGTTACACCCTCAGCGGCACTAGGGCAGCCGGGTGCTGCGGCCCAATGTTATCCAATTGGGGATAGGAGGCCTCCGGTTGGTTGCTGCTGACGAGTAGGCCACAAGGTTGTGGGAGCCAAGCTCCTGGTGTTAGGCTCAGGGCAAAAGGGGATCCTGTTTAGCGCAAAAAGTGCACCCGCAGCGGCAGCTGAGTGCATGGTGCTGTTTTGGCATTGGGTGCTCTGTTGTTTTCAATGGGGATTGTCGGATTTGGTTTTCAGCTGCAGGCTCGGACCAGGAAGACTTCCGGGAGGAACCAACAGCTGGGCAGGTAAGTTTGAGGGTTCGGGGACATAGGTGCACCTCGGGTTCTCTTCTCTAGGACATGTGACGGCTGGATGCAGGGGTGTCTTTTGAGGTCGGATTTCACCTTACGTGGCCACTCGCGGTTTGGGGGGGGGGGGGGGGTCCCCGTTCAGAGGCTGCAGGCAACATCAGGGAGTCCTGGAGGGGTCAACCCACGGTGGACTCGGACTCTGGAGTGCTGGGGGACCTCGCTGGGACTGGTGGGCCACTCGAACTCGGGCCGTAAGCGACGGGTGCAGTGGTGGTTCTAGACGTCGAGTTTCTTTATCCTCAGCAGGCTCGGAGTCTTTCTTTGGGGTTTCTTCTGAACAGAACTCCTGTTCACAGGAGATCTGGTCTTTGTTGAAGGTAGGCAGTCCTCCCAGGGGTTCTGGAGGTCGCTGGCTGCAGGACAAGACTATTTTTGGCGCAGGATCTCTGGAAACTGCAGACAGGCCAGTAGGGCTGGGGCCAAGTCAGTTGTTCTCTGCAGTCTCCTCTACTGGGATTCTTCTTTCGTCCTTTTTAGGTCTCGCCTACAGTTGCAGCGCATGCGCTGCTCACTTGGCGAAACACCCAAACTCGGGCCATGAGCGACGAGTGCAGTGAAGGTTCTAGACGTCGGGTTTGTTTATCCTCAGCAGGCTCGGAGTCTTTCTTTGGGGTTTCTTCTGAACAGAACTCCTGTTCACAGGAGATCTGGTCTTTGTTGAAGGCAGGCAGTCCTCCCAGGGGTTCTGGAGGTCGCTGGCTGCAGGACAAGAATATTTTTGGCGCAGGATCTCTGAAAACTGCAGACATGCCGGTAGGGCCGGGGTCAAGTCAGTTCTTCTCTGCAGTCTCCTCTGCTGGGTGTCTTTCATTCTTTTTAGGTCTCGCCTAGCTTTGCAGTGCATGCGCTGCTCGCTTGGCAAGACAAAGTTAGAGAGGAGATTTGAGAAGGGGGCTCAAAGCCCCGCCCCTCATTTTCATTGGCTGGCGTCACTGTTGATGCTAAACGGGCTTGCCATTGGAAGGAATATGCTACTTACCAGTATGCATCTGTTCTTGGCATGTAGAGCTGCAGATCTACACACTTGTGCATAGATCGCCATCTGGTGTTGGGCCCGGATGTTTGCAGTTTGTTTTTCCTCTTGGAAAGTCTTTGTAAGTCACGAGTTTGGTGACTCCTCCCTTGGATCGTATTGCGCATGGGCTTCGGCTCCATCCTCAGATTATTTTTCGCCAGCAGGGAAAGATGGAGTGTAGTAACAGTGAAGATGCCCATGTGTGTGTTATCCAAATAAGATAAGCTGGAACAGATACAGGTAGCCGGGGAGGCGGGTGGGTGTGTGTGTAGATCTGCTGCTCTACATGCCAAGAACAGATGCATACTGGTAAGTAGCATATTCCGCTCGAGGCATATGAGCTGCAAATTACACACTTGTGCATAGATTATATAGCAGCACCCACCGTTAGCAGGGACCACCCGTATCTGTTGCAGTGGTTTGAAATAATGTTTTGAGTACAGCCTGGCCCACACTAGCTTGTTGCTTAGTTTGCACATCTACACAATAGTGTTTGGTGAAAGTATGCGGTGTTGACCATGTAGCTGCTTTGCAGATATCATCTAATGGGATGTTCCCTAGAAAACCCATTGAAGCCCCTATTTTACGTGTAGAATGGGCTTAAGGGGGAACGGATAGCGTTTGTTTTGCTTTATTGTAGCAAATTTGAATACACTTGACAATCCACCTAGCTATCCCCGACTTGGAGATGGGGTTGCCCTTGTGTGGTGGAGAGAAAGAGAAACAATTTGTTTGGTCTTACGGAAAGGTTGTGTTCTCTAGATGTAGTAGAGTAAGGCTCGTTTGACATCTAGTGTGTGAAGAGCTCTTTCTGCAACAGTTTGTGGTTGTGAGAAGAATACTGGTTGTTCTACCGGTTGGTTTAGGTGGAAATGAGAAATGACTTTGGGAAGGAATTTTGGGTTGTTACGGAGAACCACCTTATTATGGTGCATTTGTAGAAAAGATTCTTGAAAAGTAAATGCTTGTATCTCACTGACCCTTCTGAGGGAAGTGATGGCTACAAGAAAAGCGGTTTTCCATGTTAAGAATTGAAGTTCACATTTGTGTAGGGGTTCAAAAGGAGGTCCCATTAGCCTGGTGAGAACGATATTTAGGTTCCACACAGGTGAGGGTGGCACTCTGGGGGGAATTATTCTTTTAAGGCCTTCCATGAAGGCTTTAATGTCAGGTACTCTAAAGAGTGAGAGATGTTGCCTGTTTTGTAGGTAAGCTGCTATGGCTGCTAGGTGTAGTCGAATGGACGTATAGGCTAGATTGCACCTTTGTAGGTGGAGTAAGTAGCATATGATGTGTTGAATGGACACATCTAGTGGATTGATGGTGTTGTTATGGCAATAGATAACAAAACGATTCCACTTGGCGGCGTAGCACGCTCTAGTGGTAGAGCGCCTAGCTTCTTTGATGACGTTCATACAGTCAGGGGGAAGATTTAGGTACCCGAAGTCTAGGATTTCAGGAGCCAGATCGCAAGGTTGAGCTGAGCTGGGTCCGGGTGTCCGATCTCTCCATGGTTCTGGGTTAAGAGGTGTGGAGAGAGGCGTAGTTTTTGATGCGGTACTACCGATAGTTCCAGCAGTGTGGTGTACCACGGTTGTCTGGCCCAAGTTGGCGCTACTAATATTAGTGTGAGGGAGTGCTGTTGTAGTTTGCGCACTACTAATGGAATGAGTGGGAGAGGCGGAAAATCGTACGCAAATCTGCCTGACCAGTTTATCCATATCGCATTGCCTTTGGACAATGGGTGTGGGTATCTGGCGGCGAAGCTTGGGCATTTTTTGTTTTCGTGGGTGGCGAAGAGGTCTATCTGTGGATGCCCCCACATTTGAAAGTATGGGTGAAGAACTTGCGGGTGAAGTTCCCACTCGTGGAGTTGTTGTGTTTGTCTGCTGAGTAGATCTGCCATAGTGTTTTGTACTCCTGGGACATGTTGGGTTAGGAGAAAGATTTTCCGGGGTACGGCCCATCTCCATATGCTCTGTGCTAATTGAGAGAGCTGTGGAGAGTGTGTGCCGCCTTGTTTTTGAATATAATACATGGCTGTCATGTTGTCTGTGCGGATTAGGACTGCTTTACCCAAAATCTGTCTCTGAAAGGATTTTAGGGCGAGGAAGATCGCTAGCAACTCCAGATGGTTGATATGGAGTTGCTTCTGTTGAGGTGACCATTTGCCTTGCATGGTGAGATGTAATAGATGAGCTCCCTATCCGGAGAGCGATGTGTCTGTTGTTAGTACTATCTGTGGAACCGGGTCCAGGAACGGTCGACCTTTGGAAAGGTTTGTGGTAGTCCACCACTGCAGAGAGCGATGGGTACGACCGTCTACCAACACCAGATCTGTTAAATGACCCTGGGCCTGGTTCCATTGGTGCGCTATGCACTCTTGGAGAGGACGCATCTGGAGTCTTGCGTGAGGTACTATGAAGATGCATGAGGCCATCATCCCTATTAGTTGCATAAACACCCGACCTGGAAGGGAGTGTTGTGCTATGAATTATGCGCGTAGAGCCTGGATGCTTGCAATCCTGGCAGGATTGGGGTAGGCGAGCGCTTTTGAGGCGTCTATAGTGGCACCTAGATATTGTTTTATGTGGGATGGTTGGAGATGGGACTTTTCGTGGTTTACCGTGAAGCCCAGCTGATGAAGTAGCTGGATGGTAGTGTGTGTGTTGTACACACTGATTGTATGAACTGGCTTTTATCAACCAGTCGTCTAGGTAAGGGAAGACATGAATGTGTTGTCTTCGAAGATGTGCTGCCACCACTGCTAGGCACTTGGTGAATACTCGTGGTGCGGTCGTGACTCCGAACGGGAGCACTTTGAATTGGTAGTGTTGGCCGTCCACTACAAATCTGAAGTACTTCCTGTGGGCCTTGTGCACTGGAATGTGGAAGCAAGCGTCTTTTAGGTCCAAAGTGGTGAGGAAGTAATTTTGGGAAAGTAGCGTAAGTACCTGCTGATGCGTCACCATATGAAAGTGGTCTGAGTGTATGTATGTGTTTAGGGGCCGAAGGTCTAGGATGGGCCGTAGAGCCTCGTCCCTTTTTGGTATGAGAAAATACAGGGAGTAGACCCCCATATTTTGTTGGTTGGAACGTATTCTATTGCCTCCTTGTCTAAGAGGGAGATTACCTCCTGCTTGAGTAGCCGCAGATGTTCTGGTGACAATCGGGCGTTGTCTGGGTGGAATGTTTGGGGGGGTAGATGTTAGTTCTAGGCAGTAGCCTGACCGAATTATTTGTGTTACCCATTTGTCTGAGGTGATGGTAGTCCAGACCGGAAGGAAATGTTGGAGTCTGCCCCCGACCGGAGTGTGATGGTGTGGGGAAGTGGAGGGAAGTCATTGGGCAGGCGCGGTGGCAGAGCAGGCGGTATTTGTTTTGCCTCTGCCTTTGTTATTGTTGCCCCTGTAGCCGCCTCTTTGATAACCCCTTGTAAAGGTGGACTGAGTAGGGGATTTGTATGCAGTGGAAGCGGAGTCTGAGGAGTAGCCTCTGGATGTGCTCCGAAAGGAAGAGCGGCGAAAGGAGCATCAGGAAGGGTGAGATTGTAAGGCTCCCGTGGATTTTGCCGTGTCCGCGTCCTTTTTTATTTTCTCTAGGGCGTCATACACTTTGGGGCCAAACAGATGTTCCTGGTCAAAGGGATGGTTGAGGATGGAGGCTTGTACCTCCGGTTTAAAACCGGATATCCTTAGCCAGGCATGGCGACGGAGGAGGACACTAGTATTGATATCCCTAGAGGCTGTGTCTGCTGCGTCTAAGGCACAACATATGGAGGTATTAGTAATTGTTTTCCCTCCTGAATTAGCTCATTGGCCCTAGCTTTGCATTTATCAGGGAGATGGTGCATTATGGCTTCTAGCTCGTCATAATGGGCCCCGTCATACCTCGCTAGTAGTGCTTGTGTATTGGCCGCTTGAGATGCAGTACGTTTGCCTGATGCGTCCAAGAGTTTAGACTCTTTGTCAGGTGGTGGTGCATCACCTGACGCCTGAGAGTCGGCCCTTTTCCGTGCTGTGGATACCACCAAAGAATCTAGTGGAGCTGGCCCTCTGATGTAGGAGGGGTCTGTTGGGGCGGCTTTATATTTTTTCTCAATGCGCGGGTTAATGACCCTGGCCCTGACTGGGTCCTTAAAGACCTCCGGCGCATGTTTTATAACACCTTTTAGCATAGGCAATATGGAGGTGGTCCTATGTGTGGTGTCAAATGTGTCTTGGAGGAAATCCTCCTCCACTGGGTCGGTATGTAAATCTACCCCGTGGTAGTGTGCCGCCCTTTGCAATAAACGATTGAACCCCAAGGAGTCTTCTGGTGGAGAAGGTCTGGAAGGGTAAAGATCGTCTTGTGGGACGTTAGGGACATCAGGAATATTATAATCGTCTCATGGGTCTGGGGATCCTGTGGGAGTAGGGTCCCCTGTAGGTATATCTTGGGGTACATCCCCTATATCGTCGTATGGATCCCCTTGATCATCATCATCCGGGAATGGAGTGGGGGAATGATGAGGTGGAGGTGGTGGAGGTGGTGGAAGGTAGTCTGAAAGGGGAGGTAGCAGAGTCCTTCCTTTTTGGAGGCGGAGCAGGTTTGTCTAATTGTCTCTTTTGGATAGAGAGCCTTAAATGTCCAGTTTTGGGATCCATAGTTAATGTTTTATGTAAGGGATCCGGTGTAAATAGTTCTGGAGAGGTTGGTTGATTCGTCGGCGCCGAAGGCGTCGGGCCGTTGATATTTTAGGCTTGTCGGTGCTGGTTCGTTGTTTGGAACCATGCTTGGGAAACTCCGTTTGTTTCGTCGGCGCCGAGATGGATTTCGGCTTCGAAATGTCGGTGCCGGTGGTCTTTTGTCGGTACTGAGGATGGGGTCGGTGCCGAGGAGCTGGGTCTCGACCCAGAGTGTTTCGGTGTGGGGCTCGGTGTCGAGAAGGAGGCCGGTTTCTTTTTCGGTGCCGAAGGGTGTTTATCCGACGGTGTGCTGGCTCGAGCCCGAGCCGCCTGAAGGCTTAATTGGCTTCTTTACCGGCCCGAAGGTGCGGTGTGGGAAGCAGTGTTTTCGGTCTTGATTAGGCGAAGGCGTAATCAAGCCTTTTTTGGTGCCGGCGAGGGTGGGGGGGGGGTAGTGTCCACGACCCATGTCCTCCGCATCTGAATCGTCGGCTTCTGAGGCGCTGACGAGTCGGTGTGGTGTTCTTCTGGAGCGTCAACGCCTTCCCCGAAGATGTCGTCCGGGATCGCCGTCGAAGTGTGTGCCATGGTTCTTCTGGCTCTTCGGTCCCGAAACGTTTTCTTGGACCGGAAGGATTTACACGCCGGACAGTCTCGAACCTCGTGTTCAGGGGAGAGGCAGAGGTTGCACACCTCATGGAGATCGGTGTGGGGGATTTTTGACCCACAGAGGACACTTTTTAAATGGAGTCCTTTCCATTAGCCAGGACCGGAGCTTCGGTAGGCCCGAAGGCTGCAGTCGACGACTGGAACCGAAGGTCTTGCCGATGAGAGGTGCGTCGAGTGGGGAGATGGCGATTGAAAACAATACCGCAAATTGGGGTGAGGATTGCGCGTCGATCGTCGAACTGGAAGCTGTTCGGAACCGGAGTGCGAAGATTACATCCGAGCCCGATGGCGGAAAAAAACAATCTGAGGATGGAGCCGAAGCCCATGCGCAATACGATCCAAGGGAGGAGTCACCGAACTCGTGACTTCCAAAGACTTTCCAAGAGGAAAAACAAACTGCAAACATCCGGGCCCAACACCAGATGGCGATCTATGCCCAAGTGTGTAATCTGCAGCTCATATGCCTCGAACATGGGGTTTTGTAGCCGCTGCCCTTTCTCCTTTTCAGACGGCCCATCCGGACAGGATCGCCTGCTTCACGGCTATCGTGAAGCAATTTCTTATCTTTATGACGTGTGTTATATAAACAAGTCGTGAGATCCAGTCCGGACGGGCCGTCCCAAAAGGAGACAGGGCGGTAACAAACAAGCACTGTTTGGAGAGCTTGTTATATTCGAGCATTGCTTTGTTTTTTTGTGTATCTCATCTCTTTCACTGCACATCTCTTAAGTAACGGCTGTGGACTCGCTCCTAAAGTATGCTGTTTCTGTTACCACCTTCGGTAGTAGTAGTACATAGTTTTGCAGTCGATGCTTGAGGGTAAAGCATCAAGAAGCAATAAAACTGCCCCCTGTCGAGGGTCTCCATTAAAGCTACCAGTGCTGCAGTAAAGACAGACACAGAAATGTGGACAGAATACGTACCGAAAACAGGCGCTTTATGGGGAGCTTCAAATGAAATACCGAGACTTACAACATCAAATAGTGCAAATATAGTGCTGCTTGCTGATTGGACACAATCATTGGATTTGTACAGAGCAAAATCTGAATTTTATTTGGAACTTTAGATATATGAATCATCCCTTCAGAGCTTCGCGGGAGCCTGGCTGCAGAAATGAATTAAGCGGTGCAGATAATGGAAGGTTGGACGGAAGAATGAATATCAATCGAATCAAACGAGAAATGAACAGAAAAAGTTTGGTGTCCAAGCAATCAAAGGCGTCTCATGAAAAGTGCACTCTGACATTGAAAGTGTGACCCAGATAATTGGAAAGTGACTTGGAAATTGACGTATGGATTGCAGTCGGAGACCTTTCCCAACATCGGGGCACCTTTGCTTTCATAAAGGGAATAATTGTCATAAATCTCCTGGGGCTCGCGCCACGCAAGTGTTATCACCACCTTTCACATCACATTTCGCCGGCGTGGCACATAGCCAGGCTCCAGCATGGACGGCAATGGACTGCCTGACATAGCATCTGGTTCAGTGGCATAACAAGTGCACCGTGGGCCCTGATGGAAGAGAGGAAATGCTCCCCCAGTACCAGATGGTGTGAGAAAGTGGCTCTGTATATACTGTTCCCTAATAGGTACAGGGTGTACAGAGTCCACAGTCCCCCAGAGGCTGATAGAGGTCAAAGTTAGGTATGACCTTACTCTCAAAAGTGGTAGCTTGGTCGAGCAGTAAGGCAGTACCAGAGGACAGTGTAAAGCATTTATTGTACACACTCAGTCAGCAAATGGTTTCACACACTCAATAACTGAACTCTAGGCCAATGGTTTATATATATATAATATATGCTTGTTTTATTTTTAGAACCACAAAGGGGGTAAAAATATACTTTCTCAGAATGAGAGGTTGAATATAAATACTTTTGTCTTGAGCAATAAATTTGTGTAAACAGTCACAGTCGGTTGCAATAAACAATCCTATTTCCTAAACATAACAATGCATTGAGCTCAATGGTAAATTCAGGTTATTTGTAATAAATTACTTTTCAGATTACTTTTGGAATTCCAGGTCTGGCTCCTAGAACCAGCCTTGGGTCAGTATTCAGAATCAAGTGATGAAAGTCGACTTAATAACTGTAATGATTTTTAAATAATATTTAGCTATTTCAAAAGTTAGCACTTAGAAAATATTTCAAAGAAAACATTCAATGGATCTCTATGGCAAGAAATTCAAATTGCAGGTAGAGTACTTTATCGTTACTTTAGTAATCCAGGACTGGGTACCTAGACCCAGGACTGGGGTCCTTATCAAGAGCAGGTAAGTAATTTCGTTTGCAGAAATGGTACGATTTTAAAAAAATATTTCAAATTTGCAAAAATAGACACTTAGAAGAAATTTCACAGAAAAGCAGACAATGGTTTCCTATGGGAGAAAAATGAGTTAGAGGTAAGTATAGTTGTGAACACTTTTCAGGGTCAGGGCTGGGCACCAAGATCCAGCACTGGGAGCTCACCTAGGAGCAGGTGAGTAAATTCGTTTTTGTCACTTGGCTGATTTTTGGTGAATTTTTGCAGTTTTGAAAAGTTCACACTTAGAAGATTTTTGAAGAAAAAGCCAGTCAATGTTACCCTATGAGGAAAATGAAGTTAGCGGTTTAAGGGTAAGTACTCGACTGGCAGAGTTGAAATTCCGGGCATGGACTCAGGGGTCCCCCAGTGTTAGGTAGGTACAGTTGGTTCACCCTCAGCGGTTTCAGGACGGCCGGGTGCAGAGAGAGTTAGGCCCAATGTTATCCTATGAGGGATAGGGGGGCCTTGGTTGGTGGCTGCTGTCTGGCAAGCCACGCGGCTGTGGGAGCTGGGCTCCTGGTCACTTACTCAGGGCAAGTGGGGAAATAGGTTAGTGTAGAGAGGGCACTACCAGGGCCACTCGGGCGGCAGGGTGCAGGGTGCTTTTGAGCCTTCGGGCGCTCAATGGAACTCAATAGGAATGTTCCGGTTTGGAAAAAGGCTGCAGGCTCGGGGACGAGGATGTTTCAGGTGCCACCACCACTTCGAGAGGTAAGTTGGGTAGTTGTAGGTTAGGTGGGTACCCCGGGATTGGGCACAGGGGGCCGCAGGGCGCCGGGTGCAGGGGTGCCTTTTGACGTCGGGAATCTTACCCTCTGGTTGATCGCGGTTGGGGTGGCACTTGGTTCTGAGGCTGCAGGCTTCCTCCGGGATGTCGAGGGGGGACCTTGGGTGCCGGACTCGGGGTCACAGTCGCCGTGGGGTCGTCCTCGGGGTCTCTGTCCACTCCGGCACTGGCCAGGCTTGGCTGGTGCAGAGTGTGTTGGGTCCGCGGTTCCGGGCTGCTGCCAGGGGTTAAAAATAGGTTTCTTGAGTAGAGCCTCTACTCATGGGAGTCCCAGGGGCTTAGAGCCAAAAGGTAGCCAAGTCCTCCGGGGTTGGTGAGGTTGCTGGCCACGAGAGATGCCGCGCTGGTGCAGGTTCGAGAGTCGACAGTCCGGTAGGGCTGGGGCCTAAGCAGTTGGTGTCTTCTCTTTTTAGCAGCTGCAGGGCAGGTCTTTGTTCTTCTTGCTCTTCTTGTAATTTTCTATCTGGAATCTAAGGAAGGAAGGTTCAGGGGGCCCCTAAATACTAGATTTAGGGGCGTTACAGGTAGGTGAAGGCCAGGGACCAATGGGTCCTTGTCCTGGGGCGGGTACACCCCCTATCCTGCCTCTCTCCTGTGGGAGGGGGGCAGTAGCCTAATCCTGATAGGGTAGGGCCTCCCATCTTCAAGATGGCGAGAGCCCGGAGATGTGCTTCACCTCGCCTCCCCCACCTGAGGGGTGGGGTGGGCAGGCTGGCACATCCCCTGTCCTTGTATGGGGTTTCCGGCCAAGCTTCCCGCCAGAGTGGGGGGTTGCAGTGGCCTGGGGAAACTCCAAATGGCGGCCTGCCTTTGAAGCTTCCCTTTGCTCATCCTGGGGGAGGAGATTTCTCACCTCACCCAGGATGTGCATTGTTGCAGGCCCAGGAGAGCAGGGGCTCTCCCACCCAGGGGTCCAGCAACGTGTCTGCTGTGTGGCAGCCTGGGCAGCCTCAGAGCAGACGCGGATTGTAAGTTAGCTGTAAGGGGGCATCTTTAAGATGCCCTCTGGGGTGCTTAGTACATTAAATCCTACACTGGCATCAGTGTGGGTTCAATGTGCTGAGAAGTTTGATACCAAACTTCCCAGGCTTCAGTGTTGCCAATATGGTGCTGTGGAGCTCGTGTTTGACAAGCTCTCAGCACCATGTACTCTTAAATGACAGCACTGCACTTACAGTGCCCAGGAATGGACCCGGGTACTGTAGGGGCACAGGGCTCCTGCTCCTGTGCCCACACCATAGGCGTAATACACCTAGCTAGAGGGGTGGCTGACATATGCCTTGGCAGTGTAGGTGATGGGCATGGTACACAGTGATGTGTGCCATGTCGACTCTTTGTTTTGTCCTGCACCCAGACACTCAGCCTGCAAGGGCAGTGTGTGTGTGTAAGGGTACAGGGCCTCTGAGGGTGGCACAATGAGTGCTGCAGCCCTTAGAGGCCTTCCCTGGCCACAAGGCCCTGGGTACCTAGGGTACCATTTACTAGGGGCTGACATGTGGCTAGGGTGTGCCAATTTGGAGTTTGTGTGGTTAAAGGAAGGAACATAGGCCCTGGGCACCTGATTGGCAGGAACCCAGGGTACACTCAATCGAAGTACATTCAACAATTTAGCAAAAAGTGGGGGCATACCATGCAAGAAAGATGGCACTTTCTCACAGATGGGTAGTAAAATACAACCATATTTAAGTTGCGGAGGGGCCCATAGACCTTTAGGCCCCGGAGCAACTACATCTGCTCCGCTGTAGACAACCATTGCTTACTGCAAGATGTGGGGAATACCGAAGGTCACATCGCCTCAGGTCCCTTCAGCTATGGTCACCACATTTCCAAAATCAACAAGCACTTAAAATGCAATAGGTCTCGCATGTACGCGAGTTTAAGCTATTAGCATTGTAAATGACAATGCCTTTTATTTATGTTTTAAAAACAAAGACAAAAATAAAAGGCATTGTCATTCACAATGTCAATAGCTCAAACTTGCGTAAATGCGAGACCTATTGTATTGCAAATGTTTGTTGATTTTGGAAATGTGGTGCCCGTAGGTGAAGGGACATGAGGCAATGTGACTATTTTTGGCGCAGGATCTCTGGAAACTGCAGACAGGCTGGTAGGACTGGGGCCAAGTCAGTTGTTCTCTGCAGTCTCCTCTGCTGGGCATCTTCTTTCGTTCATTTTCTACTTGGGTTGCAGGCATTTGTGCTCTTGGTTCAGGGCTGTCCCCTAAATACTGTATTTAGGGAGCTTTAGAGTTCTCGGGGTCAGTAGCCAATGGGCTACTGACATTAGGGTGACTACACCCTTGGTGTGATCACTCCATGTGAGGGTGCGAGCACAATCTCTAATCCTGATTGGAGAGTGCCTGCCTGTGAGAAAGTGGCTCTGTATATACTGTTCCCAAATAGGTACAGTGTGTACAGAGTCCACAGAAGTTTGGCAGAGGCTAAAGTTAGATATAACCTTACTTTCTAAAGTGGTACCTTGGTCGAGCAGTAAGGCAGTATCAGAGGACAGTGTAAAGCATTTGTTGCACACACTCAGCCAGGAAATGGGTCTCACACACTCAATACCTGAACTCTAGGCCAATGGTTTACATAAAAAATATAGGTTTGTTTTATTTTAGAACCAACAATAGGTATTAAAATATACTTTCTCAGAATGAGATGCTTTAGGTAAATACTTTTGCAATATGCAATTGACTTTTGTAAATACTGTGAGAAAGTGCCATCTTTCTTACATGGTATGCCCCCACTTTTTGCTAAATTGCTGAATGTACTTTGATTAAGTGTACCCTGGACTCCTGCCAATCAGGTGCCCAGGGCCTATGTTCCTTCCTTAAAACACACAAACTCCAAATTGGCAAACCCTAGCCACATGTCAGCCCCTGGTAAATGGTACCCTAGGTACCCAGGGCCTTGAGGCCAGGGAAGGCCTCTAGGGGCTGCAGCACTCGTTGTGCCACCCTTAGAGGCCCTGTACCCTTACACACACACACTGCCTTTGCAGGCTGAGTGTCTGGGTGCAGGACAAAAAGAGTCGACATGGCACACATCTCTGTGTGCCATGCCCATCACCTACACTGCCAAGGCATATATCAGTCACCCCTCTAGCTGGGTGCCTTACGCCTATGGTGTGGGCACAGGAGCAGGAGCCCTGTGCCCCTACAGTACCCGGGTCCATTCCTGGGCACTGTAAGTGCAGTGCTGCCATTTAAGAGTACATGGTGCTGAGAGCTCGTCAAACACGAGCTCCACAGCACCATAATGGCAACACTGAAGACTGGGAAGATTGGTATCAAACCTCTCAGCACATTAAACCCACACTGATGCCAGTGTGGGATTTAATGTACTAAGCACCCCAGAGGGCATCTTAGAGATGCCCCCTTACAGCTGACCTACACTCCACGTCTGCTCTGAGGCTGCCACACAGCAGACACTTTGCTGGACCCCTGGGTGGGAGAGCCCCTGCTCTCCCGGGCCTGCAACAATGCACATCCTGGGTGAGGTGAGAAATCTCCTCCCCCAGGATGAGCAAAAGGGAAGCTTCAAAGGCATGCCGCCATTTGGAGTTTCCCCAGGCCACTGCAACCCCCCACTCTGGCGGGAAGCTTGGCCGGAAACCACATACAAGGACAGGGGATGTGCCAGCCTGCCCACCCCACCCCTCAGGTGGGGGAGGCGAGGTGAAACACATCTCCGGGCTCTCGCCATCTTGGAGATGGGAGGCCCTACCCTATCAGGATTAGGCTACTGCCCCCCTCCCACAGGAGAGAGGCAGGATAGGGGGTGTACCCACCCCAGGACAAGGACCCATTGGTCCCTGGCCTTCACCTACCTATAACGCCCCTAAAACTAGTATTTAGGGGCACCCTGAACCTTCCTTCCCCAGATTCCAGATTCGAAAAACTACAAGAAGAGCAAGAAGAACAAAGACCTGCCCTGCAGCTGCTAAAAAGGGAAGAAGACACCAATTGCTTTGGCCCCAGCCCTACCGGCCTGTCGACTCCCGGACCTGCACCAGCGCGGCATCTCTCGTGGCCAGCAACCTCACCAAACCCCGGAGGACCTGGCTACCTTTTGGCTCTAAGCCCCTGGGACTCCCATGAGTAGAGGCTCTACTCAGAAACCTACTTCTAATCCCTGGCAGCAGCCCAGAACCGCGAACCCAGCACACTCTGCACCAGCCAAGCCTGGCCAGTGCCGGAGTGGACAAAGACCCAGAGGATGACCCCACGGCGACTGTGACCCCGAGTCCGGCACTCAAGGACCCCCCTCGACATTCCGGAAGAAGCCTGCAGCCTCAGAACAGAGTGCCACCCCAACCGCGATCAACAAGAGGGTAAGATTTCCGACGTCAAAAGGCACCCCTGCACCCGGCGCCCTGCGGCCCCCTGTGCCCAATCCCGGGGTACCCACCTAACCTACAACTACCCAACTTACCTATCGAAGTGGTGGTGGCACCTGAAGCATCCTCGTCCCCGAGCTTGCAGCCTTTTTCCAAACCGGAACATTCCCATTGATTTCCATTGAGCGCTTGAGGGCTCAAAAGCACCCTGCACCCAGCCGCCCGAGTGGCCCTGGCAGTGCAATCTCTACACTAGCCTACTTCCCCACTTGCCCTGAGTGAGTGACCAGGAGCCCAGCTCCCACAGCCGCGTGGCCTGCTAATCAGCAGCCACCAAACCAGGCCCTCCTATTCCTCATAGGCTAACATTGGGCCTAACTCTCTCTGCACCCGGCCGTCCTGAAACCGCTGAGGGTGAACTGACTGTACCTACCTGACACTGGGAGACCCCTGAGTCTATGCCCAGAACTTCAACTCTGTCAGTCGAGAACTTACCCTTAAACCGCGATCTTCATTTTCCTCATAGGGTAACATTGGCTGGCTTTTTCTTGGAAATTCTTCTAAGTGTGAACTTTTCAAAACTCAAAATATTCACCAAAAATCAGCCGAGTACCAAAAACGAATTTACTCACCTGCTCTTAGGTGAGCTCCCAGTGCTGGATCTTGGTGCCCAGCACGGACTCTGAAAAGTACCCACAACTACACTTACCTTTAACTCCTTTTTCTTCCACAGGAAACCATTGACTGCTTTTCTGTGAAATTTCTTCTCAGTGTTGATTTCTGCAATCTTGAAATATTCTTTTAAAACCGTACAATTTCTGCAAACGTAATTACTTACCTGTTTCTGATAAAGACCCCAGTGCTGAGTCTAGGTACTCAGACCTGGATTACAAAAGTAACGATAAAGTACTCTATCTGCAACTTGAATTTCTTGCCATAGAGATCCATTGAATGTTTTCTTTGAAATATTTTCTAAGTGTCAACTTTTGAAATAGCTAAATATTATTTAAAAATCAGTACAGTAATTAAGTCGACTTTCACCACTTGATTCTGAATATTGTCCCAGGGCTGGATCTAGGAGCCAGACCTGGAATTCCAAAAGTAATCTGAAAAGTAATTTATTACAAATAACCTGAATTTACCATTGAGCTCAATGCATTGTTATGTTTAGGAAATAGGATTGTTTATTGCAACCAACTGTGACTATTTACAAAAATCCATTGCTTATTGCAAAAGTATTTATATTCAACCTCTAATTCTGAGAAAGTATATTTTTATTCCCTTTGTGGTTCTAAAAATAAAACAAGCATATATTATATATATATAAACCATTGGCCTAGAGTTCAGTTATTGAGTGTGTGAGATCATTTGCTGACTGAGTGTGTACAACAAATGCTTTACACTGTCCTCTGGTACTGCCTTACTGCTCGACCAAGCTACCACTTTAGAGAGTAAGGTCATACCTAACTTTAACCTCTATCAGCCCCTGGGGGACTGTGGACTCTGTACACCCTGTACCTATTAGGGAACAGTGTATACAGAGCCACTTTCTCACAAATACTGGTTACAGGTTGTTGCAATAGGCAACACAAATTCAAACATAATAATGCATTGAGCTCAATGGAAGTTTTAAGTTATTTGCAATAGATTACTTTCAGGATTACTTTTGTAACTCCAGGACTGGATCCTAGATTCAATCCTGGGACAGTTCTTAGAAACAAGTGATAAAAGTCGACTTAGTTACTGCTGTGATTTTTAGGCAATATTTTGCTATTTTAAAATTTGACACTTAAAAGAAATTTCATAGAAAAACAGTCAATGATTCCCTATGGGAGACAATTCAAGTTGCAGGTATAGTAGGTTCTCGTTACTTTTGTATCCAGTACTGGGCTCCTAGACTCAGTAATGGGACCTCTATCTAAAACAGGTAAGTAATTAAGTTTTCACAGTTGGCACGATTTTTAAAGAATATTTGTAGTTTGCAAAAATCGACACTTAGAAGAAATTTCACAGAAAAACAGTCAATGATTTCCTATGGAAGAAAATTGGGTTAATGATAAGTATGGTTGCGAATATTTTTTAGGGTCAGTGCTGGGCACCAACATCCATTACTGGGATCTCTCCAAATAGCAGGTGAGTATTTTCGTTTTCGTTACTCGATTGATTTTAGGTGCATATTTAGAGTTTTAGAAACTCCACACTTAGAAGAAATTTCGGAAGAAACCAGTCAATATTACCCTATGGAGGAAAATTGGGTTATCGGCTTTTGGGTAAGTACTCGACTGGCAGAGTTAAGGTTCTGGGCACAGACTCAGGGGTCTCCCAGGGTCAGGTAAGTACAGTTGTTACACCCTCAGCGGCACTGGGGCAGCCGGGTGCAGAGTGAGTTAGGCCCAATGTTATCCTATGGGAGGCAGGAGGGCCTTGGATATTCACATTAGACAGTTGCAAGTGTGTAATCTAGATTTCAGGTCTAGTTATATATGCACAGGTTGCAGTTAGTGCGTTAAAAGTGAGTCTTTTGCCGCTTTTAGGCTTTTGCAGTCTTCATGATCAAGAGGAAAGGGAATAACGCATGGGTGCTTTATCGCGAGGCATTTTAGGTTTTGAAACAGGAGATCCATTTAAGTGATCTCAGCAGCATGTGTCACGGTAAGTGCGCAGTGTACTACTCAATATCATAGACAAGCCCCCAGGGATTAGAGCTGTGAGAAATCGCTCAGTATTAGTGGAGATATGCGATGTGATTCATTAAGTGTGAATATTGCTGGTTTTAACACACGAGTTATCAATATTGTTAAAAAAAAATAGTTTCCTAATAAGTTTGAGTACAGCTTTAACGATTTTGAAATTCGGTGTTTCCTGTCTATTGAAAGCACAAGCATCATTATGGCACTGATAATTATTTTTTGCATCTTAGAAACCCCCGAAGAAGGGATTGTTCCCGAAATGCATTGGGTGATTTGAATAAAGAGTGACATGTGGAAACATTGATGTTCCTGCTTTTAATGAACAGCTAAAGAAAAGTGAATGAGTATAATGGAATGACGAAAACGAAAGAGAAACAAAGGATATTTATACCTGATTAAAATGGAGGAAGATTAAATAGAGTTGATTATGCATTCAATGCATTGGATTCATTCTAATAGGTTGTGCAGCTTAATTGGGAATCGTAACAAGGTTCCCTCGTGTTTCTGCTGACAAGCAGGCCATGCGGCTGTGGGAGCTGGGCTCCTGGTCACTTGCTCAGGGCAAATGGGGAAGTAGATAGGTGTAGAGGTTACACTGCCAGGGCCACTCGGGCGACAGGGTGCAGGGTGCTTTTGAGCCTTCGGGCGCTCAGTGGATTTTAATGGGAAAGCTCCTGGCTGAACAAAGGCTGCAAGTTCGGGGACAAAGATTCTTAAGGCGCCACCACCACTTCGAGAGGTAAGTTGGGTAGTTGGAGGATAGGTAGGTACCCAGGAGTTGGGCACAGGGGGCCGCAGGTAGCCGGGTGCCTTTTGGTGTCGGGAAATCTCAGACCAGACGTGGATTGTAGGTTAGGTTTCAGGGGGCATCTCTAAGATGCCCTCTGCAGTGCTTGGTACATTAAATCCCATCCTGGCATCAGTGCGGGTTTAATATGCTGAGAAGTTTGATACCAAACTTCTCAGTCTTCAGTGTTGCCATTATGGTGCTGTGGAGTTCGTGTTTGACGACCTCTCAGCACCATGTACTCTTAAATGGTAGCACTGCACTTACAGGGCCCAGGAATGGACCTGGGTACTGTAGGGGCACAGGGCTCATGCTCCTGTGCCCACACCACTGGCATAGGGCACCCAGCTAGAGGGGTGGTTGATATATGCCCGGGCAGTGTAGGTGGTGGGCATGGCACACAGGGTGTGCCATGTCGACTCTTTGTTTTGTCTTGTACCCAGACACTCAGCCTGCAAGGGCAGTGTGTATGTGTTAGGGTACAGGGCCTCTAAGGGTGGCACAATGAGTGCTGCAGCCCTTAGAGGCCTTCCCTGGTCACAAGGCCCTGGGTACCATTTACCTGGGGCTGTCATGTGGCCAGGGTTTGCCAATTTGAGTTTGAGGTTTTTAGGGAAGGAACATAGGCCCTGGGCACCTGATTGGCAGGAGCCCAGGGCACACTCAATCAAAGTACATTCAGCAATTCAGAAAAAGTGGGGGCATACCATGCAAAAAAGATGGCACTTTCTGACACTGCCATCTGCAAGATGGCTGGCACTGAAGAGTGGGCTTCACCTCGCCTCCCCCCACTTGAGGGGTGGAGTTGGCAGAGGTGGGCACACCTTCTGGGCTGGCTAGTTTTTCCCGCCAGCCTTCCCGCTGAAAAGGTGTGGAGACAGGAGGGGGGCCTGCTCCTAATAGCAGGAGAGGCTGGGGTTGCATTACAAAGGCTGCCAGGCCTTTGAAGCTCCCCTGCCACAGACGGCTCTTCCTGGCCTGGGGGAGTTGTGAACACCTACATCCAAGAAAGGCTTTGTTTCTGGACTCAGGGAGCGAAGGCTCCCACCCTAGGGGTCCAGAAACATGTCTTGTTGTGGCAGGCTGGTGTGTACCAGTCAGGGAACCCACCAGAGGCTGGTCGTTTTTCAGGGGGCATCTCTAAGATGCCCTCTGTGTGCATTTTTCATTAAATCTCACACTGGCATCAGTGTGGGTTTAATGTGCTCAGACGTTTGATACCAAACTTCTCAGTTTTCAGTTTAGCCATTATGGTGCTGAGGAGTTCCTAATGACAACCTCCCAGCACCATATACTGCTAATGGCAGCACTGCAGTTACAAAGTTTAAGAATGGACTTAGACATTGTAGGGGTACAGTGTTATAAGCATTTGTGTTACCTCATATATAACCAGGAAGGCAATATGTACAACTGACCCACCCTATTAAACAAGCATTAGAAATGCAATAGGTTTTGCATTTGCTTGAGTTAGAGCTATTGGCACTATAAATGACAATTTGTTTACCTATATGTTATGTATGTGGTGTGTAATGGAATTATGTGGGTTGGATAGGAATTATTAGTTGGGCAATTGTGTGGTGTAGAAATGTATGGTGTGTAGTGGAATTATGTGGCATAGTATGCAGTGGAAATATGTTGACAGTAATTGTGTGGTATTGAGTGTACTGGAAATATGTGGAGTGACCTTGTGTGTAATATAATAAAATTATGTGGATTGGTAATTTGGGCGGTGGAGTGTTATGTCGTGCGCTGTTGAATTTTGTGGCATGATGTGGAATTTTGTGGCGTGGATTGGATTTATGTGGTGTGTTGTGCAATTGTGGGCAAGAATGGGCAAGCCGGGGCCATGTTTGCGGTGCCTGCTCGGCAAACCTTTTTGTTCTGACAAAACAAACTCCGAAAGAAGGAGTTTGCTTTTTTCTGAACAAAACATAACCAATCCGTAAGGAGTTTTCTCCCTGTACATTGGAGCCATTCTCCATTTTCCCTGCCCATGTGTGCCATTCCACTTATGATGGGCATGGGAGATCAGTCATGGTCGCCCTGGCCGTATTCAGGTGGGACGACAGTCTCTGAGTCGGCGGCTTCTTGGCAGGTGGGCCACAAAGACAGAGGTTTACACTGGCGGAGCCAGGAAGCAACAGGCTTCCTCTGAATCCAACTAGAATGGGGGAACCCCGTTCAGTGGAGTGGGAGCACCATTGATTTAGGGCAGCACTTCTGCTATGCAACCTCCAGCTCAAGTTTTCTGTGTTGCAGAATGGAGTGCAGATGTGTTAAACAGATTTCTTCAAAACTCAACTATCCAATGTCAACCAAAGAGACATTGGTAATCACATACAGTTCGGATTTGTGGGAAAGTGCTAACCTTTTTACCCCTGTGATCCTTTTATTTTTGTGGCGGCGCCCTCCCTGTGAAGAGCTGAAGGGGCGGGTCATCACCTCCAGTGAGGAGTGCCCCTCTGTATGCTTTAGAAGTGGTACATGATGTGATGCCACAGAGGGTGGCAATCTGACAGCTGGTACCAGTAATGTCCATACCCAAACGCCTTATTAAAAATAAAGCACCAGCTCCTTCTCGTTGGGGTAAATATTGTGCCCCCTCTTGTCTCCATGCAGGTCCACTCCTTAAATTTTACTTTACAGATCAGTAAGACCATTAAAATGCCCATTACTTCCTGACATAGCAATTTAGATCAAGCTGGCAAGGTGGCTCAGTGAGTTAATGTACGCTTCTAACATGAGGAGTTTGAATCCAGCAGGGCCAACTTGGCCTTCCATCCTTCAGAGGTTTAAATGTTGAGTGCCTTCAATCGGGCCTTGGTAACAGCTGTTTTGACATCAGCTACAAATGACAAGTGCAGCCTGAAGCTCCGTTTTAAAAACACAAGTTCTATTTATCATTACTTACAAAGAGGGTGGGGGATAGATTACTACCGTAGTGTGAGAAGCAGATACATAGATAAAAAGACAGCGTCTGAGCAGGAATAAGCAGAGCTCTCACCCAGAGACGCACGGAGTGTGACATATGAAGAGCTAGAGAACATACGTATATAAGTATATACAGGTATTCATAGAACGCAAACCCTTGCAAATGTCAGGCTTTGGGGGGGAGGGGGTGGCAGTTTTATATAGCGCGAACTCTGCCCGAATGTATTGGGGCGCTTTACATGATCACCAGTTCCATTACACAAGAACACTCCTGTGGTTTTTTTTTTTTTAAGGCACGGGGAGATTAAGTGATCTGCCCACAAACACAGGATGCGGAGCAGAGACTCGATCCTGGTTCCCCAGTTGGCAGCTCTCTATGCAGGATTACCAAAGTGGCAGCACCTTCTGATTAATCAGTACCTGAAAGATGTAACTCCTAACAGAGCGGAATGAGTTGTCGGAGTCATCCTTTTTATTGTTTCAGACATAAACTTCCTGCTGTCAAGGTTAAAGGTCTCCAAGAGTAAAACTGTCCTTTCACGAGCTACACATACAATTTTAAATCCCTTCCCGGCCGACAGAGTTCATTTAGCCCCGAACTCCACTTGAAAGGTTGTGCTCGTTTGCGACACTTCTTTTTTTTTTAGCACTCACTGCTCTTTGGTGGCAGCAAAAACAGATGATCATAAATTGTCTATGTAGATAAAACACAAACAATTAATCTTTGCACTGTAACAGTGCCCCGACTACGGGAAGGAACATGATATGGCACCATAGCAATCTGTAGTAAGGTGCTACGTAGCGCACTCAACAGACAGGACTCTAGATGGAGTGGTACTCTCTGGTAAAGTTTATTCTCTACTTAACCCCTTCCATGCTCATGACGGAACGATTCCGTCATGAGCATCGGTTGAGCTGTGCTCATGACGGAACCGTTCCGTCATGGCCCCGCCCGCGCTCGAACCCTTCAGCACCGCAGGGGAATCCGCGCAGCGCTGAAGGGGTTAAATAAAACCTTAACAATTTTACTATTCAACAAATACTTTTATTTAAGGCTGTTTCACAGAAACCTTTACACTGACGGTGCCTAAAATACCGTGAGAGCAGTTGCCTCATTGGGACCGATTTCTAAGAATAAGCATCAAAGTTAAAAGAAAGACGCGGCTGCAAAAGTAAACGCGACCGCCATCAGTTTCCAATTAACGCGACCTTGAGACTGGCAAATTTAAACAAGCGTGGGCGCGATAATTGGAAACAGATGGCGCCGCTGTTCCCTCCCGCAAGGTGGATGCCGTACATGCACGAGTGCTCATTGGAAACAGTGCAGTACATGCACGAGTTTTAGAAAAAGTACAGACCGATTCCAAGAGGTCATCTCCTAAGCAGCGCTTACGCGCTGCGCTAGGCTTCACCTATAAAAGGACAAAAGAAGACACCCAGCAGGAGAGACTGCAGAGAACAATTGACTTGGGCCCAGCCCTACCGGTCTGTCTGCCGTTTCCAGAGATCCTGCACCAAAAATCTACTTGTCCTGCAGCCAGCGACCTCCAGAACCCCTGGGAGGACTGACTGCCTTCAACAAAGACCAGATCTCCTGTGAACAGCAGCTCTGTTATGAAGAAACACCAACTAAAGATTCAGAGCCTGCTGAGGAATTTTTTGTTTAAAAAGACGCCTGGAACCACCACTGCACCAGTCGACTAGGCCCAAGTTCGAGTGGCCCACCTGTCTCAGTGATGTCCCCCAGCGCTACAGAGTCCGAGTCCACTGTGGGTTACCCCTGCAGGACTCCCCGACGTCGCCTCAACCGCAAGTGGCACGGTAAGGTGAAATCCAACCTCAAAAGACACCCCTGCATCCAGCCGCCCTGCAGAAAAGAACCCGAGGTGCACCTACGCCCCCAAGCCCTCCAACTTACCTGCCTAGCTGTTGGTTACGCCCAGAAGTATTCCAGGGCCAAGCTGCAGCTAAAAAACAAAAATTAAAATCCCCATTGAAAACAGGGCACCCGATGACTAAACAGCACCCTGCCCCCAGCCGCCCCCAACCGTTGCGGGTGCACTTTGTGTGCTAAACCGGATCTCCCTTTGCACTGAGCCAAACACCAGGAGCTTGGCTCTCACAACCTTGTGGCCTGCTCACCAGCAGCCACTACCCGGAGGCCCCCTATCCCCTAGTGGATAACATTGGGTCTCAGCACTCTGCACCCAGCCGCCCTAGTGCCACTGAGGGTTTAACAAGAGAGCATCCTTGACCCGGGGGGACCCATGAGTCGACCCCGAGAACCTCAACTCCCACTACCAAATACGTACCTCAAAACCGAGAACACTATTTTCCTCCATAGGATAACATTGACTGTTTTTCTTGGAAAAGTGTGGAGTTTGAAAACCTAAAGAAATTCTTTAAAATGTTACTATTTAACCAAAACGATTTTACTTAACTGTTTACAGGAAATGTCCCTGAGTAGTATCCAGGTGTACTACTCTGAGTAAGAAAAGTAATCTAAAAAGTAACTTACCTGGTATTTTACTGAAAAGCCTATTCAAGTCTATGTACTGTATTTACAAAGTATTGCATTTCTCTGCAACCATACTGCAAGTCAAAACAAAGTGCATATACAATTACAATTCAAACTTTTTACAAACTGCATTACTACTGTAAAGTAGTTATTGCTTAGCTGTGCCAGGCTTGCTTGTATTAGAAAATAAAATAACTAAAAGAATATTTTCATACAAAAATCATTGGTCTGAGTGTGTACGACAAACGCTTAACACTGTCCTCCGATACTGCCTTACTGCTCGACCAGACTACCACAAATAGAGAGTGAGGTGTTATCTAACTTTACCTCTGCCTACCTTTGGGGTTCCACTGGACTCAGTGCACACTATAACTCACTTTGGTATAGTATATACAGAGCTAGCTTCCTACACTCTCTGAAAAAGGTTCTGAACTAATGTATACTTTTTTTTAATACTAAAATTAAAAATAGTGCTAACTGCTTCTACGTTTACAGTGCATCATAGTCACAATGATTTAGTAAACCTTTGAAACAACTTTGAGCCATTCACCATGGTTGCCACCTCTCTCCGGCAGTTCCCACATGAAACTGGACTGTTTTCATACAAAATCGGCTGGTTCTCTCTGGATTTGCTTTGTGCAGGCATGCTTGCTGGAGAACATATGTCAAAGAATGCTTGGGTTCAAAGACACTCTAACCGATCTCAAGAACTTCAAATCTTTGAAAATGAACCACTATTTTATAATTCAGTTACAGGTGTCCATTATCCTTCATTACATGAAACCTCAAAACACAAGATATTTCAACTATTATGTTTAATTTGTATTATAATTATTTCAATACCTGTGTTTTCCTTTTCCGCTTGGCTCTTTTTTGGAATGCGGTACACCTCCTAAAATAAAAATGATGAAAATTCTGAGAGACAGTTTTACAACTTCTGGTACATACTTGCTTGAACTATTTTCGTTACGTCACTATGCATCAATAACTATTAATTTGTTTATTTATGTGGGCACTTATAAAACAAGAACCTAATCAAGAGGGCAAAAGATCCATGTAGAGAAAACTTCAGAATTTAACATTGTTATGTAAAATGATAGAGGATTCAGAACTATACATGAGAAGCGAGGAGTTATGGAATATAGCATTAAACAAAAATCAATAAGGTGCTGAAGTGGGAAAAGAAAAGTGTGTTTTGTGAAAATGTACTCCGTTTGGTTAAATGACCGAGTGTGAAAAAGGCTTGAGTATAATGTTTCAATTTTTTTGTCTGTAGGATGTACAGGAAGTATTTTTGAGATGCTAGCTATAGTAAGTTTTTAGGTCTCGCCTGACTCAGCGCTTGCGCTGGTCTGGCGAGACTTATTGAGAGGGCTCCAAAAAGTGCTATCAGGCCAGCCTAGAGCTACAGTGCATGTGCGCGGGGGCGCGCGCGCCACTTTTACCGCGATTACTTTCACTTTAGCGGCCGCGCGGCCGCTTTGATGTTTGATCGCGATCACTTTTAACTTTTGCACGGCCGCTTGGCATACCCTATAGGTCTCGCTTTTGGGACCTTATAGTGTTTAGTTATGCAACTGTTGCATGGCTAAACACTTATAAGGTCCCAAAGGCGAGACCTATTGGCTATGCCAATGCTTGTTCTGTCATATAGGTGGGTTGTTACATAGGTAATGGATTGTGTGTGATGCAGTAGATTTTGAATGTGATGCGTGCTTCAAAAGGATAGCAAATGCAGTTTTAATAGGATACGAGTAATGTGAACAGACGTTTCTGATCCCCAGACTTGATTTGCAACAGCGTGAAGGATGGATTTGACAAAAGCAAGAGAAGATTTTTGATAGCCATTACTGTAAGTAGGGTGAAAAAATTAAGTGTTTGTACTACAGATCTGAAATATGACTGTGGAATAAAAATGTTGACCTTTCTGTGTAGGTGTTACTGTTAAAATGGTCGTCTAGTCAACAATGACATAACAGAAAGGAACATTCTTCGGTAGGCTAAAATTCCCTTTTAATATGACCATCTAGTGAAAAGTAAAACGCTTGTCTAATTACCCTATCTCACATCCTCAACAATCACTGACAAAAAGGGTTACAGAATACCTCTGATGATGTCTGGTTCTGTATTCACCAAATGGCCCCTTGAAGGGGCAGGTACGTCGTGCTGCATTCAAACATTAGTGAGCCCATAAAATGTTCTGTTAGGTAAAATGTGGTTTTAACTGAAGGATTGAAACTTGGGTGTCGACACCTCTGTGCAGTCCTGTAGGAATTATGTCTTATTCACATTTAGTACCAAGAACCGTAGTGACTTCACGCATATGTTTAAATGAAGAGAGGACAACTTTGAACCCGGGGTCTCTCCACATAGAGTTTGTCAGTTATCCTCGAAGTCTCCATCTGAACAAATTGAGAGCAGTCTGAAAGGTAGTACAGGAGCCATTCTGAACCAGACAATCAATACCCATTTAACTAGTCACAATAAAGAAAAGCCCCCCACATTATACTATGGACAATACATAAAATTGGAGAAGTAGCGGCTGACTAGCTTCACCACCATCAATCACACGTAAAGCATCATCTAGTAGCGGGGGATGACTGTTTCAGGGCTGAATGTTGGTCTGAAGCCGAAGGGAAGGGAATTTAATAGAGTAAAAGCAGATGTGAGAGGGTAGAACAATATTTTCAACTATTCTTCACAGGAATGATTAACTTAAAGCTGCTGTTTGCAAAGAGGTTTTTTAAGCACCAGAAAATGTGACCGGTTTATTTGTGGTGACAGGAAAGTACCATGAGTGATTTAGTTACAGCATTTTGTGGGCAAGGATGCTAAGAAAAAATAATCTGCAAACTAGAACTGTTTGAAAGAGGATCATTTGGGAGATGAGCAAGGAGACGGACACAGATGTGTCTTTTTGGTATCAAGGTGAATGTTAATTATCTTCGCCATGAAGTACTCATCGAGCTTATTCACTGAAATCTACCTTAAGTGTGCCTGACAGAGGATTTAGATGCGGCTTTAAAATGGAGAGTAGTGCTTTATGATAATTAAGAACAGTTTTAATTTCATTGGAATTGCTTATGCTAGGATCAATATATACAACTACCAGCAGTAAGGCGGAATTCTAAGCAAGCATCTCAAGAAGCCATTTATCCATGCCAAAATCCAACAATTACTGGCAGAGACCGGAATGTAGCTATGGACCCCTTGTTAGATAGATCATTACCCACTGACCTATGAAAACGTAAAGACATAATATTGAGAAGACGTCTGTAAAGAATAACATATACTTGGATTATCCCTATCAGACTGTGAAATAACAAGATTACAACTGAATGCAAGACTGACCAGGCCAATTACACGACAATGGCGACTGAACAAAACAAACAAACAACTAAGCTCCTTTCTAGAGACTTATCTACAAAACTTGGGGATCAAGTCTCCTCAGCACAAACTCTGTGGGCAACAGGTAAAGCATAGGTCAGGGGGGTGGTGTTATGAGAGACTAGGACCTCATCAAAAGCAAAGCACATAAATTACAAACCCGACTGGAACAACAGACACAGCAGTTTATATCGGCCTACAAGACCAGGGGAAAAGGCAGGTCAACTTTTAGCGCTACATTTAAACCAATTGGAAACACACCCTGGCATAAAAGAAAATAGAGGCAGTTTGAGAACTAATCCAATAGACATTACAAATACACTTGAAAAATTCTATAGTACGCTCTATATAATCTAAATGCCAAGACACAGGTGATCGCCTGTAACCGTTCCTGATGAAATTAATGAGAGGAAGAAATTGGTAAGGTCATAAATGAAATGGCAATTGGGAAGGTGACTGGGGAGGACAGACTACCTACTGTATTTTATAAGATTATCAAAACGAAATAGTCCCCCGCCATTGCAGAAAGTATAAAAAGAAACCTGAGACAATGTACCAGAGCCCACAGATTTAATAGATTTATAATAACAAGAAAACTAAAACCTAATAAAGATCCTGTCTTACCCAGTACTTACAGATCAATTGCATTTATAAATGGAGATATAAAAACACAGGTAAAAGTTATAGCAACCAGACTGACCCACTTGTCCCAGTTTGAATTCGTATAGTCGATCCTCCAAGGCCAACTTACAAACCCTCTCTCATTTAATTTGGTAAGTGCATGAAGCCAATGATGATGTAGTGGGCGTGTTGTTAGATGTAGAGAACACATTTGATTATGCGGTATGGGACAATTATTTTGACCTAATGGAGAAAACAAGCCCAAGCACTGTTTTTATATGAAAAGTATGACAGCTGTCCACCAAGCCAAGGGGTACTCGCAAGGTGTGGGGGGAGGGGAGGGCCTTTTTCACCCGTTCAAATATCCAGAGGTACGAAATAGGGGTTCCATCTTTCCCAACTATGTTCCTTAATAGCACTGAAACAACTGGCTGCAGCGGTCAGACAATCAAATGATATATGTAGAGTAACAGCTGCAGTTGGGGAACAAAACATACTACTACACACAGATGATCTAATAATGACTGTGAAAAACCCTAGGATATCCATTCTGGCACTGATCTCAGTTATCTCCACTTTTTCTGAATTTTTGGGATACAGGATCAATAGGGATAAATGTGAAACCCTACCACTGACTGCATGCACAACTAAAAGCTCCTTAGGGGCAGCATCATTTTAATTGATGACACAGATTGAAATACCTGTCCATACTAATGAACAGGTGTATGGAAAATATTATGTAAAGACAACCTAGACCCACTAGTAGCCAAGTAAGAAAGACATGGACAAATGATCAAAAATTATTTTTTTTATTTCGGGGCAGCATCAAAAAATAAAATGAATGCATCACCCATAATCAACTATATTATGGTGATAACATTAAAACTACTTGCCACAAATCGGATAGCCATGAAAAATTGAAAATTAGCCTTTGTTTGGGGTCAGACTAGACAAATGTAAAATGTCATAATGTCATGCCTCAATGGAATTAGGAGGCTTGAGACTAACACATAGCGAAATTGCATATCAATTATCACAACTGAAATACTTAATACCAACATGAGCCGGTAGACAGCTACGGGAGGGTATCGACCAGGCACAGACCTGATTTACAAGGGGCCTTGAATCAAATATATATACAAATCAATAAATGAAAAACTGTAGAGAATATCATTATAGAAGCATAAAACCATGCATAAGATCGAGCCTAAAAACGTCCAGGAGTAAACAGCACACTATGTACTGGAGTCCTGATTTAGCAAAACTAAAGCATACAGATTGACATAACAAAACTAAAATAGGAGCTTTGAAAAAGTAAAGGACTACATAACCTCAATGATTTAAACATAGGGGCGAATACAAAACGTTAACAGAGCATTTTAATGAATTCCATTCATTACAAACAATGGAGGAGAAACCAGCAAATGTTGCACTGTATAAAACATTCACTGGGAATCACACCATCAGACTTGACAATAACGCCCATCCTAAAGCATATACAAACACAGGGGATCTATAAGGGTGCTGCTTATACAAAATGTTAATAGAGCAGAAATTTCCAATCACCCACATCATGAAACATTAACAATTGGTGGGAGAAAAGACTATCCCCAGAACATACACAAGAACAGAACGACCTGGTGTATGCATGATAAGGGTTTGAGGGAGGCACAAGTAAAATTGAGCTACTTAAAATCTTGTATATGGGGGCTTGGCATACGCGCTGCGCAAGATGGCTGTTCAAAGCTGAGCTCCATCGCCTCACGGTTTACGCTTTACGGCCTCATACTGCTTCCTTTCGGCTGGATTCCATCTTCTGTATATGGCAGCTCAAGTTTCATGAGGAGGGTGAGTTTTTCATCTCACTCCTCAGCTCCATATACCCCATCTTCGTTCTCCTGACGCGAGCTGCTGCCATTTTGTATGCGCGATGCCGTGTTTTTGAGGGAAACGCATCATTTGTGAAAAACGGGTCATATGACAGTGTGTGGCAAGACACTGTACTATTTATGGCCATTCTGCAGTAATGACATATTGCCACTCTACCCAACATTTTACTTTTTTTCTCTTATTTAATACCTGAAATAAGCAAAGTACTGTGACATCTAGTTCATACTTTGTATTCTTTTTGCCCAAGTCTCAGTCCTGCTTCACATACTGCTCTAGTCTAAGGATATCCTCTGGCACCTCACCTATTTCAATTGCTGTCAGTATTTTTTGCGCCTAGTTCGTTTCCTCTGCATTCTGCTCTTCTTCAACGATCATATGTGACTCAACAAGCAGCCTTGTGTGTATGTGAGGTCCCTTTTGCAAGCTATTTTGACAAAACGCTTAAAGTGTGAAGGAACATGTGATGTCATCACCACCATCATTCCTTTGCTCAGCTTGTGTCGAATGGTGCAGCACTTCCTCAAGGATGGTGTTGTTAACATTTTGTATATTACCTTCACTTTTACTACTCTGGCTGAATAACATTGGTCTTTTCATAAATGACTTGAACCTGAGAAAATGTAAATGGTCACTCATTTGCTGTGAGCTTGCATTATACTAGAATTTTACGTCTTCTGGGTTCTGGCAGCGTCATCCACCAATACTGTTCTTGAAACATCTTCATATTCTCGTTGTGTCATACAATACTGAGCATTCCTTTTATGGGACGGACCTCTTCTTTTGCAAATCATCCTCGTGAACAAGTACATTCCGTCAAGATGGCTAGTGACTCACTTTCTCTTAGGAAAGCAACTTCATCTGGAGCGAAACCCAAAAAGAGCCAAAAATTAACCTCCATCTCCAGTCCAGTCATCATCTAATCATGTCTTGGATTCAATTTTAGATGAACTTCGAGCTTGAAAACCATTCATGAAGGCCACCATTAAAAAACTGCAACTGATTGAGGACCGTTGGATCAACATGGAAGGTAAAAGGTAAAATGTCCGAAATGGATCAGCGTATAAGTCATCTTCAAGATGTGTCTACTAAAGTACCATTACTCGAACAAGAAATTCATAAGCTCAAGCTCCATACTGAGGATTTAGAAAATCGTAACAGAAGGAACAACCTTCGGCTGTATGGACTACCTGAAAATGTTGAGGGTCTGGATCTTCTTTCTCTCTTGAAGATATTTTTGTTTGACCTTCTCAGCCTTCAATCTTCTACTTCTTTCAATAACCAACAAGCACATTGTCTTGGTCGTCTTCAATCTCATTCTAACAAACCACGGGGCATTATTATGCTCTTTCTTGAATTCACAGACGTGATGCATGAATTAAAAGTTGCCAGGGAAAAACGCCATCTTGTCTGGTCTGGCCATAATATCTTCATCTCACAAGACCTTTCTAATGCTACCAATGCCAGACGCAAGAAATTTCTAGCTCGCCGCCCGCAACTGAGGTCTATGAACATTCATTATGGCATCTTACATCCTTGTCTTTTTAAAATTACTTATGAAGGCGTATCTCGTTCATTTGAAGATCCTCTCAAACTAACACAGTTTTTGTTTTCTATTACCAGAATACCTATGGACACAAATGCTCTGTGGTCTTAAAATGTTCAATGTTTCATAAATTATTATATTGTTAATGCTTCACAATTCATTATTACTTCCTGTTAAGGTCTTTGCTGTACTTTATATTTTTATGATGGTTTATGCGATTTAACTATCTTATCGTATAATATCTTACTTTCTCCATTTCCTACATTATCTTATTCTCTAGATTTCTCTCATCTTCTTCAGTTCCATCTTTCTCCGTTGTTGCTCTTGTACTTACCTGCTAACATGCCTGATTCTGGTTTCTTCCTCTTTACATTACAGATCTGGCTTTCTGTCCTTGATCTGTCCTTACTCTTCCTTTCTTCTTTTATTCTATTTTGCTTTCCTATTATCCTGTGTCGTCTTTTTCATTTCCCTCTTATTTATTTATTTCTTCTCCCTCCTCTTTATATTTGTTTGATTATTTATTTTATTTGTTTCCTTATGTTCTAATTAATTTTATCATGTTGCCTATCATGACCAACGTTTTTTGTCTTCATTGTTGTTTTTTGCAGGTCGTCATCATTGCGATTATTCGCCTGGCTCTTAAACATTGATATGTTCAATGTTGTAACGTGGAACGTTCGTGGTCTGGTTCACCCCGTTAAGCGTCAAAAAGTACTTTCTCACTTAATAAAGCTTGATTGTCATATAGCTTTTTTGCAGGAAACCCATTGTAATGATGTTGAATCTCTTAAACTTAAGTGTCAATGGGTGGGCCAGGTTGTTTTTTCCCCTGCTGCTAATCGTAAAAGTGGTGTTGGCATCCTCTGTCATTAATCTTTGACATTGCAAATTATATCAACTGAAAATGATAAGAGTGGACGATGGGTAATACTTCAGGTCTTGATTTATAATAAATTTGTCACCTTCTTTAATATCTATGGGCCAGCTAAATCTGACACGGATTTTTGGCATGATATCAAACTAAAATTATCTTCAATTTCGAACCCCAATATTATTGTTGCTGGAGACTAACAATTGGCTCGACCCCTTTTCTGACAGGAAATCTGATTGTAATTTTAAACCAGATATATATCAATAAACGTTCCAATCTGCTATTGCCTCTCATCCACTCTATGATGCTTGGAGGACTAGTAATCCTGATAATTATGAATTTATGTTCTATTCTAATGTTCACCACACTATGTCCCGTATTGATTAGGTTTTAATTTCAAAACCTTTACTAACCTCGCTCCAATCCTCTGAGATTGGCTCCATTTTTATTTCTGACCACGCCCCAGTCTTGCTCGATTTGTCCCTTGCCATTTCCAAACAGGCTAGATGGAGATTTAATAACTCCCTATTATCCGATCAGATTTATATTCTAAATGCTACTTCCTTTATACAAGAATTTTTTTAATTTAACAAATCAAGGGACACTACTGTGCATAACAACTGGGATGCCTTCAAAGCCTCTTTCAGAGCTTTTACCATCACATATGCTGCTAAAAAGAAAAAGCATTTTCAATGCAATAGGTCTCGCATTTGTGAGAGTTTGAGCTATTGGCATTGTAATGACAAGCCCTTTAATTTATGTGTTTTAAAAGTCTGCAAGCGCGCGTAAATATGCACTTTGTACTTGTAGTCCTTGCTTATGAAATGCACGTCTGGCAATAAAAACAGGCACAGTTACAGACAGCCTTGCTTCTCGTAAGCAACTACTATAAGTACAAAGTGTGTTTATGCACCGATTGCAGGTTTTCAAAACACAAATAAAAGGCATTGTCATTTACAATGCTAATAGCTCAAACGCTCGCAAATGCGAGACTTATTGCATTGCAAATGCTTTTTTTGTTTCTATTGTTCTTGTTATTGTTGTTTCTATTTGAAATGTTTCACTAAATAAAATATGCGGGCCTTCGCTAATTTATTTGAAACTCGGAGACTGAATTGTTCTACTTATTTATGCTGAGCTTGATGAGCTCAGGTACTACAGTTCGGGAGCCTGCACCATGTAAAACCGAGGAGCTGGACCCTGCAACTCGAGACATGGGACGTTGCTAAAAAATTACAGAAAACTGGCTCATAAAATTGCCGCTCAAAAGACCAGAGATTATTATTCAAGAGAATGTCGCTCAAGAGACTGCAACATAAGAGGCAAGAGACTATGACTTAAAAGATGCAAGACTGGCTCATGAGACTGCAGCTCAAGAAACCAGAGACGGTTATTCAAGAGACTACGGCTCAAAAGATAAGAGACTGTGGTTCAAGGTACATCATTGACTGTCTCTCAAGAGACGTAAGGCTGCTGCTGGACAGAAAAGAAAATTTGGCTCAATACAGTCGCACAAAAATCAGTTGAAGAGGAGGTAGCTCGATAGACTGCATCTCAAGAGACCAAAGCTTGAGGCAGGACTCCGTCTGCACCTTGGTACACCACAGAACTGCTTGATGTTAAGCATCACTGAAAAGTAATAAAACGCATAAGGAGGAAAGCATACTGAGCAGAGACCAAGAAAACATACAGAGCAGCTACTCAAAATTGCCAGCATCTCATCCACTCTGCAGGTTTCCTAATGTTACAAACATTGATAATTCAGACAATTCCTGTTGTGATCCTATCTATTGTTCAAAGCTTCTTACAACCTGCTGCCTGCAGTATTCCATACAGCCATCAAAAGATATTTGTGTTAATCTTTCTTTCAGGACAAGTTTAGTAAAATCCAAGTTTGGTTTGCATCTCCACCTTCTCCAGGTTCTCTATCTTTTTTGGATCAAGAACTTTGCTACTATCAAAGTCCTGGTATCCACTTCACCCATGCATTTCTCATATTCTCACTTTAGCACCTGACATTGTCTGCCCAGCTCTTACTAAGCTTTGCAATAGGTCTCTTCGCTTTGCTACAGTCCCTGCAATTTGGAAACATGCTTTAGTCATATAATTGCTTCTTAAAAATACCACAGCTGATCTGAATGTTTTAAGTAATTACTGTCTGATTCCGGATTGCATTTTCCCACAAAATTCCTGGACCAGGAGGTTAAAAAACAGCTATCCAGTTATTTAGAATTCAAACCTTTGCTTGATTGGGCTCAATCGGGCTCAATCTGGCTTTTGTCCATTACACAGTACAGAAACTACTTTACTGTCTTTGACTGACTATCTAAGGATGATCATATTGAATCTTCCTGCTACTTTCGATACGGTATCATATTCCACTCTTAATACTAGTCTCTTCAAGCTGGATATTTGTAAGCTGTGCTCTTTTCCGTCCTACAGGACTCAATCCGTCTCATTTCCACCTTTCCCCACAGCAGGACTCAATCTGTCTCATTTCCACCTTTCCACTCGGCAAATACCCCACTCTTATGTGTGGTAGAACAGGGCTTGCCATTCAGCCCTTTGTTGTTTATTATTTGCATCACTCCCTGGGCATCTCGTGGCTCCTTAGGTACTGAGATTATATCATATGTTGGTGCTACTAAGATCATCTTTTCCTTTTCCGACAACTGCTCCTTTTTTCAAGAAAATTTCTGTTCCTGTATGTTCGCAATGACTACCTGAATGAAAATAAACTGCCTTAAGTTAAAGAGTAATGTTCCAGAAGAGCACTCTCGTGTTCTACACTGGCGCACTGCGAAAGATGGGAATCATTTCCCGACAGTATATTCCAATAATCCAAGAACTCCCATGTAAACTCTTTCACCATAACATTTTTGTTGTCCGGTATTACTTCCATTAACACTTTATCTTCATCACAATGGAGACAGCCTGATTGAATCTGTAATCTTTATTAAACTCTTCCAATACCAACTGCTCGCCACTCCAGGCTTTTAACAATGGTACGAACAGATCGCTCATGGTATGAAGTTAACACCTTGTGTGAATATCCAATGCATTTCGAGCCCATCTGGCTCTTCATCAGGGATTGCTAAAACAAATACAGTAAACAGCTTAGCCACAGATCTCATTTTAAACATAATAAATTGTGAAAAGACCCAACACCAATTGTGCAAATGCATAATCTCCTCGGTGTGCCAAACGTAAGTCAAGCCTAATTTAGCTGCTACTACTTTCTACCCCCACTCCCCCTAAAGCCTGGTGTTAACTTCATACCATGAGCGATCTGTTCGCACCATTGTTAAAAGCCTGGAGTGGCGAGCAGTTGGTATTGGAAGAGTTTAATAAAGATTACAGATTCAATCAGGCTGTCTCCGTTGTGATGAAGATAAAGCGTTAATGGAAGTAATACCGGACAACAAAAATGTTATGGTGAAAGAGTTTACATGGGAGTACTTGGATTATTGGAATATACTGGCGGGAAATGATTCCCATCTTTCGCAGTGCGCCAGTGTAGAACACTAGAGTGCTCTTCTGGAACATTATTGTATTGACTGTGGTTGGGGCGATCCACGGACACTGGCTGCACGCACTTATACAAAACTTTCTGAAGCATGAAGTTAAAATGAAAGGAAAGGTGTGCACGCTCGTTTATTTTTCCTTGTTAAGTTAAAGAGTGACACAACCGAAGTCTTTATCATCGAGGAGCAGTTTCTCATCTGGTTGGCCTTTTGAGCTTGGACCTACCCCTGTCCCAGTAGAATCTACCAAGATAATAGGCTTTTTTACGAACTGCAACCTGACATTTTTCAACTAAGTCAGTCAGTCTGCAAGCACCTGTTTTTCAATACTTATAATGCAGAGAAAAGTGCTGCTTGCAAGACGGTAGTGCAATAGCTTATCTCTTGGCTCGATCATGGTAACTGCCTATATCTGGGCGTTGCTCTCTGCCTTTCCCACAACCTCCAGATTGTCCGAAAATGCTGCAGCTTGTATGATCTTAAATCCATCCATTTATGCGTCTGTTTCCCCTCATCATAAAGAGTTTCACTGGCTCCCTACTGAGAAACGGTCAGTTCTTAAATCGCTCAGGTTAGTCCACAAAGCGTTAACAAACTTGTCCCCCTCTTTCACGGGTGCAAATTTCTTAACTATCGTCCAACCCTTACTCTTCCTTCGCTCAGCTTTCCATAACCTAGTGGCCACAGCACAATTTGGAGGGGAGGGGAGAAGGGAGAGGCGAGGAGCCTGGAGTGGCCGCCAGAGGAATGAGTCTTACAGGCTGGGTCCTCAGGCTGCCAATGACAGGAGTCAGAGGGTGGAAACTGTGGGCTGGGCCGGGAGCTGGGAAGACTGAGGGAGGAACAGAGAGGTATTAGGAGGAACATGGACTGATCGCAGCCGTAACTCACAGCACAGTACCCTTGATGGAAGCAGACACACGCCACTGAGTGTATAGGAGGACAGCATGCCACCCCCAGACCATGCGCAGAAACAGACTACCTGCAGCTTTCGCGCACTCTACAGAGACCTCGCGGTAGCAAACACCCCTCGGTGAGTGTACAGGGGGCTGCTGTGCCTAGGGTCCTCACTGACTGCTACCTGTGAGCCGGTACACGCTGACCATGCATGGTAGTGCAGTCTGCCTGCACTCTCTTTAAAGAGCCCTGCAGATAGGACAGCAAACATCCGGCACTGAGTGCACAGCGGGGCAGGGTGTTAACAGGGCCCTCACTGTCTTTGCAAAGAAACAGTCTGTCCGCGCATAGAAACAGACTGTCTGCAGCCCTCACCTACTCAGCCCTCGTCAAACCCTCCCCCAACCCAAACTAAGTGCAAAGCAGGGCCCTCACAGTCTGTGCACAAAATCACGGCCCTTACTCACAGTAAAAAAAAAAAAACTACAAATTGAGCGAACAGCGTAGTGCACGCACCCACCGCTGATTGCGCAGATCAGTAAATGTGAGGAGTAAAATAGTATAAACTGTGGCCAGGGCCGAGGGCTGGGACACTGTGGAAGGCGAGATAAACAGGGCACATTATTAGCACGTAGGCTTGGTCCTTATACCCCCCCCCCCCCTTCAGCCCCCACTGGCCCTACAAAGACGCACACAGTGGATCAGCTGGTACATTCAACAGCATGCCAGAAACACCACCCCTGCTACAACACAGAAGAAAGCACAATAGAGCACGTCCACCTCCGCACCCATCACAAGCACTGAATCTGCGAGGGACACTCCATTGTTTTAGCAAGGTGGGTGGGATTCACTGGCGTCCCAGACATTACAGTCACAAAATTCTGGATAGGGCAGCCACATTTCACTTACTTTTAATAATCACGGACACGCGTCATACACTCGGTTAACCATCCGTAAATTACAAGAGTAGGGCGAGCATTTGGAATGAACATAAGTTGCTGCTTTGTGCATAAACAGCCACCTCGGGTTAGGCGTAAAATGCACGCACTGCAAAGGGTAGAAGGAAATACCTTCCAGTCCAATCGTAGGCTGAAAGCAGAGCACGTGCATTAAAACTGTGGACCGTCATTTCACCACACGTTCGTCACACAGTTCCCCGCACCCCCTCCACATTTTTACCTCATGCCTCACATGTGTAGACCTTCAACGTAGTCAAGGAAATCAGGGTAAAGTGCTAACTTGTTCAATCTGCTTTCCAAATGTTCTCTGCACTTTTGCAGGCCTTTCTTGCCCTGCTTGCACCGGGTTGTGGGCCCAGAGCTCTGCGGGTCTACCGAGGGAGGAGGAAAGCTCAGGATAAAAATACGAACACATAGTAATAACAAATATAGTGCTCGCGATCCCGAAAATGAAAGAGGACCGCATATGTAACTTACAATATATATATATATATATATATATATTATATATATATATAGTGCTTACAGAGTAATTGAAGGAGGCCGTGTCCCTCCACAAGTAAACGATCCAATCCCGGTGGGCGAGGCCAAAAGCGGACAGGGTAGCAACCCTCAGTGTAATGATTGCCTCCGGTGCAATGATTACATTGTCTTTTGCATAATCCATGACGCAAAACGACACGCACTAATCAAAATTGCAGGCGGATCAGCGACACGACTTCTGGAACCGTATTGATTCCAAAAAGCCCTCGCATGGCGTTAGCAGCGCGTGCGCGCTGCTAACGCCAGGCGAGACCTAAAAAGCTATTGAACTCTCAGTACTTCTCCTTCCTCAGTCATATTAAGACCCTAGAAAATGCTTACTACACTTCCAAATCCTCTGTTCACCTTTGTGACTTAATCAAAAGTAAAACTGACTTAAACAAATTGGCTACAATTGATGCATGTAACATTCTACTCAAAATAAAATCTAAATACCAGGGGGGACAAAACAAAGAAGGCAAAATGTTGGATAATTATTTAAAAGTCAAATCGGAAAAGAAAACCATTAGCTCCATTCGTAATACTCTTACCAATATCCTACTGTACTCTGATTCAGACATCGATGAGGCATTTCAAACTTATTACCATTCATTATATACGGAAGACACTCTTCCCGCTTATATAGATATTCAGTCATTTTTTGATGGTCTTCCCTCTCCATGCCCTATTCCGGATGCCATGGCCCTCCTGGAAAAAGATAGAACTCTTCAGGAGATTTCAAGATGCAATTAAATCCTCAAATAGAGCTAAAGCTCCTGATCCTGACGGCTTCTCTATTGAACTTATATTCTCTTTTTCATCCATTTTTGCTCCACACTTACTTAAGCTCTTTACCTCCTTTCTATTGCATTCTAAGCCTGAAGGTTCCTTTCTTTTTGCTTTTATTGTTATCCTCCCTAAACCTGATAAAGATCCTTCCCTTAGCCATAACTACCGCCCAATCTCATGAATTAATTATGATTGCAAAGTTTTCGCAAAAATTATTGCCTCTAGGCTGGAAGGGGTTGTTCCCCTACTCATTAAACACGATCAGTCTGGCTTCATCAAAGGTAGGCTTTCCTCAGATAACGCTAGAATGTTCCCTAATATTCTCACTTTGGGGAAAAATTATCCTGATCCTTTAGCTGCATTGTCCCTTGATGCTGAAAAAGCCATTGACCGCATAAATTGGCAAATCATGTTTAAAACTCTTCAGTGGTTAGGATTCGGCCCCAGATTTATTTCATTCATTAAATTATTGTATTCTGATCCCCGTGCATGGATATCTGTTAATGGTTCCTTATCCCCTTATTTTAACCTTCACAGAGGAACACGTCAAGGTTGTCCCCTCTCTCCTATTTTATTCCTTCTATGTCTTGAACCCCTTCTTGAACGTATTCGACAAAATCCCTCGATAACTGGTTTCTGCCACAATTAACACAAAATCAAATTATCTGCTTATGCAGATGATATCCTGAGCTACCTCTCAAAACCTTTAATTTCCTTACCTCCCCTCCTGCAGGAAATTGACATACTCTACAATATCAGGTTACAAATTAAATTTTTCTAAAACTGAAATTTTACCCTTAAATTCACTATGCTACCAATTAATGTTTTCTAACACTAACTTTAAATGGTGCCCATCTAAAATTAAGTATCTCGGCATGTGGTTTTCTTCTACCATTTCCCAAACCCTTACCCATGACTTTAATGCTTTGAAAATGAAAATTCAAAACTCACTCTTAGTGGTCTCTGCTCCATCTATCTTGGTGATTCAGATTAGATACCATTAAAATGATGATTGTACCGCTTATTCTATTACTACTCTCTATGTTGCCCTTTAAAATTCCTAATTACTATTTTAATCAAATTGATTCCATTTGTACTAAATTTCTATAGAATAACAAGCCTTCCCATATTGCTTTAACTAAATTAGTCAAATAAATAAAATGAAGGGGGTGTACTATTTCCCAATTTTAAACTGCATCACACTGCTTTTTTACTCAGACAAATGTATGCACTTAACAGACAATACCATGATGTTCCGATACCTAGCTGGATTAATTTCGAACGTTCTCTATTACATGACTTTTCTTTTTAGGATATTGGTTTCATGTCCAATTGTACATTTATATCTAAACATCCCATTTTAAAATACTCCGAACCCTTACTACATGCACTATTTACGGATGGCTTTGATTTTTATCAAGGCTTCCTTGCATCTTCAATTTGGTACAATAAATGAATTGCGTTCCGCCATAAATCCTTCTATTTCGAACACTCGAAAGAAAAGAATATTTTGTATGTCCACCAACTTGTATCCTATAATTCTGTAGTACCTTTTAATATATTACAAGATTGTTACGATCTACCTTCTTGTTTTTCTCAATGTTCACAATTATCACAGGCACTTCAATCATTAATTTCAACCAAAAACATTCCCATCAATATCACCCCATTTACTCCCTTAACCCCTTTACACAACATCTCCCCTTATTCTAATCCTAAAGCTTCCTCTACATACAAACTTGTATCCACCTCTATCTCTGTCAAGACCCAAATCCCCAATTGAACTAGCTTGGGAACTAGATCTTTCCATCACTCTCACATCTAAAAAATGGGATAAATTATGGCGTAAAATCTTTTCCACCTCTAGAGCCACTAACATTACTCAATCTCTATTCTTTCTATACAATAGAGCTGTCAGGACAAGTTTTTACACATAAAATTAAAACTTCCTCATCTCCTCTCTTTTGGTCATGCCTTTCCTCTAATAGTACATTATTTCATTTGATATATTATTGTCCTTATGTCCAAGGGTTTTGGAAACTCATCTGGGCCAAATATTCAAAGATTTTTCATTTTTGTATCTGATCAATTCAAAATGTTTTTCTTGTTTCCTTATCAGATGATTTATATTAAACTATTGCTCTTGCATTTAAAGTTATTCTTACTTGCTGGAAAGATAATTCAACAATTTGTACGCTAACTTGGTGGAATCTTATTTGTAACTAGCATAGAATCTCTATATCTTCATCTGTATCTCAAAAAATTTAATATGATGTACTTTGGGTACATTTTACTACTTTTCTATCTACATACTCATCTTTACACTGATTCTTCTTTGATAGTCCTTTCTAGTTCTTTCCTCTCCTTTTTCTTTCTCTTCCTCTTTTTTCTCTTTTATTTTAAAATTGTTTAGGTAACCAATAATCTAGATGGTACCCTTCTTTCATTCTCCGTAATTCGTTATATAAGACTGTACTTATAGTTCCTACCCTACACACCTAGTATTTTAGCTTCCTTTCATAGTATTATTCAACATACTATTCTCTCTACTATGTCATTTTGGGAACCTGGTACCTGTTTATCTGCATCAACTATACATAGTAAAAGTGACCGACTCACTAAGCTCTTTGAGACTGTGACATAATACATATTCTAATGGTATGTGATACGTGTAACACGCTTTGGTCTAACATATATGACACATTAAATGCAGATGCAAAGTTACAAGAACGCATTAGCGCCGATTGCACTGCTGCATAATACTTGTTCTCTAGCCGCAGTGAGTTATAGCAGACAGAAATAGAATGCCACATTCTTGGCCACTGCTAAATTTGGAATCCTAAAACTGGAAAATTTAGAAGCTACTGTCTTATATGTGGCTTAAAGATATGAATGATATGGCAAGTTCTGAAATGGTAATTCACAAGTTAAAAGTTCAGACAGTCACATTCAAAGAAATATGGTAACACTGTTTATCAGATTAGCAAGGATAAGAAAGTGTATGATTGACCTGAAAGAAGTGTGCCTTAGGAAGAGACAGATGGGAAGGGAAAGGGGCAAGAAATGGTGACAGAGTGGTTAGTGGAGCATTATGGCTTAAGAGAGAAATAATTTAATCTACATCTCCAAGGCCAAGACTTTGTGGAACGTACCTTACTCCAATCAACTAGCTATATTATGTATAACAACTTGATTGACAAACACTGGAATTCTGGATACGTTGTTGTTCAATTAAGAATTGTGTTGGCAAAAACAATTGATTACTTTAAAATACCTATTGACACTTCTAACAGGATATACACCATCAAGTGTTCATCTTATCAGAAAATGTGACCAAAAAAGCATTTTAATGGGTGCTGTATTATTGAGACTTAGCTAGAAACAGTAAAAACATAGTGTTGCCTAGGGAGTACGTTTCAGTCTACTGAGAATTGGTAGGTTCACATAATAGGTGGAGAGTTGAGGTCAGTTCAGGCTTCCTTCGGCCAAAAACTCCTTCAAAAGCAACCCATTGCGCTAGCAAATACAGCCACACATAGGACCATCAGTAGAATGGACCTGGTCAAGCTTAAACAAGCCATACCAACTTTTATCTTTTGTATGATGTAGCAAACTAGCATACTTTTTGTGATTATTTATATAATATTAAATGCTCATTCCTTCATTGAATGATGGGTCTGTGCCTTTCAACCCCAAAGGCATCTACATTGAGGTAGAAACAATAACCACCATTTGTTTGCAAACTGGGAGAGCACCTGCAAACCCACTTGCCACCCAGCTTTGATTAAAGATATGGAATTTACCTACATCATTGTGGGATCCTTATTAAGGAGAACGGGGAAAACTGGAGCTACTAGGCTCATATTTTAACAATAGAGCCAGTTACCACTGGTGTATAACACTTGAATGTCAGAGTAACAAAGTTAAGAAGTCAGAGGATTACTCAGGTAGGTGGTGTGAAGTTAGAGCCTCAGTGCTCAAAGCATTCAACAGATATTGTTAACTTAATGTCCTGTTGATTCCTTGTCTTAAAAGATAAAGTAGCATACTATTCATAGACAAAACAATTCTGTTTATAAAGCATCAGTTAGTACTCTATTAAAGTAATATTTTAGCAGTTCCTAAGAGAGCCTGAGCTCTTTCAATGGGTTAGATCTCAATAGAAACATTAGTGTAAGCTCTCCAGAGGTTTCTAAGACAGTTTGTGTCCCCGGGGAACACAACCTCGACTTTTCTGTTGCTGGTGAAGTTTCCCTCACTTCAATGACTTTCCCTTTACACAATAATTTGTCCATTTGAGTCTTGACTGCGCAGGCAGGGCTGACGGTATTCAATGGTTGGCAGTGACACACATTTTGCCATGAGCTACAAAAATGAAGACAACCCTTTCTCCAGGGGTAACTTGCCTGGTAGCACCTCAGGATCCTTGGGGTAGGAAAGCAAGCAAGACGTAGCCAGAAAAAAGCTAAAGGTCTACAGCATGGCGTCTCTGAAGTCCTAAATGGCCCAGCAAACTCAGGGTGCACACAGAAAAGCTTTGGGCTTATGGACCCCAGAGTGCCCGACTAAAGTTATGACGTCCCTGCGCCACTGTCTTAGACATCAAGTTTCAGGATAAGGGTGAGTCCCGCTTTTTTTTTCTCTCTCATTTAGACTTGGGTTTGGGCTTATTGGAGGACTTTGACCAGGAAGAAATCCCCTTGAAAGAACAGAAATGAGAGCGAGACTGAGCCCACAACCAGGCCTTACAAGGGGGGGGGGGTCTCATACCTTCTTATGTTTAGTGACGTACAGTTTAAATCCCCGTCCTGAATCGCCTTTAGTTGCATGAGTGCTCTAGTCACATCATTTCAATTTGTGCCCCAAAATCAGAGACACACCTAGTGTGGGTCCGTGACCAACATTGGTTCTCTACAATCATGGCATGGTTTAAAGTCTATACTTTTAGGAGGGATCATTGCTCTCTAGCACACTGGGTTTCAAAATTTGAGAAATTATCGTAGGCCAACAACTGTGGGAGCAAAGCTCCAGACCCACATCAGAAGGCGTGCAGGTGTGGCACTTACGCACAGCTCCAGTTCACAACTTCCAAGGCCGCATGGCGCCACTTAGTGGTGGACAGGAACAGGGCTGAGAAAGTTTCCAGATACAGTCTGGCACCTAGGAAGTATTCTAAAGTGACAAATCTAAGGTTATCAATCAGAAAAAAAGTTGTTCCCTAAATGCAGGCAGTGGAAGAACAAGTCAGCCAATCAAAAAGTTTGTAAAGACACACTGCAAGGAAAGCAAGCCATCAAACTGGATGTCAGCTAATGAGTGTTTCGATTAATCCAACCAATGGTAAGCAATGGTGGGGGGGTTGATGGGAGCTATACGCCCACTGTGCATATTCTTGTCTTGGTCCACTAGAGGACTTTTACAAACAGACAGCTAAAAGCTGTCTGCAGATTAGACTAAAAAAGGACAAAAGAAACCCAGCCAGTGAATGAGCTTAGTGGTTTGGAATAAACTGGAGATGAAGTGAATTTGTGGGGTAAAGCATGTCCCTTCACAATCTAGAAAATAAACCAATCACACCTTGAGACCTAGCCACGAGTTAGTCAAGCAATCATAATGCCAAGATTAGAACTTCGAAGATGGTGGCTGACACCTGAGGACTATAAGGGGTAGTTTCTGTTTCGCTGTTTTGAATTTTATATAATAAAGGAAGTAATCTGTAAAATACATTTTACTTAATGGGAGGGTAGACACTCATCTTTACGCTCTACTGCATGGGATTCAATTAACTAAAACATACTTAATTGTATCTATTGAGTCTTCACCTTAGTACAATAGTCTTAATTGTGGAATTTCTGATTCTCCTTTTCCACTAAGTTTAGTGCATGTTGTAAATTCCTGTACTTGGCTAACAAAGTTACGTACAAGGGTGCTTCCTGTAGGGTTACTACAAATAATGGTTTCTAATCAATTCAAGCTTCATTGCTAAGAAAGTAAACAATGATTAAACAACTCAGTTCACTTTACAACAAATACCCACCTTAGGGACTTCACAGAGCAAACAGGGGTATCTAATAGCTTCAATGAAGATTAATGAAGAACTGCTGTCAACGCATATGACCAGGACTTATACTACAGCTCAGCTGCTTTTGCTATTCTATTCACTTGGTTGGAGACCTCATTTAAATTAGTTGGACCAGGGATATAATGACTCAGATTATTCTTATCAACGTGCACTTAGCAGGTGAAACAAAGTTACTTCATATCCGAAACCACTCAAGTGACTTGCACCATGCCATAAGTATCAGCCTCATATTTGAATCTGATCAAAACTTGAAACAGTTCTTCCACAAACGTCCTTAGCAGCCACAACATCACATGTATGATAAAAACACTGAGATCCACATCAAGATACCCAATGATCTGGGCAATAGCCACCCCTGTCGATAACTTGGTGTCATCTTTAGTTAAGAGTGACTATCATTTTGTAAGTAAATAACTGAGATACTGACATTGCTAGCTATCCATCATCAGTTGTTGCTATTCCTTCACACTTTGATTACTGTACTGGTGTTTATGGAGGAAAATCCGGCAAGTTAAAGACCTCAAAACATTGCTACCCTCCTTTTACTCAATCACATCTTATCTGATCAATTAATGCCTGCATTAAGCTCTATGAATTTTTTTCCATAAAAGGTTCATAGAAGTGGGTAAACATATCCTCCTGTTCTAAGAAGCAAAACTATAAGTGCCGCTTCAGATTTTTATTACAATTTCCCCTTAGCTTAGTTGGTAGGACCTCCAGGAGTGTGTTAACAGCAACCAATTGTATTTTTTAATTTATTTTATACCATCACAGAGTTGAATATCTGTTTATAACATTTAACATGGTGTTAATATTCCATTTATCTAGTATTAAACATAAAACTATATGAACTACATATAGTTTAATTTTGGTGCCTTCTGGAAAAAAGGGCATCCATTTCACTGTTAATGAATATAGTGGGCTAGGGGCTCATTTAAAAGGGCAAAAAGAATTGGGGAACCGGACAACCATGGCAAATCCCACACTCAGCAAAAATTAAACCTGCAGATTGATTACGGATTATCACCTGGGCTGAATACTTTCAGAAATTTCAATTTAAGATTTTAAACAAAAACTGCAAGTTCACAACAATGAAAGTCTGGTTGGCGTTAAGCAAGAGTACGTCTGCGGGAATTTTGTCTGCTGTTACTAATATGCAGACCCCACAAAAAAAATTGCTTAACCCCTTCGGTGCCCATGACGAGCTGGTCTCGTCATGGGCCGCGGTTGCGCTGTGCCCATGACGAGACCAGCTCGTCATAAACCCCGCCCGCTAATGAAAGCGCCGGCACAGGGCGGGGAAAGGGGCGGGCACTGAAGGGGTTAAAGGTTTCCCATACAACTATTTTGTCTGCAGATGTGTTATTATGCAAAAAAGTATTTAATATCTAAATTCATCATCTTTGCATTTTAGCCGGACAAAAAACAGTCTTATCCGCAATCCACCGGTTTAGTTTCAGTGGTAGCCTTGCTAAAAAATATATATAAAACTTTATGGCTACTGCGGAGTTATCAGAAAAAACACTAGTGTAATAATTTATCAATACATCATCATGTAATGAGGGGGAGGCTAAAAATAAAGCAAGTACTTATTGTAATATTCAGAATCATACTTCATCATATGTTGCGGACTTCCATGCTTTTGAATAAATGTAAGATTTCTATTGGTTTTCTTTTTAGTATGAAAACGGTTAGGACTGGAGAAATCTAATTGAACTTTGGGATGGAGCCCTGCATGATTACCAGTGGCTGAGATGAATTCCAACATTCCATCCATCAGTTTTTTGTATACTTTAATGTTTCACCCCAAAGTGGAGGGGGTATGCCCAGACGTGGATTCTGTGCACACCGTCAATGGAACAAAGCTATACCTGGCTGATGAGCTGTAATAAGGGTGAAAACGGTCCTGGGTTGTTTGTGTTCCGGTTCAGGGAGGACCGGGCCTGGCAGTTCAGGCTGGACTGTTCCCAGTGGAGCAGGATCAGAACTGATTTGCATATGGCTGGGTCCAAACTGAGATGGCATGGTGGGAAAAATAACAATGGACTGAGATCCACTACCACATGATTATCAGTGGCTGAGATTAATTCAAGCATTTCATCCATCAAACTAAGATAGTCACTAAAATCGAGTCAAAATGGGAGACCATTGATAGAAATCTCCAAGGATTAAGTGATCGATCTGAGGAGCTAAAACAAAGAATTTTGATTATAGACGATACCCCGGCCATAACGAATAGTTTCTTACCTGTTGGTGTAGTTTTGCAGTTTGAATATCTTTGTGGATTCACTATGCTGTGCATTATTCCGCGGTCTGGTGATTGGGTCCGGAATCGTAGTCTTTCTTCTCTTTTTTTTTGTAGCCCAGGTGGGCGTCGACGTCCCACCATTTGGTGTACCTCTCGTGACGTCGACACGCTTCCTGCGGAAGCTCCCTCCTCGGGGCGCCATCTTTGGATTTTTTTTTTGCGAATCCTAGGCAATTTTATTATTTTCTCCTTAATCATATCCTTTTACACGCTTCTTTTAAGTCTCTTCTTGTTCTCTATTCTCTGTCTTTCCACCTTCTGCTCCAGCCTCATCTTTCTGGCGGAGGTGGGTGGGTTCGCTAGTGAATCCAGAAAGATCTTCAAGCTGCAAAACTACACTGACAGGTAAGAAACTATTCGTTTTGCAGCGTGAATCTTTCTGGATTCACTATGATGTGCATAGACTTTGTAGCAGTTTGTCATCTTTGTGGCGGCTGGGTGGAAGATGAGCGTTGGTCGTTGAATATATGTTGAAGCACCTTCTGTCCTACTTGTGCTTCCTTGTTCATTTGTATATCCACGCAGTAGTGCTTAGTGAACGTGTGCACTGAAGCCCATGTTGCCGCCAGGCATATGTCTTGAATGGGCGTGTTAGCCAGAAAAGCAATTGTTGCTCCTTTCTTCCTTGTGGAGTGGGCCCGTGCCCCTTCCGATAGTTCTTGCCCTGCCTGTTTGTGGCAGAATTGTATCGTCAGTGCGATCCATCGAGTGATGGTGCTTTTTGTTACTGGTCTACCCAGGAAGCTGGTTGCGAAGGACACAAAAAACTGCTTCGTTTTCCTGTGCTCCTTGGTTCTCACGATGTAGTGCATCACCGCCCTTCTCGCGTCTAGAGCGTGCAGTGCCCTTTCTGCGCTTGTGGCTGGGTTCTGAAAGAAGCCCGGTATTTGAAATGTCTGGTTCATATGGAATGCCGACACCACCTTCGGCATGAAGTGTGGGTCCGTTCTCATTACGACCCTGTCCTTGTGTATTTGGATGTAAGGTTCTTGCAGTGTTAGTGCTTGTAGCTCGCTTACTCTGCGCAGCAAGGTTATTGCCACCAGAAAAGCTGTCTTCATTGTCAGCATTTGAAGTGAGGCCTTGTGGATGGGCTCAAAGGGTGCCTTCATAAGTTCCGTCAGGACTATGTTGAGGTTCCATGCCGGCGGCGGCATCCTCTTTAGTGGTGCTATCCTTTTCGCCCCTTCCAGGAATCTCTTTACTACTCGTGATGTAAAGAAACATTCCGCCGTCTCACCTCGTGTGTAAACTACAATCGCTGCTAGGTGTACCCTTAGCGAGGATGAACATAGTTTAGCCTTTAGTAGGTGTGTGAGGTATCTCAGCACCACTGATTCCTTTGTCAACTTGTTCTGCAGTTTCTTTTTGCTGCACCATTGTGTGAATCTCTTCCATTTCACCCCATAGCATTTTCGTGTCGGTCTCCTTGCCTCCCGGAGCACTCGCATGGTGCTTTGTGGTAGCTTAAGGTGTGCGAACTCTATGTCCTCAGGATCCATGCCGCTAGGCTGAGGCTCTCTGGCTCTGGGTGTAGCACCTCTCCGTTTTGCACGGAGTGCAAGTCCTTCCTTTTGGTGAGGCCCCTGTGCCATTTCCATTATTTGGGAGTACCAGGTCTGTCTTGCCCACTGTGGTGCTACTAGGATCAGTGTCATGTTGCTGGTCCTGCACTTGTTGAGTACCCTGGGTATCAGTGGTATTGGGGGGGAAAGCGTAGGCAAATGTTTTGACCAGCTTATCCATAGGGCATTCCCCTGGGATTGTTTTTCTGGTTGCCTGGATGCGAGGTTTTGGCATTTTGCATTCAGGTGCGTTGCAAACAGGTCTATCGTCGGTGTACCTCACCTTCTGAATAGCCTTTGAGTTTCCTGTCCATTGAGCTCCCACTCGTGGGATGCTGAAGTCTGCCTGCTGAGCCAGTCTGCTTCCACGTTGTCCTTCCCTGGTAGGTGTATGGCCAGCAGGTCTATTTTGAGTGGGATGGCCCATCTCCAAATCTCCTGAGCCAGGTTGGATTGAGGGAATGATTGTGTTCCTCCCTGCTTGTTGATGTAGAACATCGTAGTCGTGTTGTCTGTTTGTATCAACACCTTCTGGTTGTACAGTTTTTTCTGGAAGGCCTTCAGGGCTAGGAATACGGTCTTCAATTCCAGGTAGTTGATGTGTCTGACCGCATCTGCTGGAGTCCACAGCCCCCTCCCTCTGAGCTTGTTCATATGTGCTCCCCATCCTATCTGGGATGCGTCTGTGGTGATGGTCACCGTTGGGCTTGGTGGTGTCAAGGGCTTCCCTATTGTTATGTTCTCCTTGTTCCACCACACTATCTCTTTTTGCACTGTGTCCATTACAACCACTAGATCCTCCCAACTTCCGGTTGCTTGTGACCATTGTTGTTGCAGCCATTCCTGGAATGGTCTCATGTGCAGGCGTACATTGGGGCCTAGGTGAATGCATGACGCCATCATCCCCATGATCTTGCTTGCTGTCCTCACTGTCAGAGCTCGCCCCTTCTGGTAGAGGCGTGTCTCCCTCAGCAGGGCCATTGTTCTATTGTCGCTGGCGATCACCGTTTTCTGTATGGTGTTGATCTGTGCCCCCAGGAAGATCTTCACCTGTTCCGGTTCCATTGAGGCTTTCCCCCAGTGTATGGAGAATCCCAGCTTTGTTAGCGTCCTTGTGACCCGCTGTGTATGTTCCTCGCATCTTTCGTGTGAACTTGCTTTTATTAGCCAGTCGTCTAGATAAGGATTTTCATGAACCCCTTCGCTCCGCATGTACGCCGCCACTGCTGCAAGGCATTTTGTGAAAACCCTTGGTGCGGACTTTAGTCCGAATGCCATGGTTGTGAACTGGTAGTGATCTTTGTTGATGGTAAATCTTAACAGATGTTTGTGCCGCCTGTTCATTGGGATATGCAGGTATGCATCTTTGAGATCCACGGTGGACATGAAGTCTCCATCTCTCATCTGAGGGAGTACCTCTTGTAGGGACGTCATTTTGAATTCTTGTGTCCTTAAGTACTTGTTTAGGAACCGTAGATCCAGGATGGGTCTTAGTGTTTCGTCCACCTTTGGTACCAGGAAGTAGTTTGAGTACACTCCCTTGTTCCTTTCTTTGAATGGTACTGGTTCTACGGCCTCCTTTTGGAGTAGCTCTTGTGCTTCCTCTACGAGTTGCACTAGCTCCTGTCCGGAGTGTTCCCTTCTCTTTGGTTTCCTGTTCGGTGGTTTCCTTTCCAACTCTATGCAGTATCCAAACTGTATGATGTTGAGTATCCATTTGTCTGTTATCTTTTTCCATTCCTGAACGAAACGTCTCAGCCTGCCGCCTACTGGTGTTGGATGCTCGTTGGCGTTTGGTCTGTGTAACCCTCTCTTGTTGAATTTTTTGTGCTCTCCCCTCTGAGGGATCTTGTGGGTGAGCACGCTTCGCCGGGCAGAGTCACCTCTTCGTCTTTCCCGCGTCCGTTCCCTCTACTGCGAAAGGACTGGCCCCGAGGCTGGTACAGCCAATTTTGTTTCTGCTGCCCCTGCTGGCCGTGATTGTTGCCCTGGTGGCCCTGCTGGAATGTCTGGTGTGACGTTCCCGTCCGTATGGTCTCCGTGTCGGGTTACCTCTTCTCATCCCTCTGAATTGCAGGGCCCCCATGGAGCTTGCTGTTTCGTTCTCCTTTTTGAGCTGGGTGAGTTTTTCATCCACGGGGCTCCGAACAGCGTTTCCCCGTTGAAAGGGGTGTTCAGAATGTTGTTCTGGACTTCCGTCTTGGAGCCTGAGATCCTGAGCCAGGCCTGCCGTCTTTCCGTTATCCCTATTGCCATCAACCTGCTTGATGTTTCGGCTCCATCTAAGGCCGTTTTAAGGCAAGAATTCGCGATATTCTTCCCTTCCTCCACCAGGTGCAAGGCTCTTTGCTGGTATTGTTCGGGGAGGAGCTTGATTAGCTCACCCATTTCGTCCCAATGTTGGTATTGGTGTCTGTTCAGTAGGGCATTGGAGTTCGCCATGCGCCAGTGCATTGCCGCGTTTCTCTCAATCTTCCTCCCAGTCAGGTCCATCCTCCTGCTTTCCTTGTCTGGTGGTGGCCCAGAGGTTGCCGGGACATTAGCCCTTTTCCTGGCAGTTGACGCAATGATGGAGTCCGCTGTGACGGATCCCTTGATGTAGGGAGGGTCCTGTGAGGAGTGCTTATACTTCTTCTCCGTCCTAGGTGTGATGGACCTGCATGTTGCTGGGTCCTTGAACGCCTCCTTCCCCTGGTACATGACACCTTGGAGCATGGGGAGGAACTGGCTCCTCGTTTGGATGGGGAGCAGTATTTCCAGTAAAAAGTCTTTCGGCTTTTCTTCCTCCAGCTTGACCCCAAAAGCTGCAGCTGCGCTTTTGAGGACCATATTGTAGGCCCCAATGTCATCTGGCGGCGAAGGCCTCGAAGGGTAAGTCTCCACAGGCACTTCTGGGTTTTCGGCTTCGAGGTCCTGCCACTCCAGGTCCTGTGTCGTCGACGGCGCCGAGCCGTAGATTGATTGTTGGTCCTCATCTTCCTCTCCCTCATAGTATAGGTCCTCTTCTTCTTCTCCCGGAGTTTGACACTTCTTTGGCGTCGAACTCTTCCTGTTCCTCGACGTCTACGATGACCAACGGTGGTTTCGTGGGAATCGTGAATTTTTTCGGCGAACTCCTTTTTCCTTTGTAGGATGCTCTCCATTTCTGCCTCAAGCCTCCTCTTCTTCTTTTCCAGCTCTGAGGCCTGTTCGGCGTTGAGCACGGGTCTTTTCGCCGGAGCCAGCGTTGACGCGGCCTTTTCCTTCGAAGTCGAGCGCCTCAGTTCTTGGTCTTGCTTCGACGACCTTGGCTTTTCGCCGGTCTTCGCCACCTGGGAGTCCTTTTCGAAGGATCCGCCGGGCCTTTCGTCCTTGGATGCAACTGCGGTCGTCGAAATTTTCGGCGGCGGTGCTCCTTTCGAGGACTTTGACTCTGTTTTTCGAGAGTCTGACTCGGGCTTTCGGGGCCCTGTAGAGGGTTCAGTGTTCGACGTCTCTCCTACCTTATCAGACGTTTTCTTATCGGTCTCTGCGACTGTGAAGTCATCTGGTCCCTCGGCGACGTTTTCTTCATCGTCGGTGGAGAGGCCCAGTTCGTACAGCGACGGGACCTGTCCCTTGCCCTGCATGTTGCAATTCGCTCTCCTCTGTCTCTCTCTAACCTGAAGTGTCTTCGGTGTGAAGGCGGTACAGGCGTTGCAGTCTTTGCTCTCGTGGTCAACTGGCAGGCAAAGATTGCAGACCGGGTGTTGGTCCTTCTGCGCGTATTTATGGTGGCAGTTACGGCAGAATTTAAAGGGTGTCTTCTCCATTCCTCCGCTCAGTGTCCCTGAGTGCGCATTCTCCGTTGGATGTCGAAGATCTCGAGGTTCTCCTCCTCCTTCGTCGTTCCGGCTTGTTGATCTTCCTTTCTGTAGTCTTCCTCCACTTCTTCTTCGATGAAACTCGTGTTTTTTCTTCTTTTCTTCACCAAAACTCTGGAGATTCACGGTGACGATCCAGACCCAACGGCGGAAAAAAGAATCTGAAGATAGCGCCCCGAGGTGGGAGCTTCCGCAGGAAGCGTGCAGACGTCACGAGAGGTACACCAAATGGTGGGACGTCAACGCCCACCTGGGCTACAAAAAAAAAAAAAAAAAAAAAAGAGAAGAAAGACTACGATTCCGGACCCAACCACCAGACCGTGGAATAATGCACAGCATAGTGAATCCAGAAAGATTCACGCTGCAAAACTCAATTTTACAGTTACAAAAAGAGATGAAACCTAAAATGTAAAATCTGGAAAATCAATAACAGATCGAATCCAAGACAGGTCGGCTTTCTGGAAAATACTAGTGTAAGGGCAATGAGAAAAAAGTAATAAAGCTCATCTCTTTTTTGTTCTTAAAGATAAACTAGTACACTAGTGGTTTTTCTGATAACTCCACAGTAGCCATAGTTTTTGTATATATTTTTTAGCTACCACCGAAACTAAACAATTGGATTGCGGATAAGACTCTTTTCTCAGACTAAAATGCAAAGAGGATGAATTTAGATATGAAATATTTCTTTTTGCAGAATAACACATCTGCAGACAAAAGAGTTGTATGAGAAACCTTTAAGCACATTTTTTGTGGGCTCTGCATATCAGTAACAGCAGATAACATTCCTGCAGACGTACTCTAGCTTAACGCCAAACAGACTTTCAATGTTGTGAACTTGCAGTGTCTGTTTAAAACCTTAAATTGAAATTTCTGAAAGGGTTTACAAAATTTATAGCCACGGTCTGTCAGAGTTTATCGGCACAGTGATTTTCAGATCTCATGGTTGCTATAGCAAACAGAGTTCCTATCATCCGGCCAAAAGATGGAGCCAAACCTTGAACAATAGTTGTTTACTTCAAGACTTTAAAGTAAAAGAAAAAAAAATTGAACAAAGCTAAGCCGCTTAAGACTATCAACGCAGGTGAGTTTTCGTTTGAAAATCTTGGCAGATGTCTTTTGGGACCTCAAGACGTCACTGGGAGTTCAAATGAATTTCTGAAATATTTTGTATGCTTGGCACAGACACAACACATATCCACCTCTCAAGGCTGAAGGTCTTATGGTTTGGACATTTCCATTTCTTTAATGAAATGGGAGAAGCAGAGTTAAATCTGAACTCTATGCAGAACTTTGTTAACAAATATTTCTAAATTACGGAGAAAATAATAGAATGAGCTCCAGGAACCTTTAGGTTTAAAATCAACACACCCAAAAAGTACATCTTAAATCCATATGGGCTTGGTCTTTTGAGGCATGGGGCACATCCAGGAAGGGAGGGGCACATAGGTATAAAGCCTATAGAAAGTAGGACGGGAGGAACACTCAGATGTAGGGTAAGGTATAAATACGCATGAGAGAGCAAAGAGGCACACGCTGCAAAGAAAAAAAACCTTATATACTAAACAGTTTTTCCACATGATCCTGCATTGCAGCTTACTACCACTCACACCTTTAACACCAACTCCTATTCAGGTGACCTGTGGTTACATCAAGGTGGACCCACTGACCTATCACGGGGGCGAATGCGGTTTCCTGGAGTTGCACCTTTTCTCCTAATGGGTATACTATTTTCCCATTGTGTACTTCTGTAGCATGGAGGGATATTTGATAGGCTACCAGTATTTGGGCTTCTGTGCTCCGGAGTGAACATGCAAAAAGAACAATTGATGGACAGACTGCAGAACAAAGTCACACATTCACCACAGTACAGAGATCTAGGCCTAAATCCATCGTTTTTTTGCTCCCCAGGCCATTCCAGTTTGAACCCAGGCATATGCAAATCAGTCTTGACCCTGGGCCCAATGGGAACAGTTCAGCCCAAACTGCCAGGCCAGGTCCTCCATGAAGTGGAAACCAGCATCCTGGGACCGGTTTCGGGGTTTCACCCCTCATCAGACAAGTTAGCACGACTCCAGTGGTATGGAGAGCACGGGATCCACGTCTAGGCATACCCGACCTACTCGGGGATGACATATGCAAAAAGAACAATTGATGGACAGAATGCAGAACAATGTCATACATTCACCCCAGTACAGAGATCAGGTCTAAATCCATCATTTTTTTGCTCCCCATGCCATTCCATTCAGCATATTCACTGTCTAGTTTACAGTGTCTCTGGTCGGTTTATTTGTTGCTCCTTGATGGATTCCATACAGGATATTGCATTGTTGGGTCTCTTGACATTCTTGAGTAGGCCCATGTACTTTACTCTGGTTACTTAACAGTGCCTATTGCATTGAGCTTCTTTTGCTTTAGGGCAGATTTCACACAGTTTAGACAATGGTTGAATAGCAGTGCTTTCAAGGTGTGTGCTTCTGTCACTCCTGCCTGTGCCATATAGTTTCACCCTTGCTTAACACTGCATAGAGTAGTTGGGCCTCTTTCACTCTTAGGTGGACCATATCATCATTAAATACTTAACAGTGTTTCCAGAATTGGGCTTCTGTTGCTCTTGGTTAGACCTCCTATACTTCAATCTCTGGCTGTGTAACAGTGCTTTAGGAAGTTGTGCCTTGGTCACACTGGATGGAATCCTAGCAGTTGCATAACCAGCTGTCTATCAGTTTCCCTTGTTGGGGTTTCCATTACACCTGGGTGTGCTGTGTATTGTAAAGTAAGAGTGGAACCCACTGAGCCTCCACAAAAGAGCTTTAAACTTTGGGATACTGTTAATTCAGATAAACAGTAAGATGGTTGTAAGGAAATGGGGTGTATTATATGGTGTGGTTGTGAGACCTCACCAAGTAATACACTTACCAACTGTTAGACCAGCAGGTTTTGTTTGTCAAACCCTTAGCTCAACCCTGGGTAGCCGTGGCTATGAGTAGTCAGGGTTACACAAAGGAAGGAACAATGGTAAAGAATTTAAACTACACAGAACCAATTGAGGAAATACACGAAACACTAAAGAAATCGAACACCGATTTGTAAAACAGACGGTACTTTATGAATTATTAGACACAAAACAAATCCTCCAGTGTTCTGGAGATATGGAATTTGCAATTGTGAGGAGGTGGCCTCCATAGCCGGTATACCCTTCCCAACATCACTTGTACAACAGAACGACAATGGTACGAGACGGCTGGGAGGGAATGAGTTAAACCTTTCCACTGACTCTTGTGTGCAGGGAGGAGCTCCATCACCCGGGTTGAGCAGGAACCAATGGAATGTGAGAGAGGCGGGAACCGTCGAGAATGAAGGGAACCCGGAAGAACATCGACGGCGTGTGGAAACGGCGGAGCAAGGAGAACAGCCACACCGAGAGGAAGAGAAGAGCGGTGAAGAACACTCGACCAACATCCTAGGAGACGAGGAACCGAGGCCGACTGTCGACTCGGAAGAAGCACCCGACTCCGGAGAGATCGAGACCTGTTCCGAGGAGTGGTGGACACACCCAGGAGGACGCTGACAAGCCGCCGCAACTCCGGAGAATTGCGGCCAACGCGGTACGTGACACGGGAAGGGGGAGGGATAAGCGGGGTTCAGCTAAGAGATCACCGGGGTATACAAATGTATGGAATCCTGTGGTGAGAACGGTTGTCCGAGCACGCACCTCCCTTTCTATCCCTTCACAACCCAGCCGCGTTAGGAGGAGTACTGATCCGCTTGTTTTGGCCCCTCTGCCCTTATCCTCTGTAGAGCGTATATTCCAACCTTATTTTTTTTCTCTTTTATGGCACGCATACCCTTTGATTCTCGCATACCTCCCTTCTTTTATCATCCCGGTTCTTTATTTGATATGCTGGGATAGACACCCGACTCCCTTATCCCCGTCCTATGTCTAACAGCACACCTGTATTTCTTTTTGTCGTGCCTCACAATGGGTGCTTCGTTAGTCACTGGTAAAGGGTTCGTATCACAAAACTTATCGCCTTCTCTCCTTTCACTTTCCGAGGCAACCTGGGGAGGAGTCCGACCACGACAGGAACCCATCACCAGCCGGAAGACCACGAGGAAGGACCACAACTAGAGAAGACCATTATACCATCCTAGACCTGTTTTGTGGAACGATTACTTGTATTTGATTAAAATCCAGTCACAATTGCTCAACTAATTTGGCCTCCTCGCTTTTCCTTTCGACCCTCCCTCTCACAGCAATGTATAGTAAATCAACTCTTTTTACCTAACCGTGAACAAGCACTGACAAATTCAACGAATTTGACACTTGGAACCTTTTTCAAGAAAAACTTGGGTTTGTATCAATGCAGTTACTTTAAGTCACCTCAGGCGACCAACTCCGGCAGAGAGCCAGTCATGGGGACCAGCAGGGCCCTCAGAAACAGTTACCTCGAAAGAAGAAGCAGTATTCCGTTAGTTCCAGGCACTTTTATCCCCTTGTCATAAAGGAAGTGTTCCCGATACAAGGGGTGCAGGATGCTCAAGATGATCAAAGAAGCTGTAGATACTATGCGGTCGATGGGGGACTTCCTGCAGCTATTCATCGGACCACAACTTTGTGAAGCAGTCTTGGCCATGTGGGTTGACATCAGTCGAAGTCCTCTCAAGCCTAGAATTAGTCCAATTGCCACTGGGCTACCAGTCACCTAGTAACACGGTCAGGGCAAATCCTTCATTGGATGGTTACTCACCTTCTGGAGGACCAAGCTGTGCTCTGACTCTCCTGGGTCCAGTAGACTCGGATGCAACTTTGGGTGTTGGTTCCTGGTCCTTGGTGCTGCACGACGAGGAGCAGCGATGAGAAGATCTGGGCAACCAACTCACCCAGCAGGCTTCTCTGGCCCCGTGCTACGAACCAGAGGTGAGCCAACTGACCTTTGGAGTCTCTTACTTCGACTGGGCTCGGGAAACTACTACTCCACGAGCATGCCACAGCAGGCACAGTCCATTTTCCCTTGCTAGCCACCAAGTAGTTCAGCAGGTGCGGTCCACCTCGGTGCAGCCTATCTTCGCCTAGTCCTCGGTGCAGATGAGCAATCCTCCTTCGGTCCCCTTCTCCAGTCTGTCAAGATCTGAGTTCTGGGTGCTAGGTGTGCCCTTTATCTGCCCAGAAAATGCCCTCAGGGAAGATGTGGTGTGTAGCCAAGGGGTCACTAGGCTTGCTCCCCCTGATGACTACTTCGTGTGAAGTTTGGCATTTGGCTACACCAGAATTCCTAATTCTGCCCACTTCCAATGAGCCAGAACCCTTCCCTTGGCGTGTGGAGCTCCCTAGCTCAACCCAGAAATGTGGCTACCAAGGGGGCTACACGCCCTTGAAAAAACTGTTTGGCAACTGATTTCCCCTCTCCTTCACGACTGCCAGCCTGTCTACCAAACTATAGAGCAGTAACTCTGAAAGGTGTCCATCATTTGCATTTCACAGGTGGCTTCTCCTTTGAAGCTAGCCTTTGGGGACAACACCTGTGTGGCTACCTGCCAGAGAAAGGTAAAACTTCTCTCCCATGCAGGCTTCTATTGTCTTCTCTACTGGGAATTGTTTACATATCTCACCCGTGTACAACTGTGAATGGGCACAGGGAATTTAGGGCAAGAAAGTGGCAATTTTGTAAAAGTTGCATACTGCACCAAGTTATATTAATTTCAACTTGGGGTCAAGTCGGCTTAATGTAACGAGTTCTTTGATACCTTACACTATCAACTTTAGTAGTCTCAGTCAGAAGTTAGCCAGGCTGCTGTGGCAGCCTGCAACTCTGCACTCGCCAACAGGGCTACTAGCCTTTTCCACAGTAGAAACAACAACTGTGGATTTTTACTGTTAGACATGTAAACACACATATTCCACTTTGTAATACACAGCCCCCTGCCTTAGGGCTCACTAGGCCTTCCTTATGTGTGGCTTACATACAAGGAGAAACTGGCGTAGCCATTCCTTTAAAAGGCATAATCGTTGAAGCAGTTTAAAACTGCCCTTCCAGTCTGCAATGGCAGACTAGAGGCCATGGTATATCTTTGTCACAACCAGGGTGGCAACTAGTGCTGCAGCCCATGGTGTGAACATCTAACTTACAGGCCCTGGGCACAATATATTAGGGACTTACACGTAAATTAACTTATGCCAATAGGGTATAAGCTAATCAAACATATACTTTAAGGTTAAGGCACAGGCACTAAGGTCTGGTTAGCAGGCCTCAGTGCACTCAGAATCCAAAAACCAGTAGCATCAGTCCAAAACTTTGGGAGTGACTATAAAAAAGGCATTTCCTTACAACAGTAAAGTATATACATGTGCAACAGAATTTGTTGTCACACTCTTCAAAACGTAATGCTTAAGCATACAGAATTCTGTATGCCCAAGCTCCCCCCATTCTAGCCAATCTTATCACTCCCCAACCGCTCGCTGCACTCTTCAGATCAATATCTTGCATGTGTTCTCCGTTTCCTAGCTTCTGCCCTACCTTCCAGGTATCATCAGGAGCATTCAGAACCATGGGGAATTCCGGAAGGCGATAAAGACCGTGCTTTCCCCTGCATAATCCTGCCACCTTAGAATCCTCACTTGTCTGGTCATTCTGGAATCAGCGCTGGGACGCCCTGTTGGTGGGGCAGCCATGCTCTTTAAAAATCCCATAGCATAGCATGTGTTCAGACATATCCAACCATATTTAAAGCACATTCCCGAACCTCACGCACCACACCCAACTCTTCCCTGATAAACCATTCTACAAGCTACACCATTTATAATCACACACTCCAAAGGACACACAAACTTGTATACAGGAGAGATTTGTGACCCCCTCTGAGGTGGACAACATTGCATATATGAGACAATACAATTTGTGATTGAAAATAGAGAGAAACAAAAATGCTTGACTTATTGCTTCAAAGTTGACAAATTAGAAAGATATTTGTTTACTTTCGAGAAAGCGCAGCTCTTGCTTTGGAAAGCTAAGTTGTAGAACTTCAATCTAATCCTAGAGACTGGAAACAACGTGGAATGGCACCAACGGCAGGCCTATCCATTATCCATCGGCTGGCATACGGGGCCTTACATCAATCTGGGGCTGTGTATTTCAGTCAGGTTCAGCTTCCATTCTCCTACCCGAAATCTGAGATCTGCCAATAAATTATTGGCAGTGATTCCTAGAATGTGGAAGACTATAACAGGAAGTAGATCTTTGGCTTTTCTGGGTGCCACTGCTTTGAACAAACTCCCGTCAGAATTGCACGCCATCTCAAATCAAAACTTGCCTTTTCAACCAGGTTTGATCAATGGTTATTTAACTTCGAACCTTGGGCTACTATGCCTGGACACTATTGAGCAGCTGTGCACATTTCAAGTCCAATTGTATTCATTCATTCATCAGTGGCTGAAGAATCTAAACTGAGTCAAAACTTTTGTTTCTACAATTTCAGGATCATGTGGGACTAAATGTATCAGTCTAAATGGAAGGTCCCTAGCATACTCAAAACAGATCCTGGAAATAAGCAGAGAGCTAATTGTGTTTCCATTGAAGGCTTTCAGGAGAAAAGCTGCTGGAGCTTGAATGTTGAAATTGCTGATGCATAATATTTGTTAATAACCTCTACTCATACTCCTGATGCAAGTATTTTGATACTGCCACTTTTCTCTCAACTGACCCTGGTATGGTTGAGATCCTTTATGCTGCTGCTACTAATACCCGTTCCTGTCACCCTGAACATGTTTTCTCAAGCTGAGATGTATTTTAATATTTTTTTTAAACTGGAGTTCCTCTTGAATATATAGGTAAGTGTGATAGAGCTTGCAGCAAACAGTCTTGTATCTGTTAAAAGTTGCTTCCCTGTATGTGACTGTGTTGTGCTGACAGATTTTTCACTGGGCTTCCATTCCAAGATGTGATTTTAATAGTGAGTAAAGCGGAACACACTCATAACCCTTATGAGGTTCCGGCACCATGTTCAGCAATTCAACTTTCATGCAAGCCCACTCCATGAGTTGCAATCTTAGTTGAAGTACCAACTCCAAAGAGTGGGATGCACAAAGACACTGTCGGCTATCAATAAATCAGTATATTGGGTCAGTAAAGAAGCGTATAGCTACATTATGTCATTCTGACTTACTGATGGCATGTCTATTTGCATGGGTTGGCTAGAGTTTTCCTCTCAATTTGAGACTGAATTAGCTTGGTACTACATTTTTAAATAATAGCAGCACAATTGCTATTTTATCTTTGGGTTTCTTTTAAAGGTAAGTCTTTCAGGATTCAAACAGGCACATGGTGGATTACAAGATGGCAGGGCGGCAGTTTTGTTAGTAAGGTTGCACATCAGGAAAAGAGAACTGTATTTGAGGGCGGAGCTTGCTCGCGACCAAGATGGCCGCTTGAGCCTTTCGCTCCGCAACATCGTCCACATATCCTGCAAATATCCGACAGCTTGGCTCCCTAATTCAGTGCGCGCTGGTGCTCTTTGACACCCGGAGCGTGCCGGGAGTGCAGCGGTTGTGCTCCGGTTCTTCAGAGCCCCGGGGAGCCGGAGTTGCAGAGCGCTGCCGCTGACCGACTTGTGGGCCTCGGATCCCCGGGCTCGCGTTGACGCGCTGGAGTCTATGAGCCGGGCGGCACTGTAAAAGACTGCCTGCCGCGAAGGAGTGCACAGACCTGCTGCGACTCACCGGTGGTCAGGTGGGTGCTCGCAGAGACGAACGGCTGCAAGCACATCTATCCGGTGCCTCACGGAGCCGGCGGCTGGCCGGTGTGTGCGGGGGCGCGCATCTTGGCGCCTGAGGGGACTGCTTCTGCTGCAAGCTGGCCAGACTGGTGCACTGCGTGGATCGGAGGCCTCCCGCAGGGTATGCCTCGCAGGGACACACTGGGCGCCTGGTAGTCGAACCTGCTTGCCTCCCTTGGGCCCCGCCATCTTGGCCTGCAGGGAGCTGCTGGGATCCACCTGGCCCGGCCCAGATAAGCTGTAGTGACGACTGAGGAGGGCAGGGTCTGGCTTGGGGGACCTGAGGCGGCGCGACACCATACAGACGGGAGCGGTCTGACTCATTGGTCGCGAAGAGACGGGGGCAGAGCGGGTTTATTGTGGCTGCTAGGCCCCCTGGTGCGCCCTTCACGCAATCGGAGAGTGCGGATTCAAGCGGCACAAGGAGCTCAATGAGGCAGGAAAAACGGACGGACTGGTAGGTGTGCAACCCTATACTCTTGTGTGGTCTCCGGTGTGTGGGGTCGCGGCACCTCTGCGAGCGGGGGCGGGCCTGGAGCGGCGACAATAAGAGCCTCCCTGGTGAAAGAGAAATGCCTGCCTGCTAATATTTAAGATCTACTCTGGGCGAGAGTTCTTGAAGCAATGAGCCAATAAGCTGCCTGGTGCTCCGAAGGTAGAGCCTGCCAACGCAGACTGGTCCCGGTGGGCATCTTCATAGTGCCAGTGCGAAAAGATACTGCTCAACTCTGCGGGCGTAGACATTGGTGGTCTGGAGCAGCTGGGAGTCCCTCACGGATTTTCTTGCTGGTTGGTGTTCAGGGCTGCGACGCAGCGCTATAACAGAGCTCTGCCGGGTACATTCTCCTGTTACTATAATGGGCAGAGTGGACAAGGCGCAGCCCAAACTCTCTTTCGAGCAGAAGCACTCGAAATCCCATGATGCCTCTACAGACGAAGCCGCCAGGATGCAGAACCCCACGGCAGATGACCCTAGTCCCGACATCCGTAGTATGCTACTTGCCATGGAAAAGAGTCTGCAAAGCGGCATCACCTCCATGGGTACGAAAATGGATGCACTCTCCTACAGGATGGACAGAATGGGCGAGCGATTAGACAAACATGCCGAACGACTAGGCAGGTCAGAGAGACTTACGCAGGTGGAGGAAGCGCACACCACGCTTGATACTGATCATAAACAGCTCGGAAGAGTCCTAAAGGTCCTTCAAGATAAGACAGAGGACTTGGAGGCGCGATCGCGTCGCTGCAACCTAAGGATCACCTGCCTGCCAGAGTCCACCCGACTGGCAACATGTAACAATTCATAGAGAAGCTCTTGGTCGCGCTGTTGGGGGAAGGGGCCCTTTCCACTATGTTTGTGGTGGAGCGGGTACACCGTTCCATGGGACCTCTTCTGCACCCGGGGGCACCACTGCGACCGATCGCAAAACTGGTTAACTATCGCGACAGAGACACTGCACTGAAACTGGCAAGAGACAAGTCGACACTGACCTATGAAGGATCCGCGATATCGCTATACCCGGATTTCACGATCCAGGTGCAGGAAGCACGCCGGCAGTTCACCCCATGAAAAAGCAGCTGAGTGGTCTGGGCATTGATTATGCCATGTTGTATCCTGCTAGACTTCGGGTCAACAGACAGGGCTGTTCCCACATTTTTACAGATTCGAAGTTGTTGCAAAAGGCACTAAAGAGTTGGTCCAAAGAACATCGCCAGAGCCCGGAACAGCGACTGCTCGGCGAGGAGTCTGGGGGCTCCCTGGATGATCAGGACTAACTGTGGCGTACTGCTGTTGGACGATAAGTATGACCCTGCTTGTGTCTGAGGCATTGCTGCTCACGAACCGCGGCGGCCTGTCCCCCTTTGTCCTGCCTGGACCCACTCAGGTTCAGGCTCGAGAATTTTCACTAATGTTGGTCGGGTTGTTGCCCGTCAAGTTGCCCCTGACAGTTTGGGAGGAGTATGGGGGGGGGCTCATGGGTGGGGTGCACATAGAGACTATCTAGGGACTCTGGACGTGGGAAGCCCTGGAGTCTTTGGTCATATGTTCCAGGCCTCAGTGTGGCTATTGTATTTCTCCTCCCCTTTTTTGTGTTCGGTCCATATATTATGGGTAGTGACCATTGGGACTGCTAAGCTGTCTTTTAGTTTGGGACGATGTGTGTCGAGCGGGGCTGTTTAACGTTCCTGTGGTTTCTCCTGGCTAGGAAGAGCAACATCCGCCCACGAGTGCAACACACAAGGGTGGGCTTTTTGTTGATTAGGGGTCGGGGCAGGAGGTGGTTCGGATGCTCAGGGGGATGCTTCGCGACAGAGTTTGAGGTGCTCTGCTGTGGGTGGGGGGGGGGGGGAGGAGAGGTAACAGTTTTGTTTTTTTGGTTGTTACAAGTTTTATGTTGGTCGATACACGATGTGCATTGTAACCATTGGTCACACAGGTCTATTCACTCCGTCAACACTGCCACATACGATGGGGGGACCCAGTGAGATGCAAGAGCAGAAGTCGACCGCAGTAAATTACGTAAGGTGTTAAACTATTTGAAGAGACAGAACATTGATATCGCCCTGATTCAGGAGACACACCTCCCACAGAACAGCACATTATTGAGCTGTAGAGGACTGCAGGATAACATAAATGTCTCTGGTTTCACCACACATGCCAGGGGGGTACTGACGTGGGTTAACACTAAATCTAGCTACTCACTAGCCCAATTAGACTCGGATGCAAATGGCCGTTACGTGATCTCCAGGTGTCGGAGGGAGGGGAGTTGACTTGATTATAGTGAATTTACATGGACCTAATTACGACTGTCCGGAGTCCTTTACGACACTTGCAGGAGTAGTGAATAGATACCCGGACGCACAATTCCTCTGGGGTGGGGACTTTAACTTGGTCAGGAACCCTTGTTTGGACAGGTCTGGTGGCCCAATGAGACGCCTTACGGCAGTCGCTAGAGAGTGCAATGGTGTGCATGGATCTTACTGATGTGTGGCGAACACATCACCCGGACAAGGGAGGCTAAACGTACTACTCCGCTTACTATAATTTGCACACTAGAATTGATTATTGGTTGGCCTCCTCGGCGCTTATTGAACGCACTCAAGAATGCTGGATACTCCCGTGCACCCTATCGGACCATTCTCCCCTGCTGCTGGTTATTGCCATGCCCAGGAAGATCATCTTGCCATTTACATGGCGATTTCCTCCTTACTCATTGCTAGACCCCCTATTTAAAGAAAAACTAGCTGAAGCTATAGAAACTCCCCTCCCCCCCCTTAATGTAGGGTCAGTGGACAGTTTCCAGGTAGTATGGGAGACGTTCAAAGTCTATATCCGGGGCGTGACCATGGCCAAGCACTCGGGGGTTCTCCGATCGATTCGCAAGAGGCTCTCAGATCTGGAAAAGCAGTTGGGCGTGCTGGAACAGCGCCAATTACCGAGTACCGACGAGGCCATATCGCGAGACATAAAGGAGTTGTTTGGAGAATATCCGGAAGCTGCAGATAGCGAACTGAAACACTTAGGCAAATATGCAACAGTGCGTACCTACGGGGAGGGGGACAGACCAGGTTCTGTGTTAGCGCAGGTATTTAAAGCTAGGCGTAGCAGAACGTTGATTACTGAGCTTAAAATCAGCGGAGGCAGAGCTGGTGTCTGAAGAAGTGGACATTGCAAACAGGTTTAGGCAATATCATGGGGAACTAAACACTTCCCGTGCTTCCGACACAGAGGAGCAAATCCTCGACTATCTTGGACATATTAAACTGCCGTTTCTCACAAACACTCACCGTAAGTTTCTCATGCGGCCAATTGAAAGGGACAAAATTTTGCTGGCCTTATCGGGTATGAAGGCAAACAGTGCTCCAGGGGCGGATGGCCTGACTGTAGGCTTTTATAAGGCCTTTTCTGATTTATTACTCCCTCACCTCTCCACTCTTTTCGATGACATGTGCGTGTCCGGCACAATGCCACCCTCCATGAGGGAGGCGGTGATTGTAGCCATCCCAAAACCGGGTAAGCCGCCAGATGAATGTGGGTCTCATCGCCCTCTCTCTTTGCTAAATGTCGACACCAAGATCTTCGGAAAGATACTAGCTAACCGCATCTCCCCCCTAGCGCCGGTATTAGTAGCTCCTGAACAGGTGGAGTTAATTCCAGACAGGAATCTTACCTATAACCTCTGTACTGTTTGGGACCCTCCAACATCTGCGGCAGGACTTGAAGGCGGTCGCGGTTTTACTCAACATGGAGAAGGCCTTCGACTCTGTCGAGTGGCCCTTCATGCGTCATGTCCTAACCCGGATGGGACTGGGCTCCGACTTTCTCCAATTGATCAGGATGCTATACCATTTACCCATGGCGAGAATTAAAATAGGAGACTTAGTGACGGATCAGAGTGCCATATCCAGAGGGACGAGACAGGGCTGCCCGCTGTCCCCTGTTTTATACGCCCTGGTTGCAGAACCACTGGCGTGCGCATTAAGGGAATATCATAGTCATAGTGGGGTTTGTTTCCCGTGCTACAGAATCCTAGTGTCCACCTATGCGGACGACACTTTATTGTACGTCCGGGACCCCGAAAACAATCTCTCCACTGTCCTCCGGGAGGTGGTGCACTTTGGGGCCCTGTCCAGCCTACGAATCACCTGGGCTAAGTCAATAATCTTTACACTTATCCCAGTCACGCTGCGTTTCGAACCAGATTTCCCCCTACACTGGTCTACTGATTCGATTCGATATCTGGGCATTCGTCCTCATACAGATTCGGAGATTGTGTTCAGTGAAAACTACGGCGCAGCGGTCAGCAGGCTGGAAGACTATGTCGAGGCCTGGATTAGGTTGCCGTTATCACTGCTTGGTAGAATTTCCATCATGAAGATGGTGATCCTGCCCCGTTTTCTGTTCCTATTCACCAATATCCCCATCGTTTTACCGGTCTCCTTTTTTCACAGGGTCAATAAATTAGTAAAATTGGCCTGGGCAGGCAAACAAGCGAGGGTACGATGGCAGATACTTACTCTACTTTACCACATAGGGGGGGCTGGGCGCGCCGGATCTAAACTTGTATTACAGAGCAGTGCAAGATGCTCAAGCTCATTATTGGATACATGACGCACCTGACACTCCGTTTCTTTCCATGGAAAAGCTTTTTGCTGACCCGCTTCCCCTTCCAGCTATGTTATTTGAACCCGCTGACCGCAGGACGGGGATCTTGGACTCCATAAATGCGACACGGCATGCTTGGCATACTTTGCTACTACAGGCGGGGGAACTGTTGTACTCTACGGTTATGCCTCCGGAATGGACCCGCTGGTTGGCTCCTTGCAGGGATAAGGGGGTTATTCGTGCGATGCGTGCGCTGAATGTTCTCACGACGGGGGATCTATTTTCAGACGGTGTGGTTAGAACTTGGGAGGAGGTGGAGGTCTCGGTAGCGGATAACACTCTACTGCAAATATTTCAGTTTCACAGAGTGAGGAGCGCTCTGCGAGACGTGCTGGGGAAGACCTACAGGAACCACCGGAGTTACTGGAATTGTCTTATGTAATTAAAGCTAAGTCACCACGCAAGGCAGTCTCTAATATAAATAAATTGGCTATGTCCCATAGAGTGAATTATTATACAAAAGCCAGGCTGGCCTGGCAGCGTGATTTACAACTTGCAATAGACGATTCGATGTGGACATACTGTTGTACGAGTACACAACGTATTTCACTACATGGTAGACACAGGCTGATCCATTTCAAGTATTTGAATAGAGTATTACACGCCGGAGAGACTACATAGGTACGGACTACGGGACAGCCCGGCATGTGACAGATGCCACGCGCCCACAGCGGATTTTATACATCTGGCGTGGCTCTGCCCGGGGATACGCGAGTACTGGGAATCTATTTTTCGGGAAATGAGTAGAATTATTGGCAGGGAACTAACTCCGGACCCGGCACTAGCCCTTTTGGGGTACTCTAAAGAGCTGCTTAAGGCTGTCCGCAGGCTGGTCGACATGGGCCTACTTATGGCGAAGCGGCGGGTGGCAATGTGCTGGTTCAAGGGCACCACACCTACATTGACACGGTGGTCGCACAACATGCTCTATTGCAGTACACAAACCGAGAATTTCAGTGAATTGCTCCCCCCCTAGGAATCGACCCAAGAACTTCTGGAGGTTATACACCACATATTTGCTTACCCGAACCTGGCGGGGCAACCCATGCCACCCCGACAATCATGTAGCTGATACTTGACTCCTGACTTGTGGGTGACACTGCGCATCGCTCCCCCGGGAACCTTGCCTACGGAGGGGTCTGATCCCCAAGACCCAGGGTGGGTTAGGTGGGGAGAAGGCCTGGTTAGGCTACACGTGACGAGTGGGGAATCACACCTTTTATTGTTAATAGAACCTGTCACTGACCTTTGGATATTCTTTACAGGTTATGCCACTCATAGACCAATTTAAGTTGTGTATGTTTTATTTGTAGTTTCATTAGCACTTCAGGATCGCTATGAACATTTGTACTCTTGATATCTGAAGTACCTGCACGCTGCCTGCCTCTCTGGGTTGTTGGCACTCTAGCTGTGTTAGCTATTTTACAATTACATGACGCCGTCCCTCAGGGTTGTAGGCGAGAGGCTGTGTTGGAGAGAGTATGGTCTTTAATTAAAAAATTAAATTAATTAAAAGAGAACTGTATTTAAATAATCCCACTAGCAATCCAACTGCCTCTCCACTTAGACTTATCAAGTTGCTCCACTACGGAGTCTGGAATGAAGCCAACAGAGCTTTCTATGTACACACTCTAGTTATGAAAGCTTTCACAGTTGGATTCTAACAACTGACTTAATTCAGAAAAATCACAAGACATGAACAGTAAGGGGGGTGTTGACCGGAAGTTAAGTAAAGGGTAATGACGCTTCTTCAGGAGCTACAATGGATTTTCCCAAAAAGTTTTTTTTCTTGGAATATCAAGGGGGTAGGTTCACCTTACTTTACAAGACTTTACATTTTATGTCTGTACAAGTGTTTCCTTCCTAAATTATCTTCGATCCAATTATCACAAAATTAACTTTGGCAGGGCTCTTTCTCGACACTTGGTCAAACTTTCTGATTTGCTGGAGGTAAAGAAGTTGACTTTCATGTGGCAAATAATGTTCCTCACTTGTCAGTCATCAAGGGTGACTGGGTTAGATCCAGTATTACTTCAGTGTGAACCACAGATTTATGCGGGGATTATTCCAGAAGATAAAATAGGATAAGAAAGAACTGACTGCCAAAGGAGGACTTTGATTGGTTTTATTATAATCCATAGTCTTATCAGCTGTTCAAGTTGTAGCCGGCATATGTTTGCATGCTTCACCTTTGTCAAGGTGAGAGATGTAAAATATAAACCACACTTTGGTGCCAAACAATCTGATAATTACACACATCCCTCAGCAATCAAATTCAGGTCAAGAGTGACAATAACCCTATTATTTTGGCTACGATGGGGCTTGCAGTTGTTCCTTGCTGTATCACACTTATTTCTGTTCCGAGGGAGGAGATCATCTCAAATGACGGCAGGAGAATCGAAAGGAAAAATTTAGATCTGGTAGTCTTTTTAAATAGGGCAGACAATTATGGTATGCCAGGCTTTATTGCTTATTTAGATTTGTAGGCTAACAAGAATGCAATACTCAGTAGCTAAAAAAACCATTAACACTTAGATTTCAGATTCTTTGTGGTCATGGGCCATTGCCTAAGCCTCCTCCAAATGGTTTAATAAGGCCTGAAGCATAGCCAAAAGTGATTTTTCTGTTATGCACTCTCAGAAGCCTTTAGGAACGTTAAAAGGTACTGCGTTAGCAATGCCTGATGTGGCATTACCTGAGGGTAGCATGGTATGACCAAGAAGGGATGATGCTCTGCAGATTAGTATGGGTCATTCTAATTGTAATCTTACTGACTGGCCTTTGGAAATCGTTATCCCTCACAGTCAGTGACTATTTCAGTGAATTATTTAGGAACAGTGACTTGGGTGCTGTCTCTTTGTAAAAAGCCAGGGCCATTATAATTAAAGACAAAGTCTTGCAAAATATTTTGGTAGCGGCCAGCCTTTAGCAACCAGCTTTACATGTATAGGTAAAGTAAAATTCGTATTCTTCTAGGAAACAATCCCACTGTGGGACGTGATGAATTCCCTTGGTGCTGTAGTTGAAATAGAAAGTCCCTGAACTAAAATAAAACTAAGAGGTCCTTGATGATTAGAGTTTTGCAGCATTAATCCTTTTCTGAATTCAAATTGTGCATCTATTCCACCTACTAGTGGTTGGGTCCAGAATGTTTTTTCTTTGAGTGTAGAGGTCGTCGACCACAATTAGGTGCTCAGTCCATCCCTTGTATGCGTGATTGCCATCTTCAGATCACCAGTGGCCACAAGAAACATTGTAGAGCGAGGAGGGGAGCAGTGAGGAACACATGGCTGGAAAATGCAGAGAAGAGGGGGGTAAACCCCTTTAAACTCGGCCCCAACTGCCACCAATAGTTCACGCAGAGAGATCTACGTGAGGTCTGTAACCTGTGCCTCCCAAAGGATCACAACACCGAAGACTGCAAAGCCTGTGGCGAATTCGTACCCAAGACTCTCAAAACGAGATTGAAACAGTGACTGGCACACAACGACATGGCTGGTATCCACAGACCACAAGAATCCCTGACAGGCTTAGGCCTCTCAAGTGACGACGAAGAAACCTTCGAGGAAAATCAGCTAGCACAAGGAGGGGAGTCAGATGCTAAAGGTAGCGTCGTCAACATATAAACAGCAGAAGCCATGAAAAAGACGATGAAGACCAAGTGGCAGAAGGTAACAAAAGATCCCAAAGCCCCAAGAGCCACCTGTGTGTTTAAACACTCGACGACTGAAGGCCAGCAAAAACAAAGAGGTTGCGTGGTTCCCGACCAAAGGACACAGATGGGGCAAGTCTTCCAACCAACCGTCAATGTTAGCAAGCTCAAGGTAGAGAGGGAATAGGAGGCAAAGAGCAAAGAACCCGCTGCTCCAAAGAGGAGATCTTCTTTGATGACCGACGCAGAATGCTTGCTTTAGGTCAAGAGAAAAAGATGCAGACCCAAGACCAAGATGGCAGCACTCCTGCAACGCAAGAAGGAGGTCAATGACTCCTTGAAAGTGTTCCGCATCCCAATGAAACTCTCGGGTTGAGGGAATTGGATAACGGCCTACTGGACATTGAGGCACCCTCAACACCAGAGTTGCACGAAGAGGAGAAGATCTCAAACTACGAGGAGGACAAACCCTCCACAGTGAAGTGGGAAGGTCAGTTCGATGACGAATGGCTGAATCTCAACGCAGAGTCCCCTAAGGAGGAGGTAGCCAACAGCCATCTCTCGAAGCCCTTGCCCCCGGACGACCTGTCTAAGTACAATAGACTAATCAAGAGTACACCAGACACATATGGAGTCTAGCTCGAGGAGAGAAGAAAATCATGCTTCCTCCTTGAAACCCTGATGCCATCACCAAAGGCAAACCAGTACCTGCCCACGCTTCCCAGCATAACGGATCAGGGTAAGGAAGATTTCAAAGAACCTGCCACGGCCATGGCAATTACTCTTCGAGTGGAAACAATATATATAAAAATTCCTCTCAAGACCCCCAATTCAATAAAGGGAACATACGAGCAGACTCCATCATAGATGCTATAGCCAGTAAGAGGTATTAGGCTCCTACAACAAGCGGGCCACCACCAGAGGAGAGCAAAAGAACTGGCCTGGTGGGTAAAAAGATGGAAAGGGAAGCGGCAACACAATGGAGAACTGTGAATTCCAATGCACTCCTCAACAGATACGGCCACCAGAAATGTGAAAAAATTGGAAGGGCTCATGCAGAACCTTTCGGAGGAATTCAGAGAGTGCGAAGGCAGAGATTCGGGAAGGCAAGAAAATCACCAACTCCTGCCTCAAATTAGCACTAAACGTGGTGGATAGCTCTAGCAGGCAAATGTGCACGGGCACCACCCTCAGGAGACCTGCATGGCTTAGGGTCTCTGGGCTCAAAACAGAGGTGCAGGCAACATGCCTTTCACAGGGGAAGCCCTTTCCAGGACTGAAGTATACGAGACATTACCAAAAAGTAAAGGATAAGGAACAACCAAGGCCATGGGGGCCCTGCAATTGATGGGATCCTTCAGGAGAGGAGAAACCTCCAAGAGGAGACAAATGAGCAGGGTATGTTTCTCACCACCCCTACAACCACATGAAAACAAGGCTTCAGCCAACAAGCCAAAAACCAGCCCACTCCCCAACAGTGGCAATACCCAGCAAGGCATCCCTTTCTCGGGAAACCCAGAGTGAGACGACAACCCACAAAAGGGAAACCACCAAGCAAGTGACCATTGGACTAGACCTCCACCACATAACACCAGCGGCGGGAACTCTTCCAGGAAGGGAGGCCAATCACCTCATACAATTTGATTTTAAACATAATAAGATACAGTTGCTGCATAGAACTCACCAGACCATGGCCACGTATTCCTCCAAAGGGAGAAGAAAGGATCTAGTGGTTGTCACATCAAGGGTTCAACAGGAAATAGAATAGTGGAACACGAACAATTTGACAGGAGACCTTTCAAACTACCAGGTCCCATGGTGACCATACAAAGGACGCATCCCCCAAGAACGGAGGAGCACACATGGGCAAACTGAAGGTCAGAGGACTCTGGAGTCCAGTGGAGGTGGTGAAGCATATACATTTCCTTGAACTAAACACGTTCTTCCTAGTACTGAAAGCATTCCAGGCATATATGAGGGGACAGACAGCACATATCTGAATGGACAACACAAAAATGATGTACTACCTCAACAAGCAGGGAGGAATAATGGCGTTCCCACGATCAAGACTAGCGCAGGGTACGACCCTAGTAACAATACACCTCACGGGGGAAGCAGAAAACAGAGGCACACAGATTGAGCAGACAAGAAAACAACTGCCATGCATAGGAGATAAAGCAGGAAGTACTGGACAGTGTATTCAGTTGCTGAGGCACCCCAAGCATAGACCTATTTGAAAGGCAAGAAAATGCCAAGACTTCACATCCTGGTTTCCACACCAACTGTCAAGGGGAAATTACTGTTGATAGACTGTTAGGGAGATTTGCATATGTCTTTCCACCCATTTCCCTGATTCCAAGTGTAACGCACAAGGACAGACAGCCAAGGACGTCAATCATACTCATCGCCTTGCAGTTTGCCAGACAGACATGGTATTCGGAGCTCCTAGAGATGTTGAGAGGACAAATGATACCAATCAAACCAACACAGGACCTGTTAACATGCATAAGAGAGAAGTGTGTCGCTCAGAATCAGAGACGCTCAAACTGTCAGCATGGCTCCTGAATACCTAGAATTTGGACTTCGACAACTGCTCCCCAGGACAACTGAGATCCTGATGGAGGCTAGAAAGCCATGCACTAGAAAGTATTATATGGACAGGTGAATTAGGTACATCCACTGGTTCAGGGACCACGATAACCTAGAAATAAGGACAGAAAATGGTACGGTGCTAGCATATCTCACCAATCTACTGGACAGCAGCCTGACCTACACAACACTTGGCTGCCATAGTCACATACACCAGAGGCTCAGCAGGGAACAGTCTCGTCACACTACGGGTGGTGAAAGGATTCCTGGAAGGATCAAAGAGTGTGGCGCCACTAAGAGCGGCACCAATGCCAATGTCGAACGTTATCACAGTACTCAAACAACTGATAACAGACCGTTTGAGCCAATACATAAGACGGAGTTGAAGTTCTTAAACCTAAAGACAGAGTTCCTAATAGCAATCAAATTACCTCGCAGAGTCAGTGAGCTACAAGCACTCACGATTCAGGAGCCATACCTTGAAATCCACAAGGACAAGGTGGTCCTAGGAACAAATCCACAAGTTCTACCAAAGGGGGTAATGAACTTCCATTTCAACCAATGCCTCCAACGACCAGCTTTTTTTCAGGATCCAAAGTCACATGCCTAAAGGGCACTAGACACCTTTGACGTGTGCGAAGAGCACCCATGTACTACCTACAAAAGGAAGTCAGGAAAAAAAACAACTGTCTACTTTGCTAGGACAAGCAAAGGTACACCGGTAGCGAAGGGAAATGATTGCATTATGGATAGTGGAAACTATCCAAACCTTTAACACAAGGGTGGAAAAACTTTACCTACACGCCCCAGGTCACACTCAGCCAGAAAGAAGGGTGCATTTCAATTTGTCCTAGCAAAACTACCACTGGCAACAGCTGCATGGCAGCACCTTGGTTATTCCCACACACTTCACAAAACACTACTGTGTGGATATCCAGAGAAAAGGGGAAGCACAGGTTCTCTTCCATCAGGTAATGGGGTTGGCTCTTTCCTAGGGGATTCTTGGCTTTACACCCACATACATGCTAGATACACTTAGGTAGGGTTTGCATCTTAGGAGTACACTTGATTACTGCCAAGTATCTATATGCCTCCATATATTTACTGTTTTAGCACCACGGTAGAATTCTACCTTTTATTTACTCTGTTGGTGCTTGTAACCTTATACAACTGTTTCTGTCTAATGATGGTCGCAGCAAACATGTTTGAAACTAAAATGACGCTGGTTCAATAAATGCTTATTGAAAAGTGCTGTACTGTTTCAACGATCCCTGAAGGATCAAGGATTGTCATGTTTGATAGTTGCCAGAAACTATTCGCTTCTTGGTCAGGGGGCTTACAGTGGCCCTGTGAGCTAGCTGGTCTAAAGGCTAACATATCCTTTGGGGGTGTCTGGAAACAGTCTGGACACCTATCCCTTAGTTTATGTTGACTTAACGTGCAGATCCTATCTGGATTTGCAGGAACTACACCACAGTGCTACAACACCTGTTTGCCAACTCATCCACATTTCAACCTATCCTTCCCAAGGAACCAAACACTGCAAGGTAATCAGATGTGCAGCATGTTAATCCAGAAAAGGATTTATGTTGCAAAACAAAATGGCTACTTACCAGTTGGAGTAGTTTTGCAGCCTGAAGAGATTTCTGGATTCACGTGTGACCCACCCACCTCCCGGGATATGAGGAGAAGGCATAGAGGTGAGTTGACCGACGCTTAAAAACAAAGAACATTCCAAATAGCACAAACACCAAGAAAAAACGTATGGGGCCCGTCTGACGTCACACAGGGTGTGTTACTTACCACCAAATGGTAGTCACAACACCCACACAAAATCAAAAAGAAGAGAAAAGAAGGAAAATACATGATTCTAGACCCAAATACTAGATGGCGGAATAGATGCACAGCATATGAATCCAGGAAATTCTCCAGGCTACAAAACTACTGCTACTGGTGAGTAACTACAAAATTTACATTGTGTTCAATCAGTTTGGAAAACTACACATCTTGATTTTTGATTTTCTTTTAACCGAATCGGTGATTCTTAATGCAATTGCAAAAAATGATAAACAGGCATCATTAACCTTTTTCATGCACTTTGTTGCAATTTCTAGACCACAATAAGCCTGTGTTATTTGTTTGACCTCTTCCTCAGACTAGAAAATAACTAAAGTCAATGCCTTTTCCTCTCTAGACATTTGTTACTGACTTGTGGTACGGACGACCTGACTGCTTGTTTTTGATGGAGTACGGAAGTCTCTTCTTGTTCCCTGGGTGTACTACTGTGGAGGCTGGTGGCATTTGTCCTGCTTTCCCTCAAGATGGTCTCTGGTGGCAGTGGATTTTCTACTACTGGTATGGATTTTGCTGCAAGGATTGTGTCTGAATGCAATGGTGGTGGAATATGTTTTAGAAGATATAATTGAAGCCTGGAGAATTCGGTCTTCTTCAGACCCACAACTCTATGTGATACTGCTCTTCAAATCATAAAATGCATACTTGTGAATGTAATATTCATCATCTTTTGGTGAACATCTGGGTTTAGGCTGGTCATATGTAGTTAAGCAGAACACAGTACATTTTTGGCAATATTTAAAAGCGAAGAGAACTAAGATAACCGCATGTGTCCAGTTGAGCTTCTTTTTTGGGCTGAAGAACATTGTTGATCATCTCCTGGAAGTTTAGCGTTCTTTTACTGGGGAGATGGTTCTTAAACGTTTGCACAGATTCCCAGTTTTATGTTGGACATTTTGTTTTTGAGATGTTAATGTTGTGGATCAGCTTAAGTTGACCAAAGTGTTACAGTACTCAAATTAGTTCTGTCACGGGCACCTTGTTGGTGTATTCATGAAGCCCTCACCCACCAACCTAGTTGGTGGCATGCTTCATCATCGGGCCCACCCAGTGACACCTAGTATGTCCCGGGTGTGCTACGACGCCTGATTACAGCGGAGCTGGTATATTGCTGAGAGTGCAGTGAGGTTGGGTGAGTTGTGATTTAAAACGGCTTGGTGGTGGTCCCAGTACCCGAGGGTAAATTAAATTTTAATAACTGGGCCGTCACCAGCGGTTAAAAGTAAGGCTACAGGACGCGTGAGGGTGGCGAGTTACTGCCCCCTGCGTCCTTCAGATGGTCGACATGTTTCAGCCAGTGCCTTAGAGTGTTCTGGCTTTCCTCAGGACCGTTTTTTAAAAAAAGGTGTGGTGAAATAAAACAGACTTAGTGTTGTGGTACAGACTATGTGATACACTCACTAAGGCCGTTGTCCACTTACCTGCACCTTAAATTGTTTGAGCACCGCTGTTTGGCGGGTCCTGTCCTTCTGGGGTAGCGTCGGGGAGTGTTTGCTCGCCATCTTGGATTGGGGTAGTGGTGGGACTTTGCCGGGCGCCATATTGGGGGAGGAGACCTGCAGCCTATGCTCGGTCGGTGCATATAAGGCGGGCAGTTGCACGGGTCAGCCAGATAAGGTATTTCAGCTTTGACCGGCATGATATTAGCGCACAGCTCAGCGCAGCGCTGTTTGTAGTACTATTTTAAATCTCCTCTTTAATATTTGCGTTTAACTTTTATTTCGCTTTTCCTTGCTTTTAATTGCGCCGTTGTCCACTTACCTGCACCTTAAATTGTTTGAGCACCGCTGTTTGGCGGGTCCTGTCCTTCTGAGGTAGCGTCGGGGAGTGTTTGCTCGCCATCTTGGATTGGGGTAGTGGTGGGACTTTGCCGGGCGCCATATTGGGGGAGGAGACCTGCAGCCTATGCTCGGTCGGTGCATATAAGCCAGCCACCTGCACGCGCAGTGGTGGGCGCCTTTGCTGCGCCTGAGTCGCGCCAGAGTCCTGCCCGTCTGCGCCGTCAGCGTCTCGGAAGCTCCGGAGCGAGGGTGGACTCTGGCCCGGCCAGCCTCAGTCGAAGATGATTTGCTACTCCTCGGCGACGCTGCGCGCCCTACAGACATTCTCTTGCTCCTGTCGCTCTGTGTTTCCGGTCCTGTCCTTCTGGGGTAGCGTCGGGGAGTGTTTGCTCGCCATCTTGGATTGGGGTAGTGGTGGGACTTTGCCGGGCGCCATATTGGGGGAGGAGACCTGCAGCCTATGCTCGGTCGGTGCATATAAGCCAGCCACCTGCACGCGCAGCGGTGACGCGCAGTGGTGGGCGCCTTTGCTGCGCCTGAGTCGCGCCAGAGTCCTGCCCGTCTGCGCCGTCAGCGTCTCGGAAGCTCCGGAGCGAGGGTGGACTCTGGCCCGGCCAGCCTCAGTCGAAGATGATTTGCTACTCCTCGGCGACGCTGCGCGCCCTACAGACATTCTCTTGCTCCTGTCGCTCTGTGTTTCCGGGCCGTGTTAAGGGCAAAAGGCGTTGCCCGGGCTGTGGCTGGTCCCCTATGTGGACTTCGGTCACCGGTTGCCGACCAGCCGCGGCTCGTGTTAAACATCTCTGCCTGCTGCTCAATACGAGGTCAGTAGGTAGCCATGCCCTGTACATTTACGATCTTCTTGTCAGGGAAAATCCATTATGTCTGCTACTGACTGAAACCTGGCTAGGCGAGGCATCTAATCCGGACATCTTCTCTGCCATCCCGCCGGCGTATAATATCTTTCGGCAGGACAGAGTGAAGGGTCGGGGTGGGGGGGTTGCTGTGGTGGTGAAGAAGAGCGTGTCTTGTTCAGTGCTCCCCCTGATTTCTATCGGGGGTTCTGAGTCCCTTGCTTTCACGCTCAGATTGTCTTCATGCCAAGCCGTGAAGGGGTTATTGGTTTATAGGCCTCCTGGTCCTATGGGCTCCTTTCTGGAGGACCTGCAGATTGCCATTTCTGATCTGGCGCTGTCCACACAGCATTGTGTGGTGGCAGGCGACTTCAATTGCCACCTCGATGTGGCGGGGGACGCGGACTCAATTAAACTGCTGGATATTACATCCTCGATGGGCCTTGTACCTTTTGTGGTTGGTCCTACACATGAGAAAGGGCATACCCTGGACCAAGTGTTTTCGTCGGTCCCGATTGCGGATATTGAAACTCTGCCTGTGCCCTGGACGGATCACAGGTTGATCAGGTTCTCCGTGGTGGAGAACGGGCGAACGAACAGTAGTGCCCCCATACTGCCCAGAACAGCTGCGAGAGCGCTGCATAGAGTAACGCCCGATATGTTGGAGCAGGCGCTTGTGAACCATCCTTGCCCCTTTTCGGGCGCTCTGGAACAGGACACTGAGGCTCTGCAGCTTTGGCTGACTGAAAGGCTAAACGATCTTGCCCCTGGAACGGCCCCCCGGTCCACGGCAATCCGGCGATCTGCGCCGTGGTTTACGGAGGGGTTGCGATTGGCGCGCAGCCAATGTAAGGTTGCCGAACGGGCCTGGCGCCGTCAGTATGACGAGAAGGCCAAATCCACCTATAGGCTGGCTATGAAGGCGTATCACCGGGATATCCTGTGTGCTAAGAAGGATTATTTCGCTAGGAGGATTGAGGAGTCGGGGAACTCATGTAAGGAGATCTTCACTGTTGTGAAGGAGTTCACGACCCCCAGTTCCAACCTACCCCTACCAGTCTCACCTGACCTGTGGGCTCGTGATCTGGCCAGTTTCTTTACTGACAAGATTAAGGCGATTCAGGCTTCTTTCTTGGACAGGCCGAAGGAGGGGTGTTGCGGCCCTAGGGCCGGTTGGGTTCCACCGCCCATATCTGCCGCTGCACTGTCGGTTTTTCCATCTGTTTCCAGTGATGCGTCCCTGTTGTTGCTGGCCGGCCTGAAATCAGGCTCGCCGTTAGACCCCTGCCCTGCCAAATTCTTGGCTAGGATGGCAGCGGTGGTGAATTCACTGGTCAATCCTCTTATTAATGCCTCTTTGAGGGAAGGGAGTGTCCCACGCACCTGGAAAAGGGCGATGTGATCCCCCTCCTGAAAAAGCCCGGTTTGGATACTGAGGTCCTGGCCAATTACAGGCCTATTTCTCTTCTTCCGGCTCTGGCGAAGATCACAGAAAAACATGTGCATGGCATCTTGTCGGGTTTTCTCGAAACCAATAATCTACTGCACCCATCCCAATCTGGGTTCCGCCCTAATTTGAGTACGGAAACGGCTCTGTTGGAGGTCTCGGAGGTTATTCGCGAGACTCTGGATATTGGAGGTAAGGCCATGCTTGTCATGCTGGACCTGTCGGCGGCCTTTGACACCGTCCCCCACGCGGCGCTCCTCGCCAGGCTCCATGCCATCGGCCTCAGGGGGACGGTGCTCAAATGGTTTACATCTTTTCTTGAGGGCCGCCGCCAGACGATTTGGGTCTCCCAGAGCGCCGCCGAGATGCCGCCATTGGGAGTCGGAGTTCCACAGGGTTCTGTGTTGAGCCCGACATTGTTTAACATCTTCATGTCTCCCCTGGCGGCCTTGGTGGAGGCTCATGGGGCCCAGATCGTGTCCTACGCAGATGACACGCAACTCCTCTTCACATGCGGGAAAGATCAGGCATTTGATGGAGAGAGCATTCGGGGGTGCCTGGGGATGGTCTTCGACTGGTTCCAACAGAATAGCCTGAAGGCCAATTCCAGTAAGTCGGAGGTCCTATTCTTCGGCTGTGCCACCGACCCGGAGTGGCAGGATTGGTGGCCGCCGGATATGTGTCCTCCTGCACAGTCATCGCTGGTTGCCAAAAACTTGGGAGTTAAGCTGGACAATAAACTTTTGCTGAGAGCACATGTTCTTGGTTTGGCTGGCTCCTGTTTTGGCATTCTGAAGATGCTCCGCAAGTTTTTACCATTACTTTCTGTGGAGCACAGGCGGATTACTGTGCAAGCTTTGATTGGATCCAGGCTGGATTATGCGAATGCCCTTTTCCTTGGTCTCCCGGATTATTTGGTACAGCGCCTGCAGGTGGCCCAGAACTCTGCTGCTCGTGCCATTTTTGGCCTTCACAGGCGAGCGCGAGTATCTGGGCTGCTGCAGACGCTCCACTGGCTCCCTATCCGGAAGCGGATTATGTTTAAATCCTTGACGCTGATGCACAAAGCACTCTTTGGCACTGGTGCAAGATATTTGCAACGGAGGTTGTCTTTTTACCGTCCAGCCCGTACACTGCGGTCAGATTCTCTCTTTCTGGCCGTGGTGCCGCGGGTTAGGAAGGCGCGCACTGGGGGGCGCTCTTTTAGCTTTAAGGCACCCCAGCTTTGGAATTCGCTTCCGCTGGCTCTACGCAGCTCTGCTAATTTGCTGCAGTTCAGAAAGAGCTTGAAGACCTGGCTTTTTAACCTTTAGGTTTTTCTTTCTTCCCTGTTGCCTTGTGCTCTGCTGTTTGTTTGTTTTGCTGTGTTACACTGAGCTGCCTGTGGAAAGCGCCGGGACACTCCTCTGGAGTAGCCGTGCGCTATATAAACACACTATAACATAACATAACATAAGGCATTTTTCTATATGTGAGAGGGGGATTCCCTTCTCATGCATATGCTTTGGGTTATTAGCCAAGGCTTCCTGGAGGGAAGCGGTAAGGGGATGACCAGTCTTTCTGGTCAGTGCCTGCCTTGTACCTGTTGTCCCGCCCTTCTACCGGAGGACGACGGCGGGACAACAGGTACAAGGCAGGCACTGACCAGAAAGACTGGTCATCCCCTTACCGCTTCCCTCCAGGAAGCCTTGGCTAATAACCCAAAGCATATGCATGAGAAGGGAATCCCCCTCTCACATATAGAAAAACGCCTTAGTGAGTGTATCACATAGTCTGTACCACAACACTAAGTCTGTTTTATTTCACCACACCTTTTTTAAAAAAACGGTCCTGAGGAAAGCCAGAACACTCTAAGGCACTGGCTGAAACATGTCGACCATCTGAAGGACGCAGGGGGCAGTAACTCGCCACCCTCACGCGTCCTGTAGCCTTACTTTTAACTGCTGGTGACGGCCCAGTTATTAAAATTGAATTTATCCTCGGGTACTGGGACCACCACCAAGCCGTTTTAAATCACAACTCACCCAACCTCACTGCACTCTCAGCAATATACCAGCTCCGCTGTAATCAGGCGTCGTAGCACACCCGGGACATACTAGGTGTCACTGGGTGGGCCCGATGATGAAGCATGCCACCAACTAGGTTGGTGGGTGAGGGCTTCATGAATACACCAACAAGGTGCCCGTGACAGAACTAATTTGAGTACTGTAACACTTTGGTCAACTTAAGCTAGTCCTCTTTGTTTAATCACATATAAACCCTCAGGGACTCGGACTAGCTAACTAGTCCTCTCTCTCCCTCTTGTTACACGCAATGTTGTGGATCAAACATGGTGCTGCTGAATGTTCCCACTGCCAAAGTAAAAAAGATGAGGTCATGATATTGGATATTGTAATGTTAAATATCACATAGCCCAAGGTCAAGCACCCTGGACTGAAAGCCTGTTGTGGAATTTGGACAGCATTTTCCCCAAGATTCTAAATTACTATACTTTGGCGGAAAATGGATCCCTGGAAGAGTGTAACTGGAAAATGTATGTCCTGGAGTCTGAAAAAACAAATATGTTCACTTCCTAGGAGTGTAGTTCAGGCATACGAAGATAGACGTTTTCTTTTATGTACAAATGCTTGAAAAAGAGGACCTCTTGTGATGTGCTTGACAGAGAAATCTGCTATAAAGGACAAGTCTGTTAGTGATGGCCAGAGGACAATGCCTTACCAGCGATCTTGACAGCAAGCCTAAATGTGGTGACACTGTTGAAGGTTTTTAAATCACAAAGGTCATATGTCAAACACCTAAATGTTACTTGACAACCGCGGAAACAGTATAATCTTGTTTCTACATGATCCGTGGAGTGCATGGGGGTGGGGTGAGCAACAGTCTAAGTATTCAGACAAGGCTTCATGGATGGCTGGAACTCTGCAGACGACTCTGAAATGGATTATTTAGTGTCTGGAATATTCTCTTTTGTGAGAATTCTTATACTAAACAATGTCTTGGCAAAATATGCATTATTCAAATGTATTCCTATTGGGCATGCATACAATATAGCATGCACAAGGATTTGGGGATATTACTTTGCTTTCTTTACCCACAAGCCAGGCACTTCTCAAATATTGATCGCAAATCACAGCCAGGGTCTACCATAGCATTTCACTCAGGGACAAGAGGTCAGACTGGCAGCCTTAAAGCGACAGCACAATTGTCACCTCTCAGAAGCTACACGGTCTCTGTGGACCTTCTGTTTATTGTTTCCTTTGCAGGGGAGTTCTAGAGTCCATACATATGCAGAGGTGGTCAGTGATTACAAATATTAATGAATATCCTTTAGATGGAGAATCCTGTTCAGGACGTACGTAAGGCTGCATGGAGCAGGTGAGATGCTCATTGGGTTAAAGAATTTCTGATGTTTCACCCACACACGATTCTTCTTGTTGGCAATGTGTGGAGGGAAGAGAATCTTAAAATACACTGCATCATTTCTTGGATCCTGAATTATTACAAATAGGCAAAAAAACATTGTGCAAAGGATAAAGGTTTAGTGACCTATTTAAAAACAAATAGGGTTCACCAGGCGGAAAGTGTTCCTCAGTTCAAAGATTGTTAATCACAATGGATTCATTCCCAATTTATTCCTGAAAGCAAAGTAATGTACGACATATCAATGTGAATAAAAGTTTTTTTCTTGTGTGATAAGCAGTGATAAATGTGTGTTAAGTTATTGTAACATTTCATCACACAGAGACAAAGTCCGCAATAGCCAACTGTGTCTCTTTGTGGGAAAATGACAATGTGTAGGTTGAGCTATTGAAAACATTTTGCTACATTTACCTGGTTAGGAGACTTGGTTAGGTCACTGGGAATTGTAGCAAGTGTCGGCTCAGACCCATCAAGAGGAACAAGTAGAGTCGAAATAGCTGAACTGCGTGCTGTACCTAGGTATGTAAAAGGCAGTATGCTTGGCCAACTCTGTTCTTTATTCACCTAGTATAGTCTCAGGCATCAGCCAGCTTCCCCAAACATCTTGATGTTTCTTCACAGATTGCACACGCTATGTTCTCTCCCATCTTCAGCATTGGTGAGAAAGGTGTTGATAAAAGGATGCGACACATGGTCAGCTGGTGCTCCTAAAAAGCTCCTTGATACCCTGAGAAGCCAGATGGAAATGGGTCGAATTACAAGAGGAGTCAACATCAGAACTCAACAATGTAGCTGTGGGAGAACATAGATTGTGCTATCGCATTAACATTTGCCCTACACTGATTCTCCATTTCTGCTGTCACCCCTTTCCCTCACCCAGACGACATTTAAACTTTACTATTTATGGGCATTTTACAGCATTCAATACAGGAAAACTTCAAAAGCACACCTAAAAGTAACACTGCAAATGAAGATTTATGAAACACTAGTCAATGTTAAAGACAGATGATCATAATACAAGTCGGTTTTATGAAGATCACCAACTATACCTCAGCTCAACAACTGGTCTTGAGCATATGGACGCAAAGATGACAATCTGCTTTGATCGGTTTCCAGGTTCTGTATGATACATACTACCAAATAGCCTTCAAAATTATACTTGAATAGAAACAGAACGTCCAACACACTACAGCATAGCTCTAACCAGAAGCAACACTTCACCAAGGGAGACAATGATTTTACTTACTTTTGGTTTTTCAGAACAATAAATCCCACAGTGCTATAACACCTTGTCAATTCAGTATAAAGCCAAATAGGAACACACTGAAAATCAGAATACTACAGAAAAGGGTGAAATCAACCCATTTACAATGTTTTAGTCTCATTTGGGAAGAAACAAGGATTTGCATACCTATAGTCTGTATGGTTATTTCTTTTGTATTAAGAGGCCTGCTAGCCATAGTCCGCTATCAAAAACATCCAATAACTTATTTTTCAATGTAATTTAGCTCTGAAAGTAAACCTCCATCTAAAGTAGTTCTCTATACTTCTCTGAGTAAATTCATTCTAAGCTGAGTGGGGACACAACTCTAGGGTTGGAAACTGTAGGTGTGCAACAAAGTTAGGAATACAAGCAATCAAGGACTGAAAAGAGCAGGAGACTGCATGCAGCAAAAACTGAAGGCGAGAGGTAAGTGAGAGTACAGAAGATGCAACATTTGGTACCGCTAATACCTGTAACTCAAACTTAATTCTCTCAAAACATTATTTTAATAAAAAATGAAAACAGAAACAGTGTTTTTGGTAATGAGAAGGTGTATTAATACCCTATACTGACACTTTATTTAGACACTTAGGGAGGCCTATGAGTGAATGACTTACAAAAACACCCTGTAAGGATAAAGATCCTGAGCAAAACCAACATGCTGTACAATGGTTTGAAGTATTTACTGTGTTATACTTGGTTCAAATGACAAGTAAATTGACATTAGGAAATGGATGGGTCAAATTTCAGTTTCAGGGATCACTATATTGGGGCATAACTCTGTGTGTTGCCTGACCTTACTCTTAAGTACCCTTGCAATAAAAATGTTTCTCTACAGAAAAAAAATGCATAAATTCAGTAGGTGATATACGTATCTATAAATAGTCCAATAAACTAGCTCCTTCCCTTGATAGGTTCACTATGTCCTTTTATGGTCTTATTATTAGGTAAAACCAAAGGGTATGATGGACGGAGTGCTGAACATTGCAAGCACTCACCCCCAGTCAACTGATCTGGGTTTAATCCATCACCGTTATTTAGCCCACTCTGCCACCCCAGTTCAGACATAGCCATATGCAAATCAGTCTGACCCTGTGCCTCATGGGAACAGTCCAGCCCGAACTGCCAAGCCATGTCTTCCCTGGACCGGAAACTAGCATCCTGGGACCGGTTTCGGGTTCATAACCCTCATCAGACAGGCTATCTTGAATCCAGTGGCAAAGTGAGCAAGGGACCCACTTCTGGGCATACCCTGCCAACTTAGGGCGAACAAAGCAAAACCAAAGGGGTAACCAGCTTTAAACCCCAATACGGTAAATGAATACAACATTACTAATTTTCCGCCGGGTGACCAGTATCACCCTTAAAACCTATTTGTATCTCATCTCTTGTTATTACATAATTTTTGCCATCTTACTATACAACCCAAGTATGTATTTATATATTATTTAATATCCAACAGCTAGGTTATTTAACTTTTTCAAATTTATGGACCTAGTCCTGAAACCCGTTCACAACAATAATGACAACTATAGAGGGTTCTTGGATGTAAGAAAACAGGTTTGGGATTAGTAGGTCGCTGTACATGAAGATAATATTGAATTGGTTGTTCCATATCGGAATCGAACAGTCTAATATGTGATGCATAATCATGATCTCTATCATGAGGTGATGGACACAAAAATGTGATTGATTTTAAGAAGATAGGGTGATTCTGTATTTCAGCCATTATATTGTCTCAAAAGTAAAATTGTTCAGAGAGTTCAACATATCAACAGCTTGAAAAAGCTCACTGGCTGATTGGTTTGGCCAAAACATGCATGAGCTGGAGCAATTGGATACTGAAACCAAAACAAATCCAGAATCTCATAGTGTTCAACAAAAAAAGGCAACTCTTCAATAACTCAAATTATTAACCAATATTTAGAGATTTTCTATTTTCTATTATTACATTTTTACCTGCAAGTATAGGCTTTAAATATCTTTCCATCCATTTCTTTTAACTGTCATGGATATTTACTTTGCAGTGCATCATGTATTCTGAATTAGTACTTTGCACTTTTGTCGCCCAGTAAGCACCTGCATTTATGCTTTTGAAGCTTTATGACAAAATGTATTCTATGGTATTAAATGAGCCATAACGAATAGTTTCTTACCTGTCTGTGTAGTTTTGCAGCTTGAAGATCTTTCTGGATTCACTATGCTGTGCATTATTCCGCAATCTGGTGGTTGGGTCCGGATTCGTAGTCAGTCTTTTTTTTTTTTTTGTAGCCCAGGTGGGCGTCTACGTCCCACCATTTGGTGTACCTCTCGTGACGCGGCGTGCTTCCTGCGGAAAGTCCCACCTTTGGGGCGCCATCTTCGGGTTCTTTTTTCCCTTCCTCTCTTTTTTTTTTTTAACCCTAGGCGTTAAGTATCTTCCTTATATCTCCTCTCAGTTTTATCCTGTTATTTCAGTCTTTGTCCTTCCACCCTTTTTTTCTCCTGCCTCATCTTCCTGGCGGAGGTGGGTGGGTTCGCTAGTGAATCCAAAAAGATCTTCAAGCTTCAAAACTACACCGACAAGTAAGAAACTATTCGTTTTGCAGCGTGAATCTTTCTGGATTCACTATGCTGTGGATAGATTTTTTAGCGGTATGTTATCTCTGTGGCGGCTGGGTGGAAGATGAGCGCTGTTCGTTGAATATATGTTGAAGCACCTTCTGTCCTACTTGTGCTTCCTTGTTCATCTGTATATCCACGCAGTAGTGCTTGGTGAACATGTGCACCGAGGCCCATGTTGCCGCCAGGCATATGTCTTGAATGGGTGTATTAGCCAGAAAGGCAATTGTTGCTCCCTTCTTCCTTGTGGAGTGGGCCCGTGGCCCCTCGGATAGTTCTTGCCCCACCTGTTTGTGGCAGAATTGTATTGTTAGCGCAATCCATCGTGCGATGGTGCTTTTTGTCACTGGTCTACCCAGGAAGCTCGTTGCGAAGGACACAAAAAACGGTTTGGTTTTCCTGTGTTCTTTTGTCCTCTCGATGTAGTGCATCACCGCCCTTCTAGCGTCTAGAGTGTGCAGTGCCCTTTCTGCGCTTGTTGCTGGGTCCTGAAAGAAACCTGGTATTTGAATTGTTTGATTTAAATGGAATGCTGACACCACCTTTGGCATGAAGTGTGGGTCCGTTCTCATTATGACCCTGTCCTTGTGTATCTGGATGTAGGGCTCTTGCAGCGTTAGCGCTTGCAACTCGCTTACTCTGCGCAGTGAGGTTATTGCCACCAGAAAGGCTGTCTTCATTATCAGCATTTGGAGGGAGGCCTTGTGCATGGGCTCAAAGGGCGCTTTCATAAGTTCCGTCAGGACTATGATGAGGTTCCATGCCAGAGGCAGCATCCTCTTTGGTGGCGCTATTCTTTTCGCCCCTTCCAGGAATCTCTTTACTACCCGTGACGTGAAGAAGCTTCCTCCTGTCTCACCTTGTGCATAAGCTACGATCGCCGCTAGGTGTACCCTCAGTGACGATGAGCAAAGTTTCGCCTTTAGAAGGTGTGTGAGGTATCTAAGCACCGTTGATTCCTTTGTCATTTTTCCCTGCAGTTTATTTTTGCTGCACCACATTGTGAACCTTTTCCACTTTTCCCCATAACATTTCCGTGTTGTTGGTCTCCTTGCCTCCCGCAGCACTCGCATAGTGCTTGGAGGTAGTTTAAGGTGTGCGAACTCTATGTCTTCAGGAGCCAAGCTGCCAGTCCGAGGCTCTCTGGCTCTGGGTGTAGAACCTCTCCGTTCTGCATGGAGAGCAAGTCCTTTCTTTTTGCAAATTTGTGTGGAGGTCCCTGCGCCATTTCCACTATTTGTGAGTACCATGTCTGTCTCGCCCACTGTGGTGCCACCAGGATCATTGTCATGTTGCTGGTCTTGCACTTGTTGAGTACCCTGTGCATCAGCGGTATTGGATGAAAAAGCGTATGCAAATATCCTTGACCAACTTATCCATAGGGCATTCCCCGGGATTGTTTTTCTGGTTGTCTGGATGCGAAATTTCGGCATTTTGCATTCAGGCGTGTTGCAAACAGGTCTATTGTCGGTGTACCCCACCTTTTGAATAGCCTTTGCGTTTCCTGTCCATTGAGCTCCCTCCCGTGGGATTCCGAGGTCCGCCTGCTGAGCCAATCGGCTTCCACATTGTCTTTCCCTGGTAGGTGTATCGCCAGCAGGTCTATTTTGAGTGGGATGGCCCATCTCCAAATCTCTTGTGCCAGAGTTGAAAGGGGGAATGATTGTGTTCCTCCCTGCTTGTTGATATAGAACATTGTGGTAGTATTGTCCGTCTGTATCAACACCTTTTGGTTGTATAGCTGCCTCTGGAAGGCCTTCAGGGCGAGCAGTACGGTCTTCAATTCCAGGTAGTTGATGTGTCTGGCCGCATCTGCTGGAGTCCACAGACCCCTCACTCTGAGCTTGTTCATGTGCGCCCCCCAACCTATCTGGGATGCGTCTGTGGTAATGGTCACAGTTGGGCTTGGTGGTGTCAAGGGCTTTCCTACAGTTATGTTCTCCTTGTTCCACCATGCTATCTCCTCTTGCACTGCGTGCGTAACAACCACTAGATCCTCCCAACTTCCGTTCGCTTGTGACCATTGTTGTTGCAGCCACTCCTGGAACGGTCTCATGTGAAGCCGTACATTGGGGACTGGGTGAATGCATGACGCCATCATGCCTATGATCTTGCTCGCTGTTCTCACTGTCAGAGCTCGCCCCTTCTGGTAGAGACGCGTCTCCTTCAGCAGGGCTATCGTTCTTCTGTCGCTGGGCATGACTGTTTTGTCTAAGGTGCTGATCTGCGCTCCCAGGAAGATCTTCACCTGTTCTGGTTCCATTGATGACTTTCCCCAGTGTATCGAGAACCCCAGGCTTGTTAGTGTTCTTGTCACCCGCTCTGCGTGTTCCTCGCACTTGTCGCGAGTACTTGCTTTGATCAGCCAGTCGTCTAGGTAAGGATACACATGAATCCCTTCTCTCTTTAGGTACGCTGCTACTGCTGCAAGGCATTTCGTGAAAACCCTTGGTGCGGACTTTAGACCGAATGCCAGGGTTGTGAATTGGTAATGGTCCTGGTTGATGTTGAACCTTAACAGGTTCTTGTGGCGCCTGTTCATCGGGATGTGCAGGTAGGCATCTTTGAGATCCACGGTGGACATGTAGTCTCCGCTTTGTATTTGAGGTAGCACTTCTTGTAGCGATGTCATTTTGAATTTTTGTGTCTTTATGAATTTGTTTAGGAATCGTAGATCCAGGATGGGTCTTAGTGTTTCGTCCACCTTTGGGACCAGGAAGTAGTTTGAGTACACTCCCTTGTTCCTTTCTCTGCATGGCACTGGTTCTATGGCCTCCTTTTGGATTAGTTGTTGTGCCTCTTCCCTGAGGTGAGCAAGCTCTTGACCAGAGCGTTGTCTTCTCTTTGGTTTCCTGTTTGGAGGCCTCTTCTTCAACTCTATGCAGTATCCGTGCTGTATGACGTTGAGTATGTCTGTGGTTATTTTTTGCCATTGTTGAAGGTAAAGCCCCAGTCTTCAACCTACCCGTGTCGTATGCTCGTAGGCGCTTGTTTCGTGTACCCCCCTCACTGTGTTCATTTTGCGCTTCACCCCTCGGGGTATACTGGGAGTGAGCGTCTCCTTGCGTGCAAAGTCACTTAGAAGGGGGTTGGTCTCCCCCTCTTCTTCTTTGGCCACGTCCGTTTCCCCTCCCGCGAAAGGACTGGCCTCGAGGTTGATACTGTCAGTTCTGCTTCTGCTGTCCTTGTTGGCTGTGACTGTCACCCTGCTGTCCTTGCTGGAATGCTTGGTGTGACGTTCCCTGTTGGTTACCTCCCCTTCCGTAGGGTCTCCGAGCTGGGGTGCCTCTTCTCATCCCTCTGAACTGCAGGGCCCCCATGGACCTTGCCGTCTCATTTTCCTTCTTCAGTTGGGATAGCTTCTCGTCCGCCGGTGCCCCGAACAGTGTTTCACCGTTGAACGGGGTGTTCAGTATGTTGTTCTGGACCTCTTGTTTGAATCCAGAAATTCTCAGCCAGGCCTGTCTCCTTTCAGTGATCCCAATGGCCATTAGTCTGCTCGAAGTCTCAGCCCCGTCCAATGCAGTCTTAATGCATGAGTTGGCGATATTCTGCCCCTCCTCCACTAGATGGGAAACCCTTTGTCGGTACTCTTCTGGGAGATGCTTGACTAGTTCCCCCATCTCATCCCAATGCTGGTACTGGTGCCTGTTCAGCAACGCATTAGAGTTTGCCATGCGCCAGTGCATTGCGGCGTTTCTTTCAACCTTCCTTCCAGTGAGGTCCATCCTTCAGCTCTCCTTGTCAGGAGGTGGTCCCGAGGTCGCCAGCACATTGGCTCTTCTCTTGGCTGTGGAAGCAATGATGGAGTCGGCAGTGACTGATCCCTTGATGTAAGGAGGATCCTGCGAGGAGTGCTTGTACTTCTTTTCCGTTCTGGGCGTGATGGACCGGCATGTTGCGGGGTCCTTAAATGCCTCCTTCCCTTGGTTCATCACACTTTGGAGCATGGGGAGGAACTGGCTACTCGTCTGGATGGGGAGCAGAGTCTCGAGTAGGAAATCAGCTTTCGGCTTTTCCTCGTCTAATTTCACTCCAAAAGCCGCTGCAGCGCTCTTGACGACCAGGTTGTATGCTCCGGTGTCGTCTGGCGGCGAAGGCCTCGAAGGATAAGTCTCCACGGGCTCTTCAGGATTTTCGGTGTCGATGTCCTGCCATTACAGCTCCTGAGTCGTCGACGGCGCCGAGCCGTAAAACGACTGCTGATCCTCTTCTTCATCTTCTTCCTCATGGTAGGGGCCTTCTTCCTCCTCTTCCGGATCCTTCGACAGCTCTTCGGCGTCGAATTCTTCCTGTCCCTCGATCTCGACGACCTCCGTCGGTGGGATCGTTGGGATCTTGAATTTCTTCATTTTTGCGTCTAACTCCTTTCTCTGAAGGGTGCTCTCCATCTCCGCCTCGAGCCTTCTCTTTTTCTTCTCCATTTCGGAGACTTGTTCGGCGTCGACCGCAGGTCTCTTCGACGGAGCTTGCGTCGGCGCGGCCTTGTCTTTCGACGCCGAGCGCCCCACCTCGTGGGCCTGCTTCGACGAACTCTGTCTTTCGGCGGCCTTCGGCACCTGGGAGTCCTTCTCGAAGTATCCGCTGGGCCTTCTGTCCTTGGATCCACTCGCGGTCGTCGAGCTTTTCGGCGCCGGTGTTCCTTTTGAGGACTTTGACTGTTTTTCGAGAGTCACTTTCAGATTTTCGGGGCCCTTTCGGGGGCTTCAAACTCTACGTGTCTCTTACCTCGTCAGGCGTTTTCTTATCGGTCTCTGCAACCGTGAAGACATCAGGCCCCTCGGCGATGTTGTCCTCGTCGGTGGAGAGGCCCAGATCGTACAGCGACGAGGCCTTACCCTTGCCTTCCATGTTGAAATTGGCTCTCCTCTGTCTCTCTCTCACCCGGAGAGTCTTCGGCGTGAATGCGGAAGAGGCGTTGCAGTCTTTGCTCTCGTGGTCGATCGGCAGGCAAAGGATGCACACCGGATGTTGGTCCTTCTGCGTGTACTTGTGGTGGCAGTTAGGGCAGAATTTAAATGGTGTCTTGTCCATTGCGCTCAGAGTCCCGTAATGCGCATTTTCCTATGGGCGTCGAAGAATTTCGAGGATCTTCTCCTTCTTCGCCGTCCCGGCTGTAATTCCTTCCTCTCTGTAGTCTTCTGTAAATTCTCCTTCGATGAAACTCGCGTATTTTCCTTCTTCTTTCATTAGATTGCAACTGACTCCTGAGGCAGAAGCCAGGAGTATCGCTCATTTTAAAATTGTATTTTGTGTTTTACTCTGCTGTGACCTCACCTTTTGCTGTTGTCTTCTCCCCGCGCAGCCGATCTAGGCGCTGCTGCGGGTCGCAGAAGGATTGCCGACATTGGCGGGAAAGCCCTGAGCCCAGGCGACGCCCATTGCCGCTAGGCCACGCCCCCTCCCTCTATATCAACTGCGCCTTCCTCATCGCGCGTATTAGATTGCAACTGACTCCTGAGGCGAAAGCCGGGAGTATCGCTCATTTTAAAATTGTATTTTGTGTTTTACTCTGCTGTGACCTCACCTTTTGCTGTTGTCTTCTCCCCGCGCAGCCGATCTAGGCGCTGCAGCGGGTCGCAGAAGGATTGCCGACATTGGCAGGGAAAGCCCTGAGCCCAGGCCACGCCCATTGCCGCTAGGTCACGCCCCCTGCTTCCCTCTTAAATTATGTGCCTTCCCCAGCCGCGCAGCGGGCGCGCCGGCGGTGCACCAAAGGCAAGCCCGTCTGCGCCCGTCCGGTTCCCGGGGCCCCCCACCTTGACCGTCTCCTTACCTACTCACCTGACCAGCTTCTGGCATGCCATGCTGACTGGTCCATCAGCCCTTCCCCTCTGGCCCGGATTAACTCTCTTGAAATCGCTCAGCCTGATCACGGCAATCTCTTACGCCCGTACTTTAGTCTACGCAAGGAGGCGTCATGCCCTATTTCTTTTCTTTCCCGCTCTAAGCACTCTAATAGCCTCCCCCCTACGGCTTTAATCTCTCTCCTTAACATTCGATCTGCGGTCAAGTACCAATTAGAGCTCTTTGACCTCCTTGATACCACCAGACCTGAGATCCTGTTCCTCACGGAAACCTGGTACACTGCCGCTTCTCTCCCCGATATTCTTACTACCCTCCCGGATCCCTATTACATCCTCCGTACCGACCGTCCTGAGGGGAAGACCGGCGGCGGAGTGGCAATGATAGCCCGTTCTAATCTCCAATTCCAGCCCCTTCCTCACCATCCCATTCCCTCTATCGACCTTTTGGTTATACGTTCCACGAACCTCGCGATCCCTCTTACCTTTGTACTCCTCTACCGACCCCCTCAACCTATGCCTCACTTCATTCCAGCCATACAGGACTTACTGGCTACTTTGGTGGTTAACAACTCCGCTATCCTCCTATTGGGCGATTTCAATTTCTGGCCGGATGACCCACGTGAAGACATGTCCAAAGATTTCTCCGACACCCTTCATTGTCTTAACTTTACCCCTCACATTTTTCCCCCTACCCATGTTCAGGGGCACACCCTTGACCAAGTTTGGTCTGCCAATCTGTCTATTTCTTCGCCTACTATATCCCCCTGTGTCTGGTCCGACCACTTACCGATTACCTTTTCCACTCCTTTGGGGGAGATCAGCACCCCCCCTCTTCCTAAGAATATCTACGCTCGTAATTGGAATAAAGTGGATCTGACCGCCTTAGGTCACTCCTTAGCCTCTTCCGCCCCTACCTGGTCAGATGTGCTTCCCAATCGGCAGGTAGCCACGATCGATAACTGGCTCTCAGAGGCCTGTAACCATGTCGCGCCTCTTAGACGGGTCAGAACGCGCCGTTCCCACGATGCCAACAGATGGTTTTCTAACGCCCTAAAGGGTCAGAAGTTGGCACTTCGGCAGGCTGAGCGCCAGTGGCGCCGTAGATATTGCCCGGACCTTAAGATCCTTTACCTAACACTACTTAGGGCCTATAAAAAAGCCATACTCACCGCCAAGTTAGAACACTTTTTCCAGAAAATTCATCAGGCAGCTAACAAACCCAAGGAGATATTTGCAATCGTCCACGAGCTTGCTGCCTCCGATAGAGTTGCTTTTAGACCCATTCCTTCCCAATCCCTCTGCAACTCCCTCAATGATTTCTTTATTGAGAAGATAGTCACTATAAAGCAGAACATCCCCATGGCCCCTCCTTTGTTTTCTTGCCCTCCTTTACCCTCGCCCCCTTCCTCTCTCGACCAATTCCCCCTGATCTCAGAAGAGGCCTTCCGTACTCTCCTGGGAAAAGTCAAAACTGGCTCCCCCGCTGACGTTTGCCCTGCACATATTCTAAGGGAGATCTTCTCCTACTGTCCAGTTCCCCCTATAACCCTGCTTAACACCTCTATTACTTCAGGAATTGTACCTGATGCTTTCAAAGCAGCGACGGTAATCCCTCTTTTAAAAAAAATTGGTGCCGATTCTACTGTCCCCTCCAACTTTAGACCAATTTCGCTCCTCCCACTCCTGAGTAAGATCCTGGAGAGCCATATCACCTCCTCACTCTCCACCTACGTTGAGGCCCATCGTCTCCTGGCAGACCACCAGGCCGGTTTTCAGCCTGCACATTCTACGGAATCTGTTGTCCTCTCAGTGGTTGATGAGCTCAGACGTAGTGCCGACATAAATTCTCCCCAGGCCTTAGTTCTTCTCGATCTCTCCGCCGCCTTTGACACGGTCGACCACTCCATCCTCCTCGACCGTGTCGGGTACGCCGGACTACAGGGGTCGGCCTTGACCTGGCTTACCTCTTTTTTAGCAGGCCGTACTCAGGCTGTTCGTTTGGAAGGCTTCCTTGCACCTACCCGCGCTGTTTCCTGCGGGGTACCCCAAGGCTCCTCCCTCTCCCCCCTCTTCTTTAACCTTTACATACACCCCCTCATTGCTGCTCTACAGGATATCGAGGTCACAGCGTTCAATTACGCCGACGACCTCCAGCTCATCTTTAACCTCTCCTCTTCCGACTCAGTCTCTAGGGTCCACTCCACTCTTACTTTCATTTACAACTGGATGAGCCTTAATCAATTAAAATTGAATCCCGATAAGACGGAGTTGGTTCTCATCGGTGGTCCCTCCAATCCGTGGTCCCCTGCTTTCTGGCCTCCCATCTTTGGTTCCCCCGTCTCCCTCTGCATCTGTTAAAACTCTGGGCATCAAAGTCAGCCACGACCTCTCTCTGTGTCCCCAGATAAGCTCGGTAGTCTCCTCTTGCTTTCTGGCCTTAAGAACCATCCGGAAAGTCTCGCGCTACTTCACGGTCGACGCCCTTAAACTCATAATCCTGGCCATGATCTTATCTCGCTTAGATTATGGCAACGCTTTGTATGTGGGCATTCCTGCCTGCGAGGGTCGCCGCCTGCAGCTCATCCAAAATCAAGCGGCTCGCCTTATTTATAGGCTCCAAGTTTAGTCACACCACCCCCTTGCTTAAGACTCTCCACTGCCTCCCTATTAGGGAGCGCTCGCTCTTTAAGATGGGCTGTCTGACCTTTATGTCTTTAGCTGGTATTGCCCCCACATTTATTAGATCCAAGATCAATGCATATGTTCCTACCAGAAACCTTCGCTCCTCTACCCAGTTCCTTCTGCTTGTCCCCCGATTCCGCAAGAAGAAATCGTGTGGCTCCAGGTTTTCCACACTCGACCCCCTTTTCTGGAACACATTGCCTCTGGCAATTAGGTCTATTCCCTCTTATTTGGTCTTCCGATCAGCTCTGAAAACTCATCTTTTCTCCTCTGCCTATTCTTCTTAAGTTCTCACTCATCTTCCTTCCTCAGTTTCAGTTACCTTCTGCAGCGCCAAGAAACCGTTTGGTAATAGAGCGCTATATAAAACCCTTTCAACTTCAACTTCTTCCTTCGTTTAAAACTCTGGAGCTTCTCGATGACGATCCAGACCCAACGGCGGAAAAAAGAATCTGAAGATGGCGCCCCAAAGATGGGACTTCCGCAGGAAGCACGCCGACGTCACGAGAGGTACACCAAATGGTGGGACGTCGAAGAAAGACTACGAATCCGGACCCAACCACCAGATCGCGGAATAATGCACAGCATAGTGAATCCAGAAAGATTCACGCTGCAAAAATTTGATTTTCCATTAAAATGACCTAAAAAATACAGACTAAAATATCTAAGGACAGATTCTGACTTGTGTTTCTTGTCTGTAAAATGAAGCTGTTATACTCATTTGACTACACTGACAAAGGATAGTCTATTTCCTGAAACGGGAAATTTTTTGATTTTATTCCCACTGAATGAAAACAACCTCAGGATTTCCCAGTTATTGTAATGTACTCAGAAATCATCACACACAACTGTACGTCTACTCCTAATACACATGTGCAATGTCTTTGAAGAGAGGAAAAACACTGCTCCTCATACCATTAGCTGATGGTACATATAACTGATCTATTCTGCTAGTAAACCGATACACCATGCTGCAAAGAAATCAAAACAGTCTTTGCGGTCACTAATAGAAGAGTGGACAAGTTTAAAACGAAAACATGTTTGCTAAGAGCACAGCTCGTAGATGGTAGACAGGTGCCACTCTGAAACAATAAAGTTCCCAAATATTTGCTACTCACTCAAGACTGACTTGGCATGATATATAGAAAACAGTATGGCAGGAGGCGGCAACAGGTAAGGTGGTAAGTTTCACCTAACATGACTAACCTAACTGGAAATATTTGAATGGGTCTACGTGTGGAGTATATCTCTCTTACAGCGACCTCGATAAGAGCTTGAGTTTTAAGGAATGCTGCTCTGGTTAAACAAGCACATGCATCAATCTTTTTTGCGAGAGCAATCGGTGCGATTCGCAAAAATCGTCCGTTTGTGCGCGCAAAAAGGGCTTTTGCGATGCATCAAGGTGTAAGGCACTCGCAATTTAAGAAATCGCAATTAATTGCGATTTCTTAAATTGAATTGCATTTAAGGAATCGCAATTTGCGATTCCTTAAATGCAATGCAAGAACCACTTAAATAGCGATTTCGCTATTTGGGGCCGCAAATTACCGAGCAATTAAACTGGTCAGTAATTTGCAAAAACTTTGAAAAATGCACTAAAGTGCATTTTTCAAAGTTTCATGTTGCGCACACACATGCCCTTGGGGCATGTGTGCGCGCAACATTAGTGCACATCACAATTTCAGGGGTGCAACATGGTGTCCTTTTGACACCCTTGAAATTGCATGCGCAATTTGCGAGTACCTATTGGTACTTGCAAATTGCGCATGGAATCTCCCATTCATTCCTATGGGCCTATAGGGCCATAGGAATGAATGGGGAGCCATTCCTTAATTGCGACTCTTTGCGAGTCCCAATTAAGGATTGTTTAGGAATCGCTATTTATATAGCGATTCCTACATGCATAGGCTTTTGCGAGTCCTTAATTAAGATTCCTTAATAATCGCAATTAAGGACTCGCAAAATCCTACCTTAATGCATGTGCCCCATAATGCCTTATACTAAGGTTGACTGGCTACTGCTATGCACTGCTGTTAGAAGGAATGTTCCAGTAAGGGCAACTTACAGGTACAGGTAAAATTGTTAAACTAATTCGGTACTCTTGGCTTATGGACTAGCTTATTGATAAAAAAAAATAAAACAACTGGTACACCACAGAGAGAACTCACGTACAGATGCTGTCCCTTTAAAAATTTGTAAGGTACCTCCACAGAGTGATCATTCCCGTTACACAAGCTCCACCCATTACACATGCATCACAATCCCAGTAGGCCCAGTTTTCTGTGTTATATTCTGCTGCCATGTTTGTTTGTAGCATGGTATATGCATAGTGATGGAACGACTTGTTGGGTGTTATGAATGAGGGCGAGCAATAAATAATGCTAACCAACTTGCTTGCCAAAGCCTGCATATTTACGGAAACAACTGTCCTGTCAGAAACGCTTACAAAAGGCATGATGGAAGCCAAACTCGCTGCAGGCCAAATTCCAAGAATGGCTACAGGGCTCGGCTCTGTGAGCATAAATTCTCAGAAGAGTTAGAAATCCTCTTGTGTTTTGGGTATGCAAGATAACAGACTATGAAAATAGCCTTTGACATTATGCTACCAAGAGTGAGACCATAGGTGAACAAAACGTCACATTTTCAAACGTCAATCCTGTTCAAATTAGAAATTACAGACCCAGGACAAAATCCAGATCGCTTAGTTTTTCTTCAGATGTGGAAACAAAGATTTCATTGAAAGACTGAAGAAATATTTCCAGTTAATTCTTTCAAAACATTTAGGAATAAAAATCAAATATGGATCTTTTGAAGGAGGTACTTGAAGCTCACAGTAGGAACTAAAGCTGCTTTACTTGTAAATAATTGTCAAACGCTGTATCTCTGACTGAGACAGGCAAAGAAGCCTATCAAAGCGTCTCTTAATAGCCTCATTTTTCAGGGAGAAAATATTTCCAAGTGTATTAGGAAAGTTATAAACAGATGAGAGAATAGTTTAAGCAGTCCATAAGGATACCTGTACGTTAACTCTGACTCGTCTGCCCAATTTATCATATTGAGGCAATCTATTCCACTAGTTCAAGGGGTAAAAGGGCTGCTCTCACTTTACCTCTTTCCCAGCATCTGTGATTGCCTTTTGATTTTCTTAAAAAACAAAAAAGAAGAAGAATTTGAACCAGTGCTGCCATTTTGGATGACGACTATTTTTTTTCATTCTTATTTAACATCAACAGTTTTTCCCTCGATGCTCAATATTAGCCTTTTGAGATAATTTTTCTTTATTCTATAATCTAGCATCCCATTTGGACTGGGATTAAAGTGCCAAGGATGGCTGCCTTTGAATGGGCCAGAGAGTATTTTGAATTTGATTGCTGTTTACCGTGATGAAAAAGGCAGGTGTTTTCCTGTCAAACAGTCTGATCCTAGATGTGCAGTTTGTCTGAGGTATTGCAGTGAATGCTTTTTAGGCGAGCCTGGGCAGCGCATGCGCTGCTATTCGAGGCATGCTGTATTCAGGTATGGACTTGAAGCTCTGCCTATTTTCCAACCATCTTTTTAATTGGCTCCCGTTATAGACCTTTCTCAATGGTTGCATAGGATTCATGACTAGGCTTAGCAGTTACTCCTAAGTATCGCCTTTTCTGCATTGGTAAACCCCCATGAGGACTGGCCCTTTACTTGTGTTGTTACACGGTATGTTTTAATTACAGTCTGTGAGCACTATTTTCTTTAATGTCTTTCTTATAGCTGCTGTTGCAGGCAAGACAGGCTCTCCCTAACCCAGAGAAAGAGAAACAAGGGGGGGGGAGTAGAGAGGTTCCACTCAACGAGTGGTGGAGGTGGATACTTCCTCCCAACAAAGCGTACTTAAACAAAGGGATCCACCCTAACCCATCCTGTTTTCCTGACAGCGCGGCACCCGATTATGGACGCTCAGCTCTATCTTTGAAAGATGCTCCCTCCCCGCTTCACGGCTGGTCGCAGCGCTTTATTATTTGGTAAGGCTTTTACATTAGTTGCTTTCTCTTTAAACAACCACGCGCCTTTCTTTACTTTTGCACAGCGCGCCACTTCTGCACGCACTTTGCTGCTTCACAGCCGGTCGCCCGCCCCCCCACTTGATATTTTAAATTAAGTTGTTTGTGCGACTGCTCCGCCTCGGTCTCTGCTGCCGTAACGAGGTGCCTGTGTTTAGCGTCTGCATGCTTGTTGGCGCTCAAGCAGGAGTTGTCGAGCGAAATGCGGCAATCGTGCCGGCTCCCCAGACGGTGCCCCCGGCCCCAGGAGCAGCAGGAAAATCTGCTTGTGTCTGTGCTTCTGTTTGTGCAGGTAGCCAATCTTGCTCACACTTTGCCAGTTACTGCTGCTGCACTTGAACTAGGCGTGCAACTCCAGGGAGCACGTCAGCAGCGAGCTGCCATCCTACCGCTAAACCCATTGCTGTGGTGTTTAACAGTGCACTTGTGCGTGCACCAACTGAAGCTATGATAGGGCACCTTGGACCCCAGCACTGTGGCTGTTAGCATTCCTCGAAAGTGTTTGCCTATAACCTGACCTCAAGATGTTAGTAAACGCCTGTCCACCGGCGAGAATGGCCCAAGAGTGATTTACATTTTAATCTCTTACCTGAGAGCCCAACACATAACCAAGTCTTGCTTAGTGAACTGTAAACGTAAATTACTTTTGTTTTTAAGTGGGATAAATTGCACATTTTGCTAATTATTAAAGGCAGTTTAGAAAAATGTAATTTCAAAGTTACCACTTCCCTTCAAAATATGGTAAGTACCTGTACCTGGCTCTGTATATACTATTGCAATAAACAACACTTAAAAGGAGAGAGAAAGCACATGTGAATGATACCATCGATATTGAATCCCATCAGCCACTATAAATAGCGCAAATCATATAGGATTCAACCGTACACACAACTCTAGTGCTAGAGACATGTGTGGTGTATTGAGCCAGGGAAAGGCAAACAAGTTCACAGAATTATCAAGCCCTGGTATAGTATGATGTCGCTACCAAATGATTGAAAGTGGCAAATGGTCTTGAAGCAGTGCAAAAACAGTGTGGTTAAAAACAGTGCAGGAAGCAGTTTGAAAAAATAACTGCTATTGTCCCAAAGATGGTCTACATGTTTCAGCCATAATGATTGAATATCAATCAGGCTTTCGTCAGGACCCCGCTCCCCGTCCAGCTCACTTTAGCCGGAGGTACCGACGGAAAGAGCGGGGCCTCTTTCATCTGAGCGGATGCCAGGTGGGGTGAGGCGTGACCCCCTACATTGAGGGGATTTGTTACTTACTCCACGTATATTCGGGAGTGTTTCAATACTTCCATTCAAGTAGGTCGTATCTTTCTTTTTCTTTCTCTGTTTGGATTACTACACCAATTAGCAGTAGCTTTTAGATCTGGTCCTGACGAAAGCCTGATTGATATTCAATCATTATGGCTGAAACATGTAGACCATCTTTGGGACAATAGCAGTTATTTTTTCAAACTGCTTCCTGCACTGTTTTTAACCACATCACTCGGTCAGTCATGAATAAATTGTGGGACTGACCCAGTAGCTGTTTTTAACATCTGCACTCACTTTGTTTGTTTTTTGCACTGCTTCAAGACCATTTGCCACTTTCAATCATTTGGTAGCGACATCATACTATACCAGGGCTTGATAATTCTGTGAACTTGTTTGCCTTTCCCTGGCTCCATACACCACACATGTCCCTAGCACTAGAGTTGTGTGTACGGTTGAATCCTATATGATGATATGCGCTATTTATAGTGGCTGATGGGATTCAATATCGATGGTATCATTCACATGTGCTTTCTCTCTCCTTTTAAGTGTTGTTTATTGCAATATTTGGCTCCTATCTTTTGACCCAGGTTACTTTTGGTTGTTATTACATGTAAGGTTTAGGGATTAGTAACCTATGGGTCGGTAAATATATTTCCCTTTGGCCCTCTCTCAAAATTTATTGTTGTTATAATCTGTATATACTATACCAAAGTAAGATATAGTGTGCACAGTGTCTAGTGGAACCCCAAAGGTAGGCAGAGGTAAAAGTAGATAATACCTTACTCTCCATTTGTGGTAGTGTGGGCGAGCAGTAAGGCTTTATCAGAGAGTAGTGTTGAGCATTTATTGTACACACTCAGGCAAGAAATGACATCACACACTCAAAAGACTGAACTCCGACCAATTCGTTTGTATAAAAATATTATTTAGTTATATTTTATTTTCTAGAACCAAGCCAGGCCTGGTACAGGTAAGTATATGATACTGTGCAGGAATTATGGTACTGAAATACAATTTGAATGCAGTTTGAATGCAGCTGGATTGGTTTACAGGTAAGTAATTTGTTTATAAAACAGTTGAATTACTTTCCAGATTACTTTTTAAGTTACTTTTTCTACTCAGTGTGATATGCCTCGATATCGCATTGGGACATTTCCTAAAGAAAAGGAAAGTAAATCAGTTTTTGTAAATTTGCAGTTTCTTAGGTTTTCATACAAACCAACTCTACACTTGAAAGATTTTTTTCACAGAAAAGCAGTCAATGCATTCCTATGGGAGAAAACAGTGTTATCGGTTCAACAGTAAGTACTTACATTTTGGAGTTGGTATTCTGGGATTAGAAGCAGGGTTCTCCCAGGGTCAAGGATGCACTCTCAAAGCACCCACAGCTGCACTAGGGTAGCCGAGTGCTGGGGCCCAATGTTATCCAATGGGGATATGGGGGGCTCCGGTATGGGGCTGCTCATGAGCAGGCCACAAGGTTGTGGGAGCAAAGCTCCTGCACTTAAGCTCAGGGCAAAGGGGAATCCAGTTTAGCACATCCGATGAACCCACAGCGGCCCAGGGGCGGCCAGGTGCAGAGTGCCGATTTGGAGTCTGGTGCCCTGCTGTTTAGGTCTCGCCTAGCTATTGCGTTTATGCAATCGCTATGCGAGACTCTAGTAAGAGGGGCATTTCAAAGTGCTCCCAAAAGTGGATTGCATGGCGAGCACGCGCACAATCACGTGCATCGTGCCGCCATGCAATCCGTTTGGGGAAGCGCTTCAGCCCACTGGCGCGTGCACGTGTAGCCACAGCCTCGGCATCATACTTCAAAGGGTCCGCACCCCCGCCTGGAATGCGCTCCCCCGCCACAGCATGCCGAGAGATTGTTTCCTCATGGCGCCTTTCACAACTGTCCCTCCCCCACCACAGGGCTAGTCTCACGGACGCATTGCCATCCATCGATTTCCCTTTCATGCCCGTGTTCTCTTTGCCTTTCAGCACACAGCCCACCCTGTCCCCTCCGTGTTTTCTTGCAGCTTTGCCCTGATCTGAGTCTCAAACAACCAAATAATAAGTTTCCCCTGCACGCTTTCTGCGCTTACAAAGTTAACATATGCCACGCTCATTCCCTTTTCATCCTTCTAAGGTCGATAACATTAGCTCCATTAATTCTGCATCTAAGGATTTAAATAACCATATGTTTTCTTGCAACTTTAGGCACTTCACACACACAGCCCCACTGCTCACACACACAGGCATCAAGGCAGCAACAGAATGCTCTGAGCCCCACCAGTGTTTGCCACACACACATGCCTCTCGCATCTCGTGTTTTCTTCCAGCTTTGGCCCGTGTTCTCTTCGCCTTTCAGCACTCAGCTTCCCCGTAACCACCATTTAACTAACATCCTGCCACACTCATTCCATTTTCATCCTCGCTTTCACTTTCATGCCCGTGTTCTCTTTGCCTTTCAGCACACAGCTTCTCCATAGCCACCATTTAACGACCATCCTGCCACACTCATTCCATTTTCATCCTCGCTTTCACTTTCATGCCCGTGTTCTCTTTGCCTTTCATCACACAGCTTCTCCGTAGCCACCATTTAACGACCATCCTGCCGTAAACACCATTTAACTACCATCCTTTTAGTTAAAATTAAAAAATTGCCTCTAAGGGTTTAAGGAACCATAGAACTACAAGGCAAGGCAACATACACTCCGAATGCCACTCAGAGCCACATAATTACATGCCACATAACTACAATGCACTCAATACAACAGACACTCCAAAAACCAATCAGTGCCACATAGTTATACACCACATAATTACACAGCGCTCAATGCCACATACACTTCAAATACCACTCAGCGCCACATAATTACACACCACATAATTACACTACACTCAATGCCACATGCACTCCAAATAACTCATTGCCAATTAATTACAATGCAAACAATACAAGATACTCAAAATAACACTCAATGCCACATAATTACACGCCACTAAAATCAACATACACTCCACACAAAACCACTCAGTGCCACATAATTATATTCTACATAATTACACTCCATCTATCGCCCTCACTCTCTATCTATCTTAGCTATCTACCTTATCTATCTATCTTATCTAATCGGACTATTGCACTCTATCGATCGCATCACCACAGCATCACTCAAGGGCACCACTACATCACTATGCGCTACCACAGCATCAATTAACGCCACAGCATCACTCAACACCACCACAACATCACTCACTGCCACCACAGTATCAATCTGTACAACCATTCAACAACCGGCTCTAATATGTTCTCTCAATATATAGGCTTTATTAACAATGACAAAAAAAAGTATAATATTTAACTTCTGTTCTTGGATTTTAGGCGCAATTACATACACTAAACATAATCTTCACAAGAGTTATTAACAAAAGTTTAAACTATTGCCATTATAATTTACATTAACTTTTATTTAAGTACTAATTATTTGCAAAAATTAAAAGCCATTGTTATTTGTAATATCAATACCTCTAAGTCACGTAAATACAACACATATTGCATTACAAATGCTATAGGTGTCATATTTGCAACAGTTAAAACTATTGACATTGTACATGAGAAAGCTAGTAATTTCAATATTTTCAATACCAACACAACTAAAAAATTAGTCAATTTACAATACAAAAAGCTCAAACTTTCCTAATGCGAGACCTATTGCATTGCAAATGCTTGTTTTAATGGGAGTTGCCGGTTATGGATTTTGGCTGCAGTTTCGGTCCAGGAAGACTACCGAGAGGAACCAACAGCTGGGCAGGTAAGTTGGAGGGCTCAGGGACGTAGGATGCAGTGGTGTTTTTGAGGTTGGATTTCACCTTACCGGGTCACTCGCGGTTTGGGGGGGGGGGGGGGGGGGAATTGTTCTCCAAGCAGAGGCTGCAAGTGATGTTGGTGGGTCCTCGAGGAGTCAACCCACAGTGGGCTCAGAATCTGCAGCGCCGGGAGACCTCGCTGGGACCGAGGGCCCACTTGGATTCGGGCCGTAGGCATCAGGTGCAATGGTGATTCCAGGCCTCAGGTTTCTTTGTTCTCAGCATGCTCAGTCAATCTTGGGAGTTTCTTTTAAACAGAGCTGCTGTACACAGGAGAACCGTTCTTCGTTGAAGGCAATCAATCCTCCCAGGGTTCTGGAGGTCGTTGGCTGCAGGACAAGACTACTTTTGGTGCAGAATCTCTGGAAACTGCAGACAGGCTTGTAGGGCCGGGGCCAAGTCAGTTCTTCTCTGCAATCTCCTCTGATGGGCGCCTTCCTTCGTCCTTCTTTGTAGGTTGCGGGAATTTGCCTTCTTGATTCAGGATTGCCCCCAAAATACTGTATTTAGGGGCTGATTTAGGGGTCTCGAGGTCAGTAGCCAATGGGCTACTGACCTTAGGGTGACTACACCCTTGATGTGCTCACCCCACGTGGGGGAGTGGGCACAGTCCCTAATCCCGATAGTAGCATGCCTGCTATCTGCAAGAGGGCGGGCACTGAAGAATGGGCTTCACCTCACCTCCCCCACCAGAGGGGTGGGGGTTGGCAGAGTTGGGCACCCACTCCGGGCTGTTCTACTTTTTTGCCGCCGGTCTTCCCGCCGAAAAAGAGAGGAGACAGGAAGGGGGCCTGCTCCTGATAGCAAGAGAGGCTGGGGTTGCGTTACAAAGGCGGCAAAGGCCCTTGAAGCTCCCCAGCCATAGATGTCTCTTCCTGACCGGGAAAGGCTTTGTTTCTGGGCTCAGGGAGAGAAGGCTCCCACCCCATGGGTCCAGAAACATGTCTTGTGGTGGCAGGCTGGTCTTTACCAGTCAGGGAACCCACCCGAGGCTGGTCTTTTTTGAGAGGGCATTTCTAAGATGCCCTCTGAGTGCATTGTATAAAGAAATCCCACACTGCATCAGTGTGGGTTTATTATGCTGAGAAGTGTGCTACCAAACTTCCCAGAATTCAGTAAAGCCATTATGGTGCTATGGAGCTCGTAATGACAAACTCCAGACCATATACACTTTATGGCTTTACTGCACTTACAATGTCTAAGAATGGACTTAGACACTGTAGGGGTACAGTGTTCATGCAACTGTACCCTCATCAGTGGTATAGTGCACCCAGCTACAGGGGTATCTTACCTATACCATCGGAAGTGAGTTGCTGGCGTGGCACACAGGAATGTGTGCCATGTCAACTCTTTACTTTTCTCTACACCAAAACAAGCAGCCTGCAATGGCAGTGGCCGTGTGTTAAGGTACAGGACCTTTAAGGGTGGCACAATATGTGCTGCAGCCCTTAGAGGCCTTCCCTGGTCACAGTGCGCTTGGTACCCATGGTACCTTTTACAAGGGACTTACCTGTGGCCAGAGAGGTGCCAATTAGGGGTACAAAGGTACAGTTTTGGGAAAGAACACAGGCCCTGGGAACCTGATTGGCAGGGACCTAGGTCACATCAAGTCAAAATGCATCAGAAATCTGGCAAAAAGTGGAAGGGGGAGGTTACTGCAACAGAATCCCAGCTTCCTACAGTCCCCTTCCTAGTTTCCGTAGGACTTGTGCCCTGAACGTAGGCATGAAAATAAACTGGTTAAAAAAGGTCAGTGTAACTCCAATACCTGTTTATCTATTGTGCCTTTTTTCCACTGTCAGATGTGACATTTATCTTTTGATTGAAAATTGTTTTTGTACAAGGTAATTTATTATGAACCGAGTAACATTCTCCTTTATTTAAGTGTTCTACTCTGAGATGTTTTACAATTAAAAGAAATGCACACTACACCCTATCAGCCACACTGGGTTTTGACACCAGACGTTTGTTTGCAGTACGAAATTTATTGGTATCTGACGTTTATCTGCATCAAAAGTATTTTCTTATTTAATCTAAAATTGTTTGATCATCTGAAACAAAATGAGAAATGTATGTCTCTGAAATGAATGTATTTGTGTTTATAAATCACGTCATAAATATTTTTATATTCTAATATGATTTTTTTGTTGAAGTTGCTAGCCCATGCTGCAAAACGCCTTAATGCTACCCTAATGTCCACACTCAAGCATGGCCACCAATAATAGATGCTGTGTTTTCTCTTTTAAGGAACACTTCCTCACCGCTTTACCGTCACGCACCATGCTGTTTATTTGCAGCCTGCACACATTGTGTGCCACTGTGCTTGTCCAAATTAACGAAGCAGTGCTTTGTTTTATCTACATAAATAAAAACATTCCGGTTGTATCTACACAACGGGCGCTTTATTTTCAGGTTACATTTATGGGTGCTTTTTTAGGTCGAGCCTGAGACCGCGTACATGCGCTGCTCTGCGAGACTTATTGTAGAAGAGTAGCGAATAGAAGCCCCGCATACTCTCCGCCAATGTTTGCCATTGGCTTGTGTCATTGTCCTAAATGCTGGCTTCTGATTCATCAATACGCTTGTTAGTCCCTCCTTAGTACCGACTCCTCTTCATTTATCACCTCCCATGGCGACTGGCACACGGTATGTGTTATTTATTTACACTGTGAGCACTATTTTCTTTAATGAGGTTCTCCTACTGCCTTCTTTACTCCTCCCTCCCGTTGTCTGTGCATTCTGCCCCCTCCCCCCACCCCCTTTGTCCGTGCCTTCTCCCCCACCCTCCCTCCCGTTGTCTGTGATGGCTACCATTTGCAATGCAATAGGTCTCGCGTAAATGCATTGTAAATGATCGTGTTGTACATATTTTGGGTTTTACACACTATTCATTTCTTTGTAGCCTCACAAATTATTGTACAATGTTTATCATTTTTTAGGTGGAATGCAGAGAAAATTACATAATTGGCGAAAGTTTAACCCCGATGTGCAGCATAGCACCTGTTTGGGCTGTTTAAGCTGTCTCCCTTCTGTTCCTGTTTCCCCCACATCTGTGCTTTTATGTGTCTCTCACCAGTGTGCATCTCTGCTCTTTCCCCACACAAGGAACCTGGCATGCTGTCCTGCTCCTCTGTATTCTTTCTGCTTTGCCACACTTTTCACACATAACAGCCAAGCTCAGCTGACATGCATGCTGATGCACAAGTTACTTACCTTCAGTAACGATATATCTGTAAGAGACATTAGTTAGTGATAGATTCCTCACCTTAGAATTACCCCCAGGCGTCACTGGATACGGAAAGTTTTCATCAGCAGTACCCCTGCGCGTCGGAAGGTGGCGTCGTGTGGTTCTCCTTCCGCTTAGGCATCGTGATCGCCGGGATTACATCGCGGCAGCTACTTAGATGCCATCCTCGCACGCTGACGTCAGTTCTGTGCACGACTTTCCGCGCCAGGAACGCAGCCATGCAAGATACTGACCACTGGTGCATTGAAACTAGAGCCCTGAAAGGGATGACCTTAACCCGAGAAATCAGTTCGCAGAATGGGGGGGGGATGGGTGGGGCGGTAAGGAATCTATCACTACCTAAAGTTTCTTACAGATGTATCGTTACGTAAGGTAAGTAACTTGTGCATCTGAAAGAGACACATTAGTGATAGATTCCTTACCTTAGAATAGATACCCCTGCAATACCAACCCCGGTGGTGGGTCTGCGAACCAAGATCACACCAGAAAGTCACGGAGAACAGAACGGCCAAAGAAGCCGTCTCTCAGGACTTGGCCGTCAAGGCAATAATGCTTAGAAAAAGTGTGCAGCGAGGCCCACGTGGCTGCCTGACAGATGTCTTGCAGGGTGACACCACGTCCCAATGCAGTAGTAGCTGCTGTCACCCTGGTAGAAGGGTGCGCAACCCCACCGGAGGTTGCTTTTTAGCCAGAGATTAATAGGCTTTTATACACAAGACAACCCAGTGGGAGATTGTCCTTTTTTTATCAGTCCAAGAAAAAGTAAAATACGAATCCATATCATATCCAATTGTAGTTAGGTAGGTAAAACCGCCTAAGTCTATCAGTTTAACTTTTACGAATTAAACATAATATCGGAGAAGTACATATAAACAGTATCATTCAAGCTACTCATATATAATTGTATATCTTTTAGACACTATTGGTCTTTCTCGCAGCCTCATCGGTTCCTTTTATAAAGTCGCATATGCCAAGGATGATCGGCATATAATTACACTAACTATAAGGTAATTATTTGTAGACTTCATGTCTATGAATTCATCAACCGTTAATTACCACTAGTATTTATCCTTTTTTCCTTTGTTCTCTTTTTTCTAGTGAATAGTCACAATTTTAATAGAATCCCTTGCAAAATATTATCGTTTAATCCTCAATTACGAGTAAGTCTTTGTATTATTTATTTTATGTTTCTAGCCTTTAAATCTTGGTTTGCATCTTTCCTTTTTCACATTAGGGTCAAAATATCTTTTCTTGGGAGTTTCCTGTCTTTCTTGAATTATCTGGTTTCTTCAATTTTCACGGTGCATATATCACTTTTCGCCTACTTTTATATGTAGGGTCTATATTTGTCACATTTTTGTACAATATAACGCCCATTGTACAAGGTCACTATCTATTCATTTTCTCATCCTTTCTCACTTTACCACTTCTAGATATAGTTGAAGTTTGGTCCTGTCATTCTTGGAAGAGCTGATTTTATTGCTAAATTTGTCATTACAAGATCAAAGCAATGCCATTATAAAGCCAGCGTACCTCTTATTTTCAGGAAAATTGTGTGGCTTTCCTGACGAAGGCGCCAGTGCACCGAAACGCATGAAGACGATCCACTGCCGCATTTTAATTTACGAATTGTTGATTTGTATTGTTTTGTCTGTACTTGCATTTTACTCTTTTTCCTGGTTATTATATCCAAATTATACAGTGTATGATCTTCACAACTTAGGAAACATTTTGAAAAAATGTGTTTCTTTTTAAATGTGTAATTGTGTATTACCTAAACATTTTTTAAACAAAATACCAGCTCCTCTTTATAATAAAGAAAAAGAAAAAAAAAGCTTAATTACAACTATTAAGTGGTACACTGGTTCTTATTAGATTATTTTTGTTTTTTGTTTTGTATAAATACATTTACTGTGATATTCATATCTATGTGATTGCCTAGGAAATTATTATTCACTGTATCTGTTACCCTGTCCTAGAAATTGACCTAAATATTCTACAGGGGGTCCTTGATATTTTCAAAGATAGTCCTCTTGTGTACAGCCCGGACATTCTTGGCGCCTACATAGCCAAAAAAGAGCTGGTCATCAACCCGGAACTGTTGTGTGCGATTCAGCTAAAATGAGAGTGCACGTTTTGGGTCCAGACGGTGAAGCCTCTCTTCCTCCCTGGAAGGGTGCGGAGGCAGAAAGAAAGTGGGCAAGGTGATAGTTTGCCCGATGTGAAAGGGAGTAACAACCTTTGGCAAGAAGGAAGCGGAGCACAACCTTGTCCGGATGGACAGAAAAGGAGGTTTACAAGAAAGAGCCTGGAGCTCACTCAGGTGCCTAGCGGAGGTGATGGCTACCAGGAAAGCAATCTTCAAAGTTAGTAAACGAAGAGGAAGGTTGTGAAGCATCTCCAAAGGAGCGCACATCACATAAGTAAGAACCCGATTCGAATCCCACTGCAGCATCACAAATAGAATAGGAGGGAAAAGGTGAGTAATGCCTTTGAGAAACCTATTTACAACAGGGGACTTGAAAAGAGAGGATCAGGGAGCCTAAGGAAGGCTGAAATTGCAGAAAGGTAGCCCTTAATAGTGTCCTGAGCAGAGCCCTGCCGGGCCAAAGAAAGAAGGAACAAAAGGACTCCTGAAAGGGGGCAGAAAAGAGATCCACAGCCTTTGCTGTGCACCATGCCACAAATTTGTTCCACATGCAGGCGCATACCGATTAAGTGGAGGGACACCTGGCTGCTAGAATGAAATCAAAGACTTCAGGAGGCAAGTCAAATGGAATCAACTGTCGCCGCTCAATCTCCACGCATGGAGGTGGGGGCTGGACAGGTTCGGGTGGAGAACGGTCCCCTGCTGCTGCGACAGAAGATCCTCCCGAAGAGGCAGTCGGATCGGGGGATCCACGCTCATACTGAGTAGCTCTGGATACCAAACTCTTCGAGCCCAGTCCGGGTCCACAAGAATCACTTGGGCCCGGTTGAGCCTGATCTTCTTCAGCACTCTGGGTAGAAGTGGTATAGGCGGAAAGGCGTACAATAGACTGCAACTCCACTCGTGACGAAAAGCGTCGCCGAACGAGTGCCGCCTTGGAACTTCCAACGCGCAGAATTGCTGAAATTGCGCGTTCTCTTCGGTGGCGAATAGATCTAACCAAGGCTCTACCCACTGTTGAAAGAGACCTTGCGCCACCTCTGAGTGAAGACGCCATTCATGATCCATCATGCACCTGCGGCTGAGTTTGTCCACCCTGGCGTTCAAAGAACCTGCCAAGTGTTGAACCACCAAGGAAATGCCTTGACGTTCCAGCCATGCCCAGAGACGCAGAGCCTCCTGACATAGGGTCCACGACGCCACCCTGCCTTGCTTGTTGCAGTACCACATGGTGGTGGTGTTGTCTGTGAACACCTGCACTACTCTCCCCTTGACAGAGGGAAGGAATGCCTTCAGTGCAAGTAGGATCGCCTGGAGCTCCAGAAGGTTGATATGGAGCCTGGACTCTGCCGGAGACCAGAGGCCTCTGATCTCCACCTCTCCCATATGGCCGCCCCATTCCAGGAGGGACGCATCCGTCACCACAGTGTGCTCCTGTTGGGGAAGGGAGAGTGATCTGCCTCTGACCCAATGCTGGTTCGTGAGCCACCACTGCAACTGTTGTGCAGTGCCCTCCGAGATCTGGACGTACTCAGACCGGTCCCATTGATGCTGCGCCCACTGGAGCTTCAGGTTCCACTGAAGAGCCTGCATATGCCATCTGGTATGATTGGTCAGCAGGAGGCTATGAGGCCCAGCAGCCTCAAGGTCATTCTGACCCAAACCCAGGACAAGGGCCGAAAGATCGGAATCATCACCCAAATGTCCCAGACTCGCTGTTCAGGAGGATAAACCCAAAATGAGAAGAGGAGCTTTTGAGAGGGAATCCGGTGCGACTTCGGCACGTTGATGGAGAACCCCAGCAAATGCAGGAGGTCGGCCGTAGTCTGGAGGTGGGAGACGACTGCCCGGGGCAAGCCCGCCTTCAACAATCAGTCGTCGAGACAGGGGAAGATTGAAACCCCTGTTCTGAGCAGATTGAGCTGCGACCACTGCCATCACTTTCGTGAACACTCGAGGGGCGCTGGTAAGGCCAAAATGTAGTACGGTGAACTGAAAGTGCTCGTGGCCTACCGTGAACCGCAGGTAACGCCGGTGGGCCGGCAGGACGGGGATATGAAAATACGCGTCCTGAAAGTCCAACGCTACCATCCAGTCCTGCAGGTCTAGGGCAGACAAGACCTGAGCAAGTGTAATCATCTTGAACTTCTCCTTCCGGAGGAAGCGATTGACGTTCCGATGGTTTAAGATGGGACGCAGGCCCTTGTCCTTCTTTGGAACCAAGAAGTAGTGGGAGTAACAACCACAACATACTTCTGGCGTCGGAACGCGCTCGATGGCCCCCTTGGCCAAGAGGGCAGCAACTTCCTGCTGGAGAAGTGCCGGTAGTCTCGAAGGGAAGGGAGAAGTCCCTTGAGGCTATCTGCAAAACCTACCTGTCCGAAGTGATGGTGCCCCAGTGAGGGAGGTGATGGCGAATCCTGCCGCCCACTGGCGTTTGGTGGGAACACCGGACTAGGAAAGTTTGGACGCAGTGGTGGCAGTGGACTGACCCGCCCGCTTGCCACGGGACCCACCTCAGCGGTCCCACGCCCACGGCTGCGCTGAGACTGTTGCTGCGCAGGCCTGTGGCTTGGAAACAAATGTGTTTGGGTACCCCTTCCTTGGCCACGAAAGGAGCGAAAAGCAGAAGCCGAAGGAGTGCGCGTGGGCGAAAGGCCCAAGGACTTGGCCGTAGCCCGCAAGTCCTTAAAACGCTCCAACGTACTGTCTGCTTTGTCGCCAAAAAGGCATGTCCATCAGAGTATTCTGGACATCCCCAGAAAAGCCAAAAAGAGCACAGTCCGGACCTCCTCCGGACACTGAGGCAGCACCTGTGCCACCGTATCCCACACAGAGTGGGAATAACGGCCCAAGCGGCATGCGGTGTTCACAGACCGCAACCCTGAACTGGTGGAAGAGAAAATCTTCTTCCCAAACTGCTCCAGTTTTGTGGATTCCCTGTCCGGAGGTGCGGAAGGAAATGCACTCGGGGACGCAGAGGCTTGGACAGCCAAGCTCTCAGGGGTATTGTGTTGGGAGAGGAAAAGGGGGTCGCCCGGGGCCGGGCGATGGCGTCGGGCCACATTCCTATCCACAGGAGCCCCTGTGTTGGGCCTGGACCAGGTGCCCAAAACAACGTCTGAAAGTGTGTCATTGAAGGGCAGCAGTGGCTCCGCAGAGGAAGCCGCCGGCCGAAGCACTTCTGTCAGGAGGTTAGTCCTGACGGCCACTGTAAGGAGTTGGAGAGCCTTGGCTGCACGACGCAACACCACTGAATAAGTACCACCCTCCTCCATAGCCAAGGTAGAAGGAGACAGTGTGCCAGGTTCTGGAGAAAACTCCAGTCCACCTGCATCCTCCAAATCCTCTGCCCAGTCCAGGTCTAACTAGCATTGGGCTGCGTGAGAGTCTTCAGACCCCTCCCAGTCCTCCCCGTCCTCCGTAACCTGCTGGGCAGGTGGAAAAGAAGGAGGAGGATGGAAAAAGGGATAGAAATTCCCCATCAGGGTCGGAATCGGATTAGAACACCACCGGTCCTGCACAGTCTCCACGTCGGGGTGGAAGCTGGGGACAACGTCGGCCTGGGGTCCGGCCGGCGGCAGTGCCGTAGACGTCGATGTTGGTGGAGGTCGTGCGAGGTCAACCGGAATCGGCTGGGATCCATGCATGGATCCATGGGGGTCTCGCGGCGCCGTCGGGGCCGGAGCCTTCGACGAAGAAGGGCGAGGACCCCCAGTCGGACCTGCGGGGCCCGAAGGCGAGCCGGCGGGCCTGACGGGCCAAAGAGGCGGTCCATGGCTGACAGAAATTCCTGCAGCTGGGCCGGAGTCGCCGGCGGACCCGGGAAGGGCGGGTAGGCCGTCAGCAACTGCGTAGGCTCGGCCGGAGCCACGGGGTGGCACCACACACACCCTCAGCCATGTCGCGCGACAGGGAAGACGAAGAGCGTTGTTGCTTCTTCGACTTCTTGCGCTTCGTCTTGCCTGACCCAGAGTGCGAAGACTTCGTCGAACGATGATGGCGGCTCCGCGACCAGTCCCTCGATCGCCCACGGGACCGGGACCTTGAACGGCACAGAGCCGACTCCCGGGCCTCAAGCAACTTTCAGGACCGCTCCCGCAAAGTCTGCAGTCGGGGCACGACGTGGGGTCGTGGTTGCGCCCCAGGCAGAAGAGACACTCACAGTGCGGGTCCGTCACCGACATCATGCGGGGACAAGCCTTACAAGACTTGAAACTGGGCATCCCTATATACCAGGAGTCAAAGACTCAAAAGAACAGAGACAAAAAGTCCCAATAAACTCAGTCAAAAATTTACTGGGGGTACCGCTCTCTCCGGATCTGCGCTAGCTGGTGCGGAAAAAGAAAGAACTGACGTCAGCGCTCGAGGGCGGCGCCTAAGTAGCTGCCGCGACGTCATCTCCGCGATCATGACGCCTACGACGGGCGCAGAGCCGCACGACACCACCTTCCGAAGCGCAGGGGTACTGCTGACGAAAACTTTCCGGATCCAGTCTGACGCCTGAGGGTAATTCTAAGGTAAGGAATCTATCACAAACGTGTCTCTTTCAGATGCGTACTTCCTCAGTACCACATTTTGCTCACATGAGTGCCTGCCGAGCTGTGCCTCTTCGCTTTGTTAGGCTGCTCCTTCCATAAATGAGCTCCCAGGCGAGATTTATGGTTTGCCTCTGCTACTCCACCCTTCCTTCAGTGAGCCATTACACTTGAAATGTAATGTTACCAGGGCAGTGTCATAAACCCAGTAGATCAGCAGATCAAGACTTTGCATTTAGATTGCTGTGCATGTTGTACGACTGGGTTCTAACCCTATTTCAAGAAACATGCTTTGAGTTTCAATTTTTTAAATATTTGAAATGCTGCTGATGCTTTGGTAATTAAATCTGCATTCACCGGCTAAATTTTGCTTAAAAAGTTACTACTTTTCCAAGTCATGGTCAAGGGATGGTTTAAAGCGCTGCAACCCTTCATTTAAATCCTCTTTCTGACAGCATCTCCTTGTTCTGTGTGTTTCAATTTTTGGTAACACTGTGGAGGTTCCGGTCCAGTGACTTTGCATCCAACAACTTGCTGAGGCAAAAAACACAGGCAGTGCAAATACATTTAATTTTGACAGTGCCCCGCCCCTTGCAGCTGTTTGTAACGTCTATTCATAAAGGATAATAAAATACATTCAAGATGTCACTAAACATACATGCACATTCATCAATGCCACCTAATTACACACTACTCAAAACCACATAAATACACCCCACATATAAAACCACTATGCCACATAGCAACAAGCCATATAAATATACTCCACACCATGCCACATAATTCCCATCCGCATAATTTCGCCGACAATGCCACAGTTCCATGCCACACAATTCAGCTCCACATGTCCATTCCACACCATTCAAACATAATTCAAATTAACCCAATTACACATCCCATGCATCCAATCCACACATCAAAATTTCACATCATGCCACACAATTCAACAGCACACCACATAATTAAACTCCACTACATACCACGCCACAACACAAAATACCAATCCACATATTTACACTCCATGACACTCAATCCCACTCTACATAATTCCATCACACAATACCACATAATTATTATTCACATAATTCCACTGTACACAATGCCACATAATTCCACTCCACACCACACTATTCCACGCAATACAATTTCACAACCAACAATTTCAATTCAAGCCACATAATTAAACTCCACACCACATACATCCACTCCATGAACATATGTAAAAGACATTGTCATTTACAACACCATTAGCTCTAATTTTCATAAGTGCGAGACCAATTGCGTTGCAAAGGCTTGCTTGGAATAGTAATTCATTTTTCCAGAATACTGTTTGCAATATATTTGTTGTCTAGATCAAATGATGCTGAATGCTCAACATTGGAGCTTAGCTGCTTCCTCTAAGCCTCTTCAGTCTCTTACTCGGTGTGAGAAAGTGCCATCTTTCTTGCATGGTATGCCCCCACTTTTTGCTAAATTGCTGAATGTACTTTGATTGAGTGTACCCTGGGTTCCTGCCAATCAGGTGCCCAGGGCCTATGTTCCTTCCTTAAACCACACAAACTCCAAATTGGCAAACCCTAGCCACATGTCAGCCCCTAGTAAATGGTACCCTAGGTACCCAGGGCCTTGTGGCCAGGGAAGGCATCTAAGGGCTGCAGCACTCATTGTGCCACCCTCAGAGGCCCTGTACCCTTACACACACACACACTGCCCTTGCAGGCTGAGTGTCTGGGTGCAGGACAAAACAAAGAGTCGACATGGCACACATCACTGTGTACCATGCCTATCACCTACACTGCCAAGGCATATGTCAGCCACCCCTCTAGCTGGGTGCATTACGCCTATGGTGTGGGCATAGGAGCAGGAGCCCTGTGCCCCTACAGTAGAGGCTGCCCAGGCTGCCACACAGCAGACACGTTGCTGGACCCCTGGGTGGGAGAGCTCCTGCTCTCCCGGGCCTGCGACAATGCACATCCTGGGTGAGGTGAGATATCTCCTCCCCCAGGACGAGCAAAGGGAAGCTTCAAAGGCATGCCGCCATTTGGAGTTTCCCCAGGCCACTGCAACCCCCCACTCTGGCGGGAAGCTTGGCCGGAAACCCCATACAAGGACAGGGGATGTGCCAGCCTGCCCACCCCACCCCTCAGGTGGGGGAGGCGAGGTGAAGCACATCTCCGGGCTCTCGCCATCTTGAAGATGGGAGGCCCTACCCTATCAGGATTAGGCTACTGCCCCCCTCCCACAGGAGAGAGGCAGGATAGGGGGTGTACCCACCCCAGGACAAGGACCCATTGGTCCCTGGCCTTCACCTACCTGTAACGCCCCTAAATCTAGTATTTAGGGGCACCCTGAACCTTCCTTCCTCAGATTCCAGATAGAAAACTACAAGAAGAACAAGGACCTGCCCTGCAGCTGCTAAAAAGAGAAGAAGAAACCAACTGCTTTGGACCCAGCCCTACCGGCCTGTCGACTCTCGAACCTGCACCAGCACGGCATCTCTCGTGGCCAGCAACCTCACCAACCCCGGAGGACCTGGCTACCTTTTGGCTCTAAGCCCCTGGGACTCCCATGAATAGAGGCTCTACTCAAGAAAGCTATTTTTAACCCCTGGCAGCAGCCCGGAACCGCGGACCCAACACACTCTGCACCAGCCAAGCCTGGCCAGTGCCGGAGTGGACAAAGACCCTGAGGACGACCCCACGGTGACTGTGACCCCGAGTCCGGCACCCAAGGACCCCCCTCGACATTCCGGAAGAAGCCTGCAGCCTCAGAACAGAGTGCCACCCCAACCGCGATCAACAAGAGGGTAAGATTTCCGACATCAAAAGGCACCCCTGCACCCGGCGCCCTGCGGCCCCCTGTGCCCAATCCCAAGGTACCCACCTAACCTACAACTACCCAACTTACCTCTCGAAGTGGTGGTGGCACCTGAAGCATCCTCGTCCCCGAGCTTGCAGCCTTTTTCCAAACCGGAACATTCCCATTGATTTCCATTGAGCGCCCGACGGCTCAAAAGCACCCTGCACCCAGCCGCCCGAGTGGCCCTGGCAGTGCACTCTCTACACTAACCTACTTCCCCACTTGCCCTGAGTAAGTGACCAGGAGCCCAGCTCCCACAGCCGCGTGGCTTGCCAGACAGCAGCCACCAACCAAGGCCCCCCTATCCCTCATAGGATAACATTGGGCCTAACTCTCTCTGCACCCGGCCGTCCTGAAACCGCTGAGGGTGAACCAACTGTACATACCTGACACTGGGGGACCCCTGAGTCTATGCCCGGAATTTCAACTCTGCCAGTCGAGTACTTACCCTTAAACCGCTAACTTCATTTTCCTCATAGGGTAACATTGACTGGCTTTTTCTTCAAAAATCTTCTAAGTGTGAACTTTTCAAAACTGCAAATATTCACCAAAAATCAGCCAAGTGACAAAAACGAATTTACTCACCTGCTCCTAGGTGAGCTCCCAGTGCTGGATCTTGGTGCCCAGCCCTGACTCTGAAAAGTGGCCACAACTATACTTACCTCTAACTCATTTTTCTCCCATAGGAAACCATTGTCTGCTTTTCTGTGAAATTTCTTCTAAGTGTCTATTTTTGCAAATTTGAAATATTCTTTTAAAATCGTACCATTTCTGCAAACGAAATTACTTACCTGTTTTTGATAAGGACCCCAGTCCTGGGTCTAGGCACCCAGTCCTGGATTACTAAAGTAACGATAAAGTACTCTACCTGCAATGTGAATTTCTTGCCATAGAGATCCATTGAATGTTTTCCTTGAAATATTTTCTAAGTGCTAACTTTTGAAATAGCTAAATATTATTTAAAAATCATTACAGTTATTAAGTCGACTTTCATCACTTGATTCTGAATACTGACCCAAGGCTGGATCTAGGAGCCAGACCTGGAATTCCAAAAGTAATCTGAAAAGTAATTTATTACAAATAAACTGAATTTACCATTGAGCTCAATGCATTGTTATGTTTAGGAAATAGGATTGTTTATTGCAACCAACTGTGACTGTTTACATAAATTTATTGCTTAAGACAAAAGTATTTATATTCAACCTCTCATTCTGAGAAAGTATATTTTTATCCCCTTTGTGGTTCTAAAAATAAAACAAGCATATATTTTATATATATAAACCATTGGCCTAGAGTTCAGTTATTGAGTGTGTGAAACCATTTGCTGACTGAGTGTGTACAATAAATGCTTTACACTGTCCTCTGGTACTGCCTTACTGCTCGACCAAGCTACCACTTCAGAGAGTAAGGTCATACCTAACTTTGACCTCTATCAGCCTCTGGGGGACTGTGGACTCTGTACACCCTGTACCTATTAGGGAACAGTATATACAGAGCCACTTTCTCACACTCGTCACTTGGAAATCTAGGTTTTACAACAAGAACTATTTTTACCTGAGCCAGAAATTAGTGTACCCAGTATTGCTTTTAGAGTTCTGGGTAAGAAAGATATGCACGCCTTGCAACCGGTGGACTATGGTACTCTGTGCATGTCCTTTTATAATAATAATAATAATAATAATCTTTATTCGGTTTTTGACATTATAAAACCATAAAAGATATCATGACAAACAAATGTTCATACTAAGATTTGTTAAGAAAAATATGTTTAGAAAAACAGTTAAAAAAGAACATGTAAGAAGTTAAGTAAAAAATGATTTCACTATTTTACAAGTTTTTTCTGTGCCTCATAATACACTTTAAAAAATTCAATACATGATACACTGTACATTCAGAGTCCAAAGTTTGAAGAGCCAGCATAGCTGGACGACATTGTCTATAGCCCCATTTCTTTAATAAAGGAAATAACCAAACTTTTCGATGGGGATGAAAGAATTTGCAGAACAGTAGTGTATGCAGGTTAGACTGTTGTGAAAGATCATCACATGGGCATGGTTCCATCTGAGTTTTCCAGTTGTTTTTCTCCGGGAATGTAACTAGTCTGAAAAAAAGATTCATTCTGAACCTTGTTAGGAGCATCTTTTCATAAGTTGTAAGCTCCATGGTCAGATATGGCTGGATCTTCAGAGACTGCTGTGTCATTATTGCATGAGTAGCTGATTTTTTCGCAATCACTGTTGTCAGTCTAAGGGATTCCAGGTGACTCAAAGCAGCTAGTTTCAATTCCTTTTTGGATATTTCCTTCACTTTTTCCGGCATGTGATAATATTTTTCTAGGCCCAGATCGCAGAAAAAGTCTCTTACGTAGGAGAGCCAGGCTATTTTGTGAGCATGGTCCAGATCCATAGTGTCGCGTAAGATGGTTTTAGTCAGACTATTTTTTTCTGATACCCATACTCGCCTCCAAAGCAAAATAGGTTGGATTTTTATTAAGTCTTCAATATATGGGATTCCAAGTTCTAAGTGTGAGGCATAGATGGAGGTGCCTCTTGGAGTTGATAAAAGGAACCTCATGAAGATATTCTCCTCTTTTTGGACGGGGCCGGTGGGTATATGTCCCCAGAGCCCTGCGCCATATAGAGCAGTGGCTTGGCATTTTGCAACATAGATCTGTAACAATTCTACCGATGGTCTTTTGCCCAGTTTGTTGGAGAATTTCATCAATGCCATAATTGCTCGTTTAAAAAGATGTCTCCTGGCCTCTACTGCCGCTTTCCAATTCAGGGCGTCATCGATCATAATGCCTAGGTAAGGGTACTGTGAGGTCTTGTCGATTCTTTGTTCCTTTAAGAAGATGGACTTTGTTGTTTTTCTTGACCCGCCAACTACCATAACAAAAGTTTTTTTAACATTTATATGGAGGTCCAGGGCACCCATAAAGTCTGCATATTTTGATAGTGATTTCTGCAGTTCAATGGGGGTACGTGCTAGGATAACTGCATCGTCCGCGTAGAGCAGAGCGGGGATCGGGCGACCTTTTGCTCTTGTCCTTTTATAGCTAATTTCTAGTAACACTTTGGAGAAATCCTAAATGGAGTGTTTTTTTTACCACCTGCCTGGTGGTAAAAAAAAAAACTTGAGACTGATTACAGCTGACCACTGGGTATGGATTCTCTGAATCCTCTGTAGTCAAAACCCAGTTGGAAAAAAACCTGTCTTCTTAGGTCTTCGATTGGAAATGGCAACCAAGAATTGTGGACTTGCAATCAAAATCAATGGGAGTCAGCAGGACTACTCCTATGTTCGGCGCCATATAACAATAAATAAAATAAGGGCCGGAAGCTTCCGGACCCAACCAGAACATGGTGGAAAATGCACAGCACATTAATCTAGAAGAGAACCACATGTTAAAAAATAATTTTATCCTGCTCTCTTTGTTCAAATCAAACATGGGTTGCAGCATTCCCAAACATGTGCTCAGTTTCAGTTAGCACGAAGGGCTGTAGCTACAGACTGGTGCTTAGTTTGGCAGACTCCACCAGGCAGGTTCAAGTTAATCTAGAGCTTCCCCTTTTGCAACAAGAGAGGGCCTTTAATGATATGTTCCTTAATGTGTGCGTTAAACTCTGAAATGTTCAAGAAGGAACATTGAAGCAGGCAATATGGTCCATTTTGTCTGCTACCATGTCTCAGGGAAAACCATATAATTTAACTAAGATCTCACCATACTAAAAACCAAGTCATTCAAGGTTAACTTCTGCCCTTTTTTGAATGGGCACCGGTAATGGCTATTTAAATACTCAAATGTTTTATTGCCCTGAAACGGAAATTCTCGTACCTTGGAATTCATTTTCTGCCAATAAGGGAGTTTTTGTGCTGGCTGGAAGAACTCAACTCGGAGATCTCGGCCAGTAATGCAGATATAAAACAGCAAGTGCTGCATTTAGTTTGTTAACGCCATGCTGTACTGTCAGAACGTAACCGTTTTCACAATAAACTGGCCGTGCACACCAATTTGTGAATTATGCTGTAAATCATCTATCAGCATTTAAAAAGCTGTTAGTTGCGATTGTGTGATTAACTAACTTAATAGCTTCTGCATAAAGGCAATGGCAGAACACTTAATTTCCTGAATTAGCTATTTTTTTGTTTCGATTTTTATTTTTGTAATGGTTATAGTTAAGTCTGCAATTGATGATCTGATTGGAATTTGGGTGCTATGTTGTCTGTGACATCAGCAACTTTTCCCTGCAAAAGGGAGACATTAGATTTAACCTTTAAGTGGGATGGATGATTACGATTGATGTATTTTCAGATTCAGATACTAAGCTTCACAGTTGTACTGAGAGATGTGAGTTAATATTTGCCAGGCTGGTAGCTGGAAGAAGAGTGGCTTTTTAAAGCAACCAGGAGATCGAGTCCAACATTTTGCTTTAAATGAGCTACTGGTCACAATAAGCAGCTAGATGGCATCACAGCTCATGGTCATACAGACCAAAGGAGCTACCTGGGTACAGAAGTCCATGGGACCTGATGCCCCTGAAAGGTTAAGTTCCTTACTTGCAGCCCTAGTTATCAATCATGGGAATCTTGACTGAAGTTAAAACAAAATAGTCGAACCTTATTGCGGGATCCAGGAGCCTTCTTAAGTAAAGTCTCATAAAATGCACTCTGTTACATCATATGCCTATTAACATGCAAAATTAACAGTTCCGTTTGTTAGGCAAAAACGTCTTCCTAGGTAACTAAAAATCTGTTGCCCCCTCACATTAAACGGAGATGAAGAAAAAATACACTAGAAAAGTTGACACAACAGCACCTCTGTTGTCATCACGGTCCGCACAGGACTGCACTTTCTTTTTCGGGCTCCTACTATCACAGAACATTGAGCTCTGTCCTTCTTCTATGTTTGATCATGTCTCAAGTCTTCCAACATGTACTTAGTTTTGTGCAATTTTCAGGAATTTTTAACAGGAAGTTTGTTTAGGATTCACTTTTTTACTGTTTGACTGAAAAGACATTCAAGGCCTGTGTGCGTGGTTTCTTTTTGCTGAAATTTAGCAAAGAGTTTGGAGGATTGATACACATTAGCTTTTGTCCACATCAGCGCAATGTTATTTTCTGAAGGACCCCCTGAGAGGAATCCAGAGGAACACCAGAAATTTGGACCACTGTTCCCATTAATGTCTGTCAAAGGATTTACCATTGTAGTGTGCATCTTTAGAGACCAACACACCATTAACGACTATTGATTTTGTAGATTCTCTCAAAGAAACGTGACACTGAAAACACCTCCAATGTCAAAACTCCCAATTGATATGTTGGTCCCTCCTTCAATGTAGAAAAAGTTACAACCTTTGGAAGGGCAGAGACTCCGTATTCTAGTGTTAATGTCTCACCCTCGCAAGACAAAAGTGAAGATACCAGAAAACACTCCATTACAAGCAGATCTAGGAATTGCTAAAAAATTCTGCCTTTGCCTACAGAAGACTTTCCCTCCAAAAGAAAGACAAACTGGCATCCTTCACCTTACAACATTCTAATTATATGCATCGTTCAAGGTTGCCCGGTGGCAAGGTTTCTCCATCTCTTCTAAAGTAACCTTTTAGGCTACAACGATCAAGGTCTCCAACTGTTGTTTATCCACCAACAGGACACTCTACTCTGCAAAATGTCACATAAACCAAATTAGTACAGCAAACTTACAGGGCCACATACTTCAAATGAACTTTGACGCCCTTGAACTTTGGAACTCTGAAGAGACAACTACAAAATCCTAAGAGATAGGATCCCTTTTCAGCTCTTCACAGACTGATAATGTTGGAACATCCAAAAAGATTGCTTAAGCATGATGTAGAAATACTCTTTAAAAATTTTTTTATTAAAGAGAGACCGCATCTACTCTATTAAAAAAAAGTGTGCCAGCAGCTTGCACATAGACAGGGCCATTAAGTGTTCATGACTTTAAGGAAGATCCCATTATTGAGAACCATCAATGCGGGTTGATAAATGAGATCTTGATTTTTAGTCAACTCTTGTTTGTTTCAGCGCTTCAATTATCACTGACTGAGGTGAAGTCATTTCCCAAGAACTGTCTGCCATAGATCCTACTAACAGCAACTTTTATGATGGATAAAGTTGGAATGTCCTGATGTTTATGGAAAAGTAAAAAGTCGCTTTCAGGGGAATGTTCATTGAAACCTTAGGAAGTGATATGTCTTGCCAACAGGTGAGATTCCGGAGCACTAATAAAATAAGCTTTGCTTTAGAAAAGCCAATTTGTTAAAATGAAACCAATTTATTGCAGCCTACTGCAAGCTATATTGACCATGTTTTGTTTATTTTCTTTAAAAAAAAAAAGGCAATTTTATTTTCTTAGAAGACTAAAAAAGAAAAATGACATGGAAAACTCTGTTAAATGCCATTTCCTAAGAACAGTGAGAGAAAAGCAGGGAAATATACCTTAACAGACTGCATCCTAGAGAAGAGGGTAAACTGACACTGCTCCTTAAGGGAAGCACCAATAGGTCAACATGCCCAATCAGGCAAAATTGTTCTCTTTTTTTTAAGCTCCTGGCAAGAGGATCCGGAGGCACAAAGCTTCAGGAGATTGTCTTTTGGCTCTTCTCTCAGGGCTGTGGCACTCCACACCCTAGTGCAAAAGGTCTAGCTTTAATAAAGGCTACCAGAATCAGATCATCTCTTCATAAACACGTATTTCGCCAGCACAACCAACAGTCAATTAAACAACACAATTGGCACTGTCCTTGCACTTTCCCCGACCCTGAAATGTGGGTAGAAGAGCATCCCCTTCTAGAACCAAAGACAAGTTAGCTATTGAACAAGGTGGACATTTTTCATAAAGTTTGAGTTAAGAATTGCATATTGTCATAAATTTTAGCGGAAGGGTGTCAGTACCTAATGGTTTTTATAAGGCTAGATGCAATTTTCCAATTTGGTAGATAACCTTTGAACTGGCTTTAGCTGCTTCAATATTTCAAAGGATAAGGTTTACTTTATTTAAGGGGAATAAAGAATTGCTAATTTTTCAGGATATCTTCATTTTTGCTAAAGATAAGGCAGCACACAACACTAAAGTGAAAGAAGTTTTGGAAATCTTGAAAGACGAGATTGAGGCGGAGGAAGAACAAATGCATTTTTGCTAAATGACAGACTGAATAACTGGACACATTTTGACACCAAATGATATTATTTACAAAGACAGCTTGATTAAGGCTATAGAGAACTCATCTGGTACTAACAACAAGAAGGAAGTGATGTCCTTTTTACTGTAAATTATTCACAATTTTAGTCTGAATTTCTGTGGAATGAGGAACAAGATCACGCGTTTACTCAATTGAGACAGATCTATGTTGAGCGCCAATTCTCAATAAGATTTGTAATACTGTGGATACCAGTAGTAAAGGTTTAGGAGCAGTGATTACCCAAAATAGTGATGGCAGTGAGTCAATAGTATCTTCTAGGTCAAAGGTTCAGAAAAATGTTGAGAAATCGTACTCCATTACAGTCACTAACCTGTGTGTAGGCTGCAAATAGATTTAAGAATTTTAGGAGTTAGAAGGTTCACACTGAGGATGGAACACAAATGTCTTCTTCATATCTAGAGTGGTTCCAAAACAGCTAGAAACATTAGGCTCATCACAAAGCTGATAGAAAAGGATTTCAATTTTATACATGAAAATTATGAGCAGATTGTATGTCTAGGTAGCACTAATTGGGTGTGCAGGCTGGAAATGTTTGATAACAAATATATCAGAGTATGGTGACAATAGAGTCATAGAAGAACTGCTTGAAGAACTCCAAAAATAAAATTGTAAATAAGGTGCACATTTGTCAACTATGTTTAGGTGGCCTGTGTAAAGGAGATTAACAGGTGATCGATATGCTTTTTCTAAAGTAAGTTAAGAAATCTCAGTTAAAAAGAAACTGTTGTATAGGATAATAAAAAATGGTGCCACCACGTAGGACAAGGAGTTAATTACTGAATGTCTATAGAGGGCATTTCGAAATGACAAGCTTCAAGCAAAGGTTGATGGAGAAGCTTTGGTGGACAGAAAAAAGAAATCAACCAACGGAAGTACCCGTTGAACTGTGGGTGAAACGAACTGTAGACTTTTGGATCCATTCAAGGAACTGAAAAAGCACAAGTATGCTATTGTTAATCATTACATTTCTAGATGGGCTGATGTATGTACTGGAATATTTTTGCATTTGTTTATTCTTCTTTATGTGTTTGTTGAGTTAGGGTGACAGAGTGAGGTGAATTATGTCTTGAGTTTTTGTGCCTGTGTTGCATGGATGTGAAATGTCATGTGCTGTACAAATATTTTGAGTGTACTAGCTTTGTGCAATATCTTATGAATGTGTGGGGAATGTTGTGATTGGAATTTAGGAGCATGAGCAGCAGGTAAGGAAAGACCGGAGAGGGGTCTGTAAAGCGAGTTCAGAATAAACTCTGTCTTACTACTGCAACAGGCTAGGTCGTTTTAACCCTGTGGCTCTCTGCATCCTAGTACAAGAGACTGAACTTAAAAATATGCAGCCAGAGTCAGATTATCTCAACACATTTTTTATTCCACTAGCACAACCTGCAGTTGATTATACAATGCAAATAGCACTGTTTATGAAATGTTCCTGACCCATCACTAACAGAAGTATGCATCACATATCACTGAAGAGTAGAGTACAAGCTTCAACCGATTAGACTGTGAATCGAAAGTGGCTCAAAGGCCAAAGATTCCCCAACAAGGTCAAAAGATAAGCAGCTAGCATTGCATAAAGAGGGGGCACTAAGTGAACTAATGTACCTCCTTACAGTTTAAACAACTTAATGACACCCAGAAAGTGAACTAGTGTGCTTGCATCCTCCTTTGCGAAAAAAAGAAACTGCATGCAGCTCTAGATGAGTTTCCACACTGGAGACTGGTCGTCTTGGATGGCTCAATGATTCTTGTTGCAGTGCACTTCTAAGTAGTTTGCTGACAGTGCAAAATGTACATGGACTGCGAACACCACATCAAGGACCACTCCCTATACCGAAAACAGTTGATTTAATGGAATAAAAAGATTACCCATTTAAAAAAATGTTTTACCCTGGTAAGCTTATAAATCCATGTGCAAATAATCTTGTCGCATTTGGCGCTGTAATGTTAAGTGACACAAGCCAATTAATACAGTTTTTAAATTTTGATATTGTGTCTTTGAGCAAACAGCAAATAAAATAATACACACATAAAAAAGCACTATTCTTATTCATGTTTTCACTTACAAATTTGCTTAGCAAAGCTATGCAGTTTCCTTGCACAAACTCTAGTACTCCTTACGTAAAAACATAATGCAGACAACCAGACACAGAAATTACGGCGTTTAAGGATTTACTACATTAAGAAACGTAACAACACTGATTTGGAAAGCACATATTTTGGAAACAAGTTTGACCTTACTTCTCACATTTCCCTACCATATACATCTACTGCATTTAAGGGTGCACTTCAAAAATCAGATCCAACATACCCTCAAGAATAAAGACTGTATAATTTTTAATGGAACAGTGTTTTGTTGTTACTTGTTAATAGGAGTCATTGGTCACTTTGTTCACAGGTATTTACCCGAGTCTTTCACTGATTTTTGTCAATCTATTTGACATTTCCATAATTTTTCCTAATTTAGAAGACAAGGCAATACCATTTTATGCATAACTCAAAATGTATGTTAAAATTCTGCCCCTCCCATGCTTCAACACAAAGTCGAATGATTCAACTTGTACTGCTATTGCAGATGGCTACTGCATAATGACAATGCTCCTAGCAATATTTCTCATTTTTCTAACAATTGATAAACACAACAGTTTTATTCCTATCCTATTTATTTTGGGTCTACTTTTCACTACATATCAAAGGAAGCTGATGAGCACTTACAGACAACTAAAACTTTTGAAGGGCATCATTACACATCAAGCAACATTGATCATTAAAATTAAAATCAGACACAAAACAATAATCCTACCTTTAGATCTTTCCAGCAATCCAACAGCATTGTGGCCAAGTCACTCATATCTGCTATCTTGTCCGGCGGCTCCTGACTTCTCTCACTTTCAATGTCAGACACTCCTTCCTCCTCATCCTGAGACGGTGTTTCTATAGTTGATACATCTTCGAGCTTTGGCCCACTGGCCTCTCTGTTCTCCCCTTCTGTTGGTTCAGCCTCAGACTCTAGGGCTGATGGTTTGCCAAGGTCTATTGCTGAGGCAGATTCAGGATTCAGGGTTGAATGTTCATCTATCAGAGTGGTGGTCTTCTGCAGCACTACCTCCTTTCCCTCAGCTACTTCATCTATCAAGTCCTTCACTTCTTTGACCTCTGGCTCACTTGCTGCATCAGAAACCGCACTGTCCATGCTGTTTTCGCTTACAATCTTCAGTCTTCGAAGCATCAGCTTTCTTGGAGTTTCCAGATCAACCTCAGCTGGTAATTTGCCAGAGGGATCGGGTATGTTAAGGGGAGTTTGGGCTCGTGATGTGCTTTCACTGGAATACCCATCTCCTTCACTAAATTGTGGGATTGCAATCTTGGTTTGAGACCAACGTTGGATAATTGGAAGGATCTTGCTCTCTTCCAACATGTTTTTGTTGGGAATAGGCAAGCACTCCAGCGTTTTTATAATCTAATTAAAGAAAAACAAAGGTCTAAGAATTAGTTTGGAAACATTGCATAGGCTTCTGAAAACTCAAAAGGTGACTGCCACTGAGAGATACCACAAATCTTTATAACTAATAATAAAATGGCATGAGAGCATGTTTTTTTCGGGAAGTGGAGAGTGTTAAATTCGATTCTTTTAGCAATGCTGAGCCAGTTATTTTTGCAAACAGTGGTATTGCACAATTAGAATGTCTTGGGTGGAATGGGCAGACACATCCTCTACAAAGGGAAGAGCTGCAGAAGAGGCCTCAACTAAACCTATAAGAGCAACTGAATAGCACAAGGCTTACCCAAAATGATTTATTTGTTGTCTTATAGGAGGGGAACCCTGTGCAACTATATTCAGCTGCCCCTTCCTTGCCACTGGCATCAATGCGAACTCTTCTTTCAAAAGCAGCACGAACACGATATATGCTTGTGTGGGAAGGATCATTTATAAAAATGAATAATTTCAGAAAAACACCTAGTTACTGACCTCCAGCTGTAACTTGAGATTGCCAATGGAATTTCCCTTTCCATCTCCCAGCTCGGCCATCCATATCCAAATGAGAGACAATCCGTGGTACTCCAAGAAGCACTTCAGGCAGGACTGAGACTGTGTGTTCTAAACAAATCAGATAGTATAATCATTTAGATAAATTCACCTGTTTGCAATTCTACCTTGTAGGAAAGTTATGCCCAGTGTAGTTTGAGGAGGTATGAATCCATGATGTTTTCATGTTATCTGCATAAAATACAGTCATACACAATTAACCTATCGAGAGCTCATTTACATTGCCATTGCTTTTTCTCAAAATACATCAGGAGTCAGGTCCTGCTAAAGCTAGGCTCGAAACTCTTCTTGCACAATATTGCATTAGCAGACTTGCATTATTCAATATAAATTACCTGCCTTGCCTATCTTAGTCTGCAGGTCTCAGGCTTGCCCGGAACATCATTCCTGAATTGCTGATACGTGTTGTAAAGCATTCTAGACTACTGGCCTTCTAGCTTTGGCACATTGCTTGCTTAAGCCCAATTATCTGTAACTGCCTCTCAACTTAAAGAACTTGTTAAATGACAACTAATATTTTCACAGAGCATGTAAGGTTTTTTCAGCTGATTAATGACAGGTGTTTTGGCATGAGGACACACAAGTGAGAGATTTAGCATGGAGCAGCTATACAAATGTGTTTTGCCTGTTGCGTCTTTGGTAAGCATCTCTGAATGAGACCTGTGGTACGGCATTCCATTCACTACCAGTTAACAAAGGAATAGACAAAACCATTCAAGCAAGCCTCCAAAACATTTTAATGTTTCAAATTGATTTGGTAATGAAATAATGGAGCACTATGTTCCATCATGGGTGTGCTAAGCAAATTTCTCTGTGCTTTAAGACCAGGTAAGACGTAAATGCACAAGTTACTTACCTTCGGTAACGATACATCTACCTCAGAATTACCCCCAGGCACCAGACTGGATTCGGAAAGTTTTTCGTCCGGAGTACCTCTGCACGTCGGAAGGGGGCGTTGGTCGTCTCTGCGTCAGTCTTCTGCGTCATGGTCGCCGGGATGACGTTGCGGCAGCTATTTAGACGTCAGTTCTGTACACAACTTTCCGTGCCAGAAATGCAGAGCCATGCAAGACACTGACCATTGGTGCACAAAACAAGGGCCCCGAAAAGATGTCCTTAACCCTAGAAATCAGTTTGAAGAACGGGAAGAATGGGTGGGGTGGTAAGGAATCTATAACTAACTAATGTTTCTTACAGATATATTGTTACCGAAGGTAAGTAACTTGTGCATCCGAAAGAAACACCTTAGTTATAGATTCCTTACCTTAGAATAGATACCCCAGCAATACCAACCCCAGTGGTGGGCCTGCGAACCAAGATAACACCAGAAAGTCCTGGAGAACAGAACAGCCAAAGAAGCCGTCTCTTCAGACTTGGCTGACCAGGCAGTAGTGTTTGGTGAACATGTGCAGCGATGCCCAAGTAGCCGCCTGACCGATGTCATTCAGAGACACTCCTCTTCCCAAGGCAGTAGTGGCTGCCGTCACCCTGGTGGAGTGAGCGCATAGCCCGACCGGAGGCTCCTTTTTAGCCAGTGAGTAACAAGCCTTAATACACAAAACGACCCATTGAGAAATGTTGCATTTGTGTACGGCTCGGCCCTTCTTTGCACCAACGTAGCCAACTGTTTTGTGCAATCCAGATAGAAGGAGAGCGCACGGTTTGGGTCCAGATGGTGAAGGCTCTCTTCCTCCTTTGAATGATACGGAGGCAGAAAGAAGATGGGCAAAGTAATGGTCTGCCCAATGTGGAAGGCAATGACCACCTTAGGAAGAAAGGATTAATGGATCCTGACAACCACCTTATCCGGATGAACAGAAAAGAAAGGCGGTTTGGAAGAAAGAGCCTGGAGCTCACTCACTCGTCTTACTGAATTGATGGCTATCAGGAAAGCAGTTTTAAGAGTTAAGAGGCGTAAAGCACAGTTATGAAGCGGCTCAAAGGAAGCGCACATTAAATAAGTTAGTACAAGATTCAAGTCCCACTGAGGCATAATGAATGGAATTGGAGGAAAAAGATACGTTAAGCCTTTCAAGAAACGGTTAACTACCGGGGACTTGAAAAGAGAAGGCTGATCTGGCAACCGAAGGAAAGCAGAGATGGCAGAAAGGTAGCCCTTGATAGTGCTCAGAGCAGAGCCCTGCTGGGCAAAAGATAGAAGGAACAAGAGTACTTCAGAAAGAGGGGCAGAAAGGGGATCCACAGCCTTTGCTGTGCACCATGCCACAAATTTGTTCCACCTGCAGGCGTATACAGTCTTTGTGGAGGGATGCCTGGCTGCCAAGATTACGTCACATACTTCAGGAGGCAGGTCGAAAGACATCAACTGCCGCTGCTCAATCTTCACGCAAGAAGGTGGAGACTGGACAGGTTCGGGTGGAGGACCGTCCCCTGCTGCTGCGACAGAAGATCCTCCCGAAGAGGCAGTCGGATCGGAGGATTGATGGCCATGTTGAGCAGCTCAGGATACCAGACTCCTCGTGCCCAAACTGGAGCCACAAGAATGACTTGGGCCCGGTCGCGCCTGATCTTTAGCACTTTGAGCAGAAGTGGTATAGGCAGAAAGGCGTACAACAGACCACAACTCCACTCATGACGAAAAGCGTCGCCAAGCGAGCGCCGCCTTGGAAATTCCAACGCGCAGAATTGCTTACATTGCGCATTCACTTCGGTGGCGAATAGATCTAACCAAGTCTCTCCCCACTGTTGAAAGAGCCCGTGCACCACCTCCGAGTGAATACGCCATTCGTGATCCATCATGCACCTGCGGCTAAGTTCGTCCCCCCCCTGGCGTTCAGAGAACCTGCCAGGTGTTGAACCACCAAGGAAATGCCTTGATGTTCCAGCCATGTCCAGAGGCGAAAGGCCTCCTGACATAAGGTCCACGACCCCACCCTGTCCTGTTTGTTGCAATACCACATGGGGGTGGTGTTGTCTGTGAACACCTGCACTACTCTTCCCCGGACAGAGGGAAGGAATACCTTCAGTGCAAGACTAATCGCCCGTTGCTCCAGAAGGTTGATGTGAAGCTCTGACTCTGCCGGAGACCAGAGGCCTCTGATCTCCGCCTCTCCCATGTGGTTGCACCATCCCAGAAGGGAGGCATCTGTCAGCACAGTGTGGTCTGGTTGGGGAAGGGAGAGGGATCTGCCATTGACCCAATCCAGGTTCGTAAGCCACCACTGCAGTTGTTGGGCAGTGCTCTCTGAGATCTGGATGCAATCGGACAGATTGCCCTGATGCTGCGCCCACTGGAACTTCAGGTCGCACTGCGGAGCCCGCATATGCCACCCGGCATGAACGATCAGCAGGAGGCAGCTGCCTTAGGGTCATTCCAACCGAAACCCAGGACAGAGGCTGAAAGATCAGAATCATAGCCCGAATATCCCAGCCTCACTGTTCGGGAGGATTGAGCCGAAACTGGTTTATGTCCAGAACCGCTCCGATGAAGAGGAGCTTCTGAGAGGGAATCAGGTGTGACTTCGGCACATTGATGGAGAATCCCATCATATGCAGGAGGTCGGTTGTACTCTGGAGGTGGGAGACGACTGCCTGGGATGAGCCTGCTTTCAACAGCCAGTCGTCAAGATGGGGGAAGACTGAAACCCCTGATCTGCGCAGATGAGCTGCGACCACCGCCATCACTTTCGTGAACACCCAAGGGGTGCTGGTAAGGCCAAAGGGGAGCACAGTGAACTGAAAGTGCTCATGGCCTACCGTGAACCGCAGGTAACGCCGTTGGGCCGGCAGGACGGGGATGTGAAAATAAGCATCCTGCAAGTCCAACGCTACCATCCAGTCTTGCGGGTTGGGGGCACACAAGACCTGAGCAAGCGTCAACATCTTGAATTCTCCTTCCGGAGGAAGCGATTGACGTCCCTGAGGTCCAAAATATGACACAGGCCCTTAGTCCTTCTTGGGAACCAGAAAGTAGTGGGAGTCACAACCTACTTCTGGGACAGGAACGTGACAAGAGAGCGTAACTTCCTGCTGGAGAAGGGCCAGATGATCCTCCGACATGCGGTGATATCTCGGTGGCATGGCTGGAAGGGTAGTCTCGAAGGGGAGGAAGTAGCCTCTTCGGACTATTTGCAAAACCCACCCGTCCGACGTGATGGTGCTTCAGTGGGGGAGGTGATGGCGAATCCTGCCGCCCACTGGCATTTGATGGGCCAGAAAGGTCGGACTAGAAAGGTTTGGAGGCTACTGCAGAGGGGAGGTTGGTCGACTGGCCCACCCGCTGGCCCCCGGAACCTTGCTGGTTGTTTCCACGTCCCCAGCCGAGCGAAGGTTGGGTTAACTTGCTGCGGCCTGTGGCCCTGGGTGGGACGTAGCGGGGCACCCATCCATAGCCACGAAAGGGGCGAAAAGCAGACTGCGCCAGACAGGAGGAGAGGCCCTGGACTTGGCTGTAGCCCTAGAGTCCTTGAAGCGCTCTAGGGCGTGGTCTGCTTTGTCGCTAACAAGGCAACGGCCATCAAAGGGCATGTCCATCAAGGTGTTCTGGACATCCCCTGAAAAGCCAGTAGACCTCATCCAGGTGTAACGCTGCAGCGCTACCGATGTTGAAATGGTCCTGCCCAGAGAGTCGGCGGTGTCCAGCCCCCAACGGATCGTAAACTTAGCTGCATCTCTTCCGGCAGCATCAGCCTGGGAGAGCACTGTCCGGGCCTCCTCCGGACAGTAAGGCAGCACTTGCACCACCGTATACCACATTGAGTGCGAATAACGGCCCAAGAGAAATGCGGTGTTTACGGACCACAGTCCTGAGCTGGCGGAAGAGAAAGGTTTCTTGCCAAGATGGTCCAACTTTTTGGATTCCCTTTCCAGTGGAGCGGTAGGGAAGGTACTTTTGGAGGTGGACGCTTGGACCACCAAGCTCTCCGGGGTGGTGTGTTGGGAAAGGAAAGTGAGGTCACCCGGAGCCGGGCGGTGACGTGGGGCGATCATCCTGTCCATGGGAGCCCCCCTGTTGGGCCTGGACCACGTCCTCAAAAGGACTTCAGTGAGGGCCTCATTAAACGGAAGCAGGAGCTCTGAAGCATTCGCCGACGGTTGAAGCACCTCAGTCAGGAGGTTAGTCCTGACCGCCACCGTAGGAAGCTCGAGGTTAAGAGCCTCGGCCACCCTACACAACACCACAGCATATGACGCTCCCTACTCCGTAGCCACGGTAGGAGGAGACAACATGCCAAGGTCGGGTGAAGCCTCTCCAGTCCTGCTCAGGATAAAGCTGGTCAGTTAAAGGGTCACCTGACCCCTCCCAGTCCTCATCTTCCTCTGGGTGCCACTGTGGTTGAAAAGTGGCCACAGGAGTGAACAGGGGCAGGAAAACCCCACCCGGCGCCGGATCCGTGTCCACTTCGGGAAGGAGGCTGGAGTCGATGCCGGCAGGGGGGGGGCGACCGGCGTCGGGCACAGTAGTGGTGCAGTCGGAAGCGGCGCAGGTGTAAAAAGGTCAACCGACGCCAATCCGGATTCAGGCCTGGATCCTAGGGGGGGCCTGCGGCGCCGGAGCCGCCGGCAGCGAAGACCTAGGCCCCCCCCAACCGATTCCACGGGGCCCAAAGGTGCACTGGCGGGGTCGTGTGCCTAAAGATGGCATGCATCGCCTCATAGAACGTACAAAGCTGGGCGGGGTCGCTCCAGGTCCCAGAAAAGGAGTGAAGCTCGGAGTCGACCCTCCGGGCTCTGCACGCAGAGCCGCAGGGGTGGCACCACCCGCGATCCTCGTCGGATCAGCCGACCGAGGAGGAGAAGTGTAAGAGAGACGATGCTTCTTCGACTTCTTCTTATGCTTCAACTTACCGCGACCAGTCCCTCGACCGGGACCTTGAACGGCGTGGAGCCGACTGCCAGTGTTGAAGCAGCTTTCGGGACCGCTCCTGCAAAGCCTTTGGCGTCAACAACTGGCAGTCGGAGCACGACTTGGGGTCGTGGTCGCGCTCCAGGCAAAAAAGAAACACGCGGTGCAGATCCGTCACCGACGTCATGCGATGGCAGGATCTGCAGGCCTTGAAACCGGGCATCCCTCGTGCACCCTTTGGAGCCGAAGACTCGAGAAAATAAGTCGACAAAAGTCGAGAAAAAGTTAAGTCAAAACATGACTGAGGTACCGCTCTTCCCAGATCTGCGCTGGCTGGCGTGGAAAAAGAAACAACTGACGTCAGCGCACGAGGGTGGCGTCTAAGTGCTGCCGCGATGTCATCCTGGCGACCATGACACAGACGACTGACACGGAGCCGACCGACGCCACCTCCCGACAAGCAGAGGTCCTGCTGCCGAAAATATTTCGGGATCCAGTCTGACCCCTAGGGGTAATTCTAAGGTAAGGAATCTATAACTAACGTGTTTCTTTCAGATGAGCCTGTGTACTAGTGTAAAGTCAGTGAATTAACTTGGATCATAAACAGAGGTGAATAAAGCTAGAGAAGTACTTGAGAAATATGCATGCGAGTGAGAGTGTTGCAACTATGTCAAATCAGATTTCTGAAGATCATTTGTTACAACCATTTTTTTTTTTTTTTTTAAAAGGTATCCTTGATCGAATATAGCAAGATTGATACTACCAATCATGAGACTTGCTAAATCAAAGGTCTGAGGTGACAAAGTAGTTAGAAAACGTATATCATTTATATACAAAGGCTTGCTGTGGGCTTATGCACTACATTTTATTTCTATTTTTTAATGCTCTTTCTGGAAATACTGGGTTACTTTATCTTTCTGTTTGATACACTAGCTGCAGATTCTTCACCCTCTGAACGCCCCAGATGCTAGACTGCATTTTGAAACTTTTGGAGTATTGCTACAGCACCCTGATTTGGAGGAGTGGGGGCATCAGACTTTGGGCTGGCTTTGCTCTGCTACTAGAAGGGACAGGGCAGGCTGTATATAGGCACCACTCCAAGATGCTCACATCTGTAACAGACTGCGAACCTTAGTATACAGAATCCACCTTGGAACCTTGCTAATAAATAGAAGCCCACTCCATAGAAAAGAGAGGAGAGTGGGTAGGTTAAGAACATGGAGTTAAAGACTTGCTGCCAAAAATTAGAGCTATCAAAGCTAAGTTACTTCTTCTTCAGATGAATACTTCTAACCACAGATTCCTCACCTATTGAATAGACGCCCACGGCCGAGTTCGAGTGGCCCAACACCATGAAGATGTCTCCCGGCGATCCCAACCTGGGATCTGGTGATCCCTGACCTACCTTAAGTCTCCAACCAATGCATGCAGCCCCTTTCTGGAGGATCCCCCGACCGGAGCTGGTAAGAGAAACCAGACTCCAAAAGACACCTCTAAACCTGACGCCCCATTGCCTTGGGTGGCCCAACCGACACTGTTCCGGCATCCCAACTTACCTCCAGGAGCGGCTCGGGTGAAAGAGGCGGGTTGGGGGAGGGCCCCTGAGAGGGGACAGACTGGGGGCAACGAAGATCAGTAAAACATTTACAAAAGTGCCGGGGGAGGGGTAGTAGCAGACTGTACATTGTTCCTCCATCTAGTAGTTGGGCCCAGGATACTTATTTCGTCCTCTTTTTTTTTGCTTTTGTGTTCTTTGGCTGGATGTAGTCTCCCATTTGGTGGTATGTCCCTCCCCGTGAGACATCAGCCATAAGCTCCAGAAGTCCCTGTGTGTGATATCCAACTTCCAATTCTTCCCCCAAACCCCTGCCCCCTCCCCCACAGCTCCTTCCCATCTGTCTCACTCTGTCATTATTGGCTTCCTGGTGTCTTTGCAAGGTATCTTTGTATAGTTCTCTTTTGCTCGTTTTGCTGAACCTCTTTACACAGTGAGGTGGGCAGGTCATATGTTATTCCAGAAAAATTATTCAAGCAGGAAAACTACTCCTACTAGCAAGTAACTACTTTGTTTTTATGATGTGTGTATCATTCCTGGATTCACATGTTGTGCAGTCATTTTGTAGTAGTATCCTTGTTTACTTTTGGAGGCTGGGTTGACATTAGCTTGAACCAGCAAATAAAAGCTTCACTACACTCTGACCCAACTGTGACTCTTTGTAGACTTGAATGTCCACAAAGTGTTCTGTGAATGTATGAATGGATGACCAAGTGTCTGCCATGCATGTGTCGTTTATGGCTACGTTTGACAGAAAGGCTAGCGTGGCCCCCTTTTTCCTTATCGAATATGCAGTAGGTCATCTAGGTGCACACTCGCCTTCTTGAGGCATATTTGGACAATCCATTGTGCAATGCTGCCATTTTAACTGGTGAGCCCTTGTTTGTATTTTCAGAGTATACAAAGAACTGGCTTCCTTTACTGACTTTCTTTTCCCTTTTCAAGTAGTACACGACTACCCTGTGCATATCCATGGTATGTAGGGCATTTTCTGGTTGTATTTTTGGGTTGTTGGAATACCACTGGTACCTTAATGTTGTGATGATCGTGAAACATAGGTAGGAAATCTGGTTTGGTTTGCATGATTCCTGTGTTCTTGTTTATTTGCAGGTAGGGCTTCCGAGAGGTTAGCACTTGCATTTTGCTTATTCTGCGTAGTTAAGAAAGGGCAACTAAGAAGGTGATCTTAAGGGTTAAGATCCTGAGTTCCGCTTTCTGGAGCGGTTCAAAGTGCTCCTTAACTGTATCAATACCAGGTTGAGTTTCCACATGGAGGTTGGTGCAGATCCAGGTGGAGCAACTCTCTTTGCTCCCTCTCCAAATATTTTCATCACTGATGCCGGGAAGAAACTTCTGTTTATATGTCCTAATTTGTAGGCTACCATTTCTGCCAAGTGGACCTTTAATGAAGCGCAAGTTAAACTGCAGTCTGATAGGTATGTCAGCAACCTGACCACTGTAGTGTATTGTATTCTGATGTGGAACAGTTCTCCATCTTTGCACCACAGAACGTGTCTCCCCAATATGCTGTGTAAGTAAGTAAGTAAATCTTTATTCGGTTATAATCAGTGATAACCATAAAAGTAGACATACATAAGATAACAACTTACAACTACAATAAGACAATTTCCAAAAATAGAAGCTATATAAAAAACATAGCAGCATAATCATATACCAATCTGTACACTTTGAGGTTAAATTCATCCAAGATTTGGTCTATGTTTAAAAATACATTTTAAGAAGGTGCTAACAGTTTTTGTAACTAGGGGATTATTCAAAAATTGCAGATATAGCATTGCAGGGCGACATCTATTAAAACCAAGCGCTCTAAGCAAGGGTACTAACCATAGTTTACGGTGTGGAATGTAGTACTTGCAAAAAAGGACTGTGTGCAGTGTTGATTGTTGTGATATTTCATCACACGGGCACAAAGTTAACGAGTCATCCCAGTTGTTTCTTGTAGGGAAGGCTACCAACCTATGGAAAGAGTTAAGTCTAAAGCGTACTAGAAGGAACCGCTCAAATTGAAAGTCGACATAAGTCAGATATGGTTCCATCTCCAAAGTGGTCATGACTGCCAGGGAGTGTTGAACAGATGGTTTGTTTATCTCCCTACTCAGCCGGAGTTCTTCCATATGCGACAAGGCCTTTATTTTAAGGTCTTTCTTTGGGATTTCGGCAATAGATTCGGGATTTGTGTAGTATTTGTCTAGGCCTAGATCTGTAAGGAGGTTTTTTACGTACAACAGCCATTCTATTTTTTTCACTTGCTCCAGAGACATACAATCAGCCACTATCTCTTTTGTAAGTGTATTTTTTGTTGCTGTCCAAATACGTCGCCACAGCATTAGGGGTTGGATTTTTGCCAGATCCTCAATGTGAGGGATTCCAAGCTCAACGTGGCAGGCATAGGTCGAAGCCCGCTTAGGGGCCATCAGAAGAAATCTCAAACTTATTTTCTGCTCTCTGTAGTGGGGTTGTGTTTTTGTGCCCCCACAACCCTGCTCCATAAAGTGCGGTAGATTGACACTTTGCCTTGTAAATGCGAAGGAGCTCTGCTGGTGGTCTCTTTCCCAGTTTTTGGGAAAATTTTATGAGAGCGATTGTTGCTCGCAGTAATTGATGTTTACGGGCCTCAATTGCCGCTTTCCAGTTGAGTTTGTCATCAATCATTACCCCTAGATAAGGATATTGGGAAGTCTGTTCTAGCCTCTCTTTATCAAGGGATATAGTCCTCCCCCCTTTCTGTCTCTTGCCTGCTCTCATTACGTAAGTTTTTTTAATATTAATTTTCAGATCCAAACTACCCATAAACCTGGCATATCTGTCCAGTGCTTTTTGTAGTTCCCGCGGGGTGCGTGCCAAGATCACTGCATCATCCGCGTAGAGGAGTGCGGGGACTGGACGATTGTTTACTCGAGGGAGGTCCTGGCAGCCTCTCAGCATCTCTGCCTCGAGGCCATTAGTATAGAGTGAAAACAGAAAGGGGGCCAGGACACAACCCTGTCTAACGCCCCGCTCCACCTTAAATGATTCTGATACTTCTCCCCGTGTTCCAAAACGAACCCTAGAGGAAGCATCAGAATACAATGCACGGAGGAGGTTTACAAGGGTTGGATCGATACCTATATCCGTGAGAACTGCCCAGAGTTTTTGGTGGGAGACGCAGTCAAAAGCTGCCGAAAGGTCGACATAGACCATATATAGTCTTCCTTGCTTTGCCGACACGTATTTTCCCAATATGAGGGCAAGGTTCAAGGCCTGTTCCGTGGTTCCGAAACCCTCCCTGAAGCCATATTGAATATCGGATAATATTTTTTGGTCATCCGCCCATTCCTGTAAGCGTTGGAGAAGGACTCTCCCCAGTACCTTTCCAAGCGAGTCCAGTAATGAAATTGGGCGGTAGCAAGTGACCTCCTCCCTGTTTCCCTTCTTAAAAATAGGGACCATGATGGAGTGAGTCCAAGTTTCCATTAGTCCACATTTCATAGCCGCATCAAAGACCCTCTTTAAAATTGGAGCCCATAAATCTAGGTTAAATTTAAAAAAGTCCACTGGGACGCCATCCGGTCCTGGAGCTTTTCCGCCTTTACTCATTTTAACAGCGTTTACAACTTCGGTGATTTCAAAATTTATAGGTATGGGAAATAAATTATCTTGTGAATTCTGATTAGTCTCCTCTGATTGTTCAACTCCTGGTAGCCTACCAAAGACTTTAGAGAAATGATTGACCCATGCAGAGCCCTCTATTGTTACTTCTATTGTTGGCTGATCATTTAGATTTGCCAGAAAGGGTGTTTTCACTACCTTCCAAAACTCTGCACTATTTTTATTCCTGGCGGACTCATATAATTGATCCCAAAGTGTTTTTTTAATCTCCTGTTGTCTTATTTTACAGGCTAGTCTATATGACCTTCTTAGGGCGCGGATCTCCTCTTTGTCTCTGACAGAGTTCGTCAGGGCTTTTTTTAGGGCTTTGTGGGCCAGAGTACAGTCTCTATTAAACCATCCTTTCTTCCCTCCCTTGCTCCCTTTCTTCTTATGTTTTAGACACTCATTTACTTTAACCAGGATTTTACTAAAGTTTTCCAGGACTTCCTCCTCATCTATCTCCTCCTCTAGGCACTTCATTACGGCGGGAAATACCGCGTGTACCACCTTCTTTGTCAGATCTGCTGGGTCTATCTTGCCCCAACCTATGGCATAGCCATTAATTTTAGTTAAGGTTAAGTTATTTTGTGCAAGTGCAGTCAACAACAGATGGGGGGTTAGTTTTCCCAAATCCATCACTAAATCAAAGGCCAAGGCAACATGGTCACTTAATGTGTTAGCAACTAATCTAAATTCCTGCGCTTTGCTCACGGAGGCAGCTGAGGCAAGTATATAATCAATAGTTGACTCCCATCCCCTACCCACGTAAGTTGGCTGTAATTGTCCGGTACTAATATCCGTTTTATTTAAAATGACTAATCCTAATTCTGAAAGTAGGTCGTTTAAAAAATCCCCTACCCTGGAATGGCTAAAATGGGTGATGTGAGTTTCTGTTTCGTCCACTATGCCGCAGATCTTAGTATTTTCCACGGCACAGGGGTGATGGTTAAAATCACCTCCCCAAACAATAGTTGGGGCGTTTGAGCCTTGTGTTTTCTTTTGGAGGGAGGAAAGTTCATTCCGAAGGCCCCCAATTTCTCTCGGAGAAATATGCTGTGTAGCAATTTCTTGTGCCTGATATTCTGACCTCTTTTAAATGTCAATTGATCCAGGCTGTTCCTCTCAGGCTGTTACTTCTCCGGGTGATGGACTCTGCCCCTCCGCATAGAGCGCAGATTATGCATGGCTGGTAGCCTTATTGAGTTCTCCAACGCCATTTCTACCAGGTCTGAGAACCAGGTCTCTTTTTTTGCCCACTATGGGGCTATCAATATCAAAGTAATTTGTGATTGTTTGCACCTGTTTATCTCTAGACGTACGCGTGGAACTGGTTTAAATGCGTATGCAAAATTTCCTTGACAAGTCCACTGAATGATCATTCCTTAGGGAGAGGTGGTGTGGATGCCTGAGATGGTCTTGGTATTTTGCCTTTTCTGGTGTGCCCCACTCGTAGAACACCCTTTGAACGACCTGTTGGTTTAGTTCTCATTCATGCGATACAGTTGCTGGCCTGACTAATTTGTCAGCCTCTACGTTTTCCACACCTGGCAGGTGTATTGCTATCCAGGTTATCCTTCTCTGCAAGGTCCTTCTCCAAATCTCCTAGGCTAGCTTCAATAGTGGATATGATTTGGTCTCTCACTGCTTTCTAAACAGTATAGTTATGTTGTCCTTTGGACTTGCATTGTCTTACCCCACAGCTGTGTTTAGAAGGCCTTTAGTGCCAAAAGACTATCCTGAACCTGAGCACATTTATGTGTTGGACTGCCTGATCTGTTTTCAATAGCTCCCTTATGTTGAGCCTTCCCGGGAGTACTCCCCATCCTGTGTGGATGCATCAATAGTGATAGTCACCATGAAGTTGGTTGCATGAAAGGTCTTCCCAATGCTATGTTGCCCACATTCCACCATGTCATTTCTTCCTGTACCTTTTGAGTTACAACCATTAGATATCCCAACTCCCCGTTGCATGAGACCACTGATTTTGGCTTTGTTCCTTAAATGGTCTCATGTGCATTGTGAATGTGCAGTGGGAAGAAGGAGGCCATCATGCCCATCATTCTTCCAACTGTCCTCATTGCAGTAAATACTAGCTTGTTTTGTTAGTTCCTGGATCCTCCTAAGAGTGGAGAAGACACTCTACTTCACAGTGTTGATCCTTGCCCCTAGGATAATCTTTTCCATCTACGGTCACGTTTATGATTTTTCTAGATTAATTGTAAACCCTAGATTGTGGAGAACATCCATAACCATGTTGATGCGCCTCCTGGACCAGAAAAACAAGTTTGCTTTTACCAGTTAGTCATCTAGGTGGAGGTATACCAGTTACCCCTTTCTCAAGTGAGCAGCTATTGCTGCTAAGCATTTTGTAAAAACATTTGGGTACTGATGTAATGCCAATTCAGCACTTGTAGGGAACTTGCTTTATGACTAAGTGTACAAATGTTTTGGGTCTGTGGTTCATGGGGATGTGCAAGTAAGCGTCCTTTAGATGTATTTGTACCATATAGTCTTTTTTCCACAACTGCAAAATTACCTCCTGGAGTGTTGTCATTTTACATTTTTGAGTGTTTCTGAATTTGTTTAGGAATCGGAGCTCCAGAATTGGGCAAAGTGATTTGTTTAGTTTGGCAAGAGAAAGTATGCTAGGTCCAATGCCACACCAACAGGTCACCTCAGGAGGCTCTTTGGCATCTGGGTGCAGAGGTGTGTTACAACGTCAAGTGTGCCATTCACTTTAAAGGGTAATGGTCCGGTTGTAAAGAGGCTTCAAGCTGGGACTGGAAGACCAGTCAGGCTGAACCAACAAGGGCGCTCAGGTCTCAAGATGCTCGGGGACACCTATGGTCCCCTTCTCCTTGGGCTCGGGCGGCGGGGTGTAGAGGTGTTCTAAGGTGTTGGGTTTTTGTCACCAGAGACACTTGCGGTACAGAGGGCCTGTACAAAGAGGCTGCATGCACACAGATCATCCTGCAAATAGAAAACTCCCCTCAAGCACACTCCCGGGCGAAAGAGGTCCTACGTTTCACGGTCAACTGGATGACGGCCAACTCACTTAAGATTAATCCAGACAAAACCGAGGTCCTAGCCATGACGGATGTTCACAACCCCTTGAACTCCCTCTACTGGCCTTAGAAGCTGGGCGACACTCCAATCCCGGTCCCAGTGGTTAAAAGTCTGGGAATCAAAGTGGACGCCAAACTTACATTGGACAGTCAAGTTTCCACGGTATTTGGTACCTGCGTGGGCCTACTCAGGCTACTAAGGAGACTCTCCCCTATCCTCTCATTCTCCACCATGAGAACTGTTGTGACTGCCATGATCCTGGCCCGCCCTGACTATGCCAACTCACTTTACATTGGACTACCGGACTCCCTAGTGGGAAAACTCCAGATAGCTATGAATGATGTCGCCAGACTCATCTTCAAACTACCCAGACACACGTGAGCATCACCTCTCCTGCAACGCCTCCATTGGCTGCCCATAAAACAAAGGGCCAAATTTAAGGGCCTATATCGTTCATAAAGCCATCCACGGCCAGGCCCCCGTATACATCAAACAACGACTTCTGAAATACGTGCCAGGTCGCTCACTAAGGTCCTCCACGGGGAGCCTCCTCCACTGCCCACGTTTCAACTACGTCACCAAAGGAGAACGAGCCTTCTCTACCCTCCTACCCACTCTTTGGAACAGGCTACCAAGCCAACTCCGCGCGGAAAGCCGCCTTCTTCCCTTCAGAAAACAACTAAAAAACATTCTTTTCACAGAAGCCTGGGCTTAACTGTCACTTAACTGCCTAGATCCATCGCTGTTCTTGCAGCGCTTAGAGACCTTTCGGTATTAAGCATTCAACAAATCCAAATAAACATAACATAACAGGCGGTGTGTGTGTCGACTGTGGGCAAACCCAAGGTAGGCTTTGACTCTGGAAGGTAGGGGGCCCACCCTGGCACCACTGGCCCACATCAGCTCGACCTAGGGGCACGGGTGCAGTGGTGCTTTCCAGTGTCTGGTTTGCAGCGATCCGGAGTCCACACAGTTCTTTTGGAAAGCCTGCAGGATGCAGGGAAGCAGCTCTGCTACTCCACAGGAGTTCCTGGGTCTTTGTTGAAGGCAGGCAGACCTCTCAGGCTTAAGGAGGCACAACAGCTGTAGGGTGAAACTACTTTAGCGCAATCTGGAGGGAACAGACAGGCCGGCAGGGTCGGCGCCAAGTCAGTTGCTTCTCCACTGCCCTTGCTTCTCATGGCTCTTCGGTGTCCTCCTTCTTAGATCGGCAGGACTGTGATTTCCTGGTGCCAGGGGCTTCCCTTAATACTTCATTTAGGTGCGTTAGGGGAATGTAGGGTAGTATCTATTGAGCTACTTATCCTTGGGGTCACTCCGCCCCCTATAAGACCACTTCCCGTGAGAAGTGGGCATAACCCTGTCCCAGAGTTCCTAATTCTGCAAACACCAAGATGGCAGACCTTTACATTTTGTATCCACATCAGGTAGGCCACCTTAGGGGTGGAACTAACCTGAGGGTGGACACGCAATCGACTACTAATTTTCCCCCCTGTCTTGGTGCAAAATGGGTCCTGGTCAGGGGGCTGGCATCCCCTCACCTCTGATGGTAGGCAGATTTGCAGAGCAAATGTTGTCGGCTCTTTGAAGCTCTCTGTCTTGAAATGGAATATGCTACTTACCAGTATGCATCTGTTCTTGGCATGTAGAGCTGCAGAGTCACACACTGAGGATAAGATCGCCATCTGGTGTTGGGCTCGGATGATTGCAGGTTGTTGTTGTCTTCGGAAGAAGCCTTTGGTCACGAGGTTGGTGACTCCTCCCCTGGACAACAGTGCGCATGGGCATCCACTCCATCGTCAGATTGTTTTTCGCCATGATGGGAAAAGATGGAGTGTATAGAAATGAAAGAAAGGATGTCCATGTGTAATGTCTAAGTAAGACGGATGCTGGAACAGATACAGGTCCCGGGGAGGCGGGCGGGCGTGTGTGACTCTGCAGCTCTACATGCCAAGAACAGATGCATACTGGTAAGTAGCATATTCCGTTCGAGGCATATGAGCTGCAGATCACACACTGAGGATAGATTATACAGCAGTGCTTCCCCTTAGCGGTGGTCGCCTGTATCCGTTGCAGCAGCTTGAAATAAAGTTTTTAGGACAGCCTGGCCCACGGAGGCCTGTTGTTTGGCCTGCACATCAACACAATAGTGTTTAGTGAAGGTATGCGTGGTAGACCACGTGGCTGCCTTGCAAATGTCTTCTAAGGGAATGTTACCTAAGAAGGCCATAGAAGCCCCTATTTTACGCGTGGAGTGCGCCCTAGGGGGAACTGTAAGTGTACGTTTAGCCTTGAGGTAGCATATTTGGATGCATTTAACTATCCACCGGGCTATACCTGATTTGGAGATTGGGTTGCCTTTATGTGGTGGTGCGAAAGCAACAAAGAGTTGTTTTGTCTTTCGAAAGGGTTTTGTCCTGTCGATGTAATAAAGCAAGGCTCTTTTGACATCCAAGGTATGTAGGGCCCTTTCAGCTACGGAGTCTGGGTTTGGGAAAAAGACCGGTAGCTCTACTGATTGGTTAAGGTGGAAAGGGGAAATCACTTTTGGAAGAAATTTAGGGTTTGTCCTAAGAACCACTTTGTTACGGTGTAGTTGTAAGAAAGGTTCCTCTAGTGTAAGGGCTTGTATTTCACTTACCCTGCGTAGGGAAGTGATTGCGATAAGGAAAGCTACCTTCCATGTTAGGAATTGTAATTCACATTTGTGCATAGGTTCAAATGGGGGACCCATGAGTCTTGTTAGAACCACATTGAGATTCCACACTGGTGCAGGTGGCAATCTTGGGGGAAGGATTCTTTTGAGACCTTCCATAAACGCTTTGATGGCTGGTACCTTAAAAAGGGACAGGTGTTGCCTATTTTGCAAGTAGGCTGCCAAGGCTGCTAGGTGTAAACGTATAGAGGAATACGCTAGATTGCATCTTTGCAAGTGTAGTAGATAGCAAATGATGTTCTGGATGGAAGCGTCCAATGGATGTATGTCATTATTAGCGCAGTATATGGCAAATCGTTTCCATTTAGCGGCATAACACGCTCTAGTAGTAGGGCGTCTGGCTTCCTTTATGATATTCATACAGTCTGGAGGGAGATTGAGGTAACCGAACTCTAAGACCTCAGGAGCCAGATCGCTAGGTTCAGTGTTTGAGGATCTGGGTGTCTGATTTCTCCATGGTTCTGGGTTAATAGATCCGGGGAGAGGCGTAGCCTTTGATGTGGAACTAAGGATAGTTCTAGAAGCGTGGTGAACCACGGTTGACGTGCCCAAGTGGGAGCCACTAGTATTAGTGTTAGTGACTGTTGTTTCAGTTTGCGTACCACAAATGGAACTAGTGGGAGAGGCGGAAAGGCGTACGCAAATCTGCCTGACCAGTTCATCCATAGGGCATTGCCCTTGGATTGTGGGTGTGGAAACCTGGCGGCGAAGGTTGGGCATTTTGTGTTTTCGGGAGTGGCGAACAGGTCTATGTCTGGTTGTCCCCACTTTTGGAAGAAGGGGAGTAGAACCTTGGGGTGTAGTTCCCATTCGTGGATCTGCTGTGTGTGGCGACTTAGGAGGTCGGCCACTTGATTGTGGATCCCTGGGAGATGTTCTGCTAACAGATAGATGTTTTGGGGAATTGCCCATCTCCAGATTTGCTGTGCCAGTTGGGACAGTTGGGGAGAGTGTGTCCCTCCCTGTTTCTGTATATAATACATTGTCGTCATGTTGTCTGTGCGTATGAGGACAGTTTTGTTCTTTAGGTGAACTTGAAAGGATTTTAGTGCTAGGAACACTGCTAAGAGTTCCAGGTGGTTGATGTGGAGCAGTTTTTGTTGACTGGTCCATCTGCCCTGAGTGGTATGGTGAAGGAGGTGGGCTCCCCACCCCGTGAGAGATGCGTCGGTAGTTAGCACAACTTGTGGAAGAGGCTCTAAGAACGGTCGCCCTTTGGACAGGTTGATGGTGTTCCACCATTTCAGTGAGCGAAGTGAGCGACTGTCCACCAACACCAGATCGGTAAGTTGTCCGTGAGCTTGGTTCCACTGTTGTGCTAGACATTCCTGTAAGGGACGCATTTGAAGTCGTGCGTGTGGGACTATGGAGATGCATGACGCCATCATGCCTAGGAGCTGCATGAACACTCTTGCTGGAAGAGATGGATGAGTTTGAAATTGAGAGATGAGATTTTGTATACTGGCTATCCTGGCAGTGCTGGGATAAGCAATGGCTTTGGATGTATCTATGGTTGCTCCTAGATACTGATGTAAGTGGGAAGGTTGTAGGTGGGATTTGGGGTAGTTGATAGTGAATCCCAAATCGTGGAGAGTTTGAATCGTGCGATGAGTGTGGAGAACGCATTTTTGGTATGTATTGGCTTTTATGAGCCAATCGTCCAGATAGGGGAAGACATGGATCTGTTGTCTTCTGAGGTGCGCTGCCACGACTGCTAAGCACTTGATGAACACTCTGGGTGCTGTTGTTACTCCGAATGGGAGAACTGTAAATTGATAGTGTTGCCCATCTACCACAAATCGTAGATATTTTCTGTGAGCGGGATGCATAGGGATGTGAAAGTATGCGTCCTTGAGGTCTAATGTGGCAAGGAAGTCTCCCTGTTGTAAAAGTGGGAGGACTTGTTGGAGAGTGGTCATATGAAAATGATCCGAATGTATATACTGGTTTAGTAGTCTGAGATCCAGTATGGGCCTTAGTGTTTTGTCCTTTTTGGGAATGAGGAAGTATAGAGAATATACCCCTTTTCCCTGATGTTGAAGGGGGACTGGTTCTATCGCATGTTTTTGTAACAGGGATTGAACTTCTTGTTTGAGGAGAGAGAGATGATGTGAGGACATTGGGCGTTGTTTGGGTGGTATGTTTGGGGGGGATTGTATGAGTTCGAGGCAGTAGCCAGACTGGATAATTTGTCTTACCCATCTGTCTGTGGTGATGGAAGTCCAGACAGGTAGGAATTGTTGGAGTCGCCCCCCGACCGGAGTGGAATGGTCTGGGGGGAGTGGTGGCAAGTCACTGTTTAGTGGCTGGGGAGGTGCGGGTGTTGTTGTTGTTGCCCCGCCCTCGGCCTTTGTTATTGTTTCCCCTATAACCTCCCCGGAAATAACCTCTGTTAGGGGATGTTTGTCCAGAATTTTTAAAGGTGGACGTGGTCTCAGTTGATGTGTTTTTGGAGCCTCCTCTATAAAAGGAGCGACGAAAGGAACCCCGGTTTTGAGGAGACTGCAGTGCTCCCATAGACTTGGCAGTTTCATTATCCTTCTTCATTTTTTCTAATGCAGTATCCACTGCAGGGCCAAATAACTGCTCTTGGTTGAAAGGTTGAGCCAGAATTGCGGTTTGAACCTCCGGTTTAAAACCGGAAATACGGAGCCAGGCATGTCGTCTGAGTAAGACGCTAGTATTGACCGCCCTAGAAGCAGTGTCTGCCGCATCTAAGGCGCATTTAATGGAGGCATTAGATATTAATTTGCCTTCTTGAATGAGGTCAGTGGCCTGGGACTTAAAGGGTTCAGGCAGATGTTGCATAAGGTCCTCAAGTTGGTCATAATGTGCCCTGTCATACCGAGCTAACAGGGCCTGGGTATTGGCAATACGCCAGTGGTTCGCCGCCTGTGCGGCGACTCGTTTGCCTGAGGCCTCTAAAAGTTTAGACTCCTTGTCTGGGGGGGGCGTTTCTCCAGTTGTCTGTGAGTTAACGCGCTTCCTGGCATTTGATACGACCAAGGAGTCTAAAGGGAGCTGGGCTTTAATGTATGCAGGGTCCTGCGGGGCTGGTCGGTACTTTTTTTCGATGCGGGGGTTGAGAACCCTCGCTCGAACAGGGTCTTTAAAGACGTCAGTGGCATGCTTTATAACCCCTTTAATCATGGGAAGTATATGAACAGTTTTTTGTGACTGCTCAAAGGTATCGAGGAGAAAATCCTCCTCAAGGGGGTCCGTGTGCATAGTGACACCATGGAACGTTGCTGCCCTATTTATTAGTTGGCCAAACCCTAGGTGGTCATCAGGAGGGGAGGGCTTGGAGGGGTAGGTAGTGGGGTCAGGCATGTCAGGCATTGGATAAGACCAGTCATCTACCGGTGCTGTGTCTGGAAAAGTAAACGGGTCGGTTGGATCAACAGGATCATTAAATAAATCAGGGTCCGCCCCTCCCCCTAAGTCATCATTATCATCCTGTGGAGGAGGTGAATGATAGGGAGGTGGTAAAGGTAAAGGAGAAACAGGAGGAGGAGGGGGGGACGGGTTAGGAGGTAAAACAGGAGAGGAAGGACGAAGTGGTGAAGTGGCACAGTCCTTTTTCCGTATGGGAGCTGGGGGAGGTGTAGTGTCCAGCTTCCGTTTTTTATATGGGATGGCAGTGACATGTCCAGTGTTTGGATTGATGTAGATCCGCTTTTGAGTAGGATCTGGTCGAAAAAGTTCATCTGGCTCCGAAGGTGGTGACGGCGACGTCCGCTTCGGGTCTTTATGAGCTGTTTTCGGTGTGGACGTAGTTTTCGGTGCCGATGATGTTTTCGGTGCCGAAGGATGTTTCAGGTCCGATGGATTTTTCGGAGCCGATGGAGTTTTCGGTGCCGATGTATGTTTCGGTGCCGATGTATGTTTCGGTGCCGAGGGACTTTTAGGCATCGATGTCGAAGAACGTTTCGGCGCCGGTGGAGACTTCGGTGCCAAGGAATGTTTCGGTGCCGATGGAGATTTCGGTCTTGAAGCCTGTTTCGGTGCCGATAGTGGTTTTTTCGGTACTGAGGGTGTTAAAGGCACAATCAGATGAGGTTTGCTCGAGCCCGAGCCACCTAATGGCTTAGATGTCTTCGGAGCCGGGCCCGAGGGCGGGGCTTCTGAAGAGGATTTCCGGTCGCGACTGGGCCCAGCTGGCGGAGTCTTGACCAATGCTTTTTTGGATGGGGCAGGGGCAGGGGGGGTGGTACTCACACGCTGCCCTGGAGTGATGAGGTCATCGGAATCGTCGGCCTCGGACACGATCTCGAGATCTTCGGTGTCGTCTTCGGGAACATCTTGAGCAAAGATGTCCTCCGGTTCTGGAGCTGGTTTGGCCATAATATGGCGTCGAGCTCTTCGGTCCCGGAGGGTCTTCTTCGAACGGAAAGCGGCACAAGCTGGACAGGTGGATTCGTTGTGTTCCGGCGACAGGCAGAGGTTACAAACCTCGTGGTGGTCACTGTGGGGGAACTTCGCTCCACACTGGGGGCATTTTTTGAAGGGTGTCCTGTCCATCAGCCGCTTCCGGAACCGGTCCGAGTTGATTTCGAAGTCGATGGAATGAAGATTAAGGAGTTAAATTGATTGCTAGAAGTTTTCTGCTGGAGCGGAAAAAAGTTCATCCGAACCCAATGGCGGAAAAAAACAATCTGACGATGGAGTGGATGCCCATGCGCACTGTTGTCCAGGGGAGGAGTCACCAACCTCGTGACCAAAGGCTTCTTCCGAAGACAACAACAACCTGCAATCATCCGAGCCCAACACCAGATGGCGATCTTATCCTCAGTGTGTGATCTGCAGCTCATATGCCTCGAACGCTGATTTACCAGCCATCCTGGAGAAGTTGTAAAATATCTCCCTCCAAAGCAGAGATCGTCTGTAGAGGCAGGCCAGACTGGACCAGTCAGCCAGCACACTAGAGGGCTGGGAAGTTTGAGGTGGTACCCATCAGTGGAATCAGTGTGGGTTTATTAATACGAGGTGTTTGATACAAAACACCATATGTTTCAGTAAACCCATTATGTAGCTGGTGAACTCGTTTTGACCAGGGCTTAGTAAATACCTTAAGATGGCTTCCCAGCTTACTTGCGAAATCCAAAAACCAAACTAGACGTCACAGGGGCATATTTCTTCATGTCCTCACATAAAATATAATGCACCCTGCCTTAGGGCTCAAAGGCCTGCTGTAGGGGTGACATATATTCGATGCAGTGACTGAGGCATGACCCACAGGAGTGTGCCATGTCATGTTTTCACTCATGTGAGAAAGTGCCATCTTTCTTGGATGGTATACCCCCACTTTTTGCTTAATTGCTGAATGTACTTTGACTGAGTGTGCCCTGGACTCCTGCCAATCAGGTGCCCAGGGCCTATGTTCCTTCCCTAAAACACACAAAACCCAATTTGGCAAACCCTGGCCACATGTCAGACCCTGGTAAATGGAACCCTAGGTACCCAGGGCCTTGTGACCAGGGAAGGCCTCTAAGGGCTGAAGCACTCATTGTGCCACCCTTAAAGGCCCTGTACCCTTACACACACACACACTGCCTTTGCAGGCTGGGTGTCTGGGTGCAAGACAAAACAATGAGTCGACATGGCACACATCCGTGTGTGCCATGCCCATCACCTACACTGCCATTGCATACATCAGTCACCCCTCTAGCTGGGTGCCTTATGCCAATGGTGTGGGCACAGGAGCAGGAGCCCTGTGCCCCTACAGTGTGCAGTGCTGCCATTTAAGAGTACATGGTGCTGAGAGCTCGTCAAACACGAACTCCACAGCACCATAATGGCAACACTGAAGACTGAGAAGTTTGGTATCAAACTTCTCAGCACATTAAACCCACACTGATGCCAGTGTAGGATTTAATGTACCAAGCACCCCAGAGGGCATCTTAGAGATGCCCCCTTAAACCTAACCTACAATCCACGTCTGCTCTGAGGCTACCACACAGCAGACATGTTGCTGGACCCCTGGGTGGGAGAACCCCTGCTCTCCTGGGCCTGTAACAATGCACATCCTGGGTGAGGTGCTAAATCTCCTCCCCCAGGATGGGCAGGGGGAAGCTTCAAAAGGCATACCGCCTCTGTGAGCTTCCCCAGGCCACTGCAACCCCCCACTCTGGCGGGAAGCTTGGCCGGAAACCCCAAATAAGGACAGGGGATGTGCCAGCCTGCCAAACACACCCCTCAGGTGGGGGAGGCGAGGTGAAGCACATCTCCGGGCTCTCGCCATCTTGAAGATGGGAAGCCCTACCCTATCAGGACTAGGCTACTGGCCCCCTCCCACAAGAGAGAGGCAGGATAGGGGTTGTACCCACCCCAGGACAGGGACCCATTGGTCCATGCCCTTCACCTACCTGAACGCCCCTAAATCTAGTATTTAGGGGCACCCTGAACCTTCCTTCCAGAGATTCCAAAATCCGAAGAAGAGCTAGAAGAAAGAAGACCTGCCCAGCAGCTGCTAAGAAGAGGAAGACACAAACTGCTTTGGCCCCAGCCCTACCGGCCTGTCGACCCTCGAACCTGCTCCTTCTCCAACCCGGCATCCCTTGTGGCCAGCAACCTCACCAACCCCGGAGGACCTGGCTACCTTTTGGCTCCAAGCCCCTGGGACTCCCATGAGTAGAGGCTCTACTCAAAATCTACTTCCAATCCCTGGCAGCAGCCCGGAACAGCGAACCCAGCACACTCTGCACCAGCCATGCCTGGCCTGTGCCGGAGTGAACAAAGACCACGAGGACGACCCCACGGCGACTGTGACCCCAGATTCCGGCACCCAAGGACCTCCCTCGACACTCCTGAAGAAGCCTGCAGCCTCCGAACAAGGTGCCCCCCCCCCCCAACCGCGATCAACAGAGGGTAAGATTTCCCGACACCAAAAGGCACCCCTGCACCCGGCGCCCCACGGCCCCCTGTGCCCAATCCCGGGGTACCTACCTATCCTCCAACTACCCAACTTACCTCTCGAAGTGGTGGTGGAACCTGAAGAATCCTCGTCCCCGAGCTTGCAGTCTTTTTCTAAACCGGAGATTTCCCATTGAAATCAATTGAGCGCCCGAAGGCTCAAAAGCACTCTGCACCCAGCCGCCCAAATGGCCCTGGCAGTGCAACCTCTACACCCATCGACTTCCCCACTTGCCCTGAGTAAGTGACCAGGAGCCCAGCTCCCACAGCTGCGTGGCTTGCTAGTCAGCAGCCACCAACCAAGGCCCCCCTATCCCTCATAGGATAACATTGGGCCTAACTCTCTCTGCACCTGACCGCCCTAGTGCCGCTGGGAGTGAACCAACTGTACCTACCTGACCCTGGGGGACCCCTGAGTCTATGCCCAGAACCTCAACTCTGCCAGTCGAGTACTTACCCTTAAACCGCAAACTCGATTTTCTTCATAGGGCAACATGGACTGGCTTTTTCCTGAAATTTCTTCTAAATGTGGACTTTCCACTCAATTTTCTTCATAGGGCAACATGGACTGGCTTTTTCCTGAAATTTCTTCTAAATGTGGACTTTTCAAAACTAAAAATATTCACCAAAAATCAGCCGAGTAACGAAAACGAAAATACTCACCTGCTCTTAGGTGAGCTCCCAGTGCTGGATCTTGGTGCCCGGCACTGACTCTGAAAACTACTTACAACTGTACTTACTAGTAACCCAATTTTCTTCCATAGGAAATCATTGACTTTTTCTGTGAAATTTCTTCTGTCAATTTCTGCAATCTTTAAATATTCTTTAAAAATCGTGTAATACCTGAAAACGTAATTACTTACCTGTTTTGGATAAAGGTCCCAGTACTGAGTCTAGGCACCCAGTACTGGATTACAAAAGTAACGAGAACATACTATACCTGTAACTTGAATTTTCTGCCATAGGGAATTATTGACTGTTTTCTATGAAATATTTTTCAAGTGCCAACTTTTAAAATAGCTAAATATTGTCTAAAAATCATCACAGTAATTAAGTCGACTTTTATCACTTGATTCCAAGTACTGATCCAGGACTGAATCTAGGATCCAGTCCTGGAATTCCAAAAGTAATCCTAAAAGTAATCTGTGGCAAATAACATGAATGAACAAATGTTACTTACCTGTAAACTGTGGTTCTCCAGTATTGGTGTCTTTCATAGATTCACATGCGACCCTCTTCCCCTCAGAGGCTCTCTTCTCCTCTTTCGGCTCTTTTGTCACTCTCGTGCTACGAAAATCTGAGGGCCTGAGCCTCTGAGGAGAAGGTTCTAGAGGGTGTTTGCGCCTGATTGGCTGGAGTTTGGACTATAAAACGACATATCATTGTCGTTTTATAGTGGGCGGACGCACACCAAAGACAAAATCGCTTCCACTTTAGCTTATAAGTTTTCACTGTGGAGGGCGCCCTTGCCTTAGCTAACACCTCCCTGCAGGCTGGTGGAATGTTCAAATGAGCAAATTCAAGGTGCTCAGGTTCCAAGCCGACAAGCTGAGTGAACTGGGATTCGGATGGCATATCCGCCCGTCGTTCATTGTTAGAAGGTCCGGCCTCGGGAGAAGAAGAATGGGTTCGCATTGGGAGAGGAGGAGCAACTCCGAGAACCATGCCTGCGGAGGCCACCGTGGAGCTATGAGGAGCATCTGGCACGGTTGTTGCCGCATCTTCCGCAACACTCAAAGAATCAGAGGGATCGGCGGAAAAGCGTACGCAAATATCCTGTATCAATTTATCGAAAGGGCATTTCCGCACGACCCTTTGTGGGGAAACCAGCTTGCGTAGAACTGGCATTTGGTATTCTGAGGGGTTGCAAAAAGGTCGATAGTCGGGCGACCCCAAAGGCCGAAGACAAAGTCTAGAGTCGGCTGATGCAATTCCCACTCGTGGGTCGATGACGTTGACCGACTGAGTGCATCCGCCAGAGTATTGGAAATGCCGGCAGGTGAACTACCTGGAGCGTAATCCGATGGTCTATGGCCCAACTCCAAATCCTCTGAGCCAGACGGGAAAGCAGCGGAGATCTTGTCCCGCCCTGCTTGTTCAGGTAGTGCATGCAGGTGGTGTTGTCCGTCTGAATGAGGACTGACTCCCCCTGGAGCTGGAGGCGGAAGGATTTCAACGCCAAGAAAATGGCCATCAGCTCCAATCTGTTGATGTGCCAGAAACGCTGAGCAGTTGTCCACTTGCCCTTGACTGATAAATCTTGAAGATGTCCGCCCCAGCTTTCCATGGATGCGTCCGTGGTAAGAACGAGTTCTGGGGCTGTCATTAGAAAAGATGTTCCTGCTGCGATGTTGGAAGGACGAGTCCACCAATGCAGCGCCTGAGCCATGCGGGGGTCACCACGAGCTGGACGTTGAAGGAACCGGAGACCTGACGCCACTGCTTGTCCAATTCCTTCTGAATGGTACGACTCCTCAGTCTGCAATGTGGGATCAAAGCGATGCATGAGGACGCCATCCCCAGAAAAGACTTTAATGGGCGGACTGAAACTGACTGCTTGGCTGCGATGGAGCTTGCAAGCTGTCGAATCCGTGCTTGACGTTCCGCAGAGGTAAAGGCCATAGCCGTGCTCGTATCGATGGTAGCGCCGAGAAAGGTCTTGAACAGACCTGGCGTGAGCAGAGACTTCTGCAAGTTGATCGACAAGCCCAGAGACTGAAACAGATTGAGACAGCGCTGAGTATCTAGGGCCGCTTGGTGGGAGGATTGAGATTTGATGAGACAATCGTCCAAATACGGGAATATTTGTATGCCCGTCAGTCTCAAATGAGCCACCACCGGGGCCAGGATCTTTGTGAAGACCCGTGGAGCTGAGCGGAGGCCGAAGGGCAGGACCTTGAATTGGAAATCCCTGTGACCCACACGAAAACGTAAGTACTTCCTGTGGCGTGGAATTATGGGCACATGGAAATAAGCATCCTGAAGGTCGATTGTTGTCATGAAATCGCCCTGAGAGAAGAATTGAAGGATGTCCTTTAGCGTGAGCATGCGGAATGATTGGCCCTTGAGAAATTTGTTGAGCAACCTTCGAGGATGGGGCGCCACTCCCCAGATTTCTTTAGTATGAGGAAAAAGCGGGAATAGAACCCCAACCCCTTTTGTGATTTCGGAACCACTTCGATGGCCCCTTTTTTGAGCATTATCTGAATCTGATTGAAAAGTTCTTTGAGGTGAGCGGGAGGAGGTCCGGATGGAGAGGTGTGTGGGGGAACCTTCACAAACTCTAGGGCATGGCCCCTTGAAATAATGTCCAGAACCCAGCGGTCCGAAGTGATTGAGGACCAAGTTGAAAAGAACTGGGAGATTCGTCCTCCAACAGGAGAAAGGGGAAAACTGGAAAGAGGGGACCTTGATGTACCCAGTCATTGTTTTTTGGAAGAGTTTCCCTTGTAATGTGACTTTCCTCTATAAGATTTGCCAGACTGCTGTCTGTAAGACTGTTGTGGCTGTGAGGAATAACGTTGTTGTCCTTGGTTGTAGGAGTGATACTGGGAAGAGGACCCACGAAAAGAAGAGGAGGTGCCGCAGCCATGCGCACCCCGAAAGGACTGCTTCCGGAACTGGAGAGTGCCGAGGGAGCGAGCAGTCTCCGTGTCCTTCTTGATGGCTTGCAAAGCGTCCTCCACATGCTGGCCGAATAAAGATTCTCCGTCATACGGCATGTCCAGAATCTTGGCCTGTACCTCCTGACGGAACGAGGTGGAACGAAGCCAACCCTGTCGTCTTAAAACAGCCGCTCCAGCCAATTGCCGAAAACCCGTGGAGGCAATGTCGACGGAGCAGTCGATGATTTCGGAGAATGCCCTCTCACCCTCTTGCAGGATCTTTAGAGCTTCCGCTCTAGAATCTTTCGGGATAAGCTTAACCAAAACCGCCATGTCCGACCACATCTGTCGATCGTAACGACCGAGGATGGCCAAAGAGTTTGCTGCCCGGACTGTTGTTGAAGCCATGGTTGAAAACTTTTTGCCAATGGCATCCAGGCGGCGGCCGTCACGATCCGGAGGTGATGAAAGTGGAGACGATGGATTTTTGGAGCGACTTTGCGCCGCCTGGGTGATCACCGAGTCTGGCTTAGGCTGAGACACTAAGCAAGCTGGGAAAGAGTCCGGGGCCTTGTACTTCTTCTCCAGTCGCGGGAGGACAGCCGGGATGGAGTTAGGCGTTTTCATCAGTTTAATGCCCTCGTTCCAGATAAAGTCAATAATGGGCACGGCTCGTATCTGCTTCTGCGGCTGGGACTTGAAGTCGTACAGAAAGCAGTCCTCCTCCCTAACCACCATGGGAAGGTGAAAACGTTGAGCTGCCCTGTCCATCAGTTGATGGAATCCTGATATGTTGACAGGTGGTGAATTTACTGGTGATGTAGGAGGTGATTTCCCGGAATTGACCTGATAGTCATCCCAGTCCGCCATAGAGTCATCATCATGAAGCTCTCCCTCCTCAGTATCCAGATTATCCACCACCTCATCTGTTGCAGGGGGTACCAATGCAGGTGCGGATGGTGTCGGCATCGTTGGCAACACAGGAGTAGACGGAACAGCAGATGGCGTCTCACGTGGAGAGCTATGAGAGGAAGCCGGAAAGCGCTGATTGTAATCTTCCAACATGAATTGAAGGTTGGAGATGAGCGACAACGGGAGCTGCGCCATGGGAACTTGTGCAGGGGGATGTTGCTCCTGCTCCTGACAGTAATAGTCCTGCGAATAATCATCCTCTTCAAAATCTTGGCATTTAATGTGAAGCTCAGAAGGACTACGAGCATCTCGAAAAGAGGACTGAACATCGTCATCAGAGTCCGAAACCTCCTCAGCAACCAAGGGGAATAGCTTATGAGATGGCCGAGTGACCGGTGGCATCATAACAGAGTCCAGCACAGCATGGCGACGCTGCAACAAGGAGGTGTCCACCGACACTGGCGCTGGTGTAGACATCGGCACCAAAGGCATAGTTGCAAAATTTGACACCTCCGTCGTCGAGACGATCGTCGACGAAGTCGTCGTCGACAAAGCCGCCGTCGACGAGGCCGCTGTCGATGCCGTCGACGAGGGTGCCGACGACGAAGCCCGTGCCGACGAGACTGCCGTCGACGAATGCTGTGAGCGTCGACGGCGATGACGACTTCTTCTTCTTCATTATCGTCGACGAAGCCTTAGACGTCGACGGAAGCGCCAGATTCCTGGTCGTCGACGAAGAAGATAGTGGAATCGTTGACAAAATAGTCTTCAGGGAAACACACACCACTGTCGACGGTGAAAATGTCGACGAAGTCGTCGTCGACGACGAAGGAAATCTGCTCGACACCGTCGTCGACGAGGTTGATGAAGTGGCAGATCTTGTCGACGGAGGGGCTGTCGACGGGCCCGTCGACGGTTTAGCGCGTTTTTGACTGGAAACATGCGCTGACGGAGTCAGAGACGCCTGAGAGCTAGGGATCGTGGGCGCTGGCGTGGTAACAGAGACTTGGCCTGCAGACACTTCCTCAAGATGAAGTCTCTTCTTTTTCAAAAAGGGAGACGGCAAGTCCTGAACACTACCACGCTTTTAAGGAGACTCCTGTTCTAACAGAGGCTACACTCAGAAAGGGGGTTATCCGTATCCTTCAGTTTTTGAAGCCACAATAATAGGTGACCCTCCCTGTCCTTCAAAGTCTTTTGAGAGAAGGTTCTACAGATTTTACAGTTGGCCACCTTATGGTCAGGGTAAAGACAATAGATACATTTTTCATGAGGGTCCTCAGAAAAGAGTCTAAACTTCCCACAAGATGAACAGGGACGGAAAAGAGACTTCTTACTTGAAGACATGATGAGAAAAACTCAAACCAGACCAAAGAACTGAGCAGAGCTCAGGGAGACTCCCTTCACACGACGTGCGGTAGAAAATCTGAGGGCCTGAGCCTCTGAGGAGAAGGTTCTAGAGGGTGCTTGCGCCTGATTGGCCTGAGTTTGGACTATAAAACGACAATGATATGTCAGTAAAGTGATTCTTTCTCTCAATGCTTTCCTATGTGTCAATACTATCCTATGGTATTTTCACTTGATATGTTATTTCTGAATTGTATATAAAGTTTATTTTGATATGTATATGCTATTATGTGGTTATGTATGTTTATGTATATACATGACACTTATTGCTTTTTATATACCGTGGGACTCCCACTTCGACGACGGGGAATATTCAAGCATGTGAATCTATGAAAGACACCCCAAATACTGGAGAGCTTCCATTGAACTCAATGCATTATTGTGTTTAAAATAGTGTTGCCTATTGCAACCACTTGTAACTGTTTACAAAAGTCAATTGCATATTGCAAAGGTATTTCTATAAAGCATCTCATTCTGAGAAAGAATATTTTAAATCCAATTGTTGGTTCTAAAATAAAGCAAGCATATATTTTTTTTATATATAAACCATTGGCCTAGAGTTCAGTTATTGAGTGTGTGGAACTATTTGCTGACTGAGTGTGTACAACAAATGCTTTACACTGTCCTCTGATACTGCCTTACTGCTCGACCAAGCACCTACTTTAGAGGGTAAGGTTATATCTAACTTTAGCCTCTGCCAAGCATCTGGGGACTGTGGACTCTGTACACCCTGTACCTATTTGGGAACAGTATATACAGAGCCACTTTCTCACATTAGCAGGCATCAGTGCACTGTCAGGGTCGAAAATGAGCATCTAGTGGTGGCAAAAAGTTGGGGGATAACTGCATAAAAGCCCAGTTTCATACAATATGTACTTCATAATAGAAGTTGCAACTTCACTAAACTGTGCCAAAGCCCCTGAGGGGTGTCAATGGAGAGGTAAAATAAAAATGCCTTCTGGTCACTGTTGGGCTAGCCCCCTTCAAGAACAGCAAAGTCTGACAAAATGCACAGTGTAGGCCTACAATAGGATTTTCTATAAAAATTCTTCCTCCCACAATGTAAATTTTTTTTAAGGAAAAAAATATCTGCACTTAAAAAAATGCATCTGCTCTGATTTACAAAGGTAAATTTGTTCGTAAAACCAAGCTTAGAAGCAATTTTATCTTTTTTTATGGCTGCAAGGAATTCACAAAGGAACCCAACCACCAGATGACAAAATAATGCCCAGCAACGGACTCCAGAAATCATTCTCGCTCCAAAAGTGTTACTTTACTGCATGCGGGCACTGGGCCATGACACACCAATATTATTTTAAATTTGAGGATATACTTATTGCGTCTCTTTTAAAAGAAAAATATGAACAATGATTGGCATAGCCAATAGGTCTCGCCTTTGGGACCTTTTAAGTGTTTAGTTATAGTTGTTTAGTTGTTAGTTGTTTAGTGACTATAAAGTAAGTGGGGCACCAGATAAAGTCTGAAAATTGAGGTCACATGCTGAAACATTGAGAGCTTATGGGCAACATCATCAATAGTAAATTGTTTTATGAACACTATTTGTGCATAAACTGCGAGTTGCAGCATTGGGGTGGTTTTTGGGCTGATACTGCTCTGTGTTGGGCTGAATTTCGGCTTATACTTGGACAGCTTTGGGCTTCGGATGGGTCTCAAAATCCAACACTGCTGGGCGCGAAACTTGTAGCTTGGTAGGCAGAGCAAAAGCGTTTGTTGAGATTGCAAATGTGTGCCTATGGAATGAACACACATGCCCAGCACAGGCCGAACACAAACCCAGCGTGTGACAATTGCAACCCTCTTGCAGTATTATATAGCGTGAGCTCGAACCGAAGTTAATGGAGTGCTTTACATAACAGCTGCATTACACACGGTCACATTTCTTTATTTTTCAATTTTTTGGGCACGGCGATATTAAGTGATTTCCCCAGAATTACAGGGTGTGGAGCAGACACCATGACTCAAACCTGGTTCCACAGTATCAAAGTTAGCTCCACATCCTCTCCCTTGTACAGGTGATACTCAAAAAATGCCTCCTGAAGCTTGACCTGGGGACGGCTTTCTTTGCTGAGACCCCTGCAGTGCTCACTGGACGGGTCTATAGATTTTAATTGTGCAATATAGCGCAACCCTAGATTCAAGGAGCATGAGGGGCTTTGCAGACGACATTTTATTGCAAGGGTAGAGCCCAGACAGGAGTTGCTTTACCAGGAGCACACGGTCTTGTTAAACCCTACATTTAACAGACTAGTGGATAGCTTAAGTAATGGGGGGAAGTACCTTAGGGCTTAGTTTTTTTTTGTTTTTGTTTTTTAAACTCGCACATATTTTCATACTACACAAATCTGCATTGCACATCTTCCCAGATTGGAGCAAGGAATATAACGTGATTTCCAATATGTATAAGATTTTTCCCTTCAGTTTTGGTACATGTGACTTTATTCAGGCCCATCGCCCCATCCTTCCTCGCACCAAATACTGTCACATTGGAATCAAACTTTCGAATTACAACCCGGAATATTTCACGGATTCTTCTCCTATTATCTACTGTTACACAGGGCTGCCTCAAAATCCACCTTCCAGAGGTGTGCCCCCAGCACGGAGAGAGAAGGCGACACCCACGCGACTTTACTTTTTAATTGTTTGGAAACATTTTTGCTTTTCCTTTTTTTCACATCCATCTCCGAGATAACTGCGTTGAGATATGCGCCTACTACGACAACAATATGCGGTTTAAACTAAAGTCAACTTGAAGCAGAAACTATAGAATATTGCTAAAATCCTCATGATTTGTGAGGCCCCAGGTCATCACACACATGACCTTGGTGCCCAATAAAGTATGTTTGTGAAATCTTCCTTAAAGTTTAAAAAGCTCTGTTCAAGCCATGCCCGGTCGTTTACTCAAACCCCATTTAAACAGTGGCTTAACGGCTAGGGCGGCAGACTTTGGTAGAACCAGGTTCGAGTCTAGAGGAAGGCTCAAACATCCTGCGATTCTGAGCAAATCACTTCATCGCCCCCTGCCTAAAAAATGAATGTGCCCGTCTGTAATGCAACTTGTGCTTGTGTAAAGCGCTCTGATACCTTTGGGTCCAGTTCGCACGATATAAAACTGCAAGTATAACGAACACACATACAACACTGCCACAAAGAGATGCGAGTCTCTGGCATATGCAAAAGTCACCCAGGAGACATTCTACGAAGCGGTGTATAGTTAGGGGTGTAAGCCGACCTCTGCAGCCCCTGGGAGCAGCACAACGCCCCCCCGCACCTTAAACCTCTACGCCAATGGATGTCTGTGAGGCAATCGACACCTAGGGCCCCTCATTACATTCCGCAGGGGGCTCCCTTATGTTGTGTAAAGGCATTGCTCAGTGCGGGGTGTTGTGGGGGTGTTATGGGGTTACTGTCAGTGCAGGTCCACCAAGGGCTATCCTTCACACACTTCAAGCCCCACCCCTTCATGTCCGCGGCCTTCCGCATACTGACCCACTCTGATAATTTCCAGAGCAGAAAAAAAGAATGTTATGAAGAAAACATATGAGGTATTTACAAAATAATGAGGCACGCCGCTTTGTAGGTTGTTTTTGCCATAAACACGCGCAGCACAAGCCCGCTTTTACAAAATCCGCCGCAGAACAGGTTATTCTTACATCTCGCTCCTCTGTGACTTCATTATTTTCCAACTTGTTCCTTATTATTAATATCAGTCAGTTTCAATCCACGTGACTTTAAATCCAGCACCCTGTTCGGAGGTGTTGTTATTAAAAAAACGCCTTCGATCTGCAGCGGTATGTTCGCACTTTTTCAGATTAAAATAATCACAGATTTCACTGGACGGCGACATCGAATCACTGAAGGGAAACAACGGGAACAGCGAGTGCACGTCCGGACGCTAGCGCTCTCGGGCTAGTTACGCGTTATAACAAAACAAGCAAAGTAAGCGAGCCTCTTTACACAGTGTGCAACGGGAACAGCGAGTGCACCTCCAGACCAGTGCGACAAACATAAAAAGAACAAGCTGGAATGACAAGTACACAGCGTGCGCCTTGCTCCAGCCAGGACGACAAAAAAATCCTCACCCTGTAATTAAAAGAGATAGTAACACGCCGCCAGTAAATGATCCAATCCCGGTGGGCGGGGCCAAATGGAGACAAGGCGGCAACAAGGAGGGACTAAGAAGCCTACTTTACAATCAGAAGCCAGCGTTTTGCATGGAAGAGGAGTGTACCCAATTAAAAACATGGGCGGGGCTTCAAGTCCCCTTCCAAAACCGTATTGATTTCAAGAAGCTCTCGAATGCCGAGAGCAGCGCAGTCGCACTGCTATCGCCAGCCGAGACCTAAAAATATTGGGCAGCAACTTTATATACTTTTTGAGTCTATTTTGATTTCTTAACATTATGTTAAACTCTTTTTTTCATTGTTTCAAAAGATACAGAAATGAAACTAAAATGTTGCGTACATCGAGGCATTACTTATTTATTTCAAATTTATGTACAGAGGTCTCTCACCTGCATAAGGATATTATAATGTTGGAACTCAACTTTCACATGGTTGAAGTGACAATTCAATGGTCACTGAATCAATGTAAACAAAACTGTTGCGTAATCTTCCCTTATCGTTCTTTGCTCTTTTGATTTGGGAGTCCAAGAAAGGACCTATACAGTTTCCTGTACTAGAGACTGAAGAGTGTTTTGCTTCCCTCACTGATTAGTGCCATTTTCAGTGAAGCCTACTAGACAGCACAGTTGAGAGGTTGAAAAACACCTAATATCAGCTTACCAAGAACTTACAGTGGACTTAAAGCTCACCAATAGCTTACCATTTTTAGGTCTCGCCTGGCGTAGGCTGCGCGCATGCGCAGTCTCGCTGGCGAGATTGAATGATATAAAGTATTTTCTGTAAGGGGCATTAAGCCCTGCCCCTCTTTTCAATTGGCTGGCGTCACCGTTTATGCTAGACGGTGGCCAGCCATTGAAAAAGAGCTCCTTGTGACTTATTCGCTCGGCTTTTTTGGCCGTCCCATTTGGACGGCCTCGCCTGCTTTGCGCTCGTCGCAAAAGGTTTCTTATCTTTATGGGGCCAAACACATGGCCCCATAAAGACAAGAAACCTTTTAGCAGGTGAGAAAGCTGAGCAAATACGTCATGGCAAGAGCTTGTTTTGTTGCGTCAGTAAAGGCTTGCTCTATTTTTGTAATGCACTTAAGACTCCACAGATCATTTGCGTATCCTCTTGCACCGATATCTTGTGTTATGCACCCTCTTAAACTGTAATTTGTTCACACCTGTCCAAAATCACCATTCTCTTACGGAAACTAACCTGCTTCCATTGCTCCTCTTGCCTTTACCATCGCCGCCCCCTCCTACTTTCACCCCCACTAGTGATGGCCCCACATCTTCTAAACGCTGCATCTTTTCACTGGATTGCCAGCGATCGCTGATCACCCCCTTTTTGGGGGGTTTAAATCAAACCTATGCATGAGGCTCTTGTCAGGGAGTTCTCGTGAGAAGCTTCTATTGTCAGCAAAGTCCAAGATTCATGGTAACTGACTTTCCTAAACATAACCACCTGCCTGGCCATTTTGTGACCCGTGACCACTTTAGTACGTAGCCCCTATCGGCAGCAATTAACTCCCTGCTGCCCCTTTCCCCCACACAACCTTTCATTCCAGTGCCACTTGTTTAAGCGCAGCCTTTTCACCCCCAGACACCAGCAGCGAACTCTGTCGCAATGGGAAAGGAAAAGATCCACATTAACATCGTGGTCATCGGCCATGTGGACTCCGGCAAGTCCACCACCAACCCCGGCCACCTCATCTACAAGTGTGGGGGCATCGACAAGAGAACCATCGAGAAGTTCGAGAAGGAGGCAGCCGAGGTAAGGAGGGGTGAATGAGAGGGAATCCGGTATGAAGGCACTGACTGCCGCCAGCAAGAGGCCCGGGGTTAAGAAGCTTCGAGACATTGGCTTGAGGTGTGTTTTGGCTGTTTGTACGGCGGGATTAGGTGAACCTAAGTGAGAAAGCAGCAGAGACGGGCAATGTTTTGATGACGTACATAAAAATGCGCCAAGATGCCGCATGTTCTTGGAGCAAGGCCTCATCGCGCATAATAGGAGTTGGGGCGCAATTCTTTTTGCATGTATCACCCCCTGGTCTGCTTTGCCCTCTTAGTGAGTCAGTCTATGTGGCCTGCCATCTGTTAAATGGCAATGATGAGGTAAAGGGGAGAGGATGTGGTCTGACGGCTAGACTGCCGACCTTGGAGCTGGGAAACCAAGGCCCGAGCCTCGGGGTCGACTCCACGTTCTGCGATTCTGGGCAAATCACTTAATCTCCCCGTGCCTACCCTATTGAAAATGCAATAGGTCTCGCCTTTGATTAAGTTAAATCCATTTGCTTTGCTAATGGTATTGTATAGCAAAGCAAATGGCTTTAACTTAATAAAAGGCGAGACCTATTGCATTTTTAATGCTTGTTTAGTTTTATTATCACTCATTTGCTTGCATCATTTTCACTGGCTTACCTAGTCCATCATGGGTTTGTCTTGTTCCTCAAGCATATGCTCTTTACTGGTGTACTTCCACTGCTCACTTTTAGGGAACTACTTATTTCTTTAGGCTGAGGCAATCCATAAGAGTGCATGCATTTTCAGCTGAATCCCTCATGCACTTCACCCCTGCCCAGAGTTACTCTTGCGCTTCTAGTAGAAAAGTGCCCCCTTTTGCATGGCTGGCCCCCACTTTTTGTCTAATGTTGATGTACTTTGACTGAGTGTGCCCTGGGTTCCTGCCAAACAGGTACCCAGGGCCTATGTTCTTTCCCTAAACTGTACTGTTGCAAAGCCCAATTGGCAACTTTCTGGCCACATGCAAGTCCCTTGTAAAAGGTACCACAGATACCAAGGGCACTGTGACCACGGAAGACCTCTAAGGGCTGCAGCACTTTTTGTGCCACCCTTAGAGGCCCTATACCTTTATACAGAAACACTGCCATTGCAGGCTGCGTGTTTTGGTGTATAACAAAGTAAAGAGTCGACATAGCACACATCCATGTGTGCCATGCCTACAACCCACGGCCCTGGCATAAGTAGCCCACCCCTCTAGCTGGGTGCACTATACCAGTAGTGAGGGTACAGGTGCATGAGCCCTGTATCCCTACAGAGTCCAAGTCAATTCTTAGACATTGTAAGTGCAGTAATGCCATAGAGAGTAAATGGTGCTGGGAGTTTGTCATTACGAGCTCCACAGCACCATTATGGCTTTACTGAAAACTGGGAAGTTGGGTATCAAACTTCTCAGCACACTGAACTCACACTGATGCCAGCCTGGGATATAATGAAAAATGCACTCAGAGGGGATCTAAGAGATGCCCTCTGAAAAACGACCTAACTCTATTGTCCTGGCTGAGTGCCTGCTCTCCAGTTCCACCACCAGACAGGTTTCTGGACCCCTGGGTCGAGAGCCTGCTGCTCTCGGAGTCCTGAAATAAAGGACATCCTGGGATGAGGTACCAAGCCTCCTCTCCCAGGATGGATATGGTCCACAAAGGGGAAGCTTCAAAGTGTTGCCGCCTTTGTGAGCTACCCCAGCCATTTGCTGCTCCCAGCAACTGGCCCCCACCGGTTCTGACCCTCACTTTGGGTGGGAGAATCGGTGGGAAAACCAAGTTAGGAGGAGAGGTGTGCCCACCTTTACCAACCCCACCCCTCAGGTTGGGGAGGCAGGGTGAAGCACAACTCTCAGTCCCCGTCATCTTGCAGATGGGGCGACACAGCCAACCAGAGTAAGGCTTATGCCCCCCTCCCACTGGAGGGTAGCATAATAGCGCGTGTACCCGCCCAAAGGAAGGGACCCATTGGTCCTGACCTGTACCTACCTTTAACGCCCCTAAATTTAGTATTTAGGGGGAACCCTAAACCTTGCCTCCTAAGACATGAAGAGAGAAGAATGACCTAAGAACCCGTGCAGAAAAAAAGAAGAGGACACCAACTGCCTTGGGCACATCCCTACCGGCCTGTCCCGACCTCAACCTGCTCCAGCTAAATCCCAATGTGTCCTGCAGCCAGCAGTCCCCAAGAACCCGAAGGACCTGCCCTGCCTTCCTAACATATTTTCTCCTGTGAGCACCGGATTTGCTCACCCACAGACTCTGGCTCCGGCCAAATGCACGAGTTTGCGCCACTCTGCACCCGACGCCCACGGCTCGAGTTCGAGTGGCCCAACAACACGAGGAGGACTCCCCGGCGATCCTGACTTGAGATCTGGTGATCCCTGACCTACCTCGAGTTTCCAACTTACGCATGCAGAACCTTTCTGGAGGAGCTCCACGACCGGAACCGGTAAGAGAAATCAGACACCAAAAGACACCACTGCACCCGACGTCCCATGGCCCTGGGTGGCCCAACCAACGGTGTTCTGGCATCCAAAGGCATCCCAACTTAACTCTCCAACCGGTGGTCGCGTCCAGAAGATCTTCGTCCCAAAGCCTGCAGTGTTTGTTGAAACCGGAGGATCCCCATTGAAGACAACAAGGCACCGGACGCCAAAACAGCACTCTGCACCCAGCCGCCCCTGGGTTGCTCTGGGTGCACCTGGTGTGCTAAATTGGATCCCCCTTTGTCCTGAGCTGAATACCAAGAGATTTGCTTCCACAACCTTGTGGCCTGCTCATGAGCAGCCACCAACCGGAGGCCCCCTATCCCCCGTTGGATAACATTGGGCCTCAGTACTCTGCACCCAACCGCCCTAGTGCCGCTGAGGGTGCTTTAAGAGTGCATCCCTGACCCTCGTGGTTCCCTGGTTCTAACCCCAGAATACCAACTCCAAAACATATGTACTTACCAATAAACCAATAACACCGTTTTCTCCTATAGGACTGCATTGACTCATTTTCTGTGCAAATTCTTGTGGAGTTGATTAGTATGAAATCCTAAGAAACTGCTAATGTATAAAACGGATTTACTTACCTTTTCTCAAGGAAATGTCCCAGTGTGATATTTAGGCATATCACACTGAGTAGAAAAAGTAACCTAAAACGTAATCTGCAAACTAACTTGAAAAGTAATCCGAAAAGTAATTCAACTGTTTATAAACAAATGACTTACCAGTAAACCAATCCAATTGCCTTCAAACTGCATTCAATTTGTATTTCACTGCATAATTCCTGCAAAGTATGATATACTTACCTGTACCAGGCCTGGCTTGGATTTAGAAAATAAAATAAAACTAAATATTTTTATTCAACCAAATTGGTCTGAGTTCAGTCTTTGAGTGTGACATTTATTGTCGGAGTGTGTACAATAAATGCTTAACACTACACTCTGATAAAGCTTAATGCTTGCCCACACTGCCATAAATAGAGAGTAAGGTACTAGCTACTTTGACCTCTGCCTACCTTTGGGGTACCACTTTACTGTGCACACTATGCCTTACTTTGGTATAGTATATACAGAGCCAGCTTCCTACACTTCTCTCCCACCCCTGCACTCTGTATTGCTCTTGCCGGTGTGCTTCTCTCCCTCCTACTGTACTCCTTTATTGCTCTCTCGCTTGCGTGCTTCTTTCGTGGTACCCCACGCTGCTCTCACTAGTGTGCTGCTTTCCCTCTCCTCACACCCACCCCTGTTGATTCCTATACCCCCCTATTTGTCCACCGCCACATCTTTTTATAAATTTGATACATTCTTTATATTCTTATACTTTAGGAAAAGTGATATGCTTTTGTGTCATATTTGAAGTGCATACACATGATCACGGACGCACACTTGCATAATGAGGCATGCCTATGCATGCAAAATGATGCAGCAGCGTCATTGTACCTTTTTAACCCTTGTGTTCATGCTGTATGGTGAACAGCAAGAACAAATAAACGTTATCAGCAATGCCAGTAGATCGCAATGGCGAGACATATTAGCTGTGCCAATTCTGGTTTTACATTGTGAGACGTATGTATTTTTTTCGGCACGCAGACCACTCACATGGGTCCCAGGAAGCACGCGCTAATCCCATCTTACCAGGATTGTGCAGGAAGTTGGATACAGCCTTCATTGCAAGGGGTACACTAAATGACCTACCAACTTTGCAGGAAGCTTTGGATCAGGGAGCCTCATCAACCCAATGTGCCCCAAGCCAGTTTAGTGGTGTTCCACAGCTGGGGTAATGTTCAAAAGTATTTGGACTGTTTCTGATGTGAATAGGTTCTCCTGGCCCAGGGGTTCCCTATTAATTTTGACTGGGATTTCTCCCACACCGAGATGCTCAGAGGAGCATCAGCCCAACGTATTCCCCCACTTAAAGTGCATGTCTTGGGGTAGGCAACCCTCACACAAGTAGGGAGAGTTGATCCAGAAAAGGGTACTGTATCTAATACAGAGTACCTTTTACTCAAAGCTAAAGGGTAGCATCTTGTCATGAATGTAACAATCTCCTGCAGTATCACAGACTCAACATGAATAGAAATCTTGTCTTGAGAGCTCGGCTGGATTCAGGAAAGAATGGGCATTAACTCACCGGATCAAAACTCCCCAGCCATAAGTGGATGTAAGGACATACCCCTTAAAAGCAACCACCATATTTATACACACTGTTTGAAGCTGTGTTTTTTTAACTACATTCATTTAATTTCATTTGGGCTCTCCTCTCAGAAAGAAAAAAAATCAAATGAACAACTCAGTGTCAAAGAATAAAAAATAGCAAAACCAAAGCAGGTAATGCCAACAAGCAATGCAATAGGTCTCGCATTTGCGAGAGTTTAATCTATCGGCATTGTAAATGACAACGCCTTTTATTTATCAGTTTTGTAATTAACACATAAATAAAAACATTGTAATTTACAATGCTAATAGCTCAAACTCTTGTGAATACGAGACCTATTTCCTTGCAAAGAAGCAGCCGCCATTGTCCCGGGCTGCTCGGAAAGTTAAAGCACCCATGGTGTACTGAATGTTGCAGGAAAGCCTGTTCTGCCTGTAGTAGGAGAAACTCATTTGAAAACCAGCATTAGATTGTGCTGTGCAGCATGAGGCACATGCGTGCACCAGGTTCCGTGAGTGAAAACCAGCCATGTGGTGATACCAGCATTAAAGTGTGCTGTGCAGGGTGAGACAAGTGTGTACAAGGACCCGTGCCTTAAAAACAGCATTATGGAAAACCAGCAATAGAGTGTGCTGTGCTGCATGAGACACAAGCGTGCACCAGGGTCCATGTATGAAAACTATCATTAGGGTGTGCTTTGCAGCGTGAGGCATGAGAGTGCACCAGGATCCGTGTGCGAAAATCAGCCATGTGGGAAACCAGCATTAGAGTTTGCTGTGCAGCACGAGACATGAGCGTTCACCAGGACCCGTGCATTAAAACCAGCCTTGTGAAAAACCAGCATTAGTGTGTGCTGTGCAACTTGAGACACGATCTTGCACCACGATCTGTGCGCGAAAGCCAGCCATGTGGGAAACCAGCATTAGAATGTGCTGTGATGAGTGAGACACAAGCGTGCACCAGGATCCGTGTATGAAAACCAGCATCAAAATGTGTGCCGTGCTACGTGAGACACAAGCGTGCACCAGGATAAGTACATGAAAAATACCCCTGTGGAAAATCAGCATTAGTGTGTCCTGTGCAGCGTGCACCAGAATCTGTGCATAAAAACCAGACATGTGGAAAGGTAGCATTAGAGTGTGCTGTGCAGCATGCGACACAAGGGCGCACCAGGATTTGTGTAGGAAAACCTGCCCTGCTATGTGGAAAACCAGCATTAGAGAGTGCTGTGCAGTGAGTGACATGAGCGTGAACCAGAATTCCTGTACAAAAACCTGCCAAGTAGGAAGCTGGCACCAGAATGTATGCCATGAGCCACAAGCGTGCATCAGGATCCGTGTACGAACAAAGGCAGTAAGGGAACTAGTCCCAGAATGTGAGCTGTGAGCTTGAAACACGAGCGTGCACCAGTATCTGCGTACGAAGACCAGCAATGTGAGAAACGAACATCAGAATGTGTGCCACCAGTGTGCACCAGGAGCCATGTATGACAAGCATTTGCAATGCAATAGGTGTCGCATTTGCCAGAGTTTAAGCTATTGACATTGTAAATGACAGATTTTTAATTATCTGTTTTTCTAATTAACACATAAATAAAAGGCACCGTCATTTACAATGCCAATAGTTCCAACTCTTGTAAACGCTAGACCTATTCAAAGAAGCGGCCGCCATTATCCCTGGCTGCTTGGAAAGTGAAAGCACGCATGGCGCACTGAATGTTGCAGGAAAGCATGTTGTGCCTGCAGTACGAGAAACTCATTAAAGAAAATAGTGCTTTCAGACTAAAAAAGACGTACCATGTAACAACTGAAGTAAAAGGGCCAGTCCTCATGGGAGGTTACAAATGAAGACAAGGCGGTAGTAAGGAGGGACTTGCAAGCCTATAAGAATCAGAAGCCAGCATTTACGAAGGCCAATGACACAAGCCAATGGCAAATATGGGAGGAGAGTGGGAGGGGCTTCTATTCCATGCTCCAATAAATCATACCACAGAGTAGTGCATGCGCTGCCAAGGCTCAACCTAAAATAAAAGTAAAAAAACATTCAGGCACATGCATCAAAGCTTTTTGCGATCGCAAACCGTGCGAGTCGCAAAAATCGGCCATTTGCAATCGCAAAAATAACTTTTGCGATGCATGAAACCACTTGCTATTTTTTGCGATTTCTTAAATTGCGATTGCATTTAAGGAATCACAAATTGCGATTCCTTAAATGCAATGCAAGAACCCTTTCAAAATAGCTAATTCGCTATTTGGGCCCGCTGTTTACCGTGGATTCATATCACATGGTAAATAGAGAAAACTTTGAAAAAGTTGTGGGTTACACACACGCATGTCCTTGGGACATGTGTGTGTGCAACATATGTGCACGGATCAATTTCAGGGGTGCAACAGGGTGTCCTTTAGACACCCTTGAACTTGCATGCGCAATTTGAGAGTACCTATTGGTACTCGCAAATTGCGCTCACTATTTCCCATTCATTCCTTATTTGCGACTCACAATTTGCGTGTCGCAAATAAGGAATGTGTACGAATCGCAATTATAGCGATTCGTACATGCATAGGATTTTGCGAGTCCTTAATTGCGAATCCTTAATATTCGCAATTAAGGACTCGCAAAATCCTAGCTTGATGCATGTGCCTGTGTGTCATTTACAACGCCATTAGCTCTAACTTTCACAAAGGTATGAGACCGATTGCATTGCCATTGCTTGTTTAATTAGCATGGACGCAAAAAGATAGGGAAGCTGGTAAAATGCCAAGTATGTTGTATGAGTCACACTAAACATGCACTGTTATTCAACTTATTGTGCAAGTTATATGTTTGTTATTAACACCTTGTAACATTCATTATATGAAAATAAAAACACTCTTTCACCATTTTAATACTTTACTTTTTTCATTGCCTTTCTTTCTTTTTCCTTTGCCCTTTAATCTTTCGCTCGTTCTGATATTATTTTTCCCCTTGTTTGAACCCCTGCCGTTGTTTGTATTCTCTTCCCCTCATGTTATTTCGTTACGATTCGATATGCTTCAGCAATAGATTATTTTCTTTCACAATGTTTATTAACTTAATTACTATTTCCATTAAGATTCATTCTCTCTGTTTATTTCTGTCTGTCTCTCTTCGTGCAAAAGTGATTTCCGAGTTTGGCATCCTGTTGAATCGTGTATCCCCTAACTCAGCCCGAGCAGTGATCAGCTGCTTCGGTCTGAACCTGTCCGGGCTGAGTTTCGTTTCCGAAAAGTGCCGAGGAGCAGGGGATACACGATACCGTGGGGATACCAGATATTACACAACACCGGCGTCTGGCAGGACTCCATGGGCCTCCTGAGCCTGGACAGCTGGGTGAAATGAACAACTGTGAAGGTAGCCTGGGATCAGGTCAGAGAAGAAGCGCACTATGTCCTGGAAGGAAAGAGTTTCGCAGGAGGTGGTGCCAGGGAAAAACCTGAGGCGCTGACGTGAACTGCGTCACCTGGAAGTAAATATTTCAATATAAACAGTCAGAGTAATCAGCTTGTGTTAAAATCCGGCACTGCGTAGTGATGGAGGACATGTAGCCTAGTGACTAGTGCTGGCGACCTGGGAACGATGGAAGCAGGCTCCAACCCCGGCCTTCACTCGGCATCCTGTGATTCTGGGCAAATCACTTAAACTGCTTATGTCCTCCTGTAAAGCGCTGTAATGATCTCGGTTGAAGTTCGCGCTATAAAAAAAGCACAAAAAAACAATTGCCTGTAGGGTCACAACACATACTACTGTTTGTAGTAAAACCTGCAGTCTATCCAACTTCCACTCTGTACAATTAAGTTGTGTTTTTTATATTACGAGGAACTAAAGAAGCAACGAAACCGCTATGTAGCTGGGGCAGCAATACACTGAATACTTGTTTTTAAGCAAACCGCATTTCTTTTTACATTGCACGCATTTTTAGCACATTATACACACAGTGTAGAAAGAAATGAAGAACAAAATGCATTTGAGTCTGGGATGGGGTTAATTTAAAAGAACAGCATGCCTCTGTGTACCACCACAGTGAAACTGCACCCCTGGGCGCCACCCCTTTCCATTAAATAGTTGCATGCGAAAGGCACCCCCCTGCTGTGACAACCCATTTCCCATGACAGGAAAATGTGAAGTCAGCGTACCAGACGGGGCTTTGGTCTTGGAAAAGCACTCTGCGGGGAAAGGTTTGATTGATGCAGGAAGGGAGGCTCCTTTGAAGCTGTGGGGTGTCCGCTCGTAAAAGACAAAGTGGTGACAGCCACCGCCCCCTCACCTCATTGTAAAGTCAAAGGGCAATCTCTAAATGTAATAATAATGCACTTATATTAATGAGCAGCAGGAGGGGGCTGGGTGCGGCGGCCGCCATAATAATGCACTTATAATTAAATTACGGCAGGAGGCGGCTGCCACTGTTAATTGTACTCTAGTGTTGTAGAAACGGACGCCATGCTGTAACTTAAAGCAGAGCGCCCGGGGCCAGAGGGGTGTGCGTGCGGCAGGCGCCAGTGTTAAGTGTGCAAGCACTGATGAGCGGATGGGACGGCCCGAGGAAGTTACAAGGTATAAGTAGTGAACGGCGAACGCAATTACAGAGACGGTGACAGAAGCAGACAAGCTGGCAGAAAATGCTTGGCACGGCCCCTATTAAAGGCAAAGAACAAAATGGGGCGCTTAAAGAAACAAGACAAGCACGGCGGAGCGTGGCGCGCGCCCGCTTGGGGCGGGGGAGCGCATTCCGGGCGGGGGAGCGGACCCTTTGAAGTGCGATGCCAAACGGATTGCATGGCGGCACGATGCGCGTGATTGTGCGCGTGCTAGCCATGCAATCCGCTTTTTGGGAGCACTTTTAAAACCCCCTTACAGTAGTCTCGCTTTGCGATCGCTTATGCGATAGCAAGGCGAGACCTAAAAATGGTGAAGCATCAGGAGAAGCTTCTGCCTGACTCCTCCCTTTTGTAGGAGACAAACAAGGACAGTTGGTGACGAGCATGAGTGGCAAGCATCGGAAAAGGATACATTTGGAATAAATTAGCTTGCAAAACCTTTAAAGTGACTGTATATTTTAGAGCACTTTAATTACCTTTAGTAGTAAGAATGGAACAACATTACCCAATCATGAAATACCTGAACATATTTCAAATAAAGTAGAATTTTTAGCAACTTAATCATTCATGTCCACCAGATATTGAGGACACAGTGACTGTTATACTCACTAGAGCAACATGACCATTATGTTAATTAGTCATTTATATGTATCCAGGAAGATATGAAGTCCTAACCGCAGACGAAATTAAAGTGTAGGTATTTATTTCCTGGTTGATCTAGGATATGGACACAGGCACTGACGAATTGGGGATCTGATTGAGTGGGGAGAAGTACTAAAGAGATTGCAAACTTTGAAAGCATTAAAGAAAGCAGGACATTTTAAAATAGTACACCTTTAAAACCTCACCCGTATCAATTTGAGGCAAGTCAGCTTTTGTTCCAAAGTCTCTATGCGGACCATCAACCGGGATAAGAGAAGGACTTGGTTTTTGTCAGAAAGTCCCTCTCCATTTTCCAGCAGGGCTTCCAATTCACTGTCAACCTAGGAGAAGGATTAGAGTCGGGGAGAATGTGTAGTTAAAGTAAAAAACATTCGACTGACATCTACCCCTAAAGATTTCTTCGGATCATGAGATCACATGCATGCTACTTCTAACAGTAAAATGTACAGCTTGATGGGCAATAACAAAACCTTGCTATTAAATCGTTTTGAACATTCTGCATCGACGATATTGCTCTTCAATTTGCTCTGCCTTTCAAGCTAACATAAAAACTCCTTATCCTTTTGAAAACAAACGATCAGCACAAGTTTAAACCCCAGTGTAGCACAAATGTTAGGCTCAAAGTACTCAAATACTTCAATGCGTAAATAGTGCTTCAAATTCAGTATAGTGAGGGAGCCTTGTCTACTAGGTGTAGTGAACATCTCTATAGTCTTTAACAGAATAGAGTACAAAACACTTTAGTGAACCGCAAGACTTGAAAACGAAAGGGAAATAAGCACCGTTTCTCTTTTACTGCCTCAGACTGAAACGGAAACTTACACAAGGAAAATAAACCAGTTACTTACATGCAGTTATGATTTTTCAGTGTTCATGCAGCAAAAGTCCAAAATTTCTGCTTGTACTTCCCTCTTCCTTTCTCTGTAACCTATGTGGTCCCACAGGCCTTAATATGATTGGTCATGTTTTAAACCTTAATGGGTCCCCAGTTAGGGTCCTACGTTACAACCAAAAGTATTATGTATTCATTATCTTCAGTTTTACCTAAAATTGTCATGCACCTCAGACATCAAATCATATGCGAATAATGCTGAATGTGTTTCTCAACCTCAGTGCCATCAAACAAATTACTCCGCTTCTATCAAGCAGCATACCCACTACCCTTCACATCCTTGTTTAGACCCATACCCCAAAGTACGAATAAGCCTAATTTCCAAAAATATTGAAGACTTCACATCCACCCTCAGTCCATGCCCTCATTTCCTCAGCTTCTGCATCACTGCAAAACACACTTACAAAACTCGTGCACTCAACAGAGTCCATCAAAAATTGGTCCAAAGCACCCATACATATCCCAACCAGCCTGCAGTTAACACGACAAGCACTAGAGCATACTACTACTTGCTACTCTGGATTTTAGCATGTCAATCTATGGAAAAAACAAGGGGAAGAAAGAAAATGTTGCTTATCTTTAGTAACACTCTTTCTGGTAGAGACTATTTCGCCACCGACTGCTCACCTTTTGAATATTTCCCAGGTATCAGACAGGATCCGAAAACTTTTCAACAGTACCTCTGAGTGCCAGAATGTGGCCAAGTGCAGCTCCACACCAATGCCGTTCTGCTCTGGAAATGACGTGCGGGCTATATAGGTGCAACTCCCGCACACTGATGTCAATTACTCTCAAGACTGTCGCACCCCTAGGAGCAGAGCCCCAAAAGCAAATTGGTTTGGAACAGAACAGAGTGCAGATTTGTAGACTTGGGATCTTACTAATGGACAGTGGTCAATCACTGCACAGGCAGAAATTCATGGGTAGATAGTCTCTCTACAAGATGGTGAGTTAATAAATGTTAATAATAAGAATGGTGAAAAAGAAGTAATAGGTAGTGTATGCATTGAGCCTGTTGATACAATTATGACTGCTCTTCCTTGGCCCGTATTTTTTAAATATGTTTCTATCGTTATATTTTTTTTAAAATTATAATTTTTTTTTTTTTTTAAAGGTCGGTTTTTATTTTCTACGAACAAAGTAGGACAGAGGTCCAAAAGACACAGCGTTAAGCCTACAACCTATTTAGGACCGGCCGCGTTTCACCCAAGACTCCCCAAGAATCTGCAGTCATGAAGAGACAATTGAAAACACAGCATTTCGCCTACAACCCTTGGTGGGCCGGCTGTGTGACATTGTATATATAGCAATATTAGGGTGGTGCGCAAAGTCTTAGGACCTTTTTAGTACAACAACAAGAACAGAGAAAACACGGGGCCTGAGACCCATCTAAAGTGGATAGTGATGAAGGAGTAGAAAAATATCAGAAGAGAGGTAAAGAAGAAAAAAGAGTAAAGTAGGCAACAATAAAAGCAACTAGGCAGGCAGGCGGGTATACACACACAGAAGTGCATGGTGTTGAGAGCGCATATTTTGTGGCCTGTCGCAGGGGACGTCCTCCAGGGCTGGTAAAGTTACGCAAGAAGTCTATTGGGGTCCGACGGAAGTATGGCATCTTCAAACATTCGTAACGCTCTAAGCTTGGAAGGTAGATAACGCGCATGCTGTATTTTGCAGAGATATTGGACTAAGGGTCGTCAAACAGCAGTGGAGCGGGTGTCGCGAGATTGCAGTCGCGCTGTAAAAAGTGCCATAGTTATGACATGTCATAAGCGCGTGAACCATACAGTGATTGGAGGAGGTTCCGTTTTTTTCCAGTAGAGTGCTATAAGTTTTTTAGCTGCCTCCAGCATATGTAGTGCTATAGTCCAGTCGCTGCGGGTAAGTGCCTTTAAGTTGGTTGTTTTAAGGCCCAAAAGGATCGTGGTTGCAGACTCAGGCAGGGGGAAGCCCAATACCGCCTTAATATAACTAAGGACTTCCTTCCAGAGCAGGGTCAAGAGCGGACAAGCGCACCAAATGTGAATGAAATACCCAGAAGCATTCAAACAGCTCGAGCACAAAGGGGACACGGCAGGGAACATTTTGTGCAATCGGATAGGCATATAATACCATTGTGTCATAATTTTATAGGCATTCTCCCTTTGCAGGATGCTGCGATAGACCCCAGGTATATTTCGCCAAAGGCGAATCCACTGTGACGGTGTGATTTCCGTGGTTGACGCTGATTGCCATTGACGCGGATACAAATGTGCATTTAGTATTGGAGAGTGCTGTAAGATCTGGTACGTCCGAGAAATAAGGCCTTTCGATTCATCGAAGGATCGGACCAGTCGCTCAAAGAGGGTGAATGGTCGAACAGCGGCCTGTTGTATCTCAGGTGAGGAAACCCAATGTCGCAACTGGGCAGATTGTAGTCTCGCGCTCAGCGGAAGACAAAAGTCCTCCCTGCACTATGCAAATTTCTTAAGCATTCCCCCCCTATACAGGTCTCCGATCACTCTGCATCCCCCCTGTAGCCAGTTGGCGAACGTGTGCGAATGGAGGGCCGGAGGGAATAGTGGGTTACCAGCGATAGGGGTATCAGGGGAGGGGAAGGTTGTTAACCCCTTACGCACTGCTACTTTGTCCCATATATCCAGAACTGTTTTAGTAGGTACTGCAATATAGGCACTGCGTGAGCGAGCCGTATGATGGTGCCTCGCAAGGTCCCAGATGGAGCGTCAAGTTACCGTCCTGTCCATATGGAACCAGATCTTTTCACTTTCAACAGCTATCCACTACGAGACAAAGCGGAGATGCGATGCCCAATAATAATCCAAAAGATTAGGGCGCGAAAATCCCCCTCTGTCTCGCGGCGACAGGAGGGTCTTCTGAGAGAATCGCGGCCTACGTCCGCCCCAGATAAAGCGAGTGAGGTCCCGCTGCAGACCCTGTATTTGGTGTTGCGGGATAGGGGTGGGAAGACATTGAAATAAATATAAGATTTTCGGGAGTATCGACATTTTCACAGCGTTAAGCCTGCCCAACCAGGAGAGAGTTAGGGATTTCCAGCCCCGTTGATCCTCCAGGACGGTTCTCTTGAATTCTCGCCAATTGACCTGGGTCCATGAGCCCAAGGAGGGAGTCAATTGAAGTCCAAAGTACCTGATGGATTCCGTGGTCCATTGATAAGGGGCAAGCGTTTTCAATACTGCTATCTCCTCCTTCTGGATTGTAAGATTCAAAGCCCACGATTTGCTGTGGTTAATTTTAAGGCCAGAAGCCTGATCAAAGGACTGAAGCACATTGTGAAGTGCCGCAAGGGAGGTGTGTGGACGCAAGAGGGTGAGAATAAGATCATCCGCGAAGAGCGCCACCTTGTTCTGCCTGCCTCCAAGAGAAATGCCATGTATGTCCGTATTCTGTCTGATCATTTCTGCTAAGAGCTCTACCACCAGGGCAAACAGGGGTGACAAGGGGCACCTGTGTATGCAGAAAGGATCTGTGAGTTGTCCATTAACCCGAACCAGAGCTTGCGGGGATAGATATGGGGCCATGATCATGGATATCATGTTCCGGCCCAGTCCGATCTTTTGCAGCACCGTGTGAAGAAAACCCCAGTCTACCCGATCAAACGCCTTCTCCGCGTCAAGCGAGAGAAGGCAGGCTGGTATATTCCAGTGCTGTGCTTTCCCCACCAGGTGTGCGATTCTACGCACATTGTCCACTCCCTGCCTATGGCGAATGAAGCCAACTTGATCCGGCTCCACAAGGCCAGGCATGTGGGGGTCCAAGCGTCTGGCGAGCATTTTGGTGTAGATTTTGAGGTCCGTATTCAGCAAAGCGATGGGATGATACGAGGCACACATCGTGGGATCTTTTCCCGGCTTGGGTATAAGAGCTATTTCAGCCATACCCATGGAGGGCGTCGGCCCATCTGTGTCCGAGAAGGAGTCGCAAGAAATGCGGCTGGAGTTGTGGTAGGAACATACAGTAGAATACCAGTTGCAGGCCATCTTGTCCTGGTGTCTTCCCAAGAGGGAGATCTTTCAGCGCTGCCATCAATTCCTCTACTGTAAGGGATCTTCCAATTGTTTGGCATGATTTGGGTGAATTGGAGTCCAGGGACATTGGTTCAAAATATCATCAATATGGTCTGGGGAAGGCGGCTCTGCCGCATAAAGGGCAGCGTAATAGGCCCTAAAGGCCTCACATTTAGCTCGTTCCGTGATGGCCCAGTCTCCATCCGATGCTCGAATATTTGCTATATGAGACTTCGTTGTGCGTGTCCTCAAGCGCTTCACCAACAATCTGCCCACCTTGTCCCCCCTCAAAATATCTTTGTTTTAAGGCTAGCAGGGATCGCTCGGCTTTATTGGTGCGCAGGGCGCGGAGCTGGCCCTGAAGGTTAGCAAGCCTCCGCCTACCCGCGAGCGAGGAGTGGCCCCGATCTTGCTTCTCCTGCGTCTTAATGTCCTTGGAAAGGCTATCTTCTAGACGGCGGGCTTCCCGCGACAAAGAAGTGATGTGGCCGTGGATTGTAGCCTTAAAGGCATCCCACACCACAGAAAAGGGGGTCTCAGGGAGGGCATTGGTCACGAAATAAGAGTCAATAGCGGTCCGTATGCTCTCCACATCAGTCGGATCGCGAAAGACATGCAGCGGCAAGCGCCACCGCGGAAGGCGGGCACAGCATGCAGCCGAATGCTATAAGAGAAGCTCCACGTGGGCATGGTCATATAGCAATATATCAGACATAGACGCCCCCAACATGTCCCTCATGATGTGGTGCGAAATAAAAAGATAATCAATATGCGAGTACAAACGGTGAATGTGGGAGTAGTACGAGTAATCCCGCACCTCCGGAGAGTAATATCGCCATACGTCTAGCAGGCCAAGGTCTGTTATCTGTTTCCGGAGTGCAGAGGACATGTCCCCCGTCCCGTTGGAGGAAGCTTCACTACGGTCCATCGCAGGATCCCACACCAGGTTAAAGTCTCCCCCCAAAATTAGAGAGGAATCGCCACATGTGAGAAAGTGCCCTCTTTCTTGCATGGTATGCCCCCACTTTTTGCTAAATTGCTGAATGTAATTTGACTGAGTGTACCCTGGACTCCTGCCAATCAGGTGCCCAGGGCCTTCCTTAAACACACAAACTCCAAATTGGCAAACCCTGGCCACATGTCAGCCCCTAGTAAATGGTACCCTAGGTACCCAGGGCCTTGTGACCAGGGAAGGCCCCTAAGGGCTGCAGCACTCATTGTGCCACCCTTAGGGGCCCTGTACCCTTACACACACACACACTGCCTTTGCAGGCTGAGTGTCTGGGTGCAGGACAAAAAGAGTCGACATGGCACACATCTCTGTGTGCCATGCCCATCACCTACACTGCCATGGCATACATCAGTCACTCCTCTAGCTGGGTGCCTTATGCCCATGGTGTGGGCACAGGAGCAGGAGCCCTGTGCCCCTACAGTACCCAGGTCCATTCCCGGGCACTGTAAGTGCAGTGCTGCCATTTAAGAGTACATGGTGCTGAGAGCTCGTCAAACACAAGCTCCACAGCACCATAATGGCAACACTAAAGACTGGGAAGTTTGGTATCAAACTTCTCAGCACATTAAACCCACACTGATGTCAGTGTGAGATTTAATGTACCAAGCACCCCAGAGGGCATCTTAGAGATGCCCTGCTATAGCTAACCTACAATCCACGTCTGTTCGGAGGCTGCCCAGGCTGCCACACAGCAGACACGTTGATGGACCCCTGGGTGGGAGAGCCCCTGCTCTCCCGGGCCTGCAACAATGCACATCCTGGGTGAGGTGATAGATCTCCTCCCCCAGGATGAGCAAAGGGAAGCTTCAAAGGCCTGCCGCCTCTAGGAGTTTCCCCAGGCCACTGCAATCCCCCACTCTGGAGGGAAGCTTGGCCGGAAACCCCATACAAGGACAGGGGATGTGCCAGCCTGCCAACCCCACCCCTCAGGTGGGGGAGGCGAGGTGAAGCACATCTCCGGGCTCTCACCATCTTGAAGATGGGAGGCCCTACCCTATCAGGATTAGGCTACTGCCCCCCTCCCACAGGAGAGGGGCAGGATAGGGGGTGTACCCACCCCAGGACAAGGACCCATTGGTCCCCGACCTTCACCTACCTGTAACGCCCCTAAATCTAGTATTTAGGGGCACCCTGAACCTTCCTTCCCCAGATTCCAGATTCCGAAACTACAAGAAGAGCGAGAAGAAAAGAAGACCTGCCCTGCAGCTGCAAAGGAGAGGGAGACACCAACTGCTTTGTCCCCAGCCCTACCGGCCTGTCGACCTCGGACTTGCTCCTGCTCCAAACCCGGCATCTCTTGTGGCCAGCAACCTCAGAAACCCCGGAGGACCTGGCTGCCTTTGAACTCTAATCCCCTGGGACTCCCATGAGTAGAGGCTCTACTCAGAACCTACCTTTCACCCCTGGCAGCAGCCCGGAACCGCGATCCCAGCCCACTCTGCACCCGCCAAGCCTGGCCGGTGCCGGAGTGAACTAAACCCACGAGGACGACCCCACGGCGACTGTGACCCCGAGTCCGGCACCCAAGGACCCCCCTCGACTATCCTGAAGAAGCTTGCAGCCTCAGAACAGAGTGCCACCCCAACCGCGATCAACAAGAGGGTAAGATTTCCGACATCAAAAGGCACCCCTGCACCCGGCGCCCCACAGCCCTCTGTGCCCAATCCCGGGGTACCTACCTATCCTCCAACTATCCAACTTACCCCTCGAAGTGGTGGTGGCACCCGAAGAGTCCTCGTCCCCGAGCCTGCAGTCTTTTTCCAAACCGGAGATTTCCCATAGAAACCAATTGAGCGCCCGACAGCTCAAAAGCACCCTGCAGCCAGCCGCCCGAGTGGCCCTGGCAGTGAAAACTCTACTCTAACCCACTTCCCCACTTGCCCTGAGTAAGTGACCAGGAGCCCAGCTCCCACAGCCGCGTGGCTTGCCCGACAGCAGCCACCAACCCAGGCCCACCTATCCCTCATAGGATAACATTGGGCCTAACTATCTCTGCACCCGGCCGTCCTGAAACCGCTGCGGGTGAACTGACTATACCTACCTGACACTGGGAGACCCCCGGAATCTATGCCCAGAACTTCAACTCTGCCAGTCGAGTACTTACCCTTAAACCGCTAACTTCATTTTCGTCATAGGGTAACATTGACTGGCTTTTTCTTGGAAATTTTTCTAAGTGTGAGCTTTTCAAAACTCAAAATATTCACCAAAAATCAGCCGAGTACCAAAAACGAATTTACTCACCTGCTCTTAGGTGAGCTCCCAGTGCTGGATCTTGGTGCCCAGCACTGAATCTGAAAAGTACCCACAACTATACTTACCTTTAACTCATTTTTCTTCCATAGGAAACCATTGACTGCTTTTCTATGAAATTTCTTCTAAGTGTTGATTTCTGCAATTTCTAAATATTCCTCAAAAGTCGTATAACATCTGAAAACGTAATTACTTACCTGTTTTGGATAAATGTCCCAGTACTGAGTCTAGACACCCAGTACTGGTTTACAAAAGTAATGATAACCTACTGTACCTGTAACCTACATTTCCTTCCATAGGGAATCATTGATTGTTTGCTCTGAAATATTTTCTAAGTGCTCACTTTTGAAATAGCTAAATATTAGTTAAAAATCATTACAGTACCAAAGTCGACTTTCAACAGCTGATTCTGAGAACTGACCCAGGACTGGATCTAGGATCCAAGCCTGGAATTACAAAAGTAATCTACAAAGTAATCTGTTGCATATAATCTGAATTTATCATTGAGCTCAATGTATTGTGTTTAGAAATAGAGTTGCCTACTGCAAGTAATTTTAACTGTTTACTAAAAAGTCAATTGCATATACAAAAGTATTTTTATGAAACATCTCCTGTCGAGAAAGTATATTTTAATTCCAAGTGTTGGATCTAAAATCAAACAAGCATATATTTTTTATATACAAACCATTGGCCTAGAGTTCAGTTATTGAGTGTGTGGAACTATTTGCTGACTGAGTGTGTACAACAAATGCTTTACACTGTCCTCTGATACTGCCTTACTGCTCGACCAGGCTACCACTTTGGAAAGTAAGGTTATATCTAACTTTAACCTCTGTTAAACCCTTGGGGTCTGTGGACTCTGTACACCCTATACCTATTAAGGAACAGTATATACAGAGCCACTTTCTCACACCACATGGCACATGTTCCTGTAAAAGTGTGTGGAGATAGGAGTCCTGCATCTGGTTCGGTGCGTACACATTGCACAATGTAAGTAAGTGTCTCCCCACCCTCACCCCTGCCCTGATGAAGCGTCCATCTGAACTGTGAAAGACTTTGAGGTCCCCCTGCCTGATACCAGATCTGCATAAAATAGCCACTCCAGCCGTTTTAGTAGTTGCTGTGGCCCAAAATTGGAGGGGGTAGCTTGGGTGCGCCATGCGGTGGGTATCGACATGCAGTAGGTGGGACTCTTGCAAAAAAATAATGTCTGGGTTATGTTAACGGATGTAACGGCACACCTCTTGCCGCTTATTGGGAGAGTTCAGCCCCTTGACATTAAGGGTTAGTTCCTTTAAGGGACCGGGAAGAGCCATGGATAGAACGGATCCCGAGTGAGTCTATTATGCCACCTCATCAAGGGTATCAGGGAGACGTAAAGGAGATACAGGAGTGTGCAGTCCCTGGCAATAAGCGCGCATCGCAGCCTTGGGGTCACCCGTCCGCCATACCTAGTGAGCAAGAAAGAGGGAGAGAGAAAGCGCAGACAAGTAGGAAAACAGAGATTATAAAGATGTGCAACCAACTCCGGCCAACCGGGCCACATTGTCCTGTTCCAGTCGCGGGCTGGCCTACACCCTAAGGTTCGGATAAGCCCAGAGACGTCACTCTCTCAGGAACAGAGGGGGGTGTGTCGTCCGCTGCTCTCTAGGTCTTTCAGGCAGAGTGCTCCGGCACCAGCTACATTGTGAAAAAGGAGCTGGGGGATACATGAGCCATTGATCAGGGAGGTGGAGAATCCGGGCCGGACTCTGGTTTGTCCCCTTCCAAGGACCGTATGTGCTCTATAATTTCCTGTTTGGCCTGCAAGGACGCTTGTTTAGTGAAGGGCGGTGAGCGTTTGTGCCGGTGCACAGTCGACCAGGTCGGCTTGGCAGGCACCCGTGTAGAAGGCGAAGGGCGAGTGGGGCTGGCAGGCCCCGAGGAATTAAGTCGGAGCAGTTGAGCCGCATCACTGTAGGATCGAATCACCCTGCGCTTGGACTCCCACGTAAAAATAAGAGCAAATGGGTGGCCCCACTGATAGGGGATGTTCATGCTCCGCAATTTGTCCGTCACGGGTTTAAAGTCATGGCAGCGGCGCAGGTTAGTGGGTGCCAGGTCCTGGAAAATCTGGATTTTGTGCCCCTCGTATGTAAGATCTGGCTTGGCTCGTGCTGACCAAAGTATAGCTTCTTTTCAGTAAAAAAGTGGACCCTGGATAAAATATCCAGAAGGAGGCCTGACCTGCCCGCGGGCCCGGAGACGCGATGAGCGCGATCCAAAGCAGACGGGGAGGCATCATCATCTCCCCACACCTCGTGTAGTAGCCGCGCCACATAGGTCATAATGTCCTTCCCTTCCGCTCCAGGAGGAACCCCCCGAATGCAGAGATTATTCCAGCAGGTTAGATTTTCCAAATCTTCCTGCTTTAGTTGTAATTCTATGTGCTGGTCTTCCAGGACGGCTAAGCGCTGCCAAAGCTGCGCCTGGTCTTCTGTACGGACATCAACCATCTTCTCCAGCCCATCTACACGCTCGCCCAAATCCGTGACTTCTCTCCGGAGTTCCCGAACACAGGAGTGCACTTCGGTCCGCAGGGAGCCAATCTCGGGCTTCAATTCAGACATGAAAGAAACCATAAAAGCCTGTGTCACCGGCGGTGAGTCCCCTCCAGCCTGCGGGGCCCCCTCAGCAGGTGCGGACGAGCCCACCTTGCCCCCACATCGCCGCCACCTAATTGTCCTTGGTTGTCGGCCCTGGAGCGTCTTTGCCTCTGTTCGTGCGTGTCATTTTTAGGCTGTAGTCAGTCAATCAGCTTCTAATCCCGGAGGGTATGAGGAGACCACCCGCAGTGCCTGCAAATCATGGGTCCCAATGGGAGCACCACCACCCCCCACTACAGGGCCCCCCAGAGGCAACAGGCCTCACCGCAGGCCCAGGCGAACCAGGCAGTTCAGAGTACAAGATCCCAACACTCAGGCTGTCGCAACAAGTCCACAGCTCCCATCCGTGCACATGTCCAGCGTCCCCCGTCTACCCTGTAGCACTCCCTCACAGATCACGTCGGCCCCACTGTAAAGTGCGGTCGGGCCCCCCAGACGCAGTACAACGCCCCAGCCGCATCTCGCAAGAAGCACCCGGGGGGGCCCAAGGGCGCGCAAGGTCCGTCACCTTGTCTCAGGATTGGCGTTATGTGTGTGGTGTGTCCGCCCCTCTTGTGGCCCACCAGCAGGGCGAGAGGGGCCCAAGGTTTTACAAACAGCACGGGCAAGGTCACAGGGAGCGAGTTAACAACATCTATACTGCCTGGTGTCACATCATAGAGATAGTCAGTAGGAGGTCAACGGGAAGACTGGCAGGCGGCAGGACTCCCATATAGCCACCCGTCCGAGCCTAGTCCGCAGCGTGCCAGCTCAGATTTTCGACTGTTCACCCGCTCCGAGCCGGCTTGGCTAGCCCTCCAGACCAACAAAGGTGTCCCCGCTGCTTCGCCGACACTTCTCAAGTCTCGGATCAGCAGGAGGTCCCGGAGCGATCAGATGCAGCTGACATCGCATCCCACGGAACCTCCGCTCCAGACTCCGCAAAATTGCGGGCACTCCGATCACCGGCCAGGTCGCTGCAGTCTCACCACTGCTGTCGCCGCTCCCGCAGGGTCCTCTGCGTCGCCAAGGGTGCCCCTCGACGTCCGCGGCCAGAACACCCCCAGGGTCGGTATTGGTGGGCCCCCAGCTCCGCAGAAATAGCTTTATCAGCGGCCCGCCGGAGCACTCCGAGCGCGCGTCCTACCGCATAGCCAGCAAGACCACGCCCCCAATTAATTGCTTTTAATACATTGCCCTGAAGAAGGTGGGGTAAACCAGCTGCACACCACCGAAACGCTGCGTTGACAACCTGTGATATCAAACTTTTGAATTTATGCAATAATGTTTTACATATGTACATATTGTGATACTATTTGATACATCTGGTTACAGAATAATACGCAACAGAATGTTTTTATCTGAGGAAATTGTGTGAATATACAGATATAGAACAGACCCTAAAGGATGTTAATATAAACATTAATAGAGAGGGTTGGGATTTACAGTGATATATTGATTTTTTACATTATGAAATATGTTTTAGAGTATCCATTTGGATGAAATTTTAGACTATTTGTGTGATACTACTGCATTGTGAAATTGTATATATCAAGGAGATATAAAGGACATATTTTTGTATTGAACAGGTCTCATTGCATGGATGGATGAGTGGTAAATTGATACATGCGTTTTTCTCGTCAAAGAAGTGAGTCAATTGATGGGTTAATACGCATGTGGTTCACAAGAGGAACTCATTGTTGATAAGTCTCTTCAAGAAAGACAGTTATCAAAAGTAAGTAATTTGTTTTTTTTGATAGAGGCTTCTTACCGCAGATTCCTCACGTTCTGAAGAACTTAAAAACAGTACCTATTTGGAGGAGGCTCTGCGAATGGACTCAAACCAGAACGTCAAGCAGGACAGAATAGGCAAAGTGCCCCTCATGGTAAGCCTGACCGTCCAGACATCAGAGCTTGCTGAAAGTATGAAGTGACGCTCACGTAGCCACCTCTCAACGGTCCAGCACCATATCTCCACATGCCAATGCAGTGGTAGCAACTTTGGTCCTGGTAGAATGAGTAGACAGTCCTTCGGACGCTGCTTTTGAGACGACGCGTAGCAGATCTTAATGCAAAGCATGATCCAGTGGGAGATGGTTCTCTTCTACGCAGTTTTACCTTTTTTTCATTCAAGAGAACCCCACAAATACCTGTTCGCCCACTTGGGTGTTCTTTGGTACAATCTCAATATAAAAGCTTACAGCTCTCTTGAGGTCCAAACTGTGAAGCCTCTCCTCCTCCTTAGAGGGGTGAAGCGGATCACAGAAAGCCAACAAGGTGATGCTTTGTCCGAGACAGAATGATCTCACAACTTTAGGCAAGGAAGCGACCTTTATCTGCAAAAGCAACTTGTCTGGGAAGAAGGTGGTTGGTGTTTGGCAAGTTGGCACAGAGAGCCCAAAACTCAATCACATACCGCGTTACTGTTATAAGGACAAGGATCACTTTTTTGAGGGTCAGAAGCAGCAAGAGACAGATGTTAAGCAGCTCAAACAATGTGCACATCTGATACCTGAGGACCAAGTTAAGTTCCTCCTGTGGCATGACAAAGGGAGAGGAAAGAAACCAAAAGTAAACCTTTCAAAAAGTGAATAACTGGAGACTTACACAATGAGGGCTGATCTGGCAACCATAAAAATGCTGAAAGATACAAAAACACCCTTTAACTGAGCAAAGACTTATGAGACTAGGGACAAAAAAACAACAAGAAGTTAAAAAGCTTTGCTTTGGTGGGAGGGGGGGTTGTCAATCTGCTGTATACCACACCAAGCCACAAATATGTCCCTACGACTGGAGTATATAGTTTTTGTTGAGGAACGTCTGGCTGCCAAGAGAACATCAACCACCTCCTGAGGAAGGTTGAAGGTGTACAGCTGTCACCACTCAATCTCCAAGCATGAAGGTGGAGACTGTGAAGACTCAGGTGCAGATCTCTGCCCTGCTACTGCCACCGCAGATCCTGCCAAAGGGGTAGTCAAATCGGAGGACGGATACTCATGTCCAGGAGTTATGGATACCATACTGTAAGTGCCCAATCTAGCGCCACTAGGATGACTTAGGCCCGGTCGGCCTTATCTTCTTGAGAACTTGGGACAGGAGTAGTATCGGCGGAAAGGTGTACAGGAGTCTGGAGTTCCACTCTACGTGCAACACTTCTCCGAGCAAAAGACACCTTGGAGACGTCAATGTGCAGAAGTGTCGACATGGAGTGTTCTCTGAGGTGGCGGACACAATGGGCCCAGGTTCTCTCCAGTAATGTAAGAGACCTTACACCACCTCTAGGTGCAACTTCTACTCAGGATCCGCTAGGAGCCAACAGCAGGCTACGCTCATTCGTTCTGGCATTCAATAATCCTGCCAGGTGGTTCACCACCAAGAAAATCCTTTGGTGGTTCAGCTATTTCCAGACGCGCTGGCTTCCTGGGACTGGGTCCGTGAACCCACCAAGCTCTACTCTGTGCAGTATTGTATAGCAGTGGTGTTGTCCATGCACCTGTACCAGCCTCCCCTTGATAAATGGAAGCAAGGCGTTCAATGCCAAGTGGATGGCCTTCAGCTACAGAAGGTTGATATGGGGCTGGGACTCCACCACACACCAGAGGCCTCTGACCTCCACCTCTCCCAGATGGCCATCCCAACCCATAAGTGATATCGATCACCTCTACCACCTCTAGCTGGGAAAAGGAGAGGAATCTGCCACTGACCCAATCGAAGTCCTGTAACCACCACTGCAGAACTATTGCAATATTCTCCAAAATCTGAATGCGTAAAGGAGAGGTTCCGTGGATGTTGGGCCCACTGAGACTTAAGAACCCACTGCAGACCCCTGCGTATGTCACCTGGTGTGCTCAGCCAGAAGGATGCAGGAGGCCATCAATCAATAAAAATAAGCTTCATTTGATTTAAAAGATTAAATTATAAAAGCACTTTATATAAAAACTATAATGACATCTTACAAATACTTTGTCTCAATAAATCTATAAGTCAGCTTAGCTTGAAGTTAAAAAATATTTTAAAGATTATCTTTAAAAACTTATAAAAGAAAAAACAGTCCCATTAATCACATTGTTTTCCTACTTCTGATCACAGCCTTTAAGTATTTAATTAAGTGGTTAGTAAACACCTCATGTTCTAAAAGTTGTAGCATAAGGAAAGTTGGGCAGCACTGTCTCAGTCCTAACACCCTTAAGATTGGTACTATCCATCTTTTTCTTAAAGTGTAAACATGTGGATTGTGTAGATGTGAGAAAGTGCCATCTTTCTTGCATGGTATGCCCCCACTTTTTGCTGAATTGCTGAATGTACTTTGACTGAGAGAGCCCTGGACTCCTGCCAATCAGGTGCCCATGGCCTATGTTCCTTGCCTAAAACAAACCAAACCCAAATTGGCAAACCCTGGCCACATGTCAGCCCCTGGTAAATGGTATCCTAGGTACCCAGGGCCTTGTGACCAGGGAAGGCCTCAAGGGCTGCAGCACTCCTTGTGCCATCCTTAGAGGCCCTGTACCCTTACACACACACACACTGCCTTTGCAGGCTGAGTGTTTGGGTGCAAGACAAAAACAAAGTCGACATGGCACACATCCCTCTGTGCCATGCCCATCACCTACACTGCCATGGCATACATCAGTCACTCCTCTAGCTGGGTGCCTTATGCCAATGGTGTGGGCACAGGAGCAGGAGCCCTGTGCCCCTACAGTGCCCAGGTCCATTCCTGAGCACTGTAAGTGCAGTGCTGCCATTTAAGAGTACATGGTGCTGAGAGCTCGTCAAACACGAGCTCCACAGCACCATAATGGCAACACTAAAGACTGAGAAGTTTGGTATCAAACTTCTCAGCACATTAAACCCACACTGATGCCAGTGTGGGATTTAATGTACCCAGCACCCCAGAGGGCATCTTAGAGGTGCCCCCTTAAACCTAACCTACAATCCACGTCTGCTCTGAGGCTGCCTTGGCTGCCACCCAGCAGACATGTTGCTGGACCCCTGGGTAGGAGAGCCCCTGCTCTCCTGGGCCTGCAACAATGCACATCCTGGGCGAGGTGCTAAATCTCCTCCCCAAGGATGGGCAGGGGGAAGTTTCAAAGGCATGCCGCCTCTGTGAGCTTCCCCAGGCCCCTGCAACCCCCCACTCTGGTGGGAAGCTTTGGCCGGAAACCCCAAATAAGGACAGGGGATGTGCCAGCCTGCCAACCCCACCCATCAGGTGGGAGAGGCGAGGTGAAGCACATCACCGGGCTCTCGCCATCTTGAAGATGGGGAGCCCTACCCTATCACGACTAGGCTTCGGCCCCCTCCCACAGGAGAGAGGCAGGATAGGGGGTGTACCCACCCCAGGACAGGGACCCATTGGTCCCTGCCCTTCACCTACCTGTAACGCCCCTAAATCTAGTATTTAGGGGCACCCTGAACCTTCCTTCCCCAGATTCCAGATTCCAAGATCCGAAGAAGAGCTAGAAAAAAGAAGACCTGCCCTGCAGCTGCTAAGAAGAGGAAGACACCAACTGCTTTGGCCCCAGCCCTACCGGCCTGTCGACCCTCGAACCTGCTCCTGCTACAACCCGGCATTTCTTGAGGCCAGCAACCTCACCAACCCCGGAGGATCTGCCTACCTTTTTACTCTAAACCCCTGGGACTCCCATGAGTAGAGGCTCTACTCAAAATCTACTTCTAATCCCTGGCAGCAGCCCGGAACCGCGAGCCCAGCACACTCTGCACCAGCCAAGCCTGGCCTGTGCCGGAGTGAACAAAGACCACGAGGACAACCCCACGGCGACTGTGACCCCGAGTCCGGCACCCAAGGATCGCCCTCAACACTCCTGAAGAAGCCTGCAGGCTCAGAACAAGGTGCCCCCCCCCCCCCCCCCCCCAACCGCGATCAACAGAGGATAAGATTTCCCGACACCAAAAGGCACCCCTGCACCTGGCGCCCCGCGGCCCCCCATGCCCAATCCCGGGGTACCTACCTATCCTCCAACTACCCAACTTACCTCTCGAAGTGGTGGTGGCACCTGAAGCATCCTCGTCCCCGAGCTTGCAGTCTTTTTCTAAACCGGAGATTTCCCATTGAAATCAATTGAGCGCCCGAAGGCTCAAAAGCACTCTGCACCCAGCCGCCCGTGTGGCCCTGGCAGTGAAAACTCTACACCTACCTACTTCCTCACTTGCCCTGAGTAAGTGACCAGGAGCCCAGCTCCCACAGCCGCGTGGCTTGCCAGTCAGCAGCCACCAACCAAGGCCCCCCTATCCCTCATAGGATAACATTGGGCCTAACTCTCTCTGCACCCGACCGCCCTAGAGCCGCTGAGGGTGAACCAACTGTACCTACCTGACCCTGGGGGACCCCTGAGTCTATGCCCAGAACCTCAACTCTGCCAGTCGAGTACTTACCCTTAAACCGCTAACTCTATTTTCCTCATAGGGTAACATTGACTGGCTTTTTCCTGAAATCTCTTCTAAGTGTGGACTTTTCAAATCTTAAAATATTCACCAAAAATCAGCCGAGTAACGAAAACGAAATTACTCACCTGCTCTTAGGTGAGCTCCCAGTGCTGGATCTTGGTGCCCAGCACTGACTCTGAAAAATACTTACAACTGTACTTACCCTTAACCCAATTTTCTTCCATAGGAAACCATTGACTGTTTTTCTGTGAAATTTCTTCTAAGTGTCGATTTCTGCAATCTTTAAATATTCTTCAAAAATCGTATAATATCTGAAAACGTAATTACTTCCCTGTTTTGGATAAAGGTCCCAGTACTGAGTCTAGGCACCCAGTTCTGGATTACAAAAGTAACGAGAACATACTGTACCTGCAACCTGAATTTTCTTCCATAGGGAATCATTGACTATTTTCTTTGAAATATTTTCTAAGTGTCAACTTTTAAAATAGCTAAATATTGTTTAAAAATCATTACAGTAATTAAGTCGACTTTCATCACTTGATTCTAAGTACTGACCCAGGACTGAATCTAGGATGCAGTCCTGGAATTCCAAAAGTAATCTAAAAAGTAATCTGTTGCAAATAACTAGAATTTACCATTGAGCTCAATGCATTGTGTTTAAAAATAGAGTTGCCTACTGCAACCACTTGTAACTGTTTACAAAAGTCTATTGCATATTGCAAAAGTATTTATATGAAACATCTCAAGCTGAGAAAGTACATTTTAAATCCAAGTGTCGTTTCATATATTTTTTATATAAAAACCATTGGCCTATAGTTCAGTTATTGAGTGTGTGAGACCATTTGCTGACTGAGTGTGTACAACAAATGCTTTACACTGTCCTCTAAAACTGCCTTACTGCTCGACCATGCTACCACTTTAGAGAGTAAGGTTATATCTAACTTTAACCTCTGTCAAACCCTGGGGGACTGTGGACTCTGTACACCCTGTACCTATTAAGGAACAGTATATACAGAGCCACTTTCTCACAGTAGATAAATCATCACATGGGCACGGAGATAGAAACTTTGAACAATCATTCGTGATTAGAAAGAATGTTAGTCTATGTAGGTTGCCTAAGTGTAAACAGGTCAGCAGCATCTTATCATATCCCCTTTTACAGTCGCAAGATATGGTTGCACACCATGTTGAAGTAATAGCAATTGATTTTCTGTAACTGTGGGTTTAATTATTTCAGTGGAGAATCTAATGGTCTCCAAAAGCTCTAAACAATCGATCTTTAATGATTTCCTTGAGATTGTTCAAATGGTAACTGGGTCATCAAAATATTCAGGGTGCCCAAGATCAGCCATAAAATTCTTAACGTATTTGATCCAGGGGATTTGGAGCACTCTTTGGAGTTTAAAACAATGGTTTAGCACGTCCCGGTTAAAAACAGTAAAAGTAGATGACCATAACTTGTGCCATAGCAGAATTGGTTGAATCTTCATTAAATCAGATGTATATGGCAATCCAAGCTCCGCATGACAGATGTAAGTAGCAGTACTGTTTGGAACCACTAATAAATATCTTAAGAATACATTCTCTATTACCTGTAAGGGTTGTGGGTCAGCGTAGCCCCAAATGCCGTCTCCGTACATGGCAGTTGAGACACGCTTTGCTTTATAAATCTTTATTAGTTCCACAATCGGTCGTTTACCTAATTTTCTAGCAAAGTTCACCAGTGCTACCGTTGCTTTTGCAAATAACAATTTCCTGGCTTAAATGGCATGTGACCAAGAGCCCTTTTCCCCCAAATATGAGAATCTGTTGATTAATTCAACCTTCTTATTATCGATGTGGATGTCTGACATTTAACACTACAAGTTCCACATTTCATTATGTATGTTTTGGTGATATTTACATAGAGATCCAAATTAGACATAAGGCCACTTTTACAAAAGAATTTAAAAGGGAAATCGGTCGATAACATACGGGATTGTTGATCGATTCTGACCAGGACGGGATAAAACCTTGCTTACAACAGGCGCTCATGACCTGTGTTAATAGTGGACCCCAGAGTGAGAGATTGGATTTGTATAGATCCACTGGCACACCATCTGGGCCTGGGGCTTTACCTCCCACACTTGCCTTTATTGCGTGGATAACTTTGTGCACAGTGATGTCAATATTAATTTGAAAAACATTTTGGCAGTTCTGTCCCCGAAACTTGTCTGGAAATTGCCGGTAATGTCACCCCTGCATTATCTTTCTACAAGTTAGAAAAATGATCCACCCATTGATCCTCACCGATAGTTATCTCAATTGTTGGTTGATCTTTAGATAATAAAAAAAGCCGCGTTCACAGTTTTCCAAAAACGTGTATTATCTCCGAGTTCGGAAGCTTCTTGTAAAGCCCGCCATGATTCTACTTTTTGAGCATCCTTTCGTTCTTTGAGGACACGTCAATATGCCATTCTGGCCGCCTTAATTTCCGGCTGATTTCTAACTGATTTATGTAATGCATTTTTTAAAGCCATATGGTCTTTAGAACAATTAGTGTCAAACCATCCTGACTTTTTAATATGGGGTTTTACATTTTCTACAGTTAAATTCCTCTTGATCTCGGAGGTTATTGCAAAAATATCAGCGTTCGTAGCAGTCGCATCAAGACAAACTGCAAAGTCTGATTTACAGTTGTTAAGAAGTGTCTTAGTATGCTCTGTAGGATCCATCTTAGACCAACGGATTGAGTATCCGTTGTTTTTTTTTTAACGCAATATCCTTGACAAGATGCTCAGATTGACCTTTTGTATTTAACACATTGCATTGAAGGTCAAGGGTAATGCTTATGGGAAAATGGTCACTAAATGCAACAGGGTGGTTAACGAAATTAGGTAGGCTACTAGAGTGCCTGTTAGAGACCAAAACATAAATCAATAATAGAACACACCCCTCTGCAATTGAAAGTGCAAGTGAAGGGGACTATGGGGGAACATAGTTCATTGGCAAAAACCAGGTCAGAGGAAAACGTGATGGTATATAAATTGTTTAAGTATAGAGTGAAGAAAGTGGGCTGAGGAATTTCCGCCGTCAGGCATTAAGACCACATATACCACCAGTAGCATGAGGACACAAGGCAGAGTTGAAATCCCCCCCCCCCCCCCCCCAATTACACACATATCCTTATTCATTTTGTTCTGCATAGTATACAAATCCCTCTGAAGATTTCTCAAAACCGCCCCAACCTGATCTTTAGTTATCTTATTATAAAAGTTCAGGAGGGCGGTACAATGGATATCAATGCGCAGCATCAGTACCTGATAGAAAGTATCTGAAATCACAAGTTTTATCTTTTTAACATTCACTCAATGAGAGACATATGTGCATAAACCATCATTATTCCTCCCGTGAGATGTTAATATCGCCGGGGTGTGGAAAGTTGTATAACTATTAATGTGCAGAGTAGCCTCTGCCCAAGTTTCTTGCAGGCATAATAAGTCAAAAGCTTCTATGAAGTCTAGCCATAAAAGATGAGTTTATCAGATAATCCCGCCACATTCCAGCATAATACTTCAAATGTTGGTATCCTTCCACAGCCCTGTTTACTACACTCATTACTTATGTTATCAGATGCTATAGTAGGATGTTGTTCTGGGCATGTCAGTGGGTTCAGACTGTGAGCTGGCATGCCTATATCATTGATTAAATTAGTGCCATCAAAGAGGGAGGGGGGGTCAATAATACCAGGGGTATTGATTTTGTGATTATGTTGTGCAGCCCGTCATCCTTATTTGGAATTGCATATTTGTATGCTGCTTCGAGTCAGTTGATGTCCTCCAGAGAGGGCAATATATCAAAACGGTTCTGTGTGGCCATCAATTCCAGCAGCCTCAGTCTACCTCACTGAAATCCAGGACTGAGGGTGAATGATCGGAATCATAGCCTGAATGTCCTGTAATCTTTTCTGGGGGAAAGGCACAAACCCGAACCATGTTCAGAATGGCTTAGATGAAGGGAAGTGTCTGATAAGGAGTTGGGCGTGAATACGGCACATTGAAAGTGAACCCCAAAGAAGACAGGAGGTTCACTGTAGTCTGGAGGTGGTTGATAACTGTCTGAGGAGAGCCAGTCTTCAACAGTCAGTTATTGAGGTAGGGGAAGGCTAGCACCCCTGACCTCCAAAGAAGTACTGCTACCATCTCCATCACCTTTGTAAACAACCAAGGGGCACTGGTGAGACCAAAGGGAAGTACAACAAACTGAAAATGCTCCTGTCCCGCCACAAACTACACGTACCGCCAATGGGCCTGCAGGACAGGTACATGAATATCGGCATCCTGATGTTCCAACGCCACCATCCAGTCTCTAGGATCCAAGTCAGACAAGACCTGGGCCAGTGTGAGCATTTTGATTTTTTCCTTCTGGAGGAAGGCGATGAGAGGTCACAGGTCTCAAATAAAGCTAAGGTCTGTCATTCTTCCGCACCAGAAAGTAGCGGGAATAACAACCCTGTCCTACTTCTGGTGCAGACACCCTCTCAATAGCCCATTTGACCAAAAAACCTTGAACTTCCTGCCACAAAAAGAAAAGATGGTCCTCCGTCAGTCACTGGGTGAACGGTGGAAGGTGCAGAAAGAAAAGGAAGAGCAAAGCCCTTCTTCACAATTTGCAGGATTTCAGGATACACCTGTCTGATGCTATGGCGAGCCATCCCAGCAAGAATTGTCATAACATGCTTCCTACCAGGTAGACTAAGGGTGCGCTAAAGGGGAAATGAAAACACAAATGGTAATGATGGTTTAAACAGGATTGCACATCAATCTTAAAAGTAAATGGCATATGGAGCACTGGACTGGGCAGCCCATTGACCTTGACTGCGGGGCGGTGGGCACGACTCCCATGACCGTGAAAATGCAGGGCAACATGGTGGGGCTGGAGTGTCTGACAGCATGGGGTATCTCTGCCTAAACCACAAAAAGAAGGGTAGGGCTGATGCAGCGAGCAAGGTGGCACAGATAAACACAGGTGGCATTCCGTTGCTCTGCTCTTCTTGAACCACTCAAAAGCAGAGTCCACCTTGTCCCACAGAGACATGTGCCATAGAATGGCATGTCCATGAGGGATGACCGACACCGCCCAAAAAAATGATTGAAGCAGCTGAGCGAGGCAGCGAATCGAGACATTAGTGCCAATGGCCCACCTGATAGAATCGGTGCTGTCCAAGCCACAAATAATTATTAAGTGCACTGTGACCGCTCTGTACGGCCTGGGTAAGCACCGGTCGGAGACCATTAGGTACATCTGGGAAGACTCGAGTCTACGAATCTCAAAGGGTGTGAAAATAGTGCCTCAGCACGCATCAACTAATCTGACAGCCAAACTGGTGAATGAGAAAACTTCCTTCCAGATAAGTCCCCACACATTTCAATTCACTATGGCAAATCTCCTTATCCACATCGTAATCTTTATCTGAATTCGTGCCGGTTGTGGAGGCATACCAAGTGGAGCAAATGGAACCTCAATGGTGGCCTGGAGCAACTTCCATCAAGGTCGAGCTGATGTCCCAAAAAACAATTGGGACCTCGTGATCCAATATTGACAGAGCCGGTGTCGAAGCACCAAGAACCGATATGGACAGTGTTGCCGGAGGTGGAGTCTCGAGTGGAGAACTGTTATTGTGTCAGCCGTCCATACTGCGCAAGCACATACAATGGAGGTCGAAGGCATAATCAAAAAGGAGGATAACCCAAATATCATAATCAACCTCCCTAAAGATTCAGGAAGTACAATTTTTTTATTCACGCATTCCGTCCAGGATGAAATTGCAAAAGTTATAGCCAAGGGCAGGCTTAACTGCGCCCCTGGCCCAAATGGTATACCGCAGGCAATATATAAACAAGATCCTACATTTTGGGCTGCACTGCTGTCTCATCTGTTCGATGAAGTGAGCACTTTAAGTCGCCTGCTAGACAGCTGGAGAGACTCAATAATAAATCCATTATTCAAGGGAGGGGAGCGAACTGACCCAGCCAATTATCGTTTAATAGCTCTAATCTATGCCGAAGCAAAGTATTATGCCTCATTAATCTTGGCAGATCTAATTAGCTGGTCCGATAGTAATAAAATCATTCCCATTAACCAGTTTGGCTTTGGACGTGGCTCTGGCACCATTACGAACATACTATCACTCGGTCTGATGGCAGAAAAAAGCTTACGACAGCAAAAACTTGTTTTCATGCTTTGTTGATTTTAGAGCTGCTTTCGATCGAGTTAATAGAGGTATTTTATGGAACAAGCTAAAGCAGTAGGGCCTTCCAGATAGAATATTAAAATCGATTATGGCATTATACTCTGATACATGGATGCAGGTAAAAATAGCTGATGGGACGAGACTCTCAAGGAAAATCTACACAAAGGAGGAACTCAAGCAAGGGTGCGTCCTAGTGCCTCATTTGTTTAATCTGTTTATGACGGATTTGTCACCAAGGCTTGACAAAATCAATTTGCATCCTCCTCATTTGGGAACTCTGTGGATTACTCATTTGGCATTTGCAGACGACATAGTCCTGGCAAGCCATACAAGGGTCGGCCTTCAAAGAGCAATAGGTGAGCTAAGGAACTTCGCCAGGAAGAATTTGTTGGAAATAAACATCGCAAAAACAAAGTCTATGATTATAAGTCGAGCCATCCAAAACTTAACGTCATTTAAATTTGGTAATTCGAACCTTGAAGTAGTGAATAGCTACAAATATCTAGGGATATATCTGGATAATCGATAAACTTTCCAAATACAAAATGAGGCTATACAAAAAAAGGGAAATGGACTTACATTTGCATTCTGCTCTATCTCAAAACGTTTAAAAAGTCCCTTCCTCACCCCGTTACTATCCATTATGAAGGCAAAACTTCTACCTACCCTTGCATACGGAAGCGAAGTCCAGTGTGGGAAAGATGCTGGGGTTTTGGATAGGCTCCAAACGCAAGCATACAAAAATGTTTTTTCACTTCCGCATAATGCCTCGCCGGCGCAGGTTCGATTAGAATTCGGATTACAACAGCAACAGCTTCGTAGAAGATATGTCACAATAAGAGCCTGGTATAAAATTTGGCAGGACCGAGAAAATAAAATCAATAATGCACTTTGGAACGCATTACAAGGTGATCCTCAGTCCACCTACTCTGTATATCTTCAATCCTCACTACAACTCACTAACATGGTAGATCTTTGGCTAAATTTATAGCAATACGTTTTGGTTAATTGCCATCAAATGCAGACCAGCCTAGTTGGAAAAATTAAGGCCCAAAATCATGTTGTCTCTGTGGAACTCCAACGGAGGATTTTATTCACCTAGCCTTTATCTGCCCAGCGTTAGGCGAGGATCGTCAGAAATTGTTGAGGGGGTCATTCAATACAAGAGGTGTCCGCTCCTGCGGAACTGCAATATTAAAATGCCTTGACCCGGAAGATCCACAGCTCAACTGTCGCTTGATCAAACTCCTAAGTAAGCACGAGGAAAGATCAAATTAAGACTAGTGGCCAGGCAAAATGGCTGTATGATGTACCATTAGAAACCATGCTAAGGAGACCACTCAACGCCAGAGATATATACTCTTGCGGAACTGTTATATCAAAATGCCCTGCCCTGGTTGTATGAAGTAACACTTGAGACTATGTTTTAAAAATGAGCTAATTTAATCAAATGCTTTGTTTAAATTACACAGCAAGAAGTGCAAATGTTATGATAAGCAATAGATTTCCCTTTTAGAGAACAAAAATGAAGCAGGTTTTTTATGGATATTTGTTTTAATGTTGCTATGTATAAATTGTTGTGGTTTTAATTAACAACAATAAAACATTCATTCATTGTTATGGGCTCGGAAGGCCCAGCTTGCGCAAAGGTTGAACCTTCTGGCAGTAGAAACCTCTCAGCTCCATGGGGCCCACAAACGCGCCAGAGGGAGACTGTAAGAATCCGAAGAGTCTTAACATGACTGCACAAACTCTTGGATCTGCTTAGGATTGGTGGGCGACCCTGGAAACTGGTTGTGTCCACAGAACCTTCTCAGGAGAGTGTGAGTGGCAGAAAGGGGCAGAGTTTTGCTTAGATTTCTTTAGTTTTTTCTTTGAATTACCAAAAGATTTGAATCAAGAGGAAGACCAGATGACTTCTGAGACAGGACCAGGACTTAACTTTCAAGTTGGACCTGTCTAATCGCAGTCTCTTCCGGTAACAGGCGATGTAGTTCCCCTTGCGGTCTCATATGGCCTTCGGGTGACTGCAAACCTAGAGTCATGGCTCAACCACAGGAAGTTCTGGTGAGGATCTGTCACAGACCTTTGTTTGCATCAGTCCTTACAGGGCTTGAAACTTGCTGTTTTGGGAGGTGATACTTCCCTTGCAAACTGTAAAACAATTTTCCGAGCTAGGTAAGGGTCTCAAAGAGACACGCGGTAGCTCCAGATCCACTCCTTGTGGTGCAGAAAGTAAGAAATTAACGTCGGCATAAGGGAGTGGCGCCTAAATCGGCCCACGTGTCATTACCGGAGTGTAAAAGCAACACTGCTGAGCCACACGGCGCCCTCTACCAGAGCATAGAGGTGCTGCTGAAAGGTTTCCAAATCCAATCCTACACCCGGGGAATATTCAAAGGCGAGGAATTTGCAGCTAGACGTCACTATCAGAAATGTACTTTTTTATAAATACAGTCATCTAGTGTCATCTTTCATAGACTCCTAGATTTGAATGCGGCCTTCCCTTCTCCCTGTACAGAGGCTCACCTTCCATATTATGCTTGTTCTCTTTACACCTGTGCTCAAAAGTTCAGTGCATTTCCAAATCCTTGGCTGTGTCAGACTTCTTATGAGGTGAGTACACTGCTAAAGTGGCACTGTTAAGTGGTCTCATACTGCTTTACTATGTTACTGTGAGACTCCCACCTCTACAAGGGGGAATGATTAAAGCATGTGAATCTATCAAGCTTCCAGGGTTGGAGTGTCACAATATCTTGTAATTACTAAACTGCACAATATTAACTTGCATTATATTGTCGAGTTAAGTAGAGCTGTAAATGTATACTTATGATGATAATCATTTATCCAGGTTGATTTCTCTGTCACAGATATTGTGACATATGACCACTCCAAGCTTACTGGTTTGACAATCAATGACAAACTAACAGTGTTCGCTTCAATCAGCCACCATGAATATCATCTGAGTCCAGAGCCTTCCCAGTTGGTCCAATTGACTCCTAATCATCTTGTCACCCGTTAGGAACAATTCCCTTTACCATCTGAGTGACTAAAAAGCTTTGTGTAACAGAAGACTTCTCTTAAGGATATCTATTAATTTGGCTCCTGCACCTCATTCAAGTACAATAGCCCCAGATGGCAAGATAAACTGACTAACTTGAAGAATCCAGCTCACTAGTACCCACTAGGACTACTTGCAAGCTCGCAAACCAACAATCAGCCAAAAACGAAGAAGAATTTATTAAATATATTTAAAATGATCTGTGAATATGCATCTGGATGATATACAGCCATGAATGTGGCCTGTCCCCTTCCCTTCTTCTGAACACAAACACTTAATGCAGAGGTATTTCACACTACTCCGAAAACTAGTTGCAGCCTCACCCACAACCTTATTCTTATCTTATATGGTCCACACTTCAACAAAGTAATACCTCAAAATGTATTGAGGTTAATTATTTACCTACACTAAGTATGTTTGGAGACTTTTAAATGGTAATGATGGATTGCTAACGTGATTTCAATATTTTGGAACTGTTCATATTTTCTATGAGTTAAGTGACAGACGAACACTGTACACATTTGTAAATCATTTGTAAATCATTTGTAAAAGCCAGCAAAAGGAACAAATCATTACACCAGCGAGTGGTGTACTCTCCTGGCCTTCATTTGTAGTCTCTGGTTAAGGTATTTTAAATTTGACCACCAGGGTTTTATTTTCAAAACTAACCAACATGTCTGAGCTAGCTGAACTACCTTCTCTGGCACAAACAGAAAATACATATCTAGTGGGCGTCCCCTTTTTTACCATGGGCCACACTCCAGGCCATAGTTTTTGCTTACTGCTTAATACAGACAGAGACCAAACATATGCAAGTCAGAATTGGTCCTGCTGCAACAGAAAAAGTCCTAACTGCTAGTTGTGAGAAAGTGCCATTTTTCTTGCATGGGATGCCCCCACTTTTTGCTGAATTGCTGATGTACTTTGACTGAGTGTGCCCTTAGCTCCTGCCAATCAGGTGCCCAGGGCCTGTGTTCCTTCCCTAAAACTGCATTGAAGCCTAAACCCAATTGACATCTATGGCCACATGTCAGCCCCTGGTAAATGGTACCATAGGTACCCAAGGCATTGTGAACAGAGAAGGCCCCCAAGGGCTGCAGCACTTATTGTGCCACCCTTAGAGGCCCTGTACCCTGACACACACACACTGCCTTTGCAGGCTGAGTGTCTGCGTGCAGAACAAAACAAAGACGGCATGGCACACATCCCTGTGTGCTATGCCCACAAGCCACTGCCCTGGCATACATCAGTCACCCCTCTAGCTGGGTGCCGGATGCCAGTGGTGAGGGTAGAGGTGCATGAGCCCTGTACCCCTACAGTGCCCAGGTCCATTCCTGGGCCCTGTAAGTGCAGTGTTGCCATTAAGAGTATATGGTGCTGGGAGGTCGACATTACAAACTTTACAGCACCATGAAGGCTGCACTGAAGGCTGAGAAGTTTGGTATCAAGCTTCCCAGCACATGAAACCCACACTGATGCCAGTGTGGGATTTAATGTAAAATGCACGACAGAGGGCAACTTAGAGTTGCCCCCTGAAACTAACCGACAACCCGTGTCCTGACTGAGAGGCTGCATAGGCTGCTACCCAGCAGACAGGTTGCTGGCCCCCTGGGTAGAGAGCCATCCGCTCTCGTGGGCCTGCAACCATGCATATCCTGGGGCGAGGTGCCAAGCCTCCTCCCCCAGGATGGGAAGGGGAAGCTTCAAAGGCATGCCGCCTATGTGAGCCTCCCCAGATCACTTGCTGTACTCAGCAACTGGTCCCCACCGGTTCTGACCCCCACTCTGGCAGGAAGACTGGCGGGAAGACCCAAGGGAGGAAAGGGGGTGTGCCAGCCTCTGCCAACCCCACCCCTCAGGTGGGGGAGGCAAGGTGAAGCACGACTCCGGGCTCTCGCCATCTTGAGGATGGGGTGCCCTACCCAATCAGGACTAGGCTCCTGCCCCCCTCCCACTGGAGAGTGGCAGGATAGGGGGTGTACTCAACCCAGGAAAGGGACCCATTGGTGCCTGACCTTTCCTTACCTGTAACGCCCCTAAATTTAGTAATTCTTTTTTTTATTTTGACGGTTTTGTATAGCGCGAAAAAGACCCTTGCGGGTATCAGAGCGCTTTACATAGCAAACATACGAAAATGAAAGACATGTACATATAAATACAAAGAATTATGTGAATACAGTATACAGAATACAGAGATTGGCACATAACTACAGGAGTGTATAGGATAAGTTCAAGTGAATTTGGACATGAGAATCGATTTCACTTCTTTTTTTAAAGAAGCCGTAGATGGATTGAGTCTCGTTTCTGGGGAAAAGGCATTCCATATCCTAGGGGCCATTCCTGAGAAGGTACGGTTGTAAGTTTTTTTCTTGAAAAAACGTTGCGGTTTAAGTAAAAGGTTGTTAGAACTCCTGGTAGACCGGTCACCACCTGAAAGTACCAGTTTCTCTGCTAGGTACCTCGGGGTTTTGTGATGTAGTGCCTTATGAGTCATACAGGCGATTTTTAACTGGATTCTGGCCTCAAAAGGTAGCCAGTTGAGGGCATGAAGGTCAGGGGAAATGTGGCAGTTTCTTTTGGTGCCTGTAAAGAGTATGGCGGCTGTATTGATTGATGCTCTGAGAGGAGCTGTCGTTGATTTGGGAAGACCACAAAGAGCGACGCTCCCGTAGTCAACTCTGGGAATTACTAGAGATTGAACCGCCTGTTTGAAGTCATTTGCGGGTATGAAGGGTTTCAATTTTCTCAGTGTGTTAATCTGAAAATTTGCTCCTTTTGTTGCAGCGCTGATGTGCTTCTGCATGTTTAGCTTATTATCCAGGGTTATTCCTAAAGATTTAGCGGAATCAATGATGAGGTTGACCGTCAAGTGCAGTTAGGTGCTTCATCCACTCACGGATAATATTTGTTTGGTTGGGGGGAGCAATTAGGAGGAATTCTGTTTTTAGTGTGTTTAGTTATAAGTGGTTCTTAGCTAGCCAGGTCTGTGTCTTTTGGAGCGTTGAGTTAAGGGACTGGATGTCTTCAAGAGATTGGACCTTAATGTAGAGTTGTGTGTCGTCTGCGTACATGTGATATTGGATATTTTCGAAGTTGAGAAGCTCTGTGAGTGGTTCCATAAACTGATTGAAGAGTGTCAGGGAGAGGGAAGAGCCCTGGGGTACTCCAAAGGTGACTGGGGTGGGGTTGGATAAAGATTGGTTGATTTTGAATCTTTCTGTTCTGTTTTGGAGGAAGGAAGTGAAGCAGTTTAACACTGTTCCAGATAGCCCCATTCTATGCTTCAGGAGGTCAAGTAGATTGTCATGTTGGACTGTGTCGAAGGCTGAAGAGAGGTCAAGTAGGATTAGCAAACCTGCTTTGTTTTGATCCAGTATTTGTAATGTGTCATCAATTATGTGGGTCATTGCTGATTCGGTACTGTGCCCTGATCGAAAGCCTGATTGGAACTGGTCGAGCAGGTTGAAGTAGTCTATGTGCTTACTAAGCTGCACGTGGACACATTTTTTGAGTAGTTTGGCCAAGGTTGAGATATTGGATTTAGGCGATAGTTATTTAGGTCTGATGGGTCCGCTGATACTTTAAGGATGGGGGTTACCTGACCAGCTTTGAGCATGTTAGGGATGGTTCCTTGCATGAGAGAGGAATTTATGATTCTAGTCCATAGAGGCACTGTGTGAGAAAGTGCCATCTTTCTTGCATGGTATGCCCCCACTTTTTGCTGATTTGCTGAATGTACTTTGACTGAGTGTGCCCTGGACTCCTGCCAATCAGGTGCCCAGGGCCTATGTTCCTTCCCTAAAAACACAAAACCTACATTGGCAAACCCTGGCCACATGTCAGCCCCTGGTAAATGGTACCCTAGGTACCCAGGGCCTTGTGACCAGGGAAGACCTCTAAGGGCTGCAGCACACATTGTGCCACCCTTAGAGGCCCTGTACCCTTACACACACACACACTGCCCTTGCAGGCTGGGTGTCTGGGTGCAAGACAAAACAAAGAGTCGACATGGCACACATCACTGTGTGCCATGCCCATCATCTACACTGACATGGCATATATCAGCCACCCCTCTAGCTGGGTGCCCTATGCCAATGGTGTGGGCGCGGAGCCCTGTGCCCCTACAGTACCAGGTCCATTCCTGGACACTGTAAGTGCAGTGCTGCCCTTTAAGAGTACATGGTGCTGAGAGCTCGTCAAACACGAACTCCACAGCACCAGAATGGCAACACTGAAGACTGAGAAGTTTGGTATAAAACTTCTCAGCACATTAAACCCACACTGATTCCAGTGTGGGATTTAATGTACCAAGCACCCCAGAGGGCATCTTAGAGATGCCCCCTAAAACCTAACCTACAATCCATGTCTGTTCTGAGGCTGCCTAGGCTGCCACACAGCAGACATGTTGCTGGACCCCTGGGTAGGAGAGCCCCTGCTCTCCTGGGCCTGCAACAATGCACATCCTGGGCGAGGTGCTAAATCTCCTCACCCAGGATGGGCAGGGGGAAGCTTCGAAGGCATGCCGCCTGTGTGAGCTTCCCCAGGCCACTGCAACCCCCCACTCTGGCGGGAACCTTGGCCGGAAACCCCAAATAAGGACAGGGGATGTGCCAGCCTGCCAACCCCACCCCTCAAGTGGGGGAGGCGAGGTGAAGCACATCTCCGGGCTCTCGCCATCTTGAAGATGGGAAGCCCTACCCTATCAGGACTAGGCTACTGCCCCCTCCCACAGGAGAGAGGCAGGATAGGGGGTGTACCCACCCCAGGACAGGGACCCATTGGTCCCTGCCCTTCACCTACCTGTAACGCCCCTAAATCTAGTATTTAGGGGCACCCTGAACCTTCCTTCCGGAGATTCCAGATTCCAAAATCTGAAGAAGAGCTAGAAGAAAGAAGACCTGCCCTGCAGCTGCTAAGAAGAGGAAGACACCAACTGCTTTGGCCCCAGCCCTACCGGCCTGTCGACCCTCGAACCTGCTCCAACCCGGCATTTCTTGAGGCCAGCAACCTCACCAACCCCGGAGGACCTGCCTACCTTTTTACTCTAAACCCCTGGGACTCCCATGAGTAGAGGCTCTACTCAAAATCTACTTCTAATCCCTGGCAGCAGCCCGGAACCGCGAACCCAGCACACTCTGCACCAGCCAAGCCTGGCCTGTGCCGGAGTGAACAAAGACCACGAGGACAACCCCACGGCGACTGTGACCCCGAGTCCGGCACCCAAGGATCGCCCTCAACACTCCTGAAGAAGCCTGCAGGCTCAGAACAAGGTGCCCCCCCCCCCCCCCCAACCGCGATCAACAGAGGATAAGATTTCCCGACACCAAAAGGCACCCCTGCACCCGGCGCCCCGCGGCCCCCCATGCCCAATCCCGGGGTACCTACCTATCCTCCAACTACCCAACTTACCTCTCGAAGTGGTGGTGGCACCTGAAGAATCTTCGTCCCAGAGCTTGCAGTCTTTTTCTAAACCCGAGATTTCCCATTTAAATCAATTGAGCGCCCGAAGGCTCAAAGCACCCTGCACCCAGCCGCCCGAGTGGCCCTGGCATTGCAACCTCTACACCTATCTACTTCCCCACTTGCCCTGAGTAAGTGACCAGGAGCCCAGCTCCCACAGCCGCGTGGCCTGCTAGTCAGCAGCCACCAACCAAGGCCCCCCCTTCCTCTCATAGGATAACATTGGGCCTAACTCTCTCTGCACCCGGCCACCCTTATGTCGCTGAGGGTGAACCAACTGTACCTACCTGACCCTGGGAGACCCCTGAGTCTATGCCCAGAACCTTAACTCTGCCAGTCGAGTACTTACCTTTAAACCGATAACTCTATTTTCTCCATAGGGTAACATTGACTGGCTTTTTCCTGAAATTTCTTCTAAGTGTGGACTTTTCAAAACTTAAAATATTCACCAAAAATCAGCCGAGTAACGAAATGAATATGCTACTTACCAGTATGCATCTGTTCTTGGCATGTAGGGCTGCTGACATTCATATCTGTGCATAGATCGCCGCCTAGTGTTGGGTCCGGATGTTTGCACGTTGTTGTCCTGGAAGAGTCTTCGAAGTATCCTTGGATAGGTGACTCCTCCCCTGGACTACAGTGCGCATGGGCATCCTCTCCATCCTCAGATTGTTTTTCGCCATTGTGGCAGTGATGGAGTAGATACAGAAAGTGATGGCCATGCTTGCAGTAATTCTGAGAGCTGCAGCTGCGACAGGCGCCGGGGAGGAGGGAGGGCGATATGAATGTCAGCAGCCCTACATGCCAAGAACAGATGCATACTGGTAAGTAGCATATTCAGTTCGAGGCATGTGGGCTGCTGAATTCATATCTGTGCATAGAATACATAGCAGTGCCCTCTATTAGCGGCGGCTACCCGTGCCAGCTGCAGCGGTCTGAAAAAGTGTTTTGAGAACAGCCTGTCCTACAGCTGCCTGCTGTTTTGACTGCACATCTACGCAATAGTGTTTTGTAAATGTGTGTGTAGTGGACCATGTGGCTGCTCTGCATATATCATGCAGGGGAATATTTCCTAGGAAGGCCATGGAAGCCCCCAACTTACGTGTTGAGTGGGCTCGTGGTGGAATAGTTAATGTGCGTTTTGCCTTTTGATAACAGATTTGAATACACTTAACTATCCATCTGGCTATCCCTGCTTTGGAGATGGCGTTACCTTTGTGGTGTGGGGCAAAGGCAACGAACAGTTGTTTTGTCTTCCTGAATGGTTTAGTCCTGTCGATGTAGTACATGAGGGCCCTCCGTACATCTAGTGTATGTAGTGCCCTTTCTGCAACAGTTTGTGGGTTTTGGAAGAAAACGGGCAGTTCAATAGTCTGGTTCATGTGGAACTGCGATATTACCTTGGGCATGAACTTGGGGTTGGTACGTAGTACGACCCTGTTAGCGTGAACCTGAATGAATGGCTCTTGAACGGTTAGTGCCTGGAGTTCACTAACTCTTCTGAGGGAAGTGATCGCCACTAGGAAGGCCACTTTCCAGGTAAGGAATTGAATCTCGCATGAGTGTAGAGGTTCAAAGGGTGGACCCATCAGGCGTGTGAGGACCAAGTTGAGGTTCCACATTGGAGCCGGTGGGTGACTAGGTGGAATGACTCGTTTGAGCCCTTCCAAGAATGCTTTGATGGCAGGCACTCTGAATAGAGAGAGGTGCTGCCTGGTTTGCAGATAGGCTGATATTGCGGTCAAATGGACACGTATAGAGGTGTACGCCAGATTGCATCTATATAGGTGTAAGAGATAACAGATGATGTTTTGGATGGATGCGTCCAGCGGGTTGATGTCATTATTACCGCAATAAATGACGAACCTTTTCCATTTGGCTGCATAGCAAGCTCTGGTAGTGGGTCTCCTGGCCTCCTTGATGATGTCCATACAGTCAGGTGGCAGGTTGAGATAGCCAAACTCTAGGACTTCAGGAGCCAGATCGCCAGATTCAGCTGTTGCGGATCTGGGTGCTGAACCTCTCCATGGTTCTGCGTCAAATGCGCGGGTTTGATCCGCAGCCTTTGATGCGGCACCACGGAAAGTTCGAGGAAGGTGGTGTACCACGGCTGGCGTGCCCACGTGGGAGCAACTAGGACGAGTGTCAGGGAGTGTTGTCGGAGTTTGCGGGCCACTAGCGGTATCAATGGCGCTGGGGGAAAAGCGTACGCAAATCTGCCGGACCAGTTCATCCATATCGCATTGCCCTGCGACTGCGGATGTGGGAATCTGGCGGCGAAGCTTGGGCATTTTGCGTTTTCGCTTGTCGCGAATAGGTCTATCTCCGGATGACCCCACTGCTGAAAATACGGTTGGAGTACTGATGGGTGTAACTCCCACTCGTGCATTTGGTGGCTGTGTCTGCTGAGCAGATCCGCCATCTGGTTGTCCTTGCCAGGGAGGTGTTCCGCCATGAGGAACATGTTCCTTTGAATGGCCCACTTCCACATGCTCTGAGCCAGATGAGACAACTGTGGAGAGTGTGTGCCTCCCTGTTTCTGTATGTAGTACATTGCGGTCATGTTGTCCGTCCGGATCAACACGACCTTGTTGCATAGATGTACTTTGAATGCCTTCATGGCTAGGAAGATTGCCATCAATTCCAGAAGGTTGATGTGCAACTTCTTTTGTTGTGTTGTCCATAGTCCTTGCACTGTGTAGTGGAGTACATGAGCTCCCCATCCCTGGAGAGACGCGTCCGCTGTCAGTACTATTTGTGGGACAGGCTCTTGGAACGGTCGGCCCTTGCAAAGGTTTTGTGGATTCCACCAATGCAGAGAGTTGTATGCCCGACCGCTCACCAACACTAGGTCCTTTAACTGTCCTTGAGCCTGATTCCACTGACGTGCTAGGCACTCCTGAAGTGGGCGCATATGTAATCTCGCGTGCGGGACTATGAAGATGCAGGAGGCCATCATGCCTATCAACTGCATGAACACTCGCGCTGGAAGTGAGTGATTGGGTTTGAATTTGGAGATCAGCAGTTGTATGCTGTCGATCCTCACTAAATTTGGCTGAGCTGTGGCCGCCAGAGTGTCTATAGTCGCACCTAGGTACTGTTGTACGTGTGCGGGCTGGAGATGGGACTTTGGATAATTCAGTGAGAATCCCAGACTGTGAAGAAGGTGAATGGTGCGGGACATGTGGCTTGCACATTGCTGGGCTGACTTCGCTTGAACGAGCCAGTCGTCTAGGTAGGGGTAGACGTGTATATGCTGCCTCCGTAGATGTGCTGCCACCGTAGCTAGGCACTTCGTGAAAACCCTGGGCGCTGTTGTCACGCCGAAGGGAAGGACTTTGAACTGATAGTGCTGCCCCTGAACAGTGAACCTGAGGTATTTTTTGTGTGAGGGGTGGATGGGTATGTGAAAGTACGCATCCTTGAGGTCCAGTGTGGCTAGGAAGTCTCCCTGCTTGAGAAGCGGAAGGACTTGCTGTAGAGTGAGCATATGAAAGTGCTCTGAAAGAATGTACTGGTTCAGGGGTCTCAGGTCCAATATAGGTCTGAGCGACCCGTCCTTTTTTGGAATTAAGAAGTAGAGGGAGTACACTCCCGCACCCTGCTCGTGGATGGGTACGACCTCTATAGCGCCTTTTAGAAGCATACTTTGCACTTCTTGCTGTAAGAGCGTTAAGTGCTCTGAGGACATAGGACGGCTTCTTGGTGGTATTGTGGGTGGAGTGGAGGTTAACTCCAGACAGTAACCGTATTTTATAATATCTTTGACCCACCTGTCCGTGGTGATGGAATTCCACGTGGACAGGAACCTTTGTAGCCTTCCCCCGACAGGTGTTATGTGGTCGGGAGGAAGGGAGAGGGCGTCACTGCTTGTTCTTGGGGGAGGACCTGGTGTTGCCGTAGCCGCGTCCTCTGCCCTTTGTGCTGGAGCCACGATATCCACCTCTGGTGTTTTTATCATAGGTGGTCTGTGTATTGCCTTTGTTATATGTTTGTTGTGACCCCTGTCCTCTACCTGCTCCCTTGTTTCCGGGGCGACGAAAGGAGCCGCTCCGAAAGGACTGAGTTTGTAGTGCGCCCATGGACTTTGCAGTGTCCGTATCCTTTTTTATCTTTTCGAGGGTGGTGTCAACCTCTGGCCCGAATAAATAGTCGGGGTTGACGGGCTGGTTCAGTATATTGTTTTGTACCTCGGGCTTGAATCCTGAGATCCGTAGCCAGGCATGTCGTCGCAACATGACGCTTGTGTTTATGGCTCTGGCAGCCGTGTCTGCAACATCTAGTGCGCATTTGATGGAAGCGTTCGTTAGTAGCTGTCCTTCTCTGATGAGCATTTCTGCGCCTTCCTTGAACTGGTCAGGGAGATGTTGGAATATTTGCTCAAGTGTGTCATAGTGCGCTCTATCATAGCGAGCAAGGAGCGCCTGAGTGTTGGCTATGCGCCATATGTTGGCAGCTTGGGCGGCAACTCGCTTGCCAGAGGTTTCTAACACCTTGGACTCTTTGTCCGGGGGAGGAGCGTCACCTGTTGTTTGCGAGTGTGCCCTCTTGCGTGCATTCGCTACGACGATGGAGTCGAGTGGTAATTGTCCTCTGATGTAAGTAGGATCCCCAGGTGCTGATCTGTATTTTTTATCAATCCTGGGGTTTATCACTCGTGCCCTGGTGGGTTCTTTGAAAATGTCCTTGGCTGGTTTGAGGACCCCCTTCAACATTGGCAGAGTCTTTACATGTCTTTCTGAGGATGCAAAGGTGTCCATTAGAAAGTCATCTTCGATGGTATCAGAGTGAAGCTGCACCCCATGGTTATTGGCAGCACGTTCGATAAGAGCATTGAACGCTGCAGTATCCTCCGTAGGAGATGTCTTTGCCCCATAGAGTTGTGGATCCTGTGCATCGAGAGGTGCACTGGGGTCTGCAGGGTCGCCCCAAGTTTGATCAGGGTCCTGCTGGTCATCAGGGTCCGTGTCTACATGGTAGGGGACTTGGTCAGCCATGTAGTCCTCCAATGCGTCTGTATCGGAGCGTGTGGGGGAGAACCGGTGTGGATCCTGGTAGGATGAATGGAAGGGTTCATAAAGGAGAGGTTCCGATTCTGCAGGCAACTTCCTTTTTAGTGGGATCCTGAAAGGGTCCAATGGCGGCTCCGAAGTTATCCTTCGGTCCTGGAGAATCATTCTGCCAGTGCCGGCGTCGATGATACGTGCTGGAGACGTCTCAGCAGGTGTGACCGTAGGTTGGGTGACCCGTGTCCTGAGTTGGAACATTTTTGGGATTGTTGACGGAGGCAAGCCGAAGGTAATGTTGGTCGGCACCGAAGAGGCTGCGGGAGCTCCGACCGAACCGGAGCCCGATGTGTCCTGGAGGACAGGTGTGGTTTTGCTGCCTTGCGTCACACCAGGTCGTACTTGGGGCGCCTTCGAGGCTTTGGCACCGGCCAGGCTCGTAGAGGCGGCCGTAGATTTTTTCGGTGCCGGCGGGTCATCGAGTCGGGGTGAAGAGATCACCGTCGAAGTCTTCGATGCCTGAGGCTTAGGTGTCGTCGAGGGAGCGATGTGAGACACAGCAGGCGGTACGGCCCTTGGTGTCGTCGGTGCCGGTAGCCGAGCAGGTGTGTCGGTGCCGATGGCTTTTTTCCGTTTGTCGACTCCAACGTCGCCCGCCTCAAGTTCGGCACCGAAGTCCCTCTTGGTGCGGTCGGTGCCGACGCGGTGCGCTGGCGTCGAAGGCCTCGATCCGACCAGCGCTACTTTCAGTTTTGGTTTCGGTGGAACCTGAGCAGCTTTCGGTTTCGGTTTTGTGATAGGGAAACCAGCCTGTTTATGTAGTAATGGCTGCCGCTGAACGTCCGAGGCCGGGCCCGAGGGCGGGGCCGAAGAACTGCGGGATGGGTCTCGGGTAAGGCCCGAAGGCGATCCCTCGACCGGAGCCATAGGCTGTGGCACTGGTGTTTGAACGGTTTGAACAGGTAGGCCTTGTTCATCATTGGAGCTACTTTCTTCGGCCCCGAAGGCCTCCTCGTCGTCTCCTACCTCGGTGTCGTCTTCACCTCTGTGGAAGAGTGACTCGTCTTCCTCGTCCGATCCGGGTTCGTGTTCGGAAACGGGACTGGAGGGCAAGACTTCCAATTCCTCGACGTCCTCGGCCTCGCCGAAGATGTCTGTCGGGGCCGGTGCCGCGTGCTGCGCCTCGAGTCGCGCCGCTCGTCGATTCCGCAGAGTCTTCTTCGAGCGGAACCGGGCACAGGCCATGCATGTTGATTCGTCGTGGTCCGGCGAAAGGCATTTGTTGCACACCGGATGGACGTCGATGTGTGGGTACTTCGCATTGCATACCGGACACCTTTTGAATGGCGTCCTGGATTCCATCGTCGAAGTAGTCGATGGACAGGTAAATGCGAAAGCAGTCGGTGCTGAAAGTTAGTAAACTAACAAATTCTATCGAAACCCGATCGATAAACAGTACCGACGCGAACTAAAGGCCTTTTGGCCTTGAAAAAATATTTTCCTAACTTGAGCTAAGATAGCACATCCGAACCCAATGGCGGAAAAAAACAATCTGAGGATGGAGAGGATGCCCATGCGCACTGTAGTCCAGGGGAGGAGTCACCTATCCAAGGATACTTCGAAGACTCTTCCAGGACAACAACGTGCAAACATCCGGACCCAACACTAGGCGGCGATCTATGCACAGATATGAATTCAGCAGCCCACATGCCTCGAACACGAAAATACTCACCTGCTCTTAGGTGAGCTCCCAGTGCTGGATCTTGGTGCCCAGCACTGACTCTGAAAAATACTTACAACTGTACTTACCCTTAACCCAATTTTCTCCCATAGGAAACCATTGACTGTTTTTCTCTGACATTTCTTCTAAGTGTCAATTTCTGCAATCTTTAAATATTCTTTACAAATCGTATAAACACTGAAAACGTAATTACTTACCTGTTTTGGATAAAGGTCCCAGTACTGAGTCTAGGCACCCAGTACTGGATTACAAAAGTAACGAGAACATACTATACCTACAACTTGAATTTTCTGCCATAGGAAATCATAGACTGTTTTCTATGAAACATTTTCTAAGTGTCAACTTTTAAAATAGCAAAATATTGTCTAAAAATCATCAAAGCAATTAAGTTGACTTTTAGCAACTGTTTCTAAATACTGTCCCAGGACTGAATCTAGGATCCAGTCCTGGAATTCCAAAAGTAATCCAAAAAGTAATCTATAGCAAATAACTTGAAACTTCCATTGAGCTCAATGCATTATTGTGTTTAGAATTGTGCTGCCTATTGCAACAACTTGTAATTATTTACAAAAGTCAATTGCATATTGAAAAAGTATTTACCTAAAGCATCTCATTCTGAGAAAGTATATTTTAATACCTATTGTTGGTTCTAAAATAAAACAAGCATATTGAATATATTACTTACCAGTATGCATCTGTTCTTGGCATGTAGGGCTGCTGACATTCATATCTGTGCATAGATCGCCGCCTAGTGTTGGGTCCGGATGTTTGCACGTTGTTGTCCTGGAAGAGTCTTCGAAGTATCACGAGATAGGTGACTCCTCCCCTGGACCACAGTGCGCATGGGCATCCTCTCCATCCTCAGATTGTTTTTCGCCATTGTGGCAGTGATGGAGTAGATACAGTAAGTGATGACCATGCTATACAGTAATTCGGAGTGCTGCAGCCGCTACAGGCGCCAGGGAGGAGGGTGGGCGATATGAATGTCAGCAGCCCTACATGCCAAGAACAGATGCATACTGGTAAGTAGCATATTCAGTTCGAGGCATGTGGGCTGCTGAATTCATATCTGTGCATAGAATATATAGCAGTACCTCCTATTAGCGGCGGCTACCCGTGCCAGCTGCAGCAGTCTGAAAAAGCGTTTTAAGAACAGCCTGTCCTACATCTGCCTGCTGTTTTGAGTGTACATCTACACAGTAGTGTTTGGTAAATGTATGTACAGTGGACCATGTGGCTGCTCTACATATTTCTTGTAAAGGAATGTTTCCCAGGAAAGCCATGGACGCCCCTAACTTTCGTGTTGAGTGGGCTCGTGGGGGAATTGTTAATTTGCGTTTCGCTTTGTGGTAGCAAATTTTAATACATTTAACGATCCATCTGGCTATACCTGCTTTGGAAATGGCGTTGCCCTTGTGTTGTGGAGAAAAGGCAACGAAAAGTTGTTTTGTCTTCCTAAAGACTTTAGTCCTGTCTATATAGTACATGAGGGCTCTTTTTACATCTAGTGTATGGAGCATTCTCTCTGCGACATTTTGTGGATTTTGAAAGAAAACATGCAGTTCAATAGTTTGATTCTTGTGGAACTGCGATATCACCTTGGACATGAATTTGGGATTGGTACGTAGTACAACCCTGTTTGCGTGAACCTGTATGAATGGCTCTTGAATGGTTAGTGCCTGGAGTTCACTAACTCTTCTTAACGAAGTGATTGCCACTAGGAAAGCTACTTTCCAGGTGAGGAATTGAATCTCACATGAATGGAGAGGTTCGAAGGGTGGACCCATTAGTCTGGTGAGGACCAAATTGAGGTTCCACACCGGTGCTGGTGGGTGTCTTGGGGGAATTACTCGTTTGAGTCCCTCCATGAAGGCTTTGATGGCAGGCACTCTGAATAAAGAGAGGTGCTGCCTGTTTTGGAGATAGGCTGCTATTGCGGTTAAATGGACACGTATTGAGGTGTATGCCAGATTGCATCGGTATAGGTGTAAGAGGTAACAGATAATGTTTTGAATGGATGCGTCCAGCGGCTTAATGTCATTGTTGTTACAATAAATGACAAACCTTTTCCATTTAGCCGCATAGCAAGCTCTGGTAGTGGGTCTCCTGGCCTCCTTAATGATATCCATACAGTCAGGTGGCAGGTTTAGATAGCCAAACTCTAAGACTTCAGGAGCCAGATTGCCAGGTTCAGCTGTTGCGGATCTGGGTGCTGAATCTCGCCATGGTTCTGCGTCAAAAGTGCGGGTTTGATCCGCAGCCTTTGATGCGGCACCACGGAAAGTTCTAGAAGGGTGGTGTACCATGGTTGGCGCGCCCATGTGGGAGCAACTAGGATGAGTGTCAGTGAGTGTTGTCGCAGTTTGCGTGCCACTAGAGGTATTAATGGCGCTGGGGGAAAAGCATACGCAAATCTGCCGGACCAGTTCATCCATATCGCATTGCCCTGAGACTGTGGATGTGGGAACCTGGCGGCAAAGCTTTGGCATTTTGCGTTTTCGTTTGTGGCGAATAGGTCTATGTCTGGATGACCCCACTGTTGGAAGTACGGTTGGAGAACTGACGGCTGTAGCTCCCACTCGTGCATCTGGTGGCTGTGTCTGCTGAGCAGATCCGCCATCTGGTTGTCCTTGCCGGGGAGGTGTTCCGCCATGAGGAATACGTTCCTCTGAATGGCCCACTTCCACATGCTCTGAGCCAGATGAGACAACTGTGGAGAGTGTGTTCCTCCCTGCTTCTGTATGTAGTACATGGCAGTCATGTTGTCCGTCCGGATCAACACGACTTTGTTGCACAAGTGTACTTTGAAGGCCTTTATGGCTAGGAAGATTGCCATCAGTTCCAGAACGTTGATGTGCATCTTCTTTTGTTGCGTCGTCCATAGTCCCTGGACTGTGTAAGTGAGTACATGAGCTCCCCAACCCTGGAGAGAGGCGTCCGCTGTCAGTGTTATTTGTGGAACAGGCTCTTGGAACGGTCGGCCCTTGCAAAGGTTTTGTGGATTCCACCAATGCAGAGAGTTGTATGCCCGACCGCTCACCAACACTAGGTCTTTTAGTTGCCCATGAGCCTGATTCCATTGACGTGCTAAGCACTCCTGAAGCGGACGCATATGTAGTCTCGCGTGCGGGACTATGAAAATGCAGGAGGCCATCATGCCTATCAACTGCATGAACACTCGCGCAGGAAGGGAGTGTTGAGGTTTGAACTTTGAGATCAGCAGTTGCATGCTGTTGATCCTCACTGAATTTGGCTGAGCTGTGGCTGCCAGAGTGTTTATGGTCGCGCCTAGGTACTGTTGTACATGGGCGGGTTGGAGATGTGATTTTGGGTAATTTAGTGAGAATCCCAGACTGTGAAGAAGGTGAATGGTGAGGGGCATGTGGTTGGCACATTGCTGGGCTGACTTTGCTTGAACAAGCCAGTCGTCCAGATAAGGGAAGACATGAATGTGTTGTCTTCGGAGATGTGCCGCCACTGTTGCTAGGCACTTGGTAAAGACCCTGGGTGCTGTTGTTACTCCGAAGGGGAGAACTTTGAACTGGTAGGGCTGCCCCTGAATAGTGAACCGGAGGTATTTACTGTGTGAAGGGTGTATGGGGATGTGGAAATACGCATCCTTTAGGTCCAGTGTTGCTAGGAAGTCTCCCTGACTGAGTAGCGGGAGAACCTGCTGTAGGGTGAGCATATGGAAATGCTCTGAGAATGTAGTAGTTGAGGGGTCTCAGGTCTAGTATAGGTCTGAGCGACCCGTCCTTCTTTGGGATTAAGAAGTACAGAGAGTACACCCCTGTCCCCTGCTGGTTGACGGGCACGACCTCTATTGCACCTTTTTGCAGCATACTTAGCACTTCCTGCTGCAATAATGCTAAGTGCTCTACGGACACAGGACGGTGCTTTGGCGATATGTTGGGTGGAGTGGAGGTTAATTCGAGACAGTAACCGTGTTGGATGATGTCCCTGACCCACCTGTCTGTGGTGATGGTTTTCCACGTGGACAGGAACCGCTGGAGTCTCCCCCCGACAGGTGTTATGTGGTCGGGGGGAAGGGAGAGGGCGTCACTGTTTGTTTTTGGGTGAGGACCTGGTATTGCCGTAACCACGTCCTCTGCCTTTGGTGCTGGAGCCACGATATCCACCTCTGTTGGTTTTATCGTAGGTACTCTGTGTGCCCCCTTTAGTGTATTGCTGCTGTGACCCCTGGCCTCTAGCTGCTCTTCTATTCCCGGGGCGACGAAAGGAGCCACTACGAAACTGCTGCGTCTGCAGAGCCCCCATTGATTTCGCAGTGTCAGTGTCATTTTTAATTTTCGAGGGTAGTGTCAACTTCAGGGCCGAATAAGTAGTCGGGGTTGACTGGTTGATTTAAGATGTTGTTCTGAATCTCCGGCTTGAAGCCTGAGATTCTCAACCATGCGTGTCCTCTTAACATGGCGCTGGTGTTGATTGCCCTTGCCGCTGTGTCGGCAGCATCCAGGGCGCACTTGATGGATGCATTGGTAAGGAGTTGTCCCTCTCTGATGAGGAGCTCTGCTGCCTCTTTGTATTCGTCTGGCAAATGTTGGAGTAGTGACTCCAGTGTGTCGTAGTGGGAACGATCGTAACGGGCCAGGAGTGCCTGTGTGTTGGCAATGCGCCAGATGTTTGCTGCTTGCGCTGCAATCCTTTTGCCCGATGTCTCCAGCACTTTGGACTCCTTGTCTGGGGGAGGAGCATCACCTGTTGTCTGCGAATGGGCTCGTTTGCGAGCGTTAGCAACTACCATGGAGTCCAAAGGTAACTGACCCCTAATGTACATAGGGTCTCCGGGTGCAGGCTTGTATTTTTTTTTCAATCCTGGGGTTTAGCACCCGCGCCCTGGTTGTTTCCTTAAAGATGTCTTTTGCAGGTTTGAGAACCCCTTTTAACATGGGCAGAGTCTTCGGCAGTTCTTTCGGAAGAGGCGAAAGTGTCCACTAGGAAGTCTTCCTCGACAGTGTCAGAGTGGAGTTCTACTCCATGATTGGCAGCAGCCCGTTCTATGAGGGCATTGAAGGCAGCAGTGTCCTCTGTGGGAGATGTCTTTGCGTTGTAAAGCTGCGTGTCATGGGTATCTGGCGCGGTACCCTGGTCTGTAGGGTCATCCCATGCCTGATCCGGGTCTTGCAGATGCTCATCAGGATCAACATCCCCAGGGTAGGTGGTATCATCTCCCATATAGTCCTCTACTGCGTCTGTCTCTGAAGGCGTAGGAGAAAAGGACTGGGGATCGTGATAGGAGGGTTGTAAGCGTTCATGAAGAACTGGTTCCGAACCCGCTGGCAATTTGTGCTTGAGAGGGATTCTGTAAGAGTCCAATCCCCTCTCAGGAGTGATTTTCCGCTTGCGGAGCATCAGTTTACCAGTGTTGGCGTCGATGAATTGTGGCTGTGAAGGCTCAGAGTCTGTGTGTCCAGTGGACGGGGACTGTGTCTGGCGGACACGTGTTCGGATCTCGAACATCTTCGGCGTTGTGGACGGCGGCAAGCCAAAAGTGATGTTGGTTGGCGCCGAAGGTGCATTCGGAGCCTTGTGCATGTCGGGGCCCGATGTGGATCGGAGGGCTGCCCGTTCCCTGATGCGTTGCAACGATGCCGCGACTTGTTGCACGGAGAACGCAGAAGGCTCTTTGGAACCGGTCGGCACCTTGGAGGTAGGCGTCGACAGCTTTGGAGCCATGGGGTCATCGATCCGAAGAGAGGTATCGAGGGTTGTTGGAGTCGACGACTTGGCATGTGCCGTTGTCTTCGACGTCGACGCAGATGGCGCGGCCATTTTGACTATGGTGGTCGGGGCCGACAGCTTCGGTGCCAGAGGCAGAGGCGCTTTGTGGGTACCGAGGGCCTTTTTCTTCGGTTTGGTACCGATATCCGCTGCAGTGAGCTCGGCGCCGAAATCCCTTTTACTGCGTTGGGGGCCGATGGCCTTTGCTGGCGTCGAAGGAGTGGAGGGCTTCGAGGCCTTTGAGCCGATTGCAGCCAGTTTCGCTTTTGGTTTCGGTGGAACTGGTGCGACGATTGGTTTCGGTTTCGCTGAAGGGAACCCAGTCGTCTTCGGTAATAATGGCTCGTGGGGGATGTTCGAGGCCAGGCCTGAAGGCGGGGCCGAAGAACTTTGAGATTGATCTCGGGTAAGGCCCAGAGGCGATCCCTCGACCTGAGCCTTATGATGACGCACTTTGTCGGCCTCCGTATCGACGGGTGGGCCTGGCTCCTCGCTAGAGCTATCTTCTTGGGCCCCAAAGGCCTCATCGTAGTCTCCTACCTCGTCGACGACTTCTTCTCTGTGAAAAAGCACCTCAACGTCGTCTTCTGATCGGGAATCTTGTTCGGAAGCGGGGCTGGAGTTTACTTCTTCCACGCTTTCGGCGTCCTCGTCTTCGGTGCTTAAGATGTTGGCCGGGGCAGGCGCCGATTGCTGCGCCTTTAATCTCGCCGCCCGTCGATTCCGGAGAGTCTTCTTCGATCGGAATCGGGCGCAGGCCATACATTTCGACTCATCGTGATCCGGTGAGAGACATTTGTTGCAGACCGGGTGGACGTCGATGTGTGGGTATTTTGCATGGCATAATGGACACCGTTTGAATGGAGTCCTCAATTCCATCGTCGATGTAAGTTCGATGTTCGGACCAACGGATCCGAAAAGCTGGAAGAAAGTTCTAAAATAGTAAAGAAAGTAGTCGATACCGAACGGGAACAGTACCGACGAAACCTAAAGGCCTTTTGGCCTTAAACCTAATTTTCGTAACTTGAGCTAAGATAGGCACATCCGAACCCAATGGCGGAAAAAAACAATCTAAGGATGAAGAGGATGCCCATGCGCACTGTGGTCCAGGGGAGGAGTCACCTATCTCGTGATACTTCGAAGACTCTTCCAGGATAACAACGTGCAAACATCCGGACCCAACACTAGGCGGCGATCTATGCACAGATATGAATTCAGCAGCCCACATGCCTCGAACATTTGTTTTATATATAAACCATTGGCCTAGAGTTCAGTTATTGAGTGTGTGGAATCATTTGCTGACTGAGTGTGTACATCAAAATGCTTTACACTGTCCTCGGATACTGCCTTACTGCTCAACCAAGCTACCACTTTAGAGAGTAAGGTTATATCTAACTTTAACCTCTGCCAAACCTCTGGGGACTGTGGACTCTGTACACACTGTACCTATTTGGGAACAGTATATACAGAGCCACTTTCTCACACACTGGCAATGGCATGAAGGTCTTTATAAGTGGGATGCTGGGATGGGGTCTGTGAAATGATTGGAAGGATTCAGAGTAGTGAGCGTGTTTAGGATAGTTTCTTCGCTGTAGAGATTGAAGGTTGTCTAGGAGGCATTGTTCTTGAGGTTGAGTATTGCGGGGCAGTTAAGCGGGGTCCTTGGGGTGGACCGTGTGGGGATTGTGTGTGTATCGGTAATGGATAATAGAGCATTAAGTAAGTCTGTCTTTAATTTATCAGTCTTTGTTGTGAAAAAGGAGGCAAGATCCTCACAGTTGGGGATTGTATCTGGCTTGGCTGAGTGGGGGCCACCCTTAGACTGAGTATAGATTATTTCAAACAATTTTTAGGGGCGATTCTTGGCTTGGTCTAGCTGTACACCTATGAAATCAGCTTTTGAGCGTCTAATCCTTCTGTAGTAGGCATTTCTGGTGCTTCTAAGTAATTTGAGGTGGGCAGTGGATGGGGCGGCCCTCCATTGTCTTTCAATCGCTCTCAGTGCTCTTCTGTCTTCATTTAGTCTACCATCATACCAGGGGTTTGAGTTCTTTTTGGTGACTCTTTTTAATTGTAGGGGGGCTAAGGTGTCAAGTACCCTGTTCATAGAGTGGAAGTAGTGATTGGTCATATCCTGTACATCCTTTGATCCATCCGGTGGGGGCGTGAGGATGTGACTAGCGGATGCGAGATCGGCCGGATTGATGTTTTCTAGGTTCCTCTTCCAGATTTTCGTTCTCGTGGGTTGGACAGAGAGTAGTTTAACTACTTCCTTGATATGGAAAGTGATAATATAGTGGTCAGACCAGTTGTAAGTGAGAATCGATTATAGCTGGGTAGAGTCTGCTTTGGAAATTACTAGATCAAGGATTGAGCCTTTTCCGTGGGTGGGGCTGTCACAGATTTGGGACAAATTGAGGTCTGATAGGAAAACTTTGAGGCTATTGACCTCTGGGTCGTCAGGATCGTTCCAGTGGAGGTTGAAGTCTCCCAGGAAGATCTGTGTATTCTGTTGTCCGACATTTGTTGCTAAAATATCCATCATGTGTTCGAAGAAGGTGAGGTTGTTACCAGGAGAATGGTAGATAGAGTGTAGTGAACATATTGGCTTGTTATTGCTCGTGATGTGTAGGCCGAGGTATTCAGAGGACGAGAACACTGGGGTATTTGAGCATCTCACAGAGAGGTTGTTCCTATGAATACAGGCAATACCACCACCTGTCCTATCTGGTCTATCTAGTCTTGTGATGTAGTAGTTTGGGGGAACTAGTATGTCTAAAATGGGCGTTGATTCAGTTAGCCAAGTTTCCGTTAAAATTATAAGGTCGGGTTCATTGGTTATAATGAGGTCAGCTATATCAGTGGCATGACGTGCTGTCGATCTACAGTTTAGTAGGATACATTTTATCTGGGCCTTGGTCGGGGTGGTGTTCTGGTCATGGGAGATGGGTACTCTTGTGAGGTTGCTTTCAACAGTACCTCTGGGAGTATGTCTTGTCAGTCTTGAGGCATCGGGATGGATGGGTTGGATTAAGGACCGTGTCTGTGTGTTCTCCAAGTGCACAGGTCTACATGGTAGGGATGGAGGTTCGTAGGAGTGAAGTAGGGAAGTAAGATCACTTGGTGAGAAGGTATTCTTTTCCCTGGTCGGCCGGGATGATGCATTGGGGTAAGGTACGGTTTTCCATTTGGGGAGTCCCTGAGGCGAGGGGCTAGAACAAGCCTGCTGAATGGGTTTCGCTTGGGGCTTGGGTTGTTGCCGGATCAGGTCATGAAGACTTTGTATGTCATCTTTTATTTGTTGTAGGGATAATAGTATTTCGTCTAGTCTGGGGTCAGGTGTAGGGCTTGTCATGTTGATGGCTTGGACTGTGGTTAAGTGAGGAGGTGTAGTAGCTTGTGTAGAGTCCCGGGGTATGATGTGTGTTGGTTCGAAGGGTGGTGGTCCCATGGGGAAGGGAGGGGTGTAGAGCGGGGTGTCTGATTCTTTGTGTGGCATTGTTGTGGGGTGAAAATCACTGGGAAGGGGGATAGTGGGGCGGGGTTGTGAGGACTGTATGAGGAAGGGTGGGTGTGTGTGGGAAGGCTATGGATGAGGTGAAATGGGTGTGAGGCGAGGTGGGTGTATTAGAAATAGTGGTGGAGCTAGCGGGGGGAGTCGGTATAATGCAGATGTCTGTTATTATGAGGGGTGATAGTTGGACATGTGGTGGGTGTGTCTGTGCAATGGGATACTGAGGGAGAATGTCTAGAGGTGGGAATGGGTAGGGTGATACTCAGAGGGTTGGGAGAGGTGGTATAGCGTCTTGTAACCTTCGCTTTGATGATTGGGAAGAGATTGTCTAATATATTAAGGTTATGGTCTGATGCCTGCATGAGGATGATCCCGTTATGGTAAATGGTAATTGTGGCAGTTGCGTTGTAGAACAGAGAGGGAATGATAGATAGTGTAATGCCGTGTGCAGTTTTCTTTGTGGGCGCAGTTCAGAATAGGGTGAGAAAGGCTTTCCGCCATTGTGCTCTCCTTTTGGTGTAGAATATAATGTCGTTCGTTATGTGTCCTGTGCTATTTGAGAAGTAGGGGTCAGAGATTGGAGTTTCTGGGTGTGCTTTTAGGAGGTTATGTTTGAAGCCTTTGGCCGCCTTTTTTTTAGAGTGTAGGAGGGTATTTGATGGAGTAGGTGTGTTGGCCTCGGGTTCCATAAGGAATATGCTACTTACCAGTATGCATCTGTTCTTGGCATGTAGAGCTGCAGAGCAACACACTAAGGATCAGATCGCCATCTGGTGTTGGGCTCGGATGATTGCAGGTTGTTGTTGTCTTCGGAAGAAGTCTTTGGTCACGAGATTGGTGACTTCTCCTCTGGACAACAGTGCGCATGGGCATCTACTCCATCCTCAGATTGTTTTTCGCCATGATGGGAAATGATGGAGTGTGTAAGAAGTAAAGAGAAAGGATGTCCATGTGTAGTGTCTAAGTAAGACAATGCTGGAACAGATACAGGTCCCGGGGAGGCAGGAGGGCGTGTGTGGCTCTGCAGCTCTACATGCCAAGAACAGATGCATACTGGTAAGTAGCATATTCCGTTCGAGGCATATGAGCTGCAGATCACACACTTAGGATAGACTATATAGCAGTGTCTCCCCTAGCGGTGGTCACCTGTATCGGTTGCAGCAGTTTGGAATAGAGTTTTTAAGACAGCTTGGCCTACTGAAGCTTGTTGTTTGGATTGCACATCAACACAGTAATGCTTAGTGAAGGTGTGTGTAGTAGACCATGTTGCTGCTTTGCAAATGTCTTCTAAGGGAATGTTCCCTAAGAATGCCATAGAGGCCCCTATTTTACGCGTGGAGTGCGCCCTAGGGGGAACGATAAGAGTACGTTTAGCTTTTTGGTAACATATTTGGATACATTTGACTATCCATCTGGCGATACCCGATTTGGAAATAGGGTTGCCTTTGTGTGGTGGAGCGAAAGCAACAAATAGTTGCTTGGTTTTCCGAAAAGGTTTTGTTCTGTCGATGTAATAGAGCAAGGCTCTTTTTACATCTAAGGTATGAAGTGCCCTCTCGGCTACTGAGTCTGGATTAGGGAAGAAGACTGGCAGTTCCACTGACTGGTTTAGATGGAAAGGGGAAATGACTTTATGGAGGAATTTAGGATTCGTCCTAAGAACCACTTTGTTCCGATGTAATTGTAGGAAGGGTTCTTCGAGAGTTAAGGCTTGTATCTCACTTACTCTTCGCAGGGATGTGATTGCGATGAGGAAAGCCACTTTCCATGTTAGGAACTGCAGTTCGCATTTGTGCATTGGTTCAAATGGGGGACCCATGAGCCTTGTTAGAACAATGTTAGGGTTCCACACCGGGGAAGGTGGCAACCTTGGAGGAATGATTCTTTTAAGACCCTCCATAAATGCTTTAATGGCTGGTACCTTGAAGAGGGACAGGTGTTGTCTATTTTGCAAATAGGCAGCTAATGCCGCTAGATGTAGACGTATAGAGGAATACGCTAAATTACATCTTTGTAAGTGTAATAAATAGCAAATGATGATTTGGATGGAAGCATCCAGTGGTTGTATGTCATTGTTAGCGCAGTAAATGGCAAATCGTTTCCATTTTGCAGCATAGCATGCCCTAGTAGTAGGTCTCCTGGCTTCTTTAATGATATTCAAACAGTCTGGAGGAAGGTTGAGGTACCCGAACTCTAAGACTTCAGGAGCCAGATGGCCAAGTTCAGTGTTTGAGGATCTGGGTGTCTGATTTCTCCATGGTTCTGGGTTAAGAGATACGGGGAGAGATGCAGTTTTTGATGTGGAACTAGTGATAGTTCCAAAAGTGTGGTGAACCAGGGTTGACGTGCCCAAGTGGGAGCCACTAGGATGAGTGTCAGCGACTGTTGTTTCAGTTTGCGTACCACAAATGGAATGAGAGGGAGAGGCGGAAAAGCGTACGCAAATCTGCCTGACCAGTTCATCCATATTGCATTGCCCTTTGACCGTGGGTGTGGGAACCTGGCGGCGAAGGTTGGGCATTTTGCGTTTTCTGGTGTGGCGAACAGGTCTATGTCTGGTTGTCCCCACTTTTGGAAGAATGGGAGTAAGACTTTGGGGTGTAGTTCCCATTTGTGTATCTGCTGTGTGTGGCGACTTAAGAGGTCTGCCACCTGGTTCTGAACTCCTGGGAGGTGTTCTGCTAGCAGGTAGATGTTCCGGGGAATTGCCCATCTCCAAATTTGTTGCGCCAGTTGGGACAGTTGCAGAGAATGTGTCCCTCCTTGTTTCTGTATGTAATACACTGTGGTCATGTTGTCCGTGCAGATGAGGACAGTTTTGTTCTGGAGATGCACTTGGAAGGATTTCAGCGCTAGGAACACCGCTAGAAGTTCTAGGTGATTGATGTGGAACTGTTTTTGTTGAGTGGTCCACCGTCCCTGAGTGGTGTGTTGAAGGAGGTGGGCTCCCCACCCTGTGAGAGATGCGTCGGTGGTTAGCACAACTTGTGGAAGGGGCTCCAAGAACGGCCGCCCTTTGGACAGGTTGATGGTGTTCCACCACTTCAGTGAGCGAAGTGAGCGGCTGTCCACCAACACCAGATCGGTAAGTTGTCCGTGGGCCCGATTCCACTGTTGTGCTAGACATTCCTGTAAGGGACGCATTTGAAGGCGTGCGTAGGGTACTATGGAGATACATGACGCCATCATGCCTAAGAGTTGCATGAACACTCTTGCGGGAAGAGAGTGTTGTGTTTGAAATGTTTCTATCAGACTTTGTATGGTGGCTATCCTGGCTATGCTGGGATAAGCTACGGCTTTGGCTGTGTCTATGGTGGCTCCCAGGTATTGTTGTACTTGGGAGGGTTGTAGGTGAGACTTGGGATAGTTGATGGTAAATCCCAGGTCGTGCAGGGTGTGAATAGTGCGGTGAGTGTGGAGAACGCATTTGTCTAGAGTGTTGGCTTTTATGAGCCAATCGTCCAGATAGGGGAAGACATGGATTTCTTGTCTCCTGAGGTATGCTGCCACAACTGCTAAGCATTTGGTGAACACCCTGGGTGCAGTTGTTACTCCGAATGGGAGAACTGTAAACTGATAGTGTTGACCGTCCACCACGAATCGTAGATACTTCCTGTGAGCGGGATGCATAGGGATGTGAAAGTATGCGTCCTTGAGGTCTAATGAGGCAAGGAAGTCTCCTTGTTGGAGTAATGGAAGGACCTGTTGGAGAGTGATCATGTGGAAATGATCTGATTGTATGTACTGGTTCAGAAGTCTGAGGTCCAGTATGGGTCTCAGGGTTTTGTCCTTTTTGGGAATGAGGAAGTATAGAGAATATACTCCTGTGCCCTGATGTTGTAGTGGAACAGGTTCTATTGCGTTTTTCTGAAGCAAAGACTATTTCCTGTTTGAGGAGCGTGAGGTGGTGAGGCGTCATGGGACGGTGTCTGGGTGGTATGTTTGGGGGTGGGTTTATGAGTTCGAGGCAGTAGCCAGATTGGACAATTTGTCTTACCCACCTGTCTGTAGTGATGGTATTCCAGACAGGTAGGAACTGTTGAAGTCTGCCCCCGACTGGAGTGGAATGGTCTGTGGGGAGTTGTGGCAAGTCACTGTTTGGGGGTGTAGAGGAATGGGTGTTGTTGTTGCCCCGTCCTCGGCCTTTATTATTGTTTCCCCGATACCCTCCTCTAAAATATCCTTTGTTAGGGGATGTTTGACCTGATGTTTTGAATGTGGAAGAGTTGTCTGTTCCCACATTTTTGGAAGCTCCTCTATAAAAGGAGCGCCGAAAGGAGCCTCGGGGTTGAGTGGACTGCAATGCTCCCATAGATTTTGCAGTTTCATTATCTTTTTTCATCTTTTCTAGGGCAGTGTCCACTGCCGGTCCGAATAGTTGCTCCTGATTAAAGGGTTGAGCAAGAATGGAGGTTTGAACTTCCAGCTTGAAGCTGGAGATGCGGAGCCATGCGTGGCGTCTAAGCAAAACGCTTGTGTTAACTGCCCTAGAGGCGGTGTCCGCTGCGTCTAATGCACATTTAATGGAGGCATTAGATATTAGTTTGCCTTCTTGTATGAGGTCAGTGGCCTGTGTTTTAAAAGGTTCAGGCAGGTGTTGCAAGAGATCCTCCAGTTGATCATAATGGGCTCTATCATAACGAGCCAATAGGGCCTGTGTATTTGCGATACGCCAGTGGTTAGCCGCTTGAGCGGCAACCCGTTTACCGGAAGCCTCCAGGAGTTTAGACTCCTTGTCTGGGGGCGGCGTATCTCCGGTTGTTTGGGAGTTGGCCCTTTTTCTGGCATTAGAGACGACTAGTGAGTCTAGGGGGAGTTGCGCCTTAATGTACGCGGATCTTGTGGCGCTGGTCTGTATTTCTTCTCTATTCGGGGGTTGAGAACCCTGGCCTTGACAGGGTCTTTAAAGACCTCAGTGGCATGCTTTATCACTCCCTTGATCATGGGTAGAATGTGGACTGTTTTCTCGGACTGCTCAAAGGTTGTCGAGGAGAAAATCCTCCTCAGGAGTGTCGGTGTGCATGGTGACACCATGAAATGACGCTGCCCTGTTAATAAGCTGACCGAACCCTAAATGGTCATCAGGAGGGGAGGGTTTTGAGGGGTATGGAGCGGGGTCAGGCACGGGTAAGTCCAGTCATCTACTGGTGCTGTGTCCGGGAGTGTAAAGGGATCAGTAGGATCAGTGGGATAAGTGAAGAAATCTGGGTCTCCCCCTCCCCCAAAATCATCATCATCCTGTGGAGGTGGTGTATGAGAAGGAGATGGTAGAGGTGCAGGCGGTGGTGTTGGGGGGGATGGAATAGGGGGTAATGTAGGAGAGGAAGGACGTAAGGGTGAAGTGGCACAGTCCTTCTTCTTTGGAGGTGCAGGAGGAGGTGAGTCCAGCTTCCTTTTCTTGTAGGGCACAGCTGTGACATGTCCAGTTTTTGGATTTATGTAAATCCGTTGTTGTTTAGGATCAGGTCGATAGAGTTCCTCAGTGTCCGAAGGCGGCTGTGGCGCGACTTTTTTGTGTCTTTCTGGACGTGTTTGGGCACCGAAGATGTTTTGGGTGCCGAAGAACTTTTCGGTTTCGGTTGTTTTTTCGGTGCCGAAGAACCTTTCGGTGCCGATGATGTTTTCGGTGCCGACGAGCCTTTCGGTGCCGACGAACGTTTCGGTGCCGGTGGAGATATCGGGACCGAGTGACGTCTCGGGTCCGATGGATTTTTCAGTCCCGAAGCCTGCTTTGGTGCCGAAGGCACAATGACGTGAGGTTTGCCCGATCCCGAGCCACCTGCAGGCTTACTTTTCTTCGGAGCCGGACCCGAGGGCGGGGCTTCAGAAGATGTTTTCGGTTCGCGACTGTGCCCAGTTGGCAGAGTCTTGACCAATGTCTTTTTGGGCGGTATTGGAGTAGGGGGGCTGGTACTCACAGGCTGCCCCGGATCTGAATCGTCGGCCTCGGACACGATTTGGAGATCTTCGGAGTCATCGTCAGGGACCTCCTGTGCAAAGATGTCTTCTGGTTCCGGAACCGGCTTGGCCATGATATGGCGTCGAGCTCTCCGGTCCCGGATGGTTTTCTTCGAACGGAATGTGGCGCAGGCTGGGCAGCTGGATTCGTTGTGGTCTGGTAAAAGGCACAAATTACAGACCTCGTGGTGATCGCTATGAGGGAACTTTGCTCCACATTGGGGGCATTTTTTAAAGGGTGTCCTTTCCATCAGCCGTGTCCGGAGTCGGTCCGATATAGAGTTCGACGTCGAGTATTCAAGTTTTGAGAGTTGTAGTGATTGTAATAGGTTTTCTGCTGGAGCGGAAAAAAGTTCATCCGAACCCAATGGCGGAAAAAAACAATCTGAGGATGGAGTGGATGCCCATGCGCACTGTTGTCCAGAGGAGGAGTCACCAATCTCGTGACCAAAGACTTCTTCCGAAGACAACAACCTGCAATCATCCGAGCCCAACACCAGATGGCGATCTTATCCTTAGTGTGTGATCTGCAGCTCATATGCCTCGAACTGTGTGTTTTTGGATTGCAAGGAGGGGGGTGAGAGGGTCAGATAGTTAGCGAGTTAAAGTGGGAGGGGATCTATTCGGTGAGTATAAGAAATAATAGGCCTCAGTATTTATTACATCACCGCATTAAGGGAATAGTGGTCTCAGTATTTATTACATCACCGCATTAAGGGAATAGTGGTTCTGGGGACTGACTGATCAGTGATTATGCTCTGGAGTGTTTGCCTGATGTATCAGTCATTCCAAGATGGCCGCTTGCTTGTCTCGTGAGGGAGTGATTAGTCCTATCACTCTTTCCATGCATCCAAACTAACTAGGCAAATTCCTCTGTCCAAGCATTACAACTTCGCCTAGTCCTCTTTCTGTTTCTGTGAGGGGTAGATCTGGCTCGGTCCTTTGAGTCTTGTTGTGCTGTGTCTGTTAGTCCTCTGACCCAGCTCTCGCGACTCTCCCGCCTCTCCCACGTTCGTGTCCGCTCCAGGGTGCGGGCAAGGCGCTTCCGCGACTGGGCTCACCGATGGCTCTCGAGGTTCTCTCTCGGGCCAGTGGGGAGTCGACCTTCCCCTCATCAGGTGCGTGCCAGGCGCTCCTGCTTTATTCCACTCCTGGATGTCTGACGTAGTCTCGGCCCGTTGCTCCGGCGAGTGAGCGATGGGCGCCGCTGCCTCCGGGTCCATCTCCTGCCGTCCCGAGCTTCCGAATATCTTCTTCTCCGGTGAGTGAATCTTCCCTTTTCTTTCCGGAGTGTAGCGGTAGTGCTCGCATGGGCCATCAGGGATCTATAGATAGTTTCGATCCCTAGCCTTCAGGGCTCATTCGAAGAGCTCCTGACTCGCCGCCATTTTATTCTGTTTTAGGGGCACCCTGAACCATCCTTCCTCAGATCCCGATTCCGAAACAAGAAGAAGACGCCAAGAAGAAAGAAGACCTGCCGTGCAGCTGCTAACAAGAGGACGACAACAACTGACTTGCCCCAGCCCTACCGGCCTGTCGACCTTCGAACCTGCTCCTGCTAAACCCCGGCATCTTCAGTGGTCAGCAACCTCAAAAACCCCGGTGGGCCGGATTGCCTTGCTCATCTAAAGACTGGGACTCCCACGAGCAGTGGTTCTGCTCAAACAAGCAACCACCCCCGGTGCCAGCCAGGAACCGCAAATCCAGCACACTCTGCACCCGCCGGGCCCAGCCTGTGCCTGAGTGAACAAAGACCACCAAGACGTTCCCCCGGCGACTGTGACCAAGAATGCAGCACCCAAGGACTCTCCTTGACGCTCCTGACGATGCCTGCAGCCTCAACTCCAGGGACCCCCCCCCCCCAACCGCTACCAGCAGAGGGTAAGATTTCCGGAGGCCAAAAGAGACCCCTGCAGCCGGCGCCCTGCGGCCTCCTGTGCCCAGCTCCTGGGTACCTACCTAACCTACAGCTTCCTAACTTACCTCTCAAAGTTGTGGTCGCACCTGATGAACCTCCGTCCCAAGCTTGCAGCCTTTGTTCATCTTGCAGCTTCTCTATTGAAATACATTCGGCGCCCGAAGGCCCAAAAGCACCCTGCACCCAGCCGCCCGAGTGCCCCTGGAAGTGCAGCATCTGTCCTATTCTACTTCCCCACTTGCCCTGTGTAAGTGACCCGGAGCTCTGCTCCCACAGCCGTGTGGCCTGCCTGCTAGCAGCTACCAATGAAAGGCCCCCTGCCCGCCATAGGATAACATTGGGCCTACTCTCTCTGCACCCGGCTGCCCCTGCGGGTGAAACAACTGTACCTACCTGACCCTGAGAGACCCCTCAATCTAAACCCAGATCCTTAACTCTGCCAGTCGAGTACTTACCTGAAAGCCGATAACTCACTTTTTCTCCATAGGGTAACATTGACTGGTTTTCACTTGGAAATGGTCGCGTTTTGAAACTTTAAAATAGTCACTAAAAATCACCCGATCAACGAAAACTAAATTAAATTACTCACCTGTTATCAGGAGAGATCCCAGTGTTGGATCGTTGTGCCCAGCACTGACCCTACAAAGCAATTACAACTGATTTTCCGATAACCAAACCTTCCTCCATAGGATAACATTGCCTGATTTTTGCCAGAAATTCTTCTAAGTGTCGGTTTTTGAAACATACAAATATTCCTTAAAAATCGCCTGTGTAACAAAAACGATTTCTTTCAACTGTTTACAGGAGAAGCACCAGGGCTGAATCCAGGATCCAGCCCGGAGTAAGAAAAACCTATGCAAAGTAATTGATATTGCATTTACTTAAAGATTCCCATTGAGCTCAATGTTATAATTGTGTTTAACTTGTGTTGCCTATTGCAACAACTGTAACTATTACATTTAAAAGTATATTGCTTATTGAAAGTATTCAACTAGAGCATTTCATCCTGAGAAAGTATTTTGATACCTACTTGTGGTTCTAAAATAAAAGAACTATATAAAGACATTGGCCTAGAGTTCATTTCTTGAGTGTGTGAGACCATTTGCTGACTGAGGTGCACAACAAATGCTTTACACTGTCCTCTGATACTGCCTTTCTGCTTGACCAAGCTACCACTTTAGAGAGTAAGGTTGTATTTAACTTTAACCTCTGCTAAACCTCTGGGACTGTGGACTCTGCACACTGAACCGTACTTTGGTGCAGTATATACAGAGCCACTTTCTTACACTAGTCAAAATGAGAATGTAAGCAACCCACTACACCCCTAAGAACCTTCTATTGAACAAAACTCATCTGAAAGAGTTGGCAGCTTGTGCCTAAATGGTATTTTTGGCAAATACCCTCCTTGGGTTGGAAATCAACTTTACATAAATATATTTCTCAACAATCTAACACAATTTGGTGTTTTCCCGGTGCCACATTTAAGAGAAGTACAGCTTTTACTGACCGTTTGAGTTTCAGGACTCTCAGAATCCTTCTTGCGAGCACGTTCTTTCTTCATCTTCCCACCAGCGGCTCGGATGCTGACTCTGTTCTCTCCGCCCAGGTACCCTCGACAGTTCGTTGAGCCACAAAAGCATTTCTGAGCTTCTTTGCTGTTTTATTTTAAAATAGAGAAAAATAACTTTTCATTTAACAATTTAGGTCAGCAATTGATGTATGCCTCATTTTTTGAATCTGAGCAAAAGACCTAAATTGAAGAATAAGTATGTGCTTATACAAGCACTGATAAAAAAAGGTACTAAAACAGGACTTTAACAGCAACTTTAGTTGCACGAATATATCTACATGCCTATATGGGATAGAAACTTGGTACAATGATACAAAAATGTACTGATGTAAGAGAATACATTCGTAAAATTACAATATTTAAGCTTACATATAACTCTGCTAAGGTTACATAAGAAATTGCCATTTCCACTCAAAGATGTTTGAAGCTCACCAATGTCTTTGCATAAGATAGCAAAGTAGGGTATGACATTTTGGTTGGATTCATTTTGGAAGTGTAATAGATGTGATAACACCACATATGAGTATCAAATGCAGTGGCATGAAAGCATTCAGATGAGAAGAGAGAAAGGTGAGAAACTGCTGAACAGAAAGGTTCGTCTGGAGTTAAGGAATCATGCTGGGAGACAAGGAGTAATGTTCACGTAGTTTCCAGCTAAGTTCCTGGTTGAAAACGGAGGCGAGGGGGTTGTTTGTGAGTGAAAAGATAATATTGATTAGGAGGAACTAAGATTTAGGTATTTACCTAAATGACCTAAGGAAGGTAGGAGGAATGAGTTTTCAATGACAGACATACGCTACAAAGTCGATGATACCATTGTAGGTCACTTACCATAGTGAATGATGTAATAACCACTAAAAAAGCCACCTTCCAAGAATGTTGTTAGACTTGTGAAAAAGGTGGATCGATTAGATTTGAAAGGATCATATTAAATCCCTAGGGAAGGGAAGATCGTTTAACACAGGGAAACACTTTGCCTCTTCCTATGCTCAAGCATTTCTTGATGTCAAAGGATTCTTGATAAGGGCTTCTGTATACCCAAGTACTATAATGGAAGGATATTGTAGACCACAATGTTTAGTAATAGCGTCTCTACCAGTGACCTAATCAAATCAGATTGCTTCTCCAAATGCTAGAAGCAGATTATCTTCCAATTGAAGGAATAAAGACCTCATGTACTAGGGTGGCTATCCACTGTCAATACTTCCATTAGCTCTATCGAAAAGGTCTAAATCCAGTACTTACAGCATAGAAGCTAGGCGTTCAAATTAACAAAGGAAGGCTATGCTGTAGGACCTTGTCTCATATTCTGGAGAGGTGCTTAAGTAAGCACAGAAATGTAATGTGGTGCTGGCAGCAGTGGAGGAAGAGACAGGAGCAATAAGATTGACATGTGCTGTTTCACCTTAATCAGTAGGAGAGGAATTAGCTAAATTAAAGTTTTCCAAACAAGCTATAAAAAAGAAATCCACTTACATCTGAGTTCTGGGAATCTTTTGGTCTCTTACAGTGATGAAATAATCCAGCTGGAGGCTTCCCCACAGCATAAAGATGTCTGTAAGAACCTTATTTAAAGCTAGAACATGCATTGCCATTATCCACAAGACCCTCACCTTGAGCCATGTATTTCTTACCATCTGTTTGCACGGATGGTGCATAGTGATAATACGGTCCTTTTATATTATGAAGTTTGTATGAATTACATAAGGTAAAATTAAAGTGCAGGATGAGTGGATTTCAGTTCAAGCATATTTATCAAGTAAGAGATCTACTTATTAGACAGTTCTCCATCAGTTATCAGATTTCCCCTGAAAGCACCCAATCTTAGCAAAGAAGCATCTACTATCATCATCTGAGGCCAATGATGTGTAGAACGTACTGTCTTTGCTCCCACCATAGTCAAGACTGTAGAGTTGACTGAGAAAGGATCAGCTGGTCTTCCCAGTACATTTATTTCTGAGACCACTGATACTAAATGAAATCATGAATTGCCTTTATGCAGTCTCAGCCCGAGCACTATGGACACATTTAATGCCATTTATCCGACAAGGGATGGAATGTGCCTCAAGTTTGGACAGGGTATGTTCTAGAGAACAACAAAATTGTTTCTTTCCTGTAGGATTCGTGTTGCATCTTGAAGAATTTTCTGAATACACATGCTGTACATTACTCCACCATCTAATGGTTGGATCCGGAATTCTCCAATATATTAGTCGTCCTTTTTCCATTTTTGTTTTTTGTTGTTGTTGGTTGTCGACTGATTCTCCCCCCGCCCCCCGCCTTCCCCCCCCCCCCCCAACTTGGTATTTCCTGTGATGTTGTACATCCTCCATGGAAGTGCCCACTCGTGGGCGCCATCTCCAGATTCTTTTTTTCCCTTTGTCCGTTTTCTTCTCCCATCTTTTAGGTATAGGTTGGTGTGTGTCACTTGTGAATCCAGAAACTTTACAAGCTGCAAAACTAAAGGTGAGACACCATTCCATTTTGCAAAGTGAATCTTTTCTGCTGATTTGAGGTTATTTTAATTTTACTGTGGTTGGGACGAAGATGGGCTTAAATTTGTAAACAGATGTTTTAACACTTTTAGCCCCATTTGAGCTTCCTTGTTCATTTGAATGTCTATGCAGTAGAGTTTCATGAACCTGTGTACTGACGGCCATGTAACATACAGATGTCCTGTAAGGGTATCTTTGTTAAAAAGGCAATGGTTGCTCCTTTCTTACTTGTCGAGTGTGCCCTTGTAGCAGAGTTTAGTTTTATCCCTGCACTTGTTTGACAAAATGGAATGGTTTGTGAGATCCATCTGTCAATAGTGCTCTTAGTTACTGGTTTTCCCATTGTTGTCTCCAAAGGAAACAAATGGTTGCTTTGTTTTCCTGCTCGTCTTCGTCTCCTCAATATAGCACATTATTGATAGCCTTGCGTCACTTGATTCTTTGGCTTTGGGAAAAAGCTTGTCTGATTTATGTGGAAGTGTGAAATCCCCTTCAATAAGAACTGTGGATCTCTTCTCGTGACTATTAAGCCCTTGTGGACCTGTAGAACAAGCTACTAACCTTCGGTAATGCATTATCTGGTAGAGACAATATCTAGCTGCAGATAACTTCCCTTCGAATTTTCCAGGCGTGAGACTGGATCCTACAACTTTTGCATGAGCAGTACCCCTGCGCGCCATCGGGAGGCTTTTGTTTGTTCTGCACAGCGGCGGGGTTGGCACCGGAAATGACGTCACGGTCCCTATATAGGCGCCACCCAGGCGAATTGACGTTAGTTACTTTTCACAACTTTCCACGCCAGGAGCGCAGAGACATGATTTGAACCAACTAGTGTGTGTTCAAACTAAGGACCACAAAAGCCCTGGAAATGTGTCTGCAGAGTGGGGAGGCATAGTTGGGTCTGTAAGGAATCTGCAGCTAGATATTTTCTCTACCAGATAATGCGTTACCGAAGATAAGTAACTTGTTCATCTGATAAGAGACATCTAGCTGCAGATTCCTTACCTTTGAAAAGATGCCCAAGCCATACCATCCTGGTAGTGGGCAGCGGACAAATTGACTATACTAAGAAGTCAGGCAGTACCGAACAAGCAAAAGGCCTGTCCCTGCAGAGCTGATTGACAAAGCAGTAGTGTTTGGCAAACGTAAGCAGGGACGCCCACGTTGCTGCATGGCAGGAGTCCAGGACTCGAACACCACAAGCTAACACCGTGATCGCAGCATTTCCTCGGGTGGACTGGGCTCGTAAGCCCTCAGAAGGCTGCTTTTTAGCCACGGCATAGCAGACCTTAATACAGAGAATGGCCCTGCACGAAATGGTCCGTTTCTGAACTGCTCAGCCATTTTTAGCTCCTACATAGCGCATAAGAATGGGATGTCGACCTGGAACTCTTTTGTGCAGTCAAGCAAGAACAACAATGCTCTTTTTCTGTCCAGATGGTGGAGTCGTTTCTCCTCTTTGGAGGGATGTGGAGGAGCATAAAAGGTGGGCAGGGTGACCGAGTGTCCCAAATGGAATGAGGTCACCACTTTATGTAGGAAAGAGGCCCGGGTGCCATGCACCATCTTCCATGGAATACTATAAGATTGGGAGGCTTGGATAAGACCTGCAGCTCACTCACCCTCCGGGTAGATGTTATTGACACTACAAAAGCTGTCTTGATGGTAAGCAGCCTGAGGGGACAATTGTGTACCGGCTCAAAGGGAGCACACATGAGGTAAGTGAAAACCAGGTTCAGATCCCACTGAGGCATGATGAATGGCGAAGGGGGAAACAGCCCTTTCAGAAACCTATGTACAATAGGGGACTTAAAGAGGGCTGGTCAGGCAGCGGCAGGAAAGCGGACAGAGCAGAGAGATAACCCTTGAGAGTGCCAAGAGCAAAGCCCTGCTGGGTAAGGGTAAGAATGAAGAGAAGAATATCAGAAAGAGAGGCCAATAGACTTTTCTGTACAATATTTTACAAATGTTCGCCAACTCCAAGCATATACCATTTTGATGGAGGAGCCTGACCGCCAAGATAACCTTACAGACTTCAAGAGGAAGATCAACCGTTGCAGCTCAATCGAGTTGATGAGTTCGGGTGGAGAACACTCCCCTGCTGCTGTGACAGAAGATCCTCCAGAAGAGGAAGCCCGGTCGTTCTTGATCTTCTTGAGAACACTGGGCAGAAGCGGTATGGGCAGAAAAGCATACAGGAGGCCTGAGCTCCACCTACAACAAAAAGAGTCTTCGAGCAATAGCCGCTTTGGAAACTCCAGTATGCAATACTGCTGACATCGCGTGTTCTCTTTGGAGGCTAACAGATCTAATCAAGGCTCTCCCCACTACTGAAACAGTCTTTGTGCCACCTCCGAATGGAGACACACTTCTGATTCGCTAGGCATCAACAGCTTTGTTTGTTCTCCCTGGCATTCAGAGAACCTTTCAGGTGTTGAATCACCAGGATTATGCCTTGTTCCAGCCATGTCCAGAGACGCAGCGCCTCTTGACAAAGGGTCCACAACCCCACCCCACACTGCTTGCTGCAGTACAACATGGCAGTAGTGTTGTCCATGTACACTAGCATTAACTCACCCTTGACCGAGAGAAGAAATGTTTTCAATGCTAATTGGATCACCCGGAGCTCCAGCAGGTTGATATGGAGTTCAGATTACATGGGAGACCACAGGCCCCTGATCCCCACCTCTCCCAGATGGACACCCCATCCCAGGAGTGACAGATCTGTCACTACCTTCAGGTCTAGTTGGAGAAGAGGGAGAAGTCTGCCTTTGACCCAATCGTTATTCGTAAGACACCACTGCAGGTCTTTTGCAGTTCCCTCTGTTCCCCTGATCCTGCAGCCACTGGAACTTCAGGTCCCACTGCAGAGCCTGCATATGTCAACTGGCATGATTTACCAACAGGATGCAGGAGGCCATGAGGCCCAGCAGCTTTCGAGTCTTTCTCACCGAAATCCAGGATAGAGGCTGAAACATCGGTATCATAAACATAATATCCTGGACTGGCTCCTCGGAAGGATAAGTCCAAACCTGCACTGTGTTCAGACCAGCTCAGACGAAAGAGAGCATCTGAGAATTCGTCAGGTGTGACTTCGGCACATTTATAGTGAACCCCAGCAAGTGCAGGAGGTCCGACGTAGTCTTGAGGTGGGAAAAGACAGTCTGGGGTGAGGCTGCCTTCAACAGCCAATCGTCAAGGTAGGGGAAGACTGAAACACCTAACCAGAGCAGATGAGCGGCGCCCAGCGCCATCACCTTGGTGAACACCCGAGGGACGTTGGTAAGGATAAAGGGTAGCATAGTGAACTGAAAATTCTCGTGGCCTACCCTGAACCGTAGGTAACGCCTTTGGGCTGGCAGGATGGCGATGTGACAATAAGCATCCTGCAAGCCCAACTATACCAGGCAGTCTCCTTGGTCTAGGGCAAACAAGACCGGAGCCAAATAGAGCATTTTGAATTCCTCCTTTTTAGGAAGAGAATGACAGTTCGGCAGTCTAGAATAGGACAAAGACCATTGTTCTTCTTGAGTATCAGAAAGTAGCGGGAATAACAACCACAGCCTACTTCTGTTAAAGTAACTTTTGACCAGGAGAGCTATCACTTCCTCTCAGAGCAAGAACAGATGATGCTCCGCGAGCCGTTCTTGAGATGGCGGAACCTCTCTGAATTATCAGCCAGCCACATTTGTCTGATCTTACGGACTGCCATGGGACGAGATTATGTTGAATTCTCCCTTCAACTGGTCACCCATGGTCTTGCAGAACCAAACCAGGAGAGCTCATAGGCTGCAGCAGCCTCAGAGTTGGTGGCTGATGACTTATGGCAACCATTCCCATGGGGTCGGAATGCACCGCGTCCACGTCCTCTCAACTTGAGAAGCCTGTACAAGATGTTGGCCGGGATATGGTTGGCACGGTAGCAAGCCCCTTCAGTTGCCATGAAAGGGACGTAAGGCAGACTGGGGGCAAGGTGTCACTGAGAGGCCCACGGACTTGGCCATAGCCCACGAGTCCTTTCAGTGCTCCAGCGCTGAGTCTGTCTTCTCTCCGAAGAGACAAGTCCCATTTAAGGGTATATCCATGAGGTTGGCTGGACAACCCCTGAAAAGCCAGATGTTCTCAGCTAGGCGTGACACCGCTCTGCCCAGCAAGTCCGCCGTATCTAGACAACACCTAATGGTGAAGTTTGCTGCATCTTTCCTGTCTTTCGCTACTTGGGGAGGGGATAGCCCAGTCCTCCTTCGGGACCTGCAGCAGCACTTGTGCAAACGTTTCCCATAGGATCTGGGAGTAACGGCCCAAAAGGCATGCGGTGTTCACCGACCAGAATGTCAGACTTGGCAGAAGAAAACATCTTCTCATGCGAGTCCAGCCTCTTGGATTCTCTGTCCATGGGAGAGACAGGGATTTAACCATGGGAAGTCGAGGCTTGGATTATTAACCTCTCAGGAGTGGGGTGTTGGCTGAGGAAACTAAGATCACTAGGGGCAGAGCGATGCAGCAGGAAATTGTCCTGTTCACAGGAATCCCTGTGCTAGGCGTGGACCAAGTTCCTAGAAGGACATCAGTCAGTGCTTCATTAAAGAGCAATAGGGGTTCGGATGATGAAGCCCAAGGGTCAATTACTTCCGTCAAGAGGTTAGTCTTGACTGCCCCTAGGGGGAAGTTCGAGGTCAAGGACCTCCGCAGCCCTCTACACCACAATTGCATAAGACACTCCCCTCCTCCATAGCCACGGTAGGTGGAGACCCCAAACCAGCATCTGAAGAGGTGTCCAGTCCACTGGTCTCTCCTAATTCCTCATACCAGTCCAAAGTCTCACCAGTGACCCCTCCTACTCTTCAACAAAACATGCATGTATGCTTCACAAAATGCTCCGGTAACGGCCTACTGTGCTCTGTCGGTGCCGGATTCTGCGTCAACCGACACCGTTCTTACTCAGATTCATAGGTGATGACAATGGGGATGGCGCCGGAAGAAGTCACGTTGGGACCGGCACAGGCGAGGGTAGCACTGGCTCCAATCCTGATCTGAGATCTGATACATTAGACCCCATCTGAGCCGTCAGCACAGAACCTGATGGGGACTCCTCCGACCCCCGGGGCCAGCAGGTGCTCAGGAGGGGTCGACCCGCTCAAATTCCCAGCGCACAGCCTTGTAAAACTCCTTTATTTGAGCTGGGGTTACTCCGGCTCCCGGAAATGGGGAGAGGTGTGGATGTGGAGTCGGAATTGTCAACGGCTCTGCAGAACCGTGCTTGGAACTTCGATGTTCCCCGCTCGTCTCGCCAGCATTTTGACGGGATGAGGTGGAGTCGAAATCAGTTTAGATTTCTTCTTGTGCCACTGTTCCGAGTGTCCAGAGGACCTCGAGGTCGACAAAGAGAACTTGGGGCGCCTGGAGCAGGACCGCAACCACCTTCTTGATTGGGAAGAGAACTCCTAGGAGTCACGCTAGATGGCGTCGACTGCCACACCACAAGCAGCTTTAGGGACCGCTCTCTTAAAACCTTTGGCGCCAGGGTCCGGCAGTCTAAGCATGACAAGGTGCAGGTCGGTAACGGACATGGTGCAGCGACAGGTGCCACACAGCTTAAACCCTACCTCCCTAAAGCACATTCTAAGCACACAAGAAAAAATATTCGATAAAAAGTCAAAAAAGTCTGCCAAAAAGAGACCGAGGGGTAGGTCTTCTCCGGATCAGCACAAACTGGCGCGGAAAGAAAAGAACGGACTGCACACGCCTGGGTGTCACCTATATAGGTCACTTTCAGCACCAAAGGTCACTTTCAGCACCAAAGACAACGCACAGAACCGAAATAAGCCATCCACTCACAAGCAGGGGTATTGCTCATCCAAAAGCTTCCAGATCCAGTCTGATGCCTTGGAAATACAAATGTAAGGAATTTGCAGCTAGACGTCTCTATCAGATAATATGGTTCTGGAATTGAGAGTGCTTATATTTCACTCATCCATGTGGGAGCTTGTACTCTTCTTGGTGGAGCAATTCTCTTTGATCCCTCTAAAAAGTGCTTTATTACTGATGTTGTGAAGAAACATCTTCCTATTTGACTTCTTGTGTAGGCCACAATTGCAGCTAAATGTATCTTTAGGGATACAAACGTCAGCTATCAGTCCAGTAGGTAAGATATTTTAGCACTGTGGCGACTTTGGTGTTGTTTCTGACACCATAATGGGTATCCCTCCTATTTGGCTATGTAACACTTTCTTGTTGTTGGCCTTCTTGCTTCTTGGAGAACAGCCATTATGTTCTCCGGCAGGGCCAGATGTCTGAATTCTAAGTCTTTAAGAACCAGGCTGCCAGGCTAAAAGTCTGATTCTTGGTGTAGAAAATTCCCCTCTTCCACTGGCAACAGGTCTTGTTGTCTGGACAATCTCAGAAAGTTGCCCTGCGCCATTTCTATTAGCTCTGAAAAACATGTTTGCCTCACCCACTGAGTGGCAATAAGCATTAGAGACATTTTGGTCATTTTGCTCCTTTTGCATTTGTTGATCACTCTGTGTAACAGTGGTATCGGGGGAAAAGAATATACTAACATCCCTGGCCAGTCTATCAACGGAGCATTCCCCAGCGATTGGTGGTGTGGCTGTCTGGACGCAAAGTTTTGGCATTTTGCATTCTTTGGAGTTGCAAATAGGTCTACTTCTGGAGTTCCTCGACTCCAAAATGTAATGTAATGTAAATGTAATGTAGTAATGTAATTGGTCACTTGTAAAGCGCAACTGTCACTCCGAGGTGCTAGGCGGATCGCTGAGTTTGAACAAAACTGGGTAGCCGAGGGAGAAAGAAATATGCTACTTACCAGTATGCATCTGTTCTTGGGATGTAGAGCTGCAGATCTACACACTTTTGCATAGATCGCCATCTGGTGTTGGGCCCGGGTGTTTGCAGTTTGTTTTTCCTCTTGGAAAGTCTTTGGAAGTCACGAGGTCTGTGACTCCTCCCTTGGATCGTATTGCACATGGGCTTCGGCTCCATCCTCCGATTGTTTTTCGCCAACAGGGAAAGATGGAGCGTAGTAATAAGAAGAAACCCATGTGTGTTGTATCTAAATAAGATAGACTGGAACAGATACAGGTAGCCGGGGAGGCGGGTGGGCGTGTGTAGATCTGCAGCTCTACATGCCAAGAACAGATGCATACTGGTAAGTAGCATATTCCGTTCGAGGCATATGAGCTGCAGATTACACACTTTTGCATAGACTATATAGCAGTTCCCAACCCTAGCGGCGACCACCAGTATCTGTTGCAGTTGTTTGAAATAGTGTTTCTAGTACAGCCTGGCCCACACTAGCTTGTTGCTTGGTTTGCACATCTACACAGTAATGTTTAGTGAAAGTGTGCGGTGTTGACCATGTAGCTGCTTTGCAGATATCATCTAATGGGATGTTCCCTAGAAAAGCCATAGAAGCCCCCATCTTTCGTGTAGAGTGGGCTTTAGGGGGAACAGATAGCGTTCGTTTTGCTTTGTGGTAGCAAATCTGTATGCATTTTACAATCCACCTAGCTATCCCTGATTTTGAGATGGGGTTGCCCTTGTGTAGTGGAGAGAAAGAGACAAACAGTTGTTTGGTCTTTCTGAAAGGTTGTGTTCTCTGGATATAGTAAAGTAAGGCCCGTTTAACATCTAGCGTGTGTAGAGCCCTTTCTGCAACAGTTTGAGGTTGCGAGAAAAATACCGGTAATTCTACCAATTGGTTTAGATGGAAGGGGGAAATGACTTTGGGTAGGAATTTTGGGTTGGTACGGAGGACAACCTTGTTCTGGTGCATTTGGAGAAAAGGTTCTTGTATAGTAAGTGCTTGTATCTCACTGACCCTTCTAAGGGAAGTGATGGCTACAAGAAAAGCTGTTTTCCATGTGAGAAGGAATATGCTACTTACCAGTATGCATCTGTTCTTGGCATGTAGAGCTGCAGATATGTACACTTTTGCATAGATCGCCATCTGGTGTTGGGCCCGGATGTTTGCAGTTTGTTTTTCTTCTTGGACAGTCTTTGGAAGTCACGAGTTTGGTGACTCCTCCTTCGGTCCGTACTGCGCATGGGCTTCGGCTCCATCCTCATATTGCTTTTCGCCAGCAGGGAAATGATGGAGCGTAGTGATAACAGTAAGAAACCCATGTGTGTTGTATCTTAATAAGATAGACTGGAACGGATACAGGTAGCCGGGGAGGCGTGTACATATCTGCAGCTCTACATGCCAAGAACAGATGCATACTGGTAAGTAGCATATTCCGTGCGAGGCATATGAGCTGCAGATTGTACACTTTTGCATAGATTATATAGCAGTACCCAGCCCTAGCGGCGACCACCGGTATCCGTTGCAGCGGTTTGAAATAGTGTCTTTAGTACAGCCTGGCCCACACTAGCTTGTTGCTTGGAATGCACGTCTACACAGTAATGTTTTGTGAAGGTGTGCGGAGTTGACCATGTGGCTACCTTGCAGATGTCATCTAAGGGTATGTTCCCTAGAAAAGCCATAGAAGCCCCTATCTTTCTTGTAGAGTGGGCTTTAGGTGGAACAGATAATGTTCTTTTTGCTTTGTGATAGCAAATTTGTATGCACTTAACAATCCACCTAGCTATCCCTGATTTAGAGATGGGGTTACCTTTATGCGGTGGAGAGAAGGAGACAAACAATTGTTTGGTCTTCCTGAAAGGTTGCGTTCTTTGTATGTAGTACAACAAAGCCCTTTTAACATCAAGTGTATGTAGAGCCCTTTCTGCAACAGATTGAGGTTGCGAGAAAAAAACCAGTAATTCCACCGATTGATTAAGATGGAAGGGGGAAATGACCTTGGGCAGAAATTTTGGATTTGTGCGAAGTATCACCTTGCTGTGATGTATCTGTAAAAAGGGTTCTTGTATAGTGAACGCTTGTATTTCACTAACCCTTCTAAGGGAAGTGATAGCAATGAGGAAAGCTGTTTTCCAGGTGAGGAACTGTAGCTCACATTTATGCATTGGTTCGAAAGGCGGACCCATTAGCCGTGTAAGAACTACGTTTAGATTCCATACAGGGGAAGGTGGTGCCCTGGGTGGAATTACTCGTTTTAGGCCTTCCATAAAGGCTTTAATAGCGGGAACTCTGAACAGTGATAAATGCTGTCTGTTTTGTAGGTAAGCAGCAATTGCTGCGAGGTGTAGACGTATGGATGAATATGCCAGGTTACACCTTTGAAGATGGAGCAGATAGCATATGTGCTGTATGGATGCATCTATGGGGTAGATTGTATTGTTACGGCAGTAAACAACAAATCTCTTCCACTTTGCGGCATAGCATGCTCGAGTGGTAGGACGTCTGGCTTCCCTGATAATGTTCATGCAATCAGGGGGAAGGTTAAGGTATCCAAATTCTAAGATTTCAGGAGCCAGATCGCAAGGTTGAGCTGAGCTAGGTCCGGGTGCCTGATTTCTCCATGGTTCTGTGTTAGGAGGCATGGGGACAGGTGCAGTTTTTGATGTGATACTACCGATAGCTGTAGCAGTGTGGTGTACCACGGCTGCCTGGCCCATGTTGGAGCTACCAGAATGAGTGTGAGGGAGTGCTGCTGTAGCTTCCTTACCACTAACGGAATTAGCGGGAGAGGTGGAAAGGCATATGCAAATTTGCCTGACCAGTTCATCCATATCGCATTGCCTTTGGACAATGGGTGTGGGTATCTGGCGGCGAAGCTTGGGCATTTTTTGTTTTCGTGGGTGGCGAAGAGGTCTATCTGAGGATGCCCCCACTTGTGTAAGAATGGGCGAAGAACTTGTGGATGCAGTTCCCATTCGTGCATTTGCTGCGTTTGTCTGCTGAGCAGATCTGCCATGGTGTTTTGTATGCCTGGGACGTGCTGTGCCAGGAGAAAGATTTTCTGTGGAATTGCCCATCTCCATATGCTCTGTGCTAAGCGGGAGAGCTGGGGAGAGTGTGTCCCCCCCTGTTTTTGAATATAAAACATCGCAGTCATATTGTCTGTGCGAATGAGGACTGCTTTGGCTGAAATTTGTTTCTGAAAGGATTTCAGGGCTAGAAAGATCGCCAATAACTCCAGATGGTTGATGTGGAGTACTTTTTGCTGTGGCGTCCATAGACCTTGCACTGTGAGGTGTAGAAGGTGCGCTCCCCAGCCGGAGAGCGATGCGTCCGTCGTTAGAATCACCTGAGGAACCGGGTCCAGGAACGGCCGCCCTTTGGAAAGGTTTGTGGTGTTCCACCACTGCAGAGAGTGATGGGTGCGGCCGTCCACCAACACCAGATCCGTCAGCTGTCCCTGGGCCTGGTTCCACTGTCGTGCTAGGCACTCTTGGAGTGGACGCATGTGGAGTCTTGCATGGGGCACTATAAAGATGCAAGATGCCATCATCCCTATTAGCTTCATAAACACTCGTGCTGGGAGAGAGTGTTGAAGAGTGAATGTTTGGCGCAAGGCTTGTATGCTTGCGATTCTGGCTAAATTGGGATAGGCTATAGCCTTGGAGGTGGTAATAGTGGCCCCGAGATATTGCTTTGTGTGAGATGGTATGAGGTGGGACTTTTGATGGTTCACCGTGAAGCCTAGCTGGTGGAGCAGTTGTATTGTGCTGTTTGTATGTTGCACACATTGGCTGTAGGACGCGGCTTTTATGAGCCAGTCGTCCAAGTAAGGGAAGACGTGAATGTGTTGCCTTCTGAGGTGAGCTGGCCTTCTGAGGTGAGCTGCTACTACTGCTAGGCATTTGGTAAACACCCGTGGTGCGGTTGTGACCCCGAAGGGGAGAACCTTGAATTGGTAATGCTGACCGTCCACCACAAACCTGAGGTACTTCCTGTGAGAAGGGTGTATTGGAATATGAAAGTATGCGTCTTTCAAGTCCAGTGTAGTGAGAAAGTCTCCCTGACACAGGAGAGGGAGAACTTGTTGGAGGGTGACCATATGGAAATGGTCCGAATGTATGTATGCATTTAGAGGCCGGAGGTCTAGAATGGGCCGTAGGGTCTCGTCTCTCTTTGGGATTAGAAAATACAGAGAGTAGACCCCTAGATTTTGCTGATTGACGGGGACCTGCTCTATAGCTTGTTTTTGGAGGAGGGAGATCACCTCCTGTTTGAGCAGTATGGTGTGTTCTTGTGACATTGTACGGTGTCTGGGTGGAATATTGAGTGGGGTAGATGTTAGTTCGAGACAGTAGCCTGACTGAACAATTTGTGTCACCCATTTGTCTGATGTTATGGTCTCCCAGGTCTGAAGAAAATATTGTAGCCTGCCCCCGACTGGAGTGGAATGGTCTGGGGGAAGCGGGGGAAAGTCATTGGGCGGGTGGTGTGGCAGAACGGGTGTTGTTGGTTTTGCCCCTGCCTTTATTATGGTTTCCCCTATAACCACCTCTCTGATAGCCCTTTGAGAAGGTATTCTGAGGAGGGGACTTGTAGGAAGTAGAGGCGTTATCGGCAGAGTAACCTCTGCCTGTGCCCCGAAAGGAGGAACGACGAAATGAGCGTCGAGGGGTATGGGATTGTAATGCCCCCATAGACTTTGCCGTATCCGTGTCCTTTTTCATTTTCTCCAATGCTTCGTCCACCTTTGGACCAAATAGGTGTTGTTGGTCAAAGGGGTGACTTAATATAGATGCCTGGACTTCTGGCTTAAACCCTGAGATTCTGAGCCAGGCATGACGACGAAGCAAAACACTGGTGTTTATCGCTCTCGAAGCTGTGTCTGCTGCGTCGAGGGCACATTTAATTGAGGTATTGGTGATGAGCTTCTCCTCCTGTATTAGCTCCTGAGCCCTGTGTTTGTTTTTGTCTGGGAGGTGTTGCATGATAGCCTCCAGTTCATCGTAATGTGCTCTATCATAACGTGCAAGCAGAGCTTGTGTGTTGGCAATGCGCCACATATTTGCGGCCTGCGAGGCAGTGCGTTTACCAGACGCATCTAAGAGCTTTGACTCCTTATCTGGTGGGGGAGCCTCCCCTGAGGATTGAGAGTTAGACCGCTTCCTAGCTGTGGAGACCACCAAAGGGTCCAAGGGAGCAGGTCCTTTAATATATGCAGGATCTGTGGGGGCTGCTTTATATTTTTTCTCTATCCTGGGGTTTAGTACCCTAGCTCTGACTGGGTCCTTGAACACCTCTGCAGCATGTTTGGTTACCACTTTTAGCATGGGCAATATTGCTGAGGCCTTATCTTGTATATCAAAAGTGTCCAGCAGGAAATCGTCCTCAACTGGCTCGCTATGTAATTCTACCCCATGGTAGTGTGCCGCCCGCTGTATTAAGTGGTGGAACCTCAGGGAGTCCTCTGGAGGAGACGGCCTGGATGGATAAATGTCATCCTGAGGCATATCTGGCACATCAGGGTTGTGGTAATCCTCCCATGGGTCTGGTGTCCCTGGAGGTGTGGGGTCTATTGGGGCGTCTGCCGGGTCATAATCTGGATCTCCATAATCAGGGTCTGGAGATGGGGTCGGAGAGCGGTGAGGCAAAGGTGGTGGAGATATGGGAGGTGGAGGGGGTGGAGAAAGTGGAGGAGGTGGAGGAGGTGGTGGAGAGGGTACTCTGAAGGGGGATGTGGCAGAGTCCTTCCGTTTTGGCGGTGGAGGAGGATCTGGCTTGTGTAAATGTCTCTTTTTGGAAGACAAAGTTAAATGACCAGTCTTTGGATCCTTTGTTAAAGTTTTTTGATAAGGATCAGGCGTAAATAGTTCTTGTGGCACCGAATCATCTGTCGGTGCCGATGTTTTCGGAGCCGAGGGCTTCGATGGTTTCTCCATTCCATGCTTTTTCGGGGTCTCCGATTTCTTCGGTGCCGAGGCGGTCTTCGGCGCCGGTGCCGAGGGACTTATGCCTATGCTTTATCGGCACCGAGAGTGCAGGTTTCGAGCCCGATGACTTCGGAGCTGAACTGGGCGTGGTATTCTTCGGTGCTGAACGGTGTTTTTCGGCACCAGGAGTAGGCTGGCTCGAGCCCGAGCCGCCGGGAGACTTATGATGCTTCGACACCGGGCCCGAAGGTGGGGTGATAGAAGCTGTATGTTTGGTTTTCCCTAGGCCCGGAGGCGAAGGTGTAACCGGAGTCTCTTTCGGTGTGGGTAGGGGAGTTGGAGGGGGTAAAGTACTCACGACCCTCTGCGCCGGTGTCATCTCCTCCAGGTCAGAGTCGTCGGCCTCGGAAGCGCTGACGAGTTCTTCCTCCTGCTCTGTGTGCTGCTGCCCCGAAGCTCCGGTGTCGTCTCCGAAGATGTCGGGTGGAGCCGAAGTTGATGAGTGCGCCATAGTGCGTCGAGCTCTTCGATCCCGGATGGTCTTCTTCGATCGAAAAGACTTGCAGGTGGGGCAGTCTCGAGCCTCGTGTTCTGGAGAGAGGCAGAGGTTACACACCTGATGGAGGTCGGCGTGGGGAAATTTAGACCTTTTGGGCACTTTTTGAAGGGAGTCCTTTCCATCGGCCGAGACCGGAGTCGAGGGAGGCCCGTAGGCCGGTGCCGATGTCTGGAATCGAAAAGTGCCGCCGAGAGAGATGAAGAAGATGATTTCTCTTAAGAATCTCGATGGACGAGGATTTTCCGTCGAAGGCCGAACTGGAAAGGTTCGAAGCCGGAGCACGAAGTATCACATCCGAGCCCGATGGCGGAAAAAAACAATCTGAGGATGGAGCCGAAGCCCATGCGCAGTACGGACCGAAGGAGGAGTCACCGATCTCGTGACTTCCAAAGACTGTCCAAGAAGAAAAACAAACTGCAAACATCCGGGCCCAACACCAGATGGCGATCTATGCAAAAGTGTACAACCTGCAGCTCATATGCCTCGAACATTGCAGTTCGCATTTATGCAAAGGTTCGAAGGGCGGGCCCATTAGCCTTGTGAGAACTATATTTAAGTTCCACACAGGTGAGGGTGGTACTCTGGGGGGAATTATTCGTTTGAGGCCTTCCATGAAGGCTTTAATCGCAGGCACTCTGAAAAGTGATAGGTGCTGTCTGTTCTGTAGGTAAGCGGCAATTGCTGCAAGGTGTAGCCGAATGGATGTATATGCTAGGTTACACCTTTGTAGATGGAGAAAGTAGCATATGATGTGCTGTATAGATACGTCTAGAGGGTTGATTGTGTTGTTATGGCAATACACAACAAATGTTTTCCACTTTGCAGCGTAGCAGGCTCTAGTGGTAAGGGCGTCTAGCTTCTCTGATGACGTTCATACAGTCAAGGGGAAGGTTAAGGTATCCGAACTCTAGGATCTCAGGAGCCAGATCGCAAGGTTGAGCTGAGCTGGTTCCGGGTGTCTGATCTCTCCATGGTTCTGGGTTAGGAGGCATGGTGAGAGGTGTAGCTTTTGGTGTGGTACTACCGAGAGTTCCAGCAGCGTGGTGTACCACGGTTGTCTGGCCCACGTTGGAGCTACTAGGATCAGTGTGAGGGAGTGCTGTTGTAGCTTTCGCACCACTAATGGAATTAGTGGGAGAGGTGGAAAGGCGTACGCAAATTTGCCTGACCAGTTCATCCATATCGCATTGCCTTTGGACAATGGGTGTGGGTATCTGGCGGCGAAGCTTGGGCATTTTTTGTTTTCGTGGGTGGCGAAGAGGTCTATCTGTGGATGCCCCCACATCTGAAAGAACAGGTGAAGAACCTGTGGGTGAAGTTCCCACTCATGGATCTGCTGCGTCTGTCTGCTGAGCAGATCTGCCATGGTGTTTTGGACTCCTGGGACATGTTGGGCTAGGAGAAAGATTTTGTGTGGAATTGCCCATCTCCATATGCTCTGTGCTAATTGAGAGAGCTGTGGAGAGTGTGTGCCGCATTGTTTTTGAATGTAGTACATGGCCGTCATGTTGTCTGTGCGAATAAGGACTGCCTTACCTAAAACCTGTGTCTGAAAGGATTTTAGAGCTAGAAAGATTGCCAGTAACTCCAGATGGTTGATATGGAGTAACTTTTGTTGCGGCGTCCATGTGCCCTGCACTGTGAGGTGTAATAGATGAGCTCCCCAGCTGGATAGCGATGAGTCTGTTAGGATTATTTGTGGAACCGGGTCCAGGAACGGTCGACCTTTGGAAAGATTTGTGGTGTTCCACCACTGCAGAGAGCGATGGGTGCGACCGTCTACCAACACCAGATCTGTCAGTTGCCCCTGGGCCTAGTTCCATTGGCGCGCTAAGCACTCTTGGGAGTGGACGCATCTAGAGTCTTGCATGACGCACTATGAAAATGCAAGAGGCCATCATCCCTATCAGTTGCATAAACACTCTTGCTGGGAGAGAGTGTTGAGGTATGAATCTTTGACACAAAGCCTGAATGCTTCCAATCCTGGCAGGATTGGGGTAGGCTATGGCTTTTGAGGTGTCTATGGTGGCACCGAGATATTGCTTTGTGTGGGATGGTATTAGCTGGGACTTTTGGTGATTCACCGTGAAGCCTAGCTGGTGAAGTAGTTGGATTGTAGTGGCGGTGTGATGTACACATTGGTTGTAGGACGTGGCTTTTATTAGCCAGTCGTCCAAATATGGGAAGACGTGAATGTGCTGTCTTCTGAGGTGTGCTGCCACTACCGCTAGGCACTTGGTGAATACCCTTGGCGCTGTTGTGACCTCGAATGGGAGCACCTTGAACTGGTAGTGTTGTCCGTCCACTACAAATCTGATGTACTTTCTGTGAGCATGGTGTACCGGAATGTGAAAGTATGCATCTTTCAAGTCCAGTGTGGTGAGAAAGTTGTTCTGGGAGAGGAGCGAAGGTTCCTGCTGAAGTGTTACCATGTGAAAATGGTCCGAATGTATGTACGTGTTTAGAGGCCGGAGATCTAGAATAGGTCGTAGAGTCTCGTCTCTTTTTGGTATTAGAAAATATAGGGAGTAGACCCCTAAATTTTGCTGATTGGCGGGGACTTGTTCTATTGCATGTTTTTGTAAGAGGGAGATTACCTCCTGTTTTAGTAATGTGGAATGTTTTTGTGACATTGGGCGTTGCCTGGGTGGAATGTTTGGGGGGGTAGATGTCAATTCTAGGCAGTACCCTGAGCTAATAATTTGGGTCACCCATCAGTCTGAGGTGATGGTTTCCCGGACCTGAAGGAAATTTTCTAGCCTGCCCCCGACCTGAGTGGGATGGTCTGGAGGGAGCGGGGTGGGGGGGGTGTGGGGGGGGGGGGCCGGGGAAGGGGAGTCATTGGGTAGGCAGTGTGGCAGAGCGGGCGGTATTTGTTTTGCTTCTGCCTTTATTGTTATTGCCCCTATAGCCGCCTCTTTGAAATCCCTTGTGAAAGTGGATTGAGCAGGGGATTTGTAGGAAGTGGACGCACTATCTGAGGAGTAGCCTCTATCTGTACCCCGAAAGGAAGAGCGGCGAAAGGAGCGCCTAGGAGGGTGTGACTGCAGGGCTCCCATAGATGTTGCCGTATCCGTGTCCTTCTTCATTTTCTCGAGGGCCTCATCTACCTTTGGGCCGAATAGATGTTCTTGGTCAAAGGGATGATTTAAGATGGAGGCCTGTACCTCAGGTTTAAAGCCTGAAACTCTCAGCCAAGCATGGCGATGGAGGAGGACGCTAGTGTTAATGGCCCTGGAGGCTGTGTCTGCTGCGTCTAAGGCACAGCGTATAGAGATGTTAGTTATGGTCTTACCCTCTTGAATTAATTCATTGGCCCTATTTTTGTATTTTTCTGGGAGATGATGCATGATGGTTTCTAATTCATCATAATGCGCTCTATCGTATCTGGCCAATAGCGCTTGAGTGTTGGCGATACGCCATATATTGGCTGCCTATGACGCAGTGCGCTTTCCTGACGCGTCCAGTAGCTTTGACTCTTTGTCAGGTGGTGGCGTTTCGCCTGACGCTTGGGAGTTTGACCTCTTCCGTGCAGTGGAAACCACTAGGGAATCTAGTGGTGCTGGCCCTTTGATATAGGCAGGATCTGTGGGGGCAGCTTTGCACTCTCTCTATGCGTGGGTTAATGACCCTAGCCCTGACTGGGTCTTTAAAAACCTCTGGCGCATGTTTTATTACCCCCTTGTGCATAGGTAGTATGGAGGTAGACCTATATGCGGTATCAAAGGTGTCGAGGAGGAAATCCTCCTCTACCGGGTCAGTGTGTAGCTCTACCCCGTGATAATGTGCCACCCTCTGAAGTAGGTGGTCAAACCTAATGAGTCTTCAGGTGGAGATGGCCTGGACAGGTAAATGTCATCTTGTGGGACGTCTGGAATGTCTGGATTATTATAGTTGTCCCATGGGTCTGGGGGTCTTGTAGGGGAGGGGTCTTGTGGCACATCCCCTGGATCGTAATATGGGTCCCCCTGATCATCATCGTCTGGAGACGGGGTCGGGGAGCGATGAGGCAGGGGTGGAGAAGGCGGAGGGGGCGGAGGTGCAGAGGGAGGAGGAGGTGGGGAAGGCATTCTGAAAGGGGAGGTAGCAGAGTCTTTCGTCTTTGGAGGTGGAGGCGTAGCCGGTTTGTCCAAATGTCTCTTTTTAGAAGAGAGTGCCAAATGTCCAGTTTTTGGATCCTTGGTAAGTGTCTTTTGCAAGGGATCCGGTGTAAACAGTTCCTGGGACAATGTTTGTTCCGTCGGCGCCGAAGGTTTCGGGCCCTTGACTTTTTAGGCTTGTCCGTGCCGTGCTTTTTGGGAACCTCCGATTTCTTGGTTGGCGCCGAGGATGGCTTTGGCGCGGAAGTGTCGGTGCCGAGGGCCTTATAGGGTTTGACAGCTACCGAAAGGTTGGGTTTCGACACCGAGGACTTTGGTGCGGAGCTCGGTGTCGAGGTAGAGGCCGGTCTCTTTTTCAGTGCCGAAGTGTGTTTCTCGGCACCGCTGGCAGGCTGGCACGAGCCCGAGCCGCCGGAAGGCTTATTTGGCTTCTTCACAGGGCCCGAAGGTGGGGTGTTTGAAGCAGTGTCTCTGGTCTTGCCTAGGCCAGGAGGCGAAGGCATGACCGAAGCCTTTTTGGGTGTCGGCGCGGGTGTGGGAGGGGGTATAGTACTCACGACCCTCTGCGCCGGGGTGATGTCCTCCACATCCGAGTCGTCGGCTTCGGAAGCGCTGACGAGGTCCTCTTCGGTGTGCTGCTGTCCCGGAGCTTCGACGTCGTCCCCGAAGAAGTCAACTGGAACGGAGGTCGAGGAGTGCGCCATGTTTCGTTTGGCCCTTCGATCTCGAATAGTCTTTTTCGATCTGAAAGACTTGCAGGCGGGACAGTCTCGAGCCTCGTGTTCAGGGGAGAGGCAGAGGTTGCACACCTCATGAAGATCGGTGTGGGGGAATTTGGACCCACATCGAGGGCACTTCTTGAATGGAGTTCTTTCCATCAGCCGGGACCGGAGCTTGGCTAGGCCCGAAGGCCGCCGTCGACGACTGGAATCGAAGATGTGTCGAAGAGAAGGTGATTGAGGAGATCTGGATCTGAACAATACCGCGATGAGCGAGGATTCCGCTTCGATCGTCGAACTGGAAATGTTCGGAACCGGAGCGCGAAGTATTATATCCGAGCCAGATGACGGAAAAAAACAATCTGAGGATGGAGCCGAAGCCCATGCACAATACGATCCAAGGGAGGAGTCACCGAGCTCGTGACTTCCAAAGACTTTTGAAAGAGGAAAAACAAACTGCAAACATCCGGGCCCAACACCAGATGGCGATCTATGCAAAAGTGTGTAATCTGCAGCTCATATGCCTCGAACAGAGGAGTTAGATATGTGTTCTGCATAGGGCGTCGAAGGCTGAAAAGATCCAACATATGTTTGAGTACCGCTTGATTGAGTTACCATTGGTGGGAGCTTGATGCTTGTCTGATCAATCTATCTGCTTCTACATTGTCCTTCTCTGGTAGATGAACTTCTGTTAGATCTATTTGTCTTTGCATTGCCTACTCCCAGATTTCTTGGATTAGCTTTGATAGGGCAATGTATTGAGTCCTTCCCTGTTTGCTGATGTAGAACATTGTAGAGTTATTGTCTGTTTGGATTAAGATTATGCTCCTCAATAGCTCTTTCTGAAAGACTTTTAAGGCTAGGAACACTGCCTTTAGTCCAAGACATTGGTATGCTGGACTGCCTCTTATTCCTTCCAAACCCCTCTGACCTGGAACGAGCGCATGTGAGCTCCCCAACCCATATGTGAGGCATCTGCTGTAATGGTTACTGTTGGAGTTGGTTGTGCAAATTTCCTGTTATATGTGATCTGGTCCACCAGGCCATTTCCTCCTGTAGTTTCTACGCGACAACCACTAGATATTTCCAGCTCCCTGATGCTTGTGGAATTGGTTCTGAAGCCATTCCTGAAACGGTCTCAAATGTAATCTTGCTCATGGAATTAAAAGGGTGCATGAGTCTATCTTCCCCAACATATTTCCCGACAGTCCTCACCATCAGATTGCTCCTTCTGGTAAAGGCGAGTTTCTTGAAGTAGTGATTGGTATCTTTTCGCTGGGATATACTTTTCCTAGTATCAAATTGATTCTTGCTCCTTGAAACTGTTTTTCTTGCTCTGGATTTGGTGAAGTTTTTCTATATTTCTAGAGAATGCCAGGGTGAAGAGGGTCCTCATTACCTCTTGTATATGTGCCTTGCATTTAGTATGGGAGTCTGCTCTTACTATCCAATCACTCAAATAGGGAGACACATGTATCCCCGGTCTTCTCAAGTGTGCTGCTACTGCTGCTGCTATACACTTTGTTAACAAGCTTGTAGCCAATTTAATCCCGGAGGCCAACACTCTGACCTGATACTGAGTCTTGTTCACCACAAGGCACAAGTAATTCTTGTGCTTCGGATTCAGTGGGATCTGTAAGTGTCTTTTAAATCTATAGTTGCCATGTAATCTCCTTTCTACAACTGTGGTATGACCTCTTGTAAAGTTGTCATCTTCAATCTTTTTGTTTTTATAAACTAGTTTATGAACCAGGTTTAGAACCGGAAGTAGAGATCCGGCTACTTTTTTTATTAGAAAATATGTGGATGAATTTCCTTTCTTGATCTCCTCTCTGGCATCTTTTCAATTGCCCTTTTTACTAACTTTGAGTAGACGTGATGTTTACTTGTCTGAATGAACCATTTTCTACAGTTCCTTTGCTGAAGGTATCTTGGCAAGTTCTATGCAAAATCCAAATTTTACAACATTTATTAATCAGTTGTCTGACGTTATCTTCCTCCGCTCCTGAAGGAAGTTCTTTATTCTGCCTCCCACTGTGTGTGGGAGAGGCTGTCTCTGTTGGCCAAGACACTTATCTAGGGCTTGTACCTCCCCTGTGAGGCTGTCCTCTCCCGCGTGATTGCGCCCGAAAGGACTGACGCCCATACTATTGGTATTGCCAGTATTGCGAGGGTGCTGTTGATTGGCTGCTACTTTGAAAGCCCTGATGAGTTGTGCTCCTCTGGAAACTACCTCTTCTTGTAGGTCGGTGTAACTACTTAGTACGTCTACGTATGTTTCCCCTAAATTGCAACACTTCCTTGCATTTGCTATTCCTTTATCTTTCTTGAGCTGTTGCAGTTTTTCAGCCACGGTGCCTCCAAACAGCTGTTCCCCATTTTAAGGTATATTTATAATGTTCGCCTGCTCCTCCGGTTTGAATCCTGAGATTCGTAGCCAAGTGTGGTGCCTTAATGTTGTTCCTGCCATCATCTGGCGACTTGCGGTGTCTGCTGCATCTAATACTGATTTTAAGCAAGTGTTAGCAATATTCTTGCCTTCTTCAGCTAGGCTTGCTGCTCTTTCGTATATATCGATCTGTTAAGTGCCTCATGACCTCTGCAATCTCCTCCCAATGTTGGTACGCATACCTGTTAAAGAGGGCGTTGGACTTTGCTACACACCACTGATTGCCTGCGCTTCTCTCAAATTTGTTCTCCATCAGATCCATCTTCTCACCTTGACTGGGGGTGGACCCGACGTTGATGAAATATTGCTTCTCTTCCGCGCTATGGAAGTATTGATCGAGTCTGCCAGCACTGTTCCCTTCAGGTATGCAGGGTATTTTGAAGAGACTATATTTCTTCTCAGGCCTTGGTGTCACAGGTCTGCACGAAGCAGGCTCCTTGAATGCTTCCCTGATCTAGAACATTGGGTAGCATTTGGAGAAACTGGTTCCTTGTTTGTGATGGGATTAAAACCTCTAGGAGGAAGCATGGCGGTCTTCTCCAACAACAACTGAAACCCACACTTGTCTGCAGCATTTTGGATGATTTGGCTGTACATTGTAATGTTTTCTGGAGCCGAAGGCCTCGAAAGATAACTGCCAATGCATTCTTCAGAGGAATCTGACTTGAGTTAATGCCATTGACTCTTGGCGTATTCAGAGTCTTCGGACCCATGAAACACTCGCAAGCCTTCTTGCTCTTCCTCTTCCTCTTCATAGAAGGATTCGTCCTGCTCTTCCTGATGCTCTGGTGTCACGGGACAGTGCATTTCCCAACCCCCTTATCACCTTGTTCTTTCGGCGTCAAAGTCTTTTGCAGAATTAGAAATTCCTCAAGGTAAGGCCCGAAATCTCTTTTTCTGAATTAAAGCTACAATCTCCACCTCTAGACATCACTTCTTCCTCTCTATTTCCGCCTAGCATTTCACGGGGAGGGCAGACGACGTCACATTTAACACCATATGCAGAATCCATCAACACCCAACAACTAAAATAGAAAAGGGACTACGAATATATTGAATAATTCCGGACTCAACCAGTAGATTGCGGGATAATGCACAGTATGTGAATCCAGAAAAGATTCACACTGCAAAATCTGATTTACAACGGCAGTCTCTCCCGACAATTTTGCCTGAGTGCTCTTAAGTACTGCATCATCTGAAATGGCCGGAAATGCGGACCTTGCATAGTTTATCTGAAGGTACATATTGTGCACAAAATTTACTGTTAACTTCAGATTTTTTTTCTGATGATTATGGTTTCAATGACCCGACTGAGTTAGACAAACACATTGTTTTCCCAAGATATACTGCCAAGACCACCCCAGATGCATTGCATGAAAGAAACCTGTCTTGTGTGACTTGTTTATGATCTGTTGTCTGAAAACAATAAAAAGATTTACAAAAAAAACAACAAAAAAAAGATATACTGCCAAGCACCTGAAAAAAAGCCTGTAGAGTAAAATGAAAAGTAAAACTTTGAACTCAAAGAGCAGGTTGTTCACTTTGACACTGAAAATGTTCGTCCTTGTGAATTGTTGGTATGCATTTTTTTTTATAAGCTTATCAAGCCTCCTTGCTTATACTGGGGGAAAAGCTGAAGTCGACCCAAAGTAGTACGATAGTACCACTTTATCCACCTGTTCAGCAATTTGAGATGTATGACTGGTTTGAACCATTTTCAATAGTACATGCCTTTATTGGTTGATGTTTTTGAAACTCTCTCCACTGCTTTGAGCAGGACGTTGACCTCTTGAATCTGCTGTTTAAAACGGATGGAATGATAGGAGGATAGTTTCAAAATCCAAGTACATAACCATTATGTTCCATGTGTAGCACTTGCTTATCTTTTGTAAGATTCTGCCATGCTATGAGGTGGTCTGGGGGGTTTCTTTTGACTGGAGTAATTGGAGCTGGTTATTACTTTCCTACTAAGGGACCTGCTGAGAAACATCTCTCCAGGATCACATGTATTGAATTTCAAGAATTCCCATATTTTCTCCAAGACCATTCTCTTCAACGTTTCCGCCTTCATCTTTGCTTACTGCATCGCTTCATTAGCAAAATAGCCCAGTGTAGTGCTACAGGCACTCTCATGTACTGGGACCATGTGATGACCTTGACTACCATTGACTTTGTGTTTTAATTTATTCTATCTTGAATGTACGACATCATTTTTTCTGCACTTGCATTTTGCCTTATGGGAGTGTTTCACAGAGTAAGACAGCCGTAGACTTGCCAGGAAGAGAACATGTTGGATGTGCGTTTGAAAGGAACACAGAAAGAAATGTGTGGAATGTACTTCTGTCACGGGGTTGTGAGAAAGTGCCATCTTTCTTGCATGGTATGCCCCCACTTTTTGCTGAATTGCTGAATGTACTTTGACTGAGTGTGCCCTGGACTCCTGCCAATCAGGTGCCCAAGGCCGATGTTCCTTCCCTAAAACAAACCAAACCCAAATTGGCACACCCTTGCCACATGTCAGCCCCTGGTAAATGGTACCCTAGGTACCCAGGGCCTTGTGACCAGGGAAGGCCTCTAAGGGCTGCAGCACTCCTCGTGCCACCCTTAGAGGCCCTGTACCCTTACACACACACACACACTGCCTTTGCAGGCTGAGTGTTTGGGTGCAAGACAAAAACAAAGTCGACATGGCACACATCCCTGTGTGCCATGCCCATCACCTACACTGTCATGGCATACATCAGTCACCCCTCTAGCTGGGTGCCTTATGCCAATGGTGTGGGCGCAGGAGCCCTGTGCCCCTACAGTGCCCAGGTCCATTCCTGAGCACTGTAAGTGCAGTGCTGCCATTTAAGAGTACATGGTGCTGAGAGATCATCAAACACGAGCTCCACAGCACCATAATGGCAACACTAAAGACTGAGAAGTTTGGTATCAAACTTCTCAGCACATTAAACCCACACTGATGCCAGTGTGGGATTTAATGTACCCAGCACCCCAGAGGGCATCCTAGAGGTGTCCCCTTAAACCTAACCTACAATCCACGTCCACTCTGAGGCTGAATAGGCTGCCACCCAGCAGACATGTTGCTGGACCCCTGGGTAGGAGAGCCCCTGCTCTCCTGGGCCTGCAACAATGCACATCCTGGGCAAGGTACTAAATCTCCTCCCCCAGGATGGGCAGGGGGAAGCTTCAAAGGCATGCCGCCTCTGTGAGCTTCCCCAGGCCCCTGCAACCCCCCACTCTGGCGGGAAGCTTTGGCCGGAAACCCCAAATAAGGACAGGGGGTGTGCCAGCCTGCCAACCCCACCCCTCAGGTGGGGGAGGCGAGGTGAAGCACATCTCTGGGCTCTCGCCATCTTGAAGATGGGGAGCCCTACCCTATCAGGACTAGGCTACTGCCCCCCTCCCACAGGAGAGAGGCAGGATAGGGGGTGTACCCACCCCAGGACAGGGACCCATTGGTCCCTGCCCTTCACCTACCTGTAACGCCCCTAAATCTAGTATTTAGGGGCACCCTGAACCTTCCTTCCCCAGATTCCAGATTCAAAACTACAAAGAGCAAGAAGAAATAAGACCTGCCCTGCAGCTGCTGAAAAGAGGAAGACACCAACTGCTTTGGCCCCAGCCCTACCGGCCTGTCGACCCTCGAACCTGCTCCAACCCGGCATCTCTTGTGGCCAGCAACCTCACCAACCCCGGAGGACCTGCCTACCTTTTGGCTCTAAGCCCCTTGGACTCCCATGAGTAGAGGCTCTACTCAAAACCTACCTCTAATCAATCCCTGGCAGCAGCCCGGAACCGCGAACCCAGCACACTCTGCACCAGCCAAGCCTGGCCAGTGCCGGAGTGAACAAAGACCCCGAGGACGACCCCACGGCGACTGTGACCCAGAGTCCGGCACCCAAGGACCTCCCTCGACACTCCTGAAGGAGCCTGCAGCCTCAGAACAAGGTGCCCCCCCTACCGCGATCAACAGAGGGTAAGATTTCCCGACACCAAAAGGCACCCCTGCACGCGGCGCCCCGCGGCCCCCTGTGCCCAATCCCGGGGTACCTACCTATCCTCCAACTTACCTCTCAAAGTGGTGGTGGCACCTGAAGAGTCCTCGTCCCCGAGCTTGCAGTCTTTTTTCTAAACCGGAGATTTCCCATTGAAATCAATTGAGCGCCCGAAGGCTCAAAAGCACTCTGCACCCAGCCGCCCGTGTGGCCCTGGCAGTGAAAACTCTACACCTACCTACTTCCTCACTTGCCCTGAGTAAGTGACCAGGAGCCCAGCTCCCACAGCCGCGTGGCTTGCCAGTCAGCAGCCACCAACCAAGGCCCCCCTATCCCTATTAGGATAACATTGGGCCTAACTCTCTCTGCACCCGACCGCCCTAGAGCCGATGAGGGTGAACCAACTGTACCTACCTGACCCTGGGGGACCCCTGAGTCTATGCCCAGAACCTCAACTCTGCCAGTCGAGTACTTACCCTTAAACCGCTAACTCTATTTTCCTCATAGGTTAACATTGACTGGCTTTTTCCCGAAATTTCTTCCAAGTGTAGACTTTTCAAATCTTAAAATATTCACCAAAAATCAGCCGAGTAACGAAAACGAAATTACTCACCTGCTCTTAGGTGAGCTCCCAGTGCTGGATCTTGGTGCCCAGCACGAAAAATACTTACAACTGTACTTACCCTTTGTGAGAAAGTGGCTCTGTATATACTGTTCCCTAATAGGTACAGGGTGTACAGAGTCCACAGTCCCCCAGAGGCTGATAGAGGTCAAAGTTAGGTATGACCTTACTCTCAAAAGTGGTAGCTTGGTCGAGCAGTAAGGCAGTACCAGAGGACAGTGTAAAGCATTTATTGTACACACTCAGTCAGCAAATGGTTTCACACACTCAATAACTGAACTCTAGGCCAATGATTTGTATATATAAAATATATGCTTGTTTTATTTTTAGAACCACAAAGGGGGTAAAAATATACTTTCTCAGAATGAGAGGTTGAATATAAATACTTTTGTTTCAAGCAATAAATTTGTGTAAACAGTCACAGTTGGTTGCAATAAACAATCCTATTTCCTAAACATAACAATGCATTGAGCTCAATGGTAAATTCAGGTTATTTGTAATAAATTACTTTTCAGATTACTTTTGGAATTCCAGGTCTGGATCCTAGAACCAGCCTGGGGTCAGTATTCAGAATCAAGTGATGAAAGTCGACTTAATAACTGTAAGGATTTTTAAATAATATTTAGCTATTTCAAAAGTTAGCACTTAGAAAATATTTCACAGAAAACATTCAATGGATCTCTATGGCAAGAAATTCAAATTGCAGGTAGAGTACTTTATCGTTACTTTAGTAATCCAGGACTGGGTGCCTAGACCCAGGACTGGGGTCCTTATCAAAAGCAGGTAAGTAATTTCGTTTGCAGAAATGGTACGATTTTAAAAGAATATTTCAAATTTGCAAAAGTAGACACTTTGAAGAAATTTCACAGAAAAGCAGACAATGGTTTCCTATGGGAGAAAAATGAGTTAGAAGTAAGTATAGTTGTGAACACTTTTCAGAGTCAGGGCTGGGCACCAAGATCCAGCACTGGGAGCTCACCTAGGAGCAGGTGAGTAAATTCGTTTTTGTCACTTGGCTGATTTTTGGTGAATTTTTGCAGTTTTGAAAAGTTCACACTTAGAAGATTTTTGAAGAAAAAGCCAGTCAATGTTACCCTATGAGGAAAATGAAGTTAGCGGTTTAAGGGTAAGTACTCGACTGGTAGTGTTGAAATTCCGGGCATGGACTCAGGGGTCCCCCGGTGTCAGGTAGGTACAGTTGGTTCACCCTCAGCGGTTTCAGGACGGCCGGGTGCAGAGAGAGTTGGGCCCAATGTTATCCTATGAGGGATAGGGGGGCCTTGGTTGGTGGCTGCTGTCTGGCAAGCCACGCGGCTGTGGGAGCTGGGCTCCTGGTCACTTACTCAGGGCAAGTGGGGAAGTAGGTTAGTGTAGAGAGGGCACTGCCAGGGCCACTCGGGCGGCTGGGTGCAGGGTGCTTTTGAGCCTTAGGGCGCTCAATGGAAATCAATGGGAATATTCCGGTTTGGAAAGAGGCTGCAGGCTCGGGGACGAGGATGTTTCAGGTGCCACCACCACTTCGAGAGGTAAGTTGGGTAGTTGTAGGTTAGGTGGGTACCCCGGGATTGGGCACAGGGGGTCGCAGGGCGCCGGGTGCAGGGGTGCCTTTTGACGTCGGGAATCTTACTCTCTGGTTGATCGCGGCTGGGGTGGCACTTGGTTCTGAGGCTGCAGGCTTCTTCCGGGATGTCGAGGGGGGTCCTTGGGTGCCGGACTCTGGGTCACAGTCGCCGTGGGGTCGTCCTCTGGGTCTTTGTCCACTCCGGCACTGGCCAGGCTTGGCTGGTGCAGAGTGTGTTGGGTCCGCGGTCCCGGGCTGGTGCCAGGGATAGCAAGTAGGTTTCTTGAGTAGAGCCTCTACTCGTGGGAGTCCCAGGGGCTTAGAGCTAAAAGGTAGCCAGGTCCTCCGGGGTTGGTGAGGTTGCTGGCCACGTGGGATGCCGCGCTGGTGCAGGTTCGAGAGTCGACAGGCCGGTAGGGCTGGGGCCAAAGCAGTTGGTGTCTTCTTCTCTTTTTAGCAGCTGCAGGGCAGGTCTTTGTTCTTCTTGCTCTTCTTGTTTTTCTATCTGGAATCTAAGGAAGGAAGGTTCAGGGGGCCCCTAAATACTAGATTTAGGGGCGTTACAGGTAGGTGAAGGCCAGGGACCAATGGGTCCTTGTCCTGGGGTGGGTACACCCCCTATCCTGCCTCTCTCCTGTGGGAGGGGGGCAGTAGCCTAATCCTGATAGGGTAGGGCCTCCCATCTTCAAGATGGCGAGAGCCCGGAGATGTGCTTCACCTCGCCTCCCCCACCTGAGGGGTGGGGTGGGCAGGCTGGCACATCCCCTGTCCTTGTATGGGGTTTCCGGCCAAGCTTCCCGCCAGAGTGGGGGGTTGCAGTGGCCTGGGGAAACTCCAACTGGTGGCATGCCTTTGAAGCTTCCCTTTGCTCATCCTGGGGGAGGAGATTTCTCACCTCACCCAGGATGTGCATTGTTGCAGGCCCGGGAGAGCAGGGGCTCTCCCACCCAGGGGTCCAGCAACGTGTCTGCTGTGTGGCAGCCTGGGCAGCCTCAGAGCAGACGTGGATTGCAAGTTAGCTGTAAGGGGGCATCTTCTAAGATGCCCTCTGGGGTGCTTAGTACATTAAATCCTACACTGGCATCAGTGTGGGTTCAATGTGCTGAGAAGTTTGATACCAAACTTCCCAGGCTTCAGTGTTGCCAATATGGTGCTGTGGAGCTCGTGTTTGACAAGCTCTCAGCACCATGTATTCTTAAAAGACAGCACTGCACTTACAGTGCCCAGGAATGGACCCGGGTACTGTAGGGGCACAGGGCTCCCGCTCCTGTGCCCACACCATAGGCGTAATGCACCCAGCTAGAGGGGTGGCTGACATATGCCTTGGCAGTGTAGGTGATGGGCATGGTACACAGTGATGTGTGCCATGTCGACTCTTTGTTTTGTCCTGCACCCAGACACTCAGCCTGCAAGGGCAGTGTGTGTGTGTAAGGGTACAGGGTCTCTGAGGGTGGCACAATGAGTGCTGCAGCCCTTAGAGGCCTTCCCTGGTCACAAGGCCCTGGGTACCTAGGGTACCATTTACTAGGGGCTGACATGTGGCTAGGGTTTGCCAATTTGGAGTTTGTGTGGTTTAAGGAAGGAACATAGGCCCTGGGCACCTGATTGGCAGGAACCCAGGGTACACTCAATCGAAGTACATTCAGCAATTTAGCAAAAAGTGGGGGCATACCATGCAAGAAAGATGGCACTTTCTCACACCCTTAACCCAATTTTCTTCCATAGGAAACGATTGACTGTTTTTCTGTGAAATTTCTTCTAAGTGTCGATTTCTGAAATCTTTAAATATTCTTCAAATATCGTATAATATCTGAAAACGTAATTACTTCCCTGTTTTGGATAAAGGTCCCAGTACTGAGTCTAGGCACCCAGTACGGGATTACAAAAGTAATGAGAACATACTGTACCTGCAACCTGAATTTTCTTCCATAGGGAATCATTGACTATTTTCTTGGAAATATTTTCTAAGTGTCAACTTTTAAAATAGCTAAATATTGTTTAAAAATCATTACAGTAATTAAGTCGACTTTCATCACTTGATTCTGAGTAGTGACCCAGGACTGAATCTAAGATCCAGTCCTGGAATTCCAAAAGTAATCTAAAAAGTAATCTGTTGCAAATAACTTGAATTTACCATTGAGCTCAATGCATTGTTGTGTTTAAAAATAGAGTTGCCTACTGCAACTACTTGTAACTGTTTACAAAAGTCAATTGCATATTGCAAAAGTATTTATATGAAACATCTCATGCTGAGAAAGTATATTTTAAATCCAAGTGTTGGTTCTAAAATAAAACAAGCATATATTTTTATATATATATATATAAACCATTGGCCTAGAGTTCAGGTATTGAGTGTGTGAGACCATTTGCTGACTGAGTGTGTACAACAAATGCTTTACACTGTCCTCTGATACTGCCTTACTGCTCGAACAAGCTACCACTTTAGAGAGTAAGGTTATATCTAACTTTAACCTCTGTCAAACCCTGGGGGACTGTGGACTCTGTACACCCTGTACCTATTAAGGAACAGTATATACAGAGCCACTTTCTCACAGGGGTGTAGTGTTATAGACAGTAGTGCCCAAATGTCTCTTATGTTGTACATTTGGAAATGAAGTGTGTGGTGCTATAGGCAGTGGTGCACATCTGTGCATTATGTTGTACGAACATTTTATGTTTTATGAACATTTTACTATTGGCTTTGACATGCCCTCATGCCATCTTGAATTACGACTCCTGAGTTCTGCACACACAAGCAGGCCCCGAGGTTACTCACGGTTAATCAGGTTATTTGCGTTTAAGATTGTTTTCCTCTCTGAATGGTGTTTTTGTACTTTTTGAAATGTTTTGTACTTTCTCAAACCGGTGCAAGATAAGGGAATATGTACTGTGGGAGCACAGAAGAATATACACATTTGTTTTGATTGTTTTCATTTGACATCTGGGAAAGCCTTTCTGTTAGTGTGTGTTGCACTAATAAAACTACACGCTTTATTCTGAAAACTGTCTCTTGATGTGCCTCATTTGTTGAGTGCCGTGACCAACCCCTTTCCATGCGTTTTCATGCTTTATGTGGGAGTCCCGCGTCTAGGAAGTGCTGTATTTCTTTTATTTGGGAGTGTAAAGCAAGACACCCTAAAGAGGAGAATTCCCGAACTGTGGGTCATGACCCACAAGTGTGTTGCAAGCCGATTGCTGGTGGGTTGCGAAAGAGCAATAAATAAAAGCATTTACATGTTGTATTGTTCTTGTTACATTTGCTGTGCTTCAAAGACAGAAGACAAATGTCAGGCTATGTCTTTTGACAAATTGCTGCCAATTGTTTTAACACGGGGAATGACGTTTATGTTTCTTTCGTAGGCTGAAAAGTGAGAGGAGTATTTAAAGAGAACTATGGGACAATGTTTCTGGAGTACTGTGAAGGTAAGTGCCCATTTTTGACATGGTGACTGTCACTTTTTGCTGGTATTCAATGCAATTTTGACTGGCAGTACACTGGATTCCTGCTATCCAGATCCCCATTGCCAGATAGCTTTCCAAAACTGTACAAATGTTCCCCCATTTGGCAATACCTTTGGCACCCCTGTAAGTCCTTATTAAATTCTACCCCAGACACCTAGGGCATGGGTACTAAAGAGGGTCCTGAAGGGCTGCACAGCATGCATTGTGCCACCATGAGTGACACCTCACCTAACTCATGCAGTCAGCAATTGCAGGCTGCATTTCTTGGTGCAGACAAAAATAAAAACACTACCTACAAGCAAGCCTTACAGCCATAAGGCCGGGTGCACTATAATGCATGTGTGGACATATCAGCATGAGCAGATATGCCCCTGTGCTGACCAGTTTAGTTACTACCAGTACTAGTGACCAGGTAAGTACATGTGCTGGATACTGTTGAAAAAGAGTTCCCTCACTACATGAAGGCTTCACTGAAATCAAAGATGTTTGGTATCGAACATCTTGTATTCATGAACCCACACTGATTCCAGTGATGGATTTATTAATACATGCACCCAGAGGGCAACTTAGAGGTGCCCCCCCCTTGAAAACCTACCAACTACAAGTGTGCTGGCTGACTGGTCCTGACCAGCCTGCCACCACAGGCACATTTTTTACCCTAGGGCGAGGGCCAACGCTCCAAGGAGGTCAGGAACAAAGCCTGCTCTGGGAGAGGGTGTTTTACGCCACCTCTCAGCAGAAGGACCTGTAAATTTGCATTCTAAGGCAGATCTGGCTACCCTCAGAGATGCCATCCACCCCCCGGACCAGGGCCCATTCGGCACCTGGACGCATGTTCACCTTCAGGCTAGTTTCATCCCTCAGGTGGGATACCAGATATGGACACAAAATTTCAGAGTGTCATCTTTATGATGGCAGAATTAGGAAATTTGTGACAGGGTTATGCCCAATCACCACAGGAAGTGGTCATATAATGGGCAAAGTTAAATCAAGGGTAAGTAGCCCATTGGCTACAAGGCTACACTTCACTAAAGTTAGTATTTAGGGGAGATCCTGGCACCAGGAAATCAGATCCTGCAGACCTTCCATAATCACGTCACCTTGTCCCTGCGGCAGTTCTTCGGCATCAAGCTCTATCTTGAGCTCTGAGTCGGTGTCTTGCACAGAGAAGCCTTCTTCCATTCTCTGCTGCTGATGCACCAACATCTTCTTGACAGGATTATTCACCGAAGATGTCCGGCATGTCTTCGATGCTTTGACGCTGCATCTCCTGACGTCGAGCCCAACGATCGCGAAGTTTTCTGCGATCTAAACGATCGGAAAGCATTGCAGTTTTCTTCTTTGTGCTTTGGAGACCAGCTCAAGTTACATACTTTATGAGTCAGTGCGCGGATATTTCGCGTGGCACTGAGGGCAGAATTTGAATGGTGCCCGTTACATTGATGGAGAGCTGACACTATGCGGTTAGGCCCAAAAGCTGTCCACATAGCTTTCCGATCGAAAAGTAGATTCCGAAACAATACACGTAGAGGTGAGAAACGCGTACGGAAACAATACCAGAGGGAAGAGAGGATTGTGCGTCGAGGGGAACCGAAGAACCGTTTTGACCAGAGCGCAGCAATACACATCCGAACCTGATTACGGAAAAAAATTATCTAACAATGGAGTCGATGACCATGCACACTATCACCAAAAGGAGGAGTCACCTTACCTCGTGACTAGGAAAGATTTGAAGAAAAACAACTTGCAAACATCTGGAACCAACACTAGATGGCAGGAGTATGCAAAGCCTGTGCATCTACAGCACACATGCCTCGAACGAGGTTTATAACTGAAGTAGGGATTATTCTAGGTCACAATGTGTGATGGACTGGGACATATCTAAGTTTTGGCATAAACTGTGTATTATTTGTTGAGCTGTTCATAATATTCACAATCATTCATTTTTACATTATGTTTAGATTAATAGTGTATAATAAATAATCATATGGTGTTAAATACTAATACTAGAGCGTGCATATTAGTTTTGGGGTTTGTGGCAGGGTTCTGCTATATCACCTGCACATAAGCAAGTCTTTGTCAAGTTTTGTATGACACCTAACACTCCTGCCAATACAAGATTAACTTAGGCAGAAATCTCACTCCTTCCTGCTAAGGATTCTTTTTTTCAAAAAGGTTGCAGTTTCCTTTTGGGTCTTTCAGAAAAACATCCAAAATGATCTCAATAATTTGAGGGATATAAAGGGGGGGGGGTGATAGAACTCACTAACTTCTGAGAGATCTTTACTACATCATAGGAACAAAGATCTGCTGCTCCATATATCTGCTATTGTTTGCAGGAACAAGCAAACCACTGGCCAGTTTGGAAAGGCAACATTTCCTCAAATTGAATCACGACGTTATCTTCCTTCATCTACAATAAGAATGATATGTTGACATCAACAGTGGCAATTTGTTCTTCCAGTGCTAATTTTAGATGTTGTGAAATAAATTGCTATGCAACAAGAAAAAACGCCATAAGAACATATAATTTTGTCTGTTTTCAAGATTGTTAGAAATGGGATTTTTGGTTGGCTAGGGCATGTGCCAAAGTCAGGCAGAAACCACCACTCTAGTCAGGATAAGGGAGTTACACTCGTAAAATAACCCCTGCTCACCCCCTTGGTAGCTTGGCACGAGCAGTCGGGCTTATCTTAGAATCAGAGTGTAAAGCATTTGCACATAACCAACGGTTATCAAAATATACTTGAAAAATAGTTCCTTGAAGTCGATAGCTCCCTCCGGGGCTATTGCGGCGTCGTAGGCAAACAAATCCACCACAGTTCTGGCTGACCGTGGCGTCACGGGCCAGTTACGGTGTCGGGAAGACCCGCAAACAGTACCTTTTAGAAATGCAGGGCGTCGGCGACCTCTCGTTAAGCTTCTGAAAGCAGGGCGTACGCAGGCGTCGTTCCGGAGGTCGGTACAGGAGTCGGCGGGGTACTCGAAGTCACACACGTTGCAGATCGATCTCCTCTCTGTTGAAGTCAGGAGCGCTGGCGTCGGCAGGCATCGGGTGCTGCGGTGCGAAGTGCAGCAGTGCGGCGCCCTCAGGTCACGGTGCGTGCAGCGGCTTGGTGGCGGCGTCAGATGGTGTCGTCGGTGAGACCAGGGTCACGGTGCGAAGTGAATGCAGTGCTAGTCGCGGTGCTGGTAGGTCGCTGTGAAAGCAGTGGCGTTGTCGTTGCTGAAGCGCTGTCGTCGGCTGACGAACTGGAGTCGATGGCACCGGAGTTGGTAGGCCAAGGGTGCGGTGCGGGATGAGGGCGGTGCGTCATGTAACTTTAAGAGCGGTGCCCTCGAACCAGGGTGCAAGCAGCGGCGTAGATTTCGGCGTGGAGCGGCGGCGGCGGGGATACCAAGGCGTCATCGCATGGTGGTGCAGAGTGCGGGGCCCAAAGGACGCAGTGCGAGCAGCGGCTCGGTGGCGGCGGCGGCAGGCGTCATCGGTGAGACCAGGTTCGCGGTGCTGCAGTGCCTTCAGGACACGGAGTCAGCAGCGGCAGTGTAGACGTCGTCGGGTTGCTTTTCTTCTGTTGCAGCACAAAATACACAGTCCCAAGTGCTGTGGGCAGGAGACCTTGAAGTCTTTGCTGTTTCTGAGACTTCTTGAAAAGGGGGAAAGCTCTACCTCATGCCCTTGGAGAAACTCACGAAGTAGATTGCAGAAAGTTCAGTCCAGTCCTTTCACTGCCCAAGACAGAAGCAGCCACTGCAGGCCAACACAGCAAAGCACACAGTAAAGTGGTAGTTCCTCCTCACAGCTTCTCCGGCTCTTCTTGGCAGTCTTCTTGGTCCAAAAGAGTTCTAAAGTTCAGGGGTCTGTGCCCCAATATTTATATCCCAAAATCCTTTGATCTCTTAGGCAGAGAGTGTCTGTGCCTAGCCAGAACCAGTTCTGCCTTCTCTGGTGTGACCTCTTGGCAGGAGGTGGAGACGGCATGCTCAGAGGCAGACCAGGCCCTTTGAAGTGCAAGGAAACCTTCTACCCCTTCCCCAGTTGCAGCCCAGGCCTGTTCAGCCCTTTCCTGACCCACCTAGACTATCTGGAGCCACTCCTGCTCCCCAGCCTTCGGTCATCCAAAACCCAGACAGGCAGTCCACATTCCAGCAGAGGCACGCGGGATGACTGAACGAGAAAATACCTACTTTCTAAAAGAGGTATTTTAAGACAAAGAATGTAAAAATCACCTTCACGAAAACATGCATCTTTAAATTCTGAGTTCAGGCATACTAAACTTTTTTTTCCTACCTAATTCCCCGGGCTAGTTATTTTTATAAGATGTTATAAGCAAACTATCCACATTCTAATCTATGGGTAAAGGTAACCTTGCAATGGCCAAAAACGAAATTGGCCGTAATTCGCTATCAGTACATGCCACAAACACCAGGGCATGTCCTACCTTTCACATACACATTACCTGGCCCACAGGGGTACCTTGGGCCTACCTTGGGGGGGGGGGGGGGGGGGTGGGGGGGTTGACATGTAAGAAAAGGGAAGGTGAGGGACTGGCAAGTGGGTGTACTGGCCAAGTCGACATGGCGGTTACAAACTGCACGCAGACTCTGCAATGATGGGTCTGAGTTACCTTTTTAGGGCTACTCATGTGGGTGGCACAATCAGTGCTGCAGGCCCACTAGTAGCATTTGATTCACAGGCCCAGGCACACTCAGTGCACTTTACTAGGGACGAACAAGTAAATCAAATATCTAATCATGGAAACACCAATCCATAACACAATTTACCACAGGAGCACTTGCACTTTACCACTGATCGGCAGTGAGAAAAGTGTGCAAACACACTACGCCAGCAAAAACAGATTCAAAACTTGGATGTCAGAAAGCAAACACTCAGGGAAAACACACCAAAAGATGCCAAGTCTGACAAGGATAAGAGCCATATGCTATAAATACTGTTTTGGAACTCTCTATGCGCATATAATCTGTGCTCCTTTTCCAAAAGACCACAGGATACCAACATTGGCACATATACAGTTTATGGATGACACATTACGTGTCTCCTTAGATGAAATCGAGGTCGATGAAGCAGCACTTTGGCATATCTAGTCTCACACTACTAGATACATACTAATTGCATGACACTCTAATCTGGTCTATGGCTGTCGCTTGGTACATACAGGTGGTCATACACCCGACTTGACTTATCACCCATACAATGGATTCAACAACAAATGATTTCCAAAACATGGTGTCTTCGCCCAAGACCGTCAACAAAAATATGGGCAGAGTCCTTGTTTTTTAGGGATGCTGCGATACGGATGAAATTTATGTTTACACTGGTGATATGACCATATTGCGTATCAGAATAGTCTGACAAGGAACCCATATGGTGTTAGGGTTATATTTTGCTCCAAATAGGAATACGATCTCCAAATGTCATGTGAGCTATGCTCTTGCTCACCAAAATACCGGTGAAGCAGACTATAAGATTACTCGGAGTCCCCTTAGTCACCATTTACACATTAATGAAGATCATGTTATAATGTAATGAGCAGCGGGAGTATGTTTTGATCACCCCCTCGTTAGCTCCACTAGTTTTACTATATGGGCTAATGCTATTTATTAAACACGCCAATATTGCAGCCATTATTCAATCTGGGACTGTGGACTGGTCCTTCGTCCATTTTTCTGTACTGTTAACGTCACAAGCTTACGGTACAGGAAGTTTGGTACTCCCTCGTGTGCACGGCGTTTTTGGAACAGCTTACTGAGGAACTGGTAAGCAAGGGGTGTTTTTTCACTGTTAACATCTTATTTCCCCCTAAATATGTGACTATTAGTGTTTTTTGACCTCTGCATTTTCAGGACGATTTGATTTCATCTTTCTCTTTCAGCAGGCTTATCAGGGTCCTGCAAACCGACTTATTGGTGAGATTACAATTTTTTTTTAGGAACAAGGGATTTGGAACTCCCCGGCAATCTATAGCCTAAGTAGGAGGCTTATGAGCCGGGGGGGGGGGGGGGGATCCACATATACACACATTTCTATGAAATGCTTATGAATACTGTACCCGTAAGCACATTCTTTGACTCTCAGACTATCGGGAAGATCGTATAACAACGCTGTTCCCCTACTGGAAAAACAAAATTAACAAGTCGTTGTTTAGGGAGATTTTTGATGCAGTCACAAACACGCTAAGAGTGTTCGGACACGAACATAGGTAGTATTTGTTTTTATATGAGTTGCCCCTATAATACGGTGGAGCATTCTTCGGTTACTTGAAACTATACTAATGGACAATTCACTGGTTTAACAGTGGAGTGACCTATAAGTTTTTATCTATCACAAGCCACTGTACAGGCATGCAGTGGCCGAGCAGGATAGGGTGATGGCTGTAAACACTGCTCTTCCCTATGGGGTTTTCTCATTCTATATGCACACTAGATATTCATGTGTGTTGAATCTGGGACGGTTCACCCACGAGGTGATAGCACTACTCAACAGTGTCAAGTAACTATGTACAATTAATGGTTATATAGGATTCTGTAGACTTGAAAAAGTCCATGTCGGCCGATGCTTATTCGAACAATGATGTACTTGGATATGTTCATGAATAAAAGACCACTAAACCAAGGAGACACAAGATCTGACAATCCCTTAGATGAGAATAGAGAAAACGCCATCATTTGAATATGAATAACCACCTGTTTTAGGCAGAAAAACCTTTGCTTTCTTTGTATTTATCAATAATTCCTTAGAGTACATGATTAAAGCGGTCTATGTAGGAGGTTGTGTTTGTACAGATGAAAGAAGCCTGCAAACTAATTCCCTGTGTTAAAGTACCACAACTTTGCACTTGGAGAAAGAATTCAGGCTGACTGGCGAAATCTGCAACTGAAAGTGCTCATTTTCCAGGAACCTTACATCACAAGGACGTCTAAGCAACTGGGTTGCGAAAATGTATGCCCTGAAGATTGATGTCTCAAATTCAACCCCACCTGCAGGACCAAAACTCAGAATAAGTGCTAAATGTTTCACTCAATGGCTTGCTTGTGTGCCAAGAAATTCAATAGATCCCTTTAATTTTGAGAGGTACGGGTGACCGTTTATTTGCCCGTTTCAGCTGCAACAAGCATATTTTCTGGATTCAATGGTCTAGATGGAATTGCTGTAACTTTCACTATGGTACGTCTGGGGTCGGAGATTTAAACAGTAAGTGTGTAGCCGCTCCACTAAACAGAAAATATTTGAAGGAAACTAAATAGCTAATATGCATTGAGTGAAAATGTGCTATCACTGCCTGCTTCGAGAGAATAGGGTGGGTGAATGTGAATCTACAGCACTACATGCTACGAACAGATGGTTACAGGGTAAGTAACCTTTTCTGTTCGTAGCATGTGGTAGTAGACATACATGCTTGCATCAAGTGTAAATCAGTTTCCTCTTTGTGGCGACTAGCGGGCAAATAATAAAGATGATAATGAAGATGTTTGAAACAAAGTTATTAAAAACGTCTTCTGAGTAAATTCCCTTTTTGTGGAATCACTCCCATTTTTGGCTATATTTAGTGCACACAGTGCATGTGCTCTGACCCTCAAAAGTATACACGCAATTCACTGATACCTGATTGGCATATTTAACCTACCTGTAATTCCCTAGTATATGGTACTCTTTGTACCCAGGGCCTGTAAGTTAAATGTCACTAGTAGACTGCAACACGGATTGTGTCACCACTACAGTGAAAAGTGAAGACATGCCTCTAGGACTGCCATAACAGCCTAGCACTGCAATTCAAAACTGCCAATTTGATCTGGAAAAATACAGCTTTTGCCAGGACAAAACTATCCTTTTTAAAACTAGTAAGTCACTTATAAGGTAGGCCCTTAGTGCCCACAGGGTAGGCCCTAAGTCCCCATAAGGTAGGTCCTAAGTGCCCATAAGGTAGGCTGCATGGTATTTAAAAGGTTGGATATGTGTTCTTAAGTTTTACATGCCCTGGCAGTGAAAAATCTCCAAAGTTGTTTTTCACTCTGGCAAGACTGGCTCTCTCATGGAAAAGCAATTGATTACATTAACACCGTTTAATGGGTAACTTCGGTCTGGGAATAGCTGGACCCATGATTCAAGGACTCAAATTATTAGGAATTCGAAATCCAATCTAATGGTAAAGTCGGATTTTAAATTACTATTTTGAAAAATGGCACTTGAAGAAAGTTGGCATTTTCCTGCCTAAAACTTCTACTAGGCCTTTATGAGATCATCATCAGCTGTCCTCCGGCAGACTGCTGGGAGGTGTGAATTGCTTACATGAAAGGGAACGATGGGGCCTTGACTAGGAGGAGGTGTGACTTCCTGTAGACAGGAGGAGCTTGGGGAGGTGGCCACCAACTGTGTAAGCGTCAAAGGGGCAGACCCTATCACAGGCAGATGTAACTTGCACCCAGGACTGTCATTATTAGCAGAGTGGACCCAATCTCTGTGGGGGAAAACTGTCCCAGAACTGGTTTTGCAGGCAACGTTCCACATTTTCCCCCGATAGAGCTCAGGGATGTGCACAGAGCTCTGATCAAGGCAAGAAAGATTCTGCCATTTTGAAATTCAGCAGGGCACTGTGGAATTGGTTAGGGCCAGCCCCCCCAGGAAATTAAGCCAAAGTGGGTAAGGCTGCCCCTGGGACTCCCCCCAACCACAAGCTAGTGCCAGGCATATGAGTCACCCCTGGCTAACTTCCTCAGACCACTGCTGGACCTGTGGACAGCAGAAGGAGGACTATACATGCTGAACCAAAAGAGTGGGACTCAGAAGGAAGACTGAAGCTGCGGTTTTACCTGGGGTGAGAAACCCCAAGTGCTGGACCTACTCCAACTTGAACACAGGACAGAAGCGTGGTCTCTAAGGGCTAGATGGCTAGACTACTGTTAAGGTCCAGGAACAAAAAAGCAGCAAAAAGCTAGCAACAAAGAAGAGCCAAGCTGATCATATTCCAGATGGATTTGCACTAGACCCTGTTGATAGCTACTAGGAGTCCTAAATCACCAAACAGTACCCAAATGGTCCTGAACGCTTGGATGGTGTTACATTGTACCCTCAAGCCCTAAAGAATGCAAAAACAGACACTTTTCCTGATTTTTTTCCTAAAAGAACCACAGGCTTCCAAGGGACTGCCGCCATTGCATCAACGGTCCGATTCAACCTGCTGCTTTGCCCTGCTGAAAGCAGTTTGACTTTCAGAAAAGATTTTAAGTCCCAACGTAGAGAATTTCCTATGGACTAATGCCGAGCAGCACCCTGCAGTCATTGAGCCAGCCAGCAGCCCTCCTGCCCATGAGAAAAATCCTCCAAAAAGAAGACTAAGTCAGAAGGAAAACTTTGCACCAGGACGAACCTGGTCCTCGCAGCTTATCTGTGCTCCATTGTGGTCGGCCTCAACGTTTGACTTTGACCCAGAGAAGCACGACCCACGGTTGGTGCTTTTTGTTGCTTCACGGTCTATTCCTCAGTAAAATGTAAACTATTTTTATAAATTATATTGGAATTCTTATAGTGTTATGTTTTCGCTTTAACTATTCTGGTACTGATATTTGCTATACACTTGCTTCCTTTAAGTTAAGCCTGACTGCTCTGTGCCACAGCTATCAAGGGCTGAGCTAAGGTTGAAATTAAAATATCCTAACTGAACCAGAGACAAAATTGTGCCATTATTACTTGGATGAGGTCTCACACCCACTACAACTAATAATCCACTTTCTCACAAGTCTGGCCAACCATAGCTTGTAGTCAAGCTAATATGCCCACATGGAAATGCTTTGTTTAAGTGTGTGGTGATGACCAAGTAGTCTGGAAAATATCAGCTAATGGGTTGTTACCCAAGAAAGGCATGGTGGATCCCTTTTTACATGGAGGGTGTGTTCTGGAAGGTGTGGGGCATACGTGTTTAGCCTTTGCATAGCAAGTGTGGATGCACTGAACTATCTCCCTTGCAATGCCTGCCTTGGAAATAGAATGACCATTATAAGGTTTTACAAAGACAACCCAAACTTTATTAGTCTTTCAAAACGTTTTAGTCTTGTAATTTGGTGGTACATAACACCTAAAAGTGCGCAACATTCTTTTCACTGCAGAATCAGGTTATGAAAAGAATATGGCCAGCCTAATTGTCTCATAAATGTGGAAAGAAGGGGATGCTACCTTAGGAATGAACTTCATGTTTGATCTATGGACCACTCTGACCCTGTAAACTTGTATAAACAGCTCTAGAACAGTAATGTCTTGCAACTCACTGATGAGCCACGTATGAACAAGAAAGGCCTCATTTCATGAATGAAACTGCAAATCACCTTAGTGAAGAGGTTCAGGGAGCTCAAGAAGGCGTGTCGATATTTAGGCATGACCTGCCTTATGAATATGTAAAAAGTACAAATAATATCTTGTCACCGACTTTAAGGGGTCTAACTACTTTGAGATGCTAAAATGGACAAATCTTTTCCATTTGGTTGCATTGCATGCACAAGTAGGAGGCCTACAAGCCTCACACAAAATCACTATACACTCCACTGGAAGGTACAAATACCCAAACTCTGACACATTGGGGTCACTAGGATGAGTGCTGTTGATATCTGTGTCATCTTTCTGACCACGTATAGATTGAGTGGGAGAGGTGAAAAAGCATAGGCTAATATCCCTAACCAGTTCATCCATACTGTAGAGTCCAAAGACTGTGGGTTACCTGGAGGAAAAGTGGTGGCATTTTGCATTTTCTGGGGTGGTGAATACGTTGATGGGTGGTCAACGCATTCCCAGTGAAAGCATTTAGTATTGGCACTAAGAACAGTTGATCCTGCTGTAGGTGAAGGTTAGATTTGTTTGCCATTTAATGTGAAACATAAGCCATAGAGTAGGATTAAAGCCGTCTGAGTGTGTGCTAGGCATTGCTGTCCATTGCTGCTCTGGATGAACACGTCACTTACCTTCGGTAACGCAGTATTGAATATGCTACTTACCAGTATGCATCTGTTCTTGGCATGTAGGGCTGCTGACATTCATATCTGTGCATAGATCGCCGCCTAGTGTTGGGTCCGGATGTTTGCACGTTGTTGTCCTGGAAGAGTCTTCGAAGTATCCTGGGATAGGTAACTCCTCCCCTGGACTACAGTGCGCATGGGCATCCTCTCCATCCTCAGATTGTTTTTCGCCATTGTGGCAGTGATGGAGTAGATACAGAAAGTGATTACCATGTTATACAGTAAGTCTGAGTGCTGCAGCCGCTACAGGCGCCGGGGAGGAGGGAGGGCGATATGAATGTCAGCAGCCCTACATGCCAAGAACAGATGCATACTGGTAAGTAGCATATTCAGTTTGAGGCATGTGGGCTGCTGAATTCATATCTGTGCATAGAATATATAGCAGTACCTCCTATTAGCGGCGGCTACCAGTGCCAGCTGCAGCGGTCTGAAAAAGAGTTTTGAGAACAGCCTGTCCTACAGCTGCCTGCTGTTTTGATTGCACATCTACACAATAGTGTTTGGTAAATGTGTGTGTAGTGGACCAGGTGGCTGCTCTACATATATCATGCAAAGGAATGTTTCCCAGGAAATCCATGGAGGCCCCTAACTTACGTGTTGAGTGGGCTCGTGGGGGAATCGTTAATGTGCGTTTAGCCTTTTGATAGCAAATTTGAATACATTTAACGATCCATCTGGCTATACCTGCTTTGGAGATAGCGTTACCTTTGTGGTGTGGGGCAAAGGCAACGAAAAGTTGTTTAGTCTTCCTAAAGACCTTAGTCCTGTCGATATAGTACATGAGGGCTCTCTTTACATCTAGTGTATGGAGTGCTCTTTCTGCGACAGTTTGTGGGTTTTGAAAGAAAACAGGCAGTTCAATAGTTTGATTCATGTGGAACTGCGATATCACCTTGGGCATGAATTTGGGGTTGGTACGTAGTACGACCCTGTTGGCGTGAACCTGTATAAATGGCTCTTGAACGGTTAGTGCCTGGAGTTCACTAACTCTCCTCAAAGAAGTGATTGCTACTAGGAAAGCTACTTTCCAGGTGAGGAATTGAATCTCGCATGAGTGTAGAGGTTCGAAGGGTGGACCCATCAGGCGTGTGAGGACCAAGTTGAGGTTCCACATTGGAGCTGGTGGGTGGCTTGGAGGAATTACTCGTTTGAGTCCTTCCAAGAATGCTTTGATGGCCGGCACTCTGAAAAAAGAGAGGTGCTGCCTGTTCTGGAGATAGGCTGATATTGCGGTCAAATGGACACGTATTGAGGTGTATGCCAGATTGCATCGGTATAGGTGTAAGAGGTAACAAATTATGTTTTGGATGGATGCGTCTAGCGGGTTAATGTCATTATTATTGCAATAAATGCCGAATCTTTTCCATTTGGCTGCATAGCAAGCTCTGGTAGTGGGTCTCCTGGCCTCCTTAATGATGTCCATACAGTCAGGTGGCAGGTTTAGGTAGCCAAACTCTAGGACTTCAGGAGCCAGATTGCCAGGTTCAGCTGTTGCGGATCTGGGTGCTGAATCTCTCCATGGTTCTGCGTCAAATGCGCGGGTTTGATCCGCAGCCTTTGATGCGGCACCACGGAAAGTTCGAGAAAGGTGGTGTACCATGGCTGGCGTGCCCACATTGGAGCAACCAGGACGAGTGTCAGTGAGTGTTGTCTGAGTTTGCGTGCCACCAGCGGTATCAGTGGTGCTGGGGGAAAAGCGTACGCAAAACTGCCGGACCAGTTCATCCATATCGCATTGCCCTGCGACTGCGGATGTGGGAACCTGGCGGCAAAGCTTTGGCATTTTGCGTTTTCGCTTGTGGCGAATAGGTCTATGTCTGGATGACCCCACTGCTGGAAGTACGGCTGGAGTACTGATGGGTGTAACTCCCACTCGTGCATCTGGTGGCTGTGTCTGCTGAGCAGATCCGCCATCTGGTTGTCCTTGCCGGGGAGGTGTTCCGCCATGAGGAACATGTTCCTCTGAATGGCCCACTTCCACATGCTCTGAGCCAGATGAGACAACTGTGGAGAGTGTGTTCCTCCCTGCTTCTGTATGTAGTACATGGCGGTCATGTTGTCCGTCCGGATCAACACGACTTTGTTGCACAAGTGTACTTTGAATGCTTTCATAGCCAGGAAGATTGCCATCAGTTCTAGAAGGTTGATGTGCATCTTCTTTTGTTGTGTTGTCCATAGTCCCTGCACTGTGTAATTGAGTACATGAGCTCCCCATCCCCGGAGAGACGCGTCCGCTGTCAGTATTATTTGTGGAACAGGCTCTTGGAACGGCCGGCCCTTGCAAAGGTTTTGTGGATTCCACCAATGCAGAGAGTTGTATGCCCGACCGCTCACCAACACTAGGTCTTTTAGTTGCCCTTGAGCCTGATTCCATTGACGTGCTAAGCACTCCTGAAGCGGGCGCATATGTAGTCTCGCGTGTGGGACTATGAAAACGCAGGAGGCCATCATGCCTATCAACTGCATGAACACTCGCGCGGGAAGGGAGTGTTGTTGTTTGAACTTGGAAATCAGCATTTGCATGCTGTTGATTCTCACTAAATTCGGCTGAGCTGTGGCCGCCAGAGTGTCTATGGTCGCACCTAGGTACTGTTGTACGTGTGCGGGTTAGAGATGGGATTTTGGGTAAATTAGTGAGAACCTCAGACTGTGAAGGAGGTGAATGGTGCGGGACATGTGGCTGGCACATTGCTGGGCTGACTTTGCCTGAACAAGCCAGTCGTCCAGGTAGGGGTAGACATGAATGTGTTGCCTCCGTAAATGTGCGGCCACAGTAGCCAGGCACTTTGTGAAAACTCTGGGCGCTGTTGTCACGCCGAAGGGAAGAACCTTGAATTGGTAGTGCTGCCCTTGAATAGTGAACCTGAGATATTTCCTGTGTGATGGGTGAATGGGTATGTGGAAATACGCATCTTTGAGGTCTAGCGTGGCTAGGAAGTCTCCCTGTTTGAGCAGTGGTAGGACTTGTTGCAGGGTGAGCATGTGGAAATGCTCCGAGAGAATGTAGCGGTTGAGGGGTCTCAGGTCTAGTATAGGTCTGAGTGACCCGTCCTTTTTCGGTATTAAAAAGTACAGGGAGTACACCCCCGTACCTTGCTCGTGGACGGGTACGACCTCTATTGCGCCTTTTTGTAGCATACTTAGCACTTCCTGCTGTAATAGCGTGAAGTGCTCTGAGGACATAGGACGGTGTTTTGGCGGTATTGTGGGTGGAGTTGAGGTTAATTCCAGGCAGTAACCGTGTTTGATAATATCTTTGACCCACCTGTCCGTGGTGATGGAGTTCCACGTGGACAGGAACCTTTGTAGCCTTCCCCCAACAGGTGTTATGTGGTCGGGAGGAAGGGAGAGGGCGTCACTGTTTGTTCTTGGGGGAGGACCTGGTGTTGCCGTATCCGCGTCCTCTGCCCTTTGTGCTTGAGCCACGATATCCACCCCGGGTGTTTTTATCGTAGGAACTTTGTGTGTTTCCCTTGTTGTAGGTTTGCTGTGACCCCTGTCCTCTACCTGCTCCTCTATTTCCGGGGCGACGAAAGGAGCCGCTCCGAAAGGTCTGCGTTTGGAGAGCCCCCATGGACTTTGCAGTGTCTGTGTCCTTTTTTATTTTTTCTAGGGTGGTGTCAACCTCTGGCCCGAATAAGTAGTCGGGGTTGACCGGCTGGTTGAGGATGTTATTTTGTACCTCAGGTTTGAATCCGGAGATTCGTTACCAGGCGTGTCGTCGTAACATGACGCTAGTGTTTATGGCTCTGGCAGCTGTATCTGCGGCATCCAGTGCACACTTAATGGATGCGTTCGTGAGGAGTTGTCCCTCCCTGATGAGGATCTCTGCTCCCTCTTTGTATTGGTCAGGGAGATGTTGGAGTAATGTTTCTAATGTGTCATAATGGGCGCGATCGTAGCGAGCTAGGAGCGCCTGAGTATTGGCAATACGCCATATGTTAGCTGCTTGGGCTGCAACCCGTTTGCCGGAGGTCTCTAGCACCTTGGACTCTTTGTCCGGGGGAGGAGCATCCCCTGTCGTCTGCGAGTGCGCCCGTTTGCGAGCATTCGCGACTACTATGGAATCTAGAGGCAACTGGCCTCTAATGTAGGTAGGGTCCCCAGGCGCCGACCTATATTTCTTGTCGATCCTGGGGTTTATTACTCTTGCCCTGGTGGGTTCTTTGAAAATGTCCTTTGCTAGTTTGAGGACACCTTTCAACATGGGTAGAGTTTTGATATTCCTTTCTGAGGATGCGAAAGTATCCATGAGAAAATCGTCCTCGATGGTGTCAGAGTGGAGTTGCACACCATGATTGGCCGCGGCACGTTCAATGAGGGCGTTGAATGCGGCAGTGTCCTCTGTGGGAGACGTATTTGCGCCATATAGCTGCGTGTCCTGTGTATCCATAGGTGCACTCGGGTCTACAGGGTCATCCCAAGCCTGGTCAGGGTCCTGTTGGCCTTCAGGGTCCATCTCTCCGGGGTAGGGGACGTGGTCACCCATGTAGTCCTCCAAAACGTCGGTTTCGGAGTGTGTCGGAGAGAAGGACTGTGGATCTTGGTAAGAGGTATGGAGAAGTTCGTAAAGAACTGGTTCCGAATCCACTGGCAGCTTTTTCTTTAGCGGGATCCGGTAGGAGTCCAAAGCTGGCTCGGAAGTTATTCTCCTCTTGTGGAGCATCATTCTGCCGGTGTCGGCATCGATGATGTGTGATGGTGACGTCTCCGCAGGAGAGCGTTCGGCAGGTGTGATCCTGGTGTGGGTGACACGTGTTCTGATTTCGAACAGTTTTGGGGCCGTGGATGGTGGCAGGCCAAAAGTGATGTTGGCCGGTGCCGGAGAAGCTTTTTGAGCTTTTTTCGGCTCGGAGCCGGACGTGTCCTGGAGGGCTGCCTTGTCTTTGATGCGTTGCAAGGACGCTGCAACTTGCCGCACCTGGAGCGCCGACGTTTCTTTGGCGCCGACCGGTTCTGTAGAGGCGGGCGTGGACTTCTTCGGCGCCACTGGGTCATCGAGTCGAGGAGAGGTAGTAGCTGTCGACGGCGTCGATGATTGTGCCTTTGGTGCTGCTTTCGAAGCGGTGTGAGACGCAGCAGCCATTTTGACCTTTGTGGCCGGAGCCGATTGTTTCGGTGCCGGGAGCCGAGGCGGTTTGGCGGTACCGATGGTCTTTTTCCGTGTGTCAGCGCCGACGTCGGCTGCTGCAAGCTCGGCACCGAAGTCCCGTTTGGTGCGGTCGGTGCCGACGGGTTTGGCTGGCGTCGAAGGTGTGGTGGGCTTCGATCCGACCAGTGTCACTTTCAGTTTCGGTTTCTGATGAACCAATACGGCTTTCGGTTTCGATGAAGGGAAACCAGTCGTTTTGGGTAGTAATGGCTGCCGCTGAATGTCCGAGGCCAGGCCAGAGGGCGGGGCCGAAGAACTGCGGGATAGGTCTTGGGTAAGGCCCGAAGGCGATCCCTCGACCGGAGCCATAGACTGACGCACTGGGATATCCTCGGTCTGTACGGGTAGGCCTTGCTCGTCACCGGAGCTACTCTCTTCGGCCCCTAAGGCCTCATCGTAGTCTCCTACCTCGGTGTCGGCTTCGTCTCTGTGAAAGAGTCGTTCTTCGATGTCTTCCGATCCGGAGTTGTGTTCGGAAGCGGGGCTGGAGGGTAGGTTCTCCACGTCTTCGACATCTTCGTCCTCGGCGCTGAAGATGTTGGTCGGGGCCGGTGCCGCTTGCTGCGCTTCAAGTCTCGCTGCTCGTCGATTCCGGAGAGTCTTCTTGGATCGGAATCGGGCACAGGCCATACATGTGGACTCGTCGTGATCCGGTGAAAGGCATTTGTTGCACACCGGGTGGACGTCGACATGGGGATATTTCGCATTGCATACAGGACACCGCTTGAATGGTGTCCTCGATTCCATCGTCGATGTCGGGTCGATGGTCGGGTATGATGCGAAAAAGTTGTTTTTGAAGTTAGTAAACTAACAAATAACTATCGATACCGATCGGGAACAGTACCGACGCGAACTAAAGGCCTTTTGGCCTGTAAAAAGTTTTTCCTAACTTGAGTCAAGATAAGCACATCCGAACCCAATGGCGGAAAAAAACAATCTGAGGATGGAGAGGATGCCCATGCGCACTGTAGTCCAGGGGAGGAGTCACCTATCCCAGGATACTTCGAAGACTCTTCCAGGACAACAACGTGCAAACATCCGGACCCAACACTAGGCGGCGATCTATGCACAGATATGAATTCAGCAGCCCACATGCCTCGAACTTGGTAGAGACAATGTATAGCTGCAGACTCCTTACCTTTGAATTTCCCAGGTGTCACCAGGATCCTGAAACTTTTGCGTGAGCAGTACCCCTGCACACCGTCAGGTAGCTTCGTTAGGTTCTGCACGTCATCGTTGGCGCCAGATGTGATGTCGCAGCCAGCTACATGGCGTCACCCAGGCACACACAAATCCGTTACTTTTCACAATTTTCCACACCAGAAGCGCAAAACAATGAAGTAAACGGACTACTGTGTCCCCAAACTAGGGCCCTGAAAAGGGAGCAATGCTAACCCGATAAACGCGTTCGCTGAGCGGGGAGACATGGGTAGGTCTGTATGAAATCTACAGCGATAGTCTTTACCAGCTAATGCATTACCAAAAGTAAGTAAGTTGTTCATCTGATAGACTTCTCACTGCAGATTCCTTACCCAAGCCATACCATCCTGGCGGTGGACTGCGGACAAATTGACTATACTAAGAAGTCCTGCAGGACAGAACATAAGAAATGTCTGGACCGGACTGTCTTGTCTTGAGTTATTGGCAAACATGTGCATGAACGCCCATGTTGCTGCCTGGCAGATGTCAAGGACACAAACCTCACGAGCCAACGCTATGGTTAAGCTTTTCCTCTGGTGTTATGGGCCTGTAAGCCCTCAGGAGGCTGCTTTTTAGCCGGGGGGTAGCAGATCTTGAGAAGGATGTGGAGGCGCATAAAAGGTGGGCAGGGTGACAGATTATCCCAAATGGAATAGCAACACCACTTTAGGCACAAAATTAGCCCGGATGCAAAGCAACACCTTATCCGTGAATATCATAAGATAGGGAGGCTTGGATGATAAAGTCTGCAGCTCACTCACCCTCCTGCCAGATGTTATTGACATTATAATGGCCGTCTTGATGGTAAGCAGTCGGAGGGGACAATTGTGAAGCGGCTCAAAGAGAGCACACATGAGAAAAGCGAGAACCAGGTTCAGATCCCACTGAGGCATTATTAAGGGCGAAGGGGAGGAAATATGTACAAGCCCTTTCAGGAATCTATTTACTATAAGGGACTTAAATAAAAAGAGTTGGTCAGGCAGCCACAGGAAAGCGGACAGAGCAGAAAGATAACCCTTGAGAGTGCCCAGAGCAAAGCCCTGCTAGGCAAAAATAAAGAGAAAAATATCCGAAAGAGAGGCAGAGACTTTTCTGTACAATATTATTTTTAAAGAATTGCCAACGGCAGGTGTATGCCATTTTGGTGGAGGGCCACCTAGCCGCCAAGGTAACGTTGCAAACTTCGGGAGGAATGCCAAAGCTATCAACTGTCGCCTCTCAATCTCCACGCAAGGAGACCGGTTTGATTGGAGGACCCTCCCCTCCTGCTGCAACTTAATATCCTCCCAAATGGGCAGCCTGATTGGATTGATGCTTGTTTTCAGAAGCTCAGGATACCAAACTCTCCATGCCCAGTCCGTAGCCACAAGAATAACTTGGGTCCGGTTGTTCCCGATCTTCCTGAGAACTTTAAGCAGACGTGGTATAGACAGAAAGGTGCACAAGATGCCTGAGCTCCTCTCGTGACCAAAAGTGTTACCGACCGACAGCCGCCTTGGGAACTCCAACGTGCAGAACTGCTGACATTGCGCGTTCTCTTCGGAGACAAACAGATCTAACTAAGGTTCCCCCCACTGCTGACAGAGAACTTTCGCCACCTCCGAGTGAGGACGCCATTGGTGATATACTAGACGGCAAAGGCTGAGTTTTCCTGCCCTTGTTTTCAGAAAATCTGCCAGGTGTTGAACCACCACAGGTATGCCCTGCTGTTCCAGCCATGTTCAGAAACGCAGGGCCTCTTGACAAAGGGTGCACTACCCCACCCCGCCCTGCTTGTTGCAGTACCACATTGCGGTAGTCTTGTCTGAACACTTGCACTAACTTCCCCCTTGACCAAGGGAAGAAATGCTTTCAACGCTAGTCTGATTGTTCGGAGGTCCAACAAGTTGAGGTGGAGTCCGGATTCCGCTGGAGACCAGGGTCCTCTGATCTCCACCTCTACCAGATGGCTGCCCCATCCCAGGAGTGGCACATGTGTCACTACTGTAAGATCTGGGTGGGGAAGGGAGAGGGGTCTGCCTTGGATCCAATCGTGGTTCATTAACCACCACTGCAGATCCTTTTCAGTTCTCTGAGATCTGGATCATGTCTGAGAGATTCCCCTGATGCTGCACTCACAGGAACTTCAGGTCCCAAAGCAGAGCCCACATACGCCATCTGCAATCATTTACCAACAGAATGCAGGAGGCCATGAGGCCCAGCAGCCTCAGAGTCATTCTCACCGAAATCCAGGATAGAGGCTGAAACTTCAGTCTCATGACCTGAATATCCTGCTGCCCTAGAGGAGAAGCCTGAAACTGCACTGTGTCCAGAACATCTCTGATGAAAAGGGAGCATCTGAGAAGGAGTCTGGTGTGACTTTGGCATGTTTATAGTGAACCCCAGCGAATGCAGGAGGTCCCGGAATAGTCTGGCAATGGGAGACGAAAGTCTGGGGCGAGGATGCCTTCAACAGCCAGTCGTGGAGGTAGGAGAATACTGAAACGCTAAACCTGCGCAGATGAGCTGCTACCACTGCCATCACCTTGGTGAACACCCGATGGGTGCTGGTGAGGCCATGGGGAAACACGGTGAACTGAAAGCGCTCGTTTCCTAACTTGAACCACAGGGAAGGCCTCTAGGCAGGCAGGATGGGGTTGTGAAAATACTTCTCCTGCAAGTCCAACGCTACCATCCAGTCTCCTTGGTCTAGGGCAGACAAGATCTGAGTCAAAGTGAGCATCTTGAATTTCTCCTCTTTGAGAAAGATTGACGGTTCAGAGGTCTAGACTAGGACAATGACCTTTGTTCTTTTTGGGCATCAGAAAGTAGCAGGAATTACAACCACTGCCTACTTATATCGGAACCCTTCCTATAGCCCCCTTGGCCATGACAGCTGTAACTTCCTCTTGGAACAAGATAAGATAATGCTCCGCCAGCAGTTCATATGATGACGATAAAGGGAGAGGGAAAGAATGAAAATGGAGGGAGCAAATTATCTGCAAGACCCATTTGTCTGATGTTATGGACTGCCAGTGTAGCAGATTAAGCTGGATACTCCCTTCAACTGGGCACCCATTGTCTTGAAGAACCAAACCAGGAGGGCTTAGAGGCTGCCGTGGAGTTGGTGGTGGATGACTTCTAGCTACCATTCCCAAGGGATCAGAATGTACCATGTCCACATCCTCTCACAACTTGGGCAGCTTGCGCAGGACAGTAGCTGGAATATGCTGGCGCAGTTGGTTCCATAGCAAAGAAAGCGGTGAAAAGAAGACTGGTCAAGAGGTGTCAGAGAGGTTGGCCTGGACACCCCCTGAAAAGCCAGATGTTCTCAGCCCGGCGTCATAAGGCCACCGTCAACAAAACTGCTCTGCCCAGTGAGTCAGTCGTATCCAGACCATACCTAATGGTGAACTTCGCTGCATCCCTTCCATCTGTCACTGCTTGGGAGGGGATAGCCCGGCCTCCCCTGGGACCAGTGGCAGCACTTGTATAACCATTTCCCATAGAGTATGGGAATAATGCCCCAAAAGTCATGTGGTGTCCACTGACCACAATGCTAGACTGGCAGAAGAAAACCTCTTTTTCGCAAGTGTTTCAAGCCTCTTGGATTCCCTGTAAGGAGGAGCGGCAAGGAAAGCGCCATGGGAAGTCGAGGTTTGGACCACCAAGCACTCAGGGGTGGGATGTTGGCTGAGGGAACTAAGATCAACCGAGGAAGAGTGATGGCGGTGGGCAATTGTCCAGTTCACAGGAGCCCCTGTGCTAGGCTTTGGCTAAGTGCCTAGAAAGACACCAGTCGGTGCTTCCTTAAAGGGCAATAGGGTATCAGATGAAGAAGCCCCAAGCTTAAGCACTTAGGTCAAGAGGTTAGTCTTGACCTCCACCGAGGGCAGTTCTGTGTCAACGACCTCTGCTGCCCTCTTCACCATCACTGCATAAGATGATCCCTCCTCCATAGCCACAGTAGGTGGAGAGAGAAAACCAGAACTTGGAGGTGTGCAGTCCATTGGCCTCTGCTAGTTCCTCATACAAGTCCAAATTCACACCAGGGGTGTATAACTACTATTTTAAAGTGTCCAGTGACCCCTCCCACTGTTCCCCCATGCACATCTACTCTTCAAAAGTCTCAGGCAACAACCTAGGACCACAGGGCCCGGAATTGGCATCAACCGACGCTGTTCCAAATTGTCAGAGATGAGAATGGGGCTGGTGCCGCCGGTGGACTTTGGCGGCACTGGGACCATCGACGCCAGGACCGGTACAGGAGAAGGTTGCATTGGCATGCCGATCTGGATATGGGATCAGATCCATGAGACCCCACGGAGCAAAGGCCAGATGGGCCTCCACCGACCTCACGGGGCCTGGAGGTGTTACGGACGGGTCAACCCACTCAAATACTTGGCGCATGGTCTCATAAAACTTGTTTGTTTGAGAGGGGTCGCTCCGGCTCCCAGAAATCGGGGGAGGAGCGGAGTGGGACCTGGCAACGGCTCCGCAGAACCATGCCTGGAATAACGATGATCCCCACTCGTCTTGTCAGCTGATGGACGAGGTGTAGTCTAAGTCAGTCTAGACTTTTTGTGTCTCTTCCCCAAGTATCCCGAGAACTTTGAGTGCAACAAAGTCGACTTGGGGCTACCAGAGAAGTCTTGCGACCACCTTTTCCTTGACTGGAGTCAAGGACTCATAGGAATTGCGCTAGATGGTGTCGACTGCCAGGTGGCAAGCAGCTTTAAAGACCACTCCCTCAAAGCCTTTAGCAGCATGGCCCGACAGTCCAAGCACAACTTTGAGTCGTGGTTATGCTCGAGACACAATTAAAACACAAGGTGCAGGTCGGTAGCAGACATGGTGTGGTGGACAGGTACCACACAGCTTGAACCCTACCTTTCTAGAGGACATTCATTTGATACAAGAAAACTCTTTAACAAAACATTAAAAAAGTCAGTCAAAAAGAGACAGAAGGGTAGCTCTTCTCTGGATCAGTGCCAACTGGCACGGAAAGAAAAGAACTGATGTCCGAAACCTGGGTGACACCTATGTAGTGGATCAAGGTGTCACAACTGGTGCCACCGACGTAGACAACACCACATGGAACCAAACTGAGCCACCTGACAACATGCTGGGGTAGGGCTCACGCAAGAGTTTCCGGGGCCAGTGTGATGCCTTGGAAATTCAAAGGTAAGAAGTCTGCAGCTAGAAGTCTCAATCAGATTAGCCAGTTGTCATGATATGGGAATACTGGAAGGCCTGCTCTTCACAAATGAAAGGCAATCACTACCAAACACTTTGTAAAGACTCCTGAAGTTGAGGCGACCAGAATGGTAGAACCATTATTTGGTAGTACTGTTCATTTACCACAAACCAAATGCAATTGTTACGATAAGGCTGGATAGGAAGGTGGAAATAGGCATCATGCTCATTGAACACGGTAATGAAGTATCACTGATGGAATTGCGGGATGACGTCGGCATGGTTGTCAGGTGAAAATGTTCACGTAGGTTATATCGACTGAGTGGCCACATGTCTAATTTGGAATGAAGAGAACAGTCTTACTTTGGAGTGAGGAAATAAATTGAGTAGACGTCCTTGACCCGTTGGTTTGGGACCAGCTATATTGCTCCTTTCTGGAGGAGCACAGTGACCACTGCAAGAGTAAGGTGTTTAGTGGGATGGTTGAAATTCTAAGCTGAAGCCCTGCTGGACCACAGGTATTACCTACTGCTCTGAAGAAATTTCCACCTAGCAAGGTTGAAAATCACTTCTTCTACCACGACAGGAGTTAGATAAAAGGGGGGTATAGGGTGGAGAATCTTATGGTTAAGGTTCTGCCTTCATTCTACAACCTCATGGTTGGCTGGTTCCGCCAAGGTCCCTCGTTGAGAAGGGTCCTCTTCTCTCTCGTCAAGGACTTCTGATAAACCTATATATAAAAACTGTTCTGACCCGATTACAGTTTAGCAACTATATACTGGACCACAGCACTAAAAAACTGCCCAGTGTCGCATATCGTGAATAGAAGTGCTGTTTTTTCTCATTTTAAAGCTACACACTTCAATTAAAAAAATACTAATAATAATTTAAGTATTTACATATTTCAGAAGTGGTTACCTTTAAAGTGACATTTTAAGAATGTACTTGCTAAAGCTTCCATAATAACAATAATAAAATATGCGAACCTCCCATGAAGGAAAACGACCTCAAGCACTATGCATACAAGTTAAGCCTTTACCTTCTGCCTAGTTTCACTTTAGAAGTAGTCTGACCCTATCCAGAGATGGTAAATGCATACATATCACATTTAAAAGTTGCACCGACTTTAAATCTCACTAAATATCCATTTATAATTAAGATGCACAACCAAGAGAGCACAAGACAAAAAATGCACATGAGACGCTGAATAGAGCCTGTGGTCTACTTTATTTCCTATGACTATTAAGCTACAAACGAAGAACACAAAAACAGCTAAAACATAATTAATTCAGAAGTCCTTACCCGTATCTCTGGAATTGGTAATCAAAAGTCAACTCAGAGCCTGCTGGAACTGCTCTGGTGGTGAAAAAGCCAACCCTCAGTTGTCCATTCACAGTCCACTAGAAAGGAGCAAACAAAAGAAGCATGAGGACACGAATAACATGTTATAAATACCGAATTGCAGCTGACAAAGGGATTGCAATTATTGCTCTATGTGCAAAGCTGCATTAAGTCTGCCAATACGAGCATTATCTGCACAAGTAACGCTTGAGTTTAATCTAATCAAGAAATCCTGGGCCAGAAGCAGCGCCTTTCCAACTTTCTTCCACAGGCTCAGATTTGGTCCTACCAGACTTTATGAACGGCCTACTGTGGAAAAATCTAGATAGCTTAAGATCCTCCATTGTGTCATCTTCAAGTCAAGCTAAAAGACCTCGCGGTCGCAGAAGCTTCAGCAAAACAACTTCCACATTCTGCATTTAAAAAGCTTGCAGTGACCACAGTGAAAAGGCTATCTAGGTGGGATGACTTGGCAACGACGAGCAAGTGTTCGCATGCCTTGGTAATGAACAACTCTTATACACCCTGGATTCAGCAGAATTACATCGTTTGCACCAATCCGTTGTGGCTTAAAGCCAGATTTGATGCACTCAGACTGGGGGACTGGAACATTGGGGGCTGGCGACCGGACTGCCATGCATCGTTAGCTCAATGTGAAATGTTTCGCCTTTGCGGCCTGACCGCGAAAACCATCACCCACATTATCTGCATCTGCCCCACACTGCTGCAACTGAGAAAAAATCTCCTCAGCAAAGTCTTTGCCTGCTTGAACCCAATGAATACCATCTTCAATGTTAAAACAATCACATTTCTGAAGGTGGTTGAGCTAAAACTGGGGCCTGCTTGCTCTAGTATTTGCCCCAGTATGAAGCAGCAGTCAACAGACATCTGAATGGGTCCATGGGCATTACACAGCTGCTTTTTCATGCACAGATGGTAATCATCAGGATAAACTTATCAGGCTATTTCATTGTACAGCAGCTATTTAAACCATCAGATGCACGTCAGTGGCACATTAGTGTCCATAATTATGGTGAACTTAACGCCTTGCAGTTTTTGCTTGCCTGCTCAAATATGAACACACTAACACTCAAAGCAATTAGGGCTGCTTAGTTGCTGCGCCTACCCATTTGCTGTTTTACATCTACCGTGGGTGCAAATTAAAAGAATGCACTGTGGACAGCGTTGACTAGCTCGACTGTGCTCCCTGGGGCTAACGAACAAGTTAATTACCTTTAGTAACAATATATATCTGTAAGAAGGGAAATGCTACTTACCAGTATGCATCTGTTCTTGGTATGTAGAGCTGCAGATCCACACACTTAGCATAGATCGCCATCTGGTGTTGGGCCCGGATGTTTGCACTTGTTTTTGTCCTGGAAAGTCTTTGGAAGTCACGAGATAGGCGACTCCTCCTTTGGATCATAGTGCACATGGGCATCGGCTCCATCCTCAGATTGTTTTTCGCCAGTAGGGAAATGATGGAGCTTTGTAAGAAACAGGAAAGATGCCCATATATGCTGTATCTAAATAAGATAGTTCTGGAACAGATAAAGGTAGCCGGGGAGGCGGGTGGGCGTGTGTGGATCTGCAGCTCTACATGCCAAGAACAGATGCATACTGGTAAGTAGCATATTCCGTTCGAGGCATATGAGCTGCAGATCACACACTTAGGATAGACTATATAGCAGTGTCTCCCCTAGCGGTGGTCACCTGTATCCGTTGCAGCAGTTTGGAATAGAGTTTTTAGGACAGCTTGGCCTACGGAAGCTTGTTGTTTGGATTGCACATCAACACAGTAATGTTTAGTGAAGGTGTGTGTGGTAGACCATGTGGCTGCTTTGCAAATATCTTCTAAGGGAATGTTCCCTAAGAATGCCATGGAAGCCCCTATTTTGCGCGTGGAGGGTGCCCTAGGGGGAACTGTAAGAGTGCGTTTAGCTTTTTGGTAACATATTTGGATACATTTAACTATCCACCTGGCTATACCTGATTTTGAAATGGGGTTGCCTTTATGTGGTGGAGTGAAAGCAACAAACAGCTGTTTGGTTTTGCGAAAAGGTTTGGTTCTGTCGATGTAATAAAGCAAGGCTCTTTTACCATCTACGGTATGAAGGGCTCTCTCAGCTACTGAGTCTGGATTAGGAAAGAAGACTGGTAGCTCGACCGATTGGATAAGATGGAAGGGGGAAATGACTTTAGGTAGGAATTTCGGGTTTGTCCTAAGAACCACTTTGTTACGATGTAGTTGTAGGAATGGTTCTTCAAGAGTCAAGGCTTGTATTTCACTTACCCTTCTGAGGGATGTGATTGCGATAAGGAAAGCCACTTTCCATGTTAGGAACTGCAGTTCGCATTTATGCATAGGTTCAAATGGAGGACCCATGAGCCTTGTTAGAACAATATTTAGATTCCACACTGGGGAAGGTGGCAACCTTGGAGGAATAATCCTTTTGAGACCTTCCATAAAGGCTTTGATGGCTGGTACCTTAAATAGGGACAGGTGTTGTCTATTTTGTAAGTAGGCTGCTAAGGCCGCTAGGTGTAGACGTATGGAGGAATACGCTAAATTGCATCTTTGCAAGTGTAGTAAATAGCAAATAATGTTTTGGATGGAAGCATCCAGTGGACGTATATCATTGTTAGTGCAGTAAATGTCAAATATTTTCCATTTTGCAGCATAACATGCCCTAGTAGTAGGTCTTCTAGCTTCTTTTATGATATTCATACAGTCTAGTGGGAGGTTGAGGTAACCGAACTCTAAGACTTCAGGAGCCAGATTGCCAAGTTCAGTTGCTGTGGATCTGGGTGTCTGATTTCTCCATGGTTCTGGGTTAATAGGGCCGGGGAAAGGCGCAATTTTTGATGTGGAACTAGCGATAGTTCCAGAAGTGTCGTGAACCAGGGTTGACGTGCCCAAGTGGGAGCTACTAGAATAAGTTTTAGAGACTGTTGTTTGAGCTTGCGTACCACAAATGGAATGAGTGGGAGAGGCGGAAAAGCGTACGCAAATCTGCCTGACCAGTTCATCCATATTGCATTGCCCTTCGACTGTGGGTGTGGAAACCTGGCGGCGAAGGTTGGGCATTTTGCGTTTTCGTGTGTGGCGAACAGGTCTATGTCTGGTTGGCCCCATTTTTGGAAGAATGGGAATAGGACTTTGGGGTGTAATTCCCATTCGTGGATTTGCTGTGTCTGATGACTTAGGAGATCGGCAACCTGGTTGTGAACCCCTTGAAGGTGTTCCGCTAGCAGGTAGATGTTTTGGGGAATTGCCCATCTCCAGATGTTCTGTGCGAGTTGGGACAGTTGGGAGAGAATGTGTCCCCCCCTGCTTTTGTATGTAATACATTGTCGTCATGTTGTCTGTGCGGATGAGGACAGTTTTGTTCTTTAGATGTACTTGAAAGGATTTCAGTGCTAGGAACACCGCTAGAAGTTCTAGGTGATTGATATGGAGCAGTTTTTGTTGAGTGGTCTATCTGCCCTGAGTGGTGTGTTGAAGGAGGTGGGCTCCCTACCCTGTGAGAGATGCGTTGGTGGTCAGCACTACTTGTGGAAGAGGCTCTAAGAACGGTCGCCCTTTGGACAGGTTGATGGTGTTCCACCATTTCAGTGAACGAAGTGAGCGACTGTCCACCAACACCAGATCGGTAAGTTGTCCGTGAGCCTGGTTCCACTGTTGTGCTAGACACTCTTGCAAGGGACGCATTTGAAGTCGTGCGTGGGGTACGATGGAGATGCATGACGCCATCATGCCTAACAGTTGCATAAACACTCTTGCTGGAAGAGAGTGGTGAGTTTGAAATTTTAAGATGAGGTTTTGTATGTTGGCTATCCTGGCTGTGCTGGGATAAGCTATGGCCTTGGACGTATTTATGGTGGCTCCCAGATATTGATGCATGTGGGAGGGTTGCAGTTGAGATTTGGGATAGTGGATGGTAAATCCCAAGTTGTGTAGGGTTTGAATAGTGCGGTGAGTGTGGAGAACGCATGTGTCGAAAGTATTGGCTTTTATGAGCCAATCGTCGAGATACGGAAAGACATGAATTTGTTGTCTCCTGAGGTGCGCTGCCACTACTGCTAAGCATTTGGTGAATACCCTGGGTGCAGTCATCACTCCAAATGGAAGGACTGTAAACTGATAGTGCTGCCCGTCTACCACAAATCTTAGATACTTCCTGTGAGCGGGATGCATGGGGATGTGAAAGTATGCGTCCTTGAGGTCCAATGTGGCAAGGAAGTCGCCTTGTTGAAGTAGTGGGAGGACTTGTTGGAGAGTGATCATATGGAAGTGATCTGAGTGTATGTACTGGTTTAGTAGTCTGAGGTCGAGTATGGGTCTTAAAGTCTCGTCCTTTTTGGGAATTAGGAAGTATAGAGAATATACTCCTGTACCCTGATGTTGGAGTGGAACTGGTTCTATTGCGTGGTTTTGAAGCAAGGACCGAATTTCCTGTTTGAGAAGTGTAAGATGGTGTGGTGACATTGGACGGTGCTTGGGTGGTATGTGTGGGGGGGTGTTTGTGAGTTCGAGGCAGTAACCAAACTGGATAATTTGTCTTACCTACTTGTCAGTTGTGATGGAATTCCAGACAGGTAGGAACTGTTGGAGTCTTCCCCCGACTGAAATGGAATGGTCTGGGGGGAGTGGGGGCAAGTCACTGTTTAGTGGCTGGAGAGGTGCGGGTGGTGGTGTTGCCCCGTCCTCGGCCCTTGGTATTGTTTTCCCTATATCCTCCTCTAAAATATCCTCTGTTAGGGGATGTTTGTGCGGAGGTCTTGAAAGTGGAAGAGTTTTCTGTTCCCACATTTTTGGAGGCTCCCCTGTAAAAGGAGCGTCGAAAGGAGCCTCGGGGTTGTGGAGACTGTAATGCTCCCATCGATTTGGCAGTCTTGTTATCTTTCTTCATCTTCTCTAGTGCAGTGTCGACTGCGGGTCCAAATAGTTGCTCCTGATTGAATGGTTGAGCAAGAATGGTTGTTTGTACTTCCGGCTTAAAGCCTGAAATACGTAGCCATGCGTGGCGTCTAAGTAAAACGCTTGTGTTGACCGCACTAGAGGCAGTGTCCGCTGCGTCTAGTGCACATTTGATTGAGGCATTAGATATCAGTTTTCCCTCTTGGATGAGGTCATTGGCCTGGGATTTGTACTGATCTGGCAGGTGTTGTAAAAGATCTTCTAGCTGATCATAATGAGCCCTATCATATCGGGCCAATAGGGCTTGTGTGTTGGCAATACGCCAATGGTTAGCAGCTTGTGCTGCAACCCTTTTGCCCGAGGCCTCTAAGAGCTTGGACTCTTTGTCTGGGGGCGGTGTGTCTCCTGTTTGGGAGTTAGCCCGCTTTCTTGCGTTTGAAACGACTAAAGAGTCTAGAGGGAGCTGTGCCTTAATGTACGCGGGATCCTGTGGGGCCGGTCTATATATTTTTTCAATTCGGGGGTTAAGAACCCAAGCTCTAACAGGGTCTTTAAAAACCTCAGTGGCGTGTTTTATGACTCCCTTAATCATGGGCAAGATCTGAACTGATTTTTGCGACTGCTCAAATGTGTCGAGGAGAAAGTCCTCTTCAGGTGTATCTGAGTGCATGGTGACGCCATGGAACAGTGCCGCCCTGTTTATCAGCTGTCCAAACCCTAAATGGTCATCAGGAGGGGAGGGTTTGGAGGGGTATGTAGTGGGATCAGGAATATCAGGTAAAGGGTAAGCCCAGTCATCTAAGGGTGCCGTATCCGGGAGTGTGAAAGGATCATTAGGATCATTAAGGTCATCCGGGTCTCCCCCTCCACCTAAATCATCATCATCATCATCCTGCGGAGGTGGTGTATGTGAAGGAGATGGTAGAGGAGAAGGAGGTGGGGGCAGAGGGGGTGGGATGAGATGTAATATAGGAGAGGAAGGACGAATGGGTGAGGTGGCAAAGTCCTTCTTCTTTACGGGAGCTGGAGGAGGTGTTGTGTCCAGCTTCCTTTTCTTGTATGGCACAGCGGTGACATGTCCGGTTTTTGGATTGATATAAATCCTTTTTTGCGTGGGATCCGGGCGAAAAAGTTCATTGTCCGAAAGTGGCTTTGGCGCCGACTTTTTCGGTTCCGATCTGTTTTGGGTGATCGGTAGAGTCTTTGTGGACTTTTTTCGGTACCAAGGATGGTTTCGGTGCCGAAGAACTTTTTGGTGCCGGCGGAGATTTCGGTGCCGAAGAACGTTTTGGTGCCGGTGGAGATTTCGGCCTCGATGGTCTCGGAGCCTGCTTCGGTGCCGAGAGGGGTCGAGTCTTCGGTGCCGAAGGTATTGTGGGCACAATAACATGAGGTTTGCTCGAGCCAGAGCCACCTGCAGGCTTATATTTCTTCGGAGCCGGGCCCGAGGGTGCGGCTTCTGAAGACGATTTTCGGTCGCGACTGGGGCCAGCTGGCGGAGTCTTTCTTGGGGGGGGTTGGGGTAGGGGCACTGGTACTCACTCGTTGCCCCGGAGTGATGAGGTCATCAGAATCGTCCGCTTCGGATACGATTTGGAGGTCTTCGGAGTCGTCTTCCGGGACATCCTGGGCAAAGATGTCCTCTGGTTCTGGAACTGGTCTGGCCATGATATAGCATCGAGCTCTTCGGTCCCGGATGGTTTTCTTGGAACGGAATGCGGCGCAGGCTGGACAGTTGGATTCGTTATGTTCCGCAGAGAGGCACAGGTTGCAGACCTCGTGGTGGTCACTGTGGGGGAACTATGCTCCACATTGGGGGCATTTTTTTAAAAGGTGTCCTTTCCAGGAGCCGTATCCGGAACCGGTCCGATTGGATTTCGACGTCGAGTTGTGAAGGTTTTGCGCTTCGAAAGCTGGATTTTTAGAAGTTTTCAGCCGGAGTGGAAAAGTTCATCCGAACCCAATGGCGGAAAAAAACAATCTGAGGATGGAGTGGATGCCCATGCGCACTGTTGTCCAGAGGAGGAGTCACCTATCTCGTGACCAAAAGGCTTCTTCCGAAGACAACAACAACCTGCAATCATCCGAGCCCAACACCAGATGGCGATCTTATCCTAAGTGTGTGATCTGGAGCTCATATGCCTCGAACAGAATGTTTATACTTCTCCACCCTGGGTGTCACTGCTGAGGCTGGACCTGTAGACTCACCTTTCCCCCTGACCCAGGGTGCTGGGGAGCACTGGAAGGAACTGTTTCTTCCTCCGGGCTAGCAGTAGTCTCTTGAACATAACTGCACCTGTTCCTCTTTTTATTGCATATGCTGCCCCTTTAACAAGGCTGTTGTACACCGCAATGTTGCTGAGGGTGAAGGTCTGGACGGGTGTGCATCCAACTCTTCTTCAGAGTCGCCATTCTCTTCTGCTGGCTCCACTGACTTTTTTGGAGTCTCCTTCCCTGCAGAAGATTTCTCTTACTCTTCTTCATGGGGCTCAGGCTTTCTCGAAATCTCCAGATTTGTGTGCTCACCTCCTTATCATTGTGCCTATGGTCTTCAGTGGGATGCAAAAACCCCTTTAGGGTGTCACCGATGTCCATGTCCCTACACATAAGGATCTCCATTTCAGCTTGAGCTAGCTTTTTTCCTCTTAACATTGATAGAGCTTTGTTCAGAGTCGAGGCCTTCTTCTTCAGCGCAAAGGCCTCCTTTTCTCAATGCTTTCTCCCTCCTGCGTTCTAGATCCCAGAGGGCTAGGCATCAACAGTGTCTTTCGACCAGTGGAGGTTCTTTGCCCTCGATCACCAGTGGTTTCTGTGTCAGGGTAGCCATTGGAACCTTGAGTCCGAATACTTCACCTCAGACACACTGTGACCCTGTGCTGTTACTTGGCACTTCCCTGGCTCACTCCTTAAACCTCATCTTCCTACCCATTTTGGTGACCACCTCAACGTATGAGCCCTCTCCTTGGGGCACCTCCATGTTGTCAGGGTTTTCCTCATAGCTCAACACCCTGCATTTTCACAGCGATGCTTTCTGCTGCGACTGTGCCTTAGAGTTGTGTGACATCTAGTGTTTCTCCCTCGTCTACAGGGTCTGGGCAGGGACTCTGCACACGTCACAGCCCTTCATGCTGAGAGGATACAGACAGCAAGCAAAGATTGCAAAGCTCGTGGGTGTCCTTCTGGTTGAACTTGTGGTGGTATTTTGCCCAGAATATAAGCATATTATGCTCCACCCTGACGATCAATCTCCGACCAATATGGTTGAGGTCCTTGCAATAGAAAACTCCTGGTTTTCTTTCACCAAATCTCGATTCCCTTGATGTAAGTCGCCTAACCTTCTGATCATTTCCCTCAATATAGCTTCGGTTTTCCATTGAAAAAAGTGCCTCCAGCTGTGCTTCCAGACCCAATGGCAGGAAAAAATAAAATAAAGATGGCGACCACACAGAGGGGCTCCCGCGACGAGTGTTTGACATTACATGGGGATGGACAGGACACCAAATGGTTGATGCTGCCCAGAAGGAATAAAAGACGAGCATTTGCAATGCAATTGGTCTCACCTTTGGGACCTTATATGTATTTAGCTATGCTGCACATTAGCGTGGGTGCTGAAACATCTACTGTTCTTTAACATGGAGGGAAAGTAAGCACCAAACTGCGTAACACGCCAGGTATGGGAACAAATGGAGAGAAATATTGCCTTTCAGCGGGAAATGGCATAGTCCAAAGCTCTGTTTTTAATATAAAATCAGGGCCTTCGGTGGTATTATCACTGAAAATACAAGATTTCATATGCCTAGAACACAACCTTATTGTCTACGGGTGCTTGTGGAAGACAATTTCTATGGACTGGAATCTATAGAATGCTGAAGTGATTCTGGTATTTTACTGACCTCTGCTGGTCGTTTTCTATCAAGGAAGTTAAATAGAGGCAGTTGCCCGAAAAATTAAAAAATGGAAGTCCCTCAGCAGTAGACAGTTCTGGTATTTTAGTGACCTCTACTAGTCGTTTTCCATTAAGACAGCTAAATAGAGGCAGTTGAACAAGCAGAAAGCAATTCTGGTATTTTACTGACCTCTAAAGGTCGCTTTCTATCAAGTCAGTTAAATTGAGGCAGTTGAACAGAATAAAAAGTCCCTAAGCAGAAAGACAAGTCCTAGCGCTGATTTCCAGAGACCACAAAGTACATACACATATAAGTATATACTAAAGTATATACAAGTGGTCTCGAATGCTCGACCTAAAAAAGGCTACAATTCGGGACCCATCGACTACACAGGAGGTGAATCCAGAAAAGATTGACATGCAAAACTGCATACAATAAACAGTGTGAAAAAGGGCAACAGGCCTAACAGTATTTGTTTAGTAGCAGATCCACCTCATTTGAAACCACCCAAACACCAGAGGAACTTGCTGAGCTCTCTACTTTCCCAGGAGGCCACATGCAAGATTGAAGAACAGTAAGTGCTCTTAGTTAGGCTGTAACCAGGAGGCTCACTATGAATCTACAAAAGGTACCAAATAGAACCGGAGTTACAGACAAGTAATTTCTTCTCCAGAATTTGGCATTTCGTATAATAACATGCTTGAATCAGAATCCCAAACCTGTGCATGAAATTCCGATTCAGCGGATGCAGGCTCACTTTAATCAACCAATCAGGATTTGTAGAGTGCAGCTACATCACCTGTGAGGGTCTCGAGGCGCTGGAAGATCATACTGCCCGTTTTCCTATTGGTAATCCTATCGTAATCTGAAATCTGAGTGGAGGTTTCAAAGGTGTGCTGATTAGCAGTATCTCTTATTGTGAGAAAATATTTCCTGTAACATCATAAGAATAGAAATAGCATTCACTGCAATCAGACAACGAGCAACAGAGCATCTGCCTGCTTGTTTTGTACTTCTGGTAGGTGCTCCATTGAGACGGGTACTTCATTGGCCATCTCCCAGTCCCACAGACTTTGGCCCTTCTCTTGATGGGTTGCGACACCTCATGTCTCCTTGTTTGCAATATAATACATGAAGACCCTTTTGACGGTTTAAATGAGCAGGGGTTTGTCCACCAGTCATGGCAGGAACGCCTGATGGCCCACAACTCCAAGATGTTGCTGTGTAAAACTTTCTCTTCCTTGGTTTACATACAAGTGTGCATTGTGAAATTTCCTTTGTTGTAGATTGGAAGGAGACGGCGGCATTGAAGTTGTGAGGAACCCTCTCCCAAAAAAGAGCCTAATTGAGGCAACAGAAGACTTTCATCACATTATCCAATGAGGTGGTCAACTGCTGCCACTAGAGTTCTAGATCCTACTGGATTGGCCACACCTGTAGTCTGCAAAAGTGAATAAGGAAAACCCGCGTGGGGGGGAAATGGACTAGTGCGACCTTTGGGGGGTGGGGGAGGAAGTGGTGGGGGGGGGGGGGTAGGGCAATGTTGTTAAATGTCACTGTGTTGTGCTTGGTTGTTTATGGGGGGGGGGGGAGGCGGTTGCTGTAAGGTATGTCTTCTGTTTGATTTGGCAGGGATCTCTGGAGGGCAGAGCTCTGCGACCTATATGCAAATTGACCAATACATTGTTTAAAAAAAAGAAAAAAGAAAAAAGAAAAAGTGAATAAGGAAAACCCATCCAACAATAGACCCAGTAATGATTTCTGAACACTTGACTCCGCGACATATAATCATGATTAAAACTTGAAGCTTCAATACATATTACAGAGACTGGCATGCTTTGTCAAACTATGTATGCAGGATTTCCTATAGTATTTGTCGCTATGTGGTTAGGCAGGTTGAACTCTTGACTATTACATGTCAGTGCACACGGTGAAAAAGTTTGAAACATGCCATTGTGAAGATACTGGTTTTCTCCTCCAAGGAAGCTTTTAAAAGCCAGCCTTCCAGGTACAGTATTTCCTGTTGAACTTGTTTAAAAAGAAAAGCCACAACAGGGGGGGGCAAAGGCTTTATGAAATTCCAGGGAGCGGATTTCAGGCTTAAAGGGGCTCTGAATTGGTAATGCTGCTCTGAATTGGTAATGCTGGTCTGCTACAGAAGAGCTAAAAAAAACTGCCCACGCCTCAAGTGTATGGTGATGTGGAAGTAAGCATACTGTATATTCAGGAAAGTGAGGCAATCTCCTTCTTGCATGTGAGAAAGTGCCATCTTTCTTGCATGGTATGCCCCCACTTTTTGCTGAATTGCTGAATGTACTTTGACTGAGTGTGCCCTAGGCTCCTGCCAATCAGGTGCCCAGGGCCTATGTTCCTTCCCTAAAAACTGTGCTGAAACCTAAAAACCAAATTTGCAAACCCTGGCCACATGCCAGCCCCTGGTAAATGGTACACTAGGTACCCAGGGCCTTGTGACCAGGGAAGGCCTCTCAGAGCTGCAGCACTTATTGTGCCACCCTTAAAGGCCCGGTAGGTACCCTAACACAAACACACTGCCCTTGCAGGCTGAGTCTCTGGGTATAGGACAAAACAGAGTCGACATGGCACACATCCCTGTGTGCCATGCCCACAACATACACTGCCCTGGCATACATCAGCCACCCCTCTAGCTGGGTGCCCTATGCCAGTGGTGCGGGTACCGGAGCATGAGCCCTGTGCCCCTACAGTAACCAGGTCCATTCCTGGGCACTGTAAGTGCAGTGCTGCCATTTAAGATTATATGGTGCTGGGAGATCGTCAAACACGAACTCCACAGCACCATAATGGCAACACTGAAGACTGAGACGTTTGGTATCAAACTTCTCAGCACATTAAACCCAAACTGATGCCAGTGTGGGATTTAATGTACCCAGCACCCCAGAGGGCATCTTAGAGGTGCCCCCTTAAACCTAACCTACAATCCACGTCTGCTCTGAGGCTGCCTAGGCGGCCACACAGCAGACATGTTGCTAGACCCCTGGGTAGAGAGCCATCCGCTCTCCAAGGCCTGCAACAATGCACATCCTTGGCGAGGTGCTAGGTCTCCTCCCCCAGGATGGGCAGGGGAAGCTTCAAAGGCATGCCACCTTTGTGAGCTTCTCCAGGCCACTTACTGTACTCAGCAACTGGCGCCTAACGGTTCTAAACCCCCACTCTGGCAGGAAGACTGGCCGGAAACCCCAAGAAAGGACATGGGGTGTGCCAGCCTCTGCCAACCCCACCCTTCAGGTGGGGGAGGCGAGGTGAAGCATTTCTCCGGGCTCTCGCCATCTTGAAGATGGGAAGCCCTGCCCTATCAGGACTAGGCCACTGCCCCCCTCCCACAGGAGAGTGACAGGATAGGGGGTGTACCCTGCCCTTTACCTACCCGGAACGCCCCTAAATTTAGTATTTAGGGGCACCCTGAACCTTCCTTCCTCCGATCCAGATTCCAAAACAGCAAAGAAGATCAAGAAGAAAGAAGACCTGCCATGCAGCTGCTAACAAGAGGAAGACACTAATTGCTTTGGCCCCAGCCCTACCGGCCTCTCGACCCTCGAACCTGCTCCTGCTAAATCCCGTTATCTCCCGTGGCCAGCAACATCACAAACCCCGGAGGACCTGGCTACCTTGTGACTCTGAGCATCTGGGACTCACACGAGCAGCGGCACTGCTCAAAGCAAGTAACTGACCTTGGCATCAGCCAGGAACCGCAAATCCTGCACACTCTGCACCCGCCAAGCCTGGCCTGTGTTGGAGTGGACAAAGACCACGAGGACGTCCCCCTGGCGACTGTGACCCCGAATCCGGCACCCAAGGACCCACCTCGACGCTCCTGAAGATGCCTTCAGCCTCAGAACCAGGGACCCCCCCAACCACGATCTACAGAGGGTAAGATTTCCCGACACCAAAAGGCACCCTTGCACCCGGCGCCCTGTGCCAAACTTCTGGGTACCTACCTATCCTCCAACTACCCAACTTCTCTCGAACTGGTGGACGCACCTGAAGAATCTTCGTCCCCGAGCTTACAGCCTTTGTTCATTCTTGAGCTTCTCCATTGCAATCTTTTGAGCGCCCGACGGCTCAAAAACACCCTGCACCCAGCCGCCGAGTGGCCCTGGCAGTGCAACTTCTACTCTAACTTACTTCCCCATTTGCCCTGAGCAAGTGACCAGGAGCCCAGCTCCCACAGCCGCATGGCCTGCTAGCCAACAGCCACCAACCACGGGCCCCCTGCCTCCCATAGGATAACACTGGGCCTACCTCACTCTGCACCAGGCAGCCCCTGTGCCGCTGAGGGTGTAACAACTGTACTTACCTGACCCTGGGAGATCCCTGAGTCTATGCCCAGCACCTTAACTCTGCCAGTCGAGTACTTACCCAAAAGCAGATAACTCACTTTTCTTCCATAGGGTAACATTGGCTGGTTTCACGTGGAAATTTTATCAAGTGTGGAGTTTCTAAACTTTAAAATATTCACCTAAAATCAACCCAGTAACGAAATCGAAAATACTCACCTGCTATTAGGAGAGATTCCAGTGCTGGATCTTGGTGCCCAGCACTGACCCTGAATAGTAATTACAACCATACTTACCGTTAACTAAATTTTCTCCCATAGGAAACCATGGACTGTTTTTCTGTGAAATTTCTTTTAAGTATCGATTTTTGCAAACTACAAATATTCTTTAAAAATCGTACCAACTGTGAAAACGCAATTACTTACCTGTTTTAGATAGATGTCCCAGTACTGAGCCTAAGAGCCCAGCACTGGATTACAAAAGTAACCATAACATACTTTACCAGCAACTTGAATTTCCTTCCATAGGCTAACAAAGCCTGGTTTTTGCTGAAAAAATTTCCAAGGGTCGCTTTTGCAAACTTACAAATATTCGTTAAAAATCGCCTGTGTAACCTAAACGGATTCTCTCAACTGCTTACAGGTGGTACACTAGTTCTGGATCCAGGATCCCACACTGAGCTAGAAAAAGTAACAATAACCCCACTTACCTGCTAAGTGAATTTCCTCCCAAAGGATAACATTGGTGATTTCATTAGAAAAAGTTTTCAAGTGTCAACTTTTAAAATACCAAAATATTGCTTAAAAATCACAACAGTAACTAAATCATAATTACTCACCTGTTTCGAGGAACTGTCCCAGGACTGAATCTAGGCTCCAGTCCTGGAGTTAGAAAAGTAAACCTAAAAGTAATCAATTGCATTTAACTTGAAATTCCCATTGAGCTCAATGTATTATTGTGTTTGAAATTGTGTTAGTGAGTGAATAACTTTATTCAGTTAAATAACCATCAAAGTACACACAAAAAATAAAAACACACTCAAACAGACAATCAATTCACGGGCAAAAAATACTGGGTCCTATAAACACCAATACAGCCTCACTACAAAAAACATTTTTATCAGTTCATTAAAATATTCATAATAGCAATAATGTACATAATTTTAAACATTTCCCTCCAGGCAGTTTAAATACATTATAAAAACACAATAAAACATCACATAAAAAGTACAACAAACTAAAATATATATATTACTTCAAGTATCGACCACTCTGACCATCAGGTTCACTTTACAGTGCATGTAATTAACTGCAATACATAATAGAAATAATCAACCAACAAAACTTGTTATTCCAGAGCCTTTAGGATTTTTGCTCTCCTATACCACATTGCTTCTAAAAATGTACTTACAGCAAATACTGTTGTTTGTGATGTATCACTTTTCAGGATCCTAAAGGCTTCTAGATGACTGCCTGTGGCCATGCTACGACAAATGGGAACTAGCCATTTATGGCGTATGTAAAAGTACTCCTTGCAAAAAAAAAACAGTACATGCTTTTCGTCTTCAGGTGCCAGGTCGCAAATAAGGCAGATTTCAGTTTCTTGGTTTGCCGACCATTTGCTTGTAAGCATTCTCAGTGGTAAAATTCCATAACTAAATATTGCGTACAAGTTTCTGGTTGGGGATTCGGAAAATTAAATCTAAAAATTCTTCAAATTGTGGAGAGTGCTTATGAGCCAAGAACATAATAGTTGCAGGGCCATTGTGGGTATTTATTAACAGATTGGGCATTTATATAAGCCCAATACCTATATTTAAGTAGTTTAATATCAGATTTTAAAATAGAGCTGGGCTTATCCCACAAGTTCTGCAAACAGAGTTTGGAAAAACATCCAGAAACAGATTTAACCCAAGGAATTTCCCTGGCTCCTTGAAGGTTCATTACCTCTACCAGAGAGGTCTTTAAAGTCTAAGTTCTGATGTAGACCATAGTCGGATCCAATATAATAAAGTTTTCAAATGGCCCGGTGAGAAACTCGTTTTAGTCCAACATCAAAATACATGGGGATTAATGGGGTACTAGATGGTAAGCATAATAGCCTTCTAAAAGAGCTGTTCTCGGCAAAGGTTAACAACTGTAAATTACAATAACCCCATATATCTGCCCCATAAAGAGCGGCACCCTAACCCGTTGCTCGGTAAACTTCCACAGCAAGGGAAATAGCACTCGAATTTGTTGGATTATAAAACCTTAAAATGGCATTGGATCTGTGTTCAGTAATTAGTTTTGATTTCTCCAATTGGTTTGCCCACCCTAAATTGTCTAAGTCTGACCCCCAAATAATCAAAACTATGTACTCTGCCCAGGGCCTCGCCCCCGGCATGAATACTACGACTCCCTTTTTTCTTCTTTCCAATAACCATAAACTTAGTTTTGTTTATATTCAGTTCTAAGCCTCTCAAATTACAACATTTCAAAAACGTATCAATTAAAATTTGGAGGCCCATCGGAGATTTAGATAGGAGGAGGGAATCGTCAGCAAAAAGTAAAATAGGTATATTTTTTGTTATTTAAAATTGGAGAGTCATTTTTACAATGTTCTGGGGTGTCCACAACATCATTAATGTACAGAGAAAATAGGGTGGGTGCTAGCACACAGCCCTGGCGAACTCCTCGCTCTATGGGAATATGATCCGTCAATTCTCCATTTGGACCCCAGCGGACCTGTGCAAAATTATTCACATGTAATCTACTTATTAAATGCACTAGGTTGGCCGGAGCACCCATGTTTATCAGGGCTTGCCAAAGGGACGATCGTGGTATAAAATCAAATGCTACGTAAAGTTGCTGTTTCTGAAGTAAAACCTATTTCCATTATAAAACAATAAATCTAAAAATTTGAATTGTTGTACTAATTCTTGGTCTAAAACCTGCCTGAAGGGGAGTTAAAATCTCTTGTGTGTCAACCCAATCCAAAAGTCTCATCAGGATTTGTTTCGAAAAAATCTTTTGGGCATTATCAATGAGGCTGATAGGCCTATAATTAGATGGCTCCCCCAGATTACCTTTTTTATGTATAGCTATAATTTCAGCTCCAAGCCATGAGTCGGGTACTTTCCCCCCCAGCTGCAATAGCATTAAATAACATATTAAGGTAGGAGGACCATATCAAAGGTTCAGATGTATACAAGTCCCCGGGTATTTTATCTAGTCCAGGGGCTTTAGCAGATTTCTGCTAATCAATCGCTCTAATTGTTTCGCCTAAGCTAAAGACAATAGAAGGAGTGGGATCTAGTATAGGCCATACATTTAGAAAACTAGTGCTATCAGGGACATGGGAGTCACCAGAAGCATAAAGTATTGTAAAATGAGATAAACATTTATCCGGGGAAATATTATATTGATGTAAATTAGGTTTTTCTGACTTAGTTTGGGTAACAAGGCGCCAAAATAGTCAAATATCATTCTTTTTCCCGGCATCCAAAATATCTTGCCATAAGTTATTATTCCAATTCCTCTTGGCTTTAATCAAGATAGATTTGTAGTGAGATCTTGCTGCTTTAACATTAGTACTATTTCCCTCTATTATAGCCTTCCTCAAAGCTGACTTGGCTAACTTGCAAGCCGGATTAAACCATTTCTCCACCTTCAATGAATGAGAAGTCCTAATAATACAATTTTGGTAAAAAATCTCCCGTAATGCATTAGACAGGCCAACATGAATGTCTAGAATAGGAACTACATCCATATTCAGTCCTACATATGCTTCAAAGTATGTAACAAAGTTTGTAAATCTGTGAAAACAGTTCCTGATTAGACATAACATTTGGCCATGAAACATACCGGCGATTATTAGTTACCACAGGAGCAGGTACCATAGTTTCGTGGTTATATTTATCTTGGTTTAAAGAGTCACCGTTCAAAGTTACTTCGAGGGAATTATGATCACTATCAAAGCGCAACACCGCTTCCATATCATACAGTAGAGGCCATAAACTTACATCGACCAAGACAATCAATAATGCTGGTACATACCCCTCTCGTAAATGTAGCTGCCCTTGTAGGATCAGAGCGAGTACGCCCACTACACGCTCTAAGGCCCTTGCTTATTGTAAACTAGGCCAGTTCTAAGGCAGTGCTGGAAAACGATCTCAAAGGGGGACCAGTCAAAAGGTGGTATACCTCATACTTCATCTTCCTCTTTAGTCATCTCATTTAAATACAATGAAGGTTCAAAACTGGTATTAAAATCACCTGCTACTATGACTTTTACACTAAGATCCAGATTGTCTATAAGTTCCTACAAAAGAGATAGTGTAGGGGATTTATCCAATCCCCTAGAACACCTAAGATAAATATTAAAAATAGTCAAACGGAGACCCTAAGAAAAGGTTACAGTAATCCCCATCAGATCTAATTTATCAATCACCATCAAAGTAGAGCTGCTAACACAGCCATTCTTAATTAAAATCAAAAGCCCACCTATGGCTCTCCCAAAATGAGCTGCAGGTTTGGCCTCCGCACTATAACTAGTAAACCCATCAAGAGACACTTTTTCTGTCGCCCATGTCTCTTGTAACAAACAAATATCTTGACTGGCTATATATGCCAACCAATTTGGATCTACTAGTTTTGGTCTCAAGCCAGCAATATTCCAAGATAATATCTTGAGGAGGGGAAAAATACTATTCTGCCGGATCAAATCATTTCCAGACATAATGACTAGCAATTCTGCCTGGTTAGGTTTTTCTGTAGGATTAGTACTCTCAACATAAGAATACTTACACCTATTATCAGTAGGATTCTTGTCCAAATAACAAGGGGATGGAATTAATGAGGATACATTAATGTGACCCTCTCTCCCAACTTGGTTAGTTGTATCAATAGGCCCCACCCAATCATGGGGCATATAAGTGGACACTACCTCCCTTGAACTCGAATCACAGGGATTACTTGGGGCAACAGGAGATAAAACATGGGCATTACTACACCCAGTATTGCAAGAAGCTAAATAACCCTGGTTCCCAATTGTAACCTGGCTCACCGTACCTGCCCCAGTTAAATGCTTTAGGGATGAAACAGTCTTCATTAAGGCACGACAAACCTCTTCCTCCTTATTCATATGAGGATCAGGAGTACGATGTCCCATAAAGACATCTGGTGTCCTTGGAACCATACTCCTATGTTTCTCTCTAAGACATAGGGCCTTAACCATATCCATCCCTGATCTACTAGAGCGCCAGATTGAGCACGCAGTCAGTCAATCTCTATTAGGCCAGAGAGAACACCAAAGCGATTCGGAAGAATAAATGAAGAAAGGTGGGGAGGAGGGTGTCTTTTTGGGCCATGCCTCAGAGAATGTTGCCACCCATTTGGCTCCTGTTGGGTGGGAAGTGAGTGGGGGGGGTTAAAAAAAAGCCTAAAGGACAAACCTTTATTGTATTGTTAAATGAGGTTGTAACATGCTTCAGGGCAAAAGACGCACACCTTGCATCGTTAAAATTAAGTACGATGCAATCCCCTTCACGGGATTTAATTGTAGAACCCAACCAGCCCACACTCCTAGCCATAATATTAACATTGAGCCAATTAAAAGGGGATGGAATTCTCATTGAGCACCATTGAGCTGCCTTATTAATCAGACTTGTGCAGCTTTCTTGTTGCCGTAGAGGAAGATGAGGAACACCTGTCAAGACAACTATATAAGGGGTGTAGTCAGAGGGTAGGTTGAAAATAATACCCACCTCTTGGCCCGCAGGTCCTCTATACCCGGTGTCCAAATTACTTCTTGCATATTTCTCACTACTCCAGATGTTAGAGTTCTTGGGTCAATTTGTCCACCTTGTCCATTGTCCACTCCCCCTCGTCCAATCCTACTAGAATACACAGAAGACCCAAATTCCCTACCTACCGTATCAATTAGCTTGCTCCTAAAACTGGGTAACAACTTCCGACTGTCTGTAATAAGTTTGACTTGTTGTTGATCCAATGGCGCAGAGTAGGTGCGAGGGTCTTCCTCCCTTCCCTTCCAAATTTTCTCACTAGGTAGGGAGTTTGTAACATTCGCATCTTGAACTGATAAATGTGCCCCTCGTTCCTGCCGAAGTAACACAAGTTGTTCTTCAATCTTCGTCAAACAGGAGAAAATGGGTTCCAGGGCAACTCTAATGGCCTTGCTGATGTTTTCCAAAATTGTGTCCTGGTTAATCTGTGTATTCTTCCCTCCTACATTACGAGTTCTGTTTCCACTATTTGGTGGGTGAGATTGTTTAGTACGCTTTACCCTTGGTGACTGGCCTTTCACTTTCAAATCAGCCCCTGCCACATCAAGTCACTTTCTTTTACCACCTAACACACTGGAGCCACCAGTTTCACCTGTGCTTGGTATGGCAATCCCATCTTTGCTAAATAAGGCAAGTGTATTGCCCTGACGAGCAATAATAATGGAGGGTGATAATGGAAGCGATGCCCTTCGTACAAGGTTAGTCCCGTTATTAACCTCATTCATATTTTCCGTAGCATCAGGATAAGTGTCAACACCAGGGTAGGTACTAGAGACAATCGCTGGTCTTCCAATTCAATTTCTTTGTTCAATGTCCCCACCGCTTTTTGGTAACAAGCCATCTAAGTTCCCATCACTTGGTTTGGGTACGGGGGGGAGGTTTACATTTCCCCATATTAGCAAAAATCAATAAACACAAACAATGCTTTGCCCCCGGTATGCGACCTCAGGCAGAATTATGGCGCTCCTGCGCCCGTCGGGTCTCACGGCTCCACCTCCAGAGACCGGAGGAGTCTAAGGAACAGCACTGCTGTAATATCCCGGAGGCAGGGAGAATGTCTGAGTTTGTTTTCAGTTCCCCTCAATTGCCAAATTACAATGTGCGCCACAGGGCCTAGCAATGCCCTTCAGCCAACGCTCATCCGCGCTACCAGAGCCCCCAACTTCCTCCGTATGGGCCTCCACGCTTGAAGGGCGCTGTATCCGGGTCCAACTAAACTGCTGGTCTTTCGCTGTGCTGTTTTCCTGCAGCGGACCCCCTCAAGACCTACTGTGAGAAGATGGCCTGGCATATGCTGGTCACTAGTTATAGTGGCCAACTTGCACCAGTCCAATTCGACTCTTATGGTAGATAGGTTTAAGACAACCTTTTAAAGAAAGCTATCCTAGTGGTAGCTGTGGAGAGCAGCCTTCAGGCTAAGTCTCAGAGGAATGCAAAGCAGCTTGTTTTACCTTATAATCTCTTGAATTATCAAATGAAAGGACACCACACAGGTATATATATCAAATATATATGTATTTATTACTAGACACGGGCTACTAATCTCTTTATGAGATTAGAACCAGGTACACATTCAATATGTCAACGTTTCACAATAAATTAAGCCCAAATATGGCTGGAGCCCTAGGGGCGTACCAGACCATATACTAAAAAAGTGGTATAAGGATGTCGACTTGCAAAATAACAAGGCCTAGGGAATCGCTGGGGCTTCACTACTGCAGTGTTAGCAGGTAAGCAACAGGCCCACGGGAGACGCGTGCAGTGTGTGAACACAGCCGCGGGTTTCCTATTGGTTATAATGGTGCAAGTCGCGGTTAGATTTTTACAGTTCAAGGGTACTTCCAGGAAGACTACAAGCAAGCCACTTACAAGGTAAGTATTTCGAGAGCCAACACACACTTGGGCACCGGAGTGCACGAGTTACCTCGCCCAGGGAAGCCGGTGCATAGGTGTCTTTTGGTGTCGGGTCGTGTCGCTGTTTTCTATGGAGACCAAAGAAGACCTGCTGCTTGCGCCATCTGAAGAAGTGTCCGGTGGAATCCGAAGGTGGATTCAAGATGGATGAGACCTGAAAATTGAGGGGACAGTGTTCAAAGTCACTTGCCAGTGACCGGTGGCCAGCAAGATGGATGACCAAAGATGTCGCGTCGATTCAGGTCGATGGTGTTTTGACTCTTCGCTCACGAGGTCCAGGAGAGATCGACGATGACCAGCAGCTAGATTTGGAGTGTCCCACGACGTCTGCAGATGATGGCGGTGTCGGCAACCGGATTGGAGCCAACAAGTCTTGGCAAACGCAAGTCTCGCGTAGACTGAAGAAAGTCGATGGTGCAGACCAGCAAGGTCTGATGGACTCACCCAGCGAGGGTAAGTGAGGGCAGGCCCGGAGCAACCAGGAGAGCCCTTTGAGTCGTTGAGAAAGTCTTCGGGGGACCCACTAGCCAACGGGCAAGTGATCGTGAAGACGCTGCCACAGGAAATGCTTCACAGGAGCCCACGGTCACTCGGGACGGGGTAGGCCGCTGAATTTTGGAGCAAGACCTGCTGGGAGCCTGGGCCACAAATGGTCCAAAGCACAAGTTCGTAGAACGTTGTTTAGGGTTTGCACTCGAAAATAGTGCCCGGTTCCCAGGTATTGCAGTTCCTCGTCACTCGTGGGGTCCAGACGCCACAGCTTCGCTGGGGACTCAAAATGGCCGTCGAGAGGTCAGGAAATCCGCTTCTGGGGTCGCAAGGACTTCAGACTCCGGCGGGAAAGTTTGCAACCGTTGATTAAGGTTTTTGGTTCCTGCCAAGCAGGGAAATCACTCCTTGACTCCAAGGGAGATTCTTCTGTCTTCCAAAGGTAGTGGAACGTCGAAGGGCCAGAATTCTTCTTTGTAGAGCGTCGTCCAGGGTTATCTGTTTTGTAAGGGCAATGCTTGCTATCTTATAGTGAAGATAGGGGAGGGACTAGCTCTAGGACCACTCCTCTAGGAGGGTCAGGGGAGGGGGTGGTTACACCCACTTCCCTTTGTCCAGTTTCGCGCCAGAGCAGGGACAGGTAGCCCCTGAACCGGTTTGAGCTGGCATATGCACAGAGGAGCCTACTGCTCCCCCAGGACAGGACTTCAAAGCACTCTAGGAGTGCACCCACCCAGCTCCAATACACTAAATACTGTCTGGAAGGTGGTGACACCTCCCTGTGACAGGATGCCTTTTGTTGGGCCTCCTCCACTGCGAGTTTCAGTCAGCAGCAGGAAGGCAGCCCAGTGTCTGTGCTGGTGGCATCCATTTTGTGATGCCAGGGCTCTATAGGATTTCTATGGTTTTACATGTCGTCCCCTCTAGAAGGGTGGGAACATGCTCCCACATCATGGACTGATGTGGGGGTATGATTCCAAGTTGTTTGACACCAAACACGACATGTTTTGATGCAGTCATTCCAAAGTTAGCATTTTCATGCACTTAAGAGTATATGGTTTAACCGCATCCACAAACCGCCATAGAGAATAGACTCTGGTAGCTGCAGAGGGACCCTGCTCAGGCAGAGGCACCCCCTCACATTGCAAACCAAGCACCCTGCCCTCAGGATTGATAGGGCCTGCCATAGGGGTGGCTGATAGGTTTATATGTGTGTATGGTGAGATATAGGAACCTATACCTCAGTGAGGAGTGCTAACACTACCTCACACAGGCTGCAGTAGCAGGCCTGTGGTGTCAGATTGAGTCTGCTTCCCAGGGATGGCATAATACATGCAGCCCCTGGTAGGCCTGTGAAGTACCAATGCCCTAGGTACCTAAGGTACCATATTACTAGGGACTCACAAGGTACCACAGTATCCAATCACTAGTGCATCTAATATGCACTCCAAGTTGTTTAGAGAGAACAGAGAGACTGGGGCCCTGATTAGCAGAGACCCAGCCAGACTATAGCCAGAAACCAGTGTACACATCAGAAAAAAAGTGGGGGCAACATAAGTGCAGATCCTACTCTCCTACACAACCCCCCCCCCTCCCCCCGCCAAACGCAGGGACATTAAACTAACCTTGACCAGTTGAGTCTTCATGTTCTAAGTGGAAAAACCTTGAGAGTCCATCTGCATTGGCATGTTGGGTCCCAGGTCTATGTTCCACTGTATAGTCCATCCCCTGTAGGGAAATGGACCACCTGAGCAGTTTAGGATTTTCACCTTTCATCTGTTTGAGCCATAGGAGGGGCTTATGGTCAGTCTGAACTATGAAGTGAGTGCTTCTTCAGGGCCCACACCACAGCAAAGGCCTCCCTCTCAATAGCTGACCAAAGTTTCTCTCTAGGGGTCAGCCTTCTGCTTATGAAAGCTACTGGCTGGTCTTGACCTTCATCATTAAGTTGAGACAGTACAGCTCCCACACCCAGCTCTGAAGCATCTGTTTGGACAATGAACTTATTTTTGTAATCTGGACTCTGTAAAATGGGGGCAGTGCACATTGCCTACTTGAGGTCATCAAATGCCTTTTGACAGCTAGCTGTCCACTGAACCTTTTTTGGCATTTTCTTGGAAGTCAGATCATTTAAGGGAGTCACTATAGATCCATATCCCTTAACAAACCTCCTGTAATACCCGGTGAGGCCCAAGAAGGCTCTCACCTGTGTCTGGGTGGTTGGAGCTACCCATTCCATTATGGTCTGGATCTTGCTCTGCAATGGTTGAACCTGGCCTCCACCTACAAGGTGGCCCAGGTACACAACCTGACTCTGCCCTATCTGGAACTTAGTGGCCTTGATAGTGAGGCCTGATTTCTACAGGGCCTCCAGTACATTCCTGGGGTGGACCAGGTGATCCTGCCAGGTGGAACTAAAGACAGCAATATCATCAAGATAAGCTGAGCAATAGGTTCAGTGAGACTGGGGCCCTGATTAGCAGGGACCCAGCCAGGCTATAGCCAGAAACCAGTGTATACATCAGAAAAAAGGTGGGGACAACATAAGTGCAGATCCTACTCTCCTACAAGGGGTAACAGCCAGAGGGGGAGTCAGCCTCCCGCAGCAAAGTGACTCCCCAGCAAAACCAACGCACAACTGGACAAGACCTCAGGGGGTGCAGAAAGAGTCAAGGCAAAGACCAGCAAAAAATCAAAACCTTCAACAGTTCCTCCAACACGCAACACCAGTAGGAGGCAGATTAAGACACTTCCTCCAGGAGTGGAGGGAAATAACATCAGACAAATGGATATTAAACCTCATACAATACGGGTACTGTATAGACCTGGAAAAGCCACCGCCAAACAGAAGGCCAAGGGTCAGAGTGCGCTCAACAAAAGAGCGGACACACTTCATGCAGGAAGAAAGAGAACTGCTAAAGAAAAGAGCCATAGAAATGGTACCACAAAAACAATGGAACAAAGGGGTATACTCAACCTACTTCCTCATACCGAAGGTAGACGGAACATTACGTCCAATTCTAGACCTAAGATTCTTAAACCGGTTCATAAAGACTCAAAAGTTCAGGATGACCTCGCTCCAAGAGGTCATACCTCAACTACAAAAGGGAGATTACATGGCAACTATCGACTTAAAGGACGCCTACTTGCACATCCCCATCAACAGCAAACACAAACACCTCCTCAGGTTTATGATCAACAAAACTCATTACCAGTTCACAGTACTGGCTTTCGGACTAAAATCTGCACCAAGGGTCTTCATAAAATATCTGGCAGTAGCAGCACACTTAAGGAGGAAGGGGATACATGTATACCCGTACCTCGACGACTGGCTCGTAAAAGCAAGCTCGTACCACAAGTGCAAAAGGCACATAGAGATATGGATACAGACGCTTGCCCAACTGGGGTTTTCAATCCATTGGGAGGAAACGTCAATAGAACCAGAACAAGTGAAGATATTCTTAGGAGCAGAGATCAACACCATACAGAGCACGGTGATTTCATGTGCGATGAAGACTCTGGCAATATGCAAAGAGAAGTGTCTTTACCCCAAGGGGCAAGCTCTGACAGTGAGCCAACTGATTGGGATGATGGCATCATGCATACATTTGGTACCAAATATTCGCCTACACATGAGACCATTCCAAGAATGGATCCAGCAGCAATGGTCACAAGCGACAGGGAATTGGGAGGATCTAGTGGTTGTCACGCAGGCAGTACAGCAAGAAATTGGGTGGTGGAACCAGGCGAACTTAGCACAGGGGAGATCACTCACACAACCAACTCAAACTGTAACCATTACAACAGACGCCTCCCAGAAGGACCTACTCACTGACCTCCTCACAGATTATTGGCCAGCAGATTTCAATGCGTGCCTCAGGCCCGGCGTTCCTCCCACGCCAGGCCCAACCGGACAATCTCTGCTATACGAGCCGCGGGGCCTCTCTGAGCGATGCGATGTGCTGTGTCGGCCACTGTTTGCAACCGCGATACTTAAAAAACCCCATTGAGGTCAATTGAATATGCTACTTACCAGTATGCATCTGTTCTTGGCATGTAGGGCTGCTGACATTCATATCTGTGCATAGATCGCCGCCTAGTGTTGGGTCCGGATGTTTGCACGTTGTTGTCCTGGAAGAGTCTTCGAAGTATCACGAGATAGGTGACTCCTCCCCTGGACCACAGTGCGCATGGGCATCCTCTCCATCCTTAGATTGTTTTTCCCCATTGTGGCAGTGATGGAGTAGATACAGTAAGTGATGACCATGCTATACAGTAATTCTGAGAGCTGCAGCCGCTACAGGCACCGGGGAGGAGGGTGGGCGATATGAATGTCAGCAGCCCTACATGCCAAGAACAGATGCATACTGTTTTGAGTGTACATTTACACAGTAGTGTTTGGTAAATGTATGTATAGTGGACCATGTGGCTGCTCTACATATTTCCTGAAAAGGAATGTTTCCTAGGAAAGCCATGGACGCCCCTAACTTTCGTGTTGAGTGGGCTCGTGGGGGAATCGTTAATGTGCGTTTAGCTTTTTGATAGCAAATTTGAATACATTTAACGATCCATCTGGCTATCCCTGCTTTGGAAATGGCGTTGCCCTTGTGCTGTGGAGAAAAGGCAACGAAAAGTTGTTTTGTTTTCCTAAAGTCCTTAGTTGTGTCTATATAGTACATGAGGGCCCTCTTCACATCTAGTGTATGGAGCATTCTCTCTGCGACATTTTGTGGATTTTGAAAGAAAACAGGCAGTTCAATAGTTTGATTCATGTGGAACTGCGATATCACCTTGGGCATGAATTTGGGGTTGGTACGTAGTACAACACTGTTTGCGTAAACCTGTATGAATGGCTCTTGAATGGTTAGTGCCTGGAGTTCACTAACTCTTCTTAATGAAGTGATTGCCACTAAGAAAGCTACTTTCCAGGTGAGGAATTGAATCTCACATGAATGGAGAGGTTCAAAGGGTGGACCCATTAATCTGGTGAGGACCAAATTGAGGTTCCACACCGGTGCCGGTGGGTGTCTTGGGGGAATTACTCGTTTGAGTCCCTCCAAGAAGGCTTTGATGGCAGGCACTTTGAATAAAGAGAGGTGCTGCCTGTTTTGGAGATAGGCTGCTATCGCGGTTAAATGGATACGTATTGAGTTGTATGCCAGATTGCATCGGTATAGGTGTAGGAGGTAACAGATGATGTTTTGAATAGATGCATCCAGCGGGTTAATGTCATTGTTGTTGCAGTAAATGACAAACCTTTTCCATTTAGCCGCATAGCAAGCTCTGGTAGTGGGTCTCCTGGCCTCCTTGATGATATCCATACAGTCAGGTGGCAGGTTTAGATAGCCAAACTCTAAGACTTCAGGAGCCAGATTGCCAGGTTCAGCTGTTGCGGATCTGGGTGCTGAATCTCGCCATGGTTCTGCGTTAAAAGTGCGGGTTTGATCCGCAGCCTTTGATGCGGCACCACGGAAAGTTCTAGAAAGGTGGTGTACCATGGTTGGCGCGCCCATGTGGGAGCAACTGGGATGAGTGTCAGTGAGTGTTGTCGCAGTTTGCGTGCCACTAGAGGTATTAGTGGCGCTGGGGAAAAAGCGTACGCAAATCTGCCGGACCAGTTCATCCATATTGCATTGCCCTGTGACTGTGGATGTGGGAACCTGGCGGCAAAGCTTTGGCATTTTGCGTTTTCGTTTGTGGCGAATAGGTCTATCTCTGGATGACCCCACTGTTGGAAGTACGGTTGGAGAACTGACGGATGTAGCTCCCACTCGTGCATCTGGTGGCTGTGTCTGCTGAGCAGATCCGCCATCTGGTTGTCCTTGCCGGGGAGGTGTTCCGCCATGAGGAATATGTTCCTCTGAATGGCCCACTTCCACATGCTCTGAGCCAGATGAGACAACTGTGGAGCGTGTGTTCCTCCCTGCTTCTGTATGTAGTACATGGCAGTCATGTTGTCCGTCCGGATCAACACGACTTTGTTGCACAAGTGTACTTTGAATGCCTTCATGGCTAGGAAGATTGCCATCAGTTCCAGAACGTTGATGTGCATCTTCTTTTGTTGCATTGTCCATAGTCCCTGCACTGTGTAAGTGAGTACATGAGCTCCCCAACCCTGGAGAGAGGCGTCCGCTGTCAGTATTATTTGTGGAACAGGCTCTTGGAACGGTCGGCCCTTGCAAAGGTTTTGTGGATTCCACCAATGCAGAGAGTTGTATGCCCGACCGCTCACCAACACTAGGTCTTTTAATTGCCCGTGAGCCTGATTCCATTGACGTGCCAAGCACTCCTGAAGCGGGCGCATATGTAGTCTCGCGTGCGGGACTATGAAAATGCAGAAAGCCATCATGCCTATCAACTGCATGAACACTCGCGCAGGAAGGGAGTGTTGAGGTTTGAACTTTGAGATCAGCAGTTGCATGCTGTTGATCCTCACTAAATTTGGCTGAGCTGTGACTGCCAGAGTGTTTATGGTCGCGCCCAGGTACTGTCGTACGTGTGCGGGTTGGAGATGTGATTTTGGGTAATTTAGTGAGAATCCCAGACTGTAAAGAAGGTGAATGGTGAGGGACATGTGGCTGGCACATTGCTGGGCTGACTTTGCCTGAACAAGCCAGTCGTCCAGATAAGGGAAGACGTGAATGTGTTGTCTCCGTAGATGTGCCGCCACTGTTGCTAGGCACTTGGTAAAGACCCTGGGTGCTGTTGTTACTCCGAAGGGGAGAACTTTGAACTGATAGTGATGGCCTTGAATAGTGAACCTGAGATATTTTCTGTGTGAAGGGTGTATGGGTATGTGGAAATACGCATCTTTTAGGTCCAGTGTGGCTAGGAAGTCTCCCTGACTGAGTAGCGGGAGAACCTGCTGTAGCGTGAGCATATGGAAATGCTCTGAGAGAATGTAGTAGTTGAGGGGTCTCAGGTCTAGTATAGGTCTGAGCGACCCGTCCTTCTTTGGGATTAAGAAGTACAGAGAGTACACCCCTGTCCCCTGCTGGTTGACGGGCACGACCTCTATTGCACCTTTTTGCAGCATACGTAGCACTTCCTGCTGCAATAATGCCAAGTGCTCTACGGACATAGGACGGTGCTTTGGCGGTATGTTGGGTGGAGTGGACGTTAATTCGAGACAGTAACCGTGTTGGATAATGTCCCTGACCCACCTGTCTGTGGGGATGGTTTTCCCCGCTGACAGGAACCGTTGGAGTCTTCCCCCGACAGGTGTTATGTGGTCGGGGGGCAGGGAGAGGGCGTCACTGTTTGTTTTTGGGGGAGGACCTGGTGTTGCCGTAACCGCGTCCTCTGCCCTTGGTGCTGGAGCCACGATATCCACCTCTGTTGGTTTTATCATAGGTACTTTGTGTGCCCCCTTTAGTGTACTGCTGCTGTGACCCCTGACCTCTAGCTGCTCCTCTATTCCCGGGGCGACGAAAGGAGCCACTACGAAACTGCTGCGTCTGCAGAGCCCCCATTGATTTCGCAGTGTCAGTGTTTTTTTTAATTTTCTCGAGGGTAGTGTCAACTTCAGGGCCAAATAAATAGTCTGGGTTGACCGGTTGATTTAGGATATTGTTCTGAATCTCTGGCTTGAAGCCTGAGATTCTCAACCATGCATGCCGTCTCAACATGACGCTTGTGTTGATTGCCCTCGCCGCTGTGTCGGCTGCATCCAGTGCGCACTTGATGGATGCATTGGTAAGGAGTTGTCCCTCTCTAATGAGGATATCCGCTGCCTCTTTGTATTCATCTGGCAAATGTTGGAGTAGTGATTCGAGTGTGTCGTAGTGGGAACGATCGTAACGGGCCAGGAGTGCCTGTGTGTTGGCAATGCGCCAGATGTTCGCTGCTTGCGCTGCAATCCGTTTGCCTGATGTTTCCAGTACTTTGGACTCCTTGTCCGGGGAAGGAGCATCACCTGTTTGTGAGTGGGCTCTCTTGCGAGCATTAGCAACCACCATGGAGTCCAAAGGTAACTGACCCCTAATGTACATAGGGTCTCCGGGTGCAGGCTTGTACTTTTTTTTAATCCTGGGGTTTAGCACCCGTGCCCTGGTTGTTTCCTTAAAAATGTCTTTGGCAGGTTTGAGAACCCCTTTTAACATGGGCAGAGTCTTGACAGTACTTTCGGAAGAGGCGAAAGTGTCCACCAAGAAGTCTTCTTCGACAGTGTCAGAATGGAGTTCTACTCCATGATTGGCAGCAGCCCGTTCTATGAGGGCATTAAAGGCAGCAGTGTCCTCTGTGGGAGATGTCTTTACGTTATAAAGCTGAGTGTCATGGGTATCTGGTGCGGTACCCTGGTCTGTGGGGTCATCCCATGCCTGATCTGGGTCTTGCAGGTGATCATCAGGATCGATATCCCCAGGGTAGGTGGTATCATCCCCTACATAGTCCTCTACTGCGTCCGCCTCTGAAGGCGTCGGAGAAAAGGACGGTGGATCCTGATAAAAGGGTTGAAAGTGTTCATGAAGCACTGGCTCTGACCCTGCCGGCAATTTGTGTTTGAGAGGAATTTTATAGGAGTCCAATCCCCTCTCTGGCGTGATTTTCCGCTTGCGGAGCATCAACCTGCCAGTGTTGGCGTTGATAAATTGTGGCTGTGAAGGCTCGAGATCTGTTTGTCCAGTGGATGGGGACTGTGTCTGGCGGACACGTGTCCGAATCTCGAACAGTTTCGGCGCCGTGGGCGGCGGCAACCCAAACGTAATGTTGGTCGGCGCCGAGGGTGCTTTGGAAGCCTTGTGCGTGTCGGGACCCGACGTAGAGTGGAGGGCTGCCCGTTCTCTGATGCGTTGCAACGATGCCGAGACCTGTTGCACGGTGAACGCAGATGGCTCTTTGGAACCTTACGGCACCTTGGAGGTAGGCGCCGAAGCGGCCCCCGACTTCTTTGCAGTCAAGGGGTCATTGATCCGAAGGGAGGTATCGACGCTTGTTGGAGTCGATGACTTGGCCGGCGCCGCCGTCTTAGACGTCGACGTAGACGGGGTGGCCACCTTGACTTTGGTGGTTGGGGCCGATGTCTTCGGTGCCAGAGGCCGAGGCACCTTGTGGGGTCCGAGGGCCTTCTTCTTCGGCTCGGCAACCGTATCCGCTGCGGTGAGCTCGGCACCGAAATCCCTTTTTGCGCGGTCGGAGCCGATGACCTTTGCCGGCGTCGAAGGAGTGGAGGGTTTCGAGGCCTTCGAGCCGATCACAACCAATTTCACTTTCGGTTTCGATGGAACTGGTGCGATGGATGGTTTCGGTTTCGCTGAAGGGAATCCAGTCGTCTTCGACAATAATGGCTCTTGCGAAACGTTCGAGGCCGGGCCTGAAGGCGGGGCCGAAGAACGGTGAGATTGATCTCGGGTAAGGCCCGAAGGCGATCCCTCGACCTGAGCCTCATGACGACGTATTTTGTCGGCCTCCGTATCGACGGGTTGGCCTAGCTCCTCGCTGGAGCTATCTTCCTCGGCCCCAAAGGCCTCATCGTAGTCTCCTACCTCGTCGATGACTTCTTCTCTCTGAAAGATCACCTCATCGTCGTCTTCCGATCGGGAATCGTGTTCGGAAGCGGGGCTGGAGTCTACTTCTTCCACGCTCTCGGCGTCCTCGTCTTCGGTGCTAAAGATGTTGGCCGGGGCAGGCACCGATTGCTGCGCCTCTAATCTCGCTGCCCGTCGATTCCGGAGAGTCTTCTTTGATCGGAATCGGGCACAGGCCATACATTTCGACTCATCGTGATCCTGTGAGAGACATTTGTTGCATACCGGGTGGACGTCGATGTGTGGGTATTTCGCGTGGCATAAAGGAGACCTTTTGAACGGAGTCCTCGATTCCATCGTCGAGCGAAGTTCGATGTTCGGACCAAGCGGATCCGAAAAGCTGGAAGAAGGTGCTAAAGCACTAAAGAAACTCTTCGATACCGAACGGGAACAGTACAGACGATAACTAAAGGCCTTTTGGCCTTAAACTGAAATTTCCTAACTTGAGCTAAGATAAGCACATCCGAACCCAATGGCGGAAAAAAACAATCTAAGGATGGAGAGGATGCCCATGCGCACTGTGGTCCAGGGGAGGAGTCACCTATCTCGTGATACTTCGAAGACTCTTCCAGGACAACAACGTGCAAACATCCGGACCCAACACAAGGCGGCGATCTATGCACAGATATGAATTCAGCAGCCCACATGCCTCGAACGTATTATTGTGTTTGAAATTGTGTTGCCTTTTACAACAAAGTGTAACTATTGCATTCAAAAGTCAATTACCTATTGCAAAGTATTTAACTAAAGCATCTCATTCTGAGAAAGTATATTTTGATACCTATTGTTGATTCTAAAATAATACAACCATATATTTTTATAAACAAACCATTGGCCTAAAGTTCAGTTCTTGAGTGTGTGAGACCATTTTCTGACTGAGTGTGTACAACAAATGCTTTACACTGTCCTCCGATACTGCCTTACTGATCGACCAAGCTACCACTTTAGAGAGTAAGGTTATATCGTATAGTTTCTTACCTGTCGGTGTAGTTTTGCAGCTTGAAGACTTTCTAGATTCACTATGCTGTGCTTTATTCCGCCATCTAGTGGTGGGTCCGGCATTGTAGTATTTCTTCTCTTTTTTTTTTCCCCCCGTGGCCAAGGTGGGCGTCGACATACCACCATTTGGAGTCCTTCGTGACGTTGACACGCTTCATCCGGAAGCTCCCACCTTTGGTCGCCATCTTCGGATTCTTTTTTTCTTTCTTGTGCTACTTTTCTCATCTAACCTTGTAAAGTCTTTGTTTAATTTTTTTTTTTACCTTCTACCCCCCTTTATCCTCCTGTCTCATTTTTCTGGCAGAGAAGGGTGGGTTCGCTAGTGAATCCAGAAAGTCTTCAAGCTGCAAAACTACACCGACAGGTAAGAAACGATACGTTTTGCAGCGTGAATCTTTCTGGATTCACTATGCTGTGCATTGACTTTGTAGTGGTTTGTCCTTATAGTGGTGGTTGGGTGGAAGATGAGCACTGGTCACTGAAAATGTGTTGCAAGACCTTCTTTCCCACTTGCGCTTCTTTGTTCATTTGGATATCCACACAGATAGTGCCTAGTGAAAGTGTGCACTGAAGACCATGTAGCCGCTTGGCAAATGTCTTGAACTGGTGTGTTGCCTAGAAACGCAATTGTTGCTCCTTTCTTCCTTGTTGAGTGAGCATGAGCTGCTCCTTGTAATGGTTGAGCTGCCTGTTTGTGGCAGAGCAGTATGGTTTGTGCAATCCATCCTGCAATGGTATTTTTGGTAACTGGTCGTCCCAAAAAACTGCTGGCAAAGGATAAAAAGAATTGCTTTGTTTTCCTGCACTCTTTTGTCCTTAACATATAGTGCATCACTGCCCTCCTGGTGTCCAGTGTGTGTACGGCCATCTCTGTGCTTGTGGAGGGTTTTTTGAAAAAACTCGGTATTTGAATTGTCTGATTGATGTGGAACTTAGACACCACCTTTGGCATGAAATGCGGGTCCATTCTCATGACAATTCTATCACTGTGTATTTGCAAGTAGGGTTCTTGGAGCGTTAGCACTTGTAATTCACTTACTCTTCGTAGTGATGTGATAGCTACTAGGAAGGCTGTCTTTAACGTGAGCATATGCAGTGTAGCTTTGTGAATAGGCTCAAATGGTTCCTTCATCAGTTGTGTTAGCACTACATTGAGGTTCCATGCTGGTGCTGGCATTCGTCTTGGAGGTGTGATCCTTTTTGCTCCTTCTAGGAATCTTTTTACCACCCGTGAGGTGAAGAAACTCTTCCCTGTTTCTACTCTTGTGTACGCCACAATTGCCGCTAAGTGGACCCTTAGGGATGTGTAGCTTAGTTTATTCTGCAGTAGATGCGTTAAGTATCTTAGTACTGGTGGTTCTTTAGTAATCCTTGTAAGAAAGTGGGTTTCTATTGCAGTAACCCCCCCCCCCCGCTTTTTTGCCTAATAGCTGATGCACTTTTCCTTGTGCCCTGGGCTCCTGCCAATCAGGTGCCCAGGGCCTGTGTTCCTTCCCTAAAAACTGCCTAACAGCCAAAACCCAAATTGGCAAACCCTGGCCACATGTCAGCCCCTGGTAAATGGTACCTAGGGCCTTGTGGCCTCTAAGGGCTTCAGCACTCATTGTGCCACCCTTAGAGGCCCTGTACCCTTACACACACACACTGCTCTTGCAGGCTGAGTGTCTGGGGCCAAGACAAAACAGAGAGTCGACATGGCACACATCCCTGTGTGCCATGCCCACAACCTACACTGCCCTGGCATACATCAGCCACCCCTCTATCTGGGTGCACTATGCTAGTGGTGTGGGCATAGAGGCAGGAGCCCTGTACCCCTACAGTACCCAGGTACATTCCTGGGTCCTGTAAGTGCAGTGCTGCCATCTAAGAGTACATGGTGCTGGGAGCTTGCCAAACACAAACTCCACAGCACCATAATGGCAGCACTGAAGACTGAGAACTTTGGTATCAAATTGCTCAGCACATTAAATCCACACTGATGCCAGTGTGGGATTTAATGTACCAAGCACCCCAGAGGGCATCTTAGAGAGGCCCCCTGAAACCTAAACCTACAATCCACGTCGGTTCTGAGGCTGCCTAGGCTGCGACACAGCAGACATGTTGCTGGACCCCTGGGTAGGAGAGCCCCTGCTCTCCTGGGTCTGCAACAATGCACATCCTGGGCGAGGTGCTAAATCTCCTCCCCCAGGATGGGCAAGGGGAAGCTTCAAAGGCATGCCGCCTCTGTGAGCTTCCCCAGGCCACTGCAACCCCCCACTCTGGCGGGAAGCTTGGCCGGAAACCCCAAATAAGGACAGGGGATGTGCCAGCCTGCCAACCCCACCCCTCAGTTTGGGGAGGCGAGGTGAAGCACATCTCCGGGCTCTCGCCATCTTGAAGATGGGAAGCCCTGCCCAATCAGGACTAGGCTACTGCCCCCCTCCCACAGGAGAGAGGCAGGATAGGGGGTGTACCGACCCCAGGACAGAGACCCATTGGTCCCTGCCCTTCACCTACCTGTAACGTCCCTAAATCTAGTATTTAGGGGCACCCTGAACCTTCCTTCCCCAGATTCCAGATTCCAAAATCCAAAGAAGAGCTAGAAGAAAGAAGACCTGCCCTGCAGCTGCTAAGAATAGGAACTGCTTTGGTCCCAGCCCTACCGGCCTGTCGACCCTCGAACCTGCTCCTGCTCCAACCCGGCATCTCATGTTGCCAGCAACCTCAAAAACCCCAGAGGACCTGGCTACCTTTTGACTCTCAACCCCTGGGACTCCCATGAGTAGAGGCTCTACTCAAAACCTACTTCTAATCCCTGGCAGCAGCCCGGAACCCCGAACTCAGCACACTCTGCACAAGCCTGACCTGTGCCAGAGTGAACAAAGACCACGAGGAAGACCCCACGGCGACTGTGACCCCGAGTCTGGCACCCAAGTACCTCCCTCGACACTCCTGAAGAAGCCTGCAGCCTCAGAACCAGGTGCCCCCCCCCCCCCAACCGCGATCAACAGAGGGTAAGATTTCCCAACACCAAAAGGCACCCCTGCGCCCCGCGGCCCCCTGTGCCCAATCCCGGGGTACCTACCTATCCACCAATTACCAAACTTACCTTCTCAAAGTGGTGGTGGCACCTGAAGAATCTTCATCCCCGAGCTTGCAGTCTTTTTCTAAACCGGAGATTTCCCATTGAAATCAATTGAGCGCCCGAAGGCTCAAAAGCACCCTGCACCCAGCCGCCCGAGTGGCCCTGGCAGTGCAACCTCTACACCCATCTACTTCCCCACTTGCCCTGAGTAAGTGACCAGGAGCCCAGCTCCCACAGCCACGTGGCCTGCTATTCAGCAGCCACCAGCCAAGGCCCCCCTACCTCTCATAGGATAACATTGGGCCTAACTCTCTCTGCACCCGGCTGCCCCTGTGCCGCTGAGGGTGAACCAACTGTACCTACCTGACCCTGGGAGACTCCCGAGTCTGTGCCCAGAACCTTAACTCTGCTAGTCGAGTACGTACTTTTAAACCGATAACTCAATTTTCTCCATAGGGTAACATTGACTGTCTTTTACTGAAATTTCTTCTAAGTGTGAACTTTTCAAAACTTAAAATATTCATCAAAAATCTGCCGAGTAACGAAAACGAAAATACTCACCTGCTCTTAGGTGAGCTCCCAGTGCTGGATCTTGGTGCCCAGCACTGACTCTGAAAAATACTTACAACTGTACTTACCAGTAACCCAATTTTCTCCCATAGGAAATTATTGACTGTTTTTCTGTGAAATTTCTTCTAAGTGTCAATTTCTGCAATCTTTAAATATTCTTTAAAAAATCGTGTAATATCTGAAAACGTAATTACTTACCTGTTTTGGATAAAGGTCCCAGTACTGAGTCTAGGCACCCAGTACTGGATTACAAAAGTAACGAGAACATACTGTACCTGTAACTTGAATTTTCTGCCATAGGGAATCATTAACTGTTTTCTATGAAATATTTTCTAAGTGTCAACTTTTAAAATAGCAAAAACTTATCTAAAAATCACCACAGTAATTAAGTCGACTTTCATCACTTGATTCCAAGTACTGACCCAGGACTGAATCTAGGATCCAGTCCTGGAATTCCAAAAGTAATCCTAAAAGTAATCTGTGGCAAGTAACTTGAATCTTCCATTGAACTCAATGCATTATTGTGTTTAAAAATGTGTTGCCTATTGCAACCACTTGTAACTTTCTACAAAAGTCAATTGCATATTGCAAAAGTATTTATATAAAGCATCTCATCCTGAGAAAGTATATTTTAACACCTATTGTTGGTTCTAAAATAAAACAAGCATTTTTTTTTTATATATAAACCATTGGCCTAGAGTTCAGTTATTGAGTGTGTGAGACCATTTGCTGGCTGGCTGTGTGCAACAAATGCTTTACATTGTCCTCTGATACTGCCTTACTGCTCGACCAAGCTACCACTTTAGAGAGTAAGTTTATATCCAACTTTAGACTCTGCCAAACCTCTGGGGACTGTGGACTCTGTACACACTGTACCATTTGGGAACAGTATATACAGAGCCACTTTCTCACAATCCTTGTTTGCAGTTTCTCCCTACTGCACCATTAGGTGATTCTTTTCCACTTTGCTACGTAGCACGTTCTTGTGGTAGGTATCCTTGCCTCTGAGTACCGCCATCGTGCTTACCGGTAGTTTGAGGTGTGCGAACTCTAGGTCTTCAGGAGCCATGCAGCTAGGCTGAGGCTTTTTGGCTCTGGGTGTAGTACTCTTCAGTTTTGCATCGTTAGCAGGTCCTTCCTGGCTGGGAACCTGTGTGCGCGCGTTTGTGAAATCTCCATGATTTGTGAGAACCATGTTTGTCTGGCCCACTAGGGTGCTATCAGGATGAGCGTCATGTTGCTGAACCTGCACTTGTTCAGTACCCTGTGTAGTAGCGGTATCGGTGGAAAAGCATAGGCAAATGTCCCTGACAAGCTTATCCATAGCGCATTCCCCAGGGACAGTTTGCACGGTACTCTGGATGCAAGGTTTTGGCATTTTGCACTTTGCTTTGTTGCAAATAGGTCTATTTGTGGAGTTCCCCATTTGTGGAATACCTTCTGGATTTCTTGTTAGTTGATCTCCCATTCCTGGGATGCTGATGTCTGTCTGCTGAGCCAGTCTGCTTCTGCATTGTCCTTCCCTGGTAGATGTATTGCTAACAGGTCTATTTTCCTGGGGATTCCCATCTCCATATTTCCTGCGCTAGCAGGGAAAGTGTCGCGGATTGTGTCCCTCCTTGCTTGTCAATGTAGAACTAGTTGTTGTATTGTCTGTTTGTATCAGTACTCTGTGTCTGTACAGCAGTTTATGAAAGGCTTTTAAGGCTAGGAACACTGTCTTGAGTTCTAGGTAGTTGATGTGCTTAATTGCATCCTGATGTCCCCACAACCCCCTTACTTTGAGGTTGTTTGTGTGCGCTCCCCACCCCTCCTGGGAGGCGTCTGTTGTAATGGTTACAGTTGGAGTTGGTTGTGTGAATGATCTCCCCTGTGCTAAGTTCTTCTGGTTCCACCACCCAATTTCTTGCTGTACTGCCTGCGTGACAACCACTAGATCCTCCCAATTCCCTGTCGCTTGTGACCATTGCTGCTGGATCCATTCTTGGAATGGTCTCATGTGTAGGCGAATATTTGGTACCAAATGTATGCATGATGCCATCATCCCAATCAGTTGGCTCACTGTCAGAGCTTGCCCCTTGGGGTAAAGACACTTCTCTTTGCATATTGCCAGAGTCTTCATCGCACATGAAATCACCGTGCTCTGTATGGTGTTGATCTCTGCTCCTAAGAAGATCTTCACTTGTTCTGGTTCTATTGACGTTTCCTCCCAATGGATTGAAAACCCCAGTTGGGCAAGCGTCTGTATCCATATCTCTATGTGCCTTTTGCACTTGTGGTACGAGCTTGCTTTTACGAGCCAGTCGTCGAGGTACGGGTATACATGTATCCCCTTCCTCCTTAAGTGTGCTGCTACTGCCAGATATTTTATGAAGACCCTTGGTGCAGATTTTAGTCCGAAAGCCAGTACTGTGAACTGGTAATGAGTTTTGTTGATCATAAACCTGAGGAGGTGTTTGTGTTTGCTGTTGATGGGGATGTGCAAGTAGGCGTCCTTTAAGTCGATAGTTGCCATGTAATCTCCCTTTTGTAGTTGAGGTATGACCTCTTGGAGCGAGGTCATCCTGAACTTTTGAGTCTTTATGAACCGGTTTAAGAATCTTAGGTCTAGAATTGGACGTAATGTTCCGTCTACCTTCGGTATGAGGAAGTAGGTTGAGTATACCCCTTTGTTCCATTGTTTTTGTGGTACCATTTCTATGGCTCTTTTCTTTAGCAGTTCTCTTTCTGCCTGCATGAAGTGTGTCCGCTCTTTTGTTGAGCGCACTCTGACCCTTGGCCTTCTGTTTGGCGGTGGCTTTTCCAGGTCTATACAGTACCCGTATTGTATGAGGTTTAATATCCATTTGTCTGATGTTATTTCCCTCCACTCCTGGAGGAAGTGTCTTAATCTGCCTCCTACTGGTGTTGCGTGTTGGAGGAACTGTTGAAGGTTTTGATTTTTTGCTGGTCTTTGCCTGGACTCTTTCTGCACCCCCTGAGGTCTTGTCCAGTTGTGCGTTGGTTTTGCTGGGGAGTCACTTTGCTGCGGGAGGCTGACTCCCCCTCTGGCTGTTACCCCTTGTAGGAGAGTAGGATCTGCACTTATGTTGTCCCCACCTTTTTTCTGATGTATACACTGGTTTCTGGCTATAGCCTGGCTGGGTCCCTGCTAATCAGGGCCCCAGTCTCACTGAACCTATTGCTCAGCTTATCTTGATGATATTGCTGTCTTTAGTTCCACCTGGCAGGATCACCTGGTCCACCCCAGGAATGTACTGGAGGCCCTGCAGAAATCAGGCCTCACTATCAAGGCCACTAAGTTCCAGATAGGGCAGAGTCAGGTTGTGTACCTGGGCCACCTTGTAGGTGGAGGCCAGGTTCAACCATTGCAGAGCAAGATCCAGACCATAATGGAATGGGTAGCTCCAACCACCCAGACACAGGTGAGAGCCTTCTTGGGCCTCACCGGGTATTACAGGAGGTTTGTTAAGGGATATGGATCTATAGTGACTCCCTTAAATGATCTGACTTCCAAGAAAATGCCAAAAAAGGTTCAGTGGACAGCTAGCTGTCAAAAGGCATTTGATGACCTCAAGTAGGCAATGTGCACTGCCCCCATTTTACAGAGTCCAGATTACAAAAATAAGTTCATTGTCCAAACAGATGCTTCAGAGCTGGGTGTGGGAGCTGTACTGTCTCAACTTAATGATGAAGGTCAAGACCAGCCAGTAGCTTTCATAAGCAGAAGGCTGACCCCTAGAGAGAAACTTTGGTCAGCTATTGAGAGGGAGGCCTTTGCTGTGGTGTGGGCCCTGAAGAAGCACTCACTTCATAGTTCAGACTGACCATAAGCCCCTCCTATGGCTCAAACAGATGAAAGGTGAAAAAGTCTCACTGATCTCTCTAAACATCTTGGTGTGCATATTAGATGCACTAGTGATTGGATACTGTGGTACGTTATGAGCCCCTAGTATATGGTACCTTAGGTACCTAGGGCATTGGTACTTCACAGGCCTACCAGGGGCTGCAGCATGTATTATGCCACCCCTGGGAAGCATTCTCAATCTGACACCACAGGTCTGCTACTGCAGCCTGTGTGAGGTAGTGTTAGCACTCCTCACTGAGGTATAGGTTCCTATATCTCACCATACACACACACATATAAACCTATCAGCCACCCCTCTTGCAGGCCCTAACAATCCTGAGGGCAGGGTGCTTGGTTTACTATGTGAGGGGGTGCTTCTGCATGAGCAGGACCCCACTGCAGCTGGCAGAGTCTATTCTCTGCTGCTGTTTGTGGATGCGGTTAAACCATATACTCTTAAGTGCATTATAACCTCGCGGTAAATGCTAACTTTGGACTGACTGCATCAAAACATGTTGTGTTTGGTGTCAAACAACTTGGAATCAAACCCCCACACCAGTAACTGGTGTGGGAGTATGATCCCACCCTTCTAGAGGGGATGACATGTACCCACTGTACTAAACGGTAGAAATCTCCTAGAGCCCTGGCATCACAAAATGGATGCCACCAGCACAGACACTGGGCTGCCCTCCTGCTGCTGACCGAAACTCGCAGTGGAGGAAGCCCATCCTGTCACAGGGAGGTGTATTGGAGCTGGGTGGGTGCACTCCTAGAGTGCTTTGAAGTCCTGCACTGGGGGAGCAGTAGGCTCCTCTGTGCATATGCCAGCTCAAACCGGTTCAGGGGCTACCTGCCCCTGTTCTGGCGCGAAACTGGGCAAAGGGAAGTGGGTGTAACCACCCACTACCCTGACCCTCCTAGAGGAGTGGTCATAGAGCTAGTCCCTCCCCTATCTTCACTATAAGATAGCAAGCATTGCCAATGCAATTCAGATTACCCTGGACGACGCTCTACAAAGAAGAATCCTGGCCCTTCGACGTTCCACTATCTTTGGAAGACTGAAGCATCTCCCTTGGAGTCCAGGAGTGACTCCCCTGCTTGGCAGGCACCAATAACCTCAATCAACGGTTGCAAACTTCACCGCTCCCGCCGGAGTCCGAAGTCCCTGCGGCCCCAGAAGCAGATTTCCTGACCTCTCGACTGCCATTTTGAGTCCCCAGTGAAGCTGTGGCATCTGGACCCCACGAGTGACGAGGAACTGCATTACCTGGGAACCGTGCACTGATTTCGAGTGCAAACCCTAAAAAACGTTCCACGAACTTGTGCTTTGGACCATTTGTAGCCCAAGTCCCCAGCAGGTCTTGTTCCAAAAATCAGTGGCCTACCCAGTCCCGAGTGACCGTGGGCTCCTGTGAAACTTTTCCTGTGGCGGCGTCTTCGTGATCACTTGCCCGCTGGCTAGTGGGTCCCCCGAAGACTCAACGATTCAAAGGGCTCTCCTGGTTGCTCCAGGCCTGCCCTCACTTACCCTCGCTGGGTAAGTCCATCAGACCTTGCTGGTCTGCATCACCGACTATCTTCAGTCCACACGAGACTTGCAGTTGCCAAGGCTTGTTGGCTCCAATCCGGTTGCCGACACCGTCATCAGCAGCAGACGTCGTGGGACACTCCGAATCCAGCTGCTGGTCATCGTTGATCCCTCCTGGACCTCGCGAGTGAAGAGACAAAACACCATCGACGACCTGAAGCGACGCGACATCTGTGGTCATCCATCTTGCTGGCCACCGGTCACTGGCAAGTGACTTTGAACACTGTCCCTTCAATTTTTAGGTCCTCTCCATCTTCAATCCACCTTCGGATTCCAGCGGACACCTCTTCAGTCGTTGTGAGAAAGTGGCTCTGTATATACTGTTCCCTAATAGGTACAGGGTCCACAGTCCCCCAGAGGCTGATAGAGGTCAAAGTTAGGTATGACCTTACTCTCAAAAGTGGTAGCTTGGTCGAGCAGTAAGGCAGTACCAGAGGACAGTGTAAAGCATTTATTGTACACACTCAGTCAGCAAATGGTTTCACACACTCAATAACTGAACTCTAGGCCAATGATTTGTATATATAAAATATATGCTTGTTTTATTTTTAGAACCACAAAGGGGGTAAAAATATACTTTCTCAGAATGAGAGGTTGAATATAAATACTTTTGTTTCAAGCAATAAATTTGTGTAAACAGTCACAGTTGGTTGCAATAAACAATCCTATTTCCTAAACATAACAATGCATTGAGCTCAATGGTAAATTCAGGTTATTTGTAATAAATTACTTTTCAGATTACTTTTGGAATTCCAGGTCTGGATCCTAGAACCAGCCTGGGGTCAGTATTCAGAATCAAGTGATGAAAGTCGACTTAATAACTGTAATGATTTTTAAATAATATTTAGCTATTTCAAAAGTTAGCACTTAGAAAATATTTCACAGAAAACATTCAATGGATCTCTATGGCAAGAAATTCAAATTGCAGGTAGAGTACTTAATCGTTACTTTAGTAATCCAGGACTGGGTGCCTAGACCCAGGACTGGGGTCCTTATCAAAAGCAGGTAAGTAATTTCGTTTGCAGAATTGGTACGATTTTAAAAGAATATTTCAAATTTGCAAAAGTAGACACTTAGAAGAAATTTCACAGAAAAGCAGACAATGGTTTCCTATGGGAGAAAAATGAGTTAGAAGTAAGTATAGTTGTGAACACTTTTCAGAGTCAGGGCTGGGCACCAAGATCCAGCACTGGGAGCTCACCTAGGAGCAGGTGAGTAAATTCGTTTTTGTCACTTGGCTGATTTTTGGTGAATTTTTGCAGTTTTGAAAAGTTCACACTTAGAAGATTTTTGAAGAAAAAGCCAGTCAATGTTACCCTATGAGGAAAATGAAGTTAGCGGTTTAAGGGTAAGTACTCGACTGGTAGTGTTGAAATTCCGGGCATGGACTCAGGGGTCCCCCAGTGTCAGGTAAGTACAGTTGATTCACCCTCAGCGGTTTCAGGACGGCCGGGTGCAGAGAGAGTTGGGCCCAATGTTATCCTATGAGGGATAGGGGGGCCTTGGTTGGTGGCTGCTGTCTGGCAAGCCACGCGGCTGTGGGAGCTGGGCTCCTGGTCACTTACTCAGGGCAAGTGGGGAAGTAGGTTAGAGTAGAGAGGGCACTGCCAGGGCCACTCGGGCGGCTGGGTGCAGGGTGCTTTTGAGCCTTAGGGCGCTCAATGGAAATCAATGGGAATATTCCGGTTTGGAAAGAGGCTGCAGGCTCGGGGACGAGGATGTTTCAGGTGCCACCACCACTTCGAGAGGTAAGTTGGGTAGTTGTAGGTTAGGTGGGTACCCCGGGATTGGGCACAGGGGGTCGCAGGGCGCCGGGTGCAGGGGTGCCTTTTGACGTCGGGAATCTTACCCTCTGGTTGATCGCGGCTGGGGTGGCACTTGGTTCTGAGGCTGCAGGCTTCTTCCGGGATGTCGAGGGGGGTCCTTGGGTGCCGGACTCTGGGTCACAGTCGCCGTGGGGTCGTCCTCTGGGTCTTTGTCCACTCCGGCACTGGCCAGGCTTGGCTGGTGCAGAGTGTGTTGGGTCCGCGGTCCCGGGCTGGTGCCAGGGATAGCAAGTAGGTTTCTTGAGTAGAGCCTCTACTCGTGGGAGTCCCAGGGGCTTAGAGCTAAAGGGTAGCCAGGTCCTCCGGGGTTGGTGAGGTTGCTGGCCACGTGGGATGCCGCGCTGGTGCAGGTTCGAGAGTCGACAGGCCGGTAGGGCTGGGGCCAAAGCAGTTGGTGTCTCCTTCTCTTTTTAGCAGCTGCCGGGCAGGTCTTTGTTCTTCTTGCTCTTCTTGTCGTTTTTCTATCTGGAATCTGGGGAAGGAAGGTTCAGGGGGCCCCTAAATACTAGATTTAGGGGCGTTACAGGTAGGTGAAGGCCAGGGACCAATGGGTCCTTGTCCTGGGGTGGGTACACCCCCTATCCTGCCTCTCTCCTGTGGGAGGGGGGCAGTAGCCTAATCCTGATAGGGTAGGGCCTCCCATCTTCAAGATGGCGAGAGCCCGGAGATGTGCTTCACCTCGCCTCCCCCACCTGAGGGGTGGGGTGGGCAGGCTGGCACATCCCCTGTCCTTGTATGGGGTTTCCGGCCAAGCTTCCCGCCAGAGTGGGGGGTTGCAGTGGCCTGGGGAAACTCCAACTGGCGGCATGCCTTTGAAGCTTCCCTTTGCTCATCCTGGGGGAGGAGATTTCTCACCTCACCCAGGATGTGCATTGTTGCAGGCCCGGGAGAGCAGGGGCTCTCCCACCCAGGGGTCCAGCAACGTGTCTGCTGTGTGGCAGCCTGGGCAGCCTCAGAGCAGACGTGGATTGCAAGTTAGCTGTAAGGGGGCATCTTCTAAGATGCCCTCTGGGGTGCTTAGTACATTAAATCCCACACTGGCATCAGTGTGGGTTCAATGTGCTGAGAAGTTTGATACCAAACTTCCCAGGCTTCAGTGTTGCCAATATGGTGCTGTGGAGCTCGTGTTTGACAAGCTCTCAGCACCATGTATTCTTAAATGACAGCACTGCACTTACAGTGCCCAGGAATGGACCCGGGTACTGTAGGGGCACAGGGCTCCTGCTCCTGTGCCCACACCATAGGCGTAATGCACCCAGCTAGAGGGGTGGCTGACATATGCCTTGGCAGTGTAGGTGATGGGCATGGTACACAGTGATGTGTGCCATGTCGACTCTTTGTTTTGTCCTGCACCCAGACACTCAGCCTGCAAGGGCAGTGTGTGTGTGTAAGGGTACAGGGCCTCTGAGGGTGGCACAATGAGTGCTGCAGCCCTTAGAGGCCTTCCCTGGTCACAAGGCCCTGGGTACCTAGGGTACCATTTACTAGGGGCTGACATGTGGCTAGGGTTTGCCAATTTGGAGTTTGTGTGGTTTAAGGAAGGAACATAGGCCCTGGGCACCTGATTGGCAGGAACCCAGGGTACACTCAATCGAAGTACATTCAGCAATTTAGCAAAAAGTGGGGGCATACCATGCAAGAAAGATGGCACTTTCTCACAGTCGTCTCAAGCAGCAAGTCTTCATTGGACTCCATTGAAAACAGCATCGCGACCCGACACCAAAAGACACCTATGCACCTGGCTTCTCCTGGGTGAGGTAACTCGTGCACTCCGGTGTCCAAGTGTGTGTTGGCCCTGGAAATACTTACCCTGTAAGTGGCTTGCTTGTTGACTTCTTCAAAGTGCCCTAAAACTTTAAAATACAAACCGCGACTTGCTCCATTGTAACCTATAGGAAACCCGCGGCTGTGTTTAGACACTGCACGCGTCTCCCGTGGGCTTGTTACTTACCTGCTAACACTGCAGTAGTAAAGCCCCAGCGATTCCCAAGGCCCTAGGCTTTGTCCTTTTGCAAGTCGACTTTGTTAAACCATTTTTTTAGTATATGGTCTGGTACGCCCCTAGGACTCCAGCCATATTTGTGCTTAATTTATTGATAACTGTTGACATTTGACATTTGAATGTTTACCTGGCTTCTAATCTCATAAAGAGATTAGTAGAGTGTGTCTAGAAATAAATACATATATATATATATACACCTGTGTGGTGTCTTTCATTTGGTAATTCAAGAGATTATAAGGTAAAACAAGCAACTTTACATTCCTCAGAGACTTAGCCTGAAGGCTGCTCTGCACAGCTACCACTAGGATAGCTTTCTTTAAAAGGTTGTCTTAAACCTATCTACCATAAGAGTCGAATTGGACTGGTGCAAGGTGGCCACTATAACTAGTGACCAGCATATGCCAGGCCAACTTCTCAAACCCCTTCCTCGGCCGCGCCCTCGAAAGGATTGTCCTCGGGGCTGGTACTGCCAGTTCTGCTGTTGCTGCCCCTGCTGCCGTCCCTGGTTACCTCCTTGATAACCTTGCTGGGAGGTTTGGTGTGGTGCCGCAGGTTGATGATTTCCTCTGCCTGATGGCCTCCTGGAAGGTGTTCCTCTTCTCATACCTCGAAACTGCAGTGCCCCCATGGACCTTCCTGTTTCATTATCTTTTTTCCGCTGGTTCAATTTGTCATCAACTGGTGCGCCAAACAGTTGTTCCCCATTGAAGGGTGTGTTGAAGATGTTGTTTTGGACTTCATTTTTGAAACCTGAAATCCTTAGTCAGGCATGCCTCCTTTCTGTGATCCCCAGCATCATATGCCTGCTAGATGTATCTGCTGTGTCTAGGGCCGATTTTCAACATGTATTTGCCATGTTCTTCCCCTCTTCTACCAGGTGGCTTGCCCTTCTCTGGTATTGCTCTGGTAACATGCTTGAGGAGTTCTCCCACTTCTTCCCAGTGCTGGTACGCGTGTCTGTTGATGAGTGCATTGGAATCGGCGATGCGCCATTGTATAGCTGCACTCCTTTCCATCTTCCTACCTATCAGGTCCATCCTCTTGCTTTCTTTGTCTGGTGGTGGGCCTGAGTTTGTGGGTATATTTGCTCTTTTCCGAGCCGTAGATGTGATGATCGTGTCGGCTGGTACTGACCCTCTAATGTACATGGGGTCTTTTTTGATGAATATTTATATTTTTTCACTGCTCGTAGAGTCACTGCTCTACACATGGATCATGAATGCCTCCTTCCCCTGGTCCAGAACACTTAGGAGCATGGGCAGGAACTGGCTTCTAGTCTGGGATGGCAACAAGGTCTCCAAGAGGAAGCAAGACTAGGTTTTTCTTCTTCTAGCTGCACTCCATATGTGTCTGTAGCCCTTTTGATGACTTGGTTGTAGATCCCTATTTCGTCCGGCGACGAAGGCCTCAACGGATATGATTCTACACCCTCTTCCGGGGATTCGGCGGGGAGATCTTGCCACGGCAAGTCCTGAGCCTCCGAGGATGTCGTGTCTTGGTAAGTTTGCTTGGCTTCCTCCTCTTCGGCGACCCCGTAGTACAGTGTCTTCTTCCTGTTCCTCTCCAGGTTCAGGTGTGGTCGGCGGTTGGAAATCCGACGCACCCTTCTGTTTCGGCCGTGGCTTTCGACGGTATGCTGTAGAATTCAATCTTTTCGTCGAAGTCTTTCCTGCGTTGCAAGATGTTCGCCATTTCGGCCTCGAGCCTTTTCCTTTTCTTTTCCATCTCGGCCGCGTGATCGGCTTCGAGGGATTCACTTTATTTTTCGCGGTGGTCGACACCAAAGTAGAAACCGTTTTCGGGCCTTCGCCTTTCAACGCCAAGGCCTTTCTTTCGTGGCTGCTCTTCGGCGTGTTTCCCTTGTCTTGGGATTTCGCCGTCTGGGGGTCCTTCTCAGAGGATCCGACGATCTGCTTGTCCCTGGATGCAGTAGTCGACGTCAAGTGCTTCGACGGCCCTGCTCCTTTCGAGGACTTTGGCTCGCTTTTGCGAGTATCAGTGGAGTGTTTAGGGTTCGACGACACTTACCTCCTTCGACGTTTTCTTTTCGACCTCGGCGACCAAGACGTCCTCTGGTCCCTCTGCTATGTTGTCTTCCTCTCCGCTGGAGTCTCAAATCTCAGTGCGATGGGGGTGTCCCCTGCCCCTGCATGTTGTAGTTTGCTCTTCGCTGCCTCTCCCTTACTCTGAGGGTCTTCGGGTGTGAACGCTGCACAGGCGTTGCAGTCCTCGCTTCGATGGTCGAGCGGCAGGCAGAGATTGCAGACCAGGTGTTGGTCCTTTTGCGCGTACTTGTGGTGGCAGCTCGCGCAGAATTTAAACAGAGTTTTGTCCATCACCGCACCCAGGGAGCCCCCTGTATGCGCATTCTCCTTTGAAACGTCAAATTCTTCATTGTTCTCTCTTCGGTCGTCGACCTTCTTCCTTACTTGATCTCCGGTGTCTTCCCCGGTGATATATTCTAAAGTTTTCTTCTATTTTCATCGATTCTTCTCTCCAAAGATCTTGGAGCTCCTTCACTGTTGATCCAGACCCAACGGCGGAAAAAAATCTGAAGATGGCGACCAAAGGTGGGAGCTTCCGGGGGAAGCGCGTCGACGTCACGAAGGACACCAAATGGTGGTATGTCGACGCCCACCTGGGCCACGAAAAAAAAAAAAAAAGAGAAGAAATACTACATTTCCGGACTCAACCACTAGATGGCGGAATAATGCACAGCATAGTGAATCCAGAAAGATTCACGCTGCAAAACAAACTTTAGCCTCTGCCAAACCTCTGGGGACTGTGGACTCTGTACACACTGTACCTATTTGGGAACAGTATATACAGAGCCACTTTCCTACATTGCAATAACAATTTCTTGCAGAGTAATTAAACATGAAAAGAAGGATTGCTTCTTGCGAAACAGGCTGAGGTGTCTTAAGTTGAGGATCAGTCTCCATTCTCCTATCTCCTTTTCTTCACCAGGAACAACCTGGAGTAGGATTACTGGTATCTTTGGGCTTTTGGTACCTTTTCATTTGCTGCCATCTTGATAAGTTTGAGGAGCATTTCCAGCTAGAGTTCCTACAGGTGTTGATGGTGTTTCTCATTGAGTGGAGGATGGGATGGTCCGAACAATTTTTGGGTGTGGCCCAACAGAACAGGTTGAAGAAACCAAGGTTGATGGTATGTCTGGATTGTTTGACAGCACAGAGTAGACCCCCACTAAATGTCTAAAGGGGGTGGGGGGTGCAGAAAAGACAGCGGTCTCAGGAAGTCAGATGTGCTTGGCACAATCTTAAGAGCAAGGCAACCCTAATTTTTACTGCAGGTCTTTGGTTGCCTTGCCAATTCAGACTTCTGTCTGCAGAATAGCCACAACCTGTGTGCATGTTAAGATAGTATTGTTGTGCGTGTTCTCTATATTGTCTGTAGTTCTCTTGATATGCCTATGATCTTCTGGGCCACTGAAAGGATATTGAAGGGCATCATCTGTAATGTAGTGCCCTAGGTAGTAATAAGTATTGATCTTAATCATCCACATGCTTCAAAAAACATTTGCTGAAGTAAGGGAATTTTGAAGGTCTTTGCTTGAAGTTCCAGCCACAATGAAGTGGATGGCGGACTGGTGAGATCTGCTCTAGCGCTCCTGAAGGCCAACTTTCAATCCCTTCTATATTTTAGTTGTTTGGACAATATTCAGGTTAACTTTTTCTGTTATTTCAGGTTTTATGTTTGGTTATGGGGGTTAAAGGGAGGAACATACAGTGTTTTCTCGACAATGGTACACACGAAACACTCGCTGTTTCCCATATACATAAAACACCCCCCCCCCCCGCATTTACTATATACTACTGAGCACACCTCTGCTGGGCCTGCCCCACCCAGCAGAGACAGGTCGCATTGCGGTATCTGATGATGCTCCGGTCAGGGCAGATTTAGACAGGAGTATACGGAGAAACCCCAGGAGTGGGAGGCTCCACCCAGCATCATTGAGGTCCCCCTCCCAGAAGTCTGGGATGCTTTCAAAGCGGTCATCAGAGGAAACTTTATCGCAGCAGAGTGTGCTAGACTATGCAAACTAGAGGATCAGAAATTGGAAGAGGAGATTCAAGAACTGAAGAAAAGAAGACTACAACACCCCTCACATCATACCACGCATGCACTTACCACAGCCAGGAACCAAATATGTGTACACTTCACAAACAAGAGACCACTCCCTACTGCAACTTGAGAGGTGCTCCTATGTCTGGGGGGACAAAGTGGGGACACTTAACAGGAGGCAAATGAGAAAAGGAGTATATTAAACAGATAATCTCTAGTAACGGTGCACTTCTATTAGAGGAGGCAGGAAAAGTGGACTAATTTGCTCGCTTTTAAGAAAACCTCTATAGAGGTCCAATCCAAGCATACATGAGCCATCCTAGATCAGATCGGTCTCCCAAAATTAAGTGATAGTCAGATAGGGTCTTTAGAAATCCATATCACACCACAAGAGGTCAGACTGGCAACTAAATCTCTGCACACTAATAAATACAAGGTGATACCGGATGGCCTCACAGCACAATTGTATAAACTCTACCAGGCAAAGCACATCCCGAAACTCACAACACGATTCAATCACTGTGTGGAATCTGGTGATGCTACTCATTTTCGAGCGAAGAGGTGGCAACTGTCATTCCAAAACCGGTAAGGTCCAGACTAGCTGCCAGATAGCCCCCCTTAGGCACAGATGCGAAGCTCTTCACGAAGATTCTGGCCACAAGCGTTAACGAGGTGCTCTCCATTCTGATACACTGTGATCAGAGTGAATTTATCAAAGGAAGGCAAACAAATGACATCAGGGTGGCCATCCACAGAATAGGAAAGACCACACTCAAAAGCATTTCTGGGGTCGTCCGGTCTTTGGATGCTGAGAAGTACTTTGACAGAGTGGGATGGGCTTTTCTGCACTTAACCCTACAAAAGATGGGCTTTGGCCCCAAGATAAGAATCATTTTTACCAGCTATGCGCATCCAAGAGCAAGGGTCACTATGAATCGAAACGGCTCACCCCGCTTTCCACTCACCAGAGGCACACTGCAAGGCTGACCCTGCTACCCCCTCCTATATGCCCTCATAATCAAGCTCTGGCCTGCCTCAGTCGTCAATCCCAGAAAGTGCCTGGAATAAAATTTGGCCCTAGGAAATTTACAATATCACTATACCGATGATGTCGTCCTTACCCTGGGCTCCCCACCCACCTTGCTCCCGGTGTTGGTCCTGTACCTTAACACACAGCCTGCCATGACAATGGGTTTTTGTTAAGGTACAGGACCTCTAAGGTTGGCATAATATGTGCTGCAGCGCTTAGAGGAATTCCCTGGTCACAGTGCCCTTCGTACCCATGGTACCTTTAACAAGGGGCTTGCATGTGGCCAGAGAGGTGCCAATTGGAGGTACAAAGGTACAGTTTTGGGAAAGAACACAGGCCCTGGGAACCTGATTGGCAGGGACCCAGAGCACATCAAGTCAAAGTGCATCAGAAATCTGGCAAAAAGTGGGGGGTGGAGTTACTGCAAGAGAAGCTCAACTTCCTACAAGGTTGTCCTCTGCAAGTTGGGGGCACAGAGTACTGGAGAGTAAAGGAAGCTGGGGGGAGACACTTCTATGTACACTTTTGTGTACCTTCTTGATTTGGCATGGCCGGGAGGCATTATGGTGATTTCTGTAACTTTTACTTTTTTTGCTAAGGTTGTAATCTGTCCCCGGAAAGGGGCAAACTTCTCTCGGTCTCCTATTTGCGTTTGACAGTAATAAAGAGATTCAAACCAAAAAAAAAGAAAGTGGACTGCAGTCCACACCAGCTGTAGGAAGCCTGCATTTGAGACACCCACAGTAACATTAATGATATGAACAGACATGCTGGAGTCCTCCTTAGTCCTGGTTTCAGCCTCTTCTTGTCTATCCTTAAGGATCATATCTTAAAGTGATGAGATGTCATACCACAACGGACAATTGTAAAATCCAATAATTGCTGGGGCATTCCTTCTTTTCAAACGAATTGCCTGCCATACAGCTGAAACTATGCCCTAAATTGTCAATTTCCCTCCTCTACCTATCTGGGGAAGCTGAGCTACATGTAATGGGGTTCTTAGATTGACTCTAGGTTGCATCCATTATAATAAATTAAGGCTTTTGGTGACTAATAAAACACGCTGATGTAGAATCTCAACACGTTTTCTTCAGATGTGGTACAGCCGCTTTACACCGTACCTGGAACAACCCTTTCGAAACCCACTCCACAATAGGAATTGGCTTTACAGTCTTTCCTGGTTGCTCCTTAAAATCGTTCATTAACCACTGCTGTGCTACTGCCGACACTGATAGGCAGAATTTCTTAGCTGCTCTTCCAATAAAGCATAGAAAACACAATTTTAGCCCAAATCGATTGGGTCACTGCAGGGATCATTGATGGGAACATGGAGTTTATCATTGCTGGCTCTCTAAAAAGTGGTGTTGCCGCTGTTAGTGCTAAAGTGATTGCCAACAAGGTCCACTGAAATGAGATCATGAATGGGATCATCATCACCGAGGTCTTCTTGCTCCATCAGGTTGTTGAGGGGTGGTCATGGCTCTCAATGAAGAGGTCACTCTGACCATAGGCTTCCAGTCAAGGGTGATTTTGTTAGGAAAGTCGATAGGACTTGAGCTGAATTAGTTTTCATGCCATTTTATGCACAGGATGCTCCAAGTCTTTATGTTTTTTCCTTGGCTTTCACTGTGAAGGGGGCTGGTACTTTCTTAAACTACAACTCTGGAAGCCCCACATGACTCGTAGTTGTGGTATGTGAGGCACTTCTCACTGAATCATCCTCTGATTAGGGGACAAAGTGTGAGGGGGAATTCCTTTTCTTTTCAACTAGATATAGGGGGAGACGCATTTCAAGGCTCATCAGGGTTTTTTATGGGAATTTTCTGTACATAATGCGTTTAGAGGATACATTCAATATTTGTGGCTCATCATTGTGAATGTTTTTTTGTGCACAGGTTTGAAGAGGACTTAAGAGTGACAACTTGTCCTTACCTGCCATACTGACAAATGAAGATGACTCCCTTAAGCCAGCTGGTATCCATGGAAGGTCAAGTTGTTGTACACAATCCAAAAAGATGAGTTCTGTAGAGAGCAAAGAGCAGAAACCATCCAGGAACTCCCTCACACTCAACGTGCAGTAGAACTCTGAGTTACTGATGCCTCTAGGTGAAGTAGAGAGCTCAGCCCTTCCACTACAATTCTGGTTTGTTTGAAATTACATGGTACTAAACACACATTGATGGTGGGCCTATGACCACTAACACGGATCACTGGTATTTTAAAAGTACTGAGGATTACCAGCCTGATGATGGAGAATGATTAAAACATGTGCTGCTGGAAAAGTGTGGATATCACTTGATCAGAGCTTAATTTAAATTGTCATAGGCATGGCTCTGCAGTGAGATCTTTATCTCACCACTTGGATTTAATCCTGCTCATGCTTTTCACCTAAATAATAAAAAATGTGCAATCACTGCCATCTTCCTGCGAGGAGAGGGGGAGTGGATGAGAATCTACAGCACTGCATGCTAATAACAGATACTTACAGGGTAACATTTTCAATTCATAGCGAGTGCAGCTGTAGATACACATGCTTTGTATCTACTATAAAGCAGTTTGCTCTCAGCGGTTGATAGAAGGCAGATGTTCAAAACAAAGCCCTTAAAACAGTTTGACCAGTCATAGTTTGTTGACGAGCTAATATGTCTACACAGTAATGCTTAGCAAATGTGTGTGGAGTTAAACAAGTTGCTCCCTTGAAGACATCAGCTAATGGGATGGTGCATAGAGATCCCTTTTGTATGGGGGTCTGAAAGCTGCTCACAGGCAGGTGCGTGTGATCAGGCTTTCGCCGGCTGCCATTGGGTTTAGCGTGTTTTTTAAATAAAAATAATGCACGCAATTGGGCTAAGTCCCGCCTTTGCTCCGCCCATTCTCACAGGTGGCCAGCACACGCAGCAGCGCGCGTTCACCTCGCTCCCTCCCCCGCACCACTGGTTTTTCATTCCCTTTTGGCGCGCGCGCACACAACTCCCGCTTCTCCCCCTCCCCCACCACATATCGCCGCGCGTGCGGCCAATGCTTGTTGAGCTGGACGCCTGCTTGTTAACTCCTGAAACGAGTTAAAAGGCAAACAAAAATCCCGTTTTTAATGTGAAAGCTAGAGTGCAAAAAAAAACTTAAACTGAGGGGAGTATTCACAGTATCTATGAGAATAAAAGGTGCGCATGCCTGAGAAATCTTCCTAATTTTGTACGGCCTCTAAGTGTTCTGGTCCCGAAGAACTAACGTTGGGCTTTCCCGTTTTCTGCACACCTTACATTCTCCTTAAGAGCGCCTTATTGAAGCACTCTGGTTCTTGAAGCGCTACGCGGATAGGGGAGTAAGGAGCAAGGGAGAAAAGCACGTTAGGGGTCAATGGCGCATCCAAGGTCGGCCGAAGGGACGATGCTGGCCTTTGGATTTCCTGCAGCTCTCGCCTTAATTGCCTGCCTGCAACTCCAAGTAATAACGTTAATGAAGAGCGCGGGATATTGTTTTTGCATTAGAACAATTCCAGGGGCCAGAGGTCTGTGCGGGCGCGCGCATTCCGTCATGCACGGAACCACAGAGGGCGCATGCAGGAGACTCTAGGAGGGGCAGCCCTGAGCTCCCTCCAACCCACCCTACTGATACCCACTAGCAGCCTTCTTGCTGTAACATCAGTAGGTTGCTGTAGGACCAAAAGATGCTCCTTATTACTAGATGCAAGGGATGGAGCACAATATACACAAGCGCCCCTTCCCCACTCCAAACCCCACAAAATGTAATTAAAGTACCGGCTGGGGCGCAAGGCATAGACCCTTCTATCGGAAAGATTCGAGCACAGACGAGCAGACTTGGAAAACAAGCAACTTGGCAAAGCTGATAGGTTTGGCTTTGGCGTAGTCCGTGTACACAAAAGACACGTTTCACACCTACATACACCGGCAAAGCGCATGTACGAAGATACACAGACGTTCAAGCAGACACCTACAAACTGCAATGCGCAGAGACCAAGGAGTCGAAGCACCGCGCAGGTATACAGACTTACAGGTACGCAGGCACTTAGCCTCCAAGTAGGCAGTCATCCAGACACATACAAGCCTACGCACACAATGCATGTATTCTCAAACAACGCACATGCACCCAGATAACAACAAGCTGGGCTGGAGAGATGGCAGGGCCGAAGAAGAACCGGCGAAAGCAGATAAATGGATGACGTAGTCTTCATGTCGACTGAACCTTCTGTAGAGGAAAAGCTATTAGAGCGGAGAAGAGTTAACAATCAATGACCATTCAGTCCTTGGCCTCAACTCGGGCAATGGAATGCTTCAGTCTCCAAGCCTATCCAGTGGCTCAACTGTAACAAAAATTAATTTTTAAAAAAACGGGCGAACAAACTCTAGTAAGTGACTGAGGTGGAGCTACCTCCCGGGTAGTAGGTCTGTCGCTCAGTTCTTTCTTTCTAGAGACTCTGACACACACACATGTACAAGTAAGGGATGGTAAACCTAAGCAAGCTACAAGGAGCAGTGTGCGACAGGTAGGAATTCTGAGAAGGCTCGGAGGACCACAATGAGACGGGTGGAAAATCTTTGCCAGCTGCAAGGAATGCAAAGTTACAGATGGCATCACTGAACTGTTGCTGAGGATGGCTGAGTGATGGGGCAGGGGCACACATCTGGGCACTCGTGATAATTACAGAGCATACGGGCACATTAAGCAAAAATGCCTTTTTACTACAGGTCTGCTCTCAAAACGAGATGGCACAATATGGAGCAGCAGGCGGTGGTGAATGCTGATTACAGCCTCCTAGTAAGGTGTGGTACTTTGAAATTTGGGACCGCGTAGGAGGCAGTGCCCTACCCTGCCTATTCCGCTAATAGCGAACCTCGAATGGCCAATGCGGTATGTACAAGTGCTTTGTATAACGTTTTAGCGATAAATGCACTTTGTATACGATATTACACATTGACTTCGTGGGTTCCATCTTGGAGCAGTGGCCATCTTATGGTTGCCCTCACATAGGCTACACATTACGAACAAGTACGGGCCTTCAGATCACATGCGCCTTCCATTTGACTTCTCTGTGACCTATGCGACTTGGCTCCGCTGCCCCAGGTCAGTCCGGTCCCACGAGCTCCCCGTCCTACGGCCACCTGTGATTAGCATCAGGGTTTGACACACCATAAAGCCTTTTCATCCCACACAAGCCTCCGGCTAATCTCTTTCACACCTGACTCTTCCTGCTTTATGGCTTGTTTTACAAACAGGAGGTGCCCGTGTTTATTGGGGTCTGTTGATATCTGATGTGGGATCTGAGCCTCGCTGGGTAAAATAATTGTGGGCTGGTTTAACTGGAATGTGGGATGGTCATCATGACTCTGCCTTTTCGTTTGTAATGAATACATGTGAATGACCATATCGTAAAATGAGGAATGTGTGCCTGAAGCATGATATTTTGTATATAAGGAGAAGGCCGTTTCTGTAAGTTTAAGCAGTCTCCTGAGAACATACATGGTGTTGTACTTCTCGGATACCTGTAATTGGTCTGCAGCCAATAAATTGATCTTTGACTTCACCTAGAAGACTCTGTGTTTCTGTGGGTCTGAAACAGGAAGAACCCGAAGTCTTAGGGTGTGTTCCCCTGCACCGCTGGGCTTTAAAAACCCAGTACTTCAGTTGGCGCCCAACTCGGGGCGATTTCAGCGGTACCGGTCCAAGCCAGAGGTTCGTGGGGAGCTTCGTGTGGAAATTCCGGAGGAAGGCCGCCACTTCATCGACCCCTGCATGTCGACGTGGTCCGAAAGTCTTTTCTGTGAGGTTCTCCGCGTCCCGACGGCTACGAAGGACTGCTGCCCTGATTAATCGCCCTGTTTTGGACCCTTGACGATTTGGTAGAGCGAAACAATCGAGAGAGTCTTCTGGTGACGCCATCGATCATCGATATTCAGTTAAGTATAAGTGGAGCGTCTCCCAGTTTGTTTGGTATCCTTCGGGAATTTGGTATCCTTCGGGATCGTTTTGATTTGGAACTTGGATGTGCCAAAGCCAGAGGACTCTTGTATTCACGAGACTATCGTATTCGATAATCCTTTGAAGTTTGAAACTAGACTAGTGAGCGAAGATGCCTGGTTCTAGTGTATTTGGAAGATTGTTTTGTTTGGGTTGTAAAAGGGATTCCCAGTTAGAGGATTCATGTCCGGTTCCTCCAATTGGAACTTATGATCTTTATGTAAAACATGGCGTGGGCCCCATTGCATATAATGAAGTATGGATCCGATACACCAGAAAGGACGGTGTTTTAAAATGGCCCCAAAATGGTAGTTTCGATACAGATATCTTAGATAATTTGTAAGTTAAATTGTTTAAAAAGAAAGCCCGGCCGGCGATGTTTGATTCTTTCCGCCTATGGCGAAAGGAAACCACACAGAAGGAAATTAAGCTAGCGAAAAGAAATAAGAGAGAAAAAGGTATGTCAATGATGCAAGCAGCTGTGCAATTTAAAGATAATGAGGAGGAACAAATGAATGAGCAGTTACATAGACAGCGCAAACTAGGGATCGATAAATGTTACCCAGTTTTGTCACCCCTACCACAAGATGAGACAAAAGAGAAAGAAAAGGATTACCTAATGTCCCATTTGCTAAGTTCGCCACCCCCGTATGCGCAAAATGCCACAGCGCCTCCACAGCTCGTAAATGTGCAGCCTCCAGTTAATGTGCCGCAAGCCTTCCCACAGCCGCCAGCTCCTCCTCAGCCGGCTCCTATCCCTGCAGTGCAGCCCTCTCAAGGGCCGCCAGTTTTGTTACCTGTCTCCCCCGCGCTTCCTGCGACTTTGCCTAGTACGTCAGCTGCCTCCCCTGGCGCTTTTCCTTACACTACCCAGGCACCTGTATCTGCATCTGCTTTTCTTCCCTCTGTCTTTCCCCTCGTTTTCGCCTCAACTTCTCCTTCAGCACGACGACTAGCTAATGTAGTTACTAGTTTAATGTCGCCTCTCTTTGGGTCATCTAGCATGACCCCTGGTTTACAACGTAAGCAATTGCGCAGTCAGCTACCTAATCCTGAAGAGAAAGAGGTATTAGATCATATGGCGCGTAGGTGGATTGTTTTCCCTTCACTCTATGATGTGGAATCAGTTAACGTTTTTCACCAATGGGACGCCCCAAAACGAATAGTTTCTTACCTGTCGGTGTAGTTTTGCAGCTTGAAGATCTTTCTGGATTCACTATGCTGTGCATTATTCCGCGATCTTGTGGTTGGGTCCGGATTCGTAGTCTTTTCTTGCTTTCTTTTTTTTTTTTTTTTTTGTAGCCCAGGTGGGCGGCGACGACCCACCATTTGGTGCACCTCCCGTGACGTCGTCGTGCTGCCTGCGGAAGTCCCACCTTTGGGCCGCCATCTTCGGGTTCTTTTTTCCTCTCGTTTTTTTTTTTTTTTTAACCCTAGGCGATTGATTAATCCTTTATGTCCAATTTTCTGTACTATTTCATTCCTTCTGATTTTCTTTATTTCACCCCCTCTTCCTCCATCCTCATCTTCCTGGCGGAGGTGGGTGGGTTCGCTAGTGAATCCAGAAAGATCTTCAAGCTGCAAAACTACACCGACAGGTAAGAAACTATTCGTTTTGCAGCGTGAATCTTTCTGGATTCACTATGCTGTGCATAGATTTTGTAGCGGTTTTCCTAATTTTGTGGCGGCTGGGTAGTAGATGAGCGTTGGTCGTTGAAAATGTGCTGAAGCACCTTCTGTCCAACCTGTGCTTCCTTGTTCATCTGAATGTCCACGCAGTAGTGTTTTGTGAACGTGTGCACAGATGCCCAAGTTGCCGCTAGACAAATGTCCTGAATGGGCGTGTTCGCCAGAAAGGCCACGGTTGCCCCCTTTTTCCTTGTGGAGTGAGCCTGAGGCCCCTCCGCTAGCTCCTGTCCAGCCTGTTTGTGGCAGAATTGAATAGTGAGGGCAATCCACCTAGCGATGGTGCCCTTAGTCACTGGTCTACCCATGAAGCTAGTAGCAAAGGACACAAACAACTGCTTTGATTTTCTGAGTACCTTGGTCCTCTCAATGTAATGCATCACCGCTCTTCTAGCGTCAAGAGTGTGTAGAGCCTTTTCTGCTTTTGAAGTCGGGTTTTGGAAGAAACTCGGTATCTGAATACTCTGGTTCATGTGGAACACCGACACCACCTTGGGCATGAAGTGTGGGTCTGTTCTCAGGACAACCCTGTCCTTGTGAATTTGAATGTGGGGTTCCTGTAGCGTTAGCGCTTGAAGCTCGCTCACCCTGCGTAGCGAGGTTATGGCTACCAGAAAGGCCGTTTTCATAGTCAACATTTGCAGTGAGGCCTTGTGAATGGGTCCAAACGGTGCCTTCATGAGCTCCGTCAGTACCACGTTGAGATTCCATGCTGGCGGCGGCAACCTTTTAGGAGGAGCAATTCTTTTGGCTCCTTCCATGAATCTCTTTACCACCAGCGATGTGAAGAAACTTCCACCCTTCTCTCCTCTGGTGTAGGCTACGATCGCCGCTAGGTGTACCCTTAGGGAGGTCGAGCAGAGGTTATTCTTTAGAAGGTGTGTGAGGTACCTCACTACTGTTGAGTCTCTTGTCATTGTATTTTGCAGCCCCTTCTTGCTGCACCACATAGTAAATCTCTGCCATTTCGCGCTGTAGCATTTGCGTGTAGTTGGTTTTCTTGCCTCCCGCAGCACCCGCATAGTGCTTGGAGGAAATCTAAGGTGAGCGAACTCTAGGTCTTCAGGAGCCATGCCGCCAGGCTGAGGCTCTCTGGCTCCGGGTGTAGGACCTCTCCGTTTTGCATGGAGAGCAGGTCTCCTCTTCTTGTGAACCTGTGGGGATTGCCTTGCGCCATTTCCTGAATTTGGGAGAACCATGTCTGCCTTGCCCACTGCGGAGCCACTAGGATCAGTGTCATGTGGCTGGCTCTGCACTTGTTGAGCACTCTGTGTAACAGGGGTATCGGTGGAAAGGCGTAGGCAAATGTCCTTGACCAGCTTATCCATAGGGCATTGCCCAGGGACTGCTTTTCTGGTTGCCTGACGCGAAGCTTTGGCATTTTGCATTCTGGCGTGTTGCAAACAGGTCTATTGTGGGAGTTCCCCATCTCTGGAAAAGCTTCTGCGTTTCCTGGCCATTGAGCTCCCACTCGTGCGATGCTGAGGTCTGCCTGCTTAGCCAGTCTGCCTCCACATTGTCCTTCCCTGGAAGGTGAATTGCCAGTAGATCTATCCTGAGAGGTATGGCCCATCTCCAAATCTCCTGTGCCAGAGAGGAGAGGGGGAACGACTGAGTTCCCCCCTGCTTGTTGATGTAGAACATTGCAGTGGTGTTGTCTGTTTGAACCAACACCCTCTGGTTGTACAGGTGTCTCTGGAATGCCTTCAGGGCTAGCAGGATGGTTTTCAATTCGAGGTAATTGATATGGCGTACCGCATCTGCTGGAGCCCACAGACCCCTCACTCTGAGATTGTCCATGTGCGCTCCCCATCCCTTTTGAGATGCGTCCGTGGTAATGGTCATTGTTGGGTTTGGTGGTGTCAGGCTCTTCCCTGTTGTCATGTTGTCTCTGTTCCACCAAGTCATCTCCTCCTGCACTGCGTGCGTAACAACCACTAGATCCTCCCAACTTCCGCTTGCTTGATTGCTGTTGTAGCCATTCTTGGAATGGTCTCATGTGCAGGCGTACATTCGGCACCAGCTGGATACACAACGCCATCATCCCCATGATCTTGCTCACTGACCTCACTGTCAGAGCTCGCCCCTTCTGGTAGAGACGCGTCTGCTTCAGTAGGGCATCTGTTCTCCTGTCGCTGGGCACCACTGTGCTGTTTAGGGTGTTGATTTTTGCTCCCAGGAAAATCTTCACCTGCTCCGGTTCCAGCGATGACTTCCCCCAGTGTATCGAGAACCCCAGGTTCGTCAGAGTGTCTGTCACGCGTGCTGCGTGTCTCTCGCACTTCTCACGTGTGTCTGCCTTGACCAGCCAGTCGTCTAGGTAGGGGTAGACATGGATCCCCTCCATTCGTAGGTGGGCTGCGACTGCCGACAGGCATTTGGTCAAAACCCTTGGCGCTGATTTTAGCCCAAAGGCCAGGGTTGTGAACTGGTAATGCTCCTGGTTGATGTTGAACCTTAGAAGACCCTTGTGTCTTCTGTTTATTGGAATGTGCAGGTAGGCATCCTTGAGGTCCACGGTGACCATGAAGTCCCCGTCTCTTATTTGGGGCAGCACCTCCTGCAGCGAAGTCATTTTGAACTTTTGCGTTCTGATGAATTTGTTTAGGTAACGTAGGTCCAGGATGGGTCTGAGGTTTCCGTCTACTTTTGGTACCACTAAGTAGTTCGAGTAGACCCCCTTGTTCCGTTCTTTGAACGGCACCGCCTCTATGGCTCCTTTTTCTAGTAGTTTCAGCGTTTCTTCTCTGAGTAGGGCAAGCTCTTGACCCGATCTCGGTCTTCTTTTTGGTTTCCTGTTTGGAGGTCTTTTCTCCAAATCCACACAGTATCCGTATTGCATGACGTTCAGTATCCACTTGTCTGTGGTTATACGTCGCCACTCCTGAAGGAAGAGACTCAGTCTTCCGCCTACTGGCGTTGGATGTTCGTAGGCTTTTGATTCTCCTCTCCCCCCTGATGTTACTGCATTGCGCCTCACCCCTGGGGGTATGTCGTGGGTAGGCGTCCTTCTGCGCGCTGAGTCACTTGGATGAGGGTTGGTCACCCCCTCTTCTCCTTTGGCCACGTCCGTTCCCTCTCCCGCGAAAGGACTGGCCAGAGGTTGGTACTGCCAGTTTTGCTTCTGTTGTCCTTGTTGTCCGTGGCTATCACCCTGCTGCCCCTGCTGGAACGTTTGGTGCGAAGGCTCCCTGCTGGCTTCCTCCCCGACCGTAGGGTCTCCTAGAGGGATTGCCTCTCCTCATCCCCCTGAGCTGTAGGGCCCCCATGGACCTCGCCGTCTCGTTTTCTTTTTTCAGCTGGGTGAGTTTCTCGTCTACTGTTGCTCCGAACAGTGTTTCCCCGTTGAAGGGGGTGCTAATAATGTTGTTCTGCACCTCCTGTTTGAATCCAGAGATTCTTAGCCATGCATGTCTTTGCTCGGTGACCCCTATGGCCATTAGTCTGGCCGAAGTCTCGGCCCCGTCCAACGCAGTCTTAATGCAAGAGTTTGCAATGTTTTTACCCTCTTCCACTAGGTGGGAGGCTCTTTGGCGGTATTCTTCGGGGAGGTGTTTCACTAGTTCCCCCATCTCGTCCCAGTGCTGGTACTGGTGTCTATTGAGAAGTGCATTGGAATTCGCCATGCGCCAGTGCATTGCGGCGTTCCTCTCGACCTTTCTTCCTGTGAGGTCCATCCTCCTGCTTTCTTTATCGGGTGGTGGCCCCGAAGTCGCTGGCACGTTGGCCCTCCTCCTGGCCGTGGAAGCTATGATGGAGTCGGCCGTGATAGTACCCTTGATGTAAGGGGGGTCCAGAGAAGAGTTCTTATACTTTTTCTCCATCCTGGGCGTGATCGAACGGCAAGTCGCTGGTTCCTTAAAGGCCTCTCTTCCCTGATTCATCACACTTTGTAGCATGGGAAGGAATTGGCTCCTCGTCTGGATGGGGAGCAGGGTCTCGAGGAGGAAATCGGCTTTCGGCCTCTCCTCTTCCAGTTTCACGCCGAAGGCTGTTGCTGCGCTCCTGACCACCATATTGTACACCCCGATGTCGTCGGGCGGCGAAGGCCTCGAAGGGTACGTGTCCACGGGCTCCTCGGGGTTTTCGGTGTCGAGATCCTGCCATTCTATCTCGTGGCTGGTTGATGGCGCCGAGCTGTAGAACGACTGCTGGTCGTCTTCTTCGGCTTCGCCCTCATAATAGGTCTCATCTTCCTCTTCGAGATCTCTCTGCAGCCCCTCGTTGTCGAAATCGTTATGTTCCTCGATTTTGACGACGTCCGTCGGCGGAGCCGTTGGAATTTTGTATTCCTTCATCTTGGCGTCTAACTCCTTCTTCCTCTGAAGGATGCTCTCCATTTCGGCCTCGAGCCGCCTCTTCTTTTTCTCCATCTCGGAGATGCTTTCGGCGTCGACTGCGGGTCTCTTCGACGGAACTTGCGTCGACGCCGGCTTGTCCTTCTGCGTCGAGCGCCCCGCTTCATGGGTTGTCTTTGACGAACCTAGCCTTTCGGCGTCTTTCGGCACCAGGGAGTCCTTTTCGAAGGATCCGCTCGGCCTCTTGTCCATGGCTCCACCCTTGGTCGTCGAAGTTTTCGGCGCCGGGGCTCCCTTAGTGGACTTTGACTCAGATTTTCTCGAGTCACCCTCGGGTTTGAGGCATTTTCGGGTGTTTTGAACTCGACGACTCTTACCTCGTCTTGAGTCTTCTTGCCGGTCTCTACGACCGTGAAGTTTTCGGGTCCCTCGGCGACGTTGTCCTCATCGTCTGTGGAGAGGCCCAGATCGTAGAGCGACGGGGCCTTACCCTTGCCTTCCATGCTGGCGTTGGCTCGTCTTTGACGTTCTCTCACCCTGAGCGTCTTCGGCGCGAAGGCTGAGCAGGCGTTGCAGTCCTTGCTCAGGTGGTCGACCGGTAGGCAGAGATTGCAGACCGGATGCTGGTCCTTCTGCGCGAACTTGTGGTGGCAGTTAGGGCAGAACTTGAATGGCGTCTTGTCCATTGCTCTCAGGGCCTCTGAGTGCGCATTCTCCAAGGGCGTCGAAGAAAAGGCGGAACTCTTCCTTCTTCGCGCTCCGGATGTTATATTTTCCTCTCCTGTGATCTCTTCGTAGTTATTTATTGACGAAACTCGCTTTTCCTTCTTCTTCCTTCGACCGAAATCCTGGAGCTTCTCGATGACGATCCAGACCCAACGGCGGAAAACAAATCTGAAGATGGCGGCCCAAAGGTGGGACTTCCGCAGGAAGCACGACGACGTCACGGGAGGTGCACCAAATGGTGGGTCGTCGCCGCCCACCTGGGCTACAAAAAAAAAAAAAGAAAGAAAAGACTACGAATCCGGACCCAACCACAAGATCGCGGAATAATGCACAGCATAGTGAATCCAGAAAGATTCACGCTGCAAAACAGAGGTATGTGTTTGACAAAATATGTGAATTCCTCTGTGAGGAATTGGAAGATCATGGTTCAAACACAATCCCGCAGGAGTTGTGTCGAGTGCGATTTGATTTTGGAACAGGTACAATTGTGGGTCCCGATGTAGATAAAGCAGTTGCGACTTTACTGTCCTTCAGAAATGACGATTGTCAACAATCATTGTTCGAACAGGTATTCCCTGTGGGGAAAAAGGTAAAAGCGCGCCAATATCCGATGCGTGAGGTTCCTCCAGTTTGGAGACTTGCTGATCCAAATGCTAATCCAGCTGTTCCAGCTCATTTTCAGCGTGTTTGGGTACATGTTCCATGGAAGCGTTCTGAGGTGTTAGCGCTTAAGCAGACATTGCCTGACCCCCGTAAAAACCCTACAGGATATTATAAGGAGTTATCACAAACTGCAGAAACGTGTGTCATGATCTGGCTGATATAGATATGTTGTTTGGGAATGTTGTTCCACAGCCTTTATGGTGATCCATTCGTAATACGGATCATGCTGCAGAACTAGGGGGCACATGGGCTAATATCATCGCTGCAGACACTAGACAAGTTGGTGGTGCAAAACCTGAGCCCCTCGTAGCAGACCTCCCTGGTAGAATTATTACATACATGAAAACTTGAATGCCCGCGATGCGCGTGAATTGGGATAAACTATCCGCATGCAAGCAGAAGAAAGATGAGACAGTGTCCTATTTCTTTACAAGGTTTGAAGAAACGTTTATTGACCACAGTGGTCAAGACATGAGTACTGAAGGTGGCCAACGGTTATTTGTTGATAAATTTGTGCATTATCTACTTCCCGAGTTGTGTAAGAAATTAAAAGATTCAGAGAGTTCTTGGGCTGTTTTCCTCTTCAGCGCAAATACTGGCAACTGCACAGTATTATGAAAATAGAGATAAAGACGAGAAGGATAGAACAGATAAGAAAACGAAAGAATTGAAAACAAAGGCCCTTTTACAGCAGGCTTATCCGCCACGTGGAGGACAGAATAATTACAGGCAAACCCAAGGTATCTATCAGCAACCCCAACAGTTTCAGAATAACCAGCAAATGAATGGGTATTATCAACCACGTATCCCTGTAGGTCCCAATCAATGTTCATATTGCAGAGAGGAAGGTCATTTTAAGTATAGTTGTCCTAAATTAATGCAGCGTACTAATAATGCGTATGGCGCAAGAGGTAGAGGTGGTCAGCAAGCTCCTAGAGGTAGAGGGCGTGGAAATGTTCCCCAGAACACGCGTCCTCTTCCGCCTCAAAATACGATAAATAGCTTTGATCAGCAAGCCAATGCAACTGGTAATACAGCTCAGTACTATAATAATGATTATTATGCAGAAGACGGCAATGTGGAAGGTAATGATTACTAGGACAGCCATAGACAGAGAGAGGGAGTTGTTTCAGGACCAGTGGATCAGAGTGGACCGTATGTTAAGGTAACTACAGCAGGTGTAACAGAGCCCTTTCTGCTGGACACTGGTGCTGCAAAGAGTTCAATTATGCATTCAAAACTCCCTGGCGCGCCTTTGTCTGGCGAAATGAATGTTTCAGTAGGTTTTTCTGGCGCCCCAGTTAGGAACCCGATTTCTAGTCCTATGCCACTTTCTGTTGGACCTTGTGAGCTAAAAGCACCCCTCATCCCAACGACAGGTTGTGGTGAAAATCTGTTAGGGTTGGATTTGTTAAAAAGATTGCATGCAAGATACATTGAAGCGCAACCAAGATGGCCGCGTAGGTGCGAGGCTCCCGAGGACCTCCGCGACCTCCTGCATAAATCCTGACAGAATCCTGTCCCAGATGAGGGGACTGTATTTGTGAGCCCGAGCAGAGGTGACGCCCGTTTTCCGTTTTTAAATCGGACCTCGGACACCGGCAGGAGCATCGATTGAGGTCTGCGGCCTTCTCCACGCCGGCCCCCCGTACTGGAGTTGTGGGGCGATCCGGACACAAAGTGAACAACAGCGGCGGGCGAGGCTGGGTGGCTCGCGTACCCCGCGCTTTCACTTTCGCTTTTGCGCCCTCCTTGCTGCCAGGCGAGGTTGGGTTGCGGGGCGGTGTGCGGTGCTGTGGCCTCGTTGGGCTGCCCTGCCGGCCCGCCGGCTGCGATCCGTCCTGAGGAGCGGTGGTCGCCCCCCCCCGGAGCCCTTGAACGGGATTGTCTGCCCCTTTTCTGAGGAGATTGGCTCGATTTGGGGATTGCGACCATGGCCACAAAACAAGATGGCGACCGGGCCAAGGTGAAGTCGACCCGTCGTGGCACGGCCCAACAGTCCAATAACATGGACCGCTACACCCTCCAGAAGGGATCTCCAGAGGTGCTGCGTAGGTCCCCCACGGACCCGACTGATGCTCCTGTTCCGCCCACGGACCTGACCCTCCGGGACGTCATGGGCGCCATCGCCGAGATGAAGGCCTCGGTGGACCAGCGCTTTGACACTCTGGCGCAGAAGATCGACTCGGTCCTCGTGGACGTGGGCCTCGTGAGAGCCGATCTGTCTAAAACAAATGACCGGGTCGATTCTTTGGCCCACTCTACCTCGGGCCTCACAACTGACGTGGCGGCCCTCCAACAGGAGGTGCGCAGGCTTGGCCAGGCGAGCGCCCTGATGAATCGTCGACTGGAGGATTCCGAGGGTCGGGCCCGGAGAAACAACGTCTGCATTATCGGGGTGCCGGAGGGACGAGAGGCGGAGGCAGCGGATCTGTTCGTGGAGGACCTGGTCCTCACCCACCTACAGCCTCGGGGGCTGAGCAAATTCTTTGCAGTGGAACGGGCCCATAGGGTCCCCGGGGGTAGGCCTAAGATCGGCGCCCCTCCGAGGCCTCTCATCGCCCGGATCTTCAATTTTAGGGACAGAGACGCTATCCTGCAGACTTCTAGGCTCCAAGGGCCAGTCAGACTTGACAACATGGATATTAATTTCTATCCTGACTTTACCCCGGCGGTCCAAAAGCAGAGACTGAGCTTTCTGGGTGTCAAACGTCGCCTACGAGACCTGAATCTCAAATATTCGATGCTTTTTCCAGCTAAGCTGAGGGTGGAGGTAGATGGCCGCACGCACTTTTTTGATCGTCCCGAGGCGGCCGGGGACTGGCTGGACACTTTGCCCGGAGATCGGGGCCGGGGGGGCGGGGGGGGGAGCGGTTGGTGGGGAGGGCCCGCCGGATCAGGACTAAGGGACTAATGGTAGGCCTTGCTCCGGGCTGTGTTATTGTCACCATTGACTGTTAGGGTAAGTTCCCCTCCTGTGGAGGTCGTGCGGGGTCTCTTGGGGGATCTCCCTCCTCCTCTGGGGGACTAGTTAGTTTTCTTTCTATGGGGCGACAGGCACACTGCACTTTGGGGGGGCTGTTTGGGCTCATGCAGGGGTGCAGGGTGGGGGGAGTTCTGTTGGGATGGGTGGGTTGGGGTGGGGTGTGGTTCGTTTCTACCGCAAGGCAAACCCTTTATTGTACTGGTGTTTTTGAGTTGCTCTCGGGGGGACAAATGATGGCTTCTGTATGTGATGGGGGGTAGGGACCTGACTTTGTTGTCCTGGAACGTTAACGGGCTGGGGGATAGGATTAAGCGGGGTGTGGTCCTGCAGTATCTGAAACGGATTTCGCCTGATGTGGTCTTTCTGCAGGAGACACACCTTATTGGTAACTCCTTTTGTGCCATGAATCGACGTGGTTATCGTTTGGTGGCCCACTCGGGCTTTACGTCAGGCTCACGAGGGGTGGGCATTATGGTCAAGACCTCGCTCCCGCTAGAAATAGACGAGGTGCGCCATGATGAGAGGGGACGCTACACTGTTTTGGTGGGGAGAATGGAGGGCAAAGTAGTCGTCTTTGTCTCAGTGTACGTCCCACCGGGGTTACAGTCCACCACCTTTGCTGACCTGGGACGCCTCCTTCTTGACCTTCCGGGGGGGCTTCTGGTGGTTGGGGGGGACTTCAACGCGGTGGTTTCTGGGACTATGGATCGTTATCCCCCTAGGGACCTCCCCCGGGCACAGGCGTGGCTGTCGGGCCTTTTGGACACACTGGGATTGGTGGACTGCTGGCGTTTAAAGCATCCCACTCAGCTGCAGTACACCTTCCATTCGGGTGCCCATGGTAGCCTTTCGCGGCTTGATCATATCCTTGTCCCTGCGGCCTATGCCGTGAGGGTGGGGGAGGTGCGCCATTTGGCGAGGGGCATTTCAGATCACTCCCCGCTCCTGTTGCACTTTGGTGTCTTCCCGAGGGGGGAGGGCAGGGTAGCTCCAATCAACGCTTGGTACCTGCGCGACCCCACTATTCGCGCTGACTTGATTAAATCCTTGCAACGGTATTTCGAGGAGAATGTGGGGTCAGTCCTGTCGGCTATCTCCCTGTGGGAGGCTTTCAAGACAGTGCTGAGAGGGGAGGCCCTCTCCTTTATTTCCCATGCCCGGAGGCGCGCACAGGAGGAGGTGACCCGGGTGGAGGCCGAAATTACTGAATTGGAGGGTGATTTGGGGAGTGGGGTGACTGACGCTGCGCTCCACGTTCTGCACCTTAAGCAGGCGGCCTATAGGGCCCTCGTCACGGAGGCGGCCAGGGGCCTCAGCAGAGAGCAACAGGGGCGATTGTATGATGTGGGTGATAAGGCGGGCAAGTTGATTGCGTGGTTGGATAAGAAGGAGAGAGCGAGTCGTGTGGTCCCGCTGATTGAGAGGACGGATGGCGTGCGTGTCATTGAGCCGGAAGGCATTGTTTCTTGCTTCGCGGATTATTTCCGCGAGGTATATTCCCCGGTTTCTCCCTGCTCGGAGGAGGATTCCCATGCCCTGCTGCGTGACATCGCGCTCCCCTCCCTTTCTGTGGAGGACAGGGAGTTGCTGGATGCCGCCCCCACCTCGGACGAAATCGCCCTCGCCATCCGCTCGGTCGCTTCTGGCAAGGCCATGGGCCCGAACGGCATTCCTATCGAGTTATACAAGCTGCGACCGGATGTACTGGCACCCCACCTCCGCGCAATGTTCCTTGCGGCCCACTCGCGGGGCTCCCTCCCGCCGGACCAGCGTCTGGCTACCATCGTGGTCATCCACAAGGAGGGGAGACCTCGAGATCGAGTCACATCCTATCGGCCTATCTCGCTTTTGAATGCGGAACCTAAAATCCTCGCCAAGGTGCTCGCCAACCGGCTGGTCGGCGTGGTGGGCGACCTGGTCCACCAAGACCAGTCCGGCTTTATCCCCCATCGCAATACGGCTCTTAATCTGCGACGCCTGCACGGCGTGCTAGCGCGTGTTCCGTTCGTGCGGGAGCCGGCCATCTTGGCGTCTTTGGACGCCACTATGGCGTTCGACACACTCGAGTGGCCGTACATCTGGGCGATGCTGGCGAAATTTGGCTTTGGGCCGGGTTTCATCGGCTGGGTCAAATTGTTGTACTCGGACCCACTTGCGCAGGTGGTGGTGAATGGTCGAGTCTCGGCCCCATTCGTGCTGGGACGGGGCACGCGACAGGGTTGCCCCCTGTCGCCGCTCCTGTTCGCACTGGCCTTGGAACCCCTGGCGGAGTGGCTGTGGTGGCACCCTTCTATCCGAGGTCTCCGTTGGACCCCTGAGTATGAGGACCGCGTGTCTCTCTATGCAGACGACATCCTTTTGTACTTAGCCTCCCCGCGCAAATCACTGATTGTCCTGGTCGATGTTCTGCACGCTTTTGGCCGCAATTCAGGCCTTGTCATCAACTGGGCCAAATCCTGTGTCTATGTGCTTTCCGGGGAGGCTCCTCTCCTCCCGCGGGGCTGTCCGATCCAGATTGCCTCGGAGGGATTTCGATACTTGGGTGTCTACATTACGCTGGACCCGGTGGCCCGCTACGAGCGAAATTTGCTTCCGCCCCTCCAGCGCTTGAAGGAGGATGTCGCGCGCTGGAGGCGCTTGCCACTTTCGCCGCTCGGCCGGGCGGCGTTGTTCAAGATGATGTCACTGCCGCGCTTCCTGTACGCTCTCCAGAACACTATGGACTTGGTCCCAGCGCGCTACTTCCGTGAAGTGGAAGGTTTACAGCGCCGCCTGTTCTGGGATGGGAGGCCGCGTATAGCCTTGGCAAAGTTGACGCTCCCGTGGAACGACGGAGGGATTGCCCTCCCGGATATTAAACGGTATTACTGGGCCTCCCAGTTAGCTGCAATTAATCAGGGCCTCTATGGGCCCGCCCTAAACCCGGCATTTGAAATGGACAAGATGCTCCTGCCCGGTGGCGACTACAACCGAGCGCTCTACGCTAGTGTGCCCGATTCCCGCTTGACGGGACCCACGCGTGTCATGGTGCGAGTTTGGCACGCGGCTAATGCAGCTATGGGCTGGAAGGACCGTTTGACACGGGCGTCACCGCTGTATGCGTCTGAGAGGTTGGGCTCTCTGTGGACCTCGAAGGGCTTTGAGCAGTGGGACACTATAGGCATCAGTACAGTGGGGGATCTCTGGACGAGGGGAGGATTTAAAACATTCGAGACGTTGCAGGCGGAGTTTCAGCTGCGGGGCAGTGAATACTTTCGGTACCTGCAGGTCCGTCACGCGCTGGGCTCCGTCTTCCCAGACGTGGCCTCCATCCCGGAGTCCTCCCCCCTGGAGGATCGAGTGCTAGATGGCCATGTTCCGGACAGCACGATCTCCCTCATTTACAAGAAACTGATAAATGATCGCTCGGGCTTACTGACTGGCCTCCGCGAGGCCTGGGTTGCCGATGGGCTGGAGTTGGACGACGAGGACTGGATTTCCGCGGTGGCCTCTCCGAAGGAGGTGGCCATCCCGGCTCGCCTTCGTTTCGTCCAGCTTAAGATACTCCACCGGGTGTACATGACGGGGCCAAGGCTTCTGCGTATGGGCTATGCCGAGGACGGATTGTGTAAGCGTGGGTGTGGTGCGTCAGCGACTTTTTTGCACATTTTGTGGGAATGCCCGGGGGTGGAGCGATTCTGGCGTGGTGTGCATGAGGTCCTGCGAGCGGTTACGCATGTCGCGCTGTTGCCTGAAGCGAGGAGATGTTTGCTGAATGTGTGGGAACCGACCGATTACTCGGTTCCGCAGACGCGATGGGTGACTCTGGGCTATATGGTGGCTAAACGGGACGTTGCACAGCTGTGGGGATCCCAGAGGTCCCCGGCGGTGTCGGCCTGGAAAGAACACATGGATTGGTGCATGTTCCGAGAAAAGGTGGTGTATGTGGCGCGGGGTAAGCCTGGGGCATGGGTGAAGATATGGGGCCCCTGGAACCGCGGGGATATCTGCGAGCCGCCGTTGTTGCCTCCCGCTTCACCAGCTCCATCCCCCTAGTTTACTCCCTCCCTCAGTTCCGAGCACAGTATTCTCCCAGTCCCGGACCTGTTTCCCTTCCCCTCTCGGGTGTTTTCAGTGGATGGTTTGGGGTCCCCCATTTGAGGAGCACGTGCTGCCACTTTCGATCGTGGGTTGCCTTGCGGGTGTGTGTTTATTTATGTTGTTGTGTTGTATAAAATGAAACCGTATTGTGGGCTCAGAGCCATATGGCCCGCGTTGTGGATACCTCCTGCCTTAGTGTCTATGTAAAGCTAAGTACCTCATTGTATGTATGTCATTTGTTATCGTCACTTTAGCGGCCGGCCGGAAGGTTGTAGGCCCATACCTGTATATATTTGAGATTGCAATAAACGGTTTCAAAAAAAAAAAAAAAAAAAAAAGATTGCATGCAACACTATATTGTTCTCCCTCAGGAGTACAACTTACATTAGGTAAGGAAGTGATTTCCCCGATATATTTGTCAAAGAATACAATGCCACCTGAATTGTCGTCCCTTCCGGATGCCCTTTGGGCTACTGGTCCCAATGATGTGGGTCTCTTGGAAATACCGCCATACGTGGTCACTTTAAAAGCCAATGTCAGGTTGCCACGTATTCCTCAGTACAAGATCTCCAATGAAGGTGATAAAGCGTTGTTAGCAATTGTCAGTGATTTGATTAAAAAGGGTGTAATTGAAGAGACAAGAGGCAACGTTTGCAATAGTCCTGTTTTACCTGTTTTAAAACGAACGGACCCTTCTCAGCCACCTGTTTACAGATTTGTGATTGATCTTAGAGAGGTAAATAAAATTGTTGTGCCACAGTTTCCAGTTGTCCCTGATATAACTGCCTTGTTAACTATGATTCCAGCCTCCGCTGCATGGTTCTCAGTGATAGATTTAAAAAATGCTTTCTTTAGCATCCCAATTGCAGAGGAGAGCAGGGACATTTTTGGCTTCAGTTTAGGAGGTCGAAGCTTCCGCTTTAAACGCGCTCCACAGGGCTACTGTGAAAGTCCATCAATATACAGTCAGGCTTTAAAAGCGCAGCTTGATGCACTTGTTTTACCTAGTGGCGCTATCCTTATTCAGTATGTTGATGATTTACTAATCGCCGCGGATACTGAAAGGATTTGCAAAGAAGCTACATTGTCATTGTTGCGTCATTTGTCTGCTTCTCATCATAAAGTGTCTCTCTCCAAACTGCAATATTGTCGACAAGAAGTGACCTACTTAGGTCATCTCTTATCGAAGGAGGGAAGGACACTGACTCCAGAAAGAATTCAAGCCATTGCACAATTAAGTGTGCCAAGAACACAGAGAGAAGTGCGTGCTTTCTTGGGCATTACTTCATACTGTAGGCACTGGATACCAAATTTTTCTTTGCTGGCAAAACCTTTGTTAGCATTAACATGTAAAAACACACCGAATCCTATCCCATGGTCTGAAGAGTGTCAGAAAAGTTTTTGGGAATTGCGTGATGCATTATGTTCAGCTCCTGTGTTGGGTACCCTTGACTACAGTAAGCCTTTTACATTGTATGTTCATGAAAAGGACGGTTGCGCATTATCAGTGTTAACACAGCCCATTGGCGACAGACCGCGTCCATGCGCATATTTTTCGTCAACCTTGGACCCGGTAGCAAGGGCATTGCCAAGTTGTTTGAGAGCTACAGCCGCAGCAGCTATGTCTATTCGACAGTCTGCTGGACTGGTAATGGATAACACATTGATTGTAATGGTTCCACATGCTGTGGACACATTGTTAAACCGGACCAAGACACAGCACTTAACTAGTGCGCGATTGTCAGGGTACGAATTGACACTGTTGGCAAACCATATACACATAAAGAGATGCAACATGTTGAACCCAGCTACATTATTGCCGAGTCCAGCAGACATAGATGAGATTGAACAGCATGATTGTCTGTTCAGAACAGAAGAAGAGACGAAAGGGAGAGTGGATCTTAAAGATACTCCCCTGACTGAGTGTGATGGTACCTTATGGGTAGATGGTTCGTGCTTTAAGCTTCCGAATGGTGATACGACTGCTGCATATGCTATCACGACTTTGCATACGATTGTTGAAACTGCACGTGTGCCACATAATTCAGCTCAAGCTGCAGAATTAATTGCCCTTACAAGAGCATGCGTGTTGTCTGAAGGAATGAAAGTGAACATATATACTGACAGCCAGTACGCCTTTGGTGTGGCCCATAGTTTTGGGCGCCTATGGAAGGAACGTGGGTTCCTGACTTCGCATGGAGCTAAAATTTAGAATGGCAAGTTGGTGAATGATCTCCTTGAGTCACTGACCCTACCGTTACAAGTTGCGATTATGAAATGCAGTGCGCACAAGAAAGTCACTGATGATGTTGGTCGTGGTAATGCGTTTGCTGATGAAATCGCGAAAGAAACAGCAAAAGATGTGAAGACTCGAATGTATGTTGCAGGCCCTGCAAGATGGGTTGGTGATGTTGGAATGTGTGAAGACACGATAGAGAGTGTGAAGTCCCTTCAAGCTGAAGCCACAGAGAAAGAGTTGAGCAAGTGGAGAGAAAGTACGGGTAAATTGGATGAGAATGGTTGTTGGGTTGATTTGTCAGAACATCGGCGATGGTTGCTACCTGATGCATATGTGCTTCCAGTGGTTACTATGGCACATGAAATGGCACAAATCAGTGTGAAAGGAATCTGTAAGTTATTGGCTCCAGTATGGCAGAACGCTGGAATTCCCAAGTGTGCAGAGAATGTGGTCAAGAATTGTATGGTATGTTTGAAATACAACCCTGGTAGGGGAACCCCAACTCCAGCTGGTCATTTTGCGCCTCCATCATATCCATTTGAGGTTTTGCAGCTAGATTTTATCCACATGGAAAGGTGCAACAACTTGAAATATGTATTGGTTGTTGTTTGCGCTTTTTCAAATTGGATAGAAGCATATCCCCTAAAAGACAACACTGCTTTATCCACGGCCAAAGCCCTTGTGAAATAATTTTTCCCTAGGTTTGGAATGGCAAGAATGGAGTGAAGTGATAATGGGAGTGAATTTGTGGGTCGAGTGATGAAGAATGGGTGTGAGGGGTTAGGGATAAAGCAAAAATTCCACGCTGCAAATCACCCCCAATCAGCTGGATTAGTAGAGTGCTACAATGGCACTCTGAAGCTAAAACTGACCAAAATCCAGGTGAGCTCCGGTCTTAAATGGCCTGACGCTCTGCTTTAGCACTCCTATCCACAAGAATGACTGTGCATTCACGAGTGGGACTTAGTCCATATGAGGTGGTTTTTGGCCGCCCGGCCAATGTATGGGGTGTGCCAAGACCGACAAAATTCAGCGAAATCGAACATCCAGTACTGCTTGACTATCTGTACGAATTGACGGCTAAATTTCGTGTTTTACACCAACAGGTGCACGATACTCTCCCCCAGGCCTCTGAAGCTCCAGGACACCCTATCGACCCTGGCACATGGGTCCTCGTGAAGAACTTTCAGCGAAAGAGCAACGATGAGCCCCGTTGGATCAGCCCTCACCTCGTACTTCTGTCAACAAGATCAGCGGTTCGAGTGAAAGGGAAAAAGAATTGGATTCACGGCGCCCACTGCAAACGGATCCCTTTGCCCCTACCATATGACCGGTGGGTCCAGGAGGGTATCGCTGATTCTGAAACAGACACTGTACCCCGTTTTGTACCATTTAGTGATGCACGCGTAAGAGGCACAACTTCAGAACAAGAGTGACGATATTTTACAGGAAGCTGTGCCACCGTCAATTCGATTGGACACCACAGAGCCTGAACTCTTGTTTCAGGACCAGACAGAAACCGATATAACTTGAGACCAAGGCCTATGGACAAATAAAAATTCCCTTCCCTTACTATTTTTTGATATTATAGCTCTCCCATCTGAAGAACTTTTTGATTTTTGATTTTTCGAACCACCATCCGGGTTCAGCCGCAGGGTCGCGGTGCCAAGACTTTGGGGTACAGGCCGAAGAAGTTAGGTCAACGGTTCTGGTTGGTCTAGGGCGTTCCCTGGACTGACAGGCGTACTCCTTAGCAGAAGATACCCACTCGCCGCGAGCGGCACGATTAGAGGATGGAGTTTTTCAAGATGGAGAGACTCGCTGAGGAAATGAACTTTAAAACGAAAATATGTAGAATAATGAAGAGCAAACATTTTGTATTATTATGTCTGTTTGTATTATTTAGTATGATGGTGTTAACTGTAGGTTATGTATTCTTCTCCTCTCAAGTGCCATTTGCACCCACTGTACAGCCTATACCTCCTCCTACTGCCTCCTTGCACTCTTTCCACCCTCTGTCTGAACACGAACAAGCTAGACGATCTGAGTTCGTAAACAACTCGTTTATTCAGCTCCTGCACCAGCACCAACTAGTCATGAATACAACCAATTGCTGGGTGTGTAGTTTAATGCCACATACCATTAACAAGGGTATTCCTTATCTAGTGCTGCCGTTTCGCTATAATGGATCGTCATGGGCATTCCAGACCATGTTTCTTTTTGCATTAGACGCCTACTCCCCGCGACAACCGCGTTCCATCAGACCTAGCACAAACAATAAGGCCTTAATGAAAGGAGTTGCTGATATGAGCACAGATAGCGACGCATACTCATCTATTCCCAAGGATGAATTGCGAGCTTATGTAGGTTGGAACGCGACGGGGTATAGCATTAGTCTGGGTGAAAGGCAGCGGAAAATCTCATCCCCAATTTGGGTCGTACCCCACATAGGTCGGTTCTGTTTACAAGGTAATGGTCAGAATCCAAGAGCTCAACTGGGGAAAAGTGACTGTACTGAAACATACACTTTTCCATCACAGTTTTCCCCTGCGTTTTTGGCTGCCAAGGGTACATATTTTGTCTGCAATGACCAAGCATATACATGGTTGCCCCCGGATTTCTCGGGCACATGTTATATCGCAAACTTGCTACCGCCAACATTTACTGCTGCCTCTGATTATCACAAGACCAGAGTTGTAAGAGGCGTGATTAGTAAGGAGGATACTGCCGGTCAGCAAGCGGGAGACTTCTTTTTGGGTTTTCTGCCGTTTTGGGGACCGATGGTCAATAGTAGGAACCTGAGACAACTGACTCGTGTGGTTGAATCCACTGTTAATGTAACGGCTGATGCCCTTGGTAATTTGACAGCTGAGCTCCAAGCAGATCGCCTCATGACTTTGCAGAACCGTATGGTTCTAGACGTCATACTTGCAGACCGTGGTGGGGTATGTAAGGTCATCCAATCTAGCTGTTGCATTTTCATACCAGATAACGCTCCAACAGTTTATCAAGCCATCTCCAAACTGCATAAAATATCTGAATCTATTCACGTGGATAAAGGAGATTGGTCACTGGTGGGGTGGTTGTGGGAACTGATATCTGCCTGGGGTTGGAAGATTCTGATGGTCATTGGAATGATCTTAGCCATCCTTTTCCTGTTCTGTCTGTGTATACAGTGTGCTCTTGCGATATGTGGCCTCTGTGCTACATTATGTGTAAGGAAACCTGTATCGAGGGACGAGCTAAGTAATAGGATGATGCTACAGCAACATCTCCATGACTTCATGAAAATAGACCTGGACTCAGATTGATATGAGTATAGTTATTGCCTATGTAAGGGCAAAAGGAGGGTCTGTGGTACTTTGAAATTTGGGACCGCGTAGGAGGCAGGGCCCTACCCTGCCTATTCCGCTGTTAGCGAACCCCGAATGGCCAATGCGGTATGTACAAGTGCTTTGTATAACGTTTTAGAGATAAATGCACTTTGTATACGATATTACACATTGACTTCGTGGGTTCCATCTTGGAGCAGTGGCCCTCTTATGGTTGCCCTCACATAGGCTACACATTACGAACAAGTACGGGCCTTCAGATCACATGCGCCTTCCATTTGACTTCTCTGTGACCTATGCGACTTGGCTCCGCTGCCCCAGGTCAGTCCGGTCCCACGAGCTCCCCGTCCTACGGCCACCTGTGATTAGCATCAGGGTTTGAAACACCATAAAGCCTTTTCATCCCACACAAGCCTCCGGCTAATCTCTTTCACACCTGACTCTTCCTGCTTTATGGCTTGTTTTACAAACAGGAGGTGCCCGTGTTTATTGGGGTCTGTTGATATCTGATGTGGGATCTGAGCCTCGCTGGGTAAAATAATTGTGGGCTGGTTTAACTGGAATGTGGGATGGTCATCATGACTCTGCCTTTTCGTTTGTAATGAATACATGTGAATGACCATATCGTAAAACGAGGAATGTGTGCCTGAAGCATGATATTTTGTATATAAGGAGAAGGCCGTTTCTGTAAGTTTAAGCAGTCTCCTGAGAACATACATGGTGTTGTACTTCTCGGATACCTGTAATTGGTCTGCAGCCAATAAATTGATCTTTGACTTCACCTAGAAGACTCTGTGTTTCTGTGGGTCTGAAACAGGAAGAACCCGAAGTCTTAGGGTGTGTTCCCCTGCACCGCAGGGCTTTAAAAACCCAGTACTTCAAAGGGTGATCATGGCCACAAAGAGTCTGAATATAGGAAAATAAGATGGAATTAGCACACTCTTTGCTGTCACACTAGGCACTGTCCTGAGCAATCTGTCAGCCATGCAGGCCCTCAGCAGAGTTGTCTTTAACTTTTGCAAAAATGAATATGTGGCTAAAAAAAATTGAAAGAAGGACATATGTAAAGACTGGTGGATGATTCAATGGTACCAGGGAAATTCAGGTTTCTTGTATACTAGATATTTAACTGCCTTTGTGGAGGAAATCGCATTTGAAGCAGAGAAAGTAGTGGAGTGTTAAAACCAGTGCTTAATTTGAGCCGGTGGCTTCTGGTGCTTGGCATTGGCACTTAATTGTCAACACTGTCACTTATACCCGTCTGCCATATGGTGGCACTGTTTGGCTAATTCAGAGATCAGCACAACAACAGTAGTTTATTAATTCAATATAAATGACTAATTCCCGTCGCCCAAGCCATTCTTGGAGCTTTGGAGGGCTGGAATAGTTTAAAATGTCACACTTGTGACTGTGTACACATGGGTCTGTGTTTTAGATCCTTAATTCTATATGAATGTTTTACGTTGTGGTGTGTCGCAATATTGTCTTTTATGGTTGCAGTCCCGATAAAGCCTTTGTAAGGCAAAAATCTATAGGCTGCATGTTTATAGTGTGGTTGAAGAAATTTGAATAAAGAAGAAGAATCTACCACATTGATAAGGACCTGCGACTTTCGATTCATGCGAATTGCTTTTCCATACACACCTGTAATTGTTGCCTCTCTTTTTTGTAAAAAGGTCAATAAGCAGCTGGCCATTAGCAGCGGGCAACTCAGTAGCTTTGATGAAGTGATTTCTTTAGGTGGTGTGGGTTTTGAGCCCCTGGCTGCTTTTCTTTGTTCAGTTATTCCATTGTGGTCTCTTCGAATACTTTGTACTCAGGATGCACACTCCATCATTGGCAATTTTGCTTGAGTCATACATATACACATTATACTCAGAATGCACAATGCATCATTGCATAACAATATGTATCAATCACTGGGCATTGCTTTTAGGAACCACCGTTATTATGTGTTAGTCCACTTGGGTAAAAATAAGAACAAGCATACATCAAAAATGACCGATTTATTAAATAAAAAGTCCAGAACTAGAAACATGGGATGCAGCGTATGTGGGTATGTCTGGCAGTCGTAACACGAATTACCTGTGCAAAGTTTTATTCAGTGCTTACTATGAGGCAAATTTCACTTATTTTGACTTGCTTGGTAGCTATTAAAACAAGCATTGGCATAGCCAATAGGTCTCGCCTTTGGGACCTTATAAGTGTTTAGCCATGCAACAGTTGATGTTGATGGGGGGAGAGGGGGGAAGGTATTAGCAATCTTTTAATAAATTGTGTTCATGAACAACCGTTCTGCTCATCTCTAGATGAAATGAGCAGCGCCACTTTGTGGCAGACTGTCCTAATTGCAGTGTTGACAATTAAGCGTCAGTGCTGAGCACCAGAAACCAATTAATTGCTGTGCTCAGCACCAGAAACCACCGGCTCAAATTAGGTGCCTGTAACTTGCTAGTTAACATGAGCGCATTTGGACCTACAAAAAAGGTGGAACACAAACCAGACAAAGCATAAAAAAGCTGGCACAGAAACGAAAGAGCACCACTCCAGTTAGCGAGACCCGGTAATAACCAACTTTCAAACAAGGTCAACAGCGCCACTGAGGACCACAGACAGGAGAAGCAATCAATTAACAGCACTTGTTTGATCATCAATCTCATCTAAATCTTTAAAAGCGTGGCTAAAATGATGGGAACTGACACCGGATCCACAATAGAAGGCTGCATGACGCACAGCTTGGTAGGTATTATAGTCAAGATGGGAGTCATGGCACCACCTGCTGCTAAAGGAGACCTATGTCAACTTTCCTGGATCCACTCTGCTGTCTGAAGGAGATTCAAGGCGAGGAATATGCAGGTAGAAGTAGCCATCAGAATTTACTAACAGAATATCCAAATGTAGCTTAAATTAGACTCCTCAACAGACAGTTCTTTTGACATCCACCCCCCTCTTCATACTTTGATCATAAAATGTTCCTGCATTTATCCTGCAGCCATCTGCGCCACCAGAAGCAACAGAACACTAATTCAGAATTCCAACACATGCAAACTACTATGCTCACCTTTTGAGTCTCACAGTTTGGCTCACAGCTGTGATTCATGAAACGAGAACAGTTTCCCTTCTGGGTGGCATCTATGATCTGGAATTTAATAGAAACACAGATAAAGCCTATATGCTATAACAGTGGTAAATACACAATTTGTTCATTATTTGAGTTTTCCATTCAGGTTCTAAAGAGATTAAATCAGGAATAGGGATGGGGGGCTCAGGGGATGGGGTAGTCTGATGGAACTTTAGGGAAATAGTTATACCATTGACAACAGATTTTTAAAAGCACTGTTTAAATGAAGCGATTGCTTGAAAATAACATACAGTTACACTACAATCTAATTTGATTTTAGTTTGCCGTGACTAGTTATGTTTTGGTGTAGCTGCCACTACTGCAAAAAAATGTTGAAGCGATATAGGAATGGAGTACAGCACACTAATACCTGGTGTAATTTCATATGGTGCTCCAGATTGCCCCTTGTTGTGCATAAAGTTGCCTAACCCAGCTTTTAACTACTGCAGCATTTTGGCTAATCTGGAAAAGGAGCTGTAGACAAGAAAACAATGATTTCACTTTATTCAAACTCAAAGGTTTCCAAATATGCGTCATGAACTGCCCTGGATAAATCGCTCTGGATAAATCTCCTCCCTCGTACTTGTAAATCTCCTATCGCAACTTGTATTTTGCCTGTGTGACAAGTACTTTTGCAGGCCTCATTCTATTTTTACTCATGTGCTGGGCCAAGTCGGCCAGTTTCTCCTTAACCCTTAGCAGCTATTAATGAATGGGTTGGAATGGGAAGGATAAAAATATGCATGAAAATACCAAAGCTGTAGTACTGAGTTACAAGAGAGTAGTCTTCTCCAGCACTGGATGTTAATAATTTCAAGAACTTAAGCAACTAGCAAGCGTTATTAAGAGCAGTATCTTAAAACGGGTACTGGCAGTTTTGGTTCTTAAAGGGATATCCACTAGAGATATGGGTAAGGATCTCCAAACAGCAGCTTTGAATGTGCCAGCCAGTAAGTGCCAGAATAATGCTGGCAAAGAGCGCTCTTGTTGCAGGTATTTCTCCCACAGAGGGTGCCCCTAACAATTACTGAGCTGGTCTTCCCATCTAGGTGTGTGTCGAAGATGCTGCTGCTATTCAGTGGGCAGACCCTTTCTTGGACAATTAATGACCCCCGTCAGCATTCCAGACTGTCAAGAACCATTGATCAGGCTTGCAGAAATACTTGCTTCCGGGTAGATATAACCTCAGACATCTTTAGACATCCGAAGTATGCATTGTTCTCTGAGATTCAGGCTTAAATAAAAAATGTCTGGAGCATAACATGTTGGTCTAGATCAAAATTCATATGAACTTAGCAATACAGGTGCTCATTTTCAGGACAATCATGTTACAAAACAATTTTAGTAATGTCTCTTAAAATAAAAGTTCATGGATCCTTCCAACCCATCTAGATGACACTAAAACAAGCAAAAGCCTTTTCAAAGACTAAAATCTCAGCCACACTTTAAATGGGCTCTTAAGACAGTTTCATCAGCATTGCCAAAACTGTGTGGACTGCCATTTGTTTAACAACCTTCGACACTAAAGGGCCAAATCTGACAATATAGTAAAGAGGCCACATGCATCAGATTGCTATACTTTTGCCTTGGACTTGCTTTAATCTTCAAAGCCTCATCGAGTGAGGGCCTGAAAGTACGGGCCCTGTGTTGACATATCCAGAGTTCTTGTTGATTGTTTTGGTGAAAGGAACGTTGCCAGTATGGCCAAAGAGTTTATATTGTGATCGGAGGACCGTCTGGGCCTGAAAGTATAGGCATAATCTCTCTCTAGTAAATCAAGGGCTTTACAGTCTCTGGTTGAGCATTGATGGACTGCAGCATGCTTCTGACGTGTGCTGAACAAACATTGTTTAAAGTATGATGCAACCAAAATCATCACCAGAACCTCTTAGCAGACAAAAATGTAATGCATCCATTCCTGGAGGAAGAGCACAGCCACGTTCAACAACTTAAAATGTTGGTTGTTGCAATGACCCCAGAGACAGTAATTATGAGCAACTGTGTTTGCTCCTCTTCAGTGGGGATGGATTTAGGCTGCTATTGATGATACTCTAGAAGTATGCCAAAGAAAGTAATCATAATGCTTCAGTATCACTAAGGCACGGCCAGCCTAAACTAAGGCAGCTGGAAAGGTGTTTATCACCCATCTCCAACTCCACTGTATCATACGATGTGTCTTCCTTGCCAGAGGGGATCATTAAGTGAAACGAAAGAGTACACAACTGTCGTGCTGCACCTGAAACAATGGTGTCAACGTTTTAAAACAATGTTGGGTTTGTTTTACATGCCCTATTTTATCTATACTTTTTAGAAGTGCTAGCACAGTGCATTCCTTTTATTTCAAGTTACTTAAAATCATGCTGTATCAGAGGATCTAAAATAAGCCTTCGCTCGACTTTGCTACCCCTGGAAAGCCAAGTGTCCAAAGGGAGTAAGGAAAACATTACTTACAGGTAATCTGTTTGGTGGTTGTAGTCTTCGTTTCAAGCCATGCATACTATGACATGTGACAAATACCTTGTGAACCAGGATACAGCAACACAAACTTTACCTTAAGTGTACCATATTTTCAGTCATTGGCGTGCATGATTTAGTGTACATAATTTAAAGACATATATAGTCTGCATAGTTAATTCTTGTTGCATTTTCCATTTGCGACAAGTGTTTGTGCAGATCACATACTGTGTATTGACACTAAAGCAAGCACAGTCTTCTTCTAAAGTGATGGATAACAGAAAGTTGTATAAAATGAAGCAAATTATTTCTTTAACACTGACTGACCAGTTTGTATTTCTTTTCTAGCTTGTATAACACAACAACATTTTATGGATGCGACTGGATGCCCAATTAGCTTCTCTATACACGTCAATAACAGGACAGTTCCTTTTCTTTTTTTTTTTTACAAGTAGAGTTTGTGTGTTGTCTCTAACAATGTTTGGCTTGCTTCTGCATTACAAACTAGAACACATTTCACAATGCATTGAGCAATGCCTACCTTAGAAATGGTTTTGCAAAGGCAATACTAAGTTGTTTTGTCTTCTTGTTTGACTTAATATGCTCAAATGATAGTAGCTATATGCTTTAGCTAATAAGAAAAAAAGAAATAGCTTTTGATAGAAAACATCGGTGAGTGTGCAGAATTATGCTGTCATTGTGAACTTGCCACAGAGCCTTGTGACTAAAGAAGTACATTCATAGATGCGTAATAAATTTTTTTTGTTTTCATCGGCTTCGAACAATTCCATATGTGGCATTCCACACCTGCGATAGATTTTGCGTGGATCAATTATCTTCATCTCCTATTCATGTTTCCTGATTACTTCTGCTTAACAATGACTACCCCTGGCAATGTTCCACCAGATGATAATTTTGATAAACTTGTGTCCAATGCAGATCCATGGTAATTTGCTTCATAGAGGAAAAAAATGTATTCCGTCACTGTTTCTGTATGTAATGCATGATTGCCATGTTGTCTGGCCACACCAACTCTTTGTTGTTATTCTGCAACTTCTGAAACAAATTGGAGAGCCAGATTCACAGCTGCCAGTTACAGCACATGAATCTAGACTTTCACTTACACGGTACAATCATACCTGGTATGTGCACTCAACAAATGCATTCCTCCTTAAGTCAGTCCTGCAGTGGAATCATTTTTTGTAATTGTCACATACACCCAATGATTTTCCAAATATCTGCGCACTATATTTGCATATGTCCCACCACTGAATTCTGTGTCTTACCCTGGGCAACAATACTAGATCTTCCCATAAGGCAGTCACTGAAATTTCAGAGAACTTAGACTGTCCATGCCACGTAATTTTCTCCTGGCTCTTTAAATCTTTGGCTGAGCACAATGAAGCTTCCTAAACTTGGGGATTTATTCGGGCCTATTCTTAGCAGGAGTACATAGATGATGACCTTTATATGTTATGCTCTAGGACGGGCTAGTTGAAATTATTGTAGTTAAATTATAATCATTGCCATCCCCTGTACCTGACACAAGCTATATTTTGATTTTTGCAGTGAACCCCTAGCCCACATTTAAAATTTAAGGGAATGTTTCATTGGTCCTGAAGAAGGTGATATAAAATAACTAATCACCGAAACCTACGTAGACCATTGACTACACATCTGGGAATCCCAACCAAAGAAATATATGAAGAAATAATAAAGAAGAAATAACGAGGGGAAAAAAAAACCTGATTTGGTTGTTACTAAATCTGATATCAAAAACGGTGAATGTTGAGATGATGGTTTTGTCTAGGGGAACTTTTTCTAATTAATGAACTTTTCCTACTAATGTTCTAATTCATTATAAAATGTCAAATTGATGTGTAAAAATGTGTCTATGCTAATATAAATACTAAAAAAATTGAGAAAAAACTATTTTGTTTTATAAAATAAGAAGTAAATCACTTTATATAAAACAATAAAAAAATCTAAAGAAATAACCATATGTGAAAATGTGTTTGCTTATGGGGGTAATGGCACTTTTGTGAGTATTTACCACAGTGAAAACAACGATAGGTCAGATCAGAGGTTGTGCTTTTGTATTGTTTCTCCCCCCGCCTCTTGGACCTCAAAGTAACTGGGGGATACCATTCCTTGCATTGAGTCACTTAAATTGCACCAGTATTGATGGAAATAAAAACATGATAATAAATGGGGGAAAAAAACTATGTGGATAGTGAGCAGAAATCACCGACAACAAGTGATCTATATTCTCTGGCATTAACCCCTTCAGTGCCCGCCCCTTTCCCCGCCCAGAGCCGGCCGTTGCATTAGCGGGCGGGGTCTATGACGAGCTGGACTCGTCATGGGCACAGCGCCACCGCGGCCCATGACGAGTCCAGCTCGTCATGGGCACTGAAGGGGTTAAGAGAAGTCAGCTGTTTGTAGTTAACTTGTTTCACCGTAGAAGTGGTTTCCTGGCTAAAATCCCTTTGGTTAAGGGCAAATTGCATGCAGACTAAGTCATAGTACACAAACAAGAGGAATTGAGGCAAATGACACTGGTTTATATATGAAAAAGAATTCGGTTGCATAGCCAACATGTAATACAAAGATCAATATTAACTCAAAAAAATAGGACCTCTGCACCTTTTGAAAAATGAAACTTAACTGCACTCCTCTCAGGTTGGTGGAGCGTTTTTCCACATTCTAGATCCTGGTACAATACACAAGCTGATCTTTACTGACACCTTACTATATTTAAGGAATTAGATTTTTAGAGGGCTTTGAAATAAAAATTGTGTTCCATTAGCAACTGGAGTACATTCTTTATGCGATACTAAGTGTGCTAGGCCCAGGAAATAAAACCACATACAGCTAGTCCAAAAGCACTCCACTAGCTCCCTATGGGACCAAAAGATTGAGTTAATGGATCTCTGCACTATCCACAAATTCTTTTAGGGCAAAGGAACCCGATATATTAAAAACTGGCTCTCCACACCATGCACAGATTCGGAGCCAATATACATTTGATTACCCCAAAAAACGTTCCCATTGTTGAAATACAAAGGCAGGTTACAAGGATTTCAAAGTCCCAGACTATGCAAGCACATGAAGCACAGCATGTAAGTGCATCAGGAAAAAAAAAAATTGAACTGTTCACAATTGCGATCATTGAACTCAAACCAGGGTATGGTCATAAGAGAAGAAAGTCTGCCACAGGAAAATCCCATTTAAAGCCTAATGGCATCAACTTTCTGTTTCTCCTTTACATGGACATTGTCAAACCCACAGTGGTCTTTTGATAATGAGTCTTTGTAACACTGGGCAAAAGGGTTGCCTATTGCTGTAACATAATGACTGACGTCTGTTTTGTAAGCAGTTGTCCAATTCGGTGGGCTCTGCATCCCGGTTACCAGACTGAGATGACAATTGGTTGCACTTGCCGGAAGTCACAACCTCAGGGGGTGCTCTGTGGTAGAGATGACCATGTATGTGGCATTTGAATCTTAGGTCGAAGTTCTGCTTCTATGGTCCAGTACTCAGACATGCTCAAGGGGTACTTATCTGGCTGCAAGATCCGTCCTCTCTTTTATGGTTGCTCCTCACTGCCTCAGTGAAGACAGCACCTCATAAACCGGGTGCTTCAGCTCACAATGGGAATTCTCCAAAAGTGGAGAGGGCATGGAAGACAAAGGCGTAGGTTGCACTAATGCTTCATGCACAGGGAATGTACAGCAGGCTCCAGCCTGGTTGCAGTGTATGATCTAGTTTGGTTGATTTGAGTCATGTGTGTGTGTGATGTTTTCATGAAGCTTGACGTCACAGCCATAATGGTGTAAGTCATGATGGAAGTATTGTTTCAGATTACTATTTTGGTGAGTGCCCTGTGAAGGTGAACAACTGAAAATGGGGACACGCAAAATGAGGATTCGGTTGCCAATGCCTCTTAATTTTAACAATCATTGTCTGCCTTCAGTACACTTTCTTTACAGTTCCGCAATGTCTCAGTCTCCCAGGCCTTATTCAGCAGGACCGGGATTTCCTACTTTTTGCATTCCTTCATTCATTCATAGATTGGTCCCTCCTCCCGGTCTATAGATCATCGGTGGTTCTGGTAAAATCCAGGGCGCAAATCCCTTGGCTCCAATTACAACTCATCAGACTTGCCTACAACAATGATCCTTCCTAAACGTGCACATGTGCCATAGCAAAATGAGAAAAGAGCAACAGAAAAGCTGCACTTTCATAAGGCAGTGGTCTAGGGCCACTGTCTGGCAGTATGGTTAAGCACATTTATATATTAAAAATGTGTTAGCCCATCTAAGTAGCTACAGTTCTAAAACTTAGATAACCTATACTTATAAATTTGTCCCACAGGAAAACCAGGACTTAACTCTGAGAGACACCACCCAACAGTATACAAAGCATGATAAAGCCTCTGGTTTCAGGGAATACACAATCACATGCTGACTAATCTCAACATTCAAAACAAAAAACAACTCTACAGTCTATACATTTATGACTGGCCTTAACACATGCACCAAACCTACTTCCGAAAATCCATATCTGGGCTTTCATGAGACATCCATCAACACTTTACACCCAGAAATAACATCAACTCATCATTACAACCCCACCTGCAAATGGCCATATTCAGACTGAACCATCTCACAAGCATGTTCACAACACTGCGCAAAAGCCACACAGTTGCCAAGATGCTGCTAAATCAACAGCATCACACTAACAAGCATATCAAACTAGTGCAACAATAACACAATTACATATGCAAAGCACTGTAGAAGACGTCAATCTGGAAAGCTGAGCATATATAGAAAGCATTATGATCAGGCCAAGCACTATGGAGGCATAACAATGGTTGAATATGCTATAAAAGTACAAGTTCATTTTACCTAACAATCTGAATTTATTTATTGTTTACTATAATGGGCTAATAATCTGGCCATTATCTGTGTTCATGTTGCTTACAGACCACCAAAAATATTTGCAATTGGAATTATCATCATTTATCCAACTATGAAGATGAGAAAAATTTGAGATTCAGAATTATTGTTTGCTAAGGATATGCTATGAAGCATAAGGTAAATTGAAACAGAAGCACTGAAACCTGAATACAGTGGTAAGAGTAAGTTGAGTAAAAGACAGTCTATGGGAGCCAAAACTGAAGAGCTGCTGAAAGTCTCAAATCTCCCATCATAAAATGGTGAATGCAGATATAAAAAGATTACTAGCTGTTTTTCTTTTTTCTTTTACATTACTTAACATGAACGTAGAATAACCAAAAGTGTTAAACTTAAGTCGTGTTACAAAGTCCTTCCTAAGATTGCTGGCTTTGAAAATGAATCCCCAATAAACTCTCCTCTGCCTCCTTTCCTCTAGAAATTTTTAGAAACAAGGCTAATCTACCCAAAACCAGGAGCACTTTAATTTTGTTTAACTCAGTTACTCATGTGAGCTCTATATGCTGCAATGAAGTCACAATAAAGGTTTCTGCAACTGTCAGCAGAAATCAAAACTCAAGTTGGACTCTAAAGTAGACACTGTTTGGGTAATCCAGCACCCCAAACCAGTCACTCGGCATCACTAAAGGATCACTGACCACATAATAATCCTAAAAAATATGACTGGACACAAATAGCATGCCAGCCTTATGGTGAGAAGTTAGACGTGGAGTGTCATGGAAGAGTTTGGAACAAGTGCCTCCTTTTATAAGATTATCAATGCCTAAAACCTGTGGGGCCTAGCAGGAGTGGTTATTGTTGAGATGGATTTGTATTTTCAATTATATATCTCTTGTGTATGAGATAATAACTTAGAGCGTCTGCACTGCTAGTTTGACTGGCACAATATATTTACTATAGAAGATGGCCTTTGTCCGTTAGCCTAAAAAAAGCACACAAAAATATTCTGCATATCATAACTGGTTTGAGAACAGAAAAATGTCATGTATGCCAACCATCATGTTTATATCAGTATCAAAATGCTGCAAGTGTGTAAAAAGTAGCTGCACATGGTTATGTCTTGCCACTGACCTCGACCTGAGCTGTGTGCATAATTTATAGCCACTTTCACATGGAATTCTGGCCTCAACTACCTGTGCAAACATTTTGGAATTAGTGAGGCAAAGTGGGCAGAAAAACTGATGCAAATGTGTTCTTTATGAAAGAGTCAGAATCATGGCACTTCATTAGGGGAGAGATGCAGGACCTAGTCATAACCAAAAGAATTTCACAAGAAACCACAAAGGGGCAAGGTCACTTAATGATCCAATACAACTGAAACAACAGTCTCCTAATGCAGTCTCCATTTGGTAATGCATTTGAAACAGGGTGCAATAACCAAACATATTTGACTCCTAAGACTGTCAAGAGTTCCAACGATAAACACCTTAAATAAAGATGCTAGCGAAAGCCTTTCTCCCTCATGCCACTGCATTTACATTACCATTCTCTCACCCCACCTCTTAGAGAGTTGTGTTTGGAGGATCGCAAGTAAACAAGTTTGAGCATTTCAAGTGTTAAGATGCGTCCAGATACACTTTTTCATTTTAAGGTGTATAAATAGCAATTTCTTATGGTAAATTATAGAAGAAATAGGCATTGTATTATCAAACGACAGCATTTCATGAGTTTGATATATGTTTTTGAGCTCAAACAATTTAATTTACTAATGATGCCTACGCACTACCGATTGTAAACCATTAAAATAGAGTTAATGGTGCATTTTTTCAGGAGTCTGGTTACTTAATTGTTTGAGGACATACCAAAAATAGTCATGCCATTAAACACCTGAAAAAACATTAGACGAAACATATGAACAAAGAGAATATATTAAAAACCAAATACTGGAGTGCATGTAAAGTAGGAATGACATTTCTACTAAAACTTTTTTGTGACACCACTGGAAATCTAATGAGAAAGAAACCATATGCTAGGTCTTCTCAAAGTGCTCAGTTCTGGCTGCACAAGAAGAACCCTTTTACATAGAAGCAGTGAGTGCTTAGAACAGCATAAATGAAAGGGACTAGCGGCATAGGAGAATCCTATTTAGCCACAGAAATAATCAAACTGTGAGCACGAAAGTAAAATAGCGTTGAGAGTAATCCCACAAAAAAATTGCCATTTGTCACCTTTTCTTTTAAGACTGTGTGGATCCGCTGAGAATTCTGGCACAGTTTAAATAGCTTTGCCAAGACCAGCGTGATGTGGTGATCATCAAATTAAGAGATCAGTACAGTGCCAGCATTATGGCATGATCTAAAAAGGTGAAGGCTACAACGAAACAAAAAAGATGCATGTGGCTCTTGTATTATTTACCTATTTAAGTTTAATAAATACTACACCTTCAATCTTTCCTAAGAGACTTTAAAAGAATACCAGGAATACTCCCTCCGGACTGCAATGCCCCCAATCCCGAAATTTAGTGACGGTTATAGTATGCTGAAATGTGTCTGGCAGAGCTGTGGATATGCAAGATGAATCCTTCACATGCCTTGTTCTAAGCGAGCAGATGTCTGCTACTGAAGATTTTTCAATCTCCTGAAGACGATCTGGTATTCTCCAGGAAAAGGCATGGGTTTTTCAGATCCCACTTTAGCTTCTAGGACAAGGCAACTAGAAACAATATCCTGATGGCACTTTCTTCAACAAAGCTAGATGAAATTACATTGACATTTTGTCTCTTGACTTGATCTACTGTGGGCTTCAGGAAGAAAAACCAGCGAATAGATGCTATATGGAAATGTATGGTCTACCCTAGAGAAATTAAATTCCTTACCCACTGAAGTTAGGGTGAAACCATGCCTTCCAACAGGTCTGAAGATGCTGGCCAATGGAAAGAAACGGCTGTGTGGCCTTTTGGTAGAATTAACCACTTCTTCATCTCAGCTGTGTGGATTGTTCTCGAACTCAACTTTCTGGGGGCTTAGAGGGGTATCACCATCTAAATTTGGATGTCGAGACTTTTCTGTTGGTGGGACCTCCCTGTAAAGGGGAGAGAGAGCATACACACTTTTTGACTTACTTCAGGAGGATGAAAGCTTTAATCCAGAGGACAGATAACTAATGTGATCCTGTTGACGGTTCCTAGCATGCAGAGTGATGTGTGCGCAGGTCCATGCACATACTGTAGGGCAAGTTAGCAACATGAAAAATGGAGCTTAGCAAGCCAATGTGCGATACCGGTCGATGTTCAGAAGCCCTACGTGGATGGTGATAACCTATTCAGAATCAGAATTTAAAGCTAAAGGACAGGCAACTGAGAAAACGAAATTGCACCTCTGCATTTCCTCTGCATTTAACAACCATACTCAACTTAGCTAACTTTTATAAGTACTTTCTATTTTAAGGTTACAGCCAGTAACACCACGGAAGAAGTGATAGCTTCATTTCGTCCCTGCACTGAGGTTCAAGTAGGCCTTAAAAGAGCAAAAAGTGAAGTGTCAGGTTTAACTAAATAGGCTTCAAAATGAAGAATGAAAAACCAACTCATACATAAAGTCCAGAGAGCTACAACTGGAGGAAAACGAGGAGTGAACTCAAAGGACAGAAACAGAGTTTGTGTGTTTAACAAATGTTGCTTGAGTGCTTTAATGAACTTACCAATTCATGTACATTTCTTGGAAGTTAGTATTTTTCAAACAAGTTCCCACCTAGAAGACCTTGTTGACATTTTATGAAATACTGAAATTGAAAATAGTCTAGCTTGGGTGGTCAGAGAATTTCTTGGTTACTAGGTGTAGCTTAACTTTATTTGATGCCATAACATGGCATGCAAGAAGCCTTATCCCCTTGGGACAAGTACCTGAAAATAGTAGGAGCAGTTGCAAATCAAATATGCATGATCCAGAAACGCACAAATCACTTGTGGTTTTAAGACTTCAGTGCCAAGAGAGAAGTCAGTTTGTGGAATATATAATTTAACATTCAAAAACAATCTTACAACTGATACTATAAGTATATGCTCTAGTGGTCACCTTTAAAGGGCTACAAAGGTTATGCAATAACCAAGATAAGGAGGTTATTTGTAGTCTTTATTATGACATTCGCTACAGAGTAGGAAACATTACTAAAATGTAAGATAATGCAGATACAAATTAAAATGCTCAACTAAAGAGACTTATGACATCTCAAAATAACTTTGCTTTTTAAAAGTACAAGTTTGTGATTTGCCCAATTCCTCCACAAAATGTTTGTTGTATAATATTTGTATACAATATTTCCATCTTAGATATTGTGAGGGGCACATGGTCTGAAAACAGTCCAATGAAAGCAGACATGGTGTTTGAAAAGAGTCCAGAAGCTGTCAGTCACTATATATAACAATTGCCAAGACGAGTCAAATTGGCAAAAGCATCAAAGGTTTACAGATTAATTATGTTTTGTCAAGTTTCAGTCATGAGCAGGATCAGAAAATTGTTTCAGTCCAGGTTGAGTTAATGCCTAAACTTGTAGCTAAACATGTCGGTGTACAATTAGGCTCTCATTTATATCCACAATAGAGGCCCTTGTTCTATCAAGGCCTGAACAATGCCACCAAAATATTGGTCGTTAATTGGCCTTAATTAAAGGGATGAGCATGATTGGAAGATGGTATAAGACAGTAGCATGTGGTGCACGTACTTATGACCCTCTTCCCCAGAGTACAAATCGCACTTTGTAGAGTCACTCTGACACAAGAAAATCCTGGGGATTCCCTTGCTAATAGCACATTAACCCCTAATGGCCTGGGGGGTCCTACACAATTTGTACCACCAAGGATTACATTAACTACCTTGAGACAGCACGCTTAAGAGAGCTCGGACGTTCTGTGTTTTCCTTTCACTGCAACAGAGATAGAGAACGAAATATAAAGAATGGGAGATATACATTTTCGGAGGGCCTGTCAGCTGCATTTGGGCCAATTGAGCTGGAGTGATCATATGAACTATGCAGAGGAGGGTCACAATCTCCTAACACAGGGATCTGCCCCTGCATGATATTTTTAACTAGTGGATACCTTGCACAAGAGCTGTGCTAGCAAAGGAATCCAAAAGGATTTCCTTGCCAGTGCAACACATGCCTGAAGTACTGGCACAAGATTTCACATGTACTATTCACATCCACTTCTGAAAAGGGAAAGGCTTCACAGACAAACAGCACACATGACCCCTGAAAATGTCTCACCTGATTTTCCAGGAGCAAACATTCTATACTCACACCCACCACTGATTTACACAATACCCTCCCACCAAAACCAAGCCTAATTGATGTCTGGGAGGAATGATGAGAACTATTCATAACAATGGATTATGTTACTTACCCTGTAAGCATGTGTTCGGGGCACGTAGTGCTGTAGATTCACATGCTCTGCATACTCCTGCCGTCTAGTATTGGGTTCGGAACTGTGCAACTTGTTTTTCTTCGAAGAAGTCTTGAGTCACGAGGTAGAGCGACTCCTCCTCCCTGTGATATTGCACATGGGCATCCTTTGTTAGATTGTTTTCCCCGCAGGCGGGTGAGGAAGGAGTGTTAGAAGAGTGTAATAAAGATGCCCATGCTAAATGTAAATGTATCAGAGAGGTATGAAATGTAACTTAACTGCAACGTCCACAGGCATCCAGAGAGGAGGGAGAGCGCATGTGAGTCTACGGCACTACATGCCATGAACAGATGCTTAAAGGATAAGTAACAAAATCAGTTTGATGGCATATGTGGCTGTTGATACACATGCGCTGCATAGACTGTAAAGCAGTCCCAACATTAAAGCGGTGGCTAGCGTGTGGGAGTTGCTGAGGTCTGAAAAAGTGTACGTAGCACTGCCTGACCTACATTGGCTAGTTGGCGTGCTACAACATCCACACAATAGTGTTTACTAAATGTGTGTGATGTAGACCAAGTACCGCTTTACAAATGTAAGCTATGGGAATATTTCCTCCCAAAAAAGCCATAGTTGCTCCCTTTTTATGAGTGGAATGTGCTCTGGAAGTTACAAGGAAAGGTCTTTTCGCTTTAATGCAGCTGATTTGAATGTATTTAACTATCTGGCTATGCCCGATTTGGATATAGTGCTACCTTTAGGAGGCGGAGAAAAGGCTACAAATAGGTGTTTTGTTTTCCTGAAGTTTTTAGTTCTATTTCTATGTAGAACAGGAGTGTTATTTTTATATCAAGAGTATGAGAGCTCTTTCAGCTTCAGAATCGGGGTTAGGGGAAAAAAACACTGGAAACTTAATGGACTGGTTCAGATGAAAATGAGAGACTACTTTAGGTAGAAATTTAGGATTAGTACGCAGAACCAGTTTATCTTGAGTATTTGTAAAGAAAGGTTCTTCTAATGTTAATGCCTGAAGCTCACCAACACACCTGAGTGAGGTTATAGCAACTAAAAATTCCACTTTCCATGAAAGAAATTGAAGGGGGCATGAGTAAAGAGGCTCAAAAGGAGGGTCCATGAGTCTGTTAAGTACAATATTGAGGTTCCAAGAGGGTGCAGGAGGAACCAGAGATGGAATGACTTGTTCGAGTTCTTCCATGAACGCTTTAATGGCTGGTATTTTGAAGAGGGATATTTGGAGACAGGCAGCTATTGCAGCAAGATGCAATCTAATTGAAGTGAATGCTAAATTTGATTTATGCAATTGAATAAGGTAGCAAATAATGTCCTGTACTGTGGCCTTCAAAGGATTAATTTGTTTAGGTTGGCAGTAGCAAACAAAAGCTTTCAATTTTGCAGCATAACAGGCTCCAGTTGGGAGTCTGTGTGCTTGCTGAAGAATGTCCATACATTCTGGTGGCAAGTTTAAGAAACCAAACTCTAGGACTTCAGAAGCCAGATCGCCAAGTTGAGCATTTTGGGGTCCAGATGTCTAATTTGTCCTTGATCCTGGGTGAGAAGGTCCGGCCTGCTGGGGAGCTCCTTTTGTGCGACTACTGAGAGATCTAGTAGTGTTGTTAACCAGGGTTGATGTGCCCAGACGGGAGCTACAAGAATCATGGTGAGATGTTTGCCTGAGTTTCTGAACCAGATATGGAATGAGAGGGAGAGGTGGAAAAGCGCAGGCGAATATTTCTGACCGACTCATCCATAGTGCATTGCCTGTGGATAGTGGGTTCCTGGAGGCGAAATCTAGGCAATTTGCATTTTGGACTGTGGCAAACAGATCGATTTGTGGCAAGGTATGGAGGACTTGTGGGTGGAGTTCCCTGTTGATATGTCCTAGCGAGGAAGTCTGCAAGCATGTTGCCCATCCCCGGCATATATTCTGCCAGCAGATGAATGTGATGGTGAAGAGCCCAGTTCCATAAGGGCTGAGCGAGGGCTGACAGCTGAGGGGACTGTGCGCCCCCCCCCGGTTTTTGTAGATAGTACATGGCTGGCATATTGTTCGTCCAGACTAGGACAACCTTTTGGAATAGGTGAGGAAGGAAAGCTTTCAGTGCTAGGAAGATTGCCAAGTAGCTGAAGTGTAGAAATTGATGTTTGGCATCCAACAGACCTTGTATTGTCAAATCTTGCAAGTGTGCATCCCAACCAGTCTCTGAAGCGTCTGTAGTTAGGATGATGCGAGACACAGGATCTAAGAAAGGATGCCATTACAACATATTATTAGAGTTCCACCATTGCAGAGAACAGCGTGTGTGGCGGTTTATCAACACTAGATCCTGGAGGTGACCCTGAGATTGAGACCACTCGCGAGACAGACACTGTTGTAGTGGGCGCATGTGAATTCTTGCATGAGGGGCTATGGTACTGCAAGAAGCCATCATTCCTAGTAGGCGCATAACAGACCAAGCTGTGAGTGTTTTGTTTGGCTGGAATTGAGGTAGAATTGTTTGAAAATGTTGTATTCGATTGGGATAAGCTAAATCCAACTAAGTAAGGTTGAAGTTGAAGAGGATGAAGGTGAGATTTGGGGACACTGATTGTGAACCCTAAACTGTGGAGCAGATCCACTGAAAATTTGATGTGCTGTTGACATTGTTGATATGTGCAGGCTTTTATGAGCTAATCATCCAGGTATGGGAATATGTGAACGTTTTATAGTTAAAGATGTGCTGCGATAACTGCCAAGCAATTTGTGAAAACTCAAGGTGCAGTAGTGACACTAAAACAAGAACTTTGAATTGGTAGTGTTTTCCTGCCAAGACAAACCTGAGGTTTTGGCGGTGAGAAGGGTGTATGGGTATATGAAAGTAAGAGTCCTTTAGGTCCAGTGTGACCATAAAGTCACCCTGTTGTAGAAGGGGATTGAAATCCTGTAGAGTGACCATATGAAAGTGTTCCGACAGGATGTAGTAACTGAGAGGTTTGAGGTTTAAGATTGGTCTTAGTGACCAGTCTTTCTTTGGAATCAGAAAGTATAAAGAATACACTCCTGTGCTTTATTGTTCATGAGGGACTGGTTCTATGGCCCCTTTGAGGAGAGCTAGTATTTTCTGTTTGAGAAGTGTTGACTGAGTGCGCTGTAGAATATTGGGTGGTGTGGTAATGACCTCCAGACAGTAACCATGTTGGATAATGGCTAGTACTCCTGGTATGAGGTGATTGTAAAACTGTGACTGCCCCCCCCCCCCCCCCTCGACAGGTGATGTGTGACCGTTGGAGGGGGTGAGGGGGGGCAGTCAGTTTTTAGTGGAAGATAGAACCCCTTCCTTTATTGTTCCCACCACTAAAGGAGCCTCTGAAAAAGCCCTTAATGTAGGTGGAATGGCCCTGCTTTTGTTGAGAAGTGGAGGCATCTGCGTTGGTGGATTTATATCCGTCCCTGTAATCTGAGGGACCAAAGGATGTAGCAGTTTGTAAGGCTCTCATCACTTTTGCAGTATCTGTATCCTTCTTCATTGTATCTAAGGTGGTGTGTAACGCCCTGAACGTCTCAGGATCGTTTAACAGACACGATAATGAGGACGCAACCACTTGTGAAGGGTTAGTTATTTTAATGAAGGCAAAAATAATACAAAGAATAAACAAAAGTTATAGTCACTGGAATCCTCCAGGCTAAGTACGTTACCAGCCCACCGCACGGATGGTCCTAACCGTCCTCTGCATATACGCCGATCCCGGTGTATGCCAACAGAGGGCAGAAATGAAATGGCCGACAATGCCAATCGGTAGGCTGTGAGGGGCACGAAGAGTGTTGGGGAAAATCGAGGAGTCAGGGAAACACCCAGCCGGGGTCTCTACCTGAAGGGAGCAGCCGCTCAACCTCTTCCTCAGACTGCACCGGGACGCGGAGTCACCTCCTGGTGATGCGTCACCGATACCCCAATCCAAAGCAAGAAGACTGAACCGAGAGCAGCCGCTCGATCGATCCTGTGGACTTCCGAGTCTGTAACGCGGCAAACACCTCCTGGTGTGCGTTACAGCTGGCAGTCCCTGTATCTCTGCTCGGGCTGGGAGTTACGACTCCAACCAGCAAAAGCGCCACTGCGCTTTGACTCAGCCGAGTCAAAAAGTGAAGCTCAATGGTTGACCGGTAGAGCTTCCGGGTCCTTCACAGGTGACGATGGGGCAAGACACGGCCCAGGGAGTAACGACTCGACCTACCTCCGTTCTTGCCTTACTGGAGCACCACTCCGGAACACTGCTCTTCACGAAGCAGGTACGTCGGTGTAAACACAATATCCGACAGCGTTGTACCTCCCGGTTCCTCCCTTTATAGGGCGTGTTTTCCTTGAGTTATGTAACAGCTCTCCTGTTTACATAAGGGCGTGTTTTCCTTGAGTTATGTAACAGCTCTCCTGTTTACATAAGGGCGTGTTTTCCTTGAGTTATGTAACAGCTCTCCTGTTTACATAAACTCTCAACCGCTAAGCATCCTGGGAGATGTAGTCCGTGTTCGCTGGTTACCGTTTTCTTCCCCTCGCATGACAGGAATTCTTGACATGGTGTCCAACTGAGGGCCAAAAATATGTTCCTTATCCAAGGGAATGTTCAGAACTGCCTGTTGTACTTCTGGCTTGAAGCCAGAACACCGGAGTAGTGTGTCTCCTGAGGAGCATAGTGGTATTAACATCTCTAGCAGCTCTATCCACTCCATCGAAGGAAAAAGCCATGGAATTATTAGTGATGGGCTGACCCTCAGCAACAATCTGTTGCCCTCTTTTAGGATGTTCTTCAGGGCGATATTGTAGTAACTCTTCCATCTCATCTCAATGAGCCATATCATAACGTGACAGAAGGGCTTAGGAATTGGTAATTGAGCTGTGGCTAGCTGCCTGCTGTGCTATTTATTTCCCCAATGCGACAATACACTTACTCTCTTTTTCAAAAGGTGGCATATCCCCAGTTGCCTAGCAGTTATGAGCAGTTGTGGCAACAATGGCATCTGGTGGTACATGACTTCGTATAAATAGGGGGTCTGAAGGAGCCGGTTTATATTTTTTATCTACCCATGATGTAATAACCCTGGCACAGACAGGCTCCTTGCAGATGTTGTCAGCGTGCCGTAACATACCAGGAAGCATAGGTAAAAACTATGCGTCTCTGTGGATGGATGAGAGGGAATCAAAGAGGAATTCTTGTTCTAAAGATTTCTTATGTAGTTCAACACCATGGTAAGTGTCTGCTCTAGCATTCCCCTGCTGGTAAGCACTAGCATCTTCAGGAGGGGAGGGGAGGGTCGAGCTGGATAAACATGCAGATCATTTGGTGTTATGGGATCTGTATCGTACACATCCCATCGGTCTGAATCTCCTAATGGGTCTTCTATACCCCCAGTGTTTGACCTAGGTGACCCTGGAGGTCAAGCATCTAGAGGGTCATGAAGTGGAGATGCATGAGGAGAGGAAGTGGAGATGCGCGAGGAGAGGTGGTGGAGGTCGTGACGATGATGGTGGAGGAGGAAGAGTAGGAGGTGGTTATGGTGGAGGATGATGAGTAGGGCTAATAGTACTGTCCTATGTCCTCTTTTTGTGAGGAATATGAGTGTCCAATGCATCCTCAAAAGTCAATTTCCTCTTTGGTAGAGGAGAGGCCATTATTCGACCAGTGCCCTGTTGAATTTTATTGTCTAATGTCCTTTGTTTTAAGGATAGGCTCGACATGAGACATGTAAACTGAGGAATGCTTCAAAGATTTTGTCTCCGATGGTTTTGGAAGATCGCTTCGAGGTTATCAGACACTTATCGGACAGTTTCGGAAACAAGGATTTCAAAGCGCAGGAGTGTATTCGGTCAGCATCGAGGAAGAAGTGGTTAGTTTCAGAGTCAGTTCCGAAGATTGGTAGGAGACAGACGCATGTGCTTGATCCGAGGAGGTCGACACCAAGGACTTAACCTTGGTGAAATCTGTCAGTGCCAGACCCAAAGCCGGGGCAGCCAAAGTCTCTTTTCAGGTCCAAACATGGCCAGATAGCAGTTGCGGTCGGCAACCTATTATTGGGATGGGCAAGTGCTTAAAGCTGTGCTTGGGTTGTGGAGCAGGGTCTGGGGCGATAGTACTCACGCACTACCTGGGTGGCAGGGTGTACACTAATTACGGCTCCACATGGGAACCGTATTTTTCTTCCATGGAGCAAGCCTGTTCTTCCTCAGCAAGCTCCTCCAGAGCGTGCTTGTTCCCGAAAAAGTCTGGAGGTTTGTCTTCACTGCAACAAGACATCTCCAGCTGACGAGTCCTTTGATCTTGGGGAGTCTTTTTAGAACGGAAAGGCTTGCAGGTGTCACAGTCGACGTTATGGTGGTCGGGTAAAAGGCAGAGGTTGCACAATGGGAGTTGGTCAGTGTGGGGACATGAGGTGAGGCACTGCGGGCAAAACCGAAAAGGTGTTTGTTCCATCAGGAACACATCTTCAAACGACTGTGTGCGTAAGATAGTATGCCCAAGACAGGCGGTCCCCCGAAGGGTGATCGGTTGATGTCCGAACCCACAAGTTTTAAATCAGTGCGGTGATGGAAAAGTGAGATCGGAACAAACTAGGATAGGACTAAGGACGGAATTCAACACGGAGGAGAGGCACATACGTCTGAACCCAACAGCTGAGGAAAAGGAATATGCTACTTACCAGTATGCATCCGTTCTTGGCATATAGAGCTGCAGATCTACACACTTGTGCATAGATCGCCATCTGGTGTTGGGCCCGGATGTTTGCAGTTGTTTTTCCTCTTGGAAAGTCTTTGGAAGTCACGAGGTCGGTGACTCCTCCTTTGGATCGTATTGCGCATGGGCTTCAGCTCCATCCTCAGATTGTTTTTCGCCAGCAGGGGAAGATGGAGCGTAGTAATAACAGTGAAGATGCCCATGCGTGTTGTATCTAAATAAGATAGACTGGAACACATAAAGGCAGCCGGGGAGGCGGGTGGGCGTGTGTAGATCTGCAGCTCTACATGCCAAGAACAGATTCATACTGGTAAGTAGCATATTCCGTTCGGGGCATATGAGCTGCAGATTACAGACTTGTGCATAGATTATATAGCAGTACCCATCCTTAGCGGCGACTACCCGTATCTGTTGCAGTGGTTTGAAATAATGTTCTGAGTACAGCCTGGCCCACACTAGCCTGTTGCTTAGTTTGCACATCTACATAATAGTGTTTAGTGAAAGTGTGCGGTGTTGACCATGTAGCTGCTCTGCAGATATCATCTGATGGAATGTTCCCTAAAAATGCCACTGAAGCCCCTATTTTACGTGTAGAGTGGGCTTTGGGGGGGAACGGAAAGCATTCGTTTTGCTTTGTGGTAGCAAATCTGAATACATTTGACAATCCACCTAGCTATCCCAGACTTGCAGATGGGGTTGCCTTTGTGTGGTGGTGAGAAAGAGACAAACAGTTGTTCGGTCTTACGGAAAGGTTGTGTTCTCTCTATGTTGTAGAGTAAGGCTTGTTTGACATCTAATGTGTGCAGAGCTCTTTCTGCAACCGTCTGTGGTTGTGAGAAGAATACTGGTAGTTCTACAGATTGGTTTAGGTGAAAGGGAGAAATGACTTTAGGGAGGAATTTTGGGTTGGTACGGAGAACAACCTAGTTCTGGTGCATTTTGAGAAAAGGTTCTTGAATGGTAAGTGCTTGTATTTCACTGACCCTTCTGAGGGAAGTGATGGCTACAAGAAAAGCGGTTTTCCATGTTAGGAATTGAAGCTCACATGTGTGTAGAGGTTTGAAGGAAGGCCCCATTAGTCTGGTGAGAACGATATTTAAGTTCCACACAGGTGAGGGTGGCACTCTGGGGGGAATTATTCTTTTAAGGCCTTCAATGAAGGCTTTAATGGCAGGTACTCTAAAGAGTGATAGATGTTGCCTGTTTTGTAGATAGGCTGCTATGGCTGCAAGGTGCAGTCTAATGGACGTATAGGCTAGATTGCATCTTTGTAGATGTAGTAAATAGCCTATGATGTGTTGAATGGATCCCGACAAACACAAGGAAAAGTCACCCAAGCCCTGGTCAGCAGCAGGCTCGACTACGGAAACGCCCTCTATGCCGGAACCTCTGCCAAACTCATCAGCAGACTACAGAGAATCCAGAATACCTCTGCACGCCTGATCCTCGACGTCCCGAGCGGCAACCACATCTCCCCCACCTGAGGAACCTGCACTGGCTACCCGTCGACAAGAGAATCTCCTTCAAGCTCCTGATCCACGCACACAAAGCACTCCACAAAACCGGCCCAGCCTATCTCAACAGCCGACACTCCTTCTACGTACCCAATAGGAAACTCCGCTCCGCTGACCACGCCCTGGCCACGGTCCCACGCATTCGGAGAACTATTTCAGGAGGCAGATCCTTCTCCCATCACGCCGCCAAGACCTGGAACACCCTCCCCATCCACCTACGCCAAACCGAAGACCTCCTGACCTTCAGGAGACAACTCAAGACCTGGCTCTTCGGCCAGTAACTTCCTCCTCCCCCCCCCCAGCGCCTTGAAACCCGCCCGGGTGTGTAGTGCGCTTTACAAATGACCTGATTGATTGAATGGACACATCTAGGGGATTGATGGTATTGTTGTGACAATAGACAACAAAACGTTTCCACTTGGGCGCGTATCACGCTCTAGTGGTGGGTCGTCTAGCTTCTTTGATGACGTTCATACAGTCAGGGGGAACATTTAGGTAACCGAATTCTAGGATTTCAGGAGCCAGATCGCAAGGTTGAGCTGGGCTGGGTCCGGGTGCCTGAGCTCTCCATGGTTCTGGGTTAAGAGGTGTGGAGAAAGGTGTAATTTTTGGTGCGGTACTACGGATAGTTCCAGCAGTGTGGTGTACCACGGTTGTCTGGCCCAAGTTGGAGCTACTAGGATTAGTGTGTGGGAGTGTTGTAGTTTGCGCACTACTAGTGGAATAAGTGGGAGAGGTGGAAAAGCGTATGCAAATCTGCCTGACCAGTTCATCCATATCGCATTGCCTTTGGACAAAGGGTGTGGATTTCTGGCGGCGAAGCTTGGGCATTTGGCGTTTTCGTGGGTGGCGAAGAGGTCTATCTGTGGATGCTCCCACATTTGAAAGTACGGGTGAAGAACTTGTGGGTGGAGTTCCCACTCGTGGAGTTGTTGTGTTTGTCTGCTGAGCAGATCTGCTATGGTGTTTTGGACTCCTGGGACATGTTGGGCTAGGAGGAAGATTTTCTGGGGTATGGCCCATCTCCATATGCTCTCTGCTAGCTGAGAGAGCTGTGGAGAGTGTGTGCCGCCTTGTTTTTGTATATAGTACATGGCTGTCATGTCTGTGCGGACTAGGACTGCCTTGCCTGAAATCTGTGTTTGAAAAGATTTTAGGGCTAAAAAGGATGGCTAGTAACTCTCCAGATGGTTGATGTGGAGTAACTTTTGTTGAGGTGTCCATCTGCCATGCATGGTGTGATGTAGTAGGTGAGCTCCCCAGCCGGAGAGCGATGCGTCCGTTGTCAGTACTATCTGAGGAACCGGGTCCAGGAACGGTCACCCTTTGGAAAGGTTTTTGGTGGTCCACCACTGCAGAGAGCGATGGGTACGACCGTCTACCAACACCAGATCTGTTAATTGACCTTGGGCCTCGTTCCACTGGCGCGCTAAGCACTCTTGGAGAGGATGCATCTGGAGTCTTGCGTGAGGTACTATGAATATGCATCATCTCTATTAGTTGCATAAACACTCGAGCTGGAAGGGAGTGTTCTGCCATAAATGTATCGCGTAGTGCCTGAATGCTTGTAATCCTGGCCGGACTGGGGTAGGCTAGCGCTCCTGAGGTGTCTATGGTGGCACCGAGGTATTGTTTTATGTAGGGTGGTTGTAGATGGGACTTTGCTGGTTTACTGTGAAGCCCAGTTCGTGAAGTAGCTGGATAGTGGCATGCGTGTGTTGTACACACTGGTTGTATGAGCTGGCTTTTATCAGCCAGTCGTCTAGGTATGGGAAGACATGGATGTGTTGTCTCCGCAGGTGTGCTGCCACTGCTGCTAGGCACTTGGTGAATACTCGTGGTGCTGTTGTGACTCCAAATGGGAGTACTTTGAATTGGTAGTGTTGGCCATCCACTACAAATCTGAGGAACTTCCTGTGAGCGTTGTGCACAGGAATGTGGAAATAGGCATCTTTTAGGTCTAAAGTGGTCAGGAAATCGTTGTGGGAAAGCAGTGGAAGTACCTGCTGAAGTGTTACCATGTGAAAATGTTCCGAGTATGTATCTGTTTAGGTGATGTCCTCCACATCCGAATTGTCAGCTTCGGAGGCGCTGACAAGGCCCTCGTCGGTGTGGTGTTCTTCTGGAGCGTGAGCCGTGTGTGCCATGGTTCTTCGTGCCCTTCGGTCTCGAATGGTTTACTTGGACCGGAAGGACTTGCACGCCGGACAGTCTCTAGCGTCGTGTTCAGGGGAGAGGCAGAGGTTACATACTTCGTGGAGATCGGTGAGGGGGAATTTGGACCCACATCGAGGGCACTTCTTGAAGGGATTCCTTTCCATTAGCCAGGAACGGAGCTTGGGTAGGCCCGAAGGCCGTCGTCGACTGGAATCGAAGGTCTTGATCGATGAGAGCCGCGCCGAGTGTGGAGATCGTGATCGAAACAATACAGCGAATTAGGGTGAGGATTGCGCGTCGATTGGAGAGCTGGAAGCTGTTCGGAACCGGAGCACGAACAATCTGAGGATGGAGCCGAAGCCCATGCGCAATACGATCCAAAGGAGGAGTCACCGACCTCGTGACTCGCAAAAACTTTCCAAGAGGAAAAACAACTGCAAACATCCGGGCCCAACACCAGATAGCGATCTATGCACAAGTGTGTAATCTGCAGCTCATATGCCTCGAACACAATCTTTAAAAGGAGTCGATGCCCATGCACATTATCTCGGAGAGAAGTCACTTTACTTCGTGACTCGAAAGACTTCTTCGAAGAAAGACAACTTGCACAGCTCCGAACACAACACTAGATGGTAGAAGTATGCAGAGCATATGTATCTACAGCCACACTACCACATCACAAATCTGTACTTGCAAAAATATATGTAGTCACTATTTCTGTTATATAGATTTCGTAAATCTTTCCTAGTACCTATTAAGCCCTTTCTCAGACGTTTAGTACATATTTGTACATCTTGACTCTAGGTTGCCTAAGGGCCAACTAAAAACCTGTTTGCTTTGTAAAAGATTAGTTTATTGCAAAGGCACTGCCAAAATAAGGAGAAGCAACTTCTATGTTATTTATTTACAGTTATGCTAATAGTTGTATTACTATACTAACATTAGGACATTGTGTTTTAAAAAGTATGTGTTGATGTCTCGGAATTATGTGACTGCAAAACCCCAAAGAGGCACAATTAAGAAATGCGTTTCTCAAATGACAAGAAAAGGTCACCTACCCTCAGTAATATTGTTTATAATAGGTACTGCTTATTCATTCCAGAGAATTCATCTTTAAAATATTCACAGCGCACAGCTCCTGACTTCAGAAAAACTTCCCACTTTTGCAGAACATACCAAGGGATAAGCTTAGAGCTCACCCAGGACGAACTGAAAGAATTGGCAAAGAATGATGAGAAGAAGTAGACCGTATACCTAATTTCTTGGTTATTTCCCACCATTAAGTGACGAGTAAGGTTTCTTGAGTATCTGAGGGTAGGCATGTGGGCAATGTACAACAATAAAAAAATTATGGGAGGAATGCATGAAATAATCTTAATTCACAATGGGAGAGGTAGAAGCATACACGTGGAATCTCTGTGCTTCCACTATATCTTGATGGGGTATTTCAATTTATACGTCCCGCTTTAACAACCCTATTGGTTTGCTATAAGGACTTTCACTCACTGGGTTTTAATTCAGTGGCATTCTACATCATTAATTCCTCACCAGAGATACAGAGGTTGTATCTGGACAGGATCAACCTCATCTGTTCGCGGGAACTCACCTCATCTAGGACCCTGCTTTTTATTAACCTCGGAGTCTTTCTTAAAAGGTGAAAACATACTCCTGCCTTGAAAACGCCCTTGTGCAAGCACCCACAGGAAAAAATGTTTTGGCTAACCTAGTAACACTCCAGATGGACAAATTATAACAATGTTATTCAAGTAGCAACCAACAAGATGCACACAATAAATAAAAGAGCCTATGTGCACAATAGTCAAAAGTCTTCCTGGATTTTTGTTTCAACAACAAAAGAAAACACTAAGCAACTGACTGCAAATAACTCTACAATGGTAGAAACTTTGATATGCATATAATTTAGGTTAAAGAAAATGCTGCATATGAATGTATTTGGAAATGAAAAATCCATACCTAACCCCAATTTCCAAATGTTGCAAATTATTGATCTATTTGAATAGGTATTGGATAAGTCGAAGAGATTTAATTTCTCTAACAATTGGATAATTTTCTTACCTTTGGTAACACTACATCTAGTGGATATTCTAATTGTCTAATTGCAGATTCCGCATATATTACATTTTCTTGGGTACCAGACTCAATCCAAAATTAATTTTTAGACCTGCTCGAGCCCCACAGCACGTAGCACCAAAGATCTCAGTAGCAGACCAAGGTATAGGACATTTTTATGCACACAATGATAGATCTGGACAAAGTCTGCTTCAAATAAACCCTTTGTTTCTTTAAAAAAAATATATATATCTTTATACGTTTATCATGGCAGTTGCCTTGTACACATAATAGCCACAGCACTGACAATTGGGTAGAGGTGTGGTGGGTACATGGAATGGCAGGTTACATAAAAACAAAAGGAAAACATGCAGGAGCACAACATCACACCCGGGAGTTCCCTCCCTCGTGAAAGAACTGTCATGTATCTGCAACATAATCAAATTACATAACAAACCCAATGCCCGCATCGCTAAGATTTGGTGGATGTATGTGACGTTCTCCAATCCCAGCAACATGTCCCCACCGAAATCTGTCCCCACATGGCCACAATCAGCTCCCCAGTGTGATCAACTCTCTGTCAAAGCAGTCCGGTGCGCATGTCTCCCTTCCATGCAAAGCTCAGTCCGGGGCCAAGGGGAGTAAACCCACCATCCCCCCACAACCCCCAATAAGGCATCTGCTCTTGGTACAGCAACAAACCCCAGTACTCATGGGTTAAGTAATCTGTTCAGTCGTTCTAAATAATCTTACCTGTGTTCTGTTGGTTTCCTAACTTCATTACTTAACATTGGTGAATTTACCAAAAAGCAGTTTGCCCACTTGTTCCTTCTTAGTCCGATCTACATAAAAAGCAAGGGTCCTCTTTGGATTCAATCAATAAAGTCTATCCTCTTCAGCAGGATGTGGCAGAAAGAAAAAAGCACTGTTAAAGCCAATAGGTCTCGCCTTTATTAAGCAGTACAGAGCTTTTGGCTATGCAAATGTTTGCAAGTAAATAATTTAAAACTGTAAAAGATAAAACAGTCCAAAATACTAGAGGAAAAGCCAATACATATCTTGCGTATCTCCACCAGATTTAAGAAATCCAGGATCGGGAGTAGAGCTTTTGGTGTGGCTGCTGCGCATCTATGGAATGAGCTGCCTCAGAACCTTAGACAGGTTAGCTCTCTAACCTGTTTTAGGAAGAGTCTGAAAACCTGGTTATTTCCAAGGGGCGAATGATAGATCCCTATACTGACAACTGGTTCTATTGCTATAGTGGGTACTTTTTCAATCGAAGCGCCAGGATACCCGTAAGGTGGCAGTCTGCGCAATATAAATTACATTTCAATTCAATTCAATCAATCTCTAAACCGTTGAATTCAAGGTTTTTTATCTTTATAAATAGTGTGGGCTATTTCTCAAATACTTTTCACTCAGGAAACTTTGAACAGATTTTTAAAATAATTTGGAACGGTCAGAGTGTAAAGGGAAATGCTTGCCAAGGTAGCTCTGACACACATTCTCTAAAGCTGTGAGAGTGATTTGGTGCGTTTGCCCCAATGTTCCCTGTCCCAGCCTCCAGCCTGCCCACGGACTGTTTCAAGGTCGTGGGGGACCACAGCTCCAGAAGGAGTAGCGCGAGGACACACTATAAAAACTAGACGCCAGCCCGTGGCACATTGTAGCAGCTCTGACACACATTCTCTAAAGCTGGGAGAGTGATTTGGTGTGTTTTCCCCGAACTTTCCCTGTCCTGGCCTCCCGCCTGCCCACGGATTGTTTCAAGGTCACGGGGGACCACAAGCTCCAGAAGGAGCAGCGCGAGGATACCTTATAACAAGCACTGGCATAGCCAATAGGTCTCGCTTTTGGGACCTTTTAAGTGTTTAGCCATGCAACAGTTGATGTTGTTGCATCAAGGATATTGTGCTGCATAACTAAATACTTATAAGGTCCCAAAAGCAAGACCTATTGGCTATGCCAATGCTTGTTCCCTCAAGGCCCCTTTCTAACAAATTGGCCAAATCCAGATCAGTGTAAAGTTAAGTGGGTATTATAGCATCTCAAATGTGAAACACAGTTCTTCGTGTGGATCAAAACTTTCTTGGCTGACCAATCTCAAATCCTTGCGTTCACTGAGCTGCCCATGGCTTTACCTGGAAAGCCTCCAATTGACACGGTCTTGTGGACTCAAATGCAGTCATTGTCAGGCCTGCTCGGATAATGCACATTCTGCTAATCCTGCTCTTAGCGCCACAAGAACACATTAGAGACAATTACAAGAGCCGAGCAAATCCGCCAGTAGTGCAGCTTCTTCAAAGAGCACGAGGGAGAGGATGTTCTCTGCAAAGCGGACTGCAAAATCACAGGAGGGAATCAAAATAAGATGTTATTTTTAGCCGCACTCTATGGCATCCCCTAAAAAAAAAAAAACACACACACAAAAGTTATAATCAAAAGTGAACACCGGACAGCTTTGGATTATGGATGTCACACACACTCAGTCACACACACACAGTCACACACTCACAGTCACACACACACACACACACAGTCACACACACACACACACACAGTCACACACACACACACACACAGTCACACACACACACACACACAGTCACACACACACACACACACAGTCACACACACACACACACACAGTCACACACACACACACACACAGTCACACACACACACACACACAGTCACACACACACACACACACAGTCACACACACACAGTCACACACACACACAGTCACACACACACACAGTCACACACACACACAGTCACACACACACAGTCACACACACACAGTCACACACACAGTCACACACACAGTCACACACACAGTCACACACACAGTCACACACACAGTCACACACACAGTCACACACACACAGTCACACACACAGTCACACACACAGTCACACACACACACACACACACACACACCCACCCACCCACCCACCCTCTTTTTTCATGCACACCCACAGATAATTTAGTGGCACACTCAACTTCAGGGGGTGGTCGCTGACAACTAGATAATCAGCTGGGAAGACTCATAGGTAAAATAAAGACACTTACCTATGGAAGACTTTTGTCAACCTAGACTAGGGCTTTACAGATGCCAGTTCCATAATTCACACAAAGATGCACTAGCTTGCATACTCACACACAATCAATGCCACAGACACCATTGAGCACCAGATCTTGCACAAGTGGTTGCAGAATACTGGTACTTGAACTATGCGTCCGTGACACTCACAGGAAAGACTTCCGACTGCCCCTTCTCACTGCCTTCAGATTATGTACAGAGAAGGTGCGTTCATAGACACAGCCTGTTACACTGGGTCCATGAACTCTCAGCTCTGTGTACAATACTAATTCACTGCGCAGCCGCCGCTTCGCTCCCTGCTCGTGCAGTCTGCAAAGATAGTGATGTATAAAAGCAATTCCACTCAGCAAACAGTAAAATGCTGCATATAAATGACACCTCAACTATGGAGTACAGCGTCCCCACCGCCATACCAATAAACGCGGCCGCAAGGATGGAACACAACGCCGTATGGGGCGGGTTTAGAGGGGAATCACAGAAATGTGTATGGACTACCAAGGCGTTTGGGAACCTGCCATTTTATACACAAGATCGAAGGAGCTGTTCTCTAAAAGAAAGGCGTACATTGATTGAAAGCTGATTTAATTACATCCTGGTGGGACAGCTTAGCCTAGTTAGCGAGGTAGCGTGATGTCACGTGAAGCAGTGAGAGATATTCGTGGAGCCCAAGGGTCAGAGGTTCCGGTCAGGAACAGACTCAACCAGTCACCTTTCCAAGGTCATAAAAACGAGTATGACTGATTGGAGGCTAGCATCCTTCAAACACCTTGAGGCAGTTAGAGTGGCGGCGTGCGCTGCACACCTGGTCATTTTTGTCTTTACCATGACTGTTCATTTTATGATTTTTTTGTTTCTAGTGTTAGTGGTAGTAGAAGCAATATTGCCCTGGCCTAAACACAGGCCGGCGTTATATGCTGCCCACATGATACATGACCTCGTGCGTGCTGGCCGCGAGAACAGACATGCACTACGGAGAGCGAAGAGTTTCCGTCAGGATAATTGTGAAGTGGAAAGCTGTGGCAGGATTGTCACAGTATAAAATGTAATCTTGCTGTCAGAATGTGTGCAACGCCGCTCGAGCAGCATGCGCGCTGCATTTCAATGGTAGGTTAACCGGAGAGCACGTCTGGGCACCCATGCCACTTTTACACTTGAATAATATGCTAAAAACGTCATTAACAATTCAGTTGGGCTGAGGATTCAGCCTGGACCAGGCTTAAAGAGGTCGTTGTGCTCGGGGCATTATCAGCTGGGTTCCCAAATGAGCATAAATTCACCTTTGTTTGTCGTATGCAAAGCTGCCATTTCGCAGTCACTGATGTGTGCTGCTCCCAGCCCGCCCTGTGAATACATCTCGGGCGGAGAAACAAATGACTTGTGACAGTCTTTGATTGGGGCTGTACGTGGAAAGCCAGTGGACACGGAATGTGAAAGGAAACTGAAGCTGAGGAGGAGGGAGTGGGAGAAGAGGAGGAGGGAGTGGGAGAAGGGAAGGGGGGGGGAGGGGGGGGGGGGGGGGAGGGGATTAACGCGCGTGCTTAAAGCCAGATGGCAGCTGTGCACGTCGCACGTGCTTGTGGCCGGCAAGGCACTTAAAACCCAGCTACTAAATGTCTTCGCCAGAGCAGCGCAAGCGCTGGCTCAGGCGAGACCTATAAACTAGACGCCGGCCCGCAATGCGGGATGCAGCCGGGTAAAGCCCGGGCCAAGTGCACGCCCGTCCATGCCACTCAGAGCGCCGGAGGAGGCTGGGCTGGGCCCACCCTCTATCTTCTGAAGGTACTGAACTTAATTTTCTTCCCATTTTTCGAATTTGGTGGGGGTGTGTAGAACAATATCTCTGCCTTAATATGAGTAAACGGAGGGACCAAACGAAAAACCATTGGGTGGTGTTGCAGGCACGCTGGACGCTTTTCTTACGAGGGCAGAGACTGTTTTATCACACCAAACAGAATTAACGGAGCGAAGGCTTACCTTGGATTCTTTCATGACACAAAAGTGCTCCTCCTTTGGCACCACTAGTGCCATCAGCACCATGAGCACGGAAACCCCACCCGTAAGGTCTCCAAAACAGCTCATCCCTAATCCGGTTGTCGCTACACCTTCCACCTCCTCTTCCTTCCAGGGTGTTATATCAACCAGCAACATAGTGACCAGGGCCAAGTCAGTGCCACCCCACCCTGACCCAAGTCACAGTGGACCCCCAGTCAAGAGGAGAAGGGGGGGGCGGACCCACTAGGCAAAAACCCACAAAAGAGGCATGTGCTGTGAAGCGTACAAGGGCAGACGACTTGGAAGTGGCCCAACCTGAACCAGTCAGCTCTGGGGTCTCAGATACTGTCAGTTTATCCATATTTCCTCATGAGGAGGACTTCCTGAAACAGATGGAGACTATGATCTGTACTACTGAACCCTCTCAAGTATAAACTAACTATAATTTAAGAGAGGCTGTCAGCACTGGAGGTTGGCTGTAGATCGCATTATACTTGTTACAAAAGAACCCAGACAAATGTAACACAGGGGTTGTTGGCCCAGACACAGGCCTTAGCTATACCAACAAGTGAGGAGACGAACTGTCGCGTCTCTCACCAGTCTCCTGGGCCCGCAGTTTCGTCACAGGATTCAGTTTTGCCTACAACAAAGGGAGTTGCCCTGAATATTCCTGGCAAGGTGAAATTCTAGGAACTATAAGAGCCCAGCAGGACATATCCTCTGAATCAGCTTCTACTAGATTTACCCTTCCAACTAATCCCCAAATGGCCCCAAGGGGGGGTGGTGATAAAGTAGCCAAACCAAGACAACCAATAGCGAGAACCACTTAATCCAGCTCCCCCCCGGCAGCAATGCCCTTAGTGATAGTACTGAGAAATGTTCCACCTTTGAGGGAGCATCAAGTGGAAACCACTTCACAGCTGATGGATAAGTCTCTTCATTGGCTGAACTGCTTTGCAGCAGGCTCTGGTTGTGGGGGGGTACATTTAGCCAATCAAATCATCATGGCTAGAAGGACGGGGTGGTTGGGTGTGTCCCCGAAAGAGACTCCGGGAGATTGCGTTGTGATTAATTTTAATAATCCCTTCGTTGTAAAACTTCTTTTAGATTATTTCCGCAGAATTCCCCCCCGCAGGGATGCAGATCACCGCATTTTCACTGGGCTACTTCTATAGGCCTCTTCCACCGCTGGTCTTGGGTCCGCCACCTCAGATTAGGGAATACTCAGAGAGCCACAATGAGATGAATAACCAATGAAATCCATTGGTGAACATATTTGCCCCCCCTTTCAGGGCTAGAAATGTATGATTGATTACCCAAGAGCAAGCATGCGGAGCAGGCCGTTCTGCCCACGGCAGTTTCTGTAAATAATACCGACAGAGAAGCGACTATTACCCCCAGTAATAACAGGAGGACGCACTCAGATATAATAAAAATAGTATCTTGGAATGTCGCAGGTATTACAAATAAACTTGGGGACGCTTACTGGCTCAGCCTATGGCAGGATCACAATATCTCCTGCCTACAGGAGACCTGGGCCACAGACGTGATCTTTGTAAATAGTTACCGTTCATACCAGACAATAGCTATCCCGTCCCCCTCGGGTAGAGCTAAAGGGGGCTTAACTCTAATCCCAAACATACTAACAACAAAAGTAAAATTGCTAGAAGGAACCTCCCCATATTTTCATCTCATTATTCTAGAGTTCTCTTATCAAGATCAATGGCTCTTAATAAACTTTTATAATTACAATTTTGGCCCAAATATGCATAAAGTTTTGGGTGAGGTGAACTGTGCCATTGATAAGGCGGAGATTTTATTAAACAAAAGGCTGTCTTAAATATCGTATGGCTGGGAGACTTCAACATACACCCATGTAATCATAACTTAGAGCAGGTTTGTGGTGTGGAGGAGTGTGGAGGATATGAGGGGCAATCCTGTCCATCATTTCTCGCATAATACCTATGGAAACACCCTGAATACGCTAATCTCAATGAGAAATATGCTCATGGTCAACAACCTAGCCACCACCAATGACACTGTGTCTCCAATGTTTCACAGGGAACACCAGGAATCGACTATCAAATTTATATTGGTCACAAACCGCCTAAACATCAGGTGCAGCAAAGTAGATATCAAATGTAACGCTTTCAGTGACCATGCGATCTTATTATGTGAAATCCAACTTATGCAGAGGGCAATGATAACCCCCCCAACCCCCAGGTAATTGGTCAGCCTATATTAGCCAGGCAAAACGGATATCAACTGAAGTGGCCAAAAATTAATAAAACAAAGGTGATACCCGAAATACTTAGGAATGCCCTTCAAAGTATTACTAATTGAATAGATCCTGACAACCATCCATAATTTGTGGTGTCTTCCTTTTTAGATTTTTTATAATTTATAAGGAAGTCACTCACTGGGAAGATGACAGGTAAACCAAAAGACGATAATCGCTGGTTTGATCAGATCTGTTCCAAAAAAAAAAAGAAAAGAAAGCCCTTACTAAAGCACTAGTTTCCAACCCAAGACATCATGCCAAAATTCGCATTCTCCGTAGGGAATAAAAAACGACCAGGAAAAATAGGGAAAAGGCGCGAAGGGAAGAAACTTGGGCCAAATTAGAACAGGCTTCGGACTCAGGCAACTCAAAGGAGTTTTGGGGAATAATAAATGGCCCCCACTTTAAATCTCTGAATGACCCATGGCTTGATGTTAATGTAGGGGAGGAGGAGTGGGTGGCTCATGTTAAAGGGATTTTTGCCCCAACTGATTACCCGATACCACTTGTGTGTATTACCTCTGGGATTCATCTCTCATTTAATTTTAATGAAGTTAAGGATGGTATTAAGGCAAGCAGTATTGGGAAAGCCCCGGGCCCCGATGGTGTCCCAATGGATTTTTCATTCGAAAACCAATATTTTTTAACAAAATCGCTATAATGGCCCCCCCTCCCACGTCTTGGAAAACCAGTATAATCGTCCCAATTCATTAAAAGGGAGATAAAAGTAATCCTAAAAATTACCGTCCAATCTCACTGATCAATACGATGGCCAAACTCATGGGCCGCCTGTTTTTGATGAGACTGGCGGCATGGGCGAGGAGCAAAAATATTCTAATGGAGTTCCAATATGGTTTCCAAGAGGGAAAAGGCACGACAGACCAATGCCTGAACCTCTCAGTGATCATGGATAGATATGTCAGAGCCAAGGGTGGAAAGATCTATCTGCCTTTATGGACTTCTCCGCAGCTTTTGACTGCGTCTCCCACCCTAGACTCTGGCAGATTATGGAAGAGATGGGAATAGATCAGGCATTGGTCGACTTCATCCGGCAGCGGTAATCTGACACCTCTTCCTCAGTTCGTTATGGGAAGAACGGGGAGTGCACGCGATCATTTAAGATCTTAAGAGAGGGTAAGGCAGGGCTGAGCCCTGGCACCATTTTTATTCTCCATCTATTCCAATGGTGTGGGAAAACATCTTGAGGGCGCAGCCTTGGATGTCCCTGTTCTTTCTAACCATTAGATTTTGGCGTATGCTGATGACGCGGTCTTGATGGTCCAAACTGGGAGGGGGCTCCAGCACCTTATATCCGCATATGCGGTTTTTATGAACTCACTAGATCTAAAGGTCAACCAGAGTAAATCTTTTTTTTTTTTTAAACAATTTTTATTAATAACAAAAGCATCAGTTCAGGCATTATACAGAAATCCGTGTCAAGGCAGGACAAAATCAATACAGTGCTTCGCAACTTATGCAGAATCAAGGATACATAGGACTTCACTCACCGGATACCATAGCAGCTATTACGGAAAGTACACCTTTACATGGTCCATAAACATTTGAAAACAGAAGTTTGGTACATGTACTGGGTCGCACTAGTGTTGACTGCCCGGTGAAAGGGTCCCCACAGTCCCATCCAGCATATCCATCAACGCTCGCCTCTCCCTCCTCCGTTCCACCGTGGGAGAAATGCAAATATCGCCCCTATATTTATTCCACTTTCCCCATTTGTGGTCCCACTTTTTGGGGCAGCCTCGTCCCTTGAACACCGTTTTTTCTGCTACCATGGCAAAGTCCATGTCGGTTGCCCAGTCCCTTACCTGTGGCAGCACTTCAGCCCCCCATTTCTGGGCAATATTGCGTTTGGCTATGGTCCACCCCATGGTCGCCCATGATTGTTCTGTCTGTGTAAGATCAGCTGCCTGACAAATATTAAGGAGGCAGAGTTTGGAGAAAGTTGGATGGGTTTGCCACAAGCACTGGTTCATTGCCGGGTGACATCCGTCCAATATTTTTGGATGTGGGGGCAGTCCCAGATTATGTGCGTGAATGTACCAGTCTGGTTACATCGTCGTAGACAGAGCGGGTCCGGGCTCTTACCCAACCTAAACAACAACTTGGCATCAAAATAAACCCTGTGGAGCACCTTGAGCTGAACCAGTCGGAGTCGCATAGGAATCGCCACTTCCCTGGGAGAAGCAAGCGCCTCCCTCCAGTCCTCATCTTCTATCTCCCCCCAAGTCGCGCTCCAAGCTCTCCCGTAATTTCAACATTGGGTCCGTCCGATTATTCACTAATTTTTTTGTACGTGAGGGAGATGGCTTTGCGGTCCATGGGATCTAACAATAGACGGTCTTCCAGTGGGGAGAAGTCTGGAAGGGGGGTACCCAGGGGAGGACTGAGTCAATGGCGTGGCTGATTTGTAAATACCTCAAAGTCTCCGAGGGCGCAAGATGGTATTTCGTTTGAAGATCCGCGAACATGGACTTTTTCCCTTTCACCCACAAGTCCCCCACCCTAGAGATCCCAATCAGGTCTCACTTGTCGAACCCTGGACATGTGCTAAAGTGACCTAAGATATCTGGTTCCCACAACGGAGTAGCTTTATTAAGACGATTGTGCCACCCCAGCCTACGCTGGACTGAGTGCCACACTTCTACCGTGCGAGCCGTGGGGCCGGTTAATCGTAGTTTTCGATGGTTCGTGTAGACTGCCCTGTTGTAGCCCCCCTTCCCCATCAGCCAATGATCTGTCCTGAAATTGGTATCATCGTGCAGACCAAATGCCCATCTGTTGATGGTTGTCAACTGCGACGCCTGATAATAAAGACGCAAATCCAGTAGCCCTATACCCCCGTCATACCACCCCATGGTGAGTTTGTTTATGGCAATCCGTGGGGGGTGACCTTCCCAAAGCAACCCCTGCACCACCCCCTCAATTTGGGAAAAATAGGACTCAGGGACTGGGTTAGGAGCATTTTCCAGTGCATAAAGAAAGCGCGGGAGAGCGAGCATTTTAAACAGGGAGGCGCGTCTCAAGAGAGTTAAGGGCAACGACCTCCAATGCGTTACATCTGACTTCAAGCGTTGCAGAGGCTTCTTAAGATTCCGTTCATAGAAAAGATTAGCATCGAGTGTAATAAAAATGCCCAAATAACGAAAGCCCTGTTCTACCACTGGGATGTCATAGCCTCTAGGGCTATATGAAGGTTCACCCCAAAGTGCATACATTTGGGATTTGGACCAGTTAATCCGATACTCCGAGTGTGCCCCAAAGATGTAAAAAAATATGCAGGACCCGACGTAGAGATTGTGCTGGTGAGGCCAGATATAATAAAATATCATCTGCGTAGAAAGATATGCGGTCCTCGTGGTCACTGGTCCATTTAAGGCCCCTGATTTCAGGGTCGCCCCTCACCCAGACTGCCAACGGTTCCAACACAATGGCGAAGAGGAGTGGCGACAGCGAGCAACCCTGTCTCGTGCCCCGCCGAAGGGCAAAAGAGACAGAGCAGTGATTATTAACGGTGACATGCGTCGTGGGTTGCTCATATAACAGCCTGATCCATCCAATCCGTTTTGGACCAAACCCCATTCGGTCGAGGACAGCAAAGAGATAGTCCCACTCAACAGTGTCGAACGCCATCGTGGCATCTAGGCACAATAAGATCGCTTCCTCCTCAATCGTATCTATCCTCCCCAGTACCCCGTGAACACGATGGAGATTTCTAGCCGTATTCCTACCAGGCATAAAGCCTGATTGATCTGGATGGATCAAGTCAGTCAGACACAGGACCAAACAAATGGCTACGAGCTTGCCAAGGATTTTTGCTTCCACCGTTAGCAGCGAGATAGGGCGGTACGATTTGCACTCCTCCGCTGGTTTGCCGGGTTTATGAATCACCACAATGGCAGCATTACGGATATCGGCTGGCAGCAGCCTCGAGTCATAGCATTCGTTATATAAGTTTAAAAATTGGGGCACTAGTTTCATAGCCATGGGTTTAAGGAGCTCTATGGGTATACCATTTGGACCCATCGCTTTACCCGACCGAAGATCCGAAATTGCTTTCTGGACCTCTTCCACTGAGAGGTCCGCATCAAGCGCCTCTCTATCTTGAGTCGAGAGGCTCACCAAATCGATAGTGGCCAAGAGGGCCGCCGCCAACGAGGCTTGCGAATTCTGTGGGACCAGATAGACCTCTTCGAAATAAGACGCAAATGTGTCAGCGATCCCCTGGGGGTCCGTGATCAGCATGCCACTCGGCCCTGCTACCGCTCTTAGCCATTTTGCTGCCTGTTCCTTACGCTCCAGCCACGCCAGAAGCTCACCCGTACGCTCGCCCTGTTCATAAATACGATGACGCGTGGCCAGGGATCGCAGAGTAGCGTCTTCCGGCAGCAGCTGTTTATAATCTTGCCTCTTTATGCTGATCCTATGTTGTATATCCGGATTTGGGTCCTGGGCAAGGGCCCCCTCTAGGTATAGAAAGTCCCTTTCTAATTCAACCACTCTTACTGCGCTCAGTTTTGTGGCCCACCATCAACGACAGTGCCCTCCCCCTGATCACTGCTCCATATGCCCCCAAGAGTGTAACCGCTGACCAAACCGAACCCAAGTTTTCATCGAAATAGTAGTCCGTGTCTCATCGGAGACCTTCCCTAACGTGGGGTACCTTTAATGCCTACGGCTGTATCCTAATTGTGCGGGACGCCTGATATGCCGAACGCCAAAGACTGCCACAACGGGTGAGTGGTCAGATATACCTCGCGCCAGAGACGTAGGCTCAACAAAATCTCGTATGTCGTGCGCATGTGTGAATAGGTAGTCGATCCGAGATAGACTGCCATGAGCGTCAGCAAACCCCAGAAGTTGGGATCCCCGAAATGGGTCAGGTCTAGGTAGAAGTAGGTCTCGAAGGCTGTCCATAGTCAAATTAAAGTCCCCCCTCAGTATCAAGGATCCCACTGGCAGGGCCAATACCAAAGCCCCTATATCTTGCAAGGTGGGGCGCTGCAGCCCTGAAGGGGCATACACAGATACCACATTGACTACTCTACCTTCCCACAGACCCGTGGCCGCTGCATATCTGCCTAGCATGTCAGTCCAGATGTTCTGCACCACATATGGACAACCCTTACGCAGAAGTATCCCCACCCCTCTGGAGCCCGTGGTAAACCCAGAGTGCACAATCATGCGATAACCCTTCCTATGTAGTGCCATACAAGTATTTCCTATCAAGCGAGTCTCCTGTAGCAGCACTATATCTAGTTAATGACGGTGAATCTATTGCAGGACTATACCTCTTAATTCTGTCCCCCAGGCCAGTCACATTCCAGGTGGACGCTCCAAGTCCCTGTCCAGGCGCCATCAGAACACAACTAACGTACCATCAACAAAAGCAATCGGTAGACCGCACATGTAACCCCACACTTAATATCCAGAGTCAAGTTGAGGTGATCAGCTGCCCTGCACTCGTCGCAATATAGAATACCACTGTCCACAGTACCAATGCCATATAAGATATTGACGATCAAATTATTACCACAATCCGATGCGAAAACCCAAAAAATATCCAAACAGAACCAAAAAAAAAACAACCTGTCCACCCCATCCCCCCCAACTCCTGTTTAACTCCCAACCCCCTCCCTGCCTCCCTGCTCAGCGGGACAAAAACCACCCACCACCCCCAACATGCAGAGTGCCTGTTGCCCACCCTTAAACAACTTCAGAGAACTTTAGCAACTCCATTCCCGTGACAATTGTAAACATAACACTAAGTCCACCCCGGCCCCACCGCCCCCGTTTAGGAACTGGGATCCGTGAACCAACATGTCCTGCACATAACAACCTGCAGCCCGACAGGAACAGTCATCCGGAATTTAAGACCCTCCCAACTGCAAGAATAACATTAGTTAGGGTCCAACTGTAAAGCACAGCAAGCGGCCTACCATAGGAGCACCCATGTGTGCCTCCTTCACCCTGGAATCGGCAATCCAATCGAACTTAATACACAGTTTCAGCGCCCCCCCCCCCCCCATACGAGACAGAGTCAGAGTGTGGAGGGGAACGCCGTTGGTTTCGCCAGTCTCCCATCCCATCAGCTGTGGAAGGGACCTTGCGCGCCTTCTGCCCAAGAGTGCGCCACCCCTCAAGCCAGTTCCAGGCCTCCTCCGGCCGCATGAAAAACCAGGATTTACCGTTAGAATCAACTCTAAGTTTGGCTGGAAATAGCATTGCATACTTAATCTCCTGGTCCCCGAGGGCACGATTCACCTCCAGGAAGCTGCGGCGCAGTTTCTGCACTCGCAGGGTAAAGTAAGGGAAGAACGTTATCGCGCTGTTCTCAAAGGACAGCCGGGGGGGGGGAGGATGGCCGCTCTCGCAGTTTGCAATATAACATCGCGGTCACAAAAGTTAAACACCCGGGCCAAGAGCGGCCGTGGTGGTGCCCAGGGCCTTGGGCGGCTCCCCAGCACACAATGGGCTCGTTCTATGTAAAAACAATTGGAAAGGCCTTGTGGTTGCAGCATCTTGAGAACGAGGTCCTCGACGAACAGGTGTGCAGCCTGTCCCTCCGCCCGCTCCAGTACGGCAAGAATGCGAACGTTGTTGCGCCGCATTCTACCTTCATAATCGCCAAGTTGCAGCGCCATCGCCTCATGTGACGCACGCAACTCTCATTTGTTTTAGAAGGAGCGTAGTATCTGTAGCTAGCTCTTTGGTAGTGTTCTCAACCGTTCCCATTCGCTCTGCCATTTTTTTCATATCCTCCCGGATCAATGTCACCTCCGTGGCCACTGTATCTATTCGGGTCTCGAGGGAGATCCTAACCGTCGTGATGACCTCCAGTATGTCCTTATTTGTGGGTTCCGCAATTGAGGCTGTCGACTCACCTCGTTCATCGCCCTGTTGCTTCTGCCAGGCAAATTTTTCTAACTTGGCCTGTTAAGCCGTGCGATTACTGCGCCCAGTCGCCATCTTGTGTCTGTCGCGGTGGCCACCACTCGCTATGGGGGCTCTCCAGTTACTCCCCGCCACCTGCAGTGGCCAATCCCACTCGACCTGTCGGTGTTGGCGAAGAGCCCCCCCCAGCCGCCCCACCGGTTGACCACCTCACCGCGACCTCCACCTCACTGCTGCCACCAAATCGACCTGGGCTGAGTGATCTCCAAGTGCTTCCGCCAGGGATGGCTCGATCTTGTCGGGGGGGATATCCCCGCTCCTCAAACTGCGCTGAGTGGTCAACGCACCCCTGCGACCGTGCTGGGTCCAAACTCCGTGCCGTCTGCAAGGTGTCCACTGCTCCACAGTATCGCCGGGCCTCCACAGCACCACAGGCCCCGGCACGTTCACCGCATCTACGACACACTCCTTCTGGTCGTGTGGTAATGATCTCCGCTCTCCCCAGTCTCCTTTCACCCAGGCGGGCCACCAGGTCTGGCAGTTCCCTCCAGGAAGTGGTGCTGGGCCCCAAATCTCCCACGGAAGCACAGCCCACAGTATATCAGTCGAGAGTTCTTTCCCCGGGGGCGGCCCCTCCTGTTTTCAAATCCTCCGGTGTCTGAGTCTCTCACTTGTCCCCACCTGGGCCCCAGAACGTGCTCTGGTGCTGGCCGTACTTGCAAACCGTCAGGCGCTGGGTCTTCCAATTAGGGGTGGCGCTTGGATTCGCGATCCCCCGGCAGCTTCGTCCCGCCACGGCGAAGCTCCTTCTCCACACGCAGCCACTGCCTCTACGCTCTCGTTCAAGCGCCGGCCCATCACTCTTGGCAGATGGATATTGGGGCAGCGCCGCCGCCGGAGCACAAAACCAGCAGCGGCCTCGATCTCTGGGAAAAGCGGCTCCCAGCCTCTTCACAACTGCTAAGGAGCCTCTCGGAGCGGCAGTTCGGCCGGGGGGGAACACTGTTAGACGGATATTGAAGGGATGGCCCCCCGGAGCAAAGCTACCGAGCGGCCATTCCCGATGGCAGTTGGCCACGCCCCCAGAGAATCTTTTATCATCATCTTGGGGAAATGTGACCGACCACCTTCTTTTTTTTATGGACACTGGCAACAAAGATGTGGTGGATTAATTTTTGACAGAAAACAATCATGGTGCTAATTGCCAGAGGGAAGAGCAATGGGTATGCAGAGAAGCCTAATGGCTCTGAAAACATTCTCCAAAAGGTTGGGAGCCAAACCTCTAATCCCAATGAGAAAAATGTATCATGCAAAAACAAAGCCGGCAGCGGTGTATGGGGCAGGGGTATGGTTTCCAGTGATTGCTTGCAAATGATTGAGAACACATTTTTTAAGTCTTTTATGGAATGGAATGGAAAATACATTTGTATAGCGCAGCTATCACTCCAAGGAGCATCTTGGCGCTTGGTGCCAACCTAGGTGGAACATGTTGGCTAACTGATGTCGTTCGAAGGGTCCTGTACACTTTATACTAGGGCTTTACAGGCGGTGTCTGTAAGGGAGAAAACCCAGGTCTTCAGGGCTTTCCTGAAGAGCCTTTCTGTTGAGATTTGCCGAAGCTGTGGTGGCAGTTTGTTCCACGCCCTGGAACCAATGACAGCCAGGGATTTCCCACCCTTATTGGTGAGCCTGAATTTAGGGGGTCACTAGTAGGTTTTGATTGGAGGACCTTAGGCTACGCGCAGGCAGATAGCGTCTGAAGCCATTCGACAGATACCTGGGCCCCTGTAAGTGAAAGGGTCTAAAAGTGATAACCAGGATTTTGAATAAGATATGCTTATGTATTGGTAACCAATGAAGGGCATTGAGTGCAGCCGAAGCAGATGACTTCCTAGGCCAGCCAAGGACCAGGCGGGCGGTTCCGTGCTGGACCATCTGCAGTCTGTGGAGCACGGATTTATTTGCTCCTGCATACAGGCTATTGCAGTAGTCCAGTCTAGATGTTATGAGTGCAACCGCTATCGTTTTTCTTGCTGGGAGGGGGTGGAGGTCAAAAAACTTTGAGGGTTCTGATGATGTGAAAACAGGTGCCGGCCACGACCACTGCTTGTTGCTTAAATGACAGAGCGTCATCGAACTTAATGCCCAAGTTACGGGCAGAGGAGGTGGTGTTTGGGGGAACTTCGGCATCTTCAGGCCACCACTGTTTGGGCGAGAACAGATTTTGTGGACCGAAAGGCAAGATTTCGTTTTTCCCCGAATTACATTTGAGGTGGTTGCACTTCATCCACTCGAAAGTAGCAGTGAGCTCTCTGTCCAGCACCAGGATGAGCTGTGTATCATCAGCGTATGATATTGTGTTGATCTGATAGGAGGAAAAAAGCTCAATCAGGGGGACCATGTATAGATTGAAAAGTACAGGGCTCAGACTAGAGCCCTGAGGGACCCCTGCGCTGATATATTTCTCCTCAGAGCTGAATTCCCCTAGTACAGTGACTTGACGTCTTTGGCCAAGAACATTTTTTAACCATGTCAGCACTACCTCTCTTATCCCCGAGTTAAATAGACGGTCAATCAGGATAGTGTGTGAGACCGTGTCGAAGGCCGCCGACAGATCAAGTAAGATCAGGACGGCCTTCTTCCCTTGGTCCATGGCCGTTCGCAGGGTCTCTGCCGTGAATAGAAGGGCGGATTCGGTTGAGTGTTTGGCCCTGAATCCAGATTGGTTGGCATGCAGGATGTTATTTTCTTCCAGAAATTTTGTGAGTTGTTTGTTGACAAATGCTTCAGTCAGTTTAAACAGAGGGAGCAGCGAAATGGGACGTAGGTTGGAGAGGATAGTCTGATCAGACAGGGGTTTCTTTTGGAGGGGCTTGACGGCTGCTAGTTTCCATTCGCTAGGGATTTCAGCCGAGGAGAGTGAGGAATTGATAATGCTGTTGATGATGGGGTTCACCTCGTTAACCAAGGCTTGTAGGAACGAAGGGGGGCAGGGGTCGAAAGGAGATTCGGATTTACTCAATAGCAGGGTATATTGGTATTTTCCTTGATTGACTCCCTCCTTTCAGTTTCTGAGGCGGTCAGTATCGGTTTTGGAAAGTCCTTGACGATGTCTAGGATTTTCTTTTCAAAGTAGTTGGCAATGGAGTTACAGAGGGGCAAGGATGGTGGGATTTCCTGTGAGAGGGCTCTGGGGTTGGTGAAACTATTTACGATCTTAAAGATTTCTTTCTGTCCATTATCAGAAGAGGAAATCGCCTCTAGGTAATAGGCTTTTTTTGCCAGCTTAATTGAAGCATGGTACTGCCTCCGGGCTGCTTTATAGATGTTAAAATCGTTGGCCTCATAGTTTCTACGCCACCTTCGTTCCAACGTTCTAACTTCGCCTAATTCCACTTTTAACGCTTGTGAGAACCATGGGGCACTCTTTATTTTTCATACCGCGTGAATTGTTTTTTGAGCTCGTTGGATCTGAGGGCTTGCTAAGTGACATGATCCATTCACAGAACAGCTGGTTGTCTGTCGAGGTGTGGCCAGTTAGTGTGGGTTTGCTCTTTATTGCTTTCCCTAAGAGATCTGGCTGGGTAAGTGATATTTTCCAGTCAGGTTTGGAACTCCTGGTTATTTTCCTAGTGGTTTTCCTTGGAGCATTTTTTCCCAGTGACAGGTCAAAAAGGGACAAATTTATGATCTGACCAGGTTTGGATGCTAGGGGGTTTGATCGTCAAAGCGTCTGAGTTGGAGCAAATACAGTCTAGTATGTGGCCTGCGGTAAGTAGGTTCCTGCGTCATCAGTTTAAGGCCGAGGACGCCGATTATGGTCATGAAACAGGCTACCCCTGGTCCTTCCGGGGAGTCTAGATGGAGATTGAGATCTCCAAGCAGCGTAAAGTGAGCAAATCTGAGCGTGAGCTCGCTCAGAACATCACCAATGCTTTCCAGGAAATCTTTGGGTTGGCCCGGGGGACGGTACACCAGGGCACCGGAGAACGTAAAACAATCATGGATATTTAAACAGAAGGCCATGGCCTCTGCACCCTTGATATCTGGTAGCTCATACGTGGTACATTTCAGGGTGTCACGATAGATGATGGCCAGCCCTCCTCCCCGTTTCTTCTGCCTATCCAGATGTTGAATTAAGAAGCCTTGCGGGAGGGCCACTGCTATATCCGGATTGCACCAGGCCTTTAGCCAGGTTTCTGTGATAAAGAGCCAATCTAAATCCCCCTCCATGATCAGGTCATGGATGTGTAGAGCATTCTTGCACAGAGACCTAGTGTTAATGAGCCCCCCTTGCAGGACAATAGGCCGCGGTTTATCATTGGGTGCTGGCTCTGGGGCAAATGTAACAGTGCTGACAGCCGACTGGGCCTACCCATGTGTCAGGGTTCAGAACATTGTAACAATGTATAAGAGTGTATATTGAGAGAAAGTATGAATTCCCTGGAAATACCTGGATCTATATTTTGGGGAGTGGTATGCTTGGCCCCTGGTGCCTCCCTGGCGCTGACGGGCGCAGACGGGCAGGACTCTGGCACGACTCCGGCGCGACCGCTGCTCGCGTCCGCTGCGCGGAGGCATGCCCTTCCTCTTTTATGCTGTCCACTGGGAAGCGTCTGACGCTTTCCCCAACCTAAGATGGCCGCTGCGGTTTAGATCTCGCCCGAGGATGGAGAAATGTCCTCAGCGCCTGAGTCGGCTGGGACGGACCCGGTAAGTGTGAGAATACGAGGGTGGGGAGGTGCTGAGACCACGCTGAGAGGTCCAAGCAGAGCGGGGGGATGACAAAGTGTGAAGTGCAAATTTAAAAGGCTTAGTGAGTCAAGCCGATCGTTACACACAGCATTAAAATACAAGTATATTTGTATCAAGCTGATCACTACAACAATTTTTAAAATAACGCTTAGTAGATCAAGCTGGTCGAGCTAAGTAGGCAAAGCAGTTTTAAGATACAAGGAACATAACATTTTTACAAAGTAGCACAGCAACCTCCCGGCTTCCGCCTCAGGAGGGATTCGAACACACAGACACAGTCTTTTGGTGAGAAATTCTCCATGCTGTCTTTCATGAATTCTAGGCAACAGCTGAGCAGGCAGACAACATGGAGGGTCAAAATACAGGATGAGATTTCCTTAAATACAGGCATATGTTAACATATTTGCAGTATGATGCTAATATGTACCTGTGGTATTCGTGGCTGCTTAGTTTGCTAAATTGTGACAGGCATCCATGTTTGAGTGCATGGTTGAGTGCACGTCGAAGAGTTATTTAAATGTAGAAATATACAATTTTACAGCTTTTGAAACACAAAATAAATATGGAAAAATACCAATAAAATGGCCCAAAAATAAATATGGATAAATGCAGACGGAAACGTTAAAAAAACAAAGGCCATAAAACCAGGAGCCCTAATCAAAGTAAAAGCTGGTCTGAACAGGGGCCCCTGAAATAAGTTTTTCTTAGCTCCCACAGTCATATTCAAATTAAGTTTTACACATGGAACTCGCTCTACCATATATTATCGATTCAATCAAAATGGCACCACTCCTGCTGTGTCTTTTATGTGGCGCAGAGACAGTCCCCCTTACGCAAAATTTGATTACACTTATTTTAAAATTTGACACCTACAGCAGGAGTAGGTGGCTAAAGTACGTGGAGTCGGAATTTACTGCAATTGGCCTAAGTCGCCTCTTTAATGATACATCCACTTGTAAGATCCTAACAAAGCGGCAACTGTTGAGACATTTATTTTGAGGGCCCAATATTTGAGAAAGGAAAAAAACTTCCAGAGCCAGACAGCTCGTCTATATGAATTAACTCCAGCGCTGGAGGAGGGACTTTTTTTTACCTGGATGATGTCACATTGCCACACCACAAATATATTTTAAGATTCCGCTTAAACTGGATTCCATTGATGGTAGGACACCCAGGGAAGCAATACAAACACTTCGATCCTATCGTGCGTCAGTGCGACAATATGTCACCACAAACTGATCTTCATGTTTTATTTTATTGTGGTTTTTACCGTCAAGAAAGACAATTTTACTGTACCAATTTGTAAGTGCTATAATTTTAAATTTTATTGTGTGGCATTGTATTTCCTCAAATCCTTGCAGAATTCTTTTGTGTGTTTCTCGTTAGCATCTTTTTTATGGGCATGTCTGAAAAAGAGAAAGCAGGTTGGCCCATAAGATGAATTAGGTCTGTCTATTATAATTTTACAGTATCTAGTCTATTTATATATGGATAAAATGGATTTTATGTAAAAGTGGATGACAGCACTTTTTTAACTATCAGGATTGCTGAGATCTTTTAACTATTTTTTTTTAATAAATTGTGACTATGCACTTTTATGATCTTATGTGTAAGATCGAATAAAGGATTTTTGATTTGATTTGCTTGCCAAGGCGTAATTTACTTTCCACAGGAATCAGCAATTTGCTCCTTTGCATAAGTCCAGGGAGCAGATTTATGGACATCCAGGAGAATTATGCTAAATACATTTTTTGCTTCAGACGCCAGCTAAGTTCAGCAGACGGCCCTTCCCCAAGTGCCATAAAAGACCCCACCCCCACCGTATGCGGATGGGTGTTTACCCCCAGTCTGCTGGCCCTGTGCGGGGAGGAGGAGGGTGCCCAAGGAGGGGGGAGGGTGGGGAGGGGGGCCAATCAAAGTCAAGTAGACATCAGGGGAAAAAATCAACACAAAACAAAAGGGTTGGGTTGTGGGAATTTAGCAGAGATCGCTGTTAGCAAGAGCTGAATCCATCTTGTTTGTGGCAGCCATCTTAGTTGACCATGTGCTCGCCATGTGCTCTTTCCGTCTTCGCTGTTGCCTACCCTTGTTGCTTTGCTGAGAGACTGTTTATATTTAGCTCCTGCAATACTTCACATGCTCAGAAGAGTCTGTAGCTGCTCATGCACCTGTCTTAGACTAACTGTCAGGCTGTTCTAACTGATGTCACCAACTCATTACTCCTACTTGTTGACTGTGCATTTTCTGTATGACCATCTATGTGTGTAACTCTTCTCATGTGTACTGGTACCGCCTCCTTTTGAGCCCCTGTGTGGGTATAAAAAACCCACAGTCTCAGTACTCCTTGTGCTACCTCATACACTGCCGAAGGGTTTTGTGTGGATGTAGTTCCACCTCATGAGGTTTAATAAACTGTTTTCTTGATATTCCAGCTTCCGTGCCAATCTCTACTTATTGGTCTGGGGACTAGTGCGCAAAGAAGGGCGAACCCCTAGCACCGGTAAGCCTCGCTGAGGTCTACTTCTACAAATTGGCGCCTAACCCGTGGGGCTTTTCAGCGAATCGGCTGCCCGACAGAGTGGTCTTGACGGAGGATTGGAATCTCGCTACAGATGATCACTGCCTGAGGAGACCCGTGTCTTGGCAGCCAAGGTGCCCTTCCAATCTTCCCGACCTGACCCTCCAGGTGGTGCCGGTCCTCGACTGAGATTCCTTCTGGTGTTCGCCGTGCAGAGACCATTTGGTCGATTCAGAACTTGGCAGTGGGAGGCTGGCGATTTGTGCTTGGTAAGGTCATCGACGTTTGTTTGGCCAAAAACGTGATTCACTTGATTTGTCTGGGTATATATAAATAGCAATTTATATAGGCAGGTAATGAAACCACTTTGAAAACTTGAACGGCACACTTTGAGTTAAGTGCCATTTTACGTATAATATTGTATATACTACAATATTCTTGGCATGCCTGTTTCAAGCACACTTCGTAGAATGTGTTGCTTTCTTGAAGGTACCAATATTGAGCTGGGACAGAATCAGCCGGCTCCCCCCGAGGGGACACCAAATAGAGATATGTACATTAAATATGGTATTTCTTCTATAATGTATAGTGCATTATGGAATAAATACACTAGCAAGGATCCCGAGTTGCGCTGGCCTATAAGTGGGTCAATCGATCTTAGAAAAATTCAGTATGTGGAACAATGTATGTTTAAGCGCAGAAGTAGACAAGATATGTTTGAATGTGTATGAATGTGGGAGAAAGAAGTGCGTGAACGAGTGAAAAGAGAGCAAGCTTTAGCATTAAAAGAACAGCGTAGAAGTGTTTATGTGAAAGCGCTGGAGATGAAAAATAAAGATTTGAAGGAAACAAAAGAGAGGGAAGATAAGGAGCATCGTTTACAGGTTAATGGCCAATACCCTGTTCGGAGTCCCCTTCACCCTCTGCTTAATAAACCACAGGACGATTCACTTTTATTAGATCGTTCTCCACCTCCTTATACCTTTCCCTCTGCCCCCAAGCTTGATTCTGATGATGATCTCTTTTCACAGATCAGGATGAATCAGGATTGGGTACTAAACGACAAACTCGCTCTTTTATGATGACTGACCGTGCGGCCACTCTTAGATCTTTGGCATAGAAAGCGACCCGTGGTGATATTTCTGCTCCAGACCTTATAGCAAAAGTTCAGCAATGGCCAGAGGTAGAGCAGTTACATTTTACAGAAATATTTGCTAGAGAAGTAATTGAAAGGTTTAGAAAACATTCCAAAGAATTGGAGACTGCTGATATAAAAAAAATGATCATAAACAGTTGAGTGACGGTCTTTTTCTCCCTTCCCAGATGGCTGACTTAATTAGACGCTTGGTCAAACTACGAGCTGAGGCATTCCGTTTGCAAGAGGAGACAAAGGCAGCTGATGCAGCTGAACAAACACTTCAGCCCTACGCGTTGCAGGATGACAATCCAGGGACAGATAAGGCTATTATAGGTCATGGGAAACCAATGCGTGAAGCTGCGCCGTTGTATGTTTCTCCTAAGGGTGCGAGAACGGATGACGATAAAGATTCAGCTGATGCAAAGGGATATTTTATTTATAACTGGGTCTATACTCCTTGGAGTAGAGCAGATGTCATGGCTCTTAAAACTGCTTTGCCAGACCCACTGAAAAATCTGGAGGCTTTTTATGAAGAAGTTGAAGGAGCTATTAGTTATTGTATTATGACTTTGCCTGATATTGAGATGTTTTTTGGGCTTATCCTATCCCCTGATATGTGGAGATCTATTCGTAAAGTAGATGATCATGCAGCTTTTGGAGATGTCTTGATGGAATTAGAGAGGATAGATAGAGAAAGGGAACCAGCACAGAAACCGCAACAACTGATTTTAGATCTTCCAAAAGCTAGAATAGTTTAATTGAAAACTCTCCTTCCTCCTAAAAAGATAGATTGGACCATGTTAGCGTCCTGTAAGCAAAAGGCAGACAAATTGGTCTCGGACTTCTTTACACGTTTTGAGGAGACATTCCACGAATTTAGTGGCCAGTCAGTGACAGATGACACGGGCAGGCATCTGTTTGTCGTTAAATTTGTCACGAACATGTTGCCAGGAATAGCTAGTCGCCTTAAGGCCAGCGAGAGTTCATGGACTACGTCTTCTCCAGTCTCTCTTTTAACTATGGCTCAGTATTATGAACATCAGGAATTGGAAGCTAAGGGCAACGAGGATAAAAAGATTAAAAAACAAAGGTTATGTTAGCTCAGGTCTATGGTCCATCATATAGAGGTGGTGGCAGAGGCGGACGTGCGATGTATCGCCCTGGCGCACCCTCTTAATCCACCCCCCCCCCCCCCCCCCCGAGTTCTTTTGTCTCCTGATCAATGCGCTTATTGTAAGGAGATTGGACATTGGGCTGCTGACTGTCCACAATTGCGTACTCAGCAGTATCAGCGTGGTCGAGGACAAATGAGAAGCCGTCCAGGGAATTCAGGATATAGGGGAGGTATGGATGGTCGCGCTAGGATTGAAGCTGTTGAGCATACTCAGAATTCTTCTAATACTTTTGATAGACGAAATCAATATCAAATGTCTGATTATCCGACCGCTGATTTGAAGGATTCTGCTTATGCATAGGAATGCCTAGGATGGGGTAAGGAATCAGTTGAAGTCCCAGTAGATCAGAAGGGTCCCTATGTTACTGCACACGTTTTGGGTTCTACTGATCGTTTTTTGGTTGACACAGGAGCTACTCGTAGCGCCCTGTCTAAATAATTGGTTCCAAGGGCTCCCCTGACTGGCTTAACTATTACATCGATAGGTTTCGATGGGACACCTTCCCTTAGCCCACTGTCACAACCACTTGCATTTCATGTTGATACATTTTCTGCTCCATGTCCATTTTTGCTTTCTCCTAACACGCCGGACAATATTGTGGGTCTTGACATGCTCAAGCATTTCAGGGCTACGATACACTGTTCTCCAGAAGGTGTGTGTGTTATTTTGAATGACAACTATACCTTGGTTGAAAAATCTTGTCTTGTTAGAGAAGATATTGCACTGGTTTCACTCCCTAGTACTTTGTCGGCTACGTCAGACACGGATGTAGGACAAATGGTTATCCCACCAGTTCCTATTAAAGTGAGGGAAGGTGCTTCATTACCTCGATTGCCTCAATATAAAATTCGAGAAGGTGAAGAGGCAATTCTACGTATTGTCCACAATTTGATTGAGGTAGGAGTTGTGGAAGGAGTCCCATACAATATTTGCAATAGCCCTATCCTTCCTATCTTAAAGAAAGACACTGATACTAAAGTATACAGATTCATCATTGATTTACGAGTGGTCAATAAGATCGTAGTGCCCCAATACCCTGTAGTCTCTGACACCAAGATACTCCTCACCATGGTTCTTTCGACTGCTACTACATTTTCCGTGATAGATCTGAAGAACGCTTTCTTTTCGATCCCTATTCATCCTGATAGACGATATTTGTTCGGTGTCACCTTGAATAATTGATCCTTCAGATTCTGTAGAGCTCCCCAGGGGTATACAGAGAGTCCCAGTATTTACAGCCAAGCGTTAAAACGACAGCTTGATTCTTTCCCTGTGCCCACAGGGGTGGCTCTCATACAATACGTCGATATCTTGTTGGCAGCTGATACCTCTGAACACTGTGAAGAAGGAACACTGTCATTGCTTTCATTTCTTGCATCACACCATCACAAGGTTTCTCTGAAGAAATTTCAATATTGCAGACAGCAGGTTACCTATTTAGGTCACCTCCTGTCTAAGGAGGGACATGCACTCACACCAGATCGCATTCAAGTTATTTTAGATACGCCTGTGTCCCGTACTCAGAAAGATGTTCGAGCATTCATTGGTCTTCTTTCTGTAGGCAATGGATCCCTAGTTTCTCATATTGTAAAACCTTTATTGGCCCTCTTGACTAAAGACACTCCAATGCCCCTTCCATGGACTACTGAATGCCAGGATGCTTTTCAGCAGTTGCGTCAAGCTTTATGTTCTGCACCAGTATTAGGCACTCCAGACTACACTAAGACCTTTACACTCTATGTACACGAGAGGGATGGTTGTGTACTCTCAGTTTTAGTACAGACACATGTTGATAAGCAGCGTCCTTGTGCATATTTTTCATCTGTTCTCGATCCAGTCACTCGTGCGTTGCAAGGGGGGATTCGCTCTGTTGCAGCGGCAGCTGTGTCCATACATCAGAGTGAAGGGATAGTCCTGTCACAGATTGCTTGTGCTAGTACCCCATGCAGTTGATGCCCTTTTAAACCAAACTAAACCGCAGCATTTAACTAGTGCTCGTTTGACAAGATATGAACTGACACTTTTGGCCCCTCATATCACTCTGAAATGATGAACAACACGTTTATCCAGATGTTTCACCATACACACAATGTTACGAACATTACCAACTGTTGGGTGTGTGGGATGATGCCAGCTCATCAGAAAAAGAGAGGAACACCTTTTATTCCTCTGCCATTTTCACACAATGGTTCCTGTCAAGCCTGGTTTGCACTCTTGTGGGCTTCTCACTTGTGGGCCAATATCACTGATGCTGGTGTAGGGAGACTGAATTATCAGCTGAATAAAGTGCGTTATCCTGATGATGAAGGAGATCCACAGGACAAAGGAACTGTATGGGAGATGGATGAATATCGCAGAGGAAATTCCTCTATGCATGTTTACCCGAATACTCGAACTGCTAAGGGTAATGGACCATTTGTTATAGCTGTTACTAGAGCTCATGCAGACTTGTGTGAATAGTGTTGGCCGAATTCCTGTGGGGAAAAGTGATTGTACTTTGGTTTTAAACATTACTGGAGTACATAACAGCAGTTTTACGTCATCGCACAATACATGTTTTATTTGCGGGAATGAGGGATACTATAATTTACCTGTTGGCTGGTCAGGAACATGTTTTGTGTCCTTTCTATTACCACCTGTGTCCTTAGCACCTGCATCATATCAGAGATTTCAAACTGTTCAATGATATTTCCAAAAATAGATTTAAGGGGACAATAAATCATGATGAAGTGGATTAGACTGATACTACGCTGCAGCAATATGTTGATTTCAATTTTCCGTGCCAATCTCTACTTATTGGTCCTGAGGACTAGTGCGCAAAGAAGGGTGAACCCCCAGCATTGGTAGGCCTCGCTGAGGTCTACTTCTACAGGGTAACCCAGCAGGCACAGGGCAGTGCACCCACCCGAAAATGGTAATAATCAGGGAGGTTGCAAAGCATCGTTAAGAAAATGTTGTGGGATTCACTCAAGGCAAACCACTCTGGTCTCAACACCCCCGATCCCCCACCCTGTGTCTAGTTTTCATAAATGCGTCTGGGTTTGATATAATTCCCTGGATGGCAGCTGATCCAGTGCACAAGTACCACAGCTACACCACAGCCAAATCGGGTAATGTTGTGATGGAAAGGTTGATGTCTATCCACTGAGTTTTGGGGCTGTTGCGGGTGCTAGACCCATCTACCCGCCTACCCAAGTGGGTTATCGTTTTTGTAGGGAGGTGTGTGGGAATGCTGGGTTGCATGTGCATAATGGCAAATTCTAGAACGTAGCCTCACAGAAATGTCAGGAAAATATAGCTTGAGTTTGAGTTTGAGGTTTGGCATGGCTTGAGGGTTAAAAAATACCATTCGGGAGGCTCGAGCGGACGCGTAGGACACAGGCATATTCTGCTACGTGTTACAAAGTAACTTAACGGTGGATTTCCACAGTCCCTCTTCCCCCCTTGGGACAAGTTGTCCGACCGATTAGGGCTTCACCTTTGGAAGCACCATAGGAAGTGAAGTGTGGCCTATGCTACACTCACGCAGTGGTAGTATCTTACCGACACCTGGTAAGAACGGAGCCCTCACCTATACCTTGGTCCTGATGAATGCCGCGGACCCGATAGGGCCATTATGGCAGAAACATGTTGACCACACATAGGACGGTTAGGGGACATTAAAACCCTATACACCGTCACACATAATTTTTAATATCATATAGTTGTCAATCACATTAAAATCACTTTTGACCACTATAATGATTTTTAACCTCACTCACAATCTCACGGGCCCCCACTTAACCATTTCGAAAGTGCATCCTTGTCGTCAAGTGTATGCCCGCCCTCTATCAAACGAAGGTTTTAGAGGGCGAGGACTGGTCAATGATGAAGCATGACACCAGGTGGTGTGTGAGACCAGTCCGCAACTTTTTGTGAGATGCCCACACTTACGACGTTCCTGTAACTCGTTTTGGGTTATCACACTAGGAGCGGCTTCTTGTGGTAAATAGTTTTCAGAAATGCCTGGGTTTGATAGATTTCCTTGGGTGGCTGCCGAGCCTAGGCCCAAAATCCATAGCTGCCAACACAGCAAGAAAAACTGTTGGTTTTTAATGAAAAAATGTGATCTGCACATGTTGTGTTTTGGGGATTTCTCGTCGTTCGTATATTTTACCATATAAATTTCTGTATCGTAGGTACACAATGAAAAAGCATTGTATGTTGCACCTCAGGTGTTTGCTCTCAGTATCGCATGTTTTTGGAACGCCTACAAAACCTATATAACCCTGTGACCAGGAGGGCATAAGGATATACTGCTTTTGTCAATCATCTAACGTGACAAAAGATAACAGAGGAAAACTTTGTTACAAATGGCTGCTTTTTTTCCTAATCATTTTTATTATTTTTTATTTCAACAGTAAAGTTTCGTGGGAAAACCATGAGGGATCTACACAAGTGACACCTTCCTGCATTCAGAATATTCTTTATTTTTCATAAATGTATAGCCTTCCAGGACCATCCATGGGTTTCACACCTTTTTCTGACAAACTGCAAGTAGGTTGAAATAGCGCATAATAGGAAAAATGGACAATCTATTAGCAAAATGCAAAACGGTAGTAAAAAAATGGTTTCTGATTCAAGTCTGCTTGTTCCTTTAACCTGGGAAGATGGTGATCCTAGACTAGCAAACCTTAGCTATATTTGGACAATTTTCTTGGTTCCCTCCAGGGGAATCTACAAATCCTGGGTACTGTTAGAACCCCCATGATGTTCAGAAAAATGACAAATCTGGCATAGATACGTTTTGGGGAAACATAATATGAAGGTTTAGGTGCGAGCTACACCCAGAATTAAAAAATGCGCTTAGCACCCAGAGGAAAGCCCTAGCAGCCTAGAGATAAAGTCTGCTCTTCAGTTGTATGCCAGCAAAATATCTGTTGCTGAGCTTTTACAGACCATCTGGGTGGGGTGAGAGGGAACACAGTGTGTTATTTTAGGGGTGAAGCAAAACACACAGAGGGAACAGGGAAACACATGCTCATGGAGTGCTTAAATGGAAAAAAGTTGATCCCTAAATGAGAGCAGTGAATGAGGTTATGCTTCGGAGGGAGGAACAAACACAAGACAAGAAAGGCAAACCATCAAATATAAAGCAAGCTAATGACAGCGAAAATAAAAGTCAACCAATGGTAAGTAATGGAAGGGCTGTAATCTCAATAAGTCTTTTGCAATCAGACAGCTTGCACTGTCTAGTAGGCTCAACAAAACAAGCATTTTCAATGCAATTGGTCTCGTATTTGCAAGAGTTTAAGCTATTGGCATTGTAAATGACAATGCCTTTTGTTGATCTGTGTTGATACTCAACACAAATAAAAGACATTGTCATTTACAATGCCAATAGCTCAAACTCTTGTAAATGCGAGACCTATTCCATTTAAAAGAAGCATCTGCCATTGTCCAGGGCTGCTTGGAAAGTGAAAGCGCTTATGGTGCGCTGAATGTTGCAAGAGAGCATGTTGTGCCTGCAGTAGGAGAAACTCATTAAAGAAAATAGTGCTTACAGACTAAATAAGAGGTACCGTGTGACAACAGAAGTAAAAGGGCCAGTCCTCATGGGAGGTTACAAATAAAGATACTAAGGAGGGACTAACAAGCATATTAACGAATCAGAAGCCAGCATTTACAAAGGACAATGACACAAGCCAATGAATAATATGGGCGGAGCTTCAAGTCCATACTCTAATACAGCATGCCGCGCAGAGCAGCACATGCGCTGCCCAGGATAGACGTAAAAAAGAGTGAGCGTGATTGATCCACAGTAAAGGCGAAACCACTTTTGGTAGTAAAGATGCCTTATTTAGAGGCACCATTCTGTAAGGGAAGACAATGGTATAAAGGGGGTTGCATCAATAGCGGGGGCAGTTCACCAACAAAGCGCACAAAAGTAAATGCAATCAGGAAACTAGTCTTAATGATCAGCAACACAAGGCAACAGCTGTGCATATACTCAAAAGGTGTTGAGAACATGAGGACCAAATTAGGGTACCGATGTGGCATAATTAAGGGCGTAAGATAAAACATTTATGTGAGCCTGTTCCGAAACCACATCATCATGTTGACTTAAAGGAGGGCTGGTCAGACAAACATTGAAAGCCCACCAGGGACACCAACAACAAACCTTTAACAATGGCCACAACAAAACTTTGCCAGGCTAGTGACAAAATAAACATCAGAACACTGCATAGCTTGGCCTGAAGAGGACAAGCCTAATAGTCTTCATTTCATACCAGACCACAAACTTCCCCCAACAACCTAAATAAACAGACTAAGAATGGCTGCCAAGCTGCCAGAATAACAAACCTCCACGAATTCTGCGGGCAAATCAGACACCCTCAGTTAGTTCTAAAACATTTCCATGCCTGAAGGAGGTCTGTGTGCAGAACCCTGCCATGTTGCTGAGAAAGAAAGTTCTTGCCAGGAGATAAACTGAATAGAAAGTAAAATGCTCAGATTACCACGTCAGAGTACCACTATCTCCAGGCACAAATTTGGGCTATCAGGGTGATTTGGGCTCAGTCCTTCCTGACCATCTTCAGAACTCGTGGCAAAAGTGGCAGGTATATAAAAAGGCCGCTGCACCACTGGAGCAAGAACGAGTCTCCAAGTGAGCCTTGTGGCAGAAACTCCAGTGCAGTATTAGGGACACTATGTTATTGGTGCTGACAATTTTTTTTAAATGGTTACATACCAGTAGGAGCAGTTTTGCCCTTGAAGAAATTTCTGGATTCACATGCTGTGCATTATTCTGCCATTGGGTCCGGGGCGTTCTTGTAGTGGTCTCTTTTCTCTGTTTGTTTGTTGTTGGACATCAGCTGTTTCTACCATTTGGTGCTTAGTCCAGCCTTCTCCTGATGTCAGATGTACACCCCAGAAGCCTCTGCCCATGGTCGCCATCTTCACATTCTTGTTTTCTGGCGATTGTTTGTCCATTTTAGTGTGCAGTAGGCTTCCTTCCGATTTGAGTTTACACGTATCATTGTTTACTTTGCCTCATCTAATTTCCTGGGGAGTCGGATGGGTCGCAAGTAAATCCAAATAATTCTACAAACTGCAAAACAAGCTGTTTCTTTACTGTGGTGGCTGGCTTAGAGAGGAGGCTGAGCTTGCAAATGCATCGTTCAGTACTCTCTGTCCCACCTGTGCTTCTCTGTTCACCTGGACGTTGATGCAGTAGTGTTTCGTGAACATCTGCACTGACGAACAAGTGGCTGCCATATATATGTCGCTCAGCACGATGTTTGCCAGGAAAGCTAAGGTAGCTCTCCTTTCTTTCCTGTCAAGCGTGCTCTTCGTTTAGTATTTAGCTGCATTACAGCTTTTTGGTGATACATTTAAATTGTCTGAGTTGGCCACCTTCCAATGATGTTTTTTTTTTTTTTTAAATTTTAATTAAGAGTCAGCTTAGTAAGAGCGATGCGTGGTCTCCCATCCCACACCAGCTGTCGCTGCAGGCTTTCCACCTCCCGAAAATATCGTGCAGGCACCACGTCCAGCGTATTCTGTAGGGCGTACAAAAAACGTGGCAGAGACATCATTTTAAATAAGGCCGCTCTGCCCAGCGGCGATAACGGAAGCCTCCGCCACCGGACTACGTCCGCCCGAAGCCGCTGAAGCGGCGGCAGCAGGTTCAGAGAGTAACGATCCGCTGAACTCAGGGAGACGTGGATGCCTAAATATTTAAATCCAGCCTGAGAGATTTGAATCGGACAGCCGCGAGGGAGAAGAGGGGGGTCGCCAACCAACACATATACACAGGACTTAGCCCAATTAATAACAAGCCCAGAATTGCGGCCGAAGGAGGTCAAAACATCGAACATCACCGTCAGTGATTTCCGCGGCGAGGTGAGGTAGAGCAAAATGTCATCCGCGTAGAGTGACACACGGTCTTCGAACGTCGGAGTCCACCGGATACCCGCCATAGAAGGTTCCCACCGCAGCCATGCCGCTAGGGGTTCCAGCGCAAGAGCAAAAAAGTGGGGACAAGGGACAACCCTGGCGGGTGCCCCTCCCGAGCACAAAGGGGGCAGACACCCTACCATTCACCACCACCTGCGCCAACGGCTCCACATACAACAATTTCACCCATTTAATGAAACCGGGTCCAAAGCCAAACTTGGCCAGTGCTGCCCAAAGATACGACCACTCCAGCGTGTCGAATGCCATCGTGGCGTCCAAGGACGGCAAAACGGTGGGCTCCTGGATACAGTCGACCCTTGCGAGAAATCCATGTAGGCGCCGCAGGTTCAGCGCGGTGTTGCGATGCGGAATAAAACCAGACTGATCCGGATGAACCAGGTCACCAATTACAGTAATCAGTCGATTTGCCAGGACCTTCGCAAGAATTTTTGGTTCGGCATTCAGGAGTGAGATGGGCCTATACGATGCACAGCCGTCTCGCGGCTTCCCCTCTTTGTGGAGAACCACAATAGTTCCGAGCCGTTGGTCCAGCGACAGGGAGCCCGCCCTGAGCGATGCATTAAACATCGCCCGGAGATGAGGCGCCAGCTTCTCAGGACAAAGCTTGTATAACTCGATCGGCAGACCATTCGGGCCCAAAGCCTTTCCGGAGCGGAGTGCGCGAAACGCCAGTGCCATCTCATCGTTCGTCAATGCCTCGTCCATCAAATCTCTGTCGGAGACGGAGAGGCATGGCAGCGTGATATCTCGTAACAATTGGCAAGAGTCGTCCTCCGGCCGATCCGAAACCGATGTATAGACATCACGCAGATGATCTGCAAAGCAAGTAACTATCTCTCCGGGATCCGTGACACGCACACCGTCAGCACGCACAATCACCGGGACCACAAATTCACTCTTTCGCTCTTTGCCAGCCACGCAATCAGTTTTCCAGCCTGGTCACCTACATCATACAAGCGCCCCTGCTGTTCCTGACTAGCGAGCTTCGCAGCATTCGTAACCAGCGCTCTATAGTCCGACTGCTTAAGGCTAAGGGCATGAAGTTTCTCCCTCGTGACTCCCCGCCCAAGATCCCCTTCCATACTAGTTATGTCCGACTCTAGGCGCGCTACCTCTTCGTTTTTACGCTTTTTAGCAAGGGAGATCAGGGATAGCGCCTGCCCACGGATCACCACCTTAAAGGCCTCCCACAATGTCAGGGCCGACACGACGGAACCCTGGTTTTCCGTGAAAAAACGGTCTAGGGACTTCACCAATTGGGCACGAACTGTGGGGTCACGGAGATACCAGGGGTTAATCGGTGCCACCCTCCCCCCAGCCCCCAAGGCAATATCCAAACGGAGCAGTACTGGGGAATGATCCGAGATGCCACGAGCAAGATGTTTAACTTCTCCAATCATTGGGGCTTGGGCGGCCGGCATCAGCACATAATCCAATCTAGACAGGGAGCCATGGGCCCCAGAGTGAAACGTAAACTGAGCCAACCCCGGGTGCATCGTTCGCCAACAGTCAACCAGTCCCATAGTGTCGATAAATCCTCCCAACCAAGAATGCGCCCCAGGGAGGTCTCTGGGCGGGTGACGATCCTCTCTACCAGACACAACAGAGTTAAAATCCCCACCAACCAGCAACAGGCCCTCAGGGAGCCCAAGCAGTAGGCCTCCCAAATCCGCGAAGGTGGTAGTGTGCAACCCAGGGGGGACGTAAACTGAAACCAAAACCAAGGTTCTACCCTCCCACCGGCCAACCAGCACTACGTAACGCCCCCGGTCATCGTGCTTCACCTCATCAATTTCCAGCGGGAGAGAGGCTCGGACCAGAATGCTTACCCCTCTGGACCCAGTAGTAAAGCCGGAATGGGCCACCAAACGATACCCCCGTCTATTCAAAGCCTGACAGGAGTTGCCCACCAAATGCGTCTCTTGCAAGAAGACGATATCAGGAGAGAGACGTTTCAAATATTGTAGCACCACCCCTCGCTTCACACGATCCCCCAAACCATTGACATTCCATGTTAAGATATGCAACCCCCTACCCCCCATCCCAACCACAGCGATCACCCCACCCCCCACGAGAGCAAAAAACAGATCGATCACCTGATATAAAACTAACCTGAAACAACAACAACTCCCCCACCACCACCCCCCCAACTCCCGTGACACACCCCCCCACCCTGCACTAGAACATCTAGCCACCCCAACTCGCAGTGTGCCTGTCGCCCCGACATAAACCTAGTCTACGAAGAGAAAGAAAACTCCCCTGGAGGAGGAAGAGTCTCACCAGATACTCCACAGCCCCCCAACACAGAAGGAAGGGCAATGCAGTCCCATGTACTAGGTCACCCCCGACCAGAGTCTGAGTTCAACACACGATTAACCAAGAACAATAGTTCAGTAGTTCACGGGTGCTCCGCCGAGCCGCCCCCGTCGTCCTCGGTCCGCTCATCTCCCCCGCGCCGACGGTGCAATGTATCAATCCATTCCTCCACCGCATCAGGCCGGTCGAAGAAGTGGGTTCGGTCCTCCAATTCAACACGAAGCTTAGCCGGAAAAAGCATGGCGTACTTCAGGCCCATGTCTCTTAAACGCCGTTTCACAGTCAGAAACCCCATGCACTGTTTTTGGACTGTCTGAGTAAAATCGGGATAAAAGCTAACATCCACGTTCTCATACTTCAGCGGGCCATTGACACGGGAAGTCTTTAGGATGGCGTCGCGGCCCCTAAAGTTAAAGATCCTGGCGATGATGGGACGTGGAGGGGCCCCCGGCTTCGGTCGACCCCCCGGGACTCTGTGGGCCCGCTCCACCATGAAGTATTTGCTGAGGCCCTTCGGCACGAGGTGGTTCAGGATCAATTCCTCCACAAAAAGATCCACCGACCCATCCTCCGACCTCTCCGGCACACCCACAATGCGCACGTTGTTTCGTCGTGCCCGACCTTCAAAATCCTCCAACCGCTTGACCGAGAGGTCTGTAAGGGCCCTCAGACTGTGTAGCTCAGTCTGCATGTCAGTAACATCTTTCGTGAGGCCCGAGGTCGTGAGAGCAAGTGAATTGACCCTGTCGCTGGTTTTCGAAAGGTCCGCTCTGAGTAGGTTGACATCAATTGACACGGTGTCCAGCTTGTGGGCCAGAGAGTCGAACCGCTGGCCAACCGATTCCTTCATGGCGTCGATGGCACCCATGACATCGTTAAGTGTCAGCTCCGCCGAGGATGACAGTCCCTCTCGAGCCACCTCTGCGGGCCCACTTGGACCAGGAGACCCCTTCTGATGGGCATACCGATCCATGTTATTCGTTTGTACATAGCCACCTCTCCGGGTAGCCTTGGGCCTTAGCTTGTCCCCGTCTAGTCGGGCCGCCATTCTACGGCAGGGGAAACCCACCACCGGATGCCCGTATATTGCAGTGGTTCCCTGGGGGGGCACTCCGCAGTCAGTGGTAGACAGCTCCCACCACCGATCGCACCCGCCGGCCTCCGGGCTGCCCAGATGTGTAGCCTTCACAGGCACCCGCCCTCCGCGTCACTGAGGAGAGTCAAAAGTGAAAGTGAAACCCGGGGGTGCACGGGTCAGCCCGACGCTCCGGATCCGTTGTTGTTCAATTGGGACACGGGGAAGATGCCAACACGAGCCCGGGGCAGCGTCGCGTAGCAGGCCCCTCTCCCAAAGACCGAAAAAGTAAACTTCCCAAAGTCCGATTTGAATTTTGAGAACAGGGGTGTCCTCAGCGTAGGTTCACCCGTAGTATTCCTTCAAAAGATCAGGATGAAATCCAGGATAATCGTGGGAGGCTGCGTGAGTCCCGGGAGCTCTGTGCCTACGCGTCCATCATGGTAGCGCGCTAGGCTCCTCCTCCAATGATGTTCTTGATAACCAGTTTTCTTTTATTATTGTCTGCGCTGCGAATGATACAAAGAACTGTATCCCTTTCCTGATTGGTTTCGTACTCTCCAGGTACTACACTATTGCCCTGCAGGCGTTGGTCTATTCAGTGATCTTTTTGTCTGGGTCTTTAGTTTTTATTAAAAAATAGGTATTTGGATTGTTTTGTTTATATGAAAGTGAAATATGACCTTTGGCAAAACAGCATGGGTTGGTCCTCATGGCTACCCTGTCCTTGTGCATTTGTAGGTATAGCTCTTGTATGGGGAGTGCTTGCAGCTCGCTCACTCTGAGCAGGCAATGTCATTGTGATTAGGATTGAGTGTGATAACCTTTAAAGTTGAACTGTGGAGTAGTTCGAATGGTTCCTTCATCAGCGGAGTAAGAACCATGTTTAAGTTGCACATGGGCATTGATGCACTCCTTAAGGGAAGCTATCCTTTTGGGCCCTTCAAGAAACAGTTTGACAACTGGGGTAGTGAAGTAGCTTCTCCCTATGAATCCCCTTCTGTAAGCCACTATCGCTGTCAGATGTATCTTTAATGACAAGTAGGTTAGGCTGCTGTCTAGCAAGCCTTTAAGGTATCTTATGGCTGTAGTGTCCTGTGTTCGGTCATGGAAAAAGGCCAAATTGCGTGCACCGTCTTGTGTAGCTGTCAAATTTGGCTGTGTACAATTTCCTTGTTTTCAGGCTTCTTGCTTCCCTGAGGATTGCCATTGGTTTCTGTTTGAGGCACAAATGTGTGAACGCTTATGTCCTCAAGAACCATGCTGCTAGAATCCAGATGTTTGGCTCCGGGGTGGAGAACTTTCCCCCTTGCGTGAAAAGTAGGTTGTGTGACGCTGGCAGTCTCTGTACGTTATGTGACATCTCTATCAGATCTAAAAACCAAGTTTGCCTTGCCCACTGGGGGGTTATAATAATTAACAGCACCACTAGAGATCAACAAGTGCAACTGATCACGGATAACCATAGGATCAGGGAAAAGCACATGCAGATTTCCCAGACCAGTCTATCAACAGCTCATTCCCTATTGAGTGGCAGTGCCGGTGTCTGGATACAAAGAACTTGCATTTAGCACTTTCTGGTGTTTCAAACGGGTCTAATTCAGGTGCCCCCCCCCTTAGTAACACCTTCACAATCACGGTTTCATTTAGCTCTACCTCATGCGAGGCGGAGGTTTGTCTGCTCAGTTTGTCCATTTCTATGTTGCCCACTCCTGATAGATGTATTGATGTTATGGGTATTCTTCTCTAAATAGTCCACCTCCACATCTCCTGTGCTAGTTTTGATAGGGCAAAGGATCTTGCCCTCCCACCCCCCCCCCCCTTGCTGGTTGCAGTAGAATGTTGTTGTGTTGTCAATCTGAACTTGTACTGATGTTCCCCATAACTGCTTCTGAAAGGCTTTTAAGGTTAGCAAAACTGTCCTTAATTCCAGTAACTGTATGTGTCGTATTGCTTCCTCTGATTTTCAGACTCCTCCGATGTTGCACTTACCCATATGAGCTCCTCATCCCATGTGTGAGGAGTCCATGAGGATGGTCACTGTCTGGGTCGGTAGCATGAAGGGCCTTCCTACTTTTATGTATGCCCTGTTCCACCATATAATTCTCTTGCACTCTTTGTGCAGCAACCACTAGATCTTCCCAACTCCCTGTCCCTTGTGACCATTGGTTCTGGATGCACTCCTGGATTGGTCTCATGTGTAGCCTTTATTGTGGAATTAGTGGCTTGTAGGAGGCCATCATTCATAGCAACTTCCCCACAGACCTCACTGTCAGAGACCGATGCTTCTGGTAGCAGCGACCTCCTTGCATTATCACCAGTACCCTTTTTTCACATGGGAGCACCCTCAGTTGCGTTGTATTGATTCTAGCTCCGAAGAAAAGATTCTCATGTTCTGGCATGGGCGACAATTTCTCCAAGTTTATGGAAAACCCGCCTGTTGAGTGTCATCATCACTGTTTTTATGCGGTCTCTGTACTTGTGGAAGGAACCCGCCTTTACCTACCAGTCATCTAGGGAGGGGTATATGTGTATTCCATTTCTTCTTAGGTGCACCACTATGGCAACTAAGCACTTTGTGAATACCCTGGATGCTGATTTTATTCAGAATGATGGTACCCTGAAGTGGCAGTGCCCCATGTCCATTAAAAAGCGTAGAAACATTTTAAGTCTATGGTTCATTGGAATGTGTAGATAGGCGTCTTCATGTAATCCTCCTGCTGGAGTTGTGAAATACCCTTTTGCAGTGTTTTCATTTTGAATTTGAGTTTTTATGAACTTGTTCAGTAAGCAGAGGACTAGTATGGGCCATAGCAATTTGTCTGGTTTTGGTACCAGGAAATATGTTTTTTGGTTTTTTTATTGGCCTTTTTCAGAATAAGCAAGAAACACAAACATAGTGCCCAACGGTGCTCCATACATTGAAATGGATCAGATTATCCGTGCAATATCACAACCACAAGTACAGACTTCAATATTATAAAACTGGTGAAACCCATCGGCAATCAGACAAAACCCTCTACGACTGAGACTGTCGGCAGATATGCAGTAAGGGTGACTCCAAATGTCTTTTGGCCTCGAGGGCCCCGGTAACTCTTCCACATATAGTTCCAATTGTACCTTGCAGTAGGCAACATCCAAGAGTCACTGCCGTTGGGTGGGTACTGTACGTTTGCCCCAGTGTAGAGCAACTCTGTTTTGCCAGCAACAGGGCTACTGCCACAAACTTGCAATTCGCCAGTTGTAAGCTTTTAACCAGTCCCAACAGACATTCTAGGATTACACCCCACCGGCTCCAGTACCATAGTACCAGGAAATATGTTGTGAAGTTTACCTGAATGATCTCCTTCAGGGGTACTTTCTCCACTGCCTGTTTTTGTAGGAATTCTCTCACTTCTTGATGATGTGGAGTATCCACTAGTCTCATGTGACTTGGCTCCACTCCAGCAGGAAGGATTCCCCCCCCCCCCCGCCAAAGGCATTGTGTGTGGGTGGGTCTTCTTGCTTTTTAAGTCGCTTACTGCTGCAGCCACTTAACACCAGCTGCCCTCCTACCCTCACTTGCCAGTGAAAGGGCTGCCTCTGAGGAGCTTGGAACTGTCATTGCTGTGTCGGTGTCTGTGTGCGAATTGAGTGTTGAAGGGCCTTTGATGGCTCCTCTTCTCAACTGCCTCCTAGTGGGGGGGAGACTCCCCTTCACTGTTGTCCTCTAAACTGCAGGGCCCCCGTCAACTTTGACGACTCATTGTCTTTTTTTAGTAGCTGCAGTGTTTCATCCAATACACTGCCAAACAGGTATTCCCCTTTGGGAGGGATGTTGATGTTGTTGGTTTGAACTTCATTTTTAAAGCCTGAAACTAGCAGCCACCCCTACCACATTAAGGTTGTACCTGCCACCAGTTATCTACTTGCTGTCTCAGAGGCGTTCAGTTCTGATTTTAAGCATGTGTTTGCAATGTTCTTTTCCTCTTCCAAGAGGGCGCAAGCCCTGTTCTGGTTCTGGTCTGGCAGGTGGTTTATCAATTCTGCAATATCCTACCAGTGTTGGGTATACCTGTCAAGCAGGGCATTCAAATTTGTGATGGGCCATTGCATTGCGGCTTCCCTTTAAAACTTGGGCCCCACCACTTTCATTATCTTACTTTTTTTTATCTGGAGGTGGCCTAGAAGTAATTGGTGTATTCACTCTTTTCCTGGCAGTGGCCACAATGATGGACTCTGCCACTGCATTACCCCAAATATATGTAGGGCTCTTTGAGAAATGTTTGTATTTCTTTTCGACCCTGGGTGTTACTAACCAGCAGGTTGCTGGCTCTCTAAATGCTTCTCTCCCGTGACCTATAAATGCTTGGAAGTACTGGGTCTTGCTTTGTGAGGGTAGAAGTGTCTCGAGCAGAAAGCAGGTCTTCAACTTTGTTTCTCCAACTGGACCAAATACCGGTCTTCAGGCAAATCTGCTTCGAGGTCATGCCTTTGCTCTTCAATGCCTTCTGCGCTCTCGAAGTCTTGGAATAAACCATGTGACTCTGGGTCCTCTTCTCCATAGAAAACGTCTTGTTCCTCCACCTCTGGAATCATAGGGAGCTCCAATTAACCCAAGACTTTCTCCCCCTGTATGTTTTGCGTCAAAGGTTTTGACAGGTTACAGAACTCTCAGAAACAGGTATAGAAATCCTTATTTTGCAGGATCACTCCAGTTTCGGCCTCAAGCAGTCTTTTTGTGCTCGATTTCGCACAACCGCGTTCTTCACATGGAGTGTGGTTGCCGGTCTCCTCTTTGGCGATGGAAGTTTCGGCTGTAGGTGTCTCGACTGCCATCTTCTTGGGTTTCTCTCGACATCGATTGTCTTTCAACACCGGTGCCCTTTCTGAGACTCTACCACCTGCGGTGTCCTTGATGTGTGACTAAAGGGACCCTTTTGACCTCAACTTGCAGTTTTTCAGTGCCAAGGAAGTCTTTTGGATTCAATAGGCTGATGTTCTCAACATCAATGACCTCTTCTGTGATGTTGTCATCATCGCTCAACAGTCCAAGGTCTCTCAGGAATGAAGTTTCCTTCTGCCCCTGGATGGCAAAATATAACCATCTTTGCTTCTCCCTTACCCTCAACATTTTTAGTTTGCACTCTACACAAGCCTCACATCCCTCGGTGCGGTGGTATCTCGGCAGGCAGAGCTTACACACCTGATAAGTGTCACTCTGGGCAAACTAGTAGGGGCAATCCATGCAGAAACAGAAGGATGTGTTCTCCATCTCACTCGGAGCAGGGGATGGCCACTGCCAATGCATTCAATGTTTTTCCCTCATCAGCCTTCTCTGTGCTCCACTTACTTCAGTGTGTTTCAGTCAAAATCTTTTAATTCTTTTGACGAGATAGTCTTCCTTCTGCTGCAATTAGGTTTTCTTTCTAAATCTTTGATATTTCCTTGACAATACTTTGTATTCTTTTGATGTTTGGAGAGCTTTCAACGATGCTTCCAGACCCTATGGCAGACGAAAAACCCTGAAAATGGCAACACGCAGAGGCTTCCGGTAAGCGCATCAGACATCAGCAGAAAGCTGGACTAAGCATAAAATGGAGGGAACAGCTGACGCCCAAAACAACAACAAGCATTTGCAATGCAATAGGTCTCGCATTTACACAAGTTTGAGCTATTGGCATTGTAAATGACAATGCCTTTTATTTATGTTTTGGTTTTTAAAACATAAAAAAAGACACTCAATTACAATGCCAACAGCTTCAACTCGCGTAAATGAGAGACCTATTGGATTGCAAATGCTTGTTTGATCCCAGTTACTTGGCGCTGCCCTGCATGGCAATTCCTACCTAGAGAATGACAATGCAGTCCAGAACTGCCCATTCCTTCTTGACGTCAGCCACCTTGCATGGCCTCCACTTTTACCCCTACTTTATCAGTACCACAGAATCAGTACTTCGAGGCTATTTTTGCCCAAATATTCTTCTGGGGGACAGTTCCATGGATTTACAACACAGTCAGTAAATCAAGGCCATTGCACTACAAGTCTTTTTTTTTTTTTTTTGGTCCTCATTCTGCCAATTAACTTGTTGGAAATACTCCCTTTCCCTTACCGAGAACCAGACGGGAATAGAGTCGTTCCACACAAGAAATCTAGCTGCTTCCACTCCAGCCCTTCTCAAACATAACGTACAGAAGGAAGGGACCAAGACCAACAGCTGTATATTGGCTTAATCATTGGACCCCAAACCTCTGACACCAGTCAACCAACATAGCCCAAATTTTCTTCCAACTTCTAGGATCACATGCCATGTCCTGTTGGCTTACGTGTATAATATTGTTTTTACACTCCGAGAACGGGGTGGAGCTGCTGATTTCCAGGCTCTGCAAATCGCTCGTCTTCCCAATAAGATAACAAAATATTAATCTTGCAACCATTTTATTTGAATGAAAGGTATTGTCTTGGCTTATTCCAAAAAATATAAGTAAGGGGGTTACTTCTATCTGAAATCCAGTTACATCTGACAAAAATTCACAAAGGTCCAGCCAATATTTAGTAATCTCTGGGCAAGTTAAAAGCATATGGCGATCACCTGCTAAAGGATCTTGACATCTTGAACAAACATACTGAGTTCCGGAAACTTTTGTCAGTTTTGCTGGGGACCAATATACTCGAAATAAAGTAAAAAGATGATTTCGTTTTAGAAAGGCGGGTTTAACTATCTCTCGGAGCAATGCAAATGAGCCCATCCAAGCCTCGCTCAGATTAGTATTAGTAATATCGTCGCTCCAGATCTTTTGGATATCCTGATCAATATCATCTTCTGCTTCGATGAGAGCTTGATACCACAAGGCAACTTCTTTATTAATACCACCAACCTTCATAGCTTGAATTAACCAGAAATCATCCATCTGTTCCACTCAATTTTGCCTATCCCACCAAGCAGAAAGCTGATAAAATGTAAATCTAGTTAATTGTCCCCAAGTGCATGATGTCAGTTTCCCAAGTGACCAGATCCATACCTATTCTCAGATCTCCCCAACGTGAGATATCCACTTGCTTCAGTGGTAGACTGAGCATATCATCTAAACAAGCAGGGGTGCCTGGTGAACCCCAAATTGGTGCATAATCCAAATAGTGTATTATTCCAAGTTGTTTTCCGGATATACACCCAATTCTTCACTGCCTGCAACAAAATCTTCAATCTCAATTAAAAAAAAAAGAATTTGGGTCCCCAAACTTAAAAAGGAACTGCTCTTGTTCGTCCCCTAGATCACTAAGCATTGTCCCATATAGGATACCTAATGCAGAGTCATCTGGTCTATTTAACAACATCCGGAAGTTCTTGAAATGAAACATGTGCATATACCCATAAACCTGGGAGGGCCAGTCCCCCCTTCTCCAACTTTCGCCTTAACCTTTGCCAGGATATATGGGGACCCTTCGAGGCCCAAATAAAGCTGACACTCTTACCCTGTAATTTTTCTACCTCACCCTTATCAGACGGAAGGGGCATAGTATTGAAAAGGAAAGTAACTTTTGGGAGTACGATCATCTTAGTCAAGTTGACCCTGCCATATAAATGAAGATTGAGATTTGCCCATCTGATCAATAATCTTCCTAACTCCTGACTAATCTTCCTCCAATTAACCATAGGGACATCAAGTAACTTCTGGGTGATTATAATACCAAGATAACACATTTGTTTTTTATCCCAGGGGTCTGAGAAGGTTGATTCCACTCCATGATTTCAGTTTTATCTCTACACTATACCCCGATATCTTCCCAAACAATTCTGCCTTAGCCGTCAAACTGGGGATAGCCTCTTTAGGATTAAGCATATACAAAATAAGATCATCCGCGTATAAAGCTAATTTAGCCTCAAGGTCTTTATATCTAAATGGAAGGATAGAGGTGTCTTGTCTGATTAAAGCTGCAAAAGGTTCAATATAAATATTGAACAGGGGGGACAGTGGGCATCCCTGTCTTGTTCCTCGCATAATACTAAACCAGTCTGTTAACTCCCCGTTAACTAAAACTCTAGCTCTAGGTGCACTATATAATGACTGGACAGCTTTTATTAGATTCTTAGGGAATCCAAAAGTTCTTAAGAGTCTCCCACAGGTAAGGCCAGTGAACCTGATCAAAAGCTTTCGCGGCGTCAACTGCCACTACTGACACAGGGAGATTAAAAGATTCAGCCAAATCGATTACGCTGAGCATTGTAAAGGTTAGTTCATTGAGCTGCCTTCCAGGAATAAAGCCCCTCTGATCTCTATGAACTACACTCTTGATAGACTTAGCGACCCTTGCTGCCAAAATCCCTGTGAACACTTTCTAATCCGTGTTCAACAGGGATATAGGCCTATAAAACTCCGCAAGCAACGGATACTTATTTGGTTTTAAAATTAAGACTACCGTTGCCTCAGCCCAAGATGCCAGCGGATCTTCCCCATGCCTCAAGATAGTATCAAAAAGCTTTTTAAACACAGATACCATACTATCCTCAAGAGACGAGTATATTTCTATTGGGAGGCCATCTGGCCCAGCGGCCTTCCCTCTTGCCATCCGTCTCATTTGTGTCCGAATCTCCTCTTCGCTTATCTCAGAAGCAAGAGAATCTCTTTGGTGTGCATTCAAAGAGGGGAGTTCAACATTATCCAGAAATTCCTCTATATTTTTCGAGCCTGGCATAATATCCTCTTTATATAACAAGAGGACTAGAACAAGATGGACCCTGGATCGGACAATTTTACTAGATGAGGAAGTTCAATCTAAGATCCGTGAAGAGGTCTCGATTTTCTTCAAAGAAAATAACAGGTCAGCAAAAATCCAGGTCATTTGGGATGCCTTGAAGGCTTTTTTGAGAGCCTTAGGCTCCTCTATTATGGTAGGGAAAAATCTTCGTTCTAGGCAGCGAGAGAATAATTTTTTGAAAAATATTCAAACAAAGGAGTTAGACCTCCAAAAGGCCTCTTCAGAATCTTTAAGTAAATGGCCCCTTCTCATTAAGGAGTTAGAACATCTCCAACAAGAATATCAGGGTGCCTTGGATAAAATCTTATTAAATAGATGGAGGGTCAGTAAACTCCAGAATTTTTCATATGGTGAGAAGAGTGGTCGGCTTCTCGCCTGGAAAGCTAAACGTGATAAAGCTCGAAATCAAATAAGTAGCTTAAAAGAGAGCTCAACTGGTCATATAGTAGACACTAATACAAAAATAGGGGCTGAAGTGCGTGGTTATATGGCTAAGTTATATTACACTACAAGTCTTTGCTCATGGGCAGGACCATTGGAATAATGCAATATTGCTGGCCTGGTTCTCTGGCTCCACAGCGGCTCTGCTGACCTGGGTCTCTGGCTCTACAGCGGCTCTGCTGACCTGGGTCTCTGGCTCTACAGCAGGACTGCTGACCTGGGTCTCTGGCTCTACAGCAGGACTGCTGACCTGGGTCTCTGGCTCTACAGCAGGACTGCTAACCTCCTTCTCTGGCTCTACGGTGGATCTGCTGACCTGGTTCTCTGGCTCTACAGCAGCTCTGCTGACCTGGGTCTCAGGCTCTACAGCAGCTCTGCTGACCTGGTTCCTGGCTCTACAGCAGCTCTGCTGACCCGGTTCTCTGGCTCTAGAGCAGCTCTGCTGACCCGGTTCTCTGGCTCTACAGCAGCTCTGCTGACCCGGTTCTCTGGCTCTACAGCGGCTCTGCTGACCCGGTTCTCTGGCTCTAGAGCGGCTCTGCAGACCCGGTTCTCTGGCTCTAGAGCGGCTCTGCAGACCCGGTTCTCTGGCTCTAGAGCGGCTCTGCAGACCCGGTTCTCTGGCTCTAGAGCGGCTCTGCAGACCCGGTTCTCTGGCTCTAGAGCGGCTCTGCAGACCCGGTTCTCTGGCTCTAGAGCGGCTCTGCAGACCCGGTTCTCTGGCTCTAGAGCGGCTCTGCAGACCCGGTTCTCTGGCTCTAGAGCGGCTCTGCAGACCCGGTTCTCTGGCTCTAGAGCGGCTCTGCAGACCCGGTTCTCTGGCTCTAGAGCGGCTCTGCAGACCCGGTTCTCTGGCTCTAGAGCGGCTCTGCAGACCCGGTTCTCTGGCTCTAGAGCGGCTCTGCAGACCCGGTTCTCTGGCTCTAGAGCGGCTCTGCTGACCCGGTTCTCTGGCTCTACAGCGGCTCTGCTGACCCGGTTCTCTGGCTCTACAGCGGCTCTGCTGACCCAGTTCTCTGGCTCTACAGCGGCTCTGCTGACCCGGTTCTCTGGCTCTACAGCAGCTCTGCTGACCCGGTTCTCTGGCTCTACAGCAGCTCTGCTGACCCGGTTCTCTGGCTCTACAGCAGCTCTGCTGACCTGGTTCTCTGGCTCTACAGCAGCTCTGCTGACCTGGTTCTCAGCAGCTCTACGGAGCTTTCAATGGACACTTCTCTGCAGCTCTACAGCACTTTTGTTGGGACAGTCCCAGCACTTCACAGCAGCTCTATGGTGCTCTAAGTGGACAGTACCAGCACTTCTCAGCATGTCTACAGTACGTTACAAATACAGAGGTAGTCCCTGGCAGGACTGCTCTGCCTGGGTCGAGGCACAGAACCCGCCGTCTCCGCAGCTCCCGCATGTTGTGAGGAAGTGAGCCTCTGCTTGTGCCACGATATTTACTGCCAACTGTACACAAACACTTCCTGCTCTGGGGAGTAATTGCTGCCAGTCCTTCCCCTAATCCTAATCGTTAAAATGCTGACATTACTTCCAATCCCAGCTACCCCTGGGACCAGCGTTGTGTGATCCCATGGCATGCCCCTTGTCTACCAACACTGGGTGTTCTTAAAAGCGCCAGTTTAACATCAATCGCTATTCACAAACTCTGAGCCAGTTCTACGCACGAAAGCAAAACTGAGGTTAGAAACACGCGGAGTCTGTAAATGAGGTGTTTTTGTTCCCCTTCTACTAGAATGGCCATGTCCAAGTGCGAGATCCCATTAAATAACAAGGGGACACAGGTTCAAATCCTGGCTCCGCTGTAGACCAATATGTGTGATCCAAGGAAAATGTCGATCTTATTGTGGTGCAGTTAGTGAAAACAGAGTGTTTAGAACAAGCTGTCGCCATTGCGCGAATGGAAAAAAAAGTGCTTACCAACTAATTGATGGAGACAGTATAACGCCGCAAGTAAAAGATCCAGTCCTAATGGGCGGTCCCAAAAGGAGATGGGGCGGTAACAAGGAGGGACTAAGAAGCCTCATTATCAATCGAAAGCCAGCATTTACCATGGACGATTAAGCCAGCCAATGAAAAATATGGGCGGGGCTTCCACACCACTTCTAAAACTCACCCTAATACAGCATGCCTTGCAAAGCGAGCAGCGCACGCGCTGCAACGCTAGGCTCGACCTAAAAAGGGATGGGGGAGATAAATGAGATTACTACAAGAAGACCGTTCCAGAGCCAACCACTAGAAGGCAAAATAATGCACTGCATGAGAATCCAGAAAAGATTGACGCTGCTAAACTACCCAAGTCGTGCCCTTCAGGTGCACATGCCACTCAAATGATGGCTGCAGAGCCAGTGTGTCGGCATTAGTGTGAGCCCGCCAAATGATTGGACGTGGACTTTGAGTCAAAGAAACATGAAGTTAGAGCACAGCAACTACTTGTGCCAAAGTTGTTCCCCAGAACATAAGACCTGTAAGTTTCTCTTTCACAACACTTAGAGACGTGTGGCCATCAAGGGCGGTACTCGCAGCGATTCCAACTCAATATTTGTCAACTGTGATTTCACACAACAAAGGAATGTAATTTTACTGGCATTTTCTACCCATATAGTTAGAACTTCAAGTGCCATTCTATAAGGGCTTAACTCTTCAGTGTGACAAATGCACCACCAGTAAAGATAAGTTCTTATCTTTGCATTCTCCGATAGGTTCTTCAACCCACTATCCAGCTGTACTAGCACATAGTGAGTTCTCTGGGGCAAACTAACTAGTGACCGAAGAAAGTATTTTCCCACAGCCACCAGTTAAGATACATTGCAATGACCCCATAGCCCAACTTAATAAAGAGTGGCCTCCGTAGCTTGGACATTTAAGAGCTGAAGTAACCGATTTAAAATGGATGGATTTAAAAGTTTTTAAATTCCCATTAGTACATTTTATTCAATTCTTTATTTCAGATTAAGAATCCATAAAACATACAGAAGATAAAATGATTTTATGAATATATAACTAAAAATGTCCATATGCACTCATAAAACAGTTCAAATATTTAAAATAGCCAATTAGATCACAATCAAATTATACAAAAAAAATGAATGAATTAGATTCCAAAGGATTAACATTCCATTCAATGTTATCTAATAACTGCTTTAAAAATATAAAAGAGAATAGCAGCATCCCAGTTAGCATATATTGTACTGTGCGATTCTTGTACTAAATACAATAATCATCTTGGAAGCCCAAGTCCTCTTTTGTGACTGTGTCCGCTGATTGCGAATTAGCCATACAGCATGCAAATTTTTTGCCACACTGACAACAACCCCCTCCCATGTATCTGTTTTTAATATCGTAAGTGCTGTTGTGAGAAAGTGGGTTTCTGTTGCAGTAAACCCCCCACCCCCTTTTTCTTTTCTTTTTTGTTGCCAGACTACTGATGCTCTTTGACTTGATGTGCCAATCAGGACCCCAGGGCCTGTGTTCCTTCCCTAAAAACTATATTGAAGCCTAAACCCAATTGGAATCTCTGCCCACATGTCAGCCACTGTGACCAGAGAAGGCCCCCTAAGGGCTGCAGCACTTATTGTGCCACCCTTAGAGGCCCTGTACACTGACTGACAGACACACACACACTGACACCCACCCCCCGAGTGTCCTGGTGCAGAACAAGACAGAGTAGACATGGCACACATTCCTGTGTGCCATGCCCACCAACACACTGCCCTGGCATACCTCTGTCACCCCTCTAGCTGGGTGCACTATGCCAGTGGTGTGGGTATAGGTGCATGAGCCCTGTACTCCTACAGTACCCAGGTCCATTCCTGGGTGCTGTAAGTGCAGTGCTGCCATTTAGAGTATATGGTGTTGGGAGGTCGTCATTACGAACTCCACAGAACCATAATGGCTACACTGAAGACTGAGAAGTTTGATATCAAACTTCTCAGCACATTAAACCCACATGATGCCAGTGTGGGATTTAATGTAAACTGCACGACAGAGGGCATCTTAGAGATGCCCCCTGAACCTAACCAACAACCAGCGTCCTGACTGACAGGCTGCCACCCACCAGACATGTTGCTGGACCCCTGGATAGAGAGCCATCCGCTCTCGTGGGTCTGCAACAATGCACATCCTGGGCGAGGTGCTAGGTCTCCTCCCCCAGGATGAGCATGGGAAGCTTCAAAGGCATGCCGCCTTTGTGAGCTTCTCCAGGCCACTTGCAGTACTCAGCAACTGGCCCCTAACGGTTCTGACCCCCCACTCTGGCGTGAAGATCGGCGGGAAAACCCAAGTGGCCAAAGGGGGAATGCCGGCCTCTGCCAACCCACCCCCTCAGGTGGGGGAGGCGAGGTGAAGCACAACTCCGGTCTCTCGCCATCTTGAGGATGGGGAGCCCTACCCAATCAGGACTAGGCTCCTGCCCCCCTCCTACTGGAGAGTGACAGGATAGGGGGTGTACCCACCTCAGGGAAAGGACCCATTGGTCCCTGACCTCTACCTACCTGTAACGCCTCCTAAATTTAGGGGCACAGTGAACCTTCCTTCCTCAGATCCAGAATCCGAAACATTGCAGCTGCTAACAAGATGATGACACCAACTAACTTGGCCCCCAGCCCTACAGGCCTGTCGACCCTCGAACCTGCTCCTGCTAAAACCCGGCGCCTCCAGTGGTCAGCAACCTCAAAAACCCCGGAGGACTTGACTGCCTTGCTCAGCTACAAAGACCGGGACTCCCACGAGCAGTGGTTCTGCTCAAAGCAAGTAACAGACCCCTGGTGCCAGCCAGGAACCGCGACTCCTGCACACTCGGCACCCGCCAATCCCGGCCTGTGCCTGAGTAGACAAAGACCCCGAGGACATCCCCGCGGTGACTGTGACCAAGATTGCAGCACCCAAGGACCCACCTAGACGGTCCTGACAACGCCTGCAGCCTCAGAACCAGGGACCCCTCCAACCACGACCAGCAGAGGGTAAGATTTCAGGACGCGCAAAGACACCACTGCACCCGGCGCCCTGCGGCCCCCTTTGCCCAGCTCCTGGTTGCCGACCTAACCTACAGCTTCCCAACTTACCTCTCGAAGTGGTGGTCGCACCTGAAGAATCTCCGTCCTCGAGCTTGCAGCCTTTGTTCGTCTTGTAGCTTCTCCACTGAAATCCATTGAGCGCCCGACGGCTCAAAAGCACCCTGCACCCAGCCGCCCGAGTGCCCCTGGGAGTGCAACATCTATCTTAATCAACTTCCCCACTTGCCCTGAGTAAGTGACCAGGAGCCCAGCTCCCACAGCCGCGTGGCCTGCCTGCTAGCAGCCACCAACCAAAGGCCCCCTGCCCGCCATAGGCTTACATTGGGCCTATCTCTCTCTGCAACCCGGTGCCGCGGTGCGTGTAACAACTGTACCTACTTGACCCTGGGAGACCCCCGAGTCTATGCCCAGAACCTTAACTCTGCCAGTCAAGTACTTACCTGAAAGCCGATAACCTACATGTTCTCCATAGGGTAACATTGACTGGTTTCACTTGGAAATTCTCCTAAGTGTCGAGTTTTGAAACTTTGTAATATTCACTAAAAATCAGTCGATCAACGAAAACGAAATTACTCACCTGTTATCAGGAGAGATCCTAGTGCTAGAACTTGGTGCCCAGCACTGACCCTGAAAAGTAATTACAACCGTACTAACGGTTTTAGCCAGAACTACTTCTGTCGATTCTTTTAACTTACAAATATTCCTTAAAAATCGCCTGTGTAACAAAAACGATTTCTTTCAACTGTTTACAGGAAATGCACCAGGGCTGAATCCAGGATCCAGCCCTTAGTAAGAAAATCATACGCAAAGTAACTAATATTGCATTTACTTAAAAATCCCCATTGAGCTCAATGTTATAATTGTGTTTGAATTGTGCTGCCTATTGCAACAACTGTAACTATTGCATTCAAAAGTCTATTGCCTATTGAAAGTATTTAACTAAAGCATCTCATCCTGAGAAAGTATATTTTGATACCAACTTGTGGTTCTAAAATAAAACTATATATTTTTATATACAAACCATTGGCCTAGAGTTCAGTTCTTGAGTGTGTGAGACCATTTGCTGACTGAGTGTGTACAACAAATGCTTTACACTGTCCTCTGATACTGCCTTACTGCTCGACCAAGCTACCACTTTAGAGAGTAAGGTTATATCTAACTTCTGGGGACTGTGGACTCTGGGCACATTGAACCTTACTTTGGTGCAGTATATACAGAGCCACTTTCTTACAGTGGTGTCCAGTGATCTTATACCTAATATTCTTCAAAGAGGGATGAATAATTTTCTCCTTGGGACTTTATAAGCCACACAAAAAAACAAAATGTGGCTTAGTGATTCAGAGGCAATACCACAGACAGGACAGATAATATTGGGGTTCTTGGAGTTTGCCCATCTAGCTCTATATTCTCGTGTCAGCAAAATCCCATACCTAAACTTTTGGTATAGCGGTCTAGGGAGTGAGCCCTGAATGACGTGTAAGGATGGTTCGTCCAGAAGGACAATCTTATGATCAAGGAACTGATCTGTTAAACTCCCTGTTTTACTGTTTCTCCCCAGAAATGTTCTCTGCATCATTCCTTTATTAATTGCCTTGATGTCAAATGAGTCTTCTGGAGAATCCCAGAGATTCTCAAGAGCGAGGGATTGGAACATTTTCTTTACGTACGACTGTCATGGAATCCTACGATGGCCTTCTGATTTTAGAATCTCTAGAAGTGGAACTCTGTAGGGCTCTAACTCTGGAATACACAACAGTCTGTGCCAGAATAATAATTGACACGCCTGGATGGTGAATGAAATGGGATAGAAATCCATATCTTGCATTAGTGGGAGGGTTGGAGAGCTGTATGGAAGGTATGTCAAGAGCTTAAGGAATTTTTTCTCCACTACTGTCAACTCATTGACCGATTCATGGCTCCAAAGGTCTGCGCTATAAAGGGTAGCACTTTTGGCGACAGTCTAATACACCTCAAGCGCAGGGGCTGTAGGAGAGTAGGATCTGCTTCTTATAGTTACCTCCACTTTTTGCTGATGTATCATTTGTTTGGACTTAGACTGGCTGGGATCCTGCTATCCAGGACCCCAGTCTAGCTGCTTTCTCCTCTACAGTGATTGCATGTACTTTAGGTATACTCCAGATTGGATACTGGGGTACCCTTATCAGTCCCTTGTATATGGTAGGCTATATACCCAGGGCATAGGTACCCCAGAGGCCTCCCAGGGGCAGCAGCATGTATTATGCCAACCCTGAGAGACCATTCTAACTGACATCACAGGTCTGTTACTGCAGCCTGTGTAAGGTGGTGCATGCACCCCTTACTTAGATATAGGTTCACTATATTTATTCTAAATCACTGCACATATAAACCTATCAGTTACCCCTATGGTAGGCCTTATCAATTCTGAAAGCAGGGTGCTGGGTTTTATGTGAGAGGGTGCCCCTGCATCAGCAGTGCCCCTCTGCAGCCTTCGTAACCAATTTTCCGGGGTGGTTTGTGATGCAGCCAACTATATATATTTAAGTGCATTATAACCTTGCGGTAAATGCTAACTTTAAAACGGCTGCTTAGAAACATGTTGTGTTTGGTGTTAAACACCTTGGAATCATACCTCCACATCAGTATCTGGTGTGGGAGGTATGATTCCACCCTTCTAGAGGGACTTATGTAAAACACTGGTACACCCGGTATCAGCTTTCTTGACCTAGGTATCACAAAATGGATGCTGCCAGCGACAGATACGAGTCTGCCCTCCTCCTGCTGAGCCAAGCTCGAACAGGGGAAGGCTTGACAATAGGTTTCATGTCACAGGGAGGAAGGCCACCTCCCAGGCAGGATTTAGTGTATTGGGGCTGGGTGGGTGCACTCAGAGTGTTTGAAAGTCTGCACTGGGGGCACATTTGGAGTCTCTGTGCATAGTCCAGTTCAAACCGGTTGCAGGAACCATTTGCTCCTGCTCTGGCGCGAAATTGGACAAAGGACATGGGTGAAGCCACCCCTCTGTCCTGACCCTCCCATAGGTGGGTCCCCAGAGTTTGTCCCACCCTGTCCTTGGGTATAAATCAGGAACCCTGACTACAGGACTTTAGATTTTACCTGGACTAAACTCTGCTACAGAAACCAAGTACTTTGACGATCTACGCTTCGCTGGACGACTGAAGAATCTCCCTTGGAGTAAAGAAGTTACTCCCCTGCAGCAGCAGGCACCTTAACACATCTTACCGGTTTGCATCTCCCAAGCTCTTGAAGACTCCGAAGATTTCCGCAACACAGGAGGTGGGTTCCCGAGGTCTCCGAGGTCGATCTGTTCTCTCAGTAAGTCTGAGACCAGTATCCCTCGTGGGGACCGTGCAACCCGAAACCCTGTGCACCGTGTATTTTTGCAGTAGCATATGCTTTTTGGCAACCCCTGAGGCTGTGCTTTGGGCTACGTGTAGTCCAGACCCCGAGCAGTATTTCCACTGAAGATTTCCGGCCTACACTCAACGAGTGTCCCGTGGGCTGGTATTTCGTGATTCAGCTCGAGGTCCCTTCGCGATCCATGGTCCGTTGGCCTGTGGGTCCCTGTGAAGGTAACTGACTTTTCTTGGGCTTTCCTGGTTGCTCCAGACGTGCCCCGACTCTCCATTGCTCTCCGAAGTTGGTGTCCTCTGCCTGTGTGGGTTGCAGTTACCAAGGCTTGTTGGTGTTCAATCTGGACACTGATCCCCCCCAGCACTCGACATCTCCGGACTTTGGACATCGTCGAAGTCTCCTGGTCCCCGTGGCTGCAGAGTCAAGCATCCTATCTTCACACCTGAAGAACCAGACATCGGTGGGCATTTGTCTACTGAGCCTCTGGTCACCCTGAAGTGACCCAGACTCTGTCACCTCTGCTTTCAGGTTCTTCTCACCTCGGATCCAGGCTTTGATTCCACCGGACACTTTTCATCTTCCCAGCAGCAGCACTTTCTCGCATCACGCCATTGAAAACGACGAAGGTTTCCGACACCACTTGACCCCTATGCACCCGGCTCCTCTGGGATAGGTAACACGGGTATCTCGGTACTCTCAAGGGTTCTGGCCTTAGAACCTTCCATGTTCCAAAGGGTTTGCTTAAAGTCCTCTCCGAAGTGTCCTTAAACTCTAAATTTCCAATCGCGACTTTCCCACAGGGTCGTACAGAGCTCGCGCCGGTGTTCACACACTGCACCCGTCCTCCGTGGGTCCCCTGTGTCACTATTTTGGGTGGTTCTTTGAGGTCCCAGCGATTCTACGTGCTCTATGCATTGTGTCTAGTTAAGTCGTGGTAGTATATGGTTCGGTCTCCCCCTGGAGCCTGCTGTGTATTGTGCTATTTACTGTTGTTCTAGTGATTTAATATTGTGTGCTTTGTGCTCTAATCTCATAAAGAGGTTAGTAGAGAGTGTTTAGTAATAAATTGTTGGAAACCGGGCAACCGGGTCAGCAGTCACCAGGTTTCCAAGCATACATCGGTAGCTTGGCTCGAGCGGTCGGGGTCAGGCACCGTGCTAAGCGTACGTCACACCCTCACAATAACCATGCGTTCATCCGTTCCAAAAACGACACTACACCGTAAAAATTATGAAAGAAAGTAGTTTGTCTTAATCTTTTTCTCTTAGTTGCAGGTTTCATAAAAATAAATACAATACAATACAATAAGATTTTCCTCAAAAGAGCAGGTCAAATAAATAATACCACAGTGGGGTTTCAATAAATAGGATCAGGTCATAAATAAACACGGAATAAATATAGGTGCAATAAATACAGAGGGCAATTAAATACTGTCAGACAATAAATCCTATGCAGGAATAAATACAGTCAGACCATAAATAAAACGCCTTCAATAAATAATATAAGCAATCAATAACAATTGCAAATCAGATCACATTTATGAGGTAGTCTGGTTTTACTATGCCCCAGGTACAGCTTGTGGTCATTTGGATGACATGAGGGGTGTCCCACCTAGATTGGTCAAGGCTGGGCCTGCACTGAGGTAGAATAAGGGTAACCTAAGGATCTGGCTATCCCAAAATACACAACCCCTCACAGAGGTCACTACACCAGTCTCAGTTCACCCCTGGCACTCCCAGGCTGGTTCTAACACCCCTCTAGCCCCTAGAATGGTCTTTTAGGGCTCCACAGGGCCTCAGATGCCCTTTCTACCACTTACTGCCCTTTTCACGATGATCGGCTCCGCTCGGCGCCGGGTCGACGTCGCTGGACGGCTCCGGTTCGATGTCGCGTCGATCTGTTCCACTTGACGCCGTGTCGATGCCGTCTGGCGGTTCCGGTTCGATGTCGCTGGGCGGCCTCGGTTCGATGTCGCGTCGATCTGCTCTACCTGACGCCGGGTCGGTGCCGTGAGGCGGCTCCGGATCGATGTCGCTGGGCGGCCTTGGCTCGATGTCGTGTTCCGGCGTCACAGGGTCACGGTCTCCCCGCTTCTGGGTGTCTCCGGAGTGCGACCTCCACTCCCGACCTCCGTCGGCTCCACCTCGGGTTCCGGCGACTCCGGAGTGCGATCTCCACTCCCGACCTCCTGCGCGCTTCACCTCGACCTCAGGCGACTCCGGAGTGCGACCTCCACTCCCGACCTCCTGCGCGCTTCACCTTGGTTTCCGGCGACTCCGGAGGGCGGACTTCACTCCCCCGTCGACGCCTCACCTCGACCTCAGGTGACTCCCGACTCGACCTCCGGCGCCTCTCCACGACCTCCGTCGGCGCCCTCACTCGACCTCGGGTGGTTCCTTACTCGACCTCTGGTGACTCTCCACGACCTCCGTCGGCGCCCTCACTCGACCTCTGGCGGCTCCGGGTACGACGTCTGCTTTCTGTCAGCGCCGCTTCTCCACCTCAGGCCCCAGGTCTCCAGGCTTCTCGACGTCAGGACTCCAGGAGGACACTGCTAACCAGGTCAGGAACTTGCTGTTCTTCTTCTTTAAGGCCTCTTTACAATATTTAGATCCTTAAGATGGTTTTTCTGGTCTTGGTCCCACACAGGGCTCTAGGCTGGGCTTGGTCAGTAGGGATTAGCATCAAGGGTGGGTTTCTGGACCCCACTCCAAGCACTGGTTTCCACCCCTGCTGCCTCACTCCTTCCTCCTTCTGAATCTCTGTCCTCTCTCCTCTCCAGTCAAGTGCCAACTGCCCCTCTGAGATGGCCTCCCAACATTCTAAACTGCCTCCAACTGTCACAGGGTTCCAGAATGTTGCAGAAGGTTCTAGAAATCTCCAGTGGGTTCTGATGATGTCACAGGTGGCCTCCATTTTGTGTCTCAGGCCCTCAGACAGAAGTTCCAGGGGTAGGGAAAATGGCTCCCTGACCCTGCATCAACACTAAAAAGTCTGGTGGTTCCCAAAAAGGAAAAATTCATAACAGGGTTTGAGGCAAAAGTGGGACAAAATAAATAATGATGAGGAGGGACCACCCAAAGGGCTGACAGGTCTAACATAAATACATATATTTTATATATCTTTTGTGTGGTTCTCCTTTCATTTGGTCAATCAGGAGGTTCTGATCTGGTAAAACAAGCTGCTTTACATTCCTTCGAGACTTAGCCTGAAGGCTGCTTTCCACAGCTACCACTAGGATAACTTTCTATAAAGGTTGTCTTTAACCTAATCATCAATAAGGGTTGTTTGGACTAGAACAAGGTGCCTACTTTAATTACTGGTGAGCATATACCAGGCCAACCTCTCATAGGGGCTATATCAGTTGATTTTTAACTTTTTTGCCATCTTCAAAATAGCCTCAGTCTCTCATAATTTCAGTATGAGTTTTCTTATTTTGGTCTTCCGTCCAAAATTGTGTGACGGACTCACTCTTAAGGAAGTAAAATCAGGGACCTGCTTTAGAAGTGTATTGTTAACAATTAGACTTGGTTTGGTGATTTTATAGGGATTAAAAGCCATGGATTAGGGTCTTTCTTATATTCAATTCTAGGTCATGATCAGCACAAAATTCTAAAAATCGGTTCAAAATTGCTTGCAGGCCTCCTTGGGTCTTTGTCTTTGAAATACGGAGCGTGTTGTCCGCAAATAACATAGGATAATTCGTGAAACCAATCTTAGGGAAATCACCATTTTGAAAAAAATAAAGATTCTGCCAAATCATTGATAAACCAGGAGAAGAGGGTTGTGCTAAAACACAGCCTTGAGTTACTTCCTTCTCTATTTTAAAAGCTTCTGTCTGTTTCCCATTCCTCCTGTACCTCACGTGTGCTGTGCTGTTTGCATGGATTTTTTTTTTTTTAAACTTCTAGGATGTTAGTGGGAACTCCAATGCTTGCTAATACTTCCTATAATTTGGATCTCGGGACAGTGTCAAATGCGTACTTTAGAACAACAAAAAGGACATATAGGTGCCCTTTGCCTAATGGGGCGGATTTCCACTAAATCAAATTGAACCTAAAGATTTGATCAAAAGTACTTACTTTTGGGCGAAAGCCAGCTTGTAAATTGGTAACGAATAGTTTACCTGTCGGTGTAGTTTTGCAGCTTGAAGATCTTTCTGGATTCACTATGCTGTGCATTATTCCGCGATCTGGTGGTTGGGTCCGGATTTGTAGTCAGTCTTTTTTTTTTTCCTTTGTAGCCCAGGTGGGCGTCGACGTCCCACCATTTGGTGTACCTCTCGTGACGTTGGCGTGCTTCCTGCGGAAGTCCCACCTTTGGGGCGCCATCTTCGGGTTCTTTTTTCCCCCTTCCTCTCTCTTTTTTTTTTTTAACCCTAGGCGTTAAGTATCTTCCTTGAATCTCCTCTCAGTTTTATCCTGTTATTTCAGTCTTTGTCCTTCCACCCTTTTTTCTCCTGCCTCATCTTCCTGGCGGAGGTGGGTGGGTTCGCTAGTGAATCCAGAAAGATCTTCAAGCTGCAAAACTACACCGACCGGTAAGAAACTATTCGTTTTGCAGCGTGAATCTTTCTTGATTCACTATGCTGGCATAGATTTTGTAGCGGTTTGTTATCTCTGTGGCGGCTGGGTGGAAGATGAGCGTTGTTCGTTGAATATATGTTAAAGCACCTTTTGTCCTACTTGTGCTTCCTTTTTCATCTGTATATCCACGCAGTAGTGCTTGGTGAATGTGTGCACCGAGGCCCATGTTGCCGCCAGGCATATGTCTTGAATGGGTGTATTAGCCAGAAAGGCAATTGTTGCTCCCTTCTTCCTTGTGGAGTGGGCCCGTAGCCCCTCGGATAGTTCTTGCCCCACCTGTTTGTGGCAGAATTGTATTGTTAGCGATGGTGCTTTTTGTCACTGGTCTACCTAGGAAGCTCGTTGCGAAGGACACAAAAAACTGTTTGGTTTTCCTGTGCTCTTTTGTCCTCTCGATGTAGTGCATCACCGCCCTTCTAGCGTCTAGAGTGTGCAGTGCCCTTTCTGCGCTTGTTGCTGGGTCCTGAAAGAAACCTGGTATTTGAATAGTTTGATTTAAATGGAATGCTGACACCACCTTTGGCATGAAGTGTGGGTCCTTTCTCATTACGACCTTGTCCTTGTGTATCTGGATGTAGGGCTCTTGCAGCGTTGGCGCTTGCAACTCGCTTACTCTGCGCAGTGAGGTTATTGCCACCAGAAAGGCTGTCTTCATTGTCAGCATTTGGAGGGAGGCCTTGTGCATGGGCTCAAAGGGCGCTTTCATAAGTTCCTTCAGGACTATGTTGAGGTTCCATGCCGGAGGCGGCATCCTCTTTGGTGGCGCTATTCTTTTTGCCCCTACCAGGAATCTCTTTACTACCTGTGACGTAAAGAAGCTTCCTCCTGTCTCACCTCGTGTATAAGCTACGATCGCCGCTAGGTGTACCCTCATTGACGATGAGCAAAGTTTCGCCTTTAGAAGGTGTGTGAGGTATCTAAGCACCGTTGATTCCTTTGTCATATTTCTTTCCAGTTTATTTTTGCTGCACCACATTGTGAACCTTTTCCACTTTTCCCCATAACATTTCCGTGTTGTTGGTCTCCTTGCCTCCCGCAGCACTCGCATAGTGCTTGGAGGTAGTTTAAGGTGTGCGAACTCTATGTCTTCAGGAGCCAAGCTGCCAGTCCGAGGCTCTCTGGCTCTGGGTGTAGAACCTCTCCGTTCTGCATGGAGAGCAAGTCCTTTCTTTTTGCGAATTTATGTGGAGGTCCCTGCGCCATTTCCACTATTTGTGAGTACCATGTCTGTCTCGCCCACTGTGGTGCCACCAGGATCATTGTCATGTTGCTGGTCTTGCACTTGTTGAGTACCCTGTGCATCAGCGGCATTGGTGGAAAAGCGTATGCAAATGTCCTTGACCAACTTATCCATAGGGCATTCCCCTGGGATTGTTTTTCTGGTTGTCTGGATGCGAAGTTTCGGCATTTTGCATTCAGGCGTGTTGCAAACAGGTCTAGTGTCAGTGTACCCCACATTTTGAATAGCTTTTGCGTTTCCTGTCCATTGAGCTCCCACTCGTGGGATGCCGAGGTCCGCCTGCTGAGCCAATCGGCTTCCACATTGTCTTTCCCTGGTAGGTGTATCGCCAGCAGGTCTATTTTGAGTGGGATGGCCCATCTCCAAATCTCTTGTGCCAGAGTTGAAAGGGGGAAGGATTGTGTTCCTCCCTGCTTGTTGATATAGAACATTGTGGTATTATTGTCCGTCTGTATCAACACCTTTTGGTTGTATAGCTGCCTCTGGAAGGCCTTCAGGGCTAGCAGTACGGTCTTCAATTCCAGGTAGTTGATGTGTCTGACCGCATCTGCTGGAGTCCACAGACCCCTCACTCTGAGCTTGTTCATGTGCGCCCCCCAACCTATCTGGGATGCGTATGTGGTAATGGTCAAAGTTGGGCTTGGTGGTGTCAAGGGCTTTCCTACAGTTATGTTCTCCCTGTTCCACCATGCTATCTCCACGTGCACTGCGTGCGCAACAACCACTAGATCCTCCCAACTTCCGTTCGCTTGTGACCATTCTTGTTGCAGCCATTCCTGGAACGGTCTCATGTGAAGCCGTACATTGGGGACTAGGTGAATGCATGACGCCATCTTGCCCATGATCTTGCTCGCTGTTCTCACTGTCAGAGCTCGCCCCTTCTGGTAGAGACGCGTCTCCTTCAGCAGGGCTATCGGTCTCCTGTCGCTGGGCATGACTGTTTTGTCTAAGGTGCTGATCTGCGCTCCCAGGAAGATCTTCACATGTTCTGGTTCCATTGATGACTTTCCCCAGTGTATCGAGAACCCCAGGCTGGTTAGTGTTCTTGTCACCGGCTCTGCGTGTTCCTCGCACTTGTCGCGAGTACTTGCTTTGATCAGCCAGTCGTCTAGGTAAGGATACACATGAATCCCTTCTCTCCTTAGGTACGCTGCTACTGCTGCAAGGCATTTCGTGAAAACCCTTGGTGCGGACTTTAGACCGAATGCCAGGGTTGTGAATTGGTAATGGTCCTGGTTGATGTTGAACCTTAACAGGTTCTTGTGGCGCCTGTTCATCGGGACGTGCAGGTAGGCATCTTTGAGATCCACGGTGGACATGTAGTCTCCGCTTTGTATTTGAGGTAGCACTTCTTGTAGCGATGTCATTTTGAATTTTTGTGTCTTTATGAATTTGTTTAGGAATCGTTAGCCAGGATGGGTCTTAGTGTTTCATCCACCTTTGGGACCAGGAAGTAGTTTGAGTACACTCCCTTGTTCCTTTCTCTGCATGGCACTGGTTCTATGGCCTCCTTTTGGAGTAGTTGTTGTGCCTCTTCCCTGAGGTGAGCAAGCTCTTGACCAGAGCGTTGTCTTCTCTTTGGTTTCCTGTTTGGAGGCCTCTTCTTCAACTCTATGCAGTATCCATGCTGTATGACATTGAGTATCCATTTGTCTGTGGTTATTTTTTGCCATTGTTGAAGGTAAAGCCCCAGTCTTCCGCCTACCGGTGTCGTATGCTCGTAGGTGCTGGTTTCTTGTACCCCCCTCACTGCGTTCATTTTGCGCTTCACCCCTCGGGGTATACTGGGAGTGAGCGTCTCCTTGCGTGCAAAGTCACTTAGAAGGGGGTTGGTCTCCCCCACTTCTTCTTTGGCCACGTCCGTTTCCCCGCCCGCGAAAGGACTGGCCTCGAGGTTGGTACTGCCAGTTCTGCTTCTGCTGTCCTTGTTGGCTGTGACTGTCACCCTGCTGTCCTTGCTGGAATGCTTGGTGTGACGTTCCCTGTTTGTTACCTCCCCTTCCGTAGGGTCTCCGAGCTGGGGTGCCTCCTCTCATCCCTCTGAACTGCAGGGCCCCCATGGACCTTGCAGTCTCATTTTCCTTCTTCAGTTGGGAGAGCTTCTCATCCACCGGTGCCCCGAACAGCGTTTCACCGTTGAACGGGGTGTTCAGTATGTTGTTCTGGACCTCTTGTTTGAATCCAGAAATTCTCAGCCAGGCCTGCCTCCTTTCAGTGATCCCAATGGCCATTAGTCTGCTCGAAGTCTCAGCCCCGTCCAATGCAGTCTTAATGCATGAGTTGGCGATATTCTTCCCCTCCTCCACTAGATGGGAAGCCCTTTGTCGGTACTCTTCTGGGAGATGCTTGACTAGTTCCCCCATCTCATCCCTATGCTGGTACTGGTGCCTGTTCAGCAACGCATTAGAGTTTACCATGCGCCAGTGCATTGCGGCGTTTCTTTCAACCTTCCTTCCAGTGAGGTCCATCCTTCTGCTCTCCTTATCAGGAGGTGGTCCCGAGGTCGCCGGCACATTGGCTCTTCTCCTGGCCATGGAAGCAATGATGGAGTCGGTAGTGACTGATCCCTTGTAAGGAGGATCCTGCGAGGAGTGCTTGTACTTCTTTTCCGTTCTGGGCGTGATGGACTGGCATGTTGCGGGGTCCTCAAACGCCTCCTTCCCTTGGTTCATCACGCTTTGGAGCATGGGGAGGAACTGGCTTCTCATCTGGATGGGGAGCAGAGTCTCGAGTAGGAAATCAGCTTTCAGCTTTTCCTCGTCTAATTTCACTCCAAAAGCCGCTGCAGCGCTCTTGACGACCATGTTGTATGCTCCGATGTCGTCTGGCGGCGAAGGCCTCGAAGGATAAGTCTCCACGGGCTCTTCGGGATTTTCGGTGTCGATGTCCTGCCATTCCAGTTCCTGAGTCGTAGACGGCGCCGAGCCGTAGAACGACTGCTGATCCTCTTCTTAATCTTCTCCCTCATAGTAGGGGCCTTCTTCCTCCTCTTCCGGATCCTTCGACAGCTCTTCGGCGTCGAATTCTTCCTGTTCCTCGATCTCGACGACCTCAGTCGGTGGGATCGTTGGGATCTTGAATTTCTTCATTTTTGCGTCGGAGCTTGCGTCGACGCAGCCTTGTCTTTCGTCGCCGAGCGCCCCACCTCGTGGGCCTGCTTCGACGAACTCTGTCTTTCGGCGGCCTTCGGCACCTGGGAGTCCTTCTCGAAGGATCCGCTGGGCCTTCTGTCCTTGGATCCACTCACGGTTGTCGAGCTTTTCGGCGCCGGTGTTCCTTTTGAGGACTTTGACTCTGTTTTTCGAGAGTCACTTTCAGATTTTCGGGGCCCTTTCGGGGGTTTCGCACTCGACGTGTCTCTTACCTCGACAGGTGTTTTCTTATCGGTCTCTGCGGCCGTGAAGACATCAGGTCCCTCGGCGATGTTGTCCTCATCGTCGGTGGAGAGGCCCAGATCGTACAGCGACGGGGTCTTACCCTTGCCTTCCATGTTGAAATTGGCTCTCCTCTGTCTCTCTCTCACCCGGAGAGTCTTCGGCGTGAATGCGGAACAGGTGTTGCAGTCCTTGCTCTCGTGGTCGATCGGCAGGCAAAGGTTGCACACCGGATGTTGGTCCTTCTGCGCGTACTTGTGGTGGCAGTTAGGGCAGAATTTAAATGGTGTCTTGTCCATTGTGCTCAGAGTCCCTGAATGCGCATTTTCCTATGGGCGTCGAAGAATTTCGAGGATCTCCTCCATCTTCGCCATCCCGGCTGTAATTCCTTCCTCTCTGTAGTCTTCTGTAAATTCTCGTTCGATAAAACTCGCGTATTTTCCTTCTTCCTTCGTTTAAAACTCTGGAGCTTCTCGATGACGATACAGACCCAACGGTGGAAAAAAGAATCTGAAGATGGCGCCCCAAAGGTGGGACTTCCACAGGAAGCACGCCGACGTCACAAGAGGTACACCAAATGGTGGGACGTCGACGTCCACCTGGGCTACAAAAAAAAAAACAAAAAACAAAACAAAGACTACGAATCCGGACCCAACCACCAGATCGCGGAATAATGCACAGCATAGTGAATCCAGAAAGATTCACGCTGCAAAAATATATTATTTGCCAGAGCCCAATCAGATAGTTTACCCAGGACCTGCTGACCAAAAAGCATTGGAAGCCCATCAATCAAACTAATGGGTCTATAGTTCCCGGGTTCGACCCGCCGGCCATTCCTAAAAATTGAATCCCATTAGACTATTGCTCCAGTTTAAGTCTGCTCTTATAAAGTTGGGAATACCATAATATTCTCTCAGTGAGCTTGAAACTCAAGTATTCTAATAATTTGATTCTTTCCAGCTCTACTCCGTTGAGCTTTGGGTGGGCATGGGACGATTTACACAGATTAAAGACCATGTACTTGGCATTTTCTCTGTTAATCTTCAGCCCCACTGTTTTCAGAAGATTAGGAACTGATCCAATAAAATCTATAATTCCATAGGCGACTGAGATTACAAGTGTGACGTCTACAAACAGTAGGGCTGGGATTCCCCAACTCAGTAACTTTGGGGAATCATTTGAGAAAAAGCATAGAAAGGGATTTTCTACAATATCATTCAGACAAAAGGGTGGAATATCATTGGATCCCACTCTAGCAATCATCATGAGAAACACCACTGAACTGGGCAATCAAACAAGATTTTCATATTGTTTCAGATTTTATAGCCATTGTAGAAGGAGACATCTCCGGTACCAACAAGCATTAAAAATGCAATAGGTCTTGCCTTTCATTAAGTTAAAGCCATTTGCTTTGCTACACAATACCATTAGCAAAGCAAATGGCTTTAACTTAATCAAAGGCGAGACCTATTGCATTTTCAATGCTTGTTGTAACTGCTGGTGCTGAGCCCCGGCAGGATCCAGCCCACTTAAAAGCCATGTTTTAGTGAAATGCCTACCCACGATGTTAGGAGCCTACCAACCACAGCATGACGGATACAATCATCCTTGGAAAATCTATCCCACCTGCTTTCCTTAGTCACTTTCACGTCCGATATTCTACGTTTTTTTTTATTCAACGATCATTATATAGCACGACCTTTTAGGAAGCAGTGGAGTGCTAAAGACCGATCACTGTTAAAGGTTTGGGGTGTTTTTTGTAATATTATGCTCATGTAGACAATTTTCAGGTGTACAGCGAGCTTTTTGCCTGCCTCCTTCTAGCTAGAGATTTAGAGTATTTATTTCGATGGCATTCACAACTGGCTTACTGTAAACTGACTAGTTCTTAACAGCTCCAAAATGAAGCTCATGCTCTTCGGCCGTAAAAAAAAATCCCTTCACATGCTGCCCTTTCTTCTTGAGCTGTAGTTCATGAAGAAAGTGAAAAATTAAGGTGCAGTATTTATTTAACTGCAAGGCCCCCCCCCCCCCCTTCTAAATAATTGCCACGGAGCCATTATCAGTTTATGAATTGAAACCTATCCTCCTCCGTCTTACTGGGAAAAAGAAACTGGGCGCTTAAAAGAAGAGCAATTAAATCTGTTTCATAGTTTGTTACTTTAAGTTACTTTAAACCATGTGTGTCTGCGTCCAAGAGCACAAAACGCAATTGTGGGAGATAAAGGTCGTGTCAGCAGCATGACCACTGAAATTATGAGATTCTGTGCTGGGTTTATTACGCATAATTATGGATTTGCCACATAATCCATCATCTGCACCATAATCTGCAGGTTAACAAAAAAAAGGTGTTTAGCTTAAATGGATGCAAAGTTAATAAACACGTGGCCACATGTGTGTGCGCACAGTGGTACTAATGAGGTGAAATGTTTCCACAAACTGAATTACCATATTAAAATTACAAACTAATGACGTCAAACTATCAAAAAAATGCTGCATAATTGACCTTTACTTTCCACATAATTTAGTCACACCAGGTTCCGCATAATTTGGTGCTCCCCTCCCTCATAATTCTAGTGGCCCTGGTTCTTTGTCATCAAGTCTACATCCCTGAATACAACGTCACTTCCTACGGAGTAAAGCGAGTGCCCGATTGATGGTGCAAAAGTACTCCTGCTCATCTCTGTAGTAATGCTCCAAGAAGGTTCATTTAGTAAAGGAGTTTATTAGAGTAAGCAGGTACATCCTTACTTGACAGGTTCCCTCTGTAACTGAATCCCAACCACCACGATCTAGAACATTGATGGCATCTAGCAACGGTAACTATAGCGATGTACATGTGAATATCAACATACCACATCTCCCGCTTTTACAGAACAACTTAGCAAATATTAATAAGAGTTACAACATAATGCAAGGAGAATTATGCAAAGTATTGTTCTCATAAGTTCAGACAATAAAATGAGTATGGACCAACAAGGAAAAGTAATTTATAATTACTGATTTCATGAGCAACCCTTTTCCCTTCTTTCATTTTGAACCACATAATTTCGATATTTCCACGGCATGATAATTGCTCTCCCAGCGCGTGTTGTTCTCATCACCTCACCTGAGGTTCCAGCTTTAACGTTAGAAAATTTACTTTTTGACTGTGTCAAATTACTGCTACTATTACTAACGTTAAGATCAGGAACTTCATCCCACAACCACTTCATGTCTGATCTGATACCAACAGTATCATTGATTTTTTTTTAAAAACTGCATTTTGAAAGTCTATTGTAATGCCAAATTTTCCCATCACTCAACTTAGCAGATCTAGAATACGTGGCGATTACCTGTAAAGGTGTAGAAAATTTGGTCTGGCCTTTTCTTACTTTGGTAGCCAATTTAACTTTAACCCAATCACCAACATTTGGTGCGCAATCAAACGTACTATGAGTTCTGTCAAAATTGATCTTGTAATTTTCTTGCATTTTCCTTAGATTGGCCCTAACCAATGCAGGTGACCATTTCCCGTAAGTTTGCATGTTGGACCATGCCACATTATCTTTACAAAATGGTTCTCTGCCTCGTAATATTCTAAAAGGGCTATAACCTGTTCCAGTTGGAGTGATTCTATATGCCTAAACTGTACTAAAAAGTTCTCTTTTCCAACTTTTACCAGCTTTTAATGAGGCTTGTACACTTCCCATAATGACCCTGTTAAATCTTTCCACAATACCATTACCCGCAGGATTGTATACAGGTGTCATCTTCTCACAACTTCCGTTCCTTTCCAAAAAATTCTTGAACTTTTCAGAAGAAAATTGCCGACCATGGTCACTGCGTATCATTTTTGGAATTCCTTCTCTTAAAAATATGTTTTCCAAAAATGTAATGGTATGTTTAGTGTCACATGTCTCATGAATTTCAATTTCTGGCCATTTCGAAAAGTCATCCATAACAACCAAAATATACTCATGGCAACCATCATCCCCCTCAATAGGACCCAGCCAATCTATGCTTAGATTTTCCCATGGCCCATTTGGAAATGATTTGGTACCTAGGATGGGTCTTAATACACGAAGTGACTTATCAGCATCTTGACAGCTAAAACAATCTCTTACAAATCTCTCAGAATCACGATCAATACCTGGCCACCAGTAAGATAATTTCAATTTACTTTTTAGTTTAGAGATGCCGAGATGACCTTCGTGATTTAGTTCTAGAATTCTGGATCTCAAATTTAAGGGTACTATAATTCTATCTCCCCTGCAAATATATCCTGAATCATCCATAGACAATTCACTTCGTATTTCCCAAAATGCTCTTAAATCACCTTGATTATCGTTCTTAGCAGGCCAACCTTTGGTTATGAATTGTGCAGTTTTTTTAAACATTCATCTCGCGAATATTCATAGTCCCATTCCCCTTTAGAGATGGCACAAGTTTCATCATACACTGCTGCTACATTGAATTCATCCCAATCATTTTGTACAAAACTCTCATATGCTAATGGAGATCTGCTCAAGTAGTCTGCTACTTGGTTCTTTTTTCTAGGTAGGTATTCTACCTCATAATTATAGTCAAGAAGTTTCAAACTCATTTTGGCTATTCTGGGTGTGGCTTTGTATATGCCTTCAGAGGTTAGTACTTTGAGTAACGGTTTGTGATCTGTACGCAATATAAAACTAGAACCCCATACAAACTGTCTGAATTTTTCCAATGCCAATATAGTTGCTAACATCTCTTTTTCTATTACGGAATATTTTTCTTCCGATGGTGAAAGGGAACGAGAAGCAAATGAAATGGTTATTTCTTCACTATTGTCATCTATTTGAGATAATACTGCTCCTAGTCCCTTTCCGCTGGTATCCGTTGTGATTATAGTTGGTGCCAAGGTATCAAAGGCTTGAAGGGGTAAGGCAGAGTGCAGGTCATTTTTTACCCTAATGAAGTCACTTTCCAAATCACTGTTCCAAACAAACTCATTTTTTAATTTTCAACAACTGCCTCATATTGTAAGTTTTGGTGGCAAAGTTCCTTACAAATTTTGCGTACAACTCTGCCATCCCCAAAAATGATCTCAAATCATCTTTTGATTTAGGAGAGGGAGCACTTTTGATTGCTTCGATCAGACTTTTCTTTGGTGATATACCATCACCACCAACTTCATGTCCCAAATAGGTAACAGACTTCATCCTAAATTTGCATTTTTTAATCTCCGCTGTCAAACCTTTTTCTGCCAATTTCGATAGTACAGTGTTAAGTCTTACATCATGCTCTTGTTTGTCTCGTCCCAATATCAGAATGTCATCTTGGAAGTATATGACACCTTTTAACCCCTTAAACAGTTTGTGCATTAGTCTTTGAAACACGGCAGCAGCAGAAGCCAATCCAAAAGGCATTTGTACAAAACGATAACAGCCAAAAGGAGTTATGAAAGCGGTTAAGCTTCTACTGCTGTCGTATAACTGAATCTGGTGATACGCAGATGTTAAGTCGATTGTGGAAAAATATTTTATATTATTCGATTGAGCTAATAATTCGTCGATTCTGGGCAATGGAAATTGGTCAACCACGATATTTTTATTGAGATCTCTTAAATCAATACATAAACGCAACCGTCCATCAGGTTTGCGTGCGACGACCAAGGGAGCAATCCATTCTGCGCATTCTACTGGCTCAATTATCCCTTTTTTTTTCTAATTGGTCTACTTCTTTTATTACCCCTTCTCGAATACCTATAAGAATGTTCCTGGCTTTATGCATAACCGGTATAGCGTCATTCTTAAGTACAATTTTGTGGCCAAAACCCTCCAATTTTCCAACTTCTCCCGAAAATACCTTTGGGAACTGTTTTATCATGTCATCTACCAAGCCTTTTTCTGATTCATCTAATAGCAGGACTTGATCTTTAGTATTGGGGTTGAGTATAATGCAGAGTTCACCCTGGTCAATCCAACCTAGAACAGATGGACGCTTTTCCGCTACGTATAATTTTCCTGTGGTGCTCCTGTCCTTGAACTTGAACACCAGCTCTACAAAACCTACCACTGGAATTTTTTCACCAGTGTATGTCACCGGTTGTATATCTGGGGCTTTTAATTCTGGACTAATAACTTTTCTAAATTTGTCTTCCCATACTGTTCGTTGTATGATGGTATAAGGTGAACCTGAATCTGGAACGATTTGTAAATCAATACCACCGATATTTATTTCACATACCGTTTTTTTTTTCTTTTTTGAACTCACATTCATAATCACGTTGTCACACTCTTCAAAATCATCAATGCATAAAATTTCATCATCACTAGAACCAACATTTTCTTCATCCTCCTCATTCTTAATATCATTAATGCAATTAACATTTCTTTTACTGTTTTTGTTGATTCTTCTTCTACACGCTTTAGTGAAGTGACCCAGGACCCCACAATAACTGCATTTAGATTTTATGGCCGGGCAACACTTGTCTCTGGCAGTGTGACCCTTATATCCACACCTGTAACAAGTTGGTCTGTTGTCTTCATCATCGCTTTTGTTATGACTAGCACTTCTTTTATTGACATCTTTGTAACTATTCTTTTCTACACTTTTGTTGCTGGTTTTAATGGAGGATATTTTTCCTACCACACTATTATCTTCATTTTTCTTTAAGGCCATCTGCGCACATCTTTTTGACATTTCACCTTTTTTGACAATGGCACTAATTTCATTCAAGGGAGAATCCCCGCAGACCCATAATTTTTCTTGTATAGCATTGTTATTAAAATGCATTAATAGTTGATCTCTAATAAAACTGTCATGCAAACTTTCAAATTGACAATTAACAGAACGTTTATCAACGCAGAAACAATCTTCCACGGATTCATTTTTTTGTCGTTTGCGTTGAAAAAATTCATACCTGTTAATTCCTACGCATACTGTGGGTTGATAGTAAGCATCTAAATCATGTAAAGCATCTACAAATACATTCGAATTTTCACCAGGTCTAGACTTTTTTTCCATTTGGTAATAAATTCTTGACCCTTCAGGTCCTAAACTGTGCAAGAGCATTTTCTTCTTCCTAGAAGGTGTGAATTCATCCTCATTTTCTTCTTCCAAAGCAGAAATATAGTTTAAAAAATATTCCTTCCAATCTAGCCATTTTAAAGCCGGTTTACCACGACGAGTCAAAAATGGAACAGGAAGTCCAAGTCCACATCCCTGGTTTGCCATTATAATTTGCAATAATAGAATGCGTGCAAGAAAATTTTATAAGTGCTGAACTATCTATAATTCCAGATGAATTGTGCGCATATATTCTGCATGAAAAATACTGTATTTAAAAAATGACTCCTATTATGGAGATGAGGACAAGGTGGCAAATGTGTAAAGTATTTGATTATTGGTCATGTATTCATAAAGAAATAACAAGCAAATTAAAGTGTGTATTCCACCCTGAGTATAGTCTTTTTGTCATATGAATAATAGAAAGACACAATGTTAATGTGTCATCAACGTTCAGGAATACAGAAACATATTCTTGGGCATATTCTATTTCTACTTCACGGAGGAAGGAACGTAAACGTCAGCACGATCGCGTCATCACGTAAGGTCACGCAATGTGACCTTACGGAGCCGCCATCTTGAATTTCATTATATTTACTAGGAAACACACGCCGGACAAGCTGGAAGTAGGGAAGATTCACCAGCTCATCGGGAAAATATGCCAGTTCTTCTACCGGTACTAGTAACATACCACAATCTCTGCCTCTAGGTTTCTTTAAGAAAAAAATGTAGACCGGTCTGCTTGGCTAACGAGTGAGTGCTTACGAGCTGGCTGGGTCTCTTGGAGCTATCTAAATTGTCAGTCAGTCCCCATATAAATACCTCTACGGAGCACAGACATGTTGCAGGTCTACTTCAGAAAAGTGGCGTTTGTTTTAGCCGGTGCTTACACTAGGAGCAGTACTCGAACTGAACTGCTGTTAAGAGAAGTGACAACACGTTTCTTGAAAATAAAGCAGTGGCTGCAGCTTACAAGATCAGAGCCTGTGTTGGGAAGAATATATTGATATTGAAGAAAAGGAAACAAACTTCAAGGAAAGTGGCGAGCGGCAGAGAAGAACAGCGACGGTGCTTACTGGTCTTGGACTTGGGATACTTTTTCTCAGATGCAAGTCAATGCAACTGATCCATACACATCTATCTAAAAAATTAGTAAGTGCAATATAAAAATATAAAAAAGTAACAAAGAACCCATGGAATGTAATCGGTGCCCGCGCTTGAAATTATCCAACGAAAATAATGCGCCCTGAACATCAGGGGCACATGGAAATTTACAGCGTATCACACATGGGGAATGTGAGAAAGTGGCTCTGTATATACTGTTCCCAAATAGGTACCGTGTGTACAGAGTCCACAGTCCCCAGAGGTTTGGCAGAGGCTAAAGTTAGATATAACCTTACTCTCTAAAGTGGTAGCTTGGTCGAGCAGTAAGGCAGTATCAGAGGACAGTGTAAAGCATTTGTTGTACACACTCAGTCAGCAAATGGTCTCACACACTCAATAACTGAACTCTAGGCCAATGGTTTGTATATACAAATATATGGTTGTTTTATTTTAGAACCAACAATAGGTATTAAAATATACTTTCTCAGAATGAGATGCTTTAGGTAAATACTTTTGCAATATGCAATTGACTTTTGTAAATAATTACAAGTTATTGCAATAGGCAACACAATTCTAAACACAATAATGGATTGAGTTCAATGGAAGTTTCAAGTTATTTACTTTAGATTACTTTTAGGATTACTTTTGGAATTCCAGGACTGGATCCTAGATTCAGTCCTGGGACAGTATTTAGAAACAAATGATAAAAGTCGACTTAATCGCTTTGATGATTTTTAGACAATATTTTGCTATTTTAAAAGTTGACACTTAGAAAATATTTCATAGAAAACAGTCAATGATTCTCTATGGCAGAAAATTCAAGTTGCAGGTATAGTATGTCCTCGTTACTTTTGTAATCCAGTACTGGGTACCTAGACTCAGTACTGGGACCTTTATCCAAAACAGGCAAGCAATTACGTTTTCAGAAGTTATACGATTTTTAAAGAATATTTGAAGTTTGCAGAAATTTACACTTAAAAGAAATTTCACAGAAAAACAGACAATGGTTTCCTATGGGAGAAAATTGGGTTACTGGTAAGTACAGTTGTAAGTATTTTTCAGAGTCAGTGCTGGGCACCAAGATCCAGCACTGGGAGCTCACCTAATAGCAGGTGAGTATTTTCGTTTTCGTTACTCGGCTGATTTTTGGTGAATATTTTAAGATTTGAAAAGTCCACACTTAGAAGAAATTTCAGGAAAAAGCCAGTCAATGTTACACTATGAAGAAAATTGAGTTATCGGTATAAAGGTAAGTACTCGACTGGCAGAGTTAAGGTTCTGGGCATAGACTCAGGGGTCTCCCAGGGTCAGGTAGGTACAGTTGCTTCACCCTCAGCGGCACAAGGGCGGCCGGGTGCAGAGAGAGTTAGGCCCAATGTTATCCTATGAGAGGTAGGGGGGCCTTGGTTGGTGGCTGCTGACTAGCAGGCCACGCGGCTGTGGGAGCTGGGCTCCTTGTCACTTACTCAGGGCAAGTGGGGAAGTAGATAGGTGTAGTGATTGCACTGCCAGGGCCACTCGGGCGGCTGGGTGCAGGGTGCTTTTGAGCCTTCGGGCGCTCAATTGATTTCAATGGGAAATCTCTGGTTTAGAAAAAGACTGCAAGCTCGGGGTCGAAGATTCTTCAGGTGCCACCACCACTTCGAGAGGTAAGTTGGGTAGTTGGTGGATAGGTAGGTACCCCGGGATTGGGCACAGGGGGCTGTGGGGCGTCTGGTTCAGGGGTGCCTTTGGTGTCGGGAAATCTTACCCTCTGTTGATCGCGGTTGGGGGGGGCACCTGGTTCTGAGGCTGCAGGTTTCTTCAGGAGTGTCGAGGGAGGTCCTTGGGTGCCTGACTAGGGGTCACAGTCGCCGTGGGGCCGTCCTCGTGGTCTTTGTTCACTCCGGCACAGGCCAGGCTTGACTGGTGCAGTGTGCGCTGGATTTGCGTTTCCGTGCTGCTGCCAGGGATTAGAAGTAGATTTTGAGTAGAGCCTCTACTCATGGGAGTCCCAGGGGGCTTAGTGTCAAATGGTAGCCAGGTCCTCCGCGGTTTGTGAGGTTGCTGGCCACAAGAGATGCCGGGTTGGAGCAGGAGCAGGTTCGAGGGTAGACAGGCCGGTAGGGCTGGGGCCAAAGCAGTTGATGTCTTCCTCTTCTTAGCAGCTGCAGGGCAGATCTTCTAGCTCTTCTTCGGATTTTGGAGTCTGGAATCTGGGGAAGGAAGGTTCAGGGTGCCCCTAAATTCTAGATTTAGGGGCGTTACAGGTAGGTGAAGGGCAGGGACCAATGGGTCCCTCTCCTGGGGTGGGTACACCCCCTATCCTGCCTCTCTCCTGTGGGAGGGGGGCAGTAGCCTAGTCCTGATTGGGCAAAGCTTCCCATCTTCAAGATGGCGAGAGCCCGGAGATGTGCTTCACCTCGCCTCCCCCACCTGAGGGGTGGGGTTGGCAGGCTGGCACATCCCCTGTCCTTATTTGGGGTTTCCGGCAAAGCTTCCCACCAGAGTGGGGGGTTGCAGTGGCCTGGGGAAGCTCACAGAGGCGGCATGCCTTTGAAGCTTCCCCCTGCCCATCCTGGGGGAGGAGATTTAGTACCTCGCCCACGATGTGCATTGTTGCAGGCCCAGGAGAGCAGAGACTCTCCTACCCAGGGGTCCAGCAACATGTCTGCTGTGTGGCAGCCTAGGCAGCCTCCCAGACCAGTTGTGGTTTGTAGGTTAGGTTTCAGGGGCCATCTCTAAGATGCCCTCTGGGGTGCTTGGTACATTAAATCCCACACTGGCATCAGTGCGGGTTTAATGTGCTGAGAAGTTTGATACCAAACTTCTCAGCCTTTAGTGTTGCCATTATGGTGCTGTGGAGTTCGTGTTTGACGAGCTCTCAGCACTATGTACTCTTAAATGGCAGCACTGCACTTACAGTGCCAAGGAATGGACCTGGGTACTGTAGGGGCACAAGGCTCACGCTCCTGTGCCCACACCACTGGCATAGGGCACCCAGCTAGAGGGGTGGCTGATGTATGCCAGGGCAGTGTAGGTGGTGGGCATGGCACACAGGGATGTGTGCCATGTCGACTTTGTTTTGTCTTTTATCCAGACACTCAGCCTGCAAGAGCAGTGTGTGTGTGTTAGGGTACAGGGCCTCTAAGGGTGGCTCAATGAGTGCTGCAGCCCTTAGAGGCCCTCCCTGGTCACAGGGCCCTGGGTACCTCAGTTACCATTTACCAGGGGCTGACATGTGGCCAGGGTTTGCCAATTTGGGTTTTGGCTGTTAGGCAGTTTTTAGGGAAGGAGCACAGGCCCTGGGCACCTGATTGGCAGGAGTCCAGGGCACAACAAGGAAAAGTGCATCAGCTATTAGGCAAAAAAAGGGGAGGGTTACTGCAACAGAAACCCACTTTCTTATAGGGAAGATGTTCAAGATTTTTCTGGAACGCTGCATTCAGCAAACACGGGTCAGCCACGACTCCCAAAGCACACAAAACACGCTGCATTGTAAAAAAAAAAAACATAGCGCCTACCGATGAAATTAAGCAAACAAAACACGAGCCGTGAAAAAAGATGAAGCACTGACAGGGTGGCAACCAGGAGGGATTAAAATGCCTCCGATGCAATCATTAACCTGTGTTTTGCATAACATGATGACAAATGACGCGCACAAATGAAAATTGCAGGCGGAGCAGAGACACGACTACTGGAACTGTATTGAGTCCAAGAAGTCTTCACATGGTGCAGCACATGCGCGCTGCTAACGCCAGGCGAGACTTAAAAATGGTTCTTAGGAGGGATGGCTCAATAAAGTCCATCATATATGAGCATAAACACACAAAATTACTACATCAATGTAAATGTTCAAATGCAAAGCTGATGTGTTGCTTTTTGAAAAGGATATGGATATAGCATATTCAGTTGATAGAGCCACTGATACATTTGAATTAGAAACTGGTTCTGGTGATGAATCTACAGAACCAGTATCTTTAAAGTCTTGAGTGACTTTAGTATCAGTCTAGTAGGCAGGAGCATATGCTTTATGACAAGGATTCCGTTCCCTAATATGTAACTGTTCCAGTCGATCTCAAGATAATGTGGCCAAAACAGTTGATCCAAAAGCTGTGGATGATAGCAAAGCAGCAATGTGGAAGCACTGTACCTATTGCCAACAGAGTAGGTGGGAAAAATTGTTTGGCCACTGCAAATGATCTCATGGCCTGAAAGAAAACTCAAAGCAGTATAAAGATGGTCAGTAATTGTCAGAGGTGCCAGAAAGGACAAGAGGCACTCATGATGTCTGGGAGACACAAAGCTCCAATAATGCTAGGGATTTAAAAACACTCAGAAAAAGAGATAGTTTGAGCATTACTTAAAGATCAACACCAAAGACCGAAATACCAAACCCACATATTGGCTCTCCACTAATTGCCAAAGTAAAAGGTGAGGGCTTCTGTTTCGAAAATGTTTCAAACACAGACTGGAATATTGATGTTCATCACTATCAATGGTAATCAACATTTTCTTTCTGCCTCTCTGTTTTCTGAAGAATGACGCATTGTAGAAGATCTGGATGAGTTTCAGTTTGTACCTAGCTTTTCTACATTCCTTGAACATGATGCAACTGCACTGATTGGCAAGCTTTACAGCCCAAAGGACTCCCATGTATGTTGAAAGCCTTGCTTATAAAGGCATTACACTGTTGTGTTCTGTAAGTTTCAAGTCTACTATGAGAAATAAAAAATAGATTGTGTTAAAGCATAACTTTACACACTTCAATGTCATCTTAATTCTGTAACATTGTAAGTACCCTGGGACCTGTGATGGAAGTAATGTTAATGGGGCTCAGTACTGAACGATGTGGGATATATCTGAAGTACTGATTTGTGGAGCAGACAGTAGATTATGGCGTTTTGATGCACCTATAGGGCGAACACAAATTTTCACTTTTCGACCTCTGCCATTCTTGATAGAGGCACTCTTAGTGGAAGAAGAGCACAATCAGGAATAGCATGCAAATAGGGTCCAATACCACGCCATCATTCACCAAGCCACCCACGAGTGGCACGTTCCACACAGCATGCAGCCTCATGCTTGTACAAGTTTGGATGAAGTCAAGGGACACTAGTTATCGGGACTGGACAGACCTTTGTTCTGGATATTCAGAAAGCAGTCTCCTCACAGAGTCAGAAGTGGAACCACTTATATCCTTCGACTATAATCTCACTTCCAACTGTAACAGAATAGCCTGGATTGGAGGGTGGAGGTGGGAAGGGCAATAGCCAATCTCCCTCAGAAAAATGGAGTGTGCTTTGGATGTTGTACTGACATTAGTACATAAATGCAAAGTCAACAAAAAACAAACATACTGCACATCCAGTTGGGCCACATTATGTCGACATCACTGGAGGTAAAGCACATGGTAAACAAGAAAACAAGATATGCAATTGTCTGTAACAGAGTTAATTTCCCAGACTCCATTTACTTTAAGAAGCAGTTAAAGTTTCCAACTGTATGCTACCACAAAGGGCAGTAAGACTACACAATACAGTACAGTAACCAGCCCTTCGTGGGACAGAATACTGTTCCGAACACGTTTCTCCTCTGTGCCCAAAAGTTCCAGTCAGTAAACACCAGTCAGAAAAATCTTTATTCTGTGAAATGTAATTAAAAAAAAAAAACACAAACAACCAGGAGTAAAAAGTTAATAAAAAGATAAAATGGAATACAATAGTTCAAGTTATCAACTAATCATAGCATCACGTCATGTGCCCACCATGTTTCTCAATCTCACTTCAGCCGAGATAAATGTATAAATCGTTATGAATACAACTTCAGAACGAAGTATTTTAAGGTACAACTAGGCTGGTAGGCAGTAAGGGGATTAAAAACAACTTCTGTGGTACTACATAAAGCTTAAAGAACAGAAAGAAATCCAACATTGATTGAACTGATTCTGAATCACAGGGACACAAGTCAATGTCAAAGTCTCTGTGTGCACCTTTAGGATGAGAAACTAAAACGTGAGCTATATTAAAACGAAACCTGACCAAAATAAATCTGTGCTGGATGGTCGGTATAAAACGCATACGGCCCCATAGAATTGGCAGCTGAATAAAGTTGGTGCTAACCACCATCTTCTTTGTGCATTCAATCAGTTCTCTTTTGCTAGTTAACACAGCTAAACATTGAGTTTTAACAATTTCTTTCACAGATTAATACATCTAGGATTACTAAAAAGTTCTGATCTCCCCAAAAACGTGAATTGCTCCTTAATATACAACAACCAAGGGATGATAAAAGCATTGGCATGTCTCACACAGTCTAATATCACAAGTCGGTTGAAATTAGTTCTCATTTTTTGACTAGACCGAAAACCAAAGCATTAGAGGGGACAGCTTTATGTAGTCTTCTAAGTATGAAATGCCGAGTTAAAAGTAGCATACATTTGTGGGGCAGCTAGTAAGTACAGCCAAAAGCAGTTGCAAAAAGTCATTAAAGCCATTTTCACTGACCTGTAACTAAGCTGCATCATTAATTTCACATATACCTGCACAATACGTAGCCACAGAAATGCACCTTGCTTTAGAGATGCTAATAATAGTATCCAAAACCTAAAAGCTACTGAAATAAACTGATCAAATTGGGACTTCAGTACTTTCATAACGTGTGACCAGGTACCTTTATTGTCGAATGGGACCCCCAAATATGTAAATGTAGGAACACAAAGTTATCTAACTGCTTTAGTAACGAGTGTTTCCACCTTCCCATTCAACTAACCACAAACCGTATTAAACAACTTTGATAAATTTGGGGCCAAATTCAGTCGATCCATAAACAGGGTAAATGTATACAAAAGGTTGTGGAGTCCCAACGCAGTTCTTGCCATTAGGACAGAATTACCAGCATATGATATGTTTCCTAATTTGGAAGCATCAATCCTTAATCCTAGCGAAGAATGTTCTAGATCATTCATTTATAAGGTAAAAAGAAAAGAGACCACTGCACACCCTCCCAATTATAACTGGAGTAGTGCACTCACTATTAGCACCACATCTAGTACATGGTGTAACGTCACTGTATGGTTGTCTGAGTTACTGCAATAAGGGGAACTCAACTACCATTGTTGACATCATTTTTATAGCCTCGAACGATTCACACAGTCAAAGGCTGACATCAGGTACAATCAGGCTAGATGGACACAGCCCTTCTTTACCCTGATATATTTATTAATTGTAATGGAAAGATTCAGACAATGGTCAGTGTTGATAAGTCCCTCCCGAAAACCCATACTAGACATGAGAGAGAAAATACTTTTTGATGGCCCAGGATTCCGGAGGGAGGGTCCCTGTATGAGCAGTGCTCCTCAGTATATTAACCAACAGTGGTGCCCATGCCTCAATGTTATCCTTAAAGAGGTCTTTAGGGACCCAGTTATGTCCAGGGGCATTGTTACTTCAACTGCGTTCAATAGCTGCATTTTCTATTACTTACTAAGAGGCGTACATCATTCCAGTTACTGGCCTCTCAACATCTCCCAGGCTTCCTGTCTAATATTCTTCCTCACAGTATTTTCCTGCTGATATTGGGCTCTACATAACTTAATTGCCTCTGCCTCCCGAGTAGGCTTCTTAAGAGCAATCATTAGTGGCTGGGGCGTAAAAGAGCAGGTCCCATCAAACCATTTTTCACGGGTTGGCTTCCTTGCTCTAGCAGGAACCATCATCAACTTGGTCGCAGTTCTGCAAATGACACTTAACACACTGTTCTGAATTGCCAACATCCCCCAACCAGACTATAAAATTACTCACTCCTGTTATTTAACTGAGACAATAAATGGGCAGGATCAACATTGGCCTATTTTGCAGGTTCTGTTTAATACAACTAAAAATCCTGCATAGATGCTACTATGCATGCACAACCATGGTAAAGATGGACAGAGCTACATCTGCATTGTGTCATCATAACTGTGCAGATGGGAACGTTTTATCATATAATGTGGAGCTGTCCGGCGATTCGGCAATACTGGGAGTCAATAGTGGCTTGCCCGAATGATATTTGTGTAAGCAGTATGGAGATTTCCTCAAAGTGGTGCCTCGTGAATGTATAGGAAGAAACTGACCTTACTCGAATGGACCAGATCTGGATGACATTGGGTTTAATGATGGCCCAGTGAGCGCGTTTGTGGAGAGCTTAACGAGTGCCATGGATGAGTGATTGGAGGCATGACATGGAGTGCGGCATGCCGGCAGAGAGGGTAGTGTTTGAAAGCAGAGGTTGTCTAACAAAATGGACCAGGTGTGGGGGAAATGGAATAATCACCGGGGTGGATTGTGTGCCCCTTTTGTAGGTACTGATAATGATGCTCTGTGCCTGGAACACTCGAAATCTAATAATGCTTTGTAAGATTCTAAAGGGAAGATGAGGAGGGTGGGCTTTCCAAGAGCTGTAGGAGGGTCGACTTTAATTGGCTGTGTTTTGATGCTACAATGTGTAGTGCTTATTGACACTTTCTTGTTTTTCTTTATCTGCAATAAATAGAATTATGTTTTTTTGCCATTTTTTTTTTTAATAGTATACCCTTGTTCCTGTCATCCTCAATAGGTGGAATAAATAGATTACATCGGAGTAGGTCATGGCTTTATGCCAAAGAAAGAGCCAGAAGATTATGGTCACTTGAACAGTTGTAGAAAATAGAAAAAAAACGCAAAACTGGGAAACCTAAGATTTTAAAACAATAATATAGTCAATCATACTGCTCTTGCCACTCCCTGTAAAAGAAACAATTTTAGTATCAATCACGAGCATGAGATACAATGAAAGGATGTGAGAAAGTGCCATCTTCCTTGCATGGTATGCCCCCACTTTTTGCTGAATTGCTGAATGTACTTTGACTGAGTGTGCCCTGGACTCCTGCCAATCAGGTGCCCAGGGCCTATGTTCCTTCCTTAAAACAAACCAAACCCAAATTGGCAAACCCTGACCACATGTCAGCCACTGGTAAATGGTACCCTAGGTACCCAGGGCCTTGTGACCAGGGGAGGCCTCTAAGGGCTGCAGCACTCCTTCTGCCACCCTTAGAGGCCCTGTACCCTTACACACACACACTGCCTTTGCAGGCTGAGTGTTTGGGTGCAAGACAAAAACAAAGTCGACATGACAAACATCCCTGCCCTTCACTTACCTGTAACGCCCCTAAATCTAGTATTTAGGGGCACCCTGAACCTTCCTTCCCCAGATTCCAGATTCAAAACTACAAAGAAGAGCAAGAAGAAAGAAGACCTGCCCTGCAGCTGCTAAGAATAGGAAGACACTAACTGCTTTGGCCCCAGCCCTACCGGCCGGTCGACCCTCGAACCTGCTCCTGCTCCAACCCGGCATCTCTTGAGGCCAGCAACCTCACCAACCCCGGAGGACCTGGCTACCTTTTGGCTCTAAGCCCCTGGGACTCCCATGAGTAGAGGCTCTACTCAAAACCTACCTCTAATCCCTGGCAGCAGCCCGGAACCGCGAACCCAGCACACTCTGCACCAGCCAAGCCTGGCCAGTGCCGGAGTGAACAAAGACCCCGAGGACGACCCCACGGCGACTGTGACCCCGAGTCCGGCACCCAAGGACCTCCCTCGACACTCCTGAAAAAGCCTGCAGCCTCAGAACAAGGTGCCCCCCCCTACCGCGAACAACAGAGGGTAAGGTTTCCCGACACCAAAAGGCACCCCTGCACGCGGCGCCCTGCGGCCCCCTGTGCCCAATCCCGGGGTATCTACCTAACCCCCAACTACCCAACTTACCTCTCGAAGTGGTGGTGGCACCTGAAGAGTCCTCGTCCCCGAGCTTGCAGCCTTTTTCTAAACCGGAGATTTCCCATTGAAATCAATTGAGCGCCCGAGGGCTCAAAAGCACTCTGCACCCAGCCGCCCGAGTGGCCCTGGCAGTGAAAACTCTACACCTACCTACTTCCTCACTTGCCCTGAGTAAGTGACCAGGAGCCCAGCCCCCCTATCCCTATTAGGATAACATTGGGCCTAACTCTCTCTGCACCCGACCGCCCTAGAGCCGCTGAGGGTGAACCAACTGTACCTACCTGACCCTGGGGGACCCCCGAGTCTATGCCCAGAACCTCAACTCTGCCAGTCGAGTACTTACCCTTAAACCGCTAACTCTATTTTCCTCATAGGTTAACATTGACTGGCTTTTTCCTGAAATTTCTTCCAAGTGTGGACTTTTCAAATCTTAAAATATTCACCAAAAATCAACCGAGTAACGAAAACGAAATTACTCACCTGCTCTTAGGTGAGCTCCCAGTGCTGGATCTTGATGCCCAGCACTGACTCTGAAAAATACTTACAACTGTACTTACCCTTAACCCAATTTTCTTCCATAGGAAACCATTGACTGTTTTTCTGTGAAATTTCTTCTAAGTGTCGATGTCTGCAATCTTTAAATATTCTTCAAAAATCGTATAATATCTGAAAATGTAATTACTTACCTGTTTTGGATAAAGGTCCCAGTACTGAGTCTAGGCACCCAGTACTGGATTACAAAAGTAATGAGAACATACTGTACCTGCAACCTGAATTTTCTTCCATAGGGAATCATTGACTGTTTTCTTTGAAATATTTTCTGTCAACTTTTAAAATAGCTAAATATTGTTTAAAAATCATTACAGTAATTAAGTCGACTTTCATCACTTGATTCGGAGTACTGACCCAGGACTGCATCTAGGATCCAGTCCTGGAATTCAAAAAGTAATCTAAAAAGTAATCTGTTGCAAATAACTAGAATTTTCCATTGAGCTCAATGCATTGTTGTGTTTAAAATAGAGTTGCCTATTGCAACCACTTGTAACTGTTTACAAAAGTCAATTGCATATTGCAAAAGTATTTATATGAAACATCTCATTCTGAGAAAGTATATTTTAAATCCAAGTGTTGGTTCTAAAATAAAACAAGCATATATTTTTTTATATATAAACCATTGGCCTAGAGTTCAGTTATTGAGTGTGTGAGACCATTTGCTGACTGAGTGTGTACAACAAATGCTTTACACTGTCCTCTGATACTGCCTTACTGCTTGACCAAGCTACCACTTTAGAGAGTAAGGTTATACCTAACTTTAACCTCTGTCAAACCCTGGGGGACTGTGGACTCTGTACACCCTGTACCTATTAAGGAACAGTATATACAGAGCCACTTTCTCACAAAGGACTAGACTATATCTTGTCATAATATTATTGAAAAGTTCCCCACAGTGATTGTGTTAAAAATGGAGGTAAACCTTTTCATCATGTTCTTGATTACCACAAACTGCATTGTCGCCAAGTCTGGTGTTAAAATCTCCTGCACAGATTATTAGAAAATCTTCATTTGTCTTAATAATGTTTTATATTGCATGCTCGTGTGAGGTAACAATTTCCAAGTTATGATTAAAATTATGATAAAAGTTATATAAAAAGAATTCAGAGTACCAACAAAAACTAACATATACAACTACCAGCTAAGAAGACAGAGCAATGTTAGTAAACCATCTCTGGGACTCCCTGTATTAAATGTAACAGATGGAGCTGCATAATTAAAGAATCAATTTAAACTGACAGTATCACAGGCCCATGTCTCCTGAAGACAAACAATTTGGAAATCATGTATCAGGATAGCCAATAAGGATTGTTCAACTTGCTGGCTAGCTCGGCAACATTTAATGAGGCCAAATTAAAATTTGGGCTATTTACTATGGGCAAGTTATACTTTGGCAACTCACAATGAGCCTGAGTTGGGGGATTGTCAAAGTCATAATTAGCCGAGGAATTAGGAGCTTGAGGCATTAGGAGCTTGAGGCATTAGGAGCTTGAGGCATTAGGAGCTGGAGGCATTAGGAGCTGGAGGCATTAGGAGCTGGAGGCATTAGGAGCTGGAGGCATTAGGAGCTGGAGGCATTAGGAGCTGGAGGCATTAGGAGCTGGAGGCATTAGGAGCTGGAGGCATTAGGAGCTGGAGGCATTAGGAGCTGGAGGCATTAGGAGCTGGAGGCATTAGGAGCTGGAGGCATTAGGAGCTGGAGGCATTAGGAGCTGGAGGCATTAGGAGCTGGAGGCATTAGGAGCTGGAGGCATTAGGAGCTGGAGGCATTAGGAGCTGGAGGCATTAGGAGCTGGAGGCATTAGGAGCTGGAGGCATTTGGAGCTGGAGGCATTTGGAGCTGGAGGCATTTGGAGCTGGAGGCATTTGGAGCTGGAGGCATTTGGAGCTGGAGGCATTAGGAGCTGGAGGCATTAGGAGCTGGAGGCATTAGGAGCTGGAGGCATTAGGAGCTGGAGGCATTAGGAGCTGGAGGCATTAGGAGCTGGAGGCATTAGGAGCTGGAGGCATTATGCTCCCCCTTGTTAACAGTAGAGGTGGTATTTAGACAGACCTTAAAAAGCTGTTCTGCCAGTTGCTTGCTAACCTTAATTATAATAGTCTCAGAGTCATGAAAAGTCGTAGAATTTAATTTGATGCCCTCTAGAATTCCCAACTCAAAAAATCACTTTCATTTTCAAGTTATTCAACCTGTTCTAGGGTGCCAAGGGCAGCAATGTTGTTAGGAGTCTGAATTTCAGACAGACCCTATCGATAATCCATGTACAGCAGGATTGCTAGGGCTAGAGTGATTAAAGGGGTTATAAAAGTAACCTTAAAGGAGAGCCTTGATTCTACCTTGGGGCACATCAAAGCAATTTAAGCCAGCAGGGGAGCTTTAAAATTGACAACAAAACAGTCCAGAAGTAATCAGAGAGAATTGTGGGATTTCAACTTCCTCTAAACTTCGAAGGAATGTTAATTTTCCATTGCTGTTCAAATTAAGAGAAACCTGACCCTGTGCCCTTTCTGGGGAGAAATAGAATACAGCTCTTTTGGTATTCATTTGAATGTTTTTTTCCCTTTAACTGAAAAAAGTAGGTAATTGTTCTGAATTACAAAGTCTTAATGTTGAACCACCACTTGAGTAAGGTTGTTCCACACTACAACTTTGAATCGAACACTGATGTGATGTCATATACGAGTTTTGTCCATGCAAATTTGGAAGACAAGAGTTAATTACCAGGATGGCAGACTGTACTTTCAGATGATGTAATTGAAGCTTCATTTCCTGGGCTGATTGAAGACTGACGGACGTCACACCATCCCAGGAACTCTGCAACAAGCTCAGCTCCTACTTCCATCTGAAAATCAAGGCCCTCTACAACAACTTCAGAGAACAGACGCCGGACACCAGCCCACACACCCACCCACACACCTACCCCAACCCCCCCCCCCACACACACACACACACCCACAAGACCATCACTACCTGGAATCCCGCCACCATCGAACTCACCACAGGGACCATGCGGAACACCCACTCAGGAGCCCCCACGGACCCCTGCCCTCTGCACATCTACCACAGGGCCGCCACTATTGCACTCGGACTAGGACGGATCATCAACGCCTCCTTCGAATCCGACATCTTCCCAGACGACTGGAAGCGGGCGGAAGTCAAACCCCTCCTCAAGAAGCCCACGGCCAACACGAATGATCTGAAGAACTACTGGCCCATCTCTCTCCTCCCCTTCGCAGCCAAAGTCACTGAGAGACTCGTAAACACCTAGCTGACCGCCTTCATCGAAGAGAACTCCATCCTTGACGCCTCCCAGTCCGGGTTCCGCAGCAACCATAGCACGAGACCGCCCTCCTCGCCGCCACAGACAACATCCACATGCTACTCGACCAGGGACACACCACGGCCCTCAACCTACTAGACCTCTCCGCAGCTTTCGACACCGTCTCACACTGCACTCTCGCTGCCAGAATCCATGACGCTGGGATAAGAAAAAACGCCCTCACCTAGATCCGCTCCTATCTCTCTGGCAGAACCCAAAGGATCAGACTTCCCCCTTTTCTCTCCGAACCCACAGAGATCACCTGCGGAGTACCCCAAGGATCATCACTAAGCCCGACGCTCTTCAACATCTACATGGCCCCCCTCTCCGCCATCGTCAGACAGCACAGGCTCAGCATAGGATCTTACGCAGACGACACCCAGCTCATCCGCTCCCTCAAGAAGAACCCCGACGACACCAGACTATGTTTCCAGGAAGGAATGCACATGGTTGAAAAACAGCTGCCTGAAGCTCAACTCAGAGAAGACAAAGGTCCCCATCCTCAGACCCTTCACCTCCGCCTGGGACAACACCTGGTGGCCCTCCACCCTCGAGAGCCCGCCCACTCCGACAGACCAAGCACTGAACCTCGGCATCACCCTAGACTCTTCCCTCACCATGATCCGCCAGATCAACTCCATCGCCTCTACCAGTTTCAACTGCCTTTGGATCCTCCGCAAGACCTTCAAATGGATACCCCCCCGAATGCAGAAAAACCGTCATCCACGCACTCATAACCAGCAGACTGGACTATGGCAACGCCCTCTATGCCGGAATCAACAGAACTCTCCTACACAAGCTCCAAACCATCCAGAACACCGCAGCCACACTCGTCCTCGGGACCCCACCGCACCACAAACACATGACCCAACACCTACGAGACCTCCACTGGCTCCCCCGAAGAGAGTAACCTTCAAACTTTTCACCCATGCCTACAAATCCCTCCACAACATCGGACCCAAATACCTCAATGAGAGAGTCTCCTTCAACGTACCCAAGAGGAACCTCCGCTCTGTCTACCTTGCCCTCGCAGAGACCCCCCACATCCGCAGAACCAGAGCAGGAGGAAGAGCCTTCTCCTACATTGCAGCCAAAGCCTGGAACGAGCTACCAGTCAATGTCAGACGCTCACCCACCCTGCACACCTTCAGGAAGAACCTCAAGACCTGGCTCTTCTCCTGAACCGGAGCTGCACTCACCCCGCCCCCACGCCTTGAGACCCTCACGGGTGAGAAGGATAAGTTACTTACCTGTAATCCTAGTTCTCTTCCAGGGGTATCCTCATCAAAGTCATAAGCACTGAATATTCCCGCCCATGTGCGGGGACCCCGGAAATAATAAAATTATATATGAAGAACAAATATATACAGCTCTGTATATGTATAAACATATATTATTTTTTCCCAAGCAAATGCAGCCCCCATAGAAGGCTAGACAATGTAGACACAAATATCCAATAATGCACCATAGGTATAATAATACACCTAAATCTCATTTTTTTTTTTTTTTTTTTTTTAAATGAGGTAAAAAACTCATGATAAAGAAAAGAGAACACTGTGTAAAACACAGATCCACAAAACATTGTTAGCCTGCAGGCTGCATTGCAATACAATACCATAGAGACTGAAAAGCCTTGTACAGGTAAAAACTGGCACCGTGCCTTTAAGGCAGCCCTGACTCCAATATCCCATCATGCCTCAGGGGTGACAGTTGGGTCAGTTGTCCTTTGCGGGACCGTAGTCCTAAACACAAAGATATACTTCCTCCATGTTAAATAATCCACTCCTCATATTTGCCTGGGGAGGCGGGTGGGTTGCTTATGACTTTGATGAGGATACCCCTGGAAGAGAACTAGGATTACAGGTAAGTAACTTATCCTTCTCTTCCAGGGGATCCTCATCAGTAGTCATAAGCACTGAATAGAATAGCAAGCCCACCTTCCACCTGCAGGCAAATGAGAACTGCACTATACATGGAGTAAAACCATTGACAAATTCAGTTATTGAACAGATTCCTCAAGGAGGATTGTCCTACTTGAGTGTCTGCTCTGGTGTCCGAGTCCAGACAATAATGCCTCGTAAATGTATGGACAGATCTCCAAGTGGCTGCTTTGCAGATCTCGGAGAGTGGGACATTATTGAGAAAAGCAGCAGGAGCCGCTTTTCCTCTTGTGGAATGCGCTTTAGGTCGAGCGACCAGTGGCTTCTGCGCCAGTTGGTAAGCCAATTTAATGCCCGACACAATCCACCTAGCAATGGAACGCTTAGATGCAGCAAAACCTGTGCGGATAGCACCATAGTTTACAAACAATTGGTCAGATTTCCTGACAGCCTTAGTCCTATCTAGGTAGAATTTTAGAACCCGCTTAACATCTATAGAGTGCAACGCCCTCTCAGCTGGCGAGGAGGGGTTGGGAAAAAGGTTGGTAAGGAGATAGTCTGATTAACATGAAAATCCGACACCACCTTTGGTAAAAAAGATGGATGAGTTCTCATCACTAACCTATTCAGGTGAAAAATCGTGTAGGGTTCTTTAGAACAGAGGGCCTGTATTTCACTTGCCCTACGTGCTGAAGTGATAGCTATTAAAAAAGCTGTTTTCCACATAAGGTGCTGTAAAGTAGCTTTATGTATGGGCTCGAAAGGTGAACTCATAAGCTTTGAAAGAAACAAGTTCAGCTCCCAAGAAGGCGAGGGAGGCCTTACTGGGGGGTAAACCTTTTTGAGCCCCTGCAAATGATTACGTTTAGCAGTTACATATTAAATATCTGAAGGCCTCCTTATTTATTGATGCTGGGTTTTTTTAATCCATTTTATCGGTAAATTTTCCCTTCCAGCACAGATATAGCTTACTTGGGGTGCTAGGGAGTATTGTATCCTTTGCTGCTACAGTTAAGAGGAAATATTTATATTAAAGTTTAATATTTTCATCACGCACTACCCCTTACCATTCTGCGTAACGTTAATTTAAAAATAAAAACTCAATGGGGTGCAGAGGAATGAATGCAATATTTGAAGGACGACTGTGTAAACAACTGAACAGGCTAGTTTAACAAATAAGGTATGCGGGCGGGGTTCAATGCTACAAAAAGAAAACAGTATAATCTGTATTAGACATTGACTCAAATTACAACAGTGTATGCCACGCAATGTGTTCTACATCAGTGTTTTTTTTTCAAATCATTATTTTCAACTACAGTACACCAATTAATTTATTTCAAGATGCACCAGTACTTTATACTTTCACCACGCCGTTTAAACACTAGAAATTTACATAAACCAAGATGTGCATAACATTTCTTGATCCAATCCCAGTCGGCTACAAGTAACCTCTGTAAAAGTTTACTGATGCATGCACAAAAGTGTTGACCTCCTGTCACTGTCACATTATCACTCTTCCAGTAACTACCAAGAATGTTAAGCTCTACCACTCATTCATGTAGAGCAGAATACTTTAGTGCGTACAGTACTTATCACATGGGATGATCTCAATAATATCCTATCTTTTCTGGCAAGCAAAGAATGCATGTGAGGTCTCGTACTCTAGAGTTTTCTAGATTACCTCTGGATTCTGCTTGTTTGCCCTTTTTATACCCTCACCATATTGGGAAACATTTTAGGGTGCAACCCTTATTTTCTGCTCTGAAACTTCCAATCCCATCCAATGGGATGCCTTTATCGGGATTATCAATTCGCCTCTTTTCAATCAACGGTCTTTCCAAGCAAACAAAAACATTCCAAGCATTCCAGGGACTAAGAGGTACTATGAAGTGGCACACAGACTTGTTACAAATAGTTTCTATGGGCAAATAAGCAACAACTTAGAATATCTTGAAGATCATCACGTCAGTGCAAAATCCTAAGTGAGCAGGAAATGTCTAGGATCAGAGAAGATACTATATTCCCTAAGATTCCGACTGACGTTATATTTCAAGTTGCTGCCTTTTGTAAAATGTCATAGGATTTTATAAACAAGGAATGCACCAGACTGACATGGAAAAGTAGATATAGCTGCCACCTACCTCGTCATTCTTCAGTGCCATGAAGTAGTAGTGTATATTTTTATTTCGAGCATATTCTTTCACTCTGGCTTTGAACTCCTTATGGTCCAACACCTCTCCACAGTACTCAAGGACAAACGCATTCCTAATGAGAGAGCAAAAAAAAAAAATTATATATACATCTCAAATTGTCTTTGTATCCTTTCCAATTCCATGCAGATGTTATTAACATGTGCAGTCAAGTACATGCAATCCATTGGGTTCTATATGTTTATAATACATAAAATACTTTAAAATGTATCTCTTAAGATTAATCTTGAAAAAAGTTTGTGATCACATTTAATTTTTTTTTACTTCTAAATGGCAGTATTGCAAAATCTACTGGTGTGTTTTAAAGTATGTCACACCCCCCCCCCCCCCCCCAAACAGGGCTTTTTGGGTCTAGTTTGACGAAAGACTGATTGTGTTCAATTATAAACAATATACATTTGCGTGCTTCGGCTGTGCCCACAGGAGTATTTCTCACCTCATGCTATTGGCTGTTAGGGCAAGCATGCCTCCTCCTATGGAGTGCTTGCACTATTTAACAATTTCAAACTACACTGAATGGTCACTAATGAAACTGTTCATACCATAGGTTTACTTTATGCAGATCATTTATAGTTTTGCTTTTTTCATTGCAGTAAGCATAGTAAGGAAAATGTTACTTACCCTGTAAGCATCTGTTCATGCCATGTAGTGCTTTAGATTCACATGGTGTGCATACTCCTGCCATGTAGTGTTAGGCCCCGATGTGTGCAAGTTGTTTTTCTTCAAAGAAGTCTTTCGAATCATGCTGTATAGTGACTTGTCATCTTGCTGGTAATAAGGCATGGTCATCGGCTCAATCGTTAGATTGTTTTCCCGGCATGGCAGGTGATGAAGACAGTGAAACGAAGAAATAAATAGAGAGATGACCATGCTAAATAGGAAAGATGAGATAGTAAATAATACTGCAATGGCTATAGGCATCCAGGGAGGAGGGTGAACACAAGTGAATCTACCGCAATACATGCCATGAACAGATGCTTACAGGGTAAGTAACATTTTCCTTTGAGGCATTCGTGGCTGTAGATACACAACTGTGCATAGACTGTAAAACAGTGCTCACAAAAAGCGGTTGCTAGCCTTTGGGTGTTGCAGAAGATTGAAAGAGTGTACAGAGCACTGCCTGACCAACATTAACTTGTTGGCAGGCTAACACATCCACACAGTAATGTTTTGTGAAAGTGTGTGGTGTGGAAAAGTAGCTGCTTTGCATATGTCAGCTACAGGGATGTTCCCCAGGAAGGCCATAGAGCCTCCTTTCTTCAGAATGCAGTGTGCTCTATCTAGTAGGAGTGGGCAGAGTCCTCTTAGCTTTAGCATAGCATGTCTGCGTGCATCGAACGATCCATCTGAAAATACCCGACTTGGATGCAGCCTTCATATTAAGAGGTTTGGAGAAAGCCTCAAAGAGGAGTTGAATCTTGCTGAATGGTTTGGTTCTGTCAACATAGGACACGAGGCATTGTTTTACTCAAGTATGGAGTGCCCTTCCGCAACGGATTCCGTTTGTGGGAAAAAGACAGGAAGTTAAACGGATTGGTTCAGTTGGAAGTGAGAGACCACCTTGGTGAGGAATTTGGGGTTGATGCGAAGAACAACCCTATCCCATTGAACTTAAAAGAAGAGTTCTTCCAGGGTTAATGCCCATCGCTCACTGACACATTAGAGTTAAGTGAAAGCAACTAGAAATGCCAACCTTAAAGAAATAACTGAAGGGGGCAGGAGTGGAGGGGCTCAAACAGAGCGCCCATGAGTCATTTGAGTACAATGTTGAGATTCCATGCCGGGAGCCAGTAGGACAAGAGGAGGAGTGACCCTCTTGAGACCCACCCTGAAAGCTTTAATGACCAGAATCCTCAGAGAGAGAGGTCTTGTCTATTCTGAAGATAAGCAGCCACGGCTCATGCGCTTACATACGGTTGAGCATGGTCTCAATTGTGATTCAGAGATGCAATATTTCTTGGGTGATTAAGTACTCTGTTTGTCAGTGATTGGTGGGATTCTTATACCAACAGATTTCCAGTCACCTGTGTTTGACTTTACTGTTCATTGTCATGATATTGCTGCTGATTTTCACTTGGGTATCATGTACAGATCACTGTTTATTCCTGCTGATTATTTATTTGTGTTTCTGTATATCTGGCATATTGTAGCCGTTTGTGATTTTGAAAGGTTTATGCTAATAATTTTTTTTTAATTTTTTTTTGTACTGTTTTGAAATCAACTGTCTATTAATACATATCATGTGACACTTACTTTACATATTTGGATCCGCATAGTTGCACCATTTGATAGAAGATGATGTTCTGGATTTTACGCTTGCTCTAATTCGTAACTGCAATACTGCTGTATATTGAGTTAGGTTTCTTGCCTGTGCAATTTTCAGGCTAAGCTGCTTTTATAATTTTTTCTAATAGGGATCAAGTACATGTTTTTTTTTTTTCGTTTTTCTTTCACACTTTCCACATCTGTTAAATTTACGGTTTTCTTTGTATGTCTTCACTGTTGGCATATTTTGCTTTTTGTTTTTTATGTTGTACTTGTGATATTTTTTTTAGGGGATTTCACTGTACACTATTAATTGTTGGTGCCTTCACATTCTGATGCGTCATACTTATTTGCAGGTATAGTGCGAGTTGCTTTGATCCTAATATGGATCCGGATCTTGTAATCCACTCTGATAACTCGCAATATAATGGGTCATGATTATCATTTGAAGATGCTTACACTTCTAGCGATATGTGTCTTTAATGAGATTGGCACCCGTATTTTGGATGAGAGCCATGGCACTTCTTATTTTTTTATTTTTTTACTGTTGTTTCGTTTCCCGTGACGATAACTTAATTGTGTTTTCAGTATTCGTACCTGACGCGGTCTAGCGGTTGAGGTGATCTTTGCTCCGCGTTAGTGTATATACTTCCAGGTTTCGTGTTCCATTTTCACACTTCCGGTTGGAGTTACAGACGCCAGGACGCGTACCTGTGTCGGAGCGAAATAAGTTAGATACTAACTTCTTCTGGATCAGTTATCCCCTTTTTAACCTTTGTTTCATAAACAAGACCGTTTGATATGGACTAGGTTATTAATATGTGTATGTGTTTTTTTCTTTTGGTCCCTTTTTGATAGGTCTTGGTTGACACACACACACGTGTGTCTCCAAGCGATGTAAAGAACCCTGTGCTTTTGAGATATGTAAGTTCCCCTTTTAGGGTTACACAGGGTGTTGGGTCACACTTGGTGTTTTATATTGATATTGCTATTTGGAATGTTTTTTTTACTTGTTCTAGGTATTTATGACTATTTGAAGGATCCTTGCTGTTCGTTTCTGTACTGGCGTTACTTACCTGGATTAATATCCTTTTTTTAATGAGGTAAGCTGAAAACTTGTGGATCGTGATTTAAGTCGTGGGTCTCTCGGTGTATTTGAGCCGGTCTTGGGCTCTTGAGTTGGGTCGCTTAGTATGGTTAATAGTCTCCTGAGAGTGTGTGCCTCTTTCTTTTAGGCGTTTGTTTACATTCTTAATTTCAGTCTTTGTATCGACAAGGCTGCTATTGGAACACTCCGTATTTTGGCTTGACGTATTGAACGCATATCTTTCTTGTGGTGGATGATTTCCAGTTCTTTTGGTAAGATGTTTTCAGTATGAATGTTTGTTTTCACATGGTAGTTTTGGTGTGTTCGGTTTTTTATCTGCATTTCAGTGACTGTGGTGCAGGCACTAATCTATGTCGGAATTTTTGTGCTAACCATGTGTCTTTTCACGTTATTGCATGTAACGGTGTGGTGTTGGGTTCTCCTATTTCGTCACATGATTGTTATACTTTTTTTGTTTATTGTCCTACACGAGTGTGGGGTGTACTGTTGCTTTTTCTCTTTCTTTTCTTTCCTTTTTTTAATTGTGGGAAGGTTGTTTTTAGCAATTTGAGATTATATTGTATATTGTTTTGTGCTCAAATTATGTGTTTGTATTATTTCCAGCCCTGAAGAGTCAGAGTTTGACATTTACTCTGATGAAACACGTGTCGGCTGGCTGTTTTTTGTTCTTGCCTGATGACCTATTAAAGGAAATACAAAGATTGCTACGCTGCAGTATCTTCATGTCATATGTCATATCGAAGACACACATACCTTGTGTATCTGATTATTGTATGAGTGCACGGGACTTGCCTTATTCGTTCAAGACCAGAAACCTGTCCCGCATTGTGGCTTCAAAAGGATAAATATCTTTTGAGTGACAGTAGAACACAAATCTCTGCCACTTGGCAGCACAGTAGGCCCGGATAGTTGGTTCGCATGGTTACTTCAGAATGCTCATGCATTCAGGTGGAAGATTAAGGTGCCAAAATTCTATGACATCAGGAGCCAGATCGCAAAGACGAGAAACCTGGGGTCTGGGTGTATTATTTCTCCATGGTTCTGAGTGAGACGATCCAGCTTGTTGGGGGAGCCTCTCGTGCGGAACCAGAGAGAGCTCAAGCAGACTCGTGAACCAGGGCTGGCGGGCACCATGATGAAAGTGAGGGACATATACCAAAGCCTCCAAACCACAAACATAGGAGAGGCTGAAAAGCACAGGCAAATATCCCGGACCAGTTCTTCCAGAGTGCATTGCAGATGGACTGTGTATGTGGGAATCTGGAAGCGAAGTTTGGGTTTTGGTGTTTGCGGCCGATGTGACCAGGTCTATTTCTGGGAAGTCCCATCTCTGGAATTAGTGGAGGAGGACTTGCGGGCGGAGTTCCCACTCGTGGACTTGTCGCATTCTGCCGAGGAGGTCGGCAAAGTAGTTGTCAATCCAAGGAAGGTATTCTGCTAGCAAATGGATTTTGTGGTGGAATTTCTGAAGGTAATACAAGGCTGCAATTTTGTTTGCAGGGACAAGAACAACATTGCCTATCAGTTGAGGTAGGATAGCATTAAATGCCAGAAGGACAGCTAGGAGTTCCAGGTAGTTGATATCAAGGCCCTGGTGTCTGGAGTCCCATTGGCCTGGGACGATCAGGTCCTGTAAGTGCATACCCAAGGGAGTCGTCTGTTGTAACAGTTCTCTGCTGAACTAGGTCGAAGAAAGGTAGCCTTGTACCGGTTGTTGGTATTTCACCACTGCACAGAGCAACAATTGTGGTAGACAATCAACACAAGATCATCCCAATGGCCATCAGCCTGAGATCACTGCTGCGCTAAGCATTCCTGCAACGTAAGTACTTGTAACCTGGCATGGGGTACTATGGCAATGCAAGTGGCCATCATGGTTCCATGGTGCGTTACTGTTCCGACCATGACCTGGTGTGAAAAAAAAGAAGCAGTGCCTGAAAGGACTGGATCCTGGTAGGGTTCGGATAGGTAATGCCAATCTCCGAATTGAGAATAGCCCACAGGTAGGGTTGGAGATGGGGTTTTGTGGTGCAGGTGGTAAGCCCTAAATCGTGAAGAAGGTCTATTGTGACCTATGTACGTTTGCAGCATTGCTGACAGGTGGCACACTTGACAGCCAGTCGTCTAGATAAGGGAAGACATGGATGCTCTCTCTGCACAGGAGTGCAGCCACCACCACGAGATATTCTGAACTCCAGAGATGTAGAAGTAACACCAAAGGGGAGCACTTTGAATTGGTAATATTTTCTGCTGACTACAAACCTGAGATATCGGCGATGGGCTAGATGTATCGGTATGGCGAAACAGGCGTCCTTCAGGTCCAGCGCAGTCATGAATTTGCCTTGCTGAAGAATCGGAATGACAATCCTGGAAAATGGCCATAAAAAAGTGGTTTGAAAAGATGTATATGTTTAGGAGCCTGAGGTCCAGAATGTGTGTGAGCGATCCCGTTCTTTTTGGGTATGAGGAAGTACGGAGAGTTCACGCCCGTGCCCTGCTGATGGAATGGGATGGGTTCCATAGCCCCTTTGAGAAGGAGTGCTTGAATCTCCTACCTAAGACAGCCTTTGCAAGGTGGAATGGTGGGAGGTGAGTTCCAGAAAATAACCATGCTGGATAATATTCAACACCCACTGGTATGAAATGAAGGTCTGCCGTATGAGGAAGATGCCTTGGAGGCGTCCTCCGACCAGTGTAGTGTAGTCTGGGGGAAAAGAGGCAAGGCAGGGTTTGGTGGTGGTTGCAGCTCCTTTTGCGGAGCCACCTTTACCTCTAGAATGTTGCCCCTGTAGGACCCTCGAAGAGGACTGCTCTTACTGGGTGCGCTGGTTTACATGAAGCCTTCCACAACCACACAAGACCATGCCACCCCTCAACAGATCCTGCTCAACTGGACCCCGCTCACCTCGGACGAAACCCTCACGAACAGCATTTACTCCAGAGACCCCTCGACCCCTGCCCATCTTCGACAGAGTCGCCACCACTATCATCCCTGAACCAAGCTGCACCTTCCCAGACAACTGGAAACACGCAGATATCAACACCCTGCTAAAGCAACCGTCCGCTGACCCAAAAGACCTCATTAACTTCGGACCCTGGTCATAGTTGTTGACAATACTACTGTAATTTCATTTCTATACCCACGTTTTGGGCACTAAAGTTGAGGTGGGATCTCCTGTATTCTGTGTCATTCAATTCTAATGTATGATCACCTTTTCGCTCCTGGGTATATGTTTAATAAAAAGGTTTAAATAAATAGATTGTTTTAAAAACAGAACTTCAGACCCACCTTCCTGATTTCCTTCCCAGCCAAGGCCATCAAAGCCCAACTCTCTGAGATCATTGAAGCCAACCACGTCCTGGACTCCTCTCAACCCAGCTTCCGAAGCAACCACAGCACCAAGACCGCCCTCCTCTTCGCCACCGACAGCATCCACTCCCTCCTCGACAGGGAAGAAACAGCAACCCTGATCCTCCTCGACCTATCGGCTGCCTTCGACACGGTCTCTCACCACACCCTAATCACCAGACTTCACGGCGCTGGCATCAGCGATAAAGCTCCGCTCCTTCGTCACCGGTAGAACACAGCGAGTCAGACTTACTCCATTATTCTCAGAACCCACAGAGATCAGCTGCGGAGTGCCTCAGGGCTCCACCCTGAGCCCCACGCTCTTTGACATGTACATGGCCCTGCTCCCAGCCATCATCAGGAGCCACGGACTCAACACTGTTTCCTATGTCGATGACACACAGCTGATTATCCCCCTCACCAGCATGCTCACCATCGCCAGAGACAACTATCACAACGGGATGACAGCTGTGACCACCTGGATGAGAGACAGCTGCCTCAAACTCAACTCAAACAAGACCAAAGTGTTAATCCTGGGGCCCCAACACCTCCGCTTGGGATGAATCCTGGTGGCCCGAGGTAGGGACCCCTACCACACCTCAGGATCATACTGGACTCATCGCTCACCAATGAACCACCAGATCAACGCCATCTCCTCATCATGTTTCCACACTCTTCGTCTGCTTCGGAAGACCTTCAGATGGATCCCCACTGCTGCCAGGAAGATGGTCACCGATGCACTCATTAGCATCAGACTCAACTCAGACCCTCCAGGATTTCGCAGTTTGCCGCGAAATCGGCACTTTTGTAAAAATTCAGCGATTTTTACAAAAGTGCCCGCGAAATTGCAGGGAAAGGGTTGTTACATGACAATGATCATCCATTTTAAATGGAGTCACTGTTGTAACTTGAAAATTTGTTTAAAAATATAAAAATAGCATCGTGAATCTAATCCACGCAGGCATGAAACACAACAAATATACCATCAACATTTAAAAAAAAGACAGAATAATTAAAGCAATCAATAAGCTTACCATTTCCGGAGATAGGGTCTCTCAGATGCATTCCATTTTCCAAACTTGTTCACTACAGGCCACTGTTTGAAAGCAGCATGGCCCAAGCAAGGTCTGCCTTCTGCTGAGCGCTGTGTGCACAGCTGGAGTGCTGTTTGACATGTTAGAAGGGGATCATGCCCTGCCACTACTGTTGTAGGCATTGGCAGATACCAGGGCAGTGTAATCTGAAGATACACCTTCAGAATGCCATGTTTCACCGTGTCCTTGATGCCCCGGGAAGAAGGGGGCAGTCAGCACACATGCCAACTGCCCTGACACTACTGTTGTAGGCATAGGATAAACACCAGGACATTTCTTAGCAGATGCCCGCCCTGAGGATGCTTTTTCATATGGAATTGGGGCACGTGCAGTTGTTCACTGTTCACTGTGTTTTGTAAATTCTACGAGGACTGCATTGGTTGCTCCCAGTCGGTCACAGGCCCTCACAACTGCCACTTCACTCACCCCCAAGAGCAGACAACCCACGAGACAAGAAAAGGGACGCCGAGGGGCATCATGGGAACAGAGTTAAAGGGTCCAACCAAGGCCCTGGCCTGGGCTGCCTTACCTTGGCTTTCCGAGCTGGCTGTAACATGGCACCCTGAATGTGTGGGAGACGGGTTCCTAGACCCGCAGCCTACCATACTTCCCAGGCTACTGCGCTATCTGGAGTACCTGCTCCGAGCCAGTAAGGTGATGCAATTAATCTGGTGGGTTTTTTCATTCCTCTTCATCAAACCCTCCCTTGTGACATTCTCAGATGTTCAGAACTTTTAAAACAGTTGTACTGACTGTCAATGCCTGGGGTCCTCTCATGACACAACAGGGCCACTGGCCCCACCACAAAGGGGGCACTGACTCTCACTGCCCGGGGGCCTCTCACCGCACTTCAGAGTGAAACCAGAATATCTGGATAAAATCGTGGCTTCCATGCTGAAATTGTGTGATCTTAGGTAAATATTTAATTTCACTAAGGTAGATTCTGGAATGCCATTTCCTATGGGATGCTACCAGGCCATCTTTGATGGGCTTCTCAGAACCTATAGTAAAGCAAATGGAGGATTGCATTTCCAAGGGATAACAGCCTTCACCTGTGGGCTGCTTCCTTTGTTCCATATCCCAGGTTGCCAATTTCAAAGCGGAATACTCTGCTAAAACAGATTACATTGATTTAAGGCTGACAATGAATGATTAGGAGTAAAATAAAGTGCCACAAAAATGCCGCTAAATTTCCATATTTGTGCCGCTAAATTTCCATATTTGTGCCGCTAAATTTGCTAATCCGTGCCGCTATATCCTGGGGGGTCTGTCAACTATGGCAACACACTCCACGCAGGCATCACACAGAATCTCCTTAGAAAACTTCATTATGTGCAGAAAGCCGCAGCCAGACTGGTTCTCAACATCCCCTGCCACAGCCACATCTCCGGACACCTAGGAGAACTCCACTGGCTCCCAGTCAACAAAAGAATCACCTTCAAGTTCCTCACACACGCCTACAAAGCTCTCCACGTCGGATCAGCATACCTGAACCACCAGCTCACCTTCAACGTACCTAGCACACACCTCAGTTGCGCCCAGCTGGCCCTCGTCACTGTGCCTCGAATCAGCAAGACCAGAATCAGAGGGAGATCTTTCTCCTATCTCACCGCAAAAACCTAGAACACCATGCCTATCCACCTCAGGCAATCCCAGTAACGTATAGTTTCTTACCTGTCGGTGTAGTTTTGCAGCTTCAAGACTTTCTGGATTCACTATGCTGTGCATTATTCCGCCATCTAGTGGTTGGGTCCGGAATTGTAATAATTCTTCTCTTTTTTTTTTTTTCGTGGCCCAGGTGGGCGTCGACATACCACCATTTGGTGTCCTACGTATGGGCCTCCACGCTTGAAGGGCTCCGTACCCGGGTCCAACTGAACTGCTGGCCTTTCGCTGTGCTGTTTTCCTGCGGCGGACCCACTCAGGACCTACTCACTGGCCTCCTCACGGATTATAGGCCAGCCGATTTCAATGCGTGCCTCAGGCCCGGCGTTCCTCCCACGCCAGGCCCAACCGGACAATATCTGCTCTACGAGCCGCGGGGTCCCTCTGAGCGATGCGATGTGCTGTGTCGGCCACTGTTTGCAACCCCGATACTTAAAAACCCCATTGAGGTCAATGTATTATTGTGTTTGAAATTGTGTTGCCTATTGCAACAAAGTTTAACCATTGCATTCAAAAGTCAATTACCTATTGCAAAGTATTTAACTAAAGCATCTCATTCTGAGAATGTATATTTTGATACCTATTGTTGGTTCTAAAATAAAACAACCATATATTTTTATAAACAAACCATTGGCTTAGTGTTCAGTTCTTGATTGTGTGAGACCATTTGCTGACTGAGTGTGTACAACAAATGCTTTACACTGTCCTCTGATACTGCCTTACTGCTCGACCAAGCTACCACTATAGTGAGTAAGGTTATATCATATAATTTTTTACCTGTCAGTGTAGTTTTGCAGCTTGAAGACTTTCTGGATTCACTATGCTGTGCATTATTCCGCCATTTAGTAGTGGGTCCGGAATTGTAGTATTTCTTCTCTTTTTTTTTTCCGTGGTCCAGGTGGGCGTCGACATACCACCATTTGGTGTCCTCCGGAAGCTCCCACCTTTGGTCGCCATCTTCGGATTCTTTTTTCTCTCTTTGTTTTCTTATTTAATCCTTGTAAAGTCTTTTCACCTTCTACCCACCTTTTATCCTCCGGTCTCATCTTTCTGGCAGAGGAGGGTGGGTTCGCTAGTGAATCCAGAAAGTCTTCAAGCTGCAAAACTACACCGACAGGTAAGAAACTATACGTTTTGCAGCGTGAATCTTTCTGGATTCACTATGCTGTGCATAGACTTTGTAGCGGTTTCTCCTCATAGTGGAGGTTGGGTGGAAGATGAGCACTGGTTACTGAAAATGTGTTGCAAGACCTTCTGTCCCACTTGCGCTTCTTTTTTCATTTGGATATCCACACAGTAGTGCTTAGTGAACGTATGCACCGAAGACCATGTTGCCGCTTGGCAAATGTCTTGGATAGGTGTGTTTGCTAGAAACGCAATTGTTGCTCCTTTCTTCCTTGTTGAGTGAGCATGAACTGCTCCTTGTAATGGCTGATCTGCCTGCTTGTGGCAGAGCAGAATGGTTTGTGCAGTCCATCGTGCAATGGTATTTTTGGTAACAGGTCGTCCCAAAAAACTGCTAGCAAAGGATACAAAAAATTGCTGTTTTTCTGCATTCTTTTGTTCTTTCCATATAGTGCATCATTGCCCTCCTGGCGTCCAGTGTGAGTAAGGCTCTTTCTTTGCTCGTGGACGGTTTTTGGAAAAAAAAACTTGGTATTTGAACTGTCTGGTTTATGTGGAACTTCGACACCATTCTCATGACAATCCTATCACTGTATATTTGTAGGTAGGGTTCTTGGAGCGTTAGCTCTTGTAATTCACTTACTCTTCGCAGTGATGTGATAGCTACTAGGAAGGCAGTCTTTAACGTGAGCATATGCAGTGTAGCTTTGTGAATAGGCTCAAATGGTGCTTTCATTAGCTGTGTGAGCACTACATTGAGGTTCCATGCTGGTGCTGGCATTTTGCCTGGAGGAGCGATCCTTTTTGCACCTTCTAGGAATCTTTTTACCACCTGTGATGTGAAGAAACTTTTCACTGTTTCTCCTCTTGTGTAAGCCACAGTTGCCGCTAAGTGGACCCTTAGGGACGTGTAGCCTAGCTTATTTTGCAGTAGATGCGTTAAGTATCTTAGTACTGTTGATTCCTTAGTAATCTTTGTTTGCAGATTTTCCCTAATGCACCATTCGGTGAATCTCTTCCACTTTGCTACGTAGCACTTCCTTGTGGTCGGTCTTCTTGCCTCTCTGAGTACCGCCATCGTACTTGCCAGTAATTTGAGGTGTGCAAACTCTGTCCTCAGGAGCCATGCAGCTAGGCTGAGGCTTTCTGGTTCTGGGTGTAGTACTCTTCCGTTTTGCAGGGTTAGCAGGTCCTTCCTGGTGGGGAACCTGTGTGCGTGCGTTTGTGACATCTCCATGATTTGTGAGAACCATGTTTGCCTGGCCCATTAGGGTGCTATCAGGATGAGCGTCATGCTGCAGGTCCTGCACTTGCTCAGCACTCTGTGTAGTAGTGGTACTGGTGGAAAAGCTTATGCAAATGTCCCTGACCAGCTTATCCATAGCGCATTCCCCAGGGACTGTCTGGACGGTACACTGGATGCGAAGTTTTGACATTTTGCATTTTGGTGTGTTGCAAAGAGGTCTATTTGTGGAGTCCCCCATTTGTGGAATACCTTCTGGATTTCCTGTTGGTTCATCTCCCATTCGTGGGATGCGGATGTCTGTCTACTGAGCCAGTCTGCCTCAACATTGTCCTTCCCTGGTAGATGTATTGCTAACAGGTCTATCTTTCTGGGGATTGCCCATCTCCATATTTCCTGCGCGAGCCGTGAGAGTGTCACTGAATGCGTCCCTCCTTGCTTGTTGATGTAGAACATGGTAGTTGTATTGTCTGTTTGTATCAGTACTCTGTTCCCGTACAGCAGTTTCAGAAAGGCCTTTAAGGCTAGGAACACTGTCTTGAGTTCTAGGTAGTTGATGTGCTTTATTGCATCCTGATGTCCACACAACCCCCTTACTTTGAGTTTGTTTGTGTGCGCTCCCCACCCCTTCTGGGAGGCGTCTGTTGTAATGGTTACAGTTGGTTGTGTAAATGATCTCCCCTGTGCTGTTCTTCTGGTTCCACCACGCTATTTCTTGCTGTACTGTTTGTGTGACAACCACTAGATCCTCCCAACTCCCTGTCGCTTGTGACCATTGCTGCAGGATCCATTCTTGGAATGGCCTCATGTGTAAGCGAATATTTGGTACCAAATGTATGCATGATGCCATCATCCCAATCAGTTTGCTCACAGTCCTCACTGTCAGAGCTTGCCCCTTGCGGTAAAGCCGCGTCTCCTTGCATATAGTCAGAGTCCTCTTTGCACATGGAATCACCGTGCATTGTATGGTGTTGATTTCTGCTCCTAAGAACCTCTTCAGATGTTCTGGTTCTATTGACATTTTCTCCCAATGGATCGAAAACCCCAGTTGGGCCAGCGTCTGTATCACTATCTCTATGTGCTTCCTGCACCTGTGGTGTGAGCTTGCTTTTACCAGCCAGTCATCGAGGTATGGGTATACATGTATCCCCTTCCTCCTTAAGTGTGCTGCTACTGCTGCCAGACATTTTGTGAAGACTCTCGGTGCTGATTTTAGTCCGTAAGCTATCACTGTGAACTGGTGGTGATTTGTGCCTATTGTAAATCTGAGGAGGTGTTTGTGTTTGCTGTTGATGGGGATGTGCAAGTAGGTGTCCTTTAAGTCTATAGTTGCCATGTAGTTTCCTCTTTGTAGTTGAGGTATGACCTCTTGGAGGGAGGTCATCTTGAACTTTTTAGTTTTTATGAACCTGTTTAGGAATCTGAGGTCCAAAATTGGACGTAATGTTCCATCTACCTTTGGTATGAGGATGTAGGTTGAGTATACCCCTTTGTTCCTCTGTTTTTGTGGCACAATTTCTATGGCTCTTTTCTTTAGCAATTCTCGTGCTTCCTCCCTCAAGTGTGTCAGCTCTTTTGCTGTGCGCACTCGGACCTTTGGCCTTCTGTTTTACGGTGGCCTTTCCAGGTCTATACAGTACCCATATTGTATGAGGTTTAATATCCATTTGTCTGATGTTATTTTCCTCCACTCCTGGAGGAAGTGTTTTAATCTGCCTCCTACCGGTGATGTGTGTTGGAGGAGTTTTTGAAATATTTTGCTGGTTTTTGTCCGGTCTCTTTCTGTACTTCCTGGGGTCTCATCCAGGAGTGCGTTGTTTCTGCTGGTGAGTCACTTTCCTGTGGTCGGCTGCCTTCCCCTCTGGCCATTACCCCTTCCTCGGCCTCGCCCTCGAAAGGATTGTCCTCGGGGCTGGTACTGCCAGTTTTGCTGCTGCTGTCCTTGCTGCTGTCCCTGGTTACCCCCTTGATAACCTTGCTGGGTGGTTTGGTGTGTTGCCCCAGGCTGATGATTTCCTCTGCCTTTCGGTCTACTGGAAGGTGTTCCTCTTCTCATACCTCAGAACTGCAGAGCCCCCATAGATCTCGCTGTTTCGTTATCTTTCTTCAGCTGGTTCAACTTTTCATCAACTGGTGCTCCAAACAGTTGTTCCCCGTTGAAGGGTGTGTTGAGGAGGTTGTTTTGGACCTCATTCTTGAAACCTGAAATTCTTAACCAGACATGTCTCCTTTCTGTGATCCCCAGCATCATCTGCCTGCTCGATGTCTCTGCTGCGTCCAGGGCTGACTTTAAACATGTATTAGCCATGTTCTTCCCCTCTTCTACCAGGTGGCTTGCTCTTCTCTGGTATTGTTCTGGTACATGCTTGAGCAGTTCTCCCACTTCTTCCCAGTGCTGGAATGCGTGTCTGTTGATGAGCGCATTGGAGTTGGCGATGTGCCATTGTATGGCTGCACTCCTTTCCATCTTCCTACCTATCATGGCCATCCTCTCGCTTTCTTTGTCTGGTGGCGGGCTAGAGTTTGTGGGTATATTTGCTCTTTTCTGAGCTGTGGATGTAATGATGGAGTCGGCTGGTACTGACCCTCTGATGTACATGGGGTCCTTCGAAGAATGTTTATATTTCTTCTCTACACATGGCAGGCTCTTTGAATGCCTCCTTCCCCTGGTCCAGCACACTTGGGAGCATGGGCAGGAACTGGCTTCTAGTCTTTTAAGGCAGCAAGGTCTCCAAGAGGAAGCAAGACTGGAGTTTCTCTTCCTCTAACTGCACCCCATACGTCTCAGCCGCCCTTTTGATGACTTGATTGTAGATCCCTATGTCGTCCGGCGGCGAAGGCCTCGACGGATACGAGTCTACGCCCTCTTCCGGTGATTCGGCGTCGAGATCTTCCCACGGCAAGTCTTGAGCCTCCGAAGAAGTCGACTCTTGGTAAGTCTCATCTTCTTCCCCTTCGCCTGTCCCGTAGTACAGGTCCTCTTCCTCTCCAGGTGTATTCGGCGCTTCGAATTCCTCTATGCCCTTTCCTGTTTCGGGTGTAGACTTAGACGGTATGCTGTAGGATTTTAGCTTTTCGTTGAAGTCTTTCTTGCGTTGCAAGATGTTAGCCATTTCGGCCTCAAGCCTCTTTCTTTTTTTCTCCATCTCTGCCGCGTGATCGGCTTCAAAGGCCTCGACCTTCCTCTTCGCGGTTGTCGACGTCGAAACCTGTCTCGGGCCTTCGCCTTTCGACGTCGAGGCCTCTTTTTCGTGGCTGCTCTTCGGGGCCTTTCCCTTGTCTTGGGATTTCGCCGTCTGGTGGTCCTTCTCAGAGAATCCGATGGACTGTTTGTCCCTGGATGCAGTAGTCGACGTCGAGTGCTTCGACGGCCCTGCTCCTTTCGAGGACTTTAGCTCGCCTTTGCGAGTATCAGTGGAGGGTTTAGTGTTCGACGACTCCTTCGATGTTTTCTTTTCGACCTCGACGACCACGACTTCTGGTCCTTCTGCTTCGTTGTCTTCCTCTCTGCTGGAGAGTCCCAAATCTCGTAGCGATGGGGGCGTCCCCTGCCCCTACATGTTGTAGTTTGCTCTTCTCTGTCTCTCCCTTACTCTGAGAGTCTTCGGGGTGAACGCTGCACAGGCGTTGCAGTCCTCGCTTCGATGGTCGAGCGGCAGGCAGAGATTGCAAACCGGATGTTGGTCCTTCTGCGCGTACTTGTGGTAGCAGTTTGCGCAGAATTTGAACGGAGTCTTGTCCATCACCGCGCCCAGGGAGCCCCCTGTATGCGCATTCTCCTTCGAAAAACGTCGAATTCTTCTAAGTTCTCTGAACTGTAGTCGAGTTTACTCCTACTTGGTCTCCGGTGTCGTCTCCGGTGTCTTCTCCGGTGATATATTCCAATCTTTCGTCGATTCTTCTCTCCAAAGTTCTTGGAGCTCCTTCCTGTTGATCCAGACCCAACGGCGGAAAAAAGAATCTGAAGATGGCGACCAAAGGTGGGAGCTTCTGGAGTTAGCGCGTCGACATCACGAAGGACACCAAATGGTGGTATGTCGACGTCCACCTGGGCCACGAAGGAAAAAAACAAAAACAAAAAAAGAAGAATACTACAATTCCGGACCCAACCCCTAGATGGCGGAAAAATGCACAGCATAGTAAATCCAGAAAGATTCACGCTGCAAAACTCACAATTCGGAAAGGATTTCAAGACCTGGCTCTTCAAATGAACCTCAGCATCCAGTCGGATCTACACACCCCTCTCCAGAGCCTTGAGATCCTCACAGGTCAGTAGCCACAATTAACAAGTAATGATTGATTAATGCTTCGGGGGAGGTTGACTTCGAGCCTCTACGATAGGGTGTGTGGCAAAAGGAGTAGATGTCTGAAATGTGCTGATCGCCTTATCTGTCTCCATATCTTACTTGATCTTCTCTAGCATTTGGGCCACCTGAGGGCAAAAGAGATGTTGGCCATCAAAAGCCATATTCAATAGGTTCTGCTTACATCCAGCGTAAAGCTGGATATAGAGCCAGGTGTGTCTGCCTAGGAGGACTTTGCAGCACATATTGTGCCACCCTTAGAGGTCCTGTACCTTACCATACACACATACTGCCATTGCAGGCAGCTTGTTTTGATGCAGAGAAAAGTGAAGAGTCGACATGGCACACATGCAACCCACTGGCAAGGGGGCGTCAAAGGCTTTGTCGCCTTTGTAACACAGCCGCCAGACTCTCCTGCTATCAGTGGCAAGTCCCCTTCTCGTCTCTTCCCCTTTTTTGGGCGAGGACAGACTGGAAAAATTAGAACAGCCCAGAAGGTTTGTCCACCACTGCCAACCCCACCCTCAGGACGAGGAGGCGATGTGAAGCCCCCTCTTCAGTGCCCACCATCTTGCAGGCACTCGCAAATCAGTGTTAGGGATTGTACCCACTCCCCCAAAGGAGGTGAGCACACCAAGGGTGTAGTCACCCTAAGGTCAGTAGCCCATTGGCAACTGACCACGAAACCCCTAAAAAGCCCCCTAAAAACAGTATATAGGGGCAGCCCTGAACCCAGATGGCAGATTCCCACCACACACGAAGAAGGATCAAAGAAGGTGCACAGCAGAGGAAACTGCATAGAAATACTGACTTGGCCCCAGCACTACCTGCTCCAGAGATCCTGCGCCAAAAGTCACCTTGTCCCGCAGGCAGCGACCTCTAGAACCCCTGGGAGGACTGACTGCCTTCAACAAAGACCAGATCTCCTTAGAACAGTTGCTCTGTTCAAAAGAATCACCAAAGAAAGACTCTGAGCCTGCTGAGGACAAAGAAACCAGACGCCTGGAATCACCACTGCACTCAAAGCCTACGGCCCGAGTGGCCCACCGGTCCCAGCGAGGTCTCCCAGCACCCCAGAGTCCAAGTCCACCATGGGTAGACTCCTCCAGGGTTCCCTGAAGTCGACTGCAACCTCTGCACAGAGACCTCCCTCCTCCCAACCACAAGTGGCGGGGTAAGGTGAAATCCGACCTCAAAAGGCAAACCTGCATCCGGCCGCCCTGCGCCCTGGAGAAGAGACCCAAGGTGCACCTACGTCCAAGAGCCTTCCAACTTACCTGCCCAGCAGTTGGTTCCTCCTGGAAGACTCCTGGACCGAGCCTGCAGCCACAATCCAAAACCGGCAACTCATACTGAAAACAACAGGGCACCGGATGCCAAATCAGCACCCTGCAACGGGCTGTCCCTGGGCTGCTGTGGGTGCACCTTTGTGTGCTTAATCGGATCCCTCATTGCCCTGAGCTAAACCCTAGGAGCTTTTCTCCCACATCCAAGTGGCGTGCCTGTGAGTAACCACCAACCGGAGGCCCCCTATCACCTTTTGGATAACACTGGGCCTCAGCACTCGGCACCCGGCCGCCTTAGTGCCACTGAGCGTGCCCTTTGAGTGCATCCTTGACCCTGGGGATGTTCTAACACCAGAAACTCAACGCTTAAGACCGTTCACCTACCTGCAAAACGATAACCCAATTTGTCTCCATAGGATTGCATTGACTGTTTTCTTCTGAAAAACCTCTAAGTGTGGAGGGTGTTTTGTATGGGAACCTAAGAAACTTAGCTTTGTGAAAAACTGAATTACTTACCTTTTATCCAGTAACGTTCCCCAGTATGATGTCTAGGGATAGCACACTGAGTAGAAAAAGTAATCCTGAAAAAGTATTCCTGAAAAGTAATCCAAAAGTAATTCCAACTGTATTTACAAACCTGTAAGAAAAGCCATTCTTCATACAGCTTGCTTTTTAACAATATGTTTTGAAAAGTACAATCATATTGACCTGTGCCAAGTCCCGATTGGTTCTAGAAATAAAAATACAACAAATATTTTTGGATACAAACAATTGGTCTGAGTTCAGTTTTTGAGGGTGTGACATCATTTCTTGTCCGAGTGTGTACAATAAACGCTTAACACTACCTACTGATAAAGCCCTACTGCTCGCCCACACTACCACAAATCGAGTGTAAGGAATTATCTACTTTTACCTCTGCCTACCTTTGGGGTTCCACTGGACTCTATGCACACTATACCTAACTTTTGTATAGTGTATACAGACCCAGCTTCCTACACCTTACACTTGGTTACGCAACAATGTAGGAAGCTGGCTCTGTATATACTATACCAAAGGGATGTATAGTGTGCACAGAGACCAGTTGAACCCAAAGGTAGGCAGAGGTAATGTAGCTAGCACCTAACTCTCTATTTGGGGTAGTACATACTTTACAGTAGTAATGCAGTTGTAACACAGTTTGGTTTGTTATTGTAAATGTACTTTGATTTGATTACAGTAGTGTTATTGATAATTGATGCTTTTCAGAACACAATACATATACTTTGTATAGGATTTTTAGTAAAATAACCAGTAGATTACTTTGCAGATTACTTTTCTTACACAGTGCAGTATACCTGGATACTACACTGGGACATTCCTGTTGACAGGTGAGTGAAAGCGTTTTTGTTATTTAGTACAACTGTAAAAGGATTTCTTAGATTTTCCAACTCCACACTTAGAAACGTTTTATAGAAAAACAGTCAATGTTATCCTATGGAGGAAACAAATAGTTTCTTACCTGTCGGTGTAGTTTTGCAGCTTGAAGAATTATCTGGATTCATTATGCTGTGCGTTATTTCGCCATCTAGTGGCTGGGTCCAGAATTGTAGTATTTTCCCCTTTTTAGGTCTCGCCTAGCATTGTTGCGCACATGCGCAGCCCGCTCTGCAAGATTTATTGCTTACAAGGACTTTCAGAAGAGGGCTTTAAGCCCCACCCCTCATTTCCATTGGCTGGCGTCACCGTTTATGCTAAACGGTGGCCTGCCATTGGAAATGAGGGTTTTCTGTAGCCGCCCTTTCCCCTGCGAGCCGGACTCGGTGGCCTGCTTTTCTGCTGTCGCAGAGCACTTTCTTATCTTTATGGGGCCATGTGTTAGAAACACATGGACCCATAAAGCTACCTTCAGTTAGCCATTGAGATGCAAGTAAAGGGATAGTGTTTAGAAACAACGTGCTTTTGAATTTACACCAAGTAAACAAGGCCGTGAACAGGTTTCCACGACATGAATGAGTTTGGCTGTCCTTTATTTCCTGCCACCACTAGACCGATGCCAGGCAGTTCTTATAATGTTGTAAATATGAAATCTATGCCTGTGCGATCCGAATCCTATTGTGTTTTTGATCCCTGTGTGACTAACATCTATTGTTTTATCTTACTTTTTCATCTTTCTCGTTTGTATTTGTAACTTGTAAACGTCCTCATTTAACGGTCTTGGTTCTATTGTGAAGCGCTCTGACACTTTTGGGTAAAGTCCGCTCTATATAAAATTGCATTAAATAAAAAAATTACAAATAAGTGCATCTGGATGCATGCAGGCACAGCGGGGACGATAACCGGAGCGCGGTGCTGTTGCCTTTGTTCTATTTCGACAGGGAATGCAATTTTTTTCACGCAGCTCAAACGACGCACACTTCAGTCATGCACCACAGAATTAAAACATTTCAGCCAGTTGGAAAAACCTTTAACATAGACTTGTCAGTATGAAGTAATGTCTGTCTCATTTCACTCTTACTTTTTCCTGTCCAAGGGTGATAGCTTGGGGGGCGCGTGTGCCTGTTGCATTGTCGACACTTGCGGCAAGGGTTCGAACCCTGCTCTATGAGTCAATAGCAACGAAAGCGGCTCTCAAGGCTTTCTAATTTCATGGTTATATCAATGCCCGCCCTTCTCTTCCCCCAGCTGGACTGCAGTGCAGCCGCAGAGGGTTGTAATAGTCTAATTTTGGCGCCCGAGTTTTAATTCTCGATGGTTTGGATGTTGATGCAACTGAAGCAGGGTTTGCGTCTGAGAGTCGTGGCCACTGGTAAATGTTTGCGTTATCACTTTCGGTGCTGTAGTTCACTCTGATCCAAGTCAAGAGCGGCGCATGTAAACACTCGCAAAGGTGCAGCACAGCGCTAAATCAGTTATTTGGCTGTACCTCAGTGTTGCATGCAGGGTGTGGTTTATTTTATTACGGCTGCTCTAGCAATACTTCAGACCCCCGGCAGAGGAAAGATCTTAAACGGCCTTGCAAACCTTGTTCAAACACCGCGTCGCTTGCTGTGCATACAGTTTTGTATTCATTTACTGCGAAGATAGGTGATTTTTTGGCATATATTAGATATTTGGAAGAGAAAGGCTTCTTTTCAGCACAAGGCAACAGCCATAAAAGCAGTTTCGATTTCGCGTAAACATAATCTGTGCGGCAATAGTACCAAGTTCGAGGGTAATAGTCGTCTGACATAGTGTGTGTGTGTGTTGTTAGGTATACCTTAACCATCGCATAATAATGGACACAAGCAGGCTGCGCCAGTCAGGAAACCCTCAGCCACATTCTGCCACATGGGGTGTTCACGCACAATGTCCTGAATGAAAGAGTAGGCAGGTGGACATAGGGCAATACCTTAAAATTGTTGTGGTGTGTGCATTTGTGACTGGCATTAATTGTTAGATATCTCCTCTTACAACATTAGATGGTCAATAACGGATGTTTGTATAGCAGGACATAATTATGGTATACAGTGTTCTTTTGATAATCTTTCTTCCCTTGTAAAGCGCTTTGATACCCGTAAGGGTCACGTTCGCGCTATATAAAACCAATCATATAAAGTAAGGAGGCATCATTCACCCCCTCAACCCTGGGGAGCTGCAAGCCTCTGGTGGCGTGGGTGGTAGGCTCCCAGGCCTCGCCCATTAGGTGTAAGCTTCGCACCCCAGAGAAAAGAGCTTCACTATTGGGGTGTGAGACCCACACCTCAAAGCACGGGGCACCGATGCGAGTCTCACACCTCAGGGAACGCACTTATTGTGTATGTCTCACACCTCAGGGGACGCACTGTGTGTGTGTCACACCTCAGGGAACATACTCGCTGTTTGTGTAGTCTCACACCTTACGGAACACAGTCACCGTGTGGGAGGCTCGCACATTTCAGAGCACAAACTCGCTGCTCGGGCAAAGGTTTCACAACTTCGACCAGACACTTTTTTCATTTGAAAATACATTTTGAATCCAAAACCTGCTCTGGTGGACGGCAAGTCTGAGCAGGAAAAGGGTATTTTTGAGCCGAACATGAGGAGTGCTGGAATGAGGGCTGCCTTTCCTCTCTGCGGCAGGCAGGATGTTGCAAGGCTGAGAGAAGCTCGGCCTGCGCAGAGTTCCTTCCATTGGTGAATTCCATTTGAAAATGAAACCTCATAGTGCAAGAATGGTAAACTGTTCTTGAAACTAATAGTGGCACATTTTTAAACCACTTACTTTTTTTTTGGTTTTTTTATTTTTTATTTTACACCTTATGGTTGCAATTGTCTCGTTTTGTATTTTGTACACATTAGTGGCAGGTGACTCGTTTTCGGAGTGAGTTTTATTAGAGTCATACAGCTAGTAGTGGTTACCCACAAGCACTGAGATTTGGGGCACTGCACCACGTGTGCTTCCAGCATGTGGCTAAAGACCTTGCTTAGCTGACCTTGAGGTAGGGTTTGAATTTTTCTTAAATGTCTTGAAAGGATAAATCGCTCATTATTATTACGTTGGTGCATATGTTTGAGTGTTCGCTCAGCATTCCTGGATTTGTATGTTTTTGTCTAATGCTCGTTTGTCACTGCTCACCTGCTAGTCTTTTTGTTTTGGGATTAGCCCTGCCTGTCATGCGTTGAAATGTCACACTTTTGAAGCCTCTGCTGAACAGAGGGAGTGCAGGAAGGTGGTGATGTCGGTCTGTAAGAAGAGAAGACTTTTCTGGGCGGGGTTTAGTTACACTGATGAAAATCCCTTTAACCTGAATCAGTTTTAAATGAGAAACATGACAAGGGCAGTTTGGGGAAATATAGTTGTAAAGCAGTTCTGGATCCTGTTTTTTTTTTTTTTTCCAAACAACAAGCTGTCTTGTACGTTTGTTGCCATTATTAAGCCAACCTATATGTTGGTTGTTTTCTTTCCCAGATTTGTTAGGCTCAAAAGTCGACAGGACAGACCTGTTCAACGTTTCGTACTAAAAGACTGGTTTAAGAGCCAAATAAATGAATTGATGCAAGAAGCATTGGTAAAGCCTTTAGGTCACAGTTTACGTATAAACGTCGTTTTTTTCTAACGTATTCACATTTAATTTCTTCTGAATTTTACAATGCACTGTAAATGACAATGCCTTTTATGTTTTAAAAACCAACATGTAAATAAAAGGCATTGCCATTTACAATACCAATAGCTCAAAATTGGGTGAATGCGAGACCTATTGCATTGCAAATGCTTGGTTTTTTTTTGGGTGGTGGAGGGTGTTGACGACGAAGTACCATTTGGTGCCCTCCTGTGGAAGCCTCACCTTTGGTAGCCATCTTTGGATTCTTTTTTCTTTGTCATTTGTTTCCATTCTTCCTCCTTATGGTTCTCTTCCTTGGCGGAGGAGGGTGGGATCGCTAGTGAATACAGAAAATACGTCAAGCTGCAAAACTACACCGACAGGTAAGAAACAATTTGTTTTGCAGCATGAATCTTTTCTGGATTCACTATGCTGTGTATAGACTTTGTTGTGGTTTGCTAGTCTTGTGGTGGCCGGGTGGGGGGGGGGTGGGGGGGGGGAGATGAACTTTGGGTTTGTAAATAGATGCTGTAAGACCCTTTGTCCTACTTGTGCTTCCTTGTTCATTTGAATGGCCACACAGTAATATTTAGTGATTGTGTGTACCGGAGACCATGTTGCAGCCATGATAGATATCTTGAATTGGAGTGTTAGCAAGAAAAGCAATTGTTACTGCTTTTTCCTGGTTGAATGCGCCTGTGGCGATTCCTGTAAAGTTTGTCCAGCTTGCTTGTGGCACAGTTGTATGGCTTGTGCTATCCATCTTGCGATTGTGTTTTTGGTTACTGGTCTTCCCAGAAAACTTTTTGCAAAGGATACGAATAACTGTTTTGTTTTCCTGTATTCTTTAGTTTTTTCCACGTAATACAGGACTGCTCTTCTTGCGTCAAGTATGTGTAAAGCTCTTTCCGTTTTGTCCTTTGGATTTTGAATGAAACTTGGTATCTGATTTATGTGGAATTTTGATACCACCTTTGGCATGAATTGTGGACCTATCCTCATGACAATTTCTGTTACTATGTATTTGAAGGTAGGGCTCCTGTAGTGTTAGTGCCTGTAGTTCGCTAACTCTACGTAGTGATGTTATTGCCACTAAAAATGCTGTTTTTATTGTAAGCATTTGCAGTGTTGCTTTGTGCAGTGGTTCGAAAGGTGCCTTCATTAATTGTGCTAAAACAATGTTTAGATTCCATGTTGGTGCTGGCACCATTTTTGGTGGTGCAATTCTTTTTGCTCCTTCCAGGCACCGTTTGACCACCTGTGAGGTGAAGAAACTCTTCCTGGTTTCCCCTCTTGTGTCGCCAGGATTGCGAAGTGTACTTTTAGTGATGTATAGCATAGTTTACTTTGTAGTAAATGTGTGAGGTATTTTAGCACTGTTCTTTCTTTTGTGATTTTTGTTGCGAGACGTTTTTCAAGACACCATTGTGTGCATCTTTTCCATTTTGCTGTGTAACCCTTTCTTCTTGTTGGTTTTCTAGCTTCTCTTAGAATAGCCATTGTGCTTTCCGGTAGTTTGAGATGTGCGAATTCAAAGTCTTCAGGAGCCATGCTGCTAGGCCTAGGCTCTCTGGCTCTGGGTGAAGTACTTTCCCGTCTTGCAATGTTAGAAAATCTTTTCTTGTTGGGATGTTGTGCATTGATCCCTGCAAGATCTCCATGAGTTCCGAGAACCATGTCGGTCTGGGCCATTGTGGTGCTATGAGAATCATTGTCATCCTGCTGATTCTGCATTTGCTGATTACTTTGTTCAGTAATGGTATTGGGGGGAAAGCATACGCAAATATCCCTGGCCAGTCTATCCATAGCGCATTCCCCAGGGACTGGTTGCAGGGTCGCCTGAATACGAAGTTTTGGCATTTTGCATTCTGGGGCGTTGCAAATAGGTCTATCTGTGGAGTTCCCATTTTTTGAAAAGATTTTGCACTTCTGTTTGGTTCAGTTCCCACTCGTGGGATGCTGCTGTTAGTCTGCTCAGCCTGTCTGCTGTAGATTGTCCTTCCCTGGTAGGTGTATCGCTAACCTATCTATTCCTTTTGGGATTGCCCATCTCCACATCTGCTGTGCTAGATTGGATAGTGCTAGAGTGAGTCCCTCCTTGTTCGTTTATGTAAAACATAGTTGTAGTGGTCTGTTCGTATCAACAATTTTTTCCCGTATAGCTCTTTCCGACAGGCTTTTATGGCTAAGAACACTGTTGTTAGTTCCAAGATATTGATGTGTTTCACCGCATCTTGTGGTGACCACAAAGCCCTTATTTTGAGATTGTCCATGTGTGCTCCCCATCTTATTAGGGTAGCATCTGTTGTTATGGTCACTGTTGGTGTTGGTGGTGTGAAAGGTCTCCCCTGTGCTATGTTTGCTCTGTTCCACCATGCCATCGCCTGATGAACCTTGTTTGTGACAACCACTAGATCCTCCCAACTCCCTGTGGCTTGTGACCATTGTGTTTGGAGCCACTCTTGGAACAGTCATGTGTAGATGGATATTGGGAACTAGGTGAATGCAGGATGCCATCATTCCTAGTAATTTCCTCACTGTCAGATGATGCCCCTTCTGGTATAGGGGAGTCTCCTTTAGCAGTGCCGTTATCCTTTCTCGTTGGGGAATGACTTCCCTAACACAGTGTTTATTTTTGTGCCCGAGAACCCTTTCTTGAGTTCCGGTTCTATTGATGACTTCTGCTCGTGTATGGAGAATCCCAGCTGAACTAGTGTCTCCATCACTTGCTGTATATGTTGTTTGCATAGGCTGTATGAATTTGCTCTTACTAACCAGTCATCTAAGTAGGGGTAAACATGAATTCCTTGCCTTCTGAGAAGTGCTGCTACAGCTGCCAGGCACTTTGTGAACACCCTTGGTGTTCATTTCAGACCTAAAGCCAGTACCTTGAACTGGTAGTGCTGTTTATGACAAATCTTAAACATTTGTGTTTTCTGTTCATTGGGATGTGTAAATATGCATCCTTTAAATCTATTGTTGCCAGGTGATCTCCGTTTTGCAACTGGGGTAACACTTCTTGTAGTGTAGTCATTTTGAATCTTTGCGTTTTTACAAACTTATTTAGAAACCTTAGGTCTAATATTGGCCGTAATGTTCCATCCACTTTTTGAATTAGGAAGCATGTTGAATATACTCCGTTGTTCTTTTCTCTGTGCGGTACATGTTCTATTGCATGTTTTCTCTGAAGTTTTTTTGTCTTTTCGACCAGGTAGGATAGTTCTTCTTTTAAATGTGTCCTTTGTTTTGCCCTCCTGTGTGGAGGCTGTTTTGCTAGTTCTATGCAGTAACCGTACTGTATTATGTTTAGAATCCACTAGTCTGTGGTTATTTCTTTCCGCTTTTCTTGAAAAAGTGTTAGTCTGCCTCCTACTGGAGTGGTATGTTGGAGGAACTGTAAATTGGTGTCCACTTGTTCTGTTAACTGCTTCTTTTTGTATGTACTGTCACTGTTGGGCTTTGAGAGAGTACCTCTGTGTGGGTGCAGTCACTTGGTAGAAGTCTGTTGTCCACCCCTTTGTGTCTGACCTCTGGCACGGGGGCGCCCTCGAAAGGATCCTCTTCCTTGATATTGCCAGCTTTGTTGATGTCCCTGTTGTGTGTTCTGGTTCCCGGCTTGGTATGTTTGCTAGTAACCTTGGTGTGAAGTAGTAGGTTGTTGCGTACCTCTTCCTGCTGGCCCCTTGATGGTGTGCCTCTACGCATACCTCTGAACTGCAGGGCTCCCAATGCATCTTGCGATTTCGTAGTCCTTTTTTTAGTTGATTTAATTTGTCATCAACCACCATTCCAAACAATTGCTCACCACTGAATGGAGGATTGATGATGTTGCTCTGCACTTCTGGCTTGCCTCCTTTCAGTTATGCCAATCATCATTTGTCTGCTAGATGTTTCAGTAGCATCAAGGGCAGATTTTAAACATGTGTTTGCAATGCTCTTGCCTTATTCCACCAGGTGGCTTGTTCTTTTTTGGAATTGTTCTGGTAGGTTTTGCAACAGTTCCCCTACCTCTTCCCAGTGCTGGCATGCATGCCTGTTGAGCAATGCATTGGAATTTGCAATGCGCCACTGGTTTGCTGCGCTTCTCTCCATCTCTCTTCCTACAAGGTCCATCCTCTTACTTTCATGGTCAGGAGGTGGTCCCACTGTAGTAAGCACATTTGCCCTTTTCGTTGCTGTTGAGGCAATGATAGAGTCAGCTGGCACTGATCCCCTGATGTATAAAGGGTCTTTAGAGGAGGGTTTGCATTTTTTCTCTGATCTTGGTGTTATAGCCTTGCAAACAGCAGGCTCCTTGAATGCCTCTTTCCCCTGGTCTAATACACGAGGTAGCATTGGTAGGAATTGGTTGCTAGATTGTGAAGGCATCAAAGTCTCCAATAAAAAACAAGATTGAGGCTTTTCTTCCTCTAGCTGAACCCCAGGTTTCTGCAGCCTTCTTTATCACCTGGTAATACATGCCAATGTCATATGGGGGAGATGGCCTCGAAGGATACAATTCAGGCTCTTCTGGCAATTCGGCGTCGAGGTCTTGCCACTGGAACTCTTTAGTCTGCGAGTTAGACTATTCCGCATAGGATTGTTTGTCTTGTTCGGCATCTTCCCCGAAGAAGTAAGAAGCTTCCTCTTCTTCTTCGATTATTTCTGGGGTTCTTGGTGTTATTGTTTCTTCGACAACCCCTTGGGTTTCGGTTTCTCTTTTTTTCGGCGATATCTTGAATTGCTTCAAGCTTTCGTCGAAGTATTTTTTTGCGTTGAAGGATATTCGCCATTTCGACTTCGAGCTTTCTTCTCTTTTTCTCAATCTCGGCCTTATGTGTTCTGGCGCCTAGATTGTCCGATTTCTGTTTTTCGACTGACGACGCCGAAGCGGTTGTCGATTTTTGCTTCGGTCTCTTCTTTTTTTCAACGCCGAGGCGTCTTTCTCCAGATTGTCCTTCGACATGTTGGTTTTTTCGAGGACCTTTGCCGCTCCCGAGTCCTTATCCAAGGATCCTACGGTCTGTTTTTGTTTGGATAAAGCTACGGTCGCCGAATGCTTCGACGCCGAGGATTCTTTTTGTGTTTTAGAGTCTGATTTTTGAGACACTTCTGGTTTTTTCAAGGTCGACAAACCTCTTACCTCCTTCGAAGTCTTCCTCTCGACTTCCACGACCAAAACTTCTGTTTCCTCGTCACCTTCAGGTTCTTTGGCGACGCGGTCTTCCTCCTAATGTCGTACTTTAGAATTTGGGACCGCGTAGGAGACAGGGCCCTACCCCTGTCTATCTCGGTAATAGTGAACCGCGAATGGTTAATGCGGTATGTACAAGTGCTTTCTGTAACGTTTTAGCTATGAATGCACTGTGTATACGCTATTTCACATCACTGCGTGGGTTCCATTTTGTAGCGGTGGCCATCTTATGGTTGCCCTCACATAGGCTATATAGCATGAAGCGAATACGGGCCTTTTAGAGCACATGTGCCTTTCCTTGACTTTTCTGTGACCTGGGCAGCTTGGCTCCGCTGCCCCAGGTCAAACTGGTCTCACGAGTTCCCCGTCCTCTGGCCACCTGTGATTAGCATCAGGGCTTGACACACCATAAAGTCTTTTCATCCTACACAAGCCTCCAGCTAATCTCTTTCACACCTGACTGTTCCTGCTTTATGGCTTGTTTCCCAAAACAGGAGATGCTCATGTTTATTGGGGCCTATCGATATCTGATGTGGGATCTGAGCCTTACTGTGTAAATAATTATGGGCTTGCTTAACTGGAATGTGGGATGGTCATCATGACTCTGCCTTTTCGTTTTGTAATGTATACGTGTAATAGCCATATCGTAAACTTAGGAATGTATGCCTGAGGCAGGAAATTCTGTATTTAAGGAGAAGCCCGTTTCTGTGATTTTCAGCAGTCTCCTGAGAACATACACGCTGTTGTACTTCTAGGACGCCTGTAATTGGTCTGCAGCCAATAAACTGATCTTTGACTTCACCCAGAAGACTCTGTGTTTCTGTAGGTCTGAAACAGGAAGAACCCCGAAGTCATAGGATGTGTTCCCCTGCACCGCTGGGCTTAAAATACCCAGTACTTCAGTTGGCGCCCAACGTGGGGCGATTTCAGCGGTACCGGTCCAAGCCAGAGGTTCGTGAGGAGCTTCGTGTGGAAATTCTGGAGGAAGGCCGCCACTTCATCGACCCCTGCATGTCGACGTGGTCCGAAAGTCTTTTCTGCGAGGTTCTCCACGTCCCGACGGCTACGACGGACTGCTGCCCTGATTAATCGCCCTGTTTTGGACCCTTGACGATTTTGGTAGAGCGAAACAATCGAGAGAGTCTTCTGGTGACGCCATCGATCATCAATATTCAGTTAAGTATAAGTGGAGCGTCTCCTAGTTTGAATTTGGTATCCTTCGGGATCATTTTGATTTGGTGCTTGCAAGTCCCAAAGCCAGAGGACTCGTGTATTCACGAGACTATCGTATTCGATAATCCTTTGACGTTTGAAACTAGACTAGTGAGCGAAGATGCCTGGTTCTAGTGTATTTTGTAGATTGTTTTGTTTGGGTTGTGGAAGGGATTTCCAGTTAGAGGATTCATGTCCGGTTCCTCCAATTGGAACTCCTACTTATGAGCTTTATGTAAAACATGGCGTGGGCCCCATTGCATATAATGAAATATGGATCCGATACACCAGAAATGACGGTGTTTTAAAATGGCCCCAAAATGGTAGTTTCGATACAGATATCTTAGATAATTTGGAAGTTAAATTGTTTAAAAAGAAAGCCCGGCCGGCGATGTTTGATTCTTTCCGCCTATGGCGAAAGGAAGCCAAACAGAAGGAAATAAAGCTAGCGAAAAGGGATAAGAAGGAAAGAGGTATGTCAGTGATGCAAGCAGCTGTGCAATTTAAAGATAATGAGGAGGAACAAATGAAGGAACAGTTACACAGACAGCGCAAACTAGGGATTGATAAATGTTACCCTGTTTTATCACCCCTTGTGCAAGATGAGATAAAAGAGAAAGAAAAAGATTCCCTAATGTCCCATTTGTTAAGTTCGCCACCCCCATATGCGCAAAATGCCACCGCACCTCCACAGCTTGTAAATGCGCAGCCTCCAGTAAATATGCCGCAAGCCTTCCCGCAGCTGCCAGCTCCTCTTCAGCTGGCTCCTATCCCTGCAGTGCAGCCCTCTCAAGGGCCGCCAGTTTTGCTACCTGTTACCCCCGCGCTTTCTGCGACTTTGCCTAGCACGCCAGCGGTTTCCCCTGGCGCTCCTTCTTACACTACCCCGGTACCTGTATCTGAATCTGTTTTTCTTCCCTCTGTCTATCCCCCCGTTTTCGCCTCAACTTCTCCTTCAGCAAGACAACGACTGGCTAATGTAGTTACTAGTTTAATGTCGCCTCTCTTTGGGTCATCTAGTGCGACACCTGGTTTACAACGTAAGCAATTGCGCAGTCAGCTACCTGGTCGCGAAGAGAAAGAGGTGTTAGATCATTTGGCGCGTAGGTGGATTGGTTTCCCTTCACTCTATGATTTGGAACAGGTTGTTAACGTTTTTCACCAATGGGATGCCCCAAAACAGAGGTATGTCTTTGATAAAATGTGTGAATTCCTCTGTGAGGAATTGGAAGATAAGGGTGCAAACCCAACCCCACAGGAATTGTGTCGAGTGCGATTTGATTTCGAAACAGGTGTAATTGTGGGCCCCAATGTAGATAAAGCAGTTGCGACCTTACTGTCCCTCAGAAATGGCGATTGCCAGCAATCATCGTTTAACCAGGATTTCCCTGTGGGGAAAAAGGGAAAAGCGCGACAATACCCTATGAGAGAAGTTCCTCCGGTATGGAAGGAAGCTGTTGCGGCTGATGCCGCTCATGGTATTGCTGCTATGCCAGCACATTTTCAGCGTGTTTGGGTGCATGTCCCATGGAAGAGATCCGAGTAGTTAGCACTTAAATAGACATTGCCTGATCCCCGTAAAAACCCTGCAGGATATTATAAGGAGTTATCCCAAACTGCAGAATCATGTGTAATGAATCTAGCCGACATAGATATGCTGTTTGGGAATGTGGTTCCACAGCATTTATGGGGATCCATACGTAATGTAGATCACGCTGTAGAACTAGGTGACACATGGGCTAATATTGTTGCTGCAGACGCAAGACAAGTTGGTGGTGCAAAACCTGAGCCTTTGGTAGCAGACCTCCCTGGTAGAATTATTACCTACATGAAAACTATAATGCCTGCGATGCGCGTGAATTGGGACAGTGTCCGATTTCTTTACCAGATTTGAAGAAACGTTTATCGACCACAGTGGTCAAGACATGAGCACTGAAGGTGGCCAACGGCTATTTGTTGATAAATTTGTGCAGAATCTACTCCCCGAGTTGTGTAAGAAACTTAAAGACTCAGAAAGTTCTTGGGCTGTTTCCTCTTCAGCGCAAATACTGGCTACTGCACAATATTATGAGAATAGAGACAAAGATGAGAAGGATAGAACAGATAAGAAAATGAAAGAACTAAAGACAAAGGTCCTTTTGCAGCAGGCCTATCCGCCACGTGGAGGACAGAATAATTATAGGCAAACACAAGGTATCTATCAGCAACCCCAACAGTTTCAGAGTAATCAGCAAATGAATGGGTATTATCAACCTCGAATCCCTGTAGGTCCCAACCAATGTTCATATTGCAAAGAGGAAGGACATTTTAAATATAGTTGCCCTAAATTAATGCCGCGTAACAGTAATGCGTATGGCGCAAGAGGTAGAGGTGGTCAGCAATCTCCTAGAGGCAGAGGGCGTGGAAATGTTCTCCGGAACGCGCGTCCTCTTCCGCCTCAAAATACCATGAATAGCTTTGATCAGCAAGCCAACGCGACTGGTAATACAGCTCAGTATTACAATACTGATTATTATGCAGAAGATGACAATGTAGAAGATGATGATTACTAGGACAGCCGTAGACAGAGAGAGGGAGTTGTTTCAGTGCCAGTGGATCAGAGCGGACCTTATGTTAAAGTAACTACAGCAAATGTAACGGAGCCCTTTCTGCTGGATACTGGTGCTGCAAAGAGTTCAATTATGCATTCAAAACTCCCTGGCGCGCCTTTGTCTGGCGAAACAAATGTCTCAGTAGGTTTTTCTGGCGCCCCAGTTAGGAACCCAATTTCTAGTCCTATGTCACTTTCTGTAGGACCTTGTGAGCTAAAAGCACCCCCTCATTCTAACAACAGGTTGTGGTGAAAATTTGCTAGGCTTAGATTTGTTAAAAAGATTGCATGCAACGCTATATTGTTCTCCCTCAGGAGTACAACTTACATTAGGTAAGAAAGTGATTTCCCCAATGTATTTGTCTAAGAATGCAATGCCACCTGAATTGTCATCCCTTCCGGATGCCCTTTGGGCTACTGGTCCCAATGATGTGGGTCTTTTGGAAATACCGCCATATGTGGTCACTTTAAAAGCCAATGTCAGATTGCCACGTATTCCCCAGTATAAGATCTCCAATGAAGGTCAGAAAGCGTTGTTAGAAATTGTCAACGATTTGATTAAAAAGGGTGTAATTGAAGAGACAAGAGGCAACGTTTGCAATAGTCCTGTTTTACCTATCTTAAAACGAACGGACCCTTCACAGCCACCTGTTTACAGATTTGTGATTGATCTTAGAGAGGTTAATAAGATTGTTGTACCACAGTTTCCAGTTGTCCCCGATATAACAGCCTTGTTAACCATGATTCCAGCCTCCGCTGCATGGTTCTCAGTAATCGATCTAAAGAATGCTTTCTTTAGCATCCCAATTGCAGAGGAGAGCAGAGACATTTTTGGCTTCAGTTTAGGAGGTCGCAGCTTCCGCTTTAAACGCGCTCCCCAGGGCTACTGTGAGAGTCCATCAATATACAGTCAGGCTTTAAAAGCGCAGCTTGATGCACTTGTTTTACCTAATGGCGCTATCCTCATTCAGTACGTCGACGATTTACTGATCGCCGCGGATACTGAAAAGATTTGCAAAAACGCTACCTTGTCATTGTTGCGTCATTTGTCTGCCTTCCATCACAAAGTGTCTCTCTCAAAGCTGCAATATTGTCGACAAGAGGTGACCTACTTAGGTCATCTCTTATCGAAGGAGGGAAGGAGACTGACCCCAGAACGAATTCAAGCCATTGCACAGTTGAGTGCGCCAAGAACACAGAGAGAAGTGCGTGCTTTCTTGGGCATTACTTCATACTGTAGGCATTGGATTCCTAATTTCTCCTTGTTGGCAAAACCTTTGTTAGCATTAACATGCAAAGACACACCGAATCCTATTCCATGGTCTGAAGAGTGTCAGAAGAGTTTTGTGGAATTGCGTAATGCATTGTGTTCAGCTCCTGTGTTGGGTACCCCTGACTACAGCAAGCCTTTTACATTGAATGTTCATGAGAAAGATGGTTGCGCATTATCAGTGTTAACACAGCCTTTTGGCGACAGACCGCGTCCATGCGCGTATTTTTCGTCAACCTTGGACCCGGTAGCGAGGGCATTGCCAAGTTGTCTGAGAGCCACAACCGCTGCAGCCATGTCTATTCGACAGTCTGCTGGACTAGTAATGGATAATACATTGATTGTCATGGTTCCACATGCTGTGGACACATTGTTAAACAGGACCAAGACACAACACTTAACTAGTGCGCGATTATCTGGTTATGAGCTGACACTGTTAGTAAACCATATACACATAAAGAGATGCAACACGTTGAATCCAGCTACATTATTACCAATTCCAGCAGACCTAGATGAGATAGAGCAACATGATTGTCTGTTCAGAATGGAAGAAGAAACGAAAGGGAGAGTAGATCTCAAAGATACTCCCCTGACTGAGTGTGATGGTACTTTATGGGTGGATGGTTCGCGTTTCAAGCTTCCGAATGGTGATACGACTGCTGCATATGCTATCACGACTTTGCACACGATTGTTGAAACTGCGCGTGTGCCACAAAATTCGGCTCAAGCAGCAGAATTGATTGCTCTTACGAGAGCATGCGTGTTGTCTGAAGGAATGAAAGTGAATATATACACGGACAGCCAGTACGCCTTTGGCGTGGCTCATAGTTTTGGGCGATTGTGGAAGGAACGTGGGTTCCTGACTTCGCATGGAGCTAAGATTCAGAATGGCAAGTTGGTGAATGATCTCCTTGAGTCGCTGACCCTACCGTTGCAAGTTGCGATTATGAAATGCAGTGCGCACAAGAAAATCACTGATGATGTTGGTCGTGGTAATGCGTTTGCTGATGAAGTCGCGAAAGAAACAGCAAAAGATGTGAAGACTCGAATGTATGTTGCAGGCCCTGCCAGATGGGTTGGTAATGTTGGAATGTGTGAAAACACAATAGAGAGTGTAAAGTCCCTTCAAGCTGAAGCCACAGAGAAAGAGTTAAGCAAGTGGAGAGAAAGTATGGGTAAGTTGGATGAGAATGGCTGTTGGATTGATTTGTCAGAACATAGGCGATGGTTGTTACCTGATGCATATGTGCTTCCAGTGGTTACTATGGCACATGGATTGGCACACATCAGTACGAAAGGAATCTGTAAGTTGTTGGCTCCAGTATGGCAGAATGCTGGAATTCCTAAGTGTGCAGAGAATGTGGTCAAGAATTGTATGGTATGCTTGAAGTACAACCCTGGTAGAGGAACCCCAACTCCAGCTGGTCATTTTGCGCCTCCATCATATCCATTTGAAGTTTTGCAGTTGGATTTTATCCACATGGAAAGATGCAACAACCTGAAATATGTATTGGTGGTTGTTTGCGCTTTCTCAAAATGGATAGAGGCCTATCCTCTAAAAGATAACACTGCTCTATCCACAGCCAAAGCCCTTGTGAAGGAATTTTTCCCTAGGTTTGGAATGCCAAGAATGGTGTGGAGTGATAATGGAAGTGAGTTTGTGGGTAAAGTGATGAAGAATGTGTGTGAGGGACTAGGTATAAAGCAGAAGTTTCACGCTGCAAATCAACCCAAATCAGCTGGATTAGTGGAGCGCTACAATGGCGCTCTAAAACTTAAATTGGCCAAAATCCAAGCGAGCACCAGTCTTAAATGGCCTGACGCCCTGCCTTTAGCACTCCTGTCCACTAGAATGACCGTGCATTCACGGGTGGGACTTAGTCCCTACAAGGTCGTTTTTGGCCGCCCGGCCAATGTTTGGGGTGTGCCAAGATCGACGAAATTCAGTGAGATCGAGCATCCAGTATTACTTGATTACTTGTATGATTTGACGGTTAAACTGCGTGTTTTACACCAACAGGTGCATGATACTCTCCCTCCGGCTTCTGAAGCTCCAGGACACCCTATCGACCCTGGCGCCTGGGTCTTGGTGAAAAACTTCCAGCGGAAAACCCATGAGGAGCCCCGCTGGATTGGCCCTCACCTCGTACTGCTGTCGACAAGATCAGCCGTTCGAGTGAAGAGGAAAAGGAACTGGATCCACGGCGCCCACGTGAAGAGGATCCCTTTGCCTCTGCCGTATGACCAGTGGGTCCAGGAGGGTATCGCGGACTCTGAAGCAGACAGTACCTCGTTTTGTGCCGTTCAGTGATGCACGCATAAAAGGCACAGCTTCAGCGCAGGAAAGTGACGATATTTTGCAAGAAGCTGTGCCACCGTCAGCTCGATTGGACACTACAGAGCCTGAACTCTTGTTTCAAGATCAAACAGTGCCTGGCCGTTTTCATTACAATCTGAGGCCAAGGCCCATGGACAAATAAATATTCTTTTTCTTTTACCTTTTTATTTTTTGATAACCAGAGCTCTCCCATCTGAAGGACTTTCTTGATTTTTGTTTTTCGAACCACCATCCGGGTTCAGCCGCAGGGTCGCGGTGCCAAGACTTTGGGGTACAGGCCGAAGACGTTAGGTCGACGGTTCTGGTTGGTCTAGGGCGTTCCCTGGACTGACAGGCGTACTCCTTAGCAGAAGATACTCACCCGCCACGAGCGGCACGATTAGAGGATGGAGTTTTGTAAGATGGAGAGACTCACTGAGGAAATGAACTTTAAAACAAGAATGTGTAAAATCATGACACGCAAACGTTTTGTATTATTATGCCTGTTTGTATTATGTAGTATGGTAGTGTTTACTGTAGGATTAGTATTCTTCTCCTCTCAAGAGCCCATTGCCCCCACTGTACAGCCTATACCTCCTCCTACTATCTCCTCACACTCTTTTCACCCTCTGCCTGAACACGAACAAGTTAGACGATCAGCGTTTGTGAATAACTCGTTTATTCAGCTCCTGCACCAGCATCAACTAGTCATGAATACAACAAATTGTTGGGTGTGCGGTTTAATGCCACATACCAGTAATAAGGGTATTCCCTATCTGGTGCTGCCGTATAGTTACAATGGATCGTCATGGGCATTCCAGACCATGTTTCTCTATGCACTAGATGCCTACTCCCCGCGACAACCGCGTTCCATCAGACCTAGCACCAATAACAAAGCTTTAGTGAAAGGAGTTGCCGATATGAGTAGAGATATCGATGCATACTCATCCATTCCCAAAGAAGAGCTGAGAGCTTATGTAGGGTGGAACGCGACGGGGTATAGTATTAGTCTAGGTGAAAGACAGCGGAAAATCTCATCCCCAATCTGGGTCGTACCCCACATAGGTCGGTTCTGTTTGCAAGGTAATGGTCAGAATCCTAGAGCTCAACTGGGAAGAAGTGACTGTACTGAAACGTACACTTTTCCGTCACAGTTTTCCCCTGCGTTTTTGGCTGCCAAGGGTACATATTTTATCTGCAATGACCGAGCATATACATGGTTGCCCCCCGATTTCTCGGGCACATGTTATATTGCAAATCTGCTACCGCCAACATTTACTGCCGCCTCCGACTATCACAAGACCAGAGTTGTGAGAGGCGTGATTAGTAAGGAGGATACTGCCGGTAAGGAAGCGGGAGATTTCTTTTTGGGTTTCCTGCCGTTTTGGGGACCTATGGTTAATAGTGGGAACCTGAGACAACTGACTCGTGTGGTTGAATCCACTGTTAATGTTACGGCTGGTGCCCTTGGTAATTTGACAGCTGAGCTCCAAGCGGATCGCATCATGACTTTGCAGAACCGCATGGTTCTAGACGTCATACTTGCAGACCGTGGTGGGGTATGTAAGGTTATCCAATCTAGTTGTTGCATTTTCATACCAGACGACGCTCCAACAGTCTATCAAGCCATCTCCAAACTGCATAAAATATCTGAGTCCATACACGTGGATAAAGGAGATTGGTCACTGGTGGGGTGGTTCTGGGAACTGATATCTGCCTGGGGTTGGAAAGTTCTGATGGTCATTGGAATGATCTTAGCCATCCTTTTCCTGTTCTGTCTGTGCATACAGTGTGCTCCCGCGATATGTGGCCTCTGTGCTACATTATGTGTAAGGAAACCTGTATCGAGGGACGAGCTAAGTAATAGGATGATGCTACAGCAACATCTCCATGACTTCATGAATATTGACCTAGACTCGGATTGAAATGAGTATAGTTATTGCCTATGTAAGGGCAAAAGGAGGGTCTGTCGTACTTTAGAATTTGGGACCGCGTAGGAGACAGGGCCCTACCCCTGTCTATCTCGGTAATAGTGAACCGCGAATGGTTAATGCGGTATGTACAAGTGCTTTCTGTAACGTTTTAGCTATGAATGCACTGTGTATACGCTATTTCACATCACTGCGTGGGTTCCATTTTGTAGCGGTGGCCATCTTATGGTTGCCCTCACATAGGCTATATAGCATGAAGCGAATACGGGCCTTTTAGAGCACATGTGCCTTTCCTTGACTTTTCTGTGACCTGGGCAGCTTGGCTCCGCTGCCCCAGGTCAAACTGGTCTCACGAGTTCCCCGTCCTCTGGCCACCTGTGATTAGCATCAGGGCTTGACACACCATAAAGTCTTTTCATCCTACACAAGCCTCCAGCTAATCTCTTTCACACCTGACTGTTCCTGCTTTATGGCTTGTTTCCCAAAACAGGAGATGCTCATGTTTTTTGGGGCCTATCGATATCTGATGTGGGATCTGAGCCTTACTGTGTAAATAATTATGGGCTTGCTTAACTGGAATGTGGGATGGTCATCATGACTCTGCCTTTTCGTTTTGTAATGTATACGTGTAATAGCCATATCGTAAACTTAGGAATGTATGCCTGAGGCAGGAAATTCTGTATTTAAGGAGAAGCCCGTTTGTGATTTTCAGCAGTCTCCTGAGAACATACACGCTGTTGTACTTCTAGGACGCCTGTAATTGGTCTGCAGCCAATAAACTGATCTTTGACTTCACCCAGAAGACTCTGTGTTTCTGTAGGTCTGAAACAGGAAGAACCCCGAAGTCATAGGGTGTGTTCCCCTGCACCGCTGGGCTTAAAATACCCAGTACTTCACTAACTGGAAAGGCCCAGGTCTCGCAGCGATGGTGGTGGTCCTTGGCCCTGCATGCTGCAATTGGCTCGTCGCTGCCTTTCTCTTACCCTCAACGCATTTGAGGTGAAGACGGAGCAGGCGTTACAGTCGTCGCTTCGATGGTCCAGCGGCAGGCACAGGTTACAGACCGGGTGCTGATCCTTTTGAGCGTATTTGTGGTGACCGTTCTTACAAAACTTGAATGGCGTTTTGTCCATTACCGTGCCCAGGGAGACCCCTGCATGTGCATTATCAGGTCGTCAACAAAGTTCTGGATTTCTTCTCTTCGTCAAACTGCGGTCGTCCTAGATTTAAAGCTGAAAATGGAAGAATCCGCTCTACTGGTTTTTCCCACGATGATTCTCTCCAATCTCAGGAGCTTCTCTGTATCGATCCAGACCCAATGGTGGAAAAAAGAATCTGAAGATGGCTACCAATGGTGGAAAAAAGAATCTGAAGATGGCTACCAAAGGTGGGGCTTCCGGAGGAAGTCCGTCGACGTCACAGAAGGGCACCAAATGCTACTACGTCGTTGACGCCCACCAACAACAAACAAGCATTGGCATAGTCAATAGGTCTCGCCTTTGGGACCTTATAAGTGTTTAGCCATGCAACAGTTGCATAACTAAATTCTTATAAGGTCACAAAAGCGAGACCTATCGGCTATGCCAATGCTTGTTTTTTTCTGGGACTGAGCAACACATCCAAATTTCTTACAGTGCATGCTTATCTATTAGATACGGTGTCTGAAGGTCAAAATCAAGCCTTTAAGTACATGTGAAGTGCCAACAAGATGTGAGTTAGTTTCCCTTACACTGCCTTTACATCTGGGTTAGAGGCTAAAGGTAGATTCAAGTCTGGCCTTTGCTATAGCTCAGCTGGAGTCTGAAATACCAAAGCTTCCTTCTCACCTAAACGTTGCTGGTTAGAATGTGTTTCAAAATTACACCAAGAAGAGTTCAGCATATTATACTGTGGGGCCAAGCTTCTTGTCCGGGTGGACAGCATCTACCCCGTGAAAATAGTGGGTGGACACCGTGTACCTGCTTGTACCTCCGACTTGTACCCTGCCAATTTTAACCTGTTGTTCGCTCCCTGCATTTTGTTCCTCAGAACCGTGTTTGGCAGTGCAGGTATCGTAGGCCAGGCTGCCTCAATCTGATATACTGGTTTGCGAGGTCCTCCACTCCGTCATTTACCACTTAAGTTAACCACTTTATTTCTGTATAAAAGGCAGTTTATTTAATGCCACAATGTGCCAATAGACTTTAAAAGTCTGTAAGGGGTAGAGAAGAGGTAAAACGTTTGGAAAGGAAAAAAGAATAAAAGAAATTGATCAACTCAGGTGAAGGGCTTGGGGAAGTGGAGTCACAGAAGAAGTGCAACATTTTATGTCTGTTAGATTTCCTATTTTCAAGCATGAAAATCTCACTCAGTCCATTTTATTGCTTTGGATTCTGGTACTTTTAGTCTTCCTTCTCATAATTTCCCGATATTTCTGTAGGGAAAAGAGAACAGCGAATGCAACATACACGGTTTATGGTCTGTATAAATGTGTTGTAGTTAAATGTGCATAGGCACTTCAGTTTGCAGTCTGAGACTTAGAGCTATTGGGATGCTTAAACATAGAGAGGTGTCCTTCTATAAAAAAAAAGTTATGCGCATGCCAGCCCACATGAAAGCAAGTGCTACGCTATAACAAAGCGCAGCGTCCGAGTACAAAAAAGTTATGTACGCGGCAGTCCTTGAACCCGTATGTTAAGCATGTCTGAAAATGAACAGATGCAATACTGCAGACCACACACAACTGATGGAGAAGGAGTGAAGGTTGGGTGAGGGTAAACAAGGAAAGAAAAAGAGGAGGGAGATATTTAATAGAACCGTCTACACTGGCAACTGTTTGCATTCGTAAAGAGTAATCAGATTCAAGCCTGAGATCCAAGGAACTGTCAAAACATTTTAAAATATGTACAACCCCCATCACTGTGTGTAGCACAGTATGGAACGTTTGTACCCACAAAATCGCGTCCACACCTTCACGAACTGTCCCGAAGAGCGTCCAGTTGTGACAGGCAGGTAAGGGCAAGTTAACAGTTGTGGCGAACTGTATTTAAGCTAAGGTGGGAATGGGACATATCTGACTTAGCTACACTCTTTGGTTGTCATGTCGTTATTTAAATCAAAAGCAGTTTTTAATGGAAAGGTGCCAAAATACATATAAAGAGATAAAATACAACAAGTACATAATCGCCCACCATTATAATATCTTGAAAAAAGGCTGTTCTCTCTTTGATGTGGTAAAGCAGAGTTCTCCCTACAATTGACAGATAAGCCAGCTCAATGCATTGCGAACAAGAGTGCATGCAGCAGAATACATCCGATAACATGCCGCGAGCTGGGTGAAGGTAGAAGAGCGTTCACGTACCCTTGAGGGAGCGTGACACGGTGAATTCCTATAGCTGAGCTACACAGCGTTTTTCACGATTGGTGAGGTGGGAGGGGGTCGGGTGGCAGCAGCCACGTCTGATAACTCGCCCCACGAAAGAGCGCTTATGATTAGCAGTCTGGAGTAGGGCGGGATTCGCCCGCTGCCACCCAAATATTATCTTGCCAGTGAAAGTCCTGGGGGTGTTGATTTCTTTATTGGTGGCCGGAGATGGGTGGGTGGGGCCTCATGTGCTCAGGACAATCTAATCTCAGCCAGCACGCTAACAAACAAAGGGGGACATAACTGGCCGCATGAGCCAGCACAAAATTCAAAGGCCAGGGCACACTAGTCCTACAGTCCGGATTCTCCTCTTCGAGAGGGCCGTACCAATGACCTCAACCAACCCTTGCACACTGCAAGCCCTAAGGCACACCTGCGCAGAGTGGGGCAGTTTAAAGCAATAAACTCCCTGCCTTTATGCTCGCTGGCTGTCAAATACAATTTTTGGTCAAAGGCAGAGCTTGAGTACCAAAAACTAAAACACATCTGCAAGCCAAGAAGGCTTGGCAGGGAAGGGCCCATTGGACGCTGAACAGCAAGGAATGTGGCGTTCTAATATTCTTAAAAAGTGACCCTCTTTTATCGCCAACTGCAGGTGTGCTGCTGCACAAACACTTTCCAACAAACCTGCTGCCTCCACCCAACGTACCGTGTGTCTATAGTCATGAAAAATAATATCCTTATACTCTGTGGAAATGGAGATGTAACAAAGTCATATGTTTGCTAGCATATTATGTTGGACACGTATAATTTACATGTAATAAAACGTAAAGACCTTCCACCACTGGGGTCTGCAAGCACTACATAAAATCCAATTGTTTTATGATGCATGGCAGCATATTAATATAAACATTTGCGAGACTTGCAATCGCTTTTGTAAATCTAAAAGCAGGCGCAGTGCTCATACAAAGCACGGTGCTGGTGCATATAAAATGCACATGGCGTCCCTAGCCACCAAGGTATTTAAAACGAGCATTGGCCGCTCGGCAGTAAAAGTAACGCCGCGCGGCCGTAAAAGGGAAAGTCATCGCAATTGCTCTGAAAGCGAAAGTGATCGCGATGACGCGCTAAAGCACGAGTTTTCAAAGTGCTGCTGAAGGCTAGCGGTTCACGCGTGCACAGCTCGCGTGAACGCAAGCGCTAGGCCAGCCAGCAGCACTGTGAAAACTCACCTCCAAAATGTCTCTCCGAGCCAGCGCATGCGCTGGGCTCAGCGAGACCTAAAAAGGGGGGGAAATACTACAATCCCGGACCCAATCACTAGATGGCGGAATAATGCACAGCATAGTGAATCCAGAAAAGATTCACGCTGCAAAAATAGTGTTATCGGTTCAAAGGTAAGTACTTTGTTGTGGGAGTTGGTATTTAGGGGTTAGACTCAGGGGTACCCCAGTGTCAAGGATGCACTCTTGTTACACCCTCAGCGGCACTAGGGCGGCCGGGTGCAGAGTGCTGAGGCCCAAACTTATCCAATAGGGGATGGGGAGCCACTTTGTTCTGCACCAAAACATGCAGCCTGCAAGGGCAGTGTGTGAGTGTAATAGTACAGGGCCTCTAAGGGTGGCAAAATAAATGCTGCAGCCCTTAGAGGCCATCCCTGGCCATTCTATTAATGCAGTTTAGGGAAAGAACATAGGCCCTGGGTACTGGGATGACAGGAACCCAGGGCACACTCAGTCAAAGTACATCAACAGTTTGGCAAAAAGTGGGGGCAACCATGCAAAAAGCGGGCACTTTCTTACATCTGGGAAACAAAGAAGGGGAGGTTTCGCTATGATATTTTACACTTCTGTTTTATAAAAAACTTTAGTGTATTGGTACCTCACATCCCTGAGAAATTATCTAGTGGAAAAAGAACAAATCGTAGAAGTGCTGGAGGGTGTGGGAGCTCTGGGTACATTGATACATCTCCTACAGCACTGTACAAAATTGTAAAGATTTTTGGAAAGGTCAGAAGCAGCAAGCAAAATTTAAAGACACTTGTAGTTCGGTCTAGGGCTTTAAGCTTCCTGACTGGCTTAAACTACATTCACAAAATGGAAAGCGATGACCCTTTCTATAAGGATGGCTGTGCAGGCCTTAGAAATTCTGTGAGGAGAACTCATTGTGGGGAGATAGGATGTTCTGACTATTGGGATATGCTGGTGACGGAAAAGTTATTTTTTTCTCTTTAGAACAAACATAGCTTTTGACTCCAATTAGTCGCCATTTCTTGTCATACCTAGCAGAGAACTATAGCAAATGTAATTACATTGTTATCTAGGGATTCTTAGAGCTGTGTTGTCAGACTTGACCCATATACCAAGGAAAAGAGATGGGTCCTGCAGGAGGACGACGATTGAAGATTCATATGAGGTATGAGCTTACGTGCACTTTGATAGACTTAAATCTGTTTCTTTATTAAAGGATGATGGACGTGTGAGGACATTTCTGGGGTGAGAGTGCAGGAGGTGTTATGTTTAGTGACGCTGTAACAATATTTTAAAGTCTTCACTAGCCGATTGGTTATAAGCAAAGCTATGCATTTGACAATATCATTAAAAATATTAGTTTAATCCTTAAACTAAAGGCTGAAGAGGTGGAGAAGTAGAGGTGTACGATAAATAAAAGTTCAGAGAACCTAGATCCTCTTGCTAAAAGTAATGTGATGGAGTTTGAAGATAGAACCATTCCTTGGATGTCAAAGAAAACTATTGTGAAGATTCACACTTCAACCTTCAGAATCTCCTAGGGATTTACGACAAGGCAAAATGATCACTTTTTGCTGGACAGATTAAAACCCAATCTTGGATACGGGTAAAAAGTAAGACTCCAAGCTGTACTGGAGCAGGTGTAGCAGTACTGTGATCTTTATGCTTTTTCGTTCTCTCAACTTTTCATTGTCTTGTACTAAGAAGAATTGTCCAAAGGACAACCTGGCACAGAAACGTGTTCCTGAGACTTGAAGCTTTTGCTCTCACACTTCAGTATGCTATATGGGTACCAGCAAGAGGTTTCAGCATTTTTCAGGCTAATGTGTGCACCACACCAGACTCGGGCATAACCAATACCAAAATACCAGAGCAGTGGGTGCAATTAAGACATTCAACAAGGATTTAACTTCGGGTGTCTGATCAACCCAGAGTGCTTCCAGACGGTTCGAAGATGTTCAAAATTATAAGCAGATCTGTACAGTAGTGTAAGCATGTAGCAGGACACCAACTTTGGTGACCGAGTGCTCTCCTACCAAGAGATGCTAGAGGATTTATCCACTAAACATTCATGTGAAAGTCCTAAAGAGTTGGGACAGGACACTCACGCTTGCGCAGAGAACCAATGCTTAAAAGATTACTATGCCTGGTCTGAAATCCATCTTCCCCAAAAGTGCAAGTATAGGCGCTCTGTTACAAAGTTGATGCATTGCTGCTTCACCAGACCGACCATCAATTACCTTCCTGCACAGAAATTAAAAGCAAGAACTTACTAGATAAAATCTGCCCAAGCAACAAGACCCGCTAGTCTGTTTTGAGATCAGCTGCTAAGAAGTTGCTCAACTCATCAATTACTTAAAATCATTCTACATCATCACGTGCAGAAGCGGGAGACAAGTTCTTAGTAAGTGTAACAAACCGAAAGTGAACTGGGACCATAGGTAATCATGGGGAGAGGGGTAGGCAGCAAGGTAAGAAGGGGAGGCACGTGTTGGGCCCATTAACAAAAAAGTCTTAAAAGTAACAGTCTTTTGAAGAAACATTTATCGGTCCTCTTAGTGTAAACATACTCAACCATCTGGGATGAATTATTGGCAGAGTACGGAGGAAAATAAATGCTTTGAATCAGGGAAGCAAGTTGACAACACTGACTAAAATTATCAGCGCTGTACAACAATTTCAATTTGCGCAATTAGCCTCTTCCTATATCAAAGACGGACCAAACCCATTAGCACAGGCAACATATCTCTGCTCCATTCACACACTCATGAGAAGTTTCCAAATTCATTTAATCAAGTAAGTGTGAGGGAAGCAGAAGTTTTGTTCTGTGCGTACCCACAATATGGGGCTATCGCCTTCAAACAATCACAGGAAATATTGACTTCTACCATATCATGAATACCGGTCTTTTTAAAAGTCCTTTAGGACACAGGATCCACTAATGAAATGTTCCCTCTTCAATCACTAAATCAGTCAGGATAACAATTTTCAGAAGCAATACTAAACGGAGATATGCAAACAGGGACCTGGTTAAAAACTACTTCTTTATTTGCATACTGAAAATAATTTTAGCTTGTGTTCTTTCTGTGGCAATATGAATAATAATCTAGTTTATTTTATCTGTTTATTTTCTAAATGGGATTTATTTGCACTTATTTAAAAGTCCAATTCTGAACTTTTGTTGTAAAGCGCATCCCTCCTCGCAAGCCTAAAAATATTGTCTTTTGAACCCCAAGTGGGTTGTATGCCACAATATTATATACAACTAACAAACCTTCTGAAAAATATTGTGGCCAAAATATAGTTTGCAAACATATTGTCCTAATGAGTGTAGATTTTCTCTGTTTAACTCAAATTTGAAGATATTTTTAAGAACTATAAATGAAATACAATATTTTTGTCAGGCGATATTCTGGGTAAGAAATTTTGGCTTCGAAATATGTTGATGAAGAGGCTTGAGCAGAAAGAAAACAGAACATTGGATGATTGGATGGTTGGATACAGGATGAGGATGAATAGATTTACCCACATTTTCGCTCCAACAATATTTTCTGATCTAGTCCTATCCAGGGTTTTAGAATACTGTATTTAATGCCAAGCATCGGGGGAGGGATAACGGTTTTAATGGCATGTGAACATTTAAAAAATAAGCATGCTATATCCAATATAAGGAAAAGTAAACAGACAAACTGATCGAGAGAGTAAATCTGAAGTACTGAAACTGGATACCGCCCTAAACGTTATCCATCATTCACACAAGTGTATTTCTGAACTTCAGGCAGGCTCAACACTGATTTGGTACATGCATACTATTTGCTTGTTTTAATTGCTAACTCCTCGTTGTAGGATAATATTTAGGAGGAGAAACACAAAAAAAAAAAAATCACTCAAGGGTCAAGGGTTAGGTATAGGTGGCCCGCAGAGTTCATGAATATACATCAGGGAGAGCCAAGTAGCAGAGTCTGCTTCAGGAAAATACATTAAATAAATAGCAACAAATACCAAAGAACTGAAACGTTTCTTACGCGGTCAAATCTTTACTGGCTCGTAAACCCCACCCTTTGTTGTCAGTCAAGATAACTTCCACATCTGCATGCTGTTTCCTCTGGAACCTCCGATTTGAACAATACTCTCCGTTTGGACATCTGGAAGAACTGCAAGCAATAGAAGGAAGTGTCATTTAAACAAAAAATGTTTACCCAACAGTGGCAGAAAAGACTGGCCATTAGGCTATGTACTAGGTTTGGAATATTTGGAGTATGGCATGTAAAAAAGCTACACACTGCCTAATTCAGAGATAGCAAACCTACGGCAATGCTGTTGAAATCTGCTAAATGACAAACACAACATGAAATAGCTAGCACACCACCAGTCCGCTCAAACGAATTCACTGAAGGACAAATAATGATAAATGCAGGACCGCACAGTTTCACCCATCTATTAAGAGGACTTTTGCCCCAACAAGGAGTATCATTTTTGGACTGAAAAACTCTCAAGAATTCTACAACTAAAGGCCAGGCTGTATATGGCATAGGTTGAGCCCACATTTTGGGCCCTCGACCAAAGCATATTGTATCCATTGGAGGAAAATATTTCAACAAAATATTTCAACATAACATGGGACGATACCAGAAGTTCGGAAAACGACCATTTCTCAATAAACAGGAGAATAAAATAAAGTCTCAACAGGGCTAATAATACTTTTAACAGCATGATATTGCTGCTTGTTGAAAGTTTGAACTCAGAGGCCAAGCAGTGAGTGGCTAATGACGTAGAACTCTTTTACACACTGGAGCAAGTGAGATACACAGTTTATAAGTCATTTTTCACAACAGACACTGTTCAAACCACATGTACCTATAAACAATACCCACTGTTGTTGTGGTGAAGGACTACAGGCAGATAAGATACATGTGTTACCGCTCTTCTTTAAATCCCTAATCCACCCCCCAAAAAATGTATTAAAATAGCAGCGGGCAAGAAAATTACTCAGACTTTTACTCTCCATCAGCAGTGCTGGCATCAAACAGAAGTACACATATGTCTAAGGCAGTGCAAGCATCAGCCACAGAAGAAAGGGACTAGAAGCAGCATTCGCACAAGCTCGACTCACATATAAAAGACAACATGAGCAATAGCAGTGCAATCTTCACACACAAGCCCTCCCACAAGGTGCTGTAAACGGCAAAACAGCAGGCTTACACTTTGCTTAAGGAAAGAAGATAAACATATGTAGGAGCAATACACACAACCTGCATCCAACCAAACCCAAATAAAAGGTGCACGCTTAACTTAAACACAAAGAATATATACAGCTAGCAGAGGCACAACCGTATCCTGCACTCCACAGGCAGAGCACAAGTCAACAATTCTACAAGCTTCCCCCTCACACAATCATCCCAGAAGTAAACATCAGGGTAAGGTTCCCTCTGATACAGCACGAGTATTGCACAGAAAGCACGCTTCAAGCCAGAGACAGACAGACAGACAGACACACACACATTTTGAAATTTTACAGAGTTTTGCTCCACCAGCAAAAAGTGACCAAGTTCTGCACATAGAAGCAAAACAGCCGACATACAGAGCAGCTTATTTCAATGGCTGTAGGACAACACACCGACAAGCCGTTGCTGGCAGTCCGACCACCGGATTATATTTCCGGCAGTTGGACTAACAGCGGTCAGGGGGAAGACCCCACCATGCCAGGATCAGTGATCTTGACGGGAGGTGGTCGGAATCGTATCCCCGAATGGCGGCTGAGCCAGCGCCGCCGGGATTATAATATCCCTTTGTAAGATAATGGGTTTCTGTTGCAGTACCCCCCCCCCCCCCACCACTGTTTGCCTGGCTTTTGATGCAACTTTCACTGAGGTGTACTAAGTCCTTCCTTTCCAGGTTCCCAGTACCAGTGTTCTTTACCTAAAACTATACCACAATGGACACAACTTCAATTACCCCTGTAAGTCACTAGCAAGTGGTACATAGGGTACCTAGGACATGGGTACCGAAGATGGTCCTCTGGGGCAGCAGGACTGGTTGTGCCACCCTAGAGACCCCTCACCAAGACTATGCATACTACCACTGCAGCCTACATTCCTTGTTTAGCGGAGAGCATTCTCTAAAACTGCCTGTAAGCTGCCATACGAGCACCATTTAAATAGGCAGAAATTTAACTGACTGCTTTGCATTATGCATGCATAGTTCAGACATCATAAGGAAGTGTTCATTACTAAATTGAGTACTTCACAAATGTTGGCAAATCAGCAAGCAATTCACTAGAAAAAAGTTGTTACTCATTTTAGGTTTGGGATAGAAGCACTTTAGCTATTAAAAAGCAGAGATGCAGCAACAAGAATTGAATTTGTTAATGGCTAAAAGTGTGTAATGACCTTACCGTAATGTTTCATCTGTAACTATTCACTTTCTAGCCACTTCCAAAACAAAACTGTCCTAAAGAAATAGCAACCAAACACTAGTTTCTCAGTTGAGAACTTACCATTCAATCATGAGCAAGCGATTCAGACAGTCTTCTCCACATGCCACCTGCCCTTCGGCCCGCTCTTCTTTGGAAAGCAAGGGACACTCACACTGCATTCTCTTAATGTCACGATGTGTCTTGTTTTTCTTCCTTTGAAAGAAAATATTGAAAGTCAGTGATAGAAAGAACCAACTGTGGAGGGCAGCGACCAGTGGAAATCATACCATGAAAATACAGTTCACAAGTCCCCCTCTGCAAAAGGACTGCAATTTCAATAATCCAAGTGCAAGGTGAGGGGTGAGGTAAATGCATTTGTGTACATGTATAAATCTTTTAGTGCTTATGAAACATACTGATCAAACAACCCTGGATGCTCTTTTAACCAAGTTGTATCGAAATTGGCTACAAGAGTTTGAGAAAATGTACCCTTTCTTTAGACGCCTCTATTCTGCACTGGGTAACAGAAAACACATCTGCTACTCTAAGAGCTTATCTAGTCACTGAAATCCAGCTAACTACCATGAGTAAGACAAAGTGCTCAAGTAGGGTGCTGGTACTTGCCAGACCAGTGTGGCCTATAAGATCCACTAAGCAGATGTAAATATTTTGACTGAGAAGAATAAGTGCAGCCGAGAAGTTCTATAACACTTATGTTTGCTCAATTTATCAATTGCTGTAAATTATGAAAAAGAAAATCCATTTCACACACATTTTTTGTGAATAACATGGCACATGCTTTCAAACAAATGTCTAGTGGAAGCATATAGGAAGAAGGCAGTGTTTTCCCAACAAGAAAAGGGCTACAAATTATAGTCAGAGAAAAGTGTCATTTTGTTGCCTAGAAAATGTATTTTAGTTGCTATGCATCAGCGTAGTATAATCCCAATAGGAACTCAACAAGATCTCATGGGATCCTGTAGGGGATGCTCAGGATTATGAGAATGTGGAAAAAAGGAAAACTACAAATTTGGCTAAGGTTTCAGAGTAGGGTGCTATTGGTAAGGGATGAATGGTTTTCGGGTCCATGAACCTCTAAGCACAGAGGATCAAGTCTGCAGAGATACACTCTCGTAACTGCGTAAGGCAATATGCTCGTTATATTAATGCGGGCTTTCGGAGTAAGGAGACCTACGATTGCTGCCACTTGATTAATTTCAAAATGAACACTCTCAGTAGTATGTAGTGCAGTTGGGAAATATCAGTTCCTTCGTAAGCGCATGCTTTGAGCTCTGACACTGGTCCATAGTTTACTTCTAGTTCAGAACCTACAAAAGGAGGCGGTCTAGTCTCATACTAGTGCTTTGCAACACAGAAATCTGCTACTATGTTGGACTGATCCAGCTTGCCCCCTTTAGGACCCCACTGAGGGGAATGGTACTGATCTTAGTTATAAGCATGTCCTAAGAGTCACGCTGGAGAAAGAGTTCAATGCAATCTTTTATTATTCAGAAACAAATACCTCTAGTGACCATGTTTCAGTAGCAGGTACCGGTGACTCAGAGCTATATGTACACACAGTATTTAAGATCAAAGGCTGCCTCCTGCTCTAATACAGATACGCTCAGCTCGGGCCATGATAGGATTTGCAATTATTAATGTTATCAGGCTGATATACGAATTACCTATTTTTATCTTATAACGACTTGACAGCCAGTACCACTTTTGATCAAGAACGCAGCCTGATTTTTAATTGGACAAGTCCGATGCGTGTGTCTGGAGCCTGGACAACAATAAAAGGGCCCTCTATTAATACTACTCATTCTGTATTTACATCAAGGACTACAGACTAAACTTTCTAATAATATATTTCTAGTACCATAGCATTGTGACAAACAAATGTAAAATAAACGCAGCTGGCCCTACGATTGCTGCCTTACAGGGTTTTCAAACTGTACATTATCATGAATGTAATAAATATCAGATAACTTAACCATTTACCTAGTTTAGTATTTTTTTTTAACTGGTGTTACGATAAATTTTTTAAATAACTTTTTTCAGAAAGGTAGATTTGGCAAAATAACTTATGTTGGTAAATAGAGTTTCGAAAGCAATTTCATTGAAGCTCTGTAGTAAAAAATAAATTGTAGTTTGTTAATATACACAACACCCAGTTAACAACAATGAACAAAAGTTTACAATCAAAGTGATGGATTACCTCTCTGTTAGGTACACATTTTCTTCGATGAGGTCAAAGTAAGAGGGCATTTTTCCTTGCTTAGAACTATCCTTCCAGTGCTGTGGGTCCCTAAAGTGATCCATGACACACAGGGTGCCCACAAACCTCTGCCTGGTGAGTGAAGGCTCTGGCTTCTCAGCTATCAATTTATTTCCCTCTCCGGAGTCACCATCACTTTCCAAGTCACTCTCAGGATCTTGCCGTCGCTTCTTTGGGGGTCCTCTTTCTTTTGCATCATTCTTGTCCACCACCTTCCCAATATTTTCTTTAGTCGCACTCCTAACAACTGGAGCTTTCATTGAATTGCTGCTTATTTCGTGGGCTTGAACTGAGCCTTTTTCTTTGACATCATCAGAGTGAGGATGCTGAAGTTGGCCAGGGTGCTTCCGATTGCAGTCATCTTCCCAGTTAGAGTCATCCTCTTCCTCGTCGTCGTCCTCATCTTCATAATAATCTGTCAAAGAGTCTGGCATCGCCCCCTGAACTTTATCATAACCAGCATCTGGCAATTTGTCATGTGATTTTGAGTCCCAAAAGCGATTACCCTTCAAATGTTGGCATGACTTTTCAATGTGTGCAGAGGTTGTCTGTCCATCATAATCAGAGTATGCAGTATAGCTACTATCTGGTGGCTGATATGTACTGCTTGGCTTTTCTGGTTGGGAGAAATCCCACCCGAGGGTTCCCAAGTCCTCTGCAGGATTAAATCGATCAGCAGCAGAGTGGTCTGGCCCTGTGTCCGGTACACTTGCACTATCCACCTTTTCAGATCCACTGTCTAGTCTTAGAGTAGAACTTGGGTGCTGCTGTTGATGAGATTCAACTGGGGTCTTTTGAAGAATTTTGGAAGGACTAATTGGAGGATCTTCGTCTTGTTGGCCCACAGATTCAATTAAGACTGGTGACTCTTTTTCTCCTATCTCATGGCACATTACGGATTTACCACTGATATGTACAGTTTGCTCAGTTTGGCTTGTACTGTCCACTCCATCACTTTGGGGATACAGACTACTTGCCTTATGACTCTCCTGCATTTCACTGGGCTCAGCAGAATTCTTGACTAAGCTCTTGTCTAAATCAGTGGATGGAGGGGAATCTGGTTTTTCAGTTTGGACCTCTTTATTATGCTCAGGCTCTTCTTCACAAGAGATTTTACTGGTTTCAGGTATGGCAACTTCAACGTCTGTCTGATCACTGGCCATCTGACTCGATTGGCTCTCCGGCAGGGAGGGGCAGATACTAGGTTCGTCAACAGTTACAGTAGAATTCTTTGGAATCACAACAACAGAGTGGAGGCGATTAATTGGAAGACTGTCATCAGAATCTGAATCCTCTGAATTGCTATTATTGCTTCCAGGTTCACTTGCACTTTCTGCGGAATCTGAATAGTATGCCACAATTGCAGAAATGGGCTGTGATACTTTACCACTTTCATCAAGCTTTGGTATGGGCGGCAAAGATGTTACTTCTGATGGTTCAACAACTGTAGAAGGATGCAGAGGTTTTGGGACAGCTGGCACTTCAGTAGGCATCTCTTCCACTTCATTTCTAAACTTGATTTGTAGTTCCACAATTGCACCATCTACAGCACTCACATTTTCAGCCACCGTTTCTTCCTTTGGCTGTTCATTCACAGGATCTCCTGTTACCAACAGGTGTTTCACTTTTTCCACAGGCATTTTTGCTACATTTAAGCCAGAATTTTTTTCCAGGACATCCAGATCATGTTCTAATTCAAGCTTTGAACGCTCCACGCATTCTGAGGTATGTGCCTCAATTTCTGCCTCTGGGTTCGAGGAAACTATTTTTTCCGTTTTACATTTAAGCTCATGTTGTAACACTTTTACTAAAGATTTTTGTTCTGCAACTGGCTGGTTTGTGGTGCTATTGGAAACAACAAAATGTAAGTCTGCAACAGCATCACTCTCATTTCTTTCATTAGATGCCTCATTTAAACAAGTCAGATCCTCTGCTTTTTTTACATCAGTTACAACGGACCCTGGTATGTGTTCATTCGCTGCAAAAGAAGCACAAATAGTCTCTGTCTCAATGTTTACACAAGATGTACCTGTCTCTATGTCCACAGCACTACCACATATTGGCCCAGTTTCAAACGTTATTAAGGTTTCACAAGATTCATCTGTGTCGATGTCCATATCACTTCCACAAGTTGCCTCAGTGTCTATGTCCATATCAGTTCCACAAGTTGGATCTGTGGGGTCATAGGTTTCAGAGAGGTCATTTAAAAATTTTGCTGGAGGGGATGCAGAATCAGAATTTTGGGACAGGGGTGCATCATTAGTTTCATCAAAAGAAATGCGCGAATCCTCAGATCCTTTATAAAGCTTTCCTTTGTAATCATCAAGTTTTGTGAAAGAACATTCTACTATGCTTGCATCAGTAGAAACGTTCGATCTCGATTCAATCAAACTAATACTCGCCTCAGTAGACTTTAGAAGCAACTCATCTGCAAACTGACATTTGTAGGCCTCCTTGAGTCCATTAGAAGGCACTGCAACCCTATCCCTATTTTGGATCAATGATATTTCATCTGCTTTATTAAAAGAGGATTGGATATCAGGTTTTGGTTCAGTTGCACTGAAGAGTGCCAAAGTCTCTGCTCTCCCCTCAGGGGACTTAATTACATCACTTTCTCTGGAAAGCAAGTCTTTTAATTCATTACAGTCAGTATTAAATAAATTTGTCACTACCTTCACAGTTCCTCGGTTACCCTTCTCTTCTTGCTTATCTGTCTGAGGTGTCACAGAGTCCTCTGTAGACCTAGGAATCTCTGATTCATAGGAATGATTTGACTGGGAACATGGAGAAATGTTTCTGGGGGTGTTTGTCATAGCCACATGTTGGTCAGTTTTCAAACTTTGAGCTATGCCTAGATCCACTGAAGTAAATGATGGTACTGTGTCTTCCTCTGATGATTCAGAGTAGGGAAATAATTTTTCAAGCTTAGGGGAAATACTTTTCGAAGGGATGGGCTTAGTAGGAGTCGAGTGGTCACTGCTGTCAAATTTAGAATAAGAAGTCCTACTTCTAGATGCAACATTCTTTACAGGAGAGCTCTTTTTTGGAGTCTCTATTTCTAACGTCCTTTTGGAGTCTCTTTCTGATCTTAAGGAGGGCTTTTCTTTTTTCTCAACATCAGTATGCGAGGAAGAGGATTGTGATTTACTATCCCGGTCAGATTTTGAATGAGATGAAGTCCGAGTCTCTCTATAATGTGAGGAGCGAGATGGACGCTTTGAGTCGCTAGTCTTGGAATGGGTTCTCCGGTAATCATCTTCCGAATCTGAGCTATCTTTTGTCTTACTGTCTCCATGAGAACGAGAATATCGAGTCTTCTCTCTATATGGGGAGTTCCTATGGTGCCTTCTGTCAGACTCGTATCGATGGGACCGGTCTGATCTTGAATAGGATGAACTTATTCTAGAAGGTCTGTCGGATCTAGATCTGGAGTGAGATCTACTACGTCTCCTATCCCGGTCTCTATCTCTATCTGACTTTGAACGCGAAGATGTGTACTTAGATTCACGCTCGGATTTTGTATAACTAGAATGTTTCTCATCCCTTTCAGATTTTGTTCGTGATGAATATTTGCCTGTATCATCACTTCTGAGAGACATAGTTCTTGTTTTATTCTCCTTCTCTCCACTTGTTGAGCATTTTAGTTCATATGACTTATGACTTGAAGAGGTCTGTACTGAGTCACCATCTGATTCAGAACCAGGTACTTCCTGATGAGATTTCACCTTTGAACTCTGTTTTTCAGGGTATGAACTAGGAGAAACAATCGTCGAAGAATGCAAAAGTTCCACCTCCATCCCAATATGGGAATCTTTCTTCAGTGGTGAAACAGACATTTGCAGTGGGACATTTTTCAATTTAAATGACTCTAATATCTTAGCTACTGAATCCTCTACAATCTGATCATCAACAGAGTTATCAACTACTGAGGTCAGTATCTCTTTTACACCTGGCACATTTACTTCTGATAACAATGGGACAGACGTTAACGCTATATCGGCAGTTGCTGGCATAGGTGATCCAGTAGGTTGGAGTTTCGATGCTGCATCTCTCGTCTGTGTCAGTGCTGAATTTCTTGTTTGACTTGGTGGTGTGGTTACAACTGCTTGTGCTGGTGAGGTTACCGATGAAGTTCGATCTGGGGTTACTAATGTAGATGATGGTGATGTGCTTAAAGTATATGTTGTTAGAGCAGCTAAAGGTTTTGTTGGAGATTTCAGTGCTTTTGCTATGATAGGTGCTGCTTTTGTTGGGGAGGTCCGTGAAACTGCTGCTGGCGGTGTAGCTGGTGAAACAGTGGATAATTTTAGTAAAGTAGGAGGGGGTGAAGTTGGAGCTCCTACTGTTGGGGATACCGGCACAGCAGCTTTTGGCTGAAATGAGTCGGGTGGAAGTGGGGATTCTGCCTCAGTCAGATTAGGTGTGACATTGAGAAGGTGTTTCTTAAAATGGATCTTGCCCAAGTCCAGCTTTAGTTTTGGAGGTGGATCTTCAGTGGCACCAGTAGATTCTGCAAAGTCCAATTTTAATTTTGCAATCTTTTCAGTTTGAGACCGTAGAGATGGATAGTTTTGAGAGTCTTGGGGAGCATCACTGCCCAAAGCAGTCAGAAGCCTGTTAGGTAAAGTTTTCTTTGACAAACTGAAGCTGAACGACACTTTCTGCCTTCCTTGATCTTCAAGGTTAACCTTTGCTTTTGTGCCCTTTGGTAAGAAGCGACTGGATGAAACGCCCTTAAATTGTGTTTTGATGAATCCTCCTTTCTGGCCATTTTCATTTTTCCCCTTTAAAAAGAAAGAAAAGCAATGAGTGAATTACAATCAACGTATTTCAATGTTAATAGTCAAACTATCAGGCAGCATTCTTTCTAAACATACATCTACAGCAAGTGATTCTAAAACAAATATTTATAATTATGGAGAGTGTGAGAGGGTGTGTGAGACTGAGCATGTTTAAACAAACACACTTTATAAATACATTCACAGCCATTTCCAAATGGCTGGGGTATCAAAATGAGAAGGCAAAATGTTCCATGGACATAAAAGAAAGGCGCTTGAAATGCTGGACTGTGGAATGTTGGGATATAAAGGTTCCTCTGTTGATCATTGGTTTTATTTTGTAATAAAAGAAAAAAAAATCCAGTTCATTCACCTGAATGTGGAAGACCGGATATGGATGGAATCAGGTACAGAGGGTTAACGCCATACCACAATTCTCTTATGTGGTGGTTTAGCAGGCGTCTGCGAGAAGTACAGTTTAGACTATAGTCCGGGCCATACAGGTCAGTCATTCTTAAACTCTGGAATTTCACCTATGGGTTGAAGTATAGAGAGCTGCTTTCGGGGCAGGCCAGCGGCTATGACCCAGCCAACCAACTAGCCCGATTTCCACAATGTGCCCTGGTTTGAAAAATCTTCGCATGGCGGATTTTGGTTTACAGTCAGCCCCTGCTGACAGTCAGAGTTGACCAGACTTACAGCCTACATGTTTCCAACACATTTGCACTGAAAATGTTGCTTGTTGTAGCTTGGTATTTTAATGTACATCAATTATCGTATCATTTATTTTCTACATGAAGCACCATATACCCACTTTTCCACGCAGGCCTTAATATGCTCAACATTGAAGCCAACCACCCTAACGTTTGTGTTACAAATCCTGATTTTTCACAAACCTATCATCTGAACAGCCACTTTTGGGGCAAATAACAGTCCATGTATGAAGATCCAATTTGGTACGTCCACGGGAAAAATATTTTTTTTTTATTCACAAAACGCTGGTCTGCAATATCCACAGAGGTTTCAGAATTACTACAGACTATGTTAATGGTTTAATTTGAAATAAATTGAAACACATGTATCTACTTTTTGAGACTATGCCATTTAGCGTTAAACAGAGAACGCAAAGGTCAGATTTCACACTGCAGAGTTAAATTAAACAAGCGTTAAGACAATGGGAACTAATGCAGTGTAGTTACATCACATTTTAAGTCAATGAGACGTGTGAAGTGCCAGAAAGTCTAGGAACGCTCACATCACCTCAAACCAGTCCTGGCTGAGGGTAGGGGATAACCAGGCTCCACAATGGCCACTCTAGAGGAACTTCAAATCATTTCACCTCTTTGTGGCTATGTTTGGCGTCAATGCCCCGAGCCTGCACTGCTGCAGGGATTACCATGTTGCATTTAGAGAAGGTACATGTTCTTGGCCTACAACATTCAGGTATGAGGACTACAGAAGCCTGGGGACTGACAGAAAAGAGGGTCGTATAGAGGGTGCCACCGTATTAAATAAAGTAAACGAAAAAGTAATGGGAGGAATGCTTGAATTAATATCAGCCATGGTAATTACGCAAGCCGCATGCCAGTCCATCTGAGGTAGCATGGTATTCAAAATAAAGATGGACTAGGATGCAGCCACAAGTAATTACCAGTGGCTGGAATTAATTAACAGTTCAACCATCATGTTTTTGTGTACTTTAATGTGATGCCCTAAGTGCGACAGGTCTGCCCAGATGTGGATCACTTACTCACTGTGCCACAGGAACCAACCTACACCCAAATGAAAAGCCCCAATCAGGGTAAAAACTGTCTTGCGCTGCTTGAGTTCGGGTTAAGGGATGACCTAGCAGTTAAGGTTGGACTGTTCCTATTGGAGCAGAGACAAGCCCGATTTACATATGGCTGGATCCAACATGAGGTGGCATGGTATGCACAAGAACGATGGATTGGGAAGCGACCAGAGTAATTATCACTGGCTGGGATTAATTCAAGCATTCCACCCATCATTTTAATGCATACTTCAGTGTGATGTCCTAAGTGTGACCGGTATGCCCAGATGTGGGTCTCCGTGCTCACTTTACCGCAACAAAGATGCACTTGACTGATTAGCAAATGATAACCTACCATCAGGCAAAGAGACACTAGCAAAAATACTAGTGATTGAGCACAATCATCAGAATTGTGTGCCAACAGACTGCACACCCCTTACATGGCCCCAAATCCTGTGGACAAAAAGCAGTTTTAGAAGAACTGGTTTCTTACCTGTAACTATCGCTCTCCAGCATTGGTATCCTTCATATATTCACATGTGTCAGGAATGTGGTTTGTGTTTCAGTTAACCCCCCCCCGGACTTTTTGCCAGATTTCTGATGCACTTTGGCTGAGTGTGAGCGGGGTACCTGACAATCAGGTTCCCATGGCCTGTGTTCTTTCCCTAACCTGTACCATTGTTCCCACAATTGGCACAACTCTGGCCTACCTTTAAGTTCCTTGAAAAGGGTACCTTTGGTGCCAAGGGCCTGGTTATCAGAGAAAGGCCTTTGAGGAATGAAGCATGTATTATGCCACCCTCCGAGACCTCTCACCACAAACATGCACCATTGCCATTGCAGCCTGTGTGTTTTGGTGCTGCTAAAAGTGAAGAGTCAACATGTCACACATCCCTGTGTGCCATGCTTACCAGTCACTGCCAGAGGCATAGGTAAGCCACCCTTAAGGCACGGTGCGGTATACCTCATGATCGGCATGAGCAGATAGGCCCCTATATATATCTAAGACCATTCTTAGATATTATAAGTGCAGTACAGCTATATAAGAGTATATGGTCGGTAAACTTGTCCTTACTAGTTTCACAGCACCATAATGGCTTTACTGAATCCTGGGATGTTTTATATCAAACATCTCAGGATAATAAACCTGCACTGATTCCATGGTCAGATTTATTAACCCTTACAGTCAGACGTCCCTTATAGAGGAGACCCCTAAGCCAAACCAGCTTTGGGTGGGTACTCTAACTGGTAAACACCAGCCTGCCACCACGAGACAGGTTTCTGGACCCCTGAGGTGGGTCCAGAAACATAGCCTTTCCTGGGCAGAGGTCCGGACACCTCCCCCAGGCCAGGAAGAGCTGAGCAGCTTCGAAGGTTGTGCCGCCTTTGCACTGCCACCCCCATCCCTCCTCCTAGCAGGAGGAAGCCCCCTTCCTGTCCCCTCCCCAATTTCGGCAGGAAGACAGGCTGGAAAAGTTAGTGGGGGAGGCGAGGTGAAGCTGATGGAGGGCATCCCCCAATCAGAGTTAGGGAAAGTGCTCACTCCCCCACATGGGGTGAGCACACCAAGGGTGTAGTCACCCTAAGGTAAGTAGCCCATTGGCTACTAACTGGAGACCCCAACACACCCCCTAAATACAATATTTAAGGGGCAGTCCTAAACTCAGGATGGTAGATCACTGCAATCTACAAAGAAAAAGGGCAGAATAAGTTGCACAGCAGAGGAGACTGTAGAGAAGAACTAACTTGGCCCCAACCCTACCGGCCTGTCTGTAGTTTCTAGAGTTGCTGTGCCAAAAGTCAGTTTGTCCTGCAGCAAGCAACCTCCGGAGCTCCTGGAAGAACTGACTGCCTTCAACAAAGACCGCATCTCCTGCGAACAGCAGCTCTGTTAAAAAAGAACTCCAAAGAAAGATTCTGAGCCTGCTTAGAACAAAGAAACTAGACGCCTGGAACCACCACTGCACCAGTCACCTCCAGCCAGAGTCCAAGAGTGGCCCACCTTTCCCAGCGAGGTCCCCCAGCTCTCCAGAGTCAGAGCCCACTGTAGAGAGCCCCCATTCCCCTTGCCTCCCAACCGTGAGTGGCGAGATATCCTGTGTAGCCGTTTTAGATGTGCTGAGAAACCGGATCATCCGGTTGTAATAAATACTTTCAGTTAAAAGTGTCTGTTCTTCTTAGTGCAGTGTGTGATATTGTTAATGACAAAGTAGGTCTGTTTCCGTTGCCACGGTGCCCCTGACCCTGTTACAGGGACTGTTTGTAACCTAAACACAATGACTCTACTCCCACAATGTATTTGGTGGGGTTCTGCAGGTGACAAAAACCAGTCTATAACATTCAGCGCTGGTGCATTGAACTGAGTTGACCTGTGTCACCCGTGGGTGGGAAAGCAAACCTTGTGCAACTATGCCAAGGTCGTAGTTTACGGAACAGTTGGTGCCCAAAGTGGGACTGGTATCTTATAGTTACGCCTTGAGAATTTCCTTCACTTTTCACACAAACAAACTATTATTACGTCATTATGGAGACGTCCCTAGTAATCATAATTACCTCTTACTGTGGAGAAAAGAGCACCTATTTGCGTATGCTTGCCAAGCATGACTTCTAACAGGTTACTCCCCATTCTGTGGGTTTTCTAATTTTTTTATTACAATTTCAATTAAATCCGTTCACCATGGCGGTACCTATTGTGATAGGTGCCAATTACAGTGAGCCAGTTACTCTACATCTCAAAGCTCAAGGTGCTCCTGATGAAGAAGGGCAGTTTTACTTTGGTAACATGTGGGGTATGCCACTGAGACATTTTACTCATGGGTGGAGTTTGAGCTCATCAATGCTACCTTCCTCTGACATGGGATTGCCAAAATCCTAGCTGGATTTCGTACGAGCCATGCACGCATAGATAGCTGCAAGTGTTAGGTTTGGCCAGAAAATGGGGGGGGGGGTTTGGGGTTGGTGTATGGAATCCTTTAACCTCCCAAGAGGTGTCAGGCAGGGTCGTGTTTTGGCCCCCTCTCCTATTTTTACTGTATATCAATGGCCTGCATACGTTTCTGATGGAAGACAGAATGGATATGCCTAGGGTAAATTATGCTTCCGTCTCTACTGTATGCAGATGATGCTGTTTTATTATCCCACACAGCCATTGGCCCAAGGAGCTTGGTGGACATGTTTGTAAATGTTATGAATGGCCATTGATTTAGACATTAATATCTCTAAAACCCAAACAATGATCTGTGGGAAGATCACCTCTAAAGGTAGGCCCTTATGTATCAAGTGTTGTGCAAAATCGAGTGTTAGTTCTTTTACATACTTTGGAGTCACTTTCGACCAATATAGCCACTGTAGCCCATGTATGGCTGTCAGAGGTCAATGTTTTAATCAAGCTTGCGATGCTCTTTTTAAGTTTTCTGCCCTAATAGGCAATAAATCCATAGTTCCTCTCCTCCAGATTTTTATGATGAAATGTCTGCCAGTACTTGCGTATGGTGCAGCCATCTGGGGTTATGGTAACGGTTCAAAAATACAAAGGGAAGAGAATCGATGTTGTCGAAAACTACTTGGGGTTGGTGCCGCAAGCACTGGCACCTTAATGTATGATGAATTGCGCTTGGGTTTTGTGGAACACTCTGTAAGAATAGCCCCATTAGTTCTATAGATCTCTTTCTGGTGTGGGACCACATCACTTTTAATAGGGAAGTAATTCAGGATTGTCTCGGCTGTGATATGGAGCATAAAATACCATGGCTGGCATACATAAAAAAAAACTTGGCTACTGAATTGGATCATTCCAAATTGTATTATGTACTTCACCAGACGTTTGTGACTTTGCAATTTTCTTTGCTGTGGTGACCACTAAAGAGTCAGGTGCTAGTTGGCCCTTCATGTTTGTAGGATCGGTAGGGGACGGTTTGTATTTCTTATCGACCCTTGGTGTGATGACCTGGACCTTAACCAGGTCCTTGAAAATGTCAGGTGTATATCGGAGCATGCCTTTGAGCATCGGCAGGTATTGCGTCGAGCGTTGGCTAGAGGAAGGGGTTTCAAATAAAAAGTCATCCTCAAGTGGTTTGGTGTGGAGGTGAACCTTGTGATAAGTTGCCGCCCTACACATAATGTTGTGATAGGTGGTGGTAGCATCTGGAGGGGAAAGTTTGGCCGGATAAAGATCGGAGTCTGTGTCTGCAGGTGGGTCTGTAGCATAGATGTTCTATGGGTCATTGTGTGATGGAATCAAGAATTGGTCTCCAGCATCCCCGTGTCCCTTGACAGAGTGGCTGGAACCCTGTGAAGAATACTGTGGGTCTACAGGAGGTGAATGCAGCGGGGAGTGTACACGTGGTGCAACAGGTGGTGGGCTGAGGAGAGGTGGGGTTGTAGCTTTATTCGCCATTTTCTGTGCTTTGGTGGGATTGGTATCTCCAAAGCTTCTTCAAATATTAATTGCCTTTTAGCTGGTTGTACTCTGGTATAAGGAGGTCTAGCTAGAATACGACCAGTGTCTGGGTGTATGACCAGGTGTTTTAGTCTAGTGTTTATTTCTTCCTGCAACCGTTGGAGCCCAGCTTCAACAAGTTCTGATCCGAGCGGGTGTTTGGAGAAGGAGTAAAACTAGGATTTCGGCTCCAACGTGGTTTTCGATACTGATGGTTTCAATGCCGAGGGTCGTGGATCCGATGAGGTCGCTTTCAGTGCTGTGGAAGAGCGGTGTTTCGGCACCGACGCTCTCGACTACAAGGCTCAGTTCAACTCCAATGACTGGGCAGCATGAGTCTGTTGCTGATCTGGACTGGACCTATCTGATGCAGCTGTACAGCCAATATCGGCCCGAGGGCAGTGGTGGCCCGTGTGAAGACTTTGGTTGGTCGGAAGTGAAAGGTTGACCCTTTGGACGGTTTGGCAAGGCTGCAGACAGGGTGGAGGGGAACAGTCCTCACAGATTCGTCTGGTGGGAGGTCCTGCATCTCCGATTTGGATCCTGAGCTGTCTTCATGAAAAAAGGTGCCCTCATCTGCTGCCGGCTCATTGGCGAGTGCCTTTTGTTGGAATTCTTTGGAGCCGAAGAGGTTCAGCACGCCTGTGGATCTGCGACAGGACAACTTGAGCCGTAAAGCTACTTGGTCACGCAGCGGCTATTTGGACCGAATGGACTTACAGGCCTCGCAAGTAGCTTCCTGATGTTCCGTAGAGAGGCACAAGTTACAACCTGATGTAGGTTGGTGCGTTGAAACGTGCCGTGACAGAGGGCAGAAATAGAAAGGACGTCTGTTCCATCACCAGATGGACATGGCGCAGACGAGACGTCAAAATTGAGAACTGCCCTGAAGGGAAACGTTCCCCAGGGACCGCAATCGACTAGAGTTGCTCTGACAAGATCAACATCGACGAACGCTGATGGGTATCTAGAAATAACCCTGACCAAAAACAATAAAAAAGTTAAGGCCTAACTAGAGGAGCACACGCCCAAACAAGACGGCGGTAGAAAAGAATCTAACAATGGAGCCAATGGCCATCCACATTACCAGCAAGAGGAGGAGTCACCATACCTCGTGACTCAAGACTTTCTTCAACGAAAAACAACTTGCACAAATTCGAGCCCAACATTGGATGCTTGGATTAGACAAAGCATGTGTATCTACAGCCATACATGTCTTGAACAGACAGCTTTGAGAGCAAGGTGCTTTAGCTGTGTTTTGTGCATCAGCTCAAAAGGTTGCTTTATAAACTGCGCTTAAACCAGATCAAGACTGCAGTATGTGCTGGAGATTGTAAACTTGAAAACAATTGAACACCTTGATGCATAACACATCTTTGTGGTAGTCCTGTGTGATTGAACTCCAAGTTCTCAAGAGCCAGGCTGCCATGTTGAGGCTGCCTGTTTCTGCATGGCATACTTTCCTCTTGGCAGTATTAGTAGATTGGTGAATATAGATTTTTTTATTTTTTTTTATTCTGCCATCACTGTCGGGTGAGAGTATCCTGGGAGTCTGAGAAGCTAATAATATCAGGGCCATGTCAGCATCTTTCGATTACGCATGCAATTAGAAGAATTGGTGCAAACGTGTAAGTGAAGATTCCTGAACAATTCATTGAGCGTACATACCTGGATGCGAAGTCTTAGCGTTTTGCATGTGTGTATGTCGCAAGGAGTTATTTTTGGTGTTCCCGAAATCTGAAACATGGTGTTTACAACACCTTTCTTCTTTCCCCATTCACGTAAAATTATTGGTCTGCTGAGGCAGTCTTCTACATATTGTTCTGCTGATAAATGTATTGTGCTACTAAAATGTTTATTTTAATTGATTATGTACAGATACCTTGTGCTAGTTTTGATGGTACGTATGTTTGTGCCCCCTGGGTTGTTACAGCAGAACCTAGATGGGGTGGTGTCGGCTACCATTTGCACTACCTTACCAATATGTGTAAAGCCTTTAGAGTCAGAAACACCATCTTCAGTTCCAAATGTTTACATGAGGGACTGCATCCATCATCCTCTGAATTTTAGATCTGCTAGATGTGCACCCTTCACAGTATGATGCAGTTGTTGCAATGGTTAGTATTGGATATATGTTGTCCCTCCTTTTAATTTCTCCTTCAATTTGCTTGTGAGAACTACTAGATTGTCTCATTCCCCCAACATTTTAAACCACTGATTTCAAAACCACTCCTGTATTAGTCTCATGTATCTTTGCCTAGAGTATTAGTGGGATGAATGGTTCCATCATTTCTACAATTTCCACCATTATTCTCAGTCCGAAATTGTGATATCTCGAAAGGGTAAACTTGCTCCTTCAGCACAGTTGCACTCCTCTGTTGTGGGAAGACCATGACCTTTACAGTATCCAATTGCGCCCCCTAGGTTTTCTGTTGGGCAAGGCTGCTTGACAATTTCTCCCAGTTTGATGGCAAATCAAAAACTGAATAGTATTTTTGTAGCTTGATTGATGTTTTTGGCAATGTGTGAAAGAATATGCCTTCACTAGCCAGCCAACTAGATAAGGATACATGTGTATGCCCGGTCACCTTAAAAGTACTGCCACCACTGCTAGGCATTTTTTTAGAACCCTCTCAGAGCATACTTTATTTACTAGGGGAAACCTTTTGAACTGATAAAGAACCTCCCCCATCACAGTATCAAGGTATCCAACTTTTGTTGATGGGGATGAGGAAGTAGATATCCTTTAGATACAGTATCAGCATAAAGCCTTCATCACGTTTTTTTTTTTTTTTTTTTTTTTTTAATTCTGGAATTCTTGGTTTTTAGAAGCTGGTTTGGTAATCTCAGACAGACAGCTTGTTTTAACATCGTATTTTTTTGGAATTAGAAGTATACTGAAAAATCGCTTGCTCATATTCATCACTTGGTACCTCTATTGTTCCCTTTTTCACAGATCCTCAATTTTGTGTTGCAGAGGTTCGAGGTGTTCTTGTTTTGCACCTTTGTCTCTTTAGGGGGATTCTCGTAAGTGTATTTTCTCGTTCTGTGCAATATCCGTTTTGCAATGTGTTTAGTATTCTTTGTTGATGACAACCCATTCCCATAAGACCCTACACAGCCTAAACCTACAGGTGTTCGAAATGGAGGGCTGTTTCTGTTGTTTGAGCTGTAGCCTCTTTTGCACGGACTTGAAAGGACTGCCTCGGCTGTCAGGATGGCTGCCACTAGGCAGATGTGGACTGAGAGACTGATGGGTGACGATGCTGAACTGCTCCCGTTGTTTAAAGGGTAGGCGTTTTGTTATCCCTTTATTATGTAATGCTTACCTTCTAAATGATCCTCTAGCTTGTACGTCCTCCAAGGCTCTTGTCCTATTGTCCTTTATCATTTGTTGTATAATTCATCTATTTCAGACCGAAATAAGTGTTTATAACTGTAGGCTATTTGAATCAAGAACTTCTAAGCCAGGTGTGCCTTCTCAAGAATGTGCCTATGCGCAACTGTCAGCTTACCTTGTCCGCAGCATAGTCTTTCCCTTTAGGATAACTACTTGATCTTTTCCTATACTCCTCAGGCAGATGCTGTTTGAGTTCTATTTCCACCCACTGCTGATCGTTATATACGCCGAGCAGGCGGAGAGTTAGCTATTTGCCACTCGTAATAGACTCTGTTGCCTTTGCTGTTTTGGAGCCCTGAATTACCGCCTGCGCTACAGGAGTAGCAAAACCACCTTTACCCTGCGCTGCTGGATCAGCTAGGACGCCGGGAAACACCGCGTGGCCGCAGAGGAGGGTGAGGCGCTGGCCCCGGGACTGCGAGGACCAGCATACAACAGCTCCAGCTGGTCCTCTTCCCGCGAGAGCCGCGCCCCCTCACAGTGCCACGCCCCCAGCCAAGCCCTTTAACATCTCGCGGCACCCGCTTCGCGGGTGCCACTCTTAATAGACTCTGTTGCCTTTGCTGTTTTGGAGCCCTGAATTACCGCCTGCGCTACAGGAGTAGCAAAACCACCTTTACCCTGCGCTGCTGGATCAGCTAGGACGCCGGGAAACACCGCGTGGCCGCAGAGGAGGGTGAGGCGCTGGCCCCGGGACTGCGAGGACCAGCATACAACAGCTCCAGCTGGTCCTCTTCCCGCGAGAGCCGCGCCCCCTCACAGTGCCACGCCCCCAGCCAAGCCCTTTAACATCTCGCGGCACCCGCTTCGCGGGTGCCACTCGTAATAGACTCTGTTGCCTTTGCTGTTTTGGAGCCCTGAATTACCGCCTGCGCTACAGGAGTAGCAAAACCACCTTTACCCTGCGCTGCTGGATCGGCTAGGACGCCGGGAAACACCGCGTGGCCGCAGAGGAGGGTGAGGCGCTGGCCCCGGGACTGCGAGGACCAGCATACAACAGCTCCAGCTGGTCCTCTTCCCGCGAGAGCCGCGCCCCCTCACAGTGCCACGCCCCCAGCCAAGCCCTTTAACATCTCGCGGCACCCGCTTCGCTTCGCGGGTGCCACTCGTAATAGACTGTTGCCTTTGCTGTTTTGGAGCCCTGAATTACCGCCTGCGCTACAGGAGTAGCAAAACCACCTTTACCCTGCGCTGCTGGATCGGCTAGGACGCCGGGAAACACCGCGTGGCCGCAGAGGAGGGTGAGGCGCTGGCCCCGGGACTGCGAGGACCAGCATACAACAGCTCCAGCTGGTCCTCTTCCCGCGAGAGCCGCGCCCCCTCACAGTCCCTCGCCCCCACAATCCATCACATCTTAAAAGCGATCCCCGGTACGCTCATCGCGGGTCGCAGCCCGGGGCAAAGACCGGGCAAAGACCGGGCAAAGACCGGGCAAAGAGCGGGCAAAGAGCGGGCAAAGAGCGGGCCGTTTGAGGCCGTTCGAGAACGTGAGAGTCCGGTCCGGCCCACCCCCCTAAGCTCTATATTTTGGACATCCAAATACAGGTATCTATCACTTCTCTGACCTCTCCTACAAGCTAACAGTCGCCACACAAAGTTCTCCCTATAATCACTCATCGGAAAATGAATACGAGATCTAGCAAGCAAAAAAAACTTTAAAAAAACGGGATAGGAGAAAAACTGCTAGGCCCAATGGATGATTTTCTCGCCAAAGCAAATACATTCATCGACCAAAGTATAAGTCTAATTGAGGGGAGGGTTTCAACCGAACTTGCAATCGCACGTCGATCCTCAATGGGACTATTAGCAACCGCAAGAACTCCAGATATATAGTCAGCGCCAACCCAAACCTCTGTGGCTGCAAACAGACTTAGCCTCCCAAACAATGTAGACCTTTCAGCCTCCCAACTCTCTGTAACTTTCACAGAAAGTGACCTAGAAAAAACCCCAGACAGCTTCCCTGATCCAACCCTTGAAGAAGTTAGGCAAACGAGAGGGAGGCGGGAGGGAGCCATAAAGAAAACGAACGCTAGGAAAAACCCAAACCACACTGAAAATACTAAAGCAACTGAGCACATAGTTTTGGTTGGTGATACAAACCCAGCAGTATTACCCCATCACTCTGCCCCCCCAACTAACAACGTAGTAGTAATACACCAGCCACCACATGACCTTCAAGATACCTCTATTCCAGATCCCCCAAGCCCACAACAATTAGGCAAAGAAAGAGAAGCAGCGAGATTAATCAAGGAGATAGCTTCCCTCCTAAATTCCTATATTCGCCCTTTAGAAACTAGACTTAGTAACATCGAGATTCAATTAACAAAAATTTCCGGTTCTTTTAAACCTATACCCCCACAAGCTCTTCCAAAACCAGCCTCAAATCCCACGACCACTCTCCCCATACTTAAGAAACCTGTAACCTTACCTCCTCCGCAGACCAAAAAACAACCCACAGTAAAACTCCCTACAGTACCAAACCCTCCCACTGCACAAAAACCGATCCCCAAGCCCCTGACCATTCCCCCACAAACTAATTCCCAACCCACACCAATAGTAAATACCCCAATCATAAACACACCTGCCTCTAAAACCCCTGTCACAACAAACACAAATCCACCAAAAACAAAAGGAGCCCCGAAAGGGACTACTGATCAAAGACCTACTTTAAACATGCCACCTGAGGCATGTCCATACGTGGTAGTCATGACGGGGGTCCCCGAACTTACAGGTGAGGGAACGGAACCCAACTGGTCATTGAAGAACAAAGTCCAGTATTGGCTGAATACAAACCGCCCCGTCCCGCCACCCTGGAAAAGCAGAATAGCATCAGTCTGCAGGACCTCGTGGGTGGGCCATAGGAAAAAAACTATCCGGGGAGACTGCGTTGTAATCACGTTTGAGGACCCCAGTATAGCTGAGTATATCTGCTCCTGGGAATACAATAACACCACAGGGGGGATCGCCACAAGGTCTTTGTCATACTTCTACCCAAAAAGATATAATAACAACAATTACATACGTGACACTGATAACATCTGGCGGAAACCTATTCCACAGCCGTGGGAGCTAGATGTCGCTGGACCAAAACTACTGCCGCGACATAGTGACCCTGATAATCCCTGGTGGTCAGTAAATCAGAACCACCAGCAAAGAGAAGTCCTGTGGCAGATTATGGGCCCACAAAATAGACCTAGAAACTGGGAGCAGTGGGAGAGACCACCCCACCAACTATACGGACCCAACTATAGAGATACCATCAATGGGCAAAACTGGCCAGGCATACCGACTATGAACCGGTTCAGCGGCCTGGAAATGGTCGATTGACCAATAATCAAATCCCCGGAGCCCCCACAAACAACCTTGGCCCCATCCATCTCCACTCCAGCCCTTTCACAAATGAAAATCTCAGCCTTAGATAACACATCCCCACAGCTTCCTGTGATCTTTTGGAACGTGGCGGGTCTCCGAAACAAAATAGAGGATGGTTCGGCCGCTGGTTTCTTGAAGGACGCCCAAATCATTTGCTTACAAGAAACCTGGGCAACGACGCCCCTACACCTTGAGGGATACAGGACATTTACATCCCCCGCCCTTCCTAGCATTTCAGGTAGACCTAAAGGGGGACTGGTAATCTACCTAGCAAATACAATTTCTGACATGAAGATCATCAAGGTAGACCTATTATCAAATTTCCAGATCCTCACCTTCATAATTGGGAAAAAACTCTTCATCACAATAATCAACTTATATAACAACTTAGAGGATGACAACTTCTTGAACGTTCTTTCCCTAATTCAAGAAAAAATAACCGAACATTGGCACCCCAAACAGAAAATCGAAAATGCCCATATAATTTGGGGAGGAGACTTCAATCTACATCCCTGCCCCAACAACGACACCTGTGGAATGGTGGATGAATAAGAGAACTCCATAGCCCACTTTATCCATTCAGGAGTGGGGCTAGCCATAAACAAAATACTTTCCGATCTGGATCTGCAAATTATAAACCCCATCCAACAGTCAAATAATAAACTAGAACCCACCTACAGAGGAAGGGGCCACGAGACCACCGTTGACTACGTAATAGTCTCAGAAGGCCTCAAAGATCAAATTAACAATTTTAAAATTTTGGAAAACAATCTTAGTGATCATTCTGCTCTAAGCCTAAACTTTCAAACAAATCAACCAAGAACACTGATGGCAATTATAGCAAATACTCTAACACAGAACAGGCTAGAACTGGGCAAAAATAATGGATATACCATAAAATGGGAAAAAGTGGATCCCAATATTCTCACAAAACGGTTAGTAAAATCTGCCTATAATAACATTTTGATCTGTCTTGACCCTCATGCGGAGCCGAATCAAATCTTGGAAAACTTCAACACAATAATAGAGCAAGTCAAAAAACTGCTAACCAAAACACCTAACCAAAATAAAACAAGCTCCATAGGTTGGTTTAACCGAGACTGTACCAAGGCACAGACCAACCTGAGGAAAGCTCTCGGAAATCCAAACAGAGACAAAACAAACATCCAAGCTCTTCGACGGGAGTATAACACTGCTAGAAAAGCAAGGAAAAAAGAACTGAAACAATCTTTGTAGAACGCTCTGCACAAGAGTGCACTTCTGAAAGACAGCCAGGCATTCTGGAAAATAGTTAAATCCCCCTTGCTAACGGACCCCAACGGCCCAAAAATAGACGTGGCCATCAACGAGGATTCGTGGGTGAACCACTTTTCAAAAATCTTCAAATTGACATCTACTAGTGAAGAACACCATCCTAACATATACCCAGTAGTTTACCCAATATCAATGGATGTTGAGCTGCAGGATTTTGAAATGGCGTTATCTTTAAGTAAGAGTGGGAAAGCTCCAGGCCCTGACGGGGTCCCAGTCGACTTATTTAAACATCTTCCTGACCTCTGGGTACCAATACTCACAAGAGTTTGCATAGCAACAACGAAACTCGGCCTGTTAGAGTCATGGTCATCTTCCATCATGGTCCCAATCTTTAAGAAGGGGGACCGACAAGACACTAAGTGCTACCGACCAATCTCGCTCCTCGACTCCTTGGGCAAAGTAGTTGGCAGAGTCCTTCTTGAAAAGCTCCAGCAATGGGTAGAAAACAAAAACATCCTCTCTGACTTACAGTTCGGGTTCAGGGAGGGCTTTGGAACTGTCGAACAGGCCCTAAATCTAAGCTTGTTAACATCAAAATATACCCATGCTAAACCCGGTCCCATCTACATGGTATATGTGGATTTATCCTCCGCATTCGACCGCGTTTCGCACGCGAAGCTCTGGTCACTGCTGAGCGCAATGGGGGTAGACCCCCCTCTTTTGGACTTTGAGGGAGCTATACAGTGAAGCCACGGCGAGAGTGAGGTACGGGACAAAAGGAGAACTGACGGCACCATTTAGGGTAGAGCGGGGAGTGAGGCAAGGCTGCGTCCTGGCCCCCTTCCTCTTCTCTTTGTACACCAATGGCCTAGAAGAGACTATGTTGAGAGGGGGGAGGGACCTCCCTAGAGCAAAAGATCGCTTGATCCCCGTGCTGCTTTACGCGGACGATGCAGTCATTTTAGCACGTACCCCCATCGAACTGCAGAAATCTTTATCTAAATACGCAGACTTCATGGGTGCCTTGGACTTGCACATTAACGTCAAAAAAACTTTTGTCATGGTAGTCTGTGGATCAAGAAAAGTAACTAAGTCCATCTTTCTGAAAGATCAAAAAATTGAAAAGACCTCACAATATCCCTACTTCGGCATTATGATCGATGACGCCCTAAGCTGGAAAGCGGCGGTTGAGGCCAGGAGACATCTCTTCAAACGAGCGATCATGGCGTTGATGAAATTCTCCAATAAACTCGGGAAAACACCTCCAGTAGAATTGCTACAGATTTATGCTGCGAAATGCCAAGCCATCGCACTATACGGTGCAGGGATCTGGGGAAATACACCCACCGGCTCTATACAAAAAGAGGAGAATATCTTCATGAGATTCCTTTTATCAACTCCAAGAGGCACCTCCACCTATGCCTCACATATGGAACTGGGAATCCCACATATCGAAGATTTAATGAAAATCCAACCTCTTCTACTTTGGAGGAGAGTTTGGTTGTCGGAAAAAAATAGCCTGACTAAAAGCATTTTACAGGACACTATGGATTTGGACCACGCTCCCAAAATAGCCTGGCTCTCCTATGTAAGACATTTTTTTTCCGACCTGGGTCTACAAAAATATTACCACACGCCAGAAAATTTGAAAGAAATATCCAAAAAAGAACTGAAACTAGTTGCGCTGAGCCATTTGGAATCCCTGAGACGGACTTCGCTGATTGCGAAAAAATCTGTTGCTCACGCAATTATGACACAGCTGTCCCCGAAAATTCAGTCATATTTGACTTTGGAGATCACAACATATGAAAAGATGCTCCTAACAAGGTTCAGAATGAATCTCTTCTTCAGACTAGTGACATTTCCTGAAAAAAATAACTGGAATACTCAGATGGATCCGTGCCCATGTGATGATCTTTCCCAACAGTCCACCATGCACACAATATTGTTTTGCAAGTTTTTCCATACCCACCGAAAAATCTGGCTAATCCCTTTACTAAAAAAATGGGGCCACAGACAATGCCGTCCAGCTATGCTGGCACTTCAAACCTTGGACTCCGAATGTACTGTTTACCACGTACTGAATTTTCATGAGGCACAGAAATAACCTGTAAAACAGAGGACCAATTTGCATATCATCTAACTGTTTGCATTTTCACTTTTTAACTGTATATTCAACTATACTTTTTAAACAAACTTTACTGTGAATATTTGTATGCTATGATATCTTTTATGGTTTTGCAATGCTAAAAAACCGAATAAAGATTATTATTATTATTATTTGAATCAAGAACTTCTAAGCCAGGTGTGCCTTCTCAAGAATGTGCCTATGCGCAACTGTCAGCTTACCTTGTCCGCAGCATAGTCTTTCCCTTTAGGATAACTATTTGATCTTTTCCTATACTCCTCAGGCAGATGCTGTTTGAGTTCTATTTCCACCCACTGCTGATCGTTATATATGCCGAGCAGGCGGAGAGTTAGCTATTTGCCACCGTGTTGAGGATGTTCTCTCCAGGTTACTTCCCACTACCTGACACACTCTTGATGTCTATCTGAAAGTGGCTCACCGAACACTGGGCATTTTCCCTTTTGTGAGCAGTGGGGTCCATTAAGAAATCTGCCAGGATATTAGTTCTGATGCACAGTGGGTCCTAACGGGGAGGGGAGGGTTTTTTTAAACTTCTTTTTTTACCCTTGGAGTCACTGCTTTGGAGGATGTCTGCTGTGCGAAGGCCTATTTACTTTATTGTAAATTGCTTGGAAACATTGGTAACAGACTTCTCTTCTGTGTAGGCTCAAGTGTTTTTACAAGGAAGCAAGATTTCATCTTGTCTTCCTGTACTTACAGAACATAGCTTTCTGCAAACTTTCAACTAATGTATGGTGTAGGAAGATATCATCCTGTGGGTATGGTCTAGATCACAGCTTTCCAAACTTTTCATGTTGGTGACACACTTTTTAGACATTTCTGATTTAGTGACACGGTAATGCTAGTGAGCTTAGCGAGCGAGTTCGAACCACCTAAGAGGGGTTCAGGGGGTCCTCCCCCTGAATTTTTTTTTAAAAAGATAGTGTGCAAATGGAGCATTTTCAAGCAAATTTGAGAAAGCAGAAAGGTTAATAAAGCAATTGTAAATCTGTTCTAACAAAGACAGTGACTGGCACAAACATCTCAATCCATCATTCAGTAAGCAAGCTTCACTTTAGTGCACAAGTAACTGAGCAGTCACAGGATGGTTAGCATGTAGCACAGGTTATTTGAACATGGTGTTTCAAGTGTGCAGCTTTAGAAATGAATGGAAGAGCGATATATGAAGGACCTGGTGGGGTAAGGATGGTGTCAGACATGTGAAGCGGAGTGGCACGGAGAGGCGGAATGGATGATGAGTCATATTGGAGTTCCATGAGTCGTGGTCACACAGAGGGACAGCAGAAACAGGGTATTGGCCCATGTGGGGGGCAGGGGCATACTAAGGGCTTGCAAGAGAACTTTGCCACACATAAACACACCAGTTAGCTCAGAGTGGCTGCACTGATGAGATGAGGCAGAGCACATACAAAATGGCAGCAGGCCAGGCAGTTAAACAGGCTAGGTTAGGCAGTACACACAGGAGCTTCGGGGGTGGAGGGGCTCAGAGGCCCGGCAGGGGTGAGATAGATACAACAGAGAGGCTGCAGTGGGGAAAGGGGCACATATACAAACTTCAGTAGGGTGTAAGGCAGAAAAAGCTGATACTGAGGAGGTGGCAGACACACAGAGGGGTTTCAAAGGGGTAGAGAGGCACAGATCGATTGACACACAGACCGCAGAAGGGGAAATGCAGCATTCAGAGTGGAAGCTTAAGACACCATGAAAGAAACACATAGCAGGATAACCCATTGAACATAGCAGCAAAATAACATGGTCAACCAACACAGCTCCTACAAGCACACCTTCCGGCATAGAATACACAGTATACAGATCTACCTAAGAAATGAGTGATTCAGTCAAAAAACACCTTTTAAATAAAGTTCCCCACCAACGGGCTACCACCACCTAAAAAGAGTCAAAAGTAACAGCCCTGACACCTCTAGTAGAAACTCTCACGCCTCTACCAGCACCCTGTCTCACGGTGGATGCCAGGGCAGATGTCAGCTTTCCTAGTCCTCCTTGGCATGTGCAGTTTGGCAGCCAGATGAGGCTGAACAGGTGACAGCTGACAACTATACCACCACACACCCTCATCCTTCAACACACAGGAGGATGAAGAAGGCCAGGGACAAGTGACTACTACTTGCTGAGAACTCTGTGGACAATAGATAACAGGGCACTGGGAGATCATGCCATCTGCCCAGTTTCTCCTTGGCTTGCATCAAACTGCAGCCTAAACTCGTTCTGAATGTTAGGCTCTTGGTAATTAGCAATCTTCATTTTCTTAATTTGCAAGACTTCATTTTTAAAGCATAAACTATGCCACAGTGGAATGACCTCCTCCATGCCTCCCAGTTCCCTTCTTTTTGGTGAGAGCAAGAACTGATGCTCTAGCTGACCTCTTGTGACCTTGTGTAATGTAACTGGTGCTCATGTAAAGCGCTCAAATACCTTCGGTCAAGTTCATCTAATAACACTGCAAACAAAACCAAGCATTGGCATAGTCAATAGGTCTTCCCTGTGAGATCCTATAAGTATTTAGTCATGCAGCACATTATCCTGGGTGCTTAACATTTACTGTTCTTTAACGTGGAAACATTGACCCTAATAGGCACATTATAGCAACTAATTCGAAGTATTTTTTTTAAAGTGTACAACTGGTAGTCTGAACCCAGATATCTGGAGGAGCTCTCATACGCAATAATGAAGAAAGATGTACAAGCAGGGGTGCAGGAGTAACAGCTGTGGTGAAACGCTGCTGGTTATGGTATAAGATGTGGCGATGTACTACTTGTTGGTATTGATAATACCACTGGTACAAACTGAACACCTCCAGAGGCAAGTAGAATGAGTCAGGTCATCTCCAGACTGCTAGTCAAGAAATACCGAAAAAAACCAAAGAAAAAAAAAACACGATAGCAAGCATGCGTTAAGAATTGAGAACAACATGCCACTGCATATTAGGCTCACCAGACGATGCATGCAGTTCAGAAAAGAGCTAAAGACAACATCTATTCAAAGAGCACTTCGGTCATTACTCAGGTTCTCATCTCCAAAAGTCATTGCAGTCCCAAACAGCTAAGACGCCACATTTTCCCTCCATGTCCAATGAATGAGTGAATTAAATGAGTTTACAAAGCATGCAATTACGTGGGAAACGGTGTCGTGATTGTACACAATCTTGAATCGGTTCCCTAACTTCCTATTTATGCAAAGAACTCTGCTGCAACCAAGGTATGTTTGTCAAGTTTTGATTCCTCCTAAAACTAACGTTTAAGTCTCTGGCAGTACAAGGTTTGTCCACTTACCTTTTTTTAAAGAATCTGGTTTAGTGAACAGGCCTGTGAAGACGATTATTAAGTTTTGGACACCCGGGCTTAAATAAAGGCCCCTGCTGCTCACTGTTACACGCGGCACCAGCCTCCGAAGTGCACAGACCCCGTCTGACTGGTGGATTAAGCGGGACAAACAGCAGCTATCGCAGAGGAATTTGGAAGGGCCTTGAATGCCCGCCGTGGATTGGCCAGACAGCAGGCTACCGCGAGCGCCGCTCTCACACGTGCTCCGTCAGACTGAACCTAGAAACATCAGCCTGCTCTGCGCCCTGAAACAAGAAGTTGGCCTGTGGTGCATTCAAGGTTATTAAGTGATTGTGGCACCAAATTTGCAATCACCCAGCAGCACTGGATGTTTATTTTGCAAATCATTGTTTTCGGGGTTTGTTGTGCTGTAATGGAATTAGTAGTGTGGGTTGTGATGTTACCAAGTTCCTAGTGTATCCTGGCATAAACAGGTGCTAGCTCAAGATGCAAATTAACACATGTCCGTTCCATGCCATAAATAAATGAGCTAAGACTCCTCATATTCTGTTCAAGCACATATCATCTCACATTACTACTATTGTGATTTTTTAATCAAATTACTGACACGCCAGTATAATACATTAAACATTAGCTGTGGAACAATAGATCTAAGCACTAATCGCAGTCTAGTCATGTGACAAAACGTGTTACCATACGGAAATCTTGTGATATATCATTTGCCATCACACATCTTGCAATGAAAGGTGTTTTTGCTATCCAGCCCAGTGGCACCGACATATTGACCAATGCGGGATGGAATGCTGGGTTAGTGCTGCCAAATCTGAACCTGTGCTCTAAGCACTAAATACAACCGTATACCGGAGGTGCAAATCTTTGTACTATTTCGATAGTATTAAAAGATATAAAAGAAATGACCCTTCACTCCCAAACCAAATTCTGTAGCGCCTAAAGTGGCCAGATGGCGGTGGGCCAGTAAGCTGAATGCCAAAACATTAAGGGGCTTTGATGTTGGCTTGTCCCGAAAAAAGCTCACCAATAACACTTTGGGGAACAAGCGTGGCACACCTGCAGGGCATGGGTCGAGGACTGCAAGACGAAAAACTGATCCTAGATTGAGGTAAAGATATTTGTAAATTATCCAAGTTTCTAAATCTAAAAGGTGAACTCTCTGTTCCTCAGCTCCTTAAAATGTTGGCGCCATAGTGAAAACACCTTACAAAAACAAGCAGTCCCCAAGCAAACTTAGTAGCACCAAGCACGACTGGGTACCTGCTGTCGATGAATGCTGCAAGACGGAACACAGTTTTGGAGAGGAAAGTCCATCTTGTAGAATCCGTTTTTTGCCTAAAGTAATCATTGCCTCGAAGAAGCAGAGGCCTTGCACAAGCTACGGTCTAGGAGCTTGCCAGATGCATGAATGCCTACTGTCTTCGGAGTCGGCAATGCAAACACTCACTAGCACACAGAAAGTGAGAAAGCGGGGCATGCAGTCTCTTTGTCTGACACAAAAAAACGTGCAGAGCTTTCCAAAGTATGCGGCGCGAACGTCCTGATGCACAAGAATGTACGTACGTCTTATCAAGCATGTACGTCTGTTTTAAAGACAGACGTACATGCTTGATTAGAGAGCACCGTCACGTAACACACTCACACATGTCAGGCGACACAGTACCGTGTCGCGACACATACTTTGGAAAGCTCTGGTATAGATGGATGGCAGTCAACCTCAAATTGAGGCTAATCTGTGTTAAAACTATGCTAAACCGTTTTTCCTAATTTTCCATATTTAGGGATACCTTTGACTTAGCTGATCTACTACCTGGATGCTATTGCCTTGGTTAGGGAGTTGAAGTGGTTAGTCAGTTCCCCTAATGTAGCTCTGCATGCTCCCTTCTTTATTGTACCTTTTAGTGGAAATGTTTTTTTTAACGATTTTGTTTTATTAAACAGGCTAATGATTAAGTACATATGTTCACAGTTATGCATGTACGTCGACCCAATCGATAGACCAGTGGTGCATTTATTAGGTGAGCAGGCACTTATTCTATGCTTTCCAAACACTTGAAGGTCCATAAAGAGGGCCAATGCCCCAGGTTTAGTGGACATGTTTAACGCCATGAGGCTTTCTTTAAATTCTTTTTTGTTTAAAGTGAGATTGCCAACATGCCCTTTAGATGTTTCTTTTCAACTATCATTTTGACTCTACATGTGATACTGTCAGTAACTGAATCTGTGCCGCTCTCATTCTTTCCATCAAGATCAAAGACAGTGTGTAAAGTCCTGCCATACTCTATCATACTCTCCCTTGCCCGGTCGAAGGGGATATATTTGAGTCACAGAAGTAGAGCTGGTGGGACCCCTGTAGTCTAAGTTGGGAGGTGCCGGATTTATGCAGACAGCTAATCAGACGTGGGGGAATCTTTGTAATATAACATCCTAATTTTAACTTTTTTCCTTACATTTGTTTCTTTTACCTTGTTGACCCAATATGTGTTCTTGTTGTCCGAACTTCCAAGTCTGTGCAGGACGGTATAGTTTTACCTGTAACTCCAGTTCTCTCTTAGGGGTATTTCCATGATAGTCATAAGCGTTGAATAGTCCCGCCCATCTGCAGGGACCCCGGAGCACTTTATCCAATATAAATTCTTAAGTAATTAAGTCCGACTTTCTTCAGGAAGACCTTGAAAAGTCACCTGAAGTCATAATGCAGCCAAGGACAAGGCTGCAGTGGCCAGAATTCTTCATTTTGGAGTGGCAAAAGAACAGGTTGCAATTAAATATGCATCCAGCGACTGAACAATTTTATAAGGGCACAGAAAAAGAACCTTCACAAACCCTTTTGCTATGTGAGAAACAGAGATGAAGAAGTGCAAGGCAATGTAGCCCATAGGCTGCCATTATAATCAGAACAAAAAAAAGAGACCGTGTCTTTAAGAGCAGCAAGACCTCCAATATCCCATCATGCTCAGCCAGGGGCTGAGCATGTCGCATGTAGCATGTCGAAGGTAGCTCCTAAGTAATACAACGCCTGGACTAGTGTGGACGTGGACTTTTGAAAGTTGATGTGGAGACCCAAGCGATGGAGTAGATAGCAAGTCCACGGGAAATGTTCTTGGGCTTCTGTGAACATGGAGGCTTTGATCAGCCAGTCGTCCAGATAGGGATTAACATTTCTTTTTGAAGGATGTACTAGATGAGTACTAACAGAGCGTGAAAATTGTATGTCTACTCCACCGGGGAGGAGGGAGGGTTGCTTATGACTATCATCGAAACACCCCTACAAGAGAACTGGAGTTACAGGTAGAAACTATACCTTCTCTCGTAGGGGATTTCCATGTATAGTCATAAGAGTTGAATAGAATAGCAAGTTAAACCCCCCACTGAAGCAGTGGAGTAGACAGAACCACAAATGCATGTACTTAGCTAGGCAAAGAGATTTGAGGGATGCCTGTCCTACTTGAGCATCTGCTCTAGCATCTGTGTCAAGGCAGAAATGTCTAGTCAACATGTGGATTGATCTCAAAGTAGCTGCCTTGCAGATATCTGCCATGGGGATATTCCGTATCAAAGCCACTGGCTGCCTTTCCTCTAGTGGAGTGAGACTTGGTCCTCCCAGTGAGGGATTTATTAGCTAACAGATAACAACAGAGGATGCAAGACACGATACATCTGGAGACTGACTGTTTAGAAATAGCTAGACTAGTGCGAACTGGGCCATAGTTGATAAATAGCTGCGGAGATTAGGGAATAGATTTGGTTTTATCCAAGTAAGACTTTTAACACTCTTTTTACATCCAGCGAGTAGAGAGCTCTCTCCGCTCAAGAAGAAGGGTTTTGAAAGAACGTAGGTAAAGAGATTCTCTAATTTACATGAAAATCTGAGACCACTTTAGGAAGGAATCTGGGATGGATACGCAACACTACCTTGGAAGAATGGAATACTGTGTATGGTTCATGAGCATAAAGAGCCTGTATCTCACTAACTCTCCTAGCTGAAGTTATAGCCACCAGGAAGGCATTTTTCCAAGTGAGATGCTGAAATGAAGCCTTATGAATTGGCTCAAAGGGAGGAAGCATGAGACGAAAAAGCATTACATTTCTCTCTCACGGAGGAGAGTGATGTCGAATCTAAGGGAAAACCTTCTTTAATCCTTCCAGGAAATCTTGAATAGCTGGAACCCTAAAGAAAGAGGTTTGTGAAGGATTTTTCTTGTTGGCCGTTAGTGCAGACAGGTGGACTCTGATTGTCTAGGATTGAAGTCCAGATTTAGCCAGGTGTAGTAAATACGGGAGAATGATATCCTGGCAAGCAGTGGGATCGATCTGCCTGGAGGAGCACAAATGCAAAATCTTCTCTATTTAAAGGCGTAGGCCGATCGGGTAGATGGTCAATTTGCTTCCTTTAGAATGTCCATACAGTCCTGTGGTAGGTTTAGGTGGACAGCTTGCACAGCACTACCAGCATCAAAGGCATTGGAGGAAAAGAGTACACACATTTTTGGGGCCAGTCGATCCATAGGGCATTCCCCTAAGACCGTAGATGGTCAAATCTGGCAGCGAAGTCGCTGCATTTTTTGTTTTCTGCTGTGGCGAAAAGGTCTATAGAGGGTGTACCCTTCAAGTTAAAAATATCTTGAACGACCTCTCTGGTCAGTACCCACTTGTGATTTTTGTAGCAAACCCTGCTGAGGGCGTCTGCCTGGATGTTTTAAAACCAGGGGGGTGTACGGCAATTAGGCTTAAGTTCCTGGAGAGAAACCACTCCCAGATCGTTGAAGCTTCTTGTGACAGGGCTCTCGACCGTGTTCCCCCTTGCTTGTTCAGGTAGTACGTGGTGGTATTGGCCGTATGAACGGTGTTGGTCGTGAACAAAGGTTCAAAAGCCTTGAGAGCCAGGTGAACAGCACGGAGTTACAGAAGGTTGATATGGTATGTCTGTTCTTTCAAAGACTAAGTTTCTTGTATTTGTAGGTGATCCATGTGGGCTACCCACCCTAACAAAGAGGCATCCACCACTATGGTCTGTTTTGGGTCCTGTTGGTGAAACGGCATTCCCCTCAGGAGATTTTTCGGGGAACACCACCACATAAAAACAGCGGATTCTGCTCCGGTGGACTGTATTTCTTCTGGAACCTGAGGCGTGCTGATTCTACCACAGCTGGGGTGCGGAACAACTCCATCGCTGGCTCAAGAAGACCCTGCACTAGCGGAAGTAAGTGTCTTGAGGCCGTGCGTTGAAGAGTTTTGAATATCACCAAAGTCAATGGAGTGGGGACCACCATAGGCATGTTCAATTTTGCTGCACCTCGAACCAGAACCTCCTGAAAGGTGTTGATGTCATCAATTGGTGAGGGTTGAGGTGAGTGCGACAATGTTGGAGAGTATCCTCTGGTGGAAGAGGAAGTATCCCGCTGGCGAAGGCAACATGACCTTGACCTGCGATGAGATCAGCGATGCAACCTTGAAAAGTGTGATGCAGCAGAGGAACGCGTGTGTCCATGGTGAGATCGATTGCGTGTCCCTGATTGAGACCTCCTAGGTGCTAGTGTAACAGGAATCTGAGGTACCACAGGAGGTGAGATGACAGGTGCCAGTATAGCTGGAGGAGGTGGAAGAGGAGGAGAAGCAGGTAGCGCCGGAAGCGGGGGCACTGATGGAGCCGATGAATCAGTTTGAGGAGATACCGGGATGGGAAAAGCGGTTATCTCTACTCGAGATGGAGATCTGGAGTGAGAATCAGATGAAGAGATTCTCCTTCTCCTGGACTGTTGTCTCCTTGACGTCGAGGATCTTCTCAATGTCGACCTTCATCATCGTCGACTGGTTTTCGATGAGGATCGGCTCCTCGACACCAACCCTTGTCGACGTGAGCTCGTTTGTGATGTACAGTGGCTTCTCGATGTCAACCACTATCGTGGTCGCTTGGCTCGCTATGTCCACAGCCCACTTCTAAGCGATGGCGAGTCTGAATCCCTCGACGTCGATGCATGTCTTGACATTGGTTGTCGGTGCAAGGCAGTTCTCGACGTCGCTCGTGTGGGTCTTGCTGTTCTTGGAAAATATGCACCAGAGCCAAGAGACTTCAAAGGTATTACAGCCACTGCCGCCAGGGAGAGCGCTCATCTGCAATGAGGCACTAACAGGATGCAAGAGGCCAAGAGGGTAAACAGGTGTAAAACCTGCAGGACGGGAATCCGAGACTGAGACAGATACATCAGACCTGTATATATGTGAGCCTCTGAACAGGAGGTAAGACCTTTTTAAGCGTTGTATCGAGCCCCACCCCAAGAAAAGTCAGCCTTTATCTGGGAGTAAGGCATGACACCTGGGCATTGAGGGTAAAGTCCATGTTGTGGAGGAGAATCGCCATCTATGAGAGATGTTTATGGTGCAGCACAGGACTCTGCCTTCACCAGCCAGTCATATTAATACAGAAATGGATCAACTCAGTTTGTTCCGTAGTGAAGCTCCCACGATCACAAGTTAATTTATAAATATGCATGGACCTGTCATCAGTTTAAACGGGAGGACAGCAAATTGATAGTGTTGGAACCCTACTGTGAACCTAAAGTAGCGCCTGTGGGAAGCGAGGATTGTAGAAGTGGGTATCCTGGAGATCCAGGGACACCAACCAAATTCAAGGCCAACAAGACCTAGTTCAGTGGCACCATTTTGAGCATAGCCGGCAGATTAATAGGTAAAGAAGACGAAAATTCAAGATCGGACTTTGGCTTCAATCCTTTCTGGGGCTACAAGGAACTAAAATCCTATGACCTTTTCTTTTGGAGGCATCACTACTTCTGCTCTTTTTTTTCAGCAAGGCAAGGACCTCTAACTCAAGAATCAAGGCATGAGCACACTGAGAAGGAACAGTGTTGTCTGGTGATAAATATAGGAAGGGAAGCCGCAGTTGATACGCTGGATCACCTAGTGCACCATCATGTTCACCTACCAGAAGTAAAAGTATGGAAACTACCACCAACCCCCGCCGCCCCTCCACCCAAGCATCTAGGTCAACACTCACCAGGTCTGAGAATGGCTTTTGCATATAGTCCGACAGCTTACATTTTCATTGGTTGCTATAAAATCTGCACATATAGGCTTAAAAAGCATTTGCTGTTTGGACAGCCAACTTGCTTGGGACAAAAACATTGCTCCCACAGTCGGTCGAAGGACCAGAAAACTCCAGTCTGGGGATTTAAGACACCAGGGATTAATCCAATGTCTAGGCAGACTGGGGTGTCTGGAAACAACGTTGAGACTCTGAATGGTCCCAAGTACAGCACCGCTTCAAAGATGGAGAAAGTAACTTCTCCCTTTGGTTTTTGTGGGAAGTTCTCTAATGAGAATACATCCTGGAACATGATTTACCTTTAGGAGAGGGCATCAGCTTGGAAGTCTCCCTAAGGCCTGAGCCAAAAAAAATAATATTAATTGGCTTGCTACTCCATAATGGCATTTGGGTGAATGCCGCCATAAGGAAGACATATTGCTGAGTTATGTCCCACCCCCAGACATCCCATAAAGTCGTCAGGGGGGTTCTGAAAGGGACATCTTGTGGCACACTCTGCAAGGCTTGAAGCCTGAAGTCCTTTGAGAAGACATCGGACCTAGTCACTGTCAAAAACGCAGGAATTTGCTTGTGAGACAGAGCTCTGGATTGCACCAATGAAGTACGGAAAAACAGAGCAGATGACAGAGTGCTGGTCTGCAAAAAATATACTACGCTGATGCCATAACCGAAGACAGAGTCACCCATGGAGCTGCATGGCACCACCTGGCAGCACTGAAGGGCCACTGGTTAGGAGAAAAAAATTCAGACCAATATGAAGCCTGAAAGTAATCATGAGGTGAGGAATCTGCAGGAAGATGTATCCATCAGAACAGATGAACAGTGATGGTTTCACTATCTTTGAACAACTTACCGTTAGGAGGTGAAGCACAGCCAGCTAATTAAACCGAGCTCATCCAACAGCTTGTAGATTACAAACTACTTCAAATCCCAGTGGAACAGGTTAGTTAGCAACTGGTTATTTGTATGGTTATGTAAACTGTAGCTAAACAGGGTAACAGGAGGATTGGTTGCGCTATATCAGTGTTAACATCGAGGTTGTCCAACATAGGTTCAGGTGAGCAACATCCATTCAAGACTTTCAGGATAACCAATGGCTATCTAAATAGTTCCATTTAAATGTATTGTACGTAACTATATCTTATGAGATTCTCTTGAAAACAAAGGTCATGGACAGGGCCTCTTATACTTTAGTGAAAGTTGGCAGAGTTTTATCTGGACATATTGGAGGGGGGGATGGGTTTAACATCATATTCACAATTATCTTTTATATGCAAGGATATGTCATTGCAACAACCAATGAACAAGTTGATTTTGCCCACACATTTGCTGTTCAGACAATTTCTGCCTACCATCCCCCAAAAAACATAAAAAATGAATAACATAACATACCTCACTTTCATCGTTACTGTCATCCAGTGGGGAAAGCATGTAAGGGGGAAAACAAAGGATAAAAGAGTAAGCATCATTAAAAAGAAAATACACATCTTTCTGTACAAACAATGATTTGTTAAAGGGAAAAGGTTCATTGGGATTCTTCAAACACACAAAATTTGACCAAGACAGCTCTTAGAATATTATAGGAATTTTTGCATACATGTTATTGGAAAATTAACCTAAGAAAAATGAGGGGCCAGTACAACAGACTTATTGTTGCTGTCCGGCGAAAAAACCATTTTACAAGCACAATGAAGTACATCGATAAAGCCAATAAGGCCCGCATTAGAAATGAGTTAATATGGGTTTGCCAATGTTGGGGAAAGAAAAACTGTCTGCCCCCTGCATTATCACAGATACAGTCAGTCCTAGTTATAAGTGAACACAGAAAACACATAATGAGAATTGGTTGGTCCAACCTTGTAGTATCTTCACATGTGGGGGTTGCAAAGTATGTTGGCTAGGTATCAACAGAAAAATCAGGTTCAGCTGCAACAGCCAGTAATTATGATCAGGCAATTAATTGTCAGAGTAAATATATGGTGTATGTACTTTTCTGTGCCTGTGAGAATATGTATGTTAACAGCACTGTAACGCAGATGTGTGTATTTATTTTAGAACATCAGAGTACGTGCATGAATAAGGACATGACATATCCCTTAGCTTCACACACTTTTACTCACAGCAAGTTTGGATCTTCCCGGCGCTATTTAAACAAGACGCGGGCATGACCGAGGTTTCTTGCCCGTCCGTGCTGAAGATACGTCCCATTGAACTCTTGGTTACTATTACATCCTTACTGTGGTTGTTGCTTACTTACTTTATTGGGTTATAATTATTACGGTGCTCGTTATGGACGTCTGTCTGGTCCAGATTGATTTTAGAATACTCTGCGAGGGATTTACTTCTAACCTGCTTAACATATACAGTGGCAGAGCTGGACATTATCAAAGTGGGACTTGCACTATGTATTTATTGAGTGATCGCTATCTCTAATCAAACGGCGCTACAACCTAATACAATTTTTTATTGGATGGGGATAAGATTCCTTCAAGGGAATCCCAGAATCAAAATATACTGCATGGAGAGAGTCTGACTCCACCTATATCTATTGCCCTGTGGAAGTCCCTCAAGGGGACGACGCGTCGGCTGTTCTGTGTGTTGAACGCTGTATTTCAGCAACGTAAAATGAAAAAGAAACAATAAAAGAGAAAGAAAAAAGAATAAATTCAAGAACTCTCTTCAATATGGACGTTAAAATGATCTTCCTTGATAAAAGTTCTTTTTGAGTGGTGCACCTGTGCTTTGGTTTTTGTCAAGTTTGGATACCCATTTAACTTTCATGGCATTGAAGTGATCAAAAGAGACTCCAGACTTGGTGACAGATGCCTTAGTTTAAGACCGGCAGACTGATGGATCTGTAAAACTATGTGCAGTGGAGTTGGGTTTAAATTTGGACCAAGAGTTCCATTGCTTTTTAGAATAATTGGGGAGCAAATGGAGGATTTCTAGTCTGTACATACTATAGGTTTTTGTTTGTTGACAATACTGTGACCTTTGGATTGGTACCTTTGGGATTTTGAGTTGGCTATAGAAAGACGTACATTTAAATGAGGTCAATCTAGTTTATCATTTAATAGGATGCAAGTTTAAGTGTTAATTTGTACCATAATGTACATAATGTTCAAACATAGTGGCTGAATTTTGGAAATAATAAAGAGTACGGCCTTCATTTTTAAGTCGAGCATGCGAGACCTTTTGTATATACTTTAGTATAAACTTATTATATACTTCTATGTGTATGTACTTTGTGGGCTCTGGAGATAAGCCCTAGGACTTGTCTGCTTCCGCTTAGGGACCATTCTGTTCAACTGCCTCTATTCAACTGTCTTGATAGAACACAACCAGCAGAAGTCAGTAAAGTACCAGAATTGCTTTCTGCTGAGGGACTTTCTTTTTTTATTTTTCTGGCAACTGCCTCTATTTAACTTTGTTGATAGAAAACGACCAGCAGAGGTCAGTAAAATACCAGAATCACTTTAGCATTCTCTAGATTCCAGTCCATAGAAATAGTCTTCCACGCTGCACCCGTAGACAATTTTTCAAATCTTGTATTTTCAGTGATATTACCACCGAAGGCCCTGATTTTATATTAAAAACACAGCTTTGGACTATACCATTTGCCACTGAAAGGCAATATTTCTCTCTATGTGTTCCCATACCTGGCGTGTCATGCAGTTTGTTAAAAAACAGTAAAAGTTTCAGCACCCAGGCTAATGTGCTGCATAGCTAAATATATATAAGTTCCCAAAGGCGAGACCGATTGCAATGCAAATGCTTGTTATTAGTATACAATTTTATGGAGACAGATTATGGTATCATTTAAAACAATGTGACTGGTTACTATAAATATGTGGTTATGTACTAACCTGTCACGTGCTTTAATAATGGTAATGACTTTTGTAAAGTTATCTTTGGTCTGGGTTTCAAGTCTGAATTGAGCACACTGTGTAACCAGATGATTGATGGTATAGTGATCTTTAGTTTGATTCCTCATGTGTTTGTTCAGTTGATCTAAACAATTATTTGATACTGATTGTTTAAAATTTGGCAGAATAAACTGCTGGACGTGAAGGCTTTCAGACATTCACTAAGATGGATCTTACTTGGGTGGTCTTTGGATTTTTTTTTTTATATAGTGGGCATTAGGCTCATTGTTCCAATGGAGTTATTTATACAATCTCCATTTGCTAAAATGGCACACTATCTGGCCCTGCATCTGATATAGATCTTGTCTTAATAGATGTGACAATATGTGATATATAAATGCATTGTCTATGTTTACTAAACATGTTCCAAGATGGCGTGTATCAGGAGGTTTGTTTGAAATGTGGTTTTTGTATTGCATAAAGCAATTTTTTCCTTCGAACTTCGTACTGAACTTTGCTGACACATGTAATATAATTAATTGGTTTGAGTGTTTATGTATGTTATTTTATGTGACAATTTATTATCATTAATATTAAAGACGTAAACGTAGTTGTATAAATGAAAGTTTAGTATGCTCTTATGGAAACTGCTTCTAAGATGGAGGCCGCATTGAGGAATAGTCTCACACAAAGTTATGGTCTATTTGCAAATGTGTCGTGATGGGTTAAATGACATGGTGCCACTGCTTAGCCGACAGAACCTGGTTTGTCAGTACTTCATTAAGGCCAAACACGGATAGGTGCTGGGGGAATATACTTTGATTTGGTATTTAATAAGTGGTCCCCCCCCAAACTCCCTAATGCAAGCATAAAGGATGCACTATCTGGCAGGATAAATGTCCAATCAGTGCAAGGATTGTAATACTTAATAATGAATAACGAATGCACTGCAGTCAAATTACATGTACAACGACGCAATGAGTTTCTATTATGGAAACTTTGTTTTAAAAAAAAAAGGATACATTATCTGCATCTATGGCAAACATTGATGAAAGGAACAAGGGTAAGGGGTCTGGGCCCCATTTAAAAAGTTTAGCAAACCTGCATAAAAGTTCATCATTCAGGGTCAGGCGGTTATTAATAAGGATATAGGAGGGACTGGAAAACACACGGATGAGAGACAAGTGTGTGATTTACCATCAAGAGTTCCCCCGACACCTTTCTCTCATATGGAAAATATAAATAGTTCATAGAACTTAAATATACCCCCTGCTGCAACACTGTTCACCATTATTCTGGCCAATGTACCGGCTCTTTGTCAAGGGGAAAATAAATCTTGGGTTACGTTGCGGAATAAAGCTATAAATTGTTTAAAAAGTAGAACTGGATTGACCAGTGTTATGTTTAAGGAATTCAAGATGGTGAGGAGAATTGGCTGGGTGGGAAACAGCCAGAATATTTTCCAAGGAGACTGTGTTGTCCTTTACTTTATCGGAACTCCGTCTGTGGTAAGGGAAATCCTATGCAGAGCCTGGGATAAAAATATCTCCCATACTATTATTAATGTCCTTCCATAGGGCTTTTTCTACCAACCTAAGCAAAGTATAAGGGAAAATTGAAACTTTATCTAGAGAGGCTCCTGATTACCCAATTTATAATCTTGAGGTTTCAAATAGATTTGTGCCCCTTCAATCACAGGACGATAATGACTGACTATCAACCCAACTAAACTAGAGTGTGTTAAGAACGGGACCAGACACGCAGACCACCTGTGACCCCAGCCCGACCAAGCAGCACAATCTACAGTCAATTGAACAGAGGGTAATCCATTTAACCGATTATCAGTATCTGGGGTGGAGTTGTATAACTAGTGATGCACTGAAACTGGGTAAGGTCAAGAATAGAAGCAGGGAGGGGCAGTTCATGTCTGAACCTTCAGGCCAGACCGAATTTGTTGTTTCAGGTTTAAATCGCCAAAGAGTGTTAGTTTCAGCGCTCTTTTCTGGAATGCCGCAGGCCTGCGTAACAAATTGAATAGCTCTCTCTGGGTGGATTTTATTAAGAAATTTAACATGCTGTGTTTACAGGAAACATGGGCTGTGGATGAAATCCACATGAACGGATTTAAGACGTATCATACCCCAGCAGTCCACTCAATATACGGAAGACCAAAGGGAGGAATTTGCATTTATGTTTCAAATCTGATTGGGGCATTAAAGATTGAAATGCCAAAATCTGAAATCTATTCCCAAATAGTTTTGATTCACACAGATTGTAAATGTATTTTGGTCTTAATTAACTTTTACAACAATGTACCAAAGGAACAATTGGGGGTTATTTTGAAGATGCTTAATAATGATTTGTGTAAATTAAAGGAAACCAGGGGAGGGGATTTTAATATTGGCTTATGTCCGCTAGGTGAGCTTGGCAAATGCAGCCTAACAATGGAAGATGATGACCCCTGTTACATTTTGTGAACTCTGATAGGGGGGGATTTATTAAATGAGATTTTATTTTCACATGACCTTGGTTTTGCCAATTGTTTGTGTTCCCCTAGAGTGGATTTTGAGCACACTTATTGGCAGGGGACTAGAATAAACAATAGATTTTATAATAGGCCCTAATTGTTATGCTAATTATATCTCAAATTAAATAAAAATGTCATGAGCGACCATTTGCCATTAAGCATCAGTATTACACTTCCAACGATGTTAGAGCGACAATTTAACAATCAAATAGTTTGGACCCAGAATATATCGCTGGGAAAGCTAAATGGATACACCCTGCGATGGTCTAATTGTGACTCAGTTGAGTTAATTAAACAAATTGTAACTAAGGCCTATAACCCAATTTTAATGTGCTTGGAGGAAACCACCCCATATGAATGTATATTAATAGCATTTTCTCAAATAACTTCAGTTATTCAAAACATGCTTAGGGTGGAAAGCAAGGGTACATATACTCGTAGCCAGGGATGGTTCGATGCAAACTGCACTAAAGCATACACAAAGTTAAAGACAGCTTTACATAAATCGAAGAGAGACAAGGATGAAATTAGAGAGTGCAGGAAGATATATAGCCAAGCTCGAAGATTACGAAGGAAGCAGGTAAAAGAGAACGCATGGGATACTCTTTATGAAGCCTCTCTGCGTAAAAACAGTGCATCTTTTTGGCGGGCAGTAAACGCATCGTTTTTTAGCAGGACTATTAACCAATCGATAGAGGTTGCAATAGATGAGAAGAAATGGGTTGATTTTTTCTCAAGTGTCTACAATTTACAGGAAGATACTGAAAGGGCCACAAGTCAGCAGGAGAGGGGGGGGGGGGATTGGGGAGTCCCCATGGTTTCTCATATATTGATCTCCAATTTACACACAAGGTCATCGGGGCGATAAATGCTTGTAAGAGTGGGAAGGCCCCCGGCCCAAACAGGGTGGCAATAGATTTGTGTAAATCAAAACTTCCACTCTGGACCCCGCTGATAACACAGGTTCTTCCAGCATGCTGTATGAAAGGTTTTATTAACACTTAGTCAGAGTGAATAATTGTACCGATTTTTAAAAAAGGAGATCGGGAGAATCCTGCCTGCTACCGTCCGATATCTTTACTGGAATCTTTGATGAAGGTTGCAGGACGGATTGTTCTAGATCGGCTACAAACCTGGGCAGAGGAAATTAATATTTTAACTGGTGTACAATATGGTTTTAGGCAGGGGTTGGGGACTACGGAGCAGGTTCTTAACCCTAGTATTTTAATAGGGAAGTATACTCAGGCTAAAGTAGGGAACATTTATTTGGCATTTGTAGACCTTACAGCCGCTTCTGACTGTTATACACAGCAAACTATGGAACATTTTGGTGGATTTAAAGGTCGACCCACTTCTGGCTCAGTTTTTGTGACTAATTGTATAGTGGGGCGACTGCCAAGGTTCGATATGGAACCAAAGGGGAATGCACTGCTTCGTTTAAAGTAGAGGGGGGGGGGGGGGGGGGAGGTCAGACAGGGCAGTGTCCCGGCGCAATTTTTGCTTACTCTTCACACAAACACCTTGGAACAAGTGCTGGTGGAAAAGGCGAGGAATCCACCGTATATTAACAAATGCCCCATAGTCTCCCTACTCTACGCAGACGACGCAGTGCTGATGGCCCGTACTCAGTTGGGCTTACAAAATGCCCTCGCCTCTTATACTACTTTTATGGACGACTTGGGTTTAAAACTGAACGCAAAAAAACATATATGTTATGACTTGTGGTAAAGGGAGACAGAAATGCAGGAGTTTACCACTTGGGGAAAGTAGGGTAGAATCCACTAATATGTTCACGTATGTAGGTATTTAATTTGACCGTACTGGTTCTTGGAGTAAGGCTGTGAAAAATAGGAGCCTTCTTTTTATGAAGTCAACTGCTGCTGTGGTCTATTTTGCTAAACAGTTGGGTAAAAACGCCTCCTTAAGATTGATCAGGAAAAATGCGTTAGCATTGCCACCTCTGGGGCGGGTGTGTGGGGCTTTTATGATTCATCCCCCATTCAGCACATTGACTATGCTTTAAGGTTTATTTTAGCTGTACCTGCTAGTTCTCCTGTTTTTAATTGCCATAGCAAGCTGGGCATTCCATATATTGCAGACGTTATTAAAGCCCAACCAGTGTTACTCTGGCTTAGAATATGGACTTCCAGTAGCACAGCTCTGAATCAAAAAAATAATTAAGGACTCAAGCTAGATCTTGCTACCAAGATCACTTGGCTGAAGTACATATAAAAAAAGTGTGGGAGATCTTGGGCATCCAGATTATTAGAATTGTCCAGAGACAACGAACGCCATCTCTAGGAAGGAGTTTAAAACAATATGTATGAGCCACTTGGAGAAAATTAGATTTGGTTTGGAAATAAATAAACAAACAGTAGTACAGTATCAATCGATTTTTTAACAATTGATACACAAACATACCTTATATGTAGTTTAAGTGGCTATGAAAGATAGGTTTTAACTCGTTTTAGATTTGGGATTTTCCATCGATTAATTAGTTATCCTGAAATGAATAATTGGTCCAGACATTTATGTTGTTGTCCTTAAAATGTGAGGGAGCGTTTTGTCTGTATTATATAACTTATATTATGACCACTTCTCCTCTTCTTTTACATGGACGAACTTATAGAATACATGGAATCTTTGTATTTTGGAGCGAATAATGTTTAATTGGTTTTCTTTTTATCTGTTTATGTCTGCTTTTGTGATTTTATCTGCCTGAAATCTAATAAAGCTTATTTTGATTCTGATTTGGGAACTGAGATTTTACTGTATTGCTTGTGTCTCTCTTGCTACAAGCAAAGCACATTAAGTTAAGAGCAGGGTATATGTCAAAATATGGGCACACTTACTGATGTGTGGATTGTGTGTCTTTCTAGCTATGACCTCAGTACATGAAGTTAAGATAATGGTACATATCAATTATGGGAAATTCACCGATGTTTGGATTTGCATGTCAGCATAATATGAAGAGTATTGGTGGGTAATGGCAAGAATGCATTTATAAATTGGATGATACTTGTTTTTGGTTGAGGGTGCATGTCAGCTTGAAATATAGAGAAACTATGGTCTGTGGCATGAATAGATCTATGTTACTAAATGGATTTGACATGTTACTTTATTGTGATATATCAGGAATGGGCTATTTTAATGATCATGTCTTGCCTGCATTTATGGACAATAATAATATCTTTATTTACGTGATAACTTAAAACCATTGCAACAGTAAAACAACAGTATCACATTTCTCCATGTTGTAAGGCCATAATTAAAATGAAGTTAAAACCTACATCAGTAAAACAGTAAATGTCAAATTTTCCGAGTTAAAGTGGGCAAAGTGCAAAATCAGCGGCAAATGAGAAGACTCTCTTGGGTGCTGAAACAGTAGTGGCGGACTCTTAGATGCCTATTGTGAGAGCCCAATTTGTCAGCTTAGTACTGGTGTTTAACATTTTTTCTGCTATACCCATAAATTGGACCAGACGGCAGGCTATCTGGACACCCCCACCTTCGAAGCAGGGTTTTCACTGCCCGCCAGCATGTTCTTATCCTCTTGATCGCTAGGGCAGGTTTTAATATAAGTCTGCATTCCTTGTTTAGTCTCCAACATATACACTGTAAATGTAGCACACCCTCTTTTGTTTCTCCACATAATAAACAGTTGGTTATCATCTATGGTTGTTTCGATGGGGGCAAACGGAGCAATGATGGTAGGATACGCAGCCGCAGGCGAAGATATTTTCCCTTTGTTGCTTTCGTAAAGCCTGCACCTAAGTATGATTGAGGGGAAGCCCTGTAAAAATAAACCAGCCATGTACCCTTTTCTTTAATGCAGCTTAGTCCTCCACTAGGGACATCATTGTTACTGTTTTATTCACCATTTCTTTGAAGCTTTTATGGGACTCGGCACTCTCCCAGAGATCTTGTAGGGCCAGGCAGTCTATAGAGTCTTGCAGATAGGTCACAGCCGCGCTGCCTTTTTTTAACTTAAGTTCATTCCAAATATGTGCGTTCAGAGACCCAGATTCAGCTCCCATGATTTTATGTCAGCATTTGGCGAAGGCAACTTTGCGTGCTATTTGTTGCTACCACAAGCCAAATTCTAATCTTATTTGTGCCAGCGAAGTGTATTTAGGTAGACTGAATATCCTCGTGGCCTTAGTTACCATGCTGTTCAATGTGCCTGCATCTCGTCCTCGTAGGCACTCACTCCCATAGGCGATTGTAGGGATGAGCTTCACTTGGATCACTTGTAGCAAAGGCGTGAGACTTGGGCTGGTTATTTTGAGTTTAATATTTTTTAATGGAACCGCCGTTGCATTACCTCTTTTTGCTATGGCTTCTTTTTGTTGCAAGAATGTACATTTACCGTCCATTATAACGCCCAGGTACTTGTACTTCTCAACAGTTTCCAATGGGAGTCCTCCCAGTTGCCGGCGTGGTCTGTGTGCATTTTTTTTCTGGTTTAGCCCCATCACTTTAGATTTATCCAGATTTATGCATAAATGTTGTTGACAGAGAACTTGTGCATGGTATCTATTAAGAATTGTAGGCCAACAGGAGTGTGACTGATCAGTACGAGATCTTCGGTGTTAAGTAACTTTGAAACTTTTTTGGGGTGTGGGAGCTGCATTTGTCTAGCTCAAGCGAGAGGTCTGACATAAAAAGATTAAACAAAGTCGGGGCCAAAACACAGCCTTGTTTCAGCCCCTTCGTCGTTAGTATCTTTCTAGATAGACGGTCGCCTGTTCCAAACTTTATTTGTACCCACATATCGGTATGGAGGAGAATCAACTGAGTCAGGAGACTCAGTGGGATTTTTCTTTTGAATATTTTATCCCATAGTTTCTTCCTGTCACTGTTATCAAATGCGGATGAATAATCAATTAAGCAAATGAAGAGTGGTAGGTTGGCATCTTTAGCAGCGTCTATCATTTATGGAAAGTATGCCTGCTGCTCAACTGTATATACGGTTTCATCCATGAAAGTTATGGTCATTTTGATTATATATGAATGTATGCATATTAAGTGTATTGGAGTTAATTATAGATATATTATCTTTCTGTTTTCGCAGCACAAATATGTAACAATACCTGGTGCTTATTCCAAAATGTTGATCGTAACAACATACTGAAAAAGAAAATATAAGATCTATGGATGTTACTTCTAGGATTCACTGTATTTTGAATAATTGTACATTAACGGGCACATGCATCAAAAGAAAAAACGGTCGCAAACAGGCAGATGCATCATCCCAAATGGAGAAAAAAAAAAAAAGAAAGAAAAAAACCCGAAATTTAAGTAATCTCTAAATTGCGTTTACTTAAATTGCGATTGCATTTAAGTCATCGCAAATTGAGATTCCTTAAATGCAATGCATTAAAGTAATAAAATTAGCGATTTCGCTAATAGGGGGCGCAAATTACCGTGAAGTTGAACTTCATGGTAATTTGCAAAACCTTTGAAAAATGCACTTTTGTGCATTCTTCAAAGTTTCATGTTGCGCACACACATATGTGCACAGGTCAATTTCAGGGGTGCAACAGGGTGCCCTTATGACACCCTTGCACCCTGAAATTGCATGTGCAATTTGCGAGTACCTATTGGTACTCGCAAATTGCTCTTGCAATTTCCCATTCATTCCTATGGGCCTGTAGGCCCGAAGGAATGAATGGGAAGCTATTCCTTATTTGTGAGTCGCAAATAAGGAATGTGTAGTAATCGCAATTATAGCGATTCCTACATGCATAGGATTTTGCGAGTCCTTAATTGCGAATCTTTAATATTTGCAATTAAGGACTCGCAAAATCCTAGCTTGATGCATGTGCCAGTAAATGGTTAATTTGCATGGTATATCTGACTAGATGTACAATTTATTGTTTTCAATAAGCCTTAATGTATTCGGGAGGTGGGTGAAAAGCGTGAATATAGGTTCCTGTATTGTCATTATAGTTTTAAAGAATTGGTTTGGAATGAGGATAGGTGTTGGAGGAATAGGGTGTATACATAGTGATTTTTTTTATATTTTGTTTTAGCTCATCAAGAATGGTTATGAATTGTGATTCATATATAAGGGTTTTTTCTATCGTTTATTCTTTTGTTACCATATGAATATTCTGACTAACAACTTAGGTGTGCTGTTATTTGTATACTTTCTTCCTTTTTCTCCTCATTACTGTCTTTTCAGTCTTAAGAATTGTTGGGAATTAGTCAGTGAATTTAATGGATTTTTATAATGATCTGTATTTTGATACTACATGAATTTTCTGACTGGAACAAATTAGATATGCTATATGTTAAGGTTCTGTTGTGTCTGATTTTAAATGTCTTTACATCGGATAGGCAGACTGTGCATATTAGAGTAGATTGGTCACCTATTTTTTATTATGTTAAAAAAAAAAATCTACTAATTGATTGGATTTTTTAAATTATGGATATTCTTTGAAATCTGCAGCCCTGATGAAGCTTTGGGCATAAGAGCGAAACACACTGGCTACTTTGCTGTTTGTTATGCCATTTATCAGAACAACAGAAAAAGAATAATTCTAAAGACTTTGGGACTTCAGGAAGAGACTTTCACTGTTTTTCTTGCCTAACCATATTGTGATGATCACGTATACATATGCTATGTCTGACATGCTCTAAGATGGAGGACGCCATACTGGCACAATACTACAGAGGATCAAATGACCACTGTTGGGCCCTCCGATAAAGAAAATAAAAATAAAACAAAATGGGTGTGGAGAGGCAACAGGGAAGTGGGTGGCTTGAGGGGAAACTCAATGTCACCGAACGCTAGGGAGCAACAATGAGAAGGGAGTGTCATGGAAGCAATGAGGAAGTTGAGGGTGTACGAAAAAATACGCTGAACAGGACCGGTATAGGCAAGGGAAGCAACAGAGGAGCTGGCTGTGTAGCAACCTAGAGCGCAAGGTGAGGTGCAAGGTAGAAAGCAGCACATGTGGAGGGCACGAAAGCACCTACACTGCCATGGACTTCTGAAAGAAACAGAAAAAAAGCAAATTCCCTGAATGTAAGCCGTGGAAAGACAATCAGAAACACAATGTAACAGCTTCACTCCAGGGGAGGAAGGAACAAAAGAAAAGGAAGAAGAGCCATTAAATAAGAAGCAAGCAACTGAGAGACAAGAACGTCAAACAATCATAAGCAACTGTGTGATCCAAAGCCCATGCTAAGTATTGGTATTGTGCACAATAAAGCTTGACAGTAGACAGCTAAAGCTGTGTGTACGCAAAACAAGTATTGGCAAAACCAATAGATCTAGCCTATTCGAGATTTATTGGCTTTGTCAATGGGTTTTTTCGCCATTTTGAAAGCAAAAGGAAAAACAAAGTTCTATGATGCAGCCACCACTGAATGAGTCATTGAACTTTTATTTTCTTTACTTTGTCATGTTGCAAAGCAGGACTACCACTAAAAACATTAACTGTCCTTACTGCTGGAAACACACACCATTTTCAGGGCCTGCTCTTAATATTCCAGGCATGGTCAGCCATCGAAATAGCAGATTTATCAAACAGGAAAACGAATCACAGAGGATGTAGCATTCTGGCCAGAGGTACTGACTTGGAAACGGATGCCAAGTTTGAGTCTCTGCGTCGGCTCAACATTCTTGTGATTTTGGTCAAATCACCTAATCTGTCCATCTTAAAAAAAAATAAAAGAATGTGACCTTCTGTAATGTAACTGGTGCTCTTGTGAAGTGCTCCAGTACCTGCAGGTCGAGTTTGCACTATATTAAACTGCAAAAAAAAGCAAAAGAGCCAGACGTTAAAAGTGAGAATCAGCGCTTGCATAATAGCCCGGCCTGACTCCTCCGTAATAGAAACGAAAAATAATGACATAATAGCAGAATCCTCTGATCATTTGTTAAGCTAAACTACTTAAGTGTAGCTGAAGAGCGCTTAACCTCACGACAGTGGAATAGATGTACAACAAAATGTGCTCCATGCAAATTTTTGCAGAAATAACTGTTATGGAGTTATACCTTAACAAACAAGTTACTTACCTTTGGTAACTGCTTATCCGGTAGAGACTATCTAGCTGCAGATTCCTTACCTTAGAATTATCCCCAAGCGTCAGACTGTTCCCGGATATCTTTACGCAAGCAGTACCCCTGCGCCGGTTGGCGGCGTCGTTTGGCATAGTCTGCATCAGAAGTAATGTGCGCTGTGCCTATATAGGCGCCACCCCAGCATGCTAACCACAAAGAACACTGACCACTGGTGTGGGAAAACATCCCTCCCTGTCCGTAGAAATCCATTTGCAGAGCAGGGTGGATCGTTAAGGAATTTGTGGCTAAATAGAGTCCCTACCAGATAAGGAGTTACCAAAGGCAAGTAACTTGTTCATCTGATAAGAGACTTCTAGCCGCAGATTCCTTACATTAGAATAGATATTCTAGCCATTTTAGCAATCCAGGTTCAGGAAAAGGGGCCTTCACCATCGATAATATTGTGGCGCTAGCATACCTGGTGGAGCAAGCAAACCATCCTAAAAATCCCCCTCTCTTTGCATGCTTTGTTGATTACACCACTGGATTCAGTAGTGTGGACAGGCATATACTCTGGAACAAATTATATAGATGTGGAATACCAAACTGATTGCATCATGCAATGATCGCGATTTAATCCCCAACTCTGGGCGAGAATCAAGCTTACACATAATACAGCCACCAGAAAAGTTTACACTGATCAAGGCTTAGATACATGTCTGCTTCCTCGCACCTGTGCTTTTCAACTTGTATGCCGCCAATCTTGGTCAATCCTTAGAAGCAATTCTGCTTCTTCCTAGAATGCCAGACGCGCCTATATCTAATGCAATACACGGATGATATGATCCTAATTGATCACACCAAGGTGGAAATGCAGAAAGAACAAACTGGTGGTGACCTGTTCCAAGACAAAGGTCATCATACCTGGGCGATATACCAATAGAACAAGCATCAATGGAGATTAGGAAAATTGACAATACAGACCGCCCTTCGGTACAACTACCTGGGTGTATAGGTTGCAACTAACGGAAAGCCAAATTACACATAACCCACATTAAGGATAAGGGGAAGGCAGTTTAATACACTGCAAATGTTACTCAAGCCTGCATTGTCCCTCTACAGAGGCAATAGAGATGGTAATTACAGCTAAACAGCTACCAACCATGTGTTTGTTTTAGCAGGAGGCATGGAGTAGGTGCAATGTCACACCTACATGCAAATGTTTCAACTACCCTCATACACCTCAAACTCTTTAGTGCGTTTGGAACTCGGACTGAAAAATCTAAATCCGTTAAATAGGTCTGCTTTCATCAAGTACTATCACAGAACACTTACGTCGGCACCAAATACAATGAAAGAGGTAATGAAGGGCCGATCCATAGCTGGAAAGTACCCTTGGTCAGACTACTTGACTGACGCATGCACAAAACTCAATCGGTCTAGGGAAAATTGGAAGCACACACCGGCTCTGCCTGTGACATTAAAGGCAGTGCTGAAGGAAAAAAAATGAATGTCAAGGCAGGAAGCTATCAAAACTATAGAAGCCAATTTTAACATCAAGCACATATCAAAATTCATACAAGAAAACTTCCATCCAGCCATATCTGAATAGTGCCCTAAGGAAGACAGAGCTTCAGGACATCCTCTATGCATGACTCATGGTACTCCCAATTAAAGATCTAAATGGAAGACGGGAGTCACTAGCTAGTGCTAGCTTGTTGTAAGCGGGTCGCACAGAGGACACGAACACGGGAGGATGGGGTGAGGCGTTTTATTGAAGGTTCACAATAAAGTTCGCGATGGGTTCTCCCTCGGTGGTAGGATGTCAGGGTCGGGGCGCTGTTCTTGGTCCTCGTGGGCTAGCGTCCCTCTTCTCTCTTCTCCCGGTTTCCCGTAAGGAGGGCTCTCGCCGTGCCAATGGAAAGAAAGAAGGAGAGGTGGCTGTTAGGAACGAGTGTTCTGTTTATCACGCTGTATAAGGGAGGGGAGTGAGGGTAATAGACTCGTGATAAGGTGCTCTCCAACGAACGGTCGTGAAGGGGGTGAGTGAAAGGGAGGACGTGCAGTACTAGGTACGGCGGTAAGCGGCGGCGTTCAGTGGCGCTCTCTCCTCTCCCGCCTCCCGACCCAACCCGTGAAGCGATCCCGTACCTGGGATAGCCACGCACCTCCTCCTGGGGCGTGGCTCGGCGGAGCGTGAATGCCGCGGTCTCCTGCCTCGGTTCCTCCTCGCGTCCTCTGCTCCTCTTCGGTCCTTCGCTTCGCTCTGTCCCGTCTTCTTCCTCCGGTTCACCGTCGTGCTCTGTCTCCTTCCGTCCTCCGGTGTCGTCACACGCCACTGTCTTCTTCTCGCGGGTTCTTATTGGCGACTGGCCGTCTACGGTGGAGTAGAGGGCGGGGCTATCCTGGAAGACGTCCCAATTAAAGGCACAGTGTTCCGTGCTAGTGACGTCTGACGTCTCGGCTGGCCACGGGTCGTCCTGAGGGACACAAAACAAGTCACTGGTCAGTTCAGGAGGGGACCACCATTCTCCTCCTTCCAGTACGGAGTCCGGGTGGTCCCCGTGACACTTGTGTAGACAATGTCACACGAGGGCGGAATCCTTGGAGCACTTACTATGTTTTTGCCAGGTTCTTCTAAATGCACAACACACTTTAGTAAAACCAGTATTTCTAATTAACAGTGTGTGCAACTGTAGGGAAGTAAAAGACCTACTCTTCTCCACAGAAACTCCGGTAGAGCTCGCAAGACTTGGGAAATATACTGTCGTAACCCAAAGACTTCTAACAGGTTAACGTCTATAAAATTGGGAAGTAACACACAAACTACCAGGCCGGAGAAATTGCAGGGAAGAACAAATGAACATCAAAGTTGCCCAGCCGCTGCATAAAAATGCTGCACTTCTTATTAAACCACAGTGTACCCTCTTTGATGAGGCTCCACTCTAGTTAACAGACTTTCCAAGATCACTTTCAAGGTTAAATCGTGTAGCAAGCTGCCCTTTTGGGGTACTGACCCTGATTATCTACACCCTAAGGGATGCAAACAAGAAGACACTGTGCCACATAAACGAAAAGAGAAAATCAGTAACCATTTTAAGACCTGTTTAATGTATGTATGTAATGTTGTGTGTGTCATTTTTAAAACCCTGGTAACATTTTATTACTATATTCAATACCAGGCTCCACTATTTTAACAAGAACAGTGTGCACATGAATGTAAATTGAGGCGTTTTGGAATAAATTCTTCTTTTGTAACAATTTTAATGAATTGAACCAAATAAATAATCATTATCATTACCAAAGCAATACCATCCCTGGAGGTAGGTCTGCAAACCACTTTAATACAAGGAAATTCTGCAGGACCCAATGGGCAAAATGCCTGACTGTCCAAGCAGTAGAGTTTTGTGAATGTGAGCAAGGAGCCCCAAGTTGCTGTCTGGCAGACGTCCGGGGCCAGAACGTCACATACTAACGCAGTGGTCGCTGCTGGGTCGTTTCTTAGCCAATGCGTAGAAGATCTTGATCGAAAGCACAATCCATCTAGAGATGGTCCACTTCTGCACAGTCCGTCCTTTCTCCGCTCTGAAATACCCTATGAAGAGTTGTTTGTTCACCCAGAACTCGTGTGCGGTCAAGGTAGAACGACAATGCTATTTTTAAGATCAGACGGTGAAGTCACTCCTCTTCCTTAGAGGAATGTGGTGGAGCGTAAAAAGTAGGCAGAGTGATAGACTGACCTAGGTGAAAGGGAGTGACCACTTAAGGTAGAAAGTAAGCTCTCGTACAAAGCACCAGCTTGTCTGAGTAGATGTTCAAGAATTACGGCTTTGATGATAAAGCCTGAAGCTCACTGACCCTCCAGGCAGATGTAATTTCTCCAAGAAATGCCATATTGATGGTAAGAGCCTCAAAGGACAATTGTGCAAAGGCTAAAAAGGAGCACACATCAGGAAAGTGAGGGCAAGATTTAGGTCCCCCTGAGGAATAATGAAAGGGGAAGGTGGAAACAAATGCTGAAAACATGTCAAAGATCTATTTACAATAGGTTATTTGAAGAGGAATGGCTGCTCCGGCAACCGCAAAAAAGCTGAACTAGCAGAAAGTTGCAGGGAGCCGAGCCCTGCCAGGCAAGAGAAAGAATGAAGAGAAGAATCCGACAAAAGGGGGCAGACAGAGGATCGAACTGTCTTTCTGTAATTCATGCCACAAATTGTCAGCAACTGCAGGCATATACCGTCATGGGGGAGGTACACCTGGTTGCCAAGATAACGTTACACACTTCGAGAGCAGGAAGGCGAAAAGTTGACCTGTTCGGGTGCAGGACCCTCCCCTGCTGCTGCAACAGAAGATCCTCCAGAAGGGACAGCCAGATCAGAGGATCGATTGCCTTGCTCAACAGCTCAGGATATCAAACTCTTTGTGCCCAATCTGGAGCCACAAGGATGACTTGGACCCAGTCGACCCTTAACTTTGAGAACTCTTGGCAGGAATGGTATGGACCGAAAGGCATATAGGAGGCCTGAGCTCCACTCAAGACAAAAAGCATCTCGAAGTGGAAGCTGCCTTGGAAACTTCAGGGCACAGAACTGCTGAAATTGCAAGTTCTGGGCGGCGACGAACAAATCTAACCAAGGCTTTCTCCATTGCTGAAACAGACTTTTTGCACAATCTCCGGATGGAGAAGCCATTCATGATCCACTAGGCATCTTCGGCTGAGTTGGTCTGCTCTGGCATTCCAAGGGCCCGTCAGGTGTTGAACCACCAGGGATATGTCCTTGCATGGCAGCCATGTCCAGAGACGCAGACCCTCCTGACAAATGGTCCACGATCCCACCCCACCCTGCCTGTTGAAGTACCAGATAGCGCTGTTGTTGTCCGTGAACACTTCCACAAGCCTTCCCTTGATGGAGGGTAGAAAGGTTTTCAATGCCAATGTGAACGTTCAGAGATTCAGCAGGTTGATGTGGAGTCCGGATTCCGCCGGGGACCAGAGTCCTCCGATTTCCATCTCTCCCAGACACCGCCCCCACCCCATTAGTGATGCATCTATCACTAATGTCAGGTCTGGTTGGGGAAGGGAGAGGAGCCTGCCGCTGACCCAATCACTGTTTGTAAGCCACCACTGCACGTATTTTGCAAACACTTGAGGGTTTGCGGGGAGTCAAAAAGATGTAGATCACTAGTTCCACAAAATTCAAGTTTTGAATTATATATTTATTCCACAAATTAACATGGTTAGTGAGTACATTACTTTCTTTTTAGAATAGTTTATATGATCAAAAGGACAAACATCAATGCAAAGAGAAAGTCATAAGTACATGAACTTTGAAGTTGCCATAGTCCTTGAAGAAACAAATCGGGAGTACATGAACCCTGAAGTTGCCAACACATGTTTTGCAGACTGAAGCTGCTTCTCCAGGGCAAAAAAAGCCTTCTATGAGTATAGTTCATTAAAATACATTTTGAGATTCCAATAGTAATCCTGTATCAAGCAATGGCCAAAAATGAATAGGGGTCAGATTTTGATACAGCATAATATTCTCTGTCCAAAGTTGAATTACAATGCACAACTAATCCAAAGATGACAGATCAACTCAAAAATGTAGTGCATGAATACAAACTGTCAAAAACATCACTTCTAAAATCCCATGATGACTCAGGCTGATTATGAATCCAAACTCACTATAAGCGATGAAAACATCCATGTCTTTTGCCGTCCCCTCAGAGATCTGGACAATGTCAGAGATTCCCCTGGTGCTGAGCCAACTTGAACTTCAGGTCCCAGTGCAGAGCCTGCATATGTCAGTGGCACGTCTCACCAGCAGGATACAGGAGGCCATGAGGTCCAGCAGTCTCAGAGTCAGTCTCACCGAAAACATTGGACAGAGGCTTAAACATTGGTATCATAGCCTGAATATTCTGGACTTGCTGTTCAGGAGGATAAACTCGAAACGACACCATGTTCAGAGTGGCTCCGATGAAAGGGAGCGTCTGAGAGGGAGCCAGCTGTGACTTTGGCAAGCTGACAGAGAACTGCAGCAAGTGCAGGAGGTCTGCTGTAATCTAAAGTAAATGGATAGGACAGTATAAGTAATGCATGTCCAATGCTACCATCCAGTCTCGTGGGTAGAGGGCAGACGGGATCTCCGCTAGGCTGAGCATTTTCAACTTCTTCTCAAGGAAGAAACTGAGAGGGCACAGGTCTAGGATAGGACAAAGGCCTCCATCCTTTTTGGACACCAGAAAGTAGCAGGAATAACAACCATGACCTACTTATGGAGCCTGCGACTTTTCTATTGTTCCCTTGGCCAACAGAGCCGTCACTTCCTGGCAGAGATGACAGGTGATCCTCCGTCAGCCTGTTGCAAGTTGGTGGCATGAGTGGAGGTGTTGTCATGAAGGGGAGGGAGTAGCCCCTTGGGACGATCTGCAAAACCTACCTGTCCGATGTTATGGACTGCCAATGGGACAGGTGATGGCGAATCCTGCCACCCACTGGGTGCACATGATGGTAAGAGGGCAGATTAGGAGGGTTTGGAGGCTGTGGCTGCAGAGGGGGTGGTGGACTGACCCAGTGGCTAGCTGCCTGACCTACAGGGTCTGTAGATACCACGTCCTCAGCCACGCATTGGCTGTGAAGCGTGCGCGGAGCAGTGGCTGAGGAGATACAGACACAGCTAGAAGCCCCTTTCGTGGCCACATATGGATGATTTGGGGTGGCAAGGGGCCATGGAAAGCTTTACAGCAATGAATACGCCTGGTCTCCGAAGGGATGGGAGCCATGAAAGGGCATGTCAATAAGCAATGCTTGGACATCCACAGGAAAAGCCAGTTGTCCTTAAACCAGGCATGGCGGCGTAAAGCTACTATCTATTAAAGAGCTCTTCCCATTGAGTTGGTCATTTCTAGCCACATTGTATTGTGAACTTTGCCACATCCCTCCCGTCTGCAGCAACCTGAGAGAGTATAGCCTGGGCCTTCTTCGGGACCGTTGGCAGCACCTGCACAACTGTATCCCACAAAGCGTGGAAATATTGGCCCAAAACATATGTGGTGTTCACGGACCGCAGTGTTGAGCTAGTGGAAAAAAACATCATCTTCCAGCCTCTTGGATACCCGATCTGGTGGTGCAGTTAGTAATGCGTCAGGATTTACGTGAGAGGGGGAGGCTTAAACTACCAAGTTTTCCAGGGTAGGTGTTTTGTGAGGAAGTTTAGGTCCCCTGGAGTGGGGTGGTGGCAGCTGGCAATCATCCTGTTTACAAGAGTCCATGTGATGGGCTTCGGCAAAGTGCCAAGCAGGATGTCAGTAAGTTTCTCATTAAAAGGGAGAAGCAGTTCTGAATAGGATACTCCCAGTTGAATCACTTCCATCAAGATGTTAAGCTGGACTCCCATCGAGAGCAAGATGAGGTCCAGGACCCTGTCCGCACTCCTCACCACCACTGCCAAGGAAGCTCCCTTACTACGTAGCCATGGCAGAGGGAGAAAAAATGCCAGTATCTGGAGAAGTTTCCCGTCCACCAGCTTCACCCACATCCTCACACCAATCCAAGTTGTCATAAGGCTAGTATTCCTCAGCGTCCAGTGACCACACCACTTCTTCCGAGTCCTAGCCCAAAAGATTTGGGCTACAGCCAGGAAGGCATGGCTCTACAATATATTTATAATATGACTTACGTGACCCATTGCACATGTAATATAAAGACACTAACAGTTGCACATACTAATTTACGTGTACACACGCAAAATTTGTGTGTGTATATTTGTGTGCACTATTGTACAAGTGTCTTGCATGGGTGCTGCTCCATACCTCCTGTACATCTACACATGAACTATTGAAGTTTGTGAGTGGGGTGCCACACACCACCCAAATTATGAGCTTAACATACGACAACGGATTACACTTCTGCAGTCACCAGAAGATATTTACCATATATCACACAAACAAAGTTTACAAGTTTACAGTTTTTATGTTGTAAATTTCTTTTAACACTGCTTTAATCGGAGTTGCCTCACTCGTTTATTTTTGTGGCTTCACTGGGGCACTAGTTGGCGATGACTTTGTCGCCAGGGCACTTCAAACTGCTGTGGCCTAAAAGGGGTCCACAGAGACTTAAATGACTTGTCTTCTTCTCTTGACAGATCACGCATAAAATTAGTTTATTAAAGCTTTTGAAACTATTTGTTTAATGTCCTTTTAAAATAATCCTTGGCCTTAAAGTGTTTAATTTATAATCTATATAGTGCATTGTTTTAGAGCTAGCTGGAAGCATTGAATAAATGTAACCTTTCCCACTGGTGCTACCCAAAAAAGTATTTTAGCCCTTATATAGCCAATTTGATTTTTCACTCCAGGCACTTTATTATAATTTTGAAGGCACTATAGATGGGCGGTATTAGTTAGATGAAGCTTTGAAGGCGCTGAGAGTATACAGCTTCGGGGTCAGTCGTTAGTTTCCAGTTGCTAAAACCCACTTTCTTCATTATGCCATGTGCGGATGCATAATAGTACCCTACAGACACTCCCTTGAAACCCTGATGTCATAACGTTATGAGGCAAACACTACAGAATGTTTGGGCAGCCTTTATATTTGGCCTGAAAGTGTTTGCTTGATTATTTGAATAATGCATCGCTTTACAGATAGCTGGAAGTATCTAATACATTGTACATCTTCCACTGGTGCTTGTCACCGTTGTTTTGGCCTCTATATAGGTTAGTCTTTATTTTTCACACCAGGCGCTTTATTTACATTTTCGAAGGTTCTCTAAATGGGAAGCTTTGGTGAGGGTGAAGCTTTGAAGGGGCTATGGATGTGTGCATTTGGTGACAGTCGTTCGTCACCAGTTACTAATAACTACTTCCTTCATTATTCCATGTGCAGACACATAAAACTACCCTGTGCACACCCCCTTGATTTCCTGGGTCATAACGTTCTGAGGTAAACACTCCGGAATGTTTGGGCGGTCTTTAGCTTTGAAATGTAACCTCTCCTACTGGTGCTGCTCCCCCATCCTTTTGGTCCCTATATAGTTTATTGTTTATTTTTTACACCAGACACTTTAGTTATAGCTTTGAAGGTGGTGTAGATGGGCCGCTTTGGTGATGGTGAAGCTTTGAAGACTCTATAGATGTGTGCATTTGCTGATAGTCGATCGTCACCAGTTACTAACACCCACTTCTGTCATTACACTCCAACCTACATTTCATGCAACATATTTATGCTGCACATATATCCACTCAAATTCAAAACACATAATTACACTTCACAAACCAATTCTATGTCAGGACCGAAGGCGAGGATTATGCCTTCTTTCTTCACTTTATTTTTACAGCATAGTGAAAGAACTAACAAAACTACGTTTCCCATGAACCATAGGGAAAAAGTAGTCATTTGTAAACAACCAATCAAATAAAGAGACAACGTCCAATCAGGGTCTGTAAGGCTCCACATAGTCCCTTGTTAGTGTCCTGTTCTCCTCTTTCTTCGCTGCTGCGCAGCCAGTTAAGTCCCCTTACATTCTTCTCAGGTTTGAGGGGGGCTTGTAATGTAATGTTTTCACTGTTATTGTCGCTATTTTTCACCTGTATGGACTTGTGTCAAGCGCGTTTGGTTTTAGGCGGCGCTGCTTTTAATTGGTCGAGCGCCGAGTTTGTCAGTATTTACTTATGATCTTCGTGCTTCAAAAAATTTCGACGCACTGTTTAACGCGTATTGCGTTGGTCTTTGACAGATTTTACCACGGGAGCGAGAGTTTTCCCCTCACTCCTACGCGGTATTGAGCTGGTGTGCAGGCTTCGGTCCTCCCGCCGCCTGGGGGCACGGGAGGCAGTGACTAGCGCGGCGCGTCTCTGCGGTTTTCAAACCGTCTTCCAGAGGCGCGCGCGCGATTCCTAAACGGAGCCCTGGTGCTGGTGGACGGCCTTCACGGTCCGTAATCGGCACGCGAGCCATAGGCTTTGCTCGCTGCCGTTTCTTTTACTGTTAACGCTCGTCCCTACATGTGAGGGGGTTTACGAGTCTGGTATTGCGCATAAGCGCGCTGACGCCTCCCTGGGAGGTCTTGTATTGGCCTTTAGGCCTGCCATTGAGGGGACATTTCCAGCCCAGATTTTATCCTGATGTGTGCTTCTGAAAAGGTTTGAACCAGCTTTTGTCCCCTTAGGGCCAGTCACCCTATATAATTGTGGTTAAACCACGCTAAAATATTTTTTAAACTGACACCCATTTTTGTAACGATTGCCGTTGGGGCATAGCTATTAATTTATCCCTCCCTTGATCGTAATGGAGTATTACGACGACTTCCATGAGGAGGAGGAGGAGGACACCTTGGCAGACATGCCTTGGGGTGACGCTTTCTATGAGGCGGTTGATACCTCAATCTACAGGGCAGTGGACCAAGCCATTGCACTCTTAGAGGACAGGCTAACAAGGAAAATTGAACAAGCGTTCTTGCGCCTGGAGCGTAGACCAGCTCCTCTACTTGCCCCGCTCTCTACTTTTCCAGATAACACGGACCCTCCCCCAACTAAACGCCCTTGTGCACCGGGGGTAGACGTAGACGCTTTTGAGCGCCTCAAGCAGGCTTTTATTGATAGTCATCCTGCCAGAGGTTCTGGGGTGTCCCCGTCGCCAACCCCTCCCCTGGGGTTGCCAGGCCATTCAGGGGACCCCGATTCCAGTCTGTCTTGATCATGGCTTCCCTCCCGGCCTTCCCAGGTTCCTCAAGATCCTTCAGTGCCCTCTGATCGCAGCCACCTCCAACAACTTTAAGTAGGTTAGATCCTAATGACATTGTGCACCCCCGTTCATCGGACTGGGTGCCAGACGAAAATGTAGCGACGTATGTCGCCGAGCATATTAGGCGTCCTCTAGAGAAAGAGGCGAGAAATTGCCTGCAAGCGGAGTGTCCGCGTCCTTCCATGGAGGGTAAGGTAGCGCTTACACCGGAGATTGACCCTAGAATGTTTACCTTTTTACAGAAATTTATCAGAGATCCAAAAAAGGGAATTGATCGATCTTGGAGGGCGTGCCAAGATAAACTCTTGGATGTCTTAGGTCCAGCCGTTAAAATCCTGGACATGGCGGAGGAAGCAAAAGCTTCGGTTTCCATGATCTCTCCCGAGACGCTATCCGGCTGGGCTCAGCGGGTAGTAATTTTTCTAGGCAATGCTAACTGCGCCCTTTCCACCGAACGGCGTAGGTCCCCCCTTATCAAAATAGACCCGAAACTCTGTTACCTGGCAGATTCGGAGGTGGGTGCCATTGCCCAAGGAGGACTGTTCGGTGAACCCTTCATTAAGGAACTGGGCAAGTTTGTCAACACCTTTACCTCTTTAGACAGGGCCCAGTCCACTATTAAAAAAGTGTTCCCTCGTGTTTTTCGAGGGGCCGGTCGAGGTAGGGACCGCTCGACCAGTCGGCAGAATCACCAAACCGGCCAGAGTGGCCCCGGACAGTATCAGGACCAGTCCAAATTTGGCAACTTCTACCCCACCAGAGGTCGCAGAGGAAAAGGCGTTCACCCTTTTTCCCCACAAAACATGGGGGGGTGGCTGGCCAGTTGTTACGAGGCATGGTTATCCATCACACACGACGCGTGGGTGCTTCAGACAGTGAGGGGGTTCCATACAGAATTTGTCGGAATGACAAATGCAGCATGCCCCTCCACGGCACATTCAGTTTTCACTACACGATGCAGGTCTGGTGGACGAGGAAGTGTCTTCACTTCTCCACAAAGACGCAATTTTGCGCGCGTCGCTCCAACCGCGCGGGTTGCTCCGCAACATCTTTTAGGTCGACAAGACCGACGGGGGCAAACGACCAGTTATAAATTTAAGCGAATTTAACGAATGGTTGGTATACCGCCATTACAAAATGGAAGGGATTCACCTCCTGCGAGATGTCTTGCGCCCCCAGGATTGGATGGTCCGCTTGGACCTGAAAGACGCTTATCTGGTGATCCCGATTTTTCCACCGCATCGCAGTTTTCTCCAGTTTGCCTGGCGCCATCAGGTTTACGAGTTTACGGCTCTCCCTTTCGGTCTCTCTTCAGCGCCCTGGTGTTTCGCCAAGGTACTCAAGCCGGTAGTGGAATTTCTGAGAGCGCGAGGCGTCAAACTGATTGTTTATCTGGACGACCTCCTCTTGATGGCGTCCTGCCCACATCTTTTGACGGAGCAACTTCAAATGACAGTGACTCTTCTTCAGAATCTCGGTTTTGTGATCAATGGGAGAAAATCCCTCTTGCAACCGGCTCAGTCCGTTACCTTCTTGGGGTTCGTCATAGACTCAACCTCCTCCACTCTGAGTTTACCGGCCAAAAAGCTTGCAAAGATTCGCCACGAGTTGCGATGGGTTCTGGCCATACAGCGGGTGTCGCTTCGTCAGTTGGCGCGATTAGTGGGGCTCCTCTCGGCTTCCATTCAGGCTATTTTTCCGGGTCCTCTCCACTACAGGGCCCTCCAACGCCTCAAGGTGTACTTTCTGCGCAAAGGATATCCGTACTCCCACAAAGTCAACTTGTCAGACGAAGCGCGGAGCGAAATACAATGGTGGTTAACCCACATGGAGGCATGGAATGGAAGAGCGATCTTCGGGGCTGTTCCGCATCTGGTTAAAGAATCCAACGCGAGCAGACTTGGTTGGGGCGCACATTGCGGAGACCTTTCCACGGGGGGCTTGTGGTCTCCAGAAGAACAGAAATTACATATAAATTGTCTCGAACTTCTGGCAGGCTCATTTGCCGTAAAATGTTGGACGAGAGATTCCGTGCAGTCGTGTGTGCTCCTAAAAATGGACAACGTGTCAGCAGTCCGTTACATCAACCATTTAGGAGGCACCAAGTCGAAAGCTCTGTCGGACCTAGCGGCGAGTTTCTGGCAATATTGCCTGGACAGTCAAGCGTCCGTCACGGCGGAGTATCTTCCGGGCCGCGACAATGTGGAGGCAGACTTCCAGTCCCGACACTTTCGCGATTCCAGTCTCTGGAAGCTGGACCGCTCGGTCTTTGTTTCCCTCAACGACCTTTGGGGTCCTTTTACGGTGGACCGGTTTGCGTCCCGCCTGGACCACCAGCTCCCGAGGTTTTGCAGTTGGATGCCCGATCCTCGGGCGACGGCCACGGATGCGTTTCTCCAAGATTGGAGAAAGGAACTGAGCAATGCGTTCCCTCCTTTCGCGATGATCACCCGGTCGACCGCTCAGGTCCGCAGGCAACAAGCGGATTTAGTCTTAATCACCCCTCTGTGGAGATCTCAAGTGTGGTTTCCAGTTCTTCTGGAACTTTCCTGGGATTTTCCAATCGTACTCCCCCGGCTTCCACATCTTCTCCGGGGTCCGGACGGCTCTCCTCACCCTCTGATATCCACGAACTCGCTGTGTCTCATGGCGTGGAGGATTTCAGGGGTAGATGGCAAACCCCGGGACTTTCGCGAGTGGCTGAGGAGCTCATCTCCAAAGCTTGGGCGGACAGTACAGTTAAAAGGTACAGGTCTGCGTGGGGCAGATGGTCCAGTTGGTGTGTGCGAAGGGGTTTCGATCCCTTGGTCGCGGACGTGGTCCACGTTGTGTATTTCCTGGCGCGCCTTGCGTCAGTCGGAATGGCCTACCGGTCGATTAACACTTTCAGGTCGGCCATCTCCTCCGGCCATATTCCGGTGGCTGGATCTCCTGTGGGGGAGCATCCTTTGGTCTGCAGACTCTTGAGAGGCATTCGTCTCTCCTTGCCGCCGGAACCACGTTATTCGGCTTTATGGGATGTCAATAAAGTCTTAAATCTTTTTCTTTAATGGCAACCTAACAGGTTTCTATCCCGTAAGGAGTTGTCGGCGAAACTTGCAATGCTCTTATGCCTGGTGTCTTGCCGTCGAGTGTCCGACGTCCGGGCTCTGGATATTTCTAGTCGTATGTTCACTCCAGATGGAGTGACTTTTACCCTTTTACGCTGTACCAAGTGCCACACGAGGGTCATCTCTTACCCTGAATTCCCTGACTCTCCTAAACTTTGTGTAGTTTGCTGTCTCAAAGCGTACGAGGAAATGACGGAGGAATACCGTCCTCCGGGAGAGCGTCAGCTTCTCATTGCGCTCCGGAAACCCTTAAAAGCGGTTTCCTCACCCACCATTGCTAGATGGGTTTGTTGGGTGATGTCGGAAGCGAGCATTAGCCTCAGACTGTTTGGTGCGCATTCTGCAAGAGGAGCTATGGCTTCTAAAGCCTTCGGCTTGGGTGCCCGCTTGCAGGATATCCTCAATGCGGCGGATTAGTCCTCGGATCCCACCTTCAAGCGTTTTTACTTCAAGCCAATTCTAAATATGGCTCATCTGGTTGTGGGCAAGCTTTAAACTAGCATAATCCTCGCCTACGGTCCGGACATAGAATGAAAAATAACCTAACTATCGTAACGGAAAGTTTCAATTCTATTAAGGACTCGGAGGCGAGGATTATCCCGCCCTATGCTCTTGGAAGAGACCCTCCCCATATGGAAGTAAGTATATATTTTGTCTTCTGGTCATCCCTTTGTGGGAGGCTGTTGGGGGTTGTGGCTCTGGTGAATTGCTGTAATTATTCAATATGGCTGAATTTTTTCTTATACAAATGACTTCTAGGGTTCTACTTTCCTCTGGTAATACTCCCTCGTTTGTTGCAGGTTCGGATACCCACAAACAAGATTCCTAAAGATGAGGATTGGGCTGTCTTCGCGCTCCGAAAGAGGAGAACAGGACACTAACAAGGGACTATGTGGAGCCTTACAGACCCTGATTGGACGAGGTCTCTTAATTTGATTGGTTGTTTACAAATGACTACTTTTTCCCTATGGTTCATGGGAAACGTAGTTTTGTTAGTTCTTTCACGCTGCTGTAAAAATAAAGTGAAGAAAGAAGGCATAATCCTCGCCTCCGAGTCCTAAATAGAGTTGAAACTTTCCGTCACGAAAGTTAGGAAATTTTTCATTCCACTTCACAACATGCCACATAATTCCACACCATATAACACAACCCCACAGCATGCCACATATTACCACTACAAACCATGCCACATAATTCTACACAATTCAATGCCACACATGTCTGCACCACACAACATAATTACACTCAACATAATACAGCTAAGCACCACAAAATTACACTACACATAATTAAACTCTGCTTAATACAACACAAATACACCTCACATACACACACTGTATGGCACATACCAGCAATCCATATAAATCCACTGCACACCATGATACACAATTTAAATAGGCATAATTTCACTCAATGCCACTCCTCGCAATTCAACTACACACATTTACAATGCACACCACATAATTTCACACTACAGCACACATTTCAAATACACAACACAATTCTACAGCACACATTTCAAATACACAACACAATTCCACAAAACACCACGTACCTCCAATACACACCCAGATTTCCACATCATGCCACAAAATGTAACAGCACACCACATACAGCAACTCAAAAAGCCACTCCACAACACACAATATAATTATATATATTTAAGTCCATAATACACATTCACACTCTACATAAACTCAATACCATTTAACAACTTTCCACAGAATTACACACCACCCAATTTCACAACAAACTATTTCAATACAACATATCTCTCCCTAACACGTCTACCAATCCTGTAATCTCTTCCCCACACCCACTACCCCTCTCATGTCTCTCACACTTCCATTACACCTTTATCTTGTAATGCCACTGCCGCCTCTTATCCCTCCCTAACACTACCTCTCTACTCTCTGTACTGTCTACTCACACATACCACCGTCCTATACCTCCTTACGCTGTACACTGGTTCATCTCTCGCCTCCCTCTCCCTACTGTGTGACCCTCCCACTCATCCTTCTCTCTCATACTCTCTCACACCTCTCCCTCGCTCTCTCACACACACTTCCCATCTCTCTCATAGTGGTTCACTTCAGGAATTCAAACACAGTTTCTTTCCTGTACCTTTTCAAAGTTTCAGTCCCTAAAACCCACGCTCTCTTTCTTTTCCTAGGGTATCTTCTGCATACACAAAAGTACCCTCTTTATGAATCTGTGGCCTGCTCCACCCTTCTTTCTCTCTTTCACACACACTGTTTATGCTCCTCTGTCTCAAGTTCATTCACCAATTTGTGCACAGACTACCCATCCCTTTCAGTCTTCTTTTCTACCTATTCTCTGCAGGTCGCACCCCAACTCTTCACCAGGTTACATAATTGCACTACACAAATACACTACGCAACACACAATTCCACAACTAACAATTCCAATACAACCAACATAATTTCACTCCAAACCACATACATCCACTACACTACAAACGAAAATACATAGGTAAAAATCATTGTCATTTACAACGCCAATAGCTCTAACTCTCACATGCGAGACCTATTGCATTGCAAATGCTTGTACTTTATTCTGGGTAGTGCAGCTTCGACAGTTCTAAGCTGTGGGAACATTTCACAGCTCCAGAGTGTGAAGTGGCAATTTGTACACAGGGTCACTGCAAGTATTTTTGGTCAAACAATGTAATGTTATACCCTGGCAATGGTTAGTTTAATAAAATCGATGCATACATGCATAAATAATGGTTAAAGGGAAGGCTTGATACTCCTTAGCTGGTGCTGCCTAATGTTGCCTTAAAATAGCAGTGCACATGTCCTGCATAGTTTTGTGAAATAGGTGAAGACCCCATAGTTTTGAGATATCTTTCCATCATGAGCTCTTGTGTGCAGAAAGTTGTTCAAGTACTCCAAGGTCTGATGGAGGAATGTCCGAGATGTCCTTTATTAACTAATTAAATGCATTGATGTCCTTCTACCTGCTGCCACTTCATTCCCACCTAAGTTAGCTAAAGTAATGTCACCTGCTGCAAGTGCACGCTCATGAAACCCTGCTCCACCTTTGAATGGCAAGCTTAGACCATGCACCTGGGAAGATTGATGAAGTGGCTATGGGGAACCACTTGCAAAAAATTGCTTAAAAAAATAAAGTCTATTAAAAAAAAAACTAACAACAAAAAAAAAAAACACAGGCCAGATGTGATTTTTAAAATTGTTCTTTGCCTCCTATGTGACTGTGGCACAAATTGGTTAAATCTTTTTAATGTTGTTTTTAGCTAGCTTCTTTAGGTATTTTGCCAGGCTGAATCAAATGCTTGCATGCTTAAAATGTGTGTTGCACCTCTTTTTGTTTTTTGTATTAGTGTTCATACTTTTATTTTTTTGGTTACTTTCTACTTGAAACAACAGGTACCATAATTTTAGGTTTGTCCTAGAGACATCTTCAGCTGTTTCTGTCTTTTAAAAAAAAACACACATAAATAGCTTGGCTAATTCACCATCACCCGTTGATCTAGTCAAGTGCTATTCACGTTTTGTGTCCATCTTCTGCAGGCCACATCTTGGGGCAGCAATAACTCTCACAAGCCAATAGGTTTTGCCTATGCAAGAACTATTGGCTTTGTCAATGTTTTTAGACATGTTGCACAGTAGTGCAGGTAGAGTGGAGGGCATACATTGGAGTGGAACAAAGTGAAGGGGCACAGAGTGTAAGAGTAGAGCAGGCGGGTGTACAGCAGAAAGGCGTAGAGTGGAGGAAAGTGTCAGAGTACAGTGGCATATGTATGGTGCGGTAATGCACTGCCATTACTGGAAACACATTTTTATTGAAATGACCATTACATTTGCATATACAGACATAAATAGCGCACTGGTGTGGATATGGCATCACCTAGCGTATTGATCTGTTATGATTGCATTCTAAAATTTGCTTCCAGTACACTTCAGAATTACAAAAAATGTGCTTAATTTGTGCCATCCTAATTCGGATATATATTCTGAAATATCACAGTTCATTTACAGACATGTATATGTTGTGTAGTAGAAAAAAGCCTTTAGTAAGTAAGTAAAAGTAATTTGTAGAGCGCACAATACCCAAAGGTGTTACAAGGCTAGCACAGCCCCAAAGCTAAGACAGAGGTAGGAAGAGCAAATGGAAAAGATGATAAAACCCTACAAAGAATCAGACTCTACAGATATGGCCTTGTTAGACTTGCTCTTAACCATTGCAGGTAAAGTCATACTTACAGAATGGAAGACCTTTCACAATCTATCGTACCACACCTGGTGGGCTTGGGTCTCTTATCTCTGTGGGGCTCATACATCACTCTTTGGTAAGAATTCCGTACCACTAATCTCTAGTAGAGTTTGGCGGTCCCTTGAATATTACATTGTACTAGGCTCTCAGGGTTCGCTGACCCTTTCCACTATTGATTCTAAGGATCATGCTGGAGTCATGTGAAATGAAATGAAATGAAATGAAAAGGGGTTTTATTAAGCGCGACTGCTGCCCAAGGGCATCCAGGCGCTAAGATAGAAAAAAGATAGTACCTCGTGGTGCAGTAGCTTTGGGGGTAGTTATTTAGTGAAGAGGAATGTTTTAAGCTTTTTACGGAAAGATAACAGGTTGGAATTGTATCTGAGATATAGAGGGAGAGAGTTCCATAGTTTAGCTGCATTATGGGAGAAGGACCTACCTCCTGCTCTTGATCTCCTGATCCTGGGAGCTTCAGCCAGGAATGCATTGGCAGAGCGGAGTTGTTTACTGGGGTGGTAAGGAGAAAGCAGGCAATAGTTGATCTTTGGGCCGGTTTTCCAGAAGGCCTGGTGAGAGATACACATGGCTTTAAATTTAATTCGCTCCCTGACAGGGAGCCAGTACAGAATCCTCAGTCCTGACTCAACTGATGCTCTACACGGAAGCTGAAGCAGCATGCGCGCGGCACAATTCTGAGTGCGCTGAAGTTTTTGCAGGACATATTCCGGTGACCCTAGATACAAGGCATTACTAAAATCCAATCGAGATTGAATTAAGCCTTGTATCACAACCTGCTTGGCTTCAAACGGTAGAAGCGGAAGAATTTTCTTCAGCATTCTGATGATTCCAAAGCAGGTTGCAGAGGTCTTGGTTGCTTGGATGTTCAGGGTCAGGGATTCGTCCAGCCAGACTCCAAGACTTTTTTTTTTTTTTTTTAAATATTTTATTTTACTTTCAACATTGCACATTTATATTCATTAATACATATTTCCCCCGATAGAGGTATCATACACAACATTGAGACTTATCCAACAAATTTAAATTTAGGTAGTCATATCATATCATAATTTGACTTAATCAAGAGAAGAAAATTAACAAACAAACAAAACCCCCTCGGTCTTCTACTCTCTACCCTATCCCGTCCCTCCACCGTGCTAATGGCTTCCATATTCTTAAGCCTAAGGCTCTCCCGGTTCTTCCCTTCCTGGCATATATAGGTTTTTCTAAATTAAATGTGGAAATTAAATTTGTCAACCATGTTTGCATGGGGGGGGGGGGGGGGTTCGTCTAACCATGCCCTAGCTAGAGTTAATCTATACACCGCCATAGACATAAATAAAAATTCTTTATCTAGCTCGATATTTCCAATTCCCAATAAAATCAACAAGGGGTTTAAAGATACCTGTAACCCTAATGCAAGGGCAAAAAAGCTCTCAATATCCCTTATTAACGTGTATAATTGAGGACAGGTAGCAAACATGTGAATAATATCTGCTTCTGATGAGCTACAGCGAGGGCAGGTAGTCCCACTAGTACCACCCCATTTAGCAATTCTATCTGGGGTGTGGTATAACGAAAATAATGTTTTATAATGCTGCGATTGCAGGGAGGCCGAACACAGTGTGGTACATCCCAGTTCCAGCGACTCCTGGAAATCATCTATTCCTCCTTGAAGTTTCTCCACCCACTTATGTTTATGTTTATCTAGATCATCCACTTTAGTTTTAACTAGAATAGCATACGCTGATCTAATCGTATGTTCCCCGCCAGAAATTAAGATCTCCAAAAAATCATTGGTTTGATACCCTGCTGAGCCGCCCTGCTTTTTACCCAGAAAACTCCTAATCTGTAAATACTTGAAGAAGTCCCTATTACTTAAATCAAATGTGCTTACAAGTGTACTGAACTGCGCTATTCCCCTTAAATCTCTTAAATCCCCAAGTTTCTTAATTCCCTTTTGGTCCCATACAGCCATGACTGAGTCCGAAAATATTTCGGAGAGGGAAAGGATCTATTGTTATACAGTCTGACATATCTATGAAATCTTCCCATCCCCATTTTTTTCAAAAATGCATTCCATACTTTAATAGCCGCATCTAGAGTTTTGAATTGTTTTCTTCTGAGACAAGCAAAATCTGTATGTTCTAATAGACAATTTTCCGTCTCCTGACCCAATAAAATTGCATAGACCTCCGTCGACGAAGAGTTAACTTTCTGTAGAATCCCCCCTCCTCCGATTAAACCCTGCATGTATTGCAGGGCAGATGCCAAATAATATAATCTAAAATCGGGAGCACCCCATCCTCCTCTTTCTCTAGGTAGAGACATGAATCTGTACGCTCTACGTGTTTTTCCGTGTGCCCATATGAACCTATTAAGTATACCCTCCAACATGTTGAACCATTTAGATTCAAAGAATAAAGGAATTGCTCTGAATAGGTAGAGAAATTTTGGCAAGATTGTCATTTTCACCACATTAGTGACTCCGACTAAGGAGAGATGTAAATTATTCACTCTAAGTCTAGTTTTACTTTAGCCATGACAGGGGTCATATTTACCTCAACAATAGCGTCGATGTTTGCTGCGATTACAATACCCAAATAAGTAGCTGACATAACCACCCTAGGGTCCGTGCAGACGGTGTGTTTATTCTTGACTATCATGGTCTTTGATTTATTTAAGCTGTAACCCGACAAGTGCCCAAACTTGGTGGCTTCTCGTTCCACCTCCATTATAGCCATAGCAGGGTCGGGTGTTAGTATAGCCACGTCATCAGCGTATGCTAGAATTTTAACTATTCTACCATTCAAGACCATTGGGGGGATTCCACCATTTCTCTCCAGGTGTCGTAGTAATGGTTCAAGAAATAAAGCAAAGAGAAGTGGGGACGAGGGACAACCCTGTCTTGTCCCCCTACAGATCTTAACTACATCTGAATACCCTCTATTGACTCTAACTCTGGCTGTGGGTCCTTTATATAAAGCTTGTATAGCTGTTATGTAGCCTTGCCCTATACCACACCATCTCAGGACTGCCCAAAGGTACTCCCAGGCGACCCTATCGAAGGCTTTTTCTGCATCTAAAAACAATGCTGCGATAGGGTCGCCCAGGGTTCCTGCTACATCAAACATTGTAATAACTGTCCTCACATGTTGGGTGGTTCCCTTGCCTGGGATAAATCCGTGTTGCGCCTGGCTTACAAGCTGCTCTATATTCCGCGCAAGCCTTGTCGCGAGAATTTTAGAGTAAATTTTAACGTCATAGTTCATGAGGGTAATCGGTCTATATGAGGCAGGGAAAATAGGGGATTTCCCTTTTTTTGGAATAACAACAATATCCACCCCCCCCAGACTCCGGGGGGGGTACCTCCTTGCTGTGTATAGAGCATTATATGAATCATCTCGACAAGCAGGATATCCTGAAAAATTTTATAAAATTCCACTGGGATTTGATCCGGCCCAGCAGCTTTCCCCGAGGGGAGATTCTCCAGTGCCCCTCTAATCTCTTCTAATTGTAAAGGGGCGTCTAGCATCTCTCTATCCTCTGACAAAAGAACAGGGGCAGAGATGTCAGTGAGGTATCTTTCTATGTCGGTTGGGTCCCTTATTTCTTCTAAAGAGTACAAGTCGGTATAAAACTTGTGAAATACTTCTCTAATAAAGTCTGAGTCAGTACCCAGGTTTCCCTGAGAGTCTTGTATCTCCTTAATATCAGCCTTTGCTGCCCGTTGTCTGGTTCTAACAGCCAAAATATGCCCAACCCTCTCACTTAGCTCATAGGTATCCCGTTTATGTACAAGATATTTTTCAGTGGCTTTTGCAATAACGCCCTCCGTAGCGTCCCCCTTGAGAGTAACCAAGCTGAGTATATAAGGGTCGAGTGGTATTCCCTGCGTTATGGCTATTGCTAAATTTTCTTCTGCTACATATAACTTAAGCCTTATACCTTCCAAATGTCTTTTTTCCCTTTTCCGCCTTGCCATTACAAAACTCATCGTTTTCCCCCGAACCCCAGCCTTAAAGCAATCCCAAACTGAGCCGGGGATGCTGTACCTCTATTATCTTCCCAATAGTTTGTTATCCAGCTCTTCATATGATTCTGGTATGCCTCATCTTTTAATGAGCTACGCTCAAAAGTCCACTGTGTTTTTATAGTATTTATCTGAGTGGTGTTTAAGGTTAAAACAAGCGGATTATGGTCAGATATAATCCTAGGTTGTTTCTCTATTTTTGAATTACAAATTAAAGAATTAGATATCAGGAAATAGTCCAATCTGACTAATACTTTGTGTGGTGAGGAATAAAATGTACTGCCATCTATATAGGGATAGTACTTCATCCATGGATCCCCTAAAGAATTGTGCTGGGTCATGGCGGCAAGGGCTCTATGTGATTTTTTCTTTCTCCCTAAGTACCTCCCACTAGGTTCTATAAAAGAGCTTCTCGGGTCATGGATATTGAAGTCCCCACAGCATACAATAGGTTCTGGCCACTGTGGCATTTCCATATCCATATACTGCCAAACATCCGGGTCATCTTCAGTAGAACCATATATAGTGACTAATGTGAACCGTGTCCCTTTAAAACATAGATCAACCATGACCCATCTTCCCCATTGATCCTCCTTTTTCCTATGCACCACACAATCCCTAAGTCTTCCTAATATTGCTACCCCCCTGGTTCTAGTGTGTTGTCTACTTGCTGCAATTACATCAAATCCCAGTTGTTCCAGCAGATATAACTGCGATGCGTCGATGGCTCCTGTCCTTTTCACCTTATACATCAATGATGTGGTAGCTCGCATGACCTCTGCACAAGTGGACGCTCCCTTTTTAGCTGGGATAAAAACTCCTATTTTAATGTTTGCTGATGACACGCTCATCTTATCTAAAACCCCGAGTGGTCTGCAGCGTGCCTTATCCATTTTTGATCAATTCTGTGGGGAGTATGGATTAGAAGTTAACACTGCCAAAACAAAGCTTATGATATTTAACCCTCACCGTAGCTTTAAAATCAAAAATTATTTTAAATGATCGCCCGCTAGAAGTAGTGAATACTTTTACCTACTTGGGTATGCACATTTCTAGCGAGAAGAATTGGCGACATCATGTTGATATTGCTACACTCAGACATAGGCAATTGGCAGGTACCATTTCCTCAGGGCATAGAAAATCATTGACCAAACCTGTAAAACCTGCTCTACAGGTTTACGAAGCTAAAGCTCTAGGCTCCGCTTTATATGGTGCTGAGCTCTGGGGCTTTGAGAAGGTTGTTGCACTCCAATCTTCAGAAAACAAATTTCTTAGGGCAATAACAGGACTCCCCAAAAGTACTCCATTGGTGCCCCTTAAACACGATCTGGGCAGAAATGCAATTTCAGGCATGGTACAACTGCGCCCGATTTTGTATTGGCGCAGGTTATGGACGACTCCTGCTCTTTCCCACTACGCAGATGGTTTCTTAGACATCATAAGGTCTGATGCTCATCACAAAATAGAATGGTTAAAGGCACTTAGGACATCCCTGTATGAGCTTGGTTTGCGCTCACTCTGGGACGATCCTGCGAGAGCCAGCTTCCCATCCAAAAGCATTCTAAAGAACATTTACTGGGAGCTGGTTGCTCGACGGAATTGGAATAGCATGAGTGCTGGTTCTATGACTTCAGATTTTATAGAGGCAAAGATGTATCCCTGTCTGGAACCATATTGGGATACTATAACAAGGCCCTTAGAAAGAAAGCTTCTTTTTCAACTTAGAGTAGGTGCACTTCCCCTTAAATTTTTGACATCTAAGTGGGCAGGGGGTTCTGGCGATGGATGTCCTGTATGTGGCTCAGGTAAAGAAACCATTGGTCATTTTTTATTTGTTTGCAAGTTTTACGCAGTCCCTAGGCGTAACTGGTTGACCCCGATGTGTAAAAACTTAGGAACAACCAGTGGTACCGTGGCCCTGCGTATTATACGAACTAATACTTTGCCATGGATTTCTGTAGCCACTGCAAAATATCTAGGCTGGGCGTGGTCAATCAGACAGAGACTGCTAGTCGTTTGACTATTCTCATGATCTGGGAGAGACTGCTAGTCTTTTGATTATTCTCTCCTATGTTTTATGTCATTTTCTCTGCTTTATTTAAATGGCTTTTAAAATATCCCTATTTTATCATTTAGTTGAGTTTTAAATTTTTTTTACCATTTTCCGCCAAAGATCAACATCCCGCAGGGTCACGCTTATGATAAAAATTTCATGCGTATGCTTTGTATCTGATCTTTTGATCACAGTTTAATACTTCTTTTAACTATGTATGTAATTGTCTTTGCAAATGTATTTTTTTTGCTTTTATGAATGATATTCGAATAAAGCATACTTTGACTTGACTTGACTTGCTTCGATATGCGTCTCCTGGAGACATACTAAATCTAACTGTAAGAATCTCAACAGCCCTGCTACCTTCGCTCTTTTCCTATAGTCATTAAGCCCACATACGTTAATCGAGGCTATTTTACAAGGCATTGAGAGGTATCAAAAGATTCTTACTCCAAGTCGGCCATATAGTGAGAGTATAACAATCTACGTTCTTCTGGGATAGTCTACATCGTCTAGCTTGTACATACCATGTCCTCCATCCGAAGGGTAATGAAACAATGTGCTTTATCCTATTCTGAAAATACCAGAATTTTAGCCCTTGAGGTAGGGCCCCCCACCCCCGACCCTCCCCTCCCCCCCTCCCCCCACCCCCCCCCTTGTACAGGCAAATAGGTCCGCAGGACCTATATGCGGCCGGTCCGGGCTGTGACAGTCTCACCCCTCTCCCATCCCATATCTCCTTACAGACCCTGTTTTTTCAGCTCATCTATATACTGCTGGGCTTTGATCTCTGAAAAAAAAATCATAATTCTTCCTCTAGTAACCACTTTTAGCTTGGCGGGGAACAATAAATAGGCTTCTGACCCCAACCCCTGAAATGTTGAGATCAACTGCCTCAACCTCCACCTCCGTTCAACAGTCACGTGGCAGAAATCAGGCCTGGCAAAAAAGGAAACACCATCAAACGATCTTTTAGAATCTGGTCTAGCCTTCTCGATTATTTCCTGCCTTAACAGATAATTGCCTAAATATACTAGAATCGCTCGAGGAAAGTCTGTATTCTCTCCACCGCCACCTTCGGCCCCCTGATTTTTTCTGAGAGTGAAAGGAAATCTGTGTGCTCTCTGAACTTCTCTGTCCCACTGCCACTGGGACTCCGGAAATGCACCCTTAAGTAAGTTAATCACATAGCGTCTTGCGTCCAGCCCTTCCACCCCCTCGGCCACACCCAAAATTCTGATGTTATTTCGCCTTTGGCGATTTTCAAAATCCTCCATTTTCCACTGGAAGTCCTCTGCCATCTTCTCATGCGCTGTTTTAAAGCTCTGCCAGTTAATATGGTCATCTTCTAGCTTGCTGGTGCGCTCTTCTACTTCGGTGACTCTTCCCACCAAATCCTCATATAATTTGTTTGTTTTTCTTAATGAAGACTGTATTTTTTTGGCATCCTGCCTTGCCTTCCGACTCGCAGTTCTAGCCTCCGTTTGCATCTGTTTCAGTGTACTACACAGAATGTCGAGAGAAGCGGACTGTTTCAGTGGCCCAATACTGTCTTCAGCCTGGTACACCTGAGAGGTGCCCGAATAATCCCAGAGCAGCCCCCTTTCGGTGTCTCCCATTCCGCTCATTTGTAAGTTATTTAATTTTGGCTTTCGCTGTCTCTTTCGCAGGGTCGAGTCTTTCCCTGTACCTATATCCTCTTCAGAGGAATTGGTGTCTGAAAGTGATGCCTCCTCATCATCTTGATCCTCTGAGAACTCCTCACTTATTTGCGCAGAGTCTGAGTCTTCGTTAAGAGAAAAAAATTTCTCTCCTTCACCTGAGACCACCTCCGCTTTTTCAGTTGTCGCCCCTCTAGAATCTTGTAGTCTCTGTTTGGTTATCTCTTTTTTTCCCCCCAAGCTAGCGGAGCTTCCCCAGGTAGTGAGGGTCTTATTGGATGGGGTTTGGGAGCTTTCGGGGTTTTTGGAGGCCAGTAATTCTGCTTCAAGTACCATAATGGCACCCAACATATCAGTGTCCTCATCCTTACTCCCCCTATTCCCCCTATCCCCCCTCTCACCAGGTGTTGTCAGTCCAGGCTCAGTGCAAGGAGGATTTACAGGAGAGTCCAGGTTAACCTGCAATGTCTCGTTCTCGCGTTCTCCCCCGAACTGCTGATCCTGCTGGAGTTGTTGCTGTTTCTTAGCAGCCGAAGCGTCTGCAGCTGACGTGCCTGCCGCGTCTCCCGCGTCCTCGAGGACGCTTCCAGGAACGCTGGGTCCGACTCTGTTGCGGCCGAATTCGCTTGGCGCTCGACTGCTTGCAGGTCCGGAGAACGCTTTTGTCAGGGTAGGTTGCCTCAGAGGGGTCTCTCTATAATTAGTTTTGATTTTCGTTTTGTCCGTCTTATCTGTACTTGTGGTATATTTCAAAGGTGGCTTATTCTTAGCATCGCCTGAGTGACAGCCCGCTCCAGTGGTTCAGACGTTGTCAGTTTTTTCCCCTTCTTCGTGTCTCCGTCGTTTTTTTGTTATTAGACTGCAACACCGCCTTTCGTATAGCCCCTTGTTCCTTTACTCCAGCATCCAGGGTGGCCGCTTCAGTTTGATCCTTTAAGGAGTAGGTACAAGTTTGTTTGTTCCTTCGTCTTCATTTTTTCTTTCGCTTCTTTTATTTTATCAATTTTAGAGGGTCGGGCGGCATTCTGGTTAGCTGTATATATCTTGCCTTTATACAGTCCACGGCCCTGATGAATCTTCCCCAGCTTTCTTTCAGCCAGCCTAATTCTGCCAATATGTAGTATTTGACCCCCGTGATGAGTATCGGCATCAGTAGAATTTTCCTAGAATCCAGTTACTGTAACCATGTTAAAGCTGAGAAGAGGATAGTAAAGAACCCGGCAACTTCATCTGAGATGGGAGAGAGGTCCTGGCGACTGCTTAGCACAGCTCACTCGCGGCCATCTTGCCTTAACCCAGACTCCAAGACTTTTTATGTTGGTTTTTGGGATGGGCGGAACGCCCAGACTAGAAGGCCATAGAAGGTCAATGGTAGACAGTGCTGGTGGTCCGAGTAACATAAGTTCGGTTTTATCACCGTTAAGTTTAAGGGATGAAGCCGTTATCCAGTTTTTGACCTCTTCCATACAGACAGTCAGATTGGTCTGTGCGATGTCGCAGTTCCTTTGTGCAAGGGAGACCACAAGCTGAGTGTCATCCGCATATGTAATGATCTTAATACCATATGGGTGAACAATCTCAGCCAGTGGTCTCATGTACAAGTTAAATAAGGCAGGACTAAGTGACGATCCCTGCAGTACCCCACAGGCCAGGGGTTTACTTGAGGAAATACAATCTCCATCAAAGACCTGGAATGTCCGTCCACTCAAAAAGGATTTGAACCAGGCTAGAGCGTTCCTTGATACTCCCAGATTGAGGAGTCGACACAGTAGGGTTTCGTGACTTACTGTATCAAAGGCTGCACTTAGATCAAGGAGGATGACTGCCACTGAACCTCCCTGATCTAAGATCCGCCTAGTTTCCTCTATCACGGCCAACAAGGCCGTTTCCGTTCCATGTTTAGGACGGAATCCTGTCTGAGAGATATCAAGTAGATGATTATCCTCGAGAAACACAGTCAGACGGAAATTAATGTGCTTCTCCAGAATTTTACTCGCCCAGGGTAGCAGAGAAATGGGGCGGTAGTTACCGTGATCAGTGGGGTCAAGGTTAGGTTTTTTCAACAGTGCTCTCACCATAGCTTGTTTCCAGGTAGGTGGGACACTGCAAGTGAGTAAAGAAGTGTTGAGCAGCTCCAACAAGGTGGGGAGAATAACTTGACTGACTGACACCATAGTCCGAGGAGGGGCAGGATCACAAGGGGAGCCTGATCTTACTTGATGTATTAGATTATCTAATGTATCTAGATTTAGCAAGGGGAAATGATCCAAAATCATTCGAGAGGAGTGAGCAGTTTCCGAGGTAATAGCAAATTCATTGGGGAGGGGTTCCCAGGCTGTAGCTTCAAATGCGAGTAGATTTTATTTATTTTCTGATAGAAAAATTCCGCCAGCTCATTACAGCGGGAGGAAGTATTGTCATTGGGAGCCCCAGGTAAAGGAAGATTTGTGAGACTTTTAACGATTTGGAAAATCTCACTCGGTTTTGATCTAGCCTTCATGATTTTATCACTAATAGGTGGATTGCCTGGATTTTATTTCTGATTTGTAGGCTCTAATAGCCTCCCTGTACGCAATCTTGTCTATAGTGGCATAGCCCAGGCGCCACTTTCTTTCGAGCTTTCTACAGTGCAGTTTTTTTACTCTAAGCTCTTCCGAGTACCATGGAGCTGTTTCTCGTAACCTTTTTAGGCCGATTTCTTTTACGGGGAGTATAGAGTTGAGCGAATTCCGAATCCAATCGTCGAATTCCTTGGTGTCCAATGAAGTATTCTGTGAGGATAAGGGTCTGGTGGCTGTTAGGTGACTGATCCACTGATCTAATGGGAGCTTGGACCAATTTCTCATCTTACGCGGCTTGGGAGTACAGAAATCAGATCTGACTAGTGACCAAACAAAAGGGATTAGAAAGTGGTCAGTCCATGGAAGGCGAATAGGGGGACCTATCTTGAGTTCTGTACTATTACTGAATACAGGGTCCAACAGGTGTCCTTTAATATGTGTTGGGGCCAGAACTAATTGCTCCAACTGAGCTGCAGCCAGACTTGCTATCAGTTCTTTGACCAAATTGTCTGAGCTCTTGTCAAAATGGATATTAAAATCCCCCAATAATGTGAAATTGGAGGGAGACGACGCTAGTTCGACTACATGGGAGGGTAGTGCCGTGTGAAATTGATTCAGTGGGCCGGGAGGGCGGTAGATGAGAATCCCTGGGAAGCAATCGTTGGGGGAAAATTTTATAGAAAAAGACAGACTTTCGCAGTCCGGAACAGTGTCTGAGGCACATAGGCACGTATATTGAGATTTATAAATGATTGCCAGTCCCCCACCTCTTTCCTGAGCACGGTCTTTACGTGCAATTTGATAGCCAGGGGGAAGTGTTTGCACTAGGTCGGGATCGGATTCTAGAGTTAACCAGGTTTCTGTTAAAAAGATAGCATCGGGTGCAAGATCGTCCAACAGTAAGGAGATTTCCGTGCTATGACTCGGAAGAGACCTACAGTTTAAAAGAAGCATTGTGAAGGTCTGAAGGGCGCCTTCCTTATGAGCAGTATTAAGCCTTGCGTTACAATTTTGGCAGATAGTGGGTAAGTCAAGCGGATGGTATGAATGCCGGCAGTTAGTTTCCACAGGGGGTCGTAAGTTATGAAGGAAACCAGAGCTATAGATTTTCCCCAGGGTCGGCCGGGGGCCAGGGGTTCTGGCCCCTGGACCCGGTCGGCCGCGGACGGGCGCAGACGGGCTAGCGTTGTGCGCACCTTTGGTGCTGCCTCTGCGCAGTCGACGGGAAGTGCTCATAATATAGCTAATAAGAGGGACATGTGACCGACATCCCAAACTATTCCTTGACCTCCTTCCATCCCCCCCTCCCCCCCCCCCCTCGGCTTTATATGCATCATAGGCGATACACACACTGTTAATTCTTGTGGTACTGCTTTACATTATACTTAGTTTTCACTGGTTGTACAGCTATTTTTGTGCTCTTGATCACATTTTTGCTAACTGTTTATATTGCGGACGCATCTCTCTGCTGTTTCCTTGCTCATCTGTTCCACTTCTATAACTCTGCTGTACCAATTTGTTCTATGTAATCAACTGTATTCTCATGCGCATTTTGTATTACATGGATTTTACCTGTGTCGCATGTATTTCTGAACGCATGCCTCTTTTTATTTCTAACTATTAAAAACTACTTGAACACCAAAACAAAAAAAATCAAAAGGGAAAAAGGCCACCCCCTTTCACACCACCAGATTGTCGAATAAAGCCTCTGACTTGAAGTCAGAGACAGAAAAGTAAATATCAAACTCCCCCAGAAGACAGAGCATGACATTTGACCTCGGTCTTTGAATGCACAGCAAATGTGACAAGATAATTAAAAAACTGAAAGGCATGTTTACAGAAAGCAAGTACTTGTGGAAGAATACAGAAAAAAAGGCTATGCTCCACGGAATGAACTCCCTTAAGCTGGACAGCCTAAAACAAATAATGTCAGCAAACAGAAAGCAAGCAAATGTGAGTAACAAACCACAAAGCCAATGGTAGGCAATGGGCAGATGCATTCCTAGGTCAGCTTTCCAAATGTCCTCAAGATGTCTTGAGAAAACCAGACAACACAGCTGTCTGGAAGGTTTAGACCCAAAAAAGTGCTATGACATGGCCAGCACTGACAGCGTCATTGTGGCATCTCTTTCTGGCGGACGGAGAATGTAGGGAGGAGAGGGGGCCACATAAGGAGGTGTGAGCAATTGGGTTAGGCAAAACAAAAAAAAAAAAAAGAGTGCAGTAACCCAGCCAGTGCGGGCCACGTCATAGCGCTTGACGAAGAGGGAGGGTGTGAGAGGGGCAAGAAAAGTAACATGGTAGCAGAGGTGGTGGAAGGGACGGGGACAAGGATGCATGAGGCGGTGAAAGGGACAGGGAAAAACAACAAGGACGGGAAAGGGGGTGGAAGGGATGGGAGAGTGGTAGAGAGGGCCTGCAAACACATGTACTTTTATGGAGTGCTAGAATAAAAGTAAAAAAATAAAACTGTAAGTAGGCAGTCAGTGGAAGGACACTGGCCATAGACCGGAAATTGTACTTGATCCATGCGTCATGGAAGACAGGAGGACATGAGGAGAAAGTGGAAGTAGGAATCGCCATCCAATGAGAAGCAAGGAAATTAAAGTGCCGTTAACGCCAACCAATGGTAAGTACGAGGCCGGCTCTAAGCCTGTTTAAGTCTTTATTTACAAGAGACTTCGCAACAACAGCATATGCACTGTTTCGGGCAAAATCTAAAAAAGTATTCCACCTTAATCTAGCTTGGTGGAAAGGTAGAGAGATGTTATACTTATTTCCCCGGATACTTATATTTGTTTGACCAGTTGAATGGACTGGTGCTCTATAGCAGGCATTGAAAGGCCTATGGTAAAGATTATAGTAAACAGCAGTTGGCAAGAAACAGACATTTGAAAGGGTACATTCCAAGGCTGCTTCCTCTCCTCCCTAATTTTTGCCCTCTTCAAGGAACTGCCGTTAAAAAAGATCAGGAATATTAATGCTATCAAAGGGATTAGATTAGGGTAGGACAGCTTAAATGCCATAACATATGTTGACAACATTATGGTTACTATGGCACACACAGAACGATCCATGCAAGACCAAATGTCTGAGCTGGAAAGTTTTTGAGCACGGTCCGGCTTCGCATCAATCTAGATGAATCTGAGGGACTTGTTCTGGCACTGAAAAACCTATTAATAAGGGCTTATTAAGCAAGCACACCCTTCTGATGCTACACATCATGTTAGCTATCTGGGAATTAGATTGCAACCCGATGTATGAATGCTTGCCACAGAGAATTGATGAGCTGATTAGACTGGTCACAGTGAACCTAGCATCTCGGCGGGCAATTGGCTACATTTAAAAATGTCAATTTCATCAAGAACCATACTTCTCCCAATGAAATATAGTGACATTGAACATTTATTTCCTAAAGTACTTCATGGGGGTGGGGGGGCAATAGTACTAGATTAAGATGGAAGCAGTATGCTAGGCACTGTAAGCAATGGGAACTGGGGTGCCTCATCTTCATCACTATCAGGCAGCTCAGCCACAGTATCTAATAGAGTGGCCTGCAGGAAAATAGACAAATGGCGGTACTTTATAAATCAAAATTTAGCGACAAGCCATTACGCAAAGTTGCATGGATCACAAGAGAACAATCAGGAAGAAATATGCACAACTCCCCAGACACGGGTTTGGCCCTAACTGCCTGAGATCTCCTTGCCCAAGTAGAGGCATATTTACTGATCTGTATCCCAATACCAAACTCTTTGGGAATGCAGGATTAACACCTAGGATAAACAAGGGCAGTGTTGTAGGCAACAAGATTTTTCACAACGGTTCCATACATTTTTTTTTAAGGATATTAAAAAGGAGTTTGATGTCGATGAGGCAAAAAGAATCCACTATTTACAATCATGCCACTGGATGAAACAGCCAGAGGTTCAAATGGGAGAGGTACAGGAACTCACCCCTTTTGAGAGGTCCCTCCATGCACTGTTGTCCTCAAGACAGCTGGTTTCCAAACTATCACTTCCTCAGTTCACAGCTACTATGCAGCAAATTTCCTTTTCAGTTACAATGGGAGAAGGAAGAGAGTATTACCCTAGAGGCAAAGCAATGGTAAGAGAGATCAGGGAGCAAACAATTTCCCTAGGTACGCACAGGGGAAAGAAACATTATTTAGATTGCACTCTTTTCCTAAATTACACACAATAAATTGGGCAAAGGTGGTGCGGTGAGAAGAGCACAATCTCGCACATCATGTAGTGTTGTCTACAACAGGAGAGATACCCTTAGGGGTTTTTACTGTGATGTCGATAAGAAGAGAATTTTCTCCTACACTAACTGAAAGGTAAGTTATACCACTTATTTTACTAGTCAAGCAAACAGCCATGCCCAATGAGTGTAACGGACCAGATAGAGATGGTTGATCTCTGGCTACTAAGAGTATGTCCATTTAGGAATCACAAGAAACTAGCAAGTGGGCCTTTGAATATGGACCTTTGAGTATGGAGCACAAACTTTGTAGAATGTGGAGCTCAGTGGTTACCTTTCTCAACTAGAACTTTAGTGAATGGCAGATTGATTTATTTATTTTATTTATTGTACAATTAATATAAAAACAACTCAATATTAAAACTTCCATTGTTAAAAGACGTTTAAGCCTTATTTACATCAATAGTGTAAGTGTAAGAAAAGAAAATATTTAGTGGATGGATATTCCCAAAGACTGAAGATTCTGGCAATATGGATGAAAAAACTTACTTTACTTAAGACCAGGAATGAACTGGGAAGTAGATAGGACTTGAAACAGGTGTCTAAATACTAAAACCGCCTATAAAACTAGGGAATGGGGATGTGGTGATCATGGGAGTGGGTACGCGGAAATAGGTATGAAGAGGCAGGTTGGTTGGGGTGCCGGGTGAATTTTCAGGTGAGAATGCAAACTTTGTTGCTCTTAATGCTCTAAAACTCAGTATCAATTCAAAACTTTAAAAAAAAAAAAAAAACTGGGAGCAGTATTTCCTTTTTAATACTTATTATTTTCGGCGCAAATACAGAAGCATTTAGTAAAATACCTCCACTTTGAAACATTGTTGGCAGTTCTAGGGACAAGAAAGAAGTGAGTTATGGAGAAGATGATCAGAGCGCGAGACCCATGAATCCAGATGCAGGGTACCATCACGGTTATTGAATGTGTTACGGAACAATAACAAGCTTAACGGCTCAACTACACATCCATTATAACTTTATTGAGAGTGTTGGATTTAAAACTAATGGAGCAATGCTTTGGATGGCAGAATTTGCGATTTAAAAACGTGTCCCCATAGTTCAGAGTGCCTGCCTACATATTGTGGATACGTCATGTTTTGCAGAGAGGCCCAGGACTACTGCTAATATAACTTGAAAATAATAGAGGCATGAAGATTGCTTTGTAAATGTCCACGTATAGAGAGCAGCCAATGCTAGTAGGCAAGTGAACCAAGGTTTAGCAGAACAGGGAAACAAATCACTTCATAATGCTTGAACAGCTAGTGTGATAACAATGTAACAAGGATGGGAAATTAGGATTAGAATAGGGCATCTCTCCACATGCCTCCGAGAAGATACATTGACGCAAAACTTATATTAAGGCTAAATAGTTTCAAATCCTGGTCACAAAAGCAAAGAAACAGCATGTTTACAAGTGGGATACAGTGTTTCCCAAACTGAGTCGCGACGTGTGTCACCAGCCAATTTTTGGTGGTTTCAAAAGGTCCAAGCAATAAATAAAGAAGCCTTTAAATTCTGCATATATCTTGTCACACTTGCTCTGATTCAAAGCCAAAAGGTTGTCTCCTGACGAATTGCTACGTATTTCTTTTTTTTTTTTTTTTTTTTTTTTACATGGGGATTGGTTTTTACAATGGCTTACTTTACAGTCAGAAAAGGAAAGCGAATTAAGACTTTACATGGTGATGCACAAATGATAAATATTCACTGAAACCCGATTTCCACACATTATCGTTCGTATGCAGTATAGTTTCAGAAGTCAAACTGTATGTTTTTGCACATTTAGTGGACATTTCAACACAAAAAGTAAAGTATATAACTGACAATGTGCTACCACATAAAGCTTTAGTTACATTAAGAAAATCGCCTGTCTCAAGTCCATTAAAGCTAGGTAGGTCGCAAAGGTTTATCGGTCTGAAAATTGGGTCGTGGATCTGAAAAGTTTGCGAAGCCCTGATCTGGAGTGTTTTTTCAAGCAATCTAGGGTGCCATGAAAGTCTAGCACAAAAACTGTAAAGCATAGCTATATACGAGACAACTCCCAAATATGAATATTAAAACAGACATCTGACATCCATAGATACACAGAAGTTCATAAATAAGATCAGAAGATTCCTCCTCTCTGCACCAACCCGCTGCCAGTAATCTCTAGCTATAGTTACATATTGTCTTCACGTTGGTGAAAGCACACACCGGTAAAAGCTCCTGTGGCAACTCATTGCTTTAGGTACTATAACATTAATCATTTTATCTACCATTTGTTCTTTCAAATTATTGTTTTTTCCTATTTCCATCTGCCTGCAACTACTGGCTATTCAAAGTGGACATCATGATCAACGTCATGATTTTTCTCGATGTTTATCAATCAGTGACAGGTCATCACATTCAAAAGACATTAATGTTAAGACGCACAGTATTAATTACAACCCAAAACTAGCATCGTCACACCAAGGAATAGATAAGTACAGAGAACAGAAAGTATTTAAAGATTTACCCTTTGTTGGGTGATTAATGCATCCAAGTCATCAGAAATGTTGCTAAACAATGCTTCATTATCAAAGTGTTGTGGTTGCGCATTTAAAACAATAAAGACGTATTTAAAAAATGCATCCAAGTCAGAAGAGTTCTTTTGCTCATACGAAGATTAAGCGAATACAGCTCAGACGACTGGGCAGAGAAGTGAAACACATTGTCAGAATTTGTTCTAAAGAAAACTATTGCTTTGCTTATGAATGGCACGATGAACCACCCTCATAATGCTTTAAACTGGCCTGAATAGAACACCAGAACATTAGCTTAACAGAAAGCAAAGTAGGTCTATTAAGTAGGCAGAAGCAATATGCTGGCCAACACAGAAACATGTCTACAGTAGCTAGTAGACTCTGCAGCTTTAGTCTCTGAAACCTACTGCCCTGTCTTGAGGAACCCTGTTGTATTCTCATATGACCTTATATTGATGCATCTTGTTCTTTAAATATGAATGACTACAACAAGCCCATATTGAGAGTGGCCAAGTCTTTTCCCTCCAAAGTTAGGAAACATAATTTTGACTGTTTCCCTCTAAAGTTACTAAACATAATTTGACTGCTTGCAATACGTAGACGATTTGGTATTACTGGACTGTACTTCAATTGGTATGCAGAGGAAATTAGATGCTTTAGCAACTTATAGTAAGCAGAACCAGCTTTGCATCAACTTGGAAAATACCAAAACTGTGTTTTTGGGGAAAAAAAGCAAAGAAATTCAGTTGACACTTAGATACACAGGTGGTGGAGCAAGTTGACCAACAAAATATCTGGGTCTGACTTTTAGGAGGAACCTGAACTGGGACTCGCATCAGGATGATATTAAGCAGAAGGCCCTATTGCAAGCCAGTTGTCTATCTAGATTTAATAGTAGTTTTGGGGGGCTCTCATGTTTTCCTATTAAAGGCTTATGAAGGGAAGATTCCCCTATTTGGTCTGTATGGGGAAGAGGTCTTTTCCCTTGATCGGACATATAAATGGGACAGATTAGAAGGGGCTGTACTTAGAAGGCTTTTATCTCTTCCCCAGGGCACTATGGTACAAGCCGTAAGGAGAGAGTGTAAGTTAGCTTCCTGGAACCTGAGGGCCTTTACTTGGGCCCTAAGACATTTTAACACACTCTCTGATGATGATGAAGTGTCCAAAGTTTCCAAATTTTGTTGAGTAGAGATCCAAAATAGCGAAAGAAGGTGGGCAAAGGATGTAAGAACCAGATTAATTGCCCTTAGAACCTACATACAGATAGTGGTACAATTACATCCTGGTACCTCTTCCCAGGCAAGCAGGTATTAAGAATCTGTTGCCTTGGTGTCCGAATCAAACAATTTATTTTACCTGAACAAGAAACAATGCAGGGGCGTGCACACAAAAAACAGAGGGCAGGACAGCAAGCTGACCACGAAGGGCACACAGAAGGAGGCAGGACATGAATGCAGACAACAGACGGCAGTGGGGAGGGACACAGGTGCAAGTACAGTGGCAGCTCCCACTGGACTACTGCAGTACAATTTGTTTTCCCATGGACTCCCCCCTAGCTCCCCAAGTGCTAGGGGGCGGCCTAATACTTTATTTTTTATTATATACTTCAGGACACAGGGACAGTCTACCCAAATCCTGCAATGGCAGGTGCAAAGTTGTTCTCAGAGTGGAGCCCAACCAGTCAGATAGGTCTGCACTGCAGGACCAGCACCGGTGTCTCAATACCCCAAAAGGATGCAGGATCAAACTTCTAGATATACTGAACTTAACCCCTTTGTGACCACCTGTTATACCTCTTTAAACACAAATTTCTCTTGAAAACTGTAGAACAGAATTACACCGAATGACGAAAAGCAAGCTTTCTGAGAAACATTTTAACTTTTAATCAAATTTGGTTTAATTCCGTTAAGACATTTTCCTATAGCTGCTTTAAACCTTTCCTGCAAGAAAGAACATGGGAAATCAATGTTTTGGCATCATCACTCCACCCTTCTTTTTCTAGGACCCCGTCTGATGGAGCACCCCGAAACTCTAGGAGTTCCGGTGGATTTTTTTGCTTTCCTTCAAAGTTTCACAGAGGTTTGGAAAACAGTGCCAAAACTATTAGTGCAACAAAAAGCGCTGTTTCTATGGAAACTCATTAACTATTCAGTAGTGACATCCACTGTGTAATTAATAGCCCCCCCTCCCCCCCACGGCCATGATTATTTTTTTCCCCATAAAGTGTTTGAGGTTGATAGTGGTCAAGCAACTTTGGCCAAAAACACAATATGGACAAGAAACAGTTGGAAGATCACTTGTATCTTAGTGGGACTGAGTTTATGATGATTCTCTGCCATCAAGCAGCCAATTGCCAGGAAAAATAATGTAGCTTCAGAGTACAGATTGTATCATCAGCATTAAAAAAAAAAAAAAATGTAAAGGTATTTTAGCTGGGAATAATATTAAAAAGGTCTAAATGTATGTTAAAAAAAAGCAGAGAACATGCTGAGTCGTTCAGAACTCACAAAAAAGAAGCTCAGTACATAAAAGTAATGTTGATGAGCTCGAAAGCCCCGAGCCAGAAAGCAATAAAACCAGGCTGAGAAGTATTAAGTATTGGATCTAACTAATGGCAGGCTAGCAAAAGGAAATAGTTGGCAGTAAAGATGAACGCTAATGGTTCAAACAAGCGTTTGCAATGCAATCGATCTAGCATTTGTCGAAAGTTAGAGCTATTGGCGTTGTAAATGACAATGTTTTTCACTTTGCAGTGGAGTATTCATATTTGTAATGTGATATTGTCATTCGTATGACCTAGTGGCGCTTAAGAACCGGAAAATGGGAAATCAGTTATGAGGGAGGGGAGGTTGAAAGAAAAGAAGGAATTAAAAATAAATTGGGAAGGAGTTACTGTAAAGGGTCGGGATAATGTATGACAGGAGAGACAGTGATACCGGAACAGGGTGTGCGACCTAATATCTTGCAGATCTGTGCATTGCCTAGCTCGACCTAAAAATGAATATATGCATCCTTGTGTAATATAACTGCTGCTCATGTAAAGCACTCCAACATCTTCGGGTCGAGTTTGCACTATATAAAATTTCAAAATAAAGTGCTGCTCTTGTCCAACTAATAGAAAGCAACGCTAAATTAAGTGAGTGTATTGTTTCATTAATAGTAAATATGCCTGAACAGGGTCATTAAAAAGCAAAGCAGTCCTACTGAGAAGTCTTAGTGCGGTTCCACATGAAGAGAGGCATCCACACATCGATGTGCTAAGATCAGTATCAAAGTAGAGCAGCCAAGACCAGAAGCGATAGCACTGACCCACGGAATAATCAGCTCTAATGAGGAGATTCAGTGTAATCCTGTCAAACGAACGGCAGCCCTTAGAAGTGCCACCTTGCTGAACTAACAGTGCAGCGGCTCTGCTGCAAAGTTGCATTATTGCCCCATTAAAATTAAATCCTTGCTGCAAAGTTGCAGTGCGGGTTGACTTAATGCACACCGGCACAGCTGAGAATGTTGGTGCCAATTCATTAAAGGTATAGCAGCACAAGTGAGAAGTCTTATCACTGCCCTATAAAAACATGTTAAACGCTGCTGAGGGCTGCCTGCATCAAAATACTAAACATGGTGTCTATTAAAGCTATGGTGTTTCAGAGGCAAATCTCACTTTTTATTTTTTTTCAAAGGACAGAAAGCGAAAAGCGCTATGTACCCCGATATCGCCGCTTGACGCTGGTGAAGTCACTTTGGGTGCACCTCGAGCTGCTCTCATGGGCTGGGGTCCTCTGTCAGCCTTGGGGAGCTCCCGAAGCTCAGCATCCTTGCTCGGGCCTGCTCTTATTTCTTTGGTGCAGCTGTGCACTGCTGACTGGACTGCATACAAGGGCACCCAACCCAATATATATATATATATATATATATACACACACACACACACACATCCACTCACCGCAGGCCCAGCTGACTATAAAAGGGCAAGGACATGGCACAGGAACTTAGGGGGCATGGTGTGCAGCAGGTCCCCATTGAAACAGCTTCATCCCACATGTGACAAAGAGGGGGTGGGGGGGTGGGGGGGGGGGGGGATTGAGAGCAAACAAGAGGAGGCAAGACGCCATCCTGCCAGATGGTACAAAGTAACAAAACTAGTAGCTGGTTCACCAGGATGGCGGGTTCAATATTCTAAAAGAGAGGGATAAGAATGTGATGAGATGGAAACCAAGGTGGGAGAGAGGGAGAAAAGGACGCAGGTAAGTTAATGCTGCAAGTGGGAGGAAACAAAAGACGAGCAGGCAAGAAAAAATAGACAGCATTGGCATAGCCAATAGGTCTCGCTTTTGGGACCTTATAAGTATTCAGTTATGCAGCATAATATCCTCGGTATAACAACATCAACTGTTGCATTGTTAAACACTTATAAGTTCCCAAAGGCGAGACCTATTGGCTATGCCAATGCTGGTTTGTTTTTCTTACTCGTGCTTTGAATCAAAGTCGGTTGAGGAAAAAATAAGTGATGGCTGCCAAAAATGAGTGCTGGTGGGCCCCACCTAAAGCCCCCGACTCAAGCTAAGCAATGGGTGCGCAAGAAAGGAGTGACCAGGAAGTGTTTGGGAACAGGGTAACACGCGTAATGACATTCCTAAGGGAGCCCCACTTATTCGTCATATCTTGCCCTTGAAGCGCGTGGGTCTAACGGCTGAATTGAATAATGCATCCTGCTAGAATCTGTGTTCTGCCCCGGAGGCCATGGGTTCAATTGTCCTCTAGTTTCAATTCTCCGATGAGTACCGATAAATATCGATTAATCAGTGCTAAAAAGCCTAGACGAATGTGCGCCAACAAGGCGTTCTGTGACATGTTCATGAAAGTGTAGATCAGCTGTACTAGTATGTTCTTAAAACAATGATGGATGCATGCAAACCTCTTCCACAAACACAACATGGCCGTGAAGGGAGAATCCTGGCAAAGCTCCCCCGGTCTGTTAATTAGTGACTGGCGTTGGGAGAGCATAAAGTATGCGGCAGCATGGCCACAATATAATACAAGCATTGGTCGTGCGGCTCACTGAACATCAAAGCGGCCGAAAGGGCAGAAAGGAGGGGTGAGTGCAAGCTGAGGTGACAAGAAGGGCTGGCGAGAAGGGAGGGGGGGGGGGGGGGGGGGGGGGGTTATGCCAGCAGCAGAGGAGCCTGATTAATGCTGATGAAAAGGGGGGGTAGAAGGGAGTACGAGCAGCAGCTGTGCATGTGCACGCCATCGTGCACTCAAGCTTCAGGCCTGAAATCATGTGGATAGCACTTTGAAAACCTGTATACTAAATGTCTCTGAGTAGCGCATGCGCGCTAGCTCAGTGAGACCTAAAAAACAAAGGTGGGTGTCCGCCATGTTTAAAGTTAAAGCCGAAGTAGAAGCTGCAAAGCCTGGAATGTTTGCAGCTTGGAAATTGGCTTCAGATTTAAATATGGCCGCCGCCCACCTTTCTTTTCCATGTATTTACTTTTGTAGCAATTGCAGCACACAGCACTTTAACTTCACATGTTTAAAGCTAAAGCACGGAGTGCCGTAAATAGTACTAAAGTAAACAAATAGAAAAGAAAGGTGGGCAGCCACCATGTTTAAAGCTAAAGCCGCTGCAGAAGCTCCAAAAGTAAATAAATAAAAAAAGAAAGTCAGGCATCTGCCTCGTTTAAGAAGCCAACCTACAAGCTGCAAAGAGTGCGCACACTTAAAGGATAAAGCAGTCAGAGAAAGGATACCGTAATAGGCCAATACTCCAGGGAAGGACTGAGACATGAGAAGGTGAGACACATACCCACAAAACCATACAGCAGAATGCTTTTCAGAAGGACACACATTTTAACCAATCAGCAGAGAGGACGTAGCCAAAGTCCGTAGAAGTGGATACAGTATACCTCGCAGCGCATGCGCGCTGGCTAGGCTCGACCTAATAAAAACTACAGCCCAGTACCGCTGTTCTCCACTTCCAGCCAGATGTATTCAATCACACCCAAGAAGGAAGACTCTAACCTCTTCCAAGCCAAACGTACGCTTGAATGGAGTCCAGCAAGAAATTGACCACCACAAAAGGGTGAGGCTTGGCGCATACTTTTCCAGGATTTTAGCCAGATAGGAGAATTTTGAGAGCGGGACAACATTAGCCAGTATTCAAACCATGCTTCTTTAGTAATGGAGTTACCTACTGACTATGCGAGGAAATATCACAATGTACCTTAGCTAATCAAAATTGCAGACAATCAAAAAGCAAGATGCTTAGCTGATCAGCTCAGAATAAACTGGACTACAGCTGGATGCATGCACACTTGGAGGGAACCTTAACATCTGATTTTTGAGACCATGTGTAGAAAGCTGAAAAGGGATCATTTGTGTAGAAAAAATTTAAATAGTTCTTCCATTTATCTGGGTTGGCAATGTGTATTTCGGGCAAAGTGAGCCTTTTCTCATGTTTGTTCTTATTTCTGCTACTTTAACAGCTTGGATCTCCCTGGTAAAGAAGCGAGCCCATTTCTCATAATGAATGAATTGTGGGGCATTGTTTTTTAAAGGGTATACGGTTTTGGAAAGCATTAATAATTCACAAAAAATACTTTTGAGGACCAGAATCATCTGAAATCCGTTGAGCAAAGAAAGCCCATTTCTCACCCCATATGACTGCTTAATTTGTCTTTTAATTGGACTTGCAATTACCTTTTACGGTCTGTTGAAAAGTTGTCCCTCCATTTTCTTTTGTAAGTTCTTTAACTGGGTTTTCTTTCATTATCAAGCCATTGTACTACTTCACAGAAAGATTTGTTTAATTTGATATGGACTTGGGAGAGACTAGGAAAACAAGCATTGGCAAAGCAAATAGGTCTCATCTATGGTACAGCTATTGGCTTTGTCAATGTGTTTGTCGTGTTCAGGGCCACTGGAATTATGTGATTGTGTGGCAGCTGCTTAATTCACATTATTATGGATTTGCAGCATCTGCCACATAATCCATCTGCCGCATAATCTTCAGATTTTACCAGAATTTTTTTTGTTACCAAGTGAAACAAGCATTGAAAATGCAATAGGTCTCGCTTTTGATTAGGTTAAAGCCATTTGCTTTGCTAATGGTATTGTATAGCAAAGCAAATGGCTTTAACTTAATAAAAGGTGATAAACTATTGCATTTCTAATGCTTGTTTAACCTGGCAGGGGAGTCTATGCATTAAAGGTTAATCTAACAATCCCCTAGTCAGTTTTAACTCACTTCATCACACACATCACAAACCACCCCACGTGGACACCCTCGCACTCACCAAACGGCGATAAAACTAGAAGATCTCCACTAAAGTGACCCTTCCGGGGACCCATAGGGCATTGTAGCGCCGGCCCAATGAGAAGCGCTCGCCCGATGATGAAACAAGACATCCCTAGGAGTGTGTGAGGGTAACAAGACTCAGTCCTGGTGACTGTCCCCAATGTCCTACCTAGATATCTCTTTCGTGTCTTTCTCATTTAGGAACAGTGACCCTCCATTTGATTTGATAATCCTAATACACCATATGTATTACAACAGGACATAATAAGTACTATTATACAATATCAAGATTTGTGGGTGTATAAATTGTGCGTTCCAGGGTACGGTTCCTCATTTATCTCCAGGAAGAGTTTCTGTGGAAGGCATATGGAATTCTGAGCGCACCCGCGCTCCTTTCAGCACAGCCGACAGGAATGGGCAGGTAAAAACAGACTGTTTTCATTTTTCTCCATAGAGGCCAAAGCAATGTGATGACGCAGTGCCATTTAATGTAATTTCACAGTGCTCGTTGCTGTGATGTCACACTGCTTGGTTCTCCCTTCCTGCGATGACACAGTGCCCCTTTCTGTGACGTCACAGGTCTAGGACTGTCACGTCAAAGCACCACTTTCTGTGGTGTCACAGTGCCGTTTGCTGTGATGCTGCAGTGTCCCTTCTGAGATGGCACAGCGCCCCGTGATGTGGTGTTGCAGACCCCTTCTAAGATATCACAATGCTCATTGCATTATGCTCGGTTGTCCTTTAATGTGATGCCACAGGGCACTTTGATGTGCGGACACAATGCCAAATGGGCAATATCATACCGCCTCATGTGATGTCATAGTATGTATAACTCGGATGACACAGTCTCCCTTGATGTGATGTCACAGTGCCCCTTGGTGCGAGTTCACAGTGCCCCTTTACCGTGATGTCAAATGTTCTCTCTGTGAAGTCACAGTGATGGTTGCAATGAGGTCTCAGCACCTCTTGCAGTGATGACACAGTAAGGCTTTATATGATGTTATAATGAGCCTCTCTCTGATGGCATAGTGCCGCTTGCTACGATGTCACTGTGTGCGTTGCTATGGTGACAGTGCTCATTCATGTGATGTGACGGTGTTCGCTCCTTTGATGCAAGAGTCATCGTTTGATTTATGTCACAATAACTCTTGTTGTATTGCCACAGTGCTCGTCGTTGTGATGTCACATTGCCCCTCGTTGTGACGTCATCGTGCTGGTTGCCTTGAGAGCCCTAACCCGCATTACTAGTTGCTTGGGAGTCACAGTGCGCAGTACTGGGATGTCGCACCTTTTGGTGTGATAATTGTGAAGTGACTGTGCTCGTTGGTGTGCTGTCAGTGCTGCGTGCTGTGATGTGGCACCTCTTGTCGTGATATTTGTGTGCCACTTGCTGCTGTGATGTCACATTGCCCGCAGCAGTGATGCTGCTGTAATTTATATTAAAAACCGCATTTCTCTTTCCGTAGTCTGGCAAGGGCACAGCCATATCTACAAGAAGAAATTACCGTCATTTGCTGGACGTCTTCACGTCTCTGCCCATGTGTCGGGAAAGAAGAGGGAGAGAGAGAAAAACCAAGGGAGGTCGGCTGGGCTGGCGCGCAGTGCACGCGCATGGCGGCGTGCTTTCACTTTAAACTGCTTTTAAAGTGAAAGCACGCGTGTTTAAGAAGATGGCGGCGGGCTGTCCACGGTCCTTACATGCTCACACATGCTGTTAGGTTTGGACAAATGGCGAGAGCAGCCATCTTTGTCCATCCCTGCCTGTGCATGTAGGGCTTTGGGAGAATCTATTCCAAAAGGGCTCTCTGACAAGAGCAACGCATGCGCTGCTTTTCGCCAGGCGAGACCTAAAAAGGACTAAATAATGAAGTAATATTACTACAAAATGTGCTGCATTATGCCGCATAATTTGCCTTTTCTTGCCGCATATTTTACTCAACCCTGCTGCATAATTTGACCATTTCTTGCCGCATAATCCCAGTGGTCCTTGACAGGTTGTACAGCAGTGTGGCTACTGTGCAGCATACATGAAAGTTACGGGGAAAAAGTGCTACGATACGGTTAGCACTAGCCGTGGCATAGTGCTTAATTTTTTTCTTTACTTTGTCATACTGCACATCAGCCTTGCAGCTGTATAGCATGGTTGAACAAAACATTGACAGTCAATAGCTCCTTCATAGGGGAGATCTATTGCATTTGCCAAAGATTGTTTTATTAGGCTTAATGGCAGTGAGTGCATTGACCCACTGCAGCAAACCCTTTCAAAATGGCGGCCTTGTGCTGCACAATCCCATCGATATCTGTTGTAATAGTCACTATATGGTGCTCTAGTGTTCCATAGTGATTTATCCTGCATTTACAGAGGTGCTTAGAGAAAAAGTGTGTGGTTATTGGCAGCCCTGCAGCCAGACACCAAAAGGGCGCCCGAGTAGTACATTTACTAGCACTTATCTGTATGTGCAGCTGGATGTTCTGCAGACATTTGAAAGGGTAACATAAAAAGCAGCTTGTTTCTCCTGCTGCCAGAGCTCACCAGAATGACACTGATAGGGCTGCTGTTCTCCCCCATGCCTACAGGCTGGGGAAACTGAGCCTCTTGAAAGAAAGGCTTCTCTGTCGCAATTCAGACAGATTTACAAACATTGAGGCAAACCGAGACCGGAAGACCAGCCACGGAGAATACTGGCATTACTCGTTCAGCAAAAAAAAAAAAAAAATACGCTCAAAACAAGCCCAAGGATAACCAAATGGAAAAAACCATTGACAAATATAAAGCGAAGCACTACCAGTTATTGCTGCACCTTAGTGCTTCTTTGGGGCAGACAATCAAGCAACGACACCCGGAGGAGTGCACGGGCAACAACATGGAGAAGGGGTGAGAAGGAGGGAGAACTACCAACACGGGGAAAGAGTGAGATGGAGAGAAAAGTCCAAATAGAACTCGAACCATAACAAGAGTAGCAGACTGACACTAATTAAAGAGAATCAATGTGTGGATGGTCCATGCACTAAAGAAAGAAAACAATGCAATGCCTGGCTTATGCTGCCCAGTTAGGAAGCAGAAAAGTAGAGTGACAATACCATTAAATACATGGTAAGCAATGGGTGGCCTCCATGCCCTTCACTGTAAACAATTGCTGTATAGAGAATGGCCGGTACTTCTACTTTGTTTTTAATGGTATGTGTTTGAATTTGCTGCCTGCCTTTAAAAAACAACTATAGAAACATTGTACTGAAAGCCAGTAGCATTGGGGGCATAATAGTGAAATGCACTATGCTCCGTTCCTTATTTTACTTGTTTTAAATCTGCGCATTTGTGCATTTTAAGCTGTTTTTGCTGACCTTAGAATCATTTGCACTTTAGCACTGTGCATTTAATTGGGGGCATTATCAGAACGATTTTGGGGGCATTTCTAACCGCACATTGACACGGAGCACAATTTTTACTCCGTCTCCCGGGGCCATTTTCGGGCACCATTTTAGATTGGAGAGTGGTCTGGTGTTCGTAAGACCTGTTCCCAATCTTCTACATAACGAGACCCCTGCTGCAGACGCGCAGCAGACACGCCACTGACTCGCCAAAGGCAAGCCAGTCTATGGCCGTCCGTGCCCGTATTGCGCCCGGTGCCAGCCATACTGCCCATTCCCCCTCCACTTAGTTCAGGACCCTCACAAGAGAAGCACCCTAATCTCTGGATTGTAGCACTTGCACCATCGCTTTGGCTTATTACCTTTGTGCTGAGACTACCACAAACTTTGTGCACAAGCACTGCGCTTTCACCCCCAAGGGTGCGGAATAAAATATCTACTTGTCCATGGTGCAGGTTTTTTCATAAATCTACTTGCCCTGTAACAAAATCTACTTTCCCGGTTGTGCAACGTAATGTGGCGGCAAATTATGGCAGCAATCTCATTATATAAGAGCTCTGATATGCCAGGGCTCACACCATAGTCAGGTTTTAATACTGGAAATTCCCTTATGTTGCCATGTTTCCGCAGATCTACATACTTGGGCTGAAGGAAGTGGTAAGCCATAGTTCCAGGGTTGGAATGCCCTTTTGAGTTATGTTATAATGTTTTCTAAAGTGCACAGCTGCACCAGTAAAGGGGCGTCCCAGCGCTGACAGCAGAAAACTGCAGGGCAACCAGAAGGAAAGCCTAGGACGGAGGAAAGCGGTACGTTTTGATTGCCTTACGAAATAACAGATAATTAACCATACCACGAATATGCAAATGTAGCCTGTTCCAAAGTTTAGCTGCCAAAGTAGAAAAGGAGCGTCCGCCTGCACGCACTCTCCTCACCAGAGGGACAACTGCCAGATGCTGCCCCATCAACCGAAGTTGGCAGGCAGGAAAGCACGGTGCAAGTATGTTGGCCAGGATGCCTGGCGAAGAGAGCTTTAGAATTTTAAAAGCAATGCAGAGGGACTTGAACTCTACACGTTTGGCCACAGGCAGCCAGTGTAGCCAACGAATAGCGCTCGTAGTAGAACGCATTCTGGGCAAGCCAAGAAGAGTTCTCGCAGCTGCGTTTTGAACCCTCTGCAGTCTCAGAATTTCAGCCTTATTAGTCCCCAAATAAAGTGAACTAGTGTAGTCCAAACGCGATAGAATGGAAGCCTGCACAATGACCTGCCTAATGGGCGGGTTAGAAAACCCCAGCAGTGGTTTAAGCCCACGCAATTTGCCAAAGCACGTCCCTGTCACTTTCTTGGTTTGAGTCTGAAAGGTAAGGGCAGAGTCCACCCTGACACCTACATTTTTTACCACCTGTTTAGGGGCAGGTGCACCTCCCAGGGTGGCATGCAGACAGTGTTCACTCCACAGCTCAGGATCTCTTCCTACCAGCAAGACCTCCGACTTGCTGGCATTGAGCTGGGGACAGTTGGCAGTCATCCACTCAGCGACCACCTCGAGGTCGCTCAAATTTACAAGCATCCCGTTCATGGTCGTCCGTGAGTGCGACTACCAACTGGGTATCGTCTGCGTACGATACCACTGTGAGCCCTTTACTCCTGGCCACCGCTGCCAGAGGTGAGACAAAGATTGAAAAGTGTAGGGCTCAAAGCTGAGCCCTGTGGCACCCCATGTTTGGAAGTATGAGACATGGAAGCAAAAGGGGGGGGGGGGGGGGGGAAACTTACCTGGAAGGTCCTCTCGGTAAGAAAAAAGGCAAACCATTCCTGGGCAGAATCTACAATGCCCGCTTCCTTTAACTGCTGTAGCAGGATCTTATGAGAGACCGTGTCAAACACAGCACTGAGATCTAATAACATCAGTGCCGACGTGCAGCCCTCATTAAGCGCCCTACTCAGGTGTTCGGACACAGCTAGGAGAGCAGTTCAGTGCTGTGGCCAGAACAAAAATCAGTGCGGTCTAGTATGTTATCCTCCAAAAATCTAGATAGGATGGAGTTAATATAAGCGTCAGAGATCTTGGAAACCCAAGGCAGGAGAGAGATGGGACGAAAGCTTTCTGGCTTCGCTATGTCACGGTTAGGTTTTTTTAACAATTGGATCACTCTGGCGTGCTTCCAAGTCCTGGGGACAACAGCTGTAGATAGAGACAGATTAATCAACTGGCCCACAGGCGCAAGGAGCACCGGCAATAATTTTACAAATTGCTCAGGCTTCAGAGGATCAGCCGGGGAACCAGATTTGACCTTATTACAGAGCAAACCTACTAACTTGCATGTTTTAAGGGTTTTCATGAACTCTTCTCTAATCTTTTCCCATACTGAGAAAGGTTCAAAATTTACTCTGGATAATGGCAGACGTGAAACTTTAACCAGGGTTGGGAAAAAAAGTGGTTTGAGGGAAAGTAAACTTGCAAACACTCAGACTTTCACATGAGCAAATCTAGACATGCATATTTGCTCATGCTAAAATACAGTTCACTGTCATTTCTAGGAGTACTATTTCTTGGGCTACTTCTGTAAATTTTTGTGAATTAACGAAAGTCCATATCTGCACTGCATATACCATGGGTGCACTTTTGAGGCTTTCTTTAATAATTGGGCCCCTAATTATGTCTGGTGTTAACCATGTCCTTTTATGTGTATTAAAGTTGTCTCTCTCTCTACCTGTCTATCGGCTGGCTTCCCTGTAACAGCATTCTGCTCTTTCACAAGGAGCATATCAGCACACAAAGTAGTTTGTTCAGTGCCAGGAACTACTGCGCAACGTGCGCTTTTTGAGACCTAAAACAATTTTTGCTTTTCCAAATGTTTGTTATAATGGCAAAACAAGTCACACATTGACAAAATCAAAAGGTTGAAACAAATTCAGACCTTCTGGCTTTGCCAATGCTCGTTTGTTTTTATGTGTCTCATTATCTTATTGAAACTAGTTACACTAATTTTTCATGATGAATATTTGGGGGAAATGCTATCATACATCAACACATTTTACTAAAATGATGCTGCAAAGAAATTATTAGCATTTTTCAGTAGTATAGAAAAGAAAAAAAAATTCCTACTTGCATTTTATTGTGAACGTTTATTTTCAAAGCAAATAATCATCGATCTTGCATTCAAGACTCTGCAAATATTTGCATCTAATCAGAGAGCATGCAAGGAGCATTATACAGAGCCTCATATTGCTAAACTTTGAAAACGTGTGTACCCCTTTTTTTCGGGTACCACTGTCAGTAGTACTATCCGAGCTTACATTTAGAGCGCTCACCCTAATAATAAATGCTTTGCATTAATGAACCATAAATACAAGTTTGAACAGCATTAACACAAGGATACAAATATCACCTTGACTGCAGACAATGCCCTTCACTGATCCATACTATGATGCTGTAAACTGGCAGCCAAAGGGTTTGTGCTGTAGGGGTTTGGCCTATTTGCCCCAAGGAAAAATATACATGAAAACTTACTGCACTTGACCCCAAACAATAAGTCCTGGCCGTTGGTGCTACTTGAGAACGGCATGAGCACCTTATAGAATGGTGGGCTAAAGAGCCTCTCGCATTTACTGCAGGTCACTTCCCAAGCACTCCTCTGACATACAGCTCCTACTATCTGACAAGACACGAGACCGCATGATTTTTACAGAAACCTGGATTAAGAAAGGGTCTGGATAAGGAAGGGTCCTACTATCTGACAAGACACGAGACCGTATGATTTTTACAGAAACCTGGATTAAGAAAGGGTCTGGATAAGGAAGGGTCGAGTCCAACACCTTGTCCTGGACAACCTCCGGGCTATTGGATCATATGTGCTAACCAGGGATGAGACAAAATAGGAGGTGGCTTAGCCATTATTTTCAGGGATACCTTGGAGGTCCCTTCTTCAATACTGGGTCAATTCGGAAATATTGAGGATCTCATCTTTTGCATTAAACTTACCTCCACTTTCTCCTTCGCCAGCTTACTAATCTATAAGCCCCGAGACTGCCCCAACAGCTGCCTCCCACAGCTATGTGATGCCAATGGTCAATTATCATTGCAATGCGCCAACTTCACAGTCCTGGGAGATTTTAACATGCTATCTGATGCTCATAAATGCTCCCAAGCCTTGCAACTGATCCAGACCTTGGCAGGCCTCAACTTGACACATGTTACCACCCCCACTCATATAGACGGCCACACACTGGACTTAATTTTTCCAAAATCTTGTCTCTTGAGGCTAGCGCCCCTAAACGTCTAGTGTAAACAAACCATTTTCTTCTCCGGTTTTCATTTCACAGTCCGCGTAATCAGTTTGAAATTTAATCCGCTCCAGAAAAGAAACTGTCAGATGGTCATGGAGTCCTTTGTGCCATCCCTGGAATTCACTCTCCCCGAAATACCAGGCGATCCTGTGATCCTATATAACCAATGGATCTCCTTAGAATTGGATACCATTTCATCCCTTAAATCACCCTCTTCAAAAAGAGTCAAGCTGTCAGCACTTTGGTTCTCTCCTGCTTTAAGAGCAGAGAAAAGTCGCTGCAAATAGCTTGAGCATACCTAGAGAAAGTCCTATGACCAAGAGACTAAGCAGACACATAAGGCAGCTCTGACGAATTTCCGTAAACTCACTCAGAAATCTATGAGGGAACACTTCTCACTGCTATAGCAACTGCTGCCAATTGCTATAGGTAAGTCTTCATATTGTTAAATCCTTCGCTTCCCCTGATGCGTTCGAAAGCACCATCCTTCCCTCGCTTGATCACTGCACTAGGCTATCAGATTTTTTTGTTAAAAAGATCCTAAAACTCTACTCTACTGTCCCAGGATCTGTTGGCACAGTTGATCCTCAAACGCCACCCACCAGTCATTTCCCTGTTCTTTCTGAGATTTGCATTATACCGCAGGACGATTCACTTGAGGAACTATTCAAATGCATATCAGGGTCCCCAGAGGACACCTGCTCCCCTCATATCATCAGATTGGCAGCACACTAGCTAAAACCTTATATCAATATGATTTGGAATGCCTCATTGAGTCTGGCATCTTCTCAGTCGTCTGGAAACAGGTGTCCCTGCTACCGCTTAAAGAAAGCAAAGAAGGATCAGAGTGTGCTCAACAACTTTAAGTCCATCTCATTTCTGCCAGCTCTCACAAAGGTCTTGGTGAAATTGATATATTGCCAACTCTCTTCCTTTGTTGGGCGTGACCAAGCCGCAGACCGTGATGGTCGCATAGGCTTGGAGCTCCACCACCGTTTCCCCATGCCGGCTCGGTCGTGGCGGCAGAATGGCGATTTGTGACCCCTCCAACACCGTCTAAGGTGTGGGAGGCATCGGTGCGGCACATGGAGGAGTAGCTGAGCTGCTCACGGCTCGTGGAGCAGATTGGCGCTTATCGCCCTGGACTGCTCTGGCGAGGCCTGCTGCCACAAGGGAAGCCGGGGCCTCAAGTGGTGTGCTGGCTGGAGCGTGGAATCGAGGACTGCTGGGAGCGGCCGCCGGATCGAATGCAAGTTGCAGTGAGCGGTCGCGGTGGGGGGGGGGGGGGGGGGGGGGGCGGACTTCATCGGTGACGGGGCGCAATAACTCCCCGGAAGCCCCACGGCAACAGGGGCCGCGGGCGGCTTTGGGGATCGGCCGCGTCTACTGCTGCCCACAGTAGCCCCCCCTGCGGCCACACCTGTTCCAGCCAGGTTCCCGGCCTGCATTGGCATTGCAGGGCCGGGGGGGCCTTACCTTGCGCAGCTGCTCTCTTTCTCCCTGTGTGCCGGACTGGGCCCTGCTGGAGAGTGGGGCTGGTTGGAGTTGTGGCTTGTTCCAGGTGAAGTGGTGCATGAAGTGTGGGGGCCAACTGCATACCGGCTGCACCGTGGGCTGTTGCCTTCCATCCTGACCCCGTGACGGCGTAGTCTGCCTGCGACGCATAATCAGATGTGGGCGACGGACCCCTCTGACCACTGCTGATCACCACTTCTTAATGATGTTTTAGCCTTGGACCCCACTCATGTGGGAGATGTTGGGCATGGTTGTGGCTGACGACATGCCAGCTCTTGGTGCATAACCGCAGCATCTCTTTTTCTTGGTGACCCCACCCACATATCTGACCTGCGGCCTTCTGTAGCGCTAGGCTGCTGCGCGACTTCTCTACAACTTGGGAGCCAATCTACCCCATGTCCTGGGTGTCTGACGTGGGGGGGGGGGGGGGCCGTCACGATTGAGGTTGCGGGACGGCGAGGGGAATGGGGCGCAAGGACACCAAGCAAAGCACCCTGCCTTTCAAGTCACCTGGTCCTGGCACCTCTGCGCAGCAGCCCACCATGACCAAAGGTGGTGAGATGCCCACGGTTGACCTGGCGGGGCCCAACAGCTTGCTGGCAGAACGAAGGGCTGGGTTTAGAGCCGTGGACACCAGATTTGATGCCCTTGACAGGAGGTTGGAATCCATGGGGGGCCAGGCTGGATTCACAGGAGGGTCGTCTGATTGCAACAGAGTTGAATCTCTGATTTGGAGGATGGCGCGGCATAGACAACTAAGAAGTTTGAAAGGATGGAGAAGCTCCCCAAATAGTGGCCATTGAGAATGTGGATTTAGAAGCTTGTGGGCAAAGGAACAACATTCACATAGTGGGGGTGCCGGAATCTACCAACACGGGGCGCCTGGACCGCTTTGTGGAAACCCTCCTAACTGATATGCTCAGAGGCGAATCCTTTAACGCTACCTTTGTGGGTGAGCAAGCTCACCATATTCTGGGGCCACGACCTAATCCAGGGTGCCCACCGAGACCGATCATAGCCCGGCTCCTGAATTTCAGGGATAGGGATACAGCTCTACGATTGGCACGTGAAAAGGGCCGGCTGGAGTGGCAGGGCTCGAACATATCCCTATACCCGGACTTTACTGCCATGGTCCAGGATGCACGCAGGAAATAAGTTGTGTGAAGGCAGCCTTACAGAAGATGGGACTACGATATGGGATGCTGTACGGCTGAAAGTGGACATTGATGGTTGGTCCTGGGTGTTTGATTCCCCCCCCATGATGCTCAAGAGTTCTGCCAGAGATACTCCAACACCGCGAGGAAGAAGGACACGACATCTCCACAACATACCCAGGATATACCGGATGACTGTGCCAGTGCGGACCTGTTTTCCGCTAACTAGTCACGACGCTCCTCCCTTTCAGTGCCACAGTACTATGATGCTACATTCCAGTTGCTTGTGCTGCACCACTATCGGCCTGTCCGCCATAGACGAAGTACATGTCATTGTGCAGGCGCCCTGTGACAATAGTGGGGGTAGTGGCAGGGTGTTGCCATCCCCCCAGTGCATTTGCGCATGTCTCGAACTGTGCAGGTTTACATAATAATTTGCTTTTGTTTATATGATTCCATCATTATGGTTATACGGGACGGTGTCTTTCCCCCAAAGTTGCATGTGGGGGTTCTGTGATTACTGGTAAATGTTTGTAGCAGGTTCTTATTCAACAACTGAATTGCAGTGTAGCGTATGCAGTCCTGATACCAGTGAGTTAGATATGCAGGTTTTAGACTATGGCTAACTGGGTTGTTGCGGAATCCAGTGTGGTGCTCATGTCCTGGAATGTTAGGAGTTTAAACAATGCCCGTAAGTGTGAACAGGTGACTAACTATATGCAGAGATATCATGTAGACATTACATTTTTGCAAGCAACTCCCCTCGCTACACGTTACGACGCCATTGGCATCGGGTTGGGGGCCGTTACCTATTGGCTAAGGGCACTATGCTTGATCACTCAGTGCTTTTTATTAATGTTTTTGCCCCGAATGTTGACGACCCAGAGTTCTTCGAGGCAGTCCATGGACACACAGTACATATGGGGGAAGGCTGTGTTTATATGGGAGGGGATCTCAACCTGTGGCTCGACCCGGGGCTTGATAGCACGGCGCATGCGATAGCCACAAAGCCGAAGGCGTAACGTGTAGTGCTCAACACTATTGAACAGCTTGGGTCGGTGGATATATGGAGATATCACTGCACCAACCGTGAGGGGTATACTCATTATTCTGCGCCTCATAATATCTGGATGTGTTTGGACTACTGGTGCTTGTCAGCCGGGGTGGCAGTGTGGGTCGATGAGGTTACGCATCTCCCGCGTACTTTGTCGGATCATTCTCCGGTGATGGTGAGCCTGTGCATCCCTAGGGCGGGGGGAGGGGGGGGGGGGGGGGGGGGGTGGAGCATTCGTGGCGATTCCCAGATATGGCCTGGAGGAATACTGTTTTTGCGGCCGAATTTGGGGAAGTGATAGTAGAATATTTTCAAATTAATGCTGGGTTAGTGGACTCTAAGGCTACTCTGTGGGAGGCCTTTAAGGCCAATACGAGGGGGGGGGGGGTGCATCTCCAGGAATGCTGTGGTTCCCAGGGGATGAGATCACCGACGCTATCAATGCATTGGATGGATCCAAAGCACCAGGGCTAATGGCTTTACGGGTTGTTTCTACAGAAAATATAGGAGCCTGATTGTGCCCCATCTTATTGATATGAATCAGGAGGCCATTGAACTTGGAATGCTTCCACCCACCTTCAGAGACGCTGTCATAATCCTGCTGCCTAAGCCTGGTAAAGATGTGTTGCGATGTGGTTCATACCGGCCCCTCTCACTCCTGAATTTTGATAATAAAATCTTGGCCAAAGTAATGGTGATAAGGCTTGCTTTGATTGTAGAGAAGTTGATTTCCCCAGCGCCCTTAACACTCGTACCCCGTTTGCTACACTAAACAGGATTACGCCATCGGTCCCTGCTGCCGCGGTCCTCTTAGACGCTGAGAAAGCGTTCGATTCCCTTGAGTGGCCGTTTTTGTTTGCTACCATGCAAAGGCTGGGGATGCCGGAGCGGTTCTTGGCGGTAGTTCGGCTGTTGTATACGCTGCATATCCGATTGTATGGTACATTGACCAAGGCGTTTCAACTTACACCGGGAACACAACATGGATGCCCCCTATCCCCCCTTCTGTTTGTCCTAGCCCGAGATCCACTGGTGAGCGGTTGTTGAAAAGGCAGTCATAGGGGGTTGCAGTACAACCTTGCTCCTTACACTCTACGCAGACAATATTATCCTCTATGTACGGTTCACAGACTACAATCTAACACCGTTACTCCAAGTGACGAGATATGGCACCAAGTCAGGCCTTCAAATCAATTGGGAAAAATCGGAGGAGCTCCAATTGATGGAGGCACCCTGCGCTAGAACGGTAGAATACCCCCTGGCCTGGTGCGACGACTGTGAAATACCTTGGAGTTCACATTCATAGGGATAGGGACTGTATCCTGCAGCTAAATTATGGGCCAGCTGTTGAGAAACTGGTACGCAACGTTGAGCGTTGGTTGCAACTGCCCCTTTCAATGGCTGGTAGGCTAGTTATAATTAAGATGGTGGTATTGCCACAATTTCTGTATCTCTTTTTAAATACCCCCATCCCGCTATACAATAGCTTTTTCTCTAACATACGCATGCGGTTAATACGACTGGTATGGGGTGGTAAACGGCCCGTATTCGCTGGGACGCTTTAACACTCCCATACGAGAGAGGTGGATTTGGCGTGCCAAACCTGTAGATTTACTATTTGGTGGCGCACGTGGGTTTTGTGAGACACTGGTACTGTACGGACCTTCGTATTCCGTACTATCGGCCCAAGGCTGATTTGGTCCTTCCATCTACGCTTAACTCCCTGTTGCCATGGGAGTTCCCTTGGGATCTGCAGGATATCCGAACGGTGTCCACAACCAGTTGAGCTTGGCATAAGCTGCAGCGTGTGACTGGAGCTCATATTATATTCCCCTGTGCTACCCCTGGCAGGGAATAGTTGGATTCCCATCCTACAGGAACCCCTGATAAAGCGTACGTTGGCCAAATTCCAGATGACCACGTTTGGCGACCTGTTTCTAGGAGGGCACATTTTCTCCCGTACTGAAGACCCCCGTCTCTGCTCAGCCACCATGATGGATCACTTTGTGCTAATGAGAGTGCAGAGGGCATGGCGCGCATGTGTGGATAGTTATCCCTCGGAGCCCCCTGATTTCACTATTTTAACTGGGGTTACTAAGGGTGGAGGTGGGAGCCACTTAGTGTCCCGGATGTACAAGGCGGTGGTGGCATTTCTCCCATGACGTGACTGTGCGGGCAGGGTGGGAGTGTGATCCTGGGTACCCCTTGACGGATGTGCAGTGGGGCGTGTTGTAATCAAATACGCCGCTTGTCTCCCAACCACAGGCATAAACTGCTTCATCTTAAGTTTCTATGGAGGGCCTACATGACCCCTAGTAAATTGAATCGTATGGATCTCTCTCGTCCGCGCGCGTGTCCGCTGTGTCGTTTACCGGAGGATGACTTTCCACACGTGACGTGGACCTGCCCTAGACTTGAGGATTATTGGAGGTCGGTTTTTAGGGAGCTGTCCCGGATGGTGGAGGATGAGATCGCGCCATCACCGCTGTTAGCACTATTAGGATATGTTCATGATCTCCCCAAATCCAAACGCCGCTTTGTTGCCCTAGCGCTTTTTCTCACCAAGCGTGAAACAGCTATTAAGTGGGCCTGCTCACAGGCCCCTACACTCGCTGAATGGCTACATAGCATGACATTTTGCAACACCACCAGCGACACATATGCGCAGCTGCATACGCTGACATTTGGCAACCGCTCCAAACTTATCTCTTGGCAGCGCAGGATAGTAGCGACCCTCCCACTCAGGGACCGCTTAATCCCCCGGGGCAGGCAAATGTGTAAAAGTACAAGTGCTTTCTGTTTGCCCCCTTGTCTCAGGACTGATGCATTTAACAACTGGTCCTGTTGAAGGGACGATCTTCGAGTGTATTATTATCTGGTACTGTACAGATCTTTTTGCCACGTCTTTATATATTCCACTACTGTGTAGACTTATTACATGCCTCTCATTGTATTGCTACATTGTAATACAATGAACATTTTGTTTTCTTTATTTTGTTCATTCAATTTCAGAAAAATCAATTTAAAAAAAACAAATACAAAAACCCTCTTCCTTTGTTGAGGAAAACACGGAGACCGCCTTGTTGGAAGGGTCAGAATCGGTGGACAACAGCTCTGCTGCTATGGTGGTGTTGATAGATTTATCAGCAGCATTCAATATGGGTGGCATACTCCACCTTGTTGAATAGGTTAAGCCTTTTTGACTCTCAGGGTGCAGTCAGGTCCTGGATATGATCATTCCAGGAGTTTTCCTCCCGCCTTGTTCCAGGCCTGGTCTGTGGGGTGCCTCAGGACTCTGCGCTTAGTCCTCTGCTCTTCAACCTCTACTTGTGAAGGTTGTATCCTATGCAGAAGAGACGCAGCTGGTGTTCACATTTCGGGAACACTCAGAAGCGGACTTCGTTAAGTTTAAAGACTGCCTAAACGGCAAAGTCAAACGGATGGATTCAAACTTTTGAAAGCTGAATATCGAAAAAAAACAGTTACTTTTCTTCAACCGAAAAGCACCCATCTCCCCCCCCGCCGCAATTCTTTGGGTGGCCAGCTGAATTGAATACACCCCTGGAACAAGACTCTTCGGCCAGAAATGTGGGGATCCGGTTTGACTGAGCTCCCATGCGCTTTCCAGATCAGGCAGATTGCTTCAATCTGCTTCTTGAAGCTAAGATCAGTCAGGAAGCTGTTACATCAGCTCTTAGCCGAGACCCGAAAAAGCAGTAATCCACACTTTGAACATCACATTTGGATTGCGTAAACAGCCTTTATTTGGGTCTCCCTGTCTTTCTGATACACAGGTTACAGATCATACAGAATGTGGCGGCAAAGCTTGCCCGACGGGTCCCTTTCCGCCATCATATCTAACTGCAGCTGAAGCAGCTATATTGGCTTCCAGTAGCAAAAAATCATCAAGTTCAAGGCTCTGACCTTGGCATTCAGAGCCCTTGCAGGCAAGGGCCTTCCATACTTGAGAAATAGACTGGGTCGGTATAAACAGGAGAGATCGCGGACATCTAACCACCTCCAACTTATGTGCATTCCCAGGTTTGCCAAAGTCCATCGGGGGGGGGGGGGGGGAGGGGGGGTAGATCTTTCTCAGTATTGACTGCAAAACTTTGGAACACCGTTCCAATTAACCTCCGCACGACCGAGTAAGAGCACTGTTTTAGGACAAAAAAATACCTGGTTCTTTGTTCAAATCTAGATTTAACTGGCTGGCTTTACTCTCAGTCGCTTTGCTTTGAGCGCCAGACGCTTCTCCTGAAGCAGCCGTGCAGTGTATAAATGCTGTTGATTGAGTGAACGAACAATCCCCTCGCAGCAACCGTGCATGCGTGCTGCCAAGCGAGACCTAAAAAGAATTATCTGTTCCGAGTTTGAATGGTTTGGCTTACAATCTATTCCATTTGAACTAATGTGTTTTTACCCTGGCCACTCCAAAGTGGATCACCGATTAGTTTTAAGGCAAAAAGGAAGGAGGTGCACCAAGCAGCAATGGGATTTGTAGTAGTGCTTTGTAGACATCCTTGATACGTTTCACTCAGTGGATCTAGCATTTTGGTGTAGTAAACGCTTAGAATCCCGCCATGGCTATCAGTAATTAAACTCCCTTTAAAATGGCAAGCTATCAGTGATGGTCTCTTGGAGCTGTGGCTTATCAGAAACATCCACAACAGACTGAAACACGACTGTATTTTGGGGCCAGTCTATTTTTTTCCTTTATTTTTTGCAGATTTACCTTCCAGCTATTAATTCTTCCAATTTTCAACTAAAATGCGTCCTGGGTACATGGATAGCTTGTATACTAATAATCTGGTTCACTTTGACTTGTCTCTACTGGGGATCAAAAGGAAAATCACATTTTTACAACAAGCATTTGCAATGCAATAGGTCTCGCATTTATACGAGTTTGAGCTATTGGCATTGTAAATGACAGTGCCTTTTATTTATGTTTTAAAAAAACCAAACTTAAATAAAAAGCATTGTCATTTACAATGCCAATAGCTCAAACTCGTATAAATGCGACACCTATTGCATTGCAAATGCTTGTTCCAAAAGTAACCCTCATTCCTAGTACAAAACCAATGTGCTGGATTTTCGACCCCAATGGCGGCAACTAGTAATGACAAGTTCGTTCTACGTTGAACAAAGTGGTGCACGATTTTATGGCGTCATACATGTTGGCATGTAATAGGTGGGACAGCCCGAGCTCGCCTAACAGAATTGTTGGAATCCTTTAATGTGTGTGGCAGATAAATGCAAAACTAAATTTGCGTAAAGTGCAATAAATACAAAACAAATGCTTCATTCCTTATTAGACGGGTAACCTGCTTGACCATGCGCAAGACCTTATGCACGTCGTACTTGCAGAATAGTGCCTGCGCAATTATTTTGGCTGTATTTGCAATGTCTTTTTTTGGAGGGAAAGAAGCGAGCCCTTGAAGCCCGCCTTTGTGTTCAGAGCCAAAAAGACAGCCGGCCTCCGCAGACCAGAAACAAACTCCATTTGCTATTCAATTGACTTTGTAACTCAGCAGACGGGATTTTTCATCTTCAAATACTGGAAATAGATTGCATTCCTGGCCCGCGCCTGAAGACGTTATGGAGAATAAACGCACTCCCCGATAGTGTCCCGGTGATCTCCCTAATCTCGGCTCCACTTTGTCAGAACAAGGTAACTGCTGGTTAAGTGAAAGACCGAGATCAAAGGCGGATTAGCCACCATCGGAATCCGCGCTGAATAAACCTGTCATTCAAGGCGTATATTTCCCCTGAAGTTAGCAGAGGATTGCGGACATTTGCATAACAGGACCAGGCATACTTCAGGCAGGTTAAAGGCCTCCACATTCAGCCAGTGCTCGGCTTTTTGCCTCTTTCTCCTTTCATCAACCCGGCACAATGCTTCCTAATCTGATAATGCAGCTAACGACCAAAATTAGCCAGAACATGAAAGTATTGCTAAATTTGAATGATAGACGGATCAGTTTCACTTTCACAAACAGCCTACATTTGATTTGTCGGAGTTTACCATGTAATCCTCAATTTTCAGAGCCGGAGTTAATAGCGGAGGAGGCCACGCTGACAATACTTACCTGCCATCCTGCCAAGAAAGTCCTGCCGCAGCCTAGGAGTTCCGTAGCAGTGGTCGCCCCCGCCGCCGCGTTGTTGACATCTCGCGGCCGCGGAGCGGGGCGGACCACACGTCCCAGCCTGCATAGCGACAGCGACACCGCCCATTGCTTGGTTCCCGCGCCTGGAGGCGTGTAAAAGGAGGCAGCTCCCTCCGCCTCGCGGATGCGCGCGGGCGGCGCCGGGCTGAGCCCGGGCAGAGGGCGGGCCGTCTGTGGCCGTCAGGGGCAGGAAGAGGTAGGGCTGGGCCCTGTCCTTTATGTCTGAGGTACACGTTGCTCGTGTGGAGGACTAACTGGACACATCCATTGTATCCTGATTTCTTCGCATCCTGTGGAGGTATTTGGTTTGTGTAAGGCCCCATCGTTTGGTTTATGGTATTGCTAGGTGATAGGTGGGCCACAGGAGAGAACTGTCAGGACATTGTACCCTCTATGATATACAAGATTCATTATTTCCCATTAAGACTGAAGAACAAACGAGTGGTGTAGAGTCAGTCAGATCATGGTCAAACCAAAAAACCAGCATATAAGGGCTGAGGGAGGGGTTAGGGGAACCCTGGACGCTTTTATTATACGCGCTGAGTCACTCCTAGCCCACGAGATCCTGTTGACTGAGAAACGGCTTTCGCTGGACTCTTTAATTGCTAATAAACGGTCTTCTTTGGGCAACATAGCCCTCTGCCCTACGCCTGGCGGAGGAACGTGCTTGTCCCAAATGACGCAAGCACACCCACCTCAGCCTCAGTCCTCTGATTCCCCGATAGTGATAGATAATAGCTCCCAGGGGGGCTCAGACCTAATAGGTCAACTGACAACTGACCACACTAATATAGGTAGCCCTAAGCCCGCTAGCACCAACATTGACCTGGTTAATGATAATAACATCATAGGGGGAGAAGTACCTAGGGGGGCAACTAGTGCACAATCACTAATGCCTAACTTACACCCTATACAACCACCCATTAGCAAAGTTATCACACGTTCTAAAAGATCTCAACTTGCGGCAGGGCAACCAGAGAGTGGTGGAAGGTGTGCTGCTAATCTTCCTAGCAAGTCTGGCCGCAGAGGGCAAACCACGTCTAGCAAAAGAGGGAATACAACCAGGAGAACATAGCATGCCCAGGCTGTCAAAATATAAATAGGGTGGGGGAGCTGCAGGATATCACCATAGCATTTGGGGAAAAAATGGAACAGCTTTTAGCCCAACACCTAGACCCAGTCCTGAATGTAGTTTTAAATCTAGTGGAGAAGATAAGTGGGCTGGTAAACTCAGTTAGTGAGCAGCACAATGGGGTTATCCCACTGAGGAGGGAGAAGGAGCCAGTAGTGGAGGATATTGGAATTAAGTCTGTAACTAATCCCGACCCTGATCTTAGAGCCCATAGGAAAGTACCCCCGGACCACAGGAATACAAGCAATAGAACCCTTGGTGGCATGGCCCAGGGCTCCACACAACTCCCTCCCGAATCTAATGAGGCCTGCTGGGGACCAAGCGAGCAAGCCATCAGGGAAAAAAACATTGCGAATGCTTGTGTTCAAAGCACCCCAGGCCTCCAGATTCTGGATTTGCCCCCCGCCTCTAGCCCCTATTCGATTGTATTAGTAGGAGTGCCGGGTCTGAACAACGATAGAGGGGAAACAACCAATGCTTTGATCAATAAAGCCTCACACTGGTTACTCAATAACACACCCGATAGAAGTTTGCAGCACAGGCATATCCTTATGGCTAGGAGGGTAGCATGGATTGGAAAGTCCGCGAAAAATTTTGCGGGCGACTGTGTGATAGTTAACTTCAGGTATCCAGAGCTAGTCAGAGATTTGTTGGACAATCGATATGAGGAAGGAGTCCCCGGGTCCTGTATTAGGATGTTACCTCTGCATTTCTTTTATAGAAATAGAGCTTCGCCCAAGGGTACTAGTTGGCTGGGGTCTGGGGCAGTACTGAGAAGAAGGGAGGAGGCTCACGGCTTTCAATCGAATAGATTTGCCCCCCTTTCAAGTCTATCCCCCCTGGATGAGCAAGATTGACTGACGACACCAGAGAACGGGGAGTATGTGACAGACATAAGATACCTTTAGTAACCATGTAGAATCGCCTCCCTTAATGGTACCTGATTTGGTTTTGGGTGCCCCCGACCCAGATGTAGCAGTTGGTGAGGTAGGCATGGTGGGTAGAGAAGCTGGATCCAGGAGACCTCATGCCAATTGTCTATCTAGGGGCACTACCCCAATGAACTTGCCCGGTGCATCAAATGGTCAAGACCCAGACCATAATGATTTGAGGCTGATCTCCTGGAATACTGCTGGTTTGGCATCTAAAATTCATAATTCGGACTGGCTAGATTTTATTAGAAAATATCATGTCATTTGCCTCCAGGAGACCTGGGAAATAAGTAACAATGCCTCATTTATTGAAGGTTACAAGTCATTCTTTGTCGCAGCCAGGAAATCAACTATGGGCCGTGCCATGGGAGGGTTAATTATGTACGTGGCACTGGCACTGAATGGGAGGTGGGTAGACCTGGAATGGGATTCAAGTTGCCTCCAGGGAGTGAAACTCATAATAAAGGGTATAAAGATCATTTTTATTAATTTTTATAATGCAGGACAATCTATGCTAAACTTGGTTGAACTGGAAGAGAGGTTGACTAGTCTAAATGAGTCAAGGGATGCAGGAACCCAATTAATTCTTATGGGGGATTTTAATTGCCACCAGTGCCCACACTTGAAATGGGAAGATGGGATGTGGGATGCCTGTCCCACTACCATTGGTTGGCATCCGGAACACTCCAGTGAGGGTCTGGCACTAACCAGAATTCTCGGCAAGTTCGCTTTAACCCACACGATGGACATGATCAGGAATGGGACACCTAACTCATTGATCCCTTCCTTTAAGGGGAGAGGAAGGGATTCAATTATAGATTATTTTTTTATATCCATTGTGTTTGAAAGTAGGGTAGCCCATTTTGAGATAATACCTAGCGTGTTCAGCGATCATAACCCCTTGGTTTTATCATTAGCGGACATACTTGGTATCATGGGGGCTGAAGTATCTACTGTGGGTGAATATAAAGCCAGGGATCAGGGGAGAAGAATCAAATGGAGTTGCATTGATGGCGATGAACTCCACAGAGCTCTCCTCGACAATGCCGAGAATCATATCTGGAGGTGCTTAGATCCCAAGATAGAGGGGACGGACTTAATTGAAGCATTTGAGGGCACTGCTCTGCATATCGTTAGTCTCTTAAGAAGTAAACCCAAGCCCAAGGGTGACTTTAGTCCCAGGTGGTTCGATAAGAACTGCTCAAAGGCCCACAGGGACCTGAAGTTGGCATTAACCAAGGTCCCTAAGGACAAAGGTGAGATAGCTGCTTGCAGTAGTAGCTACAAAAAGGCGACCAAGTCACGGAAAATAGCCTTACAAAATGAAGCATGGGTTTCTTTAAGAGAGGCTGCCGAGCTCAAAGATATGAGCAGTTTCTGGAGGGTAATAAACGCCCCTTGTTTCCAACCCCTAGATAAACCACAATTGGCCTCCCATATTTTACCAGGGGCGTGGGAGGCACACTTCTCAAGATTGTATAATCGTGGGGCACCGGAGGTGCAGTTAACATCAGTAAATGGCTGCCCCACTAGTGACTGGACACCCATTATGGTGGACGAGGTTCAACTGGGCATAGAAGGCCTAGTAGTAAGGAAGGCGCCAGGGCCAGATGGGATACCTCCTGACTTATTTAAAAGCCAGACAGATCTTTGGGCCCCCATTTTAACTAGGGTTTTTAACACCGCCATGGAGGTGGGCATGCCGAGATCATGGTCTACGGCCGTCATTGTGCCCTTATTTAAGAAGGGTAACAAAAATGATCCTCAATGTTATCGCCCAATATCCCTAATAGATGTAACGGCGAAAGTCTTGGGAAGAGTCATTTTAAATCGTCTAATGATATGGGCTGACGAAAACAATATTATTACTGACGTACAGTATGGCTTCCGAAAAGGGCGCTCCACAACTGACCAATGCCTTAACCTTTACCATCTGGTGGCAAAGTATACTGTGGCCAGGGAGGGGACAGTTTACCTGGCATTCATGGATCTCTCAGCGGCCTTCGACTGTGTCAACAGAAGAAGGCTGTGGGAAATCCTGAGTGCCATGGGCGTGGATCCTGGTTTAATCCACGCTCTGCGTATGCTTCACCAAAATACTACGGCACGGGTCAGGTATACAAATGAGGGCGACGTCACTGAGGAATTTCAGTGTAAGGGCGGGGTGAGACAAGGATGTATCCTGGCACCCTTCCTATTTACGCTTTATATCAACGGGCTAAACAAGGCGCTCGGAGCCCTGAAGGCAGATTGCCCCTGCATAGGGAGGAGAGGAATACCTGTCCTCCTTTACGCAGATGACGCGGTCCTCCTGGCGCGCACTGGCAGGAGCCTGCAGGCCCTCATCGGGGGATTTGTCAGTTTTATGGCAGACCTTGATTTAGTCCCTAACCTCACAAAATCTTTCATTATGGAAGTAGGAAAAACCCCACATAAGAATTGTGTTTTCACCATAGGCACACACAAATTGGAGAAGGTGAAACATTTTAACTACTTGGGTATGGTTTTTGACAAAGACCTAAATTTTAAATCACTTGTAAGTCATAAATGTACCCAACAACTTGGTGCCGAGGGGTCAATTATGAATTATGCACGCAGACTGGGTCGTTGGTCACCCAACGAAATTGTACATTTATACAGTCTTGTGTGCTGCGCTAAAACCCTGTATGGAAGTGAGGTGTGGGGCTTTACAAATGGGAGAAAAATTCTGATTGAGGAAGATAAGTTCCTGAGGAGACTTTTGCAAGTCCCTCAAAGTATTCCCTCCTTCATAGTCCACGAAGAGCTGGGTATCCCCTATATTAGCGATAGGGCATGCCTCAAACCCATCATCTGTTGGATTAAAATCTGGATAAACCCTGAGGCAACCCTTAGCAGACATATCTTGGAGGACTGTTTAAAGGGGGACAAGGGGCTGCAAATACCCTGGCTCAAATATGTGAAGGACACACTAACTAGTCTGGGCCATGCTAATCTTTTTGATGACCCCTTCACAATAGGAAAGAGAGACAAGGGGGCCATAAAGGCTGACTTTTCACGATATTTAGCTAACGTTAGAGAGGAAAGGGAAGGGCGGAAATCCACTGTAAGAGAACACCAGCTTACAAAAAACTGTGCAGGGATGGAATTTTACCTGTCCAATATACATAACAGACATGATAGATTCCTGATAACAAGATTTAGATTAAACCTCCTGCACCATATTCTTTCAGTTCCAGCTGGTTACACGAATGATGTTAGCAAAAAAGGGTGTTGCGGCTGCGATCAACGATCTCCGCAAGACACCATTCACTTCGTTCTTATATGCCCATTTTACGACCTTCCCAGGAAGCGGTTTCTAAAAAACATCTTGAAACGCGCAAAAATTAGACAGGCTAAAGTGGCCCTCTTGTTTCTTAAACTCTCTGCTGACCCATTTGTATTATTTAGCACTGTGCACTTTTTGCGACTGGCAGTTAGATTAAGAAACACTAGAGGAGAGGACTAACTGCTAGGATTGCTCCCTTGCCAATATGAATATAAAAGTTTCCTCTCAGATACAAACAATCATTAATAGGCACAAGAAGGATGCCGACAAATGAACTTTAGCACTTAATTGTCCTGCTTTTTATGATCTCGTATTTTGGGATTTTATGTATTGATGATTTTAGGGTATTATGTATATCTGATTGTGGTTTTTAACAAAAGTATGTTGATTCGATGATGTGAATCTTTTATGGTTATTTGTAAATATCCGAATAAAGAGATATATATATATATATATATATATATATATATATATATATTTGAAAAATGTTTCTTAAACTGAAGGACTGTTTATTAGCACCTCCTTTTTTGACTTTTTTTAAAGGTCATTGTCTTCCTTCTTTTGAGCAGGGTGCCGGGAAATAATCCTGAGACGAGGAATGCATGAAGACAGACTACTAATGAAGACAGACTAATATTGACGTTTAAAGTGATAAATTAGTATTATTATGTATACCCGTCCTTTCAGACAGGAATAGAGGGGCAATGTGCTCATTCTAAACAAAGTACATAAGAAGTTACAAAAAACACTGCACCAGCCAAAGATGTGTGTGAAATATGGTCTACGCAGGGTTCTAATTCTGAAGAACATAGGGTAATTTATTACACTTACTGAGCTCTTTTCGTTAACGCAGTTAGGTTATGCTCAAATTGCGAATGCCAGTGGGAAAGTCATTTCGTAAAGATATTGTAAATACATTTCACACATTTTTCGTAGTATTTCGGTTATTTCGTTTTTGAATTTTTTGTAGTGTTGCAAGCGACACAAGGGTACTCGTTTTTTACTGAGTTTAGAAAGCTCAAATGCGGAGTAATTTTTAATGTAAACTATGACGTCAATTGGTAAATATTGAAACAGAAAACGTAGTTAATTAAAATATAAAACCATTAACACTTTGCTATATGCAGAGTAATATTCTGAAAATAGAACCACAATCATTGCTATTCAGGAAGCATGAGATCGAAGGCAGAAACAAGAAGGCGCCCTAGGTTGTTCAACCACGCTAGGTTTGATGCCTTTCAGATTTATTTGCATTGATTTGTGAAAAATACTTTCAAACTAACATGTTGGACACATTAAAATGGTGGTACATAAGAAACAGGTGGCAAAGAGGTAATAGAAAAGTGGTGAAGATAATTGGTGAGGGGAAAGAAACGAAAGAATAACAGTGCCTTATTCATAACGCTACAGATACCATATTGACATTATAATCAAGGCTTTAAGTAGACAGAGAACAAGAGCGCACTGAAGCTGACGAGGAGGGAGTGGGAGGGGGGAGTGGGGGCGGGCACAGTGGTGCGGGCCGCAGTTGTAAAAGGCAGGGAGAGGGTGAGATTGAGGAAGAGAAAGCTAGGGATCAAAGGAAACAAGAAGGGGGTGGCAAATGGTGTGCACTTTGATGTCCTCAATGGCCGCGCGGCTCACTGAGGACATCAAAGCAAGTGATCAGGCAGTGCTTTTCAGGCTGCCAAATGGTGCGCGCGCCCGGCGCACATGCACTGTATTTGGAGGCCTGAAAAGCCACTGTTTGCACTTCCAAAACTCGCTTACTATAAGTCTCGCCAGAGCAGCGCTAAAGCGCTGTCTCAGGCGAGACCTAAAAATGACAGATAAGCTTGTAGTAAATTTTGAAAAAACTACTGTACCAGCTTCTGTGAAAAAAGGAATTAAGTGTGTTGCTTTGTGAATGGCCAGACTCTTGAAACAGGGCATCGTTTTCAATAACTTAGCGTGGGATTTTCAAGATGACTAACTTGATAGGTTAAATCGCAAACAATCATTGACAAAGGCAATACATCTTGCTTGTATTTGGAGTCTTGAATTAAACATTTTAAAAGACTACAACGTGGAAACGAAAAATTGCTTTAAAATACATCTACGAGATGAAAATCATAATACGTAACATTTCAGTGTACGTTTGTGATATAAAACAGTCCGTCCCCCCCATGCATTGCAATGCAAGAACTTCACAGAAGGCAAAAAGATAGGCCATAGAGCCTCTGGGAGAAGCCAAAGCTCACTATGTACAAGTTAAAGAAGTGGCAACCGCAGGTTTGCAGTTAGGTGGGCTGTCAAGCCAGACATAAAACCGAACAGCAAAGCACTGAGTACTTAAGTGCCACTATGTTGGTCTCTTCCCATCTCCATTTAAAACAGCTATTAAGAGCAAGGGTTATCCTTTGATCCTTTTTGGTTGCAAAAATTCTTAAATCTGCCCCTTGTCTCCCTAAATCATCAATCTTATAGGCAAAGAGGCTAGAACTAGGCCACGTCGGACTTTCTTGCACAAGATTTAAATATTACTTTTCTTAATGGAATTTGGGCATCAAAAATGGTACGGCTGCACCATCTATGTTTGAAAGTAAATGATCATTACCAAAATGATTCCATGAGGCATTGGGTAGTCACATTTCTAGTCCCGATGTCTCGCAATTACTTGTATGATCGAGGTGAAAAGCATTATTTCAAAAGGGAATGATGCTACAGCGGAGATTGCAAAATAATATTTATATTGATAAAAGCTCTCTTCTGATCTTGTAGAAATATTTAGCTATTCCCAAATCTTTAAAATACCTAAATGAATTACACTATGTATAGATAAGTAATTAATTGTAGAGATGGATAGTTGGTGGTACTCCCATTGGCATTTTATTTTTTATTTTTTTAAGATTTGACAGCAGCAGCTTAAGAGTGTATCTGTGTGTGTTTTATAGACGTAGAGTGCTCCAAGAACATCTTGATTGTTCTTTGCTTGTATCTTCTGGGAGAATTAAGATTTCTGAAAATTTCTGGCAGAGGGTTTTGCATGTTTGATTATGAAGGGACAGCACAAATGGGTGCTGAAGAACAGTGCACTTTAGTACAAAAACAAATGTTCAAGTATTGGCTGAAAACTCAGTAAGATGTGACTGACTGAATGGGGGTGCATCATATCATGTAAAGCTTTTTTGTGGAATGTGCTAGAAATACAGTACACTAATAAACCATTTGTTTACATGTGTTTTATATAAAGTTTCCACAAGAGATGAGAGATGGAGCGCTGAAACTTTTCAGCCACTCACCCCCAGTCATAGATCTGGGCTGAATCCATCATCATTCTTTAGCTCACCTCCCCAACCCAGTTCAGACTCAGCCATATGCAAATCAGTCTTGACCCTGTGCCTCATGGCAACAGTCCAGCACAAACTGACTGCCAAGCCAGGTCTTCCCTGGACCTGAAACTGGCATCCGGGACCGGTTTCAGGTTAACAACCCTCATCAGCCAGGCTAGCTTGAATCCAGTGGCATAGTGAGCAAGGAATTGTTTCCCAGATAGCCTGGCTGATTAGGGGTGTTACCCCGAAACCAGTCCCAGGATGCTTGTTTCCAGTTGAGGGAAGACCTAGCTTGGCAGTTTGGACTGGACTGTTCCCATGATACACAGGGTCAAGACTGATTTGCATATAGCTGGGTCTAAACTGGGGTGGCGAAGTGAGCTACAGAACGATGATGGATTCAACCCAGAACTGTGACTTGGGGTTTGTGTCTGAAAGGTTTCAGCACTCTGTTCATCATCGCCTGGTGTTTGCTTTGTTCGCTCTAAGTAGGCAGGGTATGCCCAGACGTGGGTCCCTTGCTCACTCTGCCACTGGATTCAAGCTAGCCTGGCTGATGAGGAGTGTTACACTGAAACTGGTCCCAGGATGCTTGTTGCCAGTCCTGGTTGATGAGCGGTGTTACCTCGAAACCGGTCCCAGGATGCTTGTTTCCGGTCCAGGGAAGACCTGGCTTGGCAGTTCAGGCTAGACTGTTCCCATGAGGCACATGGTCAAGATTGATTTGCATGTGGCTGGGTCTGAACTGGGGTGGCACAGTGAGCTAAAGAATGATGATGGAGTCAACCCAGATCTGCGACTATGGGTGAGTGTTTGGAAAGTTTCAGCGCTCCATCCATCATTTCCTTTTGTTTGCTTAGATAAAGTTTCTCCAAACAGGACATCACCAGGAAACTGGTTGGGATACCAAAACACTTCATAAATCATGTTCCCAGGGCTTTAAGTGAGATTTTTTTTTAAAAAGGGGTGGGGTCTACATAATTATGTGTGTGGGATAAGCACTATACTTCTGTGATTTTCATAGTGTGTCACCCGACTCGTATATTGGTTCCCCTTTGAGTGTTCTTATATTGTATCCTGTTTAACACAAAAATCGACATACAACTAAAACCAGGCACGACTATGGGCTTCGTCAATGATCATTAGTGGTTTAAGATAAATGAGCAACAATGATTTTGTTGTAAATGACATATTGAAAATGCTTCAATTCTGAAATGTTGAGACCATGAACTAAAAACTGCTCAGGAATGTGCAAGGGGTAGTGGTCTTTAGAATCTTAAATCAATTCTGTTATGCTCACTCTGTTAGACTTCTATTCCCTTTTTCCATCCTCATATCCCCATCTGCATAGCTCACACCTCATCTATTTACTGTCCCACAACCTCTTTTCCGTCTCTTGAGTGCACTTCCTCTCACCACCACCCAAAAACATAACGCACCCACTCACTGTAAGCACTGCCTTTTACTTTAGTTTCACCTAGTCAATATTTAGACAAATATGTACCACCTTCACACAATTACAGTTGCAACTGGAATACGTGACCACTGCTCTGTGCACTCTGCAGAGTGGCCAAGGATTGGACAACCAGGTATTCTGAACACCTTTCCGACCCACTGACAGGCACTGTGAGAAACTTCACTGCCTTCACAGCCTCAACTCCAGAGCTCTTAATCGCAGCCCTTTATAAACACCTGAAGGAGACTCTGTTCAAAGTATGCACTATACAAGAGTAATATGCTACCCGAAGAAATACACAAACATCATCCTGGAAATAGTTAATACTCTTATAGAATACAAGATTAAGTAAAACGTGAAATATAAACCGAAACTAATTCGCTGACAGATTACCTTAACGTTTTCGCATTGTTCATAAATATATCAAAGTTTGTGTCAGTAAAGGTTAGGACATAAATAGCAGGCCCAGTAGGGATCCGTTTCAATGTCTGTTTTTAATTAGTACCGGGTCTGAGACCCAGCCCACTTAAAGTTCTGCATGTTCCTGAATGCGAGCATGTGAGGGGGCGTGGGGACAGGTGGCCTAGAGAACCTGTGTTACCCTGCCCCATTCATCTTTTTTTCTGGTCTGCCTTGCGTTTTTAACCAGAAGATATGTAGATACACCACATTATGACAGGTGTTAAACAAGAGCTTACTCTCTACTTACCCGGCGCAGACCAAGTGTTTAGATTAGTGGGGTTTAGATTTTCGTAGGGTATAGCACGAAGCATAAAGAAAAAGAGAGAGCCAGTGTAGCTTCAGGTACAACACCTAGTGTACAGTGCCACAGGACGACAGTGAGTCAAATGCAATGTCTAAGGTTCGTCACCGTAGTGCAGATCCTGCCGATTGGCAAAATTCTAAAACCTTGATGGCAACTCTGAATCATCTCACAACCCATAAAAATCAAAGACTGTCTAAAATCTATGTGCAGGAGCTTATTAAATGAACCTCACACGTGGAGTACCATTTTAACTGCAGTGCGGGTAGCGTGAACTCAAAAAATTAGAATGTCCACTCAGAGCATAAAGATGATGCGTGCTTTAAGGAATACTACGACAAGAAACATGGAGTGTAGGACTCGTAACTTAGTGTTGGTGACTGGGTCCGGGTCAAGTTAGGCACCACCTGTAAGAAATGGAGTAGCAGTTTCAGCCAGCCCCAACAGCTCAAGGAGCTGTATCCCCGATCCGCCAAGCTAAGTAATGGAAAAATATGGTCTCTCACCAGAATGGCCAAATGCAACAAGGTTCTATGGTGGGGGAAGGACATAAGCACTTCAGAGGGAAATGATGGGTGGTTATGGTCAGAGGCAGAAGGTATGGAACCAACTACGGACAACAGGGAACCAGCTTCTAGTGAGGAATTGTGCAGTCCCCATGAGCCAGAGGAAGCAGGGAATCCCAATCACTCCCCAAACTCAACCTCACCCTGAATCTAGTGACACTGAAAACCTTGAGACAGAGTTCCGCTGCCCAAAGTATCAATGAGGATGTGGGTAACGAATCTGGGTCTGAGTCCCATAGATGCGCACTCACCTCATGCTTCTCCTAAGTGCACCCGTAGGGGAAGAACTATTGTATTACCAGAGATATCATGAATTTGATATGCAACCGACTTGAACCTTTTATGCTATGTTCAGCTTCAACCATATAATTATTCTGCAGTTATTTATTGGATTTTCACATATATTTATTCTGCAACTATGTAATAAGACATCCATTTTCAGTCACTCTTGTATTTGTATAATGTTTATTTATTGTCCTGTTTATTTATTCTCGGCTATTTAAGCCTCACGTCTTCAACAACAGCCTTCTCATTAAGTCGAAGACTCACATCGGAACTTTATTATTGCCCATTTTAAAACGCCCGACTGGCTCTTAAAGAGCCCGAAACTCATTAACCATAATTGTATCGCTAAACTATTAACACGTTGCCCAAGGACACAGCGTATCGCTCCTACAGGACTTTGAACCACTAAAATGTGCCTGACACTGAGATGTGCAGTAAACCAAGACGACTTCACATTGAGCGAGACCGGGCGAGGGTGTATTCTAGTGGTCACACTCTGCAGTAAACACGGGTGGCTAAACTATGGGACTACAGCAGGGGTCCAATTTAAAATGCACATTGTACAGAAAAAAAGAGTAATTTAAAACGTCATATATTTTTCATAATAATTCCCGTCACAAATTGCGCCAGGGTCCGAAAGCAGAGAGGCATTTCGGTTAAGAAAGACGGTACACTCGTAGTAACGCTGAGGGCAATCCCTGCTTCTTCGCCTCGCTTTTAAACGAAACGAAACGAAACCCTCCTCCGGCAGACCTGCTCACGCGAGTCCGAGGATCCGGAGCTTCGTACAGGCCTCGGGTAGGCCGCGTTTCTCAGGCGACGTCGGCGCAGCGTTAACAAAATAGTGACCGTGTGGAGGTCACGGGGCTGTGGAAAAATACATATTTCCATTTAGGAGGGGGCGTGCGCCTGCTGGTCTACCGACAATAATATTTTTCTGTCCATTCAAAAAGATTTTTTACAACGCTCATTTTGAGAGATTTAAGCATAATAACGAGCCTCGGTAACCAACTTCACACGGAAGCGCACTGCGAGGTCGTTTAACATGGTGACAGATTTTACGCAAGGCAGATGTACCATCCGCATGATTGCCCCAGCCCACAAAAACACACACATGCACGTTAGTTTTTGAGGAAGAACTGCCGGGAACACGTCGTGTTCTGTTTTTTAAACTGCGGAGAGTTAAGAAAACAAGCAGGGGGGAGGGGGAGCAGCAACAGCCACACCGGTGCAAATACTTACTCGATAGGGTGCTCCGGGTCATAGTAGTCCCCCATGTTCATCGGCCGCAGGGAGGGCGAGGAGCTGCTGCTTCCGGGGGCCTGGACACATCCAGCATGGGAGAGAGGAAGAGGGAGGGGTGAAAGCAGAGCTGCTAAACACAGAAGACGAGCCACTTAACAACCACACGCACGCGAGGGGGTCACTATTAACGGCTGCGCACACAGTGCCACCACTAAAGAGCTGAACGCAGGGGGCTGGACTGGTTTTACTTACACCTGAACACAAGTGACTGTAGCGACTATTTACACCTACACAGCGGAAGAAGCTCTCCGTTAACAATTACATACGCGAAAGGGCACCAATCACACCAGCTACTCAAACACACAAGGTCTGCAGTCTAAACAGTAGCACAGTGTCACTAGTTGTCTAAGTTGCAACTACGGCCATTGATTAAAGCAGACAAACACACATGGAGGACCAATAAATAGAGAAAGGAACAACAGTATTTGTGTACGCAGCCGAAATTTCAAATAATAGTAGCTTCGCACAATGCAGGATTAGCGACTGCATAAACCTCACAGGGAATCGAGGGGCACACTTTAGAATGGGGCCAATAATACCTAGTTACATGGACAAAGTACTCAGCGTCACGTTTACATACAGAAAACGCTGGCATGCCTAGAAAGAGTACACATGCTTAAAGGGAAATGCCCACGAGAGATAAAGGTTCGCGCACCACTGAATTACCAGTCTTTCCAGCTTATAAACATTTTCAAACGGACACATATGGTTAAACACGGACACACACACCTAGTACCCACACACATAGAAAATTAATAGCAGCCGTGCACACGTGCTCCAATCAGCATGTCAGCTACACACTAACAGGGCATTAAAAGGCAAAACACCCACACTCACTGGAACCAAACCGATTACACTCGTGAATAGAGCCAGCAACACATAAATATCGGGGCGGGGAAAGAAGAAGCAACGAAAATAGCTGACAACTAAGAAGGAAAGCGTGGGGAAACATTCAAAGTACACATACAACAACAGAAAAAAAGACAAGAGTGGAAAGGGTAAGAAGTGTGTAAAGTAGCACTCTTAATCCAAGACCTAGTGCAGCTCTGTAAAAGCAAAGATGGTGCCGCTTTCCTTCCTGATTTTCACAGCATCCTATGGGGGGTGATCAAGAGGGTGTCCTCCAGCTGAAAGTAAACTAAATAAATCCAATAGGCATTCCGAAGTACGAGATGAGCAGGCACTCTGAGGATAACATCTAGATGCTGCTGGGGAGCCAAGTCCAAGTGCTGATTGACAGAACTCACAGATTCTCGCCCATCCTTCCAGTTTAAAAAAAAAATTGTAAAAACAAGACGTTTTCAAGCCATGTTCCCGCTGCTGCTGTTAATAGGGATGGTAAGGGCAATGCAACTGCCACGGGATCCGATCCTCCGTCTGTCTATGTAGGCCTCAAACCAGCTTCCCCTTTAGGAAAGAAAAATAAACACTTCGCATGCGGGCAGGTCCACAGCCAAACGATCGCTTTATTTTTCGCTTCTTTCTGTTCCAGATAGTAATCCTCGTACGGAAGTTACAGGTTTCCCAGCACCTACGGTGGAAAGGGCGCCCGTGTAAGGCTTGTCCCTTTCTGCAGCTTTCCTTTTGCTCAGCGGAGAGGTCCTCCTCCTCACCCTGCAGTGCACACAGAAACGGAAGTTGTAAAAACGCATCTACTTCCTGCTTTGAAAGTACGCTGAAAATAGTACAGCGAGTGCCCGGCAACCAGAAAGAGCGTGAGCAGCATAAACTAAAGGAATATAGATGGCGGCTAAAACTGTATGTAGCGCCCCTGCTCAAGTCTTTTCGAAAAGTGCATATGTATTGCAGTGTTTGATGTTTTTTTAAGTGTTATGTAGCACAAAATCTACCCGAAGGCATTGGAGCGCTCTACGTGAGCACGAGTTATATGTATATATATCAGGGAGAGATTAAGTCATTTGCTTAGAATCACAGGATAATTGATCCGACGCCGACACTCGAACATGGTTCTCTAGGTCAAAAGTAGGCAGTTATGGCCGTTTTTGGACTCACCGGGTTATACAGTTGAGTGAGGAAGTAACAGGAGTTACCATAATATAGGGCTGACCATAAACAGTGTGTTGTAACTTATGTTTCCCTGCTGCTCAGCTAGAATGACTGTGGTGTGGAATGTTGGATCGATGGAATGTTGGATGTCTGTGAATGTCAGTTGGGTATGGGCTGAGCAGCAGGACAGCTGCTCCTGGTGGGGTTTCTCTTGATTTCTTAACAACTTGAATAAAGATCATAACCAATCTACTTAAGAAGATCGGACCATCTTTTCATTGATTACAACATTTTGGCGACGAGGATGGGATACTGCTGTCTGGCACCCAAACCCCACTAGTGACCCTGCCAACGGTCGCCCTTTAACCCAAGCGTGCCAGATATGAGTTTAGTACATGTTTATCGGGGGCAAAGATCGGGCCTCAGTACTAAGTAATGGAGATTCAGGTTTCAATGTGATGAATTCTGATGTGTGACGATCGGGGGCTAAGATCGGGCCTCAGTATTATTTATTGAAGATTCACGTTTCAGTGTGGTGAACCTTTGAGTGTGCCGTTCGGGGGCAAAGATCGAGCTCCGGCGTATATTTTGAATATATTACTCGGGGGCAATGACCGGGCCCCGGTGAGAAGCTGTTAAGCTTTTAGTTGACTGTGAATATGAGCTCCGTTGCTGTTTGGTGCTTTGGAGGTGTCAATTGAGGGCAGTGATTATTTAAGGCTTCTGAGTTTGACGCATCTTTGAACAGTGCTTGAATTGTTTGGCAGCGAACGTTTTCAAAGAGAGAGATGTGCAGATGTCTACGGAATATCTACGGTATTCATTGGTTTTGACTGTTGTCTTCAGCGTGTGCGATCACAGTAACGGATTAACTGCCATAGTTTAAATGGAAAAAAAATCCTGCACGAGAGGGACAATACGTGCCAGCTTACCTCCTCATGGAGACTGTCGGCGTCACCATGACACCGTCCCTTTTGTGACGAGTCTTCACTCCAACCTGCCTGCGTCAGTACTCCTGAGTGGCGATTTTGGATGCATGTCCTTGCCGAGAACCACCCGGTTCTACGTGGATATGCGTGCCTTCAGGTTATGTGAATAATTCAGGCGCACACAGTTTATAGGTCCAGGTATTGACAACAATGTCAATTGGGAGTGTCAGAATAATAGTAATCTTGCTGCGCTGAGATCGATTGTTTGCCAAAGATAAAAAATGTGAGGTATTTTATCCGTTTTAATCTTCTTGCCTTGCTGATGCGGGATATGTCGTTTTGCAACAGCTGACTGTGTATACTACGGTGGAAATATTGACGGCGTGTCTTTTAGCTCAGAGTGTAAAAAAAAAAGGAAAAAAAATACACTATTGAGAGGAAAAGATTCTGCCTTTGCTGACGTTTGCCAGTAACATCATTGGTCTGGGTGATAGTGAATATTGAAAAGCGAAGATTACTAGCAGAATGTTGGCAGTGTGCTTTTTAATATGAAATGACTATAAAGTCAATAAGTGGAATAAATCTCCCGGAAGCTGATCCATGATGGGGACAGTAATTAAAAAACGAGTGCGTGATGAGGAGCATTGAGCCCAGAGCCGGGACAGTGATACTAGGATATAGAATCCAGCAGCCTCCAGATTGAACTTGGAACCGGGATAGTAATCCCAGAAGTTGGCGATTGAGCCACAATTAGAAGGGGTCAGAGGGTCCCAGAATTTGAACCACGACAGAGAGCCAAGTCCCGTAATTGGTATTGGGAAGGGACACAAGTCCCAGAATATGAACCACTGTGAATATGGTGTATGAAGTGGCGGATAAGTGTTCAGTCACTCATTGGTTTGTGTCGTGTATGAGATGGCTGTGTTATATGAAGTCACTCATTATTACAAGTTTGTTGTTGATTGTTTGTATGTGAATAAGTCATCCATTGACTTAGTGAATGAATTTGAACCACGACGGAGAGCCATGTCCCATAATAGGAATGGGGAAGGGACATTGGTCCCAGAATTTTGAAACACTGTTGATGTTGTGTATGTGGTGGTGGTTAATGGTTGGGCCACTCATCGGTTTGAGTCGTGCATGAGATGGCTGTGTTATGTTAAGTCACTCATTATTAGGTATGGTTTGTTGTATAATGTGTGTGAACGTGATACCTATTGAATTAGTGGTTTAGTTTTGGATGTGTGTGTTGAAGTGTTATGAGGGTGATTGTTTTCTGACCTGCGGTGTGCACGTTGTGTCCTGATATTTGTATTGTTTAAGGTTGGTTCCCTGTATGTTGCTTGTCGTGCCGGTCTGGCCAACTGGTGTGATCTGTGCCATATGGGTTTTTGGTGTATGATGTAGGATAGTGGTTTATTCAGGAAGTGGATAGTTTCCATGCGAGTTGTGATGTTGTATGGTGTAAAAGATTGTTTTTAAGTATCCACTGTGTGCGAGTTGAGATGTAGTATGGTGTGATAGGGAGATGACATGTAGTATGGTGTTTATTTTATGTGAGTTTGGTGAGATATAGTATATGCTGTGATTGGATGTTTCTTCATGTGAGTTTGATGAGACGTGGTATGGTGTGACAGGGTATGATGTGAGATGTCTATATTGTATTGCATTATTTTCGTATTATTGGTGCATTGTATTCAATTTCGTGACTATATGTTATTTGCCATATTGTCATTATTTTATTGTTTCATCTTATCTATTTTACAATGCACTTGTTCCCCGTAAAGAAGGGAGATATGTTGTAACTTATGTTTCCCTGCTGCTCAGCTAGAATGACTGTGGTGTGGAATGTTGGATCGATGGAATGTTGGATGTCTGTGAATGTCAGTTGGTTATGGGCTGAGCAGCAGGACAGCTGCTCCTGGTGGGGTTTCTCTTGATTTCTTAACAACTTGAATAAAGATCATAACCAATCTACTTAAGAAGATCGGACCATCTTTTCATTGATTACAACACAGTGCCAAAGCTTATTAGAAGTAAGAATTCATCATGGGGAGGAGGAGCCTAGCGCGCAACCAAGATGGCCGCGTAGGTGCGAGGCTCCCGAGGACCTCCGCGACCTCCTGAATTAATCCTGGCGATATCCTGTCCTTGTTGAGGGGACTGTGTTGGGGAACCGGAGCTGAGGCGCCACCCGTTTTTTGGGCTCGAATCGGACCCCGAACGCCGGTGGGAGCATCGATCGAAGGTTGCGGCCTTCTCCTCGCCGGCCCCCCGGATTGGAGTAGTGGGGCGATCCGGGGACAAAGTGAATAACAGCGGCGAGCGGGGCTGGGCGACTGGCGTACCCCGCACTTTCACTTTCGCTTTTGCGCCCTCCTAGCTCTCAAGCCGGGTCGGGCTGCGGAGCGGGGTGCGGTGGCCTTGTCCGGGAGCCCGGCTGACCCGCCGGCGGTGGGTTGACCCGCGGTTCGGTGGTCGCCCCTGCCCCCCCCCTGGCACCCGTGATTGGTATAGCGGCCCGTTCGGGGAGCTTGGCACGACTGTGGAAGAGCCAGCATGTCCACCAAACAAGATGGCGACCGGGCGAAGGTGAAGACGACCCGCCGTGGCACGGCGCACCAGGCCAACAGTATGGACCGCTACACGCTTCAGAAGGGTTCTCCGGAGACATCGAGTGCATCCCCGGTGGGCCCGACGGAGGCATCTGCTCATCCAGGGGATCTGACCCTCCGGGACGTCATGGGCGCCATCGCAGAGATGAAGGCCTCGGTGGACCAGCGTTTCGACACCTTAGCCCAAAAAATAGACTCGGTCCTTGTGGATGTGAGCCTTGTGAGGGCAGACTTGTCCAAAACAAACGACCGAGTCGACTCCCTGGCCCACACCACGACGAGCCTCACGACAGACGTGGTGGCCCTCCAGAAGGAGGTGCGCCGGCTTGGCCAGGCGAGCGCCCTGATGGACCGGCGATTGGAGGACTCCGAGGGTCGGGCCCGGAGGAATAATGTCCGTATTGTGGGGGTCCCGGAGGGACGAGAGGCGGAGGCGGCGGATCTCTTCGTGGAAGATTTGATCCTGACCCATCTCCAGCCCCGGGGGCTGAGTAAGCTTTTTGCGGTGGAGCGTGCTCACCGGGTCCCCGGGGGCAGACCTAAGACTGGTGCCCCGCCGCGGCCGCTCATTGCCCGGATTTTTAATTTTCGGGACAGAGATGCTATCCTCCAGACCTCCAGGCAACAGGGACCGGTCAAGCTTGACAACATGGAGATACATTTCTACCCAGACTTTACTCCGGCGGTCCAGAAGCAGCGACAGAGCTTTCTTGGGGTTAAACGTCGCCTAAGGGACCTGAACCTCAAGTACTCAATGCTCTTTCCAGCCAAGCTGAGGGTAGAGGTGGATGGTCGCACGCACTTCTTTGACCGGCCCGAGGCGGCTGGGGACTGGCTGGACACTCTGCCTGGAGATCGGGGCCGGGGGGGCGGGGGGGGCGCGGCTGGCGAGGAGGGCCCGCCGGATCAGAATTGAGGGGTGACTGAATAGGCCTTGCTCTGGACGTTGTTCCTTCACCATTTACTGATTGCGTATGTTCCCCTCCTATGGAGGTTGCGTGGGGTCTGTTGGGGGCTTCCCTCCTCCTCTGGGGGACTAGTTAGTGTTTAGCTATGGGGCGACAGGCACACTGCACTTTGGGGGGGCTGTCTGGGCTCATGCAGGGGTGCAGGGAGGGGGGAGTTCGGTTGGGACCGGGGGGTGGGGGGGGTGTGTTGTTTGTTAGCACCGCAGGGCAAACCCGCTACTATGTTGTTGTTATTAGGATGCTCGATGGGGGACGACCGATTGATTCGACGTATGATGGGGGGTAGGGATTTGACTGTGTTGTCATGGAATGTTAACGGCCTGGGGGATAGGATTAAGCGTGGTGTGGTCCTGCAGTACTTAAAACGTATTTCACCAGATGTTGTCTTCCTGCAGGAGACGCACCTTATAGGTAACTCCTTTCATGCAATGAATCGGCGGGGATATCGTTTGGTGGCACATTCCGGCTTCACCTCGGGCTCGCGGGGGGTGGGTATTATGATCAAGAACTCGCTCCCGTTGGAGATTGATGAGGTGCGCCATGATGAGAGGGGACGCTACACGGTTCTGGTGGGAAGAATGGAGGGTAGAGTGTTTATCTTTATATCCGTGTACGTCCCGCCTGGGTTACAAGTCACCACATTCGCGGACCTGGGGCGCCTCCTTCTGGACCTTCCGAGTGGCCTGCTGGTGGTTGGAGGGGACTTTAATGCGGTGGCCTCTGGGTCTATGGATCGCCATCCCCCTAGGGACCTCCCCCGGGCACAGGCGTGGCTGCCCGGCCTTCTGGACACGCTGGGCCTGGTGGATTGCTGGCGATTAAAGCATCCCGAATTGCGACAGTACACCTTCCACTCGGTTGCCCATGGTAGCCTCTCGCGGCTTGATTACATCCTTGTCCCGGCGGCCCATGCAGGGAGGGTGGGGGAGGTGCGCCATCTAGCACGGGGTATCTCAGACCACTCCCCATTGTTGTTGCATTTCGATGTCTTCCCGAGGGGGGATGGCAGGGTGGCCCCAATCAATGCATGGTATTTGCGTGACCCCACCATTCGTGCCGATTTGATCAAATCCTTACAGCGATATTTCGACGAGAATGTGGGGTCGGTCTCTTCCGCCATCTCCCTGTGGGAGGCTTTCAAGGTAGTCCTTAGAGGGGAGGCCCTCTCCTTTATCTCCCATGCCCGGCGGCTCGAGCGGGAGGAGGTGACCCGGGTAGAGGCCGAGATTGCAGAACTGGAGGGTGACCTGGGGAGCGGGGTAACAGACGCCAAGTTGCATGTTCTACACCTAAAGCAGGCGGCCTATCGGGCCCTCGTCACGGAGGCGGCCAGGGGCCTCAGTAGAGAGCAGCAGGGGCGATTGTATGATGTGGGTGATAAGGCTGGCAAATTGATTGCGTGGTTGGATAAGAGGGAGAGAGCGAGCCGCGTGGTGCCTGTGATTGAGAGTATTGATGGTGCGTGTGTCACCGAGCCGGAAGCCATTGTCTCCTGCTTCGCGGATTATTTCCGCGAAGTCTACTCCCCGGTTTCCCCCTGCTCGGAGGAAGATTCCCATGCCCTGCTTCGGGACATCGCACTGCCCTCCCTAACGGTGGAGGACAGGGATTCGCTTGACGCCCCTCCCACCTCGGACGAAATTGCCCTGGCTATTCGCTCGGTTGCATCCGGCAAGGCCATGGGCCCCAATGGTATTCCCATCGAGCTCTACAAGCTACGCCCGGATGTGTTGGCGCCCCACCTGCGCGCGATGTTCCTGGCGGCCCACTCGCAGGGTTCCCTCCCGCCGGACCAGCGCCTGGCCACAATTGTGGTGATCCATAAGGAGGGGAAGCCCCGGGAACGGGTCACATCCTATAGGCCGATTTCGCTTTTGAACGCGGAGCCCAAAATCCTTGCCAAGGTGTTGGCCAACCGGTTGGTTGGCGTGGTGGGCGACCTGGTCCACCAAGACCAATCTGGCTTTATACCGCACCGCAACACGGCGCTCAATCTGCGGCGCTTGCACGGGGTGCTCGCGCGTGTCCCATTTGTGCGGGAGCCGGCCATCTTGGCATCCTTGGACGCCACCATGGCGTTTGATACGCTTGAATGGCCATACATCTGGGCGATGCTGGCGAAATTCGGGTTCGGCCCGGGTTTCATTAGCTGGGTCAAATTGCTATATTCGGGCCCATTGGCGCAGGTGGTAGTGAATGGGCGAGTCTCGGCCCCATTCGCGCTGGGGAGGGGTACGCGACAGGGTTGCCCCCTGTCGCCTCTCCTGTTTGCCCTGGCCCTGGAGCCCCTGGCGGAGTGGCTACGGTGGCACCCCTCGATCCGTGGTCTCCGCTGGACCCCCGAGCTTGAGGACCGTGTGTCCCTCTACGCTGACGACATCCTTCTGTATCTCGCCTCCCCGCGTAAATCACTGATCGTCCTGGTTGATGTTCTGCGCTCATTCGGTCGCAACTCGGGCCTGGTCATCAACTGGGCGAAATCCTGTGTCTATGTGCTCTCCGGGGAGGCTCCGTCCCTACCACGGGACTGTCCGATCCAGATTGCCCCCCACGGTTTTCGGTACCTGGGTATCTATATCACACTTGACCCGGAGGCCCGCTATGAGCGGAATTTGCTGCCCCCCCTCCAGCGCTTGAGGGAGGACGTGGTGCGCTGGCGGCGTCTGCCGCTCTCGCCGCTCGGCCGAGCGGCTTTGTTCAAAATGATGTCCCTGCCGCGATTCCTCTACGCCCTCCAGAATACTATGGACTTGGTCCCGGCACGCTATTTCCGTGAGGTGGAGGGCCTCCAGCGGCGCCTGTTCTGGGACGGGAGGCCGCGCATTGCTCTGGCTAAATTGACGCTCCCGTGGTACGATGGGGGGGTCGCCCTCCCGGACATTAAACGGTATTACTGGGCCTCCCAACTAGCTGCAATTAATCATGGCCTTTATGGGCCCGCCTTGAACCCGGCATTTGAGATGGATAAAATGCTCCTACCCGGTGGCGATTACAATCGCGCGCTCTACTCTGGCGCGCCCGACTCCCGTTTGACGGGACCGACGCGTGTTATGGTGCGTGTCTGGCACGCGGCTAATGCAGCTATGGGGTGGAAGGACCGTTTGACCCGGGCATCACCGCTGTATGCGTCTGAGAGGTTGGGCTCCCTATGGACGTCGAAGGGCTTCGCGAAGTGGGACACGATCGGAATCAGCACGGTGGGAGATCTCTGGACGAGGGGGGGATTCAAAACCTTTGAGACGCTGCAGGCGGAGTTTCAGCTGCAGGGCAGTGAGTACTTTCGGTACCTACAAGTCCGCCATGCGCTGGGCTCCGTCTTCCCGGACGTCGCATCCATTCCGGAGTCTTCCCCCCTGGAGGACAGAGTGCTGGACGGCCATGTACCGGACAGCACGATCTCCCTCATATATAAAAAACTGATCAACGATAGATCGTGCCTGCTGACTAGTCTCCGCGAGGCCTGGGTTGCCGACGGGCTGGAGCTGGACGACGAGGATTGGATTTCCGCGGTGGCCTCCCCGAAAGAGGTGGCCATCCCGGCTCGCCTTCGTTTCGTCCAGCTCAAGATCCTTCACCGGGTTTACGTGACGGGGCCAAGGCTTCTGCGTATGGGTTTTGCTGGTGACGGACTGTGTAAGCGTGGCTGTGGTGCGCTGGCGACTTTCATGCATATACTGTGGGAGTGCCCGAAGGTGGAGCGATTCTGGCGTGGTGTGCATGAGGTCCTGCGTGTGGTTACGCGTGTCGCGCTGCTGCCTGAAGCGAGGAGATGCTTGCTGAATGTATGGGAACCGAATGACTATTCGGTCCCGCAGACGCGGTGGGTGACTCTGGGATACATGATAGCTAAGCGTGACATTGCTCAATTGTGGGGATCCCAGAGGCCCCCTGCGGTATCGGCCTGGAAAGAGCATATGGATTGGTGTATGTTTCGTGAAAAGGTGGTGTATGTGGCGAGGGGTAAGCCTGGGGCGTGGGTGAAACTCTGGGGCCCCTGGAACGCCTACCGCGGGGGTATTTGTGAGCCACCACTGCTACCGGCTGCCTCACCTGTCCCGTCTCCCTAGACGGCCCCCCTCCCTCGGCCGCGGGCGCGCGGTCCCCCCAGTCCCTGACCTACTCCCATTCCCCTTCTCAGAATTCTGCTGCTGGTTTGGATCCCCCACTTATGGAGCACGTGCTGTCACTTTGGATCGCGGGTTGCCTTGCGGGTGTGGTTTTTTGGTGTTGTTTTGTTTCAAGAAAAGGGAACCGTACTATGGGCTTGGAGCTGTGTGGCCTGCACCGTTGATTACTCCTGTTTCACTGCTCTGCACTGCCGAGAGACTTTTACTGTATGTATGCAATATGCTTTTGTCATTCTAGCGGCCGGCCGGGTGGTTGTAGGCCCATACCTGTAACTTTTACAACCTGCAATAAACGGTTTCAAAAAAAAAAAAAAAAAAAAAAGAATTCATCATGGCCTCCAGATAAACCAGTGTCTCACTTGAAATTGCATTTATAGCGCTTGTTGCTACCTCCGACCAAACGTTGAAATTATGCAATAAGTGAGACTTGAGGTCTCTGACATAAATATATGTATATGTATATATATATTCACTTAAAAAACCATAGGTTTCACACATGTTATAGTTAGCTGGACATTTCACTCGTAAAAAACCAATGAAATTCCCCCGTTATAGTTAGTGCAGGCAACTATAACTCACGCGACCGCAATCCTCTGCTGATGACGTCACATAGTACATCACTGTATTTAGACACTTATTTACCCATGTGTTCTTCCATTAATCTTTAGCTATACATATCTTACCAATATTTATTTTTCATAATGACACATATGTCATCAGTGATGTAATATCTGACGTCATCAGCAGAGGATTGCGGTCGCGTGAGTTATAGTTGCCTGCACTAACTATAACGGGGGAATTTCATTGGTTTTTTACGAGTGAAATGTCCAGCTAACTATAACATGTGTGAAACCTATGGTTTTTTAAGTGAATTTGCAAGGTTTTTTAAATGCTAATTCGTAACTATAACGTGTGTGAAACCTATGGTTTTTTCAGTGAATTTGTACGGTTTTTTAAATGCTAAGTTATGTATTATTTTTTTTTTTTCAGGTTTTTCACCGTGCGCGCACCGTGAAATTATAATTTTTTTTTAAATCACGAGGTGCGCACCCTGCGCGCACGGTGCGCTTACCCTGCGCGCACGGTGCGCTTCGCGCACCCACGGTTCGCAGTGCGTGCCGTGCGCGCCCGGTGCGCGCACCTCGCGATTTTTCAAAAATAAAAAAAAATTTTTTTCTCCCTTGAGGGTCCTTCTGTGACCCCTTGACCAAGGCTAGGGGGTCAGGAACTGTCCACTCTGCCCCCTTTTCACGTTCTCCTCCTTTTTTTTTCACCCCCTCAGACTGCGAGAGATAAAATGGCGGCCGACACTTCCTGGTTTCGACCGATTCGAATGTTTACCGACATCTAACAACCAATCAGAATTGCGCTTGCGCACGGCAGGGTGCGCGCACAGTGCGCGCACGGTGCGCGCGTATAGATATTGATATGCTTTTAAATTCTATTTTCTCAGGAAATACTGAACAGATTTACACCAGACCTGCAAAAGGCACTTCCTTGACCTTATGGCTACCTCTCTGCCAAATTTCACGTAATTCTGTTCAGCCGTTCGGGCTGTAGCTGTGTCTAAAGGTCCTATGGAAAAATGCATGGGGAAAACGCGTTTTGGGACCCCCCCTTTTTCTCGGCCCCCGCTTGACGAATCACCCCAAGACTTTCAGGGTAGGAGCTGAGCGGAGCACCCCATTAGTTTTGAAAATTTCGCGATGATTCGTCTACCGGCGCCAAAGTTATTCAAAATAGAATTTTGAGATTTCCTATGAAAACTAGGTTGTAACTATAACTATCTACTGGCGACCGCCAGTAGATAATATATATATATATATTCACTTAAAAAACCATAGGTTTCCACATGTTATAGTTAGCTGGACATTTCCCTCGTAAAAAACCAATGAAATTCCCCCGTTATAGTTAGTGCAGGCAACTATAACTCACGTGACCGCAATCCTCTGCTGATGACGTCAGATATTACATCACTGTATTTAGACACCTATTTACCCATGTCTTCTTCCATTAATCTTTAGCTATACATATATTACAAATATTTATTTTTTAGAAAGACACGTATGTAATCAGTGATGTAATATCTGACGTCATCAGCAGAGGATTGCAGTCACGTGAGTTATAGTTGCCTGCACTAACTATAACGGGGGAATTTCATTGGTTTTTTACGAGGGAAATGTCCAGCTAACTATAACATGTGTGAAACCTATGGTTTTTTAAGTGAATTTGCAAGGTTTTTTAAATGCTAATTCCTAACTATAACGTGTGTGAAACCTATGGTTTTTTAAGTGAATTTGTACGTTTTTTTAAATGCTAAGTTATGTATTTATTAATATTTATTTTTTTTCAGGTTTTTCACCGTGCGCGCACTGTGCGCGCACGCTGCGCTTCGCGCACCGTGCGCGAGCTGTGGGCGCTCGGTACGCGTCGCTCACCGAACGCCCACGATGCATTGTGCATGCCGTGCACGCACCCCGCGCTTTTTCGAAAAATAATAAAATGTTTCTTTTACCCTTGGGGGTCCTTCAGTGACTCCCTGACAAAGGCTAGGGGGTCAGGAACTGTCCACCCTGCCCCCTTTTCACGTTCTCCACCTTTGTTTATCACTGCCTCAGACTGCGAGAGACAAAATGGCGGCCGACACTTCCTGATTTCGACCGATTCGAATATTTACTGACATCTAACAACCAATCAGAATTGCGCTCACGCACGTCACCGTGCGTGCACCGTGCGCGCACTGTGCGCGCCTATAGATATATATATACTTTTAACTGACATTTTCTCAGGAACTACTGAACAGATTGACTCCAGATATTCAAAAGGCACATCCCTGACCTGAGGACTACCTCTCTGCCAAATTTCAAGTAATTCTGTTCAGCCGTTCGGGCTGTACCTTGGACTAAAGGTCCCTATGGAAAAATGCATGGGGAAAACGTGTTTTGGGACCCCCCTTTTTCTCGGCCCCCGCTTGACTAATCACCCCGAGACTTTCAGGGTAGGAGCGGAGCGCCCCACCTATTTTGAAAAATTCGCGAGGATTCGTCAACCGGCGCCAAAGTTATTCAAAATAGAATTTTCAGATTTCCTATGGAAACACGGTCCTAACTATAACTATCTACTGGCGACCGCCAGTAGATAATATATATATATATATATATATATATATATATATATATATATATATATATAAAGAAATAATGGTTCCCTTTGGAGAGAGCTTTTAGCCTAAGCTCCCTTGGCAAAACATATTTGAGGGATCACATTCAAATTAAGTTGTACATCAGCACATTTCTTCACTCAGATACAGAGGTAAACAACAGACCAACAAATAGGTGCTCCAAAAACTGGTGTGGTGCAAGTGAGTTGTGACAAATGTGATACTGGTGCGCATGTGGTATGTACAAGGAGCAATACACTGTTGCCTAGTAATACAACTTTTGTACCACATAACTCGTAAGTAAAGTATACTGTACACAACTCCACAATTAAAAGCAGACAATAGTTCAAGCCCATTTAGGGGAATAGATATTTTCTCCATTTGAGGTACTTCAAAATCATGAAAGTTAGTGGATTTTTGGACTCATTATTAGAGTTGCTACCACTTTTCTTTATCCTGATAAAGACCCCAGCGAAGTCTTTATAGAGTGTCGAAACATCGACGTAGTGCACTGTTGTCTGCCATTAATTGTGAATTTGTGTACAGTATACTTTACTTAGGAGTCAGCCGCTGCAGGTAAGGGTGGTGAGGCCAGGTGAGGGGGGATTTCAAGAGTCGACCACAAGGGAAAATGAAATAAATAAATAATTTGTCCTCGTAGTCGTCTCTGAAATCCCCCATCACCTGGCCCCTTTGCTCTACCTGCATCAGCCGCGGATGTTAGGAGTTCTGTGCTACCAAAATTGTATAACCAGCCAACAGTGTGGCTTCGATGTGAACACCGCCCCACCACAGAAGGAAGAAATCGTTGTTGCCATCCAGTGGCAGCCGCCACAAACAATGGGTGGTGGGGCGGGTGAATGAGGGAGGGGGAGCGTGGGGTGGTGATGTTAGAAATAATATATTTAAATTAAAAAAAGTTACCTTAAGCGGCTGGCTCTCCACTCTCATGCTGCATCTCCTCTTCCTGTTCCTGCAGCCCTGAGACAGACTCTCATCCAATCCCCGTGCTGCAGAGCAGCGCGGGCATTGGCCTGAGTGAGATAGAAAGACGCTCCTCTAGGGCCATAGTGTCTGTGGGGGTTTCTCCAGCCCGGCTGCTCAGTGCAGCCGGGCTGGAAAACCTAAGTGCGCATGTATGTTTTGGTCGGCCTGAGATTGCCGGCCTAACGCACATGAGCACTTAGAGAGTGCACGTAGCACTCTTCCTCTCCCCTCCTATGCCTCGGCCTGCCCCTCCCTACAGCGCTGGCTCAGAGCCGGAAAATGCAAAATAAAACGATGCAAAAACATCATTTTAATGATGCAGTAGGGCAACGCTCCTCCACCACTGTGGAGAAGCCTCCGCTGTTGCCATCTGATCTCTCAAGAATAGAAGAGCTCTTGGCCAAGACAACCTGAATGCAGAAATGTTCAAGGCAGACCCTGAAACATCAGCCAAGATCCTCCAACCACTGCTTACAACGATTTGGAAGGGAACGAAAGTACCTGATTACTGGGGCCAAAGCATCATCATCAAGAATCCAAAGAAGGTGGGGTGGAGCCAAGATGTCCAACTAAGCGAACAATCTTGATCAGAGCTCCAACAACCATCAGGCCTTCCCTCGGGCCCATAGACTACTCTCTGCTACTGTGGAACCAGAATTTGATGACCCCCACCCACTTAGCCTGCTAGCGTGTGCTGAGGGCTACTGTGGCAGCGTCTTGAGGAAGTACCTAGGTGAGGCATATCAGGGCCTGCCAGGGCTTGTGGTGCAAGGTTCCAGCAGCGGGTGATCCCGTGGCTGTAGGTGGGCAAGACCATCTGGTTTATGGAACTCACAGGAGCAGCCAGAGTCATTGCCGGAGGCTGGGAGCAGCCTGCAGCCCTTTCTGTGGACTGGACAGACAGCACGGCGTGCAGCACGCGGACCCCCCCTGGGACTGCGGGACTGTACGGGCTGTGCCGGGGGCTGAAAACATCAATTGAACTGAGGGGGGTTAAATGAGCAACACCCCCCCCGCCCACAACAGTATTTACTGACTGTGCCAAGACGCCCGATGAGGAACGAGCATCCATACAGTAGGGTGGAGGACGGGCAGGCCTGCTTGTGATTTGCAGAGCAATGGCCCATTCTGAATAATCAGAGTGCAGGTCAAAAACAAAACAAAAAAAAAACATTTAAGGACCATATTAAGAGAAGAAGCTCTGTGCGACCCAGGAGATTGTGGCAGCACTGTGCCAATCAACTTAAACTATTGCAGTGAGACCGAACTCAGCAACCTTACCCCCCTTTGTTTCTCTCACTGAATTATAATGCTGCTTTCACATGGCATTTGGAAGATGTTGATGACGTAAGTAGCACACTAGGGGTCTGCACTGTGTATTGCTCGGTAGGACCTAGTGTGCAATATGAACTCAGACCCTGGGCCCCGTGTTAACTGGTGTGGTGAAGGGCGAAGCGAAGCTCTGCTTCAGACTGTCAATTGGAGAGATACTGGTGGGAGCCACTTCCTACTCTTATGCCACCAAAACTCAAGGGGGGGCTCAGGCACAGCCTCAAACTCCTGCAACTCTATCGAAAGCAGTAATGATAGAATGGCGCAGAGTGAGGCTGCGAGTGATGCTGGCGTGGAGGGAGAGGCTGCTTCACCATCTAACTAGGATATTAAAAATCTACTATTAGAAGGAAATAAAGCAATTACTGAAAAGATTGATGGGATGGCAATAACTGACACTGCTGCATCAGGATATGGATAAACTGAGAGAACAAGTTAAAGACTTGGGTATGGGAGAAAAGGTTTTGGAGAAAACTTTGAGGGCACATTCTAATCAGCTAAGGAACCAGGAACAACGTATGCAGCAGCAGGAGGCAAAACTTGCTGATTTGGAGGACTGGTCCCGTCGTAATAACATGTGCATTCTTGGTTTGCCCGACGGCAGGGAGACTGCACCAGTGGAACTGTCTCTACAGAGCTGGCACCCACGGTGCTACCAGGATTGAATGTGGAGGGCGAACTACAAGTAGACAGAGCTCATAGTACACCTGGGGGAAGGTCTAAGCCTGGTGCATCTCCGACATGTTGATTGCACATATGTTAAGAAGATAAGGAGATAAAGTTGGTATCTTGACAGTGGCTCTTACACAGGGAGATGTAGAATATAATGATAATAAAATAATTTTTTACCCAGATTATGGTGTGGCAACCCTTCAAAAATGAAAAACCTTTGTAGAAGTCAAACAGAAACTCAGACACTGGATGGGATTATGCTCTGCTGCCTCCGGCGTATCTGAGGATTGATTGGCACGGGAAGAGACATTTCTTTGATCAACCTGAAGAAGCCATGTAATTCATAGAGTCACTAATGTTCATACCATGGTACATGCTATTTCAGCTGCCTGGCATAATGATGCATATGGGTGGGTGGGAAAACTACCCTAATATGATGTAACCAAGGAGGGGCACGTTGCAAATGATAGAGAATAATACATACTGGCTGGAGCAGGGATAAGAGAGGTATGGTCTTTTTTTCGGCACACCTGCTGACAATAGCGATGTCGAACTTGGAGGAACCTACACCAGGGACCCTTTGAGAACACTGCACTGTAGTGGGGAAGTCTGATTCTGTTGTTAACGGGGTTGGATAACGCCAATTATGTTGATTGTGAAGGCCAGGTTGAGGGAGGCCACACAGGAGGGGGGTCATTTTTCTTACATGTTTTTTGAGAAGAAGTGAATACAATCAGAACAGTGTTTATTTGCAATACACATACTTTGTGCAGGGGAGATGACTTACAAGTACACACATGGAGGCGACAATTCTATAGTGGAATGTTAAGGGAATCCCGAACCCTATTAAGCATCAAATGATATTGTCTTACTCTTGTAGACAGAAAGCTAATATAGTTATGCTGCAAGTAACACAATTATTACCCCAAAAATATGAGAAGATACGGACCTAATGAGGGGCAGGCTCTGGTATGCAAACTTTACTTCATAGGCAAGAGGGGTGCTGTTGTGGGTTGATAACAGTGTTCCACTATGAGTAATCACAGAATTGAAAGCAGCAGATGGGCGCTACGTGTCATAGGCGAAATTGAGGGCACTCCTACAATGATTCTTACTTCATTCTCCCCTATATACATACACCTGATTTCTTTAGGGAAGTGACACGGGTTCTCACACCTTATGTACACCTTGATATAATTTGGATAGGGGGATATAATTGAGTGTTAGATAAGGAACTTGACAGCTCTCGACTTGTGGCGTGGCCATTGGGTAGGGCGTCTAGGACGCTTCTGGAGAGTATGGACACGCTAAATTTGATAGCGCTATGGTGGGCTTTGAATGGCCAGACTAGGGGCTACTCCTTTTATTCTCCTCCCCATGGTACATTCGCTAGAATCAATTATATACTCGTGCGCCCTGGACAGGCTACGGGTTTTGGGGAGCTGCACTATCTCGATCCCACGTTATCCTATCATTCCCTTCTGGTGGCCCACAATGCAAAGACGCGTGTCTGTGGCCCCATTGCTGCAGTGGCAATTCCAGTTGTGTGCTTTACAAGATCAGGCCTACTGAGATGTAATCCGCGAAGCAGTGAGGGACATTTTCTCAACCAATACAGGCTCAGTGACCTCAGCTGGGATCCTCTGGGAAGCTTTTAAAGTTACTGTACAAGGCAGGTGCATGGCTACCACCAACGGGGTGCGTCAGTCATTAACGCGCACAGTTCTGAAGCTAGAGCGCCAAATTGGAGTTATAGATAGGCAGGCACCACACTCAGAAGCGATCTGGGAGGACCAATCTAGATCACAGGGGGAACTCGTAATTCACCATGATTACAAGACAGATACAGAGATCTAATATGAGCAAGGTAACACACCGGGACGGTTATTGGTGTGGTTAGCCAATAGAGAAAGGGGAGGGAATGCAGTTGTTACCATAAAAGATGCGTTGGGAGCAACTCTTACAATGCATGAGGATATCCTGGGTCATTTTGCAGATGTCTACTCTACTCTGTGTGCGAAACAAGAAGGGTATGATGAAACGAGTATTAGCACCATACTGGATAAAGCGCAGCTCCCATATGCAACTGATGAAATGAGAGAAATATTGAACCCTCCACTTGACGAATCTGACATATGATGGGCTACCAAACAAATGAATACTGGAAAAACGACAGGGAATGATGGCTTGACGGCTGAATTTTATAAGGAATATGTAATTTTATTATACACACTGCTGTTAGCCATGTATCAGGAAGCATTTGAAGAGGGGGTGTTACCTGCCACGGTGAGAGAAGCATACATAGTGATTTTGCTTAAATAAGTGAGGGATGCAGCAGAATGTGAGTCTTTTCACCCGTTGTCTATGATCAATGTAGATGCAAAGATCCTTGGGAAAATATTAGTTCACCGTTTGGCTAAGGTAGCGGGGGAACTGATACACCCTGATCAGACGGAGTTCGTGGAAGGCCGGACCACTACCACTAATATCAGGAAGGCATGCCTTATAATAGAACAGATTCAGAAAGGGGAGGAGCTTTGTGGGCTTACCAGTCTGGATGCCCACAAGGCTTTTGACACTGTAAACTGGCAGTACATGATTTGTGTATTAAAACGGTATAGACTAGGTGACTCCTATTTAAAATGGATACAACTACTTTATACAGCCAGTAAAGCCAGGGTGAAAGTGGGTAATAAGCTCTCGGATAGCTGTTTGGTGGAAAGGGGAACTAGACAAAGATGCCCCTTGTTGCCATTCATTTTTGTACTAGTTATCAAACCCCTTGCAGTACTGCTGCGATCTAGACATGCAGAGGAGGGAGTGATGGTCGGAAAGAACTGGGAGTTTGTCTCCCTATATGCAGATGAAATTGTGCTAACCCTACGACAACCTGAACGTTTGTGACCTGCAGTGTATGGTGCAATCAAGGAGGTAGGGATTCATTTAGGATTTATACATAATGCAGATAAGTCTGTCCTCTACCCAATAATGACACCTGTCCCGAGGGAGGGGTTGTTTTCTGGCATTCATTTACAGACACGCCCCATTAAATACCCTGGAGTGTATCTGAGCTCCAATATGACAGAAACATATGATAGCAATGTGGGAGCATTACTAGACGGAGTGGAGCACAGTGTGCGTCGCTGGCTGAAATTTCCGCTATCACTCATGGGAAGGATAGCTATTAGTAACCCAAGTGCTATCGAAAATTTGAACTCATCGACTGCACAATCAAAATCATCGGCAGTCATTTATGACCACCTGGCCGAATGGACAGCTGTCAAGGACATACTTTCCCCTTTTCAATTTGGATTTCGGCCTAAACTATGAACCAATGAATAATGCCTGAATCTGACCATCTCTAAATATACCAAGGCCAAGCACTCCACCATATATTTAACCTTCATAGATCTATCCATCGCCTATGATTCAGTGAACAGAACCAAACTTTGGCTAATGTTGCTGGATCAAGGCGTGGACCCTCCCCAGGGGAATTTTTTATACTTTACTCAGACCTTTCAGCCCGGATTCGTCTAAAATCGCTTGGGGAACTTTCTTCTGAATTCTCTCTAAAGAGTGGCGTAAGGCAGGGTTGCATATTGGCACATATATTATTTGTTTTATATATTAACAGATTAACAGTCTACTTATCTTCTTCCCACACAGATATACCCAGAATTACTGGCTCCCTAATTCTCGCATTACTATATGCAGACGATGCAGTATTGTTAGCCCTCACCCCTGTTTTGCATCCTTTATGCACAATTTGAATCTTAACACTAATTATTCCAAGTCGCACATCAGGTCCTGTGGCCCGGGCAAACTAAGGCTAAACAAAATTAGTATTAATGGGCATGTTTTGATGACTGTGGAGAATTTTTGTTACTTAGAATTAAATTTCAGTTCAACAGGGTCATGGAATTCTCATTGTGCTCAGGTCTGTGTCAAATTAAGTAAAACCGCGGCACAGTTGAGGAAATTCGATTTTCGATCTCGCTTGTATTCAGCCACCATTTTTTTTTTGTGTGTTCCACCGCCATTTTGTGTTGCCCTCACTCAGGCAGCACAATGAACGAAGTTTTTATGCTGATCTTACTGCGACATGTCAAATAACCTTCTGCCTCTGTTTACGAGACTGATGTCAGGGACTGGCTGAGTCCACTAATCCTCGTCTGGTTTGACTAAACCTTGTCTCAACTGTCTGTCGGTTCACACCATTCTTTCCTGACTTTATCTTATCTTCTGGCCTTCGCTATTCTCTACTTGTATTCTCTCATTTCACAACTGTCCTCCAAAGCATACAAATATGTCCTGCCACCTGCAAGTTGAGTTGTAGACACTACCACTGATTAACTTGTGGGGAGGGGTGACAAAAACAGTTGGAAGAGAGGTTTATTTGGGTTACTTGATATCTTGTTTTCAAACTTTTCTCATTGGTTATATCTTGTTTTCAAACTCTTCTCATTGGATAACCATGTATGCATTGGGAGTGTTCTTGGTGAATCTATGTGCTATAAAAGATTGTGCGCCACGGAGTAAAGTGGCAATCTCCTAAGAACATACTGAGTGTACTTCTGGGACAGCTGTACTTAGCTGCAGCTAATAAACCTGATCTTGTACGCTCAACAGAATGTCCTGTGTCTCTGTTCAACAAAGCAGGTGAACTCAGGAGATTAAGGCGTGCCCTGCGCCGCCAGGCCCATAAGGCCCTGGTTCTTCAATTGGTGCCCTCTGTGAGGCGGCTTCAGAGGTAGCGATTTTGCCTGAGGGTCGTGAGGAACCCCGAAAGAAAATTCTGGAGGAACCGCGAACCACGTCAAGCGACCCCTGTATGTCGAAGTGGTCCGAAGGTCTTTTTCAGCACGGTTTCTCCTTCCTGACGGCTGCTGACGACTGCTGCCCTGACTGCTGCCTTGCTTTGGCCCCTTTTGGTGATGTATGGTATCGCGAGACGTTAGACGGGCCTCTGTTGGCGTAAGAAGACACTTAGTTAAGTATTGGTGGGTAGCTCCCACTATTTTTGTTTTGATTTGGGTCTTTGATTTGGCTATTGCAAAAGCCGAAGCCGAGGGGTGAGTACGTTTGTGCTATATTATTTGATTTAACCCCTTGATGTTTGTGAACAGTCCAGTGAAATAACGATGCCTGGTCTGAGTAAGTTTAGAAAGTTTTGTTGTTTTGGTTGTGATAGGGATTCCCGGCTGGAGGACTCTTGTCCAATTCCTCCAGTTGGAACTCCCACTTATGAGCTTTATTCTAAACATGGTGTTGGCCCCATTGCCTTTAATGAGGCATGGATCCGATACACAAAGAACGATGGTGTTCTACAGTGGCCACAGAATGGTAGCTTTGAGCCTGACATATTAGATAATTTGGAGGCAATTTTGTTTAAAAGAAAAGCCCGGCCGGCAATGTTTGACTCTTTCCGCCTCTGGCATAAGGAAGCCAAACAGAGAGAAATTAAACAGGCAAAACGAGATAAGAAAACACAAAGTATGACGATTATACAGGCATGAGATTAATCATGAAATGGAAATTTCAGAGAGACAGCATCGTATGGCGATAGATAAATGCTATCCTGTGTTGCCTATTTCCCCTTCTGATAAAAGTAAGGATCCGGAGGAAGACCCTTTGATGTCTCACTTATTGAGATTGCCTCCTCCCTATGTACAAGGTGCTAATGCACCCCCATTGTTACAACCAGTTCAGCCATTAGTTGCGCCTCCGCCTGCTCCGGCTCGTCCGCATTTGCCCCTTCCGGTAGTGCCACCCCCACCTCTTCCGCCACCGACTTCTTTGCCTCCGTTTCCTAAACATCAATCTCCTTTGCCTTCCGCTCCCCTTATAACTGTTAATTCTTCTGTTAGTTCACCTAATACCTTGTCCCCTGTTCTTATGTCTAATTCTCCTACTGTGCGCAAACGAATCACAGATACTGTCTCTGGGTTTCTGTCTCCTTTCTTTGAGACTTTGAATATGTCTCCGGCTTTTTCTCGAAGACATTCTCGTAGTCAACTCCCAGGTTCCGACGAACGGGTGGTATTGGACTCTCTCGCTCGCAAATGGATCGAGAAGGGTCCCCAATATAGTGTGAAAGATATCATGACCACCTTTCATCAGTGGGAGGCGCCCACGCAGAGATATGTATTTAATGTTATGTGTGACACTCTCGCTAAAGAATGGGAGGATATGGATTTGGGTTTACTTCCTCAGGGTTTGTTAGATGTTCAGGCTAATTTCAATAAGGGACTCATTGTGGGTTCTAAGGTTGAGGATGCCGTAAGGACACTTGTCACTTTTAGGTCCTTATTTTCCTCACAGACTTTTTTTGATTCCGATCCTGCTGTTAGGCTGACTTCCAAACATTATCCCATGAGAGAGGTTCCTCCAGTGTGGAGAGAAGCGGTTGCACAAGCAGGTGCTAATCCAGCTGTTCCCGCGCACTTCCAGCGTATATGGGTACATGTCCCCTGGAAGAGATCTGAAGTTTTGGCTCTTAAACAGTCTCTACCGGATCCCCGTAAAAACCCTGCTGGCTATTATAAGGAGTTGTCCCAGACTGTTGATGCCTGTATTATGAATTTAGCCGATATTGATATGTTGATGGGAAATGTAGTCCCACAAGCATTATGGGCTCGGATTCGTAGAGAGGATCACGCCCAAGCATTGGGTGGCGATTGGGCTGCTATAACTGCCGCGGATGCAGCCCAAGTGGGTGGTGCTAAGCCTGATTTTTTGATTTCAGAACTCCCTGGTAGGATTATTACTTTAATGAAAATGATGATGCCCGCCTTGCGAGTTAATTGGGATAAATTAGCTGCGTGTAAGCAGAAGAAAGATGAGAGTGTCTCTGATTTCTTCACTCGTTTTGAGGAGACGTTTATTGATCACAGTGGTCAGGATATGACTACGGAGGGTGGACAGCGATTATTTGTAGATACATTCGTATTTCATTTGCTTCCCGAACTGTCACATAAGTTGAAAGACTCCGAGAGTTCATGGGCTGTTTCTTCTTCTGCCCAGATATTGGCTACTGCTCAATATTATGAGAACAGGGATAAAGAGGAGAAAGATAAGCAAGAGAAGAAGATGAAAGAATTAAAAACGAAGGTTCTTCTGCAACAAGCTTATCCTCCTCGTTATACTCAGCGCCAGTTTCAACAGCCTCCACAGTTTCAGAGGGTGTATCAAAAGCCTGAGCCCTTTATTCCGCGACCTTTATTAGGTCCTAACCAATGTGCCTATTGTAGAGAGGAAGGTCATTTTAAGAATAGCTGCCCGGTTATATTGCAATGTAAGGGAGAACTATCTGCTCCACAAGGCCGTGGTGGTTTCCAGATAATATACAGGGGTAGAGGTCGAGGTGTGATGCCTCAAGAACAGCGTTCCTTACCCCCTCCAAATTCTACGAACTACTTCGATCAGCAGAATACTCAGTCTACACAGTATTACAATGATGATTATCATGTTGAAGGTGAAAATGAAAGCCTTCACGCTAACTAGGACAGCCATAGACAAAGCGAGGGAGTTATATCGATTCCAGTAAATTAGGATGGGCCTTATGTTAATGTCACTTCAATGGGTGTTTCAGAGCCATTTCTTTTAGATACTGGTGCGATGAGAAGTTCTATCATTCATTCTAAACTCCCTGGGGCACCTTTGTCTGGCTTAACAAATGTATCGGTAGGATTTTCTGGCGCCCCAGTTCGTAACCCGGTCTCCTGTCTTTTGCCTATTTCAATTGGCCCTTATGATATGGAAGCTCCTCTTCTTTTAACGACTGGTTGCGGCGAGAATCTGTTGGGTTTGGATCTATTGAAAAGAATGCATGCAACGATATATTGTTCTCCTTCTGGTGTGCATCTTACTTTAGGGCAGAAATTGACTTCTTCAATTTATTTGTCTAAAGATCAATTCCCACCTGAAATGCTCTTTCTTCCTGCAAAGCTCTGGGCTACGGGTCCAAATGATGTTGGTTGTCTTGAGATCCCGCCTTATGTTGTTACTCTCAAGCCCAATGCTAAATTGCCACGCATTCCTCAATACAGAATTTCCAATGAAGGTGAAAGAGCGCTTTTGGATATCATTTATGATTTGGTTCAGAAGGGTGTGATTGAGGAAACGAGAGGAAATGTATGTAATAGTCCTATTCTTCCTGTTCTTAAACGCACTGATCCTTCTAAGCCTCCTGTTTATCGTTTTGTGATTGATCCTCGGGAGGTCAATAAAATTGTTGTACCACAGTTTCCTGTTGTTCCAGATATCACTGCCCTGTTAACTATGATACCTGCCTCAGCGGCTTGGTTTTCTGTTATTGATCTGAAAAATGCTTTCTTCAGCATTCCCATTGCCAAAGAGAGTAGGGATATTTTTGGTTTCTCTCTAGGAGGCCGAAGTTTCCGGTTCAAGCGCGCACCCCAAGGCTATTGTGAAAGCTCCTCCATTTATAGTCAAGCTCTGAAATGTCAGCTCGATGTTTTTCCTTTACCCCCAGGTGCTACTCTTATTCAATATATGGATGATTTGTTGATTGCTGCTGATTCAGAGGATGTCTGTAAGGATGTGACTGTCGCACTGTTACGTCACTTGTCTGATCTTAATCATAAGGTTTCGCCTTCTAAACTACAATATGTCCGTCGAGAGGTTACCTATTTGGGTCATCTCTTATCAAAGGAGGGAAGGCGATTAACCCCAGAACGAATTCAAGCAATTGCGCAAATGTCTGTGCCATCTACACAAAGAGAGGTGCGCGCCTTTCTGGGCACCACTTCTTATTGTAGACAGTGGATTCCAAATTTTTCTTTGTTGGCCAAACCTTTGTTAGCACTCACTTTGAAAGACACACCCCAACCCCTTCCTTGGACTGACGAATGTCAGAAGAGTTTTTCTGATTTACGTGCTGCTCTGTGTTCTGCCCCTGTGTTGGGTACTCCAGATTACAGTAAGCCCTTCAAGCTCTATGTCCATGAAAGAGAGGGTTGTGCGTTGTCAGTCTTAACACAACGATTTGCAGACAAACAGCGGCCATGTGCCTATTTTTCAACTACGTTAGACCCAGTAGCCAAGGCATTGCCTAGTTGTCTTAAAGCTACAGCAGCAGCAGCGATTTCTATTCGTCAGTCTGCTGGAGTGGTGCTAGATAATACTCTCATTGTTATGGTACCACATGCAGTGGATACCTTGCTAAATAGGACAAAAACACAACATCTTACAAGTGCTCGATTGTCTGGATATGAGCTGACGCTCTTGGCTAGTCATGTGCACATCAAACGATGTAATATTTTAAATCCAGCCACACTGTTACCTCTTCCAGAAGAGAAAGATATTCGGAAACAACATGATTGTTTTCTCCATACTGAGGAGGAGACAAAAGGCAGGATTGATTTGAAAGATACGCCGTAAGTGGATCTAGATGGGATCCTATGGGTGGATGGGTCTTGTTTCAAACTCCCAAATGGTGAGACAACTTCAGCTTATGCTGTTACCACCTTGTATACAATCATGGAGACAGCACGCATCAGACATAATTCAGCTCAGGCAGCTGAACTGATAGCTTTGACCAGAGCGTGTGTGTTATCTAAAGGAAAGAGAGTGAATGTGTATACCGACAGCCAGTATGCGTTCGGTGTGGCGCATAGCTTCGGTCGTTGGTGGAAGGAAAGAGGATTCCTTACCTCCCACGGTACTAAAATACAGCATGGTCAATTGGTAACTGATCTTCTTGAGTCACTTGTTTTGCCTACCCAGATAGCAATTGTGAAATGTAGTGCGCATAAGATTACTGATGATGTTGGTCGCGGAAATGCTTTTGCGGATGAGGTAGCAAAAAGGACAGCCAGAGATGCTACAAGTCGCATGTATGTTGCGGGCCCTGCGAATTGGGTCAGGGAAAGAGGGATGTGTGAGGACACAATAGAAAGTGTGAGATCGATTCAGGGAGATGCTACAGAGAAAGAGTTGAGAAACAGGATGTTGGATAGAATTGTCAGAACACCAGCGTTGGCTGTTACCAGACGCCTACGTACTGCCTGTAGTTACTATGGCGCATGGTCCAGCCCACATCAGTGCAAAAGGAATATGTAAACTTCTGGCTCCAGTGTGGCTGAACGAAGGGATTCCAAAATGTGCAGATAATGTGGTGAAGCATTGTATCATTTGCTTGATGTACAATCCGGGAAGGGGAACCCCAACTCCGGCAGGTAATGTATGGGGCGTCCCTCGCCCTAGAAAGTATTCTGATATACAGTATCCAATGCTGATTGACTATTTACATGACCTCACCACTAAATTATGTGTTCTTCACCAACAGGTTCAAAACGCTTTACCAGAAGCCTCCACAGACCCAGGTCTCTCTATCCAACCTGGAGACTGGGTCTGTGTGAAAATTTTTCAGAGGACAAAGAATTTGGAACCTCGCTGGAAGGCGCCTCGACAAGTTCTCCTGACAACTCGCACAGCAGTAAAAGTCGAAGGGAAAAAGAACTGGATCCACGGCGTGCACTGCAAGAAAGTGCCCTTGCCCTTGCCTTTTGATCAGTGGGTTCGTAAGGGTATAGGTGATTCTGAAGGAGAAAAAGTCCCCCGATTCATACCTTTCAGTAGTGCACACCTGGATGGAACTCGATCGGAGAAAGAAGATGACGACATTCTACAAGAAGCCGTACCTTCCCATCTCCGATTAAACACTACACAGCCACAGACCCTATTTCAAGACCAAACTGTACCAACAAGGACTAGATACAATTTAAGACCTAGATTGGTCAAGGACACCTGAGATTTCCATCTCTTCTGCTACATTTATCATCTGTTCAAGTTGCAGGGTCACGGTAGGAGTCTTGGTTTATGACCTGTATAATGGCTAGGCCCCCAGGACTTGCAGTGTCATAGGACGGCTAATAATCACAGCCAAGTGAGTAAGGAAGATTGCCGTGAGCAACAATTTTAGAGGATGGATGTTAAATTAGGAAAGAAGGATAATAAGGAAGCGATGAGAAAGAAATATTGTAAAATATTGCACAGTCGATGTGGCGTAACATTGTGTGTTTCTATATTTTTGTGTACCTTATTGGCTTGAGTAGGTTGGGTTATTCATGCTATGCAGCAAAAAGTTGTCCCTAATTCTATCTCCTTGCCTCTTCATTCTACTGTCTCCCCACATCAATTATATACACTTCCCCAACATGAACTAATCAGGAGAACAGAATATTTTAATAATCCATTTATCCAATTGTTGCACCAACACCAATTGGTAGTCAACACAACCGACAATGGACAAAGAAAAAGCTTTTGTTCCCATACATACATCTACACGTCTCAGAATTCACCGCCGTTAGTGCCATCCCAGGGCACATATTTTGTCTGCCACGATAGAGCTTACACGTGGCTACCAACGGATTTTTCAGGAACATGCTATATAGCTTTTCTTCTCCCTCCTACATATACTGCTCCTTCAGACCATCATAGAAACAGATATGGCAGAGGGATTATTGATTCTAAAGACACGGCAGGACAAGAGGGAAGTGATTTCCTCAAAGGATTTCTTCCTATTTGGGGCCCAATGGCCAACAGCAGAAACATGAGACAGCTGGTTCGTGTTGTTGAGACTAGCATAGATGTCACTGTGGGAGCCTTGAGTAATCTCACAGCTGAACTTCAGACGGATCGTCTCATGACTTTGCAGAACCGGATTGCACTAGATGTTATTCTTGCAGATCGTGGTGGAATCTGTAAATTGATCGGATTAGCTGTTGTATTTATATACCTGACGACGCCCCTACGGTATACCAAGCCATCTCCAAATTACACATGATCTCCGAATCGATTCATCAAGACGAAGGAGATTGGTCTTTATTAGGATGGTTTTGGGGATTACTATCTAAATGGGGATGGAAGGTACTAACCTTCCTTGGAGTGGTTTTGGCCATCATTTTTTCCTGTTGTCTCTGTATGCAGTGTGGCCCCGCCATCTGCGGTCTTTGTGCCACTCTGTGTGTCCCAAGATTTGAGTCACAGAAAACAGAGAACATTAAAATGATGTTGCAGCAACAGTTTGACGACCTCATGGCTATTGACATTGATTCAGATTAACGTGAATCTGTGTATTTTGCCTGAGTTATGGCAAAAGGAGGGTCTGAGGAAATTCGATTTTCAATCTCGCTTGTATTCAGCCACCATTTTCTTTTTGTGTGTTCCACCGCCATTTTGTGTTGCCCTCACTCAGGCAGCACACTGAACGAAGTTTTTATGCTGATCTTACTGCAACGTGTCAAATAACCTTCTGCCTCTGTTTACGAGACTGATGTCAGGGACTGGCTGAGTCCACTAATCCTCGTCTGGTTTGACTAAACCCTGTCTCAACTGTCTGTCGGTTCACACCATTCTTTCCTGACTTTATCTTATCTTCTGGCCTTCGCTATTCTCTACTTGTATTCTCTCATTTCACAACTGTCCTCCAAAGCATACAAATATGTCCTGCCACCTGCAAGTTGAGTTGTAGACACTACCACTGATTAACTTGTGGGGAGGGGTGACAAAAACAGTTGGAAGAGAGGTTTATTTGGGTTACTTGATATCTTGTTTTCAAACTTTTCTCATTGGTTATATCTTGTTTTCAAACTCTTCTCATTGGATAACCATGTATGCATTGGGAGTGTTCTTGGTGAATCTATGTGCTATAAAAGATTGTGCGCCACGGAGTAAAGTGGCAGTCTCCTAAGAACATACTGAGTGTACTTCTGGGACAACTGTACTTAGCTGCAGCTAATAAACCTGATCTTCTACGCTCAACAGAATGTCCTGTGTCTCTGTTCAACAAAGCAGGTGAACTCAGGAGATTAAGGCGTGCCCTGCGCCGCCAGGCCCACAAGGCCCTGCTTCTTCACAGTCTGCAACCTTATTTGACCGCAAATCAGGGGGACTGTGTCTCCACCTATGAAAGTTTATAATTCACAATGTATTAGTGTAGCTACCTACGGAGCTGGAGTATGGGTTATCAGTAAATGCGGTTCTCTCCAGGCAAAGGAAAACTGATTTTTGCATAGGTTGTTAAGTACACCGCCGTCCACTCCCAACCTCATCACCCATCTTGAGCTAAACCAGGGCTTTATTGAGGACACAATCCAGCTGGCACCACTTTTATTATGGGTTAGTATTTGGTTGAACCCACTTGCTAAACTCTGTAAGGATATTAGATCTGACTGCCTGGCGTTGGATAAGGCACGCTCCATACCCTGGCTGAGTTATATACGAGATAAACTTTGTTCCCTCAGTATATCCTGGCGGTTTACCGAACCTATTTGCATCCCCAAAACCTCAAGATGGAGGTGAAAACACTATTCAAGGCCCACTGTGCAACCATTAGGCTGAAACTAGAGTTATCCGAACCTTTGGTGTCGCAGTATTATAGTCTTTCATACACCTTTGATTCCTCTCTGTATTTGTCGCTGGACCTGTCAAGATGGGAGCTGTTCCTTCTTTTCCGCTTCAGAGCTGTGACAATTTATTGGCCTCTTAAACACTTTTTAGACCCAGAGAGGAATATAATTTCCTGTTGCCCCTGTCATAATTATTCTGCACAATCACTTTTGCACTTTATGTTCTTTTGCAATTTGCAAAGCTTAACACAAAAGCACTTTCTGAGACCCCTTTTAAGGAGACTAGGCCTTCAACGCTATAGACCAGCCTTTCTCCACCTACAATCTCTGCGTTCATCTATAATAGTTTTTACTGTCTGTGCCTTTCTGAAAGCAGCACTCAGGGTTATATACACTATGATGGGCTAGTCTGTCAGGACCCTATACGCAGTTGTGGCTCAGTACACAGAACTTGGCAGGTATGTTGGGTTGACTAATGGGGGATAGCAGGAGCGCATGGCGGACCCTATATGAGGTTTTTGTTCTCACTCTATCTCCCCTTCATGCCCTCTTAAATGCAGTTACTGCCCTTAACTCTGTAATCGTGCACTGAAATCTGACTGTGATCTGCATTTCTTTTTGCTCATCTAAAGCATGGATTATTTGATGTGTCTTTCCTTAATCTTAAAAGTCCTTTGTGCACGTGTTTAAAACTGTTTTTTAACTTGTGATCTTTTCAAACTTTTATGTGTGATTACAGCTATGTGCAATATTTCTATGTACTATTATGGCCTATTGTGTTTTTGACCAAATAAAGTTATATTGAATTGAATTGAACTGAATTGAAGACCTGGATGGGGTTTCCACAGAAACCGGATACGCACATCATTATTCAAAGCTTACCGGACAAGGTGGGAGAGAGGGTAGACTGATTACTAAATTGTATACTCTGATCTTACCGAAAGAGGCACCACGGATGGGGGCATTAACAGCACAGTGGGAAACTGATTTGAGTGAAGAATTGCAGGATCAAGACGGGGCGCGTGTGCTAGCCAATTGTAGGAAAATATCACAGAGGGAAAAACTCAAATTAATCCATTATAAATGTATTCACAGAGATTCTGTCTCACCGATTTGGCTACATAAGATAGACCCCTCTAAATCAGAAAATTGGGCATGTAGTGGAAGGCTCGGGGAAACAAGACTTCTGGGAGGGAGTTATTAAAACATTGTAGGAATTGACTGATTTACCCTTGCAGTGCTCTGTCCGGATGTGCCTGCTGGGTATGGTGCCTCGAACTAAGTCTTCTAAACATGCATTAAGATTTCCGAGTTTGGACTAGTGATTGCAAAAAGATCTATAGCGAGATATTGGATCACACCAAGGCTGCGTACCAGTAGACACTGACTATGAGAGTATGCGCATTGGGTACATGCTGAATGTGGGGTGAGATGCAAATTAGTTTGTACTGGACAAGGTAATGATGGTAAGATGATATGGGAATTAGTGGAAATACAGCTACGTCACACCATAGATGTTACGATAACGGAACCAAATGACAACGATGGGTGACCTTAAGTGTGTAATGTTATTCCACTATCTTTGAGGCTCATAATGCATACAATGTTTTCTTTTCTCAAACTTGTCTGTCCTGAAATACTGCTGAAATTTGAACGATGTTAAGGGATTGAATTGTAATTGGGTTCCTTCGGATTGGGGGATAGGGAGAGGGAATTGGGTAACAGTTGAGTTGTGATGTAACTGTGGTTATTTAAAAATCATAATAAACATGTAGTAAAAAAAGGAATCCAAAGAAGGAAGTATTAACCAACACAGCAACTGGCATGACATCAACTTTCTGTTAATTCCCAGTAAAATCCAGGCGAAAATAATTACATAGCTCATTTGTGATGCAGTGGCAGCAGTTAGGAAAAAACTGTCTGGCTTCCTCAAGGGCAGATCATATCCTTACTCTGTGGAACATCACAGAGCAGTGCACGGAGTGGCAGAGACGTCTATAAGTCGACTTTTTTGATTTTGAAAAGGCCTTTGACAATATCCATCATGACAGCCTCTTTGTGTATACTGATAGCCTATGGAAACCGCATCAGATAGTTCTCTTCATCAAGAGCTTCTATGATAATTTTACCTGCAAGGCTGGAGATAGAGAGTATAGCTTTGAAGTCAAGACCAGTGTGAGAAAGGGATGCCTGAATTCAGTGTTGCTCTTCAACCCTGTTATCGACTGGGGGATGCGACGCACAACAGAAAGCCAAGCCAGAGGCGTTAGATGAACCTTTATTGCTACACTTGAGTTGGTTATGCGGATGACCTAGCCTTCGTCTGTCACATACACCAGCATATGCAGGAAAAGATGCCCCGCCTCAACAGCTATGTACATCAGGTGGTCTTGAAGATCAACACGAAGAAATCAAAAGTCATGGCACTTAACATTCCAAACCCATTACCAATCGTGACCAACAGGTAGTAGAGTAAGCCATGATGGAGGATGGGATGCAGGGAGAAGAATACAGGGGAAATGATGGAGAATACAACAGCAGGACAGTGACTTCATGTGGTAAAGGAAGGGCCTTTAGGCAATGGTACATCAACTATATATGGGAATGTTGCTGGACTGACTACATATCAATGGTATGGGCACCATATTTCTACGTATGGTGTGGTTAAGCACGATTATTTGTCAGTATTGGGCCAAAATATAGACCTATCGAAAGCCTGAACAAATAAACAACACTTTATGCAATGACCCAAAAATGCAAAATGTTTAGCCCTGGCTTTGATCATAGCCATATGTGCAATAACACTTAGGGCCTGATTACGATGTCAGTCGGAGGCTTTAAGACCGACATGGTAGGTTTGAAATTTGACTGCCGTATTATGATGATGGCGGTTGGAGTTTAAACCGGCGGGGGAATCCGATGCAGTTCCGACAGGCTCAGGGAGCATGTAAGCTAGTCAGAAGGTACTCATGATCCCTTAAGGACGGCGTTTCTGCCGCCGGGATTAGGATGTCGGTTTCCGACAGCCAATCCATGCCGGCCTTTCCAACATGTATTGGCTGTCGTCAACTCACTCTGGGGGCCCCTAGTAGGGCCCACTTCCCCCCTAGCCCTCCGCATTTGGGCCTGTGGGGCACCTATGGTGCCCCCCTAAACATCCGGTGCAGGGATGTCTACAAACTTCTATTTTTCAGTGGGAGTTTGTGCTGCGGGCGGTTTCGCCCACCCCCCACCCCCCCCCCACAATCTCCCATTGAAAAAATTTAAGTATGCGACCGCACCATGGAAAGTCGCATCCTAATGGTGTTGTCGGAACCGGCGTCCTATGGTCGGGCAGTTCCTTACCTGAAAGGGTGTCGGTCGGAGGCAACTCCGACCGACATCGCAATTAGGCCCTATATTGGAAGTCTGCAAAAGTGCCGGACTTTTATAAGAGGAAGTCTGAGCCTTGCTGTTCAATGCAGTGATTGACATGTGCCGTGTGATAAAGTATGATTACTACTCTTATCATGGACTTACGCCTCTAGCATGTGTCGCATCTATTGTGTGTATCACTTTTTGATTTCTTTTTCTCTTTTTTTGAAAAAAATTAAAAATACATTTAAAAGAAGCCTGCTTACCGTGGTAAAAGAAGCATTTGACCAGAATGTGCACGGCTCATGACAACCATTATGAGTTGGTTAGACTCGAAGATCAGGCATATACTGCACACATATTGGAGCTGTAAGCAAGTGATACCAACGGGAAAGAACTATGAAAGAGGCAACTTCCATCTCATGTGGTTTCCTTTCTGGTTACCGGTGAATACTGAACAGAGGATTGCACCCCTGGCTCTGGTGGATAAGTGCTGGCAGGTAAGAAGATGTCTGTAAGCATAAACTTAAGAGATTGTCACAATGGTTTGCAAAGAACCCAAGTACAGATGGAGAGATTCTGCAAAGTATCAGAAACCGGGTTACGGTTATAAAACTGGTTACTAGTTTAAACCCAAACACAATGGATTTTTCAGTGATCTCTGACAATAGGAGGCTGTAAGGAAGTAATTTAGTGAAGATATGTAGGAGAATTGAGTTGGACAAGAAAATAATAGTGACTTTAGGAAAAAAAGATCAGAAGACATTCATATCTCCTTAAGACTGTAATGATGTGTTTTGGTTATGCTGTAACATGTAAAAATCAAATAAAAACAGTTCAAAAAATAAAAAAAGATCAGAAGATGCTTCTCTTAAAAAAGGCTGTAATTTGTAAGGTTTTCAATGGAAACTCCAGTGCAAGTGCCACGCCAAAGACCCAGGCCTCTCTTCCCACCCCTACATTATCAACCCTCTCACCGGTTCAGACATGTTTTTTCACTAATTAAAGTTTGCATTTTTATATATGCGTATTAATGAGTGGGGGTGAGTGAGCCGTAGTTTCGATGAAGGGAGAGCAAGGACTATAAGTACCAGAATAGCCAGCAAGGGAATATTTCTGTACTCTTTTATCATGCTCTCACTCTTAAACCTGAAGTGTAAACTAATAAACAGGCAAATGTTGGACTATTGATGCATAATGCTCCCGAACACACTCAAAGGAAACAGCTTGTGCAGAACTTCTCGACCACAAGCGGCCTGTTTCCTGGAAGATACATTAAATGAGTAATATGTAATGAAGATTGTAGAGATAAAACACTACCAAAGGAAGACTCCACAGCCAGTTGATAACAACACTTTCTTTCTAGATTTATTAACTATTTCAGTAGTAACGGCGAGCCCACCAGCAAACATCCAAGCTGTCCTACTCCAACCGCCAACTGCCACAACAGCTGTCGTTCCACAGCCAAAACACACAATGCAGCAAGGGAGCTGGAATATGCATACAAGTACTTTCTAAACACAAGTAAACACATATCAAGAAAGAAATATCTGAAATATTAAATGTATTAAATGCAACAAGTTCAGAAATAAATATATATAAATGCTAAGAATACATCTCCCCTCCTAAAAATCAAAACCTAAATACATCTATTTACATAGAAAATTCTTGCAAATATCCAGGTCTCCTTGCGACACGTCCACACCTGGTAGTGGCACAATCATTATTATTATTTGTAGACTCTTCAATGCCTCGACCTTCACAAATACTTTGATCCTCCTGAGCAGGTACACAAAATAAAGTCAATTCAGATGATACTGGAAATGGATATGCATTAGATGTTTCCTAATGTAACTGTAATGACTTTGCATATGATGGCTCCTGTTGTAACTGTAATGGATTTACAATTGATGGCTCCAATGAAGAACCATCATGTACAGGAACATCAAAAGGAATCAAACCATATTCACAAGGTACAGACAATTTTTTCATCATGACAAATATTTGAAAATCATCAGGAGCAATTATATTTCTTTAAGCTCACCATTGCCCATCCGCCACTTTGAACATGCAAGTCTAAGAACTTTGAATGGATCAATGAAGTGATTTTATTTTTTAGGTCTCATATATTTCAACATAACCCAAGTTCCCATACATATCTTCTTAGAGATGCAAACCAAATCATGAGATCTTTTCATTTTACTTTGACAGTCTTCTACCTTGGATTTTAGCTTATCCAACTCCACCCGCTCATCCAGGTGTCTAGAAAATTATTTATCAACTAACCAGTTTGGAACCAAACCAGTACGAGGCCTCCTTCCCCACAACAAATAAAATGGTGCCACTCCGGGAACACTGTAATGAGCGTTATGATATGCCCAAAGTTTGCTTCTCACACACTCCTCCACATTCATGCCACAAGTCAAGGCTGTTTGAATACCTTCTTTAAGTATTCTATTCTCTCTCCACAGCTCCATTTGATTTAGGATTGTGCACAGCTACAGTATAATGTTTAATTCCCTTGTTTGTCAGAAAGGACTCCATTCTTCATACACCAATTGAACCCCATTATCAGTAATGAGTTCCAATGGATAACCTTCCAAAACAAACATTTTGCTTAAAAACTCAATTGCCACCCGTTTATTCATTTCAGTAACAAAGTCATGATGAACCCATTAGAAAAAATAACAAGTAAGTACAATCAATTATTTTAACCTGTCCAGTAGTGCCGAAATGGGTCCAGAAAGATCCAATGCAACCTTACTCCATAGACAATCCAGCAAAGGAGTAGGTACCAAAGGGGTTTTCTTCAACTTCCAATGTTTGTTAGACAACAAACATTCCTCACACTTACCAATAATTTCTCTACATCTTTGGCCATAAACAGCCACCAAACATAACATAGCAACATCTTCTTTGTGGCAGTGGTTTTCAAAAGACCACTATGTACCAAGCCAACAACTTTAGATCTCAAGTCCTTTGGTGCAACAAATCTCCCAGCAAACAATAAAATCTCAATTCTATTGTAAGCCGAGAAGACTCTTGATAGAAACTGTGTGGAGGCCATCCCTTGTTAACATAATACACCTCTTTAAACAAAACAACATCATCCGCATAAGCGTTGTTCCACTCTTCTTCACTAATGGTTCCTTGACATTGATGGGTTTGGTTGTGGAGACTGAGTGCTCCCCCCACCGTTGGCTGGCAGTGGGCTCCCCTACCTAGAGACTGTACACAACACACCCATAAATGCAAATGCATGGAATACATGTACCTTTGTTGCTGCAATGTTACTTCTCTGTATTGCTTCTGTTGAAAAAACGTAATAAACAAATATTTCTAACACATGATTCCTTGACATACATTAACAAATCAGTATCATCCACAACACACTCAGAATAAAAACCTGCAGCAGCATTCACAATTTTTCCCTCTGCTACAGGAAGTTTGGATAAACACTTGGCACAAACATTAGTACCACCTGGAATATACCTAACTCCAAAATTATATTCTTGCAATTTTGACCAAATACCATCAACCTTGAAGGTGATTTAAACAACCCTTTGTCCCCCAATAGGTACATCAGTGACTTATGATCTGTACATAAAATGAAATTAGTGCTCCACACATAAGTTCTAAACTTTTCTATGACCCATGCACATGCTAATGTCCCCCTTTCCATTGTGCTATATTTTCTCAAATCCTGAAAGCACTCTTGATGCAAAAGCTAAAGCATGCTCTTCTTTATCAACACTTTGACAAAGGACTGCGCCCACACCAACAGCGCTGGCATCAACCTTTGTAACACACTTACAACGGTAAAGATAAGTTTTCAAAGCCAGCCCTTTTGTAAGTATGTCCTTAATGTCTAAAAGCACTTTCTGATCTTTAGTGTTCCAGAAAAACCTTTCACTTTTCCGCAACAGTTTTTTCAAGGGTTCTTTAATATTTGCATACCCATCTACAAACCTAGAATAGTAGTAACTCAAGCCAATAAATGACTTAAGTTCATCCTTATTTTTATGACAAGGTACATCTCTTAAAGCTATGATAAGATCTTCTTTCAATTGTATGCCCTTTGATATAATAAAATGGTCAATATGTTCTGCAGTATGAGTTAAAAATGTACACTTGTCACGAGACACATTCATAACAGGTTCACTCAAAATGCCCAGAACTCTATCCAAAATACAGTTATGTTCACTGATAGAATTAGGGACGGTCAGAATGCCATCCTGAAAGGCTTGTGCCCCAGGAATATCCATAAAAGGCAGAACATAAGTTTCTGAAATACACTAGTGGCAGACGCTAGGCCAAAAGGTAAGCACAAATATTTATGAGCTCCCAATAGAGTAAGAAATGTAGTGAGTAACTGTGATTTTAATTTCAAAGGTGCTTGATGATATGCAGTTTGGAGGTCTATACTACTAAAAAACTTAGCCCCACTCAAAGTTGGGAATAAAACATGGATTTTTGAGAATGGACGGCAATCCACAACAATGTTCTTCTTTTTTTTTTCATCCTCATATGCCTTTTGAAAAGAAAAAACAGATTCCATTTGCACACCTAACTGGGAATAGCCGTAACCCTCTGTGCTTGCGTGCTGGAAAAAACGGAAGAGGGAGGGGAGGGAAGGGTGATCGGCTCCAAGACTTTAAGGCTCAGATTTTTCAAGAGTGTCACGACCCACCTCCGCCTTCCCGCTATCCCTCCGCTGCATTCCCCCGAGCGCCTGAGCACTGATTGGGAAGCATCAATGGAGAAAGACCAGGATAGCTGGACGAGGCTTAGCAGGCGTAATCATCGGATATTAATATTCGTTTTGTTGGTCGCACCACTCCAAAGCAGGAGACCAGAAATTATGATTCTTAAAAGCTCTCATATCTAACCCAGCCACATATTTAATAGAGAGCACCCAGTCAGAGAATTTGGGAGGAGATGTAGCTATCCACTGCTTACAGATCTCTCTGCGTGCCAGTAGCATGGTATAAAAAAACAGCTTGGATTTACTTTCTGTGACATCTTCAGAGGAATCCACACAACCAAAGATAACCGCCAGGATGCTTACCTTAATGACGATGTCTAGCATCTTGGACAGTGCCCTACTCACGTCTTTCCAGAATAACTGGATCTCAGGACATTCTAGGAACATATGTACACCGTCTTCTTTCAGACCCCCGCACTTAGGGCATGCCACATCACCTCCTCTTCCAAACCTTGACAGCCTCTGTGGTGTCCAATAGGCTCTATGGATGGAGAAAAGGTGATTTCTTCTTAAATGCGCAGATTTAACTATTTTAAAAAGCATAGACATTGATACTTGCCACTTATTTTCCAACGAGGGCCCCGGCAAGCATCTTCCCCATAACTCTGTTGGTAGAGTGAAAGCTCCATCCTCCAGCTCAACCATCAGCCAATAGATCAAAGCCAGCTCTTTTTTGATGGTTACTTCTTCCATAAGTGTATCTTCCAGATCATTCTGTTTTCCTATCACTGTGGTAGGATCTCGACACCAGCTTTGTATTTGGATATACTTGAATTTGGATACTTGTTGGTTCGACAGCTGATTGCAAATATTCCAGCTTATTAATTGTGCTTCAGGCAAAATGTGATTCCATCTGGTTAGGCCTGCCTCTTTCAATGGTCTGGCTAGGGTATCTTTAGCCCAACCCGGTGAGCCTGGTGTGTCCCAGATGGGAGCCATGGAGCTATAATATGGTATCTTTAGAGCCTTTCTGACCCTGTAGCAGGTCTCTGCCAGGCCTTTCAGAATCTTCAGCCTGACTTTCTTAAAGTATTTGGGGTCAGCGTATTTGAACAGATAACCCTGGCTGGCTCCAAACTCCTGTCTTGACATGGCATCTAACAGTCTCCCAAGTTCCGATATTGTAGGAGTTTTAAACAGCATTTTTCCATTTTTTAATAGGAATGCCCATGAATAAAATAGTAAATCTGGCAATGCTAAGCCACCTTTATCAACCCTCCGTCTCAGTTTCTTCCAGGCTATTCTTGGGCCTCTGCTTGACCAAATAAAACTACTTATTTGGCCTTGCAGTTTTTTAAGTGCTTCTTTTTCAAATGGTAGGGGGATGGCATCAAACAGGAAAGATAGTTTTGGGAGCACCATCATTTTTATTAAATTGACTCGGCCTAGCAAGGTAAGTTGAAGATGTGCCCAGATTTTTAAAAGCCCATTAATCTCTTTCATTGCCTTCTCAAAGTTCATTTTTGTTAGTTTAGAAAGATCTTGCTGGATCAAGACTCCCAGATATCTCATTACCTCCTTTTGAACACCTTCCCACAATTCTAGATTCCAGGACATAATTTCGGTCTCACTTCTATTTACATCATAGCCCAATGCCTTCCCAAAATCCTTTGTTGGTGCATTAATACAACCCATAGTTTTATGCAAATTAGTTGTATAGATGAGCATGTCATCTGCATAAAGGCCCAGTTTCTTATTCCAGCCTTGGAAGTAGAAAGGTATGATCTCTGAATCTTCCCTGATTCTTCTGGCCAGAGGCTCTATATACAGATTGAACAGAAGCGGCGATAGGGGACACCCCTGCCTCGTACCTCTGCTGATAAAAATTGGGTCTGTTAAGGAACCGTTAATCAGCAATCTGGCTTTTGGCAGACTATATATAGCTTCCAATATTCTACAGAAGTTTAAACCCAGATTTGCTGATCTTGCCGCTGGTTGTAGAAAGACCCAATTAACTTGGTCGAAAGCTTTAGTGGCATCTAAAGCAATTACCGCTAGTGGAAGCGCATAGGTAGATGCAAGGTCTATCGAACCTATCAATGAGTGGGTTAATTCCTTTAGGTACCTTCCACGAATAAAGCCTTTTTGGTCTGTATGGATCAACTCTGTCATAGGACCATTCAATCTGTCAGCCAATATTTTAGTAAAGAGCTTGTAGTCGCAATTTAAGAAAGAGATTGGCCGATATGAATCACAATTTGTTGGATTTTTTCCAGGTTTTAGGTTCAAGGAGATATTAGCCTCGTTCCACGAAGCTGGCATTTCAGCGCCATTAATAAAAAGATCATTAAAAGTTTCTAGAAGGAAGGGTATTAGTGTATTCGCCAAAACTTTATAAACCTCAGAGGGTAACCCATCCGGGCCCGGGCTTTGGCCTTCTTCCCTTGTCGTAATGCAAGCTCAACTTCCCCTTCCTTTATCTCCTGATTCAAAATCCTAGATTTATCAGCTGAAATCTTTAAACCTTGGGATAGCCATACTTGAACCTCTTCCTGAGTGGGTTTTAGATCTTCTTGGTACACCTTGCTATAGTGTTTATGAAAAACGTGTTCAATCTCCTCGTTGTTAGTGATGAGGGCACCTGTACAGTCACTTTGGATCTGGTCAATCCTATTCCTCACCTGTTCTTTTTTTGCTTTCCAGGCCAGCAGCTTACTACAGCCTTCACTATATTCAAAGTGGGCTAATTTACTGGCTTCCCATTTTTTCCTGACTCTATCCTGTAGAATTGTTGACATTTTAGATTTTTTCCCAGTACCTCTTGGAAAAAAATTCCCCGGACTTCTTCCTCTATCTTAGGGTCAGAGAGATCTTTCTCTAGGGACTGAACCTTTTCCTCGATTGTTGACACCTCTTTATAATAGTTACGCCTTTTCTCAGCCGCTAGTGTTCCTAACCTGCCTCGCAAGAAGGCTTTGTAGGCATCCCAGATTACACCAGATGTGGCTGAGCCCTTATTAAACAGGAAGAACTCTTCTGTTTATCTAGTGAGTGTGGCAACAATATCATCATCCTGTAGAATCGTGCGATCTAAAATCCATCTTGATTGGGAAACTTTCTCGTATAAATCTAAATGTACAAGCACTGACGAATGATCTGACAAATGGGCACCAACGTGTTCGACCTTTTGAATCCACTTAGTTAAGTTACTGTCAGTGAGGAAATAGTCTATCCTTGACTGATGTCTGTATTTATGATTATGAAATGTAAAACCTTTTTTTTTGTTTCCAGCCTCCAGATGTCTCGAAGTCCCAGCTGTATCATAGTTTGTTTAATGAACATTGAAATTTTTGGGTTAACACGGGCTCTACTACAAGAGGACCTATCTAGAGTATGATCCAAGACAGCATTAAAATCACCGGCCATAATGATTGGGTCAGAGGAATCCACCAATTCCGCTACTAATTCTCCTAAGGGGGAGACATCATCATTATTGGGGCCATAATATCCCACTAGCGTGAAAGGGTAGCCTAAGACCTTTGCCTTAACCACTAACGATCTACCTGCTTTATCTGAAATATGTGCACCGAACACCACTTGCGACCCTCTTTTAGCAAGAATCGCCACCCCTTTTGTGACAGCCGACTGAGATGAACAGGCTACTTCCGAGATCCAACTTTGGCTTCTAAAGAGGTCCAAACCCTCCTTTTCTGATAGGCGAGTCTCTTGCAATATAATGATCTGGGCTGGGCAGTCTCTTAAATATTGTAGGATTTTATATCTCCTCCCTCGCACCCTAAGGCCATTTACATTCCATGATAGAACTCTTATTACGACCTTACTTCTCTCAGTCATTCCTTTTCGAAATTTTTAAAACCGCACAGAGGTGAAAATAAGTAATAGGTGTTAAGAATATTTCAGAGGCTCTAGAGGATCTTTTTTTATCTTTTTTCCCATTGCTCCCCACCCTGTGTTCCCTCCCACCCTCCCACCCCATGGAAACCACCCCCCCTACTTCTACATGGCTCAAGGCCATATGAGTGCCCCCCCCTTGAAGCGTCCACGGTATAAACAAAGTGTAGTGTAGTTCCTAATCAAACACCTAAGTAAGTTTACCTATAAGGTGTTTATTTTTAGTTTTTTTTTTAGTTATTTAATTAATTGGTTAAATTTTATTCATGACCCCTTTTTTTTTTCCACCTTAATTTCTAGTTCGCAAAATAGTTCACTTTTTCCCCCTTTTTTTAATTTTTATAATATGATGCTTATATCAAAGTTAATGGTTTAAACGGAAAGACGCGAAGAGGCTAACTACCTGATTGGAAACTTTTAATAAAGTCATCCAGCTTATCCACAGAGTAGAAAATATGCATTTTATTATTCAGCATGACTTTTAAATAGGCTGGAAACCTTAACTGAACTGAAGCACCCAAGCGTTTTAAGCTCTCGATCCTTTGCCCCATTTCCCATTGCCTGTTGGAGGTGGTAACAGAGACATCCGACCTTATCTCGTATCTGGACCCATCTTCCTCAATTGATTTCACCCCAAGAGCTTTGGAGAGGATTTTCTCTTTTAACGAATAAGTTAGAAAGTTTAATAAGATTTTCCTAGGCTTGGACCTGTTTGCATCACGTCTGAAGGGGTCTCTATGGACACGTTGTATATCTTTTGCTAAATCCTCTTCCAACTCCTCTAATTGGAGCTTATTCTTAATAAGTTTCACAACGTATGATTTAATATCATCGCCCTCTCTACCTTCAGGCACCTTCTGGATTTTTAGATTGTTTCGTCTCTGGAAATTTTCTAACCTCTCGACTCTGTCCATACTCTCTTTTTCCACGGTCTTCAATTTCACAATTTCGGCACAATTAGCCTGTACCGTCTCCCTGAGTTCCTTGACCTCTTCCTCCAATGAGGATGTTCTACTACTGAGATCATCTATCTTCCTCTCCATAACCTCGCAGGCCTTTTTTTTATCTCAGACTGGTTAGATTCTGATATTTCAAATCTGTTCTTAATTTCGGCTGCCAAACCTGCTAGAAGTGCTCCCACTGATAGATCTTCTTTATTTGCCAGTATGGGGGTTTCGTCGAGTTTTGTTCCTAATTTTTCTGAGTTGTTACTGGAGTTAGTTTCTGGCATGCCTGCTTCATTTTACATTCGGTCTGGAGAGTCTGGGCTTCAGGAGGTGTAATCTGCCTCTCAGTAACCCTCACCAGAGAATTGTTTAAACTTGCCATAGTGTTTTCCCCCAGAATTAATACTTTAGGCAAAACTCTAAAAAAGGTTTTAAGAGAGGAGGTGATTTTAACTTTGGGGTCTAGCAAGCTATTTTTTAGGGAACTTGGTAGGGATTTTTTATGTCTTAATTTTATAGCAGAAGGTATTGTATTTTTAACTACAGTACACAGAATCTCAGGGACCTCTGTTCTTATTTCCTTCTCTATTTTTCCAACCTTCTCTCCAACCCTCCTCTGCTCGTTCTCCTCTGTTTTCTTTTCGCTTCTATCACCTTCTTCCCCCTTAATGCCCTTCTGCCTACCCTTCTGTCCAGTAAAGAGCTCTCTGCTGCTCAAAGATTCACCCTCTGCCCTGTCTCCAAGGGATTCTGTCAGACTACGGAGAGCATATGTAGATACTCCCTCCGCCTTGCCTCCAATAAGTGCTTTTTTCCTACCTCTCCTTACTTCTGTATTGAGGTGACCCTTTTGCGGGGGCGCTGTGACCGCCTCCTCTTGGATGCCTCATCTCCCAAGAGACTCCACTCGGCTGTCCCTCGTTGGTGCCTCCTCTCCTCGCTGGAAATCCCCGCTAGACTCCTTCCGGAGGAAACCTCCTCTGCCTCCTCCTCCCCGGAAGGAGATTCTCGCCACCGCTCCTCTCCGCTTTCGGAGCTCCAGGGCTGCTCTACACCAGGCCTACTCCGGCGCCGTGTTGCTCGTGGAGTGGAGCGCACACGAGTTTGTCGAGCCTGGGCGCACTCCAAACCGCCTCAAGCCTTCCAATGACCTCCCTCCGCACAGGACGTCCCTCCGCAGCGCGTCCAGGACGGCCCCGTCACACCAAGGGCAGCCGGAGGACGACAAGCTCACAGGCAGGGTATGTGATGCAGCTAACTTATCCGGGCATTCTTTCACTTCCTTCTTTAAGCCAGGGAAGAAAAACTCAGAAAAATGAAAGCTCCTTCATTGCGGGTCTTGATTTTTTTTAGTTACCGAGGACGCTTTCCCGGGAGCTCACCCGCGACCGGTTACTCACTGGCCGCCATGTTTTCCGTCCTTCCAACAATGTTCTTATTGAGTGAATGTAAATCTGCACTCTACCGAATTCAACCATGAAAAAATAACGAAAGCAAAAAGAAAAGGGGGCAGAGTACAAATACCTTAACCCCCTAGCCTTTGTACTGGGGTCCCAGAGGGACCTCCCAAGGGCTAAAAAGCATTTAAAAAATAAACAAATTGCTGCATAATTGAGAAAATTCGCTAATTTGTGGCAAAAATGAAATTAAAAAAACAAGTGCGGACTCCCCTGCTTGTTTGGGAACCGACCTCCCAGGTGGGCCAGGTCCCAGGGCATTTTATAACAAGCATTGGCATAGCCAATAGGTCTTGCCTTTCGGACCTTATAAGTGTTTATCCATGCAACAGTTGCATAACTAAATACTCATAAGGTCCCAAAAGCGAGACCTATTGGCTATGCCACTGCTTGTTTCTGTTTATTACTGCTCTGTAGTAATGGCGGCACCCATGTTTTAGCTTAAACATCTTAAGCTAAAGTCGGGTGCCGAGATTGCTTCAAATGTAAAGAATTGTCTATTTCTTTACATTTGAAGCAATCTCAGCACCCGACTTTAGCCTAAGATGTTTAAGCTAAAGCACGGGTGCCGCCATTACTACATAGAAGTAATAAACAGAAAAAAAAGCAAGCGCCCACTTCGAGAAATGACTGCCGTGTGCCACCAACGTGAACCGCGGGGCCAAATGCAACCGCCGGGCACAGCTTGCAGTGCATGTGCGCGAGTGGTGCGTGCGCAGCAGTAATCACGCCATATGGCGCCTCTGCTCAAGAGCGTGCCCGCGCACATGCACTGCAAGCTGTGGCCGGCGGTAGCATTTTTTGAAGCCCTTACTTAAAGTCTCGCCAGACCAGCTCAAGCGCTGGGTCAGGCGAGACCTAAAAATGCTTTGAGCCCTCGGGACCACCACCTCCCAGGGGTTTTATTTTGCAAAATGGAGGGGGCAGGGTGGACCCCCTTCCTGGGCTTCCTAGAAGCTCAAAGGACAGCCATCCCCCAGGACTTTGTTTTTAGTAATGGAGGGGGCCGCGTGGACCCCCCTCCTGAGCTTCTAGATGCCCCGGGGACCACTACCTCCCTGGGGCAACATAAAGATTTTTTGCTCTCCCCCGGACCACAGGGACCACCAGCTCCCCAGGGTCTAAAAAATAAATAATACTGGTAGGGGGCTGCGTGACCTCCCTTCTGGGCCAAATATATGGTCCCGGGGACAACTACCTCCCCGGCGCTAGCCCAGGTAACACAGAAGAAGGGGGGTGTGCGGCTCCTACTCCTGGAGCCATATATGGCCCTGGGGACCTCCACCACCCAGGACCGGCTCCTGCTACGTCCTGGGGTCACCACCCCCGGGACATAGCTGTTTGCTCTGACTTGGGGGAAGGTTTGACAGCTGCCTTCAAGTCAGAGCAAACATGAACTCTGCTACCAGCAAATGGGAGATGCTAAAAGTGCTCTTGCATGCTGGAAATTGAGTTTTCGTCTGTTTTCCTGCCCGCACATTGGGGCAGGGAAACAAATGCAAAGATTGGTCTCACACACACATGGAGCTGCATTTTTAGCAGCTCCCTGTGTGAGAGACCAGTGCCGACTATCGCTGGATACAGAGAACTGGCAGAGACTGTGGAGTAATTCAGGCTCCCCCCGCAGTCCCCAATGGTGCTGACTGGGTGCCCTGGGTGAGCTCCATGGCACCCAGCGTCTCAAACCTGGGCCCCGGGGGATGGGGTCCAGGGGCCAAAACCAGCCCGGGGAGGTAGTGGGGGGATTTGCTAATCACATACAAAAAATCTACATGTTGTCAATGGGCTTGAGATTGTGGGGGGGGGGTCAAGGGAAGGATTTGCTTGTTTACACCCTATTAGAATTTACTGCTGTGCTGAGTACTCGCCTGAAGTCAGTGCCATTTTCTTCCTGTAGGCTTCGTTAAGGATAACTTAATGTCTAGGCTGAGGCTCATCACTGATACCACTCACACTAGCATTGGCTAGGACTGTCAGAGTGGGTTTGCGGGGAGAAGACACTAGAGGGAGCGGGACTGTAGTGGTAGGAGGAACAGTGATTAACAAATGATGGTCCCTACTGCTGGCCTTTAACAAGAACTGGCCCTTATTGTCTGCTCTCTTACTTCCATTGCACTACAGAAAGCCTTGTGGATGACAGAAAAGCTGCAGGTGACCTTTGAGGCCTCTTATTGCTGTGATACATACACTCGCACAGACATGGAGAAAGACAACAGGTTGCAGTTGGACTGGCACATGCCAAACAGAAGTGACTCTCAATGAGCCATGAAGTTTGCTTGCAATACACACAGTGTCTCGTAACACACTTGGCATCTGCCTTTGCTATTCATGAAGCAGAATAGTAGTAGGAGGGGCAAATGGAGTCTCTGTAGGAAATTGAGAGTGGTTAAATGGGAATGCAGTAGGGTGAGACCAAATGTCCATGCAGTGTTTTTGGTCTACTCTTCGTGTGTATCTGTGTTGCAGGGCTGAGAAGAAGGGGCTGGTGCAAGTATGATCATCTGGCAGTATCTGCCAAAGTTAGGCCTAAGAGAAAGGTAATGATGAGATGAGCAAGCAAAGAAGCTGTTCCACCCTCTCCTTTCCAGTCCTTGACCATGACAAAGTCATGCCCTACAAGATGATGTGAGGGGGGTTGCCACTGTAAACTGAGGAATGTTTATTGGATGTGACATCACAGTACAGCTGGAAGGATTGGTAGCACAGCGCTCACCAATGACTTGAACACATTTTATAATCTGCTCTGCTGGTCAAGAGTTCTGGCTGACAGATTACCCACCCATTAAGAGACTAGGGGCCTCATGTAGGTAAATAAATTTTACCGGTTCTAAAATACCGAGCCGTACCGAATCGGTAAATTAGAATCGGTAAGTTATATGTAGGTAAAAATTCGGTAACAGTTACCGATTCGGTAACATTCGGTAATCACGAATCGGAATTCACCGAATCGGTAAATACCGAGGTGGTATTTACCGAATCGGAAAATACCGAGGTGGAAGTTACCGAATCGCAAAATACCGAGGTGGTAGTTACCGATTCGGAAAATACCGATTCGGTATGTACGGAGTCGGTAAAGAAAATCACATGACTTGACGAAACAGCGAATCCAGTGCAACGACAGCCCACCCAACCTGGAACTGCCCACACCCAGGCAGGTGTACTCAATTAGCCGAAGTGGCCACACCCAGGCAGGTGGACATAATTAGCCGACCCTGGAGAGGCTTGGAGTGCAGAGGAGAGGCAGGGAGCAGTTGCATGTGCGAGCGGGTAAACGAACAGCATGTCCAGCCAGAGAACACAGAAAGACGGAGGGGAAAGGAGGAGGAAGCTGAAATTTAGCCCCAAGGAACTCCAGGTGCTGGTGGAGGAGGTCGTGAAGCAGCACCAGAAGCTGTTCGGCAGGCAATCCCTGCAAGTGCCTGAGGTGGAAAAGCGCAACATATGGCTGGCCATCCAGGCGCAGGTCAATGCTGTGGGAGTGACCCACAGGGACATTGAGGTCCTCAAAAAGCGCTGGTATGACCTGAGGATTGTAACCAAGAGGAAGATGGGCGACATCCAGAAGGAGGCCAGCCAGACCGGAGGTGGAACCAACAGGGCACCTGCCCTCACCGAACTGGAGGAGCTGGTGGCGGCCACAATCGAGCAAGAGAGCGTCGTGGGTCTTGGGGACGCCGACAGCTCTGCCAGAGCCGCAACACACCAAGGTAAGACGAAAGCACAGCAATGTATCCCCCCCTACCCCATCCCACATCCCCCAAATGTGAAACGAGAATCACACTGCAGTCCACACGTGTCAGTGCAGACAGGCAATGCATTTCGGGAGATGTAGTCAGGGCAACACTAACCATGACGTAAATGTTACAGGGCAACAAGGCATGTCACGCACTCGAGGCACAAGGAGACAGGGGACATGTTGGAATGTGAAATTATTTATTGTGCCGCTTGCAATGCAGCCCTTCGGGGACACTGAGCCAATGTTGTATTTCTGTCCACAGATGTGACATCATGCAGGACAGGGCATGCTGCAGGAGAGACGGCACCACGGCAACATGAAACACCTCCAGCCAGCACAAGTACAGACCGGGGAGCAGGCCCACTGGCAGCCGCACCACCAACACAGCCAGCATCGCCGCACACAGAGCCAGCATCACCTCACCGTGAGCCAGCATCACCACCACCAGAGCCAGCCTCGCCACTCATGTTCGATTCACCGGCCACATCTCCGCTTGCATGCGTGAGACAGAGGAGGCGTCCAGCAGCCAGGCTACGAGCCTTGGACACCTCGTCAGACGACAGCATGGGCCCTGAAGACCGCACCGGGCCCCAGGAAGGGAGCCATGCCACTGTGCCCCACACCTCACAGGCAGCACAGACGGAAACAAGAGGGCGCCGCAGGTCGCGTGTCCAGAGTCCACCAGCACCCACTGACGGCCATGGTGTCTTCTTGGGGCTCGAGGGCCAAATGTTAAAGCAACAGCGCCTGCAATCAAAGGCAGTCATGTCAGTCCAGAGGCACATGCGGGTGATGAAGACAAGCATAGTCAACATGGACACAAACATTGGCGGCATGGCTGCGGGCATTCGGGACATGTCCCAGTCTATCCAGCAGTTGTGCAGCAAATTAGATGCTGACATCGAAGCACGGCGCCGGGAACGCCAGAGAAGGGACACTACCAGCAGGGCACTCAACCGTCTGGCAACTGCCACTTCCCTACTGTGCCGGCGCTCTGTGACGATGCAGGAGGGCCTAACACAGTGCTGCAGCGACCTGTCTCGGGGGATGGTGCAGGTGACAAGTGCACTAGGGGTGCTATTGACGAGTCAGGCGTCGACAACTGCTGCAGGGGATCCTGCGGAGAGCATCGACACCACCAGCAGCATCACACCCCCCGTCCCAGAAACACGCAGGAGCAGCAGGCGGCTTGGGGTTGGCTCTAGTGAGGATGCACAGGCCGTGCAATCCACCACTGCAGCGCGTATGCGCAAACATTGATGTCGCCCTGCCTAGCCACTTCACAATGGGTGACGTAACCCTGGACATACTCCTTGTATAGATGATATATTGCCAGATTGGCCTGATCATGTGTTCATGGCGTGGTGCCACATTAAACTACGTCATGACTGCTCACAACTCGCTGTGTCCCCTTACTTACTCAGAAATAGTTGGATGTGATCTCTGCCCGTCTCTCTCTCCCATCGATTGCAGTTGGCACTCTAGCTGCGTTGCCCTCTGGCTGGCCTGACTCATCCTCGTTGTCCTCAAAATATGTTAGTTCCACATCTGTACCTTTTTTCGTGGCAAGGTTGTGCAGCATTGCACAAGTGGCAATGATCTTGCAGCAGGTGATGGGTTTGTACTGGCGTGCGCCTCCGCTCTTGTGCAGGCAGCGGAACCTGCTCTTCAGTAGTCCAAACGTGCGCTCCACCACATTGCGTGTTGTTTTGTGTGCCACGTTGTATCGTCTCTCACTCTGGGTAGCTGGGTGTAGGTAGGGAGTGAGGATGAATGACCGGCATGCATATGCACTGTCGCCTGGATGGGTGAAAGGGAACCATCAGTAACATGCCTCTATACACTATGTTTGCATGTTTCAAGGGGCGTCACTGTTACTTACCTAGCAGGTATCCCTCTCCGAATTCTCCGGCACTCAGTCGTGTGTAAATCCCACTATTCTGGAAGATGTAAGAGTCGTGGGTGCTCCCAGGAAACTTTGCAACAATATCTGTGATGATGTTCCCTGCATCACAGATCACCTGCACGTTGATGGAGTGGGTGGACTTCCTGTTCCTGTAGATGTGCTCTGTATCTGCTGGTGGACAGATTGGGATGTGGGTACCATCAATACAGCCGAGGACATGGGGGAACTGTGCCATGTGATAAAAGTCAGTTTTTGTTTTCTGCAGTGCAGCCTGTGAGTTCGGGAAGCTTATGTAGTGGTGCATTCTCTGCATCATGGCATCCAGGAACTTCCTGAAGAAACGGGACAGGCAACTTTGGGATACCCCACCCACCGCAGCTATCACCACCTGATAACTGCCGGATGCCAACAGATGTAGGCTGCAGAGCACCTGCACATGTGGGGGTATGGCGTGCGCCCTTCTAACTGGCTGGTCCAGGAGTGGGTGTAGGTCCCTGATTAAGTCCATGATGGTTTCGGGGTGTAGCCTGTACCTCTCATGTATCTCTGCATCAGTCAGCTGGAATAGTGTGATGCGCTGTCTGTAGATTTGTTCCTCCCGTCGCCACACCCTCAGTCCTGCTGCCTGTAGACGTAGGCGCCTTGCAATGACGTACATAGCGGCCATGTTGTCCACGCTGTTGAATTTTGGGTTTGCTTTTATCCATTGTTGATGGTTACCACCTGCTTTTAGTCCGTGTTAATTACCGACTCTTAATTACCGATTTTAATGGATTTCTTAATTACCGACTGCTCCTACATGTCATTTTAAATTTTTACCACTTCATATTTACCACTTCATGTTTACCGATTCGTTAATTCTGTATTCGGTAAGTATGAATCGGTATTTTAGAATTCGGTAACTATGAATCGGTATTTACCGCCTCATATTTACCGAAAAGTGGTTTTTGGACTCCTACATCTCACTTGTCTGTATACCGGTCGGTAACGGCATATTTACCGAAAATCGGCCGTTACCGACCGGTATTTCGCTACCTACATGAGGCCCTAGGTGCATAAACCTCCCTGATTGTGTTGGGGTGCACTGGGGCCAGCAAGGAACGAGCTGGATTATGTACTGAAAAGGGAATAAACAGCTTTAGGTGCTTTTCCCAATTTCTGTACCTGCCAGAATGTTAAGCTACTGGCTATGTCGGTAAAGAAACAACTAGGTGGCAACCCTATACGATGTCTGTCAGAGAGGAGAAAACCATAACAACTTAGTGGCCGATTACGATGTCGGACAGACTGGAGTCCATCCACTATCTTGGTGGTGACCGGGACCATCCGCAATACATGCGGCGGTCCCGCACATCCAATTAGGATGTGACAGCCACCATGGCGGTCACATTTTGCACTTTAACATTTCGGCGGGTGCTGCTGACAGCAGCACCCGTTGCGATGTTCAAAATGCCTGTTGTGCATTTCACTGCACTACGTGGCAGGCACCACACAGTGCCTGCCACTTGGTGCAGTGAAATGTTGGGAGGCACCTTGAGTACCCCCCAGTGCTCAAACACCACCCCCAGACACAAGGGGGCCCCGCAACGGACCCCCAAAACCAATCTCTGCCAGCCTTTTAATGGTGGTTTACCTGCTGGCTGAAGATAGCATCCTATTTTGGCGGACGGTGCCTGCTAGGCACCGCTACCATTTTATGGATGCAGACCGCTTCGCCATGCAATTGGAACGATTGCCTGTGGCGGTTCCGTGGCGGACAGTCTCTGCGTCCGCCACGGTCGCAGTCTGGATCCTACCACAATCGTAATGTGGTGGGTCAAAATCGCAGTCCGATGGTGAGTGTGACGTTCCTGCCACCATCATAATGACCCCCATAGTGTCCACTAATAGACCCATAGCACCACTCATACACCCACTCACAGACACACACAGGCAGTCACATACCTACTCAGAGACCCACACAGCCACTCACACACCCACTCAAAGACCTACACAGGCACCCACATACCCACTAACAGACCCACACAGCCACTCACATACCCAGTCAGAGACTCATAGCGCCACTCACAGACCCAGTCACAGACCCACACAGGTATTTGTACACCCACTCACAGACCCATACAGTCACTCACACACCTACTCACAGACCCGTAGCACCACTCACACACCCACTCACAGACACACACAGTTACTCACACACACCCACTCACAGTTGCACACAGCCACTAACACACCCACTCACAGACCCATAGTGATACTCACGGACCCAGTCGCAGACCCACAAAGGCACCCACCCACTTACAGACCCACACAGGCACTTACACACCCACTCACAGACCTAAAAAGCCACTCATACACCCAATCACCGACCTATACAGCCACTCACACACCCATTCTCAAAGTTTACAGGTTACAGTTAGGAAATACAGTTTAAAAAAGTAGAAACACAAAGGTTACAGGGATGTTGTAGTTAGGGAATAGAATTTTAAAACCTTAGAAATTCACTGACAAAATCAAAGGTTGCAGGGACGTTTTAGTTAGGCTCAGATTTCACTCACACAAAACCATAGAAACTCAGCAGTTATAGTTACCTGAGCCAACTATCATTTATGCCCCAATGCACCCCTTATGACTTCACATATTACTTCACTCATTACATGGTCAGTGACATCACTGATGTTATCACTGATGACATCATCCAGAGAACCACTCATACATCCACTCACACCACATGCAACCTCTCATACACCCACTCCCACACACCCAATCACATACCCATTCACAGACCCATGCAAGTACTTGCACATGCACTCGCTGATCCATAGAGCAACTCAAATATTCACTCATTCATACAGCCATTCACATACCCACTCACTTGCCCATACACCACTGGCACACCCACTCACTCACCTACACACAAAGTCACTTACTCACCCATGCAACCACTCACACACCCATTGAGCCACTCAGACACCTACTCACACATGGATACACACAGTGACATAGCCACTCACATAATATTTGTTACAAAAAGTATCACTCATTAGTAGTACACAAACTATACTCATTTAACTTTTTTAGGATCTTAGTATATATCTTTAACACTCAGAAACTTTTAGAAAACAGTAACCATCACTGGATGATGTCATCAGTGATGTCCTTTGCATGATCATCAGGGATGTCATGAGTGATGTCACTGACCGTGTCATGAGTGATGTAATATGTGAGGTCATAAACAGTGCATTGCGGGGGCGTAAGTTATAGTTAGCTCAGGTAACTATAACTGCTGAATTTCACTGGTTTTGTATGTGTAAAATCTAAGCTTCACTAAAACATCCCTGTAACCTTTGATTTTTTGTGAATGTCTAAGGTTTTTTTAAATGCAAATTCCTAACTATAACTTCCCTGTAACCTTTGTTTTTTTCAGTGAATTTCGATGTTTAAAAAAAAATATATTTCATATCTATAATGTCCCTATAACCGTTGTTTTTTACTGAATTTCTATGTTTTTTCTAATGTTATTTCCTTATTATAACATCCTGCAACCTTTGGTTTATCGAGTGAATTTCAAAGGTTTATTACTTTGTATTTCCAAACTGTAACCTTTAAGAGTGAGTGCGTGAGTGAGTGCATAAGAGTCTCAGTAGGTCTGTCAGTGGGTGTGTGGGTGGGTCTGGGAGTGGCTGTATAAGTGTCTCACTGGGTGTGTGAGTGGATGTGTGAGTGTTTGAGTGGGTCTGGAAGTGGGTGCATGAGTGTCTGAGTGGGCCTGCGAGTGGGTGTCAGAGTGTCCAAAGGGGTTTGTGAGTGCCTCCATGTGTGTGTGTGAGTCTGTCCGTGAGTGAGAGCATGAGTGTTTGATTCAGTATGTGAGTGGGTGCATGAGTCTCTTTGTGGTTCTGTGAGTGGGTGCATGAGTGCCTGAGTGAGTTTGTGAGTGGGTGTGAGAGTGTGTAAGCACATCTGTGAGGGAGTGCATGAGTGTCTGAGTGGGTCTAAGAGGGTGAATTAGAGTGTTTGAGTACATCTGTGAGTGGTCTGTGACTGTCTGAGTTAGTCTATGAGTGGGTGTATATGTGTTTGAGTCGGTCTTTCAGTGGGCGTGTGAGTAGGTATCTAAGTGTCTGTGTCAGTGTGTCAGTAGCTGTTTAAGTGACTTGGCCACAAAGGAACCGCACCTGTGACTTAATCCAACAAGATTCCACAGTTTTGCACAAAATATCTACCCAAGTGGAGTACTTTTTGCTGGTTTATTACTAAGTGCTACCTCCTTGGGTAAATGTCCAGTACGTATTCTACACTACAGCTGTGTAATGGAGCAAGAAGAAATGTCACCAATGACCTTGTGTGTGTTGTGACAAAGTGATTGTTCCTGGTGCGTCTTTGCCCAGAAATATGTCATAACAGAAATCCTCCAATAGAGGAGGCAACAAGGCTACAAAAGGGGTAAATCTCCACCAAACAAGGATCTTTCTTCTTAACTATGTGAAGCAAGTGCTTTTTTGTTTGGTGGAGATATCCTCATATTCCTCTGCATTAACAATACCTCACCAAAATCTCCAGCCTTGGGGTTTGAATCATTTGTGCTTTTCAGAAGTGGAGCTTCAGCTGGTGCACCTGCTATGTTTATATTTTTAAGTTCTTCCTATTGAGGTTTAATATCTGTGAAATGAGGATCAGGGCCAGAACGGCCCTGGGGACCCCATCCCCGGGGGACCCGCACAACGTAAAGGGGGAGGGTACTGCGTGCCCCATATCACCCAGGGCCTGGCCACAAATCAGTGTGGGAGGGGGGCTATGCGCCCCCTTCCCTTGGCTCATTTGGGCCCCGGGGACCCCATGGCCACATCTCACTGGTTGCATCCAGTCTGCATGTGGGTAACCACAGGGTGAACCTCAAGGCCCATGCAGTCCCAATCAGCTCCCCTTCCGCCAGGAGTGGGCATTGCTGTCGCACAGAGGAAGCTGCTGGAAATGCAGGTGCCTGCATGCAAGAGCAATAGTTTCAATTCTTTCCCTGCTGGCAAGTCTGCGTGCAGGGAAAGAAATGAAAACTCCTCATCCAGTAAGCAGGAGCTGGGAGTAGAGTGTTTCCTTTTGCTTTGAATGAGCTGTCACAGCCCCCACAAGGCAGAAGCAAACAGCTATGTCCCATGGGTGGGCACCCCAGGACATAGCAAGAGCCGGCCCTGGGGATGACGGTCACGTGGGCCATATATGGCTCAAGGAGGGGGTTCCCGGCCGCCCACCTCCTTTTTTGTGCATGGGCCGGCCACAGGGAGTCAATGGTCCCCAGGGCATTATAAGGCCCTGAACCGGGGCCGGGCAGACCCCCTCCTCCATTTTTAAAAAGTATTGGGCCTTGGGTAGGTGGTGGCGGGGATCCATGTGCCCCCCTCTTCAAGTGTTCAATTTAAGCCCCAGGGAAGTGGTGGTTCCTGGGGCCCGGAGGGACAGTTCAGCCCTACCTGTCTTTTTTTAAATGTGAAAACCCTGTGAAGGTGGTAGTTGTAGGAAAGTGGGTTTTTGTTGCAGTAACCCCCCTTTTGTTTTGCCTAATAGCTGATGCACTTTTCCTTGTTGCGCCCTGGGTTCCTGCCAATCAGGTGCCCAGGGCCTGTGTTCCTTCCCTAAAAACTGCCTAACAGACAAAACCCAAATTGGCAAACCCTGGCCACATGTCAGCCCCTGGTAAATGGTACCCTAGGTACCCAGGGCCTTGTGACCAGGAAAGGCCTCTAAGGGCTGCAGCACTTATTGTGCCACCCTTACAGGCCCTGTACCCTAACACACACACACTGCTCTTGCAGGCTGAGTGTCTGGGTACAAGACAAAACAGAGAGCGGACATGGCACACATCCCTGTGTGCCATGCCCACACCTACACTGCCATGGCATACATCAGCCACCCCTCTAGCTGGGTACCCTATGCCAATGGTGTGGGCACAGGAGCAGGAGCCCTGTGCCCCTACAGTACCCAGCTCCATTCCTGGGCTCTGTAAGTGCAGTGCTGCCCTTTAAGAGTACATGGTGCTGGGAGCTCGTCAAACACGAACTCCACAGCACCATAAAGGCAGCACTGAAGACTGAGAAGTTTGGTATCAAACTTCTCAGCACATTAAACCCACACTGATACCAGCGTGGGATTTAATGTGCCAAGCACCTCAGAGGGCATCTTAGATATGCCCCCTAAAACCTAACCTACCATCCACGTCTGTGCTGAGGCTGCCTAGGCTGCCACACAGCAGACATGCTGCTGGACCCCTGGGTAGGAGAGCCGCTGCTCTCCTGGTCCTGCAACAATGCACATCCTGGGCGAGGTGTCAAATCTCCTCCCCCAGGATGGGCAGGGGGAAGCTTCAAAGGCATGCCGCCTCTGTGAGTTTCCCCAGGCCACTGCAACCCCCCACTCTGGCGGGAAGCTTGGCCGGGAACCCCAAATAAGGACAAGGAATGTGCCAGCCTGCCAACCCCACCCCTCAGGTGGGGGAGGCGAGGTGAAGCACATCCCCGGGCTCTCGCCATCTTGAAGATGGGAAGCCCTACCCAATCAGGATTAGGCTACTGCCCCCCTCCCACAGGAGAGAGGCAGGATAGGGGGTGTACCCACCCCAGGACAGGGACCCATTGGTCCCTGCCCTTCACCTACCTGTAACGCCCTTAAATCTAGTATTTAGGGGCACCCTGAACCTTCCTTCCCCAGATCCCGGATTCGAAACTACAAGAAGAGCAAGAAGAACAAAGACCTGCCCTGCAGCTGCTAAAAAGAGGAAGACACCAACTGCTTTGGCCCCAGCCCTACCGGCCTGTCGACCCTCGAACCTGCTCCTGCTCCAGCGCGGCATCTCTTGTGGCCAGCAACCTCTGAAACCCCGGAGGACCTGGCTGCCTTCGAACTCTGATTCCCTGGGACTCCCATGAGTAGAGGCTCTACTCAGAACCTACCTTTCACCCCTGGCAGCAGCCCGGAACCGCGATCCCAGCCCACTCTGCACCAGCCAAGCCTGGCCGGTGCCGGAGTGAACTAAACCCACGAGGACGACCCCACGGTGACTGTGACCCAGAGTCCGGCACCCAAGGACCCCCCTCGACAATCCTGAAGAAGCCTGCAGCCTCAGAACAGTGTGCCACCCAAACCGCGATCAACAGAGGGTAAGATTTCCGACACCAAAAGGCACCCCTGCACCCGGCGCCCCACGGCCCTCTGTGTCCAATCCCGGGGTACCTGCCTATCCTCCACCTACCCAACTTACCTCTCGAAGTGGTGGTGGCACCTGAAGAGTCCTCGTCCCCGAGCTTGCAGTCTTTTTCCTAACCGGAGATTTCCCATTGGCTTCCATTGAGCGCCCGACGGCTCAAAAGCACTCTGCACCCAGCCGCCCGAGTGGCCCTGGCAGTGAAAACTCTACTCCGTCCTACTTCCCCACTTGCCCTGAGTAAGTGACTCAGCTGTGGGAGCCCAGCTCCCACAGCCGCGTGGCTTGCCAGTCAGCAGCCACCAAACAAGGCCCCCCTATCCCTCATAGGATAACATTGGGCCTAACTCTCTCTGCACCTGGGGGCTGTGGACTCTGTACACCCTGTACCTATTAAGGAACAGTATATACAGAGCCACTTTCTCACAGTAGTCCCTAGGGGTCCTCATGGCTCCCCTCAATAATTTGAACATGAGCCCCGAGGAGGTGGTGGTCTCCAGGGCATAAATAAGCCCTAAGAGGGGGGTTCTGTGTGCTCCCTCCTTAATAATTGAGGTACACATGCCCTTGGGACCTGGTAAAAGTAAACGCAGGAGACTGCGGTTTTAAAAAAAATTCACGCCAATATTCACGAATTTTGTTGTGAATTTTTAAAAACTTGCTTTTTAGCCCTGCCAGGGTCCCTCCGGGACCCCAGGAGCAAGGCTATGGAGTTAGGGTATTCGCACGTTGCCCCTTTTCCTTTTTTTGGGGGGGCTCAGCTGAAGTCCCAAGATAGCTGCCAACACTTCCAGGTCGAAGTGTTGCCAGTCAATGAGAGCTCTGCAGATCTCTGCACAGTCTTGTTATTATTTCTGAAGTCTTTGCGACCCTAGATCTACAAATTTGTATCTCCTTTAATATCTCACAAACTCCTGAACCGATTTACACCAAATAGAAAAAAGCTTAATCTGTGAAACAAAAGCTGCCTTTCTGCTAAATTCAGTGTAACTCCGTCCAGTGTTTCGGGCTGCACGTGTGTCTAAAGACTCTATGGGAATTAACATGGGAAATACTTTTTTTGACCTCCCCCCTTTTTCTCAGCCCCAGCTTGATGGATTACCCTGAAACTTTCCATGTACAGCTAGAATAATCGGGCCACTTCTCTTAAGAAAATTACATGATGAATTATCAAACGGCGCCAAAGATATCGGGAAGTCAAAAAATGCTTTTCCTATGGAAACATGGTCCTAATTATAACTACCTACTGGTGACTCCAAGCAGGTAACATATCATGTGAAGGCATCCATGGAGGATTGACAAGCCGGATGTGCGAGTGGAGGCCCATTGGTGGGCTTGAAACATCCCAGACAGCGGCACACAACTGAGGCACACACTACAAGACCCACAAACCAACGTGGACTAATTCGAGTCGCCCATTGGAGGGCTCATATTTTTAAGTGAGAGGTGTGGCCTCTATGCCAAAATGACTGTTACGCCTCTGAAGAGTGCAATGAGCACGAAACGCGTCAGGCGTGAATCGACAGGCATGCTCTAAACTGGATCCGCCCGCCGATCCGGCTTTTACCTCATGAAGGGTGCTGCAGTGGATGTCAGAGTGCGTCTCCACAGGTGGGAACCTTGGAGCTTTGATTTTTACGCAGCCTCCCAGCCACGGGAGATGCACCACCCGGAAATTTGGGGCCACAGAGCTCCGAATCACGGAGTCTCAATGTGGAGGCATCCATGGAGGATTGACAAGCCAAATATGCAAGTGGAGGCCCATTGGTGGGCTTGAAACGTCTCAGACAGCGGCACACAACTGAGGCACACACTACAAGACCCACAAACAAACGTGGACTCATTCGAGTCACCCATTGGAGGGCTCATATTTTTAAGTGGGAGGTGTGGCCTCTATGCCAAAATGACTGTTGTGCCTCTGAAGAGTGCAATGAGCACGAAACGCGTCAGGCGTGAATCGACAGGCATGCTGTAAACTGGATCCGCCCGCCGATCTGGCTTTTACCTCATGAAGGTTGCTGCAGTGGATGTCAGAGTGCGTCTCCACAGGTGGGAACCTTGGAGCTTTGATTTTTACGCGGCCTCCAAGCCGCGGGAGATGCACCACCCGGAAATTTGGGGCCATGGAGCTCCGAATCACGGAGTCTCAATGTGGAGGCATCCATGGAGGATTGACAAGCCAGATGTGCGAGTGGAGGCCCATTGGTGGGCTTGAAACGTCTCAGACAGCGGCACACAACTGAGGCACACACTACAAGACCCACAAACCAACGTGGACTCATTCGAGTCACCCATTGGAGGGCTCATATTTTTAAGTGGGAGGTGTGGCCTCTATGCCAAAATGACTGTCACGCCTCTGAAGAGTGCAATGAGCACGAAACGCGTCAGGCGTGAATCAACTGGCATGCTGTAAACTGGATCCGCTCGCCGATCCGGCTTTTACCTCATGAAGGTTGCTGCAGTGGATGTGAGAGTGCATCTCCACAGGTGGGAACCTTAGAGCTTTGATATACATATATATATTGTTAGACCTGGCACCATTGGTGTGGGTCTCCCTTCCATTTTTTGCTGATGTCTCCTCTGTTTTTGCTGGTGTTAGATGCTCTGGGCGCTGTGCCACTGCCATTCAGTGCCACAGAGCGAATGCTCCCTGTGTAAATATGACATGTGAATTGGTATATCCATGATTGGCTTATTTGGTTTACCTGTTAGTCCCTAGTAGTGTGGCCTGTGTGTGCCCAGGGCTGGTAAACCAAATGCTGCTGGTGGGCCTGCAGCGCTGGCTTGCGCCACCCGCAGAAGCAACTTGTAAAGTGTGTCTCAGACCTGCCACTGCAGAGTCTGTGTGCAGTCCAGAACTGCCATCTTGGCTGTGAAATGCACCCACTTCCCAGCCCCTGAACCTTCCCTTGGCATCATGTAAGCCACCTCTATGGTAGGGTGCATTGTATGTGTAAGGTAGGACATGCCTTTGTGTGTGTAGCATGTCCTTGTAGTGAATTACACCCAGTTTCATTTTTCACTACTGTAAGGCTACCTGTTCTCCATAGGCCAGAATGGGCAGTTTGCCTATTACATGATATAGTCCTAACTGACCCAATGAACATGGTAGAAAAACAAATTTAGTATGCCTGAACTCAGAATATTAAAATACATCTTTTAGTGAAGTTTATTTTTATATTCTGTGTTTGAAAATACCACTTTTAGAAAGTAGGTATTTTCTTGCCTAAGCCTTCCAGTGTGCTCTGCTGTTATGGGTATTGGCTGTCTGGTTTTGGAGGGACAGGGCAGGCTGAGTCAGACCTGGGTTTAATAGAGAGATCTGCATTGGAGTATGGGGAGGGGTAGCTCCTTGACCTGAATAGGGCTGTGCCTGGCAAGGTTAATGCTGGCTCCACCTCTTACTGTGCGTCTAATGGCAGACCCCCTATTTCTGAAAGGAAGGATGCAGCCTGGTAAACAAAGTGCTCCAGGACTGGGCAGAACTGGTTCTGGCTGGGTTCAGTGACTTGTAGCTTTTGAGAACAAAGACTTTTGGGGTATAAATATCTGTTTTGAAACCCCTACAATTTGTATTGCTCCTGGACATCAAGAGGAACCTCTGTCCGTGTAACTGCAGGAATCTGAAGGAGGTGACTATCCTTGTGCTTGTGTGCTGTTTCTTGGATTGGCCTGCAGTGGTTACCATTGTACTTTGAAGAAGAGGGAAAAGGACTTTGAGAGAACATATATTAATCCTGCTAAAGCAATCACCCAAGGGCTAGGAGAGAGCTAGCCTCCTGCTGAAGTCTCAGGCACATCAGACTTCACCACCAGCCTCCTGACTCCTCCCAGCGAGGATTTCTATCTGCAGGTGAGGCTCCTGTGAGTTCCAGGGCCTCTAGTTCTACTACAGAGAAGAGAGTGCTGAAATTGTCGCTAACGCACGTTTGCGAGCCGCCGCAGCTGAAAGCGCACCAGAAAATCATCGCGCTGCTGCCGCTGAGTGCTCGCAACCAAAGATCATTCCATTGCACGTTTGCGGGCTGCCAAACGCTCGCTAAATCCAACAATCATCGCATCGCACGTTTGCAGGCTGCCAAGTGCTCGCTAACCACACAGATCATCGCATCGAGATCATCGCATCACGACATCGCAGCGCGGACGCCAGGCGTCTGCTATTTTCATCGCATCGCATCTGGATCGTCGCTCCCTGGCGGAGCGCCATTTCTTCGCATCGCAACCTGATCGCACACGCAACAGGATCGTCGCCTCTTCTCCTCCCTCGCGGCAAGGAGTCATCGCATCAACGGCCTAGCGTGCAGAAGTTTGTCGCCTTGTCCCCGCACGCATCAGAAGATTGGCGCATCGTCTCCTCCCTCGCGGCAAGGATTAATCGCATCGCCGTCCTCGCGTGCAGAAAATCATCGCTACAGCTTCTTTGCGACATTTTGTTGGTTTTGCTACGAAATCCAGGTACTTTGTAAGTAAAAGGGTCGCAGAGACCAGTGCTTTGAACTGAACTCCTCTTTGCACACTTTGAATTTTTGCAGCATTTCAAGAGTAATCCTATTTTACAGTATTGTGGCTTTTTATCGTTATTGGTCTTGTGTTAAGTCTATATATAAAGATACTTATTTTTTATAACTACTTGTGTGGTGTCCCTTTGTAGTGTTCTTCACTGTGCTACTGTGTATGGTCATAAATGCTTCACACACTGCCTCTGAGATAAGCCTAGCTGCTCGTGCTACGTTACCACAGGGTTGAGCAGGGGTTATCAAAGGGTGTAGCCCTCTTACTCTGATTTAGGAAGAAGGGTCCCTACTTGGACAGTGGCCAGCCATTGCCAAATAGAGACCCCCATTTCTAATATATATATATATATATATATTTGCCTCAATGTGGTTCCAGTTGGAGCGCGCAGCAGCGGGTGCAGGCGTTGGGCCGAACCAATGGCCAATTCAATTTTAAACACAAAGAACGCCGCACTCTGGAATCTTGCAATGTGACCTTTATTACTGATACAGAGCCAGTCTGTCACACCGACGCGTTTCGGCCGACTCGGCCGTTCTCACGATAGGGGGCACTACTCTCATCTCTGTATTTATGTCATTTCCTGTGAATTCACATCCCATGGACCTCTGGGAGTTGTAGTTTAGTTAAGAACAATGCTAAATCCCTTCTGACAGAATCAATTTACGCAGACATTGATTAACAGTGTATACCTTATTTCAACCTTTGTTTAGTAAAAAACCTTGGTTTATGCATTTTGTACAGGATTTTAACTATAGTAGCAAGTTTTCCAATTGTCACTTGATAGCCTTTTGTTTAAAAGGCTATCGGTGTACTGATGTATTGGGTGTAGTACCCTATACTCTAATGGTTTTATCTCTCAATTCCACAGATGTTCTTCGTGGTTTGTTGTAGTTAGTCCGGCAAAGGCCCGCACCACATACGGAACAGTTCAGATCCCTTGTTGCTGGTTTTTGTTGTTATAGGTGTACATAGTATTCCTCTATCAAAGTTCATCCCTTTTGGGATACTTGTGCGAAGCCTGATGATGTATTTTGATTCGAGCTGCCTCAATTTCTTATATATATATATATATATATTTCTCCTCCACGCTTGAGTAACAGCCGCCGCTGCTCCAGAACAGAGGGTGCGTCGTCGACCACGGACTTCCCTAGGAAAGTCCGCATAACATTACCACACGCCTTGAAACAAACCCAAGGATGACGACGCCTTGTACTGGCTCAATTGCTTTTAATGTCAGTCAGCCGATTATAACAAAAACACTGCTTCCTACACATTGGGTCTCTCGAAAAGAATAAAGAAAATAAAAGGTTTTTATTCTTGTTAAACAGATTATGCTGTCTATGTTCTGCAATGCCCTTGTGGCATGAGGTACGTGGGCAGCACAATCCATCCGGTGCATAAATGGGTGTTACAACATCTAAGGGCGATTCGCAATGGCGACAAAACATACCCGGTGGCACGACACTTTGAGTCACACCATGAGAAAAATGAGCAGGGTCTACTGTACTTTGTAATCGATTGCATATCGCCCAATGCCAGGGGGGGAATCGAGAGAAAAAATTAAGGAAACTAGAGTCATGTTACATTCTTGCTCTCAACACCCGTACCCCAGTAGGACTTAACATGGAAGAGGATTTAATTACACATCTATAAGAACTAGTATATTCAAGTTTAATAATATGTATGATCATCAGCCTTCCTCCTCGTAATGTTTTTAATCATGACCTTTGTTATGTAATTATTTTTTGTGCACTTTATATATGTTTTGTTGGTTAGATAAGACTTGGTTAAAGAAGAGACACAGTAAAAGCCCACTAGGGCGTAATGACAATGTACATTAGGTGTATTGAGTTTTGTGTTGATATTCCTTCTGCTGCTACATTACCCACTGGGGTTCCATAGCTCATTTTCTTGCCAAGAGTCGAGTAAGCGTTAAAATAATTGTACGCTTAGGCATGTCCAATCACATGAGAACAATGAATTTCTTTTGTGTTTTAGGAATGTTAGGCACGCTAATTCAGATGCCCGGTCCTATTGCTGTATAGGAACAAGATTGGGGTCACTAATGAGCCGGGTAGGATTCTTAGGATGATATTAATCTAAATGAGTATTAAGTTGTCTTGAATGTCAATACATTGTTTAGCGCGACATTTCGCGGCTATATAAGATATTATTTCTTAATCTTGTACATATGTGTTTTTTGCAATGCACCAATTGGAATGTAACGGCGCTGTGTCCCCTGAAACTACAAGTCTTTTTCCCAACTCACTGCGTTTGTAGTCACATCACGTGACATGTCACAAGCACAAACTTGTATAATGGTCGGTTCAAACTTGTAACGATTGTTGGTTATCAAGCCTGCAGGACAGGCGAAACGCGTACAATCGGCTGACTGACATTAAAAGCAATTGAGCCAGTACAAGGCGTCGTCATCCTTGTGTTTGTTTCAAGGCGTGTGGTAATATATATATATATATATTCACTGAAAAAAACATAGGTTTCACACACGTTATAGTTACGAATTAGCAGTTAAAAAACCTTGCAAATTCACTTAAAAAACCATAGGTTTCACACATGTTATAGTTAGCTGGACATTTCACTCGTAAAAAACCAATGAAATTCCCCCGTTATAGTTAGTGCAGGCAACTATAACTCACGCGACCGCAATCCTCTGCTGATGACGTCAGATATTACATCACTGTATTTAGACACTTATTTACCCATGTCTTCTTCCATTAATCTTTAGCTATACATATATTACAAATATTTATTTTTCATAAAGACACATATGTCATCAGTGATGTAATATCTGACGTCATCAGCAGAGGATTGCGGTCGCGTGAGTTATAGTTGCCTGCACTAACTATAACGGGGGAATTTCATTGGTTTTTTACGAGTGAAATGTCCAGCTAACTATAACATGTGTGAAACCTATGGTTTTTTAAGTGAATTTGCAAGGTTTTTTAAATGCTAATTCGTAACTATAACGTGTGTGAAACCTATGGTTTTTTCAGTGAATTTGTACGTTTTTTTAAATGCTAAGTTATGTATTTATAATTATTTTTTTTTCAGGTTTTTCACCATGCGCGCACCGTGCGCGTGCTGTGGGCTCTCGGTGCGCTTCGCGCACCAAGCACCCACGGTTCGGAATTTGTGGCGTGCGCGCGCGGTGCGCGCACCTCGCGATTTAAAAAAAAAAATAAAAAATAGTTTTTTCTCCCTTGGGGGTCCTTCTGTGACCCCCTGACCAAGGCTAAGGGGTCAGGAACTGTCCACTCTGCCCCCTTTTCACGGCAGGGTGCGCGCACAGTGCGCGCACGGTGCGCGCGTATAGATATTGGTATGCTTTTAAATGCTATTTTCTCAGGAAATACTGAACAGATTTACACCAGACCTGCAAAAGGCACTTCCTTGACCTTATGGCTACCTCTCTGCCAAATTTCACGTAATTCTGTTCAGCCGTTCGGGCTGTAGCTGCGACTAAAAGTCCTATGGAAAAATGCATGGGGAAAACGCGTTTTGGGACCCTCCCTTTTTCTCGGCCCCCGCTTGACGAATCACCCCGAGACTTTCAGGGTAGGAGCTGAACGGAGCGCCCCATTTGTTTTGAAAATTTCGCGAGGATTCGTCAACCGGCGCCAAAGTTATTCAAAATAGAATTTTGAGACTTCCTATGGAAACTAGGTTGTAACTATAACTATTTACTGGCGACCGCCAGTAGATTATATATATATATATATGTATATATATATATATATATATATATATATATATATATATATATATATATATATATATATATATATATATCCAAAAGAAAAGTCACCTACTGAGGGCGGAGACTATGGTATAAGTACGAGCAGCTGTGGGGGTCTGTGTGCATGCCAGTGATCAAGGGCAGATGCCCGAAACGCGTATGGCGCTTTTTGTCATGGAGGAGTAACGCACTGTTTGGCATACCTGCAATAAAGAAAGGATTTACCTCGAACTGTGTTGGCGTTCTCAAGCAAGGTGACTTTTCTTTTGGATATTAAAATGCGGCGCTCCTCGTCGCGAGAATGCCCCCCGCATATCCTGCTGGCTGCGGACCCGTCACTGGGGTTTCGTGGAGTTTGAGGTCCATCTATTGTGGGCGTGGATATTTTGCGAGACATTGCAGTTTTCCTCCATGCCAGCCCACTTGGGATATAATGTTAAAATGGACACAGTACCGGCTGCTACCACTTCGGAAAAAAATTCCAGTATGGTAATGAACTCCCTAACCCACAATGCACTGGCTACTGAGGGCGGAGACTATGGTATAAGTACGAGCAGCTGTGGGGGTCTGTGTGCATGCCAGTGATCAAGGGCAGATGCCCGAAACGCGTATGGCGCTTTTTGTCATGGAGGAGTAACGCACTGTTTGGCATACCTGCAATAAAGAAAGGATTTACCTCGAACTGTGTTGGCGTTCTCAAGCAAGGTGACTTTTCTTTTGGATATTAAAATGCGGCGCTCCTCGTCGCGAGAATGCCCCCCGCATATCCTGCTGGCTGCGGACCCGTCACTGGGGTTTCGTGGAGTTTGAGGTCCATCTATTGTGGGCGTGGATATTTTGCGAGACATTGCAGTTTTCCTCCATGCCAGCCCACTTGGGATATAATGTTAAAATGGACACAGTACCGGCTGCTACCACTTCGGAAAAAAATTCCAGTATGGTAATGAACTCCCTAACCCACAATGCACTGGCTACTGAGGGCGGAGACTATGGTACAAGTACGAGCAGCTGTGGGGGTCTGTGTGCATGCCAGTGATCAAGGGCAGATGCCCGAAACGCGTATGGCGCTTTTTGTCATGGAGGAGTAACGCACTGTTTGGCATACCTGCAATAAAGAAAGGATTTACCTCGAACTGTGTTGGCGTTCTCAAGCAAGGTGACTTTTCTTTTGGATATATATATATATATATATATATATATATATATATATATATATAAAGCACTCCGCAGATGAGCAGCAGCTAAATCTTCGCCACTATACAGCATACAGGGACATGGACAAAACAAGTTAGTGCTGATTATTTTATTTCGTGCAGCTTTGCCGCCATAACTTATATATATTCCATTGCAGTCCTCGACTAGCGCGCACCAAGGAAAACAGCCACTCGTAGTGACATTAACGGGTGTTTATTCAGGCAATATATATATATATATATATATATATATATATATATATATATATATATATATATATATATATATATATATATATATATATATATAATTTGGAGGCCCACTTGAGGGTAATTTTAAAATGCATATTCAGTGTTGCAGCACAGAGTCTACAAGAGATAGAACACTGTCTGAAAGGGACTACATATCCCAGCATGAACACCAGTTAACTCACCTGTGGAACCTACTAAAGGTCAATTGAAATGTGCTGAAAAGTTGTGCCTTTTAGTATGTCTGCGTGCACCCTGGTTGCCTGTGATCAAGGAGCTGTGCTCCGAAAAGCATGAGGCAAACAAAGAACTCTGAATTAAAAATGCCTTTTGCTTTTACTAGATCTGCTGTGGAGTGCGTCTTTTAAGTGAGGACACATTGATGAACATTTAACTGAATGGCAGTCCAGCCGTGAAGACTGCACCACCCCGAGTTGGGGCCATAAAAACCTGGAAATCCGGAGCTGGTTCGGACAGTAGATCAGCACAAATAAATGAGCATTTATAATTTGGAGGCCCACTGGAGAGTAATTTTAAAATGCACTTTCAGTGTTTCAGCGCAGAGTCTACAAGAGATAGAACACTGTCTGAAAGGGACTACATATCCCATCATGAACACCAGTTAACTCACCTGTGGAACCTACTAAAGGTCAATTAAAATGTGCTGAGAAGTTGTGCCTTCCAGTATGTCTGTGTGCACCCTGGCAGCCTGTGATCAAAGAGCTGTGCTCCGTACTCGTAAGGCAAACAAAGAATTCTGAATTAAAAATGCCTTTTGCGGGGGGAGGAGCCTAGCGCGCAACCAAGATGGCCGCGTAGGTGCGAGGCTCCCGAGGACCTCCGCGACCTCCTGCATAAATCCTGACAGAATCCTGTCCCAGACGAGGGGACTGTATTTGTGAGCCCGAGCAGAGGTGACGCCCGTTTTCCGTTTTTAAATCGGACCTCGGACACCGTCAGGAGCATCGATTGAGGTTTGCGGCCTTCTCCACACCGGCCCCCCGTACTGGAGTTGTGGGGCGATCCGGACACAAAGTGAACAACAGCGGCGGGCAAGGCTGGGTGACTCGCGTACCCCGCACTTTCACTTTCGCTTTTGCGCCCTCCTTGCTGCCAGGCGAGGTTGGGTTGCGGGGCGGTGTGCGGTGGTGTGGTCTCGCTGGGGTGCCCTGCCGGTCCGCCAGCTGCGGTCCGTCCTGCGGAGCGGTGGTCGCTCCCCCCTGGACCCCTTGAACTGGATTGTCGGCCCCCCGTTTCTTGAGGAGATTGACTCGTCTTGGGGATTGAAACTATGTCCACAAAACAAGATGGCGATCGGGCTAAGATAAAATCGACCCGCCGTGGCGCGGCCCAGCAATCCAACAGTATGGACCGCTACACCCTCCAGAAGGGATCCCCAGAGGCGCCGCGTAAGTCCCCTACGGGCCCGACTGATGCTTCCGCTCTGCCCACGGACCTGACCCTCCGAGACGTCATGGGTGCCATCGCCGAGATGAAGGCCTCGGTGGACCAGCGCTTCGACACTCTGGCGCAGAAGATTGACTCGGTCCTCGTGGACGTGGGCCTCGTGAGGGCTGATTTGTCTAAAACCAACGACCGGGTCGACTCTTTGGCCCACTCTACCACGGGCCTCACAACGGACGTAGCGGCCCTCCAACAGGAGGTGCGCAGGCTTGGCCAGGCGAGCGCCCTGATGAATCGTCGGCTGGAGGATTCCGAGGGTCGGGCCCGGAGGAACAACGTCCGCATTATCGGGGTGCCGGAGGGACGCGAGGCGGAGGCAGCGGATCTATTTGTCGAGGACCTGGTTCTCACCCATCTCCAGCCTCGGGGGCTGAGTAAATTCTTTGCAGTGGAGCGTGCCCACAGGGTCCCCGGGGGTAGGCCTAAGGTTGGATCCCCTCCGAGGCCTCTCATCGCCCGGATCTTCAATTTTCGGGACAGAGACACTATCCTACAGACTTCCAGGCTACAAGGGCCGGTCAAACTTGACAATATGGACATCAATTTCTATCCTGACTTCACTCCGGCAGTCCAAAAGCAGAGACTGAGCTTTCTCGGTGTTAAACGTCGCCTAAGGGACCTGAATCTCAAATATGCGATGCTTTTTCCAGCTAAGCTGAGAGTGGAGGTGGATGGCCACACGCACTTTTTTGATCGACCCGAAGTGGCCGGGGACTGGCTAGACACTTTGCCCGGAGATCGGGACCGGGGGGGTGGGGGGGTGCGGTTGGTGGGGAGGGCCCGCCGGATCAGGACTGAGGGACTAATGGTAGGCCTTGCTCTGGACTGCGTTGTTGTCACTATTGACTGTTAGGGTAAGTTCCCCTCCTGTGGAGGTCGTGTGGGGTCTCTTGGGGGATCTCCCTCCTCCTCTGGGGGACTAGTTAGTTTTCTTATCTATGGGGCGACAGGCACACTGCACTTTGGGGGGGCTGTTTGGGCTCATGCAGGGGTGCAGGGTGGGGGGAGTTCTGTTGGGTTGGGTGGGTTGGGGTGGGGTGTGGTTCGTTTCTACCGCAAGGCAAACCCGTTATTGTATTGTTGTTTTTGAGATGCTCTGGGGGGGACAAATGATGGCTTCGTTATGTGATGGGGGGTAGGGATTTGACTTTGTTGTCCTGGAATGTTAACGGACTGGGTGATAGGATCAAGCGGGGTGTGGTCCTGCAGTATTTGAAACGGATTTCGCCTGATGTGGTCTTTCTGCAGGAGACACACCTTATTGGTAACTCCTTTTGTGCCATGAATCGCCGTGGCTTTCGCTTGGTGGCCCACTCGGGCTTCACATCAGGCTCGCGGGGGGTGGGCATCATGATTAAGACCTCGCTCCCGCTAGAAATAGACGAGGTGCGCCATGATGAGAGGGGACGCTACACTGTCTTGGTGGGGAGGATGGAGGGCAGGGTAGTTGTCTTTGTCTCTGTGTACGTCCCACCGGGGCTACAGTCCACCACCTTTGCAGATCTGGGACGCCTCCTTCTTGACCTCCCGGGGGGGCTTCTGGTGGTTGGGGGGACTTTAATGCGGTGGCTTCTGGGACTATGGATCGTCATCCCCCTAGGGACCTCCCCCGGGCACAGGCGTGGTTAGCGGGCCTTTTGGACACACTGGGATTGGTGGACTGCTGGCGTTTAAAGCATCCCACCCAGCTGCAGTACACCTTCCATTCGGGTGCCCATGGTAGCCTCTCGCGGCTTGATTATGTCCTTGTCCCTGTGGCCTATGCTGGGAGGGTGGGAGAGGTGCGCCATCTGGCGCGGGGTATTTCAGATCATTCCCCGCTCCTGTTGCACTTGGGTGTCTTCCCGAGGGGAGAGGGCAGGGTAGCCCCAATCAATGCTTGGTACCTGCGTGACCCCACTATTCGCGCTGACCTGATTAAATCATTGCAACGGTATTTTGAGGAGAATGTGGGGTCCGTTCCGTCTGCTATCTCCCTGTGGGAAGCCTTTAAATCAGTTCTCAGAGGGGAGGCCCTCTCCTTTATCTCCCATGCCCGCAGACGCGCACAGGAGGAGGTGACCCGGGTGGAGGCCGAAATTACTGAATTGGAGGGCGATCTGGGGAGTGGGGTGACTGACGCGGCGCTGCATGTTCTACACCTTAAACAGGCGGCTTATAGGGCCCTCGTCACGGAGGCGGCCAGGGGCCTTAGCAGAGAGCAACAGGGGCGACTGTATGATGTGGGTGATAAGGCTGGCAAACTGATTGCGTGGTTGGATAAGAAGGAGAGAGCTAGTCGTGTGGTCCCGCTGATTGAGAGGATGGATGGTGTACGAATTACTGAGCCGGAAGGCATTGTTTCTTGCTTCGCGGATTATTTCCGCGAGGTATATTCTCCGGTCTCTCCCTGCTCGGAGGAGGACTCCCATGCCCTGCTGCGGGACATCGCGCTGCCCTCGCTTTCAGTGGAGGACAGGGATTCGTTGGATGCCGCTCCCACCTCGGATGAAATCGCCCTCGCCATACGCTCGGTCGCCTCGGGCAAGGCCATGGGCCCGAATGGCCTTCCTATCGAATTGTATAAGCTGCGACCGGATGTACTGGCACCTCACCTCCGTGCGATGTTCCTTGCGGCCCACTCGCGGGGCTCCCTCCCGCCGGACCAGCGTCTAGCTACCATCGTGGTTATCCACAAGGAGGGGAGACCGCGAGACCGGGTTACATCCTATCGACCGATCTCGCTCTTGAATGCGGAGCCTAAAATCCTCGCCAAGGTGCTTGCCAACCGGCTGGTCGGCGTGGTGGGCGATCTGGTCCACCAAGACCAGTCCGGCTTCATTCCCCATCGCAACACGGCTCTTAACTTGCGGCGCTTGCACGGGGTGCTCGCGCGTGTTCCATTCGTGCGGGAGCCGGCCATCTTGGCGTCCTTGGACGCCACCATGGCGTTTGACACGCTCGAGTGGCCGTACATCTGGGCGATGTTGGCGAAATTTGGATTTGGCCCGGGATTCATCAGCTGGGTCAAATTGTTGTACTCTGACCCATTGGCGCAGGTGGTGGTGAATGGTCGAGTCTCGGCCCCATTCGTGCTGGGACGGGGCACGCGACAGGGTTGCCCCCTGTCGCCGCTCCTGTTTGCACTGGCCTTGGAACCCCTGGCGGAGTGGCTGCGGTGGCACCCTTCTATCCGTGGTCTCCGTTGGACCCCTGAGTATGAGGACCGCGTGTCCCTCTACGCCGACGACATCCTGTTGTACTTAGCCTCCCCGCGTAAATCACTGATTGTCCTGGTCGATGTTCTGCGCTCCTTCGGCCGTAACTCAGGTCTTGTCATCAACTGGGCTAAATCCTGTATCTATGTGCTTTCCGGGGAGGCTCCTGTTCTCCCGCGGGGCTGCTCGATCCAGATTGCCTCGCAGGGGTTTCGTTACCTGGGCGTCTATATTACGCTGGACCCGGTGGCCCGCTACGAGCGGAATTTGCTTCCCCCCCTCCAGCGCTTGAAGGAGGACGTCGCGCGCTGGCGGCGCTTGCCGCTTTCACCGCTCGGCCGGGCGGCATTGTTCAAGATGATGTCCTTGCCGCGCTTTTTGTATGCTCTCCAGAACTCGATGGATCTGGTCCCGGCGCGTTACTTCCGTGAGGTGGAGAGTTTGCAGCGCCGCCTGTTCTGGGACGGGAGGCCGCGTATAGCCCTGGCAAAGTTGACGCTCCCGTGGTATGACGGAGGGATTGCCCTCCCGGATATTAAGCGGTATTACTGGGCCTCCCAATTAGCTGCAATTAATCATGGCCTTTACGGGCCCGCCTTAAACCCGGCATTTGAAATGGACAAGATGCTCCTGCCCGGTGGCGATTATAATCGAGCGCTCTACACTAGCGTGCCCGATTCCCGCCTTACGGGACCCACGCGTGTCATGGTGCGAGTATGGCACGCGGCCAATGCAGCTATGGGATGGAAGGACCGTTTGACCCGGGCATCACCGTTGTATGCGTCTGAGAGGTTGGGCTCCCTATGGACCTCGAGGGGCTTCGATAGGTGGGACACGATAGGCATTAGCACAGTGGGGGACCTCTGGACGAGGGGAGGATTCAAAACATTTGAGACACTGCAGGCGGAGTTTCAGCTGCAGGGCAGTGAATACTTTCGATACCTGCAGGTCCGTCACGCTCTGGGTTCAGTTTTCCCAGACGTGGCCGCCATCCCGGAGTCCTCCCCATTGGAGGATAGAGTGCTAGATGGCCACGTTCCGGACAGCACGATCTCCCTCATCTACAAGAAGTTGATTAATGACCGCTCGGGCTTACTGACTGGGCTCCGCGAGGCTTGGGTTGCCGATGGGTTGGAGCTGGACGACGAGGACTGGATTTCCGCGGTGGCCTCCCCGAAGGAGGTGGCCATCCCGGCTCGCCTTCGCTTCGTCCAGCTTAAGATACTTCACCGGGTGTACATGACGGGGCCAGGGCTTCTGCGTATGGGCTATGCCGAGGATGGACTGTGTAGGCGTGGGTGCGGTGCATTGGCGACTTTTTTACATATTCTGTGGGAATGTCCGAGGGTGGAGCGATTTAGGCGTGGTGTGCATGAGGTCCTGCGAGCGGTTACGCATGTCGTGCTGGTGCCTGAAGCAAGGAGATGCCTGCTGAATGTGTGGGAACCAACCGACTACTCGGTTCCACAGACGCGATGGGTGACGCTGGGTTATATGATCGCTAAACGTGACATCGCTCAATTGTGGGGATCCCAGAGGCCCCCGGCAGTGTCGGCCTGGAAAGAACACATGGATTGGTGCATGTTCCGAGAGAAAGTGGTGTATGTGGCGCGGGGTAAGCCTGGGGCGTGGCTGAAGGTGTGGGGCCCCTGGAACGCCTACCGCGGGGGTATTTGCGAGCCGCCATTGTTGCCTCCCGCTTCACCAGCTCCGTCCCCCTAGATGACCCCCTCCCCCAATCCCGGGCACAGTGTTTTCCCAGTCCCGGACCTATTTCCCTTCCCCTCCTTCGATTTTAGTGTAGGGTTGGGGTCCCCCCATTTGAGGAGCATATGTTGTCACTCTTGTTCTCGGGTTGCCTTGCGGGTGTGGTTTTATGTTGTTAGTGTTGTATAAAACGAAACCGTATTGTGGGCTCAGAGTCATGTGGCCCACGTTGTTGATACCTCCTGCTAGCGTCTCTGTAACGCCAAGTGCCTTATTGTATATATGTCACTAATTGCTGTCACTTTAGCGGCCGGCCGGAAGGTTGTAGGCCCATGCCTGTATATATTCGAGATTGTAATAAACGGTTTCAAAAAAAAAAAAAAAAAAAAAAATGCCTTTTGCTTTTACTAGATCTGCTGTGGAGTGCGTCTTTCAAGTGGAGACACATTGATGAACATTTAACTGAACGGCAGTCCAGCCGTGAAGATGGCACCACCCTGAGTTGGGGCCATGAAAGCCTGGAAATCCGGAGCTGGTTGGGACAGTAGATCAGCCCAAATTACTGAGCATTTATAATTTGGAGGCCCACTGGAGGGTAATTTTAAAATGCACATTCAGTGTTTCAGCGCAGAGTCTACAAGAGATAGAACACTGTCTGAAAGGGACTACATATCCCATCATGAACACCAGTTAACTTACCTGTGGAACCTACTAAAGGTCAATTGAAATGTGCTGAGAAGTTGTGCCTTTCAGTATGTCTGTGTGCACCCTGGCAGCCTGTGATCAAAGAGCTGTGCTCCATACTCGTAAGGCAAACAAAGAACTCTGAATTAAAAATGCCTTTTGCTTTTACTAGATCTGCTGTGGAGTGCATCATTCAAGTGGAGACACATTGATGAACATTTAACTGAATGGCAGTCCAGCCGTGAAGATGGCACCACCCTGAGTTGGGGCCATGAAAGCCTGGAAATCCGGAGCTGGTTGGGACAGTAGATCAGCACAAATTACTGAGCATTTATAATTTGGAGGCCCACTGGAGGGTAATTTTAAAATGCACATTCAGTGTTGCAGCGCAGAGTCTACAAGAGATAGAACACTGTCTGAAAGGGACTACATATTCCAGCATGAACACCAGTTAACTTACCTGTGGAACATACTAAAGGTCAATTGAAATGTGCTAAGAAGTTGTGCCTTTCAGTATGTCTGCGTGCACCCTGGCAGCCTGTGATCAAGGACCTGTGCTCCGAAACGCGTAAGGCAAACAAAGAACTCTGAATTAAAAATGCCTTTGACCCTGACAAGGCGGCGTCAAGCGGTATGGGTACAGAGTGTCCCAAAATCCAAAAACCAACAAAGAGAATGCTGATGCTCAATGTCAGATTAGCCCAGTATTTTAATGGTCCACTGGCAGCAAGAAGTTCTCACATTACATCTGACGCATTTCGGCTTAATATAAGCCTTGATCACAGGTGAGCAATCATTAACACTGATGTGACCTCATGTTTTTTAAAGAAACAGTCTCTTGCATAGTACTTATTCATTCTGGTCCTACATTTCCTACAATTCATCATATCAATTCTTCCAATTGGATATTGTTTGGGAGGACCAGAATCTGTGATTTTTCAATACATTGCATCTGGAAAAGAATTTGTCACATTTTAAAATGTTGCATGCGTTTTATAGTTTTATAATCACCATCACTGCCCACAATGTTTAAATATATTATGTTGAAGCGCAACCTCTGACAACAGCAGGAGAAGGAAACCATGCCTCTCCCGCACGCCCTTGCCCGCCTATACCTTGACTTCACTGGAAAATCCTCTTTCGTCTTAGGCAGGTGGGTCATGCTCCCATAATTCAAATACACACGCGGTTCTCCAGAAAGGAAGCCTCCAACCCTGACATGATGGGGTCAAGCAGCACCGGTATGGAGTGTCCCGAAATCCAAAGACCAACAAATAGAATGCTGATGCTCAATGTCAGATTAGCCCAGTACTTTAATGGTCTACTGGCAGCAAGAAGTGCTCACATTACATCTGACGCGTTTCGGCTTAATATAAACCTTGATCACAGATAAGCAATCATTAACACCTGACGTGACCTCATGTTTTTTAAAGAAGCATTCTTTTGCATAATATGTATTCATGCTGGTCCTACATTTCTCAGAATTCATCATATCAATTCTTCCAAGTGGATATTCTTTGGGAGGACCAGAATCTGTGATTTTTCAATACACTGCATCTGGAAAAGAAGTTGTCACGTTTTAAAATGTTGCATGCACTTTATAGTTTTTATAATCACCATTGCTGCCCACAATGTTTAAATATATTATGTTGTAGCGCAATCTCTGAAATCTGCAGGAGAAGGAAGCCACACCTCTCCCGCACACCCTTGCCCGCGTGTACCTTGACTTTACTGGAAAATCCTCTTTCGTCTGCAGCAATGGTAATTATAAAAGCTATAAAGAGCATGCAACATTTTATAACGTGACAAATCACAGATTCTGGTCTTCTCAAAGAATATCCACTTGGAAGAATTGATGTGATGATGATTGTAGAAGTGTTTCTAGTATTAGACAGCAATCCATTGACTAGAAGGAAGGGGCCCTACTTGGACAAAGGTAAAAACCATTGCCAACTAGAGACCCCCATTTCCAACAATCAGTAGTGCCTACCTAATTAGATTAGTGCATGACTAGTGTCTGAGTGACTGCATGATTCCATTGTTAAAGCTTGTGAGATTGGATGAAAGTAAGTATACTGCTGGGGTGATTGTATTAGTGCAAAACTATTGGGTAAGTAATTAAATAACTGCATAGGTACTGGATGGGTGATAGGTTTACTACAATGGTACTCTCTATATAATTTCATGAGTGAATGAGTAGAGCCCGGGTGTCTTATCAGTGAACGCTTATGCCTCAATATTTCAATGCGTGCATGGGGTGTAAGTGGGTGTTTAGAGGGCTGCATAGGTTTTGCGCAAATGTTATAATTATTGCATATTTACAGCCTTGTAAGTTTAGTGTTAAATTTAAAAAAAGTGTAGAAGAAGGATGCATGCAGTAAAACAGAAAAAACAAGTTGTGAGAGTAGTTGATAAAGCCTTTGCTTTGAAGAGGAAGCTTTTTGTTTTGATTCCAAATAGAATGAAGACTCTTGACAAAAGTGTTTTGCATGAGGAGACAAAACCAGAAGAAAAGATTAGGGAATAGAAGTAACTGTTGTACAGTTTTTAGTGGACAATGGATACATACTTCTTGTACAGAGGCTTTCTTTAATGAAGAAATCTATATCCAGTATAACAAAATAGTTCATGCTATGGATTAAAAAGGACAATGTTCTCAAATGAAGAATGGTAGTCCTAGAGCAAAAGAGGTGATGGTATCTAGAAATGTAGAAGAAGTTATTGCAGAAGAGGTACGAGGAAGGCATAATCAGGTACTCTATACAAATGGAATTGTAGTAGTGTTTCTAGTATTAGACAGCAATCCATTGATATATAAAGAAACCTCCTACATATCTTTCCAAGGCGAAGTTTAAAACACGAAATAAGTTATACCACTCAACAATTGAACTTTAGGTAGAAGGCTGTATTTTGTGGAAACTCCTGCTTTATGTTTAGGAGGAATAAGTAGAGCACGGTTGCATGGTAGTGTGCCAAACATAAAAAAGATTTGTGGTGTTGTGCAGTTTTGTTTCTTTGGTCCTGAGCAGTATTCTAGGGAAAATGATGACGTCTTAGGAGGAGGAGTTGCAGAACAAGACACATATATTACTGTTGATAGTTTTAAAAAAGAGATTACAAAATTTAACACAGTGTTCTGTAGAAAAACAGTGTATGTTTGTATATGTTGTTGATCCACTTACTAGAAGATTTAAACACAGATTGTTGACTTATATTTAAAAAGTGAAAAATTAAATTATGATAATTGCCAAATGTTACCTGTATATTTATTTGTAGAGGGATAGTTTTACTTGTCTATAAGGCAAGTTATATGTAAGTAGTGTTACAATGAAATTGGAAGATATAGAAATGAACAACACATAGATATTAGATACCCATTGTAAGATAATAAAATGTCTGCTGATGTAGAAAAACTATGAAGGTCAACATTTTTACAAAAGCAACATTTATTATTCTTTCCAGCATTGCGAAGGGATGTTATACACTGCTTTCCAGCACTCACTCCAACTCCACAATCCATGCAGTAAGACGCTACTGGGGAAAACAGCAGAGCCAAATCTAGAAGCTGAGATTGGACTTTTGAATGGACTCTCTGCTTTGGTGTTGTTGTGCTGCTATTGAAGTCTAAGATCCTTCAGATTTGCATTGCCTTCTTGCTGCTCACTATGAACTCTTCTTATGAAATGTGCAAAAAATATAAAAGGGGAACAAATTTACCATGTATGATTTTTGGCAGCATTACGAATAGCTGCAACACACTGCTCACTAGCTGTTATAACAACAGTACAGTCCATGCAATACGTGGCCATTCTTGTAAACTCTGGAACCATATTTGTTTTAGTAGTCTGTACCTCTAAAGGGACTTTTAAGCTGGCAATTGTTGCTGCTGCCACTGATGTAGATGGTCCTCCGGCTTCCTTCTGCTTGATCGGCAGTTGGAGACATTTTCCTTGAAAGTTCTAAGATGGTAGAACAGGAACTTCATCCCACATGAGTCTAAAATAAGTCTCCAGCCAAAATCTACCACCTGCTCACAATAAACATCTGTAAAAGAGGATTCAAGAAGGAGGAGTGAGTGTATACGCCCTATTGATTTTACTGATCAGTATATTATCCAATGATATTCCTTACTTTCCCGCTATGTGATGTTTTCAGATTGTGCATTGCACTAGTTTGGCAACAGTTTTTAATTCCCCATGAGTTTGCATAACAATAGGTAGTTTGATGGGTGTTTGGTAGTTATGTTGTATTAGTGAGGTCAGATGTTGTTCTTTATGAACATTGTGTTACTTTGATCTGGATTTGGTGCGGTCTGAGGACCAACTTTGGTAAGATATTTGCAAATATCTGCATGGCATAAATAGTGAACTTTTTGTTTGAGGAAAATGCCCTTTTGAGTAAACTCTGTTGTGCGAGTTGTCGTTGTTGTTCTGCTGATGCTCGATTGGTGGAAGAGAGTCAGCCTGCACCCCCGGAAGGCACGCCTAATTTCAAGATGCACGTGAAACACAGCCTTGGCCCTATTATGTTTAGTACATTATGACACAAATATACGAGGGACAATGCCAAGCTACAGTGGCCGTTGACAGGTACCGTTGATGAACAAAAACTGAATTTCCTGCATGAGAAATTGTTTGCAAAATGTAGGCAGTCAATGTTTGATTTCCTTCAGGCATGACAACAGGAAAGTAAACAAAGATGAATGAAAACAGAGAAAGAGACCCGGAAGGAAAAAGGGACTCAGAAAGCTGTAGCGTATGTAACTAATAATAAATAAATAACTAATAAAGTGTGTGAATAGGAAGTTTCGATCGCAAAGTAAAATTTCTCATGTTCCCCAAGACGAAAAGATAAGTTTGTGGGAGGACATTTAGATACTTGAACCTTGAACTCCACCCCCATACATCCCGTAGAGGATATACTCTGCCATGCCCCAGCCTCAGCCAACCGTTCCTTCTGTCTTTGTTGTTTTTGTTTCTTTTATTATTGATTCAGCTGCTTCGGTCTCAGTGTCTCCTGTCCTTTCTTTGGCTTTGCCTTCTGTGCCTGTGATGGCTGTGTGTCTTCCTGCTACGCCTATTGTTTCGGCATTGCTTTCTCCAGCTCTTCCACCTACAACACAGTCGTTAGCGACATTGAGGCCTGCTCTCTCTGTTATTACTCCTTTCCTTTTCCTTCATTCCCCGACAGTACTGAGTAGTGTGGATTAGGGGACAGAGACTTAGTGACTGCTAGGGAGCGACTGTGGTGAATATTGATGCGATCTGAGGTGAGAGCTGAAGAGTAACAGGAGGTAGCTCATAAGGATGCCCGGTGGACTCGTCACCCCATCTGCAGTGTGGAGAGTGCGTGGAGTGTAATATGAGATTATGAGCCCTTAAGAATGTGTCGAGTACTTTGATTGGACTGTGGGAACAGTATTCCAATGATGTAGCACCCCAGATTAATAATGATATCAGGGACAATGTGTATGCTGCTGCTATGGCATCTGGTAAGGTTTTTGGTAATGCCGCAACGCTGGTCGTGTATTGAGGTAGGCTGCTTGAGAAGAGCCCAAAGACATCATGCAGGAAGTCGTGGGTTCTTGGGGACGAGGTCGTGGAGCTGGCGGACAGGACAGGACAGAGCTCAGCATGCTGCCACCTCATAGGATCGTTCAAATAGTAATGACATTGATGACAACAGGGATGGACAGTATTATCACGATGACTATGAAGATGGTTATCGTTTTGTGATTGATTTGCGTGAGATGAATGTAGTGGTGACTCCCCAGTTTACAGCGGTTACTGACGTTCACAAATTTTGTGATATCTGCTTGTGTTCACCTGGATTTTAGGGTTCACATGGGTCCATCCACTGGTAGAGGTTTTAGGTTTCACCGTGCTTCTCCCGGCTACCCCGGTATCACTGATTCGAAAGTGAAAGGTATTTCTTTGCATTCCCCACAGATAACACGTTATTTCAGTCTGTCGACATGTAGCTAAAGATGACCATCAGGTATCCCTTTCTAAATTTCAATAGTGTGGACAGGAGGTCACCTACTTTTGAAGGAGGGTAGGGGACTGACCCTGCTGTGCATGATGCATGTTCTGGATGCCTGAGTGTCAGCAGTTTTGAGCAATTACATTTGTGCTTTGCTTGGCTTCTGTACTTGGTTCACCTAATTAGTCTTTGTGGATGGCGCAAAGCCGTTTGTGTTGTAAGTACACGAGACGGCCGGTTGTGCACTCGCTGTTTTAACACAGGTCTTTGGAAGAAAACAACGGCTGTGTGCTTATTTTTTCTGCTATGCTTAATATTGCCGTATGAGCCCTCCCGAGCTGTCTAAGAGCAGCCGTGCCCTTGGCTGTCTTGATAAGGCAATCGGTTGGTCTCGTATTTGATACTGATCCACAGTCATGGTACTCCACGCTGTGGATACATTTTTTGAATAAGATAAAGGCACGGCCCCTTACTTGTGCATGTCTAACTGTCTATGAATTAGTTGGGTTCACTGCAAACAACACGATTGACAGATGTGCCACTCTGACTTTAGCCATGTTACTGCCTCTCCCTTCTGAGAAGAGATGAAAGAAGGGGTAGACTTGATTGATGTTCCCTTATTTGACCCCACCCCCCCCCCCCAGGGGAACAATATGTCGATGGCTCCTGTTTTGAATTACCAGAGGGCACAACTACTGCTGCTTATGTTACTACAGTCGATCGGCCAGTCCCATCAACAGAGTTAGATGCCCCTATTAGAGCATGGGAATTGCAAGTGTAGTGTCCACCGAAAGGTCACTGTCAATGTGGGAAGTAATAATATATTTGCAGATCAGGCTGCTAAGGAAATGGCTCAAAAAATGAAAAGGATGTTTGTAGCAGGCCCTGCTAGTTGGGTGCCTGAAGTTATAATGCTTGAGGTTATGCTTGAGGATGTGAAAAAGAAGTACAGGGTGAAGCCACAATAGAGGAATTATCAATATGGCAACAAAGTATAGCACAATTGAACGACCCTGCATGGCAGAATTACAGTATTTCGAGAAATTGCCCATCTAGTGAAAATACTGTATGGTGTGCATGATCCATAATGCTGGGAAAGGTATACTTTTACCTCCCAGTAGTTCTACACCACCCACTTTGTTTAAGTGTTCAGTAAAAGGATTGAGACTTATTTCACCACTTGTTGCTGATAAAATTATATTTGCCAGTTAACTGAAAGTTTGTATTCTATTCACTCATAGGTCCGGGAAGCCCTACCAGTTACACAAGAGGGGCCCGGACACGATACCCAGCCTGGCTATCTATTACGGGCCAATTCAAGGTGACTGGGGCAAAGATGGAGTTCCACCACAATGACGTATTGTTCGCAGCAATAGCACCAGAAATAAGGAGATGTCCAGGAGCACTGGTTTATTGATCCCTCTGTGCCTAAAGTCATCAGGTACAATTTGTGCCCTGATGGAGGAACAGTGCACCAAAGGAGAAGTCAGACTAATAGGGATCAACTGCGAGGAAAAAGAATAGGGTGTACCTTGCCTGTGGCACCAACAGTAGTTTAGGGAAAGGGAGATTGGTGTATTGTTCAGACATTAAACAGGATAAACTGACCGTGCTTTCCCGGAAAGGGGGGGGGGGTACCTTGTCCTGAGTGACGTGGGATTTCTTCAATAGCTGGTCCGTCAGCTCCACCGCCGGTGCTCAACATCACCAACACTGATGAACAATAGGAGTCTATAAGTGAGACTCTGAAGGACACTGGGAGCCTGTGTACTTGTCTTGCTGGAAATTTGCCCCCTTGCTTACCAATTCATTATACACTCCTTTGGCAAAATGGTTACTGACAAAGAACAACAAGCAATTCTCCTTGTTTGCTTACAACATCTTTGATCTACTAAGAAAAAACTTCTCTGTGCTATTCTTGTAAAGTTACTGTTGTTGATTTTGGGTGGGGTGTCCTGGGTTTAGGAGTGTGGTTGTAATGCCCCATCATGTGCTATATACAAGATTGTTTCTCCAGTTCAAGCAAAAAGAACAATTCCAAGCAATGTATTTCTAGATACACATAGGAAATTCTTTGGTGAAGGTACAGCTTGCTACCCTACTGAATATGTTATGAGTTTGTGGACAACTTACCCATTGTCACTGGTTAATTATAGATATGTTCGCCCACCACAATTCGTAGAGGTAAAGGGCGAGTTCGGGATGGGATATCCCGGTCCCTGTTTGTATTATAGGAAGCCACGAGGGAAGGGATACCCAGGTTGTAACATTAATGTGTATTGTGACAATTTGTATATGGAGGAACAGAACATTACTTTAATGGGCTGGCATTATCAAGATTTGACAGTTACTCGAGAGGCAGGTTACTATCCCGCATGCTGTCCAAAAGTAAATAGTACTGACACTCTCCTATACATAAATTGTTCTGGACTGATATTGTTCAAGAATACAATGTCCTTAGTGCGAAGAATGATCTGAGTACAGTAGGAATGAACACCAGATATGCTCCTGTAGATTTTTAGTGCCCAATTTATGCACACCCAGGATTTTACTTTTTGTCCAATGGTACTTATTCCACCATTCATAATGGTACCGAGGACGTTGCTTTGGGAATGGTGCTTCCTCTTGGGGTGTCTTGTAAGTATAGTAAACCAAATATAAGATGGGTTAAAAGGACGACGGAGTGACAGATTTAGAGGTCAATAATTACAGTAATGGTATCCCCTTTGGGTACATACTTTCCTCCATTATTGCGTTTGGTGGTACCGCTATGGCCAGAGGTGAAAGGACTAGGGAATATTTAGGATGTAAGCTGCAGATACTGTCTAATTCCACAGTAGCGGCTTTACGTGACATCACCACCCAATTATAAAGTATGCAAATACACTCTGAGCAAACTAGATATGCAGTTGATTTCATCCTAGCTAAGAGCGGTGGTGTGTGCGCTGTAGTAGGAGACCAGTGCATAGTTGGAATAACAAATATGGAAAAGAATATTACCCAAAACATTTTAGATATTTTTGGAGAATGCCAAAGGAAGGGAAAGTGGAATTTGGGGTTGGTCTCTCTTTGGTGGATGGGGTTGGATTCTAGAAAAGTTGATCTACTTTATTGTAATTCTAATTGTTTGTTGCATTCTGGTGCAGTATCTTCCCTTAAGCTGCTCTTACTATACAACACTCCTCACCCCTAAGCCACAAAAGACAGTCCGTGACCCTGCTTCGATCATGTTGCAAAAGGATATTCACGACACGATGAACATAGATGAGGGCATCTTTGGTTCTACCTAATCCCTCGCAACTTCTAATCCTGATACTGACTATATGAATAATACTGAGGTGCCAATTCCGATCCAGGTCGGAAAGCACTCCGACCGAGCCGGATCCGGAGTGTTTTCCGACCGAGCCGGAGTCCTGCAGTCCGACCGAGCGAGTAAAATGCGTCCATATGCTGGCTGACTCGGTTCGGTCGGACTCCCATAGAAGTCAATGAGAGTCGGTCGTACGACGCGTACATGGGCTCCCATTGACTGAATGGGTATGTCGCGGACAAGGGCACCCCCTACAGTGGGTACGCATCGGTGCCATCTGCACCGTTCATGCCTGTGTTGGGGGGACCCTTGGGTCTCCCCCTGTGTCCGAGTTGTAGGGCTGCGTGTGGCAGGGGTTCCGACGCGGACCCCCATAGGCTACCACCCGGACGTTTTGCGAGCCGGAGTGTCCGGCTCGCAAAACAGGTTGTCCGACGCGTGCATCGTACTGGCTTGGTCGTAAATCGCATCCATTGCACGCCACGGTTAGCTTCTGACCGAGACGTATGGAGCGGTTCGAACCCAGGAACGACTCGGTCGGTGAATTTCAGTTAGCTCGCATCGTACTTGCTCGCTCGTACAGCTGTACGAGTCGGGCGGACAACACGTGTACGGCTCGTAGTTTTTCCGGCCATATCGCGTTCGGTGCCCTTCCGACCCGGATCGGAATCGGCCCCAGTGTGTTGATGTCCCTACGTATCTTGGACATCGCCCCCATTGAGGAGGGTATTTTTGAATATTGATAATGTGTGGATTGACATAATATAATGTTCCTCTTAATTTGCACGTAGTTATTGGTTTTCTAGCACTAGACAAAATTGTTAGCAAATGCTAAAAGGAAGGGTATGTTGGACTGAAAAATATGTCTGGCTGACTCTTTCTAGCATTGTGCGAGTTAAGTTAGCATTTGCAGCACCATTTTGTATTCAGCCGCCATTTTGCGTCATTATCAAAATTAAGTTTCTGTCTCTACTTGTCTGCCTCAGCAGAAAAGTAGCCTCGATTGTTTCTTTTTATTCAAGGTTGCGCTTCGTTGTACTAATGAATAGCTCATTTTATGTTTGCATGAATTTCCTCATATGTAGCCCCGCTCCCACTCTCAGAGAGATGGGCATGGGCTGAGTAACCTTGAAGTTAAGATAGTGTGTACCCAGTCTCAGGATGGTAGCTTATCCTTCTGTACCACCTTTGTTCATCTGTGCCCAGGCTGGAAAATTCCAGTCTGGGCGTGTCTTAGAGGTGTTGAAAATGTATATCTAATTTTACCCTGTGGACAGGGGTCAGTCCCTCTGCAGCTATTAAGGAGGCTGGTCAGACTGGATTCCGCTCGAGAGAATACTAATAAAATACTTTGGTTTGTATTCCCTACTGTCTAACTGACTCTTCATTTGTATGGAAGGTTGAGAGGGGGTCGTGAGTGACCTGGGTGGCCTTGATCGGGTCACTTCCTTCAACTTTCTGTGCATCACTCTGCAAACGTGCCTCCTGCGTTAGTACTAGTTGAGGGATGAAGTCCCCTTGGCTATTGAGGGTATTTGGGGCGCAAGTATCACTCTTGTTACCTCCAGCAAGTTCCATACAGTCAGTTTGCTAAGAGGTGTTCTAAGGCCACAACCCCTTCTTCACCACTGTGCAAACATATATCCTGGCACATTACTTGTTTGGGAATAAAGTTGACTTCGATGCTAAAGGACCTTGAGGACCAAGAAACCCTCCTGGTACTTTCTATAAGTCCAAATCAGTAGGATTTCTGAGAGCTGGTCAGAGGCCATGTCCCCATTCCACACCATTCAGCACAGACCATTGCTACTTAAACAAACCATGGAAATTCACTGAAAAAAACAAAGGTTACAGGTGAGTTATAGTTAGGAAATAGAACTTAAAAAAACCTTAGAAATGTATTGAAAAAACCAAAGGTTACAGGAACGTTATAGTTAGGCTCACGTTTTACTCGTACAAAGCCAGAGAAATTCAGCAGTTGTAGCAAGCTGAGCTAACTATAACTCGCGCCCCCGCAATGCACTACTTAAGACCTCACATATTACATCACTCATGACATAGTCAGTGACATCACTGATGACATCTCAAATGACATCACTGATGACATCATCCACAAAATCTATGACACAGCCACTCACACCCCCATGTAACCATTCAAACACCCACTCCTACTTCCACATTACCATTCTCAAAACCATTGACACACCCAAACCAGTAAATACATACCGACTCACTGATTGATAGGTCTACACGCACATGCACTCAGTCACCCATATAGCCACTCATACGTCCTCTCTCTCACTAATGCACCCACAGATATATCCACTCGGATGCACAGACAGAATATTGAATTTCAAATATCATATACAAAAATATTGAGTTTTAAATATCGTCATACAGGAATATTGAGAGCAAGAATATCGTGGTCCAGAATATCAACATTAAGGTAAGAAATATCGGTTTTCAAAATATCGAAGTCAGTTATATCAGTTGTTAAAATATTGTTGTTTAAAATATCGATTTTTATATTAGTGTTATGTATTTTAGTATGCATTTTAAAAGTATGTGATGTAATTTCTTTGCATAAGCATTGACTTTGTTTTTTAATATATGTGTTACATTTTTAGTAGTGATTCATTTTATGTTAATTACATTTTGCGTTTTTTAGTTCTGTAGTGGATTGTGGGTTTATAGGGGAATAGGGTGGGAAGTGATTTAATAATAATAACGTTTTTAATATTTTTTATTTATTAGTATTTATTTGTAAATCCAATATTTGGAAAGCGCACAGCTACCCGTAGGCATCCCGGCGCTGGGGGCCGTCGGGAAGATTAAGCGAGCTATTGCCAAGAGTCACATGGTGCTGGGCTGACCTGCCACCGGTACCGGGGATCAAACCATGATCCCCAGCGTCCGGCATCAGTCGCCCTGGCCGCTGCGCCACACCTTCTTTTATTGATTAATTAATTGATAATTATGTTAATTGTGATTTTTTTTAGGAGCGGGTTATGGGTTTATAGGGGAATAGGGTGGGAAGTAATTTAAATATAATATAGTAATTAATATGTTTTATTTATTAGTATTTTTTAATTTAGATGTTATAGTGTTAATTGTGGGAATCCTTTTTTTATGAATTAATTATTAATTGGTTGTTAATTTTTATTAATTAATTAATTGATAATTATGTTAATTGTGATTTTTTTTAGGAGCGGGTTGTGGGTTTATAGGGGAATAGGGTGGGAATAAATTTAATTATAATAAAGTAATTAATATGCATTATTTATTAGTATTTTTTAATTTAGATTTTATAGTGTTAATTGTTGGAATAATTCTTTTATTAATTAATTAATTGGTTGTTAATTTTTATTAATTATTTAATTGATAATTATGTTAGTTGTGATTTTTTTTTTTAGGAGCGGGTTGTGGGTTTATAGGGAATAACGTGGGAAGTAATTTGATTATAAAGATTGTAATAATAATTTTTATATATTGATATTTATTTAATTTTTAATTTATAGTGTTAATTGTGGGAATGAATGGACTAAAAATTATTTATCAATTGTTTGTTAATTAATATTAATTAATTAAATATTTTGTAATTAATTATGTTAATTGTGTCATTTTTTAGGAATGGGTGGTGGGGTTTATAGGGGAATAGGGTGTGAAGTCATTTATTTAAAATTAATTTATAATTAATTGATAATTAATGGTAATTCATTTATTGAAATTTAATTATGGCAATTGTTTAATTAATTTGAGATGTCAGTTGTGGGGTTTATAGTGGTAAAGGGTGTGAAGTAAATTATTTTCAAATAATTAATAAGTTGTTAATTTTTGTGGTGCTTATTGGGGTAGAGGGTGGAATGTATTGTATGTTTTACTAATTAATGTATATTTGCTCATTATTATTTATTCTTTAATTGAAACATTTGTATGGTTATTGTTTACTTTTATTTTGTGTGTGGATTTTGGTTTTATAGGGGTAATGCTTGGTCAGTAAATACATTTTTTATATGTTTTAATTTGATTTGTAACTAATAATATTTGTTTATGTGACAATTATGTTAGTTGTGGAGGTACAATTTAGATGTGTGTTGTGAAATGTGTGGTGTTATAGGGTAGGAAATAAAGAATAATTATTTTATGTAACAATGAATATTTTTGATTATAATTAATATATAATATAGTTATTTGTTTGTAATTTTTGTTTTCATTTTTATAAAATAATGTTTGTTGGTAATTTTTAGATTTTGTTTTAATATTATAACATGTTTCTATTGTTTGTTATTTTTGTTATTTTTATATATTTTATTTGTGTTTTTGACAATTTTTGTATTGTAGTTGATCTTTTTTTTAAAAACTTTATTGAGAATATTAATTTCAACCCTCTGCTATCCCAAACTTTTCCGTACTGTTGCACTCACTGGAGTGGAAATAGTAATTTTTACCCCTCCGCTATCCAACACTTTCCCTACTGTTGCACTCACTGGAGTGGGAATAGTAATTTTTACCTCGCTGCTATCCAACAATTTCCCTACTGTTGCACTCAGTGGAGTGGGAATAGTAATTTTTACTTCTCCGCTATCCAACACTTTCCCTACTGTTGCACTCACTAGAGTGGTAATAGTAATTTTTACCCCTCTGCTATCCAACACTTTCCCTACTGTTGCACTCACTGGAGTGGGAATAGTAATTTTTACTCCTACGCTATCCAACACTTTCCCTACTGTTGGACTCACTGGAGTGGGAATAGTAATTTTGACTTTTATGCTATCCAACACTTTCCCTACTGTTGCACTCACTGGAGTGGGAATAGTAATTTTTTGACCTCTGCTACCCAACACTATCCCTACTGTTGCACTCACTGGAGTGGGAATAGTAATGTTTAACCCTATGCTATCCAAAACTTTTCTTACTGTAGCACTCAATGGAGTGCAAAATGTAAGTTTACATTTTTTTAATTTTATTTTAATCTATAATATAATAGGGTTTTTTCCTCGATTTTGGGGCCGATTCCGCTGTCATCAGTTACGGCCCTGCAAGTACGATGCGACCGAACAGGGTTCGGTCGCACTCGTATACTTCACAATGGGAGCATGCATTCCGAGCGGAATGCATGCTTGCATTGGGAAAAGCAGTTCATCCCTGCACCCTGTGGCCGGCACCCCAAGGTGCCTGCCATCGGATGCAGGGATCCACAGAGGGACACCATAGGTGCCCCCAGGCTTCCATTCGGCAGCCTCGCACCCATGGGGGCCCTCCTGGGGGCTCCCAAAGACAGTTTCCGACTGCCTTTTCGTGCCGGAAAGACCGGCACGAAAAGGTAGTGAAAAACTGTCATCGTACTCCCTCGGTCATAAAGAGGCGGCTGGGGGAGCACTGAGGGATTTCCGGACGGTGGACGGGCTCTCCGAGCCGTTGTCAGCCATCTGGAAATCCGAGTTGGATTCCTTTCCAACCGAGCCCATCGGAATGGCTTGGTCGGAAAGGAATCCGGCCGACACGTTCCGATTCGGTCATAAGGGCTCCGACCATCGTTTCGGAGCCCTTCCGGCCGAAATCGGAATCGGCCCCATTGTGTTATAGGTATATGTATAATTATACATATTTATTTGTTAATTTATATATTTATAATATTTTGAAATAAATTAAAGTTTATTAATTTATTTAAAGTAAATGTACATTCATATATTACATTTTATATATGTACATTTAAATTTTTTAAATTAAATGTATTTAATATATTTGTTTGAATGTACATTTCATCTAAATATTTTTTGAAGTCAATTTTATTATTTAATTTATTAAACATTATTTTTTATATATAAAAAAATCGATATTTTGTACATCGATATTTTTTACATCTATATTTTGTTTCTCGATATTTTTGTATTTTACATTTTAAAGATAGGATGTCGATATTGTGGACATTGTGGATATTGTGGATGTCGATATTTGTGGGTCGATATTTGTGTATGGGGATATTTTTGTGGTCGATATTATGTCAGTGATCCAGCTACTCTTACAGCCATACAGCCATTCATAGGGCTCGATTCAGACGCCTTGGTCCCGCCCGCACCATGAATGCATGTGTCCCCCCCAGTGATCAAATCGTAGGGCCCCGGGTGAAGGCAGGCCCACTACGGACCCCCTAAGTCCACTTCCCGGAGCTTTTTCGATTCAGAGGCTCCTACTTGATCCAGCTGCTCGACGCGCGCATCGTACTTGGTGGTCCGGGAATCCACCCCGTTGCGCTGTGTGCGTCGGCCATGGCGGAGTCGTCCGGAGAGGCTCTCTGACGCTTACGAGTAGCTCTGAGCACGAGGCGATTTTCGCATTGTACTTGCTCGCTCGTACAGCTACGGAGTCACCTGGGAATTCGCGCATACGACTTGGACTCGCTCGTCAGGAGTGCTTTTGAGCGGACTTAGAGGTCCATTAGGATGTAGGGCGGAAAAACACCCCGACCGCCATGGAAGCGGAAAACAACCGCCCGCCGGCCCCGTGGGAAAACAGGCGGCCAAATTAGCATCAACCGCCCAAAAAATCCGACCGCGGCGGTACGAGGCCCAGAATAACCGTCCGTAGCGGGCAGAGATGGCCAAAATCCATCCGTGGCGGTCAGATTTGCAGCGGAAAAACAACAACCCGCCGCAAGTATAGCGGAGACACCGCCCCGGAAATTAGTATATCCCCGACGGTCCCGCGGTACGTACCGCCGTCTCCGACCGCCGCGGTCGCCCAATGGGATGAATGGGAGAGCCAGGGAAGAGCTGAAGCACAGCCACCGCGGCGGACGAACAGTGAAAAATATGGCGGACGAAGCCAAAACCCCACAAGAAGGCCAAAACGTGCACACAGAAAACTAGACATGCCTCCCAAATACACAAAACACACCCCAATGACACAACCACATGGCAAAATGAAAAATACAAATCCCAGGACTACACACCTGTCAGCAACACCCCAATTGGACACACCCACATAGCTGTGTATAAAACCAGCCCCTTCACTGACCACAATCCCTTGCAAAACTCCAGGAGATAAGGGACACATACCCCAGCTGACAGGAGAGGCAAAGGACACAACATCACCAGCCACACCACACACAACACCACCACCACCTCCAAACCAGCACAACTAACCCCCTGCACAACACACACCATACACAGCACAACCACAACTACCACTCACACCCCTGCACCCACAATCACTTTGCACACCACACACCATGGCCACACAGAAAATGCCCAAATTCACTGAGAGTGAGTTGAAGGTCATGGTAGATGAGATACACAGCTTTTTGGTAGCCTGGTCCAACAGACACCATTAGCCACAAGGACACAAATGTGGGCTAGGATAGTCCAAAGGGTCAATGCAGTAGGGACCACCCCAAGATCAAAAAAGGAGATCATGAAGCGGTGGCATGACCTGAAGAGGGTGGTCAAGGAGAGGAGGAGCAAGAACCGTGAGCTGGCTCAGAGGACTGGCGGTGCCCCTCCCATACCACTAAAAACATGCACACAATGGGAGGAAAAGGTGCTTGCCATACTGCATCCAGAGAGTCTCACAGGAGTAGCCGGGGGAGTGGAGGCTGGTAAGTACAAAGAAATGACTACCGCCACTCTGCTATGTACTGCCTTGCACAATTACAAAGCTACACCACCTAGGACACACACCATCCATCTGCACCACACACTCACAAAAACATGCCTCACAGATCCAACATTCACCCACTCCCATTCTCCACAAACATAGCTAACAACATAACCATGGGGGCATGTGTACAGGTAGACAGCACTACAACAACCACCAGACCCCCTGGCCCACACCTGAGCAGGATGGATCCCTCCCCCACCCCACCCAGGAGCAGTTGGAAGTCATTGCAGTACAACAAACAAACTTACAGGTAGGTAGCCATCTTCCCTGGGAGGGTGTTTGTGTCAGGGAGGGCTGTACTACTACTCCCACCATGTCCCCTGTCCCACACCTGAGCAGGATGGATCCCTCCCCCACCCCACCCAGGAGCAGTTGGAAGCCATTGCAGTACACCAAACAAACTTACAGGTAGGTAGCCATCTTCACAATGAGGGTGTCTGGGGGTGGGGGGCCTGCACCACTACTCCCCCCATGCCCCCTGTCCCACAGCCAACCAAGATGGATCCCTCCCACCACCCCACCCAGAAGCATGTGTCAGCCATTATGCAACCCTCATCAAACTCACAGGTAGGTAGCCATCTTCCCTGGGAGGGTGTTTGTGGCCGGGAGGCCTGCACTACTACTCCCAACATTCCCTGTGTCCCACACCTGAGCAGGATGGATCCCTCCCCCACCCCACCCAGGAGCAGTTGGAAGCCATTGCAGTACAACAAACAAACTTACAGGTAGGTAGCCACCTTCCCTGGGAGGGTGTTTGTGTCTGGGAGTGCTGCACTACTACTCCCACCATGCCCCCTGTCCCACAGCCTAGCAAGATGGATCCCTCCCACCACACCACCCAGAAGCATGTGTCAGCCATTACACAACCCTCATCAAACTCACAGGTAGGTAGCCATCTTCCCTGTGAGGGTGTTTGTGGCCGGGAGGCCTGCATCACTACTCCCACCATGCCCCCTGTCCCACACCCTAGCAAGATGGATCCCTCCCCCTCCCCACCCAGGAGCAGTTGGAAGCCATTGCAGTACAACAAACAAACTTACAGTTAGGTAGCCATCTTCACAATGAGGGTGTTTGTGTCAGGGAGGGCTGCACTACCACTCCTACCATGCCCCCTGTTCCACACCTGAGCAGGATTGATCCCTCCCCCACCCCACCAAGGAGCAGTTGGAAGCCATTGCAGTACAACAAACAAACTTACAGGTAGGTAGCCATCTTCACAATGAGGGTGTTTGTGTCTGGGAGTGCTGCACTACTACTCCTACTATGCCCCCTGTCCCACAGCCTAGCAAGATGGATCCCTCCCACCACCCCACCCAGAAGCATGTGTCAGCCATTACACAACCCTCATCAAACTCACAGGTAGGTAGCCATCTTCCCTGGAAGGGTGTTTGTGGCCGGGAGGCCTGCACCACTACTCCCACAATGCCTCCTGTCCCACACCTGAGCAGGGTGGATCCCTCCCCCACCCCACCCAGGAGCAGCTGGAAGCCATTGCTGTACTACAAACAAACTTACAGGTAGGTAGCCAGTACGTGCACCCACACATTTTTCCCAAATTAAATGGTGCCAAATGACAACACCAGCCCTCACATTGCACAAAGAGCCATACCTACCCCATTGCCAAGCACGGTGTGCACACAGGTAGGCCAAGGAAACTGTCACAACCACCAAAGTGTGACACACCAATGCACAAGTAGAAGAAAGCCTGGGCACATTCATGCACAGCAACTAGTTACATGTGCATCACCACAGGGCAAGTGCAACAAGGACCATTCTCAAAATATGAAAGCATGTGTGGTGGCACAAATCAAGATATGCACATGACAGGACAAAGGGATGCAGGAGATGACAATGGCCAGTCCATGGCCAGATGTGACGTCTGCTAGGTCAGACAACTAAACCATGAGTCCACAATTAAACACATGTTGTGTCAGGCCCTAGATGGCAACAAGTCCCAGTAAACCTCAATTGGACACGGTTCGCATGGTATGCCCTGACACCTCGCACCATGGACAAGTAATGCTTGTACCACCGTATCATGTCAGGGAGCACAGTACTGCACACAGTCAACAATGTGATGATATGTCAATTGTGCAGTGTACAAAATGTGAATGACACACAGCTAACCCAAAGCTTGATGGGTGCACTGCAATGACCATTTCCCATCTGACCCACAGGTGACCAAGAACTCACTGTAGGGGACAACACCAGCAACCTGCAGAGCCAGTCTCCACCCCTAGTACAAGGACTCTCGGATGTCGACTCCCAGGATTCCGTGGACGATGAGCTCGAGGCCAGACCATCTGGTGTGCCAGAGAGCAACAGGTTCCAGGACCCCAGCGTCCCCCCCACCACATCTGCGGCAACAACAACTCCACAGCAGACCCCTGCTGTCACGGCCTGTGCAGCCACAGCCTCCACCACCACCAGTGCTGCCGGCAACACCCTCCCTGTCCCAGAGGATGCCCCGCACACACCACCCATGGAGGAGGGCAGGGAGAGGATGCGGGTGCCCACAGTGGCGAGGCAACAGGTCCGTGGCAGCAGGGCAGGTGGGAGGGGCAGTGTCACCCAGGGACACCAGGAGGCTGGGACCCACTCCCTGGAACACATCACCAGAGTCCTGGGCGCAGACGAACAGGCCCAGGGACGAACGGCCGTTCGGACGATCTGTTGCACGAGCTCATCCTGCTGATGAGGTCCATTGACAGACGCATGGGACAAATCGTGGACCTCTTGGGCCAGCAAGTGGCGGTACTGAGGGACAGGCATGTGTCCCACACAACACCTCCGCCTCCCTCTGGTGGGCTGCACACTGACAGTTCACCATCCTGCCAAACGACAAAGAAGAAGACCCTGGGAGTATCTGGAGGCAAAGCACCACCAATGCATTGACTCTTTGGACTGTCCTACCCCACACTGCCTTGTGAATGGCATCTGCCTGTTGGACTGGGTCACCACAGTAATGTGGTGACTACTCGACCATCTCATCTAGCATGACTGTCAACTCACTCCCCCCCATGGAAATGTACACCCCCTTGCATCTCACCATAGTAAATAAAATATCCTCACACACATGTTGTGTCTGCTCCATCTTTATTGCAGGGTGTACAGTCTTCAACATAATCACAATGTACCCAGACCATGGGCTGTATGTAGGCAAGGAGAAGTCGAAGGCACCTAGGGAAACACAACAGAACAACTGTCACTGGTCTGGGTGTGGCATCACAGACATCACACAAGCCCTAACACCAGGATAACCCAACATGCACATGTCACAATGGCCCCCAAGTGTCAACATACACGTCCCGTTGATGTTCCCAAATGACGCCCTAGAAACATTTCCAACCACCACTGAGTCTACAACTGGCTGATGCTACAATTCTCACATGCCCCTTCACGACAACAGCAATCACATCAGACAATGGGTATGTTGCATATTGCCACCCACCGTCAAGTGAAGTAGCGGGTGATGAGCTGTTCACGCAGGTCAACACCTTCCTCCTCTCCACTGTCCTCATCACTGGACATGGCTTGGTTTGCAGGCTGGGGCATTGGGTCCTCACCATCATCCAGGAGCATGGCTGCAGGTGGGGCTCCAACAGATCACAAAGGGTCTTCAGGGTGGCTCTGTCCAGGCGGCATTTGCGTATGATCGCAACATCCTCCATGTTCTCCAGCACCGTCAAGTGACGAATCAAATTTGGCCTCCTCCTATTGGAGTTGATAGTGGACACATGTCAATACAATACACCAAGAGATGTGCACAGCATATCACGTTCTGGATGACACAACATCAACAATGACTGACATCTAGAGTGATTAACAGACCAGCTTACATGGAGGGACACCTTCAGCTACACAAAGGGCACACGTGTCAACTTACACAGGACAAGTACCTCAAACACCACCTTTGGCTATGTGAATGCACATAGGGATATGGCCACAGTACACATGTGCACACCTGGGAGTCTAGCATCCAGCATATGTGTAACTAATCAAAAACACTGTCTCCTACCTAGCTGCTGTACCGGTCACACCTTGATGCGTCATTCCAACCTGGCACACATCCACCACACAATGACCACAGTCGGCGCTGGAATGATGAATGTGTTCATGAGCAGACATGAGAGGCAATGCTAATTAGATCAACAGTCATCGAAACGAGCATTGCTGTGATTGTCACTGGACCTCAACACATTGACATGTGTACACATTGTACAGTCCAGGACTACACCGTCCTGCCTATACCAACATCAAATCCTCAAGTGACATGTGAGTGGGTACAGACAAATGTACGTTACACACACACAAACATGGCAGGTGTAGCCATCAGTGGAGTAAATTGAACATTGGCATTGTGTGCACAATGATGTGCCATTGAACATGTTGACACTATGCACTGTTGATGTGTGACAGATGGCCATCGCCATTGCATGGCACCCATATCGTGGTAGCTACCGCCTGGCAATGGCGGTGTGTCACCAGCACCGCCATTCACACCAGTGCAGTAGTCATAGGCATGGAGACATGTGGAAATGGCGGTTGGCATGCTCCGCCACCAGAATGGCGGTGCCTTGTGTCAATGCATGGGACCCATATTGCGGTAGCTACCGCCTGGCACCAGTGGTGTGTCACCAGCACCCCAATTCACACCAGTGCAGTAATCATGTGGAAATGGCGGTTGGCATGCTCCGCCACTAAATTCGCGGTAGCGCACCACGGGCTCCAGCGGTGTTACACCGCCATGGAGCTCGCCCTAGAGCCAATGGGAAGCTCAATAGCGGTGGCATGATGCAATTTTGAAGGTCGTGGTAGGCGTGCTCCGCCACCGCGGAGGCGGTCATTGGATGCATTTGAAAGCTGCACCATCGCGGTAGCGCACCCCGGGCCCCAGCGGTGTTACACCTCCATGGAGCTCGCCCTAGAGCCAATGGGAAGCTCAATAGCGGTGGCATGATGCAATTTTGAAGGTCGTGGTAGGCGTGCTCCGCCACCGCGGAGACGGTCATTGGATGCATTTGAAAGAGGCAGACATGGACCACCAATTGCTGCAGCTTGGCACCTTTGAAACGACTCCAGGGGGCTATATATGTGGGAGTGAGCCTCACATTGCCACTGCTCACAGAGTCTGCTGCCTGAGACCCATCACCTGCTGCTGTCTCCAGGGACTGCTGCCTGACACCCCTCACCTGCTGCTGCCTCTAGGGACTGCTGCCTGGGGACCCTCGCCACCAAACTCCCCTGCTGTTTTCTCACGTCCACAGTGATGGCAAGGACAGAGAAGATCCGTGCCAGTCCCTTCACGAGCGAGGAGCTGGAGGTCCTGGTGGACGAGGTGCTCACACAGTACCCAAGGCTATATGGTGCCCCAAATGTCATGGTGAGTCTTAAACAGTGTTGTGGTAGGGCAGGGGGGCCACACATGTAGTGGACTGATGCAGTATGGGCCTGGGAGTGTGGGGTAGTGTCATGCACTGCCTGACATGCTGTCTCCAGTGGGAGGGTGTGTGTACCCAATGCCACAGCTTTCCCTCCCTGCACATGTAAGTATGAGTGACCTGTGTTGTCAGCCATACAGTGACACAGAAGGTTGTTCATGCTGTAGTCAGGACAGTGATTGCTTGGCTGGATGGCTGTGTGTGCCCCTGTAGTCCATCTCAGTGTGAGCCCAGTTGGATAGCACAGTCCCCGTCTACAAAGACAAGGACACCTCAGTCTTTTCACATTGCACTCCAGCTGTGGTCCATCTGAGCACTGTAGATTGCACACAAACGCCCTTGTGAAGGGCATTTTTTATTTGTGAGATCATGTCCCTCAATGTGATATCCATGACACAGTTAACTATTCACAGGGCAGGGACATTGAGGGCTGTGCAGTCTTGGACACAGTGGGTCACCCCCCCCAACACAGGTTGATATGTGATGTATGTGTCGCTCAACCCAGAAATTGACTGGAGATGTGGGCAGGCAGGTTTCAGTGCTGGCATCCTGCATGTGTGCGAGATGTGCAGGGACTGTGTTCCCCCTCACACCTGCGTCCTTTAACATCAGCTTTTCCCATGCAGGGGTCACATGTGGGCTGTACTGTGGTCTCTGATTAATCTATCGTTGGATATGTGATTTTGTTGTATCTTGCTGCTATACTGATAGATGTCGGTACATGGCACTGTGTACCTGATCATTCCTCCCTCTTGTCTCCCATGCCTGCAGCTCAAGGTACACCAGCCTAAGGCTGTGTGGAGGGCCATTGCAGCGAGGGTGCGAGCCCTGGGGATCTCAAACCGATGGCGCACCCACTGCCACAAGAGATGGGATGACATCAGCCGGCTAGCAAAGAATGTGGCAGAGATGACCCTGGGGCTGCTTCCTCGCACTGGGCGTCTGGCACGGCGCAGCATGACACCACTAATGGGGCGCATCTTGGCGGTGACACAGCCTGAGCTGGATGCACGTTTGAAGGAGCATCAGCAGCAAGCCAGGGGTGAGCATTTGGGGAGTCTGACTTTGGATGGGAGTGGCTGCATGTGTACAGAGCCTGTGCCAGCGCTGGCCTCTGTGATGTTGGTAGTGTGATGCTGTGGCATGTAAGTGGCTGCTGGCCTGGGTGCCTGTGGCATGCATTTGCACTATCTGTACTTACAAAGGTGATTCGGATGCTGTGCCTTCACATTACATTCTGAGTTGTGCTCTTCAGGTTTCTTCTGCATTGGTGTATTCTTGGGAATCCCGTGGGAGGGAACGGCAGTGTGCCCAATCTGACTGTGCGTACATCAATGCGTCCATTGCATGCACCCATATTGGGGAGGGCTAGATATCTTACAGCAATGTGCAGCATTCTTTTGTCCCCAAGGTACGACATGGTGGGTGGCATGGGCTAATGTCCATTGTGGACTGTCATGTTGTAGTCTGGGTCTGTGTTGTCCCCTCCTGTTACATCCAGTTCTGTCATTGGCAACAAGTTGTGTGTCCCCATCATGTCCCTTGGTGTGCTCAGAACTAGTTGTGTGTCTGTTTGAACAGAGCCACACGCAGGGTGTTGTGCTGTGTGGTCATCACATGGCTCACTCATGCCTGAGTTTCCAGTTTCCATGCAATGCTTGAGTCTATGTAGTGAGTTGGCACAATGTGATTGCACAGGGTGGTGTGCAACATGTAGATTTGCTCAACTTTTGTCATGCATTGCTTGCATATGTTTGTTCTGTTTTTGCCACTGACCTGACCCTACATCTCTCTCTCCCAAGCAGCATCATCTGTGGTTACGGAGGGACAGGAGACGGACACCAGTGGGGGTGAAACTAGCACCACAGCTGCCCAGGAGCCCAGTGACACAGATGTCACCAGCGCATCAGAGGGGGAGAGGAGTCTGCTGGAGGAGTCCCAGCCTGAGACGCAAAGCACCACATCATCCGATGCCAGCGGGGATGCATCCATGTTTGAGGGCACAGGGAACGGGGACTCTGCATCGACTTCCACTGGCCATTGCCCACCCTACCAGCCACTTCCACTTCTCAGTAAGAGGGGAAGAGTGTCCTTCACCCCTGGCACCGCTGCCCCTGCCCTTGTCCCCCCTGCTGCCATCAGTGCTGAGTCTGTGGACCTTTTGCGCCAGCTGTGTGTAGGCCAGACAGCTCTCCTAAATGCCTTAATTGACCACGACAAGAAATTGGCCCAGGTGGTTGCTTTCATGGAGGGCATACAATCCGACGTGGGTGGGCTGCACCGGACAGTCCAGGCTTTGTCATCAACAGTGACCTGTGTCTGCCCTGCAACAGGCACAATCTCACAGTCCAGCTCCAGTCCCTTTGTCCACCACCCAGGCAGAAGCCACGTCTGACGATAGTGACCATGGTCCACATACATCAAAGTCACGATACAGCACACGGAGCACACAGCAGCAACAACCCATGCGGTCCCGTGCGCAGAAGACCAAAGGCACCCCAGAGCGCAGGGAGAAAAGCCCGTCAGGCGACACCAGGGGACAATTAGCAAAGCAGCAGACCTCAGGCACACATGCCTCAGTGGCATCCCCATCCAAGGACTCTCCTGCCCCTAAGGCACCGCGCAAAGATAATTGTACAGTGTCTGTGCCCACCAAGGAGGTGGTGCATGCCAAGGGTACACCTGGAAAGGGCTCAAAGGCAGTATCACCAACCACCTCGACTCCCATTCCAAGCCCAGTGAAGCAGGGGCCAGAGGAGACTGTAGGGGTGACACCTAGTAAACAGGGGAAGGGGGGGCAGAGGCGAAGCAAGGCAAAGCGTTCAGCTGGGTCCAGCACATCACCAGAGGGGCTGCCAGTGCCTGCACCTGCTGCAGCAGTGGTGGTGTGTGTGCCTGTTGTGCCCACACCAATTCCCATTGATCCAAAGTCAGGCAAGCCATTTAGGATCCCGAAGAAGTGGAAGGGCACCCCTCCACAATCTCCCAGCCACTCCATGACTCTCGTCTGCATGACTCCACCTGCACGTGCCACTACACCACCTGGTCCAAGCAGCCCTCCAGCCTGCCAAGTCACTGATCGCTCTACCTCAGCTGTTCCGCTCTCTCCCCCTTTAAGTGCCCCGACAGTCCACGAGGCACAGCCAGCTTCCAGTCCGCCTGACAGCCAAGTCTGAGTGGCAGTCACCCTCACACACCTGTGTCTCACACAGGAGGGCCTGTACTGCACATTGTTGCCCCCTGACTGTGTTACTGGCCATGGAAAGTTACAGTCGCACACATTCCCTGTGCAGCTTCTCATGGACATGCTCTGCACTCTGCCCTGCCCACTGGCCTTGCTGTTTTGCCCTTGCATGTGCAGCTTCTCATGGACATACTCTGCACTCTGCCCTGGCCACTGGCCTTGCTGTTTTGCCCTTGCCTGTGCAGCTTCTCATGGACATGCTCTGCACTCTGCCCTGCCCACTGGCCTTGTTGTTCACTGCTGTTTTGCCCTTGCCTGTGCAGATTCTCATGGACATACTCTGGACTCTGCCCTGGCCACTGGCCTTGCTGTTTTGCCCTTGCCTGTGCAGCTTCTCATGGACATACTCTGCACTCTGCCCTGGCCACTGGCCTTGTTGTTCACTGCTATTTTGCCCTTGCCTGTTCAATGTTTGGGCTCACTTGCTCTCTTTTTTTCAGGGGTGACAGGGTCTTCAGTTCTTCTTGGCCCAGATACTTGTGGTGGCAATGGTGTAAATTTTGAATGTTTAGCAGTAGTCATTTACTTGATTAGTTCATGTTGGCTCTATTGTACACATGTCAGGTTGGGGGGCACTGCCAGCACAGGGTGGGGTTCTGCACACAGTATTGCAGGCAGGCTGTCCAGGGTCATCATGTGTCTGTTCTTCCTATATGTGTGCCCAGTGGTGTATGTGTGTGGTCATCTTGTGATGGCCAGTCATCCTAGTCCCATGCCTTACTTTCCATGTGTGCTCTTGGATGGCCAGGTAGTGTGCAGTGTGAAGGGGGTGAGTTTGTGGGGGAGTGTTGATGTGTGCATGCCTCTGCAATGTCAACTACACACATGTGTCACCCAGGAGTTGTGTGCCTGTTGTTTTGATTGTTCCTCCCTGTGAAAGTGGTTGTATGCCCATGTGTGAGTTGTATGTTGTGCACTGTGCAGTATGTTGGTGTGTCCTTGCAGTTCTGTCTGACTCCTACTTGTTGTTTTTGTCACTTGTGAGGATGCAGAGGGTGTTACTGGCAATTCAGTGTTGTGTTTTGTTGCACATCCCTGTGTCTGGTGGCTATTTGTGGGGTCTGTGCAGACCTGCTGCTCCACACTGCCATTGTGGTTGTGTTTTCTCATGCCTTGCTGTCCCATGGTGCCTTCTTGCCTCCAGTGTGGCATGTTATGTGTGTTGTCATGTCATCCCCTATCTGTGCTTTAGCTGCGTACCCATTGTGGGTCTGCACTCCCTCTCTTTGTGTATGGTACACTCCTGCCATGTCCCCTACTGACATGCAGTACACTTCACTTTGGTGTGAACTGTCCCCTTGGTTTGTATGTGTGTGTGCCTCCCCATGACTTCATTTGTGCCACTGTGCTTTGTGGTGCAGTTCTTTGTCCAGTGTCACTCGGTGCATTTCCCCAATGGGTCATGTGTGATGTTCTGGTGCTGTTTGTCAGTCATGGTTGCTGCTATGCAGTTCAACTGTGTGTGCTGCCCAGTCCTGTGGTCAAGTTGTTTCCACCTTTGTGTCCCAGACTTGTGCATCTATTGGGTGTTGTGCTGTATGTATGTGTGTTGTTTGTGTTATTGCTTCACTTCACGGGTGTGCTGTGCTGTATGGTGTTGTGTGGGTTGCTGTTCTGTCACTGATGTCTGTGTGTGTCTGGTATGCTTGGTGTGCACACACAGCTTGTTGTGCTTGCTGTGCTGTGTGTATGTTGCCTTGTGATTGCCTGTTGTGCATCCCCTGATGTCGTGCTATGTTTGCTATGTGATTGTTCTGCCTGTGCATCTGTTGTTTGTTTGCTGTGGCTGTGTTGTTCTGTGATGGTGCACTTCTTGTGTGTGTTGTGGAATGTTGTCTGTGCATTGTTCCTGAGTGATGAGGTTGTGCACTCCTGTTGTGTCTGTGCTCCCATTGCCTTTCCCCAGTTTAGCTGCACAGGGCATGGCTGTGTGTTTCAGTTGGGTTATGTGTTTGTCTGTTGTATTTGTTTCCACATTTGTGGTGGCATCCCTGTGTGTGTGTGATGTTTGTGGCTGAGACCAGGGTGTGTGGTTGTTTGTGTGTGTATTGCCTGTCAAGTATTGGCAGCCTTCTGTGTGTTTGGCACTGGTGTTGTGTGCTGCTGGTGTGAGGGGGTATGTGTGTAGATTCTTACTGGTGTTTGTCAGTCCTGAGGTGTGTAGATGGTCCCTGTGTGTAGTGCTGCTTGTGTACTCCTGTGAAATAGTTGTATGTATGTGTGGCTGTTCCCAGTTTGACTTCAGGGCCTTCCTTTCATCCTTTCATCCTTGTGCCTATACATGGTTTGCCTTGCTGTCTCCCTGTGTGGTGAGGGTGTTGTGCTCTGTTCCTTGTGATGATGTGATGTACACATGCTTGTTGTGTGTCTCCATGGCCTTCCATTTGTGTGCAGCCCACTTTGGTTTCCCTATTTGTTGTGCTCCATTGCTGTTGTGGGGTGTGTATGTGTGTGTGTGTCAGTCTGTGATATGTATGTGTGACTGTGCAGGCTGTGTGTCCATTTGGATGTTGGTTCCTTGTATGTGTTCATTTGTTGCTTGTCCTCATTTATATTTCCCTGAGTGTGGTGTTGTGTGTGTTTCCCTGGCCCTGTGCTACTGTGCTGTGTGTTGTGTGTTCCTGTGCAGCCACTCCTGCAGTGTGTGTCTCCATGATTGTGTGTTGTGTGGTGCAGGGTGTGTATCACCCTGGCTTGTTGTTGTGCATGGGGTGCACAGGAGGGGCACATGGCATGTGCCTTCATGGGGTGTGCTAGTGTGTGGTGGGAGGGGGTGTGGCCCTGTGGTCTTTGTGCCCTGCCCATGCCTGGCACTGGCCCTGCATTCTGCATTGCGCATGTATTTGCTTGTTTTCGCCGCTGCGGTGACGTGACCGGGACATTGCTGCATGGTGGCAGTAGCTGTGTGTCCAGGATGCAGCGTGGTGCATTTGTGGCAGGTGGGTGATGAGTGGGTGCCCTTGTGGATGTGTCCCTATCCCCCCTGTGTCAGGCCGTGGGTTGTGTGTTGTGTTATTGCGTACCTGCGGCGTCGTCCGCGGCGGTCCATGAGTTCCTGGTGATGTAGCAGGTACAGCACCGGAAAGACGTGTAGGGCTGGGTCCATGGCGGTCGTGACCGGGACTCTGGTTTCGCGCTCTGCTGTCGAGTTTCCGCCGTCTCTGGTTGGGCGGTGTCTCCGCTGCGGTGCGTCTGCTTGCTTGAGTCATCCTAATTTGTGGACCGGGGCGGACGTCATTCCGCACGGCGGAGGGTCTCCATTGGCTCCCACCGCCGCGGTGGCGGGCGCACTTTGATGGCGGTGCGCGTCGCACCGCGGCGGTCGGGAATTGGCCTATGTTTGACCATACTAATATGGCGGGCGTGATGTCCGCTGCTAGCGGGCGGAAAAAGGAATTTTTCCGTACCGCCAGCGCGGCGGTGGTCCCACCGCCCTACATCCTAATGGACCCCTTAGTGTCAGTCGCTCATAGAGCTACTCACACACTTACTCACTCACCTATAGAGTCAATCAGACATCCATTTACTTACCGATAAAGTTATACACACACCCACTCACTTATTCATACAGATGCTAACATATAATCCCTGACCCATACAGACCCTCACACACCCAATCACTAACCCATACAGCTACTATCACAATCTCTCACTCACACATACAGTCACTGATATACTCTAACACTTACTTATACTGTCTTCCACATAATCACTTACTCCCCAAATACCACTGACACATCCATTCTCTCATCGACATAGCCATAGACACACTAAGTCACTTACACAAGCCTTCTCTTACACTCACTGTCCCATACACCCACTGACTCACACAGTCACTCACCCATGCAGGTAGTCACACACCCTCTCACCCATCTACACAGACACTCATACACCCATACAGGTAATCAGACAACCGATCAATAAACCAAACAACAACTCATGTACCTACTCATCAACCCATGCAGCCACTTACATAACATCTGACAGACTGATACAGACATTCAGAGAACCTAGTCAGTGTCCCATACATTCACTGAGGCACCTAGTCACTCACTTATGCAGTCAGTCCCGCACCTACTGAATCATCGATACAGGCACTCATACATGTGAGGTCATAAGCAGTGCATTGCGGGGGAGCGAGTTTATAGTTAGCTCAGCAAACTGTAATTGTTGAATTTCTCTGGTTTTATACGAGTGAAACGTGCACCTAACTATAGTGTTCCTGTAAAATTTGCTCATGGTTCAGCAGCCAACAGTGCAGATATCTTGCAGTGTCCGCCGAAATTTGGACATGGTTAGACAGATCTCCCCGATGCTATGACCATTAGAAATTCAGATCCCACTGCAGAGCCCGCATATGCCACCTGGCATGCTTTCCAGCAGGATGCATGGGCCCAGGAGCCCAAAGAGCCTCAGAGTCATACCCACTGAGATCCAGGGCATAGGCATAAACACCAGGATCACAGCCCGAATGTCCTGGAGTCTCTACTGCGGGGGGAAGGCACATAACTCCACCATGTCCAGAATAGCTCCAATTAAGGGGTGCATCTGTGAAAGAGTGAGGTGTGACTTCAGCATCTTGATAGTGAGCCCCAATGCTGCTAAGAGATTTCCGTAGTATTGAGGTCAAATACAACTGTCTGGGGTGAGCCACCCTTCAGCAGCCTGTCATCGAGGTATGCTAAAGACTGGCAAACTAAAAATGCTCCGGCCTAACTGTGAACTTCAGGTAACGCCTGTGAGACTGCAGGACGAGGATGTGAAAATAAGCTTCCAGCATGTTCAGTGCAACCATTCAGTTTCAAGGTCGAGTGCAGAAAAGACCTGCACCAGGGTGAGCATATTGAAATTGTCCCTCCACAAAAAGGCATTTAGAGGGAGAAGATCTAGTAATGCACAAAGGCCTATGTCCCTCTTCGGCATCAGAAACTAGCGGGCTGTAACAGCTAGTACCCACTTCTGATGCCAGCACCTTCTCTATGGCAACTTTCCTGCTGTAATATTGACAGTTGATCCTCTGTCAGCCATCCTGACGGTGTTGAAACGTGTGGTGGGGTGGAAATAATGGGAAGATGTAAGGAAATGCCTCTTTGTGTATGGTCACACCAATGTTTTCTGACTGATGCTGCCGGCTTTTTGACTCTAGGAGTGCACTGAGGCATGCTTACTAGACCTCAGTGCCCTGACCCCAAAATGTGTATGTTACATTCACAATACCCAATTGGCATAGGCTACCTTGACTGTAAGGCCCTAGCATATGGTGCTCAGGATGCCCCTGGGCATGCAAGTTAGAGATTCAAAACAGGGATTGCAGCACTGGTTCTGCCACCCTGAGCGTGACCGAGGTAAAACGAGGATCCCAGTCAGCCATTGCAGGCTGGAAGGGAAGTTTTAAACTGCTAGTCCAACTTTGTCATTTAACGCAATGGCAAAGCCAAACTGCCCTCTACAGTATGTGTAAGTCACCCCTATGGCAGGCCACTAAGCCATAAGGCAAGGTGCAACTTATTTCAAGAGCAGAACATGTTCTGACAGAAAAAATGCAAAACTGTTATTTTTACTGTGGAAGGGCTTGGTTGCCCCTTTGGTGAGTTCAAGGTTATATGCTGACCCCTCAGCTGTGGTAACTCCTGATAGCTGCAACCAAAGTTGATACTCCAAGGTATCAAACAACTCACTGCAGCAAGCCCAACTTGATCTTCAAGTCGAAATTAAGATAACAAGTACCAATGTGCAATATATACGAAGCTGCCACTTTGTTGCTTTCAATCTCCTGTGACTTTAATGGTTACACAAGGAGCGTGAGTCCAAGACCGCTTTCCGCCCTCCTAAGGAGACATGCTAACAAATCCCTGGAAAGAGACAACAAGGGCCTGCACTGGAAAGAGATGTTACCTCCCTCGGGGAATACCTGGGAGAGGGACAGACCCATTGTGTAGGCAGACTAGCCGGCACCCGGGAAGGAAAGCGTAAACCTGGGGGGTGATTACGATGGCGGACGGACTTCAGTGGTATAGCGATGCCACCGCCACCGTGGCAGTCGCATCTACCATCTTTAGCTGCAGCACCCGCCGCAATGTTAAAGATGCACTGTTTACATTTCCCTGCACTACGTGGCAGGCACCATGCAGTTCCTGCCACTTAGTGCAGGGACATGTAGGGGGTACCATGGGTACCCCCCCCAGTGCACCCCCCACCCCACTTAGTGCAGGGACATGGTAGGGGGTACCATGGGTAACCCCACTGTGCACCCCCCACCCCAGGGGGGTCCGCAACGGGCCCCCAAATACAATCCCCGCTAGCCTGTGAATGGCAGTTCCACCACGATACACCGGCTGGCGGGGATGCAGCATTGTAATTTGGTAGATGCTAAGCGCTCCGCTAGGCAATCGGATCGATTGTCTGTGGCAGATCCTTGGTGGGCCGTCTTTGCACCCGCCACGGTCATGGTCGGATTCCCCCAGCCATCCCCAGCCAAATTAAAAAAATTGCGGTCCGATGGCCGAAGGCTCACCACCGCATAGCTGTCGGTGGCAGGCCTTCCCCCATCGTAATCAGCCCCCTGGTGTCAAACGAATTTTCCAGGGGAATTTAGTTCACTTGTAGCCACACCTCTGGGTTGGAATAGAGAGCTCTGGATGCCGAAAGAGGGGTTCTGCAATGTGTGGAGCGGGCAGAATGGTGTCTCTTGGGATAGCCAGATGCCACACTTCCCAGGAAGTGGTCATCAGGGGGAGGGAACCTGGTAGCCCATTGAATACCAACTGCATTCTTCACTGACGGCACTTTCTGAGCATAAGTAAGGCAACCAGGCACCGAGAAGTCAGATCCCAGCTGGACTGGAAGAAGGACTGAAGAAGGACTGCTCTGCTGCACCGGATAACCGGCAAGGAGTGGCTGCACCAGTGTGGACTGCACGTACTGAACTTGGTGGTTAGCAGAGGAGAGGTACTGTGCCTGCTGTTTCCTACTTTAGGAGAAGTTGTCTCCAGAGCCCAGCCAAAGCAAAGAGACTCCAAGTGTCAGTTGGCTGACTTCCTGCTCACAGCACAGGACCACAACAGCTGAGAAGTCTGCCGGAGCAAGTTGGTAAACCAGAATTATCAGACTACTGCCAACTGCCTCTGTGCAGCATTAGAGACCAGGATCCGAAGCTCAAGGTTGCACTCGAGTTTGCTGATCCTGGGAGAGTCATCAGAGTGCTGCTTGGTCACTCAGAAGCCAAGTTATAACCCAGGGAAAGATTTGTCTGTGACTGTGATACCGAGTGACTGCTAGCCCAGTGGCGACAGAACTTCTACCAGCACCAAGAGTACTTCCGGGACATCAACCCTGTGACATGGGCCGCCTCACCCCCTTCTGGACTGAGGAGTAGGTGCAGGAAGAACCTCATCAACAGCATCGCATCCACAGTATTCTTGAGCCTTGTCAGCATCCTTCATCCATTGCATCAGGAACACTTCCAATGGAAACCACAGAAACAGCAGCGGTTCCTCCATAGAAGTAGAGGAGCGTCACCCCCCCCACACTGCTGCAGAAAGAGTGAAAAATAAATTGGTAATAAATTATTTTATTACCATTTATTTTTTAACTCTCTGCTGAACGGAGTGTGGGGGCAGGGCCAGTGTGTCATTGCTGCTGATTGGCAGCAATGAGGATTGGCCCCTTCATTTGAAGCGCCCCTTCATTTGAAGTGTGCATGTGGTTTGGCCGGCTATCTTCAGCCTGACAGTACAATTGAAACCTCTCCAACCCAGCTGTCTTAAACAACTGAGATGGAGACCAGGTACAGGCCTCCATTGCATTTTGGAGTGCTGGTGCTGCGTGCTCCATCCAATCCAGATGCTTCACTCATGCTGCTTCACAGTATGAGGGCAGTGTCTGGATTGGATAAGGTAGCTGGCTGTGTGACGTCACCTTGAGCTTGGAAGAGTCTGGAGCCAGGGACTGAGAGTATCATGACGTGCTGCATGCTAAGGTAGGTAGCTTTAATTTTTTTCTTTCATAGATGTTTATTTTAATGTGTTTTATTGTAATTGTTTCATGTATGTGGGTTTTAATGTATGTAGCGCCACACCCCACTGTATTTTGTTGTCACCAAATGCCACTACACAACAACGGATAAAAGTGCCTGGATCTGACTGAGAACTGCTTCCTCCTGCTGAGGTAACTGTTTCTGTGGACCTTGCTGGTCCCTCTAACTGGCTCCCTTCTGGAGTTAGTCACCTAAAGAGACTCTAAGGTGCCGATTCCGATCCTGTAAAACCCGGGTACAAATGGTCGTACGGAGCATTTTCTCCGTACGACTCGTACCCGGGAATTCCACCGTACAAACCAGCAAGTACGATTCGTACAGAAATACCATTTCCGTACGAATCGTAAAAAACACCGTACGGCTAAAAAATACATACAATTCCGATCCTGGACAGCGCGTACGCGACGTCCGCACGGAGTCAGGCAGCGTTTTATGGACCAGCAAGTACGATTCGTACCTACACCACTCCGCACGGCTATATTTTTACGGGAGCCAAAAAGTGCCGGAAAAGCTAAGTACGCTGCGATGCACGAGGAAAAGGAGGCCCGCTACGCGACGTACACGCCATCACCCACATCGTACGTGTCATCATGTACGGTGCGTACCCCAACATTGCATATGTACGGACCGTACCCCCCACCCCCGTATGTACGGACCGTACCCCAGGCATACCCCCCACCGCGTATGTCTGCACCGTACCCCAGGCGTACCCCCCACCCGCATATGTCCGCACTGTACCCCAGGCGTACCCCAATCCTCGCGTATGTACGGACCATACATACATGAGGATTGGGGTACGCCTGGGGTATGGTCCGTACATACGGGGTGGGGGGTACGCCTGGGGTACGGTGCGTACATACGTGGGTGGGGGTACGCCTGGGGTACGGTCCGTACATACGGGGGTGGGGGTACGGTCCGTACATACAGGGGGGTGGGGGGTACAGTGCGGACGTACGCGGGAGGGGTGGGAGGCTGGGGGGGCCGTACGACTCGTACCCCGGGCACAAGTGTACTCGGGGTAGGGGTCGTACAAAGTTCGCTCCGTACGGGGCCTTTTCCATGCGCTTGTGTTTTCGGACGAGCGGTACGGATCGTACTTGCGCGCTCGGACTTCAGTTTTATGAGTTGTAAGTAAACCTGTCCGGGGACGTCTCATAGACTTTTCCCGAGGCGAATCGTACTCCGCTGTTTGTACGGGACTTGTACGATTCATACGTAAAAAAATACGGATACGAGTCGTACGGGAAAAAAAATCCAGGATCGGAATCGACCCCTAAATGACCGCAATACAACTAGGATACACATTTTGGTGAACAAAGTTTCTAAGTGTCAAATTAGTTTGATTTGCCAATCCTGGTTCGCAGTTCAGTGAAATTCTTGATTTCCTATAACTTGTAAATTCTCTCTGGAACCCTCTGGTGGATCTTTTTCATTGTGCTGATGGAAATGCAGTTTATTTTTATAAATTTGTGTGAGATTTCTAGAGTGTCTTGCTGATTTGTTCTTCAGTTGTTTTGGAGCTGTTTAAATGCTTTACACTTATTCTTTTTTGTGTAAACCTTGCTGCTCAGAGCCACGGTTACCCAAGGTTGAGCTGGAGGTTTGACAAACGAAACCGACTGGTCTTCAAGGGGTTGGTAAGTGTATTACGCTGTAAGGTCGCACAACCACACCATATAATGCACCCCATTTCCTCACAGAGGGCATAACCCCAACGAACAATTTGAAGGGCCAACCTGTCCAAATGGATTGCTTGAAACTCTGGAAGGAAATGTTGGATCCTGCATCCAACAAAATGCCTATGTGTCTGTAAGGAAACTCTAAAGAGCTGGTGCTCTGGGGATTGTGCTGCTCGTAGCCTGTCTACATTGTCATTGTGTGCCGCAGCCTTGACTACAAAAACGCAGTGGGACCCAGAGAATGGAGTGGCGCACCACCCTTTTGTGTAGGAAAGTTCTTGTACAATAAGTCTTATAGTCTTTGTTGAGTTGTTTTCAACAGTCTTTTATTTCAAAGAAAATCCAAGTTAAAGGAAATTGTCAGCCAACGCATTTCGTTCATAACAATAACAATGAACTTCTTCAGGGCATGGAGTTAAGTCGTCAAAATATCAGTATGCTTGTACAGTATGGCTGCGTGGGCCTCTGTGATAAGGACTAGCAAGCAGTAGATCTGTATAGTAGAAAACTGCAGCCGTCTACTCCGTCTGTTACTGTGAGAGAAAAACGCAGTAGGGTCTGCTGAGCTGGCTTCATGGGTGGGTGCTAGCAGTACTGAAAGCCCCTACCATAGCCACGAAGGAGGAGAAACTGCTGACAAAACGGACGTGTTAAAGCAGATAGACCAAAAGAGTGTGCTTTGGCCCTGCTGTCATTATAACTAGAAACACAGTTACAAATAACACAACATATATACAATACAACATCATAGTATACCTCCACAAAGGTTTTAGTAGAAAAGATCTTCATTTCGAGTAAAAGAAATTTAAAAATTGTAGGCCGCGTGGGACAGAACAACAAATAATGGTCCCAATTCGAATCCTTCTGCTTGCTTGTACTCTGCGATAAAGTAGGAGGCTATCCTCAACGGGATTAAGAACTAGCAGTCTGTTATTCACAACATACTCCGATCACTGTGGATCCAATATGTAAAGGTTCCCGTCTCAATCGGAAAAATAGGACCATTATTTGTTGTTCTGTCCCACGCGGCCTACAATTTTTTAATTTCTTTTACTCGAAATGAAGGGGCATATCACCAACAACCGGCGATAATTATCGCTAAGCGCACTTAGCGCTAGGATAATACTCGCCGGCTATTGCTGGTTTCTATCGCTGAGATAGCGCGCTATCAGCGACGTTTATATGAAAAGTGATAGAAATACCAGCGATACCTACATGTTGTGCGATTAGCGCTGGAAATCCAGCGATAATCGTACAACGATCAGCGAAACGTTGGTGATAGGTGAGGGCAGACTTAACCATTATATCCACCTTCCATTGGATATAATGGCTACGTCAGATTAAAAGCAGGCGTAAGAAAAGTAGCGATAAGCGCGGTTAGCGCTACTTTTCTCATCGCCATGCCAGTTAGCGGGAGATTTGAAAATGCATGGAAACACGTGCTAACGTGTCCATGCTGATAGGGCGTTAAGATTATCGCCGCTTTAGCAGCAAAAAATGCTGCAAAAGTGGCGATAATGCCCTTGATGATATGCCCCTAAGATCTTTTCTACTAAAACCTTTTTGGAAGTATACTATGATCTTCGTCTAGAGCCCGCAACTTGCATTACGTTTTCAATCTTATGATTACATCGTTGGGTCGGCTACTCCAGGGTATCCAGTGTGATTTTACTTAGAAAAACTTATCTCAAGCTGCGGGATAGGCTTCCTGAATTCTAGGGCATTAAAAGAGCCCTGGTGATCCTCATCTTCTTTTGGGAATCGGAACGCCCTTGGAAAAGTTATGTTTACATATTGTATGGAGCCCGATGTACTTCAATTTATATTTTTAAATACAATGATATATACAATGTAATACATATTGTTTCTTTGACTCTTGAGCAACTTATGAATTCAGCGCCCTGATGAAGGATGGTACATGGTACTTCCGAAACGCGCGTCGGCGCACTTGTGTTGTTTTTGTATTGTATATTGTATATATGTCGTGTTATTTGTAACTGTGTTTCTAGCTCGAGTGTATTGTAACACTGTTAGTTTTCATTATATGTTTTTTTCTTTGGCTTGTTGCTGTTTTCTGTGGAGACATGTACCGAAATCATATGGTTCTCTCCCGATTAGATTAGGGCTCTCATGTCTGATATAAATTCTAAAGAAAATTATGTATGTTTAATTTATTGTATATGTATGTGATAAAAAAATAAACAAACAAAGAGAAAATAAATGTTTATCTTTTGATCATAAAAGAAATGAACTGTTCATCTGTGGGACACTATTTTTTGTCGATTCGATTTAGAACGTTGAAAATAATTTGTCTCCTGAGTGTCACTCTGGTGCCAATGGCCCGAAAAAGGCGATCTGTAGTATATCTAACCCACAGTGAATTGCACATTTTGCTGCATCGTGGCAACCCTAAATGGCTTGCATAAGGGTGGGTGTGTAAGTCCTCCTATACCACGGTTAGCACCTGAGCGATGGAGTCCCAAAGGATATTAGTATATTGGCCTAATATGCAGCTCACATTCATAGACCTTAATGCCAGGCTGGTGGAGATCGTGTGTTTTTCCAATGGTTTCGAGGCAGTTGAAATCTCTGTCCGGTAGGGTGGTAGGAAGACATTGAGGTTGACCATGCTCATCGAAACTTGTACCAATAAGTTTTCTTTGGGCTGGTTAATGTGTTAGGAAAGGTGGGTCAACAAGGGCAGGGTGGTGGTGCTTCAGAATCTGCCTATTAATCAGCCGTCCGTAACATGGCTTTGCCCATGTCCCAACAAAGGTGTCCATGAGGAACTCATTGAAAGCAAAAGAGTCTCAGTAGTGGTGTGTCCAGTTTGGAGGTCTTCAGTGAGAACATCGGTTTTTACCTCCATAGTAGTCAATTTGAAGGCAAGAACCTCAGCTGCCCTTCACTTCACGAGAAGACCTTTTCCTCAGTAGCTATTCCAGGTGGCAAGACTAGTCCAGTGTCAGGAGAAGTATACAGTTCACTAGCATCCTGTAGTTCATCATACGAGTTGTTCTCAGTGTACGTTTGAGCAAACTCATCACCTTCATCATAGCGGTCATCAACAGGATTTATTTTGAAAAGATGGTGCATGATCTGGGCCCATTCTTGAGGCAAGGGCAAAATGTCAGGTTGCTGGGTTAACAAAAGGCTGCAGCCTAGAGTGATCAGGGTGCAGCCATGGTCAATGCAAAGTTAGCTCAGAGTCAGAGAGCACTAATGGTTGCGCTTCGTGGTCCAACGTCTGCATCGGTGTCAATGCTCCAGAGTCTGGTGTGGTTTGTGGCACCAATACCAATATCAGCACCAGAGCTATTTCGGGGCCTGAAATGGGTCCAAAGGTTCTAATTGGCACATAGGGCGAACTCACCACCTTATTCCCAGTGGAAGTGTTCGCAGCTCTTTGGGGTCTAAAGGGTGGCCAGAGGGAGCCTGTAGCATGCAGAAGAGAAACACGGCATAGTTTTGCAAAACCCGTGGATATACTGTGCTATTGCCTTAGGACTCGGAAACTCCTGTTTCTCAAGGATAAGAGACAGAATTGGCTGTGAAAAAAAATTAGTTCAGGAGTAAGACCGAGAGCCATGTTAAAGCCCTGGCACCTCCTCAGGAATATTGACTTACTGTTAACTTTGACTGCAGCAAGAATAACTTTGGAAACAGGCCTTTATTTCGACTTCAACTAGTCACGGCATAGACTTTTCCAGTGTTTGATGACATACAGCTTCACCTCCTGGTCCCAGATGGCCTTCGGATTCATCAATGTGCTTGCAAGACACAGAGTCGCGGTCTGACCCTAAGCACCAAAGAAAGATCAAGTGGGAATGTCACAGACTTTTGCTTGCAACAGTCCCCACAAGGTTTTAAACCTGTGGTTTTAGTGGGTGACATTTTCCCCTTCACACTGGAATTAGAATATCTTAAATTTAAGAAACATAGGGGCATATTAACAAGGGCTTTATTTCCGCTTTTTTGGCTTTAAAAGCCAAAGAAGTGGAGATAAAAATATCGCCCTATCAACAACAGGGTGCTAACATGCAAAATAGCATGTTAGCACCCTTTTTCACTACGCTTCCCTTTGCATCTCTAATGAGATGCAAAGTGGGCGTTCCAGAGCAAAATAATAGGAGAAATGTCGCTAAGCGATATCTCTCCTATTATCAAGCTTCACGCTAACCCTGTTAGAGACAAAAAAAGCAGCGCTAACCATGGTTAACGCTCCTTTTTTACGTCTGCTAATTTTCAGACTAAGCCATGTAATCCAATGGGAGGTGGATTACATGGCTAAGTCCACCATGGGCTATAAACATGGATATCCCTATCCTTGTAGTTTTATCGCTGCATTACCAGCGATAACCTCCCAAAATGCCGCTATCGCTGGATTTTTATCGCCTAGGCGGTTAGTGTTGTTAATAACGTGATAACCAGGCAATATTATCCTGTGATAGCGGGCGTTAAAAAAATGATCGCTAAGCGCCCTTAGCGTTAATTTTCCCTGTTCCTTGTTAATATGCCCCATAGTCCCGTGAAGAGGCAAGTGATAGCTCCAGGTTACTTCTGGTGGCGCAGAAAGAAAGGAACTAATAGCAGTGTGCTTGGGTGGTGCTAATATGTGGCTTTGCACACCACTTCTGAAATGGAACAACGTTGGCATGGAGCTGCACAAGGTCACCTAAAGGTGCACAGGTGTACAGCTTTAAAATTTCCAGATACAGCCTGACACCTGGGAATATTCAAAAGATGCGGAATTTGCAGTTAAAAGTATCCATCAGAAGCAGGGCAACAGAGTAGAAAAAGGTTTGTTATTTGGCAGCATTATGAACCTTTAGCAAGACGTCTAGCCACATAGCCACAGACTTTTTTTTTAAGTATAATATTTTATTGGCATTTTCAAGATACAATCCCAACATCAGTTAAACATTTCATACCATATTTCCATTGTGTTGCGTACACATAGCCACAGACTTATTCAAAGAAATGTGACCCTCACTATAGTCAGCGCTGATGTAGGAAAATAAACAGTGGGGCCCTTATTACGAGAAACTAACACAGCGCAGTCCCTCAGGTCATTTTGCTGCACTGCACTGCATTAGTTTCGAAGCACAGGCATGCAACATATTTACAACAATATGTTGCATCTCTTTGCTTTTCCCTGCGCTGGCGCACAAACTGCTGGCATGCGCCGGTGCAGGCACCCTTGCACCATGGGTCAGGGATGCCTGCATCGTGGGGAGATTGTTTTTGTGCAGGAAGGGGCACCTTCCTGCATAAAAACAATCAATTGAGGTGATCTCCTATTTCAATGGATGCTGTAGAATACAATTGGACCAATGCAGTAACCACAGCAGTTACAGCCTTACCAGGCTAATAAGCAGTTGATGCCTGGCAGGGTCGATGCAGAAACTAGAGCAGATGCATCCCTGAGCGGGCAAGTAGGCTCTTGCAACCTGACTGTCCTAACACAGTAACTAAAGCAGATGCAACGCAAATGGGCCAATAAGCAGTTACCGTCTGAGTGGGGGGATAGGCAGTTGCAGCTTCGATTGGACCAATAGGTCCAGGAAGATCATGTGCAGCATGAGTCGCTTCTAGCTTGCATTTAGTTAGTCAGCTCTCTCTGGTCCCTGGGACCTGCTAAGCCTCTGTCCTCCTGGACAGTCTCTCCTCCTGCATGACCTGGCAGACTCCTTACCTCTTTCAGAGGCAGACAGGCTTTTAGGCTATCAGGCAGATCTTCAGCACCTTTAACAAAAAGTGGAGACTTCCCATGCCATCTCCTCACCTGTGGGAGACTGGATGTGAGGTAGAGACAAGCCCTGGTCACACAGCAGTGCACCGGCAGAGCACCCCCTTCCCCGGTCATGATGGACTTGGAATCAAAGCAAATCAAATCAAATCAAATCTAATAGGATTTGTAGAGCACTGCTTATCAGCCCTGTTAGTATCAAGGCGCTGGGGACGAGGCGGGAGGATGGCGCTGCTGAGATGGGTTAGTTGAAGAGCCAGGTCTTTAGGTCCTTACCAAACTCCTGCAGGGTGGAGGAAGTCCAGAGGTGGAGGGAGAAGCCATTCCAGGACTTGGCCACCAGATGTGAGAAGACTCGGCCACTGCACCTGCTTCTGTGGATGCGGGGGTGTGGGCCAGGAAGAGGGATGAGGACCGATGTATGCAGGTAGGTTGGTTGATGCTCACCCTGTGGCAGAGGTAGGCTGGACCCTTGTTGTGAAGGGCTTTGTAGGCATGTGTGAGCAGTTTGTACTGGCAACATTTGCTGACAGGGAGCCAGTGTAGGGCTTTGAGGTGGGGGAGATATGTGTCTGCTTTGGGAGGCTGAGATGAGCCTGGCTGCTGCGTTTGCATGGTCTCGAGTCTGGTTAGTGGTTGAGCGGTGAGTCCCACATAGAGGAAGTTGCCTTAGTCCAAGCGGCTGGTGAGGAGGACTTGGGTGACGGTGCATTTGATTTTGAAGGGAAGCCGTTTGAAGATTTTTCAGAGTAAGTGGAGTGTGAGAAAACAAGAAGATGAGGCAGCATTTATCTGCTTCCTCATTAAGAGCTTGCTGTTGAGTATTATTCAGAGGATTCTAGCGTGCTCTTTGGGTGTGGTGCAGAGCCGCACATTGTTGGCCACCAGGAGTCGTCCCACAAGGAGTTGCTGTCCCCGAAGATGCATATTTCTGTTTTGTCTGTGTTGAGTTTGAGGTATCTACTATACATCCAGCCTGCGACGTGGGTCATGCACCTGTGGAAGTTAGATTTGGTGTTAGTCAGGTCTGAGGAGATTGAGAGGATGAGATGAGTGTCATCAGCCTTGAAGGCTATGTTCATGTGTGGGTACTGGCCAGGGGCATCATGTAAGTGTTGAAAAGGGTTGGGCTTAAAGAGGATCCTTGTGGGATGCCGTAGATTATGTTTTTCAGTCCTGAGGTGAAAGGTGGGAGGCAGCTGCTTTGGGTACGGGCGAAAGAAGTGAAGAAACCCATTCGTGGGCTTTCTCTTGGATTCTCATTTGGTGGAGACCAATCAGGAGGGTGTGGTGGAACACAGTGTTGAACGCTATGGAGAGATCGAGGAGGATAAGGGTGGTGGTCTCTCCCCTGTGTAGGAGGGCCCTGATGTCATCTGTGGCTGCAATCAGGGTGGTCTCAGTGCTGTGATTTGAGTGAAAACTGGATTGTGAGGGCTCTAGAAGGTTGTTCTTCTCTAGGTGGGCGGTGAGTTGGAGGTTTACTGCCATTCCTGGCACTTTGGCTGGAAAAGGCAGTAGGGAGATGGGGCTATTAGGTTTTTAGATATTTGGGATTATGCAGTGGGTTTTTTGAGGAACGGTTTGATTTCTGTATGTGTACATACTTTAGGGAAAGAGGCAGATGAGATGGAAGCGTTGATGATTGTGTTGAGCTCCTTGCTGATGGTGCTTTGTCCTAGGTTGAACATATGGTGGGGGCAAGGATCCTCAGGGGTCTGAAAGCAAACAAAGTTAGAAGGAAAAACAGACCTGAAAAGTAATACGAAGTTAAAAGGGAGGGAAAAGTGAGCCTGAAAGCAAAAACAAAGTTAGAGGGAAAAACGAGCCTGAAAATTAAAACGGAGTAAAAAGGGATGGAAAAGTGAGCCTGAAAGCAAAAAAAAAAGTTTAGAGGGAAAAATTAGCCTGAAAAGTAAAATGGAGTTAAAGGGAGGACTTCTGGCGTATCAGGCAACCAGGGAAGAGCTGGTCTGGAGACCTCCTCAATGAGGCCGCCCTGTGGCCTCCTTTAGGTAGGTTACCCAGGAGGGGCGGCAGGGCACTGGGCGGGGTCAGCGGGAAGTGGGAAGGAGAGGGCAGGAAAGAGCCTGCGAGGAAAAAGCAGCAAAGAATTCAGGGGCATATTATCAAGGACGGCGTTAAAATTATCGCCGGTTTAGCAGCAGAAAACTGCCGCTAAGGCGGCGATACTGGGCTTGATAATATTCCCTTGAAAATTCCAATAGAAGTCCATGTTCTGGTGTGAACATGAGCTTCTATTGGAATTCTCAAACAGAGCAGCCTGGCTCATCTCGACCTCCCAAAGCAGACACACATCTCCCCCAACTCAAAGCCCTACACTGGCTCCCTGTCAGCAAATGGTGCCAGTACAAACTGCTCACACAATTCTCGAGGGCATATTATCAAGCCCATTATCGCCGCCTTAGCGGCAGTTTTCTGCCGCTAAACCGGCGATAATTTTTAACGCCGTCCTTGATAATATGCCCCTAACGGAGGGAATTGAGCCTGAAAGTAAAAACGATCAGAGAGAAAAACGAGCCTGAAAAGTAAAACAGAGTTAAAAAGGGAAGGAAATGTGAGCCTGAAAGCAAACGAAAGTAGGGGGAAAAATTAGCCTGAACAGTAAAACGGAGTTAAAAGGGAGGGAAAAGTGAGCCTGAAAGCAAACAAAGTTAGAGGGAAAAAGGAGTCTGAAAAGTAAAACAGAGTCAAAAGGGAATTAAAAGTGAGCTTGAAAGCAAACAAAGTTAGAGGTAAAAATTAGCCTGAAAAGTAAAACATAGTTAAAAGGGAGCAAAAAGTGAGCCTGAAAGCAAACAAGTTAGAGGGAAAAACATGCTTTAAAAGTAAAATGGAGTTAAAAAGGAGGGAAAAGTGAGCCTGAAAGCAAACAAAGCTAGAGGGTGAAAATTAGCCTGTAAAGTAAAATGGAGTTAAAAGGGAGGGAAAAGTAAGCCTGAAAGCAAAAACAAAGTTTAGAGGGAAAAAAGAGCATGAAAAGTAAAATGGAATTAAAGAAAATACTTCTGGCATAGCAAGCAACCAGGGGAGAGCTGGAATTATAATAAATATGGATGGTTTAGGTCCTACTTTTACACGCAACGTTTAGACTGGGAATGTGGATCCACACTCTCAAACTACAGAACTGGTTTGGGGTGGTTCTGTTTTTAGGGGCCCTTCTCTCGCTGCTCCCCAAACACAGCTATTGTACATGATGGTGCTTCTCATGGCAGGTAGCATTTCAGCAGTCTCCAGCCTGGTGCATCCACAACACAGACACAATAAAGTGTGAGATGTCTGCACCCGACTGCCATCAACCTCTCTGAAGTGGCAATACTGGGCTGACAACTGCAATCCCACCACTCACACATATAATCACCAGCTCCATTCTAACAAAATTCCACATGGAATTTCCAAAGGTACCCTGTCTCTATCCTTGTCACTTCAGTGCCTGAATCACCACTCTCTGTCCACAGGAATTCAGGAAATAAACTTCCACTCTCTAGAGAAGCTGTCCTCATCCTCCATCTTGTGTCATGCCAAGCCAGGTGCATCGTTAATGGAATCCACTTGATTTAGAACTCAGGCTCACTCACCCACCGAACCGTACTACTGCACTCATACTACACACATGCACTTAACCTAGCCTGGGCCTCCGCACATACCTTTAGATTAGTGTGATGATAGGGCCAATATAGAAGGTAAGGTAACAAATACAAGCACAGTTTGGCACTCGGGGTGGGGAACATGCTCATATACAGTGCAGGAGACATTCCCACCCAGACAAGAAAACATAAAAATCCAATGGAGAATGAATGGTTTAGAAGTGGCCTCATAGAAGTGGCCAGCCCAATATGTATTGGACCATAATTGACAAAAAGGTAGCTAGATTTCAGTGAGATATTTGTCCAATCTAGATGAAAGCTTAAAACCTTTCCAGCATCCAGGGAACGCAAAGAGTGGTCTGTTTGAGTGGGAGGTTACTGAAGAAAATCGGTATAGTAATAGGTTGATAAATGTTTAATCCTGAAACCACCTAAGGGGGAGAAGAAGAGTTTATTGTCATAACCGCACTATCCGAGTGGAAGACTGTATGCTGTGCAACGACTCAAAGAGTTCGCAGCTCAACATACCTGATACGGATGTAATAGCTAATAAAACGGCTGTCTTCTAAGTATTCGCCAAAATGGAGGTGGCATTAATTTAGAAACTATGGGGCATATTAGCAAGAACCTCATTAAAATTATCGCCGTTTTAGCGGCAGGAAACTATAATGCATATTAGCAAGCCCATTATCGCCGTTTTAGCAGAAGTTTCCTGCAGCTAAAACGGCGATAATTTTAACGAGGTTCTTGCTAATATGCCCCTATTACATTTAGGGGCATATCAGCAAGACGGCGCTATAAAATTATCGCCGCTTTTGCATCTGTTTTCGGCCAAAAAGCGGCGATAATTTTATCGCTTTATCAGTGTAACGCCCTGAACGTCTCAGGATCGTTTAACAGACACGACAATGAGGACGCAACCACTTGTGAAGGGTTAGTTCTTTTAATGAAGGCAAATAAAATACAAAGAACAAACAAAAGTTATAGTCACTGGAATCCTCCAGGCTAAGTACGTTACCAGCCCACAGCACGGATGGTCCTAACCGTCCTCTGCATATACGCCGATCCCGGCGTATGCCAACAGAGGGCAGAAATGAAATGGCCGACAATGCCAATCGGTAGGCTGTGAGGGGCACGAAGAGTGTTGGGGAGAATCGAGGAGTCAGGGAAACACCCAGCCGGGGTCTCTACCTGAAGGGAGCAGCCGCTCAACCTCTTCCTCAGACTGCACCGGGACGCGGAGTCACCTCCTGGTGATGCGTCACCGATACCCCAATCACAAGCAAGAAGACTGAACCGAGAGCAGCCGCTCGATCGATCCTGTGGACTTCCGAGTCTGTAACGCGGCAAACACCTCCTGGTGTGCGTTACAGCTGGCAGTCCCTGTGTCTCTGGTCGGGCTGGGAGTTACGACTCCAACCAGCAAAAGCGCCACTGCGCTTGGACTCAGCCGAGTCAAAAAGCGAAGCTCAATGGTTGACCGGTAGAGCTTCCGGGTCCTTCACAGGTGACGATGGGGCAAGACACGGCCCAGGGAGTAACGACTCGACCTACCTCCGTTCTTGGCTTACTGGAGCACCACTCCGGAACACTGCTCTTCACGAAGCAGGTACGTCGGTGTAAACACAATATCCGACAGCCTTGTACCTCCCGGTTCCTCCCTTTATAGGGCGTGTTTTCCTTGAGTTATGTAACAGCTCTCCTGTTTACATAAGGGCGTGTTTCCCTTGAGTTATGTAACAGCTCTCCTGTTTACATAAGGGCGTGTTTCCCTTGAGTTATGTAACAGCTCTCCTGTTTACATAAGGGCGTGTTTCCCTTGAGTTATGTAACAGCTCTCCTGTGTACATAAGGGCGTGTTTCCCTTGAGTTATGTAACAGCTCTCCTGTTTACATAACCTCTCAACCGCTAAGCATCCTGGGAGATGTAGTCCGTTTTCGCTGGTTACCGTTTTCCTCCCCTCGTATGACAGGAATTCTTGACAATCAGCAAGGTCTCGCTATCGCGTGAATCCTTGCCTTAGCTCCCTTTCCCGTAACGCCCACCTTTGCATCTCTAATGAGATGTAAAGTGGGCGTTCCATCCCAAAATAACTGGAGAAATGTCGCTAACCGACATTTCTCCAATTATCAATGGGCACGCTAACAAGCATAGCGATAAGAAAAGTAGCGCTAACCTTGGTTATCGCTACTTTCCTTACGCCTGCTTTTAGTTTGACTTAGCCATGATATCCAATGGAAGGTAGATATCATGGCTGAGTCTGCCCTGCCCTATCAGCAAGCTATCGCCAAACGTTGTGCGATTATCGCTGGATTTCCAGTGATAATCGCACATTTGGCAGCTTGCGCCTGAAATGTTATCGCTTTTGAGATAAGCGATGCTAATAGCACCCTATCTCAACGTTAAAATGTGGCGATAGCCGGCGATAATTATCCTAGCGCTATGTGCGCTTAGCGATAATTATCGCCGGTTGTTGCTGATATGCCCCTTAGTTCCCTTGGAAAAGGTTTCTGGATAGGAGGAAATGTATGGCACCAGCACCTTTTCTTGGCAGGAAATCAGGTTCTCAACTTGATACTGGCACCACAAACAGACGTTTTTCACTTGAAAGTATACAACATAAGGTCTCTTTTCTCCTCTCTAGATCAGAGTTCTTCAAACTTTTTCATGCCGGGACCCCCTGTCAAAAATGTTTTTGGCTTAAGGACCCCCTCCTGACAAATATTTCTAGAACTTGGTACTCCTCATCATTGACAACTATCAACAACCATAAAAGTCCCCCAATTCCCACAGCAAATCAATTTTACAGTGGGGAAATAAAATTAAACAGTGTTTATCAAACCAAAGGTCAGTGAGGTGTGGCTAAAAACAAAGGGCCTAATTTATGAGGAATTGGCCTAGGGCAACGCCACAAGTCTTCTTGCTGCGCTGTCCTACGCCAATGTGAAAGGGCAGGAATGCACCTTATTTATGAAATATGGTCATTCCTGTCCTTACCCACTGCGTTGGCGCACAAATTGCTGCCTAGCGCCAACGTAGGCAGGATTGTTTTTGTGCATGAAGAGGCACCTTTCTGCACAAAAACAATCCAGAGAGGGGTTTTCTTCTTTCTATGTGAGCTGCAGAATGAAACACACATGGAAAGAAGAAAAAAAGGGTAAAAATAAAAACATTTCTCCTTGTTACGCCTGCTGTGGGGAGGCGTAAGGTTTTGGTGCTGCCCCAGGTTTACATGGTTTTGTAAATCTGGGGCAGCGTCAAAATTCATAGGTGTTGCATGGGAACACCTACCGCAATGCCCATGGAACACCTACTTGACATAGAGTAAGACAACGCAGCGTCTTGCGCTGCTTTGTCTTACTCCATATTTATGAGGCCATGCAATGCCACGCAGGATGACATTTGTGTCGCCTCATAGATATGATTAAGATGCTTGTGCCGTCGGAGGTACAAAAAATGTGACGCTTATGTGGTGCAAGCCTCTCATAAATCATCCCAAAAATATTATGTTAATTTTTTAGCTCTTTCAGGTAGCTACATATAAAATAATAGGTAGCTTAAATGAAAAATTAATGTAAAAAAGTTGTTAGTGAGAAATGCAGTGCAGTGGAGATTAGTGCATTTTTTTTTGTTGCATAGCTATCCCTTCAACACCTCTGCAGGGGTACTACACACTGTGTAAATGCAATTATGATTAAAAGCACACACTTCACAGCCCAGTTGTTAACTCTTCGTACTAACACTAAAAAAAAAAAATCTTTGTCATCACAAAGCTTGGAGTGACTCGAGCAATTAAAGCCAGACTGCTCTCAGCACCTTTACATTTGCAGACTAACTCGCACATTTGCATTTCATTCATGCAAGCAGGCACCCAAGCACGAAGGATTGTTTTACCTCTATGTCCGCCTCTTTCTTTCACAGCACAGGAGACTCAATTAACTTCTGCTGAAGCATTGAAGATCCCAGACGGTTGTCTTTTTCTTAGGTCTCGCCTACGCAGCGCGCATGCGCTGCTTAGCAAGAGACCTTTAGAAATTGGTCCGGTTTTGCAGGCAAAAACGTGCACGCGTTTCATTGCTTCCAATGGCAACGCGTGCATGTCCGGTGATTTCTCGCTCCCGCAAGGGAAACGCTGCCTGATCTCGGCCGTACTCCTCCCCCACCCCCACTTGCGCGTGCTTGTTAATTCCTTGTTTTCCCATGGAGCGCTTCTCTGCGCTACTCACAACCTACTTAGTTGCTTTACAGCAGAAGGACCCCTGGCCACTGGGCGATGTCTCTGTCAAACATCTGAACCAACTCCCCTCTAGAGAAACACAGGTAAATGCACTTTTCCCAATCATGTGCTTCCTTCAGCACAGCATAAACGACTCGAGGCGATGCACTTTGCTTAGTTTATTATTTTACTTAGTTATTAATTAAGGTCTAGGGGGTGGGGGGCAATGCTGTAGGTGAGTCATGGGTGTCGGTCTGCCTGCCTCGGGGGTGGGGAGTGAAGGAGACCACATGCCCTCAGCATGCCAAGCACGCCTAGTGTGGCCGACTCAACCAGTCTCCTCACACCAGCACCAGAGCGCGTGCAGTGCCTCCCTGTGCGAAGTGTGCACTGTGCAGGACATGCATGCCCCCTCCCCCGTGCTCTGGAACAGCAGCGACTCGTGCCTGGGGTTTCAGGGTTCTGGATCAGCAGTTAGTGCCTGGCTCATACACCACTGTTCTGAAGATAGTTTGTGCCTGTATGGACCCCTGAACAATCCTACTACACATGATGCAGAAACGGGAAGGGGCATTTTTACATTGCCCTCGTCAGGAACCCGTGCTCTGAAGTGGATATATTCAGACAAAAAAGACTTCAGAGAGGGCAAAATGATTTGCACAATACCTGTAACCTTGGTCCTCTTCCCACAGATCGAAGCACAATACAAAACGCTGTAGTCGGTGAGTCACAAAACATCATCGCATAACCGGATGCTAGCACTGTCCGACAGCGACATGTAGCGCTTTACAAAACTACCACTGTACAAAACAGAGAAGTGACTCCCTCAAAAAGCAGTAGTGTGTTCTTGATGTAAGCACTGTCCTTTAAATCAAAACATGCTTGTCAATATCCACTAATTTCCTCGTTTCATGGAACATCATAAACTATATAGCATGACCATACGGCTATTTTTCGGTAGTTCCATCGAGCCATGTAAATGTCAAGGTACTTATAGAGCGCACTGTCACCAGACGGCCACCTTGCGGTGTCACCTTAACGGTTTCCTGGCGCTGATACTCATACCGCTGTGGAACCCCTCCTGGCTTTCCCTGTGAAGTGTCCACTCCTGGGCACCTCCAGGGTGAAGCCAGGCATCCTTAGCGCTGTTGGGGCCGGTGTGGAGGCTAAGCAAGCTATTGCCCAGAGTTGCAGCATGGGGCCCGTGATTAGAATAGGCACCGAGGCGAGAATAGACAGGTCCGAGGAAATTGAGCCCGAGCCCTGCCGAGGCGGGAATCGAACCCTGGTCCCTGGCCAGAACTCTGCATCAGGGTCTGCCGCTCTAACCATTGAGCCACACTCCTCCACGACCACAACCAAGCAACCCATGATTCTTGCTGCCTGAGAGCCCCCCTGTTCAGGTACACCTCTCCTCCGCCATATTACTGAGCACCGCACCTGCCACATTATTCAGTCCATTTCATACTCCACTCCACCAGGTGCACACCAGAGCAAAAATGGGCAACCATGCCCGACAGATGCCAGTCACCCAACCTAGCCACCACTCACCAAATTGCCGGGGGAGGGGTATCAGAAGCGATTTCATGAACCCGTCATCATCTAATGGCGTCACTAGAAGTAACATCACATGCTATTTTCTGCTGAGGCCTTCACGGGAAGTGATGTCAAATTACATTTAGCCCCGATTACGTCATTTGCGCTAAAAAAAATCTACAATATCTGCTATATCAATAATGTATGTCAAAGTTACGAAAGATAAAGGGGCCCTGTAGTTACACAAAGTAAGTTAGAAAGCACACCAGCACATAATAGAAAAGAGATGCAGGCTAGACGGACCTTAAGTGACGTGTGACGCAGTCCACGCTGTGCGACGAGACACATGGGCAGAGTGCAGTGGTACTACAGAAAGACATGGCAAACCGAGGGCGCACCGCGTGCAGCTGCATCGAGGGAAGAAAATGTATGCATTTTTAACATTTAATTGTAACTTGAAAACGTTCAGGTCAGTGACTTAGTTCTGGTTTACATTGCAGGCGTTAATCTTGCATAGTTGCATTCCCTAAAAGTGTTAGCTATTTTAACGATATTGTTTCTGTATTTTTCCATGTTTCTCACTACTCTTGCACAGTGCATACTTTGAACGAATTCGCACCACTGGAGAGCTCTGGAGCTGGGGATGCGGGCACTGGGAGTTTCTCACAGTGCTGCCTTGTCAGTGAGTGAATAATAGGTTCAGAAATCTTGACGGCCATCCAATCCTCGGCCTCTCTGCAGAGCGCACAGGGCAGCGGTCTCGTGGTCCAGTGGCAATTGTGATTCTGTGCACATGGGTTTGATGGAGATTCACTTTTTTCAAACTACTGACATGGCAAAAGTAAAAGAAAATTCCGTGCTCGCTTGCTACTCATAAGGCACCCCTAACGTTTATGCCCACCCCTTTCAAATGTCACCAGCCGCCGCTGCGCATAGCTGGGATGTTTTGGTTTTCTTCACCTTGAGAATTACTAGAACAAGTGACACTTTCTGATAAGGACAATGATGTTGGCAGAGCGACCCCAAAATGGAAACATTCTCCCAAAAATAAACAGTTTACTAGACTGCAGGAACACTATCCAAGGAAGATATGGCTGCAAAGATGAACTGAAGGCAAGACTGCAATAATCCTTCGTGTACTTGCAGGAAATATTGGTAACAATTTAGAACTGCCTCTCCCCCAAAATTGAGCCTCACGCCTAGGGGCTACGGGCCGAACCACTTTGCAGTCATTTGGTTAAGGTCAAGATAGAAATAGAACTCATAAATATGTAATAAATACATAAACGCGTGAGATTGTTTTTGTTTTCCTTTCAGCAGAGGTCCATTCAAAGTAGAGAAACTGCCCATACAGGACCCATCTGGATGGGGCTGACAAGACCCCTGCCCTCCAGATGTGCAGTAGCGCCTTCGCTGCCCATCTGTTTGTATGTCAGGGCTAGGGCAACATTGTGAGTCTCCGGCTAGGTTGGCAGCTTGGCTATCGTCAGGTGTCTGCACGCTGGCATTTTTAGTCTGGGAATGGCAGAAAGCAGAGAAGAGGGCAGCTAGTGACACTGTAGCAGTGGGTAGAGGAAGAGAAGGGCAGACTAGAAGCCTCCTAAGGAATAGATGCGGCAAGTCTGCCTCAAGAAATTACAGGTGTCGTCCACACGTGGATGAAGAACCTCGGGCCTAGCTAACCTCCAGTGGAGCCCTTCTCCTCCTGGGCAGGAGGCCAAAGCAGAAGCAGCCATAGTAACTTTTAGTCCAGAGGAATGGGAGAGGAGGAGCTTCTAATGAATATAATAACAAGAGACCACATAGCCGATGGATATGAACCGTGCAAGAATGTCCTGCTTCCCACATGTCAGGAGACCCCAGCACTCTGATGGTCCTACAGCATCCCCGTAGCACGTTACCACGAGCCTTCCGCAATCAGTGCACCCCCTCTCCCACATCCCTGCCTCCTAATATGTCCCGATTCATGCTCTGTGGCAAGTGGCAGTGACAATCTACTTGATAAAAGTTTAGAGGGCTGAGCATGTGAAATAGTCTAAAGGAGCTTGTGAGAGTCGCCCAGTTTTAGTCTCCAGCTTTCCTACCAGCTTCCATTTCGTCCCTTCAAAGACCATCGCAATCACAGTTGGACTGGTCTTGGAAGAAGGACCCAGGATGGTGGCCCAGCATCAGAAGAATGACTTCCTTGCATTCAGTCAAACCAGAGTCCAAGGAGAAGTCATCTCAGTCGTCTTCACCAGGTTGTGACACACTGCTCCCCGCCATTCTACTCTTATGCCTCAAACATCACCCCCAGAATGCAGAATGAAATAAGACTGTTATAGCTTTGATAAGGATTGTACATTTTAAAAAAAGCAGTTGAAAGCACTTTGGTTCTGCTGGAACAGCTTCCTTGACCATGCCTCTGCCGCTGCATGGCCTTTAAACACAACATCCTCATGGGACCCAGTGACCCAAGCAGCAACATAGCCTGGGTCACCCAACACATTTCTAAACTCTCACCAAAAACAAACAAAACAAGCATTTGCAGTGCAATAGGTCTTGCTTTTACACGACTTTAAGCTATTGACATTGTAAATGACAATTCCTTTTATTTTGTTTTAAAAACCCAAACATATATATAAGGCATTGTCATTTACAATGCCAATAGCTCAAACTCGGGTAAATGCGAGACCTATTGCATTGCAAATGCTTGTTTTTATATGTTTTAGATTCCATACAGAAGTGAGGCCTGGAAATGCGCGACCCCCTTCCTAGGACTCCACGGCCCCCCTGGGGTCGTGCCCCACAGATTGAAGACCTCTGCTCTAGATAGTCATACATAACTGTAGAAGTTTCAGCTATCCATGCTTTCGGTATCGAGGAACCATGCTGCCAAGCTCAAGGACATCAGGCTGGGGTGGGGCAGCTGGCCCGTATATCTTTATCCACAAGTTGGTTTGAATGGAAGCCTCCTGTGTATTCTTACTGCTATCTGATATGATTCTGGGAACCTTGATTATCTCATCCATTCAGGAGCAATGAGAATCACTGTTACCTGGGGATACCGCACCTTCAACAGTGCCAAAGATATCAAAGGAATTGGAGAAAAGCATAATGAAAAATTCCCAAACAGCTCATCAAAAGGTTATTTCACTGAGAACCTGCTTCTCAAATTCTGGATGCGACGTTTGGGCATCTAGTCTTCAAAGAGATGGCAAACACATCTGTTTGCCATAAACCCCATGGTAAAATAATCTCAAGTAAGACCTTGCTGATTAACTGCTTCTTGATTTCTTCATAAAATCTCTTGAGCACACCTGCTTTGAAATTCAGTATCCAATGATTATGGAAAGGGCGGAATGAGAGCACCCATTTGAATATTCAGCTTACCAGGTTACTGTATTAGCATGCCTTGATGTCCTGATCCTGTATTCGTACTTTTACTGATTTTATCATTTTCATGACCTAAATGAATTTTACTGGTTTTAAATGATTTTATATATTCAAGTGTATGTACTTTTATGATATTGAAATTACATATCGAATAAAGTTTACTTATCTATCTATCTATTAGCAAGTGCTGAAAATTAGTGATGTCAATCCCCATTGATGTTCTGGATGACGAACCTGTAGAGATGTCACTTTAAAGCCTGGACGGAAATATAAATCCGCTCGCAGAGTTGATGGGATTCAGGAACTCACCGTTAAGCATGTAATGCGGAATTCCCAGCAAATTCCGCCATACGATGCATGGCAGAATTATTTTTCCTTTGGCGCGAGTACGCCTTGTTTTGGAGTGTGCTGACAAGCATGAAGAGATTTGCTGGCCGCTTGTGAAGCTTCTGGTCGCCACAGCGCCATTTTATGACACTGGCAAGCGCAAGCACCCCTGGCTGCATCTTAAGTAGATTTCCTACTTGAGAAGCAGCTAAATGTACTTGAAAAGATTTTTTTGAGGAATCAATCGTTTTTATTACATGGAAGTCAGGGCAATTTGACACAACCTTCTGCCTACATCCATTGGCCGGCAGGGCGAGTCAAAGATAGCAAAACACAGCGTTGAAGCCAAGAACCTGGAGGCCGGCCGCGTCATAAGCAATCTTGCTGTAAATAGGATGGTAGCTTCCAAATTTGTGTAGATAAGAGAAAGCAACAAGGAATGATAGAACAAAGGGGAAACCAAATCAAAACAAAATCCCACCCAAACCCCGGAATTTCACCCCCACCCCCTCCGCACCAGATATTGACTTGCTAGTTGGGTCTAAGTCCATTATTCATAGGTTTGACAAAGCATCACACTCCTGCTACCGGAGCCTGTTTCGCAGTTAGCCGCTCCAGCGGGAGCAGCTTGAGGATCTGCAGATATTTAGGACATGTCGCTTCCCTCATATCTTTTGTCAGCAAATGTAAGAAGGGCGCCCATAATTTGGCATATTCCCTGCCTTTACCCTCCACCCCCAGGGACATGCGCTCCATAGCTAACAGATACCACAGGCGGTGAATCCAGGACAGCGTGTCAGGTGGGGATGCCGTGCCGCAGTGAGCTAAAATGACCTGTTGAACTGCCAGCAGCGCCAATGCTGTTTGTCTACCACAAATGGATTTCAATGGGAATACCTTGGGGTGAGAGAGACCAAGGAGTGTGTACTCCAGGGAGAGAGGCAGGGAGATACTAAACGCCTCATCCACATTATCAAGGACCTATGTCCAGTAACGTGGTAGCTTCGGGCAATGCCACAGCAAGTGGGCTAATGTGCCAGACATCCCACAGCTTCTCCAACAAAGGTCAGTTTTACTTTTGTCCCAACTGTGAATACGAACAGGGGTGTAGTAGAAAATACTTTAAAAGCGGACTCTGCCCCGGCAGTGTTGTGCGCAGTGTGGTGTGTTGAGAATGTGCTCCCATTCCTTAGAGGAAAGTGGTCTACCCAATTCCATTTCCCAGCGAACCTGTGCCCGGGAGCGTTGCTCAGAGGGACCCGCAGTGAGCATGGCGTATAGTTCAGATATGAGACGCCGATCGTCATGTTTGCGAAGTCACCATTTTTCAAACGCGGTTAGGGATCTGGACATTTGGGGATAACTGGAAGGTGCTGTGATCCAGTGATAGATTTGCCAATAAGGGTACTCGTCAGTTGCCAGGAGGCCATAATCTCTCTTGAGCTGTTCAAATGTGGCCAGCCCATCAGTGATAAAGAGGGATCCTACCCTTTTACAACCCCCTTCCTGCCACCGCTGGAACACCGCCGACGCCTGTGCCCGAGGAAAATCAGGGTTCTCCACGATAGGGGTCATTGGCGAGGGAAAAGAAGTTCAGCCCCTCTTAATAGCCACCCTGTCCACAACCCTGAGCGTCGGGGAGGTAACCGGGGAGGAGTAGAGATCCCATCCCCTGTGTATACGAGGTAACCACAATTCCCTCCAGATGTTGAAACCAGCGACGGACTGGTCCATGAAGTTGCAGTGTTTGCTAAACAATGGTCTGTTCCATTCCACTAAATAGCAGAGGCAAGCTGCCTGATAATAGCGTCTGATCAAAGGCAGACCCACTCCGCCCTGAGCTTTCGGGCATACCGTCTGAGTGAGTGAGAGCCGTGGTTTCTTCTCAGCCCACACAATTTTGTTAATGAGAGTCTCCAATTGTTTTATCGCCCGAGGCGGGGGTGACATAGGAATCATCTGAAAAGTATAAAGAATGCGTGGGAGGATTGTCATGTTCACCGCCGCAATCCTCCCAAACCACGCTAGGCGCAATCTTGACCAGGCGTCCAGCACCTTGGCCATCTGCTCCAGTAAAGTCGAATAATTAAGCGTAACCATTCGGGTGATGGTCGGGGCGAGTCTAATACCTAAGTACACTATGTCACTATGCCTCCATTGAAACGGAAACTGCAGCTGTAAGCTGTCCACTAGGTCCGAGGTGAGCGATAGGTTCAAAACAATAGATTTACCCAGGTTGACCTTAAACCCTGACACGTCTCCAAAAGTGGCGAGTTCGGCCAGCAAGATGGATAGGGTTGTTTGCAGCTGCGTAAGGGAGAGAATGACATTGTCAGCGTAGAGACTGATCTTGTGGACCTCCGCCCGAACTTTAAACCCACTACGCATTCATTTGCTCTTATATGCTGCACGAAAGGCTCCATATACAGCGCGACTAAAAGCGGGGATAGGGGGCACCCCTGCTAGGTCCCTCTGGAGATTGGGAAGGACACTGAGCTGCTGCCATTGACACTCACGAACGCCGTGGGTGCATGGTAGATGCACCGAATCCATTTGATGAAATTCTCTCCAAACCCATAACAGCGCAAGGCGTCGATAAATAAGTCCACCCCACCCTGTCAAATGCCTTCTCGGCGTCTATAGACAATAAAAATGCCTGCCTGCCCTAACGTTGTGTGCTATCAATAAGGTGGAAAAGCCGCTTCGTGTTGTCCCCTTCTTGCCGTTTTGGAATAAAACCGGATTGGTCTGGGTCTATCAGGTCTGCCATGAGAGGATTCAGTTGTGAAGCCAAGATACCCGTGAAAAGTTTGGCATCTATATTAAGAAGGGAGATAGGTCTATATGACCCAGAGGCCCGAGAATCTTTTCCGGGTTTCAGGATGACAGAGATCGTGGCCTCTGACATAGAAGGCGTCACTTGCCCCGTTTCCAGAAAGGAATTAAACAGCTTGGTTAGAAAGGGTGCCAGCTCCCCACAAAATGACTTATAAAAGAGGGCCGAAAACCCGTCGGGCCAGGTGACTTGGCCAATTTCAATCTGGAGATAGCCGAGATCACTTCTTCTATTCGAATCGCGGAATCAAGCGCCTCTGCCGTGGTCTTGGGGAGAGGTGAGAAGTCACAGGAGTTGAGGTAAGTACACGGATTCTGCGCCGGCGAGTCCTGGCCAGTATATAGCGTGCTATAGAAATTGCAAAATGCAAAAAACAACAGTTGATGGACTCACGTCTGAGCATACCCGTCCCACTCGGGGTGACAAATGCAAAAACAACAGTTGATGGACAGAATGCAGAACAATGTCATACATTCACCCCAGTACAGAGATCTGGGCCTAAATCCATCGTTTTTGTGCTCACCATGCCATTCCACTTTGAACCCAGCCATATGCAAATCAGTCTTGACCCTGTGCCTCCTGGGAACAGTCCAGCCCGAACTGCCAAGCCAGGTCCTCCCTGGACTGGAACCAAGCATCCTAGGACCGGTTTCGGGGTTTCACCCCTCTTCAGCCAGGATAGCTTGATTCCAGTGGCATGGAGAGTACGGGTCTCACGTCTGAGCATACCCGTCCCACTCGCGGTGACAGATGCAAAAACAACAGTTGATGGACAGAATGCAGAACAATGTCATACATTCACCCCAGTACAGAGACCTGGGACTAAATCCATCGTTTTTTTGCTCACCATGCCATTCCAGTTTGAACCCAGCCATATACAAATCAGTCTTGACCCTGTGCCTCATGGGAACAGTCCAGCCCGAACTGCCAAACCAGGTCCTCCCTGGACTGGAACCAAGCATCCTAGGACCGGTTTCGGGGTTTCACCCTTCTTCAGCCAGGATAGCTTGATTCCAGTGACATGGAGAGCACGGGACTAACGTCTGATCATACCCATCCCACTCGGGGTGACAAATGCAAAAACAACAGTTGATGGACAGAATGCAGAACAATGTCATACATTTACCCCAGTACAGAGATCTGGGCCTAAATCCATCATTTTTTTTCTCACCATGCCATTCCAGTTTGAACCCAGCCATATGCAAATCAGTCTTGACCCTGTGCCTCATGGGAACAGTCCAGCCCGAACTGCCAAGCCAGGTCCTCCCTGGACTGGAACCAAGCATCCTAGGACCGGTTCAGGGAAGACATGGCTTGGCAGTTCGGGCTGGACTGTTCCAAGGGGGTCTCCACCCTGCACCGCAGGCCAGGCACACTATTCAGGCGAGCCACTAGCGGTCCGCAGGGGCACCGTGCGGGCGGCACATACACAGCAGCGGAACTACTGGCTCCGGCCCCCAGTTCGATAAACTATGGTGTCCCAGTTGAGCAGCTGTTCAGCTGAGCCGGGAGCACCGCCCTCACAGTGCACTCCGTCCGCCGACCCACGGACTGCAGTGTGCCTCCACTAGGCCTCGCCGCCCAGCACCCAGTGCCTGCTCACCTCTCCCGCGTTCCAAGCAGGGGTGTGGTGCCTCACTCGCTCCTGGCCTGGGAGGGTGTCAATTCAACGCTCCGCATCGGAGGATCAGCAAGGGTATTCGGCCTCTTTGCACTGCTCAATCTCTAGGATTCCCAACACAGCAGTCAGATCTGACTGTTGGTCGAGCCTGCCCAACGCTCTGGAGGTCCGCGGAAGGAAGAAGCATAAAATGGCGCCCTCTTGGCAGTCTCCATGGCAGCGGAAGCACTGGTCCTCACTACTGCCACGTCACGCCGGTCAGCCTGAAGGTAGGCACCGTCCTTGTCACAGCCTTCGTCTGCCAGCCTCCGAGCTGCAGAGCGGTGCTATCAGGCCGCGCCGCCTCCCAAGCAGCCTCCGATCGGCGCTGCGCACACTCGTAGTTCCGCTAGGCCGCTGCCCCTCCACGCCACGGAGGCCCGCAAACACAAGGTTTCTGCTGGGGAAACTCGGTCCGCCGGTGCAGCATGGAGTGCCAGAGTCGCTCACCCCCTGTATGCAGGCAAATGGCCCCGGAGATAGGCGAGATAACAATGCTGAAACTTGGAGGGACAGGATCCTGCGTCCTATCTCACTGCCATCTTGGCCACGCCCCCTGAAAAGGTGTTTTTGAGTTAATATTCTACTCCAGGTTGTTTTTTAGTGCATTTTTTTATTTAACTTTTTTTTCAACAAGAAGAAAGTGCCCCAACGACTCCACCTTTCTGTTCCTGTACAGCAGGCTCTTCCCAGTGCTTTGTCCAGCTTCTGGTCACTTTTCATTTGGATTTTGAGGTAGAAGGATCACTCTCTTTGTCTGCTGCAAATATACCATTAGATTTAAGGACTTTATGTTTGTGATATCACAAGAAAAATCAAAAACGTTTTATAAGGGTCTTGTTTGTTTGATAGAGGACATACACCTGTATTTATTTACATTTTTATTCAATTTTTTACATTTTATTGTGATGGGTGGCCTGCAGTTACAGTAGGGGCCTAGTTATTTATTTTTTCATTTTATTTTGTATCTTTTGTAAGGGAAAAATGAGCAAGGGACCCACATCTGGGCATACCCTGCCAACTTAGAATGAACAAAGCAAACACAAGGAGATGATGGACGGAGCACTGAAACTTTTCAGACACTCACCCCCAGTCACAGATCTGGGTTGATGCCATCATCGTTCTTTAGCTCACTTCACCACCCCAGTTCAGACCCAGCTATATGCAAATCAGTCTTGACACAGTGTCTCATGGGATTAGTTCAGCCCGAATTGCCAACCCAGGTCTTCCCTCCCTGGACCAGAAACAAGCATCCTGGAACCGATTTAGAGGTAACACCCCTCATCAGCCAGGCTAGCTTGAATCCAGTGTCAAAGTAAGCAAGGGACACACATCTGGGTAAGTAAAGCAAACACAAGGAGATGCTAGACGGAGCGCTGCAACTTTTCAGACACTTACCCGCAGTTACAGATCTGGTTTGAATCCATCATCGTTCTCTAGCTCACTTCGCCACCCCAGTTCAGACCCAGCTATATGCAAAGCAGTCTTGACCCTGTGTCTCATGTGAACAGTCCAACCCGAACTGCCAAGCCAAATTCCCTGGGCCAGAAACAAGCACCCTGGGACCGGTTTCGGGGTAACACCCCATATAAGCCAGGCTAGCGTGAATCCAGTGGCAAAGTGAGCAAGGGACCCACGTCTGGGCATACCATGCTAACTTAGCGGGAACAAAGCAAACACAAGGAGATGATGGACAGAGCACTGAAACTTTTCAGACACTCACCCCTAGTCACAGATCTGGATTGAATCCATCATCATTCTTTTAGCTCACTTCACCTTCCCAGTTCAGACCAAGCTATAAGCAAATCAGTCTTGACCCTGTGCCTCATGGGAACAGTCCAGCCCGAACTGCCAAGCCAGGTCTTCCCTGGGAAAAAAACAAGGATCCTGGGACCAGTTTCGGGTGACACCTGAATCAGCCAGGCTAGCTTGAATCCAGTGGCAAAGTGAGCAAGGGACCCACATCTGGGCAACAAAGCAAACACAAGGAAATGTTGGATGGAGTGCTGAAACTTTTCAGACTCTCACCCCCAGTCACAGATCTGGGTTGAATCCATCATTGTGCTTTAGCTCACTTGGCCACCCCAGTTCAGATCCAGCCATATGCAAATCAGTCTTGACCCTGCGCCTCATGGGAACTGTCCAGCCCGAACTGCCGAGTCAGGTCTTCCCTGGACCAGAAACAAGCATTCTGGGACCGGTTTACATGTTGTGTTACTCTCTGTTTGTGCCCTATTGCTGTTTATACTTGTTGTGTGTATGTGCTCTGTTGTTGACTGTGTTTGCCCTGCTGACTGTATTTGTTGTGTTGCTGTCTGTGTGTCCTGTTGTTATCTTTTTTGTTGTGTTACTGTTTGTATGTGCTCTGTTGCTGTCTGTGTATGCCCTACTACTTTCTATATGTATCCTGCTGCTAGCTGTATTTGTTATGTTATGTTGCTGTCTGTATGTGCTCTTTTGCAGATTATGTGCCCTGCTGACTGTATTTGTTTTATTGCTGTCTGCGTGCGTCCTGCTGTTATCTGGTATTTATCTCGTTTTCTTGTGTTGCTGTCTGTATGTGCCCTGCTGCTGCTTGTATCTGTCTCGCTGTTTATATCTGCTCTGTTGCTGTCTTAATCTGCCTGCTCCTGCCAGCCCTGGTAGTGCTTGTATCTGCCTTGATGCTGTCTCCATGGGGTTTGAGCACTCTGCTGTATATATCTGCCCTACAGCTGCCCTGCATGGCCTTTATACACCCCACCACTATCTATTTGTGCTCTAAAGCAGTCTATATCTGGGCCCGATTTACTAACATTTTGCGTCAAGTTGAGTCATTTGTTTTTTTTGACTCAGCTGGACACAAAATGGATTTCAGGATTTACTAAGCCATGCAAAGCTCAATTCGCGGGGCTTAGTGAAAAAAAGTAAAACATGCAAAGCCAGGGACGTAGCTTGGTCATTAAGACTTGGGGTGTGTGAGCTTCAGATTTTCCGACCATCACGCTGGCATATCATGTCAATCAAATTATTTATATGAGAAACAGCGCATTAAGGGTGCTTAATGGCCAGTGGAAAACTAAGGGCCTTATGTAGGTGGGCTTGCATTTACCACTTCATAAATACCGAATCATACCGATTCGGTATTTATGAAGTGGTAAATGCTATGTAGGTAATGAGTCGGTAATTATTACCGATTCGGTAAAATTCGGTAATTACCGAATCGGTATTTACCGATTCGGTAATGAGGCATACCTTCCCATTGATGGGAAGGTATGCCTCATTACCGAATCGGTAAATACCGATTCGGTAATGGGGGGAACACATGCAAGGGTGGCAGGGTGTCACATTGACACCCTGTTGCACCCCTGATTCGGCCATGTGTGCACATGTGGCACACATACATGCCCTAAGGGCATGTATGTCTGCCACATTGCACACTTCTAAGCGCTATGTAATGCTTTTCCACATCCATTCTTTATTTACCACCAACTATTAGTTGGTGGTAAATACCGACTCCAAACAACACCCACACACTCCCCCTACATCTCATTTCTGTATTCGGAATTTACCGAATCGGTAAAATTACCGATTCGGTAAATTACCGAATACAGAAATTCACCCCCTACATACCAAAAGCCAAAATACCGGTCGGTAACGGTATAATTACCGAAAATCGGCCGTTACCGACCGGTATTTGGCTACCTACATGAGGCCCTAAATGAGCTAGGATTCTCATGGAGATACTTAAAACACAGTATTTTGTAAAATGACCATGTTTTAAACCTTCAAAACAGAAACAAGAGTGTGTGTTTTTTAGTCTGAGTATTTAAGCGAAATCCGAGAGGCACCTTACCATACCCAACTGAAAGCTCCTGTACCCAACTATTTATTAAAAAACAAATTTATCTGGGCAGTGTAACACCCCAAACACCCTCATGAAGCTACACCCCTGTGAATAGCTCTTCTTTGCATTACCTTGCATCAGGGAGGCATTCCATCGGCAGAGCATGGGCGTTCCTGTGTATCCACCCATGGAATTTGACGTATACCCAGATTTAGTAAACTCTGTAAACCTGGTTTTGTGCAAAAATGTTGCGACCGATGCGAGGCTAGCGTAACAAAGGGAAATGTTAATTATTTCCCCTTGTTACTTCCTCTTTGGATGTGTGCTGCATTTTACAGTACACATACAAAGAGGGATAATTGTTTAAAAATAGTTTTTGTACAGGAAGGTATTCCTCCCTGCACAAAAACGATTCTAGCTGTGGTGCAAGGGTGCTTGCATTGTTGCTTTGCTGCCACAAGTGTGCCAATGCAAGGAGAGCACAGAAGTCTGACATGTATTTGTAAATATGGCACATTTCTGCTCTCTCCCTTTCACGCAACACAGTGCAGCAAGTTTCGGTTCTTCATGGTGTTGATCGAAGTAGGCCATTGTAGGCTTCTCTCAACCCCCACACCGACCAGCTCTCATCACTTTTGTACCATGCACTTCTGTGCAACACTCCCGCCCTTGCTATTTTATTATCAAAAACATATACATTCTACACTTACTATACACTCACACTACTGTAAAGCAAAGAAGAAAAAACTCCTGCAAAGGGGAGACTTATTGGGTATGGCAAAGCTTGTTAAGTGTTGTCATTACTCATTTTCTCCTGGACCGGTGAACCCCTTGCCTGCCAGAAACCACAATAAGGATTATTACACTTTTCCCTGGACCCCTTGCCTGCGATAGGTGCACACACACCAGCATCCATTCTTTAAGAATTATTCCATTTCCCCCTGAACCCTCTTATCTGCCATAGGTGAACATCAGCATTAACTGTTAAAGGATTAGTCCGTTTACCCCTGGACCCCTTTGCCGGCCATAGGTACACATTAGCATTCATTTTAAAGGATTAATCAATTTCCCCCTAGACTCCTTGCCTGCCATAGGTGCACAGTGCACACCAGCATTCGTTTTTAAGGATTATTCAGTTTCCCCTGGACCCCACCCCCGCTTGCCATAGGTGTGCTCACCAGCATTTATTTTTAAAGGATTATTCCATTTCATCCTGCACCTACCTGACTTCCGCAGGTGTCTCCCATAGATGTATGTAAAGCAAACAGTTGCATCTCTATGTTGTTATCCTGATTGAAAATTAAATGTTACGGTGGTGTGGTCTGACTTTGGGATGGATACACTATTGTTGTTAATTATTTAGGATAATAAGCAACCACACTAAGTTAAATTGTCTGTATAATGAATAATTCAAACTGCAAAAATGCAACATTTCACTAAATGTTTTTCCTGCTTGTTAGCTTTTAGGTGAACAACAGAGATTACCCACAGGACTGCCAGACAGGAGGCCAGGACAAAGTGATGTGACAACAGCACGTGATGCGAGTCCTCCAGTTTCTTTCACGTATGAAGCTTAGTGCCACTGCCAACTGATAGCTTCAAGATAGCCCCAAAGAAAGGTACTGCCAAGAAAGTGGCCAGCGAGGAGGAGAAGAAAAAGCCGATTGCCTCCACTTTTTTCATGAAATGTGGTGTGCCTGCTGCACCGTCCTCCGGGGAGCAAGCTGGGAGCAGCCCTCTCACATAAATGGCATCACCCCACCCTAATTCCAAGGCCATGTCTCTCAGAGAGGCAGCCACTGCAATCATAACGATGAGCAGTGAGTCTGAATTGGATTTGTTTCAGCCGCAAACTATTACCCAATCATTGTAGGAAACCGAGCCAAGTGGAAAACAGGAACCACAGCCAGAAATTGTAGATCTTACTGAAGTAGGAGCAGAACATGAGGTTGAGCTTCCTGCGGAGCAAGACGTACTTGCTGTTGAAGCAAATCTACAGTCAAAAAAGAAGGATACTCCAACATCGTCTCCAAACCCCCTTCTGATGTTTTGGGCATGGATTGGACCCCGGCTGAGTCAGAGACACTACAGGAGACAGGGAAATAGATAGTTCCTGAAAGCCTTACAATTATGGAAGGGGATGAGGGTGATAAGGCAGTCATTGTCATGGAGGCTGGCTCAGAGGACACCAACATTACCCCTCCCATTTAACCTGCTCTGAGGGATGTGGCACCGGTACAACCATCACTGCCAGCTTCAATATTTGTAAGGCCCCCAATGAGACCTGCATCCACCCCATCTTCATTGCAGAGAGGCGATTGACAATGAACCAACCTACCTCCTGTTCCTCTTTAGGCAGTGGCAGACTAAGAAAGTTCTCCTCCAGTTTGTGACTTCTTTATGATTAGTAAGCAGAAGGATAAAATTGCAATATGCTTCATTTGCCATGCACGTGATCATTGAGGTAAGCCTGGTTCACACTATGGTACAGGAAGCCAAATGACCCATATGAAAAAACATCACGCAATCCGGTGGGAGGCAAACTTAAAAAGATTGCTTCAGGTGGTGGTGATGGTGATGATAAGAGAGGGAAATCAGCTCCAATCACCGTGGGGGTGAAGATGATGAGGAAGAAGAGGGTGACAGCTTTATGCAAAGCAGCCCTGTCCCCAGAAGGGCACCACCATCACCCGCCTCAGCAACCTCGAAATGGCACAAGAGTCAGGTGGAGGCAACAATATAGTGGCTGCCCCAAGATGCACCTTGAGTCTACCACCTCTCTCTTCAGAAGTCTCCTGCATCAGTGGAACCACAAGAGAAAAAAATCCAGGCTACTATTATGGGCATGTTTAGGCAGGAGGAGCCTTATAAATGTAACCACTCAACAGCACGTTTGTGAAATGGGAAGCTGGCTAAAATGTTAGTGCTGGACCTCCTTCCTTTTTCCTTTTGTGGAAGGAATGGGAGGTTTAGAAATTGTGGCGGGCATCTGCTTGAAATGGAAGGTTCCCAGCTGGACCATTTTGACAGATTGCTGCTCCAGTGCTTTATCACGATGTGCTGCAATTGGTTGGACAAGCTTTGCAGCAGAGTGCTTTTCACTCTATCCACCTGACAACAAAAATTTGGACCAGTTGGCAAGCAACTGATTACATGGGTCACTGCACACTGGATCTCTTTTGTGGGGATCAGGCAACAGCTATCTACAGGTCTTAATGCTGAAGAAACGTTTAAGGGCGTTCTGCGGCATTCAACAGTAGCCATGTTTACCATTAAGTAATCTCATAAATCTGCACACATCTTGGAAGACCTGTACAGCAAGGTGTTTGAACGGCTGTGACCAAGAGGTCTCAGAATTATATTTGCTGCCACGGACAATGGCAGGCACCGACTGTAGAGCGAGCACAAGACGCTAAACCAGAGATGCAAGCAGGTCAATGTGCCCGCCGGCCCCTTGAGGAAGCCCGTACTAGGGACTTAAAAGTTAAAGGTACCATTTGACCGTTAACGAAAAAACAAGAATGGTGAGTCAATGACATACCTTTCTGGGCTATAAAATGTACTGAACCTAGAGAATTAAAGGTACTGAAGAAAGCTCCCCGACCCTGCTGGGCATATATATGGGGTGAAACATGTCGATCACTCATGTGGACGAATGAGTGCGTTAGACCAGTAGCTTGTCTTCTTACACGCCACACTGTTTTTACTTCCCTATGTTGGAAACGGAATAAAATATCGGAAGTTTGAGTCAACTCACTTGAGCACCACTTTTCACTGACCACACAATCACTGTTCACTACTGTAATACCAGTAGGTCAACCTCCAGGTGGAGGTCAGCACCCTAAAAAAAACCAATGATGATGCTGTCACGTTTATAATCAGGCGGACAATCTAGATATACCGCCCAGTTTCCTATGTACGTGAATGAGGGTTTTTAAGACGGCCAGAATACCTGACCCTGGTTACACAGGTACAAGTGATCCATTCTCTATTGATAATTGAGTCATATAGTTAAGGCCATGGCAGATGGTGGTTAATTCTGGGTCCTGTGTTTGGCACATTGCATCAACCTGAATTGCAGGACTTTCTCAAAAAAGAAGACATAGTCAGCAACATACTGATCACCTGTAGGAGAATCTGGAATCATTTCAGCCATTCTTTTAAAGCCAGAAAGCAGTTGAGGATCATTCAGCTTGCTAATGGAGTACCAGTTAAAAGCCTCATACAGGAGGTACCAACACGCTGGAACTCAATCTATTACATGTGGCAACATCTGTTTGAGCAGTACAAACTGATCAATGAGTATGTCATGCAAAGAGGAGGGGATGCAACTGGGAAAAGCATGACCATGGAGATGGGCCAATGGAGCCCAGTCAAATGCCTGAAAGAGATGCCAATTCCTTTTGAGATTTTCACATGGGAAGTCAGCAAGGAGGACAGTATGATGAGCCAAGGTATCCCATTGTTGCATCTGCCACTGGGCCAGTTAGAAAAGGTGCTGCAAAGTTTGGCAGGTGTGGCTTCCAACAGAGAAGTGCATGGTTTTGTTGAGAGCTTAATCCTTCGCTTGGCTGTTGTGTTGTCTGAAGAGTACATCTGTGTCACAATACTTGATCTACAGTACAAAAAAATACTGGTCACTTTCATGACTTTTTCTGAAATAGATGTTCCACTATACAAGATGTGGATTGTTGATCAAGTGAGAGACCTTGACGAAGAATGGCTGGAAACTAGAGTCCCTGGCAGGTGTTCGGAGGTGCAGCCTTCAACTTCTAGAGAATGGGGATGATGTTGTCTCAGAGCAGCCAACACCAGCAACAAGAACCCCAGCAACAAAAACTACAGGAACAGAAGACTTGGACCCAACCTCTGCAATTGCTTGGTTTCAAGTGGCAGGACTTAAGTCAAGTGCAGAGGTGAAGGCAAAAGAGGTCGAGCAAGTGACAGCACCAATGTCCATAAAGAGGATGTTCCAGGACTATCTGGATGACCCAAAAGAGGTCTACGTGGAACAAAAACCATTGGACTATTGGTATGGGAAGATGCACCAATGTCCAGAGCTCAGCAAGCTGGCTTGTCCGGTAACCAGTGTGTCGGCTGGGCGTGTTTTTTGTGCAGATGATGCAGTTGTTCTAGTGAGAAGGGCCACTGGAAGCTGATCTGATGTCACACGCCTTTGAAAGTTGCAACTCACAAGTTAAAGCCGGGTGAAGGTAAAGGTTGCCTGGCAGCCTGCAAGGCTTGCTTCCTGCACTGCAGGCTGCGAGGGTGCGGGCTGAAAGCAAGTGAGGCGGCCGTAGCCGGCTGCTGCAGAGTGAGTGTCCCAGGGGGCCTGCAAAGACAGCCTGGTTAGATCTTGGTGCTGCTTGCGGGTGTGCCTGGCATGCCCCACTCACAACTTCACAGCAACTACACAGCAACCTCGCCACCTGTCCATAGCAGAGGTAGGAAAGGGATCAAGTCCGGAATGGAAACATAAGGAGGGAAAAGGGTGGAGCGGTGTGGTGTGCACTAGCCGAACATCTGTGTCTGCCTGTTCCCTGGAAGGGAAGCCCAGGGGGAGTGCCAGGGGGGTACGAGCAGAGGAGCCAGGTCCCACAACTCAGTGCAGCCTGAAGCCTGTACCCTTTGCACCCGTTGCCCCCCTTGCACTCCTTGCATCCATTTGATGTGCTCTCTCCTGCTCTCTCCTTGGCTGCAGGAGAGCCTTGGTTCTTGGCTCCCTGTCTTCCAGCCTTGTTGCCACGTTACATCATCACCTCCTACCTCCTGCCGCCATCCCTGGTCATCCTGAACACAAGTGTTCTGCCAAGAAACAGCGAGCAAACAGCGAGAATTTGAAAAGCTCAGAAGCCCAGCAGCTAACAGGGTGATGGTACCATGCAGTAAATGGCGCAGTAACCAACGCAGCAACCAGTAATCAGCAACCGGAAACCTGCAATTAGCATCTGCTGTATTAATTTCATCCTGGCTGATCAGGGGTGAAACTCCAAAAACGGTCGTAGGATGCTTGTTTCCGGTCCAGGGAGGACCTAGCTTGGCAGTTCGGGCTGGACTGTTCCCATGAGGCACAGGGTCTAGACTGATTTGCATATGGTCAGGTCTAAACTGGGGTGGCATCGTGAGGAAAAGAATGATGGATTTAACCCAGTTCTCTTGATTGGGGGTGGATGTTTTGATTTGTTCTGCATTCTGTCCATCAATTGTGCGATTTTTGCTTTCTCGCTCTAAATGTGCGGTGTATGCCCAGACGTGGGTCCCGGACTCACTGTGCCACTGGATTCAAGCTATCCTGGCTGATGAGGGGTGAAACTGGTCCTAGGATGCTTATTTCTGGTTCAGGGAGGACCTGGCTTGGCAGTTCAGGCTGGACGGTTCCCATAAGGCACAGGGTCAAGACTGATTTGCATATGACCATGTCTAAACTGGGGTGGCATGGTGAGCAAAAGAATGGTGGATTTAACCCAGATCTCTTGACTGAGGGTGAATGTTTTGATTTGCTCTGCATTCCATCCATCAATAGTGTGTTTTTTGCATTCTCGCCCTAAGTGCCCCGGGTATGCCCAGACGTGGGACCTGGGCTCACTGTGCTACTGGATTCAAGCTATCCTGGCTGATGAGGGGTGGAACCCCAAAACCGGTCCTAGGATGCTTGTTTCTGGTCCATGGAGGACCTGGCTTTGCAGTTTGAGCTAGACTATTTCCAAGAGGCACAGGGTCTAGACTGATTTGCATATGGCTAGGTCTAAACTGGGGTGACATGTTGAGAAAAAGAATGGTGGATTTAACCGAGATCTCTTGAATGGGGGTGAATGTTTTGATTTGTTTTGCATTCTGTCCATCTATTGTGTGTTTTTTGCTTTCTCGCTCTAAGTGTGCAGGGTATGCACAGACATGGGTCCCGGGTTCACTGTGCCACTGGATTCAATCTATCCTGGCTGATGAGGGGTGAAACCCCAAAACTGGTCCTAGGATGCTTGTTTCCGGTCCATGGAGGACCTGGCTTGGCAGTTCGGCTGGACTGTTTCCATGAAGTACAGGGTCAAGACTGATTTGCATATGGCCAGGTCTAAACTGGTGTGGCATGGTGAGCAAAAGAATGATGGATTTAACCCAGATCTCTTAACTGGGGGTGAATGTTTTGATTTGTTCTGCAATCTGTCCATCAACTGTGTGTTTTTCGTAGTACTTCCACCAGCATCTGACTGTGGACGAAATGGTGGGATAGAGAAGTCAAGACCTAGAAGGACCAGGTCCTATACTACGGAGTGCATTGACATTAAGTGCTGGAAAATTCAGTGACACAGATTTGGAACCATCCTAAGACCAATCATCAGGCCTTCCAATGTCCTTGGCACCTTAGGCAGCTCCCACGGTCAAAACAAAAGAAGACCCCCACCTGCTCCCAGAAATTTGATTGCCACTTACTTTTTTCAGAGGTCGGCAAACACAGCACCAGCTGCTGGTACTGGTGCCAACCCTATAGAAGTTGCCATTTAGGGTGTAGTCATAGCAGTAACTACAGTACTGTCTTACACACCATCAAATACCTAGTGCCTTTCAAGCTCGAACTCAAGTCAATGAGCGTAGACCGGAGCAGACGGCACAACTGACGACACGCCCAGCCCTGCTGCCCATCCACGAGAGGACTTTGCTGGTTACAGCTCTTACAGCTACCACAGCTATTACAGCAGGAAGTTGTCAACTTCAGCTCTTACCCATCTCGCCAAGTCCAATAGCTCACCAGGAGTTTTCAGATCAATTTCACCCTGATCTTGACTTGGAAGATCTAGAGTTCAGCGCAAACCTATTTAAAATAGCGGGAAACAGCCATTACAACAAATTCAATACAACGTATGCAATTACAATGCATGCCAGCACAACGCAAGTACCATTACATCGCAATGCCATTACAAAGCATGGCATTACAAGGCAAATGACTTGACCACACATGCCTTTACAATGAATTTCATTGTAAAGGCATGAATGGTAAAGGAATATGTGTTTTACATGTAAGTATAAGGTAAGTATAGGGTTTAGGTAGGATTTGGGTTTTGGGGTGTAAGGGGATGGGGTTTGGGGTGCCAAGGTTAATTTTTGGGTTCAGGGTGGTTATAGGTTTTGGGGTGCCCAGGGTAATTTTAGGGTTCAGGGTGGGTTTGGGTTTTGGAGTGCCAAGGGTAATTTTAAGTTTTAGGGTGGGTATGGGTTTTGGGGTAGCAAGGGTAATTTTAGGGTTCAGGGTTGGTTTGGGTTTTGGGGTGCCCAGGGTAATGTTAGGGTTCAGGGTGGATTTGGGTTTTGGGTTGCCAGGGGTAATTTTAAGTTTTAGGGTGGGTATGGGTTTTGGGGTAGCAAGGGTAATTTTAGGGTTCCAGGTTGGTCTGGGTTTTTGGGTGCTAAGTATAATTGTATGCTTCATGGTGGGTATGGGTTTTGGGGTGCTTAGGGTAATTGTAGGGTTCAGGGTGGGTTTGGGTTTTGGGTTGCCCAGGGTAATTTTAGGGTTTAGGGTGGGTTTGGGTTTTGGGGTGCCCAGGGTAATTTTAGGATTCAGGGTGGGTTGAGTTTTGGGTTGTAGTGGTAATTTTAGGGTTCAGGGTGGGGTGGGTTTTGGGGTGTATGGGGTACTTTTAGGGTTCAGGGTGTGCTTGGGTGTTGGGGTACTTAGGGTAATTTTAGGGTTCAGGGTGTTAGGTTCAGGGTGGGTTTGAGTTTTGGGATGCTAAGGGTAATTTTAGGGTTAGGTTGGGTATGGGTTTTGGGTGGTAGTGGTATTTTTAGGATTCAGGGTGGGTATGGATTCTGGGATTTATGGGGTAATTTTAGGTTTCAGGGTGGGCTTGGGTTTTGGGTTGCCCAGGGTAGTTTTGGGGTTTTAGGGAGTATTTATATATATATATTTTCACTGAAAAAACCATAGGTTTCAGGCACTTTATAGTTAAAAATTTGCATTTAAAAAACCTTAGAAATTCACTGAAAAAAACAAAGGTTTCAGGGACGTTATAGTTAGTTGGAGATTTCACTCGTATAAAACCATAGAAATTCAGCTGTTATAGTTAGTAGACCTAACTATAACTCGCGCCCCCGCAATGCACTGCTGATGAAATCACATATTGCATCACTCATGACATGCTCAGTGACATCACTGATGAAATCTCAAATGACATCACTGATGACATCACTGATGACATCTTCCAGTGAATGTGTGTTTCTATAAAGTATAAAAATATGTTTTTTATATATATATGCCAAGTTGTATTGAAGTATGAGTGGGTGTATGAGTGACTGAATGGATGATTTAGTAGGTGTGTGTGACTGTATAAGTGAGTGATTAAATGTGTCTTACTGAATGCATGGGTTAGAGACTAAACTCTGTGAATGTCTATTAGTTAGTGTGTAAGCGGCTGCATGGCTTGGTGAGTAGCTACATGAGTGTCTATATGGGTTATTTATTGGTTGTCTGAGTATCTGTATGGGTGTCTGAGTGTCTTTGTGGGTGGGGGGGAGTGTGTGTGACTCTGTGCGTAGATATGTCAGTGGTTGTTTCACTGGGTGTATATGTTCAAGCGTGCATATGGAAACACCTGTATGGGTGGGTGAGTGTCTGTATGGGTGTGTTCGTGAGTAAATGGGTGTCTCAGTGGTGCATGTGTGAGTAACTACATATGTTTTAAAGCAGTATATGTGAGTGTTGGAGTATATAAATGACTATATGTGAGAGTGAGTGATTGCAAGAGTATCTGTATGGATGAGTGTGTGTTTCTATGAGTGATTGTTTAAGAGAGTAAGTATGTGTTAGTATCTGTATAAATAAGTGTGGTGGTGTGTGTATGACTGTATAAGCAAGGAAATGGATGTGTGATAGTTTCTTTGCATGACTGACCAGGTGTATGAGTAACTCTTTGGGTGAGTGGCAGTGTGTGAGTGTCTATATGGGTTTATGAGTGGATATATCAGTGGCTGTGTAGATGAATGACTGTGTGGATGAGTGATTGTATGGGTTAGTGGGTGGATGTGTGTAGACGTATGAATCACTGAGCAGGTATGTACTAACTGCTATTGGTCTGTCTATGGTTTCGATATTGGTGGTCTGTATTTTAGAGTGGGTGTATACAAGGTTTTATTAGGGTTGGAGGAGGTGCATCAGATGATCACGTGGATGATGTCATCAGTGATGTCATCAGTGATGTCATTTGAGATGTCATCAATGATTTCATCAGGGATGTCACTGAGCATGTCATGAGTGATGTAATATGTGACGTCGTCAGCAGTGCATTTCGGGGGCTCGAGTTATAGTGAGGTCTACTAACTATAACGGCCGAATTTTTATGGTTTTATACGAGTGAAATCTCCAACTAACTATAACATCCCTGAAACCTATGGTTTTTTCCAGTGAATTTCGAAGGTTTTTACATGCTAATTTTTAACTATAACATGCCTGAAACCTATGGTTTTTTTCAGTGAATTTCAAAGGTTTTTAAACTATGCCGACAAAGGTAGGACATGTGAAGAAAGAGGGAAAAAAAGCGCAAAAAAAAGCAAGACTAATGCAGAAAGAGGCATCAGAAGTTTGAAAGACGAAGAAAAGTTCAGGAAGAAGAAGAAATGTGCAGAAAGAACGAACAGAGGAGCAGAAAGAAGCCTTGTTGCAAAATCATCCTGTGCCCACAACTTTTTCAGACGGGTACTGGTGGTAACTGACTCTGACTAATCAGGCCTAGAGCCAGTGCTATACTAAAAGACACTTAGAATACAGTGAAAACACCTACATACACTAGGGAACACTATGCGTTGGGGTACCCCTGTGATTAGCATGACCTCCTCTGTAAGGCCCTAGTGCATAATAGGGCAGGGGGATTAAAACTACCTCTAAGTCAGAGGTGTATAAATATGCTACTTTAACTAGTAGTCGCGTTTGCAGAGTGGTGGAGAAATGGTGCTGGGCATCCAACCATCGCTCAGGAATTCCGCTGCGTAGGACTTACAAGAGGTACCAGGAGTGATTCTTGGCCCCCAAACTCCCTCAGGACTAAATTGGACTTCATCCCCCATCCCGTAGACTGCCACGAGGCACGTTTGCAGAGTGGTAGAGAAAGGGGGCCATGGCCTCCGAAGACGTCTTAGCAGTCCCACTGTGTGGGACTTACTGGAGGTAACAAGAGGAGTAGTTGGCCCCAAGGACATCCTTGGGGGCAAACTTCCTAAACTATTACCTCCAGTCAGACCCACACAGCAGTATTGGTAAGTACTCGTACCAGGCCATGCCCTCTTCGCCCACCACTCTACAATCGCGCTCCCTGGCACGCTCTTGGATGGGGATTGAAGTCTCCTTCACTGCTAGGGGTCCTTTAGGGGCCAACTTGCCTACCTTTTACCTCCAGAAAGCCCAATGCAGTGGGATTGGTGAGAGGTAGACAAAGGCCATGCCCCCTTTCTCCACCACTCTGCAAACGCGCCCCCTGGTGCGTTGTAAGTTGGGGGATTAAGTGGGCTAGTTGGCCCCCAGGGACCCTCAGGATTGAAGGGGAATTAATTCCCCAACTTAAAACGCGTCACAGGGCGTGTTTGCACATATGACACCTCAGGCCCCACCCCCTCCCTTCACCGCGGTGCAAACGCGCCCCGTGGTGCGTTTTAAGTTGGGGGATTATGTCTCCTTGAATCCTGAGGGTCCCTGGGGTCCAACTAGCCCACCAGGTACCTCCAGTAAGCGCCACAGAGCTGCGTTGCAGAGAGGTGTAAAAAGGGGTGTGACCTGGACCATCTCTCTGCAACGCAGCCCTGTGGTGCTTACTGGAGGTACCTGGTGGGCTAGTTGGCCCCCAGGGGCCCTCAGGATTGAAGGGGAATTAATTCCTCAACTTAAAACGCGCCACAGGGCGCATTTGCAGAGTGTTGTCGGGAGGGGGCGGGGCTTCTGGCACGATCGTGGTGTTTTTTTGTTTTTTTTGTTTTTAGAAGGGGGCTGTGTGGCCCCCCTTATTTTTCTTTTTTTTGGGACCTGGGGACTCCATCCCCCAGGGCCTGACCCCTTTTAAAAAAAAAATATATATATATATATATTCACTGAAAAAACCATAGGTTTCAGGGGTGTTATATTTAGCTGGACTTCTCACTTGTACAAAACCATTGAAATTCCCCCGTCATAGTTAGTTCAGCTAACTATAACTCGCGCGCCCGCAATGCACTGCTGATGACGTCACATATTACATCACTCATGACATGGTCAGTGACATCACTCATGACATCACTGATGACATCTCAAATGACATCACTGATGACATCACTGATGACATCATCCAGTGAATGTCTGTTTTTCTGAAAATTAAATATGTTTTATATATGTATATCTCAAGGTCGATGAAAGAATAAATGGGTATATAAGTGTCTAAATGGATGATTTGTTTTTGAAAAATTGATTGTGTAACTGACTGATTAAGTGTATCATAGTGAATACATGGCTTAGTGAGTAATGTTTAAATATGTAAATATCTGTATCAGTCTCTCACTTTGTGTGAAAGTGGCTGCATGGGTTGGTGAGTAGCTACATGGGTGTCTATATAGGTTATTAGTTGGTTTTTTGAGTATCAGTCTGAGTGTCTGCATGGTTCGGTGGGGGTATTACGTAGTGCATAGGTGCATGAATGAGTGACTCACTGTTTGTATGTGTTGAAGACAGCATGTGTGCAGGACTGTATGGGTGGATGAGTATGTGTATGGGTGTGTTAGTGAGTGAATGACTGTCTCAATAGTGTCTTTATGAGTAACTACATATGTTTTAAACTAGTATATGTGACTATTGGTGTATATAAGTGAGTATATGTGAGAGTGAGAGATTGAAAGAGTTCCTGTATGAATAAGTATGTGTTTCTATAAGTGATTGTTTAAAAGACTAAGTATGTGTAAATTTCCGTAGAAGTAAGTGTGGTGGTGTGTGTATAACTGTATATGCAAGTAAATGTATGTTTGATTCTGTATTAGCATGAGTGACTATGTGTGTGAGTAACTCTATGGATGAGTGGCATTGTGTAACAGGATGTATAGGTGTATGAGTACATATGATCAGTGAGTACATGTATGAGTGACAGTATAGGACTGTTGGTGAATGAGTGGATGTGTATGTGGATCTTAGAATTACTGAAGAGGTTGTTGTAACTGGTATTGGTATGGCCAGTGTTTTGAAAATGTTTGTCTCTATTTTTGAATGTGTGTATCAAAGGTTATATTAGGGTGAGAGGAGGTCTGCCACTCTATCACAAGGATGATGTCATCAGTGATGTCATCAGTGATGTCATTTGAGATGTCATCAGTGATGTCATGAGTGATGTCACTGACCATGTCATGAGTGATGTAATATGTGACGTCATCAGCAGTGCATTGCGGGCGCGCGAGTTATAGTTAGCTGAACTAACTATAACGGGGGAATTTCAATGGTTTTGTACAAGTGAAAAGTCCAGATAACTATAACACCCCTGAAACGTATGGTTTTTTCAGTGAATTTCTGAGGTTTTTTAAATACTAATTCCTAACTATAACGTGCCTGAAACCTATGGTTTTTTCTGTGAATTTCAAAGGTTTTTTAAATGCTAATTTCTAACTATGCCTACAGAGATAGGACATGTGAAGAAAGAAGAAAAAATGCACAGAAAGAAAAAAAAGAAGTGCAGAAAGAAGCAACAGACGTCCTCAAAGACGAAGAAAAGTGCAGGAAGAAGGATAACGTGCAGAAAGAACAAAAAGAAGAGCAGAAAGAATCCTTGTTGCAAAATCATCCTGTACCCTCAACTTTTTCAGACGGATACTGGTGGTAACTGAGTCTGACTAACCAGTCCTAGAGCCAGTGCTATGTTAAAAGACACTTAGAATACAGTGAAAACACCTACATACACTAGGGAACATTATGCGTTGGGGTCCCCCTGTGATTAGCATGACCTCCTCTGTAAGCCCCTAGTATATAATAGGGCAGGGGGATTAAAACTACCTTTTAAAACAGGCCACCGGGCGTTTTTGCTCACGTTAACTCAGGCCCCGTCCCCTCCCTTCACCACTGTGTAAACACGCCCTGTGTCCATTTTTAGTTGGGAGATTAAGTTCATTTGAATCCTGAGGGTCCCTAGGGTCCAACTAGCCCACTAGGTACCTCCAGTAAGTACCACAGAGCTGCGTTGCAGAGAGGTGTAAAAAGTGGCACAGCCTGGACCACCTCTCTGCAATGCAGCTCAGTGGCGCTTACTGGAAGCACTTGGTGGGCTAGTTAGCCCCCAGGGGCCCTCAGTATTGAAGGGAAATTATATCCCCAATTTAAAACGTGCCATAGTGCGTGTTTGCACACGTCACCTCAGGCCCCGTCCCCTCCCTTCACCACTGTGTAAACGCGCCCTGTGGCTGTTCTAAGTTGAGAGATTAAGTCCCCTTGAATCCTAAGGGTCCCTAGGGTCAAACTAGACCACTAGGTACCTCCAGTAAGCGCCACAGAGCTGCGTTGCAGAGAGGTGTAAAAAGGGGCTTGGCCTCAGAACACCTGTCTGCAGCGCAGCTCCCTGGCGCATACTGGAGATGCCTGTTGGGCTAGTTGGCCCTCAGGGACTATAAGTATTGAAGAGGAATTAATTCCCCAACTTACAACTCGCCAGGGGGCGCGTTTGCAGAGTGCTGCAAGGAGGGGGCGTGGCCTCCGGCACGATGCCAGTCTTTTATTTATTTTTATTTTTTAAGAAGGGGGGCTGTGTGGTTCCCCTTCTTATTCTAATTTATTGGCCCTGATGACCCCATCCCCAGGGCCTGTCTCCTAATTATATTTTTTTGACCCCAATCCCCAGGGCCGGCCACTGTTTTTTATTATTTTTAAAAAATATATATTTATAGACACACCTAGGACATGCTGGACAAACCGTACGTACCTATCACCATGACGATTTGAGTGATATTCATTAAAAAGCGACTATGCATACAATGAATCCACGTGGAATGTATTTACACCACTAGTGAAGCTCTGACATGTCTGATGCCCTACCGTGCCTAATCCCGGTAGACACCCTTGTCGTTTATTTATACAAACATGGGTAGCTATTGACGGGCACATTTAATACACATGCACACCAAGCCATTCAAAGGGGATTCGACAAAAATTCGACCAAAACTATGTAAGAAACCCCCCTCACGGTTAATAAAACACACATCCACTGCCGGATGTGTAATACTTTTTATTTTACTCTCTGGAAAGGGGACAAACATCACTTGAGAGTCACAGCGCGCTCCTGGCAGAGCCCAATGCTGTGTTACACCCACCATTGCCTGCCGAGTGCCACACATCTCTGTGTTGTATTCCACCAGCTAGTGCATATGCTATGACACTCTCTAGCCCATGTGCACTGTAACACCGCCCCGTGAATATGTCATGCCACACTTGTCTTCGCACGGGTTATATTGCCCCATCTAACGTGCCTTCCTCGATGCCTATGTTATAACGCACAGTGCTATGCCATACATATTACAATCTGGGATCCATATCTTTGTCACAGTGCATATGCATTGTTACACCCCCCAGCACATATTTTATATTACAACTTTAGAGACTAGTTAGGTTACACAACACTGCCCTGCGCATATTACACTCCAAGGCGCACATCGCATAGCACGCGCTAGTGCCTGTGCTATTTCGTGCTCTCCAATGAATCTACCATTGCGCACAATGTATTGCATATTATATTTCACGCCCGCTTCATCTTATATCACACTCTTTGGTGCATAGTTTATACCATACACTATATCTAGTTTTCATTTTCAATCGTGCTCTCAGGACTATGTTCTATATAACACTGTGTTCACCTACCCTTTTCACGGGCATTACATTTTGCGATAAGGGGTGGAGGGTCAGGGGGTGTTTCTGCCAAGTGAGCCCGGAGTCACAGTCACAAACGTCCTCTTCTTCCTGAATAAAAGTGAGATTATGCTGCATACTTGTTCATATTTTAAGTAGTTCGCACAGACACACGTTTTAAAAACAATAAAGTTCCTAATACCTGCCTTCTCTGAACAGTTAGCTTGCTGCCCCATCCCCCTCCTCCCTATCCTCTGTTGTGTGAATCCATGGACTAGCCTCCTCCCTCCTGCCATGCATGGTCTGATGTGCTGCCACTGCCCTCAATTTAGTATGATGTACCAGTCCCCTCCTCCTGCCCTCCATTGCCCAATTCTATGCCCCATCATTGACCTCCTGCTTAAACTCTGTGCTTAGCTTGCTGCCCCTATTCTCCTTCCCCCTGCCCTCCGATGTCTTTGTGCATGCCCCTGCTCCATCCTTTTTGCCCACCATGTTCCATGGACCTGCCACTCCTATCTACTCTGAGTGTTATGTTGAGCTGCCACCTCCACCCTGCCTGTTCACATGCCATGCCCCTATCCTCTTCCTCCTGTCCTACATGGTCCATTGTACTGCCACACCCTTCTGCCCTCCCTGGTCTGTTGTGCTGCAACTGCTCTTCCTGCCTGCCCCGTGCGGTCTGCTGTGAGGCCCCTTCCCCTGAACTTTCTTGTCTGTGCACAGGTCCTGACCCTCCCTTCTATACTCCATCGTCCTTTGTGCATGCCCCTGCACCCTCCTTCTTGCCCATCATAGCCATTGTGCTGCCACTAACCCTCCCACTTGCCATGCATGGTCTTCTGTGCTGCCATGGCCCCTCCCACCTTCCCTGTGTGGTCAGTTAGCTGCCCCTGACCCCCTCCCACCTTCCCTCCATGGTCTGTGTGTATGCCATCACAGTCTCACTGTTGCTCTTCATGGTGTGTCTTGCTTCTAGTGCCCATCCTGCCTGACCTCCTTGGCTATCTTGCTGCTCCTGCCCCCTTGCCCCCAGCCCTCTGTTTACATGTGCAGACCCCTACTCCCTCCCTCCTGGCTTGTCTGTTCCATTGTAATGCCCCTGATCCTTCCCTCCTGCCCTTTATGGTCTGTTATGCTGCAACTTTCTCTCCTGTCTGTCCATTATGGTCAGCTAGCTACCATTGCCTCTTGCCCCTCTGTTCTCTGTTGTCCATGTGCATGGTCCTGTCCCCTCCCTCTTGCTTTCTATGGATTGTTGTGCTGCACTCCCGTCCCGCATGCCCTGTGTGGTGTATTGTGCTGCTGCAAACCCTGATGCCTGCCCTGCAGGGTCAGTTTGGTGCACCTCTCCATGTCCCTCCTGTCCTCTGTTATCCAAGTCCATGTCCCTACCCCATTTCCTTCCATGATCCAATGTACCATACTTGCGAACATTTTGAACTTGGTAAGAGGGAGATTTTGAAAAAAAACTGGGGTATTGATTTTCCCCTTTGAGTTACATTGAAAAAGAGGAGATTGTAGACAGGAGACAGATCAAATAAAGCCCATTTGAGCTTAAAAACATTGGACGTTTCCTGGCTGAATCGGGTCTGTTGGCATGTATGGTTGTACTACCATTGCCTCTTCCTTCTGCCCACAATGGTCTATTACATTGCCACAGCCTCTCTTGCAAGTCCTGTATTGTTGGTTTGTTGCCCCTGCCCCCCTTTCCACTGCCCTCCATAGTCTGTTGTGCTGCCACGGCCCTTCCTGCCTGCTCAGTGTGGTTAAATTGTTGCCTTTGCACCCTCCTACCTGCCTTCAATTTTCAGAGTCCGTGCCCCTGGCCTCTGCCTCTCAACAGTATCCTAATGAACAACTAGATTGCTAACATTCTATATTTATTACAAAAATGTGGAACGCCTGACGTCATCTTGATGTAATCAAAACCGTAATACCTAGAGCATTTCCTTTAGAAATTACATATATGAGAGGGTCTTATTAGCATCAAAATTATGGTTAGTGCTCTAAAAGACTAAAATAAGGACATATTTTCTGAGTTTTCAAATAGCGACAAAGCACTTTTAAATTATTTGTTATCTTTATTTTTTTTTATCCAGTTGACCACTTGATTAAATGTTGCACTTAGGGGAGAGGATGTGGTGTTACTTCCAGAACTGCAGACTTTGCAACTGGGGAACCAGGTTGGAGTTTCGACATTCTGTGATTCTGGTCAAATCACTTAGTCTCCCCATGTCTACAACCAAAATGAATTTGTTCTTGTGTGATGTAACCAATGCTCATGTAAAGCACTCCAATACCTTACAAGTCTGCACTATATAACACTGCAAAAACACAAAATAATAGGCGTTTTGCACACTTCTGTCATTGGGCTATATTTGGGCTACATCTGGGTGATTTTGGGCTACATTTGGGCTCTTTTGTCTCCGGTGGCCATCTTGGGAGATTTATTTGTTATGAAGTTTCCTAATTTCCTCATGTACTGCAGTCTCCTCAGTAGGAAATGCTTTCAGTTTTTTACTTTGATTCCATCATGAAGGTATTCAGATATGTCACACATTTGCCATACATTCTGAAAGTTAGCACTCTAGTTGCTCATTAGATCACTGTAGTAAAACTACTGTTCACCATGGAAGTCTGCTCCTGGTATTAAAAGTGCATGTTTCAGTCTGCATGTCAGAATTCTTTAATGAAATAGAAGAGGATTTGAGAAGTCACTCAAAATGTGCCCTCATTTTCTTTCTTCAGCATTAATCATAATTTCTATGGCAAAATGAACCCCCTCATTGTGTTCCTTTTTAAATTAAATGTTTTAAGTGTTACCAGTTTATTCCAATCAAGATGGCTTCAGGTGTGCCATACTTTTGTCATAATGAAGACAGTAAGCGCTCTAGTTGTTTTTAAGAACACTCTGGGACATTCTGTCATTGGGCTATACTTGGGCTACATCTGGGTGATATTTGGGCTACATTTGGGCTCTTTTGTCTCTGGTGGCCATCTTGGGAGACTTATTTGTTATGAAGTTTCCTAATTTCCTCATTTACTGCAGTCTCCTCAGTAGGAAATACTTTCAGTTTTTTACTTTGATTCCATCAAGAAGGCATTCAGATGTGTCACACATTTGCCATAAATTCAGAATGTTAGCACTCTTTTTGCTCATTAGATCACTGTAGTAAAGCTACTGCTCACCAGGGAAAACTGCTGCTGGTATTGAAAGTGCATGTTTCAGTCTGCATCTCAGAATTTTTTAATGAAATAAAAGAGGATTTCAGAAGTCAAAATGTGCCCTAGTTTTTCTTTCTGCAGCACTAATCATACTTGTTATGGAAAAATGAACCCCCTCATTTTGTTCCTTTTTAAATTAAATTTTTTAAGAGTTACCACTTTAATCCAACCAAGATGGCTTCAGGTGTGCCATATGTTTATTATAAGTAGGACTGTTAGCGCTCTAGTTGTTCTTTGGAACACTCTGGGAAGCTGCAGTAGAACACAAAGGAATCAACTGACAGTCTCTGCCCTTGTTGGATGTACATGTTTTACTGAGAATGTCAGACTTCATTCTCACATGACTGAGAAAGATAATGTGAATTTACAGAAAATAAGCTCTCAGTTTAGCTTATAGATGTGATGGTCATCGGCTGTAGCGGGCATGGGCCTGGCCGCACACACCCCCGCAAGCCCTCAGGCAGCTGTGGGAGACGAGGTAGGCAGTCCGAGAACCGAAGGGACTACAACTCCCAGGAGGCAACGGGGCAGGACTTACGTAAACTCAGCTCACGAGGGGGAACGGCCTACCCTATATAAGCACCGCCTCAGTGAGGAGACGGTGCTTGACAATCATTCATGGAAGCCGACGGCGAGGGAACACTTCCAGTCCCCCTCGCGTATTGTCAAGAATTCCTGTCATACAAGGGAAACACGCCCTTATGTAAACAGGAGAGCTGTTACATAACTCAAGGGAAACACGCCCTTATGTAAACAGGAGAGCTGTTACATAACTCAAGGGAAACACGCCCTTATGTAAACAAGAGAGCTGTTACATAACTCAAGGGAAACACGCCCTTATGTAAACAGGAGAGCTGTTACATAACTCAAGGAAAACACGCCCTATAAAGGGAGGAACCGGGAGGTACAAGGCTGTCGGATATTGTGTTTACACCGACGTACTTGCTTCGTGAAGAGCAGTGTTCCGGAGTGGTGCTCCAGTAAGGCAAGAACGGAGGTAGGTCGAGTCGTTACTCCCTGGGCCGTGTCTTGCCCCATCGTCACCTGTGAAGGACCCGGAAGCTCTACCGGTCAACCATTGAGCTTCGCTTTTTGACTCGGCTGAGTCCAAGCGCAGTGGCGCTTTTGCTGGTTGGAGTCGTAACTCCCAGCCCGACCAGAGACACAGGGACTGCCAGCTGTAACGCACACCAGGAGGTGTTTGCCGCGTTACAGACTCGGAAGTCCACAGGATCGATCGAGCGGCTGCTCTCGGTTCAGTCTTCTTGCTTGTGATTGGGGTATCGGTGACGCATCACCAGGAGGTGACTCCGCGTCCCGGTGCAGTCTGAGGAAGAGGTTGAGCGGCTGCTCCCTTCAGGTAGAGACCCCGGCTGGGTGTTTCCCTGACTCCTCGATTCTCCCCAACACTCTTCGTGCCCCTCACAGCCTACCGATTGGCATTGTCGGCCATTTCATTTCTGCCCTCTGTTGGCATACGCCGGGATCGGCGTATATGCAGAGGACGGTTAGGACCATCCGTGCTGTGGGCTGGTAACGTACTTAGCCTGGAGGATTCCAGTGACTATAACTTTTGTTTGTTCTTTGTATTTTATTTGCCTTCATTAAAAGAACTAACCCTTCACAAGTGGTTGCGTCCTCATTGTCGTGTCTGTTAAACGATCCTGAGACGTTCAGGGCGTTACAAAATATCCGACCTTAATAACACTAACTGTCTCCCGGTCGATAACAGACATGGCAACACTTGATGATGTGCTGGCTGCTTTAGCGGCCATGCAAGTTGAAGTGGCTGCCTCTAGGCAAGAAACAGCCGATGTAAAAGCCAGACTGGATGCTATCCAATTGGACCCGCTCACGCCCAGCACCTCCCTCACGAACCAGACCCCTGCGGTAGTAGTGGAAATGCCGGTAGCCATCCCCTTGGCAACACCAGAGAGGTACAGTGGGGATCCTAACACAGTGCAGGTATTCCTCACACAAGTGGCGCTACATTTATCGTGCAAACCAAAGGCGTTCCCCACGAGTCAGGCTCGTGTGGCTTTCCTTATATCCTATTTGGCTGGAAACGCGGCACAATGGGCCGTACCTCTGGTGAGCAGGGACGACCCCCTCTTATGTGATTGGGGTGCTTTTCGCGAGGAATTCCTGAAGGTATTCGACAGAAGGGCTGACTCGTACACGGCGGACCGTGAAATGCTTGAGTTGAGACAGGGATCCAACGACCTGGTGCAGTATCTCAACGCGTTCCGAAGGCTGGTTGCGGAAACCAAGTGGCCTGTTGCTAAACAGACGGCGCTCTTCCATCAAGGGCTGTGCGATGAGCTCAAGGACGCCGTGGCTCATATTGACCCTCAACCCAAGACATGTGAGGGCCTTATCAACCTGGTATTATGGCTGGAACATAGGCTAAGTGAAAGAAAGGGGGATCATGGGAGAAAAGGAAAATCCCTTCCATCCTATGTGACGGTGGGAAGTCCTGAAACTTCCACCGCATCCAAGGGAGAACCCATGGACATCAGCGCAATACGAGCGAGCCTCACAGCCACGGAGAAAGAGTCACGCCGTAAACAAGGATTGTGCCTATATTGTGGCAAAAAAGGCCACTACGTACGTGAATGCCCTGCCAAACCGAAGACGTCACGTTATCGGGCCAACCGGTCGGTAACAGCTGTGGTGGACATACCGGCGGAAAACTAGAGGACTCCAAGACCAGAGAAGGGGCATCTCGGAGTCACTCATCCATCCCTTCACTTTCCAATTCGGTCACTAAGGGACAACGACACCTGTTTATCACGGTGCACGTGGGAGTGCATGACCAGTGGATACCCGTTGTGGCCATGGTGGATTCAGGGGCCACTGGCATGTTTATGGACCACAACGAGGCATGCAGGCTAGGGCTAGTGCTTCTTCCCAAAGCGGTACCCGAAGACGTCTATGCGGTAGACGGAAGGCGATTGGTGACGGGGCCCATCGGACAGCACACGGGGGTCCTTCCGATGAGATATGGGAGGAACCATTTGGAACAAATCGATTTTAACATCATCCGAGCGCCCCAATATGGCGTCATATTGGGATTGCCGTGGCTACAGAAACACAACCCCTTTGTGGATTGGCCAACACATCGCATCGAAATGACGTCACCGTATTGCATCCTGCATTGTGGAATAAGAACGGAATCCCTTGACGCAGATGAGAGCGGGAGTCAGACGGTGGCTACAGCGGCAGAAAAAGATGTGGCTCTCCCCCAGGCTTATCACAGTTTTGAGGATGTATTTGATGAGGTGAAGGCGGAAGTGCTACCACCACATAGACAGTTTGACTGCCAGATCGACCTGGTGCCAGGGGCCAGCGTTCCCAGCGGCAGGCTGTATGCCCTGACGGAGCCTGAAAACGTGCATCTCCGGGGGTACCTGGATAAACTCCTCAAGCTAGGATTCATCCGCCCGTCCAAGTCTCCGGCCGCCTCGCCACTCTTCTTCATCCCGAAGGCTAATGGGGAGCTGAGAGCCTGTGTGGACTTTAGGGCATTGAATGCGATAACCATAAAAAATCGGTACCCCTTGCCTCTCATCAGTGTACTTCTGGAACAGGTCAAGAAAGCTCGTATCTACACCAAGTTGGATTTGAAAGGGGCATACCATCTGGTGCGCATGAGGGACGGAGACGAGTGGAAGACCGCCTTTAAGACCAGGTTCGGCCTTTTTGAGTACCTCGTCATGCCGTTCGGTCTGTGCAACGCCCCGGCAGCCTTTCAGTACTTTTTGAATGAGGTATTCAGAGAGGAGTTGGATATCTACGTGGTCGTATATATCGACGACATCCTCATCTATTCGTCCAGTGTGGAGGAGCACGTACACCACGTCAAAGCTGTGCTCCAAAAGCTGAGGGAAAACATGCTGTTTTGTAAACTCAGCAAGTGTGACTTCCACGTCACATCCGTGGAATTCCTCGGAGTGATGCTGAGTCCAGAGGGACAGGAGATGGCAGAACGAAAGATCAAGGTGGTGAAAGAATGGCCGGTGCCCCAAAGCGTGAAGGACGTCCAAAGTTTCATTGGCTTCGCCAACTTTTACAGGCGGTTTATAGATGGATTTTCAGGAGTGGTGGCCCCAATCACACAGCTACTGAGGAAGTCCAAGGAGTTTGTCTGGTCCCCTGAAGCGAACAAAGCCTTTGAGGCCCTGAAAAGCGCCTTTGGTAAGGCGCCGGTGTTGGCTCACCCCGATCTGGATCTCCCCTACGTGGTGGAAGCGGACGCGTCGGATGTGGCGCTGGGGGCTATCTTGTCCCAACGCAACCACGACACAGGGGTGCTTCATCCCGTTGCGTACATGTCCCGCAAACTCAACGACGCCGAACGCAACTACCATATTGCGGAGAAGGAGCTTCTCGCAATCAAGGACGCCTTCACCGAATGGAGGCATTGGTTGATGGGGGCAAGACATGTGGTATCGGTGTACACGGACCATCGGAACCTACAGTTCATGACGGCCACTAGACACCTTTCTCCCAGGCAGCTGCGGTGGATGATCTTCTTTGCGGGGTTCAACTTCCGCATCACATATCGGCCGGGGACGGAAAACCGGAAGGCGGACGCCCTGTCCCGTCAATCTGCAGTTAAGGAACCATTGCCTGCAACCGAGCGTTCCATCATTTCCCCGAGGATGGTATTGGGGGTTATCCAACCGGATACTTTCCTGAGGGGAATAAAGAGAGGGATCAGGTCATTCTCATGGCGGAGGTGGCTCCTCAGTCACAGAGAATGGCAGCTGAAGGACGGGATACCCCTGAAGGGCAGGTGCCTATTGATACCCACGCCTAGGCTAAGGAAACAAGCATTCATCTGGTGCCATGACTCTCCATGCGCAGGTCATTTGGGCTTTGAAAAAACGGTGGCTAGCATGGGACGGCATTTCTGGTGGCCAACCATGAGAGTGGATGTCAGGAGGTGGGGACAGGAGTGTCCTACGTGTGCTACCATGAAGGCCGACCATGGCCGAACCCAAGGGCTCTTACATCCACTTCCGACCCCGGATAGACCATGGGATAGCATATCACTGGACTTCGTGGTGGGCCTACCGGTAGACCAGGGGATGACGGCAATACTGGTGGTGGTGGATTACTTGACGAAAATGGGGCACTTCATCCCCTGCAAGAGAGTCCCCACGGCCGGGGAATTGGCGTCACTACTCCTAAAGAATGTGGTACGACTGCATGGATTACCTGGGGTGATCGTGTCGGACCGGGGGTCGCAGTTTACTGCGCAATTCTGGAAGACTTGGTGCACTGCGCTGCATGTTAAGACCGCCCTGTCCACCAGCTACCACCCTCAAACGGACGGCCAAACCGAGCGCCTGAACCAAACGCTCAAACAGTATCTGCGATGTTTTGTGGACCAGGGCAGGGAAGAATGGGTCGACTTGCTATGGGTTGCAGAGATAGCCTATAACAACGCCACTCACAGCTCCACACAGTCATCTCCGTTCTATAGCAACTATGGCCAACATCCCAGGTTCTTGCCATTTCTACATCCGTTCAGAGAGGACAGGATTCCCGCCACAGCGGACAGGGTGGCACACATAAAAGACACGTTGATGCGCTCAAGGGCTGTCCTAATAGAGGCCAAGAGAAGATACAAGGCTGCGGCAGATAGGAAGAGAAGGCCCGGGCCACTGTACCGCACTGGAGACTACGTCTGGATATCCACAAGAAACATGAGGTTTCGAAAGAACAGTGTGTTCCATCCCAAGTACATGGGCCCCTATCGAATTACCAAGTGTATGGGTCCCGTGAACGTGAAGGTGTGCTTGCCCCAGTCATTGCGGATACACCCTGTCTTTCATGTATCATTGCTCAAACCAGCACCCTCCAAGCCGTCTGGGACACCTAGGCCGGTATGCGTGGAGTCGGAGGTGGAGTATGAAGTGTCGGGCATACGGGCGTCCAAATGGCGCAGGGGGAAGCTGTGGTACCTGGTTGCGTGGAAAGGCTATGGCCCGGAGGAGCATTCATGGGAACCGGCTGAAGGGGTTCATGCTCCGCGCTTGGTCTCCTTGTTCCATCGGCGTTTTCCTGCCAGCGCTGGACCCGTGGGGAGCAGCTGAGAGGGAGGATGTACTGTCAAGAATTCCTGTCATACAAGGGAAACACGCCCTTATGTAAACAGGAGAGCTGTTACATAACTCAAGGGAAACACGCCCTTATGTAAACAGGAGAGCTGTTACATAACTCATGGGAAACACGCCCTTATGTAAACAGGAGAGCTGTTACATAACTCAAGGAAAATACGCCCTATAAAGGGAGGAACCGGGAGGTACAAGGCTGTCGGATATTGTGTTTACACCGACGTACTTGCTTCGTGAAGAGCAGTGTTCCGGAGTGGTGCTCCAGTAAGGCAAGAACGGAGGTAGGTCGAGTCGTTACTCCCTGGGCCGTGTCTTGCCCCATCGTCACCTGTGAAGGACCCGGAAGCTCTACCGGTCAACCATTGAGCTTCGCTTTTTGACTCGGCTGAGTCCAAGCGCAGTGGCGCTTTTGCTGGTTGGAGTCGTAACTCCCAGCCCGACCAGAGACACAGGGACTGCCAGCTGTAACGCACACCAGGAGGTGTTTGCCGCGTTACAGACTCGGAAGTCCACAGGATCGATCGAGCGGCTGCTCTCGGTTCAGTCTTCTTGCTTGTGATTGGGGTATCGGTGACGCATCACCAGGAGGTGACTCCGCGTCCCGGTGCAGTCTGAGGAAGAGGTTGAGCGGCTGCTCCCTTCAGGTAGAGACCCCGGCTGGGTGTTTCCCTGACTCCTCGATTCTCCCCAACACTCTTCGTGCCCCTCACAGCCTACCGATTGGCATTGTCGGCCATTTCATTTCTGCCCTCTGTTGGCATACGCCGGGATCGGCGTATATGCAGAGGACGGTTAGGACCATCCGTGCTGTGGGCTGGTAACGTACTTAGCCTGGAGGATTCCAGTGACTATAACTTTTGTTTGTTCTTTGTATTTTATTTGCCTTCATTAAAAGAACTAACCCTTCACAAGTGGTTGCGTCCTCATTGTCGTGTCTGTTAAACGATCCTGAGACGTTCAGGGCGTTACACGTATTCTAAATCCTGAAATCCCGTCAAGCTGGAAACTCGCGGACGCTTGCCTTCCCGCTTGGAGTTTCCGTCCCTTTAAACCTGCCGGGCGCCCTCGCGCGCCATCCCTGACCCAGAGGAACCCGAGACCACATATTGGAGCTCCGAGGGCGGACGCTTTCCTTCCCGCCTCGGAGTAAGTCTTCTGCCTTAAGAGCGGACGCTTTCCTACCCGCCGGACGCCGTGGTGCGCCATTCCTGACTCCGCGGATCCCGTGACTATACTGAGGAGCTCCGAGCGCGGACGCTTTCCTTCCCGCCTTGGAGTGAGTATGGTGCCTTGAGGGCGGACTCTTTCCTACCCGCCTCAAGGTCGAAGATACGAGACCACGCCGTGACAGGTAACAAGTATCTCGTCACCCTGAATTATTACACTTATTCTCGCAGGGAATCATTTCCGAACCGCTGTCTGTGATATTAACAGGCAGGCGGATTACGTACAGAAATACTATTGTTTATGACTTGTATCCTAAGCAAGGGGGTGAACACAGTACCAAGGAAGGTACATCTACTCCTACCTAAACCTGTGAGTACCGGAAGGGTTAAGCGTGGGGGGGGTTGTATAGTGCAATACCGCTAACACTGATAGATAAACCAACCTCTGTCATTTGTCATTTGTGCAGGACGTTGTTAGGAGGTGCCTATACTGCTGCATTCCCCTGCTCGAGAGCAAGACCCTCAGCACTACCACCTTAGTGCTTTCACTTCCCTGTTCTCGTGGGTGCTCTTTCCCAAAGTTGTGTCCATTACGCTGTGGGGAAGTGTGTCCTGGAGAATAGGGGGGCCTTTCTGCTTGAAGTCGTCCCCGCTGGCTGCTGAGTAAGGTTAGTGGCTTGTTCTTCTCTATCTTGTGCCACTGACATCCCCGACAGATTGTCAAGCCCAAGTTAGACGACTAGCCTGGACGATGGACACCAATGTGATTTTATCTTCCCTACTGGATAGCCTCACAGCTCTCCAGCAGGAGGTTCAGACCTCCCGATTTGAAAATCAGGACTTAAGAAGGGAAATGGGTACCCTACGCAGAGAGGTTGCGGGATTGTCCCGAAAGGGTACAGGTGCGGGCTCATATATCAGAGAAGCCACTTTACCACCTCCGGGACACACGGCATCTCCCCCTGATACTGCCAACCCCCTAGTAGGTGGGTTCTTTTCCATCCCTCCAGTCCCTGCCATGGCTTCTGACCCTGCCCCTATGGTTCATGTCATTCAAAACACAGGTATCCCTCTGGCACCACCCGAGCGTTTCTACGGAGACCCGAAGAAATTCGAGACATTTCTAAACCAATGCAGACTCCATTTCTTATGCAAGCCCGTAGTCTTCCAGACCGATGCAGCAAAAACCGCGTTTATGATGTCTTATATGGGGGGAAACGCTGCCAGTTGGACCATACCTCTGATGGAGAGAAATGACCCCATGCTGCATGCCTTTCCTGACTTTTGTACCGCCATGAGGAAATTGTTTGACCGAAAGTCGCACATGCTAACTCTGGACCGAGAACTACTAACCATTCGTCAAGGATCTCAAGACCTGCTGACCTACATAACCACCTTTAACCGGTTAGTGGTAGAAACCGACTGGCCCCAGGAGAAAAGAACATCATTGTTTTACCAAGGGTTGAGAGGGGAGTTGAAAGACGTCCTCTCTCAAGTGGTGCAGTTGCCGCAAACCTGTGAGGAACTGATAGATCTTACAGTGCAATTAGACCATCGCCTGTTGGACAGAAAGGGAGACAAGGGCAGAGGAGAAGCTCGAGGATGGTACCCCAAACCTAAACAAACCATAGACGAACACCCCAAGACAATGGATGGAACAGAGCCCATGCAACTCGGGGGTATCCGAGGTCCCCTCACCAGTGAAGAAAAGGAAAAACGTCGTAAAATGAAGCTGTGCCTATATTGCGGGAAAGGAGGGCATTTCATTAGGGAATGCAGAGCCAGAGCCCAACTCCCAGAACGTGGGGTCACCACACGGACACAAGCAGTGGTGGGAACCCAAGAAGCGGCGGAAAACTGAGTAGCCCGAACCAGAAAGAGATCGATGGGTCGGGCGGTCAACATACACAGGTCTCTAATGTCATTGCCAACACGCTACAACCGGCGGTGGCTCATTTATGTATAGGAGTGGAGTTGTGGGTGACTCAAAACAAACCCCTGGACACAGCAGCACTGTTGGATTCGGGTGCTATCGGGAATTATATGGACCTGGGTTATGCATCCACCATCGGTGTTCAGAGTGAAAATAAGACAAAACCTGCGTATGTGAACGCGGTGGATGGATCTGCTTTAACCTCAGGACCCGTCACCTCACATTCACTTCCGTTATTAATGAGAGTCAACACAGAGCACTATGAGTATATACAATTCGATCTCATCGATGCACCACAATTTAGACTCATCCTTGGCATGCCGTGGCTTACGCTCCACGATCCTGTTATTAGCTGGGCGACACGTACAGTGACTTTGACCTCCCATTATTGCCAACAGACGTGCTATCAACAGACAACACCTTCCATAAAGCCCATGGACACGCAAGCCAGTCTCTTGGCGGTTGCATGTGCACAAGAAAACCGCAGCAGTAACAGCATCTTACCTGAAGAGTACGAAGAGTACAGATCTCTATTCGATAAACAAAAAGCAACGCGGCTTCCTCCGCATCGTGAGTACGATTGCTGTATCGAATTAACACCTGGAGCCAACATCCCCTGCAGTAGGGTTTACGCTTTGACGGAAACCGAGACCTTGTACCTAAAGAATTATATTGAAGAAAACCTGGCTTCCGGATTTATCGCTCCCTCCTCGTCACCGTCGTCGTCCCCTCTTTTCTTCATACCGAAGAAAGAGTGTGACGAGCTCCGACCCTGCATTGACTATCGAGCGATAAACAGCATCACCGTAAAAAATAGGTATCCCCTACCATTGATACCCGTTCTTCTGGACCAACTTAAAGGAGCCCGTTACTTCACAAAATTAGACCTCAGAGGAGCATATCATCTGGTACGGGTCAAAAGCGGGGATGAGTGGAAGACCGCATTCCGGACTAAATTCGGACTTTTTGAGTACCGAGTGATGCCCTTTGGGCTATGCAACGCCCCGGCGGCATTCCAATACTTCATGGATGAGGTACTAAGGGGGTTGCTTGACACTACCTGCGTAGTGTATATAGATGACATCCTCATCTATTCTTCCTGTCCCCGAGAACATGTCAAGCACGTCAAAGAGGTCCTAAGTAGACTCCAACAACATAATCTATATGCAAAACTGGAGAAGTGTCTCTTCAATGTCCAGGAGGTAGCATTTTTGGGATACATAATCACCGCTCAGGGATTTCAGATGGAAACCGGAAAGATCGAGGCCATCACTCATTGGAAAACCCCGCAACATGTGAAATCCATCCAGAGTTTCTTAGGTTTCGCAAACTATTATAGGAGGTTTATCAAGGACTTTTCAAAGATAATACATCCCATCTCCTCTCTATTAAGAAAAGGCGTACCGTTTGTGTGGGGAGAAGAAGCCGAAAGTGCCTTCCAGTTGTTAAAATCCAAATTTACACGAGCTCCCATCCTTCGACACCCGGACACCCACCTCCCTTTTATAGTGGAAACAGATGCCTCACAGTACGCCTTGGGAGGAGTACTGTCACAAAGACATCCAACAACAGGACAAATACACCCCGTGGCATACTTCTCCAAGAAACTTACACCCAGTGAAATAAATTACTCAGTAACTGATAAAGAACTGCTGGCCATAAAAAGGGCATGCGAAGAATGGAGACACTATCTTATGGGAGCCCAACATACCGTTGAAATTTACACGGATCATCGCAATCTCCTATTTCTAAAAACTGCTAAGGCCCTTACACCGCGCCAATTACGATGGACCCTTTTCTTCGCAGAATACGACTTCGTAATCAAGTACCGCCCGGGACCCCAGAATGGGAAAGCTGATGCACTCTCCCGAAGTCTGACCACAGAAGAGGAACCGTCGACAGACAGTCCGTTTATTCTTGAAGAAACTGTGTTTCATGACAAATCCATAGCTCTCATAACCTCACGAGACTTCGTGGCAGAAGTCAAGACCGCCACAGAAGGGATGGACGTGCAAACCTGGCTAGATGAGGACCCAGACCATAGAACCTTGGAGAATGGGTTGGCATACCATTTCCAAGCATTGTACGTGCCCCTCCCTGACCTGCAAGCCCAAGTCGTGAGATGCGCCCACGATTCTTTCTTAGGAGGGCACTTAGGGATTCACAAAACGACGGCCTGCGTCGAACGTTCGTTCTGGTGGCCATCAGTGAAAGAAGACGTCCGGAACTACGTGACAAGTTGTAGTGTATGTGCACAAGGGAAAGCTAAACACTCCAAACCCACAGGACTACTCAGGCCAATACCTATCCCTCCTAGACCTTGGCATACAGTGTCCATGGATTTTATAGTAGAGATGCCCCCCTATCAGGAATACACAACAATCCTGGTAATAGTGGATCACTTAACGAAAATGGGTCACTTTATACCAGTGAAAGGGCTTCCCTCGTCCTCAGAACTAGCCCAGCTAGTCTTACAACACGTTGAGAGAGCCCACGGAATACCCAGTGTTTTTATTACGGACCGGGGAACACAGTTCACCTCCCACTTCTGGAAGGCCTTATGCAAGGCAATGGGGATCGACGCTCGCCTATCATCCAGCTACCACCCACAAACGGATGGAAAAACCGAAAGGCTGAACCAGACGTTGGAGCAGTACCTACGATGCTTTGCTATCCAGAACACCACGGATTGGGTCACGTTGTTGTGGATGGCAGAGTTCGTCTATAATAACGCGGACCATGCTACCTTGGGATGCTCCCCCTTCTTTTGTCTAAACGGACACCATCCTAACATGCTCCCTTTTGAGTGGCCAGTAGAAACTAAACTTCCAAGCATACAGGAGCATCATGCTCATCTTAGGGCGGTCCTATTGGATGCAAAACAACACCTGCTGACAGCCCAGGCAGCACAAAAAAGGTACGCTGATGAGAAAAGAACCAAAGAACCCGATTATCAGGTTGGAGACAAAGTATGGCTAGCCACAAAACATTTACACCTCAAGGGGGCGGGAAAATTGAAACCCAGGTACATCGGTCCCTACAGTATCGAGAGAATTATCAACCCCGTCACCATGAAGCTGACATTACCCCCGGCATGGCGCATACACCCTGTATTCCACGTATCCCTGCTCCAACCATGTCCAGCGTACATGAGATTACCTGATCGGCCCCTTCCCATAGATGTAGAAGGTCAGGAGGAATATGAGGTCCAGCAACTGTTAGATTCCAGACTGGTTAGGGGAAAGGTTCAGTACTTAGTTGAATGGAAAGGGTATGGAGTGGAAGATAGAACCTGGGAACCATTGCAAAATCTCCACTGCCCCGAACTCTTGGACCTCTTTCATAAGAACAATCCGGGGAAGCCCGGCCAACCGCCGAGACGACGGTCCTTACGGGGGGGCTCTGTGACGGTCATCGGCTGTAGCGGGCATGGGCCTGGCCGCACACACCCCCGCAAGCCCTCAGGCAGCTGTGGGAGACGAGGTAGGCAGTCCGAGAACCGAAGGGACTACAACTCCCAGGAGGCAACGGGGCAGGACTTACGTAAACTCAGCTCACGAGGGGGAACGGCCTACCCTATATAAGCACCGCCTCAGTGAGGAGACGGTGCTTGACAATCATTCATGGAAGCCGACGGCGAGGGAACACTTCCAGTCCCCCTCGCGTATTCTAAATCCTGAAATCCCGTCAAGCTGGAAACTCGCGGACGCTTGCCTTCCCGCTTGGAGTTTCCGTCCCTTTAAACCTGCCGGGCGCCCTCGCGCGCCATCCCTGACCCAGAGGAACCCGAGGCCACATATTGGAGCTCCGAGGGCGGACGCTTTCCTTCCCGCCTCGGAGTAAGTCTTCTGCCTTAAGAGCGGACGCTTTCCTACCCGCCGGACGCCGTGGTGCGCCATTCCTGACTCCGCGGATCCCGTGACTATACTGAGGAGCTCCGAGCGCGGACGCTTTCCTTCCCGCCTTGGAGTGAGTATGGTGCCTTGAGGGCGGACGCTTTCCTACCCGCCTCAAGGTCGAAGATACGAGACCACGCCGTGACAGGTAACAAGTATCTCGTCACCCTGAATTATTACACTTATTCTCGCAGGGAATCATTTCCGAACCGCTGTCTGTGATATTAACAGGCAGGCGGATTACGTACAGAAATACTATTGTTTATGACTTGTATCCTAAGCAAGGGGGTGAACACAGTACCAAGGAAGGTACATCTACTCCTACCTAAACCTGTGAGTACCGGAAGGGTTAAGCGTGTGGGGGGTTGTATAGTGCAATACCGCTAACACTGATAGATAAACCAACCTCTGTCATTTGTCATTTGTGCAGGACGTTGTTAGGAGGTGCCTATACTGCTGCATTCCCCTGCTCGAGAGCAAGACCCTCAGCACTACCACCTTAGTGCTTTCACTTCCCTGTTCTCGTGGGTGCTCTTTCCCAAAGTTGTGTCCATTACGCTGTGGGGAAGTGCGTCCTGGAGAATAGGGGGGCCTTTCTGCTTGAAGTCGTCCCCGCTGGCTGCTGAGTAAGGTTAGTGGCTTGTTCTTCTCTATCTTGTGCCACTGACATCCCCGACAATAGATCACCTTCCAAACCTCTGTGGGAAAAGCATGAGAAAATATTTTTCTCTCAATCATGATATCCCAGCAGAAGGCTTTTTCACATGGTGAAATCACCTTAGAACATACCACAATTCCTAAAATGAGTATGGTACCATCAACAAATGATTTATAATGTAACTAAAGTCTTAAAACCTTCTATTAACTGCAATGCTTTTTAATGAGGTGCTATCATGTATATTGGTCCCAAGATGGCTGCCAACACTTCTTGGATGAAGTGCTGACAGCCAATCAGATCTCAGGATGAGATGTGTGGTTAGGCTCCGACCACATATATATATGATTTTACTTTACTACCTCTCTGCCAAATTTCAAGTAATTCTGTTCAGCCATTCGGGCTGTACCTTGGACTCCTATGGAAAATTGCATGGGGAAAACACGTTTTGGGACCCCCCTTTTTTCTCAGCCCCCGCTTGATGAATCCCCCCGAGACTTTCAGGGTAGGAGCGGAGCAGAGCGCCCCACCTATTTTGAAAATTTCGCGAGGATTCGTCAACCGGCGCCAAAGTTATTCCAAATAGAATGTTGCGGATTTCGTATGGAAACACGGTCCTAACTATAACTATCTACTGGCGACCACCAGTAGATAATATGAACGGGAAGGGGGCCGCGTGGGCCCCCCTCCCGTGGCCAAATCTGGCCCAGGGACCCCATACCCCGGGGCATGGCCACAATTTTTTTTGGTTTTTTTATGGAGGGGGGCCGCGTGGCCCCCCTTCTGAGGCCTCTATTGGCTCTGGGGATCCCCTCCCCCGGGGCCGGCCTTTATTTTGTAATTTTTTTATTTTTGGGGAGGGGGCCACGTGGCCCCCCCTCCTGGGCCACCTCTAGCCCCGGGGACCCCATCCCCCGGGGCAGGCCCTATCCGTTGGGGACTGTGGGGGGAGCCCCAATGCCCCCACTGTCCCGCCAGCTCCCCACGTCCTGCAGGAGCTGGCATTGCTTTACCACATGGGGGAGCTGCTGACATGCAGCTCCCCTTGTGGAAAAGCAATTCTGCTTTGCTTCGTTGAAGCGAGAGCAGGTTTCCCTGCTCTCGCTTCAATGAAGCAAAGCAGTTTGCAATGACAGCGTGGGAGCCGCACGGCTCCCGCCCTGTCATTGCAAACAGCAGTGTCCCGGGGGTGGGCACCCTGGGACACTGCAGGAGCTGGGGGATGGTGGTCCCAGGGCAATCAAGGGCTCCTGGAGGGGGGCCACGCGGCTTCCCTCCCAACATTGGCAAAGCCCCGGGGAGGTGGTGGCCTCCGGGGCTTGGGGGTCCGTAATGGACCCCCGCATTTAAATACTTAATGCCCCAGGGAGGTGGCGGTCTCGGGGACATGTGGGGGGGCACGAGCCCCCCACACAGGTTCTTTTTAAAAAAAAAAAAGCAAGCCCCAGGGGGTGTTAGTCCCCGGGGCTTGGGGGGGCCTTGGAGGCCCCCCACACATTAAAAATAACAAGCCCCGGGGGATGGCTGTCCCCGGGGCTGCGGGGAAGCCGTGTGCCCCCCGCAAATATTTAATTAAAGCCCGGGGAGGTGGTGGCCCCCAGTGCTCTGGGGTCCATTACAGACCCCCGCATTTAAATACTTAGTGTCCCGGGGAGGTGGCGGTCCCCGGGACGTGTGGGGGGGGGGGCTCACACAGGTTGCAGTGGGGGTGGCAGTCTCCCGGGCTTGGGGGGACCTTGGAGGACCCCACACAATAAAAATAACAAGCCCCAGGGGGTGGCGGTTCCCGGGGCTGCGGGGGTCTCCCTGGGCCCCCGCAATTACAATATTGCGTTTTTGGGTTTTTTTTCCTGCAGAAATTTGCGCTGGGTGCGCGAATCTCGCCAGTTTTCTTTTAAAAAATACATGCTTTTTTTGGTCCTGGGGGTCCTTGTGGGACCCTCTACACATTAAAAATAACAAGCCCCGGGGGGTGGCGGCCCCGGGGCTGTGGGGAAGCCGTGTGCTACCCCGCAAATATTTAATTAAAGCCCCGAGGGGTGCCGATTCCAGGGGCTGCGGGGGCCTACCTGGGCCCCCGCAATTTCAATATTGCATGCCCCCGGGACTTAGCCCACCTAGGGGCTAAATAATAATGAAGCGCAGGAGCCCGCGCTTCGTTTATTTTTTTTCGGTGGAAATTTGCGCTGGGTGTGCGAATCTCACTGATTTTTTGAAAAAATAAATGCTTTTTTTGGCCCTTGGGGTCCTTGTGGGACCCCCTAAGCAGGCCTAGGGCATCAGGGTGTTTCTACCCTGCCCCCTTTTCTTGTTTTTCGCATTTGTTTTTCTGTTTTCTTGTGGCTCGGTTCTACCGAGTCACAAGATGGCTGCCAACACTTTCTGGTTTGGAGTGTTGACAGCCAATTAGAATAAAGCTCGTGGTCGGGAGGGTCCGCAGATCCACCGTGCCGTTAGATATCGAAACTTTTATTTTTTTATTTTCTCAGCAACTACGGAACGGATTTACACCATTTAAAAAAAAGGTCTCTGTCTGCACCAAGGGCTTTTTTTGGCAAATTTGGTGTAATTCCGTTCAGCAGTTCGAGCTGTAGCCATGTCTAAAGTTTCCTACGGGAAATTGATTATCCGACCTCTTTTTAAAAAAAAATTCTCAGGAACTACTGGACGGATTTACACCATTTAACAAAAAGGTCTCTTTCTGAAACAAGGGCTACCTTTTTGCCAAACTTAGTGTAATTCCGTTCAGCAGTTCGAGCTGTAGCCGTGTCTAAAGTTCCCTATGGAAAATAACATGGAGAAAACACATTTTGGGACCCTCCCCGAAACTCTCAAGATAGGAGCTGACCGGCGCGTCCCACGAGTTTTGAAAATTTCGCAAAGATTCGGCATCCGGCGCCAAAGTTATTGGGAAAACAAAAAACGCTTTTCCTATGGAAACTAGGTCCTAACTATAACTATCTACTGGCGACCTCCAGTTGATAATATATATATATATATATATAAACTGCCTCAATAGAACAACCAAATTCCCAAGTTATACCTGAAGAAGCAGCAGGTGTCATTCCCTTTTGTTAACACTAAATGGCTACCAGGTCCTGACAACAGTCAGGGACAGGGACAAGACCCCCTATTATTCAAGAAGAGCCACTTCAAGCACCTTTAGGTGCACCAACACACACTGATTGCACACCAAACAGGAGACTCGAACAAATAAGAGACCACAACAAAACAGATATCCATCCAGGCCCCTGCTCCAATTTATCCTGCAGAGCACCCCAAAGCTAATATAGTTATGATGGGAGCTAATCCTACCATTCTTCTTTTCTGATGCCGAATGCCTGGACCCTGCCAACTGTCCACCTGCCCCCCTCCCCACACCCGGGGCTCAATCAGCCCAGTTTTTACACATGAATACCAAACAAGGGGGGCCTATGACATCCTAAATAGGGGCAACATTATTTTTTTGCTGTAATCGAGTCCTGATCTATAACATATAAAATCAGCTGCGATTTGTGCAATTACGTTTTTAGAGCCAAGAAGAAAGTATGAAACAGAACCCACTCAGGCCACGTTTCTTTCTCCAACATGGGTGGAAATTATTCTGGCAAAATCTGCAGTCTATGAAGGCTGGGGCATAAAACTCGAGCGGGTGAGGGTAGAAGGATATCCAACTGTGCACTTGCACAGCAAATTCCTTCAGCTTGCCCTATTCTAACAAGCATTGGCATAGCCAATAGGTCTCGCCTTCGGGACCTTATAAGTGTTCAGCCATGCGATGGCTGATGTTGTAGAACCAAGGATATTGTGCTACATAACTAAATATTTATAAGGGCCCAAAGGCGAGACATATAGGCTATGTTTTTCAATAGTGAAGGCAGTAATCCTTGTTATTGGCAGGGTGAATGTGCACTTGCATTTGCTGCTGCTTTTGGGCCAGTCCAGACCTTGTTGCATCTTTCTGTTATTATGGTGGGGAGAAGGGTTTACATTACTTATCAGGTGACATTTGTGTCAGAGGGTGGCGCTCTGTGTCACATGACACCAAGTACTATAATGTGACCTATCCATAGCTGCTTCCTGTTGTGCGCTTCATGTGAACTGTAACACCGTGAATCCTGACTTGTTAATCCTAAATACTTGAGCTGCTGTCGCTCTTCATTTCTTTCAACTTTCCCTTTAGATTTATTTATTTCTGAATGGTGAAAATTTCTATGATGTACAAATAAGCCAGTAAGAACCACCACGGAGGCCGCAGTTACTAGCAGTACATGATAGCGATTATTGGAAACAAAATCTATAGGGGCAGAAAAACGTATTTGGATATAATGACCCGCCACCCATGTATACTGTTTATTCTCGCTTCAGATTGGGGGTTCTGCCAATGGACCAGCACTCCAGGCTGTGACAAGGTGTTGTTGCCACATCTGGTCAGTGCCAGATTGACACCAGAACAATAGAAATATCTGCCCATGAGGAATTTCTTACATCAGCTAATTAAACACTCTAAAGCACTATAGCACGGCCACTAGAATTAAGTGGCAGTGAAGAATAGGGTTGACATAATTATGCAGCAAGGAATGTCGAATATGTAACATAATATGGCACAATATGTAGCAGTAATATTTCTGTTTTTGACAGTTTAACTACTAATAGTGTATGAGCAAAGCCGCACCTCATTAGTACCAGTTTAACACCTGAATGCAGCAATCGTCAACTGAAAGCTGACCAGTTAACCCTTGCAGAGGGTTTGCCACTTCGCCGAACCACATATGACCCCTTTTGCTTAGAAAGTGTCTACACTTGTCTATGAATACACTTGTCTACACTGTGGGCTACAAAGTGTGATGGGTACAATGGGAACGGTACACAACACAGAAGGCATACCTAATGAAGGTAAGAGCCGTGGGTTAGAGGGAGCCAAATCTTGCAAACCTTTAATGTAGTTTCGAGCTTAGCAACAGTTTCTGAAAGGAAGATTCTGGAGTCCTCACTGTGAGTAATGCCGAGCGCGGACTTCGGAGACATGATCAGTGTTTATTTATTCAACGGTAGCTGCCTTTCATTCAAAAGACTGATTGTGATGGATTGTGCATAGTTTGTATATTACAGTACGTGTCAAGTGTGCGTGGTGTGCACACTACAGAATGTGTCAACAGTGCGCCTATGACTACCGATGTTGTTGACACGTAGTTGTGGAACAGCTGCAGGATTGCATTTAAAACAGAATTATTGTATTTTTGTGTGGTCGGTGCCCCTCCTCACATGCCTGACATACTCAGATTGCTACCGATCACAGCTGTGAGGAAAGGAGGCGCCCTCCCTTGTTCACCTCACAGCACTGCGCCTGCTCCTGTAGCATACGAAATAGCGCCAAGAGGAGTAAAGAGGAGCTAGACATCCAGGGGAGTTTCAGCTGAGAAAGCGTGTGGCGGGGGACAGAGGAGAGGTACACATATACCTGTATAGGTGTGTGGCTCTGGAGGTGTACCGAGTCGGAGGCTGCAAGTGAATGTTACAAAGCTCGGAGGGTGCGCGTCGAAGCACTGCCGTCTGTGGGGTCTGCATGTGAAACAGCTGGGAGACACAATCAGTGTTTATTTATTCAACGGTAGCTGCCTTTCATTCAGAAGACTGAGCATGACAGATTGTGCGTAGTTTGTACATTACAGTACGTGTGAAGTGTGCCTCTCGGGTTTAAACAAGCATCGGCATACAAATAGAACATGGTGACCAGTACTGGGTTGTTTGCTCTCCCCCACGCCCCAGTGACACACTCAGGAGTGAGACCCTCAATAATGACACACCCAGTAGTGATACATCCAGGAGTGATAACCTCAGGAGAGACACACAGGACTGACAAACTTAAGAGTGACACGCCCAGGAGTGACACACTCTGGAGTGTAAGTACAGGGGCCCCTGTCCCTGCAGGCTGGACTCATTAAGAGGTGGCCTAACAGTTAGAGCATATGACCTCGAAGCTGGGTAACCAGGTTCGAGTCTCTGCGGCTCAACCTCTTGTGATTCTGGGCAAATCACTTCATCTCCCCGTGCCTAACAAACCATGGATGTGCCCATCTAGAACAGCTGGTGCTCCTGTAAAGCGCCCTCATACCTCCAGGTTGAATTTGAGCTATATAAAACTGCGAGACAAAAAACACGGCTCTGCAGATCTTACACGCCCGGAAATTGCTTGTACTGTCTCCACGCAAGGAAGCTAGAGATGTTTAGGAACGACTGCTGTGGCACAAAATGCCATGAAGGTGCTTGTGTGTGGCATAGAAGGACTCTCTGCAGATAAATCACGGATTATAGTGACATAGCGCGTGACAGTAAGAAAATAACAAGCGCTCGCCATGACGTTTTCGTCGCCTTTTTCTGCCGTCCCACTTGGACGGCCTCGCCTGCTAAAAGGTTTTTTGTTTTTATGGGCCCATATGTTTGGCCCCATAAAGAAGATAAGAAACCTTTTACGCCAGCAGGAAGTCAAACGAGCCAGTCCAACTGGAACGGCTCTAAAAGAGAAAAGTGTACGTCACTAGAAGCTCTTTTCCAATGGCTGGCCACCGTTTAGCATAAACGGTGACGTCAGCCAATGGAAAAGAGGAGTGGGGCTTAAACCCCGCTAGTGAAAGCTACCCAAAAACATAAAATCTCGCCAGCGAGACTGCGCATGTCTGTGCAGCCTACGCTAGCCGAGACCTAATGAAGAGAAAAGGAAAAGATAAAAGCTTTTGAATTCATAACTGACGCGCATGCTCCGGCTGGAGTAACTGGATTCGCTAAAATCTATAAAATCGTAAAAGCAATAGCCCAGGCTGGAACTAAACATGAGGATGACAGCTACGTCTGGGGACCCAGGCTACTCGTCCTTTAGGTGGGCCCTTTAACCCAATGGATTAATGTTCATTTACAGTGAACCTTTATGTTATCCATCCTAACATTGATTATGAATAAAAACATTTAATACAACATTAACGGGTATTTTCCTGATTTCAGTGCAGGGTGCAAAAGTTGACTTGTCTGACGAGCTTGTTTAATCTTCTGATCCTGACCATTTTAATTTCCTTGTGTGCCTGGAATTTATGTTATGCAAAATAAACAATTGATGGACGGAATGTTGGACAATGCAAACATTCACCCCCAGTCACAAGGATCTGGGTTAAATCCATAATTCTTTTGCTCACCACACCACCCCAGTTTGGACCCAGCCATATGCAAATCAGTCTTGAACCTGCTCCTTATGGGAACAGTCCAGCCCGAACTGCCAAGCCAGGTCTTCCCTGGACTGGAAACAAGCATCCTGGGACCGGTTTTAGGGCATCACCCTTGATCAGCCAGGCTAGCTTGAATCCAGTAGTATAGTGAGCACGGGACCCACGTCTGGGCATACCCTTCCACTAAGGACGATATAAGCAAAAGAAACAATCGATGTACGGAATGTTGGACAATGCAAACATTCACCCCCCAGTCACAAGGATCTGAGTTAAATCCATCATTCTTTTGCTCACCACACCCCCCCAGTTTGGACCCAGCCATATTCACATCAGTCTTGACCCTGTTCCTTGTGGGAACAGTCCAGCCTGAACTGTTCCCATTGGGTGCAGGGTCAACACTGATTTGCATATGGCTGGGTACAAACTGGAATAGCATGGTGAGCAAAAAAACAATGGATTTAAGCCCAGATCTCTGTACTGGGGTGTATGTATAACATTGTTCTGCATTCTGTCCATCAATTGTTCTTTTTGAATTTGTCACCCTGAGTGGGACGGTTATGCCTAGACATGGGTCCAGTGCTCTCCATGCCACTGGAGTCAAGCTATCCTGACTGATGAGGGATGAAAGCCCGAAACCAGTCCTAGGATGCTCGTTTCCACTCCAGGGAGGACCTAGCCTGGCAGTTCGGGCTGGACTGTTCCCATTGGGTGCAGGGTCAAAACTGATTTGCATATGGCTGGGTCCAAACTGGAATGGCATGGTGAGCAAAAGAACAATGGATTTGGGCCCAGATCTCTGTACTGGTGTCAATGTATGACATTGTTCTGCATTCTGTCCATCAATTGTTCTTTTTGCATTGGAATTTATGTTAGGCAAAATCCGAGGCAGGACTCTGGTTTTGTTGTGGATGCAAGACAGTTATTCTGCTGTGCAAATCATTTGATCAAGCTTGATGGCCCGCTAATTGTTGCTAGTGGCTTTAATGGTATGCATCAGTGTGGCCCGAATTGCGCCTGTGAATTTCCCTAGTCTGGCCACAGTTTGTGCTGTGTTGGTGGAGAAACACAGGTCAGACTTCTCTGCAGTGCAAGGCCGTAAGACCTGCAAATTGGGATTACCAAGCGATGCAGTACAAAACAGTCTCTCAAGAGAACAGACAATTTGTCTCTGTGCTGAAATCTACCTTTCAAAACATGGTCTGAAAATTATCTAAAAAATGCCCAAGGGAAGTACTATACAGGGTTTATCTGTAAATTTCATGTCTTAGAGGCCTAATCCTACCCAACTGCTTCGGGCCATCACTCGTCCCTCACTAACATCACCTTGCAGGTAAAGGGACAAGGACACTCCTCCACTGCAATATATCATATAGGATGGCAGGCCACAAGTACAAGCTTTCCTCTTTGTGCCCTTTTCTATCCGGGGTTTCCCTGTAGTAACAATCTTATTGTGTTTGCATTGTTTGCCCTAAGTTGACAGGGGATGCGCAGACTTGGGTCCCTTGCTCACTTTGCCACTGGATTCAAGCTAGCCTGGCTGATGAGGGGTGTTACACCGTAACCTGTCCCAGGATGCTTGTATCCAGTCCAGGGAGAACCTGGCCTGGCAGTTCAGGCTGGACTGCTCCCATGAGGAACAGGGTCAAGACTGATTTGCATATGGTTGCGTCTGAACTGGGGTGGCAAAGCAAGCTAAAGAATGATGATGGATTCAACCAAGATCTAATAGTGATTGGGGGAGAGTGTCTGAAAAGTTTCAGTGCTCCATCCATCATCTTATTGTGTTTGCTTTGTTTCCCTGTAGTCAACCACATTCCTCACAATCACTAGTACCAACGTACCTCCTTCTCATTTATCGGTGGTGCCCAACCCCCTGCCTGAGGCCTAACTAATAATTGATGGAATGTTCTCATCAAATGATATTCCAGAAGCCTCACTACCAGCAGGTACCATCACAGGATTCATTTGGTTGGCTCTACACTCACTGGTACGAGCAGGATGGCCAGATGAAATTGTTATTCGTACCATCTCTTGGGCAGCCGCAGCAGGTCTCAGTTGTAAATAAATCAATGCACTCAGCTGAGCCCAGACTGCTGCAGAAGTCGTCGCCCATGGTGAGCCGAGACTGCGAATGTTTAAATTCACCTTTTCAACATGGACTGACTGAATGAGGCAGTACAATTCCTCTCCGGCTTCCACACATGCATAAGAATTCAGATACGCACATCCTTCCTAGCCTTCTAGCCATGTAAAGAAGCGTCCGGCTTTGTTGAAACCGGCATCGCGCAAGTGCTGTGTGGGGCTGAAACATGTGCCTGCTCACCCGCAAGTTTTTGAAGCAGCTTACAGCCTGAGTCGACTCGCTTCCTTTATAGCCCGTCCCTGGTGCTTAATAAGAGTCTGAGCCTTGTTTCCTCAGCATGGCCACAATGCCTCTGTCGTGAAACCTTCTCCAACCCTGGTAAATGCGAGGTTTGTTCCACCGGTGGTGTGGTTATTTACCCAGCCCGTGGCGCATGTAGCAACTCATGGCCGCCCGTGCCGATGGAGGAGAGGTGTGTTTACCTCTCTTCTGCAGGGGGCGGCTCCGAGGTGAGGAGGGAGAGCCTGCTGAGCAGTGTGCAGCATGGGGAGACGGGAGTGGCACGCACCTGCACTCCCCGGGGGGCTGCAGTGTCAGCGGCGGAAGGTGGGGGCAGGATCTCCCGCGGGCAGGCTTCCCTTCGTGCCCGCACCGCTCTCAGTTTGCTCAGGGCTGCGGGGGTGAGAGACACGGTTGTGGATGGAAGGTGCAAGAGGGACACGGAAATGGGCGGCAGAAAAGTCTCACCCACAAGTTGGAACTTGTTCCTGCAGCTACGGAAATCGACAGGAGTTTTTTTGTTTTTTTATTATAAATGTTTGGGATACAGCCGTGCCAATGTGCAACGTCTCTTAGGGCTTCTCTGATGGAAACTGCAGATTACAACGGCTTGGTGGGAAGACAGCCTCGCAGAGTGGGCGGTGCCTAAGGGAGACAGGGCGTGCACCAACCCCACTTCCAAAGAAGCCCAACAGAAAACCAACAACTATAGATCTCGCAAGCGAGCAGCTGCGCTGCATTGCAGGCGAGACCTAAAAATAGACCAAAGAATGCAAATCTATCACTTTAGTCAAAACAGTGTTTGGGTTGGTAAAGAAAATGAATGACAATTCTAACCTGGGGTTCTCTCTGCAAATTCGACCGAGACGTGGGTCTTTTCAGCCTTCAGCCCTCAGCCCTGGTGACCCGTGGACCTTACTGTTTGTTACCGCTCTGAAGCGGTCTCGGCTCCCGCCGCCGTACTGTCATCTCACGCGGCCGCAGTGGGGAGACCGGACCGGACTTCAACACCCAGGAGTCCTAGCGCTCTTGGACCACGTGACCACGTGACCCCGATCAGCGCGCCAGGAGGCGCTTAAATTCACACCGCTGTTGCGGCTGAGCGGGTTCTCTCTGCAAATTCGACCGAGACGTGGGTCTTTTCAGCCTTCAGCCCTCAGCCCTGGTGACCCGTGGACCTTACTGTTTGTTACCGCTCTGAAGCGGTCTCGGCTCCCGCCGCCGTACTGTCATCTCACGCGGCCGCAGTGGGGAGACCGGACCGGACTTCAACACCCAGGAGTCCTAGCGCTCTTGGACCACGTGACCACGTGACCCCGATCAGCGCGCCAGGAGGCGCTTAAATTCACACCGCTGTTGCGGCTGAGCGGGTTCTCTCTGCAAATTCGACCGAGACGTGGGTCTTTTCAGCCTTCAGCCCTCAGCCCTGGTGACCCGTGGACCTTACTGTTTGTTACCGCTCTGAAGCGGTCTCGGCTCCCGCCGCCGTACTGTCATCTCACGCGGCCGCAGTGGGGAGACCGGACCGGACTTCAACACCCAGGAGTCCTAGCGCTCTTGGACCACGTGACCACGTGACCCCGATCAGCGCGCCAGGAGGCGCTTAAATTCACACCGCTGTTCCCGCATCGCGGGACCGCGCGCGGGCCGCGCCGGGAGAAGCCCGGGACAAGGGCGGGACCGTCTGTGGCCGTCCGGGGCCGGAGGAGGCTGGGCTGGGCCACCCCCCTGAGGTTCTGCGCAACGGACACTGGGATACCGGGACACTGTGCGAAGGTACTATTGTCAAAACTAACAGTAGGCGAGTGGCATCTTGTCGGTTGTGGAGGACGGGAGGTGCTCCACTCCCTCCTTGTTATTGTGGGGCACCACCGGGCAATAGGCTAATGTAAACTGAGGGGAACGTGATTGAAGTGTCAGGGGACATAACAGTTTATTTGTATTGAACTGTATCAGTGTGGTGTCAGAGAACCCCATGTCCAAAGTTAAATCTTCCTCCACCAAATCAACCATGGACAATTATTTGGTGAAGATGGTTGATAAAATAAATAAGGAGCGGAGGAAATCACTGGGGCGGGTGGAAGTAATCGACCCTAATCTTGTAGATACCAACCCTCCTTCTCACTTATCTGCTACAGACAATGTTACAGCCAACCATGAGCCCAGTAACCATGATGGAAACTATAACATGGCAGACCTTAGTGTGCCTGCCCCCGCAGATGACACCAATATAGTTGACCCATCCCTTGAGGACCTATCATGTACTGGGGACTCTTCGACTGCTGCCACAGCGGCTACCTCATCACATAGAATACTACGTTCTAGTCGGTCACATAATAAGACATCCAACAAGACCGTGCATTCTAGGAGGGGGGGGGGTAGAACATTAATTAAAAGAATTGATTCCTTGGCCATGAAGTCTACCCAAACCCCTCCCACTGTGATGGATAGTAACCCGGTTATTATTGAAAGTGGTCAGCTGGATCTACTAATTAGCATGATTGATGCCAAGTTTGATTTACTAATCAAACCCTTAATGAATAAACTAGATATGGCAATTAATGAGGTGGCTAGGTTGGGAGGTTTGTTAGAATCTCATCTTAAAGAAAGCACTGGAGCTGAAGCAATCACTGAAACCCTAGTAAGCCGTGCTTCTCGACAGACCTCTGAGTCAGTTGACCCAGCGACCAATCCCCCCAAGGCCCCACTAAGTATGCCAGTTAATGTAAGTAGAAATCTCTCTGGCTCTTTGCCGATCCCGGATCAACAAGTTTCGTCTTATATCCCTGGCTCTGGTGTAAAAAATTTGGGTACCTCAAGGCCCGATTTGCCCCCAGCCTGCGCCCCGTTCGTGGCGGTCCTTACAAATGTGCCACAAGTTAAAGAAAATGAGCGTAACTTTAGTGAAACCCATGTCTCTTTAAAAAACAAAACCGTGGATTGGCTGCACCGGGAATGTGGCTTCCCAGTAGCCTTGGCTAAGGACATCATAAGCACTAGAAGAGTTGATTGGATTGGGAGCTCGCATAAGACCTGTGGGGGTGATTGTATTATTGTTAATTTCCGTAACCCGCACCTCGCCTCCACAGCTCTGTTAAGAGCGCAATCCTCTCCCTCATTGGAAAAAGGGATATCCCTTCGGCCTTTAGGATATTTTTACAGACACCATAATACCCGTCAAAATACTGTACACTCAGGGGTGAGGGAAAAAGATAAGTATGTTCCCCCTGGTCCTATCTTTACCACGGCAAATAGATTTGAAGCATTGAGTGGTTTAGATGGGAATGATTGACTGGGGATAGATCCGTCTGAGCCAACTATTGTGGCTAATATCACAGGAGACGAGGGATGGACTGAAGTAGCGAGGGCTCTAGACTTAGTGAATGTTAGTGGGACTGTCACTGCCACTGGAAATCTTGACAAATGTGAAGACGAGAGCTGTGCTCCTTTGCCTAGTGACCAGCCCTGTAGCCCCATCCACCCCGACTCCAATAGCCCTTCCTCTCGCCTTAGATCACGGAATCAGAGTACCTGTTCGATCGCTAGCTGGAACATTGCTGGACATTCCTCTAAGACTATTTGCCCAGGATGGGTTGAACTTATTAACAGTTTTAACATTTTATGTTTCCAGGAAACCTGGTGTGTTGATCCAATCAATTACAATGGCTTTGTCTCTTATAACCTACCAGCTGAGGCCTCATTATCGGGTAGAGCCAAGGGTGGCCTTTTGGTTATGATTGCTGTTGATATCCCTGTCAAAGTCAAAAAACACGTGTTGGTTGGAACACATTCTCAGATCTTATGGCTACAACAGGAGCAGGACAGGAATATGCTTTTAATTAATTTTTATAACAATGTCTTTGACAACTCAAGGTACCAGGTTGTACTTGCTTTAGAATCTGCTATGGAAAGTATAGTAACCAAGTTTGATATTGTTTTTGATATCATTTGGGTGGGAGACTTCAATACAACGGTGTGCCCCTTCGCCACCCAAAAGGTGTGTGGTTTTATTGATTGTTGGGGAGACGGGGTTCCTCACTTTCCTCACAACGCATATGGTAATTCCTTGAATAAAATTTTAATGACATATGATATGGAAATATTGACTAATCAGACTAACAATCTAGGTGAAGTTGTCCCAACTTATACAGGAAGGAACGCCAATACAGTGATTGACTTTATTTGTTTATCATCTGGGATCGTTCCAAGGTGTTCTACACCTGTGGTGGTAGACAACCTGATTAGCGATCATAATTGTATCACAGCAGAGTTAATTCTATGGAAGGAACGACCTGTGTCTGCCCCATGTATTATTACTAATATAGAGCCCCACCGCCCTAATGGTATTCGTATTAGATGGAAAGGTAATAAAGCAGATATCCAGTCTAATGTCATTGTGTCAAATTGTCTCAAAGAAATAGTTACTATATTAGAACGGGAGGAGGATAATGTTGAAATCTTGCATACTTTTATTAATCTTAACCTAATTATAAGTAGCAACTTTATTGTACCGCACAAGGGTACGAAACACCAGCCCAAGGGATGGTTTGATCATGCATGCACTACCGCACTTAAAAAACTTAAAACAGCACTGTCAGATAAGAAGAGAGACGCTGGAACCATCAGGGAATTACGAGGGATTTACCAGATGGCTACCAAGTCCAGGAAAAATGAACTTAGACAAGAGGCCTGGGAAAAATTAGATCTAGCAGCTACTACAGCGGACTCTTCTCTATTTTGGGCAACAGTAAACAGCCCTTTTCTGAAGGACGAAAAGATCCCAGAATTAACAGCTAATGTTAGTTCGGAGAGCTGGGTTACCCACTTCTCCCAGATCTTTGATTCGACCAAAACTGGAGAATTCCATGACGACAGATGGCCTGTTATACCCCTGGATATTACTATCGCTGAAGTGGGGGATAGTATCAAATCCAGCAAGGGTGGGAAGGCCCAGGGACCTGACGGGGTCCCTATAGACGTCTATAAAACAGTACCTGAACTATGGGGCCCATTGCTCACAAAAGTTTTTAACACTGCCGTACGTTTTGGGGTCCCACATACCTGGGAAGAATCCATTATCGTACCGATTTTTAAAAAAGGTGACAGGGGGGATGCAAAGAATTATCGCCCAATATCCCTCCTGGACTCCTCGGTGAAAGTCATGAGCCGGGTACTCATGGTCAGGTTAGAAGAATGGGCCAAGTCCAATAATATCCTTGTGGACTCCCAATACGGCTTCAGGCCGGGCAGAGGAACATTGGAACAATGCCTCAACTTAGATTTAATCATAGGCAAATATACTAAGGCAAAAAAAGGATCGCTCTATCTCTGCTTCGCAGACTTGAGTAGTGCCTTTGACATGGTGGATCATAGTATTCTATGGTCTACGCTATTGGAATTGGGGGCCCCAGAGGCGATTGTTTACTTTCTAGCTAGACTTTACGCTAAATTGAATTCTAGTGTCCGCTATGGCCAGGCCGGGGAGTGTACACCTAAGTTTGGGGTTAGACGGGGAATTAGGCAAGGGTGTGTGCTTGCCCCTTTGCTTTTTATTCTTTTTATTAACCAAGTGGACGCTGCTTTAAAGGAAATAGTGGCTGACGCACCAAAAATAAAAGATTTCAGCGTCCCCGTACTTCTCTATGCGGACGACGCTGTAATTTTGTCTAGGACCCCTATTGGTCTGCAGCGTTTGATGGACAGGTTTTTGCTGTTCATCAAAGATAGAAAACTGTTGATCAACAAGACTAAAACTTTCATTATGGAATGCGGGGCGGTGTGTAAGAAGCCACATGCCTATTTCTTAGAAGGTCACAAGGTGTCTACAGTGGAATCTTTTAATTATCTTGGCATCACCTTTTCTAAATCAGGCAGCTGGACTAGTGAGATTAATAACGTCCAGGCTAGAATGGCAAAAAACTCGCACGGAGTGTTTAAATTCGCTACAAACATTGGAGACAAACGGATCAAAGATATGTTGACAATCTTTAAAATGAGATGTCTGTCCGTGGCCCTCTACGGAGCCGGAGTGTGGGGGCATACAAAGACAGGGAACCTGCAAGTAGAGGAAAACCACTTTTTAAAAAGGTTGCTGTGTCTACCTAAATCTGCCACAAATGATCTGGTTCATAGAGAACTAGGTATCTCCCACCTCTCAGATTTATTGGCACTAAGGCCCCTAATGTTGTGGCGTTCTGTATGGTTAAAAGAAGAAACCTCCCTAAGCAGAGCAATTATTGGTGATTGTCTCTCCATTGATGGCCATATGAAAATTCCTTGGATTAAATATGTCATTAATTGTTACCTCGAGATCTATGGTATTAGTCTTAAAAATGACTGTAACGCCTCCTCCAGTCTGTCTAAAAATGTGATGAAATCTGTTTTTATGAATTTTGTACAAAATCAAAGGGAAAAAACTAGCAGAAATTTAAGTACATGTGTTTTTTATAGTAGTTTTTGCGATGGCGAGGGTTTCCAGTTATATCTGAGTTTAGTCACCCGGCCCTCCCATAGGTACGTTATCACCAGATTAAGGTTTGGGATAGTTCATCATCTGGTGGCCTACCCATATATAAAAAAATACCCGGTAGGCCCATGCCCATGCGATAACGTATCAGATCAAAGCACTATGCACTTTCTCTTGGATTGTAATCTTTATGATAATTACCGTCGAACCTATCTTAAACCCATCCTTTTAAAATATGGAGTAAGGAACAGGAAAGATGCTATGAAGTTGCTTTTTAAACCCTATCCTGATGTATGCTTTTTCACCGCAACCTACCTCTTATTAGCTATCAAAGCAAGGCCTGGTATGCTTTTTTAATTATTTATATTCTTAAATCATGTAACCTGTCTACATTTTAACTATGTATTGTTTGATGTATTTGATGTGTATTTTTTTGTTTGCTTTTATGGACTTGTTTTAAGCTCCGAATAAAGCCTTATGAACTGAACTGAACTGAATGACAATTCTAACCTTCCGATCAGTTATCCACAGATTAAATGTGGACATCTATATAACTGATACCAAGTTGAGAAAATAGGCACATTCCAATAAATGGCTGTCACCCTCAGGTATTCAAAGGTTTAACTGTTTGTGATGAAATTTTTGACGGATCACTAAAATAAATCATTGCAAACAAATGTGAAGGTTGCTGTACAGGCACACACATGCTAAAATCCAAAGAATGCTAGAAAGTAAAGAGCTGGACCAACACCACATACAGGATTTAAGTAAGTATGCAAAATACAATGTAATAAACAAATAGCATAATAATGGACATACAACCTGCTTCAGGAACAACAATCTCCTTCAAGGATGTCAGTTCCCATGATGCAGATTAATAACAGTCCCTTAACCATCAGCTGTGTAAAAGACGACAGCCATGTATAGCTTCAGCATCAAGCACGGGCATACTCCATGCGCATAACCTTCTACAGACGAACATTCAAAAGGTAAATCACTGATACTTGGAAGAAAACGTGAACTAAATGATACCAGAGTGTATCATCACCCACTTACAAAGGATGCACAATTGTAACATTCTCTTTTTTGATCCACTCCTGAGTATGGTGGCCCCTTTGTTCCCATGCTCTGGAGTGAACAGACATTTGGAACAATATAATCAGTGCCCCAAGACGAGAGCTATCCAGGAGAAACCTAGCAAGGACTTTTTGTGCTTCACTTCTTCAGAAACCTTGAAACACCACTTACACCAAATATTGTGAGCTTGACTACACATCTTCTTCCTTTCACATTCTGACTAGAAAGTCAGATCTGAAACCTTGCAGCAATCTCACTAGAAAAAGTTATGAAATGGACTAGCAACACTTAATTGTAAATCGTGTATCAGCACCAAATTGAATGATATCTGATTATATCAATACACTTTCCATTCCTTACACCACCAAACACATCACTAATTAGAAAACCGATATGACATAGATATGGGTTTGAATCTTAGAATGTTTTTTTAGAATTAGAAAATAAAACTAGGCAGCAGAAAAGCGTTCAATCTGGTCACTCGATCTAGATTTAATTTGGGCCACGATCTCAACAGATTTCAATTTACTGCTATTCTTCCACAAATAGAGAAACTAATTCAAGCTATCTTTTTGTTAATTAATCCATTAGCCGACCTCAAGTCAAGTAAACCAAGTCATTACGTTTATCTCTTGTCTATCGGTATTGGTCCAGAGAAATTTGAAGGACACCAACATAATTTGATTTTGTACTTGCCTGATGAAAGCAAAGAACCACTTTGAGCTCAATTAAAAATGAGAAGTCTTCCCACATGAGCAATGATAGGGGAGCACAGACGTCTCATGGACAGGGATACTGAAAACTCCAAATGAGATAGGATACAACTGGTCCGATGGATCTTATGTGAGCATGTATTGGGGGGTGAACTTAGGTACCAATATTTCTGCAGGTACAGATGTCAAAGGTTCCTTACATGGGCACAGACACTTGGGGCTCCAGCAGAGTACAGATACTGTGAACTCAGAGCAAGTATTCAGTGGGAACAAACACTGGCACAATCAATATGGATATCAGCATTTGTGTGTATCAAAATGGACCCTGTTATAGGAACACCAGTTCTTGAATCAATGACTGCAGCCTCACAGTGAAACGCTGGGACGAGCACTGGCCACTCAGTGTTAAAAACACATTTACACAAACATGGTTCAAAGAGTACTAGTTATTATGTTTAAAATAAGGTGTCTCCAATCAGTGGTTCAGGAGCTACCAGTAGCTCGCAGACACCTTCAGAGTAACTCCCAATCTTGAGTCACATTTTCCTTTTAAAGTGAAGGGAAGGCTGTGTTTATTTTGCAATATCATCATCAGGCTGCAAATTGCAGGACCTGATGAGGAGCACTACTCAGTCAGATGTATAACCCAGACAGGATGGCGCAGAGTTGAACAACTGACACAATGAGGTATTCAATCAATCAACGGCTTGTAAAGCATGACCACTCACCCGTAACAGTCTCAAGGTGATGGTGGGAGGGGGAGGGAGGGTCGGGGGCAAAGGCGCTTTTATTCAATTAAAGAGCCAGGTCTTGAGGTCCTTCCTGAATTGAGCCAGTGACAGTGATTGCCTGAGGTGGAGAGGCAAGGTGTTCCAAGTCATTGCCGTGAGGTAGGAGAAGGATCATACTCTGGCTGTCGTCTTGCCGATGCGTGGGACGGTAGCCAGGGCCATTTGAGCAGAGCGGAGGTCTCTTGAGGGTACGTGGAATGCAGGCAGTGGGGGAGGTACGCAGGTCTCATGGGGGAACAACCTTTACAACGCAACTTTTACAATGCACTACACTTACAACGCATTTTTTACAACGCATTATCCACTACAACGCATTCCATTACATCGCATGACACTACAACGCATTTTTAAAAACTACCTTTACAACGCATTCCATTACATCGCATACTACCTTTACAACGCATACCATTACAACGCATAATATTACACTACACTATCCAACACTTACCCTACTGTTGCACCCCCTGGAGTTAGAATAGTAATTTTTACCCCTATACTATCCAACACTTACCCTACTGTTGCACCCCCTGGAGTTAGAATAGTAATTTTTACCCCTATACTATCCAACAATTACCCTACTGTTGCACCCCCTGGAGTTAGAATAGTAATTTTTACCCCTATACTATCCAACACTTACCCTACTGTTGCACCCCCTGGAGTTAGAATAGTAATTTTTACCCCTATACTATCCAACACTTACCCTACTGTTGCACCCCCTGGAGTTAGAATAGTAATTTTTACCCCTATACTATCCAACACTTTCCCTACTGTTGCACCCCCTGGAGTTAGAATAGTAATTTTTACCCCTATACTATCCAACACTTACCCTACTGTTGCACCCCCTGGAGTTAGAATAGTAATTTTTACCCCTATACTATCCAACACTTACCCTGCTGTTGCACCCCCTGGAGTTAGAATAGTAATTTTTACCCCTATACTATCCAACACTTTCCCTACTGTTGCACCCCCTGGAGTTAGAATAGTAATTTTTACCCCTATACTATCCAACAATTACCCTACTGTTGCACCCCCTGGAGTTAGAATAGTAATTTTTAACCCTATACTATCTAATACTTACCTTAAATGCAATTTAATATTATGCGTTGTAATGGTATGCGTTGTAAAGGTAGTATGCGATGTAATGGAATGCGTTGTAAAGGTAGTTTTTAAAAATGCGTTGTAGTGTCATGCGATGTAATGGAATGCGTTGTAGTGGATGTTGCGTTGTAAAAAATGCGTTGTAAGTGCATGCGTTGTAAAAGTGTGCGTTGTAACGACATACATCCGTCTCATGTCATATAGGGCTTTGTAGGCGTGTGTGAAGAGCTTGAAGGGGATTTTTTTGTTGACTGGGAGTCAGTGGAGATCTCGGAGGTGGCTGGTGGTATGTCTGCGGTGGGGGATGTTGAGGAACGAGTGTGACAGAGGCGTTCTGGATGTTCTGCAGTTTCTTGGAGTTTCTGCATGATGCCGCAGGGCTAAAAAAATCCACTTGCATTGTGGGGCTAGATTTATTCAGAGACAAGCTATTTTTAGGGACTTCTCCCCCCTTTTGGCAAGTTGAAAATCCTCTAACTTCAGGGAAGACAAACTGACTTTCCACCTCTGTCTTTAAAAGCAGAGCAAATGTGACAAGATAACAAGATTTAAAGGCATCTTTATTGCTCACAAAGTGAAAGAGCAATAAAAATGTGATTACATCTTGTTATTTTGTCACATTTGCTGCCTTTCAGAGACAGAGGTCAAAAGTCAGCTTAATTTATTACATTTATTTATCTTTTTGTGAGGTAAGTTAGAGGATTTTGTAAAGTGAACTGTGTGACAAACTCTGCAAAGCATGTTAAATAAAAGCTATTTCAGTGTTGTGTTAGAAAAAAGCCTGACATCTTCCAGCCTTACAGAACTGTTCAAACATTCAAACATTTCAAATAGATTTCACTAGTTATGAAGACCCATTTTTGAAATTCTGAGGTGAAAAAATATTTTTATAGGATCAAAACAAATTAGAACACTATTCGGTGTTGTGCATATTTTAAATATTTTTGCTGAAACCCAATTTCCAAAAATTGTTTATGCGCTATTATCAGTAAAACTACATGTTAGTGGGAAAGTTTTGTGTCCATTTCAATGGAAAATATGCTATCTGTAAATGACAATGCACTACCACATCATGTTTTGGCAATATACTTATGAAAATTGAGTTTTTAAACATGAACTGGGAATTATTACTGCTCCTGCCCACATGACAATGCTATAAGTGAACTAAGGGGTAAGTCAGGAATCATATGTACCCTATATATGGCCTCAATGGAGCAAACATTTAGTCTAGTAAATAAAAATAATTTTTTGGTACAGCAGAAAGAGTGAACTCGCATATTCGAAGTTGCATTCTTATGTGATAATAGAGAAAAAGGTGGCTCCATAAGACAAATAAATTGCCTAGGATCACACAATTTGAGACCAGTTCACGGTTCAAGTACATTTCAGTTAGGTCGAGTAGATCATTAAAGTTACCAGACCTGCAGGTCTAGTAAAATCTTTATGATTTTTCAAGCCCTGTGCCGGCATAGAGTGCATTGCCGTAGTCAATTCTGATGCTGACGAATGCATGGGGTGACCGTTTTTCTTGACTCGGTGAGGATCCATTTGAAGATCTTTCAGAGTGGGTATAGTGCATGGAAGCAGGATGATGAGACGGCATTGATCTTGCACTTCATGGTGAGCGAGGAGTCCAGGATGATGCCGAGGTTCTGCGCGGGTCTGTGGGTGTGGCAGAGGTTCCAAGTGTTGCGGGCCACCAGGAGTTGTCACAGGCAGATGAGGTGGAGCCCATGATGAGGACTTTGGTCTTTTCTGAGTTGAGCTTGAGGCAGCTGTTCTTCATCCAGGTGGCCACAGCCTTCATCCCGTCTTGAAAGTTGTACTTGGTGACTGTGGGTTCGTTGGTGAGGAAGAGACTCAGCTTGGTGTCGTCAGCGACTATGTTGAGTCTGTAGTTTCTGGCAATGGCTGTGAGCGGGGCCATGTAGGTGTTGAAAAGTGTGGAGCTCAGGGTGGAGCCTTGAGGTACTTCGCATGTTAAATCTGAGGGTTCTGAGAACAACGGAGGTAGTCTGACTCTTTGAGTTCAGCCAGTGAGGAAGGAGCGGATCCATTCCAGGACTTTGTTGTGGATGCCTGTATCGTGGAGTCTTGTGCATAGGGTACGGTGAGAGATGGTATTAAAGGCGCCCGAGAGGTACAGGAGGATGAGGACTTCAGTTTTGCCCTGACTGAGGAGGACATGGTGTTGTCTGTGGTCGGCGAGGAGGGCGGTCTCGGTGCTGTGGTTGCTTTGGAATCCGGACTGGGAGTGGTCCAGGATGTGGTTCGTATTGATGAACCCGGAAAGTTGGACGTTGATAGCCTTCTTGATTACCTTGGCTGAGAAAAGGAGGACAGAGATGGGTCTGAGGTTCTTGAGGGGCCTTGGGTTCGAAGAGGGTTTCTTCAGCAAGGGATTGATCTGTGTGGTTCCGGAAAAGTGGCGGAGTTGATGTAGCAGATGCTGGTGCAGCAGAGTTCCGGGGCGATGGTGGTGCCTGTTGTGTTGAAGATGTGATGCGTGCAGTGGTACGAGGGTGCTCCAGAGTGGATGCTCTTAATGATCATTAGGGTGTCGTCTGTGGTGAGGGAGGGTCCAGCTCAGTAGAGTCTGTTGGGGTCTGGTGTTGTAGGGTGTGGTAGTTGCGGGTGGGGTGGGTTGGTCATGGGTATCGAGGCTGTCAAAGCTGTCTTGTATCTCCTTGATTTTGCGGTAGAAGTAGGTGCTGAGGTTGTTGCAGAGGTCTTGAGAGGGGTGGGTGTCTGCTGTCTCTGTGCTAGGTCTGGCAAATTCTTTGACCATGATGAAAAGTTCCTTGCTGTTGAGTGCGTTGATCATTTCTTGTAGGGCCACTTTCTTCATTGTTCTGATGAGGTGGTGGTGTGTGGTGACCGCGGTCTTGAAGGGCGAGTTTTTTTCTGGAGTCTCGCTGCGCCTCCATCTCTTCTCGAGCCGTCTACATGTGCGTCTGGACTCTTGAAGGGCAGGAGAGAACCAGCTGGCTTTCTTTTTTTTTTTTTTTTTTTTTGAAACCGTTTATTGCAATCTCAAGTATATACAAGTATGGGCCTACAACCTTCCGGCCGGCCGCTAGAGTGACAGGAGCACCTGACAAACTTACAAAAGGGCACTTGGCGTTGCAGAGAAGTAAATCAGGAGGCATCAACGACGTGGGCCACATGACTCTAAGCCCACAATACGGTTTCATTTTATACACACACAACAACATAGAAAAACCACACCCGCAAGGCAACCCGCAATCGAAGGTAACCACACGTGCTCCTCAAATGAGGGACCCCGACCATCCACAGGAATCTGGAGAGGGGGAAGGGAAACAAGTCCAGGACTGGGGGAACTCTATGCCCGGGGCTGGGGGAGGGGGTCAACTAGGGGGACGGAGCCGGTGAGGCAGCAGGCAGCAGTGGTGGCTCGCAGATACCCCCGCGGTAGGCGTTCCAGGGGCCCCATATTTTCACCCACGCCCCAGGCTTGCCCCTCGCCACATACACCACCTTTTCTCGGAACATGCACCAATCCATATGTTCTTTCCAGGCCGACACCGCCGGGGGCCGCTGGGATCCCCACAGTTGAGCAATGTCACGCTTAGCTATCATATATCCCAGAGTCACCCATCGCGTCTGCGGAACCGAGTAATCAGTTGGTTCCCACACATTCAGCAAGCATCTCCTCGCTTCAGGCAACAGTGCGACATGCGTAACCAGACGCAGGACCTCATGCACACCACGCCAGAATCGCTCCACCCTCGGGCATTCCCACAAAATATGCAAAAAAGTCGCCAAAGCACCACACCCACGCTTACACAACCCTTCCTCAGCATAACCCATACGCAGAAGCCTTGGCCCCGTCATGTAAACCCGGTGGAGTATCTTAAGCTGGACGAAGCGAAGGCGAGCCGGTATGGCCACCTCCTTCGGAGAGGCCACCGCGGAAATCCAGTCTTCGTCGTCCAACTCCAGCCCGTCGGCAACCCAAGCCTCACGGAGGCCGGTCAGCAGGCCCGAGCGGTCATTAATCAATTTTTTGTAAATGAGGGAGATCGTGCTATCCGGAACGTGGCCATCCAGCACTCTATCCTCCAGGGGGGAAGACTCCGGGATGGAGGCGACGTCTGGGAAGACGGAGCCCAGCGCATGACGGACCTGCAAGTACCGAAAGTATTCACTGCCCTGCAGCTGAAACTCCGTCTGCAGCGTCTCGAATGTTTTAAATCCCCCTCTCGTCCAGAGGTCCCCCACTTTACTGATGCCAATCGTGTCCCACTTCTCGAAGCCCTTCGAGGTCCACAGGGAGCCCAACCGCTGAGGCGCATACAACGGCGACGCCCGGGTCAAACGGTCCTTCCACCCCATAGCTGCATTGGCCGCGTGCCACACCCGCACCATGACACGCGTGGGCCCCGTCAAGCGGGGATCCGGCGCGCCAGAGTAGAGTGCTCGATTGTAGTCGCCACCGGGCAGGAGCATCTTGTCCATTTCAAATGCCGGGTTCAAGGCGGGCCCATAGAGGCCGTGATTAATTGCAGCTAGCTGGGAGGCCCAGTAATGCTTAATGTCCGGGAGGGCAATCCCCCCATCATACCACGGGAGCGTCAACTTCGCCAGGGCTATACGCGGCCTCCCGTCCCAGAACAGGCGGCGCTGTAGACTCTCCACCTCACGGAAGTAGCGCGCCGGGACTAGGTCCATAGTGTTCTGGAGAGCGTACAGGAAGCGCGGCAACGACATCATCTTAAACAATGCCGCCCGGCCGAGCGGCGAAAGCGGCAGGCGCCGCCAGCGCGCGACGTCCTCCTTCAAGCGCTGGAGGGGGGGAAGCAAGTTTCGCTCGTAGCGGGCCTCCGGGTCCAGCGTGATATAGACACCCAGGTACCGAAACCCCTGCGAGGCAATCTGGATCGGACATCCCCGCGGGAGGACGGGAGCCTCCCCGGAAAGCACATAGACACATGATTTAGCCCAGTTGATGACAAGGCCTGAGTTACGGCCGAAGGAGCGCAGGACATCAACCAGGACAATCAGTGATTTGCGCGTGGAGGCTAGGTACAAAAGGATATCGTCAGCGTAGAGGGACACGCGGTCCTCATACTCGGGGGTCCAACGGAGACCACGGATGGAAGGGTGCCACCGCAGCCACTCCGCCAGGGGTTCCAAGGCCAATGCAAACAGGAGCGGCGACAAGGGGCAACCCTGTCGCGTGCCCCGTCCCAGCGCGAACGGGGCCGAGACTCGCCCATTCACTACCACCTGCGCTAACGGGCCCGAGTACAACAATTTGACCCAGCTGATGAATCCCGGTCCAAATCCAAATTTCGCCAGCATCGCCCAAATGTATGGCCATTCGAGCGTGTCAAACGCCATGGTGGCGTCTAAGGACGCAAAGATGGCCGGCTCCCGCACAAACGGAACACGCGCGAGCACCCCGTGCAAGCGCCGCAGATTGAGGGCCGTGTTGCGATGGGGGATAAAGCCAGACTGGTCTTGGTGGACCAAATCGCCCACTACACCGACCAGCCGGTTGGCAAGCACCTTGGCAAGGATTTTGGGCTCCGCATTCAAGAGCGAGATAGGCCGATAGGAGGTAACCCGGTCTCGGGGTTTCCCCTCCTTGTGGATCACCACGATTGTAGCCAGACGTTGGTCCGGCGGGAGGGAGCCCCGCGAGTGGGCCGCCAGGAACATCGCGCGGAGGTGGGGTGCCAGTATGTCCGGTCGCAGCTAATACAACTCGATAGGGATGCCGTTCGGGCCCATGGCCTTGCCAGATGCGACCGAGCGTATAGCGAGGGCAATTTCGTCCGAGGTAGGAGCAGCATCCAACGACTCCCTGTCCTCCACCGAAAGGGAGGGCAGCGCGATATCTCGAAGCAGGGCATGAGAATCCGCCTCCGAGCAGGGAGAGACCGGGGAATACACCTCGTGGAAATAATCCGCGAAGCAAGAGACAATGTCTTCTGGCTCGGTGACACGTACACCATCCATCCTCTCAATCAGCGGAACCACACGACTCGCTCTCTCCTTTTTATCCAACCACGCAATCAATTTACCAGCCTTATCACCCACATCATACAGTCGCCCCTGTTGCTCTCTACTGAGGCCCCTGGCTGCCTCCGTGACGAGGGCCCTATAGGCCGCTTGCTTAAGGTGTAGAACATGCAGTGCAGCATCCGTCACCCCACTCCCCAAATCACCCTCTAGTTCAGTAGTTTCGGCCTCCACTCGGGTCACCTCCTCCTGCTCGCGCCTCCGGGCATGGGATATGAAGGAGAGGGCCTCCCCCCTAATAACTGTCTTGAAGGCCTCCCAAAGGGAGATAGCCGAAGGGACAGACCCCACATTCTCCTCGAAATACCGCTGCAAGGATTTAATCAGGTCAGAACGAATAGTGGGGTCGCGCAGGTACCAGGCATTGATTGGAGCTACCCTTCCCTCCCCCCTCGGGAGGACACCAAAGTGCAACAGGAGCGGAGAGTGATCTGAAATACCCCGCGCCAGATGGCGCACCTCTCCCACCCTCCCAGCATAGGCCGCAGGGACAAGGATGTGATCAAGCCGCGAGAGGCTACCATGGGCACCCGAATGGAAGGTGTATTGCAGCTGCGTGGGATGTTTTAAGCGCCAGCAGTCCACCAATCCCAATGTATCTAAGAGGCCGGACAGCCACGCCTGCGCCCGGGGGAGGTCCCTAGGGGGGGTGACGATCCATAGTCCCAGAAACCACCACATTGAAATCCCCCCCAACCACCAGAAGCCCCCCCGGAAGGTCAAGGAGGAGGCGCCCCAGGTCCGCAAAAGTGGTAGACTGTAGCCCCGGTGGGACATACACCGAAACAAAGACAACCACTTTGCCCTCCATTCTCCCCACCAAGGCAGTGTAGCGTCCCCTCTCATCATGGCGCACCTCATCTATTTCCAGCGGAAGCGAGTTCTTAACCATGATGCCCACCCCCCGCGAGCCAGACATGAAGCCCGAGTGGGCCACCAAACGATAGCCACGCCGATTCATGGCACAGAAGGAATTACCAATAAGGTGTGTCTCCTGCAGAAAGACCACATCTGGCGAAATTCGTTTCAGATACTGCAGGACCACACCTCGCTTAATCCTATCCCCCAGTCCATTAACGTTCCAAGACAACAAAGTCAAGTCCCTACCACCCATCACATACAGAAGCCATCATTCGTCCCCCCGAGAGCACCTCAAAAACACCAATACAGTAAAGGGTTTGCCTTGCGGTAAAAACGAACAACACCCCACCCCAACCCACCCGTCCCAACAGAACTCCCCCCTCCCTGCACCCCTGCATGAGCCCAAACAGCTCCCCCAAAGTGCAGTGTGCCTGTCGCCCCATAGATGAAAACACTAACTAGTCCCCAAGAGGAGGAGGGAAAGCCCCCAAGAGACCCCGTACGACCTCCACGGGAGGGGAACTTACACAATCAGTCAATGATGACAATAATGTTGTCCAGAGCAAGGCCTACTATTAGTCCCTCAGTCCTGATCCGGCAAGCCCTCCCCACCAACCGCGCCCCCCCCACCCCCCCGGCCCCGATCCCCGGGCAAAGTGTCCAACCAGTCCCCGGCCGCCTCGGGACGATCTAAAAAGTGCGTGCGGCCATCCACCTCTACCCTCAACTTCGCTGGAAAAAGCATCGCATACTTGAGGTTCAGATCCCGTAGGCGACGTTTGACTCCGAGAAAACTCAGTCTCTGCTTCTGGACCGCCGGAGTAAAATCAGGATAGAAGTTTACGTCCATATTGTCGAGTCTGACCGGTCCTTGTTGCCTAGAAGTCTGCAGGATAGCGTCTCTGTCCCGAAAGTTGAAGATCCGGGCAATGAGAGGCCTCGGAGGGGCTCCGATCTTAGGTCTCCCTCCGGGGACCCTGTGGGCACGTTCCACTGCGAAGAGTTTACTCAGCCCCCGGGGCTGGAGACGGGTGAGGATCAGGTCCTCCACAAACAGATCCGCCGCCTCCTCCTCACGTCCCTCCGGCACCCCGACAATGCGAACATTGTTCCTCCGGGCCCGACCCTCGGAATCTTCCAGTCGACGATCCATCAGGGCGCTCGCCTGGCCCAGTCGGCGCACCTCCTTTTGGAGGGCCGCCACGTCCGTTGTGAGGCCCGAGGTGGTGTGGGCCAAAGAGTCGACCCGGTCATTCGTCTTGGACAGATCGGCCCTCACCAGGCCCACATCCACGAGGACCGAGTCAATCTTTTGCGCCAGAGTGTCAAAGCGCTGGTCCACTGAGGCCTTCATCTCGGCGATGGCGCCCATGACGTCCCGGAGGGTCAGATCCGCGGGCAGAGCAGGAGCATCAGTCGGGCCAACAGGGGACCTACGCGGCGCCTCTGGAGATCCCTTCTGGAGGGTGTAGCGGTCCATGCTGTTAGACTGAGGGGCTGCGCCACGGCGGGTCGATTTCACCTTTGCCCGGTCGCCATCTTGTTTCGTGGACATGGCTCCAGTCCCCAAATCGTGCCAATCTCCTTGAAAGGGGCTGACAGACCAGTTCACGGGCTCCGGGGGAGGGCGACCACAGCTCCGAAGGGCGGATCACAGCTGGCGGGCCGGCAGGGCACCCCGATGAAGCCACACCACCGCACGCCGCCTCGCGACCCTATCTCGCTTGGCAGCAAGGAGGGCGCGAAAGCGAAAGTGAAAGTGCGGGGTACGCGAATCGCCCAGCCTCGCCCGCCGCTGTTGTTCACTTTGTCTCCGGATCGCCCCACAACTCCAATCCGGGGGGCCGGCGTGGAGAAGGCCGCAAACCTCAATCGATGCTCCCGCCGGTGTCCGAGGTCCGATTTGGAAACGGAAAACGGGTGGCACCTCAGCTCGGTCTCACGAACACAGTCCCCTCGTCTAGGACAGGATATGGTCAGGATTTATGCAGGAGGTCGCGGAGGTCCTCGGGAGCCTCGCACCTACGCGGCCATCTTGGTTGCGCGCTAGGCTCCTCCTCCCAGCTGGCTTTCTTGGAGTGTCGCTTGCTTGGTTTTGTTTTTTTCAGGGGAGCCAAAGTGTTGGCGCAGGTGGAGATCCGTCAGTGGAGGTTGTGTGCTGTGGTGTTGGCATCTGTGGAGGTCGGTAGAGGGGTTTTGCTGAGGGAAGTGTGGTGTTGGCATCTGTGGATGTCAGTGGAGGGTTTTCCTGAGGAAGGTGGTGAGCTGTTCTTCGGTGACCTTGTTCCAGCTTTTACGAGGGGAGCAGTGGCCATGGTGGGCTATGGTGGGTTTGGTGAAGGTGAAGTGGACGCAGTGGTGTCCGGTCCACAAGAGCTGGAGGTGAGGCTGAAGGTGATGTCACTGGTGGAGAAGATGGGGTTGAGCTTGTGTCCTGCTGAGTGGGTTGGGGGTAGACCAGTTGTTTGAGTCCGATGGTGGCAAGGCTCTCCAGCAGGAAGGTGTTTTTGTCATTGGGGCTGTCCAGGTCAAAGTTGAGGCCGCCGAGTAGGGTGTAGTCTGTGGAGGTGAGAGCATGGGGTGCGAGGAAGTTGATGGAATCGCTGAAGGGTGGGCAGGGTGCATGGAGGCTGTAGATAAGGGTGGCGTTTGGGTTGGTCTGGAAGTGTAGGTGCTTCATGTTGGCCCAGAGGTCGTCCGTGTAGGTGGTGAGGCGCAGGGTACTTTTGTGTATGATTGCGATGCCTACCCCTGGTTTGTTGACGTGGTCCATGTGGATGATCTTTTAACTATCCGGGATGGCGGTGTCAATGTCCGGGGCAAAGGCAGAGTTCATCCAGGTTTCCGTGAGGAAGGCGATGTCTGGGGTAGACGGAGTCGGGCAGGTTCCAGATCTCCATGGCGTGTTTATGGAGGGAGCATGTGTTGAGCAGGATGCAGTTGAGGCGGTTGGGTCCGGTGTCTGTCGATCTTGTGGTGGGCAGGGCTGGTTTGCAATAGCAAGCGAAGGTGCAGCTGCAGTTCTGGCAGGAAAACGGGCCTTGGGTGTCCATCGTCGATGCCCGGTGGGAGGCGGTGTTCCATCTGGTGTTGAGTGCGTGGAGGGCGCTGCCATCGGTGGATGGTCCGAGAACCAAGGTCAGTGGTGCTGGGCGCGATCCAGGCGTAGAAGGGCGCCAACAGGCTTGCCTTTGGTGAGCCAGCAGCGCAGCGGCCATAAGTAGCGTGAATGGGAGGTCTGGGCAGCTGGGAGGCGGGGAAGCGGAAATCAGCACTGGAGGGTGGTGGGGCCACGGAGGATGGTCAGGGACACGGGATTTAACTCTTAAAGAAAAGTCCAGGTCAACTCAATATTGGCATGAGAAGAAAAATATGCTTCTGAAGGCTTTTAAATGGAAGAAAATTAACATGAAAAGTTACCTTATTGATTCCTTAAACACTTCATTTTAATTTTCTCCCATTTCTAAGTGTTGCATTTACAAATAGCAGACCTCTTGATCTAAGTGGTCAGTAGACACTGTGCCACATTTAGAACTGAAAAATAGTCATTATTTTTTGAATGGAAGAAATTTAAAGTGAATACAAATATTTCAATGAAACAGTAAGTCTTAATATTTTTCTCCACTCTCTAACCAATGAAGTCTTAATACTTTATGAAGCATGTTTCTTCACTTTAAATTCCAAATGGCTGTATTTTTCTGTTATAAATATGGCACTATGTCTACAGGCCACTGAAAGCAAGATGCCTGCTGTTTGAAAATACAAAACTTGGAAATAGAAGAAAATTTAAATCATGAGTTTTATGGAATCAATATTGTACGTGTTTTTATATAGCGCTTACTACCCTTGACGAGGCGTCAAAGCGCTTTTCGGTGAGTAGCACGCTACTCCAGAACCCAAAAGGATTAGTGGTTGATTAGAATAGAGATATAGGAGTTCATTTGAGTGGTGGACATCTAAAGTGTATTCTTCAGTTTTACTTTCTCCCATTTCAAAGTGTCACACTTTCACACAGTAGGCATAATGCTCCCAGAGGCTGGTAGTCACAATGCCATATTTATAACTGAAAAATACAGCCATTATTTTAAGTGGGAGAAATTTAAAGAGCTAATTTTTTTTCCATATTATGAACATTTTGCAGAACACTTTACTGAACTTTAAATTTCTCCCATTTTTAAAAAAAACAAACGCTGCATGTTTGTGTTATACATGTAACGGTGCCACATATGGCAAAAGGTATGCCCTGTGCCACAAGTACATTCAACACAGTTTCTTAGGCACCCTTAAACATATATCTCATTCATATGCACAGATGTTCATACAACCCCAAAGTCCACACACTCACTGAGACACATGGCAGCCCTGTCATAGTGCTCCTAGTCCAAGTATTTTGCTCATACCATACATAGTATATGGCTCTATGGACATTAGGTTTAAAGTCAATGAAGCTGGGTATGGGGGTGTCTGGTAACAATGAGCGGGTTGCATAGCCTGCAGTACCTCATGAAGATTGTCACTGAGTAATCAGAAGTAGCTCTCACTTTTGAAAAGGTTGGAGACCCCTGCTTTAAATATACATTAAGGTAAAGGGCCCTCAACTACCCTTGCTATGCTCCTCAGAAACCTGACAGTTCAGTCCATTTTAAAATATCAACTGTGTTTAGAAATCTTAAGCTTCCAGTGCCCCAGGTGCAGCATGCCAAGTGTACAATTCTGTCACATGATGTGGGCATGCCCCAAGATAGTAATAGCCTGGGTAGCAGTACTGACAGAGCTAGTGAACAGGGAGCTTGTCCCCAAGCCTGAGCTCTGCCTCCTGGGATGGACGCCTAGGCCTAAAGCACGTAGGCTGGAGTGCAGGATGGCGATAGACCTAGCATTGACGCTGTTTAAACGCCGCACCGCCATGACCTGGAAGGCAACAAAGCCTCCATCAGTGTTGCTGTGGCGCAGGGACCAGAAGAAATAAGCGACAGCAGAGCAAACCGCCATTACCAATATCAGTAAGTAGACGGACCCTGAGGCTATAGCAAATGGTTGACGGCATATTGTCCTCCTCGCGGGGATCACTTGAGCTACTACAGAAGCAGCATGAGAACAAACTTCAGACATGGGTCACCCGGGGGAGGGCTGCCTGAGCGGGTAAGCAGACACAGATATAATTGGGGGAGGGGGGTCAAAAGTTATTAATGTTTAGTTGTTTTCCGTTATTGTATCCAAGTTGCACTGTTGAGATTGCTGCATTGGTCCCATTCATTGACTCGCGTACTCTGCTTGTTACTTTTGTGATTAACTTTTATGGGGTGTTTGTTGAATCTTTCGGTGTCTGCTCACCAACTCGCTGGCTAGTCACAACATTTAATTTTCTGGCGCTGCTCAAAAGATCGTAATGCTAATTATACCACATATTGCGGAGACTGTAATCACTGGTAAAAAGAATTGCAAGCAGTTTCCTACCAGTCTCTGGAGACACTGAAAATTCGTGCCAGATGTCTGGTTACCGGAAGGGCCAGTGAAATGGTAGCAGGCAAAAACGCTGCCAACAATGTACGCCTCCGGGGAGCGAGACAGCATCGGATCAAACAGCGAGACTCACATGACGGCACTTGAGTATCTCTGCAGAGGAGAAACCAGTTTGCCAGAGTCCAGTCTTCGGATAACAAAAACCCTCTCTTTAATGGCTAAGTAGAATGTGACCCCGCTGCCGTGCGTCTACACACATGGGGTTATCGGTTCCGGAATAGCGTGTTACTCGCCGAAAAAGCGATTCGACGACTGTCAGGAGTAGTAAGCGCTATATAAATTTAATTACAATACAATACCCTGATCCGACAAGAGAAAAACACCTGATTTTTATCCAGGTAGGATATGCCCTTATCGCGCAAGAACCACACTCCACGCTGTTACTTGAAGTGTAAAAGGCCATTTTATTAGGACATGGTTGCAATCATTTAGACTTTATTCGACAGTACATAAATGCAATAAATATACTTTCCCCAACCCATACCGACTCATTCTCCTTTCATCCATTCTCAAAACCATCTCACCTGTTAGACTCTTCCCCCATTCACTCGGTGACCTCCTTCCTCTCCCCATCACTTGCCCTCCAAGCATCCTCAGTGTAATTTCCTTCATTGGTCATTGCTTCCCGCGCCCGCTATCAGTCACCTGTGTACCGTTCTCTTCCCCCGAGGGGTGGATCCGCCCGTATGTGACTACCCACCCCTCCAAAGTACCGTGACGCCTCTACTCTGCAACCCTGCCCTAAACTGGCACGCTCAGCCCAAAATCTATCCCAACCCTTCGCCTAATGTCTGTAGGGTGGGTGGGCGGACAAACTTTTCTCTCCCCCCGGTGGTGCTCAGGTGTCAGGAAGAGGCCAGATACTCCTCTCCTGACACCTATATACCCTCCCAACTCCCGCCCCTCTACTTCCTATGATCCCACCCCCACCATGTCCTTCCGGCCGTTGCGCGAATTCCCCGGGGGAAGACTGGTCTGCGACCTTCACTTCCCCCGGGGCCCGCATTCTAAGTGCTGGTCCACCTGCCAACCACCCATGCCCCAAGCTACAGCCGGGGGAGGGGGGGGGGTGCGCTGCTGTATCCGTGCCTTGTAGTTCTTGTTCACCACGTGCTGATTTTTAAACATGAATATCATTCATGGACGAGATCTCTTCCGAGGGACGCTTTTCAGCTCGCTCCCGTGGAGGTGATTCGCAAATATCTGCAACCGCTGTCACGGGCAGGTGCCACCGCAGCTTGAACTTTCCAGTCCGTGCTGAGTCCCCGGGGCTGTCGGGCGGGAAACCCCTGCTGTGCCTAGGAGCAGGCCACAGACTGACAGACATCGCGAAAACGTGCTTTAATACAAGGGGTAATGGCTGGGCTTCAAAGAGCTGTAAACAGCAGGTGCTGCACCTAAAGGCACGGCGGATGAAGGAGCTCTGGTGCCTCTTTTATAAGCAATAAATAAATCAAAGGAAAAAGTGTACATTAAGAATATGTTTCATTCAACAAACACACATCAAAGCAGTATAACTCGCACAGCTGCCATCGTTGTTCAGTTTGCAGGTAACCTAGCGTTCACTGGTTACCATTAACAAGCATTTGCAATGCAATAGGTCTCGCATTTACGGGAGTTTGAGCTATTGGCATTGTAAATGATAAATGCCTTTTATTTATGTTTTGGTTTTTAAAACATAAAATAAAAGGCATGGTCATTTACAATGCCAATAGCTTCCTCGCGTAAATGCGAGACCTGTTGCATTTTCAATGCTTGTTAGATGAGCTTCAAAGACTTTTGAATGGAAGCATTAAAAGAAAACCTCTCATAACTGTACCAACAAATAGGTCCTTTTTCTCACCAGGCACATGGCATGCATGATTAGAAGCTGTGTAGAAATAGCGCTTTGCGGTACTGTGGTAAACACTAATGTACTGGAATCTTTATTTGAATCCTTTTCAGAGCAGTCAGTAAAAGTGGCAAATATAATTGAAAAATCGAGCAGTTAACATGCACCTTTTGGTTTCACTTTTCCAAAATTATCCTACATAAAATCCTACTGAGCAATGTGCTGGGGGTTACTCACTTGGTGCACATGGGGTCTAAGTTTATGCTTTTTGACAGGGCTGTTTTAAATTACCAGTCCGGCCCTGGACGTGTTCCAGAGTCGAGTCAATGACAAAGAAGTGGTCCAAATGCTTCGTTCAGAAGGGGGAGGGTGTGGCTTAACGGCCAGGGCAGCCGACTTGGGCGCTGAGAGATCCAGGTTTAAGTCTCGTCGTGTGCTCAACATCCTGTGATTCTGGGCAAATCACTTCCCCCTGCCTACGGACAGCGCCTACAGACCTTCACGGGTTATTAGCGGCGCTATACAAATCCAAGTATTATATTATAGTATAATTATTAAGAAGAGAAAGAGGCAGCCAAAAGACGAGGATCAAATGTCCAAGCAAAATGGAAAAAGTGGCCTAGAAGGAGACTAGATAAGAGGGGGGGGGGGGGGGGGGGAAGGAGTGTCCCGAACGCCACTCTTAAAAGCTGATGAAACACAACTAGTAGAAATGGACAAAGTATTGAGGAACTATATGAAGCCGTTCCAGGCGTTCTGAATTTCCGGTACCAACGGGAATCTCTGTACGCAATTACGTGTTTGCAGACCAAGAATTACTTGGCATAATTCTGCATGGAAAGCTGCATGTTTAAAGCTACAGATCACATTTTTAATGAAACTGCACTACAGCAACAGCACCGGCCCTGATATAATATTAATGGCCGACGAGCAGCACGGTAGCAGCAGAAAGCCTTTTAGGCTCTTACGCAACACGTAGCTAAATTAATTATTTGCAGAGAAAGGATCCCATACCCCCGGCAGCCTCCTAGGGATCAGCGAGAGCTGGACTGCGGAGGCGCTCATTAGCGACCCTCAAATGTCAGACACCGGGAGGAAAAAGAGGCCTGACAGGGAAGGGGAGACAGCGACACAGAGATCTGGAAGGGAGGGGGCACGAGAAAGACAGGGACAGCAAGGTACAATGATGGAAGAGGTGTCGACGGAGCGGGCACAAAGAGGGGAGAGGGTGCGAGGTAGACGGGGACTGCAGGTTAGACAGGGACAGCAAGGTACAATGATGGAAGAGGTGGCGACGCAAGAAAGGGAGCGGGCACAAAGAGGGGAGAGGGAGCGAGGTAGACGGGGACCACAGGTTTGAGAGAGGAAATGATGAAAGGCTTGTGAGAGAGAGCAGGATAGAATGGGGAGAGCATGAGAGACAAAGAGCAGTAAATTCAGACATAAGCGAAGAGAGAGAGAGAGAGAGCAGTAAATACAGACATAAGCGAAGAGAGAGAGAGAGCAGTAAATACAGACATAAGCGAAAGGGAATGGGGTCGTAAGAGAGACAGAGGCCTAGGAAAAGAAGGGGAGCCAGGTAGAGAACAAATGCGTATTACGAAGAAAACAAGACCAGCCCGGCTTCTAAAGTGCTCCGGACGCGAGCGAGCGCCCGCCGCGCGAAAGTGAAAGCAAATTTGTCACGGCGAAACGCGGCGGAGCGTGGCGCGCGCGCTTGGCGGGGGAGCGCATTCCAGGCGGGGGAGCGGACCCTTTTAAGTATGATGCCGAGGGCGCCAGTGGGCTGAAGCGCTTCCCCAAACGGATTGCATGGCATAACGATGCACGCGATTGTGCGCGTACTCGCCATGCAATCCACTTTTGGGAGCACTTTAAAATGCCCCTCTTACTAGAGTCTCGCATAGCGATTGCATAAACGCAATAGCTAGGCGAGACCTAAAAATCGTGGGTATATTTTTTGATGGCACCCTAAAGTCAATGCTCATGACCTCAATCGCATGACAGAAGACATCCATAAAATCACCTGTTACACTTAACATTATCGATGAGCTCACTACGCAAGTAGTCAATTTCATTATGCCACACAATCTCATACTCGGTTTACTCCTGTTGTTTAACGGTGGAAGTACTGCAAGGTCCTGAGCATTGCATCTGGGTACAAATCATGGTTTGGGAGATAAACACAACTGGCCAATTTCATAGTTTTTTTTTGCTTTTATTTCGTAACCATTGCTACAGAGTACCTGTACTTTTTAAAGAAAATTTCTTACATTTTTGAAACATATATTAATGTGTTATAAGCAGGAGGAAACCATTCTTTACCTCTACATTATTGCAGGGATTTTTTGGGGATGCTCAATTATATCGAAACGATGGACTATCAAACATGTGTTCCAAACCCTTCTCTCGTTCCAACTACTCATCCAACTAACAAGGGCACATGTTCATTACTCACAACAACATCTCGCCTCGGCCCTTTGTTATTCCATTTCAATTCATCTAGCCCTAGTCAAAACACTAGAATAAGTGCATGAGGTCTCAAGAGCACATACAAAATACAACTAATCACACAAGGAAAAGGAAACCCATATAACTAATCTACTACCTATATACCGCTAAACTGAGGTTTTGGAAGAGTGTGCCACTCGTCGCAAACCACTTCAAGGTCTCATCAGTTTAGAAAGCACTATATAATTACAATTTACAATTACGATACTACAGTTTGTTCTCGTCGTTTTACAAAATAGTGAGAAACTGGGCACAAATATATCTGTGATGTGATATTGCATACCAAGAAACGGTTATGTTGACAAAACACTGGAAAGTCCTAACCATGTCTGTTTACACAAAACATCGGTTTGCAACTTTTGTCTTAAAAGCATTTGTGACCGAATAGTTTGTCTGTGACAGGGTTACTCGAAAATCGTTTGACTCGTGTCAGATGTATTGGCCCTTTAAAAAAAAAAAAAAATCAATTAAAAGAGGGGGGAGGTTGGAATCTTTCGCTTGTTCCAAATTCTTCTCCTGGCTTCATCTTAAAGTAATGCACACTACACCCTTCGGGTAACGGCCTCCTACAGACTGGGTGAAGGACCACTCTGGACGCCGTTGCTTTTATAGACAAGCATTTACAATGCAATGGTCTCGGCATTGGTAAAGTTAGAGCTATTGGCATTGCTCATGACAATGCCGTTTCTTTAAATGTTTTAAAAACACAAACATAAACAAAAATAATGTCATGAGCAATGCCAATAGCTCTAACTTTACCAATGCCGAGACCATTGCATTGTAAATGCTTGTTTTAGTCTTTGCTGTGTACTACAACACTTCTCTGTGAATGTACATTAAGCATGGCCACCAGGGTTTTCTTGGATTCTGGAGTATGTAAACCTGCCACTTGCAAACAATTGAATTACAAGGTTTTCCAGGGGTTCAGGAAATCTATCAATAACATGGGTTATCATAAGAACCCAGATGACGCAGATATCTCTTCACAAAAAGTGTTAGAATCAATCTTGTCGCTGTAGGTAGCTTTTTCTTTTCTTAATAATCAGCATTCCCTTCACAAAAAAAATGTACGAATGCATTCTTTTTACCAACTTGTACCATAAATAACTTTTTTGTGGCCCGACTTTTTCACATTGCCCATTATTTTAAATACCCTTTTCCCTAGCTTCCTTCCTCAAAATGTTACAATTTTGCAGGTGCTCATTTTGTCGATGACATCCAATTACTTACCCAACCTACCCCTGCAGTCTCTAAGATATCTAGCGGGAATGTAGTGAGCGAGCCCTTGCATAACAATGAGATGGTGTGGTGGGCGCTTGCACCGGGAGATTTACCCGACAGGCACAGCTAAAGATTGGATAGGCTTCAAGCTTCTCAAACATACCCAAATAATAACTAGCATGGGGGAAACCAAGAGTAACTGTGTATGTCATTTGCTCAAAGGCACGCACAAGGTGGTGGTAAAACATTTGGATATTGAACAGATGAATGGTACTTGAAAGCAGACTGTAAGAAAGTACAATGCTACAACTTCAAAGAGTTGAAAAATAAGAATTTTATGAGGCACATTGTCAACCACTTCTAAAACAATGCACCTTGGAAAGCTAGGAAAGGAATGAACTACAAGCAACTGACAGGCAGAGAGTCATGCTAATTCATGCCCTGCCCTTCACTGTGCACAAGGGCTGGCTGTCGGGCGGCGACGCGCTCTTATGTCCGGCTAGAGGCAGCGCCTGATCTCGGGCGTCGAAGGGGTAGTTTTAAGCAGGAATTATTTTAAAATCAGTTCTACTTTGCATCACCAGGGAATAGTCACTAATGAAATAATGCATCCATTTAGAGCAAAATAATAAGCAGTGAGTTTTTGACGTGTACAATACATTCGGCATCAGTCACGAGGAACAAACGAGATAACGGTTGCTTCCAGGCTCTAAAAATATAAATGTCTTCAAGCAAGCTCCAATGATGCACACCAATCCCGCCACGGCAGCACGGAAAGAAGAGCGGCACGCTGCAGTGTTTACACGCCGACTCCTTCATCAGCAGTCACCAATCTAGTCATGGTTTACATCCGTTTTTAAATTCTGTTTAGTTATGTTCGAACATTATGAAGCCTGTCAAAAATAGTTTTAGCTGTCTGGCACGGGGGTTGGGGGGTCAATACAATGGCTGTGTTTCAGCACTGGACTCGGGCGCACTGCTTGCAGAAATGGCAATAAAAGCTTACAGGTTCTTTGTGTTTTTACTTCAAGTGCATAGGAAAGCTAACACTGCCACACATCTCTCTGCTATCAAACGAGCACGCGCCCCCCACCCCTGGTAACGAATGAGGCGATTCAGAGCACTACAGGAAGGCAAACAATATGCAGAGAAAGGCTGGAAAGCAACGTTGCAAAGAGTGGCCGCAACACAAATCATAGCAGTGAATTGCAATGCCATTTAAAGAGTTTAATGTGACTGCAAGAGGTGGCAGCGACGCCACGGATGCCAATGGGAGATGCTGCAGCAGGTGGGGGGAGGGGCAGAGGGGGACAGAGAGAAGGGGGGCAGCCATGGTTGACATTTCCACCATACCTTCGTGGGTAGGCTCGGGGTCCGGAGTGAGCGAGATGTCGTCCAGCTCGCGGAGACAGAGCCACTCCCCGTCCATGGACACTCGGAATTTGCACAGATAGATGGTCTCCATTGCAGCCTGCGTGATCTTGTCTGTCGTGGGGGTTGGCATGTCACTTTGAGGCGTCAGGGCCGACATGATGACTCAGCTGGCACAACAACAACAAAACACAATCCTAAAGAGAAGCCTTCTAAAATACAACGCACAAATACCTCACCGTGTAGGATGGCGACAAAATGATTATCTTCGGAAAAAGGGTTTCGAATATCAAAGGCCACTGGTGGTCTCCCCCTCCTTGTCCTTAAAATCTAACACGGCTTTCACCAGCCGTACAACAAGCTATTCATCCCCATCTAGCGCCATAAAGCAAACCTGTCTCCCGGACGATGGGCTCTGCCTCAAAACGAAATTAGAGCCTGCTAGCTGGAAAGAAAAGGGGGTGAAAAACAAAACAAGACAATAAATATGGGACAGAAGAAGCAACAGTTATATGGAACGAGGGGAAGGGGCGGGGACCAAAGAGCAAGTGGCCAAGTCCAAGCAGACTATAGCCGCCATCTTCGAACGGGTCACTGAACTACAATCGACCCACACTAACCTCCATTTTTAAAGAGGACGGTCGCCATATTAGAACGGGATGTGAAATGTCGTAACTGGACTACTACCTTCGTTTTAGGAAAACACGAAGAACTCTATCTCGGAAAGTTCTAATTCAGAATTCGAGGGCAAACTTTGTACAATAATGACTGAAAGTGGGTTAGACAACCACAGATGCATGCTGCTGTGCCAGTTGTCAAATTCATAGTTTTTTTGGGAGGCAGGCTGCAAGAAATTAGCAAAATAATTCGTCGTTATCAGCGGCGTCATAAGCAGTCTATAAACAAGGCATTAATAATGGATACAGATAAAACGAGGAGAGCGAGACCAGGGGAAATGGATACCGCTGGAAATAAACGATTCTGGATCGGCAGTGCGCGCAGCGTTCGGTAATCTCAGCAGCAGAGGGATGAGGCACGTGGAGGGGCCGGGATGTTTTTTCATCGCAGTCTGTAAAGAGGGAGAAAACAAGGAGATCAGGTGAGGGAGCAACGCCGGAACACCACCGCCTTTCTCCGAGGCACAGCAAAAATGCCTCGGAGAAAGGGAGCGTCCTTTTCGGATTTGGGGGCGTGTTTTGCTGTTGTCTCCTCCCTGAGACTTCTCGCAAAAAACACGCCCCCGATCCGAAAAGGACGGGGCATAATCGGAGTGACTGGACCTCTTCTCCAGTGGCTGGCCAGCATTTAAGAGGCCAGCCAATGGAGAACAGGAGAGAAGAGGGGCGGGTGCAAGCCCCTCTTCTCAAAGTCATTAAATCTCGCGAGCGAGACTGCGCAAGCGCAGCCATCGCTAGCCGAGACCTAAAAAGCGCACGAGAAATTCAAGGCTCTAAAATATCTGCCATGCTAACTCGCACGATTCCCCAGACCACGACTTTGGTTTCAAAAACACAACATGGATCACATGCTTCTAGGAAGACAGAGACACACTATTCTGGCTGGGGCTGGCTTATAACTGCCTTTCAAGCAAGAAATACCCTGTGACAAAGCAATTTAACTCATGTCGGATATCACCTGCGCAAGTCCAGTCTCAGCCTATGCTCCTGAAACCCACCCAGGCTCATGCAAAAACTACAAGATGACAAATCTGCAACTTTTTAGAAGGACTTTAATCTCCGTATGCTACAAAACAATTTGGGATCAACCAACTGTCCCTTTAACAGGCTATGTTGAGTTCCAGAAACCAGCCATCAAAGTTAACAGGTATGGTCGCCAATGGGAGGCCTAACAGTTTATGTGACATATGTACAAGCCCCTCTCGCCACCACAACGTTCCTTTTATTGATGTTGTGGTGGTGAAAGGGGTTTAGCCTTATTTACAAGGCAGCGTTAAGACACTTAACGTGGCTTTAACGCTACCTTGTAAATATGGCCCCCTTTCATGCCATGGTTAGTGTGAGGGGGGGCAGTGGGTGTTGCGGTGGTCATTCCACCGCAACACCATTGATTTTGACGCTGCGCCCTTGGTACATGGGCTGCATTCATAGGATACAGTGCCAAAATTAAGGCCAGGAAAAACGTGGTATTAAGTTGGTGAAACTAGGAGAAATGCCTTATTTCTCCTTGTTTTGGCTTTTTCCATGTGTGCGGCACACAGATAAGTGGAGCCTTTATGGGGATCCTTGTCATTATGTTTATGAGCAGGATGGAGCAGCAACAGAGGCAAAAGGTGTCCCCTCCCAGAGTAGAGAAGGTATTGGAAGAAGGTTGCCACAGAAAGGCTGGTGCCTGCTGAGATTGAACAGGAAAATCACTAATAGCTAGAACTAAAGACTGGAGCAAAATGGAATCACATGCAAACGAAATAGCACTTTTGTCATCACACACCATTCCATTTTCACTAACATATTTCAGCAGGTTTGCACTAAATAAGCAGCATTCCTGTACTACAGGACAGTAACACGTTTTACACAGGCCACACTATTTAACCAAAAAAGAATATTTCTTTAATGCACACATTCTTAAACATTTCCATTCTGGTATACAAATCATATGTTAAATGTACATCTTTCTTTTAATTTCTTTGAAACATTTGTGTTTCTTCCAACTATGTGTAGAAGAACACAATGTCTGCACGTTTTGGTGCAGCCAGGATGTCCAACTTTTATGTACAGGAATGGCCTGGTGTGCGAGGGAAATGAAACCCCTCTCAAAATAAAGGCAATCGGAAGCAAACACGGTGCAAATTACATTTAAAGCACATCTACTACTACTTAATATAGAAAAAAAAGATAAACATCCACACACATTCTAAATTTCAACAAATTCAGCACATATGATTAAATAAAAAAAACATATGTTGGCTAGCAAGTTGTAATCAAAGTGAATGCAGCATGCTACTTGGCACCTAAGCCGTAAGTGTGAAGTATGGGTTTTGCAGAGCTTCGTGAAAAGGCGTAACAAGTAGTAAAGCACGGAGGGGCAGATTTACAAGCCCTTTGTGTCACTTTTGCACCGTCATTGCATCACTTTTGTGACGCAGCGGCAGCGTAAAAGTTGTGCCCATTTACAACGTGACGCATCTAGAGAGATGCGTCACATTGTGAAGCCCTGCGCCACATTAAACCTGCGTCAGGTTTAATGTATGCAGGGTGGGCGTTCCATCGCAGGAAGCCCCGTAAGAGTGATGCAGTGAAATCTACAAGATTTCACTGAGTCACTTTTATGTCCATGCTGCGTCAAAACCCTGCGCCTGCTTTAAGCAGGCGTAAAGAGGGACGCAGCATGTTAGGCATAGGGCGCCCCTGAGCATTGATGGAGTTGCGTTGTGCTTGCGACACGACTCCAGCAATGCGTGCTTTTCCGTCAACAGATGCATCTGTCAATCCTTGCGCCATGGTGCGCCGTATTGTAAATACGGCGCATCCACGGTGACGCAAGGATTTGGCATGTTGGCGCAGGGAAAGTGACGCATCTCTACAGATGCGTCACTTTCTTGTAAATCTGCCCCGGAGTCTTTTCAAAGTGACTCGAAAAAAGGAACAAAACACAAAGGGAAGGAGTACAAAGGGGAGTTGCTTGTGGCATCTCGTTACTGGCCCGTCACTAAATCCTTAGCAGTAAAATGTTATGTACCCACAACGTAGCCCTGCTCAATGGCATCGGTCTTATTCTGTGCTAATATATTTAAAACAAGCAACACATAATCCGATAAATAGCCATACAAATGGGACTGTATTACATGTGGCTGCTGATGTATTTTTTTTCACCCAAAAACAAATAACTTTCCCTTAATGTTTCGCCCGGTTGGGTTTTTGTCTGTGATTTATTTCCTGTTTGCCAAAAGGCGTTCTTAAATCAGAAAATGAGTTTAATGCAGAAGTGGTTGTGTTTTTATTTCGCTTCCCTGACTTCCTGGCACATGTGCTGGTGTTCACCATAAGAGTGCTCCATATAGCAGTCAATCCGGAGTTGCAAGCATGCGTTAAGTACTTGGAATGCTCAGTAGCAGGGCCGATTATGTATCTACGGCCTGGATTTCATTTGTTTGCATCGGACACTGCAAGAATAATCTAAAATCCAGGCCCCCGATATACCTCCTTAAAAAAATTGATGTTGAGAGATTTTCATTTTTGATTTGTGTTTTTGGATCATTAGAGAAGTAGTTTAGTTTCAGTCGACATTTCTGATCGGGGCCGAATTTTTCTGGACGACATTTTTAAAAATGGCGAATGTATTGCAGTGATTATGTAACATTTCAGGAACCATGAGACCTATATACTTCACTTTGGTGTAAAAACATAGGTTTTGGGGGTCAGGTAGTCTTATAGAGAGAGAAAAGAACTCCTCAGAGTAAACCTTCCGTCATTTTACCAAATTGCAGCTGTAATAGAGGAAGAAGAGACATATATAGAAATGAAACAAATGGTAATGATTTTCAATCCTTTTACGTATACACCAATGTTTATGATCTGAATATGAAAAAAATTATGTTTATTGTTCTTGTTTTAGACACATTTTCATAGTTCAATTTATTTATTTGTTTCAGCAATCGCTTGTTGTAAATTTTTTTTAAACACAAACTTTATTGCTTTTATGTCATACATTCACAAGGCATAAAGCACGGTACGTCCATTCAGTGCCGTGGTAGATTTTGTATATAACTCGCAGAGTGCATCCTGTAGCTTGGACAACATGAATAATTAAGAATGTGACATCAAGAAAGGCAATCGGTACTCCCGGCCTATCCCTTCCCCGAACAGTACGCTATGTTACCCAATCAGAAAAGATTGTGTACGGAGTATCCCATGTGGGAAAGTATGTGGGAATGCGTGGATAGCCTGTGTGTAAAAAAGGGGTGAGAAAGGTGGGGAGGGCGGGGGCCAGGCGTGGAATACTGGGCCGCTACCAACCGAGCTACTCCCTCCAAGTGGAGGGCGTAAAATATTGTGGGTCACTGCCCGCTGTGGACCCGAGGAGGACATCTCCAGCCATCATTTTGCCCCCTGTAAATCCGCTTGTACCTTAAATGATTGTAGAAGGGCATCCCATTTAAGTGAGATTGGCTTCTTCCGGAGAACCCGGTACTCTTCCCTGCATATTGCCCCACTCTCAGTGAGTCCCCACCTTCCAACATTCCCCCGCCAGTGAAACACTTGGGGCGACTGGGGAGACTTCCAGCGCCGCTTTGCTAGTAAGAGTGCCAGGTCTACAAAGCGCTGTGACACCTTCGGGCCTTTCGGCCTAGTATGTAGTCCCTGGAGACAATGCATTGGTGTATCCCACTGCTGGGTGATAGTCAGCCCTGATAATATTGACAAAATCTCTGTACAGCAAACTGTCAGTGAGGGGCACACCCACAGCATGTGCAGAAGGTTGGTGTCATCCGCATGACAGCAGGGGTATGCAGAGGAGGCTGTCTGGAACATTCGGTGAAGCCTATGCGGGGTCAGGTATGCCCTGTGGAGTATAAAACATTGGATGAGTTTGAACCTTGAATTGCATGAGACCTTTTTGGGATTATTCTACTAGGGAAGCCCATTCCTTGTCCAAGAAGTCCCTGGATAAATTGGCCTCGCACCTCGCCTTGATATCGCAAGGATATCATATGGTTAACCCGAAGCCCACAGTAAAGCCAGCGTACCAAGTGTCGGCCCTCCCCATGGGGCTAGCGGCAATCCATGTGTATTGGCTAAATCTGCATGTGTTAGCAACTCTCCATCTTGCAAGAGGGACCCTAACGTCAGCAAACCCTTGCACTCCCATGGTCCTTGCCAGTGGATCGTCAGAGTACTGGAAGACAAAGGGAGACTATATAATGGTACATTTGGGGCATATGGCATTGGTGAGCCTGTGCATTTCCACACCATTCTCCAGTAAGCCGGGGCACCCCACAATAACAGGGAGCCTACTGGAGGTGCAGCCACACCAGGGCATAGCAAGCGATGGAGGTGATTTCGGTCCACCGTATAGCCGATTAATTCCAGGTTGCGCTCAGCCAGCCTGTAGGACAAGCACTGCAGTTGCCCAGCCAGACAATATGCTTTAAGAGTCAGGGTCCCCAAGCCACCACCATCTGTTGGCAACTGACGTTTAGCAAGGCTTACTCACCTACGGCCCCTGCCCCAGGCGAGCTCTGGCTGACACGGTTGGAAACCTCTTCCGTTGCCACGAAAGGGGCAAAAGCTAGACTGGCCACTAGCTGCAGAAGAGAGGTCCAAGGATCTGGCCATAGCTCGAGTGTCCTTGAGCCTCACTAGACGGGTTCCATCAAAAGGTATGTCCATCAAATTTGCCTGGACAGCATCAGTTGTCCTAAGCCAGGCGTCAGGCCTCAAGACCACTGTTGTGAAAATCGATCTGCCCAGTGAATCTGCCGTATCAAGGCCACGCCTTATGGTGATTTTTGCTGTATCTCTCTCATCCTTAATTGCCTGAGTCAGCACAGCCCGCACCTCCTCCAGAACCTGTGGCAGCACTTGCACAACTGTCTCCCAAAGGGAGTGGAGGAAACGGCCGAATGAGCATGTGGTATTCACCGACAGCAATGCCAGGCTGGAGGAAGAAAACATCTTTTTGCCAAGTGAATCCATCCTCTTTGATTCCGTATCCGGAAGGGCAGAAGGGAACGCGCCCTGAGATGTAGAGGTCTGCACCATCAAACTTTCGGGGGTGAGGTGTTGGCTGAGGAACTTTGGGTCACCTAGAGCTGGGCGATGGTGGCGAGCAATTGTCCTATTCACAGGCGCCCCTGTGCTAGGCTTGAACCATGTCCCTAGAAGGACATCAGTTAGTGCTTCATTATAGGGCAAAAAGGGTTCGGAGGTGGAAGACCCAGACTGAAGCACTTCAGTCAGGAGATTAGTCCTGGCCTGCATGGAAGACAGCTCTAGTCCGAGGACCTCGGCTGCCCTTTTAACCACCATGGCATAAGTAGCCACAGTTGGCGGAGAGGGCATGCCTGTATCAGGAGAAGTTTCTAATCCACTGGCTTCCCCAAATTCTGCATACCAGTCCAGCTGCCCTGCAGAGTCATCTTGGTGTTCCAAAGGGTCCATAGACCCCTCCCATTTCTCTCTCTCTCTCGAGCCTAACACATCCTCACAAGTGTTCAGGTGAAAACATAGAACCCCTGGGTTCAATCAGGATTGGCATTAAGCGATGCCGATCCAAATCCGTTTCGTCGGGGATAAGGATGGGGCTGGCACTGCCAGTGTTCACCGGTGGTGTCAAAGGCACCGACTTTGGGTCCGACCAGCGCCAACCCGGATCAGATCTCCGAGACCCCACTGGCACCATGGCTGGAGCCGACAGCTTGGTATCCGATGGGGCCCCTTCCGACCACACAGGGCCTAAGGGCTCACCAGAGGGGTTGGCCAGCTCAAACAGGTGGCGCATGGCCTCATAAAATTATTTAATTTGAGCGGGGGTCACTCCAGTTCTCTGAAAGGGAGGGAGATGAGAAGTCGATCTTGGCTCTGGCTCCACAGAACCGAGTGTCAGTGCTCCTTACCTCTTTAGTTGAAGGACGACAGCTGAGGCGAAGTTGAAGTCCGCTTGGACTGCTTCTTGTGCCTCTTCTTCGAGTGTCCCAAAGACCTTGAGTGGGTCGAAGAGGACTTTGGGCTCCAGGATTGGTCTTGCGACCTCCTCTTCTTCGATCAGGACCGGGACCTCCACAGAGTCTCGCTGGACGGAGTCTACTGCAGGGCAACAAGGAGCAACATAGCCCGCTCCCACAAGGCCTTCGGAGCCATGAATGTCTGACAGAATATCGACGGACAGAAAATCGACCTACAAAAATATCGACACAAAAATATCGATGACAAGAATATCGAGATCTATCTACAACATGGTAAGTACAAAAATATCGAAAATAAAATATAGAATGTCAAAAATATCGTTATTAAAAATATAAAGTATTTTTTAGTTAAAACAAAATATGTAAAATAAACCAAATAATATTTATAAATAAAATAAACATAATTAAATATATGTTATAATGTTTAAAATTAATAATTAATATATATATTGTAATAAAACATTAATTAAACATATACATATAATATATAATATATATACTTACTTAATAATACATTTTAATAATTATTTTAATAACTTATAACTTGTTAAAAATTATTATAAATTACAAATACATCATACACATAAAACAATAACATGAATAAAAATTAAATAATTATATATAACACATTTAAAAAATTACATTTAATTTGAATATTGTTAAAATTAATTATATATTACATTAGCTAAAATAATACAAAAAATATTAAATAGCACCGACAATAAAACTACTACTCCAGCTCCAAAAAAAAAACAGTAAAGAAAATGTTGGATAGCGTAGAGCTAAAAATTACTATTTCCACTCCAGGGAGTGTAACAATAGGGAAAGTGTTGGATAGCGTAGGGGTAAAAATTACTATTTCCACTCCAGAGAGTGCAACAGTAGGGAAAGTGTTGGATAGCGGAGGGGTAAAAATTACTATTCCAACTCCAGAGAGTGCAACAGTAGGAAAACTGTTGGATAGCGTAGGGGTAAAAATTACTATTCCAACTCCACAGAGTGCAACAGTAGGGAAAGTGTTGGATAGCGTAGGGGTAAAAATTACTATTCCCACTCCAGAGAGTGCAACAGTAGGGAAAGTGTTGGATAGCGTAGGGGTAAAAATTACTATTCCCACTCCAGAGAGTGCAACAGTAGGGAAAGTGTTGGATAGCGTAGGGGTAAAAATTACTATTCCAACTCCACAGAGTGCAACAGTAGGGAAAGTGTTGGATAGCGTAGGGGTAAAAATTACTATTCCCACTCCAGAGAGTGCAACAGTAGGGAAAGTGTTGGATAGTGTAGGGGTAAAAATTACTATTCCAACTCCAGAGAGTGCAACAGTAGGGAAAATGTTGGATAGCGAAGGGGAAAAAATTACTATTCCCACTCCAGAGAGTGCAATAGTAGGGAAAGTGTTGGATAGCGTAGGGGTACAAATTACTATTCCAACTCCAGAGAGTGCAACAGTAGGGAAAGTGTTGGATAGCGTAGGGGTACAAATTACTATTCCAACTCCAGAGAGTACAACAGTAGGGAAAGTGTTGGATAGCGTAAGGGTAAAAATTACTATTCCAACTCCAGAGAGTGCAACAGTAGGGAAAGTGTTGGATAGCGTAGGGGTACAAATTACTATTCCAACTCCAGAGAGTGCAACAGTAGGGAAAGTGTTGGATAGCGTAAGGGTAAAAATTACTATTCCAACTCCAGAGAGTGCAACAGTAGGGAAAGTGTTGGATAGCGTAGGGGTAAAAATTACTATTCCCACTCCAGAGAGTGCAACAGTAGGGAAAGTGTTGGATAGTGTAGGGGTAAAAATTACTATTCCAACTCCACAGAGTGCAACAGTAGGGAAAGTGTTGGATAGCGAAGGGGTAAAAATTACTATTCCAACTCCAAAGAGTGCAACAGAAGGGAAAGTGTTGGATAGCGTAGGGGTAAAAATTACTATTCCCACTCCAGAGAGTGCAACAGTAGGGAAAGTGTTGGATAGCGTAGGGGTAAAAATTACTATTCCAACTCCAGAGAATGCAACAGTACGGAAAGTGTTGGATAGCGTAGGGATAAAATTTACTATTCCAACTCCAGAGGGTGCAACAGTAGGGAAAGTGTTGGATAGCGTAGAAGTTAAAAATACCATAGTTATAAATAAAATAATTATTTAAAATAATTAGTGATTTAATTATTAAATAACTCAAAATCATTTACAAATACCAATAAATAATTATTACAAACATAACTACCAAAGAATAATTATTTAACAATACATTAATAATAAATACCAATAAATAATAATTAATAAATATTAATTACCAAATAATAAATATTAAACGATACAATATTTTTCATAACCAAAAACATATGAATTATTAAAAAGTAAATACCAATTAAAATATATTTAACCATTTAAAAAAATATATACCGCAAAATAATAATTATGAAACATTAATTACCAATTAAAAAATATTGAACTATTAAATATTTTTCATACGCCAAATTAATAAATATTACACATTAATTACCAATTAATAATTACTTATTAATATATTAATTAGAAATATCAATGCATAATATTTAATTCACAATTAATGATTAATCAACAATTAATTATTTTTCATAACCAAAATATTATAATTTAAAATATTTACCAATTAATAATTATCGTCCAATTAATTAATTATCAATACTCAACAACTAATTTAATAATTACTTAATTAGATTTCAATTACTTCCAACACTATTCCCCTATAAACGCACGACACACTCCACTAATAAAATAATACACTTAACATAATTATCAATTAATCAACTAATTAAAACTAATTGCCAATTAATAAAAATTAATTACCAATTAATACTTAATTAACAATAATATAATTATCAATACCAATAAATGAAAATAAATTATTAATTAATTACAATTAAATTACTTCCCACCCTATTCCCCTATAAACCCACAACCCGCTACAGAACTTAAACGCAAAAATTTATTAAAATCAATTTATAATTCCTAAAAATGTATAATTAATTCCATATAATTAAATTACTTCCCACCCTATTCCCCTATAAACCCACAACCCGCTAAGATACTAAAACACAAAATTGACTTAAAAAACCATTGTTAACATATAAAAATTGTATACATATAGGTTAAAACACATACATATTAAATACATAATAAAATACATAACAATAATATAAATATCGATATTAGTAACATCAATATTAGTAAAATCGATATATTTGATGTCGATATTACTAACTTCGATATTACTAACATCGATATTAAAATACTTACCTTAGGATCGATATTCTGTCCCTAGATATTTTTGACATCGATATTCTGTCCCTTCGATATTTAAAACTCGATATTTGTGTAGGTAGATATTTTAGTTTCGATATTTTGGCTGCTCACCCGGAGCCATAGCTCGATAGTCCGAGCACAACTGCGAATGGTGGTCGACCTCGAGATGCCAGAGACAGAGGAGGTGGTGGTAGGTAACTGACATCATGCTGTGGCAGGAACCGCAGAGCTTGAACCTTGTCTTCGTCAAAGTCATCCTCCCACACGAAGCTGGAAAAAATTCAGAAGTCAACAAAAAGTCAAGAAAAGGCCTGTCAAAAAGAGACTGAGGGGTATCTCTTCCCGCAACTGCACTTAACAGGTGTGGAAAGAAAAGAACTGATGTCTGCATGCCTGGGTGGCACCTATATAGGTGACCGCGACGTCATAACAGATGCTACCAACGACGTCACACGTAGCCAAATGGAGCCACCCGACGGTGCATGCAAGGGGTATTGCTCAGCAAAAGTTTCCGGATCCAGCTTGACGCCTGGGAAATTCAAAGGTAAGAAATCTGCAGCTAGAAGTCTCTAATAGATACAGATTGCTAGAGTGAAGGAAGTGAAGGTATTTCAGTTCAGTTGGGGGAAAGGTGACAATGCAGGGAATGGTGCAGAAGGAACTGCATTCTGTGGGGACATTGCAATGCCAGCTCCTGGTGGCTCTATCCTTTTTGCTGGTTGAAAATAAACAATGCTATCCTTCATTTACTCACTCCCCCTCATTCCTCAGGGGGAGGTTTCAGTTAATAATTTGACAGAATCAAAAGTTTTCAGTTGTGGGCAGAGTGCAGCTACCACCGTCCATGTGATTTGTAATGTTTTATCATCTTATGAAATTTTAATTTTTTTCTTGTAGTTGTGGGCAGAGTGCAGCTACCACCGTCCATGTGATTTGTAATGTTTTATTATCTTATGAAATTTTAATTTTTTTCTTGTAGTTGATCTATATTTCTTATCCTCCTATTTTTGCTATTGTGAAATTTAATTTTTACAGATAGGAACACATACAACTGGCTACGATCGTGTGCTTGTGATGTGTGTTTATAATTGATGGAAACCATGCAGCAATGAACTTGAGTGGTATTTTAAAAAAGCTACTGTACTTTATCTTGCATGCAGCTTTGTAACTAAATGTAGTTATGTTGCTCATGGTGTTATGTACATGCAATATGGAATCTCTTAAAAGTATGGAGAAACATTTGCTGCAATGATGATATCCTGTGAGTACGAAAGGGATGTTAATGTCCCCTCATTGAAGTTTTGCCCCCGTGGGGAGGATACTATGGTGCCAATTCCGATCCGGTAAAAAAATTCCCCGTCCGACTCGCATCCGGATATTTTTCCGTCCTAATCGTCAAAGTAGCGTACAAACTGCCAAGTACGATTCGAACGGAAAAAAGTCCATACGAATCGCATTGGGAAGATTTCCCCACACGTCCTCGGGTCGGGAAAAGTCACCGACACGTCCCCGGTCGAAAAACCCACCGTGCGGAAAAATAAAGTCCGACAGCGCAAGTACGATCCCTCCCGTCCTCCCCATTTCACAACCGTACGCAAAAAACACCGTCCGAACCGAACTCCCATAGCAACCATGGAGACATGTGCCCGCATACGCGCCGAACACCCCACCACCCCCCCGCCCGCGTATGTACGCACCGAACCCCCACCCCAGCAGTGCATGTACGCCCCGAACCCCCACCCATGTATGTACGCCCCGAACCCCCACCCGTGTATGTACGGACCGTACCCACACCCGTGGAAGTACAGCCCGTACCCCCACCCCAGCAGTGTATGTACGCCCCGAACCCCCACCCCAGCAGTGTATGTACGCCCCGAACCCCCACCCGTGTATGTACGCACCGAACCCCCACCCCAGCAGTGTATGTACGCACCAAACCACCACCCGTGTATGTACGCACCGAACCACCACCCGTGTATGTACGCCCCGAACCCCCACCCCAGCAGTGTATGTACGCACCAAACCACCACCCGTGTATGTACGCCCCGAACCCCCACCCCAGCAGTGTATGTACGCACCGAACCCCCACCCGTGTATGTACGCACTGAACCCCCACCCGTGTATGTACGGACCGTACCCACCCCCGTGGAAGTATGGCCCGTACCCCCACCCCAGCAGTGTATATACGCCCCGAACCCCCACCCCAGCAGTGTATGTACGCCCCGAACCCCCACCCGTGTATGTACGCACCGAACCCCCCCCAGCCGTGTATGTACGCACCGAACCCCCACCCCAGCAGTGTATGTACGCACCCAACCACCACCCATGTATGTACGCACCGAACCCCCACCCCAGCAGTGTATGTACGCCCCGAACCCCCACCCCAGCAGTGTATGTACGCCCCGAACCCCCACCCCAGCAGTGTATGTACGCCCCGAACCCCCACCCGTGTATGTACGCACCGAACCCCCCCCAGCCGTGTATGTACGCACCGAACCCCCACCCCAGCAGTGTATGTACGCACCCAACCACCACCCGTGTATGTACGCACCGAACCCCCACCCCAGCAGTGTATGTACGCACCGAACCCCCACCCCAGCAGTGTATGTACGCACCCAACCACCACCCGTGTATGTACGCACCGAACCCCCACCCCAGCAGTGTATGTACGCCCGAACCCCCACCCCAGCAGTGTATGTACGCCCCGAACCCCCACCCGTGTATGTACGCACCGAACCCCCACCCCACCCGTGTATGTACGCCCCGAACCCCCACCCGTGTATGTACGCACCGTACCCCCCCAGCCGTGTATGTACGCACCGAACCCCCACCCCAGCAGTGTATGTACGCACCCAACCACCACCCGTGTATGTACGCACCGAACCCCCACCCGTGTATGTACGCACCGTACCCCTCCCCAGCCATGTATGTACGCACCGAATCCCCACCCGTGTATGTACGCACCGAACTCCCACCCCAGCAGTGTATGTACGCACCAAACCACCACCCGTGTATGTACGCACCGAACCCCCACCCGTGTATGTACGGTCCGTACCCACACCCGTGGAAGTATGGCCCGTACCCCCACCCCAGCAGTGTATGTACGCACCCAACCACCACCCGTGTATGTACGCACCGAACCCCCACCCCAGCAGTGTATGTACGCCCCGAACCCCCACCCCAGCAGTGTATGTACGCACCGAACCCCCACCCGTGTATGTACGCACCGAACCCCCACCCGTGTATGTACGGACCGTACCCACACCCGTGGAAGTATGGCCCGTACCCCCACCCCAGCAGTGTATGTACGCCCCGAACCCCCACCCCAGCAGTGTATGTATGCCCCGAACCCCCACCCGTGTATGTACGCACCGAACCCCCCCAGCCGTGTATGTACGCACCGAACCCCCACCCCAGCAGTGTATGTACGCACCCAACCACCACCCGTGTATGTACGCACCGAACCCCCACCCCAGCAGTGTATGTACGCCCCGAACCCCCACCCCAGCAGTGTATGTACGCCCCGAACCCCCACCCCAGCAGTGTATGTACGCCCCGAACCCCAACCCGTGTATGTACGCACCGAACCCCCCCCAGCCGTGTATGTACGCACCGAACCCCCACCCCAGCAGTGTATGTACGCACCCAACCACCACCCGTGTATGTACGCACCGAACCCCCACCCCAGCAGTGTATGTACGCACCGAACCCCCACCCCAGCAGTGTATGTACGCACCCAACCACCACCCGTGTATGTACGCACCGAACCCCCACCCCAGCAGTGTATGTACGCCCCGAACCCCCACCCCAGCAGTGTATGTACGCCCCGAACCCCCACCCGTGTATGTACGCACCGAACCCCCACCCCACCCGTGTATGTACGCCCCGAACCCCCACCCGTGTATGTACGCACCGTACCCCCCCAGCCGTGTATGTACGCACCGAACCCCCACCCCAGCAGTGTATGTACGCACCCAACCACCACCTGTGTATGTACGCACCGAACCCCCACCCCAGCAGTGTATGTACGCCCCGAACCCCCACCCCAGCAGTGTATGTACGCCCCGAAACCCCACCCGTGTATGTACGCACCGTACCCCTCCCCAGCCGTGTATGTACGCACCGAACCCCCACCCGTGTATGTACGCACCGAACTCCCACCCCAGCAGTGTATGTACGCACCAAACCACCACCCGTGTATGTACGCACCGAACCCCCACCCGTGTATGTACGGACCGTACCCACACCCGTGGAAGTATGGCCCGTACCCCCACCCCAGCAGTGTATGTACGCACCCAACCACCACCCGTGTATGTACGCACCGAACCCCCACCCCAGCAGTGTATGTACGCCCCGAACCCCCACCCCAGCAGTGTATGTACGCACCGAACCCCCACCCGTGTATGTACGCACCGAACCCCCACCCGTGTATGTACGGACCGTACCCACACCCGTGGAAGTATGGCCCGTACCCCCACCCCAGCAGTGTATGTACGCCCCGAACCCCCACCCCAGCAGTGTATGTACGCCCCGAACCCCCACCCGTGTATGTACGCACCGAACCCCCCCAGCCGTGTATGTACGCACCGAACCCCCACCCCAGCAGTGTATGTACACACCCAACCACCACCCGTGTATGTACGCATCGAACCCCCACCCCAGCAGTGTATGTACGCCCTGAACCCCCACCCCAGCAGTGTATGTACGCCCCGAACCCCCACCCCAGCAGTGTATGTACGCCCCGAACCCCCACCCGTGTATGTACGCACCGAACCCCCCCCAGCCGTGTATGTACGCACCGAACCCCCACCCCAGCAGTGTATGTACGCACCCAACCACCACCCGTGTATGTACGCACCGAACCCCCACCCCAGCAGTGTATGTACGCACCGAACCCCCACCCTAGCAGTGTATGTACGCACCCAACCACCACCCGTGTATGTACGCACCGAACCCCCACCCCAGCAGTGTATGTACGCCCCGAACCCCCACCCCAGCAGTGTATGTACGCCCCGAACCCCCACCCGTGTATGTACGCACCGAACCACCACCCGTGGAAGTACGGCCGTACCCACACCCCACCAGGGAATGTACGGACCGTACCCCCACCAGTGCATGTACGTACCGTACTGACGCCAAAAACACACGTACTGAACCAGGACAAACCATATTTACACAAGGAGAGTCAATTAGAGTTTCCCCACACCACCAAACATGCCCAACAACCCCACAAACATCACATACACTGACCTGCAACTGCCAAACTGCCAAACAGAGGCCCAAAACTCAATCACTCCTCATAACACACCCACACAAATTTCAAACACAGCCACACCCACAAATGGACCAATAAAAATGGACCACACTCACAAACCATGAGCCTTTGCAACAGACCCACTGCTGCCAGAGCCCACAGACGACCCACACCACCATACTTGAACCTCACACTTGCATACCTTCACACAACCACCTACACAAACACCCCCTCATCACATTCACACACACACCTCCACTACCACACCCACACACCCACAACCATCCACACCCACACCCCCACAACCATCCACACCCACACCCCACGCCATGTCCACCACCAAGAATCCAAAGTTCACAAAGGAGGAGCTGGAGATCCTTGTCGACGAAATCCTCAGAGTCGAGCCACAGCTCTTTGGGACATTGGTCAGACAGACCAGCATATCCGAAAAAACGGCCATGTGGCAGAGGATTGTCGATTCTGTGAATGCTGTTGGGACCACCAGAAGGACCAGGCACGAGTGCCAATCCAGGTGGTACGATCTGCGGAGGACGGTCAAGAGGAAGATGACTGACAATCACAACCAGGGGAACATCACTGGAGGAGGGCCGCCCCCCAGACCGGTACAATACCATCCCTGGGAGGAGAAGGTGATGTCCACGCTGGCGGTGGAGGGACTACACGGACTACCAGGACTCCCAGACCCTGGTGAGTACACAAACAACTCACCTCACATGGGGGGGATGCCATAAACAATCAATCATGCATGCCACCCCCCCAAGCCACCACCGGACACAACAACACTCCACAAACACACACATGCCACTAGCGCCTCCATGCCCCATGCATCAATCAGGGCCATGCCAAGTCACAGGCCACACAAAACACCAACACAACACAGGATGTGGCCGATGCTGGGAGTGGGGGCATCAAAACTAACATTGAGCAACTCACAAGCACACAACAATGCCCTCAGCCCATATGGCCCAGGGCACAGTCATACAAACTGTGTGTACCCACACAGTACTGTCTTGCCTGCAAATGGTGGCTGCCATGCAGGATGACATGGGTCTGAAGGCACAATTTGCACATAACAGCAGACAATGAAGATGCATCGCTCTGATAGAGTCCCAGCACACACCGCCACAGCAGCAGCCTACACTCAGACACACTGCCCAATGGGTGCCCGGAGAACAGGAACTAACTCACATGAACAAGCCAATGGCCATTCAAAGACCGGCTAACTGTGTGTGCCCAGGAAGCTGGCCTGAGGTGACAGAGGGTGACAAATAGAGGGAGGGAGAGGGGGAATGAGAGGGAAGGAGACAGAGGGGGACACAGGGAGACAGACAGAGGGAGGGAGTAGGGTGACAGAGGGAGACCGACAGAGGGAGGAGGGTGACAGAGGGAGGGAGGAAGGGAGACACAGGGAGACTAAATCACCCTTGGGTGGTGTGGCCATGTCCACTCGTCAGCCGGTGGACTGTGTGCATGCAGACAAGGTCTGGCAGTGCCTCAACCCCCCCCTACCGTAGATGAAGACCGGTCCATGTGTCAATCTGTGCACAAGTCCATCCGTGCTGCAGGCACAGACCTAACCACACACCCAGTATACCCACCCACTGTGTCGGTAAGAACCCTGTCACAAATGCTTCAGTCACCTACCTGCAACATCAAATTGCCTTGGCAAAACACCATTTGGCCACGTACAGTGCAACACGTAAGGCGCCTCTGCATGGCTCGCTACGCCCGCACACCACACTGCTGACTGTGTACCCAAATAGATGCATCAACCAAGATTGTGTCACACATGCGTAAAGCCCTGACAGCTGTGGCCAAGGGACATACCCATGCACAAGTGCACTGTGAGAGGAATGCAAGACAGATCCAACTACACAGAGGAAGAGTGCCAAATCAGAAATGCATGAAACATGGATGCCACATGTAACACTGTTAACATTGTCTCTCTCACACACAGGTCAACGTCGACGATCACCCCCCAACACTGGGGGGGAAGTCTCACAGGACCAGGCTCTGCGGGATGAGGACCCCACCGCCAGCGACGACTCTCACCACTCCGTGGATGACCCAGACCAACCTGGCCCCTCTGGTGTCCAACCACCTGCAGCACCTGCGTCAGGTACAACTGTGCCAACCACCACCCCCATTCCTGCCACATCCCAGGAGACGTCCAGGAGCCCTGCCCGCACACGACCACCCAGCCAGTCTGCCCAGGAGGGACACGGTCCTCCGGGCACCCAGGAGGAGGCAGGCGGCAACGCAGATGCCATCCCTCAGGGGTCCCGGAGGCCCGATGCGCCCACAACGGCAGGCCAGGTGCACGTGGGCAGGGGTGGCGGGAGTGGAGGACGGCGGAGGCGCGAACCTGACCAGGGAGCTCAGGACCCGGTAGTGTCCCAGGTCAGCAACATCCTGGATACATACCGGCGTGACACCAGGGGCATGGACCAGATTGCGTCCACCCTCAATGACATCAAGGGGACCCTCCAGGAGATGAAGACCCTGCAGGCCCAGCAACATGCCTGTCAACTGCAACACCAAGGAAGGATGGAGGATAGACAGGCTGAGCTCGTGGCGGTGCAAACCCAAATGACCGGTGTACTCCGTCGGATTGCCGACACATGGGCAACCCTCCCTGTGGCACCAGGCGAAGGCCATTACCAGACACAGGGAGGGATCAGGAGGAGGAGGATTCATCCGACGGAGCGTCACAGACATCGTCACGGCCTGCTTCCGAGGGTCCCCGCAGGAAGGTGGGTCGTCCACGAAAAAGACTGTGAGAGTCAGCAGAACATCACCATCTCCCAGGTCACCTGGCCTGGCACCTGGCCCTCTGGCCCAATAGCAGCACATGACATTCTCTGCCACATGGACTTGCTGGTCACTGTCTGACCTATGTTGACGAAGACTGTGGCATGGACTCTGACATTTTGCTACGGCAAGGATACCAACTCCCCCAGTGAACTTTGGATTCTACACTCCCGCTGTGCACCTCTTGTCATCCCCACAAACCCGTACCCCACCACAAATAAATTAATCACACTTACAAGATGATGCCGTGATTCTGCATTATTACAATACATGTGTGTGTCGTAAAGTCAAAGCATGCCTGATCTCAGAATTAACTCCAACCATCCAAACCGTGGGGTCGCAGTCTTGCACAGGACACACATGGGTCCCAATGTATCATCTGATACAGACATGGAGTACCATACTCACCTGTGCTGGGCCCAACCAGCTGAGTGGTTCCCGCACAACTGTGGCTCCAGACACATTCAGGGGAGCAACAGTCATGCGCAGAGGTCAGGGATCATGTGGAGTGACCTGGCTTGCCGCTCCCAGGTATGTCTAGACATGTGTCCCTACCATGTCCTGCATGCTTGCGTCAGGCGGATGTTGAGAATGGTGGCTAGGCCAAGGTTGGATGCATGGAGATGCCAGAATGCAGTTTTGGATCACAGTGCCACATGGTTGTGTTGGGGTTGTGGGCTGCATCATGAGTGTGGGCGTGGATCGAGAAGGTCATCCTGCAGCTGGCTGTGAATCATTCCCCCCATCCCGTTTGGACGTTGATGTGGCCTGGTTGCCCGATGCAGTAGCAGAGCTGTGCAGATGCACTCCGGATATGGACAAGTATCATGGGAGTCGTAAGGCACATGTCCGTAGACTGCAGGGTAGGATTCGACACGGATGTTGTAGTTGCCCTGGGGGATGGTCTCTCTTGCCTTGAGGTGGATGGAACTGTGCATCTTGTGCATAATACAGTTTCCACTCCCTGACAAACCGCTAGCATCTTGTCACTCGACACATAGACACATATGCACCACCTCTGAAAACTATCCTAGACATGCCGCACGCACAGTGGCAACAGGCCACCATTGACAGGGAAGAGGCACCTTGGAGACAGAGGGACAAATTTATTAGTCATGTGTGTTGGAATGACAATGATACTCTGTCAACACATACACAGGTCATGTGGATGAACATGTGGGAGCAACACTGGCACCCCCCATTGCAACACAGATGCTGGTATTCCATTGAACTGGCACACAAGTGACGGATAACAGCTAAACACCCCCTGCTGCCACGGAGAGGCTGCTATACACCATTGAGGCCCTGATGGGGCAATCACACACCATGTCAACCCGGTGCAACCTGTATGTTTCCGAGGCCAGTGTTACACACATTGAGGGCCTCATCACAATCCCCAATCCCCTGACACATGACAGTCACCAAGTCTGACCATGGCTCCAGGTGAAGCCTGCCCCATGTCATGTACCCCATGTAGGATCCACATGTATGCAAATTGACCACACATGAACCGGAGAAGTGCACACAGACTACAAACAATTTACACACCCAAAACGCCGTGAGGCATCCCTTACCCTAAGGAGATTTCCAAACTTGCCCGTGCATGTGACGCAGAATCAGCACATGTTGCTGTGTTCATGAGGAGTAGCAGGAGCACAACAATGCCACCAGCAGACAGCATGCCCATGGACCTGTGGAAGAGAGACACACAAGGAGTCAGCCCAAAGGAGCACATCCGCAAGCATGTACTCAACACGTATCATGTTGTCAACATGACAGGTGACAATGATGACTCTCTGACAACATCCTTCCATTGCGCCATCACTCGAGTGACACTTCAATACACACCACTGACTCACTTGGCAGACATGCAGATGGACACACACATTGCAACACATGCCACACACGGCCCAATGCGTGCACACTCAGACACTGGAACTCACCACTAAGCAAAGAAGTTGCGTATGAGCCGACTCCGCATGTCCTCCACAGCCTCCTCCTCCTCCACATCACTTGCCCCGTCACCAAGGCCTTCATCCTCCACGGGTGGATGGTCCTGGTCATCTTGATCCAGTATGAGTGGAACAGCTTCCTCCACTGCCATGTTGTGCAGCATGCAGCAGACGATGATGATCTTGCACACCTTCACCGGGGCATATGGGAGTGCTCCGCCGGTCTTGTGGAGGCACCGGAATCGGCTCTTCAGAAGTCCAAACGTCCTCTCAATGACTCTCCTGGTCCGCCCATGGGCGTTGTTGTAGCGGTGCTCGGCAGCCGTGCTGGGGTTGCGGACAGGCGTCATCAGCCATGGCATGTTGGGATAGCCAGCGTCCCCTACAAGGAAACATCATGGACAGAAGTGTGTCAGCACAGGCAGTGAGATTGGAAGATGACGCCAAACACTGAACTGCCAGAGTCTACCCACCAACAATACATGCTCGCTCGTTCCGCAGCTGCAGCATCATTTCAGGCAGCCTGCTACGCCTCATGATGAAGGCATCGTGTGCTGATCCTGGAAAGCGAACACAGACATGTGAAATCACCATGTTGGACAGACACACCACAAGGGCATTAATGGAGTGATAATGTTTGCGATTCCTATACACCACCTCCTGTGCCTGTGGTGGTACCAACGCAACATGTGTCCCATCTATGGACCCAATGACATGGGGCATCCCTCCCAGGGCATAGAACTCACGCTTGACATCTGTCAACTGCTCACGAATTGGGAATTTAATGTACTCATCCAGGTGAACCAACATGGCCTCTAAGAAATCATGCAGAACACGGCTGAACATCGTCTGGGACATGCCCCCGACGTCAGCAATGGTATGTTGGAACGTACCCGTGGCAAGGAAATGTAGGGCTGCCATCACCTTCAACTTGGGTGTCAGTGCACTGGGATACCTGTGGCGCGGGAGGAGTTGTGCTTCCAGCCGGCCAGTCAACTCATCAATCAACCGTTGGCTGAATCTGTAGCGGCGTATACAGTCCCGTTCATGCAGGGCAGCCATGTCTGGCATACGTCGAGGGAGAGGCGGAGCCCTGCAGTGAAATGGAAGGAACACCGAAGAGTGAGCACTGTACAACGACATTGTCAATGCACTGAGCACATGTTACACAGCCAATACACAAATGCCACATTCTGAGTCAGGTCTGTGCCACATTTCCTGGACACGTACGCCAGTCAGGTGACACTCCTACCAAGGGACAGCCACTAACGGAGTGGGGCAAGCTCACGATGACATGGCATGAGACTAGCTGTGGGCCAGTGTAAGTGAACGTGCACACGCATCACAGGATTCACAGACATCCACACATGTGCAGAAGTAGTATGCGTATGGTACAGACAGGTTGGTGGATGCGATATGCACTGGTCACATGTCATAGGAAAAGGACAGGCCACACACATTGCCTTGGAGGAGTACATGTCGAGACAGAACATACATAGAGAGCATGTGGATATGTACTTGTTTTGATACTCCGTGTAGTTGCATACATACACACCTCATGGCAGATCACATATGTGGGCTGGTGTGCGGAACAGTGTGCCATGGCCATCTACACACAGACACATGTTGGCAGCAGCAACTGCTGATGCATTGGACCACACACCTACAGCAAAATCATGGAAACACATGCCACACACATGACATGGTTGCAGCGTGCAACGCAGCCATACACATGTCATGTGTAATATTCCGTGTACCTGGCATCAGGGGACAGGTGCGGGTGTCCGTGACTGGGACATGCAAGTGACTCATGGCTCCACTAGTGTGTACGACATGCACACATGTCAAAGGAGTGCAGGGGATGTGTGGTACAATGCGCACCATCACACACGACATGTGTACACAGCTCATCGTACATATGCTTTGCCCACACCTCAGGGGTGAAGTGCCACATCACATCCTGACACACCTGTGTCACACACATGTGGTATTGCACAGACAATGCATTGGTGTCCACCCTTGGCAAAATCTGACCGCTCCATTCCTGTCTGTGTGCCGCCTGTCACCACTGACAGGTGTGAAACGCACCGTACATACGCTCTGAGTGCGTGTATAGGGTCCCTGGGCCAATATGGGCGCTGGCGTATGCGTACGCCACAGTAGTACGGACCGTACACGCGCTTGTACGGTCCGGATCACAATATGGGCGCTGGCGTATGCGTACGCCACAGTAGTACGGACTGTACACGCGCTTGTACGGTCCGGATCACAATATGGGCGCTGGCGTATGCGTACGCCACAGTAGTACGGACTGTACAAGCGCTTGTACGGTCCGGATCACAATATGGGCGCTGGCGTATGCGTACGCCACAGTAGTACGGACCGTACAAGCGCGTGTACAGTCCGTACTACTGTGGCGTACCCTAGGGCGTGGAACGCACCGTACCTGTGTGTAAATGTATGAAAACACATAGGGGACACATGAGGGACAAGTATAAGGGCCTAAATGCATGATGGTTGCCATGGAGACTGAGTTAGATTTTTGAATTTGAGCACCAGGTGCCCAGCAGAAGTCAGTTTGAAAGAATCTACATTGTTGCAAAGTGGATGTTGACTTGACATCATCATCAAAACTGAAACCATGCAAAGCCACACACTGGGGTAGGTTTGAAGGGATTGGATGAAACGTAGGATGCAAATGTGACTGACCAATCAATCTGTACTCCTGTACATGAACAGGCCAGCCAGGCATATATAAGGCAGCCAGGTCCCATGAGAGAGCACTTGCCTGCACATCCATTCATCCATGACCACTGCTGCTGATAGTGATTCCTCTGGCACCATGTCCAGGACTGTGGAGAGGTCACAGCCATTCACCCAGGAGGAGAACCTTGCCCTGATAGATGTGATCCTCCCACAGTTCCAGAGCCTGTATGGTCGACTAGGGGTTCAGGTGAGTGCAGACTCCACTAGCTTAGACTGTGCCCCTTTTGTGTGACAGTGACTTCTGGCATTGTGTCCATGTGTGACAGACATGCACTGTTGTTTAGAGTGGGTCCCAGGGTGTGGAAGGCCTCATGTCACCCATGCAGAGCATGCTGTGTTTCCTGTGTGTACTCCTCACTTGCATAGTGCCTACTGTGACAATGAATGCATGGTGCATGCCACATTCTGCCTGCATACTCCTCCTGGGGATGTTGTTTCCACAGTCCTGATGTGATCCTGTGTTCCCCCCAGTGTGACAGGTGTCAGTACCCATGGATGTGTGTTTGTTCAGTGTACCTGTGCTGTGAGTGTCCAAAGGCCGTGTTCGTCCCCTGCACATTGGTGTGTGTGTAAGTCCCCTGTCATGTGGGTGAGTGCATATGGGGAGTGTTGCACACAAGCAGCATGAGGGATGGATATAGCCTGGCCATCCGATGTGAGCAGGGAGCAGTGCTGTGTGCATGCCGTGCTGAGCCAGCCCCACACCTGTGACACCCCCCGTCTACTGGCACATGGGCAGAGTGAGGTGTGTACCCGCAGTTGGCAATGCCATGTGATTGTCCTGTACCTGTGTGTGTCTGTGTACTCTGCTGAGGTTGCATCAGTGTGCTGGGGCAGGTGACTGCTGTGAGGTGCTGTACATAATCCTGGTGTAGCCTGTGAGGCACAGTGTGATCCCTGGTCAGTGAGTGTGTGGTACCCCTCATGCCACCCGTGTACTTTCAATGGCACGTAGTGCATTTGGCCTTCCACAGTGGATAATGTCCCTATGACAAAGGTGCAATTAGTTGCATGCATACCATGGCCTGTTCATAAAGAGGATTGTTCTCTGTGTCTTTGCTCATGTGGATTAATGTATTCTCACTTTTGCATCCTCACAGGTAGGCGCCATTGCCAAGGGGGAGATCTGGAGTGAAGCCGTCAGTGCCGTGAGGGGTACAGAGGGTCGGAGGCGGAGCCTGTCTCAGGTGAGGAAACGCTGGCAGGACATCCGGTGCTGGACGAGGAGGATTGCACGGCTCCTGCTGGGGGACTCACCTGAGAGCCGTAAGAACCGTGGGCGCCGTCGTCTGACCCACATCCAGAAGCGTGTGCTGGCGGTGGTCTTCCCCGATATGGACAGGCGCCTACAGGAGAAGCAGCAGCAGGAAGGGGGTAGGTACATGTGTGTCAGTTGTGTGTCCCCAGCCAATGTAAGTGCGCAGTTGCATGGATACACTGCCAGGGTTTGATTGTGTAGTGCAGTGCGTCAACTTGTCCCCAAAGTAGCCCGGTGCTGTTCTCACTCCCTCCCTTCCCCTCCTTGCCATGTGTTCCCTGGTCTGTGTGTAGCCACTCTTGCACAAGGTTCTTTAGGCAGGCAGTTTATGCTGGTGCCCAATGCTAGCAGCATCATGTGTGGGGGTGATGTGTCACAGGTCTGGGGACCTTGCGTGTGCCATGGCCAATTTCAGTCATTGTGTGGTCCATGTCACTTGGCAATGTTTGTGAATCACGACATAGGGGTGTGTCTCCAAAGTGTACAGCCTTCCAGCATTCATGTCCAATTGTGTGCCCTCTGACATGATGTGCCTGAGTGGGAGGCCTGCTAAGTGCAGGGACGGTTGCTTAATTTGCAGTCATGTCCATCCTGGACCATGGAGGAGTGTGGGCACTACTGTGCCCTGGGGCACCTCTTCCTAGGTATCATGTGCGTCATCCAACAATATGGACATTCACTGTGTCTTCGCCAGGGGTTGGGTAGGGTGGCATTGTACCCTGGGCTCAACTGTTATGACCTACAGGTTGCTACATGTGTCCACTGTACAGGGGGACCCATTTTGCTTGTGCATACTCACAGTGGGCATTACCTGTGTGTGTTGTTAAGACAATCTGATGATGTTTGCTTGTCAATGATGTGTGGACAGGCGCACCAGGGGCAGTGTGTGTACAGTCATGAATTAGTGGAGGCCATGTGTTTTCATCCCAGAGTAAGAGGTGTACATACTTTCTCCGTCTCAATGAGATTGTCTCAGGTGTGGGTGGTTTGTGCGTACAAGGCCTACATGTCAAAAGCTCCATCCTCCTTGCTGGGTTTGGCCTGTGTGTGATGTTTGACTGGACATACGCTCATGGTGCAGTGACCCAGTCATGTTTGGCATGGTTTCATGTATTGCCTTTGCAGCATGTGCCAAGAGTAAATGGATATGATTCCTGCTCATCCCTTTTTGACGACGCAGTGTGGTGCAGATGCTGTGCACATTTGTCCCCAGAGGCTGGCTCTTCTGTAAAATTTGAAGTGAAGTGATTTGCTGTTGTGTCATGCTCTCCATTGTTTCTCAGTGGCATGGTGGGTCGACAAACTGTGTGTTCCATGGCCTACATGTGGACATAGTTTTGTAGGTGTAACTCCTGTTGCTTTTCAGGCTATGCAATGTGACCTATGTATATTTGACTCATGTGACATATGTGTACAGGTGTCTGATTATCTCCTGTCTCTTCACCTTGCCCACAGCATCGCCGGGGGACACGGAAGGAGACACTAGCACGGACCGGGAGGAGGGATTGAGCACCAGTGCCAGCAGTGCTGTCCTGTCTGGCACATGGAGTGGCACGGAGGCCGAGGACCTGTTGACTGCCAACACAGACTATGACGCAGACGGGTCCGAGGCTGAGCTCCCAGAGGTGGCGGAGTCTGCCCACCCAGCTGAAGGCAGCCCTCCACATCCCCCCGCCACCTCAGTTTCCATCACCGGCCTCCCACGTGCTCGTGGCCCTTCCCTCCGCGCTCGGTCCCCACATGTCTCCTTCCTGCCAGGCACCGCACCCCCTGTCACCACTGCTGCGGTGAGTGCGGAGTCTGTGGACATCCTGAGGCAGTTGCAGGTTGGTCAGACTGCGATGCTAAATGTCCTCCATGCCCACACCCAGGTGCTGACCCAGATGGAGGCATACATGGAGGGCATGTCGGCTGCGCAGTCTGACCAACGGCAGTTGCTGAGGTCCATAGACTCCACACTGACTGCAGCACTGGATCTCCTGCAGCGCTGCCTACCCCCCCCTACCCCTGCACCATCCACAATTCCCACTCCCGTGCCTGTCCCACGCACATCCAGACGTCAGCGTGCACGCACCCCAACAGACACAGGCACCACACCACCAGGGAAGTCGAAGCGCACACCTCCTGTCACGCACACACAGGGTGAGGAAGGCACACCCACTGGGTCGGGGGGGAAACGTACAACACGCAGCCACAGTGGGAGTCCGCAGTCCACACAACCCACTCCCTCCAAATCCACTCCCCTTAGCTCTCCTGGCCAACAGTCGGTGACAGCATCATCCACTGCAAGTGTGCCCCCCAGGATGACACCACCCCGCAAGCGGTGGAGGCGGGACCCGGCCAGGGGAGTTGAGTCCCCCACCCTGTCCACACCCTCCCCCAGTGGCGCTGCGACCCATCCCTCTGCCCCCCCCCTCCTTGGGGCCTGTGGTTCGATTGGGTTCGGGGGAGTCGCTGGGGGAACTTGCCGACGTGTGCAGCGCCATTCTGTCCTCCACCTTTGGCGCTGGCACCCCCCCTGTGGCAGAATCATCCCTCCCTGCACCCACAACACCTACCCTTGCCCCTCCTGTCCCTGCGGTGCCTGTTTCCACCCTCCCCCCTGATGCCCCCTCTTCTGTGGATGAAATGGACATGTGAACTGTGCAGGCAAGCTAGGGGACACACGTCCCGATGTGTACCCCCCCCGGACTTTGCTGCTGGCCTGGCCCATGGCCCTTGTACATAGTGGACATTTTCTCAGAGATATTTTCCTGCTGAATAAAGCATTTTCTTTTGGTTTTGCACACTGATGCTTTCCTGGACTTGCTGTTGGTGCTGGTGCTCCCTGAGTTGGGGTGGTGATAATGTGTTAGGGGTCTGTGAAATGTTGGAGTGTGCTGCTCATGGGGTGTACCCTGCCATCTGCGTGCCATCACAAAGGTCTCTGCCAATGGTATTTGGTCATGTTTGCTCTCACTGTATGGTGACATTGTCCCAAGGTGTGTTCCATCCTCTGTGGAGCAGGCCATTTTCCCTGCAGAGTGTCTCCCAAATGCTGTGCTGTGCTGTGTCTACATTTCCTGGATGTGTGAGGGTTGCCTTTCAATATAGCCATGCTGGCTCAGCGATGGCTCCACCTGCATCTGGGGTATCACCCTTGTTGGTCACTGAACTTGTTGATGGGGTATATTGTCCTATGTCTGGGCACTGCTGGGAGGACTCTGCACCCACCCCTCCTGTGTCTGGGCACTGCTGGGAGGACTCTGCACCCACCCCTCCTGCGTCTGGCCACTGCTGGGAGGACTCTACACACACCCCTCCTGTGTCTGGCCACTGCTGGGAGGACTCTGCACCCACCCCTCCTGTGTCTGGGCACTGCTGGGAGGACTCTGCACCCACCCCTCCTGTCTCAGGGCACTGCTGGGAGTGTTAGGCACCCACCCCTGCTGTCTCAGGGCACTGCTGGGAGTGTTAGGCACCCACCCCTCCTGTCTCAGGGCACTGCTGGGAGGACTCTGCACCCACCCCTCCTGTCTCTGGGCACTGCTGGGAGGACTCTGCACCCACCCCTCCTGTCTCAGGGCACTGCTGGGGGTGTTAGGCACACACCATTCTTATTGCAGGTTAGGTGCGTACATACACGGGTGGGGGTTCGGGGCGTACATACACTGCTGGGGTGGGGGTTCGGGGCGTACATACACGGGTGGTGGTTCGGTGCGTACATACATGGGTGGGGGGTCGGGGCGTACATACACTGCTGGGGTGGGGGTTCGTGCATACATACACGGGTGGGGGTTTGGGGCGTACATACACTGCTGGGGTGGGGGTTCGGGGCGTACATACACGGGTGGTGGTTCGGTGCGTACATACACGGGTGGGGGGTCGGGGCGTACATACACTGCTGGGGTGGGGGTTCGGGGCGTACATACACGGGTGGTGGTTCGGTGCGTACATACACGGGTGGGGGGTCGGGGCGTACATACACTGCTGGGGTGGGGGTTCGGGGCGTACATACACGGGTGGTGGTTCGGTGCGTACATACACGGGTGGGGGTTCGGGGCGTACATACACTGCTGGGGTGGGGGTTCGGGGCGTACATACACGGGTGGTGGTTCGGTGCGTACATAGACGGGTGGGAGTTCGGGGCGTACATACACTGCTGGGGTGGTGGTTCGGTGCGTACATACACAGGTGGGGGGTCGGGGCGTACATACACTGCTGGGGTGGGGGATCGGGGCGTACATACACGGGTGGGGGTACGGGCCGTACTTCCACGGGTGGGGGTACGGTCCGTACATACCCCTACCCACGCTCTGCGTGCCTGGGTACGGCCCGTACCCATGCCTTTGGTGGGTGGGTACGGTGCGTCCCCCCATTGTTGCGGTGCCGTGGGGTCCGCACCGTACACAGGCCTTGGGGGCGTGGCTACGGGTCGTACCACGCGTACCCCTACATGACCCAGCAATGCTGGTACGAGCCGTACCAAGGCCTTTCTGACGTGGGTACGGGCCGTACCGCCATTGATGGAGTGACGTAGGAGGACGCGTGGTACGTTCCGTACCCACGCTCTTGCGGCCTGGGTAGGGTACGTACCGGTTCGCGTGACCATCCACTTCCGTTGTGACGGACGCTTGCGTTGCTGGCCTCGCCCCCACCCCCTGGAAGTGACCAGGCCCTGATGGTCAGGTATGTCCAGGCCATGTGTGATTTGGTACCATGTGTTGGTGTTGTGTGTCCTGCCCCTGCCCCCCCCTTTGCCCCTGGTTGTTGTGCTGACCTTCTGCGGCGTCTGCGTCGGTTCCTGTACGCCAGGTGGACTGCTAGGAGGGCAGGGATGGCACGTAGGTTCGGGTCCATGTCTGTTCGTCGCGTCCAGCTGCTCCTTGCGTGTGTCGTCCTGATTTCCCGGCAGTTTTTGGCAGCCGGTAAATATTTTCCGTGCGGGATGACGTCGGTTCGAATCGTACTTCCTGGTTCGTGAAACGTAGGCTGGATGCGTACCGACGTCAGGTCGGCGCTTTTCAGGATCGGAATTGTGTTTCGATTCTGTTCAGTCGGTGTTTTGTTCGATTCGTACGGAAATGGTGTTTCCGTAGGAATCGTACTTGCATTTTCGGATGGATTTCGCACCGGGTATGAGTCGGACGGAGAAATGGCTCCGTCCGACGGTTCGTACCGGGTTTTTACCGGATCGGAATTGGCACCTTAATTTTTAAAAATATCTATACCAGAGCTTCCTGACACCATCAACCTGAAAGCAGAACATCCTGTGTGTAGCTTCAAAAAAGGAACATTCTGATAAAAGCCCTGCTTTGGCAAGTATGGGTGTGGCAGTGCCCACCACAGGCTATTCCCTACGTTAGGCTAATTTCATGGGGTGGCTTGGTTGGTTACTAACTCATTGCTATTATTTTTATCTTTACATTTCTATCACAAAACTTTAATCAGGAATTAAAGCTTGAAAATAGTGTGAAAAAAAGCCCCACTTAGGTAGTTTTTTCAAATATAAGAATCTGAGAAAAAGGAATCCCTCAGAATGTTTGAGAAAGGAGGTGGTCAGCTAGACATTATACACATTTTCTGAAGTTCTTTTTAAAACAACTCAAAGACAAATTTAAAACAAAAAATCAAATTCAAAGTCAAGGAGTGTAAGTATGATAGCACAACAGAGTATTTCCTTTAAAGAACGTAACATTCTCTTTTAGAGTTTAAATGTGTCCAACTGGTCTGTATTCTCCATAAGAATATAATAATCTGGTGGCCCAACTAGAGATGTGCAATCATGATGCTCTGAGTCTGGCCAATGGGAAGGTCGGACGCTCTTGTTTTTGGACAGCACCTTACTGGTCTAAAAATCCCTAATGGGAATCAAAAATCTGCTAGACCAGTTTGGGGTCTTCTGCAGACAGAGAGGCCTGGTGATAAACCTTACCACAACCAAGTACATGGGGGCATATTTACAGCAGAATGGAGAAGAGTAGCAATCTTTAAAAGCCATTTTGTAACTTCTATGTGTGCTGCTTAATGCAGACCACAGAGAAGTTGCACAACAGCATTTCTTTTAAATGATTGTTTATGTGCAGGAAGGTGAACCTTCCTGCACATAAACAATCATAGGCAATATGCTGTTTCTATGTGTGCTGCACAAGGCAGCACACATGGAAACAGCAAAATCGAGGAGAAATAAAGCATTTCTCCTTGTTTCACCTGTTTAAGACCAGGTTTTCATTGGTCTTAATTTTGGCGTTGCCTCCTATTTACGCTGCTCTTATAAATAGGGGGCAGCTTCAAAATTAATGGGTGCTGTGGTGGAACGCCCATCACAACACCCATTGCCCTCCCCTTTCACAATAAGTACAGCGTGAAAGGGTGCTTCATATACAAGGCAGCGTTAGGCCACGTTAAGTGGCTTAACGCTGACTTGTAAATAAGATGAGGCCCCTATCGCCATCACAACGTCACTGAATGTGACATTGTGGTGGTGATAGGGGCTTGTAAATATGCCCCATGGTCTTTAATCTGTGCCCCTTAAATCAACCGCCTCCAGTACTTAATGGCGTCACCCTGGAGAGAGTCCACACATTCGAATATTTAGGATTCATGCTTACAGAGCAGTTTGGCTGGTCATCACAGATACAGAAGTGTAGACTCAGGTTAGAACACTACACAGGGGGCATCATGGGAGCTCTCCATTGGTTCACATATCGCCCAATATCCTCAGCCCTCTAATTTTATAATTCACAAGAACTTGTGTGTCATTATATGGTGGGGAACTCTGGGGACATGAGAATGTGAGTGATATGAAATTAGTTGAGAATAGCTTTCTTTGTCTCCTTACCAATCTTCCTGTTAGTACCCCACTCACTACCTTCCAGCTAGAGCTAGGCTATAAACCCCTAACTCACAGAGTAGGCCTCAGACCACTGCTTTATTGGTCGAGGGTCTGGGCATCCTCAGATCTAGTGCCATATCAGACAGGCCTAGAGGAAATTTTAAAACTATCTGGGGCTGCCAGGATTTTATGATTCAGGTTATTCAAAAGTCACCTAATTGAACATGGGTGCGAGAATCTTTGGATGAATTCAGAGATCTGATGCAGGATCCCTAAGTCTCTTTTCAAAGGGCTATATTGGAGGCACATTGATGGTGAGATCTGTTGGAATGTGAAGTGGGCTCTCTTACTACAGCCTTCCTTGAGTTTAAGGACGTCTACTCTTTGGAAGAATACATGGACGAGATTGATCCCCCACTTGCCAAAGTACTGAATATAAAGTTCCGGATTGGGACCTTGCCACTCCAGTTACCGCTAAATGGCAACATATTTGTACAGACCTAGACATGTCTTGTCCCTTTTGTCCTGAGGCAAAAGAATGTATTGAGCATACTGATTTCTTTTTGCCGCCATTATCATGTTCATAGGGGGAAGTGGATATTGCTGCTTTGCTACTATATGGGGGCTAGGAATTTCAGGATATCTTCTAGGATATTAAGAACAAATACAACACAACCCATGGTATTTGATGTCTCTCACTTTCTGTTAAATATGTGGAGATGTAGACAAAAAAAGCTAGCCCCTTGCATGTTATGATGGCTGGATCCTGAGTTAGCATCTCGAGCTGTGTAAAGGATTATAGGATTTTATGACTTTTTACATTTTATGATTGTTGGGCTGTATTACAGATCATGATTATATCTATTGAAACCATCTGCTATTCTATGAATTTTATGGGTACTGCCCACCATGATCCTAAGCAAACACAAGGAGATGATGGACGAAGTGCTGCAACCTTTCAGTCACTCACCCCCAGTCACAAATCGAGGTTGAATCCATCATCGTTCTTTAGCTCACTTCACCACCCCAGTTCAGACCCAGCTATACGCAAATCAATCTTGACCCTGTGCCTCATGGGAACAGTCCTGCCTAAACTACCAAGCCAGGTCTTCCCTGGACTGGAAATAAGCATCCTGGGACCGGTTTTGGGGTAACACCCCCTCATCAGCCAGGGTAGCTTGAATCCAGTGGGAAAGTAAGCAAGGGTTCCACATCTGGGAATACCCTGCCAACTTAGAGCAAACAAAGCAAACACAACAAGATGATGGACGGAGTGCTGAAACTTTTCAGAGACTTACCCCTAGTCTCAGACCGTGGTTTGTATCCATCATCGTTCTTTAGCTCACTTCGCCACCCCAGTTCAGACCCAGCTATATACATATCAGTCTTGACCCTGTGCCTCATGGGAACAGACCAGCCTGAACTGCCGATCCAGGTCTTCCGTGGACTGGAAACAAGCATCCTGGGACCGGTTTTGGGGTAGCACCCCTCATCAGCCAGGATAGCTTGAACCCAGTGGCAAAGTGAGCAAGGGGCCCACATCTGGGCACATCCTGCCTACTTAGCGGAAACCAAGCAAACACAAAGAGATGATGGAAGTAGCGCATAAACATTTCAGACACTCACCCCAAGTCACAAATGTGACTTGAATCCATCATCGTTCTTTAGCTCACTTCGCCACCCCAGTTCAGACCCAGCTATAGGCAAATCAGTCTTGACCCTGTGTCTCATGAGAACAGTCCAGCCTAAACTGCCAAGCCAGATCTTCCCTGGACTGGAAATAAGTATCCTGGGACCTGTTTTGGGGTAACACCCTCACCATCCAGACTAGCTTGAATCCAGTGGGAAAGTAAGAAAAGGACCCATGTCTGGCAATACCCTGCCAACTCAGGACAAACAAAGCAAACACAAGAAGATGATGGATGGAGTGCTGAAACACTCACCCCCAGTCACAGACTGTGACTTGAATCCATCATCATTCTTTAGATCACTTCACCACCCCAGTTCGGACCCAGCATATGCAAATCAGTCTTGACCTTGTACCTCATGGGAACAGTCCAGCCTGAACTGCCAAGCCAGGTCTTCCCTGGACCGTAAACAAGCATTCTGGGAACGGTTTCGGGGTAAAACGAAACCGGCCCCAGGATGCTTGTTTCCGGTCCAGGGAGGACCTAGCCTGGCAGTTCGGGTTGGACTGTTTCCATGACGCACAGGGTCAAGACTGATCTACATATGTCTGGGTCTGAACTGGGGTGGAGAAGTGAGCTAAAGAATGATGATGGGTTAAAGCCAGATCTCTGACTGGGGGTGAGTGGCTGAAAAGTTTCAGCACTCCGTCCATCATCTCCTTGTGTTCACCATGATCCTAAGGCTTTTAATATAAGTTATGCTCTTAGACTTGTATTATGGACAGTGACTGCACTTAACAAACTATGCGGCTACAATAAGAATTATTATGTTTCAGATTTAAAATATTTTTTATCATATTGATATTTTATTTTTTGTGGTTTTATGGCAGTTCTTGCCGAATAAAAAATATATAAGTAAAATGTTAAGTCACCAACATGTAACAAAGGGTCTCCAATGAGTGTAATTTTGATGTTGAGAATATCCTCACTGTCAAGAGGCAAGAGATTAAAAACACTTATTTTATTTTGTTCACTGAAAAACTGAGGATAGGTCTAAAGCACATAACTCTTCTTCTGTAATCAAGGCTGCAGAAAATTAGCCCATGTTACTCAGCGATTTCTTTTTTCCTACTGTCACAAGTGGGTTTTCAAAGAGAGAAATAGGTAATTATATTTCAACTGCCCTCATCAACTATTACTTTTGTTCTCACTTGTTAGAGAAAGACATTTTAATATGGCAGGTCGTGCTGCACTGTTCCCATTGGGCGCAGGGTCCAAGACAGATTTGCATGTGGCTGGGTTCAAACTGGAATGGCATGGGGAGCAAAAAACAATGGATTTAGGCCCAGATCTCTCTACTGAAGTGAATGTATGACATTGTTCTGCATTCTGTCCATCAATTGTTCTTTTTTCATTTGTCACCCCTAGTTGGACAAGTTTGCCCAGACGTGGTTCCTGTGCTCTCCATGCCACTGGAGTCAAGCTAGCATGGCTGATGACTGGTGAAACTCCGAAACCGTCCTAGGATGCTTGTTTCCAGTCCAGGGAAGACCAGGCCTGGCAGTTTGGGCTGGACTGTTCCCATTGGGTGCAGGGTCAAGACTGATTTGTATATGGCTGGGTTCAAACTGGAATGGCATGGGGAGCAAAAAAATGATGGATTTAGGCCCCGATCTCTGTACTGGGGTGAATGTATGACAATGTTCTGCATTCTGTCCATCAATTGTTCTTTTTGCATTTGTCACCCCGAGTGGGACAGGTATGCCCAAATGTGGGTCCTGTGCTCTCCATGCCACTGGAGTCAAGCTATCCTGGCTGATGAGGGGTGAAACCCTGAAACCGGTCCTAGGGTACTTGTTTCCAGTCCAGGGAAGACCTGGCCTGGCAGTTCGGGCTTGACTGTTCCCATTGGGTGCAGGTTCAAGACTGATTTGCATATGGCTGGGTTCAAACTGGAAGGGCATGGGGAGCAAAAACACCATGGATTTTGGCCCAGATCTCTGTACTGGGTGAATGTATAACATTGTTCTGCATTCTGTCCATCAATTGTTATTTTTGCATTTGCCACCCTGAGTGGGACAGGTGTGCCCAGACGTGGGTCCCGTGCTCTCGATGCCAATGGAGTCAAGCTATCCTGGCTGATGAGGGATGAAACCCTGAAACCGGTCCTCGGATGCCTGTATCCAGTCCAAGGAGGACCTGGCCTGGCAGTTCGGGCTGGACTGTTCTCATTGGGCGCAGGGTCAAGACTGATTTGTACATGGCATAGGGAGCAAAAAAACTATGGATTTAGGCCAGATCTCTGTGCTGGGGTGAATGTATGACATTGTTCTGCATTCTGCCCATCAATTGTTCTTTTTGCAGCTGGATAAGGCTAACAAGTTCCATTGTGGGCAAAATTGTCTCACGTTATTAGAGTGCTATAGGCAGAATATTCTATGGAAAAATCAGAAAATGCTTGAGTTACTAAAAGGCCAGCAGGCCAGAGGCTGTCAATGACTTGTTTTTTTGGAATGGGTGATTTAACGAGCAATGGCGCTCAATAAGAAATCCCCTAAAAGTATTTATCCCATTTTTTTTATATATAATCCTTACATGCTGTACTTAAAGAGGAGGAAGTGATTCACCCTACTCCGCCAAAACCGATTATGCTAATTGGACAATGACTACACAAATCTCTAGCACACGCTGAATTAAGTGTGCAAATTAAATCAAACAGTCATTTAATGCACATCGAGCCTAGTAATTTGCCCATGCTCGGGATTTTTTTCTTTTCTTTATTCTTTTCGTCTCTTGCTGAATTCTTTTCTTGCTTCTGCAGCCAACACGTGTTTCATCTTATGAAAGGATTAAGGGAGAATACTTAATACTTTTTGGATACCTGCTTGTCAGTATACAGGCGTTATTGATCGTGTGGAATGAGAACCTATTTTGGATTCGATTTGGTGTAAAGATAACAAGATTACTGCTCTGAAGAAGTCTTGGGGTACTCCCTATAAGTCGAAACACGTGTTGGCTACAGAAACAAGAAAAGAGTCCAAAAAGAGATGAAAAGAATAAAGAAAATAAAGAATTCTCGAGCACGGGCAAATTACTTGGCTCAATGTGTATTAATTGACTGTTTGATTTAATTTGTACACTCGATTCAGCGTGTGCTAGAGATTTGTGTGGGCTTATTTTTTAATATTTTTACAGGCTGCTTTTCCTCAGCAGGGAGCCGAGGTTATACACATAAACTTCACTCAATGGATCTTTCATTATTCACTTGCCTTTGGGCAGATTGCTCCAATAGCCCCTCCCACAATAGTGGATATGCAAGTAGGCGGTGCTCATAGTTTATCCAAGGTTCGATATTGGAGAATTAAAGATCTTTTATCATTAGGTCAACCATAAACAGGGTGGCGGGACTGTTAACAGCCGTACAAGTACTATTCCTTTGTCTTGCAGCTCGCACACTACAAAAGAATAAAGCAGAAAGAAACGCACATTGAACAAGCACCATTATTTTTTATTATTTACGTCTCTTATAATTCTTGATTTTTACAGTACAAAAATATTTTTCCCCAAAGTCTGAAAATATTTGCCACAAAAGGTGATGTGTTAAACAGTTTGTAAAGTCCTACGGTTGGAGCGGTTTATTTTGTCTTTGCAAGACCACATTATCGTTTTCATGCTGTGTTGGTAAAAGTTTTATGTTCCTGTATAAAGCATTGTGGGTGTGGCTTCCTGGCGTCCTTCTATCTTCTATGCCGAGCTGAACACAGACGGGGGCTTGTTTCTGACAGCAGCGGTGATGACCCCAGGCTTCTTCCTCATGGGATAGTACTTGGCCATGGCTTTGAGATAGTTGTGCTGTCAACAAAAAAGGTAATACTTTCAGTGATGGAAAGCAGATAAGCACCTTCTGCCAGCATCTGACTATAACTATTGAATGGGTTTCCTCAGGTAATTCCTCTCTCATAGCCAACCTATAGCAATGTTTTCGCTTAGAGGAAGCAGCAAAACTTTATTATTGCTTCCTTCAAAACCACAGATTGGTCTGAAAATACTAACCCAAGGGATAAGAGTGATGTACGAAGTGGCCAGTGTACGCAAAGTGAGAGTAAAAGGGTGATGTATGGCCTACCAATACACAGCGGACTATTACTTTGATAGGTGAAGCAGACAATTTGATGTGTAATTCATGCCCTACACGTGGCATTTAACTTTAGTTCAGTAGAACAAGTTACTAACCTTCGGTAACACTCTTTCTGGAAAGGACTTTATCTAGCCGCAGATTACTCACCTTTTGAACTGGATCCGGTAACATTTCAGCTCTGGAAGGTGGAGTTGTACGACTCTGCACTGGAATCATTCCGCTCCTGAAGTGATGAGCAGAATCTGTATAGGTGCCATTCCTGCACGCTAATGTCAGTTACTTTCCAGACTGTCCGTGGCTTCAGAAGTGGAGCCCAAAAAGCAGACTGGTAGACCAGTGTGCAGATTCCTAAACTTGGGATCTTATTAACGGTTAGAGTCCAATCACAGAATGAGGGGGGTTGGGAGGATCGATGAGGAATCTGCAGTTCAATAGTGTCTCTACCAGAAAGAGCGCTATCAATGTAAATAACTTGATCTTCTCAAAGAGACCTCTAGCCACAGATTCCTCACATTTTGATTATATACCAAAGCAGAACCTATTGGAGGTGGGTCTGTGAATGGACTCCAACCAGAAAGTCTTGCAGGCTGCCTAGACAATTGTGCATTGTGAATGTATGGAGAGATGCCCAAGTAGCTGCCTGGCAAATGCCTAGGACAGGGACTCCATATGCTAACTCAATAGTAGTAGCTTTGGACCTGGTGGAGTGGGCTCGCAAGCTGCTTCTACGCCAATGCAGAGCATGACCCAGTACAAGATGGTACACTTTTGCACAACCTTGCCCTTCATTGCTGGAATGAACCCCCCAAAGAGCTGATTGTCCACCGGATGTTCTTTGGTACAATCTATTTAAAAGCTCCGTTCTCTTAGGGTGCAAGGATGAAGTCTCTCCTCCTCCTTAGAGGGGTGAAGCGGAGCATAGAATGCCGGCAGGGTGATGGTCTAGCTGACGTGGAATGCTGTCACAACTTTGAGAAGAAAAGAGGCTCTTGTGCGCAGAACCATCTTATCTGGGAAGAAGGTGGTATATGGAGGATGTCAATGACATAACACCTAATGTTCACACACCCTCCAAGCCGAAGTGATAGCAACAAGGATCATAGGGGCATATTTACAATAAAGTGGCGAAGTGTATCATTAAGGCATTTCTCCTCGTTTTGCCTGTTTAAGATCACGTTTTCTCTGGTCTTAATTTTGGCTCTGCCTCCTATTTACCTCCTATTTACGTTGCCCTTGTAAATAGGAGGCAGCAGCATAAATCAATGGGTGTTGCAGTAGAACGCACACCACAACATCCATTGCCCTCCCCTTTCACGTTAAATACAGAGTGAAAGGGTGCCATATTTACAAGGCAGCATTAAGCCACGTTAAGTGTCATAACGCTGCGATGGAAATAAGACAAGGCCCTTATCGCCACCACAATGTCACTGAAAGTGATGTTGTGGTGTCGGTAGGGGCTTGTAAATATGCCCCACAGTTTTTACAGTGAGGAGCCTCAAGGGACAACTGTGCCGAAGCTCGAAGTACACATCAGATATGTCAATGCCAAACTCAGATCCCACTGAGGCATCACAAAGGGTAAACTGGGAAACAGATACTTTGGCCCTTTCTAAAAATGCATCACAACTTGTGTTTTAAAGAGGGAGGGCCGATCAGATACAGAGAGAAAAGCTGACAGGGCTGAAAGATAACCATTGACATTGCCCACAGAAAAATCTGGCTGGGCAAGACAAAGAACAAAGGGTAGGATATCAGAAAATTTGGCCTGAAGCGGGTGCAGCACCAAACCACAAATGTGTCCCAACAACAGGCGTATATGGTCTTTGTCAATGGATACTTGGCTGTCAGAATAACAAACAACATCCGAGGGGAAGGTCAAAGGCATTTAGCTGTCACCGGACAGTTTCCATGCATGAAGGTGGGGAGTTTGCGACCGGAATGTAGAACCCGACCCGGCAGCTGCGACATTAGTTCCTTTTTGGAGGGAGGGGGGTGGGGGGATTGGGGCAGTCTGACCAGAGAGGAAATGCACAAGCCCAAGAGTTCTGGATACCACACTCTCCATGACCAGTCCAGAGCAGCTAGGATGACTTGGGCCCGGTCGGTCCTGACCTTCTTGAGAGCTTGGGTCAAGAGTGATATCGGTGGAAAGGCGTATTCAAGTCCCATGTTTTGCTTAAGGCAGAAGGCGTATCCAAGCAAGAGATGCCAGGCAAAGTCCAAAGAGCAAAATTGCTAACATTGAACATTATCAGTGGTGTGCCAACAGATCGAGCCAATGTTCTCCCCATTCGCAGAAGAGACCTAGCACCACCTCCAGGTGTAACTGCCACTTGTGATACGCGAGGTACCTGCAGCAGAGGTAATCAGCCCTGGTGTTCAGAGAGCCTGCTAGATGGTTCAACAACAGAAGATTCCTTGGCTGTCTATTCATTTCTAGAGTTGCAAGGCCTCCAGCACAGGGTTGTGACCCCACCCTATTTGTTGCAGTACCACTTGGTGGTGGTGGTGTATGGGGCACCTGTATTAGCCTCCCTTTGATGGATGGCAGGAAGGTTTTAAGCACCAAGTGGATGGCCCTCAGCTCCAGAAGGTTGATATGGAGCTGGTACTCCGCCAGAGACCAGACAACTCTGATCTCCACCTCTCCCAAATGGCTGATCCAACCCAGAAGTGACACATCAGTCACCAATGTCAGCTCTGGGTGGGGAAGGGAGAGGGTTCTGCCGCTGACTCAATTGCGGTCCAGTAGCCACCACTGCAGATCCTTCTCTGTCTACTCTGAAATTTAGATGTGGTTGGAGATGTACCCTTGCTTTTGGGCCCACTGGGACTTCAGGTCTCAGTTGCAGAGCCCACATATTCTACGTGCCATGCTCGACAATCTGGAAGCAGGAGGTCATCAGTCCCAGCAACTTCAGAGTCGACCTCCTGGAATTCCAATACTGAGGTTGGAAAATCGGGATCATAGCCTGAATGTCTTAGACTATCCTTCCCAAAGGAAAGGCACAAAATCGAAACATGTCCAGAATGGCTCTAATGAAGGGGAGGGGAGTATTCAGAAAGGAGTGACATGTGACCTCTGCACGTTTATAGTGAACCCCAAAGATGATAGGTGTCCATCTTAGTGAGGAGGTGGTAGATGACTGCCTGGGGAGAGCCTGTCTTCAACAGTCAGTCGTCGGGATAGCGGACAACTGCACCCATGACCTTCGAAAGTGTGCTGCAAGCACCGCCACCACTTTTATGAACTCTCAAGGGACACTGGTGAGACCAAAGGGGAGCAAAGCAAACTGGAAATGCTCTTCTCTCACCATGAACCACAGGTAGCACAAAAGGGCCAGCAGAATGGGGAAATGCAAATATGAATCCTGCAGATCCAATGCTACCTTCCAGTCTCCAAGGTTGAAGTTAGACAAGACCTGGGTTAGGGTGAGCATTTTGAATTTCTCCATACGGAGGTAGGCATTAAGATAGGGTAGGCCTAGAACCAGCCAGAGGACTCCTTCCTTCTTGGGGAGCAGAAAGTAGTGGGAATAACAACCATATCCCACTTCTGGCCCTGGCACTCTCTCAATGGCCCTTTTGGCAACAGATCCTGCACTTCCTGACGCAAAACGGAGAGATGGTCCTTCATCAGCAATTGAGGGGACGGTGGAAAGTATGTCAGGAACGAAATTAAAGGCAGTGCAGAAACTTTTCTGATAATCTGCAGGATCCACTTTTCTGATGTAATCTCTTATTAAAACCACACAAGGGATGTATAGGCACATGCATCAACGTAGTCTTTTGCGATTCCTTAATTGCGATTATTAAGGAATCGTAATTAAGGAATTGCAAAAGCCTATGCATGTAGGAATCGCTATAAAAATAGCGATTCCTACACATTCCTTACTTGCGACTCGCAAATTGCGAGTCGCAAGTAAGGAATGCCGTCCCATTCATTCCTATGGGCGTCCAGGCCCATAGGAATGAATTGGAGATTGCACGAGCAATTTGCGAGTACCAGTTGGTACTCGCAAATTGCTCATGCAATTTCAAGGGTGCAAGGGTGTCAAAATGACACCCTATTGCACCCCTGAAATTGATCTGTGCACATATGTTGCACACACACATGCTCTAAGGGCATGTGTGTGTGCAACATGAAACTTTGAAAAATGCACAAAAGTGCATTTTTCACTGTTTTTGCAAATTACCATGAAGTTAAACTTCATGGTAATTTGCTCCCCCTATTGGGCGAAATCGCTAATTTTGTTACTTTAATGCATTGCATTTAAGGAATCTCAATTTGGGATTCCTTAAATGCAATCGCAATTTAAGTAATTGCAATTTAGAGATTCCTTAAATTGCGATTTTTGCATTTGGGATGATGCATCCCAAATGCAAAAATACCGGTCGCAAAGGGGCAGATTCTGAGAACTAGTAGCGTGGGGCCCAACCAGAGGCACACTGATCCCTAGTCATCATGAAACTCACAACATGTATGCCTGGTCATAAAGTAGATATGGCATGACAAAGATCATATGTCCAAATAGTGTCCTGTATACTGATTAATGTATGTGTGATAGATCTACCACGGAAGAAATCCTTTTAGTACAAGAACCCTCACTCACACTAGGGTGACACTCTTCATCATGGGGTTCCCTCTTCACACCCGGACAGCAAGGTCCATGGTGTGGGCTACAACTCCCCTATGGGGAGCAGCTGAGGTGTTTTAAGTTGAGCAGTGTAATGGAGTCAGTGAGGGACAAAGTGCAAAGATATAACAAGTGATGATGAGTATAACTATCTCCAGGGGGCCGGATCAACTTTATTTAAGATCAACTTTATTCAAGATTTCTTCCCTTTGAATTTGATACCCAAGCCATACCATCCTGGTGGTGGGATGCGGACCAATACCTCACACTAGGAAGTCCTGAAGGACCGAACGGGCGAAATGCCCATGCCTGCAGATCTGACTATCCAGGCAGTAGTGCTTGGCAAACGTGTGCAAAGATACCTAAGCTGCTGCCTGACAGATGTCCAGGACTGGGACACCCCGAGCGAAGATTGTAGTCGCAGCTTTTACCCTGGTTGAATGGGCCCTCAATCCCTGAGGGGGCTGCTTCTTAGCCAGGGCATAGCAGATCTTAATGCAGAGAATGACCCAGTGAGAGATGGTCTTTTTCTGCACTGCCTGCCCCTTCTTACCTTCCACATACCCCACAAAGAGTTGGTCATCCACCCGGAACTCTTTTGTGCGGTCAAGATAGAACGACAACGCTCTTTTTGGGTCCAGACGGTGGAGACGCTCCTCTTCCTTAGAGGGATGCGTGGGAGCAAAGAAGGTGGACAGCGTGATGGATTGACCCAGGTGGAATTGGGTCACACCCTTTGGCAAAAATAGAGCATGGATGCGAAGCACCACTTTGTCTGGAAAAGACATCACGTAGGGAGGCATGCAAGATAACACCTGCAACTCACTCACCCTCCGGGCAGATGTAATCGCCACAAAAAGGTTGTCTTGATAGTAAGCAGCCAGAGAGGAAAGTTGTGTAAGGGTTCAAAGGGAGCACACATAAGATAAGTGAGGACCAAATTAAGGTCCCACTGTGGCATAACAAAGGGTGTGGGCGGAAACAAGTGAGCCAGCCCCTTCAGAAATCTATTTACAATCGGAGACCTGAAGAGAGAAGGTTGGTCTGGCAGCGGCAAAAAAAAGCAGACAGAGCAGAAAGGTAACCCTTGAAAGTTGCCAATGCAGAGCCCTGTTGGGCAAGGGTTAGAATGAATTGAAGAACAGTGGAAAGAGAAGAAGATATAGGGTCAATAGACCTTTCTGTACAGTATAATACAAATTTTTGCCAACGGCAGGCGCATACCGTCTTAGTGGAAGGCCACCTGGCCGCCAAAATAATGTTACATACTTTGGGAGGAAGGTCAAAAGCCATCAACTGCCACCCCTCAATCTCCATGCATGGAGGCGCAGAGTTGACAGGTTCGGGGGGAGGGGGAGACCGTCCCCTACTGCTGCGACAGAAGATCCTCTCGAAGGGGCAGCCTACTCGGAGGATCGATTATCATTTTCAGAAGCTCTAGATACCAGACTCTCCTTTCACAGTCTGAAGCCACAAGAATGACTTGGGCCTGGTCGCTCCTCATCTTCTTCAGAACACTGGGCAGGAGTCGTATGGGCGGAGAGGTGTCCAGCAGGCCTGAGCTCCACTGGCGACAAAAGGCTTCACCGAGAGATAGCCGCCTTGGAAACTGAAGCGTGCAGTGTCAGCAATACTGCTTCAGAGGCGAACATATCTAACCAAGGTTCTCACCACTGACGAAAGAGACCTTGTGCCACCTCTGACTGGAGACGCCATTTGTGATCCGCTAGGCATCGATGGCTGAGTTTGTCCACCCTGGTGTTCAGAGAACCTGCCGGGTGTTGAACCAGCAGGGTAATGCCCTGCTGTTCCAGCCATGTCCAGAGACGCAGGGCCTCTCGACAAAGGGTCCACAACGCCATCCCGCCCTGCTTGTTGCAGTACCACATGGCAGTGGTGTTGTCCTTGAATACCTGCACTAACTTCCCCTTGACAGAGGGAAGAAATGCCTTCAATGCCAACGGAATCGCTCGCAGTTCCAACAAATTGATATGGGGCCCGACTCTGCTGGACACCAGTGTCCCCTGATCTCCACCTCTCCCAGATGGCCACACCATCCCAGAAGTGATGCATGTGTCCCAACTGTGAGCTTTGGTTGGGGAAGGGAGAGGTGGCCTGTCGTTGATCCAATCGCGGTTCGTCAACCGCCACTGCAGATCTCTCGCAGTTCCTTCCGAGATCTGGACCACTTCAGTGAGATTTCCTCGATGCTGTGCACGCTGGAACTTCAAATTCCACTGCAGATCCCGCATATGCCACCTGGCATGTCTTACCAACAGGATGCAGGAGGCCATGAGTCCGAACAGCCTGGACTCGCTGCTCAGGATGATAGGCCTGAAACTGCACTGTGTACAGAACAGCTCCAATGAGAGGAGTCTGGTGTGATTTGGCATGTTTATAGAGAATCCCAGCGAATGCAAGAGGTTAGCCATAATCTTTAGGTGGGAGACGGCAGCCTGGGGAGAAGACACCTTCAAGAGTCAGTCGTCGAGGTAGGGGAAGACTGACACCCCTAACCTGCGTAGATGAGCTGCGACCACCACCATCACCTTGGTGAATACACGAGTGGCACTGGTGAGGCTGAAGGGGAGCACAGTAAACTGAAAGTGCTTGCAGCCCACCTTGAACCGCCGTTAACGCCTGTTGCCCGGCAGTATGGGGATGTGAAAATACACATACTGCAGGTCCAATGCTACCATACAGTCTTCTTGGTCTAGGGCACAAAAGGCCTGAGCTAGAGAGAACATCTTGAACTTCCACTTTTTGATAAAGAGATTGACACTCCGAAGATCTAAAATGGGCCGCAACCCTTTGTTCTCTTTGGGAATCAGAAAGTAGCGGGAATAACAGCCACTGCCTACTTTTGAATCCAAGACCCTCTCTATAGCTCACTTGGCCAAGAGAGCTGTAACTTCCTCCTGGAGGAATTTCAAATGATCTTCCATCAACCGTTCCTGATTTGGCAGAATGGGAGGTGGAAAAAAAAGTAAAGGCAGAGAATAGCCCTCCTGAATGATCTGCAAGACCCACTTGTCCAATGTTATGGACCTTCAGTGGGAGAGATGATGATGAATTCTCCCACTAACTGGAGTGGTGTGGCCTTGAAGAGTCAGAGTAGGAGTACTTGGAGGCTGTGGCTGCCGAGGGCAGGGTGTCCAATGACTTCTGACTTCTATTCCTAGGTCGGAATGAACGGTATCCACTTCCCCACACGGCTTAGGAAGCCTGCACAGGAAGGTGGCTGGGATAGGGCTAACGCGGCTGGAAACCCCTTCCGTTGCCAAGAAAGGGGCAAAAGCAAGACTGGCCACGAGGTGTAGAAGAGAAGCCCAAGGATCTGGCCGTAGCTCGAGAGTTCTTGAACCTCACTAGGGCCGAATCTGCCTTCTCCCCAAAACTACGGGTTCCATCGAATGGCATGTCCATGAAATTTGCCTGGATGTCGCCTGAGAATCAAGTTGTCCTAAACCAGGCATGGCACCTCAAGGCCACTATCGTGGAAATCAATCTGCCCAGCGAATACGTCGTATCAAGGCCACACCTTATGGTGAATTTTGCTGCATCTCTCCCGTCCTTAGCTGCTTGAGAGAGCACAGCCCAGGCCTCCTCCGGCACTTGTGGCAGCACTCGCGCAACCTTCTTCCAAAGGGAGTGGGAGAAACAGCCCAATAAGCATGCAGTATTTACCGACAGCAACGACAGGCTAGAGGAAGAAAACATCTTCCTACCAAGTGAATCCAGCATCTTGGATTACCTATCCAGAGGGGCAGAAGGGAAAGCGCCCAGGGATGTAGAGGCCTGCACCACCAAACCTTCGGGGGTTGGGTGTTGGCTGAGGATTTTTGGGTCGCCCGGAGCTGGGCGATGGCGGCGTGCAATTGTCCTTTTCACAGGAGCCCCTGTGCTAGGCTTGGACCACGTGCCTAGAAGGACATCAGTTAGTGCTTGATTAAAGGGCGAAAGGGTTTCAGATGTCCAGTCCACTGGCTTCCCCAAGTTTCCCATACCAGTCCAATTGCTCTGCATAGTCATCCTAGTATCCAAAGGGTCCATGGACCCCTCCCATTCCTCTCCTGACCCTAACACATCCTCAAAGTGTTCAGGTGACAACATAGAACCCCTGGGTTTAATCAGCATCAGAATCGGCACAGAGCAACACCGTTCCAACTCCATGTCACCAGGGATAAGGATGGGGTTGGTAGTGTCGGTGGGCACCGGCAGCACCAAAGGCGCCGACCTCAGGTTCAATGCCGGAGGAGGTTATGATGGCATGACCATCATTGACTCCAATCGGATCCCCGAGGCCCCACCAGCGCCATGGCTGGAGCTGACGGCGTCGAATCTGATGGGGCCCCTTCCTACCCAGCAGGGCCTGAGGGCTCACCAGAGGGGTTGGCCCGCTCAAACATGCGGCGCATGGCCTCGTAAAATTCTTGAATTTGAGCGGAGATCGCTCCAGCTCCCGGAAAGGGAGTGAGGCGCGAAGTCAACCCTAGCCCCGGCTTTCAGAACCATGCCTAGAGCATTGGTACTCCTTACCTCTTTCGCTGAGGGACGACAGCCGACGCAAAGGTGAAGTCAGCTTGGACATCTTTTTCTTGTGCCTCTTCCTTGAGTGCCCCGATGACCTCGAGTATGACGAAGAGGACTTTGGGCTCTGGGAGCGGTCCCACGACCTCCTCTTCTTCGATCGGGACTGGGACCTTCACGGAGTCTCGCTGGATGGTGTTGACTGCTGGGCCTCAAGGAGCTTTAAAGCCCGCTCCTACAAGGCCTTCGGAACCATAGCCTGACAGTCCAAGAATGACTTTGAATCGTGGTCGGGCTCAAGACACCGGAGACAGACGAGGTGGGGATCGGTAACCGACATTATGCGGTGGTAGGTTCCACACGGCTTGAACCCTGTCTTCCTCAAAGACATCGTTGCACAAGAAGCCGGAAAAACTTCCAAAGTCAACAAAAAGTCAAGAAAAGGCCTGTCAAAAAGCGACAGAGGGGTAGCTCTTTCCAGATCGGCGCTTAACTGGTGTGGGAAGAAAAGAACTGATGTCCGCGCGACAGGGTGGCGCCTATATAGGTGACCGCAATGTCATAACAGATGCTACTGATGCCGCTGGCGTCACGCAGAGCCGAATGGAGCCGCCCGATGGCGCGCGCAAGGGTTATTGCTCAGCAAAAGTTTCCAGATCCAGCCTGACGCCCGGGAAATTGAAAGGTAGGGAATCTGCAGCTAGAAGTCTCTATCAGATGGGATTTCTTCCCTGGCAGCTCTATCACACATACATTAATTAGTATACAGGACACTATTTAGACATATGATCTTTGTCATGCCGTCTCCTCTTTATGATGTAATCTCTTGCCAACCCGGATAAGATTTGTGGATTCTACCTCCCACTGGGTGGCTGTGGTCCTGAAAGGACACACTAAAGAGTTTCGCTGGTGGGATGCAGGGTGGTGGACTGTGCAGCATGCTAAATGTGTCTGGAGGGGAAAAGAGACACTTATGAAAGGTCTCCAGGCCTTTAGTTTTCCTGTCAAGGGAAGTGGTTGGGAAGTTATTGGGGTTGGATCAGCCAATGTAGGCCTGCACCGCAGGGCTCTTCAGAGAGGGTTGCTGAGACAAAACGCTGGGTCTCCAAGAGGAGGGCAGTGATGCAGAGCAATCTGCCAGTTTGAACAGTGAAGCAGTGCATGGTTTGGCCCAAGTACCCAGAAGAGTAGCTGCAAGGGCCTTATTAAAGGGCGGAAAGGGCTCAGACGCAGTCTAATCTAGTTGGAGGACTTCTGTAGGAATGTTTGTTTTCACCTCCATAGTGGGAAGTTGAAGGTCTGGGACTTTGGCTGCCCTACGCTTGACTATAGCATATAAAGCAGATGCTTCTGTGGCAGGGCTAGGGAGGGGAGCTGTCTCGGGTGAGTGGTCAAGTCCACTGGCCTCTTGCAAACTTTCACACAAGTTATCTTCTGTATAGGGTTAAGCAATCTCATTCCCTGGGTTGCAGTCAATATTAAAAGTTTTGTAAAGGAGTGAATGTAAGGAATGGTGCCTGCCGCCTGAAGGAGGATCAAGGACAGGCAACAGTGTCTTGGTTGGAATCAGGTACGACATCGGTCGGATTCGAGCCGGAGTCAAATAGATGTCTCAGATGATAATCTGGACAGAGTTTGCAATTGATGAGGTCTGTCTCAGCGTTGAAGCGCCTGGACCTAAGGTGAGCATAACATCGGAATGGGCTCAGGGGGGTCCAGCAGGTGCTGAGGGTGACCCTACAGGCAGTAACTCAGACTCTGACTCTATGGGCCCCAAAGAAGCACCAGAGGGAATCGGTAAAGAACCCAAGAGCCGGTGCATGGCTGCGTAGAATTCTTCAATCTTGTGCAGCGTGGCTGACAGCCCCAGGAATTAGAGCTGTGCCGAAACCAACTGCAGATTTGGTTCCGAAGGTGGGCAACTTCAGGAGCGCAAGCATGATAGCTGGTCCTACTAGTCTTCAGGAGAATAAGAATGGCAGGAAGGGGTGCAACTCTGCTTGGCATTCTTGTGTTTCTTGTGCTTACCCAAAGACTATGAGCGCAATGAAAAATGGCCTTGTAAATGGCTCTGCTGACTACGGGAACGGGATTGGGACTGTGCCTTACAGCGTGACTTGGAACCAGGGAATGCAATATGTTTATATGCTTGATGACGTAGAGTTTCACCTCAAACTCCCTGATAGCCTTGAGATTTATCGATGCACAGTCTCTACTTGTCTTGGAGTCGTATTCCGACCTCAGACAACACAGACATACCATTTGGAGATCTGTCACAGACATCTGCTTGCGACAGTCCCTATAGGGTTTAAAACCTATTGTCTTGGGGGGTGACTTCCCTTGCATACTGAAGAAACATTAGATAAATTGATATATAGATAGATAGATATATATTTATATAGATAGATAGATAGATAGATAGATAGATAGATAGATAGATAGATAGATAGATAGATAGATAGATAGATAGATAGATAGATAGATAGATAGATAGATAGATAGATAGATAGATAGATAGATAGATAGATAGATAGATAGATAGATAGATAGATAGATAGATAGATTTTTACACAAATCCTGATCTACTAAGATAGTCAGATGAGGATTTGGGTAGGCAAATAAAGCCTCCTTGAGGCAGGCATTAACCACATGGAATACCTAAAAAAAACATACATTGCATGTGTACTGAGGTGCATCCCAACCTTTTAATGCTTAGGACCATTGTGAGTTTGTCTGGCATAGGGATTTGTACTGGAAGGGTATGCTTTCCATGCAAATCCTTTACTAGACAGTGCACACTCATGTCTGCAGCATGGGTTCTATGCTGTGTATTGCGCAAGGCAACTTTATTACATTATGCATCTTATTATATTATTCATCTGGCTTATAGTTTGAGGCTCTTAAGAGCAAATTGCATTCTTTAATAATGTATTCATTTCCCACATAACAATTAACCACAACTAAAGGTATGACAATGCATAGGGTCCTAATTTAATAATTATATAGATGAATCGAGCAAGGACAGTATAGCCCCATCAACTAATATCAATACAAGGTAACAATAGCATAAATAAGCATTGCCAAAGCCAGTGGGTTTCACTCATGCATATACATGGGATGTATGACGTTACAACGCACACTTTTACAACGCATGCACTTACAACGCATTTTTTACAACGCATAATCCATTCCAACGCACTACACTTACAACGCATGACACTACAACGCATTTTTAAAAACTACCTTTACAACGCATACCATTACAACGCATAATATTAAATTGCATTTAAGGTAAGTATTAGATAGTATAGGGGTAAAAACTACTTTTCTAACTCCAGGGGGTGCAACAGTAGGGTAAATGTTGGATAGTATAGGGGTAAAAATTACTATTCTAACTCCAGGGGGTGCAACAGTAGGGTAAGTGTTGGATAGTATAGGGGTAAAAATTGCTATTCTAACTCCAGGGGGTGCAACAGTAGGGTAAGTGTTGGATAGTATAGGGGTAAAAATTACTATTCTAACTCCAGGGGGTGCAACAGTAGGGTAAGTGTTGGATAGTGTAGGGGTAAAAATTGCTATTCTAACTCCAGGGGGTGCAACAGTAGGGTAAGTGTTGGATAGCATAGGGGTAAAAATTGCTATTCTATCTCCAGGGGGTGCAACAGTAGGGTAAGTGTTGGAAAGTATAGGGGTAAAAATTGCTATTCTATCTCCAGGGGGTGCAACAGTAGGGTAAGTGTTGGAAAGTATAGGGGTAAAAATTACTATTCTAACTCCAGGGGGTGCACCAGTAGGGTAAGTGTTGGATAGTATAGGGGTAAAAATTACTATTCTAACTCCAGGGGGTGCAACAGTAGGGTAAGTGTTGGATAGTATAGGGGTAAAAATTACTATTCTAACTCCAGGGGGTGCAACAGTAGGGTAAGTGTTGGATAGTATAGGGGTAAAAATTACTATTCTAACTCCAGGGGGTGCAACAGTAGGGTAAGTGTTGGATAGTATAGGGGTAAAAATTGCTATTCTAACTCCAGGGGGTGCAACAGTAGGGTAAGTGTTGGATAGTATAGGGGTAAAAATTACTATTCTAACTCCAGGGGGTGCAACAGTAGGGTAAGTGTTGGATAGTATAGGGGTAAAAATTACTATTCTAACTCCAGGGGGTGCAACAGTAGGGTAAGTGTTGGATAGTGTAGTGTAATATTATGCGTTGTAATGGTAGGCGTTGTAATGGAATGCGTTGTAAAGGTAGTTTTTAAAAATGCGTTGTAGTGTCATGCGTTGTAATGGATTTTGCGTTGTAAAAAATGCGTTGTAAGTGTAGTGCGTTGTAACAGTTGTGTTGTAAAGGTTGTTCCCCATATACATGTGCCTACAGAAAGACGTAGATGTCATTTACATTTTTTATTGAGTGATCTAAGGAGACAGACACCACTTAGATTGGTTAATCTAAAAAAAATGTAAGCGTGCAAAATGTCTTTTTTTGTAGAACAGCATCAGGCAGCAAATAGAAACTGCTGGGCCTTCAAACAAATGCTTGTTTACTTTTTTTCAATATATAAAAATAAAGCCCTGTGGAAGGAAAAGGGGAGGAGTAGCATACGAGGGAGGAAGCAACAAGGGGTCGAGGGAGACACGCATGAGCGAGAGCAGCCCACAAGGGAGACAGCAACACTGAGCACTGGGGAAAGCACATGACGGAGAGAGCTAAAAGCACTTCTCCTTTCATGGTGTGCTTAACGAAAAAAACAAAAGTAATTCCCTAAAAGTTAAGAGTGGTAAGACAACGGCAGTCAATCAAAAGGATGATAAAGAGGCTATGCTCCAGAGGAGAGACTAGCACAGGCAGATGAAGGAGATCCATCAAATAAGAAGCAGTAAATAACAAAGCCAATATATGGAAGCTCTCCTCCCACTGTCATTTCTACCACTAGTCCATAAATGGTCTTTTTCAACTAGACAGTTGTCACTAGTAGGCGAGACCTAAAAACATATTGTGCTGGTATAGGCATGGTTTGAATCAGCATCAAGCTTAAGTAGATAGTTGCATAGTGGAAACCACTATGGGGGAGCATTGACAAGCTGGAAGGAGGAGTATACTTCAACCATATAACTGCAACATTTTGTGTCCTGCAACCAGCTGTTCATAGACCGAGGTGGGCACACATTCACAATATCGCCCACCTCCATTTGGCCAAAAGAATGGCCTTGGCTGTGAAATGCCTGTCGGTATTGGAGGTGTTGACATGACAGAAGGTCCAATAAAGGAACCAAGGTCTAGGCTTATTCCCTTCATTTTATCTCTGGAAATATTTCTTCAATATTTCTATCCTTGGGATGGGATCTACCGGGCATCGATTCCTAATAAGCAGTCAATTGTTCCTGGCAGTAGGCTGCATCATATAGCCACCCATCCCTCTGAGGTGTTGGGCATCTGCCCCAATGCATCGCAACCAGGCGCTTAGTAGCAAAAGCGGGATTGCTGTCAGCTTGCGTTTCTCTGGTGGGACCTGCTTAACATATCCTAAAAGTGCAATTCTCGGTGAACGCTCGGGGGCATGCTCTGTGTTTTTGTCAAAAGCGTCAAATATCATTTCCCATGAGTGCCGCATACCAGGGTAGTGCCAAGCCAAGTGAAAAAAAGTCAGCGAGTGGTACGGCGCAGTGCACACATCTTGCATCATCAACCAGGCCCATCCTGGGCATCTCCTCTGGAGTGTGGTGGAGCCTATGCAGATATTTGAAATGCACTAAGCGCAGCCTTTAGTTGGGGTACAGGGGCCTTGATTTAGTACAACAATATTTCCACTGCTCTTCAGTGAGGGAAACTGCAAGATCCGCAGCCCTTGTCTGCTGGGCGCTATCACCGGCGCAGTTTTCTGCATTCCAGTGTAGAAGCCTCATGACCAGCTTGAGTGGAGATGCGCATGTAAGAATCGCCTCCAGTACTTGAAATGTGGGAGAGGCTGCTGGGAAGGAGTCACGAGCCGTCCACACGGCAGCTTGTACCTGACAGTAGGTGAATGTGCACAGTAGTATAACTGTAGGTCCCTGTAGAGCCTGTTGCATGGCAACAAAGATGCCCTCAGGCTACACGGCCCGCATGACCGTCAGTTGTAGCTGATGCAGCCGAATAAGTAATTCAAACCCACCCGTCAACTTAGCTCATTCTATGCCAACACCGTGCAGGCCAAAGTATCAATACGTGTCTATGGTTGCTTGGGGGGCATGTGCAGAGCCATTTGGAGTGGGCACAGGCAACATGGTTATGTTTGTGGGTCCTATGTGCCTGGAACTGTGTAGGGTAGAGCCAGTAGTGTGCTAATTGCGCCTGCGTGCTGAAATAATACAAGTCCATATCTGGTGCTCCCAGCCCTTCCTTCTCATTGGGAAGTATCATCATCTCCCACACCACTCTGGGCTGTATGCCCACCCACACCAATCTCACTAGGTGCGACCTGAGCTGCCTACGAAAGTACACCAGTAGAGGGAGAGGTAGGGTGATAAAAGATAAAGAAATTAAGGGAGAACCACCATCTTAGTAATGGCCAATCTCCCATTCAATGATAACAGGAGCTTCAGACGGTTTTCTACCCGCTTCCCAAGCCAGGGCATCATTATGCCATAGTTAGCTCTCCATAGCTTGGCCAGATCTCGGCTCAGCCAGATCCCCAAATATCGGACTGTGTCCACTGTAGTGGGAACTCCGAACTGAATTCCCTGTGCGCAGCCATCAAGTAGAATACAATTGATTTAGCCCAATAGATATTGATACATGTTATACCATCAAATCTAGTGAGTTCGCTGATGAGCGGCTCCAAGTTATCCTGCGGATCCCTAACAAATAGAGTAACATCGTTCGCAGATATGGATACCTGGACTCTACGGGGTGTATATGGCAAGCCTCAGTTTGAGTGGTGCTGTCGCAATCACGCCGCCAATGTTTCCATTGCAATGTCCAATAATATGGGTGATAGAAGACATCAATGTCGGGTGACCCTCAATATTGTAAAAGGAGAGTTATTGCTCCATTAATTCGCATTCTAGCAACTGGCTGGGCATATTGGAGGTCAATTAGTCAGATAAACTTGTGACTGACTCCAAGGCGTGACAGTAGTGTGAAAAAACGTAAGGCCATTCGAACGAATCAAACGCCTTGGTGGTGTCCAAGAAGACCGCCCCAGCACTGAGGTCGGGGTTAATGGTGTGCACTGGGGCTAAAAAGGAGTGTAAGTTACGGGCCGTTGACCGACCAGGTACAAACCCCGACTAGTCTGGTCGTGCTGTAAGCAGTAAAAGCCAGAGTAGCCGTTAGGCTATCCGTCTTACTAAGAGTTTATTATCTGTATTAATCATGAATAGGGGTCTATATGCTTAATTGCACTGCCGGTCTTTCTCTGGTTTTAATATAGTAAAAATCAATGCCTCTCTTGGGGGGGGGGGGAGGTATATGGGCATACTCTTTGTAGAAGGTGGCGGTGAGACCATCCAAGCCGGGGGCCTTGTTACCAGGCATTGCACTGATAGCCTGAAAGACCTCCCCCACTGTAAAGGGTTTATCGAGGTAGCACCAATGGCCCTCCTTGAACCAAAGTAGTTGCACAGAGTCCAAATAGGAGGTAAAGTCCGAGGTGGCATGGTCTCCGTGGACGTATATAAGTAGGAGAAGAAAGCAGTCATTTCGCGCTGTATAGTCTCTACTACAACATGCACATTTTGATGCTCATCTGTTAATGCAACTATGTAATTGCTAGCCCAAGGTTTGCGCAGAAGGTTAGCCAAGATCTAACCTACCCTATCACGCTCGCCATAGCCTGGGCACGGGTCTCTATCCCTAGATAATGGGTTTCTCTGTGCGCCGGGTTGTCGTACTCCGTGAGTCTGCCACAAATAGCTGTCAATGTGGATTCACTGCATGTCTCAAAATATTGGCGCTCCAGAGTGTGGATCTCCGCTCCTAGCAGCGCCGGCTCCCCACGCAATGCCCGCAGTACACCAGCTTGCTGTGCTATGCAAACTCCTGGGATCACCACCTTGGAGGCTTCCCAAAGTGTAGATTAAGATGATACCGTTTGCGTTTTATGCTTAAACTATTTTACAACTGCCGATTGGATCTCGCTACAAAACACCTGGTCGCGAAGACTTCCAGCCAGCAGGTACCTCGCAAAAGCATGCATTATGTAGTCTGGGAGAGCTATCTCTCACAGTACCGAGGCATGACCAGATAATGTCTGCGAGAGGTATATAACATTTGAGGTCCATGCATCTCTACCTCTTGTCGCTAGCCAATAACCAATCCTTGACTATGTGGTGAGTGGGTGCTATGCATGTACCTTCTGCGCTTCCCGCATGTTGAGAGCGTCAGAAGCCAGTCAGGTTACTGTCAGCCATTTTGGCTCGCAATTGCGCTACACCCGTCATGTGTAGGCGTCGGGAGTCACTAGACGTGTCTGTGATTGCGACAAGGACCACATTAAAGTACCCTCCCCATAGGAGTGTTCCCGGCCCAAGAGACCACGCCAGTTCTAAACCTCCACAAAAAAGCAGGGTCATCCACGTTAGGGTCGTATACGGATAATAGCCTCAAGGGGTGGCCCTGCAATGTGCCAAAGAGCATCACATACTGGCCTTGTTGATCACATAGGACTAGACACGTGCAGCATGGCAGCCCCTTGCGGATTAGACCTGCCACCCCGCATGCATAATTAGAATAGCATGGTACATGCTGCTCACCAATCCAGCCAGCCCGCAGGCGAACCCGAGTACCCTCCGTAAGGTGAAACTCCTGTAGGAAACAGATGTCTACTCTATGACTGACGCTGTAGGCCAGAGCACGTCGCGCTTTGTGGCTATCATTTAGCCCCTTATGTTCCAAGTCATGAATTTGATCGACGGCATTCAGAATGGTATATGGGTGGGAGATTGCCAGTCGCTCAAACAGGGGTCGCCAGCCGAAGAAACAGGCATCATCGTGCGAGTGACAACTAGGGGAAAAAACATCCAAACATATTGCAAAGGAGGTGTCATCATGCTGAGTGGCAACTAGGGGAAAACATCCAAACATATTGCAAACAAGCACATGCTTCTTGCATCAACATTACCCCACCATGCAACTCATCACCCAGTTCGGCTTCCCAACAGGACCAAATGTTACCACCCCACCCATCATACTGCACCCAAATTGCAAAGGGAATCATCCCGAGGGGGTGAACCAGAAAACCAACACTCTCCCAGCTGGGTTGCAGCTAGGTGGCCGGAGCAGTAAAGGGTGAAGGGGGACAAAGCCAGGCAGAGAAGAGCACTTAATGTGGCCATAGTTCAAGTCACTGCCACCAGCACTCCTACGATCAGTGTTTATGCATCTCATAGTTCTGGGATGCCGTAAGGAGGGCACTGCCACCCACCGTCTGGCGGGTCATCCATAGCCCAGTATTTATGGAGAAGACTCCACCTCAATCATTATCGCTAAAAAGCCCCCGCCCCATGCCTCAGGTCGATGACAGAAAACCTGTCTCTGCCACTGGGATGCTATTGACAAATTCGGCAGCTGCCTTCGGATCCATGAAATAATGCGTTTTTACAGAGTGGTGTATTCAGAGCTTCGCAGGATATATTAGAGAGTACTTGTCATCCGTTTTCTGCACCAAGCCTAAAGTTTAACAGCAGGGCACTAATCGGGCAAACCGGTGCGCATGGGGAAGGCCGCTGGCCCAGTGACCTATGAGCTCCTTCAACAATGAGCATGGCTGAGAGGGCATCTCCAAATAGAGTCTGATGCATTGTCTCAACATAATCTTACATTCGACCCAGTGCCTTCGATTCTGGGACTCTGATTATGCTCAGATTATTCCACTTTGAGAATGCTTCCAGGTCTTCATTTTTGTTGCGGACTACCTCTAGTACCTTTTCCATCTGGAGCAGCTTCTACCTGGATCTTCCACATCTTCCACACCCAATCAGCATTGATCTATCCACTCCTCTTGCTTGTCTACCTTTTCCTTAAGTCGGTTGAATCTGTCAGCCAGCATATCTATATTTGTATCAATGGAAGTCAGGCTCTTCTTAAGGTCTATAAACATAGATCGAATGTCTGACTCCTGGGACGAGCTCTCTCCGTCCCCCTGACTCAGCTGGTGATCATCTGGTTGGCGAATTCGTCGTGCACGTCTGCCTGCGATTTTCGAAGGAAAGCTTAGATTGTCTCATGTCAGTTTTCCCCATCTTGCACCAAGTGTAGCTTAGCAAGCTCGAGGCTCATGTTCACTATTGTAGAGTACCCCTCTTTTCACTGACGCTGTCAGCATCCCACCACAATCCTGGGAGAATACAGGGGGGAGGGCCACGAGCAGACCCCGCCTGTCCCTCAACTCGAAACGCCCAGTGCAACGGTCCACATGCAGAATGGGCGGGCGATCACAGCCAGTGAGTCCATTTCCCACCACTATGGTTTGCAGGTAGGCAGCAGCATTAGGCACTGGTCAAGGACCCCACCTTGAACGAGCAGACCCAAAGGAGTCACCAACTGCACTGGTCCCATTCTAGTCCAAGCTAGTTGTCCGCTGACTCCTCTCTCAGCTGGCACAAGGAGTAGAATAGTCTCCCTTTATTTAAGTCCCACGCATTGGGACCAAGGTATCAGACAAGTCCCAGTAGTGCCAGGATCTCCTCTGGGACCCACCCGGCCTGCCGCTCACTGGACACTACTCCTATCGGCACAGGCTTGCACCCCTCAGAACCCCGTCCCGATCTCCTGCCCACTGATTTCCACAGGGCCTGGCCTCGCTTTAGCCGGCGCGCCGCGGTCTGATGCGACAGGCTGTGCAGATACCAATTACCTTGCACAGGCCTCTAGGGATCAGACAGCCCACCCTTGAATTTTCATACAGCCAGGCCAGGCTTTCCTTTCCACTTCGCTCCTCACCTCGCTGTCAAGCGGCAAAGTTGACAGGTACTCTCTACTCACTGACGCCTCCCTCTCCCAGGTGCCACCAGACCCTCTGAGGAGCACTGCCACCAGCCCGGGGCCCGATGTAGGCCGTGATTGGCTTCTCACTGCGAGGCGTTACTCAGCTCACTTCTCCTTCCCGATTTTAGGCTCCTCTAGTGCAGCAAGTGAAGGAGTGTTTAGGCACCGCCGGGCTAGCTCCGATGCCTCCGTTTATTTAGGATAAATAACGAATATGTGGCTACGGCTAATAGAGACTCGCTAGGTGGTGGCCATTTTGTGGCAGGGCTCTCTACCAGCCCCAAAGTTTTCGATTCGAGGGGTGTACAGTGTTTACCATGTGTTGAGCATCTGTACTCAACTGATCTTTCTTTGGGGTTGTCCCTCTTCTGTTCAAATTCCTTTCTATGTCTTCTAGTGTGCTACAATAATTAAAGTAACCTATTGGAAATTTAGAGCTATGATAGAGCAGAGCAAGGTGCCCAACACGTTTTTCTGTCGATTAAAAGCATTACGGAATTTGAATGCTATGTAGACTGTACTGCGTCCCATTTTGACAACCTCCTGTATCTGAGGTTTAGGTTAGTCATGCTTCTCTTGGGTATATCCACTTACCTTTGTGAGACTAAAGTGTGTGCTAACAAAATGCTGCTATTAGTTTAATATGATTGATGACCCTGAAGTTTATTTTTTATTTTTTCCCAATACTGTGAATAAAAATTGATCGTTCCTATTGGACGTTTGAAAATTCAAAACTTTAAATCGGCTTTTTAAAATGTAAAATCGACCCCTTTCCTTTTTTAGTATCTTTTAGTAGTTCCTGTTTCTAGCTTTGTTCATTTTAGTATATGGGCACAGGCATTCACAGCTCACCATCGGAGAATATATGTTATTAGATTATTTTCAACGGAGAAACTGATTTGTTCTCATAATGATATTTGATGATAAGTCCTTTGATAACATAAAACGGAGCACTGATTATATGCTTTTATTGGTAAACTTTTATTTTTATATTTTATGGGTAAAGATACCTGAAATAAACAGTTATATTACACACTATTGTGGACGAAATCTCGACCTATAAACATAGAGCATCCAAAACATTCATTACCTCTATATCATTAAGGTAAGTATATTTAGGGAAGATTAGATTGACTGTTCTTAAATCTCATCTACTTAACTTGACCAAATAGTGCTTGATATAGTGGAGTCAATATTTTTGTAGCTTGATACTTTGATCACAATATAGTGACCAGCCTCCCCCAGTAATCATTTACATATCAATCTGAATGAAATCAACCTTTTTCTGTTTACATCAGGGACATGCTGCTTTAAGCGCCAGGGGTCCTATTATGTAAAGGCGCACTTTCCCTGTTTGCGCCTGTCGCACCTTAAAACAGGGGTGACAGGTGCAAACAGGGAAAGTGCACCCTATTACATGGAATGCCCCCAGGGCAGCAACAAACTCGCGATGACCTGGGACAGCACATTCCTGTGAAAAACGGAGTGGCTACTTTGATGGTGCTCCATATTTTCACAGTGCTATTGGTGAAAATAGCCCGCATTTTTAAAGGGGATGTCCGGGAGGTCCATGGGACCCCCTTTCCCCCTTGCAGAGGGCTACCATGAGGGGGCGCACTGACAGTGCGCCCCCTTTGAGATGGCGCACTGTCTGTGCACCTCCTGAGAGATTCTTTGCCTCTGAGCCCACTTCGGTAATACCACCGCAGAGGCAAAGGGGTTTCCTCATTTGCATGGGGCACACCCGATGCAAATGAGGGAACGCCCCCTGAAGATAGCGCTGGTGCTTTATATGCGCCTGCGCTATCAATATTACAGAAGGGGCCACACAAACACCTGCGGCCCCTTCTGTTATACCGAAGTGCCCTGGGGCACTCAAAGCAGGCGCAAACGCCCATTCTGCCCCCAGGGCACTTATTTAATACGGTCCCAAGTCAGTTTCCTTTTCACTGAAGAGCAGAAAGGCTGAGGAAGAAACAAAGTAAGACTAAGCATAATAAATGAAAGTGGAGGTCTTCAAAGAGTTCAACAATGATATTAGTTTCCCAATGACGTTTTTGACCTGAGGGCAACAAGCACCTTGGGGTTTATATGTGCAACCTGTATAAAGGATACCAAGGGTCAGTGTCTTGGATTTACAAGAACTTGGATAAGACTCTTAGGGAGGGTCTAGTAATGAAACAAACAAAATCAATACGAGAAACATTCCCCACTATAACCTTGAGCAGGGGGTCCTACATGTGTGGTGGCAGCTATTGGTTTTGTGTAATGAATGTTTTGTGTGTATTCTACCCTTTCCACATTCTAGTATGTTACATAGCATCTGTATCTTGAGCCAGTACCCTATTCCAGTACTTTATGAACATTTCCATTTTAATTAGATGGTAGATAATAAACAAACATTAGGAAATGACATTCTGTGCCATTATTTGTCAAGTTTCAAAAATACATTGTGAAATACAAGTGGGAAGTAACAGCTATTTTCTACAATGAAAAATATAATTGTAATCTTATTTCTCTCTCACAGAAATCTTGACTCCATTTAAATTCTGCCTAAATGAAAAATAAAAGAGAGAGGGCATATAGACTTCCATTTAATGACCCATGCAGAATTTCCATTCCCAGAAGGCATTCTCTGACATTTAAAAGGCACCTCATTTTACAACTGAAAGAAAGCATAAGAATTTTAGTTGGCTACCTAAGTCTAGTCTTGTAGTTTCCTAGGGAGGCATATGGGTTGTGCACGAGTTCAGAGAAGGATCCAATTATATAGAACTAAGGGGGTGATTAGGATGGCGGGCGGATTGCCACCGCCGGCCTGGCGGTGGCGATCCGCCCGCCATCCCAACCCGATTTACCCCCGCCATATTAAAATGGCGGGGGTATCGCGGCGGACGCAAAGTGCGTCTGCCACTTTTCTGCTGGTCGGCAATTGTTCCGATTGCCGGCCAGGTGGACTTGGGCCTTAATATGGTGGCGGTGCCTAGCAGGCACCGCCATCCATATTAGAATGTGTGTTCTTTTTTTTTTAGTTTGAAAAGCTGTATTGAAAAATTGGTTAACAAGTAAAGACATCAGCATAAACAGGAAATATGCTCAAACACTGTATAGATTATTAACAATGCTAATATCAATTGCAGCGTTGCTAAGGTCCAGGGGTCCCAGTTCCAGAGAAAATTGCCCAATATCCAGAGCTTATTAGTTTGAGGAGATTGACTCGAGACACTGGACCTCTATGGTCTCAGGGAAAGTACATGCGTAAGGTTATGAGTCAAAGAGCTCCTCCTCAGATAGTTAAAAGTAAAAATGGTCAGAGTACTTGATTGAGTACAAAATTTTGTTTTATTTGTTTAAACATAGAGGTTCTTATTCAAAGATTCCAACACTCAAATTGTATTTTTTCTTGTTGTTATTTTGTTTTTTTCTTCACATTAAAGCAAAAACAGCCGACACGTGTTTCACCCAGTGGCCAAATTTGGCCAGGGCTTTTTCAAGGCTTAAGATTCAGGGTAGAAGCGTGTCTTATTGACATTGACATTTCGTTTTTCAAAAATTACTTCATGTTAGAACAGAACAGATATCTCCTGTTAATAAACTGGCAGCAATGTCTGTTAACGTGAACTATTTTGGGTGGAAGCCAAAGCCCCATCACACACAGTGACATCACTGTATGATACTTCTAAGACTGACTTGGCTAGATCATGCTCCAAAAAGAATTTGTCTTTTTGTGATTTGTTAATAAACTGGAGCTAGGATACGGGTTCCCCCCCCCCCCCCCCCCCCCCCCACGGGTCCGACGGTTATGTCAACTAGGCTCCAGAAGACCATGGGAATCGGTCTGCCCCGCATGTAGGCCCTGGGTCTGTAATTACTGACTGGTGCTTCTCCGCTTTTCTGCTTAATGAGGTAGTGTCCCGCCTTATAAATAAATCCTGCCCAGAATATGACACGGTGGATAGATCGACAAAAATATTCTAAGGCAGATGTGTGGTGGTTGGCTCTCTTGGTGGATGGAGGTAATGGCAAATGAGGACAAAAAAAATAAATAAAAATAAAATAAAACTGAATTTTGTACTCAATCAAGTACTCTGACCATTTTTACTTTTAACTATCTGAGGAGGAGCTCTTTGACTCATAACCTTACAAATGCTAATATCAATGTTAAGGAGACAAAAAGCGTTTTATGGGGATTTTAAAGATAAAGGAAGGGAGAGAAAGAAGAAAGAGAGGAAAGGAAAGAGGGAGGAGGGGGGAAAATACAATGTGACTAAATATGAACACAAAAAATAAATTAAGGCATATGATCAGATGATATAGGTGAGTATGTGTGTTCTTAAAGGCCTTTCCATGGCGGCGATGCCGCCATGGCAAGGCTGGCGGGGCATTGCTTTGGGGGGACGTTGCGGGCCCCTGGTGGGTTGGGGGGCTGCACTTGGGGGGTACCTATGGTACCCTCTACATTGCCATGCACAAGGTGGCAGGCACCGTGCGGTGCCTGCCACATTGTGCATGACAATGCACAACATGGCACTTTGGCATTGCGACGGGTGCTGACAACAGTGGCAACACTGATAATATCCCTGCTGTGGTATTAGTTTGTAGTTCCTATTCATGGTTCTACGACATCAGCCATAGATTAAAATCCCAAAATACTAAATATATACTGGACAAAAGAAGGTTAAAAAGCTCTGTCATACAACCTGTTTTTCAGAACATTGACCTTTTTAGCTTTGTCATAGGTTTAGGATTCCTTCCTGACATTATATGCATGCTAACAAAAACCAACTTGGAAACACTGTTCTCATGGGCCCATAATAATGAAACAATTGTTTAGAATTTTTAATTCCTGTTTTTTTGGCTAAATATTACCAGAGAGCCCAAAAGACATTCCTGTTTGTGCGGAATGATTTGTAAAAGACAGCGAGATACTGTATTACTCTGCAAGGAGTGGCATCTTAAACTGACCTTCAGATATAGATATTAAAGCACCAATACGTTTTTTTAAATTTTAGTTTCATTGTAGTCAGTAGATATTCGTAGCGGAAACTCTTACACCAAATTTGATACCATATCCAGCACTTACTCTCAATTTTTTACCATTCCGAACTTCATTATTGCTTTCATCCTAAAGAACAGAGGAGGGGAGGGCAAATCAACAAACCCTATACCCCAGAAAATCTAAAATCTGCTCATCATAATCAATCAGTATTTGTGTATTGAATTTGACAGAGTGTCATCACTGGCATTGTTTCCTCGAAGACAAGTAACAATACAGAATATACATCCCCAGGGTTCCTTTCTCTATTACTCACTTTAGCAACTGCTGTCTCTACAAGTCAAAATCGTGCTGGGGTTGCCCCCTTATACTTGATCCATGACTATGCTGTCCCCATGTGTCGAAGACAATTGTTTCAATATGTGGGCTTGTTACTGGCATAATGTCACACTCGATTAAAATTAAGTAGTCTACTAATCAACAACTTTATTGTGTTCACACAAACTCTCCACAAAATAAAAACTGATGGTAATGGCTGATCAAACCCCTGCCATCCTGGTCAACACGTTTCATCTTACATGCCTGGCACAATCTAGGTGAAATCAATGTAGATCCCAAGATAGAAAAGCATTGATGCTGCGCACAATTCCCAAAATGTTGTCTCAAATATCCCTGACTGTCCTCCCAAATACCTTAACCTTAGCCGAAAGGCTTACTTTTTATTGTTTTAAGTAAGCATGGTACTTACCCTCTGGTCTGATTTTATTTTGGCACTGTAGAATGCGAAAGCTTCTGGTTGGTCCACAAACAGATCATGCTGTAGCTGCTCAAATCTCTCTTGGTCATCATCACACTGGGACAAAGGAGATGAATTAAATGAAAGAACATGCATATAAATGGTCTAAGGTCCCTGAGATAAGAAGCACTACTAATAAAACCTCGGTTACCCCAGCAATAGCAGTATTCTTTAAACTATGACCATGACGGTCAGTGGCATGTCACTCTCAGCAAGGAAGGTATTCCGTACAGCAGTAGTTCCTAATATGTTGTCGAATGACCGCTGGGGGTCTGCGAGGGCTATTCAGGGGGTCTGCAATTGTTTTACAAAGTTAAATAATATTAAAATTGATAGATTAAAATTAATAAAGTATATACTAATAGAGAAGGCAAATTAAAAAATTAAGAACTTTTTATATATTTTATTGTGAATTGCACAAAATATTTTAAGATTTGAGCATTTGTTTGGTGTTTACCTGTTTATGTATTCTGGTGTACTGTTTTGCAGTTCAAAACATAGATATTGCCTAGACCGCGGGGGTCCTCAGATTTCAATAATGACTCAGTGGGGGCCCCCAGATTCCAGTAATGATTCAGTTGGGGTCCACAGAAGTCAAAAAGTTAAGAACCGCTGCCGTACAGCAATGACCTAAGAAATGCTAACGTAATTTGACTCAAATGTGGAAGCATATTAGTGGCGAAAGTAAGCTGTACTAATTAAAAGAAGCATTCACTCCCATAAACGACTGTAATACACCTGGATAGATAGAAGGAGTATGAAAGGATGAGATCGCTAACGAAATTGGAGCAGCCTAGATTACTTAACCACACTCAACTGGCACATTCTCAAATAGTACTAGCTCAAAGGAGGTGTGCCCTTGGAATACTGAGGTAGGAATCTCGATGGCACCAAATATCATGGACACAATATTGAAGGACAACATATTGAAAGATAAGTAAGTATAGATTTTCTATACCTAACTCCACATATATGTACTTTACAATATTTATGCCTTTTAGGTACAAAGATAGGGAGTTAAGAATATTGGATTTATACTTCCTCTATATGCACTTATCTTTTGATATTTTGTCCCTCGATATTCCGTTCATGATATTAGTGTATCTCGATATCCCTAGCCTCAATATCCAGCAGTACAATCCCAATGGGTACCTAGAACCAGGCAGGAGGAAACATACTCAGATTTTCATAAGTATGATGACCAGCTGACCAACAAACAACCCAAACAAGCTGTGCGCAGGCGTAATTTACGTACAAGCAGACTTTATGGGGCTGGTCCCACTGTGTCACAGACCCGACAGTAGGTAAAAATTAACATTGAATCAAGCCTGTATCGGGCTCTATACTCATGTCCTATACTTTAAAGGCAAAATTGTTGATTGCGTTCACAACTGCAAACACTCTTAAGCCAGGGTTTATATTCATGTCCTCAACTTCACAGACAAAACAGCTGACTGATTTCATGACTGCAAATATCCTTAAGCTAAGCTATGTCAGCGATGCAGTCCCTATGTATATGTGACATGATTTAATTCCGCAAGTCTATTTGTTTTTTAAGATGTTTTGTTTCGGTAGTATTTTCTCATGCAACAAGTGAGGAGAAAAAGAATGTGAGTGTGTGTGTGTGACAGAGAGTGCACGGTGAAGGGAAGGAGATGCAGTAAAGTACATGTATCAGAAAGATGCAGAAAGAAAAACGGCATAGATAAGATAAATATTTTTGGATTTTGATTAATACAAATCATTACACACAGCATGTGTATTTCTCCCCCCCTGCCCAACCCCCTTAATTTCATTGTTTACATTATCATCTCATTCTGGTTAATTTACTTTCCCTACTCCCCCAAGCAATCTATCTGTCAATACCTCTATGTTGGAAGTGAACCTCTCTCCAGGGTCGCCCCGAATATTTTGCCTTTCTCCTTCCCTTTTTTGCTGAGTTTGTTTTTGTTGGCTTTAGGATTGTGAGCCCTTTACCACTGCTAACCAGTGCTAAAGTGCATGTGCTCTCTGCTTAAAACATGTCAACAATGGCTTATCCACAACTGGGACATTTCATTTGCTAATAAATCCATATTAATGTGCACTAAATGTGCACAGGGCCTGTAAATTAAATTCTGCTAGCTGGTCTGCAGCACTGGTTGTGTCACCCACTTAAGTAGCCCTTAAACATGTCTCAGGCCTGCCATTGCAGAGCCTGTGATTGCAGGCATACTGCCATGCTGACGGCATTTAAAACCCCTTGCCAAGCCTAAAACTTCCCTTTTATTACATATAAGTCACCTCTAAGGTAGGCCCTAGGTAGACCATAAGTCACGGTGCTGTGTATGTAAAATGCAGGACATATACTCTTAATTTAAAAATGTCCTGGTAGTGAAAAACTCCCAAATTTGTTTTTCACTACTGTGAGGCCTACCCCTCCCATAGGTTAACATTGGGGATTCCTTGTTACATCTAATAAGTGTAATTCTCAATTGGAAGGAGGTAGAGCTACCATGTTTAGTACCTATGGACTAGTAATGATAAATCCTCTTTAATGGTAAAGTCAAATTTGTAATTACAGTTTTAAAAATGCCACTTTTAGAATGTTGCCAAAAAAACACAATGTTCACAAGGAACTCATTTATCCAAACAATACAAGATATACAAACTAAGCTAGTTTGCTCAGGGTTAATCTCAATCAAATTTTTTTTAATCAAATACTGACCTCCAAAGTGGGTCACGGTACACTTTACCTTAGATTGTGTATAAGAAGCCCATCACAACAATTAGTCAAAATTGTACTTACTTCAGCCGAAGTAAGTAACATTTATTTTTCATTTACAGTCTGTACCATATATGTATTTTTTTATACATAATGCATTTGATTTTTTTTGCATTAGTTGCACATTAAAAGTGATTTGTGAGTCCCAGTGGAGTGACCATAACCTAACTTAGTGAGTACTACGTGAAAACAAGTGGAAAAGTGGGGAAGTGGTTATTGGTAAACATCAAAAGGAGAGCTGTACACAATGGAAAATGAATCATTCAGGCTCTCTCTTCTGTGTCGACAAACGTTTCGACCCTCTCTCGATACGGGGTCTCTTCAGGACAGCATTTCTAGGGACACTACAGCACAAGGCATCTAATTCATGTGGTTTCCTGGCAGTCAGAGTAGTTGCCAATGGATAGTGGGAAACCAAAATTCAGGAACAGCACATTTACTGAACTATTTAATAGTTCTACCGATGGCAGGGAGATTCTTGGGTTAGCGGTGGAAACCCTTGGATAAAAACCTGATGTATTGCTGTTCACTCACTGCAGTTCCGGGACCAATTAAGCGTCGCCGTGTTGGACCTCTCCATGGAGCGGTGTTTGGCATTTTTTTGCTCTGCTGCCTGCTGACTGTCTTCAATAAACAACTGAGGTGAGTGACAGCTGGGCCTTGTACATTCTCTCTGGACAATCACACACAAATAGAGCTTAGGTGTGACTGATAGGCCATCCACATCCTGATGGGCCACCCGCGGCAGGATGGGAGGAAGGAGCTGGCCACAGCCGCACACTTAAACCTGAATAGGCTGTGCCGTGTCACTACACAAAGGACTGCTTAACCCCTTGCAATGAGTCTAGAGCCAGGGCAGGAAGGAAGTGCACCTCAAAGCCCCTCTTTGATGTCTCTCTCACTTCAAAGGCACCAACTGGGTATAAACTGGACCTCTGACACCACCAACTCAGTACACTTCTGGACCTGTGAATACTCTGCCAGGAAGAGGGACTGCTGTGCTGCTGAAGGACTGCAAATCAGCTAGACTGCTACTCTACAAGAACAGTTTTTTGCTGTGCTGACCTGTCTGCTGCCCTCCTTGTCTGGGTAATAAGGACTGGACCTACCCAACTTGAACCCAGAATGACTCCAAGGGCTTGTCTGCTTGCCCATTGTTCTGAAGTCTCAGGGACATCAAACACTTCCAACAACCATGCTACAGCACCTGGAGTCTGCTTTCTGTGAGCCAGATTCTGCCAAGTGGTGCCAATCCAGTCCTGGGCCCTTGGAAGTGGGTATAAAGTGCTATTCCTGCAGAAATCCATGCATCAACACTGTTGCGCCGCTCAGAACCAGCGCATCTCCATCCATGCCGCTGTGAGAATAGAGTGCATCGCATCATTGACTGCACCATGCTTTGCCTGCAATCCCGATGCATCTTCGACTTTGCTTGGCTCTGTGCCGACGCATCGCCTACATCCCAACGATTGACGTCGATGTATCACCTCCTTTGTGCCTCGCATCCTTCCTCAATGTAGACACAATGCCATCCAAGGCACTTTTTTTCAGGGAGCCAAGGCTGGTCCCTGTATCTGACCTATGCTCCATCACAGTCAGCTTGAACTTTGGGATTTGACAGGATCTAGCGCATCCAGATAGCTTTGGTTATTGCTTTATGCCTTTAACCACTCACTTTAATCTTTAAAAAAATTTAACTCTGGTTCTACTTATAAAATATTTGTTATTTTGTTCTTGTTTTGTTCAATATACTAAGCTCTATTTTTCTTATTAGGTGTGGTATCTTTTAGTGTGTTTTTTTCACTGTTTTACGTATTACATAAAAACTTTACACATCGCTTCTGAAACTAAGCCTGACTGCTCTGTGCCAAGCTACCAGAGGGTGAGCACAGGTTAATTTAGGGTGTGTATCTGATTTACCTTGACTAGGATTGTGGCTCCTGCTTGGGCAGGCTGCATACCTCTGCTAACTAGAACCCCAATTTCGAACACTTTGTTAAAAAGTTGCCATTTAAAGCCAAACATTGTCCTGCTTATTTTCTGCTCTATTAAGCTCCATTATCATTTTACAGTTTTCGGTCCTCTGTTATACCAGGCTCATATTGCACACAATCCCCCTAATTTCCAGAGAGTCCCAAAATCCTACATCACAAAAGTGCTCCATAACAAATGTATGTGCATCTGGCTTTAATATAACCTGCATATATTCAAAGCTGTTTTTTTAACAAATGACAGAGGTTACCTATTCGTCAATACCCCAGTTTAACTGTCACCATTAAAAGCCTATTGTTGGCCTGCTAATTTTTTACTCCATTATTGTCATCTGGTCTTAGGTCCATTGTCATAACAAACCCATATTGCCCACAATCACACTAATTACCAGAAGATCCCAAAGTGCCACTTCAGTCTTTCCATGGGTAGCTAAAATGTACCAAAGTGTTTAGTGCAAAAGTGTCTATGTGTTTGACATTACCACATCAAGGAGAGGTCCCCTAGACTGGTGTCACTCGGTATACTGTTTAGAGTCTATTGCCACATCATTAGATGATTAGGTGGGAAGAAGTGTCTAGCAGAGTGAGAGACGAAGGGAAAAAGTTGTGTGACTGGGAGAACAGGAATGTTGGAGACATTCCAAAGACCCCTGTCCCTTCCACAGACCTAAGCAAGATTTAATTCAGTCTCATACATTCAGAATTAAAACATTTTCAATTCTAATAATACACAACAAAATCACTGCTGTTACTGGAATTTGATAAATTAGCAACAACAATGATTTTGTTGTGAAGAAATAGAAAACAAGCATGGGCAAATCCAACAATTTTGTCTTATTTTAGGTGTATATTCATTGTTTTGGGATGTATCTGGATACAGTAATAGAAAACTCACAGTGAGGCACCTAAATACTGGTTGGGTGACACATTTAGTTCATATGTTTTAAGCGACACCCCTAGTTTTATAGGGCAAACCTTCTCAGAAGTATACCTAGTTATGCTTTTCTGGCCACACCCCCTTTAGAGGCCCTCCAACCTTTTCCTTAGAGTAGCAGTAGCAGTAGAGTCGGACTTGTCTCACATTTCTCTTTATAAAACAAGGCCAGTGGGACTTCAGTAGTCAGTAACCTGCAAGAATGGCCTCTGTTTTCAAAACGTTCAATTTGGGGTGGACAGCACTGCTTCTAAAGGTGGGCGTACCCCTGCAGTGCTACTTCCGGAGCTTCCTATTTGTCTTATTTCTTCACATTGCCCATTTTCTCCTTCTCTGACTTTTTAATGTATTTCCTATCCCACGAGAAAAGAGAAGCTTTCACGTGGAGGATGCGTATGAAAGGCTCTTCATGCTAAGAGTAAGCGCTGGTGTCTAAAAGTGCATAGACAGAGATCAGGTGACTGTGGTGGAGCTTGGAATACACTCTTTCATAGACATGCACCATGTCCTCAGTGCATTCATTTAGTTGTGAGAGGAAAGCTTATGTTGTGATGCCTGAGCTGTTGCTTTCTGAGTGCCTGCCTTTTGTCTGTTCTCTATGCTTGCACTACTGCTACTTGTCCTGTACTTGTTGTTTGTATGATGGAAACTTGCAATACTGCTGAGTGTATTGTAGCTGCACTGTTTGCAAAGGAAACTTGCACTGCAGCTGTCTGAGTTCTGTTTATTCTGTGTGTCAAGTGAAGTTAGATGCTGCCGCCAGGACCGAGTTTGTGTGTGAGAGAATACTAGCTTGCACTGCTGCTGGCCATCCTTTACCTGTACTGTGTAAGGGGACCCTTCACGTGCTGCCAAAAAATGCATCTAGTGTATTTATGTTTGTGTGTATAGGGGCGCCTACTGGCAAAACAGCCTAGTGGAGCAGCACGGGGAGGGTAAATTATAAGAATAAAAAAACACTTACCGCACACTACAGCTTTCGCTGCCGCCTCCCACCCAATCCAGATGCTGCTCTCAGAGCGGCGCCAGGATTGGTCTGAGCAGCCAGGTTAGGCCCTCAATAACTGATTGGTAGCCTTTGCCGTTTCTCCACCCGGCTGTACAATACAGTTGGATTGGAGAAATCAAAGTACGCATGACAGTTTTGCCGACCTAGGGCAGCCAGCCAAACCGCCATGCGCACCTCCAGTGCCCAACAACTCCTCCTCTCCCTGCTGGCTGTCACTCAAGATGCTTGGCCCACCCCGCCCTTGAATCAGCAACATAGGCTGTCTGAGAAAAACAAAATGATAAAATTCTTTTATTATCATTTTATTTTTCTTCTGCAGTGAGCGGGGCGACGCTCCTCTGTCATTTTCTGACACCTGCTCATAATTCAGCAGCGCCCAACGTTGTCTGCATTCCATTTGGAGCAGCAACCTGCAGGCAGGGAGTAGGGCTTTCTTATTTACTCTTACATCAGGGCCAGAGCTCTTCCAGAACTGCGTTGACCACTAGAGTTTTTTTACCACTATTATAATCAACTCACACTTGCTGGGCATGCAAGGATTTATGAATCAGGTGTCCTAACTCTTTAAGATATTTTAAAATGCAGCCTCTATTTCTGACTAATTCAGTTAGCTAAAACAGCTTTACTGTCATACAGGTCTTTATTTCCAATCTATTTCCGGAAAACTTAAAAAACATAAATGTATAAGTTGGCTGTCAGACTCTGCTTTCAAGCTCTGCTGCTCGTGACTCCACCCCCTTTCCAGTGCCGCACCTTGACCCCCAAGTTATGGGTTCCCGGAGTAAACATTTTCCAATTCTAGCACTGCTTGTCGATAATTTTACAGATCTTGATTCTGGCTGTATTTGTAGTTGGGGATAGATTTTCCAAGGCAGGAGATGAGTGACTGCAGAATAAGCGTGCACTATTTAATCCTGCTGAGAGAGAAGTGAAATAAAGTAGCTAATTATTAAATAACTTGTGCAAACTACTAGTTATTAGCATGTTTACTGCAGTACAAGCAATAATAACAGAAATGTGTTGTCTCCACTGCCTCATTCTTTTTGGCGTTATGACTTAGACTTGCACAACTGCAGATAGGGTCGGGTTGGGACAGAAACTAGGCCCATGGACCAAAATAAAAGTGGCCCTCATCAGTGTATTAAATAACTGGAAAAATGGTCCATATTTGCTCTTGGAGCAGTTTTGAACTTGTAAAGACAAGGACCTCCTTTGGCCACATATGGTACTGCACCCTGCAGTAGATATGGTAAGTCCAACCTACCCATAATGCATTGCATGCAAGATAGTACCACAAGTACGTTCAACTAGCTACGTCCATATTTAAAATTAGTAGCTTTGAAATGTGACAAAAGAATTATTATAATAATTCCAGATTAGGTTCTACTCTGTGTGGAGCTGATGAAGGGAAATTAATAGAAGGTCTCATATAAATGTGAGATGTGCTAGTGAGTAAATTAACCACTGCCTGCCTTACAGAGGTCAAAGTTTGTGTTTTGTTTGTAAACCCTTTAAGAAAAGAAAAAAAAAAGAAAGCAGTGCTCTGAGGCTATAATTAAACTTAGGGAGTAACAACACATGTGCCAGGAAGTGTCCTCATTGGAGGTTACAAGAAGAGGCAGGGCGTTATTAAGGAGGAACTACCAAGCCTATTGATCAAAGAAAAGCCAACATTTACAAAAGACAGGGACGGGAGCCAATTATAAAGATGGGGCAGAAAGTTTTGTTTTGTTTTTATGTGCAGTGGAATTATTATATTTCCATAGTACTATTGTCAATGGTATAAAAAAGCAAAAGTAAAAGACACTCATTTTCAATGCTAACAGCTCAAATGCGAGACCTATTGAATTGAAAATGCAATTGGTCTCACATTTGTTGGAGTTGGAGTTATTGGCATTATACATGTCAATGTCTTTTTTTACCCAGCCATGTTGCAGGGTGCAGTACCATATGTGGCCAAAAGAGGTCCTCTGGGCCCTCTTTTGACCACATATTGTACTGCACCCTGCAAAGTTGGAGTTATTGGCATTATAAATGCCAATGCTTTTTACCCAGCCATGTTACAGGGTGCAGTACCATATGTGCCCAAAAGGGATCCTTGGGGACCTCTTTTGGCCACATATGGTACTGCACCCTGCAGAAGATATGGTAAATCTACCCTAACCATAATGCATTGCATGCAAGACAGTACCACGAGTACATTCAACTAGCTATGTCCACATATAAAATTAGTAGATTTGAAATGTGACAAAAGAATTATTATATGAATTCCGGATTAGGTTCTACTTTGTGTGGAGCTGATGAAGGGAAATTAATAGAAGGTATCATATGTGGATGTACTAGTGAGTAAAGTAACCACTGCCAGCTTTACAGTGGACAAAGCTTGTGTCCTGTCTATAAACCCTATGAGAAAGCATCGATTTGAGGCTGTAATTAAAACATTGAGAATAGCAAAACATATACCAGGAAGTGTTTTCATGGGAGGTTACAAGTAGAGACAGGGTGGTACAAAGGAGGGACTACAAAGCCTATTGATCAATGAAAAAACACTATTTACAAAGGACAGGGACAGGAGCCAATTAAAAGATGAGGCAGAAAGTTTAGTTTAGTTTTTATTTGCAGTGGAATTATTATATTTGCATAGCACTATTTTCAATGGTATAAAAAAGCAAAAGTAAAAAACACTCATTTTCAATGCCAACAGCTCAAATGCGAGACCTTTTGCATTGAAAATGCAATTGGTCTCGCATTTGTCGGAGTTGGGGTTATTGGCATTATAAATGCAAATGTCTTTTTACCTAGCCATGTTACAGGGTGCAGTACCATATGTGGCCAACAGGGGTCCCAGGACACCTCTTTTGGTAACATATGGTACTGCACCCTGCAGAAGATATGATAAACCCACCCTATCCATAATGCATTGCATTCAAGACAGTACCATGAGCACATTCAACTAGCTATGTCCATATATAAAATTGGTAGCTTTGAAATGTGACAAAAGAATTATTATATTAGTTCCGGATTAGGTTCTACTCTGTGTGGAGCTGATGAAGAGAAATTAATAGACGGTCTCATATAAATGTGAGACGTTCTTGTGAGGGAAGTAAGCACTGCCAGCCTAGCTTAGGACCAAGTGTGTGTCCTGCCTGAAGCCTTTTAAGAAAATAGTCCCTTGAGGCTGTAATTAAGACCTGTGGAGTAATAACACATGTAACAGGGGGTTTTCTCATGGGAGGTTACAAGAAGAGACAAGGTGGTTACTAAGGAGCAACTTCTAAGCCTATTGACCAATGAAAAGCAACCATTTACAAAGGACAGGGACAGGAGCCAATTAAAAAGATGGGCGGAAAGTGGCCAGAGCTTTATGCACTTATCCCGAATACAGCATGTCTCAAAGAGACAGCGCAAGCGCTGCCTAGGCGAGACCTATAAAACAGGTCCACAAACTGAATTGCCAGACCCACCTAATAGGCACTGCCTTGATTGTCCTGTGGGGCAGTCTGGCGCTGACTGCAGAGTAGGGCAAAAAAATACAATATAGCGTGTGAACCGGAATGGTGGTGAGTGTTGATGTGGCAGATGCAGACTGTCAGGTAATGGAGGAGTAGGAGGCACATGGATAGCTTAAACTCCTTGGACAGTCACGCAATAGAGGGAACCCGTTTCTGTGCTTGCACTAGGGCCCATAGTAATCTAGCTATTCCACCGATACTCAGTGTCACCTCGAGGACCCCAGGGGTCATGCCTTTAGCAGGAAATAATGTTAAGTACAATCATTCAAAGAATAACTGCATCACTGCGGTGTAAGAATATATAATCTTATGAATATTGCCTTCATTCTAAGAAATCTGTGCAGACCTTCCTGCCTGAAGTCGTCTATTTGACTAATTTCAAGCAGTGTCAAGCTTGATTTTTTACCAGTCCCGGGATGCTTGTTTCTGGTCCAGGGAGGACCTGGATTGGCAGTTCAGGCTGGACTTTTCCCATGAGTAGCAGGGCCAAGACTGATTTGCATATGGCTGGGTCCAAACTGGGGAGGCAGAGTGAGGAACAGAACAATGGATTTAACCCAGATCTCTTGACTGGGGATGAATGTTTGATTTGTTCTGCAGTCCGTCAATCATTGTGTGTCTTTTGAGTTTTTACTATGGTCATCTTCCAACTAGCTGGAAGTTTTCTAAGTATTTCTCCCTTTTATGCAATTGTTCACATGGCCACTCAACCTTTACGGAAGGGAAAAGGTTTTGCACGGGCTACAGCTTGGCACAAAACACGGAGGGGGATATTCTCAAGAACGTGTGATTTTCATCGCAAAATTAGCTTAACGCAACTCTTCACATCGCAGTCTATCGCGGGATATTAACACCGTGGTAACATGGTATTCACAAGCCGGCGGTACCATGCAATAGGCTCACGATAACGCGTCAAATGCCCGCAATAAAGTCAACACGAGGCTGCAAAAATACGAAACACGAACTCAAAAAAAGTTGCGATGAGGCCAATAGCTATACAAAAATCAGTGATAACCAGCGATAGGCCTGCAGTTCCCACGCATCATGCGTGAAAATGCACCATAAAAGCAGAGTACAAAAACGGTGAGATGACAATGTACGAGCACAATCCTACATCCGTGACGTAGAACAAATGACCATTGTCCCGCATCACATAGGCATCTCCTCACAGTCACAATGTACATTGACATTTAGTCTGCATGTACACTGCGCCAATGCAGACACATGCATGGAACACACAGTGAAACCGCATCCTCCCTTCACATTGCAGAGGGACAGGCAACCCCTCCTGCACACAGACGTGTCATTGCCATGATCAAACAATAATGACAGCGTGGACGAATGTAGGGGCAGTGACTCCCGCTTACGTACATGTTGCCCTCGTTGTGGGACTTGAGTCACAGGGGGCATCCCTGCATCATGGTGGTATATAACCGACCCCAGAAGGAGATCTGTTGTCACCTGTAGGTCACAAATGGCAGCCAAAATGGAATGATGTTGGACACATGTGAAACGCCGAAGAGTGGGATACCCTACTAACTGTGACACACAGAACTAGCAGTTCAAATACGTGACACCCCAAACAGCCCCATGCACAGAGGTTACACACCACCATCCATGAACATATCATAAAATCGTTATCAACACATGTCGCACTCACACTTTTCTGAGTGATGTGCCCGAACAGATGAGTGACATGCACTTAGGGAATTTCATTTTGGAATGCATTTATTTGCACATGCTGTGCCTGTGGTTATTCTGTACTGTCCCATGATTGCCAAGGACTTTCACAATGTGACGTGCTCATCTGAAGAAATTTGCAATGATGGTGTCCTTGCGGGCTATTCCTGCTGTGGCTGCAGTGGAGTGTGGTCCACCTGCCTCATCTTCATCATCATCGTCCGGTGCCTATGGAACTAGTATCCATGGGGCCTTGCTGCGTACACATATGTTGTGCAACACACAACATGCAATAATCATCTTGCACACAATATCTGGGCTGTACAGGAGCCTTCCACCTGTGACGTCCAGACACCTGAAACGTGACTTCAACAAGCCAAATGTGCGATCCACGATGCCCCTGGTGCATTTGTGGGCCGCATTGTACTGCCTCTGGGCATGTGTGTTCGGGGCTCGGAGGGGTGCCATCATCCAAGCACAGAGTGCATAGCCTTGGTCACCTGTGACAGTGCAGAGAGACATAAGTCAATAGTTGGTTCTGCATGATGTGTTGGCAGGCTCACTGGTTGATTGGTGTGTGATATGTGTGACTTTGTGATTCCTGTATGACATGTACTGCTTGCTATAAATGAGCGGCATCAATGTGTATTATGTAGCCTCACTGCTGATCCTCCCTCCCCCGAGCCTATTCACTAGTGTGCGCAGCGCGGATGCATCACTTGCACACCTACGGCACACCATTGTCATGCCCGTCTGCGCATGTCCACAAGCCTGACAACGACACAGTGATGTTGTGCGCTGAAGGTGGGCGGCCACGTGTGTGTAGGCCTATGGTAAGGACAGGGCGGACACAGATGTAGAGTCCATGCCTGGCTGAAGTCGCCATGCAGTTGAGGGTAGACCTTTGGCTTATGGTGCGGAAATAGCGTCACACACAGCCGTTGGCAAGTATGATCCCGGACGGGCTTGCCCACCCTCATGTACCCCTCGGTCAAGGCCGCACTCCGTGGGCATGCTACATAGCAACATTGCGTGACGGTGGCGCAGACACTACACCAGAGACACTCAACCACGCCCAGAGCCACGTGTCGAATGACCACACCCCTACGCCGGTCCACTCACTTACGCTCACAGGGCGGTCCGACACTGCTACATGTCCCAGGTCTACCCCACTGCCTGAGGGGACAAGGTTGCGCACGCTGTACACACACAATGTGATGTGGTATGGCCCGGGGCCCTCATGCATACATAATGACCACACAGACACACTGAGATAATTGGTGGAACTGGCTACGGGCACGTGCGCCCGGCACCTTTTATTGCCAGGGTCACACGTCCAGTGACGCCTGTGCTGGATGGGTGTTGGGTAGTGTAAGCAACCCCTCAGGGGTTGGTTGGTGCTGGCAACAGTGATCAGAGAATCCGAAGTTCAAAGTACAAACAGCAAGGGTCCATGACGTGAGCTGCACAGAGTTAGTGGCCCCGGATGCCCTGCGGCCAGCACAGGCACACCCGCAAGGGACGGTGACTTGTGGTGCACTGAGCTAGGGTCTGGAGAGCTGAGGGGGTCCACGTTGATGTCCAAGGAGAATGTCGCGGAGTGTTACGGGGGACAGTGGAAGGTGTCCATACAGGGCATGATGCAGAGGGCAGAAGCAAGCAGAAACAGGCATTATGGAGGAGTTGAATGCGACAGTCTCCTTTTTCCTACCATGTCAGTAACAGCTACATGATGTAGGCAACCCCCAGGCTATAGACTCAGACGCCAACAAAGTTCAACGAGAGAGTGCCCATGACTCCCGTGGCACAGAGTCAGTGGCACCAGAGCTGTGAGGGGATGCAGTCTGCGATGAGGCCTGTACAATGATATTAACTCTGCAATGAAAAAATCAAGACTCAGTCCCAATTGTGTGTCCTACTCGACCGCAGTGTGTGCCAGAGGCAGCGGTCAGCGTGGGGCAACCGCTGTGCAGCCAGCTCCTCCTGGATCTCTAACACACGGTGTTGGAATGGCATGTGGAGAAGATTCCTGGTTGACGGAGGTGGGGGCACCAGAGCTGAGCGGGTGTGCACCATGCGACGATGGCGTGTCCTGCCTGGGACACACTGGATTGGATTTGTCTGAGACCAGCTGGACCGGTGTGTACGCCTAAGGCAGAAGTCCTCAGGGGCCCACAGACACGTGTTGTCGGAATGCTATGCACAGAGATGGTGGCACCACATCGATGGGAGTATAGGGATTTAAACGATGCCACGAATATGTACTCTGCCATCGTGTAATCAGGACTCAGTTCAAAATGTGTAACCTACTTCTCCGCTGAGTATGCCGGTGGAGGGCATCAACAGGAAAGGAGTACTGCGGGCCTTGCTCACGGAGGCCGCGATGGTCTGAGGAGGCTGCCAAGGTCGTGGGCCCCCAGCTTGTAGCTGGCACAGGCACGTGGTGGGCACTCTTGGAGACACGCCGGTGTCGGTAGGTGAGCAGTGAGGCCTGGAATGCGCAGGGGCGGACGAGAATTGTTCTGGGAGCAGCTGCTTGGGCTGCGGCAGGTGCCCAGGATCGCTGGCACGGCCGCACACGGCGTCGACCTCGTGGCGGGGTGAGAGGCGCCGCTCTGGCAGACACGTTGGCCATTCCGGAAGAGAACCACACCCAGGGCTACGTGCTTTTTATTTACACCCCTACACTAGCCTGGCATACACTGGGGCCAGCCCACTCCGCACACGCTTACTGGGGGGATGTAACAAGCTACATTTCAGTGATCTTCCCCACTGGCTGGGGTGACATTGTTGCGTCCACTGTCCACAACGCTACCAACACCAGCATTATATGTCGACGTGGATATGTCTGTGGTCTGCATACTGCAGTCTGTCCAGCACATCCACGCCAGACTTGGCAATGTGTGCATTCTCATTCATGGGTCACTTGCCTCCTTCGCACATGCCTGGTTGCCACCTACCTCCACATTCCCCTGGTGTATGGCTGATGTGCCATGCCGTTGGTGGATCATGTACATGGCTAGCCCAGGTTGCCACAGTAAGTTGTGCTGTCATGTCTGGTGGGTGGGCATGTTGTATGTGGGTTTGTAACATGTGTATTGCCAGAGTTGTGAGCTGCATGATTGTGGATTGGAGGTGTGTGGTGTGTTCATTTGGTACTTACCAATGAGCACTGCATTTCCATAGGTGCCATCCTGGAAGCGCCGGTTGATGATGGACTGTCGGAAGATGTAAGAGTCATGCACCCTGCCTGGGTACTTGGCAATGACTTTTGTGAAGAGTCCCCGGTGGTCCACTATTGCCTGCACATTGATGGAATGCATGTGCTTTCTGTTGCGGTAATTGTGTGCAGTGTCCGCAGAGGGCACAAGTAGGACATGTGTACAGTCAATTGCCCCCAACACGTGTGGGAATGCAGCTATGGCGTAGAAGCCTTGCTTGGGCTCCAGCTGTTCCTGCGCAGTGTAGGGGAAGTATAGGTACTGGGGTACCAAGCTGAGGATGGCATCCAGGACAGGTGTGAGGAACTTTGATAGGGCTGGCTATGAGACTCCTCCGACTCTGGTGGTTGTTGGTTGGAATGTCCCAGAGGCCAACAGGTGCAGCACAGCCAGCATCTTTGTTTGCGGAGGGATGTTGGTTATCCACTGTGTTGCTGCCGTCAGCCTGTGGGCAATGATGTTCAGGATGCGGAGGATGGTTGTCCTTTAGAGTCTGTAGTGGGCAATGACATACTCTGGTGTTAAGTCTGTGAGGCTGGTGCGTTTCCTGAAGGTCCACTGTCTTTGTCTGCGCTGCCTCTGTGGCGGTTCGGCGGGGCGGTGGGGGTCCGGGGGGGTGGCGGTCCTGGGGGTGGTGGCGGTGGGTGTTGTGGCTCTGTTGGGGCTCCAAGCAGCATGATGTGTAGCTCCATGGCATCTGTTGTTCTTCATGCGTGGCTCTGGGCTGAACTCCCTTTATGCTGCAGGTTGTCGTCCGACTTTGCACCAGGTCAGAGCAGGTGTTAATTCCCTGCTACTAACGCGCCTTATTGCATATTTTGTGATCTTATCGCCTATCTGGCTGGTCGTTGAGAATGTTGCGGTGTGGTGTTGTCACTGCTTTTTGCTCGGAAATGCCTACTCTGCATCTCATTAGCGATAGTTACCGGGGTCATCCGTAGCGATGTTTTTTGAGGATGCTATTGCCGGAAAACTGGTGATATCGGCTGTTAGCACCAGCTTGTGAATGGGGCGATACCTTTATCGCGACTTTGGCTGCGATAAAGTGCCAATAACTAGGCAGTGACTCCTTGAGAATATGCCCCAGAGTTGTGTCGATTTATATACCATCAAAAAGCTTTCTGGATGCAGCGCAAAATTGTGTAGCTCTGTACGACCATTTGTGCACCTCTCAGTAACTCTAGGCCCTTTTGTTTATTTCAATGCTAAGGGATTCTTAGAGCAGTGTGTCTGTTGTGTTGTTAGTTCCTCTGTAGTACCTTCAACGATTCCGCAGTCTCATTCCTCCGGCATAGTGTAATGCCCCTTTAAGAAACCTTGATCCAAACATCTCTCTATCGTCTGGAAACGAGATAGAATGAGGTTGTGAGAATGTCACACAAACTCCTCAGACTCTCTTGAGCATCATCAAAGCAAATAAGGCATCGTGAAAGGTGCCCCTTACAGGCCCTCGATTGATGGCCTCCTCCTCTCTAGATAAAATCTGAATACAGGTTAAGGTAAAACATGCACGCTGATTTTGCAGCACCAGCACTGGCTGCAAGTAAACCCCATTTCATTTTTAGGTTACAGACCATCACCCATCCGGCACTTTGCGGTTCAGGCCAGGATTTCTAGAGTTACCACAGTAAACACTGAGGGGCAGATTTACAAGCCCCTTGCGACACTTTTGCGCTGCAGTTGTGTCACTTTTGTGATGCAACGGCGGCGTAAAAAATGCGGCAAATTTACAACGTGACGCATCTAAGGAGATGCGTCACGTTGTAAATACCTGCGTGACATTATACCTGTGTCAGGTATAATGTATGTAGGGTAGGCGTTCCCACGCAGGAAAGCCTTGTAAAAGTGACGCAGTGAAATCTACAAGAAATGTTTGCCAACTACGGAAGATTGCCGGTGAGCAATGGAGAGTGAGTTAAAACCTGTGGAGAGAGAAAAACACATAGGGGCAGATCTACAAGAAACAAACGCAGCGCGGTGCCACTAGTCATTTTGCTGCACTACGCTGAGTTCGTTTTGAAGCACAGGGATGCGATATATTTACAACAATATGTCGCATCTGTGTGCTTCCCCCTGCGCTGGCGCACATACTGCTGTCATGCGCCAGTGCAGGCACCCCTGCACCATGGTGTAAGGATGCCTGCGTAGTGGGGAGATTGTTTTTTTGGAGGAAGGGGTACCTTCCTGCACAAAAACAATCAATTGAGGTGATTTCCTCTTCCAATGTGAGCTTTAGAATGCAGCATGCATTGAAAGAGGAAAAAAATGAGGAGAAATGAAAACATTTCTCCTCGTTGCACCTCGCTATGCCACCCCTAGGGTGGTGTAGCATTCTGACACATTTCCAGATTTATGATTTCTCGTAAATCTCGAAATGCTTCAGTGGACATGGGTGTTGCGTAGGAACACCCACAGCAATACCCATGTCACGCCCCTAACATGCAAAGTGTTGCGTGAACAGGGGCGATATTTATAAGCACAGGTTAAGTCACGCAGGGTGACTTTAACTGTTCTTGTAAATATCACTCAGCAGGCTGCGTCACCGGTGCATCACACAACGTGATGCACCGGCGGCGCAAGGGGCTTGTAACTCTGCCCCTTGGGATATATGTTTCTACTAGCGTCAATAGAAATCTTGCTGCGAGGATACCGGAATTTTATTGCCAAGGTAGCTCAACTGCATCTCAGGTTCCTATGAGGGTATCAAACCTTTTATCCCTAACCCAGAATTTAAGTCTCTTGACTCGCATTAGTCATCAACACAAGCTGCCCTTGGCTGCCCTCAAGGCACCCTTACATGCGGCTGATAGGCTACCATGGGAAAGATTCAACATCTGACCTATTCTTATCTCTTTTCAAATCCTATTGAAGCGAGGAGTATCTACAAAATGGCCTGCATCATAAATAAAGGTGTGTTTCTTGAATCTACTAACTACCTAGCACTACAATTGATCTCCTCAGGTGGACAACACACCCTCTGCAGCAACGACAATCCCCTCTAGGACATGCCTGGATTCAAGAAGTGAAAGTCAAGCCCATTGGTGAGAACACAGAGGGAATGACTGAGAAGGACTACAGGCTTTGAGAGAGGTGGGAAGTGAGGGAAGAGTGCACTAGAATGAAGGGTGATAAGTATGCATATGGGAACCAGTAGACAGGCAACTGTGTGTGTCAAGATGGAGTTTGCCGGCTGCAGAATGCATGACCGAGTCACCCAGGCTAACTTTACTCATTTTGTGATATGTACCTGGTGTATGCCATAATGTTTTGTTGGTTTACCACTTTATAACAAAACATTTTTGATCAAGTATATAAACTCAGTAAAAAGATGTTTTTTTAAAGAAGGGATAGTCAGAAAGTTCACCTAAGGTGTGAAGTTCTATCCTTCAAGAACTATGACATCCTGTGATTTTTTCATAAATAATTGACGAACCTACTCTCTCTCAAGTCATTTCCAAACATGAAGACATTGGAGCAGATTTACACGGAAGTGCCGCAGCGCGGCACCGCAAGCCCTTTGGCTGCGCCATGCTGCGGCACTATCAAAGCACAGAAATGCGACATATTTACAATAATATGTCGCATTCCTGTGCTCTCCCCTGCTCTGGCGCACAAACTGCTGCCATGCGCCAGCACAGGCACCCTTGCACCATGGTGCAAGGATGCCTGTGTCATGGGGAGATTGTTTTTGTGCAGGAAGGGGCACCTTGCGGCACAAAAACAATCACTACAGGCGTTTTCCTCTTTCAATGCGTGCTGTAGAATGCAGCACGCATTGAAAGAGCAAAAAACGAGGAGAAATCAAAACATTTCTCCTCGTTACGCCTCGCTTCACCACCCCTAGCATTCAGACGCATTTCCAGATTTACGATTCCTCGTAAATCTGGAAATGTGTCTTGTTCCATGGGTGTTGCGTGGGAACACCTACAGCAATACCCATGGAACGCCCCTTTTACGCAAAGTGCTGCGTGTAAAGGGGCCATATTTACAAGGACAGGAAAAGCCACGCAGGGTGGCTTTTCTTGTCCTTTTAAATATGGAGCAGTAACATGCGCCACCAGTACGTCACAAAAAGTGACGTACTGGTGGCGCCGGGGGCTTGTAAATCTGCCCCATTGTCTTTCTGCTGTAATGTACAGATATGAATGCTGATATGCAGAATGCTGTTCGCAACTTATATATGAAACACCACTCGGATTAACGTTTGCACTTGATATAGTTCACGTTTTTATGGTGTATCCTTTATATAACTTTATTATATGTTCAACTCCTTTTGCCCAATCGATATTTATTAAAAATGCTTCTTTTTGTGAAGCAATCTGTCGGTCATTGGGTATTGTCATAAAACTGCTAATAAAAACTTTTGGATGTGTTAAAGCCATGGGAAGAACAGGTACCATAGTCTATCCTTCAGTGACACAAATGCATACCCTTGTTGTGACTTCCTGATTCTCTTTAGTTATGTAGGCTGAAAGAAACAGGTATTTATCACAATCAAGGCATCTAAAGAGAGACTGGAGTTCAAAGGGAAGCTCAAGAGAATCTCAGCAGCCATAGGGATTTTTTGAAACTAGCTGTCCAATCCCATAGAACACCATTTTGCAGCATTGACATGGAGCAAATATCAGATCTGGAACTACGCTTCTTATTCTTTTGACTAGGAACAAGTTCAGTGTCATCTTCATACATTTGGTACAATATGTTTAATAACATTATGCAACTATTTATGGCAAATATTGAGCCCCTTAGTACAAAAGGAATACTATCCATCTTGAAGAATAGCTTTTCTTTCTGTCAGGTGGAAATACATGGACAGATGTGAATTAGAGAATGTAGTCCCTCTCTATGATGGTGGGCAGGAAAAAGACCTGAACGGATTGTTTTTTGCCAGCCTGGGCATTTCATCTGAGCAGCCTACTGAACCACATTTGCAGAAATATTTCGGGCAAATGGGGATAGGACTGTATGTTGTTCCACGTGCGTGCCACCATCCTATGGGTTTATTTGGCACCCTGGGGCACTACTCATGTTTAAGGGCCAGCCTGAGACCTGCTGGTTCTGACTGCACACACTGCCCAGATTTGGACCAGTAGTATACTGGTCTATTTTTCAGTGATCTAATCAGGATAGCACTGGAAGGATGTGGGCTGCATTTGCATGGGACAGAGGGGTGGGGAGGGAACTTAGGGGCATATTATCAAGAACAGCGATAAAATGATCACCGCTTTAGCGGCAGAAAACTGCCGCTAAAGCAGCGATAATGGGCTTGATAATATGCCCTTGAGAATTCCAATAGAAGCCCATGTTCTGGTGTGAACCTGGGCTTCTATTGGAATTCTCTGCAGCATATTATCAAGCCCATTATCGCTGCTTTAGCGGCAGTTTCCTGTCGCTACAGCGGCAATACTTTTAACGCGGTTCTTGATAATATGCCCCTTAGATTCCCTCTGGTTCAAAGTTCCTCCTGGCGGCAGACCCTGCCGGTCAACATAGGCCTTCCTTAATAGGGAGGAAGTGCCCGCCAAGCTATGGCCCGAGCTACTGCCGTGTAGGGTCTCACTCCCTTTCCATAATATGGGCTACAATCTCTTTATTAATGAAAGAGTACACAACTGCAGTGTGCATGTCTTAGGACCACAACCTCACATTTCCCCTACACATATAGATACTAAAAGTTCCACCCTAATAGCATGTTCTGAGAATTAGCTATACATTGAAGTTAAATTTGAAGATGTGTTTTATTGCAAAATATTCATTTTATCCTTAGTCCCCTAGCTAGGATCTCCTTTTGTGCCCTACAATGTAACCCTCCTTTCTCTCTTGCGGGTGGAACTTGAGTCTCTACCCTGTTCTACACAAGCACATTTCTGTAATTTGCTACTCTTACGCTACTGATGTAAGAGTCAAATTCATTGCCTTACTTTAATAAGAGCGAGGAGGTGGTATAATGGGTGGATGAGGATGAGTGTAATCAAAGTGAAAAGTAGAGACTTTAAAGAGGACTTCAGAGCTGCGTTCTATACCCATGATACGGTGCCCGTGGCACTACAGTCAGAATCAATAAGCTTTCGAAGATTTGTCACAGGTACATCGATCTCTCCTGTGCTCTGTCATTGTGGTTTAACTCAACACAAGGAGGGACTCTTGCTACATATAAGAAGGGCTTAGGCTGAGCCACATTGCAATATAGTCTGTCTGGTTTTGGGATAATTCTGATAAAAACTAATAAAACGCTATTAGAAAGAAAACTTTTCATTTCTGGGCAAACAAAAAGCCACTTTAAACATTTGCTGTAACATGATCTGCAGGTTTCCAGGCTGCTAGCTGCTCAGACTGTATGAGTCAAGCATACTTTGAAGTGTGTCTTCTGCAAAGTGCTGTCAACTAAGCAGACAGGACTGGCTGAAGACATCACACTTAATTTTCCACCTGTCTCCTACTAAAACGAATTTTCCCAGAGTCCTCCAATTATTCTTCATAGCAGCGAACAAACAGGTTCTTCTTCAGGATAAAAGCAAACTCCCAGGCTTCTGAGTAGTGCCTCCAGAGAAACATCCGTAAATATTACCATATTCAAAGGTACTTATGGAATGATGATTGATATATATATATATATGTATATCATATCACCATCCTCAAAAGTGCCAGGAACAAGCAGCCAGGTGCGTGTCAGGGTCTGAGGAAACCCTAATTACTTCACTAGTTACCATATTGCAGAAACTGCACGGCACACCCTCCACCCAGAAAGAAAAATTAGAAGTTCAATTCTAGTTCCAGAGTGAATTTATTCTTTGGCCAATCAAACCAGCGCGTTTTGGCGTCTACGCGCCTTGATCACAGGTCTCGTGATCAAGGCATGTAGACGCCAAAACACATTGGGTTTTTTGGCCAAAGAATAAATTCACTCTGGAACTACAAATGAACTTCAAATGTTTCTTTCTGGATGGAGGGTGTGCCGTGTAATTTTCCAAACTTCTGGCCAGCTCTAGGCCGCTCCTATCCTGAAAATTTCACGGTGATTCGTCAAGCGAGGACCTGTTGACGCAGCTACAGCCCGAACTGCTGAACGGAATTACACCAAATTTGGCAAAGAGGTAGTCCTCAGTTCAGACTCGTGCCTTTTGCTTAAATGGTGTAAATCCGTTCAGTAGTTCCTGAGAAAATTAGAGTTAAAAAAGATAGATATATCTATGGCCTTGGACGATCCGCGCACCCTCCCCGCACCCAGAGCGCACCCTGCCGTGCACGAGCTGTATTCTAATTGGCTGTCAACACTCCAGATCAGGAAGTGTTGGCAGCCATCTTGTGCCTCGGTAGAACCGAGGCACAAGAAACCTATAAAACAAACGCGAAAAACGCGACAAGGGGGCAGGGTAGAAACACCCTGACTCCCTAGGCCTGCTAAGGGGGTCCCACAAGGACCCCCAGGGCTAAAAAAAGCATTTTGTTTAAAAGAAAATCGGCGAGATTCGCGCACCCAGCGCGAATTTCGGCCGAAAATAAAAAAAAAGAAGCACGGGGCTCCCGCGCTTCTTTGGTAATTGGCCCCCGGGGGGCCAAATCCCGAGGGCAGAATTAAAAAATAGTGTGGGAGGGTCCCAATCCCCCCCACACTGCTCCGGAGACCACCACCCCCCGGGGCTCAAAGATACTATATGCGGACCGACACCCCCCAGGGCTTATTGAAAATTGGTGGGGGGGGCTCGCAGCCCCCCCAGCCCCGGGGACCACCACCCCCCGGGGCTTGAAATTATTTGAGATGTGGGGGGCTCTCAGGCCCCCCCAGCCCCGGGGACCGCCACCCCCCCGGGGCAACTTTCAGTGTGGGAGGGGGGCCACGCGGCACCCCTCCTGGAGCCTTGAATAGGCCCTGGGGACCGCCACCCCCCAGGGCCGGCTCCTGCAGTGTCCTGGGGTGCCCACCCCAGGACACTGTAGTTTGCAATGACAGGGCGGGAGCCTCGCGGCTCCTGCCCTGTCATTGCAAACTGCTTTGCTTCATTGAAGCGAGAGCAGGGAATCCTGCTCTCGCTTCAATAAAGCAAAGCTAATTGCTTTTCCACATGGTGGAAAAGCAATGCTGGCTCCCGCAGGACGCAGGGAGACGGCTGGGACCGTGGGGGGATTGGGGACCCCCCACGGCCCCCGACAGAAGACAGGCCCCGGGGAATGGGGTCCCTGGGGCCATAAGTGACCTGGGAGGGGGGGCCACGCGGCCCCCCTCCCCAATTAAAAAATAAATAAATAAATAAAAACAATGGCCGACCCCGGGGGATGGGGTCCCCGGGGCCTTAAAGTGGCCAGAGGAGGGGGGCTACGCAGCCCCCCTCCAGTAAAAAAAATTTTTTTTTAAAAAAAGGGCCATGCCCCAGGTTATGGGGTCTCCGGGGTAAATTATGGCCTCTGGAGGGGGGCCACGCGGCCCCCTTCCCGATTTTTTTTTTTTTATAAACAAGAATTAGGGGCAGGCCCTGGGGGATGGGGTCCCCATGGCCAAAAAAATGGAAAAAGAAGAGGGGCTACACAGCCCCCTTCTAAAAAAAAAAAGGAAAAAAAAAAAGACCCAGGATCGGGCCGGAGGCTATGCCCCCTCCTTACACCACTCTGCAAACGCGCCCCCTGGCGCGTTTGCAGAGGGGGAACTAATTCCCCTTGAATACTGGGGGTCCCTGGGGGCCAACTAGCCCACCGGGAGCCACCGGTATGCGCCACGGGGCTGCGTTGCAGAGAGGTGTAATGAGGCCACACCCCTTTTTACACCTCTCTGCAACGCAGCTCCGTGGCGCTTACTGGAGGTACCTGGTGGCCTTGTTGGACGCTAGGGGACCTCAGGATTCAAGGGGACTTAATCCCCCAACTTAAAATGCGCCACGGGGCGCGTTTGCACAGTCGTGAAGGTAGGGGGCGGGGCCTGAGGTGATACTGTGCAAACAGGCCCTGTGGCGCGTTTTAAGTTGGGGAATTCATTCCTCTTCAATCCAGAGGTTCCCTAGGGGCCAACTAGCCCACCAGGTACCTCCAGTAAGCGCCAAGGAGCTGCGTTGCAGAGTGTTCTAAAAAGGGGCGTGGCCTCTGAACACCTCTCTGCAACGCAGCTCCCTGGCGCATACTGGAGGTACCTGGTGGGCAAGTTAGCCGCCAGGTGACCTCAGGATTCTCAGGATTCAAGGGGACTTAATCCCCCAACTTAAAACACGCTACGGGGCGCGTTTGCACAGTGGTGAAGGTTGGGGTCGGGGCCTGAGGTGATATGTGTGCAAACACGCCCTGTGGCGCGTTTTAAGTTGGGGAATTAATTCCTCTTCAATCCTGAGGTCCCCTAGGGCCCAACTAGCCCACCAGGTACCTCCAGGAAGTGCCACGGAGCTGCTTTGCAGAGTGTTGTAAAAAGGGGCGTGGCCTCTGAACACCGCTCTGCAACTCAGCTCCCTGACGCATACTGGAGGTACCTGGTGGGCCAGTTTGCCCCCAGGGGACCGCAGGATTGAAGAGGAATTAATTCCCCAACTTAAAACACGCCACAGGGCGTGTTTGCACACATCACCTCAGGCCCCGCCCCCTTCCTTTACCATTGTACAAATATTCCTCTAAAATCAGCCGAACTACAAATTCCGATTTACTCACCTGTTATCAGGAGATAACCCAGGGCTGCATCTTTTAGCCCAGCACTGACCCTGAAAAGTAATTCTAAGCGTACTTACCATTAACTTGTATTTCCTTCCATAGGAATCCATTGTGTGGTTTTCATCAGAAAAGTTTCCAAGTTTCCATTTTTGAAACGTACAAATATTCCTCTAAAATCAGCCGAACTACGAATTCCAATTTACTCACCAGTTATCAGGAGAGAACCCAGGGCTGCATCTTTTAGCCCAGCACTGACCCTGAAAAACTTATTCTGAGCGTTCTTACCAGTAACTTGTATTTCCTTCCATAGGAATCCATTGTGTGGTTTTCATCAGAAAAGTTTCCAAGTGTCCATTCTTGAAACGTACAAATATTCCTCTAAAATCAGCCGAACTATGAATTATGATTTACTCACCTGTTATTAGGAGAGAACCCAGGGCTGCATCTTTTAGACCAGCACTGACCCTGAAAAGTAATTCTAAGCGTACTTAACAGTAACTTGTATTTCCTTCCATAGGAATCCATTTTGTGCTTTTAAGTAGAAAAGTTTCTAAGTGTCTATTTTCACAAACTAAAAATATTCCTAAAAAATCGTCTGTATGACTTAAACACATACTTTCAACTGTTTACAGGAGACTCATCTGTGCTGGATCCAGGATCCACCACTGAGTAAGAAAAAGTAACGATAACACTACTTACCTGCTAAGTGAATTTTCTGCCATAGGATAACATTGGTGATTCTATGTGAACATTTTTCCAAGTGTCAACTTTTAAAATACAATAATAATCCTTAAAAATCACTACTGTAACCAAAACGCTTTTACTCAACTGTTTACAGGAGATGTCCAAGGACTGAATCTAGCATCCAGTCCTGTGGTTAGAAAAGTAATCCATAAAGTAACTAATTGCATTTTACTAGAAATTCACATTGTGCTCAATGTTACATTGTGTTTGAAATTGTGTTGCCCATTGCAACAACTGTAACTACTGTACTTAAAAGTCTATTGCCTATTTGCAAAGTATTTAAACTAAAGTAATTCATTCTGAGAAAGTATATTTTGTATTGTAATGTATAATGTAAATACAAAAATAAAATATCTAAAAATAAACAGTTTAAACAATGTAGTAAATCAGTATAAAAAAAATCAGTATAACAATTAATACATTAAAAATTGTCATTTACAAAACCTTTGAAATTCACTGAAAACACCATAGGTTTCAGGCCTGATATAGTTAGGAATTAGCATTTAAAAAACCTTTGAAATTCACTGAAAAAAACTTAGGTTTCAGGCCTGATATAGTTAGAAATTAGCATTTAAAAAACCTTTGAAATTCACTGAAAAACCCATAGGTTTCAGGCCTGATATAGTTAGGAGTTAGCATTTAAAAAACCTTAGAAATTCACTGAAAAAAACAATAGGTTTTAGGGGTGTTATAGTTAGCTGGACATTTCACTCGAACAAAACCATTGAAATTCCTCCGATATAGTTAGTTGTACTAACTACATTTCGCGCGCCCGCAATCCACTTCTGATGATGTCATATATTACATCATTCATGAGATGGTCAGTGACATCACTGATGACATCTTAAATGACATCACTGATGACATCATCCACGTGACAATCAGATACACCTCATCATACACTAGTATAACCTTTCATCACTCACTGTAAAATAGAGAGTGCCAGATTTAAAACTATTGACACACCAATACAAGTTTCTAAACACCCACTTAGTGATTCCTAGATCTATACACACATCTAATCACTTACCTATAGATTCACTCATACATGCTGTCAATGATCAATAGAACACTATCAAATATACTTATACACCTATATCGACATTACACACCTGTTACACTCCTTCCTCTCCGTGCCTTACCTGACTCACGTCATGCCCTGAATAGCTCACCAGACGCTAAGGCGAGAGCGGTGATGGGGTGGTTAGCCGGATGGTGGAGACGGAACGAGAGCAAAACGGGAGTTAATACTACAACTCCCATGATCCCTGCACTTCCGCCACCAAGTCCGATCACGTGGGAAGAACCCGGAAGAGGTAAACCTTTGAAAACGCCGTTAGGCGTTTCACTCGTTGCTGATTATTCTCCCGATGCAGCCGAGATCCCCGACGTCTGCTGTTCGCCCGTGTAGGGTAAGGGTGCACATGCACCACCTGGATCATTGAGAGCCGCTGCTCTCGATATAGTTATTGCAAAGACTTCGTACTCCCGCCTAGACTTTCCTTGTGTGGCGAGAGAAACCCTACCCTGCTGTTCTTTGCTGAGTGTATACCTTGGCCGCTTGGCTACTCCATATTCATGAGTATTATTATTTCGCATTCTCTGTGTACAATTTCCTGGGTGATCTTAGGTGTTTAGTGGTACTTGTGTATGCTCGCCCTGAAACATTAACCAACGGTTGACATTGACTTAAATGCCACGGAGTTGAAAGAAGCATTTTAACTCCGGACCATTGTTTATTAACAGGGGGCCATGAGGCGGCAGTCTGCTCATCCCCTGTGAAGCGAAGCAAGTCAACCCAAGTGGTGTGTATGATAAAGAGCATATGATAGAGTGTTTGCTGTTTGCTTGGCCACAGAGTGTGAAGAGGTGTTTTCATGTTGCCTTCCTTTTGTTCCTAGAATCCTCTATATCATTCAGAACAGGGTATTGCTTGAGTGGGATCCAGGATGAGTACACCTGGAGAAAACATGGTTTAAGTTTATTTGCAGGTACGCATTCTTCCTCTAGAGTGAGTTGAATAGACATACTAAAGGAAAGGCTAATGTGTTGAGTGTCTTTTACTTTCAGATCTCCCTCCCAGCTGTTCCCATCCTTTCCTTCCCCCGCTTGACCATCCCACTCTCCTGTGCTTTAATAGCAGTCAGGGTTGGGGTTGTCGAGAGGTGGACCCCTTTTTGCATCGTTCCGCTCCCGAGGAATCTTCGAGCCAACAGAATAATCAGCCCACGAATTGACTTCCTCCTGGGCGGGTCGATGCAAAACATGGCCACATTAGAGGAAGTTGTAGGTGCCTTAACCTTAGTACAACAAGAACTAGCCGCTTCTCGAGCCGAAACAGCAGCCTTAAGGCAGAGGGTTGAAGGAATGCAACGCAACCCCTTTGATCCAGGTATGGGGCGGGTTCCCTTCGGTGGCTTTTCAGCCTCAGCCGCACCCTTCAGTGTAGAGCTGCCTACGCCTATTCCCCTTGCAGCTCCTGAAAGGTTTTCAGGAGATGCCCATAAGGTGCAAGTATTTATTACACAAATCCTGCTGCACTTTTCGTGTAAACCCAAGGCTTTCCCTTCCAACCAATCTAGAGTAGCCTTCACCATTTCCTATTTGAACGGTGATGCCGCACAGTGGGCTGTTCGCTTGGTGCGGCGCGATGATCCACTTTTGTATGACTGGGATGCATTTCGAGACGAATTTGAACGAGTGTTTGATCGCAGAGCCGCCACCTTTACAGCTGAACGTGAACTGCTAGAATTAAGACAAGGGAATAAAGATTTAGTTGTGTATGTCAACGCCTTCCAACGATTGGTTGCAGAGACCGAGTGGCCCGAGAATAAACAACGCGCGTTGTTTTATCAGGGCCTTAAGGATGAATTGAAGGACGTAGTGGCTACTATAGATCCTCAACCCACCTCTTGCAAGGCACTCATTGAACTAACCCAGAGGTTAGACCACAGATTAGCAGAACGTAGGGTGGATAAAAGGAGAGGAGAGAAAACCTCATTTAGGTTTGACCGAGCTAGACCAGCTCCTGGAGGATATAACTCCACTTCGGAACCCATGGAAATAGGTTCAGTTCGAGCCTCTCTTACCACAGAAGAAAAGGAGCAGAGACGCAAGAATGGGCTGTGCCTATATTGCGGAAAAAAGGGGCATTTTGTGAGGGAGTGTTTGGCTAAACCTCCAGGAAGGGATAAAGAGGTCTTGTCCCGTAGGAGTGGAGAAAATCTGAAGACGGAAAACTTCAAGGCTCAAGAAGACAAGAAGGGAGGTTCTTGGGCATAAAGGCGATCCTTTCAGTACAAAACATTGATGACAGTTCGACGTCCCATTTGCATGTGTCATTACACCTCCATCTGGGAGAGCAGAAACGCCCCCTCAAGGCCATGGTAGATTCGGGAGCAACTGGTCTTTTTATAGATAAGGACTTAGCTCACGCCTTGAAATTAAAACTAATACCTAAGGCCGAACCCGAAATTGTAATGACGGTAGATGGGCGGCAATTGGTTTCTGGCCCCATCCGGTACTGTACGGAAAACCTTGAGATATCTTGGGAAGAACAACATTGGGAAACGCTTTGTTTCAATGTGATAAAGGCACCCCAGTACGGAATCATATTGGGTCTCCCCTGGCTCCGGAAACACAATCCGATAATTGATTGGGAGAAAGAGACGATCGAATTTAATTCACCCTATTGCATAGAACACTGTAGTTCTAATCAACAGAGTACGACGAAAGGGTCCTCTCGAACGCATATGATAGCCACTGCTGAGGAGAAAGACGTTTGTTTACCTTCACCATACCACGACCTCCGGGACGTGTTTGACGAAGACCAAGCCAATATTTTACCACCGCATCGCAGCTACGACTGCCAAATTGATCTGGTTCCCGGGGCTGTGGTGCCATGTGGAAGAATCTATGCGCTCACCGAACCAGAAAATGAGCATTTACGCCACTATCTAGACACATACTTAGACAACGGTTTCATAAGACCGTCCAAATCACCCGCTGCATCACCACTCTTTTTTATACCTAAGGCCAATCGAGAACTCAGAGCCTGTGTGGATTTCAGACCGTTGAATAACATCACCATTAAGAATCGCTACCCTCTGCCCCTCATTCCAGTATTGTTAGACCAAGTACGCCGAGCGGTAATATATACCCGCTTGGATTTGAAAGGCGCTTACCATTTGGTAAGAATGCGTGCTGGTGATGAGTGGAAGACGGCCTTCCGCACAAGGTATGGCCTATTTGAGTACTGTGTGATGCCATACGGCCTATGCAACGCCCCAGCCGCATTTCAGTTTTTCTTAACCGACGTCCTGCGTGAGTTCCTTGATGTTACGGTTATCATTTATATTGACGACATCTTAATATACTCTGAGAAAGAAGAAAACCACGTAGAAGACGTTTGAGCGGTTCTGCTCACACTACGAAAACATCGCTTATTTTGTAAAATAAGCAAATGTGAATTCCACGTGAGGAGAGTGGAATTCCTGGGAATCATTCTATCGTCTGAAGGACAAGAAATGGCAGCACGTAAAATACAAGCTGTTTTAGATTGGCTACCCCCCAAAGGCATAAAAGAACTGCAGTGTTTTCTGGGGTTTGCCAATTTTTACAGACGTTTTATTCAGCAGTTCTCGCAAGTGGCGGCTCCTCTGACCAGACTACTGAAGAAGAACGTTCCTTATGTGTGGACAGAAGATGCCCAGAAGGCATTCACTGTGTTAAAAACCGCCTTCACCACTGCACCTATTCTTGCCCACCCTGACAGTGACATACCATACGTAGTGGAGGCAGATGCTTCGGATGTGGCCATTGGAGCCATTTTATCACAAAGAAACAAAATGAACGGGCAATTACATCCGGTGGCCTATATGTCCCGAAAATTAAACACGGCGGAAACCCACTACACCATAGCAGAAAAAGAACTCCTTGCTATCAAAGACGCCTTTACAGAATGGAGGCATCATCTGATGGGGGCACGACATACCGTAACGGTATATACAGACCATCGAAACCTGCAATTTATGAAGTCGGCTCGGTTACTCACTCCTCGTCAACTACGGTGGATGTTGTTCTTTGCGGAGTTCGACTTTGTGGTTACTTATAGACCCGGGACGGAGAATAGGAAGGCAGACGCCTTATCTCGTCGTGACAATTCCCTTGCTGAGAACAAACAGGAGCAGCAGGCCATCATTCCCTCCACAAAAATTGTGTGTGTAATACAAACAGAGAACTTCCTAGACCAAGTAAAACAGGCCATTAAAAGCCCCTCTTGGAAAACCTGGATGAAGGACAATACAGAATGGCACTTAAAGGACGGTCTTCCCATGCGCCAGCATCAGCTGTTAATACCTGTCTCTGCACTAAGAAAAACAGTCTTCGCTTGGTGCCATGAAGACCCATGCGCTGGTCATACAGGCTTGGAGAAAACTATGGAAAAAATTCTACGCCACTTTTGGTGGCCCAAGATTAAACAAGACATCACTAAAAGAATCCAAGAATGCGTTGTGTGCTGTCAGGCCAAGGCAGACCATAGAAAACCTCAAGGGCTGCTGCAACCGTTACCCTCTCCAGAAGAACCTTGGGAATACGTATCAATGGACTTTATCGTCAGTTTACCAAAGGATAAAGGCTGTACGACCATTTTAGTGGTCGTGGATAACCTAACTAAGTTGGGTCACTTCATAGCGTGCGCTGACCTGCCCTCCTCATCCCAATTGGCAACCTTGCTGCTCACAAATGTCGTGCGTCTTCATGGGATACCCAAAGTCATCATTACAGATAGGGGTCCTCAATTTACCAGCAAATTTTGGAAAACCTGGTGCTCAACACTTCATATAGCAAACAACACCTCCACGGCCTTCCACCCACAGACAGACGGTCAAACAGAACGTCTGAACCAAACCTTAAAGAAATACTTACGTTGCTACGTGGATCAAACAACGGACGAATGGGTGGACCTTCTGTGGTTAGCAGAAGTGGCCTACAACGACACTCAGCATAGTTCCAACAAAATGACACCCTTTTTCTGTACCTATGGATTTCATCCACGCTTTCTTCCCATAGTGAAACCTCAGTATAATGAGAAAATACCGAGTGTACAAGAAAGGGTTACAGTGATTCAAGAAACTCTGAAAACCGCCAGAACAAACCTACAAAAAACCAAGGAACAATACAAAAAACAGGCCGACAAGCATCGTAGACCAGGTCCTACCTATAAGAAGGGTGACTATGTATGGCTGTCCACAAGGAATTTCAGGTTTCGCAAATACAGTGTTTTCAATCCTCAATACGTGGGCCCGTATCGCATAGTGAAAAGATTAATCCAGTGGCGTTCAAACTCGCCTTACCCTCACACATGAGGATCCATCCGGTTTTTCACGTTTCCCTTCTGAAACCATCTGCCAAACCACCTCGACAACCAACGTCTCCTGCAATAATAGATGGACAACCAGAGTACGAGGTGAAGAGAATACTCGACTCCAAGTGGAGACGCAATTCCTTATGGTACCTTTTGGCTTGGAAGAACTATGGACCTGAAGAAAACTCGTGGGAGCCAGCAACTAACGTGCATGCCCCTCGATTGGTAAATCTGTTTCATAAAAAGAACCCTGGTAAACCTGGCCCTCAAAGAGGGGCCCCGAAGAAAGGATGTGCTGTTACACTCCTTCCTCTCCGTGCCTTACCTGACTCACGTCATGCCCGGAATAGCTCACCAGACGCTAAGGCGAGAGCGCTGATGGGGTGGTTAGCCGGATGGTGGAGACGGAACGAGAGCAAAACGGGAGTTAATACTACAACTCCCATGATCCCTGCACTTCCGCCACCAAGTCCGATCACGTGGGAAGAACCCGGAAGAGGTAAACCTTTGAAAACGCCGTTCGGCGTTTCACTCGTTGCTGATTATTCTCCCGATGCAGCCGAGATCCCCGACGTCTGCTGTTCGCCCGTGTAGGGTAAGGGTGCACATGCACCACCTGGATCATTGAGAGCCGCTGCTCTCGATATAGTTATTGCAAAGACTTCGTACTCCCGCCTAGACTTTCCTTGTGTGGCGAGAGAAACCCTACCCTGCTGTTCTTTGCTGAGTGTATACCTTGGCCGCTTGGCTACTCCATATTCATGAGTATTATTATTTCGCATTCTCTGTGTACAATTTCCTGGGTGATCTTAGGTGTTTAGTGGTACTTGTATATGCTCGCCCTGAAACATTAACCAATGGTTGACATTGACTTAAATGCCACGGAGTTGAAAGAAGCATTTTAACTCCGGACCATTGTTTATTAACAGGGGGCCATGAGGCGGCAGTCTGCTCATCCCCTGTGAAGCGAAGCAAGTCAACCCAAGTGGTGTGTATGATAAAGAGCATATGATAGAGTGTTTGCTGTTTGCTTGGCCACAGAGTGTGAAGAGGTGTTTTCATGTTGCCTTCCTTTTGTTCCTAGAATCCTCTATATCATTCAGAACAGGGTATTGCTTGAGTGGGATCCAGGATGAGTACACCTGGAGAAAACATGGTTTAAGTTTATTTGCAGGTACGCATTCTTCCTCTAGAGTGAGTTGAATAGACATACTAAAGGAAAGGCTAATGTGTTGAGTGTCTTTTACTTTCAGATCTCCCTCCCAGCTGTTCCCATCCTTTCCTTCCCCCGCTTGACCATCCCACTCTCCTGTGCTTTAATAGCAGTCAGGGTTGGGGCTGTCGAGAGGTGGACCCCTTTTTGCATCGTTCCGCTCCCGAGGAATCTTCGAGCCAACAACACCAGCACACATCCTAATCACTTATGAAGTCATCCTACTCACTTATGCAAACAATGGATCATACTTACTTTTAGTTAGCTATACACTTATAAAAAAGACCACTTCATCTATTCATATAGATAATAACTCATCCTTAGTGTGTTATAAAAACACTATTACAACTATACAGTTATCCATACAGTCACTCATACAATCACTGAGTCTTATTTATACTTATTTATATACAACAACTGACACATACACTGGCTTTTATTTTTCTAGTTTGTTGGACATGTACCATTGAGACATATATTGGCTCATCGTCACACCCATAAAGATATTCACTCACGCAAACAACTGTTATAACATGTAGGTTTAACTTCAGATACCTACTGAATCAACTATTCACACGTCTTTGGGCAGTCACACACCCCCCACCGAACCACACACACATTTACTCTCCCATACAAATACTCAGTTAACTAATCAATAAATAATATAGACTTTCACGTAGCTAGTAACCAACTGGTGCAGCAGTTTACACAAGAACTGACAAAGTGATACAGATATTCACACAGTTTTGTCACTATCCAATATATTTAGTGAGACACTATAAATTAGTCAAGTAAACAGTCAATCACACTGCTACTAAATCCTCCATCCAGATATTTATATTTATATATCCACCCATTCTTCAATGCAAATTGTTATATATATATATGTATAATACATATTTAAATAACGAACCAAACCACATTCACTGGATGATGTCATCAGTGATGTCATCAGTGATGCCATTTGAGATGTCATCAGTGATGTCACTGACCAGGTCATGAATGATGTAATATGTGACATCATCAGCAGTGGATTGCGGGCGCGCAAGATGTAGTTAGTACAACTAACTATATCGGAGGAATTTCAATGGTTTTGTTCGACTGAAACGTCCAGCTAACTATAACACCCCTAAAACCTATTGTTTTTTCAGTGAATTTCTAAGGTTTTTTAAATGCTAATTCCTAACTATATCAGGCCTGAAACCTATGGTTTTTTCAGTAAATATATATATATATATATATATATATATATATATATTGTTTTTTTTTTCCGTAGCAGGCAGATTGGTATATCAAGCTAAGTAGCAAAGTTAGTGGTATTGGGAATTGTGTGCTGCAAGTTACACATAGAACTATCACATGTGTGCACCTCCTGAGCTTGATCTAGATCAGTGGTTCTTAACTTGGGGTCCAAGGACCCCTGGGTGTCCGTGACGCTTGCTCAGGGAATTGGCAACTGCTTGGAAAATTAAATAATATGAACAGAATAATAAATTGTACAACAATAATAAAACACCTGTAGAATTGAACATTTTTAAACGTTCTGTAATGTGAAGGATTTTTAAATTGGAGGCTAAAAATTAAATTGGTTTCCTCAGATTTATTTGCGAGATTTTAAGTACATCAAACAGAGTACAGTATGGGTGGCCTCAACTGATTTTAGAAACGTTCCAATCTTCCCATTAAAATGACGATGTTGGTATATTTGTTTGTGAATCAACTCAGCTATTTCATAATTTGTTTGATGAATGTTTGTTTCCATATTTGTGTGTATTACTGTGCAGTTCAAATCATCTCAATTGCTTAAGCTGGGGTCACCAGATATCAATAACGACTCAATAGGGGTATCTGGATTTCAATAGTGACAGGGCATGTCATTTAGGTCCACAGTCATTCGGGTAGTATCATGCCAACAAAATAAGTTATTTACTTTTGGTAATACTCTTTCTGATGGGTACAAGAGTTCTCACAGATCCCTTAGACGAAACTCCTTCCCAGATGCCTGGCTGGATCCCAATATTTTTCAGCAGTGTATCGTCACCTGTGCTAGGTGGTCCCCAATGCTGTCACAAGAAGGACCAGCGCAGTTCTCCAGGAAAGGCAATGTCAGTTGTATAAACTGCGTACAACATCGATGACATCAGTGCCTTCCAAACTTTTCAAAATGCCACAGTTGCAGAAGACACGCAGAGCCAAGCCAAAACAAAAAGAAAAGAATAAAATAACCACACATCCTCAAGTTGGGAGGAGAAAGGGATTTACGAAATCTGCTGGAGTTTCTGTAACCAATAACAACAAAGGGCCTGAGTTAGATCTTGGCAGATGGGTTACTCCGTCACAATGGTGATGGATATCCCATCTGCTAAAATGTAAATCCCATAGGATATCATGGGATTTATATTTTAGCAGACAGGATATCTGTCACCGTTGGAAGGAGTAACCCATCGGCCAAGATCTAAATCAGGCCCAAAGTTACCAAAGGTACCTAACCTGTTCTGATGGATACCCACACCTGCAGGGTCCTTAGATTAACTCATTCCAAAGCAGAATATAGGTGGAAGGAAGAGAATAAAAATTCAACCTAGAGTAAGGATTGTAGTACCACAATACCAGCTTTAGCCTGCTGGTTCTTCTGAAACCAGGCAATATTGCTAAGCAAAAGAGTGCACCAAAGACCATGTCTCAGCGTTGCAGATTTTTTGTCTAGGTGCACCTTGGAAAAGAGCAGAATGGGCCATAGTGCATCTTGTGAGATGAGGCCACATAGCATCTGGCACATGCTTATTAGCTAATTTATCGCAATATTTACCTGTACAGGGCAACCATCTGAAAATTGTTAGCATTCAAACAACCTTCCACATCAACCCTGAGTAAAAAGAATGGGTTGACTCTATAAAAAAACCCTGGACTCAAATAAACCATGGGAGGAGGGGATTCTTATGGAGCCTATAGTTCACTCACTCGTCTGGCTGATGTAATAGCCAAGAGGAAAGTGGTTTACCAGGTAAGAAATGTATCATCACAGTAATTATAAGATCCGAAGGTCTGACCCATAAGAAATTTCAGTACTAACTTTAGGTCCACTGCGCAACTGAAAAGGGAGTTGGTGGCAATTTAGTTTGTAGGGCACTGAAGAGTAGGATCCAGGGAGAAAAAGGAAGCTGAAATGTCAGCAATATACCCTTTGAGTGTACCAACCTTTAAACCAAGGAAAGAGCAAACTGAGGGGGATTATGTAACGTAGCATCCCACAAGTGGTTTAATGATTAATCACATCACCAAGCATTAAACAGAGCCCAACAGTTAAGAATACACTGCTCTGGTTGTCAGATGTCTTGAAGAAGGTAGGTCTTTGAGTACATGAGATGACAAGTCATTTCTGGAGAAAATCATCCTTTCATGATCCATGCTTCTATACAGAATTTCGCTAGATTAGGATGGAATATTGGTTCATTGATTTGAAATTCAACATCCTCCAAAAAAAGAAGCTTCAAATGAGTGGAAAGACTGCTTTCCTGAAGATCTGGGTACCGGGGCCACCTCGGCCAATAAGGTGTTTCTCAGATCACTCTGGCCTCATGATGTCATATATTTTGGATAAGCCCCATAATCAGTGAAATTAGGAGAAACGTATAGTGAAGATCAATGGTCCATGGAAGACTAAATGCATCTCTGGGGGAATCCAACAGGGGTAACTGTCTCAAACAAAAAAGCAGACACTTCTCATTTGCAGGGGTGGTGCATTCTTCACAAGGGTAGTTTGAGGCCTAGATCCCCGAAACTGATGGGTAGCATCTGGATCACATATCTCTTACTGTCGGGACTCTTTTAGGCCTCTTTATTGGGGCAAAATAAGTGGGGGCACGAAGGGGCGGGCGTCAGTCTGGTGCAGCTGGCTCCCCATCTGTAATTGGCCCCCTTGTGCTGCTCATCTGTCCCAGACCACAGAGCGACAGCTGCAGCCAGCAAAAACAGACACTGGCCTCTCAACCCGGGAAGAGTGATGTTGATCCGGTTTGCATTTCACATTCTATTTACTCTTGAATTCTCTAAGAGTGTTTGATTTTTCAAGGATACAAATCTGTAGTTTTTTCATGCAACATAGTACCCTCTACAGTGTGTACTGTGAAAAGAGTCGCTTATGTATGTATGTATGTATGTATGAGTTCAGGTTGTGGGTGGGTGTTTATAAAAGGCAATGATACAGAGCTGTGAAGTTCAGTCCGAAGGCAGTCTGAATTTCTCACAGTGGCCATCAGCAGGTCATGAAGGGGTTCAGAATAAATGCATATCCAGTTTTTTCCTATAGAGCAATAGTCTGGTGTTGCAGTTGAAATGTGATTCTATGAGAAAGTATGTGATGAAAGTACAAAGCTGTCAAATTATTGACATGGTGAAAGATAAAGAAAAGGCATTGCTTACAGTTGAGTGGGTGTGTTCTATGTGGAGAGGTGAGGGGAAGGAGATGTGCAGGGAAGATTGAAAAGAGGGTGCAGATTTGGAGATGAGCTATGAGGTATGCAAAAAGGACTCAAGTGTCTAACCGAGAGACGGCAGAAGAAAGTGGTGTGAAGAAGCAAACTGGAGTGACAGAGATACTCCTAAAACCACTACCCCTTTCTCAGACCTCAGTGACCATAGTAATGTTTAACCTCTTCGGTGCTCATGACGGCTTCCGGCCGTCATGAGTCACGGTAGGCGTGTGCTCATGACGGCCGAGAGCCGTCCGAACGTTGCCGCTCCTCCCACGCAGTGTTAATTCCCCGCCTGTGCGGGAGAATTAATTAGTGGGCGGAGTTTAGACGGCCGTCATGAGCACACGCCCACTGTGATTTATGACGGCCGGGAGCCGTTATGAGCACCGCAGCGCCACACCCACCCCCCCCGCACCGCGGCGGAATTCGCGCCGCATTGTAGGGATTAATTCATAGTCTGCTGAAAATGTTTAGATTACTTTGCATGTGATTTATGTAAACATCTATTCCAAATGTGCGCACAATCTTCATGATTGCCCATTTTAGGTTTCACCCAGTGTTTCTTCGAGGAAATAAACTCTTCCACTAAACTCAGATATATTTTGTTGACTCCTTTCCGGCTTCAATTTGTCCTGGATTTATCCTGTTCCAGCCTTACTGTCCAGGAAGAATGCCTTCATGAAACTCTTAGTAACTGTTTATTGTCCTTCGTAAGGGGGCCTCCATCACTTAGGGCCTGATTTAGATACTGGCAGTCTTACTGCTGGTCCGCCGCGGTAGAGGTCCCTAGTACTCTGTCGATTCGACATTCTTTGGCCCGCCGTATTAGGATGCATGGAGGCTGCCTCGCCGTCCGCGTTGACAGAGTGTTTCCTGTCGCAGTCACGGCACACTGTCATCGACGTGGTGGACTCCAATGCTTGCGAATGCTACTCCATCTCCGTCAGGGCAGTGGGTTCCTGGCAAGCAGATTTAGATTTCACAGTTGTGCTGGCGGTCTACTGGTGGCGGTTCTCAGACAGGTAAGCACTCAACAATGCATCATCACTGTAGGCATTGGATGGATGCTAGTAGAACACACCTGATTGCCATTGGCCAAATGGAAACACCTGCATACCATACTATAAAACTCACACCCCATTTCCAACCATGATCCTTTGCCATTTCAGCTCCATCACGATGTTTGATACCTGAGGCTTTGTCAGTCAAGTGAGGTTTTTGTTTTCATTCTTCCTGGCTTTTGTCCCTTTATACCCTTTCATTTCGTACCTTGTGGTCAATAATTTAATATAATCTTATTTTCTGCAAAATGCCAGGCCCCACAAATCCACATTTTACTGAGAGAGAATCGTCAGTCATGGTGGATGAAATCCTAAGAGTAGAGCCACAATTGTTTGGAGCCCAAGTCCAAAAGAAACCCCTATCACAGAAATGCCAAATGTGGGCCAGAACAGTCGACAGAGTGAATGCTGTAGCAAACAACCTGCACAGACAGAAGGAAATTAGGAAAATGTGGAACGACCTGTGTAGGAGGGTGCGTTCCCTGGCCTCCAAGCCTCACATGGTGGTTCTCCCAGGCCTCCAATACGATTCATGCCCTGGGAGGAGATGGTATTGCAGATCCTACATACTGAAGGATTGACAGGAATACCTGGTGGAGTGGAGTCTGGTAAATTACAATGTGCAAAATCTCAAAAAACCTCAATGTCCTGTTTGTTCTCAACTCAGCTGTTGCCAATGTGTCCTGCACCTATTTTCCTAACATACAAATCTCAAAGTATCAGTATCAGATCATTTAGATTGTTTGTGTGAATGTATTGTGTTGCATCTAAGATTACAGGTGCCAATCTCCATTACATGTCACATGAAGGTATGGTACCTGTAAGTGTTAGAACACCAAATAACCCATTTCCCATACGTGTGTCAAAATATAAGTGTCCGGCCCATTTCTACTGCATATATTCCACAGGTATGTTCCAGTAACCATTTTGCAAGTGTTGGGAAGTTGTCTTTGAAATTACCACAACTACCATGATGCCCTGTTCCTGTTTCTCAAAAGAATATTGCTATGTAATGTTGCTCATTCTCTCTTTCATAACAGATTTCAAACTATTGTAAAAAGTGTCATGTAGTGATCAATCCCTATTCAATGCTCCCTTCTGAAAATGGTCTGTTTTGTTTTCTGAATGTTGTCCTGTTCTTCTCAAATAATTGTACTGATGTCATGAGTTTCAATATTCAAACTGTGTTGACACAAAAATTGTCAGGTATGGAAATTACCATGCCGAATATAAGTGGTACTAGCAAAAATTGACACTGCAAAAAATGTTCGTTTTTCATAGTCAGCTAGGCCTTGGAATTGTCAAGTACACATTTCACCTTTCCACTGTGTTGGGCTGAATGTTTTGGAGACTAAGGTATACTCAACTTTTATCAATTTCAAACAGGCAGCTTCAAATCAGCAGGTAATTAGATGTTCTGAAATGTTCATCAAGGGATTTTTCATTAACATTTAAGGACCTCTAATTACCTGCCAATTTGAAGTTGCACTGTTTGAAATTGATAAAAGTTAGGATAATATGTGCAATACCACTGGATCTCTACCTATTTTTTCTTCTAGGTATCTACATTGTTTGTCTCTAAAGTCAAGAATGTACAATACACACTTTTACTAATAAGAATGTTCTCCATTTCTCAATGGGTGAAACTGGCAGAGACCGGTTGGCACGTTCCAGGTACTGAAGAAATCTCTTTTCCAGCCCAGGATCAAGCCTTCAGGGAGGACAGAACTCCTGGTGATATGGAGATGCTTGAGGACCCTGTTAAATCTGGGCAGACGGCTCCAGTGTTACTCTCTGTGCCCACACCAACACCTCCCACTGCAGCTGTGACACCTCAGCAACCTGAAGACTCCACTTCCTTTGCTACACCCACGGGGACACTGATCCTGTGCCTCCCAGTCTCGGCTGATGTTGAGACCACACCACCACCAGCTCATCCAGGACCCAGTTGATAGGGTACACTGGGGCAAGGGCACAGGGTAGTGTGGTTGGAGGTCAAGGGAGGGTGTTTATGGGCCGGCATACTGAGACCACTGGGGTCACTGACACCCAGGAAATCATCGACCAAGTATTGGGAGCCTGCCATTGGTCCAAAGAGATGATAGGCAGGTATTCACTGAGCTCCAGGAGAAGCAGCAGCTGCAGAGGGAGCACAACCACCAGATTTAGGCCCATAAATCAAACATGGACTCCCTGATTGGGATGCTGCAGGACATTTACACTAACATGTGCAGGGCTTCCCCAGCACCATCTACCCCTCCCTGTGGTCCTACAACATCTGAGCCATTGACATTGGTCACAGCCACAGGAGGGGAGGCCCTGCCACTGAAAGAACCACCTGCAGCCCTCCTAGCCCCTTGAGCTGTGGATCCACCCCACCCCTGTGGCAGGGGATGTCCACGAAGATCACTAGAAGGTGAGGATGCCAGGACCTCTTCCACTGCCATCAAGAAACCTTGACGCTAATTTCCTTCAGTGTGTGCCTACCATTCATTCTGTTGACTATTTCTGGACACATTTGTATTTTGGACATTGAGCGTGAAACATTTATGGCTTTAAACTATGGTTTCATTCACTATGACTGACTTCTTCACTTTTTGCTTTGCTTTCATGTTCACCCTCTTTTATTTCATCACGTTTAGTACAATAAATGTAATGTCAAAAAGTTATAGACTGGTGTTGTATATCTCAACTCTATCAATGCATTTGTTTTATTCAATCATAACTTGACAATGACAAAAGATCAAGAGATTGTGTCAACATAGATGATTTGCAAGTAGGTAATGTTTATTTTAAGTTCCCACACATGACTCCCAAAACATGTCATACAATTCAATCATTCACTACTGTGTTTATCCCATTTGACCAATACTTGTCTGTCAACATTTGAACTAACATACCAATCCATACATTACACTAATACTCAGTACCAGTGTGCATGTTTCCAGTTCAAGACCTTGCCAACATATAAGAAGCGGACATGTCCAAAACAATAAGATAGCATAGGCAAAGTATAATTGAATCATGTCATCAACTGTAGCCAGATCTTCTGGCTCGCATAAGGAATCCCACATCAATAACACCAAGAGACAAAACCATGGCAGTGCTACATTTTGTAGATACACGCTCATTACAAACCACTGTTCCAGTATCTGGTGGAATGTCACAACTAAGCTTCAGTGTGTGCCACAAGAAGTATGTCCCACAATGATGTGACACATCAACACCCACAGACACTTTACACACAATGAGGATTTTAACAATGTGAAATGAGATTATCATGATTTGGCTGCACTACCACATGTTTTGACCAAATGACTGTACAAATATTGCTTTAGTGCCAATACACGACAGCGAACATGTCCAATGTAATCTTCAAATCTCCCATTCAATCACAATGCAAGTTGACTTAGTACAAGATTTGTACATCCAAACTCTGTGTCTGTGGGGGGCGTGGCTAGGCGCCGATGTGAGGGGAAGCGGACCTCGGAGCTCCGTCCGTGGCTTCCCCCCAACAGCAATAATCCTGGATTCTATAGTGAGGCCCCATACCGCATTATAAGCAGAGGAATACTTGATGCCTAATTTGAATCGGAAGTGGTACTCCTTGGTGCTACTACGGGGGAGAATTTCCTGAAATTGCCTGGACGGTGCGCTGACTCTGCTGCAATCAAGATGGCGGCTTGGGACTGCGGTGGTGGTCCCCAGCGCGACTGCTGCTGACTGACTCGTCTGCCGCTGTGAGTAACCCGCTGAAGCTGCAGGAACGCAGGCACAAGAAGGTACGCGGCGGGTGACTAAAGGCATAGCGGGACTGGATCGCCAGGGTGCCTGCACTGTCCTGCTTTCACGAGATGGCAGCTGGGGGCAGGGGAGATAACCCCTGAAGATGGCGGAGGTGCGCAGACACCTGAGAACTGTGAAGATGGAGCGCTGGGGTTCGAGGCGCCAGTTTTGGGAGATGCGGAGGAGATGGAGCACCTGTTATGTGTAACTGCACAGACCTGAGAGAAGTGCTTTAGGTATCACCGACCCGGATGACATCAGGAGACAGCAGCTCCGGAAGGGAGGCTATGCGGGTGTTCGCTTTGGAACCAAGTTGCTCTGCACTCCACCGCTGAATAGACGGCTGTGAGCGGAGGTGCAGGACCCGACTGGAGCCGTAGGTGAGCGGCGGACTGAAATAGCGTGCTGTGAGGGTGCTGATTATTTGAAAGACTGATATTCCTTGACTGGCTGGGAACCGCCGGAACACACGCCTCCTCTCTTGGTCTCCGGCGCTGTGTGGCATGTAGGAGGCAGTTGAGACACTACATAGTAGGCACTGGCCAGGCCACAGTGCGTGGAGAAGACTCGAACATTGCCACGGACAAACGCAGAACAGCTGTGTGTTGGGAGGTGCGGGCCTGTAGACTTCCTCCGAAATCTAGCTGTGACGAACGCTGTACCTACAAGATTAGCGGGACCACACTGGTGCACCGCTGTGACTTTGCATTGAGGAGGTGCACCTATGGGCTATTGAGAATGGTTTCCTAACATGGAGGCCTAGATCGGAGTGCCCAGCAAAGAGACGTGACCACATTACATGGTACAGGGCCCTGGTGTCTCTGCTGGTTGAGAGTGACAGGAAAGGGAAGTTGAAGAGCCGGTCCCTGAAAAATCCCTAAACGCTAGATTTGAGCCTGTACATTACATCGACAGTCAAGTGTCTGTACATGTCGCGGAATACACGGAGGGCAAGCGGCACTGCGACCCACAACCCACTCTTAGGGCCTAGTCCACTTAATTACTGCACCTGCCTTCAGCAAATTGTGTGCACTCTTGAGGTGGTCCTGACGCACCCCAACATCTACGTGCGGATCACTAAAGATGGGGAGAGTGACCAAAAAAAAATGGTTTGCTGCCCTAACTGTGGAAGATGCTGACCAACACACTGATGATGATGAGACATCCGAGAGATGGAAAGATGGTGCACCCAGAGGTCCTACCCTGGCGGACAACATGCAGGCCATCACTTCCTCAAGAGAAGCCCTGGAATCGAAGAGAGACGCAATAGGGGCGGATCTCACTCTGTTAAAAGACGATCATCGCAAGCTCAAGGAGAGAGTGAAACTCAACGAGAAGAACCTGGAGGAGGTCCCGGAGGCGATCTCCATATTACAGAGTGCCATGAAAACTATGGAATCCAGAGCGGAAATCGCCCACTCTCCCACCTCCGGTAAGAGCTCCTTCACCTAAAGGATGTCGACTGGAGTGGCACAAAGCTGTGCAGGCGGTGGCGGAGATCAGCCAAGGAGGGGCTATTGCGACCACGACCACCAGCGAACATGGTATGGACAGATCGGAAAGTTCTCAGCCGGGCAGTATGAATGGAGACTCTGAATCTGAGTTACCAGATCTCACTCCACAAACAGCAGACGACATAGCTTGAGGATTGCACATCAGGTCATATGAACACAAACTGGGGGATACTGTATATTGTTTCCTGCTGTAGCTCAAGTCTTATAGAGGCACCATGATGCCCTCAGACTAGACACTGGGACTCTCACAAGAGCTAAGATGTTGGGCGGTTAGTCTGGGGGGGTTCTGGGTCCTGCGGGGTCTGCCTACGCCCGCCACTTTTCATGTATAGTTGTACACACGTTCCTACTGATTGGAACAATTAGCGGGGATGCGGCACCGGGGGAAGTATCACAGGGCTCTTAGGGGGAGGTTGCCCCTACCTTTGTCACTTGACGTTGGTTGGTGTTATCACCATTTGGAAGGGAACGCCTCATTGGACGCCAGTCCTGGGGAGGGGGAGTTGGGGTTATTTCACTAGTTGAGGTATTTTAAGGGGATCCAGGCGTGTCATGGAGGTAGAACTTATCAAGAGTTACATGAGTAGGGATCATCAATGGAACCCTCATTAGGATTGGCTTGTCTCTCATGGAATGTGAGGAGTATGAACTAAATGGTCAGGCGCCACAAAATACTCTCCTATCTGATCCGTAGAGGCATTCAGATCTCATTCCTTCAAGAAACCCACCTCCTGGCGCCCGAAGTAAAGGCGCTACAGCGCCGCTGGAGAGGACAGGTTTACAACACTACATACTCTGCCTATGCGAGGGGGGTGTTGATATGGGTACAAACGGGGTCCCCTTTCAATGCACATCACAGGTGACAGACCCGGAGGGCAGATTTGTAGTGGTGACGGGGAAACTAGACGGGAGGGACCTCACCCTGGCTAGCATATACGCACCTAATATGGACCAACCGGCCTTCTTCTCCCTACTATCACGAAGATTAGCGAATATACTCACAGGTTCGCTGCTGCTAGGGGGAGACTTTAACTGCACCACTGATGTTACCCTAGACCGCTCTCACCCACCACTTCCTAACGCACTTGCACATAAGGTCGCATCATCATGTTGTAACTGGCAACAGAAATAGGGCTTGATTGATACTTGGAGAGCGGAGCACCCAATGGACCGGGATTATTCCTTCTTTTCTGCTCTTCATGACTTACATGTTCGATTGGATGCCATTTTATGCCCACCTGACGTTCATGGGGGGGATTAGTAGTAGTGACTACCTCACTAGGACACTTTCCGACCACAATCCTATCCTGGCATGGCTGCAATGGTCGCACACACGTCCCACGATACTCACCTAGCGCTTGCGCCCGGAGGCCCTAGAAGATCAGGTCTTCCGTACCACTATTGGCGCAGCCATCACCGAATACTATCAGGCCAACGAGGGCACAGCCACATCCACAACTGTGGAATGGGACACCTGCAAAGTAGGACTCAGAGGGCGGTGCATATCCAAATTAGTGGGGGTCAGGAAGGTTCTCCTCCGGGATATTCAGCGGGTGATGAACGCCTGTGTACCCTGGAAAGGGAAAGACCTGGGAACCTGGACAAGCACCGGGAGATGATAGAAGTGAGAGAGGCAGTGGCTGCGCAGGTGGAGCGCCTGCGCTGCTTCGATTATAAGACTTATATAACAAGGGCACACTCGGAGATAAGCCAGGAGCCCTTTTGGCTTGGCTGGAGAATCCGGCTAGGCGAGGGTCAACCATCCTGGAACTCAGAGATCAGGGGGGTATTGCTAGGTACGATCAACAGGGAATCAACAATCTATTCTTTGACTGCTATACTGAGCTATACCGAAGCCGATTGGCCCCTTCTGCGGCTCAGCTGCACAAGTTCACACGAAAGGTGGACTTGCCGACGCTTGATGAAGACGCAGCAACCCTACTGGGTCACGAAATAGAGATTTGGGAGGTACGCGACGCCATCAAAAGTATGGCCTGTAACAAAACCCTTGGGCACTGATGGCCTCCCAGTGGAATTTTATCTCGCCTACATTGACTGCCTGGCTCCCCAACTCACTCGCTTATACAATGATGCCAAAACGATTGGTAAACTACCGGCCTCCACTAGAGAGGCGATCATAATTCCTCTCCTAAAACCGGTCAAGCAGGCATGGGACAGAACTGCGTATCGCCCCTTGTCTATGCTCAACCTCGATTATAAAATACTAAGTAAGATCCTGGCCTCCAGACTGCTCTCCCCCATGACCACCCTCATCCATGCTGACCAGTCCGGGTTTATTCCTCGCAGGAACACGGCCCTAAATATCCGAAGACTTTTGCACATTTTAGAGGTGGATTCCTACAACGCTGACACTGCCGCGATATTCGCAGTAGACATGGAGAAAGCCTTTGACAGTTTAGAATGGGCGAACCTGTTCCATGTAATGGGCATAATGGGACTTGGTCCTGAGTTTGTCAAGTGGACGGCTCTTTTGTACGCTGATTCCACCGCTAGAGTTAGGATGGGAGGAGTGGTCTCAGAGGCATGGCAGGTGGGACGGGGCACACGTCAGGGGTGTCCTCTCTCCCCACTGTTGTTCGCACTAGCGGTGGAACCCCTGGCGGCGTGTGCTAGACTGGGGCGAATATACTGGGGACTTGATGCTCACGGACAGATGCATCATATGGCACTTTATGCAGATGATCTCCTCCTCTTCCTTGCTGACTCGGGGGCGGCCTTACTGGGGGCCAAGAAGCTACTTCACGATCTCATCAGAGTGGCAGGACCAAAAGTGAATTGGTCAAAATCATACCTCTTCCCGGCGCGAGGAAATAGGCTGGGCCCAAAATGCACGGAGGGAGTGAACTGGGAAGACAGATGCTTGCCCTACAGGGGACCCTCATTTACCACGACCAAGTGGATATTCTCAAAGGCAACATTGGGAAGGCCATCTGAGTAACTAGGGCCAACTTTTGGGGCTCCCTCCCCTTGTCTCTAGCAGGTCGAGTGGCGCTACTTAAAATGGTGACCCTCCCGCGGCCCCTATATCTCTTTGGGACCCTCCCGATCTGGGTTCCAGCTCCCTACTTCAAACAACTCCGTACAATGATTACCAATTTTCTATGGAGCAGGGGCAGGCGTAGGGTAGCCCTAAGTACACATATGCGCCCTCGAGGATAGGGAGGTCTGGCGGTTCCAGACTATGTAACCTATTATTTGGCGGCCCAGTTTCAGTGTCTCACACAATGGGTCGCGCGGGCCACGGGTGCGGGGGGGGGTTACCGGGAGTGGTTTTTGGGCCCCTCATGGTTTTGTCCCGCATAGTACTGCGACTCCCGATTGATCCTCAGTCCCTCACCCTAGAATTTGCCACAGCGCGGAAATGCTGGAACAGGTACCTGCGGAGAGCCAGGATTGCATGCCCCGAATCCCCAGAGATACCATTGCAGATCTGCAGGGCCTTACGACACGTGGGTACCTGGCAGAAATTGGAGGATTGGGCACAGCGAGGGCTAACCACTATGGGGGACCTTTACGAGGGGGGAGCCCTTCTCCCATTATGCTGAGCTGCGGTCCCGTTATGACTTGCCTGGGGGCGACTTCTTGCAGTACACTGACCTCACGACAGCTGTCAGGAAACATTGGGGAACGGGGTTGACGGAACCGCCCACTTCTATGGGATGCCAATACGTGGTAATGGCGACAGGCACAATCAAGGCAGTGACATGCCTCAACAGACACATGACACTGGAATCCTTACCCCCCCCTATCTGCTCTAGAGCTTAAGTGGGAAACGGACATAGGGGCTGCCATGCCTGACAAAGCATGGGATGAACTGGTAGAGAGAGCCTGGAAGAGCACAAGGAATGCGAGGTTCCAGTTAATACACTTCCATATTCTACACAGAGCATACCTTACCCCGGAGAAGCTGCATGCATATTTTCCGACCCACCCCATGACTTGCCCGAGATGCACGGCAGATATCGCAGATTTTAAACATATGCTGTGGGAATGCCCTGTTCTAGATAGTTATTGGGAAGTGTAAGGGGGAGAGGCCGGAAGCCCACCAGAAGTACAGCGATTCCCGCTGCGGACCGGAAAGGGTGAACGGTCTAGTCTCGGAAGACGAAGGAGGCCCCCTGACGTCATACGGAGGAGACGGCCAAAAGCGTAGGGAGATGGAGACGGAAGAGAGGAGCGGCGGATCAGAGACGGCAGGAGGAGACCGGACGAGCAAGCAGGACGAGGCAAAGGAGGAAGACGCGGGCAGCGACGGAAGGAGGGCGGAGACCCAGGAGAGAGCATTGTACAACGTGGGCAAGCCCGGCGGCTCACCAAAGAGAGAGGACGCCCCGGGTCCCTACGCCACGGTCCTGGACACGTCCCGTGGTACACGGCGAGTACCTTTGGGAGGATAGTTTTGGTGGGGGTGGTGGGGAGGCACGAGGAAGTAGGTCACGCATGTGTGTGTTTTTTTTTTGTTTGTTTTTTCCTTTATAACTACCACGCCGGCTTTTTCCCTCATGCCCCTCCCTCACAGTCCGCTGTAAACTGGTGACGGTAGCACATGCTGATAAGCCCTAGTCTGCCAGTAACCCCTGGTTTATTTTTTTTTCTCTTCCTTTGTGTTTTCTTTGCTTTTTGCTGCACCACTAAATCAACGGGAGTGGTACAAGGAGGAGCCAGGTGCTACCACATTCAAGGCCTGAAGAGAAGACCAAGGGAAAGGAGCAGCCTGTTATCAGACGCTATCACTGCTGCGAAGAACGCAGCAGTTCCTTATTTTTGTTGTTGTTTGCCCACAGAACAAAAACAGTTATTGCCTGACAACCACCCCAGAAAAGAAATAAACCTTGTTTTCGTTGCAAGTGCACCTGATCTGTTCCGTGGTTTCCTTTGTCACACCCCACCCCACTACAAAGTGGTGTCAGAAGTGGGATAAGGTGACTACTGGGTCGAATCATGACACAACCTGTGCCTATTGAGGGCATAATAGCCCAACTGGCTGAAGGACAGCATCACCTGCAATTAGTGCTAGAACAACAAACGCAGACCACACAGAGGGATCGGGAAGCCCTTCAGGAAGCCTTAAAAGAGCAGGCTAGTCTGCTCACAAACAACCAACAGGTCCAGGACACTGCCATCCTGCGTCTCACCGATGCTATCGTAAACACAAGGGTGAGACCTAATGTACCGGGGTCCGTCCTCCAAAAATATCAGGAAGGGGAGGACCCGGACTATTTCTTTATCAATTTCGAGAGGGTGGCAACCACCCCAGCATGGCCCCAAGAGAGGTGGGGGCAATACATAGCCCCCCTCTTATCCGGGGAACTGCAAGCCGCTTACCAGGTGGCCAACCCAGCCGGCACTACAGCATATGAAGATGTGAAGAAGGCCATCCTGGAACGCCTTGGTTGCGACCAGGAATATTACAGAACCAGGTTCAGAAAAGAAAAATGGACTCCAGGGGACAATCCCCGTGCCCTCTACTATGGGATACGAGACATGGGCAACAGATGGCTGACACCCCATACGTCCAGCACGGAGGAACTCACTGACAAAATATATCTGGAACAGTTTCTGGATGCACTACCTCCCAACACTAGATCCTGGGTCAAACAACACCCCAATCTGACCCCTGCCACCGCGGTTGACCTGGCATGCGCCTTTCACAGGTCCCCTGATTTCAAGGCCCATGCATTCCGACCTCCTTTGAACCCTTCACGTACCACAGGTCGACCAGAACTCAGAGCCCCAATAGACCCACGGATGCTTCCTAAACCCACCTTCCCTACTCCGAAGCCCACCTTCCCTACCCCTAAGCCCACCTTTCCAACCCCTTCTTCCAGTGGACAAGGCCCCCAGTGTTATCATTGTGCTGAATGGGGACACATTGCCCGACAATGCCCTCATCGAACCCCTGCCAGTGAACCCATGGAGATAGGATATTCTCGAGGACAGATATATCTGACAGGGAAAGGGCACCAACAATATAGGAAAGACATCCTTCTAAACGGGAAAAAGCGACAGGCTCTCCTGGATACCGGATGCCACGTTACAGTGGTAGACGATTCCTTGGTCCCCCACCCACAGATGAGGGAAGAGGAACATGTGAATGTCACATGCGTACACGGGGACACAAAGATATACCCAGTGGCTGAAGTCCTGTTGGACGTGGACAACGATCCCCACAAAGTAGGGGTCATCCCCTCCCTCCCTGAGGCAGTCATTATCGGAACGGATCATCCCAAATTCAGGCAGTACCTAGAGGAGAATATGGAGGCCCCTAGCACATGGTTACAGGATGCACCCTTCAGTGGCAGTGATATAGAGACCCCACAGAGCAGGGAAAGGAAAAGCAGACAAGAAAGGCGAAGAGAGAAAAGAAACTTTGCACACTTACACCACTCTTATCCTGCATACCCCCTTTCTCTCACAGACGCAGCAAAGACGACACCAGGTAGCTTCCGTGCAGCTCAGCGGGAGGACAACACGCTTTCACACGCCTGGGAGCAAGTCCAGGACCAAGAGCCGGAGCAGGTAGGACCCTACTTTATAGTAAAAAGGGGGTTGTTATATAGAGTTGTGAAAGGGGACACACACACCATCACACAACTGATAGTTCCCCTTTCCTTTCGAGAGTCTGTCCTAGACCTGGCACACAACCAAGTCGGAGGGGGCCATTATGGCAAAGAAAACACCTTAAAATATCTACTAGAGAAGTTCTATTGGCCAGGGGTTTATAGAGACGTGGCCAGACATTGTGCTGCATGTGTAAGATGTCAATACGTAAACCCGGGAGGTGCGAAGAAGGCCCCTCTCTATCCCTTACCTATCATCGATATATCCTGTAAGCGGGTTGGTATGGACTTAGTGGGACCTCTAGCCCCCTCAGCCAGGGGACACAGATATATCCTCGTCATAGTGGACTATGCAAGTCGGTACCCCGAGGCGTTCCCTTTACGGAGTATGACCACTCCCACCAAAGCCCAGGCCATGATCTCCTTGTTTTCCAGGGTGGGTTTCCCATCAGAAATCCTAACAGACCAGGGAACCCCGTTTGTATCTCGTCTTATGGCACAGATATGCAAGGTCTTGGGGGTCGATAGAATTCGTACATCCGTATACCATCCCCAAACAGACGGCCTTGTGGAGCGGTATAACAAGACCATCAAGACCATGCTCCGCAAGGTCATTTCTGAATCTGGGAGGGATTGGGACCACAAATTGCCCCTGGTTCTATACGCCATAAGTTCACATGAACAAGGATCCACTGGCTTTTCACCTTTTGAGGTCCATCTTGGGAGGAAACCACGGTCTTTACTCGACATGGCTGTGGAACAGTGGGAGGAGGAGGATGAGGAAGGAAAACCCTTGTTAAAATACGCAGCCGACCTTAGAGACACGTTGACACGGGTATGGGGGTTGGTACACGAACACATGGAGAGGGCTCAACGAAGACAAAAGACGTACCACGATAGAAACAGCAAAATGAGGGAGTTCAGTCCTGGGGAAAAGGTGTTACTGTTGTTACCTTCCACCGAGAACAAGTTACTGACCCAGTGGCAAGGACCCTTTGTCATCGAAAAGCGGATCACCCCTGTCACTTATAGCATTCTTCTACCCCAGCGGGTTGGGGGCAAACAGATCTACCATGTAAACCACTTAAAAAAATGGGAGGAACCCCGTAGGACAGACACTCCAGGGACACCCGTACAGCTTGTAAGTACCAACAAACCCATAGATATCCCGTCCTTACCCACACAGGAAACCGGAATAGAGAAAGTACCCACAGGGGACATCTTGTCACCAAAACAAACTATTCAGCTAAGGGACCTGTTAGACTCCTTTCCAGGGCTCTTTTCTACCATCCCTGGCTTAACCTCACTGGTACAACATGACATAGTATCCCTCGACAAGAAAGTAGTAAAGCAAAAGCCTTACCGAATCCCAGCAGCCAGGAGGGAGGCAGTAGAGAAGGAAGTAACAGCCATGCTACAGTCCCATATTATAGAACCATCACAAAGCAACTGGTGTTCCCCGGTAGTTATTGTGCCCAAACCCGATGGCAACATACGTTTCTGCATAGATTTCAGGCAAGTGAACGCAATAACCAAGTTTGATACATACCCCATGCCCCGTATAGATGAACTGATTGAACGCTTAGGAAAGGCCCGCTATATGTCGACCCTTGACTTAACCAAGGGCTATTGGCAGATTCCCTTGTCACCCCAAGCCAGAGAAAAGTCTGGGCAACTGATGATTATATGGGGTATGTAACCGAAACCCCATGTTTCTCTCCATGTCTCATTGTCTTTTTGCATGTATGGAAAACCAATAAAAATGTGTTAAAAAAAAATCCAAACTCTGTGTCTGTCTTTCACAGGATCAACTCAGGTTCCCTTTGTACTTGGAAATTGCACCATATACCAGCAAATGTCACAAATCTGAAATGTCCAAATGAAGATGACGTGGTAAAGGAACCAAAAACAGATTAGAAGAAAACATTACCAATGACACAGAACATGATGGCCACATTACAAAGTCAACATTTCACAAAACAATACAGATTAACCACGAGATCTGAATACAATAGCCATTGTGCCCCTACTTTGATCTACAAACACCTTTGGCCCGAATATCCCTGAACCTGCCCTTCGCAACAAAGTACCACTATATACTTCTCTCATCACCACATCAATAGTTGGTGTAACTGTGAAAGACATGACATCTAAATATATACTTTCACTCATGAGAAGTTGTCAATGACATCTAGCAGTAAGTCAACTCCTTCATCTTCACCACTATCATCTTCATTTGTCATATCAGGATCCTCATCCGGAGCCTCTTAATGGTCTCCATCCTCTGCGATGTAAGGGATGTTCCGCCGCAGGGCGATGTTGTGGAGCATTCTGCAGGCCATGGGGATTTGGCAACACCTAAGCGAGTGAATAGAGGAGGGCTCAACCAGTTTTGTCCAGACAACAAAATCTGGCCTTAGGAGCCCAAACACCCATTCCACTGGCTACAGTAGTCTTCCATGGGCCTCATTGAAGTGGACATCCCCTGGCGTTGTTGGATTCCTCAGCAGTGCCAACAACCATGGTTGGTTGGGATAAGCTGAGTCTCCTGAATGGAAGACAAAAAAAGGCCCAAAATAATGTAAAACAATTCCAGATTGAGCAACTAGCAATACCCCAAACAATATAATGAAAGATTGTACTGACCAACAACCCAGAACCTCTCAAGCCCAAGTTGAGACATTTGCAGTGGTATGGGGCTGTTCCGTACTACAAAGGAATCATGGTAGGAGCCGTGGAAACGGGCATAGATGCTTGTGATGTACAAATCCAGTAAGCAGACAATTTGCACGTTGATTCCGGTAGACCTGTTCTCTGGTGTGTGATGGCACTAAGGCAATATGGGTGCCATCAATTGCTCCAACCACATGTGATAGGCAGCCCAAACCGTAGAAGTCGCCCTTCACACTGACTAAATCCTGCTGCCTTGGAAACTGAATGGAGCTGTTAATATGTCTCATCATTGAAGATAGCACTTCTTGTAGCACACCACCCAAAGTTGGTTGTGAAACACCACCAGATACTGCCACAGTGTACTGGAAGAATCCCGTGGCCACAAAATGAAGAGCAAACATGATTTTGACAATTGGTGTAATAGATGTGGGATTTCTGTTGTGAGGCTGAAAATCTGGCTCCAGCTAATGACATACATCCAGTACAGTTTGCCTATTTAACCTGAACTTTCTTGATGATATCCCTTTCTTCCATGTCTCCTCACTCTCCCAGGGTTCATATGTCTGTACTGGAAAAACAATTGAACATTATTTTACATAATTCACAGCAATATATTTGGTGAATAACACAAATAACACAAATACCAAGTATTTTAACAAAATGTATATGGATTAGTACAAATTTTGATGCAAGATTGGCTTCTTGTCCTTTAACCATCACAAATGACATTCTTGCCCTTGATATGAATCAGAAAAATAAATGTGTAAATAATCCATTTCAAATGTATTTACACATTTTTTTTAAAGCTTTGTCCTCCCAAAATATTGTCAATGGAGGTATACACAACACCGTGCTAATTGCTTTTCAGCACAGTAACATACTACACATAAGTGTTTATTTAAAAAAAATAAGTGTCCCTAGAAGTGTGATTATATGAAAAAACTAGCCTCCATTTGGAGTGACGGTGACACACTTAAAAGTCATTAACACACTAGTTTGAAGTCCTAAATTGGCGGATGCCTGACCTCGCCGATTGCACATTTGGAATCAGATGGCGGCGGCAGTGGGCAGTAAACTCCACGACGGACTCAGCTGCAGGCTAACATTGGTGAACATAATGGTAGGATGCTAATGGGTGTGTCTGTCTCCACTGAAGATCGCATACATGTATGCGGAGGTTGGAGAAAAAGCTCACTTGCCTCCTAACACTGCTGCTATCAAGAATTCCCCCATTTTGCTGCTGTTTCTCACCTCTGGGAGCTACCAGGCCAGGTACAACAGGCGAGAGGACCCCTGCTTTCATGCCAGAGGAGTTGGAGTTGCTGGCAGAGTAGATCCTTTCCCTGTATGGCCAGCTCTATGGCTCACCAGTGGAGCAGGTACATGTCTGGCATACATAAGTGAATCTGTCTAACTGGCTCTTTTCCATTTACACTGGCTACAATATCCCTTTGAGTTCCAGAGTGAAGTGTAGTGATTTAGGTTATACATAATGTGGTCCTTACATAGGACAACGGTGTTAGGGATTTGTATGCACTCTCCAATGTCAAATGTACCACACCATCAATATGTGTTGTGTGTTTAAAGCCCTAGATTGACATTGGTGTGTATGTAGAGATCTATGCATGTATATATTTGATTCACTTGTGATAAGTTGCCAAAAACATCATGGTAAATGGTAAACACATCATACACTCTTTACACCTGGAGATATGTATGTACTGTGTAAAAAACAATTGAAAATGATGTTTCCTATGTCAATAGTCCCACAAAGCACTAATTCTAGATCAGGGCTCTTCAAAATGTTGTTTGGGAGCTAATAGTAGCTCCCAGACCCCTTCAGAGTGGCACACAGACTTGAGGTCACTTATTGGATGTGCACAAGGTGGCGCTTGTAATGTAAAAGTTGAGGAAAGGCGGTGTTCATGTGACATCATGATCATCAGACTGCAGAAAGCAAGTCCTCTCATTGAGCAGTGCTCATTCAGAATCATGGGCCAGGCTGAGGCTGAGTCACAGGGTCATACAACTGAAGCACTGAGGTGCAGCTCTCAAGAACATTTATACTTTGGAGGTCAAAATTTGAGGTGTGCTTAAAATATCCCCTGAATGTTTTTAAGTGGACAACAGTTGAAAGGGAGAGTTACCTGACTTCTTGAGCTAACACTTCTTTTCTATTGACTCACATTTCAAATAATGTCATGTCCAAGCTTCAGGCCCCTTATTCACAGTGGCCACTATTCACTGTGCCATAATAATTAATGTTTAGCCTTCGGTAGTTCACAATCTTTAGCACCGATCAGAAGTAGGTCACATCACAGATTATGTAGAGGTCCCTGGGCTAGATGATGTCACAGGCCTGGATTTGTGTGTTTAGACCATGACATGGGATGAGGATGGGCAACAGTTCACTATTAAAGTGTGTATAAGGATATTGGTTTAGGTCAGCAAGTGACAATACACAAGTTGTATGGTAATTTATGAGTTACTAATAGCTGTAGACAACTTTTGTGACAGCAATACAGACAAACAAAAAGTCACAATACAATTGTTTGCTCTTTCTTTTCATGTATCCATACAGGTCAATACCCATCAGAAGTGTGACATATGGAAGGTCATCGCCAGGAAGGTGTGGATCCTGGGGGTCTACAAGCAGCGCAGCATCCATTGCCGCAAGAGGTGGGAGGACCTATGATGTTGGACCCATAAGATCGCTGAAGTCCAGCTCGGGAAGTCCTCCCAACGTGTGAGGCGTGTGTGCTGCACCCTAACCTCCTAATGGCCAGCATTCTTGCTGTTCTTGGAGGGCAGTTGACGGTCCAACAACAGCAACAAGGGAGTAAGTTCTTATCAGAGTTACACATGTTGCATGACCCATTTTTTGTTACAGCCAGGACTTTGGCCATCAACATTCAGGTTGACCCATGGCCAATTCTCTGAAAGAGTTCTTGAAGGTGTACGTTTTGGACAAGGTGAATGTGATGTGCTTTGTCTATTGTTTTTTTATTATGATCCCACCTGATTCCTGTCCACAACCAATGGACTGTTCTGAGCTGACATATGGTTGCCTAAACTCCACATATGCATTATGTTGTTTGCTGTCATGAGGAACAGTTGTACGAAATAGGAAAATATCTTTATTGTGTCAGGTGTAATGCTCATTCACTGATGTGGATGATGTAATGGTAGCCTTATTACAGGTGACATAGCATACTAGGCCTTTATGTATGATACAGTGGATGTACCAACCATCACATTGGTAAGTTGGGATTCTACCAACCCAAAATGAGCATGTGATCCAAAATGACTGGTGCCTGCAGAATTGATGCATACACATTGGTAATCAGACCTATCCAAATTGTGTTCAGCATCAGAAATACTGTTTCATACATGTTAAACAGTGACAGACTTGCATGATGTCTTACTGCTTCCCAAATGTGTGTCTAAGGCCGGCTGTTTTTGGCCAAATAATTGAGATAGCCATACAATGTTTGATGAAACACAGACAGGAATGTGTACATAAGGGTGAGAGAGAGTAACAAAGACCCAAAACCATTCCTCAACGGTCCTTTGTCATGTCCAGATGAACAATTAGTGATGGGAGACAATTAGTGATTGGGACACTTGAAGGTATTTTGGAAGGTAGGATGTTCAATCACATATATGTATGAGTATCCCATCAGGAAAACTCAGATCCAGGACAAACACATGACTCATTAGGAAAATGTTGAAATGCATAAAGGTGTACTATGTGCATATTGTCATTCTTAACATTGCAATCTTTGAAGTAAATATCAAACATGACTCACTATATGTAATGATTAGTGTGATGTTCCACAGTGTTTTGACTACAGTGAAAGTCGGCATATTTAGTGAAACCGCTTCACAAAGATACCACAAGGTTCAAATATCTATAGATATTTTTGAGTCAAATGTGAAGATGCTTTTGCTCTGTACTGAAGTGCATTAGAAATGTTTCAAGGGCTATGTATTTACCTATGTTGTAGAAGTCATTTGTCAATCCTCACAAATATTAGTTTCAGACTCTATTCAATAACATGGGTATGTAGATTGATTGTGATACATTGCTAAGATACTTCAGTACAAAATTCATGTATACATTTTGACACTTGAGATATACTGAAGTGACTTGAAGTGAGTGTTACCATCATGAAATGCCCATACAAAGGTAACGTGCTTTCAGTTTATGCCAATATTGATACAACATTGCAGTATATGTTGACAGACATTAATTCATATTTTACTTATTGATAATGATAGATATGCAGATTTTATGGCCTAGTGAACACACAGTACAAAGGTATTGTTGGTGTATATCCTTTTTGGTGACATCAGTTCACTATTCTGTACAACAAAGACTAACCATTCTGAGGCGTGAAACAGTTCCTGAAGAGACATAATAAGGGATAAGAGAAAACATCATACATGATATAGGAGCTATCGTGGGGAAGACATAACTGTGACCAAGTGTCTTCTGAAAATGTTGCCTACATGCATGTGCTTATGCTAATGTAGAACCAAAGTTTGAGAGGATTAAAGCAGGTGATATCTGACAACTGCGTAACTGTTTTGTTGTCAAAGTTCATGACCTGTTCTGTTTACACAGATACAACAATACTATTGCATATGCCATTTCAGCATCATCTGGGGCAAGCGAAGGAGACATTGCCAACGTAGGCGGGGAAACATCTGGCCACAGTGGTTTCAGTACTAACACCAAGAGACACAGTGGCCCGAGGGTGAGGGGAGTGCAATGGAGGCCACCAGTGACCACATCTTCTTCGGAGGCCTCCTCCAGCTAACACTGCCTAGTGGTGCCAGAACCTTCTGTTCCAGTTCCACCTGTATCTTTGTATCCCACACAGAGTACCATCTAGGCCCTCCCTCACCACCCCCCTCCCCCCAGTTGGCCTACCCAGGCATGCTAAAAGGCTTGGGATCTCCTTAGCTCTAGGCACCTCAACCCTTGCCCTTGTCCCCCTGGCTGTGTTGAGTGAGAAGGCCATTGACCTCCTCAGGAATATCTCTGTAGGCCAGACTGAACTACTGAATGCAATCCCGGGCTTGGCAGCCAAATGGGACAAATAGTAGCCTACCTGGAAGGCGTTCACAGTGCTATGCCTAACCTACAAAGGTCTTTTCAAGGGCTAGCCTCCTCACTGAGTGCAGCCTCCCAACCATCCCAACCTTGTCCCCCACCTCCTACCCCATCCCCATCTAAATTCCCTATTACCAGACCTGTCCCAAGCATACTCACACATTTGCACACACCCACTCACACAGACACAAGCAACACACCCAACACAAAAACAAACAAAAATAAAAAGAGGCATGCATCCAAGCACACAGATACCACCCCAGCACAACCACAGACACTGCACCCACCACGACAGACACCCCACCCTCAGCACTACCACATACACTACAGCCACCACCACAGATACATGCACCACCCCCAGCATAACCACATACACTGCTCTCACCACCACAGACATCCACCACCACCACCACCCCCACATACATTGCACCCACCACCATAACCACATTCACTATGACCACACCCAGCACTTCGACATCACACACTCCCAAAAAACAGAAACGTTGACACTCACCCATACTACAAACACCAAGAAATCAAGACACACCCAAACATTCACAACATACACCAGACTAAGAGACACCTTCAAGATCAACAGACACATGCACTACAGACATAGTCACTTCCTCTACCTCCCAACTTCAACTCCACCAGACCATCCTACCCATTTTCCCGTGAAAGTCTTCTACTTGCCCGTGCTTTGAGCCCTGTAACACCCACACCCACCCCTCCCAAACCCACACCTACCCCTTCCACCCCCAACCCATCCCTTACACATCCCAAATCACCCCTCAAAAGACCATATTCACCCCTGCTACCCCCCAAAACACCCCTAAAAAGGGAAAAGTCCTCCGTACCAAAAGCAAAACTACCACTGCCAGCCCCCCCCATAACCCATGAGCACTCCTCCCAAACCCAAACATCCCTCCCCCAAGTAACATCTTTGAGGTACCTGCTCTACCCACTAGGGGTATCTACCCACTAGATATCCCTTTCCGGAGCGGGTCCTCTGGCAGTGCAATTGGAGGCAAGTTGAGGCACACCTGTGCACAGGATGTCATTTGAAATGGCATTTGCTTTGTTTCACACTGGTTTCCTAACTTTACTACTACTAAATGCCTTTTGTGAATACCGAAAGTCGTAAAGTCAGGATTTTGTCTCAGTTTAGTAGTAGTAAAGTTAGGACTCCTAACTTTACTACTACTAAATGCATTCTGTGAATACCAAAAGTAGTAAGTTTAGGATTTTATCTCAGATTAGTTCTGTGAATCGGCCCCAAAGACTCTGACTTTGAATTGTAACATTTTATACATTTTCCTGGTTTATGTAGTTATTGTTGTCTTGATTTGGTTTACTGACTGCTCTGTCCTTAGTTGTTTGTAGATTTGTTATTTCTGGAGAGCTTCTATGAATTTGTTAAGTATTGGTTTGGATTTTCGTATTGAGGTGTGGAAGGCATAGTAACATCCTTAGACTATGTTGTTGGTTTTGGCTTGTTGAATCATGGTTGTGTTGTAAGCATTTCATCATAGCATTTGGAATCTGGGATGGCAAATTTGTCAAGAGATGTGTACTCTGCCAATCCAAGTGTCTTCAAAGTAGTCTATTAGTGGACTTCGTTTTTTTTCTAATTTCTTTGGTAAAATGGTTAAATTGTAAAAGTGGTTAGCTACATCTGTTACAGGTACGTATGCAAGGGCTACTAACATTTTAATTTCAAAAGTAAACTGGTTGTTTGTTGCATAGTCATGCATACACTTAGCGTAGATTTATGTAGATATTTCCAAATGCTTTGGTTGACGGGGTAATAGCCTTGTATGGTTGTGTGTGGATATAATTTAATGGCCTGATTATGAATTTGGCAGTGCGGCACCGGGTGCGCCTGCCTCTGCACAGCCAAACCTGTGGTCATGTTGCCCGCCAGATTTTTATGTTCTGCGGTCCCGCCAAGCAAATTGCTGCCTCTACACTGCTGCACCACCACCAGGATACGGAGGTTCCATGGCAGCTGTGGCAGGGCAATGGCATTCTGACTGCCCTAATTGTAATAGCGTAGTCAGAACGCTGCCACCGCTGCGACCTCATGAGTCTTGCGGCCCGTCGACCTCCAGACTCATAATCGGGCTCCAAGTATTGTTTGTTTCATTGCTTGTTCGAAGTCATATTATACAATTTTGTGTGTAGAGTAGTTGTTTGTTTTTACTTTGATGTGGGTTAAAAGTTTATAGTAAGTTGCACTTTGTATTTCAGGCAGGAGTGCATAAATGAGAGGTATGTGATTTTTATGATATTCATCATGTATGATGTATATCTGTGTGAATGGTGAAGGGCACATTTTAAATGTTCAATACATTATCCACGTTTTACATTGGCTATGCCTAACCTACAAAGGTGTTTACAAAGGTCTTTTCAAGGTCTAGCCTCCTCACTGAGTGCAGCCTCCCAACCATCCCAACCTTGTCCCCCACCTCCTACCCCATCCCCATCTAAATTCCCTATTACCAGACCTGTCCCAAGCATACTCACACCTTTGCACACACCCACTCACACAGACACAAGCAACACACCCGAACACAAAAACAAACAAAAATAAAAAGAGGCATGCATCCAAGCACACAGATACCACCCCAGCACAACCACAGACACTGCACCCACCACGACAGACACCCCCACCCTCAGCACTACCACATACACTACAGCCACCACCACAGATACATGCACCATCCCCAGCATAACCTCATACACTGCTCTCACCACCACAGACATCCACCACCATCACACCCACATACAACGAACCACCACCATAACCACATTCACTATGACCACACCCAGCACTTCGACATCACAAACTCCCAAAAAACAGAAACGTCCACACTCACCCATACTACAAACACCAAGCAATCAAGACACACCCAAACATTCACAACATACACCAGACTAAGAGACACCTTCAACATCAACAGACACATGCACTACAGACATAGTCACTCCCTCTACCTCCCAACTTCAACTCTGCCAGACCATCCTACCCATTTTCCCATGAAATTCTTCTACTTGCCCGTGCTTTGAGCCCTGCAACACCCACACCCACCCCTCCCAAACCCACACCTACCCCTTCCACCCCCAACCCATCCCTTACACATCCCAAATCACCCCTCAAAAGACCATACTCACCCCTGCTACCCCCCAAAACACCCCTAAAAAGGGAAAAGTCCTCCATACCAAAAGCAAAACTACAACTGCCAGCCCCCCATAACCCATGAGTACTCCTCCCAAACCCAAACATCCCTCTCCCAAGTAACATCTTTGAGGTACCTGCTCTACCCACTAGGGGTATCTACCCACTAGATATCCCTTTCCGGAGAGGTTCCTCTGGCAGTGCAATTGGAGGCAAGTTGAGGCACACCTGTGCACAGGATGTCATTTGGAATGGCATTTGCTTTGTTTCACACTAGTTTCCTAACTTTATTACTACTAAATGCCTTTTGTGAATACCGAAAAGCCATAAAGTTAGGATTTTGTCTCAGTTTAGTAGTAGTAAAGTTTGGAGTCCTAACTTTACTACTACTAAATGCCTTCTGTGAATACCAAAAGTAGTAAGTTTAGGATTTTATCTCAGATTAGTTCTGTGAATCGGCCCCAAAGACTCTGACTTTGAATTGTAACATTTTATACATTTTCCTGGTTTATTTAGTTATTGTTGTCTTGATTTGGTTTACTGACTGCTCTGTCCTTAGTTGTTTGTAGATTTGTTATTTCTGGAGAGCTTCTATGAATTTGTTAAGTATTGGTTTGGATTTTCGTATTGAGGTGTGGAAGGCATAGTAACATCCTTACACTATGTTGTTGGTTTTAGCTTGTTGAATCATGGTTGTGTTGTAAGCATTTCATCATAGCATTTGGAATCTGAGATGGCATATTTGTCAAGAGATGTGTACTCTGCCAATCCAAGTGTCTTCAAAGTAGTCTATTAGTGGACTTCGGTTTTTTTCTAATTTCTTTGGTAAAATGGTTAAATTGTAAAAGTGGTTAGCTACATCTGTTACAGGTACGTATGCCAGGGCTACTAACATTTTAATTTCAAAAGTAAACTGGTTGTTTGTTGCATAGTCATGCATACACTTAGCGTAGATTGATGTAGATATTTCCAAATGCTTTGGTTGACGGGGTAATAGCCTTGTATGGTTGTGTGTGGATATAATTTAATGGCCTGATTATGAATTTGGCAGTGCGGCACCGGGTGCGCCTGCCGCTGCACAGCCAAACCTGTGGTCATGTTGCCCGCCAGATTTTTATGTTCTGCGGTCCCGCCAAGCATATTGCTGCCTCTACACTGCTGCACCACCACCAGGATACGGAGGTTCCATGGCGGCTGTGGCAGGGCAATGGCATTCTGACTGCCCTAATTGTAATAGCGTAGTCAGAACGCTGCCACCGCTGCGACCTCATGAGTCTTGCGGCACGTCGACCTCCAGACTCATAATCGGGCTCCAAGTATTGTTTGTTTCATTGCTTGTTCGAAGTCATATTATATGATTTTGTGTGTAGAGTAGTTGTTTGTTTTTACTTTGATGTGGTTTAAAAGTTTATAGTAAGTTGCACTTTGTTTTTCAGGCAGGAGTGCATAAATGAGAGGTATGTGATTTTTATGATATTCATCATGTATGATGTATATCTGTGTGAATGGTGAAGGGCACATTTTAAATGTTCAATACATTATCCACGTTTCACATTGGCTTTGTTTTAGAAAATTGTTTTTAGTTGCAAACATGATTATTGTCATTATAACTGTCGTATAGGAGGAAGGGTTCATAGTTATGTGTAGTAATTAGGTGCTGTGGAATCTGATATATCTTGGTATCGCCTAAGGGAAGCAGGGGTTTGATTTGTGGCTTTTTTAGTTTTTATTATCAGTTGTTTTAAAGTAAGTATTGCTAGTAGTTGACCTGTAATATGCTCAGGTACTTTAAGGAGTGTGATTTAAAACTTTAGTAGGGGCATTTAGGGAACTATTGCTTAACTCTTTTAAATCTTGAAGTACGTGCCTTATTAGAATCTTTGTTACACTGGGAGGGTCTTTGTAATCGCTGAAATAAATTACAATATTGTTTTTCATTGTAGCCCTCCGCTTAGTATTTAGTACATTTCCATTTCACATTTTCTGTGCTTGTGCCTACCTGGCTGTATATGCAATTATTTGCCTTTCCATGATGTGGTATGAGGCTCTTTCTGTCCTTGTGCCAGAAAGTAACATAATTTTAAATGAATTCTTTAGGCTAAAACATTTATTTTGTTTGTTAATATAATTTAAACATACTTTCAAATGTTTGACATTTTATACTGACACATGTGCTGTTGCTTCAAGCACTTAATTTTCTTCTGTTCCTCTTTAACGTCGTCAAGATTTGGTTCAGATGAGCTTTCCTTTTTTGTTTGTAAGAAAAATGTTGTTTTAATTACATGTTGAAAATACACATTTGATTAGTTTTGTGAGGTGGTGGTTTTTTAGTTTTAAGTTTAACATATAGAGGTTATTTAATTTGTATAACTGTTTTTATTTTACATACTCTGAAAGTGCCTTTGTCCAAGTTAACAAGTCTGGAGTTGGATTTTTTGGTGTACCATGCTTTTTTTTTTTTTTGCTGAAGTGTTTCTTTACATTCCAAAGTTTAATATATGTAATAAAAAAGAGAGAGTAATTTATTTATATATTTGCGTTTTTAATCTATGTGAGTTACAATGTAGTTAATTTAATTGTTAAACTTACTTGTGAAGCCGCCTTGTTATTTTGGTGACGTTTTCCTCTGACTTTTCTCTATGCAATCCTGAAGAGTGTCGTTTTTTTGCAGTTATATTTTCCTGTGGAAAATAGTGAGGTTCTGCCCTCTTTTATAGAGTGTTCACTTAATTATTTTTATATTTGTATTGGTTAGTTTGTTTTATAATAAATGTTATTGGCTACTTTATGTGTACTTGGAATTTCTTTTAGTTAGTAGATGCTAGTTAGCATTACTGTTTTAATTTTAAATATGTGCATTTGTTGGATTGTTGTATTATTAATTTATTTTAAATGTTACATTTATTTTATTTAGTTCAATGTGTGTTGTAATATTTATTTTCTGGTAATAATATTGGATTTAAAAAATGTGTTTATTTTTAATACTAAGGGCCTGATTATGAGTTTGGCAGTCCGACCTAAACACTGGAGCTGCGTTCTCTAGAAGACCGCAGCACTAGCGGCCGTCCGACCGTCGTATTATAAGTTTACCACAGTGCCCTCGGTGTGGCTGCAGAGATCTTGTGGCGGTGATGATTGCTTTTCCATATGTATTGATGCCTGGTTGAACATTTCGACTGCATATGTGTCTGATGCACACATATGCATGATACATGTGGAAAAATACCACCTACCCATTGCCGGGGTCTGGCCCATATATGGGCAGTCCAGGCAATGGGTGTATAGTACAAAAAGGACTCACTTGTATATCGCTGCATACAGGGTTGTAATCCTCGGGGTGAAGATGCTGCTGTGAAGGGGGGACCTGAAGAAAGGGATCTGTGTCAAACCCTGACCAAAAGAACAGGAAAGGGGTGACTACTAACCCCAAATCCTTCGTTTCCACCAACTTGAAGCTTGCGGTACCGCTGCCGCCATCAGCTCATCGAGAAGCCAACTCGTAGTACGGACGGCAATGAAACTCCCTTGTACCGCCCTATGGCAGCTGCTTTTCCCCGACCGCGACGGTCTGCGGTGAGCTAGCAGTGTTGGCGGTTCAGTCGCAGTCTTTCCAAACGCCACCCGCTCATCTCGTAATACGGAGGTCAGACGTGACCGTGGGTACGGTGGTTCACAGACAGAAAAACTCGCAATAAGGCCCTGAGTGTATTGTGAATACATATGGTAATATATGTGAATAATTTGAATGTATTAATGTTTTGTGTAGTTTGCTTATTTACTATTTTTTATAGTTAATTTTATTAAAGTAATTTATCAGTTAAACTATGATTTTTTTCCTTATTTTTTGCAATATAATTGAAGTTGATATTGTGTGTAGTGATATTTTTTTATATTGTCCATATATTTAAATAATAGATGAGATTTTGTGGTTCGATATTTGCATGCTCAATATTGTTAAATTTAGATATTTGGGACTGCAATATTTTTGTCATTGATATTTGAGTTTTTTTTTGTTAAGAATAGGATGGTGATGAAGGCGTACAATCCAAATTACGCACTAATGACTTCTGGCACACCCTACACTCCTAGTACCCTGTTAAGAGATATCAGTATCTGGATGACTTATATTTGTATTCTGAAAATATATCACGTTGCTGTGTTGCAACACACAAATGCTGATATTGGTTGTTATGTCCTGTGTCCTCATAGATAAACTCCCAATTTTCTTTTTTAAAAAGAATAGGATGGCGATATTTTTATAATTAATATCATTTTGATGATATTTTGGTGAGTCTATATTGTTGTCCACATTATTCTGTCATGGAACCAAACTGCTACTGTGTGCAGGCTATCTATAATAGTAGAAGTGTGTGGAGCCCAAAAGGTTGCCGCCTCCTGATATTTGGGAGCTCCTGCCCCACCTCTCCGCCTTTCTATCTGATTTAGGAGGTATCAATGTCAAGAATTCCTGTCATGCGAGGGGAGGAAAACGGTAACCAGCGAAAACGGACTACATCTCCCAGGATGCTTAGCGGTTGAGAGGTTATGTAAACAGGAGAGCTGTTACATAACTCAAGGAAAACACGCCCTTATGTAAAACAGGAGAGCTGTTACATAACTCAAGGAAAACACGCCCTTATGTAAACAGGAGAGCTGTTACATAACTCAAGGAAAACACGCCCTTATGTAAACAGGAGAGCTGTTACATAACACAAGGAAAACACGCCCTTATGTAAACAGGAGAGCTGTTACATAACTCAAGGAAAACAACGCCCTATAAAGGGAGGAACCGGGAGGTACAACGCTGTCGGATATTGTGTTTACACCGACGTACCTGCTTAGTGAAGAGCAGTGTTCAGGAGTGGTGCTCCAGTAAGGCAAGAACGGAGGTAGGTCGAGTCGTTACTCCCTGGGCCGTGTCTTGCCCCATCGTCACCTGTGAAGGACCCGGAAGCTCTACTGGATAACCATTGAGCTTCGCTTTTTGACTCGGCTGAGTCAAAGCGCAGTGGCGCTTTTGCTGGTTGGAGTCGTAACTCCCAGCCCGACCAGAGATACAGGGACTGCCAGCTGTAACGCACACCAGGAGGTGTTTGCCGCGTTACAGACTCGGAAGTCCACAGGATCGATCGAGCGGCTGCTCTCGGTTCAGTCTTCTTTGCTTGTGATTGGGGTATCGGTGACGCATCACCAGGAGGTGACTCCGCGTCCCGGTGCAGTCTGAGGAAGAGGTTGAGCGGCTGCTCCCTTCAGGTAGAGACCCCGGCTGGGTGTTTCCCTGACTCCTCGATTCTCCCCAACACTCTTCGTGCCCCTCACAGCCTACCGATTGGCATTGTCGGCCATTTCATTTCTGCCCTCTGTTGGCATACGCCGGGATCGGCGTATATGCAGAGGACGGTTAGGACCATCCGTGCTGTGGGCTGGTAACGTACTTAGCCTGGAGGATTCCAGTGACTATAACCTTTGTTTATTCCTTGTATTATTTTTGCCTTCATTAAAATAACTAAACCTTCACAAGTGGTTGCGTTCTCATTATCGTGTCTGTTAAACGATCCTGAGACGTTCAGGGCGTTACAAAATATCCGACCTTAATAACACTAACTGTCTCCCGGTCGATAACAGACATGGCAACACTTGATGATGTGCTGGCTGCTTTAGCGACCGTGCAAATTGAATTGGCTGCCTCCAGGCAAGAAACAGCCGATGTAAAAGCCAGACTGGATGCTATCCAATTGGACCCGCTCACGCCCAGCACCTCCCTCACGAACCAGACCCCTGCGGTAGTAGTGGAAATGCCGGTAGCCGTCCCCTTGGCAACACCAGAGAGGTACAGTGGGGATCCTAACACAGTGCAGGTATTCCTCACACAAGTGGCGCTACATTTATCATGCAAACCAAGGGCGTTCCCCACGAGTCAGGCTCGTGTGGCTTTCCTTATATCCTATTTGGCTGGAAACGCGGCACAATGGGCCGTACCTCTGGTGAGCAGGGACGACCCCATCTTATGTGATTGGGGTGCTTTTCGCGAGGAATTCCTGAAGGTCTTCGACAGAAGGGCTGACTCGTACACGGCGGACCGTGAAATGCTTGAGTTGAGACAGGGATCCAACGACCTGGTGCAGTATCTCAACGCGTTCCGAAGGCTGGTTGCGGAAACCAAGTGGCCTGTTGCTAAACAGACGGCGCTCTTCCATCACGGGCTGTGCGATGAGCTCAAGGACGCCGTGGCTCATATTGACCCACAACCCAAGACATGTGAGGGCCTTATCAACCTGGTATTACGGCTGGAACATAGGCTAAGTGAAAGAAAGGGGGATCATGGGAGAAAAGGAAAATCCCTTCCATCCTATGTGACAGTGGGAAGTCCTGAAACTTCCACCGCATCCAAGGGAGAACCCATGGACATCGGCGCAATACGAGCGAGCCTCACAGCCACGGAGAAAGAGTCACGCCGTAAACAAGGATTGTGCCTATATTGTGGCAAAAAAGGCCACTACGTACGTGAATGCCCTGCCAAACCGAAGACGTCACGTTATCGGGCCAACCGGTCGGTAACAGCCGTGGTGGACGTACCGGCGGAAAACTAGAGGACTCCCAGACCAAAGAAGGGGCATCTCGGAGTCACTCATCCATCCCTTCACTTTCCAACTCGGTCACTAAGGGACAACGACACCTGTTTCTCACGGTGCACGTGGGAGTGCATGACCAGTGGATACCCGTTGTGGCCATGGTGGATTCAGGGGCCACTGGCATGTTTATGGACCACAACGAGGCATGCAGGCTAGGGCTAGTGCTTCTTCCCAAAGCTGTACCCGAAGACGTCTATGCTGTAGACGGAAGGCGATTGGTGACGGGGCCCATCGGGCAGCACACGGGGGTCCTTCCGATGAGATGTGGGAGGAACCATTTGGAACAAATCGATTTTAACATCATCCGAGCGCCCCAATATGGCGTCATATTGGGATTGCCGTGGCTACAGAAACACAACCCCTCTGTGGATTGGCCAACACATCGCATCGAACTGACGTCACCGTATTGCATCCTGCATTGTGGAATAGGAACGGAATCCCTTGACGCAGATGAGAGCGGGAGTCAGACGGTGGCTACAGCGGCAGAAAAAGATGTGGCTCTCCCCCAGGCTTATCACAGTTTTGAGGATGTATTTGATGAGGTGAAGGCGGAAGTGCTACCACCGCATAGACAGTTTGACTGCCAGATCGACCTGGTGCCAGGGGCCAGCGTTCCCAGCGGCAGGCTGTATGCCCTGACGGAGCCTGAAAACGTGCATCTCCGGGGGTACCTGGATAAACTCCTCAAGCTAGGATTCATCCGCCCGTCCAAGTCTCCGGCCGCCTCGCCACTCTTCTTCATCCCGAAGGCTAATGGGGAGCTGAGAGCCTGTGTGGACTTTAGGGCATTGAATGCGATAACCGTAAAGAATCGGTACCCCTTGCCTCTCATCAGTGTACTCCTGGAACAGGTCAAGAAAGCTCGTATCTACACCAAGTTGGATTTGAAAGGGGCATACCATCTGGTGCGCATGAGGGACGGAGACGAGTGGAAGACCGCCTTTAAGACCAGGTTCGGCCTTTTTGAGTACCTCGTCATGCCGTTCGGTCTGTGCAACGCCCCGGCAGCCTTTCAGTACTTTTTGAATGAGGTATTCAGAGAGGAGTTGGATATCTACGTGGTCGTATATATCGACGACATCCTCATCTATTCGTCCAGTGTGGAGGAGCACGTACACCACGTCAAAGCTGTGCTCCAAAAGCTGAGGGAAAACATGCTGTTTTGTAAACTCAGCAAGTGTGACTTCCACGTCACATCCGTGGAATTCCTCGGAGTGATGCTGAGTCCAGAGGGACAGGAGATGGCAGAACGAAAGATCAAGGCGGTGAAAGAATGGCCGGTGCCCCAAAGCGTGAAGGACGTCCAAAGTTTCATTGGCTTCGCCAACTTTTACAGGCGGTTTATAGATGGATTTTCAGGATTGGTGGCCCCAATCAAACAGCTACTGAGGAAGTCCAAGGAGTTTGTCTGGTCCCCTGAAGCGAACAAAGCCTTTGAGGCCCTGAAAAGCGCCTTTGGTAAGGCACCGGTGTTGGCTCACCCCGATCCGGATCTCCCCTACGTGGTGGAAGCGGACGCATCGGATGTGGCGCTGGGGGCTATCTTGTCCCAACGCAACCACGACACAGGGGTGCTTCATCCCGTTGCGTACATGTCCCGCAAACTCAACGACGCCGAACGCAACTACCATATTGCGGAGAAGGAGCTTCTCGCAATCAAGGACGCCTTCACCGAATGGAGGCATTGGTTGATGGGGGCAAGACATGTGGTATCGGTGTACACGGACCATCGGAACCTACAGTTCATGACGGCCACAAGACACCTTTCTCCCAGACAGCTGCGGTGGATGATCTTCTTTGCGGGGTTCAACTTCCGCATCACATATCGGCCGGGGACGGAAAACCGGAAGGCGGACGCCCTGTCCCGTCAATCTGCAGTTAAGGAACCATTGCCTGCGACCGAGCATTCCATCATTTCCCCGAGGATGGTATTGGGGGTTATCCAACCGGATACTTTCCTGAGGGGAATAAAGAGAGGGATCAGGTCATTCGCATGGCGGAGGTGGCTCCTCAGTCACAGAGAATGGCAGCTGAAGGACGGGATACCCCTGAAGGGCAGGTGCCTATTGATACCCACGCCTAGGCTAAGGAAACAAGCATTCATCTGGTGCCATGACTCTCCATGCGCAGGTCATTTGGGCTTTGAAAAAACGGTGGCTAGCATGGGACGGCATTTCTGGTGGCCAACCATGAGAGTGGATGTCAGGAGGTGGGGACAGGAGTGTCCTACGTGTGCTACCATGAAGGCCGACCATGGCCGAACCCAAGGGCTCTTACATCCACTTCCGACCCCGGATAGACCATGGGATAGCATATCACTGGACTTCGTGGTGGGCCTACCGGTAGACCAGGGGATGACGGCAATACTGGTGGTGGTGGATTACTTGACGAAAATGGGGCACTTCATCCCCTGCAAGAGAGTCCCTACGGCCGGGGAATTGGCGTCACTACTCCTAAAGAATGTGGTACGACTGCATGGATTACCTGGGGTGATCGTGTCGGACCGGGGGTCGCAGTTTACTGCGCAATTCTGGAAGACTTGGTGCACTGCGCTGCATGTTAAGACCGCCCTGTCCACCAGCTACCACCCTCAAACGGACGGCCAAACCGAGCGCCTGAACCAAACGCTCAAACAGTATCTGCGATGTTTTGTGGACCAGGGCAGGGAAGAATGGGTCGACTTGCTATGGGTTGCAGAGATCGCCTATAACAACGCCACTCACAGCTCCACACAGTCATCTCCGTTCTATAGCAACTATGGCCAACATCCCAGGTTCTTGACATTTCTACATCCGTTCAGAGAGGACAGGATTCCCGCCACAGCGGACAGGGTGGCCCACATAAAAGACACGTTGATGCGCTCAAGGGCTGTCCTAATAGAGGCCAAGAGAAGATACAAGGCTGCGGCAGACAGGAAGAGAAGGCCCGGGCCACTGTACCGCACTGGAGACTACGTCTGGATATCCACAAGAAACATGAGGTTTCGAAAGAACAGTGTGTTCCATCCCAAGTACATGGGCCCCTATCGAATTACCAAGTGTATGGGTCCCGTGAACGTGAAGGTGTGCTTGCCCCAGTCAGTGCGGATACACCCTGTCTTTCATGTATCATTGCTCAAACCAGCACCCTCCAAGCCGTCTGGGACACCTAGGCCGGTATGCGTGGAGTCGGAGGTGGAGTATGAAGTGTCGGGCATACGGGCGTCCCAATGGCGCAGGGGGAAGCTGTGGTACCTGGTTGCGTGGAAAGGCTATGGCCCGGAGGAGCAGTCATGGGAACCGGCTGAAGGGGTTCATGCTCCGCGCTTGGTCTCCTTGTTCCATCGGCGTTTTCCTGCCAGCGCTGGACCCGTGGGGAGCCGCTGAGAGGGAGGATGTACTGTCAAGAATTCCTGTCATGCGAGGGGAGGAAAACGGTAACCAGCGAAAACGGACTACATCTCCCAGGATGCTTAGCGGTTGAGAGGTTATGTAAAGAGGAGAGCTGTTACATAACTCAAGGAAAACACGCCCTTATGTAAAACAGGAGAGCTGTTACATAACTCAAGGAAAACACGCCCTTATGTAAACAGGAGAGCTGTTACATAACTCAAGGAAAACACGCCCTTATGTAAACAGGAGAGCTGTTACAATACACAAGGAAAACACGCCCTTATGTAAACAGGAGAGCTGTTACATAACTCAAGGAAAACAACGCCCTATAAAGGGAGGAACCGGGAGGTACAACGCTGTCGGATATTGTGTTTACACCGACGTACCTGCTTAGTGAAGAGCAGTGTTCAGGAGTGGTGCTCCAGTAAGGCAAGAACGGAGGTAGGTCGAGTCGTTACTCCCTGGGCCGTGTCTTGCCCCATCGTCACCTGTGAAGGACCCGGAAGCTCTACCGGATAACCATTGAGCTTCGCTTTTTGACTCGGCTGAGTCAAAGCGCAGTGGCGCTTTTGCTGGTTGGAGTCGTAACTCCCAGCCCGACCAGAGATACAGGAACTGCCAGCTGTAACGCACACCAGGAGGTGTTTGCCGCGTTACAGACTCGGAAGTCCACAGGATCGATCGAGCGGCTGCTCTCGGTTCAGCCTTCTTTGCTTGTGATTGGGGTATCGGTGACGCATCACCAGGAGGTGACTCCGCGTCCCGGTGCAGTCTGAGGAAGAGGTTGAGCGGCTGCTCCCTTCAGGTAGAGACCCCGGCTGGGTGTTTCCCTGACTCCTCGATTCTCCCCAACACTCTTCGTGCCCCTCACAGCCTACCGATTGGCATTGTCGGCCATTTCATTTCTGCCCTCTGTTGGCATACGCCGGGATCGGCGTATATGCAGAGGACGGTTAGGACCATCCGTGCTGTGGGCTGGTAACGTACTTAGCCTGGAGGATTCCAGTGACTATAACCTTTGTTTATTCCTTGTATTATTTTTGCCTTCATTAAAATAACTAAACCTTCACAAGTGGTTGCGTTCTCATTATCGTGTCTGTTAAACGATCCTGAGACGTTCAGGGCGTTACAAAATATCCGACCTTAATAACACTAACTGTCTCCCGGTCGATAACAGACATGGCAACACTTGATGATGTGCTGGCTGCTTTAGCGACCGTGCAAATTGAATTGGCTGCCTCCAGGCAAGAAACAGCCGATGTAAAAGCCAGACTGGATGCTATCCAATTGGACCCGCTCACGCCCAGCACCTCCCTCACGAACCAGACCCCTGCGGTAGTAGTGGAAATGCCGGTAGCCGTCCCCTTGGCAACACCAGAGAGGTACAGTGGGGATCCTAACACAGTGCAGGTATTCCTCACACAAGTGGCGCTACATTTATCATGCAAACCAAGGGCGTTCCCCACGAGTCAGGCTCGTGTGGCTTTCCTTATATCCTATTTGGCTGGAAACGCGGCACAATGGGCCGTACCTCTGGTGAGCAGGGACGACCCCATCTTATGTGATTGGGGTGCTTTTCGCGAGGAATTCCTGAAGGTCTTCGACAGAAGGGCTGACTCGTACACGGCGGACCGTGAAATGCTTGAGTTGAGACAGGGATCCAACGACCTGGTGCAGTATCTCAACGCGTTCCGAAGGCTGGTTGCGGAAACCAAGCGGCCTGTTGCTAAACAGACGGCGCTCTTCCATCACGGGCTGTGCGATGAGCTCAAGGACGCCGTGGCTCATATTGACCCACAACCCAAGACATGTGAGGGCCTTATCAACCTGGTATTACGGCTGGAACATAGGCTAAGTGAAAGAAAGGGGGATCATGGGAGAAAAGGAAAATCCCTTCCATCCTATGTGACAGTGGGAAGTCCTGAAACTTCCACCGCATCCAAGGGAGAACCCATGGACATCGGCGCAATACGAGCGAGCCTCACAGCCACGGAGAAAGAGTCACGCCGTAAACAAGGATTGTGCCTATATTGTGGCAAAAAAGGCCACTACGTACGTGAATGCCCTGCCAAACCGAAGACGTCACGTTATCGGGCCAACCGGTCGGTAACAGCCGTGGTGGACGTACCGGCGGAAAACTAGAGGACTCCCAGACCAAAGAAGGGGCATCTCAGAGTCACTCATCCATCCCTTCACTTTCCAACTCGGTCACTAAGGGACAACGACACCTGTTTCTCACGGTGCACGTGGGAGTGCATGACCAGTGGATACCCGTTGTGGCCATGGTGGATTCAGGGGCCACTGGCATGTTTATGGACCACAACGAGGCATGCAGGCTAGGGCTAGTGCTTCTTCCCAAAGCTGTACCCGAAGACGTCTATGCTGTAGACGGAAGGCGATTGGTGACGGGGCCCATCGGGCAGCACACGGGGGTCCTTCCGATGAGATGTGGGAGGAACCATTTGGAACAAATCGATTTTAACATCATCCGAGCGCCCCAATATGGCGTCATATTGGGATTGCCGTGGCTACAGAAACACAACCCCTCTGTGGATTGGCCAACACATCGCATCGAACTGACGTCACCGTATTGCATCCTGCATTGTGGAATAGGAACGGAATCCCTTGACGCAGATGAGAGCGGGAGTCAGACGGTGGCTACAGCGGCAGAAAAAGATGTGGCTCTCCCCCAGGCTTATCACAGTTTTGAGGATGTATTTGATGAGGTGAAGGCGGAAGTGCTACCACCGCATAGACAGTTTGACTGCCAGATCGACCTGGTGCCAGGGGCCAGCGTTCCCAGCGGCAGGCTGTATGCCCTGACGGAGCCTGAAAACGTGCATCTCCGGGGGTACCTGGATAAACTCCTCAAGCTAGGATTCATCCGCCCGTCCAAGTCTCCGGCCGCCTCGCCACTCTTCTTCATCCCGAAGGCTAATGGGGAGCTGAGAGCCTGTGTGGACTTTAGGGCATTGAATGCGATAACCGTAAAGAATCGGTACCCCTTGCCTCTCATCAGTGTACTCCTGGAACAGGTCAAGAAAGCTCGTATCTACACCAAGTTGGATTTGAAAGGGGCATACCATCTGGTGCGCATGAGGGACGGAGACGAGTGGAAGACCGCCTTTAAGACCAGGTTCGGCCTTTTTGAGTACCTCGTCATGCCGTTCGGTCTGTGCAACGCCCCGGCAGCCTTTCAGTACTTTTTGAATGAGGTATTCAGAGAGGAGTTGGATATCTACGTGGTCGTATATATCGACGACATCCTCATCTATTCGTCCAGTGTGGAGGAGCACGTACACCACGTCAAAGCTGTGCTCCAAAAGCTGAGGGAAAACATGCTGTTTTGTAAACTCAGCAAGTGTGACTTCCACGTCACATCCGTGGAATTCCTCGGAGTGATGCTGAGTCCAGAGGGACAGGAGATGGCAGAACGAAAGATCAAGGCGGTGAAAGAATGGCCGGTGCCCCAAAGCGTGAAGGACGTCCAAAGTTTCATTGGCTTCGCCAACTTTTACAGGCGGTTTATAGATGGATTTTCAGGATTGGTGGCCCCAATCAAACAGCTACTGAGGAAGTCCAAGGAGTTTGTCTGGTCCCCTGAAGCGAACAAAGCCTTTGAGGCCCTGAAAAGCGCCTTTGGTAAGGCACCGGTGTTGGCTCACCCCGATCCGGATCTCCCCTACGTGGTGGAAGCGGACGCATCGGATGTGGCGCTGGGGGCTATCTTGTCCCAACGCAACCACGACACAGGGGTGCTTCATCCCGTTGCGTACATGTCCCGCAAACTCAACGACGCCGAACGCAACTACCATATTGCGGAGAAGGAGCTTCTCGCAATCAAGGACGCCTTCACCGAATGGAGGCATTGGTTGATGGGGGCAAGACATGTGGTATCGGTGTACACGGACCATCGGAACCTACAGTTCATGACGGCCACAAGACACCTTTCTCCCAGACAGCTGCGGTGGATGATCTTCTTTGCGGGGTTCAACTTCCGCATCACATATCGGCCGGGGACGGAAAACCGGAAGGCGGACGCCCTGTCCCGTCAATCTGCAGTTAAGGAACCATTGCCTGCGACCGAGCATTCCATCATTTCCCCGAGGATGGTTTTGGGGGTTATCCAACCGGATACTTTCCTGAGGGGAATAAAGAGAGGGATCAGGTCATTCGCATGGCGGAGGTGGCTCCTCAGTCACAGAGAATGGCAGCTGAAGGACGGGATACCCCTGAAGGGCAGGTGCCTATTGATACCCACGCCTAGGCTAAGGAAACAAGCATTCATCTGGTGCCATGACTCTCCATGCGCAGGTCATTTGGGCTTTGAAAAAACGGTGGCTAGCATGGGACGGCATTTCTGGTGGCCAACCATGAGAGTGGATGTCAGGAGGTGGGGACAGGAGTGTCCTACGTGTGCTACCATGAAGGCCGACCATGGCCGAACCCAAGGGCTCTTACATCCACTTCCGACCCCGGATAGACCATGGGATAGCATATCACTGGACTTCGTGGTGGGCCTACCGGTAGACCAGGGGATGACGGCAATACTGGTGGTGGTGGATTACTTGACGAAAATGGGGCACTTCATCCCCTGCAAGAGAGTCCCTACGGCCGGGGAATTGGCGTCACTACTCCTAAAGAATGTGGTACGACTGCATGGATTACCTGGGGTGATCGTGTCGGACCGGGGGTCGCAGTTTACTGCGCAATTCTGGAAGACTTGGTGCACTGCGCTGCATGTTAAGACCGCCCTGTCCACCAGCTACCACCCTCAAATGGACGGCCAAACCGAGCGCCTGAACCAAACGCTCAAACAGTATCTGCGATGTTTTGTGGACCAGGGCAGGGAAGAATGGGTCGACTTGCTATGGGTTGCAGAGATCGCCTATAACAACGCCACTCACAGCTCCACACAGTCATCTCCGTTCTATAGCAACTATGGCCAACATCCCAGGTTCTTGCCATTTCTACATCCGTTCAGAGAGGACAGGATTCCCGCCACAGCGGACAGGGTGGCCCACATAAAAGACACGTTGATGCGCTCAAGGGCTGTCCTAATAGAGGCCAAGAGAAGATACAAGGCTGCGGCAGACAGGAAGAGAAGGCCCGGGCCACTGTACCGCACTGGAGACTACGTCTGGATATCCACAAGAAACATGAGGTTTCGAAAGAACAGTGTGTTCCATCCCAAGTACATGGGCCCCTATCGAATTACCAAGTGTATGGGTCCCGTGAACGTGAAGGTGTGCTTGCCCCAGTCAGTGCGGATACACCCTGTCTTTCATGTATCATTGCTCAAACCAGCACCCTCCAAGCCGTCTGGGACACCTAGGCCGGTATGCGTGGAGTCGGAGGTGGAGTATGAAGTGTCGGGCATACGGGCGTCCCAATGGCGCAGGGGGAAGCTGTGGTACCTGGTTGCGTGGAAAGGCTATGGCCCGGAGGAGCAGTCATGGGAACCGGCTGAAGGGGTTCATGCTCCGCGTTTGGTCTCCTTGTTCCATCGGCGTTTTCCTGCCAGCGCTGGACCCGTGGGGAGCCGCTGAGAGGGAGGATGTACTGTCAAGAATTCCTGTCATGCGAGGGGAGGAAAACGGTAACCAGCGAAAACGGACTACATCTCCCAGGATGCTTAGCGGTTGAGAGGTTATGTAAACAGGAGAGCTGTTACATAACTCAAGGAAAACACGCCCTTATGTAAAACAGGAGAGCTGTTACATAACTCAAGGAAAACACGCCCTTATGTAAACAGGAGAGCTGTTACATAACTCAAGGAAAACACGCCCTTATGTAAACAGGAGAGCTGTTACAATACACAAGGAAAACACGCCCTTATGTAAACAGGAGAGCTGTTACATAACTCAAGAAAAACAACGCCCTATAAAGGGAGGAACCGGGAGGTACAACGCTGTCGGATATTGTGTTTACACCGACGTACCTGCTTAGTGAAGAGCAGTGTTCAGGAGTGGTGCTCCAGTAAGGCAAGAACGGAGGTAGGTCGAGTCGTTACTCCCTGGGCCGTGTCTTGCCCCATCGTCACCTGTGAAGGACCCGGAAGCTCTACCGGATAACCATTGAGCTTCGCTTTTTGACTCGGCTGAGTCAAAGCGCAGTGGCGCTTTTGCTGGTTGGAGTCGTAACTCCCAGCCCGACCAGAGATACAGGGACTGCCAGCTGTAACGCACACCAGGAGGTGTTTGCCGCGTTACAGACTCGGAAGTCCACAGGATCGATCGAGCGGCTGCTCTCGGTTCAGCCTTCTTTGCTTGTGATTGGGGTATCGGTGACGCATCACCAGGAGGTGACTCCGCGTCCCGGTGCAGTCTGAGGAAGAGGTTGAGCGGCTGCTCCCTTCAGGTAGAGACCCCGGCTGGGTGTTTCCCTGACTCCTCGATTCTCCCCAACACTCTTCGTGCCCCTCACAGCCTACCGATTGGCATTGTCGGCCATTTCATTTCTGCCCTCTGTTGGCATACGCCGGGATCGGCGTATATGCAGAGGACGGTTAGGACCATCCGTGCTGTGGGCTGGTAACGTACTTAGCCTGGAGGATTCCAGTGACTATAACCTTTGTTTATTCCTTGTATTATTTTTGCCTTCATTAAAATAACTAAACCTTCACAAGTGGTTGCGTTCTCATTATCGTGTCTGTTAAACGATCCTGAGACGTTCAGGGCGTTACAATCAAGCCATGCCCAAGTATGACGGCTGCTGTTGGTGCTTTAAAAACTCACCCCTCTTTGAAGTACCTAGGCCAACTGCACTTGGAGTTCAGTCTTCCTGGGCTTGCTCCACTGCCTAAAAGTGGTGGCAGGCTGGACATAGGGCACCCTTTACTATATTGAGCCTCCCATTCCTCTCTCACTGCATTATAGATATCACATCCTGCCATCTGTGTCCAGGGCTTTGTCCGAAGCAGCTCCCCCAGAAAGGGGAGCAGTACCAATAGTCCTTGGATTTGTATACTTGCAGGCCCCAGGGCTCTGGAGTTTCCTCCTGCTCATCTGCCCTTCACAGGGCATGATTACTTGTCTTCTGCTGGTTTAGCCGGTACCACTTCCGGTGGATTTACTTTGCCCTCTCTCACAAACGGGGACTGCCACAACCACCTCTTATCTTGGTTGCCTCAGGGGTAAGATGCAGTAAGTAGCTCCTTGCATGCAGATCATCGTTACACTACTACCTGACAGCCTCAAGCAGAATCTCAGGAGAGATCCTCCATGGTCTTACCGTAGCTGCTTGTTCTGTTGTTCTTCTTCCAGGGGCTAGCCATGCCCGACCAATCCCTTTGGATCAGATTCAGGCTTTAGGCCTCTAGCCTTATTGCTCTGTCTCTGCTTTCATGCCATCCTGTGCCACTGGTGTCTTCACAGGCATCGGGCATATGTTTCTCACCACTCCACTCCACTGCACAGACTGGAAAAAGGGACTAGGCCTTTCACTCCTCATGCTTGCTACTACATTGTCTCCACCCATGAGTGACTGACGAGCCGCTGCTGTTCTTCGCCTCACAGAAGCTTTTGGCAGATGTGTCCTCAGCAACCTGTGTGTTCCCCTCATACCTGCCACTCACCCCTCTGTGCACCACCATCCCGCTCCTGTACCACTTATGCCCCAGCAAGGTGCCACCTTCTACTCCAGGTTTCCTTGTGATGGAAAGGAGTCTCAGGTGTGGCAAGAGACAGTCTGCATAATTCTCTTTCACTGGTCACATGGGTCAGGCTAAGCAAGTAATTTCCCAACCCCCCAAATTTAACTTTTAGAGGCAGCAAACCATCACTAAAATTCAGAGCTGGAATATAGCATTCATGCTGGAAGGCCAACAAATACTAGCTAGCATCACTGTCCATTACCAGGGAGAGTTAATAAATCCAAATAAATTTCAAACATGCAAATATAATAATGAATTTATAATTAAAAGTACAATTTAATACATTGAATAGTTGATCAAGTTCTAAAATATTTTTAAAAATAAGGTGCAGTATTAGGAGTGTGCAGCTGTGTAACACTCATTCACGGCCTCTGTCCATATCTTCAGGGACCAAGGAGTCAAAACACCTCTCTAGTGGCCACTTGTATCAAATAAACATTTTGCTATTACCAAATAGCTATTTTACCCAAATCACTATTTGGTAATTGCAAAATGCTATATATGTAAGGAATTACCAAAGATTTCCAATTACTTAATATTACCTAATAGCGATTCAGTAAATAGCAAATTGCTATCAGGTAATATTACTCCATGCGAATAGTTTTGCATTAGCTAATTTGCGAATACCTAATTGGCAATCACAAATTAGGTAATGCAAAGCCAGGGGTGCCCGGAGGTCTAAGGACCCCCTGAAGCACCCCCAACAAAATAAATGTGCAAATGTAAAGCACACACATGCCCTATGGGCATGTGTGCGCCACACAGCACTTTGAATTTTTTTTAGTTTTGTGCATTTTTCAAAGTTTGCACATGGTTACCAACGACTCAAAGTCAATGGTAAGTGCATTTTCATAAATGCACATTTTTCATTTCGAAAATGCTTCATAGATGAGCTAAGGGAAAAGCAATTTGTGATTTCCTGTTTGTAGTCGCAATTTTTGAGATTACCTAAAATTGCGACTACAAAGCCTTCCATATATCATGAAAAGATACTTTGCATTAGCAAACGGACGATTTTACAGAATCTCACCATTAGCGAATGCAAAAAACTTTCATTCATGTGCCCCTAGGAGTTTTTAAACTGTACAGTGATTGTTGTGAAGGCTGTTATTGGATCTTTTGTGTCTGATAATTTCACTGACACACTTGCTTAACGTTTGAAACAAGCATCAACTAAGTGCTTTGAAAGTGATCCACAAGGAGACAGAACAAATGAAAATATAGTATGTACCGACTAGCGTTTTCCCCCAAAACCGCAGTCATTCGCCCATTGGTTGGTTATTCCACACTTCCACCTTTAACTTTAATGGAGGTGACTCATCTGTAGCCAAGTGTGTATCTAACAGTAACTGTTGGGTAACTCTTCTTACTCTTCTACACTTACCCCAAAGGCAACATACATCCCCCCAAGTTGGTGCATCCTTCAGGAGTGAACCTGCAAAAATAAACTTTTAATCCCAACTAACTGTGATCCCTACATTCATTGTCTTTTATTTGGCCAAGTTAATAACCTGCTTTTTGTTATTGATCAAAAGCCCTTAGACGTTTTCTAATTGCAATTTAGTTTCTTCACCAACAAGAAGGCTTCATCAACAAGTACCACTATTTTTATTCTTAGACCTTTCCATTTTGGGTAAGCCCGTTACCCCGCCCCACAAGTGGTATGCCAGCCTATTGATAGAGAATCTGAAAATCACTAGGTGAAAACATACCCCTGCCTGGCCTCCGTTCAACTTCAAAGGGGTGGTGCAACTGTCCCCCACACTGTAACAAAGTATAGAGCTCATTTGGTAAATACAGCTAAAGTATCCTCTAGAACTGGACCAACTGCCACGCTGAGAAGGGTTTCCCATACAAGGGAAACGTCCATTAGATCTAAATACTGTGTGAGGTCTATAAATGTTGTTATTTAGGAGCCTTACTTGAGATTAACATAATTTGACACAATTAATCCTGATCAGATATAAAACCAGGCATTGCTAAATTGTTCTGAAATTCTTTTTGAAGCTTTGCTTGGCTTCAGATAACATGTCTCCCTTGGTTGGTGACTTTTGGAACTGGCTTAATGACACTTGCCATGCCTCTTCACACATCAGTCTAGGAGGATTTTTGTTTATACCTATCTAGGACCTTTCCAGACTTCTGTCGGGCTTCAGCAAGTGCCTCCTCCTCTAGTGTAAATATCTTGACCAAGGTAGAAGTCTGGGTCAAGTCGAATGGCAGCTCAGTGGATCAATAATATTCCTTCTCAGAGTGATAGATGCCAGCTATGTCATCTATCCAGTTTGATGCTCTTCAAGAAAGAGGCTAACAGTTGAACTTATTGTAACTTGTGCTTGGAAAAGTACTAATTTCTGTGTATTGCTCAAACACAAAAAACAACATGAACTTGGGAAGATTTATATGCATTGATTTAGCATGTTGGGAAAACATTAGAAAAAAAGCCAATGGGCCAAAAATAGAAACGATGCAATTCAAAAAACCTACATAAAAACATAGAAACAGTATTCCATCACCATATGTTTTTGAAAGCAAGCATATGTAGACATTAGTTTTTGGACCAGAACCCAACATGTACTACAAACAGTTGCCTGTGGTGCCATAATTGTAAGTGCATCCTTGTCACTTACCAGAGATACAATTTTGTCTATTGGTAACAGTCCAGGTCTAATGGTGTCTTCTTCCTTCAGGAAATCCTGCACATTTTCTGGGATGAGGAAAGTTTCGTTGTACCAGATGTCAAACTCTTAAAAAGAGAATAAGGACCATAATGTTGTGTTATAACCAGATTTTACACTCAAGAATCTAGATGAGATCCAGCACCAATTATAACAATTGACATAGCTGACACTACATGCTGAATTAGCAGTCAGAATATAATGTTCAGATCTGACTAGCCATTGTCAGCCCAAAACCAAAACTAATAACTAAGGACCTGATTAAGAGTCTGGTGGACTTCCGACCAACAGACTCACGGTGGCGCAGCAGTGGCGGACCACAGTCTGCCGTATTAGGACTTCTAAACTTGTTGCGGTGGTGGACTGTCAGCTGCGCCAGAAAACAGTAGTCCCTGGCGGTGGTGCAGGAACGCCACAACGCAATATGCTGAGCAGGGACAGGTGCAGTTCCGCTCAGCATATTACGAGTTCCTGGACCACCAGCCTTTCATGGCGGAGCCCTGCCTTGAAAAGGCTGGCAGTGCAGGAACAAAGGGGGCCCTGCAGGGGCCCCATGGGCCCCTCGCCATGGGGATACATTCATGGGGGGGGAACAACATGTGGCCCCCGTCTGTACACCCCTGTCTGTACCTCCACAAAGTTGCAGCACGGCATGGACATCCACGTACATGCTGTGCTGGAACTTTTTTGCTGTTCCCATTGTGGTGCCTGTTTTCCAAGCACCGCCATGGAAATAGCAAAGGACCGCCCGCCGTAATACAAGTTACACGTTTTTAACTCGTAATGTGGCCGACAGTGCTTGCACGGCTTTGGTGCAGCGAAGGTGCCATTGCGCCAGTGCCACTGCGCCAAAGTCGTAATCAGACCCTAAGGGCCTGATTTACAAAGGTAAACTTAAACTTTTGTGTAAGTTTACATTTGTTTTGGAATTCACAAACTCCTATTTAATAGTAAATTTACAATTGGGGAGGCTCCGCAGTCGGGCGGATAGCACCACACATAAGATATGGCATGCCTTTCTTTTTATGTGCGGAGTTCTCCCATCCCTGACTGCGGAACTTCCACAGTCGTAAAGTTACTATTAAATCAGAGATTGTGAATTCCAAAGCAAATGTAAACTTACCCAAAAGTGTAAGTTTACCTTTGTAAATCAGTCCCTCAGTGTTCTGTGGCTTTACGATCTTTACAGTAAACCTTTGTCAAGATAGAGCAGGATATGAAAGCCAAAAAGATGAAAAGCGTGCCAAAAATTCAGTCCCACCAGCTGGCATAGATTTTGGGCTGTCCTCAAAAGAGTTTGGGATGAATGGGTGATGTATAGGGACAGGAGCGGGCAGAAAGAATCAGGGTGAATTTGAAAGGACTGTGTAGAGAAAGCAGGCCAAGATGGGAAAAGTGGAATGGGGTAGGACTGCTGGTCAGTAAGGAAGTGTGAGGTGTATAGGAAAGGTGAGGTAAGGAAGAATTGTTGGCATGAAAGAAAAAGTGTTGTGAAGGAACTACATGGCATTGGGACTGAGTGTGGGCAGCACACTATATATAGGATCCAATGGATTTCTTTAGGTTCATCATTTTATTGTTCTTTCATCATTAAGCTGGGTGTGGATCCAAAACATCTCTATTGTCCAGTTACAAGTCTGACAACATACCATTGTTGCAGGTTACTTGCTTAATATGTATTATTATTATTGAACCCAATGCCATTGACTTTGAAAGGATAAAAAGCTGAGTTGATTTGCCGTGATTCACAACTAAGACCTACAGGTCTGTGGGTGGCTTCACAACCTACAGAGCTGCATTAATAGCATTGGTCATTATTTATTCCCTACATGTTGAAAAAAATAAGTTATGTCTCTTCAGTAAGGTTGGTTCTGATGGATACTGGATTCTCCCTGCAGTCTGTTTTTAGAAATATCACAACAATGAGATAGGACACGGGAAGCTTGCACTGATACTGTACAACACTGACTAGGCGTGATCATACCCTAGGACATAAATGGCACCACCACTCCGACCCTCTTAGTTGCCAAAAACTTCCAGAAAAACTTGAGAATTCTGAAAAGAAGTGGGTGGGCAATAAGGAATCTCCAGAGGGAACACATTATTCACCAAAACCAACTTTACTGTGGGCAGCTAATTCTTGCTTCTAATGGAACTATTCGCACTGGAGTCTTAAGATTCCTCAATACCGCACAAAGTGGATAGAAGTTTAAAGGGCTTAGATAACCAAGACGAGAAGCTGCATTAAAATATTCTAAACTACTTATCTTCCAAACAACGCTTCAGCTGTGACATCTGACTCCAGTCAATAATAGTTACAAAAGAACAGATATAAGACCAAATAGTTGAGATGCAAAATCTCCTGCAAAGGCATACCTCTCAAGAATGTAGTTGTACCCGCTTTGTCCCTGATCAAATGTGTAATTATTCCTCCTGGCGGAGCACTGTTGGCTGCCTTGTAGTATTCTCTACTGTAGGACATTGTCCATCAAAATGAGCACTGGCAAAGCCATTAGGTCTGGCTTTAATGTACCAACGAATGCAAGCAGAGGCACTCACAAATGCAGTGTATATGCACAAATGTTATTTATCATATTAATGCCTGTCCTACTGGCTTTGTCAGTGCGGGGAAAATGAACAAAAAATATTGCTTTCTTTGTAGAATATACATAGAAGAAAAGGAACTGAATACGACAAACAGGATAGCTGAGTTTATTTTTTAGATTTAGAATAATCCCTTGGTTAATCTAATGGAAGCGCTCCCATGAAGGTGAAGTAATACATCACTAGCTTATAGCATGCGGTGAGGGGGTACTACTCCACTAGGTGGAGCCAAGGCTAATCTCATGCTTTCATTATTTTAAAGAATTTCTAAAAAATATTCCATCCAGATGCTGAGCTGTCAAGCCAGGCCTAAATGGGCAAGTTTAGCTTATTTAGATTTAGGTTATTATGAAAAAGAATAATCATACACTAAAATTTAGTGTGTTTTTTATTCACTGACATATTACTTTTAGGGAGTCTTTTCAATTATGTGGCAAGAAGTAAACAATCCAGTGAAATGTGTGAAAAGTGGTTTTCAGGGCATTTAACACTATTTTTGCATTAAGACAACAGTACTAAATTCTGTGGTTATTAGTACCAGATTACTATCAGAGCCCAATCAAAAAGCTTGAGCCAGTAGTACACCAATAATTTCGGCAAAAGAGACAGAAAAAATGCTAGCACATTTATCTTTAAATTTGCGGTAATGTCATAACGACTAGTTGTGGTAATGCTATTACCGAATTGGGATATCACAGAAAAACATTTGACATTCTGTAAATGACTCCATAGGTGGAACGGTGCTCATTTCTTCCAAATGGAAATGCAGCACAGATCCACTGTACATAAACTGCAGAAGGTATTCAATCAGAGTCACAAAAGTTCTTCAAATGATGCCCTAAAAATATTTTTCTAACTCTTGAAAGTTGTACGCTTTTCTGTGTTGCTCGGCATCACTAAAGGACATATAATGATGTTCCTGATATCACCAGGTAACTCCTGCTTAGAGTTCTTGATACCAAAGCATTGATAACCATGAGGAAGGTGTGACAGAAATAATAGTTGGACTTGGATGATAACTTTAGAAAAGAGATAGTACCAGGGAATCAGTAATTTAATTCCCAATTATTTCCAGTATATCGCCCTTAGGCTCCCCCTGCTACCAGCAGGCAGAATCTGTGTGAGTGTTAAGGGGTAGTAATATGTTTGTAGGGTTGAGGAGAGGGAAGCAATAAGGGATTGTAAGGGCTTTTAGGATTTAGGAAATGGTAGCGTTAAGGAGGCCTTAGGTATATTTATGGTTCAGGGAACAGTAGCATTAAAGGACAATAGGAGTTTTTTAAGGTTCAGGAAATGGTAGCATTAAAAGGTAGTATGAGTTTTAGCACTTAGAAATTGGTAATGTTAAGGGCTAGTAATAGAGTTTTAATCAAGGAAAGGTAGGGTTAATGGGTAGTTAGGGGGTTTAGGGTTTTGAGATGGGTAGTATAAATAGATAGTAGCAGGTTTGTAGAATTCCTAGAAGGTTAGTGCTAAGGGGGGGTGTGAGGGTTCAGAAAATGGTAGTGTTAATAGGCCGTAAGGGTGTTTAGAAAGTTAGCCAGAAGAAATTGGGTTATTGGATGAAAAATTTGGAAGTCCCACTCAGACAACAACCACAATCCTTGTCAGGGTGAACCCCAAAGTTGCTAAATTAACCTGTGCTTACATCTCTGGTAGCTTGGCACAAAAAAGTCAGGCTTAACTTAGAGGCAAAATATAACATATTTATGAAGCTCACAAACAGTAATAAAGCGAAAACACAACACAAGAAAAATCCCACATAATTTAGAAAAATAGAGTAAGATTTAATAAATAACATGACACCAGATCATTCCTTCCAACCGTGATAGAGCATGGGTCATATACAGAGACCAGGTTAGCCCTGATGAAAAGGTACCTTCTAAATCTTTTGTTCACTTTGGAGGAGGCCACGAGGAGGAAGCTGAACATTGCGGATGGTCATCGCTGTAGCACGAAGAGCAGTTCAGACTTTGCGGCCAGTTGTTGCTGTAGCACGAAGAGTCGGTCGGGTGTTGTGGACTATCATTGCTGTAGCTTTGCGTTGCCTGTCATCGTGGGCTGTCGCTGCTATAGGAGGAAGAGTGGGTTGCACGTTGCTGGTTGCTGCAGGCAGCCTGGCCAAAGAGAAGGTTTCATAGGACCTTCATGTTGGCGGTCTTTGTGAGGGATAGAGTTTAATCGCAAAAGGGCTTCTTCGGGGTCGCGAGGAGCCCAAACTTCAGGATCGCCACCTTTTCCTTAGGAGGAGTACAGTCTGATGGCGGCCAAAGGTCCAGGACCTGGGGAGGCACCTCCTAAGGATCACAGGGGCTCCAACAGGGCTCAGGCAGGTCGAGTGCAGGTCCAGGCAAGTCCTGTTGCAACAGACAGCTGGGCAGTTGCAAGGAGGCCTTAAACGCTTGTTGTGTCCTTGTAGCTCACACAGGCCAGCCATCTGACCCTTGGAATCACTCTGGTTAGCCTGGGATGAAGGCAAGCAAGTCCAATATTTCTTCTCAGACAGCAAGACAGTCCATCAAGGTGCAGGCCAGTCCTTCTTCTGCAACTTCCACAGGTCCAGGAGTGTTCTGAAGAGTGGCATTGGAGAACCAATATTTATACCTGGTGCCAGCCTTTGTGTCACGGAAGTCCCAGTCCTACCCCAACATCTGGTTCGAGAAAGTTGTTTCTTCGCCTGTTCCGGCTCACAACTGTCTGGGGGTGACAAAAGGCTGGGCAGCCCTGGTGTCAGGTTCCTTTGTGTGTGCATGAGGCAAAACCCTTTGAAGTGCAAATGGAGTTGGGTACAGCCCATCCCCAGGCATCCTGCCAACATGGCCCATACTGTCCACACCCAAGCCCCCTTTGTGTTACTGTCTGGAAGCAATGCACAAACCCCAACAGCAGAGCCATTCATAGTCATGTGACAAAAGACATTGAAGGATGGAACAAGTGGTTAGGACAAGCTAATGCCAACTTTCAAATGTGGCATTTTCAGAATTGTGACATAAAATACAACTTTAAATTACAACTCATTTGAGTGTAAACAGCATATCTCTATCTGCTCCCAATACAAAGTTAGCACATATTAAATGTTATAAGGTAGCCCAGTGTTAGTCAATGGGAGAGATAAACCTTGCAACTGGGAAAAGTGGCTTTAGGAGTTTCTTGCTGCCAAGACATGTAAAATGTAAGCCCACATGTCCTACTTTTCAAATACTATGTACCCTGTCCTGCGGCTGGTTAGGGCCCGCCAAGGGGTGGACTAATACGTTTTAAAAAGGAAGGTTTAGGCCTGGTAAAAGGTTTAAAACTGCACTACAGGCTGCAGTGGCTGGCTTAAGACACGTTTTACAGTGCTACTTTACTGGGTGGCACAATTAGTGCTGCTTCCCCCTATTAGCATTTCATTTACAGGCCCTGGGTACATGTATTACCATTTACTCAGGACTTACAAGTAAATTAAATGTACCTATCAGGTATATGCTAACTGTACCATGTTTTAGGGTGAAAGCACATTCACTTTACCACTGATTATCAGGAAAAAAGTGCACAGAGTCGGAATGTCACCAAAAACAGGTTCAGCAACAGAAGGCAAAAATCTGGGGTGTGGGTGAGGGGGTGACCCTGCAAAAAGAGCGAGGTCCACCAGAGGCATTGAGGGGTGGCAAGGGGTTTTTAGTTTTCAGGAAAGGGTAGTAATAAGGGTTAGGAAGGAATTTGTTTTTGCGTTCAGTGAAGGGTAGCATTAAAGAGTAGTTAGGGGTTTTTGGGTTCAGCATTGGGTAGCATTACAGGATAGTAACGGGTTTATAGGGCCAATGAAAGGGTATCGTTGAGGGTTATTAATGTTTTTAAGGTTTAGATAAGTGTAACATTAAGCACAAGGGAGCTTTTTTAAGGTTCAGGAAAAGGAAGCACTAAGGAAGTGTTAAAAGTTTTTCTGTATCGGGGAAGGATAATATTAAAGGGTATTAATATTCTTTATGGTTAAGGGATAGGTATTGTTTAAGGGTAGTACGGGTTTGCAGCATTCAGCTAAAGGTAGCGTTAAAGGTAATAAGGGGTATTCAGGAATCAGTAATGTATAGCATTAAAGAGTAGTAAGGGATGTTTAGGGTTCAAAGATAAGTAGCGTTAAGGGATATTACATTTTTACGGTTCAGGTAAGGGTAGCATTAAGGGGTTTTATGGGGCTTTTAGGGTTCAGGTAGGGTAGCATTAAGAGGCAGCAAGGAGTTTGTACGATTTATGAAAGGGTAGTGTTAAGGGTTAGTAAGGAGTTTTAGAGATCAGAGAAGGGTAGAATTAAGGGCTAGTAAAAGGATTTTAGGGTCCAGAAAAGAGCAGAGTCAAGAGGTAGTTAGCATTTTTATGGTTCAAGATGAGTACCATTTTTAGGCAATAAGGGTTTTTTAGGGTTCAGGGAAGGGTTGCGTTAAGGGGCTTTTGGATGCAGAGATAAGTAGATTTAAGCTGTAGGGTTCAGTCAAGGGTAGTGTTAAGGGATTGGTAGGATTCGGGGAAGGGCAGAGTTAAGGTGTTTGTAAGGTTCATGGAAGGGAATTGTTGAAGGTTTTTAAGGTTTAGGGAAGGGTAGCATTAAGCAGTAGCAAGGGTTGAGAGAAAGGTAGCGTTAAGGGATATCTAAGAGTTTTTCGGGGTCAGGGAACGGTAATATTAAGGGGTAGTAATGGTCTTTATGGTTAAGGGATAGGTATTGGTTAAGGGTAGTATGGGTTTGCAGCATTCATCGAAATGTAGTGTTAAAGGTAGTGAGGGGTTGTCAGGAAACAGTGATGTGTAGCATTAAAGAGTAGTAAGGCATGTTTAGGGTTCAGGGATGAGCAGCGTTAAGGGATAGTAAGTTTTTACGGTTCAGGTAATTGTAGCATTAAGGGATAGTTTGGGTCTTTTAGGGTTCAGGTAAGGGTAGCGCTACAGGTTAGTAAGGAACTTTACGGTTAACGGAAGGGTAGAATTAAGAGCTAGTAAAAGGTTTTTATGGTTTAGGGAAAGGTAGTATTAAGGGGTAGTGAGCGGTGTTAGGGTTCTATATGGGCACGATTACTAAGCAATAATAGGTTTTTAGGGTATAGGAAAGGGTTGAGTTAAGGGGTTTTAGGTTTCAGAGATGGGTAGAGTTAAGGGCTAGTGAAAGGTTTTTAGGGTTCAGTGAAGAGTAGTGTTTTGGGGGTGTTAGGGTTCAGACAAGGGTGCACTTGAGGAGTTTGTAGGGTTAAGGAAGGGTAGCGTTAAGGGGTAGTAAGGGTTTTTAGGGTTCTAGATGGGCATTATTAATAGGCAATAAGAGGTTTTTAGGGTACAGGAAAGAGTTGCGTTAAAGGTTTTTAGGTTTCAAAGATGGGTAGTATTAAGGGGCAGTAGGAGTTTTCAGGGTTCAGGGCATATAGGGTTAAGGGGGAGTAAACGATTATTAGGGTTTTGGAAGAATAGCGTTAAGGGATAGCAAGGGGGTTTTAGAGTTCCGGGATTGGTAGCTTCAATGGGTAATAAGGTTTATTTGTGTTTATGGGTGGTAGCTATAAGGGGTAAAATTGAGGGGTACTAAGGTTTTTTTTATGGTTTAGAGGTGGGTAGCATTATGGGATGGTAAGGTTTTTAGGATTCAGAGAAGAGTAGCGTTAAACAGTACTCAGAGGTTTTAGGGTTCAAGAAGGGTAGAATTAAGGGGTAGTAAGAGTTTTTGGGGTTCAAAGATGGTAGTGTTAGTGGTTGGTAGCATATTCAGAGTTTAAGGATGGGTAGCATTAAGGGGTTTGTAGAGTTCAGTGAAGCTTAGCATTATGGGATTTGTATAGTTCAAGGAAGGGTAGCGGTAAGGGTTTACAAAGGGTTTGTACGATTTAAAGATGGGTAGCATTAAAGGATAATCATTTTTAGGGTTCAGGGAGGGGTAGCGTCAATACACAGCAAGGATCTTTTAGGGTTCAGAGAAGGGCAGTGTTATGCAGTAGTAAGGGTTTTTAGGGCTCATTGAAGAGTAGCTTTAATGAGTAGTAAAGAGTGTTTATTGTTCTGGGAACAACAGCTGTATGTGGTTGTAAGAGATTTGTAGAGTTCAGGGATGGGTTGCATTAAGTGGTAGGAAAGGTTTTGTAGGTCTAGGGAACGGTACCGTTATGAAGTAGCAAGGAGATTGTAGAGTTCAGGCAAGGGTACCTTTAAGGGGAAATAAGGGCTTTTTAGGATTCAGAGAAGGGTAATTTAAAGTTACAGTATATTGATTAAATAAATAATTTCAATGTAATACATAAAAATATTACATTTGTAGTAAATTAAATATAACATTTGAAATTTAGGGGATGATTACGATGCCGGTCGGACGCGCGTTCAACCGGCATCATATCGGAAGCTGGACCACCCGACAAGGAGTCGGAGGACCGGCTTCCCAGATTACTAGGAAGTAGAAAGAAAGAACACCATTCTATCAAGGAATGCCTTGTTATTGTATCCCTAACGTTTATGAAGGAAAGGGAAGAGGTGAGGTGGCCGAGGTGAGCCGAGACCGAGACCAATCCGCTTTGAGTAGCCAAACAGAACTGTATTGCAGTCAGCCTTAACTTTTGACTTTTCCCCAGTCTTGTACGTCCAGATACCTGTAGTTGGCGATTTGATCTTTTATGCACAATTTTTACTTAAAAATTCATAACTCTGGTTCTTCTGATTGGATTTCCTTTATGTCTTGTTTCATTTAATAAATCTTACTCTATTTTTCTAAATTGGTGTGGAATTTTGTTTGTGTTGTGTTTTGACATTATTATTGTTTGTGTGCTGCATAAATACATAGCACACTGCCTCTAAGTTACGCCTGACTGCTTTTGTGCCAAGCTACTAGGGGTTAAACCCAGGTTAATTTAGTGACATTTGTGGTTCACCCTGACAATGATTGTGGCTTGAGAAGGGTTTTCATCCCTCTAAAGTGTAGTATTTGGAATAAATACTTCTATTCCATTCTTCAGGCAGCACCTGTTCTGTAAATTTTTCATTTTGTGCCCTTTTATTCTTATTGTGGTGGAAAACCTGATGGGAATATCATGAATTAGAGTCACATACCTGCAGGACACACTCATCAGAGAGGACCCTCTCACACTCAGAAATACCTTGATCTGCCCCCCGCCATTCTGGATTGTGAGGGAGTATGTTCAGTGGTGATGCTGATGTCTCGTGGCTGAAATATTGATCACCAATGTCTTAGACAAACCCAAAGTCATTCCTGTGTGCCACAAGTCCATTCCTTCTTCCCATGTGAGGTCTTCATTGGTTGCTAAATTCCTTTTTATCAACCAGAGGTTAGTAAAAGAATTTGGCTGGAGATTTGCCAACAAATCGAGCACAAATGTTGTTTGATAGCCGACAAAGCAGCCAAACCTCAGACAATAGAATGTGCAGAATACATGTCTGATTGGATAATATATTTAAAGCTACCATTTTATCTGCCACCATAAGTATCAAAGCTTACGCCTACACTTCCAAGAAATGGCCACTTATATTCTCCACAGAATGTCGAAATGAATATTGACTTCTGGACAAATTACTGACTGCGTTGACTGACCTCAAGACTAACATATTTGTTTAAAAATGAATTTCTGTAGTTCATCAAATTTCTTTGACTATCTGGAGGCCATATTGAAAATGTATTAGTCCCTAGGCACTGGTAGCAAACATTACAAACTAGTCTGTCACTGCATAATTGGTACAAGCTCTATCTCAATTGGTCAATAGTTTGTTTAAATAGGCACCTGGTATAGAAGATGGCTTCTCTCACATATCCACAGTGGGATTTTTAAAAGCATTTGCACAATGTCTCATCAGATCTTTGAGCAGGCTTACTAGTTTCTGAGTTTAGTTTCTTCCTGGGTGCCAAAGACAACATAATTGGCACCTGGTTGGACAATAACAGAGGTACAACAGAAAGCTATCAACCTGTTAAAAAAGCTAGTACAGCAGTCTTTGGGTGCTCCTTCTTCTAAAGAACAGAATCAGCTCTCTATAAGAGCTCTAGTGTTCAGTCCTAGCCATATTTCTGAGTTGTGCATTGCCGGGAGGAACATCACTTCAGATCCACAATGTGGAACAGGCATGGGGGAAGAGGCCAACTACTGTTGCATGACGGAGAGCGTCTCTTCATTAAAAGATTTTGACAGTGACACTATCAAACCGCACCCAGACCTTCTCTCCACCAACACTACTTCCAAGGACTCCTCTAGAAGTCATAAACTGAACAACTCCTGAACCAGCACTAGTACATCCTCCTGGTCCAGAGAAGAAGTCCTTCACTTCCTCTTTTTATTAGAGGGACTTCTATATCTGGAAAACCAAAATTCACTCTGATTCCTAGGCCCTTTGCATTTTTCATTTTTTCAGCGCAGGATAACTCATGGCCTCAAATGGGTGTCACAGCCAATTCAATAAAGGAATTATAGTGTTGCCTACTCTCTGACTCACGTCAGGTGATAATGGAGGCAAAAGTGCCCAAGACATTCATTTTCTCTCAAGAGAGCAGCAGGGCTTTCTTGTCAAATTGAGGGAAGCTTCACATTCTCAGCTGCCTGGTTGAACACCGAAAATCCACAAATGCTGGTCATGAATGTTGGTTGTTGACATGGCCCTATTGCATTTGGTGCACCCTAATAGCCCCAAATGCACGATGAACCACTTAAAAATAAAAAATAAGCAATAAGGAAAAATCACCAATGCCGTTGTAACCATTGGACATGGCTCCCAGTATGTTCTGGAGTGATGACAAATTGAGAAGGAAAAGGGAACTGAGGGGAATGAGCATAGGTCGGTTTTAGGCAACACTATTGCAAATTCCTGTTGTGATGTGTAAAAGGTCTCGGGATAGCAGCCTCAGGGTCAATGTGCACCACCGCATGTCACTTGGGAATTAGACGGCATGCCACACTGTGTCCAATGAACACCAGTGTACTTCTGTATAGTGCTATTCAGTCTGCCCTAAATCACCCCCACTTTCCTCTCCACACTGCCAGCCCATAAAAATATCACACGTTTCAATAGTCCCAATTCTTTCAACCTCATTTCAAATAATGTGGATCTAGGACACCAATGTCATTTTAATCCATGCCAGTAAAATGGCGGCCAAAACGTTTGTGTTTCATGAAAGATTCAAATATAGATTCTATTCTGCAATTTCTGTAAATGTTTAACTGTATTATTACTTAATAGGCAAAGTACTGTACCAGTAAGAAGCCTTTGTCGGCATTGGTCCACAAGGCGTTGACAGTACTGGACTTCCGCTTTAAGATCCCGCAGCTGGTCATACTCTGCTCTGTACTGCTTCTTCAGGTCTTTAAGCCGCACAATTAGATTAAACTCATCTTCATCAATTATTGTCTGGCCTTCGTCGCTGATGTATTCCCCTGTGAGAACAAAGACAAATACAGCCAATACTTCACGTCATGCACTATTTCCACAGGTATGTTGTAAATTCATAGGAAGACTTTTCAGCGCGTACAATTTCGTTCATATTGTTTCTACTAAGCGGGATTTCAGGCCGGTAGTGATGTGATTAGGTCTTAGACTATGAGATGGTTTTTGGGTGAGGGACAGAGATATTCTGGTTGCACCACATATTCACTTGTGTACAAGGTGTTCATGCTAACATGTGCAGAGACATATTTGCCATTGACCTGGTGGCAAGTGATCTGATTAGATGGAACGTATGTCTTAGAACTTGTTATTAACTAGAGTTACCAGTGCCGCTAGACTCACAAGTTTGGCCGGAACACTACTGGTCCGTTAAATTTCACACAGAGACTCAAGCTCATAAAAGTAGATAGGGTCTATGTGAAGTACCGGGAAACAGAGGTGGGTGGCTTGTGGAATGAGGAATAACCAGAAATATAAAGCCCAGAATTACTGATTCACCTGTAATTCCTCATTCCTAAGGGAACCCTTAATGTCCCATTTGTATTTGACTGGTAAACCCACTCTCCCAGAGATACTAACAATCTCAATATTGGCAACTATAGGAAGTGGGATTACCAGCTGCATTACTGTGGCTCTCAGAGTGAAGCTCATAATGGTAAAAATAGAAGATGCATACAACACATAAACTGATACATAGCTATTTATTAACAACAGTGAAGTCATGGCAGTGTACAGCCTCCCTTATCGCGAGCACGAGCCCCCATTTAAAAGACTGTCCACCACACACAACAAGTCACTTGTAGTCTCCTATCTCAGCCCTGAAGACCTTTGTCCTGAGTAACATGGGCTTGCGTAACTAGTGCATTGCCAACCTGTAAACTCTGCTAACACCCCTCACTAATGAGACCGATCTCAGAGATGAGATAAGACGATTCGCCCTAAGAGGCAAGCTCAAGAGCCAGGAGAAAAGGGCTACATAATGAACGAGTAAGTGAATAAGAAAGGAAGATCAAGTAAGGAGACAAGGACCAAAGAGAGGGGGAGCTAAGGGACTCAATCCAACACAAACCTGCAGACCTTATGAGCAGCTTACTGTGCACTTCTAGGGTTATTTCATACATTTAAAGGGAAGAAAACCTTAAATTATGTAAAATGCTTTCTTTTTTTCAGTTTCTCCGTGCTGCAAAGTTAGTAACGTTTTTTGTAGGCACAGATTTTCAGATATGTTAAGTGCATAATATATTATAATCAGCTGTAAATTCTGCTTACATGTGATACAGCATTTTCTGGGGCCACTTCCTTGCCATTGGTCCGCCAACTGACCTCTTTCTCCAAATGAGAAGTGATGAGAGTTAACATTTATATCAATCAAATTTAATTAACAGTGCAACCATTTGGCTACACAATGAGGACCAAAAATCGGTAGCTTGGGTTAAGAAGGTTTATTACAAATTTAAATTAAGTTCAACTACATGACTCTTAAAACCATGCTATAAAGATACAGAATAACAATTGGGAAACCCAAACTCCTAAAGACGTTTAGGAGTACCGGTATTAAACAAGAAATTGAGTCACAGCAATTCAAAAGATTAGTAAAAGTATCTTATGCTCATAGAAAAGTATTTTGTTGTTGTCTATACATAGATAAATCTAGAGTCACTTAGATTAAGATCCAAGCTCAGAGGATGGTTTTGTTAACCTAGAGTCAAGCAAGGGAAAATAAGTAGGGAAAGTGTCAGCATCTCAGAAGCTTGGTCAAGAATCTTCTATTGGTCAGAGAATAAGTGTTAGCCGAAGCCACACTTGGGTTAGAATCAATTGGGCATTGAGGTCTAAACATCTTAAAGTCTAAAAGGAAAAAGTAGTCCACAAAGGGGCAGAGAAGGTTTGAGAGAGACCTCCAAATGTGCCTCTACAAAAAAAAGGAGATTCTGAAGTTTGATGGGGTGAATACTAAACATATACTTATTGTGGATCTTGAACCCCGACCAAACAAGTTATCTATCTAGTAGAGACAATATCTAGCTGCAAATTCCTTAACTTTGAATTTCCCAGGCATCAGAGTGGATCTGGAAACTTTTGCGAGAGCTGTATCCCTGAGCGCCTTTGGGTAGCTCAGTTTGGCTCCACGGGGCGTGGTTGGCGCCTGATGTGACGTTGCGGTACAGATCAGTAAAAAATGCTACATTATGTTTGTACTGTAGGTGAGTGAAGAAACAAACAAAGGCAACGCAATAAATGAGTCACACTCATTGCTATATTAAAGAGTCACATTGAATTTTATCTATCAAAGAATTCATTGGTAATAGATTAACAAAAGGTAACATCAAAATCATTTTATAAACGGTTGCTCCAAGAAGAATAAGTGAAGAGGTGTTTCAAGTAGTGCTCATGTGCGTAGTGATAAGGAAAAAAGTGAAGAAAAGATTAATACTGACGGTTATCCAAAGTAATCTTAGTTCAATCGCTGTGGCAATAAGAAACTCCAACTTAGCCAAGGCCAAAAAGCCTGTCTGGGAAATGTATAAAATCTTTTATTTCTCTATTCAGAAACCATTGGTGTCTGGATAGAACAACGACCCCACATAGGTTTCTGTAATCAGTAAAGGCTAGCAGTTTAATAGTGTTGACGTTTCGACCCAACTGTTGCAAGAGGAGATTTTATTCCTAGTATGCGAGTCTTCATCAGGACAGTGAGAGGTACAGTGAATTGAAGGGCAACCTAAAAAGGGGGAGACACTCTGAGTTAGTTCTAGAGTGTGTCTTATAAAGACATAGGCATTTCCAAAAGGCGAGGGTAAGGAATAACCTCCCAACAGTGCAGCCGCACTGTGTGGTGTGGGAGGTGTAGATCTTCCCCTCTTGATTTTAAGAGTTGTGGTGAACTCTTATGTGCCTTAATCTATGATTCAAACAACGAGTGTTGCCATTCAATCGTGTAAAAAAGACAATTTGTTGATTGCATCAACAGAAAGGGGTGGCCTACCTTCCCATGTGGATGTTTCCTGGAGGAGTCAATTCGATCAATTGGCCATATGTTCACAGGTAGTGACTGTAAGATAAACAGGTAATCAGCCGGCTGTGGGGTTGAGTGAAAGCAGATAAACAGAGCTAAGCAACCCCCAACACTTACCCAATGGTGAGACATACAGTCACTACCTGTGAACATATGGACAATTGATCGAATTGACTCCGCCAGGAAACATCCACAAGGGAATGTAGGCCTCCACCTTTCTGCTGGTGCAATTGACGAATTGTCTTTTTTACACGCTTGGATTGCAACTCTCTTTGTTTTAAAGCACTAACTTATCTGGGAATGTCATGAGATAGGGAGTCTTGGATAATAAAGCCTGAAGCTCACTCATCCTCCTGCTAGATGAAACAGCCACTAGGAATGCTGTTTTGATGGCAAGCAACTGGAGGGAACAATTATGTAGTTGCTCAAAGGAGGTGATCATGAGGTAAGTGAGAACTAGGTTGGGATCCCACTGGGGCATAATGAAGGGTGTAGGGAAAAACATATGTACACGCCCTTTCAAGACCTTATTTACAAATAGAGTATTTGAATAAAGAGGGTTGGTAAAGCAGTCGCAGGAAAGCGACAGAGCAGAAAGATAACGCTTGAGACTGCCCAGAGCAAAGCCTTGATGGGCAAGGGTAAGAATAAAAAGAAGAATATTAGAAATAGAGGCAGAAAGAGGGTTAATAGACTTTTCTGTACAATATCTTAAACAATTCTGCTAATGCCAGGCATATACTGTCTTGGTGGAGGACTGGCTAGCCTACAAGATAACCTTACAGACTTCAGGAGGAAGGTTGAAAGCTATTATCTGTTGCTGCTCAATCTCTACGCAAGTAGGCAGAGAGTTGACAGGTTCGTGTAGAGGACCGTCCCCTGCTGCTATGACTGAAGATCCCCCTGAAGAGGCAGCCTGATTGGAGGATCGATACTCATTCGATGAAGCTTTGGATAGAAAACTATCCGTGCCCAGTCCGGAGCCACAAGAATGACTTGGGCCCGGTCGTTCTTGATCTTCGTGAGAAATCTGGGTAGAAGAGCTATGGGTGGAAAGGCGTACAAGAGGTCTGAGCTCGCTTGTGACAAAAAGCGTGGCTGAGCGATAGCTACCTTGGAAACTCCAATATGCAATACATTGAGGGCCTCATGTAGGTGTAACGTCCTGGCTTTCTCGTGGTTGGGACAAACAGACGACGGACCAGAGAAATGGAGGTTTAAGGATGATTTAATAAACAGATAAACAACTACAGACAGCAAAGAATACCGGTACTGGAATCACCAGTTAAAGTACGATACCCATTCACAGCTCGTCTAACCGTCCTCCGCATGCACACCGGACCCGGTATGCTCCAACGGAGGGCACAGTGCTAAGCAGTGGCCGACAATGCCACTCGACCGCTGTGAAGGGTAGTTCCAAGGTTGTGGAATCTACGGGGGGCACGTGGGAGTCACCCGGCCGGGCTCTCTACCACCTGGGAACAGCCGCTCTACCAGTATCCCCCAGAGTACTGCCACAACACAAAGACGCTGGGAACACCTCCTAGTGTGCGTCTCTTGTATCCGGGTTTAAGTGATGATACCCAAGGTGGCGCAGAGAATGGACGGGAGCAGCCGCTCTACCTATCCCAGTTCTCCTACGAGTGTCGATGGCTAAGACGCGGAAACACCTCCGGGATAGCGTCTTAGCTCTAAGCGTGTGTTTACCCAAGGAACGAGGGTTGGGAGCTTCGGCTCGCACCAACCTCGTTTTCTCCAAATTGTCAGGCCGTTGGGAGCTTCGGCTCTACCAACGGGACTTGTGCCCAATGACGTTGAATACAGCTCTCAGAACGGGACAGGACACGGGCAGGAAGCACACGCCAGCACCTCTCCTCCGCTCCTTAGAATGTTCCTTCCGCCGCTCAACTCACCAACGGGTCTGTGTACCTCAACCAGGTACTCCGGCAAAGATCAGAATATCCGACGCCGAGTCCCAGTGATCTTCTCCTTAAGTAGTACTCTCGGCGTTGTATAACCATGACTCTTGAGTTGCATAACATGAAAACTAGGCGTTACCCTTGGTGTTATGTAACCAGAACTCTTGAGTTGCATAACATGAAAACTAGGCGTTCCCCTTGGTGTTATGCAACCAGAACTCTTGAGTTGCATAACATGAAAACTAGGTGTTACCCTTGGTGTTATGTAACCAGAACTCTTGAGTTGCATAAGGCAATTGTTGCCGGAGGGCATTTTGGGAGTTGTAGTCCGCTCTCCTCCAAGCGCACCAGGTTCACGGAAGTGGCATCGTGGGAGGGAATCCATGTGCGGGAGGGGATTACTGACAGTACATCCCCCTCCCATCAGCGCCCCCCTTCAGGACCAGCATAGGAAGGATATCGACGATGGAACGACGATACCAGACGAGGAGCGTGAACCCCCGCCGCAGGTTCCCATGACTGCTCCTCGGGTCCGTACCCCTTCCATGCCACCAGATACCATAGTTTGCCCCTACGCCACTTGGAATCCAAGAGACCAGCCACCTCGTACTCCACCTCCGAATCCACAGTCACCGACACCGGCGTACGAGGCCTCACCGCGTTCGCGGGTTTCAAGAGAGAAACGTGGAACACGGGATGGATCCGCAGGGACTGGGGCAGGCACACTTTCACGTTCACCGGGCTGATGCATCGAAGGATCCTATATGGGCCCATGAAGCGGGGATGGAACACGCTACTTTTCTTGAATCTCATGTGCCGAGTAGAGACCCAGACGTAATCTCCAGGTTTGTAGACCGGTCCAGGCCTTCTCCTCCTATCAGAAAAGGCTTTATACGTGGCCTTAGCCCCCTCCAGGGCAACGCGAGAACTCATCAAGGCCTCCTTGATGCGGGCCACCCTCTTGGCTGTTGTCGGCAATCTGTCTTCCCTGACCGGGTGCAGAAACGGCAAGAACCGGGGATGATGGCCGTAGTTACTGTAAAAAGGGGAGGCCTTGGTGGAACAATGTGTGGCGTTGTTGTACGCGATTTCCGCGATCCAAAGTAGGTCCACCCACTCATCCTTCCCTTGCTCTACAAAACAACGTAGATATTGTTTGAGCGACTGGTTCAGGCGCTCCGTCTGGCCGTCCGTCTGCGGGTGATAACTCGTGGACATGGCAGACTTGACGTGTAACGCCGAACACCAAGTTTTCCAGAAGTGCGACGTGAACTGAGATCCCCTGTCCGACACGATCACGTTGGGTAGGCCATGTAGTCTCACTACATTCTTCAATAACAGCGACGCCAGCTCTCCTGCCGAAGGTACCTGTTTGCAAGCGAGGAAGTGCCCCATCTTCGTGAGATAGTCCACCACCACCAGTATGGCCGTCTTTCCTTGATGCTTTGGTAGCCCAACAATGAAGTCTAAGGATATGTTTTCCCAGGGTTTGGTCGGTGTAGGAAGGGGTTGGAGGAGTCCTTGCGATCTTCTGTGGTCCGATTTCATGGATGCGCAAACGGTACATGATGAACACCAATTCCGGACATCTGTTCTCATGGCAGGCCACCAGAACTGCCGTCCTAGGCTCGCTACCGTTTTTTCGACACCCAGATGGCCGGCACAGGGAGACACGTGGCACCAGGTGAAGGCCTGTTTTCGAAGCCTAGGCGTGGGTAACAACATACATCGTCCTTTCACCGGAATCCCGTCCTTCATCTGCCACTCCTTGTGACTGCGAAGCCACGTCCGCCACATGAAGGTATGGGTCCCCTTCTGGACCCCCCTGAGGAACGTCTGTGGTTGAATCACCCCTATCACAACTCCTGGAGGGATGATGGAATGTTCGGCAACCGGCTGCGGATCCCTGGCATTCGATTGCCTCGAAAGCGCGTCCGCTTTCCTGTTCTCAGTACCGGGTCGGTATGTGATGTGGAAATTGAAACCGGAGAAAAAGATCATCCACCTCATTTGACGGGGAGACACATGCCGCGCCGCCGTCAGAAACTGGAGGTTTCTGTGGTCCGTATACACTGTAACCACGTGTCTGGCCCCCATTAACAAATGCCTCCACTCAGCAAATGCGTCCTTTATTGCGAGTAGTTCCTTCTCCGTAATATGGTAATTGCGTTCCACGTCGTTAAATTTACGAGACATGTACGCCACAGGATGGAGCAAACCCGACACCTCATTCCTCTGAGATAGAATGGCACCCAGCACCACATCAGAGGCGTCCGCTTCTACCACATAGGGTAATTCCGGATTCGAGTGAGCTAGCACCGGGGCGGTGCTGAAGGCCTTCTTGAGGGCCACAAATGCTTTTTGTGCTTCCGGTCCCCACACGAACTCCTGAGACTTCCTTAGTAGTTGCGTGATCGGGGCAACCAAGCCAGAAAACCCCTCAATAAAACGCCTATAAAAGTTGGCGAAGCCTATGAAGCTCTGGACTTCCTTTACTCCTCGGGGCGCCGGCCACTCCTCCACCGCTCTGATCTTGCGTTCCGCCATCTCCTGTCCGTTGGGGCTCAGCATCACCCCAAGGAATTCCTCTGATGTGACGTGGAAGTCACATTTGCTGAGTTTGCAGTATAGCATGTTTTCCCTCAGTTTTTTGAGAACCGCGGATACGTGCTGTACGTGTTCTTCCTCTGAGTTGGAGTAGATGAGTATGTCGTCTATGTAAACGACCACGTAGATATCCAATACCTCCCGGAACATCTCATTGAGGAAGTATTGGAAGGCGGCAGGGGTATTGCATAGTCCGAACGGCATGACGAGGTACTCAAAGAGCCCGAACCTGGTCTTAAAGGCGGTTTTCCATTCGTCGCCGTCCCTCATGCGCACAAGATGGGATGCCCCCTTGAGATCAAGCTTTGTGTATATTTGGGCCTTTTTTACCTGTTCCAGGAGAACGCTTATGAGAGGCAGGGGGTACCGGTTTTTTATGGTTATCGCGTTCAAGGCCCTAAAGTCCACGCAGGCCCTCAATTCGCCATTCGCTTTCGGAATGAAAAAGAGAGGCGATGCGGCAGGGGATTTCGACGGCCTGATGAACCCCAGCCCTAGTAACTTATCCAAATATCCCCGTAGATGTATGTTTTCGGGTTCTGTGAGCGCATACAGTCTGCCGCTGGGAACGCTAGCCCCCGGAACCAGGTCGATTTGGCAGTCGAACGGTCTATGTGGAGGGAGCACCTCCGCTCGGATTTCATCGAAGACGTCCCTGAAACTGTGATACACTCTGGGCAGCTTTACGTCCTTTTCTGCTGCCGTGGCGACCGTGTGACCTTCGCCTACCTCACCTTCATGGGGGTCCTGCCGCATACCGCACCATTGTTCACAAAACGGGGAAGTCATCTCAATGTGATGCGTAGGCCAATCCACCGTTGGGTTATGATTTTGGAGCCAGGGTAGACCCAATATGACCCCGTACTGCGGGGCTCTGATTATGCTAAAATCGATACGTTCGTTATGCAGTTTTCCGAACCTCACCGGTATTTCTCCTGTGTGCTGTCCGATAGGTCCGGTCACCAGACTTCTCCCATCCACTGCATACACCTCCTCTGGTATCTGTTTGGGAAGGAGAGTGAGACCCAGTCTCCGTGCTTCATTGTAGTCCATGAACATGCCCGTGGCTCCTGAATCAATCATGGCTACCACAGGTATCCACTGGTCCTGCACTCCTACGTGTAAGGTAATAAACAAATGTCTTCGCCCTTTTTGATTCGGGCTCAACATGGAAGGGATGTGGGTGTGACTCCAAGATGCCCCTTCCCTAGACCCGGAGTCCCTCAGTTTTCCGCCGGTGCTTCCACCACTGCTGTCACCGTTTTGTTCGCTCGGTATCGTGAGGTTTTTGGCTTGGCTGGACACTCGCGTACATAGTGCCCCTTTTTCCCGCAGTAAAGGCAAAGGCCTTGCTTGCGGCGTGATTCTTTTTCAGTGGCTGTAAGGCTCGCCCTTATAGCTCCTATGTCCATGGGTTCCGTCCTGGTGGAGGAGTTGGTCTCAGGGCCACCCATCGAAACATACGATGGCAGCGCTTTCCCTTTCCTCTTGTGATCGCCCTTTCTTTCGTTCAATCTATGGTCCAGCCGTAGCACCAGATTGATCAAGCCTTCACATGTCTTGGGTTGGGGGTCGATTTGTGCTACCACATCTTTGAGCTCTTCGCTCAAGCCCTGGTGAAACAGCGCGGTTTGTTTGGCTATGGGCCACTTGGTTTCGGCCACTAACCGTCGAAAAGCATTAAGGTACTGCACCAGATCATTGTTGCCTTGCCTCAGCTCCAACATCTCTCGATCGGCAGTATACGAGTCCGCCCTTCGATCAAACACCTTCAAGAATTCCTCGCGGAAGGCTCCCCAATCACATAGGATAGGGTCGTCCCTGCTCACAAGTGGGACTGCCCATTGCGCCGCGTTCCCAGCAAGATACGAGATCAGAAAGGCCACTCTGGCTTGGCTGGTAGGAAAGGCCTTTGGTTTGCAGGACAGATGAAGTGCTACTTGAGTGAGGAATACCTGCACTGTGTTGGGGTCTCCGCTGTACCTCTCTGGTGTCGCCAAAGGAATGGCTACGGGCATCTCTACCACAACCGCAGGAGCCGTGGCCGTGTGAGAGGCACCCGCCTGTAGCGGATCGTTCTGCAGTGCGTCCATTCTAGCCTTAACGTCTGCTGTTTCCTGTCTGAAAGCGGTGAGCTCGATTTGCATCGTGGCTAAGACGGCCAACACATCCTCAATCGTGGCCATGTCGTTCGCCCAACCAGGAGATAGTTATGGAAGAGGTCGGATATTATGTAACGTCCTGGCTTTCTCGGGGTTGGGACAAACAGACGACGGACCAGAGAAATGGAGGTTTAAGGATGATTTAATAAACAGATAAACAACTACAGACAACAAAGAATACCGGTACTGGAATCACCAGTTAAAGTACGATACCCATTCACAGCTCGTCTAACCGTCCTCCGCATGCACACCGGACCCGGTATGCTCCAACGGAGGGCACAGTGCTAAGCAGTGGCCGACAATGCCACTCGACCGCTGTGAAGGGTAGTTCCAAGGTTGTGGAATCTACGGGGGGCACGTGGGAGTCACCCGGCCGGGCTCTCTACCACCTGGGAACAGCCGCTCTACCAGTATCCCCCAGAGTACTGCCACAACACAAAGACGCTGGGAACACCTCCTAGTGTGCGTCTCTTGTATCCGGGTTTAAGTGATGATACCCAAGGTGGCGCAGAGAATGGACGGGAGCAGCCGCTCTACCTATCCCAGTTCTCCTACGAGTGTCGATGGCTAAGACGCGGAAACACCTCCGGGATAGCGTCTTAGCTCTAAGCGTGTGTTTACCCAAGGAACGAGGGTTGGGAGCTTCGGCTCGCACCAACCTCGTTTTCTCCAAATTGTCAGGCCGTTGGGAGCTTCGGCTCTACCAACGGGACTTGTGCCCAATGACGTTGAATACAGCTCTCAGAACGGGACAGGACACGGGCAGGAAGCACACGCCAGCACCTCTCCTCCGCTCCTTAGAATGTTCCTTCCGCCGCTCAACTCACCAACGGGTCTGTGTACCTCAACCAGGTACTCCGGCAAAGATCAGAATATCCGACGCCGAGTCCCAGTGATCTTCTCCTTAAGTAGTACTCTCGGCGTTGTATAACCATGACTCTTGAGTTGCATAACATGAAAACTAGGCGTTACCCTTGGTGTTATGTAACCAGAACTCTTGAGTTGCATAACATGAAAACTAGGCGTTCCCCTTGGTGTTATGCAACCAGAACTCTTGAGTTGCATAACATGAAAACTAGGTGTTACCCTTGGTGTTATGTAACCAGAACTCTTGAGTTGCATAAGGCAATTGTTGCCGGAGGGCATTCTGGGAGTTGTAGTCCGCTCTCCTCCAAGCGCACCAGGTTCACGGAAGTGGCATCGTGGGAGGGAATCCATGTGCGGGAGGGGATTCCTGACAGTAGGTAAATAAAAAATACCGATTCTTAAATACCGAACCGTACCGAATCGGTATTTAAGAATCGGTAAGTTATATGTAGGTAAAAATTCGGTAATTATTACCGAATCGGAATTTACCGAATCGGTAAATACCGAATCGGTATTTACCGAATCGGGAAAAAAAATCACATGACTGGATGAAACAGCCAATCCTGTGCAACCACACCCCACCCAACCTGGAAGTGGCCACACCCAGGCAGGTGCACACAATTAACAGACTCTGGAGAGGCTTGGAGTGCAGAGGAGAGGCAGGGAGCCAGTGCCTGTTTGTGCAGCAAAAAAACATCATGTCGACGCAGAGGACAGTGAGAGATGGAGGGGAAAGGAGGAGGAAGATGAAATTCAGCCCCAAGGAACTCCAGGTGCTGGTGGAGGAGGTGGTGAAGCAGCACCAGAAGCTGTTTGGGAGGCAGTCCCTGCAAGTGCCTGAGGCAGAAAAGCGCAACATTTGGCTGGCCATCCAGGCGCAGGTCAATGCTGTGGGAGTGACCCACAGGGACATAGAGGTCCTCAAAAAGCGCTGGTATGACCTGAGAATTGTAACCAAGAGGAAGATGGGGGAAATCCAGAAGGAGGCCAGCCAGACTGGAGGTGGAACCAACAGGGCACCTGCCCTCACCGAACTGGAGGAGCTGGTGGGGGCCACAATTGAGAATGAGAGCGTCGTAGGCCTTGGGGATGCTGACAGCTCTGCCAGAGCCGCCACCTAACAATGTAAGACGAATGCACAGCAATGTAGCCCCCCCTACCCCTATCCCACATCTCCCATTGTGAAATGAGTATCCCACTCCAGTCCATGTGTTAGTGCAGACAGGCAATGCATTCTGGGAGATGTAGTCAGGGAAACCCCAACCATGAAGTAAATGGCACAGGACAACAAGGCATGTCACACACATTAGCCAAAAGCAGGCAGAGGACAAATTTAGAGTGTAACATGATTTTATTGTGATGCTTGCAATGCAGCCCTTCAGGTACACTGAGCCAATGTTGCATTTCTGTCCACAGATGTGACATCGCGCAGGACAGGACATGCTGCAGGAGAGAGGGCACACCGGCCACACAGATCAGCTCTGGCCAGCACAAGTTCAGCCCAGGGAGCAGTGCCACAGGCAGCCGCACCACAAACACAGGCAGCCTCGCCTCAACCAGAGCCAGCCTCACCTCAGCCGGAGCCAGCCTCACCTCACCCAGAGCCAGAATCACCTCACCCAGAGCCAGCATCGCCACTCATGTTTGAGTCACCGGCCACATCACCGCCTGCATGTGTGAGAATGAGGAGGCGTGCTGCCGCCAGGCTGCGAGCCTTAGACACCTCGTCTGACGACAGCAGGGGCCCTGAGCAAATTACTACGCCCCAGGATGGGAGTCATGCCACTGTGCCCTACACCTCACAGGCAGAACAGACGGGTGCAAGAGGGCGCCGCAGGTCGCGTGTCCAGAGTCCACCAGCCAACATTGACAGCCATGGTGTCTTCTCGGGGCTCGAGGGCCAAATGTTAAAACAACAGCGCCTGCAAACGAAGGTAGTCATGTCAGTCCAGAGGCATATGCGGTGCATGAAATCTACATTAGTCAACATGGACAATAACATCAGCACAATGGCAGCGGGCATTCGGGACATGTCCCAGTCAATCCAGAAGTTGTGCAGCAAATTAGATGCTGACATAGATGCACGGCGCCGGGAACGGCAGAGGAGGGACACTAACACCAGGGCACTCAACCGTCTGGCAACTGCCACTTCTCTACTCTGCCGGCGCTCTGTGTCGATGCAGGAGGGCCTGACACACTGCTGCAGCGACGTGTCTCGGGGGATGGTGCAGGTGACAAGTGCACTAGAGGTGCTATTAACAAGTCAGGCGGCGACTACTGCTGCAGGGGATGCTGCGGAGAGCATCGACTCCAGCAGCAGGAGCAGCATCACACCCCCCGTCCCAGAAGCACGCAGGAGCAGCAGGCGGCTTGGGGTTGGCTGTAGTGAGGATGCACAATCCGTGCCATCCCACACTGCAGCGTGTATGCGCAAACATTGATGCAGCCCTGCGTAGCCAATTCCCAATGGGTGACGTAACCCTGGACTTACTCCTTGTAAATATGCTATGTTGCCAGATTGGCTTGATCTTGTTTTCATGGCGTAGTGCCGCATTAAAACTACGTCATGACATACCACAACTGGCTGTGTCCCCTTACTTACTCAGAAATAGTTGCATGTGATCTCTGCCCGTCTCTCTCTCCCATCTATTGCAGTTGGCACTCCAGCTGCGTTGCCCTCTGGCTGGCCTGACTCTTCCTCGTTGTCCTCAAAATCTGTTAGTTCCACCTCTGTTCCTCTCTTCGTGGCAAGGTTGTGCAGCATTGCACAAGTGGCAATGATCTTGCAGCAGTTGATCGGTGTGTACTGGCGTGCGCCTCCGCTCTTGTGGAGGCAGCGGAATCTGCTTTTCAGTAGTCCAAACGTGCGCTCCACCACATTGCGTGTAGATTTATGTGCCACGTTATATCGTCTCTCACTCTGGGTTGATGGGTGTAGGTAGGGAGTGAGGATGAATGACCGGCAGGCATATGCACTGTCGCCTAGGTGAGTAAAAGGGAACCATCAGTCACATGCCTCTATACACTATGATTTGCAGGTTTCATGGGGCGTCACTGTTACTTACCTAGCAGGTATCCCTCTCCAAATTCTCCGGCAATCAGTCGTGTGTAGATCCCACTGTTCTGGAAGATGTAAGAGTCGTGGGTGCTCCCAGGAAACTTCGCTACAATATCAGTGATGATGTTCCCTGCATCACAGATCACCTGCACATTAATGGAGTGGGTGGACTTTCTGTTCCTGTAGATGTGCTCAGTGTCAGCTGGTGGGCAGATTGGGATGTGTGTGCCATCAATACAGCCAATGACATGGGGGAACTGTGCCATGTGATAAAAGTCAGTTTTAGTTTTCTGCAGTTCAGCCTGTGTGTTTGGGAAGCTGATGTAGTGGTGCATTCTCTGCATCATGGCATCCAGGAACTTCCTGAAGAAACGGGACAGGCAACTCTGGGATACACCGCCCACCGCAGCTATCACCCCCTGGTAACTGCCAGATGCCAGTAGATGTAGGCTGCAGAGCACCTGCACATGTGGTGGTATGGCATGCGCCCTTCTTGTTGGCTGGTCCAGGAGTGGTTGCAGGTCCCTTATCAGGTCCATGATGGTTTGGGGGTGTAGCCTGTACCTTTCATGTATCTCTGCATCAGTCAGTTGGAAGAGTGTGATGCGCTGTCTGTAGATGCGTTCCTCCCGTCTCCATATCCTCAGACCTGCTGCCTGTAGACGTAGGCGCCTTGCAATGACATACAGAGCTGCCATGTTGTCCACGCTGTTGCATTTTGGGATTGCTTATATGGTCTGTTGATGGTTACCACCTGCTTTCAATCAGTGTTAATTACCGACTCTTAATTACCGAATTTCATGGATTTCTTAATTACCGATTGTTCCTACATGTCATTTTCAGTTTTACCACTTCATATTTACCACTTCATATTTACCGAATCGGTAAATATGTATTCGTTAAATATGAATCGGTATTTTAGAATTCGGTAATTATGAATCGGTATTTACCGCTTCATATTTACCGAAAACTTGTTTTTGGCCTCCTACATCTCACTTGTCTAAATACCGGTCGGTAACAGCATATTTACCGAAAATCGGCCGTTACCGACCGGTATTTGGCTACCTACATGAGGCCCTGAGTGTTCTCTGTGGAGGCAAACAGACCTAACCAAGGCTCTCCCCACTGTTGAAAGAAACCTTGCACCACCTTGCATTGGAGACACTGTTCGTGATCCCTGCTTGTTTCAGTACCACATGGTGGTTGTGTTGTCCATAAATACTTACACCAACTTCCCCTTGACAGAGGAAAGAAATGCTTTCAATGCTAGCCGGATCACCCAGAGATCCAACAAGTTGATGTGGAGCCCCGACTCCAGCTGAGACCAGATTCCTCTGATCTCCCCCGCTCCCAGATGGCCACCCCATCTCAGGAGTGACGCATCTGTCCCTACTGTGAGATCTGGTTGGGAAAGGGATAGGGGTCTGCCTCTGACCCAATCGCGGTTCTTTAGCCACCACTGCAAGTCATTTGCCTCCAAGATCTGGCATGATTTACCAACAGGATGCAGGAGGCCATGAGTCCCCGCAGCCTCAGAGTTATTCTCACCAAAATCCAGGATAGAGGCAGAAACACAGGATTATAACCTGAATATCCTGGACTCACTGCTTGGGAGGACAAGTCAAAAAATGTACTGTGTCCAGGACAGCTCCAATGAATGCAAGCATCTCAGAAGGAGTCAGGTGTGACTTCAGCACGTTTATAGTGAACCTCAGCAAATGCAGGATGTCTGCCGTAATCTGGAGGTGGGAAACAACAGTCTGGGGCGAGGACACCTTCAATAGCCAGTCGTCGAGTTAGGGGAAGACTGGAACCCCCAACCTGCAGAGATGGGCTACGACTACTGTCATCACCTTGGTGAACGTCCGCGGGGCGCTGGTAAGGCCAAAGGTTAGCACAGTGAACTGAAAGTGCTCATGGCCTACCTTGAACCGCAGGTAATGCCTGTGGGCCAACAGACTGGTGGTGTGAAAATACACATCCTACAAGTCCAACGCTACAAGCCAGTCTCCTTGATCTAGGTCAGGCAAGACCTGAGCCAACGTAAGGATCATGAATTTCTCCTTTTTGAGGAAGTTGACAGTTTGAAGGTCCAGAACAGGACGAAGATTCTTGTTCTTTTTGTGTATCAGAGAGTAGCGGGAATAGCAATCACTACCTACTTCTGAAATTGGAACCCTCTTTATAAGCCCCTTGGCCAGGAGAGCTGTAACTTCCTCTCTGAGCAAAACAGGATGATTATCTGCCAGCAGTTCTTGAGACGGAGTTAAAGGAGGAGGAAAAGATAGAAAAGGGAGGGAGTGACCATCCCAAATGATCTGCAAGACCCAATGTTATGGACTGCCAGTGGAGGAGATGATGTTAGATTCTCCCTCCAACTGGACACCCATGGTCTTGCAGAACCAAATTAGAATGGCTTGGAGCCTGCAGCTGCAGGGGGATGGGTGGTAGACAACTTTTGGCTAACATTCCCACACGGTCGGAATGCACTGCATCCACATCCTCACGCAACTGAGGTAGTCTGTGCAGGGCAGTGGCTGGGGTATGGCTGACATGGTTGAAAACCCCTTCCATTGCCACAAAAGGGGCGAAATGCAGACTAGGGATGTATTGTCAATAAGAAGCCCAAAGGCATCGCCGTAACCCGCAAGTCCTTGAAATGCTCCAGTGCTGAGTTTGCCTATTCTCCAAAGACACGAGTCCCATTGAAGGGCATGTCAATGAGGTTGGCCTGGACATCCCCTGAGAAGCCAAATGTTATCAGCCAGACATGGCACTACAAGGCCACCGTCGACAAAACCACTCTATCCAGCGAGTCAGTCGTATCCAAACCATAACTAATAGTGAAATTTGCTGCATTTCTCCCATCTTCCACTACCTGGGAGAACCCGGCCCGGGCCTCCTCCGGAACCTGTGGCAGCACTTGCCCAACCGTTTCCCCAAAGGGTGTTTAAGAACTGGCCCAATGAGCATGCGGTGTTCACCGACTGCAAAACCAGGCTGGCAGTAGAAAACATCTTCATCACAAGTGCGTCCAGCCTCTTGGATTCCCTGTATGGGAGGAGGGCGGAAGGGAATGCACTGTGGGACATTGAGGTTTGGACACCAAGCTCTCAGGGATAGGATGTTGACTAAGGAAAGTTGGATCCCCCGGTGAGGGCTATGGCGGCGTGCAATGTGTTGCTCTCTACTGAAGAAGGACAATCATCCTGAAACACGTGTCTAGAGATACACAGCACTGGCTGAACCAACAAGGGTACAAAAACGAAAGATTTTCAAGTAAGTGTTGTCAAGCACAACCTTTACTATGATGCATTGGGGCAAACTGAGTGCTGGGGTGTGGGGTAGTGTGCTTCACCTTCTTTAAGTAAACCAAATATATGAACCCAGAATCTATCTATGCTAGAGCTCATGCAAACCAGGTGCATAAAATCTGCACCAGCTGCACTGCATCTGCAGCAATGATGATCCTCTCTGACCCCTAATTTATGTAACCATACTAGTGTGTAGTACATCTGATGCAAATATTTAAAGTGTGTATTATTAAAAGAAACACTTTAAGTCTGGGAAGAACAGAACAGCTATTGTTCTTCTGTGATTTCACAGCCAATAGCTGTTGGAACTGGCACATTCTGGTTGGCTGAGGTGAGGCCCTAGCCCGAAGGACCTACCACTCCCATCAGGAGTGCGTGAATACACTCACTGTACAACCTGCACTCACCCTTGGGTAGCTTGGCACTGAGCAGTCAGGCTTATCACAGAGGCAATGTGTGGAGCATTGGCACAGCACTCTCACACAATAAATACACTGTGCGTCACAAAAGAGGCTTTGCACAGGGTGTATATAAATAATGTTTGTATTTAACATGCACATTAATTAACACTACATGAGCATCATGAATTTGTGGGCATAAATAACAAGCAGTACTAGGCCCAACCATGTTAAAATTACATCAGTAATATGCACATTTTGGAAAGATCCTACTTCACCCCCCAGCACCCTTATGTAGTGCAAAACATTGCCAGAATAGGGCTCACCCTGGTTATTATTACAATTCAATACCACACAATTATAGGGTGCACACCAGAACACAATATCAGGATTGTGTACACATAGATAACTACAACACTTTTAAACAGTACCATGGGCCAAGGCCGCATGGGTAAAAACCAATGTCAAACATAGCATTTGTTTGGCAGGGAATAAAAGTGGAGAGCCACACCGCCGCACAGTGTAATTAATAACAGGCAGTCACTCCCACACACTCACTCAGCACGGATATGAGTTGCCATGGATAACAGACAGGTCCATATGGAGCACACTCACACACACACCCACCCACGCATACACACACACACGCATACACGCGCACACACACACATAAACACACACACAGCGCCGTAATGCGGTGCAACTAATATCAAGCAGGTCAGTTGATAATGGACATGCAGACCCCGTGGTCCAAGCCCTTCTCCGTCATTCAGCTTGCCCTGACTGCCCTACACCCACAGGCTGTTGATAAAGAAAACCTTCCCTCTGATTCTAGGCTGATCGTGGGCGGATTCACTCTTAGTCAGGGTCACAAGAAAGAAGGTAGCAGGGCTAATTGGTGGCAGTTGACAAATGGAGGTTTGGCCACTGCTCTGAAGGTTCGGCTAAGGTATGCAGAGCAGAAGCAGGCTGAGAAAGGGTTCCACACTGTGCCTTCCAGCACCAGCCCTGTTCTGTGAATCACATGGGGGGTTATGCATTCTCTTTACCCGCTTCTGGTCGCTCTCTGAAGTACTCCTTAGCCCAGTCAATTACTCTCACCACCCAGGCCTGGTCTGGGCAATACTACCTAGCAAGATGAAGTTGTTGTGTCCGGGTGAGGAGAAGTTAGTTGGCTCACAGCACTGAGGGCCTAAAAAAGAACAATCAATAAATGGGGGATGAAGCAGGGGAACCTCTTGTTAGAAGGAGGCACACCGTCAGACCCACTTCAATGAAAGTAGCACCCAGGCAATCCGGGCACAACAGAACATCAATCTGCTCCTCTGCGCCTCCGTAGAAACGAGCCACAACGGTTGGTGCGCGTTGATACGAGTCGCAACAGACAGTTCCAGTCACCCACAATGAAGAATCGTAAACTCAGTAACTCCCTGGAAATGAGACACAACGTCTGGCGCGATTTGATCCAAGTCGCACCAGACAGTTCTGGTCACACACAACGAATAATTGCAAATTCCATACCTCCCTGGAAATGAGGCACAATGTCTTATGAGTGTTGATACGGGTCGCACCAGACAATTCCGGTCACACACACAGGTGCAAGTTTAACAGTGCAACACGAGGTAGAATGAGGCACTACTACAGATACACCCTCACCTTCGAGGGTAGCAACCTGTGAATCGGACATGGCACCCAATGAACAGTCGGCATGTCGCACGAAAGAGATGCGGCATGATCGACAAAGAGGGCTTCGCGGGGTCCCGCAACCGGTGAATCAGCTCACCGCCAACAAGACACCTATGCGTGTTGAGGCCCCATGATGCAGGGGACAGACTCCTTAGATGCAGGCAGTACTTTTGGGGCTCCACACAAGGCAATCTGGTCTCCAGGCACAATAATTAGTTGCAGGCTCACACTGCTCTACCAGTTGGGATCCAGCCAATGATGTGGGCATTTAAGAGGGCACCGCTCTCCAGGTGTCACAAGTAGACGGTGTAGGTCCCTCAAAGGAAGTATTTGAGAACAGGGAACAAGCCCTTGTAGAGCATACTTCAGGGGGCCACACATCAGCAGGTAGTCAGAACAGGCCAGCCACTATTCAGGAAGGGTGCACTGTCCCTTCCAATAGCTGTAATCCTCCTTGCATACAACAGATTCCTCCGGCAGTGTGCACCAGGCATTTCCAGGATCTCTGGTCCCACGTCCCAATGCACAGATGTGCTCCCCCATCCTCCAGTGTGGACTGGAGTCAAACTTGGAGGCACACAAAGAGCTTTAGAGCAGAGAAATGTCCACTTTCTAAAAGTGGCATTTCTAATCTATTAATGACAACCCCCTTTTTTTTACCACAGGAGAGGGTTTGTCATTGTCAATCGAATGATAGGAAACATTATGAGCCTGCTCCACTGTAAGCCACTGTTGCAGCTCGCAGTAATTTCAACTATTCCCCCATGTTAACCTATGGGAAGAACAAACCTCATAGGTAGTGAAAACACACATGGGTATTCTTCGCTACCTGGGCAGGGAACACACGTGCACCTGACCTGGCTTTCTCCTACCACTTATTTCACCCCCTTAAGACTTACCCTAGGGGTGCCCTTGTGGTAGTGAAAAGTCCCATTGGGATTGGCCAGTGGTTTAGAAAGGCCAACACGAGCATAAGTTGAATTCGCACACACAGGCCTGCAATGGCACATGTTTAAAAACCTCATAGGTTCAAGTTTGCACCTACAGGCCTGGCAGGCTTGAGGCATGTTTATGGCTCAAATCTCTTTATAAGCATTTTCAGTAGAGCGTCATAGCGCTCTGTGTGTGTGATATATCGCATTGTTATCAACAAGGAAAAAATCTAATCCTCAACCCAACAGAAACCCTCCTCAGCCCCACCATCCCCTAGGTACTGATTGTAGTGAATTAGAATAGGTGTGACACCCCAGCCCTCTACTGAGTTCTGTTTAAATGGAATTTCCCTGTGTTTGTCAGACGGAGTAGGCGCAGGTATTTGGGACAAGTACGTTCCAGAAATTCTGTCCGGAATTGCGCTATGAACGGGCACCATAGCTCTCCAAATGAGGCACTCTGTGCTGTAAGAGAGAGGATGATCTTTTCCATCCCCAATATATGTCAGAGGTGGTGGAGCTATCCCTGATGTGTTGGAGTACGCCCTGTGCCCCAATGCATTAGTATGTCCTGAAGGGAGGATCTCAGTGCCATCCCTATCTGTCTTTCACTACGGTATTTTGATGAGAAGGTAAGTGGGTTATGTAGTCCCAGAATCGTGTTAGCAGGGAATCTGGGGAGGTGTGTATCTGGATGTGAGCCGATATCATCTATGATCGTGGTCCGGTATTCCGCTAATTTAGGACATTCCCATAGTAAGTGTTACAACGTTCTGGGGGAGCCAAAGCCCCTCCAGCAATCTGGGCTCTGTTCTGGATTCCAACTAAGTAGGTGTACTGGCGTGAGGTACCAGTATGTGGCTATCTTTGTGGCAGTTTCAATGCTAGCTGCATTGCGTGCCATTTGTCACGCTCTATAATACACCTCCCTCCATTCCTTCAATGTCAATTGCCTCCCTAAATCTGTCTCCCACCTCTTCTGGCTCGTAATCAGATGTGGCAGAGCAGGTTGGCGTAAGACGCTGAAGAATTCAGTAATAAGCTGTTCATCTGAGGTGTTGGTCACCAGCCACTTCTCGAAAGGGGCAAGGCATCTCTGGGCCCCTAGGCGATAAGGAGTGTGCATCAGCCAGTGATTCATCATCATCAATTCATCTTTATTCGACTGCAAGCAATCATAAAAGTACACAAACAAATTAAAACGGTATGATACAAGTTAATAAATACAATAGATACATAAAAAGTTTAAGCTCCTACTAGAGTCAAACAGTAGGCCGAAAGGGGGCATAAGCAACGATTTGTTAAGCCTCAACCTAAAACGTGGGTGTAAGTGATGCAACCAAACTATCTTAGAAAAGCATGGACTCCCGCGATTGGACGACTTCATGAAGAAAAAGCCCCACACACAGACGTGTCTCTTCGTCCTCTAGTTGTTATAACTAATTATAGGCTCTACTACAATGTCTAAAATGTATAGCTATGAACAAGTGTACTAAAAACTTCTGGGTAAAAAGCTTATAAAAGAATAAAAATCATTGATTGTGTCGAGGAACCATTGCACGGGCATGTTTTTAATTCAAGGTTGAGTTCGAACCCTGCTAGAAAACATAATAAAAACTTTAGTGTATCAGACCTAAAATGAAAGAGTGAGGACCGCTCCCAATTACTTCTGGGCTCCCATACGTACTCGTTGAGATCTGAGCTTTGGTGTTAAGATTCATATAAGATGCAACCGTTGGCTTCAGTGATTCTGCCTTAATCCTGGTTTCCTCTACTTTGGACATCAGTAAGAATCGTACCCCCTTTTTATCTAAAGTGGAGCATAGAGTGGGGTCAAGGAAGGCGTGGCCGATCCCAAATTTCCTCCAAGGTTTTGATAGCCTCTTATCACAGGCCAGGGAATCGGCAATGAAATCTCTTGTAAGTGATAATTCCTCTGGCCGCCAGATAGATAACCACAACATAACGAGTCTCGTACAAATAAAGTCACTCAGGTATGGCAATTCCAGCTCTTTAGGACAGATATAATGGGAGGTAGATATAGGGGCCGCCATTTTTTTTCTACAAAATCTATTTTCCTCTCTTTTCAATGGAGAACAATCTGAGATACCAATTGCATCATATGGGGCAGGAAATTGGGGTAACATTATGCATTATATATCTGCACCAAAGGGGTCCGAGACCTTCCTCCCACAGGACTAGGGAGACTTAACCTATTTTGGGAAATATGGGAAGCCCAAGTGCCCCTTATCTGAAGCATGTTCCATAAGGGAAGTGATGTATTCAAAGAGCCTTGTGAATCTCTGATTTGGCACATTAAGAAAATTGTTATTTTAAAAATGAATTATGCGCAGGGGTGGATCTCCTTTAAAGGGCATTGTGTTGCCTTTAAGCAATAGATTCATCCATATAGTTAAACCTTCCTTCTCTACCCACATGAGAGGGAGTGGCTGGGGAATGAAAGCAAAGAAATCCTCCAAATCTATGGAATCTATTAATTTCTCCTTGCAAGGCCAGGATCATCCTCGGTGGGGGTGTGCTTGGAGGGTCTGGAATAGGAACAGGATCTTGGGTAAGTTAGTCATTTTAAGGGCAGACACCCTTCTGAGCCAGGAGAGCTGATAGGGTCACCATTGGGACGGTTCTTCCTTAAGGTGTCGAAGCAAGGACCCATAGTTTAAGGCAGTTGTTGCCTGTACCCAGGGTGCTAATTGGATCCCCAAATACATGATGGACTCAGGCACCAACTGTATTAGATATTGTGTTGTGAGTTGTGCCACCACCGCTGGAGATGCTGAGAGGTTGAGAGTCTGGGAATTACCCACATTGACGTGGAACCCTGCCACCTGGCAAAAGGTCTCCAGGACGGCCAGGCATGCAGGAAGGGCTGTGGCAGGGTAATCCAATGCTACCAAAATATCATCTGCATACTGGCTAATGGTGTGTTGTTCCCCACCAAAGGTGACCCTAGTAACATTTGGGTTGTTCCGAACCCGCTTGGCCATTGGCTCTATATAAAGGCCAAACAACAGGGGCGACAGTGGGCATCCCTACCGGATTCCTCTGCCCATGGGAAATGTTGCTGAAGCCTGTCCGCTTACTCTAACTACTCGCTAAGATGACTACTTAGGACACATGCCATGAATGTTTCCTGAAAGCCAAAGTGGGACGGCATTGCTTCGAGATATGGCCAACACACTCTATCAAAGGCCTTCTCGGCAACGACTGTCAAGAGCATTATCTCCCTGCTTGAAAGTTTGGCCTTATCAATTAGATGTAGAATGCGTTTAGTGTTGTCACTGCACTGTCTATTGGGTATATGTCCTGCTTGGTCCGGATCGATTAGATTTGGCATGAATGGCCCTACGCGAGCTGCAAGGATACAGGTAAAACGTGTGATGTCTACGTTCAGGAGGGATATTGGGCTAGAAGAGCTGCATTGTTATTTAACCTTCCCAGGTTTAGGAATAACCACAGTAGCCACTGCCAGCATGGAAGAGGGAATCGACCCAAGGCCCATGATCGAGTTAAAGAGCCGGGTCAAAACTGGAGCTAGGACGTGACAACATGTTTTGTAGAAAAGAGCTGGGAAGCCATTGTGTACCAGAAATTTCAGGGATTTCATTCTGGCAGGAAAAGGCAGATATAGTCTCTTCAATGCGGATTGGACAGTCTAAAGAAGCAGCTTGCTCCGGAGAGAGACAAGTTGTGTTTGCTCCCTGAAGGTATAAGGTGGGGCCTTCTGGATCGAAGGTTTGCCCCATGTAGAGCTCTTTATAGAAATCCTGAAAGGAGGACAATATGAGGCTGTCTTCCACTATCTCAATGCCGTCCAGAGCCCACTAAGAATGTACTTCCACCTCCTGTCTTTGCGCTCGCAACCTGTTGGCTAAGACCCAAGCTCATTTGTCTACCCCCACGTAGAATGAGTTGTGGAGGCACAGCACTGTGTATTCAGCCTTGTCGACGACAAGACACGCAAACTGGAAGCGGGCTGCCTCCAATTGGCTCCATACCCTTGGGGCCCCTGTGCGTTGGTAGATGCGTTCTAATTCTCTAAGTTGATTGGGCATTTCTCTTTTCCTTACAGAGTTTATTGTCTGCAGCACAAACAGCTATCAATTTTCCCCTGCTTACAGCTTTTCGGGACTCCTACAGTGTGGTGATGGAGCTGTCTGGTGTGTCACCAAATTCTAAGAAATGGGCTACAGTCTGGTGTATCTGAGTCCCTACCTCGGGCCTATGAAAGAGGATTTCCCACATCCTCCAAGTCCTGGTGGTACGTGTTACTGGGGGGAGTGCAATGTCAGGGGACACTGCGGAGTGACCTGAGAGGTTCTCATCTCCGATGCTATTGACAAAGCATGTAAGTCTTTTGTCCCTAGAAAATAATCAAGACGGGCGTACGTTTTTTGAGCGTGAGAGTAAAAGGTGTAATCCTGTGTGTAAGGGTTATGTAAGGGTGTAAGGGTTATGCTCTCACCAAACATCCCTTAGACCCATCTCTTGAAGCCACTGTATACCTCCCCTTGTTAGGGCCCCTGTGTTATCATACCGCTGTGCTGACCTGTCTAACTCATTGTTAAATACTAGATTTAGGTCCCCTCCCAGGAGTGTCAACCTAACTGACATTGACAGCACTTCTGTTATCACCCTTCATAAAAAGCTTTCTTGACCTTCATTCGGGAGGGGGGGTATATGGAGCCTAATATGAAAGTGTAGTTATTGTGTATACTGGGAGTCTGCCCTTTATTTCCACAACTTAGGCCCCCACTTTGCCACCAAAGAAGCGGGACACCAAGATGGCCACACCCGCTGCCTTGGGAGGAGCAGAGGAGAGGAATTGATGGGGGAAGGCTCAAGACCCCGGTCACCAGGTGAGTCTCCTGTAGGAGGCAGATATCTGCCCCAGATAGGTTGAGGTAGGAAAGAATGGCCCGGCGTTTGACAGGGCTATTGAGGCCCTTCAGATTCAAAGGTATAAATCTTTAAGGTAGCATGGGTCATGTGAGAACTATGTAGACAATGGCTGCTCTCAAACCTGGACTTCAGATTGTTTTCCCCTTGCGCCCCATCCGACTAAGACTGAGCCCCTGTGCAGATGTGGCAGAATAATGATGTGTTATCTCATGTGGTCAGTACATTTCCCCAAAAACAACATGAAAAAACAGCAATATAAAAAAACATTATCATTAGGTTCAACACTGCAAGGGAGAAGCTACAGTTTCAACGAAAAATAAAGAGAAGAGGTCAAATTGTGGCTCAAGGCCCCCGGGCCCCTGGCTTGCCACCCCAGCAGTAAATGCAATCATTGAAGACCCAGCAGCATCACATAGCTTCTGGCCTATTTGAGTCCATGGACAGTGATTCCAGCACAGCCATTCTTTCCATGGCTATGGTCTTCTGGTCAGAATTCAGTACGCTGGCAGATGGTTTCTGTCGCTGCCATCGTGAGCGTCTTCCCGCTTTTCTGTTGCGGGGGCCAGCAGCAGGGTCATGTATGCCAAGTATTCGGCATGCCTCCGTCAGTGATCATAGTTGATGCAGCTTAGCCCAGGCGAAAGATGGGTTGAAACGGGTGGCTCCAAGAGTAAAATATACATATGGTCTGCAAGTGAGAGGTTGCTGGGCGGAAGTCACAGCGTTTCTGCAAAGTTATGGCTGCCAAGTTCTGGTATAGCATAGGTGTATGTTCTTTGAAGTAGACCGGTTGTTTATCTTGAGCTTTGTGGAGGATGCTCTCCTTCAGTTAGAAGTGATGAATGCAGACTAAGATTTTAGCTGGAGGAGCAGACTCCGGTCTCAGCAAGCCCACTCTTTGTACTCGGTCGGATCTAATCTCCTTGTCTGCTGGCGCCTCTAGTATGTGAAGGCAAAGCTCCCTAACATAGAGGCCTAAGTCCGCTCCCTCTGCATTTGTCGGTACTCCCTTGATGCAAATATTGTTTTGTCTGGTCCTGTTTTCCAAGTCCTCAGAATGAGCTTGCAAGTCTATCTTTTGCCCCTCTGAGATGAATGACTTTTTGTTGTAGCTGTCCACTTCTTCGTCGCCGTCAATTGCATGGGCTTTAATGGTCAAAACCCATTCTCCAATGGCCTCTAAGTCACCACGCACCTCTTTAAGGTCATTTGAAAGATATTTTGTTTGACTGCTTGCAGTTCTTCCAGCAAGGATGCAAACAGGGCCTTGAGAAAAGAGTGAGTTACTGGACCCTCTGGGTTATTGCCGTCACGTGTGCCCTGCCTTCCTCCTACCACTTGCTCCACCCCTCAGGGCTTAACCTCGGAGTGCTCTAGTGGTAATAGAGGGCCCACCCTGGGTTGGCTAATGAGTTAGAAATGCCTACCGGAGCATAGGCGCAACTGTGCACCCACAGGCCTGCAATGGCAGGCTTGATATATGTTTGAAAGACTATTCTGGTGGGTGGCACAATCAGTGCTGTGTCCCACAATTAGCCAGTGCAGTACTTGTGCTGGGTATGTGGCGTACCTTTTTACAGGGCACTCACAGGTACAACACCTAAACCAATCAAGTAAGTACCACTTCCTAGCATGGGTAGAAAGGATGTGTGCGCTTTAGCGCCCAGAGTCCTAAGGCCACTGAAAGAGAATCAGCAAAAACCAGGAGGACAAAAAGGTTTTGTGAAATTCCCTAAGAAGGGCCATGTCCAACAATAGCCCTCTCCCACATTCTACAGAGCAAATCGAGACAGGCTTCAAATTCATCTGATGATTTTTCTTTTTTTTGTTTTTTTTTTTTTTGTTGAAAAACCTTTATTGACATTTTAATCATTAACAAGTATGGGCCTACAACCCCCCGGGGCCGGCCGCTAAGCAATCAGAGCAATAAGAGCCAATGTAAACACAGGCGGCACCTCGGAGAGCAGAATCTTCATTCCAATATAGTCCGGCCAGTGAGCCGCGCAGGCAGGACACCAGGAGAAAAAGGGGTTTTCATTTTATAATGAAACAAGACAGTAGGATCAGGTGCCAAACAATTTCCCAACAACGATAAGGGGCAAGAATAATAGACGTAAGCAATAAGCAGCAATCTATTGGATCAATGGCGCAAACACGGGAAATTCCGGATGGGGAAGAATATCAAAAACAGTTGCGCCTGCAGGCCCCGGTACCTAACGCCCAGAGAACACCCCGGAAACTGTGGCACACATGAAGAGGCGACGATTCACACCAAAGGAGGTGTACCGCGCTGATCCCAGAAAAGAAAAAACAAGAAGAAGCGGAGAAGAAAAAGGAGGCCATGGAAAAAGAGATAAAGACTAAAGAGTCCCCTCCCCCAACCCCCCACCCTGCACCTCTGCAAATGAGTATGGCCCCCCCCCCCAGCAGTGTGCCTGTCGCCCTGGAACTAGACCCGAAATATAGAAGAAAAAGGAGTAAGAAAGAACCCCACCAGACGGGGGGGTGGAGAAAGTATAATAAACTGGAGGAGGGCCTTCAAAACATACCCCCGGCTTCTCCCTCCCGCACGGTGAAGTCTCCCCACAGCAAACAATAAGCAGCACCAAATCGACCATATCAAAAAAGGGGGAATGGGGAGCATTATGCACCAACTATGCTAATAGCCATGAGAGTACGCAACCATGAGTCCACCCGTCTACTGGATGACCACCCCCGAAGGATCAGCCTCATCCTTGACCACTCTTTGCAATTCTGCCCATGCCTACCCCTCGACCCAGCACCATGTCCGATGTTCCAGGGTAAAGGAGTGTCCAAAAACAACCGGGAAGCGACGCACACAGGTGGGATGGAAGTCTCTGAGTACCCACACAGTCCGCATCATGGAGGGACGTCTTTCCCAGTGCTGCCCCAGGATCTGCACTGCACACAAGGTCCAGGAAGGCTGAATCAGCCAAAGTAGACAAACGTTGCTGGAATTGTCCCTGGGTCGCCGGAGGCCGTGCACGGGACAAGGCCACCACCTTCCACTCAGGTCCAATACCTCCGGAACAGATCAAACCCTCAGTTAGCCGATCACACCGTAGCATACTGTCCGGAGTGTCCGGCTGTGCACTAATCGCAGGGGTGGCCGCGACATTATCCTCCTGTGTGCAGTGTGGGAAGCCCCTGTGTACCTGTGGACCAGCATGCCGCCACTGTCCCAACGCTGATGCCACACCATCGAGCTTACTCCCCAAGACCCCGGCGCCACGAGCCAAGGAGAAATGAAGGGCACCAAGGGCCTCTAGGAGGTCGCCGTACCCCAGCACAGCTCTCTGCGATCGCTCCGCCACACTCCCAAAAGTCACACACTCCCAATCCTGCTGCGACCCAGTGGACAGGATGGTAGGCTGCATAGCAACAAGATGGCCGCCGGGAAGGCCCGACTCGTATTGGGGCCGGGACCCAGGGACAAGCGCCTCGAGATCCACGTCGCTGAAGACAGGGGTCCGGGGGCAGGCACAAATTCAGCCGTTGCGTGGTCACGGGCAACAGTCGTCCCCGCCACGGACCAGCTCCCACGAAAAGCCGGGAGCAGCCCGCAAGGATCAGGGCGAGCTAGGGGCGGCGTCCGGGCAGCTCACCGTCAAAGGCAGGGGCAAGCACCGAAGAATCTGAGAGCCGCACCCCCGGGCATGTCCTCGGTCCGCTACACTTAGCAGTGGAAGCGCCTACTTCAAAATGCAGGCCGAGGGCAGCACCGCTCCGGTGGACCGACTCCACCCAGTCACCACAGGCCGCTGTTGTTGAACTGCCACCCGGCCAAGGCGTCCACTCGAGGTCCCGGCTCCGGGGCTGCACGGGCCGCAAAGTTCAACTGCAGATTTCTCCGGCGGTACGGCAGCCAGAAACCTCGGAGTCACACGATCGGTTGCCACTCTCATTCACAAACACGATCTCATAGCGCAGACTGAGGATCTCGTGCAGGATATCCGTGCGGGATGCGGAGGCTCACGGAGCCGGGAATCTACGCTGCCGTCCCGGTCGCCATCTTGGCTCCTCCCCCTGATTTTTCTGTATAGGTCCTACACCCAGTTCCCGGCTCCTTCTGTTTGTATTACAATAACTAGTACAGGTTAAGTTTTCAGGCTCTTTGGGGGTACTATATCTCATCAGACTTGAGAGTGTGCAATATTTGAAAGTAGAAAAATATATGTAGAGCTGTCATTGCACAATTGTTTTTGAGCTTCTGTAGCAACAGGAATCTACTACTTGGATACAACCTACCTGTAGTGTCGTAAGACTGTGCGCTAGGACCTTTGCGGTGCTGGGCAGACTTAACAAGGACTTACATAACTTGCTGGGAGGTTCTGAGGTGTGGTTATTAATGGTTATGACGTAATGTGAATGCAACGTGTGATTTTCTGCTGAGAAATAAAGGCGCACAATCCAGAGTTATGTGTGTGGCATACTTTTTTACATGCTCCCGGGGCTGGGGAGGATGCTACAACTGGCGTTGAGTGGGGTATCTGTGCCTTAAAGAAATGAGACTGCTCTTTCTAAGAGTTTGCAACCCTACGGTAAACTGCTTGTGCGTACCACATGCGCCCAAGTTGATGAGAAGCAGTTTAGCGTTGGTGTGTGTGGAGTCAAAGCCTCGCTCAAGCCCATATACAGCTCTTAAAGAAGTTGAAGGCCCTGCAGGGGAGTGCATTCGAATATCCCACCAGAAAACCCCTGGTAAAACCAATAGAAGAGATATTGTGTCACATCATAACATAGAGCCATCATCAATACAAAGCGTAACTCTAAAAGCAGCCACAACCAGGTACAACGCTAAAGACAGTGAGAACCGGTCCATAAGTGCAAATGTACTTACCAACAAGAGTAAGGGAAGTGTGAAGACCAGGCCTGGTTGAGCCACCAATGCATGCACACCCGCAAGTGACAACCAGTGCACTGAAAGGCCTTTGGAATTGTGAAATTTCTCAATGGCTGAGGTAGGAAAAGCAAAGTACGGTGCAGCCACATTCCTGAAACCACCAACGCCAATCGACACGGCCAAGAAGCAGAATATTGGCACCAAGTGGACTGCATGGATTGAGAGGTTCGATGATTTCATAGATGCAAATGAGAAGTAGATGATGAGAAAAAAATAAATAGACATTATTGAGCGCTCCAATGGTCTTACGCCATGGGTTTTGCCCATAGTGGTGGTGCAAAAATGGACAGTGGAGGTGCAGTGCGCATCTGTGTTCATAACAAAACAACAACGTCTCAACTGGATATCATTTAGAAAATAGCAAGTTTCAAAACAGTGATATAAATCACAAAGGGAAGGGGGGAAAAAAAAAAAAAAAAAGAAGAAGGGAGACCACAAGAAAATTTGAAAATTAGAAAAAGGATATATATTGTAGGTAGTTAACAGCACTACAGTATAATAAAAGTACAAATGACCAAAAAACACACAAGTGAGCACTGGGCGTGCTAGTGATGGTGAACGGCGCAGTGACACAATGGGTGAAAACAGCGTGAACGGCGAAAAATAATATAACAATGTGGTCAAGGAAAATGATTATGTAAAATCTGGTATGAACAAATTTTAGGTGACCACAGAAAAGCCAAAGTTCTTTGCTGAGGATTGTCGACGGCGTTTCAGCCTGATTAATTTCAGGCCATCATCAGGACAATGGTCATAATTTAACGTGTGCTGTAAGGGCGAAGGAAAAGTAAGGTTTAAGATTGTTCTCAAAGAGAAAAAAAGAAAAAGAAAAAGAAAAAGAGTGACCCAAGAGTAAGAGAAGGAGAGGAGTACCTGGGCGTAGTACAGGTAAGTGCAGGGAATCCAATAGAGGTGGAGTGAACACGGGCATAAATCGGTGCGTAATCAGGGAAGAAGAGAGAGGAGGAGGGGAACGCGGTTAGTGAAATTAATTATAAGAGTAAATCATGTGACCAAAAGGATAAAGGTCTTGTAGTTACCAAGGATTTAAGCGATCGGGGGTCAGCGTCAGATTTGGCTGTAGTCGGGAACAATAGATATCCGGGGACCGGGCATGGGAGCCAAATCTGTGCATAGAAATGGAGGAAGGGAGTTAGGGGGGTGAAAGGTAAATAAGGAACTAATTCAAATTTCGTCCTAAGCTGTCAAGTCTTACCTCGGGAAGAATTAAAGCAAGTAGGTCCAAAGGAGATTGAATCGATGGACGCGACCAAATCCTGAAAAGGTGAAAGGCGGGCGAGTAAAGCGTCCGTGCCGGTAGCGGCGTGTGTATTGAAACCCCATTAAAGCCAAGTGCAGTATGTCACGTGAACGGGGCAGGGCAGAAAAAAAGCTGGACCTGTAACTGGCAAGAGTCAGATGGTGCCCCGGGGGGGGACGGTCAGGGTAGGAAAAGGAAATATAGAGCGGGGATCGTGCAAAAAGACATCTGGAAGAGAGCGGTTCGAGGCTGGTGTTAATCATATTTAGACACACACATTTAACCAAATATATTATTTCTGACAACAGTAAATTTAAACAACTAATAATTTAGGAAGAGGCGGGGAGAGGGGAGGGGGGGGACAGAGTGGGGGGGGTTGGAGGGCGGGGGGGGTTGGAGGGCGGGGGGGGGTTGGAGGGTGGGGTGGGGGTTGGGGTGGAAAAAAGGGGGGAACAATTGACAAAACGGAACATAAATCAAGAGAGATTATTATATATGGTAAGACACGACATAAAATAATTAAAAAACTAACAGTGTGGGGATGAATGGTTAACACAAATTGTTAGTAAGGACATATGTAACAATTATATTTATACAACAATTTAACATACACAATGAGCATTAAAATACAGGGCCGGCATATCCATAGTATGTTGAGCATTACTCTATACACTGTGGAGAAAAGGAGAAGGAAAGGAAAAAGTTCAAAATAGAGTACAATGGACAGACTTGTCCCTGATATGTATATGAAGGAGGTCGACATTATTGACAATGGTGATAAACCCCAGGATAAATTTGTACATTACTGACATATATCCAAGTGAAATCGAATTACTAAAGGAAGGGGGGAGGTGAAAAAAAGGGGGGGGAGTGGGGGAGGTGGGGGAAGAGAAGGGAAGGAAGGCGAATAATAAATAATAACAACATAAGGACCAGCGGGTTATTCAGAGGTCGGTGGAGCACTCATGATGAATCGTGTCAAAAGACAATGAAGGGAAACGGTTGGGAAAGTTTAAGCTGTATTAGTGACTGTATTCCATTCATCCAGAGTGTTCAATCCATGATTGACTGAGTCACAACGTGCGATCCATCGGCATTCGCATTTATTCAGCAAGAGTTGGAGATTAGCCCCTCGCAGTGGGAGTGCTGGGCGATCAATTACTTGCAAAAGTAATTAGCAAAGTGATAAAAAGAAACTGGTGGATCCTTCGGACTCATGCTCAATTCAAAGAACCCCCACTTTTTTCATATAAAAGGGGTACTAATTTGTCTGATAAATTGGTTCACGCCATTACATGGCCCACAAAAGAAAAGAATACTCAATCTGTGACCACCCTCTGGGGTCTTCCCCCGGTTGTAGGCCATTACAAATGCCAAACCTGTGCTGCCTGTAACCTCACGCACAACACCAAGGAGTTTGTCACACCAGATCAAACATACCAACTGAAAACCTTTTCCAATTGTCGTACAAACAACGTTATCTATGCCACCCGATGTCCGTGCAACCTTCTCTACATCGGTCAGACAACACAGATGGTAAAACAACTGATTTTTCAACATCAAAGCCGCATAAGATGCAATGTAGAAACTGCACCTCTTGTTGCACATTACAAAGACCAAAACCACTCGGAAACTGATTTGATTTGGCAAGTAATTGATCGCCCAGCACTCCCACTGCGAGGGGGTAATCTCCAACTCTTGCTGAATAAATGCGAATGCCGATGGATCGCACGTTGTGACTCAGTCAATCATGGATTGAACACTCTGGATGAATGGAATACAGTCACTAATACAGCTTAAACTTTCCCAACCGTTTCCCTTGATTGTCTTTTGACACGATTCATCATGAGTGCTCCACCGACCTCTGAATAACCCGCTGGTCCTTATGTTGTTATTATTTATTATTCGCCTTCCTTCCCTTCTCTCCCCCCACCTCCCCCCCCCCTTTCTTTAGTAATTCGATTTCACTTGGATATATGTCACTAATGTACAAATTTATCCTGGGGTCTATCACCATTGTCAATAATGTCGACCTCCTTCATATACATATCAGGGACAAGTCTGTCCATTGTACTCTATTTTGAACTTTTTCCTTTCCTTCTCCTTTTCTCCACAGTGTATAGAGTAATGCTCAACATACTATGGATATGCCGCCCCTCTATTTTAATGCTCATTGTGTATGTTAAATTGTCGTATAAATATAATTGTTACATATGTCCTTACTTACAATTTGTGTTAACCATTCATCCTCACACTGTTAGTTTTTTAATTATTTTATGTCGTGTCTTACCATATGTAATAATCTCTCTTGATTTATGTTCCGTTTTCTCAATTGTTCCCCCCTTTTTTCCACCCCAACCCCCACCCCACCCTCCAACCCCCCCCTGTGTCCCCCCCACCCCCCCTCCCCTCTCCTTCCTAAATTATTAGTTGTTTAAATTTACTGTTGTCTGAAATAATATATTTGGTTAAATGTGGTTAACATCAATGTAAATAATTTATGTGTCTAAATATGATTAACACCAGCCTCGAACCGCTCACTTCCAGATGCCTTTTTGCACGATCCCCGCTCTATATTTCCTTTTCCTACCCTGACCGTCCCCCCCGGGGCACCATCTGACTCTTGCCAGTTACAGGTCCAGCTTTTTTTCTGCCCTGCCCCGTTCACGTGACATACTGCACTTGGCTTTAATGGGGTTTCACTACACACGCCGCTACCGGCACGGACGCTTTACTCGCCCTCCTTTCACCTTTTCAGGATTTGCTCGCGTCCATCGATTCAATCACCTTTGGACCTACTTGCTTTAATTCTTCCCGAGGTAAGACCTGACAGCTTAGGACGGAATTTGAATGTGTTCCTTATTTACCTTTCACTCCCCTAACTCCCTTCCTCCATTTCTATGCACAGATTTGACTCCCATGCCCGGTCCCCGGATATCTATTGTTCCCGACTACAGCCAAATCTGACGCTGACCCCCGATCGCTTAAATCCTTGGTAACTACAAGACCTTTATCCTTTTGGTCACATGATTTACTCTTATAATTAATTTCACTAACCGCGTTCCCCTCCTCCTCTCTCTTCTTCCCAGATTACGCACCGATTTATTCCCGCGTTCACTCCACCTCTATTGGATTCCCTGCACTTACCCGTACTACGCCCTGGTACTCCTCTCCTTCTCTTACTCTTGGGTCACTCTTTTTCTTTTTTTCTCTTTGAGAACAATCTTAAACCTTACTTCTCCTTCACCCTTACAGCACACGTTAAATTATGACCATTGTCCTGATGATGGCCTGAAATTAATCAGGCTGAAACGCCGTCGACAATCCTCAGCAAAGAACTTTGGCTTTTCGGTGGTCACCTAAAATGTGTTCATACCAGATTGTACATAATCATTTTCCTTGACCACATTGTTATTATATTATTTTTCGCCGTTCCCACTGTTTTCACCCATTGTGTCACTGCGCCGTTCACCATCACTAGCACGCCCAGTGCTCACTTGTGTGTTTTTTGGTCATTTGTACTTTTATTGTACTGTAGTGCTGTTAACTACCTACAATATATATCCTTTTTCTAATTTTCTAATTTTCTTGTGGTCTCCCTTCTTCTTTTTTTTTTTTTTCCCCTTCCCTTTGTGATTTATATCACTGTTTTGAAACTTGATATTTTCTAAATGATATCCAGTTGAGACGTTGTTGTTTTGTTAAAAACCATTGCCCGGTCTCTGCTGGAAAACGGGCTTACTCCTGTTCATTGTTTCTTCTTCATCTGTGTTCATATGCACCAGGCCAACAAAGCAATTGAGAGAAAGACATCCTGGTCCAAACATAGTGAACTTGAGCATGCCACTGAACGTTGCCAAGGTCTTCTCCCGTCTTGACCTGAACAAGGTATACCATCAACTCGAGTAGGAAGAAAACTGCAGGTACATCACTACTTTTTCAACTTATGTTGGAATGTTCAGATGCAAAAGGCTGAGTTTTGGAGTGTCGTCAACTGTAGAAATATTTCAGGATGCTATACATTGAATAATTCAACCTGTCACACGTGTGTTTAAAAGGAGCATGACATGGCTCGTACTCAAGTGTGCCAGTTACTTACTGATGCAGCTCTCACTCTAAATATAGCAAACTGTGAGTTTCACAAGACCAGACTCAAATTTGTTGTGCATTTATTCTCTGATGGGGGAATAACTCCTGACCCAGACACAGTGCAAGCAATGGCGGCTACCTATCCCCCACAAGATGTCATCATGCTGCGAGCCTTCTTAGGCTTGGCCAGTTATTGCTCAAGGTACATTTGTGACTTTGCTACTGTGAGTCGCCCAATTGAGAGACTTGACAAACCGTGATGTCCATTTCCAGTGATCTGCTGAATGTGATCAAATCTTCAGAAGAATAAAACATGTGACTGAAAATGTAATTGAGATGGCCTATTTTGACCGCAAGAAACAAACTGAGATCACAGTTGATGCAAGCCTGGTGGGGCTTGGAGCAATCTTTGCTTAGCATAATAGTCATCCAAATGCTCAGAGACACATTGTGGCCTATGACAGTCAATGCTGGTCTGACACAGATTGTGCCTACTCTCAGCCGTAGAAGGAGAGTCTGGCTGTAGTGTGGGCCTGCGAACATTTTCATGTGTTTCTATATGGAAAACTTTTACTATCATTCTAGCTCACTAAGTGCTGCTCACTATTTTTGGAAACCCGAGATGCCCCCTCGCATTGAGAGATGGGGGTTACGATTGCAAGAGTATGCCAATGCAATTATACATAAGCCAGGTAAAGATCAGAACCCTGCTGATTACTTTACATGAGTACCATTACAGCGGCACAGTTGGACTTTCAAAACAACTGAGGAGTACATTAACTTCATTGTGAGGTCAAGCATGCCAGCAGCCCTATCCATTGAACTGATCACTGCTTCTACTAATGCTGATAAGAACATGCTTATCCTCAACTCAATCGTGGAAGAAGCATGCTTAACCTCTTGCTGATGAAGCTGAATTTCAGAAATTAAAAAATGTACAGGATGAACTGTCCGTTACTAAGAAAGGTATTGTATTGAGAGGCTCATGAATCGTAATATCTGAAAGCCTAAGACAACAAGTCATTGAACTAGCTCATGAAGGACATCATAGCATTGTAGCCACCAAAAGAGCCCTAAGAGACGAAGTGTGGTTCCCGCGCCTAGATGAGTAAGTGGAGAGGGAACTAAAGGAGTGCCATCTTTGCAATTGCCTTTCTCCCAAAGAGATGCAGCACCTTTTGACCATGTCTGACGTTTCTGCACATGCATCTGAAATACTTGCAGTTGATTTTTTTGGACCCTTAGAAAACAGACATTATCTTATGGTAGTTATCGATGAGTATTCATGTTTGCCTTTAGTAGAGGAGTTATAGTCAACTTTCCATGAAAAGGTCATCGAGTGGCTGGATGACATCTTTGCAGCGTGGGGTTTTCTGGCCATTTTTTAAATCTGACAATGGTCTGCTGTTCAATAGCGAAGAATTCAAGGAATTTCTGGTCCGACTAAATGTCAAGCATCAAAAAAGCACACCTCTGTGCCCCAAGATCAGGGTATTGTGGAACAATTCATGTGTACCCTCAAACGGGTAATACAATGAGCATTGATGGATGGAATCAAGTTAAACCACGCCCTGTATCAAGCACGCCATGCCTGTTGATCAACTCCTCCTCCACAACTGGTGAGAGTCCTGCCACCTTGCTATTTGGGAGAGCCATCGGAACTAAATTACTCCGGTGGACAGAAGACCAATACTTTAATGGGGATAAGGTTTGTGTCACGGACACTTCTCCAAGAGCCAAATGAAAACATATGCCAATCATCATCGACTAGCTCAGGAAACAGCCTTCGGGGAAGGTGACTGGGTTCTGATCAAGCAGAAACATAAGCGGAAAACAAACACTACGTTTGATGTTGATCCTTTGATGGTTGTGATGTGTAACAGGCATATGGTGATGGCGAAGCGTCCCAGAAAGTCCATCACATGGACTCGTCGCAGTTTTAAGCATCTACCTCGAAGGTCTTCAGTTCCTGCAATCATGAATGAGGTGACCCAACCCCAAAAGTCCAGATCAAACATCAAAACCTGTGCAATCGGTGAACAACCAGATTGCATCTCAACCATCTCATACCACTCAGTCTGGACAACTAGTGCGAGCGCCTCACTGCCTTATTGAAGAGTTATGATGTGACTATTGTTTGTACTTTTTGTTTACAAGTGAGAGATGTAGTGTTGTGAAACTATGTGCACTAGGACCCTTGCGGTTCTGGTCCGGCTCAACAAGGTATTATGTAACCTGCTGGGAAGTGCTAAGGTTTGGTTACTAACGGTTATGACATATTGAGAGTGTGTGAATGTATGCTGACGAATAAAGATGTACAATCCAGAGCTCTGTGTGTGGCGTATTCTTGCACATGCTCCCAGGGCTGGGGAGGACGCTACACCACCCACCCCTAACCATAAAGCATTGTCTCAGTCTATCCAGCTGGGGCAATGCTTTATGTTCACATGCCGCTAGGATCTTGGGGTTATGGGTTAGAAGGAGTTTGGGTGAGTACACTGTGCAGTCAGCTGGGTTCATCTGCCCAGTGAGTAACCCATGACGATGAAGTAGTCAAGTAGTCAGTGGGACTGGGTCTGCTATCTCTCAGTCCACAATTACATGCAGAAAACACTGTCATTGCAGAAATAATATGTAATATGTTGCACTTGTGCTACATAGTGCTAGAGGTCGGTATACAATGCTAACATACCTCCATCTTCTTATGGTAGATTAGTATGATCCACCCAACCATTGTTTGTTAGCCCACCCTGACCAACTTTATCAGAGCAGACTTAACCAGCCAGGGAACGCTCAATGTAAATGGTATCAGGATATTACAAAACAGGTATAGAAAGCGTGGCAGGATAATCATCTTAACGAGGGTTATTCAGTCCGCCATGGTCAGTGAGAGTGTGATCCATTTCTCGACTTGATACCACAACTTCTCATGCAGGGTTCCCTAGTTATCCCACATGACCACCACTACATTTCTGTGAAATCAAATTCCTAAATATGTCACTGAATCTGACCTCCATACCAGAGGGTAGTCAGGTTGTGCATGGTCTAAGGGGTAACAATTCCGATGTATTCCAGTTAATGCAGATGCCTGATATACTAGTTCCAAATCATAAGATCTTTCCAATGATGGGTGAGATATTCTTGTTGGCTGCTTTACATATAGTAATATGTCATCTGTATAGAACGAGACTAACATTTTGTGACACCATCACATGTATATTAGTATTTGCCTGGTATTCCCTGAGGTTAGATGCCAGTGGTTCCATGGCTATAGAAAAAACAGGGTCAACAATTGGCACCTCTACCGGGTGCCCCTTGCTACGGAAAACGAATAAGAGTATAATCCATTTTCCTTTTAATCCCACACAGTGTAGCCTGATCTAGCCATTGTTTCCCTCCCCACTCCTAGCTGTTCCAACGCCGTGAACATATACCCCAGTGATATAGAGTCAAACGCTTTTTCAAAGTCTAAAAACATGGCAGCTGAACGCAGCTCTGGATTGGACTGGTGTTATCATCCCAAACTGCAGTCCTGTGTTATGCTTTGTAGCCCTTCCTGGACTAAAGCTCCTCCGATCAGGCAGAATACTACCAGACATATGCGCTAGCCATCATTTAGCCACAACTTTAGCCAATATTTTAGTATCTAAATTAATTAAAGACAAAGACCTCTATGAGGCACACGGCAATGGGGTGTTGCCCAGTTTAACTAATTTTACCATTAGGGCCTTACATAGCATCGGAGGCAAAGCTCCATTCTGTTTAGCTTCCTCAAACCTTCCCAGCACATGTGGCATGTATATATCGGCGATGGTGTATGTTGGATAGAAATCGGATGTTAATCCATCATTCTCCATAGCAAGTTCTTTGATGGCTGCCTTAATTTCAGTAACTGTTAATGGGGCGCAGAGGGGTTCTCTTCCGGATTTCTCTAGCCACACCATTGTGGCCCTGCTTAAATAAGTATGCAGGTCTTGCGGAGTGGATTCAGTCTGTGTCGTGTAAAAGGTTAGCATTGAATTCTCGCAATCTGACTAGGATTGCGACATTCGACTAGTCTGGTTTACCTTCAGCAGCTTCTATTCCAATGATATTTTGTGCCCCCCTTTAAGTTCTGGTGAGACTCACCAATGCTCTGTCTGGATGACTGCCCTTGCGATCAGCAGACAGCAACATATTTCCCATCAGCTTAGCTTCTGAATCCACCGCATCACTTTATTTATCCATCAGGTTTTTGATTTTATCTAATGTCTCCTTGTTTCCTGCCACATGGTAGTCTAGCTCACCCTCTTGCATTTCAGTTTCTAATTTCTTCAGATTGTCCTAGAGTGATCACAGCACCCCATATTGTTTGACCATGCTCAGCCCTCTATTGTAGTCTCTAAAGGCCTCACAGTTCACTTCTGATCTGGTAACTGAGCCCACATTGTGCTGGAAGTATTCAGCAATTACTTGTCTCATCTCTGTCCTAAATATGGAGTCTCTTAGGGCCTTCGACGAGAACTGCCATTGTCTGTGCCTAGCAGCCAGTTCTGGAACTTCAATGACAGTAAGATGGGTGAATGATCAGGGGAGTATTGTTGTCACCGTTACCCAGGTGCATGCATCCCTAGTTAGGAGTCAGTAGTCTAGACACGACAATCTGTATAGTATTTATAATCTTATGCCTCTGGCTTCCTGCTTCCCCAAATACCTACCAGCAGGTACTGCCATGCTAAACCTGCTTTAGAAGCAGCAAGGTGTGAGCAAGCCGTGAATTTGAAGCCATCCCTGGTTCTCTTCAACACCTTGTTTACCCGCCCTCACCCCAGAAAAATGTGCTAGAGGTTAACTTAATATAGACGGTGAAGCAATGATGGATAAACTCTAGGGCATCTGTACTTGAGCCATATGCATTTATAAATGTACCTTGGATCCAGCCTATCTTACCCTCCACAATTAAGTATTTGCCCTGCTAGACCTTGAGTGTGGGTATATACTGAAAGGGAACACCTTTATGCACGAGTAAGGCCACCCAGACGTGTGAACTGTATGAGGAGAAGAAGTGCCCTGCTCCAGAGACCCATCCCACTCTCTCTGCTGGGAGGCAGATGTGCTTCCTGTACCTTATGTCTATAGAGATAGGCCAAAACTTTACTAAAATGGTTTATCCCTCTGACATTCTAGGGCGCCATTTTCAGACTGAGGGCATCTCCTGCCCTCCCTCCTCTTATTTTGCTATGGTCCCCATCTTGGCTATACATTCTAAGGTGCCCTACCAACTTACACAGACAGTATGTTACTCAATGTGGTGTCGCCATGAAGTAAGTGATAATAGCAGCATATTCTGTTGGACTAAATAACAGCCCGACCTCCCCCAACCCCTCCGCTCCTTAAACGGAGCACTAATATTTCTAAAAACTCTAAACAAGCCAATAGTACTACATAGTACATGTGCTTTGTGCATTGGGGGTACGTGCCGGTAACTCAGCACCCCGCAGCCATCCCCACCTGAAAGCAGTATTAGTTTATATCATATGATTCTCAGTTCCAAAGGCACCCAACAGAATAACTTTATGATAGTGCCTTATGGTATAGGGAGTCTTCCTACATGTCTGCAGACTTCAGGAAGTTAAGTAAGCATCCTTTTGGCCTTGAGACCCTCACGGGTGAGTAGTTGCGCTTTACCAACCCCTGATTGATTGATTTATTGATCGATTGATTGATCATGGCCCTGCAGTTCATGGCAGATCAATAGTCAAACAAACCTTTATGCCTAGCCCATGCTCAGTCTATGTCACTGGTGTTAGACCCATGTACGTCATTTAGGGGTTACTGCCATTGTGACTCCTGTCCTCAAAGGTGGCAAATTCAGTGCCAGGAACACAGGGCCAGCGGGGCTCCGTTCGCTTTATTTTCTGTCATTTGTTTAATTACACTAATAGTGAATACATAAAATATATTATTCATTAATAGTGCCATGCAAATGGACTACAATAAGCTGGAATATGCCCTATCATGGCAGCTGAGGTAAGTAAAAAATGCTTTTAAATGTATGTTGTGTTTATGTGTGAGAGAGTGTATTGTGTGAATTTGTGTGTATGTGTAAGCCTTGGTGTGTGAGTGAAAGTGGAGGTCCGCTACCGCTGGCATTTCGGTGAATCGACGTCCATGGTTATGACCCTCCCACAGTGCTGCTTTGCCCACATCTTCTCATGCAGTGGTCGTCCTCTTCTTTGGTGTGTCAAACATTCTTTAACATGTTTCCACGTCTTCCCGGGATCTGTGCACACTCTTGGTGCTCCACTTAACTTGAACTTCAATTTAGCTAGATACAGCATTGGGTATAGACTTAAATGTCTCTCAGCAACTTTTTAACTGGCAAGAACATTCAGTGGTCAGTCTGCATATTTGGAGTGAAATTGGGGAACACACCTATTGTCATGCTTTGGTATTCCTGTTGCCTTCTTTCTCTGTCCTCGAGCAGTGCTGTGTCCCTGTCACGATAATTGAGTAAGCGTAAACACTCATAGGCCTGGGTCTTGTTCGAGAGGTGGTCTCGACTCCAAAGATCGGTGCACTCCATCGGTAGGTCAGTGAAGCTCTGTCGGCACAGCTCTGTCTCACTCATTCACCAGAAACATACACAGAGAGCGCTGCAAAGGCGTGTCTGAATGTCCGTAGCCCTACCAATAATTCAGCTGTTGATGCGTGAAAAGATGTGTTATACATTGTCAGCCAACTCTCATTTAGAACAGCACTCTGACTGCCCCTGCTGTCTTGTGAGAGTCCGGCTCCTGACCCACCATGCAGCCAATTTCCAGAGAAGGTTATGACCAAAACTAAAGAGAAAAAAAGGGGCGTCGGCAGCAATAGAAGCAACCCTCTGCCTAACTATGTGTGAAATCTAGTTCTGCAAGGATTTCAAAGCAGGTATTTCTGCAGCTTAAGTGGGTGTTAGTGCCCTGCTTAGCTGCACCAGGTTGAATGGCGCAGCTTTCGTTTTAAAACAAAATGGGAGCCAAATTTATCAACTGAGGTCGGACCGGATGGCCACCCTGTAGAATCGGCTACAGGAACACAAACTGATACTCAGGCTCACCAGCAGCACCTGTCACTGCCAGGCATCCAGGGATTTGGCTGTAGCTTTCTCCCCAACCCAGGAGCATGCATATGAAATACATTGCAAACAGAGCTCTGCGACATATGTTTTTATTCTTCAACATACAACCACATCATACATGCACTGCATCATAACTTTTATAACCACACCTTAACACCTCCCAGCAGATTACGTAATTCCTATTTAGAATCCGCTCAGAACCGCAAGGGTCCTGGTGTGCATAATCGCAAGATACATCTCCCCCTTTGTTAAATAAAAAGTACAGACTGCATTAGTATCATAGTTCTTCGGTGAGTCATCAAGGCACTTTCACTGGTCGACCAGATTGCGAGGTATGAGGTAAGTGAGGGGCATCTTGATCAGGCACTGATAGCAATGGTTCAGATGCTTATCTGGACAAATAGGCGGGATCGCCTCACTCGTGATAATAGGAGCTGATGAACATTGAGGTAGGTGTTTAAAGTGTGATGAGTACAGTGAGTGATGGACTTTCTGGAACGATGCAGTGGTACCATGTGTCCTACTCTCAAAGGGTCGACACCAAATGGAGTGTCTGTTTTCCACTTCCTTTTCTGTTTGACCAGTACCCTGTCCCCTTTATTGAAAACTGTTTCCTGGATGCGTCAGCGCTGATATGCATATATCTCCAGCTTGCACTTTCAAGAAGTGTCTGTAACAAAGACATTATCGGCATTCATCGATTGGTCCAATCTCCATTGAGGTAGCTTAGTTCTGATGGGTCTCCCAAATATCAAGGTAGCAGGACTCTTACCGGTTGTGGAATGAGGAGTTGATCAATAGGCATGAAGGGCTTGACACATGGTTTGGTTGAGATCGATTCCCACTATCGATGTTCACTGAACTACCTTCTTGAGGGAGCCCATGAACCGTTCAACAAAATCATTGGCTTGGGCCAAAGAGGTGTGCTCTTCTGATGCTTGACATTAAATTGAACAAGAAACTCCTTGAAATCTTTGCTATTGAAAGGTGGGTCCTTATAAGATTTGAGAATAGTGGGCTGCCCCACGCTGCAAAGATGTTATCAAGCCGCTCGATAACTTTGTCATGGGTTGTCGATGACAAGACTTCCACCAAAAGAAAACGTGATTATTCATGAATAACTAACATGTGATGATGTCCATTTCATAGTGGCCCAAAGAACTAAACTGCAACTCTCTCCCAGGCAGAAGGAAGATATTGTCAATGGATGTTGCATCACCTTGGGGGATAAACAGGCACAAAGGTGGCACGCTTTCAGCTCTTTCTCAACCTATTCATCTAGGTGGGGGGACCACACTTGTTCTCGTATGACTCTTTTGGTGGCTTCAATGCCACAATGGTCTTCATGGGCAGTTCAATGATTTGCTGCCACAAGCTCACAGTTATGACTATTCACGAGCCTCTCAGTAATATAACTTCTCAGGTGACAGACAGCTCATCTTGTACATTTTTGAATTTTTGCAATTCATCGTCATCAGCAAAGGGTCGGATATCCTTCTTCCAAGATAGCGTTGTAATGATGTCTTTGAGGGTGAGCTTGTCCTAATCTGCATTTGTAGCAGCAATAACTTGTTCAGGGGACAGATCTGCTGGCATGCTGGACTTCACAATGAAATTGAGATACACTTCAGCTGCTCTGGATGTTGAACTGAGGCGATGTAGTGGCACTTGTGAAAAGTTGTCTGCAGGATTGTGATCTTTCCCCGGCTTGAATACAATCACATAGCTGTACTCTTGCAGTCACAACTCCCACCTCTTGATATGAGGTGGCATCTTGGCTTTTGGGTTTTCGAAGATAGTGAGCAACACCTGGTAGTCGGTGATTATAGTGAAACGTTTCAGTGTAAAAACACATGAAAATGTTCACAGGCCCACACTACAGCCTGGCTGAGAGTATGCACGCTCTGGTTCAGACAGGCTTCTACTGACACAGGCCACAATGTGTCTCTGTGCGCTTGGATCGCCATTGTGTTGAGCAAGGATTGCCTTCAGCCCCACCATGCTCGCATCTACTGTGATCTCGGTGTGTAACTCGGGGTGAAAATAAGCCATTTCAGTTGCGTTCGCAATCACATGTTTTATATCTTTGAAACTTTGGTCGCATTCAGCTGTCCTCTGGAGCTGTACATTTTGCTTTGTTAAGTCTCTCAATGGGGCACTCAATGTAGAAAAGTCACAAATGTATCTTGAGCGATAACTAGCTATTCCTAAGAAGGATTGCAGCATGGTTACATCTTTTGGGGGGCAAAAAGTTGACAATACTTGCACTTTATCCGGATCAGGAGTGATTTCCCTATCAGAGAATATGTGTCCAAAGGATTTGAGTTTGGTTTTGTGAAACTGACACTTTGCCAGTTTAAGGTGAGACCTGCATCAGCAAGTAATTGGCACACTTGTGTAAGGGCCTTGTGATGCTCCATTTGTGTTGCCCCAAATACCAGTATCTCATCTCTGTAATTGAAAGCATGTGTGACAGGGTGAATTACCGGGCCTGGTAGTTTGGGCTGGACTGTTCCCATTGCGCACAGGTTCAAGACTGATTTGCATATGGCTGGGTACAAACTGGAATGGCATGGGGAGCAAAACAACTATGGATTTAGGCTGAGATCTCTGTACTGGGTGAATGTATGAGATTGTTCTGCATTCTGTCCATCAATTGGTTATTTTGCATTTGTCACCCCGAGTGGGACGGGTATACCCACAGTGGGTCTCGTGCTCTCCATGCCACTGGAGTCAAGCTATCCTGGCAGATGAGTGGTGAAACCCGAAACTGGTCCTAGGATGCTCGTTTCCTGTCCAAGGAGGACCTGGCCTGGTAGTTCGGGCTGGACAGTTCCCATTGGGTGCAGGTTAAAGACTGATTTGTATATGGCTGGGTTCAAACTGGAATGGCATGGGCAGCAAAATAACGGTGGATTTAGGCCCAGATCTCTGTACTGGGGTGAATGTATGACATTGTTCTGCATTCTGTTAATCAATTGTTCTTGTTACAGATTGAATTACTCGGCAGTTGACATCCTGAAATATCTCCACAGCTGAAGATACCCGAAAACCTAGTCTTTTGTATCTGAACAAACCAACATAAGTTGAACAAGTAGTAATGTACCTACAGTTTTCATCCAGCTTGAGCTGATGGTATCCTTTGTTCGGGTGAAGACCGGAGAAGACTTTGGTTCTGATCAGTTGCACGATCATGTCCGTAATGTGGGAACCAGGATGTTTTTCTCTCTAAATTGCTTTACCGGCCTGGCACATATTAAGACAAATACGCACTGCACTGCCACTATCTTTGTTTGGCTCCACAACTATGGGTGGAACCCATGGCGTAGGACCAGTGGAGAGTTCAATGATGTCATGCTTCAATAGTGTTTCTAGTTCTTTCTCAATGACTTCTTGTAAGAAGAAAGCGACTCTAGGGTGCCATTGGGCAACAGGGCGAATGTCCTCATAAATATATAGTTGCACTTACATTTTCTTGAGCCTTTCTAGGCCATGAAACAACAACTGGAACTGACTCACAATTTAGGACAGAGCATGTATTTTGCAGCTGAGAGATATCAGTCCTATGTCAGCAGCAGTGGCAGAGCTAAGTAAGCATGCACTTGATGAAGCTCCTTGAAGAACATGAATCAGCAATTGCGCTGACGTTGTTTTGTGTCTCATGGTTGCTGTAAATGACCCTGGACCCTGTAACGGTGTAGATGCAGCCCATGTGTATACCTTCGTGTTTGCCAGGGTAAGGCATGGCACAGGAGAAAGCTGTTACATTTCTCTACCGGCATGATATTAATCGGCGCACCACTGTCTATAATAAAGTTATGGGGCAACTGTTCACCTTCAATGTAAATTTAGAGTAGTGTCCAAATTAAATGTTTCCCTTTGTTGCTTGCTTCCCTTTTGATTTTCTTTGCAAGCAGCTAATCCTACATGTGCATGCCTTATTTTGGTAGATATCATTGACGCACATCCATCTTCTTCACTAGCGCTTGATAGTGACGTTAAAGAACCTTTGTATGATGAATTTGACAACAATCGACTTTGTTTTGTTACTACTTGTCATTAACTCATGTTGCCTTCTGGCTTTGTGGGCGTGTCACTAATGCTTCTGCAACCTTTGGCGCCCATTTTCTCTTCTTGCTGTGAAGCATTTGGTTTCTCTTGATGACCGTTGCAAAGAAGTTTTCTTTCCTGCAGCCTTTGCATATATGTCCCATGGCTGGACATTTACCTTAATAGGGAAATGAAAACCTGGGCCGTCACTTCCTATTCGACGTTGTGAGGCATTTTAATCACCTGTAAGTGAGTTTCAATTTTCGTACCTGGTCATCACTGGATGTTGGCTCTGTGTTATGGTGAGGCGTGGTCTCTCTGCCGGCAGCCTTACCAGCAAGTTTCTTGTGGGTTTCTTGAATGTGCTGCTCTGCAGGGCCTTCAACTTCTTCGATGGCTGTGTATGGGCTAGAGTAGGGCTTTGACTGCACATACGCCAACTGCAGACTGCTTTACATAAATTCATGGTGCATGCAGCACGCATGAGCAGTTTGCAATACTGTGGCAACCTCTCAGGGAGAGCAGCCTTGTTTCTTTGGGGTACATATCCCCTACTCGTCTCCAGTTGTAGCATCCTCCCCAACCCTGGAACATGCAAATGAAATACGCCGCACATAGAGCTCTGTAACATACGTCTTTATTCTTCAACATACAACCACACCCTGCATGCATTGCATCATAACTTTTAAAACCACACCATAACACCTCCTAGAAGATTACGTAATTCCTGTTTAGAGTCCACACAAAACCGCAAGGGTCCTAGCATGCATAATCTCGAGACACTACAGTGGCCTGCAGCCACCAGAGCCGTACCTCTCTTGTTGCTTCAGGTACAGCCTCCGTGCAGACTTCCTCCTCATGTCGGTCCCATCAGCCTCACATTCCTATATGTAGTGTTTCTTGTGCCAAGGCTCCAATGGAAACGCTCCCATTTCACGGTGAGGCAGCTGTGGGGTGAGCTCAGCTAGTGTGCGGCTATCTTCCACAGGCACCTGCTATGTCCCCCTCAATTTCATTATGTTAATGCTATTGGTTTACACACCCCTTTCCTCTCACATAGCACAAATGGAAATCCAAGCTAGAGTTGATATAATCACTGCCCATCTATGAACAATCAACCATAAAGTATAATCCTTTATGAGTTACCTTGATTCTCCCTTTCTTGGGTCTTGGCTGAAAGAGCTTGCGTGGTGTTGTCAATTCCATACTTAATGATATTGATGGTCTGGGTAACTTCCCTCATTTTTGCTTTTCGGTCGATTAAAATAGCCTTGTTTTCCTTAAATATACGGTTGATTTCACTTCCTCTCTCATTTTTGAACTCTTCAAAAGCTTCCATCTTTGGCGGTGGAGAGCTGTAGCAGAAAAAAAAAACATTAGAAAAGGCATAAGGTCTGAGGATGTATCAAGCATCTGAAAAATCATATTGCCTTATATAAGAGGGGATTAATTGTAGAAGGGAAACTTACAATGTGCATAACAAAGTAGACTTATTTTTATAGATCCAGAGAGTTTGGAGTGCAGCACAAGTGTCTGATATCTGCAGACAAGGTTAAATAGCGGGAATAACACCCAATCCCTGTTTCTGAGTTTGGTATCCTCTCTATGGCTTCTTTGGCATAAAGAGCCTGTTGTCCCTGTCATAAGACAGGCAGACGGTTCTAGAAAGGTGCTCCAATGTAGGTGGCAGATGAGGTTGGTCAAAAGAACTAGTTACCTACCTTCGATAATGCCTTATCTGGTAGAGATTCTACCTAGCCGCAGATTCCTTATCTTAGATATTCCCCAGGCATCAGACTGGATCCGGAAATTCTTGATCAGTACCTCTGCACGTTGGTAGGTGGAGTCGTTTGGCTCCACATCAGCATCATCCACGCCTAGTGTGACATATGCCGTGCCTATATAGGTGCCACCCCAGGCCTCTGACTTCAGTTTTTTTCGTAACATTTCCACGCCAGAATCACAGAGCCAGGACAGAATGCTGATGGACCAGTGTGCAGACACTAGAGACCAACAAGGGCCATTCTATGTAGAGAATTCAGTTCACAGGATGGTAAGGATGGGACAGTCTGTTAGGAATCTCAGATTGATAGACAAGATAAGGCGTTACTGAAGGTAAGTATCTTGTTAATATGATACAGACTTCCAGGTGCAAATTCCTTACCTTAGAATAGATACCCAAGCAATACCTCTGTGAAGGTGCAAACAGATTTAGATCAAGAAGTCCTAGAGGACCGAAAGCGCCCATCATCACGGAGCTGACCGTCCAGGCAGAAGTGCTTGGTAAATGTGTGCAGAAACGCCCATGTCGCAGCCTGACAGATGCCCAGGGCAGGAACTCCACAAGCTAATGCAATAGCCGCAACCTTGGTTCTGGTGGAATGAGCATGCAAGCCCTCAGGGAGTTGCTTCTTGGATAGTGTGTTGCAGATTTTAATGCAGAGCACAATCCACCTTGAGATGGTCCTTTTCTAGACAGCCTTTCCTTCTTTGTCCCGACGAACACAATGAAGAGTTGATCGTCCACCCAGAACCCTTTGGTATGATCAATGTAGAACGATAACGCTCGTTTTGGGTCCAGGCGATGGAGTCTGTGCTCTTCTTTGGAAGGGTGAGGCGGAGCAAGAGGTCAGCAATGAGATGATCTGGCCTACAAGAAAAGGTATCACCACTTCCAGTAGGAAAGAGGCAAATGCTCTCAGAAGCAGTTTATCTCTGAAAAAGGTTGTGTACGGTGTGTGCATACAGAGGGCCTGCAGTTAGCTAACCCTCATGGCTGATGTAATGCCCACTAGGAAGACAGTTATTTATTTATTTATTATTAAACATTTTATCAGTCATTTCGATAAAATAAATAACATATAATAACAAATGAATAGGACAGACGAGAAGCAGAAGACATTACAGTAAGTTCAAATTCTCACGTTTTAGTCCGTCAGACAGGCAAAGTATTTCTACAGTTCCAGCGTTCTGGATCGTAGTAAGATGGGGGTCCATGAGGCAGAAAGTTACCTGGTTGAAAAAATTCCTAGTATTGTCCGTAGATTTCTGTTAGTCCGGGAGAAATGTAGTTCCTGATGAAAGAGAGAAAAAGAGGGAAAGAAGGATAGCGTGGGAGAGATTAGGCGGGGGAGATGGGATATCCCAAGATTCAGCCAGGATGGTCAGTTAGCGTGGTTTTGTTTTGGTATGAGTGTTTAACGGGGATCATAAGAGTCTTGACTTATGGTCAAAATTTTGCTTACGTATGATGTTGTCCGCACTCCTAAGAAAGCAAACTCAGGCCCACCAAGTGTGATAAGATATTGATTTGAAATCCTTCCAATTACAGAGGATCGTCTTAACACCCAGTGTGAGTAGCAAGTCAAATAATCGTTGTTCAGTTTTGCTAAGTGGCGGGTGTTGGGAAATGCCCATTGGCCTAGGGCAAATAAAAATGGACTAGCAGTACCTTACAATGGAAGATATTGTAAATGATTATGTTGATGCTTTCACAATACGATTTGAGTAGGGGGCAGTAGAAGATCATGTGGTCAAGGTCGCCTGCCTCCGAGGAGCAGTTCCAACATTTGGTTGAGTCAAGAAGGCTTATTTTGTAGGGTCTAGCAGGGGTCCAAAAGGTAATGTGTAGTAACCAGTATTTGCAATGAAGCATAATTGGGGAAATCATCAGTTTGGTAGCATGTTTCCAGATCGGTGACCAATTGTTGTCCGGTAGGTGGGAATAGCCTTCTCCAAGGCATGATTCTGACCACTTCTTTTGGCATTTATGAATGGGTTGGAACTTGATTCACGGAGACTCTTGTAGATTTTTGAGACTTGGTGAGCTTGAGCGAGTCAAATTTCATAAGAATACTTGGGGGCTGAGGAATTGGGAAGTGTTGGTTATGATTGATCGTTACTTTGAGTTTCAGGAAGTTGTACACTTCCTTACTAGGGATGCCTGAAGAAGCATGCAGTAGAGAGAATAGGACGGGACTGTCTCTATTGATCACATCTTTGATATACAGAATATTGTGTGATGTCCATGAGTTACGCTACTTTGATGACATAATCTCTATTGAAATGTGGTCTCGCCATTGTACAAATAGAAGTCTAACCAGACCATAAATTCACTGCTATAGATGATATGTACAAACAAAGACTAACTATAGGAGTCTGAAATCGTGTTTTCTCTCTTGTGTGTATGTGTTTTGATGCTTTGTAAAATTGTCACATATGTCAAAGTGATTTTTTAAATATATGATATGTATTAAGGAACTTTTTGTATAATTCTTTGATTTGTATGTGATTTTAATCAAATAAATATTTGTAAGCGCTTTAGTTCATGTGTTAGAATTTAATTTAAATGGCTCATCACAGTTGATAGACTTCAACCCAATAGTTTGAAGCTTTAAACTTGTTATCTGTTTTGTGTTCACGTACATTGAATATGTTATCTAGATTTGTTCCAAAGGGAACTTGCATTTTACTTGATGTCCATGAGTGCCAGTGGAGGGCATACCGTCGATTTTTATTCCCAGGTTTTGCCAAATAGATGCATATGAGGAGTATTTAACTTGAATTGCGCAGATCATGTCTAGTTGATTTACCGCGGACAATGTGTCTCTAAGAATGATCAAGGAGTGCTGCAGTTTAAAGTGGTTCATTGAGATTGACACAAGCAGTGTAAACGGTAGGAAGAGGTCTTTCTCAATTTCTGTCCATAAGGGAGGTGGACGAGGGGGGTTCGGACTAAACCAGTGTATGGCCCACACCTCCTTTCTCTTTGTTAAGTAATAGGACTTTACTAGCAATTCTGTTTTTTTTATTTCACCCGATGAATTGAGTGGTGTACTTCTTTGGTGTCTTGAAGAAAAAGTCTGATAGTTGAGGGGGAACATACTGAGGATAAAGTTTACTTGTGGAGCAGTTAGTATTTTTGTGCATTCTAGCTGCCCCAGTATGTCATGTGTTTGGGGGACCAAGTTTCAATCAAGTCTTGAATCTTTTTCAGCAAGATGTTTTCAGTATGTGTGCTGGACTCGGAGAGGGATTTGCCTAGGTGAAGACCAAGGTATTTCAAGTTGAAGTTTTGCCATTTGAGAGGATGTTGAATGGAAAAACTTCAGTTTTCTTCACCTTCTTGAGTGTGTAGTCAGAGGAATAGGAGTAGGAATTTCCGAGAGGAGAGGTTCTATTGCTAAGAGAAAAAGCAGCAGTGAAAGGAGAAATCCTTGCCAAGTCCCTTGTGAGAGACTGAATCTTTCAGAGAGGGAGCCATTAACCCTCACTCTGGTGGAGGGGTTGTCATTGAGTACAAACATTATTTGTTCAGAAGAGAGTCCAAGGTTAAATTTCCAGGTAACTGATCTTAAAAAAGGCCAGGAGACTTTATTGAAGGCCTTTTTTGCATCCAGAGCCATGGCCATTGCAGGAGAATTAAGAAGGGGAGATTTTTCTAACACGTGCAAGTAATCTTATGTTGTCACAGGCCAATCTCCTTCTTAAGAAGCACGTTAGAGAGGGGTGGATTAGAGATGGGAGAAGTTTTTCTAACCTTGTGGCTGGACTTTTGCATATATTTTGCATTCTACGTTAAGTAGAGAGATTGGTCTGTATAAGGGGTCTTTGTGGATAACTGAGATTATCGCTTCCGGAAAGTTTGGGCATACTGTGCCACTATGGCTGTCGAAATAAAAAATGGATTTTAGTTGTGACATGAGTAAGGGTTTAACGATTTTATAGAAGTAGCTTATGAAGCCATCTGGACCGGGGCTTTTTTTAGTTTTAGTGTTTTGATCGCATCCTCTATTTCTTCTGTCTCTATTGGTTTGTTAAGAGGGATTTGGTCAGCTTCCGTGAGTGAGGGGAGGTTTATATTCATGAGATAGTTCTTGCAGTTCGTAACGTTTGAGTGTCTGTTCGTGTTGTATAATTTATTGTTGTAATGGGCAAAGCAGCTTGAGAGTTTTTTGGGTTCAGTTTCGGTTTTGTCTGCTTTGTTTTTGATAGCGTTAATCGTGGCACCTTGACTTTTCACTTTTAGTTAGTTGGCAAGAAAATTCCCACCTTTGTAAAATTTGCGTAGTTTTTTCGCTTAATAGCTATTCACCCTGGCTCTCTGCAGACTTTGGGGAGTCATCCTGTCCCACTAGAGCCGGTCGTTATTGTTGGTCCCCCAGCCTTGGTGGCTGAACAACAAAGTACTGCTGGCGATGATTTGGCCCATGTTCCCTCTACAATTACGCCTAAACCTACGCTCCACAAGGCCCCTGTACCTAAAAGGCAATTGAAGCCCCAGTCAAAAGGTTCAAGGAAAACGAGTAAAAAATCAAACAAGCGGGACCCTGTATCTAATTGCACCTCTTCTGTCCCTAGCCCACAGTCTATTGACTCCCTTCACTCATCGGTTCGGGACATGGTGGAAAACATTTTCTCTTGCCGGCTTGAGAAGATTTTAACTAGTATCGCCAAAGATATTGTTGCAACTTTGAATATGTGTGTTGCTAGCCTATTAGAGAAATGTGCCAAGATTGACTCCACACTTTCAGCTTTAAGTCAGGCTCGAAACACTACACAAACTAACACACCTCTTAGTTCGGCGCATCCAACAACAGACGATCTTAGTAAGAGGACAGTGGGGGATTCTGCTAGGACTTTGAGTTTAAACAAGTCAAACTCTACTATGACAGCCCCAGAGGTAAGAGACACGGAGGAGCGCCTGAGTAGGAACATCAGTTCTTCTGTCCAAAATAGACCCCAGGATAATCTTGTTAGTGGGCACTCTTCATGTAACATCTTAACCCAACCCTGCATTAATCTCCCTCCTGAGGCTGTCCCGTTGGTGGCCATCTTGTTCAGAGTCCCGCCTCTAGAGCATGGTAAGACTGAATCAACTGAAGCATTACTGGCAGTCACCAGGAAATGGTGTGACCTGAACTGTTCGGGCAATGCAAACATCTCACGTCACATCTTGACAGCTAGGCGGGTTGGCTGGATAGGTGGTACTAGGAAAAAACTTAAGGGGGATTGTGTGGTGGTCAATTTTAATAATCCCTATGTAGCAACACGTTTGCTATGGGATGCCTCAGATTTGGCTGGGGAGGCTGGCAACATAAGGGCTGTCCCTCTAAGCTTCTTTTACCCATTGCCCCCTAGATCATTCAATATACGAGGGAGATATTGTCCTCCACCACGACCTGTGCTCCCTTTGGCCCCGGTGTCTTGTGCTGTACATAGTAACAACCTTGCGTCTTGGAGTTCCCCTAAAGTTTCTTTTCAGGTTGACCCCAAAAACAATAATACAGATAGGAGTGCTGATGTTATTTCCACATCTAATAGGTTTCAACCCCTGTCTCAGCTTGATGCCAATGACTGACTAGATTCTTCAGTCTCCACATTCTGTAGTACTGGTAATGTAACAGTTAATTCAGGGGCCCCTGGAGACTTTGTGAAGATCATGAGTTGGAACGTAGCTGGGTTACGCTCCAAACAAGATGATGCAAACTGGCTAAAGTTTGCTGCAGGTTTTGACATTATAGCTCTACAGGAAACCTGGGCCAGAGAAAATAACCTGTGGATTGATGGTTTTAAATCCTATTTTCACCCTGCACAACCATCGGCAGCAGGCAGAGCAAAGGGAGGGATGTTGCTCCTTTTTTCCATAAAACTTAAGGTCAAGATCTCCCAGTTAGACATAGCCTCCCATAACTGCCAATTGGTGGAACTCATCACTGATACGCAATCTAAAATTTTGTTTATAATTTTTTATAACGCTGGGGACTGCATATCCGAGAATGAGAACCTAAGCTTTTTATCAAATTTTTTAGAATTGTATGATGCACGTCAGACCACTTTTGTTCAAATTATTTTTATGGGTGACTTCAACACTCATCTTTGTGATTTTAACTGTAAGATTGTCGATCCCCATGGCCCCCCGCATTCTGTCCCACCACATTTTGAACATTCTACTAAGGGAGAGGCTCTGGAAGATTTTCTTCAAATGGCGGATCTTTTTGAGCCATGCTTTTTAACCAAGAGAGAACGGGTAGCGACATTTGAAGCAAGGGATAGTGAATCAATTATTGATTATATTTTCTATCCCCTGCTCTTTTAAGGTGGGTCTATAGCTACAAGGTGTTTCGCTCGCCATTTAGTGATCACAATCCGGTAATTTTATTATTGGAAAAGGGTTTCTGTCCGAAGGAGACACCATCGGTCCCTGTCCCCCCTGTTAGCCTGGCCTCTTGTGACCATGGTAGGAAAATAAAGTGGACTAAAGTTGTCCCGGAGGATTTTATGGAGAATTTAATGGCGAAAAACAGAGACGGGTTTAGTAAATGCATGGATCCTTCCACCCCTGGTGGAGAGATAATTTCTGCCTTTAATCTTATTTGTAACCAGGTTGCTACAGACCTAACCATTTCTAGCAAATCGCGGCCTTCGCAGGGGAAAAAGTGGTTTGACACTAGCTGCTCCAGGGCCCACCATAATCTTTTAACTGCTCTAAAAAAGCTGCCCCGGGACAAGGCCCAAATTTCAGCCCTGAGGAAAGACTATAAATTAACTATTCAGAGACGGAAAAACAAACTCAAAAAGGAGGCCTGGGATGCTTTAACGACGGTAGAGGTCCTTAAGGACAGTGCAAAGTTTTGGAATATAGTTAATAGCCCACTCTTAACGGGAGAGGATAGTGCCCCACTCGATATTAAAATCCCAGAGGGTGAGTGGTTGGACCATTTCGAATGAATCTATGCAAGCAATTTGAGTTTTGATACTTTTAAGGTTCCTGCAACATCCTCCCCCCTTAACCTTTTGGTATTTAATAAACGTGGGGAAGGCCATCAAAGACTCTGCTTCCAACAAGGCCCCGGGACCTGATGGTGTCCCGTTGGATCTCTATAAAGGAGATATTGAGCTTTGGAGCAATATTTTAACTAATGTTTTTAATGCTAGTGTAGTAAGTGGGTTTCCAGAGTCCTGGTCTAAATCAATTATCATACCGGTTTTTAAAAAGTGAGAGAGAGGTGATCCGAGATGTTACCGACCCATCTCATTAATTGATTCAGCGGTGAAAATTTTGGGCAAAGTGATCCTGAACAAAATATCAGAATGGGTGATGGAGAGAGGGATTTTAGCAGAAGCCCAATATGGTTTTAGATCTGGTAGAGGTACAATGGAACAGTGCCTTAATTTGTACTTGTTAATTAACAAGTACACAAAAGCCACTAAAGGTCCTATAAATTTGGCATTTATGGATCTATCCTCAGCTTTCAATCTGGTGAACAGATCGAAGCTGTGGATGATCCTGCTGGACTTGGGGATTGACCCTTGTTTGGTTCATTTCTTAGCGGAATTGCACCAAGACTTATATGCTGCAGTAAGGGTATCCCATTAGGGCAAATGCACACGCCACTTTAAATCGGCCAGAGGGGTTCGACAGGGCTGTATTCTGGCCCCTCTGCTTTTTACGTTATATATCAACATATTAGATTTAACCTTAGGCAAGGCCAGTTTGGACATCCCGCGTATAGGGAACAGTACCTTACCTGTTCTGCTGTACGCGGATGATGCTGTCCTACTGGCTCATACCCCTTTGGGACTACAGAGACTACTGAACTCCTTTGGGGAGTTCATGAGTTCTTTAGATTTAGTGGTGAACAGTTCCAAATCGCATGTCATGTCCCTGGGCTCTCGGAAAAATAAAGTTAAACATTTTTATTGTAACGGAGCGGAGGTTACAAAAGTAAAGGTTTTTACCTACCTGGGGGTCCTGTTTGATGTCAGATGTTCATGGACCCCGCAGCTTACAGCAAAGAGGAACAGTGTTGGTAGAGCCTCCTCTGCCATATTAAGCTTTGCCCGACGTTTGGGTGGTAAACCTTGCGAGGCAGTCCTTGCCATCTACAGGGCGAAATGTTTGGCTATAGCGATTTATGGTGCTGCCATTTGGGGGTATAGAAAAGCGGAGGGAGTCCAGACGGTAGAAAATAAATTTTTCCGATCACTGCTCTCCATCCCCCAAACATCCCCTACTTTCTCAATACATCAAGAACTGGGAATGGATTACGTGTCTGACCATATAAGCCTGGCCCCTTTAATATTCTGGCTGAAAATATGGCTGAACCCTGAACTCTCCTTAAATCGATTAATTTTAAAAGATTGTATTGGTTTAGACAGAGCGTCCGATATCCCTTGGCTCTCGTACATTAAGAAGATGTTTTTTAACCTAGGGCGCCAGAGATTTACGAGAACCTGGATGTGATCACCAAGGGCGATATTGCTTGGGTTAAGGTTCAGTTCCTGAACCTAAGGTCTCAAGAGCGGGAGGGAGTGGAACTAAACAAAGTGTCGGTAAGGGCCCATTTTTTTTATTAACTTCTCCCCAGATTGAGCCTTATCTCAAGTTGGTTACGAATCATTATCACCAGTGGTTGTTGACTAGATTTCGTTTTAATTTGATACATTTTAATTTAGGGAGTTTTCAGGGTTGGAGTAAACCTGAGGATGCTGCTCTTTGTACATGCGATGATAGTTCAATTCAAGACACTGCGCACTTTATTCTATTTTGCAATCACTATGTAGAAAGTAGAAAGAAGTACATTTTACCACTGTTTTATGGGAAAGGTTTTTATCAGGTTAAACATGCTCTGATGTATTTGCAACTACTTGATTGCCCATGGATTATTTTTAATACTGCTAGTTTTTTTATTGCTGCGGTGAGGACAAGGAAAAAACTTGATGCCCAGCCTGGTCCATGATCTCAATGTTTTATTCATTATTCCGGATGATCTCTATAGGGACTGTTTATTATACTGTATTTTATAATGTATTTAATTATGTGAATGAACTATTGTGATGTACTTTTATGATTTTAATTAATCGATTAAAGTGGTTTTGACTTGACTATTCACCCAGGTGTGTGCTCTCTCGCTTATTAGCTTATTGTATTGGTATTTTAGAGTTTTCAGTTTGTTTAATTTGTAGATGGAGTGCATTGTTGGCTGATTTATTGGTTTGTCATGGTACGAATCATTTTGCGCCTGATAGTGGTTTTTATTGCCGCCCAGAGGGTTTCAAGGGATATGTCTGGAGTTGTATTTTCTTTAAATTAGTTTACTATTGTGCAATGTATCTCTTCCCTGCAGGAGGGGTCATTTAAAAGCATGTAATTGAAGTGCCAGAGTCTATATGGGTTTTGGGAGTTAGTGACAGGGATATCAACCGAAATGCATGTGTGATCGAAAATTAAAATTGGTTCAATCCTTGGGTTCGGGGAGTAAGTTTCAGATTAGTGGGCAAGTATTCTATTCTCAAGTGCGAATTATGAGGGGTCGAGTAGAAAGTAAACTCACTGCCTACTGGGCTGAAAAGTCTCCAGAAGTCCGCCAGGTTATGCGTGGTGATTAGTTCTCCCATTTGTGTGTGTGATTTCCCCGGTCTCAATTTGCAGGCTGAAAATCTATCTAAGGTTAGATCTGTTGGGAGGTGGAAGTCTCCTCCTAGTAGGATTCTAGAGTTGTTTTGGATGTCAGGTATTCTTTTATTCAGGTTGATCCAAAATGTGGGGTTATCTGCAGTGGGTGCATATAAGTCAACAATAAAAAGTTCCTGGTTGTCTTTCATAATTTGTGATATGACCCATCTGCCTTCTGTGTTGGTAGTACTTTTGATTACTTTTATTCCTGTGGATCTGGTCAGGACAAATCAGAATACCAATTGTTTAGGAGATTTCAAGCTATGTCTTTATCTATTCTGGTCTCTTCTCCTAGTTTGTGGCAATATTCAACTATTTTTCTCCTTTTACTGAATGGTTATGGCTTTTAACATTAAGAGATAGGATCTTTAGAGTATTGTTAGGCATGGTGATTGTTGTGATTATTTCTGTAAATATTCATTTGTCGGGGAGGACAGAGGTGTAGTTATATAGATTGATGTGTTGGATCTGTGATTTGGAGAGTTCAGTCCTGTAGGGTTGGGATATCCCTTAGGGTTGACTGGGAGAGAGAGAGAGAGAGAGACGCAGGTGTGAAGGGTGAAGGGTAAGTGGCAGATGATAGGCGAGATGAGACAGCCAAGGAAGCAAATTGGGAGAGATAGGAAAGAGGGAAGATAATACAAGAAGTAACAACTTTAGGGGAACCATAAGGACACAAGATGGTGGAGACAGTGGTCGCCACGGATCCACCTGTTGCTTCACTCTGAGGGAGTAAGCAAGACGGAGGGGAGAGAGGTGTGACAGCCAGAGGAGATGATTGGAAGACCGGCTAAGATTACAGGTAAAATAATGCTGATGTGGAAGATGTGGAAGAGGTTTGAGCTTTCAAGTGTTACCATTCTGATGATAAGGCAGAATGCTAAGATGAGTTGAAGTATCTGGGTTACCATACATTTCAGAGAGGTGTTGTAAACGATTTCTTATGACATATATCATGTGCATTACATTTCTACATTTCATGACAGTGTTAGTTATGTGATTATTTTGCTCTTTATGTCTAACAAATGCCTAGGAACTAAGGGGACGGGGCAGGTCTAGCTCATTATTAATATTTACATTCTATACATATAGTCCTGAAATGTACATCATCATAGTATTAGTTTCAATGGTCAGAAGACGTAGAGGGTAATTGTGCATAGGCTCAACAGGCAAGCACATCAAGAACAACAAAACTAGATTCAAGTTCTATTGGGGCATGATGAAGGGTTTTGGAGGGAAAATGTGTTGTAGTCTTATTAGAAAATGAGTCAGAACAGGTGACTTAAACCGGGAGGGCTGGTCCGGCACCTGCAAGAATGCAGGTACGGCCGAAAGATACCCTTTAACTGTCCTCAAAGCAAATCTTTGCTAGGCTAAAGAGAGAACAAACAACAACACTTTCGAAAGAGGTGCAGAAAGAGGATCAACCTATTTGGTGGCATGCCAAGCCACAAATTTGTCCCAAAGGTGTATGAATACTGTCTTGGCTGAGGGGCACCCTAGCTGGCAGAATGACATAGCAGACTTCTGCGGTGAGGTCAAAAACTGCCTATTGCTGCCACCTAGTTTCTACGCATGAAGGTGGAGTGTGCGCAGGTTAGCGTGCAGGACCCTGCTCTATTGCTACAAAAGTTGTTCCTCCTGAAGGGGCAGCCTGATCAGGGGACCTAGGTGCATGCTCAGGAGTTTGTGATGCCATACACTCCAAGCCCAATCTGGAATCACAGGAATGACTTAGGCCAGGTCATTCCTGATCTTCTTGAGAACTACGGGCAGGAGTGGTACAGGCCAAAAGCCTTACAGGAGGCCTGAGCTCCACAAGATAAAAAGTGTTTACGAGAAAGAGTTGCCTTGGAAACACCACTGCACAGAAGTGCTGACATTGAGCGTTATTGGTGGTTGCAAATGGATCTAACCAAAGTTCTTCCCAATCTCTGAAGAGACCTAACATGAGCTCCGGGTGGAGAAGCCATTCATGATCTGCTAGGCATTGACGGCTGAAATTGCCCGCTCTGGCGTTCAGAGCTCACCAGATGTTGTACCATCAGGAATATGTCCTGACATTCCAGCCATGTCCAGAGACGCAGGGCTTCTTGACACAGGATGTAGGAGACCACAAGGCCCAGCAGCCTCAGAGACAGCCTCAACGAAATTCTAAATAGAGGCTGAAACATCTAAATCATAGGCTGAATATTCTGGACTTGCCGCTCCAGAGGATAGGCTGAAATAGGCCCGAAACTGCACTGTGCCCAAAATAGCTGCAATAAAAGGGAGCGTCTGAGAGGCAGCCAGGTGTGATTTCACCACGTTGATCGTGAACCCAAGCAAATGCTGGCAGTCAGCCATAGTCTGGAGGTGCTAGGGGAAGACTGAAACCCTTGACCTTTGCAGATGTGCTGCAATAACTGCCATCACCTTGATTAACCCCCATGGTGCACTAATGAGGCCAAAAGGGAGCACAGCAAACTAAAAATACTCCTGGCCCACCGTGAACCGCAGGTAACGCCCGTGGCAAGGCAGGACGAGTATATGAAAATAGGTGCGTTCGGAAGTCTGCTGCTGGTACTGAGGGAGCCCTGACCGGAGGACTGCGAGGCCCAGAAGCCTCTTTCACTCACCTGCTGCCTCTTCCTCCCGGCCCCGCCTTTGCTCTTGGACGAATAATAAGCCTCACGGCCCCCGCTTCGCGGGAGCCGTTCGGAAGTCTGCTGCTGGTACTGAGGGAGCCCTGACCGGAGGACTGCGAGGCCCAGAAGCCTCTTTCACTCACCTGCTGCCTCTTCCTCCCGGCCCCGCCTTTGCTCTTGGACGAATAATAAGCCTCACGGCCACCGCTTCGCGGGAGCCGTTCGGAAGTCTGCTGCTGGTACTGAGGGAGCCCTGACCGGAGGACTGCGATGCCCAGAAGCCTCTTTCACTCACCTGCTGCCTCTTCCTCCTGGCCCCGCCCTCCCGCCCAGTGACTTTTACCCGCTAGTGTGTTCACGCAGCGCGGGCGAAGCCCGGGCCAAGGGCGGGCCCGTTCTAGCCCGTTATAGACCGGCTAAGACCAGACCGGGCCATCCCTCGTTCATTTGCTGTTAGGACCTGACCTGATTTTTTCTTACTCATAAGTGCTTCCATTTATTTTCTGCCTTGTGGTACTTTGCTAGAATGTCAGCGAGGGAAATCCGCAGCAAGGGTCTCTCATCTAGTGCATCAATCTCGGGTACGCTAGATTCGTTTTGATCAGAGCTAATTCTCTGATTGCAAATGAGATAACTGTACTTGAGAAACGCCTTTCATAAGGCATTGAAAATGCTAAAAGATCGTCGCTGGGCCTTATTGCCCATGCAAGGACGCCTGAAAGAGAACCTATGCTTCCTAAATATGTTTCCCCTACTGCCACCCTTGAGGTTAATGCACCCTCAGCTTTAACGTCCCCTTGGTAATAACAGCGTTTCCCCTGTGTTTTTCAAAGGCCCAAGTCTCACCCCTGCTCTAATTCACTCTCCTGATGCCGGTCGTAAGCGTCATAGAGCAGCCAGGGAGGGGGCTGTGCCGAAAAGGAAAAGGGGTCCACCAGCCAAGAGAATTAAAAACCATAAGATATCTGAGGTTGTATCTCATCCAGACTCTTCTTGTGGGAGCATTATAAATTCAAATTTGACCCTTCCTGCAGTAAATGACCTTGCACCTATACCGGTCTCTAATCCCACGCAGGCCCCCCCTGCACAACATTCTCCCATTGTAGCCGATACTGGTAATTTGGGTATAATGGCTGATTTTCAAAAGCAAGAACTTGAGGATCTCCTGAAATCCTTACTTAATCCACTTTGTGCTAAAATGGATCAAATTGACGCTAGGTTGGCAAATTTGGAAAGGGTACTAGAGTCACAGTCTGACCCTACTCTACTTTACCTTCTGTAGGTAGGGGCCGGGTTAACATTGTTCCAACTGAGAGACAAATTGTTTCCACTCTCCAACCAGCTCCACAAATTCCGGTAATTCCTTTATCGTACTCTCAGGTTGCTGCTGTCCCGAGTGGCAGTTCTACTCTCCCCCCCCTCCCCGGGGTCGGTGGAAACTCCGTATCTGGGGAAGAGCATGAAACTGAGCAGGCTATTATCACTAATATGACCACTGTGGAAGAAGGCTTAACTTTAAATCTGCCACCGGAAGCAGCAACACTGGTTGTTGTTTTAGCGGGTGTCCCTAAACTTACTGAGGGAATAAAGGAATCCGTTATATCACTAAAGAACAAAGTGGTCAGCTGGCTATCCAAACACAGACCACTCTCTCCAAAATTTTCGGGTGTAATTCTTATGGTCCGTAGGGCACAATGGGTGGGTCCAACTAAGAAGACTTTGAATGGAGATTGTGTGATCATAAACATGAGGGATGCAGGTGCAGTTTCTTTTATCTTAAACTCCTTTCACATGAGTGTAGGAACTTCCATCAGGACCCTTCCACTAGCTTTTTTCTACCCACCATCTATTAGAACCCAGGAACGGGATCATGAACTAGGGTGGACACGGGTGGGACGTAGAGGCTTTCCTACTAGGCCTACAATTACTTACAACCCTTTAGGTTCTTCATTATACCTAATGGATTACAACCGGTTTAGGTGTCTAAGTGAGATAGACTGACTAAACACAAATTTTGCTCTAGTGGGTCTCCAGACTGAAGTGCCGGGGGATAGCAAGGGAACTTCTTCCACTAAACCAAATCTTACTGAGCCATCTAGTGAAGGTACTTATGGAGTGGGGCCAGCTAAAAGTATACCATCAAGGCCTCCAAGTGTTAATTCACCGCTAGTTCCACATGTAGTGACTAATAAGTCACTAGGGGTGGAGGCATCTAAAAATATTCCATCTAGCTCCCCATGTGTGAACTTTCCCCAAGCCCAATATACTGCGATCAATACGGCTGGCTTAGGTCCCACGAACCACATAATTACTGTGGGTACTGCAAATCAAGCACCAGAACCACTATTTTCCCTTGCACACTTGAAAATGATATCTTGGAATCTAGCTGGCTTGGCCAATCAACTGGGGTGCCCCGACTGGGGCCAGTTTATAGACAGCTATGATATTTGCCTCTTCCAAGAAACGTGGGCAAGGGTTCCATGCTTCCGTAGTGGTTTCGCTTCTTTGTCGATTCCAGCCCAGTGGCGGGGACGGGGTAGACCATCAGGGGGATTGACTATCTGGGTCCGCACCCACCTAGGCTGTAAAGCAATCGAAGTGGACACAGCATCCCTAGATGTGCAGTGTGTGAGTCTGGTTTGGCCTAATGATGTCCGGCTTAACCTGGTCAATGTATATTCAAGACCAGTGAACCTGACTGCGGAGTCGACAACTATTACCCAGCTCTCGTCTTTTTTAAATACTCTCCCTCTCGGTCCTACCATGTTAATAGGGGGAGATTTCAATTGTCATTTTGAGCCTCTCCCTGGCATGATAGATGGTGACATACAGGAGGAGGATGACTATTGGAAAATACCATCACCTCTGGGAAATTCTCCGAGGGCTTGGACCCCCTTGGTTGTCCAGATTACGGCCCTAACCCTACAATTTTCTATCAGGGCTTGTAACGGTCGTTCTAAATCCGATGCCCCTGCCAAATGTACCTTTAACAAACCCGGCAGAGAGTCTATGTTGGACTATATATTTGTCGAGACTCGCTGTTGGGATAAGGTCCTCGATTTTATGGTCCTGTCTAGGGTGGATAGTGACCACAATCCATTTTTTTTACGGTATCTTCTACCGGGGGTTTGCACTACTTCGGATATTCAAATGACGATCTCCAACACCAGCCATCTTTTATCCAGTAACAGACGAAGGGTGAGGTGGGAAAAACTTGTTAACCTCCCCGGGTGCTATCCCAGAACTTTATGTTAAGGTAATCCCGCTATTGGAAGCGGTAGGACATCTACCGTTGCGAACTCCTAGTAAGGGTACCCACAAAAAGTTTGAGGACTTAAACTACGAGCTAAACACTATTTTGACCAATGTGTTCAACTCCATAATTCTTAAGGAAAGTAAGAGCCTCACTACTCCAATGTGGTATAATGCCACATGTAGGAAAGCAAAAACACAACTTCTTAGTGCAGTTACATTTTGTAACAACAAAGCATTAATAACACAAAAACGCTGGGAATATAAAAAATGAATTGCCCAAGCTAAAGCCGAGTGGGATGCCACTAATTGGGACAAATTAACACAGGCACTTTAAAATAATGATTCACGAACGTTCTGGCAAATTGTCAACACGGGTTCGTCTGTGCCCATCTCAGCTGTTGGTCCTAACATTGCTGCTAGTGTTTGGGAGGCTCACTTTTCATCTCTCTACGCCTGTGAGTCTTCCTCCTCTCTCGTTGATTTGAGGGAAGAGGACATCTTGGATGATTCTGCTCTACAGCACTATGTAGATGATTCTGGGGTCCAAGAAGTCGCAGATTTACTGAGTAGCCTTCCTGTTGGAAAAGCGCCGGGCTTAGACAAGCTCCCTGGCGATCTTTTTAAAAATGAGCCGAAAATCTGGGCTCCCTAACTAACTGCATTATTTAACGCCATCCTAAAGGGTATGGCAATTCCTAGCACTTGGTTTGGAGCCGAGATAGTTCCAGTTTATAAAAAAGGTTCCCCTCTACTTCCTGGAAACTATAGGCCGATTAGTCTTATAGACGTTTCTCAAAAAATCTTTGCCCGCCTGATTCTAGACCGACTTAAAGATTGGATGGAGGAATTTTCCATCCTTAGTCCTTATCAGGCTGGGTTCAGGAAAAAGGTTTCCACGGTGGACCAAATTTTTCGGCTTATGCTTTTACATTGGAAGACCGTTCAGGTGGAGGCTGGTTTACTATACACTGTGTTTGTAGACCTCCGGGCGGCCTTCGATCTGGTCCCCAGATCTAAATTATGGTCCGTTCTAGCAAACCTGGGTGTTCCTGCGCCCTTGTTGAAGATGATAATTCGCCTTCATAAGGGGAATTATGCACAAGTAAGGTATGGGAAGTACGGAATGTTAACATCAAGATTTGCTGTAGGGAAAGGAGTCAGGCAAGGCTGTGTCCTGGCTCCTACACTTTTCTGTCTCTACGTAAATGGCGCCTTCTCGTACCTAGACAAGGTCATTAATAGTGATGCCCCCAAACTTGATCGCAAGAGGGTCCCGGCGATAATGTTCGCAGACGATACCCTGCTGCTTTCTAAATCCCCTTTAGGCCTACAGAGGGTATTGGACGGTTTTGAGTTATTCTGTCTGGAGCAGGGTTTGGAAATTAATACTCTTAAAACCAAATTTATGATCTTTAACCCTCCAGCTAAGACGCGTCCAAATCCCTCTATAGGCGGGATAACTCTGGAGAGAGTCCATACCTTTGACTATCTGGGCCTCACCCTAAACGAAGGAATGACCTGGATTTCACACCAAACTAAGGCCCAGTTGAAACTAGTCCAATCAATGGGAGGGATTCTGAAGTTTTATAATTCTTCTTGTGTAAAATCGATTGGTCCACCTATAGAAATATATAAACTTCAGGCCAGCGGGCGTGTAGTATATGGTGCAGAACTCTGGGGATCTAAATGCTGTTCTGAGATTCCATGTGTAGAATCCAAGTTTATAAGGCAGTTGCTAGCTCTCCCTCGGAGTACCCCCCTACTCCCATTAAGACTCGATCTGGGTCTGCGACCTATTGATGAAGTCCTTGGTCTCAAACCCCTGATCTTCTGGAGGAGGATATGGTCAACACCTGAGTTTGTGGTCTATAGGAAGAATTAATGGAACTATTGAGTATACCAAGTGCAGCCAAACTTCCATGGCTTTCGTATGTTAAGAGGCAACTTGGCGCACTCGGCCTTTCTGATCTTTGGACAGCCCCGGCGACAGCTTGTCTTAAAATTTCCCGTAAAAAACGTACCCATATTTATTATGAGTCTAAAACAGCAGATTCCATTTCCAAATCTCAATCTTCGATTTTAACGCAAACCTTTTTAATTGGTAAAGATTATTACCATTTTGAAGAGGCTTTAAGTGAGATTAGACCTAATTTTAATAGGAAATTGTTTATCTAGTGGAGATATGGCACACTTCCGATAAGAGCGTTTACCACTAAATGGTCTGACTCCACCCCGGAAAATTGTCCTAGTTGTGATGCAGAACTGGAGTCTGATATTCACATATTATTTTTTTGCCCATGTTACAAAAAGACTAGGAATTACTGGATTCTCCCTATCTGTAGGAATCTAGGCTTTATACATTGCAGAGAAGCCTACAGGGTACTCAAAACAGACTTATCTAGGCAAATAGTATTTGCAGTTTCCTCATTTCTTGCCTCAATGTGGAGGAAAAGAAGACTAAATGTGTCTTTAACTTGAAATCTGATATATCTGGTCCTCCTCACTAAATTGTTGGTTGTCCTTCTTTTATCCTATAGTTTTAAAATTGTTTTTCTTTCTTTTAGTTTTGAGACATGAAATTGGTTTGCTTGCTGTTAAGTCTTCCTTTTTTCGACAGTTGTTTGATTGTATTTTTTGTATTACGGTATGAACTTTTATGACCAACTGGTCGAAATAAAGTTTGGAAAGAAGAAAATAGGTGCTCTACATATCTAGCGATACAATCCAGTTGACAAGGTCTAGGGCAGATAGCACCTGAGACAATATGAGCATCATGAATTTCTCCTTCTTCAGGAAGAAATTGAGTGGGCACAGGTCTAAAATAGGTGAGAGGCCTCCATCCTTCTTGGGCACCAGAAAATAGTAGGAATAGCAGCCATGCCTTACTTCTGATGCTGACACCCTGTCGATGGCTTCTTTGACTTAACGAACCTGCACTTCCTGATGAAGAGATGGTCCTCCATCAGCAAGTCTTGGGCGGCGGGGTTTCTAAGAAAGCGATGGAGTAACTCCGCAGAACAATTTGGAGTACCCAATTGTCCAATGTTATGGAGTGTCAGCCAGGTAGGTGATGTTGGATTGTGCCACCAGCTGGTTGCCCATGATGATTAGAGAGCAAACTAAAAACCTTTGAGGTTGCAGCTGCCGGTGACCGACTGGATAGACCTCTGGCTGTGTGTTCCATTTGGCTTGTGGGAGCCATGTCCGCAGCCACAAAGGACTGGGGAGTCTGTTGGCATTAGAGGCTGGGATGGAATGGATGCACCTGGTAGCTACTACAGTATTCACAGAAGGGACGAAAGGCAGAATGGGGTGGCCGTAGGGCCATTGAGAGGCTCAGTCAGTGAGCAGTGGCCCTGCTTTCCTTAAAGAGCTCCAGTGTGGAATATGCCTTATTGCCCAAAAGTCGGGTGGCATTGAAGGACATTTCCACAAGGGATGCCTGTCCATCCCTCGGAAAGCTAGTAGATTTCAGCCAGGCATCTGAAAGACGCTGGTGATGCAATAGCTATGTCTAGTCAGTACACAGTGAATGGTGAACTTTTCTGCATCCCTGCCATTGACAATAGTCTGGGTCAGTATGGCTCGTGCCACCTCCGAGAACTAAGGCAGCAATTGGGCAACCGATTCCTAAACTGTGTGGGTTTACTGGCCCAAGAGACACCCTGTGTTCACCGACTGCAGTGGAAGTTGGGCAGAAGAGAACATCCTCTTGTCAAAGGTATCCAGCTTTTTGGATTATCTATCCGGTGGGGTGGAGGGAACATGCCAGGGTTAACTTTGGAGGTGGAGGCCTGGACAACCAGGCTCTCTCTGGGGTGGGCTGCTAGATGAGAAAAGTTGGATCTTCAGGAGCAGGGTAATGATGGCAGGTAATTTACCTGTGCAAGGCTTGGCAGCATACGGTCCAGGACCTGAGCCACTCTCCTCATCACCGTGGCAAAGGAAGCCCTTCCTCCATTGCTTTTTTTTATGGGACTTATCAGATGACTTCAATCGCAGTGATGAGCATCTGGAATGGCTCAGTGACCGGGAACTGGAGCGTCGCAGAGTCAACAGTCTTCTGGCAACCAGAAGCTTAAGGGCTCGCTCCCGCGGCCCCTTGGGGTTCATGGCGCAACAGACACCACAGGCCTTGGGGTTGTGGCCCGGCTCCAGGCACCAGAGGCAAACCAGGTGGGGGTCTGTCACAGACAAGTGTCTGTGACAGAAACCACAAGGTTTAAAGCCCACAGGGTTTTATTTGGTAACATCCCTGGCACACTGGGAGAAAAATCTCAAAAAGGATCGACAATATGTCAAAAAATGTGTCCAAAAAGTGGACAGGTGTAGTTCTTTCCAGATCTACGCTGATGGTGCAGAAAGAAAACAACTGATGTCAGGGCATTGAGGTCAAGCCTATATTGACACCGCGCACATCACTTCTAGCTCGGATGATGGGAGACGAGGCCAACGCAGAGCAGAACAACGCCACCTACCGGCAGACTGAGCTAGTGCTCAAAACTTTCCGGATCCAGTCTGACATCTGGGTAATATTCAAAGGTAATTAATCTGTGGCTAGAGGTCTCTATCAGATAGGAATGGCAGGACGCAGTTCCAGTGGATGATCTGGGGGACCCATTTGTTGGATGTAATGTGTAGCCATTCCTGCAGGAAGTGGCTGATTGTGCCTCATTGTGGATAGCTGTGTGGCACTAACGGCGCAATAAAGGTGTTTTGAGATTGTTACAGGGGGAGAGGAGGACTAGGACGTACGCTGGCCATGATGGCAGATGGTCGTTCAAGGCTGTTGGGTCTATGGCCCAGACCTCAAAAGGGCCTGGAGGCCTGTTGATGGGGTTCCTACGCCAAGCCCCTGGCATATCTCTAAAAGGGTCAAATTGTTGTGGGGATTGCTAGACTGGTGCTGAAAAGCTCCAAAAGAGTGCTGTTGCTCGGCTTTCCTTAAAACACTGTAGGGCCACCTTTTTACCAGACAAGCAGGAGCCATCGAATGCCATGTCTATTAAGGATGCCTGGATGTCCCTGAGAGGCCTGTGGACCTCATTCATGCGTGGCGTCTGACCACCACACTTGTTTCCATGGCCACCTCCAGACAATCTGTGGTATCTAGGCCTGAGTTTGGCCCGATCCCGACCATTTTGAATGGTATGGGTTAAAGAAGCACATAAGTCATCGGGGACCATAGGTAAGATCTCACCAACCATGTACCAAAGTGCGTGGGTGTAGAGTCCAAAGAAACAACTTGCACTGACTAACCTGAAAGCAAAGCTGGCAGAGGAGAACACTTGCTTCCCAAACGTACCTACATGTTTCAAGTACCTGTCGGAAGGAATGGTCGGGGAGGAGTTAGGGTGCTAGGTTAAAAAAATCTGAGTCGCCTGGATCAAGTATAGGGTGATTGGTGACTTGTCGGTTGACCCGAGCATGGTTTATCCTAAATGCCCATTAGCGTGTCAGTGAAGGCCTAATTGAAAGGCAATAGAGTGTTTGTCAGTGCCTGCCCAGGACCTTTCTTTTTACCTCCATAGTAGGGAAGTGAAAGTCAAGGACTTCAGCAGGGCTCCTAATCATAGTGCCGAAAGATGTACTTTCTTCTGTTGCTGGTCTAGGTGGGGAAATCAACCCGAGATCGATTGAGGTGTCCAGCACAATGAAATCCTGTTCATGTACTAATTGTCTGCATTATAGGGTGAGGCAAACTGTTCCCCATCCCATCAGCGTTGTCTCCATATGGCTGTCTCTAGTCCGAGTACGAGCTAAAAAGTGATATAGTGTCTGTGTGCGGCTGCGAGGGGCTGGAACCGTGTATGAGTCTGGTCGATTCAGCATTCGCTGTGTCACAACAAGATCTGGATGTGGCCTCGGTTGAGATGAAGCTCTCTCGGAGACGGATACCAGGATATGTTGAGGTTCCTCTTCCAGCACTAGTGGCATCAGTGCCGGCCTCGATGTTCGAGGTACCAGCGCAGAGTTTAGCACCTGCCCCGAAGCCAGTACTGATACCATTATGGGACCCAAAGCGGGTGCAAGGGGCACAGATAGTGGGTAAACCCACTGACAGTAACCCAACTGGAAGTCCCTGCGGATCCTTGGTGCAGCTTCGCCAAAGGACTTGGGGACTCCGGGGGCACTGGAGCACAAGATGGAATCGGCTCCTCAGTGGAAGAGTAGCGAGACTTAGAGGCACAAAGCTGCCCTTGCAACTTCTCTGGAGAACAAGAGTGATAAGAAGGGAGCTTGGACTTCTCGTGTTTCTTAATTGACTTAAATGATGACTTCGACCGCAAAGAAGATCTTCTGTTGGAACGCCTTCAGGAACAGACCCGCAGTCTCGACTTTGATCTGGAGCTGCACCATGGAGTTTTCTGTTGCTTTGCCATGTACAGCTTCGCTTTGTGTTTTCGGATGGCATTTGGGTTCATCTGGGCACAGTTGTCAGAGGTCTTGGAATCGTGCATCAAACCCAAGCACCAACAGCAAACTTTTGGGGAAATAGTCACAGACATCTGTTTGAGACAGTCCCTACAAGGCTTTAGCCCTTTCTATTTCTGGATTAAGTCTAGCACACAGGGATAATCAAAAGTTGAGAAATCTGCTGTTTGAAGTATCTACCAGGAGCTCCTATAGATGAACTGCTGCTAGAAACGTTACTTTGCAGGTGATGAATATGGTACAATTAAACTGTTTTGTAAATTCACCTGCAAATAAACCTTTAGTATCTAAATAAATATGTCCACAAGGAGTAATCGAGACAGGTTATATTGGTATAGATTTATCATAACCCAAATGAGGGGGAAGTGAACAGAACTTAGGCTATACCAAAAATTGAGATAATTGTGGTACAGCAGTACCAATGAAAAACGTTTACCAACTATTAAATTGGATGTAGAGTCCTTTATCTCGTCAATATGTGACCAAGACCTTCGTGAAGCATAACAATGATAATCACAAAACTTTGATGAAAAGGATAGTGTTCGTGTAGACCAACTGACATACCAATTATGCCTTTTTAATCAAGGGATTCCAAAAAATATAGGATAACAGGGAATGGCAATAACGACAAAAGATAATACTTCAATGGATATCTAAATAAAACTTACAGTGGAGAAAACACCTTGTGTATCAGGCCTGAAGTTAGGGGTTAGCTGCCAACATCCCACTGCCATTTTCACCCTCGCTACGCTGACACCCAGCCTTTCTAATTAAAATGCACTAATTCACTACTAACTAGTGTTCAACTTTCTACAAGATTTCTGTCTATACTGACTCTTCTAGACATGTAACGATGACCTCATGCATGTCTCACTTAGCCTCACATTTACACATACAGCTGCTCTTATTTAGCAAACCATGAATTTTAGGATGTGTCCAACATATATAATGAAATTACCTACCTGCATTCTGATACATAAATAGAAAGCGCCGACTTTGGCCAAGTATTAGACAATCAATTTTTCTATCCAAAGGAAAAACAGAAACATTCTTTGGCACATAATATACTAGATTGCTCTTCCAATCTCTTATTTCACTTTCACACTAACCTAAACAAAATGGGAAGCAGCCTTTACAACAAGGTTTTTACCACGCTTTACCCTTACCATGCATTTTTTACCACGCATGTTTTTAGAACGCATATGCTTTTACAACATATGCCTTTACCACATATTTAAGGTAAGTTCGTGGGTATGGGGGGCTCTCCCCCCCCACAAATACATTGACAAGACACTAATAAACTCAAAATTGAACAATATACACACAAGAGACACATTCAAATGGTTACATTGCCATGCCCATACGAAAGGGCACTCAGATAAAGACTGCATTGCAATGCCATATTAATGGCGATGGTCGCTATAAAAATGCTCACGTAATATAACACTTTGTATTTTACACATTGCGCTCTCTCTCTTCCACAGTATTTAGGTTGCGCCTGCAGCAGAGAGCATCAGAACTATGATAGATTGCAATTTTAACTCAGAACAATTGTTTGATACCTCATGTACCAAGGTGGTTTGCTCCACCCTTTTATGATTTTAAAGAAATCAAATAAAAGCTTTTTTTGTTTTTTATAGATGCCACTACATAGGTAACATAGACTGCAATCTCCTGGAGCTAACAATCTGGACACATAATGGCACTTCTGTAGTGAAGAAGAGCATAATCTTCTGTGTGATTACTTACTAGTGTGCATGTGTAAATCAGGAACATTCCACCCTCAGTTTCAATTCTGGCCCTGTGCCTTATATATAGCTGCTGTTCAGTCAGTTGACGCTACACAGCCACGCCTTCACCAGTGTCCCGTGACTCCCTCTGAAGACCCTTCCAGTTCCAAACTGTATCTTCTTCCTACTGCCAATTTGCTTACTCCTTTCTTGCAAACTACTTCTTTTAGCTGCTGACTTCACCAAAACACCTTCAATCAAGCTGCATTTTGAAAACCGTGACAATGTTTTGCCTCTTCAGCTTCTGCACCCGTCTCTAGCAACAGTGTGGGTGTTTCTAGCCACCGTCTGGTAGAAATTATTATGTGCCTTGCCCAAAACCCCATCTTCTATTTGGGCTAAGGATAGTACTACCTAATAGGTCATGCTGTTCAGAGACTCATTAGGAAATCAATTCCCCAAAAATGTTATACATAGCCCTACAACAAGCCGTTGAGTTCTTGCATAAGACTGTCATGACGACAGCCACCATGCGAGGGGAAGATGGTCTTCTGGGTATGTCATTTTGGGACCATGTCTGTGCCTGTGGACCAACTGTGCATGTGTTTTCCACAGTCCTGTAAAAATAATAAAACTTTTTTTTTGATAAGGCTGTCAATAAATAAAATTGTGTTAAAGTTGTCATGGCCGTGTTGTCTGCAGAGTTGAAAACTGACAAGTAATCTGATAGAAGGCGATTATCGATGGAGGTCAACACCGACCTGTACCAGTCTCAACACAATGACATTAAACAAATATTTGAAGGTCATATCCTCTCTAACACACTGCCAAAGAACTGATATGTTCAATCACATGATACTACTTTATTGAAACCCAAATATGTGGTCCTGCACCATAAACTAAGCATGGCACATGCTGACTTTGATAGGAAAAAACTGTAAGCCTAATTCACAAAGATAAACGTACACTTTTTGTGAAAGTTTACTCTTTTTTAGTATTCACAAACTCTGATTTAATAGTGACTTTATGACTGATTAAATCAGAGTTTGTGAATATTGAAAAAGAGTAAATTTACACCTAAGTCTTAAGTTTACCTTTGTGAATCAGGCCCTGTGTGTGCATTTAGAAACCAAGATTGTGAGGGCTGATAAAGTATGGATGTTGCTCTTTTTTACTTTAAATATAAATTAAGTTGAATATTTGAACTTACTTACGACTATCCTTTGGCGAAGATGACACATGGTCAAACTCTTTGAAACAGTCCAAAGGGCAAAGAGGGTCAAGGTTGGATGAACTGGTGAATTTTAATGAAAGCAAAAGATGCAAGCTCTTACCGTTGCTCACAAGGTGAAAATGGCCTTGATGAAAAAATAACTTACCTTCAGTAACAATCTTTTTGCAGGATACTCTAACTGCAGATTCTTCACATTTTGAATAGCCCAGGTACTAGACTGGGTCTGGAAACATTTCCTTTTTTTTTTTTTTTAAATTTTTTATTGAACAGGCTGGTGAGTAAAACGTACAATAATACATATGTTTGTTCACAAAGGGGGAGGAAAAAGAAGGTATAAGAAAGTATAAAAAAATAAAGAATAAAAAAAGTCCAGACAAATAAGCAAGATTAAACTCAGAGAAAGAGCAACACTATTCCATGAATTCACCCCAATTCTTTTCAAATTTCATCAAGGAGCGGGTCCCCCTAAGATTAGCTAATGAAGCCTCCATTGAGTAGATCTCGATTACTAATGTCCACCAATCCCACACCGATGGTGGATCAGGGCAGATCCAGGCTCTGGCAAGAGTTAGTTTAGCACAAGACATGAGGATTGAAGCCAGAGCATCCTGAGAGAGAGGGGTGGGATTGATATCTAATAAGACAAAGGAGGCAGAAAGTAAGGGGAACTGGATTGATCTAATTTCAAGAACTTTACGGATGTCTGACCAGTAATCCTTAAGAGTGGGACAAGAGAACAGCATATGTACCAAATCAACTGCGTGGGCCGAACATTTAGGGCATTTGGTATGGTCGTTCGTAGCGTTGTTGGGGGACCACCTGGAGATGATTTCTGGTGTATAATATAGCATGCAAGTCGTTCTAAATTGCTGTAGCCTCAGGCTGGAAGAGTGAACACTGCTGTTAATATTAGATAGGGAGCGTTCTATATCTTTCGAAGTGACATTTGTGTCTAAGACCCTGCTCCATTTGGCGGCTAATTTAGAGCAATCATTTTGTTTGAAGTTGGTTAGAAAGCTATAAGTATTACTTATTGCTGATTTGATTGTTGAGGAGTAGAAGTGGGTCCAGATATCGGAGTCTGTAGTCTCGGATATTCGTTTTTTGTTCACCAGGTAGTCGTGTATCTGTCTGTGCTTATATCTCATAGATTCCGAGAGGCCATAAAGCAGTTTAAGTGTATTAAAGTCCAGAAAGCCTTGCGTGCCATATAGGTCCCCTAAGAGCCTAATGCCCCGTCTTGACCAGCTTTGAGCACTATGTTCATTGAAAATTTCCGGAAGACCCGGGTTCCCCCACAACAATAGTTTTGAGTGGTAAAAAGTAGTTTTACAAAAAATAAGTATGTTAGCCCATATCTTTGCAATGTCTCTTGCGGTCTTGAATTTTACTCTTTTAAAGTAGTTGGGGTCGTTCACTCGTGATAAGAACAGGTTAGCGTCTTGCTTTAGCATAAAGGAGTGAAAAAAAGATGTTCCACCTTGGTTTAATAATGAACGAAAGCGGAAAACAAAAGCAGACCAAAAATATAATTTAAAATCGGGAAAATTAAGCCCTCCCACGTCCATATCTCGTCCATGAGGGTAGGAGGCGATGGCTCTGCATCATTGTCGAAAGTGAAGTCATTTTGACTTAACTGGAGCCATCCCAGCAAGCAGACGTCATTTTTCCATCCATTTTGTTCATGTCAGTCAAGATTGGGAGGAGGGTGGGATTGGTGTAAAATCTGCTGCAAGTAGAGTATTCACCAGAAAGGGTAAGTACTGAAGGTAAGTAACTTTCTTCAAATGGATACTTCTACCTGCAGATTCAACACCTTTTAAATAGATTGCTAAGCAATACACCGCATGAAGGAGGGACTTCAAGGAATGGTCAGACAAGGAAGTCCTGGGGGACAGAACAGGCAAAATGGCCGTCCAGTTGCACTTCTGCATCTAACCAATATTACGTGGCACAGGTGTGGAGGTACCCCCATGTCGGCGCTCTGCAGCTCTCAGGCCTGGGAACTTCTTTTTCCTAAGACAAGGTGTAAGTCTGACTCATGTGGAATGGGCCCTTATGCTGTTCAGGTGGTTCTTTCCCTGCTAGGACACAACACAATGTAATGTGTAAGATGCATTGCCCTTCCTGTTGCCTGCGTAACCTAAAAAGATCTGGTCGTCAGTCTGGAAATCCTTTGTGAGTTCAATAGAGAAACTCTCTGCCTATTTCAAATCTAGTTTGTGCAACCTCTTCTCCTTCTTAAAGGGTTGCGGAGTGTGATAAAAAGAAGTAAGGGTGAAGGACTGGCCCCAATTGAATTGGGTTACAACCTTGAGAAGAAAAGCATCTGTAGGTCAAAGATCCAACTTGTCAGGGAAAAAGGTAGTAAAAGGTTGGCGTTCACTCAGTGTTTTAACTAACTGACACATCTCACTGAAGTGATGGCTACTAAAAAACGGTCTTAAAAGCCAACAGCTGTAACTGGCAACTCTGAAGGTGCTCAAAGGGAGACCCAATCAGGAATATTAGAACCAACTTACTGTGTTACTGCAGCATAACAAAGGGAGTAGGAGGAAACATATCCATCAAGCCCTTGACAAAACATAAACTGATAGATGACTTGAACATGGATAGTTGACCTGGAATCCAGAGGAAGACTGACAAGGCACATCCCTTGATGGTACATAAAGCACAGCCATGTTGTGCCAGAGAAAGCACAAATCTCAGATTGTTTGACCAATGGGTCTTCAAAGAATCCATGTTGTTCTCAGCACACCAGGCAAAAACCTCTTCCATCTTCCGGAGCACACTGTTTTGATGGAATGATGGCAAACAGACAGAATGACATCAACCACCTCCGCTGGCAATTGGAAAGTAGATAAATTGCCCCATCTCAATCTCCAGGCATAAACATTCATGCTCTAGATGTTGGGTTGTAGAACCTGACCACCTCAGCTGGGAGGGGAGATTCGCCTAAAGAGAAACACAGAGCAGTGACACACAGAGAGGTGCAGGAGGTCTGGAAGTCATACCCTTCTTGGACAGCCTTGCCTGATTAATATGACTTGGGGCCAGTCTTTGAAAATCTTCCTCAGAACAACAGGAACCAAGGGTATGGGAGGAAAAGTCTACTGAAGAGGGAAATCCCACCTCAACCAAAATGCACCCCTGAAGGTTCCTTGCAACAGATGCTGGAGACAGCAGCAGCCCCTCCGCTAAGGCAGGGGAGCATTGCCCCACACCATGTTATTATCATTTTATTTTTCTCTAGTGGCTCTGTAGGTGCGGAGCACGGCTGTGCCCAGAGCAGGCAGAGGAGTGGTGGGAACTTTCTAAGTGTGTATGATGGTTTGGCCGGCCATCGTGTGCCGGCCAAACAGTCATGCACACTTAGCATGTTCTCAACCCCTCTGTATTGCACAACCTGGGTGGAGAACATGCACCGGCTTTCAGTCCTTGTCTGAGCGCCGAACCACAGCGCCCAGACCAATCATGGCTCTGCTGTCATGTTGGTGACAGCAGTATCTTGATTGACTAGGGGATTCTGGGAGCATGTGTGCTTCCTGTTTCCGGCGACTGAAGAGGACAAGGGAGAGGTGGTCGCCGGGAAGGTAAGTACATTTTTTCCCCCTTTTTTTTTTTAACCCCCTACCCCATCTCCCCGCTCCACCACTACTGCCCTATAGCAGGCACTACTGGCTGGAGTGCACTAAACGTCAGGCAATGGGTATTGCAGTGAGTGGCAAACAAGTTAACTTGAGGAGGTCCTCACTGGGGCAAAGATGCTCTGAACTACCACTGGGTGGACGCGCCACTCATGGTCAGCAAGGTGATGTCAACAGAGACTATCAGTTCTGGTGTACAGCGAACCTGCCAGATGATGTGCTTCCAGCTAAACTGTGTTCTGATGAGCCAAGACCAGAGTTGCAGGGCTTCCCGACAGAGAAGCTGCAACCCTAATTCTCCCATTATTCTCTGTCAAGATATGGACTGCTCAACTGCGTAGGGAAGGAAGCAAGACCTTGACTGCCAACCGAATCACCCTCTGTTTGAGCAGAATAAAATGCAGAAGCTTCTCTTCTGGATACCAAAAGCCTCTGATCTCTAATACCACCAAATGAGCACCCCACTTTAGGGTGGAGGCATCCATCACCACCTTGGCCACAGCTGGTGGGGACTGGAAGGACATCTTTGCCAAAAGTTCCCCTCCAAACCCCATCAGGCTAGATCCACTGCAGTGTCCCTGGAGATTGTGATAGTGTCTGACAATTCTCCCCTGTGCTGGAACCACTGCCTGCAAAGGCAGCACTGGAGAGCCCTCATGTGCCATTGTGCATTTGTGATTAGGAGGATGCAAGAAGTCAGCAGGCATAAGGAAGTCAGGACTGGAATCAGGGCAATTTCCTTAAACAATGCAACCATGCATTAAATGTCTCAACCCTTTTCAGCATGTGGAAAGGCTCTAATGGATGCAGCGTTCAGTCCTGGTCCTATGAACAAAAGGTGCTGGCAGTGCTCCAAGTGACCTTTGGGCACACTGATTGAAAACTCCAGGTCCAACAGAAGTGATTCTATTGACTGGAAGTGGCACAACACCACCCCCGGAGACTTGAGGCCCGGTTTAAAATTTGGATGGTCGGGAAGTCCTCTGCCAAGGCCACAAAGTGATTACTCCATTACCCTGGCCCTGACTGCCAAACTGCAGACAAGGCGGTTCCTGCCAATGCATTGTAACTTTGCTGTATGGCTACGTCAAACATGATTGAGCCATACGGCAAAGCTGCACTTTTTAAAATTATTTTCAAAAACAAAACTAAAAGTGGGATTAAAAAAATAAAAAATAAAAATAAAAAAGCAATGTCTTTCTCACCATGGAAGTTATCTCCCATGACTGGGGGAGGGGGCATTTTGCAGTTTTCACTGCCCCTTACTGCCAGGGCTTTCCATGGGGTGACAGGCAGTGGAAACTGCCCTTTGTCTGCCGTCTAAATTATGTGGGCGGACATACAGGTCAACCTCTGATGGCCTTTACACTGTCGGGCAGTCTGAGGGGTGCAACCACAGCAGAGACATGGTAGTCTGTGCCATGGCTACACCAATGGTCCAGGCACATTTAATTTGGTTGGCAGAACATTATGTTGGCAGAAAGGGTACTCTGTTGCGACGGAGTACCCTTTCCGCCAACATGTAAATCGGACCCTTGGTCTTTAGCAGCTCGTCGCTAAAGACCAAGCATACCAGCATTCCCAAATCTTCTGAGATTCTTTGTCACCCCAGCCTTCACCTTTGTAAACATTTCTAGTGCCACATGTTAATCCAAAAGGAAAGACAGTAAACTGGTAGTGAGTGGACCTTACCACAAAATCCAGGTTCGTCCGGTGGAACTGCAGGATTGGTATGTGGAAATACGCATCCTGCTAATTTTTATTTAATTTTTAAAAAAATGTGTTTATTGGTTTTTAATTACAGCCACATATACAAGGGAGGACAACATGTTCAGGATACACAACATTGCAGTTGGGCAGTCAAAGATGTACAGTACAATTAAGTAAGACTTTCTTGTTCAACACGTCTATTCAACTCCAGTTCAACTGTAGGCGACACACATGGCTCTCCTCTATACTTATTCCATTGCGACCACTTCTTATCCCATTTTTTGGGGCACCCCCTCATCTTAAAAACCTCAGTTTCTGCAAGCATACATCTGTCCATTTCCCCAGCCCATAGGGTGACGAACGGTGGGTCTGTGCCCCCCCAACTTCTCGCCAGTTCTCGTTTAACCAATGTGTACCCCAGTGTTGTGAATTGCTGTTCAACGTCCGTGAGGTCAGTCGCCTCCCAAATGTTTAATATACCCAGTTGTGGCTTCAATACTATTTCTTTCCTTAAAGCTGCCTGCATATGGGTTGACGCTCCCTCCCATAGGGTACGTATCTTTGGGCAACTCCATAACGTATGATAGAATGTGGCCTGCTGTCCGCATCCCCTCACACAGAGATCGTCAGGTCTAGCACCTATTTTCGCCAGAACTACCCCTGTGATGTATGATCGGTGAAGTACCCCAAGCTGGATCAGCCGAAATCTAAGGGTGGATGCCGCTTCTCGGGGGGACATGAGAGTCGACTGCCAGTCTTCATCATCTATCGGGCCTAGGTTGTCCTGCCATCGCTCTCTGAGTTTTGGAAAGGTGTTTGGTAGATTATTACTTAGCTTCTTGTAAGTCAGGGATATCGCCTTTGAAACGAGGGGCCCGTCCAACAAGCGGTCTTCTAGTGGGGACGAGTATGGCATATCTTTGAGAGACGGAAAGGCCGCCCGTATCGCATGGCTGATTTGTAAATATCTGTACTGTTCCCCTTGGGCCAGATGATATTGCCTCTGAAGGTCCCCAAACGTAAGCATGGCTCCCTTCTTCACCAAATCCTTCACCGCGGAGATACCAATGAGGTCCCATTTGTCGAAACCGGGCTGATAACATAACATGCCCAACTTCTGGGTGTACCATAACGGCGTCACCTGTGAGAGGACTCCCGCCCATCCCAGTCTAGCATTAGCTATGCACCGTGGGGCCGATTCACAGAACTAACTTAAGACAAAATCCTAAACTTACTACTTTTGGTATTCACAGAAGTTAGGATTTTGTCTTAAGTTTGTCTTAAGACAAACTTAAGACAGACTTAAGACAGACTTAAGACAGACTTAAGATAGTCTTAAGACAGACTTAAGACAAACTTAAGACAGACTTAAGACAGACTTAAGACAGACTTAAGACAAACTTAAGACAAAATCCTAACTTAAGTCTGCCTTAAGTCTGTCTTAAGTCTGTCTTAAGTTTGTCTTAAGTCTGTCTTAAGACTGTCTTAAGTCTGTCTTAAGTCTGTCTTAAGTCTGTCTCTTAAGTCTGTCTTAAGTTTGTCTTAAGACAAACTTAAGACAAAATCCTAACTTCTGTGAATACCAAAAGTAGTAAGTTTAGGATTTTGTCTTAAGTTTGTTTTGTGAATCTGGCCCCATATCTCCAGTGTATGCTGGGTTGGTCCAAAAAATGTCCCCCTACTTTTCCTATCACTGGCGTATAGGGCCCCTAGATATCCAGAACAATCAGTTTGGTAGCGGTCCAGAGCATATGCTGGGTCGCCAGGTGAGTGATATATCCAATGGTTAACGGTCACTAGCTGCGCCGCCCAATAGTAGAGTTGCAGGTCAGGGAGAGCCATGCCTCCATCATACCAGCCTTCGGTCAGTTTTGTCAGTGCTATCCTGGGGGCCTTCCCATCCCACAACAGCGTTCGGATTTTACCTTCGATCGTCCTAAAGTACAAGTCTGGGACTCTGTGTGGACAGTTTTGGATTATGTAAAGAAAACGAGGGAGGGCCAGCATTTTAAAGAGCGCAGCTCGCCCCACCAGTGTTAAAGGCAGAGTTCTCCAGTGCTTCACATCTGCTCGTAACCGAGCCAAGGGGGGTCAGATTGGATCGGTAGAAACAGATTGGGTCTGATGTGATAAAAACCCCGAGATATCGAAACCCCTCCTCAGCTACCGCCGCCGTGCATTCAGCCGGGAGTCGGGGGACTTGTCCCCTCAGCATAAACAATACCGACTTGTGCCAATTGATCGCATACCCCGAGTACCTACCGAAATCCGTGAAGATGTCAAGGACTACGCTTATTGATTTATACGGGGAGGCTAAGTATAACATTATGTCGTCTGCGTATAAGGAGATGCGATCTTCTACTCCGTCCGCCCACTGCAGCCCCCTCACCATCACATCTCCGCAAACCCAGGCCGCAAGGGGCTCCAACAGAAGCGAGAATATCAGCGGAGAGAGCGGGCAGCCTTGCCTAGTACCTCTCCTTAACTGGAATGTTCGGGATGTTTAACTGTTAACCCTCACTTGTCCCAGCACATTCGTGTATAGAAGCTTTACCCATGCTATGAATTTCGGGCCCAGTCTCACCTTTTCCAGAACTTCAAATAGATACGGCCATTCTATAGAATCAAATGCTTTCGAGGCGTCCAGGGAAAACACCGCCGCATCCTCCTCAATGTAATTTCTGCGGGCCATCACATTATGTAGACGTCTTATATTAAGGGCCGTATTCCTTCCTGGCATAAAGCCAGATTGGTCCGGATGAATCAATGATGTAATAACCGTCGCCAGTCTATTCGCCAGAACTTTTGCCAGCAGTTTTTCCTCCACATTAATCAGTGAAATTGGCCGATAGGAGCCGCATCTATTCGCTGGTTCTCCCTGTTTGTGGATAACCACAATGGTGGCCAGCCTCTGGTCTAGTGGTAGCTTCCCCATCTTCAGACTTTCTTCATACATAGCTTTTAAGTGTGGCACAGTTAGAGAGGCGGTAGCTTTGAAGAACTCCACTGGTATGCCATTTGGCCCCATAGCCTTACCGGATTTAATCTGCCCTGCGGCCTTGCTTATTTCTTTGATCGAGAGGTCTGCCTCCAAGGACGTCCTTTCTACATCCGTGAGGCTCGGTATAGTACTGTCACAGAGGAGCTGGCGGGACTCTTCAGCCGTGTACTGGGATGAGGGGGAGTAGACCCTCTCCAAATGAGCAGCGAATTCCTCAGCTATGTCATACGGATGCATTACTGTTGCACCCCCTTGAGTCGTCAGTGCATGTACCCATCTAGAACCCTGCTCTCGCCTCTCCAGCCACGCCAATGTCCTACCAGCTCTATCAACTAGTTCATAGAGTCTATGTTGAGTGGCACGGTTCTTGGCCATCATGTGTTCTCTGGTTTTGATCCTGTATTCATCTTGCTTCATTAAGAGCCTATGGCTCGTCTCCAGTGAGGGATTTTGTGAATGCTCTTGTTCCAATTCAAGGAGGTCTGACTCAACCTGGGTCAGGAGCTCACGTTTTTTAGCTAGATAGCCCGTTTTCAATGACAAAGCTTGCCCCTTCAAAACCACTTTGTAAGCTTCCCAGATTGTGCAGAATCGACGAGCCTACATTTTAGGTGAAATAATTTGTTGATTGCTTACGTATCTCTTCCCTAATATCTGGTATATGTAAGAGCCACGAGTTAAGAATGATAGTAGTGCGTGCCTGTCTTTCCCAATGTGTATGTTCCACACAGACAGGGGAGTGGTCTGAGATACCTCTGGGTAAGACTTTATACTGGGCGAAATTACCAACCGAGGCCATATGTGTAAGAAAGTAATCGATGCGTGAGAGACTCTGGTGGACATTAGAAAAATATGTGAATTGTCTGCCAGTGGGTTGAAGCTCTCGACCCACATCTGTCAGCCCCATTGCCGTTGTGAAATCAGCCATGAGAGCACTAGAGGTAGCTCTAGACCTCGGTGGGTGACGATCTATAGTGTCGACCATCGTCATGTTGTAGTCTCCTCCCATGATCAGTGTGCCCTCCCGGAGTCCCGCCAGCCTACCTCCCAGGTCCTCTAATGCCGTCCTACCCAGAGCGGGCGGCAGATATACTGAGAGTATATTGATGTCCCTTCCATCCCATTGGGCCACTACCCCCGCGAATCGCCCCCCTGGGTCTGTCCATGTCTTGTGAACAATGAGAGGTACACTCTTCCTAACCAGTACTGCCGTTCCCCTCGAACCCGTGGTGTAGTCCGCATGAGCCAGAAGTGTATATCCCCACCTAGTGAGGGCCTTGGATTTCTGGCCCACAAGATGCGTTTCCTGCAATAAGACCACATCCGGTGAATGGCGCTTTAAATACTGTTGCACTATTCCTCTCTTGATTTTGTCACCAACACCATAGACATTCCAGGCCAATACCGAAAGCACTCTATCCCTATCCCCCCCATACACACCCCTCATAGCAATTCCATATCTACGGAGTATCATATTCGGATACAAAATCTGTACCCACCCATCCAACAACTTAGGTCCTGTGTACAATGTGGCTATTTTACACAATTTAATCTGTGAATTGTATTGCATACCAATTAAACCGTCAACACATAAACGTCCCCAACTTCTTAACCTTTAGTTCCCTCCCCCCTCCCTGCCTCCCTGCCCGTGGATCTAAAACTACCCACTCCCAAACATGGCAGAGTGCCTCTCTCCCCCCCAGAAATGCTTAAGATGCACGAGGTTAGTCAGCCCACCTCCCCGCTTAAACAGATCACAATGGTTGTACATTAAGCCATCCACTTATGTCAAATAGCCCAGTGTTCTCCCAATCACCTTCGATTAACCCACCCATCTGGGCCAGAGCAGCCCTATCCCCACTCCAATGTCAGGCACCGATGGTCAAATTAAATCTTGTCACCCCCCCATACTTGCGCTTCCAACAGGGTGCCAGTTCTTCACAGTAGTCATAGGAGTTTTTCAGCCTCTTTCCGTGATCTGGCTGTCCTCTGCCGCCGAGCCAGTATCTCGAACCTCCGCCGTAGTGCTTCTCAGCAGGCCAGGGCTACCCGCTCGCTCTCCTCTTTGCCCACCCACTCTGTTCCAGCCTTCCATCCATTCCCAGACAGCCTCCGGCGAGTCAAAAAACCATGATTTCCCATCCGATTCCACCCTCAGCTTTGCTGGGAAAAGCATTGCGTATTTCACTTCTCGGTCCCGCAATTCCCTCTTTACCGCCTGGAAACTGCGACGCTGAGCTTGGACCTTGGCCGTAAAGTCAGGAAAGAATGTCACCTCACAGTTCTCCACTTTTAGTGGGGGACTAGATCTTGCAGTCTGCAGGATAATATCTCTATCCCTAAAGTTAAATACACGGGTGATGAGTGGTCTCGGGGGTGCTCCTGGCTTTGGCCTGCCACCTGGCACTCTGTGGGCTCTTTCAATGGCGAAGATGCTGGACAAAGTTTTAGGTTTGAGGTGCTTAGTGATCAAGTCCTCCACGTATAGGTCCGCTGCCGGTCCCTCCGCCCGCTCAGGAACGCCTAGGATGCGAATATTATTGCGACGCGCCCGGCCTTCATAGTCGTCAATCCTCTCCTGACTCTTTTGCAATTCGACCATCTGGGCCTGAAGCTCAGTTGTATCCGCCTGCAATGCACCGGTGACTACCTTCAGTTCTTTCACCTTTTCATCCACCTTCCGGAAGTCAGCCCTGATAAGAGAAACTTCTACCGTAACTGAGTCCAGCGAGGCCCGCACTCCACCGATTGCTGCCATAACGTCGTGTAAGGTCGGTTCTGAGTCTTGCTTAGAGGCAGCTCCCCCACCATCTTTCTCCATCAGTGGTGATTCACTTTTATCTCCCGCCTTGGACCAGGCAAATTTGGCAAGCTGTTTCTGCGCGTTGGTCTTAGGACCTTTCCCTCCCGTCGCCATTTAGGTGCGTCGACAGCCTGTGCCGCCGGCGATTTTCTAAGGCCGCCACAAATGGTTCCCGCAGAGTCCTCGAGGAATCGGCTAGAGAAGCTGGGGTTTCCACTGACGATACCTCCCTTCCGCTCCTGTCCCAGGTGCCGGGTTTTCAGGCCGAAATTCTCCACCCCTTGCGTTTCTCTGGCAGCGTGGGGTCTCACCAGTATCCGCCCTCCGCCAGCGGCCCCATCTCGGTGCGTCTCATTATTTGGGCTGCGACATTGCTCACCAGGTCTGCCGCCCCCCTCCTTCCACCCCAGGGGACACCTCTGGTCCGGGGTGTCACGTGGGCTCTGGCCGCAGTGCTCCCAGGCCCCGAAGGCCCCGGTCCACGATCGACAGGCAGATCTGGGGGGGGGGATCCCGCGTTGCGTCGTGGGGGCTACGATGGGCTACCTTCAAAGCCTCCTCAGCCCGGGGTGTATTTCTCGCAGCCTGGATTACCCCCGTGCACTTCGTGCCAGCGCCTCAACACAAAACGTTCGCACTCTCCTTGGTGGGCAGCTGTACTTCCCAGTCTCTTTCCCTCTAGTCCTTGGATACCTTATGGGCGAGCCCCCTAGCAGGCAGATGAGGCCCGGCGAAACCTTTGCCTCCCTGGCACAGGCAGGAGTAGCTGCGCCCTCCGTCTCCCAATACTGCACAACAATCTTCTGCCAGCCTATCAACCAGCGCCTATTCTTCTTTGTATTTCCCACTCGTTAGGCGAATTACAGCGCTGCAAGTCGCTCCGAAAACAGCAGGGCGTTAATTAGCCCTCCGCACGTCCGCCTGCAGGCGTCACAGGCCTCCGAGCCGGGGCGTTGCCTAGCTCCGATCCTGCAGCCGCGGAGAATCCAAGGTCCGCCCGCCCCTTCCTTCACTAAATCCTCCGGCTCAATCGGGGCTGCAGCACACAGGGAAGTCACATCGCCGGGCCCCCTCTCCGCCTCCATTTGCAACCGTGTGCCTGCCCGGGCCTCCTCACCTCAAGCTGGACCCAGGACAGAAACCGTCCCGTATGTAGGCCGCCAGTCCGGGGAATCGGGTAGTCAGTGCATTAACCCGATCATCTCCTCCTCAGCAGCGATGATGGGCGCCAGTAAGATCAGTCGTTCCGACCGCAGATTTTGGCACTTGGGCACCCAGAAGCTCGTCTCCCACTGTCTAGCGGCCAGGGTTCATCAACCGCCGTGGGGCCACCGCCGCAGCCTCCTCTCAGCGGGAGTCCGCCAATGCCGCCATGCTTGATCCAATGTCGGAGCTCCGTAACAATCGCCCGAGGCACCCCGCGGGTCACAGCTCCCGTCGCGCACTCCAGAGGGGTAAGAAACTGGATTCTCCGCGTTTTTGTATATTTGTGTGTGGATGGCTGCGGATAAAATGTGAGGATATCGATACTGGGAAGTCGGCGCTCACTCAAGCTGCGGCCATTTCTGTTGGCTGCTAGTCACGCCGCCATCCTGCAAATTTAAGGACAACATTTAGTCATCTGCTTCCAGCGCCAAAAGTACCTGAGGCAGGGTTAGCATACTGAAGTTCTCTTTGACCAGAAATAGCTTCAAGACCGTGAGGGCTAGGATCAGACGAAGACCACCCATCCTTCTTGGGAAACAAGAAGTACTGAGAGTAGGTCCGCTGCCCAATCTCCTGCACTGGCACCAACTTCACTGCTCTTTTCTTCAGCTGGGCTGCAACCTCCTGCTTGAGGATGTGTAGATGGCTTTCTGTCTGACAAGAACAGGGAGAGGGAATCAAATTTCGAAGACCCGCTCGACCAAAGGCATAGCCATAAAGGCCTGAAGAAAGGAGAACACCCAGTCTTCTACTGGTGTCAAGTGGTCCAACAAGGGTGATCTAGAGCTGCTTTCCAGTAGAGGAACGGGAGGAGAAGGAGAAAAATATTAGTTGCTTGGTGGCTCAACCTCTGCCCTTCCCACAGCCACTGTACTACCTCAGAAGAGGGTTCTGAGTTTGCTGCTGCTGCGCCTGTTGTTGCTAGTGGAAATTAAAGCCCAAGCAAAACTTCAAAACTTACAAAACGGCCTGAAGTCCAGCAGGCTGATGCCGGTCGCACGAGCACGGGGACAGGGGATGATTGTATTACCAGCCAACCAACAAGCACTTGCACCACCTGACAAATCTCTCTTTGCAATATTATGCCAAGATATCATTATTTCTTACCATTGTAGCCACCAATGCAATCTAGCTAACTGCAGCCTTCTCTTCCGGGAAGAGTATTGGCTTCGCTGCGTCATGCTTGTGCCACCATGGCACAGATCAGCCTCAGGGGGATGGTCGGCAAAGTCAACAGTAGCAAGGAGGAAGTGTTGCAACTGTTCGGCTCCCCGGAAGGGAGTCAGAGACCAGACCTGGTGGAGAGTGAGTGGCTGAAAGATTAAAGAACATTTGTTTGCGGATGATAGGAGAGCAAGGGGATCCGCGGTCCTTACAGTACCTACAGGTATATGCTGGTGCTATCAGGCCTGATAAAAAGGTAGTAAGTTGGTTATACAAGGGCAAACAGTCAAAGCAGTTGCACCCTAATGTAAAAGTGGCTTAGGAGATAAATAAGAGAAAGAATCCCTCAGTGATAGTGTATCACAAACAACCCAATTAACAGAAACAGGTACTTTTTATGCTCGTAAGGTATAGAAAGGATATTATACAAGGGGAAAGGGTCTTTAAAGGAACTTAATAAAGGGGTGACCTCTGTGAAGTCTACACTGTCGAAAATACAACTTCTCAATTCAAGCAGTGCATCTTCACAGTGAGGAAAGCAGTTGCTAAGAAACCAACTTCTTCGCTTAACTTTTTTTAAATTATGGAGAAGAATAAGAAGGATGAGCAGCATGCAAAGTCATCCGAGAATAGGGCTGGGGCAACCAGACCAGATCAGGTCAGCAGACCACTTATGAGGGAGGCTCTAGATAAACGGTTAATTTTATCCAGACCCACAGTAAATAGGTTTGATGAACTCTCACTCACATACAGAAGAGGCTGGCTATGACCAAGAGGTAGACATGGACGATGGCCAGAATAAAGCCGATGGCCCGACAGAGTCAGACAAGATCGAAGAAAGGGGCAGGGCAGATGCTTCCATACAGGGCATTCTGTTGGGTCTCAGGTCTGAAATCACATGAATATTTGAGATATCAGAACACAATCCAAAAAGAAATACAAGAGTCATGTCACACGTTAGAGTCTACACTGGATGAGCTGGCTGAGCATACACAGATTCTAGAAGAGAGCATGGGCTGAGTTAAACTCGGCCTGCAGAAAACTACTGCGGAGATAGTACAATTAAAACAACAAAACAGGTTACTGAAGGAAGAGTTGAGAGACTGAAAAATCACTTGAAACATAATAACCTAAGACTACTGAATATTCCGTAAGGCAAAGAAGCCAATGGTATAAATGGATCTGTTATTAAACAACTGAGAAGCCCTGCAGGACAAACCTGAAATCCATCTTGAAACAAAAATCCAAAGAGTCCATAAGGACCCCTTTAAACAGAATCCTAACCAAAAAGCCCCTAGGAGGATCCTGGTTAATTTTCTCACCAATACCGTGAAAGAATACATTTTAGCCCATGAACTAAGAAATACAACTTTGAAAGCTTTTCCAATCAGATCAGGTCAGACATCAGAAGAATGAGATCAATGAGAGACAATGGGAGTTAGTGAATAACAGGGAAGAACTGAAAAGTTAGTCGCAAAAGTCAAAATGCGATTCTATGCCATATTAAGAATAACGTGGAAAAATGACATGTTTAATCTGAAAGAGCGATCAGAGGTAGATGAATTAATCAAGAAAAGGAGAGAGAACTCTTATAGGGTAGGAGTACTCACATTTGACATAAGGATGGAAGAAATGTGATGTTTTTTATGTTTATTTATAAATATAAGCATGTCATCCCCTACTTGAGGGTCTCAAATGGTGGCAATTATGCCAGACAATGAAGGGAGGGTTCCTCAGGGGGGCACTGTCGGGTGGGGGGCATACAGGGTGAAAATGCACAAAAAGAGAAAATCCCTTGGACACACATTAGACTAGCTTGCAAATCAGTTTCAGTCAAATTGGGAGGGGGTCTAGGCACATGGCAAGAGAAATATGGGGAGTGACAGTAGGAGGCTAGAGATGGACACCAGGTGGGCCAAGATAACTGTAATCAACTGGAATGTGAATGGCCTAAGATCAAGGAACAAACTGAGTATAATCTTAGAATATGTAAAGAATAATGGGGCCCAGGTTATAATAAACCCATCTGGAGAGATCAGATTCCAAGGCTATTTTCAGTAAATGTCATTGGGTACAAGATATTGTTTGTTCAGAGCAACAGGGTATCACAAAAGGGGTGGCCATACTTATTAGAAAACATTAATGAGTCAGGTTAATAAATTATAAAACGGACGACAAAGGGAGTTGGCTTGTAGCTACTCTAGGAATCAGTGATCTAAGATGGCGATGTGCTGTCTATGACTGCCCAAATTTTGATGACCCGCCATATTTAAACATGTTGGAATACAGCTTTTTAGAGTCTGAGATCCTCATATTAATTGGAGGGAATTTCCATATTGTTGTAGATAAAGAAAGAAAAAGGACTTTAAAATCTACATATATAAACTCTCTTAAAATGGGCCACAAGTTAACCCCTTCCCCACTCATGACGGAACCACTCCGTCATGAGCCACGGTCGCCGTGTGCTCATGACGGAGTGGTTCCGTCATGATTCCCCGCCTGTGCGGGCGATTAGCGCAGTGGGCGGAGTCATGACGGAACCACTCCGTCATGAGCACAGCTCAACCGCGGCTCATGACGGAGTGGTTCCGTCATGAGCACCGCGCCACCGCGCTGCCCCCAAACCCCCCCCCCAGCGCTGCGGCGGAATTCCCGCCGCAGCGAAAGGGTTAAAGTATATGATAATGAGGGATATCTGGCACATAAAGTACAGAGCACAGAAAGAGTTCAGCTTTTACAGTAACAAAATATGGGCATCACTCCCAAATTGATTACTTCCTTATAGACGGAGCTATTAAAGATATGGTATAGCCAGTTGCCCATCTTCCAACACTATTGTCGGATCCCTCTGCAGTGGCTGTGCGTCTGGAACTTCCCGTTATGTTCGGGAGGAAGGTGTGGACACTGAATAGATTTCTACTGCTGGAAGACAGTATCTGCCGGGAACTGGCTGATAAAACTATTGAGGTTTTTTAATCAAAATAGAGGGTCAGGCAGATGGCTGGTCGCCTGGGACACATACAAGGCCTACATTAGAGAAGAAAATAAGTAGAGCTCCCCACAGACAGAGGTTTGAGTCACGTAGACAGGAGAGGATGTCGATAGACAATATTCAAAAGAATGGAAGAGAAATCCAGGCACATTTAGCAATCGATCCCAGTAATTTAGCAGTTATACAAGCAGAATTTGAGAGCATGCAAGGCCAGTACAAGGCAAGGTTGGATAACAAGTTGAGAGACAAGTGAAAAGTTAGTACTACGCAATATTTCGAATATGTGGGAAAAGTGGACATTTGTTAGCTTGGAAGACCAAGGCAGATAGATCTGGGAATCATACAGACACTTAAACCGAAGCCGGAATAGGGCAAGACCTAACATCTACATGGGAAATAGAATATGAGATGATGAAGTACCTAGGATCACTATATAAGAAAGATACTAACCCAGATATAAACGGTATCAAAAACATGGCTGCAAGATTAAAAAAAACTTTGAATGTTAAGTAGCGATCAGGTTGAGGCTCTGGGTACAGACATTACAGAAGGAGAAATAAATAGACAGATCACAATGTATCAATCGATCAGGAAGGATTTGTAAAGCATGGCGAATCACCCGTAAGAGTCTCCAGGCACTGTGAATCCTGATGAGGGGGGGTGCGGGGGGCGTTTCAATTGTACAGCCAGGTCTTTAGTCTTTTCTGAATTCCAGCAGAGAGGATGAGGTTCAGAGGTTCAGTGGTAGGTCATTTTTGGACTTCGCTGCTGCTTCAGGTGATGAGGGGGATGTGAGCGAGGTAGAGCGTAGGTGCCTGGAGGGTAGTGGAAGTTCATGCAGTGGTTGATGTATGCTGTTCCTTGGTTGTGCAGGGCTTTGTAGGTGTGGATCAGCATCTTGAAATGGCATCTCTTATAAATGGGCAGCCAGTGTAGCCTTTTCAGATGGGGGTGATGGGAGTTTGTCTGGAGAGGTCGAGAATGAGTCTGACCACTGTGTTCTTGATGGCCTGCAGTCTTTTCAGGAGGTGTGCGGTGATCCCTACATATAGTGCATTGCCATAGTCAAGCTGGGTGGTGACCAGAGCTTGGGTGACGGTTTTCCTCATTTTGATGGGAAGCCATTTGATGATCTTACGGAGCATGCGAAGGATGAAGAAGCAAACTAAGGTTGGTTCTCATGGTGAGCTTGCTGTACAGGATGCTTGAGAGGTTGCGGTCACGGTCAGTTGGAGACAGCGAGGGTCCAAAAGCTTCAAAACCAGTAAAGCGGCAGGGCCAGACGGCCTACTGGCAGAACTCTATAAGATGCTATTAGGACCATTGATCCCTGAACTAAAATCATTGTTTAACTGAATATACCTAAAAGGTATGGAGATTCCGCCCTCCTGGTATGAAGCCACCATTGTGATGATTTTGAAGCCAAATAAGGATACAAAAATATTAGAATCCTGCAGACCAATATCACTTCTAAACTGCGATTATAAGATCTTTACGGGCATTATAAATAGAAGAGTGGCAGCGGTAATTACCACCATCATTCATCCCAATCAAATGTGATTCATCCCAGGGCGACAACTAAATGAGCTAACACATGTACTGATTGGGGCAAAAGATATTGCAGTGGTATTTAATATCCCTTTGACAGTAGTGATCCTTGATGCCGCCAAGGCATTCGACAGGGTGAGTTGGGCTTATATATGGGAAGTCCTTGGGAAGTTCAGATTTAATAAAGGAAGTTCAGATTTAATAAAGGTATCATCACAACCCTTCAGCCTGTGTATAAAATACCAACAGAGGCTTTTACTATTACTAGAGGGATCAGACAATATTGTCCTCTTTCGCCATTGTTATTTGATCTCTCAATAGAACCTCTGGCTCAACAGGTTGGGGCTGATAACACCACTATCCCATTTGAGGCTTTTTGATTAGGAATAAAATTGGCATTATATGCAGATGACCTCCTGCTATATACCAGCAACCTGAACCACTCAATTGTTAAACTATAAGAGAATTTCAACAATTTTGGGAACACTTCTGATTATCTAATAAGACGTATAATAAAATGGAGGCCATGTCCTGGAAAAGTGAGGAGATAATCCAGAATCCTAAGGAGCAGATAAGTTATATGGGTGTCCAAAGAACACACAATTTAGGAGACCTACTTAGGAAGAATCTGGTAAAGTTAGAATTGAAGTCTAGAGGCTATTAAGGAAATGGGATAGTTGTCAGTTAGAGATGTATGGAACGGTCAATCTAGTAAAGATGATGGTTCTTCTACACCTGACCTTCCTGTTTAATATTGTCCCATTAACATTCCCTAGGGACCAACTAAGAAAGATTCAAGGCAAAGGGAATAGCTTTTTTGGGCACATAGGGGTATTAGACTGGCATGGAAAAAACGGAGGAGAAAGGTAACGGGGGTTTTCTGGCTCTGCCCTACTTTCAGATATACTGTCACAAATTCCAGTTTAAAAATAGTTGAGTGTTAGCAATGGAGCCGGACAACTTATCTACAGAGAGATTATGTATGGCAATGTTGAGAAATTTAAATCAAAGGTAATTTTTGTACAAGTTTAGGAGCCCGAAGTACTAGTGAGACTAAAGACTTTAGTATCAACTTTAAAAGTGTGGATTTATCTATTTATGGTAAGTATCTTTGAAAAATCTCCACTCAACTGTAAAATCTGTTGCATTTTAGAAGAATCATCTCTTTACCATTCACAGGGCTTACTGGTCTCCAGACGAGCAGGCCAAATTTGTACATAAAGAAACAAGGGGCGCAAAGTTGCAGACAACATACATATGTTTGTGGATTGCCCTTCATCAGTGGAATAGCTGGAAGGGGCACTGTTTTGGGGCAGCGGGAGTCTGTTGACTACCACCAACCCCCCGACCCCAAGAATAAGTCGCCTGTCGGCTGCCAACCCCCCGCAAACGTAGGGGGGCCGCGGAGGGCAGTACGTCTAGCTCCGCCACTGCCCTGCGTTGGTTCCCTTCTGGATGGAAGTAAGTAAGATATTACCCGAAGTGGTTAGGCATCAGATCCAAGTAAGCCGACCACTTATTTTATTCAGGAGAGATCCCAGAGCAAAATTATTGTATAAAAAACCCACAATGAATTTGATTTTCTATATGATGCTATTAGCTTACAGAGAGATATGCAGGAAACAGATATCATCAGAACCGCCATCCTGTATAGACTGGACTCAGTATTTTAACTGTGCTTGTCAATTGAATACTGCATGTGATCCACAAAGCTCAGAGAAAGTCTGGAAGATTATGTAAGATGGCAAGCTTCTTCAATAAGTCCAATGATTATACCTCGTTTGCCTCATTAGATGGCTGTTGGCATCAAAACAAGCAAGCTAGTTTCTCCTATGGAAGGAACTATGGAATGAGAAACTGATGGTGAAATGAGGACTAAATAACAATAACAACAAACTGCCTGAAGTCCTTTAGAGGAGGCTGCAAGCCAAGGTAGCACACAGTTGCCCTCCTTCTTTTGAAACACTTTAACACCAAATCAGCCTATTCACCAAATAACCTCGAGCCATCGAAAGGTAAGTCCATAAGAGTGGATTGCATGTCTGTTGAGAATCCTGAGGTTCTGAGCTAGACATGCCATCTGAGGGCCACTGAAGAGCCCATGCCCCTGCCCACAGAGTCTGCTGAGTCCAGACCAGAATAAATAATATGAGAAGGTGCCACTTGGTCATCCCTTAAAAGCTCAGAAAAATGCCACTGTAGGTGTTCCAGCATGTTTGGTGTCACCAGATCTGCCCTGTCTCTAAAAGCAAGGGTTTATTGTCCTAAGAGGCAGTTTTTGCTTAATGCACATATGGGTTTTTAGTGTTATTAATCTTTTAAAAATGCTGCAATGAGGCCAAAAAGTTTTAGATGTGACTGATGAATACAAGGATATTTGTGATTTTGTACATCTTGCAATATGTAGTTATCAAATGAATTTGATGTTGATTTTATATGTGGTTTCTTTTATGGCTGTGACTACTGCCAAATAAAGATCATTATTATTTATTTATTTATTATTTCCTAAGAGGCAGGTAGTATTTAGATACTTTAGAGTCAAACTGCCTGCCAAAAACACTTTCTTGCCACCAGCCTCCAGCTTCTTCGATTCTTTATCCCCTGGGCTGCAAGAAATGCTCTGTGGAAGAACCTAGAGAAAAAGAAGGCCTGAACAATGAGGCTTTCTGAGAAAGAATGCATAGAGAGGAACACAGGGCCTCAGGAGCACACCAGTATCTTGTGGCTATCATTAATGGCTGGAGAAGTACTCAGTCTCTTCCAAGCAGCTAAAACTGGCTCTAAACTGCATCATTGAATAGTAAAAGAGCTTCTGCTCTCTGGTCAGATGGCTCTAGTACCTCAGTAAGAATGTTGGATCTATTTTCCATAGAGGGAAGAGGAAGCTCCATTACCTCTGCCGCCTTTCTGACCACTGCCTGGTAGAAAACCACCTCAGGAGAAAGGGCCCCCAAAGAGTTCAATATCTCCAATTCTGTGGAAGTTTCTAAACCATTGGCAAACATATGTACTCCCAGGAAGAAACGGTGGTGGCTCACCTTCGTCATCTGTTCTTTGAACAGACAAAGGGTCGGAATTGCTGCCAAAAAGGTCACTTGAGTTTTCTATGTAGGGTGACCTTCTTTATTTGTAGCACATTATTTAAATTTTTATAGGTTACTACACATATTTCCATCGTATTAAAAGTGCACACATATTTGAGGGTTCATGCATAGCATCACCCCAATCTGTTAAAGCATTCCACAAACCTGGGTTTTGCCTGCCATCTTTCAGCTATAATCCCATGTCTCACATAAATATTTCTGTGCCAATGTTAAGCAGATTTTGGCAATGTGTCTATCTCCCATCCACTTAAATTATATTTTGGAGTGCTTATAAGGGCACCCATAAGATCTGTATCTGGGTAACGCTTTTGTCATCCAGTGGTCCATACCTTGAGCCCCGCACTCAAGACTGGGGCATCACCACTCTTCCAGGCTTTGGCTATGTCTCTTTTTGCGACAACCATACCCAAGTTGATTTTCAGCCAGTATATTTCTGTTCGCATCTGGGTTCGAGGTTATGTGTAGTAGAGAAAGCATGGAGTCTTTGCTAAGATTTTGATTAGTGGTTATACTAAGTGCGTTGAGGACCCCTTTTTAAACCGCTGTCACTCTGGGCAGAACCAGGTCGTATGTATAAAGTCTCCAACATCTCTGTGACATCAAAGACATTCTGGCAATTCTATTTTTCTGTCAAACCTCCACAACTTTTTACATGTCAGGTATACCCTATGAAGAAATTTGAATTGAATTACTTGAAACTTTGTGGCGAAACTCGCCTCTTATAGGGACATTTTGCTTTTTGGCATTTATCGCCATGAAATTCTCCCACCTCTTTTTCTCATGACATCTGAGCCTCTCAAATGTATCTGGGATATTCAGAAGCAGAGATTTGTAAAGTCTGGATATTTTCCGTTTTTCCATATCTCCTGTCAAGACTTTAACCTCAAGGGTCTAAAATCTAGAAGTTCAGTGAGATTATTATGTGTCGGGATAGACCGTGGCTGAACTGGAGATGCGTGAAGAATTGATAGGTAATGTGTAGGTAATGTATTTCCTGCAATCCCACAAATGTGTCCTCATCAGGACATCTCCCAGTTTTATAGAGAACTATGTTATTCCATTTCCAAAAGCCCTACAAGGCGCTAACTGCCTTTGGTTTAGAACAATACCAGAGTGGGGTCTTCCATAAGTTTATTAGACCAGCGAATGACACGAAGCAGGTCCCACCAGTTTTAGGACTACTTTAGTCATCGGAGGTCATCAGGAGACTACTTTACCCTGATATAAGTTGTGCAACAGATCTTTGTGGCCCAAAGCCCATCATTCTAACACATAAAACGGCTCATTTTCAGGCACATTTAGTTATTCATTAATGATTAACAGGTGGGCTGGCTGACCTTCAATGTGAGATGGTGTCTGTGGCCTAAATTCAACTATCATATTGGGATTTTGAACATTTAACCATAGCTAATCGGCAGCATTCACCTCACAGAAAACGCAGTTTCAAAGAGTTCATACAGGCAAAACATTAGTTATGGTGTTATATGGGTCACTATGCCAGCAGTTCAATTTCTATTGTGAATAATAGTGGCAGGAATGTAGAGGACAAGTGCCTCTACATAGAGGACACGTCTCTGTGTGATGCTCTTGTACACTTATTCCAGTTTTTAGGGTGGTCCAAGAAGGCATGAGTATTTGCAGAATTGGGTCTTATGTTAATTTTATCTAAGACCAGAAATAGGTAGTCCCAGCGCACATAGTCAAAGGTTTTTCGAAATCTACTAACAGGAAGGCTACAGAAGTATTTGATCCGAGAGGCCTAATGTATTCTGCAGTCTTCTGATGTTATGCCTGGTGGACCACCTCGGCATAAAACCACTCTAATCTGGGTGCACCACCTGTACTATGACCTTCATTAGTCGTGACATCAGGATCTTTGCAAATATTTTGGCTTCGATTTTTATAAACATTAAATCAGAAGGGGGACGGAAGAGCTAATTATTTAAAGAGGTCCTACTCCTATGCTCCTCCAAGTTTCATGTAAGTCACAGGAAGGAGATCGTTCCTCTATATATTAGATGCACTCAAGGTCGCTATCTTGCTGGAAATTATGTCGCTGGGAGATCTGAATTTCAGATCATAATGCCCTCACACACCTGTTAGGGTGTCATGCTTTATCATAGGGCGCTCCTCGTCAGATCAGCGCTGCAATGTCTGACGGGCCTGGTGGCTTCATTAGTGGAGTTCTTTTGATCTGAGGACGCCGTATGTGGTGGGTGCATGTGGGCTAAAAAGTGGTGAAATGTACTGTGTGCAAGGTGGCTTAAAATAGGCTCCGAACCCCGAAATAATTTTATTCGGAAGAAGGACCGGGACTAAGTAAAAACAGTGACGCTACCAGAAGGTCCTAAGGTACCAGGGTAGCTCTTTATGTGGTTGGTCAACATGTTTCGTGCCATCAATGCCCCACTATATTTGTGGCCACCCAAGCCACCATTCGTGGGTCCCTCATCCCCAGTATTACATTTCAATATTCATTTTTTTTTGTCGTGCAGTGGCGGTCGCCTTTCTTCAGCCGCTGGCCAGTTCAGTAGGAGGAGCAATGTGCATGTCAGGTTGGACAGCAGCATTTCTGCTGCCAGCCCGACATTCGCACTAGAGACTTCTCTCACATGATCAATTAGAGAGCCGGGGGGAATCACAGCTGAAGTCCCCCGGTTTCCTAATGAGCGCTAACTGAAACCTGCTCAAGCCAATCCTGACAGTGCTCTCATGCTGTGTTGGTGACATAACAGCATGAGAGAAGTGTCTGGATTGGGTCTGGGACACAGTTACTATGCCTCTCTTAGCGTGGGGGTGGGAAGTTGCGTTCAGGTCGACAGAGCTTTCATGACCAATCACTGTATGGCTTTATTATGAAGTCATGCAGTGATTGGCTCTTTCTGCCATTTCAGTGCGTGCTCTCAGTCTCTTTAGACTCCACTGCCTCCACGAGCAGTGCGGCACTGGAAACATTAGTTGTTGTTGCCAAGTCAGACACAGGATATGTCCACAGCACAGCAGTCAGCAGCACTGCACGCCACGAGGAATCGAAGAGGTGCGGTCCAGTCAGAGATGAGAGAGAAGGTATTATTAATAATATATCTTCCCCTGATGACCACCTCATCACCTCTCAGCCTCGCATGTTCCGGCTTGGCTGCCTGACCTCTCAGTCTCACAACAACTCTTCAAGGCAGCACCTGGAGTCAGAGTCACACTCGGAGACGCTGCAATGTAAAACAAGCATTTACAATGCAATACGTCTCGCATTTATGAGAGTTCGAGCTATTGGCATTGTAAATGACAATGCCTTTTTAGGTCGAGCCTAGCGCAGCTCGCATGCGCTGCTCTATGGGAGGCTTCATGTGAGCACTTTAAACAATTTTGTGTGGGTCTGTCTCCCCCCAAGCATTCGGTTGGCTGTTGGCTGTGTTATTCTCTTATTGTAGACTACAAATGGCTAAAGGCGCGCGCATGTCCCACCTTTTTGTTAAATGTTCACTCCCACAGCGTTTTGCTGGCAAGAGCGAGCAGCGGCACGCAGTGTGGCAGCTGTATTCCTTTCCTCGTGGGTCAGGTTACACGCATAGCGCCGTGCTTTCGGGAGCGAGCAGCGGCACGCAGGGTGGCCTGCTACATGACACACAACGCGGCGCCGTGCCACGGGTTTGAACTCCTCCTTCTTTACTAAGTTGTTTTCTTCTTACGTTCATGTGCAGAGCTCATTTCAGACCCGGCGAGCACGGCCCACGGGTCGGAGCATGTGTCTCATTCTGAGAGGTAACACACGGCGCACTCACGAGGGACATCAGTGTCTCTTTGTATTTGCGAGTGCCAGCGTCTTTCAGGTCGCCTGATTGTGAGAGCAGAAAACAAATCTACCAGAACCAAACAAGCTGTCTCATTCTCGCAGGTCATGCACATGCAGTAGAAACTAGGCTAGTTCAGAGAGAAACCGGATTAGTGCCTCATTTTCGGGAGTACATGAAGGGAACCGAGCATGTCATTCTCAGATCAGATGTGTACGCAGGGTATTGGTCTCTCATTCCATTAGAACAAACACACGGGCGACCAGTTGAAGGGGGAACTTAAGTACCACAGGTACAGACCAAGAACGTCATTCTCTTAGAGCAGAGAACCATTGACAGAAAGAGGCTGACGGGGGAGATGGATATCTTAGTTTCATAGACAAGGCAGGCTCACGCGCGGAGTCCGATTTCCGGTTAATCATAGCAGCGCACACAGCAATTCCTACAGAGCAGACTCGCGCTGGACGAGGCTCAAGTTCTCTCAAAGCAGACCCTCACGCAGGGTTGGGCAGCCTCATTTACTCCGCGCAGGCAAGTCACACGCTTGATCGAGCTTGGGCTCTCGCAGACTAGACGCATACAGGGAGCTCAGTGAACGCATTCTCTAAAAGCAAAGATGAGCGTCTCATTCCCATTGTGACACACCAGGAACACGAGTTTCGTGTTCTCACACAGCGGGTTAAACCAACGCGGGATTAATGCCTCGCTCTCATAATCTGGTTAGATGTATACGAGGAGCTCGAGAGTGTATCATTCTGATTCTGACACCTAAGTGTATCATTCTCACAAACATGTACACAGAGAGTTCCAGGGAGTATCATTGCCACAAACAACACGCACCCAGAATCTGCCTCCTTCTCACATAGTGAGTGAAGCTGAGGGTATCAATCTAACAAACAGCCGATACAGAGTCTAACCAACACAACACCGACACAACAGATGCCCAGGGGAGCCCAGAAGTGCATTGTCACCACCCCGGCAACCACCGAGACCCCCGCTCTCACGACCACCACCCGCACCAACCGCCTGATCGCCTGGACCAACATCAATGACGAAGACACCATCAAGATCATGAACACCCTCCACTCCGGAACCCCGGAAGACCCCTGCCCACACCACATCTTCAACAAAGCCAGCAGCACCATTGCACCCAATCTCAGGAAAACCATCAACATCTCCTTCGAGACAGCGACATTCCCGGAGAGCTGGCAGCACACAGAGATCAACGCCTTACTAAAGAAACCCAAGGCAGACCCCAAGGACCTCAAGAACTTCCGACCCATCTCCCAGCTCCCGTTCCCGGCAAAGATCATCGAAAAGGCCGTCAACAAACAACTGACCAGCTTCCTCGAGGAGAACAGCATCCTGGACCCATCCCAGTCTGGGTTCCGCAGCAACCACAGCACTGAAACTGCCCTCATCGCCGCCACCGATGACATCAGGACCCTGCTAGACAACGGAGAAACCGCGGCCCTCATCCTCCTGGACCTGTCAGCCGCCTTCGACACAGTCTGCCACCGCACACTACGAACACGCCTCTACAACGCCGGAATCCAAGAGAAGGCCCTGGACTGGACCTCCTCCTTCCTCTCCGGCAGAAAACAGAGCGTCCGCCTCCCCCCCTTCCGCTCCGAAGCCACTGAGATCATCTGCGGCGTACCCCAAGGCTCATCCCTCAGCCCAATGTTGTTCAACGTCTACATGGCACCACTCGCCCACATTGCACGGCGGCACGACCTCAACATCATCTCCTATGCCAACGACACCCAGCTGATCCTCTCCCTCACCAAGGACCCCCACACCGCCAAAACCGACCTCCACGAAGGAATGAAGGCCGTCGCCGACTGGATGAGGAACAGCCGACTGAAGCTGAACTCGGACAAGACGGAGGTCCTCATCCTCAGATCCACCCCCTCGGCCTGGGACGACTCCTGGTGGCCGACTGCACTAGGAACACCCCCAACACCCACCGACCACGCACGCAACCTAGAGGTCATCCTCGACTCTACCCTCTCCATGACGAAGCAGGTCAACGCCGTCTCCTCCTCCTGCTTCAACACCCTCCGCATGCTTCGCAGGATCTTCAAGTGGATCCCCACCGAAACTAGAAGGACGGTCATCCAGGCCCTCGTCAGCAGTAGACTGGACTACGGAAACGTACTCTATGCAGGAGCCCCGGCCAAACTCCTGAAACGGCTTCAACGCATCCAGAACACCTCCGCACGCCTGATCCTCGACATCCCTCGCCGCAGCCACATCACACCCCACCTGAGAGACCTACACTGGCTCCTGGTCAACAAGAGGATAACCTTCAAACTCCTCACCCACGCACACAAGGCACTCCACAACACCGGACCAACGTACCTCAAGAGCCGACTCAGCCTCTTCAACCCCACCCGCCAGCTCCGCTCCGCAGACCGCGCCCTCGCCACCATCCCCCGCATCCGAAGAGTGACCGCCTGCAGCAGATCATTCTCCCACCTCGCCGCCAAGACATGGAACACCCTCCCCATCCGCCTGCGGCAGACCGAAGACCTTCTGACCTTCAGAAGACTTCTCAAGACCTGGCTCTTCGAACAGTAGCAGCTTCCCCCCTCCCCCCTAGCGCCTTGAGACCCTCGCGGGTATGTAGTGCGCTTTACAAATTCCATGATTGATTGATTGATTGATTGATTTATTGATTGTTCTCATACAAAGAATAACGTTTGCGGACTCCCTTTGTTTTCCTCTGGGTCTAGTATTTTCACTGAACAGCTCATCAGCCACTCTACTGTGAGAACAAGCATTGAGGTCGTGAAGTATCAGCTGCATCCTTTGGATCGACAGCTTTTTACTGCATTTGAAAATTAATTGCATTGTGTGTGTCTGCAGTAGGGAAAGCTCATGCCCGAGGCAGCAAAAAGCCCTGGTCCTGTCGTTTCTCCCCTGCTGTCTCCCATCTCAAGAACCTACAAGCACTTCTTCTTTCATTTTTGCATTTTTATATCGTGCAAATAAAGGTTTCAAAGCCATTTACATGAGCACTAGTTTCATTACAGGAATTTGCCCAGTGGGGTTTAATGTGCTGCATGGCTAAACGTTTACAAGGTCCCAAAGGCGAGACTTATTGGCTAAGCCAATGCTTGTATTTATGTGTTGTTCTTAAAACAGATAAATAAAAGGCATTGGCATTTACAATGCCAATATCTTAAACTCTTGCTAATGCACGACCTATTGCATTGCAAATGCGTGCTATACATTTTTTTAAAGTATTGGGAGAGAGCGTTTCCAAAGCTATTTAAGAAAATAGTGCTCGGAGGCTGTAATTAAAGCCTACCATGCAACAACACTCGTAACTGGGTGTCGCCATAGGAGGTTACAAAATGAGACAAGGAAGTTCTCAAGAGGGACTACTAAGCCTTTTGACCAATGAACAGCCACAGTTTACATTGGACAATGAAACAAACCAATGAAAAATGTGTGCTCAACACAGCATGCCTGGCAGAGCAGCACATGCGCTGCCCAAGCTCCACCTAAAAATAGAGGTAAAAATAAATTGTGAATAAAATTAAGTTCGGTCTGGCTTTCAGTTGAGTATTGTTTTAAGGTAGAGTTACAATTCTTTATTCTGGAACACAGCAAATGGGTGACTCAGTCTTGGGGTCACATTACATTGAATTATTATCGAACATTTGTTTGGCAGCAGGCTGCAGGCATCGGCAGGCAACAGTGGAGCTTCAGATGATGTCCTGCATTTTTAATACCCCGAAGTGCATATACGGTTATTTATGCATGCCATTGTATGATGATTTCAAGGTTCAATCGATGGACTCGCCCAACCCACGGTTAATGATGGCCTAGTGGCTGATTTTTAAAGCCTCCACATTGCACACATGGTTATGTATTCCTGCCATTGTCTGGCGAATTCAATGTTCAATCAATGGACTTGGGTGACCCACAGTTACTGATACCTTCGTGGCTTTTAATGGCAGGTTTAAGGCAGCAGACAGTATTAGTTTCATTCTCGCATGTTCCGGCTGGGCCTGCCTGTTTGTCAGAGTTTCATGGGTGTGTTTGGCCACGCCGCCTTGTACTCTCTGCGGATACAAGCCGCTAAATTATTCACTTGAGCATCTGTTCGGAAGGGGCGGGAGTAGGGATGGCATAAAGGTGTCAGGGAAGGAGGATCCAGCCTAGCACCTCGGGAGAGTAAAGTAAAGTTAGTGGGTGTTTTATTGGGGCCTAGTAGTCAGAACAGTCCTGGGGATTTAGGTAGCGCGTATCACCCCTTATAGCGCAGCGTGTAGATAAAGCCTACCTTCCGGGAGCAGGCGTTCCTGCGATTGCGCCGGCGGCACCCGAAAGTGAAGCGGTTCGGGCCGCGTTCCTCGTTTTGTGCCAGACCTCCTGAGGCCTAGGATTTTAGACCAAGTATGGGTTGGTATGGTCCGACCCACGCGGTCTGCATCCAGTGGAGTTGCAGCAGCGGTGGTGGCATGTCAAGCGGAGCCGCCACACGCTGTAAAGGCGTCCCGAGGCCCACGGCAGGGTCAGCAGAAAGACGCATCCGGAGCGGAGCACGAAGGCAAGAGGAAGAGCCTGCCTGCGTGGCTCCCTGATGCACCCACAACAATGGAGACAGTGAAGGGTGGGGGTGGGGATGCCCAATAATGAGTCAGCGCCAGGGCCGGACTGGGAGTGGGAACCAATACCGGCCCTGGCAAAGTGCTCGGCCGGCCCCCCGGGGCTAGGGGGTGCCGCCGAGCTCTTTGCCAGGGCCAGTTTTCGGCCGATTTTGTTACATGGCCGATTTTGCAGCTATGCTGCAAAAACGGCCCTGTAACAAAAATGGCCCCCAGGGCCCCAAAACCGGCCCCCAAACGTACAGCGCACCGGGGGATAGCCCGGTGCCCGCTACGGCCAGTCTGGCCCTGGTCAGCGCCACAGAATGCAGGCACTGGCAATGCCAAGAAGGACAATGAGCTACCAGGGGAGAGCGGGCCTCTGGATCTATTTAGGAGCCCCCCTCACCCCTGGAGCAAGGCAGAGTGGCTAACAGGCAGCCTGGGCCCACATTAAAGAACTCCAGATGGGCTGGGCCCCAGGGCACTGCAAGTAAATTGGAGCCCACAGCTAGGGAGGGGGGGTGCTTAGAATCAGAGGGCCCAAGCAGGGAGGGAGGAGAGGGTTTGCCCCATCATTATCCAGATGGGAGGGCATGGACTTAGAGGCATGCATTAAGGAGCAGCGCCCCAATCTCCAGGAGTCCGAGAAGCGATGGGCTAGGATGTGTGAGGCCAGGGAGCGGGCGGTGACGGTTGCCCACAGGTGGGGGGAGAGGGACCCTCCCAGATAGTGCAACATGTGAGGGGGTGTCTGAGACAGAAGGGGGGGCGCGTGGGTCTGGGTTTTTGATAGCCGGGCCCCGCAGAACAGGAGAGGGACAGCCAGCACAGTGGTGAGGCGCGGTGCTGCACAGGACCCCCAGGTTGGAGCAGGCTGGCGTGGGGGATCAAGACTGGCAGGTGAGGCCGGTAGGAAGGGGCAATGCCAGGGAAGTGCACAATGGCCCAAGGATGCTGGCCGGAAGCAGCAGGGGGGTCCGCAGCAGCCTACCCTCGAGCGAGGGATCGTGCCGTGAGCACAACAGCGAAGGACTGCGCCGGAAAGAATGCCACGAATGCTAAGGGTCAGAAGAGAGTGGTGTATGACGATGTGGGGGGTGCAATGGAGAGTGAGGCTCAGATTGCGCAGTATTATGGGGATGAGAGTAATGAATGGGAAGAGGGAGAAGTGTGTGATGAAGAGGAAGAGGCTGTGGTACACTCTGGGGCAGGGGGAAACGCAACCAGAAATATTGGTGTTTTACAGGCGGCAAGTGTGGCCAAATACAGAGTGATTCCCGCGGAGCAGAAGGAGCACAGCAGCCGGGGCAAGGACAAAGAGGTCCAAGGCGGACTCTCAGGTAATAGAGACTTGTGGACGGCATGGTACGGGGGAGACAAGGGTACTAAAGGGAAATCCTGCTGATCGGTGGGTGTGGGCATGGGGACAGTGAGGGACTTGGCAACAAAAACAGGTGCAGCTGCGGCGCCAGCGTTGAACAAAGAGATATCTGGTGTCAAGTGTTTAGTGGGTGCAGGTGTCCAGACAGACAATGTGGAAGGGACCAAGGGGAAAGATGACAAAAAGGATGATAAGCATCACAATAAATTACTATACATGGGGCTGGCAATGCCATTGGGATCGCATCTGTCAGAAAAAAACAGAAACAGGATATGGAAACATACATTTGTCGACGTTCTCAAATTACACCATAGAGAGATACAGGCAAAAGAGAGCTCCAAAGAGTAAGAGTGGGAGTTGACAAGGAGTCCGAGGGTGCCCAATATCAAGGAAAATTGGACCTCTGCCTTCCTAAATTACGCCAGCATTTACTGTGAGCGCCATTTGGATAGGGGGATTGCCTTGCTGAAATACATGGATATGATCTGTAAGGCACAGATGCATTTTGGGGGTTTCGCCTGGCTGAACAACGATCAGGAGTTTACGGGCCAGGGTCAGTATAAACCCAGATAAACCTTGAGGTGAGGTAGATCAAGAGTTATGGATGCAGTGGATGTCCTCTACACAATCCTCGGCATCCACACATATGGCCAGCAGCCTGTCAGTGACATATCTGTCCTTCCAGGCACTTCTTGCTCATCAAGAAGCGAGAGGGTCTAGTTTCGGGGCGGGAGGATCTGGTTGAACACCAAACCAGACACTAGCCACCACGGGGGCATGTTGGAACTTTACCAAAGGTTTCTGTTTCAGGCACTCATGTAAGTTTAAGCATGAATGCTCCAAGTGCAGGGGGAGGCATCCACTCACACAATGTTTTACGTTGGCCACCCCAGTAGAGCAGTGGAAGGCCACTAAAGGACGGGTGGCAGTCTGGGCCAAAGGGCTCCTACCCCAGTTCGTATTGAGGCCATGGGCTCATGGCTCTCGGTTTATCCTGACAGGGAGGCGGCACTATGACTACAGTTGGGTTTTATCGAGGGTTTTCGGTGGGATATCAGGGTCTAAGTGGGCGTAGATGGGCAGACAATCTGAATTCAGCTAGAGAACTGGGACGGGTGGTAACATTGAAACTAAAAAAGGAAGTCGGGGAGGGTAGGATTGCTGGTCCATTTATGTATTGGCCCCTGAAGGACTTGATCATTTCACCTTTGGGGGTGGTGCCCAAAAAGGAGCCGGGGGAGTTCATAAAGATTCACCACCTATCTTGGCTAGAAGGGGGGTCAGTCAATGATTTCATCGCAGAGGAAGACTCCACGGTGCTGTACACCTCAGTGGATGATCCCATCCGCCTGGCACAAGTGTGTAGTCAGGGAGCGAAAATGGCAAAATGCGACGTCAAGTCTGCCTTTACTTTATCTCCCATACACCCAGTGGACTTTCCGCTACTAGGTACGCAATTTGAGTGGGCCATCTATGTGGACAAAGTCTTGCCAATGGGCTGCGCAATTTCCTGCACCCTGTTTGAAATGTTCAATACATTTTTGCAGTGGGCATTCACGAAGAGCAGTGGCCACCGGGGGGTGTCTCATTATCTGGAGGATTTTTATGTTCATAGAGACATGAGCCTCTGGGGATTGGGCCAGGGCATTACGAAAGCTGCTAGGTTTCCCGAACTTTGCATGCAGGGTCGTGAGAGCGAGGAGAACGTTTTGCCAGCGCCTAGGCTTGGCCATGTCAGGAGCAGTGTTGCTACACCACAGGGTGAGGATTTCGCTGGGAGTCAGGGGTGACATGGGAGTGTGGCAACAGTTTTTGGCTCATTTCAATGGTGTGTCATTGGATTTTGTTGATGAGAACACGGTCTGGCTGGTTCACTATTTTTTCAGAAGCAGCAGGACCTTTGGGTTTTGGACTGTTCTGAGACGGACAATGGTGTGCAGAGCGTTGACCAGCACATTGGTTGAAGCAGGGGAGAAGTATTGCATTCTTGGAGTTTTTTGCACTGTTGATGGCACTGGCTGTCTGGGGTACGGAACTTGGCAACCGGACGGTGCTGTTCTATGTGGATAATATTGGTGAACATGCAAAAGGCAAGGGATGTGCTTGCGGCTGAATGTTGTCTTTCGAGCTAAGCATGTGCCAGGGGCCAACAATGACATTGTGGATGCAATGAATCGTTCGCAGTGGCAGCGATTCTATGGAGTGGAGCCCGGAGGGGAGAAATGCAAGACAGAGCTGCCAGACGACATCTGGGCCTGGGGGGAATGAGAATGACAGACCTGGTTGAGAGATCATTGGCGGAATCCACAAGATGGAGCTACAGACTGGCATGGTCCGAATTGGGGGAATTTTTTGGTCCATCCATAGATGCACTGAGCCTTATGCGTCAGTACGCTAAGCAGGGAGTTTTGAGATTTGTTTTAAGTTGCGTGGATAAAGGTTTATCGCATACGACAATAGTGGGAACGTTGGCTGGTATATCTTTCTACAGCAAGTTATATCTAGGTTTTGATCCCACCAAGGATGAGATTCTGAGAACGATGTTAAAAGGTTGGGTGCGGGAATGAGGGGAGGTGGATGAGTGTTGAGAGAGGCAATCCCGTTCGATTTGTTTCAAGAGTTGTTGGGGGTCTTGCCAGAGTGCTGTTATGACTCATTTGATGTGTTGGTATTTAGACTATGTATGATCTGGATGTTTTTTTGGAGTGTTCAGGGTCTCAGAGTTGTTGGGGATGGCACGACGGGGCGGGTGTCTTATAGGGAAGTGCATATGGACCAGGGATGGTTAGGGATTTGGCTGAGTCATTCCAAGATGTATCAAGCAGGCAGGGGGAGCTGGGTGTGGTTGAAGGAGAGTGGGTGCAGGTATGTGTGCCCAATGCGAGAATGGCAGAATTACGTGTCAAGACCGGGACAGTCTCTAACAGGAGTGTTTTGCCATGAGTCAGGTTGAGTGACAGCTTTTCAGGTACTAGCAGTTTTGTGCTTGGCAAGGTGGGCCGGGAGCCAGCCAATTTTGGCACACATTCCTTCAGAATCAGAGCTGTGACTGAGGAAGCGCGGTTGGGGTGGTCCTGGGGCAGAATTCGACAGATTGGAAGATGGAGGTTCAGGTGTTGCAAGAGATATGTGCGCAAACAGGGGATTTTGAACAGTGGTAGTGCAGAGGGGGCGGAAGGGGCTAGGACACAGGGGAGTGACTTTTTCTTCCAGGCCTAATTGTCTTCTTTTATACTGCAGCATGCATGAGCTGCCCGGGAACCAAGACAGTTAACTGGATAGTTGGACATTCCTTTGTTCACTGGGCAGCCAAGAATGTGGACCAGCCGGTGTATGGACGTAATCTGTGTTTCAGAAACAGCCACCATGAAGTATGTTGGTGGGGTGAAAGTGGAAAGCGATGGGGGGCTTTATTGCCATGGTTGACGAAGCTGGTACCACAGAGGGTCTGCCCAGACATGCTCTTGATACATTTGGGAGAGAACAATCTAGTGCGTCTGTCAGGACTGACACTACTCCAACACATGCAGAGGGATCTGGAAGAGATAAAGAGGAATTTTTCTGGAACATGCTTAATTTGGACTGAGTATGTGCTACGCAGAGTATGGAGGAGGGCTGTCAAGCATGCAGCAACTGAAAAATCCTGCAGGAAATTGAATAGGGCCATGAGGGTTTTTTGCCAGGCAACAGACAAAGGTTGTTGCACACATGGCAATTAAGGAGGAAGAGTCGGTCTTGTTCAGGGATGATGGGGTGAACCTTTCGCGCTTAGGGAATGCATACTATATGATGGAAATGCATGAAGCATTTAGTAAGTTGTGGAACAAATCCATCTGGTGCCGCAGGGACTACTGAAAGAAAGCGAAAGGTGCACAGGATCTTTGAGAGGGGGAGGGGGCAGGTAACCGTCCTACGGGGGTTCCCTGGTTGGCGGTACTTTGGAGGGGTGGTGAGTCACATACGTGCAGATCCACTCCTTGGGGGGATACACAGAGGACTGATGGCGGGGCGCGGGATGCAATGAGCAACAAAAGGAATTCAAGAGAGGATGCTTGGCAAGTGAAGTTGAGAATGGGGAGATGAAGGAGGTCACCGAGTGAAAGGAGAAGAGAGAAACAGGTGAGATGGTTTTGAGAGTGGTGAAGGGAGAATGAGTCTGTATGGCACAATAAAGTTACATTTGCATTTATGTACTGTTAATAAAGTTTAACTGTTGAAACATTGTCCTAATAAATGGCCTTTTACGCTTCAAGTAACAGTGTAGAGTGTAGTTATTGCGTCATACCCAGGGAGACTGATAGAAGAGGGTAGAAGTTACTGTGACGATTATTTATTTTGAAAAATGGCAAACATATGACTCACAGTCTCGGAGTCACACTAGAATTGAATTAATATTGAGCCTTTGTTTGGCAGCAGGCATCCGCAGAAATTCAGATGTCCTGCATTTTTAATGCCCCGCTGTGCAAACACTGTTATTTATGCATTGTCTAGCAAAATCAATGTTCAGTTGACACTCCCGACCCATTGTTACATACCGCTGCATGGTTTTTACTAGCTGGCTTTACATCAGGCAGCAGTACTTACACAGCCATTTACTTCTGTGTGCATTTTAATCTCTCTCTCTCTCCTTGGCCTGCTCTGACTGTCGGCCCGGTGGTTCCAGATTCTGACTTGAAATGTTACGTTGATGTAATACTATGTTAGGGTATTCTAGGAAGCAGGGTGGAGTGCACAATGAACAATTGTTGCAAATTAGCTACAGCTTACCCCATGACCCCCATTCATCAGGAAAGTGGTAAGAGTGTAGCATATAGCTGGTGATGCTTTTTGGGGCAACTGCCACAAATATATTACTAAGGGATGGTGTTTTAGCGTAGAACACTGCCATTAACATATAGACCATTTCTATTGAGATGGCCACTACATTTGCACAGACAATCATGCAGTTCTACTGATAAGCTTCTAAAGCCTACAAACAATAATCTGTGGAAACTGGGTTTCAAATTTCAATCACACTTCAGAATTACCAAAAAGTGCCTCATTTGTTCTTTGCTAACTGCTGATATATTTTGGAATATGTGTACAGTTTTTTGCAGGTATTTACATTTTATTGCATTAGAAATGTGTTTACATCCTACAGCCTTTTCTTACACACTCCCTGTACCACAGCAAGATTGTCACAGACTCCCCCTTACAAACCCCTCTCGTTCTAATAGTGAGTATCAGGTGCTTCTTTCTGCCTACCATTTATTTGCCGCCACTAAAACTAGGGAACCTCTCCAAAGGCATCCTTTTAATCTGAAAGTGATTTTCACTTCATAGTATGAAGTAACTAGGCTATTATGTATACTTTGTGTTTAAATGTCACAGCTTTCTTAAAGACATCCATATGCCCCGACTCACACCCCAAGAAGCTGACAGACTAGAAGCTGACATGACAATAGACAAACTCAAAATAGCTAGCACTAAAATACAATCTGGGAAGGCTACGGGCCCAAATGGTATTCCAATTGAACTATATAAGTGCACAACATATAAGATTGTCCCATACTTGTTGCGTATGTATGAGACGAGTCGGGAAATGGGGACACTCCCTAAAGACCAACGGCTAGCCACTATCGTCGCTATACATAAACCAGGCAAACCAGTGGAGAAATGTTCATCGTACCGCCCAATCTCATTAATCAACGCCGAGGGGATAATATTAGCAAAAACACTGGCGCTGCGACTTACACCATACCTCTCCAAACTGATTCATCCGGACCAGTCCGGTTTCATGCCCAGTAGAAGCACCGCATTAAATCTGAGACGCCTGCACGGCGTGTTAGTCAGAAAACACACTATATTGGAAGACGCCGCAGTCCTATCACTGGATGCAAAGATGGCCTTTGACTCGGTAGAATGGGCCTTCCTGTTTGCGGTGCTCCAACACCTAGGATTCGGGCCAAAATGTTGTTCATGGGTGCGCTTACTTTACACCGACCCCATAGCGCATGTAGTAGTGAATGGTCACATATCAAAGGAAATCATGCTGGGCAGAGGGACGAGACAGGGCTGTCCATTATCGCCCCTACTGTTTGCATTGGCCCTAGAACCATTGGCGACTTGGATAAGGTGGGACCCTACGATACGAGGACTAAAGTAGAGGGAGGAATGGGAAGATCGTATATCCCTCTATGCCGATGATGTATTGCTATATATCGCCTCACCTACACAATCTTTACATGCAATTCTTAATATTTGTGAGGTGTTTGGTTCAGTATCAGGATATGCCATTAACTGGGAGAAATCGGTACTACACATCCAGTGTGGAGCCCCCCCATGTCTGCCGAGAGACTGTAAAGTCAAGATAGTCAGGGATAGTTTTAAATACTTGGGCATTCATATTACTGCAGACCAGGATTCCTTTTTTACCCTCAACTTACAGCCCCCCATGCAAAGACTGAAACGGGACACCAAACATTGGAGGGCGCTACCGCTTACATTGCTGGGCAGAGCGGCCCTCTTTAAGATGATGGCACTGCCCAGATTCCTATATGTCCTACACAACACACCATACCCAGTCCCCGACACATACTTCAGAGCGGTGAACTCAGAGGTGACAGCCCTTCTATGGGACGGGAAGCCGTCCAGAATAGCTGGACACAAATTGACGAGGAGCTGGTACGACGGCGGGATAGCTCTGCCAGACATAAAGGCATATTACTGGGCCTCTCAACTCACGGTAATTAATCAATGGGTGCATGTTCCAGACACGGATCCCGCATACCACTTGGACAGGATGACCCTGGGGGCTGGCGGGGTTAATAGAGCGTTCTATGCCCACCGTAGAAACAGCGGCCTCTTGGGCCCAGCGAAACATACGATTCGTATATGGCATCCGGTTAACAGACCTCTGGGGTGGGCGGATAGATTCACATAACGCACGCCCTTATGGGATACAGGCCGAATGGGTACATTGGGTAACAGCAAAGGGTTTCGAAATTGGGACCTTATCGGAATCTCCCAGCTGGGGGACCTCTGGCATAGTGGAAAAGTGGTCAGCTTTGACTATCTGCAAGACCAGTACAAAATGGCCCAGAGGGAACAGTTTAGGTATATGCAAATTAAACACGCCATAGAGGCAATCCTCCCTCCAGCCGAGAGTCGTCCCCCCTAGAAGACCGATTGCTTACAGACCACTTATACAAGCGAGCAACTTCACTAACATACAAAAAGATCATCAATAATCGAAAGGACCCATTTGGCCGACTCAGGGAGGTTTGGCAGTTAGAAGTGGGAGACATGGACGACCCGGACTGGCGAGACGCTGTGGCATCGCCTAAAGAGGTGGCAATCTCCTCCAAATTACGGTTGGTACAGTTCAAAATATTACATAGGTCTTACTACACCAGGGTAGTTCTACATAAGATGGGAAGATCCGCTGACCCGAGTTGTCTGCGGCAGTGCGGGGACGTGGGCACCTTCTATCACACATTGTGGAACTGTTCAAAATTGAGACCGTACTGGGAGACAGTACTGGAGATCATTGTAGAGGTAATAGGGAAACAAGTCCCAATGGAGCCCAAGTGCTGTCTTTTAAATGTATGGGGGCTTACAGACCTTACACACGCCGAACGACACTGGGCAACGACCGGCATGATGATAGCCAAGAGGAACATTGCACAAAAGTGGGGAGCCGGAAATGTACCAGCGGCGGAGCAATGGAGTAATGATATGGATGCTGCTATGGTGGCAGAGAAGGCCACATTTGTTAATAGGAATAGCCCCAAAAAATGGTGTAGAATATGGGGGAAGTGGAATGTGTATAGAGGAGAGATATTTACCCCCGCTGAAGAGGACAATGACTCGGAGGATGATATGTAATAATAATGAATGTGATGAATAGCCGAATATCGCTAAATGTATTGGAATAACTGTACTGCAATGTTTGAAGGTGAAAATTGTACATGCGGATCTCTGTTGGCACACTAATAAAAAAAAATAAAAAAAATAAAAAAAATATAGCAGCCTCTGAAAAAGATTATGAAGATGGCACCCTTCTAATATTGCACTGAATAGCTCGACTAGTATATCGATTAATTGGGGCAAAAAGACCTTGTAGAACTCGGCTGGAAAGCCATCACAGCCACAATTTTTCCCATTCAGGGATCCCTTAAAAACCTCCTGGACTTCTGATGTAATTGGAGCCACTAGGGAGGCTTGCTGGAAATCATTAAGTTTAGGTATGTCTATATGATTAATAAATTCTTCTATGGAGAAAGAAGAGCTTGAAGAGAAAGAAGAATAAAAAATGTTGTAATGAGAAAGAAAAAAAAAATGTCACAGCTAATTGTGCCATATTTTGCTCTTCAGAATTTGTTAAAGCATGTCTGTCTTGAAGAAGTTCACATCATTTTTTGGCAAGGAAGAGGTCTTGCAAAGAACCCAACCTCCTTTTCAACTCTTACAGTACCACAACATCAGGGCGTAAGGTAGGGAAACTGATGCAATATTATTTTTAAATAGTTGTTATGGAGGGGCGTAGCTAAGATGGCGGACGTCTAAGACTTGTTTCTTTGTCTGTCTGTCCCAGCCATTAACTTGGGTCCGTACAGTGCCCTACCTGCCGTGCATAAACGCTCCCTCGACCCCGTTCAGGCTGCGGATGCTGTAAGGCACTGAGGACAGGACTGTGGGGTCCTCCTGATGCAGACAGGCAGTCCTTTCTGGGATGGACTGCAGGAGGTGAAGGCCGCGCTTGGAAGCAAGATGGTGACAGTTGGCCCGAGCTAACAGGGACAAGGTCCTGTCTGGCTGTTTTCCAGCATTTGGCTGCCATGCAACAGAGCAGCGCCACGGCCACCCATGTTCAGCCTGGGACGGCACCCTTGCGGCTGTAGAGAAGCCCCGCATGAGGCTCCCGTGGCCCTGGAGGAGGTGAGGCCTGCCACTGGTGACTCACCAAGATTCAGCATCCAGCACTAGTGAGCGGCTGGCTCCTGGCCCCCGGGAACTGAGCTGTGAGGCCAGCATTGCCGTGCACTAGCAGTGTTATCATCGGCTCCCCAGCGGGCATGGCGGGGGGTATGGATGGGAGTGCCCTCTGCCGTAGTCCACCTGAGAGACGTGGGCAATAACTGCCCTCCCCGGATACTTCAGGAGAGACTGAAGCCACCTAGGGCATTTAAGACACTGCAGCAAAGCCATAGTGAGACTGAAAGGAAGTGGGTCCCCTAGGAGCCTGTCTCCTTCGATGCAGGCCCTCAGGCTGGGGTCCTTCCATGCGGCTGCTGGTTCGTGCGACTACTGCGCCCCACCCGAGAAATGAGACTCGCTGGAAGATAGGGCCGGGGATGATTGTATGTCTAAAAGGGGTACATCTTTCAAAAATTCCGGAAGAAGCCCTCCCCGGGGGTGGGGGTGGATGGGGTCAACCGTCTAAACCACAGGGGTGGCTCCACCTCTAAGGCAAAGGAACACAATGAAGAAGTTGATATGAATAGGCACATACTGTCAAAAATAATTGATTGTATTTGTTTCTCATGTACTTTTGATCTTGCCTTACAAGGACATGATGAATATGAAAGCTCCTCAAATGCAGGTGTATTCAGAGGCCTTGTAGATTTTATTGCGAGCACAGATAGTGAAATGAAAGCACAATTAGCAAGTGCTAGTCTTCAAGGGCACCTTTAAAACAATACAAAATGAACTTCTTGAGTGACTGCTATATTGTGCAACAGTTGAAAACCACAAACTTTATGGCTATTCAGGCTGATGACACCACTGATATGGACATAAAAATACAATCCGTATTAATCTTTCAGTATATTGACTATGACAGTAAAGTGGTAGAGAGATTCTATGCTTCCACACATTTAAGAGACTCTAGTGCAGAAACTATTGCTACAGCTGTACTCCATGAAGTGAATTAGATTATTCCAGGGCCCCCTAAAAAACAAAAACGTATTGTACAAATATACGATGGTGCTTCAGTAATCAGTGGAATCTTTGGTGGAGTACAAAAAAATGTGAGATGTGTACCCTAATACCCATTATGTGCGCTGTTATGCCCTCTACCTTAATCGTATTATATAACAAGCAGTAGCAAAGATTTAAAAGCCACAAATTTTCTTTTTGAATGTAGCAGGCAAGACAGCATTTGTTTCACGTTCAATGAAAAGAACGGAAATTCTTCAGGACATTGCGGCCAGTAGGCTTCCAAAGGGATCCCCAATTGTTGGGAACTTTCTCATATGCACAATCAACCTGATATACCAATATAAGGTTGATCTGGAGAAATGTTTCAACACTATAGAAGACAGTGGTGACTTTGAATGCAAAAATTGAAATGAGACCCGTGGCTTTGCTAGAACACTACAAGACAGAGTGTTTCAGTTCTTTCTGTTTTTGTTTCATGAAATATTGCCTCATGTTGACTATTAAATAACCAGCTACAAAAAAGAGAAATAGATACAGTATTTGTGCAAAGACCTACAATTCAGTTTGTCACCAGCATGAACAAAGACAGAGAAGGGATTGACAATTTAGACAGCAGACAGCAGACTGCCAAAAGATTCTAGTTTTTCAAACCTCAGGAAAAACATCAGCAGTCTGGTCTGAATTTCAAAGGAAATATGTAACACTATAGTTGTGCATGCAAATGAACAGGTTTCTTTCACAAAGCATTTGGTGAGTGGCACTTTACTGGAAGTGATCAGTTTGCAAATTATGGTATTTACTTCCCTGAACAAGCACTGAATGAGGCTGTGGGAGCTTATCCTATTCTCAACAAAGAGGATCTAAGAATTGAGTAAACTGTACTGTACAGAATACATGTATAGTGGCAGGCCCCGCTGTCATTTCTTTGCTCACTTTAATTCAAAAACAAAATATGAAAAAAACAATTACAGAGGCAGTGGCTTTACTAAAAATAGTCATTACTACTCCTAAGACAACAGCAGAGTCGGAACGATGTGTTTTAACTTTGAACAGAATATAGATATTCTTGAGGAACACCATGATTGAGGAACGACTAAATGCTTTGGAAATGTTCTCTATAGAGAAAGACCTTGCTAAGAGAATGCCAGACTTTAATGTTCAAGTCATTGAGACGTTTGTGGCTATTAAAGACAGACATGCTAATTTTGTCTACAAAAAGTGAACAAAATGTGTTGATCCTAACATGTTTTGAATGCTAGTCGTTTGTGACCTGCTCAGTTGTTCCTCATCTGCTATATATATTGGATTCAGTGAAATCACTGGTGTATGGCTTACTTCAATCTAAAATTTGCGTTATGTTTACTCTGAAACCAATACTGAGCATTTGAGACATTGTAGCTTTAACTTTGTGGGTTCATACAGCCTTCTTTGCAATTTCTATCTGATCCAAAACACAACCTTTATTTTTTTCTTTCTGCTTGTCTATTTCTTCTTATGCTGTTACACTCATATTTATAATAGGTGGTGCTCCCGAGCTTGAGTTGTCCCCAAGATAAGAGAGGAGCTGCAGGTCATGATGGGGGGTCCTGGCCCACTACATCATGAAAAACAGCTGCTTCATTTGCAATATTTGTAAACCATGCAGCTGGTTTTGATGATGTAGTGGACCAGCAAGACGAGCTAAAGGAGTTCTCTCAGGATAGAGGTGATGTGATCATATTTCTTCATTCCCTGAATGAGACGTAAAGTGCCTTGTAGGGTACCCTACTGCCTTGTCATGTTTATTCCTTGCAATCTCACTGTTTCCGGTCCAACAAATCACAACAGTATGTGCTTTCTTAGTAGATTTCATTTGTAAAGATATATCAATAAATAAAGAAATCTGTGAGGTACTCAGTATTATTATCTCAAAGTCTGTCATGAAGTTCTCACATTATACTGAATAAGCAGTTACGTCATATCATATGACATTTCTTCATTGAAATCATAACTACACTGTATGAAGAAAATATCAGAAAGGCTCTTAAAAAGAGAACGGAAGCTAATAGCATGTAATATACATGTACCTGCATAATTAAGCACAACTTGTTACCATTTTAATCAAAACATAATTTACATTTTCATTTAGCAATACCCACGCTTGTAGTTATACAATAATCAATATGGGAGGAGGATTTTCATCTTTACCAACCAGTCAAGATGCAGTGCAGAGACAACCCTGTGCACAGGTAAGAAAATTACAAACCTTGCTTGTTGCCCTGTACAATTTACACACTGTACTAACTGTATAACACTTTGAATTCAGTGAGATAGGGAGTATTTTTTTATGTGTTTCTTTGTTTTAAGTCTACACTTTCACAATTGCTTTATTAACCTTCTTTCTCTCTCAAATGTGCTAGAAAATGCACAATTTGCCCGCTCTTTTTAAAAAAGATTTTCTTGTAGGGAGAACCCCCCAAACCTCTCTTATGATGGTTGGGCTTGCTCGCCACAGGTCACTCACCCAGGACTTTTATGCCCCACCACTTTCAAATGTCACCAGCCACAACTGACAAACGTACAAGGGAAACTGGTTTATGAATCGTTAAAATAACAGCAGTTCTCAAATTTAGAGGTAGCACACTCGGTGTCATTTCCTCATCTAACATCCTTTTTAACAGGTCAATAGTAATCCTTCCTACCTGTTTAAAGTCCTGGTGTCTTCATACTCTATATCAGAGCTTCTGACAATTCCCCAATAGTAATTTATTCCTCTAAAAGGCCATGTGAACTATTAGTGAGTGAAGTCATTGGAAGATTGTGGACTAATTCCAGTACTTTGTCTGACACTGGCTTCTTTCTTCTAGCATACAAATGTTGAAAATGAGCCGCAAACACAAAGTGTGTCCTGAGTATAGTCCTCATCTGAATGCTGCAGGTGTTCCAGATGGAATCTTTACGTTGGCACAGCCAGTGCAGCAATTTGTTAGATTTGTCAGCCCACTGGTAAACTCTGCTATGTGATGCAAGTCAGACAGACTTTGCTTCCCACATGAGTGTCTGCTTTGTATAATTGTTTTTAATGTTTCGTAGGAGACGGGGCTTTGGCAAAGGGTATAAGCAAACTCCAGACCCAGCACTCTGGCCTCCAACTAGGCTACTTCTTCCCCCTGGCATCTGTGTTGTGCAATTGTGTAACTGGTGAGCCTGCCTCACACATGACTAATATGACTTCCAGAACATTACTTGTCAACGTATAGAGCCCTAGTTCAATGACCAGCAGTCCTCTGATTATTTTATGATGTAAGACATGAATTGGCTGTCAAGCATCTTTTTGCTTTTGTGTACCCCCTACATAACTCCCAGTGTAATCTTTATCAGAGAGTGGTCTGGGAGTCCACTGGCCATCAGTTGGACCCCAGAGATTTCTCCAAGGGGCAACTTGGGAATAAAGAGTTAGTCTAGTCTAAAGAAGATCTTGTGTCTCCCAGAATTAAATGTATAACCCTTTTGGTTAGGTAAATGGTGTAAGTTATGCCTTACATAAATTAGGTTTAGTGCCGCCATAAATATGGCTTCTGGGTTAAAGTTTTGCAGAGGTGTAGCCCTGGTCTCTGATCTGTTGTGTTCTGGGGACACAAATCCATTAACGTCTGCCCCAATAATCAACTGGCACCCTGGTAATTGTGAAATTAACAAGGTTATATGATTCAGGAAGGTCTGAGTGAGAGCTGGGGGAGCAAACACTTTCACAATAGACATAGGACTACATGAAGTCTCCCAGTAACGGCAATGTAACTACCCCCCTCATCTCTTTATGTTCTAGTGATTGTGAATGGTACTTTTTTATTGGATTTCTAGTCCACGTGAGCATCTAGTGAATCCAGCATTTTGTCAAGTTCGGAACATCTTTTTAAGACTCCTGTGCGAAGAGATGTTTCCCGGTTCCGGGTCTTGAAGGTTCTGGTCTGTCCGAGGTAGAGGCAACCCTTTCCATTTGCTACAGTTGCTGCTGACAATTAAACGCCAGGGCACACAGTGCCTTCTAGAAAAAGACCCCAAGAGGAAAAACCACAAAGGGGTAAAAACCTCTGGCTGAAGTGGAGACTCCAGGAGCGGAAAGAAGACAACAGATAACCAGGGCACAGGACCAGGCAGGGTAAAGATTACCAACAAGGAGATCTCAGGCCAGGAAAGAGTCCAACAGGAATGAAGGTCCAAAGGAATTCCAGAATAGGAATGAGAAGAGCCAACAGGAGCGAAGACACACCAGCAGGAGCAAGGAGTGTAGCAACCACAGTTCCCTGCAAGGTGCGCGCCTGGGCGGCCGCGTATTCTCTCATTAACCTCCGTGCAGGGAGCCTGCACGAGCGCGCATTACAAAGGACCTTTCTGTTGAACAACAGAAGCATACTGTAAATGACAAATTAATACGTGAAAAGAAAACAAAAGCAGAGCTAAGTGAAAGCTCTTGCTTTAAGTGAGAGATTCTGATTTCTGTCACACATGGCAGGTCTGGGATTTGTATTGGTAATTTAAGTTAATGTAAGGAATGTGTGCATAATTGCGACTGTCTATCTGGGGAAGAAACCCTGATTAAATGTACCACTATCTACTGTTCAGTCTAACCATTATGAAAATAGTGCATACACCTTTTACTTTTCTTCTCTCGAAAGTTGTTTTTCCACATGCACTTTCTTTTAAATATTGCAGTTCCTCTTCATGTTTTCTCATTCTTGTCTTTATGTTCAGACTCACATTTTTCTTTATAGCCATTAGGCCTAGTTCGCAGTATACAAACATAAATAAAAAACATTCACAATTTTGGCCACATGTGCATTTAAACCATGTCCAGCTAATATCAGTTCTTCACCTGGAAACTATATTTAGTTCATTTGAAATATAGGTTTAAAACTTATGGTACCATTGTCAGTGCTACAACAAATAATCTGTACATATTTTAACAGTGCCACACACTCTATCCGTCCATTTTTCATGTATTTGAGGAGAGGATTTTAGTTATTTATTATTATTAACTAGCACTCATAGCACACAGTCTTGCCAATCGCATTGCAATACTGGACTGTCAAGGAGATGACTTCCCACGTTTCCATCTCACACCGGAATCTGATTTGTTTTTATGCCGATGAGTGAGTTTTCGTTTTTAATACATTTTTAACACTGGGCAGTGTCCTAGACTACAACGTTGTACTAAAATGTTGATGTATCTCCTTAGTTGTTAGGAAGGCAAATGACTCATGTAAATATGTTTGATTGATAGTGGACTTTGCAAGTGTTTTGGGTTGCAAGTATGACAGAGTTATATCTAAGCTAAAAATTGAATGAAATAACAGGTTTGGAAGTGTAGGAGAGCTAGAGCCTGAAATTGCACACCCACTAACAATATTTTGCACCGAGTGTGGGAATTAGCAGATGCATAATTTGCACCCACTTCTTAGTTGCAGACCTCTGAATAAGGAATACATACATTATATGCAAATTTCACGTTTTATGCAGTCCATGATGCACAAATAGGTATTTTACTCTATTTCACCCCTGATTTCTGCAAGGATTTACCTGGTGAAAATCCAGAGGGAAAACCTCTTAAACGATAATAAAAATGTAGGTATAAGTGGAATTTTAAACCTGAAATAAAATTAGCGGCCCAATTATATTCAGTGCACCAGTTAGTAAAACAGCAAAAGCAAGAATGAAAAAGTAAGAGTCAGTGTCGGCTCCTCTGCTAAGGCAGAGAAGCGTTGCCCCACTGCTTTTAAGCAGTGAGACGAAAGGAAAAATAAAATGATAATAATTTGTTCTTATTATCATTTTATTGTTTCCAAATGTTTTGCGGGGACGGGTCGGCTGCTTTGCTCTCAGAGCAGGGCAGGGGAGGAGTGGTTTGCCCACTGCAAGTTCGCATGAATACTTGGCTGCCCTCTCGGCCCAGCCAAACATTCATGCACACTTTGCATGTTCTTCTCGCAGGCAGCATTACAGCCTGGGTGGAGAACATGCCCAGGCTCCCATTTCCTGGCTGGGCACCTAACCCTGGCGCTCAGACCAATGACAACGCTGCATTGCAGCGTTGTGTTTGGTATGGGGAGCCTCAGTGCTTACCAATCACAACGCTTCAGTGCAGCATTGTGATTGATCAGGGGAACCTGGGAGTGCTTCCTGGTTGCTGTTTGGCCCACATCTGATGGAAGAGAGACCGAGGTAAATGGCTTTTTTACATTCCTCTTCGTCCTTCCACCCCCACCGCCTGCCCTGCCACCCCCGAGCTTTACCGGCCGCCTTACTTGGTAAGGGTGTTTGTTGTAAGTTAGAAAGCGAGCAAGGGAGATACATAATGAGTGAAAGCGTTAGTTTGATTGATTGAGAGAGAACATATCTGAGTGTAAGAGCACAGGTGGCTCTCAACAATGTAAACAGAAGAATCTAGGTTTTGAACCGTGGCAATAACATGGGCACATATGTGGGCATGGCTAAGTTTACATGCTGGAGATGGCTGACCACAGAGACTTTTTTGGTAAAGAAGTAACTGAAGTGTTGGAATCATGTGCCAAAAGCTTGTTGACACATTATCTCTGATTTGCATATTTCGATTAGATATTCATAACCTTATCATGTTAGATTTTACACATAACTCTGCTGACAGCTTGTTGTTACTTTGCACTGTTCTTGGGGCAAAATAACTTGAAAGTACAAAGAAATTCTGATTGACTTATTCTGTGCCATGGTAATCCATAGTAATACTGATGGATGTATTCTCCTGCTACATGAATTCTGATGGACTTTTTCTGTCATAGTACATTAGATAGCCATTACATTTCATGTCATGGTATATATGATGGAATGCGATTTCTCTTGCTGTAAGACATGGCTTCATTTTCCAGATTAGCATGGTTAATCATGTGCTACAAAATAGTTCTACCATGCACCTGAGCAGCACCTGGCATTCTACAAATAAATCAAACACCAATGGGGAGATGCTTGCAATAAGTCTAACCACTGGCAAGCGCTCAGGGTAGCATCCCAAACCATCATTCCCTTTCCCCACCATTCCTCCTCAGACTTGACCCAGCCATATGCAAGTCAGTCTTGATCCTGCTCCAACAGGAATAGTCAGCCCGAACTGCCAAGCAAGGTCCTTTCTGAACCGGTACACAAGCAATCCAGGACCGGTTTCTCCTGATTGCTACTCTAAAGTCTAGTGTAACTTGATTCCAGTGGCACAGTGAGCAAGGGACCCACATCTGAAAATACCCTTGGCCACTTAGGCCATCACATCAAACACACAAAAGGTGATGGGAGGATGCTTGAAATGTGGTGAACGACTAGCAATCGCTCAGGTAGCAGTCCAACTCATCATTCTTTTCCCCACAATGCCTAGACCCAACCATATACAAATCAGTCTTGACACTGTTCCAATATGAACAGTCTAGCCCAAAGTGCAAAGTCTGGTCCTCTCTGAACTGGACAACAAGCAACCCAGGACCGGTTTTGTGTGTTTGACTCTACAAATAAATGTTAAAGTACATAAAGAAATTTTCTGTCTCAGAACAATAAATCTTCTGGGTGTGCTCTCAGATCATGAAATACTGGAATATTTTCTGAAACTACCACCTGACCTAGACTTTTTTGTAAAACCTGCCGCTTTTAACAAGACAAATAGTTAAATATTTACCTTTCAGGCTATTTCTTTAAAAAATGAAATAGAGGTTGCCCCCATTCAACCTTAAGTGTAGCATGCTTATTGGCATTCGCATTGTGGTTCCTGTTGAGTTTCATTTTCGCACATAGCTCAGAAAAGAATGCACACAGGCTCTGTGCTGCCGCACACCAAGAGAAATAATTAGAGGGAACATTGGTTGCAACCCAAGGAAATGAAAAACTAAGCTCCTTATATACCTATATAAAGGAAGTGCAAGAGGAAGTGATAAGTCACCATCCTGGATTAGGAAATACTGGTGAAAAAGATAGGAAAGTCGCCAACTTAGAAAGGTGAAAGAAAACCCTTCCCAAGGCATTCTGTGGCCAAGACTGGGGGCTCATGAGAGGAAGATATGCAGGAAAATGGCCAGCCAACATAGTCAAACCACACTGTTGGGCTATGCAAAAAAACGTTCCCATCCCACACCCAATTAAAACTTAAGGAATCCTCAGGGGATATCTGTGCCATCAGAAGTCAGGCGTTTGTCCTCGCTTGCACCAAGGTATGGTTCTTTCTTGATAATATGTCGACACATAAGCGGGAAAATCACAGTGATTCTTGTGAATGGGTAACCCTGTTACACACTTCTACGTCCCTCAGTATTTGCATTATCACCTCACCCCATGCATTATTTGTCCCTAGACCTAAAAGAGTGTAGATGCCACTAGGGTATCATTCATGTGGGTTATGAATGGCATGGTTCTTCCTCTGGTAGATCACCCTGAAAAACTGAGTAGAAGACTGAGCAGTAACCCACAGAGGGACCTCACCCTTCTTGATCTGGGTCACCTGTGGTGTCTCCTCGTGTGCTTGTTGGTGTCAGTTTGGAGAGGTCTTTACAGTCGCACTCTTGACCTCTGGTTGTACTTTTGCCAAGTATAGGACCAATATTCTATGTTCATAGCTCTCAGTTTTTGTCTAACTCCTTTCAAGGTTTTATGTTCTTATTGTAACATTCTTGTGTAATCCAGGAACACTATAAATTGGTTTGAGTTGAAGTTGAGAAAACCCAGTCATCAGCCCGTTTCAAGGATGGTGTTTCTGCCTTTTTAGTTTCGTTTTCCTGGTGATCATTGGGCACGGCAGGGCAACTGCAGGGGTTTTTTGTGTCAATGCCCTATGGGCATTCTATTATTGATCACACCGAGAGGTCTGTGTCAGGTAATCAGAATATCAACAATGCTGGGGGGAATTATGTACGTGCTGTCCCTTCCAACTCCTCTTGAAAGTTGTTTTGTCCAGTCTGTCATTCGGTATCTTCCACTCTGCCCTGCAACGTTTTGGTGGATGTGGACCACTTGACCACTTCCAATCTGAGGTCCGGGATGGTGTCTTACTTTTCTGAAATGCAGTCTTCAGTTTTTGTGTCCTTGTCTCCTACATGTGTCTTGTCTCAGTAGGATGATGGCCAAACCAACTTTGCAATGTGTTTCTCTAGCACCTGCCTGGTGCTCTCTATTGCCTGTAGGATTGTTGTTGTGCTCTCATTTTGTGTGAATGCATCATCAGCTCTGTGCCTTCCGTCACTTCTTTCAGCTTGTTCCAGGATGTTGAAAGGGGTTGGTCTGGCAAATTTGTCAATCTTCGACTGCTGAGGACCATGAGTTGTCATTTCTTGCCCCATTATGAGTTGCCCCTGGGCACATTCTCGGTTAGCTCGTGATTTTCATCTGCCAAAGTCTGTGGTCTCAGGTATTGCCATTCAGCAGGGTATTGAGGAGCAGATGGTTGTTTCAGCAATAATGTGTGGGGATTTGTTTTCCCTGGCACAGAGTGTGTTTCACTCCTCTATCCCAAATTGGCCCATTTCACATCTGGGTGTTCTTTACCTGGTCAGAGTCCATCCAATCTTCAAGTATGCATTTCTGCCGGACCTCTCACCTCCTATTCACACATGTAGCCGTCCAAACAGCATGTGCCTGCCATAGGAGGCCCACTCTCTGTCCACTTGCCTCATCTATGTGTATCACCACATCACAGCATTTCAGGCCCGTCTGACATTGCTTGCCTCTCCCCATCAGTCCTCACAGAGGCTCACAAAGCTGAGCTGCTCCTCTCAAGCTGCCACAGTTTCTTGGTGAAAGGTCCAGCCCTCTGGCATCTGGTTGCACCTCAATGGGCCCGCAGCTTCCCATGCCGCACTGTGGCCCAGAATACCTGGGCCAGATCACAGTAGTACTCATTCTTCTACACTGATAAGCAAAGCAGGAGTGCTATGGAATCCATAACTGTTCACAATCTGCAATTCAGGTTGATTATGTGGCAGGAGATCGAAGGATAACTGGAGCTAAGAAGGAATGCTAGAGTATTGTATCAGCCGTGCTGGCTCGATAGCCATGAGCAACCCCCCCCGGATGACCTTTGAGCATGTTTCTCCCTATAATGTTGTTTCTCACAGAGACACTGAACCTCTCTACTGGATATCTGAGGCATAGTTCTGGAATCAGGAGAGGGTTGTTTAGAGCTGAGCAGCTATGCCACCAGAGATGGAGGTGGGGCAGCTGTGGGTGGCAGAGGGACTGCAGGCAGTGTCAGGTTTGGAAGTGAGGTCAGCATCTGAATTGTAGGCAGAGGCAGCACTAGAGGCAGGACCTGGGGCACGAAGGGGTGAATGGCACAGAGTAGAGCCCCACTGATCCCATGGAGCCCAAAGATGTCCCAGGTGGGACCAGTGCACTCCTGAACATCTCAAACATTGCATACAAGAGGAATGTCGAAATTGTCCCTGGAGTGGGAAACTCTGGGTAGTGGGCATCCTGAGGGGTTGGTTAGCATGAGTGATGCAGGGTTGATGGAAGTGGAAATCGTCACCTCCTTGGGATCGGATCTCATCTAGGGGACTTACCTTTTTTTTGCTTGTCTCAATCATGTCTCCTCTTCTTTTTATGTTTATGCCTCCTGTTGCTAGATGTTAAGACTGGGGACCCTGGTGAACTCAAACAAGGCAGGCATTGTTGTTTTCCCTAGCAATCATCCTTGGCCCTAACCATGAAGAGCTTAGCCTCCTGCTGTTTTATGGCCTTAGGAAGCATACTTTGGCAGGACTCACAAGAGCTGGAGTTGCGATCAAAGCAAAAACACCAAAGCCATATTTTGTGATGCTCATTGATCAACAGTAGCCCCTCACAGTCTCTGCAGGGTTTGATTCCTGAACATTTGAGTGCAGACATGCTCACTGCACTGTAGGTTTGGGGAACGAAAATTCTCTGAAGAGCTTGTAACCGGATTGTCACAGAGCAAGCTCTGGATCCACATTGAATAAGCATAAAAACAGGAAATGAGGTCGGTAGGGTAGGTGGGTGCTATACGTCTTTGGTGATGTCAAAATGACATCGCTTTTGCTGTCTCTGTAGAGGCAGTGCACCCTACCAGCATGGAAGACTATGAAAAAGTTTCTGGATCTAGTATGGTACCTGGGATATTGAAAAGGTGAGGAATCTGCAGGAAGAAATATACATCAGAATACTCTTTATAAAAGTAAAATCAAGGGTTGGTGAAGCATTGGGATTGGAAATTCTCGAACACCAACCAATCCATGTCCATCTTTGAAACTATAAAAGCAGAGTCAGTCTACAGTTATCTTAAAAAATAATGTGTATTACACATTACACACCTTCCAGAGTCAGCCCTGTGTAGGCCTGTAACAGAAAGGGCTGCACTGAAAGTGAAGGACTAATATTTTACACAGAGCCTGTATCTGTACCCCAAAACCTCAGATGTCTAAAAAGCAAAAAACCTGGGGATTTTACCAAAATAGCCAGATTGCCTTACAGGGTAAAAAATGCACTGATGTGGTCTATGTGTCTAAGCTACCGATGGGGAAAATCTGAAGAAATTCTTCTAGTTCTCTCTTTTCAACTTCACCTGCTCTCTCATAGGTGCTCAGTATCCTAATCTGTCAGAATTGAGTGCAATTTAGTTTATAATATTCAATAATGAAATACCCCGCTCAGTCATTATTAATGCAAAGTAATGATTTAAATCTTGCATTTGTTTAAGTTTTTAGTGGAACATTTTTTTAAAACTCTTTTTATTGATTGTAAAGGCTCAAAGCTCAAGCATACAGCACAGACGGATATAGAGCTGGTGAAATCGTACAAGTGAAGGTCCCCACACCCGCTTTCTTGACCGCTTCCCCTTGATGTCTGGGCTACACAACCCTGGTACAGTTCGTACATCTCTTCCCTCTTCTCCCCTCCTTAGATGGGGATGCAACTTTAGTCTAATTATTAGAAATTGGGTCTCCAGTTGGTAAAGATATGCACACTGTCTAAAGTAGGGACCACAATCATAGTCAGGGTAAGTCAGATAAACACCTCAAATTAACCTGTGCTCACCCTCTGCTAGCTCGGCGCAGAGCAGGCTTAATTTAGGAGGCAATGTGTCAAGTATTTGTGCAACACTTAAAACAGTAAACCAGATAAAACACAACATAAAAATATACCATGCCTGGTTACAAAAATAGAACTTAGTTAATAAATGAAACAAGACCAAAATGACAAAATTCCAATAAGTAGATCCCGAGATATGCAATTTAAGAGAATTAGGTGAAAACAGTGCATTAAAGCGCAAAGCGCCAACTGTGGTAATCTGGTTGCGCTGGACCAGGACAAAGTCACAAGTTCAGGCTGACCGCAATGGAGAAGGGGCTGGCTACAAGGACTCACTGGGGATTGCTGAACACAGTACCCTAAATCCTGGTGCGCGGTCTGTCCGGCATTGTTTAGCGCTGCTTCGTGCCATCCGGAGTTGGTTCTGAAAAGCTGTGCGGCGAAGCTTTGCGGGGCTTGGCGTTGCTTTGGGTCATTCCCAGGGAGCTGTGCAGTGAGGCTTTGCAGGGCTTGCCATTGCTGTGTATCAGTTTCGATAGACTGGCAACTGCGTGACGAGGCTTTGCAGGGATTCTAGCAACCTGGCGTCAATTCCAGTGAGTTCTGATTTGGACCACTGAGGACAGAGCACCTTAGACCCACTTTCAAGGGTCCAGCACTAGGGTGGTACCACCTGGCAGGACAGACTCGCATATTGCAGAGTCCAGGTATAGAAGAAAGATGGTTTGAAGTCTTTTGTGTCCCTGAGACTTCAGAAAACAGGAGACCAGTCAGCCGGACCTTGGAGTCACTCTGGGTTCTGGGTTGTAGAGATGCAGGCCCAGTCCTTCTCACTCCCAGGCAAGAGGGCAGCAGCACAGATCAGCACAGCAAAGCAGGAGCCCTGCAGAGTCCAGAAGAATGGCAATCTTTGTTGAAGCACAGCATCTCTTCTTCATGGCAGAGTATCCACAGGTCCAGAAGTGTACTGATTGGTGGTGTCAGGCGTCCAGTACTTACACCCAGTTGTGCCTTTGATGTGGGGGAGACTTCAAAGAGAGGCCTTTGAAGTGCACAAGGTCCTTGCCCTTCCTGCCCTGGCTTCTGACTTACTATAGGGGGGTATGCAGCTCTTTGTGTTTGGACAGCCACAGCCATATTCAGGTGCAAATGTGGGCTCTTACCTCCCATCCTGCCCGGGATGGCCCATCAGCCTGGTGATGGCCCATCGGGATGTGAATGGCCCATCAGGCATACCTATGCTTGCTTTGTGTGTGGATTTCTAGAGGGAATGCGCAAAGCCTAGTTGTCACCCACCCCAGTCGTGTATTCAGATACAGTCTGAGACACAGAATGGTTAAAGTAAGTAAATGCCAACTTTCTAAAAGCCTGAGGTTCCAGTACAGGCCCAACCCCTCAACTTAAAACACAAGTTCTCTAAAAGTGGCATTGTCAGACTTGCAACTTAAAATCCAGCTTTACCATACATTGCGATTTTAAATTATGAGTCCAGAGAAACAATACTCAAAATATCAATCTTTTCCTAATTGGAAATGACACTTATTAAATGTAATAAGGTAATCCCAATGTTAACCTATGGGAGGGATAGACCTTGCAGTAGTGAAAAACGAATTTAATAGTTTTTCACTACCAGGGCATGTAAAACTTAAAAGCACATGCCCTACATTTTAAAAACACTGCACCCAGCCCTTGGGCTATCCAAGGCCTACCTCAGGATGACTTACATGTATTAAAAAGGAAGGTTTAGGCCTGGCAAGAGGGTTAACGTGTAAAGTCGAAATGGCAGTTTAAAATTACACACAAAGGCTCTGCAATGGCAGGCCTGAGACATGTTCAAAGGGTAACTAAAGTGATTGGCACAATCAGTGCTACATGCCCACTAGTAGCATTTATTGTACAGACTCTGGACACATGTAGTACACTTTACTAGAGACTTTGAAGTAAATTAATATGCCCATTGTGGATAAGCCTATGTTACCATGTTTGAAGCAGAGAACACATGCACTTTACCACTGATTAGAAGTGGTAAAGTTTAAAGAGTCTTGATACCAACAAAACCAAATTCAGAAAAAAGTGGAGGAGGAAGGAATAAGTTAGGGGGTGACCTTTCAAAAAAGGGCCAGGTCCAACACTTATGTACTGATGTTCCCTGCATCCCTTCGTAGGGCCTTTTTAGTGCAATATTAAGCAATAATCCATTAGGCATGCAAGCAAAAAGAAAATATAAATGCCTCAATCCTCACCTTGGACGTGTGACTTCCACTTTAGGTGGTGATTCGGACTGTTCAGTCTCGACACTCACTACTTCCTGCTCTCGTGCTGGTACCTCTTTGGAATCCAGCTCCTTTGACGATGTGGTTAATAAGTTTGTTTTAGATGGGGAAGTAACTTCTGGCTCTTTTGGAGGAGCAGGAGCCACAGGAACTTCCTTCTTAGCAATAGGGCTAGAAATAAAAGAAAAATGGCACTCAGAATTCCAATGGTTGTAGGTTGTCTGCAGGCAGGCACAGTGTGTTCATAGGGTAATGGCAGTTGTCAATATATGACTGGTGTAACCTAAACATAGCAGTTTTCAGCACCTGGAGTAAATATTTTAGAAGCCCTGCTTTTACAAAGCATTTACAGTAATGCTACATAAACTAGCCATCTGCCTATATTACTGGAAGTGAAAAGGAGCCAGGTATGCCAGCACAGATTTCTTAATTATGTAGCAGCTTCAAAATCCCTTGCTGGGATTTGTGAAGCTGATGAAATGTAGATGTAAAAACGTTCTGCACATTTTGTAACCTAGGCTATGATGTACCTAGTGTTCCCTCTGCGGATCCTTTATCTTTGAAGATGCCCAGGTTCCAGAAGAGGTTAAAGGAAAACATTTAATCTTGCAGTCAGGCCGCTCACTTACCTCTTATGTTATAGAATCACCAGAGCAGCTCAGCCCCAACAGACTTGTTATCCCATCCTATAATTGCTGACACTTTGTGATATCCTTTGGTTAACAGATATTTCTTTGAAAATACCAGGAATATGCGGGAGCAAGGTTGGAAAATAGGAAATCAGCCACAGAAATCTAGCATTTATCACACCCAACCTGTGGACTTCTCTTCTAAGGAATACAATTCCATTTTCAGATTCTATTTGAATGATTTCCTAGTAATACCAAACCCAATTTGGATGGAGGACCTCAACTAATTCTAAGATATAACACCACCTGAAGTTAAGTTGGATCACAAATCTTCCCAGAAACTCTCTACCATAGCATCTGAATATAGAAAATAACAATTAGCAAATGTATAAAAAGAAAATTAAGTATCTGTCTGCCCTGAAAATCATCTTAAAAGGCGTTTCCTAGAGGAAGCAGGTGGTTGCATCTTGACTTGTGGAATGTGAAAAAATACGAACAGATGCAATCTTGTTGTGTGCCCCACATCACTCCTTAATACAAGCATCAACACAAAATAAAATATTGTCTATTTCTTCAGGGCAATACCTTTGAGGTTTCATTTATAGACAGCAATTTCTTTTCCATTCAGTATTGATATGCTCTTGAGATGCAATAGCTCATAGGTTTTTGTGTATCAAACGTGCAATCTGCACTGTAACTTACAAAGAAAAAGGGTGTTGCAGGAAAGTAGGAAGTTGCAGACACTAATTTAAGTAAAATCTCATTAAAAAAGCCTTGGTAGAAAATACGATTATATCCTCAAGTTTACCTACCTTTTTTAACACACAGGGGATAAGTGGCTGACATTGCCTTTAACTCACTCGCCCTATGGCAAAAGTTATTACCATTATCATATTCGTCAGTCCCCAATATATGAAATGCATGCAGGCATTTACTTTTCTTTTAAGCAGTACAGACCACTGGGAACTTCAGGAATCAATACGTGTTAGATCTCTTTATAAACTAAGACTGAGCTGCTACATAACCTCAAACAGTAACGATTTGGAGCCCCACCTTAGTAAAGCAAACACCAGCACAACAGATGTTTCACACAATGGAACAAAATGAAGCTGATTAAAGCAACATCGACATGTCAACCATAAACTCCCATACAGATACCTAATTCCACTACATCTTCCCCATCAAAATGTTCATTATTTCATAGGCTTGACCAACCAACTGTGAGAAATTGGGTTACTGGTGGTGGGGGGTTGAGTGGGGAGGGGGAAACCCTGCTCAAGCAGCAACCACAAATCCTTGCCAGGACGAGGCACAAGCAAATACCAAATTAATCTGTGCTCAACCCTCTGGTAGCTTGGCACAGAACAGTCGGGCTTAACTTAAAGGCACTATGTAAAGTACTTGTGCAGCACTTCAAACAGTAATAAAGTGAAACCTTAACAAAAAAAATCCCACACCAAGTGAGAAACATAAGGCAAACTTTAATTAATAAATCAAGGCCAAAACGACAAAACTCTAATCAGTAGAACCAGAGATATGACATTTTAATGATTTCATTGAAAATAGCGCCAAAATGAGCAAAGCACCAACTGTGGTTATCTGGTCGAGCAGGACTGGGACAGGGTCACAAGTTCAGGCCAACTGTGATGGGGCGCAGCCCAGGTACAGGGACCCACTTAGGCCCACGGAACAAGGTACCTTACATCCTGATGCATGGTCTACACAGCGTTGCTTGGCGAGAATTTGCATTGTATTGTTTTGGTTCCGATGAAGCTTTGCAGTGAGCCTTTACATGGCTTTGTGTCAGTTCCGATGGGCTAAGTAGCACAGATTGGCAGGGCTTTGCGTCACTTTGAGATGGTTCTGATGAGGCTTGCAGCTGTGCAGCGAGGCTTTGCATCGATTCCAATGAGGCTGACAGCTGTGCGGCGAGGCTTTGCGGGGCTTCTCAGCACTTCACATTGGTTCCGATGGGGACCACAGCTGGGCTTGGCAGAGCACCTTCAGTCCCACTTCCAAGGATCCAGAACTGAGGTGGCAATGCTTGGGAGGGCAGGACTCACAGACAGCAGAGTCCAAGTACTAGATTCAAGGTTGTTGGAAGCCTGTTATCTCCAAGGCTTCTGATCAGAAGGCCAGCCATCTGGCCCTCATAATCACTCTGGGGTTCTGGGTTTATAGATGCAGGTCCAGTCTTTCTCACATAGGCAAGCAGGGCAGCGGTCCTTCAGAGCAGCAGATTGGCAGCCCTTTCAACAGCACAGGAGCCTCTCTTCCTGGCAGAGTCTACAGGTTCAGAACTGCACTGGAGAGGTAGTAGCGGATGTCCAAAACGTATAAAGGGTGCCTCCTGTGAAGTGGGAGAAGCTTCTACAGGTTTCCCTTTGATGTGCACAGATTTCCTGCCTCCCCTTCCCTGGCTCCAGAGTAAATACACGGGGCATGCAGCCTTTTGTATGGAGGTAGGACACAGTCTAATCAAATGTAAGTAGGCTGGGCCAAGCTCTGCCAACCCATTCTGCCAGTGATGGCCCATACAGACCGACCTAAACCCTCTATTGTATGTGGCTGTCTAGGAGGAATGCACAAAGCCCAACTGTCAGCTACACCCAGTCATGTGACCCAGAGACAGGCTGCAGGCGCTAAGGGCCAGATGTACAAAGCATTTTTCCGTTTGCAAACGGCTCGATTCGTAGAATCGGGTCATTTGCAACCGGAAAAATGCTTTACAAATGTACAAAATGCAAAATGAGATTCTGTATCTGGTTACGGAATTGCAATTTGTATTTGCGATTCAGGATTTGGAAAGGGCGTGTCTTGGGCGTCCCTTCCAAATACCGTATTGGTATTGTATGTATTACTGTTTTGCAACCGAATCCTGGTCACAAAACAGTAATGATTTACCACCATTTTTTAAGTGGGGAGAGGAGTTGGCCTAACGGTTAGGGCGGTCGACCTCGAATCTGGGGAACTGGGTTCGAGTCTCGGCAACGACGCTGAACATCCTGTGATTCTGGGCAAATCACTTAATCTCCTTGTGCCTAACAAAAATGAATGTGTCCTCATGTAACGCAACTGGTGCTATGTAAAGCGCTCTGATACCCTGTTCAGGTCAAGTTTGCGCTATATAGAATTCTGTAAAAAAGAAAAACTGTGGCAAATAGGAATGTTGAAAAAATAATTTTAAGAGCAGGCAGTGGTCCCAAAGTTTCATGTTTTAAATTTCAAACGCATCCCTTTTTCCATTACGGAAAACATGGAAACAGATTTTTTTTAAAAGATTGCTTTATTTAAAAGTAATCACAGACATGGTGGTGTGCTGGCCTCAGTAGGCCACCATCTCTGTGATGGCTGCAATTCCTGAAGGGTCGCAAATTGTGACCTACCACTTTAATATTTACCGGGTAGGTCAATTTGCGGCCCACTCGGAACGGCTAAATAGACGATGAAAGTTTTCTTATATAAGGAACTGTGATTTCCTAATTGTGATTTGGTAAGAATCACAATTTGAAAATCGCAATTCCTACTTTTTGTACATCTGGCCCAAAATGGCTAAGTTAAGAAAGTGCCAAGTTTCTAAAAGTAGCATTTTAAAAACTGTAATTTAAAATCCAAGTTTACCATAAAAGAGGATTTTTCATTACAAATCCACAGACACCAAACATGGTTGCCTGTTCCCATTTGGGCATTACAGCTTATTAAATGTAATAAGTAACTCCAAAGTTATCCTATGGGAGAGGTAGGCCTTGCAGTATTCAATGGATTTAAGAGTTTTTCACTATTAGAACATATAAAACCTAAAAGTACATGTCCAACTTTTTAAATACACTGCACCCTGCCCTGTGTCTGGGCAAGGCCTAACTTAGGAGTGACATATGTATTAAAAAGGGAGGTTTGGGCCTGGCCAGAGGTTTATTCTGAAAGTATGAAATGCAGTTTAAAACTGCACACACAGGCTGCAAAGGCAGGTCTGAGACATGTTTAAAGGGCTACTTAAGTGGGTGGCACAATCAGTGTTGCAAGCCCACTAGTAGCATTTAATTTACAGGCCCTGGGCATATCTGGTACCACTTTACTAAAGACTTACAAGTAAACTGTATATTCCAATTGGGTATGAGCCAAACCTGCCATGTTTTAAGGAGAGAGAGAGCACAAGCACTTTAGCACTGGCTACCTGTGGTAAGGTGTGCAGAGTCCAAAATCCAGCAAAAATGAAGTCACCAAAAAAAAGGCGGAAGGCAAAAATGTCAGAGGAAACCCACACCAAGGATGCCAGATCTAACACCAACCTTATCCTTTCAGTAGCCAAGTGTGAGTTGTTCGGTATTGATGAAACAATATTACCTCCTCTTATGGGAAGAGGGTGGGAAACAGCAGACTGAGGTTAAGAAGAACTCTACATCGTACTCTCATATTTCCTGAATCTGTTAAGAAATGTCTGAATTATAGGAAAAGATCAGACCAGGTGTCTAATAGATCAGCACAGCATATATCAATGCTCCTCTCCCTGGACAATTTCTGGAGAAGAGCATCATGAATTTACCTGTGTAGTTCGGAGAAGTGACTAAGATATCTTTACTGATAAGTTCAAGTGTTGAGGCACGTGTGCCTGACCTTTGTTTGCACTTGATCCCCCATTTTGTGTATTAAGCTAGGGACTTAGACACTAGGACTATGTGGAGGGATGCTGAATCACTGGACACCACTTCCTCTGGGGCGGGGATGAATGACTAGAGGTGGGGAGGACAAAACAGGACATTTGGGACCAGGGACAGGGGGAATGAGAACGAGTGGAAGAATGCCCCGCTGAATGTGGATCAACAATTGTAACAGAAAGGGCAACTTGTGCAAATACAGAAGTTAAACCAGTTAAGTTAAGTGGACCCTGATCCGCCAGACTGTAATCTCTGTCTCATCATGAGAAGAAAGTTGGGAGGCAGCCTTCTTGGTGTCAAATAGCATCCCATTCAGATTAATACGGTGGTTATTTTTAGAAGCCAGGCACACTAGTAAGAAGATTAGTTAATTTAAAGTTAGGCATTTCAAAAGTAAAGAGTTAGGCATACCATTTTATGGACAGGCAATTTTAAACCAATCAAAGGACTGTATACAAAATTAAATAGAAACATTTGTGGAAGGGCCCGACTAATGGCCTATTCTCAAAGAGAGTAAAAAAATCTGTTCATAGTTCTCATGTCCACAGACTAAAAGCCAAAGAATACCCATGTAGAATAAGTAGATGAGGAGATCAGTAGAATAATCAAAGAATAGCCACCCAAACTTTCAAAACGTGTGAAATGTACCGCACAACAAATTTCTAACAGGAAGAAACCTAGACTGGAAACAATACACATTTTAGTCTAGCATCACAAATGTGGAGATACACCATGGGTGATTCAGAAGACTTGTGCATAACTGTGAGTTCAATATATTTTCCAACAAAGATACAATCCATCTCAGAATCATCAAATGATGGCAATCTGAGTTTCTTCGCTAATAAGCTAGTGCATAAATGAGAAAGGTTGATGTGGGAAGGGTTGCAATGTGTACACAATCATTCTGGTTACATCACAAAGCCCTAAGTAATCACTATCAAAGCTATCACAAGAGATCATGACAGTAAATCAAAATGTTATTATTTTGGGCAGCCCTTCCCACACCACAAAGCTTGATGGTGGATTTGTGAGAAAAGAATGTCGGCAATGTGAAAAGAGAATCACAAAAGAAGATGTGAAAGGCACCTACCAAAGAGACTTCTCAAAAGGAAAAGGACCAGAAGGCCCAACATTATGCACGTGCAGTGAGGAATAGGAGTGAACAGTCTTGCAGCTTGTCCAGATCTTCCACAAATTTGCTTACCACATCTCGATCATGTCGACTGCTTCCAAGAGAATCATATTAAAACCCATTCTCATCTTCATCTCATGGAAGTGGCAAGAATGGGTTCACGGTGGCCCATCACGAATGGGATAAAAAGTATAACTGTTTGAATCTCTTAATGGTAATTCATGCCTCTAAATTTGTCTTTGACAGTGAGGCATCGCTGAACTACATTTGTAGGACAGAAGACATAAAGATAAGGCCTCAACCAAAACTGAAATAGACTGACGTAAGAGAATACAAATGGATGTCAAAAGACACCATGACATGGTTAGGAATTCGACAGCCTGTTGTCCTATGCTGTACAAAAGTGTTACAATGGAATGCACTCTATATTACTTCTTGAAATGTTAATTACAGAAATATATATATTTTAAAAATGCGTTGGAAAATTCAGAACAGCCCTCACCAATTTGGACCAATGTGTTGAAACTGAAATTCAAAGCATTGATTGACCCATCGCCACCAACTGTCTCCTGCGTCTACTCACCGCGGAACAATTGAAGATGGTCGCCGTCCTTTAGCTGAGGATAAACTTCCCATTGTGCATTAATACCTCCCACATTATTCACAGCATAAAGCAAAAAAGCAAACATTCAAGTTCACTTGCATATCAACAAGAAAATCAAATCACAAGCACAAGCACAACACCATCACATTGTACTGTTTCAATTCAGGAAGACAGTGGAGGATGAGCTGCAAGGACTTTTACGCAGATATTATTAAAGAGTCAAAAGGACTAATGCAATGCATGTCACCTCTAGTGGTAGTGTCCAAGCCCAACACCAATGGAAAAGTGTATGTATCAGTAGACGTGAGATTATCAAACACATGCATTGTATAGGAAAACCTCCCAGGGCCACACATAAGTAGCACGATCACATTGCTGAATGGGACTGACGTATTTTCTAAACTAGAACGCAGATAAGGTTAGCATCACTTAGACATGCACGCGGACTACAGAGACATCACCACGTGCACAGCACATCTGGGTCTTGTCCATTGCAAGTGCATACATTTTGGAGTGTTTTCTCTCACTGAAATATTTCAGGAAACATTTTAGAAAGTCATAAGGAGCTAGGTAAGTACTCTAAACTAAACTGATGACATTTTGGTTCCACAAAACCAATCTGTGTTTCCACGGCCATCAATGAACAGCTGTGACAGATAGGGTCACTTGTGCTTATAAACTCATTTGATTCTAACACCAGTGATCTGTGTCCTGTGGAAACAGCAACCTGACTCCCTGGAGACATCACCACATCTTGAAAAGCTGGAAAATCACCATAATGTGCCAAATTAATTTATTGTGAAGACATTCCAGCATGCTTGATAGAGCATACACTGCTTGGTTGCATGTATTGCCTGGCTGCCGAACGAACATACTCATTTAAGATGCAGATATGAGTCACTGCAACTGTAGTCGGTGGTTATCATATATTCAGAAAAAGCTAGCAATTTATTCTGTGTCCATGCATGTGACATTGCCTGCTGTTGATTGAGAGCAGGTTACTTCACATTGCCCTTCCATGCTCAATAAAGAGCAATATTAGCTATGCTCCTCCTGATGGAAAGTGTCATCGTGCAAGTCAAGAGATATGATGCAATCCCCTTTCTGCAAAACTGTTAACATTTATTATAAATAAATATTTTTTAAACCTCTCATATATTGTTGAGAGCCTAAAATTCAAAAATTGTCCTCAACGTTCCTTTTTTATTTTCGGAATTAAAAGGTTAGGAGTTAAAACCTGTTTTACTATTCTGCTAGTGGTACATCTCTAAAAACTGCTTTTTATAACATTTGTTGCAGTTATTGTCTTGGTAAATTTATCGTACTGCGTTTTGGGGTGATTATCGAATGGAAACTTCTCAATTTCGTCACCAGGACTGACGCACACCCCATGCCCAGAGCTGATGAGCTCACAGATCGGTTGGGAGCTGCCCAGTACCTAAGTACATTTGACTTAACGTCTGGGTTATGGCAGATTGCCTTAACTGATGGGGCCAATGAGAAGTATGCATTTTCAACCCCAGAGGGGCACTACCAATTTCGGGTGATGCCTTTGGGTTGAACAATGCCACTGCCACCTTTCAGAGGTTGGTCAACCAGGTGTTGGCTGGACTGGAGGATTTCAGGGCCGCCTACCTGTTTGATATTGCAGTGTTCAGTGCCACTTGGGAGGAGCCTCTGCACTACCGTTGGGAAAGTGTTGAAGGCCCTGCAGAGAGCTAGCCTCACGATCAAGGCCAGCAAGGGCCAGATCGGGCAGGGCTCAGTGGTTTACTTAGGACACCAGGAAGGAAGGCTGAGATCACCGCACCGATTACTATGCAGTCCCGGATGTGCAGCTGCAAGAACCAACGCATCATGGGACCGCGGCTGGAGAAACTGGTGTATCCCTGATCCTCACACATTGCATCTGGGTGCCACACATGCAAGAACGCCGAGGCTGCAGTAAGAAACCAACGCATCATGTCCCCACGCAGTAAGAAACCAACGCATCACCTCCCCTCCAGTAAGAATCAACGCATCACCTCTCCTGAAGTAAGGAACCGACGCATCACCTTCCCTGAGCGTAAGGAACCAAAAGCATTACCTTCCCATCAACAGTTTTTGTTGGTGCGCATGACGCATCCAAGGTACTTTGTGTAAAGAGTGTTGCATCTGCAATTTGCTTTGAACAGAACTGTTTCTACCTTTTGAAAGTTATATTTTTGATTACTGTATTGTGGATGTTTGTCATTTTGGTCTTGTGTAGTTTAGATACAAATTACTTATTTTTCTAAAATGGTGTGGTGTCCATTTGTAGTGATTTCACTGTATTACTGTATGTGTGCTCAAATCCTTTACACACTGCATCTGAGATAAGCCTGTCTGCTCGTGCCAGGCTACCAACGGGGTGAGTAGGGGTTATTTCAGAAGTGTACCCCCCCTTACCCTGACTAGGAAGAAGAGTCCCTATTTGGACAAAGGTGCAAACCATTGCCAACTAGAGACCCCCATTTCTAGCAGGGTCCATACCCTGGCATACATAGGTCGAGAGTGTGCCTCTAAGCGTGGCAGTAAGCTTCTCCATTGCGTGGATTGTCCACACGTTAGCCCACCAAAGTTCGATGGTTGGCAGAGATGGGCCCTTCCATCATTGGGCAACCACTAGTTTGGCCGCTTAAAGTAAATGAGTCAGTAGTCTACCCGAAGAGGAAGACAGAGGACACCAACCCTTGTTGGCCAAACAAACTGCCTGAGCTGTCAAAGTACTATGACTTTAGTTATGTCCTTAATAGCCTCTAGCACCTGTGACTAGAACGGAAGAATCCATGGGCAATCCCACGTCATCTGAATGTAAGTTGCCCTCCCTCCACATCACTTCCAACAATCGTCCGAGCTGGCGTTAATCGCCTTGAGGTGGACTGGGGTCATGTACCACCTGTGCATGACCTTGAAGGCATTGGCTCTATGTTGTAAACATATACATGATTTTGCTACTCCCCTCCGAATTATGGTTCAATCCAACTGAGTCAGGTCGAGCCCTAGGTTCTCCAACCATTTTCTGGTGTATTCAAGCTTTGAGAGAGGGGTTGGTTTGTCTATTGTCTTATAGAACCTTGATAGCATCTTCGTTGTGTCACCATGAGAAAATATATCTTCAATCTTTGTGGTTTCACTAGTCCCCGAGGCCTGGACCTCTGGTCTATGAGCCTAGTGTAAGAGAGGTGTCACCCTGTACAAGTCTCTAGCATGAAGCAAAAAGTCATTGGCACATTGATCCCTGGATTTTGAGGCACCATTATCGTACTATTGTCCCAGGCAGACAGTCTCTGCTCCCGCCCATGCACGATATCCCCTGTACATCCACAGGGAGGGAAATCCTGGTTCCCAATCATCGGGGTGAGAGGGGAAGGGGAAGCTGTCACCCCCGGTGCCTGGACTGCAACATTCCAATGACGTAGGGTCATCTCAGTGGTCCAGGTTTTTTTCTACATTTTACAGTTGTGCACAAGGGCAGGACCCTGCAAGGCACTTTGACTCCTCTTCATTGCAATGCCATATCAGAGAGAGAGCAGCTCCTGGGAGGCATGTTGCTTTTCTTTAATTTATTAAACCCTGCACGCAGAGGCCGAAACCTGAAGGTGTGTGCTACTTTTTTTATATGTACAAAGAGGGCATGCTACTGTAGTGCAGTTTACTGTTCTGACTGGCCTTAAACCATTCAAGTACCAACTATTGGATTCGGACTTCCACACAACCTTTAAAAACTTGTGGTGATACTTAAACTCTGAAGTTTGTCTATTTTTGGTGACCAATTAGCCAAAGAAATTTAATTCATAAGCTTCTGTGACCATTGGGACAATCTCTGCATGCACTCTGGAGTCCTGACAAGAGTAGCATGGGATAGTAAACTGAGTGGCCCAGAGTCCATTTATACCCATAGCTGTCAAGTCCGGGTGGCACCAGTGGGACATCATAGGATATAAATGGCAATCTTGAGTGGCCTGGCATCATCAAAGGACCTTCTGAAATACCTCTCAGTGACTGAGGAGTTGCAAAAATGATACATCTGCACAGTCTAGTGCATCAGAAATAGTAACATATCCATGTCTACTGTACCTCCCCTAGAAGTTCAAAAGGAAGTGCTCTAAATATTTTATTAACATAGTCTTTAAATTTAAATGAATGTTTTTTGTGGGTTAAGAAAAGTTAGGTCAAATCAACCAGGACTCTTGAGAGCCTTTGTCTTCAATTAGTCTGTTCTGGGAAAGATGACCACAATCCAGTGCTTTGCTGTTAACTGAAAACATAGTGGATATTTTGAGTTTTAAAATTTTGAAATATCAATTAATGATGATCCAGCAGCTAATACCTAATCTGTTTGAGTAAGACATAGAGGATTCCTCAACCTCCTGAGTGCATCACACATAAATGATTGATGGACAACACGATCTATAATATCCAGTTGTAGATTCCGTTGACTGAATAAGTAGTATAGTAGCCTGTACTCTTTGTATATAAGCAGGCTTAGGAAATCCATAAAATAATAGTATGTCATGTGTATGGAGAAGGGGGCTCAGAAAGCTCTCTGGTCAGACTTTCAGCTCATTCAGAATTGCAAAGGCGGTTTAATGAAGCGAACAGTTGTATGAAACGTGTAGGAAAATCAGAATGCGTAATAAAGGAAAGGTTAATTGGACAGGGAAACAGTAGTAGGAGCTATAGACAACGTTCACGTGGAAGACTTAAACAGTTAAGTGACCCTTGTAGATCCCTTTAATGCCCCTGTCGGCCACCCAAGGGGTTGATTTTTTTAAACGATTTGATATTTGTTTTCATTTTAATTTTTTACAGTATCTACTCAGAACTTACTCATGCTTACTTAGAGTATATGATGCTCAATACAGATGCTCCTCTAAGAGACCGAAGAAGCAGTCAATATGACTTTGAAGATTAGGTAAGTCTGATTTTGAGAAATAATTCGGTTATGTGAAATCAACATAGTATAATAAAATGTCAAGGGCTGGGCACTGGATTTGTGAATCTTCCTTCCAGTGGGACTGCCTGAGATATAAACAACCCTTTCTAATAGTCACAGTGTCGTCCAATGTGAGTACTTCACTGGACAACTGATGCTTTCCAGAATGAGCCTCCAAGGAAGGAAAAAGCGACAAGAACAGAAAAAAACCTCTAATGAAATTGAAGCTATTGAGCGAGGTCAGAATGAAGTAGCAGGGAATTCCCAAGAAGATGGTACAAGGAATGCTAGAAGAAAAAGACAAAAAAGGGACACATGCAAACAGATGAACTTTAGGAGCAATGAAGGCAACAACAAATACTGATTATGGCGCACAGTCCTCCTGGGAATTGCTGCTTAAATACTCTCCAGGCAGGAAACAATCCCAGTATTCTCTCCATTGTCATCTTGGATTGGGAAGAAGTGGAAGGAAAACATACTACAACACCCATCTTGGATAGGTTCACAGTGAAGAGAGACTTCACTTCACTTTCTGTCAAGGTATGCTGGGAAGAGAATGACAGGGACACAGTTAGAAAAACCCACTCCCACACCGGAAGGGTGGTAGTGGTGTTCTCCCAGACACGCTGTGGTAGCTTGGCTCGAGCGGTAAGGAAGGCACCGTGTTAAGCATACGTCATACCCACACAATAACCATGCGTGCATCCGTTCCAAAAACGACACTACACCTTAAAAATTATGAAAATATCTCTGTGTTTATCTTCTTTTCTCTTAGTTGCTGATTGAATAAATAATAATACAATCACAGTACACAAGCTTCTCCTTAAAAAGTGCAGGTCAAATAAATAGTAACACTTTACAGGTGCAATAAATAGGATCAGGTCAAATAAATACTGTGAGGGAATAAATACTGTACAGGAATAAGTTAGCTCAGGACAATAAATACATTACAGGAATAACTTAGATAAATACAATAAATACAGTACCCTCAATAAATAATATCAGCCAACCATGACATTTGTAAAATCAGATCACATTTAAAATACTATGGGCTGATTTGGCCCAGTCACAGCTTGTGGTTAGGTGGATGGCCTGTGGGTGTCTCACCTAGCTTGGGTAAGGCTGAGGCTAAAACTGAGGTAGATCAAGGGTAATCTAGGAATCTGGCTCTCCCAAACTACACCACCCCTCACACAGGTCACTGTATCAGTCTCAGTCCACCCCTGGCACTTCCAGGCTGGTTCTAACACCTCTTTATCCCTTAGGATGGTTCCGGTTCGATGTAGGCGGCCTCGGCGCAATGTCAGTTCTTGACGACGCCGGTTGGCGGTTCCGGTTCGATGTCGGCGGCCTCGGCTCGATGTCGACCTCCGGTTCGATGACGTCGGGCTGTCTTGGCTCGATGTCGACTTCGGGCGGCTCCGGTTCGATGACGTCGGGCAGCCTTGGCTCGATGTCGACTTCCGTCGGCTCTGGAGTGCGATCTCCACTCCCGACCTCCGGTGCGATTCTCTTCAGGTTCCGGCGACTCCGGAGTGCGATCTCCACTCCCGACCTCCGGCACGCTTCACCTCGGTCTCCGGCGACTCCGGAGGGCGGTCTTCACTCCCCCGTCGACGCCACTCACTCGACCTCGGGTGACTTCCTCCTCGACCTCTGGTACTCTCCACGACCTCCGTCGGCGCCCTCTCTCTCGACCTCTGGCGGCTCCGGGTACGACGTCTGCTTTCCAGTCAGCGCCGCTTCTCCACCTCGGGCTCCAGGTCTCAGGCTTCTCGACGTCGGACTCCAGGGAAACCAATAAACAGGTCAGATTCTTGCTTTTCTTTACTTCTAAGGCCTGTTCCTGCTGTCCAGGTCCTTAAGATGTTTTTTCTTGCTTTTTCCCACACAGGGCTCCAGGCTGGGCTCAGTCAGTAGGGACTAGTATCAAGGGTGGGTTTATGGACCCCACTCCAGGCACAAGTTTCCACCCCTGCTGCCTCACTCCTTCCTCCTTCAGGTTTCTGCTGCTCTCTCTTCACCAGTCAGGTGCCAACTGCCCACTCCAACTGTCAACCCTGGCTTAGCTTCCCAACATTCTAAACCGCCTCCAACTGTCACAGGGTTCCAGAATGTTGCAGAAGGTTCTAGTAGGTTCCAGTGGGTTCTGATGATGTCACAGGTGGCCACCATTTTGTGCTCCAGGCCCTCAGACAGAAGTTCCAGGGGTAGATAAAATGGCTCCCTGAATCTGCATCAATACTAAAAAGTCTGGTGGTTCCCAAAAAGGAAAAATACTAACAGGGTTTGAGGCAAAAGTGGGACAAAATAAATAATGATGAGGAGGGACCACCCAAAGGGCTGACAGGTCTAACAGACACCATAGGGGAACCCAGGAGCGAAGAGTAGTAATGTTAGGACTACTCTAATTAGGCACTGTTGGAAATTACTATCTTTTTGTGAGACATTCCCCAGAGGTTTTGCCTTCTTTTACTGGACTCTTGTTTGTTAGCCATAAGACTCTGCGCACTTCACTCCAGCTAACCAGTAGTAAAGTGCTTGTGCTCTTCCTTCAATCATTTGCAAAAGGAACAATTGATGGATGGAATGCTGAACAATGCAAACATTCACCCCCAGTCACAAAGATCTGGGTTTAATCCATTGTTATTTTGCTCAGCACGCCAGCCCAGTTATATGCAGATCAGCCTTGACCCTGTTCCTTATGGGAACAGCCCAGCCCGAACTGCCAAGCCAGGTCCTCCCTGGACCGGAAACAAGCATCCTGGGACCGGTTTCAGGGCACTACCCCTAATCAGCCAGGCTAGCTTACATCCAGTGGCGCAGTGAGCACTAGACCCATGTTTGGGCATACCCTTCCCACTTGGGGCAACAAATGCAAAAGGAACAATTGATGGATGGAATGCTGAAAAATGCAAACATTCACCCCCAGTCATGAAGATCTGGGTATCATTCTTTTGGTCACCACGCCACCCCAGTTTGGATCCAGCAACCCAGATCTCTGTACTGGGGTGAATGTTTGACATTGTTCAGCATTATGTCCATCACATGTTCTTTTTGAATTTGTCGACCCGAGTGGGATGGGTATGCTCAGACGTGGGTCCCGTGCTCTCCATGCCACTGGAGTCAAGGTAGCCTGGCTGATGAGGGGTGAAACCCCGAAACCGGTCCTAGAATGCTTGTTGTCCAGTCCAGGGAGAACCTGGCCTGGCAGTTTGGGCTGGACTGTTCCCATGGGTAACAAGGCCAAGACTGATTTGCCTATGGCTGGGTTTAAACTGGAATGGCATGGGGAGCAAAACAATTATGAATTTAGGCCCAGATCTCTGTAGTGCGGTGAATGTTTGACATTGTTCAGCATTCTGTCCATCACATTGATTATATAAGTTGTGCGCTGGGGCGGTACACAGCAACAGTTCTGCATGCAACAACAGGACGACAGAAGTTTTGAAGAATGAATTCATATAAAAGGGAAGGAGTGCATTCTCTACACATTTTTTCTACTTTTATATAGTTGTCATTTCTCTGCCTAAGCCAAAAGGAACTTTCTGCCAGTGTCCAGTGTCACCACACTGCTGAATGGCTCCCCAGCAGTGAGATGTGGATTGATTCCAGACAGTGGGCAAAAGGCTTAGAAGTGGAGAGGTGTTTTTCCTCCTTGATGCCTACCCTGTCACTGGCAGATGTAGCTCACCTCTAGGGCTGCTTCCCTTGGTCTTCCTAGTCAGCTTGGCTTCAAAGCTAGTGGGAGGAAGCAGCTGCCTCAGAACTGATGATTTGAAATGAACACAAAGGAGGGTTTGCACATTTCCATTGCCACACCTCTGGGAGGGCACCTCGAGGTCTGACCAGGGGAAGAAGGGTTCTGATATGTTGGTGTTAGAGAAAGAGGGGCACTGTGGGATAGCTTACAATAAAACACAGACAATGTGCTGCTGAACTTGATAGGGTCATCCCTTGAAACTTCTGCCCAATTGGTTAGGTAATGGTTAGGTGTTTCTGCCACCCACAGGCTGGCACTGGGCATAAGTGTGGCAACCCCCCCCCCCCCAGTAACCTCCTCAGAACACTCCTGGACCTGTGAAGAATCAGAAGAATGACTGCCCTGCTGTCTGAAGAACCCGAAGGAAGATTAGACTTGATTGCCTTGAACCCAGGACTACAGAAGTGACTGCAAGGGTCGGTTGACTGACCTTCAGTTTGAGCTACAGGGACACATCAAGCTTCCAGAGGCCTGTATCCCTGCAGCTGCACGGCTGACCAGTACCACTGGATATGCCTTGGACCCTGCTGTTCGCCTCTGTTAGAGTGAGTCCTAAGCCCCAAGCAGTGCCTCCTAGGTCCTGGACCCTTGACTGGTGCTTGGGTGTACTCCTCCTGACCAAATTGTAGAAGCTGGAACTTTTTTGCAACTTTTTCTCCAAAGAACCGACAGGAAAAAGTTTCTACATCCAAATGTAGAAGACTTCATCGGGACCGGCACTGAGCAGCAACCTGTTGATGTCAATGCCTTTCTGGCACAGACTTTGGACTTCACCCACTTGGAACCTTCCTGCCTTTGTCAAAGTCTGTGCTAGGATCTCGCTTATCAGCAACCCTCTGTTGATGAGCCCTGCTTCGGATCCGGCTTGCGGCTTGCTCCGCCGACAACTCGTCGACAACCACTTTTTCTACTGAAAATGTCAGAAGGTAATTTTGGCTAGGAAGAACCTGGTCATTGATCCAACCCATGCACCATCGCGGTCAGTCCTAACATGTGACTTTAACCTGATCTAGTGCGACCAGACACCCGCGGTTGGAGCTTTGTGCTTTTTGGCTCTATTTTTAATACAATCTTTAAAAATCAATGTCTCCGGTTCTATTTATTGGACATTTTTTATTTTAGAGAGTTTTTATTTATTAAAATATTCAATTTGTTCCTAAATAGGTTTAGGCTTTTTATTGTGTTGTGTTTACACTTTATTTCCCTTTAAGTACTGCATAAATACTATATACATTAACTCTAAGGTACGACTGACTGTTTTGCGCCAAGCTACCAGTGGGTAATGTAGAGGTTTACAGTGGCGACTCCTTCGCAAAGGCGGAGGAGTGTCGCCTCAATTCTCGCTGCGCGAGCAATTAAAAACAGAAAAATAAAATGATAACTTAACTTAACGTTTTTATCCTTTTATTTAAACTACAGGCTCAGTTGGTTGGGGGCATGGTGGGCTGGCCTGTTTAGAGGCTAGGGGAGTGGTAGACACTATGTAAGCGTGCATGACATTTTGGCTGCCCGCTTCAGCCGGCCAAAATGTCATGCGCACTTTGCATGTTCTCCACCCAGGCTGCATTACAGCCTGGGTGGAGAAAATGCCCAGGGTGCCATTACCTGTCTGGTTGCCGAACCACAACAGGGAACCACGCTAAGACCATTCACAACGTTGCATTGCAGCATTGTGATTGGCTATTGGGAACCTGGATGCTTCCAGCTTCCACAGAAGCCAGGAAGAGAACGGAGAGGAGGCTGTGGCTGGCCGTCTGGCCATCCAGCTCCATCTAGGTGTTTTTTTTAAATGTATTTTTAATTACCTCCCCCCTTTACCCTACCACGCCTGTCCGTTAGCAGCCGCTACTGCAGGTTTTTAGTGACTTTAGTGGTTCACCTTAACAAGGACTGTGATCATTATTTTAGGTGGGTTCTCACATTCCCTCAACAAATTTCATTCAGGTGCGATAGAAGTGCTAACACAAATCCTACTGTAGATAGAGGCAGCTTGTATTAAATGCAAACACTGCTGTGGGAAACACCTTGGAGATATGGGCGAGTACCACAGGACCTGCAGATCTCAGCATGTTTGTGGGCTCAATCCCGAGCTTTTTTTTGGGAGCAAGCGTGACAGCATACTACCCTTCAGAAGTTCCCAGCTTGTTTAGGTATTGTCTGAAAAACTGAAGAATTAGAATTGGACATGGTATGGGGAAGTATCTTTCCAGAATTGTTCACTAAATGGGTGCCCTTTCCAGTTTATCAAAAATTGTAACTTTCCTTGCGAAATCCGTGAATTACAGACGCACTGTACTTCATAGTCGAGGAAACAATTCACCAAAATTGGAGGTGACATAGGTGGAGTAATTAAAGATAACTTCACACATTAAAGATCCTCTACCTGCAAAAATAGTACATAACCTAAACCACATCATCGCCCCATGTTGGACAAAAATCATTAATACCTCCCTTGCCTTTGGGTGTGTACCAGATTCCCTCCAACTAGGTCAAATCACAAGTATACTAAAAAACCCCAGGGCAGACCCAAACGATCCAAACAACCTCCGACCTATCACTAACCCCCTGTTCCTAGCTAAAACCATGGAGAAATGTGTCTTAGAACAACTCAACAGACACATAGACAAATACAACCTACTTGACTCCTTCCAATCTGGTTTCAGGAAAGGCTGTAGCACAGAAACCGCCATGCTCAACATTGCAAATGACATACATCGATCCTTAGAGAATGGAGATGCTTACCGTCTCATCCTACTTGACCTCTCAGTGGGTTTTAATACAGTCAACCACTCATCCTTACTGGAATCACTGAAGATACTCTCCGGTTTCAATGGCACAGTTTTAAAATGGTTCACTTCTTACCTTCAATCACCGAACACTGCAAATCAAAATCAACTTTTGCCTCTCGAAACCCACCCATCACTTTTGGGGACGCCTCAGGGCTCAATCCTCTCTCCCTCACTTATCAACCTCTTCATGGTACCCCTTACTATAAAGCAAACACAAGGAGATGATGGACGGAGCACTGAAACTTTTCAGACACTCACCGCCAGTCACAGATCTGGGCTGAATCCATCATCATTCTTTAGCTCACTTCGACAGCCCAGTTCAGACCCAGCCATATGCAAATCATTCTTGATCCTGTGCCTCATGGGAACAGTCCAGACTGAACTACCAAGCCAGGTCCTGTGGCAGTATGCCAGAATACTGGCCGCTCTAGAAGCCGAAGGGGGCTGTCGGGGTTGGACTGCCTGAGCTGGTCCCCATTGAGAATCCTGTATGCAGAGTGTCCAGGCGGGACAGAACACCCTGGGAGAAAGAATGCAACGCAAGGCCGCAAACAAAAACAAAAATAAAAAAAGGATCAAACTGGCAGGCCAGGTCCTTTGTTCACCCTAAGTTGTCAGAGTATGCCCAGACGTGGGTCCCTTGCTCACTTTGCCACTGGATTCAAGCTAGCCTGGCTGATGAGGGGTGTTACCCCAAAACCGGTCCCAGGATGCATGTTTCCGGTTCAGGGAAGACCTGGCTTGACAGTTCAGGCTGGACTGTTTACATAAGGCACAGGTTCAAAACTGATTTGTATATTTGGTCTGAACTGAGGTGGCGAAGAGAGCTAAAGAACGATGATGGATTCAACCCAGATCTGTGACTGGGTGTGAGTGTCTGAAAAGATTCAGCGCTCCGTCCATCATCTCCTTGTGTTTGCTTTGACCCCTTCTATCCTGAAACAAGCAGGGATTAAAAACTCAGCCAAAGGAGCGCTTTACACACTTAAACACCTCAAAAAAATTAATCCACTCATTCCATCGGATGATTTCAAATGGTCCTCTCTAAACTTGACTACGGGAATGCTATCCTCACAGGGACTGCGAAAACTCACCTCGCCCCCCCTCAGATCAGTACTTAACATGGCAGCCCGGCTTATAACAGACTTTAAACAGTATGAACACATCTTGCCAGCCCTCAAGTCCCTAAACTGGCTTCCCATCGAAAAAAGATGCTGCATCTACAAGACTGCCTGCATCACCCACAAAGCACTTCACTCTCATTCCCCTGACTATTTAGACAACAAACGCACAAAAGCAGGAAGTACCAGACCTATGAGAAGCTCAACCGCTCTTCTTCTCGTGCCTCCCAAACTAAAAAGGGAAATTACCCAGGCTTGCTCTTCTTTAGGTAATGCTCCCAGCATTTGGAACTCCCTCCCGAGGGACCTTCGCTGCAACCCCTCGTTCCCAGGCTTCAAAAGAGACTTGAAAAGCCATCTCCTCAATAAATACTGGAGCCCATGAATCAAACTGAACCTGGTTCAAATAGGCTCTCGTGATCAGTTCATACTCTGTTTATCTGTTGGCTATTTCTTTCTTTGTGTTCACCTTTATTTTTCCTGATGTCCTTCTCTCCATGGTCCCTAATTTGTTTTGATTGGACCTCATTTCAGTAATTTGCATCCTTCATGGCCTTACAATTGTTTCTATGTATATATTATTGTGTGCTCCCCTGTAGAATGATACTTTCCGGGTTTTTATACTTTATGTAATCTTGAACCTATGATTATTGCCTTGCTCTTGATTTTATTTATTTATTTATTTTATTTATAGAGTTTTATATAGCGCGAACATGACCCTTGGGTATCAGAGCGCTTCACAGTTACATGAGGTAGGATTGCGAACATCTAGTAAAGAAGCCATAACATCTATGTACAGTTTTGATAGCAGGAGTGTCTTATCAATCTGAGATTCCTGCACAAGTCGTTCTTCTTGTGTTCAGATATCAATTTTTGAAAGCTAACTAGTGTAGAAGGTGTAACAGTTTTCCAGTATTAATGGTTACGATGTGTCTTTTATCGTGACTTTCTACCTGAAAGCAAGTCCCGAATAGTACTGTATCGTAGAACCTATTCTCGGCAAATTGGTGACCTTATCTCTACATACGTTGTTGTTCTGTGTTGGTAGCACCTATATCAGGTGTTGGTGATGAGCAGTCTTGCCTACGGAAGGAACTTGCTCATTAGGAAGATCTTCGCCTCTCTCTTGAATTTTGCTGTATTTGGAATTTTTCTAATGTTTGGAGGTAGAGAGTTCTAGATTGTGGGGGCTGCGCCGGAGAAAGCTCTGTCATACGTTTTCTTCTTCCGAAAGATGGGGGGTTTCAACAGCAGCTCTTTGGCACTCCTGGCTGGTCTGCTTCTCCCTGATAGCTCAATTTTCTGGGCTAGGTACCCCGGTGTTTTGTAGTGGAGCGCTTTTTGGGTAATGCAAGCTAGTTTAAGCTGACTTCTGGCTTCATATGGTAACCAGTTTAAGGCTTTCAGGTGTGGGGAGATATGGTCTTATTTCCTAGATCCCGTAACGAGTCTTGCGGCCGCATTGAGACAAGCTTTTAGTGGTGCTGTGGAGATTTTAGATAGACCTGTTAAAGTTGTACATCCATATTCAATCCTTGAAATAACTAAGGATTGGACTGCCAATTTGAGGTCCGCTGTAGAAATTAGTGGTTTCATTTTTCTAATATAGTTTAGGTGAAAATGGGCACTTTTTGCCATTGATTTGATGTGGGCTTTCATGTCTAGGTTCTTATCCAGTGAGATTCCTAATGATTTTGCTGAATCAACTAGAATAGGGGTGCAGTTTAATGCTGTGATAATTTTGGTCCATTCCTTCACGTTTGTGTGGTTCTTTGTTGGTGAAATTAATAGGAATTCCGTTTTTTGCGCATTTAGTTTCAGATGATTACTAGTTAACCAGTGTAATGACATTTTTAAGGCCTCATTCATTAGCTTGATGTCTTCCAGTGACGCGATCTTGATGTAGATCTGCGTGTCATCCGCGTACATGTGGTAGGATATGTTTGCGTCTCGGAGAATTTCAGTAAGGGGTTCGACATACAGGTTGAATAGTGACGGAGAGAGTGTAGATCCTTGAGGGACTCCAATTGAATTCAGGCATGATGGTGATAACTTCTGGTTGACTAGGAATCTTTGTGTTCTGTTCTGAAGGAAGGATTCAAACCATTTCAGCACATTCCCGGATAGACCCATCCTGTCCAAAAGCCTGGCTAGTAATTTTTCATGATTTACCATGTCAAATGCAGACGACAGGTCAAGAAGGACTAGTAGACATGTTTGATTTTGATCTAGGGCCTGTAGCGCATCATCCACTATATGTAGAATCGCTGTTTACGTACTGTGGCCTGTTCTGAATGCTGATTGGCAGTCGTCTAGTAGCTTGAATTTTGCGATGTGATGGCTCAGTTGGTTTTGGACACATTTCTCAATTAGTTTGGCAAGCAATGGAATATTAGTTACTGGTCGAAAGTTATTTGACTCTGCTGGGTCCGCTGTAGGTTTTTTGATGATGGGGATGACTTGACCTGTTTTTCGGCATTCTGGAATGATCCCCTGTAATAGTGAGGCATTTATTATTTTTGTCCATATTGGGACGATTATATGATTGATTCTCTTTAGGCATTTAGAAGGGAGTGGGTCATTGTAGTGGTTATTCGGTTTGATATCCGAGAGAGTTTTGGAAATGGTATTCTGGTCATATAGTTCGAATGTTGTCCATTGTGCCTTGTTTTTCCCCCTATCCTGATCATTTGTCTTGGTATCCTTGTTCAGTACGGGTGGTTGACTGGGGAGGTTGTCGGCCGCCATCCTTAGCTCTCTTTCTAGTGTGTTTGACTTGTCGGTGAAGAATGTTGAGAATTCTTCGCAGCTCAGTTGAGTTTTAGTAGTTTCTTGGGCAGATTTGGCCAGCTTATTGGATTGTTGCTTAAACATCTCGAATAGTTTCCGCGGTCTGTTTTTGGCATTGTCCAGCTCCGATCTGAAGAATTCCTTTTTGGAATTGAGGACCCTTTTGTTGTACTCGTTTCTGATTTTTCTGAGAGATTTCAGCTGGGGGGATGATGGGTGCTGTCTACATTTTCTTTCAGCAAGTCTCAATTTCCTCCTATCTTCATTTAGTGTCCCATTAAACCATGGGTTTTTCTCTTTCTCTGTGACTCTTTTCAGTTTTAGTGGCATGCTGGAGTTGACTATGTCCGTCATGGACGTAGTGTAGTGGTCCGTGAGTTCGTTCACATTCCGCAAGTTGTTAGGCGTATTTAGGTCCTTCTCACATCTTGCTACTAGTAGTTCAACATTAATGTCTTTGGTGTCCCGAGTCCACTTTCTAAGTTTGATAGGCTGTGTGGTCTTGTTCCTTTTCACGGTGGGTATCAAGAAGGTTATGGCATGGTGATCCGACCAATCGCATGGAACAATTGATTGGATTGTAGTATCCTTGATTCTCGAGATTATCCAGTCTAAGGTTGCCCCTTTTGAGTGTGTTGACTGTTTGCAGCCTTGGGTAAGGTTTAGATCTGTTAAAAAGTCTTTAAGTGCGTTGACCTGTTTGTCATAATTGTTGTCCCATTGTAAATTGAAATCGCCTAGGAATATGTTATTAGAGTGGATGTTAGAGTTAGCCGTGATGATCTCCATTAACTGGTCTATGAAGGTGGCATTATTTCCCGGTGGGTGGTAAATCGCATGCAGGTTGCAACTTTGATTGTCTGTAGATCTTATATTAAGACCGAGGTATTCACAGGATTCGAGTGGGTCGGATTGTATTTTGCTGACATCTATCTCTGATCGGTGAATCCAGGCAATGCCGCCTCCTGTCTTTTTTTGTCTGTCTAGTCTCACAATGTTATAGTGAGGGGGCACCAGTAGATCCATGAAAAGGGAAGAGGATTCCGTAAGCCATGTTTCTGTTAGGATTGTCACGTCAATTTCCTGGCTAACGATGAGGGCAGCGATGTCTGAGGCATGTTTTGTTGCAGACCGACAGTTGAGTAGAAGACATCTCAATGGTTTTTCCGTGTTACTAGAGTTCAGCTCTTGAGACTTGGCGGTTAGCTGGACTTGTTGTAGGTTGTTAAGGTTGACTTTCCTCTTCTTAGGCCAGGCTGTTCTATTAGCATTGATCGGGACTGATCTAATTTCCTCCCCTCTGCTGCTATCTTTAGACTCATATGACTGGAGTAAGGTTAAGATTTCCTCTTCCGATAGGTATTTAAGATTTCTGTCTGGTCGATTATGCCTATTTGATAATGTCCTGGCTGTCTCACTGCTCTTTCCTTGCGACTTAAGCACTGACTTTTGGATGTGTTCGACTTTGGAGTGAGTGCTTATTGTGATTTCTAGTATTTTTTTTTCCATAGCTTGGAGTGCACTTAGGATGTCTTGTGACAACTTGCCCACTTGTGTTTGAAGACCTTCGATGTCTCTCTGAGTCTGGGTAGACCGATTATTATTAGGAGTGCGCATCTCCCTATTTCGGGATTTGTAATTTGTGTGCCTGTGTTTTAGATCTGTGGTTTTTTCAGAGTTCCTTTTTTTGTTGTTGGATTGGTTGTCTGTGCCTCCTCTATGTGCGACGTGAGATGCGTTCCCTGTGTTCTGTGGTCTTGGTACTGAATGCCCCTTTTTTTCTTTCTATGCGAAGTCCTCTTTCCCTTGCCCTTTCCTGGGTACTTCCATTTTGTAGACAGATTTTGATTTCTAAGCAGGGAGCAGTCCACTCGAACTGGCTGGGGAAATGAGTTTCGTAGTGTCATGGATACATTTTGTGCTGTTGTAGAGAGTGGTATGGAAGGGGTGTTAGTCACCGTATCCTTAGTTTCTGGCTGGATGTTACTGTTGACTGGCTTAGGTGTGGGGGAGGTCAAATCCTGGTGGAGAGGTACTGATTCTTTCCCCTGTAGTGGCGTTGTGGCTGTATTAACATATAATATAGATTTTTCTGTTGTTTCTGTATCCTTCCTGTCCCCTGTGCTTCCTGTCAGGGTTGTGTCTCCTGGCAGTATTGTGTGTTGTGATTCTTGAGGGTCTCTAGGTATTATGATGTCTGTGGTGGTTGTGTTGGTGAAGAATAGGGTGGCCGCTTGTGTGGTCTGGTGTTGTTGGGAGCTTGAATTATCTAGACACTCTTTTAGGGTTAAAAACATCTTGTCGAACTTTTCTAACTCATTGTTGGCCGCTTGTATAAGCACAATACCGCTTTTGTAGATCGTTATGCACAGGTCTGCTCTTAGTTTAGGTGACGTTGTGATCACTAGTTTTGTACCATGTGGGATATTGCTTACATTTTATATGTTGAGCATCTTCGTGATGGTCGCGCGCCATTTAGCCGTTTTTCTGGTAAAAAATCTTAGGTCGTTTACAATAATGCCTTTATCTGGATTAAAGGAGGGGTCAGAGATCAGCGTGTCTGGGTTTTTTCTAATTAAATTGGGTTTGAATTTTTTGGCTGCATTCTTCGATAGGTTAGTTGGGTACTTTATAACGTAAGAGTTTGTGCTGCCACTTTTAAATTGGCTCCGGCCATATTGTTTGAGTAGTGTGAAGAGCTTTTCCGGGGTGTTCCTGCAGTGGTGACCTCATTAACCGTCTCCAGCTGTTTGCAGGTCTATTGTCATCTCTGTGGTGTCTCTCCTCTCCTTTATTTCCTTTAGTCCCACTTTGATGTATCCTTGGGTTCCCTGAGTCTTTCTGTGGTTTTGGCTACTGTCTCGGCTCTCTATTTATGCTTTTGGTTTGTGTTCATTGGAGTTAGTAGTTTTATGTTATTTGGTAGGGCATATGTAGAAGTATTCTTCAGTCTTCTTCAATATTCTCCATTCCCCATTCCAAGATGTCCGCCGTCTTAGTGGTTTGAGCTCCCTACTAACTGAATGCCCCTTTTTTTCTTTCTATGCGAAGTCCTCTTTCCCTTGCCCTTTCCTGGGTACTTCCATTTTGTAGACAGATTTTGATTTCTAAGCAGGGAGCAGTCCACTCGAACTGGCTGGGGAAATGAGGCAGGGAAGAGGAAGGCAACGTGTGGAAAACTACATGGAAAGGAGACAGATGTTTCTATTTTCTGCCTTGCCTTAAGTCACACCACCTTAGGTCCGGTAGTCTGCAGCGGCTGCCATTTTAAGGTCAGGCAGGCTGCATCCAGACTACTCTGCTCGATCTGTGTAGTTCTATCAGCTTTGTCATCCTAATTCATTATCTACCTTCATGTCAAGCCTGAACCTTGAGGATACTGTTGGGGATCAGGCGGTGTGTAGTTTGCAGTCCGGGGCCCTCCAGAGCTGCAGCTCCTTGACCGTTGGTGCCCGTTGAGCGCTTTCCCATCCGGGACCAGTGTCAGAACTGCGGGACCGGCGCCGCAATGCTGGTCGGTTCTTTGATGGTTTCCCTACGGCCCAGGATCACTGCCGGAGTCTGCAGCGCTAGTTGGGTGCATCGCTGTACTTCAGGCGATCGACTAAGGGCAAGCGCTCAGCCCAGCAGTCCAATGTTCGTCGGCTCGGTGTAAGGTGAGAGAACTTGTGCTGGTCCGTAGGTGGGGAGTCGGGAGGTGAGTAGGGGGGGACAGCGGCCGGGTTTACTAGGGATATCACCCAATATCACCCAAGGTGGACGCAGCTGGGAAGGGTAATCCTACAAATTATTTCTTGTTGCCCTCACACACCCCTAGGGACGTCATGCTTCATCATTGGGCATTGCTCCTTGTCAGGCAGGCGCAGCAATGCCCCACAGACCTCAGAAAGGGTTGCTTTACAGGAGATCTTTTGTTGTTTATGGCATACGATGAAAAGTGCAAGTATGAAGTCGTCCTAAAAGTGTGGGGTGATTTAGTATATGGAAGTGAGGAAAAAGATACAACTGTCTAGGAGATCCCAAAACGGCATTTTTTTAATATGATGGTTCTCCTGGCAGGATTAAAAGACCAAACAATGGTTGGGGCTTCTGTAGGGGTGTTATGTACCCAAGTAGCTTTGCCCAATTAGTTAAAAAAATTGTGGTTGTAATTTAGTCAGGTCACCTGACTAAAGTGCACCCACAATTTTTGAAGCAATGCCCAATGATGAAGCATGACGTCCCTAGGGGTGTGTGAGGGCAACAAGAAATAATTCGTAGGATTCCCCTTCCCAGCTGCGTCCACCTTTTTTTGTCTCCTCTTCTATCTCCTCTAACAGGAACAGTACCTTCCCAATGGGTTTGTATGGTAAAAGATAGCCACAATATTTTGGCTTGATCTGGGCAGAGACAGGGCAAGTAGCTACATATTGTTCCACCTCTAATTAGACTGACGGTTACCAGAATGATCGTAAGATGAAATCTAGTGTGGACTTAAACCTTTGATGACTCGGTGTGGGGAACCCTGACACATCTGTAGAAATTCAGTCTTTAGCTCTTTGGATGGTATGTATAAGGCTTGATCTTTAAAGTACAAATTTGACTCGCTTGGTTAAGGAAGCCATCCTCAAGACTTTATCCTTTACTCTGCCACAGCTAGTTCTGACTGTTTCAAAGAAATATTGAACAGAGTCGATAATTAGCTGATCCACAATATTCTTGCAGCCTTGAACATAAGTAATATAGAGTCGTACCTACAAAATAAGTTAACAGAAAAGAGAAACTCCTCTTCACCTCCTGTCAAGGTATGCAGGGAAGAAGACAATACGGACACTAGAAGGAAACCTAGAAGAGAAGGTAAGTAATCTTAGGCCAATTCTCATTAGGCATAACAGAACCTCTAACACACAACCTACTGGAGACAAGCGCAGCTTGAAATAAATGCAAATGCTGCTGCTGGAAATACTTGGCAAAACGGGCAAGTATTGTGGGTCTCAAGCGGGTTTGTGAAACCGATCTGGAGTGTTTATTGAGAGAGGCCGTACCATAAACTAATTTTTTAAGGCACAATGATTTTCAATGGAATTAATGAATATCAATGCAATCAAAATATGTATCCAAATGAGAATAAGTCAGATTTGGTGGTTGAGTACAATGACATTATCTAACTGTCCTATGAAGGAATAAGTATCCTGGGAGGGATTGGAAAATGGAAGGGTCAAGACAGAGAGAAATGGGAAGTAGGAGATGAAGAGTGGATCAGGATACTTCAAGGAAAAGAGGTGAGGCAAGCCTCACACAAAGGATCTGAATGGTACTACTGTATCATTTTCACGATATCTGACATCCTTTTTTTAAAGCACACCACACTTCATGGCCATTTAGTGTGTGGGCAGGAATGACTGGTGCCCAGGCATTTGCATGAAGCACCCCATTCGACTGATATAATAATCCCTCGACACTCAAGCAAACTCAGTGGTCCTCTAGGATTTTAGACGCACAAATCCGAGATTACTAACAGCACATGTTTTCCCTTCTCATTGCAGGATGGCAGCCATCAAATCACGGCATGTTAGGGAAAGGTAAGGAGAATTCCAGGTCAAGCTTATCAGAGCATCATAAGAACAAACAATACGCAGCATGGGTGGATTTATTTGAATATGCCACGTTACATCGCATGCTTTTTCCACACATGCCATTACAACGTGGTCATTACAACGACTGCATTGTTACATCGTATGCCATTACAACGCAAGCCGGAACAATGACTTTCTGTAGGGGGGCACTGGATTTTGGAACAGTATAATTTACTATTCGAACTCCAGTTTGTGCAACAGTAGGGGAGGTGTTGGATTTTAAATCCAACACCTTCTGACCCCTACAGCAAGTCGTTGTTCCGACTTGCGTTGTAATGGCATGCGATGTAAAAATGCGTGGTATAGAATGTTTAGCGATTTATTTTGCTCTAATGCAGTTGCATCCATCTCCCCTTTCACTTTTAACCTTATTGTTTCTGTCACCCCTTTTCACGAAGCATGTGAAAAGGTCTACGGATACTGTTTTATTGTGGTATTCTTTTTTCATTGATGCAACCAGACATCGCAAGCTGTCTAGTTGCAAAAAATCTATTGAGGGCTAATAAGGAATTTACATGGGCTCACAGCCCGCCTTTGCTTACCATTGGTTGACTTTCTCATATGCTTGCTTTTTATTCAAGGACTTTTTATTCAATGACTTTCTTTATTCCAGCTTGCATATCTTGTGTTTGTCTTACTCCTGGAGCATACCCTGTTTACCATAATTCTCACTGACTGGCTTTTATCTTTCCATTTCTCACTTTTAGGGAACTATTTATTTTATTTTTGCTTGAACACCCCATCTGTATCTGTGTTCCAGCTCTCTCCCATGAGTGCTTCTCTCCCCACGAAATAGCCCCCGTGCTCAGTACCCTTTTCTTATGAAGCCCACCAGAGGGTTTCTTCACCTCCTGTACCTCTATTCATTACCTTTCCATTTTCTCCCATTTCCCTAGTGTCATCTTTCTTGGTGCTTATAATACAGTACTGATTCAGGATATTTGGCTGTGTGTTGGCTTTGATCTCAGCCTGTACGCAGTTCCTATCCTAGGCATGGAGGTAAAGAGAAGACCTGGCATATGAGTACCCAGTTGCTTAATGACCTGCAACTATGTCAGAGCTAAGTTACCAGTGGTGAGATTTCCCAGAGTAATTCTGTTTTTGCCTTTCTTCACAATGTGCAAGATGTGGAGGAGAGAAGAATTAGAGGAACTCGAGTTTCATAGCTTCTTGCAAGCAGTAAGTGGGTGAAGTGTTATGGGTCACTACTGAGAGGGCTAGCAATCCCGGTGGGAGGGACATTATAGGCACCACCTCATGAACAGCTGTGCTGGTTCAGTGCATAGTCAAGTGGCTGTTTTTATGTGCTTGCACTGTTTAAAGTGCATTCATTTAACCTGATATTTTTCCGAGTTAGTGTATGATTTCGCAACAGCAGAGATCAGAAACAATAAGAGGCCATCTCTGCACACTGGTTCCAGTCTGTGCCTTGTGAACATCATGTCTAACTAGTACAATTACTGGGTTAAATTAATACATATTAAACAGTGCAAGTGCAGCTGTTCTTGATATGGTCCCAGGAGCAATGGTGCATACTACCCAAGAAACTACCTGAGACCTAAGTCTCAGAAAAGCTTAACCCTCAGACAGTGCTTGCTGCCTTTTACATCCCAGGCTATCTGCTGTTGTATTGATACCGGTATGTCATCCCTGGCCTAAAACCCTTCCTTGGCTTCAGTCCAAGGTTCAGATAGTCATCGGACACGGTCCAGCTGAAGCCATTGGTGGGAATAATTCACTCCCAGGGAAGGTCCCTCACCGGCCGGATACTTTCAGCGTCCTCTCCCGCTGAAGATTTCTACCTTTGGACTTAGAACTTTTTTTTGGAAGACAAACTTTCTTCAGCAGGGAAAGCAGCAAGTTGAATCTGACTGGAAACCAGATGTCAGCAGCTGCGGTCCAGTGATAGCCTCTGGTTCTTTTGGGCCAGCCTTTGGGGTTAGGAAGGAGGAGTACATTCTGACACTTATCCAAGAGCCGCAGGACCTTAGGGACATGCCTTGGGACTCATTCAAGGGGAAGTCACCACAGGGTCCAGAGCAAGTCCAGTTGGAGCTGGTCAGCTGGGCTATTCAGGCAGGTGGGCTTCTTGCAGCTTTTTAGTCCCTGTAACTTAACAAAAGGCTAGCCAACTATGCATTGGAGTTCACTCTTCTGTCCTGGGTTAATGTAGGTGCAGGTCCAACCCTTTGGGTTTGTCTCCACTGGTTACAGTAGGTGCAGTCTTCTCTCTCTCTTTGTCAGGATTCAGCAGTTGCAGTCCTTCTTCTGTCTTCCTCACATCCAGCAGTGTTCTGAAGAAAGTATTCAGGGGTGGCACTTGTATGCCTAGCACTAGTGTGTGAGTTAGGGAAATTCCCTGTCTAATAGGGCGACATTTCCCTAAAGCAACCCTACCCACTCTGACATCACTTCCTGGGGGGTTGGCCCTAAACAATCCCATGGTGCCCTGCTCTGCCAAAATCCCGCATAGCAGAATCTTTCTTTCCTTGGTAAGAACTCTGGACACACCCCTTTGTGTCTAGGGAAATGAGGAACTCTCTCTGCAAAACTAGTTCTAGGACAGGGTTTCCCCCATAGGGATTGGTGCCACTCTGGCTTCATGAACAATGGCAGGGGCAGGCCTAGGTGTAAATTACATCTGCCTGTGACAGGAACTGCCCCTTTGAAGCTTGTACAATTGGTTGGCACTTCCTCCAAGCCATCCTTTCAGGAGGAGGTTCCACCTCCTCCTGGCCAAGGCCCTTGTGTTTCCTTTCCTGAAAGCAATTCACACCTCCCAGCGGCTGCCTGGTGACAATTGGGGATTATCTCAGAAAGGGTTATTTATTGGAGGCTTTATGCACGAAAATGCCATTTTCTAAAAGTGGCATTTTCAAAATACTAATTTAAAATCTGAATATACCATCAGATTGGATTTTACATTCTGATTAAGTTGAATCCTTGAATCATGGTTCTAGCTATTCTCAAACCAAAGTTATACATTATAAGGGGTTATAATGTAATCCAGTGCTTTTCTTTGGGAGAGGCAGCCTTGCCACAGTGAAAAACGACTTTGGGGATTTTTCACTGTCAGGACATGTAGAACTTAAGAACACATCTCCAACTTTTTTAATACAATGCACCCGTCCAATGGGCACTTAAGGTGCACTTTAGGGGTGACTTACCAGTATAACCTACATGTTTTATTTTTGGAGTGAATGTATGTAGTGTGCAAAATCCCTTGGAAAGGTCTTGCACTTCATAATAAATATATTGAAAAAGACGCAAAGTGTGGATTGTGGCAACAATTGCTTGGCACGTACCTCATGGGTGAAGTGTCGCCACACATGCACACTGTGGTGCTTTACTAATGCAAAACTCATTAATAAAAGTAGTGCTTACAGACTAACGCGATCAGAATCGAAGCATGTGAATCAGAATCCCGGCTTCTCTTTCATTTTCTAGACTATTTGACTCACTCTCCTGCGTCTTGGTTATCCCCCAAACACTGGAAGGCAATGAAGTTTGCCAAGGGGGAGGGGGGCAGGGGGGTTTTGGGGGTACATGAGAATGTATTAATTGCCTAGTTGTCAAAGGTCGCCCAGTGCTATTAGTTAAAAGTGTGCAGATTTCATTGAGATATTAAGAGTACTTTACTCGCATCTATGAGAAAATTGACATCAACTAAACAAAATGCCAGAATGCGTGTCAGTTTTCACAGTGTTTTAGACAGTACTGGTTGCTTAGTTTCATTGCATTAATTTTTGTATTTACTCTTTTACACAGCATCCAAAGTAGATTACCTAACCCCACAGCCCCGAGTTGTTAAATGACCCATAGAAGGGAGTGTTTTACAGTTGAGCAAATGTGTCCAAATGTAATTTTGGTAGTGCCATGGAATGATCAGCCAATGAGGTACTGATGAGCAGGTATTTAACTACACGTTCAAAACGTATGGTATTGTGGCTGTTGTTTGTTTGTACACAACCACCTCTCTGAATGTGTTTATTAACACAGAGCTTCATCTACCAGACAGTGCTCACAGATGGGCGACTAAAGCACAGAACAAAATTTATCCATTTATCCTGAGTGTGAAGGCACCCGGAAGGCTTAGGTGCCCGCCCAGAGAGGCTAGGGATTCCAGCGCTTCTACAGACTCTGCCGTGCTCCTCTGCACCAGCAGGGCACAGCTCAGAATCTGCCGCTTCTGATAAGAATATGTGAGGGGGATGAGGTTGGGGCATGCGGGAGTTGCAGGCAGATTTCCAGGTTATTGAAAGTGGTGATTCTGACGTGAGGCAATGGAGACTGACTTTGTCTGTTTGTCTGCACCAGTCTATTTCTCTACCAAATACCGGGCTCACTGTCATGTATCCATTCATCTCTCTTTGTTAGAGATGCACGAGCCAATATATTAAATAACAGCTAGAGCCAGCCGGAGACGAGCCAAGCGTATACGAGCCAATGGTCGAGCCGTGGAAATGATCGGCATGTTAATCATACAGTAAACATGATGTAAATGTGCGATAATGTCTCTTCAGAATTCAAAAAAGTGCATTTCTTTAGCGCGTCACCTCAGTACACAAGATTATAGCACTGAGTTGAGAGGAAGTTATTAAAAGTGCTCGTTTTAAGCATGAGTTAAAACAATGCCGTTCCACCCGCCCGACAACAATGCCTTTTGTGAACTAAGAGGCGTCAGTTGCCATGCATACCCCGAATGTTGCCTAGAGTCTTATTATATTTAGAGTAACATTAAAATCTAGTTCGTTAAGCACAAGAAGTTTTTGTACAGCACGCATCTTGAACTCGCATATTTCAAGGTGGCAATAATAAAGATGAAACGGAAGTGCTAGCAGGCAAGAAAACACGAACGGGAGTGGGAGGGGCGGTGGAGGGTGAGAAGTCACAGACTAAGGGAGGGGGCGTGGGGTGGGGAGACAGGGAAGAAAATAGTGTTAGGAGTAAAGGGGCCAATAGCCGTGGAAGGATACAAATGATAAATGAGGAGGGACTAACAAGCCTCAAACCAATCGGAAGGCAGCATTTAAGACAAAAGCCAATGGGCAGAGAGTGGGTGGAGCTTCCACAAAGCATCCACACTACAGTATATACTGCATGCCTTGCAAAGCGATGGCAGTGCATTCGTGCTGCAACGCTAGGCGAGACTTAAAAAGGAAGGTGTGGGCCTGGCAAAATGTGTATTTTGCCCAGTCAAAATTGCAGTTTAAAAACTGCACAGCTAGGCTGCAGTGGCAGGCCTTGAGTCATATTTTCAAACTAAGTGCTGCAGCCCACTGGTGACATTTAACGTACAAGCCCTGGATACATAGTGTACCTTATACTAAGGACTTCCAGGTAAGTTAAATATGGCACCAATCAGGGATTAGCCAATTGAACCTGCTTTTAGGGGTCAGAGCACATACACAGAGCGCTAGATTGCAGTGTTCAAAAAGTCCATAAACTAGCAGCATCAGTCCAAAAATTGGGGGGTGAACACGCAAAAAAGTGTCCTTGTCTCATATAATCCTACACATCCAACGTAAAAAATATATATCGCTACAAGCTAGAGATAATATCACTCTGGCTCTAATTCCCCTTCAGTGACTATAGGACTTAAAAGAGAATTGGCATCCCACTTAGTCCATCAGGTCTTCTATGACACAGGACAAGATATATAGATTTCAGTTCTGTTGCTATGATCCAACTTGAAATTTTCACTCATACATTTTAATTTCTGAATGTGATTGTCATCTTTGGGCAGTATAGTCCCTACTATTGGGGAATCAAGGACATACAAGTCTTCCATTTATATAGAGAGCCTGATGGTGCCATCAGGGCACGCAAAGTTTCATTATTTGTTTTTTGGCATTTGGGTGAGGATACATGCCTCTTCATTGGTTACATTTGGTTGGAAGTGATTTTTGTTGCCATTCCTGGACCATTTTAATAACATTTCTGTAAAAATTCTGCTCTGTCCATCTCCATTTCAGCAAGCATCTTGATCTTCTATGTGGCTCTCCACAACAGCGCTATCCACTAACTCAATGTGTACTTGTAGGGACAAAACTACAAGTATATAATATGTTAGTTTATTGAATGATCTTTCAGGAAAAAGAGATTCTTGATATTTCAGAAGCTTTCAATAATAGGTGTGCGGCCTCCACAAATTTCCCTTCCAAACCATCAGCCTTGGGGATCTAGCTCCTCTTACTGAACAATTTCCAATGTTTTCTAACTGCCAGACACATTAACCAGATGACCACATAAAAACAATAATACTTTAACAGGGTAATTTAGACCCAGGTATAATTTAAGCAAATAACGTTTGTGAAAGGTATCTGTTTTTTCTTAGGCCAATACCCATATTGAGTACTGACTATGTTCATGCATGCATTATTACACTGTGTGCACACGTTTACATCAGAACATACCACCATGTCAGGGTGGAAGCTGGTGGTAGCTGGCAACGCATAGACAGGAGTGAGTACAATCTATGTTCAATTTCTCATGTGAGTTAGCACTAAAACGGGAACAAATACAATTTGCATCTATGTTAGGTGTGGCATTTGGATCTAAATGTCAAGTTAAATGTGTGGCAGACAAGCAGACCTTACATGTATCTTTATCCTGAAATTTCATCAGCTGAGCACTATTGGTAGCAGTCCTATCTCCAAAACCCATTACCTGCTCATGTCTTTGAATTTTTTGCTTTTTCTTCTCCCAGAGTGGGATCCAGCGGGCTTGGATGACAAAGGAGCTACACCAATCCCAAACCCATGGCCATCCACTTCCCCCACCAACTGTCTTTCAGCATCTGACATGGTAACCTGCAAAGAGAAAAGTAGAATTAAAGTCTGTTTATGGATCCAATCAAGGATGACATAACATACAAATGCCACAAAGTGCCCGAAGAATGTGTGCAAAGGATTCAATTTAAAGTCAAAGTTCAATGTACCTCATATTCAAGACAATAAACATCTTCTAACCGACCACAATTTAGCAGAAGAAGTGAGGACTAGTACATACCATAAAATCCATTGACAGGAGGTAATCCATTAGTAATGGAATTTAAAAGTCTTGACCCACAAGAAGCAATTACTAACAAGACACACAGTTGTCCTATCTACTATATACCACATTCTTTAGCTAGAAGTGTACCATTAATCCTGGGTGCAGGGTGGGTCAATGGATTGTCTCTGTGGATGCATATCAATATATCAAGAAGAACAACTTTTAACAGTAAATAAATCAACAAAAGATTGAAACAAAGCAGATGGCTGTCTGGCAGTAACATCGTACTCTCTCCTGGAGTCAGTAACTCACACTCTAAATTCACACTATACAGGTTCCTTCCTGGGTTATGTCTCCACTAGGGTCCTAACACTTTCTCTTCCATGCTGTCTTATTTCTCTTTTGTACTACTTTCTAAGAAAACTTCACTGCCATGCATGTCATACTCCGCTCCCACCATTTCCTTCTTCCCTTATGTTTAAATTACCAACATTGCTCACTTTCATTATCACCCCTACTCAGTTATCCACCTACCTAAGTTTGGAAGCCACTGATGTGGTATACAACAGCCATATCCTACTTAACTTGCTCCGTTCAATGCCACACCTTATCAGATGAGTGACCCATGAGGGAGATACAGTGATTTCCATTTCCAGGTCCTCTGCCCTTTGATCTATTTACAAAAACTCTGCAGTATTTGCAATCTGAAGAATTTGATTTTAGAAGACTCCCTTTGGAAGTAGAGTTGCAGATTAGTAACTCATCCTGGAGTAATTTAGATAATGAGCCAACTTCAGTTTATTCACATTTAACATTGCTGTTTCAACATTGCTTTCAATGAATTTATCAATTAAAAATGTACATGATTTAAGACTCATGTGTTAATTAAGATGTAAGCACATATCTACAAAGAATAAAAACACATATGCTAAACCAATCAGTTAATCCATAGACATAATCATGCATTACTAACAATCAACTCATTCTTACTTTTCTTAAAACACTGACTCTCCTTGTGTGCAACATGTAACCAAGTTTGAAATATAAAGGCCACATTACTAAACTGCACAACACTGTGCACCATTTACCTTAAATACTCTAACTTAATTTTTAAGTCTTCCAATTTGCTGGTTCATTTGAATCCATAGTCTAACCATTCAGTTGTTAAATGCCTACCTTTAATTGCACAGGGAATTGAATCACTTTTGTCCTATTTGCCTTACACTTGCACAAAGTGTGGTAGACATTACAAGTCATTCCGGGCAAAAGCTCTTGAATATTGCATGGTCACTAGTATGAACACTGAAAAGGAAAGAGTTGGAGGGTGATCCCCTAATTCACATCCACCTCCTACTCCAAGCCAGGAGCAAGACTATATCCTAAGTAAAAGTTACTTACCTTTGATAATGGTATTTCTGATGGGTACCTAATCTCGCTGCAGATTACTCACTTTATGATTCTCCTCCAGATGTCAGACTGGATTCAAAATTGTTTCCCTCAGCAACAGTTCTCTAGCTTTAGCATAGGGCACCATGCACCCTCAGCTGCAGCTTTGCCCACCCGCGAGTGACAACATCAGGAGCTATTAGGTGCAGACTGGCCTTCGGAGGTCAGCTCTTGATACTTTTTCACTGACGCGTGCCAAAAGGAACTGTGAAAGCATTATCAACAGCTACAAATACAGTACATAATATGTTCGCATACCGTGGGATCTTGTTAAATCATAGCACTTACTCATCAGGAAAGGAAGGGGTGTGATGACAAAGATGCAGCAAGATTAGGTATCCACAAAAATATTGTTACTGAACATACGTAACTTTTTCTTCCGAAAGGTTGATCTTTCAGCATGATCCTCATCTTAAAAATGAGTCCATAGTAATACCCTCCAGGAGGCGGGATGAGTAGTGCCAATTAACCAAAGAAGTCATGCAACACAGTCTTTGCAAAGTGTCTATCCCTGAGTGCAAAAGTATAAAAAGACCACTAATGAGAGTGGGAGAAGCTATCACAACCCTAGTTGAGTCAGCAGCACAAATGCCCTCTGGTGGACTTTCTTGGCTAAGGCATAACAGGTCTTGATACAAAGGATGACCCAACATGAAATAGTATACTTGGTACCACCCCGCATCACTTAGCCCCGGCTAAGGCCTCAAAGAGCTGACCATCAACTCTTTAAGTCAATGTAAGAGTACACTGCATGTCCGGGGTCTAGACTAAGCAGCTGCTCCTCTATCATGGCATAATATGGAAGAGGGAAGAACAATGGAAGGATAATGGGCTGGCCCGTGTAGAAAGCAGATACTATCTGAGGTAAGAAGGATTGGAAGGTACGAAGAAACAAATTGTGCAAGTAGAATACCATGAAAGGTGGACAAAATGAGAGGGTCTGAAGTGCTCCGATCCGCTAGGGTGAAGTCTTTGCTATCAAAGAGACATACATTTCACCGAATGGGGGACGAAAGGAGAGAAAATGGCCTGTGGATACAGCCTCCCAACTCTAATATATGACACTAAGGTACCCCAAACGTATGCACTATAGGAATAGAATGGTGTGAGATGTTGAAGACTATAACTTGGTATGAGGTACCCACCTATTGTGTAAAGATACCCTCTTCCACTCTATTAGAGGCATGTTTCATCATCAGGTCTCATTCTGGTATGCTAAATACCAGGAAGGCCTCGATCTAAGTGGAGGGAGCGAATATGGTGAGTTGTGCGCATGCGTTTACAACGCATGCCATTACAACATGGTCGTTACAACGACCGCGTTGTTACATCGCATACCATTAAAACGCAAGTTGGAAAAACAACTTGCTGTGGGGGGGCGCTGGATTTTGGAATAGTATAATTTACTAATCCAACTCAAGTCTATGCAACAGTATGGAAGGTGTTGGATTTTAAATCGAACGCCTTCTGCCTCCTACAGCAAGTCATTCTTCCGACTTGCGTTGTAATGGTATGCGATGTAACAACGCGGTTTTTGTAACAACCGCGCTGTAATGGCATGCATTGTATCGCATGCGTGGTAAACATTGTTTACTGGAGGGAGCACGTTGCTAACGCTTGGTTGTAGAGAGATCTGAAAATGCTTAAGAAATACCTCAAGGCTTCCCCAGTAACTCTTCATTTTGGGTGACCCATTTACGGTTAAAAATAGGAGAGAGAGAATGCCTCTGGATTTCATTTACCCAAATATCCTGCTCGTCGATATGTTTCAACCATTTTCAGATTATTCAGGTTTCAGATTATTGGACCCTATAGGTTCATGGCTTTCATCAAGACCCACTGTTAATTTCTTTAATTCAGTAGTACTAGTTCTTTTTTCCTTGCAGTCAAAGTGTGTGATAGTGGAAAGGTAAGAGAATAAAATGCTGGTTTACAGGATGATATACACAAATGGTATTGCCCTAAGCCTATAACTATTAGGCTACATGGGAGCAGGGAGGGCGCATGCCCTCAAACATTCTTCACGGTGCCATGTTGCAAAACTCCTAAAAATGACCTCTCTCTCCCTAAAGACTTCAGGCTAAAAAGCAGAACCAGGCAACTGTGCATTGTCTCTAATTGGGATACCGTTAGAAAAGTCAACACAATATTCAAATCCAGGAACAATAAACAGAGTGGGAGAAAATAAGTAAAGTAAACCTTACAGAAAGTGCACCACTAGTGGTGGTTGAAACTAGGATGGCTGGTTAAGGCGGCTCATGAATGTGAACAGAGCAGCCAAATAACCATTAGGAATGGCCACTGTTAGTCTTCTGTAGACCCTGTTTAGCAAGAAACAGTTCAAATTGCAAAACATCAGAAAGCCGTGATCTTAAAAGAGTTCAGGCCTTCCTCCTTGCACCTTTGAAAAGAAACTTGTTTCAGTGACACTCAAAAATGGATTTTGTAGCATTTCTGACGGCAGTCAAGATAATGTCTGCCACTTCAGAAGGAAGGACAAAATAATGTCTATCACTTCAGGAGGAAGAAAAAAAGACTAATTGGCATCACTCAAGCTCCATACGTGCAAACACAGTTTTTAGGTATTGGGATGAAGGATCTGGTCACTCAGCTGTAGGAAAACCTCTACCCTGTGCGCGAGGGATAGTAATGGATTATTTTCAAACAGATGTATATTTACATCTGTATGCCTGCACAATGAAGACAATTTGTAAAGTGACATTTGGCCAAGGCCAGAGGGGATGATTCACAAGTATTTTGAAAAAAACACTATTATTTGAAGCATAGATGAGGCATAGTACCTAAAGTGTTGGACTGGGATGAGAAAATGTATTTGTGTGATGCACACAAAACTAGCACCAGCCTGATTTGTTGTGATCTTTTTCTGAAAATATCCCCTTATTATCACTGGCCCTATTGGACACCTAAAAAGTAGTAATTGCTATAACATCATGGGAAATCTAACGAATAATAATAATGCATTTTAAATTACATTTAATCCTACATACTGAGTTCTTTTAAGTGTTGAACTTGAAACGTCCACATGATTTTCGGTGTATATTATGCTGCCCTAAGGTTTACTTTGCTCTGTCATTTTATACTATGTTATTTCAGCAGACGTTCATTGCTGGTAATGATCTTTCCTTCTATTTGAGGCATTACCTGGTCTCTGCAGCAGACACAATAAACTACTCATTTACCATACTATTATTTAGCACTCAGCTATTTGTTGGGAATACACTCATGATTCCACCATCTTCAGTCAGTCACTGATTGAGTAACTACATTTGCATTGTACATACCATCACAAAAACCCCTCTGTGCTCTTTTTAGATTATCTGAGTAGTATAAGTAGGATTCAGGGAGACAAGAGGGACTTATTCAATGCATAAGGTGCATCGTCTCGTGTTCAGAAGTTACACGTTTGGATAATTCAGCCAAATTTCTCACTCAGACATAGTCGCATGTAGGAGTAAAATGCATAATTTAATGATATGCACAGGCTACTCTCTGCTCATGGTATGAATGACGGGGGGTTAGAAAGTCAGAATTGTTCTTTAATGTAGCTTTTGATTTTCAATATAATTCAATTAGAAAGTATTTTCCCTAAATAGTCCCATCTCCCTAAACATTTCCTGTGGTAAAAGTGTGCCTTTCCATATCAATCACGCATATTTAAAATGTGTTAAAAGATGTAGAAAATGGTTTCGCATCTTATTTGTGTACACTGACTCAGTGATACTTCATTATCAAGGGCAGATCAATGACTGGGCATAGGCATATCAAAGTTAAAACCAACGTCTATTGTTTCAGCAGAAAAATACAATCAAATTTAGCAAAAACGAACAATTGTGCATCTTAACTACAGCATGCTAACTTTGTAGAGATCAGCCATTCTCCAGCCCTATATCTATAAAATGAACGGTAAGCATCTTGAAAAACCTATTTCACACTATCGTAACTGAAAATGACAGCCTTCAGTATTACTCTACATCCAGCAGAGCTCTTGGAGGGCCAGATCAATGTCAGATTTTCTGGGTATCCACCTAAGTTAAATGTATATAGAAATAATGTAATGGGTCCCGCAAGCAGCAGCAGCCACCACCAGACCAGCTGGGGCACTACAACGCCTTTTCATCTAACTGTTGGACCGAGTTCCTGTTGTCACGGTCTTACAACATCCAGACGAGGTACTGTGCAAATTATATCTTTTTTTACATTTTTTTTTTCCCTCTTTCTCTTGCCCGAGGAGACTCTAAACACAGTGTGAGTCACTTTTTAAGTACTATCGCGCCTGAACTTTTTCCCATGGATCCACACCTTGTCAGCCCTTGACAACATTTATCATAGGTGACTCTTACAAGCATCTGGAGTTGGGCCATTATCGGGGAACTGCTTAATATATCTTATCTTGGTCGCAATATGGGCAAACGGAAAACTATGGAGGGTACAGTGGCGGGAAGTAGCACTAATAGCGGGGCAGGCAAGGGGAAAAAGGCCAGGAAAATTCAGAAACATGCAGCCGGTAACTGTGTCATTGACAGAATTGATACCCTCATTAGTTAGTGCAAGGATATCTTAGCAACAGAACCATCAGCACCACGCTCTAATGGCCAATCCTCTTCCACTCACACCAGCCCGCTACGCACAACAATCATCCCCACAATGTTCCATAGGAACTCCAGAAAGGGATATCCTGGCCATAGCTTTACCACATCATTTGCTCAAGCAAAAGGGCAGGTAAAAGGGCAGGCTGGGCTACTAACTACCCAGATTCCTCTACCAGTGCTGGTGAGTGTGTGCCCTCTCCCACAGTCCCCTGTTCAAATAGGTTTGCTCCACTGGCCTCGCATGACACTAACACGAATGAAGTATCCCAGCTGACAAGCACATCCCAAGCACAAGGCAGAGAAGAACATCAAACACTTGCTTCACATGACACCGCTCTGTCCATCAACACCTTTAGGTGTGAGATAGCAACCATGAGGCACATGATCGAAGTCCTCACCGCACTGGTTAAAAGCTTTCTACCAATGTCCCCACCTCGTCATCAGCACGTAAACCAGCATGTAAACCAACCAGACTTACCATCTACATGCTGCTCCCCCGTCACAAGGCCAAAAAATCATTATGACTAATGTCCCCAAGCTTAGCCCTAAGAATGCCCGTGAAAACTATGATTCCTTAACAAACAAAGTGATGCACTGGATCCGTCACACTAGGGGCTGTCGTTCGGTGATACGCGAGGACATCATTAGCACCCGTAGATGCTCGCCCCTGTGCAAACATATTACTACATTGAACTCACACTCTCTACCCCCGATCTGGCAGAGAATCTTCTCGCCTTAGAATACCGAACTTGCCCCCCGACCTCTTCTATACAGTTTAAGAGCACACAAACACACACAGGGGGTGGGATAATTGACATCCCAGAGTGAGGAACATCTCTAGAAGCAGTTGATTTACAAAAGACAGCTCACCACCCAATCATGGACCTATGTACAACCATCTTGAGCCCCATGTGTAACCCACAAACACCCTCATCTCACTCTGAAGCACAAGAGCTAGCAATGGTTATTCTCGGGAACAAAGGTCCAATTTACACCCCTGAAACTGTAGAGAGGACACACGAGACCGGACCATGTAGACCAATAGACCACCCTGAGATGCCCGATCACCCAACACAGCTAAGTCTGCCACCACCGATACATGTTAACCTGGCCCGGCCCCTATTCCTAATAAGCTAAAGCTCATATCATGGAATGTAGTAGGTTTACAAAATAAACTCCTACTCCCGCACTGGAATGAACTCATTGAGGGATTTGATATATGATCTTCCAGGAGACATGAAGTTTGGTGCCACTACACAAAACAGGCTATGCTTGCTTTTGCATGCCAGCCACCACCGTGGGGAGAGGGCGTTCCTCAGGGGGTTTGATTGTTTGGGTGAATATCGCTCTAGGCTGCCGAATCCTTATGCACCCAGCTATAAGCCATGACATCCTGAGACTCACCATCTAGGGCCCCAGGGGTGGGGATTTCTTAGACTTGCTTAATGTCAACATTAGAGGAACCAAGGGGGGCAACCCATTGCCCACCATCACGCTTTTAGAACAAGCCATATTCAGCTGTTCGCCCTGTACTGGAACTGTGATCACAGGCGACTTTAATTGCACCTTCGAGCCTTTGAGCTCAGACGACATGCTGGAGCACGAAAGAGTTGATAGCAAATGGGCAGTTCCTCCACTTAATATACCCCCATCAAAAGATGGACCAACTTAGCAATTCAAATTAATGCTTTAACAACAGAGTTTGACCTTAAGGCAATTAACATAGAACCCCTTCGGACAATCAGGGGGCCAACACCTTTAACAGAGTCAGCTGCCCCTCACGTATCGACTATATTTTAGTCGATGTGAAACTGTGGGATGAGATGACTGATATGTTTGTGGGCACCACGACTGATAGTGATCACAACCCGTTATGCATGACAATGAAGAACCCGTGGGCTCCACTACCCCACCCGCAGCTTAGTCGGGCTGCTAACTTCATCACTGACATTGTCCCCTCCAACTGCAAAAGGCACCTAAAGTGGCACAAGGTCTCCTTACATAAATCAAACTTAGCGGCTATCCACAAGACCTTATCCAAGAACACAGCAGAACTTCAGGCCGCAGTCGCGGACATAGCCAAGTGGGAAGCAGTCCCTGTCATCCATTCTCGCAATATAGACTCACTGAGCTCTTATTTTCAAGCACCTTGTAGGTACAACCCTTTGCGTGTTCCCCCAAAAAAACAGCACCCATGGTTCACTAAGAAATGTAAGCTTAAAAGACAGGCTCTGACCGTAGCGATCAAAACCAAAAACTGCCCCATTGTTAAAACTGCCAGAAAGGAATATAATGTTGCTTTGCACAAAGCAAAGGTAGTGTGGGATGAACGGTATTGGCAGGAATTGAAGGACGTGAGTCTTGGGAAGAACAGGAACCAATTCTGGTCATTAGTGAGCCGGGGCAACAACAGGGACTTAGGCACCCTACCCAACCATATCACCTGCCACGAATGGCATGACCATTTTGCGAAACTATATTCCACTTCAGAGGACGGATGTCTGGAGGAGCCATGCGGCCCCACAGACGTCTCTCCAGTAGGGAATGTTAGTGATCCCTTTTCGCGGGTCAAAATAGAGGCAGCAATCAAGAAATTAGTCCCTGCTAAAGCCCCAGGACCAGATGGACTTCCAGGAGATCTATTCCTGTCTGATCCTTGAGGGTGGTCGCGCTACTTTCAGCTATTGTTCAATGCTATAGTTACAGGATGCCCAGTCCCGGAATCCTGGAAAGGCGCTGAAGTGGTCCCTATTTGCAAAAAAGGTGATAGGGAAGACCCCTCAAATTACAGGCCCATAAGTGTGATTGATGTTATGCAAAAGGTGCTAGGCAGGGTCCTCTTACAGAGAATTCTATCATGGTCCGAAGAGGAGGATGTCCTTTCTCAATACCAGGTGGGCTTCAGGACCAGTACTGTGACGATCGATCAGGTACTTAGGCTAATGCTTATATACTGGAAAGTTGTGTTAATTGGAAGGGGCAGCCTTTACCTAGCATTTATTGACCTGAAGTCCGCATTCGATCTGGTACCTAGGGCCAGATTGTGGCAGATCCTTAAAGACATGGGCATTCCACCCCTAATCCTTAACCTACTGATTCGCCTCCATGAGGGAAACTACGCCCATGTGAGATTAGGAGCCCAAGGGCAGCTGACAGAGCAGATTCCCGTTGGCAAGGGAGTGCGCCAGGTTTGCGTCATGGCCCCCACCCTGTTCTCGCTATACGTGAACGGGGTGGTGAGGTTTCGCCAAGAAGATCCAGCCAATGACCCAATCCTGGCGGCCAATAAAGTGCCAACGCTCCTGTTCGCCGACTACACCTTGTTGGTATTGAAGACCCCAGTTGGGCTACAAAAACTAATGAACAGATACCAATCATTCTGTGACTCACGGAGCTTAGTCATCAACACCACAAAGACAAAGCTCAGGGTTTTCAACCCCCATAAATCTTTTAGGAACAATCTCACACTGAATGGAACCCCTGGAGAGAGTCGGGACCTTCGAATACCTTGGCATTCGACTCTCTGATAAAATGCACTGGAGGCCCCATTTAGCCAAAATGCTTTTGAATCACAAACACGTGACCGGGACACTAATCAAAGAACATCACTCCTCGTATAGCAGGCCTGTTGCCCAGGCCCTCGTAGTTTATGACGCAAAGGCAGTGAGCTCGGCTCTCTATGGAGCCGAGCTATGGGGGTTTGAGGACGTAGACGAAATCAGTAGGCCTGAGCACAAGTTTTTGAGGGATTTGGTGATGCTTCCCCGCAACACCCCATTAACACCTCTAATGCACGACATGGGCAGGCGGCCGTTTAGAGACATTGCTAAGCTACGCCCATTGCTCTTTTGGGCTCGCCTCAGGTGCACTGCTTAGCTTACCAACTATGCCACAGCCCTAACGGAGGTAATGAACTTAGATGTGGACCATAGGGTCAAGTGGATATCTTATGTAAATAAGTCATTTATAGTTTTATTTCATTCATTGTTTTTTTTGTTAGAATTTTTTTCATCAGTTGGGTCTTTCTATGTTAAGCGCTAATTTCGCTTATATTTTAGATATATGATATTTACGTTGCTGTTTAAATATTTGTAGTTAATGCTCATTTTTGGGGGGATTGCATTGTTAATATTTTAGTTATATAATGTATTTGGGTGAATGGTAAATATTTTTTTGATGTAAATATATTTGTATTTAATTTAAATATGTGTATGAAATGTTTTGAATTTATTTGAAGAAATTGTTTTATGAAAAAAGTGTTATTTTATTCATTTATTATTGATTATTTAAATATTTTGGCAATAATATTGTAACCCATATTGTGAGAGTCAATATTTTTTACATATATGCTTATTAAAAGGTAACAATATTTTTGTTTCCGATATTTTTGTTTTTGATATATGTAAAAATTGAGATTTTTAACAACGTTTGTGTTCTCGATATTTGTGGCTTTACTAGTTAAGTATAACAAGTCAATATTTGTGTTTCCGATATTTAATTTCCGATATTTCATGTTTCAATATTTGTTGCATTGATGTTATGTTAGTGATCCACATAATACTAGCGTGAAAAATGATCCGGGTGCCTCCAAAAATCACACGGGCCATTACACTATGACTCAGTGACGTGCTGTAGGGGTATTGCTCTGTTCCATGTTGCACAACAGAGCGGTGCATTGCGTGTGGCATGGAGTGGGGCTCTCCCTCATAGCTTTCGCCACAGCCCCTGTTGTGGGTCCTGGAGAAAGGCACACTAGCTACAGTATAGCGCTAATTTCCTGTAGGAACGGTAAGAGGGTCATGTGTGATTCAAAAGGCACCAGTGAACTTTACTCAGAGAGTAGGAACCTGTAATAAACTCCTCACTAGGCCACAGTTATCCTTTATCAGATATTCATGAGGTCTTCCACTTCTTCTACTCCGGAAAAGCTAGTGGCATTGCCCTGAGTAAGAGGGGAGGCTCTGCCATCAGGTACGCATCCTTTTCCGGTCGCGCAGCGGACGAGCGCAGCGGGCGCGCCGTTTGCGCGCCGAAGGCGCGCCTAAGGCAAGCCCGTCTGCGCCCGTCCGCGACCAGACTGCGGCCGGGGCCAGACATGCTGCCGAAATTGGAACATATGGTGGACAGATATCTTGGTCAGGTGAGGATCTAAAGGCACTTAACCCACCATCCAACTGCTGCCCTCACTCTATAGACCCAGCAACCTTTGACCCCGCCCAAACTTGTAGCAGTTGCAGGATAACGTTTGATAACGCTGCCCCTGCAACACCCCCCAACCCTAAATCCCCTCCTCAAACTAACCTCAGGGCGGGCCTATTAAACTGTAGATCCCTCGTCAAACATACAGATGAGGTCTGGCTTCTACTACAAGAGAAGGATTGGGATATCCTGTTCCTTACTGAAACATGGATTAAAGAGGACAACCTGACCTCTATCGCTCTTGCCATCCCTTCGGGATTTAAAATATGCCTCGCCAACCGGCCTGGGACAAAAAGAGGCGGTGGCGTAGCTATCATTTTCAAAGAGCATCTAGTACTGACATCTTCGGCTGCCATGACTATTCAAGGAATTGAAGGTCTTCACTTCTGCTTCCAAGTGAGCCCTCAGCTCTCACTAGCAGGACTAGTGATATATCGCCCCCCGGCTAGTGTAGACCCTATTCTTACTACCCTATTGGACACTATAGTGCAGAGCTCGCTCCTCCACCCCCTTTTCTTAGTGGTAGGTGATTTTAATATCCACATGGATAAAGTAGACTGCGCTATTGCAGAGATGCTTCGCACAACGCTAGACGCTGCCGGCCTTAGACTGATCAATAAAGGCCCCACACACACTGGGGGCCATACTATTGATCTCATCTTTGCTAATATCAAAGATGTGCGGCCCGAAAAACCTCTCCCTTTGATATGGTCAGATCATTCACTTGTCCCATTCACTTTGAACATTCGTAGTGAAACCAAGGCACCTAGCAAATGTTACTTTATGAAAAGACAATGGAAAAAACTGACCCCTGAGTCTATGTCCCCGGTCTTGGCACAATCCACTCCCCCCTTGACAAATAATCCCAATTTGGATGCCGTACTACTCAACGAGTGGATAGGAGGGATGGTCTCTCTTATTGCCCCAGCCTCTCGGGCCCTATCAAAAAGAGAATCCCCCTCAGCCCCCTGGTTTACGCAGGAACTTAGAGAGGAGAAAGCGGCCTGTAAACAACTGGAAAGACTCTGGAGAGTAAACTATGGCTTAGAAGAAAAAACAAGATATAAGGAAGCATTAAAAAAATTCCGCAAAGCCATTAGGAAAAATAAAAAGCGCTTCTATGCGGACTCAATCAGACAGGCAGAACAGTCCAGCAAACAAGTGTTCAAAGTAGTGCAGTCCTTCTTCAAACCTCAATGCATTGAAAGAGAGGTTGTTCCCACACCATTACTCTGTGAGCAAATTTCAGAATACTTCGATCTTAAAATTAAAAAAGTATATGACTCCTTTGGCCCAGTAATAAGTACGGTGAAACAGGACACAGCGAATAATGGCGAATCAGGAGGAACCCTCACCCAGTTCGCGCATACCTCTCTGTACGAGGTGAGGCAAGAACTCAGCCGCTGTAAATCCGGCTCCCCTGATGATCCCTGCCCTGCTAAACTGTGGAGCACCATAGCGGACTCTGTAGCGCCCACACTTCAGAGTATCTGGAATTCTTCCATTACGTCAGGAATCTTCCCCGACGTTTGGAAGCATGCCACTCTTCTTCCCCTAAAGAAAAAACCTAACGGGGACCCAGATGACCTCACGAATCTCCGCCCAATATCCCTGCTAGCCGCCCCGGGTAAAATGCTGGAAAAAGTGATACAACGCCAATTGAGTAAATTCGTGGAGACTAATAACATTCTCCATGAAACTCAATCTGGCTTTCGACCCGGCTTCAGCACAGAAACAGCGCTCCTAGAGGTAGCCGAGTCAGTGAGGTGGTCGATGGATGCTGGACGTTCAGCTATGCTGGTACTCCTGGATCTGTCGGCCGCCTTCGATACGGTGGACCACGCTAGACTACTTAGTCGACTGGCAGAGATAGGCATTCAAGACAACGCGCTGAAGTGGATAAACTCTTACCTATCTCAGAGAACGCAGAAGGTGGCACTTGGGACGTTTTCTTCCACACCTAAAACCCTCAATTGTGGAGTCCCGCAGGGCTCGGCCCTGAGCCCTCTCTTGTTTAATGTCTATCTGGCCCCCCTTTTTACGCTAATTGCCAACTGGGGTGTTAAGGCAATTTCCTACGCCGACGACACCCAGTTGGTATTTCCTTACTCTGAGATGACACAGGGATCCTTCGCAAACTTTAAAGGCTGTCTCCAGGACATTGCTCACTGGATGAATATCAACAAGTTAAAACTAAATGCCAATAAAACCGAAGTTATCTTTTTCGGTAAAGGTCCCACCCCCGCCCCAGAGCTATGGTGGCCGACGGAGATGGGCTCCCCCCCTTCGACCAGTCTCTCGGCAAAAAACCTTGGAGTGAGATGGGATAATAGAATGTCTTTTACTTCCCATATTCAACAAGTGGTTGGCTGCTGTTTGAGTAAACTAAGAAACCTCCGAAAATTTCTTAAACTCCTACCAGAGAGCTGTAGGAAACTGGTAGTCCATGCAACAGTTACCTCACGGCTTGACTATGCTAATGGCCTCTACCTGGGCCTCCCAAAATTCCTAACCCATAAACTGCAGGTAGTTCAAAATGCGGCTGCGAGGCTGCTACTGCGAATTCCTTTCAAGCAGTCAGTCTCTCCGCATCTTCGAACCCTGCATTGGCTCCCTGTGGTCAACCGGATAAAATTCAAAGCTCTGACACTTGCGTTCAGATCTCTGCATGGCTCCTGCCCACTTTACCTAAAAAAACGCCTCCCAAGATATTCCCAAAGTCGGGCACTACGGTCAAATGACCGTGTCTTACTGGCTGTCCCACGAGCAAAAAAGGCCCGCCTCGGCGGACGCACCTTTTCAGCAAACGCCACTGTTCTGTGGAACTCTCTACCTCAAGCAATCCAGCAGGCTCCATCTGAACACTGCTTTAAGAAGATGCTAAAGACCTGGCTCTTCTCACAGCCACGCTAGGTCTTCCATCTCCGCCCCAGGTCTTCTATGGTTCTTCTAGCGCCGGGACACCTCCTCGCGAGGTAGCTGTTCGCGCTTTATAAAATCCAGTATTATTATTATTATTATTATTATTATCTATGCCCTAACTCATACCTTGAATTTGGGCCTGTGTGTCGATTGATGCCTTCTTAAAACACAGCTGTGAGGTCAACCTACTCGAAGACCAGTGTAGTTTGGTGCACACACTGGCTTTTCTAGAGAAGAAAAGAGCATTTTCTTCTCAATTGCACTGTATTGGCAGAGACTGACCTTTTGCTTCTCTGGCCTCAAACCTTGTTTATGGGCATCGGAGGATGGAGTCTTGGATCGGTCACGCTGGGTGATGGTCTAGAATGCACAAAATCTTGATTTGAATGAAAGCATATAATACATGGGCAACCGACTCATGGAATGATGTCTTCGAATTGCAGGTTCATGTTCTCCATTGCCTCATCTTCGAGTGCACACTTATGCTACAATGGCTCTGAGAACGAATAAACTGAACCGTGATAATGTTGGCTCTGGGCCTTTTAAGTCAGTCGGGGCTGGACAAGGTTCCAGGTGACCTGTTTAAATCCGAGAAAGAGATCTGGAGCCCTTATTTTGTCCTGTACTTTAACAGCATCTTGAATGGGCTACCCAAGCAGCAGACGTAGACAGGGGCTGAGATCATCTCAATCTACAAAAAGGGCTCAAGATCCCTCCCATATAAGTATCCGTTAATCAGCCTTATTGATAGCTCCCAGAAGCTCTTAAGCAGAATCCTGCTGAGCAGACTACAAGACTGGATGGAGGACACTGTGGTGCTGATGGCCCTGCAAGCTGGGTTTAGAGCTGGGACCAGCACAATTGAACAAGTACTCCAATTGCATGTATTGCATTGGTAATACGTCACTTTGGCTAGGGGTCATCTCTACATCTTTTTTGTCGACCTCCAGTCAGCCTTTGATCTTGACCCAAGGGAGACCCTGTGGAAAGTAATGACTGCACTGGGGGTCCCGAAATATCTAGTAGACATCTTCAGCCGGCTTCATCTGAATAATTATGCCCAATCAGATGATGTCCTCTTGGGGAGCTGACAGATCCCATCCCAGTATCCAGGGGTGATAGGCAGGGGTGCGTCTTATCACCGACCCAGTTTCTGTTATTTATCACTGACCTGGTGGTGCACTTAGAGCAATGTATTCATGATGCCCCTTCCCTGGCTAAGAGGAAGGTCCCTGCACTGCTATTTGCAAATTACATTCTGCTGGTCTCGAAGTCCCTTCTGGGCATCCAATACTTGATGGACCAGTTTACTGTCTCCTGCAGGCAGCGAGGGATGGAGATAAATCTTTTTTCAGAAATTGCTTGTATGACTCATAAAGTGCTTCACCATAACACCCCTTCCTACCTATCCCTGAAAGTGACTCTTTCGGGTGGAGACAGACCCTCCAGAAGTACAAGCTCCTTACTTCTCAAGCCACAAAAATTCAAGAAAAAGAACATTTACTACTGATTCTTCTTTAGAATGGCCCCAAATATTTGGAACTCCCTCCCTTTGGAGATCAGATGCAACCCATTCACATCACTCTTCAGGAAAGAAGTAAAACAGTTTGTATTGAACAAATTCCTCTCTCACCGAGGTCTTGGCCACGCCCCGTTCCCTGTCTAGACCCAACCTCTTTTTGTCCGCCGCCTCTTGCCACTCCGTAACATGCCTGTGTCTCCAGCCTATGTTACGCTATGTAAATCTATCCATCACTACCTGTGCATCTACTCTCCTCACCTGCACTCCCACACAACTACCGCCGAACTTTTTGTACAATGTGCATCGTATTCTTCTTTGAGTTATTTTCGCTATGTATTTTATTTACACTTTATGTAACTCAAGTACTTGCTGCTATTCTGTTTACATATCCCACTGTATTTCATTTATTCTTTATTTTTTATCATTATTATTTACTTTTACTTACTCTCTATGTACCGCATGCTATTGCTGTTGTGCTTACTATGTAAAGCATTAAGTTGTCATGAACATTTGCGCTAAGGTGCTATATTTTCTCTACCTCAGTAGAAAACGATCCCCTCCCTCACATCTCCCTACCTCAACTACTTCAGACCTGTCACGCTCACATGTCCTACTGTCTATCAGAGTCTTCTTTTTATAATGTTGCTATGTATCTTTGTTTATGCATTGTGTAACCCGGTTACCTGTTGCAATTTTGTTTACATATCCCACTGTACACCGTTTACTACTTGTACAGTTACTGTGTGTGTGTGTGTGTGTATGTGTGTGTGCATGCGTGCGTGCATGCGTGTGTGTATATATATATATATATTCCAATCGAAACTGCTCCCAGTTGAAGACACCACACACAACGTTCGATTTCACCTTTTATTGCAAGGGAGGCAGCAGCAAGCTCAGATACGTCCTCACAGCACATCATAACGCCATGTTTGCCATACGCGTTTCGGATGTATTTCCTTTTTCATTGGCTGGCGTGTAAAGGGGAAAGGAGCAGCTTGCCGGTTTATCAAGGTAGTTTGAAATTGTAGTCCCGCCCCATTGGGCGCATGCTTGCTAGGCATGCTGGATGATGTAGTTCTTGGCGAATTGTTGTCCATAGTGGATGTCGCTGAACCTTTGCCTCCTCAATTAAAATCCCGTTAGGTCGCTTGCAGGGAAGGATCCTCGCTCGCTACTTCAGTGACGCCGCTCCAAGCAGGTACGTTGTTCCGTTTTTTTGGTGCTATCAGCACCCGGACCTGTTTCTCAACAGTGGGGTGTTCCTCGTGGTCAGAGCGGCGTTATGATGTGCTGTGAGGACGTATCTGAGCTTGCTGCTGCCTCCCTTGCAATAAAAGGTGAAATCGAACGTTGTGTGTGGTGTCTTCAACTGGGAGCAGTTTCGATTGGAATATTTTGTGGTCCGCTCTGACCACGAGGAACACCCCACTGTTGAGAAACAGGTCCGGGTGCTGATAGCACCAAAAAAACGGAACAACGTACCTGCTTGGAGCGGCGTCACTGAAGTAGCGAGCGAGGATCCTTCCCTGCAAGCGACCTAACGGGATTTTAATTGAGGAGGCAAAGGTTCAGCGACATCCACTATGGACAACAATTCGCCAAGAACTACATCATCCAGCATGCCTAGCAAGCATGCGCCCAATGGGGCGGGACTACAATTTCAAACTACCTTGATAAACCGGCAAGCTGCTCCTTTCCCCTTTACACGCCAGCCAATGAAAAAGGAAATACATCCGAAACGCGTATGGCAAACATGGCGTTATGATGTGCTGTGAGGACGTATCTGAGCTTGCTGCTGCCTCCCTTGCAATAAAAGGTGAAATCGAACGTTGTGTGTGGTGTCTTCAACTGGGAGCAGTTTCGATTGGAATATTTTGTGGTCCGCTCTGACCACGAGGAACACCCCACTGTTGAGAAACAGGTCCGGGTGCTGATAGCACCAAAAAAACGGAACAACGTACCTGCTTGGAGCGGCGTCACTGAAGTAGCGAGCGAGGATCCTTCCCTGCAAGCGACCTAACGGGATTTTAATTGAGGAGGCAAAGGTTCAGCGACATCCACTATGGACAACAATTCGCCAAGAACTACATCATCCAGCATGCCTAGCAAGCATGCGCCCAATGGGGCGGGACTACAATTTCAAACTACCTTGATAAACCGGCAAGCTGCTCCTTTCCCCTTTACACGCCAGCCAATGAAAAAGGAAATACATCCGAAACGCGTATGGCAAACATGGCGTTATGATGTGCTGTGAGGACGTATCTGAGCTTGCTGCTGCCTCCCTTGCAATAAAAGGTGAAATCGAACGTTGTGTGTGGTGTCTTCAACTGGGAGCAGTTTCGATTGGAATATTTTGTGGTCCGCTCTGACCACGAGGAACACCCCACTGTTGAGAAACAGGTCCGGGTGCTGATAGCACCAAAAAAACGGAACAACGTACCTGCTTGGAGCGGCGTCACTGAAGTAGCGAGCGAGGATCCTTCCCTGCAAGCGACCTAACGGGATTTTAATTGAGGAGGCAAAGGTTCAGCGACATCCACTATGGACAACAATTCGCCAAGAACTACATCATCCAGCATGCCTAGCAAGCATGCGCCCAATGGGGCGGGACTACAATTTCAAACTACCTTGATAAACCGGCAAGCTGCTCCTTTCCCCTTTACACGCCAGCCAATGAAAAAGGAAATACATCCGAAACGCGTATGGCAAACATGGCGTTATGATGTGCTGTGAGGACGTATCTGAGCTTGCTGCTGCCTCCCTTGCAATAAAAGGTGAAATCGAACGTTGTGTGTGGTGTCTTCAACTGGGAGCAGTTTCGATTGGAATATTTTGTGGTCCGCTCTGACCACGAGGAACACCCCACTGTTGAGAAACAGGTCCGGGTGCTGATAGCACCAAAAAAACGGAACAACGTACCTGCTTGGAGCGGCGTCACTGAAGTAGCGAGCGAGGATCCTTCCCTGCAAGCGACCTAACGGGATTTTAATTGAGGAGGCAAAGGTTCAGCGACATCCACTATGGACAACAATTCGCCAAGAACTACATCATCCAGCATGCCTAGCAAGCATGCGCCCAATGGGGCGGGACTACAATTTCAAACTACCTTGATAAACCGGCAAGCTGCTCCTTTCCCCTTTACACGCCAGCCAATGAAAAAGGAAATACATCCGAAACGCGTATGGCAAACATGGCGTTATGATGTGCTGTGAGGACGTATCTGAGCTTGCTGCTGCCTCCCTTGCAATAAAAGGTGAAATCGAACGTTGTGTGTGGTGTCTTCAACTGGGAGCAGTTTCGATTGGAATATTTTGTGGTCCGCTCTGACCACGAGGAACACCCCACTGTTGAGAAACAGGTCCGGGTGCTGATAGCACCAAAAAAACGGAACAACGTACCTGCTTGGAGCGGCGTCACTGAAGTAGCGAGCGAGGATCCTTCCCTGCAAGCGACCTAACGGGATTTTAATTGAGGAGGCAAAGGTTCAGCGACATCCACTATGGACAACAATTCGCCAAGAACTACATCATCCAGCATGCCTAGCAAGCATGCGCCCAATGGGGCGGGACTACAATTTCAAACTACCTTGATAAACCGGCAAGCTGCTCCTTTCCCCTTTACACGCCAGCCAATGAAAAAGGAAATACATCCGAAACGCGTATGGCAAACATGGCGTTATGATGTGCTGTGAGGACGTATCTGAGCTTGCTGCTGCCTCCCTTGCAATAAAAGGTGAAATCGAACGTTGTGTGTGGTGTCTTCAACTGGGAGCAGTTTCGATTGGAATATATATATATATATATATATATATATATATATATATATATATATATATTCACTGAAAAAACCATGGGTTTCACACACGTTATAGTTAGGAATTAGCATTTAAAAAACCTTAGAAATTCAATTAAAAAACCAAAGGTTTCACACATGTTATAGTTAGCTGGACATTTCACTCGTAAAAAACCATTGAAATTCCCCCGTTATAGTTAGTTCAGCTAACTATAACTCGCGCGCCCGCAATGCACTACTGATGACGTCACATATTACATCACTCATGACATGGTCACTGACATCACTCATGACATCACTGATGACATCTCAAATGACATCACTGATGACATCACTGATGACATCATCCTTGTGATAGAGTGGCAGACCTCCTCTCCCCCTAATATAACCATTGAAACACACATTCAAAAATAGAAACTAAAATGTTCAAAATAATGAACATATCAATATCAGTTACAACAACCTATTCAGTAATTCTAAGAACCACATACACATACAGTAATTCACCAACAGTCCTCTACAGTCACTCATACATGTACTCACTCATCATATGTACTCATACACCTGTACATCCCGTTACACAATGCCACTCATCCATAGAGTAACTCACACACATAGTCACTCATGCTAATAAAGAATCAATCATCCATTTACTTGCATATACAGTTATACACACACCACCACACTTACTTCTACAGAAACTTACATATACTTACTCTTTTAAACAATCACTTATAGAAACACATACTTATTCATACAGGAACTCTTCCAATCTCTCACTCTCACATATACTCACTTATATACACCAATAGTCACATATACTAGTTTAAAACATATGTAGTTACTCATAAAGACACTATTGAGACAGTCATTCACTCACTAACACACCCATGCACACACTCATCCACCCATACAGTCCTGCACACATGCTGTATTCAACACATACAAACAGTGAGTCACTCATTCATGCACCTATGCACTAAGTAATACCCCCCACCGAACCATACAGAAACTCAGACACTCATAGTGATAAAAAACCAACTAATAACCTATATAGACACTCATGTAGCTACTCACCAACCCATGCAGCCACTTATACACAAAGTAAGAAACTGATACAGATATTTAAATATTTAAAGATTACTCAGTAAGCCATGTATTCACTATGATACACTTAAACAGTCAGTTACACAAAAAAAATTCCAAAAAAAAGTATCCATTTAGACACTTATATACCCATTTATTCTTCCTTTGACCTTGAGATATACATAAATATAAAAAATATAAAATTTTCATAAAAACACACAATCACTGGATGATGTCATCAGTGATGTCATCAGTGATGTCATTTGAGATGTCATCAGTGATGTCATGAGTGATGTCAGTGACCATGTCATGAGTGATGTAATATGTGACGTCATCAGTAGTGCATTGCGGGCGCGCGAGTTATAGTTAGCTGAACTAACTATAACGGGGGAATTTCAATGGTTTTTTACGAGTGAAATGTCCAGCTAACTATAACATGTGTGAAACCTTTGGTTTTTTAATTGAATTTCTAAGGTTTTTTAAATGCTAATTCCTAACTATAACGTGTGTGAAACCCATGGTTTTTTCAGTGAATTTCAAAGGTTTTTTAAATGCTAATTTCTAACTATGCCTACAGAGATAGGACATGTGAAGAAAGAAGAAAAAATGCACAGAAAGAAACAAAAGAAGTGCAGAAAGAAGCAACAGAAGTCCTCAAATACGAAGATAAGTGCAGGAAGAAGGATAACGTGCAGAAAGAACAAAAAGAAGAGCAGAAAGAAGCCTTGTTGCAAAATCATCCTGTACCCTCAACTTTTTCAGACGGATACTGGTGGTAACTGAGTCTGACTAACCAGTCCTAGAGCCAGTGCTATGTTAAAAGACACTTAGAATACAGTGAAAACACCTACATACACTAGGGAACATTATGCGTTGGGGTCCCCCTGTGATTAGCATGACCTCCTCTGTAAGCCCCTAGTGTATAATAGGGCATGGGGATTAAAACTACCTCTTAAAACAGGCCACAGGGCGTTTTTGCACACATTAACTCAGGCCCCGTCCCCTCCCTTCACCACTGTGTAAACACGCCCTGTGTCCATTTTTAGTTGGGAGATTAAGTTCATTTGAATCCTGAGGGTCCCTAGGGTCCAACTAGCCCACTAGGTACCTCCAGTAAGTGCCACAGAGCTGCGTTGCAGAGAGGTGTAAAAAGTGGCACGGCCTGGACCACCTCTCTGCAATGCAGCTCAGTGGCGCTTACTGGAAGCACTTGGTGGGCTAGTTAGCCCCCAGGGGCCCTCAGTATTGAAGGGAAATTATATCCCCAATTTAAAACATGCCATAGTGCGTGTTTGCACACGTCACCTCAGGCCCCGTCCCCTCCCTTCACCACTGTGTAAACGCGCCCTGTGGCTGTTCTAAGTTGAGAGTCCCCCTGAATCCTAAGGGTCCCTAGGGTCAAACTAGACCACTAGGTACCTCCAGTAAGCGCCACAGAGCTGCGTTGCAGAGAGGTGTAAAAAGGGGCTTGGCCTCAGAACACCTGGCTGCAGCGCAGCTCCCTGGCGCATACTGGAGATGCCTGTTGGGGGCGCGTTTGCAGAGTGCTGCACGGAGGGGGCATGGCCTCCGGCACGATGCCAGTCTTTTATTTATTTTAGTTTTTTAAGAAGGGGGGCTGTTTGGTTCCCCTTCTTATTCTAATTTATTGGCCCTGATGACCCCATCCCCCAGGGCCAGTCTCCTAATTATATTTTTTTGACCCCAATCCCCAGGGCCGGCCACTGTTTTTTATTATTTTTAAAAAATATATATTTATAGACACACCTAGGACATGCTGGACAAACCGTACGTACCTATCACCATGACGATTTGCGTGATATTCATTAAAAGGCGACTATGCATGCAATGAATCCACGTGGAATGTATTTACACCACTAGTGAAGCTCTGACATGTCTGATGCCCTACCGTGCCTAATCCTGGTAGACACCCTTGTCGTTTATTTATACAAACATGGGTAGCTATTGACGGGCACATTTAATACACATGCACACCAAGCCATTCAAAGGGGATTCGACAAAAATTCGACCAAAACTATGCAAGAAACCCCCCTCACGGTTAATAAAACACACATCCACTGCCGGATGTGTAATACTTTTTATTTTACTCTCTGGAAAGGGGACGAACATCACTTGAGAGTCACAGCGTGCTCCTGACAGAGCCCAATGCTGTGTTACACCCACCATTGCCTGCCGAGTGCCACACACCTCTGTGTTGTATTCCACTAGCTAGTGCATATGCTATGACACTCTCTAGCCCATGTGCACTGTAACACCACCCCGTGAATATGTCATGCCACACTTGTCTTCGCACGGGTTATATTGCCCCATCTAACGTGCCTTTCTCGATGCCTATGTTATAACGCACAGTGCTATGCCATACATATTACAATCTGGGATCCATATATTTGTCACAGTGCATATGCAACGTTACACTCCCCAGCACATATTTTATATTACAACTTTAGAGACTAGTTAGGTTACACAACACTGCCCTGTGCATATTACACTCCAAGGCGCATATCGCATAGCACGCGCTAGTGCCTGTGCTATCTCGCGTTCTCCAATGAATCTGTCATTGCGCACAATGTATTGCAAATTATATTTCACGCCCGGTTCATCTTATATCACACTTTTTGGTGCATAGTTTATACCATACACTATATCTAGTTTTCATTTTCAATCGTGCTCTCAGGACTATGTTCTATATAACACTGTGTTCACCTACCCTTTTCACGGGCATTACATTTTGCGATAGGGGGTGGAGGGTCAGGGGGTGTTTCTGCCAAGTGAGCCCGGAGTCACAGTCACAAACGTCCTCTTCTTCCTGAATAAAAGTGAGATTATGCTGCATACTTGTTCATATTTTAAGTAGTTCGCACAGACACAATGTTTTAAAAACAATAAAGTTCCTAATACCCGCCTTCTCTGAACAGTTAGCTTGCTGCCCCATCCCCTTCCTCCCTATCCTCTGTTGTGTGAATCCATGGACTAGCCTCCTCCCTCCTGCCATGCATGGTCTGATGTGCTGCCACTGCCCTCAATTTAGTATGATGTACCAGTCCAGTCCTCCTGCCCTCCATTGCCCAATTCTATGCCCCATCATTGACCTCCTGCTTAAACTCTGTGCTTAGCTTGCTGCCCCTATTCTCCTTCCCCCTGCCCTCCGATGTCTTTGTGCATGCCCCTGCTCCATCCTTTTTGCCCACCATGTCCCATGGACCTGCCACTCCTATCTACTCTGAGTGTTCTGTTGAGCTGCCACTCCCCTCCCACCTGCCTAGAATTGTCAGATGACTGTAACCTGTCCCTGCCACCTCCACCCTGCCTGTCCACATGCCATGCCCCTATCCTCTTCCTCCTGTCCTACATGGTCCATTGTACTGCCACACCCTTCTGCCCTCCCTGGTCTGTTGTGCTGCAACTGCTCCTCCTGCCTGCCCCGTGTGGTCTGTTGTGAGGTCCCTTCCCCTGAACTTTCTTGTCTGTGCACAGGTCCTGACCCTCCCTTCTATCCTCCATTGTCCTTTGTGCATGCCCCTCCACCCTCCTTCTTGCCCATCATAGCCATTGTGCTGCCACTAACCCTCCCACTTGCCATGCATGGTCTTCTGTGCTGCCATGGCCCCTCCCACCTTCCCTGTGTGGTCAGTTAGCTGCCCCTGACCCCCTCCCACCTTCCCTCCATGGTCTGTGTGTATGCCATCACAGTCTCACTGTTGCTCTACATGGTGTGTCTTGCTTCTAGTGCCCACTGCCTGACCTCCATGGCTATCTTGCTGCTCCTGCCCTGCCCCCTTGCCCCCAGCCCTACTCCCTCCCTCCTGGCTTGTCTGTTCCATTGTAATGCCCCTGATCCGTCCCTCCTGCCCTTTATGGTCTGTTATGCTGCAGCTTTCTCTCCTGTCTGTCCATTATGGTCAGCTAGCTACCATTGCCTCTTGCCCCTCTGTTCTCTGTTGTCCATGTGCATGGTCCTGTCCCCTCCCTCTTGCTTTCTATGGATTGTTGTGCTGCACTCCCGTCCTGCATGCCCTGTGTGGTGTATTGTGCTGCTGCAAACCCTGATGCCTGCCCTGCAGGGTCAGTTTGGTGCACCTCTCCATGTCCCTCCTGTCCTCTGTTATCCAAGTCCATGTCCCTATCCCATTTCCTTCCATGATCCAATGTACCATACTTGCGAACATTTTGAACTTGGTAAGAGGGAGATTTTGAAAAAAAACTGGGGTATTGATTTTCCCCTTTGAGTTACATTGAAAAAGAGGATATTGTAGACAGGAGACAGATCAAATAAAGCCCATTTGAGCTTAAAAACATTGGACGTTTCCTGGCTGAATCGGGTCTGTTGGCATGTATGGTTGTACTACCATTGCCTCTTCCTTCTGCCCACAATGGTCTATTACATTGCCACAGCCTTGAAGGAGGGTAGATTTTGTATCACAGGGGGCCCCTGGCCCGTTCTGTCCACACCTGAAGTATGAGACCCTTGTCCTTGCCCTGCCAGCTGCATTTGTAGGCCGTATTAAATTGACCAGCGGGTCCTGTATTGCTATATAATTATCCTGAGACATCCTTACCACTCAGCCAGCATAAAACCCCTGTGTAGGCCCTTCTGTTCAATATGTAGGCCTCTTTGTTAAATTGACCATAGCTCTGCAATTTTAGTGTATAGCAGTCTGAAGGCAGGTCTGCGAGGCCTTCTGATCCAAACTAGTAGCCCCCACCCTACCCGAGTGCTCCGTGCTCGGTATCAAAGTTCAGCATCCCCCTGAAGCTGTCGACATACAGTAGGCTGCATCCTGGACTGGTACTTGCGTCCTGGGCAGGTTTCCCGCTTTTAAGGAAGTGGCAACCGCAGAGCGTCAAGTTAGGAGAACTGAGGAGATTTTATACATGAATATATTGAATTCCCGTACAATACCCATTATTTTCTGCTTGCTCTATGGAACTTACGATAAGCGATTGGCCTGAGAGACTGACCTTTTCACCCAGTCCATTGTCAGCATTAAGTGGGTAAATGACGAAATGTCTGGTAAAATCTGCAGTCGAAGCTTTTGGGTAGCATACGTAGGTAGATGTAGCGTGCAAAGGAGCCCACAAAATGATATAAAAAGGGAGCACCCACAGATATCGACGGACTACCTCGCCGTCTGTATGTAGGTTAACAGGCAGTGCAGGTTTTCCCCAAGAGCTGGGAGCTCTTGTCTTCCTTTGCTTAAAATGTCTTGCTCTGCTTTGCTTGAAGTATCTTATTCTATTTTACCTATATGAAATGTCATGTTATGTTGAACCATTGTTCTCTTTACTTTTGCATTTAAAAGATTTTGTATTGTAATTGCAGGAATGCTTGCTCTAAGAGTAAACGTGAGTGTTCCTAGGTAACATTTTCCTTGGTGTAACTTGTTTCTCATGATGCATTTATAGATGTGTTTTCTCTCTCTCTCTGTCAGTACATTAATTGAGATACAGAGAATATTATGACAGCTGTATGATTATCTGGATTCTGTTTTTTGTACTTTATGTCTCTATTCTGCGGTTTCTTTGAAGTTGCATCTTCTCATTAAACTGCCATTGTATTCTGCCTCCAATTCCATGTCTCATATGTCTGTTTTCTTCATTTTTGGAGCAAGCGTTCCTAGGCACCCCGGCTCAAATTAAGGTGCCCCTTTTGTCCCTGACTCACTCTCCTGCTCAGTTCTGTGGTGGCTCCCGGGGATCTGGGGACCGCCCCTAGCTTCCTTGACCCGTAATAGATCTTCCCTCCAACAGCCTCTCTTGCAAGTCCTGTATTGTTGGTTTGTTGACCCTGCCCCCCTTTCCACTGCCCTCCATAGTCTGTTGTGCTTCCACGGCCCTTCCTGCCTGCTCAGTGTGGTTAAATTGTTGCCTTTGCACCCTCCTACCTGCCTTCAATTTTCAGAGTCCGTGCCCCTGGCCTCTGCCTCTCAACAGTATCCTAATGAACAACTAGATTGCTAACATTCTATATTTATTACAAAAGTGTGGAACGCCTGACATCATCTTGATGTAATCAAAACTGTAATACCTAGAGCATTTCCTTTAGAAATTACATATATGAGAGGGTCTTATTGGCATCAAAATTATGGTTAGTGCTCTAAAAGACTAAAATAAGGACATATTTTCTGAGTTTTCAAATAGCGACAAAGCACTTTTAAATTATTTGTTATCTTTATGTTTTTTTATCCAGTTGACCACTTGATTAAATGTTGCACTTAGGGGAGAGGATGTGGTGTTACTTCCAGAACTGCAGACTTTGCAACTGGGGAACCAGGTTGAAGTTTCTGCTTCAGCTCGACATTCTGTGATTCTGGTCAAATCACTTAGTCTCCCCATGTCTACAACCAAAATGAATTTGTTCTTGTGTGATGTAACCAATGCTCATGTAAAGCACTCCAATACCTGACAAGTCTGCACTATATAACACTGCAAAAACACAAAATAATAAGTGTTTTGCACACTTCTGTAATTGGGCTATATTTGGGCTACATCTGGTTGATTTTGGGCTACATTTGGGCTCTTTTGTCTCCGGTGGCCATCTTTTGAGATTTATTTGTTATGAAGTTTCCTAATTTCCTCATGTACTGCAGTCTCCTCAGTAGGAAATGCTTTCAGTTTTTTACTTTGATTCCATCATGAAGGTATTCAGATATGTCACACATTTGCCATAAATTCTGAATGTTAGCACTCTAGTTGCTCATTAGATCACTGTAGTAAAACTACTCCACCATGGAAGTCTGCTCCTGGTATTAAAAGTGCATGTTTCAGTCTGCATGTCAGAATTTTTTAATGAAATAGAAGAGGATTTGAGAAGTCACTCAAAATGTGCCCTCATTTTCTTTCTTCAGTATTAATCATAATTTATATGGCAAAATGAACCTCCTCATTGTGTTCCTTTTTAAATTAAATGTTTTAAGTGTTACCAGTTTATTCCAATCAAGATGGCTTCAGGTGTGCCATACTTTTGTCATAATGGAGACAGTAAGCGCTCTAGTTGTTTTTAAGAACATTCTGGGACATTCTGTCATTGGGCTATACTTGGGCTACATCTGGGTGATATTTGGGCTACATTTGGGCTCTTTTGTCTCTGGTGGCCATCTTGGGAGACTTATTTGTTATGAAGTTTCCTAATTTCCTCATTTACTGCAGTCTCCTCAGTAGGAAATACTTTCAGTTTTTTACTTTGATTCCATCAAGAAGGCATTCAGATGTGTCACACATTTGCCATAAATTCAGAATGTTAGCACTCTTTTTGCTCATTAGATCACTGTAGTAAAGCTACTGCTCACCAGGGAAAACTGCTGCTGGTATTGAAAGTGCATGTTTCAGTCTGCATGTCAGAATTTTTTAATGAAATAGAAGAGGATTTGAGAAGTCACTCAAAATGTGCCCTAATTTTTCTTTCTGCAGCACTAATCATACTTTTTATGGAAAAATGAACCCCCTCATTTTGTTCCTTTTTAAATTAAATGTTTTAAGAGTTACCACTTTAATCCAAGCAAGATGGCTTCAGGTGTGCCATACGTTTATCATAAGTAGGACTGTTAGCGCTCTAGTAGTTCTTTGGAACACTCTGGGAAGCTGCAGTAGAACACAAAGGAATCAACTGACAGTCTCTGCCCTTGTTGGATGTACATGTTTTACTGAGAATATCAGACTTCATTCTCACATGACTGAGAAAGATAATGTGAATTTACAGAAAATAAGCTCTCAGTTTAGCCTATAGATCACCTTCCAAACCTCTGTGGTAAAAGCATGAGAAAATATTTTTCTCTCAATCATGATATCCCAGAAGAAGGCTTTTTCACATGGTGAAATCACCTTAGAACATACCACAATTCCTAAAATGAGTATGGTACCATCAACAAATGATTTATAATGTAACTAAAGTCTTAAAACCTTCTATTAACTGCAATGCTTTTTAATGAGGTGCTATCATGTATATTTGTCCCAAGATGGCTGCCAACACTTCTTGGATGAAGTGCTGACAGCCAATCAGATCTCAGGATGAGATGTGTGGTTAGGCTCCGCCCACATATATATATGCTTTTAAATGCTATTTACTCAGGAAATACTGAACAGATTTACACCAGACCTGCAAAAGGCACTTCCTTGACCTTATGGCTACCTCTCTGCCAAATTTCTAGTAATTCTGTTCAGCCGTTCGGGCTGTAGCTCGTTCTAAAGGTCCTATGGAAAAATGCATGGGAAAAACGCGTTTTGGGACCCCCCTTTTATCTCAGCCCCCGCTTGACGAATCCCCCCGAGACTTTCAGGGTAGGAGCGGAGCGTAGCGCCCCACCTATTTTGAGAAATTCGCGAGGATTCATCGACCGGCGCCAAAGTTATTCAAAATAGAATGTTGCGGATTTCCTATGGAAAAGGGGTCCTAACCATAACTACCTACTGGCGACCGCCAGTAGGTAATATATATATATATATATATATATATATATATATATATATATATATATATATATATATTTAACCTACTGGTGGTTGCCAGTAGGAGTTATAGTTAGGACCTAGTTTCCATAGGAAAAGCGTTTCTTGATTTGCCAATATCTTTGGTGCAGTTTGACGAATCTTCGTGAAAGTTTTAAAAAAACAGGGTTGGACCGCTCAGTTTGTGTGTTGAAAGCTTCGGGGTGATTCATCAAGCGGGGGCCGAGACAAATGGGTGGTCCCAAAGCGCGTTTTCGCCATGTTAATTTCCATAACAACTTTATTATAGGCTACAGCCCGAACTGCTGAATGGAATTACACCAAATTTGGCAAAAAGGTAGGTCTTGGTTTAGACTACGCTCTTTTTGTTAAATGGTGTAAATCCATTCAGTAGTTCCTGAGAAATTTAAAAAAGAAAAATATCAATATCTGAGTACCGAGGAGGGCTCGCGAACCCTCCCTGGCACGAGCTCCACTCTGATTGGCTGCCAACACTCCAAACCAGGAAGTGTTGGCAGCCATCTTGTGACTCGGTAGAAAACAGTGAGGAAGCGGTTAAAAAACAAGAAAAGGGGGCAGGATACAAACACCCTGACCCCCTAGGCCTACTCAGGGGGTCCCACAAGGATCTCCAGGGCCAAAAAAAGCATTTTAAAAAAAACCAAATTGGCCGAATTCACGCTGGGGTTGCGAATCCGGCAAAGAAAAGAAAAAATGAAGCGCGGGCTCCTGCGATTCAGTTAAATGAGCCCCCGGGTGGACCAGGTCCCGGGGAAATGCCAAGATTATATCGCGGGGCCTGCAGCCCGGGGACCGCCACCTCCCTGCGGCGCCTCCCAGGCCCCCCCAAGCCCCGCGGCTTCTGGAGCACTGCTGGTGGGGTGATGAGGTCCTCTTGTGCCCTGAGGATCTCAGGACACAAGTGGACTTTATCCTCCGAGCAGCAGTGCGCCAGAAGCCGCGTCTGCAGCGTGGTTTAAAAAGGGGTGTGGCCTCCGAACACCTCTCTGCAACGCAGCTCTGTGGTACTTACTGGAGGTACCTGGTGGGCTAGTTGTCCCCCAGGGACCCTCAGGATTGAAGTGGACTTAATCCCCCAATTTAAAACGCGCCAGGGGGCGTGTTTGCACACTTGTTATATCATGCGCCACCCCCTCCCTGCACCACTATGCAAACGCGCACGCTGGCGCGTTGTAAGTTGGGGTATTAAGTCCCCTTGAATTCAAAGGGTCCCTGGGGGCCAACTAGCCCACCAGGTACCTCGAGTAAGCGCCACAGAGCTATGTTGCAGAGTGGTTTAAAAAGGGGTGTGGTCTCAGACCACCTCTCTGCAACACAGCTCTGTGGCACAAACTGGAGGTACCTGGTGGGCTAGTTGGCCCCCAGGGACCCTCAGGATTCAAGGGTACTTAATAGAGAAGTTATAGTTAGAAATTAGCATTTAAAAAACCTTTGAAATTCATTGAAAAAACCATAGCCTTTTAGGGATGTTATAGTTAGAAATTAGCATTTAAAAAACCTTAGATATTCACTGAAAAAACCACAGGTTTCAGGGACGTTATAGTTAGTCGGACATGTCACTCATACAAAACCAGTGAAATTCGGCTGGTATAGTTAGTTGAGCAATGCACTGCGATGACGTCACATATTACATCACTCATGACATGGTCAGTGACATCACTGATGACATCACTGATGACATCCCAAATTTCAATTTCAAAGGTTTTTTAATGCTAATTTCTAACTATAATGTCCCTGAAACCTATGTTTTTTTCAGTGAATATATATATATATATGTTTACCTTCACTCTAGTGGAGAAATCAGTGCTAGTGAAGTCAACTTTCTAGATTTAAAAATCTTCATTACAGAGGGACAGATCTGCACCACATTATACCAAAAACTAACAGCTGCGAACTTGGCATTGGAAGCTACTAGCAGCCATCCTCGTCCACTCAAACGGAGTATCCCCTATGAGGAATTACTTTGATTAAAAAGAAACTGCACCAGAAAAGGAGGCTACGAATATGAAGCTAAGGGTGCCATTGAGAAGTTTAGAAATAGAGGATAAGCTGACACTGTCCTTGATCAGGCCCTAGAGAGAGCAGACAAAATATCATGTAGCACGCTACTGAGAGACAAAGCCCATATAGTGTAAGGCATGTAAAAGCAGTACTAATGTGCTTTCAAATGTAGGACGTTTATTCTCTCATGTATATAGTCAGTCACGCACCTACTAAATCATCTATTCAGACACACATACACCCACTCATACTTCAATACACCTTGGCGCATATATAGCCGGCTGCGATGGTGGACGCGTTTTGCTGAGGCTCCGTGATAGACGGGGTCTGTGTCTGCCTCACAGCTTCGATCCCGGCCGCAAAACGGACGAGCAGTAACCGGAGCTCACGGGGCATCTAGCACCGTTCCCCCGACTGCTGCACGCCGGATTTCAAGCCAAGTTGCAGACTGCAGCCTTCCGATAGCCCGTTACTGGAAAACAAGATGGCGGCCGCCCGGGATCTCGCCCAGCATCCACGTATCCTGGCATTCTAGGAGGCTCCAGCCCGGATAACAGCGTGCCAGATCGGTGGAGCCAGGCCACAACAAGAGCCGGTGACCCGCGCACCCGGCAGCAACCATCAGCCCGCCCACCGCCGCGGGTGACCACTCTGGATTGCGGGCGGCCCTGCAGAATCCTGGCAGCGACCACAGCGATGCGCGACAGCACTCAGACACCATAGGACACGTAGCAGTGGAGTAATAGCGGCAAGCGGAGGTGTACTCACTAACGGGAGGCACACGAGTGCAGGCTGCCTCTTCTCCCCCCCCTGAGCAGTAAGACACCAGGCCGCCATTTCACCCGAGGCCGCCTGCCTCTAACATGGCGCACAGCGGTGAGGAGCGGGGATGACCGGTGAGCGTCCACAGTGCGAGAGCAGGGCACAGACTAACGCTGGACGGATCGGCAGAACCCTCAAGGCGGTGAGTGGCGAGGACTGCACACCCCCACGGGACCTACCAATACCGGGGGGTGTGGGACACCCCCTTCCCCTTCACCACCACCACAGCCCATCAGTACCCGCTGCCTGGCCCTAAGATGGTGCAGAGACTGCCCGCTCGACACCAGGGCTGACGGACTGCCCCTCCGCCGGGCCAGACACTACCTACTCATCGGTGTCCCCGCAAGGCATTTGGGACTGGAACTGTGGCTGGGAGGGGACCACGGCTGCTCCAGGCTGGTGAACGGGTTCATTGCCAAGGACGGTGCAGGGTGAAGGAGGGGGGTACCAGCACCAGCAACAGTGGTCCCCCACAGTGTGATCTACGCTGTGCCTGCCGCAGCAGCACCGGAGTTGGGGTCGCCGTCAACCAGGCTGGCGGAAGCACTCGCGGGGGAGCACGCAGCGCCCAACACTTACCCAAGAAGGAAGAACAGCCCCGAGTGACACACAGGGATCCCCGACCTCGCATCGCGCAGGCCCGAGCGCGACTGGACTGTCCGGGTGCCGCGATGGGGAAACCGAGAACCACACAGACCACCGCGGTACCGGAGACTGCACCCAAAAACATGCCTCAGTCCAAGACAGGGGCCGCAATGGCGGCGACCCCCTCCGACATGTCCATATCAGACAAGCTTGACCGAGTGTTAGCAGCCATCGAACTTTCCCGAGTGTCAATGGAGGAGAGGCTTTGCACTTTGACGACCGACATCTCCCTCATCAAAGATGACCACCGGAAACTGGCGGTTAGGGTAAATGAAGGGGGTAAGATCATGGCGGACCTGCAACCTGCAATGAAAGACCAGCAGAAGACGATGCGGGATGTACTCAACTGCCTGTCTCTAATGGAGGAGCGAGTGGTGGACTTGGAAGGCTGGTTCCGGCGCTGTAACATACGGGTGCTCGGACTGCCGGAGGGGATTGAAGGACAAGACCCGGTGGGTCACATGGAGACATGGCTGAAGTCCTTTACCCCAGCCACGGATAGGTCGGCCTTTTTCTCCGTTGAACACGCTCACAGAGTCCCGCCGCGCAGATCCCAACCCGGAGCGCCCTGCGACCAATGCTCGCGAAGTTTCTGCATTTTAGGGACCGAGATGCTGTGCTTAGGGCCGCTAGCCGCACCGGCCCCCTCCAAGTCGAGGACAAACACGTGATGGTCTTCCCGGATTACGCGAGGGCAGTACAGCAGCAGAGATCGTTGTTTCTGGAGGTTAAACGACGGCTGCGAGCGAACAATATCCAGTACTCTCTTTTATTTCCCGCAAGACTCAGAATTGTCTACAAAAACTCAACATTATTTTTTACGTGTGCGGAGGAGGCGAGCGACTGGGCGGACATACACTGCCCGCAGCAGCCCGGATCAGGAATGGAGCGAAGACAGAGGAACAGGGCGCCGAGGCCCAGAAAAACGTAACCCCAATAAGGGACACAAAGGCAGGGACACTCTGGCAGGGAGCCCGACGTTTGACTCCCCCGATCTGGAGCAGATTATGCAGGAGCGCCGGGACGCTCTCCAGGCCGTATCGGCGCTGCAAGCTTCCCCGCCCTCAGATGACATGGACAGACCCCCGCGTCTGTTCTCCTCCGCGGGCGAGGAGGATAGCGACGGAGCGTCATCCAAGGGAGACTCCGTCACCCTGCCTCAAGTCACCCCCCAGACAGCAGATCTTATGGGGTAGGATTCACGTAGGTTCCTGACACCGAGGCTGCAAGGGAGACGCAGTAATGGGATTCTAGGGGTGAATGGACACGGGGCAGCCCTGCTCAAAGCTGATCGAGGGAGAAACCCCCCCACATACACTGGTAGGTCTATCATACCACTTGTGCACCACAGCCCAGTAGCAGTCCGGGACCACATGACGCACAGCGATCCTTCCAGAACCCGTCCATGGATCACCCTCACATACACGAACTACCACCCCCACGATTGTTCATTGTTTGTCGACACTCTCCTTCTTCCAGAGCGTCAGTTTGGACGTATCGCCCCCAGCGATAGGTCCCCAGTATTGGGACTGTTTCCCGACCCCAGTTCTCAGTTTCCCCACCCCATTCGCCATGATCTTTGGTTACTCCCCAGATAGGGGGCAGGGGCATACACATACATTTCTACATAGTTACGCACATACCACTCACTGGCTAGCGAAAGGAGGCTCCCCTGTCTTGGGAATAGAACGCAACTGCGACCCAATGTCGACCCTATTATGGCACACACGGACTTCCAGTTCTTAACCCTCAACGTGCGGGGGATGCACACAGTCCGGAAGCGCTATGCGATATACGCGTACTTCAAGCGGCAGCGAGCACAGATCATATCCCTTCAGGAGACCCACCTCACTGGGGAGGAACTACACAAACTCCAGAAGAAGTGGCGAGGCACCTTCTGCAGCACGACCTACTCCGCTTTCGCGAGAGGAGCGCTCATTTGGATCCGGCCCGGAGTGCCCTTTCGCGAAACTGGCAGAGGAGTGGATCCTGAAGGCCGCTATGCACTACTAGAAGGATTGTTGGATGGGCTTCCCCTCCTTGTAGGCAGTGTATATGCCCCAAATGTAGATCAGGCACCATTTTGGGTGGATACTGGGAGGGGAAATAGTGGATACTGGGAGGGGATTACAACTGCTCCCTGGACCTCACACTGGACAGATCCTACCCCCCTGCCGCGCGCTCCCCAACCCATGCACAATCAGCCGCATTCCGTGCCTGGGCTGCTCACTGGTCCCTGGTGGACGCATGGAGGCACACACACCCGGACTCCAAAATATACACATTTCACTCGACACCACATGACCTACGAGTCCGTCTGGACCGTTTTATGTGTACACAGTCTCTCATTCCCAGCATCAGGCACTCGGACTACTTGGGCAGGATAATCTCGGATCACGACGCGCACACGTTAACACTAGTGTGGCGACCCCCAGCGCCGACGATCCCCTCATGGTGCCTCCCCAGGGACTGCCTTCTGGACCCAGTGTTCAAACACGAGCAGTCAGAAACCATCCAACACTATTTCACTGACAACGCAGGCACTACCTCGACAAGGGCCCTAGAATGGGACGCATTCAAGGTAGTCCTATGGGGAGCATGCATCAGACAAATCACCAGAGTGAAGCAGACATTAGAAAGAGCAGTGCAGACCACAGAACAACAAGTGGCTAGGCTCTCTAAAGCGGCCGACCAACGGGAGCTCCCACCCACACTATTGGCGGAGGCCAAAACCAAATACAAAGAGGCAAGCGCTGATCTACGCCGGTAAAATTTCCGCACGTACACCACCAGAATCCACAGAGAAGGTAATCGCGCAGGCGCCTTACTGGCCTGGCTCATCCGTCAAGACACGCACACACAATCGATCACTAGTATTCGAAACGCCACTGGAGAGATAGTCTATGCGCAAACTGATATCTTAGATGCCTTCCATGACTACTACGCCACGCTCTATAGGGAGCCCATGCCGGACAGGGGGGAACACATACGGAACATGTTGACATCACATACCATAATCCAATTCACGGACGAGGAACATAAGACGTTAGATAACCCGATCACGCCGGCGGAAATCAAATCTGCCATGCACCACCTGGCCAAAAACAAGGCTCCGGGTCACGACGGGTTCCCGATGGAACTGTACTCCATGTTCTCCCAGCAATTAGCCCCGCGGCTGGACACAGTCTTTTGAGAGGCGCTAGAAAGGAGACTCCTCCCTCAATCGATGCGAGAATCGGTTTTGGTAACATTCGCCAAACCCTATCGGGATCCTTTGATCCGGCATTCCTACAGACCTATCACCCTCCTGACTACGGATTGTAAAATCCTGGGAAGGATCCTAGCAGACAGACTGACTGACATACTCCCCAGACTAGTGCACATAGATCAGAGTGGATTCGTCCCTGGGAGTAATGCTTCCCAGAATATACGGAGACTGTTCCAGGTCCAGGACGGGGTACGGGGCAAGTTCCCGAGGGCGGCATGCCTCGTGCTGGATCTGGAGAAGGCGTTCGACACCCTGGCGTGGCAATACCTTTTTGATGTACTACGGAGGGTGGGCATGGGGACGCAATTTACGACGTACACCCGGCTTTTATACACGGACCTCTCCACGAGGGTCAGAATAGGCCGCTCCGTGCCTTCTCCCATCCCGATCATGCGTGGTACCCGTCAGGGGTGCCCCCTGTCCCCGGTTATATTTGCTCTTGCTATGGAGCCTCTGGCGGCTCGGCTACGGGAGGTGGGCGAGCAATGGAGCATCCCTCTGGGGGGCTGCACACACTGCATCTCCCTATATGCGGATGATCTCCTGATATACATTAGAGACATTGCTGCGGACCTCACCACCCTCTGGGCCGCACTCGCAGACTTCGAGAGAGCTGCGGGACTTCGGGTGAACTGGCAGAAATCCTCTCTCTACCCCCTGCATCCGCACACCCCGCATAGGGAGCTTCGTATCAGAAAAACTACGCTGGCATGGACGGGCGACGCCCCGCGGTACTTGGGATTCAGACTCTATCATGAGCCCCGAGACCTCCTGGAGGGCAACCACTATCGGGCCCTACGGGGACTTAAAAGTCAAGTTGCTTTCTGGCGGACCCTCCCCCTGGCCCCCATTGGGAGGGTAGCCTTATCTAAAATGATCATGGTACCCCGGCTTTTATATTACTGCACCAATATTCCAGTTGTCCCGTCGCGGGCCTTCTTCCAGGAATTCAATTCATTACTAATTTCCTTGATATGGGGGAGGGGCTGCAGCAGAGTGGCCATTTCGGCCCTACAGCTGCCCCGCGATCAGGGAGAGATGGGCGCCCCATCTTTTGAAGCCTATTTTCTGGCGGCGCAGCTGCAGTGGTTGTCACGGTGGACGGCGCATCGCAACCTTTGGGAAACAATGTCCCAGGACAGACAAGTGACGGTCCCGGAGTTGACCCAAATGCTCCTCCCAGGCACCAGACCTATCCCAGCATATCCACTGCTGGTCAAGGCAGCCAGAGCCTGTACCATGCGAGTTCACCGCATGTCCAAGGGAGTACCATTGTACTCGCCATTACTACCGTTGGCCGGCCTCCCTAGGGGACGTGGGTTCTACACCGCAGGAGAGCTTAGAATCTGGACCGAATTCCAACTCACGGAAACAGAGGCCCTGTTCTCCGATGGCCAATTGATCCCGTTCGCAGACCTAGTCGAAGAGACCGGGCTTCCAGCCAGCCAATTCCTGTTGCATAGGCAGCTGATAGCGGACTGTGAGCGGACCTGGGACCTCGGGAACGGGGCACCCAATACTCATCCGGTGCTGCACACACTATTACCCATGGGGGCAGGCAGGCACCACATCACATGTCTCTACAAATCCATTATGGAACTCACACAGGTACCGCTAACCCGCTTACGGCTCCGCTGGGAGGAGGATTTCGGGCGTGACCTTCACGATCGTGAATGGCGGCTGGCCCTAGAGCACCACAAAAAAGTGTCCCGCAATCAGAGGTTCAAAAACATCCAGTTCAACACATTACACCGAGCCTATCTCACACCGGCGCGGCTTAAACGCTTCTACCTGACATCCCACTTTGATTGCCCTCGATGTCACGCCCCGGAAGCCACATTTGCTCATATGTTTTGGTCATGCCCAGTGATACAAACCCTGTGGACGGCGGTGCACACCACCATGCAGACAGTCACAGGTCTCATAGACTTCCATACATGGGAGGCATGTGCCCTAGGCATTTTTAAGCGCAACAAGCGAAAAAAAGTGGAGACCAAATTTGCCCTACTAGCCGTGCTGTTGGCCAAGCGCAGTGTGGCAATGCATTGGCGAGCGGCTGAGGAGCCACCAATAGCTGCATGGTGGGGGGCGGTGCAGAAGTGGGCCGCGGCCGAGGAAGATCTTATTCGACAGGAGGAGGCTCGTGGTCTGCGACGGCGACCTATCTCATTAGAATGGACAACACTTCTACAAGACTTTCGAATAGCGCACGCGAACGACACAGAGCACGCGCAAATCCTCCAGGCGGCACCAGCTTCACCTGCATCCCAGTCCGCGCACAAGACCGGTCTTTCATCCCCCACCACTTCCCTTCCTCCACGACGACTACTCACCCGGGGCATCCCCCCGCAATCATGGCATTGACCAGGAGTAGGTAAAATGCACGACGCTAGCGTTCTGATCTGGGACCCCTCTATACGGCCCCATGCCTTCTGCGACCCCTGCCCCTTTCCCCTCCCCCCCGGACCCCATTGTTCCCGAGTTACATACCCCCAAGTTTAGTTTGAAAACTGGATTACCCATGCATGATACCCAACACAGTGGTTTAGGATCAGAGATGAGCATGCAGGTCGGAGAACGACGGAAATTCTATTACTATCGGCCGCCCGATGCCTTCCGGCACCTCCGGCGGAGAAGCTGGGAGGGATACCCCTCCTCCACCAACGAATCCACTATGTGACGGCTTCCCCCACTGCCCGTGTCATATTGCTGATATTGAAATTTGTACTACTGCAATGATTAAGCTGATTACTGTATGACTTGTAACATGCTAAAATCCAATAAAAAGGTTTATTAAAAAAAACTATAACGGCTGAATTTCTCTGGTTTTGTACGAGTGAAATGTCCAACTAACTATAAAGTCCCTGAAACCTGTGGTTTTTCAGTGAATTTCTAGGTTTTTTTTAATGATAATTTCTAACTATAACTTCCCTGAAACCTAAGGTTTTTTCAGTGAATTTCAAAGGTTTTTTAAATGCTAATGTCTAACTATAACGTCCATGAAACCTATGGTTTTTTTCCAGTGAATTTCAAAGGTTTTTTAAATGCTAATTTCTAACTATAATGTACCTCAAACCTATGGTTTTTTCAGGAATTTCAATTTTTTTAAAATGCTATTTTTTAACTATGCATACAGAGGTAGGACATGTGCAGAAAGAGGAAGGAGCAGAAAGAAGCAAGAGAAATGCAGAAAGAGGCAACAGAAGTCCAGAAAGATGAAGAAAAGTACAGAAAGAAGCAAGAGATATGCAGAAAGAACCAAAAGAGGTGCAGAAAGAGGCCTTGATGCAACATCATCCTGTGCCCCTAACTTTTTGCTGACTGGTACTGGTGGTAACTGACTCTGACTAACCAGGCCCGGAACCAGTGCTATGCTGAAAGACACTTAAAATACAGTGAAAACACCTACATACACTAGGGTACACTGGGTTCGGGTACCCCTGTGATTGGCATGACCTCCCCTGTAAGTCCCTAGTAAATAATAGGGCAGGGGGATTAAAACTGCCTCTAACTCAGAGGTGCAGAAAGAGGCAAGAGAAGTGCAGAAAGAAGCAACAGAGGTGCCAAAAGAGACAAGAGAGGTGCAGAAAGAAGCAAGTGAAGTGCAGAAAGAGGCAAGAGAGGTGCAGAAAGAAGCAAGAGAGGTACAGTAAGAGGCAGGAGGGGTACAGAATGAAGGAAGATAAGTGGATAAAGAGGCAAGAGAATTGCTGAAAGAAGCAACAGAGCTATAGAAAGAAGCAAGAGAGGTGCAAAAGAAGGCAAGTGAGCTGCAGAAAGAAGAAAGAGCAGCGCAGAAAGAACCAACAGAGGTGCAAAAAGAGGCAAGAGGGGTACAGAAAAAGGTAGGAGAGGTGCACAAAGAGGCAAGAGAGGTACAGGAAGAGGCAGGACGGGTGAAGAAAGAAGGAAGAGAAGTGCAGAAAGAAGCAACAGAGGTGCCGAAAGAGGCAAGAGAGGTGCATAAAGAAGCAAGTGAAGTGCAGAAAGAGGCAAGAGAGGTGCAGAAAGAGGCAAGAGAGGTACAGTAAGAGGCAGGAGGGGTACAGAATGAAGGACGATAAGTGGATAAAGAGGCAAGAGAATTGCTGAAAGAAGCAACAGAGCTGTAGAAAGAAGCTAGAGAAGTGCAAAAGGAGGCAAGTGAGCTGCAGAAAGAAGATAGAGCAGCGCAGAAAGAACCAACCGAGGTGCAAAAAGAGGCAAGAGGGGTACAGAAAAAGGTAGGAGAGGTGCACAAAGAGGCAAGAGAGGTACAGGAAGAGGCAGGAGGGGTGAAGAAAGAAGGAAGAGAAGTGCAGAAAGAAGCAACAGAGGTGCTGAAGGAGGCACGAACAGTGCAGAAAGAGCAAGAGAAGTGCAGAAAAAAGCAACAGGTACAGAAAGAGGCAAGAGAGGTGCAGAAACAGGCAGGAAAGGTGCAGAAAGAGGGAACAGGTGTGCAGAAAGAGGCAAGAGGGGTACAGATAGAGAAAAGAAGGGTGCAGAAAGAGGCAAGAGTGGTGCAGAAAGAAGCAAGAGCAGTGCAGAAAGAAGCAACAGAGGTGCAAAAAGAGGCAAGAGAACTGCAGAATGAACCAACAGAGGTGCAGAAGGAGGCACGAGGGGTGCAAAAAGAAGGAAGAGAAGTAAAGAAAGAAGCAACAGAGGTGCTGAAAGAGGCAGGAAGGGTGCAGAAAGAGGCAAGAGAAGTGCAGAAAGAAGCAACAGAGGTACAGAAAGAGGCAAGAGTGGTGCAGAAAGAGGGAAGAGAGGTGCCAAAAGAGGTGCAGAAAGAAGCAAGTGAAGTGCAGAAACAAGCAAGAGAAGTACAGAAAGAAGCAAGAGAATTGCTGAAAGATGCAACAAAGGTTTAGAAATAACCAAGAGAAGTGCAAAAAGAGGCAAGTGAGGTGCAGAAAGAAGCAAGAGCAGTGCAGAAAGATCCAACAGAGGTGCAAAAAGAGGTAAGAGGGGTGAAGAAAGAGGTAGGAGCGGTGCACAAAGAGGAAAGAGAGGTACAGAAAGAGGCAGGAGGGGTACAGAAAGAAGGAAGAGAACTGCAGAAAGAAACAAGAGAATTGCTGAAAGAAGCAACAGAGGTGTAGAAAGAAGCAAGAGCAGTGCAGAAAGAACCAACAGTGGTGTAGAAAGAGGCAACCGAGTTGCACAAAGAGGGAAGATGGGTCACAAAGAGGCAAGAAAGGTACAGAAAAAGGCAGCAAGAGTGCTGAAAGAAGGAATAGAAGTGCAGAAAGAAGTAACAGTGGTGCTGAAAGAGGCATGAAGGGTGCAGAAAGAGCACGATAAGTGCAGAAAGTGGCAACAGAGATACAGAAACAGGGAAGAGAGGTGCAGAAACAGGCAGGAAAGGTACAGAAATAAGGAACAGGGGTGCAGATAGAGGCAAGAGAGGTACAGAAAGTGAAAAGAGGGGTGCAGAAAGAGGCAAGAGATCTGCAGAAAAAAGCAACAGTGGTGTTGAAAGAGGCAAGTGAGCTGCAGAAAGGGGCAAGAGATCTGTAGAAAAAAAGCAACAGAAGTGCTGAAAGAGGCAAGCGAGGTGCAGAAAGAAGCAAGAGCAGTGCAGAAAGAAACATAAGAGGTGCAAAAAGAGGCAAGAGAACTGCAGAATGAACCAACAGAGGTGCTGAAGGAGGCACAAGGGGTGCAGAAAGAAGGAAGAGAAGTAAGGAAAGAAGCAACAGAGGTGCTGAAAGAGGCAGGAAGGGTACAGAAAGTGGCAAGAGAAGTGCAGAAAGAGGCAACAGAGTTACAGAAAGAAGCAAGAGTGGTGCAGAAAAAGGGAAGAGAGGTGCCAAAAGAGGCAAGAGAGGTACAGAAAGAAGCAAGAGAAGTGCAGAAACAAGCAAGAGAAGTACAGAAAAAGGCAAGAGAATTGCTGAAAGAGGCAACAGAGACTTAGAAATAACAAACAGAAGTGAAAAAAGAGGCAAGTGAGGTGCAGAAAGAAGAGAGCAGTGCAAAAAGAACCACAGAGGTGCAAAAAGAGGCAAGAGGGGTGAAGAAAGAGGTAGGAGCGGTGCACAAAGAGGTAAGAGAGGTACAGAAAGAGGCAGGAGGGGTGCAGAAAGAAGGAAGAGAACTGCAGAAAGAGGCAAGAGAATTGCTGAAAGAAGCAACAGGGGTGTAGAAAGAAGCATGAGAAGTGCAGAAAGAGAAAAGTAAGGTGCAGAAAGAAGCAAGAGCAGTGCAGAAAGAACCGACAGAGGTGTAGAAAGAGGCAACAGAGTTGCACAAAGAGGGAAGATGGGTCACAAAAAGGCAAGAGAGGTACAGAAAGGGGCAGCAAGGGTGCAGAAAGAAGGAAGAGAAGTGCAGAAATAAGTAACAGTGGTGCTGAAAGAGGCGTGAAGGGTGCAGAAAGAGCAAGAGGCGTGCAGAAAGAGGCAACAAAGGTACAGAAAGAGGCAAGAGAGGTACAGAAACAGGCAGGAAATGTGCAGAAAGAGGAAACAGGGGTGCAGATAGAGGCAAGAGAGGCGCAGAAAGAGAAAATAGGGGTGCAGAAAGAGGCAAGAGATCTGCAGAAAAAAGCAACATGGTGTTGAAAGAGGCAAGTGAGCTGCAGAAAGGGGCAAGTGATCTGCAGAAAAAAGCAACTGAAGTGCTGAAAGAGGCAAGCGAGGTGCAGAAAGAAGCAAGAGAGGTGCAGAAAGAGGCAATAGAAGTGAAGAAAGAAGCAACAGAGGTGCAGAAAGAGGTAAAAGGGGTGCAGAAAGAGGCAAGAAAAGTGCAGAAAGAGGCAACAGAGGTACAGAAAGAGGCAAGAGAGGTGCAGAAACAGGCAGGAAAGGTGCAGAAAGAGGGAACAGGGGTGCAGAAAGAGGCAAGATAGGTGCAGAAAGAGAAACAAGCATTTGCAATGCAATTGGTCTCGCATGTACGCGACTTTAAGCTATTGACATTCTAAATAACAATACCTTTTATTTATGTTTTGGTTTTTAAAACATAAATAAAAGACATTGTCATTTACAATGCCAATAGCTCAAACTCTCAAAAGACCTATTGCATTACAAATGCTTGTTTTTACTAATAATTGAGGTAATTTAAAAATCTTTGACCTGCCACTCCACTCACTTTGCAGTGCTTTAGCCAGAAGTGAGAAACCTGTAGTAATCCAGGGAGTCACTGGGGTGGAGGATCGGAGAAGGGGCAGGAGCTAATCTACCCCCCTTGTTAGGTTTACTAAGGACAACACTAGAAAGGTGGCAGTAAAATGGAATAAACATTTGAATCCACTTGAAGGGTGTGTGCCTAAAAGCTGTCTAGACGAGAAGATGATGGTCGGCACTGCATTGTCACGAGGTGTCCTCTGGATGGAACTGAACCAAAACAAACACAGGAACCGGAGGCTCGTCCTCGAGGGACTGGCAATGAAACAAACTACGCAGTCTCGGCTGATGCACGGTCATTCAAGCCCGGGGATACAGCAGCGATTGTGAAAGGGGGGCTGCTGTGCTTCGCTGGCACACGAGGGTGGATCTGTGCAGGGCTGGTCGAGGCTCATGGCTGAAAAACACAAACAGCAGCAAGAACAAGGACAAACACTATTTACTGCAGGTAAACAGATCAAGCAGAAAAGGTGTCCAAAGACGGGCTGAGCCTGCAGAGCACTCCCCAGGCCAGCCCCTGCTTCTATGAGCTGTGCGAGGCACAGCGCAAGTGTGCACAGGCACACTTTTCAGAACTGGAGATACTTCACACCATGAAAACCAGACATAACCGACAGCCAAGAAATCAATTACTTCATCCCAACGAAAACCCGGGAGCTGTGGGATACAAAGCAACCCTAGAAGATGTGTGTGTGGGCTTAGCATTGCTTGTCACTCTTGTGAGAAGGGGCGAGAGTAATAAAAAATACTTTTATTTACAAGGAGGCCAAAAACGCGGCTGGGTGGTAGTGAGTGAGGAACAATTCAACCCACAAATGCAGTTGTCTTGAAAATGAAACTGGCGACAATTCCAGAGCGGCTGTCCAGATAGGACTGGAGGTCTGGTTTTCGGGATAGCCACGGGCTAAGTAAAGGGGCTGAATTTAGAGCGTCTATAAAGGTGCCTTAAACGGATGTGACGCAGCTCTGACCCGCGGGCAACCCCTTTTCTCCAAGACATACCTTGGGCATCTCTACATTAGAGCATAGGGTCTGGCAGAGGAAAGAAGGTATTGGACATATACAGCGTTAGATCCCTGCGCTGAGGCACACTCACCTGTGTTAGCAGAAATGCATACGAAAATATTCTAAACAGAACCTTAGAAAAGGTGAGATTAGAAACTGGGGTGATCTGAGGTGAAAGAACTAAAGAGCACTTCATCTGCAGGTGAAGAAAAAAAAAAGCAATGGCCGCGCGGCCGTGAAAGTGACACGTCTGCGCGGCGCGAAAGTGAAAGGAAAAACAGCTGACGAAAGCCAGATGGCAGCTGTGCAAGTCGCTTGTGCTGGCAGCCTCTGGGTAGCACTTTCAAAACCTGCTTACTAAATGTCTCGCTTGAGACAGCGCATGCGCTGGCTCAGGCGAGACCTAAAAAGTGGTGCAGAAAGAGGCAAGAGATCTGCAAAAAAAAGCAACAGAGGTGCTGAAAGAGGCAAACGTATTGCAGAAAGAGGGAAGAAAGGTATAGAAAGAGGCAAGAGAGTTGCACAAAGAGGGAAGAGGGGTGCAGAAAGAGTCTGGAGGGGTGAAGAAAGAAGCATGAGGGGTACAGAAAGAGGCAGGAGTGGTGCAGAAAGAGGAAGAGAACTGCAGTAAGAAGCAACAGAGGTGCTGAAAGAGGCACAAAGGGTGCAGAAAGACAAGACAGGTGAAGAAAGAAGGAACAGAGGTACAGAAAGAGGCAAGAGTGGTGCAGAAAGAGGAAAGAGAGGTGTAGAAAGAGGCAAGAGAGTTGCACAAAGAGGGAAGAGGGGTGCAGAAACAGGCAAAAGGGGTACAGAAAGAAGCAAGTGAGGTACACAAAGAGGCAAGAGAGGTGCAGAAAGAAGCAAGAGAGTTACAGAAAGAGGTAAGTGAAGTGCAGAAGGAGGCAAGAGAACTGCAGAAAGAGGCAATAGAGGTGCAGAAAGAGGCAAGTGAGGTGCAGAAAGAAGCAAGATAAGTGCAGAAAGAAGCAACAGAAATGCAGAAAGAGGGAACAGGGGTGGAGAGAGAGGTAAGAGGGGTGCAGAAAGAAGCAAGACAGGTGCAGAAAGAAACAAAAGAGGTGCAGAACGAAGGAACAGAGGTGCAGAAAGAGGCAAAAAGGGTGCAGAAACACATAAGAGGGATACAGAAAAAGGCAAGAGTGGTACAGAAAGAGCTGTGGTACTGTAAAAATTTGGAACCACATTGGACGCATGCCCCCACCATGCCGATTTTGGTATCAACAAACCGCAAATGACAAATGCGGTATGTACAAGTGTTTTCGTCATGTTTAACCAATGAATTCACCGTATATATATATAATACTACATATTGAACCCTCGGGTTCCATATTAGAACAGTAGCCATTTTTGTGGTTGCCCTCACATAGGCTGTGTGCTAAGGCCATGCCTAGGCCTAAAGGACACGTACACCTTCTGTGACTTCTCTGTGACCTGTGCAAACTGACTCCACTGCCCGAGGTCAGCACTGTCCGGCCGGTTCCTTTTACTGCGGCCAACTGGGATAAGCATCAGGGCCCGAGGCATCATAAATTCCTTCTTCCCACACGAACCCTGACTAATCTCTTTCACATCTGACTCTGTTTCCTACTTTATGGCTTGTTTTACGAGCAGGAGGTGCCCGTTTTATTGGGGTCTGCTGATATCTGATGAGGGTTCTGAGCCTTGCTGGGTTAAATGATTGAGGGCTGAATGAACTGAAATGTGGGATTGTCATCATGACTCTGCCTTTTCTTTGAAGCCAAAATATGTGACTAACCACTTGTAAAACAGGGGCGGTGTTGCCCAAAGCGGAATATTCTGTATAAAAGAGAAGACTGGTTTTTGTTCTGGAGACTGCCTCATTCAGTTGCTAAGGCTTCTGTGCGACGTAGTCTCACTCATTTGAGTTTAATAAAGATGTCTTTTCATATTTCAGCTTCTTTGCCAAGTTCTTTGTTATATTACCATGAGTATGACATTTTACAGTACCTCAGAGCAAAGAAGGGTGCAGAAAGAGGCAACAGACATGCAGAAAGAGGGAAGAGAGGTGCAGAAAATAGAAGAGATTTGCAGAAAGAGAAAGAAATGTGCAGAAAGAAGCAACAGAAATGCAGAAAGAGGCAAGAGAGGCCGCAGAAGGAAGAAAGAGTGGCTTGTACACCATTAGTACCAATTTAACACCCACATGTAGCAATAAGTAACAGGTGACCATTCTAGGTTTGCAAAGGGCCTTGCACCACCCTGTTACACTTGTCGCTGCATTTTTAGTAACATTTGAGCCGTTTGAGCTAGAAACAAGGCTTTTTTGTTCAAATCTGCAGATTAGGGAGCAGAAGATGAATTATGTGGCTAATGCAGAAAATGTATATTTGTGCGAAAGTTGGAGCAGCCAAACAGTTGCATAATTCCAGTGGCCCTGCTCATACCTCTGACTAGGTCCAGAAGTGTTCCTCAGTGATTCCTTCTTTTTTTGTCTCATTGAGTTCATAGTTGAGCTTCTATGGAAACGAGGAAGACTAAACCTGACGTTATCACTCCACAACACGGACTACCATACCACATAATTACTCTCCATAACATAATCCCACTCTACATAATTCCTTTAAAATAAATACCACATACTTTCTATCCACATAATTTCACTGCACACTTTACCACATAATTCCACTACACACAACGTACATCCACTCCACTAAGAAGAACATTAAAAAACTTTTGCATTTACATTGCCAATAGTTCTAACTCTCGCAAATGCGAAACCTATAACATTGCAAACACTACTTTAACTAGTAGTCGCGTTTGCAGAGTGGTGGAGAAAGGGTGCTGGCCCTCCAACCAGCACTCAGGAATTCCGCTGTGTAGGACTTACAGGAGGTACCAGAAGGGCTTCTTGGCCCCCAAAGTCCCTCAGGAGTAAATTGGACTTCTTCCCCTATTCCATACTCTGCCAGGAGGCGGGTTTGCAGAGTGGTGGAGAATGGGGGGTATGGCCTCCGAAGAGGTCTTAGCTATCCCACTGTGTAAGACTTACAGGAGGTAACAAGAGAGATAGTTAGCCCCCAAGGACATCCTTGGGGGCCAACTACTCCTCCTATTACCTCCAGTAAGTCCCACACAGCAGGATTGCTAAATTGTCATAGTAGGCCATGCCCCCTTTCCCCACCACTCTGCAAGCGCACTTCGTGGCGCACTCTTGGATGGGGATTGAAGTCCCCTTTGCTGCTTGGGGTCTTTAGGGGCCAACTAGCCTACCTGATACCTCCAGTATATCCCAGATAGTGGGATTGCTGAAAGCTGGGCACAAGCCACGCCCCCTTTCTCCACCACTCTGCAAACGCCCCTCCTGGCACATTCTAAGTTGGGGGATTAAGTCCCCTTAAATACTGAGGGTCCCTGGGGCCCAAATAGCCCACCTGTTACCTCCAATAAGCCCCATACAGCTAGATTGCTGAGTGTGCTCAAAGGCCACGCCCCCTTTTTACATGACTCTGGAAATGCAACTCGTGACGCACTGCTGCTCAGTGGGTGAAGTCCACTTGTGTCCTGAGGTCCTCAGGACAAAAGAGGACCTCATCGCCCCACAAGCAGTGCCCCAAGAGGCGCGTTTGCATAGTGGTGTAAAAAGGGGTGTGGCCTCGGACCACCTCTCTGCAATCCAGCTGTGTGGCGCATACTAGAAGTACCTGGTGGGCTAGTTGGCCCCCAGGGACCCTCAGTATTTAAGGGGACTTAATTTCCCAACTTTGAGCGCGCCGGGGGCACATTTGCAGAGTGCTGCAGGAAGGGGGTGGGGCCTCCGGGGAGAGACTGTGTGACGGGGACGAGAATGCCGCCTCAACAGACTGGAATTGGTGGAATTCACCGCCCTCTCTTCCCCTACAGCAGCCAATGGAACGATCTGCAGAGGACGTTTGGTATCCCTATCCATCACGGGACTGGACATCAGAGTCGGAACCTGGCTCCTTTAAGTCGGCCTACCACCAGGACGAAACCTCGCCCCCTGATGACGTCATGGTAGAGGGCGGGATAAAGACGGAGGAAACCCGGAAGACGGCGGACGGCGATTCCCAGGAGGCAGACGGAGTGTTGCAGTGGAGAAAGACGAGGAGTTGGGAAGAGGAGCGACGTGGAGAAGAGAACGAAGACCCGAGAACCGAGCAGAGTGGAGACGACCGCTACAAGCCAGGAGGCCACCGATCCCGCGAGGTGCCCCGCCACGTTCCCACGGGAGGAGCGTGGCTGGAGCAGGTACGGGGGAAAGTAGTGGGCTGGGTGGGCAGAAAGACGCAGCCTCCTTTTTGAACGTAATTACTGACGATAGAGCTACCGTAACAGTGATTACACCACCCCCTCCCCTCTCTCAGCACTAAGTCACCTAGCACCTGTACAAACGAGCACTGGAGCACTCGGTTTCCCATACTCCCGGCCCCTGTTGTTGAAAGAGAAGGACTGGTGTCCTAACCCGTGGTCTCTTCTTGTTTCCCATTGTCTCATCGGGACGAACACCCCGGAGCCCTTCCACGAGACTGAGACGAGTCACAAAGTCACTAAAGGCGGACTCTAAAGCCGATTCTCAATCTGGAGCCCAGCAGAAGGAGCAGAACCCTCTCCCCGGCATCAACTACGAGACGACAAACAGCACGTCAAAAGACGTTGTTATCAAAAATAAAACCCTCGTTACAACGTACTGGCTTGGTTGTAGAATCTGTCCCCGCTACCCCGCCACAACTGGTGTCAGAAGTGGGATCACCATCACAGTCCGTCTGTAGTACCGAGATGGACGCGCTCATTCAACACCTCATCAAGGGGCAAGAAAAACTGGAATGGGCAGTGCAGAGGCAGATGACGTCGGCCCAAGCAGATAGAGAACAGTTCCAAAACACCATAACGGCCCAGATCGAGAGTCTTCAGAAAGTAGGCCCAGTTGCTACGGTCTCACACCCTGGGGAGGCTCGACCCCTAACCCTTCCAAACCCGTCCGGGATTGCTTTACAAAAGTATGTATCCGGTGAGGATCCCGATGTCTTCCTCATGAACTTTGAGAGGGCCGCCAGGGCCTTGGGTTGGCCTGAGGATAAATGGCCTTTCTTTCTGGCCCCACTCCTATCAGGGGAGGCACAGTTCGCCTACCAGGTGGCCAACCCCACGGGGAGCTCACCTTATACGACCATTAAGGAGTTCAACCTGGATCACCTGGGGCTGGATGGGGAAGCCTATCGACTTCGATTCAGGAGGGAACGGGGTACCCCAGGGGAGAACCCAAAGACTTTGTTCTTTCGGTTAAAGATGGCGGCCGACAAGTGGTTACGCCCGGCCTCCAGCACGAAGGAGGAGATAATGAACCGCATATACATGGAGCAGTTCATGGAATCTCTGCCATACGCAACACAACGATGGCTAAAACAGCACACAGGACTTACGCTGGATCAAGCTATCGAGATGGCCGCTAACTATGCTCGGGCCCAACCAAAGACGCTAGGGTGGGACACCGAGAAACATACGAAAGGGCTACCAATGTCAAAATCAGAGAGGAAGGTGAAACCAGCACTGGAACCTCCACGACCCCGGCCTATGAGGATGGAGGGACCACCGACCCGGGGACCCCAATGTTTTGAATGCGGTGAATGGGGCCATATTGCGAGACTCTGCCCACGAAGAAAACCCACCGAAGAACCGATGGAGGTCGGGTACCTCCCCCGGACCGTCCTGTATTCAGCCGAATTTGGGACTTCATATTACGTGAGTGTAAGAATGAACGGTTTGAAGGTCCAGGCCCTGTTAGACTCGGGTTGTAGACAATGCGTGGTTCGCAAGAGGTTGGTTCTTCCCTCACAATACGTCCCCGGGGCCCAAGTTTACATACGATGTGTACACGGGGATGTTAGGCCCTACCCCCTCGCCCAAGTGACCCTGACTCACCTAGAAAAAGAGCCATACAATGTGAGGGTGGGGGTGGTGGATTCCCTTCCAGAAGACATGATACTGGGAGTAGACAATCCGGGTTTTTTGGCTTTGTTCCAAAGATCTCTGTCTCTTTCCCCCTCCTCCCGGTCCCATTCTGTAGCGGCACTGCTCTCCCCGGACCCTTGGGTATTAGACCGTAGCTTTCGGGTTGCGCAGGCCAGTGATCCCACGCTGGTCAATGCGTGGGAGAACGCACATGCAACCCAAGATCAGGAGCCAAAAAGTTATCCCAGGTTTAGGATCACGAAGGACCTCCTGTATAGGGAAGGGGAGGAAGGAGGGGATGCCCAGTTGCTAGTTCCAGTTTCCTTTAGAGAACAAGTACTGTTCTTTGCCCATACCCACCTTACGGCCGGACACAGCGGGAAAGAGAAAACCACAGATAACATCCTTAGACATTTCTATTGGCCCGGAATCTACAAGGACGTTGAAGAATACTGCCATCGCTGTGAAATATGCCAGAGACAGAACCTACAGAGGCCACCAGCTGCACCCCTGCGACCTATGCCCACCATAGGCAGACCGTTCGAAAGGATCGGTATGGATCTGATAGGTCCATTACCCAAGTCGACAAGAGGACACGTGTATATGCTGGTACTCGTGGACTACGCCACCCGGTATATAGAAGCATTTCCTTTGTGAACTCCCACCACGGCACATATTGCTGAGAAATTCATTGAACTATGTTCCCGAGTCTGCTTCCCAAAAGAGGTCCTCACGGACCAGGGCACCCCGTTCACATCGAAGCTAATGAGGGAAGTCTGTAAAACGCTAAACATACATCACCTGCGCACATCAGTGTACCACCCCCAAACAGACGGTTTGGTCGAGCGTTACAATCAAACGTTGAAAACAACCCTGAAGAAGATGCTCGTTACCGAAGGATCTGACTGGGACAGGTTATTGCCGTTGGCGCTCTATGTCTTACGAGCCCAGAAACAGAGCAGTCTTGGTTACTCAGCCTTCGAACTATTATATGGACGACAACCGAGGTCTTTACTGGAAATTACGAAAGACGCCTGGGAGAGGGAAGAGGAGCAAGAACAAAGGTCCATGTTAGACTATACACAGCACCTCAGGTCCAAGCTAGGTAAACTGTGAAACCTGGAGTATTCCAACCTAGAGAAACAGAAAGAAAAACAAAGAAAAAATTATGATCGAGGGACCAAGCTGCGCTCATTAAAAATAGGGGATTGGGCCTTGCTCCTACTTCCTCCCATCGCAGGAAAAGGGAAACACGAATGGAAGGGGCCGTACGAAGTGGTCGATACCATAGGAGACACAACCTACCGCCTGAAGGTGACAGCAAACAAGGTACAATCGTATCACATAAACTTACTAAAGAAATGGATTGGACCCCCACCAAAAGGTTTAAACCTTCTCATTCCCACCACCAACAAGAAAAGCACCTTGAACGAGTTGGTCGTCAATGAAGAGGTGTCGCAACAGCAGAAGAAAGAACTAGAAGAGGCGCTGTTACCCTACCAGGATATATTCTCGGACGTCCCTGGGAAAACGACACTGGTGGAACATAGCATCGAAACGCAACCAGGAAAAAGAGTGAAGTTAAGACCTTATCGCATCCCCGCGGCCCGAAGACAAGCCATTAAAGCAGAAGTGGACGACATGCTACGGCTAGGGGTTATCCGCCCCTCATAGAGTGATTGGGCCTCCCCCATTGTGATGGTCCCTAAACCGGATGGGTCGAGGCGATTCTGCATGGACTTTAGGGCTCTGTACGCCATTTCCTCATTTGATGCCTACCCTATTCCACGGGTGGACGAGCTTATCGAAAAACTGGGAGAAGCAGCGTATATCACCACGTTGGACCTCACAAAGGGGTACTGGCAGGTGCCTCTCAGAGAATCGGATAGGAAGAAGACGGCCTTTATCACGGACGAAGGCCTCTTCGAATTCACGGTTCTACCCTTTGGCCTTCATGGGGCGCCTGCCACGTTCCAGCGTTTAATGAACACCATACTCCGGCCATATCAAACATTCAGTTCCGCCTATCTGGATGACATCGTCATTTACAGTAACACCTGGGCCGAACATTTATAGCATCTGCAGACCATACTCAATGCTCTACAACAGGCAGGTCTGCATGTCAACGCCAAAAAATCCCGAGCGGCTTTTCACAGCGTGAACTATTTATGTTTCGTGTTGGGTGAGGGCACCATCACACCACAATACAACAAGGTTCGAGCCATTGAGGGGACCCCTTTCCCTAGTAACAAGAAAGAAGTAAGGGCATTCCTGGGTCTAATAGGCTACTATCACCGCTTCATCCCCAGCATTGCGGACCTAGCGGCCCCCCTCACGGATCTCCTGCGGAAAGATGTAAAACCCGGAGAGCTTCAAAATCCCAGTACGGAGGCGCTGAGAGCGTTCAGCAGTCTAAAAACGGCTGTCACCACTCATCCGATCTTAGTAACACCCGACTTCTCCAAACCGTTCATACTAGCCACGGATGCATCCGACATAGGTATAGGGGCGGTGTTGTCCCAGGAAGGGGGTGATGGGTTGGAACACCCAATACTGTATATCAGCCGTAAGCTATTCCCTAGGGAGTCCAGGTACCCCACAATAGAACGGGAGTGTCTAGCTATTAAGTGGGCCATAGACAAATTACAATATTATCTAGAGGGCAAACCGTTCATTCTTTATACTGACCATGCACCCCTTCGGTGGATGTGTCAAAACAGGAGTCAGAACCCTCGGGTACTCCGCTGGTTCCTCTCCCTCCAGGCCTATGCCTTCACAATTCGACACAGGAAGGGGAAGGAGAACGGGAATGCGGACTATCTGTCCCGAGTCTTTCCTCTCCCCAATCGGGAGAATCCAGGGGGGGAGGTGTGTGACGGGGACGAGAATGCCGCCTCAACAGACTGGAATTGGTGGAATTCACCGCCCTCGCTTCCCCTACATCAGCCAATGGAACGATCTGCAGAGGACGTTTGGTATCCCTATCCATCACGGGACTGGACATCAGAGTCGGAACCTGGCTCCTTTAAGTCGGCCTACCACCAGGACGAAACCTCGCCCCCTGATGACGTCATGGTAGAGGGCGGGATAAAGACGGAGGAAACCCGGAAGACGGCGGACGGCGATTCCCAGGAGGCAGACGGAGTGTTGCAGTGGAGAAAGACGAGGAGTTGGGAAGAGGAGCGACGTGGAGAAGAGAGCGAAGACCCGAGAACCGAGCAGAGTGGAGACGACCGCTACAAGCCAGGAGGCCACCGATCCCGCGAGGCGCCCCGCCACGTTCCCACGGGAGGAGCGTGGCTGGAGCAGGTACGGGGGAAAGTAGCGGGCTGGGTGGGCAGAAAGACGCAGCCTCCTTTTTTAACGTAATTACTGACGATAGAGCTACCGTAACAGTGATTACACCACCCCCTCCCCTCACTCAGCACTAAGTCACCTAGCACCTGTACAAACGAGCACTGGAGCACTGGAGCACTCGGTTTCCCACACTCCCGGCCCCTGTTGTTGAAAGAGAAGGACTGGTGTCCTAACCCGTGGTCTCTTCTTGTTTCCCATTGTCTCATCGGGACGAACACCCCGGAGCCCTTCCACGAGACTGAGACGAGTCACGAAGTCACTAAAGGCGGACTCTAAAGCCGATTCTCAATCTGGAGCCCAGCAGAAGGAGCAGAACCCTCTCATCGGCATCGACTACGAGACGACAAACAGCACGTCAAAAGACATTGTTATCAAAAATAAAACCCTTGTTACAACGTACTGGCTTGGTTGTAGAATCTGTCCCCGCTACCCCGCCACAGACTGGCTTTTAAAAAATATATATTTTTAGAAGAGGGGCTGTGTGACTCCCCCTTCTTTTAGTATTTTTGGGGCCCTGGGGACCCCATCCCCCAGGGCCTGACCTTTTAAAAAAAAAACAGGAAGGGGTCAGTGCGGCCCCCTTCCCGAGGCCGATTTCGGCCCCGAGGACCCCATCCGCGGGGCATGGCCTCCTTTATATAAATATATTTATATGGAAGGGGGCTGCGTGGCCCCCCTTCTCAGGGCCACTTTTGGCCCCGTGGACCCCATCCCCGGGGCAAGGCCTCTTCTTTTTTAAATATTTACTGGGAAGGGGCCATGTGGCCCCCCTTCCCTGGGCCACTATTGGCCCCAGGGACCCCATCCCCTGGGGCTTGGCCATTCTTTTAAATATTTTAATTTGGGGTGGGGAGCCATGTGGCCCCCCTCCCAAGCCACTTCTGGCCCTCAAGTTGGGGACCGTGGGGGGAGCCCCAATGCCCCCACAGGCCCACCGGCTCCCTGCCTCCTGTTGGAGCCAGCATTGCTTTTGAGCAAGGTGAGCTGCTGACATGCAGCTCCCCTTGCTCAAAAGCAATCCTGCTTTGCTTTGTTGAAGCGAGAGCAGGTTTTCCTGCTCTCGCTTCAATGAAGCAAAGCAGAGTTTGCTATGGCAGGGCGGGAGCCGGGCTCCCGTGCTGCCATAGCAAACAGCAATGTCCCGGGGTAGGCACATTGCAGGATCTGGCCCTGGGGGGTGGGGGTCCCCAGGGCTATTAAGGGTTCCTGGAAGGGGGCCGCGCAGCCCTCCTCCCATCATTTTCAAAGCTCCAGGGAGGCGGTGGTCCCTGGGGCCGGGGGGCTGCAACGGACCCCCGCATTCAAATAATTAGTGCCCTGGGGAGGTGGTGGTCCCTGGGGCAGTGTGGGGGGCAGGGGCCCCCCACACTATTTTTTTTTAATTATGCCCCAGGGCATATAATTAAACAGTGCCCCAGGGTGGTGGTGGTCCCCGGGGCAGTGTGGGGGGGGGCAGGAGCCCCCCACTTATTTATAGAACAAAGACCTGGGGAGGTGGCGGCCCCGGGGCTGCAGGGGGGCCGCATGCCCCCACATATATAATTAAAGAAGTCCCGAGAGGTGGCGGTCCTCGGGGCTGCAGGGGCCCCCGCAAATTAATTTGGCATTGTCCCCAGGACCTTGCCCACCTGGAGGCATTAAGAAACAAAGCGTGGGAGACCGCGCTTTGTTTTTTTAAAACAAATTCAGCCGGATTCGCGCACCCAGTGCGAATTCGGCCATTTAAAAAAAAAAATGAATTTATTTGGACCTGGGGTCCTTAGGGGACCCCCTGCGCTGGCCTAGGGGTTCAGGGTGTTTCTACCCTGCCCCCTTTTCTTCATGTTTCACTTTTTTCCACCTTTTTTCTAGTGACTTGGTTACCGAGTCACAAGATGGCTGCCAACACTTGCTGGTTTGGAGTGTTGGCAGCCAATCAGAGTGAAGCTCGTGCCCGGGAGAGTTCGCGACTCCTCCTCGGTGCTCAGATATTGATATTTTTCTTTTTTGAATTTCTCAGGAACTAATGAACGGATTTACACCATTTAAAAAAAGGTCTCTTTCTGAACCAAGGGCTACCCTTTTGCCAAATTTGGTGTAATTCCGTTCAGCAGTTCGGGCTGTTACCTGTTTCAAAATTCATATATATATATATATATATATATATATATATATATATATATATATATATATATATATATATATATATATATATATATATATATATGTGTGTATATATGTATATGTATATAGATAGATATATTTATGTGTGTGTGTGTGTATGTATATATAAATTCAGTGAAAAAACCATAGGTTTCACACATGTTATAGTTAGCTGGACATTTTACTCGTAAAAAACCAATGAAATTGCCCCGTTATAGTTAGTTCAGCTAACTATAACTCGCACGCGCCCGCAATGCACTGCTGATGACGTCACATATTACATCACTCATGACATGGTCAGTGACATCACTCATGACATCACTGATGACATCTCAAATGACATCACTGATGACCTCACTGATGACATCATCCAGTGAATGTGTGTTTTTCTGAAAATTAAATATGTTTTATATATGTATATCTCAAGGTCAATGGAAGAATAAATGGGTATATAAGTGTCTAAATGGATGATTTGTTTTTGAAAAATTGATTGTTTAACTGACTGATTAAGTGTATCATAGTGAATACATGTTTTAGTGAGTAATGTTTAAATATGTATATATCTGTATCAGTCTCTCACTTTGTGTATAAGTGGCTGCATGGGTTGGTGAGTAGCTACATGAGTGTCTATATAGGTTATTAGTTGGTTTTTGAGTATCAGTGTCTGATGTCTGTATGGTTCGGTGGGGGTTATTACGTAGTGCATAGGTGCATGAATGAGTGACTCACTGTTTGTATGTGTTGAAGACAGCATGTGTGCAGGACTGTATGGGTGGATGAGTGTGTGCATGGGTGTGTTAGTGAGTGAATGACTGTCTCAATAGTGTCTCTATGAGTAACTACATATGGTTTAAACTAGTATATGTGACTATTGGTGTATATAAGTGAGTATATGTGAGAGTGAGAGATTGAAAGAGTTCCTGTATGAATAAGTATGTGTTTCTATAAGTGATTGTTTAAAAGACTAAGTATGTGTAAGTTTCCGTAGAAGTAAGTGTGGTGGTGTGTGTATAACTGTATATGCAAGTAAATGTATGTTTGATTCTTTATTAGCATGAGTGACTGTGTGTGTGAGTAACTCTATGGATGAGTGGCATTGTGTAACTGGATGTATAGGTGTATGAGTACATATGATGAGTGAGTACATGTATGAGTGACTGTATAGGACTGTTGGTGAATGAGTGAATGTGTATGTGAATCTTAGAATTACTGAAGAGGTTGTTGTAACTGGTATTGGTATGTCCATTGTTTTAAAAATTTTAGTCTCTATTATTGAATGTGTGTATCAAAGGTTATATTAGGGTGAGAGGAGGTCTGCCACTCTATCACAAGGATGATGTCATCAGTGATGTCATTTGAGATGTCATCAGTGATGTCATGAGTGATGTCACTGACCATGTCATGAGTGATGTAATATGTGACGTCATCAGCAGTGCATTGCGGGCGCGTGCGAGTTATAGTTAGCTGAACTAACTATAACGGGGCAATTTCATTGGTTTTTTACGAGTAAAATGTCCAGCTAACTATAACATGTGTGAAACCTATGGTTTTTTCACTGAATTTCTAAGGTTTTTTAAATGCTAATTCCTAACTATAACGTGTGTGAAACCCATGGTTTTTTCAGTGAATTTGCAAGGTTTTTTAAATGCTAATTCCTAACTATAACGTGTGTGAAACCTATGGTTTTTTCAGTGAATTTGCAAGGTTTTTTAAATGCTAATCCCTAAATATTTCGTTTTTGAAACCTATGTTTTATTTCTGAGAATTTGTATGGTTTTTTATATGCTAAGTTATGTATTTTTAATAAAAGATATTTTTTTTTATTTAAATAAAATTACTTTATATTCATTTATATATTATCTGTATTTTTTTAAAAATTATTTTTTTAAATAATTCAATTTGGATATTTTTTTTTATAATTTTTTTAATTATTTAATGTCCTCTTTTTTTTATTTTTTTTTTATTTACAAATTCTTGGGGTGCGCGCTCTGAGCGCGCACCTAGTACTATTCCGTATGTTTTTCATGAATTCCGGCGTACGTTGTTTACGTACGCAAATATACTTATTGGTGCGCGCTGGGAGCGCGCACCCAGTACGTATGCGTACGTCCTACGCCCTCGACGCGGTTTACTTCCGCATACGCTAAAATTACGCGCAATAACGGTCGCGTATACGCGTGTTAAACGTATGCGCGCTAGGTACGCGTATATGACGTATGCACCTGCGCGTTTACGCGTTCGTGCATACGTCATCACGGGGTGCGCGCACGGAGCTTGCGCAGTGCGCGCACCTCGGGTTTATACATAATAAAACAACATTTCTTATTGGTTATCATTACTTTCAGTTTCTAATTGTTTCAATACCACACCCAATCCCCTCATGGCAAGTCATGTGATCAAGAATCATCACTTATGATTGGTTTGAAGTACTTTCTGTTCCAGATTCTTCCCAAACCACACCTACTCCCCTCATTATTAGTTCTGATTCCTTTGGAGAAGGAGCTATTCTGTTGTTGAGAGACAATGGCTGAACAGCAACCTACTTCAGACAGTGAGCAGGACACTCTTGAGAGGCAGAGGAACAGGAAGCAGAAAGACAGCTTTGTATGGCAGTTTTTTACTTTTCCTGAGAATGAGAAAAAGGTAAATGCACCGAAAGTTACATGTGTACTTTGTAAAAAAGTCTTATCTCGTGGGAATCCTAACAAGAAATATTCTTTTAGCATTCACACTATGTTGAGACATGTTTACAAAATGCATCCAGCATCTTATCGTCGAGCTTCTGGAGAAAACTCTCCACCTGCTCAGCCGACGACATCAGCAGCAGCTCAGCCGAGCACATCTTCGGCAGCTCAGGGGAGCACTTCAGCTGCGATGGTGCCTTCACCTGTTTCTTTACCTCTTGTTGGTCCACCTTGTTTGGCGAGGTTGTCTACACGGTGCACTGATTGCGGTTCTCTTATTTCTGTGGGGGAGACCAGTCTTGATCTCCTTCAGAGAAAATTTGATGCACATTCATGCACTAGGCCATAGATGTTTTTTCTTTTTTTGCGTTTTTCTCTTCCTGTTTCCCTCCATTAACTCAAGGGCTCTTTTAAGAGCCACTTATAAACTTAACCAAACAATTTTTTTTTTTTGAAATTTTTTTTTGAAATTTTTTTGAGAGACTCCCCCTTTTTCCTACTAATGCAACTGTGAAATCACCAGAGCAAAACGCAACAAATCTCTTCCTGTAATTCCTATTTGCACACAGAGTCAAGTTTTCACATTAGTCACAAAACGAAAAATCTTTGCCAATTTGAATGCACACTTACTGCTCTTTTTTGTTGGCAAGTGAAAATCACTTTTACAGACTGACACATTATGAATCCACTTCTCAGATTTTTTTAAATGCACATGTCCAGACTGCTTTTTCAGACCACAAACCATGTGTATGCTGGGTGACTGCCTACACTCCAGCAAGGGCAACCAGCCTTAGTGATGCTGAATGTATTTGCATTACAGACTGAAACCTCAAAACCCCACAGCACATTATCAGAGCCAGGACCTCTGTTCTCTACACCTCTCTCCACTCAGCAGAACCAGATAATGGCAATCTTTCCCTCTATTTTTCCACACATATACATGTTAATTTCAAATCTCACTGCTTCCCCCTTTTTTTCAAATGTAATCACACATTTCTATTGCTTGAAAACCAACCCTTTTCCAAAAGTACCCTTCCCCCTACTTCACTTCTGCCTAGTTCCCTTCCCCCAACTTGACTTCTGCCTGCTACCATAGCAACAGCTCATGGAACACTGCTGTGTGCAGTTAGGTCAGAAGTTCGCCAAACAATGTTTCAATTCCACAGAGCAAGAGTGCTTGACTTTTCAAACCTAACAGCAAATCCATAGTACTGTTCTTTGGTAACACATTTTTCTGAACCAATACAAAACATGCATCTATTATTTTACACATACAGCCTAGTTTTTAGTGTAGAATGGTATGAAACAGCCAATCAGTTCTTTTTTTTATGAAAAAAAATATGTATGCCTCCATTTCCAAACTGTCTTTCATTTCTTTTTACCATTCTACTGAATTACACCTCCTGAGTGCATCCAGATCTCCTTTGAAGATGTTCACAGTGTGGATTGTAGGACACAGCTATGTCTTCTGGAGTGAAAAATTTGCAGAGAAAAGAGGTATGGTGAGAGACCTTGCTTTGCCAAATGTAGACATCAAGTGGATTGGTCAGAGAGGGTTAAAGTGGCACCAATTAATGCCTTTGGTGAAAACCTTTCAACATCTCCCACAGCCTAACCTTATTATTGTGCACTGTGGTGGTAATGATCTAGGCACTTTAACTGGGGTAGGTTTGGAAATGCTTATTAAGGACACCTTTGTGCAATTGATGTCGCTTTTTCCACAAACTGCCTTTGTATATTCTAACATATGCCAAAGGCAAAAGTGGAACTGGTCCAAACAATTTTGTCCGCAGATTGACAAAGCAAGGAAGCACGTCAACAAATCTATTTCTGCTTTCCTCAGAGACTATGGTATGGGTTCCATTTACCACAACAACTTGCGTTACGACATGCAAGACATTTATAGAGGAGATGGTGTGCACTTCAATGATGAAGGGAACAGAGTCTTCCTCTTGAACCTCAGACTCTGCGTCGGTACTTACTTGTAGGTACCGAAAAACAAAAAATAAACACAAGGGCTCTTTTTAGAGCCACCTTATATCTAAACACTTAAATGCAATTTTTTTTAAATTTCTTTTATTATTTTTTTTTCCGGGTGCGCGCAGGGTGCGCGCACTCGGCGATATTTTTTTACAAAATATTATTCTTTTTTTTTGCCCTACAAGGTCCTACTTTGACCCCCTTACAATGCCTACTGGGTCTATTTCTACCCACTCTGCCCCCTTTTCAAGTGCTCCCCCTTTGTTTATCACACCCTCTTTATGCGATAGACAAAATGGCGGCCGCCGCTTCCTGACTTCCACCGATTCGAATGTTTACTAAGATCTAACAACCAATCAGAATTGGGCTCGCGCACGGCAAGGTGCGCGCACCCAGCGCGCACTCTGCGCGCTTTCAGATATATATATTGATTCAAAGGCTATTTTCTCAGAATCTACTGAACAGATTTACACCAAACCTACAAAAGGCACTTCCTTGACCTAGGGACTACCTCTCTGCCAAATTTTGAGTAATTCTGTTCAGCCATTCGGGCTGTAGCTCGTTCTAAAGGTCCTATGGAAAAATGCATGGGAAAAACGCGTTTTGGGACCCCCCTTTTATCTCAGCCCCCGCTTGACGGATCCCCCCGAGACTTTCAGGGTAGGAGCGGAGCGTACCGCCCCACCTATTTTGAGAAATTCGCGAGGATTCGTCGACCGGCGCCAAAGTTATTCAAAATAGAATGTTGCGGATTTCCTATGGAAACGTGGTCCTAACTATAACTACCTACTGGCGACCGCCAGTAGGTAATATATAATTTTTTCTATGTATCTAATATCCAGGGACCTCATGTTATTGTTTGTTGTGCTCACAGTGTAAAGCACTCTGATATCTTCAGGGTCATGTTTGCGCTATACAAAACTCTAAAATAAATAAATAAATACATAAATCTTACCAAAAGAAGTACATGATCTTGAATCCCTGCCACTTGACTCGACCACCGCCAGTCCTCAACAGTATTCCTCTGGAGAGGGTTTGAACAGTTGATTATCTAGGGTTCACCCTTAATGAACACTTAGGTTGGTCCCCCCAGATCCAGAAGTGCAAACATAGGCTAGAGCACTATTCAGGTGGTATCCTAAGGGCCTTCCAGGGATCCCACTTTTGTCCCATATCCCCTGCACTGCAACTATATAGCTTACAAGCTATGGGGGGTCTTTATATGGTGAGAAACTTTGGGGGCATGAGAATGTTAGCGATCTGGAGCTGGTGGAGAGTAGTTTTCAGCAAATCCTTTGGGGGTTGGGCTATATAAAATGCTGTCTGACAGAAATTGAGTGTGTGAACCTATGGGAGCACCCTGAGCCTGCATGCAGTGTCTGAAAGCTTGCACTCAAGGGGGTGTACTGGAACTCTGGGGAAGGAAGGCACCACTACAGATCGGGGAGGGCAGGTACCACAATTGCAGCTTTTTTGGAATTCAAGGATGCTTTCTACTTGGAAACCTACATGGATCTCATTGAGCCCCCGCTCGCCTGGTCTCTGTTCTTTAAATTTCTGATCGGGACATTGCTGTTCTGCACCTTTACTGCAAAGTGGTGTGAAGTGGTGTGGCCCCTTTTCTGAAGTTGATATGACTTGCCCATTTTACCCTGAGACCAAGAAATGTACTAATCATGTATTATTCTTTTGTCCACAATATTAAGCCTATATGAGGGCATGGATCTTGACACTGTGCCGCAACCACAGTGTTAGGGACTTCAGAATTGCTTCAAGAATACTCAAGTCCAGGGGCGTGGCCAGGCAGCGGAGCGAAATGGCCGCTTAGTCCATTGGCTCCATCGACACTGTCTCCCTCCTCGCCTATCCGGTCCATAAATCCGATCCCCCACCAGCAGAAAACGTACCAGACGGCAAGCAGAGCTGTCTTGGAGCTTCCTGAGTCCTTGGGTTGCTCTCGGGCAGAGTTACGGGTCCCGTTCCCTGCGGGCCTATGCGGACGACTACGCCAGGACTAGTGTGCTGACTGAGGCCGATGAGGGATGAAGGGGCGCAGCTCGGTTCAGCGGCGTGTCCCGAGTCCAGACAGGGGCGCACAACCCTTATATCGCCGGACCTAGCGGAGCCCGTCGAACCAGCAAAAAGGCACATGGGCCACCGTGAAAGCAGGTGAGAGCACCGACAGAGACACCCGGTGGGTGCCTGACTGAGTACAGGAGGTAAAGGAAGCCCGTGGCGCCTGGATTGCCAAGGAATACCCGGGGGTGCAGAGACTGGTGGCATAGCACCGGAATCGTCATGCGAGAGCGCTAAGGGGTGGGCCCCACCCACCCACCTACAATCCGGATTTCACTGCGCCCATCCAGGCCCCAACGGCGCAATTGCGGAGATTGGCATCCCTTCCTCTCACCTCCCCATTCAGCAGTATAGGTGCCGCGTACATTACGGCGGGCCTGTAGAACGGAGGGACCTGGGAACACCTGAGATGCCCCTGAGTGCCTGGAAGGTGGTCCCTGTGGGGAAACGAGTAAGAGGGCTAACTGCGTCACAGTGAAGCTGCGCGCCACCTGAATGGGAGCGGGCCGCTCCAATTGCCTGGAACAGCCCTATACTTGAGAGGGCACGAAAAGGGATAGCGGAGAGGCGCACCTTCTCCAAGTGCCTGGCCTGCAGTTTGATCAAATCGAACAAGCCGGGGGTGAAGAGCCGAACTCGCACCAAGCAGGTCACAGCTGGGGACAGGCAGTGAGAGGACCCGAACTGATAGATCCTGGACCTTCAAAGTCGCAGTAATGGACAAGGCCAAGACAGCGGGGACGAGGGACTCCAAAACTGTTCAAGCAAGCAAACTGGATCGATATACCCTCAACAAGGAGGCTATGCAAGAGCTCCAAGCCAGAGGTAAAGCTGCGGAAGACCTGGGAGGGGAAAACCAGGACTTGACGCTAAAAGATGTTATGGAAGCCATAACCGGGAAAAAGACCTCCCTGGAACACAAGATGGACTCCATATCAATATAGGTTAACCTCATTCGCTCAGACCGCTCTAAAATAAATGAGAAAGTTAAGCTTTTGGAAATCTCCACGGCGAGTCTCGCTGACGATGTTATGCACCTGCAAAGGGATGTCCATGACCTCCACACGTTCCGCAAATTCACTGAACTTAAACTGGACGATTATGAAGGGCGCCTACGAAGAAACAACCTACGCATACTGGGGGTTCCGGAGAAAGCGGAGGGCCAAACACCAGATCTTTTTATAGAAGAACTTATCCTGCACCATCTAAAGCCCAAGGGCCTCAGTAAATTCTTTGTCATTGAAAGGCCATATAGGGTCCCAGTCGGACGTCCGAAACCAGGGGCCCCCCCACGCCTGATGCTGGGAAGAGTGTTGAACTTCCGAGACAGAGATGTGATCCTCCTGTCAGGGTTTGACCATCGTGTGCGCCTACGTAGTTCAACGCTTAAAGTCTAGCGGAACTACGAGTCCCAGGAAGCCCGGACGAGGGGGCGGGACCAACTTCGTTAAAGGCACGTACAATGCTAAGGGCGTTGTACATGATTCTGGATTTGTTGTGAGAGTTCCTGGAAGCCGCGCGGCTGCTCGGCACCTTAGCGTCTCTCCTGGGGGTGCCTCGCGACTGCGTCGCGCGTTCCTTTTCACCGCCCTAGGTTCTCTGGGGCGAGGACACTTCCGTGGAGGTTTTCCGGCTATAAAGACTCGAGTCCGAGACTGCGGGGTAAGGACGCGGTGAGACGAGACACCGCATACACCGCAGAGGAAGACCCTATGAACTTATTTCTGGATTCGGACCAGAGGAAATATCCGAGCAAGAAGACTTGACTCTCGAGATTTACAAGACAGGACAGGTAAGCCGTGGAGGTCTGAACGGCGGCCTGGGTTTTTGTTTCTATGTTCTGTTGTACTTAACATTAACAAGGAAGGCCAACTTGGCAGCCAGTAGGTGGAGCCGGCCGAGAAATAACCAGGATGTGACATTTTTGTTTGGGATTGTGACCATGTGGGGATCGCACCGCAAACAGAGCATGGATGTTTTGGTACAGAAGGGGGAGCAGGATCAGTAGCAGTGATAACCCTGAGGAGAAGGGTTTCCAGACGTTTACACTGAGAGATTTTCTGAACTCCACCCGAACAATAAGGAGATCCCCTTCAGCTGTTGTGAAGCAGTGCTTTATCTTTCTTTCTATGGTTTCAAGGGGGTGTGGTGTCGGGTACGTATGAGGGTGAGGAAGTTGTTTGGTAATATGGGATTGAATGGACAGGCAATGAGATGCTAACCTTCTGTGGTTTGGTTTTTGTATAGATGGTTACGCAGCAGACAGTGAGAGACGTATCTTACAGGATAGAGGAACCATCGGCAGGGAATACCTTGACAGGTAGTAGTGAGAGCATATGAGAGTAGTCCGTAAGGTATAGGATGGTAATTGCATGTTATTTGTCTTTCAGGTTTCCCTTTCCCACGCTGCACCTACCCTACCCTTTCCCTCGCTTGATCGCCTCAACACTCTGGAGATTAATTAGTCAGAGTTTGGGGATGTCAGGAGGTGGACCCCTTTGAGCATCGCCCAGATCCTGAGGAGAACCCGGAAATGTGACACCTCCAAAATGCCAGAACGTCCGCCCCTTTGCGCTATGACTACGCTACAATCACTCTTTTCCCAGACTTCACGCAAATGGTACAAAGGCAGAGAAAAACCTTCCAGACGGTAAAGAAGAAGTTGAGAGAAAAGGGGCTTAAATATGCTATGCTGTACCCGGCACACCTTCGTGTGGAGGCGGAGGGACGTCCCTGGTTCTTTGAACAACCCGAAGCTGCTTCTGACTGGCACGAGAGCCGAATAGACTGGCATATGATCGAACATATCAGTAGCAATGACTCAGACTCCCAGGCAAGGGTTGACAAGTTCTATAAAGAAGATGAGACCAGCGCTAGACAAAGAGGGTTCCCAACAGTGGTGAAACAGGTACCGGGGTTTCAATATGGCTGCCACCCGGCAGGGACCCACTTCCGAATTGGTATACACTGAACTGTTGAATAAGACTCTTCATGGGGACTACACTGATGCAACTAGTAAGGGGGGAGACAGGGAAACGGAGTAGGACGCCCCCTACGTATCTACGTTTAGTTTCACTAGGGCGACATGCACTCTGCAAGTTTTTAATGGGCACTTCTATGCCCAGAGTGCAGGGAAGGAGGGAGGGGGGCTGGTAGGAAGGGGTTTATATATTATCAATGTTATTGTTTCTTCATCAACACTGAATATTAGCATCATGACAGAGGATATTAAGAACGATATTAAACTTAATGAGTACGCAATGGGACAAAAGTATTAAAATGCTGAGTTGGAATGTAAACGGATTTTGGGATAAGATCAAAAGAAGTGTGGTTCTCCAATATATTAAATAGCAAGCACCTGATATTGTCATGCTTCAGGAGACACACCTGGTTGGGAACTCCTGTAAAGCGATGAACAGATGGGGATATAAAATGATAGCACATGCGGGATTCACCACTAGTTCCAAGGGGGTCGGTATTATGATGAAAAACTCGTGTCCACTCACTGTACACTCCACATGGTCAGACGATAGGGGAAGATACATAGGAATAACATGAATGTGGGAGGGACACACCATAACTCTCATGTCAATATACGTACCACCTGGCCTGAAGACTACGACATTTAAGGATTTGAGCGCTATTTTGCTCTTGTTACCGGAGGGACTGCTGGTACTTGGGGCCGACTTCAACTCAGTGGTCTCGCGTATATTAGATCGTCACCCCCCCCCCCCCCCCCCCCCGAACGACAGGACCACCCCTCCATTGGCTGCCTGATTTTATGGAGACCCTAGGATTGGTCAATGGGTGGAGAACATATAACCCTGAAAAGTCACAACACCCTTTCCACTCCGGGGCCCATCGCAGCCTTTTCTGTATAGATTATATCCTAGTTCCTGCCTCCCAAGGTGCATATATTCACAAAACCAGGCACTTAGCCAGGGGCATATCGGACCATTCACCGTTATGGGCACACATAATTCAAGTGAAGGTGGGGAGACTTTCCCCAATTAGCCTGTGGTAGCTCCGTGATCCCAGTATCCATAAGGATCTCATTAGGGCCATGGATGATTACTTTAAAGAAAACGAGGGGACAGTAGACTCCTCCCACACTTTGTGGGAGGCCTTTAAGTTAGTGATCCAGGGCCAGGCCTTGTCTCTTATATCTGGTAGGAAGAAAGACAGAAAGAAATATCAGAAGCTGAAGACGAGATTTATAGATTAGAAGGGCAACTAGAAACCGAGATCACAACAGAGACACTCCACACACTCCGTCTCAAGCAAGATGAATATAAGGCTCTTGTACCTGATAGGGCTAGAACTTTGGGGAGGGAAAAACTGGGCAGAATATACAACTCGGAAGACAAAGTGGAAAAACTGATTTCCTGGCTTGATAAACCGGAGTGGGGAAGCAGATTGGTTCCGGAAATTTTAGTGCAGTATACACTGCTGTAGCAACCTATTCCGAGAAGGACTCACACAAACTTTTGCGAGACATACAACTCCCTACACTCTCTACTGATGACTGTAACTTTCTTGACAGTGCCTTGACTGCAGACGAAATAGCAAATGCAATTAGATCACTAAACTCAGGAAAAGCCCTCGGCCCCAACGGTATTCCCATTGAGCTGTATAAGCTCAGACCTGACTGCATAGCACCACATTTAAAATCCATGTTTGAAAAGAGCAAGGAAAAAGGGAAGCTGCCAAGGGATCAAAGAATAGCTACCCTCATCACCATGCATAAGGAAGGCAAATCCAAAACTGACTGTGCATCTTACAGACCGATCTCGCTTTTGAATGCTGAACCCAAAATCCTAGCCAAACTCCTGGCAAACCGCCTAGTTAAAACTATTGGAGGCCTGGTGCACCCGGATCAATCAGGCTTTATGCCGCACCGGAACACAGCCCTGAATCTGCGCAGAGTTCATGGGGTCCTGGGGAGAGTAGCTCCAATACAAGAACCAGCCGTAATCGTATCATTGGACGCAACCATGGCCTTCGATACCATCGAATGGCCTTATCTCTTGGCAGTCCTCGCGAAAATGGGGTTTATTCTGGGATTTATTCAATGGATACATCTTCTATACAATGACCCCCTTGCACATGTTGTAGTCAACAACAAAAAATCAGACCCATTTGCATTGAGTCGGGGTACCCATCAGGGATGTCCGCTCTCTCCTCTCCTGTTTGCCTTATCCTTGGAACCCCTGGCGGTGTGGATTCGAAGAGATCCAGAGGTGCGGGGTCTGCACTGGTCCCCAGATTGGGAGGATCGCATTTCACTCTATGCGGACGACATACACTTATACCTGGCTTCTCCTATGAGGTCTCTAATATCTGTTTTAGACATACTGGCTGTACTGGGTAGATACTCTGAGTTCTCCGCCAACTGCGGCAAGTCCCTCTTATATGTTGATATGGGGGGCCCTCCTTCCCCACCAAGAAACTGCCCCATTCAGGTCAACACAGTGGGCTTCAAATACCTGGGTATATTTATTTGATTAGACCGCACGCTCCGGTATGAACGCATTCTCCTCCCGCCACTACAAAAATGTAAACGAGATATAGCTAGTTGGAAAGCACTTCCCCTCTCGCTGCTGGGCAAAGCTGCACTTTTCACAATTATGTATTTACCCCGATTTCTGTGCGCGCTGAAAAACTCCTCAGACCTTGCACCGATGAAGTATTTTAGTGAACTCGAAGGCCTCCAGAGAGACCTATTATGGGACGGAAAACTGCGCATTGCCCTGACCAAGCTTACGTTAAACTGGTATGATGGGGGCATTAGCCTCCCGGACATCAAGAAGTACTACTGGGCGGCACACCTTGCAGCTATTAATGATGGTACCAATGGTCACCCTAATGACCCTGGATATGCAATGGACAGATGGCTCCTCCCGGGAGGTAACTATAATAGGGCGCTATATTCCAAAACTGATCGATACCCACTGATGGGTCCTACAAAACTCTCAGTTCAGGTCTGGCATATGGCCACTAAATCCCTCGGGTGGGAAAACAGACTGACTTTAGGTACTCCCTTGTGGAGTTCTGAAAAGCTGGGTCACTTATGGAGATCGAAGGGCTTCGAGAAGTGGGACCTTATTGAGATCTCGCAAGTCAAAGACATTTGGGAGAAGGGCACAGTTAAGACATTCGCTACTTTACAGCAGCAATACGAATTAGCTGATACAGAACACTTTCGTTATATGCAAGTCCCCATGCACTACAGACCCACGAAAGGATCATCCCCTCCCGATCCTCTCCATTAGAACATAGAGTGTTGGATGGCCACATACCTGAATAAACTATATAATTAATATATAAGAAATTGATCAACAACATGACAGATCCCCTCCAGTCATTGAGACACAAGTGGGTTCGAGACGGCATCAAATTAGATGATGAAAAGTGTCAGGGGACAGTATCCTCCCCGCGAGTGGTAGCAATACTGGCACAGCTTAGATTAGTACAGCTCAAAATTCTCCACAGAGTATATGTGACAGGACCAAGACTTGTGCAGATGGGCAGGGCTCAGGGTGGAGAATGTAGGAGGTGGTGCGGCCAAACAGGCACATTCATGCACATAATATGGGAATGCGAACATTTACAATCCTTCTGGTGTAATATACATGACGTGATAAGTAAAGTACTAAACACTCGCCTTCTCCCAGAGGCGCGTAGATGTCTCTTAAATATATAGGAACCTACTGATCTTAATACCTATCACACGCAGTGGGCCACACTGGAGTTAATGCTGGCAAAGAGGAACATAGCACAACTATGGGGAGCGGCGCAGTCACCAATAGTGGAGTATTGGAAAAAAGACCTTGATTGGTGCATGCACAGGGAAAAGACGGTCTACGCTGCCTGGGGGTGCCCTAGAAATAGACCAGAATCTGGAGCTTATTGAATTCGCACCGGGGGGAGATATGCAGTCCACCACGCAGTATCGATCAGGACGATCCCCCCTCTCCGTAATGCATACCCAAAGGATATTGTTGAAAAACGCGTTTGCTTATTGGCCTCACAGTGTATTACTATGATGATACCTCTGTACTGTGTTTCTCATGTCGATGACTGTTAATAAAAAGAATTATTAAAAAAAAAGAATACTCAAGTCCAACCCTTCCCAACTGATTGCTTTTGCTGTCTGCCGCTTCCTACTCTCAATGTGGAGATGTCGACTGAAATCTACTGTCCTTGGTACCTCTACCCTCCGAACCTAAGGGAATTGTTTTTACCTTTTAAATGCCCCAGCTAAAGCTGCTTTTGTATGCGCCTTATCTAGCTTTAAATATGAACCAATCATTAGCACAATGAATGAAGTATAACTGTTTTTAACTTTGTATAGCATTTGTATGTTTGTTTAATCCTTGTCTTTTTTGGTGTTCTTTATGCTTGAAAGACCATCACCAGTGTGGATTTTAAAGGTCTTATTGTATACACATGCTGTATCACGTGTTTTTTTGACAATTGGCTTAATAACGTTTTTTTGCTTGCTTTCATAAACTGAATAGTCCTGTCCATTGTACGTGACATAACAAGCCACAGGATTCATGAATGTGCACAATGCAAACGTTGTGTGATTGTAAGGAAGGTAGGAATGTCGTATGGATGTAGTCAGTGTTATGTTGAAATTTATTTATATTAGACTACATGTACCACAATGCATTTTATTATTAATAGCACATGCAGGAGTGGGCACACCTGAGAGTTACATAATCTTCGGCCTCGTTCCTCTATATGGTCATGGAACTCCTTAGCGACTTGCAATGTACTGCAGGTATACCTTATCCCTTATATAATGTTATACACTTATAAGATCGTGCTTTACAAGGATCACATTTTGGGACAAGAAACAAAGATTTGTCTTTAAGTTCCATTGGGGAAAACAGTCCAAGAAGCCATCTTCTGCTCTGCATATATCTTATTTTTCACATTATCCTGTAATTCAACAGCATATGTTTCAACCAACTCATGTAACTCAGTACGCCTAGGGATTTCTCAAGGCTGGAAATAATAGACATTACAAAGTATGTTTTACACATGATTTACGATAACAAATAAAGCAAAAATCTATAACTTGTGCTTTGATGTATGCACTTGTGAGAATGGGGCCCAACCACCTTGTGGCACAGTACACACTATGGATGTAAAAAAGTTTGACTGCATTGTGGAAGATGATGTAAAAAGGGTAAAGTCAATATATTCAATCACAACATTTTAGAGAAAAAAATACCAAGAACATATGCGGTCTCATGTAAAAAGCCTGAATCTTATTTTGGACAGTGTGAGTACCTATAAATGAACCAGTAAAATGTGTAGTCCAAGAAATCTGATGGTGATGAGAAGGTCCGGAATGATAACAAGAGCAAAAAAGTTCACAAAACACATGAAACAAAAGTAAGGTTTGACAAGCAGCAGGTAAGGCCTGTGGGTTCTCTCTCACAGACTGAGGAACTGGGAAAGGGTATGTCTCCCGATGTTATGTGTATTTGTAAAGAATACTATCACCCTCTAGGGTATCCTGGCGCTCATCCATTGTGTGGAGGCCATTGTGGTTTGCCCCTGTGGTCTGCACATGGTGTTCAAGTTGGTCCTGGGGTAGTCACTTCACAAGATAAGATATCCCCTCGAGTATCGCATTGCGAAAGACTTGAAACTACAGGGTTTCTTCGCAGCAAAACACAGGGGCAGCTCCTCCGTTGTACAGGAGGACAGTTGCCCCACTTAAACCCCCCACCCAAATCCCCAGGGATGAAAGATAAAATGGAAGTTTCTTACCATTTTATTTTTCATGCCCCGTCCCAAACAGAGCAACAGGACTGGGGTGGGGTTAGAGAAAACAAAAGCCTCAAGAGCGCTGTGTAGCGCCGAATAAGGTAGCTCCCACCAATCATAGGGCTGCTCTCAGGCTAGAGAGAGCAGATCTAGGATTGATATAGGGAGTTGCTGCTTCTGGTTCCGGTTCCAGTTCCAGTTCCAAAGAAGAGGTCGGGACCGGAGACCTCGTGTTGTGTTGTCAATTTTTTATATATATTATTTGCATGCTTTTTTAATATATATAATTTAAGTGTATGTACCCCCGTCCCAGTAGATGCCAGCTGCCACTGGCAAAACAACTCCATAGCCACTTAAAACACTTTGTTCGAGATTATCTGAAGAATTTACTTCTAGTGTATCAATGTTGTTCCTAAGCACTAGGGATTCATGGTGGGTGGTCCACTGAAGCTGTACAATGGCCAGGACATTTACAACATGTATTGGCTGTTTGGTTCCTTTGCTCTAAGCAAGAAGACAATCAGCACAAAATCAGATCACAAGGTAGGACATTATTTAACAACTATGACTAAGGTACCAAGTCAGGTGCATCCCTTCCACTGCTAGACATAGTTCCACTATACGAACTGCACCAATGACAACTATGTCAAAGAAGAAAGGGCACTAGGGAAGGGGAATGGAAAAATAGGTATAGAGTGGCTTAGAATACTAAAGTACCAGGTAAGGCCACTCCCTGTTTGTTCTCCTGACTCAAAAAATCTTGTATCTCCACATCCACTGATCTAGCACTTTGCATTTTTACATGGTTTGCCAGTCTGCAGTGTGATGACCCCAAATCTGCTATAGGAAACTATACGCCTGTTATCTAGATTTTCAAGCTATGGGCCCTCAGCCAAAAGTTTTGTCTCAGACCAAACCCTGGAATGTTTATTTGCATATAGACAAATTATAAAAAGGTTGTGCGGTGTACATTCTCTTAGTACAAATTGTTGCTGGTCATTTATCCTTTCAAAAAACAAAGCTGTGTCACTAGATAAGAGAATGTCTATCAGTCCTGGCAATCACTTGTCATTTTCCACAGTTGACACTAAAACAATGTAACTTCAGTACCGCACAATGGTTGACAGCCTGTCCAGATGCAGGCAAAGTCACTCATGAACAAAGGTGGCAGGAGGGTTGCGTCACCTTTATGGTGTGGTCGGTACACAATAGATACATTCATAAGACAAAGGATCACTATTCCTAAATTGTTTTACACCATTTTTACTTGGATAACTGATTGGCAGTGCTAAATTTGAGCCGGTGGTTTCCAGTGCTCAGCACCGGCACTTAATCATCAACACCGGTGTTTATAGTGGGTACTCAACCCAAAGGTATTGGAGTGCTTTTCATGAGCACCAGTTAAGGACAAATTAATTTTTTGCAAACACATGGAGATTGAGTGATTAGCCCAGAATCACAGGATGTTTAGCCTAGCTGAGACTCAAACCTGGTTGCCCAGCTTCAAAGTCGGCAGCTCTGGTCGTTATGCCACATCCTCTCCCCACTTGTAGGGTTTCATGGTTAGTAGTTAGTTTTGCTACAGGCGGACTATTTTTCCGCAAATAAACCACTTCTGATTGGTAATTTTCCCTTGACTTGGGAAATTATGCTGTGCAGATTACCTTAATGCCAAGTTGAGCATCAGTAATTAACATGCGAGGGGCAGTGTGCCTTTAGGTTTTCTTTATCCACTATGAAGACGTAACAATAACCTAAGTTTGCACTTCTTCCTATATAGCTACAAATTTCTAAAGTGTTGACAATTTTACAAATGGCAATGATAGATTGATGATAAGAGCCTACTGAGTTATCAATTGTTTATATGTACCCACCTTGGTTTTACAACAACCCGCTTTGCATGTCATTATATTTTTCCTACTTTCCTTCCAAGATTATGACAATCATTGAAGACTCTAGGAGGTATATTTCCCTTGAGTACTGGTGATTAGTAGTTTTGCTAACCCAGGAAGGAAAGCTATTGCGAAGGGATGAGCTACTTGGCCCTTGTAAGCCACAGTAGAATCTGTGCATATGGGAAAAGGCATGATTTCTGAAACAAAGGGCTTTTGATGCTATTGACATGATCTACTCTGCTGGGTGAGAGTTTTTCCTTAGCAATGATCACAGAATTCATTTGAACTGGACAGGAAGCCACAGGTAAAAAAACTCCCAGTGCCATCAAACAACTCTTGCGAGCATGAGATATGTCAAAGTGCAGTAAAAAGTGTGAACACATGAACGACATTGAGCTACAAAATTAGCTGGCCAGTGATGGGCTACACAATTAGCTGGCCAGGGATGATGTAGAACTTCAAACTGTGCTACCTTTGAGCTGTCCTGCTTCCTGCAAAAGAGTTGTGCTGCTAAAGACGGGGTACCATGGTTGTGGAAAACGGCCTCCATATCTCCGACTCACCTTCTGAAATTAATTGCTGGGACCCTAGATCAAAGCCATGCCTGAAATGAGCCTTTGTGCCTGAAATTTCGAGATCATTGAATCGGGTTGCTAGATTCAATGTATGAGAGGGCAAAGGAGAAGGCTGCAGTTTTCTGGATGGACAGCTCAGCAGCAGAGGTGTCTAGCAGCAAGATGTTGAATTCGAAGCACTGTGTCCCCTAGAGGAGCAGAGTGATGCACAACTGGATGTCACTGACTTTTCCTGCACCTGTCCTCAGAATTGCTGGTTTTAAAACCCACACATTGCCCATCTACATTAATAATCTCTGTACACAGATATCAACAGCATTATAGAACAAAGCCAGTACTTCATCATGGATCACAAATTGATCTGACAAAGATATGATCTGCTCATCTTAGTCTCTGTGAGCACCTACAAAACTTGTTGGTCACCTGGAACCTGCTGCCAGGTTCCAATTGGAGATATTCGATAAGCGCCTCTATAATTCGGAATCTCTACACAAATGTAGTAGTGTAGTAACACACACACACACTGTAGGAACTGGACGTAAAAGAGGGAAAAGGGTAAGAAAGAAATTTAGATTCACCCTCCTATGGTTTTGTCTCAAGTGCAAGTAAGTTTTGTAACTTCAGTGACTATTTTTTCAACTCAGGCATCAGTAGTTAACAAGCTTTCGGGACCACAAGACCAGCTATAAGAAGTAGTACACATAAACTGAAAAGAAACTTGCGTGAGAGCAGAATCAGAGGTTAAATCAGACCTACCAGTCTTATCAGCAGAAGTCGCTATTAAAAGCATCAAACCAACCTGAATACCAGTTGGAGAACTCTGGATGCTAAGATGATCAACTGAACACAAAAGGTACGTAGATTCCCTTGACATAGCAAACACGGGAACCAAAAAGGGAACAGGAGAATCCGAAAGAAACAGAAAAAGATGAAAACAACTGAACTGGAGGAAACAAATTGTCAGGGGAGAACTAGAACAAAGTGGAGAGCCACAACAAGCAAGTGACATGTTACCAGGTGTCTAATCCACATTGTTTTAGCCTTAAGAATTGGCTCTAACCTACTCTCGCCTTGAATTGCACCCTAAACCAGAAAATGGGTACGTGAAGGCAAAACTCACATGTGCAGTCTAATGTTTTTGTGCTTTCAGTTTCCATAGGCCTGTTCTTCAGAGTTTCCAAGCCCTCCAAACCCCGAGCCTAAGATCATGTACAAGCCATGAGTATATTCTGACACCCACTCAGGCTGTTCACTGTGCAGTCACTACTAAAGCAGAGAAGCAGAACAAGAACTAATCACAAGGATAACTTTTTCGAACAGGCCCAAATGCTTACTTAGAGGTGCCCACTACATTCTGACTCATCCTACCTTGGAATCCCATACAGCTGAAAACACCCATAAAAGAATTGTGTTGTTTTCTTAACTTTTAATATGTATGTTAATGGACATCTATTGGCAATAATGTTAAACAGTCATCCAAAGCGTTTGCATTAAAAGAGATAAACCGATTTTTATCCATTTGCCCATTGTTGCAACTTTTTGTCATTTTCAGCAATAAAAGTTATATTTTATAAAATCACGTTGCCTAACCTTTTCATTTTAGCCATTAACTTTTTAGTGTTTGTGCTTGTTTATTTATGCTTCCTTGGAACTCTGTCCGAGTTAACCCTTTGATACTTGAAAGACAAGTAAAGAGATGTTGTGAGCAAAAACTATAGATCACTTTTATTCCTATGGAGGGCCTCATTATCTACAGAAGGGCCATTTGTATTTATGACTTGTTTGGTAGCTCAAATATAGCTTTATAAACCTCTACCCACTCCCTCACTTCTACAATAAATATGGTTTCTCGCAGTCCCTGGTACTGCACCCAAAGACTCAGTACTAATAATGCACAAGTATTTAATACGTCATCTCTTGCCTCCCTCCACATGGTCCCACTGCTTCTCGAAGTATCTACTTTATTGCAAATTTTTGTTTTATTCTTAAAAACATACCTCGCCTTTTAGCGCTTCGGTAATGTCCCCGATAAAGGTAGTAATAAGGACAGACCCTATTGGTATTAGTAGTACGTTTACTACTCTTGTATCTTACTATTGTCTACTACTCCTGTATCTTACTTTTGTAAGATACCAGAGTAGTAGAAGTACTACTAATAGTAGTAGTAGTTGTTGGTGATCTGTACAATCACACGGTTACTTACGGGGGATGAAGGGAACCCGACTCAGAAACTAAAAAAAGTGTGACCGTTTATTTATTTCTGAGGGGTTTTCTGAATTCCTTCATACTCGCCAAGGAACTCTTCAAAACAAAGCAGTCACAAGAGTAGAAAGCTGTGGTTCTCACACACTCACCTTCTGAGCGGCAACCAGAGCTGCAGCTTCACTTTTATCCATCACAGTATACTTGTGTCGTAACCTGGCTTCCACCTCTTGTTCTTGTTGACTACCAAGAGAAAAAATGTATAATTTATTGTCAGAGTAAAACAATAGCAAAGAGACGTCATATCTTATGACAACAAATGATTACATAGGTAAGAATCTTTGTAGGATGAAAAGGTCATGGCTAGCAGCCAACATCATAAGTGTACTGCTCTATCATGAAATTTTACTGATCCGCAACTAAATCTCTAGGAAGTACACCACAAACATGTAAGTAATATGGCGTTGAAACATCTTTGACTTGTACCAGCCCTGAAAAGAGATGCTCAGCAGCAACACATGTTCCCTCTCTCATTAATGTATGTCTTTGGCATTCATATTCTAACTACAGAGCCTGAGCCCATTTCAGTTGAAGAGTTTAGATTTGAAGCAAGAGGCCAACTGTTCAGCATTGAAAGAGAAGATGAGTCTGGGAAAGGAAGAGAAAGCCAACGGTTGAGGGTGCCAAGCTGGTGATGAGAATCATGAGATTGGTCAGGAATGAGCACATGAAAAAGTGTTCCTTTACAGTTTTTAAGTTTGAACAAAGTGTCTTGTGTTTGCATCATAGGTATTAGTTTTCCAGAGGGATACTGTGCCAGGGGAAAGCCAAGGTTTGAAGTGAGTTTGGAATAAGGTTTACGTTTTGCGGGTGAGGGGACAGTCAGAAATGGCAATTAAAAGGGAATAATTAAAAGGGAACAAGTGGATTGTTCCAATAGAAGTAGAATGGATGGGTATTGGGTAGACCCGGGAATCAGTGAGAGGAAACTGTAAAAAAGGGCCCTCCTCATTCATTTTTTTACTCATAGAAACTGATATTATTATCCATTCATTTAATTCAGCTGACCATTAGGAGGGAAATTTACAAATGTTGCTTGGATCTGAGAAGGCACCGAGAAGGCTACTGTTGAAGAATTCGGACAAGACTTAACAAGGCCACTGCTGAATAATTCTGGTCTTCCTGTTGAAGTACTGATCAGTGTTCCTGCCTCCCACCTTTGAATCTCTAACCCTAAAGGCTACTCTCTTAGTGAAGGAAGCTGGACTCTTGTAAGTCCACCAGAAGAAGAGTGTCCAGGGCTTACACAGAGGTGCTTATATTTTCCTACAAATGTGAATGCGTGAGCATTCGAAGAATCAAATTAGCTGCATCTGCTTGGAGGAAAACCAGCAAGACTAAAGATGATAGAACCTTTGGCTGTGGCTCTGACTTGGGAGTGGGGAAAAGTGTTTTTCCTCACTCAAACCGTGGCTGGTGGCCAAAGAGCATTTTAAGATTGTTTGCAACTTTTGCTCCAATAGGACATTAGCTATACAAACCTTTCCTAAATGTTCTGTAATTATAAACATTTGTTTTGGCGGCTGCTTTCTGAACAGGAACATCTGCGGCATGAGTAAAACCACAAGACAGCATTTTTACAAGAACTACTCTACTCTTAAACTAGGACAAAACAAACACACTGTTGCTGCTAGGGAGCGTGTTTGAAAAGCACAACCAGAGCATGTGGTGGGCTTAATTTTTCACTTTCACAGACTAATTTAAATTTTAAAAAAATCACAATTTGTTGAGGTAGGCCTATTGAGCCCTAAATCAGATTTACTTTATTTGTGTGTAGTTTTAATAATTGCATTGATTTCTTTTCAACTAAATCGGTTTGTAAAATTATGGTATTCATTTCTTAACTGTGATGTTGTTTCAGTTTTGCTGTTAATGTGCCATAGGGATTATCTGAGGAGGTGGGCCTTGCTGTTTGTGCCAATCTAAAAAATGTAAGTTGAGGGTTTCTGGTTGAAATCTACTTCTTCTTTGAAGTGCTAGGTTGCTTTGGTTTGTAAGGGCTCAGTCACTGCTTATTATCATGACTGAGGCCACACCTCCTCTAACAATATAGTTTTATACAATTTCACTACAGTAAGGGATTCTTCCAATTAGTTTAGATGAGCAGTGTCACATATAAACGCAGGTCTTTTATGTCGTTCTGACAATGTAACAGTGCTCTTCATGTTCAATCTACGTTTCGATCCATATAACTAGATCACCGGCGACCTCCATGACATGTTCTCCAGTCTGATCAATATCAAAATAGCTCAGTCTAGGTGAAAATATACTCCACCATGTTCTGCATTATAATAAATAGATGATTCATATCAATAGGCATAACTGCATTCTGAAACCTTATTATCCACCAAAAGAACTTACAGGCAATGCCCCATATATTGACAAACAGCAAAGAAATACCTGGTCCACCACCCAAGCGAGATGTTTTGGAGACACCTCCATGCATCATAAGTAAGTGCACCTACCTTAAAATGACTTTGAATTGGTGGAACACTTCTTGGATTTGTCTGACGTTTACAATCTAAGAAAAAGAACAGCTAATAAGCATGTTTTAAAAATTAGGCCAATGAAAGCCAAAGCGAAAATGCAATGAATGGAAATCTGTGTTCAACACACAAGACGGTGTAAGAATCAAAAAGAGACAAATGTATCACTTAAAAACTTGATGTAACAACTAAGATGCGTAAAACTACTCAGTTGTTAATGCTGGCTGGCAAAATATTTTCCCCAAGGTACTTCTTGTCACAATCCCAGCTAGCAGTGACAAGGCATTTTGTGTCTCTGTAGCTGTCCAAATCAGTAGGACACAGGGAAGGCGAGTGGGGCAGCCCAGCCACATGATACAGTTCTTCAGCCTGGAGCAAAGACAAATATATATCTCTTTGACTGTGGGCACTTGGAAGCAGCTGCTAATAAGAAGATTGACAGTCAACTGAGACTTTAACTCATCGAGATGAATTATGTAACATTGGGTTTCAGAATGTGCAAACAACTTCCAAAATGCTTAAGTCTAACTCCAGATGAGTGACACTTTACACGTCTGCCATTAATCACCAGTTTGCAACTGAAGATAGATCAGTCATGTTTGCAATTTGTGCTATGATAATAGAGCATGTTTAAAGGCGATTGACTTGTATACTTCTCATTGGAGGCCTTTTAATAATTATGGGGCCCGATTTAGATTTTGGAGGACAGGTACTCTATTACAAACATGACAGATATTCTGCCCGCCTTATCACAAGTGCCTTAGGATGCAATGTATAGTTAGGCAAACAGGATATCCTTTACGTTTGTGATGGAGCAACCCATATCCAAATCTGTAAAACAGGACATAAATGTTTTAATGAATGTTTTTTCACATTGCACTGCTTTTTGGTTTCGTAATATGTTTCCATGGGCGGCTCTTCCGCTATGGCGGAGGAGCATCGCCCCACTGCTTTTAAGCTGTGCACTGCAATATAAAGGAAACATAAAATGATAATAACTTTGAGTTATCATTTTATGTTTTCTGCTGCTTTGCAGGTGGGTTGGCGGACCTGCTCTCTGCTCTTGGAGCAGGCAGGGGAGGAGTGGCATGCCCACTCCTAAGAGTGCAATGACAGTTTGGTCGGCCCTCTCGAGCCACCCAAACCAGTCATTCGTACTTTCCCCGTTTTCCATGCAGGTTGCATTACATCCTGCGTGGCGAACACTCCCAGGCCCCATTCCCCGGTTGAGCATCTAACCAGGACGCTCAAAACCAATCACAACGCTGCATTGCAGAATTGTGATTGGTCAGGGAAGCATGGGTGCTTCCTAATCACAACGCTGCATTGCAGCTTTGTGATTGGTCAGGGGTGCCTTTTCTGTGCTTCCAGTGCCTCAGTGTGACGAGGAGAGCAGAAGCAGAGAAGCGGGACCGACGCGACAAGGTAAGTGCTTCTTTTATTGTTATTATTTTTTTTACTGTTTCCCCCACACCCCTTGCGCCTCCCCTTACCCACCGCACGCCCGCCTCACCACCCACGAACCATGCCAGCCGCCACTGCATTTTTCATTTTAAACAAAACACATTGTGGGTTTCAGAGAAAATTATTTTAAAATGGTGGTGCATCTATCAACTTGAAAACTGAAAAACACACTGCATGACTTTTATAATAAAATAGTGACATACAGGCACAAATGCACACAATAATGTGTCCTCCATAATGAGCAGACTTCATTGGGTCCCCTGTGCTTTACGAGTACGCTGCACACTAGGGCATGAAAGAGAAGACACTATATTTCCCCCGCAGTACTTCACGTATTTAAATATTTTTCTACATGACGGCTGCGTTATACTAATAACTTCACCCAACTAGGGGAATGTTTGGAGTGTGACGCCCTCCAAATAATTGGATTCTTGGCTTGGTAGTTAGGACTGAGGTCTGCTATCTCTGAGCTGGTTTTTTTTCGTCATGGGCTAAGAATGAAAGACAAACTAGGGACCTTTGATGTAGATTTGCACTCTCAACACCAGCGAAACTCTAGATCTGCTCACCTCAAATGTCTGTTTTTGTAACAAAGTCTTTAAGCATAGGACTAGCATAGTGCTGCCATGCTGAGCTGTAAAATGATAAAGGCCAATTACTACTACAGGCACAGTATTACAGCTTTGAATTCGTAAAATACCAACCAAGCCAACCTGAAATGAGTAAAAGCAACCCCTGATAAAGTGTTTCACTCTATTTAGAGTTCTTCAGAGAGGTATACCTATGTCCAGAAACAAGGGAGCACCCAGTATAGGTCAAAACAGTACCCTTTCAAGCATGGAGTAATGTTTAAATTATGCAAAAAATAAGCAGAGAACTCTGGGTAGTTCTTAAGTTTAGGTGAAAAGCAGCTCCTGTATAGAGCACTCTCAACACCAGCGACACTCTAGATCGGCTCACCTCACTGTCTGCTTTTCTATCAAAGTCTTTAACCATAGGATTAGCACAGTGCCATCCATGCCAAGATAGAAAGGGAAAAAGTATTTTGCCATTTCTACAGCAAAGTCTTTAAGCATAGAACTAGCACAGTGCTGTCCATGCTGAGCTGTAAAATGACAAAAGCCAATTACCACTCCAGGAACAGTATTACGTGTGCTCCATACAGGAGCTGCTTTCCACCTAAACTTGAGAACTACCCAAAGTTCTCGGCTTCTTTTAAAAAAAATTTTTTTTATTAAAGTCGTCAGTATCAAAATACAGCATTACAATGGACCACATACGTTATACACCCTCAGCGCAGTACTACACAGCTGAAATTAATAACTGTATGTGACATGTACTTGCATTTATGCAGAAATATCAGCATTACCGGATCCTTGTCTATAGGTTGTAGATTGAAATGACAGCAATTTTGCACATAAGCATTATCAATAATATTACTGAATGGTTTTTAATATTCTTAAAATATTTATATATTTTATATTTCTATCTTGTTACAGATGAAATTCGGACATATGAGTGGTAGCAATGTGCCGTCTATACATCTATACATTATGAGATTTATCTCAGGATCTGGTGTTCCCGATTTTGAGAAGAAATTCAATATGAATTCTTAAGGACACTTTCTGCATTTTATGTCTGACATGCACTAATTTCGTTTTCACCCTAATTAAATAAGATGTTGTTAATTCAACACAGCAACAATGTTGAATTAAGGGGCACTTTTTGAAATGAAGGAAATGACATCACAGTAAAAAGACTGAGACATCCTTTTAGGTATATACCTTACATTCGAATGTGTGCAGTATTTTGTTCATGTTTATTCACGTTGTGTGGTCACATGGGTGTAGTATCACAATTTAAAAATGGCAATTTTACCTCTATTCGTTGATGTGAACAAGGGCGAGTGACGCCCGAAACGCGTCTTCAAAGGATTCTACAGCTGAAATAAACATATTGCTGCTTTAAATCCGTGGTTCGTGATTCCTTGGTGACTGGGTCGGCAAAAGGAAAGCTGCAAGTATACTAAGGATCAGGTGTGTTTCTATACCAATTTACGAAAGGTGGTTGCTTTTGTGACGAACCCCCTCCCCTGCAAGAGGTTACCGCCCTCAACCGACAACTGTGTGGATCCGAGAAAGGAGTTTTGGCGGCAACCCCCTTAGGAATTGCACAACGCTCGTGAGATTGCATCGGCTTACGGCTTCACGGTATCAACTCTGATTTCCGTTGGTGCTAAGATCCGCGAGCATCGCAATACAAACCAAGGTGGGGAGGTGATTTAAAGCAGTTTCCGGCAGGCGTCAGATACTTTAGCCGTGCTATCGCTGTGTTTTCCTATCACGATGTCAGCCGAGGTAGTTCGTACCCGAGAGGCTGCTGCAGAAGAATTGTTTAAAGATATGCCTAACAACCCTGCTGAGCGGGAAGGTACAGACATTTCAAATACCGGCAAGGAAACGGACGCGAAGATTTTACTTAAGAGACTTGAAAAATGCATGAGAGCAGAGACGACTAAATGGTGGGAACACAAATCCCTGACTAAATACATTGAGGTCGGTCGTATTCCCAGGGGTCTGCGTATCCTGTTAGCCCCCAGCTTTGAGAACCCCAACCCAAACATGCTAAAGGAATGGGGAGAAAGCAATCTGGCTGCATCAATGAATTTGGTGCGTATCTTGGTCAAGTATGCTGAAATAGACAGACATGCTATTATGGAAGAAATAGCAGTAATTTCGGAGCAGCTGGCCAAACTGGAACCAAGTGAGTTCATCACTAAAACAAAGCGCGACATTGAGGAGAGAGTGAACAAACAGGAGGAAAAAATAAAAAATCGTAAGGCACAGAAATTTCTTCGAGATAAATGTGACTATGAAGAAGGTCGTATTTTTACTTTCGCGCGCAAGTATGAAAACGCAAGGAAAGCAATCTTTGAAAAAGGCACTCAAAATGTGAACAAGCCTGAGTCGGCAGGAATCAGCAACACTATTAATGTGGCAACCGACAGTGATTCTCTCACGTGTGAAGTCTCATCTGACTGTGAAAGTATATCCAGTCTGGGAACATCAGGACAAACAAAGATCTTAAATTTAGGAGAAGAGGTTGATTTTTTAGCTTTCGACAGACGCCAAACGCTAAGGCCTCGGAATCAAACCAACAAGAGGCAAGAAAACTTAAAAATATTCGAAGAAGGGAGCGGCGCAAAAAGAGGAAAAGCGCCAACAAGAAAATCATATTGGCGCAGAAAGTGAAAGCAGACAACAATACTATTATCAACCTCTCTCCATTGATCTTATCTCAAGCAGAGGAACAACTTTTGAGCTTGGGGCTTTCTTTCTGTCCGGTAAGCGATTTTAATTATTCCCAGACCAGAGTGGATGTATTTTGTTTCATTAGAAAATTAAAACTCAAAAAGTTCTTTGCCATCAAGGATGGATTAAAGGAAATACAGGCCAACCAAGATATATGCCAAACCAATGTTACCACATGTAGCAGTGAATTGAAAGCTTCAGATGCTACTTTATTACGAGATATGCAACACCTTAATAAAGAGACAGTATTGGGGACTGATTTGGAGGGAGATCTGTGCTCCACGCAGGAAGGTCTACACTTAGAACATATATCACAATTGGGAGCCGGCATCAGTCCATTTAAAGCCAAATCAAAGTTTATACCCATTATGCCTAAGGATGCTATTGACATTTATCATGAAGTTGTAATTGAAGATATAAAAAAGCTTCATTATCGTACAAAACATAGAAAACGGTACAAAAGTGAACAAGAAGTAGAATATGCCAAATTGATTAAAAAATTGGGAAATATGCATGAAATTATAGTTACAAAATCGGACAAAGGCGGCAATATGGTTATTTGGCCCCAGAAAGATGATATATTAGAGGCCACAAGGCATCTACAGGATGTAGAGTGCTATGAGAAAACTTCTCTCAAAAAGTACAATGTGGCCAAACAAACCTTAAAGAAGGAACTAATGGCTTGGAAAAAGAAGGGGTCATCTCTATGGAGGAATTTAAGTTTCTGAACATAGAACATCCAACAATGGCCAAACTTTATTTCATCCCAAAAGTACATAAAAAGACAACACCAGTTCCCGGTAGACCAATCATATCGGCTATCAACAGTGTAGGGGAAACTGTGACCCAATATGTTGACTTTTTCTTACAAGAGTTTGTTAAAACATTACCGAGCTACATCAAAGATACTGGGGATTTCTTATCAAAGATAGAGAACATCACATGGTCAGAGGATTTACTTTTTATAACATTGGATATAGAATCCTTGTATACCAGTATCGAACACTCCACTGGACTAGCGGCAATAGAACATTTTCTGGGGCTAAGACCTATTGAATTTTATCAGCATAATAAGATGCTTTTGAGCTTGATTTCTTGGTGTTTACACAATAATTATTTTATATTTGGCAATGATTTGTACTTACAGAAAAGAGGCGTGGCGATGGGGGCTTGCTTCTCCCCCAGCTATGCATGTTTGCATGTTTGCATGTTGGCTGGTGGGAGGAGCAGGTCCTCAAGATTACCCATGCCAATGTTTTTAAGGAGAATGTTTTGTACTGGATGCGCTACATCGATGATGTTTTTGTAGTTTGGAAAGGTAGTGAAACTAAAGCATCACAATTCATTGATGAAATGAATGTTAACACTGCCAATCTCAAATTTACATCCAACAAGAGCAGAAACAGTATTGACTTTTTAGATGTGAAGGTGTACAAAAGGGATGGAGCTTTAGGTACGACATTGCATAGAAAAGAAACGGCTGGCAATTTGATTTTGCATGCCAGCAGCTCACATCCCAAACATATGGTTGATAACATCCCATATGGGGAATTTTTGCGTCTCAAGAGGATCTGTAACAACCATGAAGATCTTAACAGATGCATTGAGGAAGCATACAGCAGATTTAAAGAAAGAGGATATAGTGAGAAAATTTTAAAAACAGCTCTGAACAAAACCAGGGAAAGATCCAGGGCATCTCTTCTCACTAACAAAGTGGAAATCTTACCTGATGATAAATCTGCTCCAAGGTTGATTACTGCTTTTAACAAGCAAGAGAGGAAAATCCGTGCCATAATTAAACGTCATTGGCCGATTATCTTAACGGATGGGGTACTATCGACTAGATTACCATCCCAACCAACTGTCACATACAGAAAGGGCATCTCTATGCGCACACAAATAGGTAAGGCATGTCCGGAACTAACTACAGCCAGAACGTGGCTACAGCCCAAAAATGGCTTTACCAAATGCACCACTTGCAGGGCGTGTAAATTTGGTATCAATACCACACATTATCTTTCTCCTTTCAGCCCTGACAAAATAGCCATTAGGGGCAATATTACTTGTAAAACAGAGTTCGCTGTATATGTCCTGACGTGCACTTGTGGACTTAAGTACGTAGGTAGTACTAAGTTACAAGTGCATGTCAGGATATTACAACATCTACGCGCCATTGTTAATAACTACTCCGCATACCCGGTGGCTCGCCATTTTAAATCTACACATAACAATGACCTTAGTTGTTTAAATTATTTTGTGGCAGCAGCCATTCCAAAACTACGTCGAGGTGGAGATCGAGAGAAAGCCTTAAGACAGTTGGAATCTAAATTAATTCTTGAGCTTGATACTAAGTTCCCATCTGGTCTCAATAACACAGAGGATCTGCATAACTTTTTATAAACTAGCATCTTTAGGTCTGATTTTTCAAATCTGTTTTAAGTCCGGTTCTTCTTATGTATCTTATCTTTGTTTCTATATATATTTTTTAGATATGATGCATGTATATTCATTATTGCCACATACGTAATTTTTTTAGTGAAATACAAACTAACTGTGATATATTCCATTTTTATATGTGGCTTAGATGTTTTTAGAGATACATGCACCATAGTTATAACACTATTGTAATTCACACAGTTACACTTTTGCTAACTTTGCACATTCTATAAATATTTTAGGTGTTTATGTTATGTTTAGGATACGGTCTTTTAATTAGAATAGTTAGGTTGCCCGCATCTTGGGTTAAGAAATATAGAAATCTGCACGAATATTAGATGATGGTCGTATACTTGCATTTATGCAGAAATATCAGCATTACCGGATCCTTGTCTATAGGTTGTAGATTGAAATGACAGCAATTTTGCACATAAGCATTATCAATAATATTACTGAATGGTTTTTAATATTCTTAATATATTTATATATTTTATATTTCTATCTTGTTACAGATGAAATTCGGACATATGAGTGGTAGCAATGTGCCGTCTATACATCTATACATTATGAGATTTATCTCAGGATCTGGTGTTCCCGATTTTGAGAAGAAATTCAATATGAATTCTTAAGGACACTTTCTGCATTTTATGTCTGACATGCACTAAGTTCGTTTTCACCCTAATTAAATAAGATGTTAATTCAACACAGCAACAATGTTGAATTAAGGGGCACTTTTTGAAATGAAGGAAATGACATCACAGTAAAAAGACTGAGACATCCTTTTAGGTATATACCTTACATTCGAATGTGTGCAGTATTTTGTTCGTGTTTATTCACGTTGTGTGGTCACATGGGTGTAGCATCACAATTTAAAAATGGCAATTTTACCTCTATTCGTTGATGTGAACAAGGGCGAGTGACGCCCAAAACGCGTCTTCAAAGGATTCTACAGCTGAAATAAACATATTGCTGCTTTAAATCCGTGGTTCGTGATTCCTTGGTGACTGGGTCGGCGAAAAGGAAAGCTGCAAGTATACTAAGGATCAGGTGTGTTTATATATATATATATGTATATATATATATATATATATTATCTACTGGCGGTCGCCAGTAGATAGTTATAGTTAGGACCCTGTTTCCATAGGAAAACCGCAACATTCTATTTTGAATAACTTTGGCGCCGGTCGACGAATCCTCGCGAAATTTTCAAAACTAATGGGGCGCTACGCTCCGCTCCTACCCTGAAAGTCTCGGGGGGATTCGTCAAGCGGGGGCTGAGAAAAAAGGGGGGTCCCAAAACGCGTTTTCCCCATGCATTTTTCCATAGGACCTTTAGACACAGCTACAGCCCGAACGGCTGAACAGAGTTACTTGAAATTTGGCAGAGAGGTAGTCTACAGGTCAAGGAAGTGCCTTTTGTAGGTCTGGTGTAAATCTGTTCCGTAGTTCCTGAGAAAATAGCATTTAAATCAATATATATATCTGTGGCAGCTTACGGTGCGCTTACCGTGCGCTTACGGTAAGCTTACCGTACGCGTACGGTGGCGTGCGCGAGCGCGATTCTGATTGGCTGTTAGATCTTAGTAAACATTCGAATCGGTCGAAACCAGGAAATGGCGGCCGCCATTTTCTCTCTCGCACTCTGAGGTGGGGGGAGGAAAAACAAAGTTGGATATTAGGAAAAGGGGCAGGCTAGACAGCTCCTAACCACCTAGCCATGGTTAGGGTGTCCCAAACTAACCCTCAAGGGCAAAAATTCATTTTTTTTTTTTATAAAAAACGCCGATTGCGCCCCGTGTGCAAATGGTGCCCGCCAGGCACCTTTTGTGCATGGCACATCTAGATTTTGAACATTTAATCGATAACCTTTCACAACGAAGCGCATAATATGTCCTCCGTGTGCGGACGGTGCACGAAGCGCATCGTGCGTACATGGCCCATCCAGCGTAACGTGGGCACGCGGTGCGCGTAGCGCACCGCGTGCCCACCGTGCGTGCACGGCACTAACTGCGTAAAGTGGGCGCGCGGTGCGAACTGCGTGAAGTGGGCGCGCACGCCACGAACGGCGTAAAGTAACTTAGCATTTAAAAAAACGTACAAATTCACTGAAAAAACCATAGGTTTCACACACGTTATAGTTAGGAATTAGCATTTAAAAAACCTTGCAAATTCACTGAAAAAACCATAGGTTTCACACACGTTATAGTTAGCGGACATTTCACTCATAAAAAACCAATGAAATTCCCCCGTTATAGTTAGTGCAGGCAACTATAACTCACGCGACCGCAATCCTCTGCTGATGCTAATACTGTATTTAGACACTTATTTGCCCATGTCTTCTTCTATTAAATTTTAGCTATACATATATTGCAAATATTTTTTTTTCATAAAGACACATATGTCATCAGCAGAGGATTGCGGTCGCGTGAGTTATAGTTGCCTGCACTAACTTAGCTCCAGGTTTCACCCAATCTGCCAAAACTCAAGACGGGTGCCTTCTCCTGCAAACGTGAGGGTGAATCATGTACAATACTCCAGCTCCAAAAACAGGCACACAGCACTCACGGGACATTGTTTGTTTTAATTAGAGCAAATGCATTTCGGCGCACTGCCTTCTTCAGTGCTCGTTTCAAATGCCGTCAAAGATTCACAAGTTTAAATTGCTTCACGGGTTATTTCATTGGAGGAATGCATGAAATAAACAACAACGAAGGACTGACAGAGTTCTTGGTGCAAATACCGATGTTATGGCAGCCATGTCTGCATGCACATCCATTGCTTCAAACCTTTCAGTAATCATTTAGTTTTGCCATTATTAGTAACTTCTTATAGTCTTTCATAGACAATGCAGCATTTGGTCTTGCATAGAATAAAAACGAAACTTTTTTTCAATGTACCTTGCATGCAGTCATCTCCTTGCAGTCCTTTAGTAAATGAACAGCCTCCATGTCCCACAAAACCTTGTGCCATATTGACAGTCTCTCTGTCCCTCGTCACTACCGTGGTTTTGAATAGCACACATTCCTACAGGTTGCAGTCTGTATGGCTGCAATCTATCAGTTAAATAACTGGCAACCATTCAGGTCGGTAGGTTAGTATTTCACTTCAGCCACGGCGGTTCAGGCAGTAATTCAATACAAAGCTCCAGGTTTCACCCAATCTGCCAAAACTCAAGACGGGTGCCTTCTCCTGCAAACGTGAGGGTGAATCACGTACAATACTCCAGCTCCAAAAACAGACACACAGCAAGTGGGAAAGAAGGACCAGTATAGGTTATATGTTCACTTTTTTGGTTTTATTCTTTGCTCTAAATTGCGATTATTTTAGTGGAATCTGATTGTTTAAATATGCGATCTTGTCTGATAATGGGCACTTGTAGATGGGTAACAATATTGTGTTGGTCCTTCTTTTCAGTTTACTGTTTGGGGTATACATTGATTCACATGTAGAAGGCATTATAGTTCTGTTCAGGCTCAAAATGTAGACATCATTTGTCTGCAGAGTAAGGGGGGTCTGGAAGGAGGAGAGAAAATCTCCACGTCGGTTTTACCTTTTCCCACCCCCAGTCTCTAACAACATCACTTTTGTTGCTCTTGGAAAGGTATTGAATAGTAGTCTGAAAAAGGTCTGTCAAGTTAAATGAGAGAAATAATTCTTATGTTGGGGTATAACTAAGCTCCCAAACTTCTTTAACAACTCCACAGATAGAGGCCAGGTTCAGTGAATGGAACCTTGGCTCATCTTTGTCTACTTTTCCAGAGCAATAAGGCAGCCTTCAAAGAAAGGTGTGAGTAGTAACCCAGCACACCAAACTACAGTAGAATATACATAATATAAAATGTTAACATCAAGTTTAAGAAAAACAAATAATTAAATAATGATAATCTAATAAAATTGTTAATGGATTTAAAGTTTATAAGAAATCTGGTACAGTCTTAGTTTCATGGTGCTGCAACCTGCCATTTTAGATGATTATGCTCACTGGTACTCCAGGGGTAACTTTTATGAACATTTTCTGATTATTTCTGTACTGTTATCCTAGCCTCTTTGCAAAGTTTTAGAATGTTTCCTACTCTGGAACCAAGTCGACAAAGCCTTCAGAGTACGTACAGTATACTATGATTCAGTCATAGGCCAGCAGCTTTCTTTGGTTCTCTGCTTGGTAGGCGAATCACTTTAGTCAGAGCAGACAGTTTTGCTTGCCTGTTTTCTCTTTCCCAGCAGTTCTCAGATCCATTTCTCAGGCGTGAGTGCCAGAGGTTTTGCAGTAGTTCAAGAAAAAAGGGAGTAATTGCCAATTCAGTGTTCATGTGGTAAGAAGAGATTCTTTTGCACAGCATGCAGGAAAGTCTTTCTTTTGAGGGTTAAGCTAGATGTGCAAGTGATTTCGATGGTTCATTAGAATGCTGATGGTGGTTGACTATGTTACAATCCCTTAAAAGTTCATCTGATCTCTTCTGCCAAATTTCATCCAGTATCATGCCATCCCTGCTGTTGGAGTATAGAAAGAAAATATCCAAAAGCTAGGGGCATCAGAGATCCTGACTCCAAGATGACCGCCTTCTAGTGAGGCTCCTTGTGCCGGCGCTAGAATCCTTAAAAATCTGAGCACCATCAACAATGATTTGGCTCATCGAAAGCCCCACGCACCACCCAAAACTGTGCTGACCCTGCTATTACAGCGGATTGCCATGAAGATGGGCTACTGACCGGAAGAGAATGAAGCTCAGAGTACCCAGTGAGGATTCAAGATGGCCGATCTCTGAGCTGTCAGCCGCATCAACTGATTGTCTGCTGCATCACGGTAGGTGCCTGGCGGACTGGCCCCCGGACACAGTAGTGCAATTGGCGCAGGAGACCAACGCCTCAGCCTTGGCGGTTGGAGGGATCCAAAGCAGCATGATCTGCCGTGTGCAGACCACCAGTGGCCGCACTGAGTGGAGGGGTGAGGGCCTGCAGGGTTACCTAGTAGGCAGTGCCCTCCCAACCTTACTTGGCTGCAAGTGGTGCCAGCTGTTGGCCTATTGGGGTGCCCTGACTAAGAACGGGTCTGACAGTTTGTGATCCTGGGTGGCCCCATCGTTGAAGGGAAACAACTGCGGATAGAGGGCTCTCTCTAGGTGTCGCATGGGAGGTGAGGCTGGACTGTAATACAACCTTTATATTGAGAAAATTGCTTGCCCATTAACCCCTGGGACCCCAGTTTGGAGCAGTGAGAGCTGCACAGACAATGCACTTATTGAACTAAGACCTGTTGTGTTTGCCTTGAGACCATTGCTAAACGATCTACTAGATGCTCCCTAAATAACATGTGGCATAGAGACATTCTTGGCGAGTGCTGGTGGTCTTCCTCTTGTTGGATTCTAGCATGTGGGCATGACCAGTTGGCCTTTGTTTAGTTACCAATTGCAATGTGATAATCAGATGCAAAACAAGTAAAATAGCAATTTGAGGCCAAGAAAGCAAATAGAGCACACTCTTCAGAAAGAGTACCCACATCACAGGACAGCCCAATCACCTCAGCGGATGTTGATATGAAAGCACTACTGCGCCACATACAAAAATAGCCTAACCTGATTAATACCAAGATAAATATGCTGACTGCACAAGTGAACAGAATAAAGACTAAACTCAACAAGCATGATAAACGCATCACCATGGCTGATGGAAGAAATTTCCAAATGAAAGATGATCTTGTAGGATATAATGAAAAAACGCTGAACATGGGTCATAAAGGCGAAGAATGAAGAGCTAGGGGCCAGTGTCGCAACATAATAACTTGTGGATAGTGGGTCTCCAGGAGATGACGGATATGGGCAACATGGCAGACTCCAAAGAAATCTCTTTTAAAAAAAAGACTGGGTGCAGACAACTTCCCCCCACTATTTGTTGTAGAAAGAGCATACAATTCACTGGGACCCAGACTTCCGCCATATGCGACCCCACATCCAGTCATCAGCAGAATGTCTATCTTCTGAGATAGAAACACTATGCTACGCCTTGCCCATGAGAAGCAAATACCAACCCATGAAGGATCTGCGCTTCCTATAATCCCGGACTTCATGCTGGCAGTGCAGGAAGCTCACCAGCAGTGACTTCCTAACAAGTGAAAAACTGCACCAGGTGGTGTCTAATATGCTATTCTATATCTAACACGCCTCAAAATTATACACAGATATAAAGCACATATATTCACTACGCTACAGAAGGCTGATCCATTTGTGAAAAAGATCCTCAAAGACATGCGAGCAACTCAACAAAGTGATGAGCAACCACTGGATATGAGAGTAAGCAATACATAATTAAAGTACTGCAAGATGAGTCAGGAACCCTGAGGAAAACACTTTCCCATGTTGTACAACCGGCTGGATGGATGTGATCCTATAACACTGGTAGAGATTGTATTGCCCACAATAGGTGCCTGGATGGGCTGAACTCTAACCTGTAACAGATGATGCCTTATATTGCTGTACATTATTCTTTGGCCGGCAAGCACCTTATTGCACAAGGTGTTGATAGGTCTGGACTCTGGACTCCCATGAAGGATAAGCCCACGTTTGGAAATGAGAAATTCCTTACATGGTTTGAGGTGGAAACAGCCTTTACAATGAAGGCTGAACAACAACAACGTCTTAACAACAAATGTTTTTACAACAATATATTTTACAACGAATATGTCTTTACCACGAATGCCTTAACAACGAATTTCATTGTAAATGCATTAAAGGTAAAGGCATACTCGTAGTAAAAAAGAAAATGACAAGGGTAATTTTAGGGTTTAGGGTGGGTATGGGTTTTTGGGTGGCAAGGGTATTTTTTAAGTTTTGGGTAGGTATGGTTTTTTGGGTGGCAAGGGTAATTTTAGGGTGGGTATGGGTTTTTGGGTGGCCAGGGTAATTTTAGGATTTAGGGTGGGCATGGGTTTTTGGGACTGCAAGGGTGTTTTTAGGGTTAAGGGCGGGTGGGCTTTTGGGTGGGAAGGGAATTTTTAGGGTTTAGGGTGGGTGTGGGTTTTTGGGTGGAAAATGATTTTTTAGGGTTTAGGGTGGGTGTAGGTTTTTGGGTGGCAAAGGTAATTTTAGGGTTTAGGGTGGATATGGGTTTTTGAGTGGCATGGGTATTTTTTAAGTATTGGGTGGGTATAGGTTTTTGGGTGGCAAGGGTAATTTTAGGGTTTAGGGTGGGTATGGGTTTTTGGGAGGAAATGGTAATTTTAGGGTATAGGGTGGGTGTGGGTATTTGGGTGGCAACCGTATTTTCAGGGTTTAGTGTAGGTGTGGGTTTTGGGATGGCAATGGTATTTTTAGGGTTTAGGGTGGGTGTGGGTTTTTGGGAGGCAAGGGTAATTTAGGGTTTTGGGTGGGTATGGGTTATTGGATGGCAAGGGTAATTTTAGGGTTTAGGGCGGGTATGGGTTTTTGGGTGGCAAGGGTATTTTTTAAGCTTTAGGTAGGTATGGTTCTTTGGGTGGCAAGGGTAATTTTAGGGTGGGTATGGGCTTTTGGGTGACAAGGGTAATTTTAGGATTTAGGGTTGGCATGGGTTTTTAGGACTGCAAGGATGTTTTTAGGGTTAAGGGTGGGTGGGCTTTTGGGTGGGAAGGGAATTTTTAGGGTTTAGGGTGGGTGTGGGTTTTTGGGTGGGAAAGGAATTTTTAGGGTTTAGGGTGGGTATGGGTTTTTGGGTGGCACCGGTATTTTTTAAGTATTGGGTGGGTATAGGTTTTCGGGTGGCAAGGGTAATTTTAGGGTTTAGGGTGGATATGGGTTTTTGGGTGGCAAGGGTGGGGGGTTGTAAACTGCGGAATATGGCCGCACAGAGGTAAGTACATAAACAAATAAATAAAACTAATTTCGTTGTGCACGCGGCATCGCCAAATGCGATGACAGATTTCATTAGAAGCCCATGGAACTGATTAAGATAATTATAGACACCCCAGCCCCTAAATATTGTGCATTTACTCGGTGCTTATCACCACAATCACTGTTTGATACTGAATTCACTGGTGAACTGAAAAGTGAAATATTAACATATTTGCAACTCACTGAAGGCTCCGTGCTGTGCAATCGCCAGGCACAATGCCTTGAAGGCGTACTTGAGGGGCATCTGTATTGCAAAAGAGCACGGTATCAGTAATGCGCTTTGTGGCAGCCTAGCCTGGCTTGAACAAGAGCTTCAAACCCTACAGCAGTTTTACTCCACTGCCTGATTTTCCAAATATTAAACGAGGTCAGAGAAAAAACTCCATCCCAAAGAACTACCTGACCTCGGCTGGAGGAAGATAATTCTCCTACTTCACTGTGAAGGCCTGGATTCAGGAAGGACCTCAAGACCTGGCTCTTAGACGGAACCACAAATCCTACCTACAGTTCCTTGAGACCCTAACGGGTGAGTAGTCGTGCTATACAAGAACCTGATTGATTGATTGAAAGCACACTCAATACATAAGGACAGTGGAGCTGGAGGTTAAGCATTCACTCAAGTGCGCATGAGATAGGACGTATAGAGAGGTAGAGAGACCGAGCTGAACCCTGACCACCCAGTCACAATATGACAGACACATACAGGCAAATATTTTCTTGCAGAAAGAGAATGGTGCCATGCTTTACTGCGCTAACTCAGTACTGACAAACTAGTTCACTACTGCTCTAGCCTATACAAGACATGCATTTCTAGATCGCAACACAACTTCACTTAATATTTTGAATGCATAGCCCTGGCCTGGGTTGAGGGGCCTCCAAGACGATTCCTGGAGGAACCTCTCATGCTTAATTAAATCCAGGCTGTGATATAGGGGCTCTCTACTGGAAAAGCACCCGGGGGGCAGATTCCCTGCAGAATTTTATAAAACATATGCAACATTTCTTGCTCAGTGACTCTTGCAGGTATATAATGACGCACTGCATAGCGGAACTTTGCCCTCTTTGATGCACTAAACAATATTATTTACACTACTCAAACCAAGCAAATTGTCAATACACCCAGATTCCTACAGACCATTGTCCCTAATAAATATAGGTGCAAAACTCCTGGCTAAGACCTAGTTAACCGGTTGCTTCTTCTGTTACTTGACCTGGTACTCCTTGATCATGCAGGATTTATACTAGGTAGGTCTACTGAACACAACCTGCACATGCTATTTGCTATTGTCCTCCAGCTGGGCCCCAAGCATGAGGCTGCAGCTGTATTTCTTGATGCTATTAAAGCCTTTGACTCCATAGAATGGCAATTTGTATTTGTAGTCTCGCAGAGCATGGGAATTCCAAAAAACATATTGAGCTGGGTGCAAATTCTATACGCGTCTCCCACCTCACGGATATGAATGTGCGGTCTATTATATGAACCATTCCCTATAAGCCTATAAGCAGGGGTACCAGGCATGAATGTCTATTGTACCCAATACACTATGCTCTTGAAACAGAACCATTGGCATGCACGATTCGCCAACTACACAGGAGGGAGGACTAGCATTCTCTCCACGTAATTTGTTTTCTCTATATGAGACAAAATTGCATTGTACTTGTCTGACCCAGTGCAGAACTTGACCCTAGATATACGCGGGTTCACTCTATTCTGTGCGATTTTGGACGTTGCCATTAACTGGAATAAATCCACAATTTTTCCACTCGCAAAGACTACGCAACCTTGGACACCAGAATTTCGGCTGTCCTGGACCACACACTTCATCAAGTATCTTTGGGTTTGCATCAATTGTGATAAAGAAATAGTGATAAGGGACAACCTGGACCTTACTTAAGAGCATATTTGCCAGCGGGTACTGCTGCGGCTATCATTCATAGGGTGTACGGCACTTATCACAATGATTAAATGGTTATCCTCCCGAAACTGGTATACATCTTCTACAATATTCCCATGCTGCTGACTCAATACTTTTTTCAGATACTGAAATTGCACCTGATCACACTGACATGGGTGGACAGACAGCCCCGGGTATGTTGGGAACTGCTGACACTGCCATATGAGAGTGGAGGTCTTGCAGGCCCCAATTATGACCTCTGCTATTGGTGCACAGAGGCACAGTTTGCGACCCTTTGGCATAGACGCCACCAGATACATGGCAAATTTGACGAAAGAGCATGGCAATGCATACCCTATGCCACTGGAAGCACTGTTAGGACAGACTTTTCAATGTAGCAGAACTGAGACAGACGGAGTCTCTAGCACACAGCTGGAATAGGTAAAGATCTACAAGCGCCTTCACAGCTTAATGTTTTATTCCCAAAAACAATTTTTTACTCTCTTTCCCTTAACCTTGCTCACCTGCAACAAAAAGCTACTGCAGGGGGGTACATACACTGGGCAAGCTTTTCCCCTCGGGTCACTTCTTAAGTTGCCCCCCTGAAGTGGAAGGTAGCATAACCTCCCTATTAGATGTATTCAATCTTATTGCCTTCGTACTGAGTGCAGGGACCACAACCCAACCTTCCCTCAAGCACCCACAGACCAATACACTGACGATGCTCCTGAAAGCCCCTATTATTAAACACCTGATGTCAAATCTCTACTCTTCAGTACAAAACGAGAGCCCCTCACCACAGCTTAGTACTAGAACACAATGGAATACAGATTTTGGAGACCCACTGAGATAAGGAATGGGGGAATCTTCTCCTAATGGTACGCTCCAGCTTATTAATTTTAAATATGTGCATAGAGTCTGTCACACTTCCTTAAAACTATTTTCATGCGGGTTGTAGAAGCACTACTGTTGCGCCACATGTAATGTGGTGGGACACATTTCAGGCACCTCGCTTGGCAGTGCCCGGCGGTGGCTACATACTCGTGTTTGGTGGGCCAAATACTGTCAAACATGATTGCTGAGAAAGCGGAACTGACCCCAAAGACTTCACTTGTAGGATACACCAGAGAGGTGTTGTGAAATGTTATTCACCTCACTTGCACTGCTGTTGGCCAAAAGACAGATATGCTGTATGTGGGGTGGGGACCACTGGCCTAGGAAACGAGATTGGCTGCAAGACATGATATTCTGCAATGAACAGCTAGAGATCTATTATTCCATGATACCTCTGACTCTACGTCCCAGGAATATCTGGGACACCCTGCAGACATACTTGCTGAGTCATGGTGTTGGGGACACAGATACAGAACAGGAGGGTGGGCGTTGAGGGCATGAACCTCTGTTATATATGCCCATAATGTCATGGTGCTGGAAAATGGACAGGGTGCAAGCTGATCAATCACTGACGCAGGAGGAAATGCTGGGTCGCCGCCAGGCAATGGTAAATCACCTGATGAATATATAGTGCGACCACTATCAGGATCACTGCCATGTTACGATTGTTGTATACTCTATACAATGTACTAATGAGCTGTGCATGTTTGCTTTTTGATATATATTACTACTATAAACTGATAAAAATACAATTAAAAATATCCAAAAGCAGGGGAGACCCAACATGGTGTAATATCCAAAAACGCGATACAGAATGCCATTTCACTTGCACTCGAAACTAGCCACCCAAGTTCACTTCAAAGCCATTTCTCCCATAGGATCTTTCCACAAAGCAAAGAAGATCATGAGAATGAGCAAGATCTCATTTTGAAAAGGAGAAAGTTATAGTCCTCAGAGTCGCAAATGACAGATTTAAAGGTCAAAGTAATCTACTGCTCTCATCTCCAGGGTAATGAATGAAATCTATATGATTCTTGAGTCTGGCATCCAGCTGGGGGTCATTAAAAGGGAAGGCGAGGTTTTGGTCTTTGCTATTCCTTGTCAAAGGTGACAAGAGATCATTAAATCAGTCTCCTCAACTTATGTACACAATCCCACCTCATATAACTGGACAATAGCAAGCACAAATCTGACTTTATATTTGCATTTTTAGCCAGATAACCAATACGCTGTAATTCTGGTGTTTACAAACCGCAAGTGTTATTGGGTCCGGCCTATGTACAGCTTTCGCTGCCTGGGGAAAAGAATCAGTCCACTTCAGCCACTAGCTCTCTTAAGAGCAAGTGATGGCATTTTGCTTGGGCTCATGTGCACATATGTCAATAGTCTACGTCAGTGCTCAGGATGTTGGGCAAATCTCATTACTGGAGTACATGCACATCAGGATATTTGTACAGATCTAGAGTCTGAATATGGAATTGGACATACTCTGTGATTGTGGTATGTTGGTTTTGCTATGCCAAAAATAATAAATACAGATACTTTAAACAATAGTTCAGAAGTCACTACTGATTTATCGATTTTATATACAAGGGTGGACTGGTTGCACCCCTGTTCCGACTCCTCGCTCAACCAGCCATCCCTAACCCGTTTCTAGCTTGCCCCCCCCATGCTAAAGAAACCTGCCTTGCTGTTCATCTGATAATTTATTGGTGTTTTTTTACCACTCTATATACACACACACACTAGCAGCTTCAAAGCAACAGGAGCAAAGACAAAGTAGACTCCATGAGGTTGAGGGAGACAGGAAAATGTGGAGACTAGAGTTGTCCCTCGGTCATAAACTGACCTTGAATATCGAGGTAGTTAAGCCTCTATATAAAATGTAACAATACTGCAAGAGCAAACACAGAACTGGTGACTTCAGATAGTAGTTTAAGTGGCTAGAAAACAGGCACAATCGGTGCCTAGACACGTGTGCACGCACACACCTCTGGATATAAGTGTTACTGTAATGTTAGAGCACAAGTATAGGCAGGGAATAAAGTCTATGAGATTATAGGAGGTAGGGAAATATGAAAAACAGGTGGGCCTAGTGACACCTATGTTTGACTTGAATATTTAGTTTTGTACCTGTACATATATCATCAAGCACAAAGACACATATGACACATACTACACAGTGGCAGATTTGAAGTACACGACTAAGATACAAGTGAAGACTACGTTGGGTCTTGGAGGCTACAACAGGCATGGAGTTGGTGAGTCTAACTGGGTCTGTCCGGCCTCTCTATGCCTTGAATATCTATATATTGTGGAACGTAATCACAGTGCAAAAGCAAAGACCGACCTGGGAAGTGTGGATAGTGTTGAAAACATGAAGGAAATAGGCAGAATGGGTGGGACTAGTGGACAGATATACACACACAGACCCACACACACATGCATGCGTGCGCATACACTCACACACACCCATGTGTAATTTTGTGATCAGGACATAGGCAGATTTGGAACTAATGAGAGTTTATGGGGATTGTGATGTTAGGTAGATGAGCAGATGTGGTGAGCCTGGTGGTCCTCATGTAACATCAATATCTATGTATTCTTCTGTGAGATAGAATAGTCACAGAAACATAGCGAAAAATTAATACACTTTGGGATTGCGAACAGGAACATTAAATAAACCTTACTACTCTCATTAAAGCAGTTAATTAAAACATTGCGTCTAGCTTTAACTGAGGGCAACATTTTACTGCCTATATACTTGTTACCATAGACACGAGTGCATGAGATGCTCTTGATTGCCCACCATGAGTTTTATATATAGCCCAATGTCGCCCCTCCCATAAAAAAAAAATTCTAGAGATGCAATTGTTTGATTGGAGAAAGTTGGATTGCGCCATAACTCGCTTTCTCCATCACCCAATCACTAAATTTGTGGCAACTCACACTCTTAAGCATGCAGGTTGCAGAGTCCAGACCAGAGGTAACTTGCTGAACAGTGTTTTTCAGGACTGTGTGTGCTTGAATCTTCACTCACAGACCAGATGCACAGTTTTACAAGCCGAGCTCATGGTCGCTTGTGGGCGTCAGGGGCAGCAGAGTAATGACGCTTCTATTGCACGTGCTTGCACACATATTGTAGAAACAACCAGACTACCAGAACTTTATTCTGGTACCAACTGACCAGGAACACCTTCCTGTCCTAAGCCCCTTCTATGCTGCAGCTGCCTGTAGTACGTCAGAGGGCAGAAGGTGGGAAAACTATGGGAACAGAACAGGCACTGCTGTGTGCACTTTTACATGCAGTGTAATATTACCCAGGTGTTGACAATTAGGTGCTGATGCCGAGCACCGGAAATCAATTAAGTGACAGTGCTTAGCACCGGAAAGCCCTGGCTCAAATTAAGCACTGCGTGCTGGAGTGGGTACATTTCACCACCATGAAAAGCAAAGAGCACCTGCAAACTCGTCACGGACTCACATTGCACGATGCACCACAAAGAAGTAGCTTCCAATAGTGAAAAAAACCGGAGCATCTCTCTGCCCACAAACGTTATAATTCTTTGGTGAAGGCAACTTTGTTTATCATATCTCGGTTTCCTGCTATTTAGTTACACAAGGGAAGCAGCGGCCGCCAGCCAAGCGTGACTGGCGAGTGGTGAATAGCGCGCGTTGAACTGGCAACAGAGTTTCCATGCTGGCCCGACTGGCCCTGTCAATGTTGCAGTTTGGCAAGGCCGACGACTGGAATAATCTGGCTACGCGCCTTTTAAGAGCACGTGTGACTTGGTTTACGTTCATTTTAGTATCTGTGAGTTTGTGTCGTTTATCAGTGGCCGTTTTCCCGCGCTGCCGCCCTGGGCTGGGACAGCAATAAAGGTTTTGTGTGAAAGAAACACAATAAACTGTCAGCCCAGCTCTGTGAGGTCGCTACAAGTGGCTCCCGCGGGGAGGGTGTGACATAACATCCAATAGTTGTAAAATTCAGAAAAACGACGTTTTAATTTAAGAGTAATTCAGAGTACGATACTCACGTCAATCTCGTCGAGGGACCCGTCCAGATAACGGCGCACCTGCGTCTGAATGTCTGCGATCTGGGACTCGTTTAACTGCTCGTAGCTCACAAGGGTGCGGTTCACCTGGGGAGGGAGGGGAAGGATAAAAACAGGCCGCATTACCAAAGAATGAGAGGACGTTCAGAATGGGGTGTGAAGTGGGTGAAAAAGTTGAAGAAGAAAAAGTGACAAAAAGAGAGCAGGAGAGTAACAGACTACCCTCAAAGGGAATGCAGGGAGGGGCAGAGAGACAGAAGAAAACAGAGAGAAGGGAAAGACGGAAAGTGACAGAAAGATCTAAAGATGGCGGAATGGAAGAGAGAAAAAGTGAGAAGGAATGAAAGTGAGAATTTAGGTTTTAGAGGAGAACAAGCTAGAGATGAATGGAGAGATTGATTAAAAGCACTACAAGGAGAGAAAACAAGGAGACAGTGGGAGTGCAGTAACAGGAGGGAAAGTAAAAAATAAATTGCAAGAGGAAGAATAAGGTTGGAGGAAAAAGCGAGTGAAGGAGAATGGAAAAGAGCTGGATAGGTTGAGGAGAGAGTGAGAAAGGGAATAGTGTGTAAGAAAAAAGATGAGTGGGACGTGCAAGAGTAAGAGAGAGACCTCATAAAGAAATGTCATGCTCAATGTACCAGCAAGTGCCCCATACAGGGACAGATCTGATACAGGACATACATACACACGCTTAAATGCAAATTCTCTGTGTGGAAGTTACTCGGGGTCATGTATGAAAAGTTAACCTGGAAAATCCATGTTAAGGCAGAGGAATCCCATTTAAATAATACATGATTACAAGAGATTTCTCTTTTTAGGACGCAGCCTACCTGACAGCGCAGCTGTGTGGTATAAGAAAGACATCTTGGGGAGTTTCAGTAGTCGACCTGGGAATGCACTCAGCTCATTGCTTGCCATTTTTGTGGTTTGTAACTCGTGTTTTCCTGCTTTTTCAGTTGCTGGCTTAGGCTCTCCAGGTTCTCTTCATCCCTCCCAGGTCAAAATCTTATTTAGCAGTACCCTTCAGAGCGCTCCCGATCTGTATATAGGCCTGTAAATCTTGTTCTTATCTCGTCACATTTACTGTGCATTTAAAGACTGAGGCCAAATGTCAGGCTGTGTCTTTGAGAGAACCTGGTGCTTAATATGCTTTTTGTAGACTTCAAAGTGAGAGCGTTTGGGGCGGAATGTAGATTGCTCTCCCCATGGAGTAGGGGTGTCATGAAGACTGCATGCGCAAGAGGTGCAAGGGCTGCTCTGCCAAGGTGCATCCACTTTGACATTATCCTGTGCCCGAACCACCCCGCCTGGACACATTAGGGACTATTTTGTCTTTGTACAGCCTACCTCTCTGCATTTAAACCGCTCAAGCTGCTGTGGTTTGATGACATTTCCTGGACATAGCAGGAACAGTTGCTGTATAGTGAGCCCTCACCTCACCTCTACTTGAACACTGTATGCCCCACGGCTGCAGGAACGTCTACAGCATCCAGTGCCCGATTCTTTTGAATAATGTGTGTCACGATGCTGCAGGAACTGCTCTTGCATCCATATATTCAGCGGGAATGTAGCTGATATTGTTAACCTTCACCTGACATAGCCTTTATTAACTGCAAGAAGCTGCAATAGAATCTCGCTTGAGCTGGCTGGAGCTTGGATAAAGTTCATCACGCGCTCCTCCTTCACTGTTCCCTTCAAGGGCAAGGAGCCAGCAGAGAGTTAAACCTCTCCCCTCCCCAGACCTGCACATTCATAAGCGGCTGGACGAGGAGGACATATTTCTAAAGCATGGGCAGCACAGTCATGGACACCAGAAGAGACTAGCATTGGCCAATGCAATAGGTCCCACCTATGCGAGAGCTATTGGCCTTGTCAATGTATTTTTAGCCATATTGTACAACAGTGCTGGCTTTAGTGCAGCGTGGCTGAAAGTAAAAAATATAGGCACTATGACGAGGTCAATGTTGGCTGTGTTATAGAGCTTTTCTGTGTTACGTTCAGCCATGTTGCAACATGGCTGAGAAACATTTGCAAAGTCAATAGATCACACATAGGCAAGATCGATTGGCTTTGCCAATGCTATCTTATAGTATGGGACCTGGAGACACGATGAGTGCGACACAACAATAGATTCAATGAAGGATCCCAAAAGCACCAGCTCTCTGCTCTAGAACATGATCCACGATCCACAGCTCTTCCAACTGATTACAAAATATTTGTCATTGCAAATAAAATAAGATAAACGCTATTCCTTACTATAATGTCATGCTTGATCAGTTCCTGCTTCAGGAGAGCTATTTCCTTCTCCAGAATTCTGACTGTTCGCTGCAACGAAAATACAAAGATTGTTAATAGTTTGGATCCGTTAATTTTCCTAAGTGAAAGTGCGAATATAGTAACATATTTGGATTTGTGTGTACACTTTATACTCAAATCTATGAACACTTTGAAATAAATGACATAATAACAAAAAGCATATATACTTTCATCCTGATAGATCAGTCCTTACCACTAAGAGAACCTAAAACAAGGTATTTGGTATGTTTCCCAGCTGCATGTTCTGTGTCATTTTCATAAATTTTTCCTAATTAAACAGGACCTTTTCTAATGTGCCTCCAGGCGCTACTGTGGACTGAAATCTATCTCATAGCAGGGATTTAAGTGCTTCTGCTCAGATTTTGCTACTTATTTGCGATTTAGTGGTCTGTATGTATGATCAGCATAAAGTGATTTTTTTCTTAGGTTTGCACCTGCCATGACTTTAAGTCAAACACCAAACACCTTCAACTAAATAGGTTGTTGATGTACAAATTAAGCAATACAAAAATGTGATGGATGGAATGCTAGAATTAATCTCAGCCTGCCTGTAATTATTCAGAGCGCATCCCAGTCTACCATTTTTTTCCCATCATGCCACCTCAGATTGGACCCAGCCATATGCAAATCAGCCTTGGTCCTGCTCCAGTAGGAACAGTCCAACCTGGACTGCCAAGTCAGGTCCAAAACAAGCAACCTAAGACTGAATTCGACCTATACCGTCTAGAGTGGCATAGGGGGAGAACAACAATGGAGTGAAATGCAGCCCATATCAATTGGCAGTGGTTATAATCTTTGCAAGCATTCCTCCTGTCACTTTTGTGTGTATGATGTGCAAGTTGAACCAGTATACAATATGAAGTGTATTTGCCAATTCCCCCAAACCCTTTTCCTACAATGCCTACTAGAATTTCAGCTGTAGACAACACACATTTTACTTCAGAAGCACTGTGAATTGTATAATTTAGTCTTTGTGCCACCTGGAATGCATAACACTTAATAAACAAAAAGGCATCCTGAATCGACACATTTTCTTACGCACGCCATGGTTCACAATCCTCAGATTCACTGGATTTTGGGGGAGTTGCCATTTTTATTACAAAATGTACCTGTTACTGAAACGACTAGAACACCAACACATCCTCACAACGGGCCCGATTCACAGAACTAATCTGAGACAAAATCCTAAACGTACTACTTTTGATATTCACAGAATGCACTTACTACTTTTGGTTAAACTTACTACTTTTGGGGAAACTAAAAACTTTTGGTATTCACAAATGGCATTTAGTAGTAGTTAACTAACTTCTGTGAATACCAAAAGTTGTAAGTTTAACCAAAAGTAGTAAGTTTAACCAAAAGTAGTAAGTGCATTCTGTGAATACCAAAAGTAGTAAGTTTAGGATTTTGTCTCAGATTAGTTCTATGAATCAGGCCCCACATGAATAGACCATAATACATAGATGTATTTTGGATAAAAGTGTGGACCAAAGACTATTCGTTAGGGTGTTCAATAACACATTACACTTGGTGCCCATGCAAAATTTCACATGGTCATATCGATAATTCAAAATATGAGGAAGAAAACATGATAAAGGTCTTTTTTATAAAACTCCACCTTTGCACTGGGGTTCCAATCTCCAGTTTCCTGAACATTCATGGCAAAATGGGACCATGCAATGACTACAGAGAGCTAACCATTATTACAATAAATACCCATTTCCTTCTTCTTTTGATGTTTATGCTTTGAATCAACTCCAGTTTGCAAAGGTCTTCACCAAAGTGGAGTTACAGGGTGCATGGTATCTACAATGTATCCTGAAGGGGATGAGTGAAAGAACACATAAAACACCAGAAGCCGTATTACAGAGAGTGCCCCGGGGGCACAACGAGCATTTGCACCCTCTTTGCATGCCCCCCAGGGCACATTGGTATTACAGAATGGGCCGCAGATGCTAGTGCAGCCCCTTCTGTAATACCAACAGCGCTGGTGCACATAAACCACCAGCCCTATCTGCAGGGGCCGTTCCCTCATTTGCATGGGGGCGGGCCCCTTGCAAATAAGGGAATCCCTTTGCCTATGCGTCGGAGTCATATTACAGACACAGGTGCAGAGGCAAAGAAGCTGTCAATGTGCCCACCTAAAAGGTGGCATGCTGTTAGTGCGCCTGCTGATGCCAGCCCTCTGGCAGGGGAAAAAAGGGTCCCATAGACCCCCAAGACAACCCCTTGCAGGCGGGTGCAGTCACTGGCTGCACCTGCTTGCAAAGGGATCTCTAATCCCCTTTGAAAGTGCACGCAGGAGCCACCTGCTCAGTGATAACATGGAGCGGCTTCAAGGCAGCCGCTCCGTTTTTTCCCATGGAATGCACTGCCCAGGGGGCAGTGGGAGTTCGTGGCTGCCCTGGGGGCATTCCATTCTATGTTATAGGGTGCACTGTCCCTGTTTGCACCTGGCACACTTGTTTTAAGGTGCGCCGGCCGCAAACAGGGAAAGTGCGCCCTTTACATAATTGGGCACTAGACACAAACACAATGAATATACGGTGATGGTGTTCAGCATCTGAATTTTGCCTGCAGCACCTCAATACTTGATAAATTATATGTTTGAAATCTTTTTTCATATACCTGTGCACATATGTTGTGGTGTACAGCTTAGTTTCTTCCTTCAAAGAACAATTCACCATCTGAAAAAGTGTTTAAGCATCTTAACCACCACTAATTCTATAAAAATCTAGAAAATACAGTTTTTGGAGTTTAGATATGGATCACTAACTGATCTTCCCATTGGAAATAGCTGTGATTCGGAGAAAAATGTAGAAGTTCAAGCAGAAAGACTTTATCAGCCCTTACATCAGATTGATGCAGAAGCGCCCATTCCACAGCTTCCATACCTCCTGAATGAGGAATAGATGTATACAAGGATTTTACATCTATGGTACATAATATGATCTTGTAGTCCATTTTTGTACGAATGGTTGTAAAAAGTAGTCTAAGTATTGACCCAGAGGTTCGAATATTGTCCCACATCCTGTTACTATCGGTCTGAATGGTGGATTATGGAGTTCCTTATGAATTTTCAAGAGCATTTATAACCGGGGTCTTCTGGGATTTGTCACCATCAGGTAAGATTTGGTCGGTGGATGTGATCCAACCCATCTCCAGTACATTCTTCGGGATGATTTCCAATGTCTCAATCAGTTTTTTTTTTTATTTCAAATTGTTTTTATTAAAGTAACAGAGACAATACAATAACTCTTCCGTAGACAAAGATCAAGATAGTCATGTCCATACGTACAAATACAAAAAATAGAAATGAGTGACAAGACAAATGAAATGAAGAATAAAACCCCGTTCCAGCTCGCATCATCAAATACAGGTACATTCCCATTACATTGCTTCGTGTGTGGGCGCAGCGCCCCGGGACTCGAGGGGTCAGTCACGCCTCACCTTACAACAACCCCACTCAGAGGGGCCAACCACAGTATACCTCTCAAGGTGGTTCGTAATGAAAGGAGGATGCATCCAATGATTTCCAAAGCTTTTTGTTTGAAGGGCTCCAGGTAGAAGCCTGCAGCGCCGGATTGCTAGACCCCCTCAGGAAAGATAGCCATTCCTGCCAGATTTTAAAGCTCGCTTCAGTCGCATTTTTCCATTTGCAAAGAATCACTTTACATGCCATTGTTAACATTAAATCCATCAGCTGGCGATCTTGGTCAGTTGTTATTTGTGGGTCCAGTGCCCCCAGAATGACGTAAACAAATTCCTGTATAGGTTTTATCTTAAAAACATGAGAAATGCAATCAAATATCTTCCCCCAATAATCCCCTAATGAAGAACAGGAAAATAGCATGTGTGCAAGATCCCCAGTACCTGACTGACAGTTCCAGCACACAGGGGAATCTCTTAATTTACATCTGAAAAGCCTGTCGGGCGTCCAAAAGGCCCTATTGAGAAGCATATATTTCGTCTGAAATAGGATGGGTGAGACTTTATGTGTAAGGGCTAACTTATGAATCACTTCCCAATCAAAGGATATGCCTGATAGATTTGGCTCCGCCTCCCATACGCCCTCCACTCTTTTGTGTTTTTTCATGGGTAGAGGCAACAACATTTTATATACCTTCGACACAAAGTGTCCAGCATGTATTAATCGTGGGATATGCTGTAATAGCCATGGGACATAAGGAGAGAAGTTACTCGCTGTCAGAATCGATTTAAGTTTTAGGAAATCATAAAAATCCATCGGGGTAAGATCATGCCGGTGTTGTAAGGTCGAGAATGGCAGCGGAGCCTTATCATCATATAAGTCCTTCACCAAATTAATGCCCTTCTTGGACCATGACTCCCAGAATATACTACTACCCTTATGTTTAAGATGGGCATTCCTCCACAGGGACATAAACGATGATCTGGCAAATGTCAAGTTTGTTTTATGCGTTTGGTCGAGTCTAAGTAAGGCCCTTCTAGTATTAAGCATGATATATTTAGAATGAGGAAGGTGTGACAGGTCCATCGTAAGGAGGGCCTCCAAAGGCGCGTGATCCACCAGTGCCTCTTCAATAATAATCCATAGTGGTGTATAAGCAGGGGATTTTAACAGCCACTGAGCACCCTGTTTGCACAGAAACGCTGTCTGATAGCACCTGAAGGAGGGGAGACCCAGACCGCCTTTGTCTTTTGCTAATTGTAATTTCTTCAGTGAGACTCTGGCCTTCTTGCCCTGCCACAGAAAATTCCCAAACAACTGATCCACCTTAGTAATAAAAGCATTAGAGAACGTCATAGGGAGCATACTGGCCAGATAGTTGACCAACGGAGTCGACATCATTTTAAGCGTCTCTGCTCTACCCCACCAGGAGAGAAACTTTGGGGACCAACCTTCCAGTAATGTAGAAATCTTTTTCAGGGTCAAGTCTTCATTTACTTTCAGCGTGGAGATCAAATCCTTATCAAAATCCAGCCCAAGATATTTAAAACACCGAGGCTGCCATGTAAGCCCAGAATCTCCAATAATCCCCTTATCCCCAACACTGTTCAAAAGTTTGACCTCCGTTTTATCTTTATTGAGTTTATATCCAGAGACTCTGGAAAATTCCTCAATGTCAGTCATGAGCGCCGGAATTGCTTCATCCGCTCTTTCCGACATAATCAGCACATCGTCCGCATAAGCCGTTAATTTTACAGTGCAATCACCAAACGGTATACCCGCTATATTTGGGTCATGCCTTATATGATATAAGAACGGTTCAATCGCCAACAGGAACAGTGAGGGTGACAGGGGGCAACCCTGTCTCGTGCCTTGTTGTAAGCAAAAGGGAGAGGAAAAGGATCCACCAGCCCTAACACGCGCCGAAGGGCAGCAGTAAAGGGACATTACCAGTCTAGTAAATGACTCCCCTAAATTGAATTTACAGAGAACAGCACGGAGGAAGGACCAATCAACCTTATCGAATGCTTTTTCAGCATCTAGTGTTATTGCTGCAGTCGGTGTGTCTAAAAGTTTCGCTTTTTCTAGTACGTGCGCCAGAATTCTTGTGTTGTCACTGGACAAACGATTCTTAAGGAAGCCAGCTTGGGATGGATGGATCAGCTGCGGGAGAACCCCCTGCAGGCGGGCGGAAAGTATCATGGCCAGGAGTTTGCAATCAATATTAATCAATGAGATCGGCCTATAGTTTTTCGGTAGCGAGGGGTCTTTCCCATCTTTAGGAAGTACAGCAATTATGGCCTCTGCCAAAGTACCTCTAACCTCACCCGATTTATTAATACCTTGAAATAGCTGTAGGAGGGGGTCGACCAAAAGGGAGGGGAAGGTTTTATAAAATTTTGCAGTGAATCCGTCAGGACCCGGGGCTTTCCCTACTTTTAAGCGTTTAATTGCAGTCTCTATCTCTGAAGAGCTAATTGGACCATTAAGACTGACCCGGTCCTCATCCGAAAGCTGTGGGAGATCACACTCATCTAAGTATTCCTTAATTCTAGATTCCTCTACCGCCTCATTTTTTGCTTAGAGGTCCTCGTAGAAAACTCTAAACACCTCCGTTATTTTGTCAGGGTCTGAATGCGAGTGCCCCAATGCATCTTTAATGACACTAATAGAGTTCTTCTGAACCTTGAACTTCAAGTATGAGGCGAGGGACTTACCTGCCTTATTAGACTCACAAAGCTTAAATCGCCTGCCCTTGTCAAGCCAGACTCCCGCTCTCTCACTAACTATTTTATTATATTCATATTTTTTATTCGCCAACGCAGCAAGAGACATCTCATCCCTATCTTTTAGATGTTTAATCTCTAGATTCCTAATGCCCATCTCCAAAGCCTCCAACTTCTCATTATAAGATTTATTCATCTCTGACCTAATTTTGATACACATTCACCTTATAGTACTTTTCAGAGCCTCCCACCTAATGAGATCGGACGTGTCCCCCTGTTTATTAATCTGAAGGTAGGAGGATATCGCCTCCTGGATTGTGGACCGGTGCTTGTCACTAGTTAGGATTTCATCATTCAGCCTCCAAGATGTCTGACGAGAGGATGGTTTAACATTCGTAATTGTTAATGAAATGCACGAATGATCCGATAATACACGAGGTTCAATGGTTGTAGAGTCTAATCTAGGAACGCCATTCTGTGTGATAAGGAGGAAGTCAATCCGGGAATACGAGTCGTGTGGTGGAGAATAGAAAGTATAATCCCTCTCAGTGGGATTCTGGAGTCTCCATGTATCTACCAAGTTAAAGCGCTTACACATACTAAGAAAAGCTTTATGAGCTTTTGTTGGTTTAAAGATGCAGTGTGAGTCTCTATCTAAAATTGCATCTATTGGAAGATTGAAATCCCCAGCTACTATGTGCAACGCATTGTCCGGAATAGTTTCAAGGTGTTTATTTAGTTTGTCCCAAAAGACCAGGTCGCTAGTGTTGGGTGCGTACACGCTAGTAACATAGAACTCTGTATTATCCTTACTCATCTTGGCCGTGACCCATCTACCATCTGCACTAACTTCAGACGATAAAACCTCCACCTTAGATTTCCTCGCAACAAGTATCAGGACACCATTCTTTTTATTCACAGCCTCAGCACCCACCACCTCATTATAAAATTTATTCCTCAGGTGGTAAAACTGCTTCGCTTCAAGCTTCGTCTCCTGGAGTAAAACAATATCACCCCTCAGTCTTTTAACATAATCTAATATCTTCTGTCTCTTAACAGGCTGGTTCAGGCCCTTAACGTTAAACGACAGTACCTTCAGTCTGTCCAAATTACATACTCCCATCGGAGAGCTAAGTGAGCTATTTAGCATCAGGAGGTTGCATCAACATCACAACAAGCATATACTTCACAGTGTAAGCGCATTTAAAGCCGCAGTAGTGCCCGGCACCACCCACACCCACGAGAAGCAAGAAGATGGAGACCATGCAAGCCGGAACAAACAAAAATAAAAGCAAAAAACAAGGAACACATACCCCTACCCAAAAAACCCCCAGCCCCCCACCCTCCCCACCCCAACTGAACGAGTTAGGCATGGTGACTGGAAAGAGAATGCGTCAGAAACCCCCCCCGTGCATAGCTGTTACAGAGAGATAAAAACCATGGAACAGAGGAACTATCCCCCTTAAACTAAGGCCTGTTACCACCCCTTAGGCATCAACACCCCCCCCACCAGCACAACTTTCGGGTACCTCATCAACCATACTAGACCAGCCGTTTAAACAACAGCCCACCCCCGTCAATCACTACCAACCCACCTAATAAACCTGTGAAACATTATACATGACCATTAGCAATCTTGGCCCGTTAAACTGAAACCCCTCTATTCGAAAGGTAATAATTCTAAAACATATTATGTGGCCAGGTACCCTGAGCATCTGCAACTGCATACTGCCAACAGAACTGTCTTTGGAGAGAACCTCGAGGCAGAGAACATGCCCCAGGCAACCTGCCCCTTCAAGTAGCATTAGCTCATACAGAGCTGTGTTCACTTATAACCTGAAGCTGAGGCCTGCGCTACTGCCCCCATTGAGGCGCTTGTATCCATGTCCAGATCGTCCGGACCATCAAGCATGCGTTTCAGTTTCAAAGGATCCGAGAAGAAATGTGGAGACCCGTGGACCAACACACGGTACTTTGCAGGGCCAGCAAACCCATACTGGAAGCCCCTTTTCTTTAGCATTGGTCGCAGTGCCAAGAACGCTTTCCTAACCTCCACCGTCTCTTTACTGTAGTCCTGTGAGATGTATACCTTGACCGATTTCCATAAAATATGGTTGTTTTTCCTCATGAAGTCAAGAATCTGCTCCACATGTTGATATCGCAATGGCTTGCACACAATCGCTCTGGGCCCTTTCTGGTTTTTACTTATCTTGCCTGGCACTCTATGAGCCCTATCAAACTCCAGTGGATGGTGAAAGGACAGATTAGTAGCCTGGGTAAACCAAGACTCCAAGAAGGCCCCACAGCTCGCATGCTGATCCTCCGACCCCTCCGGAAGGCCAAAAATGCGTAGGTTCCCCCGCCTGTTCCTGTCCTCCAACTCCGCCAGTTTCCGCATAGTTTGATCCGATGATATGCATAAGCGGTTGATGGCTGCACACGACTTTACTTCTAGATCCTCAAGTCTGCTGATCCTCGACTCTGCCTCCACCAATTTTGCATTGGTTTCGCGATTATCCTGCCTGATAGCCGCCACCTCATCTTTGGTTGCCTTAGCTAGCTCCCTAACTTCTTCCAGTTTATTAAGTATCAGTTCCATCGGGTCCGGATTACCTTTCGCTCCCTTGCTGGGTGAACTAGGATTCGACTGATCAGATTTGAGCCTCTTCATGCTTTTCACCGATTCTTTACTATCAGCCATGGTAGTCCGTCGTGTAGATTCCTTTGCCAGTCAGAAATGTCCCAAAGTGCTTCAGCCTACTCCTATGGAGTGCCCCTTGATCGCCGTTCCCTCTGCCGACTGGTAGCAGCCAGGTAAATTCACTTTAACTTAAAACATCACCACGCGTGCAACTAAGGCTTCATCCCCTGGCGCCTTCCCGTCCGCTATCTATGTGATTGGATGATCTCAGAACATGGCGCTCGTGTTACCCACCTAAGCGCAGAGGTACGTGATCACATCATGGAGACCAGTGAAGACGAACAGGGAATGGTCGCGCCTCCACTCACCAGAACCATGGTACAAGGCACAAGATTGCAGGCGAGATCACATGGTAGCAGGGAAGCCAGGCAGGCCCAGAGCAACACGATAGCAGTAATGAAGGATCACCCCACACAAGACAGCGCCTGAGACAATTACAGCTCCACATCCCCATGTAAGGCTCCTCGAACTCCAGATGAATAAAGCAGAGCGCGCCACAGGCGGAGCATCAGATTCGACTTTGCAGGCTTAGTTCCACCCTAGAGGGAGCCGTCCATTCCATGCGCGCTCCCACGATGACACAAACACCACCATCATTTCACGGGCAGCACTGAAGGGGGTAGAGCCGGCCTCACATCCCAACAACTAACAGCATCAAGGTACGATCCAGTAGGCACACATCACTCACGGAATGCAGATAGCTCAGTATGCTCCAAACACCCCACAGATTCTGCAGCGGAAGCGTCAGGGCTCTCCCTCTATGTCGCGGTAGCCGCCATCTTGTCTGTGCGATATGCACCAACGACTGCCCATCGCGCTGCGCAGCTCCTCTGCCTCACCACAGATGCGCTCCTGTTCATATACCGGCTGAGTTCCGATAACCGTCGCACATGGGCTCGATCCACTCCGGCAACCGCCCGGCCGCCGACACACCTCCAGTCACGCGGTCCCGTAGCCTGCCGAAGTCCTCGCGGGCATCGGGCGGATCGCTTACGGCTGCGGCCGAGCCGCTTCTCAGCAGCGAAAAGTCTCCAAACTTCGCCTCTCAGGCCCCCTCACATTCCGATCACTGTTTCCACCGTCCGATGCTGGATAGGAGCGGTGAGACCCGTTCCTCTGCCCTCATTCGTTTCACGCACGGGCAGAGAGAATCACCGAGCCGCCATCTCTCTCGGCGTCCAAACCACGCCCCATCTGTCTCAATCAGTTTTGATGTCGGATCCTGACTCATTTGAAGATAAGTCGCAGATTCAGCTACATGTTCGTTGACTCGCTGTATGTAAAAAGTTTTGTCCATAATAACTATGGCTCCTCCCTTGTCAGCTTTTTGGATAACGATTTCTGAATTACTCTGAAGAAGAAAAGGAAAGGATCTCACAAGATCTTTGCTACAGAGAGAGATTTTTTGAATTCGAAAACTGGATATACAAGATCCCAAAGGTCTCAATTAAATAATAGATTATGGCTGTTATCTTTGAAATGTACACTAGTGGTTCATCAGGCTAATGTACTTGGTTCTGAGCTTTAGAGTATTTTCACTATGTATGATATGATAGACACTCTCTCCATACACTCCATGGCTATCCTTTTAGATTATTCTTTCTTTATTCTTTCTTACTAACATTTTTGCACCATCTATTGGTTGCCATTATTGGCTTTTGTGTATTATTTATTATTTGTGTTTTATTATTTGTGTTTAGGGTTTTAGGATAGTGAATAGACATGCGTTTGTACTTTGAAAGAACAGTCTTGACTGAGGAAGTAGTATTCCAATATGGCGCTCATTATGAGGCTTTAGATTTGTCCATCGTGGATTTCAGTTGGTCAAGGGTGTTCACTACTGGCTTTGTCAGTCGTTTAAGTCTGGCGGCATGCATTGGACGCATTGAGGAATTAGCAGGGAGGCAGTTCCATCCGAGCAAAACGAGTGGAATAGCAGGCGCAGCGTGGCGTATGCTGGTTTTAAGGTAAGATGGCACCAAGGGAATGAGTGAGAAACAGTTTGCAGGAGGACGTGGGGGAGTAGAGTATTACGCGGTTATGCTTTGATTTCTTCACAGAGTTTGAGGACGCCTGAAGATAATTAATCTACAGTTTAGATAGTGGCTGGAGATAATTTTTCGTGCAAACCGACGGTTAGTGTCACCGGGAGAGACCTAGTTTTGGCCATGAAATAACTATTGCTATGACGTTGTTTTAACTTTAACTCATGTATTTTTTTAACAGCTGTACAAACTGTGAACAGCTTGCTCAGTGAGTATCCCGCACTACTAGGGTTGTGTTCATCATGTCACGTTTGAGATTTTTGTATTGTTTTTGGTCTTTTTCACATTTTGCTCTCATTATAGCCTTAACACTAAGGGCACCAAGATTAGTGGTCAATTTCTTCTAATCCTTGTTCATTCGTTTTCTATCTTCTGTCTATCTTTACCTGGTGGTTTCCTTGTTTGGGACAACAAAAACCGTTGGCACACAGGCATGAAGATGTTTGATTTTGTGCAAATGTGATAAATTATAAGACAGTTTATTGCGCATTGTACGTTTGACAACAAGGCATTTTTTTTGTTATTTTTAGAGTTGTGCCCCTTACGAAGGGCCCACTGCCCAAAATGCATTGGGTATGCAAGAAAAATTGAAAAACTGGAAATGCTCAATATCAATTGAATGATAAATATGTCTTTGTGTAACAGAATAAACATAATTGTTACAGTAAATCATAATTTCTCTGATATGGATTATGATTTTGTGCTGTATATCACTCAGATAATTTAGGGAAAATTCAATTAATATTTTGATTGTATACTACATTGCAGTTGCATTGAGCTATAGTGCACAGTGGTCAAGTTTTAGGACTTGAAGTAAGGTGGTTTACGAGACGAGGCATGTCTAGGCAGCATGCACACCACTGTGGCACACTGAGATAATTGGAATATTTGATTATAATTTCATGATAAAATTGCAGGAGTGCTTCATTCTCCCATTACAGTTTCACTAACACACAAGCCATCCACCAGTTTCCAAAACCAATATATAAACAAACAGAGCTTTCTTGGTTTTCCCACTTATTGTAGACTGTTTTAACCCACACATAGGTCAACACCATTAGTGACTTTTCCGCATGCATACTTAACTCAAACTGGAAGTCACTCTTTTTCATTCTTAAAAACTAAACTTTGGAGTGAATTTCCTGAGAGTCTACGAACACTCACTCACCATTATGTTCTACAATGTGCTTAAACGTACCTATTTTCTTTGTAAATGAAAGTCCACTCTTCGCTTGTGATTTTACCTAGTTCCGTTTTTTTCCCACAACACTGGTATAACCTTTTGTGTGGTTTTGCACTGTTTAGATCATATCACATAACATATAACAATGGAAAACTGAAATCAAGGTAAAATCCAAGTTAATGTGCTTTTGTCATGGTGAGTGGTGTAAAGCCCAGTTGCTGTGACCAACATACATTATTTAAGCATGGAGTATGATAATCAATTAGCAATAGCTAGGCTTTGGTAGGATTGGGCCTTAAAACATTAGCTGACACCCACTGTGAGACCATTTTTAAACAAATCGCTAGGTCCTGGGAAGCTTTTCCCAAAGGACAATGTGAGAACCAAAAGACTAGTTGCATATTGTCTGCGTACATGTAGAAATGGCCCCATGCCAAATTAAGAAGCTTGCCACTGTGCCTCGTGTATGCATAAACACATGGGGCAAAACAATTGACCCTGCTGGAATATCGCAGCTTACCATTTTGGGTTCAGATGTAAGAGAGGAGAAAACCACAACCTCTTGTCAGTCTTCCAGAAACGCCTTAAACCATTTATGGAATCTGGATGATTCTCCTATTTATTTTGCAGGGGTATTCTGAAATTATATGGTAAGGGGTTATACTAAATTAGGAAGCATATTATTTAGGCCAAGAGTACAAATCTCAGCAGAAGAGTGGCTGCCTTTTCATTTTTTTCTGGATCCTCATCCCGCTTAATGTTTTAAAGTAAACAACAAGAAATTGGATTATAATGATTAAACCTCAATATGATTTGTATTGGAGGAGGTCATTCTAGCTTGTTTAACACCTCTTGATAGAATAATGAGTAATATTAAAGACTAACCTATTTTCACCTGGTGGAATATAATTAAGTACTCAGTGTAAACAAGCATCCAAGTTATTTTTGTAATAAATCCTTTCCATTTGTCCACAAATATTTACTTGTATCTTACCACCTTCTATCTCACTAGATCACGCATTTCTGCCTTCCATTTACAGAATTCTGGTTATTTCTAAATTAACTTTTGCTGACTTGTTCTAAAAGTGATTTCCCTTACCGCCCCAACCTTGTAGTACCATACAAGATTACAGTGCTATTTGGTAATATAGCGTCTGCTTTCGCTTTTTGAATGCAATGCAGCTCATGTTTATAAATGCTCAGCATGTAGCCAGCAGGTCACTAAGCTCATGCTAAGTCACAGTGTGTAGCAACACTCTCCTTAACAAAAACGACTCATTCAACTAGGTATGTAGTTTTGATTCCGGAATTTATGAGGGCACCTCATTTTTGTAGGTCCGTGAGCTGCAGTTCTAGGAGGTGCACTCCACTGGGTGTTGGTGGTGTGGTCCTAGCACTGATTTAGACTAGTGCGGCATAGATGAAAATCTGAATGCTCATGATCTCACCTTGTGTTTCCTAGTTTGCTGAGCCTGTGAGTCTCTGTACTCTTGCCACATGGCTAGGCCCCACAATGTAGGATATTCAGGAGTTAAAGATCCACTGCATTTGGAAGACAGACTATCAGTCTTCCTCTCTCCAGTTCCCTTCATTCTATCGCTTATCTCTCTGGGTCTGGTACAACTCAAGAAGCACTGTGCATGTTTATATGAGACACTATTCACAAATATGTGCGATGTACAGGTTTTGTACCACTTAATTGTGGTTGCTGCCCACCATTAGAGTTGAAATGTAGCTGGAATATTTACCAAACTCACTGCTTGCATTTACATATATGTTGTTGATGTGCTCTCAGAACATGGACCATTCATACTCCAAGGATTAGTGCTCTTTCAGCAGCCTAAAGTAGCCATTGTGCAGCTGCTGCTGTTTGGTTTGACGTCTTATGCAGTCGGTTTACAATCAATACCGCTTTTGGGATACTTTCCTTTCTACATATGCAATTGAATTACAACTATTACTACACTTTACGATGTATCTTTGTGGCCAATAGGGTTTTTTATTCATCTTGCATATTGTATTTGCTCAACTTGGTCCTTTCTCCGAGCACTTTTTTGATTTTTTTCCATCCTTTGAATTGATCCTACTGTTGCTTTATTCCCCGCAATACTAATGGGACCTCTAAATAATTCTCGATATATTGTATAAACAACCAAAATCACTGAGATACAGAAGAAAGTTATTTATATATATAAGTAGGTACATATGTATTTTTCGTATTTATTTGTATTTATGTATTTATTCAATAAAAACCATTACACAATCATTCATTCCTTGCATTTCATAAAATTTGATTTAAACTTGGGTATCTGACAAATCTCTAAAAAAGGACCTATGAACTCCAAATTAAAATGAACATAAAAAATTAATGAATGCAGTTTTTGTGAGGCCTTAATTCGAATAATTGTCCTTTAAAAACTCGCTACTCTGAACGTGACCATTGTCCTCAGGTATTTGTGCTGTCCTGTTATTTAAAATGCAAGAGTTAATGTTTAAAGTGCTATTGTGATGAAGTACATTTTAATTCGAATATCTTCCCTCACGTTATCCCAGGGTTTAAAGTGCACTATCTTTGTTCTTCTGTTTAATCGCTCTTATAAAACTAATTTCTATTGGTTCACCTTCGGTTCATTTGCTTAGTGTAATAACTGATCTTCCTTCGGACTTTATGTAAACCCTGGATTAAAGTGCAGATGCGATGTAATGATCTTCTTGTTATACTTCCCAGTTGTAGTTCTTTGTCAAGGTGCTGGTGCTCTAAATTGATTGCTCTAGTGCTTCCATGTTGACATTTACAAATTTTACTCCCTCGCATATGAACGGTATACAGGAGACACCCAGCCAATGGGTTACCGCTTGCCTGCATGTTCGTATTTCTAACTCTAAAAATTATTTTCAGCATTATCTTTTTTTCTGTCAGGTAACTCGGGCAAACGCAGAATATATGTGCAAGACTTTCTTCCTTATATTTGCATAGAAACAAAATTCTTTGTTCAATGTCTGATCCTTCCAGGATGGCATTAGATCTTTGGTTTCCCATTTTCCAAAACGGTACTGCTTAAACTGGTGTTTTATTTTTGATGAAAAGTGTGCTGTAAGGTAATCCTGGTGCCTTTGTTTTTTATAGGAATGTATCACTGGCCAGGCGTGATATCTGAGTGCAAGGCTTGTCTTGTCTCGTCTGTTAAGTAAGATGGATGCTTGTTTTTAGCTTTTATTACTTTACAAAAGGCCTCTTTTCCATTACTTGCACTCCAGGTGTCTTTTAGTCCAAGTTCCTCAATAGCCTGTTTTAGATATCCCCATGATTCATTTTTATTTTGCTGTGTTTGCTCCTCTATTTCCTTCCAGCACATGTAGTTGATTGACCCTCTTTCTGACGCACGTAGTCTCCAGCATAATTTTGTAAAGGCTCCTTCACATTGAAATTTTTGATTCAGCAGTCCAAACTTTAAACACACCTGTGCCAGAGATGCAGTTTTCGTAACGCAGAACACAGATTTGTATACCCTTGCTTGGATTTTATTTAACATGTTTTCTGTGTGTCCTTTCAGTGTTTCAATACCATAAGTCACGGTTGGCATTAACTGATCACTCATCACTGTTAAAAGATGGTCAAACGAAGAACAGCTCAATTTCGTTTTTAAAGTTTTGATGCCGTAGTTTGAAGATTGCGCTTTCGCCTGCATTGTTTCCATGTGTTGTTTATCTTACATTTCATGCTCCGTGATGAATCCTAAGTATTTATACGACTTAACTTCCTCAACTTTGTTCCCATTCAAGAACCAGGTGTACATCTTATTCTTCAAGTCTAGCTACCGAACCACTTTGGTTTTCTTCAGGTTGAGCTCTAACCCATTTCTGTCCATATAAGTGTTCAAGGCGTCCATACTTTGCTGAAGTCCTATTGACGTTTGGCTCAATAAGACAATGTCATCGGCGTACTGTAGGTATTTTGTTTCTTCTTGAGCCAGTGTCGGCGGGTGAGCGTTGATGTTCCGTACGGTTTGTGCTAGATCTGCTAGATATATATTAAACAGGCATGGAGCCAATACACACCCCTGTTTTAATCCTTTGCTTGTGTAAAGTTCGTTAGTTACACTCTTGCCGTCTTCAATTTTAACCTGGACCCAAGTTCCTATATAGAACTCTTTAATTGCCTTTAATAGGCTCTTCAGCAAGCCCCATACAGCCATTTTTTTCCACAAGTCCTCCTGTGGCACTCGATCGAAGGCAGACTTGAGGGCTACAAAGCAGGCAAATAGCTGCGTTTTTCTTGTTTTGGCCTTTTCTGCTAACAGGCTGTTAGATTTGTTAAAGTTCCCATTCCTTCCCTAAACCCTGTTTGTTGTCGGGGTAAAATGTTATTTTCTTCTAACCACGATTTCAGGTGCTGTAGAAGACAGGCTGCATATAGCTTCGCCTCCACATCTGTTAATGCTATTAGTCTATAGCTTGTTGGTATTGAAGGGTTTCTGCTTTTATATATGGTCTGAAAAATGCTCCCTTTCCAGGAATCAGGAACAGAGTTTGTGATGTATAGCTCGTTGAATAATGAGGTAAAGTATTCTGCCCAATAAGGCAGATTTCCTTTAAAAAGTGTGTTGGGTATATCATTCGGCCCTGCTGCTCCATCTGATTTTAGATTCTTTATAGTTTTTTCCAGTTGGTCAATTGCCATGGCCGGTGTGAGGTTTTCAAAGCTGTTTGTTATATTCTTTTTGTCACTTTTATCGTTTGGTGATGTTACCAAGCTTGTCGATGCTTGGCATGTACTCGCTTTGCTGTTACTCACCATGTAGTCTTGCGTTCCTTTTGACGCTGTTTCGGCGTATATTTCCCACATCTGTTTTTCCCAGGTGTCTGCATTTATACCTGAGATTTGGTGTTGTGCATGCCCTAAAGACAGGCCTTTTATCAATTGCCAGAATTGTTTACTGTTTCGTTGTCGGCTTGCCAAGAGCAATTCCACAGATCCACTTGATATCTTATTTTTGCATCCCAGCAATTTTTCTCTAGTCCCAGAGTCTGTTTTTATCACTTATTTTCCCTTGCCTAGTCTGTTTCAGTAGAATTCTGCTTTCTTTTAAAATGTGCATGTTTTCTTTGTGCAGTTTTTTGCTGCACCGTGTTTGCTTTTTTGTTCCTACGTTTTGCTTTCTGTTCAGATTGATCCAACATGTCTGCTTTTTTGTGTGAATTTTTCTAGTAGTATGCTTATTAATTGTTCCCATGCTATTTTTAAATCCCCTTCTTTTGTTTGTTCCTTTCTCTCATTGTTTTGTTTTATTTTCATTGTGTCTGGTGTACCTGCATGCTTATATACCTCCTTTAGTATCTTTTCTATCCCTTTACCCCTCCATTTCAAGCTTTTGAGATTATATGTTACGGGGGCCGAGAGTAGGTAGTTAGATGGATAATACAGCTCTGTCTTACATTTTATTCTAATGATCTGTGGAAAATGGTCACTCTCCGTACGGGGACAAATTTGAAATTTCCACTTAGAAATGTAATGGCGGCCAGTGTATCATCTTTTGTGTTTCAGTTCAGGAGCCTTAATCCCAGCTTTTCCAACATATTTTTATAAGTGTTCTCTTTCTGGCGCTGGTTCCTTATCTTTATGTTTTGACTTAGGTTAATATTAAAGTCGCCTGACATTATAAAGATTACCTGTTTGTGTTGTCTCAGAATTGTTTTGAATATTTCGTATAGGATTTTCATCTGCTCCTCTTTTAGATCTTTTCTGGGGCGGATGTAAACATTTATTACTATGATGGCTGGCGGGTCCATGCTCTCGGTCTCTCTTACTATTCTTATTGCTTGTCCCGATTTCTAAATGTTCTATTTGTTATTTGAGCCTTGTTGAACAGAAGAGTACTAATCCTCCTTTAGGATGTCCACATTTTGACGTTTTCTCTGCCGATACGCGATAGCCTGTATATCCAATAATTTGTATTGTCTCTAGGCTCTATGTTTCCTGCATCAGAATTATGTTGTGCCTTTGGAGAAACTCTGATGCCTCTTCATGCAGTAGGAGATAGGTACATATGTAATTGCTTCACATGCATAGAATCAGAGATTCATTCCCTAATGTCAAGAAACAAACCAAGGTTCTCGCTTGACATTAGGTGAAATATCCAAAAGCAACTGAATCTGTCAAAGATCCAATACAAGAAAAGAACATTTTAATCTTAGTCACATATTTTGCCAGAAACTATACAACATGCAAAAGTTTTAGAAAAAGTATGCCTCCTGCATGACATTATTTTGCAAAGGTCATATGTCTTTATTGTTCCATGATCAAAAAAGGTTATACTAACACAAAAAAGTGCAAAAAGATCATTACCTCTGGGTCAAAATGTTCAACGGCAACAGACTCGGTGGGGATACACTTCATTCTGGTAGCAAAACGAAGAGTGGAGAGCTAAAAAAAACAAGACAATCTTTAATTCAGAGCTGCCTATCAGTTGCTGCATCATGCTGACAAAAAAGAGTTTACTATACTCGTTATGCTAGTTCTCGTTTATAGATAGTGAATTTTCAGCTAGGGTGCAAAAAAAGCCATATACGCCCCAAAAGATAGAGGGACTAACCTCAATAAAATATGTTACTACAGAGCCAAACATACATGAATCTAAAATGAACGCAAATAATCTTTTTATAGAAAAGTTTAGAATAAATACAAAGAAAAGGAGCCGTGTCCGGATTAGGTTCATTTACCAGGTTTCATTAAAAAAAAAAAAAAATGAAAGAAAAACACAAAGACACAGAATTCAATGAAGTCAAAGCGATCTTTAAACATTCAAGAGGCTCCAAGAGTTTTTGATATGAATTGGTTTTAGTATGCGCCAACTCAAGGGCACCTAAAATCAACGAAAACAAGCTCTGCCCATCGAGCACTTTCACACTAGCTTGGAGATATGCATATCATTCAAGCAAAGAGACGTTATGGTTACGATTTATAACCTAAAAACACTAACATTTGCAAATTATGTTGAGCTAAGCAACCATACCCCTCCACACCAATACACTGCTCATAACTTCACACATGATGGCACACTAGATATCATCATTGACCTCTTCAGTGATATCACTGGTGAACTTATCACATGGCCATTGTCACAATTGATATTTTCCGTGTTTAAGACTTGGCCCAGGCTACAGTGCTGGCATTGATGGATCCTGTGTTCTGAAACCATTTAGGCTCTGGCCAGGCCATGTCCAACACCTCTACCCTAAGAGTTGACCGTGCACAGCCTTCGTCTGTGCCCAGGATAAGCTGGCCTTCCTTCAAGTCCTGGTTCTACACTTTTTAAGCCTTAAAGCACGCCTGCTTCCAAGATCCCTTACACATGGTTTTCAACCATATCCAGTGGTCTCAGTGTGTAGTGTCTGTCTTTCGGTCAGGCCCTGCTCTGAATATCCTACACCAGGAGCCCACTGGGACTGGCATTTAATTGTGCCCATTGTTCTCTGGTGCTGGGCCTGCCTTCAGTGATGCCCTGTAATTGGCAACTATTTCTTCAGAGCCCATCTAGGGTCTGTTATTTACTATGCCTAGAAGACTCCGTGGACAGGTGGTCAGGCCTGTGCTCATCACCTCTGCCCGGTCTCCAGTGATGTCATCAGTTATGTGAATGGTGATGTGACTATATGAATTCATCAAGTATGTCTTTGATGTCATTTTGTATGTCATCTGTGACATCTATTATGAGGGCAAAAGCAGTGGATGGGTGGGTGATGACTGTGTGAATCACAGTAACTGGCAAATTTCAGAGTTTTTGTAAGTGTTGGGTTATTACCGTCACATACATTTTAGAGGAGTTTCTATGAATTCTTATTTTCAAAAAATGCATTATTTTCTTATCTGAGTACAGAATCCGTGTTTTAAAAAAAATTACTAATGATCTACTTAGGCCTATGGACTTTGGCGGTGCACAGTAGGTTTGTAAGTGCAGTGTGTGACCTTTGGCCACCAATTTAGCCCATCATTGGCATCTCTACAATCCAGTGCATGGGGCCTTCTATCATGGTGACAGAATTCCAGTCACAGGACATGGCCTCCTCCTCATTTCCTGTCCTGCACCAAGTCCATGTGCTCTCAGAACCCAATGTCCTTGGCCTTTGGCCTAATACAAAAACTACTGATAAATGAGTGTTCTTCTTCCATACTCTGGGCTCTGCCCAATGCCCATAAAGCTGGCAGCACATGGCCATCAGATGCACAATGAGTGATTTGGTGCAGGACATGGCTTTTGCTGTGCTGTGACCACAGAACCCTCTATGCACAGCCATTGGCAATGGACAGCAGGCCTAATACAAAGGGACTGACCTGGAACCATACTCTCTGCCTTATCGTGTGACCGCAGAGCCTATGACTGCTCCATTCCTAGTCTTGTAACCCCAAAATCCATCGAGCACAGTAGCCACTCTGGGGCCTTGCGCCATGCCGTGTATCTTTTTTTATTGAAATTTTGCAAAACGGCCAGTACAGCCAACAAACGTGTATCTTGCTCCCTACCCCCACGCCCTAAGATGGCATTCAGCTAGGCCTTCCACCCCGTCCTGTGCCTCACAACCTATAAACTTGGATATATACAGTATGCTTTGTGAATAGTGTGACAATTTGGGCCATAACCTGTGTCCGTTAACGCCTAAGAACTTGATATGCACGCTCCTTGAACAAGCACATTAGATTCTGAGCTCAGGGTGGCCTTTTGTCACACCTTGCACCCGTGGCCTCCACACGGGTATGCATACTATTTTTGGTTCTGGCCAGTAGGCTTAATAAGAAGATCATAGCCCTCAGTGGCACTCTGCATCCAGTTCCCCTGCTGAGAGAACCAAACCCCCGAGTGGCACTGACCCTCTCATACAATATGAACGGATTATCCGGACACAGGGCCTGAACTTTAGCCTATAGCTGCATTCAGCCCCATACTTCCTCAGCAGCTTTGGTGATGTCATTCATAGTGCAAATGGAGATGATTTTTTTGGATGCCACCAGTTATGTTTTATAACTTGCCTGCACAGGCCGACAACTACATGGGCATGGTGACCTTGGCAACTATATGAGTATGTTGAATTCCCACCGAGGTCTATAGAGTTATACTATGTACCTGAAAACTGCATATTTCATTTGCAATCTCAAAATGTACATATTTCCCTGTTAAATAGTGACAATAAGTTTACCAGAGATTAGAAGTGAAAATGTCCACTCATATAAGTCAGTAGATGTTGGAGGTGGAGATGTGGCGGATGGAGTAGTTGTGTTGTTGGTTGTTGAGGGCTTAGTCTGTTTTGAGATGTTCTGTTGTGTTATTTTTGTGATCTTGTAAGTTATGGTTTTGTGTTGTGCTATTGTGTGATGTTTATTGTTGAGTTGGTGTGCTGTTTTGTTGTGCTATTGTATTGCTGTACTGTTGTATCTGTGTGGTCTTTCATTGTTCCTGTGGTATTGTGTTATCTTGCGTCATGATGTCATGTTAAAGTTGGGCTTAATGGTGATGTATTTTTGTTTGGTGCATTGTTTTTGTTGTGTTCTATTGTATTGTAGTTGTATTTATGCATGGTTGTGCTGTGGTGCTGTGATGCTTTGTTTGTATTGTGATGTCATGTTATGCATGTGGTGTGTTGCAGTGTTGTATTGTGCTGTGTTGTTATCGAGTTGTGTTACATTGTGTTGTGTTACTGTATTCTGTGTTGTGGTTTTCCAGTTTATAAAGAGGGGCACATTTATTGGGATGCAAAGGGTTTATTTTTTGTATATCTTAATCATATAGATTGCAAAACAGTTTCCAAAGCAGTTCAAGAAATCAAATTTAAACAAAATATGAACTGCATTGCTTTAGCGGTGTCTTTTTTTAAATCCAACTTTAACCACTTTTTGATATAGCAAACAGCTACAATTCTTATGAGGCTTGGGCCCCAATTATAAATTGGGCAGAGGAGTATTGCTGGGTGGGATACCGCTCTGCCTAATTTTCGGCAGATAGGTGTTTCCAGAACCGAATTTACCGGTAGCAGAACCCCCATGCATGATTTTACCAGCCTCAGACAAGACCAGCCTAGCCCCAGCCGCCGGGCCCCGTACAACCCCCTTACTTGAAACGAAGGGGCACAGAACATTACCCCTGCCAGCCCACAGAGTTGTCTGTGCCCTGCGCCCTCTGCTCCCACCACTACCTGACCCGCAACGACCCCTCCACTTCCAATTCCATCTGCTCCAGTGGGTTGTAGAGGTAAATGTATTTGTCAGCGGAATGGGAGACAAGGTGTAGATTTGGACACAGTAAATCCAGGTCCACGTGTTATTCCCCGTTATAGGGACAAATACTTTAGATATCTGAGTTTATATGAGGGGATACCCTACGTTATTTCTAGCAGTACTGAACCACCCCCATATATATATCAGGCCGTCTTGTAATCGGGCCTTAAAATGGTAAAGGATACTTTTGGTTCACCCCTAATATAACCTAGTCGGGCCTCCTTGACCAAAGTGTATGAAATTTGAAAAGAAGCATGCCCAATACCTTTAGTTCTAATTTCATGCAAAACTTCACTGAGGGAGGAAAAATATACAGAAAGCCGATTTAAAATTTGTTTTACATTGCTGCCTATGGCCCAGTCATGATAATGACATGGGGAGACTAAGAGAATGTGTTCTGTAAAGACTATTGTGGTTTGTGCACTGCAGATTTGAGATGGCAAACAGAATGGGTTTCTAAACATCTACTTGAAACAAAAGATACTTGAAAATGAAGCAATCCTGCCATGATCCAGGGGTGGCTCCTCCACTAGGGCAGAGGAGCGTCACCCCACTACTTTATAGCATTGCGAGAAGCAGAAACATAAAATGGTAATAACTACCATTTTATGTTTCTGCTTCTTGCACTGCAAGAAAGCAGAAGGGTTTTGTTGCAGGCGGGTGGGCGGGGCTGCTCTGCGAGCAGGGATGGGCAGGGGAGGAGTGGTGCGTCCACTCCTGAGGGCGCAATGACTGTTTGGTCGACCAGCATGGATTGCACTGTGCTAATCCTATGCTTAAAGACTTTGATAGAAAAGCAGACATTTGAGGTGAGCAAATTTAGAAGGTCGCTGGTGTTGAGAGTGCTCTATATATATATATATTACCTACTGGCGGTCACCAGTAGGTAGTTATAGTTAGGACCTATTATCCATAGGAAAATTGTAACATTCTTTTCCCAATAACGTTGGCGTCGGTTGACGAATCTTCACGAAATTTTCAAAACTCGTGGGGCGCTCCGGTCAGCTCCTATCTTAAAAGTTTCGGGGTGATTCGGCAAGCGGGGGCTGAGACAAAAGGAGGGTCCCAAAACGTGTTTTCTCCATGTTAATTCCCATAGAAAATTTTAGAGACGGCTACAGCCCGAACTGCTGAACGGGATTACACCAAATTTGGCAAAAAGGTAGCCCTTGGTTCAGAAAGATCCCTTTTTGTTAAATGGTGTAAATCCGTTCAGTAGTTAATGAGAAATTAGAAAAAGAAAAAGTTTCAATATCTGGGCGGAGCCTAACGACATATCTCATCATGAGATCTGATTAGCTGTCACAACTTCATCCTGGAATAGCTGGCAGCCATCTTGGGACCAATATACATGATAGTACCCCATTGAAATGCATTGTAGTGAATCGAAGATTTTGAGGGTTACCAAAAGGAGAACTATAAAGGGTGATAGCAGACTTTAGTTACATTAGAATTCATTTGTTCATGGTACCATACTAATTTCAGGAATTGTGGTGTGTTCTAAGGTGATTTTACACTGTGAAAAACCTGCTGTTGGGATATCATGAATCATGTTTGAGAGAAAACTAAAGCTAAAATGAGAGCATATTTTCTGTAAATTCACATTATCTTTCTCAGTCATGTGAGAATGAAGTCTGTCAATCTCAGTAAATCATGTACATCCAACAAGGGCATAGACTGTCAGTTGATTCCTTTGTGTTCTACTGCAGCTTCCCAGAGTGTTCTAAAGAACAACTAGAGCGCTAACAGTCTTACTTATGACAAAATTATGGCACACCTGAAGCCATCTTGATTGGAATAAACTGGTAACTCTTAAAACATTTAATTGAAAAAGGAACAAAATGAGGGGGTTCATTTTGTCATAGAAATTATGGTTAGTGAAGTAGAAAGAAAAATTAGGACATGTTTTAAGTGAGATCTCAAATATCGTCCTGTTATATTTCAACAGGAGCAGCCTGTCAGTTGATGCCTTTGTGTTCTACTGCAGCTTCCCAGAGTGCTCTAAAGAACAACTAGAGCGCTAACAGTCTTACTTATGACAAAATTATGGCACAGCTGAATCCATCTTGATTGGAATAAACTGGTAACTCTTAAAACATTTAATTTAAAAAGGAACAAAATGAAGGGGTTCATTTTGTCATAGAAATTAAGGTTAGTGCTGTAGAAAGAAAAATTAGGACATGTTTTAAGTGAGATCTCAAATATCTTCCTGTTATATTTCAACAGGAGTAGCCTGTCTGTTGATGCCTTTGTGTTCTACTGCAGCTTCCCAGAGTGTTCTGAAGAACAACTAGAGCACTAACAGTCTTACTCATGACAATATTATGGCACACCTGAAGCCATCTTGATTGGAATAAACTGGTCATTCTTAAAACATTTATTTTAAAAAGGAACAAAATGAGGGGGTTCATTTTGTCATAGAAATTATGGTTAGTGCTGTAGAAAGAAAAATTAGGACATGTTTCAAATGTGATCTCAAATATCTTCCTGTTATATTTCAACAGGAGCAGCCTGTCAGTTGATGCCTTTGTGTTCTACTGCAGCTTCTCAGAGTGTTCTAAAGAACAACTAGAGCGCTAACAGTATTACTTATGACAAAATTATGGCACACCTAAAGCCATCTTGATTGGAATAAACTGGTAACTCTTAAAACATTTAATTGAAAAAGGAACAAAATGAGGGGGTTCATTTTGTCATAGAAATTATGGTTAGTGCTGTAGAAAGAAAAATTAGGACATGTTTCAAGTGTGATCTCAAATATCTTCCTGTTATATTTCAACAGGAGCAGCTTGTCAGTTGATGCCTTTGTGTTCTACTGCAGCTTCCCAGAGTGCTCTAAAGAACAACTAGAGCGCTAACAGTCTTACTTATGACAAAATTATGGCACACCTGAAGCCCTCTTGATTGGAATAAACTGGTAACACTTAAAACATTTAATTTAAAAAGGAACAAAATGATGGGTTCATTTTGTTATAGAAATTATGGTTAGTGCTGTAGAAAGAAAAATTAGGACATGTTTCAAGTGTGATCTCAAATGTTTTCCTGTTATATTTCAACAGGAGCAGCCTGTCAGTTGATGCCTTTGTGTTCTAATGCAGCTTCCCAGAGTGTTCTAAAGAACAACTAGAGCGCTAACAGTCTTATTTATGACAAAATTATGGCACACCTGAAGCCATCTTGATTGGAATAAACTGGTAACTCTTAAAACATTTAATTTAAAAAGGAACAAAATGAGGGGGTTCATTTTGTCATAGAAATTATGGTTAGTGCTGTAGAAAGAAAAATTAGGACATGTTTCAAGTGTAATCTCAAATGTCTTCCTGTTATATTTCAACAGGAGCAGCCTGTCAGTTGATGCCTTTGTGTTTTACTACAGCTTCCCAGAGTGTTCTAAAGAACAACTAGAGCGCTAACAGTCTTACTTATGACAAAATTATGGCACACCTGAAGCCATCTTGATTGGAATAAACTGGTAACTCTTAAAACATTTAAATTAAAAAGGAAAAAAATGAGGGGGTTCATTTTGTCATAGGAATTATGGTTAGTGCTGTAGAAAGAAAAATTAGGACATGATTCAAGTGTGATCTCAAACATCTTCCTGTTATATTTCAACAGGAGCAGCCTGTCAGTTGATGCCTTTGTGTTCTACTGCAGCTTCCCAGAGTGTTCTAAAGTACAACTAGCGCGCTAACAGTCTTACTTATGACAAAAGTATGCCACACCTGAAGCCCTCTTGATTGGAATAAACTGGTAACTCTTAAAACATTTAATTTAAAAATGAACAAAATGAGGGGGTTCATTTTGTCATAGAAATTATGGTTAGTGCTGTGGAAAGAAAAATTAGGACATGTTTCAAGTGTGATCTCAAATATCTTCCTGTTATATTTCAAAAGGAGAAGCCTGTCAGTTAATGCTTTTGTGTTCTACTGCAGCTTCCCAGAGTGTTCTAAAGTACAACTAGCGCGCTAACAGTCTTACTTATGACAAAAGCATGGCACACCTGAAGCCATCTTGATTGGAATAAACTGGTAACTCTCAAAACATTTAATTTAAAAATGAACAAAATGAGGGGGTTCATTTTGTCATAGAAATTATGGTTAGTGCTGTGGAAAGAAAAATTAGGACATGTTTCAAGTGTGATCTCAAATATCTTCCTGTTATATTTCAACAGGAGCAGCCTGTCAGTTAATGCTTTTGTGTTCTACTGCAGCTTCCCAGAGTGTTCTAAAGAACAACTAGAGAGCTAAAAGCATTACTTATGACAAAAGTATGGCACACCTGAAGCCATCTTGATTGGAATAGATGGTAACACTTAAAACATTTAATTTAAAAAGGAACAAAAGGAGGGGGTTCATTTTGCCATAGAAGAACAAGTTACTTACCTTCGGTAACGATGTATCTGTAAGAAACATTAGTTAGTTAGATTCCTCACCTTAGAATATCCCCAGGCATCAGGCTGGATCCGGAAATATTTTTGTAGCAAAACCCCTTGCGTGTCGCTAGGCGGCGTCTGCGGCTCCGCGCCCGTCGTCGGTGTCGTGCGCCGGAATGACGTCGTCGGAGTACTTAGACGCCGCCCTCGCGCGCTGACGTCAGTTCTTATACATAGCTTTCTGCGCCAGGGAGGCTGAGCCATGCAAGAGACCGACACTGGTGCCAAAAAATCTAGGGCCCTGAAAGGGAGAACCTTAACCCTAGATATCGGTTCGCAGAATGGGGAGGCTGGGTGGGTCGGTGAGGAATCTAACTAACTAATGTTACTTACAGATACATCGTTACCGAAGGTAAGTAACTTGTTCATCTGAAAGAAACACGTTAGTTAGATTCCTCACCTTAGAATAGATACCCCAGCAATACCAACCCCGGAGGTGGGCCTGCGAACCAAGATCACACCAGAAAGTCCTGGAGAACAGAACGGCCAAAGTGGCCATCTCTCCGGACTTGGCTGTCCAGGCAATAGTGCTTGGCGAACGTGTGCAGTGAAGCCCACGTCGCCGCCTGACAGATGTCCTGCAAGGGGACTCCCCGTCCCAGGGCAGTTGTCGCCGCTGTGGCCCGGGTGGAATGGGCTCTCAGCCCAACAGGAGGGACCTTTTTCGCCAAGGAATAGCAGAGTTTAATACACAACACGACCCATCGCGAGATGGTCTGCTTGTGCACAGCTTTACCCTTCTTAGCACCTACATATCCAACAAAAAGTTGGTCGTCCACCCGGAACTGTTTTGTGCTGTCCAAATAAATGGACAGCGCACGTTTTGGGTCCAGACGGTGGAGCCTCTCTTCATCTTTTGAAGGATGCGGAGGCGGAAAGAAGGTGGGCAGCGTGACAGATTGCCCGATGTGAAAGGGAGTCACGACTTTAGGAAGAAAAGAAGGACGTGTCCGGAGGACAACCTTATCCGGATGAACCGAAAGGAAGGGAGGCTTAGCTGACAGAGCCTGGAGCTCACTCACCCGCCTAGCGGAGGTGATAGCCACCAGGAAGGCAGTTTTCAGAGTCAGTAGACGAATGGGACAGTTGTGAAGGGGTTTAAAGGGAGCGCACATCAGAAAAGTGAGAACAAGGTTCAAGTCCCACTGAGGCATTACGAAGGGAACAGGAGGGAACATATGAGTAATGCCCTTGAGAAAACGTGAGACAACAGGGGACTTGAAAAGAGAAGGCTGATCAGGAAGCCTTAAGAAAGCAGAGATTGCAGCAAGATAACCCTTCAAGGTGCCTAGAGCAGAGCCCTGCTGGGCCAAAGAAAGAAGAAAGAGTAGAACCTCAGAAAGAGGGGCAGAAAAGGGATCCACAGCCTTTGCTGTGCACCATGCCACAAATTTGTTCCACCGGCAGGCGTATACCGTCTTTGTGGAGGGACGCCTGGCTGCCAGAATGACATCACAGACTTCAGGAGGCAAGTCAAATGGCATCAACTGTCGCCGCTCACTCTCCATGCATGGAGGTGGAGGCTGGACAGGTTCGGGTGGAGGACCGTCCCCTGCTGCTGCGACAGAAGGTCCTCCTGAAGAGGCAGTCGTATCGGGGGATCGATGGACATACTGAGTAGCTCGGGATACCAGTACCTTTGTGCCCAATCCGGAGCCACCAAGATGACATGGGCCCGGTCGCGCCTGATCTTCTTCAGCACTCTGGGCAGAAGTGGTATAGGCGGAAAGGCGTACAACAGACCGTAACTCCACTCGCGACGAAAAGCGTCTCCGAGCGAGTGCCGCCTTGGAAATTCCAACGCGCAGAACTGCTGACCTTGCGCGTTCTCTCCGGTGGCGAATAGATCTAACCAAGGCTCTCCCCACTGCAGAAAGAGACCTTGCGCCACGTCCGAGTTCAGACGCCATTCGTGATCCATCATGCACCGGCGGCTGAGTTCGTCTGCTCTGGCGTTCAGAGAGCCCGCCAGATGTTGAACCACCAGGGTGATGCCCTGATGTTCCAGCCATGTCCAGAGGCGCAGAGCCTCCTGACAAAGGGTCCATGACCCAACCCCGCCCTGTTTGTTGCAATACCACATGGCGGTGGTGCTGTCCGTGAACACCTGCACGACACTTCCCCGGACAGAGGGAAGGAAGGCTTTTAGTGCAAGTCGGATCGCCCTCAGCTCCAATAGGTTGATATGGAGCCGAGTCTCCGCCAGAGACCAGAGTCCTCTGATCTCCGCCTCTCCCATATGGCCCCCCTATCCCAGGAGGGACGCATCCGTCACTACGACATGCTCCGGTTGGGGTAGGGAGAGGGATCTGCCGCTGACCCAATCGCGATTCGTGAGCCACCACTGCAGCTGGTTCGCAGTGCCCTCCGAGATCAAGACATGGTCGGACAGGTTGCCTCGATGCTGGATCCACTGAAACTTCAGGTCCCACTGCAAAGCCCGCATCCGCCACTTGGCGTGAGGTACCAACAGGATGCAGGAGGCCATCAGCCCCAGAAGCCGCAGCACCAACCTGACCGAAACCCAGGACAGAGGCCGGAAGATGGAAATCAGGGCCTGAATGTCCCGGACCCGCTGTTCCGGCGGATAGACCCGGAACTGCGCCTAATCGAGAACCGCCCCAATGAAAAGGAGCTTCTGGGAGGGACTCAGGTGCGACTTCGGCACATTGATGGAGAACCCCAGCGAGTGCAGGAGGTCGGCCGTAGTCTGGAGGTGGGAGACGACTTGCTGGGGCGTGCCCGCCTTCAACAGCCAGTCGTCGAGATAGGGGAAGACTGGAACCCCTGATCGGCGCAGATGAGCTACGACCACTGCCATCACTTTCGTGAACACCCGAGGGGCACTGGTGAGGCCGAAGGGGAGCACGGTGAACTGAAAGTGCTCCTGACCCACCGTGAACCGCAGGTAACGCCGGTGGGCCGGCAGGACGGGGATGTGGAAATAAGCGTCCTGCAAGTCCAACGCTACCATCCAGTCTCCAGGGTCTAGGGCAGCCAGAACCTGAGCTAAAGTGAGCATCTTGAACCGGTCTTTCCGGAGGAAGGCGTTGACGCTCCTGAGGTCCAAGATCGGGCGTAGGCCCCCTTTGCCCTTCTTGGGAACCAGAAAGTAGTGGGAATAACAACCACGACCTACTTCTGGACCAGGAACGCGCTCGACGGCCTCTTTGGCCATGATGGTCGAAACTTCCTCTCGTAGAAGATGCAAATGATCCCCCGACATACGGTGGTTCAGCGGCGGCATGGCTGGAGGGGTCGTCTCGAAGGGGAGGGAGTAGCCCCTTCGGACGATTTGCAGCACCCACCTGTCCGACGTGATGGAGCGCCAGTGGAGCAGGTGATGGCGAACTCTGCTGCCCACTGGCGTTGAATGGGCCTGAAAGCTCGGACTAGGAAGGCTTTGAGGCGGATGCTGCCGGGGTGGATGTGGACTGACCGGCACGTTGACCTCCAGTACCGCCTCGGCGGAATCCACGTCCGCGACCGCGTGCAGGTTGGTTCTGCGGCCGGTGGCTGGGCGGACGTGAGGAGGCGCCCCATCCTTGGCCACCTAAGGGGCGAAAGGCGGAAGTTTGCGGCCGCGGGCCGAAAGACCCAAGGACTTGGCCGTGGCCCGGGAGTCCTTGAACCGAGCCAGCGCACTGTCCGCCTTCTCACCGAAAAGGCGAGTGCCATCAAAGGGCATGTCCATGAGGGAACTCTGGACATCCCCTGAAAATGACGTGGACCTCAGCCAGGCGTGACTCCGAAGCGCCACCGTGGTGGAAATCGCCTGACCCAGCGAGTCCGTGGTGTCAAGTCCACACCGTATGGCGTGCCTTGCTGCATCTCGACCGTCAGCAAGTGCTTGAGTGAGTCGTGTCCGGGCCTCCACCAGGCACAAGGGCAGCACGTCCTCCACCGAATCCCACAGAGAGTGGGAATAACGGTCCAAAAGGCAAGCGGTATTTAAAGACCGCAGCCCCAAACTCAGGGACGAGAACAGTTTCTTGCCAAACTGTTCCAACCTCTTGGATTCCCGATCCGGAGGAGCGGACGGGAAGGAGGATTGGGAGGTTGAGGCCTGGATAACCAGACTCTCGGGGGTGGGTTGTTGGGAGAGGAAACTGGGGTCACCATGAGCTTTGCAGTGGCGCCGGGCAATGTTCCGGTCCACAGCAGGGACTGTGGAGGGCTTGGACCAAGTGCCCTGCAGAACGTCAATGAGGGCCTCATTAAACTGCAGCAGAGGCTCAGTGGAGCTTGCTGTCGGTTGAAGGACCTCTGTGAGGACGTTAGTCCTCATGGCCGCAGCAGGCAACTCCAGCCTTAGGGCTTCGGCCGCCTTGCGCAGCACCACTGAAAAGGCTGCACCCTCCTCCGAGGCTACAGTCAGAGGAGAGATGAAACCAGCGTCCGGGGAGGTATCCAGACCGCTGGCATCCCCCAATTCCTCTGCCCAGTTCTGAGAAAGTTGGGCCTGAGCGGCCATAGGGTCTTCAGACCCCTCCCAGTCGCCCTCGTCATCCGATTCCCGATAAACAGGAGGAATGATCGGAGCCGGGCAGTAGATGAAGCATTCACCAATCGGCGCCGGTAGCGGCGCCGCGCTGGCATCGGGTCTGGACCGGGGCTAAACTGGGGAACGACATCGACCGGGGACGGCGTCGGGGGTGGAACCGGTGTCGGCGCCGGCGGAGGAGGCGTCGTGAGGTCGACCGGCGCCGACCGAGATCCAGGCCTGGATCCCTCGGGGACCTGCGGCGTCAGGGCCAGAGCCGACGACGACGCCGGGGCCGGAGCCGCCGGCACGCGAGGTCGCCCAGTCGAACCTGCGGGGCATGAAGGCACGCCTACAGGCGTCGACGGCGGAGCCAGGCCCCTCATGGCCGAGAGGAAGGTACTGACCTCCGCCGGAGTCGCGTCAGTCCCAGGGACCGGCAGGTATGGGGACGGACACGGCTCCTGCGGCTCCGACGGAGCCGCGGGGGTGGGACCACCCTGACCCACAGCCGAGTCGCGCGACCGGCGAGGGGTGTCCGAAGAGCGATGTCGTCTCTTGGACTTCTTGGAGTGCTTCGACTTACCCGAAGACCCCGACGAGCGATGACGATGGCTGTGGCTCTGCGATCGGTCCTTGGACCTCCTCCTGGACCGGGACCGAGAGCGGCACGGAGCCGAGTGCCGAAGCTCGAGAAGCTTACGGGACCGCTCCCGCCTAGCTTTCGACGTCAAGGCCTGGCAATCGAGGCACGACTCCGCGTAATGGTCGGCCCCCAGGCAATAAAGGCATCGGCGATGGTGATCCGTCACCGTCATCAGGCGATGACAGGCGTCACAGGCTTTGAAACCAGGCATCCTACCGGCACCAGAGTCGAGTCGATAGACCAAAAGAAGTCAAAAAAAGTTAGTCAAAAAATGACTAGGGGTAAGCTCTTCCCGGATCGGCGCTTACTGGCGCGGAAAAAAGAAGAACTGACGTCAGCGCGCGAGGGCGGCGACTAAGTACTCCGACGACGTCATTCCGACGCACGACGATGGACGCGGAGCCGCAGACGACGCCTAGCGACGCGCAAGGGGTATTGCTACAAAAATCTTTGTGGATCCAGCCTGACGCCTGGGGATATTCTAAGGTGAGGAATCTAACTAACGTGTTTCTTTCAGATATTATGGTTAGTGCTGCAGAATGAAAATGTAGGGCATGTTTTAAGTGAGATCTCAAATCCTCTTCTATTTCATTAGAAAATTCTGACATGCAGACTGAAACAATCACTTTCAATACCAGCAGTAGACTTCCAGTTAACTCCCTGGTGAGCAGTAGCTTTACTACAGTGATCTAATGAAAAACTAGAGTGCTAACATTCTGACTTTATGGCAAATGTGTGACACATCTGAATGCCTTCTTGATGGAATAAAAGTAAAAAACTGAAAGCATTTCCTACAGAGGAGGAAGACTGCAGTAAATGAGGAAATTAGGAAACTTCATAACAAATAAGTCTTCCAAGATGGCCACCAGAGACAAAAGAGCCCAAATGTAGCGCAAATATCACCCAGATGTAGCCAACATATAGCCCAATGACAGAAGTGTGCAAAACACTTTTTATTTTTATTTTTTCTGCAGTTTTATATAGTGCAGACTAGTCAGGTATTGGAGCGTTACATCTTACTTGGACCCCTTATTGCGTATTTTGCACGAAGTACTTGAGATTGATCTTGCGAAACATTGAACTTCACGATTCTGTTAACCTGAAGTTGCTCTGAACCGGGCTATGTAACACCCGTTTTTACCTACTGGTTTTAATTAATTCTCACTGTATTGTATTAGGAAAGAGGATTTACTGTTTTTATGTACACTTTTATGTTCTATGTTTTTAAATCAGATCGAATAAAGATTAATGAATTCTATGGCAGGACGGAGGCGAGGATTATGCATATCTTTCCTCACTTTATTTGCATAGCAGTTCAAAGAAAACGTAACACAACAATCATTAAACAAACGACTATACAACCCATGAACCATTGGGGGGTAGTCTCCAAGGTAACTATAGTCCAATCATATCACAGTCCATCGTATATAATATTGTGACGTCCCTTCCGCTTTCTCTTTCTTCACTGCTCGTCAGTTAATTATATTCCTTACATTCTTGGCTTAATCTGAAGTTGTTCCTGTTTGTATAGCGGTTTCTTGTGCACGTTACTAGGATTATTGCCTTGGTATGGTTTCTTATTCCCTGCGCAGCAGGCTCTTGCCCGAGAGCGTTCTCCCCCTTGCAGTTACTCCCGCTGTGCGCTCTGCGTGCGGTGAGATCCTGTCAGGCGTGTCTGGTCCGAGCGAGGCAGCTCCGTCGAGCATTCCCGCTGGTCTTTACGCGCATTTGGGAATCCGGTCACTCCTTTAGTGTCCGCATGATTCCCGACCAACCTTCGCCTATTTTTGACACCGCTACGCGGTGATTTCCCCACACGGCCACGTTAGTGACCCGCACCACCTGGTGGTGGTAATTGGTATTGCGCCTCAGTCTATTCTTATAACAGCTTTGGGGAAAGCCCAGCTGTTGGAGCACCGGCGAGGGGGCTGCCTTAAGGATTTTAAGGACATTTGTTCTGTGCTCACACCCTCTGCTACTATGTCTTCTCCAGAAGACCATTTTTACTCCTCCTACCAGGAAGTGGAGGAGGAATGGCCCCCTCAACTTCTCCCTCCAGTAGTGGACCAAGCCCTCTCTCTGGCTATTTCTAGGGTGATGGCTTCTCTTAGGGATCAGGTTGATAAGCTGGCAAAAAGCATCCCTGGGGTGTTCAGTGACCCAGATCTGGTGGTGGCGGGTCCCAGTAGCTCCCAGATGGGGAATAAAAGGGCCGTTAAGCATACCGTGGGGCACTTGGAAGGATTTGATAAACTTACGGAGACCTTCCTCAAGAATGCATGAACGCTAAAACATGCACCCTGCCGGGAGGAGGAGGAGTCTGGAAGTAAAATTGCGACGCTGTCACCACTATTGTAGACCCCGAGGGCAGGTTTCCCTTAGAGGGAGAGGGTGTATCGGAGGACGATTTCTTCTCCGATGAGGATAAGGACTCGGGGCATCCCTGGCATCCAGAGTCCCACTCCTCTCAGGCCCGGGTTGGGGTGGGGTCCACTCGGACATGTTCGAGCCTACCCAAATTTACCATCCTAGGTCTGCGGAGTGGACCCCTGACACCAAAGTGGCAGAGTATGTGGTGGGGAAAATCCATCAACCAAGGGAAGTCAGGAATAGGATGAGGGGAGAATGCCCCAGGCCCTCACTGAAGGGGAAGGTGGCACACACACCTGAAATTTATGAGAAACGATGTACCTTCGTCTCCAAGTATATGAGGGATCCCAAGAAAGGAATTGATAGATCTTGGACGTGGTAGGGCCCTTGACCCAAATTATTCAATTGGCGGAGCGTTCAAAAGAGTCAGGATCCCCTTTGTCCACGGATATTGTGGCTGGTTGGGCGCACTACCCTAAACCCTAAAACACTACCCCCTCCACCACCCAAACACCACTGCACTACCCTAAACCCTAAAACACTACCCCCAGCATGACACCCTACACTACCCAAACATAACTGCACTACCCTAAACCCTAAAACACTACCACCAGCACAACTCCCTACACTACCCAAACACCACTGCACTACCCAAAACCCTATATCTACCCCCAGCACAACCCCTTACACTACACAAACACCACTGCACTACCCCTAAACCCTAAAACACTACCCCGAGCACGACCTCCTTCACTACCTAAACACAACTGCACTACCCTAAACCCTAAAACACTACCCCCAGCACGACCCCCTTCACTACCCAAACACCACTGCACGACCCTAAACCCTAAAACACGACCCCTTACACTACACAAACACCACTGCACTACCCTAAACCCTAAACCACTAGAACCCAGTACGACCCCCTACAGTACACAAACACCACTGCACTACCCTAAACCTTAAAACACTACCCCCTACACTACACAAACACCACTGCACTACCCTAAATCCTGAAACACTACCCCCAGCACTACCCCTTACACTACACAAACACCACTGCACTACCCTAAACCCTAAAACACTACCCCAGCCCTACCCGCTATACTACCCAAACACCACTGCACTACCATAAACCCTAAAACACTACCCCCAGCACAACCACCTACACTACACAAACACCACTGCACTACCCTAAACCCTAAAACACTACCCCAGCACGACTCCCTACACTACCCAAACACCACTGCACTACCCTAAACCCTAAATCTACCCGCAGCATGACCCCCTACACTACCCAAACACCACTGCACTACCCTAAACCATAAAACACTACCCCCAGCACGGCCCCATACACTACACAAACACCACTGCACTACCCTAAACCCTAAAACACTACCACCAGCATGACCCCCTACACTACTCAAACACCACTGCACTACCCTAAACCCTACAACACTACCCCAGCACGACCCCCTTCACTACCCAAACACCACTGCACGACCCTACAACACGACCCCCTACACTACACAAACACCACTGCACTAACTTAAACCCTAAACCACTAGAACCCAGCATGACCTCCTACAGTACACAAACACCACTGCACTACCCTAAACCCTAAAACACTACCCCCAGCACTACCCCTTACACTACACAAACACCACTGCACTACCCTAAACCCTAAAACACTAACCCAGCACTCCCCCAACACTACCCAAACACCACTGCACTACCATAAACCCTAAAACACTACACCCAGCACAACCCCCTATACTACACAAACACCACTGCACTACCCTAAACCCTAAAACACTACCCCCAGCACGACTCCCTACACTACCCAAACACCACTGCACTACCCTAAACCCTAAATCTACCCCCAGCACGAACCCCTCCACTACCCAAACACCACGGCACTACCCTAAACCATAAAACACTACCCCCAGCACGGCCCCCTACTTTACACAAACACCACTGCACTACCCTAAACCCTAAAACACTACCACCAGCATGACCCCCTATACTACTCAAACACCACTGCACTACCCTAAACCCTAAAACACTACCCCCAGCACGACCCCCTACACTACCCAAACACCACTGCACTACCCTAAACCCTAGAAAAAAAAACACCCCATGCCCAATCCCCCTTACCTCTTACTCCTCGTGGTTCCTCTCTCCTTGTGGTTCCAGCTTCACGTCGTCTCTGAGGGGCAGTGCACGTCGTTATGAGGAAACGGAACAGCCTCTGTTTCCTTACAACAACATGGATCGTCTACTTGTTTTTTAGAACGCATGGTCATTTACCATACATACCTTTACAACAAAATTTGTTGTAAAGGCATGCGTGGTAAATGACCATGCGTTCTAAAAAAATGTGTAGTAATGACTTCGCGATATACAACGCATGCGTGGTAATGCATGCGTTGTAATGGTATCGCGAAGTAAAAAAGTCATTGTAACGGCTGTTTACCGATCGAAGCTGGGCCCTGTTCTTCAGTGAGACATTTATTTGATTAATTAGGAGGAAGGAATGTGTTTTTTTTACCGAAAAGTGCATTCCCAGCTGTTGTATTGTGAAAGTGTCCGCGTGGCCTGATTTCACTTCCGGTGAGAAAGTGGAAGAGTCTGTTTGGATCTAAAAAACCTTAGAAATTCACTGAAAAAACCATAGGTTTCAGGGACGTTATAGTTAATTGGACATTTCTCTCATACAAAACCATAGAAATTCCCCCGTTATACTTAGTTCATCTAACTATAACTTGCGCCCCCGCAATGTACTGCTGATACGTCACATATTACATCATTCATGACATGGCCAGTGTCATCACTGATGACATCAATGATGACATCTCAAATTACATCACTGATGACAACACTGATGACATCATCCAGTGACTGTGTTTTTCTTTAGCCTCTTCCATGCTGGTGACGGCCGGGAGCCGTCACGCGTCACGGTGGTCGTGTGCGCACGACGGCTCCCGGCCGTCCGAATCCCCGCCCACTAATGGAAACGGCCGCACAGCGCGGAAATTCCGCACGCATTGAAGGGTTTAAAGTTTAAATATAATAATAATAATAATAAGAGGGCTTATAAAGCGCGACAGCTACCCCAAACAGGGGTGTCCCGGCGCTGAAAACAGCAGGTAAAAATGCGACCAGAGGAGCGGTGGACATGTCAGACCATACTAATCTGACGTGAAGAGCCACGTTTTTAAAGCTTTTCTAAAATCGGCCTCTGTATTAGCCTGCCGTAAAAAGCCTGGTAGGACATTCCACATTGAAGCTGCACCATCTGTGAAGGCTCTGCCGTCCAAGCAAGTTTTTGCAAAGCGTGAGGTGTGCAGCAAGTTCTGAGAGCTTGAGCGCAGCGCGCAGTTTTGCTTATATGAACATAGGGCCCGATTCACAGAACTAACTTAAGACAAAATCCTAAACTTACTACCATTTTGGTATTCACAGAAGGCACTTACTCATTTTGGTATTCACAGAAGGCACTTACTCATTTCGGTATTCACAGAAGTTAGGAGTCCTAAGTTTAGGACTCCTAAATGCCTTCTGTGAATACCGATAGTCTTAAAATTAGGATTTTTCTCAGTTTAGTACTAGTATAGTTAGGACTCCTAACTTTAGGACTCCTAAATGCCTTCTGTGAATACCGAAAGTCTTAAAATTAGGATTTTTCTCAGTTTAGTGCAAGTATAGTTAGGACTCCTAACTTTAGGACTCCTAAATGCCTTCTGTGAATACCGAAAGTCTTAAAATTAGGATTTTTCTCAGTTTAGTAGTAGTAAAGTTAGGACTCCTAACTTTAGGACTCCTAAATGCCTTCTGTGAATACCAAAAGCCTTAAAATTAGGATAATTCTCAATTTAGTAGTAGTAAAGTTAGGAGTCCTAACTTTAGGACTCCTAAACTGAGAAAAATCCTAATTTTAAGACTTTCGGTATTCACAGAAGGCATTTAGGAGTCCTAAAGTTAGGACTGCTAACTTCTGTGAATATCGAAGTGAGTAAGTGTCTTCTGTGAATACCAAAATGAGTAAGTGCATTCTGTGAATACGAAAATGGTAGTAAGTTTAGGATTTTGTCGTAAGTTAGTTCTGTGAATCGGGCCCATAGTCTTTCTTTCAGGTAACCAGGGCATTTTCCATTAAGGGCCCGGTAAGCCAGTGTCATGGCCTTGAATTTAATTATTTTCTCCACGGGAAGCCAGTGGAGCTTCTGTAGGTGCGGAGAGACATGGTGGCGGAAAGGGATACGCCGAACCAGTCTCGCAGCTGCATTCTGTATCATCTGAAGACCACCTATCGCATATTTTGGAAGGCCAAGATATAGTCTGTTCGCATAGTCAAGCCTAGAAGTAACTATGGCATGTACTATTGATTTGCGGCAATCCTCCGGTAAAAAGTGTAGGACTTTCCGAAGGTTTTTTAGTTTACTAAAGCAGTTTGACGACACCTGCTGTATTTGGGCTGAAAAAGATAGGTCCGCCTCCCATCTCACCCCTTAATTACGGATGCGACTAGCAGGAGCGGGAGGTGAGCCCATTTCAGGCGGCCACCACAACTCTGAATCTGGTGTAGGGCTCTTGCCGAAAAACAGCACTTCTGTTTTCCCAGCATTGAGCTTTAATTTATTTGTATTCATCCACAGCGCTATGTCCCGCAAACAGCCCTTGAAGTTCTTAAAAGCATCTGCCGTCCGTTCCTTAAATATGTATTATATATATGCCAAGGTGTATTGAAGAATGAGTGGGTGTATAAGTGTCTGGATGTAGGATTTAGTAGTTGCGTGACTGACTGTTTAATTGAGTGATTAAACGTGTCTTACTGAATGCATGGGTTAGTGACTAAACTGTGTGAATGTCTGAATCAGTCTGTCTGTTTTTGTATAAACTTCCTAATGAGTTGGTCAGTAGCTACATGAGTGTCTATATGGGTTATCAATTGGTTGCCTGAGTATTTTTATGGGTGCCTGAGTGTGTGTGCGGGTGGGTGGAAGGTGTGTGACTCTGTGCATAGATGTTTGAGTGGTTGATTCACTGTGTGCATGGGTTCAAGAGTGCATGTGGATACAGCTGTATGGGTGGGTGAGTGTGTGTATGGGTGTGTTGATAAGTGAATGGATGTCTCAATGATACATGTCCAAGTAACTACATATGTAAAAGGCAGTATATGTGATAGTTGAAGTATATAAATGACTATATGTGAGAGTCAGTGATTGTGAGAGTGGCTGTATGGATGAGTGTGTACTTGTATCAGTGATTGAATAAGAGAGTAAGTATGCATTTGTTTCTGTTTGAATAAGTGATGTGGTGTGTGTATAACTGTATAGGTCAGTAAATAGAAGTGTGATTGATTCTTTGCATGACTGACTATGTGTGTGAGTAACTCTGGATGAGTGGTGGTGTGTGAGTGTCTGTATAGGTGTATGAGTGCTTATGATAGTGTTGTATTGATGAGTGACTGCATGTATGAGTGATTGTATGGGTGAATGAGTGGATGTGTGTGTAGACCTAGGAATCAGTGAGTGCGTATGTAGTAACTGGTATTGGTGTGTCCATGATTTCGAAAATGGTAGTCTGTATTTCACAGTGGTTGTATCAAAGGTTATATTAGAGTGTGAGGAGGTGCATCAGATTTTTACGTGGATGATGTCATCAGTGATGTCATTTGAGATGGTTTTGTACGAGAGAAATGTCCAACTAACTATAACGTCCCTGAAACCTATGGTTTTTCAGTGGATTTCTAAGGTTTTTTAAATGCTAATTTCTAACTATAACGTGCCTGAAACCCATGGTTATTACAGTGAATTTCAATGGTTTTTAAATGCTAATTTCTAACTATAACGTCCCTGAAACCTATGGTTTTTTCAGTGAATTTCAAAGGTTTTTTAAATGCTAATTTCTAACTATAACATACTAGTCGCGTTTCCAGAGTGGTGGAGAAAGGTGAGCGTGGCCTCCGAAACACCTCTTAGCAATCCCACTGTGTAGGATTTACTGGAGGTAACAGGAGGAGTAGTTAGCCCCCAACGTCAACCTTGGGGACCAACTATCTCTTTTATTACCACCAGTAAGCCCCACATAGCAGGATTGCTAACTTCTTATATCAGGCCCCACCCCCTCCCTCCACCACTGTGCAAACATGCCCCCTAGCACGTTGTATGTTGGGGGATTAAATCCCCTTGAATCCTGAGGGTCCCTGGGGGCCAACTAGCCCATCAGGTACCTCCAGTAAGCGCCACAGAGCTGATTTGCAGAGAGGTGGTTCAAGGCCACAGCCCTTTTACATATCTCTGCAACGCAGGCCTGTGGCACTTACTGGAGGTACCTGGTGGGCTAGTTGGATCCAAGGGACCCTCAGGATTCAAGGGGACTTAATCCCCCAATTTACAACACACCAGAGGGCCCGTTTGCACAGTGGGGAAGGGAGGGGTGGGGCCTGATGTCACAAGTGTACAAACGTGCCCCGTGGCGCGTTTTAAGTTGGGGGATAAAGTCCCCTTGAATCCTGAGGGTTCCTGGAGGCCAACTAGCCCACCAGGTACCTCCAGTAAGCGCCACAGAGCTGCATTGCAGATAGGTGGTCCAAGGCCACGCCCCTTTTTACACCTCTCCAGAGTTGCCCCTTATGGAAGAGCCACACCAGGTAGGTTACTTTCCTTATTTATTCAATCACGAAGGCTGCACACAAATATTTGGCAAAGATGACATCAAAGTTCAGCTGCCAGACGTGTTTTGAGTTTTGATTTTAAAATGGCGTGCCACTGGGTAAGTATTGTCTTGATTATTGATTGACCTCAAGTGCTGTAGAATTTTCTTATGTACTTGTAACTTGGTGCTCCCTACATATTGTAGGTTGCACGGGCAAGTTAAGACATATACTGCAAATTTGGTTTTGCAGATGAGTAGCTTTGTTATTTTACGGTTCCTGCCACCGAATGGAGTGGTGTAAGTAGTTGTATTATCTCATTGTTGGCAAGCCTTACAGGTTTTGCATTTGAAGAAACCTGTATGTGTTTCAACCAATTGGTTGCCTCAATGATCTCAGGGCTGGTTTTGACTAAATCATCTCGCATTGATCGACCCCTACTGTATGTGATAGACGGTCTTTTTCGTAATTTCGGGCCAATCAATGGGTCATTAAGAACCATGAGCCAGTTGCGGGATATTATAGATTGGAGCTGTTTATGTTGCTGGCTGCATTGGATGATAATTCTAAATTCCTTCTTGGTTTCATTGATCATAGTGTCTGTCCTGAGTGAGGTTTCAACATGGCTGATCAGTTTCCCAGTCAACAAATCATGTCTGCTCCTACGCATAGATTTTAAGATTGCATTATCAATGACTTGTCTAGACTAGAGTATCCCCTATCTAAGAACCGCAGCCTACTTTCGGCTTGAGCTGCCATTAAGTCCCTTTCATTGCTGTGGATACGCCTCAAACAAAGCATTTCCCCATAGTGGATACTGGTCACTAAATGTTTAACATGGGAACTGCTCGCATGGAGTGTTGAATTACCAGCGGTTTCCTTGCGGTATAGTTTCGTTTCTATCTTATTCTCCGCTATGTAAACATTGGCATCCAGAAAACTGACTTGTGTTGTGCTAATTTTCGCTGTAAAATGTAGATTTAAGTTATTCACATTTATGGCTTTCACAAAATCCTGAGCCTCACTGGTATTGCCATCCCATACAACGAACAAGTCATCGATACAAAGTAAAAAATCAAGTACTGGGAGAATGGATCACTTGTCCTGTGTTATCAGGGTCTAGGATCTTAGGAGTCTGTGTAAGAAAACCCTCATATGAGTACACAGGTCGGTGGCGGTGTATCTTGATTCTCCGCCTTCGTGTACTGTCACAGCATCTTCATTGGGTTTCTTTTTGTTAGTATGCTGTCCTCCACCTGGAGGTAGACCAACTGATATTACAGTAGCGTCCAGGTATCAAAAAGGAGAGGGATGTGCAAAGTGCTCATAAATGGTGAGGTTAAAATTCCCTACTCCACTCTAAAAGATGCAAATTTTTTTAATGAAAATACGAGTGAAGTGGGAAATTAAAATAAGGGTGATGTTGTGATAGACAGAGTTAATAGTCTATTACATCAGTGAATAAGGTCTGTGAATGAGGTCAACATGTTTCAGCCTTCTCGTGTATTCTTGAGGCTTTCGTCAGGACCAGAAAATGAAAAGGGGGCCCGTTCTGCCGCCTTTCTTTATGTGATCAGATGATCACAATTATGCTAATTCCTTTGGAGAGTTATTGACTCTGTAATATAAACAAGATTTTATTGTAATTATTCTACCCTCTTTGCAGCATCAATGATACAGTGACCATTTGTCCTATATGATTGATGGGGCTGTAACAGTGATTGTGTAATAATTATCGTGCTTCCAATTAAGCACTTCAAAAAGGAAAATTACGCGCTAAAAACAACTGAGCAATCAAGGAGAGACTGGCATGTGGGCTACACGAAGAGGAAAGTCATGAGGTTCGCTGGACATTTTGATTATGGTAGCACTTGTGTGGTCATATAGGATATTCGACTGTTAAAACTAACAAACAATTAGACAGTCCGCTTTATTCGTAAGCGTCATAATTCTCAAATCGGTAGTGTATGTTTACCGTGAATAAAGAGGCGCGTACATTTAACCCCTGAACCAAACAAACAACCAATTAATTTGTACGCCAATTCGTAAGGGTCAAACATTCCCAGATTAGTATAAGTATAATAATTATCTCTATTACCTTGCCCAATGTCTTGTATGAGCTTCCTCGGGACCTCAGAGATCAAGAAACCTGTTCCTGTAAGGTTAAATGTTATTTAGTTAGATGCTCTTCCCGCGTTAGTCTTCTGCCTCGTTGTAGCGAGTAGCAAGGGCTTACCGGTTCTTCATCACGCATTGCTTGTGCTGACTCTGATCGCCGTGTCCCGGTTAACGCGGGGCCGCGTATCGGTCGCTTTTACCTGTTTGGGTTTAGAAACTAAGGAGAGACTCTTGTTCCTGCATCTGGTTGGCAGAGCGGTTGGCAAAGGTCTTCAATGTTAAGAAAGAAGACTAAGGTGCAAGATATAAGTTGGCAATGATCATGTTAGTGGTTAAAGAGAAATAATTAAGGAGAAATAATTAATTATGAAGCAAATTCAATAGTTTCAGAATTAGCGATACGTTTGAAGGAGTTATGTAAATGTGATCGCTATTATGGTAAAGGAGGGATGAAATTCTCCAAGATTTATTTTCAAAAGCTTATTTTCAAAGGTTATCTAGTGTCATTATGAAGGATTATTTATTCTTTTGTAGGGACTATTCTTTCTACAGGTGATAACGTGAATGGTTTCTATCGTCTTCTCTCAGACTGGCATCTGATTGTATCATCTCATCCATAATGTCACGCCAGTGTATGCCATGGGATAAAATCATTTAACCCTTCAATGTCTGTTTTGAGGCGATGTACCCAGCGCTGTTCTTTTTCGAATAAGATGCGTTCAGCATTGTTTGTTGTTGCTGACAGGGTTTCTAGTACTACCCACTTAACATATTACAAACCCACCTCACGGAACAGTATAAAACACCACCTGCAGACCTTCTAACATGTGTCACAACTTATAACACGTCAAGCAACACTGTAAAGAAAATAATAAATCGCAACTGGAGGATTCTAACCTCAAATACCCTCCAATGGCCCAAACCTAGGTTTGCCAACAAAAGGACACGTAACCTGAAAGATCAGTTGGTACATACCAGACCAGCCTCAGTCAAGAAAAAAGAGAACATAACATCACTCTGGAACATGGGTCCCATTACGGGCCATTACCCATGTGGGTCATGTGTTGTATGCATGCAAGCTCACCACAGCCACAAAAAAACTTGATTTGTTACCTAACTTCACATGGACCCTCAGACATCACACGAACTGCAATACCAGCCACGTGATATACATGATCACCTGCCCATGCCAAAAGAGGTACATTGGTATGACATGCCGTAAAGTCAAACTCCGCATAGGAGAACACAAGAGCAATGTGAACTGCAAGAGAGCAACGACAAAAATGAGTAAACATTACATAGAGCATAACCACAATTCAGAAGATCTCAAGTGGGTAGTATTAGAAACCCTGTCAGCAACAACAAACAATGCTGAACGCATCTTATTCGAAAAAGAACAGCGCTGGGTACATCGCCTTAAAACAGACATTGAAGGGTTAAATGATTTTATCCCATGGCATACACTGGCGTGACATTATGGATGAGATGATACAATCAGATGCCAGTCTGAGAGAAGACGATAGAAACCATTCACGTTATCACCTGTAGAAAGAATAGTCCCTACAAAAGAATAAATAATCCTTCATAATGACACTAGATAACCTTTGAAAATAAGCTTTTGAAAATAAATCTTGGAGAATTTCATCCCTCCTTTACCATAATAGCGATCACATTTACATAACTCCTTCAAACGTATCGCTAATTCTGAAACTATTGAATTTGCTTCATAATTAATTATTTCTCCTTAATTATTTCTCTTTAACCACTAACATGATCATTGCCAACTTATATCTTGCACCTTAGTCTTCTTTCTTAACATTGAAGACCTTTGCCAACCGCTCTGCCAACCAGATGCAGGAACAAGAGTCTCTCCTTAGTTTCTAAACCCAAACAGGTAAAAGCGACCGATACGCGGCCCCGCGTTAACCGGGACACGGCGATCAGAGTCAGCACAAGCAATGCGTGATGAAGAACCGGTAAGCCCTTGCTACTCGCTACCACGAGGCAGAAGACTAACGCGGTAAGAGCATCTAACTAAATAACATTTAACCTTACAGGAACAGGTTTCTTGATCTCTGAGGTCCCAAGGAAGCCCATACAAGACATTGGGCAAGGTAATAGAGATAATTATTATACTTATACTAATCTGGGAATGTTTGACCCTTACGAATTGGCGTACAAATTAATTGGTCGTTTGTTTGGTTCAGGGGTTAAATGTACGCGCCTCTTTATTCACGGTAAACATACACTACCGATTTGAGAATTATGACGCTTACGAATAAAGCGGACTGTCTAATTGTTTGTTAGTTTTAACAGTCAAATATCCTATATGACCACACAAGTGCTACCATAATCAAAATGTCCAGCGAACCTCATGACTTTCCTCTTCGTGTAGCCCACATGCCAGTCTCTCCTTGATTGCTCAGTTGTTTTTAGCGCGTAATTTTCCTTTTTGAAGTGCTTAATTGGAAGCACGATAATTATTACACAATCACTGTTACAGCCCCATCAATCATATAGGACAAATGGTCACTGTATCATTGATGCTGCAAAGAGGGTAGAATAATTACAATAAAATCTTGTTTATATTACAGAGTCAATAACTCTCCAAAGGAATTAGCATAATTGTGATCATCTGATCACATAAAGAAAGGCGGCAGAACGGGCCCCCTTTTCATTTTCTGGTCCTGACGAAAGCCTCAAGAATACACAAGAAGGCTGAAACATGTTGACCTCATTCACAGACCTTATTCACTGATGTAATAGACTATTAACTCTGTCTATCACAACATCACCCTTATTTTAATTTCCCACTTCACTCGTATTTTCATTAAAATTTTTTGCATCTTTTAGAGTGGAGTAGGGAATTTTAACCTCACCACTTATGAGCACTTTGCACATCCATCTCCTTTTTGATACCTGGACGCTACTGTAATATCAGTTGGTCTACCTCCAGGTGGAGGACAGCATACTAACAAAAAGAAACCCAATGAAGATGCTGTGACAGTACACGAAGGCGGAGAATCAAGATACACCGCCACCGACCTGTGTACTCATATGAGGGTTTTCTTACACAGACTCCTAAGATCCTAGACCCTGATAACACAGGACAAGTGATCCATTCTCCCAGTACTTGATTTTTTGCATTACCATTGGAAGCCGGATGGATCACTGCTTCTCATTCCCTCCCCATTGATATTTACATCGATACAAAGTAGCCTTATTTGACCTTAGTTGTCATTGTCACGCGGTGCTCTGGCATGAGGACCAGCTTCTCCCACCAGCCCATGTGTAAACACCATAGCTGGGAGAGAAACTGGCCCCCATTGCCACAACTCTAGTTTGTTTATATAACAGGTTATTAAACATATATATGTTATTCATCAAACAAAATTCAACCCTCTCTGTTATCATCTTTTTTTTTTAAATTGAAAACCATATGTAATACAATACAATAAATCCAGCTATACGTCATATACATTTCATCAAAAATAATTGCACACATATTAATGATTAATAAATAGTGTATATTGATCAATACTTGGTAGATCTTAAACGGTCCTTTAAAAAAGAAAAAAGAAAATAACCCACCTAGCAACTTTTAAAAGTATCTCCATTATTTATATCAAAATTACTCTAATAGCCAGAAAAATACTATTTCTATAGAGTATGTTCTCTCATACCCAATAGGGCAGACTTAAAAAAAAGAGAGAATGGATTCAGATAGTGACTTTAGGGAGCTTAATCAAAAAACATTGCCCAGATCTGCTGAAATTTCTTAAGTTCCCCTATTTGCAAACCATATTTTCGTTCACTATTCTTTACATGTGCCATTTTCCGAATCCATTCGATTTTAGAAGGAATTAAATCCGATCGCCATTTTTGAAGTAAGAGAGATCTGGCGACTGCCATACCAATATAAAGTATTTTACTCCACTTCTGCCATGCCTGCAAATCTGGATCATAGCCCCACAATATCAATCGGTCATTCCAGTTAATTGAAATTCCGCATTCTATTGTGAAAAACTCAAAAATATCACTCCAAAAATTCTGAATCAGTGGACACTGTAATATTATGTAAGTCCAATTTGCGGCTGGGTGGATATGGCAACGGAAACAATGACCCGATTGACTAGGATAGACCTCAGCAATAAAGACAGGAGTTCTATACAATAGCCATTTGCTGAAATAAAGCATCCTTCTCCAGTTAGCGCCTCTAATTGAACTGAAGTTTAAGCTATTGATTGTAGTCCAGATATTCACTGTAAGTTCTTGATTTTCATATTTACCCCACTTTGTAATTGCCTTAGTCTCCAAATCTGATCCTTTGATTCTAGCTAGTATTTTTTTCCACTACCCAGGTTTTTGTATTAGTTTATCTCCCAGCAGATCATGAACTAGCTGTTTCTGAGTCAGAATATGAAACAAATCGAGATTTTCGAGAAATTTACTAAGGGTAATATATGACCCTAAGAGGAGAAAATCTCCAGGGATTAATTGAGACATTTCTCTGACGCTAATCCATTTATTGTTCCGAACAAAATCGAAGAGCTTCAAAAACCCAGCTTGCGACCAGTTTTGAGAGAGAATAGCTGAGTCTTTGATACCTACTGAAATGAAAAGTTCAGCAGTGGGAGTTATATCATTAATAAGTGGGATAGAATAACGTCTAAAAAAGGCCTGATATTTATAAAACACCCAGTTATATCTGACTAATTTTGGAGAATGAAATATTGCTAATGAGTGATAGATCTGGTTGTCTTTAAACATTAATTCATAAAAAAGTTAATTAAAAAACCCGACTGTAAACCCTGCTTAAATCTAGACATGTATTGTGCAAAATACGCAAAATAGTATTCTTTGAGATTGGGGAGGGCTAAACCACCGTCTTCCACATTTTCATATAAAGTGCTTAGTGCAATTCTGCATTTATCTTATGCCATAGAAACGCTGTAAACATTGATTCTATTTTTGTAACAAAGGAATTTAATAATATGCAGGGAATTGTAGAAAATATGAAACAAAACAGTGGAAGCACTGATATTTTGATCAGGGCAACCCTTCCTAAGATGGAAAGCGGAAGAGAATCCCAGCGGTAATATAAGTCCTGAACTTTTCGTAATAACGGAACGAAATTCAGATCATTCAGATCTGAAACAAATGGTGCGAAGTAGACCCCTAAATACCGCTTAGGATTCTGATTAAAACAGGAAAGAATATCGGGGTGTAAGATCTCCGGTGTACATCCACTCAAAATTATTTCAGTTTTTCTTTTATTAATTTTATAGCCACCAATGACTCATATAAGTCAAACACCTGAAAAACTTTGGCCTGCGATTCCTCTTCAGGTTTTATTAAAAGCATAATGTCATCGGCATATAATTTAATCTTAGCCATAGATGGAAACGGAGGACTAATATGCCGATTCTTTCTGATCGCAATCGCAAGAGGCTCAATAAAAAGAGCGAATAACATCGGAGATAGCGGGCAGCCTTGTCTAGTTCCCCTTTTTACTTTTACCTGACCGACCTGCGTAGAGTTAATAATGATATTAGCTGTGGAATTCTTATATAAATTAAACATATATATGTTATTCATCAAACAAAATTCAACCATCTCTGTTATCATCTTGTTATGTTCCACACTGCTACCCAATTGTTTCTCTAAAAAGTGGCCTATAGCTCGCAGTCCGTCTATGTGTTAAATACTAGTTTACAGCGAACTTACATCAAGTGTTACAAACAAATAACTCTGTTGCCATTCAAAATCTTTACGTTTTCTCAAAACATCACTAGTATCACTCACGTATGATGGCAATGCTTTGACCAAGTTCAGAAGAAAGAAATCCACATATTGGGAAGTATGTTCAAGTAACCTATTCCTGGCTGATATTATTGGCCTGCCTGGTGGGTTCAATGGGTCTTTGTGGATTTTAGGTATAAAGTATATCGTCGGTACAACTGGATGGTCGTTTTTTTAAAATTTTAATTCCTGTACAGTAATCAAGTTGTTATTTTTCCATGTCGACAACGTTTTGTAAAAAATTGCATACATTGTCTTTAGGTCAGATCCACTGCTCTTAGTGTAGCATTTTCTATCATTTAGTTGGTTGTAAGCTTCCATGGGGTAATTTTCTTTGGACATTAAGAAAATGTTCCCTCCTTTGTCTGAATTGCGAATAACAACCTTATTATTTTCTTTGAGTTTTTTCATGAGTTCATTATAGTCATGATTTTGTTTATTATATTTAAATTTTATGTTATTCGTCTTGGTGTTAAGTTCTTTCAGCTGCTCAATTACCCGCTCATGAAATATGTCAATTGAATCACGTATCATGATTGGATTAAATGTTGATTTGGGTTTGAACTGGGCCTGGAGTAAGGCTACTGCCTCCTTGATCGGCTGATTGACTGGATGTCGATGGTAATGCGTCAATATATATACAAACACACACACACACGTACATATATATACCTTCAAGGTAGGTGGCGGTCCCTGGGGCTGCGGGGGGGGGGGGTGGGACCCCCTATGCATTTTTATTTCAAATACCCTGGGGAGGTAGCGGTCCCCGGGGCTGCGGGGTTAACAAATGTATATCCCACCTTCCGCTGTGCACTTACCTTTTTCGATATTTTACGCCTCAATATTGTTGAAACACTATCCTGTCTCATCAAGATTTAATATTTTCAACCAAAAAAAGAAAGCAGTGAAGCACTCACTCATTTTATTTGATTTCCAGCTTACAGCCCTTTACAAACTTCTAGACTGAGCCCCTGTAGCTCTATGTATCTTCCTAAATAGAAACCATTGAACATTTATCTGGGTATGCATGCATTTAGGGGTCACAGCAAATTAAACCTATAAAAAGAGTTCAAAATAAAAAGGTGACATTAACATTACTTACTGTCTCCTCAATCTGGGTAGCCTCCCCATAAATATTTGCTACCAGAACTGTTTGGCAATTTCCCCCTAAAAAACAGAAGACATAAGCAAAGACACAATTAATATGGTGCTCATATGGGATTAAATATACAATTTGTTTCCTTAAGTGCTCAAAGTGAATAAAGAACACAACATCAAAATTATTCTCAGTATGGAAAAAGGGTCAGGTTTTGCACTGTGGTTAATAAATCTAAACCTAAGGACACCAGACCAAGAGGGGTCCACAATATTTGCTGCTGACTCTGCAAAGCTGCATCTCAGCAGAATATCAGTATCACAGTGATGGCTCCATCCTTAGACAATGGGGTGTCACAGCAGACTAACATGATCATCTTGAAGTGAGCTGCTTAAATTTGCTCTTCGCAAAAGAATTGGAGGGACAGCACTAACGCAATGAAAATGAATTTTTGTCACCTATTCAAGTATTCCTGGAGGCCAGCTGTGCCTCCAAAAAGTTAGTACAGTCACCAATATGTCAGGAAAAATATTGTCTGAGTGGGCTTTATAATCTGACGTCCTTGGAGAAATTAACCATAATATGTATATGCAACACATTTGAAGAGATATGAAATCCCTTTTTACAAACATAGGTATGATAAAAAGCTCAAAACTAAAAGTGAGCACTAATCCATAACTGTTACAAGTTTTTCATTGTCTGATTCTTCCAAAAATAAAACTTGTCTTGTTCCCCATACTCAGGCTCTCCCATTTCTATGAAAAGTCAAGTCAATTACCTACACTAGAGAGCTCATTGCTGCTTGATACTTCCCAGAATAATCAAGCCTTAATACCTAATCTAAATGAATTTGATAGACCTACCATACCCCATATCATAGCCCGATTCCTAAGATATTTTTTCTCAGGTTCTGCAAAATGTCGATTTCATCACTTTGCTAGTAGGATAGAATTCTCATGCAAGACTGGTTGTGATTCATGTCATTCAAAGAATTCATTTGCTTTCCACCTTCCATGTGAGGCAATTGAAACTTGTGAAATCTAGGTACAAAGTGGTGTACGGCCACAATCCAACACTTAAAAATTGCTGTAATTTAGTGAATATCGTACATATGTAATTTTTCACAGTGATTTGTGACTTAAAATAACTGCAATGAAACGTCGAAAGCAAAAAGCAAATCCTTCATATATGTAGCCGAGAAACCATGGAATGGTCTGCTTGCTGGCATGTGTTATAAGACACATTACATACCATGGTGGATATTTTTAAAATCCTATTTATTCTCCTAAACACACATTCTAGTAGAAACGTTGATATCTGTTTGCATTTGCATATAATGCACTTTGTCAACATTCCGATGCCCTACATTGCAATAATACGATTCCACTTATCCAGCTTTATTGCTACTTTTTTTTCAATCAAAAGACACAAACGGTAATATATGAAGAGCATAATTGTTCAGAATTATGAATAAAACAATTGAATAAACATTTGACAGAGCATCTGTCAGTCACACAGCTTTATTCGATCTTTTTAAAACTGATCATAAAAGCACAAGTTATCTAAAAATTCCAACACAATATATACACATATATAAACATTTAAAATAAGAATTAAACAGTTGCAGTGATCCGGGTAAATTCATATAAAAACGTTTATGAAAACAGCAGTTAAGAATTAAAAATTAATTAATTAGTTGTTGCTACTAAAATGTCGTCCCACCTTTTTCCTCTTCCTAAGACAAGCCCACAAAAATGAGGCAACAGAACAGCATACAAATGGACCCGGTAGAGTTTTTAAAAAATACATGTCCACCCGGCACTGATTGATAGAGCATCAAAGATGTGGTATCTTAATGTACTTGTGCATGTACACTGAGGCTTTTAAAATGAAAGTAAAAACTGTAAATACCAGCTGCAGTAGAAATGTTGTTTTGGATCAGGCTGGTGGTTTAGAAATATCAAATTTACAAGGTGGTAGTGTGAAGTGCACTAAAGGATTTTGTGGTTGCAAAGCCCAGGATTCACAAAATCACAGGCTTTGTAATCACAAATTCCAAAGTCGAAATATATAAATGTCCCATTTCAGTCTCCAATGTCTTTCCAACTCGTAAAACTTGGGTCTTATTGTGATTCAGAAGGTAGAGGGTACATGATGGAGGCATGCTGCTGCTCCTACAGATTTGCAATGCCATGTATGAATGTTTACAACTGCAAATAGATTAATTACAGACCAGTGAAAATAGGCAATACAGATTTGCGAAGTGGAAGTTTTCAGTGAATGACAGCTTATAGTTTGAGAATGACAGCTGGGAGGCATTGTGGTAGCAGACAAGGGTCTAGGGAACATGCTTCCCTCCATGACTACAAACAGCTTATATGAACAAGGGCTACACTCGGAAAAAACACAGAAATGGCATTTTGCCATTGTAATGGAGGATTAGCGGTCTCCTGTCCATTGCAGGGGTTGAGCTCTGCATTCACAAGCATTCAGTAGAGTTTGCAAAACGGAATCCTGTTCTCATTCATATTAAAGAGGCAGAATTCCGTGAGTCCTACTAAATGAGCTTTTCAATCGGGGCTGCTACCTGGAAGCAGCAGTGGGGCAGGTGGAAGGGAAGTGGCAGGGGAGAACGTGTTAAAAAAAACCACTTTCCTCATGGTCAACTCTCCTGCGTCCTCTCTTCCTGGTTCTTGGGAGAAACAGGACGCAGGAACCACCAGGAGCTGAGGGGTGGGCATGTTTTCCACTCAGGCTGTAATGCAGCCTGCATGGAGAATAGGGAAAGTGCCCATGACTGTTTTGGGTGGCCAGAGAGGGCAGTCGAAACAGTCATTGCGCACTTGGGGGTGGGGGCAAACCACTCCTCTGCTGCTCTGTTAGCCCCGTTCCACCCCCTCACGCAAGCTGCCACAGCAGGTGGAAAACATTAAATGATAACATTAAGTTATTATAATTTAATTTTCTCCTTTCTTTTGCGGCTTCAAGCCAGTGAGGCGACGTTCCTCCGCCTTAGTGGAGGAGCCACCACTGGAGCTTTTGCAGTGCAGTGGTGTTGTACGTAAGCCTCAGTGTAAAATGAAGCTCGGGTCACAAAGAATCGGTGTGCAAAAACCAACAAACTTCTTCGAGACCAAACCTTAGTACAGAAGTCCTAGGTTCCCAATCGGGTTACTGCACCACTACTCAGAATGACTTTTCTTACCCAAAGAATCTTTCAGGGCGTGAGTGAGTTTACTCTGCCGGAAGGGGATGTGATCCCTGCTGCGATCAGCCAATGCAATGATGGTCTGCTCAAGGAACGACAAGGATTTATTGATGTAGGTGGCCTCCTTCAGAATTTGTCCTTCAGACTGCAAGAAAGAAACAGATGGAATGGTACATTGTCAAATCCTGCTGTTAAGCAAATATCAAACAATCACCAGTTTTGAAATCACTGAGCTTAGTACGGATAACATGACCAAAACTGTGGATGTTGTGATAAATGGGCAACAAACAATTTTTTTAAAACAAACAATACAATATCAAAGACTGTTAAACACATTAGTCCTTGTTCGACAAATATCGTACTGCTTGGCATATGCAAATGGAAGATGTGATATTGTTTGTTTTTACTGTTTGGAGTGGAATAAAGCAAAGTTTGAAAGGAATGGCCCAGTAGCTTTGGCAATAACAAAGAGACAGTTGGAACCAAAGAAAACCAAAATGTACAGAGGCAGCAAATGTTGCATCCAAAATAAACAACTCACCAACTAATCAGGTTCTTTCTCAACAAAGAGTAATGGTAAAAAAATGCACATCTAAGGCCTCCCTTGAAACACCGACAACTACATTCTTACTTGACTCCTATTTGGGGGACGGGGACCTTCTCATCAATAAAGTGTCCTCTTATATACTGAGTCAAACCTCGCATATTTATTTGTGAGTTTGGCATAGTAGCTCCTTAAGTAGGGCAAACCATACATTGCTTCTGTGTTTTTTCCTTGGCGTAAACAAAATCACAATGCACGATGGAAATTATGCGTTATGTGGACAAAAACCCACAGTAGGGAATATTGGAATCCACTGATTCTTATACCTTTCAAAAATTGCTTAGGTCCAAGTAGGCCAAGGACCTGTATCAGCAGTTTTTTTATATTGTGCAGGGGTTTTTGTGTGGTTTACAATTTACAGTGAACTGTTATTCTGCATTGTAGTGAGTCTGCTATACGGTTGACACATTTTGAAAAGTAAAGCACTAGCACATACAATCTGTATGAAAGGTAAATGCTGATTGCTCATTTGCTGCATAATAGATATTTGAATCATTAGAATGTTTCTGATATGGAGGGCTCCAGCTATTCTACGAGGCATGTTCACTAACTTGGAAGAGTAGCTACAAGCATCTGTAACATGCTTTCTTTCACATAAAGTTTATGTCTTCAACTCTGTTTTGGATAAGGTGGATATAGGTTAATCCACTTGAGGAAGTTAATAGCAATATTTCTCTGTCTTTGCCATTATGGAGTCCATTAACCACAAGAATTTGAATTGGTAAATTACCCCAACAGGCCCTTATATCATACTGGAATCTTTTCTAGACCAAGGGAGTAGCCAGAAAATTAAAATACTCCTCACTTTGATCCATCCTTCAAACACCATCAGGTGAGCAAAACGAGTAAACTCTACCCACTCTAGATGTGGTCCCTTAATCCAGCCAGCCTTCTGTCCATCTAGTTCTCCATCCTGTAAGCCTGTCATTCATCCTTCCATTTACCCATCTTTTCATGTCTCTACCCATACATCCATCCTTTCACCATTCCATTCATGTAACCTCTCATCATTACAGTCTTGCATCTATTCTTCCCACTCTCATTTTCACTCTTACAACCATTCCACCACATTTTAACCCATTCATCCATAAATGTCACCCTTCCATCCAGCCGTCTATTCATCTATCCTTACTTTCATCCAGCCTGCCATCATTACAGAGACTTTATTTCACCCACCCATTTCAATCTGGTTTTCCCCTTCCATCCATCAGTCCTTTTACCCGTGCATTAATCTGTTCATCCACAGTTCCTTCCTTATTTTTATATGTCCTTCCTTTTGCTCTCCCTTCCAAACCTCTCTCCCACTCTCTCTTTCATTCCCTCTTTTTTTCTCTTAATTTCTTTGCTGTGGTTATCTGCTGATCACTGTGTTGTTTATCGTTTTCCTTTCCTTTTGGTTTTTGAATAGCTATTGTCTGCAGAGCTGCAGCCAGGACAGGGTCATAAATAACTATATTTGTCAATACCACCCTACCTTAACTTAAGCTCCAAAAGTGGTGGGGTTCACAACACCACTGTTCTAGACTTTTATTTCTTAACTATGCTGCAAATACTCTATATTTCCTTAAAAACCATGTTTGAGAAGTTAAGAGCGTGGAATAATCCACACGATAAATTTGACATAATTTTGTCATCGACAGAAACTGAATACTTCTGATTTTTTGATCTGTGTCCAACACTGCTCCCTTAACCTGGCCTCTACAATTCATATTAGGTATTCAGAGAAGCAGCAGAAAATGCCCGCATAGGGAAACGTCGTTTACCCCGCAATAATTTTTACAATGCAGGGCTTTACACCGCAAAACTGTTACAACGCATTCCCCAAACTAACGCCCCCCCGGAGTTAGAATAGTAATTGCATTGGAAAGGGGAATGCGTTGTAACAAATTGCGTTGTAAAGCCCTGCATTGTAAAAGATTTTGTGGATTAAAAACTGCGGGGTAAATGTATGTAGGGTAACGCCACATAACCCCCAGCATAACTGCATACACCTAGCCAAAGTCTAACTGTAAAAGGCCAAGCATAGACAGGTTTAATCAATCCACAAGGAGATCAGTTGGGCAGTTGAAGACCGCATACCCGATCAGTAAGTTAGTGAGCACCGAGCCCATGTACGTATTAACTACAATCTTGATGAAAACCACAAAACCAAGATCCCCTGAATATGTGGTAACAGAGAATAGGCATCAATACTCTGACCTCTCCATTCGTGTTCACTTTGTCCCACTGTGAGCCAACTCTTCTGTTTCCCCCCCCATCTTATGTTGTCATCAATGCCTGCGGGTAAACATCCTGCCCACCCCCTCCCTTTGTCTTATTTTCCTTGCCATATTTCAGTCCAGTTCCCCTGCCTTTCTCCTGGTCACTTTCTTCTTCAAACCCCTGCATCACTCTCCTATGTCCAGCTTCAGTCAGCTTCCCCTCCTTTTCCACCATTTGTTCTCTAAGCCTGACAGTTCACCCTTACAGTACTGAAAATGCACTTTCTCTGCAGGACCCTCAGTCTGTACCCCATCCCTTAACCCTACAGCAATCCAGCCTGCTTATTGTCCCCTTTTGGCTGCCAATCTGCTGCACTGCACATTTTTGTTTGGTATCTCAAGAGTGAGGGCACCTTTTATGAAATTCCAAAGTGAGGTCAAAGCAAATTGAGAAAAAACACTTTACATAATTCCCAACATCGGATTCACTACAGATACATTTGAGTGTATATAAATATTTTCGGGAGGAACTACAAATTAAAGAACCCACATTTTTTCAGAAACACTCTCCAGTACGATCACTCTAGTGAATTAAATGTTTTTCTAGTCATCTAGTGCTAATAACTGTGCTACTGCTTGTATTTTGTCCAATATCGGCAGGCATGTATGCAGGCGCCAGAGATTGTGCCACGTAGATCTAGGAGACATAAATCCAAACTGGTCCACGGCTATTAGTTTATTGATTATCTGTTACAGGACATTAGCTACAATCTTCACCAATATCTTGGCCTCAATGTTAAGCAGTGAGATGTTATGTTATCAGGATTTGTAAAGAGTGACTTATGACCCGAGGGGTATCCAGCCAAAGAAGCAGGTGTGAATGTCGTCTGCTGAGTGTTAGTTGAACAGCCAGGTCTAAAGCTTCTTGTGGAATTTCAGAAGCAAGAAGGAGGCCCTTAAGTGTAGAGGGAGGTAGTTCCACGGTTTGGGTGCAAGGTATGAGAAAGCTAGGCCTCATGATCTGCTTTTGCAGATGCGGGGTGTGTGTGCATGGGAGAGAGGGGCAGAGTGTAGGTGCCTGGTGCTAGAGGATACGGCAGTTGAGGTTTGTAGGTCCAATGTTGTGCAGTGCCTTGTATGCATGTGTGAGAAATTTGAATTGTCAACGTTTGTGTATTGGCAGCCAGTAGAGATCTCTGAGGTGAGGCGTGATGTGGTTGCATGAAGGGAGTTCCAGGACGAGTTATACCTATAGACCGGGGCGTAGCTTAGCCAGTGAGATTTGAGGGGTGTGAATCTCACATTTCTCAACTAAAAAAGCAGTGGGTTACAGGATGGAGCGGTGATATAATGAAGGTTTGGAATGGACTGTTTTCATGAGGAACAGGGTCAGTACTATTTTTCATTAGGTGGACCCCTCTGTCTAGAGCAGCTCATGGGGCAGAAAATGACAGGTTGGAATGCTACCCTAGCGACTGTCACTGGTTAGACTATTTGCAAGCATTCATCTCATCGCCTTTTTGTGTATTTGGTCACCAGTAGTATGCCTAGAAATCTGAGACTGGCACAGCTTTCCAAGCCTACTACTGCCAATGTTTTTGACTTCCAAAAAGTGTGCACCCATTCAAGGAGTACTACTATCCCTTTGGCATGGGTTCAGATTTACTACTTGTTAGACTTGGCTTTTTCAGGGGGTTTACCCACAGACATTTTGCTTTTTGGCCTCCTGTTTATTACTCTGTTTTTGTTGGTTTTAGGACTCTGGGCACTTTACCACTGCTATTCAGTGCTAAAGTGCATATGCTCTCCCTGTAAATTGTGTTTACGTATTGGTGAGTCCATGATTGACATATTTGATTTACTGGTAAGTCCCTAGTATGGTGCACTGTGTGTGCCCAGGGCCTGTAAATTGAATGCTGCTAGTGGGCCTGCACCACTGATTGTGCCACCCACATGAGCAGCTTCTAAATGTAACTCAGACCTGCCACTGCAGTGTTTGTGCCCAGTTTGTAACTGCCATGTTGACCTGGCAAATGCACCCACTTGCCAGGCCCTAATCATCCCTTTTCTTACATATGTCACCCCCAAGGTATGCCCAAGGTGCCCCTGTGGGCAGGGTGCTGTGTATGTTAAAGGTAGGACATGCACTGGTGTGTGTGACATGTCCTGGTAGTGAATTACACTGTATTTCGTTTTTCACTATTGAAAGGCTATCTGTCCCATGGGATAGAATGAGAGTTTATTTATAACATCTTATAAATATACCTTCCTAGTGGGACAAGATAAAAAGATGGAGTTTAGTATGTCTGACCTCAGAATATAAAAATGCATCTTTTAATAAAGATGCTTTTGATATTGTGTGTTTGAAAATACCACTTTTAGAAAGTGGATATTGTCTTGCTTAGCCATCCTGTGTGCCTCTGCTGGTTTATGGATTAACTGTCTGGCTTTGGAGTGACAGGGGCTGGGGAAGTGCAATCTCTCAGACAGCCACGGGGGGGATGTGATGTGTGCCCTGCCTTTCCTGAATGAGTCAGGGCTGGGCAGAAAAGCCCTGTGCTGCATTCAGAGTAGTGGGAGGAGTTTTCACTAGCACCTGAATAGCCCTGGTCTGCAATTAGAGTGGTGGAAGGAGATTTCCCTTGCACCTGAATAGGCCCTGTCTGCCTTGGACAATGCTGTCTCCACCTCCTGCCGGGAAGCTGGACCAGAGTATTGTGTGCCGATTTAGATACCGTATATAGGTTTCCCGATTTATGTCCTTATATAGGCACAATTCGCATTGCCCATATTTAGGCATAGAACTCCTACCCTTATTTAGGCATTATCCATGCTAACCAAATACAGGCATGGCCACCTACATCCGTTCATCTACGTCACAACGAGTTCTTGGAAAACCAGACTCTTAAGCCTTTAGGACTTCCACTTGCTTGAATATTGATTTCTACAAGAACTCATTTATTATGCATGAACATCTATTCCTTAGGGGTTCATTCATGACGTTCTTCTTCCCGACTTTTACGTCAATACTGGCATTCCTAAACACCTTCAAGGTATAAATATACCTTCACTTACCATGGCAAACCACGGTTCGGCTGCCTACTTGCACGACGCGGCTCGCCACGGCAAGTTCGGAAGGAAGTCAAGCCCCCGCCAGACGCACTGACCAGACGCTGTCATCCTCCTCGCAGAGAATCCAGCTCCAGTGTTTCTGACTCCCCTTGCGGGGTGTTAGAGATCGCGACTCAGAAGGAGATCCCAACCTCACTCATTCTAAGGTATAAAGCGGACTAGAACCTAGAGGGACTTTTGGCAAGTCTTGGCAACTATAGCTAAACTAGACTATAGACAAACAGCACCTACTTCTTACCTCGTACTACACTTAGGTTAGGTACACTGGGGTAGAACTAGCTAGAAGCATCAGATGAGTATTAACATTTTAGCCTGTGTTATTTATGTATGTATTTTTATGAATATCTGTCATAGCTACAAACCATGCTATTGCAGTATTATTTTATCTTACTGCTAACGCTGTACATATTATACTTCGCATTCTGTTTTACGATTGTAGCAGTTCCTATCTGTTAGACGGCGACCTCAGAGGAGCCCGGAAGGGGGTCCTGACTACCCTGAGACCCACCCTCGTAGTATCGTAGCCGGGCACTGGCGGGAGACTCCCCAGGGGGAGGAATCTCGCAGCTAGGATCGTACTTCTGGCACCACACGACACAGAGTAACCACACTGGGTATTCTCAGAAAACAATCTTTATCAAGTAGGTTATCACGGCAAATATGTACAAGGTGAGCACGGGTTCAAGAGTCTCGGGAAGGTAGGGGGTAGCGGGACAGTCTTTGGCAAAAGTTCAAGCAGGGACGTATCCGGCGCACAGCTCACAATCCTCGAGCTGGGGGATACGTGGTCGTAGTCGGGGTCCGGCGGGACCGTGAGAGTCTGGGGGAGCCGCGAGTCACTCAGCGGGCTCAGGTACAAGTTCGGAGGTGTACGATCTTCAAGGAGCCGCGAGTCACTCAGCAGGCTTAGGCACAAATTCGGAAGTGCACGATCTTCAAGGAGCCGCGAGTCACTCAGCAGGCTCAGGCACAAGTTCGGAGGTGTTACGATCTTCCAGGAGCCGCGAGTCACTCAGCAGGCTTAGGCACAAGTTCGGAGGTGTTACGATCTTCCAGGAGCCGCGAGTCACTCAGCAGGCTAAGGCACAAGTTCGGAGGTGTTACGATCTTCCAGGAGCCGCGAGTCACTCAGCAGGCTTTCGTTGTTCCAGCGTCGAATCTGCCGGACCGACCCAGAGCACCCCTTGTTATAGGTCGACCCCTCTTTGATGTCCGGAGTCGGTGTAGGCAGGGGTCTTGTCACCTGGGGGTCGCTTGTCGGGGTTTCCTGCTATTGTCTTTTGATCTCGTTCAGGGCCGGGGCGGGAGGAGTCCCAGACACCCAGCAGGCACGGAGCCAGCCCGCAGGGAGGCCGGAGGGCCGATCGAAACCCATCGTCCCCGGGGAGTTCAGAGGTGCGATAGAAACTGCTCCTCCCTCTCTCATCCCCTGGAAGTGTGATGTCCTCCAGCCGGAGTGGCGCCTCTAGGTCAGGGTCGCGCTGGGGCCGGGCGGCCATCTTGACGCATGAAGTGGGCATGCGGGCCCGGGGTGGCCGAAAGGAGAGAGGCCATGGACGAGGATGTCCGGGCCGGGTGCGGGTGTTCTGGTAGGAAGGACCGGCTAGGCCGGGTGTTTGGGCTGCAGGTACCAGGTTTCGGTGGTGCGGGTGCACGGAGGGCCATTCTATGAGGCCGGGTCCAACACGCGTCCCCCCCAGCTGAAAGCCGGAGAGAACTGCCCATCATCTTGGGGGGTTCTCTTCGCTGAGGCGGAAGAACCGGGAGAGGCCGTCAGCGTTGGCGTGGTCCGTACCAGGGCGGTGTTCTACGGTGAAATCCATCCCCTGGAGGGAGATTGACCACCGCAGTAGCTTGGGGTTTTCTCCTCGCATCTGCATGAGCCATCGCAAGGGCCGATGGTCAGTTTGGACTCTGAAATGCGTGCCGAACAGGTAGGGTCGTAGCTTTTTGAGTGCCCAGACCACGGCAAAGGCTTCGCGCTCTATGGTGCTCCACCTCTGCTCTCGGGGCAGCCGCCGCCGACTGAGGAAGGCGACGGGCTGGTCTAGGCCTTGGTCATTCACTTGGGACAGGACGGCCCCAATGCCATGTTCGGAGGCATCGGTCTGGACTACGAACTCCTTGGCATAGTCGGGAGCCTGGAGGACGGGAGCAGTGCACATGGCCTTTTTTAGAGCATCGAAAGCCTCCTGGCAGGCAGCCGTCCACTGCACCTTCTTTGGCTGTTTTTTAGATGTGAGTTCGGTGAGAGGGCCGACAAGGCTGCCATACCCCCGAATGAATCGTCGGTAGTAGCCTGTGAGTCCCAGGAAGGCTCGGACTTCCGTCTGGGTGATGGGTGGTTCCCAGGCCAGGATGGCGTCGATCTTTGGCTGTAGAGGGGCGACCTGGCCGCTCCCGACCTGGTGCCCCAGGTAGACTACGGAGCCTTGCCCGATCTGGCACTTGCTGGCTTTTACTGTGAGGCCTGCCTGGCGCAGGGCGGTTAGCACCCTCCGGAGGTGCTGGAGGTGCTCACTCCACTCTGAACTGAAGACGGCGATATTGTCTAGATATGCCGCGCTGAACTGTTCCAACCCGGCCAGGACCCTATTCACCAGTCGCTGGAAAGTGGCCGGGGCATTTTTCATCCCGAAGGGCATTACGCGGAAGCGGTAGTGCCCGTCGGGGGTGGAGAAAGCGGACCGCTCCTTGGCCCCTTCGGTGAGCGCAATCTGCCAGTATCCGCAGGTGAGGTCGAATGTGCTGAGGAACCGGGCTGCCCCTAGTCGGTCAATGAGTTCGTCGGCTCGTGGAATGGGGTGGGCATCGGCTCGGGTAACGTCATTGAGCCCCCGGTAATCCACGCAGAATCGGAGCTCGGGGGCGACACCGGGGGCCGCTGCCTTCGGGACCAGGACCACGGGGCTGGCCCAGGGACTGTCAGAGGGCTCAATCACCCCCAGGGTCAGCATCTTCGAGACTTCATCTTGAATGCAGGACCGGACCCGGTCAGGAACCCGGTAGGCTCGGTGTCTCACCGGCGGGCTGTCCCCGGTGTCCACGTCATGAACACACCAGTTGGTGACCCGGGGGGTCAGAGATAAGAGGTCGGCAAATTGTCTTAGGAGCTGGCGGCAGTCCGCTTGTTGCTGGGCAGTGAGGGCTGGGGAGAGGTTCACTCCCTCCACGGAGCCATCCTGCTCCTTGACACACAGGAGGTCCGGGAGGGGATCCGACTCATCTTCGGCCCCGTCATCGGTGGCTAGCAGGAGGCTCAGTTCTGTCCGCACGAAGTGAGGCTTGAGGCGGTTCACATGCAGGACCCGGAGGGGGTCCCGAGGCGACTGGACGTCCACCAAGTATGTAACTGGACTCTTCCGCTCAACCACCTTGTAAGGCCCAGTCCATCGGTCCTGGAGGGCGCCAGGCTTCACGGGGGCCATGACCCACACCTGCTGGCCCGGCTGGAACTCAACCAGAGTGGCATTCTGGTCGTACCAGCGTTTCATCTCTTCTTGACTCGCCTCCAGGTTGGCCTCGGCCAGTTCTCGGAACTTCCTGGTCTGGTTCCGGAGGGCCAGGACGTATTGGAACACATCTCGGGGGGTGGTCTGGGGTGCCGTCTCCCACTCTTCCTTAACCAAACTGAGGGGACCTCGGACGGGGTGCCCATAGAGTAACTCAAACGGGCTGAATCCTAGGGACTTCTGGGGGACCTCTCGATACGCGAACAATAGGCAAGGGAGCAGGACGTCCCACTTACGCCGGAGGGGTTCTTCTAGGCCAGCGATCATCCCTTTCAAAGTCCTATTAAACCTTTCTACTAGGCCGTTTCCTTGGGGATGGTACGGGGTGGTGAACTTATAGGACACCCCACATTGTTGCCACAGGGACGTCATATACCTTGAGATAAAATTAGTGCCGCGATCGCTCACGACCTCGCGGGGAAACCCCACCCTGGAAAAGATCCCCATCAGGGCCCGGCCCACCACAGGGGCCGTAATGGTGCGCAGGGGGATAGCCTCCGGATAGCGGGTGGCGTGGTCCACTAGGACCAAGATAAAACGGTGGCCTTGGGAGGTGGGGGGGTCCAGTGGTCCCACGATGTCGATCCCGACTCGTTCGAAGGGGGTACTGACGACCGGGAAGGGTTGGAGGGGAGCCTTGGGTTTCCCTCCACTCTTTCCACTAGCCTGGCACGTGGGGCAGGACTTGCAATGGGCCTCTACCGCTGCTCTCATTTTAGGCCAATAAAAATGGGTCACAAGACGGTTGTAGGTCTTGTCCTGTCCCAGGTGGCCGGCGAGGGGGACGTCGTGGGCTAAACCCAGGAGGAAATCTCGGAAGCGGAGGGGTACCACCAGTACCCGTCCGGATCCCAGCTCCACCGACTTCTGCTCACTGTACAGGATGCTATTCTCCCAATAGATTCGGTGCGTCCCGGTCTGGTCACCTGCGGCTTGGCTCTCGGCTTGGCGCCGCAGCCCGACCAGGGAAGGACAAGTGGCTTGCTCCCTGCAAAACTCTTCCCGGGTGGGTCCGCCCTCGTGGCGCCATTGGGCCAACTCGGGTAGATCTCCTAACTCAGGGACCGGGGCGGGGTCGGATGGTGCGGGTTCATCGCTAGCGACGGACCCTTCTGATGGGGGGACGGAAGGACCCTCGGCGGGGACTGTTCTGGTCTCTTCGATCGGGGTGCTCTCGACTTCCCTCTGGGGAGTGAGTCGGGCGGACATAGATCGGGTGGTGGCGCACACCCACTCGGGGAGTCCCATCATTCCCAGGTGGGCCTTACGCTCTACGTGCTTCCATGGGGAACTCTCTAGGTCGTTCCCTAAAAGGCAGTCGACCGGCTGGGAGGTTCTTACGGCCACCTTGAGTTTGCCTATCACCCCTCCCCACTCAAATGGCACCAGGGCTACCTGGCACATACTCTCTCTATTGTCTGCGGATATTACGGGGCAAAAGACGTTGGGGAGGATCTGCTCTTCGGGGACTAGGTGCCTGAGGACACCGGTGATACTGGCCCCGGTGTCTCGCAGGGCCTCTACCTGGTGGCCATTGATTTTGACAAGCTGCCCATATTTCTGGGTGTTGGAGGGGAGGAGGCTACCAGGGATCATCTCCCTATCTCCCATGGATACTAGGGCCATCGCTGCGGGTTCCCACTCTTCGGCTTCCTCCACCCCCTCCCCCAGGGCTACGTTGGCTATCTGTCTCGTCGGGGGGACTTGGGTGGCCATGGGGCACTCTGGGTCATTGGCGTAGTGCCCGGGTTTCTGGCAGCGGAAACATGTGACGGTCACCCGGTGTCCCCGTTTCCCAGGGGGCCCGGTCACTGGTGGAGGGGGCGCCGGGAAAGGTGGAGGTGGTGTCTTCGGGGGGCTAGGCTGGGACTCTCTCGGCCCTCCCTGGTTCCCTCCTCCTCTCTGGCGGGGTGGTCCCTGACTGGTTCGGGGGTACTCTCCTACCATGCCCCGGGAGACCCGGGTGTTGGTCCAGCGGTCGGCCTCCACAGCCAGCTTCCGGGGATCTGTGAGCTTGCTGTCCAGCAGATTCTGACGTAGTTCTACGAAGCAGTTCGCAGCTAGATGTTCCCACAACATGAGATCAGTGAGTTCGGCAAGGGTGGTGACATATTCCACCCATGTGGTGCCCGGGATCTTCCTGCAGTCCCGGAACCGTTGACGGTACATTTCTGGGGTGAGGCCGTATCTTGTGAGTAGAGCCTCTTTCATGTGGCTGTAGGAGGTCTGCAGGGAGAGGGGTAGGTCGAGCAGGGTGTCCCTTCCTTCGCTCAGAAACCGCCCCCACAACCCCGCCCCCCAGTCCTTCTGCGGGATCCGATGGGAGGTCATGGCGACCTCGTAGGCCCGAAACCATTGCTGAATGTCATCGTTTTTATAATATTCCTTGACCACATCCTTCGGGATGTGGACCTTCTGTTCCGCTGGGGAGGCCGTCTCTCGGTTTCCTGGGGGCCTCCCTTCCTCGTTTCGGGCCTTGAGCTCGAGTTCCTTTAAGCTGCGTTCGTGCTCCAGTTGGAACTTCCTTCCTTCGTGCTCCCGTTGGAGCTTTTTCTCCTCCAGTTCGCCTTGTACACGCATTTGTTCTACTGCTAGCTTTTTTTCCGCTAACTTCAATTCGCCCTCAATTTTGAGTTTGGCCAGCTCTAGTTCATGATTGCGGCTTCTCTCTCTGTCCGCGAGTTCTTCTGGGGATAAGCCCCCGTCTGGTACGCCGCCTCGCACCTGATTGCTGCCGCTTTCACTTTGGGGAGGTTCGGTTTCGTCGGGGCGCTCCCCCGTGCCTTCCGGGCGGGAGGCCCCGGTCTCCACCCAAGTTTTCAGTGCTTTCTGCAAATCTTCCTTCGTGTTGAGACCAGTGGTAGCGATTTTAAGTTCTTTGCAAAATTGCTTCAGCTCCTTGTGTGTATATTCTTCTAGATGCTCCACCTGGAACACCCTGTTGGCGTTGGTTTCTGCGGGGCTCATGGCGCTTCCTTCTGCCATCCTTGTCGGTAGTGCGTCCGTTGTTCACGGTACGATCTCTAGGTGATGGGCCCGAATCCCGTCGCTTGCCACCAATGTTAGACGGCGACCTCAGAGGAGCCCGGAAGGGGGTCCTGACTACCCTGAGACCCACCCTCGTAGTATCGTAGCCGGGCACTGGCGGGAGACTCCCCAGGGGGAGGAATCTCGCAGCTAGGATCGTACTTCTGGCACCACACGACACAGAGTAACCACACTGGGTATTCTCAGAAAACAATCTTTATCAAGTAGGTTATCACGGCAAATATGTACAAGGTGAGCACGGGTTCAAGAGTCTCGGGAAGGTAGGGGGTAGCGGGACAGTCTTTGGCAAAAGTTCAAGCAGGGACGTATCCGGCGCACAGCTCACAATCCTCGAGCTGGGGGATACGTGGTCGTAGTCGGGGTCCGGCGGGACCGTGAGAGTCTGGGGGAGCCGCGAGTCACTCAGCGGGCTCAGGTACAAGTTCGGAGGTGTACGATCTTCAAGGAGCCGCGAGTCACTCAGCAGGCTTAGGCACAAATTCGGAAGTGCACGATCTTCAAGGAGCCGCGAGTCACTCAGCAGGCTCAGGCACAAGTTCGGAGGTGTTACGATCTTCCAGGAGCCGCGAGTCACTCAGCAGGCTTAGGCACAAGTTCGGAGGTGTTACGATCTTCCAGGAGCCGCGAGTCACTCAGCAGGCTAAGGCACAAGTTCGGAGGTGTTACGATCTTCCAGGAGCCGCGAGTCACTCAGCAGGCTTTCGTTGTTCCAGCGTCGAATCTGCCGGACCGACCCAGAGCACCCCTTGTTATAGGTCGACCCCTCTTTGATGTCCGGAGTCGGTGTAGGCAGGGGTCTTGTCACCTGGGGGTCGCTTGTCGGGGTTTCCTGCTATTGTCTTTTGATCTCGTTCAGGGCTGGGGCGGGAGGAGTCCCAGACACCCAGCAGGCACGGAGCCAGCCCGCAGGGAGGCCGGAGGGCCGATCGAAACCCATCGTCCCCGGGGAGTTCAGAGGTGCGATAGAAACTGCTCCTCCCTCTCTCATCCCCTGGAAGTGTGATGTCCTCCAGCCGGAGTGGCGCCTCTAGGTCAGGGTCGCGCTGGGGCCGGGCGGCCATCTTGACGCATGAAGTGGGCATGCGGGCCCGGGGTGGCCGAAAGGAGAGAGGCCATGGACGAGGATGTCCGGGCCGGGTGCGGGTGTTCTGGTAGGAAGGACCGGCTAGGCCGGGTGTTTGGGCTGCAGGTACCAGGTTTCGGTGGTGCGGGTGCACGGAGGGCCATTCTATGAGGCCGGGTCCAACACTATCTCTTGCACGAGAAATAAGACTGTTCAATAAACCCTTTTTATTGAAATGCTCGTCTATCTATTTCTGTGTAACTCTGTAGAAAGGAAGCATGCACGATTGACTGAGTGAAACTGTTATCTATTGTTTCCACGATTCTGAGATTGTGTCATGAGCGCCGCCCGGGAATGCGCTGAGCAACGACGCCACCGACTCCCGAACAGCCGCACGACAGACACTGACTCACACTACACTTCCCAGAAGACTCGAGCGCAGCACGCTCCACGTGACAGACGCACGCAAGGAGGAACGTATATAGGCGGTAACGCCTACGAGGGCGGTGCCGAATATTCCCAGATGTTTCCCGTCTCCAACGCGTAGCGTTTGCAGTTCTCTTCGGCTGGAACTGCGTTTCTGTATATCCCAAGCTTCGCCTTGAGATTCCCGAACCACCGGATCTTCGCGTAAGCGCTCCTCTACTCCTTTCCGGAGTATCGAGTGGAAGCGCGACGCCACCTTAGACGCCCACGGATTTCCGGGCCACCTGACCGGCGTATCCGCGCTCCTCTGCTCTTGGCCATCACAGAGTATCGAGTGGTAGCGCGACGCCACCTCCGACGCCCAAGGATTTCCGGGCCTCCGTTTGTGTTACCCTTGCGCTCCTCGGCTCCCAGACCGCCGGAGCCTCGAGTGGCAGCGCCAAACATCACCTTTGCGCTTAACCCTTCTAGCAACGGATCCCAATCGTTGCTGATACACCCCTTCCTTAGCCCCGCCGGGCCGTGAGTATATTCAGCAGTTGGTTCACGCTATCTCCGCAAAGGAAGATAGGGGCTGCGTTGCTCGCGCCCTTTAGGAACTACGCGGGGGACATAAAGCTCAAGCTGCATTGAGCTGCTGCGTGCTCCCTGACTCTTGTTCCTAGTAACCGTTGGCTTGCAGTCAGTCCCCTCCTAACGGCAGTGATTACAACTGGTTAGGGGTCACTCAGATTGCAACTAGCAAAGTCTTAGTGGCGGGAGGAGACAGCAGGTAAGAGACAATTCCTGGAACGGGGGTAACCCGGGGAGGTGGTAGAAGGTTCCTCATCTCACTATTTGTTTATCTTGTTGCAGGTCTCCCTCCCAGCCGTTCCTATCCTTCCTTCCCTCGCTCACCTGCCTCCTCCGTCCGAGTGTGTTACACATCCTCCGGACTAGGGGCAGATGGGAGGTGGACCCCTATAGAGCATCAGCGCCATCCTGAGGAGAGGAAACTCGCAGGGAACACGACAGATTGTTCCGATTCTAAGGGAAACAAAGTTGTCATGTTTATGCGGTTGTCAGAAACGAATCCCTTCTTGTTTGTTCGAGATGTTTTCTAGTGACCTCTGAGTTAGCTGGCACACACAAGTAATTAAGTTTAATGTACTCGATAGAGACATACTGACCGCAGTCCTATGTCAAAACTATAGTGTATATTATTCCAATGCGCAGAGCCTATCAGGGATATAGGAACTACACTACATGGCGCCCAACGGTTTGGTAAGGCACTAATTTAACACTAGATCCTGAAGTAACTCAGTTGTGCTTTTCTCAGATCCCCTACTCATAATACTCCATAAGACGTCTGGAGTGGGTAGGGATAATATCCGCCATAGCTGAGTAGGACAAAAGTCCTATGTATTAGCTGTTTGGTTTGTTCAACGTTGAAGGATACAGTGTTCCAAAATATTGTGCACCTTATCTTTGTTCCCTTGAAACTTGCTCTGCAATTTTCATTAAACAAATGTCCCTAAACGGGGATAATAACACCGGAACCGGTGGAGCTGTACCCGACGATGTCGCAGCAGCCTTGTGATTATACAGGTTTTAATGAAACCGATGAAAATGTGAAAATTATCGCTCCAAATTTAAGGAGAGCCATCACTCTAAAACTTATAAAACATGGCCTAACACCAAGAGGTGGTAGACCAGTTTTTGTGATAGAGGCACATGAATCTCACCAGACAGAGGTATTCTATTCATGGATAGTATTCCCGGAATCAAATCCAGTAACTAAAACGTTTCACTTCTACAAAGAAGATGAACCACCTGAGGAATATATTCCTTTCGAGGATATTGAAATTCCACTCACATATCAGGAGCATGATCTCTGGTTTAAAGGCACCCTAAAACATTACAATCACATTACCAGGCTCTGTCCACTAGGTAGACCAAGAGCAACATGGCCGATTTTAGCCGGCTACACACCTCATCCGGACATTGAAGCAATGTCAGACGTAGAATTACTTATTCAGATGCAAAATTTAATAGAATTACACAGTTAAACCACAACTGTCTGAAAGTCCTTTACTGAAAACAATCCTACCTCTCCTAAAAAGAAGTGGGAAAAAAACAAACAACATTCAAAAGAGAAAGATTCTCAATCCTAAGGTAGGTCTCCTTAAAAGGAGCCCTCTGAAAGGAGGTATAACCTCAGGAATAGGGATAATTTGAGAAAACCTGACAGGTATCAATATACTGATACACGTTCCTCGCGTACCTTTCAGATATTGTCACAGACATCTGAAAAAAGATCGATCAATCAATCAATCATATGCATTTATAAAGCGCGCTACTCACCCGTAGGGGTCTCAAGGCGCTGGGGGGGTGGGGGGGTGGGGGGGGGGGGTCAGTGCTCGAAGAGCCAGGTCTTGAGCTGCCTTCTGAAGGAGAGGTGGTCCTGTGTGGCGCGCAGGTGGCTGGGAAGAGAGTTCCAGGTCTTTGCTGCCAGGTAGGTGAAGGACCTGCCTCCGGCGGTGGCTTTGCGGATGCGAGGCACGGCTGCCAGGGCTTGTACGGTCGAGCGTAGGGTGCGAGGAGCGGTGTAGAAGGAGACGCGGTGGTTGATGAGTTTTGGTCCGATATTGTGCAGGGCTTTGTGTGCATGGGTGAGGAGTCTGAAGGTGATCCTCTTGCTGACTGGAAGCCAGTGAAGTTTCTGCAGGTGTCCGGAGATGTGGTGGTGGCGAGGTATGTTCAGGATGAGTCGTGCGGCTGCCTTCTGGATTCGTTGCAGTTTCTTCTGTAGCTTGGTAGTGATGCCGGCGTACAGAGCGTTTCCATAGTCCAAGCGACTGGTGACGAGGGCGTGGGTGACGGTCTTCCTGGTGTCGGTGGGGATCCAGCGGAAGATCTTGCGGAGGGTGTTGAAGCATGCCGAGGTCACCGAGTTGACCTGTCTGGTCATGCAGAGGGATGAGTCCAGGATGAAGCCGAGGTTGCGTGCGTGGTCGGTGGGTTGGGGAGTGCTGCCTAGGGCGGGGGGCCACCAGGAGTCGTCCCAGGCGGTGGGAGTAGGGCCGAGGATGAGGACCTCCGTCTTCTCTGTGTTAAGTTTGAGCCGGCTGTCTGTCATCCAGTGCGCTACTTCCTTCATGCCTTCGTGTAGTCAGATGGTCAGATCGAAAAGAAGAACGCATGAAGTCCAAAGACGATCAACACGTTCAGAAAAACAAACCAAAACCTCAATTCTCCCAGAAGAAAGTAGCAGGTTTGAAGATCAGACATGCCGAGGATTCTGAGAACACAACTCAAGAAAGGAAAATGGGCTCAGACAATGTTGGACAGCGCAGCAGAAGTATCAATAGTTCGCCAGAACCTGGAGGGACTTCTGGAGACAGTGGACCTGAATGAAGACATTCGAGTTGAAACTGCAGACACCAGGGTTAGTTCTCCACAAAGGTTATATGAAATAACACTCCGGGTGGAGAGAGACATACCAAGAAAAGTGAAAGCACTCTTTTGGGAGAGACTTTCAAAGGGTTATGATACACTTCTAGCAGAACGGGACTGGCCACCAGAATTTGTCAGAGAGTGCCCACATGGCGAAGACATCATTATGCCAGCCTTCTCTAACCATGTTCCCGTACATTTAAAATATACTTATGCCAGGAAATGGGCAGTGGCCCAAGCCCCAGCATTATACAAAAATCATGTAGGATGGGATGAGGACTCACCTCACCATAACATCTAGTTAAAAAATCAACCATCTGCACAAAGGCAATATCCAATTAAGCAAGAAGCTAAAAAACAGGTCAGGGAGATCTTAGATCAACTTGAATACCAAGGGGTGATTGAAACATGCATCTCATCAATGAACAATCCTTTGTTTCCTGTTTCCAAACCAGACAATACATATCGTCTAGTTTTGGATTACAGACACCTAAACTCTTGTTTTAAAACATTTGCAGTGCAAAATGCACATAGTACAGCAATAATGAATAACATTGTGCATAAACAATATAAAACCACATTAGCTATTTCTAACGGTTTCTTTTGTCAAAACATAGCACCTGAAAGTAGGTATTTGACAGCTTTCTCAATAATGGGGACTCAGGTTCAATTCTGTCGTCTCCCTCAGGGATTCAAGAATAGTCCAGGGTTATTCTCAGCAAGGGTAACAGAGTTACTACAAATTTATGATAACAAGGCATTGTCATATGTCGATGACATCTATCTGACAAACGATTAACTGAACAGGCACTTGAACAGGGTGAATATCATTATACTAAGCTTCACCTCTGAAGGGTATAAATTCGATTTAAAAAAATCGAGAATTGCCCATCTCAACGTCCTTTTCCTAGGATATGAACTATCAAGTGAAGGCAAAAGCCTGGCAGCCAACTTTTTAGAAAAGTGTACACTGCTCCAACCTCCAAAAACAATGAAAAACTTAGTGGATTCTAGGTTTCCTAAATCTTGGAAGAAGATACATTCTAAACTACACAGAAAGGGTTAAACCTCTCTACGAATTAATCAAACCTGATTTTAAAATCACACATTGGACACAGGAACACACAGATATCGTGCGTTCACTTCAAGCTGACATGTTAGCAACAAAACACTTACAAACACGCGTAAACATACGCAACTTAGTGATCCGAATCATTCTGGGTCAATGCGGATTCACCTACTTAACTTTTAACGAAGGTGAAAAAGTACCAATTGCATAGAAATCACATTTGTATACGCAAGCAGAAATGAAATTTACATTGACAGAAAAAATTCTGACAGCAGTTCAAACAGCTGTAGCAAAAGAAAGAGTCCTAGCACAGGGGAAACGCATTATGGTCGTAACCCCTGTACCAGCCTTAGAGGCAGTTGCAAAAGCGAGTATTCCGAATGCAAAAGCTTTACATCCAAGATGGATACAGTGGGTTAATTCTCTTGCTGCAACTGATGTTGAATATGTTTTTGATCCTTATTTAAAAACACAAGCATTCCTGCAATACGAACACGAATTTCCTCTGCCTACTGAAATTCTCCCTCTTGACCAGTACGAATTTATAATTTATACTGACGGATCTGCACCACCTGCTACAAGAGGTAAGCAAGCTTATAGTGCAGCATGCACGATAGTTAAAGGTCGTATGCTCAATGGCAAATTTAGACCAATGGTCACAAAAACGCAATCTCTAGTAGATTGTACAGCTCAGCGAGCTGAACTACACGCATTTAAAATGGCACTTGAAAATACGGATCGCGAATTCCCCACACTCATAGTGTGCGATTCTTTTTATTGTGTTCAATCATACAATGAATATTTAGAGAATTGGCTTCAAAATGGTTTCAAAGATGCAAAAGGTGGCACAATCAAGCATAAAACGCTTTGGGAACAAGTAGTTCAGTTGTGAAAGGGACTACAAAACACTCACGTGATATACACGCTGAGTCATCAACGTGATGGCATTCACGTTGAAGGGAATTCATTGGCTGATGAAGACGCGAAAGGGGCTGTGCAAACGGCTTCCGTAGCTGCAATCACTCATTCAAAAACCAGAATAGACAGTGAAATAGTACTGGCTGTCAATGCTTCAAGCAAAGGCAGCGGTGCAGCGTTACCTAAAAGGTTTCCACTCAAATACTCATATATAATTGATGCGAACAATGTTCCGTTTGCTCGAATCCCTGGAGTGGGGGATAGGGTAATACCAAACATGGAACATAGATTAGGACTAATCCTAGCAGCACATGAAGGGATCGTCTCTGCCCATGCAGGTGTTTCCGCCACAGTATCGTTATTAAAACAGAGATACTGGTGGCCAGGCATTAGGAAACAGACCAGGAATTATGTTTTGGACTGCAAAATATGCCAGAAGATGGAAGTCTCTACTGTGAAATGTCCTGCGCAGATGCCCCTGTTAATCTCAGATAAACCATTAGCACTGCGGTCCCTTACAGAGGGATGGTAACTATAAATATATCATGGTCGCAGTGGATTCGTGTTCAAGGTTCCTTTGGATGTGGCCTCAACGCTCGGCTGACGCTCGAACTGTTATAAAAGATTTGCGAGTTTTTATCGACACATACGCAAGTGGCACACTACATTCTGACCAGGGTCTTGCGTTTTAATCTCGAGCTTACAAAGAAGCTATGGCCAGTTTGGGCATAGCATTGCGGTATTCTTCTCCATTCCATCCTGAGTGAAATTCTGTTGTGGAATGAAAACACCGGGACATAAAGCAGTCTATAACAGCTAGGGTATTAGGTTCGGGTGATGGGTGGGTCAAACATCTTTATGGGGTCCAACGCTCATTAAACAATTTGCCAAGAAGTTCTCTAGGGGGTGTCACTCCATATGAAGTCCTATTTGGAACTAGAATGTTGATTCCGGACCTTGACATGAAAGGCACAGTGGTGGAAAATAAAAAGTTTCATATCAAAGATCGTTTGGCTGTTTTACAGGGCTTAAATGAACTAAGATGGAAACAAAGCAACGTGTTCCTGAAGCCACCCACCACTGGGGAAAAACCAACCGTCCCAGCAAGGCCTGTCTGGATCCCAAAGCTTGGTGATCTAGTCAGAGAAAAGATCGCGGACAAGAAGGAATTTGGGCCTTCTTATAGAAAACCAGTACCTGTCCTAGCAATCCATGGATCGAGAACAGTACTACTGCCGCCCCTTGCTGGTAAAAAGGAGAAAAGTTTGTGTCCATTGACCTGATCAAACCACACTATGTGGCCGATACTAAGCAGTAGGCCAAGCGGACTCCGACAATGTAGCAGGCGCACTCCGCTAGCTACAATCCAAGAGGTTCAAACTGAGAGACTCATCACCTTTGAAGATTCTACAGTGAGAAATGAAGGACTAAGCAACAAAGCTATGGAACTCGTCCCTCTTGAGACCCTAATAACAGTTCGCCCTGATACACCTGTCTACAACAAAGTAACAAGTGATCAACTGGTTCCAGCGATTTCAACGAATCCTGATGCAATTCCAACCATTGACAGAACTGCCTCTGACTACGTCTACGTTTTCTGAGGATCCCAGCAAACCTGAAATGACGCCAGCACAAAGAACTTTCAAAGAACAAGCAACAGACTTTTTTCATCTCCTGAAAAAGACTTCTCTGGTTTCACCATAAATTGAACTATGGATTGTTTTGGGAATATTCTTCTTTCTACTTTGGCTAGCTCTGGTAATAACTCTGGGTATGCTAATAAATGGAAGTTATATTCAAATGGACACAGCAAGTAAAAGAGTCAACTTACTTCTCCAGCCACACAAATCATCCCATCGTGAAGCAAGAGACTTGTCAGCAGTGAACATCACAGCCATTCCTATACCAGATGGTATAGTTTGGGACAGAACTGAATATTAAATTTTTGGCCCATTGGAACATTTGAAGATTCCACACTTATTTAAAATTTCATTAAGTGACTGTATTACCTCTAGTACCTTTTCTGATGATTGGGACTTCGAGACTGTTAATAACATGATGTCTGATCTAGAAATGTCTGCAGTATTCACAAATCATGAATATTTAGAGGGTTCATCAGACTATGAACAAATGTATTGTTATAACCACTACGGTCATTATTTTTTGCATAAAACTGCATCACCTAGAAATGTATTTATGTATAACCAATGGGAACATTGTCCTGCACCTCCAAAAGGTAGCTCAAAAACGTTTGCAATGAAATTTCCATATTTTTCAGGGTTCAACTTATCAAATCCAGAATCGTCTTATTTTAAGAATATGAACAAGACAGGAACGAAAAATATGTTAACCAATACGAAACAGATTTATTCTGCAGCCTTTATTGCCCAACTGTCCAGACAGGTTTTCGACTTTTGGAAAGACAACATTGAGACAAAATCTGTCTGGGGTACAAAAGATTGGCAAGTGCGGGGGTAGAAGCTTTGTTTAGACCCTGTATCATCCCTGAGCAAACATCTTGCCTTGGGTTAGCCAAGATCAAAGACATGAACACACCGACCATACCTATACCTGCAAGTAATAGCACAACACGGGGGGAGGTCGACTTACATAATATTTTGCATCACAACAGATCAGATCCGGAATGGAAAAAATGGTTGCTCGGGCGCACAGACACAAACAACTGTTGAGATCGATTCCTGAACAAAACACAGGGTTTCCCTATCAATAGGCCAGACCCATGCTATGTTCAAAGACAGCATCCAGGGGTAGTAACAACATACAGTGTAGGGAAACTCTGCCTTGATTGGCTACAGAAAGCTATACTGCACGATGTAAAACAGCACTTATCTTTACTTAAAGAAGGCGCAGACCTTAGGGAATTCTTGCTAGGACCGAGAAAACCGCGTCAAAAACATTTCATATATGCCGGTATCTATGCTGCTTATAATGAAATATGGAAGATTACCCAAGCAGAGACTGCAGAACGAATACGAGAAATTGATCGTATTAATTTAGAGAAATCTCTTTCTGTAGTAGACAATGGGTTAACGACTCTGTCGTCCAGGATATATTCATTGGACAGCATAGTGTCTTCTGCCATAGACATCATGGAACAAAACTTGGTCATGCTGCAACATGGTCATTCTCAATTACGTTCTATAATGTTATTAGGCTGGATGCTCCAAAACTTGCGTTCAGACTATGTGCCTTGGCGTTTAATCAACACTACGTCACTGTTTTCAGAATTCAATCTCACTGATAAACAGATCAAACTGGCACAAAGGGGAGCAGAATATACGGTGCTGAACATTGAAAAACTGGAAAAATTACCATTCACGGTGGCAGAAAAACCAGCTACTGAGTGGATCATACATGGTAAAATTACTCTGCCTGTTACATCTTTCCATTTTCAATATTGCCTAAAACATATACCAGCAAAACACAAAAGATGATGGACAGAAAGTTGCACATTGGCAAAACATTCACCCCCAGTCACAGATCTGGGTTTAATCCATCGTTATTTTGCTCACCACGCCACCCCAGTTCAGACATGGCCATATGCAAATCAGTCTTGACCCTGTGCCTCATGGGAACAGTCCAGCCCGAACTGCAAAGCCATGTCTTCCCTGGACCGGAATCAAGCATCCTAGGACCGGTTTCGGGGTTTCACCCCACTTCAGCCAGGATAGCTTGACTCCAGTGGCATAGTGAGCACAGGACCCACGTCTGGGCATACCCTTCCCACATAGGGCAAACAGCAAAACACACAAGATGATGGACGGAATGTTGCACATTGGCAAAACATTCACCCCCAGTCACAGATCTGGGTTTAATCTATCTATATTTTGCTCACCACGCCACCCCAGTGTCGACATGGCCATATGCAAATCAGTCTTGACCCTGTGCCTCATGGGAACAGTCCAGCCCGAACTGCCAAGCCATGTCTTCCCTGGACCGGAATCAAGCATCCTAGGACCGGTTTCGGGGTTTCACCCCTCTTCAGCCAGGATAGCTTGACTCCAGTGGCGTAGTGAGCACGGGACCCACATCTGGGCATACCCTTCCCACATAGGGCAAACAGCAAAACACACAAGATGATGGACGGAATGTTGCACATTGGCAAAACATTCACCCCCAGTCACAGATCTGGGTTTAATCCATTATTATTTTGCTCACCACGCCACCCCAGTTCATACATGGCCATATGCAAATCAGTCTTGACCCTGTGTCTCATGGGAACAGTCCAGCCCGAACTGCCAAGCCATGTCTTCCCTGGACCGGAATCAAGCATCCTAGGACCGGTATCGGGGTTTCACCCCTCTTCAGCCAGGATAGCTTGACACCAGTGGCGTAGTGAGCATGGGACCCACGTCTGGGCATACCCTTCCCACATAGGGCAAACAGCAAAACACACAAGATGATGGCCGGAATGTTGCACATTGGCAAAACATTCACCCCCAGTCACAGATCTGGGTTTAATCCATCGTTATTTTGCTCACCACGCCACCCCAGTTCAGACATGGCCATATGCAAATCAGTCTTGACCCTGTGCCTCATGGGAACAGTCCAGCCCGAACTGCCAAGCCATGTCTTCCCTGAGTCCCGTGCTCTCCACGCCACTGGAATCAAGCTATCCTGGCTGAAGAGGGGTGAAACCCCGAAACCGGTCCTAGGATGCTTGTTTCCAGTCAAGGGAGGACCTGGCCTGGCAGTTCGGGTTGGACTGTTCCCATTGGGCACAGGGTCAAGACTGATTTGCATATGGCTAGGTCCAAACTGGAATGGCATGGTGAGCAAAAAAACGATGGATTTAGACCCTGATCTCTGTACTGGGGTGAATGTATGACATTGTTCTGCATTCTGTCCATCAATAGTTCTTTTTTGCATAAAACATATACCAGCAGGCAAATATGAAAGGTTGGGTAAAGAATACATCAAGACATCTTGGGATTTACCTTACACACATAGATGTTGGAGAGGGGGCGTGAAGTGTTTCTTAGCGGTACACACTGTGAAAACGCACTAAGCGGTTCTCTCCTTTGTCAGGGTATTAATTTACACGGGGCCTGCGATGGTTCCACTACAAACCTATCCTGTCACCTGCAAGGCTCACCAGCTGCAGTGATTAATCCAATTTTTGGACTAATTTCAAATGGAAGTTACCTCATTTTGAAGGATAACAGCTGCTGTGGCATGTTGCCAGGTATCCCATATCTTGTAACAGTTACATCCAGGGTCACTTGCTGTATGCAAGTCTTGTTTCCACAAATACAGACAGTCAGGGAGTCGCCTCTATGGCCTTCTCTGAACAACTCTTCTATACAAATTGATACTCTAAGCAGAATGAAAGCCATTCTTTTACAACAAACTGTGCCACTAAACTCGGCCAATGAAACCTATGATCTACAAGTCGCAAGGACTTCTACCGAGATACAAGTCCTTTTGAACTCAAACTACCCTACACATTTCTCAGAAATGTTGGAATGTATCTTAAACATGTCTGATACGAGTGGTATTGTACATGTATTTAAGACCGTGTGTTCAGGACTGTTAGCACCTTTTCAAGCAGTCCTCGTAATAATTCCCAACTTTGTGCACTCTGCGTTTGGCGGACTGCCACTACTTTTTGGACTCGTTGCAGGGATCCTATTTTTGCTCCTACTGCTCCGATATGGCAAGCCAAATCATCAGCGTCACTCTGAGCACCATAGAGAGAGCTCTATTGGAGATGAAGTGTCGTGAACGCATCGTCCAAATTTTAGGTTTACCTCGTCTACGAGAATTAAATACCACATGGTTTCTGTCATTCAGACCAATCTGGCAAGATTGCATCTTACCTTTTCTACGCTGCCTGCTTTGCAGTGAAGAATGCATGCTAGACATCTGTCTAACACTCCCATCAGTCATGCCTATGGATATTGATACTCTGCTGGACCCGGTAAAGGCCCATGCTGTGTGTTGTCCCCTGCGGCTACCAATCCTGATGACGGCATTCATTGAGATCTCACAGACGCAAATTGCTACTGCTGAGGTACAAGAGGAAACAACAGGCACGCAGGTAACATCCAATACGAACATTGCTGATGCGACCAATGCTGACGGCGATGCTTCTCATCTATGTGCGGTTAGTCTTCTAAACGAGGTAATCCAACTTTCACCTACAACGGTAGACAACTTTTGGTCTACAGGGTTAGAATATTTTAAGTTTTCTCCATCCCCATACACTGCCTTTTGATTCAGCACACAGTGTACCGGGAAGACTCTGTATTTGGCCTTCATTTTTCAAAACAAAGACTAAACTTGGAACTTTTTCCTATGATTATTTTTTTTTCTCCAAATTTGAATTTTTCTTTTTATGGAACAGTAATCTGCTTATAGTAGAACTATTAAGAGAGAACAGAATTCTTTGATACACTTTCAGAGACAATATGTCACCATGTCAATACCAATTGATTTATGGTTTCGGCTTTTTTTCTACTGTATTTAATAGCCATTTCATAATGTGTATATATATATGTATGTTCATTCATTTAGCATTCAATGTAAATATATGCTTAGAATGAAACGTTGCTTTAATATGTACAGCACCAGTGCATTTTTATGCATAGCAACAGTTTTTATGCATTTTACAATGTATTTATAGACATGTTTTTAGCCATCCATATGTAGCTATATTTTAGATATGTTTAGCATGTTTAGGATTTAGTAATGTCGTTCATACGAAAGTGGAGTGGGTGTTGTGTGTCGATTTAGATACCGTATATAGGTTTCCCGATGTATGTCCTTATATAGGCCCAATTCGCATTGCCCATATTTAGGCATAGAACTCCTACCTTTATTTAGGCATTATCCATGCTAACCAAATACAGGCATGGCCACCTACATCCGTTCATCTACGTCACAACGAGTTCTTGGAAAACCAGACTCTTAAGCCTTTAGGACTTCCCCTTGCTTGGATATTGATTTCTACAAGAACTCACTTATTATGCATGAACATCTATTCCTTAGGGGTTCATTCATGACGTTCTTCTGCCCGACTTTTACGTCAATACTGGCATTCCTAAACACCTTCAAGGTATAAATATACCTTCACTTACAATGGCAAACCAAGGTTCGGCTGCCTACTTGCACGACGTGGCTCGCTCTGACCAGACGCTGTCATCCTCCTCGCAGAGAATCCAGCTCCAGTGTTTCTGACTCCCCTTGCGGGGTGTTAGAGATTGAGACTCAGAAAGAGAATCCAATCTCACTCATTCTAAGGTATGGAGCGGACTAGAACCTAGAGGGACTTTTGGCAAATCTTGACAACTATAGCTAAACTAGACTATAGACAAACAGGACCTACTTCTTACCTCATACTACACTTAGGTTAGGTACACTGGGGTAGAACTAGCTAGAAGCATCAGATGAGTATTAACATTTTAGCCTGTGTTATTTATGCATGTATTTTTATAAATATGTGTCATAGCTACAAACCATGCTATTGCAGTATTATTTTATCTTACTGCTAACGCTGTACATATTATACTTCGCATTCTGTCTTACGATTGTAGCAGATCATATCTCTTGCAAGATAAAAAAGACTGTTAAATAAACCCTTTTTATTGAAACGCCCGTCTATCTATTTCTGTGTAGAAACGAAGCATGCACAATTGACTGAGTGAAACTGTTATCTATTGTTTCCACGATTCTGAGATTGTTCCGATTCTAAGGGAAACAAAGTTGTCATGTTTATGCGGTTGACAGAAACTAATCTCTTCTTGTTTATTCGAGAAGTTTTTTAGTGACCTCTGAGTTAGCTGGCTCACACAAGTTAAGTTTAATGAACTCGATAGAGACATACTGACCTTAGTCCTATGTAAAAACTTTAGTGTATATTATTCCAATGCGCAGAGCCTATCAGGGATATAGGAACTACACTACAAGAGAAGACAGAACTGGTTTGGGCTGAGCACAGACACTCTGTGACCAAAATACCATAGAGAAACTGAGTATAAATATTGGGGTCCAGACCCCTGAAATTCAGATTACTGCTGAACTAAGAAACCTGCCCGGAAGAAGAGCGGGAAAAGGTGTCAGGAGGAACTGCCACTTTGCTGCATGCTCTGCTGTGTGGCCTGCTGCTTGCTACTTCTGTCTTAGACAGAGAAAGGACTAGATTGTACTTTCAACATCCTGCTGTTAGAGTTTTCTCTAAGGGCTTGTGGAAGAGCTTGCTTCCTGTTGTAAGTCTCAGGGAGATAAAATACTTCAGAGAACTCACTGGAAACAAGGAACCAGCCAAAGAGAAGAGCTGGAAGAGCTGCCAGGAGGATGCTGCTTTGTCGGGTTGGCCTGCAGTTGCTGCTTCTGCCTTGGGCAGTGAAAGGACTGGACTGAACTTTCTTTTCTTGTGCTGAGTATCTCTAAGGGCTTGAAGTAGAGATTGCCTCCTGTTCTGTGGGCAACCGCACTCAGCACCATCTTGCTTCACTACACCGCCCTGGTCTCACCGACACCGTTGCTGCCTGCTGACTTCGACACCCACGACCGCATCGTGGCTGGGGGCACCAGTCGCAAGTCTCACGACGCACCGCCACGTCACACACCGCAGTCTGGGCCGACCAAAGCAAGCTCCCTCTAACCGACTTTGTCGCTTGCACTGTGACCTGTCAGCACCGCAACGAGCACCGCCTCAGACAACAATCACCGAGCTACTGCCTGCACCGCACCTTGAGGACACCGCACGCCGCACCGCTACACTTTGCAATGCAACCGCGCGGGTTGCCACGACCGACTCGCACCAACGTGATCAACCGCAACAAAAAGCTACTGTTTATGAGTCTGCCGACACCTCGACTGACGCGGTCAGATGGAACTGTTGGATTCTGTTGTTTTCAGTATCGGGGTAGCACCGGACGGAGCTACTGACTCCAAGGAACTGCATTTTGAAGGTTATTCTTGCAAAGTGCATATGTTTAAGTACTGTATGTGGGATTCTTATCATTTTGGTCTTGTTTTAAATAAATGAAGTATTGGATATTTTTCTAAACTGGTGTGGTGTCCTTTTGTAGTGTTTTCATTGTATTACTGTTGGTTATGTGCAAATGCTTTACACACTGCCTCTGAGATAAGCCTGGCTGCTTGTGCCAAGCTACCAAGGGGGTGAGCAGGGGTTATTTTAGTAGTGTATCCCCCTTACCCTGACTAGGAAGAAGGATACCTACTTGTACAAGGTGTAAACCATTGCCAACTAGAGACCCCAATTTCTAACACTACTTTTTTGGTAAACCAGTCACAATGTATTATGATCCTCACTAATGAAGAACGTTATCGTGTACGAAGGGTGAACACTTTTGAAAAACAGTTTACTGGTGACTGTTAACCACATGGTGGTTGTTACAAGCTTTTCCACACATGCGCAGGAGGGAGTTTGAGAGTATTGACAGAAATATGTTTATCCCTGATGAATTCCTCTTGGAGGGACGAAATGCATTCAGTGGGCTGGATTTGTGTATATGAAGAATAAAAGTATTTCGAAGATTCAAGATTACGGCTTTCGTATATCTTCAGATTGAATGAAGAACTTTCCATCTTGAGGGACTGATTGACGATTAATTCAATGATCATATAATTGAATCAGTCAAGTGCTCTATTGATATTTAGTAGCTCTCCCTGCATTGTTTAGAATTGCTTTTCAAGAAGGTTAGGGTCTGTGAGGGGAAGGCCCTTTTGTAAGATGTAGGGCGTACTTTGATTTATATGTAATAACACTTGTGCGGTCATGGAGAGTCACTTCTGCTCTAATTTTTGTACTTTCACAATATATTTATGATCCCAATCAAAAAAATGAACAAGTTAAAACCTCTTAGTGAAATGAGAACAACGAGAAAAACTGACACAGGCAGATCAGAGTGGACTCGGAATCCCCAGACCCAACTACCAAACAAAGAATGTATTTGAGGCATGACACGCTGCAAACATCCTTGCTGAAGCTACATCCTTGCGTGTCCAACATGGGCCTGGTAGTTTTCTCTTGGAACTTATGACTACGGTCACATATATCACAATGGCCTTGGGACCCTAGCCTAGGATCTAGTCTCCACCCCATTGTGTTCCTGACACAAGACGTTTCCAGCCAAGTGGATAGTGGAGAGTTATACGATATCCCTGTTGGTAAAAAGTGTGTCTCCTTATATCTCCCCCCATGTGTCAATGACATGAGGATGTAGTCAAGTCTTGAGAATTATTTCATACAGTTGGAGACATGAGTTTTGTTGTGCAGTGAGAAGAGCCTACCTCAACATGTCCATCAGCCCCACTGCTCTCATTTAACTGTATAGTTGCTATTATCTCTGGGCATCTGTGTGTTTGTAGTGTGTTGTTTGTAGTGTGTTGTTTTCTAGATTCAGATCTCCCCCATGGAAAAAAATGTATTCTGAGACTGGAGTTCCGCTTTGCTAGCTTTTCCAGCACAATCAACAAAAAGTCCCCGTGGAAAGTACAGTGAGGCCACCATAATCTTCCCCATTTCATCTCCCACTTACAGCCTCATAAATAACCACCCAGGTCTGTCCAAGTCTGACATACTGACAATGGGAGTGCTTTCTGGGCCATAATACTGCCCTCCCTCCCAATAACTTGATGTGCACCAGGACCTTGTATTTTCCTTGTCCCAGGCCCACAAGGTTTTCCTGCTATGTGGGTCTCCTGCAGGAACACTATATCAGGGTTGTGCCAGGTCAGGAATTTCATTACCACCCCTCTCTTCAATTTTTCACCCAGGCTATTCATGTTCCATTTCAATATCTGAAGGTCTTCTTTCTGAGACCCCGGCAATAGCAGCGCAGCCATTATCTATACATTCTGTTTCCATATCTTTCAACAAGTGCATCCCATCCATTTTGTATCTAAACATGCACTCCTGTCTGCTTACCCCAAGCCACCGCAGTGCCTTTTGAAGCAAGTTTAAAACGTTGTGCTATCCCTAGCATTTCGATCACCACCCCACATGTCTAACTTCAAAGTACTATAATCTTACAGCAACAGCGTTCACAGATCTCTCATTCCCTCTTGTATAAGAGAAGAAAAGATTCTTCCTGCATGGAACCAGTGCTATTCTCCCGCCTCTGACTTCCTACGGTGTCTTCAACATAGCCCAAATGAGTGCACCCGTGCTCTGATCAGAGTTTGTTAGGGGTATAGTGGCCCTGTTTCAGCAGTGGCCTTCAACAGCATAGCATCACCTGGTACAACACTGGTCTACTGGAAGTCTTCTCCTCTTGGCCTGTGTATTGTGTGTTGTTTCTTGTTTCTAACTTTGTGCCACCCCTTCAGTCATTGCCAGCTCTCTCTGGTGTCGAAAAAAAACAGGATTTCCCTTCAAGTTGGACCCCCAGTTTAATAGGAAATAACATCATGTACTTTAGATCTCGCCAGCATTTGCCTTTTGCCTTATCAAAGGGCCATCTTTTTGACTGCACTTCTTGGGTATAATTTGGGAACTTAATGATGGTCTTGTTTTCTAACTTAAAGGACCTTCCTTGATAAGCCACCCTCAGGATCTCATTGTGGTGTCTAAAGTTAAGAACTCTGGCAATGATGGACCCTGGTCTCGTGCCCGGTTTTGGTCTTTTCAATCATAAAGCAAGTGGAGAGGTCTTCTGGCTTCACCGTAATTCTCATGACGGTCTCAATGCTCTATTCTGCTGACAGACCCTCCGCCTTTTCAGGGATTCCCATTAGGCAGATGCTTTTATGACTGGGCATGTCTTTTGTGTCCTCAGCCCTTGCCCACAGCAGTTTGGTGATTTTCCTAAGGTAGCTAACCTCAGCTTTCAGTTTCTTAATGGATTATGTGTGCACCTCCAGGATGTGTTCAACTGTTCTCACTCTTGCAATCATTTTCTTGAAATCCGTTTGCAGAAGAATAATGTCTGTTGCCACTGTGTCAATCTGTTGGTCTAGGGCATACCTGGACTCCTTGGCCGCCTCTAGTATTTCCCTTTATTGATGGACCCTGAGCCTCCTATTCTTGTGTGCCTCTTTGGCTCTGTTCTGTGGGTAACTTTTATTTGTCTTTTGAAAGTGCCCCCAGAAGTTGATTTTTTTCCAGTTAACATGAATATGCTATTTTGCCTCCCTTCTCCGGGACCGTCATAACAGCTCTTCATTGGAAGATTCCCCTCTAATGTTGGAAAGTACATCCCAAATGCTTCTAATATTGCAGACTTCTTTTAGCTAGGCCCCACTATTTCACCTTACTGAGCCATCCCCACATCACTCCATGATCCAAGAGCTGCTACTCGTTGTTCACTACCTCAGAGGGGCCTGCTGCTCCAGGGTGTTTCTGTCAGAGAGCAGAGTGTGTGGAAGGGTCTAACCTGTCCCCATCTACCCCCTTGCTCACAGTTCAAGGCTTCTAGCAGTGGTCAATTGCCAGCATCCCCCCCCCCCCCCCTGCCCTGCGGGTCGAAAACTTCACATCAGAGCTCTCGAGGGCTTGGCACTTACTTTTGCTCAGGGCCAGGCACTGTTTTTGTCTCACCATAGCTCCAAGACCTCAGGATGGGCCTCCGCATCACCACAATGTTCACATCACCGCCTGCCTTCCAGGCACCCAATGCAGCACCTAGGAAGGCTTCTCCTCCCTCAGTTTCTCAATCTCATGGGTTCAGAATCTGACCCAGCCTGCTGTCTTCTTTTTGTCTTAGGACCTAATCACAGCAGAGTTGCGCGGGGGGACTAGCTCGATTATGCATGGTGCGGTTTGGCACCTCTCAGAGTTAGCCACAAGTCTGTACCTGAATACCTACTCCTATGTTTGTTCTCTGTGTTATTTGTCAGTAGGATGCCCTGCACCCCTCAGGATGTTTGCTACATTAGGTCATCTTCAGCAGGAGTTTTCGTCTAAGACGCCATCTTGCCTCTGTTTCATGGCCATCCTCCAAGTACATATCTTTGTTGCCCACTGCCCAGCAGGACATTCTCCATCCTACGTGTAAAGTGTTGAGCAGGCACTCGGAAGCCTGACAGAAATCAGCCACTGACCGTGCAGGCCAGAGTGGTGGGCAGTGGGGCCGAGTTGTGGGGGATTCGACAGACAACCAAGAGGGGAAATTAAATTAATAATTAATTTTCCCTCGTCATCGTCTGTCGAAATCCCCCTCACCCGGCCCCACCGCCCCACCCTCTTACCTGCTCGGGCCGCAGCTGAGAGTAATATATGTACATTTGGCATAAATGGTTTCTTTGCGTATGTCTATAATAAAACACATTTAGTTCTCAGACAAAAATGTGGGAATACAGACATAAGATGAAACAGGGACCTTTGTAACATGAATTGTAATACAGTTCCATTAACGTAAACAATCATAAATTAGATGTCACAGAGGCAATAGAGGACATAGTAGAAGGGAGGCATTAAAGTTTCAATATTGTGTCTATGTATGTTTCAAGGCATTGTGATAAGCAGTGCAATGATTTACTATGAATGAATGAATCTTTATTGTATTCAGTTATTTAAAACTATTAAAATAGTACATATTGATTATCACAAATTATCTAAATAAAAGAGCTAAAAACATTTTCAAGTGCTAGTTTTCAGAAAGACATAATTTAACTAAAAACAACACATTTTAAATATCAACTATAATTCATTACTCCTGGGCTGTAGTGTTGTAAAACAAAGTATAACCAGTCTTATTAGTCCTATATATTTAAAATGTACTTAAATTAAGGGGTTATAAACTTCACTCCCCTACACGCAAGAATGACTGAGCGTACACTTAGCCAGGTGATAACGGCTTGCCGGCATGTGCGAATTCCCATATTTCTGAATAATGATTTTAGAAGAGTTTTCCTTTGCAGTAAGGGAATGGGACAAACACAAAATAGATAAATTAATGATTTACTCTTATATCCACATAGTCTGCAAGAAAGGTTCTCTGGCTGTTTTTTCCAGGATGGAACGAGGTTTTTAGTTTCCATAATACCAAACCGGAATAACATAAATTGATGTTTCAGTCTTAATTAGAAATGTTCTGCCAGATGCCGTTGAGGAACTATTCTGGAATACAAATGTATTACTGTCCAAGCATGTCTCCTTAGTGTGAAAGCATTTTTATCTGTTACATTGGATGACCTTCATACTGCAGATCCTAATACTTGCTTTAAAGATGCCTTTCCCATTTGCGCTTCCCAGGCTTCATGTATGCCTAAATCCTTAATAGATAAAAATTAAATGACTTCCCCAGGATCCCTCTGTAGTACTAGATAGTTTATCCTCTATTTCCTTCCAGCATAAATAGCTGATAGACACTTTTTCTGCTGCTCTCAATCTCCAACACAATCTTATAAAATCACTGTCAGACTGGTATTTCTGATTTTTTAAATCCGAACTCTAAACGTATTTGTGCGGGTGAGACTGATTTAGGAATATTAAATACGGCTCTGTAAACTTTTATTGGACTTCTATTCAACGTATCTATTTCAAAACCCCGCATAGTTTCTGTACCATATGATAGTGAAGGTAGTAACCGGGCCTCCATAATCTATAGTAAATGGGTCAACGATTGACAGTTCAATTTTTGTTTTAGTACTTTAAAGCCATATGTTATTGATTGAGCCTTAGCCGGGATTGACAGCAAGTGCGGTTTACCTGTGCTTTGCTTATCCATAATAAACCCCAAATATTTATAGGAGCGTACTTCCTCCAATTTGCTTCCTCCCAACCACCACGCATGATTTTTTAACTTAAAATCCACCAACCGGATCACCTTAGTTTTATTTTAATTCAGATCAAGCCCCTGTTTTCCCATATATTTATTGAGGGCATTCATACTCCGTTGTAAACCTAATGGTGTTTTATTTAATAGGACTATATCATCTGCATATTGTAGACAGCTCAACTTTTCTTCCACAAGCAATGGTGGATGATTATTTTCTAAGTCCAAAGAATCTGCAAGATCTGATAAGTATAAATTTAACAGGCTTGGAGCCAAAACACATCCTTGTTTGATACCTATATATGTTCTGATTTTAGATGTTGCATGACTTCCATCCCCTATTTTAACTTGGGCCTATGTTTGCTTGTATAGTTCCACAATTGCCCTTAATAAATTTTCCGGTATTCCCAAATCCTCCAATTTTTTCCATAGTCGGCCTCTAGGTACATGATCGAAGGCAGATTTGACATCGATAAAACATGCAAACAAACAGGTTGTTTTTTTTCTGTTCTGTCTTCTCTATTCAGGCTTATGTCTGTAAGATTGGTTAATGTCCCCATTCCTGCTCTGAATCCTGTCTGGAATTTTGGTATTAGTTGTTTTTCTTCCATCCAAATTTTTAGGTGTTCCATTGAACAGGATGCATAGAGTTTAGACTCAACATCACATAATGCTTTAAGCCTGTAATTGCTGGCTATTCCTGGATTACCATTTTTGAATATGGGCTGAATAATGCTACCTTTCCAGGACTTCGGTATCTGATTTGTGTAGAAGAGGTTGTTAAACATTGGAGTTAAGTATTGGGCCCAATAATCTACGTCTGTTATAGATAAAGCTTTTGGAATACCGTTTGGACCTGGTGCTCCCACAAATTTTAATCTTTTTATTATTCCTTTGAGTTCGTCTTTACTGCCCAATAGGGTCATTCGATTTTCCTTTATATGGGATCTTAATTCTTCTTTACTTTCTTGTGTCCCTTGAGTAATATTACAAATGACATGAGTCCACAGAACATCATTATCGTCCAATGTTCCCGGCACTAATTAACAAATCACTTGAGACGGTAGTATAAAATTAATGTTCTTTGTTCCCGCAGTTGAGTACATTGCAGAGACGTAGCCTTCCCAAGTTGCTGCATCTATTCCTGCATTAACTTGTCACTCCTTTTACTATTTGCCAGAATTGTTTGCTATTTTGTTGTTTACTTGACTCAAAAATGTTAATTCCATAAATCTTCGGAATATCTTCTTTCCTCTTCCCAGCAACTTTTCTTGTATTTAGTTTTTGTAAATTCTGAAGCGAGATGGTGGTGGGTCTTATTCCTTGTCTTTGAGCCTGTGCCACTACTCTGGCTTCTCGGGTTATTTTAGTTTTTTGCCTGCGTAATTCTTTGTTATTCCAGGGATTCTTTATACTACCCCCTCCATCAATATATTTTAACCGTTGTGCTTTTAGTGGAAATTTAGCTAGCAGCAAATCTCTCAAATATTGCCACTCTGTTACTCTATTCTTAAATTCTGAATCTCCTGTCTCTTGCAGAGAATTGCTTTTAATACATTCAATTGATCCAGCAGCGTGATAGACTTCGCCATTATTTCCTTAATCCTCTCACCTTGCCATTTTAAGCATTTTAAATCAAATGTTATCAGTGGAGACATTAAATTATTTGTGATTGGAATATGTGTATTATTATGATGGATCCCAATTAATTGCGGGAAATGATCACTCTCTGAATGTGGTTGAATGTAAAAATATTCTATATCAGGTAATGCAGCCTCATTAATTGCAGTATAATCAATTTTTGGACTTTTTGTGCCACTTCCAAAGGTAATCGATGCCGGGGAATCCCCCACTGAATTTCCATTTAGAATTCTGAATCCTAGTTTCTCCAAGTTGTTCCTAAACATAACCCTGATCCGATTATTCCCCTTGGCGCCAGTTTTGCTAAAATCTGTATTAAAATCCCCACTTATTAGTATTATTGCCTAATTATTTTACTGCTGCAATGACTTTAATGTTTCAATCAATTCTGCCATATGAGCCTCTTTCTTTGCTTTATTCGGATGTAAATAAACATTTATGAGCAACAGACCCTTACGAGGCTTATTTGTTCCCTTTGTGATAACTTTGATAACTAGAAGCCAGTTAAGACCCATATCCAATTGCTATGTAAACCAGTTGTATTTAATTGAGCAATAGGTAGTGAGACCTCCTTTTGGGTGACCATATTACTGGTATTTTTCTGCTGGGCAAAGAAACCCTACATACCCCACTATGTATAGTGCATCCAGGCACCATGTCTCCTGTAGAAGAATTAGATCATAATTCTGCAAAAAGGATCTTGTATCCTCCTTTTGTAAGATGTTACTCAAACCATGTACATTCCAAAAACAGATATTCAAAAGGTGTAGTTGTGATTCGATTCTTTGACCTTTATTGTCAGGATCTACTAAGAATTACTAATAACCACACATATTTCAAGAAGTCGATTTTTTTCCATAAATGAAAAGTATATCCATAAATAAGATTTTACAAAATTAATACAGAAGAAAATGTTGTAATACATTATCAGCTTCAAGTATAGAATATACGTTTTTTTAACTGATTTTCAACAGCTAAGGCAGAGTTGTAAAGAAGTTATATCAATGCAAATACACCCAGAATAGGGATGATTGAGTGGAACTATTAATTCAAAATTCACAGCACTAGGAGTAAAGTTTCCAAAGGTGATGGTGATGGAGCCCTATTGAAGGGGAGTTCTTGCAAAGCTCAAGCTTTGACTCTGGGTAAGACCAGGAAAGAGCTAGACTGAAGCAGAAGTCTTAAACGCAGCGGTGGCCGGGACAGGTAAAGGTGGTGGGATGCGGCAGGGGAGAAGTTGACAGACGACAGAATATGTATTATTTATTTATTTCATTATACCTATTCCGCAGTCTGTCGACTTCCTCCCTCCCCTTCCACCCTGCCCCTGCCATACCGCGCTTACCTGTGCCGGCCGCCGCTGCAGCCATATGCAGATCAGCCTTGATCCTGCTCCTATAGGAACAGTCCAGCCCGAACTGCCAAGCAATGTCTTCTCTGAACCAGAACGCAAGCAACCCAAGGCAGGGTCGCCGTAGTTAGGGCTCTTCAGCCAGGTACAGGTTGATTCCAGTGGCAAGGTGAGCATGGGACCCATGTATGGGCAAACCCGTCTTGCTTAAGGCATTGCATCGAAGAAAACAAAAATGCAATTGGTGAGATGCTTGAATTATTCTCAGTCACTGGTTCAATAACAACATGTTGTTAGGTTAAATCTGGAACTTCCCACAGGTGAGATTCAATATTCACGCTTCTTTTGGAATAACGACTTGCAATAGACAAACATTGCAAAGGGCATATAGTATGTCATAGAGACTAGGCTAACCTTGACTCATATACAACTAAAATGTGTTTGCAATTAATTACAATGAACGTTGACATCCAATTCTGATATGTGCAACTATTTATATGTTTTGGTCAATGCCTGAGGAGTCTGTAGAAGACCTAAGGCTGCAAACTTAAGAAAACCTGTTAATAAAGTCATGGAGGTTTAAAACATATTCATGATCAACCAGTAAAATAAGTCACCTTGGCCATGGATGTTTTTAAATTCAGCATAGTGTTGGGACATACACAACAATATGAAAAAGTTTCTTACCCCGGTCTTTCCGAGCCTCTCAGAACCCGCCAGATCCACCAGATTAATTTTGGAAACAGTGTATTTTGCATTGGATAATATCCTGGAATGAGACTGGTCAAAAAGAGAGCATTATTGCTAGTATTTAAATTGTTAAGACACAAAGAATAGGGATCTAATTTACAAATGGTTAAAATAAACCATCGGGAACAAAGGAATGCAGTCTAATTTTTAGAAGATTTTTAACTTATCAGCTATACGTATATGTCCTCAATATACCACTTACATCATTAGGTAACTCATTTGTGACATCAGAGAACAAAAAATATAACATATGCCAATCAACTCAAACCAGCCCAAAACAAGTACTGACAAAGCCAATAGGTCATGCCTTTCAAAAGCTGAAATTGACACTTTCTCGATGCAGGTTGCATTATCTTGGGCCGTTACTAGTAGTGTAGTAACGCAAGCATTTTCCTAGAGATCCCATAGGGATAACCTGACACTTTTTCATAAAATCTCCACCTCAGAGTAGGCATATGCAAAGCAGAGGTAGAGCTAGGTTAGGTATGGTAGGTACTGTAGGTTAGGTATGGAATGCAGAATAGGTTAGGTCTGCTAGGTAGGTTAAGTAAGCTAGGTATGAAAGGTACCTATATGGTAAGTACTGAAGGGGAGGCTTGCTGAGTAGTTTTGTTATTCTAAGTAGGTAAGGTACTATAGATAGGTATGGTAGGTAGGTATGGTATGTGAGGTGTGGTAGGTTAGGTACAGTTGGTAGATAAGTAATAGTAGCTAAAGTATAATGGGTATGTATGGTAGTTATGTTAAGGAGGTAGAGTAAGTAAGCAGGTATAACATGTAAGCATGGTATGATAGGTAGAGTAGAAATGGCAGGAAGCCTTGGTATGATAGACTAGACATGGTAGGTTGGTTAGGTATGGTAGACTAGCTATCATAGGCATGTTAGGTTAGGTAAAGTAGGTTAAGCTTAAGCATGTATGGTGTGTTAGTTATGGTATGTAGGAACAGTAGGAAAGTGGGTGTGGTAGGTATATTTGATGGTTTTGCTTGGTATACTATGAAGATATGAAAGGTTATATAGTTTAAAAAAAAAACATTTTTTATTGGTTACTGGTGACATCACTAGAGAAAATGACAATAAGTCATCAATAAATATATGCCATTTGAAACCTATTTACCGCAAGCCAGTCCCATAAGTCCACAAGCAATCAATATACAGTGTGGAAGTTGTGTGAGAGTGTCATGTTAGTCAGACGTTGACATAGAGGAGTTAATCGTCTCATCTCCTGGGGTAGCATGAGCCAGAGAGGTCTAGAAAGGCAGCCAACAGTCCGCCCCAAACATCAAAGTCCTCATCCAGTTTGTCATCAGTTCTGCATCTTTTCAATCTCAATTCCTCTGCTACTGCCCATTTGGCAAGAGCTTATGTAGGTTAAATTAGATTTGGTAGATTGGTTAAATATGGTAGGTCTGGCAGGTTGATATGATAACTTAGGAAGTGTCAGTAGGTATTTATTATAATCAGAAAGACAGGTTTGGTAGGTATATTAAGTAGGTAATGTAATTTAATGTAAGGGAAGACTTTTATAGCGCAGCTGCCACCCAACGGGTATCCTGGCGCTGGGATTACCATAAAGACACTGTGTGTAACATCTTGAAGATTATCTAGGATTTAATCTCTCGGGAAGAGTCTAGTTTTCAACTCCTTCCTAAAGCGTGCTAAAGTATTAATTTGTCTCAGCTCAATTGGTAGAGAGTTCCAAAGGCGGGATGCGGCAAAGCTGAAGGATCTGCTGCCCAGCCTGGCTCTGTTGACACGAGCACTACATACCAGATTGGCTGAAGAGGAGCGTAAGCTTCTAACTGGGGAATACCATTGAAATGTCTTCTGTAAAGGCTTAGGTCCAATTTTATGTATCGCCATATAGACGATGCACAGCGACTTAAACTGTACTCTCTGCACCATGGGCAGCCAATGAAAATCTTTTAAGGCAAGCAAGGCTGATGCACTACGTTGTCTAATTAATGCAAGCTTAGCTGCCATGTTCTGTATTCTTTGCAGTTTTTTCAGCAAATAAGCTGGAGCTCCTAGGAGTACGGCATTGCAGAAATCTAATCTGCTCATGATAATACTCCTTACCACTTGAGGTCTAACTGAGGCGGGTAAGAAAGGGAGGATTTTTCGGCGGGCTCGGAGCAAAGATAGACAGGTGCTCACGGTTTTATTCACATGAGAATCAAGTTGTAGATTACTGTCAAGTAACACTCCCAAGTTACGTGCTCTCTCGACAGATAGTGGAGGATTATTAGCAGGGATTGGCCAGGAGTCTACTGGTAGGGGGCGAGGGACTCTACTAGCAGCGCGCAGAGTACTTCCGTCTTGTCCCCGTTGAATTGTAACAAATTGTCTCTGAGCCAGTCTGCTGTCTCTCGCATACAGTTATGGAATTTCTCCAGAAGGACTACATTATTATCCTCAAAGGAGAAGATGAGCTGAGTGTCGTCTGCGTAGTTTATGACATCAATGCCAAAGGATTTTATAAGAGAAATAAGAGGGCACAGATATAGGTTAAAAAGAATTGGACTGATCGCTGAGCCCTGTGGAGCCCCGTGTTTTACGCGGCTATCTTTGGAGAAGAAAGGCAACAAGGTCACTGCCTGCTGTCTATTTGAAAGATAGGACTGCATCCAGTTCAGTTCCTTGCCCACAATGCCAGTCTCCTCAAGCCTCCTAATCAGGATCTGGTGGTTGACCGTATCAAATGCGGCCGACATGTCCAATAACACTAAAATGGCTGTATGGCCATTGTCAGCCCGCATTCTCAAGTCATCCAGGACGGTCACCAAAGCGGTTTCGGTGTCATGTCCTGGCCGAAATTCACAGTGGACATCGACCAAGAAATTATTTTCCTCCAGTTGTTTCGATAGGGATTTGCTGCTCACTACTCTTTCTAGGATCTTAATCGGGTAGGGTAGCAGGGAGATAGGTCTATAGCTAGACGGGCATTGAGGGTCCAGTGTTGCTTTCTTTAGTAGGGGGGACACCACTGCCTTTTTCCAGCAGTTAGGTACTATGCCATTAGTTAGAGTTTGACAACAGATTTTGTAAAGATATGGGAAGAGCTCATTCCCAAAGACTTTCCACATCTTATGTGAGATCGGGTCCAGAGGAGAGCCTGAAGTAATACTAGCTGCAATCACATTAAACTCTTCTTGTGAAGTGATATGGAAGCATTCCAGGGGTAGCGTATCCTCCCTTCTCTATTCAGTTCGATGTCCCTGGGAGAGTTAAGGTCAGTTAGAATTTTGTTAATTTTCTCCTCAAAGAATGCTGCCAGATTGTCACAGAGAGCTTGTGATGCTGGGATCTTAATCTTTACACAGTAGGTAGCCAGGTGTAGTAGATAACTATGGTGGATAATTAGGTAGGTTTGGTATACATATCCCTGTATATCAGCCAGTGCTGCTTCTTCAACACAGAGATTCAAGGGTGTATTTCATGGTCCAAACAGATCCTGAATCACCTTAATCCAGACCATGGAACCTCTGGTTACACCTACATATAAACCATTCCCATATTCCAAACGAAAACCAATCAATGGCATATTGGTTTGGGTCAGGCAGGGTAAGATCTGTAGCTGGTAGAAATAGAAGCAAGAGAGGGACAAACTCTGAAGTGCAACACAAAGCTCAGAGCTAAATTTAGAGCCCAGATGGTATTCAATCTGAACTGGTGTGGGATAGTCCCCTAGCTCCCTTGAATCTGTTTGATTCTCACACATATTGCCTCTCTTTGCTTAATTTAACTGCAACATATCCAGATGCCGATTTCAGAAAAGCACCAACAGAATCCAACAGAAGAAGTAGCCTGACCATCTTTCATGGGAAGTACCAGCTGGGTGTCATCAGAGTAAATAAATAAAAAGAAAAGAAAACCATGAGAGAGGATCAGCTTGGCTAGTGTCTTCATATACGTGCTAATTAAACTGGATGACACAGTGAAGTCCTGAGGAATGTCACACTGTATACTATTCCCCCGGACAGAGGATGAAAGGAGGCAAACATCTTGCTTTCATGCAATGATAAACAAACAAAATCAGTCTACAGCAGTGTTATCAATGCCTCTGGAATGGAGCCAATCCTAATTTAGTTTGTGGCCAAAAGTGCTATAAGCAGCTTTTAGATATATTAAAGTCAGCATACTGACACCGTCATCCACAATCCCATGGAGATCAGTCAATGTAAAAAAAGAATTGGCTGAGTACCACAGTGATGGCAAAACCACCTAAAACTTGCAATTATTCCTTTCTGAAATGCTCTTAGCTGGTGGATTACCTTTGATTTCAAGATTTAAGTGATAGTCAAATGTGGGAAGATTGGTCTATAATTGATGAGAACAATGGGCTAAGTTTTTGTTTTAAAGGTAGTTACGAACGTGTGAGTAAAACTATCACACACAGTACCGGGTTTGAGTGCGAGATATAAGGTATTTATAAACTGTAGATCAAGGAGAGGTCTCGAATGTTGCAGCACGCTAACAGGGCAGGGATTCCCTAGACAGCTAGAATGGAATGTTATGAATATATGCTGCAGAAAGCTGATCAATTACATGCCATCATCCTGGGAGGTTTAGTCTTTAAAAATTATTGTTGAATCTCCTGACTAATGTCACTTATGTCGGTGATGAACCATCAACAAGATTATAACAGAGGTCTTGAGTGGGAGGGACACAGAGGAGGAAATTGCAGCCATCCATGGGTTTGTTGGCTCATTTATGAAACTTCGTCCACATGTTTCAGTCCAAGTTAATGCAGCTAATGAACTGCGCCCACCAATACCTTCTTAATGTCATTATGTATATTCTAAACGTCTCTCTATAAACATTTTGTAGTATTGTATCGTGATCCTAACTTGCCCATGAGGAGCGCTTAGCACATCTTTTTGTTGTATTTTATATTTCAATTGTTTATTGAAATTTCTTTCCAGAAACTCTGCAAATCAGTACACAAAATGGTTCAGCCAGTAAATACATTATAATACAATGCTGTCAAGCATCAGACAGTGAAATACAGTAATAGAGGAGAGGGGAAAGGGACACCATGTACAGAGCATGGAAACCATCCATTAAACAAATAAGAAAAGCTGTATGTAGTGCATCAGATAATAAACCAGACCAGAAACCCAGCATCACCTTCCCATTGCGTGTATATAAAATCCTACCTGAAAATCGACGAGCACCCCAAACTTATATCCATTCTAATTAAGGGTAGTTAAAGAGTGGGATTGTGGTGTATGAGGGATCAGTCTCTACTGATAAGAGTCAGAAAACTTCTTAAAAGGTGTCTACCCTAGAAATGAGCCCACACCTCTTCAAACTGTTGCATTTGATTGTTCAGTTTGTAAATTATTGTTTTATAAGAGGCCATCATGTGCATGTCAGTCGATCATGGTAGTAAAAGTGGTATACCAGCTGATTTTGATCCAAAATTCACACTTAAGTCCTAGCTACGGCAGTTGTGAACCATATATTGGTGTGATGGGGCACTGGGGGCAGTTGCGACATGTCGCGAAGAATACCTATTCTCCCTGTCAATGGGGTAGAGATCCCTAGATTTCTTTTAATCAAATCCCATCTGTTTCCCCAGAAGTGGGAAAGTGCCTTGCAGTCCCAAACAAGAAGTACTATGTTTCTTCCTGGAGCATGGCACCTCAAACAATATATTTCAGTGACATACAGGCCAGAGGAAGTTTGGCTGGGGACCAGTGCCTTTGATGCAAAAGTTGTAGTAAATTAACTTAAACATTGCTTCTCTCACGCTTACCACATCATACCTCAGTTACGCACAGCAAATTGCTGAAAAACTCATGTCACTGGTAATCCTTGGAGCTTTTCTCTGGTACAAGTTCTGCCCAAAAAAGATACTTTCTCAGTTTTGAAAGAGGATCCAGGACATGTGTAAGATAAGACAAGCAGCTGGTGCCTCTTCTCATAGGATTGATCTTTTTAAAGGGGTATGAACTATAAAGCGGAGCCCCATGTTGTCATCCAGATCACAAGCAAATGTATCAATCAGAGAATTCATTTAGAATGTGTGTGAGAAAATCAAGCCAAGCGCATGACCCCTCCCCTCATGTATTGGGCTGCTGACCTGTTGGCACACACCTAGGAGGAACCTGTAAACCACAATGTCTTTCACTCGACGCACATTATCTTCTACCACCCAAATATTGAAGTTGTATGCTAGGATGATTTGGCTGGAGGTAAGCAGTGATGTGGTCTTAAATTTAAGAAAGGCCTTAGAAAATCTACTATTGTAGCTGGGGATCAGGATAGAGTGATTACAGTTAGGATACAGTCTAATAACACAGGCTATTGATTATTTCACACTTAATTTGATGGGAATGATTACAGACTGAAATTTGAAAGCTGCCTACATAGTAAAGAACAATCTTCATACTGGTCAATCATGACACAGAATCTTATACCCAGGTGGGAAGCAGGAACAATGTCAGGGAAGCAGGCCCCCTGGAGCCATCTTTCCATCACTAACAGAATAACTAAATAGCTATGTTCAAAGATATTCGAAATAGTTTTGATGATATAATCAGGCAACCAGCTTGTAATATTAATTGACTGTCTTTCACCATGTTTAAAGATGCTTTACTCTTCCCTTCAACACTAGTGTGCCGTTCGATCTGTTAATGGCCTCTCTTTCGAGTCAAGTTTGTTTGTCCTGAACACAGAAAGTGGTCCCTGGTTCTGGACGGTAAGATGAAATCATGCCTCAAAATCATGGTTTCTCTTCAGCTAGGAGAAGATTCCAACAAAAGGAGGACTGATGCAGCTATAACTAAGACCTTTCTGTTGGGCCCAGATGCAAGTGAAAATAAGAAACACCCCAAACAACTTACAGGTTTCTGCTCCAAATGGAAAATAGAAAATATACTGGCACTGCTGAAACCCTCTGGGAGTCGACAAATTACACAAAGACGAATTCAGTATATTTATTTCACTCAGGCTGGATTTGGCTCAATACTAGTAACTGAATCTGTGTTCAGATTGGACCCACCTCATGTCCTACACTGCCCACATATTTTTACTACAGGGGCAATAAACTGAGGGCCTGATTTCACAAAGGAAAACTTACGCTTTTGTGTAAGTTTACGATTGCTTGTTATTCACAAAGGGATTTGCGAGTAGTATCTTTACAAGTGTGGAGTCTCCGCACATAAAAAGATAGGTCTTTTTATGTTCGGAGACTACTCGTAAATCCCTTCGTGAATAGCAAACAATCACAAACTTACACGAAAGAGTATGTTTAGATTTGAGAATCCGCGCCCCTTTGGTTGTAAGAAATTGAGGGCCTTATTACGAGTTCCCTAGTTAAGCCTAAAGGAAGTTACTGGCCCACAATACCTTCATGGGTCCCGTTTTTTCACCTAGACACGTCTGGATGAAACAAATGGGTAATTACCGTGGGAGCTGGGTGCTGTATTCCCAAATCCTCCAGTCATTTCCCATTTCTTAGGGGGCCCCTCAAGGACCAGCTTGTAAAAAATGATAAATCGACAACACCCAAATCCCCCCTTCTCTGGAATGATGCGCAACCCTAGTTTTGGTAATTCATTGCATTTTACAGCCACCTTGTAATGAGGCCATAAGAATAGACAAACGTCTACAAAACTCTAAAGAACACATACTATATCAAACGATATCTTGAATAATATTAACATATATGATTCACATTGCTTTGAAATGTCAGAAATGACGTATTAAGCTCTGTGTAGAAATGCAAGGGTATAATTTTAGTTTTTTGTTGAGGATGATGATCGTATTAATAATGATAATCATCATTATAATAATAATAATAATTATAATTATAATAATCATAATAATAATAATATTATCATGCTCCTTTTAGGAATAAGACTTGGGTTAAACTTACCTCAAGATAGATAGTGAAAATACAGTGGGATCTGGAAGAGTTTTTGTTCATCATATGGGATGCTATAATCCTGTTGGTTTCACCCTTAAGGGAGCACAAATAATGATGATCATATTAGTCACATAAGAATTACATTACTGGAAAACATTCCGTTTATACTACAAAAATAGGTATAGAGCAAAAAACACATAAACTATATGAAATGAGGAGCAGTTTAGAAAGCATTTGAATACACGTGATTCAAAGTACTGGGCCCAATTTTAGTAAGGGTAGTACTAAAATAGGTTTCACTTTCTTCTCTAATATCCACCTTGAAATCCCTTAAATAGCCCCAATATGTAACATTAACCAGAATGTAATCAACTATAGACTTAGAGGCACCACTATTAAAAATGTAGGCACATGGGCTGTCAGAAGGAAACCTACCATTGGAGGATTTCAGCCGTACTCTGTAGAAATATGAACTAGTTGCATAACAGCTACTGTACAAGGAACAGAAGAATCTGTGTCCAGGGTCGCAATGCCTCTAGCTAGCTAAATCTTCCTCCTCAGGTAATAATTACATACCCACTATAGGCTTTAATCTACAATTGAAATCTCTACCTATAAAAACAGCTCCCCCAGAACTCACAGAGTCAAGGGTTCTGTCAAGCAGGGTCATCACAGACGACTTCACAGTAGGGAGCCTTGATCTAATGTGGACATTGAAAAGATATATGTTCACTGAATTTGATGTTCATATCTTCAATTCTACGATATCTGGCGAGGGGATATCGATAGTGTTGTACGCTGACGATACACAACTTGTATTATCAGTGACGAACGACGCCCACTCCCTACACAACAACCTAGGGCCTTGCATAACACGAATATCTGAATGGGTGTGTGAATGTTCCCTTAAACTGAATGGGGATAAAACGGAACTTATGTTCCTGGGAAACAAAACTGTCCCAGGAATCTTGTTAGCTGGCAAAAGTAATAGGTCCATAATTGTCCTTACTGGGAACCAAGCACCCCATTGTAGTGCATGCCTCTCTCAGGGTAGCGAGGCAGAGCAGTCCAAGAACAACTCAGGGGAGATGGTGTGGGCTAGTAATCACCATTCACTGGGACTCAATAATAACATATGATTGTTCAGTCAGAACTTTTTCTTTAGAAAAAGGAAAAGTACATTACACACGCACAAACACTACTAAATACAATGCAGTATTTACAAATATGTACATAGGCAGATTAATACCATAGATGACATTGCATAATCCCCACTGACCTCCTAAAGGGATCATACAAGCATATCAAGTAAATCTATTGGCTTATTCAAGGGTTGAGAGTAGCAAACCACATGTCAAAATCACTTGTACTTAAATGCAATCAGTAGAAATAATAATCATGTGTAAAGGCACTTATTAATGTTAATAAAGCATATTCAATTTTATCAATAATAATTTGTCCACATTATTGAATTAATCAAGCATTTAAAATGAGCAAAAAGTGCCAGGTCCTGACGGCTTTTCAGCTGGGTTCTACAAATCTTTCTGCCCACTTCTTGCCCTGATCCTGACGCTGCTTTTTAACTCCTTTTGCGGTCCTGGAACAATCCCCCCTGATATGTTAGCTGCTGATATCGTGGTCATTCCTAAACCTGGGAAGGACGCAACCTAATGTGGTTCATATCGCCCGATTTCCTTGCTTAATCTGGATCTAAAGTTGTTTACGGGGATCCTCGCGGCCAGACTGGGCCCACGTATTCCCGGTATCATCGAACCGGATCAGTCCGGCTTTATTCACAATCGTCAGAGCAGCGATAACACCAAACGTATCCTGCACCTTACCGACAAAGCCCACCGCATAAAGATGGACGCCCTCCTGTTGTCGGTCGATGCTGAAAAGGCCTTCGACAGACTAGATTGGGGTTTCTTAGATAAAACGTTGGCTCATTTTGGCTCTGGGGACCGGTTTCGGGCCTGGGTGGCGAGCTGTTACGATAGGCCTAAGGCAACAATTAGGGTAAATGGAACGACCTAACAGCCTTTTGAGATCCAGTGGGGCACAACCAGGGGTGTCCGTTGTCACCCCTTCTCTTCGCACTCTATGTGGAGCCTCTAGCCCAAAGGAGAGAGAAACTCAGTGAGTCTGTATGCCGATGACATCTTGGCGACCTTGGAGTCCCCAGAGCGATCCATCCTGGCATTTCTGCGTGAGCTGACCTCCTTTGGCCAGGTCTCCTTTTTTAAGGTAAATGTGGGAAAATCCATGGTCCTGTGCCTAGGCCGAAACGTGGACTTACCCGAGGAAGGACAAACATCCTATGGAGAACTCCAGACTCGGGGTATAATTCCCTATCTGGGGCTAGACTTAGCCCACTCTATTGCGCGGACAATCACGCATAATTACTCCAAACTCCTCTCCCAGATCACGAAGGACCTTAGGCAATGGCAAAAACACTCATTGTTGCTACTCAGCCGCATAGCAGCCATAAAAATGTCCATCTTTATGCAAAGCACTTTATGTGTTTCAGACTTTACCGGCCTGGCCCCCACCCGGGACACTCCACAAAATACAGAAGGCAGTGCAACAGTTCGTCTGGGTGGGGGTGCGTCCTCGTATGAGTAGGGACCTCTCCCATAGACCTCCGGACAAGGGGTGGCTGGGTATTCTGAATTTCCTGGAATACTTCAGGGCGACGCAACTTAGGTTCTTGGTGGAGTGGAGCAGACCGGAGTTGGAAAAGTGGTGGCTATTCTAGGACCGGGCTCTGGCAAAGCTCTCTTTGTGGAAACCGCCCTTCTCGAAGAGGCGAGACAGACCACCAAATCTCAAAGGTTCGCCTATCACGAACACAGTGCTAAGAGTCTGGGACGCAGTTGCGGTCAGACGGGAACTCACGTCCTTCCCCTCCCCGTTGACGCCCCTATTTGACAATCCGGAGTTTACACCAGGCCTAGAGGAGCCGGCTTTCCCGCAGTGGCGTGTTGCCGACTGCCGGTCGGCAGGACATATCTTTGACCTAGAGGGGTTTCTCCCATTCTCTGAAGTGAAACAATACTATGCTATACCAGAGTCGAATCGATTCCAGTAATTTCAACTGCGCCACTGGCTCCTCCACCCCAACGTGCATCCATTCGGGAGCAGGAAACTCACAAAATACGAGAAATGGCTCATAACGAAACGCTCCAACAAGAAAATGAACTCCGAACTATACAATATGCTTCAACTGCTGACCCCTTCTTTGCTCTCAGCGTGGCAAAAACGTTGGGCGCAGGAACTGGGGCGGGACCTGACTGAGAAGGAATGGCGTGATATCTATTTCAGAGCCAATCACACGGCCCGTAACACGACCAGTAGGGAAGCGGCAGTCAAGGTGGCCACATACCGGTACCTGACACCGGCCAGACTGCATAAAGGAAATCCAGACCGTTGCCCGACATGCTGGTGCGGATGTGACGAAGAGGGTACACCTACTGTACTGGGCCGCTATCCTCGATGACATCGACAGACAATTCGACACCGAAATCCCACGCTTCCCTGCCTACACAATACTGGGGCTCTCTAACCCAATCACATACTCACTGAAATCCATCCGGGGGAAACAGATGGGCCTAGCGCTAGGTGCTGCTGTCCAACACATCCTCTCTCTCTGGGGAACAAGGACCCGACCGACACACACGGGCTGGTTGCATAAACTATGCTACATCTTAGGCATGGAACGAATTCAAACTTCTCTCACGAACTCAACAAGCACATTCGGGGCCATCTGGCGTCCCTTAGTGTCCCTACTGGCACTGGAAATGAACGAGGGGACCTGTCCGAAATACCTTCGCCTTTTCTGGCTTACAAAGGCTCCGTCTACGCCTGATGCTACATGATCTGCTGTCCAACAATGACTCCTTAGGTAGGGCCCTCTTGGGGTGTATCTTTAACACACCGGTTCGTGGGGGGGGGGGAGTTTAGGGGTAGTTAGACTTTTTGTACCTTTGGATAGGGCCCCGTATCTTGCCATGCCAGCGACTGTCCCCCCGATCACACCACCGGGACATTTCAGGGCTCCTACCTACTTATGTTCACATGGCCAGACTGGAGGGAGGGGGACTGTTTTGAAAACGTGATATGAGACTGCCTGATGTAAGCAATGTACTTTTTCATATGCTTGAAAGTAAATAAAACAAAGTTAACCATAAAATGAGCAAAACGTGTTTGTGTATCTTTATAAACTTTCCAACCATAAAAATGTAAATCAAAAAGCACCCCCTAGAGAGCATCATATTTTAATTATAATATGTACAACTATAGACTTGACCCCTAGTGGCGCTTCAATACATGTACCTTTTATTTAAATATATTTTTTTATTTTAATGATTTTATATCTATTCCCCCAATTTTGCCATGTTTTTTTTTAACATCCCCTGGCTTTATATATGGGCTCCTACTGCTTTGCACTCCAATCCATTCTTGCACACCATTCAGCGATGCGAGGGAGTTCCGGGAAGTTCCTGTATCTGCCAATGTCTCTTTTCGCAATCACAGTTGAATTCCCACCAGAGCTCTCTCCCTCCTGGAGCCACCCACATCATCCAGAATACCCAGTAGGGCAATCAGTTGGGATGGGCCATGAGCCATCTGGTGCAACTAGATTTGTTAATGACTGCATGCCATTGCTGAGTATATCTCATTTCTTCTTCCACATCCCATGCCCACAGGTCCATACGAATCACCAAGGGAAGTGGAACAAATATAATCTGCATAACGCAGAAGGGGCAGTCTGCAAGGATACAGGCATGGTAAGAACATGAACTCTGCAACTCACAAGGGTTTCTCTTTAGCATTCCACCCCCACATTGCAGTTCTATTAAAGAATGCATACAATAGAATGCAATACATGTCCTCAGCTAATTGGTGCATGAAGGGAACGCAATAGGCATCAAAAGCTGCAGTGTTCTCTGCCAGAAGATTCCTGCAGGCCATATTTATTTATTTTGCAGTTTTATATAGCACTCAAGCATTGTGAAGTATTTAAGAATTAACGACAAAGAACAAGCAACGTGATTGAGAAACAGAGGCTTAGGTCAATGCTCAGACATAAATTATAGGTACATATCTTATGATAATACAAGTTTCAGTAGTTATCAAACTGAGATGCACCTTAGTTGTCCAAAAAAGACAGGTGGGTTCAGTTAAGAGGAGTTGATTGAGAATGAAGGAGAGGAAGAGGGATATCATTAAGGTAGAGGTTGGGTTTTTGTGCTGGGTGTCAGCAACACACCATTAAACTCAACTTCAGGGGACCAGGAGGGTGTTGAGGGGGTGATGCAGCACAGTCTCAAAGAGTGACATTTCAGAAGAATATATAACTGCAGGGGAAGAATCACAATAAAGGGCAACATTTCTGTTTCATATGGACATTAAACAGGTGAGTCTTTAGGTACTTTCAGAAAGATAGTAGGGTGGGCTTGGTTCTGTGTTCTGCTGGTAGTGAGCTCCAAAAGAAAGTGGCAGTTCCTGAGAAGGCTTGGTCCTCTAAATCCCCCTTCAGTTTGAGGAGATTGGAAAGGTAGGGAGGTAAATTAAGGTGAATCACCTTGTATGCTTGGCAACCTAGTTTATATTTTATTATTGCTTCCTTAGGAAGATAGTGGAGGTCTGAGAGCTTTTTGGAGTGTTGTGGTCATATTTCCTAGAGGAGGAGAGAAGTAGAATGTAGAATGAAAAACTGCTTTTAGGGGGTTAAGGGTGGAATGTGGAAGACTTGCTACCAAATCAGTTCCCAAATCTAGCCATGATAAGGTTAAGCTGTGGACTGTGGATGTCAGGAGATCAGGTGGTGGAAATTACTTGATTTTCCTCAGAGCTCTTTAGGCATTTTGCTTATATGATGGACTATGGATGAGTGGGATCCAGACTATATCAAGTGATGTTACAGATGGCTAATATGATGGAGAGAAATCCGCTATGTTCAATTGCCCATAGAGTCAGGTTAAAGCTCTTATACGTTCAGCATAGAGCGCAAAGAACATGATTTTATGAGGAAAGTGTGAGGATATGTTCAATCATCCAAGACTGTATTAAAAGCACAGAGCGAAAGGTGGAGTCCAAACAGAAAGGAAGTTTTTAGAACATGTTATTGTATCTCTTGTTTATTCACTGGCATACACAGACTGGGTCCATTTTTAACCAAGCTCCGAAAAACTAGATATTTATTTAAATCTGTTATAAGCTGTATTTATCGAAAAGGGGTCCTCAATGGCTAAGTGACCAAGGTGGTCATCAGCTAGGAGTGCAGATGTTTTTAATTGTATACCTCCCATTGATCCTTAAATGACAGGACTGCAAATGACAGGGCCACAGATGCACTAGCTCACATTTCCCCAACTAATATGAACTTTAAATGGTGTACTACCAGAGTATAGAGTTTTTTTTTACATCAATCTACAAATATATTAAGCACAATTCAGAATGTTAAATCTACAGCAGAAATATCTATACAAATAGATGTACCCCTATGCCTTATGTTTAGGAATAGATCTCTGCCTAATTGCTATTCAGCAAATCTTTGTGCAGATTTACGCCTTATTGTAAGAATACGTGTCTCCACACACTTAAATTACTAGATACTTTGTAGGTGTTTTTTTGGTGTACATCCACCAGATGTAGTTCTACATAGTGTAGGCAGAAGTTTCCACATATGTTATGTAGAATTAGGAATTTAAAAGTATAGGGAACCCAACATCATCTTTAGAAAATAATACATACCAGAAACACATCACAAGGAGAAACACATAAAGACATCCTACTGAATAGGCTCTGCCCATTTCCCCTATTATTGCGAGATGGGACAGCGGACATCAGCTACAGTTGTGGTATGTGGTATGCTGTGTGTGTGTTGTGTATGTGTGTGCATATGTTTTGTCTGTGTGTTGTGTGTGTGTGTTTGGGAGAGGAAAAATGTTATGATGTGTTTTTGTGTGTAGAATGGTGTTAGAACTAAAATGTGTCATGTGTTTTAACATTTAGTAACAATGAACATATTTTTAATTTTTGCAAGTAAATGTAATTGCTATGTTTATATTTTTATAATATGATTATTGAAGGACTTTCCCTAGTAATTAGGAATTGCCAGGGGAATCAATAATAAAATGTTGGATTTCCTGATAGTTCCTCACTTGTGGAGAGTCTTTCAAATAGAGACTTCAGCTGTTTTCAGCAGCTGAAATCTCCACATGAAAGTAAAGGGAGCTGTGGTTTCTGTAGGTCTCATAAATCTGATGGGGCTGCAAATGTTATGTTATGCTATGTTATGTTAATTGCATTTATTATTTGCGTGGATCACCTGCAAATTAGGTTGTTTTTAACTACCCCATAGGAATAGAGAGGCCATATTTGTGAGGGCCTAAAATAGGTAATTTATAGGGAGCTTTTAAAAACACTCTGAACTATGTTTATGCCTAACGCTTGGCATTTGTGTCAATGATGGTTGCTTCCTATTGTGAATCTCAGGTAGTTTCGATTCTCCCCTACGAGGAGTATATGATACTGCATATCTTGGACTTTGACAGAACTGATCCAGTTTCTCAACAGCATTGACCCCAAAATATGTGCCAGAGTCATCAAGTGAAAGGACTACAACTGCTGTATAATTCTAGTAGTACTGGGATTCTTACAAATTCTTACTTCAAACTTAGAAATAACTCTGTGAAAGTATATCTCTGAGTTTTGTTCAGCCTGCCTTTGTGATTCAGATCCAAAGAATGTGAATTTAGACAAAGAACTAAATTCAAGGCCTGAGTACCTCTAAACATTACCAAAATTAAATTATTTTGCATTACATAAATTATTTTTTTTTGCTCTGAATCAGGGATATCTTCATTATCATCAATGTTTACAGCAGGCAGTTGCCCATAAACAATACATCTCAATAAAACATTCATACAAAGGCGCAAACCTGGGGATAATGAAGAGCACTATAGCCAGGATAAGACGAAGGTGGTATAAACGTATGCCATGTGGTCACTGTTCCTCAATCAACAAAGCACTAACTGTTACATCAGATAACGGTAATATCACAGGATGTATAGAAGTACACCATCTATAAAAATATACTCTGGAATGGCATAACATCAGCTTAAAAGTGCCATATTTAATGTTTCATTATAAACCACAATAAATTGAAAATGAAAAAGAATATTTATATATGATCTAACGTCACAAACTGCCAGATTAATTCAAAAGCAAACACAAAATAAAGGATATCATTACATATCGGTATAACTGAGGAAGATCTCTCACGTACACGCACATAGATACGCACGCATTTCAAGGTATTTCTTTTTCTATACACAGTACTGTAAATATCAATACAGGAAAGTCCAGTTTAGAGAGAAGGAACAATGATTGTCAGGTTATGGGAAAGTTATGAACAATGGCTGAGCCATGTTGTTTTAAGAAGAGGTTAAAATGTGCAGTCTGTTTAGACGTTCTCTTGTGACTCTTGTAACTGAGGATATGTATATAATGACATAGATATGTTTTTTCCCCATTAGAAGCTCAATTTCCAAGTGGCATATTTGCAATCCTTAATCTGGCTTACAACATGTAGGGTTGCTGTAGCTCAAGCACTGATAGTTGGGTCCCCTTTACATTTCATAAGGCAGTTATTGATTTGGCAGGTTGGTAATACCCTCACCCTACATCTTGGTGTCTGACACGTTGTTCCAGTAAGCAGATGTAACCCGAACAATAGCTTGACCGGTCATCTCAGTTAGTAATTTTGAGCTCCTGCATCTACATACAGATGGATTTGGCTCAATATAAAAAGTAAAGTGTTAGCTGCCAGGTTACTAAAAAATCAATGACGGTATCCTTATGTGGTAGTCTAGCCAGATCGCAGTCCAAAGCATTATAGTTAATTAAGCCAAAAGCAAAGCTATATATGCAAGGCCAATATTGGGTTCCCCAAGGGACGAGATAGTAGCAATCAATATTTTCATGCACAATTAGTTTATAGACGTTACTACACCACAATATTCTGCACCATATATGGCTATCCACCACTCAATTTACTTTCATATTTCACTATACTAATTCACCACTAATTTTTATCAGTTCTGAAGAAGCATGCTACTCGCCAAAAAAGCCCTTCAAACCCTCATCAGGGGTAGCAAGCGCTATATAAATGAAAATCTTTTCCCCTCTTCTATTCCTCCACTATCCTTCTCAATCCAAATAACGTACTAAGATTTCCACCACTCAAATTACTTTCATTTTTTAATATGCTAATTCCCCACTAATCCTTTATGGGTTCCAGAGTAGCGTGCTACTTGCCGAAAAAGTGCTTTGATACCTTGTCAGGAGTAGTAAGCGCTATATAAATGCAAATGCAATTACAATTACAATGATTGTCTTATTGCTAGTTTGCCACATACCACATGCAGATAAATTACAGGAAAAAATAGAAAATAATAAAACACATCATCAAAGAAGAACAATACAAAGTTGAGAACACCATCTAGGAATGAGCACCGCAAAATGGAAAGGTATGAAATGCTGGCTCTTTGAAATCATTGCGTCCAGAGACTAAGAAATATCCTTCTGGGAACTTCTCTGAATCATCTAATCATTTGACACAGAATTGCTGTTCAAGTTGTAAACAGCTTGTAAAAAGGATATAAAACAGACATGTAATGAGACAATACATCACCAAGAATAATAAGGAACCCAATTATCCTTACCTCAAACAGAAGATTGAGTGCATCTTCCTCGTGGCGGGTCAGATGGGTGGACAAACCTTTAACGAAAACACCACGCGAGTCATCCGCAATGGCTAGTTGTGTGTCTTGGTTTATGACTACGTCTGGCATGGTGGAAAGAAGGTCAAACAGGTTTTCATTGTAGATTTCCAAGTAGGAAATTCGCACAGTGACTGCTTGCTCTGGGCGGTTCTCAATCTCTCGAAACACCTGCACAGTAGATCAGAAGAATATATGGTCACATATTTTCTGTAGGATTCATCCAATAGACATGCATTATTAAAATATGAGGTGTGATTGATAAGCCCAAAAAATATTTACATTTACTGTTCTGAATTAACCAAGTGCATTTGAAAGTTTTAGAAACATCACATGGCAAAAGAGTTATTTTGCCGAATAATATGCTGGCATAAATGGCTCGCCAGCTACAATTGCACAAAGATTTGGATTGCTGGACTTTCAGATGATGTACTTCATAGAGGTCCTATGATAACTCATTTCAGTACCTGATTAGCAACATTTTAATCACATTTACAAATGCATAATTGAGGCAGCCTAAAGGTATGAGGGTGCATTATAAATTTACCATAACACATGATATGGCAATATTCTAAGGACTCATGGCCTGTTCCTTTCTTTGGTGTATTTGGACTTCGGAATCTACATGAGGTTGCACTGGCAATTATAAAAGTCATTTCATCAGTTCATTATACTGGCATTGCCTCTGAAAAAGTAGAAAACTTTTGTCCTTCTTTCTAACCAAATACTGTAGTACCTGCTGTAATGTGCGAGGGATGATTCCGCGATGCTTGTAGTGCTCTGTTGCACCCGTCATGGTGAATGTTTTTCCAGCTCCCGTTTGTCCATAACACATTATAGTACCTAGAAATACATAAATAACGTATCTTTATTCAAGGAACAGGCCAACGTTTGGCTTCACATTATAACAATACGGAACAATAACTAGTTCTCACAGTAAGCCTATCTTCTCGAAAGTCCTACGGTGGAAGATGTAGAGTCACTGAGGTTTGGATACTTGCGAGGAGAAATCACATGGAATGTCCAAAGATGGTGTCTTTGATGGTCACAGAATGGTAGTATACTGAGATTGTCTGTGGTTAGACAAGGTCAACACAGGTACAGACCTCGATCTTAATTTTCATGTGCAGGGTATCTCCACTAACATGGGGGTCACATTATTGTTTGCACTGGAAAAAAGTAACAGATCGAATTCTAAATATCTAGAACTCAATCTGTTACTTATTTAAATAGCTAGAGGTATTGATAAAGCTAGAGGTATTGATAAAGAATACAGCACATAAACACAGAAAAGTAGATCCACTCTATTTCTGACGCTCATCTAGGAAAGGTGTCCCAGATATCCGTGACAGAGGCTGGTCAAAGATCCCCAAATGTTTCATTCTTGGCAGCATTTGCTGTGAAATCACATGTCATTTCTATAAAAATGTTTAATGAAGGAAGAGCACTTGGATCAGGGGAGAGAACTATATAGAATGAAGAAAGCATGGATGCAAGAAAAATATGTTTAAAAAATCACACTGCATCTTAAAACCCCAGCTGACATCATCAAAAAGCACCATTCTATAATGCCTATTGTTGATGACTACAGTTTATCAAGGGAGGGAAGTAGTAGTGATGTTGTTGATGAATGGCAGGGTAGATGGAACTGTTTTATCTCTACACTGGATTGCCCTTTTAAATCACATTTTCGAACCTAAAAATACTAAAGTAAAGAAGGACAATTCACATCATACTCCTCAAAAAGGCATTTTATTCCTACTTGTCAAAAGTGGGGAGTAAATTCTCTCACCACATATGAATCCCTATCAGTAATAAACAAGCCTGCTTTCCTCCATTCAGTATTATGTCAATGGAGATTTTAATGGTGCCAGAAGCCAGTCTATGGTAACAGCTTCAAAGCACTTATGACAAGATGTACGAAGGCTTTTTGCAGTTGCAAAGGGAGTGATGTGCAGAATTGGGCAGTATGAGACCGCAAAAGGCCCTTTTGGTATGTAAGAAAACCAAATCGCGATTTGGTAACACTTTATCGGATCATAATTTGGGTTTGCATCTACATAACAAATCTGTATTTGTAAGGGGCGTGTTTAGGGCATCTCTTCCAAATTCCTATTCGCAATGAGGTGTATAAATGTTTGGCAAACAAAATCGAGTCATAAAACATTAATGTTTTACCGACTACTGAAAGGTAGTGGTAAGGCATTCGTAAGCGGGAAGGGATCCTGAAGGGACCCCTTCCCTTTTGTGAATGCTGAGAAAAAACTGACGAGGAGGCAGTGGTCCTATAGACCACCGTCTAATCTTAAAACATGTTAGTTAAATATTTAGTTTTTAAATGCATCCCATATTCCTTTACGGAAAATGGGCTCCATTAAAAAAAAAAGGATTTCCTTAATAAAAATGATTTCCTTATTTAAAAGCAATTGCAGACATAGTGGTATGGTGACCTCATCGGGCCACAAGCCTGTGATGGCATGGACTCGTAGTGGGTTGCAATTTGTGACCTATCTCACTGACATTCATGAGGTAAGTTGAACTGCAATCCACTATGAATTGAGTTTTTGCAACTTGACCTATTAGTATGTAGGTTGGTTCGCAAATACGGAATGGATTTGGTAAAGGTCAGTGCCAAATTTGCGATTACTTTTATTGACCCCATTCTGTGTACATCTGGCCATTAATAATATACTCTTGGAATGGAGCTGGGGTCTACCACCAAGGGCTTATTTAAGTTCAGATCACTGACAAACAGACTCTCTGCAGAGGTAAGTGCATTTTTCCTTCATTTTCAAAGGTGAGTCCAACACTGCCAGCAAGCACACGTGCTTTAAAGCAGTCCACGCCTTATCACCCTTATGAACACATTTACATGCAGCACCTTCCTTTTCGATAAACTACAAAACTTGTTATCGATAGGAGAGATTAACTTTACCATTGTAACCATCCAAAGCTTTTGACACAATGCTCTTGGCCACTGCTTCGTAGACATCTTCTTGCGATGCATTATGAAGGAAGCCATCGAGTTTGAATGACCAATCTTGACGCTTGTTATTAACAACATCATTCTTGTGGTCTCTCTTAAGGTGGATGTCAATGGTCTAAAGCACGTGAAAAAAGAAAACTCGTATATTTGGTTAAATAACACAGACATTCAAACATAACAGTCAGGGCACAGCAGTCAGCAGCACCAAGGACATGTCCAGTGATTCCTTCATAGTCATTCACCTATTCTTCCATCAAACAAATATCTGCAAACTAGACTAAGCTGTACAGCCCCTCCTTCTGAACTCGGAACTCTCCCTACTCCATGTAGCAAAGTAAAAAACTTGGGAGTAATCGTTGACACTAGACTATCCTTTGAAGGTCAGATAAATCATATCACATGTTCCTGCTTCTACATTTTGAAAATTCTTAGAAAAGTCCTGCCCTATGTTCCAATGACCTTGCAAAAAGCTGCAGTTACTGCTCTCATGTCCTCCAAATTGGATTACTGCGATGAGCTTTTCACCAACATTCAAAAACATTTTCAGAATAAGCTGCAAAGGCTGCAAAACGCAGCAACACGATTACTGCAGGCCATTTCCAGACATAAATCTGCATCTCAAGCCCTGGTGCAGCTACACTGGCTTACTGTTAGAAAGCACATCCAGTTCAAGGCTCCCCGCATAGCCTTCAAAGCGTTACAAGGCCTTGGTCCAGCTTATCAGACAGAACTCTTTCAACAGTACATTCCAACACGATCTCTTCGTTCTTCCACCAGTGGAAACCTCAGAGTTCCTGAATTTAAACGAGTCAACGGGCCGGAGGAGCTTCGTAACCTGCATTGCGAAGCTGTGGAACTCGCTCCCCACAGAAATAAAAAATAAAACGAATTGTTTGGAATTAAGGAAAAGTTTTAAAACCTGGCTATTCATTAATTAGTCCACTTTCTTTTGACTTCTTAAGCAAAGTCTTTCAGCCAGGTTCAGCGCCTAGAAACCTCCAGGTAAGAGTTGCATTTTAGAAATCCGATTTCCATTTGATTTAAACGGATGCACAAACAGAGTTCTCTGATCCTGCACTCCAGTCAAAACTACATTGTCAATAAGAATGAATCAAACAGTAGTTGAATTCTATGTCAAAGCCTCTGATTGGCCAGCACCTGCAATAAACCCCAATGGGCTCCGCCTTCTTTGCCGCTCACTCATTCACTATCACTGCATGAACCTGAGGGAGCAGTGGAGCAAGATTAGTCACTCACTCATTCACTACCACTGCACATCCCTGGAAAGTATTGGAGCCATGAAGTGTCTACCCGAGAGATGACAAGCCAACTGACAATTGTGCAACATATCTATTTTAAATTAACAAACTCCACTTCCCAATAAACACTACATGCAACAATGCATTCACATATGCCAATGAGTAATTTAAAAAGTGTCATTTTCTATATTTCATTGCAGCCACAGACATAATGAAACAGTTGGGATGCAATCCAATGTTCAGCTCCTGTTCCTCAATAAAAGGATGGGATCCATTATGGGTAATACACAGATTCGGTAATTACATTGTCCCAATCAGAAGGCGCATTAGTATACCCTATTTACAGTTTAACCTCATTAATGAGGAATACCTAACTTGCGGAAATTATGTTTAAACAACTGTTTTTTAGGTTAGTAGCAAAGCAAAATGTTAATATGTTGTAATGTGGCATTGCAGTATCCGTGAATATCCACTGACCGGGGTCAAAGGTTGGTGATAGGATTAATGCTCATCTAACTAGTTATTGCTGCCCTCTAATTGATGACCTACGTCCTACGTGTACACCAACAATATTCTAGGATTCACATAACTAATATGAGATACGCGTCTACATCGGCTATACGTTTGTTTTCCCATCAAACTATTGCAATACAAACTCAGAGCAAAGCTTGAATTGTCTACAACAGTGTTGTTGTAACGCCCTGAACGTCTCAGGATCGTTTAACAGACACGATAATGAGGACGCAACCACTTGTGAAGGGTTAGTTATTTTAATGAAGGCAAAAACAATACAACGAATAAACAAAAGTTATAGTCACTGGAATCCTCCAGGCTAAGTACGTTACCAGCCCACAGCACGGATGGTCCTAACCGTCCTCTGCATATACGCCGATCCCGGCGTATGCCAACAGAGGGCAGAAATGAAATGGCCGACAATGCCAATCGGTAGGCTGTGAGGGGCACGAAGAGTGTTGGGGAGAATCGAGGAGTCAGGGAAACACCCAGCCGGGGTCTCTACCTGAAGGGAGCAGTCGCTCAACCTCTTCCTCAGACTGCACCGGGACGCGGAGTCACCTCCTGGTGATGCGTCACCGATACCCCAATCAAAAGCAAGAAGACTGAACCGAGAGCAGCCGCTCGATCGATCCTGTGGACTTCCGAGTCTGTAACGCGGCAAACACCTCCTGGTGTGCGTTACAGCTGGCAGTCCCTGTATCTCTGGTCGGGCTGGGAGTTACGACTCCAACCAGCAAAAGCGCCACTGCGCTTTGACTCGGCCGAGTCAAAAAGCGAAGCTCAATGGTTGACCGGTAGAGCTTCCGGGTCCTTCACAGGTGACGATGGGGCAAGACACGGCCCAGGGAGTAACGACTCGACCTACCTCCGTTCTTGCCTTACTGGAGCACCACTCCGGAACACTGCTCTTCACGAAGCAGGTACGTCGGTGTAAATACAATATCCGACAGCGTTGTACCTCCCGGTTCCTCCCTTTATAGGGCGTGTTTTCCTTGAGTTATGTAACAGCTCTCCTGTTTACATAAGGGCGTGTTTTCCCTTGAGTTATGTAACAGCTCTCCTGTTTACATAAGGGCGTGTTTTCCTTGAGTTATGTAACAGCTCTCCTGTTTACATAAGGGCGTGTTTTCTCTTGAGTTATGTAACAGCTCTCCTGTTTACATAAGGGCGTGTTTTCCTTGAGTTATGTAACAGCTCTCCTGTTTACATAACCTCTCAACCGCTAAGCATCCTGGGAGATGTAGTCCGTTTACGCTGGTTACCGTTTTCCTCCCCTCGCATGACAGGAATTCTTGACAGTTGTTCATTTGCTTTATAGCTTTAATGGATGCAAGATCTAAACTCAAGACTCTCACAAGATTTTTAATGTGGCTGACAAAGGGGCGTCCATTTCAAAGAAAGGATTTAGAAATTTGCGTGGTTGTGAAATCTACAGAGACAAAACTTCTCAGCCCTTCTGGTCCTCTAAATATGGGGCACTGTGAAAGGAAGATCTAAAATATGGAAAGCCATCCATCCTCTTTGAATTAAAGATTTGGTCATGGAATGCGCTATTGCTATTCCAGAAACAATATTATGGCAATTCTGGCTCTTTGCTCTGACCTTACAAGTGCTTTACAGTGAGTGTCTAAGGCCTTTTTGAATTTTGTTACTGAGGCTGTCCCCTCCCTTAGTTGGTTGCAGAATAGTTCTGTGCATTCATCACCACTTCCAACTAGAAAGCTAGCTAGCCTCATGGTCCATTGATGCAGGCCACATGTCCCCAAGAATATGCTAATCTCCTCTTCTATATTTAAACCCTTGCAGAACTTTTTTTGATAAAGCTCTTTATTGATGTTACAGTTTCCAACAGCATTGTACAAGCATATCTGAAAAAAGGGACCAGCATCATGGATCAAGCGCCTCCCTGCAACAGTTACAACGGGGAGAAGTCCACAGCACACAATTAATTCCTAGCATATCTTTTCGTAAGTTTCCTAAAGTGTAATGTGTAGTGATCTTGTATCTCTTCTCTGTTCGCAGGGCCATACCCGTGTTCTTCCGTGTTTTTTTCGCCTGCCCCTCCCTTTTTGGAGGCTATATTTCCCATTTATTTTCCTTCACCACCCATTCACACTTCATCCTTTAGGAGATATAGCCTCCAGAACTGAACACAAATCTCCAAACAGTGTGGCCCTCTCAACTGGATGCAATACTCATGGGGACTCAGCAATGATTTATACTGTGGTAATATAGCTTGCTGCTCTTCCTAGTTAAGCCTCTCCTTTGTACTAACATGTACGACTGGTCAAATGCTTTGCCTTGTCGTACTTGTTTAAAACATTGTGGCTTTTGGACAGTGCTTAATTTGAGCCGGTGGCTACAGGTAAGGCCACTGACACTCATTTTTGGGCGCATGCACTTTTTTCCCTCAACCAACTTTGATCCAGAGCAAGAGAGGGAAAAACACAAAACGGGGAAAGATAAAGTTGTAAAAACAGTGATAAGGAGAGAAATAACCTGCAAGAGTGTGATAAGGAGGGATGGAGTGGTTTAAAGAAGCATGCAAGAAGAATCAAGATTATGTATCACCCGACTTTCGATAACACCGGCAGCAGGGTTCTGAAGAAAACTTTGGTCCCCATCTCTTATTCTTTTACAAATGACGCACTGCTGTTCGAAAAGATGAATCCAAAATGGCTCTCCAGATGGATGGACTCTAAACTCAGTCCGCCATCTTGTAGAGTCAACAATGGGTCCTCCATGGCAAAAAAGCACACTTCTGCACTTGGTAGCATTGAATGGCAGTATTTAAAAATATGTGGTACCGGCTAGGAGTAGATAACGAGTGCCTCCTTAAACTGCAGCCCCGGTACAACTATCTGTTGCACTTATAAAAGCTGTGTTAAAATTATTATCCTCTATATTTCCCCCACTTTTAATGTTTACACGTAAGACCTGAAGAATGCTCCAAAATCCACGCTGTGCCCCACTTTTCGGGCAAAGCTCATGATTTGGTGCTCTTTATCATTCTCCCCTGGTGAAGTCCGAACCCTTGGTATTATAGGTTTCCCCAGCGCCATTAACAGCACCAAATTAACTAGAGCACTCCTAAACGAGGGCCCAGAAGCCATTTGTTTTCCACACTTTGCAGGAAAACGTCGCGCTTCGACTGCTTCCATTAGCTGCAGTGCTGAAGCCGCTCATTCAAAGACACTCAAAGAAGAGGCGCCACTGGGCAGGAAAAAAACTTAGAGGTCCTGTTGAGAAACGCCTTGTATACTGTTTTCCACCCATTCCTTCTCCATGATCTTGCACTTCTTTAACCCCCAGCAGCATAGCAAGTGTGTCATTACCAGCTCACACCCTTCCAGCCTACCAGTGAAATACCCAATGCCCGGTGGGCAGTCCAGCCTTGATGACCCTAACACAAGCAATGAAAATGCCCTCCTCGCCCCCAGGTTCAGAAGATAAAAATAGAGCACTCTTACTGGAGTGTATTGGGTCCCTTAAATCACCCGGTGCCAGCGTACCTGCCGCACTGTTACAGCTACGCCCTCACCCCCAATAACTAGGGTAAAGTTGAGATGAGGGATTCGGCTGTGCGTTGCTGATTTTGAAATGTATCAATGGAAATTTTAAAAAAAGAGCCACGTAAGAGTTAAAAATAAACAGGGTGAACAAATAAGCACAGATACAGTAGCATACTTTACCTTGTTGTCTGTCCCGACCTTGATGATTTCTTGCGCGAACTCAGGCGTGGGTCTGACTCGGACAAAAACATTGATGTTGCTGTTTTTGACACTCATGACTTAGAAAAAGAAAAGAAACTAAGTGTAAATAAAATGTGAGGCTATTTACATCATTTTTAGGTCTGATGTTTGTCAAGGCCTTTTTATTTTACTAAAATGAATTGTATAATATACCTACAGGGGCTTTAAGCCAGCCCTCTTCATCCAAGAGGGCTGTTATTGTGCCATTCACTGTTTTTTTTTTTTTTTACTCACTGCAGCATACAGGGTGGAACAATGGGACAGCCAATTTAGCCATTGGCAAACTTCACTATGAGTGTCCTTTCACACAGAGCACCTACGCACACAAAGTAGTTTCCTTCAGTGCATGGTCTACTACAGCAATTTGTACCTTTAGTGACCAAAACAGTATTTTTACTTTAAATCAATTTTGTTAGATTGATGAAAGCCAGGTAGCTTCCCCAACAATAAAGTTTTATAAGAATCAAGAAAAAAACAAAAACAAGTGTTTACAAAGCAAGAAGGTGATATTCAACCCCAGAACTATTGGCTTTGCCAATACTTGTTTCAAACATGTTAGATAAAAATGAACTGCAATGCAAAAATGAAAAAGTTCAACTGGCACATCACAGAATAAGGGACGCAAGGAGGCTCAGACGAGAAAGGTGGTAGGCGTGGAGGCATGTGAGACAGGTACGTATGTGAATCCCAATCTCTAGAAAATTGTAATATTACAACAATAAATAAAATCATATTTACTATTAACAGATATCATTTTTTAAGAAAATAAGTTCTTAAATTAAGGCGATAAAAATAATGTTTTTTTCAAAAGGATGACCAGCGGAGGTCTGATAAACAAAGACCGTGGCATGTTCATCAGTCCAAGTTGGCAGCCTTAAAAATGTGTGCAGACACCGCCAGGGCTAAAACAATGAAAAAGTAAGGGGGTGGACATGGTGGGGATTAGGTTCCTGTCAGTTACTGCACTTACTGATATGTTTCCCAGGAAATGCTAAGCACATTGAATACCCTTAGGACTTATGGTGAAATCCTTTGTTTTGTAGTGAGAGGTCAGCGTCAAATGCATTTTCTTATTTAGCATTTTATATATATACTTTTTACAAACAATCCTTCTGAAAATTTTCTTCTATAGAAAATCTATGCATGTGCATTCATAGGCAAGAATCAATCCCTGAAGCACGTCCATGTTTCTATAGCACATACTGGGAACCTTTAGACCAGAACATTGATAGTTAATCCAAACAAAAAACTAGGGAGAAAAGACAGGGATAGTACACAATGTTGTATTTGTGATAACAGATTAGAAATGGCTCTGAAATCATGGAGTCCCCAGGTCTCATATTTGTCCCTGATACTATTCATTGTGAATGTACATCCATTCCATAACTAACATAATTAAGTGTGAAATTTCACGCTTACCACCTACAGCTAAATGTAATACAGGATGCAGCGCAACTGGCTAAAATTAATTGATGCAAACAAAAAAAACAATTGGTCCTCTTTGCCACATCTAAAAGACACATTTTCTTATTTAAGCTCAATAAATCCCTACACTACTATCTGTTACTAGCTCCTCATATCATTGTTTAAAATTGCTGAAAGAATTAGTCTTTCCTAGGACAATTTGGCCACCACTGCTCGAGCAACAACTTGACCCAAACTGGATGATTCCACAGTCTGTGGTATCACCGGTAAACATCCCCAGTCACTGCCCCCCCCCCCCCCCCACCACAGGGGCAGGAAGACTGATACTGTTGGAGTACAGGGAACAAGGGCCAGCTCCCCTTCTACAAAGAAATCCTGGTGTCTAGTGGAATCACCAGGGGATCACATCTCACTGTGATTGTCTGGTGCTTTGTAGAGAAAGGGAGGTATAGTTGGAAAGCTGAGTTTCTCAGGTTTTCAATGATACCTCCTTTTTGGAACAATTCTCTAGGAGCGCAGAGAACAAGGCTGTTTTCAGCTCCTTCCCACTCCCAGGGAAACCAGAAAGCGGTCTCTTGGGTGCTAGTCCTGCCAATGACATAGTCACACCCCCCTGGGCCAGAGCGAGAGAGTTTCCCACTCCAGCCCGGGAGTGGGGGGGTGCTCACTGAAGCAGCACACAACAGTTTCTGCGATGGTGCTAAGCTTGTGGACGTTTTGATACAGCAACTATTTTTAATTTGTCCATCAAAACAGTGGTCTTGTAAGTTTTACCACTCTAATGCATGGCCTCTTAGAGTGTTTCTTAGTTGCAAAGACTGATGGTATTCTGGTGGGGTAAGATCAAATTCACCCTGCTGGTCTACCAAGGTTATAATCCCATACTTTCCACACATATCCACAATTTAGATATACCAGTTAGGTACCAGTTCCTGAAATGATTCAAATTCATCACTACACTCAGGGCCTTACCACATCACAGTGGTGTCCATTGTTTCATCTTTGTCACCCACCCTACAGATTTCAGACCTTCTTTGCTAAGTTTTAATTTCGACGATTATTGTCCTGGGTGGAGATTCAGTCATTGTTCATTCCCAAGTTATGTTCTTTAAACTTGAAACCTAGAAATCTTATATATGGACAGCAAATAAGTCTTGTGGATATACATTCAGTCTGAGGGTCAATCACCATTTCCTAGTCTTACATATTTCCTCTTGCTCAATTTATCAGTCTTCTAGTCCTTAAAATAGTATTACTAATTTGACAATGGAAATAACTAGACTTATGTTCTTTTTCATTTATGTGTTTGTTTTTTTGATTAGTTTCAATCAGACTTTACAAAATAACCTTAATCACAAATGACGCATAAAGCAATATGTCAAGAATTCCTGTCATACAAGGGAAACACGCCCTTATGTAAACAGGAGAGCTGTTACATAACTCAAGGAAAACACGCCCTTATGTAAACAGGAGAGCTGTTACATAACTCAAGGGAAACACGCCCTTATGTAAACAGGAGAGCTGTTACATAACTCAAGGAAAACACGCCCTATAAAGGGAGGAACCGGGAGGTACAAGGCTGTCGGATATTGTGTTTACACCGACGTACCTGCTTCGTGAAGAGCAGTGTTCCGGAGTGGTGCTCCAGTAAGGCAAGAACGGAGGTAGGTCGAGTCGTTACTCCCTGGGCCGTGTCTTGCCCCATCGTCACCTGTGAAGGACCCGGAAGCTCTACCGGTCAACCATTGAGCTTCGCTTTTTGACTCGGCTGAGTCCAAGCGCAGTGGCGCTTTTGCTGGTTGGAGTCGTAACTCCCAGCCCGACCAGAGACACAGGGACTGCCAGCTGTAACGCACACCAGGAGGTGTTTGCCGCGTTACAGACTCGGAAGTCCACAGGATCGATCGAGCGGCTGCTCTCGGTTCAGTCTTCTTGCTTGTGATTGGGGTATCGGTGACGCATCACCAGGAGGTGACTCCGCGTCCCGGTGCAGTCTGAGGAAGAGGTTGAGCGGCTGCTCCCTTCAGGTAGAGACCCCGGCTGGGTGTTGCCCTGACTCCTCGATTCTCCCCAACACTCTTCGTGCCCCTCACAGCCTACCGATTGGCATTGTCGGCCATTTCATTTCTGCCCTCTGTTGGCATACGCCGGGATCGGCGTATATGCAGAGGACGGTTAGGACCATCCGTGCTGTGGGCTGGTAACGTACTTAGCCTGGAGGATTCCAGTGACTATAACTTTTGTTTGTTCTTTGTATTTTATTTGCCTTCATTAAAAGAACTAACCCTTCACAAGTGGTTGCGTCCTCATTGTCGTGTCTGTTAAACGATCCTGAGACGTTCAGGGCGTTACAAAATATCCGACCTTAATAACACTAACTGTCTCCCGGTCGATAACAGACATGGCAATACTTGATGATGTGCTGGCTGCTTTAGCGGCCATGCAAGTTGAAGTGGCTGCCTCTAGGCAAGAAACAGCCGATGTAAAAGCCAGACTGGATGCTATCCAATTGGACCCGCTCACACCCAGCACCTCCCTCACGAACCAGACCCCTGCGGTAGTAGTGGAAATGCCGGTAGCCATCCCCTTGGCAACACCAGAGAGGTACAGTGGGGATCCTAACACAGTGCAGGTATTCCTCACACAAGTGGCGCTACATTTATCGTGCAAACCAAAGGCGTTCCCCACGAGTCAGGCTCGTGTGGCTTTCCTTATATCCTATTTGGCTGGAAACGCGGCACAATGGGCCGTACCTCTGGTGAGCAGGGACGACCCCCTCTTATGTGATTGGGGTGCTTTTCGCGAGGAATTCCTGAAGGTATTCGACAGAAGGGCTGACTCGTACACGGCGGACCGTGAAATGCTTGAGTTGAGACAGGGATCCAACGACCTGGTGCAGTATCTCAACGCGTTCCGAAGGCTGGTTGCGGAAACCAAGTGGCCTGTTGCTAAACAGACGGCGCTCTTCCATCAAGGGCTGTGCGATGAGCTCAAGGACGCCGTGGCTCATATTGACCCTCAACCCAAGACATGTGAGGGCCTTATCAACCTGGTATTACGGCTGGAACATAGGCTAAGTGAAAGAAAGGGGGATCATGGGAGAAAAGGAAAATCCCTTCCATCCTATGTGACGGTGGGAAGTCCTGAAACTTCCACCGCATCCAAGGGAGAACCCATGGACATCAGCGCAATACGAGCGAGCCTCACAGCCACGGAGAAAGAGTCACGCCGTAAACAAGGATTGTGCCTATATTGTGGCAAAAAAGGCCACTACGTACGTGAATGCCCTGCCAAACCGAAGACGTCACGTTATCGGGCCAACCGGTCGGTAACAGCCGTGGTGGACATACCGGCGGAAAACTAGAGGACTCCAAGACCAGAGAAGGGGCATCTCGGAGTCACTCATCCATCCCTTCACTTTCCAACTCGGTCACTAAGGGACAACGACACCTGTTTATCACGGTGCACGTGGGAGTGCATGACCAGTGGATACCCGTTGTGGCCATGGTGGATTCAGGGGCCACTGGCATGTTTATGGACCACAACGAGGCATGCAGGCTAGGGCTAGTGCTTCTTCCCAAAGCAGTACCCGAAGACGTCTATGCGGTAGACGGAAGGCGATTGGTGACGGGGCCCATCGGACAGCACACGGGGGTCCTTCCGATGAGATATGGGAGGAACCATTTGGAACAAATCGATTTTAACATCATCCGAGCGCCCCAATATGGCGTCATATTGGGATTGCCGTGGCTACAGAAACACAACCCCTTTGTGGATTGGCCAACACATCGCATCGAAATGACGTCACCGTATTGCATCCTGCATTGTGGAATAAGAACGGAATCCCTTGACGCAGATGAGAGCGGGAGTCAGACGGTGGCTACAGCGGCAGAAAAAGATGTGGCTCTCCCCCAGGCTTATCACAGTTTTGAGGATGTATTTGATGAGGTGAAGGCGGAAGTGCTACCACCACATAGACAGTTTGACTGCCAGATCGACCTGGTGCCAGGGGCCAGCGTTCCCAGCGGCAGGCTGTATGCCCTGACGGAGCCTGAAAACGTGCATCTCCGGGGGTACCTGGATAAACTCCTCAAGCTAGGATTCATCCGCCCGTCCAAGTCTCCGGCCGCCTCGCCACTCTTCTTCATCCCGAAGGCTAATGGGGAGCTGAGAGCCTGTGTGGACTTTAGGGCATTGAATGCGATAACCATAAAAAATCGGTACCCCTTGCCTCTCATCAGTGTACTTCTGGAACAGGTCAAGAAAGCTCGTATCTACACCAAGTTGGATTTGAAAGGGGCATACCATCTGGTGCGCATGAGGGACGGAGACGAGTGGAAGACCGCCTTTAAGACCAGGTTCGGCCTTTTTGAGTACCTCGTCATGCCGTTCGGTCTGTGCAACGCCCCGGCAGCCTTTCAGTACTTTTTGAATGAGGTATTCAGAGAGGAGTTGGATATCTACGTGGTCGTATATATCGACGACATCCTCATATATTCGTCCAGTGTGGAGGAGCACGTACACCACGTCAAAGCTGTGCTCCAAAAGCTGAGGGAAAACATGCTGTTTTGTAAACTCAGCAAGTGTGACTTCCACGTCACATCCGTGGAATTCCTCGGAGTGATGCTGAGTCCAGAGGGACAGGAGATGGCAGAACGAAAGATCAAGGCGGTGAAAGAATGGCCGGTGCCCCAAAGCGTGAAGGACGTCCAAAGTTTCATTGGCTTCGCCAACTTTTACAGGCGGTTTATAGATGGATTTTCAGGAGTGGTGGCCCCAATCACACAGCTACTGAGGAAGTCCAAGGAGTTTGTCTGGTCCCCTGAAGCGAACAAAGCCTTTGAGGCCCTGAAAAGCGCCTTTGGTAAGGCGCCGGTGTTGGCTCACCCCGATCCGGATCTCCCCTACGTGGTGGAAGCGGACGCGTCGGATGTGGCGCTGGGGGCTATCTTGTCCCAACGCAACCACGACACAGGGGTGCTTCATCCCGTTGCGTACATGTCCCGCAAACTCAACGACGCCGAACGCAACTACCATATTGCGGAGAAGGAGCTTCTCGCAATCAAGGACGCCTTCACCGAATGGAGGCATTGGTTGATGGGGGCAAGACATGTGGTATCGGTGTACACGGACCATCGGAACCTACAGTTCATGACGGCCACTAGACACCTTTCTCCCAGGCAGCTGCGGTGGATGATCTTCTTTGCGGGGTTCAACTTCCGCATCACATATCGGCCGGGGACGGAAAACCGGAAGGCGGACGCCCTGTCCCGTCAATCTGCAGTTAAGGAACCATTGCCTGCAACCGAGCGTTCCATCATTTCCCCGAGGATGGTATTGGGGGTTATCCAACCGGATACTTTCCTGAGGGGAATAAAGAGAGGGATCAGGTCATTCGCATGGCGGAGGTGGCTCCTCAGTCACAGAGAATGGCAGCTGAAGGACGGGATACCCCTGAAGGGCAGGTGCCTATTGATACCCACGCCTAGGCTAAGGAAACAAGCATTCATCTGGTGCCATGACTCTCCATGCGCAGGTCATTTGGGCTTTGAAAAAACGGTGGCTAGCATGGGACGGCATTTCTGGTGGCCAACCATGAGAGTGGATGTCAGGAGGTGGGGACAGGAGTGTCCTACGTGTGCTACCATGAAGGCCGACCATGGCCGAACCCAAGGGCTCTTACATCCACTTCCGACCCCGGATAGACCATGGGATAGCATATCACTGGACTTCGTGGTGGGCCTACCGGTAGACCAGGGGATGACGGCAATACTGGTGGTGGTGGATTACTTGACGAAAATGGGGCACTTCATCCCCTGCAAGAGAGTCCCTACGGCCGGGGAATTGGCGTCACTACTCCTAAAGAATGTGGTACGACTGCATGGATTACCTGGGGTGATCGTGTCGGACCGGGGGTCGCAGTTTACTGCGCAATTCTGGAAGACTTGGTGCACTGCGCTGCATGTTAAGACCGCCCTGTCCACCAGCTACCACCCTCAAACGGACGGCCAAACCGAGCGCCTGAACCAAACGCTCAAACAGTATCTGCGATGTTTTGTGGACCAGGGCAGGGAAGAATGGGTCGACTTGCTATGGGTTGCAGAGATAGCCTACAACAACGCCACTCACAGCTCCACACAGTCATCTCCGTTCTATAGCAACTATGGCCAACATCCCAGGTTCTTGCCATTTCTACATCCGTTCAGAGAGGACAGGATTCCCGCCACAGCGGACAGGGTGGCACACATAAAAGACACGTTGATGCGCTCAAGGGCTGTCCTAATAGAGGCCAAGAGAAGATACAAGGCTGCGGCAGATAGGAAGAGAAGGCCCGGGCCACTGTACCGCACTGGAGACTACGTCTGGATATCCACAAGAAACATGAGGTTTCGAAAGAACAGTGTGTTCCATCCCAAGTACATGGGCCCCTATCGAATTACCAAGTGTATGGGTCCCGTGAACGTGAAGGTGTGCTTGCCCCAGTCATTGCGGATACACCCTGTCTTTCATGTATCATTGCTCAAACCAGCACCCTCCAAGCCGTCTGGGACACCTAGGCCGGTATGCGTGGAGTCGGAGGTGGAGTATGAAGTGTCGGGCATACGGGCGTCCAAATGGCGCAGGGGGAAGCTGTGGTACCTGGTTGCGTGGAAAGGTTATGGCCCGGAGGAGCATTCATGGGAACCGGCTGAAGGGGTTCATGCTCCGCGCTTGGTCTCCTTGTTCCATCGGCGTTTTCCTGCCAGCGCTGGACCCGTGGGGAGCCGCTGAGAGGGAGGATGTACTGTCAAGAATTCCTGTCATACAAGGGAAACACGCCCTTATGTAAACAGGAGAGCTGTTACATAACTCAAGGAAAACACGCTCTTATGTAAACAGGAGAGCTGTTACATAACTCAAGGGAAACACGCCCTTATGTAAACAGGAGAGCTGTTACATAACTCAAGGAAAACACGCCCTATAAAGGGAGGAACCGGGAGGTACAAGGCTGTCGGATATTGTGTTTACACCGACGTACCTGCTTCGTGAAGAGCAGTGTTCCGGAGTGGTGCTCCAGTAAGGCAAGAACGGAGGTAGGTCAAGTCGTTACTCCCTGGGCCGTGTCTTGCCCCATCGTCACCTGTGAAGGACCCGGAAGCTCTACCGGTCAACCATTGAGCTTCGCTTTTTGACTCGGCTGAGTCCAAGCACAGTGGCGCTTTTGCTGGTTGGAGTCGTAACTCCCAGCCCGACCAGAGACACAGGGACTGCCAGCTGTAACGCACACCAGGAGGTGTTTGCCGCGTTACAGACTCGGAAGTCCACAGGATCGATCGAGCGGCTGCTCTCGGTTCAGTCTTCTTGCTTGTGATTGGGGTATCGGTGACGCATCACCAGGAGGTGACTCCGCGTCCCCGTGCAGTCTGAGGAAGAGGTTGAGCGGCTGCTCCCTTCAGGTAGAGACCCCGGCTGGGTGTTGCCCTGACTCCTCGATTCTCCCCAACACTCTTCGTGCCCCTCACAGCCTACCGATTGGCATTGTCGGCCATTTCATTTCTGCCCTCTGTTGGCATACGCCGGGATCGGCGTATATGCAGAGGACGGTTAGGACCATCCGTGCTGTGGGCTGGTAACGTACTTAGCCTGGAGGATTCCAGTGACTATAACTTTTGTTTGTTCTTTGTATTTTATTTGCCTTCATTAAAAGAACTAACCCTTCACAAGTGGTTGCGTCCTCATTGTCGTGTCTGTTAAACGATCCTGAGACGTTCAGGGCGTTACACAATAGCACGCATTTCCATGATAAGCGCCTTTACATTTTAATCACTTTTTTTTTTTTACAGTGTTTTTATTGATTTTATTTCAACAATCAGTCAGGCTTAAGCAGTATAAGAAAGCAGAAAAAGTTCAAATTTACACAAGGGATGTGATACAGGAGTATTACAGAGATCCGAAAGAAAAACAAAACACTTCAAATCCAATTGGTGATTGGATACCAAATTTTTAACCCAAACATTTTTTTCCTTATCCCTTTAAGTTTATACATGGCTATTTCAATATGGTAAATATACAGTAATTTACATTGCCATTGATGAAATGTTGGGGGTTCATTATCAATCCAGCGGGAGGTGATGCAGAACCGGAATACAGACATACAAATGAAAAGAAATGCTTCTTCAGCCCTAGATCTTGTCCCAGAATGATCAGTTTGAATACCAAAAATTACCAATTCGGGCGATAATTTAACAGCAATACCTAAGGTATGATTGATAAAATATTCAATGTCAGTAGTGAAACGAGAAAGTTTATTACATCTGAAAAACATATGAATAGAGTCCGCATCTTCCTCCGCGCAACGATTACATCTTGAATCTCCCCCAGCCTTCCATTTTGCTATCTTGACAGGAGAATAATAAAGATCAAAAATAGCCATAAAGTGTTGACTTTGAAGGGATCCGTTGAAAAGTATTTTCATAGACATTTCAATTGACCTACTCATGTCAATATTTAATAAATCTAACTTCCTTTGCCATCTGTTCTCGACTAAAGAAAGATCATCTTCAGATAGATTAATTGTCATTTGATAGACTGGGCCAGTTTTCCTTGTTTTCCTTATGGCCTCCAATATCTTATTAGCGTTCATACAAGAATGCGTGAGAAGGCCTTTTGAAGCTAGAAAGCTCCGAATCTGGAGATATTTAAAGAAATGATGTTGTAATAGGCCAAATTGGTTCTGTAGGGAAGCAAATGAGGAAAATTGGGAGTCTTGATATAGATCACCAAGAATCTGTATACCTGATGAAAACCAGACTTTTAGTATATGATCATGAAACACAGATGGTAACGCAGGATTGTTAAGCAAAGGAGAATAATAGCTAATTGAGCCCAGACCAAGGGTTTTTCCCTTAAATTGTCGCCAGATTGCGGCACATGCTATGATGATCTTAAATTTAGTTTTTTTATAATAGCTGGGTTCAATGATTTTAACTAAACATTGAGGAGCCATTTCACCTAATAAAAGTTCATAAACAGATGGATAAAGGAAATTTTCAGTAGTAATATCTGGGAAAATAAGTATGCCCATAGATCTTATAGAAATGAGCCAATAATACAGCCGGAAGTTGGGAACACCCCAGCCTCCTTTCAGCCTAGGTAAGTAGCACCACTTGAGCGCTCGACGAGATCGATGATATCCCCACAGGAATCTAGAAATCATCCGATCAATTTTTGTAAAATAAAATGCAGGAAACAAAAGGGGTATTGTTCTAAATAAATATAAAAACTTAGGAAAAATTAACATTTTGATTATATTAACTCGGCCATAAAGGGAGAAATGTAAATTATTTAACCTTTCTAGAGTTTTATTAGAGGAGTTCAAAACGGGCTCAATATTCAATCGTACGATCTCATCAACCCTAGGAGAAATAGTAATCCCAAGATATTGAGCCTGAGCGTCAAATACTAGTTCATTAGGACGACCAGAATCCGAGTGAATTAATTGAGTTTTAGCCACATTTAGCTTATAGCCGGATAAGAGGCCAAATTCTTCCGCAAGAGAAATAATTTTAGGTAGAGCACGTCTTATATCTGTAGTAGTTACAGCTACGTCGTCTGCGTATGCAAAAATTTTAAATAAATTAGTATTGATTCGTACTGGCATGATATCTAGGGCAGAAGACAGATTGCAGAGATATGGTTCGAGGTATAAAGCAAACAAAAGGGGCGAACAAGGACAGCCTTGTCTGGTCCCCCTGGTTATCGTAAAACCCCTAGATAGAGAATTAGTAATTCTAATAACAGCTTTGGGATGAGTATATAAAGATTTTACTGCATTGATAAATACGTTAGGAAAGCCCATCCAAAGCATAACAGACCATAGGATCTCCCAGGAGACCCTGTCGAACGCTTTTTCAGCGTCCAACAGGGCCACCGCAACTGGTGAATCAGAAATCTGGGCCCAGTCTAGTAGGGCTATTATCTTTTTAACATGGTCGGTAGTATCTCTTTTCAATATAAAACCATGTTGTCTCGGGGAAACAAGAGTCGGCATTAGGGGATTAAGTCTATTGGCAAGGATTTTAGAATAGATCTTACTATCGGTAGCAATGAGAGAGATAGGCCGATAAGAGCCTAATTCTTCACTGTTTTTGCCTTTTTTTAAAAATAAATTACAATAGTAGCGTGGGACCAAGAGTCCGGTGAAATGCCGGTGAAAGCTGAGCAAAAAATCTTAATCAACTCCGGTTTTAAAATTCCTTTAAATTTGAGATAAAATTCTAAAGGAATCGAATCCGGGCCCATGGCTTTTCCAACCGCGAGACCATTAATAGCTAGTTCGATCTCTTCCCATGTGATTGGAGTACTAAGACATTCAAAAAAATCTGATGGCATTCTAGTAATATTAATCTGGTCAAGGAAATTTTTAATCTCAAGACCAGACACTATATCAGATTGATGATATAGCAGTTGATAAAATTCATTGAATGCTACTAATATGTCGGTTTTAGCGGTTTTAAACTCGCCATGGAGATCTTGAATTTTATAGATCTCATTAGCCGAGGATCTTTGACGTAATCTTTGAGCCAAGACCTTCCCAGTTTGCTCACTCAGTTCGTAGCTTTCAGTCCGATATTGATTGTGTTGTAAAGCAACCTGATCAGCTATATGAGCATAAACCAAACTGCGTTTAATCGAGAGGTTTTGTTGAGATTCCTCTATGTCTTGGTTCAATTTAATGTTCTCCGCAAGTCGTTTCTCTGCATTCAAAACCAAATTACAATCACTTTTGAATTTATTGCGCTTATTCTTTAATTGAAAGTTGGCATATTTTAAAGTCTCACCCCGTACAACTGATTTAAATGTATCCCATACTACTGGAATAGAGGCCGTATCATTATTTAAATAAAAAAACTCCTGAATAACATTAGACATAAATTTAACATAGTCAGGTTGTAAAAGTAAGTTCCGTTGAAACGTCCAAGTTGATTGCTGTGTTTGACCGACTGACGGCAGACTGAGCTTTAAACAGAGAGGATTATGATCAGATAACAATCTGGGCAAGACTTCAATCTCGATTTTATCCCAAAAAAACTGAGATAAAAAAAAGTAATCGATACGAACACACTTCATATGTGGGGCAGAAAAAAAGGTAAAACCAGGGTCACTTGGGTGAGTCATATACCAAGCGTCAAATAAAGCATTGTCCAGCAATAAAGACCTTAACGCTCGAAAAGACCGTGGTTTAAAACCGCTATATCTTGAATTTTGTCGAATATTGCAGTCAGCATCAGAGTGGATATTAAAATCCCCGCAGAGGATAATAGGAGTGTTGCTAAGTGCTAGCTCCTGATTCAAGTGGTTAAATAATTCGGAATCATCAAGGTTAGGACCATAAATTGAATAAAGTGAGAGTCTACATTGAGAAACAAGGAGTTCTACCCTTGCCCATCCGCCCCAGTTATCGGCAGAGGTCTTAAGAACTGTGCCCAGATTCCGGCGCATAAGTATGGCTACGCCCCGTTTAATGCCTGTCTGCCTAGAAGCGATAAGCAATTCCAATCCAGGAAACTTGAGCAAATCTTTTTTCTCCCAGGATAGATGTGTCTCTTGGAGACAAAGTATGTCGATCTGTGATAAATAAACCATTCTTATCAGAATAGCTCTTTTTTTGGGTCATTAAGACCATTAATATTAAGTGTACAAATTTTAATTATCTTCTGCATTGAAAAAGAAAAGAAAAAGAGACATTATAAAAGTTATAGAATTATGGAGATTATAGTCTAACACAGATAATTTCCCACAGAATTGAAAACCAGATAAGACACAACGGCATTCAAATTCTTTACCAGACATTGCATTAATAAACAACAAATCTAGATTGGATTCCATAAGCAGAAGAAAACCAATATGGCAATCTGGCTCAGCTCTGACTGATGTTGAATTACACCCCCACCACCCCCACCACCACCACCACCCCCACCACCCCAACAAACCCTCCCCAAACACAATCCCCCCACCCCAACCCACCTTATGAGGCACAGGGACAATCAGTCCCTGGGATCAGTGAGTGCCACCCCGCCCCCCTCCCTGAAGACCCAAAGAGAAAAAAAAGAAGAATTCTAGAATCCACGTAATCCAGCCAGTAAGCAGTTTCCAAACAACACCAAATTGACAATTTGTCCAAAAGAAAAAACCTAGTACATTATAAACATGTCAAACATGTCAAGTACTAAAAAGAAGAATAAACAAAGACAATACTACAATATAGTTGACATATGCTTATAGAGAATCTAAGTATTCCTTGACCAAAATTTCAGAAACAAAAAATCTTGTTTGATTCTTAAAAATAACTTTGAGTTTGGCTGGGTTTTGTAGGTAAACAGTAGCGCCTTTTTCTTGGAAGCCAGCAATTAATTGTCGTAGCTGCCATCGCTTGGTAACAGTTGATTGGCAAAAGTCCGGCCTAGCAAAGAAGCAGCAGCCATTAACAGAGCGTTTTTTGTTAGGTCTGGCCAAATCAGAGATAGCTTCTCGGGCTAAGAAGTTATTAAATCTAACCAGGATAGCTCTCGGATAGTCTCCATCTTTGGACTTGGGTTTGCTTTGAAATGGAAACCGGTGGGCACGTTCGATGACTAGGGGCCAGTCCCAAGAGGTGAGTTCCGGGAAAGCAGAAGAAAAAAGATCACAGATAAATTTTCGAATATCTGTTCCCCCAATGTTCTCAGGGATGCCTAAGATACGTAAATTATTCCTCCTCGAGTGATTTTCCAACTCAGCAAGCTTAGAGCTGACATCATCCCGTTGAGCCTTAACCAGGACAAGTTCTTTTTTATAAGTAGCAACTTCATCTTCCAGGGTTGAAATCCTGGTCTCGGCCTCTGACACTCTGGCAGTTATTTCGGTACAAAATTTAGTAAAGCGGCGAACAGCATTTTTTACTTTTTGACAGGTCCCTTGTGTACGGGCTATCTCCATTTTAGTGTCAGATCTATGAGCCAGCATTGTTTGATAAATCATAGAAAGAGTCACAGCCGAAGAGGCATCAGGAGCAGGTTCTTCGCAAATAGCTTGCTCGTTTGCAGGATCAGGCTGAACAGAGAGGGAACGCTCAGAGCCATTAGATCTGTTCCTGTATGTAGATGAACGTCTGATCCTATGTTTCTTAACAGTTATACCGGAACCTGGAGAGGTCTCACTTGCCCCCATCTCATCACCCAGACTGCCTTCCTCAGGATAATCAGCCCAGTCCTTATCAAAACTTTCATCGGATGTTAAATCGGACATTGAAAAAAATTTCTCCGTAGGCTCTAGGGTAATGTCCTGAGAAGATTTTTCGGTGGCAACTACCGTTGATGGCTCTGTAGGTTTCAGAAGACTGATAAGAGAGCAAGTATTATCACTTAATGGTTCCTGACGGGTTTCGGAGCCACCAAGAGTATTCGCGGTATTGGAAACTACAAGTCCCAGAGTGCTTTGTGAAGGGGGGCCAGATATCGTTGTAAGGTCATGAGCTTGAATCATGGCTAATTTGGGATCAGGGTTTAATACACTGTCGTTAATAACAGCATGTGTTGTAGTATTGCTGTCTCCTTTTTCCAATAGTGTGGGGGAAATAATTGTGGTCAGATGAGGTTGTTTGCTAATATTTTTGACAACATGCTTCTCAAAAAGTTCAGGTACAGTATGGGTTACCCCCTTGCAGAGAGATGCACCCCGTTTTTTTGACTCACCAACTTTAATGATCCCGTGTGTCGGGTTAGCAGATTCGGGCTCCTCCGTCTCATTAGTTGGAGAAAGTTTGCTCTTGCCGCTCCGGGTGTTCGGGGGTTTAGCCAACTGATTGATGTTTTTTGACGGCATAATTTGAAACTGCAAACCGAAGTAGAACACCGGATGTCTAACCCACCGAAACCAAAGTGGAAAGCACCAGGCAGAGCAACGGAGCCGGGGGGGCTGAAGAAGAGCAAGCCACATAAGATTTAGGCGAAATATAACACAGTCAGTCTTGAAACAATCCAAGAGTTGAGATACAAAGTATCAAACAGCGGCAATACTGTTCAGCATCAACATCAGCGTCAGCGAGGAGGGGGAGCCTGTCAGCCGAGCGCCACAAGCTGCGAGCCGGAAAAAATCCAAACGGCGACGTGAATACAACTAGGGTAAGTTGCGTTAGAGGCTCGTGAAACTTAGCCCGGACCTTTTTTTAGCCTTGCAGAAGCCTGGGGAAAAAAGCCACAGATCAATCGGTCAGTCCTTCATAGCGCCGTTTCTCCTCGGGTCAGGGAGTGGAATAGCGGGAGCGGAGACGACTCACACCGCTACTCTAGCGGTCGCCATCTTGCCTCCATGCCATACATTTTAATCACACATTCCTTTTTGTACAGTTGTGATATAACCCTACTGCATTGAAAACTGAAAGCACAACAACTTCTTATTAAAAGTTTAGATGCGACAAAACTCACCCTCTGATTTCATCTGTACTGGTCGCAAAATGTGTCTGAGCTATTTTGTTCTTTGATCCAATATTAATGGCAGTGAAAGTTAAATGTCCCAAGGTTCTGGCAGTAGACTAACCACAGTAACAAACCTTTTCAGAAGTGGTCGATCTTCATAAATCCGTGTAGGTGATACGATTTCCTTTTTACTGAGGAAGGTATTACTTTTTTCCAAGGTAAACTCCCCATAGGAGTAAATTGTGGTAAGTCCTATCACCTTTGAACATATTTTGCTGGCAGAGTTGGGGTAATTCCCCCTCATTTGTATTTAAATTTCCTATACACGCTCTAGTGGTTGAACCGCTGGTGGTATTGGTTCGGATGGATACCCAGGAGCGGGGCTTTGAATGGAGGTCAGACTGATCAGACCGTATAGGTTTAAAGGCAGATTACATCTTATTTTTCTTACTGAAATGGACACTTCTGTCCCACACATCCTCCAAATCATGCACATATTCAGCAAAACATAGGGTTTATAGATACAAAAAACATAATTACAAAAAACATAATGAAAGCCACACAAGTCACACCACCCTGGACTCCCACGGGTGTTTCGTTTTCTGAAATGTCTGAGCTTGGTAGGTTCCCTCGATGCCGGCTGAGCCAGGGCTTCAATTCTGCCGCTATCCTTATTTTAAAGAAATGGTCAGTTTTGAGTGGAAAATATGATCTGCCATTTTGCATTTTAGGCCTTTATTGTGGCGGGAGCTAGGCCTACCCTCACAAGCAGGATACCGTTTTTATCAGTAGATGTGTGGGAACACAGACTGGTACAGCATTTGTTATTACCAATTGCATTTCTGGCTTTCAAATTCAAGCCAGTGTGCAAGAAAGAAGATATTTAGCAAAATGCCCGCGGAATTACATGATAGTAAGGAAAACCACGAATTCAGAAGTATACAAATACTCACTGTCACTAAACTCAGCATTTTCGGTACATCACAGAAACACATTGGTTCCTTTCATACCCATTTTTCATTCCTTATATTTTACCAGTACACAATGAAAAATCATTGTAAGGTACATCTCAGTTATTGCCTCTAGGCATATCATGTTTTTCCCATTTTTCGCATAAAAACCAAAATGTTGTGATATTTTGGTTATTTTCTGGATTCCGTCGAGGGTAATCTACAAACCCTGGGAACCTTTAGAATCCACAGGACGTTAGAAAATACAGACACAAATTTGGCATGGATACCATACGTGGAAAAAAGTTATTCAGATTTAAGCACAAGCTACCCCAAAACATCTAGAAACCGAGTTAGGGCAGGGAGGGGGAGCCTAGCAGTCAAGGCGATACTAACCTGCATGATATGCTTCTTTCTCTTGGAGAATAATTGGTGGCAGATCTGGCTAACTTTGAGGATGTGGGCTGGGAAGAGACCTTAGTATAACCCAAAAAGGGGCAAAATTGCATCAAATCTCATCATAAAGCTATTCAGTCTATCTTTAGGTCAATGCACAGAGCTCGACTCAATTGTAGGGACTTTAATATCAAACCAACAAGAGCAGGGTCAGACTGGGAACCCAAAGCAGCCCTGGAAATGTTCTCGAACCAGCCGCTGCCTGGCACCGGGAAGCTGGAAACGCTTGCTGCTGCTTTTGATACTGGGGTCAATATTGCTGGCCAGGGGGGCCAGGCCTCCAGTTTGAAGACCTCAGCTCCAAATTAAGTTCCATTTTCTGAGTACAGAAGGAGGTCTTCCACAGCTGCTTTCCACTTCAAATCTGTATTAGCTAGCCTCCTACTTTGTCTAGAAGCTCCGTCTTCTCCTGGTTCCTTCTCGGTTTTTCCTAGGCTAATTTTGACATGGCTTTGATTTCCCACCTTGATTATTTCTAACTGCAGGATTACAGTCCTTCTGGTAGTTAGTTCCAAACATTTGTGCTCTAGATTATCAGCCTAGCTCTATCAGAAACTAGATACCAGGACCACCACAAAGAACCTTCTTTATGGCCTGCTACCAGTTGAAATCATATGTTACGGACAACCTTCTCGTCTTTGCTTTATCTTCAAGAGCATTGTTCATACGTTGCCTACCATGACAGATTGCAATGCAGTTTATTGGTGATGGGCAGAACAGAGATGGACAGCGCTTTAAAGGAGCTACAAGAAGAAAATGGCCTCTTTGATATGATGTGGGCCATCAGATGAAAGATCAATCGGCACAAATAGAAAGCTGAACTGGAGATCTGTTTTTGAGCATGTCATCACTCCCTCCAGATAAATACAACTGTGATCCCATAAGTTTCAATCATTCATAAACAGTGCCAGATGCATTTTCTATTTAGAGCAATTGCCTTTCCAATGCATTGGACTAAACTGGTTTCTCAACATGACCCGAGTGTGACATTATAGCCTATTTGTTATTGATAATAATCAATTGAAACTCACACACCATTTGCAGAGTTCGAAAAAATAAATAAAGCTTACCACAGAAGAATGTACAACACCACAGCCTACTGTGAAACAACTGCTGGGATTCCTTCACCGCTGCACATACATCAGGAGCCAAAAAGCAGGCTAAAACATTCTTTTGAAAGCTTGAACACAAAAATTAGTATTATTGAACCCAGCAAGCATGTCCTTCCTACCCAGTACTGCATTAAACCCCAGTGAGCTGATATCACAGAATTCATAGGTCCGTGACCCATGCTGTGATTCCAATGCAGAGCCAAAAAAAATAAAAACTTCAACACGACTACGGGCGAGTCAATATGGAAGCATAAACTTGAAGCCTCCGCTATGGAACAGATATGAAAGTTTTCGATGAGTGGTTCTTCTGAAGTACCATTAGGAACACAAATGGGGCATACTTAGATTAATCAGAGTATCTCAGTCACCAGCTACTGAGGTACAATGGGCACTAGGCTTTGATTATTTACATCACTGGTACATATCCGGGTTCTCAGTTCTGACATATTTATTCAGAGTATTGATTTCTCAAGGCATTTGATTGTTGTTGACAAAAGAAACTTAATAGACCCTTCACAGACTGAAATGGATTTCTGCTTGCAGGCCCACATACTCGTTCGTCCTAGGCAAGCGTCTCCGTGCACTATAAAATAGGATGCTTTGGATTTTGTATCCTATTATATTGAATTGCAGAATTACTTTTTTCTATCTAAACTGGATTTTATTGATTTTTAAAGCAAGCAAGAGCTCATAACAATTTCACAGGCCCATTAACACAGTCAAATTATACCATTGGTTGTACACCACCACATCTAACCCGAGTATACATTTCAAAGCAATCCACAAGACTCCGTCCACTTTGCCCATACCTTTGCAGGCGTTTTGGGGCACCCCTAGCCATATATACAGCCTTCTCCTCGGTTGCGCATCAATCCATTGCCTGCTTCCAGGGAGCTATCAGAGTAGGAGAGGGTAACCTCCACCATTTAGCAATAGCTCTCTTTGCCGGTGCCACCCCAATCCCCACCAAAATCTTATCACCCCTGGCGGCACACACCCACTCAAGGACTCCCAGTAGAACGGGCAGCAGAGAGGTGTCAACAGCCCTTCCCAGTACCCTTAGTAGGACTTCAGTGATCCTACCCCAGTATCTCGCAATCATTGGGCATTCCCGCACCATGTGATAGAAGTGAGCAGGAGTCCCCGAGCAGCACCTAGTGTTTTGTAGGTCTTATGCAGGTAATGAGCAGGATGAGCCAGAGCTGTGAGGAGATAACCTACACTCTAGGTGCCATACGAGGATCCATCTAGTCAGAATCCCCCTGGGGTCCCACCCACTGTTCCCATCAGCACTTGAGGGGAGCAAACAAGTCTGGGGAATGAGCTATAAGGGATTTGTAAATGTGTGAAATCCCCTTCTCTGCAATGGGTCCCATAAGAATCTGGGACTTCAGGGGCTCCACTCCGGAACATTGCTCAAGAAACCAAGGTGTTGCGGCAGGGCATGGCACAATTGCAGGCATCTAAAAAACTGTGCAGACCAAACTCTTCCTGCAGCACCTGATAGGACTTAAAGTGCGCTCCCTGCCAGACGTCTCCCACCTTGGAGATCCAAATCTTACCCCACCAACCGAAATCTTCTAAGGAGGAGGCCTGATGTAACCTCCCGCCTACCCAGAGGGGTGGAGGGGGGCGGGGGGGGGGGGGGGGGTCTCAAGTGTGATCCTCTGATCCCAGCCAGCCCACCTTCGTACCATACGCCAGGTCCCAAGAACCACCCTCGTGAGCTCGGGGAGACGAGATGGAATAGGAATGCCGTACAGCAACCGTTCTTTCCTGTCCAGGCCCATCCCGGTCACTTCCAGCCGAAATCTGGCTGTCCCCATCACCCGCCACTCAATGACCATCACCTGCTGCGCCGCCCAATAGTAAATGCATACTTCCACCATCCACAGCCCCCTATCCCAAGTGGGTTGAGTGCATTTCCCATACGCTATAAAGGGAGGTCGGTTAGGCCACAAAAAGGCCCGAATTTTGGGCATGCAGCTGGTGCCACCAGGATTGCAGTAAAAGCAAGGGACAGTTCTGTAATGTGTACAGCAGACGGGGAAGGAGATCATCTTGAACAGAGTGGTGCGGCCCACGACCTTAAGAGGCAACTTAGCCCATCTGGTGAGGTCTGCCATTAAGCGGGACCACAAAGGACGAATATTTAAACTCCAAGTTAAACCTGGCTCCATGCCCACATACATTCCTAAGTATCGGCAGCACAGATACACACCGTAAGCCACACTGACCACTCAGCGTCAAGTGGAGGCTCCTTCAGGTTGACCAAGACAGATTTAGGTCTGTTAATATTAAGCCCCATTGCATGAGATATCCAGAAGCACATCATCCATGTAGCACGCTATACGGTCCTCCGTCGCCACTCCCAGTCAAATCCCCACACCTGGGCATCACAGCGAATCCCTACTGCTAGCAACTGGATTGCCAGAGCAAACAAAAGTGGCAACTGTGGGCATCCCTTGTGGGTGCCCCGATCGTTCATGAAGAGGCAGATATGGTGGCATTAACCCGTACCTGGGCCTAAGGGTTAGAGTAGAGCACCCACACAAATGCCCGGAACTGAGGCCCCAAACTCACCCTGATCAACCCTTTCTCCAAAAAGGCACAACTAACAGAATCAAAAGACATCTCAAAATCCAAAAGAAGGAGAGCCATTGGATCCCCCAGCAGAGAAAGATGCGCAAATGTCATGTGGACCCTGCGAAGTAAGTGCCTAGTATTCCTACGGCTATAGCAAGGAACAATGGTACTGGGAGAGGCCACAAGGTCCTCTGGTAGCCTAGGCTAAAACTATTTGAACAGGTATTAATCAAAAAGAGAACAAACAAATTAAAGAATGCCCAAGGCGGACTTATTGCGCAGTCAATGCAGGGACACAAGGTTGAAATGATCTCACATTTATTAACGGCATAAATGGAGTATCACTTATTTACATGGTGTAGTTCTGGTGCTCACACCAAATAGTTGAAGTGCGTGAAGTGAAGGGTTGGTGACAATTAAAATTACATCACATTGGCAACAAAACATCAAAACTCGAATTAATTCAATGCAATGAGAGAGTTTTGGTTGTGGAAAGAGGTCGACGGTGTTTCGATCTCATTGGTTAGAGAACAAAAGTGTGAGCAAGTAGATTCCGGGTCCGTAGAGGGGCAGCGCGCCTGGGACTCCGTGCTGTAGGACTAATTCCTCGTGTTGCGTAGAGGTTACAAAGCGTCAGACAGGATGCCTGGAGCCAGAGGGGAATTATCCGCGGGGAAACCGTCAATTCGGTCAAACTAGGGAGAAGGAATAAGAGGCGGTTAGCCAGGTCTGAGTCCGGGGGAGGAAGGTAGGCGTGGTGGAATAGTATTCCTATTGGGCATAAACCCACATTGATTAGGTCAGACCAGCAGTTGGAGGACCGCAATTAGCCAATTTGCTACCATTTTCGCAAATATTTTCACCTCAGAGTTAATAAACGAAATTGAGCGATCTGACGCACACTGATCTATAGGTTGGCTGGGCTTGGGCAGGACCACAATGGTCGCTAAGTCAATCTTGGGAGGAAACTGTGCCTTGTGGAAGTTCTCCTCCTGATAAAGGCCAGGAAGGTGAGGCATTCGATGGGAAACCCATTGGGGCCCAGAGTTTTATCCGTGTTTGTGTACTGGAGGCCCAACTCAATCTCCTCCCCTTGCAGGGAGCAGTCTAAGTCTGCCCTGTCGCTCACAGACACTGTGGGCATCGGGATAGCAAATACTAAGGGACAGGCGGTCTCCCATCTAAGGCCTCTCCCTGGGGGCGCATAGATCCCAGTAACATGCTTCAAACACAGCAGCTTATTCCTCAGCCGTTCCCGCTACCCACCCCCCCACTTTAGAATGAATAGAGTGGACTTTCCGGTAGGCTAGCTCCTGCATCGCCAACCAATACAAGAGCTTACCTGACTTTTCCCCCAACTCATAGATCCTACTTGTCAAGGCCATCCAGCATTGGCAGGTCTCCTCAAGCGCCAGCTGCTGGAGCAACTTACGTTTAAGAGCTTATCTGTGTAAATCCTCACCATCCATATTAGCGTAGCCTTTGCACTCCAACTCAAGGATACTGGATTCTAGTTCAGTGAACTGCTGCTACTGAGTTTGCTCCTGCCTCCTCAGGTAGGATATTGCAGCCCCTCTCAAAACTGCATTACTGTCCAGCCACAAGGTTCCTGGAGACTCCAAGGTGCCCACAGTCAGGTCAAAGTAATCCCCAACTTCTTGGGCGATAATGTCCCGAAATTCCTGTTGCCGCAGAAACCAAGCATTAAGTCTCTACATTGGGCGAGGCCCCACAGACTGTCTGCCAATAGAGAGAGTCACAGGGGAGTAGTTTGAGATACCACGAGGCAGAATGTGAGAGACAGAGGTGCCAGGAAGATCAGTCACTGCAAACAGGATTCGCTCAATATGAGATAAGGAGTTATGGGCAGCAGAGTGCTGAGTGTAAGCCGAAGTCCCAGGGTTCCATAACCTCCAGGCATCACAAAGGCCCAAATCCTCCAACCAACTACGTAAGCCCCTACTTTCCCTCCCTCTGGTTATGTCCAACTTCAATGAGTCTTTCCTAGGAACCATAGTTTCGTTAAAATACCCGCCAATGAAGGTGGTTCCATGAGGGAGCCGGAGAATCTGAAACAGCAGTTCCTCCATAGCACTCTGCACCAAAGTAGGAGAAACATATACACTAATGAACAAGTTACTTACCTTCGGTAAAGCTTTTTCTGGTGGATACAGTATCTGTCTGAGGATTCCTCACCTTGTGAATATCCCCAGCACCAGCATTCCACAGAATTTTTCCTAGCTCTCCACGACGTGGATGTCATATTTCCACGGCTACGCTCGCGACTCTGTATGACGTCACCGGAGCCATAAGAGAGTCACGCCGGCATGATGACGTCAGTTCCACCCATTTTTTCCGTGCCTCCGAGGCGAACAGGTGGACTGACACAGACTCAATTATACATAGTACACAACATTTGAACCAATATATACAGCACAAAGTCAAAAAGGAGAGCTAAAAACAACAGCATTTTCTATAAATGTACTAGATAGAAAATACAATGAATAAACAACCAGCCAAAAAAGGAATCTTTTTAGGTATACAAAGGTGGACAACGGGGAGGCGGGTGGGTCAGTGAGGAATCCACAGGCAGATACTGTATCCACCAGAAAAAGCGTTACCGAAGGTAAGTAACTTGTTCTTCTGATGGATACATCTGCCAGTGGATTCCTCACCTTGTGAATAGATTCCCACAGCAGTCCCACTCCTGGAGGAGGGTGTCCACCTTCCCTATACCAAAAAGTCCTGCCAGACAGAGCGCACAAAATGGCCCTCCCTCCTCATCTCAGAGTCTAAGCAATAATGCTTTGCGAAAGTATGGAGGGAGGCCCAAGTCGCGGCCTTACAAATGTCTGCAACTGGAACACCCCTGGCCAAAGCAGAGGTGGAAGACTTAGCTCTAGTAGAATGAGCTCTAATACCCTCAGGTGGAACCTTACCAGCCAGGGCGTAGCAGATCTTGATGGTTAGGAAGATCCACCTGGACAGAGTGCGCTTGTGCACAGCTTTGCCTTTTGAGTGTCCAACATAGCCCACAAAGAGCTGATCTTCCAAACGCATATCTTTTGTTCTGTCCAAATATAAGCTCACTGCTCTTTTAGGGTCCAAGCGGTGAAGTCTCTCCTCCTCCTCCTTGGAAGGGTGAGGGGGAGGATAAAACACAGGGAGAGTAATGGACTGCCCCAGATGAAAAGGAGTAACTACCTTAGGTAGGAAAGCAGCCCTGGTCCTGAGGACCATCCTTTCAGCATGTAAGGTTAAAAACAGGGGTTTTGAACTAAGAGCTTGAAGCTCACTCACCCTCCTTGCTGAGGTTATGGCTACAAGAAAGACCATTTTAAAGGACAACAGCCTCAAAGGACAGCTATGAAGGGGCTCAAAAAAGTTAACACAAGATTAAGGTCCCACTGTGGCATTACAAAGGGAGTAGGTGGAAACCTATTAGTAAGACCTTTGATAAATCTTAACACAATAGGAGATTTAAATAACGACGGCCGATCCGGAAGACACAGAAAAGCCGATAAGGCTGATAAATAGCCCTTAACCGTGGCCACAGCACAACCCTGCTGAGCCAAGGAAAGAGCAAACTGAAACACATTTGACAAGTGGGCCTTTAAAGAGTCAATGGGTCTCTCTCCACACCATTTTACAAACTTAGACCATCTACAGGAATAATTTGACTTAGTGGAGTGTTGTCTGGATGATAATATAACATCCACTACGTCCGGTGGGAGAGAGAAAGAACTCAGGTTGCCCCGTTAAATCTCCAGGCATGAAGGTGCAGGCTCTGGAGGTGAGGGTGTAGAACCTGCCCCTCCGACTGCGAGAGGAGGTCTGCCCTGAGAGGGAGACGGAGCGGAGGGTGTGACGAAAGGTGAAGTAGATCTGTGTACCACACCCTTCTTGGCCAATCCGGGGCGATCAATATAACTTGGGCCCGGTCTTGGCGAATCTTCCTCAGAACCCGAGGAATCAAGGATATGGGAGGAAACGCGTAAAGGAGTTGTGAGCCCCAACTCAACTGAAACGTGTCCCCCAACGCCCCCTGCATTGGAAACTGGAGATTGCAGAATGACGGACAATGCGTGCTCTCAGGTCCACCCGAGGAGTCCCCCACGTCCGGAAGATGTGCTGAACTACCTCTGGATGAAGCCTCCACTCGTGATCGGCAGAAAATTGTCGACGGAGAATGTCCGCACGTACGTTCAGCACCCCGGCCAGATGATTCACCATCAAGCAAATCCGATGGTCCTGAGCCCAGGACCAGAGTCGCAAAGCCTCTCTGCAGAGACGGTACAACCCTACTCCTCCCTGCTTGTTGACATACCACATCGCGGTAGTGTTGTCCGTCAGGACTTGAACCGACTGACCGCGAAGGGAAGGGAGAAAGGCTTTGAGCGCCAAACGCATCGCCCGCAATTCCAGAAGATTGATATGAAGCAATCTTTCCTCTGGAGACCAAAGACCCTTGATCTCCAGATCCCCCAGATGACCACCCCACACTAGGGTGGAGGCATCCGATATCACTGTGGCCACAGTTGGAGGAAGATGAAAGGGCTTTCCTTGAGACAGATTGCCCTCCACGCTCCACCAAGACAGATCCGCTGCAGCTTCTCTGGAGATCCAGTCTGACTCCCTGAGATCCCCGTAGTGCTGATAACACTGCCTGCGGAGACACCACTGGAGCGCCCTCATGTGCCAGCGTGCATGGTTGACCAACAGAATGCAGGACGCGAACAGATCGAGCAGGCGAAGGACCCTCAGAACCGGAACAACTGCTCCATTGTGGAATAAAGGGATAATCTCCTGAATGTCGAGAATTCTTTGTGGAGGAGGAAATGCTCGACACACAGTAGTGTCCAGATCCGCCCCGATGAACAGGTTGCGCTGAGAGGGCACCAGGTAAGATTTGGGCACATTGATTGAAAAACCCAAGTTGAATAACAGATGAGATGTTACCTTCAGATGATGTTGCACCATCTCTGGCGACTCTGCTTTCAGTAGCCAGTCGTCCAGGTAGGGGAAAACCAGAATCCCCGACCTCCAGAGATAGGCAGCCACCACCGCCATCACCTTGGTGAAGACTCGAGGTGCAGTAGTAAGACCAAATGGGAGGACCGCAAACTGGTAGTGTTGCGACCCAACCGTAAAACGGAGATACTTCCTGTACGACTTGATGATTGGGATGTGGAAATACGCATCCTGCAAGTCGATCGACACCATCCAGTCTTCTTGCTGCAACGCCTGAAGAACCTGACCAAGGGTTAGCATCTTGAATTTCTCCTGCTTCAGGTAAAAGTTCAAGACTCTGAGGTCCAGGATCGGACGCAATCTGCCGTCCTTTTTGGGAATCAGGAAATACCGAGAGTAGCATCCTTGACCCCTTTCCTGCTCTGGAACCACCTCTATTGCACCTTTTTGTAGCAATGCCAGAACCTCCTTCTGCAGAAGAAGCAGATGGTCCTCTGAGCAAAAACCTTGGCAAGGAGGGTAAGGGGGAGACAATGCCCGAAATGGAAGGGCGTACCCATTCTCCACAAGGTTTAAAACCCAAAGGTCCATCGTGACCAATTTCCAACCTTGCAGAAAGTGGGACACCCGACCCCCAACAGGCCCCACATGATCCAGGATGGGGGATCTAGGGCTGCTTCCCTGTAGCATCATTGGGAGCAGAGGAGGCTGAGGAGGAGGAGAGATTGCGGCCAGAACCATGTCGACCCCTTTGTCTTCCTCTATAGGACTTATAGAGTGGATTTTGCTGCTGTTGCTGCTGTTGAGGTTGACGGAAGGTGCGAAAGGAAGACCTTCCAAATCCTCTATACTTTCTGAAGCCAAAACCCTTCGACTGGGTCTGCAATCCCAAGGATTTCGCAGTCGCCCTGCTATCCTTGAACCTCTGTAAGGCAGAATCAGCTTTTTCTCCAAAAAGCTTTGTCCCATCAAAGGGTAAGTCAACAAGAGTGGCCTGAACATCAGGTGAATATCCAGAAGAGCGGAGCCAAGCCTGTCTTCTTGTGGCTATGAAAGAACCCATAACTCTAGCAACAGAGTCAGCCGTATCCAAGCCTGACTGGATTACCTGCCTAGCTGCAGCCTGAGCGTCGGAAAGAACTTCCATGAAGCAACCCTTCTCCTCATCAGGCAATTTGGGGGCCAATTGCTTTACAGAGTCCATTAAAGCGTGAATGTAGTGGCCCAACAAACAAGTGGCATTAGTTGACTTCAGTGCCATACTAGCTGAAGAGAAAACCTTTTTAGCTGACTGTTCAATTTTCTTTGAGTCTCTGTCAGCTGGAGCTTGTGGAAATGCCCCCGAAGATTGTTTGGAGCAGGATGCTTGCACTACCAAACTCTCTGGAGATGGATGTGAAGAAAGGAAGCTCGGATCCCCTGGAGATACTCTATATCTTCTAGCCACAGCCCTTGAAACAGCAGGCGAAGAAAGTGGCTTGCGCCAAACGTCCATGATAGGATCCAGGATGGCCTCATTAAAAGGCAACAGAGGCTCAACAATTGAGGACGGCGAATGAAGAACCTCCGTCAATAAGTTAGGCTTATATTCAGCAGAAGGCAACTGCAAGTCTAAAAGCTCCGCAGCCTTCTTTATTACCATATGGTAAGGAGCCAGCTCTTGAGGTGGAGAAGACCTCGAAGAAGAAAGTTCCCACTCAGGAGTGGTGTCCAATTCGCTTGCCTCCTGAATTCCTTCGAACTCATCCATTGAGTCGTCTAATTCACCTTCCTCCACTTCCTCTGCATGATACTGCTCCTCTTCTATAAGCCTCGGAGCCTCTCTCCGTGAACGAATCCGTGGACACGGCGTAGGCGGCGCCATTCGTGGAGTCAGCGGCGTCACACGCGGCGCAGCTGGAGCAGGTGCAGGTGTCGAGGGAGTCTCCGACGAAGGCACACGATCCAGACGAGGCCGGGAGGAAGGCTCTCCAGACGGCGCCGGAAACTGCCATGACGGCGCCATCGGCATGAAGGGCATAAATGGTGCCTGAGCATAGTGTTGTGGCACGCCCAAACTGAATGCCAGCGGACCCCCACGGGACCTAAAGGTGCTCCGGATGGGAAGGCTGCTCTATGAAATACTCCATACATGGTATTTAAAAAATGCGACGGATCCGCCCCTGGAGCCGGGAATTGCGGGTATGGATTCGAACCTGTATCCAGCCGGGGAGTAACCGGCGCCGGAGCCGGCGGATCCTCTACCGGATCCACTAGTTCACCGTAAGGCACAGGAGCGAGTTCAGCATCCTGATCCGGCTCGGCGTTGGAAGCTGGTGAATCCCTCGGCGCCGGAGACTGCGCCGGAGTTATCTTAGGCGAAGGAGACTTCTCCGGAGTGACACGAGGAGAAGGAGAAGGCGAAGGTGAAACAAAGTCCCTACTGCGACATGGAGGTGAAGGCGACTTCGAAGCCCTACCCTTCATCGATCGGCGCCGAGACTCATGCTTCCTCTTTTTCTTATGTCTTCTCGACTTTGGCGAGTGCGAAGTCGACGACTCCGGCTTTGACTTGTCTCGCTTGTGACCTCTACCTTCCTTCTTCGCCTTGGCCATAAACAGCTTCGCTTCCCGTTCCTTAAGTTCATTTTCCTGCAACAGGAACAGTCTTCCACGTCGTGATCCGACGACAGACACCATAAGCAATCTTCATGGGGGTCAGTGATGGACATGTGCCTCCCACATTCCCTACACGGCTTAAATCCTGACTTCCTAGACGAAGACATGAGTACTTTAAAAAACAGTAACTCACAAGTTAACAACAAAGTAACTCTTCAACGAAGGAGAGTGCTAGAAAACCGTTACGCGTCGACGGCGCGGAAAAAAGGGAACTGACGTCATCACGCCGACGTAGCTCTCTTATGGCTCTGGTGACGTCATACGGAGTCGCGAGTGGAGCCGTGGAATTATGACATCCACGTCGGCGTGGAGAGCTAGGAAAAATTCAGTGGGATGCTGGCGCAGGGGATATTCACAAGGTGAGGAATCCACTGGCAGATGTATCCATCAGAAAAAGTGGTGTATGCGCATGTGCAGCGTACCCTCTACCACAACATATCTCCCCAAGGGATCCAAGCGGATCTGAGAGACTACCACTGGGAATGTTTTGTGGAGGAGCACCACTGTGCCCTTGGATCTCTTAAGGTGCCCAGAGTGAAAGACCCTATCAAACCAATAAGGAAGGAGAAGTTAGTGCTGAGCAGGTGGGTCTCCTGCAAGACCAAAGGGCCCTGCTACTTCGCCAAGTGGAGCACCGCCCCTCATTTAATATGATCATTAAGACCTTGTTATTGACATGTAGGATACATCGTCATGGGAAAGGGCCATCGAGTCCGCCGATAAGTCACAAGCCAGAGTCTGGGCGAGCATTGCTGCGAAGACACCAGTCTTATTGAACCATGTAGACCTGACCTGGGGCCTCGGTCTTCCATTCCAGAGTCAGAGGTCACCCCAGATCCTTGGCAGCCCCGCCTATGCGACTTCTCGCAGTGAGCTGGGAGACCCCCACCTGCGTCTCCAGAGGGCCCTGTGCGGGTGGGTCCCCCGTCCTGGCACCAGATTCTTTGTCAAGGCCTGCTGTTTCGTTTCCCACTCCCAGGCCGCTTAAGGTGAATCAAAGAAAACAGTTTTAAAGTGAATGACCCGTAAGAGAGGTGGGAACATCAGCATGCACTTTAGATTTAAGGAGTGGCGTTTCACCTTGTCATAGGATTTCAGTGCCATCTGTACCTGGCGAGTATAGTCCAGGAAATTCATGACCCGTTGTGCGCCATTAACCAGGTTCCGGCCCTCCTGCAGGATTTGGTCCTGGACCCTATAATTGAGCATTTCGGCAAAAAGCAGAAAAGGCAGGGTCTCTTGGGGCAGCCGGGGTGTCAAGGACCTATGTGCCCGCTTGATTACGAAACAGGAGGACAATTGGTAGGATCCCACCCAGGATGAAACCCAGTCCTCAAGAAAGTGCTCAGGTGTTGCCGCTCCATGCCCACAAGACGTAGGTTACAGCGTTGAGCATGATTCTATGCCTCCTAAGCCCATTCATCCAGGTGTTGCATTGCACCCATCAGCTTCGAGACCATGGCCTGCAGTTTACTCAATGTGTCCTCCACCACTGAGATTCGTCCCTCCGTCTCTGTTACCCTGTCCACTAACACACAAAGATCTAGTTGCAGAAGGGACACCTCAACCTCTACCTCACCAATCTTGGACTCAAGTGCTAACTAAGAACCTTGAAAAGCCAACAAGATGGCCCCAGAATCTTTCGCCAGGGAGGGGGCCCTGGAGTGTCCATAAGGGTCCTGGGCCCAACGTGTGCTTGATGAGAGGGCTGTGAAGCGGTCAATTTTGGATTGGTTCTGGGCCCCCACAGGTCTGTCACTCGCCATGGTAGAAATGGCTCCTCCAAGCCTCGGACCAGTAACGGGGCTCCAGCTAAGTGTTCCACAAAGAAAAGAGTCAGGGGCAACAGCTGTCTATAGCGCCACAGCTGGCTTACACAACCCATTTGGACAGCACGTACAGCCAGAGCCTGCCCTCGTCACCCCACAAAAGCATCAGGTCCAGGCTGGGCCAATTCCCCTCAAGTCTGCAGGCATCCCGCGTTGGGGGCAGGGGTGAATCCCCTCACCAATTAAGTAGGGACCTTCAGGAATTAGAGATGGGGGACATTGTGTAGAAGGCCCACACACTGTGTAGCAGGGCCCGCTGCTGTTATCCCTACACCAGTTCAGGTGCTCCACCAGCCCCCATCCCTCTCCGCTCATCTGCTACGCCCCTAGGGCCATCATCAGTACACATTCCGTTGAGTGGGGGGGAGAAGAAGAGGGGAAAGACGAAAGACCCCCACAGCCCTGCAGCCCGCTCCAGGCATTTTCCGGAGTCCGGCTCGCCTTCCCAGTTAGGGCGGCCCAGCTCCAAGTCAGCGGCGGTTCCTCATGGTCTGCAAGGAGGCCCACGAGGCCCGTCTTCCCACCACCGTAGGTGACACTGGTGACTGTGCCCCGTCCACCGGGTACCTCATCTGTTGTGACAATAGGCCTCTGCCATGTTCGGTCCTCTAGGCCATGGTGTCGCGGCTGCAAGTGCAGCAGGACTGGCTTTGCGTGGGCCGCCGTACCTCCCAAACTACTGTGCAGCTCACCAGGAGGTCATCGCAGGCAACCTTTGGCCATCCCACTGGGCCTGTCAGCACCAGGAAGCAAAGCGATTCGGCGGGGCCAGCGGGAGCTTTAGCAGAGAGCAACCACCATCTTGGCCGGTCAAGTCCCCCTTGCATTGTAGCATTTGTAAAGCCCTTTCCTACTTCTTCCTTAAAGTGCTGAAAGCTATATTATTGCAAGAGTATGAAAAAGCTGGTACAGAACAGCAAGTAGCATAGTTTCACTAAGTTGCACTCACAATGTCTAACAAAAGGAGTTATTTGCTATAAATTTGGTATGCTCTGAATGGCACTACGGACTAAAGGGATCAACTCGTGAAATGTTTGGTCAGATTGCTAGAATTCACATTTTAAGGCTTTACCACTTATTGAGGTAACGTCTGGCTCAGAGTCATAGGCAGTATTTTTTCCATAGTTTAGTTTATAATACGCAACTGAGCCAGCAAACAAAACAGAGTGGATGCACTTTCCCAACTGTATTACGGGCTGTATATGATGCGCTTAGTAGAACATATTGCTGCAGTATCATGGGATACTCTTCTTCCAGATCTTCAAGCCAACATTTAGAAGGACACCAAACTCTATAAATGTCAACTGTTTACAAGAAAACATTGTTGTACTGCTTGCTGTATCCATAACATATGTTAGTGCCTCAAAGTGAGGATATGATTGATATTGGGATATGTAGTTCTATGGTGTGCACCCTCAAGTCAATTCCGCAAATCAGCGACCAAGGACGTTGAACAATACTAGTGACCTTGTCTTTAAAACTGTGTAAACACATACAACAGCGTTTGTTACATAGATGCTTAAAAAACAGAATCTGTAAACGATTTGAGGCTTCTACTCATCTCGCATCCATTGTCTCGCCTCCATGTGTTATAGTATTAATGTACCTATCTTGTACAGCAATATAGTTTTGATTATAGTCGTACACCATGTGACCAACCTGGTCAACTTTCTTTTATTTGGACTGGAAAGGTTACAGACCTGACAGAACCTACAAGTAATATGCATACAAAAGGATCCAAGATCCAAATATCCAAGATGGCATCACCAAATTATGTTGCCATCCTACAAACCAGAGATAACGCAATTGGTAAGTACTGTCCTGGTCTTGGGCAAACTCTGTTGATGCTGTTATCTCTGCGGAACAATATCTTGCAATAGACTAGTATTTTCTAATAGTCAAGATCTCCTCAGTCCATTTAAAATCTGAATCAACATGCTCATTACAGTTTCCAGCAGCTCTACTATCCAAAAGTTGTTTTTCTTAACTACTGTCTTCTCCTGCCTTCTGCTCTGCTTCTCTTGGCTCCAGCCGTGCCTTGCCAGATTTGTCTTTACAGAGTTGCTGATTACTTGCTACTGATTCCTATCCTCTTAGCCGTTGCTACCAAGTTAATCATCACGCACTCAATCAGGAAGTAATTTTATCTACTGGCTGTCGGTCTGACCTGAATCTAGCTACAGTGACCACCCCTAAGTCATGGTGCATCTGATTCTGGACTTCTGCACGTCCACCATGCAGTACTCCTACCTTGTGAAATCTGACGTCTCGACTAAACTAAAGTACAAGTAAGTACTTATTTTCAGTGTGAAAACATTGTGCCTAGGCTGCGTGCCATATTAAATTCCTGATATCTTATGAAGCCTGTTCATTTCCTCAATACTTGCTAGATTATTGCGTTGGATGTTTCTTGTGGCCACCTAATGATCTGATTATTTGAACAGAACATGGCATCATGATTGTTTAAAGGGGACGACTGGAGGCATCACTTAACTCCAATCCTAGGCACACTGCACTGGCAGAAGGTCTAGTACAAGGCCTTGTACGTTGTGCACATGCCTAGATATGATACAGGCTACCAGCTGAGTGTATGACCTGGATGTACATGTACTGAGTGCTAAACTACAGCAAGCTCTCTTTTCAACCCATTGTCCAGAATACCTAGAACGGACTGAATAGTGGGTCAAGGAGTTGGGGAAGAGTGTTTAGAGCATCTCCAATTAGCAGCAAAGATTTGAAACGATTTGCCTAAAGCTCTAGCAAAGACTACTATTCTATTGGCCTTGCTCAAGCGCCTGCAAATATGTAATTTAATGTAGATTAGACTGCAAGTAGATGTAACATTCCTCCTCTTCTCAGTTTAGCAACAAGAACATGGTATTGACAAACAGCGCTTCACAAAACATCATAACCACAAAAGTACAGGAGCCTTTAGAAGTGATGGCATTGCTATCACTTCCATCATGAAGCACTGACAAACTATAAGGATTCTGTTGATTTCAAAACCCTCTGCCCTTGGATTAAAAATGTTTTTCATTCCTTGCAGAAGGCAGGGGAAACGCACTGAAATAGAATGCTGTTACATGCATTTGGATAGCAAACAAAAACGCCTGATTTAAAGAACTGGATTGTTTTTGCTCTGGAAGTGTATAGTTAAGACAGTATTTTAATGCAGGGCTTCTGAAGTCTACCAGCAGCACGCAGAATGGTTGACAATTGGGCTGTTCTGTCAATATATGTACTGTTATCCAAACATAATGGTTTGAATGTAACTGTGTCCTCAAAAGGGTGACAAGGCAGTGAGGCCAGTTCAAACTATATTTGTCTCACTTCTCAGTTCCACCGTGACACCTGTCCATTGCTCCACCCTGACAACTGTCCATCTGAAGGGAATACAGATTTAAGGGGCAGCAATCTGCCTTCTGAAATACTAGCAACACATTGTGTCCTTCAGTACAGGACAATGCCAATGCCTAGACAGTAGATAATAGTGTGCCAGCCAGCAACAAAAGGTTCTATAAGTTTCAAAAGTAAAATTGTTGCATGATTCAAGTCTTCTTGCTCGCACTGTTGTGGAGAGACATTTTAGAATTCAACAGAGATCCTATTAAACGGGTGGTGGACTCCAAAGTGGAAATGAAACCACCCAATGATGAAATTGACATCATGAATAAGCAAAAGATTAAAAGCTACCCAGAGCAAAGAGCATTAACGTGGTGTTGGAAGGACAGAATTCAAGACTGATGATTGTCGCCCAAACTCCACTCACCATGGAGCAAGTCTCCATATCGGGAACCTCCAACCAGAGAGGGGCATTATACACATTGAGAAGGAATAGAGACACTGCAAGTGGCCTTCAGATCTCCAAGGGGATGTATACTAAAATGAAATTACAGAGGATAGAATGGACCCTGGGGACACCCCACATGTCACATGAGCCCCATCTCCACAACTTACAATCTACCAACAAGACATGATCTACAACAGTCTAAGACTATACACCAACATGAACACCATTTAACTAATCATGCAAAAGTAAACACATTTCTCTATTACCAAGTTTCTTGACTCTCAGCCTGAACACCACGTTCCTGTGTCCTGCCATTGCATTGGCGTAAAGAGAAAATGGCTGTTGTTTGTTGCAGGGCATTTGAACAATGGGAACAATGAAATAAAACATATTTTATTTTTTACAAACCTATAGTGGAAGTACATCCTAATCCGAAATCAATGTAATAACTATTTTGTCACATTTCAAAGCTACTAATTGTATATATGGACATAGCTATTTGAACGTACTCGTAGTCAGGGGCAGCTAATGGAATTTGAAACTGGTGGGGCGTATGCAGACGAATCAACATATGCGATCGAGCGCAGTGAGCGAGGCAGATGGCAATAAGGGGGGTTCGGGGGGATTCTCCCCCCGTGAAGAAATGTTAAAAATTTTTTTATCTTTTTGGTGCGCTTTTCAGCACTATTTCTGTGATAAATGGACTAAAAATTCAGTTCTTCTAGGCATTCATAAAAGAAAACTCATACATTATTTCAGAGAATTTCTGGGTTGCCAAGCAAGTCTGACTTCTGAAGAGGGCTAGGGTACTAAGCAAGACTGCTTTGGCTCTACCATTTCCAATAGAAAACACTAGTTAGCGATGTGAACAAGTTCAATGGACAAACCTGGGGTTTAGAGAGAGTCCCTCTCCTGAGAAAGAAATGTAAAAAAGATTGGCAAATGGTGCATTTTAAAGCAAATGAATGCAGCGATAAAGCAAGGCTTATTAAGCAGTGGGAACGTAGAGACTTGAAATATTAAAAACACATTAAAAACTGCCCCGTATCTTCTTGCATTAATTTGTTCTACAGTTACTGTAATATGTAAATTGTTCTGCATGACAACTTTAGCCCTTTAAAATGTATGCTTGCCCAGTGTCTTGCACTGCATGCAGCATTACCTTTGGATAAATATGCTCTAACCAGACAGCTGCTGGCAGTAACCAACCAGTCATATAGAAATATGTGCAGACAGGTCTTTAAGTGACATGAAAAAAGTGGATGCGCCCTATAAAGGAACATGCCAAATACATTTCTGTGATTCCCATAGTGTGCCATCAGACCGGTATTTTGGTTTCTCTCCGAGATGTAATTTTATCCAGATAAATGGCACAGCAACTGACATATGCCTAAAGCCTGTCAATATGATTGCCTTTATCACTGGGTGTTAGCTGTTTAAGATAAATGAGTAAAAATGATTTCTTATAAATAATTAACATTGAAAATGTTTACATTCTGAAATTCTGAAATAGTTAGTCCGTGAATTAAATAGCATTGAGGTCTGTGGAAGACTTTTTGGCATTCAAGTATGTGTGCTTTATGTTAGATATGTATCCTCTTTTTCTCTGCATATCTTGTTCATCTGCACATCTTCAACCCCCTCTCTTTAATCTTCAGCATCCTCTTTTCACTCTTCCCCGAATGCCCTTCCTCACATCTCTGTCACTTCACCGCCCCCAACATGCACTGCACTCCCTCAAATATAATTTCTCTTACATTTGCCTTGCAAATATTTTGACATCAATGTACCCCCTTCACACACATTTCCACAGAATTTCAGTTGCAAATGGAATACACAAATATTGTTCTGTGTGCTCTGCAGAGAGGCCAACCCACTGACAGGCACTTTGTTTGGCTTTAGCCTTAGCGCCTGCGTGCTCAATCAAAGCCCCTCATAAACACCTGGCATGGCTCAAGCCTCAAAGTATGCACTGAAAAAAATAAAGATAAACAACAACATTATAAAATAGCTAACTCATGGGTACCAGACAGACACAACACAGTGAAGCGCAACCAGTGAAACGCTAGAACAGTGTGATAGCAGCAGCACATACAGAAACGAGAAGAAGAACACAAACATGTCATTTGCATCTAATTGTCTTGTGAGTGGAGCTGGGCATTGAGCGCTGGGCTCTGACTGGGTTGGCATGGCAGTGTCATGGCTGCCGAGACAGACCTCTCCCTGATGCCTGTCACGGTAATCTCTATCCCGCTCCCCAACGCGTCCAAAAAGAAAACTTGTCATTTTTACCGGAGGATTGTTTGAATGAAAGCGCATGACAAAAACGTTGTTTAAACATGAAACACTTGTCACAAAAATACAATTTCAAATTAGACACTGGGATAGGAGAGCTGAATATTCCGGAGTTGAGTCTGATTGGCATTTGTGGAAAATAGCACATAAAGACATAAGGACCACAATTTTGCAACGGGAAAATAAAACATTTCTGGCAGCACACAAACATAGGAGGTCCAGAATTTTGCAACGGGCACACAATTGACAGCGCTCAGCTACATAGGAAATGCATAGAACGAGGAAGTGAGCAATTTCAGTGCATCCTTTAAGGTAGTAAGCGCTATATAAATACAAGTACTTACCCTCACAGTTTACCCAATATCTTCTGTCAAGGGCACACGCTTCCTTCTTCCTGGCTCCCTTCTGTAGGGGTGCCTGATCTCCACCCCTTATCACTGTGCAAGGTCGGCCTCCAGTGTGTGTTGTGTGGAGTGTACACACGTACAGCGTAGACTTGCACTAAGGATTAACTGCCCCCGCAGGGGCAGCGTGAGGCACCAAGAGTGCACGTCTAGAGAAAGTGCTGAGGTGAGCGTGTCTTCACCGGACGGGGGATCGAGGCTGTAAACCCCAAAACACTGCCAAACCCCAGAACATTCGCGCTGCACACCCTGAAAAAGCTCCAAACGTGCCCAACAGCCCTGCGCTGTCACTTGTCAAGCGTGCAGGCCACAGTGAAGTGCACCAGGTCGTAAGTTTCAATACGATGACACCACGTCAGAGGCAGGCAGTAAAGCAGGCTGCAGTCAGACACCATATCTGTCAGGGATGCTAATTAGACAGAAATCCTCAGTGCTACAGGAACAAACACTAACTGCAAGAAACCCCTCGCAATGGGAACCTTCCAGGGCCCGCCAGCACATGCACACGCATCTGCCACCCAGGCACCGCACAGCAAACACGTATTGAAGGTCACACGAATGCAAATCAGCCAAGGCCTTATTCACTAACCCATACCATGCAAGAACTGTCTCTCGATTCAATAATACACAACGATGGACTTACCCCGGCATGGCACACCAGGATCAGCTTCGGCCGGCATGCTCTCGGAATGGAGGGGGGGGTGAGGCGCGGGTGGGGGGAATAAAACAAAAAATTTAAAGTTACTTACTGTGCCGCAGGGTACCACTTCCACACCGCCTCCGCTCCTGGTCGCTGTTATGGTGGAACCGGAATCCGATCCCATCCCGCGTGTTCTGACCTGCAGGAAAAGGAAGCAGGCAGCCTCCCTCCTCCTGCTACCTGTGATTGGCCATACCGCTTCAAGTGCGGCAGTGCTGTGCCACCCACGCACGGCACCCAATAAACAGCCAACACTCAGAGTAGCAGTCACTGCGCAGTGTCTCTCACTCTCACTCTCTCAGCCAATCCAGACGCTGCATTAGCAGCTCCAGGATTGGCTAGAGCACAGATGCCCCTCGCCGATTAAGAGACCCGGGGGCCGGGGGGTCTGCTGCATGAAGCAAGCAACCCTCGGTCCCTCACTCTCCTAAGGGTAAGGCAGTGGCTAGTAGTGCGCATGTTCGGTCTGGTCGTAAAAATGACCATGCCCAAAACCGAACATGTGCACTATTGCTGCGCTCACAGTAACAACAACTGCTTGTTCTCTGTGTCAGTCACCAACAAGTGGGCGTGGCCCGGTCAGGTGCTGGCCCGGAACAGCCGCGCGGCGCGCCGCGCGACTCAAGTTATTTCAACACAACACAATCAGATAAGATTAAGTAGAAGTGCGAGAACGAATGATGAATGGGCCCTGGGGCCATGGGGGCATGTGGCATTAGTGGCAGGCGGAGCTTGCGGGACAGCACCTAGACATGCAGTGCTGGTGCCTTGCTCACTAGGGACCTCTAGGAGCAGCTTGCAGTACTGCACCGAGGCATACAGTGCTGGTGCATAGCTCACTAGGGACCTCTAGGAGCAGCTTGCGGTACTGCACCAAGACATTCAATGCTGGTGCCTTGCTCACTAGGGTGCACTAGGTCTCGCATTACTGAAAGTATGAGCTATTGGCATTGCATTATTATTTGCAACCCCAATACCTCAAAGACCTATTGCCTTGCAAATGCTTGTTTTTCAAGTTTTGAGGTCCATGCACAAGTAGGTCATTCAGATCCAGTTTTGATTTGCATTCCGACAACATGTTGCTATACTAACAGATACAATAATTTCCCTAGACAGGAGGTGTTTATTGACTGCATTCCTATGGCTTGAGGGTGGAAACCAGAAAATGAAGTGAGAAAGAATGGGGTAAGGCTTCCCTCTAAAAATTCAATAAGGGCCTTGTTGGGAAGGGGCTGCTGATCACTTGCTTTACATGTGTACTGCAGGTTTGGTAGGTCGTAAGTCTTAGGGATGGAACTGCAGTTTCAGTTGTTAAGGTAAGTAGATTTCTAGGCTGTGCCTTTTCTTTTGTGTCTGATTACTTCTACAGAAAACCAAACGACAGTCAGATGCAAGATCTAACACTTCAATGTGCCTGTATTATCGCTGCTCTAGATTGGAGACAGCCCCAGTGCTACCTGCCCTGAGAGACATACTATACACAAAATCACTAAAACAGACTCTGTTCTTCATTCTGCCCTGATCATCAGAGGAAAGTGGAAGAGCACCCCTAGAACAACCATTTAAAATACAGCCTTCTTTTTTTGTGTTTGCCTTCCATCACATTTCATTAGGGAAAATGAAACAATTTTTATTTAATTCTAGTCACCCTGAAGTTGATAGCGTTGTGTGTGCTTATGGGTGTTCTTGTGGCTTATAGTGTTATTGCAACACATGAAAATAATGTTCTTTCTTTTTACAGTTTTGCATGCAATCTCAAAAAGCATCCAAATATTCCTAAAAACCCTGCATAAAAACTGACTTTAATTTAAAACTTCGGTTGTCGACTCTCCATTTCCTTCAAATGACTGTCTCCTTCCTTTGCATTCTCTGCATGAATCCTGCCTCTGAGCACACCCTAAATCACATGTAAATTTGCCTTAATCCCTACTATTGTATCTCTGCATATTACGCACACCTTATTTCATAGATCACAATTTCTCCTTCAAAAGTCATACTCCTGTAACTTAATAATACCTAATCTTCAGTAGCCCATCTATTAATACTGCCAAACAATGCATGAATTGACATAGCCTCAAGATCACTCCTAACTCCTATTAATTTGATCGACCACATAGGAACTGGAGTAAATGCATGGCATGGTTTCCTTGAAAGTGCAAGGCTAATTTGAATACCCAACAATAACCTAAAAAAAAAAACTACCTACTAACCTTGAGTTCTGGAGCAGCATACTGCCCTGCGTAACACACTACAACATCACTTCGCGGGTAGTAAGTGCTATATAAATACAAATACAATACAACATATAACCCACACTAATACTAATATCATAGCACTCAGTCAATTGTAGTTCATACAGGCTGCATAGGAATTCTCCTTTGCTGCTTGATACTCTTACATTCACATAAGACTAAACTGCTAAGTGTCATGTTCAACACGCAGAACTGTGCCAGTCCACAAGAAACAAACCATCGGGCAAAACCTGAACAGGAATAGAATACTGAAGAGATCTGTTGCATGCCACTGGCCAACAGATGATATTTATTTAGTTTGCCACTGAAGGTTTCAACTAGCTACATACTGTGACCTTTTCTTGACATCCACAGTGACAATCAGATATGAGACGATATTAACAAAGTCCATCCCAGCAGACCTCTCCACCACTTCTCTGTTTCACCTATGACTGCTCGGGACCATAAGCTTTAAACTTTAAACAAAATATCTCAGAATGGACAACCAAGTACAGTAACCAGCTCTGAGGACTATGAACATAAGAAATACAATAAAACTACCCACATACCTGCTCAAAGCAGCCTGCTTACTGAACTCCATAAACTGCTGACCGGTCTCTAACACTTCTCCGTCCAAAACACTGCTATGAGCTGCATCCCATCATACGGTAACCGCACCTCAGTGATCATCAAGCGTGACATGGAAACACTTCCCACACAGGATCAAAGCAAACACAGCACACTTCCAACCATACACCATACAAAGTGTAGCGTGATACCCATGTAGGCAAGCGCTTCAGAGGCCCACATACATGTAGCAAGCACTATATAAATGTTGCAATAAAATATAAAACAAGCAAACTCTTCCTCTCAATGATCATGGCAAAAGACAAAGAGATCATCATTCTCCTATTCCTTCATTTACACTATCAACATTTGCTGACTATGAAACAATGGTAAAAAATTAGTTCCAGCAGGTCCTAAAATGAAACCCTATGATGACCCTGTTGACAGAGAGTATTGAAACCGGAAGCAGTGCCAACATGCATTAACTGTGGAACAAAACATATGCCCAAAAACCAACCATTCTTTTGAGATGACTTTCTTGTTTCCGTGCTTGTAACAAGACTATGCTATATTGTAACTAAGACTCCAAATCATACTGTGTGATGTATCTTTCATTCAAAACGTTACTTAAATCTGAGAACTGTAAATTTTTTCTGGGCGGACGGGCCTTCATCCACCAGGGCGACAGAGTATTTTACTCCATCGCCCTGGTGGTGGTCCTGACTGCCCAATTTATAAATGTCCATCGGGTCGGCAGACATTTAATGCATTCACAGGAACTGCTGTCAAGGCAGTTCCTCTGGAAGCTTTGCAACTTTGCCGTACGTCTCTGTCAAACATGACGGAGCCATACGGCAAAGTTACAATTTTTTTATTGTCAAAAACAATGGCCCCCCTCGCCATGGCAGTTATCTCCCATGGCTAAAGGGTATTTTGAAGTTTTCACTGCCCCTTATTGCCACGGTTTTCATGGCAGGGATGGGTCTTTAAACCTGACCTGTATGTCCTCCCATCTAAATTTGGTGGGTGGACATACATGTCAGCTTCTCACAGCCCTTACTACGTCGGGCTGTAGGAGACGTCTACCATCGCAGAGATGGAGTAGTCACTGGTGTGGTGACAACAAAGGTCTGCCTGCTTTTAAATCTGGCAGGCCGACCATTATATTGGCAGGAAGAGTACTCTGTCACCTTTGGAATGGAGTACCCTTTCAGCCAAAATATAAATCAGGCCCTAAGTATTTTATTGATATAATTTACCGATGTTAATACAATATTTGATGTTTGCCATCATACTGAATATTATCAAGTGGCTGAGGCAGCCACTGGACTACTTATACTAACACAGTACCAACATTGTATAGGATTGAGTTAGGGATTTAGAATGTTTTTGCTCTTCTGGGGTGCTAATGTGTCACACAATGCTAGTTATTCCCTCTTGTGTTTTTTGTTGGCCTGAGATTTCAGCTCTAATTTTGGTTTTCCATTCCATGTTTCAACTTAGGTGGTTGTACTATTTTAGGGTTGGTGTTTACTCAGAAGCCATCGTTTACTCTGCTGCCTAGGCTACCGGTCAGAAGAACACTAATAGAGCCAAGCCTGTCTGGTGTACACACAAATACAGTGGCTCAGAGGCATGTCAAGTGATGTTTTTGTAGTGAACTACAGAGAGTGATCACACTTTGTTTTAAAAGGGAATAATGCTTAGTTTGTTAGAGAGAGATCGACAAAGAAGGTGGGCGCAACAGGGATAAGCATGGATGTGGGGTTAGACTGAGACAGTGAGTTGATCCTATGTAGCTTGAAAAGGCAATTTCTGAGTTTACTTGTGAATTGTATATTTTCTTTTGTGGTGCAGGGCTTGATAGGGAGCTCAAGATACAGAGGGAACTGCAAAGTGATCTCAAAAGAATGATGTGACAATGTGACCCTACATGAAGGAACATCTGGCTGAACATTTACATGTGTTATTGCCATTCATTTTAATGGCAGTCAAGCAGTAGTATAAGAGAAAGATATGCGATTCACTGTTGTCTCCTAGATTGTAGGAAACTGAAAAAGAAACATGGATAAAGAGCAAAAAGCCAATTTGCAAATACCTCTCAAGCAAGAACACGAAAATATAAAGCTTGCCTGGTACACGTGCCAAAGAAAGAGACCTTTAAAAATAACTATTTTAGTCACCAGAAACTAGTGCAGTTGGGTGTGAGATGTATTCTGTGGGGCAGTTTCAAAGTAAGTAAGGGCCAACTTGAATAACTTTTGTACTATTGCAGCCAGAGAAAAGACAACGTTTTGCACAAGGACTTGGATAAAAAAATACAATCTTTGGTTTGGGACAACAAAGCCACTTGAATAACCTCTTTGTGGCTGAGAGAGGTGCTTGAGGAAACAGCCTCATTTAAAAGATTCAGGGACTGGGACCTTATCAGGATACTGAAATTGCAAGAAGTTGAATAGGAGGGACACATCAAGATTTTGCCTACTGACAAAAGGAACAAGAGTTCATGAAACGCGGTTCTATACGTATGGGTGGTTTGCTTTGCCCTGTTGCATTAAGGGAAGGAACTCAAATCACTGCTGGAAAACAATCTACTTGAGTCTAGGAAATTTTAAGATAAACATGAAATTAAATGGTGTCCAAAAAATGTAGGACACAACTGGTATCTATAACAGAAAGATTTTAAAACATCCTGGGAACAATGGTAGACAGTTGTTTTGGGGCTAGAGGAAGGAGAAATGAAGAAGCGGTCATGAAACCATGAGTAGTTATAAACTGTGTCAGGTACTACACTAAGGAAAGGCTCCAGAAAAGGGGATGGACTCGTATCTGTAACTTGACTGAAAAAGGGGACCACCATATAGTATAAAAGTGTTGATTAAGCGACTCTTTACCCTGGGGATATTGGGCACCTTAGTAGCAGTAGTATTGAAGAAAGCCTGGATTTTAGTAAATAAATGGCTCTATAGTCAATTCAGAGGCCCTTTAAAAGGACATGCATGGCAACAGGTAGACAATATACATTATTTAGGTGTGAAGAAATAGAAGAACTGCGCGGAAGGTCAATTATAGGAGTAGTCTAAATGATCTGAAGACTAGATATCAGATACTGAGGCATGCCTAAGCAAAGTGTGTTATGTTGAATTCAAGAGGATATGATGTCATGGGCCACCATCTTGTAGGAGGAAGGGAAAGAAGGAATGGTCTTTGTGAGACCCCTGGGACGGTAAAAGCGATTGACAGTAACCTTATTAACCTAGGAGGTGAGAGAAAATGATTCTTTGAAAGTGAATCTAAGTTTAGAGAATTGATGAGACAGATGTAGGAGGAGGGCCCAAGCCATAAAGCCACCGGGCTTTGAAAGTGGGTTGGATAAGTATGAGATTGCCGACATGCATGTCTACATATGATAGAAAGGAAATGTCAGATGAACAGATCAATGTAGAGAGAGTGTTCTGTGCACATTTTGAAGAAAGCAGGGCTTAAGGAGGAACCATGGGGTATGTCACAAGTAAGGGGTCTAAAGGAGGGCCCGAAATGGCTAGAAGCACAGTTTGGTTAGGACCCATCAGAGAAGAAGCAAGTCCAATGAGGTTGTTGGAGGGAATGACAAACTCCTGAAGAACAATAAGACAGGGAGTGAGATATTGTTAAAGACCGCTGAGAGAGCCAATAGAATGCCTTGATTCAGGATTACTATAGCCTCATCTGCCTCACTGTGGTTAGAACTGATTTTCGTCCTGTTGGGGAAGTCTGAAATCATCTTCAGATGTATCAGGGAGACCTGAATATTTGTGGAAAGTGGAAATTTGGCAGTTTTTAAATTTTAGTATTGTGACGAAGATGCAGCAGATGTTGACCAAGACAACAGGGTCAACAATATTTTTTGACGTGGCAGGTAGAGTTTACTTACACGCCAAGGGAACCATCACAGAGCAGATAGAGTGTTGAAGAGTGTTTCAAGGAAGGAAAGCAGGGGGGCCCCAGGTATGGAGGGAGATGCAAGATATGTAATGTGTGAGAGCTGAGAGAAGAATCAAATTAGATTATCAGAAGACTAGAACCTGGTTTGTTCAAGTGTAAAGGAGTCAAAATATTGATACAAAAGGGAGTATTAAAAATGGAAGAAGTGATGATTGGTACAAGAGTGCCAAGAATATAGATATTGATATTGTTCACCAGAGAGTGTCTAGTGTGCTCAACTTGGGGTAGAAAAAGTGCAACAGAGACTTGCAAAGCTTGATTGATGGAATAAGGCCCTTAAATATAATATAAAACCCGTATTTGCCTTGGCAACACAGGTTTCATAGTTGGCAGCTAGAGCAAACTGATAATTAGGTCTCGCCTGACCCAGCGCTTGCGCTGGGCTGGTGAGACTTATTGAGAGGGCTCCAAAAAGTGCTACCAGGCCAGCCTAGAGCATGGGCGCGGGGGCGCGCGCGCCTCACTTTCGCGGCCGCATGGCCGCTTTGATGTTTGATCGCGATCACTTTCACTTTCGTGGCCGCACGGCCGCTTGGCATAGCCAATAGGTCTCGCTTTTGGGACCTTATAAGTATTTAGTTATGCAACTGTTGCATGGCTAAACACTTATAAGGTCCTAAGGCGAGACCTATTGGCTATGCCAATGCTTGTTTTTCTGTAGTGTTTGAGGGTGGCATAATAAGTGGTCTTAGCAGCAGGGGTGCAAGCAAGGCACCACATGTATTCCAGATCTTTAAATTTGCATTTATAGACCACAAGATGAGGTGAATACCAGGGTATTTTTAGTTTAGGTGCTACACATTAGATCTTCAAAGGCATCAGCCCTGTGGCTAGTGTCATCCTATGGTGCTCGACCTAGGGACTTTGGGACTCTGGGTCAGTCAATGTAGCAGGGGTGCCAGACTCCGGGAAAACAGTGCGGCGGTTATGCTATGGTGTCTGGCCAGTTGACATTTAAAATAACCTAAGATGCCCAAAGCCCCAGATACTGAGTTTCCAGTAAAAAAAATTAAGTTAACAAGTTTCCTTTATCCAAATCACTACTACTTACAGCAAGGGTGCCACCATATTAGAATCGAATTTGAGGTTTTAGGGTGTCATTAGTCATGAAGTCAAAGTTAAAGGCTACTGGTGGTCTAGCAACTAGTGTCAAAACAGCCACCGTTCATGTTCCATGGGGATTAACTGTAGACCCAACTGGCCTCTGAATTTTTAATGGATGGGTTATGTAATACTTGGTTGGCACCCATTTTGTGACCCTTGAAGGTTTTAAACTTCAAAGGCCCTTATCTTCAAGTCAGCAGTTGTGATCAAGATTTTCCAAGGTTGACGTACCTACAAGGCTGGTAACAATCCACTGGAATGCAAGACTTCACCTTTTACAACTAGGAATTGAAATTTAAGTTTAGGTACCAACTGTAGCTTAAAATGATAATATCTCTAGAAGTATAAGTGCTAGGAAGATGATTAAAATACTTATAGAATCATAATAACCCACTGCAGACAATAATTCAGGGTGCGAGGACACTGAATTCACAGCTGCGTCTGGGACTGTCAAAGGGCCCTGAGGGTAATGGTCAGACTGTGGATGGTGCAAGCTCACATGTGTTGGTGCAGGAAAGCATCTCTGCAACTTCAAGACCCAGGACATTCTTGTTTATTGTGTGATCAACTGAGCTCATGGGGCTCAGGGCCTGCTATGAGTCAGAAAAGTCTATCCGACCCATAAAAGAGGTTTTGTGACTGTGTCCAAATAACAAAATAGAGGGGAAGAGAAAGGTGCATCTCTCTCCTATCTGTGATTCGTATAGGAATGTGTCAATGGTTCTCAAAGTCACAGATCGGATACTGACAACTCAAAAGGGGTGGTAACTGATTCACAAAAGGAAATCTGTGCCACAGAAACAGCTTCCCATTTATAGAATTGAGATGGTAGCCTCGGGGGGAGCAAGCAGTGGTTCAGAGATCTGCTATGGATTTATTTTGAAGCAGCACTGGTCCCTTTAATAGACGCAGGCTGCTTAGAAAGTACTATTTCCTGTTTAGGAATGTAAATGCAAGGGCGGAGGTCTGCTATTCCTTGCAGGCCTTCATCCCAGCATTTGCAGCCAATCATAGGGGGCTGCAAATTGCGGCCTACCTAACTAGAATTTATTAAGCATGTCATTTTGCAACACTCAGCTATTGTACAATTTGCAAATCAGTGAGTGTGCAAACTGCACATCCCTGGTTTGCCAATGGTAGTACTACATCAGGCCCATTGTGACTCTTGGACAATTTGAACTCCTTAAGCTGTCTCTACACAGGTTTTACAGTCAGCTGGTTCTTGTGTAGATCTTCCAGTGGTTATGACAGGGCAGTCCAGCTCCAAGTGTCCAATTGAACAAAACATCTATGGCCTCCAGAAAACAAGGCGTGTCCCCAAGCTGATGAAAAGGCAAGCAACCCAAAAGAGATTTTGTTTCTGGCAATTAATCTGCTCTGTGCTGATGCACTGACTCCTTCGATATCTAAAAGATGAAAACGTTACTGCTGTGAGGAGGGTAGTGCTTATCCTTCTTTAGCTTTCGCAGTAAGAAGCATAAATCCATCAAACTTCAGCTTCATTTAAAATTCAAAGTATTTTCTAAATCAGTGAGAAGAGTATCTTCCTTCTTTGTATCCTATTTTCATGCGTTTCGGGACCAGTGAGTCCAAGGCCATACCTGTTTGAACTGGTCAAAGTGTTGATTTGGAATAGTTCCAGGAAGAGATCAAGAAAAAGCCATCATTAGTAAGCAGCAGCCAGAAAGATAGGGAGATGTAGAAAGTGTGGGCCTCATTTATGAGAAGTGGCGCATCACTGCGTGAAAGCGATGGGGAGAGGATGTGGTCTCATTGCTAGACTGCCCACCTTGGAGCTGGTAAATCAAGGTTCGAGTCTCGGGGTCGACTCCACATCCTGTGATTCTGGGCAAATCACGTAATCTCCCCGTGCCTACTAAAAAAATGAATGTGTCCTTGTGTAACATAACTGGTGCTCATGTAAAGCGCTCCAATACCTTTGGGTCGAGTTCGCGCTATATAAAATCTGCATCAACAAAAAAAAATTCAGGAATGTGGCACCTCTCACTGCGCCCTCCTTGCGACACAAGGAGATACGGCAATTTGAAATCCTTACGCAGTCTCTACACAACTATTGCAGTCAGCTGGTCCTCGTGTAGATCTTCCAGTGGTCATGACCGGGCAGTCCAGCTCCTAGTCTCCTATTGAACAAAACATCAATGGCCTCCAGAAAACCAGGCGTGTCCCCGAGCTGATGAAAAGGCAAGCAACCCAAAAGAGATTTTGTTTCTGGCAATAAATCTGCTCTGTGCTGATGCACTGACTCCTTCGATATCTAAAAGATGCAAACGTTACTGTTGTGAGGAGGGCAGTGCTTATCCCTCTTTAGCTTCTGCAGTAAGAAGCATAAATCCATCGAACTTCAGCTTCATTTAAAATTCTAAGTATTTTCTAAATCAGTGAGAAGAGTATTTTCCTTCTTTGTGTCCTATTTTCATGGGTTTCGGGAGCAGTGATTCCAAGGCCAGACCAGTTTGAACTGGTCAAAGTGTTGATTTGGAATAGTTCCAGGAAGAGATTAGTAAGCAGCAGCCTGAAAGACAGGGAGATGTAGAAAGTGTGGGCCTCATTTATGAGAAGTGGCGCATCGCTGCGTGAAAGCGATGGGGAGAGGATGTGGTCTCACGGCAAGACTGCCCACCTTGGAGCTTTGAAACCAAGGTTCGAGCCTCGGGGTCGACTCCACATCCTGTGATTCTAGGCAATCACTTAATTTCCCCATGCCTACCCAAAAAAATGAATGTGCCTTTGTGTAATGTAACTGGTGCTCGTGTAAAGCGCTCCAATACCTTCGGGTCGAGTTCCCGCTCTATAAAATCTGCACAAAAAAAGCAGCGATGTGAGACTTCTCACTGCGCCCTCCTTGCAACACCTATAATTCATCACATGACGCATCATGTCGCAAGGAGTTACAGATACGTCAGTATTACTGACGTATCTGTTTGCGCAAAAGAGGCGCATTGCTGGAGTTGTGTAGGAAGCGTGGCGCAACTCCAGCAATGTTCCTTTCATATGGGGCAAGCTCCATGTGAAAGGGCCTGCATCACCCTTACGCCTGCCATGAGGCAAGCTTAAGGTTTTGATGCATTGGCGTCCTAGGAGTGGCGCAACGAAATCTCATAGATTTCACTGCACCTCTCCTACGCCCCTCCTATGCCCATCCTGCGTACATTATACCTGATGCAGGTATAATGTAGCACAGGGGTTTACGAAGTGACGCATCTGCCTAGATGCGTCACTTGATAAATATGGCGCAACATGGCGCATTATTTATACCGCTGCTGCGTCACTGAAAGTGACACAACGACGGTTCAAAGGTGACTCAGGGGCTCATAAATAAGCCCCTGTATGTTCATAATGGGAAGAGACATATACTCTGATGAAGGAAAAAACAAGTTTTCCCTTCCAAAAAAGTGAAATTTGTTTTGTGGTTTACTTTTGGGGACTACGTTAAGAACATGCAGATGTGATGGAAGTCATTTCCATCACAATCCAAACAGACACTATCATCTACTCTGTTACACAGTGAAACACACATGCACACACACACAAATATAAACACAACACCAACACATGAAAGCCTAGCATGGGGACAGGACAGACCTTTAATAAAAAGGGGAGAAAGTAGACTATCTCCTCATAGAAACATAGGTAACATGGTTGTGTCCCAAAAGTATAATGACGCTGCCACCACTGCCCATCACCTCATAATCTGCATTTAAGGAACAGTTACCACCCTAATTTAGGTCGAGTGTTCATTTTAGTGATCCGCTATCAGCAAAGCATAGCTCTGATGTTAAACAGCACAGTAAAAAAGCAGAGCATTTCCACTTGATTAGCAGACTGTGGAATTCTCAGGAGAAAACGCATGGCCAGGGCATAAATAATGTCTAGGGCAAGGTGGAACAGATTTTGGAAGCCAATCAAAGGACATTCACAACAGCACTGGGAGTACAGTCTCCTGTATGCACCCATGGCATGCAAAAGCATTAACAAAATGTAGCGCCCAAGGCATACATTTGGCAACAATGAAAAATACTGTAAAATGCATAGCACCATCTAAAATATATTACATCAAGCTACCTCCTGCCTAAAATGGCAACTCATTGGATCCCATACTCGAGTTTGCATTCACACTGACTCGTTGTTTCACCCATCAGATAACAAATGTCAAGAATGTCTGCTTAAAAAGTGTGGATCCACTCCAGATCCATCTTTAAGAATACTAAACTGGCTCTCTTAAAAATAGATAGGTCCTTGGATGTTGGTGTGAGGGGATCCAATATGGAGTCACTCTGGCTAAACTCCAAGTTCCTTTATAATGGTGAGCCTTTACTCCTTGACTCTTGGTGTAAAAGAGGTATCTTTTTTCCTCACCAATTGGTTAATGATACATACCCTTTGACATTCAGTGAACTTCAAGCCCGTTTCCACTTGGCTGATATCGAATTCTATAATTTCCTGAAAGTGAGGGCTGCCATTACGAAATCCAGAGTGTCTCCCAGCTCCCCATCGCTACCCAACTTTGTGGCAAAACTTAATAGGCTTGGTCATCAAGTCTCCCAAATTTATCGACTTCTGCGCCCATAATCCTCCAAGCTTAACTCTAAGGTGGTAGATTACTGGAAGGGACTTTCTGATACTCAGCTAACCGACGATTCTTGGCCCCAGTTATGGAGATCAGTTACACGTAATAAGATTTCCCCAGTCCTCTCCCAAACGAAATTTTGGCTTTTACACAAAGCCTTTTGGACACCGGCTAGGCTGTTTTCCATGGGGATCCGGGAAGATGATGTGTGTTGGAATTGTAAGCAAGACAAAGGGGATTTGGCTCACCTTATTCTGCACTGCCCTGTTGTGAAACCCTTCTGGGACAAGGTCTATTTGTTTTTGTCTAATTTATTTAACTGTCTTCTTCCTAGGTCCCTATCGTCCGTGGTAACTGCTTTTTTACAGGAGGATTTGCAGTCGGAGGGGGATCGTGCTCTCCTTGACCTATTGTTGATTTCTGCAGTTAAAATGATACTCACCAACTGGAAGGATACTAGCAAGGTCTCTTACAAGTGTTGGTTGAACTGGGTCATTCACCTCAGGGGAGCAGACAATATTGTTCTACAACATTCACCCTGGAAATCCTCCACGAGGAACATATGGTCTACCCTGGACGACTATTTTGCTTCTCATAAGCCGCCATGACTTCACTTTCTGGAAGAAAATTCCCATGTGGTCATTACACCACGGTCACTGACTTGGTCGGACACTTGATGTTGTAATATGTTATATGATTAAGAAGCTAGAGGCGCCGGATAACTCTCCCTCCTCGTTTCTCTCCCCCCTTTCGGTCTCTCCTTTCACTTTCACTTTCTTTCCTTTCTTTTTCTTCCTCTCTTACTTCGGGAATTGGGGATTAAGGGGTGACATCACTGGCAAGGGGTTCGTCTAATGTTGACAGCTGTCTGCTGACCCGGTGAAGCACAGTCATATGTACTTAGGGGCCCTTGTCCCTGACCCCAACTCCTGTTCTGTTTTTTCTTTTTGTTTGCATAAAACTTCTCAATAAAGATATTTTGAAATTAAAAAAAGTGTGGATCCACTATGAAAGGACCAGAAGTGGCACAACATGTGAAATCCTAACAGGAGTTAACTGATAGTCCTGACGATGGGTGTAAGGGGCAATGTCTCCCCCCAACACGATCACAATCGCGTCAGAGCTACAATGAAGTGTTGTCACTTGGTGTGTTGCCAGTTAAGAAAATAACTGATTTGGGGAGATCTGCTCTTCCCAAAGGACCACAACCACCATGTAGTGTGGCCTTATCTCATTCATTATAGGAAAATACATTCTGCAGGATAGGTCAGGAGGGCCACTGGGAAAAAAGCAATGGATGTGATTCTCCTCAGCAGGATTAGGCACACCAGGACCAAGACAGCTAATAGTCTAATGTCACATTTACACTATTCATGTAAACTCATACAGCCTTCAAAAGCTTTAGTAACCCCATGAGGTAATCTCCTTCTGAGTTTTCTAAGCAAGTGATGCGCTAATCTCTGCTGCTTCCCAACCCTGAAGGCTTATACTTTTGGTAAGGGCAATGAAAACAGTCTCGTGAGTGAGGCAGTGTATGCCTGTCCAACTCCCTTTCTTACTTTAAGGGAACTAGATAGTGAAGTGGGCTACCAATTCCTTTCAACAAGTACATCTACAATTCTGGCTAGCAGGTCGCCAAGATAGAGGAAAGGACCGACCCAGGGTCAAGACATTGCGCTGTATTCTGATGTCTGGCTCACTTACTGTTCTCTGCTCATATCACCAAGTTCCCATCCTCAGCAGATCAGGTTACTATAAATGATTGCCTGCCCCTGTCACAGGATAGACCTATTGCTCACCTGTCCTACTACTGGCATCTCCCTCGGCCGCCGTACCATCGAAAGAGCTACTTCAAAGGTTACCAACTTCCCTCGAGGTACCCCCTTAGTCTACTGGACATCTTCGATAGAGGTGGCTGCGCCCTCCAGTTCTCTTTCTAAACTCTCAGCTTCAATCTCACTAAAATTCCACCCACCCAGTTGGTCAATCAGTCTCTCACACCAACCATATTGAAAGCTGGGTCCTTTCCCAAGAAGACTAATCTAACCATGCTCCCACTGTGAGGTGATGCTTGTTGCCTATCTCCCCCCATTTGCCCATGTACAGCACTGGCATCTAGAGCAATCAGCAGGAGGATGTTCCCAACTAACAATCTTAATAGCAACCATAACACAAATGATCTAGCCTCTACATGTACAAACGGACTCAGTGGGGAGGGACTTATAAATAGTTATTATTTTTGTACTTTCACTCTGTGGTTCCTTGTCAGTCAACTGGTAAATACAATTATCTCTTTTTTGTCTCAAATTCACTCTCGTCTGTACCCCCAAAGAAGGCATTTTATGTAATTTAGAGCTATAAAGCATATTACATAATGTCAGAAAACACTCATTCGTTACTGTGGGATTTCTCACACTTTCAATGTTGTGACATAATTTTCCTTTTGTAGCCTATATTCGGCACTGTTACGTTTCAAACCCCTTCCCCACTACACTCCCCACCTGAATGAATGAATGAATGAATGAGTGAGTGAGTGAGTGAGTGAGTGAGTGAATGTCAGATGTAGAATTCACCAGGAGTGGTATCCCGGTACTAAGATCAACATCGAATACTAAAGGACTAAACTGAAAAGTAAATAGATGAGAAAAGCAAAGTTTTCAAACTCTTGCACAATGTGAGATGAGTGACTGCACACAGTTGCAGAGTTAAACTCCTCATTAGTACAGTAACAATCATAAACAGACTAAAGGTGATATCTATAGATAGAGGTATCCAATGGACGGATGCAGGGGCGGGGGTCTGATATATTTGTACCATATGGTAACCAAAGCACCAGATAGACAATGAAATTCAGCACCAGGTGCTGTTTGACGAGCAAGTACTTAGGAAGGCCAAGATAGAGAGCATTACCATGATCAAGTTAGGGACTGACAGTGTCAATCAATCAATCAAGGATTTGTAAAGCGTGGCTACTCACCTGTGAGGGTCTCAAGGCGCTGAGGTGGGGGGGCTGCTGATCCGTCTGGGTGTGGAGGTTTTAGTCGAAGAGCCAGGTCTTGAGGTCCTTCCTGTACTGGGTCAACAATGTGAATTGCCTAGGGTGGAGGGGCGAGGTAGTCCAGGTCTTGGCGGCAAGGTAGGAGAAGGAACTTCCACCGGTTCTGGTCTTGTGGATCAGTGTGATGGAGGCCAGGGTGAGCTGGGCAGAGCAGAGTTGTCTGGCGGGTGTGTGGAAAGTGATGCAGTGGTTCAGAAATTCTGGTCCTGCGTCGTGGAAAGCCTTGTAGGCATGTGTGAGGAGCTTGAAGGTGATTCTCATGTTGTAGGGAGCCAGTGGAGTTGTCTGAGGTTTTGTGTCATGCGGCTGAGGATGTCGAGGACCAATCTGGCTGCGGCGTTTTGGAAATTCTGTAGTTTCCTTAGCTGTTTGTACGTGACGCCGGCATTGACTGCGTTACCGTAGTCAAGTTTACTGGTGATGAGTGTGTGGGTGACCGTATTTCTGCATTCTGTAGAGAGCCATTCGAATGTCTTTCGAAGTAGGCGGAGCATGTGGAAACAGGATGAGGATACTGCGTTGATTTGGCGGTTCATTAAGAGCGAAGAGTTCAGTATGATGGGAAGGGTTCCTAGTGCGGCGGGCCACCAGGAGGCGTCTCAGGCTGAGGGGGTGGGTCCTAGGATGAGTACTTCAGTCTTGTCCAAGTTGAGCATGAGGCAGCTGTCTTGCATCCAGGTAGTAACTGCCTTCATTCCGTTGTGAAAATTGATTCTGGTGGCTGTGGGTTTGTTGGTGAGGCAGATGATCAGCAGGGTTTCGTCGGCGTAGGAGATGATGTTGAGTCTGTGGTTTCTGACGATGGCTGCGATGTTGAAGAGGGTGGGGCTCAGCAAGGAGGCCTGTGGCACTCTGCAGCTGATCTCTGTAGGTTCTGAGAGGAACAGGCTAGTCTGACTTGCTGTGTTCTGCTGGTAAGCAAGGAATGGATCCAGTCCAGCGCCTTGTCGTGGATGCCGGCGTCATGGAGTTTCATGATTAGGGTGCGGTGGGAGACAGTGTTGAAGGCGGCCGTGAGGTCCGATAGGATGAGGGCTGTGGTTTTGCCCCGGTCAAGGAGGGAGCGGATGTCGTTGGTGGCGGCCATGAGTGCGGTCTCGGTGCTGTGGTGGCATCTGAAACCGGATTGGGAAGTGTTCAGGACATGCTTCTCTTCGATGAACTCGGACAGTTGGGCGTTGATGGCCTTCTCGATGACCTTGGCTGGGAAATGGAGGATGGAGATGGGTCTGAAGTTCTGGAGGTCTGTCGGGTCGGCCGACAGTTTCTTCAGCAGGGGTTTTATCTAGGTATGTTTCCAGCCATCAGGGAAGGGTGCGGTTACGATGGAGCAGTTGATGGTATGGCGAAGCTGGGGGCGATGGAGGCGGTTGCTCTATGAAAGATGTGGCACAGATAAGGATACGATGGAGGTCCTGAGGGGATGCTCTTCATGGTCTTGAGTGTTGTCTGTGGTGAGTGAGTCCAGTTGAGCACGATCTGTTTGGGTGCTGCATAGTTGCGTGCAGTGGTGGTGGGCGTAGTGGCGGGGTCTTGGGTGTCAAAATTGTCATAGATCTGCCTGATCTTCTGGTGGAAGAAAATGCTGAGCTATATTTTTCCTAATAAAGGCGGAGGCTGACATTGGCCTGAGTAATAGTCTTCCTAAATTTAATGGGAAGCAATGAAAGCAAGAAAGCAGGAAGAGGCTAATTTGGCTATTTGCAGATTAAAAATTGGGGGTGGGGCTATAAGGTGACAAGCTGCTGATTCAAATGATAAGCACCTTTCAGAACTGAAGAAACAATGTGGTCTGTGGGATTTGAATAGTTTTCCATGTTCTAGGCATGGATTAGAAAAAGGCTTGATGTCTCATCTTTTCCTTCTTCCAGTAACCAATGCCTATTCTACATATGGTTGCTCTGCAGAGATCTTGATGTTGGCTGAAAGGTCTGGCAGGGTGTTGATGGTCTTCTAGATTTCACAGTCTTTGTGTAATCTACAAGGCCATCAAATCATGGCTTTATCAAATCACAGACTTAGAAACCATGCAATAATATATTCAATATTAAAATAGTATACATTTGTTTTAGTCATATTTATTTTTCCTAATAAAATACTTTTCAGCAGCATATTCATTATTTTTTTATTAATATTATTGCTAGCAGAGTGATGCAAACCGGCTGCCCTGCAATGTATGCCATTGATGCATCAATAAACACTAAATTAGACTATTTCACATGTTCTTTCTTTCTATCTAATTATTTGTGAAAGTACAAGTTTTAGTATTATTAGTAGAAGTAGTTAAGGCTGTGTAGGAAAGTAGGATCTACTTCGATGGTTACCCACACTTTTTGCCTGATGCTAAGCTGTATTTTGACTAGTCTGACTGGGATCCTGCTAATCAGGACCCCGGTCTATCTGCTTTCTCCCTAAATTGTTGTGTTGAGTACTTAGGTACACTCCAGATTCGATACTGGGGTACTCTTATCAGTCCCTAGTATATGGTACTAAGGTACCCAGGGCATAGGTACCCCAGAGGTCTCCCATGGGCTGAAGCATGCAATATGCCACCCATGGGAGATCATGCAAAACGGATCTACAGGCCTGCCATTGCAGCCTGTGTAAGTTGGTGCTTGCACCACTTACTTAGGATATAGGTTTACTATATCTAAGGGTCACTGCACTTAAAACCTATAAGTCACCCCTACAGCAGAGCTTCGCAATCCTAAAGGCAGGATACTTGGTTTTCAATGAGAGGGTGTGCCCTGCATGAGCAGGACACCCCTGCAGCCTATGGAGTCCTTTCTCCCGGGTTGTCAGTGAAGCAGCCATATACTATATAGAGGTGCACTGCGTATTTACGCGATGACGATCTCGAAAACGGCTGCAACAAATCCTATCATGTTTGGAATCAAACATGTTGGAATCATAGCCCCACACCGTAAACAGTGTGGGAGATATGATTCCAAGCACTGGAAGAGCCCGCCGTAAGGCTATCAGTATTCCCGGTACCAGTCTTCTAGACCTGGACAGCACAAAATGGTTTCTACCGACCAGAGACACATTTCTGCCCTCCTGCTGCTGAGCCAAGCTCGAGCAGAGGAAGGGAGAACAATAAGCATCCCGTCACAGGGAGGTGTGACCACCTCTGAGGCAGGATTTAGTGTATTGGGACTGGGTGGGTGCGCTTGCCAGCACCAGAAAGTGTGCATTAGGGGCACACTTGGTTTCCCTGTGCATAGTCCAGTTCAAACCAGCTCTGGGAGCCGTTGGCTCCCGCTCTGGCACGAAACTGGACAAAGGACATGGGAGTAACCCCCCCCATCCAGACCCTCCCCTGGGAGGGTCCCCTGAATCTTGCCAACCCTTTCCGCAGGGTACTTAAGGGCTTACTTGGGTGTTCCTAGATTCGTTGTGGAATAAGATTCAGATCGGACACCACTGTACTTCTGCCATCTGGGCACACTGGACTTCCCTGGACTTTGTTTGTGCCTGAGTTTGTCTCCCTTCCAGTCTGCTGCATTGTCTAGGCCTGTGCATCACACAATAACCTTCCAAGGCCTGTGAAGCATCAAAGACACCTGAAGTAATCCCCCTTGGAGTGAAGGAGTCACTCCCCTGCATTTGCAGGCACCACAACTAAGTCGACCGGTCTGCAGATCCTGAGCTCCTCCGGACTCCATGGGTTCTGCAACACAGGTGGTGGTTTTCCCGGGCTCCCGAGGCCTGCCCTGCCCTCTCACTCAGTTTTTTAGGCCAGTATCCCTTGTGAGGGCTGCAATAACCAAACCCCTGTGCACCGCATCCAACTTGCAGTTGCAGAAGCTTGATGGCTTCTTTGCAAGAAGATCCTCAGGCTCCAAGTAGTTCCAACCTCGAGCATCACCAATGACCGGAATCTTTAGACACACCACATCGTGTGCATCATGGCCTTAATCTTTTGGTGAGCTGCTTGAGGTCCTCTCGCAACTCCAGTGCCTCTGGCCTGTGTGTCCACTTGAGGGTCACACTTGTTTCTTTTAGGCTCCCCTGATTGCTTGGGGCCTGCCCTGACTCCCTTGCCTTTGGTGAGTCCCCAGGACCTTGCTGGTCACGACGTTGCTCCTTCTTTGATTCCTGCGTGGCATGCCTTTGCCAAGGTTTGTTGGTGCTCCCGCCAGACACCGACCCCTCAGCACTCAACATCCTTTGTGGAACAGCTCGTACCCGACTCCTGGTCCTCCTCAGCGTCGCCTGGTCCTCACAGCTGCAGAGTCATAGTTATTGTCATCTTCCCTGAAGAACCCAACATCGGAGGGCATTCGTCTTCCAAGTCTCCTGGTCACTAATGAGTGGCATAGGCTCTGTCCCCTCTGCTGTTAGGTACTCCTCTTCACAAATCTACCTTTGGATTCTCACGAACACTTTCTTTTCTTCCAGCAGCGGCACATTCCTGAAGTCCTCCATTGGGTTCGACAGCGGTTTCCGACACCACTTCACATTTATGCACCTGGCTTCCCTGGTGTAGGTAACGTGGGTACTAGAGTATCCATGGGTGGGGTGGCTCTCCAACCTTCTGACTTCCAAGGGGTTTCTTCGGGGTCCACTGGGAAGGGTCCTTAATCTTTAAAAATCCAACCGCGACTTGCACATAGGCTTGTACGGAGCACGGAGTCATGTTTCCACACTGAACATGCTCTCCGTGGGATCCCTATCTACTCACCTCAGATGGTTTCTTGGGGTCCCAGCACTTCTACATCCTCTCGACACTGTCTTGACTCATGTTGTAGTTCTTATATCACTTTCTTAGTACATGGTTTGGTCCCCCCTGGGGCCACTGTGTATTTTGTGCTATTTACTGTGTTTCTTTGCTAAAGTATTGGGTGCATTGTGATTATCTCCGTGTAGGAGATATTGGAACGTACTAGATAGTATTATATAAATAATACCTATTTTTATAAATACTTGGTGTGGTTCTTTTTCATTTAATCTATACTATAAGATTGCATTCTGGTAAAACAATCTGCTTTACATTTCTTCTGGACTAAGCCTGAAGGTTGCTCTCCACAGCTACCACTTAGAGAGCTTTCTAATGTTGTCTAAGGCCTCTTAAATCACTATACGAGTTGTCTGGACTGGTGCAAGGTGCCCATTTACATTAGTGGACATCATAAACCAGGCCAGCTTTTCACGGGCCGCATTATTAATTACAGATTGCTAAACAGAGTTAATACTGTATCATAAGCATGGGAGCATAAAAGGGTATCAGAGTTCTGCAGCAATATATACTTGGATAGTTTTGAATTAGGACCTTATTGGCTGTATTTAATACACAGTAAACACAAGGAGATGATAGACGGAGCGCTGAAATGTTTCAGACACTCACCCCCACTCATAGATCTGGGTTGAATCCATCATCGTTCTTCAGCTCACTTCGTCACGCCAGTTCAGACCCAGCTATATGAAAATCACTCTTGACCCTGTGCCTCATGGGAACAGTACAGCCCGAACTGCCAAGCCAGGTCACCCCTGGACCAGAAACAAGCATCCTGGGACCGGTTTTGGGGTAACACCCCTCTTCAGCCAGGCTAGCTTGAATCCAGTGGCAAAGTGAGCAAGGGACCCATGTCTGGGCATACCCTTCCAACTGAGGGCGAACAAAGGAAACACAAGGAGATGATGGACAGAGGGCTGAAGTGTTTCAGATACTCACTCCCAGTCACAGATCTGGGTTGAATCCATTATTGTTCTTTAGCTCACTTTGCCACCCCAGTTCAGATCCAGCTATATGCAAATCACCCTTGAACCTGTGCCTCATGGGAACATGCCAAGCCAGGTCTTCCCTGGACCGGAAACAAGCATCCTGGGACTTGTTTCGGGGTAACACCCCTTATCAGCCAGGCTACATTGAATGCAGTGGCAAAGTGAGCAAGGGACCCACATCTGGGCATACCCTGCCAACTTAGGGCGAACAAAGCTAACACAAGAAGATGATGGACGGAGTGCTGAAACTTTTCAGACACTCATCCCAAGTCACAGATCTGGGTTGAACCCATCATCGTTCTTTAGCTCACTACATCATCCCAGTTCAGACCCAACTATGTGCAAATCAGTCTTGACCCTGTGCTTCATGTGAACAGTCCAGCCCGAACTGCCAAGTCAGGTCTTCCCTGAACTGGAAACAAGCATCCTGGGACTGGTTTCGGGATAACACCCCTCATCAGCCAGGCTAGCTTGAATCCAGCGTTAAAGTGAGCAAGGGACCCACTTCTGGGCATACCCTGCCAACTTAGAGCGAACCATGCAAACACAAGGAGATGATGGATGGAGCGCTGAAACTTTTCAGAGACTCACCCGTAGCCACAGATCTGGGTTGAATCCTACATTGTTCTTTAGCTCACTTCGCAACACCAGTTTAGACCCAGCTTTATGCAAATCAGTCTTGACACTGTGCCTCATGGGAATAGACCAGCCCGAACTGTCAAGCAAGGACTAACCTTGACCAGAAACAAGAATCCTGGAACCAGTTTCGGAGTAATACCCCTCATTAGCCAGGCTAGCTTGAATCCAGTGGCAAGGTGAGCAAGGGGGGCATGTCTGGGCATACCTTGCCAACTTACGGCGAACAAAGCAAAAACAAGGAGAGGATGAATGGAGCACTGAAACTTTTCAAACACTCAACCCCAGTCACATATCTGGGTTCAATCCATCATCGTCCTTTAGCTCACTTCGCCACCCCAGTTCAGACCCAGCTATATGCAAATCAGTCTTGACCTTGTGCCTCATGGAAACAGTCCAGCCTGAACTACCAAGCCAAGTCTTCCCTGGACAGAAAACAAGCATCCTAGGACCAGTTTGGGGAAACACCCCATATTAGCCAGGCTAGCTTGATTCCTGTGGCAAAGTGAGCAAGGGACCCTCGTCTGGGCATACCCTGCCAACTTAGGGCAAACAAAGCAAACGGAAGGAGATGATTAACGGAGCACTGAAACTATTCAGACACTCACCCCCAGTCACAGATCTGGGTTAAATCCATCACCGTTCCTTAGCTCACTTCGCCACCCCAGTTTAGATCCAGCTAAATGCAAATCAGTCTTGACCCTGAGCCTCATAGGAACAGTCCCGCCCCTAAATGCCAAGGCAGGTCTTCCCTGGAACGGAAACAAGCATCGTGGGACTGGTTTAGAGGTAACACCCCTCATTAGCCAGGCTAGCTTGAATTCTGTGGTAAGGTGAGCAAAGGACCCACTTCTGGGCATACCTTGCAAGTTAGGACGAACAAAGCAAACACATGGAGAGGATGGAAGGTGCGCTGAAACTATTCAGACACTCCCCAAAAAGTAACAGAGCTGGGTTGAATCCATCATCGTTCTTTAGCTCACCTTGCCACCCCTTTTCAGACCCAGCTATATGCCTCATGGTAAGAGTCCAGCCCGAACTGTCAAGCCAGGTCCTCCCTGGACTGGAAACAAACATCCTGGGACAGGTTTCAGGCTAACAGCCCTCATCAGCCAGGTGCTTGAATCCAGTGGCAAAGTGAGCAAGGGACCCATGTCTGGGCATACCCTGCCAATTTAGGATGACCAAAGCAAACACAAAGAGATGATGGACAGAGCGCTGAAACCTTTCAGACACTCACCCCCAGTCACAGATCTGGGTTGAATCCATCATCGTTCTTCACTTCGCCACCCCAGTTCAGACCCAGCTATATGCATAGTGAGCAAAAGAACGATGGATTTATCCCAGATCCGTTGACTGTAGGGGAATGTTCTGATTTGTTCTTCATTCCGTCCATCATTTGTGTGCTGTTAGACCTGGTACCATTGGCGTGAGTCTCCCTTCCATTTTTTTCTGATTGCCTCCTCTGTTTTTGATATTTTTTGCTGGTTTAGATGCTTTGGGCACTGTGCCACTGCTATTCAGTGCCACAGTACAAGTGCTCCCTATGTTAAATTGATGTATTGATTAGTGACTCCATGAGTGGGTTATTTGATTTACCTGTCAGACCCTAGTACAGTGCACCATGTGTGCCCAGGGCTTGTAAGTCAAATGCTGCTGGTGGGCTTGCAGCACTGGTTGTGCCATCCACAGAAGCAGCTAGTAAAGTGTGTCTCAGGCCTGCCACTGCAGAGCCTGTGTGCAGTCTCTGACTGCCATATTGACTGGCCAAGTGCACCCACTTGCCAGTCCCTAAACCTTCCTTTTTCTTCATATCAGACACCCCTATGGTAGGCCCAAGGGCAGGGTGCATTGTAAGTATAAGGTAGGACATGCCCTGGTGTGTGTGGCATGTCCTAACAGTGAATTACAGCCATTTTCGTTTTTCACTATTGCAAGGCTACCTGTTCCCCCTATGCCAGAATGGACAGTGTGATTATTACATCTTATAACCTGACTCAGGGAACTAGGTAGAAATTCGAGTTTAGTATGCCTGAACTCAGAATGATAAAATACACCTTTTAGTGAAGTTGGTTTTAACATTCTGTGTTTGAAAATACCACTTTTAGAAAGTAGGTATTTTCTTGCGTAACTGTCCAAGCCTGCCTCTGCTAGGTTGTGTATTGTGTGTCTGGCTCTGTGAGTGACAGGGCCTGGGGGATTCCAGGAGACAGGGTGAGTCAGCACAGGGCTGAATAGAGAGATCTGCTTGTAGATGGGTGGGAGGAGCTGCACCTGGGACCTGAATAGGGCTGTGCCTTCCCTCCACAATGCTGGCTCCACCTCCTGTGGTGTGTCTGATGTCCCTGGCCTACACTGTGAAAGCAAAGAAGGAGTCTTGTCAACAAAGTGCTCCAGGACTGACCAGAACTGGTTTGGACTAGGCAAAGGCCTCTCTGCCTTCAGAGAACAAAGAGAAAAGTAGTATAAATATGGGGACCCAGACCCCAAGACGTTAGATCACTTCTGGAACAACAAGCCGAACCTCTGCCAAGGAGAAGAACCAAAGGAAGCTGTAGGAGTTGTACTGCCCCCCTGCCAGTGTGCTGTGCTGCTGGGTAGGCCTACAGTGGTGTCTTCAGTGCCAAAGAGAGGAGAAGGAACTTTCAAAGGACTTTCATGATCTTGCAGAATATTACTCCAAGGGCTTGAACTTGTGCTTGCCTCCTGCTAAAGTCTCAGGGACAAAAGACTTCACCACCAGCTCCCCTCTGAATTTCCTTGCTGGGAATTCTATCTGCAGAAGCCTGCGTGTCGCTGGGAGCTGGAAGTGCGACGCAACAAGAAGAAGCGTGTCGCCGACGCAGTTGTAGTTGTTGCATCGCCGGAGAAGCGTGCCGCATCTCCCCAGGAGCGTGGCTTCACCACAGTTGTCTGCTGTCGCATCCCGGAGAAGCGTGTCGCCACCGTGAGGGTCGCGTCGCATCACCGGCGAAGCATGTCGCAGGGCCTGTCGCGGCTCTGAAGTACAGAGTCGCCGCAAGGCTGCCAGGCCGTGCACGCATCTTCTCAACATCATCGCATCAAGGGCGCCATCTTATCGCATCGCACAGGATTGTCGCATCACTTCAAGGCACTGTCTTGCCGCATCGCAACCGGGCCGCAGTACGAGAATCTATGCATCACCTCCTTTCTGGTAAGGATCAAGACGCATCCCCTACTCTGCGCAAGCATTGAGGCGCGACGCATCGTCTCCCCCGAAGCAAGGAACCAACGCATCTCCAACGCTGCAAGCCTTTTGTTTATTTTGGGTTACGCATCCAGGTACTTTTGTGAGAACTTTATCGCATTTACCATCACTTGAACTAAGTTAATTCTACCATCTTTAAGTCAATTTTGAGTACAGTATTGTGGATTTTTGTCGTTTGTGGTCTTATGTTAAGTCTATATAAAGAATACTTATTTTTATAAAACCTGTGTGGTGTCCATCTGTCGTGTTTTCACTGTATTACTGTATGTGTTCACAAATGCTTAACACACTGTCTGCTCGTGCCAAGCTACCAAATGGGTGAGCAGGGGTTATCCAGTAGTGTAATCCCCTGTCCCTGACTTAGAAGCAAGGGTCCCTATTTGGTCAAAGGTACCTACGTCAGCCAACTAGAGACCCCCAGTACTAACATGTGCCTTTTGCTTTCTCACACTAAGTGCGCCGGGTATACCTAGACGTCGGTCCTGGGCTAGATTCAAGCAGGCCTGGCTGATGAGGGGTGAAACCCCGAAACTGGTCCTAGAATGCTTGTTTCCGGTCCAGGGAGGACCTGGCTTGGCAGTTTGGGCTGGACTGTTCCCATGAGGCACAGGATCAAGACTGATTTGCATATGGCCAGGTTTAAACTGGGGTGGCATGGTGAGCAAAAGAACAATGGATTTCACACAGATCTGTTGACTGGGGGTGAATGTTTTGATTTGTTCTGCATTCCGTCCATCATTTGTGTGTCTTGTGCTATCTCGCCCTAAGTGCGCCGGGTATGCCCAGACGTGGGTCCCGGGCTCACTGTACCACTGGATTCAAGCAGGCCTGGCTGATGAGGGGTGAAATCCTGAAACAGATCCTAGGATCTTATTTCCAGTCCAGGGAGGACCTGGCATGGCGGTTTGGGCTGGACTGTTACCATGAGGCACAGGATCAAGACTGATTTGCATATGGCTGTGTCTAAACTGGGGTGGCATGGTGTGCAAAAGAAAGATGGATTTAACCCACATCTGTTGACTGGTGGTGGATGTTTTGATTTGCTCTGCATTTCGTCCATCATTTGTGTGTCTTTTGTATTTAATACACTGCTTATTCTTTCTGACGGAAAGTCTATTATATGCATTATTTTTGATATTATGTATTATTTTTGGAGAGTGCTATAAATGAGTAATTTGGCAACCGCTGGCGTTTACTGGCGCTTGCATCGATAGACATCACTTCATGATAATAACCTCTTCTTTAGTTATCGGTCTGATTTTGGTGTTTGCGAATATTGTTATTAATGATAGTAAGTGCAGCAAAAGTAATATGGATCACATAGAGATGCAGAGATACATGGATGCAACGCCATGCCTGTCAACTCGGATTATTCGGAGTGTGCCACCCTCTTTTTAAATCATCCAGTCCTCCTAAAAAAGAAACTGCAGTGCCTCCACGTATGTTTCATAGGGTCGCCGTCTTTCGAAACTAGTATGACTCTTCTGAAATAGACCACTCGCAATTCACTTTAATGCCATTAAATGGGAATCCACGATTAAACAGCTGACGTGACCCTCAGTGGAAAACAAACAGATAAGACATACGTTTAACATCGTATCTGAGGGCACAGCTGCAGAAAGAATTTACAATTACGCGCATTTAATTTGTATAGTCGTCAACCTTTGCTGCCTCGTAATGTATAACAAAAATGTGTAACAATAACTGTATTTGCAGAGTGCGGAGCTCTCGGTTAAATCTGTTTACCATGTTAATGGTGCGTTAGTACTATTTGAAAAAAAGAATGTCCATTGCTTTTATTTTTACATGTGTGATTTGTTTTGGCTCAGGTCCGGCATAGTCTAGTTTAATTACATGCGACGCACAAGCACTCCTGATCAACCCAGTAACTCAGGGTAAAATGAAAATATCATTATACTGCACTTACTTGCCTGGCAACACCTGCCTTAGATATGACAGCCGCCCTCTAGCCTTCCCACCCTCCTTCTCGGGCAGCCGGCTGCTGCCAGGTTTGTATACAATGTCACCATAGCAACAGTCAGCATAGTGGAAACAGGATCGCTATTCGCTGCTGATTTGGAATCCGGAAGTGGAAAATTAGTAATCAAGGAAACAAAAGAAAGACTACGCGGTTTGCCAGTTCAGAGTTGCGTCGATGTGAAAAGTTACCGGGAAATTCCGCTAGGGACCCACCACAACTGAGGCTTATTCCTAATTGACAAAAAACTGTTTAGTGAATGACTCAAGATCATTAATCACTCCAGATTAATAAGCAATGTAGACATTTTTTTAAAAAAATGTAATAACCGTAACTGCGCATTGAAAAAAAAAAGCTCTCTTGAAGTAGGCAATTGTAGGTAATTGAAAATAATTCCTCGGTATTCCGTAAATTGTGTGCAAAGGGTTGGGAACTGGCGAAAGGCGGTGTCTAACAATCAGGTTAGCGCATTCTCTAAAATGTCTACCCCACAGAAATTGGCCACAAGAGCAACTATAATAGTAAATCTGTTCTGCATTACCTAATGGGTTGTAAACTGCATTTAAAAATTCCTTATGGGGGGGTGAAATGTGGACAAAATGTTCAATAAATGATGAAGTAATCCAAAGCACTCGATAAAACCTTGAATCTGAAGATTTCACTTGCTTGATGTGGAGTTAACTTGATTAGCATTCTTTTACTCCACCAACCTTTGTAACCAAGAAACACCGATCCTTTAGATAATTTAAGAATTTGCACAGGAAGTGATAGTTTAGAAAGACCCTTTTTAGGTCTCGGCTAGCGAAGGCTGCGCTTGCGCAGTCTCGCTCGCGAGATTTAATGACTTTGAGAAGAGGGGCTTGCACCCGCCCCTCTTCTCTCCTGTTCTCCATTGGCTGGCCTCTTAAATGCTGGCCAGCCACTGGAGAAGAGGTCCAGTCACTCCGATTATGCCCCGTCCTTTTCGGATCGGGGGGCGTGGTTTTACCGAGAAGTCTCAATCGTGCCGGTCGTCCCCTTTTTCACCCCTTTTGCAGCTGATGGGCGTGTTTTTTTTTTTTGGTTTTCCCTGTTTGGAAGGTCATTTTGTGTTGGTTGCTGTGAGGCGAAGCATTCCTGGAGCTGTGTGGTAAGTGATCTTTTTTTGGGGGGGTGGGTTGGTAAAGGCATCCTTTATGTTTGGGAACTAACTGTTTGACCTTTGTTTTGTTACAGGTTTCCAGCAGTGTGGGTCGTTCCGGTGCAGCGGCTGCAGGGAGCGCTTTCCTCGGTAAGTATGGTGGTGTTTGCGTATGTGTTGTAAGTAACTGTTTTTTTTTTATGTTTCCTTACAGGTCTTCAGTAGTGTGGGTCGTTCCGGTGCAGCGGCTGCAGGGAGCGCTTTAGTCGGTAAGTATGGTGGGGTTTGCGGGGCTTCGATAATGTATATAGTAGCTTTTGTTAGTAACTGTGTTTTTTTAGGTCTCGGGACCATCCGGTCGGCAGACCGGAAGTCCGGAGATTTAATGACTTGGGAGAAGAGGGGCTTGAACCCGCCCCTCTTCTGCCCTGTTCTCCATTGGCTGGCCTCGTAAATGCTGGCCAGCCATTGGAGAAGAGGTCCCGTCACTCCAATCATGCCCCGTCCTTTTCGGATCGGGGGGCGTGTTTTTTGCGAAAAGTCTCAAGGAGGAGACATTTGCAAAACACGCCCCCGAATCCGAAAAGGACGCTGCCTTGGTCGTGTGCTCGTCCGCTCCCCCTTCGTCCGTTGCTTGTTCATTTTGCAAAACTGAGGTTGATTGAAACGATGGCTGTTGGGAAGATCCACAGAGCACAATTTTTGTGCATACTAGCCATTGCTTTCTCATGGCTGCGAGACTTATGCCGGGGTTAAATGCTTTGAAGAAATCTACCTGCTGTGGGCTTCGAGTAACGTTCGCGTTAAAGCGATATTTCAAAGTTGAAGGCCCGCTTGTCTCTTGGGGGGTGGGGGGGGTGTCTTGGACAAGTGGTATTCATAATGTACGTGACTGGAAAGATGTGATGCACTTTCTCGCAGGATCGAGCCTACTTGAATTGTGGGGGGCATTGGGCCATGTTTGCACGCTTCTGCAGCATGCTCGTGTTTTCAGCAGTTTGTTAAAGTACTGTTTCGCTAAGAAAGTGTACTGAGGACGTACTTTGTTTCCGTTTTTACAGATTACCTGTAAGAGTAACATGTGGACGGCTGGGAAAAACCAGAGGCAGTTGCACATTGCAGCTTAATGTGATTGCAATCCTTTTTATTTTTACTGGCCCGTTACCGACGATTTATACTTCGATGTGTTAGAGGATGGGCTCTATAATAACTGGTAGGTACCTCCTATGCGTAAAGGTATGACATAGGAACGGGAAACGCTATGTAGAGCTATGGTATTCTTAAGCGGAAATAATTCTCTTGATGCCACTAGTTGAGTGGTCTAATTATTGGCGACGTAAGAAATCCAGACTACCTTTGTCCATGCTGATCACATTTGATACTTGGACAGCATTTGATTAATAGACTAACATAATGCCCATTTATAAACCACACCAGCAAATCTAGCCTTGAGCACCTCTATATGGTAAATTGCCAGTAAGGAAGGGTTTTATTTGGGAACTTCTACACTACACTTGCATACATATTTATGTCCAATGTTCTGAGAGATTGAGTTGCTCACACTTTAACACGCATTGCAGCCTTTTGGGAATAATCCTTGCTATCGGCATTAACATATAAAATGTATTATACAGAATACCTCTAAATAAAGCGTTTGGCTAACCTAAATCGTGTCCTTCTTTATTAACCAATGACTAAGCATTTAGCTTTGAAGACGGATCACTGCCACCCTAGACTTCAGCGGAAGTTGCAGCTTTAGTGTCTGGGTCATGTACAAAAGCTCGTAGGTTGGGGCTTTGGTTTCATTTAAACATTTTTGGGTTTACGGGGTTTGGACCGGAAACTGCTGGACATAATCCTCTGATAAAGCCCTTGCCTGGGCCATCGCTAAACACGAACGTGACTCCCACCGGTTGCAGCTCTGCAGAACCCCCTCATGGCATCCATTGCATGTCTGTGGCAGTTAACCTGTATTTGAAGTAATCTCACCACAGCTGGGAGGCGCACTTCCCCATGGGGTTTTTGTTGTTGGCCCGGAATATGGGTTCCCCAAGCTCCATATACGTGTCTGATTTCGGACCCTGGACCTCGATCTAAGACGGGCTCACGTCTTACTCTGCTAAGACAGGAGGCTGCCCCCTAGCGCATACTGTTTCCATGCACTCCTTATTGGGGTTGATCAAATCGTCTCTACATGTGTGCTTTCTACCATATTGGGCTAGTTTTGCACCTGGTGATGTGTCACGTGGAATCTTCCTCCGTCATGCTGCCCCCCACACCCCAAAGGTGGCACATTGCTGATTTCCTGTACGATCTGTTTTCTTGTCCTCTCCTAGCGAAGGTGCTGTAGTCCCAAATGTTCCTTTGTGTTGGAGACCACCTTTTCTGACCACTGGGCTTCTGGTTGGCCCTGAAAAGGAACCCACTGGTCCAGAATGTATTTGTATACTGTTCAGCTTGAACTGATGCCCAACCTGCACACGGGTGGGGTGGAATGTTCAGTACGCCAGACACCCTTGTCCAATTGTAGGCTGCACATAATCCCATCTACACATCATTCTGGGATGGCTGTAAATGGCACCATTTGCTCCTTACCCCCTGGGAGCCTCGCTTTCACCCCTTGCTGACATACCTGCTGGCACATTTCCCCCCTGGATTGGCTCCAGAGGTCTGGACTCTCGTGCTCTGCCCTAATCCTGGTACAGTGTGAATCTATGTAGAAAACTCAGGTTTTCTTCCTCCGGAATTCCATTCCTGTCTTCAGTCCTGACGCGTTTTTAGGTCTCGGGACCATCCGGTCGGCAGACCGTAAGTCCGGAGATTTAATGACTTGGGAGAAGAGGGGCTTGAACCCGCCCCTCTTCTGCCCTGTTCTCCATTGGCTGGCCTCGTAAATGCTGGCCAGCCATTGGAGAAGAGGTCCCGTCACTCCAATCATGCCCCGTCCTTTTCGGATCGGGGGGCGTGTTTTTTGCGAAAAGTCTCAAGGACAGAACAGTTTGTGGTTACTGCAGTGCTTAATTTATGAAAAAAAATATATATAGAAGTAAAAAACATATAAGTGCCAGGGCAGCTTGCGCCACACATTGCGGCTCTGTGGGTGGCTCTATGTGTGTGTGAGGCTCTATGTGTGTGTGTGTGTGTATGTGTGTGGCTGGCTTTTTTTTTAAGGTGGCTCTATGCGTGGGTGGCTCTATTTGTGTGTGGGTTGCTCTATGTGAATAGCTCTGTGTAGGTGGCTCTGTGTGTGTGGGTGGCTCTGTGTGTGTGGGTGGCTTTGTGTGTGTGGGTGGCTCTGTGTGTGTGGGTGGCTTTGTGTGTGTGGCTCTGTGTGTGGGTGCAAATGCAATAGGTCTCGCATTTGAGAGAGATTAAGCTATTGACATTGTAAATAACAATGCCGTTTCTTTAAATGTTTTAAAAACAAAAACAATGTCATGAGCAATGCCAATAGCTCTAACTTTAACAATGCCGAGACCATTGCATTGTAAATGCTTGTTTATGTTTCCTTACATGTCTTCAGCAGTGTGGGTCGTTCCGGTGCAGCGGCTGTAGGGAGCGCTTTCCTCGGTAAGTATGGTGGTGTTTGCGGGGCTTCGGTAATGTATATTGTATGTGAGGAAGTAACTGTTTTTTTTTTATGTTTCCTTACAGGTCTTCAGCAGTGTGGGGCGTACCGGTGCAGCGGCTGCAGTGAGCGCGTTAGTTGGTAAGTATGGTGGGGTTTGCGGGGCTTCGGTAATGTATATTGTATATGATGAAGTAACTGTGTTTTTTTTATGTTTCCTTACAGGTCTTCAGCAGTGTGGGTCGTACCGGTGCAGCGGCTGCAGGGAGCGCTTTCCTCGGTAAGTATGGTGGTGTTTGCGGGGCTTCGGTAATTTATATTGTATGTGCTGAAGTAATTGTTTTTTTTTATGTATGATGAAGTAACTGTGTTTTTTTTATGTTTCCTTACAGGTCTTCAGCAGTGTGGTGCGTACCGGTGCAGCGGCTGCAGGGAGCGCTTTCCTCGGTAAGTATGGTGGTGTTTGCGGGGCTTCGGTAATGTATATTGTATATGATGAAGTAACTGTGTTTTTTTTTTATGTTTCCTTACAGGTCTTCAGCAGTGTGGGTCGTACCGGTGCAGCGGCTGCAGGGAGCGCTTTCCTCGGTAAGTATGGTGGTGTTTGCGGGGCTTCGGTAATTTATATTGTATGTGCTGAAGTAATTGGTTTTTTTTTATGTTTCCTTACAGGTCTTCAGCAGTGTGGGGCGTACCGGTGCAGCGGCTGCAGGGAGCGCTTTAGTTGGTAAGTATGGTGGTGTTTGCGGGGCTTCGGTAATGTATATTGTATTTGAGGAAGTAACTGTGTTTTTTTTATGTTTCCTTACAGGTCTTCAGCAGTGTGGTGCGTACCGGTGCAGCGGCTGCAGGGAGCGCTTTCCTCGGTAAGTATGGTGGTGTTTGCGGGGCTTCGGTAATGTATATTGTATATGATGAAGTAACTGTGTTTTTTTTTTATGTTTCCTTACAGGTCTTCAGCAGTGTGGGTCGTACCGGTGCAGCGGCTGCAGGGAGCGCTTTCCTCGGTAAGTATGGTGGTGTTTGCGGGGCTTCGGTAATTTATATTGTATGTGCTGAAGTAATTGTTTTTTTTTTATGTTTCCTTACAGGTCTTCAGCAGTGTGGGGCGTACCGGTGCAGCGGCTGCAGGGAGCGCTTTCCTCGGTAAGTATGGTGGTGTTTGCGGGGCTTCGGTAATTTATATTGTATGTGCTGAAGTAATTGTTTTTTTTTATGTATGATGAAGTAACTGTGTTTTTTTTATGTTTCCTTACAGGTCTTCAGCAGTGTGGTGCGTACCGGTGCAGCGGCTGCAGGGAGCGCTTTCCTCGGTAAGTATGGTGGTGTTTGCGGGGCTTCGGTAATGTATATTGTATATGATGAAGTAACTGTGTTTTTTTTTTATGTTTCCTTACAGGTCTTCAGCAGTGTGGGTCGTACCGGTGCAGCGGCTGCAGGGAGCGCTTTCCTCGGTAAGTATGGTGGTGTTTGCGGGGCTTCGGTAATTTATATTGTATGTGCTGAAGTAATTGTTTTTTTTTTATGTTTCCTTACAGGTCTTCAGCAGTGTGGGGCGTACCGGTGCAGCGGCTGCAGGGAGCGCTTTAGTTGGTAAGTATGGTGGTGTTTGCGGGGCTTCGGTAATGTATATTGTATTTGAGGAAGTAACTGTGTTTTTTTTATGTTTCCTTACAGGTCTTCAGCAGTGTGGGGCGTACCGGTGCAGCGGCTGCAGGGAGCGCTTTAGTTGGTAAGTATGGTGGTGTTTGCGGGGCTTCGGTAATGTATATTGTATATGATGAAGTAACTGTGTTTTTTTTATGTTTCCTTACAGGTCTTCAGCAGTGTGGGGCGTACCGGTGCAGCGGCTGCAGGGAGCGCTTTAGTTGGTAAGTATGGTGGTGTTTGCGGGGCTTCGGTAATGTATATTGTATATGATGAAGTAACTGTGTTTTTTTTATGTTTCCTTACAGGTCTTCAGCAGTGTGGTGCGTACCGGTGCAGCGTCTGCAGGGAGCGCTTTCCTCGGTAAGTATGGTGGTGTTTGCGGGGCTTCGGTAATGTATATTGTATATGATGAAGTAACTGTGTTTTTTTAATGTTTCCTTACAGGTCTTCAGCAGTGTGGGTCGTTCCGGGGCAGCGGCTGCAGGGAGCGCTTTCCTTGGTAAGTATGGTGGGGTTTGCGGGGCTTCGTTAATGTATATTGTATTTGAGAAAGTAACTGTGTTTTTTTTATGTTTCCTTACAGGTCTTCAGCAGTGTGGGGCGTACCGGTGCAGCGGCTGCAGGGAGCGCTTTCCTCGGTAAGTATGGTGGTGTTTGCGGGGCTTCGGTAATGTATATTGTATATGATGAAGTAACTGTGTTTTTTTTATGTTTCCTTACAGGTGTTCAGCAGTGTGGGTCGTTCCGGTGCAGCGGCTGCAGGGAGCGCTTTCCTCGGTAAGTATGGTGGTGTTTGCGGGGCTTCGGTAATGTATATTGTATATGATGAAGTAACTGTGTTTTTTTTATGTTTCCTTACAGGTTTTCAGCAGTGTGGGTCGTGGCGTTGCAGTGGTGTATCTTGGGCGATTAGGTAAGAGTAAGCCATTGTTTATTTATTTTTTTTCTAGATTTTTGTGGGGTACTGTTAGACGTTTTAAGTTTAGTTAGCTTTGTTTGTTATGGATTTGTTGTATAGCAATAGGCTTTTTTGTCGTCGGGAGTGTTGTGTATTTTTACTGGGGTTGGGCCAGTGTTTGTTGTGAATCTGCGGATGTTGAATTTTTCTTGTTTTCACGATGCAACGCTCGGCGGAAGACAGCTAGAAACAGGTAAGTGAATTTGTATTTTACGTTTACATTTGGACTTTGAGAATTAGTGGGAGGTAAATGTGTGGGTCGTTCCGGTGCAGCGGCTGCAGGGAGCGCTTTCCTCGGTAAGTATGGTGGTGTTTGCGGGGCTTTGGTAAGGTATATTGTATGTGTTGTAAGTAACTGTGTTTTTTTTATGTTTCCTTGCAGGTCTTCATCAGTGTGGGTCGTTCCGGTGCAGCGGCTGCAGGGAGCGCGTTATGCGTTAAGTATGGTGGGGGTTGCGGGACTTAGGGAAGGCATATTGTATGTATTTTAAGTAATTAGATTTTTATTTGGGTTTATTTACAGGGCTTCAGCGGTCTGGGTCGTGGCGTTGCAGTGGTGTATCTTGGCCGATTAGGTAAGAGTACAACCTTTTTTTATTTCATTTCTATAATTTTTGGGGGGTACTGTTAGACGTTTTAACTTTAGTTTTGTTTGTTATGGATTTGGTTCTATAGCAATAGGGTTTTTTGTCGTCGGGAGTGTTGTGTATTTTTACTGGGGTTGGGCCAGGGTTTGTTGTGAATCTGCGGATGTTGAATGTTCATTGTTTTCACGATGCAACGGTCGGCGGAAGAGAGGTAGAAACAGGTAAGTGATTTTGTATTGTATGTTTAAAGTTGGACTTTGACAGTTAGTGGGAGGTTAATGTGTGGGGCGTACCGGTGCAGCGGATGCAGGGAGCGCTTTCCTCGGTAAGTATGGTGGTGTTTGCGGGACTTAGGTGATGTATATTGTATGTGTGGTAAGTAACTGTTTTTTTTTTCTGTTTCCTTACAGGTCTTCAGCAGTGTGTGTTGTACCGGTGCAGCGGCTGCAGGGAGCGCTTTAGTTGGTAAGTATGGTGGGGGTTGCGGGACTTAGGTAAGGCATATTATAGTTTTTGAAGTAATTCTGTTTTGTTTTCTGTTTAGTTACAGGGCTTCAGCGGTCTGGGTCGTGGCGTCGTAGCGGTGTATCTTCGGTGATTAGGTAAGAGTACGCCATTTTTTTTCAGTGCATTTCTCGATTTTTGGGGGGTACTGTTAGACGTTTTAACTTTAGGTAGTTTTGTTTGTTATGGATTGGTTGGATAGCAATAGGCTTTTTTGTCGTCGGGAGTGTTGTGTATTTTGACTGGGGTTGGCCTAGGGTTTGTTGTGAATCTGCGGATGTTGAATGTTCATTGTTTTCACGATGCAACGGTCGGCGGAAGAGAGCTAGAAACAGGTAAGTGCATTTGTATTTTACGTTTAAAGTTGCACTTTGAGAGTTAGTGGGAGGTACATAGATTATGTTATGTCTGATATCTAATTCTTGGTTATGTGTCTGTTTTGGTAGGGTCTTCCCGGTGCAGCGGCGTAACTTCGGCTATTAGGTAAGAGTAGGCAATTTTACATCGTTTTATTAAATTAGTTTTTGGGGTACTGTTAGATGATTGATCTTCATGTCGTTTTATTTGTTATGTATTTAGTAGTATAGCAATAGGGCTTTTTGGCGTCACAAGTGTGGGCTGGTTTTCGTGGGGTTGGGCCAGGGGTTGTTGTGAATCTGCGGATTTTGACTGTTCATTGTTTTCACGATGCTACGGTAGGCGAACAGAGCTACAAACAGGTAAGAGAAAGTTTTAATATACGTTTAGAGATAGCCTTTGAGAGTTAGTGGGAGGTAAATAGAATATGTTATGATTTATATCTCATTCTTTGTTATGTGTCTGTTTTTGTAGGGTCGTTCCGGTGCAGCGGCGTAACTTCAACGAATAGGTAAAAGTATGCCATTTTACATCACTTCATTAACTTATTGGTGTAGTGTTAGACGTTTTATCTTTATGTCGTTTTCTTTGTTATGGATTTAGTAGGATAGCAATAGGGGTTTTTGGCCTCGGAAGTGTGGGGAACTTTTTGGTGGGGTTGGACCGCTGTTTGTTGTGAATCTGCAGATGTTTACTGTTCATTGTTTTCCCGATGCTACGGAAGGCGGAAGGCAGCTAGAAACAGGTAAGTGCATTTGTATTTTACGTTTAAAGTTGCACTTTGAGAGTTAGTGGGAGGTACATAGATTATGTTATGTCTGATATCTAATTCTTGGTTATGTGTCTGTTTTGGTAGGGTCTTGCCGGTGCAGTGGCGTAACTTCGGCTATTAGGTAAGGGAACGCAATTTTACATCGTTTTATTTAAATAGTTTTTGGGGTACTGTTAGATTATTTGTCTTTATGTCGTTTTCTTTGTTATGGATTTCGTAGTATAGCAATAGGGGTTTTGGGCGTCGCAAGTGTGGGCTCGTTTTCGTGGGGTTGGGCCAGGGTTTGTTGTGAAGCTGCGGATGTTGACTGTTCATTGTTTTCACGATGCAACGGTAGGCGAACAGAGCTACAAACAGGTAAGTGAATTTTTAATATACGTTTAGAGATAGACTTTGAGAGTTAGTGGGAGGTAAATAGAAGATGGTATGATTTATATCTCATTCTTTGTTATGTGTCTGTTTTTGTAGGGTCGTTCCGGTGCAGCGGCGTAACTTCAACGAATAGGTAAAAGTATGCCATTTTACATCACTTCATTAACTTATTGGTGTAGTGTTAGACGTTTTATCTTTATGTCGTTTTCTTTGTTATGGATTTAGTAGGATAGCAATAGGTGTTTTTGGCGTCGGAGGTGTGGGGAACTTTTTGGTGGGGTTGGACCGCTGTTTGTTGTGAATCTGCGGATGTTTACTGTTCATTGTTTTCCCGATGCTACGGAAGGCGGAAGGCAGCTAGAAACAGGTAAGTGCATTTTGTATCTACGTTTAAAGTTGGACTTTCAGAGTTGTTTGTAGGTAAATATAATATGTCTATGCGTAATATCTAATTCTTTGTTAGGTGTCCATTTTTGTACGGTCGGTCCGGTGCAGCGGCGTCACTTCGGCTATTAGGTAAGAGTACGCAAATTTACATCTTTTCATTTAATTGCTTTTGGGTGTAGTGTTAGACGATTTGTTTTTAAGTAGTTTTGTTTGTTATGGATTGTTGTAGTATAGCAATAGGGTTTTTGGGTGTCGAAAGGGTTGTGTATTTTTAGGGACGTTGGGCCCGGGTTTGTTGCGAATCTGCAGATGTTGACTGTTCATTGTTTTCACGGCGCGACGGCAGGTGGAAGGAAGCGACAAACAGGTAAGTGTATATATTTTATACGTTTAAAGTAGAACTTGGCGAGTAATTAGGAGGTAAAAATAATATGCTGAGGATTGTTTTCTACTTGTCTGTTATGTCTCTTTTCGTCACACGGTTTCTTGTGAATCTGCAATTGTTGGCTGTAATTTGAGTTTTAGATGCTACATTGGGCGGAAGAGAGCTACAAACAGGTAAGTGAATGGTTTGTATACGTTTACTGTTTTTTAGTCTCGTATCAAGGTAAGTTACAGGTCTTATTACCAAGGATTAATTTTTAGTCTGTTTATTTTATAGTAATACTGGTGTTTTGTGACGACAGTACTGTCATGTGTATTGTGTGTTATAAAATATGTGAGTACGTCAGGGTGGGGCACGTTTTTGTGATGAATCTGCTGTTTTGGGAGTGTCTCATCCTTTTCCAGATCGGACGGTAGGAGTGACACAGCTACAGACAGGTAAGTGCGAAACTTTTATACCTGTTATGTTCTATTTTGAATTATTTATAATGTGATTATAGTGTTTCTGTGATTGATTATGTATTTTGGTTCAAAGGTTTTTCGTATTTATTGCTGGGTAGTAGACTGTTTATTTAATTGTCATACAGGTTTAGTGACGAAAGTACTGTCACGTGTATTGTGTTTGATTCAATATGTGAGTACTTCAGGGTGGGGCACGTTTTTGTGATGAATCTGCTGTTTTGGGAGTGTCTCATCCTTTTTCCGATCGGACGGTAGGAGTGACGCAGCTACAGACAGGTAAGTGCGAATCTTTTATACCTGTTATGTTTTATTTGAAAGTATTTTAAATGTAATTATAATGTTTGAGTTATTGGTGATGTATTTGTAATACAAGGTTATCTTATTTATTGCTGGGTGTTAGACTGCAAAGTGGATTGTGAGACAGGTTTAGTGACGAAAGTACTGTCACGTGTATTGTGTGTTATTCAATATGTGAGTACGTCAGGGTGGGGCACGTTTTTGTGATGAATCTGCTGTATTGGGAGTGTGTCATCCTTTTCTAGATCGGACGGTAGGAGTGACGCAGCTACAGACAGGTAAGTGCGAATCTTTTATACCTGTTATGTTTTATTTGAAAGTATTTTAAATGTAATTATAATGTTTGAGTTATTGGTGATGTATTTGTAATACAAGGTTATCTTATTTATTGCTGGGTGTTAGACTGCAAAGTGGATTGTGAGACAGGTTTAGTGACGAAAGTACTGTCACGTGTATTGTGTGTTATTCAATATGTGAGTACGTCAGGGTGGGGCACGTTTTTGTGATGAATCTGCTGTATTGGGAGTGTGTCATCCTTTTCTAGATCGGACGGTAGGCGTGACGCAGCTACAGACAGGTAAGTGCGAAACTTTTATACCTATTATGTTTGATTTGAAAGTATTTTTAATGTGATTATAATGTTTGAGTTATTGGTGATGTATTTGTAATACAAGGTTATCTTATTTATTGCTGGGTGTTAGACTGTTTAGTTGCTTGTGATTCTGGTTTTGTAACGAAAGTACTGTCACGTGTATTGTGTTTGAGTCAATATGTGAGTACGTCAGGGTGGGGCACGTTTTTGTGATGAATCTGCTGTTTTGGGAGTGTCTCATCCTTTTTCCGATCGGACGGTAGGCGTGACGCAGCTACAGACAGGTAAGTGCGAATCTTTTATGCCTGTTATGTTCTTTTGGAAATTACTTTTACTGTGATTAGAATGTTTGTGAGTTATTGCTGATGTATTTTTATTCTAAGTTTATTCGTATTTATTGCTGAATGTTAGAACGTTTATTTGATTGTGAGACAGGTTTTGTGACGAAAGTACTGTCACGTGTATTGTGTTTGATTCAATATGTGAGTACGTCAGGGTGGGGCACGTTTTTGTGATGAATCTGCTGTTTTGGGAGTGTGTCATCCTTTTCTAGATCAGACGGTAGGCGTGATGCAGCTACAGACAGGTAAGTGCGAAACTTTTATACCTATTATGTTTGATTTGAAAGTATTTTTAATGTGATTATAATGTTTGCGTTATTGGTGATGTATTTGTAATACAAGGTTATCTTATTTATTGCTGGGTGTTAGACTGTTTAGTTGCTTGTGATACAGGTTTTGTAATGAAAGTACTGTCACGTGTATTGTGTTTGAGTCAATATGTGAGTACGTCAGGGTGGGGCACGTTTTTGTGATGAATCTGCTGTTTTGGGAGTGTCTCATCCTTTTTCCGATCGGACGATAGGCGTGACGCAGCTACAGACAGGTAAGTGCGAATCTTTTATATTTGATATGTTTTATTTAAAAGAATTTTTAATGTGATTATAATGTTTGAGTTATTGATGATGTATTTGTAATACAAGGTTATCTTATTTATTGTTCGGTGTTACACTGTTTAGTTGCTTGTGATACAGGTTTTGTAACGAAAGTACTGTCACGTGTATTGTGTGTTCTTCAATATGTGATTACGTCAGGGTGGGGCACGTTTTTGTGATGAATCTGCTGTTTTTGGAAGTGTGTCATCCTTTTCTAGATCGGACGGTAGGAGTGACGCAGCTACAGACAGGTAAGTGCGAATCTTTTATTCCTTTTTAGGTTCATTCTAAAATTACTTTGACGGTAATTAGAATGTTGGAGAGTTATCGATGCTGTAAATTTTGGGGATGTGTTCACTTTTTTAAGGTTGTATGTTAGACGGTTTATTTCTTTTGAATACAGAATTTGTAACGGAAGTACAGTCACGTGTATTGTGTGCAATTCAATATTTGCGTACGGTGAGGGTGGGGCACGTTTTTGAGTTGAATCTGATGTGGTGGGAGTGGCACTCTTTTCTAGATCTCACGGTAGGCGGACGCAGCTACAGACAGCTAAGCTGAATTATTTGAAACGTAATATGTTCGATGTAAAATTGCGTTTACTTTGATTGTAATGCTTGGGAGTTATCATAAGGGCACGTTTTTTAACAGATTCTGCTATTGGGGGAGAGTGACAGTCTTTTGCAGATCGCATGGTAGGTGCTACGCAGTTATAAACGGGTCACTTGAAGTTTGTTCACCTATTGTAGGCATTACCTCAGGTTGTTATTGGAATAAATTACTTTCGGTTTGTTTTCCAGGTATGCCTCTCTCTGGCCCGTTCCCGGGAACCAACGTGCTTGCACTGCTTTCCATGGGTATGTATAATGCGTTTGCCGCCTCTGTAGTAAAGCATCTTGTTTGTCCCTTATCTAACACTTGTATTTTTACTTTTTTTTTTCACAGGGATTCCCCGGTCCGATCCGTCCTTGGGAAGCGTCATGCAAAGATTACTTCAGCCGGTATGTATGCTGGTGTTTGCGGATCTTTAATAAGACATCTTGTCTGATTCGTATTTCACTTACACATTTTTTGGGGGGGTTTTACAGGGACTTCCGCGGGCCTGACTATCCCGGGCAGCATCGTGCTTTAGGAGCTTTACTCTGTAGGTATTAATCTTTTGGCGGGTCTAAGGTAAGGCATCTAAAGGTAAGTCTGTTTACTTATTTTCGTAATTTGCCTGTATTTAGAATGTTTTGTATTCGTAAAGAAGGTTTTAGCTTTACAGCGCATTTGCGGTGAATACTCTTTGATAAAAACTTTGAACGCGGTCAGACAGGTTGGAGCCGCGTTTCCTTTTGCTGGATCGCTATCTGTCTCATGCATGCTTTCACATTCAATTCGCCAGGAATTCACACCTCCTCGCTAACGATATCACACACTCTCAGGCAGACATTCATTTCATCCAAGGAAGACCACCACCCAAACATTAGCATACGGCTAGACAACAACAAGATTTCACACGCGTGCTGTTCGTAAACAAGTGTTACTTCTCTATTGTTATTCATTTAAAGTAACTCCCCTTTCCTCCGGTTTGACTGTACTTAAACTCGAAGAGCAGCCATTCGAAAACATTGCTTGTTTCCAGGTCATCCAGTACGAGCTAAACTATCTCTATTGCGAAAAGGTAAGCCACTTTATTTGTATTGCCGTTTTGTAAATAAACGCATTGAACGTTTTGTATCGTGTTTTGCTAATGTAAAGTGCTGGTGTTTTACAATGTTAACCTTAGCCAACATGTTGGGCGCTTTTATTGTTAGCAAAGTCCGCTCAGTATCTTGATGCCTTTAAATTTTCAAAACCGCGCTTTTATTTACTATCTGCAACGGGGAAATTGACTAACTTATATTGGGCAGGATTTAGAAGGGGCACGCACCCCATATAACCTTAATGTTTATGCTTTTTCCGGGATTATTATATACATTACGGGACCGCTTCGCCATCGTTTGGTATCTTGCTCCCTTTAATTGTCAATGCCGCGATTACTTACATTTTAAAAAGAAAAACACTTGCTAATAAATATTTGACGAAATTTGTGAGGACCACGCACACACACCACATTACCTTGCATGCTTTTTGTGTTCGCTGCTATTAATAAATACATTACGGTACCGATTTGCTAGCGTTTCCCGTGTATTGCATACTTAGTGAAGCGCTCTCTGCATAATACACTTTCCCATGCTTTACATTTCAGACTTGCTATTGTTGTCAGGGATCGTACATTTATTAGTTAAAATACAACTTAGAATGCCTTTTGCTTTCGAATCGATGGTTACATTTTTGAGATCATTTATATTAAATACACTTCATTTCTCTTTTCCTCGACCTGAACTGGAACAGCAGCCATTCTAGACATTTCGTGGGTCATCCAGTACGGAGTATACTATCTCTATTGCAAAAAGGTAAGCAACTTCAATTGTATTGCCCTTTTTAAAATAAACTCAACGAACGTTTTCTATCGTGGATTGCTAATGACAAGTACAGTAAATTTCCAATGTTAACCTTTGCAAACATGTTATGCGCTTTATTTATTAGCAAAGTTCGCTGCGTGTCTTTATGGCTTTAAATTTTCAAAGCCGCACTTTTATTTAAAAGCTGCAACAAAAAGATTTACTAGCATATGTTAGGCAGAATTTAGAAGGGACACGCACACACACCACATTACATTAATGTTTTACCTTTCGCCGCGATTTATATATATATTACGGTACCGGCTCGCCATCGTTTGGTATCTTGCTGACTTTAAGTTTCAAAGCCGCGATTACAATCTTTTGAAAAGGAATCACTTGCTAGGAAAGATTTAACACGATTTATAAGGAGCACGCACGCACACCACATTATTTTGCAGTTTTTGGGTGTTTGCCAGTCTTACTATACACATTACGGTACGCGTGTATTGCATACTTAGTGAGGCGCACACTGCATTACAAACTTTTCCCTGGATTGCATTGCAGACTTGCTCTGTTGTCCGAAATCGTACAATTATTACTTAAAATACAACTTACAATGCATTTGCCTTTCAAATAGATGGCTAGATTTCAGAAGACATTTGAATTAACTCCCTTTTATTTCTCTTTTCCTTGCCCTAAACTGGGAGAGCAGACATTCAAGACATTTCGTGGGTCATCCGGTACCACCAAAACGATCTCTATTGCTATAAGGTAAGCAGCTTCTAATGTATTTCCGTTTACACAATGACCTCACTGAACGTTTTCTGTCGTGTTTGGCTAATGACAAGTGCAGTGGTTTTGCGATCTCAACCTTTGGAAACATGTTAGGCGCTTTGTAGTTACCACAGTGCGCTTCGTATCTGAATGCATTTAAACTTCCGAGCCGCGCTTTTTTGTCAAGTTTGCAATAAAATATTTGGTGAGCGTAGATTGGGCAGAATTTAGAAGGGACACACATAGACAGCACATAGCCTGGATGTTTTTGGCTTTCGCCAGTATTTCGGTATACATTACGGTACCGCTTCGCCATCGTTGGGTATCCTGCTTATTTTGATTTGTAAGCGTTACGTTTAGATGCCATCATTTTTTTTTTAGCTTAAAACCGAACAGCTTTCAAAACATATTAGTCCTACTTTAACGAATGCACATGCAGTACATTGACTTGCTCTTTTTGCTTGCACCACTAATGCTAGCCTTATTACGGTAACGTTTTGCTTTAGTTTGCCACTTATTTCATCCTCACTGAAACAATCTATGCATAAGATACTTTGACATCGATTGCATTGAAAATTTGCGACTGTTGCCAGTCATCTGCAATTATATGCTAGTATTCAAATTTCGCAACCGGGGAATATTAATGCGCTTGATACTGTTTACATGTCTTACGACTGTTTTACTTTTGTTGGCAAAATGTGTTTTGTGATGCAAAACATTTATGTGAAATGTTTTCATGTGCATGCCTCCTTTTGGATCTGACTTTTGGCCTATGATTGCAGTTATGGTGCGCGCATTCTATAGATTTGGCTTTATTTCTATTCGTTTTGCTTGACATTTGAATACATTTACCATCTTCCGGTTGGGATTCTTTGCATATGCTTTCAAGGTGCATTGTTTACGTATAGGTACCGTCTAAAACGCGTCTTTACCTTACTTAAATCTCTAACGCTTCTATGCTAATGTAACCAACTGAAACAAGTGAGTGATGAGGGGGGCGAAAAGGGGGGGAAGGGGGTTAACCTTATACTAGCAGTGACATTTTGTCATGTGCACTAATGCTAGCCTTATTACGGTAACGTTTTGCTTTAGTTTGCCACTTATTTCATCCTCACTGAAACACTCTATGCATAAGATACTTTAACATCGATTGCCTTGCAAATTTGCGACTGTTGCCAGTCATCTGTAATTATATGCTAGTATACAAATTTCGCACCCGTGGAATATTTATGCGCTTGATACTGTTCGTTACATGTCTTACGACTGTTTTACTTTTGTTGGCAAAATGTGTTTTGTGATGCGAAACATTTATGTGAAATGTTTTCATGTGCATGCCTCCTTTTGGATCTGACTTTTGGCCTATGATTGCAGTTATGGTGCGCGCATTCTATAGATTTGGCTTTATTTCTATTCGTTTTGCTTGACATTTGAATACATTTACCATCTTCCGGTTGGGATTCTTTGCATATGCTTTCAAGGTGCATTGTTTACGTATAGGTACCGTCTAAAACGCGTCTTTACCTTACTTAAATCTCTAAGGCTTCTATGCTAATGGAACCAACTGAAACAAGTGTGTGATGAGGGGGGCGGAAAGGGGGGGAGGGGGGTTAACCTTATACTAGCAGTGACATTTTGTCATGTGATGTTTGTTAGACTTTTGGAGGGGGTGGGAGGGGTTTCACAAAGTACGCTAGCGGGACGAGGTATCCTTTTCTAAATTATTTCATCGCTCCTCGAAGGTTACTTAATTTTAGTGTTTGCTGTACAAACATTGGCCTTCATGTATGTATTACCCGCAGTAATGCAGATACTACTGTGCAATTCTTTTTGGGGAATCACGTGTTGGAAAAAAATGCATTTTTTCATTCAGAACATATGGTTCATAGCTTAAAAATCTCATGCGCTGTTTGGCAATTAAGTCCTGCATTGGCAGTTTTTGGTATACTACATATATATGCTCCTACTGCGCAACACTTTTTATTAACGGCTTAACTATAGACTTTCACACGCACTCCTCATCCAGTTTACAACATGCGTTCTCTGTTACACATTTTATAACATGCACTCTTATGCCTACTTTCTCCTTAATGCCCCTTTCCATTCACTCTCTACATACACACTGCTTGTGTGACTTCGCAAATGTGCCTTGGCGCGTATAACTTAGCACGTGTCGAAATTATGTTGCATGCCCTCTGTTGCACGTGCTCTGTCACACGTTCTCTCATGCACTGATTTTACATACTCTTTACCATACTACCTGTTGCACACATTTTTATGTACATCTCCTCAACATGAACTACAGCTAATGCTTACATCTCTACTGCCTTTATCTTCAATACTAACCTTTAATATTTGTATACTACATAAATTACTCCTCTCGCTACTCCTTTATGTTTATTACACACTTTATCTTCTTTAATCTTCTCTTTGTTTTCCATGATTTTTCATAATTTACAACTAAAAGTTGACAATAGCTAATGATGAGAAAGTGAGCATGCAGGTGAGAACCAATCTGCTAACTCAAATGGTGTGACTGACGTGAGGCTCTGCAAACTTTTTGTACAAGTTTTACCTTTTGCTATTCCTATTTTCAGCAGTAATAGCGCACACTTGCCACCATGCATTTCACATCATGCATTCTCCAAAACACACGCAACACCACACACTCTTTAGCGCACATTGAAATTCACTCTCCTCTATCCACTCTCTACAGCACACTCATTGTGTGACTTAGTGCGTGTAACTTAGCGCGTGTAACTTAGCGCGTGTAACTTAGCGCGTGTAACTTAGCGCGTGTAACTTAGCGCGTGTAACTTAGCGCGTGTAACTTAGCACGTGTAACTTAGCGCGTGTAACTTAGCGCGTGTGACGCTCTGTTGCACGCGCTCTGTTGCACGCGCTCTGTTGCACGCGCTCTGTTGCACGCGGTCTGTTGCGTGCGCTTTGTTGCACGCACTGTGTCACACGCTCTCATGCACTATCATTTCACATACTCTTTAGCATACTACTTTTTGTACACATTTTTATATACATCCCCTCAACATGCACCACAGCAAATTTACATCTCTAATGCCTTTATCTTCACTACTATCCTTTATTATTTGTACACTGCATACATTACTCTTGCTCCTGTCGCTACTCCTTTATGTATACTACACTCTGCCTCTTCTTTATACGCCTCTTTGTTTCCCTTGCTTTTCTCATACTTTCAAACTATAAGTTGACAATAGCTGATGATGAGAAAGCGAGCATGCAGGTGAGAACCAATCTGCAAACTTCAATGGTGTTACTTACGTGAGGCTCTGTCAACTTTTTCTGAATTTTTTTCATTTTCCTATCCCTGTTTTCAACAGTAATTGCTCACACTCCACACCATGCATTTTGCACCATGCATTCTCAAAAGCACACTTCACACCACACACTCTTTAGCACACACTCTCATTTACACTCTTTTATCCACTCTCTACAGTACTCTCATTGGGTAACTTTCCACATGTGGCTTAGCGCAGGTAACTTAGCGCATGTAACTTAGCGCATATCACAGCATGGTGCATATACTCTGTAGCACGCAGTTTAGTTACAGCCTCTATGGCACTCTCTGTACTACCAGCTCTTTACCACAGGCTCTCTGCCACACACTGTATGCCACACACTTTTCTACATGCTATCTTTTGGCAGGCGCTTTCACATACTACCTACTGTACACATTGTAATACACATCTCCTCTACATGCTGCATAGCTAATGCTTCCAACTACTACCTTTATTATCCTCCTATCCTTTACTATCAGTCAAACACTACACACACTACTTTAACTGCTCAAAACTACTTTTTCATGTATACTACATACTGTCTCTTCTTTATTCTCACCTTTTTTTCCCCTTCTTTTTGAACACTTTCAGCCTATTTGTCAAAAAAAACCAATAAACAAAGTGAGCATGCACGTGACAACCAATCTCCATAATGCAATGGTGTTACTTATGTAACGCACTGTCAACTTTGTGGGCAACTATTTTCTTTAGCTAGCTCAGTGTTTTCACCATTAATAGACTATTTATTTATGCGCACTCTTTCCTGCACCCTCTTTCTCGCGCCCTCTTTCTCGCGCACTTTTTCCCGCGCCCTCTTTCCCGCGCCCTCTTTCCCGCGCGCCCTCTTTCCCGCACCCTCTTTCCCGCACCCTCTTCCCCACGCCCTCTTCCACACGTACTCTCAATACACATACTTTACTGCACACCATTTTTAGCGCACCTCTTAAACATCGTAGCTAATGCTAGCTTTTTTTAATAGATGCATAGCCCAAACAGCACCATACATTTGGGGAAAGTGCTCCATGTAGGCATCTCCACCGTAGCACCCCAGAACGATGAAGCCCTGTAAACAAACAAAGATACACAGTTAGTTACAAAACATACAATATGCCTTACCTAAGTCCCGCAAACAACACCATACTTACAAAGGAAAAGCCTCCCTGCATGCCGCCGCACTGGAACGACCCTCACTGCTGAAGACCTGTAACGAAACAGAAAAAAAAATGAGTTACTTACAATATGCCTTACCTAAGTCCCACAAACAGCACCATACTTACCGAGGAAAGCACTCCCTGCACGCCGCTGCACCGGAATGACCCACACCGCTTAAGCTCGAGAAACAAAAAGTTAGATAAAAAGCAAGCAAACAACCAAACAGCAAAAATACATAGCACATTGCTTGCCATACTGCTTCAGGAAGAATTTGCCTCACAGCCATAAACATAAGCCGGAAAAGGGCAAAGATAAAATAGAAGAAACATGCCCACCAGCAAATATGGGTCCGGCTGGCCAAAAGAGAAAAGTTGCAAAAAAAGACACCCATGATTCTGAAGAGCGTGTGGCAGGTTGAGGGAAACTTCCTCAACAAAAGCTTGCTATGGGAAAGGGGAGAGAAAAGAGTTGGGCCAAAAAAAGCAATACATAGAATGCTGTGCACAATCAAATAATGTATTATTGCTTTTAAAGAAATGAGCAAAATGGGAAGTTTGCATGGAGTACTTAAATTCACGATTGAATGAAGCAGTGTGTATGTGTAGGTTTGTGTAAATGCCTGTGTGACATTGTGAAAATGTGAATATAAACCACATTTGGCATTAGCTGTTGATGGGGAAGTAAGCATGCACATGCAAAACAATCGGAAAACTCGAATGGTGTTAATAACATGAGGCGCTGGCAACTTTTACGTTAGAGCAGTTGAATTTATTAGATAGCAATATAGTTTAGTTTTCTACAAACAGTCTTGCGTTTGCACTGTTTACCATACAATCTTTAACATGCACTCTTTAACATGCTATATTTTACAGAATACAATTTAAAGCGCACTTTTTTAGAGACACCTCCTCTACATATATCATACTTAATGCCTACATTTAGACTACTGTTGGTCGTTAGACGCGCCTCTTTTTAATCCTTTTTTTGGGGAACTTTCAAGCTATATGCTGCCGAATTTTAAGAATGAAGAAGTGAACATACAAGTAAAGTATTTGGCAAACCTCAATAGTGTTACTTACATTAAACACTCAACACTACCAGGGGATTTGGACTTTGCCTATGTCAATTTTTCCAGCAATAATATACTTTACTCCTCTACAAACACTCTTTTGCACGCACACTGTTGCACGCGCTCTGTTGCACGCACTCTGTTGCACGCACTTTGTTGCATGCACTCTGTTGCATGCACTTCTTAAATGCTCTCTGCCACACGCTCTATCATGCACTATGCTTTTACATACTCTTTACCATACTACCTGTTGCACACATTTTTAAGTACATCTCCTCAACATACACCACAGATAATGCTTACATCACTACTGACCTTTATCCTCAACACTATCCTTTACACTTTCCTACGCGCTGTCTTTTGGCATGCACTTTAACATACTACCTACTGTGCAAATTGTAATACACATCTCCTCTACATGCACCCTAGCTAATGCTTACAATTCTACTACCTTTATTATCCTCCTATCCTTTACTATCAGGCAAACACTACACACACTACTCTTACTGCTCTTTCTACTCCATGTATACTACATACTGTCTCTTCTTTATTCTCACTTTATTTTCCCCTACATTTTTGACACTTTCAGCCTATTTGTTGGCAATAACTAATGATGAGAAAATGAGCATGCACATGACAACCAATCTGCACAATGCAATGATGTTACTTATGTAAGGCACTGTCAACTTTTTGGGAAAGTTTTTCCTTTAGATAGCTCAGTGTTTTCACCATTAATAGACTATTTCTTTATGCACCCTCTTCCCCGCCCCCTCTTTCCCCGCGCCCTCTTTCCCCGCGCCCTCTTTCCCCGCGCCCTCTTTCCCCGCGCCCTCTTTCCCCGCGCCCTCTTTCCCCGCGCCCTCTTTCCACGCGCCCTCTTTCCACGCGCTCTCTTTCCTTTGCCATGCGCTCTGTTGCATGCATGCTGTTGCATGCACTCTATTGCACGCGCTCTCTTTCCTTTTCCATGCGCTCTGTTGCATGCATGCTGTTGCATGCGCTCTATTGCACGCGCTCTGTTGCACACACTCTGTTGCATACACTTCTTAAATGCTCTCTGCCACACACACTCTCATGCACTATGCTTATACATAATCTTTACCATACTACCTGTTGCAGACATTTTTGTGTACATCTTCTCAACATGCACCAGAGCTAATGCTTACATCTCTACTGTCTTTATCCTCACTACTATCCTTTAAAATTGTACTGTACATACATTACTCTTACTCCTCTCGCTACTCCTTGACGTATGACACACTGCCTCTTCTTTACTCTCCTCTTTGTTTTCCTGGCTTTTTCAAACTTTAAACCTTTAAGTTGACAATAGCTGATGATGAGAAAGTGAGCATGCAGGTGAGAACCAATCTGCAAACTCCAATGGGGTTACTTACGTGAGGCTCTGTCAACTTTTTCTCAAAGGTTTTCAGTTTCCTATCCCTGTTTTCAACTGTAATAGCACACACTGCCCACAATGCTTTTTACACCGTGCATTCTCTATTGCACATTCTGTACCACACACTCTTTAGCACACATTCTCATTCACACTCTTTTAGCCACTCTCTACAGTACTCTCATTGTGTAACTTGACACATGTGGCTTAGCAACTGTGACTTAGCGCAGGTAACTTAGCGCGTGTAACTTAGCGCATATGACAACATGGTGCATATACTCTGTAGCACGCACTATATTTACAGCCTCTATGGCACTCTCTGTACTACCAGCTCTTTACCACAGCCTCTCTGCCACACGCTCTATGCAACACACTTTCCTACACGCTGTCTTTTGGCATGCACGTTAACATACTACCTACTGTGCAAATTGTAATACACATCTCCTCTACATGCACCCTAGCTAATGCTTACAACTCTACTACCTTTATTATCCTCCTATCTTTTACTATCAGGCAAACACTACACACACTACTCTTACTGCTCTTCCTACTCCATGTATACTACATACTGTCTCTTCTTTATTCTCACTTTATTTTCCTCTACATTTTTGACACTTTCAGCCTATTTGTTGGCGATAACTAATGATGAGAAAATGAGCATGCACATGACAACCAATCTGCACAATGCAATGATGTTACTTATATAAGGCACTGTCAACTTTTTGGGAAAGTTTTTCCTTTAGATAGCTCAGTGTTTTCACCATTAATAGACTATTTCTTTATGCACCCTCTTCCCCGCCCCCTCTTCCCCGCCCCCTCTTCCCCGCCCCCTCTTTCCCCGCCCCCTCTTTCCCTGCGCCCTCTTTCCCCGCGCCCTCTTTCCCCGCGCCCTCTTTCCCCGCGCCCTCTTTCCCCGCGCCCTCTTTCCCCGCGCCCTCTTTCCACGCGCCCTCTTTCCTTTGCCATGCGCTCTGTTGCATGCATGCTGTTGCATGCGCTCTATTGCACGCGCTCTGTTGCACACACTCTGTTGCATGCACTTCTTAAATGCTCTCTGCCACACACACTCTCATGCACTATGATTCTACATAATCTTTACCATACTACCTGTTCTACACATTTTTATGTACATCTTCACAACATGCACCAGAGCTAATGCTTACATCTCTGTCTTTATCCTCACTACTATCCTTTAAAATTGTACTGTACAAACATTACTCTTACTCCTCTCGCTACTCCTTGACGTATGACACACTGCCTCTTCTTTACTCTCCTCTTTGTTTTCCTGGCTTTTTCAAACTTTAAACCTTTAAGTCGACAATAGCTGATGATGAGAAAGTGAGCATGCAGGTGAGAACCAATCTGCAAACTCCAATGGGGTTACTTACGTGAGGCTCTGTCAACTTTTTCTCAAAGTTTTTCAGTTTCCTATCCCTGTTTTCAACTGTAATAGCACACACTGCCCACAATGCTTTTTACACCATGCATTCTCTATTACACATTCTGTACCACACACTCTTTAGCACACATTCTCATTCACAATCTCTTCCATCTACTCTTTACAGCACACACATTCTGTGACTTCACACATGTGGCATGACACATGTTACTTTGCGCCTCTGCCTTAGCCCCTGTACCTTAGCGCATGCGCCAATATGTTGTATAATTCCGTGCTGCAGACTACCATGGGATGAATTATGTGAAGCACTGACAACTTTTCTTGCCTTTGTTTTTGTACCGTACTGTTTGTCTTTTTTAATGAAACTATTTAAATATTTTACTCTAAGAAAAACACTCTACTACTCTTTTCTTCACATTCTCCTACACATTCTCGATGTACACTTTTTTGGCTACACATTGTCTACACTATACTACATTTCACAACACTTTTTCTAACATACTCCACAGAAACCTTACACTACAAACCATCTCCGTATTATTACATCTGTATTGCTCTTTGGGATACAATTTCTACTTCTGTTTTCCCTCTATTACATCTACCAACTTTATGAGCCATGCAAAAATTTCTTAATTTCATTACTATTGACAACTTACTGTATATTACTATGCTAAATCAACATTAATACTTGTTTTTATTCTTCCATAGATAACTGTGAGAAGTTGCGCATTCTTTTTCAAGGCATCAAGGTGAAAGTATCTTAATTTATTGTTGATACACCAGCCTATGTTGAAAACAAATCAGTTGGGATCATTAGAATATATATATATTTTTTTAGACACATACTCATTGTTTTCAGCATGCATAACCTCTGTTAGCGATAGCTATAGGCTGTTGAGAAAGTCTAGTGCTTACAAATCCGTAAATATCATTCACAGGCTATTTAAGAAACACTGAGCTTTGCTTAAAGCACAACATTCATGGAAACACTACAAGCGTATAGAAACACACACCAAATGCATGCTTAGAAAACACTTCTATTCATTTTAAAATCCTATGCATATAGCATAAATTTAATACAGTATACATCTAACCTATCTCACACAAATTAGTTTGCTGAACAGCATCTATTTATTACTTACTGTTATTAGCAGCACAAGGGAAGTTGCATGAACCTTGTATAGCTATACAAATAAATAGTAACTACTCAGAAAAGTTAGAAGGTGTATATAAATTTTAATATATGCTAGTTAGCATTATACTTGTATAGAAGCATACAGATATATAGTCCATACAAGAAACTTACAACACTAAAATACAGCATCAAAAGAACGCTACAATACAAACCTATAATAGGTAGTTTAATACCGGCAGTTTATTTGAACAATATTTTTGTGTCACTATTAATATCATGGAAATACTGCAGGCAGCTTATCATCAAGGGCATAACAAATTTTCTCCTACTTCGCGGGGCAAACAATGTTTGCCAAACAGCACATTCGCAATCATACACAATAGCTACAAACCTGCTAATACATGGACTGTAGAAGATTTACCTGCCATTATGGACTTAGGGGATGCTTTATATATAGATATGCATTCCATAAATCAAGAACAGCTTATGCATCCTGATGATTTACCAAATTATATCCAACACAATGACACTATCTATTCGCTTAAGCTTAAACAACCTTCTTATGGGGATATACTGAAACAGTTTGACCCATCTTCGCCAAATATGCAAACAGTATTGAGAGCTGCACTCAATTTGCATTGCGGTGTTTTACTTTGCATGGATATGTATGTTATAGCTATTATGCACAGTGAAAATTCATACTTTGTATTTGACTCGCATAGCCGCGACACCACAGGAATGCCTCACCCAAATGGGACATGTATTACCATACAAATATCGTTTGAAGGGCTTATACAGTACATAACAAATCTGGCATATAGTCTAAAGCGACCCAATAGTAATTACTTACCATATGAATTAACTCCAATAGATATAATTACAATTAAAAAAGATTCACTACATAAGGCAATGCTCATAGCAGAAACAAATGCAAGTGCCATATTACACAAGCATATTTATGTGCATTCTACTAAAGCATGTACAGATTTATTCACACACACATTAAAAACTCGCATAGAAAATGAAAGAGATTGCCTCCAAAGATCAAAGGCAGGTACTCTTCAGCCATCAGCATCATTAGCTACTGATCAGCATATTCCCCCCTCAAAAAATTGCATTGTGCCTATAACAACTGCACAACTGACGCTACCTACCTGCACTAGCATAGATACAACAGAATATGCAAGTAACTCACATAATACTGTGACATACGCAAATATACTTAGAAATACACTTAGACACAACACAAGAGTCACGAGTTGTGATACAAAAAACATACATACACAAAACATCACAGGCTCAACAAGTGATTTGCATAATAACGCATATATACAAAGCTCCCATCCTACAAACAAACCTAACACTCAGGGTAACAAAATACTTAGCCCAAAAAGTAACACCAATACTATATTGTCCAAAATGCATATTAACATCAAGAACAACATAGAACAAACTTTTTGTCCACAAACACAACAACATATAAATGTCGTAAATAGTACAGACAAACAGCAAACACAAACAAATCTTACACTACCATCAAAGTGTACACAATCTATACAAAATAGTCTATTTGCTATTCTACATAACTACTGTAAACCCGCACATAGTTGGGATAGTCAAGACTTGCAATCTATTATGGGACTTGGAAATGCACTATATATTGAAATGCAGTCTCTTAATAAAGAAAATTGTATGCAGCCACAATATTTACCCAATTACATAGAGCACAATAGCATTATATATGCAATTAAGCAAAAAAAGAGCATAACGATGGAGGAGAAGCAAACAGAAATGCAAAATGCAAGGCTTTTGAGAACCCTTACTTCAATGCATTTTAACAATGGTATATTGATTTGTTTTAATGCATACACTATTTCAATATTCAAAACGATTCATGCATACTTTGTATTTAATTCAAATAGCCAAAATGAGGAATTAATACCTCCTGCTAAGGGGACCTCTATTGCTTTACAAATCAAATCACCTGAGCAGGTTATTGATTACATCAGAACGTTGGCTCTCCAGAACAAAGTACTAAATTCATTAAGTTTTACTTTATACTTCACTCCAGTTACAGTACGCAAAATTAGCAAATTATCACTTAAGGCAACACAAAGAAAACATAGAGAGAAAAAAGTTACACCTATAAGAGACATGTATATCCATAATACTAAGGTAACTCTACATGCCTCTATACATATCACACCTATAGAGTTACAACTAGAAAATACAGTTACAGAAACACTCAACAGCGATAGGCAAATGCATACAGAGAATTCCACAACCACAAGTCATATTGAATCTATCATAGCTATTAACAATCCCAATCCAATAACAAGCACATTTACACATAATGCTAGGATTCACAATGAACCAAATGCAATAGAAGTACAACCAAATAACTGTAACAGAAAAAGATTGCATGCACAAGAAACAGAAAATACACTTAATGCCACAAATATAACATCTTTGACAAATGCCACAATTAGTACTTTCCATGCACAAATTAAATATGGCCCAGAGTATGCTTGCACTATTTGCAATCAGTTATGGCATAAACAAAGTTTGCAAACAACGCACAAGTTAAAAAAAGGGCTAAATTCATAGAATGTAACATTAGTCAATATCAAACAGAAGATATATGCCGGACATGTTACAAATATATTGCCAAGGACAAAATACCACCATGTTCTTTCTATAATGGGATGACATTTCCTGATATCCCACCTGAATTACACTTGCATAATTTAGAAGAGAGATTAGTATCGCCAAGAATACCTTTTTTACAAATCAGAACGCTGCCGCGAGGCTTCCAAAAATCTCTCTCAGGTGCAGTAGTTAACGTCCCTGCCGATGTTATGACAACTGTTACTGTTTTACCAAGACAAATTAATGATAACATGACGATTCCAATAAAATTAAAACGCAAATTAAGCTATAAATCCTATACCCATTTCGAAAATGTAAGGCCAAACAAAGTAAAACGTGCAGCTCTATATTTAGCAACTACTAGCAGTATGTTCCAAGAATATGGAGTCACTGTTAATAAAGATTGGGAATATACACCAGAGAATATGCCACCTTGTAATGACACTTCTGATGCAAACAATACATCAGATTCATCAGACAACATTGCAGCTGGGAATTTAGATACTATGCTAACTAATGAAACTATAACTACAGAAAGCATTAACATTATTAACTTAGCACCTGCAGAATATAACACACCAAGGGGTCTATATGAAGACAAAGATTCTGAATATTTAGTTTTCCCCACTATTTTTTGTGGGAAGCGAAGGCCAACAAACAAAGAAAGGCATGTACCAATACATTACAGTACAATATGTCAATGGGAATTAAGAAGTTATGATTTAAGAGTAGCAAAGTCCATGACAAATGTTTTCTTCAAATTGAAAAAGTTGCATATTAAGCAAATACAGAGCAAAATATACATCTCACTTAGAAAATATTTTAACAATGGTAAGATTATTACAGCAAAAGACATCAAACAAAAATTAGATAGCATTTTCCAATTTAATGAGGGATATAAAATACTAAAAACAATACGTGGCTCACCACCATATTGGGAGCAATGCAAAAAAGACTTATTTGCTATGATAAGACAATTAGGGATACCAACATTTTTTTTAACATTATCAGCAGCAGAAACTAAATGGTATCATTTAATCAACATACTATTACGCACTGAGAAAAAAAAAGAATGTACAGAAGAAGAATTCAAAAATATGTCATGGGAGGAAAAATGCAAATTAATACAGAGAAATCCCATTACTTGTGCCCGACATTTTGACTTTCAAGTTAGAAAATTCTTTAATTGTATATTACTGCATAAAAGTAACCCAATTGGCAAGGTGATAGATTACTTTTATAGAGTAGAATTTCAACAAAGAGGATCACCACATATACATGCTATAATCTGGATTGAAAGAGCTCCACAGTATGAAACTTCAGAAGTTACTACTGTTACAGCTTTTATAGATAAATATATAACCTGTGCAAAACAACAAGATACAAATATCGAGCCTTTATTGCCACTACAAAAGCATGGACATACCAAAAATTGTCGTATTAAACATAAAAGAACATGCAAATACCAGTACCCAAAATATCCAATGCCAGAAACTTTTATACTGGAACCATTACCACTAGACAAAACTGATCAAGAGCTCTTACAGAAAATCGAACTAATCCACCTAACTATGAACACGCAAGAGTTCTCACATTATTCCTTTGAACAGTTTTTAGATACAATGAAACTAGATCTAAGTCAATATGTTAGATGTATACGATGCATTATAGAAAAAAATACAATTTTCCTAAAAAGAACACCAGCTGAATGCTTTATTAATAACTACAATACGACAATTTTACAAGCATGGCAAGCAAACATTGATATACAATACATCTTAGACGCATATGCATGTGCTGTATATATAGTATCATATATTAGTAAATCACAGCGTGGAATGAGCAAGTTGATTGCACAAGCAGCAAAAGAAGTTTATCACAATCCAAGCATAAAAGAGCAGCTTAAGCATATAGGTAACAAATTCCTAAACTGTACAGAAATAAGCGTGCAAGAAGCAGCCTATCTTATACTTCAGATTCCTTTACGCAAAAGTTCTAGATCGTATGTTTTCATTAATACAAGCCCTCCAGAAAAGCGTACCTACTTATCAAAAGACATTGAGACTATAAATGTGTTACCTGATACATCCAATCAAATACAATATGATAATGTAATAGTAAAGTACAGCAAACGTCCTACAGATTTGGAAACGTGTACATTACTTGACTATGCATCTATGTATCATGGAAATCATAAAAATAGAAAGCAGAAAAATGCAACAGACCATGATAATTTCCTCACCGAAAACAACTTTTATAGCTCGGATGAGGAAGAACTTGAAATTAATATACCAAATAAAACTGCAGAAACAGATTATACAAAGCGGCAAAAACAAAAAATAATTCGATATTGCAGGTTTAATAAAAAAAATGACCCTGAAAATTATTACAGAGAATTGCTAATGCTTTATTATCCCTGGAGAGTAGAAAATCAAATTATTGGTAATAAGGAAACATATTATGAAAAATACCTAGAACTTCAAAATATAGTTGACGCTAATCATACTAAGTATAATAGGCATAATACCCCTTTAACACCTAATGCCAATGGAGACTGTACATTGGACGCATTACTTATACCTCCAATGGATATAGAAACTGACGAAAACATTTGTCCAGAAGTTCAAACAAATGAACCACTATTATATGACTTATCATTTGATTTAGGCATTAGAAGTACAAGTAATGATGAACTTTTAACCAATAATATAATGCCAGATGACCAATATCACAGTTTGATGCAAAATCTTACAAATGAGCAACTTAACTTTATATACCATCACTTGCATTGGATAAAAACCAAAGAAACACCTTGCTATACGTTTTGCACAGGTGGTGCAGGAGTAGGGAAAAGCTTCCTTATAACAGCCCTTTACCAAACATTACTACGCTATTACAATACCAAAGCAGGGGAAAATCCTGATAACATTTATGTATTGCTTACAGCTCCAACAGGCAAAGCAGCACATAACATCCATGGTAAAACGCTACATAGTACATTCAAAATACCAGTTTCGCAAACGCTATCTCATAAACCACTCACTCATGAGAACAGGAGTGCACTTCAAAATGAATTATTGCATCTTAAATTGCTAATAATTGATGAAATATCAATGGTAGGGGCAAATCTTTTCAATTTTATACATAACAGGTTACAAGAAATTAAAATGTCCAAACTACCTTTTGGTGGGATATCCATATTAGCTATTGGAGATTTGTATCAGTTAAAACCAGTATTTGACACATACATATTTGAAAATTCTAGGCATTCATACAGACCAGTAAGTACAAATTTATGGCAAACACACTTTAAGTTGTTTGAATTAACAAAAATTATGAGACAGCTAAACGACTTACCATTTGCTCAATTACTAAATAGATTAAGAGAAGGAAAACAAACTTATGACGATATTATACAAATACAAACACGCGAGCAAGACCCACCCCAAAACATTAGCAAAACCATCCCTTATATAATGGCAACAAACAAAGAGGTTAATAATATTAATAATGAAGTTTTGTTACAACATATAACAAAATACCCTGTATACACATCAACCGCAATAGATACAGTTGCATCTGACCTAAGCGAAATTGTAAAAAAAAAAATACTAATGCAATTACCTGCAGATGCAACTAAGACCATGGGCCTGCCATTTATATTGCATATTGCATTAAAATTACGATACGATCTAACATGCAATATCAATGTTAACGATGGCTTAACAAATGGTGCAACAGGTATAGTTGAATTAGTAGAAACTATCAATAGCATTCCAAATGTGATATGGATTCATTTTGATAAAGAAAATGTTGGCAAATTAACAAGACAGGAAAATAGGCACATATATCACAGTAACATTTCACCTCATTGGACACCAATTCATGTTATCTCTAGACATTTTCAATTTACACAAAAATTTATAACAATAATACGCAAGCAATTCCCACTACGCCAATCATCTGCACGTACTATACATAGAACACAAGGAGAAACTATTGAACCACTTTACATCCATTTTAACAATAGTAAAATACATCATTTGCATTATGTTGCTTTAAGCAGAGCAAAATCATTAGAAAACATATATATTAAAAACTTTCAGCAGGACAAAATAGTTGTCCACCCAAAGGTTCATGAAGAAATGGCCCGCTTAAGGACAGATATGCTATTAGAAATATCAGTACCACAATTATGTAATTATCTGCTAAACTTTAATGTTATTGTACACAACATACGTTCACTACAAAAAAATCACAAAGCGATACAAGCCGACACAAATATCATGAAGGCAGATATTATATGTCTCAATGAAATAAACACAACTAGGGAAGGGGACAGTCATTCATTATATATTGACCACTATCATCTGATGCTATTTGATAAATTCCATAATCAAAATACCAAGCATGGGATTGCTATTTATTACAAGAAAAATATTTGCCTTTTGCCAATTTATGAAACACAGCACGAAATTGACATTTTACATTTTACTTTAATTATAAAGAATTGTGATTACTTATTTGTGATAATATACAAACCACCACATGTACAACTACAAAAACTTTTTCAAGTGTTAACTAGCGTATTGAGCTTTTACCCAAACTACAAATATATAATAATGGGTGACTTCAACATAGATTTAGCACAAGTATCACATAATGCAACACTACTTTTAGAATACATGCAAAACCAATTTCAATGTCACCAAAAAATACAAAACTACACAACAGACTACAATTCAACCTTAGACCATATATATGTTAATGAAGAGATAACTCACTTTGGTATACTAGAGTCCTACTATAGCGATCACAAAGCATTATGGGTAGCTATTTAATAAGCTGAAATTATCAATTGGTATGTTATTTTGCTTTAGGAATTTGCTTTCTTTACATGCTAGATTTAGAAGGTCTACTTACATTATTTGTCTCGTTGCAGATGATTTCTATACAAGAAATTAAGGAAACCAAACACGAGGAAAGCAAACCGTATCAAAAAGCAATACGAGCAAACATAGTCAAATGCTCTGCAAAAACACATTACAAAAACGCGAAGCAAGAAAATAAGATTTTATTCCACATTGCTCTTGCTGATGAAAGTGGGTCCATTAAAGGAACTTGCTACAATGATGATTTTTTCAAGCTAACAAAAGAAGGGAATGGAATTATAATTCGGAATTTTATAAACAAGAACAATGTCATCATCTTAACGAAACAAACAAAGATTTCGAGAATGCCACCATTAACGCTCCCGGAAACAATAACCCAAGAAGCAGTATATTTGCTACAGCCGCCTGCACCCCCAGTCTCTCCAATAAAAACTATAAGAAAAGCTAATTTACGGACATTGATGAGCATATTAGGGACAATATCAGAGGTACGTATCATAAAAAAATTAAGGTGCTTAACTATTGCATGTAGTAGTCTGTAAACTTACATACTATCAGCAACACTATCTGCCCCACACACTTTGTAATCACACTCTTCAAACCACTATACCATACATTCCAAACACATTTAGTAACTGCAACTCTTTAAAACACACACTATTAGCAGCACACTTTACTATAAACTATATACAACACTCACTCCAACACACATACTATCTACAAACATTTCAAGTAATAGCTGTTGCTTACTCCTTTTACACACACCACAAGGTTACATATAGTTAAAAACGGACACTCTCTATCTCATTCATTGCTACTTAAACTTTGCCAATACTCTGTAGTACAATCTACTACAAGCATACAACAATTTTTTATAGAGAAATAACATCTAAAGGCTATATTTAGGACTAATCGATGTAGAAACTCAAATAGAATACACAACATTGCTGCTAATAGCACTATACTTACTGCACAACACATACAATATCCTAGCAACTCTACTCGCTCATTTTACAATCTAAATTATATTTAACTAATATAATTTACGAAAAAAAACATTAAAATCTGTAAAAATACACATCGGACACTAAATGCACTGTAAAGTGTTGATTACATGGAACAGTCCCACAAGTTTCAAACATATGTAAAGTATTTTTAATATTTATTTGAAACACTTGTAAAAATGATAGCTATACAAAATATCATCATCTACTCTTTTATGTGCACTCTCCTACAAATTATATCATATGCATACTTCCATACAAAAGTCTCTAACGCACACTCTCTAACATACACACTGTAGCACACACTATTACACAACTAATACACCAACAATCAACAAACTTTTCACTCGCATGTTCTCTCCAATAAACAAAGATACAGCACAAGTGTATACTATCTATGCAAGAACCAATAACAATGATTGTTTATCAAATTTAACAGGAGGAAGAAACCAAAACTGTATTCATTGGAGGACAAGAAACAAAACTAAAATCAATAACAGTAAACGATGCAACAGACTCAGTGAAAATAACACTGTGGAGGGACGCAGCGGACTTTCCCATCGAACTTGGGAGCTACATAAAAATAACCCATCTGACAGTGCATGAATTTAACAACGAAAAAATATTAAATTCTACTCGGAATACACAATTGCAAGTAAGTACAAAGTAAAAAGACAATGCTAAAAACAAAAAATGTATTCTTTGCATAGAAATTACTTACACATCTAGAACAGAAGACTCATTAAATTCACCATTTTTATATCACACGTAGTAACATCAGTTGCTCTTTTTTCAACATACAATTTGTGATTCTACACATAACTCTCATACCCATAGATGAAACACCAAAATACTATATCGCCTTTAAATACATGCATATACATTCATACAAAACACTCTCGAAATATCACAAACAACTTTTCTGTTTACCTTTCCTACAGCTCAACACCTAACGACAAACTTCAAAACATGTAGGTCAATACATTGCAAATCATACTACACCTTTCATTATAATAATTTTGCACACATTTTAAAATGCTAGTCCATAACCATGCCATATTAACTATTTTAGTCCATATCTACACCTTACCTACAAACACATGGAAACATAAAATATCTTACTTTATATATAGCACTAACTTACTATTAGAATAGCACCAGAATCATACATTACTACATCTCAAGCAAAGCAACATCCAACTCTCTATCTATGTCTATATTTACCTTTTTGGAATACATACTAATCAAAAACTGCCTTAAATGCACTTTTCAATTTTACATTACCTATTACTTAACTTGGAGTTTATTTGCACTCTCTCACTACTTTCCTGTGTATATTCGAATTCTATTGCAAATTTTTCACATAATGTGCCATATAAACATACATTTCTATAAATATCTGACACCTTTACATCATCTTGCATTACATTTAGAAACACTCTGCATCAAAAAAAATACAACACCGCCTTCATAAATTCCATAGGTACGAACACATAAGTACGCACTTTGGGTCTTTGCCTTCAACTACATTTTTCACATTCTCTGAACCGCGCAGAACAAATGCAATTCACAGAAAAATCTTGAAGAAATTCCTTCAGCATCTATAGAAATTTTTTATTTCTCTGAAAAGCACGTTAAAATATAGAAAAAAAAAGATAGACAGTAAAAAATGGGTTTTATAACAGATGTTTTTTTCTTTTTGCAGAAAATTGAGCCACCCCAAGAACAACTGCAGATAACTATATATGGACTCGAAAATACAACTCAGGAAAAAAGCACCATTACCATACAAATTCAAGATAATGAACATTTAAAATCGGTACAAATAAGCAATACGCTTTTAATGGACCACCTACAAATTCCAGCAGATATTGAGGACTTTTCAGAGGCTCTTATGCCACACCTACCGAAAACACTAAATATAATATTTCAAAATGAACACATTGTCGAAATTCTCGACGAAGATTAAATTATGCAATATGCAAAAAGATAACGACTTTTGTAACTTTGAATAAAATGGATACATACAAAATAAATATTTTAGTTAATAAAAATCTTAAATCACATTTGACTTACTGTTTATTTTTTCTACGAAATAATGTTTGATATGTACTTGCATGTATTTATATGCGCCATTCGGATAAATATTTACACAATGACTTATGTATACATTTTGCAAGAATTGGGTACTAGTATTACTAAAAAAAAAAAAAAAACTATAATTTCTAAATATTACTTACTGCACTTGGATAAGGATGATTACTCCTCCATTTAGAATATAGAACGTCCTATTCAAACCTTTCTCTTTCTCTTCACAACTATTACTCAGGTAATAGTACACTATCTAAACAGTAGGTCACCCAACAATACTACTATTGTTAAAGTTACAGCTATTCGAATTGCTAATGACATTATGGTTTGCTTATCTTTATAAAACAGTACAAAAAAAACATTAGTATTTACTGTATCAATAGCTTACTCAATATATGTGTAGGTAACTCTGTCTGTAAGTACAAAGGCAATAAATGTTGCATTTAAGACTTATTAAGGTATTAACATTGGAAATAACAATACCTTTTGTTTAAATGTTTTAACAACAAAAACTTAACCAAAAACAATGTCATAAACAATGCCAATAGCTCTAACTTTACTAATGCCGAGACCATTGCATTGTAAATGCTTGTTGACTTTCTTAGGAGATCTAATCATGACCCAGTCCCCAATCATAAAATCATTAGTATAGTTAAAAGCTCTGGTGTCAAAGTTTTTCTTTTGTACAGCTTGTTGGATAGCAACCTTTTTAAGCATGTTTTGTTTATCCTTGCAAACCAAACATGAATTATCATTCTTTCTCAACATCCTAATCCACGAAGGACAAAGAGTCCCATTTGTACCTCTCTTCTTGAGCAGTCTAAAGGGTGACACCCCAGTTGAAGAATGAGGAGTTGTGAGATATGACTAAATCTTTTTTTTTTTTAAATATGTCTATAGGTACGTTAGTAGCCAGAGCTGATTGTATTCCCTCTTTTATAAATCTATTCATTCGTTCCACTAAACCATTGGCTGAAGGAGAATACAGAGCAACCTTTAAATGTTTAATAGCATGAGCTGACAATAAATTTTCCATTAAATTTGAAGTAAAGTGGGAACCATTATCCGTGACTAATTCTCTTGGGAACCCTTCCAAAAGAAAAATTCTAGAGAGAAAGTCAATTACAGATGACGTGCTAGGGGAAGAACAAAATTCAACTTCCACCCATTTTGAATAATAATCTATTAATACTAACATATATTTTCTGTCATTAGAAAGTACTTCGAATGGCCCTGCAAAATCTAAAGCTAATTTTATCCAAGCCTCTTCTGGAACTGGAACATTATGCAAAGGTATTTTTACTGTTTTCCAGTGTTTATCAGATACCAGACAAGTTTCACAAGCATTTATCCACCTGGTAACATCTGAATCTAAGTCAGGCCACCAAAAATTTTCTTTCAACCTTCTTGCAGTAGCACCTATATCCAAATTCCCTTCATGTGCTATTTTAAAAATATTATTACGCAAGGATGTTGGAGGAACTGCAAGATCACCTCGCATGATCAAACCTTCAACTAGGGAAAGTTCTTGATTCATTTGTGCAAACGATTTTAAAGGTGCGGGAAAAGAGCGTTCCTTAGGCCAACCTGACACGATCATGTTTCTTACTGCCAAAAGAATTGAATCTTCTCCAGATGCTTTCATCCAATCATCTTGAGTTATACGAGGTAGGTCATTGACAAAATCCTCAACAGAAGCTACCACACACTCCACATCATCAAATCTGGAGTATGAAGAGTTATCTTTTAATGATAACCTGGAAAGGCAATCTGCTCTTGTATTACGACCACCAGGTATGTGTTTTATAACAAAATTAAACTCATGTAAACGTGACAATAAGCGAACAAGTCTAGAGGAAGCTTTTCCTGTCCCATTTCCATTTAGCAGATGTATTAGAGGCTTGTGACCAGAAAAAATTTCAAATTGAGTACCCCAAATAAAAGTTTGAAATATTTCCACAGCCCACGTGCAAGCAAGAGCTTCTCTCTCAATTGTACTGTAATTTGACTCTGCAGTAGAGAGAGATCTGGAAGAAAAGGCAACTGTATTTTCCTTGCCGTTGACCCATTGACAGAGAACAGCCCCTAAGCCGTTTTGACTCGCATCAACAGATAAAGTACATTTTTCACCAGGTGAGAATGGAGAAAGAGCAGGAGCTTGAATGATGAGTTTTTTAATTAATTCAAAAGCTTGTTGTGCTTCACTTCCCCACACAAAACATGCGTTCTTTTTCAACAAGACACACAGGGGTTGCACAACCTGAGCATAATTTGAAATGAACTTCGGGTAGTATTCTGTCATGCCCAAAAATGATCTCAATAGGTCTTTATTTTTGGGTACAACGATTTCATCAATAGCTTGAGTGAGCGAAAACTTAGGCTTGATTCCTGATGCAGAAATAGTGTGCCCTAAGTAGTCAAGGGATTCAACCATAAATTTACATTTATCAGTACCTAAAGTAACTCCACATTCTTTGAACTTATTAAGAACTTTCCTGAGAGTAGATATGTGCTCAAACTTATTTTTTGAAAAAATTAAAACATCGTCCTGATAGGTTTGGACTGACTCAATACCTTTTAACATGTGGTCCATAAATCTCTGAAACACACTTGCCGCTGAGGCTAAGCCAAAAGGCAGTCTAAGATATTTATATGCACCAAAAGGTGTAACGAATGTGGTTAGATCAGTGGAGAATCTGGATAATGGTATCTGATGATATACTGACCTTAAGTCCAGAATGGTAAAACAAGTCGCACCAGCTATATTGGATAACAAATCCTGAATTTTCGGTAAAGGATGACAATTCACTATAATATTCTTATTAAGTGTGCGCAAGTCAGCACACAGACGAATTGAATTGTCCTTTTTTCTTACTATCACAATTGGACTCACCCATTCTGAAGACTCTGTAGGTTGATTAATACCTTCATTGACCAATTTATCTAGTAATATTTTAAGGTCATTTCGAACACTTAATAGAACTGGTCTAGCTTTATGAGAAATTGGTATAGCATTTTCTTTTAGCTTGATGACATGCACTACCTTTTTAACTTTACCTATGTTTGGGGTGAAAACCTCAGGAAATTCGGTAAAAATGGATTCCGGAAACAAATTATTAGAATTGTTACCGTGAATGGAAGAGATAGATATTTCATCATTAATTTGGATAGGATTTTCAGAGCCAGGAACTAATTTCAAACTCATCCAAGCTAGATCCTGCCATCCAATAATATTCTTTCCTTTAGGAGCAACATACACTTTGGTATAGATTTTGCGATCTAAACAAGTAATGAATTCCATGAAATACCCAAGCATATCAATTATATGACCACCATATGCTTTTGGAATAATGTCTAGTGCTAATAACGGTTTCTTGAAAGGCCAACACTCTTCCAAAAGAGTGTCCGCAACAATGGTGACTGGTGCGCCAGAGTCAGCCATCATATCCACCTTAACTTCTCCAATAATGACTTCACATAATGGTTCCTTAACTTTCTGGATAGGAAAAGTCAAATCTTGAGAATCAATAGAAAGGCATAAGTCTTTCAAGAATATTATCAAGTGACTGACTAGATTCAACATTAACATTTCTAGAACTCTCATTAGTGTCAAGACTACTGACTCTGATCATTTTCTTGCTTCTGCATACCGTATAGAAATGACCCATTTTCCCACATTTAGTACATTTCTTACCTAGTGCCATACAAACAGGACTATCACCTAAATGTGATTTCGACCCACACCTAAAACAAAATGAGTTAGTTTTGATCTGTTTTTGTGAAAAAGATTTTACAAATTTTGGCCTGTAAGAAATATTGTTAATGTGAGGGTCATCTTGAATCATGTTAGCAGGTGAAATATTGTCGTTACTTAAACACTTTGAGGTTATAATAGATCTCTCAATTCCTTTTGCAATGTCAATGACCTCAGCTAAAGAAGGATCCCTGCAGCTGAGTAGCCGTTCCTGAATCTTCTTGTGAAAACAGCTGTAAACAAACTGATCTCGTATATAAGAATCTAATTCAGCCCCAAAGTTACAATTCGCAGGTAAGTTCCTCAAAACAGATATATAATCCTCAATAGATTCATCCGAATTCTGCTTCCTTTTCATGAAGTTAAATCTCTCAAGCATCACACTTGGTTGCGCTAAAAACTTTTTGTTCAATCTGTTGACAGCATCAGTGTAAACGTTCCATCCATCTCCTTCACCTGGTGGTGGGATGGTAACCGGTAAATTATCAAAGGTTTCACGCGCAGCACTGCCCAAAAAGCTGTAAAGAATCGCTAGTTTGCGTTAAGGTGAATACTCCTCAGCATCTATGGCCACCAGATAATTTTCAAATGATTTGAACCAAAGTTTCCAAGCCTCTCTTGGTTTGCCTTGTTTAGGTAGAAACTGATCCAACTGACATATTTGCTGAGAAGCTGATTAATGTGGATTTATCAAAACAAAGTCTTAGACTATATTTTTGAATCTTAAAAGATTAAATACATGCGTGTGGGGCGTGTACAAACTTACTTTCAGTCTTCCACATGCAGTTCCTGGTTTGCTTCGTGCATATCTCTCCGTTAAATATGTGAATTCATCACACGCGCATGTAGCCAATCAGTGCGCGTATACTAGAAAGCTATTTCGGTTTCTTTCATGCAGAAATTATAGACGCGCGCGCGTATGGCCAATCACAGTGCGCGTTAATGACAAAGGAATTTGTAGAGAGGTTCAGCCAATGGCCCTCTAGTTTCAAATTGTAGTTCCCTTTGCACCAATCACAAACTCACCCAGCGTGAGGCACGTCAGTAATGTGGCTTCGCTAATCCGGAAAACCCTGCTCTTCGATTATGAAAAGGCTGCAGCAGGGATTTCCTTAGCGAAACGGGAAATGCTTCACAGACGGTGATGGTGACAGGCGGAGTAAGATCGGTAATTCCTTCGTATTGATGAGAATAGGAGGCATAAATTTCCGTTGTAGTGTGAACCATAAATCAGAAATAAATCGTCGCCAAATGAAATGTGGACAAAATGTTCAATAAATGATGAAGTAATCCAAAGCACGCGATAAAACCTTGAATCTGAAGATTTATTGTGTTGAATCGATTCACACCACTGGAGTGGGTCCTTCCTCTCTGAAGCATGAACGGTAACTGTCTCTAATGACTGTTCATGGTTCAGGGAGGACGTTGAACGCACGGGAATGCACATTCAAGTAATGCTTCTTTTAAAAGATAAACAAACAGCATGCGCACATAACATGAACCACGCGCATGCAAGTGGAAGAACGTTACAATAGTACGCGAGCACATAAAGAGAACATGGTCTTGTGCATACAATCTTGAACATAGTCAGGTGAATACATTGTACAGTCAAAGAAACAACATATACAACAGAAATGCCCTCAAAGCAAATTACACAACATATTATAGGGGGGGGCGGAGCTTGCCGCAGCACAAGATGGCCGCGTGAAGGACGAGCTCCGCAAGCCATCAGCACTACGCATCATCTAGCCTCGCATCCGTAGTCGCTAACCATCTATAAAAATGGAATAATGAAAGCGTAAGCTCAGGGCTACGCTCCGGTACCTTCACGCAGCTGTACACTGCGGAGCGGAGAAAGACCACGATTGCGGACTTTGCAGCCGACAAACGTGCTGACCTGTTGCGCAGACGAACTTCCACGGCCGGCTGTGCGCACAACTGGAGGCAGATCACAGACGCGACTCAGGCGACCTGGGCGGCGGCACGGCATCACGCCTTTGGGACTCAGGTGGAGGCGACTACCTCCTGCGGTGCTGCCCCGGGAGGAAACCTCCCCTGAATAGGCCCGGCGCCGACCGGGCTAGCTGAGTGAGGGGCCTTTGGCGGGGGCTCACCCCTGAACAGACAGACGTGCTGCTCCGATTCTTCCGCGGAGGCGAGGTGAGGGGCCGAGCTTGCCGAGAGCGGCCCCCTGGCACTGTCTCCACAGGCGGAGGCTACACGGCAGAGTGTGACTCAGGAAGCGATACCCCGGTGCGGCCGCCCACGCTGGAGACCAGCCGGACGTAAGTGTGCGACTGGCCGCGAGTGTTGCAGGAGACGGACCGCGATCCCTACTAGAGCCCGCAGGACAGTCCTTGCTCACTTACCCTCGCGAGGGGGCTCCTCACATCTGCAGATCTGCGCTGCAGCCCTGCGGTGGGTTGAAGATCTTTGAGGCCCAGTCTGCAAACTGAAGCTTTGCCCAGCGGCTGGAGTGGGTACTGGGTGCTACAAGTAATTAATGGTGGACCTGCAACTGTGTGAATCCCTGCAGGCAGTCGCCGTGCCCAGAATGATCGGCTGCACATTGACAGATTAAAGGTGGAGGTGCGGCCTGTGGTGAGGGGTCTGTGGCGAGCAGGACAGCAGGACCGTATATATATTGTATTGGAGTGGTTGAGCCCTGGGGAACTGCGGAATTGCACTGCGGACTGGTACTGTAACCACACCCCATTAATCTTGCACTGGGAGATGAAGGGACCTTTGGCTACAGGGGTGAGGCACCCCGGACCCTACAGGCTGGTAAGAAACTACTACGCGGTCCGCCAACCACGCAACTGCGGAGCAAAGGCAGCGCCGCAGGTCCTGCACAGCTAGGTGGCACTTAAAAGCGGGGTATAGCACCTACCCCACGGCCTGGACCATCCTATAGCACGCTTTCTAGAGGGGAAAGTGGGCCCCTTGACTGGAAGTTGGTCTTGTGACGCTGCAGCCACCTCAAGTAGAGACTCTTGTGCAGGGAAATATGAGGGTTGGAGCCTATCTAGGGGGAGATCGGACGCTCTACAGAACGTGGAGTTCAGATCCAGTGCCACGGGCCTCTGGTGTAATTGACGTTCTACACCTCCACGCTGTGGGACTGTGGACGGGAACTGCGCCTCTGCCAACGCCACCATGGGCAAAGTGGATAAAACTCAAACAAAATAGCTTTTTGACCCAAAGAAAACTAGGTCTAGAGAGACGGGGGGCTACCGCTCGTCGGAGGACCAAGCGGATGTCCCGGACGAAGAGCCTGGTAATGTGAAACAGATGTTTGCAGCAGTGCAAAAGAGCCTACTAATGATAGATGGTCTTCCGAATGGATAGAATGTCGGAGTGCCTTGAAAAACATGCGGAGCAAATCGATATGACTGAGCGCAGAGTTACTGAGGTAGAGGAAGCGCAATCGTAAACAGACTTGATCCAGAAACAAATGGCCAAGGCGCTCACGGCAGTACAAGACAAGACGGAAGATTTAGAGGCAAGGTCCAGAAGAAGCAACATCCACATTACAGGTTTGCCGGAGTCCACCTCAATGGGCAACGCCGAACAATTTATGGAAAAATTCCTGATCACCTTACTGGGCCGCGACACCTTCTCTGATATGTTTTTCGTGGAGCGGGCCCACCGTTCGCGTTTAGAGTTCCAGTTCGCGTTTAGAGTTCCAGTGATTCGGAACTCTAAACGCGACGACTATTCGCGTTCATGCGGGAGCGGAGGTCTCCTGCTCACCCCGGACCCTACAGGCTGGTAAGAAACTACTACGCGGTCCGCCAACCACGCGACTGCGGAGCAAAGGCAGCGCCGCAGGTCCTGCACAGCTAGGTGGCACCTAAAAGCGGGGGATAGCACCTGCCCCACGGCCTGGACCATCCTATAGCACGCTTTCTAGAGGGGAAAGTGGGCCCCTTGACTGGAAGTTGGTCTCGTGACGCTGCAGCCACCTCAAGTAGAGACTCTTGTGCAGGGAAATATGAGGGTTGGAGCCTATCTAGGGGGAGATCGGACGCTCTCCAGAACGTGGAGTTCAGATCCAGTGCCGCGGGCCTCTGGTGTAATTGACGTTCTACACCTCCACGCTGTGGGACTGTGGACGGGAACTGCGCCTCTGCCAACGCCACCATGGGCAAAGTGGATAAAACTCAAACAAAATTGCTTTTTGACCCAAAGAAAACTAGGTCTAGAGAGACGGGGGGCTACCGCTCGTCGGAGGACCAAGCGGATGTCCCGGACGAAGAGCCTGGTAATGTGAAACAGATGTTTGCAGCAGTGCAAAAGAGCCTACTAATGATAGATGGTCTTCCGAATGGATAGAATGTCGGAGTGCCTTGATAAACATGCGGAGCAAATCGATATGACTGAGCGCAGAGTTACTGAGGTAGAGGAAGCGCAATCGGAAACAGACTTGATCCAGAAACAAATGGCCAAGGCGCTCACGGCAGTACAAGACAAGACGGAAGATTTAGAGGCAAGGTCCAGAAGAAGCAACATCCACATTACAGGTTTGCCGGAGTCCACCTCAATGGGCAACGCCGAACAATTTATGGAAAAATTCCTGATCACCTTACTGGGCCGCGACACCTTCTCTGATATGTTTTTCGTGGAGCGGGCCCACCGTTCGCGTTTAGAGTTCCAGTTCGCGTTTAGAGTTCCAGTGATTCGGAACTCTAAACGCGACGACTATTCACGTTCATGCGGGAGCGGAGGTCTCCTGCTCACACGGACTTGCACGTCCGTTCTTTGGTGTTTCCAGACTACCTCTGGAACACGTAGGAAGGACGACCCTTCCCTTCCTTTCTGATCCATACTTTCCGATGTACCCTTGTCCGCACCTGGTTGAGTTATTTTCACCGGGACTGCGACTCTTGCCCCAAGATTCCCTTGTACAGCCCTGAAGAGTCACAATTGTATCACGTTGTGACGAAACACGTGCCGGCTGGTTTTCATTTCTGTATTTGACTTGGTTTGATACATAAATATCTTCAGAAAGATTCGCTTGATGTCAACTCTCACAATTTTTGTTACACAAAGAACACACAAGTAACGGTTCCTACACTGGAACCACAAAACCCTGAAACGTGTGCACAGGACTTTGTTCTCTACACACTAGAGTAATATCACGAAGAAGCTGACCGGGGTTGCCTCGACTCCGGTGAGAAGACTAGCGATCCTGACGCAATTGCAGAGCGATTTTGGGAATATTACTCTGCTTTATACCGTTCCACCTCCCATGGTACAGACACCAACATGATGTCCTACCTTGACTATACCAAACTGCCTTGGTTGTCCAATGACCACAGAGAATACCAGATGCGGCCCTTGGAGGCGTAGGAAATTCATGATGCGCTTAGAACAATGCGATCCAATAGTGCACCGGGCCAAGATGGGCTCACGGTGGCCTTTTATAAGGAGTTCAGAGAGCAATTAACCCCTCATTTGATCGCTTTATTCAAGGAAATAGGCGAGGTCGCGATTTTGCCGCCCACGATGCGAGAGGCTTTGCTGGCAGCTATCCCCAAGCCTGGCAAGCGGATGCATGATTGCACCTCTTACCAGCCTCTGTCCCTTCTGAACGTGGACACAAACATTTTTGCTAAGATCCTTGCGAATTGCCTAGTACCCTTCATTCCCTCCTAAGTTAGCCCCGAGCAGGCTGGAATCGTACACGGGCGTACACTCACTCATAATTTGCAAACAGTGTTTTGCGCCATTCAGCACATAAAGCCCGACACTAAAGTAGCCGCGATCTTCTTAGACACGGAAAAAGCTTTCGATTCTGTGGAATTGAACTTCATGCTATTGATGCTTGAGCGCATGGGGCTAGGGAGTATTTTTATCCACCTGGTGAAGGTATTGTACACTGCTCTGACGGCCCACGTAAGGATGGGAAATATTGTCATCCCCCCCCCCCGGAGGTCTCCAGAGGGACCCGAAAAGGCTGCCCACTATCCCATCTCCTGTATGCATTGGTTGCGGAGCCATTGGTATGTGCCCTTAGGGAGTACCATAGCCATAGGGGGGTTCGGTTCCCCATGTATAACATAATAATCTCTTCCTGTGCCGATGATACACTGCTGTATATTAGAGACCCGCAAATTAACCTCTCCCCAGTGCTGCGAGAAGTAGTAAGATTTGGAGAACCTTCGGGCCTTAGGATCAATTGGTCGAAATCTACTATATTTTCCCTTACCCCAGCAATGCTCCTGGTGAACCTGGATTTCCCCCTGACTTGGTCTACTGACCCAGTGCGCTACTTGGGGATTCAAGTGCATACGAACGCGGAAGTCGCCCCAAAGGAAAACTACGTTAGAGCAATTGTTAGGCTGGAAGAGGACGTTAACAGGTGGATTCGCCTTCCCCTCTCGCTTCTAGGCAAGATATCACTCAAGAAAATGGTAGTGTTACCCAGATTCTTATTTTTGTTTTTAAATATACCAATGGTCCTCCCAGCCCAATTCTTTCATCAACTCAAGTCCTTACAGCTCAGATTGGCTTGGGCCGGTAAGCAACCCAGAGCTCAATGGGACTTTCTAATCCTCCCATACTCGATGGGAGGACTGGGAGCCCCAGACCTAGACCTTTATTACCGTGCGGCTCAATGCTCCCATGCCTATCACTGGTTACACCAACAACACCCCCCCACCAGCATATAGAGAGGATAGCAACAGCACCTTCTCATTTGACCACAGCGCTGTTCCGTGCAGCGATTCGACGCACTGAGACTTTGGACTCTATGAATTCAACAACTCATGCCTGGCAAAACTTAATCAATTGCCAAGCAATCTCCTTTCTCTACTCCACTCTCACCTCCATTGAATGGTGCGCTTGGCTCCCAACTATCACTGAGCTGGAAGTGGTGCGAGCGATGCGCATTTGGACATAGAAGTAATCAGGAACTTTTTTGTGGACGGGAGGGGGCGGGATTGGGAAGACCTGGTTGCCAACAAGACAGATGTTCCTCCCTTAACAATTTACCACTATTACCGAGCCCGCAGAGTAATGCATGTCTTGCTAGGGGACGAACTGCTGGAGCCACCAGAAGTAGCACCTCTCACCACATTAATACGTTCTGAATCCCCGAGTAGGCTGGTCTCGCACATATACACTAAAAAGCAGGAACTACGCCAAAACCAATATCTTAAGTCACGATTGGAGTGGCAAGCGGACTTAGAGGTCCAATTAGATGATGCTACTCGGAAGTACTGTTGTGAGGCCACGCAAGCCATATCCCTTAATTTAAATTCCTTAACAAAATATACCATACCCCAGTTCGGTTACATAGGTTCGGGCTGCGGGAAACCGATAAATGTGAAAGATGCGGGGAAGAGGCAGCTGGCGTCCTACACTTAGCATGGTTATGCCCCTCTATTGCAAATTTTTGGATTCAAATATTTGCTAAGCTGAGTGAGATTACTGGCGAAGCCATTAGACCTGATCCGCTCCTAGCCTTGTGGGGCTTCTCTAAATGGGTTCGAAAAGGTATTAGGCGCCTAATTGATATGGGCCTCTTGGTAGCAAAACGAGTGGTGGCAATGCATTGTTTGCGTGGCCCACCTCCTACCCTGACTCAATGGTCTAGAGACATGCTGTTCTGCAATACGCAGGATGAATTATACAGTGAACTGCTTCCCCCTAGGAGTCGCCCTAAGAATTTCTGGGGCCTATATAAAAGTTACTTGGATAGCCAAAATGAGGGAAACTCATAAGAGGTACCATAGGGTTGGACTAAGGACCTGCAATGTGTACGGGGACCACCCCTTCCTTTTTATCTTGTTGGTCAGGATTCCCCTCCCAGTATTGAACGTAATGTATACTGATAACCGCTGTGACTGTTTCTTTCTTTTCTCTTCTTTTTTCTTTAATTGATGTAGGATTTTGTTCCTATATGGGCAATTTCCTTTCTCGTGTACTTCTTTTTCCTTCGGATTTGTAATGTATGTGTTGTTTTTCATTCCTTTGTTATTTGCAAAACTCAATAAAGAAATTAAAAACAAAATCCTTATGGGGTTATGTCACCTCACCTGCAGAGATCTTTTGTTTACCCAGCAAGTTCTAGGGCATCATATGAGATTTGCAGAACTGAGGAACATATATACTTTATAATATAGGTTAAAACACATATATTTCCAAAATAACTACATCACTACACAAACCTATAATACACCTCTGGACGAAATGTGCACCTTTAAGCACAATCTACAGTTTTATGCCCATAGATATGGAAAAGTCTGGCAACCAGCACACCACATTCTGTGTCCAGCATGTTCAGAAGGGCTGTACTACTCTGTAAACCACACATCCACAACTGAAGAGGAACTGAATAACTGAAGAGTTCTGCTGCATTCTGCTGGCCAGTCAGAGGACTCTAATCTAGTTCACCACTGCAAGTCCGAACTAGCTACATACTATGATCGCTTCTTTACATCTTACAATGAGAATCAGATATGGAATAATAGTATCAAAGTCCATCCCAGCAGATATCCACACCGCTTCTCACTCAAACCATGTCAGCACAAGACCATAAAACTTTTAAACAAAGTATCAGGTTGGAGAACACTGCGCAACTAGCTACAATGTTCAAAATTCCACTCTGATCCACCGTTTCCCTGATGCACTTTTCTCCCTTCAATTCAAGGTAAATCCCTCCGCCCCTTCTTTTCTTTCGACGCACTGGCACCCGGCGAGAAATCCTTACCACTCTCCTTACATACCCTACTCAGACAGTAGCTACAGTGATACCCAGGTTGACTGTAAGTCGTCTGTGGCCTACATAATCTATGCTCTTTGCCACGTCACACCTCAAAACGTTTTGACTTAATAAATGACCATAATTTAGATTTATTATTCCTCAAAAAACTTTGGTTTGTTGACTCTGGAGGCCCAGATCTAACCGTTGCCATTTCTACTCGATTGAAAGTTCATCATGTTGACTGCATTGCTCGACCTGGTGGAAGTGTTACTATTATTTTACACGAATCCCTGCGGGTACCTCTGTTCCGTATTTCTCTTTTTCCAGCCGCTGAACTCCTCCTATGCTCTGTTTCACTTTCATCCTCTAACGCTGCTCCTGTGGCCCAATGGTACCATCTCCTGGCCCTCACATCACTTTCTGTCCCTCTCTAGGAGATTTCCTTACCCCTTTTACTGTGCATTGCTCTAAGGTCATCTTACTTGACGACTTAAATTTCTGGCTTAGCGACCTATTGGACTAAGCTCTTCTGCCCTCCTGAAAGAGTGCACAACCCTCAGTCTTTCTCAGGCAGTTACTGCTTTCGTCCATCATATGAAGCACTTACTTGACCCCTTTTTTACCTCTTTGGAGGACATTACTATAACCCCTCTTGTCTTATTATAGACTGATCATTTACTCACCCTTTGTAAGTTCCCTGTAATTTCATCTTTAGCTTCCATCCCCCTCCTACCCGTACTCTACTTTCTTACCCATGGACCTTCCTCCAGCCTGCCCAGTACAATAATTGAACCTTAACTTTACGTTCCCAGTCACTTTCACTGTCTTTATTTTTCAGCTCTCCTCTCTTCTTGAAATGCATCATTTTATTCTTGAAACGCACTCCTCTCATCAGGTTCTCCTTTAAAAACCAAAACCAAAAATAAACTTCCAAACTTCGAGCAAAATTAGCAGTCAAAGTCTATTTAAACCTAAGGGGTGAGACTTCTGCAAGATGGTTCATTAACTTTTCTAACTGGTTTAACTTCATCCATTAGAGACACCCTCCTTTTTTGGCTCACACTTTCATCAGAAAAGTGGGTTACATTCTCGTGAGAAATCTTTACTACCCTTTCGGCATCCACTATTAACAGCTGATGGAGCAGGATTTCACAAAAAGAAACCTGCTCAGATTAACACCCTTATGATACATACTAACAGTAAGTATTAATAGCAAACTAACGTGCACCTTACATAAACACGAGGGGAAACTGCTTTGCGCACGCATTCAGATGCATGAAAGAACTAAAACCGTACTTACATTGTATTATGAAAGAAATGAGAGATAATGCATGTCTAAGCCACAGCTTGCATGTTGCTTTAAATTTAACAAATAATGCTGCTTTTGCTTAAGCTTATGCTAGGAAAAACATTAACATGGAATAGAGCAAAGGTGGGTGGTAAACAGTGAAAAGTACATGACCATATAATTAATTCATGTTTATGTTCCATTTGTCATAGTGAGCTGGATGATCGTCCATTTTCCCTAAGTTAGCTAAAGTGGGAGGGATTGGAGCGAAGAATGAAACTGACTTGTCACAACAGACAGAATTGCTGAGCACAGCAGATGTCGCATAGAAGTTCAAGGACACTTAGCACTGAATGTATTGTCCGCGTGCCATGGATGTGACCGACCGTGGGACTAAAAATCCTTCTATGGATGTTGCTGAAATTTATGAATTAAAATGTTTAAATGTAGCATATGCTAAAATCGTGAGAACGAGTCAAGAGTGGGGCTATGGGAATTGATGTAGAACAATGAAATGACTAAAAGTGAGTGAGATCATAGTGGTGTGACAGAGACACCTCCTTAATTAACCAATCTGCTGTGGAGTTTCGAGTAATGTTTCAACTAATGTGGTACAGAAATGTAGGTATTAGGGTATAATTGGGGTGCCTTTAGGGGTGTGGTTAGATCTTGTGGGGAGGAAGAGAAGAAGGGTGAATGCGTCTCTGATCATCGGGTTTGCAAAGAGGCCTAGCTGTTTCCTGTCCCTGTCCTGCTTCTTGGGTCCTGAATCTTTGTTCTCTGATTCTATTTCAGGGGACGCCCCACCATTCCCTAGGCCAGGGTGGTGTTTTTCTACAGATTGGTTTGTATTTTTCTGACTCGTTCTTGCAAAATTACCTGCAAATGTATTTGTCACTGAACGTTTGTCTCTCCACCTATCCACTCAGTCATAATATTGGTTTTGGTATTATTTTTGCTGTAACTTATGTCTCTTAATCTATCCACTCCTTTATGAGCCTACCGCATATTGAATTACGAAGATTTACTCTGATTGCATTTATTGATGTTTCCTCTCCATTTGATGAATTTCACTGTTTGTATTTGTTCCGTATGCATTGAGCATTTATCTCAATTTACAAAAATCTGAGCTAAAACGTTATTAACCTCACAGAGAGTCTGTGAATATTTAGCTGACTGATTAATTAGTTAAATAGTAATATCATTACCATCAACTCTTCAACTAATTGGTCCATCGACCAAGGAGAAGAAAAGTTGATGTATAAGTTAGAAATATGTTTGGCGATATCTAATATGATTCAATAAAGGAACTGAAATTTTAAGTCATTATAAATTGACCCCAGTGCATCAGGGATTTGGGTAAATGTGTATGGACCATTGTTCTGTGATGTTATTGAGTATTGATCCCTGATCAATTATAGGGTGTCGCTCTGGATCACAGCCACACACTCTAACTGCATTGCCGCAAACTTTGTCAACAACTAGTTACTCAAACTTGCTCTCGCCTTTCCTCACGTGGCCTGGTTTTTTAATTTACACCAAACCAGCCACTTCAAAATGTTTATCCTTGACTTTTTTCCTCTCATCAAAGCCCGGTTTTTGTTTAATCCAGGAATTCTGAACAATATTCCTGACAATCAAATCAAGGTCTCGGATGAAAACACCCTGTTTAAGCCAATTGGACATCCAGGCTGGACAATACTTTGTGACCAGCTTCCTGCCCCTCAACAATGTGAAAAGGGTCACCGTTTTAACTGAATGTGGAGTCGTCTGGCAGAACCAAAGGATTGCTCTGACAGCATTTAGGACCACACATTGTGAAGTAAAACCCTTCATATGTATTCCCTCAAGACTCTATTCGTGTGTTCAACAAGATTGTTAATCTGAGGGTGATAATGCGAGTTTCTGAGATGTTTTACCCCATTGGTTTTAAGGAAATTCTCAACATTAGTGCACTTAAACTGAAATTCATTGTCTCTGTCGCAGCCTCGAATCCTCGGAATCGTACGTTGCTTTTATGGTCCACCTCTCGACACCACCACGGTCTGGTTTGTTTTCACAGACTCCATGGAGTGGTCAAGCGGGGGAAGGAAAGGATGGGGACGGCGGGGAGGGAGACCTGTAACAAGGGTACAAACACTTAGGTATAAAGAACATAAACATAAGCCATGTACATATCCTGTCTACACTTATACTGGGAAGGCACCTTTGACATATGAGTATACCTGCAAAGGAAATAAAAGGCTTCTGCTTGTTTCGTCAGCAGTTGGAAGTAGCAGTTTTCAATTGTGTCTAAAAAACAAGAACCACATTGTTTTTAGCAAAAGCGGCCCCACCCCTATTGTCTTGTGATCCCCTCAAAGATGTATCAACACCTACCCCAGGAGGCTGGGAGCTCGAAGGTACAGGGGTGCAGGGCTGACAGTGGCGCACGTTCCCCTGTAGTTAAATAACAGAAACACAGCACCCTCTCTTGAGGAATTAATGCACCAAACATAACATTCACTGGGTACTGCTATATCACCCAATACGCCACTCCGGGCGCTATTCACACTGGCAATGATAAACGATAATTGTCACCCAATACACCACTCCGTGCGCTATTCCCACTGGCAATGATAAACGATAATTGTCACACATCAAGGTCTGATACTTCTCACACCTGTAAGGCTTCTGCCATGTTATGTCATTAGTTTTCCTGCAATCACAAGTTCCAGCAAATCACAGGTAGGTTGTAAGTGACACGCGGGGCAGATGCCACTGCGCGGTCCACTATCTGCTCCGGGGAAGGATTCCCCAGCCGGGGCTTCCCAGAAGAAATCAAACAAGCCTACTTCCTGCAAGAATCCGGACATGGATTCCGCCAACGGGAGCGTATGCGTCACCAGGACTTTTGCCGCTTCCACTGTGAAGCACTGCCACACTAGAGCTCGAGAGACCACAAGATTTGGTGCTACCGCACCCTTACCGGACCTTTGGCAGCGAGTGCTCCTCAGCGTCTGGAGTAACCGGCACCGACATGGAGTGTTCACCTTCTTTGCGCGTCGCGCTGACGTCATCGACGCGCCTCGGCCGGGGCTCATGGGAATTGTAGTCCTGAGGCCTGTCGGAACAGGAACCTCCTGCGGCGCCTCTTCAGTGTCTTCCGACGTGGCTCCTGACAGTCAGAGTTGAGTAACTCCGGGAAGCCTTCCATCAGGAAAACAGCTTTCAAGAATTCGACAACTATTCTAGATGTAGGTTCTGCATTAAACGTGACCTTGGGCCACGTTGAGTAATACTTAAAAAGTACCAACACAAATCGGGAATGATTGGGCAATGAGTTAAAAGGCCTGAGAAAGTCTATTCGAACCTTCTTCTATTGACCACAAGGCAGCTCGATCAACATCAAAGGAGGAAAAAACACCTTAAGACTATTTTTTCTGCTGGAGCAGATCACACACTTCAACATCACTGTACTTCTGTGGCTACCAAAATGCATAATGAACCATCTACTTGGTCAGGGTGCAACCCAGGTATCCTTCATGCGCACTAAACATAGGCCTCAAATTCTCTGGTGTGACCAACTTATCCAGTCTCATCACTAAATCATCCTCCACAGACACTTCATCAGACACATGAGAAATGGCTGTAATCTTAACTCTAAGGTTCTTTTCCCTAGGCCAGCTATTCATGACAAATTAGGCTGCCCACTTCAAGGTTTAATCTTCAGACATAACTTTTTGCCAGTCCTAACAGATAGGGTACATACACTTAGAATTTCAGAGCAGCAACTATTTTTTAATTCCATCATCAGTATTGTGAGAAAATGACTTTTTGCAGCTTCACTCCCACTTTTTGAGTATTAAGTACTGGTGTAATGACTTTGTGATGCAGTGGGCCCTGCTGACCAATTCTGAAGCATTAGTTCTGACCCTTAAAAGTGTATGTTTATTTGACCTTTACCCAATTGACATAGGTTAACTTACTTCTAAGAAGAATTAATCCGTCGAAATCCGGCAATATCACCCCGAGATGGCGCCTGCTGATGCTAAACAGTCTGGTTGTTGAGGCGACACCGCCGGAGCCAAGAAATAGGCAAGTTGGGAGCGTCTAGAGCCGGATCGGAGGTTGGGCCTGCAGGCGAACGTCCCGAACGGAGCCGGGACCTCGAGTAAACCCGAGCCGGGAGGCCCTGAGTCGCGGATGGAGGACGCGTATTCGAAAGAGCGACGGCGGCTGGCCTAGGGTGAGAGCTTGCTGGGCAGCGCCATGAAGAGGCTGGGGGCCGCTACAGACTGGCGGAAGGCAGGCGGAGGATGAATTAATGCGTGTGACTGAAGAATCGGATGAGAGCTGAGGCCCGGAGGGCGCGGTGCGGCCCGATAAATCTGCTGCTCTGATAGGCGCTGCGGGACGATTTGCAGAAGGGACCCGGGAGATTTGTGGAGACTACGTGTGCAGGCGTGATGGCCTCCCCCTGATGAGGCCTTGAATGGGGTCACTACCACCGAGAGGCGGCTGGGTCGATGTGGGGGCTCGCCTGGACGCTGATACGGAGATGTTACTTGCAAACAGCGGTGAGCTCATGGTCAAAAACGATGCAGCGAGCTGGTTGAACATAGAGCATGTACTGCAAGTGAAGGGCCCTGTCCAATCCGGTTTGCTGGCAAGGCTTGGTGGGTAGACGGAGCGCCGCATGGGGCCTGCGTAAAATTGAAAGTGCAAGCCGGGCTGCTGACCTCGGACGGGGAGCTACGCAGAGCGCCGTGTGGGCACTGCAGAGCGCGGGCGCCAGCTGGCTGGGGGCCGCGCCGCTGCCTCGAATCACATTGCCGCTGTGCCCCTGGTGGTGCGGGCACGTGGACAGAAGACGCAGGACACTGCTGAAGAGCGCCATTCAGGGCCAGTGGGCACAGGAGAAGCGATCCGTACCGCACAATTAATACGTCGTGCACTGATTACCTGCTGGCGCGGGAGACGGATGTGTTGTGCAAGTACAGTTGGCATTACAGTAGGCTGCCAGCGGTATGGAGCACTAAGACGTGCCGGGGGCGCAATTGGCATGCGGGGATGTTGCAGTGTAACGACTGTCTGCCCTGAGGAGCTGCGGAGGGGGAAGCCTATACCAACGCCACCTGTAGCTGTATTTCGCCCAGCATTGAAGGCGGCAGGCTGAGGCAGAGCTGGTTTGGGTGCCGGGTGGCGGAGAGGCACTGATCGGCCATGATGGGGAAACCAGATACGAGGCAGCCAAGGCTCACCTTCGATAAGAAAGCAAACAAAGTGGCTGAGGCTGAGAATGATCGGCAGAGTCACGTGGAGGAGGGGGCCGCATCGTTGCCGCCGGCAGAGGACATCCATGCCATGTTTAAGGACCTCAAGGCGAGCCTTCAGGGTCTTGATTCCAAAATGGACTCCCTGGCGATGCGTATGGATCGGATAACGCAGAGAATGGACAAGCAGGAGGATCGAATGGGAGCGCTGGAGAATAGAGTTACGGAGGCGGAAGAGGGGCAGACGGAGCTGGATAAAAAAATGCGTGAGATAGATGGGGTGCTACAGGTCATCCGGTCAAAGAATGAGGATTTGGAAGCACGTTCGAGAAGAAATAATGTGCGAATCACGGGAGTATCGGAAACTACAGACACTCAAAACATGGAGAGATACATAGAGACCATGATGAAAGAGCTCTTTGACCCTGCTTTGTCCCCCATGTTCTTAATAGAGCGAGCACATAGATCATTGGGCCCTAGACCGAGACCTGGCGCTCCGCCGAGACCTATCCTGGCTAGAGTCCTAAACTACAGAGATCGAGATGCGATACTCCGATCGGCGCGAGAGAAAGGGAATGTGCAATATGACGGAAACACCATCGCCATTTACCCAGACTTCACGTTGCAGGTTCAGGCGGCACGCAGGGAGTTCCTGCCAGCAAAAAAGATATTCCAGCAGATTGGCACTAAATACTCGCTGATTTATCCAGCTAAGCTGAGAGTACAAGGCCCTGGCAAACTCACTTTCTTCACGGACGCGAGAGCTGCCCTGACGTATGCAAAGCAGCTGGCCAAGGAGCAGAGACAAAAGCCACAGTCCGAGGACGCACCTGAAGCAAATACCTTTAGTGACAATTACTGAGGAATTCGAAGTGACGCACTGGAGGAGCAGCTAAGTATATGATATAGAGACACTGTGTTGAGATGTGTCAGTTGTAAATGTTGTTCCGGGGAAATTAGACTTTCTCAGATAGACTTGCCTAGCTCTCCGGTGGTGCTAGGAACATTCCAGCACATAACGGGATACTGTTGTGCAGACATAATGGCTGCTGATCTTGGGGGGACAAGTATACAGCTCGGCCACCCTGCCATGAGCGTAGGGGTGCTACGCCGGTGGACCCATGTTCCCCGTGGGATGATTCCCTCAGAGCTTTTACTATGGGGTCTTTGCTTTCAAGTTTTGGGTATTGGGTGGGAACTCACAACCTGTTTTGGGGGGTTGGTGTGGGAGGTGTTGGGGTAATAAGGTTAGTTATTTTCTGGGTCATCTGCCACAAGATAAATATAAGACTAATAGTCGCTGGCTGTTGTTGCGGGGAGAAATGTTCATGATGAGAAGATGCCAGACTGTTAAAGCAGAACGCACTTGGGTACAGGACCACCGCGTGGCAGCACCGGAAGATCATACGTCCCTTGTGGGTTATCGTTGTGAAAGTTCTATATCACCAAGATGTCACATCTAAAATGTATTACTTGGAACATCAGGGGTTTGAATGATCGCCGTAAGGCGATATTGGTACACTCATACCTCACTAGACACGGAGTGGACATATGTCTGCTGCAAGAGACTCACCTGACGGATAGTGCGGCGGGGCTACTGCAAAACAAAAGATGGGGGAGATTATTGCTGGTGGGTACTCCAACTATTCGCGGGGGTGGCCGTACTGTTGCGCAGGGGTCTGCAGTGGAACACACACCACACAGTGATTGACAGAGAAGGCCGCTACATTCTGATACAGGGTACACTATACAATACACCCATGTTGATCATAAATAACTATGGCCCCAACACGGACGACCCGGGGTTTTTTCGTAACATTGGGCAATTGATGCAAACAACAAACAATGTCTCGGTCCTATGGGGAGGAGACTTCAATGCGGTCCTCTCAGACGTGGCGGATAGGCATGGCATAGCACGAGAGCACCATCCGAGGGCAGCTGCGATGCTGCAAGACATTATAACTGACAGGCAATTAGTAGAGTCATGGAGAGTGCTGCACCCGACACTTCGTGAGGGTACATGTGTGACGCGGCATTGCGGCGCTTGGTCGAGGCTAGACTTTTGGCTACTGTCAAGAGACATACATACTTGGGTAACGGATGCTGTACATCACCCGCGTACATTCTCAGACCATGCGCCAGTGATGCTGACAGTGAAAGTGCCAGATCCATATATTGCCCCGTTTATTTGGAGATTTCCATCCGGGGCGCTGCAAGATCAAGTCTTTAGAGAAGAATTACAGGGGAAGATAGAAGAATACTTCACACTCAATGAAGGCTCAGTTGACTCTCCTGGCGTGTTGTGGGAGGCGTTTAAGGCTGTAGTGCGCGGTAATTGTATTGCACTCAAGGCGGGGGTACTTAGAGATATCCGTACTACGCTGCGACGGCTGGAGCTAGAGATAGGGAAATTTGAGGAAACGCAAACTCGCTCCCCAGCTGCTATGGCGCACATCCGGGCAAAACTAACAGAATACCAGGCAGAGGCGGAAAGAGAAGCGGTGTATTTATACAACAATGCACAGGCAAGGCGATATGGAGAAGGTGATAGAGCCGGGAAAACTCTGGCGGGGTTACTTAGGTCGCCGAGGGGTGCGGAATACATAACTGAAATAAGGTTGAAGGACGGGGAGCGGGTCAGGTCACTGCCGGAAATTCTTGACACAATGGCCCGGTATTACGGGGCGTTATATACATCCAAGGTGGCCCCTTCCCAATCTGACATAACAAACTACTTCGACACCATGGCACTGGCATGGTTCAGCAATAGCGCAAGGCAATATATGGAGCTCCCTATTACGGTGGAAGATGTCAGGCAAGTAATAGGTAGTATGCCGGCTGGCAAAGCTCCGGGAGCTGACGGATTAACCGCGGCATTCTATAAAGAATAATCAGAATTATTGGCACCCCACCTATTGCAGGTATATCAGGAGGCCATGGAGACTGGTATCCTTCCCCCCACATTGAGAGAGGCTATTATTATAGCCTTGTTGAAGCCTGACAAGGATCCCACAGCCCCGGACTCATATCGCCCCCCTCTCCCTAATAAATCTCGATGCCAAAATCTATGCCAAACTCATAGCCAACAGGCTACAACCCATGCTACCGCAAATAGCATTGCCAGACCAATATGGTTTTATACTGCCCATAACTTACGAATGTTGTTTGGAGTGCTGCACTATCTGGCCCCTCATGTTCAGGCAATAGCTGCGCTACTAGACGCCACCAAGGCGTTTGATTAGTTGGAGTGGCAGTTTCTCTTCGTGGTGCTGCCCTGCATGGGGTTCAGCCCCTTGTTTATCCAACAAATACAGTTGTTGTACACGAAACCTATGGCTAGGGTGCGTATCAATGGGCAAACGTCGGAACCATTCGCCATAACCAGGGGAACGAAACAGGGCTGTCCATTGTCGCCGCTATTGTTTGCTATTGCCACGGAGCCATTGGCAGCCTGGCTTCGCCAGCACCACACGCAGAGGAGCATTGGGTTTACGACCAGAGGTCTGCTGATCTCAATGTATGCGGATGACATGATAGTGTACCTCACAAATCCAAGGGACAATTTCGGGCCAGTAATGAGAGAGATTGTCCGCTATGGAGGCCTTATAGGCATACAAGTAAACTGGTCCAAGTTCGTGCTCTTCCCGCTCACGGACAACACGATCCAGTTCGACACGGAGTACCCAATCAAGTGGGAGGTGGAGGAGGTTAAATACCTAGGAATATGGATAAGCAGTTCAGTACAGGAAATATGGTTGGCAAACTATGGTAGGGTAATGGACTGGATAAGGAGCAAGGTTCAGAGATGGAAGCAGTTGCCGTTGTCACTGCTGGGGCGTATAGCCATCGTAAAAATGGTGATACTTTCCAAGCTTCTCTATTTATTTGTAGACATACCGATCGCATATCCTAGAGCTGGTGTGGGCTGGTAAACAGCCGAGAGTGTCCAGGAAGTTGCTAACACTACCCTTTGCTCAGGGGGGCTTGGGTGCCCCTGATTTCGAGCTTTATGCGTATAGTGCGCTGGCGCAGTTTTTGCATTTCTGGCAGCCCCCTATGCCCTTCCAGCCTCATGTAGCGATAGAAATAGTTAGGGTGGCTCCTACCCCGCTCGAAACTGCGCTATACAAGCCTTATAAGCGGCCCCACTCAGAAATTGATACGGTAGAAACAACGAGGTGGGCATGGAAAGGTATAGCTAAAAGGGCCAATATAGAGGAATTATTTGCACCATCTATGCCGCTGGGGGGCAACCCATTGTTGACTCCACTAGTGGACAAGGCGATAACGCTAAGAGCAAAGGCTCATGCCCTAGTGAAGGGTGGGGATCTCTTCCCGTGTGATAGTTTCCTAACGTTACAACAGATGTGCAAAGATCAAACTCCTACAGCATCTGACACACTCCTGTACTATCAACTACGGGCTGCGTGCCGGACTCGATATACTTCCTTCCCGCAAGCACCGCCTGCAGTACCTGCGTTAGAAAACGTGCTGGTAAGTCCGTCTCCTCGCAAGTTGATCACGCGCATATACAGCATAACGCAAAAGGAATCCCCGATAATAAGCTGCAAGGCCAAGGCGGAGTGGGAGGCGGAAACAGGGTTAGTCATCACGGATAAGCAGTGGAAATACTGTTGCTCGCAGCTGGAACACCTGTCGCCTAACTATAGACTGAGGCTAACACACTTCAATTATTTGCACAGATTATATAGAACGCCATCAGAGTTACATCACATGGGCATACACCTGGACACGAACTGTTGGAGATGCGGGGTTCCTGACGCTACATTCTTCCACTTAGCATGGGACTGTGCACCGATAGGAAGATATTGGGAGGCAGTTTTTGGACATATTCGGCAAATCACAGGTCAGCAAATGCCGGCCACTCCATTGACGGAGCTTTTGGGCTTTGTAGCTGAAGTCCCTTGGAAACCCCGTAAACTTACGGCCATGTTGTTTCTGCTGGCGAAGAGACAGGTGGCAATTCATTGGAAAAAACAACAGCCCACTACTATAGCGGCATGGCTAAACGTAGTGATATACTGTAAAGACCAGCTGACCCACTATTGGGATTTAATGCCTAGCAGATCCAGACCAGCAGACATCTGGACACCACTGGTGGATTGGCTGGCCGCGGGGGTTCTGACCTGTTGAAGCGCTAGGAAGATAGAAACTGGAGGGGCGTCATAATCTGAGTGAAAGAACTAATTTAAGCAGCATGCGTTACACATTTTGAGAGGTGACGTGAGAGGCTATTCGGAAGCGCGAAACTCAAAGGGGCATCTGGAGGTGGCTTGACCATGACAACCAAGTTGACTGCATATCACGCTAGGTGATGACAAAATACACTAGGTGTAGGCAGATGGGGTGGGGGGAGGAAAGGGAAGTTGGTTTGTTTAGAATTTAAATACACACGTTTGCGGAACCAGCTGTAATAAGAGAATGAAAGGGCACAGAAGAGGACTTACAACGGTTCAGATGTATCGCTGCCAGCCCGATGGGTTGTAGGCGCACAAGCTATGTTCAGTTGATAATGCTGATGTTAAAACTATGCTGCCGGCCTTCGGGTTGTAGGCAAAAAGCTGTGTGGGCATATATGCTTGTGTATAATTTCTTTTTGGAAAATAAAAACTTCAAAAAAAAAAAAATGTGCCACAAAAGCTGAAGAAGCATACTTTGCCTTTATTTGGTAGTCATGATTGCCTGACTGCTGCTGACCACCGAAGTGCAGCCTGGGAGACAGAGTCTCGATGCTCAAAACTTGCACCCAAGTCTGTTGACCTCGGGAGAGTCGTCGGAGTGCAGTTTGGTCACCCAAAATGGACACTAGTCTCAGTTAAAAGAAACAGATGGTTTCACTGTACCAGGAGACCAGTGGTAACTATTTTGTGGCTGGACTTCGAGGGACATCGACCCCTATGGCCAAAGTCCCCCCATCATGTTTGTGGACTGAGGTCTGACCGTAGGAAAACCCCAGTCACTGGATCATCATCCTCAGCATCTTCAGCAACATGTAGCCCTTGCATCAGGGCAACTCTCTTGATATATATGGTAGTTTCCATAGGAGCCTTGAACTGGACTTGTGACTGATTTGACTGTAAGGTTTTTGTCCTGCCAAGCCTCCTTGGCCCCTGTGACTTGGTCCCTGCCGGAGCTGGTAGCCCGAAGTGGGCCTGAGTAATTGGACATAACTTTACAAAAGTTTCAAAAGCTTTCCAAGTAACCGTTAACCACAGAAGTTACCAGATCTTGTCTGTAATTTGAATAAAAATTTGTGATATATTATTTGCTTAATAATTTACATTTCCGGAACCCTCCAGTGGATTTCTTTCGTTTTGGTGTCTAAACATTTATATTAATAGAGTTGTTCTTTTAAATTAGTGTGGATTTTCTTTGTGTCATGTTTTTTTCTTGTTCAACTGTTTTAGTACTTCTAAATGATTTGCCTGTTTTTTTAACAAAGCCTGACTGTTTGAAGCCACAGCTATCAGGATAGAGCTTAGATTTTGCAAATAAGCCTGGTGGGACTCAAGACGGATTTGTGAGCTTATTACATGGTGAGGGCACACAACCACATCTTATAATATACCACTTTCCCCACAAATATCGTTCATAAATATCTCAACTTTAGTGGCAAACCAGAATACATAATCAATTCTACCAATAATATAACCAGTAATATAACTGAGACTGCAATGGTTTAGTTGACAACCTTGATATTCAGGGCGTACTCACTTTTGAAGTGGTACCACCAAAATGTTTACCCTGTTATAACCAGAAAACCTCTCGATAACCCAACAGCATGCCAAAAGTACCTTCTCTGTAAAAGAGTAACAGAGCTCTGCATCTCAGAAAACTCTTGGGGCAAACCCAGCAGACACCTCCTCATTTCCATTTCTCTGGTTCAGCACAGCACAGCACCCAAAGCATAATTACTGATTTCAGTGTGGCAAGATCTCAATGCTTTCACGCTAACAAGTTTGGGGGCACATGCATCAACAATGCCATTTGCGATTCCTTATTAGCGAAAAATAAGGAATCGCTAATAAGGAATAGCAAAAGGCTATGCATGTAGGAATCGCTATTCAAATAGCGATTCCTTAACTTTCCTTAATTGCTACTAGCAAATTGCGAGTAGCAATTAAGGAATGCCATCCCAATCATTCCTATGGGCCTCCAGGCCCATAGGAATGAATTGGAGATTGCATGAGCAAATAGCGAGTACCAGTAGGTTCTCGCAAATTGCTCATGCAATTTCAAGGGTGCAAGGGTGTCAAAATGACACCCTATTGCACCACTGAAATTGATATGTGCACATATGTTGCACACACACATGCTCTAAGGGCATGTGTGTGCGCAACATGAAACTTTGAAAAATGCACAAAAGTGCATTTTTCAAACTTTTAGCAAATTACCATGCAGTTCATCTTCATGGTAATTTGCTCCCCCTATTAGCGAATTCGCTAATTTTTTAACTTTCATGCATTGCATTTAAGGAATCCCAAATTGAGATTCCTTAAATTAAGGAATCTCAATTTGGGATTCCTTAAATGCTATCGCTATTTAAGGAATCGCTATTTAAGGATTCCTTAAATAGCGATTTTTGCTTTTGGGTTGATGCATTGGGATTGGGTATTTTTAACTCAATACCGGGAGCTATTAGCGAATCGGTATTTTACCGACTGGATTTTGGCTTGATGCATGAGGCTGTTGGTCTTTATCCATTCCAATGCCCCTGACATCCCTCATCCCACGTAAACACAACATTTTTCTTGAGCAGGATTGCAATAGGTTGAACTATTGACACATAATCTTAGACAAATCAGGAAAATAATTGCTTTCACTAAGAAAGGATTTAACATCAGCCTTGTCAACAGGTGATGGGGCATTAGGAATTGCCATGACCAAGCCCAGGCCTCAGCTGAATCCCCTAACTGGAAATAACATGCTCCAATACCACCCTTTGCCTTTAAGAAACGAATATTTCTAATTACCACCATGATCTTGGAAATGGCCAAGTCTTTGATCAAAGTAAAATGAAATCCTGCACCTCATGATCAGCAGCATAAACTTGAAGATCATCATGAAAACCTTCCACACCTTTGACCTCCTTGAACATGTGAAACATAAGTTCAAATACAGCCTCAAAGTGGGAGTGTATGCTTTTACAGCCTTCCCAACAGAAAATGTAGGATATACATTTGAAACCATGTGAGAGAGAAAGGTGTGGAATGTACTTCTCTGTCTCGGAGTGTAGTGTTATTGGAAGTGGGGCCCACAAGTGCATTATATTGTACATTGGGAAGTTAAGTGTGTAATGCTATAGGCAGTGGTGCTCAAATGTGCATTATGCTGTACATTGGGAACTTTTAGGAAGTTTTTACTATTCGCTTTGACATGCCCTCATACCATCTTGAATTCTGCCCCTGTCTAGCTTGAGCTTTGAACACAAGCAGGCCCCCAGGTCACTCACGTTGTTTAGGTTATTGATGTTCAAGATTGTTTTCTGTACTTTTGTAGATGTTTTCAACTTTCTCAAGCTTCACTAAGCTAAGGGGCTGAAACATGTGGAAGCACAGAAGAATACGTGAGAACTCCTTTGCCTTTGGAATGCTTGTGGGAGATTGGCCAACCAGTAAGTTTCCTTGGCGCAGAGGTCTTCTCGGAACCTTCTAGTGCATTGACATTATAAAACTGAGGTTTCTTGACTTGGAAAGTGGGAATTTTGGACCTGAATGAAGGACGGACGCAGCTTACTCAGTGTCGCAGTTCCCGGCTTGCTGAGTCACTTGGCTTCGGCTGTGAATCCCCTAAGCTGGTGTGGGGTAAGATGAAGGTATTGCAGCCAGTGATGTATTTTCTCTGATTATTGGCATTGTGATGTGTGTGTGTGTCTGTGTGCACATTCAAGCAAGTCTCCAGTGATTATAATCATCTGATATATTCTGTGTGTATATCTTTATATCTCTTCATGCTTTCCTTTGATTCCTTGTATTTAAAAGTGCCCATTTCTAGCAATTGACGTCCATTTTTATTATCATTATTATCTGCTTGTATTTTATCCCATGCATTTAACAGTTGCATTTGCTTAGTTGTAATTGTGTATTATTGCCTACACACACAAATATAATATCTATATATATATATATATATATATATATATATATATATATATATATATATATATATATATATATTATCTACTGGCGGTCGCCAGTAGATAGTTATGGTTACAACCTAGTTTCCGTAGGAAATCTCAAAATTCTATTTTGAATAACTTTGGCGTCGGTTGACGAATCCTCGCGAAATTTTCAAAACTAATGGGGCGCTCCGTTCAGCTCCTACCCTGAAAGTCTTGGGGTGATTCGTCAAGCGGGTGCCGAGAAAAAGGGGGTCCCAAAACGCGTTTTCCCCATGCATTTTTCCATAGGACATTTAGTCGCAGCTACAGCCCGAACGGCTGAACAGAATTTCGTGAAATTTGGCAGAGAGGTAGCCATAAGGTCAAGGAAGTGCCTTTTGCAGGTCTGGTGTAAAACTGTTCAGTATTTCCTGAGAAAATAGCATTTAAAAGCATATCAATATCTATACGCGCGCACCATGCGCGCACTGTGCGCCCACCCTGCTGTGCGCGAGCGCAATTCTGATTGGTTGTTAGATGTCGGTAAACATTCGAATCGGTCGAAACCAGGAAGTGTCGGCCGCCATTTTGTCTCTCGCAGTCTGAGGGGGTGAAAAAAAAAGGTGGAGAACGTGAAAAGCGGGCAGAGTGGACAGTTCCTGACCCCCTAGCTTTGGTCAGGGGCTCACAGAAGGACCCCCAAGGACGAAAAAAAATATATATTTTTTTTAAATCGCGAGGTGCGCGCAAGGTGCGCGCACGGCAAACCGTGAGTGCTCGGTGCGCGAAGCGCACCGTGCGCCCACAGCGTGCGCAAGGTGCGCGCACGGTGAAAAACCTGAAAAAAAAATAAATAAATACATAACTTAGCATTTAAAAAACCGTACAAATTCACTGAAAAAACCATAGGTTTCACACACGTTATAGTTACGAATTGGCATTTAAAAAACCTTGCAAATTCACTTAAAAAAACCATAGGTTTCACACATGATATAGTTAGCTGGACATTTCACTCGTAAAAAAACCAATGAAATTCCCCCTATAGTTAGTGCAGGCAACTATAACTCACGCCACCGCAATCCTCTGCTGATGACGTCAGATATTACATCACTGTATTTAGACACTTATTTACCCATGTCTTCTTCCATTAATCTTTAGCTATACATATATTACAAATATTTATTTTTCATAGAGACACATATGTCATCAGTGATGTAATATCTGACGTCATCAGCAGAGGATTGCGGTCGCGTGAGTTATAGTTGCCTGCACTAACTATAGGGGGAATTTCATTGGTTTTTTACGAGTGAAATGTCCAGCTAACTATAACGTGTGTGAAACCTATGGTTTTTTCAGTGAATATATATATATATATATATATATATATATATATATATATATATATGTATATATATATATATATATATATATGTATATATATATTATCTACTGGCGGTCGCCAGTAGATAGTTATAGTTAGGACCGAGTTTCCATAGGAAATCTGAAAATTCTATTTTGAATAACTTTGGCGCCGGTTGACGAATCCTCGCGAAATTTTCAAAAACTAATGGGGCGCTCCGCTCAGCTCCTACCCTGAAAGTCTCGGGGTGATTCGTCAAGCGGGGGCTGAGAAAAAAGGGGGGTCCCAAAACGCGTTTTCCCCATGCAGTTTCCCATAGGACCTTTAGTCGAAGGTACAGCCCGAACGGCTGAACAGAATTACTAGTAGTCCTCAGGTCAGGCATGTGCCTTTTGCATATATGGTGTCAATCTGTTCAGTAGTTCCTGAGAAAATTGCAGTTAAAAGCACATAAATATCTATAAGCGCGCACCGTGCGTGCACCATAACGAGCACGAGCGTAATTCTGATTGGTGGTTACATGTCAGTCAACATTCGAATCGGTCGAAATCAGGAGGTGTCGGCCGCCATTTTGTGTGTGACAGTGAAAAAGAAAGGTGGAGAACGTGAAAAGGGGGCAGGGTAGAGAGTTCCTGACCCCTAGCCTTTGTCAGGGGGTCCCTGAAGGACCCTGAAGGACCCCGAAGGGTGAAAAAAACATTTAATTTTCTTTTCAATAAATCGCGCGGTGCGCGCACGGTGGCAAAAAATTCGTAAAAAACATAGATTTAAAAATCATGTGTAAGTGTTTAGATGTTGGTTGGCTCTACAAAGAGCCGTTGTGTTCATTGAGTGTTTTTGGTACCTACAAGTAAGTACCGATGCACAGTCTAAAGTTCAAGAGGAAGACTCTGTTCCCTTCATCTGTGAAATGTACACCGTCTCCTCTATAAATGCCTTGCATGTTGTAACGCAAGTTGTTGTGGTATATAGAACCCATACCATAATCTCTGAGTAAAGCAGAAACAGACTTATTGACGTGCTTTCTTGCTTTCTCAATCTGCGGACAATATTGGTTGGACCAGTTCCACTTTTGCCTTTGGCATATATTAGAATATACAAAGGTAGTTTGTGGAAAAAGTGACATCAATTGCACAAAGGTGTCCTTAACAAGCATTTCCAGACCTACCCCAGTTAAAGTGCCTAGGTCATTTCCACCACAGTGCAAAATTATAAGGTTAGGCTGTGGGAGATGTAGAAAGGATTTCACCAAAGGCATTAATTGGTGCCACTTTAACCCTCTCTGACCAATCCATTTCATGTCTACATTTGGCAAAGCAAGGTCTTTCACAATACCTCTTTTTTCGGCATACTTTTCACTCCAGAAGACATAGCTATGACCTACAATCCACACTGTGAACATCTATCAAGGAGATCTGGATACACTCAGAAGGTGTCTTTCAGTAGAATGGCAATATGAAAAGAAAGATAGTTGTAAAATGGAGGCTTACCTACTTTTTTTTAATAAAAAGAACTCATTGGCTGTCTCACACCATTCCACACTAAAAACTAGGCTGTATGTTTACATTTTTCAAAGCATGTTTTGTATTGGTTCAGAAAAATGTGTTCCCACATAACATTACTTTGGATTTGCTGTTAGGTTTGAAAAGTCAAGCACTCTTGCTGTTTGGATTAGAAACATTGTGTGCTGAACTTCTGACCTTTCTGCTCACACCATGTTCCATGACCTGTTGCTATGGTAGCAGGCAGAAGTTGTCACTCAGGCTAGTTGACTTACTTGAATGAGCTTAGAGCGAACGCCAACATCCACAGGAGCGAAGATCAGAATCACAACTCTCCCCTAGGGTATAGTCATCATCAATGGTGACCATAAACTGAGTAATGAGTTATACCCAGGGGAAGAGCCGGGACCAAGGATGGATCTCAGGGTAGCCCACCAGGGAGGCTGAAGAGTTTCAGATGGGAGGAGTCAGGTAGTGACACAGAAGGCTGCAGCACAGGAAAAATAATAAACAAGGAAAAAGAAAGGGAAGAATTAATGGCAATATTACCATAAGCTAAACCACACTTCTTCCCCCAGTCACTGTGTAAGACGTTATGTGTTTTAAGAGAGGTGTGTACCTTCGCAATCTGTTGCTGTTCTCAATGACTCTGCTCAGTACCATACGTATGTTCCATCCAGTGAGCTAGGCGTGAAGTATGAGGGAGAACTTGACTCTCCTGAATGAAGCAGCTTCCAAGCAACTTGAAAGGCAGGGCGAATAGTGTCAATAAAGTTTTGTTGTAAAAAAAAAGAAAAATAAACAAAAAACAAAACGTAACACCTCAATCCGCTAGGGAGTCTTTGAGATTGCGCAAGAGGCAGTTTAGTAGATTGGCAGAGTCTCGAGTGTTTGTTGCCCTGAATACGTAATCACCAAATTCAGCCGGGATGCGAATAGTAATGGTAGTAAGAGTCCTGAGAAGAGTTAAATCAATAACAGCTGCACGCGTGCTGCGCGTGTGACGTACCAGAATGCCGGGAACTGGAGCGGGAGAAGGAGCGAAGAGAGACTCTGATGACTGTGGATGAAGTCTCCTGTCGCTGGTGCAATGCGGTAGGCGGAAGAATTAAAGAGAATCCTTCCCCCTGCAGGCAGCGCGGGGACCTGGGGTTCTTTACACGGGAAGCGGAGACAATATTGCAGGAACAATCCTCGGCTCAGGGTTGTCGGTGACAACAAGTAGCGCAGGGAAGTACCCCCCAGGGATCGGGGAACTTCAGTACAGCTAGATTCGTTGTCCAGGGAATACAGGTAATCCAGATCACAGAAAGACAAGGGTTCCAACGAGATTCGCCAGAGCTTTGAGAAGCCAAGCAATGAACTCAAGGCGGAGCTTAGTTTTAAATCATCCAGGACCAATGAGATCGTGCAATGAGGGACGGACCAATGAACTTGTGCAATGAGGGATTGGGACGGTACACAACTCGAACCCTGAAGTGGTGCATTATGGGTGTTGTAGTGCGAAAGCGGGATGCTTGCTTACTGCACAAGTGGATGAGTGTGTAACAGTTCTCCCCCCCAAAGGCCTATTTACAGGTCGGGGCTTGTCAGGATACAAAGCATGAAATCGTCTTACTAGACGGGGGGCATGAACATGTTCTGCAGGTTCCCATGACCTATCTTCTGGCGCGTACCCCACCCCATCCACTAGATATTGAAGTCGACGTCGGTGTCTCCGAGAATCGACAATTCGTCTCACTTCATACTCGAGTTGCCCTTCAACAGTAATGGGAGGAGGAGGAGGTTCCGGACAAGAAGGGGGTTCGTATTCCTTTAGTAAAGAAACATGAAAAACAGGATGTATTTGATACTCAGGGGGCAAGTCAAGTTTAAGGGCTACAGAGTTGATGATGCGCGAGACAGTAAAAGGGCCTATATAACGAGGTTGGAGTTTCCTGGGACCAGTTAATCTTAGATTCTTAGTAGCCAACCATACTTGTTCTCCAACTATATAAGGGGGAGCAGGACGTCTATGTTTATCTGCTTGCTCTTTCATATGTTGTTTGGCTTCTTGTAGTCTTTGTTTAGCCATGTCCCAGATAGAGGAAAGATGTGCATGGTGTTCCTCTACCGCAGGTATGTCTGACAATGAGGGAGGGAATCGTACAGGTAGACAAAGGGGATGGTAACCCGTTAGAAAATAAAAGGGAGATACTTGAGTGGCTGTATGACAGGCGTTGTTGTATGCAAACTCCGCTAAAGGAAGTGCTTGTACCCAATCACTGGTAACGGTTCCCAACAAACATCGTAAATACTGTTCTAAGGTTTGATTTGTCCTTTCTGTCTGCCCATCTGTTTGGGGATGATAGGCTGAGGACAGCCGGTGATCGATATGGAGAGCCTTACATAAACCTTGCCAAAATTTGGAAATAAACTGGGGGCCTCTGTCTAAGACAATCATAGAGGGCAATCCATGCAGCCTCACGATATGTTGTATGAATATGTAAGTAAGTTCTTTAGCTGATGGTATTTTGGTAAGAGGTATCAAATGGGCCATCTTTGACAACATATCCACTACCACAAGGATAGTATGGTACCCTCTGCTAACCGGTAAATCTGTAATGAAATCCATGCTAATGGAAGACCATGGAGTGCGGGGAATAGGCATGGTTTGTAAAAGCCCGGCAGGTGCACAATGCAGGGCTTTTTGTCTTGCACAAGTGGGACAAGCCTTTACGTACTCGTGTATGTCCTGTGTCATTCCTTTCCACCAAAACCATCGTTGACAGGCTTTAGTTGTTTTGTCGCCCCCGGGATGTCCTGCCAAAGGGGATGAATGACACCACTCCAAAATCAGATCTTTTAATTCCTGAGAGGGAACAAATAAACGTCCTTTATGATAAAATAAGCTGTTGTGGATAGAATTCTCAGGAGTCACTAACCAGTCTTCTGGTTTCAATGAGGAATACTCAGAGGCAAGTCTTGTCATAAAGGCACATTCAATGTCTGTCTCTCCTAGGGCCACAATCTTATGTTCAGGGATGATTAGTGGGGGTGTTTCTTCAGTGTGTTTGTTCTCTTTCCCTAGTCTCGATAGAGCATCGGCCTTGCCATGTTTGGCCCCAGGTTGGAAATGGATTACAAAGTCGTATTCACTGAAAAAGGACACCCACCTCATTTGTCTTGGAGTAAGAGCTTTGGCAGATTTGAAAAACTGTAAGTTGCGATGGTCTGAGTATATGGTAATAACATGTGGTGACCCTAAGAGATAATGCCTCCATTCTTGAAATGCCAATTTAATGGCCAATAATTCCCTCTCGCCTATGGTGTAATTTTGTTCGGCATTAGAGAGGGTTTTGGAGAAATAGGCCACTGGATGTAAGGTCCCATTTTGAGGGTGTCTTTGTGAAAGGACTCCCCCTACCGCATATTGGGAAGCGTCCGCTTCCACATAAAAAGGTTGTGAAGTATCAGGATGTCGGATAACAGGGGCTGTTATGAACTTATTCTTAAGAACTTGGAAGGCTTGTTCAGCCTTGTCATCCCACTGAAAACCACTCCTTTCTTAAGAAGTCTGGTGATGGGTTTAATGTGATCCGAAAAGTGTTCTATAAATCGCCTGTAAAAATTGGCGAATCCTAAAAAAGACTGTATTTCTTTTACAGAACTGGGACTTGACCAGTTGATTATGGCCGTCACTTTTGAAGCATCCATGTGTATACCATCAGGAGATATGACGAAGCCAAGAAAATCCACCTTGGTGGTATGAAAAAGACATTTGTCGAGTTTGGCAAAGAGATGGTTCTCTTGCAGTTTTTGCAAAACCATCCAGACATGCTACACATGCTCTTCTTTGTTTTGTGAGAATACCAGGATGTCGTCAATATAGACGATCACAAACACATCTAAATATTCTCTCAATATTTCATTAATGAAAAACTAAAAAGCCGCGGGTGCATTGCATAAGCCAAACGGCATTACACAATATTCAAAGAGTTCGAACTTTGTGCGGAAGGCCGTTTTCCACTCATCTCCCTGCCTGACACGAATTAAATGATAGGCCCCCCGCAGGTCTAATTTTGTGAAGATCTTTGCATTCCGAACCTGATCGAGAAGAGTGGAGATGAGGGGAAGAGGGTATTTGTTTTTCACAGTAACTTTATTGAGAGCTCTATAATCCAGACAGGCTCTCAAACCTCCTTCCCTCTTGGGAATAAAAAAAATGGGAGAAGAGACCGGTGAGGTAGAATGTCGAATAAAACCCTTTTTTAGCATATCCTGTAAATAATCATACATGTACTTGTTTTCTGGCTCAGTGAGAGCGTATATTCTGCTTATAGGCAAAATTGCCCCCGGAATCAAATCAATACGGCAATCATATGCCCGATGCGGGGTCAAAGCTACAGCTTTTTCATCATCAAACACGTCTTTGTATGCCGCATATTCAGAGGGTAATTCGGTGGTCACAGCTGCTTCTGTTGCACAACATAAAGATGTGTGCCATGTGGGGGACTCCTGATAACAATGCATTAGACAATAATGAGACCTCAGAGTGACCGTACGGGCTACCCAATCTATATGGGGGTTATGTACCTGTAACCAGGGCACCCCTAAGATTGCACCAAAGTTGGGCGTATCTATTAAATCGAACTGGATTGTTTCGGAGTGCCCATTATCGCATACCATAGTCAGTCGGGGTGTCTGAAAAGCAAGGAGCCCGGAGGACAAAGCAGTCCCATCCACTGCGCTAATTTTCTCAGGATGAGTTTTAGGCACGAATTCTATTCCTAAGGACTTGGCCAGAGAAATATCGAAGAAGTTCCCCGTTGCTCCACAATCAAGAAGTATAGGCATGTTTTTTCGATATTGAGATGGTAAAATCAACACTACCATTAAGTTGAAATGCTTGGGTACTAGAGGAGTTGAACTAGCCAATACATGAGAGGTCTGTTTTACAGAAAGGCTTGAAGGACTGACCCCTAGGTCCCCCAAGTCCATTAGTTTTCCGAAGCAGTAGCAAGGCTAGTCGGAACAAGAGAAGGTTTAGCTAGTGTCTTAGGTTTAACAGGACATTCTCTAGCATAGTGACCTCCTTTCCCACAATATAAACATAAATTGAGTCTTCTTCTTTTCTCCCGCTCAGTGCTAGATAACGGGCCGCAGATGCCTCCTATTTGCATAGGTTCCCCTAGATCTTTATTTTCCTTCTTCTCAGTCTTTCCTAAGAGGAAGCGAGGATAATCGGGTTTGGTCTTTTCGCCTCTTCGTTCGCTAAGACGATGATCTAATTTCACTACCAGGTCGATAAATGTGGAACAGTCCTCAGGGGGATCTACAATCTGGGAAAGGATGTCTTTCAATTCATCTTTAAGGCCTCTATAAAACAGGGAGGTTCTCTTTTCTTCAGGCCACTGCGTTTCCGTAACCAATCTATTGAAAGTGGTGATATAAGTTAAGAGATCTTTGGAGCCCTGTTTCAATCCCAGTAATTCATTGTCACTGGCTTGCATGTAGGAATGACGAGCGAAGAGGTTTTTCATCTTTTCTTTAAAGAGGTTTAAGTCATATAAGATGGGGTCGTCATTTTCCACTAGGGGCACCGCCCATAAGGCGGCATTACCTGACAAATAGGATATAATGAATGCCACCTTTGCTGCATCGTCAGGAAAGGAGGAGGCTCGACAAAGGAACTGCAGATGGCACTGATTTATGAATACCCCATACTTGCTACTGTCTCCATTAAATCGTTCTGGCATGGCTAATGGAGTTGGAGATGGGGTTAATACTGTGACGTTGACAGGGGGATTCTCACTGTCCCTGACCGGGGAATCTGAAAGCGTTGTGTGATGGGAAGTACCAAAGAAGGTAGCAGGATGGATATAAGATTTCTTGGGCCTGGTCGCGGTCTCGTCTACACCAGCCCCCACCCTTCCTTGGTTTTTAAAGTGGTCTAATTCGGCAACTAGTCTATGGTTCTCTGTACGTAATAGACTGAGTTCAGTCTGGAGATTGACTACAACAGAGGCTAATTCCTGCATGGTTGTTTCCTGGGTGTCACTGGACTGGGTAACGTCCAGGAGGACACGATCCATCTTCGCTCGGGGGATGTACTATTAACGTGGGCTTGGCTTTCTGTCACTCAGGCTAGTTGACTTACTTGAATGAGCTTAGAGCGAACGCCAACATCCACAGGAGCGAAGATCAGAATCACAACTCTCCCCTAGGGTATAGTCATCATCAATGGTGACCATAAACTGAGTAATGAGTTATACCCAGGGGAAGAGCCGGGACCAAGGATGGATCTCAGGGTAGCCCACCAGGGAGGCTGAAGGGTTTCAGATGGGAGGAGTCAGGTAGTGACACAGAAGGCTGCAGCACAGGAAAAATAATAAACAAGGAAAAAGAAAGGGAAGAATTAATGGCAATATTACCATAAGCTAAACCACACTTCTTCCCCCAGTCACTGTGTAAGACGTTATGTGTTTTAAGAGAGGTGTGTACCTTCGCAATCTGTTGCTGTTCTCAATGACTCTGCTCAGTACCATACGTATGTTCCATCCAGTGAGCTAGGCGTGAAGTATGAGGGAGAACTTGACTCTCCTGAATGAAGCAGCTTCCAAGCAACTTGAAAGGCAGGGCGAATAGTGTCAATAAAGTTTTGTTGTAAAAAAAAAGAAAAATAAACAAAAAACAAAACGTAACACCTCAATCCGCTAGGGAGTCTTTGAGATTGCGCAAGAGGCAGTTTAGTAGATTGGCAGAGTCTCGAGTGTTTGTTGCCCTGAATACGTAATCACCAAATTCAGCCGGAATGCGAATAGTAATGGTAGCAAGAGTCCTGAGAAGAGTTAAATCAAAAACAGCTGCACGCGCGCTGCGCGTGTGACGTACCAGAATGCCGGGAACTGGAGCGGGAGAAGGAGCAGAGAGAGACTCTGATGACTGTGGATGAAGTCTCCTGTCGCTGGTGCAATGCGGCAGGCGGAAGAATTAAAGAGAATCCTTCCCCCTGCAGGCAGCGCGGGGACCTGGGGTTCTTTACACGGGAAGCGGAGACAATATTGCAGGAACAATCCTCGGCTCAGGGTTGTCGGTGACAACAAGTAGCGCAGGGAAGTACCCCCCAGGGATCGGGGAACTTCAGTACAGCTAGATTCGTTGTCCAGGGAATACAGGTAATCCAGATCACAGAAAGACAAGAGTTCCAACGAGATTCGCCAGAGCTTTGAGAAGCCAAGCAATGAACTCAAGGCGGAGCTTAGTTTTAAATCATCCAGGACCAATGAGATCGTGCAATGAGGGACGGACCAATGAGCTCGTGCAATGAGGGATTGGGACGGTACACAACTCGAACCCTGGAGTGGTGCATTATGGGTGCTGTAGTGCGAAAGCGGGATGCTTGCTTACTGCACAAGTGGATGAGTGTGTAACAGAAGTTATGTTGGGGGTAGGAATGATTTGGAAAAGGGTTGAAATTTGCAACCAATAGAAATGTGTGTTTCCATTTGAAAACATGTGGGAAGCAATGTGATTTGAAGTTAACATGTATATGTGTGAAAAAAGAGAGGGAAAGTTTGCCATTTACTGGTTCTGGTGAGAGGTGTACAGCTCAGAGATTCTGGCTCTGATAATCTGCTGTGTAAGTGCCACATTTCTTTCTCAACTAACTACTTTTAAAGGTGAGTTATGAATTTGTATGTGGTGTATTTTGATATAAATAATAGAACTGTGTTTCTTCTTTTAAAGTTGTGTTTTACATTTTATGTTTTGGAAGATATTTAACTGCCTTGAACTTGTAAGATATTATGGAGTATGTCTTCACCATAAATTAAGGTGTACTGGTATCATCCAGGAATACTGTTTTGTGCCTAGAATCACACCACGAGTCTGTGTGCACACAGGAATTGTTGTCAGAGATTTAATTCGTGTTGCTCTTGTTCAGTAAGACTTGCACTTGTAGGAAAGGGGCAGCTTGTTTTCTTGAACTGTGATGGTTAGCATTCAGCAGAAATCACTATCTCACAGATGCGAGGCAAATGCTAACACATTTGAAAACAACAGGGTAGATTTTCCTTCCACTCCTGCAATGGGTGAGGTAGTTCCTACATGTTCAAAAGCCCAATTAACCCTTACCACATGTGCTCTTACATACATCTGTGCAGTCTTCATGCAGTTGTGCAAGTGTCCATGCAGATCTCTCTTGCACCTGACAGTACACAGTCTCCAGAAACATACTCTTAGCACACAGCCAGGTGCTTCTCCTGAACTCCCATGCTTACTATTCAGCACTGTGTGGTATTTCAGATAGCAGTGTGTAACGCTAACACATTCAACATCACCAAGGCTCATTTCCTTTGCTCTAGTCTAATCACTCACCCAGGTTCCACATGCTCATGGTCTCAAGTAGCTGTTAGGACATGTGCTCTTTTCTGCCTCTCTAAACTATAAGGAAAATGTGTCAGGCTGTTACAGTAATTATCACTTGCTCTACCACAGTAGTAAATGTGCTTTGAAATTGCCAATCAAATATCGTTTTCTGCCTAGAATCACACCATGAGTCTGTGTGCACACAGGAATTGTTGTCAGAGATTTAATTTGTGTTGCTCTTGTTCTGTAAGACTTGCACTCGTAGGAAAGGGGCAGCTTGTTTTCTTAAACTGTGATGGTTAGCATTCAGCACAAATCACTATCTCACAAATGAGAGGCAAATGCTAACACATTTGAAATCAACATGGTAGATTTTCGTTCCGCTCCTGCAATGGGTGAGGTAGATCCTACATGTTCAAAACTCCAATTAACCCTTACCACACATGTACTCTTACATACATCTCTGCAGTCTTCATGCAGTTGTGCAAGCGTCCATGCAGATCTCTCTTGCACCTGACAATACACATTCTCTAGAAGCACACTCTTAGCTCACAGGCAGCTGATTTTCCTGCACTCCCATGCTTACTATTCAGCACTGCGTGGTATTTCAGATAGCAGTGTGTAACGCTAACACATTCAACGTCACCAAGGCTCATTTTCTTTGCTCTAGTCTAATCACTCACCCAGGTTCCACATGCTCATGGTCTCAAGTAGCTGTTAGGACATGTGCTCTTTTCTGCCTCTCTAAACTATTAGGAAAATGTGTCAGGCTGTTACAGTAATTATCACTTGCTCTACCACAGTAGTAAATGTGCTTTGAAATTGCCAATCAAATATCGTTTTCTGCCTAGAATCACACCATGAGTCTGTCTGCACACAGGAATTGTTGTCAGAGATTTAATTCGTGTTGCTCTTGTTCTGTAAGACTTGCACTCGTAGGAAAGGGGCAGCTTGTTTTCTTGAACTGTGATGGTTAGCATTCAGCACAAATCACTATCTCACAAATGAGAGGCAAATGCTAACACATTTGAAATCAACATGGTAGAGTTTCGTTCCGCTCCTGCAATGGGTGAGGTAGATCCTACATGTTCAAAACTCCAATTAACCCTTACCACACATGTACTCTTACATACATCTCTGCAGTCTTCATGCAGTTGTGCAAGCGTCCATGCAGATCTCTCTTGCACCTGACAATACACATTCTCTAGAAGCACACTCTTAGCTCACAGGCAGCTGATTTTCCTGCACTCCCATGCTTACTATTCAGCACTGTGTGGTATTTCAGATAGCAGTGTGTAACGCTAACACATTCAACGTCACCAAGGCTGATTTCCTTTGCTCTAGTCTAATCACTCACCCAGGTTCCACATGCTCATGGTCTCAAGTAGCTGTTAGGACATGTGCTCTTTTCTGCCTCTCTAAACTATAAGGAAAATGTGTCAGGCTGTTACAGTAATTATCACTTGCTCTACCACAGTAGTAAATGTGCTTTGAAATTGCCAATCAAATATCGTTTTCTGCCTAGAATCACACCATGAGTCTGTCTGCACACAGGAATTGTTGTCAGAGATTTAATTTGTGTTGCTCTTGTTCTGTAAGACTTGCCCTCGTAGGAAAGGGGCAGCTCATATGATAGGATTTGAAAAGCTCAAAAAAAATATAGTAATATATTTAAATTACATAAAGGTATTTTTTTTTTAGTTTCTTGTAGGTATTGGTGAACAACACTGAAATAAACTAAACATGCCTATAAAATCAAGAAAGAGAAAAGAACAGCAAAAACATCTATATTTGAAGGCAACTGGACAACACAAATTAGTTGAAGAACCTCATGTTGGAAAAAAGAAAAAGTCTTCTGGTAAGCAGACTAAGGATTTTTAAAAAAATATCTTCAAACATAGAAAAAATTTAAAAAATATATCCACTGCAAATAGTGTTCAAAGTAGAAAACAACAAGACAATAGAAAGAAAATACTAAATGCTAATGTACAATCAGAAGCAGAAAAGAATGACTTAAAAAGAAAAACAGAATTACAAAACATTCGTAGAAAAATGTTTCAGAGAAGAGTGATGTTCAATTTGCTAAAGGATGTGAAAAAATATAGGAAGAAAGCAAAATTTTATAAGAAAAAGAAACATATTAAATCAATTGTTGCAAAGGCTTTGGAATTAAAAAGAAAACTATTCATTTTAATTTTGAACAGGATCCGTACATTAGATAAAATAGTCAATGTAATGAAGCAAAAGGAAAAGAGCAGTGAAAAAAATAGTTCAAGTACTGAACCATTTTTTAATGAAGAGAGTTATCTTCAAAGTAATAGTTTGCTGCATGCAGTTGACACCAGTGGTCGAGCTTATGAAGTTAAGGATGGTTGTGTAATGGAAAAGGAGAAAATGGTTCCAAGAAATGAGGAAGAAGTGTTAGCTGATGAGGTTATGGGGAAACGTCCTAAAGCCCCAGTGTACACTTGGAATTGTAGTAGTATTTGTACTGTACAACAAGAATCAATTGATAAATTACGTGACTTTCTAAGAGAATATAGTAAAAAAAAGTGTTAAACAGAAGATTAGGTTGCTTTAAAGACTAGATCCATGCAGAGTGAGAAAGAATACTGGTTTGCAAGGACATTCTCTGGCTTGTCTTTCTAGGAAAGTTTGTCAAAGTGTTTTTCACCATTTTAGGATGCTGGCAGTTCATCATACTGAAATGAGAAAGTTTGTGAGAAGATTGTATTTTGCTAAAAGTCTAGCACTAAAGTTAAATGAGTTGAATAGTGCTCTGTTCCGTGGATCTGTATCAGATGTGAAGAAGGTTTGTGAGGATATTGAGTTTTGTTACTTTGGTCCAGAGCAAGAAAGTGCAGGAAATGACACAGTTATTGAAGAAATTGTGGAAGAGAATGTAGAACCCACTGTTAGTAAAAAACTTTGAAGATCAAATGACAAAATTTACTATCATCTCTAATGAAAGACCAAATATTACTTGTATTTGTTGCCGGAGAAGCCATTATAAAACTCAAACAAGGAATTTTGATCTCTATAAAAAAAGTGAAAAAGAAAATAATGATGAGTGGAAGGATTTTGCTACATATTTGTTTCTGGAAAATTGTTTTGATTTGGGTGAAGATCAGCGTATTTGTAAATACTGTTATAACAAGTTAGAAGAAAATAAAATGCCAGCTAGAGCTGTACATAATAATTTAGAATTGGTTGATATTCCTGCAGAACTTAGTGATTTAAATACGTATGAGTCTATACTCATTCAATGTGTCCATCCGTTTCAGACTATAGTTCGTATGGAGCCCAAAACAGGTAAATTACCTCCTTCAGATTTACAAAGAGGTTTAAAAGGAAGAGTTGTCTATTTGCCATTAGATTTGAAAAAAAATATTGAAACAATTGATGCAGATAGTTTGGAAACTGAACCATTAGTTATTCTGGTTAATGGTGTACCTACAAAGAATAAGAAAATTTGGCAGGAGCTAGTAGATGTACGAAAAGTACAAAGAGCAAATTTATATTTGAAAAGAAATAATAAATACTATGAATCAATTTATATGGATGAAGATGAAGAAGTTTTACTAGCAGACACAGGAATACCAACTGGGCAAATTGAAAAAGTGGATAAGTCAAAAGAAGAAGAAATTTATGAACATTTCAGCATACATCCTCTTCATTCTAAAGAAGTTATGGGAAACACTATTGATCTGTTTCAGATGAAAAAAGCAAAAGGAACTCCCGTGAGTGTATGGGAGGAGAGCTTGGAAGCTCGTTGTTTTCCCCAGCTGTTTCCTACAGGAAAAGGTGAACGATATGATGAACGTCCAGTACAGATTCCTGCTTCTGAGTATCGGACTACAAGATTATATGCAGAAGATCCTAGATTTCGTCAAAGTATTCCTTATTTGTTCCATCTTTTATTTGAAAGTGACTTGTCTGCACTATCTTATGCAGTAAATCACATTTTAAAAACTGGAGTACATCTACATAATGTGTCTGCAAAGGATTTTATGAACAAAGTGCAACAGCGAGATGATCATTTGGAATCTCAATTGATTAATCTGATGGCTTGTCAGCGTGGAACTAATGAATATTGGTACTGACGCCATGGAGAATTGAAATGTATGTTACGGAATTTAGGAACTCCTACATGGTTCCTTACCCTAAGCTGTGCTGAGTACGCTTGGGATGATTTACTGGATTTTCTTCGAGAGGCAAATTCAAATATTGAAAATATCCAATACAAGACAGCAGGAGAATTGTGCTCATTGGATCCAGTTAATGTTTGCGGATATTTCAATCATAGATTTCAGGCTATGATGTCCTTCATCTGCAATAAAAAAAAATCAACCTCTTGGAGAAGTTGTGGATTTCTTTTGGATAAAAGAGTACCAAGAAAGAGGTTCTCCTCATATTCATATGCTGTTGTGGATCAAGGATGCCCCAAAATTTGGAACAGAGTCTGATGATGCAGTTTTATCTTTCATTGAAGAATATGCAACGTGTGCTATACCTAAAAGCACAGAAGAAAAAAACTTAAAATAGCAAGTTTTACGTTTCCAAAGTCATCGGCGTGGAAAATACTGTCGACGAAAGTACAAGAGTAAAGATAAATTCTACAAAAAATGTCAATTGGGATTTCCACGACCTGTTCTTTCAAAAGGAAGAGTAAACAGTTTTATGTCAGCTGTGCGACATACCATTACAAGAAAATCTCCGAAAAATACCTACAACCTAAGAAGAAAAGAAGAGTCAAAATATATAAATGACTACAACCCAGTCATTTTATCCATGTGGAATGCTAACATGGATATTCAGTATGTAGCTGACAATTCTATTGCTGTTGCTCGGTATGTCACATCTTACATCACTAAATCTGAGAAAACGGAATTGAAAGAAATGTGGGAAGAGATTTCTCACGAGAAGACTGTCAGTAAAAAGCTATACAGTTTCAATTTAAAGATGTTATCGCATCGAGAAATTGACTCATACGAATGCTCAGATAGGTTATCATCTGCAAGTCTGTACTCCAAATCCAGAAGAATAATTTGGGTAAGTTTAGGCCTTGCAGGAATGCGAAATCGGGTACTGAAATCTATTCGAGAAATTGAATATTTAGCAGAGAACGAACCAGAAAGTACAAACATTTTGAAAACAAATATGTTGGACACATATTACCCAAACAGAAGTCATCATCTTGAGAGCATGTGTCTCTATGAAGTGCTGCAGAACTACATTTTTAAACGGAATGCCACAGAAGACATCAACAATGGAAAATATAAAGTCATTGGTGAGGAAGGATGTTTGGTGAAACAAACAAAAGGAAGTTTGATTAATCACAGGAAGCTGAGTTGCGACACTACTGACAAAAAGGAATTTTACTACTTAGCACTTTTACAGCTGTTTAAACCATGACGTTCAGAGGATGAATTACTTGGAGATTTTCAGAGCTATAAAGATTCCTTTAATGCATGCAAATATAACATAGAATGCAGTACTTTCTCAAATTATGTACAAATGTTAAATGAAGAAATTGAACAAGAAGCTACAATTGCAGCTGAAGTAGCTAGAGACAGTTCTCAAGACAGTCAAAGTTCTGTCAAGATCCCCTAGGACAACCAATCGTAGAAAATGAAGCTGCAATAGCCATGACTGAAGTGGAAACAGCTATGAATCAAGCTCAGGAAGATTTAATAGACTTACCAAATTTGGAACAACAACTGAATGATGAACAACAACAAATTTATGAAGAAGTCACAAAACAAATTGATAATGGATTACTACATAAAAATAAAGAGTGCTCATGCACAGCATTAGAACCAATCAGAATGTATGTGAGTGGACAAGCTGGAACTGGAAAAAGTTTCTTAATTAAAGTAATTAGAAGCTACCTACAGAAAAAAACGGATTCACCTTTGTCTTGTGTTGTTACTGCTCCAACTGGGTTAACAGCATATAACATAAAAGGAATTACCTTACATTGTTTGCTAATGTTACCAATAGAGCATGAGAACAAAATAGAATACCACAAGCTAACAGGAGAAGCATGTTTTGAAGTTTCAAGACTGTTGACGAAAATGAAAGTTCTCATTATTGATGAGGTAAGCATGGTATCAAACTTAATGCTTGCCTTTGTGCATTTAAGAATGCAGCAAATTCTAAAGACAGACTATGACGTGTTATTTGGAGGAAAACATGTTATAGTTTTTGGGGATCTACTGCAGCTCACTCCAGTTGAAGGAAAACCAGTATTTAATACTGTTACACATGAAGACACGAAAAAGTCGTTAGTAAGTATAGGTAATGTGAATATTTGGTCATACTTTGAGTACAAAGAACTCATTACCAATATGCGGCAAGCAAATGATGATGATTATGCAAGTATTCTCAAAGATATCAGAATTGGACTACTCACAGAGAATGGCAGAAAAGCTTTACAGAGTCGATTGCTATGTAATTTGTTTCCAACAGAACAAATAGTTCCAGAGAAAATATACAAGAAAATTGCAGAAAAAAATACTGTAATCTGCTTAATGCCAACACTACATGAATGCTCTATATTCAATGAAGAACTTTTGAAATTGGAAAATGAAGAGATTATGAAAATGGAAGCCGTGGATAAAATACAGCATGAAGGAATAACTATTACATTGACAGGCAAATTGAAAATTAAATTGGATTCTCTAGAGAAAAACATATCGAAAACAGCTGGTGTAGAAAAGAATCTTTATGTATGTATGAACTGTCGAGTAATTTTAAGACGTAATTTGAATGTAGAAAAAGGTTTAGTGAATGGAGCTATGGGTAAAGTTGTGGGTTTTATTAACTACCAGAAAAAAGATGGAATTGAATTTTTAAAAATAAAATTTGATCAGATTGAAGAGGTTAAAGACATTAGTCGTTGTTCAGTTCGTTTTTTGCTTGTGAAAGACTTATATGTACGTAGGAAGCAGTTTCCGTTTTCTCTAGCATATGCTGTAACTATTCACAAATCTCAAGGATTAACTGTAGATAGTGCTTTTGTAACCATTGGATCTAGTGTGTTTAAAGAAGGTATGGTATATGTTGCTTTGTCACGAGTGAAAAAATGATCTGGTTTATTCATGATAGACTTTGATGACTCAAAAGTTAGTGCTGATGCAAATTGTGTAAAGGAGTATAATAGATTAAGAAGAAGCTATGCCCCTCATTTAGGTCAGTATCCTGTGTTTGAAAAACGTGTTGTTTGTCGGAAAAGGAGAATTGCGAATATCTGTAATGAGGATGTGCAGAAGAGAAAACAAAAGGAGAGTGATGTGATTTCAAGCAAAAAGAACAAGCATTTGCAATGCAATAGGTCTCGCAATTACGCAAGTTTAAGCTATTGGCATTGTAAATGACATCGCCTTTTCTTTATGTTTTAAAAACAAAAATAAAAGGCATTGTTATTTGCAATGTTAATAGCTCAAACTCGCGTAAATGCGAGACCTATTGCATTGCAAATGCTTTTTTTTGTTATTGGCAGGTGGGGGGTGTTGGGAAATAGCATCTGAATTACAACACGAATAGCGGATGGACACCAGGGGAGAATCAACAGATGCCAGATTCCGAGGGCAGACTGAGGTGATGCTGAGGTGGTTGTGTGCTGGTGCGGAGGTGATGCTCAGGTGATTCAGTGGGGAAGTGCGTCACAGAATATAGTGGAGTTAAGTGGCATAGACAGAGTTGAGTGGAGTAGTGTCGTAGAGTGGCTTAGAGTGGAGTAGGGTGTTGTACAGTAGAGTAGAGTTTAATGGAGTAGAGCATCATAAAGTGGAGTATCGTGGAGTGTTATAGAAAAGAGTGGACTAGAGTGAAGTGGTGTAATGTACACTGGTGCAGAATAGATTGGCGTAGAGTGCAGTGGTTTTGAGTAGAGAGTGCAGAGTAGATTGCAGTGGCGTAGAGGGAATGAAAGTGGTGTGTCACAAAGTGGTGTAGAGTGCAGTGGCATAGAGTAGATTGCTTCAGAGTAGAGTGAAGTTGAGTAGAGTGGAGTGGTGCAGGGTAGAGTGCAGAGGTGTAGAGTGGCATACAGGGCAGTGGCATAGAATGGCATAGAGTGCAGTGGCTTAGAGTTGTATAGAATGCAGTGGTGAGGAGTGCAGTGGTGCAAAATAGATTAGAGTGGCACAAAGTGGAGTGATGTAGAGTAGAGTGGTGTAGAGTGCAGTGGTGTAGAGTAGAGTGGTGTTAATAAAGGCAGCATGTGAGCGTGTGAGGGAGGAATGAGAGGGGGCAGTGGGAGTGTAAGAATAGGGGGCAGTAGGAGTAAGAGTGGGAGGGAGAGATTAGAGGGGCAGTGGGGGTGTGGGGCAGAGATTTGAGAACATCACAAAAAGACAATTAAGCACACTTAAAATGGTCCTAACTAGGACAAAAGCTCAGCGAGTTAAATGCCCGCTGCTAACATCTGCTATGGTCAGCTATGTCACAGTGCAAGAGCAAAACGAACCCAACATTTCATCTTTCCCAGGTCAGTGAAAGTACTGTTAAATTGGGTAAAAGATACTGCAGTAGTTTAAAGAATAGCAAAAGTCAGGTATAGGTGCTCTAGTAAAAAAGTTGCTGTAATGAGGCACTCGAATAGGTAAGATAGCGTTGGTTACCTTTTTAAATCATCCATCAGATCACCCCGATAATCCTAGTGTAGTAATAAAGCCTTGGTAATGAAGAGACACCAGCATTAGCTGCCTGACAGCTGCCAGGCTTGAGTTCTTTATGGCCCCTTCAATGCAACAGCTATAAATGTAAACACATTTGTGCTCATTCTTACAGAACAACATGGGCGCATAATCCATGAATTTGCACTCTTACAAAATCTGAAGCAAATCAAGTGCGTGCTGTTTTTGCATATGTATAAGGAATGGAGGAAAGCGAGAGTTAGAGAGTTGAAGGAGAAAGGTGACAGGCGGATTCAGAAAGACTTGTATATTTCTGCACAGGGCAGATTTGCTGCGGTCAAATCATACTGAACACAGGCGTCCCAAAGCCGTCAATTCATTTTTGGGGTGCAACCGTATAGTTATTCTTAAGCTACTACAGTGGCGGGTGTCAATTGTATATCCCAATGTCTTGTGTTACTTTTCACATTGTTAATAATAATGCAAACTTTCTTTACCTACAGAATGAAACAGTCACCAACTTTGCTGCAGCTACAAAACTTCCTTCGTCTGTTTCTTCAGCATTCCAACACATATTTGTCGAACCCATGTGATGGAGGGGGTGTGACCTTTGTGTCCTAGGGCCCACCACATCCGTTCTTCCTCCATAAAACTTGGCTCGAGACAATGCATGTGCTTTGGGAGTGCTGCACGCGCTTGGACGGATGGGAGCATTAGGCAGCATCGTCCGTCTCGCGCGCAGCCTTTCAGAGGTTTGCACGTAATGTGGCGGCCATTGAGCATCCTTAATATTGCCTCTTAATGCGCCAACATGTGCAGTTTCACCCTCTTTTGTTGGCACTAATGAGTCACGATTAGAGTCTTTCTCTGTGACTCCAAAACCAGTGATGCACGTGTAGAGTACATCATGCGCCAAAACCACGGTTTTATTTATTTCCAATTAAAAGTTACATAGCATTGTGCTACAAGGAAAAAAAAAAAGCTTTAGTAAATGCATTAGGCTTCGCATATGTGATGAATAATAAATTGTTTTTTGTTGCAAGTGGTAGCTTGGTGAATAGTTGTGAAATATAAATTGCTGAAAGTCTGAAGAGTTATGACCTGTTTTTTTAATAAACGCAACATATCTGTTTACAAGAAAGAAATGAAACAAAATATAGAATCTAAATTAACTTCAGGGTCAACAGCCCATATTAAAAAGTTTATTGCCTATATAGTTTACCAGAGAAATTATCTGCTACAGGCTGACACATTTGGCAAGAGAGGAAAGACCAATAAACGCGTAGTTAACACTTTATGTCCTATAAATGTTAGTCAGTCTGCAATGTTCATTCCCTTTTGTGGAATAATAAAAGGTGAACGGGCTGGCAGCTCAGATGCATGCCACAAATATCCTACATGAGCATAGGAAAAGCCATTTGGTGTAGTACAAAAGGGTTTTAGAACACACAAAAAAAGTCGCCCGGGTGTCTGAAAATAAACAACTACTTTGGCCCTAATAGCATGGGAATACAATTCAGTTTGGCGGGGGGCCTTTAGGAGAACATGCCGCATCGGCCCCTGGCGGAGTCAACACGACCATCTGCTGAAGCCTCACAAGACGGAAGAGCTGGTGTGTCAAGGCAGACACTGAACTATTCGTCAGAAACGGGTATTTTAATTTCCATGCAAATGATCAATGGACAGAAACTCATCTCTTCTTTCTAATTACACAGACATCAGGCAGCGCCAAGTCTCGCTTTCGTAATCTGATTCCACATGGGCTACGCTGGCAAAATGTAATTTAAAGGTGCGAGAGTCCGAGCTGCCAGAGCTCAGCCAACAAGAGGTTTACATTCTAGAAATGCTGACGTTTGAGCCCAAAGAACCCTGAGTCACGGTAGAGGGAAATCAAAATATAACATGTTTACTACGGGAACACATGGGAATGCAAAGCCATTAATCAAGCAGGATGGCTCTGTCTCCCTTCACGCCCAGGGAGGAGGGAGATGCGAGCAGAGCATCAAAGGGCTGGGTGAGAAGGGAGGGGGGAAAGCAAGGGTCAAAGCGGCGAAAGTGAAAGTAATCGAGCAGAACATCAAAGGGCTGGGTGAGAAGGGAGGGGGGAATGCAATGAGCAGAGGAGCAGCTGTGCACGTGCATGTGATCGTGCACTCAAGGTTTAGGCCAGCCAAAAGACTGTGGGTAGCACTTTGAAAATCCCACATATAAAATGTCTCTTCGAGCCTTTGGCTCGCGAGACCTAAAAAGGACAATGTTGAAGAGGTTGTCGGTTGTCATTTTGAAAATAGCTCTGGTGTCAACTGCTACGCTAATGTAGTGCTGAATGTTGTATTTTATCTTGAAAGTTTGCAAGAGCAGATAATACTAAATCATGAAAAAAGATTTTGTTCTCTGCTGAGTTTCCTTTATGAGAAGCTGAGTAATGATAAAACTAAAATAGAAAGTGCTTCTGATGTTAGAAATCTTTTAGATGTATGTTCTGGATGTACACAGTTTACTGAAAATGTCCAGCAAGATGCACAGGAATTCTTAATGTATATGCTTATGGTACTGGAAGATGAAGGGGTAGAAATAGAAAATATGTTTGGTCTCTCTTATAAATGGGAACATTGTTGTGAAAACTGTATGAACAAATGCAGCACTAATGTTGATTCTGAAAGGTTCATACATTTAACATTACCAGAAAGTAAAGCAGTGACTTTTAGTAAATTAGTTAAAGATGCAAATCACAACATGGAATGTTCTCAATGTAAATCAGAAATGTTATCAATGTTATTTTTAAAGAAATATGGACAGCATATAATTTTAATGATGCAACGTTGTAGAGCTGATGGAACAAAATTGGACACTTTAATAAAGAAGTTTACAGGAAATCAGTTATCAATATCAGGAAAGACTTTTGTTGCAGTTGCAATAATTTTCCATGATGGACCTTCTATAACTTCTGGTCATTACACAGTTTATCTAAAATGTGAAAAATGCTGGACACTGTGTAATGATTCTCAATTGATTTTCAAGCAACGTTTGCCTGCAGAATTACCAAATTCTTACCTAATTTTTCTAAAACCAAAATTTTAGATACAAATTGCACCATCTGAAGAAACCATTATTTCGATTTTATAAGATTACCATTGGATATTTCACCTAAAAAGGGTTTAAAAATTACCATTTGGCCTCATGGAAAGGTAAATATTTCTATCGTGGACTTCTTTGACCGATATTATTTTGGTGTATGTGCTTAAGCAACAAAATTTACAGACGTTATTTATTGCAAATAGTTATTGTTCTTAGAAGATATTTTTAATATATATGTTACATTTCTATCAAGGTATGTTTTACTGAGGATAGATTCAGGGCTTTTTAAACAATCTTTCAGATTGTTAATTTTTTTGCCCGCTGTTAAGTGATGAATGCAATTGATATCACTATTTTCAGTGAAATTCAATATATTCTGAAAACAGCAAAAAAAGGGCAAAAAATTACTTTGTTAAATATGAAAATATGTGTACTGTATTCTAAAATGTATTGTTAAATATTACTACTTTTTTTCAGATCGAAAAAGAACATTTAGGAAATTGAATCCATTTTTCTTGTAATTAAAAAAACCATTTATTTCTAATTAAGTTATTTTGTTGGTCAGGTAAGTTTAAAATATCTGTATTTCTCACCCCTTCACTTTCATGCTCCCTTTTCTTCACTTCTCCTCACTCTGCTTTTCTCATTGCACTTCCCTCTCTCTTCTTCCTTTACTGCTCTTTCGTAACTCCCTCACTCCTTCTCTACTACTCCCCTAGGTTTACTGCCTCCATCACTACTTTTTCAACCATGTTTCTCTCCCTGTCTCCATATGTCTCAGTCATTCTAACTGCCTTACTCCTTCTCAGTTCCTTGCTCTCTGTCTCTGTTTCTGTCTCCCTCCCTTTGTCTGACTTACCCTTAATTTCCTTAACATCTCTGGGGCAGATTTACAAGCCCCCTGTGCCATCACTACGTCACTTTTCATGACGTACTGGTGGCGCAGGGGGCTCCTCCATATTTACAAGGAGAGGAAAAGCCACCCTGTGTGACTTTTCCTCTCCTCGTAAATACAGCCACTTCACACGCAGCACTGTGCGTTGAAGGGGCGTTCCATGGGTGTTGTTGTGGGTGTTCCCACGCAACACCCATAGAACTAGACACATCTCCAGATTTACGAGAAATCGTAACTCTGGAGATACGTGTGAATGCTGCGCCAGCCTAGAGGTGGCGTAGCGAGGCGCAATGAGGAGAAATGTTTTAATTTCTTCTTGTTTTTTCCTCTTTCAGTGCGTGCTGCATGCTACAGCACGCATTGAAAGAGGAAAAAGCCTCTTGTGATTGTTTTTGTGCAGGAAGGTGTCCCTTCCTGCACAAGAACAATCTCCCCACCACGCAAGCATCCTTGCAGCATGGTGCAAGGGAGCCTGCGCCGGCGCATGGCTGCAGTTTGTGCGCCAGCGCAGGGGAAGCATAGAGATGCGACATATGCTTGTAAATATGTCGCATCTCTGTGCTTCGAAACTAACACAGCACGGCGCAGCAAAATTACTTGCTGCACCGTGCTGCGTTAGTTTGTGATAAATCTGCCCCTCTGTTTCTACCACTCCTCCTCTTTCCATCACTCATTTTCCATCTATGTTAATTTTTTAACCTTCTCTGTCATTCTCCTTCCCTCACCTTCCCTAACTGTCACTATCCTTTTCTCATAGTCACTCCTATTCTCCTACTTCACTTCCTCCTGTCTGTATCTCACACCCCTTCACCTTTTCGCATTCTTTCCTTCACTCTTACTCACTCTGCTTTGCTCATTGAAATCCTGACTCCCTTTCTCTCACTCCAGTTTCCTAAATCCCTCCATCCCCTCACTCCCCATCTCTCACTTTCCCTTACCCCCTTTTCTAATCCTCATACCTGTTATCTCACCATCACTCCACTTCTCTTACTTTCAATCCCTTTACCCTGCTGTACTTTATCCGCTTCATCTGTTACTCCCTTTTCCTATCTCCGTCCCTTACTCCCCTTTTCTCACTCACCCCTCCCTCACTCTTCATTACTCACTGCCATTCCCTTACTCATTCACTCTTCTTACCTGTATCCTCTACCTTTAGTCCTTTTGTTGCAGTCAGTCTTTCACTTCCCTTTCATGACTGATCATACTTTCCTTTTCTCACTCATTCTGTCAGTCGTTTCCTCCTCTTCACTCAGTCATTTCAATCATTTCAATCATTCATGTATACACTACACATTCATTCAATAAAATTACAACACAGTATATTAAGAATATAGCTCTTCTTGGAGAAGTGAAGTGAGTTCTGAAAAGAACTGTTTTTTTTGTCGAGCAGCAAAAAAAAAATGAAAAACTGTTCACCAGGAACAAAAAAAACAAAAAATAAATTATGGGGTGGAGCAGCAAAAAAAAAAGAAAAAATTAAAAACTGTTCACCAGGAACAAAAAAAAAAAAAATTATGGGGTGGTGCATTTGTATTGTTGGATTTTGTTCTCTATCAGGTTAATGCTGCTCTCACCATAACAGAGAACAACATTGCACACATTGCACCAGATATGAACCCTCTGGAACAGAGGGTGGATATCCAGAGGTCTGGAACCTGGTGATTCTGTGGCCGCAGATGATGTGCTCGGCTGAGGACCTGGAGGGTTGGCTCTTGTGGCTGTTCTACACTCACGTGCATAAGCCACAGGATGCACTGTTTGAAAGTGCCTCAACATAGTATAAATACTGAAGGAGTATTTTTTTTTAGGATCTCCTCGAGACAAAACAACTCCACAAACAGTGCAGGTGACCTCTGGAAAAGTAAAGAACTTCCAGATGAAGGAGTCCTTCTGTTTCCTCTGCCTTGCTGCCACAAAGGTCTCCTCCTCTCTCTCTGAAGAAGTCTGCTGTTCTGCCATTGCTGTTCAGCTCCTTCTCCCAGAAAATAAGAAGAAATAATGAGGGGAGTGGGTGTGGTGTTTGAAGATTCTGGAACTGAAACTACTATGAACCAATGAAAAGTGTTGTTTCGTAATCACATGACTTGCCGTGCGCGCACCGTGCGCGCACCATGCGCATACCGTGCGCGCACGGAGCATGCACGCATGCGCACACGGAGCACGCACGCATGCGCACTCGGAGCACGCACAGAGCACGCAGGCAGGCGCACACGAAGCACGCATGCGCACACGAAGACGGTGCGCGCACGGTAGGCGCACGGTACGCGCACGGTGCGCGCACCCCCGCGGCAGAAGATAGCCAAAGAGAAAAGTTAAGAATGTGAAAACAAGTAACGGAAGACACTTCCTAAGGCCCTAGGCCTTGTCACAGGGTCTCAAAAGGACCCACAAAAGGAAAAAAAATGCTTTTGATTTTGCTGGTGCACGCACCGTGCGCGTCAAAAACCCTAAAAAAATATAAAATAAATAAAAAACTGTTAATAAGTTTATAGAAGATATTAACTATGCTGTTCAACTTTATCCAAATTAAAAACAAAAAAGAGCTGAGCCATTCCATATTACAGGACACAGTCAATCTATAACTATATACATAGGTAGTTTATTGTAAAATAAATATATAAAAAATATAATAATACATACATAAATTAGCATTTAAAAAAACTTACAAATTCAGTAAAAAAAACATAGGTTTCACACACGTTATAGTTAGGAATTAGCATTTAAAAAACCTTGCAAATTCACTGAAAAAACCTTAGGTTTCACACACGTTATAGTTAGGAATTAGCATTTAAAAAACCTTGCAAATTCACTGAAAAAACCATAGGTTTCACACACGTTATAGTTAGGAATTAGCATTTAAAAAACCTTGCAAATTTACTGAAAAAACCATAGGTTTCACACATGTTATAGTTAGCTGGACATTTCACTTGTACAAAACCTTTGAAATTCCCCCGTTATAGTTAGTTCAGCTAACTATAACTCGCGCGCCTGCAATCCACTGCTGATGACGTCACATATTACATCACTCATGACATGGTCAGTGACATCACTCATGACATCACTGATGACATCTCAAATGACATCACTGATGACATCACTGATGACATCATCCAGTGAATATGTGTCTTTCTGAAAAATAAATATTTTTTATATATGTATATCTAAAGGTTAATGGAAGAAAAAATGGGTAAATAAGTGTCTAAATGGATGGTTTTTTTTGTAAAATTAATTGTATAACTGACTTATTAACAGTATCTTAGTGAATACAAGTATTAGTGAGTAATGTTTAAATATTTAAATATCTGTATCAGTGTCTCACTTTGTGGATAAGTGGCTGCATGGGTTGGTGAGTAGCAACATGAGTGTGTATATGGGTTATTAGTTCGTTTTTAGAGTATCAGTATGAGTGTCTGTATGGTTCAGTGGGGGATGTTACTTAGCATATGGACACATGAGTGAGTGACTCACTGTTTGTATGTATTTTGAAGACAGTATGTGAGCAGGACAGTATGGGTGGATGAGTGTGTGTATGGGTGAGTAAGAGAGTAAATGACTGTCTCAATAGTGTCTTTATGAGTAAGTCCATATGTTTTGAACTAGTATATGTGAGTATTGATGTATATAAGTGAGGATATATGAGAGTGAGAGATTGGAAGAGATCCTGTATAAATAAGTATGTGTTTCTATAAATGATTGTTTTAGAGATGTGTACGTTTCTGTAGAAGTAAGTGTACTGGTGTGTGTAAAGCTGTACATGCAAGTAAATGGATGTTTATTTGCATGTGTCAGTATGTGTGTGAGTAGGTGTGTAACAGGATGTATAGGTGTATGAGTACATATGATGACTGAGTACATGTATGAGTGACTATATAGATGTGTTGATGAATGAGTGGATGCGTATGCAGATTTTGAAATTACTGAATAGGTTGTTCTAACTGGTATTGGTATCTCTATATGTAACGACTGGTCAGGGACAGACGGCACACTTCTTTTTGTCAAACGGGGTTTTATTGATATATAGCTCTTCTTTTTTCTACTGGTCAGTCTTTCGCGGGCAAATGCGGCCTGGTCCGTGGTGTAGTATGACGGGGAGTCTTCCTCCAGGAGTGATTGGGGTTCCGGGTGGTCGGGTGACACGTTCCTGACGTCCGTGTTCTCCGGGAGCGTGGGAGGCCCCAAAAGCAAGGAAAAAGACTCTGGTCAGTGGTGCGATTTTAGCACGAACAACGCCTGACCCTGAGACCGGGAGTGAGGAGACCCCTAATAGTGCACAGTGTTCGCCCCCCCCCTGGATCTTGACCCAACAGTGCAATAAGTGACTTCCCCTGATAACGTGAGGGAACAAAACAAATAGTGGCAGGGAAGAAAGAAACACTCCAAATAAAATACGGTTCTCCGCGACCAGTTGAAGGGTACAGTACTATCTAGGGAGGCTTCGGATCCCGTATCCCCACCCAGCCCGCTAAGCCGTCTCGTACCTGTCCTAGCCACGCTCCTCCCCTGGGAACGTGGCGGGGCACTGCGTGGTGTCCCGATTCATCTCCTGGTCTGGTCTGGTCTTCTTCTTTGTTCGGTCCTGAATCCTCGTCTTCACACCTCCTCGGTCTTCCTTCCACCGCTCCGCTCGTCTCCTCTCCGCTGCTCCGCTCTCCTCCTACACTCCTCCGGGAATCGCCGTCCGTCCGCTTCCTGGATTCTCGTCCATTTGACGCCGCACACGTTGGGACGTCATCAGGGGGCGTGTCCGGTGTTGTATCCTCCGCCCATTTAAAGGGAACCTGGACGTCACTTTGAATCCAAGTCGAGGTATCGGGAGCCGGATACCAGTCTTCCTGCGACAAGGGGATAAGAGGGGGTGAAAATGGTACATATGTCCACCAGTCTTCCTTTAGGGTTCTTCCGTCTCCGTACACTATAGTTTTCAAAACTTTAGTTTGTATTTTTCAATGTGTGTATCAAAGTTTATTTATATTAGGATAAGAGGAGGTCTGCCGCTCTTACACAAGGATGATGTCATCAGTGATGTCATTTGAGATGTCATCAGTGATGTCATGAGTGATGTCACTGACCATGTCATGAGTGATGTAATATGTGACGTCATCAGCAGAGGATTGCGGGCGCGCGAGTTATAGTTAGCTGAACTAACTATAACGGGAGAATTTCAATGGTTTTGTACGAGTGAAATGTCCAGCTAACTATAACATGTGTGAAACCTATGGTCTTTTCAGTGAATTTGCAAGGTTTTTTAAATGCTAATTCCTAACTATAACGTGTGTGAAACCTATGGTTTTTTCAGTGAATATATATATATATATATATATGTACATATATTTTCCACCAAAGTGCCCTGAAGCATTGGGACGGCGCTCGACACCACTCAGCCAAGGCTATCTCATGCAGCTTGCCTTCCTGCTCTGCTTTGAAGTTATTTCTGCCGACGCGTTTTAAGGTGTTCAAACCTCTTCATCTGGGCTGTAACAAACGCCATTTAAAGCTCGCATTTTTAGTATTTCCGCTTTCTTTTATTTGCTTCATTTGCATATCTGCATATATATATATATATATATTATCTACTGGCGGTCGCCAGTAGATAGTTATAGTTAGGACCTATTTTCCATAGTAAATCCGCAACATTCTATTGGGAATATCTTTGGCGCCGGTTGATGAATCTTCGCGAAATTTTCCAAACTTTTGGCCAGCTCTGCTCCGCTCCTACCCTGAAAGTTTTGCAGTGATCCGTCAAGCGGGGGCCGAAAAAAAAGGGGGGTCCCAAAACGCGTTTTCCCCATACAATTTCCCATAGGATCTGTTGTCGCAGCTACAGCCCGAACCGCTGAACGGAATGACACCAAATTTGGCAAAGAGGTAGTCCTCAGTTCGGACTCGTGCCTTTTGCATATATGGTGTGAATCTGTTTAGTAGTTCCTGGGAAAATTAGGGTAAAAAAGTTAGTGATATCTATGGCCGGGGAGGATCCGCGGACCCTACCGTAAGCGCACCCTCCCCGAACCGAGCGCGCACCTTCCCGATCGCGCGCTGAATGCTAATTGTCTGTCGATTGTCCCTCTACATTCGAAACCAGGAACTGTTGGTGGCCATTTTCTGCCTCGGTAGAAGCAAGGCAGAAGATGGAAGGGGAATAAGTGTGTAAAACATATAAAGGGGGCAGAGGGGAAATACTCTGACCCTCTAGAGGTGCTTAGGGGGTCCCAGAAGGACCCCCTGTGGCCCACTTTTTTTTTTTTTTAACACGGGGAAATGCGCGCACGGTGCGCGCATCCTATCGCGTTGGATGCACGGATTCTCTCGCGGTGGGTGCGCGGATCCACGGCAACGTTTTTTGAAAAACGACAAGAAATCATTGGTTATATGACAACTTTCTACACTGAAAGGTAGGGTGTACATTTCTGTTTTTTAAAGGTATGATTGTTATTGGTTAACAAAAACAGATTGTAAGGAACATTATATATGATAAGCTGATATGTTGAAAAGTCAAGCACACTTCCTGTCTTGTGTAGGAATATTGTGTGCTGAACTTGTGACCTGTGAGCTCAGTGCAGTGTTCCATGACCTGTTTCTATGGTAACAGGCAGAAGGCAGATTGGGGGAAGGGTTGAAATGTATTTCAGTTGGAAAGGGTTGAAATGTTTAACCAATAGAAATGTGTGTTTGCTTTTGAGTTTATGTGCAAAGGATTGTGATTTGATGTTTACATGTATATGTGTGGAAAATGAAAGGGAAACTTGTTCATTCTTTGCTTTTGCTGAGAGGTGCACAGTGCTGAGATTCTGTAAAAGAAAATATGGTGAGTGATTGATATACTTCTTAATCTACAAAGGAACTTGAAAGATGAGTTGTTTAATTGTGAGGGGATGTATGTAGACTATTTTGATTTTAATCAGACTAATGTATTTTTCCTGCTAAAGTGTAGGGAGTACTTTTTTCTCTACAATGTGTGTGCATGTAGAAACCATTCTGTGATAAGCATTTGTGTTTTTCATGTGTTTGTAAACAGATAACTGTGCAGTTTTTATATTTTGGTAGAATTAGAAACCAGTCATTGTTTATGAATTTGTGAAATGAGTTATGTTATGTTTCTATACTAAAATATAGTACTACTTCTAGATGAAGAAATGTGTTTTGGTATAGTGCAAGGGATAGTGTTGTTTGTCTAGAATCACACAGTGAGTCTGTGTGCATTTGGGAACCACTGTGAGAGAAGCATTTGGTAACATTGTGTATTTGCTGACAGATAACTGTTTTAACTTGTCATGTTGTGAAGTTTTAGTAGCATTAGAAGACAGTTATGGCTTATGATTTGATTAAATGAGTCAGGCTTTGACAGAAAAGTGCAGTCCTGTAATATGTAGATTGTGTGCAGTTCCCTTACCAGTTGCACTGTAGTGAATGAGTTTTGGTAAACTCCTAGGGATGTGGTGCATGCCTAGAATCACAGTGTGAGTTAGTGTGTATTTGGGATCAGTGTGAGAGAAGCATTTGGTGATATCATGTATTTCATGTATTTGCTTACAGATAACTTTTTTAAAACCTGTCATGTTGTGAAGTTTTAGTAGCATTAGAATCCAGTCTTTGCTTATGCGTTGATTAAATGAGTCATGCTTTGACACTGATGTGCTATACTTAAATATGTTGATTGTGTTCAGTACCATTAACTCTTCCAGACTAGTGGATGAGTTTTGGTAAACTCCTAGGATAGTGTTGATTGTCTAAAATCACACTGTGAGTCTGTGTGCATTTGGGTAAGGATTGTGAGAGAAGCATTTGGTAACATCGTGTATTTGCTGACAGATAACTGTTTTAAAACCAGTCAGGTTGTCAAGTTTTAGTAGCATTAGAAGACAGTTATGGCTTATGATTTCATTAAATGAGTCAGGCATTGACAATACATTGCAGTCGTGAAATATGTAGATTGTGTGCAGTTCCCTTACCACTTGCACTGTAGTGAATGAGTTTTGGTAAGCTCATAGGGATAGTGGTGCTTGTCTAGAATCACACTGTGAGTTAGTGTGTATTTGGGATAAGTGTGAGAGAATCATTTGGTAACATCATGTATTTGCTGACAGATAACTGTTTTAAAATCTGTCATGTTGTGAAGTTTTAGTAGCATTAGAATCCAGTCTTTGCTTATATGTTGATTAAATGAGTCATGCTTTGACACTGATGTGCTATACTTAAATATGTAGATTGTGTGCAGTCCCCTTACCCCTTCCACAGTAGTGAATGAGTTTTGGTAAAGTCCTAGGATAGTGTTGATTGTCTAAAATCACACTGTGAGTCTGTGTACATTTGGGTGAGGATTGTGAGAGAAGCATTTGGTAACATCGTGTATTTACTGACAGATAACTGTTTTAAAACCTGTCATGTTGTCAAGTTTTAGTAGCATTAGAAGCCAGTCTTTGCTTATGCGTTGATTAAATTAGTCAGGCATTGACATTAAAGTGTAGTCGTGAAATATGTAGATTGTGTGCAGTTCCTTTACCACTTCCACTGTAGTGAATGAGTTTTGGTAAACTCCTAGGGATAGTGTTGTTTGTCTAGAATCACACTGTGAGTCTGTGTGCATTTGGGAACCACTGTGAAAGAAGTGTTTGGTAACATCGTGTATTTGCTGTCAGATAAGTGTTGTAAAACATGTCATGTTGTCAAGTTTTAGTAGCATTAGAAGACAGTTATGGCTTATGCTTTCATTAAATGAGTCAGGCATTGACAGTAAATTGCAGTCGTGAAATATGTAGTTTGTGTGCAGTTCCCTTACCACTTGCACTGTAGTGAATTAGTTTTGGTAAACTCATAGGGATAGTGGTGCTTGTCTAGAATCACACTGTGAGTTAGTGTGTATTTGGGATCAGTGTGAGAGAATCATTTGGTGATATCATGTATTTCATGTATTTGCTGACAGATAACTGTTTTAAAATCTGTCATGTTGTGAAGTTTTAGTAGCATTAGAATCCAGTCTTTGCTTATATGTTGATTAAATGAGTCATGCTTTGACACTGATGTGCTGTACTTAAATATGTAGATTGTGTGCAGTCCCCATACCCCTTCCACAGTAGTGAATGAGTTTTGGTAAAGTCCTAGGATAGTGTTGATTGTCTAAAATCACACTGTGAGATTGTGTGCATTTGGGTAAGGATTGTGACAGAAGCATTTGGTAACATCGTGTATTTACTGACAGATAACTGTTTTAAAACCTGTCATGTTGTCAAGTTTTAGTAGCATTAGGAGCCAGTCTTTGCTTATGCGTTGATTAAATTAGTCAAGCTTTGACACTGATGTGGTGTACTTAAATATGTAGATTGTGTGCAGTACCATTAACTCTTCCAGAGTAGTGAATGAGTTTTGGTAAACTCCTAGGATAGTGTTGCTTGTCTAAAATCACACTGTGAGTCTGTGTGCATTTGGGTAAGGATTGTGAGAGAAGCATTTGGTAACATCGTGTATTTGCTGACATATACCTGTTTTAAAACCTGTCATGTTGTGAAGTTTTAGTAGGATTAGAATCCAGTCTTTGCTTATGCATTGATTAAATGAGTCATGCTTTGACACTGATGTGGTGTACTTAAATATGTAGATTGTGTGCAGTACCATTAACTCTTCCAGAGTAGTGAATGAGTTTTGGTAAACTCCTAGGATAGTGTTGCTTGTCTAAAATCACACTGTGAGTCTGTGTGCATTTGGGTAAGGATTGTGAGAGAAGCATTTGGTAACATTGTGTATTTGCTGACATATACCTGTTTTAAAACCGGTCATGTTGTGAAGTTTTAGTAGCATTAGAAGCCAGTCTTTGCTTATGCTTTGATTATATGAGTCAGGCTTTGACATAAAAGTGCAGTCCTGAAATATGAAGATTGTGTGCAGTTCGCTTACCACTTCCACAGTAGTGAATGATTTTTGGCAAACTCCTAGGTATAGTGGTTGTTGTCTAGAATCACACTGTGAGTCTGTGTGCATTTGAGAACCACTGTGAGAGAAGCATTTGGTAAGATCGTGTATTTGCTGAGAGATAACTAATTTAAAACTTCTCATGTTGTCAAGTTTTAGTAGCATTAGAAGCTAGTCTTTGCTTATGCATTGATAAAATGAGTCAGGGTTTGACACTAAGGTGCAGTACCATGTACTATTCTGTTCACTGTGGCAGAACTGAAAATTTAAAAGTTTTACCTAAGCACTGTCCTAGAAGTAGTCTGATTATTTAGTCAGTTTCTAAGTACCAAATAGACTGCTTCAAATGTCTATGCAGTATGCATGTAGTGTTCTAACATACTATACACTTGTATTTTACACCTTCAATTCCCTAGTCAGTATCCATACACTTCCAGGAAACATCCTGTCACTTCCTTTGCAGTCCTCTAGAGACCCATTCAACAGCATGTACTAATCCATTCACTGTGCCAAAACCCAAACACTTATAAATTCACCAAGACACTCTCTTTCCAGTACTCTAATGATTCAGTCACTGCCTAAGTATTCATGCACTGAGCCAGGTCTTAGCACATGGACTTCTTCAAACCCCTATCCACTATGCATGCAGTCCTCTAAGCACCTACATACTTGTCTTTCACACCTTCAATTCCCCAGTCAGTATCCGTTCACTTCCAACAAACACCCTGTCACTCCATTTGCACTCCTCTAGTGACCCATTCAGCATCATGTACTAATCCATTCAGTGCGCCAAACCCTAATAAATTCACCCAGGCACTCTCCTTGCAGTACTCTAATCATTCAGTCAGTACCCAAGTACTCATCCAGTGACCCAGGCCTTAGTATATGGACTGCTTCAAACCCTTGTCCACTATGCATACAGTCCTCTAACCACCTACACAATTGTCTTTCTCACCTTCAATTCCCTAGTAAGTATCCATACACTTCCAGGAAATACCCTGTCACTCCCTTTGCAGTCCTCTAGTGACCCATTCAGCACCATGTACTAATCAATTCACTGTGCTAAAACCCAAACACTTATAAATTCACCAAGATACTATCTTTGCAGTACTCTAATCATTCAGTCAGTGCCTAAGTATTCATACACTGAGCCAGACCTTAGCACATGGACTGCTTCATACCCCTATGCACTATTCATGCAGTCTTCTGACCACCTAGACACTTGTCTTTCACACTTTCAGTTTCCTAGTCAGTATCCATACAGTCCAGCACTTGTGACTGCCTTTGCACTCCTCTAGTGACCCATTCAGTACCAAGTACTAATCCATTCCCTGTGCGAAAAGCCAAGCACTTTTAAATTCACCTAGGCACTCTCCATGCTGTACTCTAATCATTCATTCAGTACCCAAGTAGTCATGCAGTGAGCCAGGCCTTAGCACATGGACTGCTTTAAATGCCTATGCAGTATGGATGCAGTCCTCTAATCCCCTAGACAGTTGTGTTTCACACCTTCAATTCCCTAGTTAGTATTCATACTCTTCTAGCAAACACCCTGTCACTCACCCAGTGTGTCTCCTTATAGTACTGTAATCATTTAGTCAGTTAGCATGTAGTCTTTTAGTGAGGTAGGCTTTAGGGCATGAACTGCTTCAAAGTAGTATGCACAATGCATGTAGTGTTTTAACGATCGTCACACTTGTGGTTCAGGGCTATAGTTTCTTAGTCAGTTTTTATATAAAATGTGTTTGTACAGTAATGGAATAGTATAAATTTGAAAGTTATTAATATACATTTATTTGTGATTCTTTTTTACAGATACAGAACAGGAGTGTTTCTCATCTGTTTGCACTCTTCTCGTGCAAGATTGTTTGGATGAAGGGTCCTTAGGTGTTTCATCAAACTTGCTGTGCCGCACGAGTATTTTTTGTTAGGAACCCCTCGTAACAGAACTCTTTGGCAAATCTTGCGAATGAAGAAGGTGGCATTGGTCTTTGTTTGCCCCTTGGAAAAAGTTAAAAATTTCTTCACCACTGAAGAAAAACGTTGTGGGCATGGTGCCTTCTGCAAAAAAAAAATCCTCAGATTCGGTAAATATTTTAAAGCGGCAACAATTACAGTTTTTGTAAATTAAACTTATAAAATTTAGTTAGCTATATGCATTTTATATATCTGTGATTTGATTCTTGTGGTATTTTGTTGAGAATACCATGTTGTTTTTTTTTTAACAATCTTTCTGATTTTCCAGGTCTGTCGTCGACATCCGTGGTTCCCACAGGAGTGTTCCGCCTTGTTGTTTTGTATTATTGTTGTTACATTTTGTTTATTAGTTTATTGTTTATATTTATGTTAATAAAAAAATAAAGTTTGAAAATAGTTTATCGTTTATATAATTATTATTATAAAAAATAAAGTTTGAAAAAAAAATTAATAATGTTTTTGGTTGTTCTCTTAACTGCTGTGTGACTCTTTCTTGTTTTTATTACTGTTATTTGATGGAGTCCACCATGGTGTTACATTTTGGGTAACTTATCGCTGGAATACTGGTGATATCTGCAGTTTGCACCAACTTCTGAATAGTGTGTTAGATTTATCTCAACTTTACTTCCGATAAAGTGCTGATAATGAAATGGAGAGTAGCCGTTCCTGTGCAAAAAGACATGAGGTGCACCTTTGCGATTTATTCTAAATACTAAAATCCTGTATTGTATTGCACTGAGGTATTGGCTGCACTTACAGTGTACACACAAAATCTATTAAGAAATCTCATTGTATTTATATTGATTGGGAATAGTGCGTCAGGTGCTGGATCTTGACGAGATACACTGCTCAGTTCGTATATTGTTGTGCGCACGAAAAAAATCACATCACAACTTTCACACCAATTGCAATGCGAAACAAATTCCAGCGATAAGACACGTTAGCACCAGGGATTTTACACGTGCTTTCTGCTGGTGTTGAGCAGGACAACTACCTGCACCATGAAAGGGAACACAGCCAAGAGCCACACCAGAACACCCACAGGTGCCATAGAGTCAATGAGCATGATACAGGGATACCCATGAGGGCCAGAAGACTCATCTCAACAACTCCAGGACCGCCAATTCCCCCCAAAACCACATCTTAGTAAGTGTGTCCCTGTGGTCATTGTCTTAGCATGATAGGCACGAGCCCTGCAACATCACAGTGTGCTGTCACCTCAGCGTTGGCAGTGAGCCTGGATGTGTAGCTACGTATGCATCCTCCTGCATGCACAACTGGCGTGTGCTGGTCTGTCGTTCACAGGTCAGTGCAGGGGTGTGCCTATCCGGCAAGGGGAACGGGGTGTCTTGGACATGACCGTGTACAGGAAGTGCGGTAAGTGTGTCTCTGTGTTCTGGTGTGGCCTGTTACAAGAGCCGCAGCAGTCGATGTTGTAAAGTGGCATGCACCACCTCCAAACGGCACTGTGATGTTGTAGTTGGAATGTAGCAGGACATGCGCAAATAGGCATTACAATGGCGTGCCGTACGAGTGCACGAGATACAACAGCTCACCGTACAAAAGTGTGGGGGCTCGTGGGAGGGAGGAGCAGCCGTTTGGCAACATAACACACAGTGAACTCGACCATGTGTCACATGCTGGGCATCTCATCCATGATGACCACGGTCGCAGACATCCCACAACACCAACGACTGGGCTTTGTACACATCCTGTATGAATGCAGCGTGGTTTTCACTTCTATGCTCGTTCAGTGGTGTGATGTTGGCAGGTTGTGTGACTTGTGCTCCTTGTTGGTGTGTTTCATTTTGGCCATTGTTAGTCTATATGTGTGTTGTACTTAATTGTGCATGTGTACCATTCGGCCCATCTCCCCCCCTCCCCCCACTCCCTGCTTCTTCCTCTTCCTAGTGCTGTTGTGTCTATAATTTTGTTGCTGCACACATAAATACATGTAAAGAATAAATTAGAATAGTTCCTTGATTCTTTTAGGTTTCAACACTTCTCTTTTGGTTTCTTTTTAATTTTCCATATGAACCGTTTTTTTTAATATTCAACAACACATAGAAGTCAGAAGTGCAACGTATTCTATCAACACACTTTCTAGAACATTCTACAATATGTGCAGGTTAAAAGTTCATAGATTTTTAAAAACTTTACGATATTTTCTTGTAACATTTTCTTGAACATTTAACAACACGTGCAGGTTAAAAGCTGACGATTGTTTTAAGTTCGAACAGTGCCTTCCAAATGCAAGTAGCAGGTGTGGTTGAGCTGAGCAAATTGTATCCTATGATATGTACTCCACGTTAAAACTGCTTTTTCTTAACCAATCACAAAGATGCTTTTCCACAAAACTAATGTGCACCCTACTTTTAAAAAAGAATGCTTTTCATGATATCTTCAGAGATAAGTTATAGATAGGAATTAGCATTTAAAAAAAAACTTTGAAATTCACTGAAAAAACCATAGGTTTCATGCACGTTATAGTTAGGAATTGGCATTTAAAAAACCTTTGAAATTCACTGAAAAAACCAAAGGATTCAGGGGCGTTATAGTTAGGAATTGGCATTTAAAAAACCTTAGAAATTCACTGAAAAAACCATAGGTTTCAGGGGTGTTATAGTTAGCTGGACATTTCCCTCATACAAAACCCTAGAAATTCCCCTCTAATAGTTAGTTCAGCTAACTATAACTCGCGCCCCCGCAATGCACTGCTGATGACGTCACATATTACATCACTCATGACATGGTCAGTGACATCACTGATGACATCACTGATGACATCTCAAATGACATCACTGATGACATTACTGAGGACGTCATCCATGTGATAAATTAGTGCATCTTCTCACACCCTAATATAACCTTTGATACACCGACTCAACATTTCAGACGGACATTTTGACAACCATAGATACTCCGATACCAATAACTACTCACCCACTCATTGACTTTTAGGTCTACTTACATCTCCACTCACTCACCTGACAAGTCACTCATACTTACAGTCACTCTGTGCATTTATACACCTATATAGACACTCACATACCGCCAATCATCCATTGAGGTACTGAAACATCTAGTCAGTCATGCAAATAATTAATCACAGTAAAATGTACTCACCTATACAGTTAAAAACACTCAAGTTCACTTACTCATAAATTCTGTGTCTTCCAGCAGAAAAACAAACAGCACATGACACAGATATCCTTGCACTATGGCGCATACAGCCACTCCCAAAATCACACACTCTCACATATAGATAGTTATATACTCTTACACACATATACACTACGTTTCACATATGTAGTTACTGACACATGTACAACTGAGATATACATTCAATCACTAACACACCCATACATACACTCACCCAACCATACAGTCCATCACAGATGCATTCTTAAAAACATGCACCCACTGAATCACCCACTCACACATCTAGTCACAGAGTCACACACACCCTACCCACACAAACACTCAGGCACCCATACAGATACTCAGACAACCAATCAATAACCCATATAGACACTCATATAGCTATTCACAAAACCATGCAACCACTTATACACCAACACACAGACACATACAGACATTCACACAGTTTAGTCACTAGTCTGCAGTAAGATACATTTAATGACTCACTTATAGACTCAGTTACGCACCTAGGAAATCATCCATTCACACACTTGTACACCCACTTATTTTTCAACAGGCCTTTCCCTATATATATTAAACATAATAAAACTGTTCAGAAACACATACTCAATGGATGATGTCATCAGTGATGTCATCAGTGATGTCATTTGAGATGTAATCAGTGATGTCATCAGTGATGTCACTGACCATGTCATGAGTGATGTAATATGTGACGTCATCAGCAGTGCATTGCGGGGGCGCGAGTTATAGTTAGCTGAACTAACTATAACAGGGGAATTTCTAGGGTTTTGTACGAGGGAAATGTCCAGCTAACTATAACACCCCTGAAACCTATGGTTTTTTCAGTGAATTTCTAAGGTTTTTTAAATGTCAATTCCTAACTATAACGCCCCTGAAACCTTTGTTTTTTTTTTGTGAATTTCAAAGGTTTTTTAAATGGCAATTCCTAACTATAACGTGCATGAAACCTATGGTTTTTTCAGTGAATATATATATATATATATTTGCATAGTGTTTCATTTGACGTCTCAGAAAGCCTTTCTGTTAGAGTGTTGCACAAATAAAACCCCACGCTTTATTCTTAAAACTGTCTTTTGATGTGCCTCCTTTTATGAGAGTAAAACCCCTTTGCAGGTGCTTTCTTGCTTTGCCGTGTGTGTGCCCCGTGTGGGAGTGCTGTATTTCCCAAAACTTTACTTTGTACCCACAACTGGCACAACTCTAGGCCACATGTAAATCCCTTGAAAAAGGTACCCCTGGTACCAAGAGCCTTGTGACCAGAAAAGGCCTCTGAGGGCTGCAGTATGTATTGTGCCAACTTCAGAGAACCCTCACTAAAACATCCCCACCCTGCGATTGCAGGCTGCGTGTTTTGGTGCAGACTGAAGTGAAGAATCCACATGGCACACACACTGCCTGTGGCATGGGTACGTCACCCCTCTAGAAGTCCTTACAGCCCTAAAGGCAGGGTGCACCATGCCCAGGTGAGGGCATGGCTGCAAGAGCCATATGCCTCTACAGTGTCTGTGCCATTCACAGACATTGTAAGTGCAGTGAAGCCATTTTGAGTGCATAGGCTGGGAGGTTCTCCACACAAACTCCACAGCTCCATGATGGCTTTTCTGAACTCTGGGATGTTTGGTATCTAACAGCCCAGCACATGTAACCCACACTGATGCCAGAGTGGGAGTTAATGAAAAATGCACCCAGAGGGCATCTTAGAAATGCCCCCTAAAATAGGACCATCCTGGTGTGATTCCTGAGTGGCTCCCAGCCATCTGCCACCACCAGACAGGTTTCTGAACCCCTGGGTAGAGAGCCTCCACTCTCTGGGTCTGGAAATAAAGCACATTCTTGACAGAGGTGTAATGCCTCCTACTGAGTCCTGAGGTGTCCGACCGACAGTGTCCTGGTGTCCAGCAACTCTTCAATTTCATCCTCCAGTCACTGGTTCCCTTCCTCCAGTCTTCTGGCTCCAGCCTGCAGTCCTTTTCCACGACCGACATCCTCCATAAGAAAGCATTGGCCTCCTGACACCTCCTGAGCACCCTGCACCCGGCTGCCCCAGCGCCGCTGGTGACGTGGACTTCGTGCCAACCTGAAACCCCCTTTGCTCTTACCTTAACCCCAGGAGCCTGACTCCCAAGACTGCGTGGCCTGCCCGTGAGCAGGCCCCTACCGAGGTGCACTCTAGCCCTATTGGCTAACATTGGCACTCGGCCGTCCTAGTGCTGCTGCTGGTGCCCCTTGAGTGCCAACCTGAAGCTTGGTTCTAACCTCCAAAACAGCAACCCTCAAACTGACTGAAGGGTGAGTTTTCTCTGAAAATTCTAAGTGTTGAACTGGCTTGTACTGCAACAAAAAGTAACTTAGCGCCTTCACCAGAGTTTACCTGTTTATCAATGTCCTATGTTGCTTAAACTGTGTTAGGAGTGTGTTTCATGCCAAACCAGAAAAGTAATCTCGAAGGAATCCAACAGTACTCTAAATGTATTTTCAAGTGTTTTTGAACAGTTTACCAATTGTTTTCTCAACTGCTAAAGTAATCTAAATGCTCCTACCAAACTAGTATTCACTGTCTTTTGAAAAGTAACATTGTATGAATAGTTTAACTTACCTGCTACTAAGTCAATCTTGGTTCTAGAAATAAAACAACAAAATGACTTTTTATTCAAACAATTGGTCTGGATTCAGTCTTTGAGTGTGTGGCATCATTTCTTGTTTGACTGTGTACAATAATTGCTTAATACTACCCTCTGAGAAGCCTGACTGCTCAACCACACTACCAGAAAGGAAAGTAATGTATTATCTACTTTAGCCACTGATATACCTCTGGGGATCCACTGGACTCTGCATACTATACCTTACTTTCGTATAATATATACAGAGCCAGCTTCTACACTTAACATTAGTGTACTGCCACAAAATGTTCAGGCACTAAAAGACTTTACCTCTTTGGCATTAGCCAAGACCTCTGTTAAATACTTGGGCTTTAATATCTCTAGGTCAGAAACTGATTGGGTGAAACTTAACTGTCCCAACATAAGCGCTCAAATTCTTACTGATTTGGCTCTGTGGAAGAGTTTATATGCATCTTGACTGGGCAGAATCAACATAATTAAGATAAAGCTTGTATTTATTCCAATCACTACCCATAACAATTTCTTTAATAGACTTACAGGTGTTGCAAAAAGCCTTGATATCGGTTATGGACCAAAGGCAGGCAGATTATAAGTAAAGAATTACTTATGACACCTAAGGAATGAGGTGAGTTAGCATGCCCAAATATTTTGAATTATTATTGTGCAGCACATCTGTCCATACTAGCCGAATGGTCTATGCGTGAGTCTGAAAAACATTGGCTCCATATTTGAAGGGGCCTTAGCCAATAGACCACTATGGAGTACCCCATGGTTGCTTAATAAACATAGGCTCCGTAATCTCTACATCTCTGATATTATTAGAACAGAACTGGAAATCTAGGATACATTGGCATTAAAAGCAGGATTGACTACCTCCAATTGTACACACCATTACACTTTAATCCACAACTCCCCACCTCCCCCCCTACAGACAGAAAACAGTGTGGCAGATAAGAGATCTGGAGAATGTTTACTTCTTAATTTGTACTGCAGAGGGTCACTCAAAAACTTTCAAGATTACAAGTGGGACTTTAAACTAACAGAGCAAGACCGACTTACATGTGCACAGTTGAGACACTGGCTGTCACATCCCAAAAACAAAGCAGCAGTCACTAGACAGCTCACACAGTTTGAAATTTATTTTTAAAAACTTGAAACCACAAACGCTTGATCTCCACTTTGTAGAATATGATTAGCTCTGAAATGAGAACTGGAAATATCAAATACAGTGGAAAGAGAATTTACATAGGAGTTTAAGGACGACTCATGAGATAGAAGCTATAGAGCCTCAAAGAAGGGGGTGTGATGCCTGCTCCATAGGGAAATCAAATATAAAGTACGAATGAGATAGCATTTGACCCTGGACAGGTTGCATCATATCTACCCTAATGCCTCAGACAAATGTTGCTGTGGTGAACTAGAAGTGGGCACGATGTTTCATGATTGGTGGGTATGTTCGAAACTTCTCATTTTTGGGAAGGGAGTGTTAAGCCATATTGATGAAGTTGTAGGGATCCCCATGTCACATAGCCTAGAGTTTGTATTGGCATTCCTCGGCCTAATGGCAGCCTCGGATAGTAAGGGAATACGTCACAAATGTTGCAGCATCAAACATTTATTTGCCGTCTTTTGGAAAGAGAAGGAACCAGCATCGGGGGCAATGCAGTTTGTTGAGTTATGGCATACTTTGACTTTGGAAACATTGTCACATGGGGCCTCTTATACAATATTTTACATCACTGCCTTTCTTAAATGACTATCCACTAAAATTGATGGCATTGGCGCTTTTTGAACCTTGATCAAACAAATTACACCAGGTAGCCCTAACATTTTCTGTTGGTAGGAACTATACCCAGCTTACTGAACAATGGCAGAGTAGACGGACATAGATGGGGGGAGGGAGAAATGGGATTTAGTTGATATGGGTGGGTAGGTTGTTGTTTTCTTTTTTGTTTCTCCTACTATATACGCCTGCATTTCCCTGTTTAGGCAACTATGCCAGATCTTGGGAAGCATATAATGGAGAAGATAATATATTGCTATGATCTTTTGCTAAATGTTTCTTGGACACAGATTGACAGGCACTGGAATACAATATACAAAATTGTTAAGTTAAATGTATTCCTAAAAAACTGTAATAAAATGTCATTGGAAAAATAAAACCCAGAAAGAAATCAAATGCTACTTTTATAAACTTGGATAGGGTTGTAGATCTTCTGTCATCCTTCAAACAGTGCATTTTTGCCAAACCTTTGTTTCGCAGAGTCCTACAGGGCAAAAGATCCTGCATCTGAGGAAGCGTCTTCCCAACATGAACTTGCCCGCACAGTCAGTTGGAGATCAGACAGGAACTCAGAAACTCAAGTGTTGGCTCTCCCATATAGAGGCCTGGAATGGCAGAGTGATCCTGGCCCTCCCGGAACTTCACAATAGAGTTTAAAGCTAGCAAATGTTTGACATTATTATCTAGTGTGCCATATCTCGATCCCTGCAGACCAGGCAAAGACAACTTGGTTGCTAACTGGCACTCCAGGTTTCTAGAAGATTCCAGTTAATAGAGGTTAGATCCACAGGTATTTCAAGAATAAATGATGCTGACGGGTCAATGCAAAGTGGACTTCTTTGCCTCTCACTTAAGCTGCCAGTTACCAAAGTTCTTCAGCTGGCAAACAGTCCTGGAAGTCTTGGACATGGGAGTATTTCTGCAAAAGTGGTCACACTCTCTGCATTACGCCATCCCACCTTTTGTGATGATTCCATGCTTGGTAGCTCAGATAAGACCTCAGCAGACGGAGTAGATTCTCATCACTTTATTAGGAGTTGGCAGTGGCTCCAACAGTACACATCCCCATTTGTTCCATTTATGAACCCTCAAGTTAGGCCCATCCACTTTCAGAAAGAAACAGGCAGATTTTTGCTGATGGTGTGGAGATTCTCTGAGGATGATAGAAATTTCTGGAACTTTTGACAAAGTGTACCTTCTACATCCACCAAGCTTGAGCTTGCAACACAAAGAGGAGTTATTTATCTGACTGGCTCATATGGTCTAATTGGTTTCTAGAAAAGGATCTTAATCCCCCAGATTCTGACAGAACACATGTTACTTTTGTTTGTCAGAGGTAGCCAAGGCAGAAATGGTTTACAGGACAGTGAACTCTGTCATCTCTACATGCAACGCTCAAGTGGCCACCACTCTGGTGAATGGGAAACAGCCTTTTTAACACAACCCTTACAACGTATGCGACTACATGTGCAGCAGTGGGTAGAAGGTGTTGGATTTAACTCCAACACGTTCCCTACTGTTGCACACACTGGAGTTGTAATAGAAAATGTATCTATTCCAACTTCCAGCGCTCCCCTGACAGTAAGTCGGGGTGAAGTTTTGTAATATAATTGCATGCGTTGTAATGTCACATATTCCTGGTGAATAAGCACATTTGATTCAAGATAAAGAAATTGCTGAGAGATGTCAGGATGGCTGTTCCTTCTGAACCTTGATGTTCAGTTTATGGGATGTAACCAAAGCGCTTAGTTTCTTTGGGGGATGGCCATCTAACTTGACTTGCTCTAGGAAACAACCATTGGCTAAATTGGGGATGTCTCTTCGTTTACTTCCATGTTTTGGATGTCAAGGCTTTAGATGTGGATGGTAAAATCTTCACTCCTAAAGGACTTGCTTTTGTAGTCTTAGAAGGACCAAGACTTTCTCAACGTAATCTTTTATTAAAGATTGCAAACACGGAAACTAAACACATACAGCTTCTCCAAGTAGCACAGCAAGGGATTAGCCTCTTTGCCCCAAAGTGTATATAGCTTTAAGTGATTGTCCCAATCCAGCAGGAGGAATGCCATAATTGCAAGTATCTAAAAGCCTTAGGGCTTGCCAGGTTGAACTCCTCTTGGAGGTCTTCCAGGGTTTTTGGGCCATCCTCACATATGCCCTAATTTGCTAATCCCAATCAAGTGCCATTGTCCAAAGCTCCATAGGTTTCTCACCTCCCGGAGCAGGTCGCTATCCCACAATGGGTTTCTCTTTTCAGGGTTCCTCCAATAGGTCAGAACTCCAGTAGTTAAATATCACCAGGTGAGAGGCCCACTGGTATGCCTGAATGTGGGGAGGAGCAATCCTTCCCTTGTAAACTCCCTTATTTAATTTTCCCAGGGCGATTCTAGCCCTGTGCAGTGCCCTCATCTCTGTCACCACCTGCTGAAATAATTCTGCCGGTATCCAGTAGGGATTGTTCTGGAGGAAACACGTGAAGTTTGGCAGAGAGATCATCTTGAGCATTGCAGCTCTGCCTAAAAGGCACAGTGGTAGGCCGTGCAAGTGTTTACCATCATGATGGAATCTTTGAAGGATTGTGTATTGGTATTTCAGCAAGAATTACTCCCTGTCCCTAGTAACATACATCCACAAATATTTGAAGCCCCCTGAGTCTATATGGATCGGTGTCTTAGTTGCCTCAGTATGAACTGCCTCGACAGTGGATACAATATCGATTTTCCCCAGTTAATGGCGAAGCGAGAGTAGTGCCCAGACAAGTCCAATATTTGCAGCAGACTGTGGAAATGTGCCTTTTTAGGGGCACACCGGTGCAGGGTTCACATTTAAGTTTGTCCACGGGTCCTTAGACCAACAAAGTAGAGATTGGCACTGAAGCTGGAATTCAAAGAACAAGTTTATTAATCACTCATGAGTGGGACTACATCAATACAAAACCTTCAGGCACTGTAGGAGGTAGTACATGGAGTACAGAAACCATGGGCCTTTTATACACAGTTTGTTGCAGAGTAAGCATGTAGTTACAGATAGAAGGTACAGGCCTACACAGGAATAGCTATCGACTAACATGGGCAGATGAATATCACTAAGTCAGCAAAGTGGGAGGGGAAACACACCTGCTTACATCAGTAGAATATAATAGACAGTTACATTCTCAAACAGGTGCATTCTAGCAGCTACAGACCCTTGTGACCTCATACATTGCTCTGGCTCAGTACAGAAGGATTTAACTAAGGTTGATGACTCAGGCAGAATAGAAAAACAGGCAACAGTGAAGACGTCAGAATCACAAGGCTAACAAAATGGATGCAGCAAACAAGATGGCTTCAGCTCATGCTAACAGCAATTATTTTCGATTTCCACAGACGGCCCTTTTAGCATTAGCTGAAGACATCTCAATGATTTAGAAGGAGCATGGAAGATATCATGGACATCAATCACCATTTACTCACTAATTTCTTGGTCTGTTACTAGTCGGGCATTTACATCCTTGACATTTTGTTTAGCTGGTATGCATGAGGTACAGGTAGAAGCACAAAGGGAACAGAGCATCGGGCCACATTGGATATATAGGCAACAGATAAAAAGGATCGCAACAAATAAACATAGAGCTGACAATAGTTTCCAGCCCCATACAGTACACATAGTCCATAGCTATCCAGTCAAAGTCCACGTTCCTGAATCCTGATGGATTTCAGTGGCTATCTTGTGCAGCTTAGAAATTGCTTCAAAAACTGAAGGGGTGTGATCAGGGATGTAGACACAGCAGCTGCTACCAATAATGCAGCATGCTCCACCATGGTCTGCCAGGATCAAATCCAAAACCATCCTGTTTTGGAGCGCTACAATTCTCGCAATTTGTAGTTCTTCCGTGATGTTTCCAAGTGCCATGGCTGTCTGATTGGTTACAGCCTCTACAACACGTGTTAAGCGCCTTATTTTTCTGCTATTTAAGGCCGCACCAACAAAGAAGAACAGTCCCAAATTAAGTCAATATACTGCTGCAATGCAGTATCAGTTTGATCCACCTCATTGTGATTTATTGTCCTCTTAAATAGGCTCTTAGAAATGTCATTATATAGTTTATAGTCTTTGTGGTAGGATGCAGGTGCCAAAAACACAGGTGGTAGCAAAAAGGACACAAAGCAGCTACCTGACCACCCAATAGGTAGGTGGTAATAGCCTTTACTTCCACAAATGAAATAGGTGTTATGTGAGGACAAAAAACTACTATTGTTCATTCCAGTAATGTTCAGCACTGTAGTACAGTCACTTTTTCCCACAGGAATACTGCTAATACTGCTCACACAAAGGTCTGCTCGAGCTCTAGTAACAGCTATAACAGGAGGTCCATTACCCTTGACAGTTTGAGTATTAGGGAAAACATGGTGCATGGAGGAATTTTCTTGCGAGACTCCTCCATTTCCCATATAGTTCCTTGACCTTGTGGAGCTCCTTCCTCATCAGGGTAACAGACTTTATTCCACTGAGCGTTAAGTCTTCCTACATCAAAGTTGGTAATATTACCAATATGAGAAGCCCATAATAGTGCAAACCAGGCTCTGCAGGAGCCATTGTGTGAAACCGGCAGAGGAATGAAAGGCGTTCCTCACTTTATCTGATGAGCTGGCATCATTCCACACACTAAACAGTTGGGCGAACCAGAGTTCATTCCGGGTCAGGCAAGTAGTGCATCGCTGATGTTGAACCTTCAAGGTGTAATCAGGAATTGGCTAGAGGTACGGAAAATAGCATTCTTGGTAGCGTAGTTAACAAGCATTTGCAATGCAATAGGTCTCGCATTTGCAAGATTTTGAGCGATTTGCATTGTAAATGACAATGGCTTTTATTTATGTGTTTTTAAACCTGCAAGCTGTGCGAAAATACACACTTTGTACTTATAGTTGTTGCTTACGAGAAGCCAGACTGGCGGTAACTGCGCCTCTTTTACTTCCAGTCTTGCTTCTCCTAAGCAAGGACTATAAGAACAAGGTGCATGTTCACCCACTGCTTGCAGGTTTTAAAAATACAAATTAATGGCATTCACATTTACAATGCCAATAGCTCAAACTCTTGCAAATGCGAGACCTATTGCATTGAAAATGCTTGTTCTTGTTAGTAGTGATGGGAGTATAGAAGTAGGTTGCAAGGGTTTAAGCTTTTTCCTGGGCTACCCTGTGGGTAGACAAGCCTCACTTTTGCGAGCGATAGCAACATTGATTAACTTAGATTTCTGGCACAGAAGACAGATATAATGTTGAGGTATTGGCGGCCACAAGAGTTGCACGTTCCTGTGACTTTGTCTGTCAAAGATCGGCACGATCCTTCTCATAAGTCTGTCACACCAAATGTCCAGAGATACACTGTTGTTTAGACCCAACTGAGTGATCAGCAAAGAATCAGTGCGTATTCACCCTCCTTGAAATTATGACTGCTATTGCAGCAGGCTAGTGGCTAATGCAGGCATGGTATGAGAGAGTATGCTCTTCTGCAGGCCGGTTAGAGTATATTTAAAGATATCTTGCCTGTGGATCTTGCATCCTTGTGCTCGGGTAAATGCATTCATAAGCGCTGCTCATGTTTGAACAATGGAGGCTGGAATCTGCCGTTAAGCCTGCACAATCCGAATCAGGCCGCAGCGTGTTACTCGGTGTTGATGGTTTTGGTGGGTAAATATTGTTTACCATTGTGAGCATGTGAGAGGCTGAGAGATGTGTGATAAAAGTGATGAAACTTCCATAGAGTTCCTCTCATATAGACTATGGCAGTAATTGTTGGTGCAGATTCCTACTCGGTCTGTATTTATGTATATCCTCTGCACGCCCTCCACATGTCGCAAGCTGATTTATAAGGAAGATGTGAGCGCAAAATATATTACATATATTATTTCCCGCTATGATTTGCTTTGGTGTGATCTTATTTAATTAATTTAATTTGATTGTGCAGAATTAAGTTGGTTTGTACTCCTGTCGCACACACTTGCTGTCCCTGTCGCTCATGCTTGCTCCAATTGGAGGGTCGAGGGATGTTAGTGTGCATTGAGGCCTGGAGTATAACGCTACTAACTTTGTGGGGTTGTGCTCCTTGCCTTTAATTCAGAGGTAGATAGTTAATTGTTATTGGAGCTAGGCACAGCAGTGTTCAGTCGTCCTGGCACCATTTTGACAGTATATACTATGCAGTAGGTTTGATCCCATCGATTTCGTACGCTCTGAACGCAGGGCCAATGGTTTCTAGCATGCAGAGGGCCCCTGTAGAATAGCGCAGTTAACTTGCGAGATTAACAGCCAATTATCATCAGGACCAGGCAAGGCAGCTTTCTGGTGAGCTGGAGACGTTTTAACTGACATATGTAGTAGGCCCACAGGTAGGGAAGATGCCATTATCGAGTGCTGAGGTAATGGCTTTGGCAGAGGGCAAGCGCTTTACCGTAGGTGCCATTGATCTCTGGGAAGGGATTAGATAGGGCTTTGGGGGTGGAAGGGAGGAGCGCCTCGCATTTAGACCTGCTGTTGTTTACACCTATGTGTGACAATGCATGACCTGTGCATCGTGAGAAGTGAAATCTGTTAGTGTAACAGGAGACTGGTGAGAGCTGCGGGAGAGCTGCGGTTGGCTAACATGCAGCAAGGCGGAAGACACGCCGGCCGTGCGCGATCAAGACCTGGTTTGAAGGACTGCTGATGAAACAGTGACATGCCAGAGGACTGGACGGCGCAATCCCAAAATGTTGTTGAGGTTACGGTAAAGTGAATTATATTTCAGACTAACAGGAGACTGGTGAGAGCTGCGGGTGGCGAACATGCAGCAAAGCGGAAGAGACACCGGCTATGCGCGAGCAAAAGAGATGCCGTGCACGAGAACAATGTCCAGTCCGGGTGGGCGAGCCGGAAAGGAGACAGGGAGGGTACCAAAAAGCCTCACTGCAAATCAAAACGCGCGTTTAACTTAAAGTGTGACGCGCGGCAATGAAAAGCAGAGGCGGAGCTTCCACTCCACTTCCAAAAGAAAACCAACGACAATAGATCTCGCAAGCGAGTAGCGCAGGCGCTGCGACGCTAGCAAGACCTAAAAAGCGAGCAGGGCTTGCGCTGCGACGCTAGCGAGACCTAAAAATGAAGACAATAAAGGGCAGTGGTGGCACCCCTGGTGGAGGGCAGGAAGTCAGGGCTCTTTGTGCATGTTCCAGTATAAAGCAGGGGGCGACATCACTAGCTGGGACCCAAATCTTCAACCAGTTCATGGTAAATTGTGTAGGAGCTGTCCCTGCCGCCCCCTCCCCAATGTCCATGATCTAAATAGTGTTGCGCTGTGAAGGTCCTGCTAGCTGTTGCTCCACTTTCTAGAATATGACAATTTTAACCTTTAAGTCACAAATAGAGTCCTCTGCCTTAGAAATCCATTTTTCCATAACCCTCGCCATTGTGTTAAGCAGATCCTATTGAAGCAGGGTGAAGTCAATAATGGTCTTCAAATCTTCCCCTCCAATGAAGACCGGGAATCCTGTATTGCTTGAAGGATGAAAGTAGCTGGCTCTGAGATGGGATCAGTAGGGGGAGGCATGACTCCGGACGGAATCATCTCCGATCCTGTAGCGGGACATGTGAACATTGTCTATTTGTCCCTGGATGAAATGGTGGACTGGGCTTGTCTCTTACCATGGAGCCCTCCTCGTAGCCTGGTGATGTTGCAGCGACAAGTCCCACCAAGATGAGGCCCCAAGGGGGAATGGTGATAGTCCTGTACGTCAGGGTCACCTGTTCCTCTTAAAGGTGGGAGTCCTCAGAGATCAGGGCCTCCCCAATCGACGTCCCCAGGGTGGACCGGTTCAGGTGCCCCTCACCCCATCCCGAGGCCAAAATCAGTTTGGGGCCATCGTCTCTCACGCCATCAGCGTAGTCAGTACAAGTTCAAAGCACCCACCCAGCGGCGGGTCGCCACTCGCACCCTCTCCATACCTTGAGTCAATCTCAGTGTAAAGTGCTACAAAAGTTATATAGAGAGAAATGAGTCACAGGCTGGGAAGGCGAAGCCGGACCAGTGAGGGGCCCGCTAAGAATGCCTCCTGAGGGCGGGGCCCCAGGAGGCAGGGGGGCCACAAAGCCTGCAAAAAGGTACGCAGGCGATTGCCTGGCATGTTTTGAAATGCCCAATCCAGAGGCATGGTATGCTGTTAGAAATGGGGGTCTCTAGTTGCACCTTTGTCCAAATAGGGACCCTTCTTCCTAGTCAGGATAAGGGAGATACACTCCTAAAATAACCCCTGCTCACCCCCTTGGTAGCTTGGCACGAGCAGTCAGGCTTATCTTAGAGGCAGTGTGTAAAGCATTTGCACATAACAAACAGTAATACAGTGTAAGCACTACAAAAGGACACCACACCAGTTAAAAAAAATATCCAATATTTTTTTATACTCAATACAAGACCAAAAATAATACTTTCTAAAAGTGGTATTTTCAAACACAGAATGTAAAAATCACCTTCACTAAAAGATGCATCTTTATATTCTGAGTTTAGGCATACTAAACTTGATTTTCCTACCTAGTTCCCAGGGCCAGTTATGTTTATAAGATGTTATAAACAAACTCTCCACTCTGTCCTATGTGTAACAGGTAGCCTTGCAATAGTGAAAAACGAAATTGGCAGTAATTCCCTATCAGGACATGCCACACACACCAGGGCTTGTCCTGCCTTTCACATACACTGCACCCTGCCCACAGAGGCACCTTGGGACTACCCTAGGGGTGACTGACATGTAAGAAAAGGGAAGGTTAGGGCCTGGCAAGTGGGTGCACTTGCCAAGTCGACATAGCAGTACCAGACTGCACACAGCCTCTGCAATGGCAGGCCGGAGTTACATTTACGGGCTGTTTGGGTGGGTGGCACAATCCAGTGCTGCAGCCCACCAACAGCATTTGATTTACAGGCCCTGGCACACGCAGTGCACTTTACTAGGGACTGACACATAAATCAAACACGCCAATCATGGAAACACCAATCTACAACACATTTTACCACTGGAGCACTTGCACTTTACCACTGATCAGCAGTGAGAAAAGTGTGCAGAAACACTAAGCCAGCACAAATAGAGTCAAAACCGGGAGGTCAGAAAGCAAAAACTCAGAGGAAACACGCCAAAAGATGCCAAGTCTAACACATGCCATGAGGTCAGAAGGGCAAGATGCGACACCCACTTCACAAGTTGACCACTCACTTTGGATTACTGCCCTCGTTGCTCAGATTGGTGACCTCGCCCCTTGGATTGCATACCTGGCTGTTTGGATTGTGGACTTTGTGGCTCATAGGAACTTGCCTGCCGGCTGCCATGGAGAGCGTTCCTGTAGGACTTGGCCTTTATGGCTAAAGTTCCCTAAAACCTTTTGCTTTCCGCCTAGACCGTTTTCCTGAATTAGAGTTGCTAATTTAGATGCTTTGGGTACTTTGCCACTGCTGATCAGTGTCAAAGTACAAGTATTCCCTGTGTAAAGTGTGATGGTAATTGTTTGGCCATGATTGGTATGGTTGCCTTACTAGTAAAGTCCCTAGTGATGTGCACTGTGTGTGCAAGGGCTAGTATTGCAAAGGCACGCAGAGAAGGGAACTCAGGCCTTCAGTGTAGGGCCTGGGCGCAGTCTGCTAAGTTAGCATGTTGTCCTGACAAGTGCAACCACCTGTCTGGCCTGACTTCCTCTTTTATGTACACAGTGGGAACCCCTGTAGTAGGTCCCAGGTAACCTCTGGGCAGGGTGCAGTGTAAGTAAAAGGCAGAACATATACTGAGGTGTGTGCTATGTTCTGACAGTGAAAAGCACTCCATTTCGTTGTCACTGGCGAAGGCCATCCTGCCCTTAGGACAGAATGGAGGAGGCTGGGTATTGTGTTTTGTTAGCATAGTTTCCTATCAGTTTAAAATGGAGAGGTGAAGTTTGGTATGTATGAACTCACAGTGTCATAACACATCGTTCTATGAAAGTGGTTTTGTCACTGTGTGTTCATAAACCACTCTTTTAGAAAGTGGCTGAGTTTTGTGCTTCAAGCATTTCTGTGTGTCTGTGCTGAATGTGAATTGACTGTCTGGATCTGAGTGGTGCGAGAAGCTGGGAGAGGTCTTGACCCCGGGAGGGGGATGAGATGGCACCAGGATGCCCTGCATCTGGAGAGTAGGGGGAGGAGAAGCCCGGGAGGTGAAAAGGCCTGGGCTGGTGCTATAAACCAATTGACCCATCTCCTGCTGAGTGATTAAGGATCCAGACCCCCAGTATCAAATGGAGAAAGGTGACACTGGGAGCAAGACACCAAGAACTGATTCAGGCAGGGGTCAGGGACCCCTGAGCACATACAAACTTCAAAGACATTTAGGGGTATAACTATGAGAGCTGAGGCCCCTGAACGTGGGAATAGAAATGGATTGAGACTGAAAAGGCTTAGACCCATTTTGTGGTCAAGAGGAACCTCTGCTAAGGAAGGAACAACAGAAGAGACTGCTGGGAAGGACCAATCCTTCCTTTGTGATCTGGGGCTGGTCTGCAGTTTGCTGTTTAACCAAGGAAGAGGCTGTTGGGACTGTGCTGTGTGCGCTGTGTCTTGTAACCCCAAGGGCCCGAGGTGAGCTGGCTACCTGTTTGGAAACACAGGAACATAAAAGATTCCGGAGAAGTTTCAAGCGATACGATGGGCACGTGTTGTGGCAGCTTGAGACCCTCGGAAAGTGTGCCCTGTGATCTTGGACCCACGGAAGAAAAGTGAGACTCAGACGCGCTGGGTGCTTGTCGTGGTGCACAGGAGGCATTGGAGGCATTGGTGAAGAGTGCCTGGTCATTGAGTGCACCGGTGGAGAAGTGAGAATCGGACGCACAAGGGTGCATGTCATGGTGCACCCCAGGCGTTGGAGAGGAGTGCCTGGTTAGCGTGTGCATCGGAGGAGAAGTGAGACTCGGACACACAGGGTGTGTGTCGGGGTGCACCGCAGGTGTTGGTGAGGAGCGCCTGGTTCACGGGTGCATCAACGGTGAAGTGAGTCTAGCACGCGCAGGGTGCGTTACGTGGTGCTCGGGAGGCATTGGCGAGGAGCACCTGGTCAAAGTATGCACCGAAGGTGAAGCGAGTCTCGGACACGGTGATCGTGTCGGGGTGCACCGGAGGCACTGGTGAAGAGCCCCTGGTCATCGAGGGCACCAGAGGAGAAGTGTTGCTCGGACACGGTGAGCGTGTCGAGGTGTGGTCGGAGGCTTTGGTGAAGAGCGCCTGGATATCGGAGCACTGGAGTCGGAGTAAGTCTCAGTGAAGCCGCGTGCGTGCTTTGGTGCAACCTGGGACTGTGGAGATGATCGGCTGATCATCGAATGCACCGGAAGAAAGTGAGTCTCTGCAGTGCGGTGTGCGTGTTTTGGGGCCAACTGAGACCGCAGGAAGGAGTGCTTGGTGAAAATGCACTCGGAGTCAGCGTAAAGACTCATTAGCGTTGTGTGTGTGGCTTCATGCCCAAGGAGACCCAGAGGGTGCTGTGGTGAACGTGCACCTGGAGTAAAGTAATCTTAGGGGTGTGGGGTACGTGTGCCCTGCGGCCGCCTGAGACCTTCATAACAGTTACCGCCAGACCGGCAGCCCCGGAGGAGCTAAGCTGCCAGGCCGAGCCGCTGGGGCCCATTGGGGAAGTTCTACACGGAAGGCCCAGTCTGTTCAAGGAGGAGATGATAGTGGGGTCGCGCCCCCAGATATCGTGGCTCACTGCCTGGGTGGGGTGCGGGCTCGGAGGGACACTTTCTCGGCCTCTCAGTCCTTCTGGTGACGTGAACCTTTGCTGCGGCTCGGAGTGGGCCCGTACTGACCAAAGAAGTGGCAGTACTGGGGCCAGAGTGGGAAGCTGTGATTTATGGCATCGTGAACCGTGTGGGGAGGCAACTGTTATCGAAGAGGCTGACTGTCGTACTACACATTGCCAATATTGCTGCTAACGAACTGCCGGACTGTCTTATGACGCCTGACAGTGTTTCTGCATAACGAAGTACATGATTGTAGTGCTACGCATTGCATTATCTCTCGCTTGCAAAGTACAGGATTGCAGCGGCCCGCATTGCATTATTTCTTCATAACAAAGTACAGGATTGTAGCTACTCATTGCATTATTCCTTATTTGCAAAGTACATGATTGTAGCGGTGCGCATTGCATTGTTTCTCCCTTGCAAAGTATGTGATTGGGGTGTGACGCATTGCCTTATTCCTTCAATGCGCAGTACATGATTGTAGCTGTACACAGTGCATTATTTCTCCCATTGCAAGGTACCGGGGTGTATCGTTACGCATTGTATTATTTCTCCTTTGCCCAGCACAGGATTGTATCATTACGCAGCACACTATTGTTTGATAATTGCAACATGTGTGATTCTAGCATTACGACCAGCATAGCATTGTGAAAGCGGTGGCTGGGATTTGAACCTATCAGCCAGCCGGAACGAATATTACCTTTGTTTTATATGTTGGCTTTTGTATCGTGTGATCTGATCGTATATCTTTTGATATAAAGTTTATACTCGTTTTATCAAACTTGTGTGAAGTCCATTTGTGTTGTCACCAGGGGGTTGCTGTGGGCGTGGTTGCACATACTAGACACTCGTGCCTTGGAGATAGGCCTGGCTGCTCCTGCCAAGCTACTAAGGGGGTGAGCAGGGCTATCTAAAACGGTGTACTTACTTGGCCTAATGTTGAGTGGGGAACCCCGGGTCGCGCATTTAGTGACAGTAGTGCGGGACTGGGACTCTGGCCTCCAACAGTTGGCAGGTGCGAAAACCACCGGCGCACACCGGGACCATTCGAGCTCAGAGGATTTTTACAGGAGCACCTGAGGAGGGTCACGAGGTCCTGCCCACCACGTAAGAAACACCGGTTGGCCAGAGAGGCTGGCAGGCTTAACTGAGTTGCCTGAAGGAAGGGCGGAGCAGGGATACACCCCCATGGTTTGACAGTAGCATTTCTTCTGGTCACACGATGAGTGGCACCATGAAGCAACTGTTGCACCGGTGGTCGGCGATCTTAGGGCAGTGAGCATGGTTGGCAGCAGCATGCTGCCTTTGCACACAAGGCGAGTGGCACCTGGAAGGCGGATCGAAGGCGGTGAGCTTCTGTGCAGCATGGTGAGTGGACACCGAAAAGCAGGTAGCGGGAGAGACTGTCACAAGCTCATACGCTATCGGAGCAATGTGGAAAACGAGGAGGTAGATCCCATGCTGTCAAAGATGCGTTTTGCTGATAATCCGATTGAGGACGAGGACCCGGAGCTGGATGAAGATGTCCAGGAGCTCTCGGAAGAGTGAGTGAGCTGGTGAGCAGTCGCAGCAGAGATTGGGTCAGCAGGCATGTGCTGGGCCTGCCGCAATGTGGGCCCGTACAGATCCATAACCTGAAATAGGCAAGCCTGCATGGGGATACATAGGAGGCAGCTTGCAAGAAAGGCCGGGCAGAGGACCGGAGAGCCATTCGCGGGGTGCATGCAGCCAGAATGGCGGCCACAAGGATACAGGCGTTGGTAGGCTGTGCAGGGCCCTAAGTCCCTGGAGGGGGGCTGGGGCCGGATTGGGAACCAGGCCTATGCAGCAGGAAATCGCCAAGCAGACACAGGGGGACCAGAAGGGATACTTACTCCCCTGCCTGATGACAACAGCGGCTTTGAAAACACCAGCGAGGACAGTGTTGATGACCTGCAGACAGCGCCTGTAGCTAAGACGCGGCAACCGGAAGGCCCAATGCTGGCATTGATGCACTACCAGCTGCAAAGAATAGTGAGCCACAGGGGCACATCAAGTCAATTACACATAGCAGCAGCATGGCGGGCTCAGTGGCAGTGCAAGAGGGGGATCATGAACTATTGCATGCAGGTGGGCTTCCTTAACACCGCGGTCCAGGGTGCATTTGGCCAACAAGGCTTGCTGGAGCAATGCCTCTCCAGTCAGCCGGGGCCACAAGGTGCGGTGGCCATGACAAGGGGGCCAAGGGTTTGGGGGAGGCAGAAGGTCCCGGGCCCAGAGACATAGACCGCATGCCTTGGTGGTATTGGCCGGAGGCCGGGAGTCCCTTACCCCTAAAATACCTTCTGTTCCTTTGGCCTGGAGTAGGCCTTTGGTAGGGCCGAGAGCCTAGATGGCTGGCCCCGGGGAGCCACCAGCCAGCGCTGCAGCAAAACTTCAGCTGAGGCACCCCCTGTAGTGTGTGGCACCACAGGATACCCAAAACAGAGAAGCAGAGGTGCCCAGGGAAGGGAAAGTTAGCACTGGGAATAAGGAGGTGGCCAACGCACCAAGAAATGACCTGACACCTCCAGAGGAAGCAGATCCCACAAAGGCCTGGGACGTGAGGGCACCACCTGGGGTGGTGAGCGAGAAACCCGTTAGTGAGTACTTACGATCCTCCCCAGGGTATCCTCCCATTCTAGCTCGGGAGACGGACCTGGCAAGCCTCATACCGCTGGCAAATGAAAGAAAGGATGTGGCACTGTCACGATGGCCGGGGAATTCTCTCCTCAGGATGACCCTGAAGCTAATGGGGTCCACCTCCCATCCGTCCCCAGTCCGGAGAACGTGTAACACACACGGACTATGGAGACAGGTGGGCGAGGGAAGGAAGGGAAGGAGCAGCTGGGAGAGGGACCTGAAACGAAACAAGCACACCGTCAGACACCCGTCAGTAGTGACCCACTTGTTGCCTCCCCCACTTCACAGTGATTTCTCACCTGTTACCTTCCAACCCGTGGTACTGAGGGTTCTCTGGCCTGGCCTGCGTGACGCTCAGTTGAGGTTAGCACTGATGTACAACCGCAGAGCCAGGGCGGACCCTTGGGATCGGACCGGAAGGGCCGAGGGACGCTGCCTACTGGGAGCAAAAACCAGCACTTGAACGGCAGTGCTTGATGCCCCCCAGAGCGCGTCCCGGATCAGGGTCACTCCCAAAAGAACGAAGAAATCGCCTCCCTGAAGGCTAAAGGAAAGAACAGTACTCACAGTTGTGCAGTGCTGAAAAAGGAGCGGGCGCTACTACACTAAGCCCGGAACTCCATGGGCTGAGGAGCGCCCCAGTTCGCGCTTCCACTCTGGACCCGGTTCTCTGTGGGCAGAGGAGCGCACCAGTCTGCGCTAATACTCTGTACCCGGAACTCCGTGGGCAGAGGAGCGTGGGGAATGGATGAGGGAAGAAAACAGGAACGTGGAAGGTTCTTCAGACGTGTACCAGCGTCGGGGCTCAACGGCGAGGTTTTCACCTTCGCGCTACCACTCTGGACCCGGTAATCCTTGGGCAGAGGAGCGCCGATGGAGTTTCCCGGGAGTCTGGAACGTTGAGGCTTGGTAGCTCCCCGCGGTCTTCCTCGCGTCAGAGAAGGCTGCGAGGTAACACCGCTGGAGACGGAGAGTCTGGATACAAGGACGAGGGTGAGGCCGAGGACGCAGGGCTGGAACGTTGCTTCCGGAACAAGAGCGCGAACTGGACTGGCAGGAATCATCGGCACCGCTTGGTGTTTGTTGTCGGTGTTTTAACCGCTGTCGCGCTCGGCGCAGGACACGTGGGGCGTGTTCTGCCGGGCGTCTTGGGAAACGTAGTTCCCCCGCGTGGCGGTGATGCGAGCGGTGTGCTACCGGTTCTCGCCACCTGACAGGCACAAGGAGTTCATTGACATATTCTAACTCCTTGAAGTGCACGAGGCATGGCTAGATTTGACCTCACATGACAAGAAGGATGAGGAGAAGAGGGATAGGCACTGGCCTGGGGTGGAGAGATCCATCTACAATTGGCTGTGGGCCTTTAGGATTCTGTCATGCGTATTCATGGAAAAGTTCCCGCACAGTGCTGCCATAATCTTTCTCCATGAGCAAAGGGTGCATGAGGCACAACAAAAGTACCATGGGGAAGCGTGGCTCCATTACGACAAGGGTTTTAGAGAGAAGATACAGACATGGCCAGTTATTGATTGGGATTACCAGGATGTAGAGCGTTTCACGAACCACATGGTGGCAGCCACGGGCAGTACGCACGCGGGATTCCTTTCTTCACAGGGTCAAATGGGAGGAATGACAAGTTTCCACATGGTAGCAAACCAAAAGCGTATTAAGGGGGTAAGTCCATTAAGAGCCGCACCACAACTTGCTGGAAGTATAATAAGGACAAGTATAAGTTGGGGCAGTCCTGCAAATGTAGACAGGCATGTGGCAACTGGGGTGGGTCGCACCCAGCACTCCACTTTAATAGGGCTAAGGGAGCAGGGGACAGGAAGGACAGCAACAAGAGGGGGTATTGGCGGGCGAAGGTGCTGGAGGTGAGTGAGATTCATGAATATTCAGCAGTTCTCCCCACCGCCATTCCACTTGGGGTATTAACTCAACTACAAAATCAATACCCAAGCAGAATGAAGGTCAATTACTAGTCAGCAGGTTCATGGCAGGCTTCACCATTCCATACCAAGGCCCCCTGGTCTATCGCCTTATCCAGAACCTGAAATCAGTGAAAAAGAACCCCGCAGCGGACAGAAAGAAAGTAACAAATGAGCTCCGGTTGGGCAGAATTGTGGGCCCTTTCCCCAAATCCACCTTTGACAACTTTATAGTATCCCCTTTAGGCATGGTGCCCAAAAAAAGCGGAGGTGCACTACAAGCTTATCCATCACTTGTCAAACCCCCTAGGTGATTCAGTCAATGATTGGTTAGATCAAGACAGTTGTTCAGTGTCTTACGCTACATTAAATGATGCAATTGATCTGATTAGAATGGAAAGGAAAAGGGCCCTGTTAGCAAAGACGGATATCGAGCCTGCTTTTTGCCTCATACCAGTGCACCCAGACAGCTATCATCTGCTAGGTTTTCAGCTTGACAATGTGTACCATTATGACAAATGCTTGTCCATGGGTTGCGCGATGTCTTGTGGATATTTTGAATCTTTCAGCAATTTCCTTAAGTGGGAATTGGGGATGCAGTATCCAGCCATCGGGCGAATACACTACCTTAATGACTTCCGTTAAATTGGTAGGCCTGGCACCTCAGAGTGCAGGGACCTCTTGCGCCAGTTTGTAAAAATGACAGGTGAGCTTGGGATTCCTTTGGCCTATGACAAGACAGAGGGACCTGACACCCAACTATCCTTCTTAGGAATTGAGCTGGATACAACAGAAGGCATATACAGGCTGTCCAGGGTGAAAGTAGAGGAACTGAATCAGATAATCACACTTCTGCTCTTGAAGAAGAAAGTTATGCTGGGCGAAATGCAGCATTTGCTAGGCAAACGCAATTTCAACAACCGCGTTATCCCTGCAGGGAGGCCATTTGCCAGGTGCCTGGCTTGGTTGACCGAGGGCCACTCAAAGAAGTAGCACAAGGTTTGGCTCACACAGGGAGTTAAGTAAGACCTGAAGTAGTGGGTGAACTTCTTGGCCAATTTTAAAGGGACCCCCATATGGCAGGAATCGTGGGTAATAGCAAAACAATTGGAACTGTTCACCGATGCGGTGGGAGGGGTGGGCTTTGGGCCGTCCTGGGCTCTGCTTGGGCAGTGGCCCACAGGCCAGCCACGTGGCACAATAAAGGTTTCGCCAAAAATATCACAGTACTAGAACTCTTTCCCATCATTGTTGCCTTCTATGGGAAGACTGTCTCGCCAGCAAGCAGGTCACGCTGTGCGTGGACAATAAAGTAGTACAGGCATTAAACTTAGGGAATGTGCGATGCCCGGCGGTAGTACGCTTCCAAGTCGATTGCCAGCTGAGAGCCAATATAGCCACATTTCAGGCTATGATAACTCAGTGGCTGATGCAGTTCCTCGTTTTTCATGGAAGAGATTTAAAGAGCTGGCACTGCACGTGGACCTTAACGTGACACCGGTGCCCGACTGATTGTGAAGCCTGGTAGATCCAACGTAGGACTGCTCCTGGACTATGCGTTAGCCCCCAAGATGGCTCTGAAGTACCGTAAGTGTTGGGAGGTGTTTTAAAGGGTTACAGGATCGTTGGGGCAGGGTAACGTGACAAACAAGGATGTGGAGAGATTCATGCAATGGGCATTCTCTGAGGAAGGAGCAAGGCATGGGTGCAGGCACACCTTAGTGCAGTATCTTACTACGCAATACTAGCAATTGGGAGAGACCCCGCTGGATCCTTTTACTGCTGGGCAGTAATGAAAGGATGGGGGCACATGTAACCCAAAGGCAAGGACCGTAGGTGTCCCATTGACTTCACCATTCTAAAGTAGTTACTCAAAGGACTTCCCAACATCTGCTGGCAGGAGCACGAGGTGGTGCTGTTCAAAGCAGCATTTGTGCTGGGATTCTTCAGTGGCCCACAAGATGAGTGAGCTGTTAGCCTCATCCAGATCAGACCAAGGGAAAGCCTGCATACGAGGTGAGGATGTGCACATGGATAATGGGTACATGATGATACACCTCTGCCGGTCAATGGACCAAGAGGCGAAAGGAAAGTACACATGCTTATATTTCCTGGATGACAGTCATTGCTGTTTAGTTTACCTCATGCAGGTTTACATGCGGCGTGGGGTTCTCAAGGAATGGCCGCTCTTTCTACATGTAGATTGCTCATATCTCAGTCGCTTTCACTTCACCGCTGCAGTCAGATTGGCGACAGGTGAGGCGGGTCTGCCCTCTAGGGAATTTGGTTCCCATTTCTTTCACATAGGGCTGCCACGTTAACAGGACTTAGAGGGCAGCACATAACGCAGATAGGTCATTGGGCATCAGGCGCCTTTTAAGGGTTACATACAGCCTGCGGTCCTCTGAGCTGTGTTTCTTTCACTGCAAGGTCGCCCGGAAGCATGCGCAGAGCGTGGATCCTGGGCCACTCATATATCACAAGGGCTCAGTTGTGGGCCACGGCACGGAAGAACTACAAAGAAATTTCGTAGCATAATACCTCTGTGACGGGGCTGGAAAGACCAGGCATTAGATGGCTCAGCTGTTACCCACCATTCAACACGCGCTACGGTGGGGGAGAAGACACCTGACGTGATCTTGGTGCACCGAGGGGGAAATGATCTGGCCTGGCTGGGGAGAAAGGATTTGCTATTGGGCAATGATATCCGGGCTCACAGCAGCCGTAAGGCTAGTTCACCCTGTGGATCTCACATGGTCTCTTTGTGGGAGGGAGGCGATAGATCACAAGGCAGTAGACAGGTCCAGGAGGAGGCTGAACATCTTGATGGCAAAGGTGTGCAAGACTAACAGTTGGAGATTCATAAGGCATGGGCTCATCAACCTCAAAACACCAGGGTATTATGGGGCAGATGGTGTCCATATGGCAGGGGTAGGTATTGATATGTTCTTACTAAATATAGTCAATCAATCAATCAATCAAGGCATTTATATAGCGCACTACTCACCCAGAGGGTCTCAAGGCGCTAGGGGAGGGGGGTCTGCTACTGCTCGAACAGCCAGGTCTTGAGTTGTTTCCTGAAGGCGAGGTGGTCCTGGGTCAGGCGGAGGTGGGTCGGGAGGGAGTTCCATGTCTTGGCGGCGAGGTAGGAGAAGGACCGTCCCCCTGTGGTGGCTCTTCGGATGCGGGGGACGGTGGCGAGGGCGTGGCCGGTCGATCGAAGCTGGCGTTTGGGAGCGTAGAAGTTGAGGCGGCTGTTGAGGTATCCTGGGCCTTGGTTGTGTAGGGCTTTGTGTGCGTGGGTGAGGAGACGGAAGGTGATTCTCTTGTTGACCGGGAGCCAGTGCAGGTCTCTCAGGTGTCCGGAGATGTGGCTGTGACGGGGGATGTCCAGGATGAGTCGTGCTGAGGCGTTCTGGATCCGCTGGAGTCTCTTCTGGAGTTTGGCGGTGGTTCCGGCGTAAAGGGAGTTGCCGTAGTCCAGACGGCTGGTGACGAGGGCCTGGGTGACCGTCTTCCTGGTCTCGGTGGGGATCCACCGGAAGATCTTACGTAGCATGCGCAGGATGTTGAAGCACGACGAGGAGACGGCATTGACTTGTCTGGTCATGGAGAGGGAGGAGTCCAGGATGAAGCCCAGGTTGCGTGCGTGGTCTGTTGGTTGGGGTGCGCTGCCTAGGGCGGGGGGCCACCAGGAGTCGTCCCAGGCGGAGGGTGAGGATCCCAGGATGAGGACTTCCGTCTTGTCCGAGTTCAGTTTCAGGCGACTGTTCTTCATCCATTCGGCTACCTCTTTCATCCCTTCGTGAAGGTTGGCTCTGGCGGTGGCGGGGTCGTTGGTGAGCGAGAGGATCAGCTGGGTATCGTCGGCGTAGGAGATGATGTTGAGGTTGTGCTGGCGTGCGATGTCTGCGAGGGGGCTCATGTAGACGTTGAAGAGGGTTGGACTGAGCGAGGACCCTTGAGGAACGCCGCAGATGACTTCGGTGGCTTCAGATCTGAACGGGGGGAGGCGGACTCTCTGTGTCCTTCCGGCGAGGAAGGAGATGATCCATTCCAGTGCCTTCTCCTGGATTCCGACGTTGCTGAGTCGCTGCACTAGTGTACGGTGGCAGACAGTGTCGAAGGCCGCGGAGAGGTCTAGGAGGATGAGGGCCGCTGTTTCTCCGTTGTCAAGCAGTGCTCGGATGTCATCGGTGGCTGCGATCAGGGCGGTGTCGGTGCTGTGGTTGGCTCGGAAGCCAGACTGCGAGAGGTCGAGGGAACCGTTTGTCTCGAGGAAGGCGGCCAGCTGCTTGTTGACGGTCTTCTCGATGACTTTTGCAGGGAATGGGAGCAGCGAGATGGGGCGGTAGTTCTTGAGGTCGGTGGCTTCTTTAGTAGAGCGCTGAGTTCGGCGTGCTTCCAGCTCTCCGGGAAGGTCGCGGTGTCGAAGGAGGTGTTGATGATGTCCCGCAGGTGGGGTGCGATGACAGCGTCGGCCTTGTTGAAGACGTGGTGAGGGCAGGGGTCGGTCGGAGATCCAGAGTGGATGGAGTTCATCGTGCGGACGGTATCTTCGGCGCTGATCGGGGTCCAGGCGTGGAGGGTGGTGGTGGGGGGCGGTGGTTCGGTCGTGGCGTGCGTCGGTTGAGTGCTGAAGTTTAGACTCTTGAGCAGCTAGGTTTCACTTAGGCAGGGGAGATAAGGGGGGAGCTGCCTGCTGTCAGGGAACCACAGGCAGCGTGGCAGAGACAGCACACAAAACACAGCTAGGAAAGCACACTAGCCAAGAAAAGGAGCCGCTCAATACATGTCCTTGGGATGCCTCATGGTACGAGCACTGGGGAGCAGGCGTTTGGCCAACAAAGGGTCAGACACAGTACTTGCAGCCCAGGCAAGGCCTGTGGGCCGCAGACATAGATCTCGACAGCATGGGAAGCCTAGAAGGCTGCAAAGCGCTAGACACCTGCAAAGGGTATCATCACTCAAGGGCTGTGTGTAAAGGGCTATCAAGAAGTAAGATGGACTAATGACTCAAAGACTGATGCTAACAGTAACAGATGTAATGAGCTTAATGTATGGAGTGTACAAGTGACCATTAAGTTGTGATTTTTATGACCCATGTTGATGATCTGTTGCAAATAAAATCTATGGCTGTTAAGCGCCGACTAGTGGCTCCCATTGTGTCTTACAGAAGGGGTGGGGCGTGAATGGTATGTGAAAGTCCAGGAGGAGACTGGCGGTCACTGGCTCGTTTGGGAGGAGTTGAGTTACAGGCCGGGAAGGCGAAGCCGGACCATTGAGGGGCACAAGAAGAACGCCTCGCGAGGGCGGGCCTCCAGGAGGAGAGACGGCCGCGAAGCCCGCAAAAAGGTATGCAGGGGATTGCCCTGCGTGTTTTGAAATGCCCAAGCCAGAGGTATGGGCCTAGTATATCATTAGGTCAAAAGAGTAAGTTGCAGCACTCACCACACAGAATGACCTTCCCCGTTGGCCAAACCACCAACACCCTGAATGTGGGCATCGCAGCTCCAAATGGGACATGGTACTGGGCGCGGAGACAGCACAAAAAAGACAGCTAGGAAAGCACAATTGCCTAAGAAAAGGAGCTGCTCAATACGTTTCCTTAGGATGCCTCACAGCAGGGGCACTGGGGGGAGCAGGAGTAAGCCCAGTAAAAGGTCAGCACCAGGCGTACATGGCACTTGCAGCCCAGCAAGACCTGAGGGCCCCCACATAGATCTCAGTAGCAAGGGAAGTCTAGAAACTGCAAACAGCTAGACACCTGGAAAGGGGGCCGTCGCTCAAGGGATGTGCTTAAAATGCTGCCAAGAAGTAGGAAGGACTAATTACTCAAAGACTGCAGCTAAGAGTGACAGATGTAATGAAATTAATGTATGGAGTGTATGAGTGACCATTAAGTTGGGGAGTTTATGATCCATGTTGATTTGTTGTGAATGAAATCTGCGGCCGTTAAGCCCCAACAAGTGAAAGGGGTGAATGGTATATATGAACGGCCGTAAGGGCACTGGTGGTCACTAGCCCATCTGGGAGGGGTTCTAACACAACCTGTAGAGGCAGCACAGAAAATCACGGTGTGGGAGTCATCATTGCAGCCATTGTGGTCCCAATGGGCCTCCAGTGCTAGGGCTATATGCGCCTGTTTAAGGTTTGTGATGGGGGTGTGGGCAGCTTATGAATAAGAACTTGTGTCAAATCATCTGAATTTGCTTTAACATTAAATTTCTTCCTGTTTGCTTTTATGATTTAGGATCAGCTTAGACAGCTCTAAAAATCTTTTGGAGTAGTTTCTTCTTTTAGGTGTTGCTTCAGGTTTATATTGAAAAGGAGAAAAATACTGGCTTTTGCTGATTTTCTCTTTGCCTTCACTATACAGAACATACTGTTCAGGCTAAAATACTGGCCAAATAGCAGCCTTCTTGTGAACCTAGGCAACATGAGATGCATGATTCTTTCATGAGCACATACATGCAAACATTATAGAGCAGACAAGTGGGAGATTTAAAAAACAAAATAGTCGAGAGAATGCATGGTCATCCCTGACTGTCATAGACAGTTTCTCAAAGGCTTACGTATATGCTCACCGTTTGTAATCTGGGCCGGGGAAGGCGAAGCCGGACCCATTAGGGGCCCAGGCCAAACGTCGGCTGGAGGCAGGAAGCTCCTCCCCCGCACATATACATAGCTCGCTTGAAAGGGGGCGACCAGAGTTGGTCGCCCCAGGGCAAGCTCAAACCCCCCCAATCCAGGGGTGGGCTGACGAGGCGAGGGGGGATAAATAGGGGGCAACGGGCCCAAGTAGTCACAAACCCCCCCACCCTCTTCGCAGTAAGAGAAGAAGGAATGAATTGCCGCAGGAATGTCTCACCTGGGACAAAGGACTGGATCGTGAACAGGCGACGTGGTGCCGCGAGTCTTCGTGAGCAGCAACGAGACACAGACTGCACCCGGCTGGAAACCTGGATCAAAGAGGTCGGGGGTCGATGACCAGCTGTCCGTCAGCTAGACTGCCGACTTTGGTGCTGGAAACCAGCGTTCGAGCCTCCGGGTCGCGTCTACATCCTGTGATTCTGGGCAAATCACTTAATCTCCCCGTGCCTAAATGTGTAATGTAAATACGGTGCTCATGTAAAGCGCTCCAATACCTTCAAGTCGAGTTTGCGCTATATAAATATGCAAAAAAAAAAAAAAAAGCAATCGAGGCGGCGCCGGGAGGATCGGGAACAGCGATGAGGAATGCTGCCAGGGCCAGGAGAGCTGACCTCCTAGAGAGCAGAAGGCCAACACCTGGCCAATGAGAGCGTCACAGAGGAGTGCAGGGTGGTATGCCCGGAAACGCTACCCCGATGCACCTGGAGCCAGGCCGGCAGTGCTCAGGGTATTGCAGCCACGTGGGAGCAAGATAAATACATCTGGGACGGTGGGCAGGTGTTGTGCGCTTAAAATACAGGAGGGCCCGGAGCCATTGATCATGCCTCTTGCAAGGTTCACGCCAGGCTGATAAGTCTAATCCTGCGTCACAGGAGTGGCGTTCCTGTGAGGTAAGCGCTGATCTTTACATCAACCCTACCATTACCCCATAAGGAAATCGGTTGGGGTCGGTTAGATCCCTAGTAATGTGATGATTCTGCGTTGGCGCAGCTGCACGCTGGGAGGATTAATTTTTTTACCCTGCGTAGGCCCTGCGAAGGCATCGCCAGCGCGGGCCCCACCCTCTCAGCTGTTTCAGAGTCCCATGGAAGGGTAACTGAGCAGCGAAATGCAATTTGGCCTGGAGTGGGGGGAATCCTAAAACCCGGCCGGCCTAAGGCGCGCAGCATTGCTTCAGGCAGGGCCGCGGCAGAATCTGTACTAAAGATACAGGTACCTGCGCCCGCCGTGCTTCAAAAGGCAGAGGCGAGGCAGAGTATGGGGGCTTGGGGGTGGCATTCAAAGAATGTCCACCCCGGGCAGCTTCGGGCGTGTGGTTTCGCCCAGGACCGAGCGCGTGCCGGCAGGGCGCCTGCTTTAGAACACTGCTTTTTCAAACACCGTGTTCTAATTAATGCCAGTTGGGGTCCAGGAGGCAGGTAGGCAGGAGGCGCACTCGTTTTTGTGCCGCTCCTTTTGATTTATAGAGCTCTGGGAGGCTTTTTAACAGGCTTTTACGATGGCTGAAGCAGCTGAAAAGGTCAGGGAGGCGCTTAGAGTGTTGTGCCAAGCAGGGAGGGATGATTTATTGGCCCCTGGTGTTTTGAATCAAGCTTGGACTGGGTTAACCCTTAAGAAGAGGGCTTCCTCTGAAGGTTTGTCTGCTGCAGTTATTGCCTGCACATTGTCAGACAGCTCTCCTGAAGTGGTTCCTTAGGAAAATATTAAATCTTTGAATAAATTATCTAGGGAGGATCCCCTGCTTACTTCTTTTCAGCATTCAGCTCCTCCTGTTGTGGTGAAAAGCAGGGGGAGGGCTCGCACACGCTCAGTGAGGGGTAGAGGGGCTAGGAAACCTGCTTTTCTTAAAGGGATATCCAAGATGTCTGAAGTTGTTGATACTGTTAATAATGAGGTGTTGGCGCCATCTAGTGGCGATGTTCAGTTATGCGATTCTGGCAATATTGTGAAGAAGTTTTATGGAAAATTGTCTGTGAGACGTGATATTCCTATCTTTAATACAAAAATTGTATTATCAACAGTTGAGAATTCCATTTCTTGTGACCGGTCTCTTTCTCTTGTCATGTCTTCTGATACCAGTAATTTGTCAGCGAATGGTCCAAGTTTTCCAAACGTTCCCATTGCAAGGGTTGAAGAGAATTGTGCTCCTGTTGTGTCTTCTGGTTTGACTTCTTTGGCTTTTCCTGTCAGGGAATTAAATAAGGCTGTTTGTCTAATTCTGATGTTGGCGGAGCAGGCGTTAGCTGCTTTAGGTCAGCGAGTGAGCCTCCTGGTGCAGGTGGGTGGGTTTGGATGGGGGAGAAATAAAGGCAGTCTTGCGGTGCCTGAACCTCACTTGTCTGCAAGTAGTGGCGGCTTGCAGGCAAACCCTGCGTACAGATTGCAGAAGGGCATCAAGTGCAGCAAGTTTCCAGCATCTTGCTCACCTTTTCACGCGTTGCCTGGTAATTTTCAAGAACCCCACCTGTCTGCAAGTAGAAGCGGCTTGCAGGCTGACACTTCTACAATGCTGCAAAAGGACAGTAGGTGCAGCGTACAGCCATTGAGCAAGTTTCAAGCGTCCTGCTCGCCTTTTTCCACGTAGGAAAAAGCTTTTGAAGAGATTTTTCCAAATTCCTTTCCTGATTATAGGCTTTCACAGTTTAAAAAAGCAGTAAACTGGAGGGTTTTCGATGGTGGTGTTGGGGATGGGGCTAGGCCTTCAGGTAGTGGTGTCGCGCAGAGCTCTTATAACAATGATGAAGACGACTTATCAGAACTGGAGGAGGGTGAGATCCCTAATCAAGAGAACCTTTCTAATGACTGTTTTCCTTTCAAACAGGGGGGGCTTGTTAATCAGATTTCTCGAGCTGATCTTTTACAGACTCAAGAATCCGAAAGGAGTTGGAAGCGGCTAGAGCGTTTTTCCAAGGCCTCGGAAGGAATAAATACAAGGAAGTGCGCAGCTTTGGACAAGCCCCTTCAAGCAGGTGGGCAAATTGGTGATGGTTGTTCTTTATTTAATGTTAAAAAACGTAAAGCAATCACAGTTCCTGTGTCAATCACAGGTGGTAAGCTCTGTTGTCATTGTGAATTTGCAAGTTTGCAGGAACAGGTATCCCCTAAAACAGATACGGTTACAGATAAGGTGCCTGGCTCGTTTTCTCAGGAAGAAAAGGATGCCAAAGAAAAAACTACAGGTTTAAAGAAGTTGCCTTATATGGGGTTGTCCATGCCCTTGGGTTCACATTTAAGTAAGCATACTAAAGATGAGATTTGGAGCGGGGAATTTGTAGATGTTTTTAAACTACTACATAGAGAGCTTCAATCTAAAGAAGGTTCCAAGGTGGAGGCATGGGAGCTAGCGAGGAGACCCAGGGTTCCCACTAACATTGATTCCTGGACCTCAGCCTTTCTGATTTTTGCAAGTGTTTACTGTGAAAAGTTTGCGGACCGTTCTGTCTCACTTTTAAAATATTTGGATACTATTAGAAAGGCTCAGGCAGAATTTGGAGGCTTTGCATGGTTACACTATGACGAGTAGTTCCGAGCTCATTTAGGGCCATATGTAGGTAGCTAAATACCGGTCGGTAACGGCCGAAATTCGGGAAATATCCCGTTACCGACCGGTATTTAGTCAAGTGAGATGTAGGAGGCCAAAAACCAGTTTTCGGTAAATATGAATCGGTAAATACCGATTCATAATTACCGAATTCTAAAATACCGATTCATATTTACCGAATACATATTTACCGAATCGGTAAATATGAAGTGGTAAAAAGAGAAAAGACATGTAGGTAAATTCGGTATTTAAGAAATCCATGAAATTCGGTAATTAAGAGTCGGTAATTAACACAGATTGAAAGCAGGTGGTAAGCATCAACAGTGCATATAAGCAATCCCAAAATGCAACAGCATGGACAACATGGCCGCTCTGTATGTCATTGCAAGGCACCTACATCTACAGGCAGCAGGTCTGAGGATTTGGAGACGGGAGGAACGCATTTACAGACAGCGCATCACACTCTTTCAACAGACTGAGGCTGAGATACATGAAAGGTACAGGCTACACCCACAAACCATCATGGACCTGATAAAGGACCTGCACCCACTCCTGGACCAGCCAACAAGAAGGGCGCATGCCATACCACCACATGTGCAGGTTCTCTGCAGCCTACATCTACTCGCACCTGGCAGTTACCAGGGGGTGATAGCTGCGGTGGGCGGTGTATCCCAGAGTTGCCTGTCCCGTTTCTTCAGGAAGTTCCTGGATGCCATGATGCAGAGAATGCACCACTACATCAGCTTCCCAAACACATAGGCTGAACTGCAGAAAACCAAAACAGACTTTTATCACATGGCACAGTTCCCCCATGTCATAGGCTGTATTGATGGCACACACATTCAAATCTGCCCACCAGCTGCCACTGAGCACATCTACAGGAACAGAAAGTCCACCCACTCCATAAATGTGCAGGTAATCTGCGATGCAGGGAACATCATCACTGATATCATAGCTAAGTTTCCTGGGAGCACCCACGACTCCTTCATCTTCCAGAACAGTGGGATCTACACACGACTGCTTGCGGGAGAATTTGGAGAAGGATACCTGCTAGGTAAGTAACAGTGACGCTCCATTCTACTAAGTGCAAATCATCGTGTATTGAGGCATGTGACTGATGGTTCTCTCATACTCACCTAGGCGACAGTGCATATGCCGTGCGGTCATTCATCCTCACTCCCTACCTACACCCATCAACCCACAGTGAGAGACGATATAACGTGGCACACAACTCTACGCGCAACGTGGTGGAGCGCACGTTTGGACTATTGAAAAGCAGGTTCCGCTGCCTCCACAAAAGCAGAGGCGCACGCCAGTACACACCCATCATCTGCTGCAAGATCATTGCCACTTGTGCAATGCTGCACAACCTTGCCACGAAGAGGGGTACAGAGGTGGAACTAACAGATTTTGAGGACAATGAGGATGAGTCAGGACAGCCAGAGGCCAACGCAGCTGGAGTGCCAACAGCAACAGATGGGAGAGCGAGACGGGCAGAGATCACATGCAACTATTTCTGAGTAAGTAAGAGGACACAGCCAGTTGTTGGATGTCATGATGTAGTTTAATAATGCGGCACTACGCCACAACACCAAGAAAACGCCATTCTGTCAACATAGTGTAATGACTACTAGCAAGTCCAGGGTTACTTCACCCAATTGTCTTAGGCAATGCCGTGCAGAATTACTGTTTGCGGCCACGCACTACAGTGTGGGGTGCCACGGATTGTGCATCCTCACTAGTGGCAGCCCCATGCTGCCTGCTGCTCCTGCGTGTATCTGGGACCGGGGGTAATGCTGCTCCTGCTGCTGGTTTCTATGCTTTCCACAGCATCCCCAGCACCAGCTGTGGCCGCCTGGCTTGTCAGTAGCACTTCCAGTGCACTGGTGACCTGCACCATCCCCCTCGAAAAGTCGCTGCTGCAGTGTGTCAGGCCCTCCTGCATAGCCACAGAGCGCCTGCAGAGCAGTGAAGTGGCAGTTGCCAGCCGGTTGAGTGCCCTCGTATGACTATCTCTCCTCTGCCGTTCCCGGCGCCGTGCAGCTCTGTCTGCATCATACTTGCTGCACAACAGCATGACGGACTGGGACATGTCCCGCATGCCCGCAGCCATCTCACTCATCCCCACCGCCATAGCGCTGATGCCCCTGTCCATGTTGTCAAATGTAGCTTTCAGTCTCCGCATTTGGCGCTGAACTGACATCACTGCCTTTGTTTGTAGGCGCTGTATCTTCAACATGTTGCCCTCGAGCCCCGAGAACACCCCATGGCTCTCATCGTGTGCTGGTGGACTCTGCACCCGAGACCTGCGGCGCCGTCTGGCACCTGTGTGTGCTCCCTCTGAGGTGGAGGGCACAGTGGTTGGCTCCGGGCCCCTGCAGTCGTCAGATGAGGACTCTAACACTCGCAACCTGGCAGCAGCACGCCTCCTCGACCTCACCAATGCAGGCGGTGATGTGGCCGGTGACTCAAGCATGAGTGGTGATGCTGGCTGTGGAGGTGATTCTGGCTGTGGTGGTGATGCTGGCTGTGGTGGTGAGGCTGCATGTGGTACTGATCTCTGGGTAGAACTTGTGCTGGCCAGCCCTGAACTGTCTTGCCGGTGTGCCCTCTCTCCTGTTGCATGTGCAGTCCTGCGCAATGTATCATCTGTGGACAGAAATGCAACATCAGCTCAGTGTACCAGAGGCCCTGCATTGCAAGCATCACAATACATTTCTGTTACACTCTCACATTGTCCTCTGCCTGCTTTTCGCTAATGTGTGTACCATGCCTTGTTGTTCTGTGCAATTCAGTTCATGGTTGGGGTTTCCCAGACTACATCTCCCATAATGCATTGCCAGTATGCACTAACACATGGACTGGAGTGGGATACTCATTTCACAATTGGGGATGTGGGATAGGGGTAGGGGGGGTAACATTGCTGTGCATGCGTCTTACCTTGTTGGGTGGCGGCTCTGGCAGAGCTGTCGGCATCCCCAAGCCCCACGACACTCTCGGGCTCTATTGTGGACTCCACCAGCTCCTCCAGTTCGGTAAGGGCAGGTGCCCTGTTCCTTCCACCTCCTGTCCGGCTGGCCTCCTTCTGCAGTTCCCCCATCTTCCTCTTCGTGACGATCCTTAGGTCGTACCAGCGCTTTTTCAGCACCTCAATGTCCCTGGGGGTCACTCCAATAGCATTGACCTGCGCCTGGATTCCCAGCCATATGTTACGCTTCTCCGACTCAGGCACTTGCAGGGACTGCTTCCCAAACAGCTTCTGGTGCTGCTTCACCACCTCCTCCACTAGTACCTGCAGTTCCTTGGGGCTAAATTTCTGCTTTCTCCTCCTTTCCCCTCCATCTCTCTGTGTCTCCTGGCTGGACATTGTGAGTTTGAGCTGCACAATCAGGCACTGGCTCCCTGCCTCTCCTCTGCACTCCCAGCCTCTCCAGAGTCTGATGATTGTGTGCACTTGCCTGGGTGTGGCCACTTCCTGGTTGGGTGGGGTTTGGTTGCACAGGATTGGCTGATTCATCCAGTCATGTGTTTTTGTATTTCCGATTCGGTAACTACCGATTCGGTATTTACCGAATCTGTAAATTCCGATTCTTGAATACCGATTGTTACCGATTCGGTAATTATTACCGAATGATTACCTACATATAACTTACCGATTCATAAATACCGATTCGGTAAAATTCGGTATTTATGAATCGGTAAAATAAATTTACCTACATATGGCCCTTAGTGTTAGTTCCCGAAAAACCCTGGGGTGAGGTAGATAATGAGTTGTGGGTCCAGTGGATGTATCCCCAGAGGCCTCCTCCTGCATTACATACCGCCAGCGGATTGGCTGTTACCGCCTGGCCCTTTCTTAATAGACCCACTCCGGGAGGGGTGGGGTCATGGGCTAAGGACACAGCTTATGTCACAGGTGCATGCTGGAATTTCAACAGGGGTTTCTGTCAGAAATATCCATGCAAATATAGGCACGAATGTTCAAAATGCGGCGGTAAGCATGCCGTGTTACAATGTTTTAGCGAACAAACCTCCAGCTTTTATACAGGTCAGGGCAGAGGAAGAGGCGCCCCTGTCCAGCCTTCTTTCAAAGGCGGTTACACGAATTGATATTCTCAACTTATGTAAGTGGCTTAAATTTTACCCTCTCCCTTTAAAATTGGAGTGGGGGTTTAAAGAAGGTTTCAAACTCGGTTATCAGGGTCCTAGGCAACGTAGGTTTGCGCAAAATCTGAAAATCTGCAAAGCAATTCCCACAAGTTATTGCTAACAAGTTATACTCTGAAATTGCTGAAGGTAGGATAGCCGGCCCCTTCTTTTCTTGGCCCCTTCCCAATCTTATTGTTTCTCCTTTAGGAGTGGTTCCCAAGAAGACGCAGGGAGAATTTTGTATGATTCAACATCTGTCTTGGCCTCAAGGACTATCGGTAAACAATTTCATAGCTAAAGAGGATACTGTAGTGCAGTTTGCCTCAGTGGATGTAGCTCTAGATTTAGTTCAAAAGGCCAGCTCAGGAGCGGAGTTGGCAAAGTGTGATATAAAATCAGCTTTCAGGTTGCTTCCGGTACATCCTCAAGACTTCGAGTTACTGGGCATTCATTTTCAAGGACATTTCTTTGTTGATAAAGTGTTACCTATGGGATGTGCAGTCTCCTGTCAACTGTTTGAAGATTTCAGTTCTTTTTTACAATGGCTTTTCTCATTCAGGTCCGGCTACATGCAAGTGTCGCATTATTTGGATGATTTTCTTTTTGTTGGTAAAAAGGGCTCACGTTTATGTGGTAAGGCCCTCCAATTTTTCCAAACTGTGATGCAGGAATTAGGTGTTCCGTTGGCGACAGAAAAACAGAGGACCAGAGACTTGTCTAATACTTCTAGGCATAGAAATTGATACCGAAAAAATGGAAGCTAGGTTACCAAAGGCCAAAGTGCAAGAAATCGTGCAGTTGCTAAATTATGCTAAGGTGGCACGAAAACTGACTCTATTTGAGATGCAACGGTTGTTGGGACATTTGAATTTTGCCTGCAGAGTAGTAAAAGCTGGGAGGTCGTTCTGCAGGAAATTGGGTTTTGCCATGGCTGGCGTGTCATTACCACATCACAGGGTTATAGTATCTCTTCACATGAGAGCGGATTTTGAGGTCTGGGTGGTTTTCCTGGACAGTTTTAATGGTTTTCCTATCGGGTCCGTGGACGAACAATTTTTGTGGTCTATACAGATATTTTCTGATGCTTCAGGATCTAACGGTTTTGGACTTTTCTGGGATGGGAAATGGTGTGCTGAACCTTGGCCTCAGCACTAGGTCATGGAAAAGCGCAGTATCGCATTTATTGAATTTTTTCCCTTAATAGTAGCTTTGTCATAACAAATCAGTGCTTTTTTTCATGTTGATAACAGGACCGTGGTCGATCTGGTCAGTGGTCAGAAAGCAATGGGATGAACGCCTGCTTCAGTTATTGCAGAAGTTCATGCTGAGTTGCTTGGTGTTGAATATAACTTTTAGAGTGAAGCATATTCCTGGTATGGACAATAATATATCAGATGCGTTATCTCATTCCCAGTGGCATAGATTCTGTGGTTTGGCACCCACAGCAGATGCAGAAAGGACTCCAATTCCTCAGGAGCTATGGCTACTAGCGGACTGATGATTAGGATGTTGGTGGAGCACTCTCTGGCTATCAGCACACGCTTAGCTTACAGGAGGGTATGGGCGAAATTTTTACAGTCAGGTGCGGCTTGTCGTAACAATGATCATACAGGCTCTTTACTACGTAATGATGACATTGTGCGTTTTGTGCTGAGCAACATTGATAAGGGCATAGCAGCTGTCACCATTGCAGGAAAACTACCAGGAATATCTTTTTACGGAAAATGTTTTTGGGGTTATGACCCGTCATTGGGAGAGTTGGGTAGAAGAATTTTGTTGGTTGGTCCAAGGTAAAGAAACCTGGGACAATACTGCGCAAGCCTGTATTTCTTAACTTATTGGAAGGGATTATAACAACGTTGCCCACACTTTGCTATTCCAAGATTGAAGTTGCGCTCTTTACACTTTGCATGTTATGGTTATTTTTTGGTGCCTTTAGAGTATCTGAACTTTTAGGAAAGCCATTTATTCAGGGTCTCAGATATTCAAATCTACATCGTCAGATTCACTGAGAATTCATTTAGAGTCATCCAAAACAGATCAAAGAGGTAAAGGGGCTATTGTGGTATTGCGGAAACTTAGCGGTCCGCTATGCCCATGGTTCGCCTGGTTAAAATTTCGTAGGCTCAGCCATTGGTCATCTAATTGTTGTTTGAAATATGTTAGAAATTTGAATGATTGTTAAACATCCATTTCGCTTTTGCTAATATGTATCTCTTTCTAGGTCCCCACATATCTTCATCACCATCCATGGCGAATGTGTGGATTGTAGGACACTCTTTCGTCAGATGGGCAGCCAAACAAGCAGACAGCAGCCACTATGGTGTAAATTTAGGTTTTAGTTTTGAAGACACGTACATTTTATGGTTTGGTAAGAGGGGAATGAAGTGGGGTCAACTAACTGTTACCCAGTTTAAACGAGTTGGCTTCTTCAAAGCCTTTACCCACGGTGTTATTAATTCATTTGGGCGAAAATGATTTAGAACAGTTGTCTGGCCTGGGACTCGTACTGGAGGTTAAAGCTGACTTAGCCAAAATAGTGCTTTCCTGGCCTAATACGAAAATTGTTTTTACTGCACTTGTACCAAGGCGGGTTTGGAGGGGCGCTGAGAAGTTTTCTGCCATCGACAGAGCCCGGCGTAAATTTAACAGAGAACTACGCCAGTTCTGCCTCATCAATGACATTTCGGATGGGGTACATTTAACTTTCATTGCAAACGAATTGTACATTGTAAATATCAAAGATAAGTTATCTTATATTTTGGGATTGCATCCGTGGGGTTGAAGGTTTGCATAAGCGGCTTTCCTTCTTGTTTGGGGGACATATATGATATTAAAGAACTTCTGGTTATTCTTGCAATGATGATTCTATCATTTTTGGGGAAGTGCTGTGGAATGATATCTCATTATCATTCATTTACAAAAAAAAAGGGGGGGGTGGGGGGGGGGACAGGAAAAATATCTTTACAGGGTTTTTTCCTGGTGGCAGATTGGGACGGGATTGAGGCAGGTAGGAAGGGTTGGGTCAGGCAGAATAGTTTAGGACAGAAGGGAAACAGAGATAAGGGGCTGGGGTAGAGGTTCCAGGTGGGGGAGAATTTGGGATCTATGGGGGGGGGGGAATTCATGGGGGAAATCTCTTGGGGGATCGATATGGGGGAATTTAATTGGGGGATCGATATGGGGGAAATTTCATTGGGGGATCGATATGGGGGAAATTTCATTGGGGGATCGGTTTGGGGAGTTTTCTTGGGGGATCATTGAGGGGTGGCGGGGGCGAGGTACTTTTCATTGAAAGTCATTGATTGCATTATGATTCTGTTTGGTTTGTTGCTAAATAAAAGCGACCTTTTAACCCCCATCGGTCTGCGATGTGATTCATTTCCCGAACAAGGCCGCTTTCTATCCTTGGGGGTTCACATTACACAGGCGACTTTGATGCCAAAAGCTGTGAATTCATCCTAAAATCGTGCACCCAACAGCGGGAGAAAGGCTTCAGGGAGTTTTTGTACTCCGCTGTACAAGGCCGGAATAATTCCACCCCCCCACCCCCCCCCCCCCCCCCTCCTCCAAGATTTTCCTTGAAAAACGGACAACGCACGCACTGCTATTCTTTGTCAGGCGGCGTTTAGAATGGGGTGTTTAATGCTCGCACATGGTCCTAGCTAAGGAGGGAGGAATTGAAATCTTCTGTCGATTGTAGGATGTATGGAGCTCTTAGCATGTTGCTCGTAGCATTTGGGCATTCCAGGCCGGCACCGAAGGGTTAAAACTGCTAGGGCAGTACGCGGTTTTAGCTCATCGCAGGTCCCTGGCCCCAATCAGAGAATGTCGGCGCCAAAGTCTAGGTAACATTGTAGCACCCTCCTCTTCCCGCCAAACAAGTTGGAACACCACGTGGATTAACATGACTGGTCCGTTATTAACCTGATGATCACGGGTTCGACTCCAAGTTGGGTTCATTCTTATCGGGTCGACAGAATGGGTCTGTTGTAGGGTGACCAGACGTCCCGGTTTTCCCCGGACGGTCCCCGTTTTTGGAGAAGTGTCCCCGTGTCCCGACACTTTTCTCCAATTCAATGAAATGTCCGGGTTTTTAAACAGTGTCCGGGTTAAACATACAAATGTCCCGGTTTTTCATTTGTTTCGGTTGTTTGAGAATGCGCGTGCATGCTCTCTTTGCACTGATTAAAGCGTGACGTTTAGGTGAGCGTTGTAGCAGGAAGGGAAATCGGGCTTTGAATGGGATGGGGGGTGTGGAGAGGTGCTCCTTTCATTCCACAGCGCGAGGTTCAGCGCTTTGAATGTGACCTCTGTCTCCAGGCCGAGAAGTCAAAGGATGCAATCTGCATACATTCACACCTGAATGCCGGTCACTTAGGGTGCTTCCAGAGATACCTTTGTTTTGTTAATGCAGCGCTACTGCTCCAACAGCTACTGATGGCAGTGCGTCTTTGAATGTCTTTATTTTGTAAAAGCCTACTTGCAGGACCTGCTTATATCCTTGTTTAGAAACAGTAACCTGTTTGTACTTCGTGTCCAGGGCCGGCTTTAGGGCGGTGCGAGCGGTGCCACCGCACCGGGTGCTGGCTTCCTGGGGGCGCTGTGTTTTAAAGTTTATTATGCTTTTGAAGCACCTGCTGCAGCGTTTCTTTACCCCCAGCAATTACCAGGCCTCACATAAATGTCAAGATAACTCGTGTGATTAATAATCTTCCTGGAGAGAGATCAGCATTTTGTATAGTTGAGGTTTTGACTTCGGTGAAGTTAGTGTAGAGGGTTAACATGCCTGCTGCAAAGAACCTGTACCAAGTAGATTACAGAGTGCGTATGATGTAAACAGATCAGCAGGTTACTGCTTTCAAAAGAGATATCCTTTTGTTACTTGCAATTTATAACTTAAAGTCCTGATATAGAATAGTGAGCTATTAACTTTCATCCTAGAACTGCATACACACTGCAAAGTATACATTATTAGAGCATTGATTAATGTTGCAAAAAGGGATAATTTGGCTAGAAATCGATTCTTATTATTAAAGAAAACTCCCAACTATGCTGTTTCTTTTTCGACTCTGCGTTTGTGCTTCTCCACACCAAGCACTCTTAAACTATACTGCCTACCAGTATGGATGACATGTGACTCCCTACACTTTTAGTCCTTTGGCTTATGTAACATTTCCTATACACTGATTACACATGCATGATTGATTGTCTCTGTGTAATGTGTGTGTGATGCGAAGTGCTCGGACACCCTACACTTGTATGAGTGGCGCTATATAACTAATTCAATGCATCTGAGAGAGTGTGGTTATGGAGACTTGGTCACTGTTAAAGGGTGCTAGTGAGAGAATCCGTGGTGGAGGTGGTCTTGGGGGGGCGCCAACAAACACTGTCGCACAGGGCGCCACCAGCACTAAAGCCGTGGTCACCAACTATAGCAAATGTTGAGGCAAAGTCTGTTTAAATGGAATTAATGGTTACAGCCAATAAAAGACCTCTCATTTGTCGTCTGTAATGCTTCATCTCGGTCTGTGGAGGGAGCTGTCATTATAGTCCTTTTTCTATGTCCATGGCAGCTGTCAAATAGTCCTACCTTTATGTCGATGGTTACTGCAAACCGTAGTCCTACTTCTATGTCTATGACCTGTCCCCGTTTTTTTGTTTTGAGAATCTGGTCACCCTATCTGTTGCCATTAGTTGTACTGCAAATTTCACAGAGTGCCCTGTTGCTCTGCGGTGGGTCTTAAGCACAATACTAAATATTCACGCAGCATGGCCTCCTCTTCGCCCCACACCTCCTCTTTCGAGCGAACCTCCAGATGCTGAAGGAGAGTAAGGCCTGCTCAGCAATTAACATGATTCCGCCGGTTCAGCTAAAAGGTTGTCTTCTCAGATTTCACGGCCTGGGTACAGAGATCATCTCCAGCAACGTTTAGCTTACCGAGGCAGCATGTATTACTGGCGTTGTTTAACTTGAATGGCATCGCCAGGGGAAAGAGCGAGCAAATTATATTTGGGTTACATGGGTAGCTCGCTTGTCGCAGCGCCTCCCGCCCACGTGCAGGGTTGACCCGTAGCTAGGGGTTGGTTTAGGCTGCCGGGTAACAAGCTATGGTGGATGGGTCAATTAGACTTTTTTAAGTCTCGCCTGACCCAGCGCATGCGCAGGTCTGGCGAGACTTATTGAGAGGGCTCCAAAACGTGCTACCAGGCCAGCCCAGAGCTACAGTGCATGTGCGCGGGCGCGCGCGCCGCTTATACTGCGATTACTTTCACTTTCGCGGCCGCACGGCCGCTTGGCATAGCCAATAGGTCTCGCTTTTGGGACCTTATAAGTATTTAGTTATGCAACTGTTGCATGGCTAAACACGTATAAGGTCCCAAAGGTGAGACCTATTGGCTATGACAATGCTTGTTTCCTGTCTATCGAAGCCAAACCATGTCCAGCCTGGCACAGTAACAGCTAACAGCGGGTATTATGCATAGGAGGTGAGCGCTTTTGTTTGAGCAGCGCCTCGAAATAGGACTTCATGAGGGGCCTCGGGAAGAGTTGATTGCTCTGTCCTTAAGACCGGTGTCACGCAGCTGCAAAATAAATCAGAGTGCGTGGCGGGCTCAGCATGAATCAACGGTTCTCCGGGCGTCGGAAGAGGTCTGTGCGGGAGTTGGCAGTGAGGCTTTTAAGATTCATTCTGCCGCCGTGCCCTGCCTTCATTTCGGGGTTATCGAGCACTGCGCGCTGCTACATTGGGAACACCCTAACAAGGCTTTGATACTACGCTAGAGTCCAAGGGCATCTCATATTATTAGGAAGTGCGTGGTACAAAGCCAGAGAGAAGATAAATGGCTTGTGGCAGTGCATTTCTTCGTACCTTGACTAGGCTGACAGTTTATCGCTAGCGTGGTTCATTCAGTACAGGAAACTGGGAAGTGGTGGTATGTTGAGTCACTGTGGCCTAGTGGTTAAGGTCACAGACACTAACTCTAAAGGTCATAGGTTCAAAGCCTGGTGTTCACCGGAGGCTGGTGTCCAGTTAAAAAAGTAAAGGCAATTTTACTCTTTCGTGTTTATGCCCCCTAGAGTGGGAAGACAAGCAATCTAGTGCTTCTTTCGACAGGACAGGTACATATATGACCATAACATGCTTCGAAATGGCATCCGAGTAACTTTCTAAACCTGACGTTATTATTGCAACGTGACCCAGTGCGAAAATGTATATTTGTACGCCGTTACAAAACATAAACACTATTTCATAGTACTGCGCAGCAGCAGCTATCAACTCGGAAATATGACATAACCAGTTCTCGCATCTGGCGTAATACCCAAGACTAGACCGTATGTGAGCTAGAACAGCGTGGGCAGATACGGGCATGGCTGGTGAGCTCTAATGCCATGGCGGCAATTTAGCCCACAGCACTTTGAATCCTCAATCCCACAGTTTCAATTGGCAACGTAAACGTGAGCTTAAATCTGGGCATGCAAACCGCCCTTAGCTTAAAAATGTTAAAACAGGGAGCCCGAGTCATCATAAAACATAAAACGTCGTGATAGGTTTCAATAATACTTTTGGAACACACGGAGTACTCTCAGGGCATCAGGACGCTGTGCCAAAGTACAGCCTAATATCGGAACTCTAGAATTCGCAGATAAAAGTTGCATGAAACTTCAGATTCATACATAACACACAGATCTTTGCCCGCGCAAGGGACAGTCTATTTTAGGTCCCGACAGAAGGCGAGCGGTTAGCTTGTAAGTGGTTATAGTTAGATGGAAGGTATACTTGTTCCACATTCCATGGGTTTTATGTTCTGTGCCTTGGAATGTAAGGGTGTGGGCGTAGGTAAACAGCCATTTTGACACCCCGTAGGTTGAACCCCAATTTGTCCAGGCTTAGTTAATGCTAAAGATCCAAATGCTTGCCAACCGGCCGGGCCTCGCGAAAGACAGGACGCTTGCCTGCGCGCTACTGAGCATCAAGTAATTGCTCTAGGCCACGCTGACTTCGTGATTCGTTCCTCCTGAGGACAAAACCTTGTCTATCCTCACGTAATTTCAGCCCTGGAATAATCCCCTACGCGGGTCGTTTAATTTATCTAACGATTCGACGTCAACCATTTATGAGAAAGAATTCACCTACCCACCAAGTTGTACAGGATACTACCGCACCTGTCTGCCTCTCTTCACATACCACCCCACAAGTTACATTGGGCTTCCTTTTGGCTGTCACTCCCTGTCCTGATGAAGACCCGTATTGACTAGCGAATCACGCTACCTAGGGTTGTAACGTCGACATTTGGTCAAGGATCAGTTGGAAATACTCTGCATAAAAGACTCATTCAATCCATCTGCAGATTGTTTCGAATATTCGCTTAACTGGCCTCTGTAAATTATTATTACCTCCAAAAATCACACTGTATATATTATGCACTTTTCACCACAGCACTGAGCACTTTATGTCACTTTGTCACAACTGTGTTTCACATTTTGACAGCCATTACAATTAGTTATCTATGAATGATGCAATTTATAAAGCTGTTCTGAAAACTACTTATGGTCTCTATGTGTGTTCGTATATGCAAACAAATGTAGGTTTTTTCTAAAAGGAATATTGTTTACCCGACAGAACCGTTTGTACTATTTTGATTTTCTTATATGGTCGGCGGCAGGATAATGCCTTACCCATTACGAGCCTCACCGGTTCCCTGCTCGCGGCCTCCGCAATGGCGGGAAAAGTGATAAGTTGGGATAACCTTTGGTGATTAATGTCATGGCAGGGGAGGAGCCGGAGTTTTTGTCAGGTAGGAATTTGATATCTAATCGTGAGGCGATACGAACGGTTAACGGGCGGCAATGACTGTAACAGACTGAGCACAACGTTTGTTGCAAGTAAATAGGCCCTTGGGCTAGCAAGTTGTCAAGCAGAGACGTGAATGCATGGTTAGAGTGGGCTCTGGCCCAGGGCCCCAGTCCTTCAGGGGGCCCTTGATAGCGCCAATACTGCTTTGCGGAGCGCCTTGCCCGGATGACGTGAATAGGGTGGATTCTCAAATACCATTTGACTCTAATTCGTGCTGAAGCACGTGAGATGTGACCTGGATAGACTATGTTGCCGGAAATGTGGTGAGGTTTTACGCAAGCATCTGAGGACTCGGGGAATAGTTGGAGAATCACTAGTGGGCTGTCACCATATTGCATGTCACTATCCCCAATATTAGATGTTAACTCATTTAGAGCCTGTACCAGGGTCCAATGCGGTGGCAGTGACCTAGCCAGATAGGGTGTGACACGCAATCTCAAATTGTGGTATGGCGACCTCCTATTGGATACCACTTGGGGCTGGGAAGGGATAGTTGAATCAGTAGTTAGCTTTCGCAGCCATAGACACTATTAATTCCTCCAGTGCATAATTGTCTGCTATTTTGAAGGTAAAAGCATACTCTAAGTCAGGTGTCCAGCAGAAGTCGCCGGGTTGTCGAGGGACGTAAATGGCCGTCTTTGTGTTTCCTTTGAGTTTCTTTTCAGGAATCTTAGAGTAAAACACATGTCACTATCCCTAAATACTGGATATAAACACACCTAGATATTGGGCCAATGTCCTAGGCGGTGCCAGTAACTTGGCTAAATAGGGTATGACAGAGCTAGGGACTTGGGCATAATTTACAAACAGTCCTGGACAAGGCCAAGAAAAATGTCTGGCCCAGGTGCCGAGTACTCGTTGTCAGCTGTCTTGCATAACATTGCCTGTGCACTGCTTTAAACACAGTGGATTAATGAGATTAGTGGCAGGTTGGGGTGCAGTACAAGGTACCTGTCGCCCACCTGTGGAACCATTGTAAGAGACGGATTGAAGCATAACATAACTTTCAGGTATGTCAAATCAAGCCCCAGTGCCCTCGAAGTTGGTAGGCAGGTAGACAACAAATAATTTAAATAAGGGAAATGCAGCCATGATCACTGCATTATAATATAAGAATGGTGAAGCCACGCTGCCTATTGTAAAGCAGCCGCCTAGGGGCATCCCACTTGGTGCTGGGAATTAATTGTTGAATCAGTAGTTGCAGTCACAGGGTCAGATCCCATCAGTTTTTTCTGATACTGGGAGCAAGCGCTAGATTCTCAGATGTGTCCAGTTCAGTATGAAGGTTTGCAGGGGCAATAGCTAGGGTTTCGTTAGACACGTTGTTAGACCTGGCACCTTGGCGTGAGTCTCCCTCACACTTTTTGTTGCTGTGCCTCATGTGTTTTGCTGGTGTTAGCTGCTCAGTACACTGTGCCACTGCCAACCAGTGCCACAGTGCACGTGCTCCCTGTGTAAATTGCTATATTGATTGGATTCCATGATTGGCTTATTTGGTTTACTGTCAGCCCCTAGTACAGTGCACCAGGAGTGCCCAGGGCTTGTAAATCCAAATGCTGCTAGTGGGCTTGCAGCACTGGTTGTGCCACCCACAGAAGCATCCTTGTAAGATGTGTCTAAGGTCTGCCATTGCAGAACCTGCGTGCAGTCTGGTACTGTCATGCTGACTGGGCAAGTGCACCCACTTGCCATTCCCTAAACCTTCCCCTTACTTCATGTGAGTCACCCCTATGGTAGGCCCAAGGGCAGGGTGCATTGTAAGCATAAGGTAGGACAAGCCCTGATGTGTGTGGCATGTCCTAATAGTGAATTACAGCCATTTTCGTTTTTCACTATTGCACGGCTACCTGTTCTCATAGGCCAGAATGGGCTGTTAGAATTGTTACATCCTATGATCCTAACAGACCAAGGGAACATGGTAGACATTCAAGTTTGATATGCCTGAACTCAGAATAATAAAATACATCTTTTAGTAAAGTTTATTTTAATATTCTGTGTTTGCAAATACCTCTTTTAGAAAGCTGGTAGTTGCTTGCCTAACCATTTCAGCCCGCCTCTGCTATGATGTGTATCTGCTGTCTGGTTTCTGTAAGTGATAGGGCTGGGGGATCCCAGAGGGCAGGGCTAGGTAGCCTGGTGGTGAATAGAGAGATTTACATCCAGATGGGTGGGAGGGGTGCACCTGGACTCTGAATAGGGCTGTGCTCTGCCACCACAATGCTGGCTCCACCTCCTGTGGAGCGTCTGATGTCTCTGCCCTGCACCCTGAATGAAAAGTCAGAGACATGTCAACCAAGTGCTCAAGAACTGGTTCTGGCTGGGCAAAGGCCCCTCAACCCCAGAGGAACAAAGGAATTAGGGGTATAAGTATTGGGACCCTGCTCCCAAGAAATTAGATCCAGATTTGCCAAGAAGAAACCTCTGCCTGAAAAGAAGGAACCGGGAAAGCTGAAGGAGGAATACTGTCCCTGACCTGGGGGATTGGCCTGCAGTGGTTGCCTTGGTGCTGAAGGAGAGGAGAAAGAGTCAAAGACTTTATTTTTAACTTGTGCCAAAGATCTCCAAGGGCTTGTGAGTGAGCTTGCCCCCTGAACGAAGTCCCAGGACCAGTGGACTTCACCCGCCTTGAGGAGAGCTGCTGGAAACGCTGTTTTTCCTGTAGCGCTGAGCAAGGAGCTGTGTGCGCCTCGTATAATCTTCTCGAACTCTGTGAAACCCCGTGCCAAGTCACCCGCCTCAAACAACGCGACTCTGAGCCCAACGACCCGCACCAGCGCCATCAACGAGCCGCAGCTCGCACCGTGACAGGGGGACCACACATCGCACTTTGTTTCACCCCCTTCGAGCAGCGCTGATCACCGCGCACCCGGCCGCTGATGTCAAGCCTACCATCGCGCTGACAGGTGGAGTACGCTTCACCTTCCGCGTCGTACTGGCCGCCTCGCCCGCGCCGAAGGACTGACAAGCACCCCTCCCAAGGTACGGCTCGTACGCCGCAACGTAATAAGATCGCACCGCACCAGGCACCGTCCCCTCAAGTAACGCAGCTCTGAGTTCCAAGACGACCTGCACTGAGGACGTCGATGAGCCGTAGCTCGCACCGTGACAGGAGGACATCGCCGCGTACACCGCTTTCTTTTACCTCGTCCCGTCTGTGCCGGACGTATCCAAATTAAGGTACTGTGAGCAACTCGCCTTGCATTTGCGCGCACATCGGACCGAAGCGTCCGCTGCACCAGTTAGACTCTTCTGGGCCGTTCCATCACCGGGAGAGCCAGACAAAGGGTGCGAAGCGCACAGAACTCTAAGATAAGCATTCTTAAAGATCAGAACTCTTGTATTGCTGACTGTATTGTGGATTATTCTTGTCGTTATATGGTCTTGTGCTAAGCCTTACATAAAAGCTAAACTATTTTTGATAATCCAAGCGTGGTGTCCATTTGTGGTGTTGTCACTAAGTTACTGTATGGGGTCAAAAATGCTTAACCTACAACGCCTCTGAAATAAGCCTTGACTGCTCGCGCCAAGCTACCTAGAGGGTGAGCAGGGGTTGTTTTGAGAGGGTAATCCCCTTATCCTGACTAGAGGTGAGGGTCCCTGCTTGTCGCAAGTACCTACCTGTGCCAACCAGAGATCCCCAAATCTAACACACATTTTCTTAAACCTGAGGGCTCTGGGCAACACTTGGAAGATGGGGCACACCTTACCGGGGTAGGGATGGACATGTTCCTGTTGAATATGGTAGGGGTGAAGGAACAGAGGGGTTTCAAGGTACAGAAAGGGGAGGCCAGGGCAGGGGGAACTCCCTCCGATCGTGAAACCATAGGTAGCGTGGCGTAAGGAACACAAGAAAGTAGAAAAAAGAGAGAATTACTAAAAAGGTAGATGGAAGGCTCACACAGTGTCCTTGGGATGCCTCACGGCAGGGGCACTGAGGAAGCCAAGGGCGGCCTACCGCCATAGAAAGAGTAGATGTGATGCTCCCGCAGGACCCTTGGGATGCCTCACGGCAGGGGTACCGAAGGAGCAAAATGGAAGCACTGAGCCTCATGATAGATAGAGTAGATGCTCAAGCAAGGTCCTTGGGATGCCACACGGCAGGGACCCCTGGGAGCAAGGAGGGCCCACAAAAGGACAGGGCAAGCGGGACGGCACTTGCAGCCCAGGCAGGTCCCGATGGAAACCATCCAAATCGGTAGCAGGTTGGTGCCTTGACCCGTGAATCAGAGGCCCAGACAGAAGGCCCATCCCTTCCCTGGAACTTGAGGAGGCTGGGTCCACGGAGCAACAAGAATAATTGCAAAGAGAAGGAATTATATTCGCATGAATATTATGAGAGCAACAAGATAAATATGAATTTTTGAAAATGTATAAACATGTCGAATAAACCGCGACCTTTTTTGGCACCGAGGCACATTGTCAGTGGCTTGATTTGATGGGCATGAGGGACGCAGTGTTTGAAGTAAGGGGGGGGACAAATCGCCTCCTGGAAGGGGTTGTAACCTGGGCCGGGGAAGGCGAAGCCGGACCCATTAGGGGCCAGGGCCAAATGCCGTCCAGACGCGGGATGCTCCTCCCCCGCACATATACATAGCCCGCTTGAAAGGGGGCGACCAGGGTTGGTCGCCCAAGGGCAAGCTCAACCCCCCCCCCAATCCGGGGGTGGGCTGACGAGGCGAGGGGGGATAAATAGGGGCAACGGGCCCAAGTAGGCACAAACCCCCCCCAGTAAGAGAAGAAGGAATCCCACCCACACCAGAAGGAACGGGCGTCGCAGCCGCAAGGGTAGAGGTGAGGCGTAAGGAACACAAGAAAGTAGAAAAAAAGAGAGAATTACTAAAAGGTAGATGGAAGGCTCACACAGTGTCCTTGGGATGCCTCACAGCAGGGGCACTGAGGGAGCCAAGGGAGGCCTACTGCCATAGAAAGAGTAGATGTGATGCTCCCGCAGGACCCTTGGGATGCCTCATGGCAGGGGTACAGAGGGAGCAAAATGGAAGGACTGAGCCTCATGATAGATAGAGTAGATGCTCAAGCAAGGTCCTTGGGATGCCACACGGCAGGGACCCCTGGGAGCAAGGAGGGCCCACAAAAGGGCAGGGCAAGCGGGACGGCACTTGCAGCCCAGGCAGGTCCCGATGGAAACCCTCCAAATCAGTAGCAAGTTGAAGCCTTGACCCGTGAATCAGAGGCCCAGACAGAAGGCCCATCCCTTCCCTGGAACTTGAGGAGGCTGGGTCCACGAAGCAACAAGAATAATTGCAAAGAGAAGGAATTATATTCGCATTAATATTATGAGAGCAACAAGATAAATATGAATTTTTGCAAATGTATAAACATGTCGACTAAACTAGGTAAAACATTGGTTCTAATGAAAATTTGAGCAACACTCAGGAGATCTCTTATTCTGCTCTCATGGGGGAATCTGCTTCAGAAGTTATTAACTCTATTAAAAACCAATGCTCAAGGGGCGTGGCTTTGTGTATCAAGATGGCGGTTGCACTCTAAGAGTGCTCCCGACCCCTCCATCATCCGCTCTGATCCTAAGGGTCCACCAGCACCAATAACCAACACGATACTCCCCACACAAAAGGCTGTAAGCGGCAGCTGGGGCGCTGTACCTCCGGGAAGTCCCAGTACGCAAAACAGCAGTTGTGGTGCAGATTGGCAGCGTAGCCGGCCAGCGACAAGATGGTGGTGGCGTGATCGGGAGCGGAGAAGAAGCAGACGGGGGACTGGGCGGCGCTGCTGAGTCGTGGCTGAGACTCGCAGAACACCCTGCCCGGGCTCGCTCCCCGCCCGTCACCCAGAGAAGACCGGGACAGACCTGGTAAATGCAGTGCCCAGTGGACTGCTCTTTGGCTCACTGAGATGGCGGTGGTGAGTGAGAGATGCGGGGTCAGGGGCAGAGAATAAGCTTGCGAGGCTCCAGACTGAGGCCGAGAAGAGACAGAACCACCTGAAGACACCTCCGGGAAGACACCTGGGCTAGACGGGTTCCCACTGGAATATTACGCACCATATTGGGAAAATACTTATACCCCCACCTCCACGCCCTGTATAACGAAGAGGTGAGAAAGGGTGCCTTCTCACCAGAAACAGTTGTGGCGACAGTGGTCACCATACCTAATACACAGCCCCCTTTGGCTTCCTGTTCAGATTATCGCCAATCTCTCTAACAAGGAAGTCAAGATCTACGCGACAATCCTGGCCACGCGCCTCAAACCTCTCCTCAACAGCCTCATTCATCCAGATCAATGCGGATTCATGCACTGTTTGCGGTGCCTCCACTTGGCATTGGCCCACCGCAAGCTCCTCATCCCATACTTAGCCCTTCTTTTAATTGATTTTGAAAAAGTTTTCGACTCTGTTGATTCGCGATATCTGGAGGAGGTGCTAAGCGTGGCAGGCATGGGGCAATACTTTTGTAGCCTAGTTCGAGTGTGTTGGAAAACAAGGCAGCATCTGTGAGGCCTGCACAAATAACATGTCACATTTGTCCTTCACTGGGAACCAAACACCCTATTGTAGCGCTTGACTCTCAGAGGGTAGCGTTGCAGAGCAGTCTAAGGCTTACTCAAGGGAGGTGGTGTAGGCTAGTAATCGCCATTTACAGGTATGCAGAAATAACACTCAATAATTGATTTTCCAGTCTGTACTTTGCTTTATAAAAGTAAGAGTACATTTATTAAACATACACACTACTCAATACTATGCAACAATTTACAAATATACATAAGCTGTTTGAATTACTTTATGACATTGCATAACATCTCTACCCCTCCCACAGGGGGGTGGGGTCTGGTACCACCACTCCCATGTATGCACATCATCTTGCCCCCTAATGCAGTGGGTTGACACAACTTGGAGCGAGGGCCTTGCCAACTGGCACCATCCCAGTGGCGGCCCACCCTATCATCTCAACAAGCATTAAAAATAGGAACACCTGCCCAGGGGACACATAACCCTGACTGAGCATCTTATACTGACCATACAGTATACACCTCTACATCTTAGTGGCTAGCAGTCTGTGTTGTTCTTCACGTAATGCAGTAGCAAGAATACATGTTTGGTGCATCACTTTAAATGAGGTACTCAGCATAGCGGATAACAGTTGTAATACATTGCAATTATAGCCCCTAAAAGGCATCACAGATAAACTCACAGGATTAAGCAGATACAGACAGACACCCTAGCAGGAATGTCTGGCAACATAACCCCACTTTGCTTATGACTTCACAGTACACATGTGACTCTCAGTCCCTCAAAAGAAATACAATCAGGTAAACGCATTTCTGGTGTAATTACACCTCTTCATCTCCAGGGATGCCCTCTTCCAGACATCCCCAATCTCAACCCTTCATATTTCATAACCTTGGTGCAATCCTTAATGCACCCTCAGCTGAAGAACAAAAGTTCTAGCCACAGGATGCTGTTGATGCTTGGCTGAGCCCTTGAGGGGTTATTCTTTGCAAGTCCTCAGAGACTTAGTGAGGGACTTTCCTTCTTCGTGCTGGGGGAGACTGCGTTGCCCCTGCAGTTCCCCCCCTGCACCTTGTCACACATTTGGCGGTGACCCCGTCCTCCTGGGGCCACCACGAACCGAGAAAAAGCTGCTTTCCCTTGCAGGCCGGTCCGGGCCTACAAGGCATTCTGGGGCGCTTCTTTCCGGCTCTATGAATATTAGAGCAGCGGCTCCCCCGCTGCTCTGGGGAGAGCCGCTCTGCCCGGCGGGCGGTCTCACGCCGCATCCGATCCTCGTGGGGGACCCGGTCCCACCCGGACCCCCAGCTGTTACTGCAGCTCGGCCCATCGTTGGGGGTCCAGTCCCACCCGGACCCTGTGCATGTCCAGGTGAGGCTGCTAGGCTCGGGAAGCCCACCCCTGGCCGCTCCTTCTCTTTCCTTCCACGGGGGCCCGGTCCCACTCGGGCACCCCACACCTCCAGGCTCGCTGGAAAGCCACCCGGGGAGCCCACCCCCGGTGACTCCCGCCGGCTCACCGGCCAGCACGCTTGCGTGCTGCCGCGGGAGCCGACACTTCTGTTCTTGTCTGCCCGCTCCGGCAGGCAGACACGGAGACTCCCGCCGATGCGGCGGCACTCCCCCCGCCTTCCTCCAGCCTCGGGGAAGTGCAGCAGTGCTCGTAGTTGGGATCCCAGGCCCCTCCCCCTTGAAGGTCTTCATGGGGGGGCGCGACGGCGCTCCCCCGGCTTCGGCTGCTGGTCTTAGGGGGCGCAGAGTTGGGATCCCAGGCCCCATGGGCAGTCTTCAAGGGGACTTATCTTCGGAGCGACAGGGCCCGGAGTTGGGATCCCGGGCCCCTGGGAATTCTTCACGGGGAGCACGACGGCGCTCCCCGACTTCTTTTCTCTCATGAGGGGGGCGCGATAACGCTCCCCTCTCTCCATCTCATTGGGGGCCAGGGTGGGCTCCTGGCACCCCAGTCAGGCAATTTCACGGGGAGCACGACGGCGCTACCTGTCTTAACTTCTTTTGTGGGCAGCCCACGGGACCTGACCTACCCTGGGGGCATTTTGGAGACTGGCGGCAGAGCCCCGCACGCTTCGTCGTCGGTCTTCTCAGAGGTCAAAGGTCGCCTACCTTCTGGGGGGCGTATCTCAGCCCCCAGGGGGCCGATCCTCCAGATTTTGGCCTCTTCTTGCTCCTGGTGGTGCTCCCCAGCCACTGGGAGCACTTTCTTTCGCCCTCTTGATCTCCAGGAGGGTGAATTCAGCAGGGAGCGGTCTTCACTGGCTACCTGAGCCAGCCTTTTGCCTGGCTCTCTTCCTGGGCCTCTCTTGTCCTTGCGCAGAGGCCCAGGCTTCTGCTCACTGGTCCTGGACTCCCCTCCTGGTGCAATTCTGCATCCTGGGACAGTCAGGGGGTTCTTCCATCCAACTGCCCATGGTGCCAGGCTCCAGCACCAGTCTTCCTCAGCAGACCACACCACAGAGAGAGCTCCTCTTCCTGTGCAAACTCTTTTTAAAGAATTTGGAGGGGGTTGGCAGGAAATCTCGGTTTTCCCTATCAAACAGTGACACATCACTTCTCTGCCCCTGCTCCCTCCTTCCTGCCCAGGCCTCTGGGTTTGTTCAAAATGGCGTTGTCCAGGGGTCTCATGTTACATGGTCTCTGAAAAGCCCTTCCCCCCCTTTCTGCCTTCTCTCCCTAGCAGCTTGGTGCCTGGCACCAGGTGACAGCTGCTGATGGATTAACCTGTAGCTCCACCCATCTTCTCTTCTTGGAGAGGAGGCCCCTGCCCTTGGAATGCTTGTCGTGCAGGGCTAGGCCTCTGATGCTACAGCTTGGGGAGGAAGGTCATTAATCCAGCCTGGCAGGGTCAGCCCCAGCCAGGCTCTGGTTATGAGCTGACTCAGAGGAACATGACATTTCTGGGTGACGCAAAAGCAGTACAAATATGACTTTGGACTCTGCAGAATACTTCTTCTCACCTATGTTACAGTGGACTTTAGTGCGTGTCTGGAATTTGTAGGCCCTAGGGAGGTGAAACTATCCCAAATGGTCCCCATCCTCATAGGGGAATACTGATGTGGTCTTTCAGTGAAAACACTGACTTTCCTTTACATGTTTCTTCCCACTGTGTAAAGCCTATTCCATGTCACCACCCAGCTCTGCATAAGTCCTGCCACACCATTCAATTTGTAGCTGCTCCTGGGCTGCGCACGCCAGGAATCTCCCCTGCGCAGACTTTACACTTGTGCACACGCATGTACACACGTGTCTGCATGTAACCAGCCTGGTGCCCTTTACTCTGGCTGCCGCGCAGCGGCCTACTCGCACCAGAGGGACACCGGTAAAAAACACACGCAGTCCCTTTCTTCATGAGTTCACTGTGGGTGAGACCCAACTTATGAGGCCCTCCCACAGTAAAAGCTCAACAAATAGGTGTTCAAAAAGCGAAAGATCCAGGCGGCTCAGATGGTCAGAATCACCTTCTAGTTGGAGTGCTATATTCCAACCCTACTGCAAGGATGCTCATCAACGGAGCCCTTTTGGAGGTCTTCCTCAATCGCAAAGGGAGGAGGCAGGGATGTCCTCTGTCACCTCTCCTTTTCACCCTAGCGATCGAACCATTAGCCTGTCTTATCGAGCAGATACACAGATCCAGGGGTGGTGCTGGCGAGGCGTATACGAAGACTGTATCGCACTACATGCAGACGATGTTCTGCTCTTCCTTGCAGATCCAGCACATTCAGGCCCCAGATGCCTCCAGATTCTCTGATCCTTCAAACAAACCTCCGGTCTACGCCTGAATCCCGCTAAGTTGACATTGGTGCCTCGCCACACATCTAGGGAATGCATAGACTGACAGTCAACTATTCCCATAAGACGCTTGTCCTTTAAATATCTCGGTATTTGGGTCGCATTACTCCTGGACCTTGCATGGACACTTAACGTTAGCCAATTAGTCAAGAAAACCAAAGAGGACCTCCATAGGTGGCACACTCTTCCACTCAACCCCATGGGAAAAATCGCCCTATTTGAGATGATGGTTCTCCCCCGGTTCCTGTACATAGTCTAGAACACCCCAGTCCACCTCTCTTGAGGATGGTTCCAGGAGCTGGACGGCCAGGCCAAGGCATTCCTCTGGGGTAGTTCGAGAACACGTATGGCCTTCACCCATACCCAAATAGCCCCATATGACAGAGGCATGGGCATGACTAATCTCTATTTATACTACCTGGCTACCCACTTTCTAGTGGTGCATGACTGGTGTAACGGGGGCTGGTATGACCCAGCCTCCTGGGTGGAACTCAAGAGCCTAGAATTCTCCCGAATCCAGGAGATGCTTTATAGAGCTCCAATCCCTTGCAAACTCCCTGGGGTGACACAAGAGGTACTGCTCGCCTGGCGCTCTGTGCTGCGTCACATACACTGGGAGACTAAGCTTCCGCTTCAGACCACCTTGTGGCACGGCAACTGGCTTCACGAGGTAGAGGAACTAGAGAGGTTTAAAAAATGGGACCTAATCGGTATAACACAGCTTGGGGACGTATGGAAGGGTGATCATATACGCCCCTTCCAAGACCTACAGACCTACTCATTGCAAACATCACAATTCTACAAATACTTGCAACTCTGGCATGCTCTCACCCCATATGCGCCTGCTGGTACCACATTCCCAGAATTCAGTTCCCTAGAGGCCCAAATCTTGATGGGCAGTCTTGGGAGAAGAGGGGTATTTAAGATTTACCACTCACTGCTTTACAACTCCCCATCTTCCCTTGAACCCCTTCGTAGGTGGGAAACATGGCTTGGCCATTGGAAGACGAGGAGTTACACCCTAATGGCTCCCAGAGTGATTACTATTTCTGCCAGGCTTTGGCTGGTCCAAGTATGTTACCTCCACTGCGCATATCTCACCCCTGTTCTCCTACACCGGGTTGGGTTTTTGGCCACCCCGGCCAGCCCACGTAGCAAGACAGAACCCGCAGACATTGATCACATGGTCTGGGACTGCATTCACCTCACCCCATATTGGACGACAATAGTGTCCAAGTTGAGCAACTTGTTGGGCTGGGAGGTCCTGCTTAGCCCCCTAACCCTACTCCTGGGAATCATGGACGCCATAGATTGGTCCCAGACAGAGAAGACTTTCCTGGGGACTGCAATCATGGCAAGCATAACATTTCGTCCGCATGGCAAAACCCTGCCCTCCAGCATAGTCAGATGACACAAAGGGGTGGACTTGTGCGTCCCGTAAGAAAAGCCGGTCTTTGAGGCAAGAGGCTGTCCCGCCAAGCATGGCCGCATGTGGGGTAAATGGTTGGGAATACTAATGTAACAGGCGAGAGCTGGTGGAGCAATATGGGCTGGTTTTGATCATGCTCTGTCACAGGATTATATGCAGACTAATATGGCCTATGCTATTACTTTATGTTCTGAAAGTAGAAACAGTCAGGACTGCTGTTTATATGTCATGAAAACCAATAGCATTATTTATTTAAAAAAAACAATGCCCAAAGTAATATAGATACCTGCAGTTTAAGATCTGTGAGATTACCAGCTAAACTTACGGATTTTGAAACGTACTAAACATTTATTTATTTATTTCTCCTTAGCTTACGTTTTTTTTGCTATAGAGAAATGATGATGTAGCAAGTGCATTCTTATGTATCTTTTATGTATTGGCAACTTGTCTTTTCTGTATTCTATTTGGAATTTACAGTATGGGTCTGAGAACTTCAAGGCACTATTCCTTGCCTGTCCTCAGAGCCATTTGGATGTCACCAGTGTATGGGTCCTATTTCCAGGAATACATTATTTTCCTACAGACAAGGTCTCCTGACTCGTCAGTAGAATCAACATACACTACGTGAGCTCAATATGCCTTGTTTCCAGCAGATCATGATTTGACAATCCCAATTTCGAGTTTCTGCATACAGGAGGGACACTAGCCTTGAAATCGGTAGTCTCCGCCAAGGAAAGTTGTGTCTTTTGACTAATAATGTCTCACTATTTTTTTTTTAATCGTGTTTGGAAGGGGTCGCTGAAAGCGCCCAATGCTATTGGGTCTTTATACAATGATGACCGCTTTTAAGACAACACAGATGCAACCTAGAAGAAAGAACGCTCTCAAATGCACTGTTACGTTTCAATGACTGGAAAAACGTAAACGTAACCGCCATTTTAGTACGGTCACATTCCCAGATCTACGCAGCAGTCCCTTTTTTGTTTTAATGACAGGTGCCTGTGCAAAGCCGGCAAACGAAAGCAGAGGACGGTACGGAGCGCCTAGTGGCCCAGAAAGGTTTGAGGGCGTTTACTTTCCCTCGCCGGTACCAAAGTCAGTGTGCCGGTGCCCACGCTTCGTGCTTCTTGCCACGGACCTTGTATCACCGCAGCCATAGGACTGTGTGCCAACTCCAACGGCCGGCAGTCCTTACCCCGGAGCATGGAAGAGGCGCTGGAGGAGTTAGTGCACTTCACAGTGGAGGAGCTGCCAAACCGCGGCTATGGGGTGATGGAGGAGATCCGGAGGCAGGGCAAGCTGTGCGACGTAACCCTGCGGGTGAGAGCTGGCTTTACATGATTATCTGTAAACTGAAAGGGTAAGGGTTGGGGTTTCCATAGGATATATCTTAGGGTTGTTCCCATGCCAAAGGGGGTGTCTGAGGGTCACTAAGACTGAGTGGGCACTGTTTACCACGGTGGATTGGAACTAAAACGAGGCAACTCATTTGTTTAGACTAGATTGACTAGGTGTGTGTCGGGTGTAGAGAGCCATCCGGGCTCTCCACTACAATGTATCTTGTGCATGCACTCCTCGGGGCGGGATTGACCCGATGAGATAAATAAATGGTGAGAGACCACTCAGGGTCTTCCCGCCTGCACGTAATACACTGTGTGGTGGTGTCCATTGTTACGCGCTGCGTAGGCCTCATCATCCCCAGGCCCCGCCGCGCTACATTGGCGACGAGATCGGTCGTACCCCGGTGCTTAGCATCGCCTCCGGCGGAGCTCGCAAAGTGAGCTTGTGATGCTCCAGTGCCCGAGGGGCGGTGCCTCCACTCTCGCAACCCTCGTCAGTTGCTGCCATGGGCCGTGTGACTTGTAACAGCTTCCGCACCGTCGTGCGTCCCTACTGTGGAAGTCTCGAGGCCGTGGCTACTGCGAGAGTGCTACGGCTTGCAGGAAGCCCACCGCGCAAAGGCGCCACGCCCGGCCCTGCTGTGCAGTCCTGCCCGAGCCGCAGCTAGTACCTGTCGACACGCCCCTGGAGCCTCAGAGGGAGCGTGCTCTGGACGGTGGCTGGAGCCCACATGCTCCCCGACTGCAGCCAGCTGGTGAGTGCCGGGAGCCCCTGGGAAGCACCACACTGACGCGCTGCTACGCGTGCTACACCATGCATTCGGCTTCACTGCTGAAAGCCCCACAAGAGAAGTCAATGCACAACTGACACCAGTTCATCAATTAAGGAGTCTGCCTCCTCCCCCTCAGGCCTCTGAATACCTACAAGTGCCCAGCAAGCCAAAGACACCACCCACGTCACCACACCTACACAGGCCCAGCAAGTCTGGAACCTCACATTCCCCACCATAGTGCGCAAAGTCCCAGCAAGACAGGGCTGCCCAGGCCGGACAGCCACGTGCCAACACGCTCACCCAGAGGGGTGTGTCTCGCCTCTCAAAAAAACAACAACAAGCATTGGCATAGCCAATAGGTCTCGCCTTTGGGACCTTATAAGTGTTTAGCCATGTAGCAGTTGCATAACTAAACACTTATAAGGTCCCAAAAGCGAGACCTATTGGCTATGCCAATGCTTGTTTTAACTGCTGCAATCTATTGAAGCCTCACGGAGAACATCCAAGCGGCCGTGTGGCCACGAAAGTGATCGCGATCAAACATCAAAGCGGCCGTGAAAGTAATCGCGGTAAAGCGCGCTTGCGCACATGCACTGTAGTTCTAGGCTGGCCTGGTAGCACTTTTTGGAGCCCTCACAAAATGTCTCGCCAGACCAGTGCATGCACTGGGTCAGGCGAGACCTAAAAACGAGAAAGGAAATAAGGGGACTGTTGCGCCACGCCTGTGCACCCACGTGCCAACAACATGAACACGCCGCCGCAAGCAGGTGCTGATGGCCCACAGGCCGATGCCAGTGATCAACGAAGGGGTGCCAACGCCCCACTCCTGGGCCACAGCCTAACAGTCGTAGCCCCGCTGTCGCCTTTCAGCGAAACTGCCGATCAAGCCTCGGCGGCTCCACGATGGAAAGCGTGGATTGGATGTTTGAATCACTATTTCAAGGGTACCAGAGAGACAGACTGCACGGGTGGTGCAGAGATCTACAATCTTTTTGAAACACTGCCCAACACACGGAATGATGACGATTACGAGTCGGCAGTCGCCACGCTCAACAGACATTTCGACCCCCAGCTGAACCCTGATTTTGAGCGTTTCAAGTTCAGACAGGGGTCACAGTCAGACACGGAGTCCGTGGACATGTTCTATGCGCGGCTGTGCAGGTTAGCGGGCACGTGCGTTTTCATGGACCAGAGGGAAGAAATACGTGGCCAGGTCATCAAAGGGTGCCGTTCAGCGCTGCTTCAAAAGCTGATCCTCCGACAACCGGAGATCTCTCTGGACGAGATCTTCATCCTCGCCAGGTCCCATGAACTCTTGAATGCCCGAGCAGGTGAAAGGGAGGCTGCTCACAGGACTTTCGCAGTGCCACATGCACCAAGGTATACGCCCATCAAAGAAGAACTGTTCATAACCATACAGCGGTGCCCAAACACGGCTCGCTCAGCCCTGCGTCCATCGACAAGTGGAGTGTGCGGCAACTGTGGCACGTAACACCCGCCAAAGGCTGTGTGCGGAGCAAAGGGAAAGACGTGCTCCAGCTACGGGAAAATAAATCACTTCGCCAAGGTGTGTAGAAGCAGCCGGTCTCGACAGACCTACACCAGGCCGCGGGGGGTGAAGTAACGCTTACGCCAAGTATCACTCGACGACGCACAATCACAAGAAGACGACCTGCCACGCGGGTGGTGCCTTGCGCTCCAAGATGACTATGACGTGTTTGTCGGATCGTTTGTCAGCAGGACAGACAAACACCGGAGGCCACCGCAGGTGTGCTCTGTCCTCGTGGAGGGGTCCACTGTCCAGGCACTTATCGATAGGGGCGCATCCGTCAATGTAATGGACTCTGAGCAGTACGAATGTTTGTCACAACGACCCCCTCTCGCATCCACCAAAGCCCGGATCTACACCTACGGATGCACACACCCACTGCCCCTCCTGGTAGTCGTTTAAGTCACCGGCGACAACCATTTCACAAAGACCGGGGTCCATATCATAGAAGGAAGAAAAGGCACTCTGCTCAGCTGCCACACGGCAGAAGACCGACGTCTTGTCTTTTTCGATCGTCAGATCCATGACTCCCATGCCGACGCCATCCTCTGAGATTTCCCTGCACTGTTCACAGGACTGGGCATATTGAAGGGAAAACAATTCAAGCTCCACATCGACACCACTGTGCACTCTACTGTCCTGAGACACCGGAGGGTGCCGTTCAATCTCCGCCCCCAGATAGAAGAAGAGCTGAAGAAGCTCGAAGACCTCTGTGTTATCGAAAAAGTGTCTGGCCCGACTCCATGGGTGTCCCCGCTGGTCGTGGCCCCAAAGCCGAAACAACCAGGAGCCATACGACTGTGCATAGATATGAGGCTCCCAAACCTAGCGGTCAAAAGGGAACGTCACATTACTCCTACAATGGACAACATTGTGGCTGACCTGAACGGAGCCAAATGGTTCTCCAAGTTGGCCTTGAACGCTGGGTATCACCAGTTGAAGCTCCAGCCATAGAGCAGGTATATTACCACGTTCTCTACCCATGATGGCCTCAGGAGATACAAGAGACTGAGTTTCGGGTTGTTGTCTGCAGCCAAAGTTTTCCAGAATGCTATCAAAGAAACACACTCCGGCCTGCAAGGCGTCATCAATTTAAGTGATGGCATCCTGGTGTTCTCTAACACCCTCGAAGAACATCAGACTCGCCTAAGGGCCATCTTCCAGTGACAGGAATACTGCTGACTGACCCTGCACAAAGTGAAGTGTTCCTTCTACCAGGAATCTGTTGACTTCTTCAGGTACGTTTTCACCAGAGAAGGGTTACTAGTGGATCTCAAGAAGGCCACAGCCCTCTAGAGAGCAAGCACCCCGAAGACCCCCACTGAGGTTTGCAGCTTTCTAGGCATGGCCACATACTGTGGCAGGTTCATACCGAACTTGGCCTCCATGTCGGAGCCACTCCGCACCCTCAACCTCAGTGACCACATGTGGGAATGGACTGTAGTCGGCAACAGAGCGTTCAATTCCATAAAGGCAGCACTCATGGACAAAACGGTGATTGCCTACTTCCTCCCAGGGCGGTGCACCGAGTTGGTGGTAGATGCCAGCCCCGTGGGCCTCGGAGCAGTCCTCCTCCAAGAACATGACCTGGAGACCGGTCGTATACGCCAGCTGGACTCTGTCTGATACCGAGACACGATAGGCCCATTTTATTGCCGAGGCTTCCTGCTCTATCTGGGCGTGTCAGCACTTTCACCTCTATCTGTGTGGGCAGGTGTTCCAGGTGGTGACAGACCACAAACCACTGCTGCCACTCTTCGCACGGTCATCTAGACTGGCGCCCCCCAGAATTGAAAGGTGGGCCGTGCAACTGCAGGCATACAACTTCAAGGTGGTGTTCCGCCCAGGAGCACACAACCCAGCAGACACCCCGAATCGGTAGCCGCTAGAACCCCACCTCCGGATGAGGCATACTCGGAGGCGTTTGTGAAGATGGTCTCGTATGAGGCCTGCCCCAAGGCCATGACGTTGGAGGAGATTGGCCAGGCGACCGCCGACAACGAGACACTGGCCAGAGTGAAAAATGACCTGCTGAATAATGGTTGGACACATTTCCTAGACGGAACCCAGTCACTGCGAGCAGAAGACATCCATGCCCGGCAGCAGCTCTGGAAGATTTGCAACGAGCTGAGTGGAGGAGAACAAGGAGTCTTCTTAAGAGGTCACATCATTGTGATCCCGAGGGCGCTTCAAGGTCGGAAGTACAGTTGACACACATGGGACATCAAGGGATGGCGAAGACTAAGGCTCGATTGCGAAACAAAGTCTGGTTCCCAGCCATGGACACCATGGTGGAAGACATGGTGCAACGATGTCACTCATGCACCATCACCGGTAGCCACCCCACCCTGGTGCCAGTCATCACTGAAGAACCATGTGAGCTTCCATGGTCCAAGGTCAGCCTCGACTTTGGGAGTTTCCCCAATGGTCGCAATACGCTGGTGCTCGTCTCAGCATTGGCAAAACACCCTTGGTAGTAACCCACAGAAAATCGAAATCACTCAGATTATTTGGTTCACAGCTACCATCGTAAACCCATTACCAATACATGGTTGGGAATCACAAGGGGCTTTAGCAAATGTAACTCATGCAAGGCATTTAGACACAGCAGTAGTAGGGAGAAATACAGTACCAGCATGGGCAAAACTAAGCAGATCACTAAGTTTATAACATGCACCATTGACTATGTGATTTACGCCCTGGAATGCCCATGCGGACTTAGATACATTGAGAGCACGAAACTACAACTGAAGACCAGAATCCTAAAGCATATGAGCGTGGTAACCAATGAAGATTTGAATTACCCTGTGACCAGACATTACCAGGAGAAACACCAAAGCAATTCCAATCTTATTGTATTTTTGGGGATTGATAAAATTCCCTATGGGCTCACCAGTGGGGAAGAGCTAGCCACCCATATTGGATATAGAGGATATCAGATCACATTTATCCTTCCTACGGTTCTGTTAAGTGTGAGATTGTCAGCATTGCTGTTTTAATCACTTTGACTTTTAATATTGTAAGGCAGAATGTATATATGCCTAGGTTGGAAATTTTTGCTTTCCGACATATACCAGGGGATGTGATCAAATGAATTTATGGTTCCGTCATCCCTTGGGGTCTACGATCACCTGATCTCTATGTGATTTAGACATAAGATTAGGTTTATTCCTCTTCTCATTTTCTTCCTCCCTCTCTCTCGCTCGTTATATCTATTCTTGCACTATGCTTATTTTTCCACCACTTCTCACTGTGAGCCTGACCCCCTTACTTACATATAGACACTTTACCCACTGATTTATGGTCTGACTGAAATATGCATCAGGAAATGGAGTAGTGGGTACATTACCCGTGATTATAGGAAGATATTTCATTTTTGTTGCATGTTATTAATTTACGTGGTGAGGAATTGTTACCCTATTGTCACAGTGCAGTGCAATAATGCCAGTCGGCATCTCATGATGAACTTTTAAGCAGTATTGATTTTGTCTTAACGCTGGATAATTTATCAGGATGCGCAGTGATTGCCCTGTTAAGAATATATCAGGGAATTATTTGAGATGTTATGCCGGTAATATACGAAGGGTACATCACCGAACATAAAGTGCTATGCAGTATGACACATTATTAACACAATGCAATGTATTTTGTGATGAACTAACGAGATAATCTTGATCATGATGCATATTAGATTTCCCATATCAAAACATGAATTGTAAATGTATTATTATCATTTTTCACTGTTTATTTAGCCGTCTTCATGCTTTTGGCTAACGGAAGTATGTCTTCACTCTTTGGTGACGGTGCCCTGTATTTTCAAGGGGGATTGCGCACAGGTCACTCACTTGAAAAATGCTTTGCCGAAATGCTTTGTTTGTGGGCACAATCAAATTTTGTGCTGTCCTCTGGTGTGCTGCTGTTTTTCTTGTTTGGGAATTCTCAAAACGAAGACTTTTTGTACAAATATAGCAGTCGCTGCTGCTGCTGGTGTCGACAGGAAGTGGATTGACCAAGTACAGAGATATATATTTTACCAAAGCCCCGAGGGTTTTAGAGGCGCACTCGGCAACAGTTGTAAAACCGGAAGGTTTTATTAAAACAGAGAGCCAGCATCTTCCACATGGGGTTAGAAATATTTGTCGACGCGTTTCGAGGCAGGCAGTCTCTTCTTCATGGACAGCTCGGATGACGGCTCCAATCAGTCTTTTAAAGAACATGCAAAAACCCGCAGTGGATCACGGTTAGTGCCTTTGTATAGTACGGAGCATGCTGGGACACGAAGTCTGCTGGGACACAAAGTCCTAATTGGAGTACAGTATTGCCCCCAGTGGGTTCCTTGCAGTCATCAATTATAAAAGCGATTTTTCACCCTTCAGTGGGCCCCCAAATGCCATGCTGGCTTATTGACCCACAGCTGATGTGCTTTTCGCGTTGGCATGGTTCCTATACCGCGTAGCCTTCTCTGCATTAGATGGGAATGGTGCAGCCTCCCACGACTGGGCAGCCGTGTTCTTCATTTTGTTTACCAAAGCCCCGAAGGTTTTAGAGGCGCACTCGACAACAGTTGTAAAACCAGAAGGTTTTATTAAAACAGAGAGCCAGCATCTTCCACATGGGGTTAGAATTCTTTGTCGACGCGTTTCGAGGAAGGCAGCCTCTTCTTCATGGACAGCTCGGATGATTGCGCAGACGGCTCCAATCAGTCTTTTAAAGAACATGCAAAGACCCGCAGTGGATCACGGTTAGTGCCTTAGTATAGTACGGAGCATGCTGGGACACAAAGTCCTAATTGGAGCACAGTATTGCCCCCAGTAGGCTCCGTGTGTGTATGTGTGTGTGTATATATATATATATATATATATATATATACATATATATATTACATAATACGCACACACATTTATTTGCCAGGCTACATTTATAAACCATTAGCTGTGTCAGGACCTCCACCCTGAGCCCTCCTCCCCCACTCTGTCTTCCCTCTGGTAGGAGCAAGCAGCTGAACTCCTCCTGTGCAGTCTCAAAGAAAAAGATAACAACTTGAATCGCTTCAGACTTTAGAGGCGCCCGCTAAGAGGAGAGCTTAATTTAAACTTGACCTTTCTTTCTCCCAAAAACCGAGACATGTTATGACAAAAAAAGAAAAGTGCTGGGACAGTCTTTTGAAAACCGGGTCTGTCCAGGGAAATCCAGGACGTATGGTCACCCTAGATTTGGTGCACTGTGCTTATACGGAATGGCAGTTATTTAATGCTCTGTGTACTAATTGAAAGTATGAATTGTTTGTCTAACTGTTTTATTTAGTGCTAGCAATACCGTCTTGTGTTTGCCCCAGAGCATGTCTAAACGCTGTAATGATTCAGAAATTACCAATCAGTATTATTCAGACAGTTAAGATGAGAATGCAACAGTTTATTTTTGCATCATGCTTACTGAAAGGATAAGAAAACACGAGGTTTTTATTTTTAGTTCAGATGGTTTGTTACTTTGTTTCTTGATTGTTTTCTTGGAATTAACACAAGTTACTGATTTCCAGATCGGCAAACAAACGCTCATATTGTGTGATTAGAAAAAAAGTGATGGGTGACATTCTTGGATTGATGTGAGCCTCTAATTCCATTCTACTTCATTTTTTTGCCACTATTCCACTCCATACAGAGATCAACCATTTGGATATTAGTCTTAGGCCTATTTCTTTAGCAACTATCCAGCCTATACTGCTAAGCCAGACCTCCCCCAGCTTGGAACACAAGCAACCCCAGACTGGTTTCAGCCTTATTGGACCGTATCATACTTTATTGTATTGTGTGACTGCAACATCGTTTTTTAGGTCTCACCTAGCGTTGCAGCGCGCATGCGCTGCTCTCTCTTCAGGGCTTCTTGTAATCGGGATTTTTGGGAAGTTGAGTTTAAGCCCCGCCCATCATTCTGATTGGGTTGCGTCATCGTTTATACTAAACGCTGGCTTTCCATTGAAAAGGAGGCTTCGCGGACGGCCCATCTGGACTCGATCATGTACTTGCGGCGTTAGACGCTCTTCTTAAATTACTGGGTAAGCACTTTATTTTTTTATCATTTACAATGTGACAGCTGGTTTAACTTGCAGTAGCCTCCGCTGTAAGTATATATATTTTTTCTTTTTGTAACTTGCGATAGAGTGTATTGCAGTTTGATTTCTATTTGTAGCTTGCGATCAAGTTTATTAACGTTTGATTTCCCCACTTTTTTTTTAATATTGTTTGGTTGTTGTTGCTTGTTTAATTTGGTGCCCCTGTTCCTTCTTTCCTCTCTCACCCACTACTTCTGCGTGTTACTGCCCCCGTTGTCTCTTTGCTGCTCGCGCTGTGATTGAGGTTTGAATAAATGTTTATTACCCTTTTTTCCCGTGTTGCTTCTTTCACCACCCAACTTCTGTGTTGCTTCCCCCCTCGTGGGTGCCATTCCTCGTATCTTCCTGGAATTATGGCGTTGTGCTTGCGGGCTGCCTGCAGAGCACTGTTTAATAATCAGAAAATAATAACGGCAGTTGGTGGGTCTGGCTTCCTTCAGAGCAGACTAGCAGGTATCCAAGCATTTCCGGTCAAGCCCTCTAACTCAAAATGTTTTTTAATGCACGATGATAGTTTTCCAGACAGCATTGTTACTTAATCTTTTAAATACAAATGTAAGGATACAAAATTCTTCATAGCAAAATAGAAGGCTGTCAGAAATAGATTTCAGTGTAAAATGCGCACAGGGGGTTACACCTGGTTTTCCCTTGTGCTCCCGGGCCTGATGCCGTCCACAGCCAAGATCTGCTCAGATCGTCTATGATATACATAGACGTGTGCAGCAGGGCCATAGTGAGATGGCAAAACGAATTATTTTCGGTTTAATGGCTTGGTGTGACTGTTTTACAGCTTTCCTTTAGGCTGAGAAGTATGTCAAAATCCTTTACAACAGTGATGTCGGTGGTCATGTGACTAGGCCAGGGAACTAGTTGTTAAAAAAAAAAAAAAAAAAAAAAAAAAAAGCATTTGCAATGCAACAGGTCTCACTTTAACGTGAGTTTGTGCTATTGGCATTGTAAATTACAATGCCTTTAATTTATGGTTTGGTTTTTGAAACATAAATAAAACGCATTATCATTTACAATGCCAATATCTTAAACTTGCATAAATGCAAGACCTATTGCATTGCATATGCTTGTTTTCTTTATGTAGTGGAGTCCTAGCAGGTTAGAACTCACCAATTTGTGTTTGTGAATTAAGCCCTTTGAAAGGCCTTGATTTGAAACACTGGATCGTTTGCATTTATACGGTGTTCAGGGAGGGTGGTTCAGGCTCTGAGCTAATTGTATCCTTACCTCTCCCAAGAAACACAAGACAGATGTTAGTTGTGATGGTGTTTTTATTGACGTGATTGTATCGAGAGAACTGCAACTCCACATCTAACCTTCCCACAGAACAAAACTTTCGATTCATTGGAGTCCTGTGCACTGACCTGAGGTACTGTGGAAATGTTGGACAAGATCTTTTTTGCCATATCAAAACTTACACTATGGGCGTGGAATTGCATTATATTTCTCAACTTGGATCGACATTACTGGCCCTCTGTAACATTGGGGTTGCTTGTGTTCTGATTTAAAGTAGAGGAGGGGGGGTGGCCTAGCTCAGTAATTCAGTGTGGCATGCGCCTTGTGGATCTCGTCTAAGATTATTTAGCATATGTATTGCCCCTGTCTATAATAGCAGAAGCGAGCAAAAAACGATGCATGCAAGCAAATCCTGCCACAGTGGTAACTAATGGCTGATATTAATTTCAGCATTCCATCAGTCACTTTTTCCTTTTGGCTAATGGATTCTTTAACTGACATAACTAATATTCCCTTTTGCACTGCTCGTATTTTATCTTGCAGAACTTTCAAATTGGTTAAGAAAGACGGAGCCTATAATAAAGATGGCTTACATAGATATTTTTATTATACTAACCTGCTACCTAAGAGCTGCTCGTGCATGCAGATGCTGTTAAGTAATACAGAACTCAAAAGGAATTCGGAAAATGTGCACAGTTGTGGTAAACAAAAGGCTGCATTGTGCCTCAGTGGTGTAAGGCAATCCGGTGAGTTGAGAAAAAGCCTCTTGGGGTACCAGCTGTGTTCTGCTATACTAAGGATCAGGCAGAAGACTGGCACTAAATAATGACTTGACTGTTTCTCCACCTATGGGAGATTGAACAAGACGTTGCAACCATTCTTATTCTCTGGATTTACTTTGGTGTCTCTCTCACTGTTGCTGCTCTGAGTCATAGGCATTTAAAATCCTAATTCTTTGCTGCTCACTACCCATCTGGGTGTGGTGCACACATCATTTCAATACAATGAGAATACTTCGTCAAATCTTCCATTGTCTGTGCCTTTCACACTGTATGGAGGCATTGCTGGTCCTTGTGATAAACTGCATGGCTTATGCAGATGGGATCTATGTGGGGCTCTCTAGAAATGGAATTGTCAGGATGCAAAGAATCCAAATTGCTGTTGGCTTCAGAGTCTTCATCCTAAACAGACGAGACCAATCGGTTCCTCCCTCCCTCACCACCTCACCCTCTCAAAGATCTTAACTGGTTAGCAGTGACCGGAAGGAGATCATTCAAAGCCCTTTTCAATACACTCTTGGAAGTCAACAGGAATGGACCATCCATCTTAAAGTACAAACTACAATCAAATGAGAAACCTCCGGTTTAGAATGGTCCCATGCCTTTTTTTTATTATGAAAACCCACCTATGTAGGAGTGCATTCTCAGTAGAGACATTCAGGCAATGGAACATCCTCTAGAATAAGTTAAACCCCACCGGCAACCACCGAAAATTGAGAAGAGCACTAGAAAACATTTTTTTCCCAAACTGCGCAACTAACTCACTCACAGACCTTGGCCATAACAGGTGCTTGCTGCTTGCGATCTTGTCAGAGTTAGAAGACCGAAATAGAAATGCTACATTACAAAAGGTCTGTGTTTTGCCTTGCGCCCTTGCCAGGGAGCTAAATCTAGGGCCTGAAATTTACTGCACTGTACCGAGGACCTGTCTTCAGTTTATTCTCTTGTGTGTTAGAAGGACTTTGGCATATTTGTTTTGACAGCCCCATAGGAGGCGTGGTAACAATGTATAATTGAAATTCCTTCATCTGCCTTTTGGGTACTTGGGACCAGCTTTAGGGAGTAGTTTGCCTGCGTGCCAGCTGCATCAAATTGATGATTGGACCCTACCACACTTATTATTGAGGCTCAGGCTTATGTGATTCAGGTTTTTATTCTTGTGGCAGACATTGGTAGTTTTAAAGCAGCACTGAGTGTAGCTACTTATGGTTGGTCATAAGATGTTTTTTGTACATTATTGTTCGAATATTGGTTGCAGCTTGTGGGTTTTTATTGGTTTTATGGTGTGTTATTCAGATGTCTCCAGTACTAACCCATTTTCAGCTCCTATTACTGAGGTCCAGTCGCACTATGAATGGTTGTTTATTATTGAATGTATATTTTTGGAAGCATAACTTTAAAATGTTTGATCTATATAAAGGACGATGTTCTACCAAAATTCCCGCTGCCTGGCTCGGTCTTTAATTTTTCAGAGGTATGGTAAAAAGGCCTAGTGAATTGGACAATAGTGTCACCGGTTCTTTACATCTCTGAGTTACTGCAAAACTTGCAGTTTATTTTGGAACAGTTTCCAATCATGCCTTTATCCTGACCATGCAGATACCAGCATATGTCTTTGACTCAGGTACTCCCCAGCTTAATAGTGCCATCTCCTTGTGCTGCCTATATGTACCTATTTATCCCCTTTCCCACAAAAAGCAGTTACTCGCACTTCTTATTGGCACTGATATCTTATTCTGCTTGCCTCTGTGTCAACTCCTCACAACTGCCACCGCCTTCCCTTCCTACTGACAGACATTGCTTGCTCCTCATACCTCTAACAATTGCTCTGTCTTCGCATTGCCCACCAGTGTGAGATCCATCCAGTGCCCACTGATGTCAACTCCTCAGTCTACCCACAAGTGTCCTCCTCATTGCAGGCTTTTCTTATGGCCGTTGCTTCCCTTGTGCCTGCTTTGAAGGATAATGCAGGAGTTTAGATTCCATGGCCAGTGTTCCCAAGGCTGTCAGTGCTTAAGTGGCCTATACAGTCTGAGTGAAGTGATTTTTCTTTTTTAGAATACTTACCCTTATTCTTGTTTTCTCCAGTATTTCGGTAACATTATTCTCAAATGCTTAATTGTGCCGCCTTTCCTGCAGCACCCTCTTGTTCTGTAGCATTAGCCTCTTCAGATCTTCCCAATCCTTTTCTAACTTCATTCCATTTCACTATATTCATGTGTTCTCTTCGATCTACTTCAATCGTTCTTATCGCTCTATCTCCGTTACTTTCTATGCTGTTTTATGCCCTACTTATCTTAATGCTGTTTCTCTTACTCTTCCATCACCACCTTATTGTTCTCTGTGCTGTAGCTTACCTTCAGATCAGATCTGTTCTCGGCTTCAATTTCCAACACTCTGCTTTAGGTACCATTGATTACCAGTCAGGGCACTAGCGAAGGATAAGGTGAATGGGCATCAGAGGGCACAGCTGCCGACACCACCATTTCTCGACCTCTTGCATGTGCAAATAAGATTCTAGTAGAGCATAGGCAGTAAAAATACACCCTTCATTCATTGATCTCAATTTACCCTCATGTACAGATTCATTTAATTTGGCTTCTTTGTGCTTGTTTTGGCTGTTAAATTTGTGCCGTTTGAGAACAAGATCGAATGTACTCAGTCAGTCCCAGCCTAAACTGAACAGTTTGGTCTGAAGGGATCAATGCGATGCCAGTCCACATGAGACGGCAAACAACTGCAAACTGTACACACAACAAATCATGAGACTGAAGTAGAGTGCTCATGCAACTGTGCCTATGCATCTCTGGACCAGTCTTGCATGCAAATATTCATCTTTTTATAAGGGCCCTTGTAGGAAGGTAGGATCCTTCTGCATGGTTACCTCCCTGTTATGCTGTTTCTGACTAGTCTGACCGGGATCCTGCTAATCAGGACCCCAGTCTCTGTGCTTTCTCCCCTAAATTGATATGATAAGTACTTGGGTACATCTCAGATTAGACACTGGTGTTACCTTATCAGTCCCTAGAATATGGTACTAAGGTACCCAGGGCATAGGTACACCAGGGGTCCCCCATGGGCTGAAGCATGTTTTATGCCACCCATGGGAGACCACTCAATTTGTAACTACCTTCCTGCCTGCCATTTCAGCCTGTGTAAGCTGGTGCTAGCACCACTTGTGAAAGATATAGGTTTACCTATGTCTGAGGTCACTGCGCTTAAAACCTATGTCACCCCTAGAGCAGGCCTTTCAATCCTGAAGACAGGATGCTTGGTTCTAAGTGTGAGGGTGCCCCTGTATGAGCAGGACACCCCTACAACCTAAGGAGTCCATTCTTCGGGTTGTAAGTGAGACAGCCACATAACACAAAGAGGGGCACGCGATGAACATCTCAAAACTGGCTGTAACGAATCCTATCATGTTTGGTATCAAAGATGTTAGAATCATATCCCCACACCGGAAACCGTGTGGGAGGTATGATTCCATGCACTGTAAAGCTCTTGTGGGAGGCCCTTTGTGCTCCTAGTACTAGTCTTCTGGACCCGGGCAAAAGCTAGGGCTGCTGCCGGCCAGAGACACGTTTCTGTCCTTCTGCTGCTGAGCCAATCTCGGGCAGGGGAAGGAAGAACAATAGGTATCCTGTTACAGGGAGGTGTGACCACCTCCCAGACAGGGTTTAGTGTATGGCGGCAGGGTGGGGGCGCAAGCCAGCGCCACATAGTCTGCATGCAGGGCACACTTGGATTGGTGCAAGGTGCAGACTTACATAAGTGTACACCATATACCAAGCCAGCTTCTCACAGCCCTTATTACTAGTGGCCGCCTCTTAGTTCCTGAGGGGCTTGTAACAATAGTGGCAGGGACCATCGGAGTAATTAGTTTTTCACTTTAACCCACATTCCGGGTGAAAGTCCAGTCTGAAAGAAGGATTCAATGGCGAAATCCTTCAGAAAATGACCAATTTATTTTCCGTACGGTAGTTCAGCATTTTTAGTGGGCAATGCCGGTCCAACTTTAATGGACCAGTAGTTTCCACACTGCTGAAGATACTGCTACCATAAGTATCAAGGGTGTTGGGGAAAGTCTAGGCCCATTTAATAGCCCACTCGTAATGAACGCCGTAGTGTTTAATATTTTTATTAAGCTTGTTTATAAGAGCTTACACTTAACCGCGGTGGAAAGAGAATGTAATTTTCATAGGATCACACAAGTTGATGAAGTGGGAAAGAGTGGACTAGAACTAGGGTCTTGTTTAACCTGCTGTCAGCTTACCTTCGAGATAAAGCCATCATTTTGTTTGTTCTGTGAATTTGAAAAGATTTCTTTTATATTGATAAGGGTGCGTTTTTAAGGCAATGAGCCACATGGGAAAGACACCCCCATCCTAAGCCAAGGCAAAGCACCACTGTCTCATTCACCATATCGGTGTTTTGTAACATAGCGGTTTTAAGAAGAGTACGTTTCCTTGCCCCAAACATACTTTAAAAAAAAAAAAACATACATGTTTTTTTTGTTTTTCCCCTCTTGAGCCATAGAAATAATAATGTGTCTTAGAAAAAAGTTACGTGGGTCTGGAAATGGTCACTGTCCGAAGAGAAATTTATGAATTCTCCTAGGTTTTAGTCTTCAACACCGGAGAAATATGGTTCTTGATAAGCTATACGGTTAAACTGTTTGGTGTAGCACTTTGTACTTTTTGCACCGTTTATGAATGCTCGGGATCTTTTTGTCTCGGGCTTTGAGAGGTAAATTGCTGGATATAGCACTTTATTTTTGCCTTCTTTCACTGTTAATTAGGTCTCTGTTCTCTGGTAAACATTGGAAGGAGTTTTATGATCAGCAATATTTGTGCTCATATTTATTGCGTTATTCTTAAGTTTATATTTTATGCATTGTATGTTTGCAAAATGAATTTTGATGTCAATGTGTTCTGGATGCGGTTAGGTCCACAGTATGCGCTACAGAAATATAATAAAAAGTTCAGTTTGAGTTCACTGCATGTTTCTCTTAGTGGTTTTCTCACTCTTTTCTGACTACTGCTCCACTTGTTTTCTGCAACGCACATTAGTTGCTGATGACGGTGGTGAAAAAACACAAAGCAGAAAATTCCCTTGCATGTTTAATACAGCATTGAGTTCACTGTACACCATATGACAATGGTCAACCATGTTTGTCGTATGTAACCTATCCTCCATGCATTTTGTTTTCTCTTCTCATTTAAGTTGCCATTTTTTGGGGCTGATAAAGTGGTTCTGATTGTGTGGTATTATTTGAATTGTCATTCTTAAAGAGCCTCTCTTTTCTTTGCCCTACCATTTTCTTTAGCCTACCTGTGGTATAATGGGGATATGGCTTTATTTATTTAGATTGTTGGGTTCGTAAATTCTTAACAAGCTACGTATCATTTTCTAGATTCAATTTTGAGATTGGTGAGCTCCTTTTCAGGTCTCGCCTGACCCAGCGCATGCGCTGATCTGGCGAGACTTATTGAGAGGGCTCCAAAAAGTGCTACCAGGCCAGCCTTTACTTTCACGGCCGCTTTGATGTTTGATCGCAATCACTTTCGCGGCCGCTTGGCATAACCAATAGGTCTTGCTTTTGGGACCTTATAAGTATTTAGTTATGCAACTGTTGCATGGCTAAACACTTATAAGGTCCCAAAGGCGAGACCTATTGGCTATGCCAATGCTTGTTTGTTCTGGCAGTGTGCTGTTTCGGTGTTTCTTTGCAGTTTTTGTTAAGCATTTAGTGGTTAATCTTCGGCGTTGGGGGGGGGGGGGGCACAGCAGGATTTGTCTGCAAACAATTTGTCTTAGTAGAGTTTACATAACGCTTGTTTTCTGGTACTTGGCAGTGCTCCATAAGCACCCAGGAGTTACTAGAAGCAAACTCTGCATCCTAGTTCGCAATGCTGAGAAGTTGCAGTTTTTGTGATCATTAATAGTGCTTCAATTATGTTTTTCATCTCAGAAGGCAATCCACTGTTCACCCCTTTATTCCTTCCAGACTCCATATTTGGATATTAAGTCATACATGTTGTGGCACCTTGGTGCAAATCATTGCACTTGTCAGTAACTCATTCATTTGCTGTTTTCCCCAGGCTCTTGAAGCTATGTTTGCCTTTTGATTGTTCATAATTCTACATAACCAACAGCGACACATCATGTACTGTGATTAAGGACATAGTCATGGAAACCTTATCACCCTCTTTTTGACATCTACACTGTCCGTGCAGGATGTCATTGCAGTTGCGACAAGGTAGTTTAATATGAAAGAGTGATCACGGTGTATGTAGTCTTTCTAAGACCAAATGTTATAGTTGGATTCCTATATATTTTATTACATGGAAAATTACTTTTTTTGCAGCAGGATACCTAAATCCACCCTCAATACTCCAGTGCGCTCACCGTTTTTTTTGTTGCATGATCATGTGTGACTTTGTCTATTACTAAATGTCTGTAAGGCAAAGATCAGATCTGTCATCATTTTACACTTTGCATCGCGTATATGAAAGATTTTTCTGCCATAACCAACTTTTATTTCATTTGATGTCTACATTGTGGTGTATGAACCCAGAAATGGCAAAGTGCACATTCCACAAATTCTGGCCAAGTTTTGTTCTGAGGATGGCTGATGCTTGGAATTTTAGTAAGTCTTAGTTTGCTCATGGATTTGTGTCTCCTATGACTTGAAGAATGGCTTTGCAAATCGCGTTATCTCCTCGTGTTCCATGTTTAGCTAACATCTCCAACTGGGACTGCTTGAAATTGGTGAATCCCCCAAATGATGAGGCATCTTCTGTATATAAAGTTGAGCTTGTCTGTTTAGCCTGAATTTGCAGCTTACTATTTTGCCACTTTTAGGTCTTTTTGTACAGTTCATTAGAATTTACAGAGCAGGCGTTTGCTCCTTCCTGAGGAGTATTTCTCTTACACTACATGGTACTTGCCGTTTGGTGACTCATTCTGCCTCTTATCGAGTACTTGTATTGCAAAGCCTGAGAAACTATTTTACATCTCAAAAGAATATGGACTTATCACACATTAAATTCTCTATCCCACCAAGGTATTGTACACAAAAAGCCATTGTTTGTTTTTCTCTGCAGCGGGCTTTTTTTCAGTGTTTTATTCGAGATTCAAAGTACAAGCCAGGTCTATTTAGTTTGCAAATGGTTGTTATGAAAGTTTTAATGTTTGCAGCTGTGATAAGTGGTTAGGGGCCTTTTGACTAAAGAATTGGGGGATTGGTTAACCAACATTGGGGAACAAACCATTATACTATGCCTTGTGTAACATATGTATAGTTTCAATTTCTTCTGCTGTTCTGCTTCCTGTTATATTTAGCTATTCATCATGAACCACGTGAAGGCCTTACTTGTTTTTACATATTTCCACTCACTTGGATGCAAACATAATAGTAATTTACTTGAGATACCGGATTCCACCCAACTATCCGGTGCTCCAAAAACATTCCTGTAATGCTTTCTATTGCGAGTAGCATTTGTTACATGCTGTCCGCAGTAATGCTCGAGAATGACTTGGTGAATGGTTGCTGTAAGCTTACTGTAGGTTTGTATCTAGGACTTAAGATCCCTTTATCAGCTAATGGCTGCCCTCTATGTTGTGTAGCAGTTCAGGATAGGGCTGGTCCATGGTATCAAATTTTCTTTTTTGCTGGTAAGGAATAAGAAATAATTGATGCTTCTTTTATTTAAACATTGTGCATAACCTACCTTTCCTGCTATGTTTTTCATGTATGTCGTTTTTTAAACCATCGATTTACAAACTTCAGAGTCTATCAATGTGCTGGATGTAAACTATGGAAGATACACCTTTTGAAGTACCTTGTCATGCCCACCTTCTGCTGCTACCCCCAATCTGACTGCCTTGTACTGATCCACTGTACATCCCATCCCTCGTTGAATACACAGCAACCACTCCTCATGACCATTCCAAATCACCACCAAGTAACCTTATTTCTTTTTTTTTCTTTTTTTTTGGTTTTTACGAAGTACTCCCCCTCCCCCATTAGTACGCTCAAGCAAGGTATGATCCCCACCTCATAGTCAACAGACAAAGCAAACTAGCTTCTTGATGCTCTCAGCACCACCAGCAATGTTACTGCCTGCATTCATTTCCTACGACTTTCCCATCCCTGTGCCATGCTTTTTGCTGGACAGACATCAGTACCCTCGCTCACTAATGTAAAAGCCATCATGTCTAGTCTGAAAGTCATCTGCTGTCAAGTTGACATTTTTCCTCTTCTAAACTAGAATCCACCACTAGAGTAGGATTTGCACCTATCGTCGTCATCATCATAACTTTATTTTGGCTTGATTGCCATCAAAGTGCAAATGCTCATCATAGCATAACTGATTTTTACAAATGAAAAAAAAACATGAATATATAAACTGAGAATTAAAGCTAAAAATACCATAAGCACCACACTGTGCATATATACAATCATGGTGCATTAGATAATCAAGCATTTAAAAGAAAATTATAAAAGTATAGCCAACTCAATAGCCAAACACGCATATAGAAACCTTTGTCATATAATCTAATAGTTGACAGGAGTAAAAGGAATAAAGTGGCCTAATGGATTACATTGCCAGTTAAGCAGTGGGGCTTGAGTCTAATGTTACTGCGATTCTTTTCTGTCTAAGCCTCCAACACGCCATCAGAAACTTAGAAACCGCAAAGACTACAGATTGGCATGTGTCTGATTTTAGGATTTTCATTGATTTTTATTTTATTTATTCTCTGACACCAATATTGCGACAGTAGTTGGATCCATTTAGTTCTACTACTTAGGTAAGCAGGGCAGACAGAATATCAAGACATGCGCTACCGTCTCAGTGTGTTTTTACAAGATGGATACTGCTTATCTAACACCCCAGGGTTTCGCAGCCAATTAGCTGTGAATGAGTGGAGTGGCAGGGACCCGTATCTGAATTGCAAATAGAGCTTCCTGGCAAGTGGAGGCCCAATTTCATCAAGGAACCTCTCTGCTGCAAACCCGATATTCTCCAAGAGGAAAGGCTGGGTCAGAGGACCTGAACTAGACTAACCCTGCAAAACGCCTTGTCTAATGCCAATATCCTCTTTTGATTTGTTTCTGTGGTGACTGAACAAGCCACTTCTGGGGTATCCCACAGCGTATCCATTCCCAAGCCAAGGGATGGTGTCAGAGTCAGGAATGCGTAGCACCTCCTCAAGGCCTAGTTGGTATGAGCGGAGCTCTGAATAAGCCTAGAGTCTCCTCCAATACAAAACTGGCCTAACACCAACTGTGTCTGAAATATGTCATTGACCATATATTTAACCCTTCTGGCTGCATAAAAATTAAAAACGATCAAGGATCCTCTGCAGACCTATTGCGGATTTTGATAAAAAAAAAATCATCTGCAAATATCTTGCGGGAGCCCTGATGTTTAACAGACGTGGTGCATCAGAGTCACATTGATCCTGATAAGCTATTAGATCATTTATGAATAATGTGAATCGAGTAGGTGCAAGAACATCCCCACCCCACCCGTCTAAGCCCTCTGTTAACAAAGAATGGACTGGTCATGTCACCCAGTTGGCCGCATCTCATTTGGGCATAGTTGTTATCATGTGATCTAACTATCAAGGTTAGGAGATAGTAGGGACCCCCGCTATCGGCTAACACCTGCCAGAGAGTATTATGAGATATAAGATCAGAGACAGACCTCAAATCTACAAATACAATGTAGAGGCGACCTTCCTCTAAGTAAACAGTTTTTCAGTAGAGAAGCGGGAGACTGAACACATGATCTACTGTACCGGTGCATTCTCTAAATCCAACTTGTAGAGGAGTCAGTATCCCTCCTGCAGACATCCAGTCCTGGAGACTGCCCAATATGACCCTGGCAAACAGTTTTTCTGAGCTTTTGATAATACTTATGGATCTGTAGTTGAAAGGTTTGTCTGGTAGGGCCCTTTTTTTAAATGGGAATAATTTTGGCCCCTGTCCGGGAGGTGGGAGGCTTTCAATATAGCATTGAATAAAGGTACAAAATAAGGATTCTAGAGATCCATCCTGTCTGAGAAAAAATCCCCGGTAATTTTATCAAGCCCCATTATTTTATTGGGGATAGTATTGCTGATAGCCCGATTTAATCTCTTCCTGGGTAATACTTGTGTCCACCAGTTAATCTCCTACCACTACTGGTGGGTTTATACTACATTGTGTCCCTACAGTATCACTGGGGGCTTGTATACTTATATCATCCAAATATTCACCTCCTGCTGCGGGAGGGCCTACTCTGCAATGAATCCCTGCAGATCTATCAGTTAAGGTCTGGCTTAAGGCCGTGTGGAAAATTAATTTGCCAATTGGGTAGTGCAGGGAATGGAAAAGTTGGTGACCCAGTCTACCATTGTGATATAATTTTTGATGGGGGGGGCGGGGTGGAGAAACATTGCCACTACCTGTGGAGACTGTTCCAAATTGTACCATGATCTTTTGTAGTGGCAGCATCAAGCAGGTCCTCCCACTTCCCCCGTTCCCGCTCTTTGTTAGCTACCATAAAAGATTTTTAAATGCATATCTAGACGCTTGAATCAATGATCTGTCTTGTTGTTTAATAGCACCAATGAGTGTGACCCTTTCTCCCTTGCACTGCTTATTTTACCAAGTGGGGGGTCTATGTCTCCTTACTGTTCGCTTGATTTCTACATGGAAGAAACAATTTAGCTTTTGAAACAGCAGGTTGTGCAGGGAACTAATTTTACTTATATTCTCTCCTTCATTAACTGAATCTAGAGCTAGCAGGCTCCCAATGCTGGAAACTACTAATTTGTATGGTTCCTTAATCGAGACCTGTGACTGGGACATTGCACGCCTTCTAACCCCCCGATGATTGTGTACCAATCTCAGTCTTCTATCAAACGGCTCATTGCAGTTGAGGAGGTCAGCGTAGGTTGTAAATCTGAAATCAAGGGATGAGGCATTGCGGTCACTATCGTAACAAGGAATTATAACCATATTTATTAAATAAAGCCAGAACAGAACATCAGTGTAATCTACAACACTAGTATTCTGTGGGCGATTGAACGTGTGGTTACCCCCTCTTTTAGATTTATATCTTCCATTGCATGTTCCTAATCCATGATTCAATGTGAACACATTAAGTTGGATGGCCAATGAAGACCATTTCTTTATTGACGGTAGAGTTGGCTCTGGTATAGACCAAATGCTGTCTCCCTCATCTGAAGGGGTCTCCATGCTGGCTTTGAGTGACTCATATTGACAACTAAAATCACTGCCTACATTTTTACATTCTCAATAGGTATAGCAGATAGGTTTGAAGACAAAAGGCCTATCAGAGTAATCTTTGTAGTTTCCATTTGGCCTACAATATGCATTAAATATATTGCAGAGAAGCTCATGCGAAAGGGCCAGGCTAATGCATAATAAGTCGGGTGAATTCAGCTTAATTTCCTAAATAATATAGGGGTGGGGTAGTATTGACCCAAATAGTAACACCTCCCGAAGACCTCTCTTTCCCAGAAGTAACAGCTTCTTGGCTATAAATGGTATTTCCTGCACAATGCTGGGGCTGGATTGATGAAGTCGCTTGAAATAGACAAATGTCATAATGATCAATAAATTCACACTATTCTGGGATGGTCCTATTTTACAGGGGCCCTGCAACATTCCAGATCAGCTTGGTAGGAGGGAATGAAGCAGAACACCTCCCAACTATAGCACATATGGGGAAACCCCCAAAAGGAAATTCAATGTTTAGTTAAATAAATTCCCTTGATTCCTTCTGATACGATTGCAAAGGCAGGGCCCCAGATAATATCTCCATATAGGGACAGGAGGTGGGTAGAAGTTTTATCACAGGCAGTTTAACCACTGACTAATAGCTTCTTGACCCTGAATTGTCTGAGGCCATGTGTGTGGAATGCCCCTCTTCTGATGCCTTGTTTGAATGCTTAGTACAAGAAGACTACAGGCTGCAACAATTCTTTTTTCCAGCCATACCAGCATAGTCCGGGCAATGATGATCTCCAGCTAAACCTTTGAAGGCAGTAAGGGTCCTGCTAGGTATGTAGAAGTAGAGGAAGTTGGCTGCAAGGGAGGAGTGGTGCCCACTCCAGTTTAATGAGTGCATGTCACTTTGGCAGGCTGTCTTGTGATGACCAGCCTAACGTGCACTTTAAACCTCTCCAACCTGAGCTTTCATAGACCGTTGGGTGGAGGGTAAGCACAGGTCCCCAGGGCCCAAGGGAGTGTCGAACCAGCATGAGAGAAGTGTCTGGAGTGGTTAAGGATGTTGGCTTTGAAACCACATGCTCTCCGACAGACTGAAGATGAAGAACACAGAGGTGGACTGAATGAGGTGAGCCAGTGGGTAAGTACATATTTTATTTTTAATTTTATGACCCACTGAAAGGCACTGTGAGAAACTTTCACTTCCTTCAGCTTCAACTCCAGAGCTTTCAGTCATGGTCCTTCATAAACACTGTTTATAATTGGCCATGATTTAGAGCTTTGGCATTGACCCTAAAGGCATTCTCACAGTCTAAAATTGCCTGTCAAAATGATATATTTGCTTGTCCCACCGCTTATGCTTGTCATCAGCCACCGCTGGTCAAACATATGAAAATTAATGTCCAGCACCAATCTGATGTGAAACCTTGCTAAGGCTAGGTGGTTGTCCTCTACTCATGTGCCAGCAAAGAAGCCCAAGTTTAACACTCCCTCATCTTTCAACTGTACAGGTTGTCCCCTTGACTAAGCCCAAATGCTAATTCACTTGGTGTGTTCATTGACTCAGACATGTTCTTTAACTTTAAAATTCAGCTTCCTAGACGTAAAGAAATTGAGACTTCTTGAGGAAGGAGCTTTCTGCGACTTTGGCACCCTTAACCACTATACCTGAGCCCAAAATACATGGCTACATCGCTTTCTAACTGAACCTGAACTACTGGAGTGTCCTTTCTTCGCTCCTCGTAAGCAGAATTTGGTGCTGTTGTAAATTCACTCCCATGAGGGTAGCTGTCCAGCGCATGTTAAATGGTCATGAAGCCTGCTCATCGTTCATGCTCCTTGCTCCTGCCAGTCCTCATGATGGCCCAGTCATTTCTTCAGGGCTGAAATGCCAACGATGAACCGGAATTGTGGAAACAAATTAGATTAAATCCGTATGGCAATTGTTGAAACAATTTGAGCACAAGGTCATTTTGAAAAATCTATGTTCCTAGTCCTGAATGTGGGGTTTTAAACCTCTCGCACCTGTTTGCACTCACTTTTTGTTTTTTGCACACACGGGAACACTTTTCTGAGCACTGATACTGTATGAAATGTATCTGAATTTTTTTGAGTGTGTAAACAAGATAAAACGTATCTGTATGATTTGCCGTTGGTGTTGCTGATTCAATATAGGCCTTTGGCTATTATTGCTTTGTGCATGCTGTTGTATAAGATCACAGATTGAGCACACAGTCAATACAGGTCTATGTTGGTGTGTTTTGTCTGTTGATGGAACTATTCCTTAAGGAAACATTGTTGTTACTGAATGTATTAGTTCCTGGTTTCAGGGGCTTTATTGGGCAGGTTCCGTTGCTTGTAAGCATTTATTCTTCGTGAAGCATCATCAAAGCACCTCTTACAGATGTTGGTAGGTTTCGAAGACGCTTATACAAACCACTGAGGATTGTATCAGATAGTCGCATGGATCATTATTTTGGGAAAATTCAGATCTTTATTTCTCTTGGTGGTCCCTTTTCACTATGCAAGTACATTCCCCAGCTTACATGCTGTAGTGAAAAGGAGCTTCCACTTATTTTGTTTTGTTTTTTATGGATAAATTATCAATAGTCTGCCCGCCTCAAGCTGCCTTTTCTCCTTTGATTATTTAATCTAAGTTTGAATTGTAATTTATTTCACCCCTGATAGTATAGTGGTGCTATCAATCAGAAATACTTTATGTAGACAATCAAGTCTATTGAAGTGCCAAGTGCGAATAAAAACAGCATCACATTCCATAGATTTAACCCAAATTAAGATAACATTTGAAGACCGCAGCATCTCAGTCATAGAGTTTCTATCAATTATTGTAGAGTAAAAAAAGATAACCGCATAAATCATACAAAGTTTAAAATGCGTCTTTCTGATGCCGTATAAGACAGAAAATGTTAGATCTTAACAATTAATTACTGCGCCTCTTAAAGTAAGAAATGAACAGTATAACGTGGTAATCAGTGCAATTTCACAGTAAGGCAATATTTTGCACTCAGCAGCGATTCTCTAAGAATCGTAAGGGGAAAGTGGAAAAAAGGAAACACAAGGAGATGATGGACGGAGCGCTGATAGTTTTCAGACACACTTCCCCAGTCACAGATCTGGGTTAAACAAATCATTGTTCTTTAGCTCACTTCGCCACCTCAGTTCAGACCCAACTGTACGCAAATCAGTCTTGACCCTGTGCCTCATGGGAACAGTCCAGTCTGAACTGCCAAGCCAGGTCTTCCCTGAACCGGAAACAAGCATCCTGGGACCAGTTTCGGGGTATGAGAAGTTGGCCTGGCATATGCTGTTACTAGTTATAGTGGCCACCTTACACCAGTCCAATTCGACTCTTATGGTAGATAGGTTTAAGACAACCTTTTAAAGAAAGCTATCCTAGTGGCAGCTGTGGAGAGCAGCCTTCAGGCTAAGTCTCTGAGGAATGTAAAGCAGCTTGTTTTACCTTATAATCTCTTGAATTACCAAATGAAAAAGACACCACACAGGTGTATATATATCAAATATATATGTATTTATTTCTAGACACACTCTACTAATCTCTTTATGAGATTAGAAGCCAGGTAACCATTCAAATGTCAACAGTTCTCAATAAATTAAGCACAAATATGGCTGGAGCCCTAGGGGCGTATCAGATCATATACTAAAAAAATGGTTTAACAAAGTCGACTTGCAAAATGACAAAGCCTAGGGCCTTGGGAATTGCTGGGGCTTCACTACTGCAGTGTTAGCAGGTAAGTAACAAGCCCACGGGAGACGCGTGCAAACACAGCCGCGGGTGTCCTATAGGTTATAATGGAGCAAGTCGTGGTTTGTATTTTAAAGTTTTAGGGCACTTCGAAGAAGTTAACAAGCAAGCCACTTACAGGGTAAGTATTTCGAGGGCCAACACACACTTGGGCACCGGAGTGCACGAGTTACCTCACCCAGGGAAGCCGGGTGCATAGGTGTCTTTTGGTGTCGGGTCGCGATGCTGTTTTCCATGGAGACCAATGAAGACTTGCTGCTTGAGACGACTGAAGAGGTGTCCGCTGGAATCCAAAGGTGGATTGAAGATGAAGAGGACCTGAAAATTGAAGGGACCGTGTTCAAAGTCACTTGCCAGTGACCGGTGGCCAGCAAGATGGATGACTACAGATGTCGCGTCGCATCAGGTCGTCGATGGTGTTTTGTCTCTTCGCTCACGAGGTCCAGGAGGGATCGACGATGACCAGCAGCTGGATTCGGAGTGTCCCACGATGTCTGCAGCTGATGACGGTGTCGGCAACCGGATTGGAGCCAACAAACCTTGGCAACTGCAAGTCTCTTGTGGACTGAAGATAGTCGGTGATGCAGACCAGCAAGGTCTGATGGACTTACCCAGCGAGGGTAAGTGAGGGCAGGCCCGGAGAAACCAGGAGAGCCCTTTGAATCGTTGAGAGAGTCTTCGGGGGACCCACTAGCCAACGGGCAAGGGATCGCGAAGACTCCGCCACAGGAAAAGTTTCACAGGAGCCCACGGTCACTCGGGACGGGGTAGGCCGCTGATTTTTGGAACAAGACCTGCTGGGGACTTGGGCCACAAATGGTCCAAAGCACAAGTTCGTAGAACGTTGTTTAGGGTTTGCACTCAAAATCAGTGCACGGTTCCCAGGTATTGCAGTTCCTCGTCACTCGTGGGGTCCAGATGCCACAGCTTCGCTGGGGACTCCAAATGGCCGTCGAGAGGTCTGGAAATCCGCTTCTGGGGCCGCAGGGACTTCGGACTCCGGTGGGAGCGGTGAAGTTTGCAACCGTTGATTGAGGTTATAGGTGCCTGCCAAGCAGGGGAGTCACTCCTTGACTCCAAGAGAGATTCTTCAGATAGTGGAACGTCGAAGGGCCAGGATTCTTCTTTGTAGAGCGTCGTCCAGGGTAATCTGAATTGCATTGGCAATGCTTGCTATCTTATAGTGAAGATGGGGGAGGGACTAGCTCTATGATCACACCTCTAGGAGGGTCAGGGTAGTGGGTGGTTCCACCCACTTCCCTTTGTCCAGTTTCGTGCCAGAGCAGGGGAAAGTAGCCCCTGAACCGGTTTGAGCTGGCATATGCACAGAGTAGCCTACTGCTTCCCCAGTGCAGGACTTCAAAGCACTCTAGGAGTGCACCCACCCAGCCCCAATACACTAAATCCTGTCTGGGAGGTGGTGACACCTCCCTGTGACAGGATGCCTTTTGTTGGGCTTCCTCCACTGCGAGTTTCGGTCAGCAGCAGGAGGGCAGCCCAGTGTCTGTGCTGGTGGCATCCATTTTGTGATGCCAGGGCTCTAGGAGATTTCTACCGTTTAGTACAGTGGGTACATGTCAGCCCCTCTAGAAGGGTGGGATCATACTCCCACACCAGTTACTGGTGTGGGGGTATGATTCCAAGTTGTTTGACACCAAACACGACATGTTTTGATGCAGTCATTCCAAAGTTAGCATTTACCGCGAGGTTATAATGCACTTAAGAGTATATGGTTTAACCCCATCCACAAACAGCAGCAGAGAATAGACTCTGCCAGCTGCAGAGGGGTCCTGCTCATGCAGAAGCACCCCCTCACATAGTAAACCAAGCACCCTGCCCTCAGGATTGTTAGGGCCTGCGAGAGGGGTGGCTGATTAGGTTTATATGTGTGTGTATGGTGAGATATAGGAACCAATACCTCAGTGAGGAGTGCTAACACTACCTCACACAGGCTGCAGTAGCAGGCCTGTGGTGTCAGATTGAGAATGCTTCCCAGGGGTGGCATAATACATGCTGCAGCCCCTGGTAGGCCTGTGAAGTACCAATGCCCTAGGTACCTAAGGTACCATATACTAGGGGCTCACAAGGTACCACAGTATCCAATCACTAGTGCATCTAATATGCACACCAAGTTGTTTAGAGAGATCAGTGAGACTGGGGCCCTGATTAGCAGGGACCCAGCCAGACTATAGCCAGAAACCAGTGTATACATCAGAAAAAAAGTGGGGGCAACATAAGTGCAGATCCTACTCTCCTACACGGGGTAACACCCCTCATCAGCCAGGCTAGCTTGAATCCAGTGGCAAAGGGAGCAAGGGACCCACATCTGGGCATGCCCTGCCAACTAAGGGCGAACAAAGCAAACACAAGGAGATGATGGACGAACACAGGCTATTATCAGGAGAAGCTTCAAGCCAGATAACATTTTTCAGAGAGCATTTTTATTTGTGCGGCACGTGCTGAGTGCATGGACTTTAAAATGCGGGCCTTATGTATGAGGAGTTGGTCGCTCAGTTTGAATTCCATCCTAATCTAAGCCGGAGAGGTGTTATATGGGAGTTTGAACAGCGTCCTGAATGCTGCTCTCTGTGAGTTGTTCAAAAGGGTGTTAAATTTCCCTTAAAAAATTTCTGCCCCGTATGCCAAGGTCGGAATGAGTTTGGAAGGAACTATTTTCAACAATGGCTCAAAAGTATGCTGGTTTGTACTTTTGAAAATGGAAAGAAAAGGCAAATTGTAGTGAGGCAGATTTTGGTTTTAATGAATGAAGATCCAGTAAATGACCTCCCTTGTCATCTATCCAGCACCCCAAATATTTCTATCTCTGTGATATGGTCAGACAATTGTGGTTGAGATGCAAGGAACCAAGTTTTTTCTTTTTCCTTCCAAAGATCAGAATATTATTTTTTTCATAGTTTATTTTGATGCAGTTTGATTGACAATGATTTTATAGGACTTCAAGCATTCTTTGGAGCTCAATCGGTGTTTACCTTAAAAGAGCTACGTCATCCCCGTAGAGAAGCAAGGTGATGTGATGGGTCGCCAGTTTTGGTTTGTGGGTGATTACTAGGTTTAGTGGCAGTACCAGGTCGCACATAACGAATTAAATAAAGCCAGAACTAATGCACACCTCTGCTTGATGCCCTGTTCGATATTTATTTTGTGAGACTGTTGCATTGTAACCCAGTTTTACTCTGGCCCATGTGTCAGAGTAGAGCATCAAAATGCAGCGGAGTAACGGTTATGGAATTTGCCAGGCTTTAAACTTAGTCCAAAGTAATTAGCGCGTAACATGATCGAAAGCCTTGCTGTAGCCTATAAGACGACAGTAGAGCAGATCCTTTTGCTTTATCTGTTTTGTTGCAAGCATCCTTATGGCTACAAGATTGCAGATAGTGCCGGAGAATGGTCTAAAGCCAGTTTGGTTAAATGACAGCAAGTTATTTATGCTTGCCCATTCTTCTAAATACTCCAGCAGGAGCGACACCAAGTATTTGAGCTTAATGTCCAGAAGTGCAATATGTGGATAACTATTGGGGCGTGCCACTGTTCCATTTTTGTAAATGGGGTGTAGAATTGAACCTCGCCTGGAAGATGGGATAGATTCCGTGGTTATGCAGTGGTTAAACAAACTTTCCAGAGGCCTGGATCAGAACTCAACGTCTTGTCTGTATACGGTGGCTGGAATGCCGTTAGGGCCTCGGGCGCTCTCAGCTCTGCTTTTCTGAATCAAATGTGCTATTCTCATGGCCATAAAAGTTGTTGCTTGATAACGAAGTTGCACTTCTGTCGCAGCAGATCTCTGTTGTCCAAGTTCTTGCTCAGGATTTCAGCAAGGGAAACGGTTACCTTTGCCCTGATAATATTGCGCATTGACTATGCCAATGCGTTGTATGTTGGCCTGCCCGGCTATTTAAAAAATAAACTTCAGGTTGTTTAGAACGCCGCAACCAGAACTCTTCTGAAGCTCCCTAAGAGGGTCAGCGTTGGGCAACACCTGCGTAGCCTGCACTGGTTGAAATTGAAAGAGAGGGTGAAATTGAAGTCCTTGGTCATGGCTCATGCAGCCCTCCATGGGCTTGACCCGGTGTACTTGAGAAAGCAATTCAGTTTTTATGCCCCTTCTAGGCAGCTGTGCACTTCTACAAAGAATATGGCATGTACTTCTACTTTCGTTCGACAAAGGTTAGGTAGCAGCTCCCTTTTTCATATGGCTGCTGTAGCCTGGAACCAACTCCCACTGGAGTTACATGCTCTTCAGGATCTAAAGATCTTTAGGAAGAGACTGAAGACCTTCCTCTTCAACTAGCTTGATACCTTGTTTCTGTTCACAAGCTTACTGTGCACGCGCTGGGACACTCTTTGAGTGGCTGTGCGCGATAGAAATACTGGTAAAATAACATAACATTGTTGGTTGGACCTTTTCCTTGTGGCTTTGTACAGAGTGCTGACATATTTTATCCAGTTTTCTGAGGTAAGAGTTGCTCCCATTTATATTAGTTGGTTTTGATCCCCTGTTTAAATGGTTTATTATTATCCAAAAGTCTTTTGGGGTTTTGTTTCGGCGTGCCAGAAAGAGTTCAATCTGAAGTACTTCCTCGTATTTTTATTTAGCTTGCCAAATTTGTTTTTTTATAGTGACTATGCAGGGTGTCCACTTCAACCAACAGGGTGGAATTTGAATGTGTTTAAGTGATCGTAACTCCTTGCTGAAGGTTTTTTTCTGGCTTCTTAAGTCTTTTGTGAACCATGGTTTTGAAGAAGTGAACCTTGTTGTTAAGTTAGCGTATTGACTGATAACAAGAGCAGAAAGTAACCTTTGCACAAGGAGTTCCCAGTCATTGATTGTGTATATTGGAGCACTGTCTTGATTGAATGACTATACTTTCCAGTTATTGTACTTTATGGAACTTCCGAGCTCCATTTGACCCGTTTCCAAATATGTTGAGGCGTTTGAGTCAATAAGAGGGTGGTATGGGCATTGATAGAATTTTTATAAAGAGAACCTGGGGCATGTGGTCACTTTCACACCATGGAAGTATAGAATAGGAGGTAATAGCACTGAACAGCATATATAATCCAACACAGCTGATCTTTTTGGATAGAGAAGAGTGGGGTGGGAGGATTGATCTTCCGGAAAGCTCCTGTTCCGGGCTCACGACAATGTCTCTAGGGTAGTTAACAGAGTTCGTCCAGTGAGGGTCTGTTCCTTGTGACCCAATCACCCACCTGGTATCCACAGTTTTTTCTGCGATGCTACGAAAGGGATTCTGAAGCAAATGTAAATTGAGGTCTCCAGTCAGGAGAAGGTGAGCATTAGCATGATTTTGCCTGATGTCAGAAATCAACTGCTCCCGTTTCTTCAACTTCTGGTAGTGTTGCTAAGTATTGCATTAAAATTAAACCTGGTCGAATTAAAACCGCAGAGAAAGTAAACCAAGAGGAAACGAGTCGCAAAAAAAGGTGTTCAGTGCTTTTCTAAAACAAGATAACTATGAATAGTCCTAAACTGAATTGGAAGATAGTTCAAAACTTTAGGACATAGGATTCTACAGGGGTATGTAGTATGTAAAATCTGTAGAAAGAAAAGAGCTTGATCATAGAGGTCTAGCTTCACAGAGAATACCATACGTGGCCTGTGTTAGTTAGAGGGCCTTAAAACTGACCCTCTCATTCACTGGTAACAAGTGCAAAGGAAAATACAGCACCTTTTTGAGTAGAGCCCAACCGGATTAACTCTGCAGATCTTCAACCCAAAAGATTTTTCAGAAGCGGTAACCAAAAGTAAAACATTTGTCTGTGGTAATCTGTGAGATTCTCTATAAAAAATGCATTTCACAAGGAGTACAACAGGCTTGTCAAAGCTATAAATAATGAACAGATCGGAACTATAGCTTTGGTCATTGGCTTATCTCTATAATGTGTACTTATTTATTTTTTCAGTTTTATATAGTGTAAACATAGCCCAAGGGGACTGTAGCACTTTACAAAAGTGCAAGCAATTCTTAATGTATAACAAACAACAAAGACAAACAGTTAAAAAACAAAAAATACAGGGCTGGCTGGTATCGTCTCCTGACGATTGCCTGGTTGGTATCCGAGCGCTTTACATAAGGTCCCACAAGATTACAAAATTACATCAATTAAAAGTTACATCAGTTACAAGAGAACTTTTCAAGAGCGTCGGAAGATTTAATAAATGGAGCTTAGAAGGGTAAGGGGGTGGGGTAAGGTGTAGGAGGGAGAAAGGCAGGAGATAGGATGGATGCAGAGACGAAGGAGAGTCTGCCCAAAGTCCGGCTGGGTAGGTGACGGCCGAAGGAGAAGTCCACAGCCCATCTCCTCTATAGCTATCCGGTAGCTCCATCGGGAATCAGTCAAGCGGGTAGGTGTCAATGAGAAAACAATTAGAGAGCAAAGAGGAGGGATAAATGGATAAATGGAGCATAAAGGAGAAAGTGGGTGGAATAAAGGGGGATGAGGGAGAGTACGATGGAGAGACGAAGTAAGGTCTGCCCAATGTCCGGCTGGGTAGGTGAAGGCCGAAGGGGTAGTCCACAGCCCATCTCTTCTATAGCTATCAAGTAGTTCCACCGGGCATCGGTCAAAAAGCTAGGTCTCCACGGTCAGAGGCAGGTTCACAGATTCGGTATCCTGAAGGGTAGGCCGGATGGGAGATGTGTTCGGGGTCTGGACGAAGACCGTTTTTTTCTCAAGGAGTAGCACGACGTGGTAGGGAACACTGTGGCACTCATCTTGGGGTCAGGCAGTCTCCATGATTTTAAACAAGTGATCCAAGCTGCCACAGGAAGGAGATCAGCTCCGCTACTGCCCTCGAGGATAACAACTCACTAGAGACGTGCCCCCGGCCATCAGCTAATCCGGGCTGTTAGTAAAGAAGGATCAGGCGCGTCTCACTCACCGGTTTACTAGTTGTCACTGCCTGGACGGCATCCTCCGCTGTGAAGATCCGCTGCTCCGCTATTCGCCCAGTTGTACTCCCTGCGTATCTAGCCTCGCAGCGAAGTGATCCATACGCGTATTAAGAGCATTGATTTAGTTAGTCTCTTAGTCTTGAAAGTTAGACGCGACTGTTGTTTGTCTGTTTTCCCAATCTTTGTAGTATCGCAGCCGGCGCAGCAGTCGGTAGATAAAGCCACAGTGAGGTATAGTACCAATTTTTTCTAATGCCAGAAACTGCGGCACAGGGGGCAAATCGCAACCTATTCGCAGCAACAATTGGGGCTACTCCTCACGCACTTATTGCTTTCAGCTGAGTACCATCCCACTGCCGCTGGGGAGTCTGCATCACCAGCTGTGAACCAACTATCTCCGCACCGGATCTCTGATGTGTTCAATCCAACCACCCTGGTGTCTAATCCTCGCAATTCACCGCCAAATACCACTTCTGCACATCCAGGATCCCCAAAGCCTCAGTCTTATCCCAGAAATCGAGTCTTAAATTGAGAACTTGCTTGCAAGCTGCTATACCAGGCCTTCAGTCAAACAATCGCCACGGGACCAAGCTCTTCCAGATCTTAGGGAAGTGATAGATCAATAAGCTTCACTTTCCCATTAGAGAAATGCATAACGTTTTTAAGTTGGGCTTCTGGTGCATTGCCTGTGGTATTGAGCGTTTGGTTTTTAGACTGTTTGATCACTTAAAGGAATTCTTTCTAATTCTTAGCATCTACAAGAGGTTTGATGTGTGTGAATTTAACTCTAGAGATGTGCAATATGTATTTGTTTCTTGCAGTATTCAATCTTGTTCGATTAAATAGGTGGGCATCTTCTTTAAGCGTGTACTTATTTTTTGAGAATTGGGGGAGAGAATGTTTTGGTATTTTCATCTTGCTCATCAGTAGAGCAGCTTCATCCAACAGGGCCTGCATGCACTTGTATATTCATTGTGGAATTAATATTTTGTTAAGCCTCTACCTCTGGTGAGTGTCCTGAGTCATATATGCAAGAGTGGTAATTTCAATGCCTTGTGAAACCATATCTTTTCTATTTTTCATTGACCTGAGTTTTGTGGTGCACAAAGGACGATTAGAAAGGAATTTCAAGGAGCTCAGACCATTCAACTGGGCTGGGGCCTTCCACTGTCAGAAGTGACTCCTTTGAAAAGATCAGATCCAGAATGAACCTGTACAGTGCATCGGTTTCAGGCAGTGTTGGACGATATTGTTACTGAAAAAATAAGAGAACGTTTTTTAGTTTGCTGTTCGCATTATCCCAATGCAGATTGAAATCACAGAGAAAGACTGTGGTTTCTGAGGATGTTGGTTGGCTTGTGAAAAACAACACACATTCTTGGACAAAAATACTGTTTTCAAAGCTGGGGTTTGGGGGCGGCGAGGGGATCGATAACATTCAGTCTAATATTCAAGGCTTTTTTTTTTTCTTGTATAACATTTTGTTGATTTTACCGGAAACCACGTTCTATGACGACCCAAAAACAAAATGTGTTTCACAGATTAGTGTCATAATATCAGCAGTCCCTGTTGGGCAACTGGGTCCTGCCCTTCTTTCACTTATATCATGGGGCCCTTCCACCTTAATTTCTCTATTATAGGGTATGTGTCTTGTGTTAATTGTAGGTCCAGCAAAATACCTCTGTATTGACACCAGATTCCCATTATCTCCTTATTGTCAGGTGCTTTTGCTGGCAACCTCTAGCGTGTTTGAGCGCCCCCTCCCAAGTCATGCAGTGATCTACTCGCCCTGGCCAAACCTCTAGAGATGTTATTTCCGCAGTTCGCCATTACTAGCCATTGCTTATTTTTGCAGTGAGCAGCCAGGGCCAAAAGAAAGCCATATTATTATACTTGTTGGAGTCTAATTCAACATGTATGTACCACCAAGCCATTTTGGAGTTCATTGGGTAGCTTCCACCGAAACACCTTGCTGAAGGGGTAAGGGCCTACATTCACCCCATGGGTTTACAGTGCCAGATTGTATGTATAAAGTCACCTATTTGATTCTCCATAGCCAAACTAAATCTCCATAGCCTTTCCGTAGTGTGGTAGGTGCAATGAAGATATTTCAGCTGAATAATTATACTATGTTGCGCAATAGCTCGAGGGGCCATTCTTTCATCCTGCCGTTCGTAATTGGTTAATGCTCACATGTCCATCTTCCTAGCCTGTCGCAATTGGCTACAACTGTCCGGGTTAGTTTTCACCAAGAAACGATGCGCTTGAGATATTTTTATTTCTTTCAAGTCCCCAACAACCGCTTCATCTCCAATGGGCTGAAATATGAGATCCTTGAGCTCAGCTATGTATAGGGCAAGTGCGTGACAAAGCTGTAGGTAATACTGGAGACTGTGAGGGCAAGGATTTGAAGTGAAGGCATATAAATTAGTGAGAGCGAGACATGGGAAGACATTTGCAGCTTAGTAAGTTGAATAACCACCACCTCTCCACCCATCTATCCTTGGGTTCACTTCAGAGAATGGAGTAGCTTTGGAGAAGGGAAGGCCCTACCTTTTGTTTTTGGGTTCCTTGAGCTCTCTCTGTCAAAATCAGAAAAACATGTTTTGAGTTCACATTAAAATGGAGATTTCCAATCAGTATTTGACTGCAGAATGGTACTTATGGATATGCTCCACAGTGAGGACTAAGTGGACTTGGATTCAGAATGTTTGGGAGGTTAAGTGGGTACCTTAATGCAATTTAGGGGATCCTTCTTTTGGATGAAGTGTATGTGGGGAGATCTGTGTTTAGAATTGTTTAGGACTTGAAAATTGCCTTGTTTGGTTTTGTGCCTGCTTGGACACGGTGTTTGAGACTTCAGAACATTTGACGAGATAGTAAAAATAATTATGTCCAAATGAAGAATATGGTTTCCTCGATCTAAGGATGCAGTTGCTTCTGAGTAGACTGTTTCCAATGGATTGGTATTCAAAGTCTGTTGGAGACTGATTAATGAACACCATTTGATGTTGGGCAACTAGCACAACAGATGTACCACTCCCCGTGCTAAGATATACATTTTCTTGGTAAGGTGAGATAAAGCGATAGGAGGCTGATAGAGGGAAGCAGGAAGGACTCTACGGGAGGAGGCTTACACAGTCTTTCCTTATTGGGGCTAGCTTTAGATGTTGGTTGCCCATGCCTCAACATTAGATAGGAGCAAGTGATGTGTAGAAAATGATCATCACCACAGATGTGTCAAAGCTCTTTTGAAAAGCATTTGGCTTTGAGGGCTCCCTTCTGAATGCAGTGCTATTGCTCGGTGATCAGTGTTTCTGAAAATTCTCCGATATTCCTATGTTTGAAGTTTAGGGGGAGGGAGGAAGGTGATGCTAAAGAAGTGGGTATCTGATTCAGATAACTGTTTAGAAAGAGAGGGGTGATCTGAGTGAGCCATCTTGAAATGTTAAGGTTGAATCACATTTAGGATGCCTATTTTGGAGAGAACATAGGACCTTGAAATGCTTTTTCAGCATCCAATTTTAAGTTTGAACCAAGGCATCTATAGATGGGGAGCTCGACAGGTTTTTGGGAGTGGTGGTTCCAGACCAGTCTCATTAATTAACTTGAAATACTATGTTTGCCCTAGAAAAGTAGCAACTCATCAGGTATTAGTGCACCAAAAGCCTGCCATTGATCCAAAGTTTTTCCTCACAAGTATAAGTACAACAATGAGAGAATGACTAGGACCGGGGGCCAATATAAGAAGATTAAGGCCCAGAAATCTAATATATTATAGAAGTACTGTGGTGAAAGGTTCCTACTACTACTTTCCTCTTACTTGTGTGTAATTGTTGTTTCAAGAGACTGCAGGTCTCAGTTACTCTGCAGTGGAAATTCAGTTTCTATGCACCACTGGAGATGACCGATCAAGTTTCAAGGAGCTGTGGAAGTTCTTGAACAGCAATGATAGTCCTGCTTCTGATCCAAGGCAGCCCTTCTGTATCGAGTATAATTTTTCTCACTAGTGAAAGTGCAATACAAGCCCTCTTTTTCAGTGGAAACATGCAATTTCTACGTAGGCAGATGCTGTTAACTGGTAAATCAACATGTGGGCGGAACCAATAAACCCTCTGTCTGTCTGTGATGACATAAGTTTGAGCGAAAGCTATGCCAGATCCACAAATCTATTACCTTTATGGATGTAGAATTCTTGTCCTCCTATTTTAAAAAAATGCTGTTATTCTTAGTCATCTGCCAGGTAGGTAGGTCACTGCCCCTATTATAATTACACTAGTTTTTGGGAACCTGGACTTATTTTTAATCATTGGACTTTGGCCAAGAGCACGAGCGAGAGAAAGTTGGAAATGGAGTGAAGAAGGAGAAAGGGAAAGTCAGGAAAACTAAGACGCAACAAGAAAACAGATGAAATCGAACATGTCTGAAGGTGTTAAAGAATCAGGAGGCTGGAATCAAGACTAGGCAACATTGACCGCAACAAGCTCCTAAGAAGAACCTTGGGCGTGCAGTCTTTTTTATTTTTTTTTATTTTTAAGTAAGTCATTAATCTATTACTTTTGGCTGATGAATTCAAGATGAACTATCTCCTAGATGGTTCTGATTTTTTTTTTATTTTTTTTGCTTCTGTAGTGTGTTGTAGATAATTGTTTTTGTGCAGTTTAAGTTGGTTTTGTTATTTTGATTTAAAAATACTCTGTGGGGTAAGGGTAAAAAGTCCCACAAACTCATTACAAAAAGTTATTGCAGTTCTATTTAGCCTGCTTTCTTATAGCATGTATATTGCATTTGAGTACATATCTTACATGAAACTTGTTGCAAAAGCCAAATATAGTTTGGTTTTAAAAAACAAAATGCTCATTACGAAAAACATGGGCTTATTTTGAGTGAAAGTGAACCTTTTATGTATAAGGCGTGGATATGTTTTTATTAAACCCCATCAGACTGTTAAGGTTTTTTGTGTGGGATGTTTATTCTCTCATCTGAATAAATTAGACCAACCACCGGTTTAGCCTCATGGTTGTGTTCTGCCTCTAAGTGGACGAAAGGCCGAAAATAAATGGCTAAATAAATGCGTAATTATTGGCGAAAAAGTGAAAAGGAAAATGAGCTATAGTTTCCAGGGCAACCCAGGTAGGGTTTTCTGCCCGCTGCTTGGCTCCTGAGATGTTTGCAACCTGCACCGTGTCCAGGTAGGTTTTTCTGCCCTCTTCCTGGCTCGTGAGAGGGTTTCAGGCTGCACCGTGTCCAGGTAGGGTTTTCTGCCCTCTTCCTGGCTCGTGAGATGTTTGCAGCCTGCACCGAGTGGTTGCGCCACGCGTGCCCTTCACCCCGTTCCCACCAAACCTGCTCTGCGGGTTTATCATCGTGAATGAATTTTCCGGCCGGCTGCCTTCAGATTAGTATTAATCCCGTCTGTTCAGTGAGCTGGTTAAGTGCGTCAGTCTGCTGAGTATTTCCATGGTGACATACTGTATTATTGCCCCACTACTATAGAAGTGTGAGCTCATCCTTCAGGCCGCAACGGTTTAGGAAATTAAACAATATTAGCAGATTAACGAGGCGTGTATGCATAAAAAACGAAATGTAAAAATGAAAATGTAAAAACATTCTACCAATGAGACGAAGCTAATAATTGGGACCTAAAAAATGAGGTGATATCCTTAGATTAATTCGTGGGAGCAACGGACGTACCTATAGCACATGGAATCTAGTATGTACAAATTGAAGCAGCACTGGTATATAACAAAAAAGAGCATTCATTCGGAGCAAAAAAGGCTAACTAACGTGCTAGAGTCTAGCATATCTCTGTCTTTCACAAATAATACTACGTTTTGATATGATCCAACAGTCCCATAAAAATTAATATTTTGATGTTTGTGTTTTTTGTTTCGGATTTCAATTAAAAATATGACTTGCATATGTCTTTTATGTATACGTGTTTCAGTATTTTTGTGTATTATTTTAGAAATGAAAACTTAGGAATTATTTGAGCTATATTCCCCAGTTTCCAGTAGAGGTTCAGTGTGGGGTCCATAGAATTGGCTAGCTGTCTAAAGACTGAATGAGAACGTCTGTGTGTGGGGTGCGTTTTTATTTAGTTTTTCTATTTAAATTTTTTGGTTACACCTGTGATTTCCAAATACATGCCGATTAGTTCAGTCAAACTTTGTGCTGCTGCTGCAAATTCTCTCTTCTGAATAGAATGCTTTGTATCTGGGCATGTTTTTTTCCAGCGATTCAAAAAGTATCTTTTTGGTATTAAATGATACATTTGCTTATTTAGTTAACTTCTCTCTTTTAGGTAGCCTCTTATTTCTTTTTGGTTAAGCGCTCCAAGAGAGTGCATTTGTTTTCAAGCTCTCTTCCTCCTGTGCTTTTCCCTCATCCCGACCCTAGTGTTTCCTGCTTCCTCTCAAGTTGCCTTTTCTCTTCCCCCCCCCCCTGCTTTATATTACTGTTGTCCCCTTGCCCTCTTCTCTTCCATTGCCCATCTCCTCTCCTCATTTAATTTGTGCACCTCCCATTGCTTACCCTCGTTTAGCCTGCCCGCTTCTTTAATGTTCTTTCATTTGTTGTTAGGATCTGTCTTGAGAGCACAGCTGTCACCAGAATTACGTGAGCATTACTAGAGGGGCGTTAACTCCGCCCACATGTTAGGAGCCATGAGTACATGTTCTGTATGATAGGGCAGACGTTGTGTGCTTACAAAAAAAAGTGCTTGCCTTCCATGCAATTGTGATAATTTTTTATTTATCTAGCTGCCTGATTTTTGAACTTTCAGGAGCACACACAACTTTGTAATATTGCAAAAATGTCTTGGCTAATTTATGGTGTTTGTCTTGCTCTGTCAGCAGCACAGATGGGAGGAGGGCAAGAGTCATGAGGCGGCTGGACACATCGCCCGCAGGGTGACTATAGAGTGGACAGCTCTTAGTGTTTTCCATCAGCTGATGAAACCAAAGCATGTCTTCTGTGGCCACCACAGAGAAATCCCAGCTAGTGCGGGAGCTGCTGCCCCTGGGGAAGAAACACAGAAGTCACACCTGGGTGTGTTGACGAGATTTGAGATTTTATTTTTCACTTGAAAATGTTGAGCCAGATGGAAATCTGTCTTAATGGGTTGGAGTGCGCAGGGTCCCCTTGTTCTGTTATCCCTAAAAGTATTGGATGTTTTATATGTTAGGACGCATCATGTGCCATTACAGTGTATGTCATATTACATTACATCACGCAGTGTTTTGAATGTTTCATTACACACAATCCAGATGTGCTAGTCCTACTTTTAGGCTGATGATTAAGTGTGTGTAGTGGGCTGGTCCCACGTGTGCAGGATGTACAAGTAGACGCTGTAGACGTGGCCAGGTAGGAGTAGATGAAGTTTATTGAGATCTTAGGTGTAGAGGTAGTAAATCCAGAACTAGGCTCCACAATAGCCCCCAACATAGGCCCCAGCATTAACCCCACCAGGAGCAGCCTCCTAGCTGCTCAGCCCATCTTCCCAACTGTCTCAGTCCCACACAGTATCCAAGCATTCCACCCACACTAACATTCTACGCGGAACACTGACACTGGCTGAGCAGCTAGGTACAGAATGAAGGGAACATAATAACATGACCTGAGGATACTACAGTGTGGCAAACACATGTTCACCCTTCAACATGCAAAGTCTAAACATTTCAGTACTGCGGTGTCATTTTAAAACATTAATAGTACTCCACCATTGGAACACAAAATATCAGAAACAAAAAGATTTCCAGACTTGTATAATGCCATACGGTGCAATTTACAAAACTCTTTCAGTCGTATGGTGATAAATGTTTTTTTTGTGGGTATGGCTGGGCTTTTTGCATTTTTATTTCACTTGTTTTCATGGAGTTTCCTTACCTGATGAATTTGTGTAATTTAAAACCCACCACTGTACTCTCTGAATGCACGTCTTACCTCACAGAGACGAGGCTCGCCTGTTGCATTTTGGTCTCTAGTCCGACTCTTATATCAGCCTCTCACTGTGGTGTTGCTCAGAAAGCTATCTCACTGAGACAAACACAATACTGTTCCCAAGGGGAGCAGGGTCAAGACTGATTCGCATGTGGCTGGGCCCAAACTGGAACGGCTTGGTGAACAAAAAAATTATGGATTTAGGCCCAGATCTCTGTACTGGGGGGGGGGGATTCATATAATGCTTACTACCCATGACGAGCAGTGGAAGTGCTTGGTGTTATTCACTCCAGTTCAATCCAATGGCATCTGAAAGTTATATTCTGCAAATCATAACTTTCCACCTTTGTGCTGCAAAGTATTCTATTGCTTTTAGTGCAGCTTAAGACCATTTGTTCAGACTGTAAGTGCTCACATAGGTTCTTCATTCTCTTCCTATAGAAGAATAATTTTTAGGTGAGCGAGACCTGCTGTAATCCATCTGTGAGCTTCCAGCCTACCCATTGCCTTGCGATTGGTCCTTTTTTGTTAGACAGAGAAGCGTCTTTGCTTCTGGGTAATCTGTCGGCTTAGTCCCGCCCTATTTTTTTCTTCATCCCGGGAGCACCGGCCAATTACCACTAACCTTGCGCTTTGCTTTGTTTCGGCACTCTTTTCTTTCTAGGTTGCGGATCCTGTTTGTGGAAGCTTGTCTTTATTGTTGCTTCCTTCCACCTGTCTCAGCAACCCCCCTCCCCCATCCCCCACCACAACACTGCTTGCCCGTCCCACCACCTCTCCCAGGCTCTCGGTGTCCGTCCTGTCCCTGTTGGCATGTGGTGCTTGTGATTGCACTTGCACAAACACGCGGCATGGCCGCTGATTCCAGTATGCATGGCCACAGAGCAAGGAGTATGGTATTTATTTATTTATATATTATATATTCTGTAATGGATGGTTTTTACCTCCAGAACATATCAGAACATTTGAATGAGTTTCATGGATTTTCGTGACTTACCCTTTTTAAACCTTCTTAGTGGTGAATATATGATGGCACTTTTCTTTGTAAAAACGTGGGCCACTTTAGCCTCACTTGCAATAGCGGCCACAATTTCTCTATCAGCAGTCTAGACTATTTCTTTGGCCACAGTTCAGGCTGACCAATGCTTTACATGGAATAGACTTGGCACTTCTGGACTACATCATCAGCGTTCTTAACTGTGTTGTGCGCATGTGCAGAGCATTCTTTTCCGGTGGTGAACATGGCGGACATAGGTAAAGGGAGTTTATTTTTGCCGCTTTTCAATCCGTTGCCATTGGACCCTAAAACGTTCCGTAACTAGTTATTTCTCTTATTTGGGCTCTGCACATTTCCACGTTCAATGGGAGATCTTTATTGCTGGGCAAAAAGTTGGGCGAGGCTACTTGTTTTTTATTACTGTACCTTGACTACCATAGGCTATAGCTTCAAGTGTCCCATTGTGTCTTAAGTAAATAAAAACAACGCGCCCCATGTCCTTACAAGCTGCTAAATGACACAGTTGCTTGTGCCAAATACATGACTAAAAAACGTTTTTGGGGAAATTCTCCAACACCAGGACAACCTACATGTATGGCATTATACAGGTCTGGAAATCTTTTTGTTTCATTCTGCTTTCGCTGAGCCACTTTCACAGTCTAATAGAGTTATGCTTTCCATATACTAAGTGTTTTGGCATCCTTTGACCATACACTGAACATAGAATAAACCCCACATTGCCTTTCAAAGTGCAGGTTCTCAGATAGGGTGGCACCCACAAGTTTTTGTTTTTTAAAGTAGAACACTGTTAATATTTCACATGGGGATGGTGGTAAATTGTGGACACCATTCCAAATACAACCATTCAAATACATGGTACCTGGTCAGTTTTAATATGTCCAGATATGTCAATGGTAAATTCCTTTGTGCGGTTGTAATACCAATACATTTAGTAGACTAGTAGTGCAAGACAAACATGGTTGTCACTGTAAAATACCATTGGTGTAAATAAATAACGCCATTGGTATTCAATCAGACTGTGGCCGGCATAATTGTTACTCAATAGGAAATATCAACATTGATAGTGGAGAGCTGATGTTAAGTGTGTAAAGGTCATGGAAGCTAATGCATAGAAGTCATTTTAGTGCAATAACTTTAGCCCAGGTAAAGTAATTTTGCAATTGGAGTGTTTTCTTTTCCATAGCAACATGGCCATTTAAAGTCATGAGTGGCAATTGGGGGCCCCGTTGTAGAAATATTGAAAGGGTGTACGATGGTTGTTTACAGTGCCTTAATTTGGCAGTGATTGTGGCTGCACAGCAAAGAACTCTTTTAGACGGAAACATAATCAAAGAAGTGTCCATTTAACAAGCTTGGTGGTTGAGCCCTACTTTATAATGCCCTGCAATCCAAGCCAATACAAGACCGTGAACATTTTTTAGTATGTTGAATTCTGCAGGATCAACCATGGTTGGCTCAGTTAAACGGAACATGTGGAGGGCGGAGCCATGACATTTAAAAAGGTCAGATTGGAAAGAGTAGTGAAATATAACCACTGATAGTTATCCCTCCAGCTTTCAAGGAAAGATGGAGCATGGGAAGGGCGTGGTAACTGGGACCTTAAGAAGTAGTAGGCAAGAAGACCCACAGGGCACTTTTACAATTGTATCAAACAGACCTGTCTACTGCACCGTGGTAGCAAACGAAAATAAGCATTTGCAATCAATAGGTTTGGCATTACTGAAAGTTTGAAGCATATTTATTTTTAGAGAGCTGCAGTGTGCTCAGCGGGGTAAGTGTGCTAATATTTTGCTCAATACTAAAAAGTGGCAATACCTTTTAGGTCTCATCTACCGCTTCCTGCCCACTGCTTCCTAACAGTTAGCTGTATTGTCAGTTGTATTTGCTTGCATCTTATTCCATGGCTTGCATTTCCTTTCCTGTGTTTGCCCCTCCCCCGTAGCAGAGGTGTTTATCATCCATTTGAATTTCTGACTTGTATTCTCCCATTGCTCACTTTTAAGAAACATGAAAGTGCATGCGATTTCCAGTTCTCTCCATGGTGTGCCCCCATGCCATATACTTTCTAAAAATTTGTATTTATTGTATTTCGAAAGGCACACAACAAAAACATATATCGCAATGCCATCATATACAATGGTACAAAACATAACCCCCCCCCCCCAAATAAAAAGAAATAAACAACTAATACAAATAACACAAAGAACAAAAATTCAGATCTTGAGCAAGCGATGTTGTAGTGTCCAGCTGAGAGATAGAAACGTTATAACGTACTTACAGAGGTGCTACGGTAATAGTGTGGCGAACCCTAATATATGACCTGTTTAACCTTCGTCGTGTCGTGTCTCCACAGTAGCCCTCTGGTGCAAAAAGTGTCTCAATGGTGCCCATATGTCCTTCGGCCTTGATGATGTCGGTAATTCCCTGCATATAACTCCAGATTGTCTTTACAATACACAAGGTCTTTGATCCAGTGCTCAGTTTTGGGCACTTGTTTCCCACCCCACGTAATGGCCACTCTCCGTTTAGCCATAAGCAAAGCCAGGCGTATGAATCTGCCCATCGCCCCTTTCACATGTGGGACACAACACAGCAAACATACAAGGGGGGTGCATTGGATTTCCACTCCTGACATTTCCGTTACATCCCGTACAACAGTTGACCAATAGCATGCCACCATTCCACACTCCCAAGCAAGGTGTAGGAAGTCTGCTTCAGGATGACCACATCTCACGCAGCAACCAGAATTACATAGTCCATAACGGTGCAATCTCGCCGGCGTGTAGTACACCTGATGTACATACTTAAAATGTATTATACGCAAATTTCCATTCACAGCAAGTTTTCCTGTCAAACCACATATGTGCTCTCAATCGTCCTCCGATATCGGGGAACTCAGGCAGTCATGCCACTTCGCCCTGCTGTATCAGAACCATCAATGCTTTCATCACTTATTATTTTATATAGCCTAGTGAATAATTTCTTGTTAGTGGGGGTAGTTAGAACTAATTGCAAAGATCTCAACGCAGGGGGCTCGAGTGGGTAGGTAACATAATGTGTTCTAATTGCGAGTCGCAGCATATCTATCGCGGAGCGGAACAATAGCGTGGGGTTGCTTATGTAGTGTAGGGTATCTGTGGTGTGAAACGATCCCCCTGAGTACAAATCTTGCATCGTCTGCAAGCATGCCTCTTTTAAAATCCGCATCGGTCCCGCCTCGTGGGTCACTGATAGCGCAGCATGGCCGGAGCATATAAGGGCAGCTTGTGCGCCATTCTACCTATCGTCTGCCACGCAGCTATTGTCGTGTCAACCGTGTTCATGTCTGATTTCGGGGTTCCACGCTTTGTGCGTGTGAGTACCCCCATGCCATATACTTGCCCCAGCACTCCAAGTTGCTCTCTACCTTGTTTGCTTCTTCCCCACGCTGCTCCCTCTGTAGTGTGTTGCTTGCTCTCTCTCTTGTGCTTCTTCCCCGCCAAACTCGGTGCTATGGTGTTTGCAGCATTGTGCGCTTCTCCTCTGCCAAACTGTGTTGCTTTCCTCCTTGTATGCTGCTTTTTCCCCTCTTCTCCGACCCGCCCCCAACCCACAACTCTCTTTTGCACACCCCAAAAATATTTTTTTATTTACTGGCCCAATTGGTGTTCGCTATCTTGAATCTGTTAAAAAATAAAAATAAAAAAAAATAAGGGGAATTGCTCCTGCGTCATTCAGAGGTGCGTGCATGCACGTGACGCATGCTCATGCATACAGAATACCGAAACTGGCAACAGAGATTGCATCAAATCACCTTTTTATTTTTCCTTTTTGTTTGTCAATTCTGTGCAGCATCTGCAAAAAGCATTTTGCTTTGGAAAGTTGATAGTTCCAAAAGGTGAGACTTATTAACTTTGCCAGTGCTTGTCTGTGTATTAGAATATATACAGTTGTTCGGATCAAAGATTTTAAAAAAATGTTAGTGATCTAAATAATCACCCTTAATGTGCAAGTTTACAAACTACAGTATTACTTGAGGTTATGGTATACATTCAAGTTTTTTTTGTGTAGCCATTTAGGGTTATCAATGCAGCCATAACTTAAGTCTCCCTTGTGCTGCTTATAAGCTCACACATCATAGATTACATCACAGATGGCATTGATAACCTTACTAGTGACATTGTATCACATTATCAACAGACACACTGTACATAGAAAATGAAATTATCTCTTGGCACTAAATAGTTTTTATAATCCTAACTAACCTTGGAATGATGTAACACTGAGTCGTCAGAGTCACTTCAGACCATGGGACTCACTGGTTTGGCAGAGATCCTTGAGGGAGTCCTTGTTTCACTCATTTGTTTTACTGGCTATTCTAATCTTGACACATCATTTGTTGATGTGTTTTTCCTTCTTTTGATGCAATTAAATCCCAGAATCGATATAGTGAGTTTGGTTTTTATAGGACATGTTAGACTTATCTGCCTTATTGTAGTCTTCCCCTAAACGTTTATCTTACTCCTCCACTTTTGCTGGTCTCGTTTTTGTTGGCCTTAGGACTGTGCACTTTACCACTGCTAACCAATGCTAAAGTGTGTGTGCGCTTACTCCCTAAAACATGGTTAACACTGGCTTTCATCCAGTTGGCACATTTAATTTACTTGTAATTCTCTAGCACAGTGGTACTACCTGTACCCAGGGCCTGGGAATTAAATGCTACTAGTGGGCCTGCAGCACTGATTGTGCCACCCAAGCAAGTAGCCCTTTAAACATGTCTCAGGCCTGTCATTGCATCCTGTTTGTGCAGGTTTAAACTGCTATTTCGACCTGCAAAATAAACCTTTTGCCAGACCTAAATCTTTCTTTTTAATTCACATGTCACCCCATGTGTAGGCCATAAGAATAGCCCAAAAGGCAGGGTGCAGTGTATTTTTAAAAAGTTGGTCATGTACTCCTAACTTATATGTGACATGGTAGTGAAAAACTCTTACATTAGTTTTTCACTACTGCAAGGCCTACCTCTCTCATAAGATAACATTGAGTTGCCTTATTACATATAATAATCGATAACTTTCAAATGGGAGCAGGTAGGGAGGTCAGTATTTGATGTCTGAAGAATTGTACTTTAAAACCCACTTTAATGGTAAAGTCAGATTTTTAAATCTCAAGTCTGAAAATACCACTTTTGGAAAGTTGACATTTTCTTGTCCCACTCATTTGGTGCCTCTAGACGGGGTCACATGACTAGCCATAGTTATCAGTTGGTCTTTATGTATTGTTCCCAGGCGGTGAGACATTTGAACATCACAAAGATGCTGCTTCAGCACACTCAAAGGATTCAAAACTAGTCTTTTGTGCCTCCAGGCAAGTGTGGCAGAAAAGTCACATCACCTTTTTGGGTGAAATCCTCTAGAACCTTCTTTTACTTCAAATTTGGCACCAAGTATAAATATTGGACCCTCTGACCCAACTTGTCAGTGCACCTCTGGACCTGTGGAAGACTTAGAAAGACTGCTGTGCTGCTCTGCAAGAAGGATTGCTAATATGGTGACCAGTTGCCTGAGTGAGAAGGACTGGACTTGCATCTAGAACCCATGACCACCAGAGTGACTGGCCTCCTGATCAGAGCCTCAGGGACAAAAACCGTTCCATCCACCCTTAACCTAGCACATGGATTCTGCTGACTGTAAGTCTTGCCCCCAAGTGGTGCCACCCCAGTCCTGGACCCTCAGAAATAGGCCTGAAGGTGCTCTGCAAGCCCAGTTGAGGACTTGAGCAGAACAGACGCAGGGCGAAGTATCTCTTTGTAGCTTCATATCACAACCTGTCGCTGATCATCCCAGACGCAGTGCCCTGCAGCACCCAGAGCCACTGCTGCAGAAAGCATCCTTGACGTAGGACTTCACAGTGCACCCCGCAGCTGCTTGGGTTCACTGATGTGTGGTGCATCCTTGACAGAGGATTTTGCAATGCTCTGCTACCCGGATTTAAGATACTTTATTTAGTGGACCTAACTTGGGCCCTGTATCGATCACTCACTCCACTGCGGTCAGCCTGAACTTGTGACTTTGTCTTAGTCCGGCGCAACCAGATCACTATCGATGCTGCCTTTTGCTTCTATGCTGCGGCAACAAATGATAGACTGAATAAATCAAATATTCACCCCCCAGTGAAGAGATGTGGATTAAATCCATTGTTCTTTTGCTTACTATGCAACCCCTGTTTGGACCCAGCCATATGCATATTGGTCTTGACCCTGCTCCTCATGTGAACAGTCAAGCCCAAACTGCCAAGCCAGGTCCTCCCTGGACCGGAAACAAGCATCCTGGGAACAGTTTCGGGGTATTAGCCCTCATCAGCCAGGCTAGCTTGAATCCAGTGGCACAGAGAGCAAGGGACCCACGTCCGGTCCCAGGATGCTAGCTTCCGGTCTCAGGAGGCTAGCTTCCGGTCTAGGGAGGACATGGCTTGGTAGTTCGGGCTGGACTGTTCCCATGGGGAGCAGGATCAAGACTAATTTGCATATGGCTGGGTCCCAGCTGGAAAGGCATGGTGAGCAAAAAAACGATGGATTTAGGTGCAGATTTCTGTACAGGGGTTAATGTTTGATATTGTTCAGCATTCCTTCCACCAATTGTTCTTTTTGCCTTTTGCTTCTAGCCACTAGTTTTACCTAAATCTTTTAAATTACATATCTCTGGTTCTGCTGATAGTTTTGTTGTTGTGGTTTCAAATCGTTTATTACATTTTACTCCATTTTTCTAAATTGATGTGATGTTTTTCTTGTGTTGTGTTTTCACTTTATTACTCGGTGTGCTGCATGAATACTTTACACATTAAGTAGCTTGACTGCTTTTGTTCCAAGCTACCAGAGGATTAAGCACCGGTTAATTTGTGGTTGGCTTGCGTTTCACCCTGACCGAGATTATGGCTGCTACTTGAGTAGGGTTTCCACTTCCCTCAACCAATAACCCAATTTTCCGCATAACACACTTTTCTTAACATTCGATTTCTGTTTTCTTCTTGCTGTAGAGAGTACACTTACTGCATTGTGATTATGGTTTTGCAGTTGTGGGTAACCGTGTGCTGCCACCTTCACCTCTTCATTTTGACCGCGATTCAGAGTTTAAGAGAGGAATACCCCTCACGCAGAATTTCAGGCCGTAGCTCTGTTTTCGCGCGACATTTCATCAGATATCAAACCTGACAAATTTAATTTGTGACAAAATGTGTGGTGAGACGATTTTGGTGCAGTGAAATCCAGAAATAATAGCCAATTTTACTATGCAAACTCCGAATATGAGATATTTACTGCATTCGTTAAATACCACACCCCAGAGTGTAGCGCAAATAAATACCTGACCCTTTTTTCCGATATACTCATTGAGTGGTTGATCTATGCGTAGAGGACATTGTTGGGCACTGTGGAAAATACCAGATTTCTGAATCTGACTCGGCATTTTAATAAAAACTGTGATCTTCAGTAGACAACTACCACCATGAGCCTCTTCCACTTCAATGCCGATGTTGTATGCCCCTACAAATGAATTTACTGCCAATATTGAAAGACCGGGTAGGGCAATTAAGTAGTGTTTCGTGTTCCTCCCGGGCTGTATCGCGCTCGAGTTGCAGTAGACTCGTGGATATATTTTAGCCATTCATATACATATTTAATTCAACGCGTGTCTTGACGCCTGAGTTCGAAAAATAACCTCTTTAATTAATAATGAAAAGTAAAGAAAAATGGGGTCAGTTCTGTGCAGCGTACTGGTAGCGTATGTCTGGCTTTGGTCTAGTTTTATCTCGTAAAAGCAGTGTATGAATGTCTGGTTTTCCTTCTGTGTTGCTCGCAGTAGTATTCTGCATTAACTTATGTCCCCATTTTTATAGCGTCAGAAAGTTAACTAAATAACCGAAAGGCAAAGTGGCACTTTTGTTCAGGTGCAGCAGAATATGACATGGCAAGTATGCGTTGAGTTGCTGTTTGAAGTCACTTTTACATAATATGATACTTTTAATCCACAGTGATGTAGTATGTGAAAGGGTAGAGATTGTGCCCTTGGCACCGTGGCAATTGTGTTTACCAGACAGTGTACTGGTTGGGTGCTATTGTTTACCAGAAACGTCTAGAGTTTACCACAAATGTCTCCAGTCTCCCAATGCAGTTACACTGAAATTGGCTAACCAATGTACTCCCTTTTAGCTCTTAATTTTTGCAGTGACCTTGAAGTGCAGTATTCATAGTTTGACATCCTGTCCAGTAGAATGTCATGTTCCATGAAATACCTTAGGGTGTACATATTTTGAATAGCATTCTGTCTGGGTCTGGGTCAGGTACATGTGGATCTCATCCTAGATAAGGGTCTGTTACTATAAACCTGCTTTCTTCTTACCCAGCATTGGGAATTGCTTTATTTTACCAGTGACGAGAATGGAATTTCATTTTCAGCACAACCTCTGTGCCACTTAAAGATTAGAGACCTATTTACATATTGAAATTGGTGGATGACTGACCTCATTGGAGATCGTGGTGAGAGGAGCAAGCCACACTCACCTTTTCAGAGTGATGATGGGTTGGATTTCAGAGCAGTATTACGAACATTTCTATATCCAATGGATGGAGCGACACTGCTGTGCTCTGCGGTTGACGCCACCATCCTTCAAGTGGACGTTCTTGCTGATGAAATACGAGATCATGCTGTCTCAGTTAAACATGCCGCCATCTTGGTCCTTAGCAGGTGGAGGTTGCAGCACACCACTATCTTGTCAGTACTTTTCTACGCCATTGCAGTACTTAATCTTGTTGTCAGCAATGAAGCTGGCGGCCATGTTTAATGCTGAAGGGGTGGAAATGGCAGACAGCTGACTGGACTTCAAGGAAGGGTTTCTTTGCAAGCATGTCTTCTGTAAGAAACTTTTTTGTTGGGCCTAGCTACTCATGTAACCTTTTTCGTTTGACCCAGGGTTAGTACAGTTTTTTTCATGTTGAGAAAAACATTTTGTTGACGACTTTCGTTTCTCATTCTGCCTTTATTTGTGTCTAAGACTCACAGTGAAACTGTTAAACCATGAAATGAAAAATTGCCAAAAAAGTCATCAGATTTCATACTTGAAATGTTTGATATTTTAAAGAAACAATAGAGAAAATAACTTGGTACCTAACTTGTTGGCCGTTTTATGATTTGTTTTTAATTTTAAAGTAAGCGTATCTAAGTATGCAACGTGGGAATGTTAACAAATTTTGGGTATCCACTTGGATTATAGTTTTGAATACTGGAACTAGGTGTCGGGTACCTTATCAGGTGCTTGTGAAATGTCAAACTGGGTTAGCAGTGTCTGGTGTCACGTCTGGTGGCAAAGTTTGCCTGATGTGATGTTTGTAATGCCAATATAGCGTGGTACAGTAAATAACACTCAAATAATAAATTATTCACCAGTGCTCAGTCTCCGACAAAAACCTTTAATAGCAAGTAAATTAAAAGAAGAATTGTTCTGAAGGCCCAACTTCTGTGTTTTTGCATAGAAATTGTAACATTCCTTAACCCACTAACTCGTCAGACTGGGACACAGTTAAGGTTCAGAGACCAGTTAAGGACCTGCCAGGTCTCATTGTCTATAATAGAGCAGCAAAGGCAGTAGTGGGTCGGAACTCACTCCCAGGATGTCTACGGCATATCAAATATAGGGACCTGTATCTCAGCCAGTTTGTTGTAGCCATGAGTTTTTGGTAGTGGGATTAGAAGGTTTGTGACTGAGAAACCCAAAGCATTTGAGGCGAAAGGGCTAAACACCCACCAGACTGTGCGCACCTGATTGCCCCAAAGACTTCATTTGATTCAAAAGGCAACTGAACTTTAGGGTTAGCGAACAGCCTTAACATTCCAATGTTCTCGGAATCACATGCGTTAAAGATAGTTCAAATGAATCCTGAATCATGTCTGCACCAGCCCAATCGTGTGCTTGAAATGTGAAGCTGTGAAACCTCCAGATCATACTGGGACTTGGAACAGGAATATGTAGGCTCTAAAGGGTATTGTGCAGGTCTGGATTGGGCAGGCACACCAGTTCAGGTGCAGGAAAGCGTCTCGGACGAGCTCAGGTGCAGGAAAGGGTCTCTACGGCACGATGTGCCAGCTGTTCTTCGGTCTGTATTATTTGTCTTGGCTTGGTTCCTGGGCAGCAGGGATCATCTAATTTCCATCAATTCTCCTCGAGTCATGTAACCTCTTGAAGGTCTTTCAATTGGCTGGGACAGTTCCTCTCCTTGTATTGCTGTCCAATTCCAGAAGAAAAGTGGTAAATGTATCGGGGTGGCCTAAAATATAAGAGAAGCTTCCAGCTGAGCTCTATCCCACCCAGTGCGTCTGCTCATCTGCAGTGTGATGGTTCTCCTCCATGTCCAGATGATGTACAAGTTATTGGATTGACAATGGCTGATAGTGCAAGTAGCACGCTACCTGGGAAGCCAGAGTTAGTGGGCAGTGTATTATTGTTCATTTGGATTAGTCTTGTACTGTCACCATTCCCTGGATTAACGCCAGTTTCTTTGTCCCTCAGGCTCTTTTTCCACTTGACATGGCCGTACTATGGGGAAAAAGTTCAAGGAACGTGAGGTTACCGGTGATGCCCAAAGCCATACATCTCTTGGGCCATAGTCCAGTGCACCACTTCCTTCCTAGTACTGCCCCTAAGCCTTAGCCACCAGACGCGCCATGAATATGGCTAGCTGTTTGGCCGTTACCCATCTCTCTCTCCATGTGAGCAACTCATTAAACTCTGCGAGTAATGAGTCCCACATTAGCAGGTTCCCCCACACTTCCTCACCCAGCCTATCATGGTGGTGTTTTTCCCTGAGACCCGCTGTTAACAGTGTTAGGTGCCTGTCAAAGAACCTCCCTGCTCAGCATAATTGCGGCAAAATTGAGTTTGCCAATCAGCCTTTGTATCTCTTAAATTTTCGCTTTCTCCCTGCTGCAAATTGCCTTATCTCTTCTTTGATCAACGTTACTTTGTCCTCTGGCAACCTGGACGTTCCAGACGCTGAGTCTAGCTCTACTCCCAGAAATGTTAGCTTTGTTGCCGGGCCCACTGCAGGCACTCCCAGTTCCCTGGCTAGGCCTTGAAAAGCCAAATGTGTAAGTGCACTCCTGAATTCCTGTGCACCCCAAGAAAAAGAAATTGTTGAGGTAGTGCAGTTTGCCTTTCTGTGGATGCCTGTCGTGAAGGGCCTATCCAAGAATGTACTGAAACACTCGCGGTAGGAGCAAGACATGAGCAACCCATTGGCATTGCTTTGTCAAAGTAGGTCACCCCATCAAACTTAAATCCTAGCTAATGAAAGCTCTCTGTGTGAACTGGTAGGAGGCAGAAAGTGGACTTGAAGTCTGCCTTTGCCATGAAGGACCCCTCTGCCGGTTGCCCTTCCTAAGTCAGTTTCGTCCACAGTGGCGTAGTCCACTGAGCATGCCTCTGATCTGATCCCATCTTTTACTGATGCTCCTTTGGGGAAGTAAAGGTGGTGAATGAGTCTGAACTGCCTTACCTCTGTTTTGGATACCACCCCTAGGGTGATCTACACTTTAGCTGCATTGAACCTGGGGCTTTATTGCACTTAGTTCCACGGGGGCCAATGGGCATGTGTGCCTGCTTTTTGAACCTCCGGAACACTATGGTATTACAGAAAGGGCTGCAGATACTTGTGCAGTCCCTTCTGTTATGATAGCACTGGCGCACATGTGCGCCAGTGCTATCTCAAGAGGGCATTCCTTCATTTGCATGTGCCCGTATGCAAATGAGGGAATCGCTTTGCCTCTGTACCCACGCCATATTATGGATGCCGGCGTTGAGACAAACAGGCCATTAGGAGGGGCACTGACACTGAGCTACAACAAGCATTGAAAATGCAACAGGTCTCGCCTTTAAGTTAAAGCAATTTGGTGTGTGAATGGTGTTGTTTTGGCTGGGTGCACGGGACGAAAATAAATTAATTGCACCATACCTGGGTTCGCTTTGTCTTCGAAACCAAGAAAGGCGCGAACTCCACTTTTTTCAGTGCAATTATATATTTATTTTCTTCAGTGCATGGCCGCCATGACGCGTTTCGAACCTCTGAGGGTTCTTGATCACATGACCCACCACGTCATTTCTCCCCATTTTAAAGTGACAAGTGCATAATTTTTTTCTCTTTCACTTTGATAATGAAACTAGAAAACAGACTATCTGTGTGTTTTCTAAAACTTGCGCAAAACATTATTCATTTGTTAATAAGTGAGTTTACATTCCATATATTTGCATAAATGCTTAAAGTTTTGAAAAACAGAAATGTTGTTATTGTCCTGGTAAGTATTATCAATTACTCAGTAACGCTTTTCACTTTGTCCTTTATCACCCCTCAATGTTTGTTTCCATGTGTGCATAATGCAAAGAATCATATTGAACACAGTACATGGTTATCAATTCTATATAGAATGGATAATTTGATTGTTAAAACAGTATAAATACAAATTTTAAAATCATGACCTAATACCTGTTTATCTACTCGTTGTAATCTTGTTATGTCTGTGCAAAATACGCTAATGGGTGTAAACATTTCCTACTTATGTAAACAATCACTTTTTAATTATTAAAATGAGTCTCATGTTTGTGCAAGATGACAGAAAAAAAGTGCTGGTGCTACATACCCTAAATTGTGCCTATAACTGTCTTGTCTAAAAGTGTGTTTTGCACATGAGCCCATGTTCTTACAACAATCCTTTAGATGGAAAAAAACGAATCAGGCGGGGGGGTTTCGGAGTTATTTGAGGTTCAAATTTTTTAAAAATCATAATGATTATCAGACTGGTACCTGTAGATTTCATTCATGTACCACTATACATTTCCTGTTGCCAACCTAATACCAAAATTATTAATGTTATAGCCACGTGTGTAGATCCTCCGTTGTGTTTAGACCATGAGGGCTTTTGCTGTCTAGTTCTAGAATATACTTAGTTTCTAGTCGCCTCAACATGGCTTCCCTGTTCCCTCCTCTTCTTGGAGGTGGCACACTGTCTATTGCTTAAAATTTTAAGTGGTCCATATTGCTGGAATGGACCTCCTCAAAATGGCGGGCCAACGGATAGGTGGTATCTTTATTTGTGATGGCTCGCATGTGCTGGAGTATTCTCTTGTGGACCTGCAACTTTGTGCTTCCCACATATCGCAGTCCACAAGAGCACTCCAGCACATACACAACAAAATCTGATTTACAGGTTAAAAATGTGTTAATAACAGAGGGCTTGTCTTTAAAAGCTGTTAAAAACGATGTTCTATTCTCCCCATGCTTACATGCTTTACATACCATACAGCGGACAAATCCTTTGCGATTGGTCAACCAATTACTGCTTGTGGTGATCTCTGGACTACTACTGACTAAATGATCACCTGTGCTTTGTGCCTTCCTGTATGTTATCATGGGAAATGCTGGAATTTGACTCCCTATGATCGGATCACTTTGCACTAAATGCCAGTTGTCCTTAATCATTCTTCTTAGGCTGTCCTTTTGTTTGTTATATGTAAGTATTAAACGAGGGCTACTCTCTGTGGCGGAGATTTTCATTTTTTTGATCTTACCGGCTGATGGTTTGAAGAGTAAATCTTCCTGTGTTTTGGCTCTAGTTTGTCTTATAGCGTCATCGATCACCTTCTCTCTGTAACCTCTCGCTAGGAAACGGATTTTACACTCATCCTGTGCCTTTTTCAAATCAATTTCGTTACTGCATATTCTCCGAATTCTCAACATCTCCCCATAGGGGATGCTAAGAATTGTATGTTTAGGGTGAAAGCTGTTGGAGTGCAGTATTGCATTCCCAGCTGTTTGTTTTCGATGTAGACGAGTTTCCAGAGTGTTATTGGAAACATACACTTCTACATCTAAAAAACAGATGGTACTTTTACTTATAATATAAGTAAGCTGGATGTTAACATTGTTATTATTTCAACATCTTATAAATTCCTCAGCACTTTGTTTATCACCCTGCCATATTAAAAACAGATCATCTATGAACCTGATCCACTTGATTATGTTTTTAGACCAAATCTCTGCTAATTCAGTTTTTACTGTTACTTCTTCCCACCTCCCCATGTGGAGACAGGCGTAGCTGGGTGAAAAACTCGCACCCATTGCCACGCCTCTCACTTGATGGTAGACCTGTTGCTGGAATAAAAAATAATTATTATACAAGCAAAACTTGGTCAGGTCCAATAACATTTTGTTATGGGTGTGGTACTCAATAGATCTCTTTCCCAGAAAGTGTTCCAAAGCTTTTATTCCGTCTAGATGGTGGATAGACGTGTAAAGGTTGCTGACATCCATAGAGATCAGTAAAAAAATCTTGTTGCCACTGAAATCCATGTATTTGCCTAAAAAAGTCACCAGTATTTTAGTTGGTATACATCAAGTTTTCTCTTTCTTGCTTGTGTCTTGAAATTTAGAGTTCTCACGTCCTTTATTAGTATTTCATTAAATGCATCAATAGAGTCTCTTGTTGATACTGGGATGAATTTTGATTTGGGTTTGAATTTAGTTGATGGTGCCCTATTGATGTGTGTGTGTTTGAGAACAGCTGAGAGGAATCGGAGTGTGGGGTTCGGGCTGCGAGTGGGCTCCTGAATCAGTGGACTGCTGTGTAACTACTTCTTAATTACTTTTAACTTATGAGACAGATCGTGTTGAACTAGCAGTTTTTATCACAGAGATAGTTTTTATCACAGATACTGTTTAAAGACCTGGCTGATTTTAAAACCCCTTTACCTTATTTTATCTTTCTTGTTCATCTGGAGCACTTCTCCCGGCTCCACCTCCTCTGGTGCGCGGTGCCCGTCCGTGCGAGCGGGCCCGCCCACCAATTTCCGGCGAGGTTAGCACTCTAGTTTTTCGCTGCTACTGCCCAAATAGCACACGCTGGTGTGAGCGCACCAGCGGCGCACCAACGGCGCGCCAAAGGCAAGCCCGTCTGCGCCAGGATCGTGCCAGACGTCTTGCCCTTGGTCGCTAGGCATCCCCTACATTACACCAGGGAGAGGTTGTTGATGCTACAGGTGAGACGCATCCCTCAATGTATTCCCCTGCATGGGTATGATGACATACTTGACTATCGGTGCCCGGGCTGTCGCTTCTCGGTGGTCAGGGAGGCTAGCATTGATGGAGGAGAGCTGTTTACCTTCCCATGCAGGACTGGGGACGGGATAAGGGTGGGGGTCGGATCGGAAGCTGGTCCCTGTGACACACAGACTCAAGCATCAAACCCTGCCTCACAGGTAAACTTAGGGAATCACCTGTTAGGGATCTTCTTAAATGCGCGTTCCGTGACCAAACATCATGTAGAATTGGAGATGCTGTTAACGGCTCACTCCCCCGATTTGGCCTTTATCACAGAAACGTGGACAAACGCGACCTCCTGCCCTGACTGGAACATGGCTCTGCCTCCAGGGTATGTGTTACACTGCCTGGATATAAAGGATGGCAGAGGGGGCGGCTTAGCTATCATCTATAGAGACCACCTGAAGCTACAGGTTGAGGTGGTTGGAAACCTGTACGCTGAAGCATTACAATTCAGTATTTTCTTAAAGGATATAATTGTCTCCCATGGGCTTTTAGTCTACAGACCGCCTGGATCACGGGCCGTCTTTTTAGGGGCCCTGCAAAAAACATCTGGAGTCTTGTACTAAGTTTGAGCTGTATATTATTCTTGGAGACTTCAATTTCCATCTGGAGGTCAAGAATCATTCTGACACTGCCAGATTGTTGAATAGTATGGAGGGATATGAACTCCAGCAGTTGGTTTCCGACCCGACCCACACGGGGGGACATACGCTGGATGGTCTATTTTCCAGCCATCCTGACCTTCTATATCTTGGGACAGAAGATCTCCCGTGGACTGACCATAGGGCTGTGCTATTTAGTGTTGGAGTTAAATCTAGACCTGGAGGGGGCCCGCAGAGACCTGTTAATTATGTTTAGGAGATGGAGTAGAGTCATACACTCAGCCCTCCTTGAGATGCTGGGTACCCCCCCCCCCACCCCCCACCCTGGATTATAATAATGACACAGCCACTGCGCAGTTTACGGACTGGATCACTAATGCTGTCAACCAGGTCGCTCCCCTCCAGGTAGCCACCCAGAACAGACGTCCACCTGGTGCCCCTTGGTATGGCCCAGAGCTGAAACGTCTCAAGGTGGAATGCAGGCGGCAGGAACGGTTATGGAGAGTAAGCTATGACAGGATCTGTAAGCAAGCCTATGGTTTAGCGCTGTCCAACTACAAACTCGCCATTCAGAATGCTAAGAGGGATTACTTCTCTCAGAAAATCTCGGAGGCAGGAAATTCCTCCAAGGAATTGTTTAAAACAGTATCCTTTCTGGCGAATTCCCAACAGATGAGCCGGTTTAGACCGGATCAGTTGTTTTGCGATCAGCTAGCCGTTTTCTTTAAGAATAAGGTTACTACTATCTATGCTGATCTATTAAACACTGTAGGTCTCCCGTCTCCACCTCAGGAGGTATCCAGCTGCAGCCTGTCAACTGTCCCTCCCTTGTCCAGTGATCAGGTCAGGACACTATTAGGCTCCATAAAATCTGGAGCTGCATCAGACCCCTGTCCCTCCCATATCTCACTCCAGGCTTCCGATAAGGTCATACCTACTCTTATGGCTCTGATTAACCAAGTACTAGCCGCTGGACGATAACGTCCAAGTACGTGGAAAACAGCGAGCGTAAAACCTCTGTTGAAGAAATCCTCGCTTGACCCTGCTGAATTTTCCAGCTATCGTCCTATTTCCGGCCTTCCTTTAGTGGCTAAAATCGCCGAGAAGGCCATAAACCAGAGTCTGAGGGAGTATCTTGACAAGAACGATGTTCTGGATAAGTCCCAGCACGGCTTCCGACCTAGACACTCCACTGAATCGGCTCTTATAACCACAGCTGAGGGGATTCGAGCTGCAGTGGACGGAGGTGGGCGAGCGGTGCTTGTCCTTCTGGACCTGTCCGCTGCGTTCGATACCGTTAACCATGAGGTACTGCTCCAGCGTCTAAAGGGAGTTGGGATTGTGGACCGTGTTTTGGCTCTTTTGGCATCCTTTTTAGATAATCGTACTCAAAGCCTTCAATGGTCCGGGCTACGTTCGGCTAACTTTTCCCTCCCGTGCGGAGTTCCGCAAGGGTCGGCTTTATCCCGACCCTTTTTAACATCTATATCAGACCACTGGCTAGTCTGGTCAGACGACATGATTTCATGCTGGTATCCTATGCGGACGACTCGCAGTTAGTAATATCAACTGTGGATCACCCTGACCCAACAGCGGCCAAGTTTCATGCTTGTCTTATTGACGTGATGGATTGGATGCGCCTGAGCTTCTTAAAAATCAACACTGAAAAGACTGAAGTGATGGAGTTTGGGAAGGGTCCCTCAATTTGGAACGCCCTCTGGTGGCCGGCGGTGGCTGGGCAATGCCCCCTCCCGGTCACTAAGGTAAGGAACCTGGGGGTGATTTTTGATGACAAACTAGATATGTCTGCCCAGGTCAACAGCCTAACGTCATCATGCTTTTTTCTCCTAAAAACTTTGCGGAAAATTTTCCCAAATATCCCTCAGGCGCTCCAGAAGACTGTGATGGCCGCTCTGTTTATGTCTAGACTGGATTACTGCAATGCCATATTTTTGGGGATGGATAAGTTTCAGGTGGGAAAAATCCAGTCCTTGCAGAACGCTGCAGTTAGAGTCATTCTGAACCTGCCCAGGGGCTGCCCCACCTCTGCAGGGAGGAAATCACTGCACTGGCTTCCGGTCCAACAGAGGATCGAGTTCAAGGCTCTCTGTTTGGTTCACCGGGCCCGTTTTGGGGGTGGCGCCAATGATGGAAGGGACAGATTCAGACCCTATTTCACGCCTCGCGCTTTGCGGTCTGCTAACCTAGGCCTTATCTGTACTTCCAGATTCAAACTTGCAAGATGGGGTGGTCGCTTTTTCGGCACCTGCGCCACAAGATTATGGAATCTCCTGCCTCTGGAGTTGCGACTGCAACCCGATCATGCCCTCTTTAGGAAAATGCTGAAACATCGTTTATTTCAGGTCCAACCATAATTTCTCTACTCTCTTGCCTGACTATACACACCACAGCGAGAAGACACCTTCGGTATTCGAGCGCTTTACAAGCTTCTTTATACTTACACTTATACTTTATACTTATATATATAAAAACAAGAAATGCGCCAAAACCCGGTTCCTGGACAAAGGTGCTTTATTTCGATTAGCGCAGGCAGTCACGTGTCAGAGGCACCTGACACGTTTCAGCATATTGCCTTCTTCTGAGGTGTGTCCTTTTACGTGCAATGACCCAGTTTATACTTGATCACACGCCCCATTGTTGGCCACACTCTAACTCCCAAGATGCAATTCGTGAGACAGCATACTTTATGTATAATCCTCATGATTTTTAACACTTACTGTCTCAGAGTTTCGATATCACCAGGTAAGTAAGGCACAACAGGGGAGAAAAGACTGGTGCAATTAATTAGACACGTAGTTGCCACACAGTTTAAAATCAGCGCTGAGTCCAGGACCTGCTTCACAAGGCAACACGCCCTGCTTTGCTCCCTTTCTCGCCCCTGCTCACAATAATCGCCGGCATTCCTTAGGCTTGTGATGGGGACAGCGGGTCATGTCCCCCAATTTAAATCATCCAAAAGATGCTGTCAACGGGGACCCCCAACCCTGCAGGGCGGTCATGGCAAATACGGGAGACAGCAATTCTCGCAAATAACATCCAAACAAGAAATGCGCCAAAACCCGGTTCCTGGACAAAGGTGCTTTATTTCGATTAGCGCAGGCAGTCACGTGTCAGAGGCACCTGACTCGTTTCAGCATATTGCCTTCTTCTGAGGTATGTCCTCTTACGTGCAATGACCCAGTTTATACTTGATCACAACTTGGGAGTTAGAGTGTGGCCAACAATGGGGCGTGTGATCAAGTATAAACTGGGTCATTGCACGTAAGAGGACACACCTCAGAAGAAGGCAATATGCTGAAACGCGTCAGGTGCCTCTGACACGTGACTGCCTGCGCTAATCGAAATAAAGCACCTTTGTCCAGGAACTGGGTTTTGGCGCATTTCTTGTTTGGATGTTACTTGCGGGAATAGCTGTCCCCCGTATTTGCCATGACCGCCCTGCAGGATTGGGGGTCCCCGTCGACAGCCTCTTTTGGATGATAAATATATATATATATATATATATATATATATATATATATATATATATATATATATATATATATATATATATATATATATATATATATATATATATATATTTTATGTATGTATTTTTGCTATGTGCAAAATTTTGAAGTGTGTATATGTATATATATATATATAGCTGTGCTAATGCATTTATATATAAATGGTTTGATGTATATGCATATAATTTAGTATATTTTTATACATATATATATATATATATATATGTAAATACATATAATAAATGTATATATTTATATATGGTTTGAGATATATATATATATTTCAACAAGCTCACAGTCCTGACAGCAAGATGTTCAAGCAAACAAGCAGGAATGGACCACTCCGCAGTAAAGTTTCTTCGGTGCTTGTTTATTTTCCCTTCAACGTGACGCGTTTCGACCGGCTTTCCCCGGTCTTAATCACATGACGTGTCGAGACCAATCATGATTTAAATACAGTTTGCACTAGAAATAAACTCCACCCAATTCATTCATAGGGCTAAACAACAGACTCACTGGTTCATATTAGTGGTAAACGAAACCTATATTCAAATGCAATATTCATCATGAAAACTTTTCCCCACAGGGTAATCATTTATATAATGAAATAAAACTTGACAAATATAGGTGTATCTCGTAAAAAGCAGTTTCTAAATGCTAAGTGCATATAGGTAATAAAGGGTAAGTGCCAATTACTGCTAAAAAAATGTATTTGTTAACCATCTAAGATTTCAAGAACCTATATGTCTGTTTATATATGAAAGTGCATAGTGCAAGATCTTGCATCATAACCTTAAAATAAAAGTGCGAGATAACCCACTAGTGATAAGACATCACGTCTACTATTAAGACCATAGGAAACTCACTACTTACTAATAAATATAATTAATAGAATGGATAAAATAGACGCTAAGTATTTATTTAAATTACTTAAGTATAAAGTGCTAATGAAAAAACAAGTGTATATATATATATATATATATATATATATATTCCACACGCACACCTTCGTAGTTCCGAAAGAAAATCCAGGACTCTCAGGATTCGTTTAGAAAAGGATTTATTGGGCTGTGTCTCGCCTCACCAACGCGTTTCGCTTGATAGCTTTTTCACGGTATGGCGGCAATCTCATTTTCCTGATTACATACTGCCTCAAAGGGCTGACATAAAAGTAGGACTAAATTTATACAATGATATTATGTTGTATATGCAGGCGCCATCTTGGCATGTTGTTAACTAAAGCGGAATTAATGCATAAACTTAGAGAAACAACAGCATAACAACGGTCATAAATAAAATATTCAGACCTAGTTACAAAACAATTCAATAGCACAACATTTTATGTTTGCAATGTAATATGCTCACAGTTCATTCGGAAATTGAGTTCAATGTCAATCACAAATTGTCAATAAAGCATTGTTGACATATTTAAATTTCATGCCCAAGTGGGCTTAAACTACAATAAATCACAATGCCACTCAAGAGATTCAGTATGGTACTACTGAACACAATTTGAGATAAAGTTATCTCCTTTTCACGATTGCAATTTTAAAACGATATCCTTCTTATAATCAACAAATAATAATGTTGACATGAGGCATATGTGTTATGTTCTTTCAATGCTGTTACTATCCTACTGGCTATAGTCTCGCCCAAGTGGGCCAAAGTGACATTGTGCTCATTATCTGTGCAAACTTATATCAATTGCCGTTGAAATCTCTTAGGCCATTCATTTATAAATTTTAAAATTTTTTAACATTGTCCTACATTATGGAAAATAGAGGCAATCACCGCAATAACAATTCATTTTAACTGTACAGGCTAAAATCCCTTATCCTGAAATAGTTCTGAATATATCAAAAAACACAATACAAAAATATGTGTGTTAATAGCAAGATAACATCTAAATAAGCAGAAAATAGATCAGCACATGATTCTTGCAACGGTACATTTTATCATAAGTGTACAGCCATTTCTTCACTCGAATTGAGTCCCTCGGGGATCATAGTATCGAAATCGATTATGTATCTTGATTCAAGACGTCTTAAAAGGCGCTGTCTGTCACCTCCTCTGTCTTGCCGTACAATTGCATCTATAACGACATAGGATAAAAGTTTTTCATTTTGCCCATGTACATCAAAGAAATGACGGGCTACAGGGTACTGCACGTCATGTTTTTTAATCGCACGTAGGTGTTCTAGGACTCTCTTCTTAGCTGGATGTATTGAGCTTCCTACATATAATTTGCCACATGGGCAAATCAAGCAGTACACACAATCTGTTTTGCAACTGTAATTTCCTCTGATTTCAAAATCTCTCTTGTTGCCTGATACTCTGAGTTTTTTGCAATCTACACTTTGGGCACACACCTTACATCGTTTACATGTAACAAAACCACTTGTTCTCGATTGGAAACCAGTATTTGTGGCACTGATCATATTATTGCACAATTCATCTTTCAAGGATTGACATCTACGAAATGTTATCTGTGGTGAATCATTTAAATATTCACTTAGAGTCAAATCACTCTTTAAGATATGCCAACTCTTCTCAAAAAGTTTCCTAATATGAAAAGCATTTTTAGAAAAAGTGGTAATGAATCTGACAGAATCTTTAGATTCAGATAATACAGGTTTAGAATGTAAAAGATTAGATCTTATTAGTGAATCTGCCTTGGTGATCGCTTGTTTAATTATCTTATCAGAGTACCCACGTTGTTTGAATCTTATGCTCATTACAATTTTCTCTTGTTCATATTCTTCAGTGGTACTACAATTGCGCTTAGCTCTGATTAGTTCCCCATAAGGGATGCTTCGAATCAGGCTAGATGGGTGAGCGCTTTGAGCATTGAGTAAGCTGTTCCCTGCTGTTTGCCTTCTATGCAACTTTGTTACCAATGAGTTATTAGAAACCAGAATCTCCACATCCAAAAACACAATCATAGACTCACTAATTTGGGAGGTGAATTGTAAGTTCTTGTCATTATTATTGAGAGAGTCAATAAAGGTTAAAACTGACTCTTTATCACCTTTCCATATTAAAAATATGTCGTCTATGAACCTGGCCCATATGATGACCTTATCTTCCTGAGCTTCCCAATTTTGCGACACCTGCTCCTCCCACCAGCCCATGTACAGATTGGCATAACTGGGGGCGAAGCAGGTGCCCATTGCGGTGCCTTGGGTTTGTTTGTAAATGTTATTGTTAAATAGGAAGTAATTGTTTGTCAAACAATACCTCGTCATTTCCAACAACATTTCAGTGTGGGCTAGTAATGAAATCGGTCTGGCTCTTAAAAAATGTCTAATGGCCTGGATCCCCAGGTCATGTGGTATGCTTGTGTACAAACTGGTAACATCCAAGGTTACCAGTAAAAAGTCCTCTTCCCATACCACCCCATCAATTAGTGTCAGGAAGTGTGTGGTATCCTTAAGGTATGCCGGTAAAGCACTAACAAAGGGTCGTAAGTAATGGTCAATGAACTTAGATGTTGCTTCGAGTTGAGAGCCCATAGAAGAGACTATGGGTCTCCCTGGTGGTTTTTTAGAATTTTTATGCAATTTTGGGAGCAAGTACAATACTGGAAGTTTTGGGTGTTTGCAATAGAGACTACGAAATTCATCCCATTCAATTAAACCTGCATCATTCTCTAACTCCCAAGATGCAATTCGTGAGACAGCATACTTTATGTATAATCCTCATGATTTTTAACACTTACTGTCTCAGAGTTTCGATATCACCAGGTAAGTAAGGCACAACAGGGGAGAAAAGACTGGTGCAATTAATTAGACACGTAGTTGCCACACAGTTTAAAATCAGCGCTGAGTCCAGGACCTGCTTCACAAGGCAACACGCCCTGCTTTGCTCCCTTTCTCGCCCCTGCTCACAATAATCGCCGGCATTCCTTAGGCTTGTGATGGGGACAGCGGGTCATGTCCCCCAATTTAAATCATCCAAAAGATGCTGTCAACGGGGACCCCCAACCCTGCAGGGCGGTCATGGCAAATACGGGAGACAGCAATTCTCGCAAATAACATCCAAACAAGAAATGCGCCAAAACCCGGTTCCTGGACAAAGGTGCTTTATTTCGATTAGCGCAGGCAGTCACGTGTCAGAGGCACCTGACTCGTTTCAGCATATTGCCTTCTTCTGAGGTATGTCCTCTTACGTGCAATGACCCAGTTTATACTTGCACTAGAAATAAACTCCACCCAATTCATTCATAGGGCTAAACAACAGACTCACTGGTTCATATTAGTGGTAAACGAAACCTATATTCAAATGCAATATTCATCATGAAAACTTTTCCCCACAGGGTAATCATTTATATAATGAAATAAAACTTGACAAATATAGGTGTATCTCGTAAAAAGCAGTTTCTATATGCTAAGTGCATATAGGTAATAAAGGGTAAGTGCCCAATTACTGCTAAAAAATGTATTTGTTAACCATCTAAGATTTCAAGAACCTATATGTCTGTTTATATATGAAAGTGCATAGTGCAAGATCTTGCATCATAACCTTAAAATAAAAGTGCATGATAACCCACTAGTGATAAGACATCACGTCTACTATTAAGACCATAGGAAACTCACTACTTACTAATAAATATAATTAATAGAATGGATAAAATAGACGCTAAGTATTTATTTAAATTACTTCAGTATAAAGTGCTAATGAAAAAACAAGTGTATATGTATATGTATGTATATATATATATATATATATATATATATATATATATATATATATATATATATTACCTACTGGCGGTCGCCAGTAGGTAGTTATAGTTAGGATCCCTTTTCCATAGGAAAACCTCAACATTCTATTTTGAATAACTTTGGCGCCGGTCGATGAATCCTCGCGAATTTCTCAAAATAGGTGGGGCGCTACGCTCCGCTCCTACCCTGAAAGTCTCGGGGGGATCCGTCAAGCGGGGGCTGAGATAAAAGGGGGGTCCCAAAACGCGTTTTCCCCATGCATTTTTCCATAGGACCTTTAGAACGAGCTACAGCCCGAACGGCTGAACAGAATTACTCGAAATTTGGCAGAGAGGTAGTCCCTAGGTCAAGGAAGTGCCTTTTGTAGTTTTGGTGTAAATCTGTTCAGTAGATTCTGAGAAAATAGCCTTTAAATCAATATATATATCTGAGCCCGCTTACGGTACGCTTACCGTACGCTTACCGTAAGCGTACGGTGGCGTGCGCGAGCGCGATTCTGATTGGCTCTTAGATCTTAGTAAACATTCGAATCGGCCGAAACCAGGAAGCGGCGGCCGCCATTTTGTGTATTTCACTCAGAAAAAAAAGAGTGAAAACAAGAAAAGGGGGCAATGAGGAGAGTTACAGACCCCCTTACATTTGTGAGGGGGTCAAAGAAGGACTGTAAAGCACAAAGAAAACATTTATTGATTTTAAAAAAAATCACGGGGTACGCGTACGGTAAGCTTACGGTAAGCGTACGGTAGAAAAAAAAAAAAAAAAAATGAAAATCAGATTTAAGTGTTTAGATATTAGGGGGCTCTAAAAAGAGCCGTTGTGTTTATGAAATTATTTTTTAGTGGTACCTACAAGTAAGTACCGATGCAGAGTCTAAGGTTCAAGAGGAAGACTCTGTTCCCTTCATCATTGAAGTGCACACCATCTCCTCTATAAATGTCTTGCATGTCATAACGCAAGTTGTTGTGGTAAATGGCACCCATACCATAGTCACGGAGGAAAGCAGAAACAGATTTGTTGACGTGCTTTCTTGCTTTGTCATCGCACCGCGTGCCCACCGTGCGTGCACGGCATTAACTGCGTAAAGTGGGCGCGCGGTGCGCGAAGCGCACCGCGTGCTCACTGTGCGCTCACGGAACGAACTGCGTTAAGTGGGCGCGCACGCCACGAATGGCGTAAAGTAACTTAGCATTTAAAAAACCGTACAAATTCACTGAAAAAACCATAGGTTTCACACACGTTATAGTTAGGAATTAGCATTTAAAAAACCTTGCAAATTCACTGAAAAAACCATAGGTTTCACACATGTTATAGTTAGCGGAAATTTTACTGATAAAAAACCAATGAAATTCCCCCGTTATAGTTAGTGCAGGCAACTATAACTCACGCGACCGCAATCTTCTGCTGATGACATATGTATCTTTATGAAAAAAAAATATTTGTAATATATGTATAGCTAAAAATGTATGGAAGAAGACATGGGCAAATAAGTGTGTAAATACAGTATTAGCATCAGCAGAGGATTGCGGTCGCGTGAGTTATAGTTGCCTGCACTAACTATAACGGGGGAATTTCATTGGTTTTTTATCAGTAAAATTTCCGCTAACTATAACATGTGTGAAACCTATGGTTTTTTCAGTGAATATATATATATATATATATATATATATATATATATATATATATATATATATATATATATTCACTTAAAAAACCATAGGTTTCACACATGTTATAGTTAGGTGGACATTTTACTCGTAAAAAACCAATGAAATTACCCCGTTATAGTTAGTTCAGATAACTATAACTCGCGCGCCCGCAATCCACTGCTCATGACGTCACATATTACATCACTCATGACATGGTCAGTGACATCACTGATGACATCATCCTTGTGATAGAGTGGCGGTTGCGCGAGTTATAGTTATCTGAACGAACTATAACGGGGGAATTTCATTGGTTTTTTACGAGTGAAATTTCCACCTAACTATAACATGTGTAAAACCTATGGTTTTTAAGTGAATTTGCAAGGTTTTTTAAATGCTAATTCCTAACTATAACGTGTGTGGAACCTATGTTTTTTTTATGTGAATTTGTACGGTTTTTTAAATGCTAACTTATGTATGTTTTATTATTATTATTTTTTTTAAGGTTTTTCGTGCGCGCACCCCGCGATTTAAAAAAAAAAAAAAAAAAAAATGTTTTTTCACCCTTCGGGGTCATTTAGGGACCCCCTGACAAAGGCTAGGGGGTCAGGAACTCTTTACCCTGCCCCCTTTTCACGTTCGCCACCTCTCTTTTTCACTCTCTCACCCAAAACAAACAAAATGGCGGCTGACACTTCCTGATTTTTGACCGATTCGAACGTTGACTGACATGTAACCACCAATCAGAATTACGCTCGCGAACGTTGGGGTGCGCGCACGGTGCGCGGCTATAGATATTTATGTGCTTTAACTGCAATTTTCTCAGGAACTACTGAACAGATTGACACCATATATGCAAAAGGCACATCCCTGAACTGAGGACTACCTCTCTGCCAAATTTCAAGTAATTCTGTTCAGCCGTTCGGGCTATACCTTCGACTAAAGGTCCTATGGGAAAATGCATGGGGAAAACGCGTTTTGGGACCCCCCTTTTTTCTCGGCCCCCGCTTGACGAATCACCCCGAGACTTTCAGGGTAGGAGCTGAACGGAGCGCCCCGTTAGTTTTGAAAATTTCGCAAGGATTCGTCAACCAGCGCCAAAGTTATTCAAAATAGAATTTTCAGATTTCCTATGGAAACACGGTCCTAACTATAACTATCTACTTGCGACCGCCAGTAGATAATATATATATTTATATATATCAGGAAATCCCTGTTACATGTATAGCAGCTCAGGGTAGTCATATTAATGGAAATTGTACAGGACTTCCCCAGTGTTCAGGCTGTTCGGCATTTTAGTGTCTAACTAAGAATGTACTGACTCTCTAATTGACGCAATTTTTTCTCTGTTTCCTCCCCTTATCGATCTCGAAACTGCGTCAATTACAAAGTAATTAAGGTCTTTTAAGTTGTTCTGATGCATTAATTTTAAATGACGTGCAACCGGATACGTAGATTCTGAATTGACAATTGCACGTAGGTGCTGCAGGATACGGTTAAAACCCTGAAGCTTGGTACTTCCTATGTACTGTAGATGACACGTACATTCCAGTACATAAATGGCACGGTCTGTCTTACATGTAAATAGTCCTTTGATTTTACATGGGGTAGGGGAGAAAGCATCAAATTCCTGTTTATTTACCCCAAATGTATATGCCCTACAGGAACTACACTTGTAAAAACCTGTTTTGTTAGATGGCCAATGTCCAGTTTCAACTACATCTGCACTAGTTTTTACAAGGGCATCCCTCATAGAGGGTGCCCTTCTGAAAGTAATGGCAGGCAATACATCTAACTCCGGGGCAAGTGTATATTTATATACATATTTATGTGTATATATATGTATGCATATTTATATGAATATATATTCATTGATATATATGTGCATATATATATACAGGTATGTGTGTGTGTGTATGTGTGTGTGTGTGTGTGTGTATGTATATATATATATATATATATATATATATATATATATATATATATATATATATATATACATATATATATACGTCTTACACATTTACAATTGCAAACAGTGTGAGAGAGAGAGTCATTTCGCAAAATCACGGGTTTGATGTCCTTCATCGAAGCCGGGAATGAGAACAGCTACTAGAGTCTGAAAGTTAGAACGCCCCTGCCCTGTTGTGTGTGGCCTCTGCTTTAACATCCTGCATCCCATTGTGTCAGCGCTGATGTTTTTGTGGTCGCAGTGTGTGAGTTCATGCACAGAAAAAAGACTGCATCGTCTTCTTTCCTAACTTAATTTTAATGTAAGAATGGCCCTCTAATAACTTAACTTTTAAATAAAGTTCTATTTTGTTTTTTTCATTTTTAACAATATTTGTGTAGCATGTGGACTCAGCACAATAGCAGCTGAGCGCTTAATAGCGAACTAGGATGGAGGGGACAGTAAAAGGCAGATACACAGTTACCTCAGTTGGGTGGGAGGTTGAAAAGTTCTAACAAGGTATTTTTGTTGTGTATGTTCAATGAAATCTCCTCATCGTGTATTAATCTATGTTCTAGTGGCTCAACAAAACATTAAAAGTTTGCTCTCTTCTTTTGATACAAACTTTGTGCGTGTGAACAACTGTCATCTTTGTCCTTCCACCATTTCGCCTGCACCTGTCATGGTTAGTTACATCCTGATGCGGAATGGTAAATTTGTTTATTTTGTTTATTTTCTTAGAATTTTTTTAATCGACATCTTCTGATCACAAAGACTAAGTAAGTAAATTTATTATGCATAATTAATTAAAATCATTGCATATGGTGATCATACAAAGAAAGCACAATTTCTTATTAATATAACTTTTGTACATGTAAAATGAGAAAAACAATATTCTAAAAATCAGAAGATATTATACAATACAAAAAGAGAAAAGGTTAATATTCTTAAAATGTGCGAATAGGAGAAAATTTGTCCATCATCAGAAGAATAGTCTCTGTTTCCCTGAGCCATTTGGGAATCTTTTTAGATATTTAATCTTTTCTCTGTAATATCCAGAAATTTTGTAAGGCGACAATTTAATTGGGTGACGGTCGGATTAAAACATAGAAGTTTTGCTTGTCTGCAGGACCTCACACCGTGCTGTATAAAAAAAGGCTTTAATAAAGATACCCTTATGTCTTTCAGTTTGTCACATATGCTGATAATGTGGATAATGTTCTCTTCGCCCAGTCCACATAATCTACATTTACAGTCTAGTCGTGTTCTTTTCCATGGCGGCAATAAAACTTTTATGGGTCCAACCCCCAGTCTTAACTTTAGGAATTTTTGTTTTGTATGCATCTTTATTCCTAGATTTCGATAGGTTTGAGGATTGCCATTTTTATAGTTGTTAATAACTGTCCATCCATGAGCTCGTCTTGATAGTGCTTCCTTGTCTAGTGCGAGGGAGATGCTTCTTATTGCCTTTGTTGCTAGTTTTTTAAAAATATGGGACGCTGAAGTATTCCATAGGTTCTCTAAACCTAATTTTTCAATTGAATCTTTGAGATATTTGTTAGTTGGAGATTTGCTGGTTCGTGTTATCTCTGTCCATAAAAGGTTGATTAAAGTACCTTTTTCAGCTAGTCTGATTTTATGCCAGTTTTTTACGTAGGCTCCCATTCTCTCCACTATTTGGTTTTGTACACCGAATTCCAGTCGAAGTTGGGCTGGAGAAACATATCTAGGAAGTTGGAATATCGAACGATATGAGGTTGTTATTATATTATTTAACGTCAAAGCGTCTCTCCCTGTCATTTGTTCACTCCCATACAAGATTGTAGGCTGGAGTTTGGCTCTCACTATTTTTAAAAAAGGTTCCAGGGAGAGATCTGGTAGCAGATTCTTCAATGGTTTGAGTGCCCAACAAGTTGTCATCCCTTTTTTCCTTAAGGTCTCCAGCTGTGGTTTGCATGAGTTGTTCTGATCCAGGAGGATACCCAGGTACTTACAGGTAGTGGCTTGCTGTATTCTTTGCCCGTCAAGGTACCATCTTGGCGTAAACATTTTGTGGTAATTAACTGCCATAATCTTAGTTTTTGTATAATTTATTTTTAAGATGTTTCTTTTTGAAAATCTATTGGTTGTATCCAGAAGGCGTTGTAGGCCAATAGGAGTAGAGCAAGTTTGTCAAGGTTTTTCCTCCTAGCGATAGACCATGAGATGAACATCTGTCCAATTCTTCAGGCAAATCAGCCATAAAGAGGTTAAATAATACTGGTGAAAGGACGCATCCTTGCTTACGACCTTTGTTTGTTGGAATTCTTCTCGATAATCGCGAACCTTCTCCCAGTTTTATCCTAATCCACGTATCTGTGTATAGGTGTCTAAATTGGTTCAGGAGTGAGGAAGGAATCCCCCATTTTGCCAGTTTGATCCAGAGTATATTACGGTCCACATGATCGAATGCTGCTGCATAGTCTATGAAGCAGAGATACAATGCATGTTTTTTCTCTCTTGCGGCATCCATAAGTATGGACAGGGCCATGATGTTCGTTGTCGTTCCTTGGCCTTTTTGAAAACCAGTCTGCGTTATACGAATGATGTTGTTTTCAGCTGCCCAACTTGTTAGTTCTTCCAGAAGGATCCCTGCATAATATTTGGCCTCTACATCGATTAGGGCAATTAAACGATAGTTGCTTGGATTGTCGCGCCCTCCTTGTTTTTATATCGGGATTACAATTCACCCCCTCCATGAATCTGGTAATTTCGTATATGTTAAAGCGTATCACAAAGACTAGAAATGTGCGTTGTTCGACATCACTGCCAGTGCATGTCCAAACATAAAACATTAGAACTGTCAATAAAACATAGTTATTTTTTTTTTAATTTAATGTGCACGTTTCCGGCTGAAATATATTATGGGCACCGACCGTATCCAAATGCTAAACCCATGTTGAAAGGAGGAGTGGAAAAGTTTAATTCCGTCCCATTTTATGTTTCCATATTTACCTTTGTAGCATGGGTCTAACTAAGCATGGCATTGAATGGTTATATTGTGCTGTAAACCAGCGTGCTGTCAGGACACAATAAATGACCCTGGCAGGAGTAAAAGGAGGGGCCGCAATCCGGGACACCACAGCCCTGTGATGCAAAAAATTTAAAGACTCAAGCAGACTCACCGAAGAGCTTGCCAGGGGCCTCCTCGCTGTTATCGGGGATGGCGGACTCGGGCAGGGGTTCACTCAGGGGTTCGCTCAGCTCTCAGTCTGAAGTGTCCGCGGGGCGTAAGACAGGCCACCGCAGCCCCCGCGGGGTTGGGGTCCGAGCTGCAGGGGGCCCCCTCATCACAAAACTCAGGCATGAGAGCTCCACTCTGAGTCGTGAAACTCTAAGGTCTTTGCAACCTAGGGGTTACCCCTGCTGTCTGAGCCCTGGGAATGTTTCTGAGCAGGATAGCTCTGCTGTCAGAAGCCTGCGTCTATTAAATATGCATTATCTGAGGGGTAGCTGTGACGTCCGATACGACGCTGTGTAGATAGTAATCTGAGGGATAGCTATGCTCTTTAAAACCGGAGCCTATAAAATCTGTGTAACCTCTGCTATCCTGATGCCTGCTACTGTGAGATCTGGGTAACTTGAGGGACAGCTCTGATGCCTTCGGCCAGACAGCTCAGTCGTATAACGCATCTGTGTTACCTGAGGGATGGCTCTGCTCTAGAACCACAGATGAGATCTGTCTAACCAGAGAGATAGCCATGTTGTCTTCGCCGTGATGCTGTGAGGTCGGTGTAACCGGAGGGATAGCTCCGCTCTATGAGACGAGAGAAAATGAGATCTGTAACATCAGAGACAGCTCTGCTGTCTGAGGCCACCCACGAAATCTGTGTAATATGAGAGACAGCTCTGCTGCATGACGCATCTGTGTTACCTGAGGGATGGCTCTGCTCTAGAGCCACAGATAGTGAGATCTGTGTAACCAGAGCGATAGCTCCGCTCTATGAGATGAGAGAAAATGAGATCTGTATAACATCAGGGACAGCTCTGCTGTCTGAGGCCTGAGTGTTTTAGAATTTGTAACTGTAGGGAAAGCCCAGCTGCCTGTGGCCGGAGCCAGTGTAACCGTTGCTCTTGGACCTGTTCTGTGACATGTGCTGATACATGCCTGGGTCTCATGCGAGGAGGCCATGTGCCGCTCCTTCTCATGTCTCTGGAATACAGGAATAAATCGGGTTTTGGCTTTGGTCATGCGTCCGTATGAGTTCTGCCAGTAAAGCATTGCTGTGTAGTGTTGCAGGCTTCCTCTTCTCTTCTCCCCTCCCCCAACGCCAGGACTCAGGCGCTGGAGCTCCGCTTTTGAACAAGGTCACCTCCAAGACAGTGAGGGGGGAGGGCTCCTGGGAGAGGACGGTGACCCACCTCTACTCCCGGCTATGTGTAATGGGCAGCAGAAGAAAGGGGTGACAGATTGGGGCGGGGATTATGGGAGGTAACCTGACAGAGGTGGGGAGGAGGAGTAGGGGGAGACCTGTGCAGTGAATGATGGAGAGGTGGAGGAGAGGGGGGAGATACTGTGGTAAATAAAATAAATATTACCGGACTGAATTTCATGCGGAATCTTAAAATAAAGTAAAATAGCTCAAAATAACAAGAGGCAGAATCCGTGGTATAAGAGGTTTCTAATGGGCTTTATTCCATTCAAAATGGCCGACTCGAGTCGCGGCCCTCAGGTTCCGTCACCACGAAGGTTCAGGAAGTGAAGTACAATAATTCATTAACAGACATGTATTTTTATAATAAGTTCATTACAATGAAACGAATGTAGAAGGCGTAACATTTGATAAGAAAAATGACGTAACAGTGACATAATCGAAACTAGGCGTAATAAGGAATAAAAGAAACATGATTGGTTAGAATTATCAGACATAGGTGGATCTATAAGATAATACTTGGCATAGATGCGCGCGCGGCAGCATGACGTGTAATTGACGTGCAACTAGGGGGTGAAGGGGACTTGACATTTAGCTCTACATGTGGAGACGAGAAGTCTGGGGTCAAGTCATCCTAATCCCAAATCATATCTAACATCCTATGTTTAAAGAACTATGTTATCCACAAGGAAGGACTCTCGGACAGAATCTATTCTATACTGACTGTGTGCGTGTACAAGCGTCTAAGTGTCTATATGAGATGCGAGGGGCAGAAAACTTTCCATGGCAACAGGGCTATGAATCACTTGCAGGAGGACGGAAAGGCTGAGTCCTCTGCTTGTGAGCGAAAGGAAATGTTTACCTAAATCACTGGACAGGAATGCATCGGCTGGAGAGCAAAATAGATAATTCGAAGGTGAAATACAGCTTCTTGGCAGACAGGCGAAAACTGGCCGAGGCAGGCACCGTTAGCTGCACAGGGAGTAGAACAAAGTTCATGGATACAGATGCGAGCTCAAGCTGAAGCTGTCAGAGACAGAGAGCAGGGAAAGGCTTTGAGGACAGAATCGGGCCTACTCGCCTGAACTGTAAAAATGAAGTAACTTAGCCATATAAAGTCGGTGGCCTTTCATACTTAGGAATCAAATATCCAGCCCATTGATGGCGGATCTGACAGAGAACATGTTGACGGTAGACACACATATGTTTGCGTCTTAGAAACTGGAACTGGAGGGAACATACATGTACTTGTAACATGCATATAGAACCGTTGGGGTCCAAGATAGGGGACATAACTGATCAGGAAAATCCACATTTCCACATTCCCTCCTTGTCCCCTTCTTGCCCTTCACGAGACATCAATCTTCATCATTCCTTCGATTTGCTCATGGAGCATCATTTCTTCTTCTTTCTTCTTCCGGGATCTTGAACGAGAACTTTGATGTGGAATCCATGATGTGGCACACAGACCACAAATCGCTGGTCCACATTGTAGGCATAAACAACAACTGAAGAGCATAAGAAGGCCAATACCTAGGAAGGATAGAACTCTCCATCCCCAGGCTGATATCACACTCCAAAACCACCCGGACCACGTCCAAGTGCCTGGATTCTCGTGTATCTGGCTTACAATCTTATGAAGGCGTGTTATAGCTTTATATACAGATGGCGAATTCTCTGGTATGAATATACAGCAGCTGGATCCGATGACCCTACAAGCTCCGCCCCTATCGGCCAGGATGACGTCAAGGACAAGACGATTCTGGAGAACAACAATTCTCATCACTGATTGTTCCTCTGTCAGATTGCCTAGGGCGGCTATAGTCTCGTTTACTACAGCTTCAAGAGTCTTGGTGAGTCTGCGTATCAGCTTACTATTTGATATTGTACCTATATAGGGAAAGATACCTTTATTGAAATCTACATACTTGTCCCATGCCGTCTCAGTATAATCGACAACTGGGAGATCTCTTTTCTCTCTATTGTGTACTAAATGAACATTTCGATAATAATCTGGGGGAGCTAGGAAAACAGGTGGCAAAAGGAATGCGATGTAACAGGTACCATCCCAATCTAGAGGTAGACGCATATATGCAGTCTGACCACATATGAAGTAGGAATGGCGAGAAGCTCTAAATGAAGATTTGCCTTGATCACTATATTCTACTGTAGTAACGCATTGGCTATGGCCCATATGTATGGAACCAACTTTTCTTACACATAATTCACCCTTAACTGGAAATACTGACATAGTGGGCAGAATTAGTTCAACTTCGGATTTGACATTCAAAATCATAAGATTAGGCGTAAAATTACCTAATTTATACACTTCATTTTCTAAATCAGTTCCTGTTCTACTGGGGTGACCCTCCTTATTAGGGTGACAGACTTTGAATAAAACTAGATTCAGATTTCCCCATATCCAATGTTGTTGATAAACTGCTGTGTCTGGGTCTATGGAATTTAATAAACTAAACCATGCTCCACAGGAGCCATTGTGTGTGAATGGATGTGGAAAGAAAGGCAGAACTCCTTTGTTATTCTGATAGGGAGGGAGTCGGCCACACACCCAACAATTGGTCGCATTACTAGTCTGATGGGAATGATGTAACATACTAATGAATGTGTTATTGCGCAGCGCAAGTCTATAAGATAATTCATGTGGCGGTAGGTCACTAAAAGAATGTTCATCAGTTATATTGAAAACACGTTTAGAAACAGGATAATACATATGCAACAATATACTTGCAGTAACTATTAAAAAACTCAAGGAAGACAAAATTAATAAAGTCACAATACAGTGGTTACGCAGTAATTTACAATAAGCATGTCGTTTCATTATGATTCTGGACTCTACATGATTCAGACCTAAGGGGTACATGTCGGGACAGATTCAACCGCTTCACCTTGGAGAGGACTTAAACAATCAAATCGTCCGACAGTTTAGATCTGGACCTGAGTTTCTGTTTATAGCACTGAGAGTCATTCTGTTCAACAAAAGGAAGTTTTGAATCAGTCTGTGAGGGAGTGCAGGGCACAGTGTCTATATCTGAAGGTAGTCCATGAAATTTTTTGACGTGACTGGAATGAATCCACCCTTTTCGTCCCTCGATCTTCACGGCTGTTCTTGTGGTCAACAGGACCAACTTGGGTGCTTTCCACCTGGGCTCCAATTGACTTTTCCTGTCGAAGTTTCTTACAAAGACAAGATTACCCGGAACAACGTCATGGGGTTTCGCCTCAGTGTTGTCGGGAAAGGCTGCAGCTACCTGTGAACGAGAAGATTGTAGTGCAGACATCAAGGAAGCCAGGTAATCTGTCAGCATATTACAGTCAACATCAGTTATTTTACGTGGTATAGGCGTCCCCCACATATTCGGTGGTCTACCAAAGATCACCTCATACGGGGATAGCCCTGTTCTAGAGTGTGCTACCATTCTCATGTAAAAGAGTGCAACTGGTAATGCTACTATCCAGTCGACACCTTTCTCTCTACATATTTTGGACAGTCTGATTTTCAGTGTCTGGTTATGTCTTTCTACGAGACCTGCTGCCTCAGGGTGTCGGACACAGTGGAACTTCCACTGATATCCCAACAAGAGTGAGACATGTTTCATTAATTCGGATGAGAAAGGCTGACCGTTATCTGAATATACAACACGTGGTAAACCGTACCGTGGGAAGAATTCTCGAACTAGCTGCTTGGCAGTAGTCGGGGCAGTGTAATCTGATACGGGATACGCCTCTGTCCAACGGGAGAGAGCGCAGACAACTACGAGGACATATTTGAATCCTCGACAACGTTCCATCTGAATATAATCCATCTGGAGGACTTCAAAAGGATGGTCAGGAGGCTGAAATCCACCCTGCTCTACGGAAACACTCTTTCCTGGATTAAACTGACAACATATCATACAGGTACGAACTTTTTGTTTAGCTGCTGCTCGTAAATGTTTGTTGAACCAAATGTGCTGAATGCTGTCTAGCATAGCCTTCTCTCCTAAATGTGCTGGACTGTGAACTGTAGCTATAATGGCTTGAACCATGGAATCAGGGAGAAACCATACAGATTTCTCCTTCGTCATCCATCCTTGATCTGTCTGGATCCCTCCTAGTTCAGCCCACTTCTTTATTTCTTCTGCTGTGGCATGTGTCTGTATGTCAATTACGTCAAGTGTGGGATCCTTAATCGTCATACACTGTGTTGGTGTCTGAACTATTGGCTTTGTCATGTCTAATGTGCGATTCTGAGCAGTCTGTTTAGCTGTTCTGTCAGCTAAATCATTGCCTTGAGAAATGGTATCAGTAACCTTCGTGTGTGCTTTACATTTCATAATCGATATAGCAGTGGGTAAATGTATTGCGTCTAACAAAGCATGAATGAGGGGCCCGTGCTGAATGTGGGCACCATGGGACGTTAGATAACCTCTCTCTCGCCACAGCACGCCGAAGTCGTGTACAACTCCGAATGCATAACGTGAGTCAGTGTATACATTAACTTTTTTATTTGTGGCTTGAATACAGGCTTGCGTTAGAGCAATAAGTTCTGCTGCTTGGGCTGACAGAATATCTATACAATGTGTCTCAATAACTTCAGTGTCTGTTGTGACTGCATACGCGGCCACTAAATCTCCTGTACTTGCTCTCATGCATGATCCGTCTACATACAACGTCAGGTCTGGATCTAACAATGGAACGTCTGTCAAGTCTTGTCTAGGTTTCGTCTTTATTTCAATGATTTCAACACAATCATGAGCTAGTGGGTCTGTTCCAATTACAGGTAATAGTGTAGCAGGATTCAATGTATTACACCGTCGGATCTCTATGTGTGGTTGAAACAATGTCAGTTCATAACCGGTAAGTCTTGCTATGGCCAAGTGTTGCGTTTGTGTTCGGTTCACAAGAACCTCTACTGCATGTGGTACTTGAACTGTCAATGGGTGTCCTAATACTATGGCATCGCTTTGTCTGATTGCTAAAGCTGTCGCTGCCACTGATTTCAGGCATGCAGGCAAAGCCTGAGCTACGGGATCTAATGTACTGGAAAAATAAGCACATGGCTTGCGTGATCCTGCTTGATCCTGAGTGAGTACTGACAAGGCAGTACCTTCGCGTTCTGTAACAAAGAGTGTAAAAGGTTTGCTATAACATGGTGTTGCTAAAACAGGTGCTTGACATAAAGCTTCCTTTAAGCTTTCAAAAGCTTGTGTATGTTCCTGAGTCCAAGGGAGAACAGTCGATGTGGCTGCCTCCTGTGTGGTTAACTGAATGAGTGGTTTTGCTAGAAATGCGTACTGAGGGATCCACTGCCTACAATATGAAGTGAGGCCTATGAAAGCCCGCACCTCCTTTTGTGTCTGGGGTATTGACATGTTAGCAATTAACTGGATGCGATCTGGTGTAAGCTGCCTTCCCTCCTTGGACAGCGAGTGACCAAGATAAATAACTCGCTGAACACAGAATTGCAGCTTAGAAGGGGACACCTTGTGCCCCTTGTCGGCTAAGAAATGTAAAACTGTCAGAGAAGCTTTTTCACATTCTGGCTCGCTTCTCGCGGTGATCAGCAGATCATCGACATATTGAAGCAGTGCTGTATTGTCTGGCATGTGGATACTGTCAAGTTCTCGTTTCAGTGCTTGGCTGTAAATGCTGGGGCTTTCTGTAAATCCTTGAGGAGCGCGTGAGAATTTAAAGCTGCGCCCATTTAAACTGAATCCGAACAAGTATTGGCTTTCCGGATCTATTGGGACGCTGAAAAAGGCATTCTTGAGATCAATTACAGTAAAAAATGTTGCTTCGGAATCAATTGCTGTCAACAATGATGATATATCAGGGACCACAGGGAATTGTGGTACAATACACTTGTTTAGTTCACGCAAATCAATAACCAAACGGTACACTGGTGGAGCAGTAGGATCAGTTCGTTTAAGAATCGGAATTATCGGTGAATTACATACATTGGAGTCTGTTTCTACAACTACTCCCTGGGCAATTAGCTCATCAATGATTTTCAACAAAGCCACTACAGCATCATGCGGTAACTTGTATTGTCGCATTCGTGGTAGTACCACTCCTGCTTTCAATGTAACTCGATAGGGTGTAATGTTCATGCAGCCAACATCCGTAGGGCCTTGTGCCCATAGATGTACTGGTAAAGTCTGTAGTCGGGGATCCATGTCTCTAGACACATAGTGACCTTTAAAATCACGCAAAAACAACCTTACTCCTTCCGGAGAACAACATATTATGGCTCCTAGTGCTTTCAGAGTCTTAATTCCTAACAGATTTTCTGGGCATGATTTAGTAAGCAATAAATCTGTAGTTCGTGTCAAAGGTCCTATCGTAAGTGGTAGAGGCTGTGATACTTCATTAACAATAGGTTTTCCTGAAAAACCAAGGGAAACATTTTGAGAGCCTGAGAGGGGTGCCCCTGGAACTTCACTACGTTTTATGGTTGTTCGACTTGCCCCTGTATCGAGTAAGAATTTTCTATCTTGACCTAATAATTCACTATGTACATAAGGTCCTTCTTGATCTACCGGAATCTCGATAAGCGGTAAGTCAACTTCCCTCTCTAGGCTGGTTCATGCGTAACGCTGATACTCAGGGTATTCATACTGTGCAGTCTGATACATTTGTTGTGTTGTGGTTTGTGTGGCAGTAGCAGGCAACGGTGGTGCAGCTGGCACAAACTGTATGGGTTGCTGTGAGGCTGGCATAGACTGTTGCTGAACTGGCACGGACTGTCCATGCTGCATAGCTCCTTGTTCATTCTGATCTTGTCTAACTAATCGTGGTCTCTCTTTTGCAATACCTGTAGCTATATTTCGTTTCAGGACTTGACAATCATGTACATAATGGCCTAGTTGTTTACAGTAATTGCAGGTTCCTTTTACAGGAACTGCAGAATCACCAGAATGTGTCACACCCTTTTTGTGACCATCTGCTGGTACTGTCTGAGAAACTAGCATTTTCATTTTTGTATCCTTCATGCGTTTATGCTCGTGTTCTTGTTCATCCCTAATTCTATTGTGATGATACTGTAACATTTGTAGCATTTGCGACGGAGTGTTACTTTGCCAGGTACTCTCGAATTTCAATATTCTATTCTTCACTGGAGGCAATGCATTTTCCACTAATTTTGTCACAAATAAATGTGGATATGAGTCACTACTTGCTTTTATACCACTATTTATACCAAAACATTTTTCAAATCGAGCATAATAATCGCTTGTGTCTTCATCTTGCTTTTGTTTACAGGCTGTGATTGCACCCCAATCTTCCTTTTTTGTAGTTAATAAACGTGGCAGTACCTGTACTAGTAAACCTGGTAATAGTTTAACTTTATCCCCGAGCCCCGAACCTGCAGCTCGGCCCCTTTCTTCCTCTGCTAATGCTGTCCAGTCTATCTTTTGGTCTCCCACTTCCCACTCTTTTTCTTTCAGTTTTTCATATATGCCAGCAGGCAAAAGCACCTTTAATATCGTCATAATATCAGGAAAGGTGTACTCTCCCATCAGTAACATGTCTTTAATTTCTCGGTGGAAACCCGCTGGGTCTTTGTCATGACTAGGTACTACTTTCTTCATTTCTAATAATTCCATTTTTGATATGGGTGTGTAAACAAATACACGGTGAAACTCATTGTCTTCGCCTTTTATTGGGTGCACTTCCCGTAAAGGATTTTGTCTATCCATGTAGTACGGTGCTCTTTCTCTGGGGGGCAAGGAGAGAGAATCTGGATTTACAAAAAGGACGTACTGCTTACGTGACACTAATATCTCTTTAATTAGCTTGTTACTAGAACCTCTCCATCTGTACGTGAGTAGTTCCGTTAATATATCAGGTAAAGGACCAGGGTCAGCATGTTGGCTCTTATATAATATGAGGAGTTGCTGAATCATATAGATTCCAGCTAAACGTTGTTCATCTGTACTGAGGTTGAGAAACGTGTGTGCTACGGTCTCATCACCGTATTTTTCAGGACTAATAATCCAGTGAACGGCTGATCTGGCTAATTCTTGCTCATCCATGGAATCGAGGAGGTGGTAACCCCTTCGTTCTCGTAGTATTTTATCTACGGCTTGAAACGAATGTTCAGGAGACTTCAGATTCATTACAGGCGTCGGATACGTTCTGCTATTATTTGGACATACAGAGTGTATTGGATCAGAAAAACATCTAGTATTTTCACAAGATCTTCCTCTGCCTACATAGGCTATGGTCTCTGACTGTCTTGCGGAATTCCCTGATTCGGACACTTCATCTTGCTCATACTCGTCTGTTCCCAATCTTTCTTCATGAATACGCTCTATTTCTTTACGGATTTTTCGGCACATGGCTATTATACAATTTTGCTTATCGTGTCTCCCTTCTGATATATTCTGACTCCATCTTGTAAGAATAAGCATTGCATTCGGGTCTACCCCCGGACGATCTTGATTCCTGATTACACAGTTTATGAGGAAACGTAACAGTTCCCCCTGTATCTCTACTTTCTGGAATTCCATAGTTCTGTTAATACATCCTGGATCTCGTCCTGTTTGAACAAAATGATATATGTTATCCAGATGCGTAGTCATTCCTGGTAACCTTGCTAAATACTCTGCGGCTCGTCTAATACGTAATGATGCCAGGACCATTTCGTCCTCTTTACCAACCACCGGGTCATATCTACAATTTACAAGGAGTTCCTTAAGCGTACGTTCATTTACGAACTTAGGTGTACGTGAATGTGCTGACTCTTGAAAGACAAGTTTATTTATTCTAGGTGGTGTAAAAGTACTGCTAGCACCTCCCGTGGCCCTATCTGGGGCGTCGGGTGTGAATGGATTCGTTGAACGTGACACAGCAACTATGGGTGTCGATACCCCTGTAGAGTCGACTGCGGAGACAGATGCGGAAACAGATGTGCTTGCCGAAGCTTGCGTCGGGACTTGCTGTTGCACGGGGACAGATACCTGATCCTGACGTTGAACCCCTCCGCCAGACGGTCTATGTGGTGTGGCGTTAGCATACTCGGGAGCTGCGTCATCTAGATATGAGGAAAGAAAAACATCTTCTGCGGTTCTGGGATGCCCCTTTGGATGTACCTTAATTGGAAATAATGGGGGTGGCAAGTCTTTTGGCACCTCCGTAACAGCCTTAGGTAGTCCTTCGGCTAGAAGGGGATACATACCATTCATAAGAGCATTTCTTTGTCTATTCACTTGTTCTGATTTCACTCGGATACCTTCCTCAATTAATAGATTTTCTTGAACTTTATTTGAACTTACTTTACTCCTCTCTTCTTGTCTACGTGCTTTTTCTGTTCGTCTATGAGATTCTTTACGCCATAACTCAACAGCGTCTTTCTGTGACTGTCTGACCTTTCTTTTCCATAACTCTTCCTCCACTTTCATGATGCACTCTGCATCCCAGGTTCCCGCTATGGGCCACCTTTGACTTTCTGGTAATCCTTTGGTATAATCTACCCATAGATCAAGAAACAATATGGCATCTAAGCCATGTTTATGGTACATGAAATGTCCTGGAGTGTCTCTAGGAGGAATAGGAACTGCTTCTTCAAGCACCCCTTTTCTGGTAGTAATCTGTCTTAACTTCGAGAAGAGCGGCATATTGACAACCGATCTGATACTTACTCTTGAACTTACTTAATACGAGAAACACAATAATGAACAGTGAACAATGAACAGTCATTCATACCACAATATGCAAGACATTTTCTGAATACTTTAAACATTAAACATTAAACATTATAACAATGATCGACAATGATGACAGTCTGCCTAACTAATCACCACGCTGAATTCTTGACAGTAACTGAATACTTCGGAATACTTGATATACTGCTAAACAGTACATATACACTGCTAAACAGTGCAGACCGGATTTGTGTACCCAAATCCGTCTTGACCGGCACAACCTATGTGCGCGTCAACACGCCTCCTCGGCGATGGTACTCACCGAGTAGCTCCTTGAAACGGAAGGCCTCAGAGAATGGACAGGACTCGATAACTGCGGACATCGGACCCTCTGGACGTCGGAATTTCGGAAAACCTGGTGGGCCTCTGTATACCTCGGATCTTGCTCTCTCAGCTAGGCTCTGGTCGGGATACTTCGCACTTCTCACCGCCTCGTCTGGGTTGATCGCAGCCTCAGTCGCCCCCGCTTGACCGGAGGGAGCTTACAGGAAATCCTGCTGGTACGCGTTTATGGTCCGTCCAGCTGTGGCAGGAGACCGGGCCTGCAACGCACCGCCGGCGCGTGAGATGAGAAAGTGTCCCTGTTCGGGCGCCATTATGTGGTAAATAAAATAAATATTACCGGACTGAATTTCATGCGGAATCTTAAAATAAAGTAAAATAACTCAAAATAACAAGAGGCAGAATCCGTGGTATAAGAGGTTTCTAATGGGCTTTATTCCATTCAAAATGGCCGACTCGAGTCGCGGCCCTCAGGTTCCGTCACCACGAAGGTTCAGGAAGTGAAGTACAATAATTCATTAACAGACATGTATTTTTATAATAAGTTCATTACAATGAAACGAATGTAGAAGGCGTAACATTTGATAAGAAAAATGACGTAACAGTGACATAATCGAAACTAGGCGTAATAAGGAATAAAAGAAACATGATTGGTTAGAATTATCAGACATAGGTGGATCTATAAGATAATACTTGGCATAGATGCGCGCGCGGCAGCATGACGTGTAATTGACGTGCAACTAGGGGGTGAAGGGGACTTGACATTTAGCTCTACATGTGGAGACGAGAAGTCTGGGGTCAAGTCATCCTAATCCCAAATCATATCTAACATCCTATGTTTAAAGAACTATGTTATCCACAAGGAAGGACTCTCGGACAGAATCTATTCTATACTGACTGTGTGCGTGTACAAGCGTCTAAGTGTCTATATGAGATGCGAGGGGCAGAAAACTTTCCATGGCAACAGGGCTATGAATCACTTGCAGGAGGACGGAAAGGCTGAGTCCTCTGCTTGTGAGCGAAAGGAAATGTTTACCTAAATCACTGGACAGGAATGCATCGGCTGGAGAGCAAAATAGATAATTCGAAGGTGAAATACAGCTTCTTGGCAGACAGGCGAAAACTGGCCGAGGCAGGCACCGTTAGCTGCACAGGGAGTAGGACAAAGTTCATGGATACAGATGCGAGCTCAAGCTGAAGCTGTCAGAGACAGAGAGCAGGGAAAGGCTTTGAGGACAGAATCGGGCCTACTCGCCTGAACTGTAAAAATGAAGTAACTTAGCCATATAAAGTCGGTGGCCTTTCATACTTAGGAATCAAATATCCAGCCCATTGATGGCGGATCTGACAGAGAACATGTTGACGGTAGACACACATATGTTTGCGTCTTAGAAACTGGAACTGGAGGGAACATACATGTACTTGTAACATGCATATAGAACCGTTGGGGTCCAAGATAGGGGACATAACTGATCAGGAAAATCCACATTTCCACAATACAGTGGTGAGAGGATAGTGAGGTAAAGTCCCCGGCCACCTCCTTGCCTCTGCCTTCATCTCACTCCGCAGCGACAGCAGCTCAGGTTTGCTTACTTGTCCAGCTATCATTGGATTCTAGGGGTTGGCGGGGGGAGAGAAAAAGGAGCCAGGAGAGAGGAAAAAAAAGTGTCAGAGCTCTGTCGGAGGGATGCTCTCTCCTGGCTCCTTTTTTTAAAGTGGAAGCGAGATGCTTTTTATTTTTGCATCGCGCTTTCATTTTAAAGTGGAAGCGAGATGCAAAAATAAACACGCGGCACCAGGTCTCCTTTTTTGTCCGGCCCAATCGGGCTGGCGCGTGCAAGGCAGCGTGACGAATCTTCTGATAAGAAACTTCGTCACAACAGCCGTAATGCAGGCGATCCTGTCCGGGTGGGCGGACAAAAAAGCCAAAGGAAACCAACGAAAAACCCTCCTTTCCAATGGGAAGCCAGCGTTTACCATAAACGCTGACGCTACCCAATGGAAATGAGGGGCGGGGCTTCGAGTCCACTTCTGAAACTCTTCACGGACCATAAATCTCGCCGAGCAAGCTGCTCATGTGCTCAGCCACGCTAGTCAAGACCAAAAAGGTGGCGCATTATCGGTACGCCCCTCAAGGGCAGCCCTCTTGAGAGAGTGAAAGGGCGTTGTATGGACCCCGAAGACATCTCATGCAGGCAGGTGCAGTCACTCACTGACCCACCTGCAGTATCAGCAATTACCAAAAACAGCACTTAAAAACTAATGAACCTTTCCAAAAAAAGCAGTTTTTAAAAGTGGCATGAGCAGTGATGCTGTACAATTCCTGCTGATGCACTTTTGGTTTATGATCTGGAGCTTCTTAGAAAAAGTATCTTTTCTAATACATTACACAAAATGTGCTATACTATTGGAAAAACCCTTTGTCGACAGACTAACTATTTAAAGGCATGCAGTATTCCATCTTGGAATGTTTTGAAAAGCTGTCATCCACAAACAAAGTGAAAATGCAAGTTAAATTCACATCTTCATTTCGTCAAAACAAAGGTCTGTGATTGGGTAATAATTGCATATAAAATAAATTTTAAAGTGCTACATAAGTTAACTATAATGCTCATAAGCGCAGCTTCTCAGAATGAGGAAAGCTTCGTCTGATTTATTATTGGCAAGTCTGGCTTATCTATAGTTACTGCATCTAGTGGCTTTGCAAGAATCTGGGTCTGCTTAAGATTTATCCTCATACTTCCTAGTTGTTTGTATATCTTTGTCGGAATCAAATAACAGATGATCATGGGAAAGCCACCTATCTTCAGAACAAAAGATGTTTTACTTGCTCTGTTAATGTTGTCCTTCTATTGTGCTTTTTCAGGTTGATGATCACAAATTCAGCGCCCATCGCATTGTGCTTGCTGCCTCTATTCCCTATTTTCACGCTATGTTTACCACTGACATGATGGAATGTAAACAGGATGAGATTGTAATGCAAGGGATGGACCCTGGGTAAGTAAAGTGTTGATTGTGCCCCATCCCAGGCTAGTCAAGGGCCTGGTTCTAGCAAGTCAGTGCCTAGGACAATACAAAGTCTTCACTATAGACAAAGTCTTTGTATTGGAAGAACAGCTTTGGTAGTTATTTAGATGTTGGTTAAGCTACTGTTCTGTTCAGCCACATGCTTGTATAGTCTTTAAAGGAATACATTCCGCTCTACATGTTAAAAGCAAAAAGAACAATTGATGGACAGAATGCAGAACAATGGCATACATTCACCTCAGTACAGAGCTCTGGGCCTAAATATATCGTTGCCATTCCATTTTGAACCCGGCCATATGCAAATCAGTCTTGACCCGGGTCCCTATGAGAACAGTCCAGCCCGAATTGCCAGGCCAGGTCCTCCCTCGATGGTAAACAAGCATCCGAGGACTGGTTTTGGGGTTTCACCGCTCATCAGTCATGGAAGCTTGACTCCACTGGCATGGAGAGCGCAGGACCCACATCTGGGCATAACCGTCCCACTCGGGGTGACAAACGCAAAAAGAACAATTGATGGACAGAATGTAGAACAATGTCATACATACACTCCAGTACAGAGATCTGGGCCTAAATCCATCGTTTTTTTGCTCCCCATGCCATTCCAGTTTGAACCCAGCCATATGCAAATCAGTCTTGACCCTGCTCCCTATGGGAACAGTCCAGCCAGAACTGCTAGGCCAGGTCCTCCAAACTGGGGTGGCACGGTGAGCAAAAGAACGATGATTTAACCCAGATCGCTTGACTGGGGGTGAATGTTTGATTTGATCTGCATTCAATCCATCATCTGTGTGTCTTTTGCTTTCTCGTCCTAAGTGCTCCGGGTATGCCCAGACTTGGGTCCTGGGCTCACAATGCCACTGGATTCATGCTAGCCTGGCTGATATGGGGTCATGCTCAGAAACTGGTCCCAGGATGCTTGTTTCCATTCCAGGGAGGATTTGCATATGGCTGGGTCCAAACTGTGGTGGCATGGTGAGCAAAAGAATGATGGATTTAACTCGGATCTGTTCACTGGGGGTGAATGTTTGATTTGCTCTGCATTCTGTCCATCATCTGTGTGTCTTTTACATGTTAAATACATCAGGTTTTGTTGGCACAGGGAAATTAAACATGAACATCATGAATTTTTTGGGAGACAAGGGCCGCAGATCATTTGTCTAGCATTCCTTTCCTGTTTTTTTAAAGCATCCACCTACCTATGTCTGCTTTTTAAAAATGGAGCACATTGGAGAAAACCACAATTTCTGCTGCCCTTGCAGTTTTAAGAAGCTAGACAGGTACTTGCATTTCAGATTATATTCCTGGATTATCCTGGATTGCTTTAAAAATATTTTTCCGTGGTTCAGACATGTAAATCCAAAACTTAGTTTTCGAGATTCACTTGAATCGAGAGTCTTCTTTGTCAGCAAGTATAAACGATTGTGGTTTTTTCTATTGACAGTGTCCTGGGAGCTGTAGGTCAAGTTAATTATAAATAACAGAGTTTAAATGTTTAAACGCTTACATCCTTCAAATAATGTTTATATGTTGTGTCATAATTGTTTTCCTCTCTAGTGCACTAGAAGCCTTGATCAATTTTGCCTACAATGGACACTTAGCAATAGATCAGCAGAACGTGCAGTCCTTGCTGATGGGTGCAAGCTTTCTCCAGCTGCAGAGTATCAAAGATGCGTGCTGTTCTTTCCTAAAAGAAAGGTAAGTTAGTCAAACTCCGTGTACAACACCGAAAGTTTAATCGCGCCCAGAGTGCAGCGTTTACTGTTCCTTGGAGTATTCACACCACTCTTGCATGCAGCAGACTACTGAAGCTACTGCCTCATAAATTTTAAGATGCGTCTCCAAACATTCTCTAGTACTGTACAGCCACTCAACTTGTTACATTTATATTGACTTAAAATAAAGAAGTGGCATTTCGATTTTTCAAAATGGTAGAAGTATTATGAGTCGTATATTGCAAAGCTAACTGGATAGCATAAATAAGCTCTATATACATATGAATTGTTGTAGTTTTTTAAACTTGTTTTTTAACATTACATTCAGACTATTAAAAAACATAATTTTAAGATTGCACGGTCTTAACTGGATCATTTAGGAATTAGAGTGCATGTGAAAAAAGCCTTCTCTCCATGACTATATCATAAACATCCACCAAGTCATGGTTGGTTCCATTTGATTAAGTTGGTGCCGTAATCACTTAATTTTAGTTTATCTTGGAGATTCATGTCAAAGCCTTATGGTTTTATATTAAATTTTTCATGTATCTCTTATGTTCAACCCATACATTGCCCCTTTCTTTCCCGCTAATGCACCTTTTCCCTTTTTCTGTTACTTTTACTAACTTTTTTAGGTCGAGCCTGGGCGAGATCTTGGGTGTAATCGAGCTATGAAGGTATCCCAGGTGGAGGTTGGTGTTACAACTAGTAAAAATGGTTTTACATCCCCCGAGTTATTAGTCTTCCCCCTGCCCTGCCCTGACCTCTTATGTCGTGGTACTTGCTGAGATGCCCACCCTAAAATGAGAGCTCAGAGAAGACTATCCCAGTTTAAGGAACAAAGTGAGCCTCCGGTTGTCCCAACTGTGTGACGAAGGGCGATATCTGGCTAATAGGCTCATCATGGCCCAGAGGGTTGAATGGGTAGGGACCAACTCCTAAAACCTCTATAAGGACTGTATTGCTATCAATTTTGGTTGTTCTCAAGCCATTTCAATGGTTCAGAATCGTGCTATGCAATTAGGCCGTACTTCTGTTATCCAGGCTTTCCCCTTGGATATTTTTATCACTCGCTGACAGCCCAAATTTAACCGTCGTCTAGTGATAGCATTAAAAGTGCATGCAGTGGTGTCATGAGACCACTTGAGGTTACTGATTTCGTTTTGCGTATCTAAAATAGATTCAAGGTTTTGGGGGCAGACCCACTCGACTGACTGCATTGTTCCAATTATGAGTTGCAGCCTACTGCGTTAGGGCTAGGGACTGGGGTATGTAGGGTGTTACTCCAGATAGTAGCTCAAGGGGTCCTGCTGATCGAGGTACATTGCAGTCATAACCTTGATGGCCAGTTTATTAGGCCTGTCGGCAGGAAAGAATACAGTGGAATACTCACCATGGAGAAGTAGAGTTGATGACTGCCAATGCGTGTAAATCTTACCAGTGCAGTGAATGATCCTTGCAGCATTATTGACACCATAGAAATTCATGTAACTAACATAGATGCTGCAGTTAATAGTAAAAGTAATGATCCTGACTGGCTGGTGTTTCTTAGATCATTTGACATAATATTCCTACAGGAGATGTGGGTTGCGAAGGGCTCCTTTTAGCTGGATGGTCACAAATCATACTTTAATCATGCTGTGCCCTCATTAAGGGGATGCCCAAAGGAAGGCCTATTGTCTCTGGTCTTCCTTTCTGTATATTGCAGAACTAAGCATATCGCAATAACCTTACCCAATGTGCAAGCAATTCCGTTCAGTTCTCCAATGGTTGGTTGTTTTATTCTGTAAATGTTTTCTAATGGTCATACTTTTTGTGAATTACTTTCAACTCTTTGTGTCCAACTTCTGGACATTGATACCCATGGTATTGCAAGAGCTGGTTTTATGCTAATGGGAGATTTTAATACTCATACCTGCTCGTATTTCTTCATCCCTTGTGACCAAGTGTACAATGACAAATCACTGCATCTTTAGCATAGCCAAGCGAGCGCTTTTCTGAATAATTTCCCTGCGCAATTTAATCCGAAGTGTTTTGTGACTAAAATATTTCAAAGCGCTGATTGAAGTTTTGCTCCCACATTTATCGGACGTGGCTTACACTCCATAATAGAATATATTTTTATTTCTGTATCGTTGCAGGATTTTATAGATTATTTTGATATCAATGTTTCTGGTTTTAGCGACCACAACTGTATTTGTCTGTATCAAGGATCTATTTGTATGAGCCTCTGTATGGGGTATGCTCTTTTAGTCAGGTGGTAAGGTGACTGAACAGGGATGAAGATTAAGTTGGTGAAAGATTCCCCTGAGGATTTGTTAAAACATCTTGACTTTGATTTGTGTGAGCTCAGTGTGTCTTTTTGAATGCTTAATTAGATTAGTCTTTCACTCTGCCCTAAACAGGTAGAGAGTAGTATTCCCTGCTGGTTCAATAAAGAGTGCTCAAATGCACACAAATGATTAATGTGCGCTTTCAAAGCTCAGTCCAAAGACCAATTTCTAATAGCTAACTAATGCAGTGCATGTAAGTAGGCTCTCGATCTGAGGAAGAGCGCACTTAAGGAGCAAGCCCGGGCTGATCACATGGAGGCATCACTTAGGGCTGATAGTAATTCATTTTAGGAAGTTATTCACCCTTTATTTAATGATCATGGGGCCCTTACCATTTCTTCACATATTCTTCCTGAGAAGTGGATCGAACATTTTGAGGGGGTTTATAATTCTCTGGATAGTGGTGTTCCCCCCCCCCCCCCCCCCAAACCCCCCCCCCACCGAACCCTCACCATTATCCACTTACTTCTGCAACTCAACAATTGATGTTGAAGAGGTTATTTTTTCTATTGGACATATGACAGGTCATAAGTTCCCTTGTCCCAATGAGATCCCTGCCGATCTGTTCAAGTTGTCATCCAGTCTTTGGGGTCCAATCTTAACCTGTATGTCTAATCTAGCAGTACGTATAGGACTCCAACATTTGTGGTCTCAATCCATCATTATCCCCATATATAACAAGCATTTACAATGCAATGGTCTCGGCATTGTTAAAGTTAGAGCTATTGGCATTGCTCATGACATTATTTTTGTTTGTTTTTGTTTTTAAAACATTTAAAGAAACGGCATTGTTATTTACAATGTCAATAGCTTAATCTCTCTCAAATGCGAGACCTATTGCATTTGCACCCACACACAGAGCCACACACACAAAGCCACCCACACACACACAGCCACCCACACAGAGCTATTCACATAGAGCTACCTGCACACAAATAGAGCCACCCACACAGAGTCACCTACACACACACACGCAGTTACCCACACACAGACAGAGCCACCCACGCATAGAGCCACCTACAAAAAAAGCCACCCACACAGAGGCACACACACATAGAGCCTACCACACACACACACAGATCTTAGAGTGGCTGTTGGGGAAATCAGGGACTAAAGACGTGAAAGACTAAATACCGCTCACCTAGGCCGGTATCCCGCAACACTCGCTCCAGCTGCGGGAAGGTAAATTTGGGCAGCTCCAGCAGCGTCCCGTACCGCTCCAGGAATGAGCAGACCACCGCGAAATCCGGCAAGGAGCCCGGGCAGGTGACTTCTTCCACGGGCGCCTGCGTCTCCGCTGCCGCCATTATGGACCTGCTGGGGAAAGAGTTAAAAATCATGCACATGGCAAAATGAATGCACAAGTAGTCTACATATTCGCTGTCATAAAAGCCAAGGTTGTGCAAAACTAAACTACAGAGCAGGTTCTTTGCTCACTTAAAGATTGAACCGTACCTTTCAGTTAAACAGCAAGTCAGGATACAGTGACAAGTTAAGGTACACGTGACTACACAAACGAAGATGCTGTGGAGGAGGCAAAAATATAACAGCTGAGGGAGATATGGACAATAGAAAATAGATAATCGACAGTTTTGACACGTTAAGTATAAAGCAACATGGCCATACAGGAAAAAGATAGTAGGTTTATGGTTATTTGTATACAGCTTGCTCTTACGAGGCCTATTGGCACTATTCTGGTTAGTTGGTATGTATGTATTACTCACAAGGCTGTCAGTTACCCTCGTGCTAAAGAAAGGGTTAAATAAGTCATGAGAATAAAGATGTGTGCATCGTCTGCATGTAAATAGTAGTTAAAGCCAACATCTTTGTATATATATCCCCAAGGACCACTTTAGATTTCAACTGGACAGATTTTGTGGGTTGTATAATGCGCATGTGCAATAAAATGTCATAAAATATTGCATGGGCGATTAATTTGGGAAAAGCAGACAGGAGCATCCAAAGAGCAGGACTAAGTAGATTAACGATAAAGGGCATGTGGACAATTTTGTGAACCAGTGCGTCGGTAGAGTTTGTGAGATGTTAAGGGTGGGGGGGGAAGATGTCTGAACCCCCAGAAAAAGAGGAGTACTTTGGAATTAAATGAACGTGAGAATGGAAAGGCGAATCCGGCGCTTCACGAAATATCAAAAGTACACAGCTCCTTAAAGAGATAAGTAAATTGACCTTTCCCAGTTTTTGGTGCAGTCACGTGACTCTGCTTTACCTATTTTAAGGAACACATTTTTACATTACATGCAACATACGCAGAGTGTTCTGAAAGAACTGAAAGCTGATAATTTCATATCAGCTATAAAGGACTGGGGAAGAGAAAATCACTCCACATAAATACAACGGGCACTACAACGTGTCTCCGTGCTAAACACACGCCTTATCTGCGTCCTAATTTCACAGAAATATGTATATCTGGTAAATAATTAGATTTGCAGCAAGTTAAAGCAATACTGCTTTCTCACTTACATTTGAATGCTATAAAAAAAAGATAAAATAAACATGAATTAACACCTATGTTAAAAAAAAAAAAAATAAGTCTGCTCCTATTAATTAAGCACTAATCACTCTGAAACATCAACGCCAAAGGGCTTGGGCCCTGGTCGTCCTTGAGCATGCAGGACTATTGGTGACAGCACTTAGAGCTCGAAAACTCTCGAGGACCCTCTGCACCCTCAGTCAAAGACCCCTCTAGTTCTCACCTTCGTTTAACAGCGACCGGTTCGATGCCCTTCACAAGCAGCAGCAGAAGAAACATAGGCCGCCTCCCACAACGGAATTGCAGGCGAACACCCGCCCCTCTCCACAGCAGGGGTCAGAAAGAGAGCACTGCACCGATTGGTTCAAAACCTGTCAATCAAACATAAAAAAAACAACAATCACGGTAAGACCCTTCCCCGATTCGTTCCAAAAAGCACGTAAACAATGTGACACGATACTTTGCGCGTGATTAATGGAGGCATGTTAAATTTAATTTTAAAAATGAAGGGGGTAAAAAGCCCTAATGCGTTTATGTGTTCGCAGAAGGAGGTATTTAACGAATTTCATTTTCTTTAAAACAAGTTTCTTGTCCATTGGCGAAAAGTCACTTCTCTAATTTAAAGAAACCGACCTATTGCAATGTGGCCGCGCAATTCTTACCACAGTTCTTACTCTATTGCTTTGCATACTAGTCTTTTGATTCTCACAGGAAATAGTTCCTGTGATTTGCCGTCCAAAGTGTTTCCGGGTTGGCGTACATGTGGATGTTTGTGGCTGTCCTGATGCTAGAACGGCTATTAGTAGACCCTGCTGCTCGCTAGTGAGGAGCAGCAAGAGGAAAACCAGAAAGTAAGTCTACTTTTGTTGCCCTTCCAACTCGATCAAGCTCCCAATCTACAAAACTAAAGAAGACCTGTGAAGTGAGACTTTGTCAAGGTGGTGTTTGGTTTTATGGCAAAAGTTTTCAAACATTTTTGTTCTGAACTCCTCTAAACAAAATGTTTTGAATTTGAGCCTCCTTCGAAACATAATGGCAAGGGTTGGGTAAGCGGGAAGAGCAGGACTTAGCGAACAACAAGCACACCACTGCCTTTCTCCGAGGCGAAGCAGAAATGCCTCGGAGAAAGGCAGCGGCGATTTCGGATTCGGGGGCGTGTTCTCCTCTTGCCATTGGCTGGAGGAGATAATTAGATTTGTTGAAAAAAACACGCCCCCGAATCCGAAAAGGACGGGGCCTGATCGGAGTGACGGACCTCTTCTCCAATGGCTGGCCAGCATTCAAGAGGCCAGCCAATGGAGAACAGGGGAGAAGAGGGGCGGGTTCAAGCCCCTCTTCTCCAAGTCATTAAATCTCGGATCGAGACTGCGCAAGCGCAGCCTTCGAGCCGAGACCTAAAAAGGGCTCTAGAGCTCTTCCGATCTGGTAGAGACCCATCTCTTTGATAGACTCGGTAGTTAAGGTGATGGGCAAGGTTAACTTGTCATGGGGAGAGAATGATACCATTCTTTCAGACCTGAATTTTGGGCTTTGCCTGGGATTAGGCACATGTGAACAATGCCTAAATATTTTCTTGTTAATTAGCTAGTATACAGTGGTGAAACTGTAGTCTTAGTTCATCGCATTTATGGATCTATCCTCTGCCTTGACAGAGTGAATAGATCCAAATTATGGCAGATCTTATAGGACATGGATTGGACACAGTTATTGTCGATTTCGTTAGTGAGCTGCAGAGGCATATGAGAGCAGTTATCCTATATTACACGGACAGGTTCTGTACTAGCCCCTTTTGTCTGAAGAGTGGAGTAAGGCAGGGATGTATTATGGCCCCCTTTTGTTCACTCTGTATGTGAATGATCTGGGGCCAGGTCGCTAGATAAACATGTTGACTGTCCATGGGCAGGTTCCCGCCAGATTCCAGCACTGTTATATGCAGATGGTACTGTTTTGCTGGTGAGAACTGCCTTGAGTCTCCAGACGCTGCTTGGTGGATTTATTATGCACATCAACAGCCTTGACCTCAATCAATCAATCATAGGCATTTGTATAGCGCACTGCTCACCCGGAGGGTCTCAAGGCGCTGGGGGGGGAACGCTACTGCTCGAACAGCCAGGTCTTGAGTTGCTTCCTGAAGGCGAGATGGTCTTGCGTTGTCCGGAGGTGGATGGGGAGGGAGTTCCATGTCTTGGCTGCCAGGTAGGAGAAGGATCTTCCTCCGGCGGTGGCTCTGCGGATGCGGGGCACGGTGGCGAGAGCGAGGCTGGCGGAGCGGAGCTGGCGGGTGGGCTTGTGGAAGGTCAGGCGGCTGTTGAGGAACTTGGGGCCCAGGTCGTGGAGGGCCTTGTGTGCGTGGGTGAGGAGTCGGAACGTGATTCTTTTGTTGACGGGGAGCCAGTGCAGGTCTCTCAGGTGTCCGGAGATGTGGCGGTGTCGGGGGATGTCCAGGATGAGTCGTGCTGAGGCGTTCTGGATCCGTTGGAGTTTCTTCTGGAGTTTGGCGGCGGTGCCGGCGTAGAGGGCGTTCCCGTAGTCCAGCCGACTGGTGACGAGGGCCTGGGTGACCGTCTTCCTGGTCTCGGTGGGGATCCACCGGAAGATCTTTCGAAGCATGCGCAGGGTGTTGAAGCATGAAGACGAGACGGCGTTGACTTGTCTGGTCATCGAGAGGGAGGAGTCCAGGATGAAGCCTAGGTTGCGTGCGTGGTCCGTTGGCTTGGGGGTGGCTCCCAGGGCGGGGGGCCACCAGGAGTCGTCCCAGGCGGAGGGTGATGATCCCAGGATGAGGACCTCCGTCTTGTCTGAGTTCAGTTTCAGGCGGCTGTTCTTCATCCATTCGGCGACGTCTTTCATCCCTTCGTGTAGGCTGGCTCTGGCGGCGTCCGGGTCGCTGGTGAGGGAGAGGATCAGCTGGGTGTCGTCGGCGTAGGTGATGATCTTGAGGTTGTGTTGACGTGCGATGGTGGCGAGGGGGCTCATGTAGACGTTGAAGAGGGTGGGGCTGAGCGATGACCCTTGTGGAACGCCACAGATGACTTCGGTGGCCGCTGACCGGAACGGGGGGAGGCGGACTCTCTGGGTTCTTCCGGCGAGGAATGAGGTGATCCACTCCAGGGCCTTCTCCTGGATGCCGGTGTTATTCAGGCGCTGTACCAGGGTGCGGTGGCAGACCGTGTTGAACGCTGCGGAGAGGTCCAGGAGGATGATGGCCGCAGTTTCCCCGTTGTCCATTAGGGATCTGATGTCGTCTGTGGCTGCGATGAGGGCGGTCTCCGTGCTGTGGTTGGCTCGGAAGCCGGATTGCGAGTGGTCGAGGGATCCGTTGGTCTCGAGGAAGGCGGCTAGCTGTCTGTTGACGGTCTTCTCGATGACTTTGGCAGGAAACGGGAGGAGCGAGATGGGGCGGTAGTTCTTGAGGTCGGAGGGGTCTGCAGTTGGTTTCTTCAGCAGGGCACTGATCTCAGCGTGTTCCCAGCACTCCGGGAAGGTGGCGGTGTTGAAGGAGGCGTTGATGATGTCGCGGAGGTGGGGTGCGATGATGTGGTCGGCCGTGTTGAAGATGTGGTGTGGGCAGGGGTCCGTAGGGGATCCGGAGTGGATGGTGTTTATTGTGCGTGTTGTGTCTTCGGTGCTGACTGGGGTCCAGGTGCGGAGGGTGGCGGTGGGGGGCATCGGTTCGGGGTTGGTGGGCCGAAGCTGTTGTGAATGTTGGCGATCTTGTCGTGGAAGAAGGCTGCGAGGGAGTCGCAGAGGTCTTGCGAGGGAGTGATGTCATTGTTTCCGGCGTCGGGGTTGGAGAGCTCTTTGACGATGCTGAAGAGTTCCTTGCTGTTGTGGGTGTTGTTGTCCAGTCGTTCCTTGAAGGCTGTCTTCTTTGTGGCGCGGATCAGTTGGTGGTGTTTGCGGGTGGCGTGTTTGAGGGCCGTCATGTTGTCTGTGGTCTGGTTGGTGCGCCAGGTGTTCTCCAGGGAGCGGCAGTTCTTCTTGGAGGTGATGAGCTCGTCGGTGAATCAGGAGACTTTCTTGCTGCCGTGTCTGCTGGGGGGGTTCTTCTTCAGTGGTGCGAGGGCGTCTGCGCAGTTGGTGGTCCACTGTGTGAGGTTGTTGGCGGCTTCGTTGGGGTCCGTTGAGCTGGTGGGGGGGTTCTGGCTGAGGAAGGTGGTGAGCTGGTCGCCGGTGATCTTGTTCCAGCTCCTGCGGGGGGCTTGTTGAGGGTGGTGGTGGGTCGTCGTTTTACTGAAGCTGAAGTGGACGCAGCTGTGGTCAGTCCACTGGAGATTGGTGGAGTGGCTGAAGGTGACGTATTTGCTGGATGAGAAGACTGGGTCAAGCGTGTGGCCGGCGTAGTGGGTGGGGGTGGTTACCAGTTGCTTGAGTCCGAGGTTGGCCAGGTTGTCCAGCAGAGCAGTGGTGTTGCGGTCCTTGTTGTCCTCCAGGTGGAAGTTGAGGTCCCCCAGGAGGATGTAGTCGGTGGAATTGATGGCGTGCGGGCTGACTAAGTCTGTGATGTCTTCGCTGAACTGTGTGCGTGGTCCCGGTGGTCTGTAGACGAGGGTGCCTCTGAGCGTGGTCTTGGAGTCGGTGTGTATCTGGAAGTCGAGGTATTCGGCGGAGGTGAAGGTGTCATCGGAGTCGGTCGTGATGCGGATGGTGTTCTTGTGGATGATGGCGATGCCTCCTCCTGTCTGGTTGACGCGGTCCTTCCTGGTGATTTTGTAGCCTTCTGGGACGGCGATGGCGACGTCGGGCGCTGAGGAGGCGTTCATCCAGGTTTCCGTCAGGAAGGCGATGTCTGGTGCTGTCGAGTCGAGGAGGTTCCAGAGTTCGACGGCATGCCTGTGAACAGAGCGGGTGTTGAGCAGGATGCACATCAGGTGTTTGTTGCTGGGGCTCGGTTTAGCAGGTGCGGTGTTGGGTCGGAGGCCGGTGAAGCGGCAGGTCAGGCAGGTGAAGGGTCCGTGGGTGCGTCTCGGGGTGGCTCGGTAGCAGACGGTGTTTCCGCCGGCGTTGAGTGCGTGGAGGGTTTTGGCGTCGTAGATGTGCAGGGTGTGCTGGCGAGGACCAGGGGGTCTGGCGCTGGGTGCGGTCCAGGCGCGGACGAGCGCAGACGGGCTTACCTTTGGCGCACCTTCGGCGCTCAATCGGCGCTCCCGCTGCGCGGACGCTCTGGGGGCGTCATAAGTAAGGAGCCGGGAGGGAGGAGCAGCTGGGTGGCGGGAGCGGGGCGGCGAATGGAATCACAGGGGGGCGGGGCCGCAGGGAGGCAGCGGCGGGAAATTCCAAGAAGCAGCGGGAAATTCCCAGGAGCAGCCGGCAGCGAGCAAAGGAATCTGCAGGCAGGAGGCGGCAAAGGCAGGCAGGAGCGGCAGCAGTGAGTGGGGCGACCAAGCCCTGTGGAGGGCTGAGTGGTCACACTCTGTGGTCCCCTTAAGTAAGGAGCCGGGAGGGAGGAGCAGCTGGGTGGCGGGAGCGGGGCGGCGAATGGAATCACAGGGGGGCGGGGCCGCAGGGAGGGCGGGAAATTCCAAGAAGCAGCGGGCAGCGGGAAATTCCCAGGAGCAGCGGGCAGCGAGCGAAGGAATCTGCAGGCAGGAGGCGGCAAAGGCAAAGGCAGGATCGGCAGCAGTGAGTGGGGCGACCAAGCCCTGTGGAGGGCTGAGCGGTCACCTCTCTACCAATTATGGTAAATCTCAGGTAATGGTTTTGGGACCTAAGGAGACCCAATCAAGATCATTGCATGTCCAGAGCCATAAGCTCTCTAGGGTTCAGACTTATACATACTTAGGGGGTGTCTTTGGTGAGCAATCCACCTGGGTTCTATTGAAAAGGGTGCACTGATTAAAATCTATCAGGACAAATCTGTTACGGTAGCCACATTTGACGGTAACATGTGGGGATTCATAGATCCAGTGGAGCTTCAAGTGAAGGAAAATGGGTTCTGCAGGCGTCTTCTGGCGGTCCCAACCTTTACTCCTGCGTTTATGGTTCATGTGGAGTTGGTACTGCCTTACCTGTCGGACCTTATTGCCCTGCATCTCTTGGTTAAGTAAGTTACTGTTTAAGTGTAAACAGAGAATCATTTAAGCAGGGAGATACTTATGGACTGTATGCAGCTTCAAGGGTAAAGGTCAGTCAAAAGGCTGGCAGGGATACCTTTAAGTGAGGCAGACCAGCGCTGTTTGACTCACCATCTAATATTCAGGAGGCAGATATTCCCTGTACACGGAATCATTTTCTATCATGGTGTGAAGCAGAGAGAAAGAGAGAGAGAGAGAGAGATGGTGCAGAACTTTAGAAATCCTCAGTTTGACGACATGCACACATTGTAACAGGGCCAGCTGTTGAACCTTATTTGCTTAATGTAACCAACAGTCCTCATCGGTTTCTCCTTACCAGATTTAAGTTTAACCAATTTCATCTGTTGCTGTCTTTCCCTAAGCCTAGTGTTTGGAATGTGAAACTGAGCCTTTGCACATGTGATAACTTTTCTGCTCAGGATCTTGTGCAATTGATTTGTTTCTGTGGTTATTATGATATTCCAAGAAGGTCAATCTTATTGCTGCTGTTGAAATCTCTGAATCTTGTTCAGGTTAAGCCCTTTTGCATCTTCAGTTGCTTCCGAATATTGACACAACCTATGAGGCTGCGGAAGACATTTGAAACGGGTCTTGGGCAGGCATGATCTGTCTTTTATTATGCACTTTATCATTGTTACGAGATTTTGTATGACTGCACTTTACTGTGACTTGTTTTTGAATTGCCTAGATTGTTTACATATGTGCTCAATATATTTATAGCCAAGGAATGGAGAGTCAGTTGGTACCGACTGTAATGCATCCATCCTTATTGTGATGTTTTTTGCACAATATGCTTATTTTGGTTTTTTAAAAAAAATGTATGCATAGCCTAGGAATGAAAAGTGGATTTTTTTTATTTTTTATATCTGGTCTTTTTATTGATTTTATCCTAATAATATGGATGTATTCTGCTTTTATCGAATATGTATTAATATTGTGTACTTCTATGATCTAATCAGACCGAATAAAGCTCTTTTGATGATTGCGTTGTATATTAAAGAACTAATTGAACAAAAATTCCCAAGTTGCCTTCTTAATAAAGTATTCTTATTCTTTGCAAAACTAACTTTCTCTGGAATGTTTTCTTTCGTTCCAGGCTCCATCCCAAAAATTCCTTGGGTGTCCGCCAGTTTGCAGAGACCATGATGTGTGCTGTGCTCTACGACTCAGCCAACAGTTTTGTTCATCAGAACTTCGTGGAAGTGTCTATGTCAGAGGAATTCTTGGCTTTGCCATTTGAAGATGTGCTGGAGATCGTTTCTAGAGATGAACTGAATGTGAAGGCTGAGGAACAGGCATGTAGACTTGGAATTGTATTACAAACTGCATGTTTCTGTCACTTGTGCGAGTACAATGGAAGGCTAAATGACCAGAACGAAGTCTACAGGAGCAATTATTTCCATGTAGATTATCAGAAGAAATGTATTAGTCTTCCTTAAGGAAAGCTTATTTCTGTACCGCGGCTCTATGACCCCTCCTCCTTTCTTTTGCTTGTAAATAGTCTCCCTCCTTCTCACACGCTTACTCTTTCTTATACCCTTTTCACACTCTCCTGTGCTTATACGGTCATGTGTTCACTGGCTTCTTTCAGGCTTTCATTCACTCTCCCTTTTGTTCTTTTCTCCTCTTCTAACATCAGGATAACAACACTGCTATGGAGTAGGGTGGCCATAGTGAACTTGGCTACAATTCCTATTATATTAACTACTATTCAGTTTGATTCAGTTTAGTGAATCTATCGTTTACATCTTATATTCCCCAACTTTAGATCCGCAGATTAATGTACAAAATAAATATATATGATCTGTGGCAATTTAAAAAAATATATAGATATAGTTTATGGAGGGCACAGCAGGTCGCTTGAATAGTTTTAGTGTATCTGTTTATAAGAAAATGAACTGATAAGACTTGGAGGTTTTAAATACCTGTTTTCACATATTTCTTGACCTTGAGTAACTGTGCTCCCAGGTATCAACTGTTTGGTGTCAGCCAGATGCCTTACTTTACTCAGGATGTCCTATCAAAAATATCCAGGGGCACCATGTCAAGGGTGAAAGGCTAAGAATTCAACATGACTACTCCACTGTGAATTTTTTTGCACCCACTTAAAAATAGGGACATTTGCAAATATTTGGATACCTCCCATTTAATTTGGATATATTTGTTCTCTTCTCTTAATATGTCAACTACCATAGCTGCGTTTCTAATAGAGCTTCGCTTTCCAATTTCGCATTCCATGAAGTGTGTTCTGTCTCCCATGGGATGGTGCGTATCAATTTCTGATGCACCAGATTATTAAAGTGTTTGTTTAAGGCAGTTGACATACAGATACAATATGAGGCTTTCAAAAAACACGTCTTTAATGCTGTTTTGTGGTTGAAATCGCCTGAGCAGCAAATGTATTAAAAACACTAAAAATTGACATAGAAGTGAAACTTATCGCTCAAACCTCATTGTAAATCCAGATGGAAAAAGAGATAGTTATTTTGAAGCTCTGAAACATACAAATATTGTGTCATAGTTGTGAAATTATGTTTGCATTAGAATTAACAAGATATTTGCCCAGTGATCATAGTTGTTCCAGTACACTGACACCTGCAGCGTACGGCAGTACAATAAAAAAAACGTTTTTTGTTTGTGCTGCCAATGTTTTCAGTATGAGCCTCTCTACATGCACCATACAACCAGGTTTCTCAGGCCTTTTAGTAGAATGAGTCTGAACCGTTGTGGGAGCCCATGATCGACACATGGACACTCGTACATCGGTGAACCAGTCAGACCAATTGAAGTTAAGGGGCTCATCACCAAAATTTGCAGGAGCAGGGTTTTCATCTTTAGGCCTCGCCTGCAACAGCACATGTGCTTGCAATAGATAATTTATACAACAAGGGCATTCTTCCTCTTCATTGGACAGTGTGTGCTGGCTTCACTTAACCCTTTTTTCCTCTGGAAAATGGACCATGTACAGATTTCTTCATCACAACTAGGGTCCTTCCATTGCTGTGAATGAGGTACTATATTTTCCTTTTTTGTCTTCTGTCCTCTTGCTGCTTCCTTTTTTTTTTTTAACTTTTTCCATTGTGTTGCTTCTTATTGTCCATGTTTAATTTTCCCTCCCACCCACCCTTGTTTCTGTTGCATCTGCTTGTGTGTGCTGCTTCTTCCCCCCCGCCCACCCTTGTCTGTGCTGCTACTTCCCTCCCGCCCACCCTTGTCTGTGCTGCTACTTCCCTCCCGCCCACCCTTGTCTGTGCTGCTACTTCCCTCCCGCCCACCCTTGTCTGTGCTGCTACTTCCCTCCCGCCCACCCTTGTCTGTGCTGCTACTTCCCTCCCGCCCACCCTTGTCTGTGCTGCTACTTCCCTCCCGCCCACCCTTGTCTGTGCTGCTACTTCCCTCCCGCCCACCCTTGTCTGTGCTGCTACTTCCCTCCCGCCCACCCTTGTCTGTGCTGCTACTTCCCTCCCGCCCACCCTTGTCTGTGCTGCTACTTCCCTCCCGCCCACCCTTGTCTGTGCTGCTACTTCCCTCCCGCCCACCCTTGTCTGTGCTGCTACTTCCCTCCCGCCCACCCTTGTCTGTGCTGCTACTTCCCTCCCGCCCACCCTTGTCTGTGCTGCTACTTCCCTCCCGCCCACCCTTGTCTGTGCTGCTACTTCCCTCCCGCCCACCCTTGTCTGTGCTGCTACTTCCCTCCCGCCCACCCTTGTCTGTGCTGCTACTTCCCTCCCGCCCACCCTTGTCTGTGCTGCTACTTCCCTCCCGCCCACCCTTGTCTGTGCTGCTACTTCCCTCCCGCCCACCCTTGTCTGTGCTGCTACTTCCCTCCCGCCCACCCTTGTCTGTGCTGCTACTTCCCTCCCGCCCACCCTTGTCTGTGCTGCTACTTCCCTCCCGCCCACCCTTGTCTGTGCTGCTACTTCCCTCCCGCCCACCCTTGTCTGTGCTGCTACTTCCCTCCCGCCCACCCTTGTCTGTGCTGCTACTTCCCTCCCGCCCACCCTTGTCTGTGCTGCTACTTCCCTCCCGCCCACCCTTGTCTGTGCTGCTACTTCCCTCCCGCCCACCCTTGTCTGTGCTGCTACTTCCCTCCCGCCCACCCTTGTCTGTGCTGCTACTTCCCTCCCGCCCACCCTTGTCTGTGCTGCTACTTCCCTCCCGCCCACCCTTGTCTGTGCTGCTACTTCCCTCCCGCCCACCCTTGTCTGTGCTGCTACTTCCCTCCCGCCCACCCTTGTCTGTGCTGCTACTTCCCTCCCGCCCACCCTTGTCTGTGCTGCTACTTCCCTCCCGCCCACCCTTGTCTGTGCTGCTACTTCCCTCCCGCCCACCCTTGTCTGTGCTGCCACTTCCCTCCCGCCCACCCTTGTCTGTGCTGCCTCTTCCCTCCCGCCCACCCTTGTCTGTGCTGCCTCTTCCCTCCCGCCCACCCTTGTCTGTGCTGCCTCTTCCCTCCCGCCCACCCTTGTCTGTGCTGCCTCTTCCCTCCCGCCCACCCTTGTCTGTGCTGCCTCTTACCTCCCGCCCACCCTTGTCTGTGCTGCTTCTTCCCTCCCGCCCACCCTTGTCTGTGCTGCTTCTTCCCTCCCGCCCACCCTTGTCTGTGCTGCTTCTTCCCTCCCGCCCACCCTGTCTGTGCTGCTTCTTCCCTCCCTCCCACCCTTGTCTGTGCTGCTTCTTCCCTCCCTCCCACCCTTGTCTGTGCTGCTTCTTCCCTCCCTCCCACCCTTGTCTGTGCTGCTTCTTCCCTCCCTCCCACCCTTGTCTGTGCTGCTTCTTCCCTCCCGCCCACCCTTGTCTGTGCTGCTGCTTCCCTCCCGCCCACCCTTGTCTGTGCTGCTTCTTCCCTCCCGCCCACCCTTGTCTGTGCTGCTTCTTCCCTCCCGCCCACCCTTGTCTGTGCTGCTTCTTCCCTCCCGCCCACCCTTGTCTGTGCTGCTTCTTCCCTCCCGCCCACCCTTGTCTGTGCTGCTTCTTCCCTCCCGCCCACCCTTGTCTGTGCTGCTTCTTCCCTCCCGCCCACCCTTGTCTGTGCTGCTTCTTCCCTCCCGCCCACCCTTGTCTGTGCTGCTTCTTCCCTCCCGCCCACCCTTGTCTGTGCTGCTTCTTCCCTCCCGCCCACCCTTGTCTGTGCTGCTTCTTCCCTCCCGCCCACCCTTGTCTGTGCTGCTTCTTCCCTCCCGCCCACCCTTGTCTGTGCTGCTTCTTCCCTCCCGCCCACCCTTGTCTGTGCTGCTTCTTCCCTCCCGCCCACCCTTGTCTGTGCTGCTTCTTCCCTCCCGCCCACCCTTGTCTGTGCTGCTTCTTCCCTCCCGCCCACCCTTGTCTGTGCTGCTTCTTCCCTCCCGCCCACCCTTGTCTGTGCTGCTTCTTCCCTCCCGCCCACCCTTGTCTGTGCTGCTTCTTCCCTCCCGCCCACCCTTGTCTGTGCTGCTTCTTCCCTCCCGCCCACCCTTGTCTGTGCTGCTTCTTCCCTCCCGCCCACCCTTGTCTGTGCTGCTTCTTCCCTCCCGCCCACCCTTGTCTGTGCTGATTCTTGCCTCCCGCCCACCCTTGTCTGTGCTGATTCTTGCCTCCCGCCCACCCTTGTCTGTGCTGATTCTTGCCTCCCGCCCACCCTTGTCTGTGCTGATTCTTGCCTCCCGCCCACCCTTGTCTGTGCTGATTCTTGCCTCCCGCCCACCCTTGTCCGTGCTGCTTCTTCCCTCCCGCCCACCCTTGTCCGTGCTGTCTCTTCCCTCCCGCCCACCCTTGTCCGTGCTGTCTCTTCCCTCCCGCCCACCCTTGTCTGTGTTGCAGCTTCACTCCCGCCCACCCATGTCTGTGTTGCAGCTTCACTCCCGCCCACCCATGTCTGTGTTGCATTTTCACTCCCGCCCACCCACGTTTGTGTTGCATTTTCACTCCCGCCCACCCATGTTTGTGTTGCATTTTCACTCCCGCCCACCCATGTTTGTGTTGCATCTTCACTCCCGCCCACCCATGTCTGTGTCGCTTCTTCCCCTCCTGTCCTTCCATATATGTGTCGCTTCTTTCCCCTCCTGCACACCCTGGTCTATGTCGCTTCTTCTCCTTCCTTCCACCCTTGTCTATGTTGCTTCTTCTCCTTCCTTCCACCGTTGTCTGTCTCTTCTTCTCCTTCCTCCCACACTTGTCATTTTCGCTTCTTCTCTCCCAATGCCACAACGTCCACTTGTCTGTTTCCCCTCCCCACCACTGCAATAGGGAAAAAAAACAAAATGATGCGGCCATCGCTGATTGCGTAATAACATTTCTTTTTTTAAACCCTCTTTCATCATAGCGCCTTTATAAAAAAATAACTTTTAGCTGTGGTGCACAGCTGCCACACTGCTCTACAACATGGCTAACAGCTATTGGCAAACCAATAACCTTTTCTTAGGTGAGACCTTTTGGGTTTGTCCGCATTTGTTTTTCCATCAACCACTGCACACAGTACTGCTATTAAGGTTTGGACTATTCCCCACAGAATTTTATAAACCAGCCAAGATTGTGTGTTGCATTAATGGCTGTTCTGTGCCGTTGTCTAGGGGGCAATTTATGCACCTTAAAGTGCAATTATAAATTGTATGTTCTTGTCTAGTGAAAAAGGGAAGATTGTAGATGCATTTTTGTGTGTCACAAAAGTAGAAGAGCACTATAATGACCCTAAGCAATAACCTTTCTTTAACTAATACCCATTTTAGGACTACCCAGGAATGGTGTGTTATCAGTGGAGTTATTTTAGTACTCACAGACCTTGATATAAACTTAAATTGTGTTAAGGTGGAGTAAGATTCCTTTATTACTGACCTCCAGTCACATTAAAGTTATGAGCACTCCTATAGCATACTCTTTGGAACAAATCCAAAAAGACGTATACGAGTATGTGGAGTAATATTGGGTACTCATAACTGCCTTTGAGTATTTACCCCCTTATGTCAAGTAGATGGACATGCTCATGCACTCTATTTCCTTTTCCAAAAGGCCATGGTGCATTCATCATGGCAATTGCCCATCTTCCAAGTTTCCTTCATGATTTCTGCGATGAGTGTTTTAAAATAGGTGCACGTAAACTCTTTCACACTTAGAAAGGATACACAGACTGCCTCTACCATCAATACGTCATCAGAGTGGCAAACCTTCTGCTCTAAAAAAATTAAAATAAAATAAAGCTATTGGTAACAGCTGACCAACTATATCACAACTATACTTTTGTATATAGTCCTACCGTGTCTGCCTCTGTAATCAGTTAGTCCCTCTAAAGCCTATTCTGTGCTATGGTCAGATGTAAGAAAGTGCCCTCTTTTTGCATGGTTGTCCCCACTTTTGGTAAACTCATGATGCACTTAAACCTGTGTGCCCTGGGTTCCTGCCAAACCGGTACCCAGGGCCTATGTTCTTTACCTAAACTGCATTAAAAAAAAACAATTGGCACTTTTTGGCCACAAGTCAGTCCCTTGTAAATGGTACCACAGGTACCAAAGGCACTGTGGCCAGGGAAGACCTCTTAAGGGCTGAAGCACTTACTGTGCCACCCTTGGAGGCCCTGTACCTTTGGAAGCACACACTGTCTTTTGGAGGCCGCGTGTTTGGGTGCAGAACAAAGTGAAGAGTCCACATTACACACATCCCTGTGTGCCATGACGACAACCCACTGCCCTGTCATAGGTCAGCCACCCCTCTAGCTGGGTGCACTATACCAGTGGTGAGGGTACAGGTGCATGAGCCTTGTACCCCTACAGTGTCTAAGCCAATTCTTTGACATCGAAAGTGCAGTAATGCCATTCAGAGTATATTGTGCTGGGACTTTGTCATTACAAACTCCACAGCATCATAATGGCTTTACTGAAAACCGGGAAGCTTTGTATCAAACTTCTCAGCACATTAAATCCACACTGATGCCAGTGTGGGATTTAATGAAAAATGCACTCAGAGGGCATCTTGGAGATGTCCCCAGAAAAACGACCTAACACTAGTGTCCAGGCTGAGTGGCTGCTCGCCAGTTGCCAGCACCAGACATGTTTCTGACCCCTGGGTCGAGAGCCTGCTGCTCTCGGGGGTCTGAAACAATGCACATCCTTGGGCGAGGTGCCAAGCCTCCTACCCCAGGATGGGCAGGGTCCAGGAAGGGTAAGCTTCTAAGGATTGCCGCCTTTGTGAGCTACCTCAGGCCTTTGCTGCTTCCACCAACTGGCCCCCAACGGTTCTGACCCCCACTTTGGGTGGGAGAATCTGCAAGAAAACCATGTGATGAAGGGAGGTGTGTCCACCTTTGCCAACCCCACCCCTCAGGTGGGGAAGGCAATGTAAAGCACAACTCGCAGTCCCCGCATCTTGCAGATGGGGGGACCCAGCCAACCAGAGGGAGGCATATGCCCTCCTCACCCTGGAGGGGGGCACAATAGGTGGTGTACCCACCCCAAGGAAGGGATCCATTGTCCCGACCTTTACCTACCTGTAACCACCCTAAATCTAGTATTTAGGAGCAACCCTGACCCGTGCCTCCTCAGACAAGAATCAACAGAAGAAGAGAAGAAGTACTGAAGAAATCGTGCTGAACTAAGAAGAGGACGCCCACTGACTTGGCCCCAGCCCTACCGGCATGTCCCTACCTCAAACCTGCTCCAGCGAAATCCCGGTGTGTCCTGCAGCCAGCAACCTCAAGAACCTGAAGGACCTGCCCTGCCAAAGACTTTGTCTCCTGTGAGCACTGGATTTCCTCACCCACAGACTCTGGCTCCGGCTAAATCCGCAAGTCTGCACCACTCTGCTCCCAACGCCTACGGCCCGAGTTTGAGTGGCCCAATACCACGAGGAGGTCTCCCCGGCGATCCTGACCTGAGATCTGGTGATCTCTGACCTGCCTCAAATCTCCAAGCGAAGCCGGCAGCCTCCTTCTGGAGGATCACCGCAACCGGATCTGGTAAGAAAAACCAGACGCCTAAAGACACACCTGCACCCGACGCCCCACGGCTTTGGGTGGCCCAACCAACTGTGTCCCAGCATCCCGAGGCATCCCAACTTATCTCTCCAACCGGCGGTCAACTCCAGAAGGTCTTTGTCCCTGAACCTGCAGTCTTTGTTGCAACCAGAGAATCCCCTTTGAAATCAACAGGGCACCCAACGCCAAACCAGCACTTTGCACTCAGCTGCCCCTGCGCTGCTGCGGGTGTACTTTGGGTACGAACTCGGATCACCCTTTGCCCTGAGCCTAACACCAGGAGCTTTGCTCTCACAACCTTGTGGCCTGCTCGAGAGCATCCACCAACCGTAGGCTCCCTATCCCCCATTGGATAACATTGTGTCTCTTTAATCAGCACGTGGCTGCCCTAGAGTTGCTTAGGGTGTTTCAAGAGTGCATCCTCGACCCTGGGGGAATCCTGGTTCTAACCCCAGAATACCAACTCCCACAAACTTGTACTTACCTGTAAACTGGTAATTCAATTTCCGTCCATAGGATTGCATTGACTGCTTTTCCTGAAAATGGTTTTGTGTGCAGTTGGTTTTGTATGAGAACGTAAAACTGCAAATAACTAAAAAATACTTTACTTACCTTTTTCTCTAGGAAATGTCCCAGTGTGGTATCTAGGTATATCACACTGAGTAGAAAAAGTAATCTGAAAAGTAATCTAACAGTAATGTTCAGTTAATTGAAAATATTTACAAACCTGTAACAAATATATTTTCATTCAGCTTGCTTGTATTGTTCAACCTGCCTTGAAAAGTACTATTTACACAAATCTGCACCAGGCTTGCTTGGTTCTAGAAAATAAATATAACTAAATAATATTTTTGTATACCAACAAAATTGGTCTGAGTTCAGTCTTTTGAGTGTGTGACATCATTTGCTGCCAGAGAGTGTGTACAACAAATGTTTAATACTACTCTCTGATAAAGCCTTACCTCTCGCCCCACACTACCACAAATAGAGAGTAAGGTGCTATCTACTTTTACCTCTACATACCTTTGGGGTTCCACTGGACTCTGTGCACACCTATACCTCAATTTGGTATAGTATATACAGAGCCAGATTCCTACATCAGACTCTTATCCATCCCGGACGGCTACAAGATCACCCGCAGGGATCGCACCAACGGAGTTGGAGGAGGAATAGCCATCGCCCTCAAGGTCTCCGCCCACGCAGACGACGCCCGCGCAGACGACACCCTCAACACCGCCGAACACCTGCACTTCCAGATCCACTCCGACCCCAACACCACCCTCAGAGGAACCCTCGTCTACAGACCCCCCGAACCCCGGGCACAGTTCACCAACTCCATCGCCGACCTCGCCAGCACCCACGAACTCTCCTCCACGGACTACATCCTCCTCGGGGACCTGAACTTCCACCTCGAAAACAACAACGCCAACTCCGCCACCCTGATCGACAACCTCGCCAACCTTGGCCTCAGACAACTCGTCACCGCCCCACCCACGCCGCCGGCCACACGCTCGACCCTGTCTTCTCCACAGGCACCCACGTCACCTTCAACCACACCACCGAACTCCACTGGACCGACCACCACTGCATCCATTTCACCTTCAAGAAACCTATCGCGCACCACCGCACCCAACAGCTGCCCCGTCGCTGCTGGAGCAAAGTCACCTAAGACCAGCTGACCGCCACCCTCATGCAGAGCCCGCCCACCGACCCCACCGAACAGACAGTGTATCAACGACTGCGCCAACACCCTCGCCCCACTCAAGCAACTCTCCAACAACCACACCATCAAGAATGCCACCTGGTTCACCAAAGAGCTCCAGACCTCCAAACGTGAATGCCGGAAACTGGAAAAGAACTGGCTCCCAAACGCACACCGGACAGCCTCGTAGCCCACAAGGACGCCACCTGCAGACATCACCACCTCATCAGATTAGCCAAGAGATCTTCCTTCAAAGACCGCCTGGACAACAACGCACACGACAGCAAAGAGCTCTTCAGCATTGTGAAGGAACTCTCCAACCCCAGTGCCAATGCCAACGACATCCCGCCCTCACAAGAACTGTGCGACTCACTGGCCACCTTCTTCCACCGCAAGATTGCTGACATCCACGACAGCCTCAACACCACGACAGCCCCGATTACGCCAGACACCACCCCCCCCCCTGCGAACACCAACCACCTGACCTCCTGGTCCATCAACGACGACGAGACACGCAAGATCATGCACTCTATCCACTCGGGATCACCGTCAGACCCCCGCCCACACCACGTATTCAACAAAGCAGACGCAGCCATCGCACCCCAACTACGGAAGGTCATCAACATCTCCTTCGAGACAGCGACATTCCTGAAAAGCTGGAAGCACGCAGAGATCAGCGCCCCTCTCAAGAAGCCCAAGGCGGACCCCACGGACCTAAAAAACGTCCGGCCCTGCTCCCGTTCCTGGCGAAAGTCACCGTGAAAATCGTCAACACACAACTGGCCCGCCACCTCGAGGACAACAACATCTTAGACCCGTCCCAGTCTGGATTCAGACGAAACCACAGCACTGAAACAGTCCTCATCGCCGCCACAGACAACATCAGGCGCCAGCTAGACAACGGCAAAACATCAGCCCTCATCCTCCTGGACCTGTCAGCCGCCTTCGACACGGTCTGCCACCGCACACTAATGATATGCCTCCAAGAAGCCGGAATCCAAGAGAAGGCCCTCGACTGGACCACGTCCTTCCTCTCCGGCAGAACCCGTCTGAAGCTGAACTCGGACAAGACGGAGGTCCTCATCCTCGGACCCAGCCACTCCGCCTGGGACGACTCTTGGTGGCCGACCACGCTGGGAGCAGCACCGACAACCACGGACCACGCCCGCAACCTAGGATTCATCCTCGACTCCTCCCTCTCTATGTCAAAGCAGGTCAACGCCATCTCCTCCTGCTACAACACCCTCCGCATGCTTCGCAGGATCTACAAGTGGATCCCGACCGAAACAAGAAAAACAGTGACACAGGCCCTCTTCAGCAGCAGGCTGGACTACGGCAACGCACTCTATGCAGGAATCCCGGCGAAACACCTACAACGACTCCAACGCATCCAAAACGCCTCCACCGACTGATCCTCAACGTCCCCCGCCGCAACCATATCACCCCCCACCTGAGAGACCTACACTGGCTCCCCGTTGACAAGAGGATCACCTTCAAGCTCCTCACCCACGCACACAAAGCACTCCACAACACCGGACCAGCCTAACTGAACAGCAGACTCCGCTTTTAAAACCCCCACCCGCCAGCTCCGCTTCGCCGGCCTCGCCGCTATCCCCCGCATCCAACGAACAACCTCCGGCGGCAGATCCTTCTCCTTCATCGCCGCCAAGACCTGGAACTCCCTCCCCACCCACCTACGGCATACCCAAGACCTGCTCACCTTCATAAGACTCCTCAAGACCTGGCTCTTCGAGCAGTAGCGGCACCCTCTCCCCTCAGCACCTTGAGACCCTCACGGGTAAGTAGAGCGCTTTACAAGTATTTTTGATTGATTGATTATCTATCATCCTCAAGAAAGTATAATCACATTATGCCCACCATTTGTGTTCTTCCCGGTCTCCTAATATTCAATTTATTCCTCTATTTTTCTGATTTACTAGATTTGCTCCATTAATATCCCCATCTCCCAGATTATCCCTTTGAGTTTTGTTCTTTTTTTTCTAATTGCTGGTATTATTATTGCTACTGCTAAATGTGATGTTTCATATGTGTCGCTCCCCAGTGACTGAGTGATACAGAAACCTGTCAAATACCATTGAATAATCGACAATCAGCACACAACCATTCGTATACAGAGATACTGAAATGCATAAAGAGGATATGGAAATGATCGAAACTACTCTGTACCAAGACACATAAAATTGTTATGTTTCAGTCTACATCCATACCCTTAGAACTAATAATGAGGCTTTTGTGAAAATGCGCATGTCGTTCCTGAAGACTATTACTGTTGAAGATTTAACCCAAAACTTATATTCTGCCTAAAACTGCAAAATTCAGTAAGCTGGAGCAGTGTCTATTGGAGATGATCTTTACAGCCGCTTGTTACTGGTGCTGTTCAAGATTTAACCTAGATCTTATGATGGCCTAACGAATAATGAGTATCATCTACTTTAGCAGTTGTCGGTGCATGTTTTTTCAGTGGCTTGTTACAAAGTGGAAGCATTTTCATCTAATAATGTTCACATTGCTCTTCCTTACATGTCCTTACTGGTGTCATTGCCTTCCCAGTATCTCATACAGTATGGCAGATTAGGTTGCCCTTTTAGCCATCATCATTAGTCCTGGCACCTGATGTGGGATTATGTTTGGGTAAAAAAGTCATGCCTACGTGCTTTGAAGTACAGTGCACGTTTTGGTGGTGATTTGATGGGAATGTTTGTGGGGCATAAGGGAAAGCTAAAAGACCTTCGTGAATTCTTTCCCTTTCTCAGAGTAGTTTGTTTGATGTTAAATGTAACTCATACCTTACATGAGTAACTAAGGTTTCAGGATGCCTCTCCTAACTTTGCTTCATGGTGAGCTATGATGATTTCAAATTTCGACCATGTTTTCTAATGGTATTCAATAATTGGTGAATGGGCTGCTGGTGGTTCATCATGCACTTTGTGTTTGTTTGCTTTTGTTTTGATGCTTTTTCAATTCTTGCTGAAGTTTAATGTGTAAATGCATTGAAAGATTGCATGCAAGAATCCAGTAGACTCCTATTCATTTTATATATATCTTTGATGCATTCATGAAAGTAATACAACAGGAAATGGGAACTATTGCAGAAGCCTTAATTTGAAATCCTTTTTTGATATACATTTCCTCTAGATTTATTCCTGAGCTGCTCTTTAAGCATGGGAGGAGCTAATTTGCTTGTCAATCTTTCATTCACTCCTACTAGGTTTTTGAAGCAGCACTTGCATGGGTGAAGTCTGACCGAGAGCAGAGGGAAGCCTATCTACCTGAGCTGCTTTCTAAAATCCGCCTACCTCTTTGTCGACCACAGTTCCTTACAGACCGTGTGCAGCAGGATGACCTCGTCCGCTACTGCCACAAATGCCGGTGAGTACTTCCAGTGAAACACTTCAAGAAGCATACATACTGATAACCAAAAGGTTTTTGCAAGATGGCTCCCTGTGTTAGAGGCGTGTACTAAGATCTGCAAGTCTAAATATCAGTGAGGGTGACTCAGACTTCCAGCTTTGCGAGGCCTGTAAGTTAAGCAGAGTTACACCAGCTAAACGTTATGTTCGAGGCATACGAGCTGCAGATTGTACACTTTGCATAGATCGCCATCTGGTGTTGGGCCCGGATGTTTGCAGTTTGTTTTTCTTCTTGGACAGTCTTTGGAAGTCACGAGTTCGGTGACTCCTCCTTCGGTCCGTACTGCGCATGGGCTTCGGCTCCATCCTCAGATTGTTTTTTTCCGCCATCGGGCTCGGATGTGATACTTCGTGCTCCGGCTTCGAACTTCTACAGTTCCAGCCTCGACGGAAAATCCTCGTTCATCGAGTTTCTTCATCTATCTTCATCTCTCGAAGAGGCACTTTTCTCGATTCCACACATCGGCACCGGCCTTCGGGCCCTCCTCGACTCCGGTCCCGGCCGATGGAAAGGACTCCGTTCAAAAAGTGCCCAAAATGTGGGTCTAAATTTCCTCACACCGACCTCCATCAGGTGTGTAACCTTTGCCTCTCTCCAGAACACGAGGCTAGAGACTGCTCCGCCTGTAAGTCTTTTCGATCCAAAAAGACCATCCGGGATCGAAGTGCTCGACGCACCATGGCGCACTCATCGACCGCGGCTCCACCGGACATCTTCGGAGACGACACCGAAGCTTCGGGGCAACACCACACCGAGAAGGAGGAAGACATCATCAGCGCTTCCGAGGCCGACGACTCCGACCTGAAGGACATCACACTGACGCAGAGGGTCGTGAGTACTCTACCCCCTCCCACCCCCACGCCCAAATCCAAAGAGACTCATGTTACACCTTCGCCTTCGGGCCTGGGGAAAACCAAACACGCAGCTTCTATCACCCCACCTTCGGGCCCGGTGTCGAAGCCTCACAAGTCTCACGGCAGCTCGGGCTCGAGCCAGCCGACTCCTGGTGCCGATAAACACCGTTCGGCACCGAAGAAAGTGCCGCCCAGCTCGACTCCGAAGCCACCGGTGCCGAAGGCTGGACTTTCGGTGCCGACAAAACACAAGCACAAATCCCTCGGCACCGACGCTCCGGCGCCGAAGCCTACCTCGACGCCGAAAAAAACGGAGGTTCCCAAAAAACATGGCGCAGAGAAACCACCCAAATCCTCGGCTCCGAAACCATTGGCGCCAGCGGACGATTCGGCGCCACCGGACCTTTTTACACCCGATCCTTATCAAAAAACCTTATCTAAGGATCCAAAGACTGGGCTATTAACTTTGACTGTCAAGAAAAGACGTCTTGACACACCAGCTCCTCCTCCACCACCCAAGCGGAAGGACTCTGCCACATCTCCTCTCAGAGTGCCCTCCCCACCACCTCCTACACCTCCTCCTCCTCCTCCACCTATTCCACCTCCTCTCCCTCCCAGGTCTCCGCCACCCTTGCCTCATCATTCCCCGACCCGTCCCCAGATCCGGATTACGGGGATCCAGATTATGACCCGGCGGACGCCCCAATGGACCTCACACCACCGGGGACCCCACACCACCGGGGACCCCAGACCCATGGGAAGATTACCAAAACCCTGACATACCAGATGTGCCTCAAGATGACCTATACCCATCCAGGCCATCTCCCCCAGAGGACTCACTAGGGTTTCACCACTTAGTGCAGAGAGCAGCACACTACCATGGGGTGGAACTACATAGCGAACCAGTGGAAGACGACTTCTTACTGGATACATTTGATATTCAGGATAAGTCCACAGCCATCCTGCCAATGCTTAAGGGTGTCACCAAACATGCTGCAGAGGTGTTCAAAGACCCTGTCAGGGCCAGGGTCTTAAACCCCAGAATAGAAAAAAAGTACAAAGCAGCACCCACAGACCCTACATACATTAAGGGCCCTGCTCCCTTAGATTCCTTAGTTGTGTCCACGGCTAGAAAGCGGTCTAACTCCCAGTCCTCCGGTGAGGCCCCACCGCCAGATAAGGAATCAAAACTCCTAGATGCGTCTGGTAAACGCACTGCCTCGCAAGCCGCGAACATCTGGCGCATTGCGAATACACAAGCGCTGCTTGCGCGTTATGACAGAGCACACTACGATGAGCTTGAGGCTCTTATGCAGCACCTCCCAGAAAAACACAAACGTAAAGCTCATGACCTAATACAGGAGGGAAAGCTCATTACTAACACCTCCATTAAATGTGCCCTCGATGCAGCGGACACTGCTTCTAGAGCCATAAATACTAGTGTCCTGCTTCGTCGTCATGCCTGGCTCAGGATCTCAGGTTCAAGCCAGAAGTCCTGGCATCCATACTAAATCACCCCTTTGACCAACAAAATCTCTTTGGGCCAAAGGTAGACGAAGCATTGGAAAAAATGAAAAAGGACACGGACACAGCAAAGTCTATGGGGGCATTACAATCACAGACCCCTAAACGCTCCTTTCGACGTTCGTCCTTTCGTAGCACAGGCAGAGGCTACTCCACCGATAGCGCCTCTACCTCCTACAAGTCCCCTCCTCAAAATACCTTCTCAAAGGGCTACCAAAGGGGTGGATACAGGGGCAACAACAATAAGGGCAGGGGCAAAACTAACACCACCCGTTCTGCCACCCCGCCCGCACAATGACTTCCCTCCGCTCCCCCCAGACCATCCCACTCCGGTCGGGGGCAGACTGCGAAACTTTATCCACGCCTGGGAGTCCATAACATCGGACAAATGGGTGACCCAAATTATTCGGTCAGGGTACTGTCTCGAGCTAACCTCTACCCCACCCAATATCCCACCAAGGCACCGTCCAATGTCTCAGGAACATTCCACACTACTCAAACAGGAGGTGCTCTCCCTCCTCCAAAAACACGCTATAGAGCAGGTCCCCGTTGATCAGCAAAATCTAGGGGTCTACTCCCTGTATTTTCTAATACCGAAAAAAGACGGGACCCTGAGGCCCATTCTGGACCTCCGGCCTCTAAATGCATACATACATTCAGACCATTTCCACATGGTCACCCTACAACAAGTCCTCCCGCTCCTCTGTCAGGGTAACTTTCTCACTACCTTGGATCTGAAAGACGCATACTTTCACATTCCAATACACCCTTCTCACAGAAAGTACCTCAGGTTTGTGGTGGATGGTCAGCATTACCAATTCACGGTTCTCCCCTTCGGGGTCACCACTGCACCACGGGTGTTTACCAAATGCCTAGCGGTAGTAGTAGCACACCTCAGACGTCAGCATATTCACGTCTTCCCTTACTTAGACGACTGGCTGATAAAAGCCGCGTCCTACGACCAATGTGTGCAACATACAGACAGCACCATCCAACTGCTCCACCAGCTAGGCTTCACGGTGAACTACCAACAGTCCCACCTCGTACCGTCTCACACAAAGCAATATCTCGGGGCCACTATAGACACCTCCAAAGGTATAGCCTATCCCAACTCAGCCAGGATCGCAAGCATACAAGCCTTGCGCCAAACGTTCATTGCTCAGCACTCTCTCCCAGCGAGAGTGTTTATGAAGCTAATAGGGATGATGGCATCTTGCATTTTCATAGTGCCCCATGCAAGACTCCACATGCGTCCACTCGAAGAGTGCCTAGCGCAACAGTGGAACCAGGCCCAGGGACAGCTGACTGATCTGGTGTTGGTGGACGGCCGCACCCATCACTCTCTGCAGTGGTGGAACACCACAAACCTTTCCAAAGGGCGGCCGTTCCTGGACCCGGTTCCTCAGATAATTCTAACAGCGGACGCATCGCTCTCCGGCTGGGGAGCGCACCTCCTACATCTCACAATGCAAGGTCTATGGACGCCACAGCAAAAGTCGCTCCACATCAACCATCTGGAGCTCTTGGCGATCTTTCTAGCCCTAAAATCCTTTCAAAAGCAGATTTCAGCCAAAGCAGTCCTCATTCGCACAGACAATATGACTGCAATGTATTCTATTCAAAAACAGGGGGGGGACACACTCTCCCCAGCTCTCCCGCTTAGCCCAGAGCATATGGAGATGGGCAATTCCACAAAACATCTTTCTCCTGGCACAGCACGTCCCAGGCATACAAAACACCATGGCAGATCTGCTCAGCAGACAAACGCAACAACTACATGAATGGGAACTGCATCCACAAGTTCTTCGCCCATTCTTCCACAAGTGGGGGCATCCTCAGATAGACCTCTTCGCCACCCACAAAGACAAAAAATGCCCAAGCTTCGCCGCCAGATACCCACACCCATTGTCCAAAGGCAATGCGATATGGATGAACTGGTCAGGCAGATTTGCATACGCCTTTCCACCTCTCCCACTAATTCCATTAGTGGTCAGGAAACTGCAACAGCACTCCCTCACGATCATTCTGGTATCCCCAACATGGGCCAGGCAGCCGTGGTACACCACACTATTACAACTATCAGTGGTACCACACCAAAAACTGCACCTGTCCCCATGCCTCCTAACTCAGAACCATGGAGAAATCAGACACCCGGACCCAGCGCAGCTCAACCTTGCGATCTGGCTCCTGAAATCTTAGAATTTGGGTACCTTAACCTTCCCCCTGACTGCATGAATATTATCAAGGAAGCCAGACGTCCTACCACTCGAGCATGCTATGCCGCAAAGTGGAAGAGATTTGTTGTTTACTGCCGTAACAATACAATCAACCCTTTAGATGCATCCATACAACACATTATATGCTATCTGCTCCATCTTCAAAGGTGTAACCTGGCATACTCTTCCATACGCTTACACCTAGCAGCGATTTGCTGCTTACCTGCAAAACAGACATCATTTATCACTGTTCAGGGTGCCTGCTATTAAAGCCTTTATGGAAGGCCTTAAACGCATAATTCCACCCAGGGCACCGCCTTCTCCTGTATGGAATCTAAATGTAGTTCTTACAAGGCTAATGGGTCCGCCCTTCGAACCACTGCATAAATGCGAGCTACAGTTCTTCACCTGGAAAACAGCTTTTCTAGTGGCCATCACTTCCCTTAGAAGGGTGAGTGAAATACAAGCGTTCACTATACAGGAACCCTTTCTTACAAATACATCACAGCAAAGTGATACTTCGTTCAAATCCAAAGTTTCTGCCCAAGGTCATTTTCCCCTTCCATCTCAATCAATCGGTGGAATTACCTGTTTTTTTCTCGCAACCTCAATCTGTTGCGGAAAGGGCTCTACATACACTTGATGTAAAGAGGGCTTTACTGTACTACATACAAAGAACACAACCTTTCAGGAAAACTAAACAATTGTTTGTTTCCTTCTCTCCGCCGCATAAAGGCAACCCCATCTCTAAATCAGGGATAGCTAGGTGGATTGTAAAGTGCATACAAATTTGCTATCAAAAGGCAAAAAGAACATTATCTGTTCCACCTAAAGCCCACTCTACTAGAAAGTTAGGGGCTTCCATGGCTTTTCTAGGGAACATACCCTTAGATGACATCTGCAAAGCAGCCACATGGTCAACACCGCACACCTTCACAAAACATTACTGTGTAGACGTGCACTCCAAGCAACAAGCTAGTGTGGGCCAGGCTGTACTAAAGACACTATTTCAAACCGCTGCAACGGATACCGGTGGTCGCCGCTAAGGTTGGGTACTGCTATATAATCTATGCAAAGTGTACAATCTGCAGCTCATATGCCTCGAACGGAATATGCTACTTACCAGTATGCATCTGTTCTTGGCATGTAGAGCTGCAGAGTTGTACACACCCACCCGCCTCCCCGGCTACCTGTATCCGTTCCAGTCTATCTTATTTAGATACAACACACATGGGTTTCTCACTGTTTATTACTACGCTCCATCATTTCCCTGCTGGCGAAAAACAATCTGAGGATGGAGCCGAAGCCCATGCGCAGTACGGACCGAAGGAGGAGTCACCGAACTCGTGACTTCCAAAGACTGTCCAAGAAGAAAAACAAACTGCAAACATCCGGGCCCAACACCAGATGGCGATCTATGCAAAGTGTACAACTCTGCAGCTCTACATGCCAAGAACAGATGCATACTGGTAAGTAGCATATTCCTTACAGCACTTCAAAAGCCTCAGAAGTCTTAATAAAATCCTGCAAAATAACACATTACAATCAGCACTATTGTTATTACTGAATTATGAAATCAGTTTAGTATTTATTGGCAATATCCTGTGCCATCTGTTCAGTCTGAGCTTCTAGAGCCAGACAAAGCCTACTTGTGCCGGTAAGAATTTGTATATTTAATACATCTCATGACCATACTTAACACAAATCCAGCCGAAAATGTCTGAAAAGAAGATCTCAAATTCCTCTCTGTTTTTAACAAATTGTGCGTGGTTTTAGTTAACTAGGCTTAAATGTGCTGCACATATCCATAATAAAGTGATTCTAGGCAGGGGTTAATCTAGCATTACTCTTACCTGAGCATATATTATCTATGGGAGACAATGAAGTCTTGGTGGGTTAGGAAGGTAGAGACCACCACTACCAAGCTTATTCCAGCACTGAAAGCACTTTAGCGGTAAAAACGCATCAGTGTTGTTTTTTACTTACCAGCACTGCCATTACTTTTTAAATAATACATTGAACTCCTTTTTAAAATCGTCAGTTCTTATCATCATTGTATAGTAGTACCAATAATTAGGGAATAAAGATTCAAACCAGTACTCGCGGTCAAAAAGCAGCGTCCTCACGGGGGAACAAAGCAGGATCATAGAGTGCGGTAGAAGAGGTAGGGTTAACCCTCTCTACCATAGAGTGCTCTCAATCAGGAAACACGCTGGTTAGCGGTCTAGTTGCCCGAAACTAATTAACCGGAACTTTCAAATGAAGAACGGCCAGCGGGTGCACAGCGGGCGCGCTGCTGGCACGCCGAAGGCAAGCCAGTCTGCGCCTGACTGGGTCCAGGGGCCAGGGACCCTGCACAATGTTTTCATACCTACCCAGGACATGAACTACTTAGCTTTAATAAACCCAGAGCAGCAGGTTGTGTGAAAGGCTGGGATTTTATGAGCGACGCAGCCACTGAGAAGGTCTGCCAACATTGTAATTTAAAATGGAAGCCACCTGTGGGATCAAGCCCAAGCAAGAAAAATTAGGTAAAAGAGAAGCAGTCTTGGAAAATGGGACTGATCAATTGCCGCTCTCTCGTTAAACATAAAATGGAAATTTGTATATTATTAGAGGAGACCATCTTAGACGCATGGTTTATCACAGAGACCTGGCTCAAAGACTGCGCCTCCCCTGACATAGTAATGGCCTTGCCGCCAGGGTATGAGATCCTCAGAGGTGACAGGACCGGGCGTGGGGTGGGTGGGGTCTAGCCATTCTATTAAAGAGTGAGTACAAGTGTAAAATAGAGCCTCTTCCTATTAAAGAATGCAAATGCCTCCTCTTTTCATTTGGATTAGCACCAACATATACCTTATCCGGACTTCTAATCTATAGACCCCCAGGCCCTTGTGGTGATTTGTTAGAGGAGCTGAACGAAACACTAGCTAGCATGTTACTAAAGAAAGCATGTATCACTATACTAGGAGATATAAACTTACATATGGATGATCAAAACCTTCCCAGCGTCAAAAGACCCCTATTAGACCTAGAAAGATGGCAACTGGCCCAAATGGTAACGACTGCCACTCATGAGAAGGGACACATCTTAGATGTAGTGATCTCCAACGACCCAAATATGAAGACTCCTCCTCTAGTACCGGTACCCTGGTCTGACCACTATATTGTTCCTTTTAACCTAGAAAAGACGGGAAGAGAGCAGGGGAAGGATCCGGCCAATGCAGGGGCTATAAAAAGGCAATGGACTAATCTCAATGAAGAAGCTTGGGGGAACATCCTAACTAGTACATCTTTCCCTAACAATAACGAACAAGGAAGGGTGGAAGAAGCTTATTCCAGATGGGAAGAATGGATTACCCAGTCTCTGGATGAAGCTACCCCCAAAGTTCTCACCAAATCAAAATCCAGGTCCAGGGCATCTGGATGGTATGACCACCAATTGCTAGAGCTCAATAAAAATTGCAAACAAATAGAAAGAGACTGAAGGAAAAACTATGATCCTCTCCTGAAAACCAAGTATAAAACCACTATAAGAAATTACCACAACAACATAAAAATGACTCGGGCTAGGTTCTTCGAAGAAATAATCAGCCAGGCTCAGAACTCCTCAAAGGAATTGTTTGGGGTAGCGAAGGCACTTACAGATCCCAACCAGGATTCACATCCCTTAGAGACATCAGAGGAGAGGTGTAATGACTTAGCCTCCTTTCTTTCTTTCAAAAGTAATTGACATCTACAGCTCCTTTGGGGCAAGTAGGGGGGACAACCTCAAGGGGGGAGGTGGAGCAGGAAGATAACTATCCACCAAAAACCTTCACCACTCTCTCGCCAATGGAGGCAAAGGAAGCAGAATCCTGGCAAAGGAAGCAGAATCCCTAACAGATAAAGTGAAGTCTGGGTCACCTCTAGACCCAGCGCCGCCCCACATCCTTAAGAAAGCCAAAGCTGCTATCCTTTCATCGCTGATTAATATCATGAATAAGTTGCTGGAAACAGCCATTGTTCCACCTGTTTGGAAACATGCCATTAATAAACCACTGCTAAAAAAAAGCTAATGCAGACCGATCACAACTAGCTAACTACTACCCTATTTCCCTGCTGCCTTTTGTGGGTAAGATGGTGGATAAGCACGTTAACAGATTATTGGCGTAATTTCTAGACTGGAATCAATGCCTTGGCTGTTTCCATCTAAGACAACGCAAAGGCTACATGAAAAGGACTTCTGGATAAATACAATCATAAAATTACATTACCTCTAACTGTTGACCGTATTGTGTTGCAAAATATCACCACAACTAGTAATGTAACAATACTAGTATATTAAAAAACATTTTGGGGGGCGTGGCCGAGGCGTCAAGATGGCAGACGCACTCTGAGTGGTCTGGACCCCTCCGTCATCTGCCTGGCATCCGCCCGGTACCAGCTGCTGCTTACCTCTTATGCATCCCTGCTGAGCTTCCCAACGCCTCCGGCTCTCTCTGGATCCTTTTTGTGGGCGGCCTGGTGATCTCACCGTGAAGGGCCGCTGCCTTCTTCACCCTGCCTGGTGTCCTCAAATGGCGGCTCCGGCGGACCCTCCTCTTTAGGCTCGGCGCCTCACTGGATGAAGCACTGGAGCTAGGAGGCATGAGATATCACCCCGTCGATATTGAGACATCAGTCACCCGTTCACACAAGAGCATTGTCGAGGGTGCTGTGTTTGCCTGGACAGTTCTCCTACTGGCGTGGTGGTGGTCGTAGATCCTGGTGACATCCCCATCGACTCCCGAGGCATCATGTGGGGCTGATGGCCGACGTGAGAAGCAGCACATGCACTTACGGAAAGGACTCCTAGCAGACCAACTTGATTGTTGGCAGCACCACCAACGGTGCGGCTGCTGCCGTCCCTTGATTCCGCTGGTGGTCGAGCCTGGCTGCCCTCTGGGAGGGTCCGCATGCGGACGCCTCTGGTGTGGGGACGCCCGGGGGCGGAGTGCGGCAGCCGCCGGGAGTGTCCCGGCGTTCAGATATTGGGGATCGGCCTGTGGCTCTGGAGGGCCTATCCTCGAGTCTCCTTGGGTGGACCTGCGGCAGGAGCGGATGGTGGTGCCTCGACTGCCGGTGCCAGGCAGTGGTGTGGGGAACAGGCTCCTCCCCCGATCGATTTTGGTGCTCTCCCCCGACCGGCGCTGACTGTGCGGTCTACCGTGCCTGCGGGGTGAGGCCTTCCCAGGTGGATGCGGGAGGCCCAGACATCGCCCTGTACTGGTTCCTGTCGAGGTGTAGCTCTGTGGTTCCCTGAGGCCCTCCTGGGCTGTGGTCCCCTTCCTCTGGCCGGACCCGCTCCCAGCCTGCCGCGCCGGATTTGTAGAGGCGTCTGAGCCTCGGGGTCATCGTAGGCCTTGCGGGGCCCTCTCGGAGACCTGCTGGGGCTGCGGGCATTCTTCCCCTCATCTGCCCTGGTCCCCGCCGAACCGTATTTGTGGAGGGGCCAGCGTCTGGTGTCATCTGCAGGGCTTGGACCGCCGGTGAGTGGGGCGGGGTGCCTCGGCCACTGTGTCGGGTGGCAGGCGGTGGGGGGACATAGGTGTTCTTCCTCCCCCTACACGCGCCCCGCGCTTCTTCTCTAGGGGCGCTCCCCTGTGCCTGAGGACCTGAGGTGGGCTCTGTCTTCAGCTGCTTCGCCACACCTTCCCTGCTGACTCGGACTGGTGTTGGAGCGGGGTCCCTTCTTGCTGCGGGCCTTCTGGAGGGACTGGTGCCTGGTGGGGGCCTTGTGCCCCGGACTGTGGGGGGGCGGCGATCGGCCACTGTGTCGGGTGGCGGGCGGAGAGATGGTTCTGCTGCTCCGGGCCCCCCCCCTGTAACGCGCTTTGCCTCAGGGGGTGCCCTTGTGCCTGCTGGCCGTGGGAGGCCTTGGACCTGCCAGGCCTCTCTCTCATTGGGCTCCAAGCACCTACCGCTGTCGCTCTGGGCTGGCCGGGGCGTCCTGCCCTTGGGGGCATCTGATTTGGCTTGTGTCTTTGGAGGCTGCCTGCCGGTGTGTAGGGCTGGGTTCGGCCATCATAGTCGGGTGGCAGGTGGGGTGGTGGTGGCACCGCCCAACCCTCTTCTTGCTGCCTCCCTTGCCTTCTGGTGCCATGGTTCCCTAGGAGGGGCCTCTCCGTGTTTGCTGGCTGGGGGTGCGTTGGCCCCTCGTGTTTCCGGCCCAGCGATCTCCGTCTTGGGTCGGAGTTCTTCCTGCAGTTGGTGTCTCCACGCCATTCCGGCTGTCTCGGGCTGCGGCTCTGTGTGAGAGGTCGGCTCGGACAAACCGGGGAGCACCCGGACCGGAGTACCGACGGTCTGGGTGCCGATCTCCTCCTCCTGCTGGACTTCAGGCCGTGCCTTATCTCCTAACCTGCATAGACGACTTTCTTCACTGGTGACGATGGGCAGAGTCCGTAACATGCAGGCGGTTGCCCCGCCAACCCATACCACGATGGACCGGTATACTGCTATTAGAGACCAGGAACCTGAAGAACGAACTGCGGCGCCCCCTCTCCTGCTGGGGGTGACCTGGACAACATCCTGCAGGCCATTGGAGCTTCCCAGGCCTCAGTCGAAAGCAAGATTGGTGAGGTACGGGTTGATATGCCCTCATTCGTCAAGGTCTCCCGAACGCCACGGCCTGGATTACGGAAGCTGAGTCGTGTATTTCCACAGCGGAGGATGACATAACCCTGCTTAAGACCCAAGTGGCTCAGCTTCAGAACCGGACTTCCGAGCTCCACCGCCAGGCTGAGGATGCAGAAAACAGATTACAGAGGAACAACCTGCGCCTGGTCGGATTTCCGGAGGGGGCCGAACAGGGCCGGGCGGATACATTCATGGAGACCTGGGTGCGATCCTGGATGCCCAAGGACCTCCTCTCTCCTTGGTTTGCGGTTGAGTGCGCCTACTGTTCTCTGGCTCCTCGTCCCCCGCCCGGGACCCTGCCACGGCCCATCATCATGAGGATTTCCAATTTTCGAGACTAGGACGCTATCCTTAAGGCGGCGAGGTTGCAGGGGCCACTACTCTTTCAAAATAACAAAATTATGGTGTTCCCTGACTATACCAGGGAGGTGCAGGCCCAACGGCGCACCTATGACTATGTTAAACAGAAACTTAGAGGCCTGGGTCTTCGGTATGGTCTCCTCTTCCTGGCCCGCCTCCGGGTCGTCTTCCAGGACAAGACCTTCTTCTTCGATACCCCCCAAGAGACCTGGACCTGGCTCACGGAGGAGCGCCTGCTTCAGGCGTGTCCGGCTCTCCTTCCCGGTGGTGGTGGTCCACGGCACTCTCAACCACCTCCTCCTAAACCTCAGAGATGCCGCAATCGCTCCCGCAAGAAGAATGGCCGGCAGGGAGTGGTCTCGCTATCCCCGGTGGCGAGGTCTCTTGATCCTCTTAGCCTGACTGGGTCATCGGGGGGTCGGGCCCAATTTCAATCCCATCGGCGCCGCTGCGGCCCTCCCTGTCGGACTCGAACCTATCCCGGAGCCCCGTGCTTCATGGATCTGCCAACGGTGATGCGAATTGACTCCGGTGGCCCAGCTGAGTGGGGTCCAAATTTGTTCCTAATCGTTCCTTGCAGCTGTTAACCCTGATGTATCCGTATATATGAAGGGGTTCACCTTTGCCAAGACACTGCTTGACTTGCTGGTTTGTTGGGTACCCTGAGTACTTTGTGCTTGCTCTTGGGGCTCGCACTGATACGCTCACGTCCTGCTAAGCGTTTTAGCTTAATATTTTGAGCCTCTTATTGTTGTTTTAGGTGCTGTTTCAGGGTGACAGATGCTTCATGTTTGGAAGTGTAGTGTAGGGTGGGGGGAGTTAGGGGGCAAGGGAGGGGGGGTAGACCGTTGTCTCCCGCAGGTTTGTTGTTTTCGGCTGCTCACGAGCCGCTAATGTTGTTTCTTTTTCTTGGTAGCTTACTAAGCATACAGGCCACTGACATTGACGAGAGCTGTGGCAGACCACGTGGACCATACTCTCAGGCCCCGCATGCAATGGGGGGTGGGGGAAGGAGCGTGGGTGGAGGGACACCATGTTGTTGCCTACATGTTTATTGTTTTCGGCCGCCTATGGGCCGCCATCCCTGGTTCCCTATGGCGCTTCCCCGAGTACTTGGGAGTCCGGTGGGGACACGGGCCTTGCTCGGCTGGGTGGTTCTTCCCCCACGCCCCCCCCCCTCCCCATGCTCCACCCTGGGCTCGTCCACTCCAGTGGAGCCCGGTCATCCTCCAAGCGGCCCTCTTTTCACACTGTTCACCCTAATGATATCCGTCCTGGATAGACCCATCCACATCCTGTCCTGGAACGTCAATGGCCTCTTAGACCGCATTAAGCGCACTGCTGTCCTCCGTAGCGCCCACCGTCAGGGCCCTGATATCCTATTCCTGCAATGGGCACCCACTGCACCTTCCTCGCCCGCTATGGGTTCGACAGGGTTTGGCATTCAGGCTTCTCGCGAGGCTCCAGGGGGTGGCCATACTGATCCGCAAAGGTCTTCCCTTTACCTTGACACGAGCTGAGACGGATACACAAGGCCGCTATGTGGCCCTGTCTGGCAAGATCGAGGGGCACCCTATTAATCTCCTGAGTGTATATGTTCCTCCCGCCACGCTGCCATCCACCCTCCGACACCTTACAAGCGTTTTTTCCTCCTTCCCGCCTGGGTTGGCGGTTGTCGGGGCGATTTTAACGCTGTCGTGCATCCACTGTGCGACACATCCGGTGCTCCCTCTGCGTCTCGCCTCTCCCCCGCTAAGCGACTCTCTGATTGGTCCGCTGCCTTGGGTCTCTGTGACGCTTGGAGGGTGTGGAATCCTCGCCGGTACCAATACACCTACATTGCACCCACTCTCGTATTGATCTGTTCTTGGTGCCGGCCACCGACTGCCAATTGGTTGTCGGCAGCGGTTATTCTACCGTGCGGCATCTCGGATCACTCCCCGGTCTCCCTTCGTCTCGGGACTCAACTTGGGGGCGTCAGTACGACCTGGCGTATGAACGCTTGGTTCTTGCAGGACAAGGACTTTGTCGAAGCCCTGGAACAGAAGCTGCGGCAATACTTCCGGATTTACACATGCTCGGTCACCTTGCCGGCCACGTTGTGGGAGGCTGGCAAGGCAACAATGCGGGGGGTGGCTAGAGGCTTGGTTCATGCACGTCGCGTGGCTCAGGCCGCCCGCCTAGTGCAGCTGGAGGCCCGTGCGGCACTGATGGAGGCGGCCCAGGTAGCTGCTGAAACTCCTGACTCCTCCCGGCAGCTTGCTCTAATACGAGAAGAAAGTAGTCAGGTTTCCTTGGATTCAGCCAAAATGCTTTGGCGTTCATCGGTGGCGCGCGTGCACGGCTGGGGTGATAAAAACAGCAAATTGCTCGTGCGGACTATCGCCCCATTTGCCTCTTCAATACCGAGGTGAAACTCTTTGCTACCATCCTGGCTCAGCGGGTCTGTCCCCATTTACACACCCTGGTCCACCCGGATCAGAGTGGTTTTTTGCACGCCCGAGGCACTCGGCACTGCATACGTCGCCTCCATCTTGCTCTTGCGCACCTCCTCCCTCCGTACCTGGCCCTGCTTCTCCTTGATTTTGAGAAAGCGTTCGATACGGTTGCTTGGGGATATTTGGAGGACGTGTTGGAGTTGATGGGGTTTGGCCTTCCGTTCCGGCGCCTCGTCCGAGTCTTTTACTCCAGTCCCACGGCGAGGGTTCTGATCAACTGAGTGCTCTCGGAGAAATTTCTCATCCGGAGGGGCACTCGCCAGGGATGCCCACTCTCGCTGCTCTTGTTTGCGCTGGCGATGGAGCCCTTGGCACCTCTTGTACGCCAAGACTCTGGTATCCGTGGGTGGGCTTGGGACCCTTATCGGGTCGACAAGATCGCTCTCTACGCGGACAATGTTCTCCTCTTTCTTCTCCTTTTTGTGGGCGGCCTGGTGATCTCACCGTGAAGGGCCGCTGCCTTCTTCACCCTGCCTGGTGTCCTCAAATGGCGGCTCCGGCGGACCCTCCTCTTTAGGCTCGGCGCCTCACTGGATGAAGCACTGGAGCTAGGAGGCATGAGATATCACCCCGTCGATATTGAGACATCAGTCACCCGTTCACACAAGAGCATTGTCGAGGGTGCTGTGTTTGCCTGGACAGTTCTCCTACTGGCGTGGTGGTGGTCGTAGATCCTGGTGACATCCCCATCGACTCCCGAGGCATCATGTGGGGCTGATGGCCGACGTGAGAAGCAGCACATGCACTTACGGAAAGGACTCCTAGCAGACCAACTTGATTGTTGGCAGCACCACCAACGGTGCGGCTGCTGCCGTCCCTTGATTCCGCTGGTGGTCGAGCCTGGCTGCCCTCTGGGAGGGTCCGCATGCGGACGCCTCTGGTGTGGGGACGCCCGGGGGCGGAGTGCGGCGGCCGCCGGGAGTGTCCCGGCGTTCAGATATTGGGGATCGGCCTGTGGCTCTGGAGGGCCTATCCTCGAGTCTCCTTGGGTGGACCTGCGGCAGGAGCGGATGGTGGTGCCTCGACTGCCGGTGCCAGGCAGTGGTGTGGGGAACAGGCTCCTCCCCCGATCGATTTTGGTGCTCTCCCCCGACCGGCGCTGACTGTGCGGTCTACCGTGCCTGCGGGGTGAGGCCTTCCCAGGTGGATGCGGGAGGCCCAGACATCGCCCTGTACTGGTTCCTGTCGAGGTGTAGCTCTGTGGTTCCCTGAGGCCCTCCTGGGCTGTGGTCCCCTTCCTCTGGCCGGACCCGCTCCCAGCCTGCCGCGCCGGATTTGTAGAGGCGTCTGAGCCTCGGGGTCATCGTAGGCCTTGCGGGGCCCTCTCGGAGACCTGCTGGGGCTGCGGGCGTTCTTCCCCTCATCTGCCCTGGTCCCCGCCGAACCGTATTTGTGGAGGGGCCAGCGTCTGGTGTCATCTGCAGGGCTTGGACCGCCGGTGAGTGGGGCGGGGTGCCTCGGCCACTGTGTCGGGTGGCAGGCGGTGGGGGGACATAGGTGTTCTGGCCCGCGTTGTCTGGCGGTCCTCTCCGCATTCGAGCGGGTCACGGGCCTGTGGCTCAATCCGGCAAAATCCACACTGGTGCCTCTCAACCCATCGCGGGACTGCTTTGATTGGCAGACTAGCATCCCTCTGCGCAGGCTGTCCTTCAAATATTTGGGTGTATGGATCGCCCTCCTCCCGTAACTCGAATGGGCTTTAAACATTACGCCTCTGATTAACAAGACAAAAGCGGACCTTCGGAAGTGGCAGTCCCTCCCGCTCAATCCCTTGGGCATGAGTGCCCTCGTTAAAATGATGGTACTATCCCGGTTCTTGTATATTTTACAAAACGTCTCCCTTCATCTTCCGGGAGCTGGTTCCGTGAACTTGACGGTATCCTTACCCGGTTTCTCTGGGGGGTGGGAGACCACGTATGTCCCTGGCGCATTGCCGTATACCTCCCTATGATGGGGGCATGGGAGTCACCAATCTCCACCTGTACTACCTGGCCACGAGACTCATAGTGATCAATGATTGGTTCACGGGCGGCTGGTCCGACCCAGCGTACCAAGTGGAACTTTGATCGATGGAGTTCCCTCAACTCCAGGCTCACTTATATGGAGCTCCTATACCCCGGGATCTTCCCCCCCCCCCAGTCACCAGGACAGTTTTCCTGGCTTGGCGCACGGCGTTGCGCCACACGAAGTGGGACTGGAAACTCACTAGACAGACGCCTCTGTGGTGTGGTACGTGGCTGCAGGAGACCTCGTCTCTTTCGGACTTTAACCGCTGGGACAGCATCGGGGTCACGCTTCTCGGCGACCTCTGGGTGGGGGACCATATCAGATCCTTTGAGGACTTGCAGCAGCGCTTCTCTCTCCACCCCTCCCAAGGATACAAATACTTGCAACTTAGACATGCGCTACACGTACACATTCCGTCTCCCATCTCTCTCCGGGAATTCAGCCCTCTAGAAGCCCAAGTGATGATGGGGAATTTGGGTAGAGGTGGGGTGTCTACCGCTCATTGGTGAATAACGGTCCCACTTTGTTAGACTCCCTGCGTGGCCATTGGGAGGGGTGGTTGGGCCTCTAAGCTGAGGTTAGTCCAACTCTATTACTTGCACGTGGCGTACCTCACCCTTGCGCATCTCTACAGTGCGTACCTCCCCCAATTGCGCACAATGCGTTCATGCTCCTGCAGACTTCTACCACATGGTCTGGCTATGTCCGGTCCTGGCTGCGTTTTGGGCAGGGGTGGAGCTGGAACTTACACTAACCCTGAGGTGGGAGGTCCCACATAACCCGGTGCGTTTGCTCCTGGCGGTGTTTAATGGCCTAGACGGTTCCCGAGCAGATAAGCGCTTTCTCGGCACTGCGGTGGCAGTGGCGAAGCGGGACATTACGGCACTGTGGTTCCAGGCCAAGCCTCCTGGTGTCAGGCGGTGGAGACTGGGTGGACTGGTGTGGGACCCAAGAGGAATCCCTCTTTGAAACCCGTGGTTGTCCTGAACTTTTCCAGAAGGTGTGGGGCAAATGGTTCAACCTAGTTCCCTAAGAGGGTTGCGGATGTGTAGGCTTCATGTCCCTTACGGGCATTACTTTACCCTGCTGTATGCCTTATGCTCCTTTGTCCCTAGTTGTGTGTCTGTCGACTCTCGTCTTAGTGTATTTGATTCTGCTACCAATGTATTGTTTTGGTGTGATTTTAACTCAATAAAATTATCCAAAAAAAAAACCCATTCTCTTTTTGCTCAAATTGACTGATTGGATCATTTGCCTGTGAATTGCTAAATAGATATCTATATAGATTGTTAACACTATTTAATGGTAGTGTGCCTAAAACTTTAAGAGTGCTGAGGTAAAATTTGTGTTTTTTGAATTGGCATTGGAGTCCTCCGGTATTTCTATGGCGTCGCATCCGTGGTAGCTGGATGTTTCATATTACCTTGAGGGGCACCAACACTGAAAAGATATCTTCTATAAAATAATAATCTTAGAAAAATACTGTTTCATAACTGAGGTGCTACCCTGTATTCCACAGCTACCTTTCTCTGTGTTTTACAATAGCACAGAATTTGCCCTGGTGTTGGTAGTGGAGGAACTTAGGGCCTCACTAGATCAGGGGAACTCAGCGGCTTTACTCCTCTTTGACCTGAGGGCTGCCTTCGATACGGTAGGCCGCCATATTGTACGAAGGAGACTCTCGGCCATTGTGATTCAGGGAACCGCGCTTAAATGGCGAGCATAGTTTCTGGAAGAGCAAACTTTCCAAGTTTTAGAGAATACCACCTTCTCTCAAACAATGTCAATGAGTTGCGGGGTGCCACAGGGCTCCTCACTCAGCCCAACACTTTTTAATGTGTATATGGAGCCATTAGCAGAGATTGTCCAAGAATTTGACATCTTCATGACGTCCTATGCGGACGACACTCAATTGATGATTTCCCTGGACCCAAAAAGCAGGAGGGACCCCAAAAGATTGGCACCGTGTATGGCAAGAGTCAAGGAGTGGATGACCAAGAGCTGCCTGAAGCTAAACAGAGACAAAACCTAGATAATGGTCCTGGGGAACAAGCAAATCCCAAATCCTCCCATAAGCTGGCCGGACTGTCTAGGTAGTCCTCCAGTACCTAAAGAAACAATCAAAAATCTGGGGTTCTGGCTAGACCATGATCTCTCTATGGCGACCCAAGCAAAGAAAGTCGCAGCAACTTGCTTTAGACTTCTAAGAAGTCTCCGAAAGATTCTAGATCGGATCCCTATGCAGCACAGGAAGACAGTAGTCCACTCACTAGTCACCTCACTGCTGGATTATGGAAATGCACTGTTCTTGGGGGCACCGAAATATGTGACCCACAGACTGCAGGTGGCCCAGAACGCGACAGCAAGACTACTGTGCAATGTCCCCGCTTGGGAGTCGGTGAAAGCACACCTAATAGGACTACACTGACTCCCCGTGGAGGCAAGAGTCAAATATAAGGGGATAATCATGACGCACAAAGCTCTTCTCAATAGGGGCCCTAGTAAAATAAAGAGCCTATTATCTCCTTACACTCCTAATAGGCACCTGAGATCTAGTTTAGAAGGATTCTTAAAACCATCTAGGGTCTCAAGGGAGAGGTGGGGAGGTAGATATCTCTCCCACCAAGCCCCCAAACTCTGGAACTCACTTCCACGCGAGCTTCGAATGATGGACAAATAGTCGCAGTTTCGCAAAGCAATTGAAAGATGACTGTTCAAACAATATCTATAAGACCTCCATAGTCCTATCCAACTAGATGTCTCTTAGCGCTGAGAAGCCCCAGGGCAGCCAGGCGCTCTACAAATCCATGTTAATAACAATAATAAATAATGGTTCCACAGTCTGTGACTGCCCCGTTTTCCTTGCCTGTTCTATACGCATTCACAAGTACCTCTATCGCAGCCTTAGTTTGCCCCTTCTTCTGATATCCTTCTAGGCTTTGTGCCTTTTGGTATCTGCCTACTTTGTTGGGCCTCTGCCCTTCCGTACTCAAAGTAAGTATTTCATTTGGGTTTTCTTTCTCTGCTATCTACTATGGCGTTCTTCTTTTTAGGTTGTAGCCTACCAGACCGCGCACCTTTCTGGTTTGGTAAAGACCTCTTGGGGACATTCAGAAAGTTGACATAGGAGTGCATTCTGCCCATTGCTTAATATTGGCTTTGTGGTTTGTAACTTTTTTTGCTTTCCATGTGCTGGCTTGATTTATTTTAGCCTGTCCATCTTGATTTAGCTTCTTCCCTTGGTCAAACCGTATTTGCAGTATCCTTCCGAGTGCTCCCTTTTTGTAAATCTTGGTCTCATCTCGTAACATTTACTGTGCATTCAAAGACCAAGGTCAAATGTCAGACGCTGTATTCCAGGGGTGCTTGTTTACTTTTTTCTCTGACTTCAAAATGAGTGGGTTAATGTAACCGTTTTCCTGGGTACTGCGGGCAGGAAAGAGTTTTTTTCTAGCACACAACAACATTTAAATGAACTGTGTAAGTATTTTAGAATAGATCAGAGTTGGGAACACAAATGAAGCACATTTTCTGTTTTTTTTGTAGTGTGTTGAAAACAAATACTTTAATATGATCAAACAAATAATTACATTAGGTGATGACATTTCCACACATTTTCATCTGTGCACTGTATAGTTTTATTAGCAAAACTGTATGTTTGAGAAAATGTAATGGTCGTTTCAATTGAAAATGTGTTGTTTGTAATGGAATTTTTTTACCACCCAATGGATACTCCACTCCACACCACTGCACTCCACTCTGCACTACTGCACTCCACTCTGCACCACCACATTATACTATGCATCACTCTAGTCTACACCACTGCATTGTACAAAGCTGCATTGTATGCGGCTGAAATCAATGCCACTGCACTCTATGCCACTATACTCTGCAACGCACTACCCTAATGCATTCTACACCAGTCTACTCTACGCCACTCCAGTGTAAGCCATTCTGCGGAACTCCACACTATGCCATTCCAATACACTACACACTCTGCCCTCCACTTTACAACACTCTACAACACTCTACTCCTCGCAATTCCACTCTACGACACTCCATGCCACTCTTCTCTGCACCATTAACGTTTAGCCATGCTGAACAGCAGCCACGCTGGTGTACAAAATGGGTAAAACATTGGCAAAGCGAATAGCTTTTGCATAGGTGAAACCTATTGGTTTCGCCACTGCTTGTTAGGATTTTGCCTTTTAATATAGAGCAAGTGTGTGCTCTCGCTTATTTTCCATTACCCACCGTCTATTTTCTGTTGATCCTGGAACTTAAGCTGACTCATTTTCTTCATTTCAGTTTTTTCTTCTTGTCTTAGTAATCACTCGTACCTATTGTGCCATCAACACTTTCTCTTATCTCCTTTCTTCCTGTGCACATTTTTTCCTGATCTTACTCGGGCATTCAGCTACTGTCAAGAAAAGCCAATACAAGTGTTTATACCTTTACATCACCTTGCTTCAGTTATATTTAAAAAAGAAAAAAATATTTTATTGCTTTTTGTCACACATACAAATGGAACAATATGAACTGAAAACAGTCAGTGCAAGGTGAGCAGCTCAGTGTCAGGCGAGAAGTAGTGTGTGTGTGTGTCTGTCTGTCTCCCTACCTCCCTCCCTCCCTCGACTAAATAGGAATGGTACAGAGAAGAGCAGTCCAACCCGTGAACGGGCACTTAAACCACCTTGTCTCTAGGCCCTCATACTTTGAAACACCTGTGGAGTCATTCCTGCCCCTCCTAGATTACCATCTCCCGGGACAAGCTGCAGTCCATTCCACTGCATCAGTGGTGCTTCCCCACTCTCTTGCTAGGTCACAGTAGAACTAACATCTAGGCAACTCCAGATCTCTCACCATGCCCAATATGACGATAGACCGCATTAGTGGGATGTTTTTCCACCTGACTTCAATCCTAATAATGCTATGTTAGAATTTTGACCTACGGTGGCAGGTACAGTGGTTGAGGTCATGGGGTGCACAAAAGATGATCCTTTTTAGTGCTGTGTATCCCTCTCATTATGCTGATTTATTACCCTGACCAGTGTGGACCAGATCTACACACCCCATGGCTTAATTAATATACATTTGAAGACCTGAGTGTTGCATATTTTGATATGATTCCCCATCAGCACAATTCAATATACTTCTAGCTTGCTTCTTGGATGTGGTAGATGTTGGTATTTCTGCAGCATTACTTCACCTGGACCGATCAGATATTTCTGTGCAATTTTGCTTTCGTGCAGGCCATAAAAAGAACAAGTGCACAACCATGTACAGGCAACATATTCCTAGAGCCCCGCTTATGGTCATCTTTCTAGGTCTGCTTCTCATATCCGCCTTCTCTTTAAGGAATTATACCTCTACCTCTAGTGCAGTGCAGATCTACTTTTCCAGAAAAGTAGGCTATTTCTTCACCAATTTTTGAATTTACTTGTTTTTAGAGGCATGATTTAGAGACTTTGTAGGTCTTACAACAACAAAAAAGACTTTATTACTCTGGTCTCTGACCATTTCCACATTGCTTACAAATATGTGTCCAGTCTCTGCAGTTCTAACCACTGGAGACATGAGAACTGCTGATGGATAAGGAGATCAGCTATTTAGAAAACAGTAAAGCCATGTACTTGACTACTGACTCTTGAATTATTCACATTGTCTAATATAGCCTTCCCTGGTGGTCAGTACATAGGGGGCTGGGAGTTTGCAGAAACAGTTGGAAGCATTAACTGCCCATGGAAAAAAATTAAACAGCAAAACGCAGATTTCTGTTTTTCCAGTGTAATCCATACCAAGAATGTGTCCGCCTGTGTGTTTCTGGGAATCTGAAAGGACTTTGTAATTTCAGAAAGGAGGAGAGTCATTGCGAACGGCAGTAAAACAATTCCTCAATGTAAATAAACCTCTATACTGGTGCACAGAATTTGTTTCAAACACATTGAGTAGGCTAATGTTCACTACTTTAGATGCAAAGTCCCAGTGTGTGGTCCCAGTAATCCTTAATGATACAAACCGATCGGGAAAATAATGATTATTCTCTTGATAGAAGCTACACAGACACTTAGTAAGTTAATAGATCACATATCAATGATCAGGGATCTATCTAAGAGACCTTCTGCACAAGGATGTTAGAACAAGATACTAAATCGCAGGAATAAATCCACAGTTTCTAAAGACAACATAGGCTCCACTGCTCTTCCAAATGAAGCCACTGATCCATTAATGTGGCCAAATTCAGAAATTGGGCAATGCCTTGGAATTGTGGAACCTTTCATGTTTCCTGCAGTAAGGCTGCCCCAAAGCTGCTTTAATGTGTTCTGATCCATTGGCATTAGGACTAAGGCACAAGAAGAATCCGATAACCCATGTGCACAAATCCCTGGATTGCCCCAGTGCAGCAGATGTAATAGAGTACTTTGGTGCGCCCATTGGAGGAGGTGTACTGTCTGCAAAGAACACAATAACACCCTTATTTCACTGGGATTAAAATAACAGAGACACAAGTATACACAAGCTGCTTTTCTGAGCACCAGATACTAAGGAAAAAACAATATTGAATGAACTTGAAATAAATTTCATATTATTGTACCAGATGGTGTTAATAAAAGAGGGGTTAAATACCTTCTATACTAGAATATTTCTCTTTCACTAGTTTACATCTTTAGTTCAAAAATGCATCTTATTGACTGCATGCCTTAACCAAGTTAAATTAAAACTTGTATTTCAACAAATGTTCTCCTATTTAACATGTATATTTGTATTTAAGTTTGAGGTTGTTGTGATTTCTACAGAAAATGCCCTTTTAAATTGCTAATAACTTTACCGACTAATCTGCACCAAACTTTCCAAACCTGCCAACGTACGTTTCTGTTGGTCATGAGGAAGCCAAGGCAAACACATCAGAACCAGACTATGTGATCGGTTTATGTGAGTTAGAAATGTTAAAAAACGTATCTAGTCTGCTCTTGCTTATGTTCATGATCACCAGCCTGAACAGGAATTTGTTGTGAACAATGAAAACCGGCTGTGCTGCCCCACCCCACATATACACACCCTTAAACAACAACAACAAAATTGAAGATTTTTCAAAATGTAACCCCAGACCATAATCCCTCCCTCTCCCCACCCCCACACGATTACATCACCAGACATACATAGGAAATCCGGACAATCATCAATAAAACGCAGTGAATTCTCATTTTGGTAGATTAAAAAACAAGCAGAAAAAGCACCTATTAAATCAATTCATCATTTAGCACCCAGTTTAAAGTGTAAAAAGTGCAGAAGTTATGCTAATTACGAGATTAAATTCCACAAACGCTTAGTTCTGGTTTTCTGAATCGGTAATGGGAAAAAGACAGAATAACCCCTAAAGTGCTTATGCAATTTAGGTGTTTGGCTGTTAGACCCAGTTGGCTGAGCATTTCCAGATTCTTACTCCCTTTTTCCTGACCCTATGGCCCTTTCGAGTATAAATGGCATTCTCCAGGTTCTACATCACTAATAGTCGGGCCAGCCACTGTTAAAATCGATGGGGATAGGGGCTGGATCTAGCCAGGCTGAAGCAATGCACAATCTATACACAGACATTGCAATGCTTAAGAAGGCCCCTCCATCCTCTATCGTCACATTAGTTATACCCACTAAAACTAGCGGGAGGTTAAATCAATATTAAAATGTACTCTGATTCTTACAAACGGGTTAATTTTCTCGATTAATGTCCCAAGCGTGTTACAGGTTGCAAACATGAGGACCAAGTCTGCCTTATAAAGAGCACAGTGGGGACAATGCACTCCTTTCCCTTCACCCCATTTGGCTATTTGATATGGGGTATAATATAGCTCAAAACAGGTCTTTTAAAACAGCTTGGAGGTTGGCAGCCATTAAAACCATTTGGGCACATAAAAAGGCACTTTGAAATGCTCCATCAGTATCTAATTTCACTTGCTACTTAGCAGAACATTTTCCCCAATCATCTTTCATACGATCATTAAGCAAAATATAAGTACTCCCAGTGCGTGGGGGAGCAGACTGAATCAATTTATCCACAAGCTCACTCTTCCCAAATCCCTCCACCCCCCCTCCTTCCTCTGTTAATAATTTCTAATCTGAAGACATTGAAAAAACTCTGAGTAAGAAGTAACTGATCCCCAAAGATTTTATAAAATTCGGTGGGGATTAGGTCAGGACCAGCCGCTTTTCCTCCTGGGGAGCTCTGACATTTCCTCTAAGGTATGATCCCTGGTCAGAGAGACATCTAGTTGCTCCAGCTCACCCTGCGTCAGTGCCTACGTAACAGTGGGATCCAAATACTTGTGTATTAAGTCCTCTCATTGAGCCCCCAAGCATTCCAAATCTTCTGTATATAAAGCCTGGTAATATTCAGGAATGGCAGCTCGGATTTTACTTGGCTACGATACCAGGTGAGGGGTCTCGCACAGTAACAATTTTGTTGTGTGTGAGATCCTGTCTGTTTTTTACTGCTAATAAGTGACCCACTTTACCACTACATTCATATATTTTCTACTGATAAACATCTGATTGGTCTATTGCCTTCTTCAATAAAATTCCCCAAATTGCAGCTTTAGCAAGAGCCACTTCAGTCTAGGCCTCCTCCACTCCTTTCTTCTGCTGTAGTGTTATAATTAGATTTTCTTCGGCTTGAGCCAATTTTAGCCGACTGTCCAGCAGACTATCTTTTTCCTTTTTCCCCTTTTTTATCAAGAGTTGAATGGTTTCTTCCTGAATGCCAGCCTTCAGGGTGTCCCAAGCTATACCTAACAAACCCATTCCCAAATTCCTCTTCAGAAATGCAGGTATCCACTCCTTCATGTATCCTACATAAGCCTCATCCAGTATCAATGCCCTCTCGAAATTCCAGGAAGAGGATCTTTCAGATGGCCCCAGCCCTGCCAGCTCTAGGACTAGTGGGCTGTGCTCATATAAAAACCTTGGAAGACCTTCGATTTTACTCTCGTGGATTAACGTAGATGAAACAAAAAAGTAATCTTGCCTAACATGTTTTTGATGTGGGGCGTAGTAAAAGGTAAATCTGTCTTCCACTGGTTTTGTTTTGGACCATGCATCGCAAAGCCCATGTGTATGACATAAATTAAGTAATGCTTGAAACATTTTGGGCTTCTTCCCGTATTTTTGTGCCCCAGCCCCCAATCATTTGGCAGATTAATGTTTAAATCACCACCTAAAATAATGGGAAGCAGGCAGTGTGCTAATTCATTAGTTGGCCACTCAAGTATGGAAGTATCATTTACATTGCTATCATACATTGAACATAAAGTAAATGTGGCAAACCCTGGGGCCCTGCAACCAGCAATAACCCATCGCCCTAGTGAATCCACCTGTACTTGGGTAAATTGCTTTAATCTATTATGGGTTAGTACTGCAACCCCACATGTGCGAGTCCCTTGGGTCTTAGCCCCCACTACTCTATAACCAAGATTCTTTAAAAGGCCTTTCCGTGTATCCTCTGGGTGGGTTTCTTGCAAGCAGACCATCTCTGCCCGCAGCAATTGAAGCCTTTGCGAAACAGTCTTTTTTTAACATCATTTAAGCCACAAGCATTTAACATAGCTATCTGTAGTTTCTCCATTCTTGTAGTACCTTTAGCCCTAAGCAAGAATGGATTCTCAACAGCTTGAGCAAACAAGCAAACAAAAAGAAAACCCCTCCAAAAACCAGTGCAGCTCTTTGTCCCTACTCGACCCCCTTTGTGTGCTCCACTCTCCCCCATCCTACCCCTCCCCCCCCCCAAAAAAGCAGGCAATCGGGCATAGCCTGAGCGATGAACGTTTGATCCTCTGCCCCCCTCCCCCATTGCTAGTATCAAAATGTCTTCAAATTACTCCATTCCAATAATCATCCAAACAGCCGGAGGTAAGTAGCAAAACAGTAATCTGTCTTCTGTTCATTTGAGAGAGTTTCTCTCCCCCCCCCCCCCCCCCCCCCCATCCTTTCATTTGATCTCTTCTAGAAAATCTGGAGCTTGAACCTTTGAGGTAAAGCTGTGTATGTTCAAGATAAACTCCAAGCAATCCAAGATCAATTCACGTTGGACTCCGGCATGAAGCTGTTATGTTGACCAAGAATGTGTACAGAAAAATTGTTACAGTGAATAAGAAGCCTAATGTCTGAATAAAAGACACTGGATATCTACGTATAAATACAAACTCGTGATTTGATCTTGGAGAGCTTGGAGTTTATCTTGAATGTATTGAGGAGCAGACTCTTGTTTTCTCCTGTCGAGGAAGACTTGGTGGCTCTCCCTCCTCCTGAAGCACCATTTATAATATTTATATCTTTCTATGGACAGTTATGGACCAGTTTGGAGTGTGCACCATCTCCCCAACCACCAAGTATAAAGCATTAAAGCTGTGTATGGTTCCTTTGTACTTCATCTCAAGCCTGGCTGGATTCTGAAGAACAATTTCAACCCCTATTTTTTGAAAGGGTACAAATATCTGCTGTAGACGCAATCTTGTTTCTACTGTTGCATGTGCAAAGTCCGCTTCAACAAAGAATGATACTCCATCTTATAGCTTCCGGACATTAGGTCGAGCTTGATGGTAAACAAGTTGCCTCAATAGAAAGTTGACGAAAAACACCAGCATAGCTCTAGGTCTTTCTTTCACCTTTTATGGTTGATTTTTCAATGTTAACGGAATTCGATGGGCTCGTTGAATTTCAGATTCCCAATCCCATTTCACTTGATCAGGGAATGCGCCTTTCAATAGATTCACCATATAGGTTCTAGACTTGCCACCCTCCACTCCTTCTGGAATCCCGAGAAAGCGTAAATTGTTTTTCCGCTGACTATTTTCTTGATCTTCAAACTTAAGCGTAATGTCAGACTTAGCTGCCCCTTGAGAGGAGTTTTGTGATGTCTAGGACTCTACCTCGGCTTTCAATACCTCCGTCCGTGCTTCAACAGTTGTTAATCAGTCAGCAATCTCTCAGCATGTTTTGTTCAACTTTCGGATCCCCACTTATACTTTGTTGGAAGCGACTCTTGCTCAACGTCCATCATTCATGGTTTCCTACTGGATTTGTTTGAACGACATAAAGATGGCAGTCAGTGAGGGTTCTTTTGACTGTGTACCAATATTTAAACGGTCATCCACACCATCTTACTGAGGAGTTATCTGGGTGTCCGAATAGTTCCATGTTAGTTGTTTTCTGCTACCTCCCTTCTGATTCTCTTGCCTCTTTTTCTTTTTGGAAGATTTCTTCTTTAGTGTCCACTGTATATCCTCTGTTGTTGGATTCCGAAAGAACCTCACTGCTTGAGCAAGTGTTTTCCTGCCTTTAAGAGTCTGAATCATTGGTTGTTGAGAAAAACCTATCTCCAGGCAGGTCAGGAGAGAGGGCCCCCCGTCGCTGACATATGGTGCCGATGGCCCTTGTAACTAAAGGTGTATTGGACTTCAGCTCACCAGAGTCTCTGCTCATCCTACCAGCTTCCTTGCCATCTACGCCTTTCGCTGAATAATCCTCTGTAATCAGCTGGGTGTAATTTAAGGGTTTTTTCTCTCAGCGCCCCCCCACCCCCCATCTAACCATTGGAACCAGATTCCAGATTAGCAGCAGTAAGAGGCACGATAGTACTATCTTTATCAGTCCCCGCCTCCTGGGGTATTATGCTCGCTGCAATCTTATTGTTGATGCTACTGTCCCGGTTTCCTCTATTGGTCTCTTATACCCCCATCTCATCCACTGATAAAAGAGAGAACAGTGAAGCGACAGAGGGCTGTGCAGACCCACCTTCTGCCTTTGGTCTTCATTTCGGTCCTCTTTGCTCCAATTTCACGTCTCGGTTTACAGAGACCCGTATGCTGCCTCAGGTCTGTACTCATTCCACTCGCCTCTGCGGATTAGCTATTTCCCACTAGCACCACACCACCAACGGAGATTCCGACAGTCCGTGCCTTCCCCGTTTTTCCTCCCCTGCTCGACATTAGACAGCCAAGCAGTTCTCCTCGGCACCGCTGTCCCAAACCAGATGGTAGCGAGTGCAACAATGGAACACCTGCCGCAGTCTAGAGCACCAACTCCTAGTACTCCGTGCACAGCAAGCAGTCGGCCAGGCTCAGACTGAGCAATCGAGAGTCGCAACATCGAGCCATGGAGGAGACGGTGAGAAGTGCGGCAGTTAGTCGTGTGCCATCATTGCAAGTCCCATATACAGACCTTTTTATGTTAACTATTAAGGTGTTCACTATTTGAATGGATGAATCACTGTATTGGTGCTCTTTTGAAAGAGTGATTTCAAACGTTAATAACATTCACTCACAACACCTAAGTTAAGGTTTGGTTAAGGGTGTGACATAAGCAATAGAATGAACCAGTTACAGTTATATATGTCTGAGATAATATCCCAAGGCAATAGAAGGCCCTTGAAAGTCGACAGTTAAGGTCTTATCACAAAGTTGACTCCCATGCCTGTCATGCATTATTCCTGACAATGTGAATTTCAAAACATAAAGCACTCCAGACATAGATCTGTTTGCAACAAGAGAAAATACAAAATGCCCAGACTTATGGATGCAGGTACCCTTATCCACTGTCCAATGGCAATGCTCTATCGATGAATTAGTGTGTGACGTTTGTGTACTTCTTTCTTCAAATATCACTTATTCCAATTGTGATACATAAATTACAATGATTCTTTTAGCACTACTCAAACGGCACGACAAAAATGGTACTTGGGCGTTCTAGCACTATTGCACAATCGGATAATAAAGAGCCCAAACACATTAGGTTATCAAAGCTATATTAAGCCTCACTACGTGTATTTGTTTCTGTAACTATAGCGTATTCCAAAAGAGGCTGGGACAATAATCTGCTCAAAATACAGTAATCAGAAAAATTCTAGAGCGGGCAAAAAAAAGGGTAACTCACCTAGAACAGAAGCACCTCCAAAGGGGACCTTTAATTTAGAGACAACAGATTAATTAAATCACTTTTTGAACCAATACGTAAGGCTATGTTAATTCACCTAGCATTTGCCTTTATGGTGATCACCTCCTTGATGTAGCAAAAGTAAGTGCAATCTTTAATTAACTATCCAAGAACCTTGTATACAAACCCATAAAGACAAGGATAGGAGTACAAATCCCAGCCTTGTACTCAGTTGTTACAGGTGTGGTAAATAAAATAAATATTACCGGACTGAATTTCATGCGGAATCTTAAATCAAAGTAAATAGCTCAAAATAACAAGAGGCAGAATCCGTGGTATAAGAGGTTTTCTAATGGGCTTTATTCCATTCAAAATGGCCGACTCGAGTCGCGGCCCTCAGGTTCCGTCACCACGAAGGTTCAGGAAGTGAAGTACAATAATTTATTAACAGACATGTATTTTTATAATAAGTACATTACAATGAAACGAATGTAGAAGGCGTAACATTTGATAAGAAAATGACGTGACAAAACAGTGACATAATCGAAACTAGGCGTAATAAGGAATAAAAGAAACATGATTGGTTAGAATTATCAGACATAGGTGGATCTATAAGATAATACTTGGCATAGATGCGCGCGCGGCAGCATGACGTGTAATTGACGTGCAACTAGGGGGTGAAGGGGACTTGACATTTAGCTCTACATGTGGAGACGAGAAGTCTGGGGTCAAGTCAACCTAATCCCAAATCATATCTAACATCCTATGTTTAAAGAACTATGTTATCCACAAGGAAGAGACTCTCGGACAGAATCTATTCTATACTGACTGTGTGCGTGTACAAGCGTCTAAGTGTCTATATGAGATGCGAGGGGCAGAAAACTTTCCATGGCAACAGGGCTATGAATCACTTGCAGGAGGACGGAAAGGCTGAGTCCTTTGCTTGTGAGCTAAAGGAAATGTTTACCTAAATCACTGGACAGGAATGCATCGGCTGAAGAGCAAAATAGATAATTTGAAGGTGAAATACAACTTCTTGGCAGACAGGCGAAAACTGGCCGAGGCAGGCACCGTTAGCTGCACAGGGAGTAGGACAAAGTTCATGGATACAGATGCGAGCTCAAGCTGAAGCTGTCAGAGACAGAGAGCAGGGAAAGGCTTTGAGGACAGAATCGGGCCTACTCGCCTGAACTGTAAAAATGAAGTAACTTAGCCATATAAAGTCGGTGGCCTTTCATACTTAGGAATCGAATATCCAGCCCATTGATGGCGGATCTGACAGAGAACATGTTGACGGTAGACACACATATGTTTGCGTCTTAGAAACTGGAACTGGAGGGAACATACATGTACTTGTAACATGCATATAGAACCGTTGGGGTCCAAGATAGGGGACATAACTGATCAGGAAAATCCACATTTCCACATTCCCTCCTTGTCCCCTTCTTGCCCTTCACGAGACATCAATCTTCATCATTCCATTGATTTGCTCATGGAGCATCATTTCTTCTTCTTTCTTCTTCCGGGATCTTGAGCGAAAACTGTGATGTGGAATGCATGATGTGGCACACAGACCACAAATCGCTGGTCCACATTGTAGGCATAAACAACAACTGAAAAGCATAAGAAGGCCAATACCTAGGAAGGATAGAACTCTCCATCCCCAGGCTGATATCACACTCCAAAACCACCCGGACCACGTCCAAGTGCCTGGATTCTCGTGTATCTGGCTTACAATCTTATGAAGGCGTGTTATAGCTTTATATACAGATGGCGAATTCTCTGGTATGAATATACAGCAGCTGGATCCGATGACCCTACAAGCTCCGCCCCTATCGGCCAGGATGACGTCAAGGACAAGACGATTCTGGAGAACAACAATTCTCATCACTGATTGTTCCTCTGTCAGATTGCCTAGGGCGGCTATAGTCTCGTTTACTACAGCTTCAAGAGTCTTGGTGAGTCTGCGTATCAGCTTACTATTTGATATTGTACCTATATAGGGAAAGATACCTTTATTGAAATCTACATACTTGTCCCATGCCGTCTCAGTATAATCGACAACTGGGAGATCTCTTCGCTCTCTATTGTGTACTAAATGAACATTTCGATAATAATCAGGGGGAGCTAGGAAAACAGGTGGCAAAAGGAATGCTATGTAACAGGTACCATCCCAATCTAGAGGTAGACGCATATATGCAGTCTGACCACATATGAAGTAGGAATGGCGAGAAGCTCTAAATGAAGATTTACCTTGATCACTATATTCTACTGTAGTAACGCATTGGCTATGGCCCATATGTATGGAACCAACTTTTCTAACACATAATTCACCCTTAACTGGAAATACTGACATAGTGGGCAGAATTAGTTCAACTTCGGATTTGACATTCAGAATCATAAGATTAGGCGTAAAATTACCTAATTTATACACTTCATTTTCTAAATCAGTTCCTGTTCTACTGGGGTGACCCTCCTTATTAGGGTGACAGACTTTGAATAAAACTAGATTCAGATTTCCCCATATCCAATGTTGTTGATAAACTGCTGTGTCTGGGTCTATGGAATTTAATAAACTAAACCATGCTCCACAGGAGCCATTGTGTGTGAATGGATGTGGAAAGAAAGGCAGAACTCCTTTGTTATTCTGATAGGGAGGAAGTCGGCCACACACCCAACAATTGGTCGCATTACTAGTCTGATGGGAATGATGTAACATACTAATGAATGTGTTATTGCGCAGCGCAAGTCTATAAGATAATTCATGTGGCGGTAGGTCACTAAAAGAATGTTCATCAGTTATATTGAAAACACGTTTAGAAACAGGATGATACATATGCAACAATATACTTGCAGTAACTATTAAAAAACTCAAGGAAGACAAAATTAATAAAGTCACAATACAGTGGTTACGCAGTAATTTACAATAAGCATGTCGTTTCATTATGATTCTGGACTCTACATGATTCAGACCTAAGGGGTACATGTCGGGACAGATTCAACCGCTTCACCTTGGAGAGGACTTAAACAATCAAATCGTCCGACAGTTTAGATCTGGACCTGAGTTTCTGTTTATAGCACTGAGAGTCATTCTGTTCAACAAAAGGAAGTTTTGAATCAGTCTGTGAGGGAGTGCAGGGCACAGTGTCTATATCTGAAGGTAGTCCATGAAATTTTTTGACGTGACTGGAATGAATCCACCCTTTTCGTCCCTCGATCTTCACGGCTGTTCTTGTGGTCAACAGGACCAACTTGGGTGCTTTCCACCTGGGCTCCAATTGACTTTTCCTGTCGAAGTTTCTCACAAAGACAAGATTACCCGGAACAACGTCATGGGGTTTCGCCTCAGTGTTGTCGGGAAAGGCTGCAGCTACCTGTGAACGAGAAGATTGTAGTGCAGACATCAAGGAAGCCAGGTAATCTGTCAGCATGTTACAGTCAACATCAGTTATTTTACGTGGTATAGGCGTCCCCCACATATTCGGTGGTCTACCAAAGATCACCTCATACGGGGATAGCCCTGTTCTAGAGTGTGCTACCATTCTCATGTAAAAGAGTGCAACTGGTAATGCTACTATCCAGTCGACACCTTTCTCTCTACATATTTTGGACAGTCTGATTTTCAGTGTCTGGTTATGTCTTTCTACGAGACCTGCTGCCTCGGGATGTCGGACACAGTGGAACTTCCACTGATATCCCAACAAGAGTGAGACATGTTTCATTAATTCGGATGAGAAAGGCTGACCGTTATCTGAATATACAACACGTGGTAAACCATACCGTGGGAAGAATTCTCGAACTAGCTGCTTGGCAGTAGTCGGGGCAGTGTAATCTGATACGGGATACGCCTCTGTCCAACGGGAGAGAGCGCAGACAACTACGAGGACATATTTGAATCCTCGACAACGTTCCATCTGAATATAATCCATCTGGAGGACTTCAAAAGGATGGTCAGGAGGCTGAAATCCACCCTGCTCTACGGGAACACTCTTTCCTGGATTAAACTGACAACATATCATACAGGTACGAACTTTTTGTTTAGCTGCTGCTCGTAAATGTTTGTTGAACCAAATGTGCTGAATGCTGTCTAGCATAGCCTTCTCTCCTAAATGTGCTGGACTGTGAACTGTAGCTATAATGGCTTGAACCATGGAATCAGGGAGAAACCATACAGATTTCTCCTTCGTCATCCATCCTTGATCTGTCTGGATCCCTCCTAGTTCAGTCCACTTCTTTATTTCTTCTGCTGTGGCATGTGTCTGTATGTCAATTACGTCAAGTGTGGGATCCTTAATTGTCATACACTGTGTTGGGGTCTGAACTATTGGCTTTGTCATGTCTAATGTGCGATTCTGAGCAGTCTGTTTAGCTGTTCGGTCAGCTAAATCATTGCCTTGAGAAATGGTATCAGTAACCTTCGTGTGTGCTTTACATTTCATAATCGATATAGCAGTGGGTAGATGTATTGCGTCTAACAAAGCATGAATGAGGGGCCCGTGCTGAATGTGGGCACCATGGGACGTTAGATAACCTCTCTCTCGCCACAGCACGCCGAAGTCGTGTACAACTCCGAATGCATAACGTGAGTCAGTGTATACATTAACTTTCTTATATGTGGCTTGAATACAGGCTTGCGTTAGGGCAATAAGTTCTGCTGCTTGGGCTGACAGAATATCTATACAATTTGTCTCAATAACTTCAGTGTCTGTTGTGACTGCATACGCGGCCACTAAATCTCCTGTACTTGCTCTCATGCATGATCCGTCTACATACAACGTCAGGTCTGGATCTAACAATGGAACGTCTGTCAAGTCTTGTCTAGGTTTCGTCTTTATTTCAATGATTTCAACACAATCATGAGCTAGTGGGTCTGTTCCAATTACAGGTAATAGTGTAGCAGGATTCAATGTATTACACCGTCGGATCTCTATGTGTGGTTGAAACAATGTCAGTTCATAACCGGTAAGTCTTGCTATGGTCAAGTGTTGCGTTTGTGTTCGGTTCACAAGAACCTCTACTGCATGTGGTACTTGAACTGTCAATGGGTGTCCTAATACTATGGCATCGCTTTGTCTGATTGCTAAAGCTGTCGCTGCCACTGATTTCAGGCATGCAGGCAAAGCCTGAGCTACGGGATCTAATGTACTGGAAAAATAAGCACATGGCTTGCGTGATCCTGCTTGATCCTGAGTGAGTACTGACAAGGCAGTACCTTCGCGTTCTGTAACAAAGAGTGTAAAAGGTTTGCTATAACATGGTGTTGCTAAAACAGGTGCTTGACATAAAGCTTCCTTTAGGCTTTCAAAAGCTTGTGTATGTTCCTGAGTCCAAGGGAGAACAGTCGATGTGGCTGCCTCCTGGGTGGTTAACTGAATGAGTGGTTTTGCTAGAAATGCGTACTGAGGGATCCACTGCCTACAATATGAAGTGAGGCCTATGAAAGCCCGCACCTCCTTTTGTGTCTGGGGTATTGACATGTTAGCAATTAACTGGATGCGATCTGGTGTAAGCTGCCTTCCCTCCTTGGACAGCGAGTGACCAAGATAAATAACTCGCTGAACACAGAATTGCAGCTTAGAAGGGGACACCTTGTGCCCCTTGTCGGCTAGGAAATGTAAAACTGTCAGAGAAGCTTTTTCACATTCTGGCTCGCTTCTCGCGGTGATCAGCAGATCATCGACATATTGAAGCAGTGCAGTATTGACTGGCATGTGGATACTGTCAAGTTCTCGTTTCAGTGCTTGGCTGTAAATGCTGGGGCTTTCTGTAAATCCTTGAGGAGCGCGTGAGAATTTAAAGCTGCGCCCATTTAAACTGAATCCGAACAAGTATTGGCTTTCCGGATCTATTGGGACGCTGAAAAAGGCATTCTTGAGATCAATTACAGTAAAAAATGTTGCTTCGGAATCAATTGCTGTCAACAATGATGATATATCAGGGACCACAGGGAATTGTGGTACAATACACTTGTTTAGTTCACGCAAATCAATAACCAATCGGTACACTGGTGGAGCAGTAGGATCAGTTCGTTTAAGAATCGGAATTATCGGTGAATTACATACATTGGAGTCTGTTTCTACAACTACTCCCTGGGCAACTAGCTCATCAATGATTTTCAACAAAGCCACTACAGCATCATGCGGTAACTTGTATTGTCGCATTCGTGGTAGTACCACTCCTGCTTTCAATGTAACTCGATAGGGTGTAATGTTCATGCAGCCAACATCCGTAGGGCCTTGTGCCCATAGATGTACTGGTAAAATCTGTAGTCGGGGATCCATGTCTCTAGACACATAGTGACCTTTAAAATCACGCAAAAACAACCTTACTCCTTCCGGAGAACAACATATTATGGCTCCTAGTGCTTTCAGAGTTTTAATTCCTAACAAATTTTCTGGGCATGATTTAGTAAGCAATAAATCTGTAGTTCGTGTCAAAGGTCCTATCGTAAGTGGTAGAGGCTGTGATACTTCATTAACAATAGGTTTTCCTGAAAAACCAAGGGAAACATTTTGAGAGCCTGAGAGGGGTGCCCCTGGAACTTCACTACGTTTTATGGTTGTTCGACTTGCCCCTGTATCGAGTAAGAATTTTCTATCTTGACCTAATAATTCACTATGTACATAAGGTCCTTCTTGATCTACCGGAATCTCGATAAGCGGTAAGTCAACTTCCCTCTCTAGGCTGGTTCATGCGTAACGCTGATACTCAGGGTATTCATACTGTGCAGTCTGATACATTTGTTGTGTTGTGGTTTGTGTGGCAGTAGCAGGCAACGGTGGTGCAGCTGGCACAAACTGTATGGGTTGCTGTGAGGCTGGCATAGACTGTTGCTGAACTGGCACGGACTGTCCATGTTGCATAGCTCCTTGTTCATTCTGATCTTGTCTAACTAATCGTGGTCTCTCTTTTGCAATACCTGTAGCTATATTTCGTTTCAGGACTTGACAATCATGTACATAATGGCCTAGTTGTTTACAGTAATTGCAGGTTCCTTTTACAGGAACTGCAGAATCACCAGAATGTGTCACACCCTTTTTGTGACCATCTGCTGGTACTGTCTGAGAAACTAGCATTTTCATTTTTGTATCCTTCATGCGTCTATGCTCGTGTTCTTGTTCATCCCTAATTCTATTGTGATGATACTGTAACATTTGTAGCATTTGCGACGGAGTGTTACTTTGCCAGGTACTCTCGAATTTCAATATTCTATTCTTCACTGGAGGCAATGCATTTTCCACTAATTTTGTCACAAATAAATGTGGATATGAGTCACTACTTGCTTTTATACCACTATTTATACCAAAACATTTTTCAAATCGAGCATAATAATCACTTGTGTCTTCATCTTGCTTTTGTTTACAGGCTGTGATTGCACCCCAATCTTCCTTTTTTGTAGTTAATAAACGTGGCAGTACCTGTACTAGTAAACCTGGTAATAGTTTAACTTTATCCCCGAGCCCTGAACCTGCAGCTCGGCCCCTTTCTTCCTCTGCTAATGCTGTCCAGTCTATCTTTTGGTCTCCCACTTCCCACTCTTTTTCTTTCAGTTTTTCATATATGCCAGCAGGCAAAAGCACCTTTAATATCGTCATAATATCAGGAAAGGTGTACTCTCCCATCAGTAACATGTCTTTAATTTCTCGGTGGAAACCCGCTGGGTCTTTGTCATGACTAGGTACTACTTTTTTCATTTCTAATAATTCCATTTTTGATATGGGTGTGTAAACAAATACACGGTGAAACTCATTGTCTTCGCCTTTTATTGGGTGCACTTCCCGTAAAGGATTTTGTCTGTCCATATAGTACGGTGCTCTTTCTCTGGGGGGGCAGGGAGAGAGAATCCGGACTTACAAAAAGGACGTACTGCTTACGTGACACTAATATCTCTTTAATTAGCTTGTTACTAGAACCTCTCCATCTGTTCGTGAGTAGTTCCGTTAATATATCAGGTAAAGGACCAGGGTCAGCATGTTGGCTCTTATATAATATGAGGAGTTGCTGAATCATATATATTCCAGCTAAACGTTGTTCATCTGTACTGAGGTTGAGAAACGTGTGTGCTACGGTCTCATCACCGTATTTTTCAGGACTAACAATCCAGTGAACGGCTGATCTGGCTAATTCTTGCTCATCCATGGAATCGAGGAGGTGGTAACCTCTTCGTTCTCGTAGTATTTTATCTGCGGCTTGAAACGAATGTTCAGGAGACTTCAGATTTATTACAGGCGTCGGATACGTTCTGCTATTATTTGGACATACAGAGTGTATTGGATCAGGAAAACATCTAGTATTTTCACAAGATCTTCCTCTGCCTACATAGGCTATGGTCTCTGACTGTCTTGCAGAGTTCCCTGATTCGGACACTTCATCTTGCTCAAACTCGTCTGTTCCCAATCTTTCTTCATGAATACGCTCTATTTCTTTACGTATTTTTCGGCACATGGCTATTATACAATTTTGCTTATCGTGTCTCCCTTCTGATATATTCTGACTCCATCTTGTAAGAATAAGCATTGCATTCGGGTCTACCCCCGGACGATCTTGATTTCTGATTACACAGTTTATGAGGAAACGTAACAGTTCCCCCTGTATCTCTACTTTCTGGAATTCCATAGCTCTGTTAATACATCCTGGATCTCGTCCTGTTTGAATAAAATGATATATGTTATCCAGATGCGTAGTCATTCCTGGTAACCTCGCTAAATACTCTGCGGCTCGTCTGATACGTAATGATGCCAGGACCATTTCGTCCTCTTTACCGACCACGGGGTCATATCTACAATTTACAAGGAGTTCCTTAAGCGTACGTTCATTTACGAATTTAGGTGTACGTGAATGCGCTGACTCTTGAAAAACAAGTTTATTTATTCTAGGTGGTGTAAAAGTACTGCTAGCACCTCCCGTGGCCCCATCTGGGGCGTCGGGTGTGAAAGGGTTCGTCGAACGTGACACAGCAACTATGGGTGTCGATACCCCTGTAGAGTCGACTGCGGAGACAGATGCGGAAACAGATGTGCTTGCCAAAGCTTGTATCGGGACTTGCTGTTGCACGGGGACAGATACCTGATCCTGACGTTGAACCCCTCCGCCAGACGGTCTATGTGGTGTGGCGTTAGCATACTCGGGAGCTGCGTCATCTAGATATGAGGAAAGAAAAACATCTTCTGCGGTTCTGGGATGCCCCTTTGGATGTACCTTAATTGGAAATAACGGGGGTGGCAAGTCTTTTGGCACCTCCGTAACAGCCTTAGGCAGTCCTTCGGCTAGAAGGGGATACATACCATTCATAAGAGCATTTCTTTGTCTATTCACTTGTTCTGATTTCACTCGGATACCTTCCTCAATTAATAGATTTTCTTGAACTTTATTTGAACTTTCTTTACTCCTCTCTTCTTGTCTACGTGCTTTTTCTGTTCGTCTATGAGATTCTTTACGCCATAACTCAACAGCGTCTTTCTGTGACTGTCTGACCTTTCTTTTCCATAACTCTTCCTCCACTTTCATGATGCACTCTGCATCCCAGGTTCCCGCTATGGGCCACCTTTGACTTTCTGGTAATCCTTTGGTATAATCTACCCATAGATCAAGAAACAATATGGCATCTAAGCCATGTTTATGGTACATGAAATGTCCTGGAGTGTCTCTAGGAGGAATGGGAACTGCTTCTTCAAGCACCCCTTTTCTGGTAGTAATCTGTCTTAACTTCGAGAAGAGCGGCATATTGACAACTGACCTGATACTTACTCTTGAACTTGCTTAATACGAGAAACACAATAATGAACAGTGAACAATGAACAATCATTCATACCACAATATGCAAGACATTTTCTGAATACTTTAAACATTAAACATTTAAACATTATAACAATGATCGACAATGATGACAGTCTGCCTAACTAATCACCACGCTGAATTCTTGGCAATAACTGAATACTTCGGAATACTTGATATACTGCTAAACAGTACATATACACTGCTAAACAGTGCAGACCGGATTTGTGTACCCAAATCCGTCTTGACCGGCACAACCTATGTGCGCGTCAACACGCCTCCCCGGCGATGGTACTCACCGAGTAGCTCCTTGAAACGGAAGGCCTCAGAGAATGGACAGGACTCGATAACTGCGGACATCGGACCCTCTGGACGTCGGAATTTCGGAAAACCTGGTGGGCCTCTGTATACCTCGGATCTTGCTCTCTCAGCTAGGCTCTGGTCGGGATACTTCGCACTTCTCACCGCCTCGTCTGGGTTGATCGCAGCCTCAGTCGCCCCCGCTTGACCGGAGGGAGCTTACAGGAAATCCTGCTGGTACGCGTTTATGGTCCGTCCAGCTGTGGCAGGAGACCGGGCCTGCAACGCACCGCCGGCGCGTGAGATGAGAAAGTGTCCCTGTTCGGGCGCCATTATGTGGTAAATAAAATAAATATTACCGGACTGAATTTCATGCGGAATCTTAAATCAAAGTAAATAGCTCAAAATAACAAGAGGCAGAATCCGTGGTATAAGAGGTTTTCTAATGGGCTTTATTCCATTCAAAATGGCCGACTCGAGTCGCGGCCCTCAGGTTCCGTCACCACGAAGGTTCAGGAAGTGAAGTACAATAATTTATTAACAGACATGTATTTTTATAATAAGTACATTACAATGAAACGAATGTAGAAGGCGTAACATTTGATAAGAAAATGACGTGACAAAACAGTGACATAATCGAAACTAGGCGTAATAAGGAATAAAAGAAACATGATTGGTTAGAATTATCAGACATAGGTGGATCTATAAGATAATACTTGGCATAGATGCGCGCGCGGCAGCATGACGTGTAATTGACGTGCAACTAGGGGGTGAAGGGGACTTGACATTTAGCTCTACATGTGGAGACGAGAAGTCTGGGGTCAAGTCAACCTAATCCCAAATCATATCTAACATCCTATGTTTAAAGAACTATGTTATCCACAAGGAAGAGACTCTCGGACAGAATCTATTCTATACTGACTGTGTGCGTGTACAAGCGTCTAAGTGTCTATATGAGATGCGAGGGGCAGAAAACTTTCCATGGCAACAGGGCTATGAATCACTTGCAGGAGGACGGAAAGGCTGAGTCCTTTGCTTGTGAGCTAAAGGAAATGTTTACCTAAATCACTGGACAGGAATGCATCGGCTGAAGAGCAAAATAGATAATTTGAAGGTGAAATACAACTTCTTGGCAGACAGGCGAAAACTGGCCGAGGCAGGCACCGTTAGCTGCACAGGGAGTAGGACAAAGTTCATGGATACAGATGCGAGCTCAAGCTGAAGCTGTCAGAGACAGAGAGCAGGGAAAGGCTTTGAGGACAGAATCGGGCCTACTCGCCTGAACTGTAAAAATGAAGTAACTTAGCCATATAAAGTCGGTGGCCTTTCATACTTAGGAATCGAATATCCAGCCCATTGATGGCGGATCTGACAGAGAACATGTTGACGGTAGACACACATATGTTTGCGTCTTAGAAACTGGAACTGGAGGGAACATACATGTACTTGTAACATGCATATAGAACCGTTGGGGTCCAAGATAGGGGACATAACTGATCAGGAAAATCCACATTTCCACACAGGGTATCATGCTAATCGGTGCTTACAGCTGGCTGCTTTTTCCCACTTCTTGTAGGTACAAAAGGCGCAAGCAGAAAGAGCTCTCCATGCTCTAAATGTTAGAAGAGCAGTAATACACTATTAACGGAGAACTAAAACAATAAGAAAAAGTCAGCAATTTTTGTGGCAGATACAAAAGCAAGGTAGCATCTTGATCCAAATGTGCAGTACCAAGATGGATGGTTCATCCTAGCCAATTACACTATACATATTTGGGAAAATATTTACAAGGTTGACAAGATGGAAAGATGCTTCAATACCATTTGTAGGAAAAGCATTCCACCAAGACATTTGTAGAGCCGCCACATGGACTTCAGTATACATGATAGCTTGACACTTTTGTTGATGTACAATAAAGACAAAACGTACAGGGAAAAAAATTAAATAGCCATTTGCAGCTACCCACACTTCACTGCCCTCCTCCAGTACAGGATGATATAGTTTTAAAATCCATGAACATCATGCCAACCTAGAGGAGATCCTAGCTGCAAAAGAAACAGATTATTATTATTATTAGTGACTTGTAAAGCGTATAACTAACTAGACCAGGTTTCCCAGCTCTTGCCTTCTCACTAAAACAAGGACAATCAACCAGTTACATTACATTATAAAGATGGAAACAGCTAAGTCTTAAGCTGCTTTCGAAAAACTGTGATGATTTGCAGTCTCTCAGAAAATATGGCAAGTCATTCCAAAGTTTAGGGCCGAGATATGCAAATGCCCAGCCACCCTGTCGAGACATCCTAATGCCAGGAATCATTACCAGGTTCTGATGGCATAATTGAAGAGCATGGATTGTAAAGTATTCAGACACCAACTGTCTACGATACAATGGCCCTGTATTAGCAAGGTACTTGTGCATGTAGCATAAGGTCTTACATTGGAAATGATGCTTAAAAGGCAGCCAGTGCATAGACCGGTCTGGAAATCACCATAGCCTGGACTATGATTTGTTAGGCAGGTGCTGGTAGGCATGCCAAGATTTTCTTTAGCCATTTGAGGATACCGAAACATGTAGCAGCCCCTTTATCTGGTGACTTCTGAACAGCTTGTCATCTAGCCATACTCCCAGACGTTTTACCGCCTTTACTGGGGGCGCGGGGGGGGGTTAAGAATCTGTGTTACCGAACTGCCTAAATCTAATTGACCTCTGAGATATTCAGTGATGCTGAGGAAGGCAGTTTCAGTGCTGTAGCGAGCCCTGAAGTCCGCTTGAGATGGGTGCAATATCTAATTTTGCCCAATATAAGATGTAACTTGCCAATTGACATGTTTTCCCTATACCTTATCTAGGGTAGGCAAGAGTGAAGTAGGCATATAGTTTGACCATATAAGAGGGTAACGATTGGACTTTTGATTGAAGGTGTGATTGGTGCCCTCTTCCATGCTAAAGGACCCTGCCTTCCATCAAAGAGATATTCAGAAGCTGGGTGAGTTGTTCCATAATTGGCATGGCCAACTTACACAGTACAAAAGGGTTGCAAGTGTCAAGTGGAGAGCCAGACCTAGTGGCTGTTCAAGGCACCAGACAAGCCTTGAAAAAGTTTATATGGACAAGCTGTGGATGTATCGGAGAATGTGATCTGAATAGCTTCTAATTTTTTCAAGAAGAAATCAGCAGTTTCATTGCATTGATTTGTGAGATTGGAGCAGTGGGGGGCTGGGGAATACTTATCGGACATATTCCTTACTACCGTAAAGAGTTATAGGGCAGTTATTGGCCACAGCAATTTCATTCGACTAGTAATCCGCTCTAAAGTGCAACACTTTTTCTAACTGTACTTTAAGGCCATGCTATATATTTGTTTATCTTCATTATTGTAAGTTTTACACCACGTTCTTTCGCAGCCAATACACAGTTTTTCAATTGATACAGTGCATCATTGTACCATTGAGCCCTGGGTGGGGAGTGGTATGGGGATTCTATGATGTTTCCTGCATGTAGTTGGGGCTAAAACATCAAATGAAGATATGATCCACGTGTCAGTACTGCAGGAGTCAATTTCCGCAGAGTGGATCAAAATAGGACAGTGATCTTCAAGTATATTTAACTAATTAAACGTAGAAAAAAACAGCTTCAACCAATTCCTACCCGTAGAACCCATCTGGCGGTCCAGAGTACTGACCCCTGAACAAGCAGGGAGAAAGATTGGGACTGCAAAGTGGTCAGACTGGAGCAGGAGAAGGGGCTGGTTAGTCTGAAAATTACTAAGATTCGAGAAGATAGGATCTAACAACTGACCGGTGAGGTGGGTGGGAAACTTTGTGTTAAGCTGGATGTCTAGGGTAGCAGCATCCTCTATCACAGATGTAGTGGCATTACAAGCCACATCATCAAAATTAATGTTTTGGTCACCCAAAATAGTGTTCTTGGCGCATTTAAAAATATGTGATGCATGAGCTTCAGAAACACTCGAGCTCCAGTTAACTGGATTGCCAGGTGGGCAATATAAATAAGGGCTCCAGACAAGGTAAAATTATAGGCTAGTAATAGTAAGAAAACCAGAGCTTCACAGTCCGGGATTACCAATTTATCTATTTTTGCACCCATATTGTTCGTTGAAAATAATAGCAATTCCACCGTATTTTTTATTCCAGGATGCGGTAAGAAGGGGGCAAAGCTATAATCACATCTGGCCCTGAGGCAGAGTTTAGTCAACTCTCAGGGAGAAAGACCACATCACATCAGCGGCCCTCATCCTCCTAGACCTCTCCGCGGCCTTCGACACTGTCTGCCACCGTACACTAGTGCAGCGGCTCAGCAACGTCGGAATCCAGGAGAAGGCACTGGAGTGGATCATCTCCTTCCTCGCCGGCAGGACACAGAGAGTCCGCCTCCCCCCGTTCAGATCTGAAGAAACCGAAGTCAACTGCGGCGTTCCTCAAGGCTCCTCGCTCAGCCCTACCCTCTTCAACGTGTACATGAGCCCCCTCGCATACATCGCACGCCAGCACAACCTCAACATCATCTCCTACGCCGACGACACCCAGCTGATTCTCTCCCTCACCAACGACCCCGACCCCGCCACCGCCAGAGCCAACCTCCACGAAGGGATGAAAGAGGTAGCCGAATGGATGAAGAATAGCCGCCTGAAACTGAATTCGGACAAGACGGAAGTCCTCATCCTGGGAGCCTCACCCTCCGCCTGGGATGACTCCTGGTGGCCCCCCGCCCTAGGCAACGCACCCAAACCAACAGACCACGCACGCAACCTGGGCTTCATCCTGGACTCCTCCCTCTCCATGACCAGACAAGTCAACGCCGTTTCCTCGTCGTGCTTAAACATCCTGCGCATGCTACGAAAGATCTTCCGGTGGATCCCCACCGAGACCAGGAAGACGGTCACCCAGGCCCTCGTCACCAGCCGTCTGGACTACGGCAACTCCCTCTACGCCGGCACCACCGCCAAACTCCAGAAAAGACTTCAGCGGATCCAGAACGCCTCAGCAAGACTCATCCTGGACATCCCCCGCCGCAGCCACATCTCCGGACACCTGAGAGACCTGCACTGGCTCCCGGTCAACAGAAGAATCACCTTCCGACTCCTCACCCACGCACACAAAGCCCTACACAACCAAGGACCAGGATACCTCAACAGCCGCCTCAACTTCTACGCTCCCAAACGCCAGCTTCGATCGACCGGCCACGCCCTCGCCACCGTCCCCCGCATTCGAAGAACCACCACAGGGGGACGATCCTTCTCCTACCTCGCCGCCAAGACATGGAACTCCCTCCCGACCCACCTCCGCCTGACCCAGGACCACCTCGCCTTCAGGAAGCAACTCAAGACCTGGCTGTTCGAGCAGTAGCGGACCCCCTCCCCTAGCGCCTTGAGACCCTCTGGGTGAGTAGTGCGCTATATAAATGCTTTGATTGATTGATTGGTCTATGATCTGTGAGAAAGTCGAAAAAGTTCCAGTGATGCTTCACTAGCAACCAGCAATTAAGGTTAAAAAGAACTTGAAGCCGCTAGAGTCCTGGGTGGAATTGGCCTTGACCTGCATGGATTAGACTGCAGAAATAAAAATCGGCTTCACAGTGTGGGAGGATAATCATTAAATTACAGTAAGGGAACTTTCTAGTAGTTTCAGATCGATCTAGGTCTGAGAAGAGGGGATAAACTTCAGCGGAGAGGGATAGCAAAGCACACAATTGTGCAGGAGAGATGAGAGCCTACCTGGGATAACACATGCAACATTCCTGGCCCCTGGTCCTGTGCAGGTGCGGCAGGCGTGGACGGGCACAGATGGGTTGACCTTAGGCGTGCCTTCGGCACACCAGTGCAGTTCCCCACGCCATGAATGAGTTTAAATACACTGGCGTGGTGCGGGAAAATATAATGAATTTCTTTCTCACACTAAGTTCCCGCATAACAAAGAAAATCACAGTTTACGGTATTTGTCAACAATTAAATTCTTCTAAAAACAATCGGCATTAAGAAACATAACAGGCTTGAGGAACATGGAATATTGAGGAGAGCCGGTATGTCTGCTCTAGGTTTAAATACGCTAGTGCAGTGCAGTAAAATAAGTGCAGCGCACTACAATGCTAACTGTAGTAAAACAGTGGCCAAGCAAAATGAATTTCTTACTAGTCAGTAACAATAATTTCCTGCTAAAATCTCCTCTAGATTTGCATGTGACCCTCTTTTTTCCCGGTGATGGAGGGGAGTTGATGTAGAAAGGGAGAGTAAAGAGAAAAAATAATCTAAAGATAGGATCTACATGAGGGGCATTGTAGGCTAACTTTCACTCTACATTATAGAGGTCCTTTCGATTCTGCCTGTGGTCAACACCCACAAAGTAAAACTTTATCTTTAGACATAGTTTCCAGACCCAAACACTAGATGGTGGAATAATGCTGAGCATGTAAATAACCATTTCTTGCAAAATACATAACAAACACAATGATGTCATTATTACCATCACAGATTACATTGCTAATGACATCAGAGATGTATACACAACTTGCTAAGTATTAAATGTAATAACTTTTTCAGCAGACAAAGAAAGTTATATCATGTTGACACACTTTTATAGGTAGAGGAGAACAAGTGGAGAATTACATACAGTTAGAAACCTAGAATTATACAGATCGTGTTCACTATATGAATGATTCTTCTTTGACGTACAATGACACACTTTTAGCATGTGAAATAAATTGGGACACATATACTCTTCGGTTCTAACTTACTAGCAACAACTAATAAGCTATTGTTCAATGTGCAATTCTCTTAACCTCTCACTCAGTGATTGTTACTCAATCATTCATGATCTCTCACTTAATGTCATGCTCACTACCTTAATTTACATTTGTTTAAGCTTGTGTTGGGAATGCAGCTTTCAAATATTTTTAGGTTATTTCTAGTAGGGTCTGTCTCACACCAAATAAATCATCCTACTGCGCCTCTAACATACTTTAATGAATTTTAACTAACAAGTTACTTACCTCTAGTAATGCCTTATCTGGTAGAGACTCTGTTTAGCCACAGATTCCTTAAAATGATCCCCAGTCGTCAAACTGGATCCAGAAATGGTTTTCTGAGCAGTACTCCTCAATGCCAGCATTTGGTGGTGTTCAGCTCTGCATGGCGTCTTCCACGTTGGAAGCAACCTGCGCAGTGCCTATATAGCCGCCACCCCAGCACGCTGACGCCAATTTCTTTTTGTGACTTTCCACACGCCGAGCCTCGAAAAACACTGACCGCTAGGTTCCTGTAAGGGGATCAGTCTTTTTTATTTTTTTTTACATTTTTTTGTAATTCTTCCTATTAACATAGCTCATAGTACCATACAATGACGGACAGTATTCAGAAAGCATTTGGGGGAATAGCATTGCGATATACAGGCTAAAACATTTAAGGACACAAGTGGGACATCCAAGTGTTGTAGTTGCACCACAGGCTCTCTCTCTCTGTCTCCCTGTATTTCAACCAAGGCCCCCAGACTTTCCTCCATTTCTTAGTGCTGCCCCTACTCTTGTATATCGTTTCTTCGGCCCTCTGGCACCAATCAAGGTTTCGCCTCCACTGTTCCCATTGTGGACGTATCTGTGACCCCCACCCACTGGCTATGTTTCTTTTCGCTACACCAGCTGCCATTGCCAGCCAGATCTCCATATATCTGGACCAGTCAGTGTCACCTTTAATCATTAACAACAGCCACTTGGGCTTCATTGGGATCGTAGTGCCTACTACAGTAGACATAGTGCCTGTGACCCTGGTCCAGAAGGGAACGAGTTCAGGGCACTCCCATAATATGTGGTAAAAGGTGCCCTCCCCTTGACAACCTCTCAGGCAGAGGGCCGACTGACTCCTACCCCAGGAGTATAGGTGTGTACGAGGATAATAAATGCGATGTAGAACCTTGAGCTGCACCAACCTGAACCTTGAACGGATTGCTATTTCACGCGGACTCCGTATGGCATCATGCCAGTCGTCGTCGTCCAGGGTACCTATGTCTCGGGCCCATGGCATATTGTTTGAGCTTGCGGTATATGGTGGATGTAGGCTTTTCTAGTATGGGATCCAGGAGCAGTCTATTCTCCATGGGGGAGTACTCCGGGATCGACGTGTCACTACGTATGTGTGTGTGTATGGCATGAATGAGGCGTATGTAGTGGTAGTGTTGTGAGTCGTGGAGGTCATGTTCCTTCTTGAGGTAAGCAAAGTATTTGGGGGCATTCCCTTTCCATATGACCCCCAAATACTCAATGCCAATGAGCTTCCATCCCCTGAAACCGGTGAGCTGTTTCACCTCTGTTAACTGATCCCTGAGCCATAGAGGGGTTCTACCCGTCAGTGAGTCCGGCCACCCCAGGAACTTGTTCGCCTTCCTCCAGCATTAAACTACCACCCCTGTGTGTGTAGGCCACTCCTTCCGGGGCCTCCGGGCATAAAGAAGGGGCTCGCAGTTTCCCCCCGGCATGACCATCCTGTCAACTCAGTAGGCTGGTTCAGACCCATCCACGAATACCCAGTCATTGACTACTTGGAGCTGCGAGGCCCAATAATACAGTTTGACGTCTGGAAGCGCCGGTCCCCCATCATATACCCCTCTAGTAAGCTTGTGCAGTCCTATCCTCTGGTTCCCACCATCCCACAGCGACGTCCGTACCTCCTGTGATATTCGTGTAAATACACCCGGAGGAACACGATATGGTGTGTTTTGTAGAATGTATAAAAGCTTCGGCAATGCAAGCATCTTGAACAATGCAGCCCGGCTCATGAGAGAGAGAGGCAGTGATCTCCAGTGACCCATGTCTGCCCCGAAGCGAGCCAGTTGGGGCTCCAGGTTTCTAGCAAAGAATTCCTCCTTGTCTCTTGTGACGTATATCCCCAAGTACTTAAACCAGTCAGTCGCCACTAAGGCGGGACACCTAGTGGGGATCCGAGGGGGAGGACCCGAGAGTGGGAAGATCACTGACTTCGCCCAATTAATTGTGTAGCCAGAGTAGCTACCAAATTATTCAAAGAGGTGTAACGCCTGCGCTATCGAGTGGTACTGTCTTGCTATGTATAACACAATGTCATCGCCGTATAAGGAGATACGCTCCTCCCACTCATTGGTCTGCGCCAAGCCCCAAAATGACCTGTCTCTCCTGATCCAATGAGCCAACGGCTCAAGAGCCAAGGCAAACAGGAGGGGGGACGGGACACCCCTGCCTGGTGCCCCTCCTCAGAGGGAAAACCCTAGAGACAGCCCGTTAACCCTCACCCGAGCCGTAGGTTGCTCGTATAGAAGACGTACCCAACTACAGAAGAATGGGCCGAAGCCTAGTTTGTGGAGCACCATAAACAGGTATGGCCATTCAATACTATCGAAAGCCATCGAGGCATCTAGCGCCATCAATACTGTCTGTGTGTTTCCCTCGTCCTCAGTCATGTAGAGTACTCCATATAGACACTGCAAGTTATGGCGGGTGCTCCTGCGTGGCATAAACCCTGATTGGTCAACATGCACCAAGTCCGGAAGAACAGACACCAATCTCACTGCCAAGGCCTTGGCCAGGACCTTGGCCTCTACGTTGATGAGTGAAATGGGGCGATACGAGGAACATTGGTCTGCCGGCTTCCCTGCTTTATGAATAACTACGATCGTGGCCTCCCGTTGATCGGTGGGGAGCCTACCCAACTCCCGTGCCTCCGATTACATCTGAAGAAGGGGGCTGATGACGGTCGCCTGTTGTTTATATGTCTCTACTGGAAGCCCGTTGGGTCCAGGCGCCTTTCCGGACTGGAGGGAATTCAGGGCATTCCCAATTTCTTCCCCCGTGAAATCCGCCTCAAGGCGGTCTCTTTGGTCGCGAGACAACGTGGGCAACGCAAAATCCCGTAAGAACTCTGCGCAATCGTGTTCGGTCCTGGTACAAACCGGGGAGTATACCCTTTCGAAGTGGGATGTGAACGCTTCCGCTATACCCATGCTGGTGGAAACTAGGGACCCCGACACGTCACGCACCTCAGCCACCCAGGAGCGCTCCCTGTCTCGCCGCTCGAGCCACGCTAGCAGCTTCAGGGCTTTATCACCCACGTCGTAAATTCGGTGCTGTGTGGTGAGGGCGTAGGCTCGTGCCTCCCCCTCCGCCAGGGTCCGGAGTTCCCTCTGAGTGTCAAGCTGTGACTGAGGTCAACAGAAGAAGCGATGTTGACCTCGCGTTCGAGCATCTCTATTTCTTTTTTTAATTGACTGATCTGTAGGGATTCCTCTTTCTTTTGGGCACCTATTAGTGCCTGGGCCTGCCCTCTCAGCACAGTCTTGTATGCTTCCCATAAAGTTATATGGGACTCAACCGAGCCCCGGATTTCCTCAAAGTAAAGCTGAGAGCCCTCCTGGAGTTTATCCCCTATGGTCCTGTCCCGGAGACGACACGGATCTATCCTAGGGAAAGACGCCCTATTGATCACCGGACACCGAAGAATGACGCTAACTGGGGAGTGATCGGAAATTCCACGGGCGAGGATGTGTGGTTCAGCAAAGTCGCCCAGCTGGTCAGTGCGGATGAAGAAGTGGTCGAGTCGTGAGAAGGACCCGTGTCGAGCTGAATAGAACGTGTATTGTCTGTGTGATGGATTGTGTGTGCGCCACAGGTTGCTAAGTCCCATGACTGTGACGAAGCCATTCAGGCACGCTCCACCCTGCAGCCCAGCCCATCGCTAGAATGGTCCAAATCAGCATCCATAACTGCATTAGTGTCACCCTCCATCAGGACTCCCGGGGGAAGGTCTGCCAGGAAGGAGCCCAGTTGCGGGAGGGTCGAAGAGTGTAAGCCTGGCGGAACGTAACAGGAGCACAAGACTATAGTGCGCCCCTCCCATATGCCCGCCACTGCGACTAAGCAACCCGCCTCGTCAGTCCATTTGCCCGAGATAACGACAGGCAAGGTATTGCAAACTAAAATGCCCACCCCCCGGGATCCAGACGTGAACTTCGAATATGCCACCATTTTATAACCAAAGCGATCAAGGGCCCTGCACCTATTTCCGCGCAGGTGTATCTCCTGAATTAGAACCACATCAGGTGAATGTCGTTTAAAGTGCTGTAATACCAATGTGCGTTTGATCTTGTTGCCTAGCCCATTCACGTTCCACGTCCATATTGTTATGTGAGCTGGGTCACCCATTTGTGTCAGAGAGGCTCCCCTTCCTCAGGTAATCGCTAGGCCCCACTGTGTCGTTAGGCAAATTCCCAAATGCAAAAGAACTAAGCTGGTCTAGAGCAAAACATACCCACCCCTGAAACAAGACTCCCCCTCCCAACTCCCCGCCTGTCGCCCCATCAACCCACAATCAAACTTGATGAGGAAACATGAACTTGTAGTCAGCCAGAATAAGTATACTTGGCTAACGAATGTCGCACCCCTTTTCATAACTATAGTAGGACAACCCGATGCCATCTCGTCGGTCCCACCCCCCATGCAATCCCGGCTGATTCAAACCACCATTGTGAACGTCACATCATTATATCATTACATATCGTTGCAAGGGAGTTTGATTTCAACATCGTAAGGAACTCATCAGGACAAGTTCGCCAGCCCATAAACAGAAACCATGCAGCTCCCCAGCTGTTGAAAAGAGAAACAACTCAAGTATTAACCCAACCCCCGATCATTTAATTGCACTCTGTTCACGTCACTGGCTGTCAGACATAGGTCCCTCTGCGCTCACTGCGTCACGCCTGTTGTGGCGCTGTTCGGATCTGAGCGGGCCACCATTCCTGCCCACTGGCCGCCAGCCCTCCAACCAGTCGCTGGCTTCTTCTGGTGTCCCAAAAAAGTACGCCTTACCACCGTCCAGGATCTTGAGGCGAGCGGGGAAGAGCATCATGTATTTCAGCCCTTGTTCCCTGAGGGTTCTCTTCACACCCTCGAAGGACCGTCACTGGCGTTGGACGTGGAGAGTGAAGTCCAAAAAAAAGCGGATCGTGGCATTTGCAAGTTGGAGATCGCCAGACATCCGCGCCGCCTGTTGGATGGCATCGCGGTCCCTAAAGTTCAGGATACGGGCGATGATAGTACGGGGGGGGGGGCCCGGGCTTGGGCTTACCTCCCAATGCTCGGTGGGCCCTCTCGACCGAAAAGAAGTTGGACAGGCGCTTAGGTTTCAGGTGATTCAGTATCAGATCCTCTATGAACCAGTCAGTGGACGGCCCCTCCATTCCCTCCGGTACCCCCACTACACGGATATTGTTGCGTCTGGCGCGCCCCTCCTGATCCTCCAGCCGGGCGTAGATGTCCGTTTGGTTTTTCGTTAGGGCGGCAACCTGTTCTTCGAGTCTTTTTGTTTTAGAGTGGAGACTCTCGATGCCTGTTTCAGCCACTGCCACCTTCTCCGACATCTTCCTGAAGTCCACCCGCAAAAGGTTGACCTCCTCTGTCACTGAATCCAGCGTGGGCTCCAGGGTTCCGCGGAGTTCCCTAATAGCCACCATAATGTCTCTCAGTGAGGGGTCCGGGCCATTATCTATAGGATCCTCCTGCTGGCTTCCACCTCTCCCCATGGCCACCGTGTATTTATCAATCTGATTAGACTGACCTGGGCCTGTCGGTCTGTTACGGCCCATGACTCGGGGCACGTCCAGTCTAAGCTCGATGGTATGCCCCTGTAGCTGCTGCTGTACTCTCGGAGGTGGCCGGACCCAGTGGGAGTTTTCAGTGCTCGAAGCTGGGCGAAGTCTGTGCCCAGTTTTACGACGATGTCTCCACAAGGCTGGCCCGCTCACCGCTGCAGGGGCCCAGACGGGCAGGTAAGTCCAGTGCATATACCCCCAAGCCGATCTGCCCCTCTGCGTGGCACCCTCCCTTGTGCCTGCCTGGGCTCTCCCGAATATCAATCGGGGCGCGCATTCTCTTTGAGGGGGGCCTACTCACTGATCTCGAGCGGCTGCTCCCCACTATATCTGGTGCGGAGCTTGTGTTATACGACCACTAGGCCCCGCCGGTGTTCTGAGCCTCAGCCTCTGGAGGTCCGCACTCCTCTTCAGCCCACACTCCACTCTCCGCACGACGTCCTGTCTCCGGTCGTGCTGCCTTTGTCCCGCTCTCAACGTCTATCGGAGGAGAAGCGCACCGCTCAATCCGGAGCTCCGCGGGCCTCAATCAACTCCGGGTCACACGGCCCACTCCTGACTTGGGTCGCGGCGTCTCCCCTCCAGCCACACTACCGCTGACACACCCTGCCGATCTGTAGGTGGAAGGAGACGCCTCAGCTTTACCGCCGGTAGCCGCCGTTTAAAGGCGCTTGCAGCCTCTGCTGTCGTCTCTGGCAGGCGCCATTTTGATGTATGAGAATGAGCGTCCCAAGTCTCAGTTTTCGCGGGTCTTGGCGCTGGTAGGGGGCTGCCTCAAGCCTGAATGGCACGCCACCACCTTCTGATATATACAGGCCCTGAAGAGCGCCACGATTGCCCATGAATTATGCCGTATTATAGGGTTTACTTGCTGACCACTAGTGCAGCTCACTCAGCAAGCGGCCATCTTCCGCGGCTGCAAGCCACGTTCCCTAAGGGAAACAGTCATGACCCTAGAAATCCGTTTGCAGAGCGGGGAGGATGGGTGGGTCGGAAAGAAATCTTCAGCTAGATAGTGTCTAACAGATAAGGCGTTGTCAAATTTAAGTAACGTGTTAATCTGATAGAGACTTCTAGCCGCAGATTCATTTCCTTCGAAAAGATACCCAAGCAATACCTCCCTGGAGGTGGGGCTGCAAACAATTTCTCACTAAAGTCCCACAAGACCGAATGGGCAGAGCACCCTTCCCTCTGGACCTGACTGTTGTAGCAGTAGTGCTTGGTAAACGTGTGCAGAGATGACCACGTTGCTGCCTCGCATAGATATCTAGGACCTGAACTCCTCTTGCTAATGCAGTGGTCGTAACCTTGTCTCTGGTGGAATGAGCGCCCAAACCCTCGGAGTTGCATCTTGGCCAGTGTGCAGCAGGTTTGAATGCAGAGTATGATCCATCAGAGATGGTCAGCTTCTGCATAGCCTTCCCCTTCTTGGCTCTGATATACCGCACTAAGAGTTGGTCGTTTACCCAGAAATCTTTTGTGTGGTCGAGGTAGAACCACAGCGCTCTTTTTGGTTCCAGCCAGTGGAGTTGCTTCTCTTCCCTAGAGGGATGTGGCAGAGCATAAAAGGTAGGCAGGGTGATGGACTGGCCTACGTGAAAGGGAGCGACAACTTTTTGGCAGAAAGGAAGCTCTAGTGCTAAGAACCAGCTTGTCTGGGAAGATGGTTAGCTAAGGAGGCTTCAATGACAAAGCCTGGAGCTCACTGACCCTCCAGCCAGATGTTATCACCACTAGAAAGGCCGTCTTGATGGCAAGGAGTCTGAAAGGACAGTTGAGCAGCAGCTCAAAGGAAACTCGCATTACAATGGGGAGTACGAGATTGAGGGCCCAGTGAGTCATGATAAAGGGCGGAGGTGTAAACTATGTTGGGGACCTTCTGAAACAGCAAAAGATTTGAAGAGGGATAACTGATCTTGCAACCACAGGAAGGCTGAGATGGCCAAAAGATAGCCCTTTGAGGTACCCAACACAGAGCCCTGCTAGGCAAGAGATAGGATAAACAGAAGAACTTGAGAAAGGGTAGCAGAGAGGCAACTTGCATTTCTGAACACCATGCCACAAACTTGACTCACCGGTAAGTGTATTCCGTCTTGGTGGAGGAACCCCTGGCTGCCAAGATAACATTGCGGACTTTGTGTGGAAGGTCACAAGCCGTCAACTGTCGCCAGTCAATCTCTACACATGAAGGCGGAGTGTGGACAGATTCTGGTGGAGAACTCTCCCATGCTGCTGCGACAGGAGATCCTCCCGAAGGGGTAGCCTAATCTGATGACTGATGGCCATGCTCAACCGCTTGGGATACCAACTCTGAGTCTAGTCTGGAGCCACAAGGATGACTTGGACCCGGTTGTTTCTTATCTTCTTGAGAACTCTGGGCAGGAGTGGTATGGGCAAAAAAGCGTACAGGAGACCTGAGCTCCACTTGAGGTGAAAAGCGCTTCTGAGCGAAATCTACCTTGGAAACGTCCATGCGCAGAACTGTTGACATTGCGGGTTTTGTGCGGTGGCAAACCGATCTAGCCAAGGCTCTCCCCACTGCTGAAAGAAATCCTGCACCACCTTCGAATGTAGACTTGGTTCGTGATCTGCTAAGCATCTTCGGCTAAGCCCGCCAGGTGTTGAGCCACTAGGGATATGCCTGGACGTTCCAGCCATGTTCAGAGGCGCAGGACCTATTGACAAAGGGTCCAGGACTCCACCCCGCCCTGTTTGCTGCAGTACCACATGGTGGTGGTGTTGTCTGTGAACACCTACACTAGCCTTCCCTTGGAGGGCAGAAAGGCTTTCAATGCCAGCTGGGTCACCCGAGCTCCATCCAAGGAGTGACGCTTCTGTCGGAGCTGGTTGGGGAACGGAGAGGGATCTCTTGCTGACCCATTCGCGCTTCGTTGACCACCACTGCTGATATTTTTCAGTTCCCTCCAAGATCTGGACCATGTCTGAGAGATTCCTCCGATGTTGTGCCCACTGGAACTTCAGGTTCCACTGCAGAGCCCTCATTTGCCAGTAGGGTATGTGTTCCAAGCAAGATGTTATGAGGCCCAGCAGCCTCGGTGTCAGTCTCACCGAAAACCAGGATAGAAGCTGAAACATGGGTATCCTAGCCTGCATATCCTAAACTTGCTGTTGGGGAGGATATGATGGAAACTGCACCACGGCCAGAATAGCTCAGATGAAAGTGAGCATCTGAGAAGGAGTCAGGTGTTACTTCGGCATGTTGGTGAGTGTCTATAAAGTTTCAATGCTCCGTTCATCATCTCCTTGTGTTTGCTTTGTTCGCCCTAAGTTGGCAGGGTATGCCCAGATGTGGGTCCCTTCCTCACTTTGTCGATGGACTCAAGCTAGCCTGGCTGATGAGGGCTGTTAGCCCGAACCTGGTCCCAGGATGCTTGTTTCCATGTCCATGGAAGACCTGGCTTGGCAGTTCGGGCTGGACTGTTCCCATGAGGCACAGGGTCAAGACTGATTGTCTGAACTGGGGGGCGAAGTGAGCTAAAGAACCATGATAGATTCAACCTAGATCTGTGACTGGGGGTGAGTGTCTGAAAAGTTTCAGTGCTCTGTCCATTATCTCCTTGTGTTTGCTCAGTTCTTCATTAACCTAGTCAATGTTGTAACACGTAGTAACTTTTTCTAAAGAGAAAGTTGTTCCAGTGTTGATGAGCACAAGTTTAATGCTGTAGGAGTTACCAGAGCCTAACAACAGCGAAGCCTTCACTCCATAGTAGGTGTGTGATGGCTTTGTTTATGAGCTCTGCTGACTAAGACTGGCCAGCAGGTGTGGCTGCCGACTCTAGCGAAGGAACAGGTTGGAAATAGCACCCTTCCAAAAAGTAAAGGTCCCACCTTCCAGTGCTGGTGGTTATTTAGCGATACTTTCTTTGCTGATAGCACAAGGTCCTCTAGTGTCAGGCGTTGTCTTTGTGGTCAACAGATGAAGTCACACTCTCTACATTTCCTTGGTTGGCGCAGCATGCCAGTTATGGTTTACACAGCAATCTAGATACAGGGACATCCACTGCAGCACTTAGGTTTGATCCTGCATTGCACTCTGCTTCTTCCTGGTGATGTAAAGTCCATAAGACCAGACTCCATCTTGGGTAGGCCCCAACTCCATTTTAAGCAAACCGAGGCTCCATCGTCTCTCTGCAGAATCATCGTCATGTCTGCCATTGTTACTGATGTCGTCTGACCTGTGTTTCTGAGAACTATTATTGTCAAGTCATTTAGACAATCCTATATATATATATAACACCTGATGTGACATCATTCTGGGATAAGTGTCTTATCACAATGTCCAGGTCAAATAAGAGCAAATGCAAACGAATAGTCAAAGTGTAGTTTGAACTCATGTCAGTTTACCTTTTTATGATCATTAGGATATGTCTAGGACAAATATGTCAGAAATTTCTGAACTTATGTCAGAAATTCCAATCCTTAATAAGGGATCGACTAAAAGTACTACCACCTGACCACCTGTCAGGAGTGGTCTTTCGCCCAGATTATTGCACAAGATACTGTCCGAGACACTCTTGACTGTTGCCAGAGCACCAAGAAGATGCTACATCGCACCTGATGCAGATACCGAGCTGAGTCCAGGAAAAAGAATACTGCTACAGCGTTTTTATTTTTTTTCATGGAAACTGCCTTCAGGCCTCACTGAAAACCACAGGGTTTGCGGTCAACAAGGTATGCAATGCATTGCTTTTCCCTAAGAACGTCTAAATTGCAAGTTCTACTTTCCCCTCTCCGAAAGCAGCACATAGAAGTAGATTTTAGGGTGTTAGGTTTTAAATGACATTTTAACTATATTTGAAACGTTAATTTTTTTTCTTGTCAGCAACATGCATTCTTGATATTTTTATGATATTCTGTATGGGCATGTTAAATGTGATTAGAAATAGGTTTGCCCTGTTGCAATAAATGCTTTTAAGTGTCTATTGTTCTTAGTGCCCTTTGTGTTTGTGATGTTGTGAAGAGCGAAATAGGTTTCTGTTACCGTGGTACCCTAGATCCCAGGTTTAGGGATTGTTTGTAACCCAAAAGCAGTGATTCCCCTTCAATAATGTATTGAGTGGGGTTCTTCTGGGCTACAGCAACGGGTCTTTTACATTCAAATCTAGTGCTGTGAAGCAAGTTCAACTGTCATCCTTTGGTGAAAAAGCAAACCTTGTAGCGCTACTCCAGAGTCTTAATTTACGCAACATTGGTGCAGTGTGTCATTTGCAATTTTACGGCAATTGCTGAGGCAGGGAGTATACTTACCCCCCACTCCAGCACTTGGTTTGGCTCCTGCATTTCTCGCTCCCCTTCTTGGGCCCAGCATGCCGATTGTTTATTTTGTGATCAGGTAGACACATTTCAGCACTCCGGTAATCTTCTGTGCCACTCCCATGCTATTCCATGTGTCTAGGCTTTCTCTATCTTTCGCTATCACTTGAGTACAGTGGTTGTGCTCCCCTAGGCAGTATTGTCCTGAAGGAGTATCTTCTGTGCCCTCTCTTAGTAGACCAGGCAGGCTCCAGTACCGCAGCAGTCCCACAGCTTCTCCAGCAGCTCTTGTAGCCTTACCAAGTGATGTGCCTTCACTTCTAAGAGACTGGCTGTCAGTGAAACCAACTCTGGATCTCAGTAATTCCTCTGAGATTCCGCAGAGTATTACAGCTTCAGTCAGCGAGAAATCTGGAAACAAGTGGTAAGGTTTGATTCACTACTAGGTTCCTGGTACGAGTCCAAAAATTTCCTGTCCTAGTGTATCTCTCATCTGCAGTGAAGACACATTTTTTGTTTTAGGTGAAGGTTTCTTAACAGTTAGTGATGAGGGTTGTCTCAAACTGTCGCACCTCTAAACATGAGAGTAACCACACAGGACGACCTTATACTTGGCAGGTGCGTTGCTTTTGGGAGCACCTCTAGGAGAGCAGTCCTGTTGAATGATTTTCTCTGCACAAGAAAGATCACTTCCTCAACTTCCCACACACCATCAAGCAAAATGATGGTGCTTGGGAAGAGACCATCAACTCAATACGCTTCTGCAAGAAAGGTCCCAGCTACATAACTAAATAAACCCTGTATCCATTTTCCTTTCCACACCATACTGGCTGATTTCCGTAAGTTCACTAATACCAGAAATAATCTTTGCCAGTCTGCGGAGGCTGTCCCTCAGCCTCAATCTTGTATCATGCTTTACCTGGGGTGATCCTAAATTAATGGCTTCACAGTCATGTCAACAAGAAGCCTCACAACACCTCACCATGTGTATTTCTTATGCATGTGCCACGAACGCCGAAATGTCAACGCTGTATCCGGGCACATCCTTGTAGCGGAATTTTACTTGAGTAAAGCCAGTATGCATCGCACTCTTCAGGAAAAGGGAAAGTCCTGTCCTGCACTACAGATCAGAATAACGGTATGCTAACACCACCGCTGCATGACTGTCTCAGGAAATGGACAGTAGTCCAGTGTCCTAGGACGACATACGTGGTGCGCCACTCCAAATCACAGAGAACAAACTCTGGGTCTCAGAGCCTCTGAGATAGCCCAAACCTTAGCACGCATGACTGTTGTGTATGCTGGGCACATTAACAATAACGTATGCTGGTGAAAACTGTAGTTGAATTACTTAAGGCAGTGGAGCATGTTTGTAAAACTATGCAGGAGATAGTCTCATTTTAGTATGTTATAAATAGAGGCTACTCTTGATAGCAGTCGGATCTAAGTTCCAGTAAAGCAGCCTAGCAGGTGAAAAAAATCATAATCTGACTGCAGTGCAGCTTAGTTTGGGTTGTGTTATATGGTGCTGACTTGCGGATCTAAGTTTGTGTATGGAAGTGTTTTGTGTTGAGATGCCATAGAGGTAGCCTGGATATAAACCATTATCGGATTTGTTGACTAATGTTAAGAACGTGTATAAGACCTTATACTGATGGATACATCTGCTGTGGATTCCTCTTCTTTTGAATTATCCCAATGCGCAGCATTCCACAGAAACACAGGACGCCCCAATGGAACGGCTCTGCACACGACTCTGCGTGATGTCATCGGAGCCATAAGAAGACCTTGTTGGCGCGATGTTAGTTCCTTTTTTTCCACGCGTAACTTTTTTCCCCAGGCTCTTCATTTCTGGAATTTTCTTTATTGCAAATTGTTGAATGTAGCATCGAGGATGGCTAATCAGAGAAAATCTAGTTTCAAGCCAGGCAGAGAATGTGGGGGCCAGACGTCCATCACTGACCCCCATGAAGACTGTTCATGGTGTCTTTAGTCGGATTACGATGTTGAGAAGTGCTCTTCGTGCAGGCACATGAATCCTAAAGCGCTGAAGGAGAGGGAGGCCATATAATTCATGGCCTAGGCCAGGAAGCAGAAAAGGGGTTGTAGGAGTTCAAGATCCCGTTCCAAGTCGCTGACTCCAGATACTTCGAGGTCATCGAAGAAGCATAAGAAAAAGCGGCGCCCCGGTCTCTGGGTTGTTTGTCGAAAGTTGCGACTCCGAAGTCGGTGTCCCCATGTCCCAGGCGTCATCTAAGGAATGAGATCTCTGTCTCCTTCTCCTGAGGGAACTCGGGCCCAGTCTCTGAGAGCAGTTACTTCACCTGCTCCGAGAGAAGCAACCCCTCCACCATTGCTAAAGCCGACCACTCCACCTTTGGCTCCGGGGTCTTTGGCATCACCACCTGAACCGAATGGGCTATCTCCTTGAGCGGCTTCAGAGCCTGCAGTGTCGGATCCGATGTACCCTGTTTTCCCGACTCCGGGTACTGATCCTTCTCATTTATTAAATATGTTTGGCTTGTTTGCCAGTGCGGCAAACCTAGTGGTGGGCCTGTTGGCCCAATGGGTGTGCTGGCATTTTCCCTGGGAGGTTTGCCACCTCATTTTCCTCAGGCACCCCTTTTGCCTTTTATTCCTAGGGCTGCAGGGAGATGGTCTCTTCCAACGCAGATATTTTCAACTCTGTTACAATCTTTGGAGGGGAGAGTGCCACTGTATGGATCATCCCGGTGCCGTCTGGTTCTGAACCGGCACCGATTCGACCTTGACTGGTCTCGACTACTGTTCCGGTAGACCTCCCTTCTACGCCGATTCCGAAGTCACCGGTGCCGCGTCTGGCGCCACCGATGCCTGTTTCGAGGTTGAGGTCTCGGAGAGAGGCACAGAGATTAATAGAAGAATAATACCAAGAAGAGCATGGAGAGGCTGAAGAAGGAGAGATTGAGGATCCTGATCTGGATTTTGAAGGTTTATAGCAGACTGGTGGTTGGATAGATCTCATGAATGGGAGCTTTCATCTCCTAAAGGTCTCTCGACTCAGGAGGTGACCACTTACAATGCTGTGATCCGGAATGCTGCGGATCTGTTGGAATTGTCCCTTTCCACAGCAGAATTCAAATCTAATATACTAATGGAGGTGCTCCATTCTCCTTCCTCTATCTCGGAGCCTTTACTTCCTTTTAATGAGGCTTTGACTAAGCCCATTCTTTATGTCTGGCAGAAACCAATGTCTGCTCCAGCGGTGTCCAGGACCATGGCAAAGAGGCTCCCGGGGGTTCCTGCTTTTCTGTCCACCCGTCCTTCGCCAGGCTTCGTACTCCTCGAGGCAGGCTTCAGGTTCCTTCCCATCTACGCCTGTAGATAGGGAGTTGAAATGCATGGAGCAATCGACAAAAGTGTTCTCGTCGGGCAGTATGGCCCTCAAGTCAACAAATGCCTTTTGGGTCGCTACATTGATGCCCTCATGGACTCTGCCAGGGAGATGGTCTCAAAATTGCCTGAGGAGGTACAAGGGCATTTCACAGAGGTACAGTTGGATACCCAAGCTGCGGCCCGCCAGGTGGTACGGACTGGTCTGGACGCGTCCGATTCAGTTCCAGGATGATGGTCATCGTTTGTGGCTACTTGGAGGCACGATTGATTGTGGGGTTCTCTCCTGATGTTCAAGCTACTTTACTTTATCTGCCATTCGATGGATTTCGCCTGTTTGGAGCCAAAGTGGAGTCGGAGCTGCAGCTCTTTTAAGACAGTAGAGCTACAGCAAGGTCTTTGGTACTTCTGTCACAGTCCAGGGGCTTTGGACAGTTTTGCAAGTTTTGTGGCTGTGGGAGGAACTTGTCCTTTTGAGCCAGGCATCAGCCACAACAGCAGGAAAATCCCTTGTACAGATCCTACAGAGGTCGTCTGCGAGGTGCTGCACGACAACAGTTCTCCTAGTCGTCGTCCTCTCCTGCCCCTTCAACTGGTGCGGCAGGGAAGCAACTCTAGCTCCACCATCCTAGAACGTGCTTGTCCTGTGGGAGGATGGGTGTCCCATTTTTTTTACAACATTAGAGGTCTGTTACTACAGATTTCTGGGTGTTGAGCATCGTAGAGAATGGGTATGCCCTACCCCCCCACCCTCCTTTCCCTCCTTGCAAGGGTTTGTGCTCGGAAGAGCACCTTCTGCTTCTCCAGCAGGAGGTTCTGTCATGGCCGCAAAAAGGTGGGATCGAGATGGTTCCGGACAGAAAAGGGGTAAAGGATGCTACTCCCGGTACTTCCTGATTAACAAAAAGGGCGGACGCTTGAGGCTGATCCTAGACCGCAGGGTGTTGAATTTTTACCTCAAACAGGAGAAATTCAAAATGTTGACACTGGCTCTTGTTCTTCTTGCGCTGCTTAAGGAAGACTGGATGGTGTCGATCGATTTGCAGGTTGCGTATTTTCACATTCCCATTCTGAAGTCGCATTGCAGGTTTCTTCCTTTTACAGTGGGGTCTCAACACTACCAGTTTGCGGTCCTTCCGTTCAGCCTTATGTACCTCGGGCCTTCACAAAGGTGATGGCGGTGGTGGCAGCACATCTAAGAAGGTCGGGGGTTCCTGTTTTCTCCTATCTTGGCGATTGGCTGCTCAAAGCAAAGTCGCCAGAGATGGTGCTGCATCATTTGCAAGTAACACAACAACTGTTAGGCTTGGGGTTTTCGATAAATGTACCTAAATCTCACCTGGTGTCCACTCAGCACATGCTGTTTATAGGGGCAGTACTGGACACTACTGTAAATCATGCCTTCCTGACTCTAAAGAGGATTCAGGACATCCAGGCTATAATTCCACTTTATCAGAATAGAGCGGCTGTTCCAGTCCTGAAGGTCTTTCGACGGTCTATTTGCTTCCTGAATACTGTGTCAACCATGCATGCTAGCATATGAGAACCCTCCAGTGTTGCTTCTGCAAGCAGTGGTTTCAACACAACAGAGATCTCGAAGAGGTGGTCAGGATCTTCAGAAACACGGCAGCAGAGCTGCTATGGTGGAGTGTTCCAGGCAACCTGTCTCAAGGGAAGCCATTTCAACCTCATTCTCCGATGGCCAAATTGATAACGAATGCCTCCACTCTACGGTGAGGAGTTGATCTGCGGGAAATGGAAGTCAAAGGCCTTTGGTTTCCAGGGGAAAGACTGTTTCACATAAATCTGGAATAGCGGGCAATACGTTTGGCTCTCAAGGCCTTTCTTCCCTCCCTTCGCTGTCAGTTGAATCATGTCCTGATCGACAACACTACCGCAATGTGGTACATCATCAAAAAGGGAGGAGTAGGGTTGTGTCTTCTTTTCAGAGAGGCTCTGTGACTCTGGTCCTGGGCTCAGGACCATCAGATTTGCGTGAAAGTGAATCATTTGGCCGGAGAACTGAATGTGCATACGGACAGTCTCAGTTGAGAATATTCAGCCGATCGCGAGTGGCATCTCCATCCGGAGCTGGTCCTTCACATTTTCGGGATGTGGGGATTTCCTCAGTTGGACCGGTTTGCCACTCACGAGAAAGCGCACTGCCCGTCGTTCTGCTGTCTCAAGTATCCGCAGGGAGCATTGGGGGATGTGTTTGTTAGATTTGGGCTCACAGCTGCTTTACGTGTTTCCTCCCATACCCTTGATTCCTCGAGTTATGAGGAAGATTCATCCAAAACGGGCCCAAGTCATATTGATTGCCCCGGATTGGCCGTGAAGGATGTGGTACACAGACCTCCTTTATCTCTTATTGCACCCTCTGCTCCGTCTCCCTCTCAGGGCAGATCCCCTTTCGCAGTTGCCAAGGTAGATTCTACACCCCCACCTCCAGAGCCTGTACCTTCATGGCTGGAGATTGAACAGGGCAACCTGAACTCTTTCTCTCTCCCACGGTTGATGTTTTTTTATCAGTCAGAAAACACTCCACCAAATCTGTCTCTTCTGGTAGGTGGAGGAGGAGGAGGAGGAGAAACTTCATTGCCTGGCCTCCAAGAGTGTGGTCCGCTTCTACCTGGACCGAACCAAGGACTTCAGGTTGGAAGTCTTCATCGTCTATGTGTGCAAGATGAAGGGCAAGGCAGTCCAAAAGAAAACGCTGTCTAGGTGGATCGTCCTCTGTATCAAGACCTGCTACGCCTTGGCCAAGAAGGAGCCTCCTGAAGGTATTTTCACTACTTCTTCCAGGGCTAAGGCTTCTTCTTCGGCTTTAGCTGGAGGTGTTCCTGTGTTAGACATCTGCAAGGCAGCAACTTGGGCCTCCCTCCACACTGTTGCAAAGCACTATTGCTTAGGTGAGGAGGGACGGCCATTTTGCACGTTCTGTGCTGCAGGATTTTTTGGTGCAGGCAGGCACCCTCCGTCTAGAGCCAGTCTGCTTGGGGAATAAATTCAAAAGGTTAGGAATCCACAGGCAGATGTATCCATCGGAAGAACAAGTTACTTACCTTCTGTAATGCTTTTTCTGGTGGATACAGTATCTGTCTCTGGATTCCTCACTGACCCACCGGCCTCCCTGTTGCCTGTCTGCTTATACCGAAAAAAAATCATTGCATATTTTATGTGCTTATTGTTGGAACCATGTGATACTTGGCACTAGGAAATGTCTATGACTAGGAATTTCGAGATTTGGTTGTGTTTTTGTATGTTATGTACACTTGTGAAAATGTTGTCGGTTCACCTGTTTGTCTCAAAGGCACAGAAAAAATGGGTGCAACTGACAGCACGCCGACAAGGTCTTCTTATGGCTTCGATGACATCACACGGAGTCGCATGCGCAGCCGTTCTATTGTGATGTCTTCGTCGACGTGGGAGAGCTGAGTAGAAGAGTTTCCATGGAATGCTGCGCATTGGGATAATTCAAAAGGTGTGGAATCCACAGGCGCATAGTGTATCCACCAGAAAAGCGTTACCGAAGGCCAGTAACTTTTTTAGGTCTCACCTGGCGTTAGCAGCGCGAGGCGCTGCTCTCGCGATGCGAGGGCTTTTTGTAATCGATTCAAGATGTGCACGCGTACGGAGGGACAAAATAAGGCACGTGCATGTGTACAGCCCGACGCCGTATTTGTTTACTTTAATTAGCGTACGGGTGGACAAAATGTGCACACGTATGGACAAGAGATGTGCACACGCGCGTGCATGGCGGCGTCCTTTCGCTTTCCCTTCCACGCCCCCCGTCAGGCCCCTCCTTCTTCCATTGAATTTCGAATGACATCAGCAGTGGCTGGAGTCGGGTTGTGGTGGGAAAGCAGAACCTTCATTCAAATGTAGCGCTTTGAAGCGGCACATGGTGAGCATTAACGCAAGCAACCATTAAGGGGTATTAATATGTTCTACTTCTTCACTCTCTCCCTTCACCCTCCTCTGCCCCGAAACCACCCCGCCTTCTCTTCTTCTCCTCTTCCTTCTCATGACCCCACCTTACCCCCTCGGTTCTCAAAGGGCAGATTGGGCGCTGTGCACGCAGCCTTCATAACAGCAGTATGCGTGTTCGTGTCTCTCCTGCTGCACCCCCCGATCGTGTGTTCCTTTTGATCTTCCTTGTCACATTGCAAGGGGCAACTGTCCGTCAAAATGTGCTTAGAACCGACCTTAGGTAGGATAAGCGCTGTGCCGGCAGCCATCATGACATAGCCATGTTTTTTTTTCCTACTGTCCCTATGCCTTTTTTTCTAATCCCCTACTTCTCCCCGTTTCCCCTTCTTCCACCCCTATTTCCACATATTGATTTGATATTGCTTTAGGACAGTATTTGGGTTGTACCATTGAAAGCGTTTAGCTCCCATGCGCATTCCCAATTGAATAAAACCACTCTCCCCTTTCCCCAGGCCCCATGTTGTATCCACCTTTTTTGTTCGTTCCTTTCCTCTCTTGTCTCCGCCTTTCCTCTGCCGTTCCCCACTCAGCGCTTTGAAGCACCTTTGCGCGCCACGGACGTTCTAGAAGCGCCAAACATGATAAGACATAATTACCCGCAGCACCCCTCGGTCTTCGATCCTTAGAACCAATCACCATGCTGCATGGTCACGCTCCATCGAAATGAAACAATTAAAAAAAAAAAACATTACTGTATAAACCCGACGTGTTCTGACATCTCCGGGGCTGTAAAGAATACAAGCCGTGACAGAGAAGCCTTGTTTTTCCAGCAGAAATGCCTCGGAGGCGCAGCAGTGGTGACCCCCAGACTGCCTCTCGCGGTGCCCCTCCATGGCCTGCCAAAGGGAGTCATTGTTGTTGCTTGCTCCTTCCGGGCAGCAGAGGGCCTTTTAAAGAGCATATTGCTTTATAAAACAAGCATTAAAAATGCAATAGGTATCACCTTTGATTAAGTTAAAGCCATTTACTTTTCTAATGGTATTGTATAGCAAAGCAAATGGCTTTAACTTAATAAAAGGCGAGACCTATTACATTTTCAATGCTTGTTCTTCTTTGCAGAAAGTCAGATGACCTGTTGCCAATAATAGGCGGGTGTGTGATTAGGATCTGGAGGCAATGTTAAGTAGCTTGCCTAGTGGAGAAGAGCGAGTAGTGTCAAAGTTACACCAGTGAGTTAGTCTATGTCTTAGTTGTTTGAAAAGGGATAGAAGAGCAGATTTTACACACATCTTTAGACTCTGGTACCCTTCTGCAGTGGCTGTGATGGTGTTAAAAGATATCAATCATAGAGGCAAAAAGTATATCTCAGTTTCTGGAAATGTATGTGAAAGTTAGGGTGTCAGGAGGGAAGTAGTGATAAGAAGCCAAGCAGATGCAGAGAATAACAAAGTATATGAATTTTTTTTTATGTGAGATCAAGATAAGTGAAACAAGCATTTGTAATGCAATAGGTCTCGCATTTGCTACAGTTTAAGTTATTGGCATTGTAAATGACAATGCCTTTTATGTATATGTTTTGAAAACCAACACATAAATAGAAGGCATTGTCATTTACAATGCCAATAACTTAAACTGTAGCAAATGCGAGACCTATTGCATTGCAAATGCTTGTTTAATGTTGCCTCCATCAATACTCCTCTTAAATGCTTTGCAGGAGCATCTACGACCATCAACCACAGACCCTTTTGGTGTTCCGTAAGCTCAGCCCCCTACCAACAGTGTTCTCCCAACAGCATTTCCCTACTGCCACAACCCCACCGAAACTCTATGAAGCTCCCCATCAACCAACCACATGTCACCCAAAGTCTGATGGTTTTTTCTCACCCCCATGAACTTGTCAACACATGTTTGTCTCACCTATCCAAACTACCTATGTAAGGGACAAGCCAGCCGCACTTCTATGAAACTGCATCCTAATTTACCTGAAAGATCATGGTGTGGTGGTCCTGGCTCCTCTCCAGTTATTTCTGCCTCACCATCATACGTTGGGTCAGGTTTGGGCCAAGGGAAAGGGGCTAAAGTATGTGTCAACTCAAGAAGAATCAAAGCGAGGCTACTAAGAGGCCAGTGAGTGCCGGGTCATAACTTCCTCGTAAGTCTTCCTCGCCAGATAGGTCACTACATCATTTCTGTGGTGAGGAAGACTACACTCGGAGTAATGAAGATTATCGATAAGTAACCCGGACGCAACTGTTGTGAGTTGAATTGTTACTATGCATCCTTTCCCTCAGTTACCTATTCCTTCTGCTCAGCCAGTATGGATATGATGTATTGAAATGCTGCAGTGCTTGGTGATGCAATGCAATGCTGGAGTGCCTGGTGTGGTTGAGAGATTGTCAGTTGGAGTGTGTGGGCTGAGCATCAAGGAGGCTGCTCCTGGTGGGGCTATCTGCTACTTACTTTCCATCTTAATAATCCTGTAACCAAGTCTTAATAAACCTTATTCTACAGTCTACCCTATGGCTACCTGGACGTCCTTCCATTACAACAATTACCTCCTCGTAAGTCGTCGTTGCCACAGAAATGATGTAGTGACTCATGTGGTGAGTAAGACTACATTCTTAGTAATTAAGATTACCAGTAAATAACCGGAGCAACAGCAAGATCAGATCTTCATGCACCTCATGGGTGCTGCCACACATACCGGTGAATATAAGCAGAGGAGATTAGGGGAGGGCACTGGGCACATAAAGTTATTTGCAGGGTGGGGAAAATGTGCAGATCAATGGAAAAGGAACGGAAACTGCACAGGTGTTAGTGAGGAGAGAAGCACTGACCTGCTATTACTAGTCATGGCGATAGACAGTTCTACCTGGCTACTGTGATAGAAGACAGGCAGCAACACCTGAAGTTAGACATGAAGGTCTCCTTCATTTGGCGCTCACTGGATCAGCATTGTCCCCTTGCATGCCTACTGCAGTACCCCCCGTACATTTATGCTTAGTAAGTAGTGAGTCAGTGAATGCGTGTCTGAGCGTGAAGTGATTATGGGAAATAAAAACTCCAACACGCCAAACACGGTCGCCACCCACATGCTCTCAACAGACCCCTCCCGATACACCACGTGCCCCTGTCTAGGGTCTTCCACCAACACCTCCCTTCTCCTCTCCACCTGCCACCTGACACCACATGGGAGGGGAGCACCAGGGTCCCGAAGAGAAGAGAGAGCACCAGGGTCCTGAAGAGACGAGAGGGCGCCATGGTCAGAAAACGGAGTGAAAGTGGGCGTCAGGTGAGCCGAAAGGAGGTTGGTGCGGTGCAGTGCAGAGACGGTTGAAGTAATCAAGAATGAGTATGGTGCTGTTCTAAGCATGTCTTGGGCCACCTATGCTGCATTGACTTCCGGGCTCCATCCAAAAGCAGCCAATACACCTGCCAGCACCCGGTTGCAGGAGTCTGCAAAGTCGCTGAGTTCCCTCCGTAGCTGTTCCCTCTGCTCGCGCCATCTGGCAGCGGTGGCTTTGCCACTGGAAGCGGAAGGGGCGCGGGAGTAGGCACAGGCTCCAGGGGAGTAGGCACAGGCTTCAGAGGTGTAGGCTGCAGCAACTCCACCGCCATTGCTCAAACTAAGACGTCAAACTTCACAGACAAAGAGGAAGGACTTGAAGAGAGGAGCGGAAAGTAAGTAGACATAAAAAGAGAACAGGAAAAAGCTGGCAATATAGAAGAGGGACATCACTGGAGTTTTAATTGTAGCCCTTCTTTCATTTTTATGAAACGTCTCGGTTTTTTGGCTTTAAAATTCTGGTCGCCTTACCGGTACGGCCACTCCGGCCTTGTAAACAAGTGTGCTTGCTGCGCCTTAGTGCAAACCTGCTGCTATAATATGCGCGGAGAAGCCCCCGCCTCTGCCTGCTAAGAGGAAGAAACCCGAAAATAAAGAGCCAAGCATAACAACTCTGAGAAGAAGAACAAGCAGAATGAGTGGTGTGCGCGCACGCCACAGTGAGCGATCTGTTTTCAATTATTTCGCCCGTGTCTGGGCACGATAATTGAAAACAGATGTCGGCGTGCGGGTAACAGACACCAATAGGCCATGGGCGGAGCAACGCGACCGCCTTTGGCCTATTGCGTGCTGTCTTTCTGAAAAAGACGACCGCAAACGCCAATACCATGGACCAAAAGGAATCGCACGAGTGTGTGCGATTCCAGGGTCCGTTTTGGAACCCTCCACAAAAGGACTCTCACCTGCGCGAGCAGTGCTGCGCACTGCATTGCTAGGCGCGAGACCTAAAAAGGGCCACTCAATATTGTGTTGATTTTAAACCGCCTGATATATACACCTTGTGGTGGTAATTGTTGGATTGGCAAGTTGCAAAAATAACTGTTAAGAAAGGTAGATGGAAAACCAGTTGATGGCTGAGCTAGTGATTCTGAAAGTCATGGTAACAACTGTGTAAAAGGTTACAGCCAGGCCAAGGGGTAAAGGGGTGGTTGTGGGGTGTAGAGGGGATAAGTTAGCAATGGGTGAGAGGGGGGTTTCTCTGGGGGTGAAGAGCCTGTTAAACAAGATTGAACGAGACAGAATACGTTGTTGAAAAAGAAAAATTGGGTAAGCATACACTTTTCCAGGCACACTCTAGCCACTTGCTTATCTGTTTTAAGATTGCTCACGCTAGGGAAAGGGTGCCCTTAGGTCCCTTTGTAACATCGGCCTCAGCATATGAAATTAGATGCAAGCCAGAGTCTTGCAAACTCGTGCTCCTGCATCGACTACGCTATTAAGTTGTCTCCAGCAGTGCTTTTCAGATGTTTTTGTGACTATGTAAAGTTCTACATTAAGCATCGCTCTCATCGGAATTATGTCACTTCACGGATTATGTGAAATATTTCTCATTGTGTGAGCTTCCCCATTAAGTATGGGATTTGACACCACTTTTTTTTGTTATCTAAACATGTAATATATATTTGTTTTGATATTATTATAGGCTTTTATTTCTTTCTTTGAAGGGATTTGGTTGATGAGGCAAAAGATTACCACTTGATGCCAGAACGTCGCCCACATCTACCAGCGTACAAGACGCGTCCACGGTGCTGCAATTCAATTGCCGGCCTCATCTATGCTGTGGGAGGGCTCAATTCAGCAGGTACCTTGCAAACCTAACCTGTTGGAACATCTGCGCGGTTTATGATTGAATTAGTAGAGGTGACATAGTAGACTACACTACTGAGCATACGGAACTGCAGATAGCGACCCTACTACAATCATTCTGGTTTCCCTCTGCATATTCTAGTGAGAAAATGTGGATAGACACCGATGTCTACATATTAAAAAAAGAGCCCCAGATAGAGATATCATCTAATTGTAAACTATTTAGAGCAATAATCCAGTTAAGTGCCTGTTCTGTTAGAAGTGTCTTTAGAAAGAGGGCCATATAAAGCTAGTAAAACCAGTGTTTTTAAAATAAGAGCTAATACCTGTAAATTATATATGGATTTCGATTTGTAAAAAAATAGTTGTGCTGTCAGGATGTTAACTAAATCAAATTGCAATTAGGACATTTATTTGCCATAGACAAACTTCAAATTATGTAAAATATTAAATTATATCCTGAGACATAGGTGTAGAAAGCCACTACAACGGTTAATTTTTTAAGTTGAGTAGCACATTTTTATGCAGGTGATTCGCTGAACGTGGTGGAAGTGTTTGACCCCATCGCCAACCGCTGGGAGAAGTGCCAGCCGATGACGACGGCTCGAAGTAGAGTTGGTGTGGCTGTGGTGAACGGACTCCTCTACGCCATTGGTGGCTATGATGGCCAATCACGATTGAGTACAGTAGAGGTTTACAATCCAGAGACCGATACGTGGACCAAAGTGGGCAGCATGAACAGCAAGCGAAGGTAGACATTGAAAGCCATGATTTACCTAATTTCTATGTTCGTTTCTTATTTAGTGTCCTTTTGTTTTCCAACTGTTGCATATCAGAGGTCTAATCTGTAGTTTCCTGTAGTCAACAGAGAAGGATACTCTAGTTTCTTTAGAATCTAAGTCTGCTTCCACAAGACAGACTTATTTTATGATCTTTGAGGACAGTGATGCTGACTGTTGCTGCTAAGGCTGCAGTTGACACATGGATAGCATTGTGCATTATCCATTTGCTACACTTTGCTTATAACCTAATCTCCATCCAGTATCTAGACACACCCGGCATAAGACAGTGGAGGTACATGCTCCAGTCATATCCATATTTGAGACATATGCCCAACAGCTGTGAGGGCTAATACACAAGAATTCTCATATTGGTATAATCCTACTGATTCATTCCAGATTGATGTGAAACTTGACCAGGAGGTTTTCTGCACCCACTTTGGCTAGGCCTTAGATGTCTGAGGATGCCTTTCTCCTCCTTCCTTTCATATTCACAGTGTCAGTGGAATCTGCCCATGCATTGAGAATGGGAGCACACCAGCGCCACATATTAAGAGGTAGGGTTACACATGAGCCTGCTGCAGGAAAGCTTTTCGCATTATTGGTTTCAGGTGAAGGGTGATTGGTAAGATCTAGGGTTGATCAGATGCCTCACCCATCGCTCTTTGCAGTGGTGGAACACCAACAACCTGTTGAGGGGTGGCCTTTTCTTGACCCAGTTCCGCAGATCACCATTACAACAGATGCATCACTCACTGGCTAGGACGCAGCTCAGAAAACTGACTGTCCAGGGTCAGTGGGATCCCACTCACAGGATTCTCCACATCAGCTATCTGAAGCTGTTTTCTGTCCATCTAGCCCTCAAGATCTTCCTTCCCCACATAGCAAGCAAGGTGATCCTCGTCTAGATGGACAACATGACAGCCATGTGATACATACAACAACACAAAAAGATGAAGGTAATGAATCTACCCTTCACATGTTTTGTTTGCTCTTCACACTGAAGGGAGGCAACGCACGAAGAATGTAGCAGAAACTGTAAAAGCTGTGAGCTTTAAAGAAGAATAGACATTCTTTGAATCTAATTTTCAAAATTGTGATCACCAGCTACTATTCAAAGTAGAGTTCAATCCCGCCTGTGCCCTCACTATCCTATGCATGCAAAATCAAAGGTAGTCTTACCACAGAAGATCATCCAGAGTAAGAGGAAAGCAGTATCCTCAGTCATACTCGCATGGGAAGGCACATCCCACTCTAGTCAGTGACTAGTTTACTTCCTCTCTATGCTATTCCGATGGGAGGGAGTGTCTCACAGCATCTCAAAGACTGCCAAGTAATTATTAAAGAAATCGTCATGCGTGCCAATTGGAATGTAAAAGAGTTTGATGAAAGAAAAATCCATGGTCTGTAACTCTTTGTGCAAACTGGCCAGATTCTCATATCACTGGTTAATCGAGCAAGTCCCCCATGCAGCGGCAAGGTCAAAATTATAAACTGGTGTAAATAAGCTTTGATTGGAACATGCAAATAATTATTGAAAAAAACTAACAATAGGGTGTCTAGCATAGGCTCACAAGAACAGGTGAGATGACCTTTTAATAGTAACAAACTACGTAAATAGTTTTAGCCAAGCAGGCTAATCTTTTGTGCATTGCAAAAAAGCCTCCAAGGAAGAATTCAGACCAACCTTAGATCTCAAACTGGCCTATAAATGGATCAAGAAAGAAACATTTCAGACGCTGGCCGTTCATAAGCTATTTTCTCAGCTCAGAAAGGGAGATTTGTGTTATGGATCTCCCAGGTGGCTACTGTCACGTTCTTTCGGGTAGGATAGCACATGAATTTCTTACAATTTACAATAGGAACCACACGCAACCAATACCGAGTTGCCTCCTTTCGGTCTAAATGCAAAATTCTCCGGCTTCACTTCCATAGTTTTGGAATCAGGATCTCTGGGCCATGCCCTTTTGACAGAATGAAGCGGTACAAAAGGGGGTGGTGATGGACGGAGCATCAGAACCAATCAAACACTCACACTCAGTCAACAGATCTGGGTTTGATCCATCACCGTTCTTTAGCCCACTCTGCCACCCCAGTTTGGACATGGCCATATGCAAATCAGTCTGACCCTGTGCCTCATGGGAACAGTCCAGCCCGAACTGCCAAGCCATGCCTTCCCTGGACCGGAAACAAGCTTCCTAGGACCGGTTTCTGGCATTTCAGCCGTCTTCAGCCAGGCTTGCTTGAATCCAGTGGCAAAGTGAGCAAGGGACTCACGTCTGAGCATACCCTGCCAACTTATGGCGAACAAAGCGGTACAAAAGGGGGTGGTGATGGACGGAGCATCAGAACCAATCAAACACTCACACTCAGTCAACAGATCTGGGTTTGATCCATCACCGTTCTTTAGCCCACTCTGCCACCCCAGTTTGGACATGGCCATATGCAAATCAGTCTGACCCTGTGCCTCATGGGAACAGTCCAGCCCGAACTGCCAAGCCATGCCTTCCCTGGACCGGAAACAAGCTTCCTAGGACCGGTTTCTGGCATTTCAGCCGTCTTCAGCCAGGCTTGCTTGAATCCAGTGGCAAAGTGAGCAAGGGACTCACGTCTGAGCATACCCTGCCAACTTATGGCGAACAAAGCGGTACAAAAGGGGGTGGTGATGGACGGAGCATCAGAACCAATCAAACACTCACACTCAGTCAACAGATCTGGGTTTGATCCATCACCGTTCTTTAGCCCACTCTGCCACCCCAGTTTGGACATGGCCATATGCAAATCAGTCTGACCCTGTGCCTCATGGGAACAGTCCAGCCCGAACTGCCAAGCCATGCCTTCCCTGGACCGGAAACAAGCTTCCTAGGACCGGTTTCTGGCATTTCAGCCGTCTTCAGCCAGGCTTGCTTGAATCCAGTGGCAAAGTGAGCAAGGGACTCACGTCTGAGCATACCCTGCCAACTTATGGCGAACAAAGCGGTACAAAAGGGGGTGGTGATGGACGGAGCATCAGAACCAATCAAACACTCGCACTCAGTCAGCAGATCTGGGTTTGATCCATCACCGTTCTTTAGCCCACTCTACCACCCCAGTTTGGACGGTCTTTCAACTATAAAGCCATGCACTGTTTTCCACTCCAACAGAGGGAGAATGAGGGCATACATTTTTTTTTAACTTAAGGTTATTTTAGATTTTCATGAAAATGAATCCGTCTCCTTGCTGGTTTTCTTCAGTAACCCCCTCCAGCAGAGACCTCATTACATTTTCTAGATGCAAGTCCCGAAATTATGCATAGACAGAATAAGAGTTGAGGACATCTAACCAACGTTTTGTGAAATAAGGTCCACTTTGTACTGTACTAGCTACTTCCAAACAATCTATCTCAAGGTGAATAGTTTCTTGCATTTTGCCTGCTACATATTTGCCAACAAACCTCCTAATGTGGCAAACACAGAGGTCATTCGATGGATAGATATTTGTAGAGCTGCTACATAAAAGTTTAGCTATCTTAAATTACTACATTGGTTCAAGCTACAGGATGTCCAAAAACACTTTCAAGCTGCTGTCAAAACCTCTTTGTTTGGGGTGTCTTGTCTTGGTAGTTTAAGAATCTCCATTCTGTTGCCATTTAAAGGAAGAGACCTCTGGTTGTTTTAGAGATAAGCTTGTGATTCTTTTCTGCAGTCTTAACTTCTCATTAGGATCCTATGATAAAGAAGAAAATGGTACTTACTTGCAATCCTAGTTCTGCATCACAGGAATTTTCATTGAAATTCATGAAAAACCTTTCCTACTGCTGTCTCTACTTTTCAAAGGCAGGGAGTTTGTCATTGTTACATTGGTATAAGTTCCTCAAAAAGAAATGAGACTGTTAGACAACTGCCAGTTCAATGGACACTGGGATGTGGCTGCTGCTGGCTTCAACACATTTTCAGCTTCTTTTTGCATTCTATCAGGCTACTTTTTTCCCTTTTTCAGATTTACACTTTAGAGCTTTGGGTTGCTCAGGACAGCAGTATAGAGTTTTTTGCAATGCTGTCTTGTGTACAAAATTGGGAATTCGTAGGAAAATTAGCTCATGTAGGCTATAAAGGGTGCAACCCCATACGAAAATGCTAGATCTTACTACTTTTATATGTACATTCTATTTTATGGATTTACAGTGTTACAGGATTCCCCCACGCTGGCGGTAATATGCTACGTTCATTAGTTCAACGAAGATTGCTACGATGCAGAACTATGATTTCAAGTAAATAAAAGTTCCTGACTCTCGTCGTTGTTAGTATTATTATTAGTATTAGAGATTTGTAGAGCGCATGGCTACTGTAACAGGGTTTCCCAGCGCTAAGTGCATCATGTTGAATCGCTCGAACTAGCGCCACTCACAAGCTCAGAAAGTCCAGTTTATGGGGATTTCCTGTCATCACTGTCATCCCACCAGTTCCTCAGTCATTGGTCAGAAAAGGCCCACTGATTAATTCCATTTTCTTTTTTTAATGAATGGATCTTGCAAGGTTGTGCATTGGTGCAAAGGAGGTGGATGTAGAGCATATGATGCGCACATACATGCAGCAATCAAAGCTCTGTAGTACTTGCAGTAGAAGAAGTCCCATGTCACTCCTCCAGGTGGTAGACCACTCACAAGTTGATAATGGAATAATAGCACATTGTGTAACAATGTCTTTACCTGAGTAGAAGCCGTAAGAAGCAAAGCTCTCTCTTTAACCTACCCAACATTTTTAACGAAAGGGAGCTTTAAAAACAGATTGGTAAAATAGTTGCTTAATTTAACTACCATTGCCATTGTTAATCTTTATTTCGGCTCAAAGGCCATAAAAGCAGCATAAGTTATCACAATACACAAATAAAATAGGCGAATTAAATCACAGTTATAAAATATTGCGTAACATTTAAAGAGATCAGAACTCAATATTGAACTATAAAAAATTCCTGCGTTTTAGCCACATAGCATTTAAAAACCGGGAAACTGCAAATACTATTGGGGGTTGGGTATCATATTTCAGGACTCTCATTGCATGCTCACACTCTCTAAAACCAAGATTTATACAGATGGGCTTAACCCAACATTTTCTTTGAATATGATAGATAGGACAAAAAAAGAAAACGTGTTTTTCGTCCTCCAGACTGGAGCCACAAGCCGGACAGGCGGTGCTATTATTTAAGGCCCACCTGGAGGTAAACAATCTAAGTGGCAAGCATCCCAATCTCAGTTGGCAGTAAAGCTTCCTAGCAACCGGGGGACTGACCAGATCTAGGAATTCCTCTCTCCTATAATTGTCTTTAATTTGTAGGAACTCGGTCGTCAACCTCCCGGACTCAGCACGTTCATGTAAACACATGAGATGATGGTTTCTGGCCTGTTCGGCTAATTTTGCTTTTGGTAGGGCCGGGCTCGAAGTCTCTGGGGAAGTACATAGTTCAGGTAGACCAATCTTAATGCAGGCATCCTTAATAAAACTCAACCAGGGAATGTTCTTTAGCTTTAATAGGGGCCAAACCCCCATAAATTCCTCCCGATAAGAACCCAGCTCTGCATTAGACCAAAGTCTCTTCCAATATACTAGTGGGCGCAGCATTACCACTTGGTCCATAGGTATCAGGCCGAGATCCAGCCTGATAGGGATCAACGGGGAGCTAGACGGTAAGCCCAGCAAACTCCTCACGAAAGAATTTTCAGTCCTACTTAGACTGTTCTTGAATGACCCCACAATTCTGCTCCATAGATGGACGCAGCTCTCACTTGGGTCCTATAGATTTCAATCGCTGGTCCCACTGGTTTGGAGACCGAGCCTCTGAATACTTGTGAGATTCCACCAGTGGTTTGGGCAAGTTTCAACACAGAGTTGGCAATTTGTCCCCCCATCCAAAGTTTTCTTGCAGGATAATCCCCAGATAACTGAACGTTGTCACCCGCTCAAGGTATACGCCGTTCAGAACTGGGTTTGGCCGTGTATGCTTGGGGGGGTTGAGGATCATAAATTTAGTTTTAGCTAAATTGATCTCTAAGCCCCTTTCAGCGCAGAAATCCACAAAGCCATCCAAGATGCGCTGGATGCCAGTTGACGTTCGGGACAACAACAAAGTATCGTCAGCGAACATCAACGCTGGCACCAGGCCCGTGGCGAGTCTTGGCGCATCTGTATCCCTGATACCCTCCAGGTGTTTAATGAGCCCGTTAATATATAGACAGAATAGCGTGGGTGCCAACACGCATCCTTGTCGGACTCCACAGTTTACGGGGAAGCGGGAGGACAGGTCGCCATGTTTTCCACATCTGACCTGGGCGAAATTTTTCCTGTGGAGTCTGCTCACAATATCCAGAAGATACAAGAGCCTGAAGCACCTTCCACAGTTTTTCTCGCGGTACCAGGTCAAATGCCGACCTCAGATCAACAAAAATGAGGTAGAGGCTGCCACCCTCTAGATACATGGTCTTCCAGTGAATGATCTGAAGTCGAAAGATCTGGTCAACAGTGGAAATACCCTCTCTGAAACCCGCTTGCAAAAGGCTTAGGATGTTGTTTTCCGACTCCCAGGACTGTAATTGTGTGATGTCAATTAAGCTGATAGGCCTATAATTTGAAGGTTGTAAAGGACAGCCTTTCTTGAATATCGGAACGATTTCTGCACTCTGGAAGTTGCGCAACCATCAAAATAGAGTTGAATAGAGCACAAAGGTACGGGACCCAGATCTTTGGTTCCGAGCGATAGAGGTCGCCAGGGATTTTGTCCAATCCCGGCGCTTTGTTGGGTATCAGCAGGCGTATGGTCGATTCCACCTCCTTTGGTGTTATTGCCAAAATGGCTTCTGCTTGAGAAGCAAGTCTAGTAGGGGAAGTGGATATAGGTAATATATTGTCGTTTGGGTCGGAATAGAGGCCCCCATAGAGGCCCCCATAATGAACTTCCCATACCGCTGCGGATATGTTTGGGAATGAGGTGGTACCAGGTTCTTTCCTACCCGTACTAACAATGGTCCAAAAACCCTTAAAGTCTTTGGCCTGCAAGGTTGACCTCAGCTCCTCCCTTGTCTCGGCCTCCCATGCCTTTCTAGCCCTTTCTAAAGTTTGTTTATGCCTTGCCCTCAAAGATTTTATTCTGCCTTTGTCCAAGGCTTTGATTGCAAAGAGCAAATCGCGCTTTGATTTCCTGCACTCGGCAGAATACCACAGATGCCTTTTGGGCAGATGGGGCCTCGCATTCCCCTGCGAACAAAACACCTTCGACAGTTTTTCCACTAGCTGTAGGTGAATACCTGTAGGTCCAATCACCTGTTCTGTGTTAATTCGATTTGAACCAACCTCAGACATTTCAAGAAGATGGGGTAGGGCGAGGCGATAGATCTCTGCCATTTTGTTTGTACTTGCAACAATACGGGGCCATCTAACCCTTCGTCCATTGTTGCGCAAGATTAAAGGTTGCGCAAATGTAGGTGATATGGTGTTTTGACTAGTGCTACTGATGCCCCAGCTACCTGGTTTGAATGTGGCAACCAAAGCATTGTGATCGCTGTCAACGCGTTCAATCACATTAAAATCGAGAACCATGTCCCACAATCGTGTTTGAATGAGAATGTAATCGAGTATAGAGGTTTGTCCGATTCTATTAAAGGTGGCTCGACCAGGTCTATCAGAGTCAAATCTCCCATTACATGCCCTCAAAGATAATGAGAGAGTAAGAGCCGAGATCTGAAGAACCAAAGGGGTCCAGGCTTTGACCATGGGGAGCATCGGATCGGGGATGTTCCGGTGTTCGTATGCGGCAGATGGATCATCTAGGACCGACACACTGAGTGGTTCATATTGGCAGTTAAAATCGCCGCCCACAATTAGAGTATCCGGGATCCAAAGACAGGATAAATTTGTTTAGCTGCTCAATAACCGTGGATTCCCGACCACCCCGGGAAGGTCTAGAGTAAACATTTAGGAGAGCCAAATAGTTGTTCTTAGGCAGCTCAAGCAACACACATAGAATGTCATCAAGGTTGGTGTTGAGTTGTCTTGCCGTAGCGCCCAGGTGGAGACCCACCCAGGTAGTGAGGCCTCCGGAAGGTCTGCCCTTACCACCAGTTACTGCTAGTGTGCTAAAAGATGCAAAGCCTGCTCTTTGAAAATTTTCTAAGGCCCATGTCTCTTGCATTAGGCAGATATCAAAATTGTCTATAAAAGAGCCCCAATCTTCGCACATCAATTTGTTTTTGAGACCTGCCACATTCCAAGAGAGCAAGCAAAAACTCGACTTTAATTTGGTTGTTTTTGGGAGGCTGGTCAGCAACGGGACTTGTGTTTAGTGGTAAGTTAGTTAACCTACTCGGGGTTTCCTGCCCAATCCCATTTGACAAGTCGACCAATTCTATCCGCCCCCCAAGACTGAATTGGGCTTCAGAGCACTACAGTTTGGACGTCAATCCACCTGATCGAGGGTACTAAATCTATTAGTGTGCTGGAAAGCTTCTAGCGGAGGTGGGCCGAATCGGTCAAAGATCTGAATTCCATTAGTGAAGCAAGGGGGGGGTAGTCCAACCCTACCAATTCTCCTTCTGTCTACCCTCCCCCTGTAAGAGGCATCAATACCACAGTTCTGGGGTCCCGGGTAGAAATAGGTGAGTGGAAGGGCTCTGATTGCTGTGTGGGAGCTAAAATAGGGGCCCGACTGAAATGTGCAGATATACCTAGCAGTGTTTGGATTCCTGAAGTTTATTACTACGCAATCGCCCGGGATATCCTTAGGTCTGCTGCCTACCCAATTTATCCTCCTTACGAATAATAACTCGCTTGTACACTGGTTCGGGAGGGGTTTGTTACAATTTAGCCAGTGCATGCATTTGTTCTTTAAATCAAAGAGGGACTCCCTTGATCCATGGCTCAGGGAGGGGACACCGGCAAGGACCACCGCGTACGGGGCAGATTCAGGAGGAAGGTTCAAGCAGGGTAAATTCGAGTCGGGGAAGGGCCCTGGCTGGATGCGTGGGGTATGATCAGTGCCACTTGGCTCATTTAGCTGGATGCTAGTAGCAAGGGGCAACCCGCTCCTTAGATTCGCTGCGACAGATGGTGGGGGAAGAACACACGGGGCTATATGGAACTCATTAGCCAGAGCCGGGACTTGGCTCGACGGAATGGGACGTTCTATTGTATCTGCCACTGCATTAGATGAATTAAGAGCGGAATAAGCAGTCTCAGCAGCATTTTCTTTAGTTCCCCCTCTATCCTCTGACCCCATGGCCCTAGACAATAGAGACAACATTGATTCCAGATTTAGGAGTCTGTTTTCCAGAGAATCAAGTCTATTGCAGATAGGGCGACAGGTCGCAGTTAATAACTGTTCCATTCTTAGCCAGTAGTCGTTGTTCAGTGCAGAACCTTTCAAGACCTCAGGACCTCCAGCCGGCGAGTCAGCGTTAAGCACAGGCTCGAGAGTACCCGTGTTTTGCCGTTTCTGGGTTTTTGGTCTTTTGTTAGGCAGCACTGTGTCACCCCGCTTGCGTTTCGCCACCTTTCCTGACGGCTTGACAGAAGTAGCATCAGAACGTAGAGGTTGGCCAGATCTAGTTGTTCCTTCATTGGTCGTAGATATACGAGCGTCAGATCCGTAGGAGGCGCCTTGTTCGGACACAGACCAAACATTACTGGTTGCCGTTACAGCTACATTTTCATGTTCACTCAGCAGTGGTACGCTAATAACGGGAGCTGTAGCAGACAAGTTTATAGCTACTGGTGACTTTACAAAAGCGATACTACCCAATGAGGAACGTTTGTTTTGCTCAAGATCAAGAGAGAGTCTTTTCTCAGTGAGTTCAATTTCTTTCTGTAGGACAGACGCAGCTCTCGTGATGAAACTGTCCAGAGTCCCAACTACTCCTGCCCCTCTAAGGGACTTACGACCCTTCTTCACACCAGCGGAGGCCATTGAATGGTATATGGGTAGGTCAAATGCACACCTCCGTACCGGTAATAAATCACGTTAGCGACTAGACACAGCGACTCCAGAGTTAAAGCAACTCACCGGCAACTTTTACTCTTACCCCATAACACGCAGCTCACATAGGGAACCAAGGGGGGTGCCCCGTCCCGGCCTCTGTCGGTCTCTGACGGGCACAGACGGGCCCGCCCTTGTCCCGGGCTTCGCCCGCGCTGCGTTCCGCGCTGCGGAAATGCGTGGGCGGAAGTATGAGGGTGCGCAGGGGGCGGGGTTTCGAGGAAGAGGCAGGCAGCGGGAAAGTGGAGGGCTGCTGGGCCTCGCAGTCCTCAGTCCAGGTATCCTTGTACACCAACACCAACTCCGGGCTTACGAGCGGCACCCCGCTCACAATACAATCACTATCCTTCTGTTGACACCTGGATGCGTTCAATAGAAAAATCTACTCAACATGGAGGGCCTGCTGGTGGAATATAAAGCTCCAAGCTGTGACACCTGCTGGTTGCCAATGCCGGGGCAAGCAGGGTTCTTTAAAATGTTAAATGGGAAACGCGCGAAAATGAAATTTAACTACCAGTTTCCGCATTTTAGACTTCTAAAATATTGCATGCATACATATGTAACTGAAGGCTACCGAGCATTCGGCCTTCACTTGCTGAGCTTATCAGCTTATCTGGACTCTCCCGGCGAGAACAGAAGACTTTGCTTTTATATTTAACATAGGCCTTGTTGTTTAAACAGATATGTACGTGTGAACATCTTTGAAACTCAAAACAGGCCTTCTTTAGTCTTTTTTTCTTAAAATAAGTTTTGTGGATATAAATAGAAGAATGATGGTAGGATTGCTATAAGATCGTAAACTAAATATGTTGGAGTTTTTCCCTTTTACGCTTTAAAAAATATTGCAGCTACCATTCTGTTTGTTTTTATTGTAGTTACATGTCGTATTGTGTGCACCAGGGTAGGTTTTGATTTTAAAAATAAATCTTGGAAATGTATCCTTTGTTTCCTAGTGTGGTATTTCATAATGAAAGAGCGTTTGGCTATGTCTGTATGTACAGCTGTGGACCTGCCTTTTGTGTGTTTTATGTGCTCTATGGCCTTTATAGGCCGAATAAAGAGTTATTTATGGTTGGTTGAATGAAAGAGTGTTTGGGTTCCACTGATTTTCCCTATATTGTGTCATGGGATTGATCATTACCTGACGCTTATTTCATTCCGTTTTTGCTCAGTTGCTTGTGGAGTGGTTTCAGTCTTCCTGTTTTGGGCCTACGATAGAGGTGCCTTACATGTAAGAAAAGGGAAGGTTAGGGCCTGGCAAATGGGTGCACTTGTCGAGTCAACGTGGCAGTTCAAAACTGCACGCAGACAATGCAGTGGCAAGTCAGAGATACCTTTTCAGGGCTACTCATGTGGGTGACACAATCAGTGCTTCAGGCCCACTAGTAGTTGTTGATTTACAGGCCCTAGCACACTTCAGTGCACTGTACTAGGGACTTACCAGTGAATCAAATATGCCAATCAGGGAGAACCAATTGTAACAACTATTTATACAGGAAGCACTTGCACTTTGACATTGATCAGCAGTGGCAAAGTGCCCAAAGCATCTAAGCCAACAAAAACGAAATCCAGCACAGCCTCCAAAATACAGGAGGTAGAGGCAAAAAGTCCAAGGAACCCACACCAAAGATGCCAAGTCTAACAGGTTGGCACATTGATTGACTCCTTGGTGCCAGGAGATTGAGAAAACCAAACTCTGTGTTCTAGAATAATCTAGAAACAAATCGGTATGAGATTCAGTTGTATGTTAATGGGAATTGAGGTGATTGCCTTATGTCCATTGCACACCGTGTTTAGGGCTTCACCCCCTCCAATTTACATCTTAAACATAAATTAAATGTTAGGTATGCTTGAATGATTTTCTTTATTTGTATCCTGTTAATGTATTGATTGCATTACTTGAAACATCATTTAAAAAATATATTTTTTGCCTTTGCATACACTTGTTTTAGACTGTTTGTAAACAAAGTATTCATCACAATTTGTGATTCTTGTTTTTTCCTCTGTGCATTTCCAACTCATTAGTTGATCATCAGGATAAATAGGAATAAACAAAATAATTGTTTGAAATACATTGAGGTTTTAACTTTAAAGGCTTAAATGGGAGGGTGTGAAGTTGAAACCTGTTTTCCACTTGCCCAATGAGAACAGTTAACATTTGATATCTGATTAACTGGAAAAAGGAAAATGTTCATAATGTTGACATCCAGAGAGAGCAAATTTTCCAAAGCAAAAGTACGTACCAGCACAGCCATGTTTTAGGGTGCATTAAGTTATGGCCCAGTTTTGGGGATCATTCAGCAGTGCTTTTTATAGTTGTATACATTTAACAGCAATAACGGGTACACCTTACAAAAATATTAGTTTAATTAATGATGGGTGTCTTCAGTTTTTATTAATTATGTATTTTTGTGAGCTTTGTATTTTTTTTTATGTGATGTTTTGTGTTGGCTGGTGCCTAGGATAATTTGTTGTTCGAGGCATGTGTGGCTGTAGATACACATGCTGTGAATACTCCTGCCATCTAGTGTTGACCCCAAATGTGTACAAGTTGTTTTTCTGTAAAGAAGTTTGGCTGTTTATGTGCATTATCTTTTCCTCCGTTGTTAGATTGTTTTCTATCCACGTCAGGTTCGGACATGTGCGTCCGTGCACTGGTTCGACACTGTCGTGGTGCTCTTTGGTCTGACCGGATTCCTCCCCTCAGTCGGTATTATTCTTCAATCGCACCTCCTTTACGCTTCGTCTCGGGTTGACGATTGCTACTGCGCTCGAGTGGGATTGCGGATTGACCGTGGGCCCACATGGGCTTGCCCTTTTGGGCCTCCCTCTGTCTTGGCCGTGCCTCTCCACCATATCTCGGCGGTGATGGAACGGACACCATTCAGATACTGTCCTCGTTGCCAGGAAAGATATCTATGAAGCTCAGGTCTGTAATTTGTGCCTCTTCCCCGGAGTACAACAAGATCGCCTACGATGCCTACCACTCATTCCGTTCTGTGATTGTCGAGCTCGTCAACTCGAGATGTCATCCAGGAGCAGTGACGACGCTCCAGACCTTTTCGGTCCCAAGGATATCGAGGGGGAAAATCATCCACAACCCTCAGCTGCAAATTTAGAAACTTTATTCCAGTGCGGCTCTGAGCTGGAAATCAAAGATCTTCTACCAGCCCATAAGTCTGTAAGTACAGCACCCCTTCCCCTTAAACACCACTCTCAAGTCAAGCAGCTCGCAACCAAAGAGCACCCAGACACTCAGCCTTTCTTCTTTTCCCCTTTTGCATGGACATCTCTCTATACTTCACTTTGCTTCACATTTCATCCTCGCCCTCCATGCAGAAAAAGCAATCTAACACTAGAGCAGATGACCATGCTTATTACCAGCATGAGGAGGAGTCACAGTGGCTTGTGACTCGAAATACTTCTTCGAAGAAAAACAACTTGCACGCATCCGGGCCTAACGCTAGATGGCAGGAGTATGCACAGAATGTGAATCTACAGCACTACATATCACGAACAGAGGCTTACAGAGTAAGTAACATTTTCCTTTCCTTACATGTTCTCAGTTTTAAAATGTATGCCCACATTTTTGGTTCTTCCTAGAAAACATTTAGGCTACAAATTTGAGACATTTTCGCCAAACTTCATTGTTTTATCTAGGTGTTGCCAAATATGGGTACAAAGGATTACTACCAAGTAGAATTCTGGTCATGAAATAGCAATGTTTTGATATGTGAACAAGTTTGAGTACGCTTTAAAATTGCTGAAATTGATAGTAGACTGGAGCAAATATGTTGGCAGTATTTTTTTTTTGAAGTTTCCTTTAGTTTAAACATTGTAAATCTTTTGTGCTTAAGGTTTGCAGGGTAGTTCCAATTCTCACACATTTTACTGTAGTAAAGATATTGATGCACATTGTACTGTTTTTCAATTAGGAAATGACCTCACTACTTATCTAAAACTTAAGTACTGCAATGGGAAGTTTATGGCAATTTAATTTCAATATTATAATTGTTGGAACACTTACTGTTATTCTTTTTCTCTCTCATACATACTTAATGCTCATAAGTTGCCATCCTGTGGGCGACTTCCTGACTCTGTTTTGAAAAGAGTCTTGGGCCTAGCTACAGGAATTAGTGTTCATAGAGTGGTTGATCATTAGAGCCGTGGTACTTGGCCACAGATGATGCGCTAGGCTGTTTTACACAAACTATAGTCATGTAATCCAAAAGGGTAAGCAAAATCCCTTAGGGTATTCCTACAAGATTAATTAAGTAGGGTGCCTAGTTTTCAAAAGTATTCAAATTGGAATGAGTGTTTAGGTTGCATCACTTCAACAATTATACAAAGTCTGACATTTGTAAATAGTTAGGATTACTTTAATACATTTTAGATTTTTTTTAAAGTTGGACTTGTTAATTAAATGTCACTAACTTCTAATTTTTCAAAATGTTTTATTGCTAGAAGATTTTATTTTCTAAGAATTTTATTTAGAATCTTTAGAATTAGAAGTCTTTTGGCATAGGTTATCACTGAGTCTTAAACCCTTAAGTTGTAACAAATGTTGGAATAAGTTTATTCCATTTTTAAGTATTGGAGATCTGAAATTAATGCCTGTTGAGCAGTAGCTTACTAAAATGTGTTCTGTAGACCTTTTGAACATGTTGAACATATTACGTTCAACGTTTAGCGGATTTAACTTCAAACAAATTGCAAGTTCTAAGTTGCTTAAGTAAAGTATTAAACAGTTGCAAATGTTTTTGATTAAGTTTAACCTGCTTAAACCATGTAGCAATTTAAGACCCAGCAAAACTCTGATAAGAATTGGAATTTTCAAAGTCGTAGCACATAAAATGTGAGTTGCCCTGCTCATAGTGAAGCTAGAATGAGACGAGCGAGCCTGTGTTCCAAAGTCTGTTGAAAATGTGCCATACATGTATCACAGTTTCAAGTCAAAGATAATTGAAGTTTAGGGCATAAATCTAAACTCTTTACTTGGGCTAAACACTGAAGTTGTTCAACATCTCATATTTGTTAATATTTTACAGTGGGGAAAGGGACAGCGAGCGCAAGTTAGTTATCCATCTCAATATGTTCTTTTTCCCTATTTTATGTCTTCTATTTCTGTAAGAAACAAGTTATTAAGTGCTCTAAAAACTCTATATACAACAAGATATTCATTAAAGCACTGCTAGTGACGACAGATTGAATAGAGTATTCCTAGTGCTAGGATTTACTGATTAAAACTGTTGAGGCAATCATGGGCAATGTACGGGCCAAACAACTCAGACCTGATCCAACATCTTGACCCACTCTCCCGTCCCATTTATCAACCATTGTAACTAATTAAATTACCAATGACAAAACACATCCATTCTACACATTAAAAGAACCACAAATACACTGATGCCTAAAATCTAGTAATATGCATTGTAAGTTTTGAGAATCAATGTATTTGTAGCTCCAGTGTGTAATAATCAAATCCTTGAAACCGGGCCTGGAAGTCAACTGGTTCAGAAAGAGCTGAGGCCTTACTAAGGGTGGAACGTGTGCTGCATGTAGTACTCGTAACCCAATGCAAAATAATCTGTAAGATCAAAGCTGTAAGAGAATATTATACTGACTATAGAGTATCAAGGACAGGGGGCACTACTGGGAATAATGTATCCTGAATGGAGAACTAAGATTTTATCCCTGGGCATGTAACTGAAAAATGTCTTATTTTGTTTGCATTTCAGCGCCATGGGTACAGTTGTGTTGGATGGACAGATTTTTGTGTGTGGGGGATATGATGGAAACTCTTCTCTCAATTCTGTCGAGTCATATTCCCCAGAAACAGACAAGTAAGAATTTGACTTTTGTTATGAATAAGAAATGTGATTTTGTCTATAAAATGTCTTCCGGTTTCCATATCCAATACAGTTTTGGTGAATTTGATCATTTTCTTATTCGTACAATTTTGTGTTTCTTAGATTTTACAAGATTTCTGAGAATCTTTGTAGAGAATTAAACTATTGATTGGTCCAACACAAGTAATGTACTCGTATGCTTTCAGTGACTCATGTAACCCCTCCTCAGAAATTAATGAAATGAAATTAATCAGCTAAAATATGTAGTTCATTTCACCAAGGGGTTGGCTTGGAAGTGTAAGAGTGAATGTGGAAGGAATGTAAATGTTTTGGTGAAAATAACAATGTTCAGCCATTCATTAATTTGTATTTCATTGCTCAAAAAGATGGTTCCTGGCTTGGCTGATATTCCATTTGGATTAAAAGACTATGTGGTAGAATGAGGGCCATATCTACAACTTTGCAGCTTAGTGCTTGGGTACCGGGACCTATTGACAAGGGAAAAGCCGATCAGCCGCTGGGGTCTACAATTCCCAATATCCCTCCCTGCATCACCTGTCTGGCCGCGCTGCAAAAGCATGCAGGGGTCCCGTGGACTTGGGGCAGCATCTACAACTTTGCAGCTAAGGTGAGAAGCGCACTTCATTTAGGCACCGGGACCTGTTGCTGGAGGACGAGCTGCCACTGATCGGCTGCTGGGGAATACAATTCCGAACATCCCTCCCTGCATCACCTGTCTGGCAGCACTACAAAAGCATGCGTGGTCTAGTAGGCTCGGCGGCTGCATCTACAACTTTGCAGCTAAGGCGAGAAGCACTACAGGAGTGCAGTTTATTTGTGCACTGGAGCCTGTAGACTGGGGAGGAGCTGCCGCTGACCGGCCTCTGGGGACTATAATTCCCAACATCCCTCCTGCATCCCCTGTCTAGCAGCACTACAAAAGTGCGCGGTGGTCCTGTGGCGCGGATTGAGACCCGACCAAGTTCAAACCCATCCACACCTGTCAGAGCCTGAAGGAGGCTGGGCTAGGCCACCTCCCTTGGTTCCAGGTATTTGACTTTTTGCTTATTATTTTGGTCTAATTTCAAACGTTGCTACCTACGATGGGGAAGCACAAGCCTCAAAATAGCCCCTCAGGCACGGCTGCTTAATCAAAAAAATCTAGTGTTTTTAGTGAAATTGACACATTGATGCAGGAAGTGGAAACTATAATGAAAGGCAAGGACATAGGTGGGTGAAAGAAAAAAAAAATGGGAAGATCCTGAACTTGTTTAAAACAAAACCTGGGCTGAAAAAAAACCTTAGAGTAATAGAACGCCTGATACCCTTGAACAAATGGAGCTAGTGTTGGGCAAGGACCCCAGCACCTTGCCGAACAATAACTCCTCTCCTTTCCACATAGAAGTTGTATGTTCTTATCGCTTTGCAGCTCTACAAGACTTACAGCCATCAGCGGCCCTGTCTCAGATGGATTCCGTTCTCTCTCCACCTGACGATATTGCCTAACTAAAAGAAGCTGTGGGATCCTTTGCCAGAAGATATCACCTCACTAAAAGAAGCTGTGGGCTTAATCTTGGCTCTAAGAAATGAGCTTGCCTCCTTAAAGGGAATTTAACTAGATGTCGTAAAGTCCCTTAGTAAGTTTGCGGGTGCCTTAATGTCACCAAAATGAGTCCTAGAGCATACTGCCATTTCGACCTTAAAGCCTAATTTGGATTGTGCAAGAGAGCCAATCAATCAATCAATCAAAGCATTTATATAGCGCACTACTCACCCAGAGGGTCTCAAGGCGCTAGGGGAGGGGGGGGTCCGCTACTGCTCGAACAGCCAGGTCTTGAGTTGCTTCCTGAAGGCGAGGTGGTCCTGGGTCAGGCGGAGGTGGGTCGGGAGGGAGTTCCACGTCCTGGCGGCGAGGAAGGAGAAGGACCGTCCCCCTGTGGTGGCTCTTCGGATGCGGGGGACGGTGGCGAGGGCGTGGCCGGTCGATCGAAGCTGGCGTTTGGGAGCGTAGAAGTTGAGGCGGCTGTTGAGGTATCCTGGGCCTTGGTTGTGTAGGGCTTTGTGTGCGTGGGTGAGGAGACGGAAGGTGATTCTCTTGGTGACCGGGAGCCAGTGCAGGTCTCTCAGGTGTCCGGAGATGTGGCTGCGACAGGGGATGTCCAGGATGAGTCGTGCTGAGGCGTTCTGGATCCGCTGAAGTCTTTTCTGGAGTTTGGCGGTGGTTCCGGCGTAGAGGGAGTTGCCGTAGTCCCGACGGCTGGTGACGAGGGCCTGGGTGACCGTCTTCCTGGTCTCGGTGGGGATCCACCGGAAGATCTTTCGTAGCATGCGCAGGATGTTGAAGCACGACGAGGAGACGGCGTTGACTTGTCTGGTCATGGAGAGGGTGGAGTCCAGGATGAAGCCCAGGTTGCGTGCGTGGTCTGTTGGTTTGGGTGCGCTGCCTAGGGTGGGGGGCCACCAGGAGTCGTCCCAGGCGGAGGGTGAGGATCCCAGGATGAGGACTTCCGTCTTGTCCGAGTTCAGTTTCAGGCGGCTGTTCTTCATCCATTCGGCTACCTCTTTCATCCCTTCGTGGAGGTTGGCTCTGGCGATGGCGGGGTCGTTGGTGAGGGAGAGAATCAGCTGGGTGTCGTCGGCGTAGGAGATGATGTTGAGGTTGTGCTGGCGTGCGATGTCTGCGAGGGGGCTCATGTACACGTTGAAGAGGGTTGGACTGAGCGAGTAGCCTTGAGGAACGCCGCAGATGACTTCGGAGGCTTCAGATCTGAACGGGGGAAGCGGACTCTCTGTGTCCTTCCGGCGAGGAAGGAGATGATCCACTCCAGTGCATTTTCCTGGATTCCGACGTTGCTGAGACGCTGCACTAGTGTACGGTGGCAGACAGTGTCGAAGGCCGCGGAGAGGTCTAGGAGGATGAGGGCCGCTGTTTCTCCGTTGTCAAGCATTGCTCGGATGTCATCGGTGGCTGCGATCAGGGCGGTCTCGGTGCTGTGGTTGGCCCGGAAGCCAGACTGCGAGAGGTCGAGGGATCCGTTCGTCTCGAGGAAGGCGGCCAGCTGCTTGTTGACGGTCTTCTCGATGACTTTTGCAGGAAACGGGAGCAGCGAGATGGGGCGGTAGTTCTTGAGGTCGGTGGGGTCGGCTGATGGCTTCTTTAGTAGAGCGCTGAGTTCGGCGTGCTTCCAGCTCTCCGGGAAGGTAGCGGTGTCGAAGGAGGTGTTGATGATGTCCCGCAGGTGGGGTGCGATGACAGCGTCGGCCTTGTTGAAGACGTGGTGAGGGCAGGGGTCGGTAGGAGATCCGGAGTGGATGGAGTTCATCGTGCGGACGGTGTCTTCGGTGCTGATCGGGGTCCAGGCGCGGAGGGTGGTGGTGGGGGGCAGAGGTTCGGTCGTGGCGTGCGTCGGTTGAGTGCTGAAGCTGTTGTGTATGTCCGCGATCTTGTTGTGGAAGTAGGAGGCGAGGGAGTTGCAGAGGTCTTGTGAAGGGGTGATGTCGTTGTTACCGGCATTGGGGTTGGAGAGCTCTTTGACGATGTTGAAGAGTTCCTTGCTGTTGTGTGCGTTGTTGTCCAGTCGTTCCTTGAATGCGGTTTTCTTGGTGGCGTGGATGAGTTGGTGGTGTTTTCTGGTGGCGAGCTTGAGGGCAGTCATGTTGTCCGGTGTTGGGTCTCTGCGCCAGGTTCTCTCGAGGGCTCGGCAGTTCTTCTTGGAGCTCTTGAGTTCGTCGGTGAACCATGGGGCTTTCTTGCTACCGGGTCTGCTAGTCGGGGTCTTCAGAGGGGCGAGGTCGTCTGCGCAGTCGCTGATCCACTTTGTGAGGTTGGTGGCCGCTTGGCTGGGGTTCGTTGCGCTGGTGGGTTGGTTCTTGCTCAGGGCGGTCGCGAGCTGGTCGGCTGTGATCTTGTTCCAGCTTCTGCGTGCAACCTGTTGCTGGTGGTGGTGGATCGTGGTCCTTCTGAAGCTGAAGTGGACGCAGCTGTGGTCCGTCCAGTGGAGTCCGGTGGCGTGGCTGAAGGCGATGTCCTTGCTGGATGAGAAGACTGGGTCGAGTGTGTGTCCGGCGTAGTGGGTGGGGGTATTGACCAGCTGCTTGAGTCCGAGGTTGGCGAGGTTGTCCAGCAGGGTGGTGGTGTTGCGGTCGTTTTTGTTCTCCAGGTGGAAGTTGAGGTCCCCGAGGAGGATGTAGTCAGCGGAGGGGAGGGCGTGCGGGCTGATGAAGTCGGCTATGTCTTCGCTGAATTGTGTGCGTGGTCCCGGGGGTCTGTAGATGAGGGTGGTCTTGGGGTTGTTGTGGACCTGGAAGTGCAGGTGCTCGGCGGGTGCGAGGGTGTCGTCGGTGTTGGTCGTGATGCGTATGGTGTTCCTGTGGATGATGGCGATGCCTCCTCCGATGTGGGTGATGCGGTCCCTTCGGATGATCTTGTAGCCGTCTGGGATGGCGATGGCAATGTCGGGCGTTGAGGAGGCGTTCATCCAGGTTTCAGTGAGGAAGGCGACGTCTGGGGCTGTGGTGTCGAGCAGGTTCCAGAGCTCGACGGCGTGTCTGTGGACGGAGCGGGTGTTGAGCAGGATGCATTTCAGGTGGCTGCTGCTGTTGCTCGTCTTGGTCTTGGTTGGTGCTGGAGTAGTGCAGGTCCGGATGCAGGTGAACTTGCAGGAGTTGCAGCAGAAGGGTCCGTGGGTGCGTCTCGGGGTGGCTCGGTAGCATCCTGGGCTTCGGCCGGCGTTGAGGGTGGCGGCGTCGTACGTCCGGCGGGTGGGCTGGGGTCTGCGGGGGCCAGGGGTCCTGGCGCTGGGCGTGGTCCAGGCGCGGACGGGCGTAGACGGGGTTACCTTTGGCGCACCTTCGGCGCTCAATCGGTGCTCCCGCTGCGCGCGTCCGCTGCGCGGTCGCTCTGGGGACGTCATAAGAAGGGAGCCGGTCGGGAGGGTCTGCGGGGAGGCGGGAGCGCGAGCCAATCGGCTGGCGGGGGGCGGGGCCACGGGCTGGGGCGGCGGGAAAGCTGGAGCGGGCTTGGCGGCCCTCGGGTGGCTGGGGCTGCGGGAGGCTGGTGTGGGCTCGGCGGCCCTCGGGTGGCTGGGGCTGCGGGAGCAGGCACAGGCACAGGAGCGTGGGGGTGACCAGGCCGGAAGGCGCAGTGGTCACTCCCTGGTTCTGGTCAGGCTCCCCTTAAGAAGGGAGCCAGTCGGGAGGGTCTGCGGGGAGGCGGGAGCGCGAGCCAATCGGCTGGCGGGGGGCGGGGCCACGGGCTGGGGCGGCGGGAAAGCTGGAGCGGGCTTGGCGGCCCTCGGGTGGCTGGGGCTGCGGGAGGCTGGTGTGAGCTCGGCGGCCCTCGGGTGGCTGGGGCTGCGGGAGCAGGCACAGGAGCGTGGGGGTGACCAGGCCGGAAGGCGCAGTGGTCGCCAAAGCTGACTATGTGCCAAAACCAGCGTATGCATGATAAAACGAGGACTTCGGCTGATAGTAGGTAGGGGTCTAACAAAATCCCATCGGCTATCGGCCAGCTCTTGCCAAGGGGTACAAAACCATGGACCCTCAGTCTTACCTAGCCCAACATTCTCTTTATAACGCCAGACTTTTCACATCAAGTAGGCTATACGGTTTAAATGACCAAAGTCTCGAAATTGCCCCCTGACTCACATAAGGGGAGTGACTCGTTGAAGAACAATGTCCTCCATTGGATCAGGCATGTGAGAAACTACCAGTCGATCGTATACTCTGACAGCCTCTCTGTTAAACGTTTTACAGTGTTGGCAGGCCTCTAGCATTCGATTGAAATAATCTTAATTTCCCCTGACTTGGTAAATGGTCTGTTTTTTTTCTGTACACGCACCTTACCCCCAAACTGCTCAAGAATAGGTTTTAAGATTAATCAGCCCCCTTCCGAAATATCCATGCCTTACCGGGAAAATGTATAATCTGGGAACACAGCGCACCCAATCTGTGAAAATCGAAGGCCACACAGCACAAACGTCCAGGAAAGTGGATTGTCTGAGCTAGATTGACTGCCATATTCACTGCCCCTTTCTTCTATATCCATCTGCGCCCTGGAAGAAGTCGGACGAGCTATGCCTTTGGCGCTAAATCGGGGACTGTTGACAAATTTTCAAGCCAGAACAAGAATTATTAACTACTCTGCCTTATTAACAGATCCCCATCAGTCAACCTTGTCTAAATTTGGGCCCTATATTCATGGGGTATTTCTGGGTGACCCCCTCTACTCATTTCTTGAAACTTTGTGGGGATACTATGGAAGATGAGGACCGTCAACCGCAGGTGTGCCCGGGGGGTGTTTTAGGGGGTATTTGGACATTCATTACATAGTCAAAAATATCCCTTGGATGTGACATAAACCTCAGTATTGACTTTCCTGACCTACTAGCCCTTAGCATAACACCAAAGATAGGGCCTTCCTATTGAGTGATAAACATTTACAATACAGCTGCCTCCTTTGCCCAATCCTCCCATACTTAAAAAAAAAAATTGAATGCAGGTATGGCGGACTTGGCTCTCACTCACTGTGTGATTCTTACTGGTGATTTAAAAACATGTTTTGAGCCATTCATCCCCTACTTTTTTTTTTTTTTTTTACAAAGTTTTATCTAGCGCACACTTGGGTATCGGAGCGCTTTACATAGCAGTTAGCACCAGTTGCATTACATGAGGACGCATTCATTTTTGTTAGGCACGGGGAGATTAAGTGATTTGCCTAGAATCACAGGATGTTCAGCGTCATTGCCGATGCTCGAACCCAGTTCCCCAGGTTCGAGGTCGACCGCCCTAGCCATTAAGCCAACTCCTCTCCCCAAACTCATTAAGGAAACTCATTAAGGAAGAGGATTATTCCTAAGAAAACACCCCTCTTAGCACCACACACAAACCGCCCAAAATGAGTGCAGCGGCTCTGCAGATTATAGATATAATGGTTTTGTATGGTTTAAGACCTGGAATTTGGCAATTCCCTTCAGATAGTTGTGCGAAGCCTACCTTTTTTGGGGGGAACTATAATAGCCATATTGATTTAGCTTTACTGGACTTAAGAATTTGGCACGAAGTATCAGACATGGCAGTCATTGACTGCCAATACAGTGTCCATTTCCCCCTCTTTTTTTCTCAGGGACAAGATGTTGAATAAGGGAAGAGAGTTTTTAGATGCTCGTGACTCCTTAAACCTGGTGGGGGTTAGTAGCAACAAGAGCAACATAAAAGGGGAGGTCCTTTCTAAATCTGATGAATAGTTATCCAAACTTTATCAAGTTATGCTTGAAGAACTGAATGTATTCATGTATCATGAACTATCTCCAGGGCAGATAGTGATAGTCCATAGCAATCTCTTTGTTAAATTGACCAACCTGTTTGTAAAAAATTGTAAGGGAAAAATGGGTCATCGGACTGTGAGAGCTAACTAGTAATTTAATAAAACATATAAAAGAGCTTAAGGAGCTCTTATTAAAGCCTTAAAATGCAAGGACCTCAATTACCATAACGCAACAGGAGTATGCCAGTACTGTCAAGGCAAGTAAAGCCCAGTGGGAAGTGGGACTTTGGACAATTTGTTAGCGGCAGCTGGAGGCAAAGATAGTAAGCTTTTTTGCCCACCCAAAATAGGTTTAGCGATTAAGCATGGCCAGATTGCCACATTCCCCTTGAGGAATAGTTTATGCACTTCCGGGGCCTTTATCATGAGAAACATCTGACTATGGCAGTTCAGTTGCCAGTACCCATCTATGAGCACCAGGGTAGAGGGCAAAGGTAATTTATACTCTGAGACCATCACAGCTATTTAGGCTCAGAAACCTGGTAAAGCCCCCTGCATAGATAAAATCCCTGTAGATCTTTACTGCAGTGAACCACAGATCTGGGGCTCCTATATAAATTCATTGGCAAATGCCTTGATTGCAGGAGCCTAGATTCCAAGCTCTTGAAAAGGAGCTGTAATAATCCCGATCTATAAGAAGGGAGATAGATCTGGCCCGGGTAATTACAGACCCATAAGTCTGACCGATAATATTCAGAAAGTGATTAGCACACATATACTAACTAGACTATGGGACTGGATTGCTCGATTCAAGTTGCTATCCCATTATCAGGCTTAGACAAAACATCAGCACTGTGGTTCAAATTATACGGTTTTTAACCATTAAATGGAGGGCTGTTGACCTTGAGAAGCGGAGGTTATTTGTTGCTTTTGAGGATCTTTGATCCGTATTTGATCTCGTCCCAAGGGTTAAATTATGGGTGGTCTTATCAAAGCTTGGGTGCCAAGGAGGCCTGCTAACCCTTATAAAGGAGTTGTACACAGATAACTATGCGAGAGTGAGGTGGTACCCCTTTAGGGCATTGACAAACAAAATCCCGATAAAGAGAGGAGTGGGCCAAGGGTGTTTCCTGGCATCCACGCTCTTCCTCCTGTACATCAATGTATGCTTCCTGTTTCTTTTTAATTGTGAAAATGACTCCTCTAAGATCATGGACTCAATCACTTTGTTTACCTTTTGCAGATAACACCTTGCTGTTATCAAAACCCCTAAAAGGCATATCCATCCTTCTAGGGAAGTTCTCTTTGTTTGTAAAGATTATGGCTTGGCACTCAATCACAGTAAAACAAAATACATGCTGTTTGGCGACTGCAGGAAGGAGAAAAGGAGCAATATATCCTTAGGAGACGAGGTGCTAGAGAGAGTCCACAAGTTTGACTATTTGGGAGTCAGACTAGAGGAGTCGCACAGATTGGCAGCCCAGTTGTAGAAGAGTACTATGATCTTAAAACAAGGGGTCTATTGTAAGGTTTGTCAATAGGGCACGACTCCCCCCCCCCCCCCCCCCCCCCTCCCCCCTCCCCCACCCCCCAATAGAGATGTATAAGATCCAAGCCTGTGGGGTTGCCTTTTATGCTGCGGATATTTGGAGGCATTGTTATCTGGATACGTTGGAGAAAGCAGAGAACACATTCCTTATTAAAAATCCCTCTAAGTGCTCCAACACTCCCTATTCGCATGGACCTAAACCCGAGATCTATTTCTGATATAGCGGCATTGAGGCCTATTTAATATTGGTTAGGATTGTGGTCAATTAAGGACCTAGAGCCTATAGGGAATGTACCCGAGGCCTGTTGGATGGCTTCCATGCTGACAAGATCCCCTGGTTTAGCCATATAAGAAGCTGGCTATTCAAGCTAGCCTTTATTCAAGCTAGGCCTGGAGGACTTCTGGTTACATCCCTCAGAGCTCCCATGTGAAGCATATGAAAAGATAAAATTGCCCTACTGGAACTTTGTCTTGGAAGGGAAATTTTCAAGGGTTGTCTCGGGCAGTTTAGCAGACTCATTATTTCAATGTTTATTTGAATTTGACTTTTATCTAGATATGGTATCCTCCCCTTCTGCACGTGTACTATATGTACAATTCAGATTTACGATTTTACCGTTAGCTTTTACTTGCTCATGGAACACTAAGAAATACCTGCCCGATGGGTTGTGAGGCAGTGGAGACCATCGAGCATGTTTTATTCTTCTGCAAGGCCTGCATAAGGCAACAATCACATTGGAGTAAACCTTTGTATAAACTCATGGGCTTTAGGGATCACCATAGCCCTGAGGGTATGTAAAACGAACACCAGTGGCCTAGGTTGTGTTTTCAATTGTAAATTTTTTAATCAGCAATATGGTATATCTGGGCAAAAGCCCTTGCCTAGAGACGAAGATCGCTGCTTTTAAAGGAGCTAATAGGTCTCACTACACGGATGATTACATTTTGATTCTGTTTTTCTAGCCTATTAAAAGCAAAAAATCTTTTTAATGTTACCTTGGTAATTAAATGTATGCGTTAGGCTTTTTTATGAATGTATGTTTGATGCCTTTCATGGACTTGTATGAGCCAAAATAGAGCAAATAGGACGATGACGATAAAATTATAACAGTTCTTATGCCTAGGCTCTAGGGACGATACTTAAGAGCCTAAAATGCTGTAGGTTCGCATTCTAAATTAAGTTATGCAGTTCTGGAGTTGCAAGTGTCAGCCATTTTGAATTCGCAGTTGCATCTTTGATGTGGATATTTGAATCCAAGGCACTAAAATAAAGAATTCTAAAACCATAAAACCTAACTTCCCGTCTATTGTGAAACTGGAATTTTCCAGTCCACATTGCAACTATTGTGTATTCTCACCATCCTATTGTACAGAAGGGCATCGCCTGCATGAATAGGATATTCACATTTTTGGACCTGATGAGCTTGCTTTGTGGTCAGGCATGGCCCTGCTGGTATTTCTCTTTTGAGGCTTAACAGTAGCTTCCTGAGTGTACCTTCCCAGCTTAATATACTCAACTGCCTGGACTGACCCAGGCACACCCCACTTATTTGCTCCACCCCTCCATCGCTTATGGTTTACCCACCGTTTTCCTTTTGACCATGTTGAACAGCATCCCTGAGCCTGTTCATTCTCTATTCTACCTCGTAGCCTCTTACAAAGCACATAGCATTAACTAGACACCCTTACTCAACCTCACTTAGATGATGCCCTGGTTCATCTCTACCTGCAGCAGTTCACCTATATAGGTATTAAATGACAGCTAAATCTGTTAGTACTTTATTCTGCAGCTGTTGCTCAGACCCACAGGGTGGGCAACCTACTAATGGATTTACACATTTAAAAACAAATTAAGGTTCTGTATATTAAACCGCTGCCTCATACACCATTACACACAATATATATATATATATATATATATGTATATATATATATATATCACGATTGTTCCTCCGTAGCTTTTCCAAGCTGACAGCTCTCCTGAAGAGAAAGGCACGGACCCAACTTGTAGTGCAAAAAATCTTTATTCCTCTGTCGCCATTACGCGTTTCGGCTCGCCTGAGCCTTGATCACATGACAGTGGTCTAAGAGAGATAACACCTTTTTAAAGTGACAGTGCCCATATGATCGTGACCACGTGATCAGCTTGCTGCGATAATCTCGTCATAGACATAAACAACAAGAACAGCATATATTAGTGACGAAACAGGTAAAATTACTTAAAATGTCAACCTGAATAAATATATTATAACAATCTCATAAAATTATTGAGAAATTCTATCACATGTTTTTATACTTTGTATGCTGTCTTAAAACATGATTGATGTTTTATCGTCTGTTTTGTGCGTCACGATCAAGATAAAATCAATAACAATAAAAAACAACAATTGTTCATTGAAAAAAAGTGCTTGAGTGTAAAGTGCAAAATGTGTGCAAAACAGCCTAGGGGTATGTGCTGTGCGATAATGTGATAATTCAGTGAAGTTGAATTATTTGTTACATTGGTTGGGGGATACTTGATGTTTGTTAGATCGTCGTTTCAATACCCATACGCTGTAATGTAGGCAGATTGACAAGTGGAAAGGTAGAAAGATTGATTGTAATATCACCTTGAAATCGTGTATTATAGCCAAACTATTTTAGATGTTTGAGTATTTTCTTTAGAAGATATCCATGCCTTAATGCACCGATACTTAAATGAGGTCAATCGCCCTCTACTTAGGAAGTTCGATACTCCATGACACTAGTGTAGTCCTAGATCAAAGGGAATGTAATATGTGCATCAATGCTGTTACATAGTCTGTACAAATTCAACTAAGGTTCGTCTACGACTAAACATGTTAGACTGAATGTCATTTGTAAAATGTATATAAGTCAGTGTCGTAGCATAGTGCAAATTGCTAATAAATAGATAAAAGGTGTTAAAATACCTTAAAAATACTATCTATCTGTTGACCTATCCCTGTAATGAGACATGTGGATAGGTGCCAACTTAAGAACAAATTTACAATAAATATATTAAAAGACTAAGAATTCAAAATCTTATAAATACCTTAAAACAGTTGTACAAAATACATAACTACATAAAAAATTATTGTTGTCTTCCATTTGCGAACTTGTAGGACTAAAAAGTTAAAAAATGTTAAAAAATGTTTGCTATATACAAGTGTCAGTGATGGGTGCTAAGACTGAATCTTCTAAATCTAAATGGAGAATGTCATTGAAGGCTATATCTAATCTGATCATATGGTGACCGTTTATTTCCTCTCTTCGAGTTAAGTCAAGCATGTGTATAAATCTTCAGTAGCGTTGAGACCGGCAGGGTGTTTGGTATCTAGCTGTAAAATGTACTGAGTTTCGAGTTTTCTAAGTTTATTCTCTCGGTTGCCTCCCCTCCTGCTCGGTGATACAGTGTCAATTACAAAGTATTTTACTTTGCGATTATCGGATTGATGACATTCTTTAAAATGTCGTGCGACAGGGTAGGTATTGTCCTGATTTGTGAAACCCTGAGGTGTTGAAGGATACGTTTGTACACGGGTAGCTTTGTGCTGCCAATGTAGCGCAGCTTGCAGGGACATGTAAGTACATATATTGCGAATTCAGTTTTACACGTGAGTAGCTTGGAAATAACGTGATTGTGATCGCTGAAAGGGGTTTGATATGTGTTGGTGTTCACTCCCTGGATGCAAGCTTTACATGTTTTGCATCGAAAAAATCCTTTCATGGTTTGTATCCAACTATTGCTATCAATCACCTCAGGGCTTGTTCTGACAAGCACATCCCTCATTGAGGGAGCCCTGCTGTAAGTGATGGACACCCTCTGCGGTAGCAGGGGTCCTATCACTGGGTCACTTCGTACCAAAGGCCAATTCTGCTGAAGAATTTTATTTAACGCTTTATGCTGTTGATTATATTGCACAATCCGGCGAAACACATCGTCTTCCTTAGTACTAATACTTATAGTGTTAGTGGAGTTTGCATTAGTCAAAATGTTTACAGATTTCTTATCACTTATGACTTCATCTCTACTCAACGCCATAGATTTTTTAATGGCGTTGTCAATGACATGTGATTGGTAGCCACGTTGTTTGAAGCGAAGTTTACTTGCTTCTTGTGCTGCCACTAAATCATCATTGTTGCTGCAAATGCGTCTGATCCTTAGCATTTCCCCGTAGGGGATGCTGTTAATAAGATGTTTAGGATGCGCACTTGACGCATGAAGTGTAGAGTTGCCTGCCGTCTTCTTTCTGAAAAGATGGGTTTCAATTTTGCCATTCTTTATATACACCTGGGTGTCTAAGAATTCAATTTGTGTGGCACTGACTGTGGCAGTAAAATGTAAATTCATGTTATTGACATTGATCTTTTCAATAAAGTCAAAAGCTTGCTGGCTAGTACCTTCCCAAATAACAAAAAGATCATCAATATATCTTAACCATACTTTAACATTAGTATTGACATATTCATGGTGTTCTTGCTTGAGGACCAGCTCCTCCCATCTGCCCATATGCAGGCATGCGTAGCTCGGTGAGAAGCTGGCCCCCATAGCAACGCCTCTAGTTTGCTGGTAAAGTTGACTGTTGAACATAAAAATGTTATTCCGTAAACAAAATTCTGTCATTTCAACCAGCATGCGATTATGTTCTAGATGCTGCGCAGATCTTTGTGAAAGGTAATGTTGGATCGCTGCTAAGCCAGACACATGTTCAATGCTAGTGTATAAAGATGTTACGTCTAATGCAATAAGCAAATAATTTTCCTGCCACACAAAGTTCAAAATTTTTCTGAGGAAGTCACTGGTATCTTTTACATAAGATGGTAATTTCTGTACAAACTCCTGCAGATAATAGTCAATGCATTTGGTTGTATGTTCCGTCAGACTGTTTCTGGCACTGATGATTGGCCTACCAGGAGGATCGTTGTAGTCTTTGTGAATCTTCGGTATGAAGTATATAGTTGGTGTAGTAGGACTGTCATTTTTTAGGAATTTGAATTCATCGTTGCTGATCAGATTGGCATTTTTCCATTTGTTGAGCTTAAGGTGGAAATCTTTATAGGTGATTTTCATGTCACTGATAGTTGTTCGCGTGTAACATGTGCGATCGTTGAGTTGCTTATATGCTTCCTTGTTGTATGCACTCATTGGCCAAATGACAATATTTCCGCCTTTGTCACTGTTGCGAATAACAATCTCCTTGTTGTTTTTTTGTAGTTTAGATGTTAACTGCTTGTATTGCCGATCAACTTTATTGTAATGCTTCGTTTTAGATTGTATTTTCCTATTTAACTCCTTCATTTGGGTGGTCACCGCTTCGTGGAAGATATCGATGGAGTCTCTGATCATGATTGGGTTGAAGGAGGATTTGGGTTTGAATGGACTTGCTTTAAGAGTTAGATCAGTTGGGTTGCTCTCATTGCTGAGATCCTGTATGATTTGTAAAAGCGATGTATCCGATTGGGTTAATGTATTTGTTCCCCGTTGGGTATCTGGAGTAGAGATTTCACCCATGGTTGTTTGGTTGGGTGTATTTATGAGAAAATGCTTTTTTAGTTTCAATTTACGTACTCCTTTATATACATCAATTCTTGTTGTAGCATAATCAAAGTTATTGCGCGGAGCAAATGATAGACCCAGTCTTAGAATGTTTTTCTCCTGTGTTGTGAGTTCGATGTTAGATAAGTTCACTATGGTATTTTCTACCTGCTCATCCATTATTGTTTGTTGCACCAATATCCCCGTCCCCTCCTTTTGCCTTGCCTTTGCTCGTTTGATATTTGCTTTGCGCCTCTGTCTCCGTTTGAAATTGATGTAACTAGATTTGCCTGAGGTCTTGGGCGCAGAGTTTGCTGTAGGTTCGCATTCTAAATTAAGTTATGCAGTTCTGGAGTTGCAAGTGTCAGCCATTTTGAATTCGCAGTTGCATCTTTGATGTGGATATTTGAATCCAAGGCACTAAAATAAAGAATTCTAAAACCATAAAACCTAACTTCCCGTCTATTGTGAAACTGGAATTTTCCAGTCCACATTGCAACTATTGTGTATTCTCACCATCCTATTGTACAGAAGGGCATCGCCTGCATGAATAGGATATTTACATTTTTGGACCTGATGAGCTTGCTTTGTGGTCAGGCATGGCCCTGCTGGTATTTCTCTTTTGAGGCTTAACAGTAGCTTCCTGAGTGTACCTTCCCAGCTTAATATACTCAACTGCCTGGACTGACCCAGGCACACCCCACTTATTTGCTCCACCCCTCCATCGCTTATGGTTTACCCACCGTTTTCCTTTTGACCATGTTGAACAGCATCCCTGAGCCTGTTCATTCTCTATTCTACCTCGTAGCCTCTTACAAAGCACATAGCTTTAACTAGACACCCTTACTCAACCTCACTTAGATGATGCCCTGGTTCATCTCTACCTGCAGCAGTTCACCTATATAGGTATTAAATGACAGCTAAATCTGTTAGTACTTTATTCTGCAGCTGTTGCTCAGACCCACAGGGTGGGCAACCTACTAATGGATTTACACATTTAAAAACAAATTAAGGTTCTTTATATTAAACCGCTGCAGGTGCAAAAAGTCACCCTCGCCCTACAAAAGAAAAAAGGAAAAAAGAGAGAGTGAAAAGAATCCTAGTTCGAAGACCCACTCAGGTAAATGGAAGACCACTCTATGTCCTCTGTTGCCCTCACACACCCAAAGGGTGTCATGCTTCATCATCGGGCGGTTGCTCCTCGTAGGGCCGGCGCTGCAATTCCCTACGGGCTCCCGAAGGGTCACTTTCACGGAGATCTTTTAAGAACCGCTGGATGGTGCATGTGGGTGTGTGGGGAGTGGGTTCTATGTAGAGGGTAAAAAGTAAAAAAGGTTCGTGCAAAATTGGTGAAAAGCATGGAGGGTCATCATGCAGCTGATTATGTAGATGTACCCTGAGCAGATTTAGACTGCTCAAAAAGTTGTAACCCTGAAGGCACTTTATGCCCAGGGATCATTGATCATAGGTCAACATGTTTCGCGCCTCTTTCGCCCAAAAGGGTCGGTGGCGCTTCGTCAGGACCAGATTCTTAAGACAGAGTGCACGTGAAAATTAGGTGAAACAGTTTAAAATACCCTCATTAACGGCCTGGGCAGTGGCCTGTACACCCTCAGTATGGTGACAGGTCGATGGTGAAAAAAAGGATTGCTCCAGTTCAATATCCTCATTAACGGCCTGGGCAGTGGCCTGTACACCCTCAGTATGGTGACAGGTCGATGGTGAAAAAAAGGATTGCTCCAGTTCAATATCTGACTGGCCAGAAGTACGCGCTCCAGCAGCTTAGCGCCAAAACCACCCGCATATTATCTGGAACTAGGCATGGGCAGACACACCAGTATATCGACCCTGTCCCTGCGTTTGCCAGTACTGGATATTGAACTGGAGCAATCCTTTTTTTCACCATCGACCTGTCACCATACTGAGGGTGTACAGGCCACTGCCCAGGCCGTTAATGAGGATATTGAACTGGAGCAATCCTTTTTTTCACCATCGACCTGTCACCATACTGAGGGTGTACAGGGCACTGCCCAGGCCGTTAATGAGGGTATTTTAAACTGTTTCACCTAATTTTCACGTGCACTCTGTCTTAAGAATCTGGTCCTGACGAAGCGCCACCGACCCTTTTGGGCGAAAGAGGCGCGAAACATGTTGACCTATGATCAATGATCCCTGGGCATAAAGTGCCTTCAGGGTTACAACTTTTTGAGCAGTCTAAATCTGCTCAGGGTACATCTACATAATCAGCTGCATGATGACCCTCCATGCTTTTCACCAATTTTGCTCGAACCTTTTTTACTTTTTACCCTCTACATAGAACCCACTCCCCACACACCCACATGCACCATCCGGCGGTTCTTAAAAGATCTCTGTGAAAGTGACCCTTCGGGGGCCCGTAGGGAATTGCAGCGCCGGCCCTACGAGGAGCAACCGCCCGATGATGAAGCATGACACCCTTTGGGTGTGTGAGGGCAACAGAGGACATAGAGTGGTCTTCCATTTACCTGAGTGGGTCTTCGAACTAGGATTCTTTTCACTCTCTCTTTTTTCCTTTTTTCTTTTGTAGGGCGAGGGTGACTTTTTGCACCTGCCCGTAGGAACTTTGTCCTCCTGGTGATATATATTCAATTAAGGGAGCATGGACACTGGACCTTTTTTAGCTCCCAGATCCCCCATCTTTTGTGTTTTATATATTATAATATATATATATATATATATATATATATATATATATATATATATATATATATATATATATATATATATATATATATATATATATATATATATATATATATATATATATATATATATATATATATATATATATATATATATATATATATATATATATATATATATATATATATATATATATATATATATATATATATATATATATATATATATATACCTTAGTCTGGTGGTAGTGGACAGAAAGAAGGAACAGTACAGTTGCAATCAACAATTTTTATTTTTTACCTTTATTTAAATTTTTATAAAACACATACAGCTCATGGTATCATGTCAGGAAAGCAAAAATAGAGCATAGTTCTACGTGTGTAAGCAATCAAACCAAAAACAAAACAACATCGAAAAACGAATATATTATTGAAAACGGACAGTAGGCTTAGTACATATTACACAACAAAAGGAATCTGGTCAGATCCCCCGGAGAATATGGCACAGCAGGGTTTTAAAACTGATATATTTCCGGAACCCACCATATATTTTGCAATCAACAATTAATTACCCTTATCAGTCCCCAGTCAAACTGGGTGTATGCACCATCTGTGTCAACTCTCTCCTCACCCCGACCCTGCACCCTTACGTTTTGTATTTCTCCCATGGGATCCAAATCTCGTCCCATTTTTTGGGCACCCCCTGCTCTGATAAACTACTTGTTCAGCTCGCTGGCACAAGTCTAAATCTTGTTTCCAATCTCTGATCTTTGGGGGATCAGCAATCCCCCATGTCCTAGCAATGTTCTTTTTTGCCACTCCCGATGCTAACATCTGCCAGGCCTTGGTGTTTTTAGGCCATGTTGTCCCCCCATTTACTCCCAACAGGTGCCACCTTGCTTCCGCCGGAACTTGCAGACCCCCTACTGTAGCCATTATTCGGGCCACTCCAATCCAGTAACTCTGATTTTGGGGCCTTTTCAGAGAATATGGAAAAAGGTGCCCACCTTCGCGCACTGTCCAGAGTCACCTCGGCCTAGTCTATGTTGGAGCGTCCAGGGGGCGTACGACCTATGTAGGATTCGGAGTTGAATCCGTCTTAACAGAGTTCGCATAACACTTCCTCTAGGGCTCTGTAGGACCTCAGCCCAGTCGTCGTCCTCCTGTAAAGCCACATCTGTCTCCCACGCCTCCCTCAGGGGGCCCAAAGGAACTGGCAGGTTGTTCATTTTCTTCCGGTATGTTAGAGATGCAATCTTTTTTCTAATGAGGACCAGGCAAGGAACAGTTCCTCCGGTATATGACACCGTAGGGCATGTCTCCGTCAGCCATCTGCTATTCTGTCTGCAGATCTTCAAATTTTATCATTGCCTCCTTCCACCAAACCTCTCCTAGACGGTCTATCCTGATAAGGCCCCACCTACGAAAGCCCTGTAGGCGCCCCTCTTCGCCCAACAGATCACTGTCCCAGAGTGGGGTATGTTCCGTCAGTTTGGCCTCCCACCCACTAGTTTTGTGGCTGCTCTCCATGCCTGTATCACTGTCCGTGTGTGACAGTAAAAGTTTTCTCACGGTCTCTGTGATACAGTGCTACTGGATAACCTCTATTTCCCATGGTATGGCAGTCCACCCGATACACTGCTTCGGTGTGGGTTTTAAAGACACAAGCATTGACATTAATGAGCTGGGACGCAAGATAGTAACTCGCGGCGTCTAGAACCACCAGTTCCCCCTCATATACTCCCTGCTGTAACGTGGGCTTCCCGCCTCCCATAACATTGTACGTAACTCCCCCTCAATCGTCCAAAAGAACGTACTTGAGATTGGATATGGAGTATTCTGAAACGCATATAACAGGCTTGGAGGGGCCATCATTTTTAACAATTAGGGTGGTCAGGAGCCGTCTCCAGTGGCTCAACTCCCTTCCTAGGGCGAGAAAGCAAAAGATACACAATTGATGGACGGAATGCAGAACAAATCAAAACATTCACCCCCAGTCAAGAGATCTGGGTTAAATCCATCCTCCTTTTGCTCACCATGCCACCCCATTATAGACCTGGCCATATGCAAATCAGTCTTGACGCTGTGCCTCATGGGAACAGTACAGCCCGAACTGCCAAGCCAAGTCCTCCCTGGACGCGACCCTGTTGCTCAAACCCTGGTTTCCAGCACCAAAGTCGGCAGTCTAGCCAACGGACCACATTAGCCTTTTATCTGGGCCCCCAGGGGGCGGGGGGCGGGGAAGCAGAGAGCCCACCAGGTGCCAGGGATTATGCTGTTTTTTCTATATGTAATATAGCGTTAGCCCCTGATCGTTCCCCCTATGTGTGGGGGGGGGGGGGGGGGGGGTGCAGAAAGCCCGCTAGGCACAAGGGATTTTTTTTTAAATATACGTAGGGGAGGGAGAGCTGCCCAGAGTGGGCATGCCAATGCCCCCACCCCCCAAAAGAATTAGCCACAGTCTCTCCGCCTTCCCTGGGAAGCGTATGGGGGCAATAGCCCTTGATCTGCATCCCCCAGGGTGGGGCAGAGAGCCCACTAGGCGCCAGGGGGAATTTTTTATTTTTTATTTTTATCAAAAGACATACAGTTGATGGATGGAATGCAGATAAAATCAAAACATTCACCCCAGTCAAGAGATCTGGGTTAAATCCATCATTCTTTTGATCACCATGCCACCCCTGTTTAGACCTGGCCATATGCAAATCAGTCTTGACCCTGTGCCTCATGGTAACAGTCCAGCCCGAACTGCCAAGCAAAGTCCTCCCTGGACCGAAAACAAACATCCTAGGACCGGTTTCGGGGTTTCACCCCTCTTCAGCCAGGATAGATTGATTCCAGTGGCACAGTGAGCCCAGGACCCACGTCTGGGCATACCTGGCGCACTTAGGGCGAGAAAGCAAAAGACACACAAAAAGACACATTCGTAGCCTCTCCAGTTGGGAGTATAAATTTAGACCCAGTAAATTCTCCTCCTACTTGGTTATCCAAATCCCTAAGTGTTTGAATTCATCTTTCTGTGTCAAGGCATCACAGGCTGATGTAAGCGGCGGGATCTCTGCGGCCGAGACAAAAACTAACAACTTAACCCAGCTTATCCGGTAGCCCGGGAAGCTGCCAAATTTTGAGAAGATATGGATGAGTCTATGAAATGTCTGGCGAGGTTTATGTGCATAGAGCAGGATATCATCCACGTATAGGGAGATTTGTTCCTCCCAGCCGCCCCAATGTCAATGCCGTGAACAAGAGGTTCTCTATGTGCCCATGTTGCGAGTGGTTCGAGTGCCATTGGGAAGATTATAGGGGAGAGTGGGCACCCTTGGCGTGTGCCCCTGTGTAGTGCAAAAGGCCTGCATTCACACGGACTCTGGCCTTCGGATCAGAGTACAGTACAGGACACGGACCCAGGCACAGAACTTTGGACCAAAGCTGAGTCTGGACAATAGTGCGAACAGGTATGGCCATTTGATACTGTTGAATGCCATACAGGCATCCAATGAAAGTACTGCAGCGGCCTCAGCCGGTCCGACGCGGTTACATGCATGACTCCATACAGGCATCGGGGATTCAGCTTGGTGCTCCTATGTGGCATGAACCCGAATTGGTCTGGGTGGATAACCGTGGTGATAATGGGACGTAACCGATTAGCCACCACCTTAGCCGTGAAATTTAGTAGGGAGCTGGATCTATAAGAGCTGCATAACTCCAAGGGTCTACCTTTCTTTGGTATAACTACTATGGTGGCCATTCTTAAGTCCTCTGGCAGCCGCCCCTCCTCTTGTGCCATTTGGAACATATTTAACATTGGTTGGGCCTGTGTCCGCTACACATTTATCTAATTCGGCAGGCAGTCCGTTTGGGCCTGTTGCCTTTCCAGATTGTAAGTCTGTAATGGCCCCTGCAATCTTCTCCGTTGTCAGGTCGCCGCCAATAGCTTCCCTATCGTCCACACAAAGTTCAGATATAGAAATGTCCTTGAGCATGTCTAAGCAGCAGTCAACCATTGTACTAGAGGCACACTGATACAGTGCCCCGTAGTAAGCTGCAAAGGCCTCTGCTATGGCATTCTGGACTGACATGAGGCGCCGTCTGGCACCCGGAGCTATAGCACCCAACTCCGGTCCCTGTCCCTCCTCTCCAGCCATGCTATCAATATATTGGCCTTATCGCCCCCAGGTCGTATAGGCGTCTCTGCATATCAACCGCATGTAAGCGGGCTTCCTTTTCCCCCAGTCTCTAAGTTCCCTCTGTTTGAGGCGCAACTTGTGCCCCAGGACAGGATCCACTGTCTGCTCCTGCCCCAGCTGTGACTCCAGGGCGGTGATTTCTTGTCTCAGGTCGGTGCACCGGGAGTAGCGTTCCTTTCTCTTACCCCTGATCGCTGCCTGGGCGTATCCTCTTGCGATTTCACTGAGCCAGAATTGTCCTCGAAGTATTGTTTTGTTTGCTCCCTAAACTTCTCCTGGAACTCTCGATCCTTAAAATGCCAAGGATCTATGAGTGGCGGGAGAGTATAGACCCGAGGAGGTCCTCTGAGAGTTACCTCCCCGGTGGAGTGATCTAATATGCCCCTCGCTTTGTCGTGCTTCGCGAAATTGACCCTGGTGTATGCACTGTGTGGAAAAAATAGTCCAATCGAGACCCTCTGCCGTGCACGGCCGATACATGCATATATTGCCTAGCGATTGGATTATGTACCCTCCACATGTCCGTTAGCCCCAGTGCCTCTGCGAATGCTCGCAGAGGCTCCGGCCCGTGGCCCGGAGAGAAACAGTCGTCCTATCAAGGTCTAGAGCCATTGTAGCGTTCATGTCCGGGCCCAATATTAAGATGTCTGGGGCCCTATCAATCAGCAGTCTGCTTAGTTCTGGTAGAGTTACAGTATGTAGTTTCGGGGGTATGTATGTGGAGCACAGATTGAGAGCCTCATCCTTCCACATTCCAGTCAGCGCCACATATCTTCCCCGAGGGGCCTTGCCAAGTGCGACCCGGCAGGAAAGATACCACATTTTTTACTAAGATTGCCACCCCTCTAGAGCCTGATGTAAATCCTACGTGGGCCACAAGCGGGTAACCAAATGTGTTGAGCGCTAGGTAGTGATTATCATGCGGGTGTGTCTCTTGCAGAAAGACCAAATCAGAGGATTGTAAATATTTGAATACCATGGTACGTTTGATTTTGTCTCCAAGAGTGTTGACGTTCCACGTCAGGACCCTCAATACAGTTGTAGATTGTGTTGTCATAGCTTAACCGGGAGAAATTGCTGCCCATCCTCCCACTCCCCTGCCCGCCCCTCCTCCCCGCCTTTCCATTTTAGAATGTTGTGTAACCCGTGTAGTGGTGTATTTAAACCAGAAATAGCAAAAACATTAAACAGACAAATGCTTAAACAAATTCCTGTCAAGCCACCCCCCCACCACCCTCCTACCCTGCACCATAGGTCTACAATTACCCACATGCCCAATTTGCAGAGCACCTGTAGCCCAGATTTAACCACCACAATACACTGGGGATGGCTAGCGCCACCACCTCCGAGCAGGTGGCAACCCCCCACACCCCCAGAACTTCAGCATTTACATTGTCATTTTGCACATCAGAAAAAGGTCCCACCACTTACGTACCCTTTCAAAATTTTGAAGCCCTGAGTTCAATACCAAGCTCATTGTGTTCGAGTCCCAACCCTGGCCTGCTGTTCTGCGCACCCCCATTCCGACATTCTTCATGCTCAAGTGGAGTCTATAGCCCCCCAATCCAACGTATTCACTTAATCGAGCTCGAAGGACAATCCTCCGAAGTGGGTCTCCCATCAACACTGGGTGTTATCAGTGTATTACTTTGGATCTCACAAGCAATAGTCCTGACTACCCACTTAAATGTTTGTTTGGGACAAGATTATATGACATTATTTAGCAGTTGCAGACCTTGCGATTGGCTAAATTTGTGGGTTTGCGACAGCTAAAACTTTTTTCCCTATGTACCAAACCCATTTTAAGAGTCTTTAAATGTTTAGTGACTCCTAAAATGGGTCTGTGCCTGGAAACCGAATCGCAGTTCGGAAGGGACGTGCTGTGGGCACCCCTTCATAACTGCAGTACGGTATAGAATGAATCAATGATTTGCGTGTATAATTCTGTGGTTTTGACCACCAAGTTGGTGTGGTAATGCATTTACTAAGGGAGAAAAAGTCCCCTTTGGACACATCCTCCTTTGTGTATTTTTGCAAACATTTCAGTGGGAGTATTCAATTGTCCAGGGGACTACTGTCAGCTCTCAGTGAAACTTGGGGAAAAAAATGGAAACCATTTTTTGTTAAAAGCTTGTTTATGTTCTTCAAGTAGAAACTGCCCCTTTTAAAAAGTTTACTTTAATTTAATACTATCTGGAAATTCAGACTGAATTTCAAGACATCATGAGTATTAATGAAATGGGTCAGATTGCGACTCACTCTGCATCAAACTTTTGAAAACCAACCTATTACTAAATAGGTCAGTACGCAGAATTCCACATTGGTTGCAAATTGCGACCACTTTTTGTGACGAGTGCAATGATAAATCTGACCTTCATTATTTGCTACCTTCCCACCTTGCATCACATTGCTACAGTTCTATACTAGTGTGATCCTCCCAAAATCTTGTTCACAGCACTGTGTGAAACTACAAAAATTGAAAAAATATATATCCTTTAAACTACACCGGTACGTATGCTCTTCTTCCTTCCGCATCAGCTAGTCCCTAGCCTGTTGTGAATTTGTAATGTATCATTAAATAGATTTTGCAGGGGGAGAGGTCAGTTGGATCGAACAGCTAACACTCCTCCTACACATGACCACAACACTGCAGTCTCATCTCGCACCACCTTCAGCGCCCTCTCTGAAATACAATTCTACAACATTATCACTGCAGGCAGGTCATCAAATTGTCAAAGATATTGTTCACTCAACCTGTGCAGGAGCAGTCGTTAGAAGCATTCTGACATTTCCTTGGAATTGCGATCTTTCGCACCTGAACTAATAACTTCATACATTAGACCATTCCCAAGAAGAAGAATCTTGCACTATCCAATCCTGTAAAAATGCCAGTCTCCAACTGACTTGTTCCTAGTTAAATTATTTGAAAGAGCAGTTTTTAATGAACTACCCAATTTTACTAAAGATAATTTGATATTCGACCAGCAATCTTTCAGAGCAGGTAGAGGTTCAGATTCATCCTTCATATCCATGTGGGCGACCTAAAACTCCCACTGGACAATAATGGAATGGCTGACTTGAGGTGTCTGGACTTATCAGGAGCGTTGTCACAGACTCCAACATCTTGGAATATGAGAAAACGTCCTAAAATTGATTTCCCCAAAGAGAGAGAGCTTTGTTTTTATATCCCCTTTCATATCCGCCTCTCAGATCAAACATTGTGGCAGCTCTTTGGAGTCAAACATCTTTCCTCTCCTATTCAGCATCTACCTAACCATCTTACTGGACCTGATCAGGGCGGTCAGCCTTACATGGTGCACCTATGAAGATGATATACAATAAGAAAGGGTGACCAAGAAGACACCTACAAGTTCAGGCTTGACGATTGCCTCCATGTCTTAAATTCAATAGTGGTGATTACCTACCTTAACCTCAACACCTTAGTGATGGAGATCATGACAAACACCGGCATATGGTCCAATGATTCATATGCTGTCTACTGCGTCAAGTGAACTGAGAAACCTATCATTGCCCGTGGACTTGGATCTGTTTCTGAGATGCTATATGCCTGTGAGGTCAGAAGAAGTTTCTTCTACACAATGAAATGCTGTCGGGCATCTTTCCATTCATGGATAGCAAACAAAACCTACAAACTGTCTAGAGGTTCGTGATCTCCAGGCTCAAATATACCAATAGTTTATACCTTGGTGACTCCCTGCTTCATGAAACTCGGAATACAATGAATTCAAAATGCTGCAGCAAGAAGACTCCTCCCCTTTACCAGAAAGAGCACATGGTGACCTTCCTGCAAAAACTTCACTGGCTACATGTAGCTAGATAATCAGTCTTTAGAGATTATTTTGCATCGTCAACAGAGCCTCCCAGGAAAAGGACTAGTCTACCTACATATTAAATTTAAACAGTACAAACAAAATAGGACACTGTGCTAGGTAAAAGCAGTAAACCTCTTAAACTCACTGCCAGCCAAGGTTCAAAGCATCCAGTAGCATTTAATGTTCAGAAGGGAGGTGAAAACATGGTTAACAAGATCATCACATCAACTGCTGACCCTTGGATAGAATCCAGCGAGATCACTCTTCTAACAGTATAAGCACAGTTCATAGCTATGGAACTGTCCTGAATAGCACTAAATGCCAAGAGGACCGACACGTGCACTCGACCCAAATTGAGGTATCCCATCTAACATAACCCTGCAATTACCTTGACACACAAAAAAGAATATAAAAAGGTATACCGTCCCAACCCTATGAAACGCCTCAAGTCAAACTACTTAAAATGCCAACTACCACTATGCACCTGAAGACCCTCAACCTGCCTAGTGACATCAGGGACACTAACCATAGTCTCCATGCAACGCTGCGGGTGCGTTATAGAAAGCAGCGCCAGGCTTCAACTTCGGAGGAGATCCATCTCCAGGGCCCCCTGTAAAGGTACACCCAGAACACAAACTGCACTTATGGTTCCATTACTCATACCATTCAAGATTCTTCCCTCTGAGGTACTTTAGTCCAGGTACAATAGGTATCAATGGGAAGAAATTAACAGCTAATCAATCACTTGCGAGAGGCCTACCTTAAGCGAGGCAAGGTGTTGGTCAAAGAAGGGCACGTTATATCAAGGGCAGATATCAGATGTGCCCGACACTGCCTCCAGAGGGACTAACACATGCATTCTTCTGTGTAGACATGCATGATTGAGAGTCTTGGACTTGTGAAGTCCATCAACACCTTCTTACGGTCACCTTCAACAGTGAATGCCTTCTTGGGCCTCTGGTTGACTCTATGCTCAAAAAGATAAACATGTGTACTGACACAAGAGGGCCATAGGGGTATTCCAAACAATCTGCTCAGGGTTTTAGCATCAACAGGTTGGAGCTGAAGCAAAAACTGCAGCTGCACTGGACGGACTTTTCTACCAACCGCAGCAGTCCTTTAAAAGCGGGCAAGCTTCTAAAACGTATTCAAGAGGAAACTTCTGGGCCAACAGTGCTAGTAAGGCCAGACAAGCCCAAGGAAAGGGCTTTTCCACCCAACAATTACTTCCCTCGCATCCATCTAATCACACAGCATTTTTCAGGGGAAGATTCTTGTTATATCTCTGTATACCCAATAGGAAGAGAGAATCTCAGACAAACCTGTCCTCTCTATCATCTCCTTTGGCTACTAATTGGAATTTATTATCATGCCACCCAATATGCCACTTGGCTACACTAGCATCAGCCAAGAACACAAGTCTTGCTGCTGCAGGAAGCAGTAAAGACATTGCTCCAGAAGGGAGCAATAGAGCTAGTTCCACCACCTCATTGAGGTCTCTGAACCAGAGGGAAGGAAGCACAAACCCTGCATAAGGAGGTGACAGAGAAAGGGACTCTGGAGTAGTGGTCTGTCCAACAGAAACTTGCCATCAAACTTGACCTATGAGATAAGGAGCGCCAATCTTTCTGTTAAGCTTTGTTGAAGGAGCTTCGGCACAGCTAAAGTGTGCGACAGTCTTGTTGCATAATGCCCTGTTGTCACTGCCAAGGCACCAGTAGCTGTGTACCAGATTGGTAAGCCTGATTGAATGTAGGATAAGTACTTTGTTGTTGGCACTCGCTGTTTGTGCCTATGAACATGGATAGTGTGAGAGCCCCACTGATAGTCTCTGTTGGACATCTACGAGCAGTCCCCCAAAACTAGAGGTTTCCAAATCTGGGGTGCCCTGTCGCGAGTAGAGGATTCTGCACAGCCTAGAAGTACCCCTGGACCGCCCTGCAAAGATAATTTGAGACAATTTCCTCAAAGACCTCAGTGTCCTATCTGGTGACTACAGTTGCATACCAGGACTGAGCCTGGGACTGTATCGTTGGGACCAGAGACACTCACTAGAAGAGGACTGCTAGTTGCCTCCACTGTGGGAACCCCCAGTGTGAATGACTCCAAGAGACGTACTGGAGTATCCAGACCAGGTCTGCTGACTTCTCTGAGCATACTCTCATAGAACAACTTTGCCCGGACGAGGGCCCCACCAGAAGCACCTGTTCCTCCTACAGCTTTCTAGAAGACTGTCTTCTCAGCTGTTAGCTGCTTGCATCCAATGGGATTGCTGCGTGCTGTGTGTGCATGGCCCTACCTATCACCAGGAAACACACCATTGCAGGATGACCCAATAAAGCAATTGTACTGCTCCAGTCAATGACCAGGTGAGAGTATTGAGTGGTTGCCGTGCTTTAGAGACTGTGTGCGCCTAGAGATGCGGGAGGGACCACACTGCCCTTCATTAGAACTACACCATGGTGCATGAAACGGGGCCCAAAGGGTGAGGTGGGACTAGCACTTCAAGGGAGGGGACTCACTTTGAAGTGCTTAATCACACACCCGCAAATCTGGTATTCCCACATGATTGTAGTGAGTACCATTTCTGCTTTCTGTCGAATAAAGTACTTGTATTTTATAAAGATAATCACTGCACTGAACATTAATCCTATTGCGCTGCTAGGGGTGGTGGTGAGGTCTGAGCTCAAATACCTCAACACTAACCTCCTTGAGAAGCCTGTGACTGTCTGCCATTTCTACCACTGAGACGCAAGTGCTAAAAGGGTTGTGCTTGGCCCTCTCTGCAGAGCCATCATAGTACAAGCTGGGACAGTAGAGGCAAATGACTTCAGTCCCCACAGCTGTGGCCCAGTAGCTCCTGCCTGTTCTGTGGCCTCCCAAAAGGTGTCTGACAATATGCAACCCATGCTAATTTTATGTGAAAGTATTGAAATATCACATCCTTGCTATCTTAAGTGCATGCAGACAACCACCCAAATCTAATTGTTGATAACAATTTACTAGTAACTCAATAAGAGATTTCTGAAGAGACCAGCACATTTGGACAGAGCAGCAAAACCTGCATACATGTCTTTGGCCCAACATTTGTTAATCCAACTAACAATGTTAATGTCCAAGTTAAAGAATACGGGAACTAAAAAATAGTGATCTACATCATCTAGTGTAAGAAAGGCTCCCTGGGATAATATTTATGAGATTAAGGAGTTTCAGAAAGTATCAGACATTCTCACAATACTCCTGTTGGTATCCGTGTCCCTATTAGAGGTGCACTATTTAATTGTTTAGGCATTTTTTGTTGTCCATGGTAATTTTCAGAGCGCAGAAGACTGGTGCATATGCAAATTGAAAATGATAAACAGTTTAAAGCTCAGAACCTCATGACCTAATTTGGTTCAGGGCTTTTTATTTTATTGTACTGTTTTGTATTGCAGCAAGTAAATACTGGCCTAAAACACGTTTATATAGCCACCTCCCACCAAGTTGTTTGTCCCATGACTTATAAGTTAAACATTTTAATTACTCTTACAATCCATAAAACATTGGAACGTATCATGTTTAAAAAATATTCCATTCCAGTTGCTTATTTTAAACAACATTTCACAGCCCCAGTTAGATAAGTCAAGCCAAAGTGTAAGAAATATAAGGTGGCCTGTGTTGTACGAGCAATCTGGTGCTATTGGGGACTATGGGTACATAACTAAAAAGCGCAGTGGATAAAGTCATGAACACATGACCCAGATCGATTACAGAGATGTGTAAATTACATATTAAGCATAGAGGCTAAAACATGAATTAAAAAAGTTAAAAGGCACATAGCATTCATTCAGTTGCCTAACATATTAATAGGTCACAACCCCCGAAGAGGTTGGGTCATACCAATGTATAAGGTGACCTGTGCTTCAGAACAGTGCAATTATGAGTAGCACAAAGGACACATAGCAAACGGTACAATAAACACAAGTAAAAATGTCATCACAAGAATCCGACACCAAGATAAATATAAAATACATGTTCAATTTGAGTAATAAGAGTGTTAAAATGATTCCATAAGTCATTTCTCAGCAGCTTTTAAGATTGTTCTTCGGTTATGCCAAGATGCTTCTAGAAAGTTGCTAACGGCTAAAACAATTTTAAAAGAGGTGTCGGTTTTTAGTATCCTAAGGGCTACCTGGTGTCTAGTTACTCCTGAGTCGCAGCATATGGGAAGAATCCACTTATAACGAGAGATCGAATACTCTGAGCAGAAGAACAATAAATGCGATTCGTTCTCTTCACCCTGACCACTCATAGGACAAACCATGGGTTCCTGTTCTGTCCTCCATTTATGGGTGAACGATCTTAGCGGAAGAGTCCTAAGACGAAAACGTAAATACGGGCTCTTGGCTAAAGAAGAGCGTATTAAATCTAGATATTGCTCAAAGGATGGTATAGGTTTATCGTCCAGACTCTTACAATCGTTGCATTTGCTTAGGTCTGCTAATCTGTGCAAATTAAAGGTGCTCTTTTTCTTTAAATTCCTCCACTTCCCAGCTTCTGATGGTATGTGCTGTATGGTTTTTGCTAAATCAGTTTTCCCTTATCTGACTGAGAAAGGGCCTGTGAGGCTGCAAAAGTGTATCCATATATTTTTTATTGCAGTATGTTATTTGTGTTGAGCCCAGAGATTAATTTCTGTACGAAAAAAAAACGAACACTGGCACAGTTTTTCTTAGCGGTCCACCACTGGCGACTGTGAATGCTCATGTTGCTGAGTAACAAGTCCGCCTTGTTACACAGCTTCTGTTCACTTATACATATAGCCTTGACTAACTGGCTAGTTCTGTGGAATAATATTTTAGAATATCTTCTAGTGCTTGGAAAAGAAGTTAAGTATGTGGTCCACCAATGCTTATTTGTAAAAGAATAAGTGATTGGCCCAAAGTTTTGTTCAGAATCCCGTGGCCAGTACTATGGAATGTCGTGGTTGCCGAAAACTTGACTGTGAAGTCTTGATTTCATCTCATACCTCTTTAATCCACTACCAGACACTTTGCCCCTTTATCTCATTCTTTCAGGTTATTTCTCCATTTTACTCTCCCCCCCCCCCCCCTCCTTCCCACTTTTGTGTTTCTATCTCTCTTGCAATGAATCAAAGTTTTTTAGGAAAAATAATTGGTGGTCCTAAGAAATAAGTGCCAGTGAGCCCCGCTTTCAACCACTGGCTCAAATTCAACACTGTTGTTCACAAGTTTGGATTATCGGCTAAGAAATGTTTGTTTACGTGGTGCATTTTACGTTAAACAGACGACTGCATCCCCGCCTTCTTGCAGTAATTTTTGTTAAAGTTTATTCTGTTTAACCCTATTGGCATAACATATTTCTAAATTCTACTCCAGAGAAAAGAATCTTTTAATTTCATTACTGCAAGAATTTCCGCATTGAGGATTACAGTTAAGAGGAGATATGCATCCTTAGTAATATGCTCATCATCTCAAGACTTCATTAACAAAACAAACTTAGCAATGAGCTGGTATGAAAACAGCTTCTTTGCACTAGAGCCAGATTATTTGGACCCTGGGTTACTAGACAGATATGTTTTGTTTGTGGGCCTTGGTTTAAGTACCATTGTCTTTTTCGGATAGGGCGTTATGCCCAAGAAAGCACTGTGAAGAAAAGAGTGGGAGCTGAACGTGTGAATGGCAATTCTGAGCCAGTAGTGATCCCTCCCTTTTTGAGATTAAGTTCTTATCTTAATTTACCATGGCTGCAAAATTACAGACCTGTCTGGACAAATCGGAAACTTTAATTTCTAATGTTTTACTATGGTTTTTTTGGTCAGGTGGACAGTCGTCACACCCATGAGCTCCAATCGCAGTGCATCTGGAATTGCAGTGTTTGAAGGCAGGATCTATGTGTCTGGCGGGCATGATGGACTACAGATCTTTAACACTGTACGTTTTGTTTTTCCTTTTAATGAGATAAGGAATGTTTTTTGAAGGACCTCTGTTGTGAAATTTCCTCTCTATGAGGACTGCATTGTTTGTATAATATTGTCTCTTTATGTTCAAGTTTGTTTCACAACACCTTGTTTAAGGGAGTGAATGCAGTTAGTGCTTTGTTGATAAGGTTTCTCCTGTGGTTCCTTCATCTTATGTTAGATTTCTTACATTGTTACTTTTTTCCAGGTGAATATTAGTAGTACTAGTAGACTACAAAAGGATTTAATTCTAAAATTCAGCATATTTGGTGTTGAAGATATTCAACAGTAATTGTCTCTGATAAAAGCTTAAACACATTATAATTGATAATATATTTTAATCACTGTGATACAATTCATAAATTAATCCCAATTAACCTATTAAAATGGTTATTGCTACCTCTCACCACAAAGAAAAGTGCTTGATGTGCACCTGGCTTGCGTCCAAATTAGGTTATAACATTACTCCATATCTCTGACACTTCTAATGTCTAGTCCTTTGGCACAAATTGGTGCTTCCGAGAGTAGTAGTCTTATCCCATTGAACAGTAACAGTAAACTAACTCACCATTTGTAAGAGTAAATCTGAGGGCTGGAAAGTTGCCTCCTGGTGTTATGTAGTCGCCCAACCACCCTGTATCTTCTATTGCTAGAGTTCAGTTCGTCACAGCTTTTTAAAGGAATCTGTTATTGACCATATTTTGTGTTTGTTGTTTTATATTTTGGTGGAACAAACACTTAAAAGTTTTCCTGGCCATTCGTCATTTTAATGAAAACTAGTTTGTGTTTTCAAATGATGCTTACTGATAGTTTTGTGCTTTCATAACACTGCAAATAAAGTCCTAATTTTACATGTTTCATTTCTGCTCATTCTATTGCCTCTGATATGCTGTTTAATCAGTTGGTATTCAGAGTTGACAATCGGGTTGGAGAAAGAATTCTATAGCACAGTACACCATCTCTTGAGCTATTTTTACAGACTTGATGTTCTTAAAATAATCAAATACCTTTTAGAAATGTGGCTACTAGTCGACTGGAGTGTAAGCCCTGGTCAAGCGGCAATCACCATGCTAGTTGGGGATAAGGCACCAGCAAATCTCAAATTAACCTGGGCTCAACCCCTGGTAGCTTGGCACAGAGCAGTCAGGCTTAACTTGGAGGTAATGTGTAAAGCCTTTGTGCAACACTTTCAACAGTAAGAGTGTGAAAACACCATACGAAAAGGGTCCCACACCAGGTTAGAAAAATAGAGCTTTATTCAATAAATAAACCAAGACCAAAATGACAAAACTCCAATTGGTAGAACTGGAGATACTCACTTTTAAAATTGTAGGTCAAAATGGCACCAATAAGTGATGGGGCGTGGCCAAGCAGGCCAAGATGGCGGCAGCATTCTTCTAGTGCTCCGCAAAGCAGCCCGAGTCCTTTGGCCATAAATATGCCTTAAACTGGGCTTGCAACGCGGTAAACCTCAGCATAGCCCAGGTGACAGCGGGAGGCGTCTGCCGACCCAGGCGGCGCGACCGAGGAGCCGCGGATGGGAGCGTAGGAGCCAACGATGCGATTTGCAGCCCAGGTCACAAAATGGCAGCGCCCGGCACGGTCTGAATGCTCCCGAGACCGGGCTGGAGGAGGTGGCGTGGCCGGCCTGTTGCTGTCTCCTGATTCTGTCGGCGATCCCCGCAGGCGATCCGGAGACCATCCAGGCGGAGAAGTAGTCCGGCGGAGGGCAGGTGAGAGCGGCGCGGGGACCGGCTTCAGTACCCCCGGATAGCCAGATCCCCAGCGCGAGAAGAGGCCTTCTCCGGCGGGGACGGCCCGCCCGCATCGCGGGGCGCTGTGACTCTCCTCAGACTGCACTACACCGCGCTGCAAGGGGCACATTGAAAATGGCATCGGCGTAAGGCGCTAGGCATACCTGCAGTGTGGTGACCCCCAGGCGCATAGCGGCACCCCTCCATCGCAGCGGCGCCGGGCCAGGAGGCACGCGGGGGAGGCCGCGAAATCAAAGGGTGGGCCCTCACACGCTTACACGGGACGGCACTTCGGGACTCCCCGGACCATCGGAGGGGACATCCTGCCGCAGCGGACCCCCAGCAAGGTGCGGGTAGCATTTGCGACACAGGGGGCATAACATACCCGCCGCGCCGGACAGAGGTCGGACCGGGAGCGCCATGTGACCGCCATTGGTGTCACCCCTGATAGAAGCGGTACCAGTGTCAGTGGACTGGCAGATCCCCTGAAAAGCGCCTGGGACTGTTTGAGGCCCAGAGGGAAGAGCGGGCGCGGGCTAAGCGCGATCGGGCCTATGGAACTGTGTCTCTGTCGTCAAGGGAACCCTAAGCAATTCTACATCAAAAACCCTCCACAACCCCGCGCTGCGCATTAAGGGGCCATGGCGCCGATGACACCAGCCGGTGGTGCCTGATGGGCTGTCGCCGCGACACCCCCCCCTCCCCCCATCCACCGCAAAGGGGCCGAGCTTCGGGGCGCGTGGAGAGGACGCACGCTCAAGGGGCAGACCTCATGAGGGAGATGGTGGGTTAAACTTCCTCTAACTATCGATCGAGCCCCCTGGTCAAAGCGGTGCCCCGGCGGCGCGGGAACCGAGTCCTCGACCCGTGGGGCGAGATGACGGTGCTGTGTTCATAGGAGACCTCCCCCGTGAGACTCAGAGAAGCGAGACCGACACCACCTCTGACAGGGCTGCAAGGCATCCAGACGGAAACAGTGCGCAGCAACTGTACTTCGAATATGGGAACTCTCCAGGGCATCACAGTAACAGCAACTGACAACCAGGCAGCATCAACGAGGTTCGTCGAACTGGGGGAGTGCCACGGGTGATCGCCGGCAACGGTCAGCGGAGGACATAACCAATATGGGATGTCAACGAGCGACGGGCACACTGCAGATTGTGGGACCCCCAAGGGCACCGTCCCCGCCACCGCAAACCAGACGACCGGGAGATGGAACTGCTAGCTCGGACTCAATGTCGGCCAAACTGGACAAAGTCCTACCGGCGATTGAACACTCGAGAGTGTCAATGGAGCACAAGTTCGGAGAGCTGGCCACGGATGTCAACCTACTCCGGGACGACCACAGGAAACTGGCGGACAAGGTAAAAGTAGGGGAAACAACGCTGCAAACTCTAGAACCGCAAATGCAACAACAGCAAGATGCTCCGAAAAACCTGCAATCACGGATGAAGATTCTAGAGGACAGAACGGATGATTTAGAGGGACGATCCCAGAGGAGCAACATTCTCATTATCAACATACCGGAAGGAGCGGAGGGAACTAATCCTCTCAACTACATAGTGACGTGGATAGCGACATTCACCCCAGTGGGGGAACCTTTCTTCTCCATTGAACGAGCACACAGAGTACCGGTCCGGAAACCACCACCGGGGTCACCCCCGAGACAGTTTCTTTTGAAATTGCTCCATTACCAGGACAGAGACACTATCCTTCGGGCCGCTAGGAGACGAGGCGTCATAAGAGTGGAGGACAAGCAGGTCATGTTGTTCCTGGACTACTCGAGCAGTACAACAAAGCTCCACCTTTCTGGCGGTCAAGCGCATCCTGTGACAGAAAAATGTCCAATATGCACTACTGTTTCCGGCTAGACTTAAGATCATTCACAACAGAACCACATATTTTTTCTCGGATCCCGCCGCGGCCAGCAACTGGGTTGAACAACACCTGACAAACCTGATCAATCCCAAAAGGTCACAGACCAATCGATCACAGGGCCGCCAACGGCGTCAGCAGAAAAAGGTCACACTCACCCCACTCAACTCCCGCTCAGATTCCTCCAGTAAGAACTCTCCGGATCTTACCCAAATCATTGCAGAACGCCGGAAAGCACTTCAAGCGGCTGCGGCAGTGGGGCTCCCAGGGGACAGCTCGGACGGCGAGAGGGGCCTGCACATATTCACATCAAAAGAGGAGGGCAGTGACGGGAACCCACTAGGGGATGGCTCCATGACTCCGCCAATAGTGACCCCCCCCCCAACGGCTGACACTTTGATTTGAACTCCCCGAGCCTGTATGCCATACCCTGAAGACAATGGAAGGAGCCTTCCAAGATCCATGAACTTCCTACTCTTGCAGAGTTGACACATCATGTCTATGGCGGACGGTCCCGCGTCTGGGAAACCAGATGGCTCACCGCCACATCAGACTACATCGCCCGTCAATGTTGGCTGTAGTTATAGTTGGGCACCAGGATAACATAGACAATGATCGGGCTGCTGAGGCGACAGCGGCTGGTGGAAGGCTGAGTACCACGTACCCCACGCAACAAACTAAAGTTAGCACATGTTGTGCAGTTTGGACGTACCGCCCCATTCGATAGGTCCCTTTAGTTGGGATAGTTTCCCGGTTATTCACTTTAATCCCCCCCCCCCCCCATTACCTTTTCCACACACATTCCCGGGGCACCGAATACGCAATATGCAGAATGCTGATGGGGTTACCAGAGAGAGTCCCTCGGTGGGGGGGCACGAGAGAAGAAGAGGACACTCCACTCTGTAAAACAACACCCAGCTATCAGTCACTATGACGGCTAGGATACCTAACACAGACCTGAAAGTCGTAACATTGAATGTCAGGGGTATGCACACGGCCAACAAACGTTATGCAATTTATGCCTATATGAAAAGACAGCAGGCGCAGGTAGTACTCCTCCAGGAGACACACCTTACAGAGGCAGAGGTGGATCGCCTAGGCACAAAATGGCGTGGTATTATATGCGCCACAACATACTCTGCATTTGCCAGGGGAACCCTAATTTGGATTAGGCCCGGGATCCCCTTCAAAGAACAGTCCATGGTTGTTGATAAGGAGGGCCGATACTCTGTTAGCAGGTCACCTCGAGGGTAAAGAGGTACTGATAGGAAGCATCTATGCTCCCAATGTGGAACAAGAGCAGTACTGGACCCGCCTCACTGGGGTATTAGCACGCTACACTGCAATACCGTGGTTACTGGGAGGGGACTATAATTGTACCCTGGATGTTGGGTTAGACAGATCTCATACCCCGCCGGCACATTCACTCGCACTGAAAGAGTTTTTTTAAAAATGGGCTACCCAGTGGTCACTGGTAGAGGCCTGGCGAGAAAAGGATCCAAATTCTAAGATATACTCGTTCTACTCCGTCCCCCACAATCTTAGGGTGCGTCTCGATAGGATCCTCTGCTCAGCGGCACTACTCCCCCAAATACAGCACACTGACTACCTAGGCAGAGTTTTGTCCGACCATGATGCACACTCCGTGATGCTTAGATGGAGGCCACCGCATCCCCCGGTGCCCACATGGAAATTGCCCTGGGACTGCCTCACGGACCAGGCGTTCTGTCATATCCACAGCTAACACATCCAGGAATATTTTTCCCTCAACGCGAACACAGCCTCATCCAGATCAGTAGAATGGGATGCATTCAATGTAGAGGTGAGGGGACACTGTATTCAGCATATAGTAGGGGTTCGGCAGGTGCTTGAGCGGTCACTACGTACCGTGGAACTGCGATTAGCGGACCTTACGAAAAAACTAGATACGGGGGAGGCCACCCCCGCACAGGTGGCAACTGCAAAAACAACATATGTGGAAACCATGAATGACCTTCGCAAATAGCGTATGCCGCCCGGGTACATAGAGAGGGAAATGGGGCAGATACACTTCTCACCTGGCTCGCGAAACAAGACAAGGACATACCACCCACCACAGCATTACGGGATGAGTCTGATACCATTGAACACTCCCAAGTAGATATACTACGCATCTTTCACAACTATTATACAAGCATCTATCACGCCCCGCCACAGGTATCACACCTGACATTAACCCAATTCCTCCAATCCAGTCCCATACCCGGCATTCCACCGGCGGACGGAAAGGCGCTAGACACTAAGATTACCCATTACTCTTTACGTTGGCATGCCGTAAAGCACCAGGAATGGATGGCTTTCCCCTTGAGTACTATACTGCTTTTTTGGAGCAGCTGTCGCCACGCCTCGTGACCATGTACGACGATGTATTGAAGAGAGGCATACTTCCCAGTTCACTCAGGGAATCTACCCTGGTAACATTTCTCAAACCGAGCAGAGATCCCACACTCCCGTCCTCGTACAGGCCCATAACTTTACTTAACGCGGATTGTAAAATTCTGGGGAAAATACTAGCAGACTGCTACATCCAGGTCCTCCCGCAATTAATCCACCCAAACCAAAATGGCTTTCTTCCCAGGCGCAATGTATCACAGAACATACGAAGACTCTTCCATATACAGGACAGAGTACGGGATCACTTCCCACAAGCCGTATGCCTCATTTTTTTACATTGAAAAGGCCTTTGATGCTCTCACATATTCAGTACTCACTATTTATTCGCAAGCCTCCAAAGAATAGGTGTTGGCCAGACCCTAATGGCATACACGCAACTTCTCTATAAGGGCCTTACCACTAGAGTGAAGATAGGTAAATGCATTTCGGCCCCACTGGCGGTGGAACGGGGAATGAGACAGGGGTGCCCCTTGTCCCCCCTGCTTTTCTCCTTGGCAGTGGAGCCTTTGGCAATTTGCCCGCGACGGGAGGGTGGCGCCTGGGGTATCCCACTTAAGGGCATGGTTCATTGCGCATCGTTATATGCCGATGACCTCTTGATCTATGTGCGGGATGTCACAAGTGATGTCACGCCAATATGGACAATGCTAAACCCTTCGCAGAGGTCTCCGGACTTAGTCAATTGGGGAAAATCGACAATCTTTCCACTCAGCCCCCACCTTGCTCCCTCGGAGATTACAATAGGTCCCCAGACACTCGGTTGGAGTGCTACGGCACCCCGATATTTAGGAGTGAGACTATATCACTCTACGAGGGGAACCACCGCACAATATTAGCAGGGCTTCGAGTGGCAGTGGCCTTCTGGAAGACCCTTCCCTTGGCTCTCACAGGGCGTGTAGCCATAGCAAAGATGATAATGGTACCCACACTGCTCTACGCCTTTACCAATCTCCCGGTGATACAGCCGCGCTCCTTTTTAAAAGAACTAGACACATTACTTACAACGTTGATATGGGGGGACGGTAGACATAGAGTAGCCTTACAAACCCTCTACTTGCCTATAACGCAGGGGGGTTCTGGGGGCCCCCTCCTTTGAAGCCTATTTTCTGGCAGCCCAGCTTCAGTGGCTGTCCTATTGGACGGCAGAGCGCCACACAGAGGAGACATTTAATAACGACGGTCGGATACCTCTCCTGGCCATCCGGAGACTGCTGATGCCAGCAACCAAGCCAACGAGAACACATCCCTTACAAGTGACGATTGCCCGCAAATGTATGATGCGCAGACACCGAATGTCAAGGGGTATACCCCTATACTCCCCATTGCTTCCACTAGTGGGATCCCCACAGAAGGAGAACTATTACACGCCTGAAACCCTGCGGATATGGACAGAGCACGAGTTGACGGAGATAGAGGCTCTGTTTGAGGACGGGCAACTGAAAACTTATGCCCAAATGCGAGATAGCTTTGATCTTTCCCCAGAGCAATTCCTGGTGCACAGACTGCTAGTAGACAGCGCACAACAATATTGGGATCTAACTGAGGGGGAACCACCGACTCTCCCAGTGCTGCATACAATCCTCCACATGGGCAGAGGCAGACACTTAGTTACCTGGCATTATAAAGCAATAAGGGGACCGATTACGGTCCCTCTACAGGCCTTACGCCAGAAATGGGTGGACGAGATAGGGCGAGTGCTCAATGACCAAGAATGGGAAAAAGCCTTAGAGTACCCAAAGAAAGTCTCGCGGAACGCAAGATTCAAAAACATACAATTTAATATTCTACACCGCGCATATTTAACACCGCAGAAACTCCAGCGCTTTTATCCGGACACGCGGTTTGCGTGCCCCAGATGTCAAACACCCGAAGCACACTTCAAACACATGTTCTGGGACTGTCCCGTGCTGCAGCCTTATTGGGGCAGAGTACATCGGGTTCTAGAGGCGACGGTCCACCTCATGCACATTACCTCATGAAAGGCATGTGCCCTAGGGGTCTTCCGCAGGCGGAAGACAGAAAAGGTGCAGTGTAGATTCGCGTCCTTAGCCCTTCTCCTGTGAAAACGGGGGATAGCCATGTGCTGGAGGGCACCGGCAAGGCCCCCAGAGGCAGCCTGGATTGGGGGGGTTAAAAAATGTGGGGCAGCGGAAGAAGCCATATTGGGAAACGAGGAGGTGAAGGGGATTCTAAAACATCCCATCTCCAAGGAATAGGCACAACTACTGTTTCAGTTCACGCAAGAGACAGCACAAGACGACGCACCCGGGGGACACACCAGCCCAGTCCCCGATAGAATCAGTACATACCACAGCGCAATAGCTGCACCAAATGACAGACCGATCACGCATTGGGAAGCCACTAGACTAGCACCCTGACTACTGCTGGGAAATACAGCCCCCCTGAAGATTCCCCTCTCCTCCCAACCCTGACTCCGTAAGCATCTAGCGGACGTACTGGTACCTACCGCAGAGCACATACTTATCACACCAAGCCTTTCGGTAAACTCCCCGGATTCCTCCTAACCCCCTCCCACCCCTACCCCCAGTTCAGTTTTATGTTCACCCCTTGGCACCGGAGAGTAGGTGCTTACACATTGGGAGCACACGCATGGGCAGTAAGCAAAGAGGGACCCCAGAATGGAGGGGGGGTCTTCACATCAACCCGTACCATTATGGAAACCCACTCATGTAGGCATCCGGCGTTAGCCAGCCCACTGCATCCCACACTAGATTAGCAGAAGAGCAATACCTAGGTACAATGTGATGTTTCTTGCTCGTCATGTGCGATGTATAATGGGATGGATGTTACATACTGTTTTAATATCATTTGACTGACTGTGGGCACTTGACGTAACGTCTAACTTGTCAATGCATAATGCAGTACCATGGGAAATAAAACTCTCAATAAAAAAATTCGAAACAAAAACAAATGGCACCAATAAGCACTAAGCGCCACCTGAAAAAATCTGGTCGCGCTGGACCAGGACAAAGTCACAAGTTGTCAGAGCACGACAGAGTGTGGGCCAGCTACAGGGACCAAGTTAGGTTGCTGGAAAGAGTGCCTTAAATCCTGGTTGCAGAGCCTTGCATTGATCCGTCTCAAAGATGTGCAGCTCTGGGTCCTGTTGCATCATCGGCGAGGATCCCGTAGAAGGGCTTGCAATGCCTAGTCCAGCGTAGGAGATGCAGTACGCAGCTGGGAATTCATCGGTTTCGAGGATCTGTGATGCCAAGTTGGGTGTCGTCATTGGGGTTGCCGTCATCGAGTGATGCTACTACCTGGGTCTGGAATGCAGCGGCACCATGCCGTTGGGGCGATGTGTCAGTTCTGAGGTCTGCCGAGATTATGTGGGTCTTTGCGACGGGCCCAACCTACACAGCAGTGGGGATGCATAAGTTGTGCTAGGAGATGCACTTCCCAGCAAAGGAGATGCTTCAGTTCTGCTGGCAAGGACCTTAGGCCCACTACATGGGTCCAGGACTGTGGTTGCACCACTTGGCAGGGTAAAATCGCAGATGACCGAGTCCAGGTGCAAGGCTCCTTCAGAGGAGCTGTCCAGCAGAGTGGCAGTCCTCAAGCAGCACAACAGTCCTCCTTCCTGGTAGAGTATCTACAGGTCCATTAGTGTACTGAAGAGGTGGTGTCTTAGGTCATGCTTTTATACACAGTTGTGCATTTGAAGTGGAAAGAAGATTCTTGAGGCATGCCTTTTGAAGTGCACAGATATCCTGCCTTCCCTGCCCTGGCTCCAGACTAACTTCAGGGCCTATACAGCTCTTTGTTTGGAGACAGGTTATAGCCTATTCAGGTGTAAGTGAGGCTGGGCCCGATCCTCCCTTCCATCCTGCCAGTAGTGGCCCATTCAGTCAGACCTAAGCTACCATTGTGTGTGGCTGTCTAAGAGGAATACTCTAAGTCCAACTGCCAACTACACCCAGTCGTGACCATAGATAGACTGCAGGCACCAAATGGGTCAGGCAAGAAATGCCAACTTTCTAAAAGGAAAAAGAACAATGCAAACATTCACCCCCAGTCAAGAAATCTGGGTTAGATCCATTGTTCTTTAGATCGCCACACCAGCTCCGTTTGGCCCCAGCCGTGTTCCTCACGGGAGCAGTCCAGCGCGGACTGCTAAGCCAGGTGCGCCCTGGACCAGAAACGAGCATCCTGGGCCCTGTTTCGGGACATCACTTATCAGCCAGGCTAGATTGAATCCAGTGGTGCAATGAGCACGGAACCCACGTCTGGGCATACCCTTCCCACTTAGGCTTACAAAGGCAAAAGGAAAAATTGATGGACGGAATGCTGAACAATGCAAACATTCACCCAAGTCACAAAGATTTGGGTTTAATACATTGTTCTTTTATTCACCACGCCACCCCAGTTTGGACCCAGCTATATGCAAATCAGTCTTGACCCAGTTCCTCATGGGAACAGTACAGCCCAAACTTCCAAGCCAGGTGCTCCCTGGACCAGAAACAAACATCCGGGTCCTGTTTCAGGGTATCAACCCTCATCAGCCAGGCTAGCTTGAATCCAGTGGGGCAGTGAACATGTAACCCATTTCTGGGCACACCCTTCCCCCCTTAGGAAGGTAAAAGCAAAAGGATTAATTGATGGACGGAATGCTGAACAATGCAAACAGTCACCCTCAGTCACAAATATATGGGTTTAATCCATCGCTCTTTTGCTCATCACGCCACCCCAGTTTGGACCCAGCCATATGCAAATCAGTCTTGACCCTGTGGACTGTTCCCATGAGGAACAGGGTCAAGACTGATTTGCATATGGCTGGGTCTCAACTTGGGTGGGGAATTGAGCTTAAGAACAATGATGGATTCAACCGTGATCTGTGACTGGGAGTGAGTGTCTGCAAAGTTTTGGCGCTCCATCCATCAACTCCTTGTGTTAACTCTCTAAAAGGGGCATTTTCAGAATTGTAAGTTAATTGTAATTTAAAATCCGACTTTACCATAAATTAGGATTCCAGAGACACCAAACATTAACAAGTCATATCTTCCCATTTGATTACACTTCTAAAATGTAATAAGGCAACTCCACTGTTATCGTATAGGAGAGATCGGTCTTTTAGTAGGGAAAAATGAATTTAGGAGTTAAATAATATAAAACTTAAAAGTACATGTCCAACTTTTTAAGTACACTGCACCCTGTCCTTGGGGCTGTGCAGGGTCTACCTTAGCGGTTACTTATGTGTCTTAAAAAGGAAGGTTTGGACCTGGCAAAAGGTTTATGTTACCAGATCGAGAAGACCGTTTAAACTGCGCACACAGGCTCTGAAATGCCAGGCCAGAGACCTGTTTGAAGGGCTACTTAAGTGGGTGAAACAATCACTGCTGCATGCCCATTAGTATCATTTAATTTACAGGC